>NW_027325375.1:1846526-11846526 GCF_036924035.1 Leuresthes tenuis
CTTATTCCATAAATCTTAATCCTTCAACACAACCTTTCACCTCTCTGTCATTTCCACATACCCCGAATGACCTTCTCCCCTCACCCTCAGCTGTGCTACTCCACATTTTCAATTTCTCCAGGGAGACACTAAACTCTCCCCCCGTCCTTCCACTTTTTTCTCCTGATTCTTTCTTACTTCTCCTTGTCTGCTCCTCGCTTCTCTTCTTTCTTAGTCTGCTGGCATTGTTCTTGTTGCTTCTGGCTATTGCCATGTTTTATCGCCTTTTTCACTCTTTTCTGTTTAAGTCTGACTATAATTGCCTTGTTTGTCTTAAAAACATGATTTTACTTTGCTGTGTCTCTCTGCTTTCATTCCTCTTGGATATTTGTTGCCAACAATGTCTGTGTTTTCTATCCATCTGTCTGCTTATGCTGCAGTCTCCACCGCCTTCCCTTCTCACTCATTCACTTCCACAGTTCATCTGTTTTTCTCAGCTGCACACACACACCTCTTTCTCTCTGGTAGCCAGGAAAAGCTGTACTAGTGTTGAGTTTCAATACAGTAGGAAATATTTTAAACCATGCAGGAAATGTCTGGAGTGCTAGACTCTTTCTCCTCTCAAGCTCACCGACCCACGCATGCATTTTTCATTAAAATACAGCTCTATTTGAAAACCTGATGCGCAATATAATCCAGAGTTTAAAACACATTTTCAGAACTTTATTACAATAAATTTAACATACAGATTCTGGAGGGGGGGCCAGGCTGCAGACTGGGACGGCACCATAGAAGAAGGGGTCGGTCAGCGGGAAGAGCAGCAGCAGGAAGAGCAGGACACCCATGAGGTATGAAAGGAGCACGGCTGGATGTTGAGGGTGTTTTAGGGCAGAGCTGATGTCAGGCAGACCCTGACTGTTACAGAACGAATGGCACAAAACTGGGCCCACAACGTGACCTTCAGAAACACAGATGGTAGATTTTTACTAGGCAGTGAAAACGTGTTCACAAACAAATGTGCATTTGGCTGCACATCTCACCGGTTCTCAGGAACACGAAGGCAGTGAAGGCACCGAACACAGTTGTGTAGAGGAACTGCACGCCTGCAACAGTCCAGCACGATACATAATCAGTCCAGTTCACATGGTTCCTGTTTACTTTGTCTGTTGCTGAGTAAAAGCAACACACTGACCTGCCACAAGGAGGATGATACTCAGACTGTCTTTGCCAAGGCGCCGCTGTTCTATGATATGATGGAAATGAGCTGGAATGGTAGATAAATAAGTATGAAGTGTGGGGAAAAACTTCTAACAAACATATATATATATAACATAAAATGTACAGCAAGTTAGTCCCAGCACAATCAACATTTAACAGTAAACATCAGGTCTTCCAGAGGCAAATGTCGACTGTAAAGTATTTGAAATAAAATCAGTCGTAAATGTGAATATTTTTCAGTTTGGGAATCTTTTTGTCTCCATACCAACGCCAAAGAACAGCGGAGCAGTGAAGACAGCAGCTGTGGGTCCAGTGCAAGGCACCAGCATGGGCAGCATGGCCCCTCTGAACACCAGCTCCTCTGTCAGTGGCGCCACCAGCTGGTTCCTGAGCCACACTGCATCACGCACACACCGCTTCCACGACTGAACATCTGGCAAAATTAAGTCAGGACTTCATGAAGAACTTCAATGCAGTGGAAGCACACGTAAAGTAAAGTAAAGGCTTATTATATCTAAATGTTATTAAAGACAAACACACCCAGGACAGACTGCAGCTCCCCTCTGAAGCCATCAGGGTTGTCAATAGCAGAGTGAACCAGAGGCCCGAGATAAAAAACCTGATTTGTAGAATAAAATCAGATGTTTATAACATCCAAAGGAGAAAAAAAAGATTAAAGATGAGGATCTGGAAGACATAGGTACACTTTTCAGTGTGTGGTTTAAATATTGCCTGTGGGATTTCACCACAAAATGCAGAAACCTGATAGATGTAGTAAAGTCACGGCATATCATCGTAGGAATGGAAATGAAATCCCTGAGATGTCCGAACTGCCTCAATGCAGCATAAATAAAATGTTCTATGAGGTGAAGAGGCTCTTCAAAGAGCTCCTTTTGTGCACAGAACTTAGTCACAGATGCTAATATGAAGATTTCATAATCACAGCTCATCAAATGCTTTTATAATTACAACATTCAAGTATGTTTTTATGGTTTCTTGAAATATTTAAAGTGTATTTATCAGTGTGATGAATACAAAAGTGCTTTCTGCAGGCTTTGGGCTGTATGCTCCCTGTCTAACCATGGTCAGCAGCAATGGCAGCGTGGCAGCAGGAAGAAAACCTTCCACACGAACTCCCATCAACTCCCACACAGGAGCATCCACCTGGAGACACAGAACATGCTTTTAAAAACCAATGAAACCATTCTGAAGTTAATTCACGGATTTAAATTATGACAGTGATGGATAATGCATCATCTATCTATCTATGTTCACTTTAGATTCATAAATGATAGGCATTTCATGCTCAAACGTCTGGTCAATTAAACCGATGCATGTTAGAACCAAGGTCACGTTTCCATGGTAACGTGGTAATAAAAAATAAAAAAGCAGCTCATAACTTGTGGTTTGCTGATCTTTTTGTGGAGCTTTCACAAAGTAAACAGCTTTAGGAGCATGCTGAAACATGTTGGAGACTGACTGTGATTGGAATTAATTTCCAAGTCATTTTTTGTTTTCTATTTTGTTCAATTCTTCACTGAATTCTTCCAGGAGGATAGTTTTGAAACTAATGAATTATTTAAGGACAAAGAAAGTTTTCTGCTGGAGAGAGGGGAGCTGTTTGATGCTTTAAATGAACCCAAAATAACAGCAAAATGGTCCCACAACTCTCTGTAATAGGTACACGCAGGTGTCCGTCTAAGCCTGGCTGTTAGATCGAAGATATAGTAAAAAAAACAGTTTTTTACATTTCTATTGTACATTTTTAAACTGCCCTAAAGGCAGATACAAAAAGCTGTGTACTCACACTGACATCAGCCCAGTGCATCCATGCCTTTAAAACTGCAGGTGACACTGCAGAGACCAGCAGCACACTGGCACAGCGACGCTTTATCACACTTGGATGGTCCCTTTGCACAAAAACACACGGTTCCAGGTTAAGGGCTTAAGCATAGTCGTCCCACATGACAGCTGATGAGAAGTATACCTTGGTAAGCTGCTCCGCCAGACATACAAACTGCCAACGTAGAGACAGGCCAGTAGAAGGCAACTCAGAACACTCACCCGACACCTCATGTGGGCACGCTCGTCCTGGCTGGTAAGGCCGTGCTCTGGCTCCATCGTCACAGAATGGAGGGTCTGTGGTGAGGAGAGCTTCAGGTTCAACATGCTTTGGATTAGTCTTCTCTGTCAAGTCAAATTAGTCGATCCCAGTGAGGTTGAGATCTGCACTGCAGAGACAAGCCGATTAGCTATAAAGCTCACATACACACATGGACAGTGAGCAGAAGACTGTAAAATAACACCGAGCCTTCATCAAGAACTCCAAAAAGCTTCAATTAATGTCAGAATATTTTCAAAGCCCTCAAGGTGACACCATTTCCAGATAAAATGTCTATGACATGCGTTGGTAACAAAAGAAAGAAAAAAAGAACACACAGAAAGACAGCACAGCAGCTCCCTTTTCATTCATTTACACCTCTATTCAAGCAGGTCATCCTCAGGCTCTGACTTTTGATATCTGCACTGCTAAATAAACCTCGGTGAAAAAAAATTGCATGAAAGCTCTAATTAGACACCAAACTGATAGAAGAATACTTGACGAGAAGTTTTTATATCAAATACTGTTTATGTTTATGTGTTTATGTTTAAATACTGATGTTTATATATTTATATATATATATATAATGTGCTTGTTGTTAAAACAAATCACAACTAGTTCTGAATACAATGAAATGTGGAGTTTTCTTTTCTGGATTTTGAAAGGACTTCATACAATCACAGAAGTAGAGAAAACAAAACGTGTTCCCTGACCGGGAATCGAACCCGGGCCGCGGCGGTGAGAGCGCCGAATCCTAACCACTAGACCACCAGGGATGCGTTCACCGAGCACGATGTCTGAGGTTATAAACCTTGCCAAACATCATTGTTTCCATCAACTTTTTCTTTTAATTCCATGCTGTGTTCATCAATTAACTCACACTTATGTCGGGTTTTGTCTAATTTTAGGTTACAAAATAAGCTCACCAAATTTCTGAAATGAAAATCGGGGACATTTTCAATGCATCGATGAAAAATCTGGCAAAAAACCAACAAACAAAAAAGACTTGCCAGTTCACACAAAATAAATAAGTTCATACACAACATACCATTTATCCCGGCCGCAGGTCTCCTTTTCTTTCCTTTTTGCCGCCTCGAGATTGTTGTTGTTGACGTTGCCGCGTATATACGTCATATGACATCTTCTCTGGCCATGCGTAAATGGCTACTGTAATAACTGGTGTTACTTTGAGTCTGCATGCATTTCCCCCCATTCAGTGTCAAAATCGGCGACGTTTTCGGGGACATTTTCGGGGAGAGCTTTGTCCAGGGATAGTTCATCGAAAACAGGGACTGAACCCAGAAATCGGGGACATCTGGTCACCTTGTTGCATAGACATATATGTCTAAGCTTGCTAGGACCTTGTTAGGATCATGTTAGGAATTGTTAGGATCTTGTTAGGACCTTGTTAGGAATAGGAAAAGAAAATGAGAAAAAAGGAGGAAAAAGTACTCTATATCCACTTTTTATCTATTCTCTTATCTTCTCAACACTGTTTACACACATCTCTGCACTTATAGCAAGTTTATCATCCCTTTAATTTTCACGTCTCTTGTGGGATCCGAACCTGTGCTGTGGCAACATCCCAATATACCACAGTGCTTTGGACATTCCTAAAGCCTGCTGTAGGTGGCAGCATTTAAAAACAATGTATAAACTGTGTATAACTGTAAATGTAAAGAACTCTCCCATCATTTCTCCCCTCCTTTTTTGGGACACTCAATTATTTGAGAGACTAACTATCTACCTGTATCACTATTTGTGCAACACAAGTGAATAAAACTAATTCCAAATTGAGCAAAGAAAGTATTTTTCAAAAATCTTTGGTTGAGACAAAGAGGGTTTTGTTAATAAATGTAAAATGATTCTCCAAGCAGTTCTGGTTTTACTTTTGACAATTGCATTAAATGGATGTCACTCACACTCACTGTCGTCCTGTTTTGCAAAAGGAAATTAAATAAAAATGTGAAGTAGGTCAAATTCAAGTGAAATTATTAAACTTTATTAACATTGTAACAATAATCACACAGTAACAGACTAGCAACCATCTGCAGACAGACTGACTCACTGAAATAAACTTAACGTAAACTGTTCTTCCACTGATCCAGGGCCAGTCCTGAGGCAGGACCGCCCCATACAAAGGAGGGAAATGTGCACGGGACAGGTAAGAGTATTACCTGCTGACTTAGACCACCTCAGCAGCACAAGCAGCCGATGCAACCAGGAAACTTCACTTACAGGAAAACAACACCCAGCACATTCCTGTGGAGGAGCAAAACTTTTTCCATCACACAAACACAGGGTGTGGTTTAAGATCTACCCCTGTTCAACCTCACCGAGTGAATCCAGTTTTTCTTGTTCTCATCGTCTCTCTGCAGTTTAGATAAGAGCGTTCCAGTATCAGGGGGGTTTTGTTTTTCTTGCCTTTTGGACTCAATACTCCCTTCATTCCAGAGTCATTATTTTAGACCTGACCTTAAAATCCTGAGCAGAAAATTTATTTAAAAAAACCTGTTTAAAAGCCCAAATCTACAACTCAGATTATCAGGTATTTCATCAGTCAGTTGGCATTGACTGGTGTGTGTCACGTGATTTGATGGAAGAACAGGTCAGCTTCTCTGGAAGATGCACAGTTAAAACAGGCTGTAAAACACTTGGATCTTAGAAGTTTGTGTATATTTCACTGATTTCCTGCATTTGTGATAATTTGTGTGTGTGTGCAGCTGGGTTTCTTTAGGCAAATTCGACCCCCCCACTGATGATGATGGTGATGATGAAGAGCAGCAACTGGCTGAGGAGAGTCAAATGACTGAATAACACAAAGTGACATGAGGCTAACCATGACTGTTGTTTTCTTCCTGATATTTTCTGTTTGCTTGAAATAGCTGAATTATAAATAACTCAAACATCTGTAATGAGTGAAGAAGGATTAAAGGAAGGAAAGGATGGAGAGAGGATAAGTGAAAAGGAAGGAAGAATCCACTGAAAGAAGGTGTCACGATCTACATTCTGTTCCATGTCGTGTCTCGTCATTTCCTGTTTTATTTTGAAAAGTCATTGATCTTGTCCTCTCGTTTCAGGTATCTTGCCCTTCCTCCCGTGTCATGCGTCTCATTGTCTTCCCTGATTCCCAAAAGTTTCCACCTGTTCCCCTTGGTCCCTCATGTGTTCAAATAGTCTGCGTTTGGAGTACCTTACCAGCCATCTGTCTTGTGCCATAGTGTCCAAGAGCCTGCAGCGAGCGTTTCTCCTGCAGTGCTGTCTTGTTTGTAAGTTGTTCCATAGCCATAGTTTATTTATTGTCTAACGGTAAGTTTCACAGCCTTGTTTTTCCTCCGTTTTCAAGGAGCGAATTTTGTTGTAACCTCCGATTAGCGGAGTGTTTTTGTGTTTTGATTTATTGAAAATATCTCGTGCCTCCGTTAAAGGTGAGTCTTTAAGTTAAAGTTACATTTTCATAGAGCCTCGGTTTGGAAGAGTGCGTCTTTTGTTTTACTCCGCCTCATTAGGAGAGCGTGTTTTTGTTTTGTTAACTATTCATAGCTTTTCTGTTTTCCTCCCATCGTGGAGACTTTTATGTTTTGTACACTTCATAGCGGCGCTCCTCCTTCTCCGCCATAGTTACCGAGGAGAGCGCTTAGGTTCCCATAGCCTTTTATTTTGCACTACCGTGTGTGTGTGTGTGTGTGTGTGTGTTCGTTCGACCCTTCTTAAGACATTAACCAGTAAAAGTACCTTCCATATTAGGACCGATGTACAAGTTAGGACCAAAATCCTGGACCTGGTAAGGAAAACCATTGCATCTGATAGAGAATGGCTTTTTAATGACCCTAGGGGTGAAATCTAGGAAAAACAGCATGGACCCTAGAAGGAGGGTTTTCAGGGAAGTGTGTGTGTATCGGTTTTAAGGGGTGCTCCTCCTCTGGCCAACATATGTAATAACAAGTGTGTGAAAAATCTCAAAGTTCCCCCCCTGTTGACCAAATCATGTAACTGCAAGTATGACGTATGACTCAGACCTTTTAAACTTTAAATCTGTCTTGTAAATGCCTTACATTTGAAAAAAAAGTAATATATTTGTATATTTATGTACTATGTATACATTATTTATATAGTTAATAAAAAATCAATTTAAGATTACAAAATATTAAATAAGTTATGATTATATAATTTATATTTGAGATATATCAATATATATATATATATTGTTTTGTTTATATATATGTAGCAAACTGTTTTGCAAAACAAACTATGCCTATATTTCTCAAATTAAACTAAGTGTGTCTAACTAATTGCATTTCACCATGGGCAGGACCAATGCTATTGTAATGTTGGTCATAAACATCAAGCAGCACATCAGAACCGAGAATAAAAGGCAAGAACAATGGTGACCGCTTTAAACAAGACTATCAAGGCTGTTCTAAATCAACCAAAAGAATAAATTACTTTGACACCTGAACACTACTCTGGTTTGAAGAAATTTATTAAAAGATGTACACGAGCTTGTGCCAGTCAGCTACTTAATGTTATTACTGAATTTTTTTTAACATGTCACTGTCACAGACACCATTGTCCCTGCACCTCAAAAGTCTACATGACTACCACTCTGTAGCACTCAACCCCATTCTAGTGAATTGCTTTGAAGAACAGGTTCATGGAAACAACATACCCAACCTGGAACCCTGAATAGTTCACTACCGACAGATCCACAGAGGATGACATTTCTACTGCCCTACAGTCAGTCTAATAACACTACGGTCCACCACCATTATTCAGTGTCAACAAAACCAAGGAACTGATTTCATCAGTGGAGCAGGTGAACAATTTTAGGTTCCTGCGAAGAAATATCACAGACAACATGTCTTGGTCATCACATCTCAGAGCATCACAGAGCGGGTGAAGTGGCTCCACAGAGCTAAATGAGGTGATTGTAGAGAGAAACGACTCCCTTTTCACAGGAAGAAACCTCTGGCAGAACCAGACTCAGGAAGGGTGACCATCTGGGCTTTGAGAGGACAGAAAAGACAAAAACACTGTAACGCCATTCAAAGGATACCTATTGGAACAGGTATCTATAGCAGCTATACCCATCTATACCCAGCTTATCTATAGCGGCTTAATTATGGGAGGTTTCAGGCTTGCCTGAGTCATCCCTAACTATAAGCTTTACCAACAAGGAAAGTTTCAGCTTGATCTTAAAGGTAAAGAGGGTGTCTGCTTCCTGAAGCCAAACTGGCAGCTGGTTCCATAGAGAGGGGCCTGATAACTGAAGGCTCTGCCTCCCATTCTGCTTTTAGGGGCCTGATAACTGAAGGCTCTGCCTCCCATTCTGCTTTTAGAAACTCTGGGAACAACAAGGAAACCTGCAGATTGGGAGCAAAGTGCTCTGTTGGGGAAATATCTTACAATGAGATCTCTAAGATATGATGGAGCTCGGTCATTAAGAGCTTTATATGTGAGGAGAAGAAGCTTAGATTCTATTCTGAATTTAACAGGGAGCCAATGAAGAGAAGCTAAAACTGGAGAAACATGATCTCTCCTGTTAGTTCTCATCAGAACTCTGGCTGCAGGGTTTTGGGTCAGCTGGAGGCTTTTCAGAGAATCTGTGGGAAAGCCCAATAATAAGGAATTACAGTAGTTCAGTCCTGAAGGAACAGATGCATGGAGCAGTTTCTCTGCATCACCCTGAGACAGGATGTTCCTGATTTTAACAATATTACGAAGCTGAAAGAAGGCAGTCCTAGAAACTTGTTTTATATGTGAGTCAAAGGACAGAAATAGTCAGAAATACCTCCACGGTTCACTATAGTACTAGAAGCCAAAGGAATACCACCTAGAGTAACCATATAACAAGTTTATAATAACAGTTTGTCCCTGAAGTGCTCAGGTCCAAAGAGAACAACTTCAGTTTGTCTGAATTTATAAGCAGAAAGTTCTGAGTCATCCTGGTCTGATTAGTTTCATCTGGTTTCATAGATGATCAGCATAGGAATTGAAATTCATGCCATGCTGTCTGATAATGTTACCTAATGGAAGCATGTATAAAGTGAAAAGAATTGGTCCAAGCACAGAACCCTGAGGAACTCCATGACTTACTCTGGTGTTTGAGGAAGATTCTTAATTTACAAGAACAAACTGGAATCTATCAGATAAATATGACTTAAACCAGCCTAATGCAGTTCCTTTAATCCCAATAACAAGTTCAAGTCTCTGTAACAGAATGCTGTGATCGATCGTATCAAATGCAGCACTGAGATCCAACAGGACAAGCACAGAAACAAGTCCGCTATCAGAGGCTAAGAGGAGATCATTGATAACTTTCACCAAGAACTTTCTGCAAAAAAGGGAGATTGGATATAGGTAAATAATTAGCTAAAACTTCTGAATCAAGAGTAAAGGTTTGATTACAGCAACCTTAAAAGTCTGAGGTACATATCCTGTCAACAAAGACAGATTGATCAAATCCAATATGGAAGTATTGATTAAGGGGAAAACCTCCTTGAACAGTCTGGTTGGGATTGGGTCTAAAATACAAGTTGATGGCTTAGAAGAGACTATTGCTGTTGTTAGATCAGAAAGATCAACTGGGCAGAAGCCGTCTAAATACAAATCAGGTTCTAAAGATACTTCTAAAGCTGCTCTACTTGATGATACATTAGTGATAATAGTGGGAAGGATTCCATCAATCTTCTCTCGGATAGAAACAGTTTTATTGGTAAAGAATCTCATGAAATCATCACTGCTGAGAGTTAAAGGAATACATGAGTCAACAGAGCTCGGACTCTTTGTCAGTGTGGCTACAGCGCTGAAGAGAAACCTGGGATTATTCTTATTCTCTTCTATCAATGATGAATAATAATCAGTTCTAGCTTTATGAAGGGCTTTCTTATACGTTATTAAACTATCTGTCCAAACTAATTGAGACTCTTCTAAATTAGAGGAACGCCACTGTCTCTCCAGATATCTTGCAGAAAGATAATGCTTTATTTAGAAGCTGCATCATCCCTGCCCTGTTTACTCCGTTATATGGATATACGCCTATCACGAGTTATCTAAATAGCTCCCTAAGGACGCCGACTTTCGCCAAACTGTTCTCGGTGAGTAGAGAAACAGATTTCATGCCAGAAATAAGGTCTAGTTTTAAAAATACCGGAGTTCCCCTTTAATGCTAACATGGTCCTCCTGCTGCAGCCAGGTTTCTGTAAGACAAAATATATCAATATGATGATCACAGATCAAGTCATTCACTAACAGAGACTTCGAAGGGAGAGATCTAATATTCAGCAAACCACATTTAATAGTTTTAAGTTTTTGTTCAGTTAAAATTTTTGTTTGAATTATTTTTGTGTTTATTGATGGGGGGCAACAGCAGGCGGGAAGTCGCAGAGAAGTGTGTAAAACTACAACTCTGCATCCTGGTCTCAACCCTGGGTTGTCATGTTTTTGGATGAATAATAAATTTGTACTATAACAGTCTTGTGATGTCCAGCAGGATGTTGTTAGTCCTCTGATAATCACAAATGACAGATCCATCACCAATAACATCAATGAACTATTGCTACAGATCACTTCCAATTACTTTATTCAGATCTGCCACATGAAGATTATCATTGAAACCTGGCTATATCTGCTCATTCCAGATGCTGCAGTACAGCTAGCAGGCTGCACAAGCTACTGGTAGGAAAGGAGCAGAGACTCAGTAAGAACAAAGGAGGGTGGCTTTACATTTAAAATGACTGCTATACTGACAGCAGGATTGTTGCCTGAAACTGCTGACCTAATCTTGAAGCCCTCTCAGTGTCATGCAAGCCTTACCCCGAGAAAGAATGTTGGAACTGGAACTGTTGTTTACATCCCCCAATGCTAATGTTAGCATTGCCCCATGCCACTTACTTATTGTAAACAGCAGAGAACTCAACCTGATGGTGCACACATCATAACATGAGACTTTAATCAACCCAGTTTTACCAGTGTGTGAACTGTGAAACAAGGGGAGGAAATATCCTGGACTGTGTATCAACATCCAGCATGCATACAGAACTGTTTCTCTTGCCCTCCTGGGTCAGTCAGACCCCCCACAGAAGAACAATAAAGCCAACCACAACAACTATTACAACTTAGCTACAGGATGTTTCAGAAACACTGAGTGGAACCTGTTCACTCAGGGAGACCTGGAGAAATATACAGAAACTGTGTTGTTTTACATTAACTGCCTTGCAAAAACAGTCCACAGCAGTCTGTAAATTTTCCAACCAGAAAGTCTGGATGACGAGTAAGATCCAGAAGCTCCACAAACAATTTAACAGTTGTTACAAACCTGGCTCAAAGGTTGGCAACAAAGGAGTCCACACAACAATGTGTGAAGGAAAAGATATTTATTAAACTAAACATACCAACACAAATCTGAACTTTGTATGATTTAAGGCACCGACCGAAATGCTTCGGTTGTACCGAGTATGCCTCGTCTTTCGTTGCCAAGTTTCGGTACCCAGAGATTAATCACGTGATCAAGAAGTGATCATGGACCCTCGATTGGCTTTATTAACGTTACACTTTGCCGCCTGCAGAAAAATGTGGTTACGCCCACAGACGTGTATCTGTGTTGGGAACTCTAGTTGAGTGTGTGTCGTCGAACTGGTACAACTCGAACAATGCCACCTAGGTCAAAAGCATGGCTCCATTTCACCTAGATTGATACCAATAGTGCACGATGCAACATATGCCAAAAAGTCATCACTGCTGAGGCCAGCAACACGACTAACTTAATGACCAATGTTATGCTGATGATACCCAGCTCTATCTTTCATTCCCACCTGACGACCACACGGTCTCAGCACGAATCTCAGACTGTCTCTCTGACATATCAACAGGGATGAAAGCCCATCACCTCCAACTTAACCTCCCAAAAACTGAACTGCTGGTCTTCCCAGCCAAGCCAACCATACACCACAGCATCTGCATCCAAACTGAATCCCTATCTCTTGCTGCATCAAAGGTTGCTAGAATCTTGGGTGTCATGATTGATGACCAACTAACCTCCAAAGATCACGTTACCTCGGTTGCTCGTTCGTGCCGCTCTGCATTACTAAACATAAGAAAGATCAGACCATACCTAACCCAACATGCCCCCCAGCTCCTGGTGCAGGCCATGCTCATCTCCCGCCTTCACTCCTGCAACGCTCTCCTAACTGGTCTCCCAGCCTGTGCTATGAAACCTCTGCAGATGGTCCAGAACGCGGCGGTGCGTCTAAAAGAACACGTCACCCCTCTGTTCATTGAACTCCACTGGCTGCCCTTAGCCGCCCGCATCAGATCCAAGTCCCTGATGTTAGCTACAAAGTGCTTAATGGAACGGCTCTCATCTACTTGATTGCTCTTGCAAAGGCTTATGTCCCAACTCGGTCCCTCCGTTGGTCCCAGGATTGTCGTCTAGCAGCTCCTACACCACGCCTAAGACAATCCAAACTCTTTTCATGTGTCGTCCCACGATGGTGGAATGACCTACCGAGCGCTACCAGAACAGGGGCGTCCCTGTCTATCTTCAAGAAACTCAAAAAGCAAGAAGGTCGGACCGCAACCATCCTCCTCTCAGCATTCATGTCAGCCTGTGGACGCCACAGAGCCAAGCGGCATCATTCAAAATCTCCACCACTGGACTCGGCTTCATCTAAGAGTACAGAGGATGGTGCAGTGTGTGGGATTATAACAGGTAACGTTCAGCGAAATCCCTGCAGCTTAATACGTGCAGAAAGCAGACATGTTGATGTGTCTGAAGAAAAACTGCCGAGTGAAAAGTATTCTCAGTATGTAGTATTAAACACCAACCTGTCACTTGTTTGCAACTGTTTTGCACTGGAAATGATTTGTTATTAATTTTTTCTGTAAGGAAACTGCTTGGATTGGAAAAATAGAGGACTTTATTAATCCCTTTGGGAGGTTCCCTCTGTGAAATTGAAAGTGATATACTGAGCTGAAAAATAAAACTGAAGATTTGTACTGTTATGCGTAATGGACTTTAATTCTTGTTAGAATTGATATTATAAAATTGTTATCGAAAAAGGTATCGTTCAGGAACCGGTATCGAAGGGAGAGTATCGGTATTGGTATCGAAAAATTTTGATTGATACCCAGCCCTATCTGTGATATAACTAAATAAACAAAACACAAGCGCAAACTATAGTGACCATGTGGCAGACCTCATGACTTCCCAGAACAAAACAGAGCAAGATCCTAAAATGGCCGTCCTATTAACATCTGCCAACCCTGCTTGCTATTGGTGCAGCCAGTCAACTGATGGACTGCCTGGAGGATGCCTAAATGCTACTGAGGTAGAGATAGGAGAATGTTAGTGAGGCTGTCATACAGTTCCCAGTCTTTCAATTATGCCTCTAAGCAAGTATTCAGGCTGATTTCACCATTTCATAACATTAACATTAAAAATGAATAAATACTTACTGTAGCCTACTTTAATATCTGTGTGTGAATGGGAATTCAGTGTGTTTATGTGTTGGATGTATGCATGCATGCTAATATCTCTACTGCAGGAGTCTTCTGGGTTTCTATCATCAAATAAATACCAGTGTAACTCTGATTATATTTATAGCACTCAGAAATATCGGGTTCCTTGAATGCATCGTAGCATCGTCTGATAAATTAAATTTCGGGCTTGTCCTGAACATATCACCTGCAGCTCTCGTGAGAGCAAAGGTGTGGGACAGAGAAAAGACCGGGAGAAAAAAGGAGAAGGCAGGAGAAACTCCATGCTGCCGTGAAGCACGCTGCTTTCTAATTAGCAGAGGAAAAGAGAGCTTTCCGTAGGCATTTGGACAGAGCTGCTGTTAATGGTGAACCATAACCCAGTACCTACCTCGAAGGTGTCGGAGTGGGCTGGAAGAGAGCCTTTGTCGGAGTGTCTCTTCAAACTTTTCGAACTATTCTGGTGAGTTAGCTTAGCTCAATTAGCACTATAGTTGCGGTTCAATGCATTGGAAAATGAATAACCAGTCAGAATAGTAGATGAATGTTGTTCAATGATGATTGAGACCTGTTTGTATTGAGTATTGTGATGAATGTTTAGCACTTTTTTTCCTTTCCGGCCTGCTAATTCGGTCCGAGGCCGCCAAAGTGGCTATGCACAGTGCATACAGTACTGCGAGTGATGCAGAGTAATGCCATTCAATGTATGTGTTACAAAATGCTGTGTATTTTTCATGTTGAAGCTTATAGTTCATGTTTAAAGCTGGATATGCACATGATAATTCAATTCATTACATGTTTCATTCCAACTGTGAAGAAAAAGGGAAATTATTTAATTCATGTGTGGGTTAACTAGTAAAATGCTATTTTATTTGTTTTAAAACAAGGACATTAGAGGAAAAGACATTTAAGAAGTGTGGAAGTCTAACGGTTCTGCATATTTGTGTGCAGACTGTTTTTTTTTTTTTCTGTCTGTGCCAATTGAGGAACTGCCCCATCGTGGTCCAGGACGCCATTGCTGTTGTGGATGTTTGCCGTACCAGGAGGGCGGTAGGAACAAAAAAACAAAAGGAAGTTCACCTGAGAGCCATCCTTTTAATTATTTTGCTACTTTTCTCCACCTGAGACTCAGGTTGTTTTTTGTTCTTTGGCCAAGATACACGAGAGAAACTGACTAAAATTTACATCATAAGAAACTGAAGGTTGGAAACCAGTAAATGGTGAAGTGGTACCACAATTTATTTTCCTTTTCTTAATTTATTTTGGGGTATTGAAATATTTCATTTTGTTTTTCATCCATTTTGGTTGTTTAAATTATTTTGTGATATGTTTGAGTTCTCTATTTTACTTTAAAGGTATTCCTACTGAACTGAACAAGATGTTTACATAAAGCTAAATTTCTGTTTCATAAATCTGTGGTCCTGTGTATTGGGTGGATTGGATTGGTCATTCATTCTTACAGAGCCTGCTACTGCCAATCTCCTTCCCAACCTAGTAGATAGGTGAAAGTGAATCTGAGTAACCTTGTGAAGAATCTGAACAGGAAGATTGTAAGTCCAAGATTTTTGGTACAAGACTCACCTTTTGTAGATGTTATTTTGTGGTCAGTACAGATCTCTTTATGACATAGAAGACACACGTCCAGGTTACACCAGTATAATGTTATCCAAACTGTGGTCCTCATAAGACCCATCTGTCTGATCATCTATCCGTAGACTGTCGGCTAACTTTTCCCCTACATCATGTGTGTGAGAAACAGCGGTCCTAATCAGAACTATCTCCAAAAAATGCTAATATCTCCACTGCAGGAGTCTTCTGGGTTTCTATCACCAAATAAATGCCAGTATAATGTTATCCAAACTGTGGTCCTCATAAGACCCATCTGTCTGATCATCTATCCGTAGACTGTCGGCTAACTTTTCCCCTACATCATGTGTGTGAAAAACAGCGGTCCTAATCAGAACTATCTCCAATCTACAAACTATCTATGTAGTCGTTTCGGGTAAAAAAAAACCCACATTTATTTGTTTGGATACCATTTTATGTATTGCTTTGTATGTATTTTTCCCCGTCAGTGTCTAGTTGTGAGAATGCTTTAAGGCATTCTCACTATTGTTTTCCTGTTTCCCTTTTATTATTATTATTCTGCCGTTTTTTGGAGCTTAACTACCCCTGCAATCTTTCATATAACTGCACATTTTTCCACAAAAAATTCAATCCTTTAAATCTTTGTTGTTTTTAACCTTTCAACTTTTTCAACTAAGACTTCTGCATTTTTTTCCAAAAGGTTTAAATGATTCCACTATTTTATTTTCACCTTCACTGCTTCAACCAGGATTTCAGCAACTTCTTGTTTAGTTATGGGTGCCAATGCCAAAGGCAAGGCCCATATATTACTATTGTTCATACTTATTATTATGGGTGCAAGGTATTGGTATTCAGACTGGATTTGCAATATTTAATGCTTGACTGGCAATTAGCAGGTCTCTCAGCAAGGCATCTTCCAACTGCCAGTCCTTTTTGCATTTTTCTTCTCTTTGCTGTACTTCTCTGCCTTCATCTTGCTCCAGGTCCTTTCAAACATACATTTAAGGCCTTTTGAAACTCCAGAAAATCATTTTCTGCTAAATATTCACATTTTCCTGCATTGTTTGTCATCTTTCTGATCTTTTTCCCTTTTAGTTTAGCATTTTTCTTCTCTTTCCTGTACTTTTATGCCTTCATCTAGCTTCAGGTGGCTTAAACATTCACATTTTTCTGCATTATGAACAGAATTCATCTCACATCTCCTTCTTTAAACCTTCAGTTTTTTCTGGTAGGTCTTGTAACTTTTTTTTAAGACATTTAATCAATTCTGCCTTTTTTTCCAGTAAGTTCAAGTCATTCCAATGTTTAAATTCTTTCAACCCAGATTTCAGCAACTGGTTTTCTGCTAAATTTTCACTATTTTCAACTTTTTGAGCATGGTCAACTAATCCATTCAACTTAAAAAGCATTCTCACAGCAGTTTCGCAGGAACAGCTTTTTTTCTAGTATGTGCTTCTTATTGCTCTGTGCGGAGTTACTCTGGTTGGCGCGGTGTCATAAAACCAGCGCTCCTTTTTCGTCTTCACACCTGCTCCGCCTGAAAGCAGCAGACCAACGTGACGCTCCTCCATGCGCGCAACCTGCACGAACTGCTGCGGGATTAACTGCTGGATTTGTGATGGATAAGGTAAGTTTTAAATTATTGTTGCTCACGTGTAATAAGTGCGCTGTTCATTTTACATTTCCATTTGTTTTCACACATCAGTTAAAGCAACGTAAAAGCAGCTAACCGCGTTAATATGCTCAAACTTCACCACGCTGGTTAGCTAATGGCTAATGTTACTTTAGCTAACAGTTGCGGCCAATTAGCAGCCTGTCGTACCGCGGGGAGGGAGCGAGAGAGCGCGCCCGAAAGACTGAGCCAGAGACAAAAACTTCTGATATAATTATTAAAACTTAAGTTGTCTTTCTGTACACAGTGGATTGTTCTGTTGTTAAAACACGTTATAATGAAGCAGCTTTGTTTCTGTCGGTGTGTAGTAACAATAGGATGCATGTTGAGTTAGGAGGAGGACTGCATGATGATGACTTCATCCTCCGTCTTTCATGAGGAATGAGCTTTCGTTGTTTAATTAAAATTGAATCGTTGTTTTATCAGAGTAATACACGGTGTCATTGCCACATGAATAGTTTTGATTAGACAGCTCCAGAGTCCATACCTTTAAGGTGCTGCAGTGCTGTTGCATTCAGATATAATTCAGTTAAAGACATATTGTAACACAATAAATGATTGTCTTCATAGTCTAAGACATTGAGATGATGTCTAGATTCATGTCACAATGTTAATTGCACCCATAAACTAATTTTAAGATGGAAATGCAGAGTGATGTGATCTGTTGAGTCTGACTGATTGTGTCACCGTGGTTACAGGAAGAAGGCTCAAGTTCCTCTTTGGCTGGTCACACAGGTGAGATGGGGAGACTTAATGAGGTGTTATTATAATGATGTTTATAGGAAGTAGTTTGTGGTACTGTACAGTGTGACTGAACAATAATTCTTAAAGCTAAAGATGATAACTTTGGAGAAATTAGATTTATTAAAAATGCATATTTCATAAACCCTAATTTTTGTTTAGGGATGCACAATGATCTCTGCACAGCATCACATCAGTAGATAAAGTCCAAATGTAATAATCAGTGCAGTTCCCTAAATCTTGTCCTGTTTAACTTCAGATTCAGTGGCCACAGCGCAGTGGGTTTAGTTTTAGTTCTGCCAAGTACAAACGATTTTATGGTTGCATGAAAATATAAGTCCTGTCACGTTGATTTCCGTGTCACTACAGGCTCATCTTGAACCTGATAAACATTTTTCTCTTCTGTAATTTATTTGCAGTTGCTGATGTGATGGATGACTTTCATGTTAAACAGAAGAGAGAGGTAAGAAACGTTATCTTCTTTAGGTTCTTAAAATCGATTGTGAAAATCAATATATGGTCCTATCTAAAAAAAAAAAAAAAAAAAAAAAAAGCATAAACGTCCCAAACAAATTTGGCTTAACAATTATGGACATTTAAAAAAAAAATTGTTTTCTGTGTTTTGCAGGCTCTAAGTTGTTACTTAAGTCGCCTTCGGAAACTCAAAGCACATCACAATGAGTGTGAGAGGCGCTACGACAAGGCACACACAGAAAGATTAAACCATGAGAGACAGAGGACCTTGTTTTTTCACCATAGCCTGAACACTGCGGTTAGTTTTATACCTTTTTCTAACGTAGAATGCTCACCAACAAAAACACATGATGACAGGGATGTTGTGTCTCATTAGTAAACATTCGTGGCTTCACTTGCAGTGTCACTCACACTTTAAAATGTCTGCAGACTCGGGCTGAACGATATGGAAAAATAATCTAATTGCGATTTTTGTATTTTTTTTTTAAATATTGCGATTTAACAAGCGATTATTTTTTAAGTTCCTCGTCTTTCATATTTTATTATGGGCTACATGCACATTTAAGTCCCCTGTTGTGACTAAACAGTCAAAAGCAGTGCACACAGCTGAAAGTAATTCAGTAAAATCACCAATAAAACAGTTCTGTGGTGGTTTATAAATGGTGATATAAAGTATGGAAGATAGTTTTTTTTTTTCTCCACTTTGAATGGCACATACTCATATGATGAAAAAAACCCAAATGACAATTTGTGGGTGGGTATGTTTTCCCTGAATATGGCACAAATACCCCCACCCCTCTGAAGTGAGGCGGACTAGACTCAACCAGGACTGCATCAGCTGTGTTTTTGTCGAGCCGTGTCTCAGTTAAAAACATAAAATCAAGATTGTGAGAGTAAAAGAAACTATTCATTGAGAAAGATTTGTTACTTAAAGATCTGACATTGAGTACTGCGTGTTTGAGATAAGTTAGAGTTGAACTGGACGCTGTGTTCTTGCAGGGGATATGGATAAGATGTCTGTGATTGGACAGTCTGTCCATCTCTTCAGTCCATCCCTGGACCTCTGGCTGAGATGGTGTTTATCAGCACAGAGGCCCTTAGTGTCTTAGACAGCGTTAATGCTGTTGGAAATAACAGCTGTGGGCACCGATGGTGGGGGGGGGGCTTTGGTCGGTGGAATAGGCTGAGGAGGGAGAGGGGCTGTATTATGATGTACAGTGAGAAACTATTAGAAATGTCTTCTTTGCTCTTCTTTAGTTTTCTGTTGTGGGAGAGGACTTTATTTAGTTTAATTTCTATAATTCTGTTGCAAAATCCTAAATCACAATTATTTTAATCAATATTGAGCTCTTAATTATTTAACATGACTATTCTGTAATCTTTAATGTTAATGCCTGTAATGTTTTCAAAATCCTTCTATTTACATTTTACAATTTTCCTTTACAATTTTTGCAGATGGAAGATGAAATCGAGGTTCCACCCTTAACAAGAACAGAGCTCATGTTTTGTATATGCTTATTGTTTGGTCGAAGTGGCAGTCAAATTATTTACATTGGTCCTAAATAATCAGCTAAACAGATTAATCTGTTGTCATGAACATTTTTTGAGAATTTAATTGCAATTTGTTGTTGCATCCCCTTTTGAGTCTTATATAAAGTCTCTGTTCTACTGTAGCTGACTAAAGAAATGCTCGGGTGTTACAGCGATTCCTCATTTTCCGCCATCGCTAGCAGTGGAGATTCGTATGTCCCAGCATCATCAGAGGCCAGTTCAGATGAATCATCAGAACAAAGTAGTCAGAAACAAAGACCAAAGACTTCATTAGAATCCAAAAAGACGCAAAGCAAGAAAGCAGGTGTGTATTCCACAGAAGAGGATTCGGATGAACCAAAATTTAAAACAAAGAGAAGATGCAAAAAGAGTAACAAGACAGTCACAATTTCTCGAGTAGAAGGGTAACCAGACAACTCTGCATCGGTCAAAAGAAAGAAAAATGGAAAGACTTACACAAGATGGGGAAAAAACTGCTGTCTCAGTTGAGAAGAGTGATTCTCTGGTTGTAGCTCATGTTCCAAACACAAGTGGGTCCAAGAAATACCACCAGAAGAGAAACTAATGCCTTTACTGTGGGACACTGCAATTAAAAATTGCACGCCACGTGGAGCGTAAACATGGGGATAAAAGGGAAGTTGCAGTGATGCTTGCAAAGAACTCTAAAGAAAGAAGAGAAAGGCTGAATCTCCTTCGCAAGCAAGGAAATCGGGCACACAACAAAAGGAGAAGGGACACTGGTACCTTGCAAACAACAAAGTGATAAGAAGAGCAGTCCAAAGGACTGTCAGCATTGTTTTGCATGCTTTGGGTACTTCAAGCGCAAGTCTCTGTGGAAGCATGCAAAGCGGTGTTCACTTGCTCAAAGTGTTGGCAAAACACTACCTGGAAAAACAAGAATACAGACACTCTGTGCTTCTGCTCAACCTGTACCTAAAGACGTGGACATGAAGGTTTGGGCCCTTGTGAATAGCATGACTCAAGATGAAATTGCAGATGCAGTAAAAGAAGACCAATATATCATGAAGGTTGGAGAGAAGATGTACTACCGGCAACGTGAAACTGCCTCTCAACATGACAATGTTCGTCAAATTATGAGAGGTCTGGGTAGACTCTTGATCATAGGTAGGACGGTGACCCCTCTGAAAACGATGGAGGATTATATTAATCCACAACACTTTCACCATGTCATTGGAGCTGTCAAAGAATTAGCTGGCTTTGATGGAAAGAAGAACAAGTTTGAGAAACCCACCCTTGCCACAAAGCTAGGGCAAATCATCCAGAGAGTTGCAGACATCATGGAGGCTGAAGCTCTTTCATCCCAGAATACTGACAAGAAGCAGGTTGTCGAAGAGTTTAGACGCATGTACAGTCTTACCTGGAATGAAATGATCTCTTCTGCTGCATACCGTACACTTGAGGAGAAGAAATGGAACAAACCCAGGCTCATTATGTTAGCATAGGATGTGAAAAAAATGCACATGTACATGACTGACAAGCAGAAACAATATCACATGCAGTTGCTGGATGAAAAAATCTCAAAGAATTGGAGCAATCTTGCCAAAGTAACATTGGCACAGATAATCCTTTTTAACAGAAGACGAGAAGGTGAGGTCTCAAAGATGCGTTTGGAAGCATTTATCACTAGGGACAACTCCCCTTTTAATGAAGACATCGGTGAAGCGCTGACAGCATTGGAGAAAAGGCTCTGCCAGCATTTTGGACGTGTGGAAATTCGAGGGAAGCTTGCAGGAAGGTGCCTATCATCCTTACTCCAGCAATGGTGCAATCTCTGGAGCTTCTTGTGGAAAAGAGAAGCTCATGTGGAGTAGGTGAAACAAGGCTTAGGGGGTCTGACTGCATCCGGGAGTTGGCTAAAAACCCGAAGCTCTGTCTTCAACAAAACTACGAAAACAAGTAGCCACTCTGTCAAGAGTACTGAATCTAAATGACACTGAACAAGATCTGTTGGCAGACTTTCTGGGACACGACATAAGGGTACACAGGAGGTTCTACCGCCTCCCTGAAGGGACTTTACAGTTGGCAAAAATCAGTAAGGTTTTGATGGCCTGTGAACAGGGCAGACTGGCAGAATTCAAGGGGAAAAGTCTGGATCAAATCTCGATCAGCCCCAATGGTAAGAAATTATTTGTAAGGGCAAAGTTGACTGTGCACCTGTATAACTATAATTCACACATATTTCATTTGATTACATTTTCCTTTGTTTGCCATCATGAAGACCAATCTGAAATTATGGAAGAAAGCTCAGAGGGGTCATCTGAAGAAGAAGATCATCCAGGTGCTCCAGCAGGTATGTCTATGCTTCAGACTGGTGTGCCAGATCCTAACAACATTCCCCTTTTTTTTTTGTTTTAATGCTAACATCCTCAAGCTATTATTATATCATTCTGGACATCATACAGTCAGACTGTATAGATCTTGTAGATTTATTTCCCATGAATGTTTTCCAGGAGAGGAACCTGTGACTCGGCCTATGAAAGACACTTCAGAGCAGCAGCTTGGACAGAAGCAAAGCTCGGGGGGGTAAGAATGTAGCATCGTTATTGTGTGTCCTGTATTTCCACATGTATGTTTAATTATTCTTGTAGCTGTGTTTGGTCAGAGCGACTATACACGGTAACTGTGGACATGCACACATTACACAACATGCAGAAGCTCAGTTTCGCCCTGTTTATGAGTTGATTTTCTATGAATGTTTTCCAGGAGGAGCTTCAGTGACTGAACACAAGCATCAGCCTGTAGAGGAGCAAAGCTCAGGAGGTAAGTGTGACCCATGGCTCTTTTTTCCCAACATGATGTACATTTGTGTCAACAGCAGTTTCTATACACTGTAACTGAACAGCAAGAGGAAAATCAGAGGCTGCTCAACCCTTTTCATGTCAGACACCAGCTAGTCTGAGCAGTCTCTTCTGCTTGGCTGGGATATTTACTTTGGGGGGCTGGATACTGTAGTGGTATGATTGCCACCTTCCATGTGGGAGACCTGGGTTCAAATCCCCTGGATGAAAGGTATTACCTCCAGTAGGGTTCCTTAGGCAAGACCCCCTAAACCTACCTGCCTACCTGTAAGTCGCTTTGGATAAAAGCGTCTGCTAAATGCATAAACAATGTAAACAATGTCATCACTATGCACAATGAATGAATGAACGTGGCTGCTTTAAATAACAGTCCAACCGTATGCATTCATTCATTCTTCTTAAAGTATTGGTGAAATAAAGACAGATAATGCCTTATTTAGAGGCTGCATCCTCTAAGCCCCGTTCACTCCGTTATATGGATCTCCAGTTATCTAAATATCTTCTGAAGGACGCCGACTTTCACCAAACTGTTCTCAGTGAGTAGATGAACGTGTTTAATGCCAGAAATAAGGTTTAGGGTTAAAAAAAAAAAAAAAACGTTCCCTTTAAGGAGCTTGAAGGTATAATTATGATTTCACCAATTTTTTTTATTCTCATGAGTCTTATTCTTTGGATTTCATTTTAATGTGATTTTGTTTATTTCCTTTTTCATCTCAGCATCAAACCAAAGATTGGTTAGACAGTGTCCCTGGTTTCGATAGTGTGCTGTGCAAATGACCTGTGCCCTTTTTTTGTCTTAAATCTTGACGAACGTTTGTATTTTTTTCTCTTAGAATGCACTTTATACCGTTTTCATTGCAATTTAGGTAAAAAAAAAGATGTTCCACGAATACAATTATTTCAATTGTACACTTAGTACCTTTGATACAAATTCTTTTTTTTGTACAATGGTTTTGTAGTGGAGCTGTCCCCAAAAAAAAAGCAACATTAAATGCTGATGTTCTGGCATAAGTAGCCTTGATTTCATTAAGTTCCTTATTTTTCTATTCTTACTTTAGTTGACTGCGGTATTTGCTTTCACTTGGACACCCTTTGGGAGGGGAGAGACGTGGTTGTTTGCAATGTAACAGTTTTGTTCTATTGCACAAGCTCAACATCTTGTATAATTATTGTCTAAATCTTCATCTTCAGTAGACAACACTGTCGTGGTGTTGTTTCAATTTCAATTCAATTCAATTCAATTTTATTTATATAGCGCCAGATTACAACAATTGTCATCTCAAGGCACTTAAGTAATATAGTCCAATTCAAGCCAATTGGAATTCAATTCATTGTAATCATAATCCAATTAATTCATATAGAGCTAATTCAAAAAATTAATATCCTAGCTAAGGAAACCAACAGATTGCACCGAAATGTGTCTTCAGTCCAATCTCCCGTCCTGAGCGTGCCTGTGGCAACTGTGGAAAGGAACGACTCCCTTTTAACAGGAAGAAACCTCTGGCAGAACCAGACTCAGGAAGGGTGGCCATCCGCCTCAACCAGCTGGGGTTTGAGAAGACAGAAAAGAGGGAAAAGAGGGGGGAAAAACACCATAACGCCATTCAAAGGATATCTGTTGGAACAGGGAAACATAGGTTAATAACCACAATAATGTCACATGTACATAAAATCAATTTTGAAATTAAACAGGGGGAAAAAGAGAGCAAAGTGAGGAAAGGTGTGACAGATGAGGTCCCCCAGCAGTCTAAGCCTATAGCAGCTTAACTATGGGATGTTTCAGGATTACCTGAGCCATCCCTAACTGTAAGCTTTATCGAAAAGAAAAGTTTTAAGCCTAATCTTAAAAGTGGAAAGGGTGTCTGCTTCCCGGACATTTACTGGCAGCTTATTCCACAAGAGAGGGGCCTGATAACTGAAGGCTCTACCTCCCATTCTACTTTTAGAAACTCTGGGAACAACAAGTAAACCTGCAGTTTGGGAGCGAAGTGCTCTGTTAGGAAAATATCTTACAATTAAATCTTTAAGATATGATGGAGCTCGGTCATTAAGAACTTTATATGTCAGAAGAAGAATCTTAAATTCTATTCTGAATTTAACAGGGAGCCAATGAAGAGAAGCTAAAACTGGAGAAACATGATCTCTCCTGTTAGTTCTCATCAGAACTCTGGCTGCAGCATTTTGGATCAGCTGGAGGCTTTTCAGAGAATATGTGGGACAGCCCAATAATAAGGAATTACAGTAGTCCAATCTTGAAGTAACAAATGCATGAACTAGTTTCTCTGCATCACCCTGAGACAGGATGTTCCTGATTTTAGCAATATTACGAAGGTGAAAGAAGGCAGTCCTAGAAACCAGTTTTATATGTGCGTCAAATGATAAATTCTGGTCAAAAATAACTCCAAGGTTCCTCACTGTAGAACTAGAAGCCAAGGAAATACCATCTAGAGTAACTATATAACTAGACAATTTCTCCCTGAAGCGCTCAGGTCCAAAGAGAACAACTTCAGTTTTGTCTGAATTTAAAAGCAGAAAGTTCTGAGTCATCCAGGTCTTTATGTCTTTAAGACAGGCTTGTAGCCTGACCAACCTGTAGGTTTCATCTGGTTTCATAGATAAGTACAGCTGAGTATCATCAGCATAACAATGGAAATTTATGCCATGCTGTCTGATAATGTTACCTAATGGAAGCATGTATAAAGTAAAAAGAATCGGTCCAAGCACAGAACCCTGAGGAACTCCATGACTTACTCCAACGTGTGAGGAAGATTCTTCATTTACAAGAACAAACTGGAATCTATCAGATAAATATGACTTAAACCAGCCTAATGCAGTTCCTTTAATCCCAATAACATGTTCAAGTCTCTGTAACAGAATGCTGTGATCGATCGTATCAAATGCAGCACTGAGATCCAACAGGACAAGCACAGAAACAAGTCCGCTATCAGAGGCTAACAGGAGATCATTGGTAACTTTCACCAGTGCTGTTTCTGTGCTATGATGCACTCTGAATCCTGACTGAAACTCTTCAAACAGATTATTTCTATGTAAATGATCACAAAGTTGAACTGCAACTATTTTTTCAAGAACTTTGGACAAAAAAGGGAGATTGGATATAGGTCGATAATTAGCCAACACTTCTGAATCAAGAGTAGGTTTTTTAAGTAAAGGTTTAATTACAGCAACCTTAAAAGTCTGAGGTACATATCCTGTCAACAAAGACCGATTGATCAAATCCAATATGGAAGTGTCAATTAAGGGGAAAACCTCCTTGAACAGTCTGGTTGGGATTGGGTCTAAAATACAAGTTGATGGTTTAGAAGAGACTATTGCTGTTGTTAGCTCAGAAAGATCAACTGGACAGAAGCTGTCTAAATACAATTCAGGTTCGAAAGATACTTCTAAAGCTGCTCTACTTGATGATACATCAGTGATAATAATGGGAAGGATTCCATTAATCTTCTCTCTGATAGAAACAATTTTATTGATGAAGAATCTCATGAAATCATCACTGCTGAGAGTTAAAGGAATACATGGCTCAACAGAGCTCGGACTCTTTGTCAGCCTGGCAACAGTGCTGAAAAGAAACCTGGGATTATTCTTATTCTCTTCTATCAATAATGAATAATACGCAGTTCTAGCTTTACGAAGTGCTTTCTTATACGTTATTAAACTATCTTTCCAGACTAATTGAGACTCTTCTAAATTAGAGGAACGCCACTGTCTCTCCAGCTTTCTTGCAGTCTGCTTTAACGCACGCAGCTGTGAATTATACCAAGGAGCCAACCTCTTCTGACTGATTACCTTCCTTTTCAGAGGGGCAACATTGTCCAGTGTTGTACGCATTGAAGCTGTAGTGCTGTCAACAAGAGAGTCAAGTTCTACTGGAGTAAAATTTAGGTAGCCATCCTGTGTCATATCAGCACATGGCAGTGAAGAAAAGGATGATGAAATCAACTCTTTAAATCTGGTTACAGCATTCTCTGACAGACACCTTCTATATGTAGAATTCTTCTCAGAAACCGTGTAGTCAAGTAATGTAAATTCAAAAGTTATTAAAAAATGGTCAGACAAGACAGGGTTATGAGGGAACACTGTTAACTGTTCACTCTCAATGCCATAAGTCAGCACAAGGTCAAGGGTATGATTAAGGCAGTGAGTAGGTCTGTGAACACTTTGAGAAAATCCAATAGAGTCTAATATAGAATTAAAGTTAATATTTAGGCTGTCATTTTCAACATCTACATGAATATTAAAGTCACCCACTACAATGACTTTATCTGTACTCACCACTAACTGGGATAAAAACTCTGAGAATTCAGACAGAAACTCAGAATAAGGGCCAGGCGGACGATACACAACAACAAACACAAGAGGTTTTTGTGATTTCCACTTTGGGTGGGAAAAACTGAGAATCAGAGATTCAAAAGAGCTAAAACTAATCTTGGGTCTAGGACTGATTAGTAACCCTGATCTGAAGATAGCTGCCACTCCTCCTCCTCTGCCTGTGGTTCTAGGAACATGAACATTTAAATAGTCAGAGGGAGTTGATTCATTAATACTAACATGATCCTCCTGCTGCAGCCAGGTTTCTGTAAGACAAAATATATCAATATGATGATCACAAATCAAATCATTCACTAACAGAGACTTCAAAGGGAGAGATCTAATATTCAGCAAACCACATTTAATAGTTTGATGTTTTTGTTCAGTTAAAGTTTTTGTTTTAATTTTTTTTTGCACAAGAGGATTTGCTCCTTTTGTGTTTTTTGATTGAGGGGGGGGCAGCATCAGGTGGGAAGCCGCAGAGAAGTGTGTAAGACTACAACTCTGCATCCTGGTCTCAACCCTGGGATGTCATGTTTTTGGATGACTAATAAATTCGTCCATATTTCTAGAAATGAGAGCCGCTCCTTCCAAAGTGGGATGGATGCCGTCTCTCCTCATCAGACCAGGTTTTCTCCAGAAAGATTGCCAATTATCTATGTAGCCCACGTTGTTTGCTGGACACCATCTAGACAACCAGCGATTGAATGAGGACAATGTGGACATAAATACAGGGCACAAAGGTGAGGTGAAAAGATGGAGATTTATTGCAGGCTACCAGAGAATGGAGGTGGAGAGGAGATGATGGCTGACAGTGGCCTATGAATCTGAACAGTCTCTGAGAAAATGATTTGGTGATGAGGGGGAATCGAGCAGGGATGGATATTCTGGAGAAGGTGATGAACTGATGGGAGAGGTGTGTGCAGGTTGAGCTGGGATCCAAGAGAGTGATAGAGGTACAAACAGCACAAACAGAGACATGGAGGAGCACAGGAGATACATGGAGGGGGAATATAACTGGCTATGGCTATGACCATGCTTTATGCTGTCTGACAAAACATTCTTCACATTTTTTACTTGAATCTGTTTTTATTCACTTCTTTCAAGACAGAACAACTCATCAGAGGGATGGGATGAACACAAACCAGTACTGACACATAGAGGATATGGAAAATGTACTCTGTGTACTTGATTGAACTCTAAAAGCCAATGCAGCAGTGTTACTTTAGAAAAAAAAAAAAGTTGGGGTGGGCCTCACATGTATAGTAAAAGATCTGAAAAAAAAAAAATTAAATTTTTTTTCCGTGTGTATCTTAAATCTGAGGTTATATTATTAAAATAGATTTTTTTTCCAAGTTCAGGGATGTCTTTCATATGTTCCTAGGCTGTCTAGAAAGGGTGGTCCTGGTAAGGTAGGTAAAAATTGGAGGTCTTGAGAAGGCAACAAATATAAGACTGTGTGTGTGTGTGTGTATTCCTATCATTATGGGGACATCAATCTGTTTACACAGTCACGTCATGGGGACCTCCGACGCCGTGGGGACCAAAATTGAGGTCCCCACGAGGGAGTGCCTTTTAAATTAATGCAGGAGTCATTCTGAAGGTGCCTGTGAAGTTTTTAGCTTTGGCCCATAAATTATGTTTTTCCATCAGGACACACTCGCACTGTTCCCTCACTATCGCCCCCTAAAGGTCCTCATATGGTATTACACTCAGTTGTTCTCACACAGATATCTTCCAAATATGGTAAGTACCGCCCCTTCCACGTCCCCATTAAGAATGTGAAGAACATTCAGTGTTTGTTCCGGTGATGTGTATTTATATGTTTGGAAACCACCATTTCATAGAAAGGCTGTACACCAAGAAAAACTACACTGCTTTCTCTTGTTACTGATGTGTTTGTTACAAATTGTAGCAAATAATCACACAAGCCTAAATGAAAAAAAAATTATATTCCACCTTGTAAGATGAAAAAACCAAGCTCAGAGCAAATGGAAGAACAATGAGGGAACAGCAAAAAGCTCAATACTAAAGGCCACAACGGAACACACTCACTCCAATAAAAGACCTAATATCCCAAGAGATTCAACAGTATACAAGTTTATTTATTTACCACATATCCAAAATGTTTCCGGGGATATACAGGAAGATCTGTAACAGATCTGTAAAAGATCCTAGTATAGTTTAATTATTTTAATCACTTATTTACTAAAAACACAAACAACATTCAACATTTTTTTATGAAATAAATATTATACGGATGGAGCTTTGGTGGTAACTAGAGTCTTGGATATGTCAAAGATTAGCAACAAATTTCATTTGATATCATTAGTATATTTTAGGTACTATAAACTGAACAAGTTTTACTGCCACTTTGAAAAACAAAGACCAGCAAACTAGTCACTCACCCTCCCCCAGCACAACAGGAGAAGGGCTCTTTGGAGCTGATCACCTCTGACGATCCCCCCACCACACTAACACATCTCTCTGTTCTGTCTCTTTTATTTTGTTTGCTCACCCCAAGACAAATTCCTTGTATGTGCAAACTTACTTGGCAATAAAGACTCATTCTGATTCTGAAATTGCATATTTGTCAGAGATGCTGAATAAAAATAAGAAAATAACTTGCCAGTCAACTTCCAAGTCATAAGCTTTGAGATTTTTAAAAAAGTGGGAGAAAAGGGTAATTCAGTAATGTTTCAGTCTAAACATATCCTCTAAACAACAATGCTTACACTTCTCCCAAATTCTTGAAATCCTAACCTTATTCTTGGTACAGGCACAATGGCCAATTATTCTTTTTAGTGTATGCTTTTCAGTATGTTGCATAGGAAGATTATTCAAAACCTACTTCCAAAACAGAACATGAATCACTTTGACTGTAATAATATCCATCACCTTGTTTTTTTTTTAACCATTTAACCTCAGCCACAGTATGCTCAGCTTTAACTGTCTCTCCATCTTTTTTCAAAAATACTATGACCTTAAACATTCTGGAAATCAACGCTGGTTGAGCTTCAGCTTTCAGATCAGTAACAGGTTCTCTAGTTTTCTTGTAATTTCTAAGCCACCTCGCGAATACACATGACTTTTGCACCGTAGTCTCCTGTTGATAACTCTCCTCCTAGTATGTCATTTTTCCATAAAGTCTTAAACATTGTTGCTCTGTATTGTTGCTTTCCTAAAGCAGAAGATTCTAACCAGTAATCCACAAGTCATAAAGGTCCCTGACAAGAGATCCCAAGTAGGGATTAATAAGCTCTTTAGACTCACGTGGGTCAAGAGTGATTCCTGCGATAATAATTTTCTCCTGTTTTAAATCTCACCTCACCAGGCAGATTCATTACAACTCGGTACATAACACCTACGCAATCTTTAACCTTAACATATGGCTGAAACCAGACAACATTAAGCATGAGACCCAGATTACGTGCTTCAGAGAGGAATGGCTTGCCATCATAAGATTGAAAGTCTGTCCAAATCTGTGCATTATACACGTCAGCATATACAGACATTTCTTGCTCTCTCCACTCCTCACAGGCTTCATTATAACCTGGTCCATAAACATAATATCGTAACTTCCGCTGGAGTTTTATTTTGAAATCGTAATTCAACCTGCACTTGACGACTCACGCTCTGTATACACCTGGCCTGTAGGTATAAAGTCGTTTCGGTGTGGACAGCGACGTTGTCTGTAAGTATTAAACATTTTCTTGAAATATTACCGATTATATTTATTTATTTAAACTATCGTCTTTTTTGTTTGAAGACAATTAGCAAGTACTTAGCAAGTATCAGAGAGCATTAATTAGCAACCGTGTCCAAGTCAGTTAGCAGTTGTTAAAGTTTTCGGGTACCAGGATGGATTTATTTAGTTAATATAAAAGTCAATACACATTTAGAACGGTAAATGTATAATGTTCTTCAAGTTGAAGTGCACCTTGGCTGGTGAGTGCCAAGGCATTAACTGCGGCCTGCATGAGTTCAGTAGTCATGACACTGTGGCAGTAATCTGTGATATTTATTAAATGATTAACTTTCATTGTGCATGTATTTTCATATAAATCAACTTAATATCAAATAACTGCCGTTTTGTAATCAAAATAACCATTAAATTCAGACAACCAAGAACAACATTTTTCCAATCTAGCCAAAAAAAATGAAGTTTCCAAATGAAAATAATGATAAAATATTCTAATATGACTAGTTCATTTGTCTGATTTTAGTGGTCTTCTTTGTCAACAGAACATGTGCTGTCCATAGCGGAAATATAAATAAAAAAATTGCCAGTAGAAATTAGATCAGAATGATTTTGTACAAGAATAGATCATAGAAGACAAGAAAAAGTAAGCTATATGTTAAGACCTCGGGACCCCTGCCCTGCTTGTTTTAAATCAGGGATGTCCAAAGTCTGTCCTCGAGGGCCGCTGTCCAGCATATTTTAGATGTTTCCCTGCTTCAACACACCTGATCCAGATCAATGCATCATTAGCAGATTTGTGTAGAACTTTATCTTTTGAAGAGATCCACTTTGTCTGAATCAGGTGTGTTGAAGCAGGGAAACATCTAAAACCTGCAGGACAGTGGCCTTCAAGGACTGACTTTAAGCATCCCTGTTTTAGATGTTTCCTGCTCCAACACACCTTATTCAAATGATCTCAGCTCGTCGTCAAGCTCTGCAGTGGCATGATAACGAGCCACTCGTTTGAATCAGGTGTGTTGGAGCAGGAAAACCATATTAAGTGTACAGTTTATGTATTTTTACCATAACTGAAGCAATGGCTATGTCCTTTTTTTTATTAATTTCTCTGCAGTTAGACATGCCACCCAGGCTCAGTCCTGTTAAAGATGCATGTCACCATATTGGATTAAAGAATTCATCAATGCAGTGAAAGGTAAGATGTCTTATGTCTAGATGATGATGATAATAATAACTTTAATTTATATAGCACCTTTCAAGAAACCGAAGGATACTTTACACTGTTTACACTATAAACAGACACCAAAGTAATTTTAGATGGGGGGCATTATCTAAAATTAATTTGGACAGCCTCTGGTTCGCAATTTCTTTATATTCTACCGGTTTAGCCTTTGGTTGTAGATTCAACAAACATGCTGCAGGGCAACGGGCAACTAAATCTTTTTTTTAATGCATTTGACACTACAACATCGCGTTGTAATAAATAATATTTGAATGGACTAACCGTCATGTTACTAAAAGGATCTTCTGTGTCCACTGCGGCCGTCTGTCAGAGGTATGGAGATGGGAGCGGTTGGCTTTCAATCCCAGAGTGCTTGGGTGCATATTCACAATGCATTGCGCGATGTTCAAGATGGCGGTATTTGCAAAACGGGTTATAGTTTGGACATGCCGGTTTTAGATGATTCAAATGAGTGGCTCGTTATCAGGCTTCATGAGAGGTTGATGACGAGCTGATCATTTGACTCATGTGTTAGAGCGGGAAACATCTAAAACATGCAGGAAAGAAAACCCCCGAGGACCAGGGTTGGGAAATACTGCCTTAAGTTACTCTCTTCGGTCCTTAATTGAACCTGGAAGTGGTCCGAGCTCCGCCATCTTTCCAGCCATCCGATGTCTCTTATTTGTCCACGAGGAGGAACAAGGATTGTAGTATAAGATTTGCTTTCTTGATTTGATCAAAATTTCCTCTATTTTGTTTCTTGCAGGACGTGGTTTGTTTTCAGTAGGTTCCTTCTGTAAAGGAGACTTTGTGGTTGAATACAGGGGTGATTTGATAGATGATGCTGAAGCAGAGAGGAGGAGAAAAGTTTATCACCCGTCATGTGCTGCATTTTTCTTTCTCTTCAAGTGGAGAGGGAAAACATGGTGGTAAGATTTAAAATTGCACGTCATTTCTGGTATATTCCTTTACTTTGTGCAAACTTTTATCAAATACAATCAATGTCTGCCATTTAATAATGTGACACTGCAGGATAAAGGAAATACATTGAATGTTTAAATATTGCAAAATGAAAGCATATTTTCCACAGGACCTGGGAAAGACATAATTATTAACTAAAATTGTTTTTATTTTCCACTTTCTCTTGTCCATTTTAAGCATTGACGCATCCAGAGAAGATGGTTCATTTGGCCGTCTTGTGAATGATGAACACAGACATCCAAATTGTCGTATGAAAAAAATTGAGGTGGAGGGAGGCCCACACTTATGTCTTTTTGCTCTAAAAGACATAAAGGATGGTGAAGAAATTACATATGACTATGGAGGCAATGACTGCCCACGGCGAATGCAAGTATGTATGATGACTGCAAAGTATTTAAATGTTTGGTCTTTTAGAATTTTTAGAATAATATTATGTGTATGAAGGTGTCTATATTAGTGTTTTCACATATTTTAGAAATTTTGGGAAGAATATTGCTCATCCTGGAAAGAGCTCCCATCCTGCTGTTACAGTACAAAAAAAATTTCTTTTCCTGACGTCAGTTATCAATTATCACTGTAATCTGACACAGTCTTCATATTTACATTGTTTCTTCCTTACTAATCATTGCAGATGACATTGTGTGCCATGGATACTGATCCTGCAAAGAGCTCCCATCCTGTTGTCATGCCTGAGAAACAGATGGAAGAAGCTTCATGGTCACAGGACACTCCTCAACAGGTACTTTCACCTTTATCACTGGATGTTTAGTATTTCAGCCTCTTTAAGTTTGGTTTTAGCAGCTAAATAAAGTGAATGAGCTCATTGTGAGGGTAATGTATTGTCAATCAGGTCTACTAACAGTTGAGTTTAATGCCTCAATGAGGCAAAAGATAGAGGGACTTTTAAGGTGGTTGTGAACCTGTCTGAATATGTTCCCTTGGCCCAATTATCACTGTAATCTGACACATTTACGATGTCCAGACAATGTACTTTTTATGTTACTGTTAGTGTTAAGTTTGATCCAGAGACGCTTTGTCCCCATAAAGGATGACAACATGGTGTGTAATAATGTCCCCATTAAGCTTGTATTGAAGATGGGTGACAGCAAACACAGGTTGACTCATTAGTCTGAAATATTACAGTAAAATTTGGAGATTTCCTTTCCTGACGTCTGGTGTTTTGGCATGTTTTTAAATTTAGAGATGCTTAAGAACATGGATTTATCTACTTGAATGTTATGCATTGACCTAAAAGTCTTCATATTTACATTGTTTCTTCCTTACTAATCATTGCAGATGACATTGTGTGCCCTGGATACTGATCCTGCAAAGAGCTCCCATCCTGTTGTCATGCCTGAGAAACAGATGGAAGAAGCTTCATGTTCACAGGACACTCCTCAACAGGTACTTTCACCTTGTGTGTGATGCCCCAGCTCCACAAAGGAGTTTTGCGTTCTTAGGTCAGAGAAATTAATTGAAAGGACAAAAGTTGGGGGAAAAAAAAAAATTTCCCTTTAACAAGTGGCTAAAAAACTAGTGTCAATCAATATTCTTTGTAAAATAAAAATTGTCAGTCTTTCTCTAAAGACTTTTCAGGTACATCATTTTTTTTTAAACCTTTTCTTTAATTTCTTACTGTAGAATGACTCAAGCTGTTTGTGTTTACAGACTCGACATGACTTCTGTAATGAAAGTGAAAATATTTTACCGAGACTAAGAAGGACAAAAAGCATTATAGTAAGTTTTCAATTAAGTGCCCTGATCAACATCGTTTCACATACTTTCATAAAGTTCATGATTTGATGTGATTGTTTAGTTTAAAGAAAATGTCCAAGTTACCTTTTTCAATTTTTATCTTTCAAAAAAAATCTATTAGATGAAAGAAACATGCCTAGAAAAAACAGAACTCTATGATAGCACATCAGTCAGTGAAGATGATGAAGATGAATATGTTCCAGATTCAAGCACGGACTCTGAGGACAGTGATGCTAGCATTAGTATCACCCCAAGAAAACACCCATGTCTTAATTCTCAGATCTCTCCAATGAATGTGACACCACAACACCTGGACTTTACATCAACAACTTTGTAGCTGAAGTCAATGTAGAGGAAGAACCCTGCTAAAGTCAGGACGCGAATGACAGCCTTGTAGTTGGTGCTCACCAAAATAAAACTGGCAAGAGAATCTATGACAAGACAGTATTGTTTATATTGCAGAAAACCATATGCCAAAATGGCAAGACATCTGGAACATGCACATGAAGACAAGGTGGACGTGGCAAGAGCATTCAGCCTTCCAAAAGGGTCAAAAGAGAGGAAAAAAACTACTAGAATATATCCAGAACAAAGGCAACTATGCCCATAATGCCACTGTAATGGAGTCAGGAAAGGGACAACTTGTGCCATCTAAACGGCCATCAAAAAAATCACAAGGACGAGATTTCATGCACGGTGCATATTGCCAAGGACTTTTTACACGAAAAGTCCTATGGAGACATGTGCGAAATTGTAGACTCAAACCTGGACCAGTCAAGACAAAACCTGGCAAGAACCGTATTCAGGCTCTATGTGCATACACTGGACCTGTGCCTTCACATATTGGCATGCAGTTGTGGGCAGTTATCAGTTCCATGAATTTGGATCCTGTCACTGAAATAATTAAGAATGACCATGTCATTATTGAATATGGGCAGCACTTGCTCAATAAATGTGGAATGACATTAAAAAAGTCAACAGTGCATCCGTGAAAAAATGCGAGAACTGGGACGACTGCTGGACAATGCCAGGAAATGTACCCCATTAAAAAATATGGAGGATTTCATTAATCCTGCGAATTATCTGGAGGTGGTCAAAGCTGTCAAAAGTACTTGTGGCTATGAGAGCGGGAGCAACACATTTGCCATTCCATCACTTGCAACAAAACTTGGAAATGCTTTGGTGAAAGTCGGCAAGCTCTTGAAAGCTCAAGGACCAATTTCTGACAACCAAGAACTTGTAAAGAATGCATCTGAGTTCCAAGAAGTGCACAATGAGAAGTGGAACGCATTGGTTTCTGCAACAGCACTAAGGAATATTGTTGAAGCAAAGCGGAATGCACCCACTCTAATGCCCTTTACTGAGGATGTGCAAAGAATGCACCAGTTTCTCAGTGAAATGCTAAAAGAATGCACCATCACACTATCTGAAAGTCCCTCTACAAAAGCCTGGATAGACCTGGCAAAGGTGTGTTTAACACAGACCATCCAGGAGAGGTTGCAAGCATGCCTCTGTCTGCTTTTTTTGTCAAGGGACACATCTAGTCACCATAAAGATTTGGACTGGGCAGACATTTCTCCAGAATTGTCACCAGAGGAAAGCGAGGCAGAGCAGTTCCAATTCTGTTGACCCTGAAAATGCTCCATGCTTTGGAGCTCCTCATTCAGCAAAGAGAGGCCTGCGGGGTTCTTCAAGACAATATTTATATGTTTGCAAGACCTGCAGCGCTCTCACATCTCCGTGGCTCTGACTGCATCCGTAAGTTTGCCAAGGCATGTGGTGCAAAGTGTCCCAAAGCATTGTCGTCAACCAAACTGCGACAGCATGCAGCAACTCTATCAACAGTGCTGAACATGACTGACACAGACCTGGATCCACCGCGAGTTCTATAGACTACCTGACAAGACACTGCAGCTCGCAAAGATCAGTAAAGTTTTACTGGGAGATTGGCTGAGTTCCATGGGAAGAACCTAGATGACATCACAATAGCTCCAAATGGTATATTTGATTTTCCCTGTATTTAATGCTTCGTCTTTTCTTTTTGTCTGACCATATGTATAAGCTTGTCATGTCTCCGGCAGAAAATGTTATGGGTAGTGATGAGGAAGATGGATGCAGACAGGATGGAGACCGTTCATTTGCTGTTGATGGTATGTTTCAGTAATTTCATATTTAGAAAAAAACAAAGAAAAACCAGTAAGATGCTTGTTTTTTACTAGTGTAGAGTGTAAAGCAGGGATGTCCAAAGTCTGTCCTCAAGGGATGTTTCAAGATCAGATCAATTGATCAGATCATCGATTCAGATCAATGGATCATCTGCAGGCTTGTATGAATCAGGTGAGTTGAAGCAGGGAAAGCTCTAAAACCTGCAGGACAGGCTTGGACATCCCTTGTGTAAAGCATCCCTAGTGTATTATTGCAATGTAGTAGTTCTTTCAATTTGTTTAAAGTTTTCAGCAGCCTTTCTTCCCATGTGTTGCACCATGATTAAGGCTACCAGTATATGCAATATTTAACCAGCTGCTGAGCATCCAGGTTGTTGGATTTGAGCTTCATGCAAGAACATTCTCATTTCATTTTGTTATTCTAAATGTTTTTTTGTGTATGTATTTCATAGAACCGTCAGAGGAAACTGTTGCAGATGATGTGTGGAATGAAAATGGCTCAACAGGCAAGCAACAGCCAACAGCAGAGCATCTTCTGAAGTCAGTCCTGTGGCACATTCCTTCAAAAGGTGATGTTTTTTTCTTTATTATTGCTGTAATATCAGTTGATTTGGAACATTCAACTGACTTGCTGATAAAAGAGATGGTACTCAGGCTTTGACCATAAATAAGATGGAGGTGCTGGTGTTGAACTTTTTGCCAAGTAAATATTGGATGCAACAATATGATGTAAAGTAAATATAACCTCAACTTGATCATTTATTAAGTTTAGAATATTTAGATTTAGTTACAAATTAAATGTATTGAAATATATTATGTTTGTATTTCATAGAACCATCAGAGGAAACTGTTGCAGATGCTGTGGGTAATGAAAACTGCTCAACTGGCAAGCAACAGCAGAGCATGAAGCATCTTCTGAAGTCAGTCCTGTAGCACCTTCCTTCAAAGGGGATTTTTTTTATTTATTTCTTTTTTAATTGTTATTATTTTAATTTTTGCAATAAAATCAATTGATTTGGAGACAGGAGATAAATCAAAATGAACTTCTACCTTCTTTCACCCCTCAGTCTGGTGGCCCCAAGTACTGATTGACTGTAACTGAGTACATTTATTTCAGTACAAATTAAATTTTTAAACATGGAAATGGTTAGCAAGAGCTGGTGAAGGCAGCTTCTGGTGGGCAGGAAAGCAACTTAATGGGAGTACTGCATAGCAGATTGGTTGATGAGCAGGAAGTGCAGGCCAGTTTAACAGCAGGGGAAAGGAGGTGATGCAGGCAGCGGTTGGTGTTGAGTGATGGAGGTCTGTGGAAAACTCAGTTGAGAGACACCAAGTCCAAACTACTTGGTGCAACAGATAATGACAGTTCAAAATGTGCAAGAGGACAGGGCTCCATATAGCTGTCTAAGTCTATAGCAGCGTATTAAAATAGTTGAGGCCTAACTAAAATCTGTCTTGTGGTCTGGACTTAAATGTAGATGGTGTCTGCCTCTCTGACCCATGGAGAGAGCTGGTTCCAAAGTAAAGGAGCCCGGTAATTGAAGGCTCTACCTCCCAGTCTGTTTTTTTTTTAGAAATGCTGGGAGTCACTAACAGACCTGCATTCTGGGAGTGAAGTGCAGGACAGTAGGTAATGATGAGGTCTTTCAGATAAGGTATCTAAAAAGTATCTAAAGTAAAGTATCTCAAAAACCAAAGCAGTTTTGGGAGTCTTCCCTCTGGCCTTGAGTGACATCTGATCACAAGTGGTGGCTCGGACGTAGGTTTATTTCTCTAAACTGATGCACTGAGAGCTAAACACTGATCAAATCACTGTGGACAAATGCCTATATCAGCTCTGATCAGCCTCATAATTTCACTTGTACGTTATTTACTGACGCAGGACTGTTGCTTCTCCTTTATACTGTTACTAAAACCTTTTATTTTTGTCTCCTTACAGGTAGAGCTCCACAGAAAAGAACACCCTGGCAGGTAGCAGAGGTTAGGGCAGTAGAAAGACAAATGAATCAGTTCATCCGATCTTGTACTGTACCAACGAAGAGAGACTGTGAGAAATGTTTAAGAGCTGAACCTGAAGCCCTCAGTAACAGAAAGTGGCAGAACTTGAAACTTGAAATTACAGCCTTAAAAAGGAAAATGCACCGTAAATAGTGTGGCGAATAGAAAGAAACTGTTGAACTCAAGTTGGGTTTTTTTTTTGTTTTTATTTTATTTTTGTTTTTCTTTAATAACATTCAGTCATTTACAGCCTGGTGGGAGCTTTCCTTTATATGCCTTCTCTTCTGAGTTTCTGTATGTTTTTATATACATAATGTTACTGCCATTGCAGAATTTTAATTTATGCAATGTGAACAATTTTTCTTTGACCTTTGTTTCATTAAGAAATTTTCATGCAGGTCAAACCAACTTGATTTCTGGGTGGGTTTGTGTTAAGTGTTATTATTATTATTATTATTATTACTGAGCAGTAAGTCTATCAGGAATTCTGCATCATTCTAGGTGCCAGCAGATGTGAAACTTGACATTCTGTGTTGGTGGTTTAACTCCATCTTTGTAATAAGGTTTCATCTCATACCAAGTGCAATATGTTGGAGTATTTACTACATTATCTTCAATTTAAATATAAAATAGGTCCCCACTAGTAAAATATAAGATTGTGTGAACTATGTAAATTTATGCAAATGGTGTCCCCTGTAAACAGGTTGACTAATTTTTCCGGAAGTCCCCATAAAGCATGGGGTGAACCAGTGCATCGGCTTTTCAAAGGTTTGAAGGTGTGTTTAGACTCACTAACCTATGGCTACTTTACTTGATTTTTTTTTTACACTTGTAGAACCTCGAGAAAGGGTGGTTGAGTATAAGAATAAAGTGATTGAGACTGAGCAAAAGCAGCACGATGAAGGAGAAAAAAAAAACAACTAAAATGTATAACATTACGCAAGCTTTGAATTTCTTCCAGTTTATCATGTGTCAAAGTTGACCAATAAGCAATGGTCATTGATCTGATCCGAACTTAAAGGTCTGCTTTTTTAATGGCTTTTCTTGAATAACTCCTCAATACTTTTAGGCAAGGAGCTTACAATTTAGTATGTTCATCAGGATGTGAGAAGTATTGATTGTGCAAAGTTTCAGACCCGTCCAACCTTCAGAGGGGTCAAAGCGCACAGTTAAAGGTGATATCTGATATTTTAGGCCTTTTACCTTCATTATTCCCAAAGCATGCATTATTGAATAGTATGATATAAAATAGTTATTAACTGATTCTTGAAACTTTGACAAAAACATGTCCCAATCAGAAAAGTGTTGTTAGAAATCAAGTCCCCATGAAAAGCGTGTGTGTGTGTGTTTGTACAACTATACTTGTGAGGAACAATGCAAGTTATTAACCTTTTGAGTGAGGACGATTTTGGAAAGTGAGGACATTTAGGCCGGTCCTCACTAGATTTTCACTGTAATGGCCTCTAGAGGCTGTAAGCATGCTTCTCTCAAAGTTTCAGAGAGGTCCCCAGAAAAATGCAAAACTGAGCAAAAATGCACAAAAAAATTTTTTTTTTCGGTCCGAATGCACACACTTTTGCTCTCTATCGCCCCCTGGGGTTGTTTTTAAGTATTGCACCACAAATTACCGTTTCCAAGTGTTTTTAAGTAAAATAGAATACATTATATTGAATTTCATTTTCTAATTGTATTTTTGTTCATCTTAAAAAAAAAAAAATTCTTACTAATATTTATATTTATATACACATGTTTATAAATATAATTATTTTTACATCATAAGTTGTCATAATATTAAATTCACAGTGAAAACGTTTCATAGACCCTGTCTGAAATCTACTTTAAGTACGTACTTTTCTATTTTTTATTTTACTTGAACTTGTCCTCTTCTTCGTAAAGCTAATTTGTGTTCTGTGATATTACATCTTGTCAGCACAGTCTTTATTTTACTGCCCTGCTTTAAATAACTGTACAACAGAAGTGCACATTTCAGTCTTCAGTCAGCAGAATATTGAGGTTATGTTGACCATGGTTCATTTTTCAGGTCCTGATAGATGAATGAATAGAATAGAACAGATTTCCGTCATCACAGCGCAAAGGTCAAGCTTCCCCCAGCTGTAGCTCTGTGCTGTGCTGCATATGAATGAACCAAATGCCTTCAACAGTACATCATGTACAAATCAACTGTCCGATTTTAAAAAAACAACTAAAAAAAACAACTAAAATGTATAACATTACGCAAGCTTTGAATTTCTTCCAGTTTATCATGTGTCAAAGTTGACCAATAAGCAATGGTCATTGATCTGATCCTAACTTAAAGGTCTGCTTTTTTTAATGGTTTTTCTTGAATAACTCCTCAATACTTTTAGGCAAGGAGCTTACAATGTAGTATGTTCATCAGGATGTGAGAAGTATTGATTGTGCAAAGTTTCAGACCCGTAGAACCTTCAGAGGGGTCAAAGCTCACAGTTCAAGGTGATATCTGATATTTTAGGCCTTTTACCTTCATTATTCCCAAAGCATGCATTATTGAATAGTATGATATAAAATTATTAATAACTGATTCTTGAAACTTTGACAAAAACATGTCCCACTCAGAAAAGTGTTGTTAGAAATCAATAACATTTCATGAATAAAAAGAATGAATCTGAGCAAGTGGCCATGACTTGTGGAGTCCCCCAGGGGTCGGTTCTTGGACCTCTTCTGTTTATTTTGTATATGCTCCCTTTGGGTCAGATATTGCAGAACTTTAACATCAATTATCACAGTTATGCAGACGATACACAACTTTATGTGTCTCTGTCACCAGACGACTGCAGCCCAGCAGACAAACTGTGTCAGTGTCTGGAGGAAATAAACTCCTGGATGAGAGAGAATTTTTTACAATTAAATGAAGACAAAACTGGGATCATTCTGTTTAGCAGCAAAAAGAAGAGGGTCAGCGTTGGTAAATATCTTGAGACTCGGACCCTTACAATCACTGACCAAGTTCGTAACCTTGGAGTGTTGATAGACTCAGATCTGACTCTCAGCAGCCACATCAAAGCTGTCACCAAGGCAGCTTTTTACCAACTCAGAAACATCAGCAGAATTAAAGGTTTTCTCTCCCAAAAAGACCAGGAGAAACTCATCCATGCACTCATCTCCAGGAGACTCGATTACTGTAATGGTCTTTTAACTGGACTTCCCAAAAAGAGCATTAAACATCTGCAGCTCATCCAGAACGCTGCTGCTGGAGTTTTAACCAGGACTAAGAGATCTGAACACATCACACCAGCATTAAAGTCTTTACTCTGGCTTCCAGTCAGTCACAGAATAGATTTTAAAGCCTGCTGATGTTTGATGAGTGTTTGTTTTAACATCTCCTCGTCCCAAACGTTTCCCCTCAGAGGGTTCCTCCCTCCTTCAGAGGGTTTCTCCCTCCTTCAGAGGGGGGGGCGTGGTTTCGGCACCTGTGGCTGAGGCGCTCTGCCTGAGTTTGGAGAAGTTCTGGAAGAGAATAAAGTGATTGAGACTGAGCAAAACTCGTCAGCAAGTAAGTGTTATTTTTTAATTTCTGCTTCTGCATGTTAACTTATTTAGGAGCTTCATGTCATGATTCAAAATGTCTAAATTGCAAGGTGAAAATGTCAAATTTTACCAAATTAGAAGCTGGAAAGCTGTTGTTATTTTGGTATGTGACTATAACTCTGACTTTAAAATAATTAGACAGTTTAGGGAGATGTAGCGCCGCTGCTTCTGTTTTAAACCTCTAAAACCTAATTAACTTTTGAACCATTTATCATAGCTAGGAGCTGTGAATTGTATCTGAATCGAGGGTCATTGAACAGTGCAGCCTCTGCCAGTAAACTCTGTTAGCACTTTTGGCACTTAAGCCTTTTTCACATAGTACGCGGTGAGCGCAGGCTGCGCACAGTTTGTGTTGCGCAGCTTCAGCACTCTGTGACGAAATGAAAAACTGAAATGATGGTAGAGCTGTGTCTGGCCAATAAAATGGCTACTGACTGCATTGAAAATGAAGAATTTGTCATTTATAAACATAACTAACACATTGCCTGATGGCAATTCTTTTAATAAAACAGACCAGATTCAATAAATGAAAGCATGCAGATTGCAGTGTGTAGATTGTATTTATTCATGATGACAAGGTTCAGATTTATTTTAACCATTTATATATTAACACATATGGGTGCTTTTTTTTAACAATGTAGTATTGATCACTTGACTTGATGTATTTAGCAGAAAGATAAGTGTATAACTTACTATAAGTGACTAGTTACTTGTGATTGTAATTCTTTGCTGAAACTTTTTCAGACAATAATATTAAAATATTTATTTTTTGTTGTTAGGTTAAAGACATGATGACTCCGATGTCAACACAAGTAAGTAACCATACAAAATCTCTCCACTGTACATATTCAAACTTACTAGAATGGTAAAGGGAGTGTTTTTTAGTTCATTTTTGTGTTAAGCCATACAGGAAAAAAGCCTCTTACTAGTTCCGAAGCTTTCATGGGTTTTTTCATTTTGATTTTGGATTATTTATTGCATTACTATTATTATTTGTAACTAAAGTTACCCTGTAAAGACGGACTACTGAATGGATGAATCTCCTTATTCAACATGATAATATTTAATCTTTGTGAGAACTAACAGTGTCATTAGCTGCAACCATTTAAAAGACATGTAAAAGAAATAATTTAGAATGTGAGTATTTAATGATATGTTTTTTGTAACAGAACAAAATGTGTATATATTGACTTTGAGGCAAGGGAACCAAAAATCAAAAATGCCAAGTAGGGTTATGAGACTTGTTAATTAACTCCATGTCTTAACTGGAACAGGTTGAAGAAGTCTAATTTAGACTGACTGAATGACTTATTTAGACTGCTCAATGCGGGCTCATCTGCTTCTTAATATTTACCGAGTGCACTGGTTAGTTGAGATTAAAATCAGTTTACTTTACCAGGACAATCCACTCAGCATCAGTATTGCTCTTAATGCATGTATTTAAGAAAAACTGATTAAAAATGCATGAGGGTGGCTACACTATGGGTGATTGTAACATTTATTAAAATAAAACTTTCCAATTTTATATTAGTGAGTGAAAACTGCAAGATTTAGAACTCATCGTGTATGGATCAACTTTTTCTCTGATGTAAATGCATTTTGCTTACAGTTGGGCAGTCGTTGTGAGGAGTCGGAGAGTGAGTACCCTGAATCTGAATTATCCAGCCATTCAGGATCAGACGAAGAGTTCAGCCCACCTCAGACTGAATCATCATGTAGGGATGAGGATGTGAATGTCATGGATGTGTCCATTGATGAAGGTCCAGATACAGATTCAAAAGAAGACGAAGATCAACAAGCGGGCAAGTGCAAAACTAAAGACTAAAGAAAAGAAAACAGAATAGAGAAAAGATCAAGAAAGATGAAGTAAAAAGTGTGACTGTAAAAACCTGCTCAAAAAGGGAGGATGGCAAACGATCATGGGACAAAAAGCACTACTGTCTCTACTGTGGAAAACCTCTCTCAAAGATGGCGAGGCATCTGGAGAGGAAACACATTGAGATCAAGGATGTAGCCTATGCCTTCAGCTTCCCGGTAAAATCAAAAGAAAGAGGTTCTTCTGGATCAACTACGTAACAAAGGGGATTTCAAACACAACACAAAAGTCCTGGAAAAGGGGAGGGGACAACTCGTGACGTGCAAGCAGCCCTCTTATTCAATTCAATTCAATTCAATTTTATTTATATAGCGCCAGATTACAATTGTCATCTCAAGGCACTTAAGTAATATAGTCCAATTCAAGCCAATTGGAATTCAATTCATTGTAATCATAATCCAATTAATTCATATAGAGCTAATTCAAAAAATTAATATCCTAGCTAAGGAAACCAACAGATTGCACCGAAATGTGTCTTCAGTCCAATCTCCCGTCCTGAGCCTGAGGGACTGTGGAAAGGAACGACTCCCTTTTAACAGGAAGAAACCTCTGGCAGAACCAGAACCAGGAAGAAACCTCTGGCAGAACCAGAACCAGGAAGGGTGTCCATCCGCCTCGACCAGCTGGGGTTTGAGAAGACAGAAAAGAGGGGGGAAAAACACCATAACGCCATTCAAAGGATACCTGTTGGAACAGGGAAACATAGGTTAATAACCACAATAATGTCACATGGACATAAAATCAATTTTGAAATTAAACAAATTTTAAATTATATTATTATTATGTTAAATTATAACACCCGCGTTGAGGATTATTTGCCTTGCACATATTGTTATGGGATGTTTGTCAAAAAGGAATTGTGGAAACATCAGTCTGCATGCGGAAGCAAAAAATATTGCACAACAGATGATGAACAGAATAGAAGAAGAAGAGTACAAAGTCGAGCTGCACGCCTTCTTCCAATCGTTGCTTCTTCCACTGGATGTCAGACCATCATCAATAACATGCGGCAAGATGATGTAGCTTTTCACATAAGGACAGATACTTTGATTTGCAGGTACGGTGAAGCACTTTTTGCAAAACATGGACGTGTGAAGTCAAAACACCAGTATATTTCACAGAGAATGAGGGAGCTTGGCCGTTTCGTGTTGGAGGCTAAAGACCTTGACAAAACTGTAAAGTGCCTGGAAGACTTGTTCTCCATCAAGGTATCAGTTTGTAGTCAGTGTGGCGAAGAAGGTTACTGAGTTTAGTCCTGGCAAAAATGAGTATGGGAAGCCATCTACTGCTGTCAAAATCGGATTCTGTCTCAAGGGAGTGGTGGAGGTCCTCATTGGACAAGCACTTATGAATGATGATGAGCTGTGTGAGAGGAAGGCAAAGAAATTCCTGGAACTTTTAGAAAAAAACTGGAAAAATCATGTGTCTGTCAGTGCTCATCAGACATTGCAAGAAAAGCGATGGAACAAGCAAGACGACATCCCCCTTACCAAAGATGTGATCACTCTGAGGGATCATCTGAGGATGGTAGAAGACAAAGCAAAGGAGGAACTAACAAAGGAGCTAACTTTAACAGCCTACAAGACATTGAATGAGACGGTCCTAGCACAGGTTATAATCTTCAACAAACGGCGTGAGGGGGAAGCATCGCGCTTGTCTCTTGACATCTACAAGACAGCAAGCACAAACCCCATTAACAAAGACATTTATGAAACCTTGTCTCCACTCGAGAAAGAGCTCAGCAAACTTCTGACGCGAATTGAGGTCAGAGGAAAAAGAGACAGGAAGGTCCCGGTTTTCTTTACGGAGAGAATGAAAGAGTCCATTGACTTGTTAATTAAAAGGAGGGATGAAGCTGGCGTACCCCCAGAAAACATTTATCTCTTTGCAAGACCAGGTGCAATGACAAACATACGTGGCTGTGACTGCCTGCGGAAATATGCTGAGGAGAGCAAAGCCGACAACCCTGAGCTACTGAGATCGACCAAGTTAAGGAAACAGGTCGCCACTCTGTGTCGACTTCAAGATTTATGGGACATGATATCAGAGTTCATCGGGACTTTTACCGGCAGACTGACAAAACATTTCAAATCGCCAAGATCAGCAAACTTCTTTTTGCAATGGAGCAGGCCACAGGGACCTTAAAGGGAAAGAACCTAAACACCATCAACCTTTCTGTTAGTGGTATGTATGCATTACAGCTGACAGTTTTGTCCTGTCCCTTATTGATCCAATTTATTCAACTATAGTCTTTTTGGTTCTGCTTAGCACTTACTTTTACTATAATTATCTTTCATAGGTGAAATTCCAACATCAACTTCTGACATTGGCCCACAGAAGAAAAGGATCCCAGACAGAGAGGAAGATGATGTTATGTGTCTAAGGATTCAGTTCATTTTAAACTTGTGTGTTAGAGGTGCACATAATTTAATCTGCAGTTTTGATTTAATTGAATTGTCTTTCCTGTTGTGATGGAGGTAGGAAAGGGAGAGGGACAGGAAAGAGAGAGGTAGGAAGGTAAGAGAGGGGAAGGAGGGAGGAAGAGAAGAAGGAAAGAGAGGGAGGGAGGGAGGAAAGGGAGAAGGGAAGAGAGGGAGGGAGGAAGGGAAGAAGGAAAGAGAGGGGTAGGAAGGTAAGAGAGGGGAAGGAGGGAGGAAGAGAAGAAGGAAAGAGAGGGAGGGAGGGAGAAGGGAAGAGAGGGAGGGAGGGAGAAGGGAAGAGAGGGAGGGAGGGATGAAGGAAAGAGATAGGTAGGAAGGTAAGAGAGGGGAAGGAGGGAGGAAGGGAAGAAGGAAAGAGGGAGGGAGGGATGAAGGAAAGAGACGTAGGAAGGTAAGAGAGGGATGGGAGGGAGGAAAGGGAGAAGGGAAGAGAGGGAGGGAGGGGAAGGAGGGAGGGAGGGATGAAGGAAAGAGATAGGTAGGAAGGTAAGAGAGGGGAAGGAGGGAGGAAGGGAAGAAGGAAAGAGGGAGGGAGGGATGAAGGAAAGAGACGTAGGAAGGTAAGAGAGGGATGGGAGGGAGGAAAGGGAGAAGGGAAGAGAGGGAGGGAGGGATGAAGGAAAGAGAGAGGGGCAGGAGGTAGGAGAAGGGAAGGAAGTAAGGAAGGAAGGTAAGAGAGAGGGGAAGGAGGGAGGAAGGGAAGAAGGAAAGAGAGGGAGGGAGGGAGGGATGAAGGAAAGAGAGACGTAGGAAGGTAAGAGAGGGATGGGAGGGAGGAAAGGGAGAAGGGAAGAGAGGGAGGGAGGGGAAGGAGGGAGGGAGGGATGAAGGAAAGAGAGAGGGGCAGGAGGTAGGAGAGGGATGGGAGGGAGGAAGGTAAGAGAGAGGGGAAGGAGGGAGGAAGGGAAGAAGGAAAGAGAGGGAGGAAGGGAAGAAGGAAAGAGAGGGAGGGAGGGATGAAGGAAAGAGAGAGGAAGGAAGGTAAGAGAGGGGAAGGAGGGAGGAAGGAAAGAGAGAGGTAGGAAGGTAAGAGAGGGGAAGGAGGGAGGAAGGGAAGAAGGAAAGAGAGGGAGGAAGAGAAGAAGGAAAGAGAGGGAGGGAGGGATGAAGGAAAGAGAGAGGTAGGAAGGTAAGAGAGGGATGGGAGGGAGGAAAGGGAGAAGGGAAGGAAGGGAGGGAGGAAGGGAAGAAGGAAAGAGAGGGAGGGAGGAAAGGGAGAAGGGAAGGAAAGTAAGAGGGGAAGGAGGGAGGAAGGGAAGAAGGAAAGAGAGGGAGGAAAGGGAGAAGGGAAGGAAAGTAAGAGGGGAAGGAGGGAGGAAGGGAAGAGAGGGAGGGAGGGAGGAAAGGGAGAAGGGAAGGAAAGTAAGAGAGGGGAAGGAGGGAGGAAGGGAAGAAGGAAAGAGAGGGAGGGAGGAAGGGAAGAAGGAAAGAGGGAGGGAGGGAGGAAAGGGAGAAGGGAAGGAAAGTAAGAGGGGAAGGAGGGAGGAAGGGAAGAAGGAAAGAGAGGGAGGGAGGGATGAAAGGGAGAAGGGAAGAGAGGGAGGGAGGGAGGGAGGAAAGGGAGAAGGGAAGAGAGGGAGGGAGGAAGGGAAGAAGGAAAGAGGGAGGGAGGAAAGGGAGAAAGGAAGGAAAGTAAGAGGGGAAGGAGGGAGGAAGGGAAGAAGGAAAGAGAGGGAGGGAGGGAGGAAAGGGAGAAGGGAAGGAAAGAGAGAGGTAGGAAGGTAAGAGAGGGGAAGGAGGGAGGAAGAGAAGAAGGAAAGAGAGGGAGGGAGGGAGGAAAGGGAGAAGGGAAGGAAAGTAAGAGGGGAAGGAGGGAGGAAGGGAAGAAGGAAAGAGAGGGAGGGAGGGAGGAAAGGGAGAAGGGAAGGAAAGAGAGAGGAAGGAGGGAGGAAGAGAAGAAGGAAAGAGAGGGAGGGAGGGATGAAGGAAAGAGAGGTAGGAAGGTAAGAGAGGGATGGGAGGGAGGAAGGGGAGAAGGGAAGAGAGGGAGGGAGGAAGGGAAGAAGGAAAGAGAGGGAGGAAGGTAAGAGAGGGATGGGAGGGAGGAAGGGGAGAAGGGAAGAGAGGGAGGGAGGAAGGGAAGAAGGAAAGAGAGGGAGGGAGGGAGGAAAGGGAGAAGGGAAGGAAAGTAAGAGGGGAAGGAGGGAGGAAGGGAAGAGAGGGAGGGAGGGATGAAGGAAAGAGAGAGGGGCAGGAGGTAGGAGAGGGATGGGAGGGAGGAAAGGGAGAAGGGAAGGAAGGAAGGAAGGAAGGTAAGAGAGAGGGGAAGGAGGGAGGAAGGGAAGAAGGAAAGGGAGGGAGGGAGGGAGGAAAGATAGGAAAGGAGGAGCAGTCAAAACTGACAGAACATAAGGTTAACATTTGCTGGTTCCTGCATCTCAAATGTGAGGATGCCTTTCTCCGATTTATACAATTTAAAAAGTAAACATTTTTGTGATAAGCATTTTCACTACTTTGAGTCATTTTATTAAGATCTTTTTATTTTGTCCTTATTGATTGTGATGCGTTGAAGAAAGCTTGTTATGCTCAGAGTATTGAGCAGCGCAGTAATATTTAGAAGTGTCATCAGGCTGAAATGTCAGCCAATCAGAATAGAGTATTTCCCCCAGATCATGGTGTAAATTATTGTAATGTTCAGAGACTTTGAAATCTGAACTCTAACTTTCAAGTTTGACTGTTTGTCTGTTTCTGCTGTAGATGAGAGTTTAGGATCGAGCCCAGATACAAGGCCCTCCCAGAAGAAAAGAAAAAAAACCAGGACTGTGAAAACCAGCGGTAAGTTCTTTAAAACGCAAAGCTGATGCTGACATCTTTGCACACATTCATTATATATGAATAATTGTGTCCTTCTCTGCAGATAGTTCTTTCTTCTTGCACTTTCTTTACAGATGGAATTTCTGACCTGTTGAGCAAAATCAGCCGTGAACCACAAGCTGAGGACGGGAAGTCTGACACAGATGGTGAGATTAATTATGTTTATCAAAATACAACCTTTTTCTACACTTTTATTAGACAAGAGATGTAGAAGGAACGTAGTCTGGCATCATCTAGTGTTAACAGTAACCTGTTGAGTTGTGTAAGTCATATGTTTTTATTTATTTTATTCTCCTAATAGTTGCCTGTTTGTGTTGTAGATCAGGCTCCAGTAACAACTGTGCCCAAGTCCAAGGAAATAATGAGTAGGTTCTTTAAAACTAGGCAGGAGAAGCATACAGTTTTTCTTTCCCGTCAAGGGATTTTCTATGGAGTTTTTCTCAGTCGATGTAGGGCAGAGGATGTTGTCATGATGCTGTATAAAACACTTTGAGATGAACTGCTTCTAAAAATGGAAAAACTCTGAATGAAGTGAAAATGATTGATGTCTGCATTGTTTTCTGTCATTTGTCACCTCTAGCAAAGGCGAGGAGAGGATGGTCTGAGGCTGAGAGAGGCTGAGAGAAGCGTGCATAAAATGCATAAACAAAGAGAAAATTCTGGGCGAGAGATCCTGGAAGGATGTTAAAAACTTAGTGTACAACAGAATTGTAACGATGAACAGGAGGTCTGCTTCACGCACTCTTAATTTTTGAATATTGTTTACATAGTTTGTAATGATGGTTGGGACTTTAGTGTTCTTTAGTCAACACATCATGACATAGTTGGATGCTGTTGTTGTTTTAGCAGCTTAAAGATGTCATGTAATGTTCAAAAATTCATGTGACACATGTTTTAGTCACTTAATTATTATTGTAGGCCATTGTTTCCAGTTCTTGGGTACCACTGCCTTGCATGTTTTCCATGTTTCCCTCCTCCAGCACACCTGATTCAGACGAATGGGTCAGGTCTTTAAGCTCTGCAGAAGGCTGAGGACGACCCATTCATTTGAATCAGGTGTGCTGGAGCAGGGAAACATGGAAAACATGCAGGGAGGTGTGCTTTGAGGACCAGGATTGGAAAACACTGTTACAGGCTACTCTCTGCATTTAATGTTTCATTGTTGAAATATTCATATATTACAGAAGACAACCCAAAAACAAAGTCTTTTCATCAATTAATTTGATTTCAATCGAGAACAGGATAAAAAGACTTAGAATTTAAAAGTTAAAATGACCTGAAATAAATATAATTGGACACTGGAATTGACATCTGCTGCTTTATTTATAAATCCAGAATCAAACTGCACAGTGAACTGCCCAGGCCTAGGTTGCTCAGTTTCTTTACCAGTTTACAGGGAATGATAATGTTGAAGGCAAAGCTACAATCCACAAACAGCATGTGTGTTTTAATTGTCCAGGTGTGGGGGGGCTGTATACATATGAACTAAGCATAGTTATTATGTGATTCTGTGCAGTAGACTGACACCTGTCAATCAACATTATTTTGTAAGTATTACACTTGTTTATGAGCCTCAATATAATATATCACTTTTCAAAGACTTAAAGTGATATATTATTACATAATTGGTCCATGTTAAAATATAAATGGTGGCAAAGGGTGACTGTTGAACAAAAAAAGGAAAGATAAGTTAAATAGTCTGGCTGCAAACAAATCCAATATGGCGCCTGTGGAAAAAGTCCACACTTCAATAGTAAACTGGGTTTTAATGCTGATATTGTACCCTTTGGTTTTTAAATAATCTGAGGTGGCAAAGGGAAACAGGGGGTCATCTAGTGGGGAAAAGCAGTAAGTACTTCTCTGTAAGTGTAGCAGAAAGGGTGATCCTAAAGTGTGTGTGTGTGTGTGGTTCTCATGCTGTTAACATTCGTTTGCTTTATCAGGAAAAACTGTTGGATTGTGTTCTGAATTCTTGGAAGCACATCTGCATCTGAGTGTGATGGCAGACTTTTTCTCACTGTCAGTTCATATCAGTCAGTTATCTCTCTGTTGACTCTTTCATTATCAGACTGATGAACATTAGAGCCAAAATCCTGCAGTAAGAGGAGTAATGTTGGTGAGAACATCAGTATTACTGTATGTGAGGAGTTGTAGTTACTGACCGTGACCACTGGAGGGCAGTGATGATCGTAGTTTCTCTGTTACAGTCCACATGATGACAATGACGGCAGCAAGCAGCAGGGAGTCACAATGCAACAGTTAAAGTGGTTTATACAAAACATGTTAGAATAACCAATAAGAATAAATAATGACAGAACAGCTGAATATATATATTAAAAATATAGAACTTTATCTTCAGACTGTCCCAAGATTTAAAAGTTGTATAAATATGGCAGTGCAATAAAACTACCTATTAACTGTGGCGTCATTAGGCTGAAGCCCCCCTAAAATATTATTTTTTTGATAAAATAAATTATAATCATATTTTTTTTAATACAAAAAATGCCGACATATTCAATATAAAGTGGCCAGAATATGAGTTTGAATAAATAAAAATTGAAAAAAAAATGAAATCAAAGTGCTGTTGGAAAGAGCTTTTTCACATTAAAACGAGTGAATTTAACTGAGAAAATAAAGAAGCTGAAGAACCTTTAATCAGTTCATATCAGTCAGTTATCTCTCTGCTGACTCTCTCATTATCAAACTGATGAACATTAGAGCCAAAATCCTGCAGTAAGAGGAGTAATGTTGGTGAGAACATCAGTATTACTGTATGTGAGGAGTTGTAGTTACTGACCGTGACCACTGGAGGGCAGTGATGATCGTAGTTTCTCTGTTACAGTCCACATGATGACAATGACGGCAGCAAGCAGCAGGGGAGTCACAATGCAACAGTTAAAGTAGTTTATACAAAACATGTTAGAATAACCAATAAGAATAAATAATGACAGAAAAGCTTAAAATATATATTAAAAATATAGAACTTTATCTACAGAGTGTCCGAAGATTTAAAAGTTGTATAAATATGGCAATGCCATAAAACTGACATAGTTATTAACAGTGTATTAACAATATAAACAGATGTGGACTGCAGTGGTGAGTTCACCTGTTGCAGAGGTGAGCTGTTGAACAGAGAGATGGTGAATGTTAGGAATGTTTCCCTGAAACGTTCACTGTAGAAGCAGAACTGAATCAGTCTGTTGGAGAGTGACCTCCGCTGTGTCTGTAGAGTTTCATGGAGAGGATGAGATGGATGTGATCTCCTGTCCCTCACCAACTCAAACATCTCCCAGTTCTGGCCCATGATTTTTCCAGCCTCAGTCCATATTCTGATCAGAGTGGCTGAGTGGAGGTAGGACTGTGGCTCTGTATGCAGCTTTAACATTTGCACACAGAAGGTCCAGTGTTGTATTTTCTCTTGTGGTGCAGTTAACAAACTGATGAAAAGTGGGAAGAGTAGAGTCCAAACTGGCGTGGTTGAAATCTCCAGTAATAACTGATGGCCTCCGGGTGTCCAGACTGCAGCTGAGCGATGTTACTGCTCCGTCAGCTGATGGTGGAACATGAACACCAACAAGTACAGCAGAGAAGAACTCTCTCTGCAAACAGGACGGACGCAAACTCCTGCCTAAAGATGTTCCTTAACCTTAACATGCTTGGGATTACACCATCTTTCATTCATGAACACAGCAATCCCTCCACCTTTCCACTCACCGCTCCTCCAAACGTCTGCTTGCACCGTCCTGAAGCCGGTTTGGTGAAACAGGGTCTGTGAGGTCCACCTGCAGCCATGTCTTTGGAAAGCGCTCACGGTCCTCCCTCTGAGTCTCTATCAGTGCCCACAACTCGTCAATCTTAACTGACAAAGACCTCACATTTCCCATGATGGCTGAGGGAACTCAGGATTTAAATCTCCTTCAACTTTTGCTCCAGCTCTGCATCCACGGCGTCTGATGCCCTCTGGAATCACCGGAAGACATTTAAAGACAATTAAAAAGACACTAAAGTGCATGAAGAACACCTCGAAGTAACAGAAACTCTGCTGCAACAGGCTGCCAGTCTTAAGGCGCCATCTTCACCATGAAAGAATGGATGATCAGCTGTGTCAGAGGCAGCAGTGAGATCCAACACCATTAAAACTGAAGGTTGCTGTTAATCCCAGTTAGAATAATTCATTGCTTTGAGTTGAGCTCTTTCTGTTCAGTGACTCTAAACCTGATTAGATAGTATATGTTCAGTTCATGGTTTCATGTGGTTATCAACAGTCATTATTACAACTTTAATAACTACACTGAAGTATTTAAGTGTTTAAAAACACATAATTTAATCTGTTCATGTAACTGACATCATGAGGTTCATCTTTTCACCACCAGAGGGAGATAAATCCAGATCAATGAAGAGTCCACTTTGTTCATCAGAGCTTCAACAGCCAAACAGTGAAACATGGAAACAGAAACAGAGTGTTTGTTTGTTGCCTCTGAGCATCATGAGAAGGGTTAATGTCTTCAGGCGTCAGCATCTGACTTTAACCGAGTCTGACCGGTCCGACGACATATTTTCACGCTGAAGAGATGAAGGTGTGGCTGTCTGAAAGATCTCATAGTTGGATAAACAATGTTTAGACTTTACAAAATCATTCTGTAACTTCAGTTATTCTGTAATTTTCCTCTATTTCCGGTTAAATGAAACTAGCTGCTGAATTCCAGCTCAAACTAACCTATAAGGCAGATTAGCTGAAAGCTCTCAGCATTACATCACTGCCTTGTGCACACATCTGGTGCATCTGTAGCAGCACTAAAACTACAGAGCTCCTGCACAGAACAGATCCCAGTTCAAAGCCTGGTTTTAATGTTTCTGATGGCGATTCTGGAGAATCTCAGAGAACATTCAGAGAGAACGGCTGAATAAATGTTTTCAGATCAGAGTTTGATGTTCAGGAACTTGGAGGCGTGTTTTAACATGAACTCCACTGGTCAGACAGGTTCTATCTGTCCCGCCTCCATCACAGGTGGACTCTGCTCTGACTGGTTCCAGGAAGCAGCTCACCTGTGTCTCAGTCTGTCGAGTGGAGAGTCTTCTTCTTCTGCAGCTCTGAACAATCTGTGAGTTTCCTGTTTGTTTCTGCTCTGTAATGTTGGAGAACATGTTCGCTTCTTATTTCAGAACAAACTTTGATCACTTTGTGTTTGAAGACAAATCTACATGATGATCAGATTATTAATTAACTGGATTCAATCAAAATGATGATCAGCTGATGTTTCTGTTTGTTTTCTTCACAAATAAACTGCTTCATGCTTTTATTTTACTTAAGTTAAATAAAATAAATCTCAAACACCCCTGAGGTGGATCGTACCATTTTCTAACAGGTTTGGTGATTATTATCTTAAAGGAATGTAGAGATGATGATGAAATATAGACAGTATAGTAATATATAGAATATAGTCAGACACATAAGCAGTGCAGAAGGTGCAAGGATGCAGTAAAGTGACGGTACGATGGTAGAAGTTAAAGTGATGGTGCAGAATTCAGCAGGGTCACAGCCTCAGGAAAGAAGCTCTTCCTAAGAATCCTTCATCATGAGGTGTGTGCTGGGCTGTAGCTCCATGCCTCCATCTAGTGGACAGGTAGTGTAAGAGCAGCTGATGGCAGCTTCCTCTGCCTCAACACTCCTGTCTGACTGCATTCAGCTGACACTGACACTGAAACAGAGAATCAGAGCCAATCAGTGGAGGAGCAGCTGATCTGTTTATAGGACAGATGATGGAAAAGAGGATTTGAGTTGATGTGCAGATGAATGATCTGTGTTTCCTCTGCAGATGAAGGTAGAAAGTGTGTGTGAGCTGATGGGAATTCAGCAGCATGGATCCATCTGACAGAAAGTAAGTCTTCAGTGTTCAAACCAAGCTGACTAACAGTTAAGATGATGAATAGTTCTCAGATAAAATAGTTGATATCTGCTTAATTTATTAATATTCATCATGTCCAGCTGTACATAACATGTAATGTAAACATGGGGCATAAAATCTGTAATACAAATTAAAATTAAATTAAAACAAAGTGTTTTCAGATTTTATTTAATCTCAATTAAATATCTTAAAAGATTAAAACATTTTTACTTTTTAATCCAGAATTTTACTGACCATGTAAATTTAAACCAAACGTTTATTTTTATTTTTTTACAATCAAGGTTAAAATCAGATCGGATTAGTCCGTTGAATCGGAGACGCACACTTCAACATGAACCTGAACCTGAACCCAGCTGTGTGTCCATGAAGAGTGATGATTCAATGGGTCGTCTTATTGACTTTAAATCAGACCAACGTTCACAGTCTCTGAGGTGAGCTGAGTGTAAATGGTGTAACACTGTAAAATGTACCAGAGTCAGTTTGAACAGTTCTTATTCCAACTTGTGTTTAATGTGAGCTCTTATTCACATCATTTCATGTTCACATGTGAAACTGTCAGAGTGGAAAGAATGGATGTTAAAATAAGTCTTTTTCAGTGAGTAAAATATTAATAATGATATTTATTATATCTGAGCTGTTTCTACAATAAATGTTCTGAACAATGTCAGCTGCTTTACAAACAGTCTAACATGAACAAAGTCACATGGATCAATCATAACTTTGATGGTAAATGTCCCTCAATTCCCTCGGCTCACAGTCAACACTGTGTATGGTGGGGACGGAGCTTTGCTGACCTCAAAGGGACGTTGTGAGTCGGTGGAGGGAGTACCTCGAGGACCTCCTCAATTCTACCGACACACGCTCGGCGAGTCGGAGAGCTCGGACACGGGGCCTCCCATTTCTGGGGCTGAGGTTGCCGAGGTGGTCAAAAAGCTCCTCGACGGGCCCCAGCGGTGGATGAGGTTCGTCCTGAGTTTCTCAGGGCTCTGGATGTTGTAGGGCTGTCTTGGCTGACACGCCTCTGCAGCATGGACTGGCAGATCGGGTGGTGGTCCCCCTCTTTAAAAAGGGGGACCGAAGGGTGTGTTCCAACTACAGGGGGATCACACTCCTCAGCCTCCCTGGTAAGGTCTATTCGGGGGTACTGGAGAGGAGGATCTGTCGGATAATCGAGCCTCGGATTCAGGAGGTGCAGTGAGGTTTTCATCCTGGCCGTGGAACAGTGGACCAGCTCTATACCCTCGGCAGGATCCTGGAGGGTGCATGGGAGTTCGATGTGTTTTGTGGACTTGGCGAAAGCGTTCGACCGTGTCCCTCGGGGAGTCCTGTGGGGGGTGCTCTGGGAATATGGAGTGCCGGACCCCTTGATAGGGTCCGTTCAGTCTCTGTATGACCGGTGTCAGAGTTTGGTCCGCATTACCGGACATTACATTACTGCTGATGTGCAGCTTCAGAGTTAATCAGCTGCTTTATGGCTGCGTTCACTGTTCACATCCACACATCCCTTCATGGACCTTTACCTTGTGTTTGTCTCTGTGTGGACAGACACAATGTGAGCTCATTCTTCATGATTCCTCCACAGAGTGGACCAGCAAAGCTCAGAGGTTCCCAGTGGTCAGTCTGCCCAGCAGCATCAGACACAGCTGGACTCCATATTTATGGTCTGTACATGTACAACAGCTACTTTTCCATCTATTGTGTTCACAGTCATCTCCAGGCTGCACTTTGTAGACCAGCGGATTGTCAGTGTGTCCAACATGGATCTGATGTTTGGCTCCATGATTTCAGTCTGATTGGCTCATTCATATAGTATTCTGTTCCAGCTGCTGGAGGACAACATGCTCACTTTTGTGAAGGAGGAGCTGAAGAAGATCCAGAAGGTTCTGAGTCCAGATTACCCAGAATGCTTAGAGAGTCAGAGGGAGGGTGAGGATGAAGAGCAGAGGAGCAGCAGAGAGGCATTAGTGAAGATCACAGTTCACTTCCTGAGGAGAATGAAGCAGGAGGAGCTGGCTGAGCGTCTGCAGAGCAGTAAGAGGATTTCTCTAAAGATTTAACCTGCTGGATAAATGACACATTTACTGATGTCTCAGCTCACAGAACAACACATGTTCAAATACTCATTCTTTACAGGGTTGAAATGTCTGTTTACTGATGTTATTTCTTGTCTTCATTCAGAACTTTCTCCAGTTTATAAACTTAAATCTGCTCTGAAGAAGAAGTTCCAGTGTGTGTTTGAGGGGATTCCTAAAGCAGGAAACCCAACCCTTCTGAATCAGATCTACACAGAGCTCTACATCACAGAGGGAGGGACTGGAGAGGTCAATGATGAACATGAGGTCAGACAGATTGAAGCAGCATCCAGGAAAGCAGGCAGAGCAGAAACATTCATCAGACAAGAAGACATCTTTAAACTCCCACCTGGAAGAGATGAACCAATCAGAGCAGTGATGACAAAGGGAGTGGCTGGCATTGGGAAAACAGTCTTAACACAGAAGTTCACTCTGGACTGGGCTGAAGGCAAAGCCAACCAGGACATCCAGTTCATGTTTCCATTCACTTTCAGAGAGCTGAATGTGCTGAAAGAGAAAAAGTTCAGCTTGGTGGAACTTGTTCATCACTTCTTTACTGAAACCAAAGAAGCAGGAATCTGCAGCTTTGAACAGTTCCAGGTTGTGTTCATCTTTGACGGTCTGGATGAGTGTCGACTTCCTCTGGACTTCCACAGCAAGGAGCCCCTGACTGATGCTACAGAGTCCACCTCAGTGGATGTGCTGCTGACAAACCTCATCAGGGGGAACCTGCTTCCCTCTGCTCGCCTCTGGATAACCACACGGCCTGCAGCAGCCAATCAGATCCCTCCTGGCTGTGTTGGCATGGTGACAGAGGTCAGAGGGTTCACTGACCCACAGAAGGAGGAGTACTTCAGGAGGAGATTCAGAGATGAGGAGCAGGCCAGCAGCATCATCTCCCACATCCAGACATCACGAAGCCTCCACATCATGTGCCACATCCCAGTCTTCTGCTGGATCACTGCTACAGTTCTGGAGGATGTGTTGGAAACCAGAGAGGGAGGAGAGCTGCCCAAGACCCTGACTGAGATGTACATCCACTTCCTGGTGGTTCAGGCCAAAGTGAAGAAGGTCAAGTATGATGGAGGAGCTGAGACAGATCCACACTGGAGTCCAGAGAGCAGGAAGATGATTGAGTCTCTGGGAAAACTGGCTTTTGAGCAGCTGCAGAAAGGAAACCTGATCTTCTATGAATCAGACCTGACAGAGTGTGGCATCGATATCTCAGCAGCCTCAGTGTACTCAGGAGTGTTCACACAGATCTTTAAAGAGGAGAGAGGGCTGTACCAGGAGAAGGTGTTCTGCTTCGTTCATCTGAGTGTTCAGGAGTTTCTGGCTGCTCTTCATGTCCATCTGACCTTCATCAACTCTGGAGTCAACCTGATGGAAGAACAACAAACAAACTCTGTGTGGTTAAAAATATTTAACAAACCTAATCTAAAATATCTCCATCAGAGTTCTGTGGACAAGGCCTTACAGAGTCCAAATGGACACCTGGACCTGTTCCTCCGCTTCCTCCTGGGTCTTTCCCTGCAGACCAATCAGAGGCTCCTACGAGGCCTGCTGACACAGACAGAAAGTAGCTCACAGACCAATCAGGAAACAGTTGATTACATCAAGGAGAAGATCAGTGAGGATCTGTCTGCAGAGAGAAGCATCAATCTGTTCCACTGTCTGAATGAACTGAATGATCGTTCTCTGGTGGAGGAGATCCAACAGGCCCTGAGTTCAGGACGTCTCTCCACAGATAAACTGTCTCCTGCTCAGTGGTCAGCTCTGGTCTTCATCTTACTGTCATCAGGAAAACATCTGGATGTGTTTGACCTGAAGAAATACTCTGCTTCAGAGGAGGCTCTTCTGAGGCTGCTGTCAGTGGTCAAAGCCTCCAACAAAGCTGTGTAAGTACAGAGATAAATATGTTTTAAATACTGTGTTTACTTGTTAAAAGGAGAGAAAATAAGTTATTTCTCAGATAATTTCAGTTTGTAGATAACACAGATTCACAGCAAACAGTTACATCAGATCAGTTCACATAAAGAGGAAAGAAACCCGCTGCAAGAATGTGGCAACACTTTATAATATATAATTATTATATACATCCTTATTCATTAATTTAACCATCTTTAATGTGAATAATTACTAATGACTGTTTATCGGAGAGAAAGTCACAGATTTATCTCATTATTCCCTCCTCAGACTGAGTGGCTGTAACCTCTCAGAGAGAAGCTGGGCAGCTCTGTCCTCAGCTCTCAGCTCCCAGTCCTCCAGCCTGACAGAACTGGACCTGAGTAACAACAACCTGCAGGATTCAGGGGTGAAGCAGCTGTCTGTTGGACTGCAGAGTCCAAACTGTAACCTGGAAGCTCTCAGGTCAGGATTAATTCAGCTGTTCAACTGCTAATCATTTTAATTCTGCTTTACAGAATACTACTACTGTTGGTGTCTTTTCTCTCAGAATCTGCCATTTGTGTTGTTTTCTGCAGCCTGTCAGGCTGTCTGATCACAGAGGAAGGCTGTGCTTCTCTGATCTCAGCTCTGACCTCCAACCCCTCCCATCTGAGAGAGCTGGACCTGAGCTACAACCATCCAGGAGACTCAGGAGTGAAGCAGCTATCAGCTGGACTGGAGGATCCACAGTGGAGGCTGGACACTCTCAGGTAAGGAGAGGTCTGCTGCAGCATCACACAATGTTCTTCAGACCGTGCGTACAGATGTTTTCAGTGTAATTTAAGTCTGATCCGAAGTGGAGATGAAACTTCTGAAACATCCCATACCGTCCACGTACTTTCACAACTTATTTCCATAGCTTCAGACACAGTCCGCTCCTTTTCCTTTCACCGGCTCATGAGCTGGTTAGAAGTGATGAGGAGCAGCGAGGGAGGAGCAAACCTCTGTCAGGAGGAGGAGGAAATATCTGCCAGTATTAGCCGGTGTCCCCTTAAAACAGCGTGGATCTGTCAGAATGATAGAGGTTTATCAGGTCATTTCTGAGATAAATGGGCCACAAAGAAAACATACATACCAGCAATCATCTGCTGGTTAATGCACAGCCTGTAAGGAAACATATTCAGCAGATTCAGAGACTTTATTCATCCAGTTAAAGGGATATTTCTATGTTTTTCAAGTGGGGCTGTGTGAAGGACTCATGAGCAGTCAGCATCTTCCTCAGTGTAGAACAATGTGTGTGTGAGAGCCATGTAATGTCCATGTATGCATGCTGAAAGAGACGGTGCTGCTCTGACCCTCCTCCTCCTTTCAGGGTGGAGCCTGCTGGAGAACGATGGCTGACACCAGGTCCGAGGAAGTGTAAGTGTGTTCTTCATCTGATTCGTGACATCCAGCCATCTTCACACTGTCACATCACTCACTGATCAAAATGAACAGATGATAGATCAATAACTGCAGCTGGATTGTGTTTGTTCTCTCCATCAGATTCCTGTCGACTCACCATCGACACAAACACAGTGAACAGAAACCTGAAACTGTCTGACAACAACAGGAAGGTGACACGTGTGGAGGACGTTCAGTCATATCCTGATCATCCAGACAGATTTGATGGCTGGTCTCAGCTGCTGTGTAGAAATGTTCTGACTGGTCGCTGTTACTGGGAGGTCGAGTGGAGAGGAAGAGTTTATATATCAGTGAGTTACAGAAGAATCAGCAGGAGAGGAGGAGGCAGAGACTGTGTGTTTGGAGAGAATGATCAGTCCTGGTGTCTGATCTGCTCTGATAGTTTTGGTTACTCTGTGTGGCACAATAGCAGAGAAACACGCATCCCCTCCTCCTCCTCCTCCTCTGTCTCTAACAGAGCAGCAGTGTATGTGGACTGTCCTGCTGGCACTCTGTCCTTCTACAGAGTCTCCTCTGACACACTGATCCACCTCCACACCTTCAACACCACATTCACTGAAGAACCTCTGCTTCCTGGGTTTGGAGTCTGGTTTCGTGGTTCCTCAGCATCTCTGTGTTGAGCATAAAGAGTTTCCTCCTGTCAGAGAATCACTGTTGAACAGATGGTTCAGTCTGTACATGTCTGACTCTTTCACTAAGAAACACCTTTTCAGATTCATGGATTCAGTCAGTTTCTGGTTGAAACTCTTCTGAATGATTCCTTGGAAACTTCTTCCTCTTCCAGTCCTTTAAAGATGGAAGCTGCCATTCTTCCAGGATGTTGTTTTTCTGTGTTTCCAGTCAAAGCTTCACACTGAATATCAGTACGTTGTGTTTCTCTGCAGCTCACTTCAGCTGAGACCATTCAGTTGCTGTCAGCTGCAGTTAGTTTGCTGCACATGTGACAAACTGTGACATCAGAGAGGAATCACTGAGCTGCAATCAGCCAAGATGAATTTCCAACCTGCTGACAGATCTTCACTGATTCTGCTGAAATGAGCAGAAGTTTGCTGAGCAGCCAGGGTTCATCCTGATGATGTGCAGTTATAGACTGAATTATTGATTTCTGATCGCAGACATTTGATATTTTACATCTTTTTACATCATTATTTTTAACATTCAATCTCACATTGTTTGACTTTGTATTTCAAATGTTGAATTTTTAAAATCATCCAAAAGTATTTTCAAAAATCATTTTGATATTTTCTTTTCCATAAAATTTTTATTTAGTATCTGAACATTTAGACTTTTCAATGATTTTAGACTTTTTGATCAAATGTTTAATTATTTATCTAAAAACTTCACTTTATTGATGAAAATGTTTCATTTTTAGAAACTGTATCTCAGATGTTTTATCTTATATTTTTATTTTTTTATGGGTTGTTTATCATTTTTACTAGATATTTGATATATTCAGTAGGTAAATAAAAAAAAATAATAATACATTTTATTTATAGAGCGCTTTTAAAAGAGTACACAAAGACGCTTTACACACAAATGTTAAAATCAGGTTAAAAGACAATAGCAGGTCAGTGAGGTAGGAGGGAGCCTGGTTATGGAGGGCTTTGTGGGTGAGGAGAAGGCCTTTGAATTGGATGCGTTGTGGGACAGGGAGCCAGTGGAGGTTTTGAAGGACGGGGGTGATGTGGTCATGGGTGCAGAGTTCTGGATGGACTGAAGTTTATTGAGGACTTTGGATGATGTACCATAAAGGATGCTATTGCAGTAGTCGAGTCTGGAAGTGATGAGTGTTTCAGCAGCTGAGAAGGTGAGTGAAGGGTGTGCTATGTTTTTGAGATGGAAGAAGGCAGATTTAGTGATGTGGTTGATGTGTTGCTTAAAGGAAAAGGTTGCTATCAAAGGTGATTCTGAGGTTGCGGATGTGTGGGGAGGGGGACAGGGTGGAGTTATCAATGGAGAGGGAGAAGTTGTCAGTGGTTCTGGTGAGTGATTTGGGACAGATGATGATCATGTTGGATTTTTTAGTTCAGCTGGAGACTGTTGGTGTGCGTCCATGATCTGAGATCAGTGAGGCAGATGGAGAAAGTGGACTGAGTTGCAGCGCTGATGGACTTGGTGGGAATGTAAAGAGGAGGATGGAGTGGTTGATGGTGTCGAAGGCTGCGGTGAGGTCGAGGAGAATGAGGATGGTGAGATGTCCAGAGTCTGAGGAGAGGAGAAGGTTGTTGGTGATTTTGAGGAGGGCTGTTTCTGTGCTATGTTGTGAGATCGTTGGAGATGAGATGGGTCTTGAGTTTAGAACTACTACAACTACTTGTTCCAGTATTTTTGACAGAAAGGGGAGATTGGAGATGGGCCGGAAGTTGTTCATGTCATCAGGGTTGAGGCCAGGTTTTTGAGTGTTGGAGTAATGGCAGCCAGTTTGAGTGAGTGACGGAACCAGAAGTGAGGGAGGAGTTGATGATTTGTGTGATGAGGGGGGAGATGGCTGGAAGACAATCCTTGACCAAACTGGATGGGATGGGACCTAAGACACAAGTGGAGGTTCTCATATAAATGTTTTTAAAACCCTACTCACAACCCTACTCTGCAAACTTGAAAGAACTGCAAATATGGTGCTAATTTGTATCAGATACATAGCACGGCACAAGGTAATTGTAGTTTCTTTTAAAAGGGGTCTTTTATAATTATATTCTTATAATTTGGAGTTGTAACTACTAAATTGAGAGTACAAGGAGAGATTTACAGGGGTGAAAAATACATTCATGTGATCAGATTTTAAACATGCAGTTGTGTGTATAGACACATAGCTGAAGTCAAGAGCTCTCTATAACAGTTGGTCCCATATCTGTAGCCTCTTCTGTTAATGATTAACAAGCCTTCTATATTGCACTGAAGTCAGGGTTCAGAGGTCAATATTTCAAGGCAGGACTCATTTATAATCTTCACACTGACAAAAATGTCTTTCATTTTGTCCTAATTTCTCAGATTCTCAGAACATGCAGACTCCACTCAGAAAAGCCCCAGCCGGGAGTTGTAGTGGCAATCCAAAACAAAAAAAAAAAGGCCATTTGAGGGAATTTGAAGTCCTTGTCTACGTGTTGTGGTGACAAAAAAAATCACATCTTCCATAAAGTATGCTTTTAACGTTTTATTTATGCAGATACTGATAGAAATGGTTGACAACAGCCTCCTGAACCTACATATTTTGGGGGCCAAATTGTGACAATACTACGTTTTTCCTTGTGGACCAACGCAGCTATTACAAATTTTGCTGTGAGACGGGGTTGACTGTGCTGTTTATTCAACCTCCAGGACAGGTAAAACTGACGAAACCAAACACAAAAGCAACATCAAACATCGCGGCCACTTGAAGAGGCCAGGACTACTAAACAGTTATCCTTATTATTACTAAGTATTGAATGTGAAATATGCGGCTTTTGAAGATGTTGGTGGATTATGTACATTGCAGTCACTACAGACGTCCTATTGGAGGCAGTGGATCCCTAACTATTCAAAAAAGCAGGCGCCCCTTTCTTTAATGGTCCATGAGAATACAAAAAAAGAATTAAAAAATGAAGTGCTGTTAGAAAAATTCTCTCAAAATTAGGCTCAGAGTCGCTGGATACGATTAACACAAAACATTTATTTCTTGCAAGAAAGAGACAAGTCCGCACAACCTATCAGGAAGCTGCTCAGAGTTGTCTGCTAACAAAATGGTGCTAATGCTATTTATATTGTTTATGCTAGCTGACCACACAATGTTATGGGAAAGGGACATTCAATGTTATGGGGAAAGGCATTACTAGCCATTTAATGTTAGGGGAAGACGAGTTCAGACAGTCAAAACACTTTTGCTTGCTACATAGTATTATGAGAACCAAAAGACAGGAGGAGGCCTCCCCACATCACAGAAACTCTTATTCTTGCAGCTTTTCTCATAGCCCGATGTGGATAGAGTGAATCCAGTTTTTCTTGTTCTAATCGTCTCTGTGCAGTTTAAATAACAGCTTTCCAGTATCAGGGGTGCTTTGTTTTGCTTGCCTTATTGACTCAATCCCCCCTGTCAATGTTTCAGCCTGTGGTCCTGAATGAGCACCCAGTCTCCTGGCTGCAGATGATGTCGGAGCACCGTGGCTGGCACAGGGAGTATAGCCTTGTACTGGTCAGTGGTCAGGGCAGGTCTCACTGGACCTAGAACAATGATGCTTAATGTTAAAAACCCCAAAAATATTGTGAAATTTCATCAAGAGCTCGTTTAGCAAACCCGGGCCCATGATCACTGCTTACGAGCCTTGGTATTCCCCAGCATGGTATGGTACACAATACTTCAATTATCATGCATTATACATCTGACTTTTAAAACGCATACAGTTCTGGCATAGTCTCTTCCTTTTATAGTACCTGTTCTCCCTCTATCACTGCTCCTCTTCTTGCTGCTCGGCCCAAAGATGAGCTTGGTTTGGCTCTGCCTTTTCCTCCCTGTCCTGTTTCCCTGGACTATCTCACTCACCTGCACCTTAATGCTAACATCAATAATATTGTTAATATTGTACATTTTTACACTTATATTTTAATACCCTACACTCAACACTTTTTTACTGAAGCATTTTTCTTATTTTGTGTGGAATTATTGTGCCATGGTTTTTTTTATTCGACATATTTATATTTAAGTTCTTATCCTTAATTCTTGGGAACAGGTAAAAAGAAAATTTCACTGCACATTGTACTATGTATGATTGTGTATGTGACAAATAAAACTCTTGAATCTATAAACACAGTCAGATACTAAACTGATAGAAATGAAAACAATACTCCATTTCAACATCATGTTTTCAGATGTGTCTGAAATCTTAAAAAACCTTGAGGGCGGTGCGGAGCTTTTGAAATTTGAGGTAAAAATGGGGCATTCTGAGGCTTTTTGGACCATTATGGTGACTCATGAACTAAGGGAAAGTTACCACAGAAAATTATTTATTATGGGTGCCCCATGCCATAGGCAGGGCACACATATTACTATTGCTCATACTTATTATTTTTCCGCTTCCGTCACGTTTTTCGGCGCGTAACTCGGCCCGCAGCGAAGGTCCGACTAAAATAAAAAATACATGGCTGCGTGCGCGCCGATGGGCAGAAGTGTGCTATTACTTTTCTCTCTCATTACTCGACCGGAATAGCGGATAAATGGGAAAAAGCGGGCAAATTGTCAATGGGAAAATGAATGGAGAAGGCCAAAAAGAGGCAGTTTGGGGCTCGAAGAGCCCCAAACTGCCTCACATTGGAGGCCTCTGAACTCAGCCATACAGCGTCACACACACATCATTCAAAGTTTGTGTGTGACAGGAAAGACTCAGCTTTAACTGTGGTAAAGGGCTTGTTAATAGCTTATACGGCTTTGACACAACGGCAGTTTACGTTTTAGGTGTCCAGAGGAGGTCGTCTAATGTCAGTTACACTCTAACTGTCACTCTAAAAATCTTTAAAAAACAATTTCTCGAACAAATGCCTCTCACGTCCAAAATATCTGCCTGATCTTGATAAATTATACATCAAAACGTAGGTATTTTAGTTGTCTTTCACCCAATGTGACTGTCATTGAGCTGGGCCTCACAGATTTCTCACAAATCCCCTCTGAGCGCAGAGAGGGAACATTCCATCCCATTATAAAACGGCCGAGCCCTGAAATCAGTGTGAAAAATCATTTTAAAACTGCCATAATAAAGGAGCCACGGGGGTTAGAAGAATAAAAATGACACCGCTGGCTTCCCCCGGGCCTTCTGGCGCTCACGGTGAAAGAATTATTCGGATACGACTTCTACTTTTCGAACAGCGAGCGTTTTGTTCCAGATTTCTGCCTCAATATGAAAACCCCATGATTTTAAGGGGACAAAGTGAGGTGCAGAATTCGGCAGTTGGCAGTTGGCAGGCACAGCTGTTGCCCATAGCAACTAATGCTGACCACACCCAAGAAGGCTGCCCTGTTCTATCACAGCTGATGAGGGCAGAATCAAGATGGCGGATGAGGGCAGAGCCAAGCAGGCTGGCCTGCTGTAACAGCATTATGCCAGCCTGTTTTATCTGTGCTCCTAATACAATATAACATGACAGCCTCTGTCTGTCAGCAGGCAGCCAAAACTGTGAAAACAGCTTCATGCCAGCTGCTCACGAGACAAATGCGCGCGACAGCGCGCACTGACCCAACAGCGTCATGCTAGCCGCTCACGAGACAAATGCGCGCGACAGCGCGCACTGACCCAACAGCGTCATGCTAGCCGCTCACGAAACAAATGCGCGCGATAGCGCGCACTGACTCATATGCTTTCCATTATGATCAACACATCTATCATAACAGCGTCATTCTAGCCCTCACGAAACAAATGCGCGCGATAGCGCGCACTGACTCATATGTTTTCCATTATGATCAACACATCAGCTGTGATAACAGGTTCGTGCCACTCACGAGACAAATGCGCGCGACAGCGCGCACGGACTCATATGTTTTCCATTATGATCAGCTATCAACAGCGTCATGCTAGCCCTCACGAAACAAATGCGCGCGATAGCGCGCACTGACTCATATGTTTTCCATTATGATCAACACATCAGCTGTGATAACAGGTTCGTGCCACTCACGAGACAAATGCGCGCGACAGCGCGCACGGACTCATATGTTTTCCATTATGATCAGCTATCAACAGCGTCATGCTAGCCCTCACGAAACAAATGCGCGCGATAGCGCGCACTGACTCATATGTTTTCCATTATGATCAACACATCAGCTGTGATAACAGGTTCGTGCCACTCACGAGACAAATGCGCGCGACAGCGCGCACGGACTCATATGTTTTCCATTATGATCAACACTTCAGCTGTTTTAACAGCTTCATACCAGACGCTTGACGACACACGTCAGCAATTCCACTGTTTTCATTGGTTGTTGGATCGTCACTTCGCCCCTGCTTCTTCGAATATTCTTGAGTAGTCTTTCTGTCTGGCGAGCTTTGTTCAGGTAAGATCTATTTTTTGCTTGGTTTGGTTATATTGAACATTATCTGTCGTTGATCGTGGCGGAAATATGACCGTCCTCCAGTTAAATAAAGACGAGGTATTTGCTAATTTTCCTTCCGCCGATGTTTCGGTGTGGCTGCCTTGTTTAGCATGCTACACTATTAGCCCGCTGTCTGGCGTGGAATGCTGTGAAAGCTATGAATTTACGTTGTGGTTATATTGAACATTATCTGTCGTTGATCGTGGCGGAAATATGACCGTCTCCCAGTTAAATAAAGACGAGGTATTTGCTAATTTTCCTTCCGCCGATGTTTCGGTGTGACTGCTTTGTTTAGCATGCTACACTATAAACCCGCTGTTTGGCGTGGAATGCTATGAAGGCTATGAATTTACGTTGTGGTTATATTGAACATTATCTGTCGTTGATCGTGGCGGAAATATGACCGTCTCCCAGTTAAATAAAGACGAGGTATTTGCTAATTTTCCTTCCGCCGATGTTTCGGTGTGACTGCTTTGTTTAGCATGCTACACTATTAGCCCGCTGTCTGGCGTGGAATGCTGTGAAAGCTATGAATTTACGTTGTGGTTATATTGAACATTATCTGTCGTTGATCGTCGCGGAAATATGACCGTCTCCCAGTTAAATAAAGACGAGGTATTTGCTAATTTTCCTTCCGCCGATGTTTCGGTGTGACTGCTTTGTTTAGCATGCTACACTATTAGCCCGCTGTCTGGCGTGGAATGCTGTGAAAGCTATGAATTTACGTTGTGGTTATATTGAACATTATCTGTCGTTGATCGTGGCGGAAATATGACCGTCTCCCAGTTAAATAAAGACGAGGTATTTGCTAATTTTCCTTCCGCCGATGTTTCGGTGTGACTGCTTTGTTTAGCATGCTACACTATTAGCCCGCTGTCTGGCGTGGAATGCTGTGAAAGCTATGAATTTACGTTGTGGTTATATTGAACATTATCTGTCGTTGATCGTGGCGGAAATATGACGTCTTCGAATTAAATAAAGACAACGTATTTGCTAATTTTCCTTCCGCCGATGTTTCTTTGTGCCTGCCTTAGCTTAGCATGCTACATTGTTAGCCCGCAGCCTGAACTTGAACGCGCTCGACGGCAAAAGCTTGTTCAAATTGAACTTGTTGGAATATGAATTTAATGAGTTTATTTCAGTATAAGGCTTGTGTTGACCAGTTATATTGAACATTATCTGTCGTTGATCGTGGCGGAAATATGACGTCTTCGAGTTAAATAAAGACAACGTATTTGCTAATTTTCCTTCCGCCGATGTTTCTGTGTGCCTGCCTTAGCTTAGCATGCTACATTGTTAGCCCGCAGCCTGAACTTGAACGCGCTCGACGGCAAAAGCTATGTGCTGGTGTCGAATGAGTCAGAATGTGAATGCATTGTGATTTGAACAGAATATGGCTTGTGTTCAGTGCTCATTTAGCTTATTTATCCATTTTTATGTCTATTTATTCATCTATTTATTCGTCTATATATTCTCAAGTCATGAGCACTTTTGAATTATAATCATGGTATTTTATTTGACAGTTGGCAATTATGTTAATTATTGTACATATCTTCCAATCAGTGAAATATGAACTTTGAGGATCATGGCTTAACTAGTAGAGTGTGATTCCTCCTGATTGCTGGCACGGTGATGCTTTGACAATTAGTTTATCATCCTTGACCATGTTTTTGTGAGAAGAGTATCATGAGTTTGTTCAGTCGGAGAGCTACACCACCAGTGATGACAAGCTCAGAGAAGGCAGACAGGACAGAGACGGAGAAGCTTCAGTCAGACAGAGAAGCTTCAGTCAGACAGAGAAAAAGATGAAACTGAGGTAAATGTTGGAGTCAAAGGTTCAGAGTTACACCTCACACTTCACTCTGTTTAACGTGAATCCTTAACTCATAACATCACCAGATTGTTCCATTTATTCATTAGAAGTTATCATGCTTTTGTTTTTCTTCTGTCAGAGAAACCAAACACCCCCCCCCCCCCCCCCCCCCCCCCCCCCCCCCAGAAAACACTGATGCAGCATCTTCGGTTGGAGAAGCAGGACCTCATTAGATGTAACGCTGCACTTACAGGTGAGACTTCTACATGTATGAAGACAGTTTCAGTGCTTTTCATCATGTGTGCTTGGTGCTAATTTCATGATTGTTGTCTCCAGCTTTTAAAACATGAGCAACCAGCATGAATCCAGACTACAGTCATCATGCAGATGCTGCAGAGACAGACAAAAAGGTCTAAAGTAAGTACTGACACTTCCCCTCACAGCTTTTGTTTAAGCCATCTATTAAGCCAGCCGTCTCTCCCTCGTGCTGCCCAAAGCAGGCAGGTTTCACCACAGCAGGCCAGGATCTCAAATGTTAAACTATGTTTGAGCTTATCTCTGTACCTTAGTTTAATACTGGATTTGAAATACCTAATGCTTGACTGGCAACTAGCAGGTCTCTCAGCACAGCACAGCTCTCATCTGTGTGTGTGTGTGGACGGGCAGCAGCTGGGCACCCATCAAAATTTCTTCAGAAATTTTCTAGTTATTATTATTATTATTTTGAAAATTAACCGGATGTTTTATTTTGTTTCAATAAAATAAAAATATCTCCACATTAAAACACATTTTTTTCTCACAGTCATCTACCACTTAAACTGCTCTCCACCTACATTTTTAGCTTGATGTGCTCCTCTTCCAGTTACAGGTGAGACTGACTGACTCACTAACATCAAAGTCCGACTTGTGTGTGGTAGTTACCATAGCGACAGTGCATGTTTTTGATGACACGCAGCACGTAAGCCCAAACTGAGCCCCTGTTTTATTAAACAGTCGCGCTACTCTTGGCTCTTCAAATATTAAATCACCACAATTTAAAAAAATAAATAAATAAAAATACCGAGGACACGACCTCGGTGTCCTCTATGGTAGTTACGGCCTTGTGCACACATCTGGTGCATCTGCAGCAGCACTAAAACTACAGAGCTCCTGCACAGAACAGATCCCAGTTCAAAGCCTGGTTTTAATGTTTCTGATGGCGATTCTGGAGAATCTCAGAGAACATTCAGAGAGAACGGCTGAATAAATGTTTTCAGATCAGAGTTTGTTGTTAAGGAACTTGGAGGCGTGTTTTAACATGAACTCCACTGGTCAGACAGGTTCTATCTGTCCCGCCTCCATCACAGGTGGACTCTGCTCTGACTGGTTCCAGGAAGCAGCTCACCTGTGTCTCAGTCTGTCGAGTGGAGAGTCTTCTTCTTCTGCAGCTCTGAACAATCTGTGAGTTTCCTGTTTGTTTCTGCTCTGTAATGTTGGAGAACATGTTCGCTTCTTATTTCAGAACAAACTTTGATCAGTTTGTGTTTGAAGACAAATCTACACGATGATCAGATTATTAATTAACTGGATTCAATCAAAATGATGATCAGCTGATGTTTCTGTTTGTTTTCTTCACAAATAAACTGCTTCATGTTTTTATTTTATTCAAGTTAAATATATTTATCACATTCATGACCAGAAAAACAGCCGTAAAATCTCAAACACCCCTGAGGTGGATCGTACCATTTTCTAACAGGTTTGGTGATTATTATCTTAAAGGAATGTAGAGATGATGATGAAATATAGACAGTATAGTAATATATAGAATATAGTCAGACACATAAGCAGTGCAGAAGGTGCAAGGATGCAGTAAAGTGACGGTACGATGGTAGAAGTTAAAGTGATGGTGCAGAATTCAGCAGGGTCACAGCCTCAGGAAAGAAGCTCTTCCTAAGAATCCTTCATCATGAGGTGTGTGCTGGGCTGTAGCTCCATGCCTCCATCTAGTGGACAGGTAGTGTAAGAGCAGCTGATGGCAGCTTCCTCTGCCTCAACACTCCTGTCTGACTGCATTCAGCTGACACTGACATGAAACAGAGAATCAGAGCCAATCAGTGGAGGAGCAGCTGATCTGTTTACAGCACAGATGATGGAAAAGAGGATTTGAGTTGATGTGCAGATGAATGATCTGTGTTTCCTCTGCAGATGAAGGTAGAAAGTGTGTGTGAGCTGATGGGAATTCAGCAGCATGGATCCATCTGACAGAAAGTAAGTCTTCAGTGTTCAAACCAAGCTGACTAACAGTTAAGATGATGAATAGTTCTCAGATAAAATATTTGATATCTGCTCAATTTATTAATATTCATCATGTCCAGCTGTACATAACATGTAATGTAAACATGGTGCATAAAATCTGTAATATAAATTAAACTTAAATTATAACAAAGTTTTTTCAGTTTTCAGATTTTATTTAATCTCAATTAAATATCTTAAAAGATTAAAACATTTTTACTTTTTAATCCACAATTTTACTGACCATGTAAATTTAAACCAAACCTTCATTTCATTTTACAATCAAGGTTAAAATCAGATCGGATTAGTCCGTCACAGTTATTCAGTCGGATCAATCGGAGACGCACACTTCAACGTGAACCTGAACCTGAACCCAGCTGTGTGTCCATGAAGAGCGACAGGTCAACAGGTCGTTTTATTAACTTTAAATCAGACCAACGTTCACGGTCTCTGAGGTGAGCTGAGTGTAAATGGTGTAACACTGTAAAATGTACCAGAGTCAGTCTGAACAGTTCTTATTCCAACTTGTGTTTAATGTGAGCTCTTATTCACATCATTTCATGTTCACATGTGAAACTGTCAGAGTGGAAAGAATGGATGTTAAAATAAGTCTCTTTCAGTGAGGAAAATATTAAAAATGATATTTATTATATCGGAGCTTTTTCTAAAATAAATGTTCTGAACAATGTCAGCTGCTTTACAAACTTTTTCACTGAGCTCTTATCTTCTGGAACACAGATGCTGCTGATGTGCAGCTTCAGAGTTAATCAGCTGCTTTATGGCTGCGTTCACTGTTCACATCCACACATCCCTTCATGGACCTTTACCTTGTGTTTTTCTCTGTGTGGACAGACACAATGTGAGCTCATTCTTCATGATTCCTCCACAGAGTGGACCAGCAAAGCTCAGAGGTTCCCAGTGGTCAGTCTGCCCAGCAGCATCAGACACAGCTGGACTCCATATTTATGGTCTGTACATGTACAACAACTACTTTTCCATCTATTGTGTTCACAGTCATCTCCAGGTTGCACTTTGCAGACCAGCGGATTGTCAGTGTGTCCAACATGGATCTGATGTTTGGCTCCATGATTTCAGTCTGATTGGCTCATTCATATAGTATTCTGTTCCAGCTGCTGGAGGACAACATGCTCACTTTTGTGAAGGAGGAGCTGAAGAAGATCCAGAAGGTTCTGAGTCCAGATTACCCAGAATGCTTAGAGAGTCAGAGGGAGGGTGAGGATGAAGAGCAGAGGTGGAGCAGAGAGGCATTAGTGAAGATCACAGTTCACTTCCTGAGGAGAATGAAGCAGGAGGAGCTGGCTGAGCGTCTGCAGAGCAGTAAGAGGATTTCTCTAAAGATTTAACCTGCTGGATAAATGACACATTTACTGATGTCTCAGCTCACAGAACAACACATGTTCAAATACTCATTCTTTACAGGGTTGAAATGTCTGTTTACTGATGTTATTTCTTGTCTTCATTCAGAACTTTCTGCTGCAGTTTGTGGACGTAAAGTTAAATCTGCTCTGAAGAAGAAGTTCCAGTGTGTGTTTGAGGGGATTCCTAGAGCAGGAAACCCAACCCTTCTGAATCAGATCTACACAGAGCTCTACATCACAGAGGGGGGGACTGGAGAGGTCAATGATGAACATGAGGTCAGACAGATTGAAGCAGCATCCAGGAAAGCAGACAGAGCAGAAACATCCATCAGACAAGAAGACATCTTTAAACTCCCACCTGGAAGAGACGAACCAATCAGAACAGTGATGACAAAGGGAGTGGCTGGCATTGGGAAAACAGTCTTAACACAGAAGTTCACTCTGGACTGGGCTGAAGGCAAAGCCAACCAGGACATCCACTTCATGTTTCCATTCACTTTCAGAGAGCTGAATGTGCTGAAAGAGAAAAAGTTCAGCTTGGTGGAACTTGTTCATCACTTCTTTACTGAAACCAAAGAAGCAGGAATCTGCAGCTTTGAACAGTTCCAGGTTGTGTTCATCTTTGACGGTCTGGATGAGTGTCGACTTCCTCTGGACTTCCACAGCAAGGAGCCCCTGACTGATGCTACAGAGTCCACCTCAGTGGATGTGCTGCTGACAAACCTCATCAGGGGGAACCTGCTTCCCTCTGCTCGCCTCTGGATAACCACACGGCCTGCAGCAGCCAATCAGATCCCTCCTGGCTGTGTTGGCATGGTGACAGAGGTCAGAGGGTTCACTGACCCACAGAAGGAGGAGTACTTCAGGAAGAGATTCAGAGATGAGGAGCAGGCCAGCAGCATCATCTCCCACATCCAGACATCACGAAGCCTCCACATCATGTGCCACATCCCAGTCTTCTGCTGGATCACTGCAACAGTTCTGGAGGATGTGTTGGAAACCAGAGAGGGAGGAGAGCTGCCCAAGACCCTGACTGAGATGTACATCCACTTCCTGGTGGTTCAGGCCAAAGTGAAGAAGGTCAAGTATGATGGAGGAGCTGAGACAGATCCACACTGGAGTCCAGAGAGCAGGAAGATGATTGAGTCTCTGGGAAAACTGGCTTTTGAGCAGCTGCAGAAAGGAAACCTGATCTTCTATGAATCAGACCTGACAGAGTGTGGCATCGATATCTCAGCAGCCTCAGTGTACTCAGGAGTGTTCACACAGATCTTTAAAGAGGAGAGAGGGCTGTACCAGGAGAAGGTGTTCTGCTTCATCCATCTGAGTGTTCAGGAGTTTCTGGCTGCTCTTCATGTCCATCTGACCTTCATCAAGTCTGGAGTCAACCTGATGGAAGAACAACAAACAAACTCTGTGTGGTTAAAAATATTTAACAAACCTAATCTAAAATATCTCCATCAGAGTTCTGTGGACAAGGCCTTACAGAGTCCAAATGGACACCTGGACCTGTTCCTCCGCTTCCTCCTGGGTCTTTCCCTGCAGACCAATCAGAGGCTCCTACGAGGCCTGCTGACACAGGCAGGAAGTAGCTCACAGACCAATCAGGAAACAGTTGATTACATCAAGGAGAAGATCAGTGAGGATCTGTCTGCAGAGAGAAGCATCAATCTGTTCCACTGTCTGAATGAACTGAATGATCGTTCTCTGGTGGAGGAGATCCAACAGGCCCTGAGTTCAGGACGTCTCTCCACAGATGAACTGTCTCCTGCTCAGTGGTCAGCTCTGGTCTTCATCTTACTGTCATCAGGAAAACATCTGGATGTGTTTGACCTGAAGAAATACTCTGCTTCAGAGGAGGCTCTTCTGAGGCTGCTGCCATTGGTCAAAGCCTCCAACAAAGCTGTGTAAGTACAGAGATAAATATGTTTTAAATACGCTGTTTACTTGTTAAACGAAGAGAAAATAACAGTTATTTATCAGATAATCTTTTAATTATTTTATAATTCATTATTTATTTACTTGCATATTTAGATTTTGAGGAATGTGTATGAATATACTCCTGAAGTTTATCAGAGAGAAAGTCACAGATTTATCTCATTATTCCCTCCCCAGGCTGAATGGCTGTAACCTCTCAGAGAGAAGCTGTGCAGCTCTGTCCTCAGCTCTCAGCTCCCAGTCCTCCAGTCTGACAGAACTGGACCTGAGTAACAACAACCTGCAGGATTCAGGGGTGAAGCAGCTGTCTGTTGGACTGCAGAGTCCAAACTGTAACCTGGAAGCTCTCAGGTCAGGTTTCATTCAGCTGTTCAACTGCTGATCATTTTAATTCTGCTTTACAGTCATGGATGAACAGCTGACCTGTTCAGGATGGTGTCTGCTGTTGGTGTCTTTTCTCTCAGAATCTGATCTGCCATTTGTGTTGTTTTCTGCAGCCTGTCAGGCTGTCTGATCACAGAGGAAGGCTGTGCTTCTCTGATCTCAGCTCTGACCTCCAACCCCTCCCATCTGAGAGAGCTGGACCTAAGCTACAACCATCCAGGAGACTCAGGAGTGAAGCAGCTATCAGCTGGACTGGAGGATCCACAGTGGAGGCTGGACACTCTCAGGTAAGGAGAGGTCTGCTGCAGCATCACACAATGTTCTTCGGACCGTGCGTACAGATGTTTTCAGTGTAATTTAAGTCTGATCCGAAGTGGAGATGAAACTTCTGAAACATCCCATGCTGTCCACGTACTTTCATAACTTATTTCCATAGCTTCAGACACAGTCCGCTCCTTTCCCTTTCACCGGCTCATGAGCTGGTTAGAAGTGATGACGAGCAGCGAGGGAAGAGCAAACCTCTTTCAGGAGGAGGAGGAAATGTCTGCCAGCATTAGCCGGTGTCCCCTTAAAACAGCGTGGATCTGTCAGAATGATGGAGGTTTATCAGGTCATTTCTGAGATAAATGGGCCACAAAGAAAACATCCATACCAGCAATCATCTGATGGTTAATGCACAGCCTGTAAGGAAACATGTTCAGCAGATTCAGAGACTTTATTCATCCAGTTAAAGGGATATTTCTGTGTTTTTCAAGTGTGGCTGTGTGAAGTACTCATGAGCAGTCAGCATCTTCCTCAGTGTAGAACAATGTGTGTGTGAGAGCCATGTAATGTCCATGTGTGCATGCTGAAAGAGACGGTGCTGCTCTGACCCTCCTCCTCCTTTCAGGGTGGAGCCTGCTGGAGAACGATGGCTGACACCAGGTCTGAGGAAGTGTAAGTGTGTTCTTCATCTGATTCATGACATCCAGCCATCTTCACACTGTCACATCACTCACTGATCAAAGTGAACAGATGATAGATCAATAACTGCAGCTGGATTGTGTTTGTTCTCTCCATCAGATTCCTGTCGACTCACCATCGACACAAACACAGTGAACAGAAACCTGAAACTGTCTGACAACAACAGGAAGGTGACACGTGTGGAGGAGGATCAGTCATATCCTGATCATCCAGACAGATTTGATGGCTGGTCTCAGCTGCTGTGTAGAAATGTTCTGACTGGTCGCTGTTACTGGGAGGTCGAGTGGAGAGGAAGAGTTTATATATCAGTGAGTTACAGAAGAATCAGCAGGAGAGGAGGAGGCAGAGACTGTGTGTTTGGAGAGAATGATCAGTCCTGGTGTCTGATCTGCTCTGATAGTTTTGGTTACTCTGTGTGGCACAATAGCAGAGAAACACTCATCCCCTCCTCCTCCTCCTCCTCCTCCTCCTCCTCCTCCTCTGTCTCTAACAGAGCAGCAGTGTATTTGGACTGTCCTGCTGGCACTCTGTCCTTCTACAGAGTCTCCTCTGACACACTGATCCACCTCCACACCTTCAACACCACATTCACTGAAGAACCTCTGCTTCCTGGGTTTGGAGTCTGGTTTCGTGGTTCCTCAGCATCTCTGTGTTGAGCATAAAGAGTTTCCTCCTGTCAGAGAATCACTGTTGAACAGATGGTTCAGTCTGTACATGTCTGTCTCTTTCACTCAAAAACACCTTTTCAGATTCATGGATTCAGTCAGTTTCTGGTTGAAACTCTTCTGAATGATTCCTTGGAAACTTCTTCCTCTTCCAGTCCTTTAAAGATGGAAGCTGCCATTCTTCCAGGATGTTGTTTTTCTGTGTTTCCAGTCAAAGCTTCACACTGAATATCAGTATGTTGTGTTTCTCTGCAGCTCACTTCAGCTGAGACCATTCAGTTGCTGTCAGCTGCAGTTAGTTTGCTGCACATGTGACAAACTGTGACACCAGAGAGGAATCACTGAGCTGCAATCAGCCAAGATGAATTTCCAACCTGCTGACAGATCTTCACTGATTCTGCTGCAATGAGCAGAAGTTTGCTGAGCAGCCAGGGTTCATCCTGATGATGTGCAGTTATAGACTGAATTATTGATTTCTGATCGCAGACATTTGATATTTTACATCTTTTTACATCATTATTTTTAACATTCAATCTCACATTGTTTGACTTTGTATTTCAAATGTTGAATTTTTAAAATCATCCAAAAGTATTTTCAAAAATCATTTTGATATTTTCTTTTCCATAAAATTTTTATTTAGTATCTGAACATTTAGACTTTTCAATGATTTTAGACTTTTTGATCAAATGTTTAATTATTTATCTAAAAACTTCACTTTATTGATGAAAATGTTTCATTTTTAGAAACTGTATCTCAGATGTTTTATCTTATATTTTTATTTTTTTATGGGTTGTTTATCATTTTTACTAGATATTTGATATATTCAGTAGGTAAATAAAAAAAAATAATAATACATTTTATTTATAGAGCGCTTTTAAAAGAGTACACAAAGACGCTTTACACACAAATGTTAAAATCAGGTTAAAAGACAATAGCAGGTCAGTGAGGTAGGAGGGAGCCTGGTTATGGAGGGCTTTGTGGGTGAGGAGAAGGCCTTTGAATTGGATGCGTTGTGGGACAGGGAGCCAGTGGAGGTTTTGAAGGACGGGGGTGATGTGGTCATGGGTGCAGAGTTCTGGATGGACTGAAGTTTATTGAGGACTTTGGATGATGTACCATAAAGGATGCTATTGCAGTAGTCGAGTCTGGAAGTGATGAGTGTTTCAGCAGCTGAGAAGGTGAGTGAAGGGTGTGCTATGTTTTTGAGATGGAAGAAGGCAGATTTAGTGATGTGGTTGATGTGTTGCTTAAAGGAAAAGGTTGCTATCAAAGGTGATTCTGAGGTTGCGGATGTGTGGGGAGGGGGACAGGGTGGAGTTATCAATGGAGAGGGAGAAGTTGTCAGTGGTTCTGGTGAGTGATTTGGGACAGATGATGATCATGTTGGATTTTTTAGTTCAGCTGGAGACTGTTGGTGTGCGTCCATGATCTGAGATCAGTGAGGCAGATGGAGAAAGTGGACTGAGTTGCAGCGCTGATGGACTTGGTGGGAATGTAAAGAGGAGGATGGAGTGGTTGATGGTGTCGAAGGCTGCGGTGAGGTCGAGGAGAATGAGGATGGTGAGATGTCCAGAGTCTGAGGAGAGGAGAAGGTTGTTGGTGATTTTGAGGAGGGCTGTTTCTGTGCTATGTTGTGAGATCGTTGGAGATGAGATGGGTCTTGAGTTTAGAACTACTACAACTACTTGTTCCAGTATTTTTGACAGAAAGGGGAGATTGGAGAGGGGCGGAAGTTGTTCATGTCATCAGGGTTGAGGCCAGGTTTTTGAGTGTTGGAGTAATGGCAGCCAGTTTGAGTGAGTGACGGAACCAGAAGTGAGGGAGGAGTTGATGATTTGTGTGATGAGGGGGGAGATGGCTGGAAGACAATCCTTGACCAAACTGGATGGGATGGGACCTAAGACACAAGTGGAGGTTCTCATATAAATGTTTTTAAAACCCTACTCACAACCCTACTCTGCAAACTTGAAAGAACTGCAAATATGGTGCTAATTTGTATCAGATACATAGCACGGCACAAGGTAATTGTAGTTTCTTTTAAAAGGGGTCTTTTATAATTATATTCTTATAATTTGGAGTTGTAACTACTAAATTGAGAGTACAAGGAGAGATTTACAGGGGTGAAAAATACATTCATGTGATCAGATTTTAAACATGCAGTTGTGTGTATAGACACATAGCTGAAGTCAAGAGCTCTCTATAACAGTTGGTCCCATATCTGTAGCCTCTTCTGTTAATGATTAACAAGCCTTCTATATTGCACTGAAGTCAGGGTTCAGAGGTCAATATTTCAAGGCAGGACTCATTTATAATCTTCACACTGACAAAAATGTCTTTCATTTTGTCCTAATTTCTCAGATTCTCAGAACATGCAGACTCCACTCAGAAAAGCCCCAGCCGGGAGTTGTAGTGGCAATCCAAAACAAAAAAAAAAAGGCCATTTGAGGGAATTTGAAGTCCTTGTCTACGTGTTGTGGTGACAAAAAAATCACATGTTCCATAAAGTATGCTTTTAACGTTTTATTTATGCAGATACTGATAGAAATGGTTGATAACAGCCTCCTGAACCTACATATTTTGGGGGCCAAATTGTGACAATACTACGTTTTTCCTTGTGGACTAACGCAGCGATTACAAATTTTGCTGTGAGACAGGGCTGACTATGCTGTTTATTCAACCTCCAGGACAGGTAAAACTGACGAAACCAAACACAAAAGCAACATCAAACATCGCGGCCACTTGAAGAGGCCAGGACCACTAAACAGTTATACTTATTATTACTAAGTATTGAATGTGAAATATGCGGCTTTTGAAGATGTTGGTGGATTATGTACATTGCAGTCACTACAGACGTCCTATTGGAGGCAGTGGATCCCTAACTATTCAAAAAAGCAGGCGCCCCTTTCTTTAATGGTCCATGAGAATACAAAAAAAGAATTAAAAAATGAAGTGCTGTTAGAAAAATTCTCTCAAAATTAGGCTCAGAGTCGCTGGATACGATTAACACAAAACATTTATTTCTTGCAAGAAAGAGACAAGTCCGCACAACCTATCAGGAAGCTGCTCAGAGTTGTCTGCTAACAAAATGGTGCTAATGCTATTTATATTGTTTATGCTAGCTGACCACACAATGTTATGGGAAAGGGACATTCAATGTTATGGGGAAAGGCATTACTAGCCATTTAATGTTAGGGGAAGACGAGTTCAGACAGTCAAAACACTTTTGCTTGCTACATAGTATTATGAGAACCAAAAGACAGGAGGAGGCCTCCCCACATCACAGAAACTCTTATTCTTGCAGCTTTTCTCATAGCCCGATGTGGACAGAGTGAATCCAGTTTTTCTTGTTCTCATCGTCTCTGTGCAGTTTAAATAACAGCTTTCCAGTATCAGGGGTGCTTTGTTTTGCTTGCCTTATTGACTCAATCCCCCCTGTCAATGTTTCAGCCTGTGGTCCTGAATGAGCACCCAGTCTCCTGGCTGCAGATGATGTCGGAGCACCGTGGCTGGCACAGGGAGTATAGCCTTGTACTGGTCAGTGGTCAGGGCAGGTCTCACTGGACCTAGAACAATGATGCTTAATGTTAAAAACCCCAAAAATATTGTGAAATTTCATCAAGAGCTCGTTTAGCAAACCCGGGCCCATGATCACTGCTTACGAGCCTTGGTATTCCCCAGCATGGTATGGTACACAATACTTCAATTATCATGCATTATACATCTGACTTTTAAAACGCATACAGTTCTGGCATAGTCTCTTCCTTTTATAGTACCTGTTCTCCCTCTATCACTGCTCCTCTTCTTGCTGCTCGGCCCAAAGATGAGCTTGGTTTGGCTCTGCCTTTTCCTCCCTGTCCTGTTTCCCTGGACTATCTCACTCACCTGCACCTTAATGCTAACATCAATAATATTGTTAATATTGTACATTTTTACACTTATATTTTAATACCCTACACTCAACACTTTTTTACTGAAGCATTTTTCTTATTTTGTGTGGAATTATTGTGCCATGGTTTTTTTTATTCGACATATTTATATTTAAGTTCTTATCCTTAATTCTTGGGAACAGGTAAAAAGAAAATTTCACTGCACATTGTACTATGTATGATTATGTATGTGACAAATAAAACTCTTGAATCTATAAACACAGTCAGATACTAAACTGATAGAAATGAAAACAATACTCCATTTCAACATCATGTTTTCAGATGTGTCTGAAATCTTAAAAAACCTTGAGGGCGGTGCGGAGCTTTTGAAATTTGAGGTAAAAATGGGGAATTCTGAGGCTTTTTGGACCATTATGGTGACTCATGAACTAAGGGAAAGTTACCACAGAAAATTATTTACTATTATTATTATTTTGAAAATTAACCGGATGTTTTATTTTGTTTCAATAAAATAAAAATATCTCCACATTAAAACACATTTTTTTCTCACAGTCATCTACCACTTAAACTGCTCTCCACCTACATTTTTAGCTTGATGTGCTCCTCTTCCAGTTACAGGTGAGACTGACTGACTCACTAACATCAAAGTCCGACTTGTGTGTGGTAGTTACCATAGCGACAGTGCATGTTTTTGATGACGCGCAGCACGTAAGCCCAAACTGAGCCCCTGTTTTATTAAACAGTCGCGCTACTCTTGGCTCTTCAAATATTAAATCACCACAATTTAAAAAAATAAATAAATAAAAATACCGAGGACACGACCTCGGTGTCCTCTATGGTAGTTACGGCCTTGTGCACACATCTGGTGCATCTGTAGCAGCACTAAAACTACAGAGCTCCTGCACAGAACAGATCCCAGTTCAAAGCCTGGTTTTAATGTTTCTGATGGCGATTCTGGAGAATCTCAGAGAACATTCAGAGAGAACGGCTGAATAAATGTTTTCAGATCAGAGTTTGTTGTTAAGGAACTTGGAGGCGTGTTTTAACATGAACTCCACTGGTCAGACAGGTTCTATCTGTCCCGCCTCCATCACAGGTGGACTCTGCTCTGACTGGTTCCAGGAAGCAGCTCACCTGTGTCTCAGTCTGTCGAGTGGAGAGTCTTCTTCTTCTGCAGCTCTGAACAATCTGTGAGTTTCCTGTTTGTTTCTGCTCTGTAATGTTGGAGAACATGTTCGCTTCTTATTTCAGAACAAACTTTGATCAGTTTGTGTTTGAAGACAAATCTACACGATGATCAGATTATTAATTAACTGGATTCAATCAAAATGATGATCAGCTGATGTTTCTGTTTGTTTTCTTCACAAATAAACTGCTTCATGCTTTTATTTTATTTAAGTTAAATATATTTATCACATTCATGACCAGAAAAACAGCCGTAAAATCTCAAACACCCCTGAGGTGGATCGTACCATTTTCTAACAGGTTTGGTGATTATTATCTCAAAGGAATGTAGAGATGATGATGTAGCTTCATGCCTCCATCTAGTGGACAGGTAGTGGAAGTACAGCAGCTGATGGCAGCTTCCTCTGCCTCAACACTCCTGTCTGACTGCATTCAGAGACACTGACATGAAACAGAGAATCAGAGCCAATCAGTGGAGGAGCAGCTGATCTGTTTACAGCACAGATGATGGAAAAGAGGATTTGAGTTGATGTGCAGATGAATGATCTGTGTTTCCTCTGCAGATGAAGGTAGAAAGTGTGTGTGAGCTGATGGGAATTCAGCAGCATGGATCCATCTGACAGAAAGTAAGTCTTCAGTGTTCAAACCAAGCTGACTAACAGTTAAGATGAAGAATAGTTCTCAGATAAAATAGTTGATATCTGCTTAATTTATTAATATTCATCATGTCCAGCTGTACATAACATGTAATGTAAACATGGTGCATAAAATCTGTAATATAAATTAAAATTAAATTAAAACAAAGTGTTTTAAGATTTTATTTAATCTCAATTAAATATCCTAAAACTGTCACATTTTTACTTTTTAATGCAGAATTTTACTGACCATGTAAATTTAAACCAAACGTTTATTTTTTTTACAATCAAGGTTAAAATCAGATCGGATTAGTCCGTCACAGTTATTCAGTCGGATCAATCGGAGACGCACACTTCAACATGAACCTGACCCTGAACCCAGCTGTGTGTCCATGAGGAGCGACAGGTCAACAGGTCGTGTTATTGACTTTAAATCAGACCAACGTTCACGGTCTCTGAGGTGAGCTGAGTGTAAATGGTGTAACACTGTAAAATGTACCAGAGTCAGTCTGAACAGTTCTTATTCCAACTTGTGTTTAATGTGAGCTCTTATTCACATCATTTCATGTTCACATGTGAAACTGTCAGAGTGGAAAGAATAGAAGTGCAGGAGATTGTTCAGAGGAAGAGGAATGAAAGCCGACTGTAGTAAGAACGAATAATGTGAGTAAATGAGAGGGAGGCAGGTAGAACAGTCAGGCTGCAGGGAGCAGTGATCACAAAGGTGCAGGAGTTCAGGTACGTGGGAGCAGCTGTCCAAGGAAGTGTGGAAAAGAGGTGAAGAAGGATGGATAAAAGAGTCAGGAGTGATGTGTGACAAAAGGGTCGCAGCAAAAGTGAATAGAAAGGTGCAGAAGAGAGTAGTGAGAGCAGCCTTGTTGTAGGGTTTGCAGACAGAGGCACTGACTGAGAGACAGGAAGCAGAGCTGGAGGTGGCAGAGCTGAGATGTTGAGCTTCTCTTTGGGAGGGACCAAGATGGACAGGATTAGGAATGAGAGCATTGGAGGGACGGCACAGGTTGGAAATGTAGGAGACAAAGTCAGAGAGGGCAGACTGAGATGGTTTGGACAGAGGAGGGACAGTGGATGTATTGGTGGGAGGATGCTGGAGATGGAGCTGCCAGGCAGCAGGAGGAGAGGGAGACCAGAGAGGAGACATATGGATGTGGTCAGCGTGGATATGAAGGTAGTTGGTGTGAGAGCAGAAGATGCAGAGGACAGGGTGAGGTGGAAAAGATGGACTCGCTGTGTGACCCCTGATGAAGGGAGAGGCTGAAAGGAGAAGAAGAAGAGTGTAAAAGATAAACTGAACTTTATTCATCCCACAGCGGGGACTTTTCTTTTTCACAGCAGCAGGAAACAAGACAGCAGGTGACCAACAGAAAGTTCACCCATCAAGTTATTATAATAATGTATCTGAAAAAACACAAGACAAGACAAAAGAGCAACATAAAATAAAATCACATATTTGGAAGATGATCTAAAAAAAGAGTAAAATATTCAGTATGGGCTATATTATAAAAGAAAATAAGGGAATAAACTGAACATATTTCACACCTTTTAGTCCTAGTAATGCACAGATTGCACATTTTGTACAGCACAGAGAGAAATAGTTGGTTGTTGAGGATCCTGATGGGCTGAAAGATCTGCGGCAGCGTTCACTGCTGCTCTTTGGAAGCAGCAGTCTGTTGCTGACAGAGCTGACCTGCATCAGTGGTGGTGGTCCGGTCCAGTTCATCGTTGAGGTGAACACCAGGAACCTGCAGTCCTCCCCAGTGTCAGTGTATATTCTCCAGGTTTTATCAGTCAGTGCCAGGTCCTTGTATGCAGGTTGTTTCTGCTCACCTGTGTAATTCCTTCCTCTGTATTTTTCTTGTGATCAGCCGCTTCATCCCTCTTTGGTTCTCTTTTAGTTTATTTGCAGTTTTTAGCTCCTGCCTTGGCAGCACTTTAAATTGAGTTGTTTCAGTCAACCTTTTTGCCAGCCCTCGCCTCCTTCCTGGTAACTTTTAGGTCCTCAACCTCCCGCTCCACCACCACTTCTGACAATAACCAGTTTTCAGATGAATTATTTCAGACTTGGATCAGTTCTTGATGTCTCTGATGAGATTAATCAGCTGCATCATGTGTGTAAAGTGATGTTTACTTTAGTCTCGCAGATCTTTATTAAAACAAAGTGAAGTTTTCATTTGATTTATTTAAAACATATAATATCGTTAATATATCAGTGATTGATCTGAGTAATCTGGTGCATTAAGTCAGTAATGTTAACTTTTTTTTAATTCATTAAAATTTAATCTCACAGCTTAATATCTTAAAACCAAAACTGTCACATTTTTACTTTTTAATCCAAACTGAATTTTACTGAACATGTCAATTTAAATTAAACAAGTGTTTTTTTTCCTATCAGCAGCTTTCAGAGACCTGAACCTGAACCCAGCTGTGTGTCCATGAAGAGCGACAGGTCAACAGGTCGTGTTATTGACTTTAAATCAGACCAACGTTCACAGTCTCTGAGGTGAGCTGAGTGTAAATGGTGTAACACTGTAAAATGTACCAGAGTCAGTCTGAACAGTTCTTATTCCAATTTATGTTTAATGTGAGCTCTTATTCACATCATTTCATGTTCACATGTGAAACTGTCAGAGTGGAAAGAATGGATGTTAAAATAGGTCTCTTTCAGTGAGTAAAATATTAATAATGATATTTATTATATAGGAGCTGGTTCTAAAATAAATGTTCTGAACAATGCTTTACAAACAGTCTAACACGAACAAAGTCACATGAATCAATAATAACTTTGATTTGGGAGTACTTCGAGGACCTCCTCAATTCTACCTACACGGGCTCGGAGAGCTCGGACCCAGGGCCTCCCATTTCTGGGACTGAGGTTGCTGAGGTGGTCAAAAAGCTCCTCGGCGGCAGGGCCCCAGCGGTGGATGAGGTTCGTCCTGAGTTTCTCAGGGCTCTGGATGTTGTAGGACTGTCTTGGCTGACATGCCTCTGCAGCATCGCGTGGACATCGGGGACAGTGCATCTGGACTGGCAGATCGGGGTGGTGGTCCCTCTCTTTAAAAAAGGGGACCGGAGTGTGTGTTCCAACTACAGGGGGATCACACTCCTCAGCCTCCCTGGTAAGGTCTATAGCATCAGCTGCTTTACAAACAGTCTAACATGAACAAAGTCACATGGATCAATAATAACTTTGATGGTAAATGTCCCTCAATGCTCACGTGGGCAATGATAGTGAGTCCTGGAAGGGTGTGATTGGGAGGAACGGCCCCCCCAATCTGAATCAGAGTGGTGTTATGTTGTTGGACTTCTGTGCCAGTCATGGACTGTCCATAACAAACACCATGTTCAGGCATAAGGGCGTCCATATATGCACTTGGCACCAGGACACCTTTGGCCGCAGTTCGATGATCGACTTTGTGGTTGTATCATCGGACTTGCGGCCGTATGTCCTGGACACTCGGGTGAAGAGAGGGGCGGAGCTGTCAACTGATCACCACCTGGTGGTGAGTTGGCTCCGCTGGTGGGGGAGGATGCCGATCAGACCTGGCAGGCCCAAACGTATTGTGAGGAACTGCTGGGAGCGTTTGTCAGAATCCCCTGTCAAGAGGAGCTTTAACTCTCTCCTCCGGCAGAGCTTCAACCATATCCCGGGGGAGGTGGGGGACATTGAGTCCGAATGTTCCGTGCCTCCATTGTCGAGGCGGCTGACCGGAGCTGTGGTCGTAAGTTGGTCGGTGCCTGTTGTGGCGGCAACCCCCGGACCCGCTGGTTGACACCAGTGGTGAGGGAAGCCTATCGGGCCTTCCTGGCCAGTGAGACTCTGGGAGCAGCTGATGGGTACCGACAGGCCAAGCGGGTCTCGGCGGTTGCTGAGGATAGAACTCGGGCCTTGGAGGAGTTCGGTGAGAAGAACGATGAAGAACGACTTCCGGACGGCCTCGAAGAGATTCTGGTCCACCATCCGGTGTCTCGGGGGGGGGGGAGCGGCTCACAGTCAATACTGTGTATGGTGGGGACGGAGCTTTGCTGACCTCAACTAGGTCCGTCCTGCCCACAATTCGGGGGTACTGGAGAGGAGGATCTGTCAGATAGTCAAATATCGGATTCAGGAGATGCAGTGTGGTTTTCATCCTGGCCGTGGACCATCTCGACTGTGTCCCTCGGGAAGTTCTGTGGGGGGGGCTTCGGGAATATGGAGTGCCGGACCCCTTGATAGGGTCCGTTCTGTCTCTATATGACCGGTGTCAAAGTTTGGTCCGCATTGCCGGCAGTAAGTCGGATACGTTTCCGGTGAAGGTTGGACTCCGCCGGGGCTGCCCTTTGTCACCGTTTCTGTTCCTAACTTTTATGGAGAGAATTTCTAGGCCAGGGCGTTGAGGGTGTCTGATTTCGCGACCTCAGAATTGGGTCCCTGCTTTTTGCGGATGATGTAGTTCTGTTAGCATCGTCAGGCCGTGACCTTCAGCTCTCAATGGAGCGGTTCGCAGCCGAGTGTGAAGAGGCTGGGGTGAGATTCAGCACCTCCAAGTCCGAGACTAGGGTTCTCAGCCGGAAAAGGGTGGAATACTCTCTCCGGGTCGGGAATGAGATCCTCCCCAAGTGGAGGAGTTCAAGTATCTCGGGGTCTTGTTCACAGTGAGGGACGAATGGAGCGTGAGATTGACGGGCGGATCGGTGCGGCGTCTGCAGTGTTGCGGGCTCTGCACCGACCCGTCGTTGTGAAGAAGGAGCTGAGCCAGAAGGTGAAGCTCTCTATTTACTGGTCAATCTACGTTCCCATCCTCACCTATGGTCACGAGTTGTGGGTAGTGACCGAAAGAACAAGATCGTGAATACAAGCAGCCGAAATGGGTTTACTCTGCAGGGTGTCTGGGCCTCCCTTAGAGATAGTCATCCGGGAGGGGCTCGGAGTAGATTGAGAGGAGTCAGATGAGGTGGCATCTGGTTAGGATGCCCCCTGGACGCCTCCCTGGGGAGGTGTTCCGGGCACGTCCCACTGGGAGGAGACCCCGGGGGAGACCCAGGACATGTTGGAGAGACTATGTCTCGCCTCGGGGGTCCCCCCGGAAGAGTTGGAGGAAGTGGCCGGGGACAGGGACGTCTGGGTTTCTCTGCTAAAGCTGCTGCCCCCGCAACCTGACCCCCGGATAAGCGGTAGATGATGGATGGATGGATGGTAAAATGTCTGAACAGGTTTTCACAAAGAAGAAAGTTTAAAACCCAAAAACATGACAATAATAATACCAATAACCTCCTGAGCCCATGTGGCTGTATTGATCATGGTGGCCTGACGGTTTCTCCTGCAGTGCTGCCTGAGGGCTCCGAGCTCATCCAACAGTGGTTTCTGTCCTTGGCCTTTCCACACTGAGGTTTCCCCAGACTCCCTGAATCTGTTCCCAATATTCTGCTCTGTAGATGCTGAAAGACCAAAGTTCTTTACAATCTGACTCTGAGAAATATTTCCTGAACTGATGATGATTCTCTGATGGAGTTTGGCACAAAGTGGTGAGCCATGACCCATCCTTGTTGGAGAGACTGAACCTTTGGTGGAAGCTGCTTTTATACCCAATCCTGACACCCTCACCTGTCAGCAGGTAACCTGCTGGTTGGAGAAGCTCCAGAAGCTGTTTCTGTAGATTCTATAAACTTTCTGTCTTTCTTTGACTCCAGAACAACTTTTACTGAGTGTTGCTGCATCAGATTCTACATTTGCTTCTGTTTTCTAAAGACAAAGAAGTTGGTCAGTGAAGACTCTGAAAACCATTTCTTTGGACTCGTTTCTGTTCAATAAATCTGGAAACCAATTAACTGATTCCAGATTGAAGCTTTTGTTGTATTTTAGAAACTGCAGATACAATCCAACCAACTGTTAGCCCAATTTTTTCATTGGAAGCTCAAGAACAAGCTGGAGAAATCGTTTATTAAAAAAGTATTTATTAGTGGTCACAAGTAGAGTATATTGCAGCGCTGGACTCGGAGTGCCAGAGCTTTGTTGCCTCTCGCTACTCTCCCATCTCCCTTTTGATGTCCTCTGCACTTGACTATAGCAACTTGTTTTGGTTCAAGTATGGCATAATAATTGATTTAAGTGTTTAACCGGGGTGCCTGCTGAGGTCACGAAGCCTTTCCTTTTCCAGTGACACATGTCTGGTATAGAGGCATGTCTTTAACTGTAAACACTGTTTTTGTTTTCATTTCACTAATTTATTCAATGTTTATTGTTAGATTAATTAATATTTATCTGCAGAGTTAGAATTTGCTAATAGTATTAATATAGTGTTCAGATGTACAGCTCTCTGGTTGCTGTGGCTGTTTTTAAATGTGCCATGAAAACAAACCTTGACTTGACTTGTTATGAGTCAGACTTACTGCAGCTGTCTTTAAATTTCTTTTAGAGTTTTCTTCTTTAAGAAACTCATTGGTGATATCTGACTCTCGTTGTGCCTTTTATTGCCGTGTTTTTGTTAATTTCCTAATAATCTAACTCACTTTAAACCTTTCTGTAAAGCACTTTGCTGCTCTGTTAAGATAACAGATCAATTGATTCATAGATCTGCTGCAGTTAAATAGTTAAATGGTTTAATGAGATCAAATATAAATACTGATGATGAATATTAACTCAGAATTGGTGAAAATAAGCAGAGGAGAAGTATTTAGATCAGCTAAATTTTAAGTCATGTTACTGTGATCTCTAACACAATAAAGGCTAACCTTTAATGATTTAAGATGGTAAGAAACTGTCTGACACCTATCTGTCTGACCTTGCTGTTAAATCCCGATATTTTCACATATGTCATATGGTCTGACTGTCCGGTCTCAGACCTGCTTCAGGTGGAAATCATAAAGTCTCAATTTGTAGAACATCTTTTGTTCAGGCAGTTTTTCAATTAAAGGATCAAAGATTTAAATGCTGTGTTTGCTTGTCTGACTTTAACTTTTTAAGAGAGCTGTTAAATCTTAATTCAACAACAAACTGGTTCTAATGTTTAGTTTTAAACAGTCTGTTCTTCCTGGATTTATTTTGGATTTTTTATTTTTTATTTTGTTATCTCTTCACTGTGATACGTGCATTGAAAAGCGGATTTCAGATTGTCCATTCAATTTGGTATTTCTCCCATTCATCCATCCATCCATTTTCTATACTGTTAGTCCGTTAATCGGGTAGCGGGGGGGGGGCTGGAGCCCATCCCAGCAGTCATCGAGCGAAAGGCGGGGTACACCCTGGACAGGTCGCCAGTCCATCACAGGGTCACACATAGAGACAAACAACCATGCACACTCACACTCACTCCTAAGGACAATTTAGAGTCACCAATTAACCTAACATGCATGGTTTTGGACGGTGGGAGGAAGCTGGAGAACCCGGAGAGAACCCATGCATACACGGGGAGAACTCCACACAGAAAGGCCCCAGGCGGGGATTAAACCTGGAACCCTCTTGCTGTGAGGCTATGGTGCTAATCACCACACCACCGTGCAGCCCCTTCTCCCATTCAAATTTATTTTAAAATAAATTAATTGTTGAATTGATGATAAATGCTCTAGTAAAAACTTCCATTATCATTGTAAATTTTTCGACTAAATAACTATATGTAACTCTGGTACTCTTTAAGTACAGGCCAATGATCAATCAGAATCTGTCCTCACTCTCAGGGCTGAATGAGGGAAGAAGGAAGCAGGGTTGGGATGAGATAATCTTAGGGTGAGAGCATTTATGACAAAGCTAAGGATATCTAACCTTGTCTTTTCCAATTACACATGTCCACATGTACAGCCTAAGCTGTTTATGCTGAATCTGTATAAATGGTCAGTTTTTTCTTTTGCTAAATGGCATGCTTCTGTTATTGAGCATGCGTGATGTTGGGAAGAGGTGTCTTATCTGCTAGTGTAGTAGGATGTGTCCCTGGAAAAGATGACGTTGTGTCTGGCACATGCTGTGGTAGTGGTGCAGAGGACTGCATCTGAATATAGAATTTAACTTCTCCTAAAAATGCTGACAGTCTGCAAGAAATGTTCCTTTTTTTTCGTCTTTATCTGCCCTTGCTTTCTGGAATAAACCTGCCTCCTTTAGTTTTGCTGTTGCTTGATTCTTATTGCCTGTAGCTTGTTTTGAAAACATGGAGAAATCCCGTAGTAGCGGTGGAGCACTTTCACACCCCCCAAACATTCCTCTCTCTTGCATTTCTCTCGTCCAGTTCACAAATCTCTCAGTCCCTCCTTTTTCATCTTCTCTTCGAACCTTTTTTATCCATCTAGTCAAGGTGTTAAACAATACCGACCCCAATGAGGTTTACCTGTTTTCCACTTCTCAACTATGATTTGTGACATGTTTAAATGTTTTACACGTGTTAATCAGAATGGGTGAATGGCGCAATGCCCGAGTGTTGGACCCGACCAAGAAGCTTCTACACAGAATCTTTTACTCTGTGCGCTTGATCGCTGGGGGTTCTCCCAGTCCCTTCACTCGTTTTAATTCACCAATCTCTGTAACACCCTAACTAAATTCCCCTTTATTTTCTATTCCAATGCCCCCCTTTTACAGAACCACTTGAGATCTGTGTCAGTGTAGGAATTCTCGATCAGTCTCGACTGCTCGATACACTTCCACTAACACAGTAAAATATCAACCAAGTAGCAAACCACCCCACATTTTCATGAAAAATAATAAAACTTAGCCCTGTGTACTTATGCAGAGATAAACCCTTAGTATATCGTCTATGCACAACATCTGCAGAACCACCGCCGATTGCGGAGAGAAAAAAAAACAAAAACAGACACACCGCCAATTGCGGATTTTACAGTCCAACCACCAAACGTGAAGTAATACAGACCCACCGCCGATTGCAGATAGAGGTCCAAGCGCAGAAAATACTCTCATCCGGTCATGCAGTAATACCGAGATTACTCACACCGCGATAGCGGACTAATAGACCCCCGCCCATTGGCATCTAATTCCTATTCAATTTAGAAGACAGGATGAATTTATGTTATCTTAATTTATGTCTTTTATTTGGCCAAATTGTACTAAACTAGGACACATATGACTCTCCCTATGTGAGACTATGTGTTTATACTTTACATGTGACCACCTAGTAAACCTGCAGACACAAATTTTGTGCTTTTGATTTAGTGATCGGAGGACATCCTAATTCAGACAATTTAGTTTAGAATGACCAATGTGCAGAAATTTCACATATCTTGATACAAGAGGTTTTCTGCTCACCGTGTGTTTTAGGCGCCTTGAATTGTCTGAAGAAGGGTCCCCTCCAACCAGCTCCGGAAGTCCTCGATCGGACACGGTCTCAGAGTCAGCCAATCCGGGTCACGGCACCAATTGTTAGCCCGATTTTTTCATTGGAAGCTCAAGAACAAGCTGGAGAAATCGTTTATTAAAAAAGTATTTATTAGTGGTCACAAGTAGAGTATATTGCAGCGCTGGACTCGGAGTGCCAGAGCTCCCGCAGGAAATCCGTCAGGCCGAGCCCCGTTATCCGGAAACATGTCATATTTATATTCAGCTTTATCTCTTTATATCATATTTATATTCAGCTTTATCTCACAGAAGTTGTTTTCACACTTGTCAGAGTATAATTGGCCAGTTTTGGGTGACATGCTCAGGCCAGCTGCTGTCCTTGTTGTGTTCTTTGGATGTGATAAACAATGTGTGTGTGTGTGTGAGTGCTGTTTTAGGCGTGGATCTAATGGACCAGACCTATCTGCCCTAATAGAGATGTTTTGTCTGACCCAGTTGTTTATGTCATTCTAAGGTATTGGACCATTTAAGGTCATCGATTGTGCAGTATGAGCAGAGTGGAAAAGTAGGAACATAGGTTATTTAGGAAAATACAGAATATGAATTTATAATGTCTAAGATAAAAGCCAATTATAACAAACACATCAGCTCGACTCCTCACAAACACACAAATCTTCTGTCTGTTCACACAGTTCTGTGTCCCTTCCTCCTCAAACTGCTTCATCTGACATCAGCTTCCTCCCACTGTTAGAGACACACTGAGCTCTTATCTTCTGGAACACAGATGCTGCTGATGTGCTGCTTCAGAGTAAATCAGCTGCTTTATGGCTGCATTCACTGTTCACATCCACACATCCCTTCATGGACCTTTACCTTGTGTTTGTCTCTGTGTGGACAGACACAATGTGAGCTCATTCTTCATCATTCCTCCACAGAGTGGACCAGCAGAGCTCAGAGGTTCCCAGTGGCCAGTCTGCCCAGCAGCATCAGACACAGCTGGACTCCATATTTATGGTCTGTACATGTACAACAACTACTTTTCCATCTATTGTGTTCACAGTCATCTCCAGGCTGCACTTTGTAGACCAGCGGATTGTCAGTGTGTCCAACATGGATCTGATGTTTGGCTCCATGATTTCAGTCTGATTGGCTCATTCATATAGTATTCTGTTCCAGCTGCTGGAGGACAACATGCTCACTTTTGTGAAGGAGGAGCTGAAGAAGATCCAGAAGGTTCTGAGTCCAGATTACCCAGAATGCTTAGAGAGTCAGAGGGAGGGTGAGGATGAAGAGCAGAGGAGCAGCAGAGAGGCATTAGTGAAGATCACAGTTCACTTCCTGAGGAGAATGAACCAGGAGGAGCTGGCTGAGCGTCTGCAGAGCAGTAAGAGGATTTCTCTAAAGATTTAACCTGCTGGATAAATGACACATTTACTGATGTCTCAGCTCACAGAACAACACATGTTCAAATACTCATTCTTTACAGGGTGGAAATGTCTGTTTACTGATGTTATTTCTTGTCATCATTCAGAACTTCTTGCTGCAGTTTGTGGACGTAAAGTTAAATCTGCTCTGAAGAAGAAGTTCCAGTGTGTGTTTGAGGGGATTCCTAAAGCAGGAAACCTAACCCTTCTGAATCAGATCTACACAGAGCTCTACATCACAGAGGGAGGGACTGGAGAGGTCAATGATGAACATGAGGTCAGACAGATTGAAGCAGCATCCAGGAAAGCAGACAGAGCAGAAACATCCATCAGACAAGAAGACATCTTTAAACTCCCACCTGGAAGAGACGAACCAATCAGAACAGTGATGACAAAGGGAGTGGCTGGCATTGGGAAAACAGTCTTAACACAGAAGTTCACTCTGGACTGGGCTGAAGGCAAAGCCAACCAGGACATCCACTTCATGTTTCCATTCACTTTCAGAGAGCTGAATGTGCTGAAAGAGAAAAAGTTCAGCTTGGTGGAACTTGTTCATCACTTCTTTACTGAAACCAAAGAAGCAGGAATCTGCAGCTTTGAACAGTTCCAGGTTGTGTTCATCTTTGACGGTCTGGATGAGTGTCGACTTCCTCTGGACTTCCACAGCAAGGAGCCCCTGACTGATTCTAAAGAGTCCACCTCAGTGGATGTGCTGCTGACAAACCTCATCAGGGGGAACCTGCTTCCCTCTGCTCGCCTCTGGATAACCACACGGCCTGCAGCAGCCAATCAGATCCCTCCTGGCTGTGTTGGCATGGTGACAGAGGTCAGAGGGTTCACTGACCCACAGAAGGAGGAGTACTTCAGGAGGAGATTCAGAGATGAGGAGCAGGCCAGCAGCATCATCTCCCACATCCAGACATCACGAAGCCTCCACATCATGTGCCACATCCCAGTCTTCTGCTGGATCACTGCTACAGTTCTGGAGGATGTGTTGGAAACCAGAGAGGGAGGAGAGCTGCCCAAGACCCTGACTGAGATGTACATCCACTTCCTGGTGGTTCAGGCCAAAGTGAAGAAGGTCAAGTATGATGGAGGAGCTGAGACAGATCCACACTGGAGTCCAGAGAGCAGGAAGATGATTGAGTCTCTGGGAAAACTGGCTTTTGAGCAGCTGCAGAAAGGAAACCTGATCTTCTATGAATCAGACCTGACAGAGTGTGGCATCGATATCTCAGCAGCCTCAGTGTACTCAGGAGTGTTCACACAGATCTTTAAAGAGGAGAGAGGGCTGTACCAGGAGAAGGTGTTCTGCTTCATCCATCTGAGTGTTCAGGAGTTTCTGGCTGCTCTTCATGTCCATCTGACCTTCATCAGCTCTGGAGTCAATCTGATGGAAGAACAAAAAAAGAGGTTTAAATCATTCAAAGACAAAAAGAAACTAAAATATCTCCATCATAGTGCTGTGGACAAGGCCTTAAAGAGTCCAAATGGACACCTGGACCTGTTCCTCCGCTTCCTCCTGGGTCTTTCTCTGCAGACCAATCAGAGGCTCCTACGAGGCCTGCTGACACAGACAGAAAGTAGCTCACAGACCAATCAGGAAACAGTTGATTACATCAAGAAGAAGATCAGTGAGAATCTGTCTGCAGAGAGAAGCATCAATCTGTTCCACTGTCTGAATGAACTGAATGATCGTTCTCTGGTGGAGGAGATCCAACAGGCCCTGAGTTCAGGACGTCTCTCCACAGATAAACTGTCTCCTGCTCAGTGGTCAGCTCTGGGCTTCATCTTACTGTCATCAGGAAAACATCTGGATGTGTTTGACCTGAAGAAATACTCTGCTTCAGAGGAGGCTCTTCTGAGGCTGCTGTCAGTGGTCAAAGCCTCCAACAAAGCTGTGTAAGTACAGAGATAAATATGTTTTAAATACTGTGTTTACTTGTTAAAAGGAGAGAAAATAAGTTATTTCTCAGATAATTTCAGTTTGTAGATAACACAGATTCACAGCAAACAGTTACATCAGATCAGTTCACATAAAGAGGAAAGAAACCCGCTGCAAGAATGTGGCAACACTTTATAATATATAATTATTATATACATCCTTATTCATTAATTTAACCATCTTTAATGTGAATAATTACTAATGACTGTTTATCGGAGAGAAAGTCACAGATTTATCTCATTATTCCCTCCTCAGACTGAGTGGCTGTAACCTCTCAGAGAGAAGCTGTGCAGCTCTGTCCTCAGCTCTCAGCTCCCAGTCCTCCAGACTGACAGAACTGGACCTGAGTAACAACAACCTGCAGGATTCAGGGGTGAAGCAGCTGTCTGTTGGACTGCAGAGTCCAAACTGTAACCTGGAAGCTCTCAGGTCAGGATTAATTCAGCTGTTCAACTGCTAATCATTTTAATTCTGCTTTACAGAATACTACTACTGTTGGTGTCTTTTCTCTCAGAATCTGCCATTTGTGTTGTTTTCTGCAGCCTGTCAGGCTGTCTGATCACAGAGGAAGGCTGTGCTTCTCTGATCTCAGCTCTGACCTCCAACCCCTCCCATCTGAGAGAGCTGGACCTGAGCTACAACCATCCAGGAGACTCAGGAGTGAAGCAGCTATCAGCTGGACTGGAGGATCCACAGTGGAGGCTGGACACTCTCAGGTAAGGAGAGGTCTGCTGCAGCATCACACAATGTTCTTCAGACCGTGCGTACAGATGTTTTCAGTGTAATTTAAGTCTGATCCGAAGTGGAGATGAAACTTCTGAAACATCCCATACCGTCCACGTACTTTCACAACTTATTTCCATAGCTTCAGACACAGTCCGCTCCTTTTCCTTTCACCGGCTCATGAGCTGGTTAGAAGTGATGAGGAGCAGCGAGGGAGGAGCAAACCTCTGTCAGGAGGAGGAGGAAATATCTGCCAGTATTAGCCGGTGTCCCCTTAAAACAGCGTGGATCTGTCAGAATGATGGAGGTTTATCAGGTCATTTCTGAGATAAATGGGCCACAAAGTAAACATACATACCAGCAATCATCTGCTAGTTAATGCACAGCCTGTAAGGAAACATATTCAGCAGATTCAGAGACTTTATTCATCCAGTTAAAGGGATATTTCTGTGTTTTTCAAGTGTGGCTGTGTGAAGGACTCATGAGCAGTCAGCATCTTCCTCAGTGTAGAACAATGTGTGTGTGAGAGCCATGTAATGTCCATGTGTGCATGCTGAAAGAGACGGTGCTGCTCTGACCCCCCTCCTCCTTTCAGGGTGGAGCCTGCTGGAGAACGATGGCTGACACCAGGTCTGAGGAAGTGTAAGTGTGTTCTTCATCTGATTCATGACATCCAGCCATCTTCACACTGTCACATCACTCACTGATCAAAGTGAACAGATGATAGATCAATAACTGCAGCTGGATTGTGTTTGTTCTCTCCATCAGATTCCTGTCGACTCACCATCGACACAAACACAGTGAACAGAAACCTGAAACTGTCTGACAACAACAGGAAGGTGACACGTGTGGAGGACGTTCAGTCATATCCTGATCATCCAGACAGATTTGATGGCTGGTCTCAGCTGCTGTGTAGAAATGTTCTGACTGGTCGCTGTTACTGGGAGGTCGAGTGGAGAGGAGAGGTTGATATAGCAGTGAGTTACAGAAGAATCAGCAGGAGAGGAGGAGGCAGAGACTGTGTGTTTGGAGAGAATGATCAGTCCTGGTGTCTGATCTGCTCTGATAGTTTTGGTTACTCTGTGTGGCACAATAGCAGAGAAACACGCATCCCCTCCTCCTCCTCCTCCTCCTCCTCTGTCTCTCACAGAGCAGCAGTGTATGTGGACTGTCCTGCTGGCACTCTGTCCTTCTAGAGTCTCCTCTGACACACTGATCCACCTCCACACCTTCAACACCACATTCACTGAAGAACCTCTGCTTCCTGGGTTTGGAGTCTGGTTTCGTGGTTCCTCAGCATCTCTGTGTTGAGCATAAAGAGTTTCCTCCTGTCAGAGAATCACTGTTGAACAGATAGTTCAGTCTGTACATGTCTGACTCTTTCACTAAGAAACACCTTTTCAGATTCATGGATTCAGTCAGTTTCTGGTTGAAACTCTTCTAAATGATTCCTTGGAAACTTCTTCCTCTTCCAGTCCTTTAAAGATGGAAGCTGCCATTCTTCCAGGATGTTGTTTTTCTGTGTTTCCAGTCAAAGCTTCACACTGAATATCAGTACGTTGTGTTTCTCTGCAGCTCACTTCAGCTGAGACCATTCAGTTGCTGTCAGCTGCAGTTAGTTTGCTGCACATGTGACAAACTGTGACATCAGAGAGGAATCACTGAGCTGCAATCAGCCAAGATGAATTTCCAACCTGCTGACAGATCTTCACTGATTCTGCTGAAATGAGCAGAAGTTTGCTGAGCAGCCAGGGTTCATCCTGATGATGTGCAGTTATAGACTGAATTATTGATTTCTGATCGCAGACATTTGATATTTTACATCTTTTTACATCATTATTTTTAACATTCAATCTCACATTGTTTGACTTTGTATTTCAAATGTTGAATTTTTAAAATCATCCAAAAGTATTTTCAAAAATCATTTTGATATTTTCTTTTCCATAAAATTTTTATTTAGTATCTGAACATTTAGACTTTTCAATGATTTTAGACTTTTTGATCAAATGTTTAATTATTTATCTAAAAACTTCACTTTATTGATGAAAATGTTTCATTTTTAGAAACTGTATCTCAGATGTTTTATCTTATATTTTTATTTTTTTATGGGTTGTTTATCATTTTTACTAGATATTTGATATATTCAGTATGTAAATAAAAAAAAATAATAATACATTTTATTTATAGAGCGCTTTTAAAAGAGTACACAAAGACGCTTTACACACAAATGTTAAAATCAGGTTAAAAGACAATAGCAGGTCAGTGAGGTAGGAGGGAGCCTGGTTATGGAGGGCTTTGTGGGTGAGGAGAAGGCCTTTGAATTGGATGCGTTGTGGGACAGGGAGCCAGTGGAGGTTTTGAAGGACGGGGGTGATGTGGTCATGGGTGCAGAGTTCTGGATGGACTGAAGTTTATTGAGGACTTTGGATGATGTACCATAAAGGATGCTATTGCAGTAGTCGAGTCTGGAAGTGATGAGTGTTTCAGCAGCTGAGAAGGTGAGTGAAGGGTGTGCTATGTTTTTGAGATGGAAGAAGGCAGATTTAGTGATGTGGTTGATGTGTTGCTTAAAGGAAAAGGTTGCTATCAAAGGTGATTCTGAGGTTGCGGATGTGTGGGGAGGGGGACAGGGTGGAGTTATCAATGGAGAGGGAGAAGTTGTCAGTGGTTCTGGTGAGTGATTTGGGACAGATGATCATGTTGGATTTTTTAGTTCAGCTGGAGACTGTTGGTGTGCGTCCATGATCTGAGATCAGTGAGGCAGATGGAGAAAGTGGACTGAGTTGCAGCGCTGATGGACTTGGTGGGAATGTAAAGAGGAGGATGGAGTGGTTGATGGTGTCGAAGGCTGCGGTGAGGTCGAGGAGAATGAGGATGGTGAGATGTCCAGAGTCTGAGGAGAGGAGAAGGTTGTTGGTGATTTTGAGGAGGGCTGTTTCTGTGCTATGTTGTGAGATCGTTGGAGATGAGATGGGTCTTGAGTTTAGAACTACTACAACTACTTGTTCCAGTATTTTTGACAGAAAGGGGAGATTGGAGATGGGCCGGAAGTTGTTCATGTCATCAGGGTTGAGGCCAGGTTTTTGAGTGTTGGAGTAATGGCAGCCAGTTTGAGTGAGTGACGGAACCAGAAGTGAGGGAGGAGTTGATGATTTGTGTGATGAGGGGGGAGATGGCTGGAAGACAATCCTTGACCAAACTGGATGGGATGGGACCTAAGACACAAGTGGAGGTTCTCATATAAATGTTTTTAAAACCCTACTCACAACCCTACTCTGCAAACTTGAAAGAACTGCAAATATGGTGCTAATTTGTATCAGATACATAGCACGGCACAAGGTAATTGTAGTTTCTTTTTAAAGGGGTCTTTTATAATTATATTCTTATAATTTGGAGTTGTAACTACTAAATTGAGAGTACAAGGAGAGATTTACAGGGGTGAAAAATACATTCATGTGATCAGATTTTAAACATGCAGTTGTGTGTATAGACACATAGCTGAAGTCAAGAGCTCTCTATAACAGTTGGTCCCATATCTGTAGCCTCTTCTGTTAATGATTAACAAGCCTTCTATATTGCACTGAAGTCAGGGTTCAGAGGTCAATATTTCAAGGCAGGACTCATTTATAATCTTCACACTGACAAAAATGTCTTTCATTTTGTCCTAATTTCTCAGATTCTCAGAACATGCAGACTCCACTCAGAAAAGCCCCAGCCGGGAGTTGTAGTGGCAATCCAAAACAAAAAAAAAAAGGCCATTTGAGGGAATTTGAAGTCCTTGTCTACGTGTTGTGGTGACAAAAAAATCACATCTTCCATAAAGTATGCTTTTAACGTTTTATTTATGCAGATACTGATAGAAATGGTTGATAACAGCCTCCTGAACCTACATATTTTGGGGGCCAAATTGTGACAATACTACGTTTTTCCTTGTGGACTAACGCAGCGATTACAAATTTTGCTGTGAGACAGGGCTGACTATGCTGTTTATTCAACCTCCAGGACAGGTAAAACTGACGAAACCAAACACAAAAGCAACATCAAACATCGCGGCCACTTGAAGAGGCCAGGACCACTAAACAGTTATACTTATTATTACTAAGTATTGAATGTGAAATATGCGGCTTTTGAAGATGTTGGTGGATTATGTACATTGCAGTCACTACAGACGTCCTATTGGAGGCAGTGGATCCCTAACTATTCAAAAAAGCAGGCGCCCCTTTCCTTAATGGTCCATGAGAATACAAAAAAAGAATTAAAAAATGAAGTGTTGTTAGAAAAATTCTCTCAAAATTAGGCTCAGAGTCGCTGGATACGATTAACACAAAACATTTATTTCTTGCAAGAAAGAGACAAGTCCGCACAACCTATCAGGAAGCTGGCTCAGAGTTGTCTGCTAACAAAATGGTGCTAATGCTATTTATATTGTTTATGTTTGCTGACCACACAATGTTATGGGAAACAGACATTCAATGTTATGGGGAAAGGCATTACTAGCCATTTAATGTTAGGGGAAGACGAGTTCAGACAGTCAAAACACTTTTGCTTGCTACATAGTATTATGAGAACCAAAAGACAGGAGGAGGCCTCCCCACATCACAGAAACTCTTATTCTTGCAGCTTTTCTCATAGCCCGATGTGGATAGAGTGAATCCAGTTTTTCTTGTTCTCATCGTCTCTGTGCAGTTTAAATAACAGCTTTCCAGTATCAGGGGTGCTTTGTTTTGCTTGCCTTATTGACTCAATCCCCCCTGTCAATGTTTCAGCCTGTGGTCCTGAATGAGCACCCAGTCTCCTGGCTGCAGATGATGTCGGAGCACCGTGGCTGGCACAGGGAGTATAGCCTTGTACTGGTCAGTGGTCAGGGCAGGTCTCACTGGACCTAGAACAATGATGCTTAATGTTAAAAACCCCAAAAATATTGTGAAATTTCATCAAGAGCTCGTTTAGCAAACCCGGGCCCATGATCACTGCTTACGAGCCTTGGTATTCCCCAGCATGGTATGGTACACAATACTTCAATTATCATGCATTATACATCTGACTTTTAAAACGCATACAGTTCTGGCATAGTCTCTTCCTTTTATAGTACCTGTTCTCCCTCTATCACTGCTCCTCTTCTTGCTGCTCGGCCCAAAGATGAGCTTGGTTTGGCTCTGCCTTTTCCTCCCTGTCCTGTTTCCCTGGACTATCTCACTCACCTGCACCTTAATGCTAACATCAATAATATTGTTAATATTGTACATTTTTACACTTATATTTTAATACCCTACACTCAACACTTTTTTACTGAAGCATTTTTCTTATTTTGTGTGGAATTATTGTGCCATGGTTTTTTTTATTCGACATATTTATATTTAAGTTCTTATCCTTAATTCTTGGGAACAGGTAAAAAGAAAATTTCACTGCACATTGTACTATGTATGATTATGTATGTGACAAATAAAACTCTTGAATCTATAAACACAGTCAGATACTAAACTGATAGAAATGAAAACAATACTCCATTTCAACATCATGTTTTCAGATGTGTCTGAAATCTTAAAAAACCTTGAGGGCGGTGCGGAGCTTTTGAAATTTGAGGTAAAAATGGGGAATTCTGAGGCTTTTTGGACCATTATGGTGACTCATGAACTAAGGGAAAGTTACCACAGAAAATTATTTATTATTATTATTATTTTGAAAATTAACCGGATGTTTTATTTTGTTTCAATAAAATAAAAATATCTCCACATTAAAACGCATTTTTTTCTCACAGTCATCTACCACTTAAACTGCTCTCCACCTACATTTTTAGCTTGATGTGCTCCTCTTCCAGTTACAGGTGAGACTGACTGACTCACTAACATCAAAGTCCGACTTGTGTGTGGTAGTTACCATAGCGACAGTGCATGTTTTTGATGACGCGCAGCACGTAAGCCCAAACTGAGCCCCTGTTTTATTAAACAGTCGCGCTACTCTTGGCTCTTCAAATATTAAATCACCACAATTTAAAAAAATAAATAAATAAAAATACCGAGGACACGACCTCGGTGTCCTCTATGGTAGTTACGGCCTTGTGCACACATCTGGTGCATCTGTAGCAGCACTAAAACTACAGAGCTCCTGCACAGAACAGATCCCAGTTCAAAGCCTGGTTTTAATGTTTCTGATGGCGATTCTGGAGAATCTCAGAGAACATTCAGAGAGAACGGCTGAATAAATATTTTCAGATCAGAGTTTGTTGTTCAGGAACTTGGAGGCGTGTTTTAACATGAACTCCACTGGTCAGACAGGTTCTATCTGTCCCGCCTCCATCACAGGTGGACTCTGCTCTGACTGGTTCCAGGAAGCAGCTCACCTGTGTCTCAGTCTGTCGAGTGGAGAGTCTTCTTCTTCTGCAGCTCTGAACAATCTGTGAGTTTCCTGTTTGTTTCTGCTCTGTAATGTTGGAGAACATGTTCGCTTCTTATTTCAGAACAAACTTTGATCAGTTTGTGTTTGAAGACAAATCTACACGATGATCAGATTATTAATTAACTGGATTCAATCAAAATGACGATCAGCTGATGTTTCTGTTTGTTTTCTTCACAAATAAACTGCTTCATGCTTTTATTTTATTTAAGTTAAATATATTTATCACATTCATGACCAGAAAAACAGCCGTAAAATCTCAAACACCCCTGAGGTGGATCGTACCATTTTCTAACAGGTTTGGTGATTATTATCTCAAAGGAATGTAGAGATGATGATGTAGCTTCATGCCTCCATCTAGTGGACAGGTAGTGGAAGTACAGCAGCTGATGGCAGCTTCCTCTGCCTCAACACTCCTGTCTGACTGCATTCAGCTGACACTGACATGAAACAGAGAATCAGAGCCAATCAGTGGAGGAGCAGCTGATCTGTTTACAGCACAGATGATGGAAAAGAGGATTTGAGTTGATGTGCAGATGAATGATCTGTGTTTCCTCTGCAGATGAAGGTAGAAAGTGTGTGTGAGCTGATGGGAATTCAGCAGCATGGATCCATCTGACAGAAAGTAAGTCTTCAGTGTTCAAACCAAGCTGACTAACAGTTAAGATGATGAATAGTTCTCAGATAAAATAGTTGATATCTGCTTAATTTATTAATATTCATCATGTCCAGCTGTACATAACATGTAATGTAAACATGGTGCATAAAATCTGTAATATAAATTAAAATTAAATTAAAACAAAGTGTTTTAAGATTTTATTTAATCTCAATTAAATATCCTAAAACTGTCACATTTTTACTTTTTAATGCAGAATTTTACTGACCATGTAAATTTAAACCAAACGTTTATTTTTTTTACAATCAAGGTTAAAATCAGATCGGATTAGTCCGTCACAGTTATTCAGTCGGATCAATCGGAGACGCACACTTCAACATGAACCTGACCCTGAACCCAGCTGTGTGTCCATGAGGAGCGACAGGTCAACAGGTCGTTTTATTGACTTTAAATCAGACCAACGTTCACGGTCTCTGAGGTGAGCTGAGTGTAAATGGTGTAACACTGTAAAATGTACCAGAATCAGTTTGAACAGTTCTTATTCCAACTTGTGTTTAATGTGAGCTCTTATTCACATCATTTCATGTTCACATGTGAAACTGTCAGAGTGGAAAGAATAGAAGTGCAGGAGATTGTTCAGAGGAAGAGGAATGAAAGCCGACTGTAGTAAGAACGAATACATGTGAGTAAATGAGAGGGAGGCAGGTAGAACAGTCAGGCTGCAGGGAGCAGTGATCACAAAGGTGCAGGAGTTCAGGTACGTGGGAGCAACTGTCCAAGGAAGTGTGGAAAAGAGGTGAAGAAGGATGGATAAAAGAGTCAGGAGTGATGTGTGACAAAAGGGTCGCAGCAAAAGTGAATAGAAAGGTGCAGAAGAGAGTAGTGAGAGCAGCCTTGTTGTAGGGTTTGCAGACAGAGGCACTGACTGAGAGACAGGAAGCAGAGCTGGAGGTGGCAGAGCTGGAGATGTTGAGCTTCTCTTTGGGAGGGACCAGGATGGACAGGATTAGGAATGAGAGCATCGGAGGGACGGCACAGGTTGGAAATGTAGGAGACAAAGTCAGAGAGGGCAGACTGAGATGGTTTGGACAGAGGAGGGACAGTGGATGTATTGGTGGGAGGATGCTGGAGATGGAGCTGCCAGGCAGCAGGAGGAGAGGGAGACCAGAGAGGAGACATATGGATGTGGTCAGCGTGGATATGAAGGTAGTTGGTGTGAGAGCAGAAGATGCAGAGGACAGGGTGAGGTGGAAAAGATGGACTCGCTGTGGTGACCCCTGATGAAGGGAGAGGCTGAAAGGAGAAGAAGAAGAGTGTAAAAGATAAACTGAACTTTATTCATCCCACAGCGGGGACTTTTCTTTTTCACAGCAGCAGGAAACAAGACAGCAGGTGACCAACAGAAAGTTCACCCATCAAGTTATTATAATAATATATCTGAAAAAACACAAGACAAGACAAAAGAGCAACATAAAATAAAATCACATATTTGGAAGATGATCTAAAAAAAGAGTAAAATATTCAGTATGGGCTATATTATAAAAGAAAATAAGGGAATAAACTGAACATATTTCACACCATTTGGTCCTAATAATGCACAGATTGCACATTTTGTACAGCACAGAGAGAAATAGTTGGTTGTTGAGGATCCTGATGGGCTGAAAGATCTGCGGCAGCGTTCACTGCTGCTCTTTGGAAGCAGCAATCTGTTGCTGACAGAGCTGACCTGCATCAGTGGTGGTGGTCCAGTCCAGTTCATCGTTGAGGTGAACACCAGGAACCTGCAGTCCTCCCCAGTGTCAGTGTATATTCTCCAGGTTTTATCAGTCAGTGCCAGGTCCTTGTATGCAGGTTGTTTCTGCTCACCTGTGTAATTCCTTCCTCTGTATTTTTCTTGTGATCAGCCGCTTCGTCCCTCTTTGGTTCTCTTTTAGTTTATTTGCAGTTTTTAGCTCCTGCCTTGGCAGCACTTTAAATTGAGTTGTTTCAGTCAACCTTTTTGCCAGCCCTCGCCTCCTTCCTGGTAACTTTTAGGTCCTCAACCTCCCGCTCCACCACCACTTCTGACAATAACCAGTTTTCAGATGAATTATTTCAGACTTGGATCAGTTCTTGATTTCTCTGATGAGATTAATCAGCTGCATCATGTGTGTAAAGTGATGTTTACTTTAGTCTTTCTGCTCTTTATTAAAACAAAGGGAAGTTTTCATTTGATTTATTTAAAACATATAATATCGTTAATATATCAGTGATTGATCTGAGTAAGCATTAAGTCAGTAATGTTAACTTTTTTTTAATTCATTAAAATTTAATCTCACAGCTTAATATCTTAAAACCAAAACTGTCACATTTTTACTTTTTAATCCAAACTGAATTTTACTGAACATGTCAATTTAAATTAAACAAGTGTTTTTTTTCCTATCAGCAGCTTTCAGAGACCTGAACCTGAATCCAGCTGTGTGTCCATGAAGAGCGACAGGTCAACAGGTCGTTTTATTGACTTTAAATCAGACCAACGTTCACAGTCTCTGAGGTGAGCTGAGTGTAAATGGTGTAACACTGTAAAATGTAGCAGAGTCAGTCTGAACAGTTCTTATTCCAACTTGTGTTTAATGTGAGCTCTTATTCACATCATTTCATGTTCACATGTGAAACTGTCAGAGTGGAAAGAATGGATGTTAAAATAGGTCTCTTTCAGTGAGTAAAATATTAATAATGATATTTATTATATAGGAGCTGGTTCTAAAATAAATGTTCTGAACAATGCTTTACAAACAGTCTAACACGAACAAAGTCACATGAATCAATAATAACTTTGATTTGGGAGTACTTCGAGGACCTCCTCAATTCTACCTACACGCGCTCGGAGAGCTCGGACCCGGGGCCTCCCATTTCTGGGACTGAGGTTGCTGAGGTGGTCAAAAAGCTTCTCGGCGGCAGGGCCCCAGCGGTGGATGAGGTTCGTCCTGAGTTTCTCAGGGCTCTGGATGTTGTAGGACTGTCTTGGCTGACATGCCTCTGCAGCATCGCGTGGACATCGGGGACAGTGCATCTGGACTGGCAGATCGGGGTGGTGGTCCCTCTCTTTAAAAAAGGGGACCGGAGGGTGTGTTCCAACTACAGGGGTATCACACTCCTCAGCCTCCCTGGTAAGGTCTATAGCATCAGCTGCTTTACAAACAGTCTAACATGAACAAAGTCACATGGATCAATAATAACTTTGATGGTAAATGTCCCTCAATGCTCACGTGGGCAATGACAGTGAGACCTGGAAGGGTGTGATTGGGAGGAACGGCCCCCCCAATCTGAATCAGAGTGGTGTTATGTTGTTGGACTTCTGTGCCAGTCATGGACTGTCCATAACAAACACCATGTTCAGGCATAAGGGCGTCCATATATGCACTTGGCACCAGGACACCTTTGGCCGCAGTTCGATGATCGACTTTGTGGTTGTATCGTCGGACTTGCGGCCGTATGTCCTGGACACTCGGGTGAAGAGAGGGGCGGAGCTGTCAACTGATCACCACCTGGTGGTGAGTTGGCTCCGCTGGTGGGGGAGGATGCCGATCAGACCTGGCAGGCCCAAACGTATTGTGAGGAACTGCTGGGAGCGTTTGTCAGAATCCCCTGTCAAGAGGAGCTTTAACTCTCTCCTCCGGCAGAGCTTCAACCATATCCCGGGGGAGGTGGGGGACATTGAGTCCGAATGTTCCGTGCCTCCATTGTCGAGGCGGCTGACCGGAGCTGTGGTCGTAAGTTGGTCGGTGCCTGTTGTGGCGGCAACCCCCGGACCCGCTGGTTGACACCAGTGGTGAGGGAAGCCTATCGGGCCTTCCTGGCCAGTGAGACTCTGGGAGCAGCTGATGGGTACCGACAGGCCAAGCGGGTCTCGGCGGTTGCTGAGGATAGAACTCGGGCCTTGGAGGAGTTCGGTGAGAAGAACGATGAAGAACGACTTCCGGACGGCCTCGAAGAGATTCTGGTCCACCATCCGGTGTCTCGGGGGGGGGGGAGCGGCTCACAGTCAATACTGTGTATGGTGGGGACGGAGCTTTGCTGACCTCAACTAGGTCCGTCCTGCCCACAATTCGGGGGTACTGGAGAGGAGGATCTGTCGGATAGTCAAATATCGGATTCAGGAGATGCAGTGTGGTTTTCATCCTGGCCGTGGACCATCTCGACTGTGTCCCTCGGGAAGTTCTGTGGGGGGGGCTTCGGGAATATGGAGTGCCGGACCCCTTGATAGGGTCCGTTCTGTCTCTATATGACCGGTGTCAAAGTTTGGTCCGCATTGCCGGCAGTAAGTCGGATACGTTTCCGGTGAAGGTTGGACTCCGCCGGGGCTGCCCTTTGTCACCGTTTCTGTTCCTAACTTTTATGGAGAGAATTTCTAGGCGCAGCCAGGGCGTTGAGGGTGTCTGATTTCGCGACCTCAGAATTGGGTCCCTGCTTTTTGCGGATGATGTAGTTCTGTTAGCATCGTCAGGCCGTGACCTTCAGCTCTCAATGGAGCGGTTCGCAGCCGAGTGTGAAGAGGCTGGGGTGAGATTCAGCACCTCCAAGTCCGAGACTAGGGTTCTCAGCCGGAAAAGGGTGGAATACTCTCTCCGGGTCGGGAATGAGATCCTCCCCAAGTGGAGGAGTTCAAGTATCTCGGGGTCTTGTTCACAGTGAGGGACGAATGGAGCGTGAGATTGACGGGCGGATCGGTGCGGCGTCTGCAGTGTTGCGGGCTCTGCACCGACCCGTCGTTGTGAAGAAGGAGCTGAGCCAGAAGGTGAAGCTCTCTATTTACTGGTCAATCTACGTTCCCATCCTCACCTATGGTCACGAGTTCTGGGTAGTGACCGAAAGAACAAGATCGTGAATACAAGCGGCCGAAATGGGTTTCCTCCGCAGGGTGTCTGGGCCTCCCTTAGAGATAGGGTGAGAAGCTCAGTCATCCGGGAGGGGCTCGGAGTAGATTGAGAGGAGTCAGATGAGGTGGCATCTGGTTAGGATGCCCCCTGGACGCCTCCCTGGGGAGGTGTTCCGGGCACGTCCCACTGGGAGGAAGACCCCGGGGAAGACCCAGGACACGCTGGAGAGACTATGTCTCGCCTCGGGGGTCCCCCCGGAAGAGTTGGAGGAAGTGGCCGGGGACAGGGACGTCTGGGTTTCTCTGCTAAAGCTGCTGCCCCCGCAACCTGACCCCCGGATAAGCGGTAGATGATGGATGGATGGATGGTAAAATGTCTGAACAGGTTTTCACAAAGAAGAAAGTTTAAAACCCAAAAACATGACAATAATAATACCAATAACCTCCTGAGCCCATGTGGCTGTATTGATCATGGTGGCCTGACGGTTTCTCCTGCAGTGCTGCCTGAGGGCTCCGAGCTCATCCAACAGTGGTTTCTGTCCTTGGCCTTTCCACACTGAGATTTCCCCAGACAGTAGATGCTGAAAGACCAAAGTTCTTTACAATCTGACTCTGAGGAATATTTCCTGAACTGATGATGATTCTCTGATGGAGTTTGGCCCAAAGCGGTGAGCCATGACCCATCCTTGTTGGAGAGACTGAACCTTTGGTGGATGCTGCTTTTATACCCATTCCTGACACCCTCACCTGTCAGCAGGTAACCTGCTGGTTGGAGAAGCTCCAGAAGCTGTTTCTGTAGATTCTATAAACTTTCTGTCTTTCTTTGACTCCAGAACAACTTGTACTGAGTGATGCTGCATCAGATTCTACATTTGCTTCTGTTTTCTAAAGACAAAGAAGTTGGTCAGTGAAGACTCTGAAAACCATTTCTTTGGACTCGTTTCTGTTCAATAAATCTGGAAACCAATTAACTGATTCCAGATTGAAGCTTTTGTTGTATTTTAGAAACTGCAGATACAATCCAACCAACTGTTAGCCCAATTTTTTCATTGGAAGCTCAAGAACAAGCTGGAGAAATCGTTTATTAAAAAAGTATTTATTAGTGGTCACAAGTAGAGTATATTGCAGCGCTGGACTCGGAGTGCCAGAGCTTTGTTGCCTCTCGCTACTCTCCCATCTCCCTTTTGATGTCCTCTGCACTTGACTATAGCAACTTGTTTTGGTTCAAGTATGGCATAATAATTGATTTAAGTGTTTAACCGGGGTGCCTGCTGAGGTCACGAAGCCTTTCCTTTTCCAGTGACACATGTCTGGTATAGAGGCATGTCTTTAACTGTAAACACTGTTTTTGTTTTCATTTCACTAATTTATTCAATGTTTATTGTTAGATTAATTAATATTTATCTGCAGAGTTAGAATTTGCTAATAGTATTAATATAGTGTTCAGATGTACAGCTCTCTGGTTGCTGTGGCTGTTTTTAAATGTGCCATGAAAACAAACCTTGACTTGACTTGTTATGAGTCAGACTTACTGCAGCTGTCTTTAAATTTCTTTTAGAGTTTTCTTCTTTAAGAAACTCATTGGTGATATCTGACTCTCGTTGTGCCTTTTATTGCCGTGTTTTTGTTAATTTCCTAATAATCTAACTCACTTTAAACCTTTCTGTAAAGCACTTTGCTGCTCTGTTAAGATAACAGATCAATTGATTCATAGATCTGCTGCAGTTAAATAGTTAAATGGTTTAATGAGATCAAATATAAATACTGATGATGAATATTAACTCAGAATTGGTGAAAATAAGCAGAGGAGAAGTATTTAGATCAGCTAAATTTTAAGTCATGTTACTGTGATCTCTAACACAATAAAGGCTAACCTTTAATGATTTAAGATGGTAAGAAACTGTCTGACACCTATCTGTCTGACCTTGCTGTTAAATCCCGATATTTTCACATATGTCATATGGTCTGACTGTCTGGTCTCAGACCTGCTTCAGGTGGAAATCATAAAGTCTCAATTTGTAGAACATCTTTTGTTCAGGCAGTTTTTCAATTAAAGGATCAAAGATTTAAATGCTGTGTTTGCTTGTCTGACTTTAACTTTTTAAGAGAGCTGTTAAATCTTAATTCAACAACAAACTGGTTCTAATGTTTAGTTTTAAACAGTCTGTTCTTCCTGGATTTATTTTGGATTTTTTATTTTTTATTTTGTTATCTCTTCACTGTGATACGTGCATTGAAAAGCGGATTTCAGATTGTCCATTCAATTTGGTATTTCTCCCATTCATCCATTTTCTATACTGTTAGTCCGTTAATCGGGTAGCGGGGGGGGGGGGGGGGGGGGGGGGCTGGAGCCCATCCCAGCAGTCATCGAGCGAAAGGCGGGGTACACCCTGGACAGGTCGCCAGTCCATCACAGGGTCACACATAGAGACAAACAACCATGCACACTCACACTCACTCCTAAGGACAATTTAGAGTCACCAATTAACCTAACATGCATGGTTTTGGACGGTGGGAGGAAGCTGGAGAACCCGGAGAGAACCCATGCATACACGGGGAGAACTCCACACAGAAAGGCCCCAGGCGGGGATTAAACCTGGAACCCTCTTGCTGTGAGGCTATGGTGCTAATCATCACACCACCGTGCAGCCCCTTCTCCCATTCAAATTTATTTTAAAATAAATTAATTGTTGAATTGATGATAAATGCTCTAGTAAAAACTTCCATTATCATTGTAAATTTTTCGACTAAATAACTATATGTAACTCTGGTACTCTTTAAGTACAGGCCAATGATCAATCAGAATCTGTCCTCACTCTCAGGGCTGAATGGGGGAAGAAGGAAGCAGGGTTGGGATGAGATAATCTTAGGGTGAGAGCATTTATGACAAAGCTAAGGATATCTAACCTTTTCTTTTCCAATTACACATGTCCACATGTACAGCCTAAGCTGTTTATGCTGAATCTGTATAAATGGTCAGTTTTTTCTTTTGCTAAATGGCATGCTTCTGTTATTGAGCATGCGTGATGTTGGGAAGAGGTGTCTTATCTTCTAGTGTAGTAGGTTGTGTCCCTGGAAAAGATGACGTTGTGTCTGGCACATGCTGTGGTAGAGGTGCAGAGGACTGCGTCTGAATATAGAATTTAACTTCTCCTAAAAATGCTGACAGTCTGCAAGAAATGTTCCTTTTTTTTCGTCTTTATCTGCCCTTGCTTTCTGGAATAAACCTGCCTCCTTTAGTTTTGCTGTTGCTTGATTCTTACTGCCTGTAGCTTGTTTTGAAAACATGGAGAAATCCCGTAGTAGCGGTGGAGCACTTTCACACCCCCCAAACATTCCTCTCTCTTGCATTTCTCTCGTCCAGTTCACAAATCTCTCAGTCCCTCCTTTTTCATCTTCTCTTCGAACCTTTTTTATCCATCTAGTCAAGGTGTTAAACAATACCGACCCCAATGAGGTTTACCTGTTTTCCACTTCTCAACTATGATTTGTGACATGTTTAAATGTTTACACGTGTTAATCAGAATGGGTGAATGGCGCAATGCCCGAGTGTTGGACCCGACCAAGAAGCTTCTACACAGAATCTTTTACTCTGTGCGCTTGATCGCTGGGGGTTCTCCCAGTCCCTTCACTCGTTTTAATTCACCAATCTCTGTAACACCCTAACTAAATTCCCCTTTATTTTCTATTCCAATGCCCCCCTTTTACAGAACCACTTGAGATCTGTGTCAGTGTAGGAATTCTCGATCAGTCTCGACTGCTCGATACACTTCCACTAACACAGTAAAATATCAACCAAGTAGCAAACCACCCCACATTTTCATGAAAAATAATAAAACTTAGCCCTGTGTACTTATGCAGAGATAAACCCTTAGTATATCGTCTATGCACAACAACTGCAGAACCACCGCCGATTGCGGAGAGAAAAAAAACAAATACAGACCCACCGCCGATTGCAGATAAAGGTCCAAGCGCCCTCGTGCGCAGAAAATACTCACATCCGGTCATGCAGTAATACCGAGATTACTCACACCGCGATAGCGGACTAATAGACCCCCGCCCATTGGCATCTAATTCCTATTCAATTTAGAAGACAGGATGAATTTATGTTATCTTAATTTATGTCTTTTATTTGGCCAAATTGTACTAAACTAGGACACATATGACTCTCCCTATGTGAGACTATGTGTTTATACTTTACATGTGACCACCTAGTAAACCTGTAGACACAAATTTTGTGCTTTTGATTTAGTGATCGGAGGACATCCTAATTCAGACAATTTAGTTTAGAATGACCAATGTGCAGAAATTTCACATATCTTGATACAAGAGGTTTTCTGCTCACCGTGTGTTTTAGGCGCCTTGAATTGTCTGAAGAAGGGTCCCCTCCAACCAGCTCCGGAAGTCCTCGATCGGACACGGTCTCAGAGTCAGCCAATCCGGGTCACGGCACCAATTGTTAGCCCGATTTTTTCATTGGAAGCTCAAGAACAAGCTGGAGAAATCGTTTATTAAAAAAGTATTTATTAGTGGTCACAAGTAGAGTATATTGCAGCGCTGGACTCAGAGTGCCAGAGCTCCCGCAGGAAATCCGTCAGGCCGAGCCCCGTTATCCGGAAACATGTCATATTTATATTCAGCTTTATCTCTTTATATCATATTTATATTCAGCTTTATCTCTTTATATCATATTTATATTCAGCTTTATCTCACAGAAGTTGTTTTCACACTTGTCAGAGTATAATTGGCCAGTTTTGGGTGACATGCTCAGGCCAGCTGCTGTCCTTGTTGTGTTCTTTGGATGTGATAAACAATGTGTGTGTGTGTGTGTGCTGTTTTAGGCGTGGATCTAATGGACCAGACCTATCTGCCCTAATAGAGATGTTTTGTCTGACCCAGTTGTTTATGTCATTCTAAGGTATTGGACCATTTAAGGTCATCGATTGTGCAGTATGAGCAGAGTGGAAAAGTAGGAACATAGGTTATTTAGGAAAATACAGAATATGAATTTATAATGTCTAAGATAAAAGCCAATTATAACAAACACATCAGCTCGACTCCTCACAAACACACAAATCTTCTGTCTGTTCACACAGTTCTGTGTCCCTTCCTCCTCAAACTGCTTCATCTGACATCAGCTTCCTCCCCCTGTTAGAGACACACTGAGTTCTTATCTTCTGGAACACAGATGCTGCTGATGTGCTGCTTCAGAGTTAATCAGCTGCTTTATGGCTGCGTTCACTGTTCACATCCACACATCCCTTCATGGACCTTTACCTTGTGTTTGTCTCTGTGTGGACAGACACAATGTGAGCTCATTCTTCATCATTCCTCCACAGAGTGGACCAGCAGAGCTCAGAGGTTCCCAGTGGTCAGTCTGCCCAGCAGCATCAGACACAGCTGGACTCCATATTTATGGTCTGTACATGTACAACAACTACTTTTCCATCTATTGTGTTCACAGTCATCTCCAGGCTGCACTTTGTAGACCAGCGGATTGTCATTGTGTCCAACATGGATCTGATGTTTGGCTCCATGATTTCAGTCTGATTGGCTCATTCATATAGTATTCTGTTCCAGCTGCTGGAGGACAACATGCTCACTTTTGTGAAGGAGGAGCTGAAGAAGATCCAGAAGGTTCTGAGTCCAGATTACCCAGAATGCTTAGAGAGTCAGAGGGAGGGTGAGGATGAAGAGCAGAGGAGCAGCAGAGAGGCATTAGTGAAGATCACAGTTCACTTCCTGAGGAGAATGAAGCAGGAGGAGCTGGCTGAGCGTCTGCAGAGCAGTAAGAGGATTTCTCTAAAGATTTAACCTGCTGGATAAATGACACATTTACTGATGTCTCAGCTCACCGAACAACACATGTTCAAATACTCATTCTTCACAGGGTGGAAATGTCTGTTTACTGATGTTATTTCTTGTCATCATTCAGAACTTCTTGCTACAGTTTGTGGACGTAAAGTTAAATCTGCTCTGAAGAAGAAGTTCCAGCGTGTGTTTGAGGGGATTCCTAAAGCAGGAAACCCAACCCTTCTGAATCAGATCTACACAGAGCTCTACATCACAGGGGGAGGGACTGGAGAGGTCAATGATGAACATGAGGTCAGACAGATTGAAGCAGCATCCAGGAAAGCAGGCAGAGCAGAAACATCCATCAGACAAGAAGACATCTTTAAACTCCCACCTGGAAGAGATGAACCAATCAGAGCAGTGATGACAAAGGGAGTGGCTGGCATTGGGAAAACAGTCTTAACACAGAAGTTCACTCTGGACTGGGCTGAAGGCAAAGCCAACCAGGACATCCACTTCATGTTTCCATTCACTTTCAGAGAGCTGAATGTGCTGAAAGAGAAAAAGTTCAGCTTGGTGGAACTTGTTCATCACTTCTTTACTGAAACCAAAGCAGCAGGAATCTGCAGCTTTGAACAGTTCCAGGTTGTGTTCATCTTTGACGGTCTGGATGAGTGTCGACTTCCTCTGGACTTCCACAGCAAGGAGCCCCTGACTGATTCTACAGAGCCCACCTCAGTGGATGTGCTGCTGACAAACCTCATCAGGGGGAACCTGCTTCCCTCTGCTCGCCTCTGGATAACCACACGGCCTGCAGCAGCCAATCAGATCCCTCCTGGCTGTGTTGGCATGGTGACAGAGGTCAGAGGGTTCACTGACCCACAGAAGGAGGAGTACTTCAGGAAGAGATTCAGAGATGAGGAGCAGGCCAGCAGCATCATCTCCCACATCCAGACATCACGAAGCCTCCACATCATGTGCCACATCCCAGTCTTCTGCTGGATCACTGCAACAGTTCTGGAGGATGTGTTGGAAACCAGAGAGGGAGGAGAGCTGCCCAAGACCCTGACTGAGATGTACATCCACTTCCTGGTGGTTCAGGTCAAAGTGAAGAAGGTCAAGTATGATGGAGGAGCTGAGACAGATCCACACTGGAGTCCGGAGAGCAGGAAGATGATTGAGTCTCTGGGAAAACTGGCTTTTGAGCAGCTGCAGAAAGGAAACCTGATCTTCTATGAATCAGACCTGACAGAGTGTGGCATCGATATCTCAGCAGCCTCAGTGTACTCAGGAGTGTTCACACAGATCTTTAAAGAGGAGAGAGGGCTGTACCAGGAGAAGGTGTTCTGCTTCATCCATCTGAGTGTTCAGGAGTTTCTGGCTGCTCTTCATGTCCATCTGACCTTCATCAGCTCTGGAGTCAACCTGATGGAAGAACAACAAACAAACTCTGTGTGGTTAAAAATATTTAACAAACCTAATCTAAAATATCTCCATCAGAGTTCTGTGGACAAGGCCTTACAGAGTCCAAATGGACACCTGGACCTGTTCCTCCGCTTCCTCCTGGGTCTTTCCCTGCAGACCAATCAGAGGCTCCTACGAGGCCTGCTGACACAGGCAGGAAGTAGCTCACAGACCAATCAGGAAACAGTTGATTACATCAAGGAGAAGATCAGTGAGAATCTGTCTGCAGAGAGAAGCATCAATCTGTTCCACTGTCTGAATGAACTGAAGGATCGTTCTCTGGTGGAGGAGATCCAACAGGCCCTGAGTTCAGGAAGTCTCTCCACAGACAAAGTGTCTCCTGCTCAGTGGTCAGCTCTGGCCTTCATCTTACTGTCATCAGGAAAACATCTGGATGTGTTTGAGCTGAAGAAATACTCTGCTTCAGAGGAGGCTCTTCTGAGGCTGCTGCCATTGGTCAAAGCCTCCAACAAAGCTGTGTAAGTACAGAGATAAATATGTTTTAAATACGCTGTTTACTTGTTAAACGAAGAGAAAATAACAGTTATTTATCAGATAATCTTTTAATTATTTTATAATTTATTATTGATCTACTTGCATATTTCGATTTTGAGGGATGTGTATGAATATACTCCTGCTGTTTATCTGAGAGAAAGTCACAGATTTATCTCATTATTCCCTCCTCAGACTGAGTGGCTGTAAGCTCTCAAAGAGAAGCTGTGCAGCTCTGTCCTCAGCTCTCAGCTCCCAGTCCTCCAGTCTGACAGAACTGGACCTGAGTAACAACAACCTGCAGGATTCAGGGGTGAAGCAGCTGTCTGTTGGACTGAAGAGTCCAAACTGTAACCTGGAAGCTCTCAGGTCAGGATTCATTCAGCTGTTCAACTGCTGATCATTTTAATTCTGCTTTACAGTCATGGATGAACAGCTGACCTGTTCAGGATGGTGTCCGCTGTTTACTTGTTAAAAGGAGAGAAAATAACGGAGTTATTTCTCAGATAATTTCAGTTTGTAGATAACACTGATTCACAGCAAACAGTTACATCAGATCAGTTCACATAAAGAGGAAAGAAACACGCTGCAAGAATGTGGCAACACTTTATAATAAATAATTAGGATAAATCATTATTCATTAATTCAACCATCTTTAATGTGAATAATTAATAATTAAATAACTTAATTATTGTCCTTTTATTCCTCCTCAGACTGAGTGGCTGTAAGCTCTCAAAGAGAAGCTGTGCAGCTCTGTCCTCAGCTCTCAGCTCCCAGTCCTCCAGTCTGACAGAACTGGACCTGAGTAACAACAACCTGCAGGATTCAGGGGTGAAGCAGCTGTCTGTTGGACTGCAGAGTCCAAACTGTAACCTGGAAGCTCTCAGGTCAGGTTTCATTCAGCTGTTCAACTGCTGATCATTTTAATTCTGCTTTACAGTCATGGATGAACAGCTGACCTGTTCAGGATGGTGTCTGCTGTTGGTGTCTTTTCTCTCAGAATCTGATCTGCCATTTGTGTTGTTTTCTGCAGCCTGTCAGGCTGTCTGATCACAGAGGAAGGCTGTGCTTCTCTGATCTCAGCTCTGACCTCCAACCCCTCCCATCTGAGAGAGCTGGACCTAAGCTACAACCATCCAGGAGACTCAGGAGTGAAGCAGCTATCAGCTGGACTGGAGGATCCACAGTGGAGGCTGGACACTCTCAGGTAAGGAGAGGTCTGCTGCAGCATCACACAATGTTCTTCAGACCGTGCGTACAGATGTTTTCAGTGTAATTTAAGTCTGATCCGAAGTGGAGATGAAACTTCTGAAACATCCCATGCTGTCCACGTACTTTCATAACTTATTTCCATAGCTTCAGACACAGTCCGCTCGTTTCCCTTTCACCGGCTCATGAGCTGGTTAGAAGTGATGACGAGCAGCGAGGGAGGAGCAAACCTCTGTCAGGAGGAGGAGGAAATGTCTGCCAGCATTAGCCGGTGTCCCCTTAAAACAGCGTGGATCTGTCAGAATGATGGAGGTTTATCAGGTCATTTCTGAGATAAATGGGCCACAAAGAAAACATACATACCAGCAATCATCTGCTGGTTAATGCACAGCCTGTAAGGAAACATATTCAGCAGATTCAGAGACTTTATTCATCCAGTTAAAGGGATATTTCTGTGTTTTTCAAGTGGGGCTGTGTGAAGTACTCATGAGCAGTCAGCATCTTCCTCAGTGTAGAACAATGTGTGTGTGAGAGCCATGTAATGTCCATGTGTGCATGCTGAAAGAGACGGTGCTGCTCTGACCCCCCCTCCTCCTTTCAGGGTGGAGCCTGCTGGAGAACGATGGCTGACACCAGGTCTGAGGAAGTGTAAGTGTGTTCTTCATCTGATTCATGACATCCAGCCATCTTCACACTGTCACATCACTCACTGATCAAAGTGAACAGATGATAGATCAATAACTGCAGCTGGATTGTGTTTGTTCTCTCCATCAGATTCCTGTCGACTCACCATTGACACAAACACAGTGAGCAGAGGACTGAAACTGTCTGACAACAACAGGAAGGTGACATATGTGGAGGAGGTTCAGCCATATCCTGATCATCCAGACAGATTTGATGGCTGGTCTCAGCTGATGTGTAGAAATGTTCTGACTGGTCGCTGTTACTGGGAAGTCGAGTGGAGAGGAGAGGTTGATATAGCAGTGAGTTACAGAGGAATCAGCAGGAGAGGAGACAGAGACTGTGTGTTTGGATGCAATGACCAGTCCTGGTGTCTGTTCTGCTCTGATCGTTCTGGTTACTCTGTCTGGCACAATAACAGAGAAACATCCATCTCCTCCTCCTCCTCCTCCTCCTTCTCTGACTCTAACAGAGCAGCAGTGTATGTGGACCGTCCTGCTGGCACTCTGTCCTTCTACAGAGTCTCCTCTGACACACTGATCCACCTCCACACCTTCAACACCACATTCACTGAAGAACCTCTGCTTCCTGGGTTTGGAGTCTGGTTCTGTTCATCTGGTTCCTCAGTGTCTCTGTGTTGAGCATAAAGAGTTTCCTCCTGTCAGAGAATCACTGTTGAACAGATAGTTCAGTCTGTACATGTCTGTCTCTTTCACTCAGAAACACCTTTTCAGATTCATGGATTCAGTCAGTTTCTGGTTGAAACTCTTCTAAATGATTACTTGGAAACTTCTTCCTCTTCCAGTCCTTTAAAGATGGAAGCTGCCATTCTTCCAGGATGTTGTTTTTCTGTGTTTCCAGTCAAAGCTTCACACTGAATATCAGTATGTTGTGTTTCTCTGCAGCTCACTTCAGCTGAGACCATTCAGTTGCTGTCAGCTGCAGTTAGTTTGCTGCACATGTGACAAACTGTGACATCACAGAGGAATCACTGAGCTGCAATCAGCCGAGATGAATTTCCAACCTGCTGACAGATCTTCACTGATTCTGCTGAAATGAGCAGAAGTTTGCTGAGCAGCCAGGGTTCATCCTGATGATGTGCAGTTATAGACTGAATTATTGATTTCTGATCGCAGACTTTTGATATTTTACATATTTTTACATAATTATTTTTAACATTCAATCTCACAATGTTTGACTTTTGTAGTTGTTGAATTTTTAAAGTCTTCCAAAAGTATTTTAAAAATCATTTTGATATTTTCTTTTACATTAGATTTGTATTTAGTATCTGAACATTTAGACTTTTCAATGATTTTAGACTTTTTGATCAAATGTTTAATTATTTATCTAAAAACTTCACTTTATTGATTAAAATATATCATTTTTAGAAATTGTATCTCAGATGTTTTATCTTATATTTATATTTTTTTATGGGTTGTTTGTCATTTTTATTTGAACATTTTTTACTCTTTATCTCAATAGATTGATTCAATTGTTACTTTTTCTTAGAGGACGTTGAGTTTTAACAGATTTTTCTTCCAGAGTGTTTGATACTTTATAAATGTAGATTTCTTTAGATTTAATAGGATCCTGAGCTATTTAAACTCCTCCAGTTGAGGCAGAGACTAATCACGGACCTGGAGGGTATGGTGCAGCACGACGGCCAAAATTAAGACTATTGAGCACTCGGCGGTGGCTGCATAGTTGTCACAAAAGGACGGAAGATTAAATTATTATATATATTATATATTATATAGTATATTGTTTGTCACATGCTTTAAGATTCAAATAATAACATAGCGTTCCTCACACCATATTTCAAGTATTAGGACCTTGTGAGGACCTTATTAGAGCCTTGTTTGGAATTCTTAGGACCTTGTTCTGTCCTTATTAAGAACTGTTAGGACCTTGTTCTGTCCTTGTTAAGAACTGTTAGGACCTTGTTAGGAATTCTTAGGACCTTGTTAGGACCTTGTTCTGTCCTTGTTAGGAACTGTTAGGACCTTATGAAGACCTTTTCAGGACCTTGTTTGGAATTGTTTTGACCTTATGAGGACCTTGTTAGGAATTGTTAGGATGTTGTTAGGACCTTGTTAGGAATTATTAGGACCTTGTTAGGAATTTTTAGGACCTCGTTAGGAATTGTTAGGACCTTATGAGGACCTTGTTAGGACCTTGTTAGGAATTGTTAGGACATTATGAGGACCTTGTTAGGAATTGTTAGCACCACGTTAGGACCTTGTTAGGAATTGTTAGGACCTTGTTAGAAATTGTTACGACCTTATGAGGACCTTGTTAGGGCCTTGTTTGGACCTTGTTAGGAATTGTTAAGACCTTGTTTGGATCTTGTTAGGAATTGTTAGGACCTTGTTAGAAATTGTTACGACCTTATGAGGACCTTGTTAGGAATTGTTAGGACCTTATGAGGACCTTGTTAGGACCTTTTTAGGAATTGTTAGAACCTTATTAGAGTCTTGTTTGGAAATCTTAGGACCTTGTTAGGAATTGTTAGAACCTTATGAGGACCTTGTAAGGACCTTGTTTGGAATTGTTTTGACCTTATGAGGACCTTGTTAGGAATTGTTAGGATCTTGTTAGGACCTTGTTAGGACCTTGTTAGGAATTGTTAGGACCTTATGAGGACCTTGTTAGGTATTGTTAGGACCTCGTTAGAACCTTGTTAGGAATTGTTAGGACCTTATGAGGACCTTGTTAGTAATTGTTAGGACTTTGTTAGGAATTGTTAGGACTCTGTTTGGACCTTGTTAGGAATATTTAGGACCTTGTTAGGAATTGTTAGGACCCTATTTGGTCCTTGTTAGGAATTGTTAGGACCTTGTTAGGACCTTATGAGGACCTTGTAAGGACCTTGTTTGGAATTGTTAGGACCTTATGAGGACCTTGTTAGGACCTTTTTAGGAATTGTTAGGACCTTATTAGAGTCTTGTTTGGAATTCTTAGGGCCTTGTTAGGAATTCTTAAGACCTTGTTAGGACCTTATGAGGACCTTGTAAGGACCTTGTTTGGAATTGTTTTGACCTTATGATGACCTTGTAGGGACCTTGTTTGGAATTGTTTTGACCTTATGAGGACCTTGTTAGGAATTGTTAGGATCTTGTTAGGACCTTGTTAGGACCTTGTTAGGAATTGTTATGACCTTGTTAGAACCTTGTTAGGAATTGTTAGGACCTCGTTAGAACCTTGTTAGGAATTGTTAGGAACTTGTTAGGACCTTGTTAGGAATTGTTAGGACCTTGTTAAGAATTGTTAGGACCTTACGAGGACCTTGTTAGGAATTTGTTAGGACCTTATGAGGACCTTGTTAGTAATTGTTAGGACCTTACGAGGACCTTGTTGGGAATTGTTAGGACCTTATGAGGACCTTGTTAGTAATTGTTAGGACTTTGTTAGGAATTGTTAGAACTCTGTTGGGACCTTGTTAGGAATTGTTAGGACCTTGTTAAGAATTGTTAGGACCTTACGAGGACCTTGTTGGGAATTGTTAGGACCTTATGAGGACCTTGTTAGTAATTGTTAGGACTTTGTTAGGAATTGTTAGGACTCTGTTTTGACCTTGTTAGGGATATTTAGGACCTTGTTAGGAATTGTTAGGACCCTGTTTGGTCCTTGTTAGGAATTGTTAGGACCTTGTTAGGACCTTATGAGGACCTCGTAAGGACCTTGTTTGGAATTGTTTTGACCTTATGAGGACCTTGTTAGGAATTGTTAGGATCTTGTTAGGACCTTGTTAGGAACTGTTAGGACCTTGTTAGGACCTTGTTAGGAATTGTTTTGACCTTATGAGGACCTTGTTAGGAATTGTTAGGATCTTGTTAGGACCTTGTTAGGAACTGTTAGGACCTTATGAGGACCTTGTTAGGATCTTGTTAGGACCTTGTTAGGAATTGTTAGGACCTTGTTAGGAATTGTTAGGACCTTGTTAAGAATTGTTAGGACCTTATGAGGACCTTGTTAGTAATTGTTAGGACTTTGTTAGTAATTGTTAGGACTTTGTTAGGAATTGTTAGGACTCTGTTTGGACCTTGTTAGGGATATTTAGGACCTTGTTAGGAATTGTTAGGACCTTGTTAGGACCTTATGAGGACCTCGTAAGGACCTTGTTTGGAATTGTTTTGACCTTATGAGGACCTTGTTAGGAATTGTTAGGATCTTGTTAGGACCTTGTTAGGAATTGTTTTGACCTTATGAGGACCTTGTTAGGAATTGTTAGGATCTTGTTAGGACCTTGTTAGGAACTGTTAGGACCTTGTTAGGACCTTGTTAGGAATTGTTAGGACCTTATGAGGACCTTGTTAGGAATTGTTAGGATCTTGTTAGGACCTTGTTAGGAATTGTTAGGACCTTGTTAAGAATTGTTAGGACCTTATGAGGACCTTGTTAGTAATTGTTAGGACCTTGTTAGGAATTGTTAGGACCCTGTTTGGTCCTTGTTAGGAATTGTTAGGACCTTATGAGGACCTTGTTAATAATTGTTAGGACCTTATGAGGACCTTGTTAGTAATTGTTAGGACCTTATGAGGACCTTGTTAGTAATTGTTAGGACTTTGTTAGGTATTGTTAGGACTCTGTTTTGACCTTGTTTGGAATATTTAGGACCTTGTTAGGAATTGTTAGGACCCTGTTTGGTCCTTGTTTGGAATTGTTAGGACCTTATGAGGACCTTGTTAGTAATTGTTAGGACTTTGTTAGGAATTGTTAGGACTCTGTTTGGACCTTGTTAGGAATTGTTAGGAACGATTAATCCAGTCGCTGAGGGCAAAAGGGAGAAACACAAGCCAGGGAACTTCTGCCGGCGAGAAGTTGATGTAGCAACGAGAATAAATCAATCTAGTACATCAGGGGCTATGTGCGAAATCACTTTTCTACAATAACAGTTAGAATATATAAAATAAACCAACATCTTTATTTTTTTTTAAAATGTCAATCATACACATGAAGTGTGATTACTAATTCGGCTGCACTAGATGTTTGATATATTCAGTACATGCATAGCACGGCACAAGGAAATTGTAGTTTCTTTTAAAATTGGTCTTTTATAATTATATTCTTATAATTTGGAGTTGTAACTACTAAATTGAGAGTACAAGGAGAGATTTACAGGGGTGAAAAATACATTCATGTGATCAGATTTTAAATATGCAGTTGTGTGTATAGCCACATAGATGAAGTCAAGAGCTCTCTATAACAGTTGGTCCCATATCTGTAGCCTCTTCTGTTAATGATTAACAAGCCTTCTATATTACACTGAAGTCAGGGTTCAGAGGTCAATATTTCAAGGCAGGACTCATTTAAAATCTTCACACTGACAAAAATGTCTTTCACTTTGTCTTTCAACAAAGTTTCATTTTCACCTCTGTTTGGTCTTTCAGGTCTAGTTTCTCAGATTCTCAGAACATGCAGATTCCACACAGAAAGGCCCCAGCCGGGAGTTGTAGTGGCAATCCAAAACAAAAAAAAGGCCACTTGAGGGAATTTGAATTGCTTGTCTACGAGTTGTGATAACAAAAAAATCACATCTTCCATAAAGTATGCTTTTAACGTTTTATTTATGCAGATCCGGCCCACTGATAGAAATGGTTGATAACAGCCTCCTGAACCCACCAATTTTGAGGACCAAATTGTGACAATACTATGTTTTTCCTTGTGGACCAACGCAGCTATTACAAATTTTGCTGTGAGACAGGGTTGACTGTACTGTTAATTCAACCTCCACAACAGGTAAAACTCATTCAGTATGGCTGACGAAACCAAACACAAAAACATCAAACAACATCGCGGCCACTTGAAGAGGCCAGGACTACTAAACAGTTATCCTTATTATTACTAAGTATTGAATGTGAAATACGCGGCTTTTGAAGATGTTGGTGGATTATGTACATTGCAGTCACTACAGACGTCTTATTGGAGGCAGTGAATCTCTAACTATTCAAAAAAGCAGGCGCCCCTTTCTTTAATGGTCCATGAGAATACAAAAAAGAATTAAAAAATTAAATACACGTGGTAAATTACTTGGACTCCTGATACAGAAAAATGATTTGAAGATTTGAAGACATCCTTGTCTCAGGCCCCAACCTTGGGCCTGCCTAGACCCGATTTGCCGCTTACCCAATTTGTGGATCAAAAAGCTGGATTTACGATGTTTGTCTTGTGCCAGCCTCATGGAACATCAACTTACCGGTTGCTTATTTCTCTTCTAAGCTCGATCCTTTTGCTGCTGGTCTCCCTCATTGTTTGAGGGCAGTAGCTGCAGTCGAAAAAGCATTGTTAGCATCACGTGATATTGTCGAGTCCTCGTTTCTCACATCTTACATGCTGAGGAAACATCACATTTGTCTGCACAGAGGTTGCTTAGATATCATAGCACATTACTTTAACTACCTAACGTTGAGATGAAACACTGTGATGTCTTGAATCCTGCAACTCTTCTTCCTACAGCAAATGATGGGGAACCACATGACTGTGTTGGGATACTGCAGCAAATATGTACCCAATAACCAGATCTGATAGATACGCCCCTCCCTAATGCAGACTTAGAGTTGTTTCTTGATGGCTCAGCCTCGCGCTCATCTGAGACAGCTGCTAGCCAGGTTAGTTTTGCTGTAGAAACATCACATAACACGCTTGTTAGTGGGAGACTTCCTTCACATTTTTCAGCACAAGCAGCAGGGTTGGTTGCTCTCACAGAGGCATGTAAGAATGTTGATAAAGATAGTCCTGGTTCACGATATACCATGCTGGGGAATACCAAGGCTCGTAAGCAGTGATCATGGGCCTGTGTTTGCTAAACGAGCTCTTGATGAAATTTCACAATACTTTTTGGGTTTTTTATCATTAAGCATCAATGTTCTTATCATCCACAGTGTGCAGGTGCAGTGGAGCGGGAGAATGGCACCATAAAAACTAAACTGGCCAAGTGTTGTTAAGACACTGGGCTATCTTGGGTGAAAGCCCTCCCACTGGTGCTTTTCTCATTGCGCATTTGAAATAGAAATAAACATGGTCTTAGTCCCTTTGAAATAGTGTTTGGAAGACCCCCGTCTACCAGCGTAGGTCCAGTGAGACCTGCCCTGACCACTGACCAGTACGAGGCTATGCTCCCTGTGCCAGCCACGGTGCTCCGACATCATCTGCAGCCAGGAGACTGGGTGCTCATTCAGGACCACAGGCTGAAACATTGACAGGGGGGATTGAGTCAAAAAGGCAAGCAAAACAAAGCACCCCTGATACTGGAAAGCTGATGAGAACGATGAGAACAAGAAAAACTGGATTCACTGTATCCACATCGGGCCGTTCCAGGTCCTCTTGGTCACTGAAACAGCAGTGAAGGTGGGCAAAAGGCGAACAAAGTTTCATTGTACGTCATGAAGGAGAGTAACAGCGCTAGGCTGGAAACTCTGAAGAAGTCTGAACTTACATGAGTACTTATACATACAAAGGTGGGAAATGTGCACGGAACAGGTAAGAGTATTACCTGCTGACTTAGACCACCTCAGCTGCACAAGCAGCCGATGCAACCAGGAAACCTCACACAGAAAAAAAAACCCAGCACATTCCTGTGGAGGAGGAAAACATCTTCCATCACACAAACACAGGGAAGTGGTTTAAGATAAAATCTACCCCCGTTCAGCTTCACCGAGTGAATCCAGTTTTTCTTGTTCTCATCGTCTCTCTGCAGTTTAGATAAGAGCGTTCCAGTATCAGGGGTGTTTTGTTTTGCTTGCCTTTTGGACTCAATACTCCCTTCATTCCAGATTCATTATTTTAGACCTGACCTTAAAATCCTGAGCAGAAAATTGATGAAAAACTGTTTAAAAGTCCAAATCTACAACTCAGTGATCAGATGTGGACCTTTTAAAGTGTTTTACGCAACTACTGTCTAACACATTTAACATGTTTCCAAGCAAACTCTGAACCTGATCACTCTGAGTCTTTAATCGACCAACCGTTGTTGTTGCTCTGCTGCCACAAAGGTATTTCATCAGTCAGTTGGCATTGACTGATGTGTGTCACGTGATTTGATGGAAGAACAGGTCAGCTTCTCTGGAAGACATCACAATGCACACACACAGTTAAAACAGGCTGTAAAACACTTGGATCTTAGAAGTTTGTGTATATTTCACTGATTTCCTACATTTGTGATCATTAAGTCTTGCTGTGCTGTAGGTCAGTTGTGCAGCCCAGTAAGCAAACAACAGAACAGCTGCTCTGCACTGGCCCCCAGTTGGTGTTAAAGTGTATTTTAAGATCTCGTTTTTAGTGTTTCAAGTGTTTAAATGGGTTAGCCCCTTCTACCCACTGAGATCCGCTGATCAGATGCTTCTGGTTGTCCCAAGGTCCAGGTTAAACACAGGGGTGATGTGTCATGTTATTTTTAAAATATTAGAAGAAAGCACGGCTGCTTGGAAGGAAAACATAAAGAAACAGAAGAAGGTTTGACTTACAAGCAGCCGATGCAACCAGGAAACTTCACTTACAGGAAAAAAACCCCAGCACATTCCTATGGTGGAGCAAAAACATTTTCCATCACACAAACACAGGTTGTGGCTTACAATAAAATCTACCCCCGTTCAGCTTCACCTAGTGAATCCAGTTTTTTCTTGTTCTCATCGTCTCTCTGCAGTTTAAATAACAGCATTCCTCATGCATTATTTCGTGTGTTAGGACCTTGTTAGGAATGGTTAGCACCTTGTTAGGACCTTATGAGGACCTTGTTAGGACCTTATGAGGACCTTGTTAGGACCTTGTTGGGGCCTTGTTAGGAATTATTAGGACCTTGTTAGGAATTGTAAGGACCTTTATAGGAATTGTAAGGACCTTTATAGGAATTGTAAGGACCTTTATAGGAATTGTTAGGACCTTGTAAGGAATTGTTCGGACCTTGTTAGGAATTGTTCGGACCTTGTTAGGAATTGTTCGGACCTTGTTAGGACCTTATGAGGACCTTGTTAGGAATGTTAGGACCTTGTTAGGAACTGTTAGGACCTTGTTAGGACCTTGTTAGGACCTTGTTGGGGCCTTGTTAGGAATTGTTCGGACCTTGTTAGAAATTGTTTGCACCTTGTTAGGACCATGTTCGGACCTTGTTAGGAATTATTAGGACCTTGTTAGGAACTGTTAGGACCTTGTTGGGAATTGTTCAGACCTTGTTAGGAATTGTAAGGACCTTGTTAGGAATTTTTAGGACCTTATGAGGACCTTGTTAGGAATTGTTCGGACCTTGTGAGGAATTGTTAGCACCTTGTTAGGAATTTTTAGGACCTTATGAGGACCTTGTTAGAAATTGTTAGGACCTTGTTAGGAATTGTTCGGACCTTGTTAGGACCTTGTTAGGACCTTGTTAGGAATTGTTAGGACCTTGTTAGGAATTATTAGGACCTTGTTAGGAATTTTTAGGACCTTATGAGGACCTTGTTAGAAATTGTTAGGACCTTGTTAGGAATTGTTAGGACCTTGTTAAGAATTGTTAGGACCTTATGAGGACCTTGTTAGTAATTGTTAGGACCTTGTTAGGAATTGTTAGGACCCTGTTTGGTCCTTGTTAGGAATTGTTAGGACCTTACGAGGACCTTGTTAATAATTGTTAGGACCTTATGAGGACCTTGTTAGTAATTGTTAGGACCTTATGAGGACCTTGTTAGTAATTGTTAGGACTTTGTTAGGTATTGTTAGGACTCTGTTTTGACCTTGTTTGGAATATTTAGGACCTTGTTAGGAATTGTTAGGACCCTGTTTGGTCCTTGTTAGGAATTGTTAGGACCTTATGAGGACCTTGTTAGTAATTGTTAGGACTTTGTTAGGAATTGTTAGGACTCTGTTTGGACCTTGTTAGGAATTGTTAGGAACGATTAATCCAGTCGCTGAGGGCAAAAGGGAGAAACACAAGCCAGGGAACTTCTGCCGGCGAGAAGTTGATGTAGCAACGAGAATAAATGAATCTAGTACATCAGGGGCTGTGTGCGAAATCACATTTCTACAATAACAGTTAGAATATCTAACATAAACCAACATCTTTATTTTTTTTTAAAATGTCAATCATACACATGAAGTGTGATTACTAATTCGGCTGCACTAGATGTTTGATATATTCAGTACATGCATAGCACGGCACAAGGAAATTGTAGTTTCTTTTAAAATTGGTCTTTTATAATTATATTCTTATAATTTGGAGTTGTAACTACTAAATTGAGAGTACAAGGAGAGATTTACAGGGGTGAAAAATACATTCATGTGATCAGATTTTAAATATGCAGTTGTGTGTATAGCCACATAGATGAAGTCAAGAGCTCTCTATAACAGTTGGTCCCATATCTGTAGCCTCTTCTGTTAATGATTAACAAGCCTTCTATATTACACTGAAGTCAGGGTTCAGAGGTCAATATTTCAAGGCAGGACTCATTTAAAATCTTCACACTGACAAAAATGTCTTTCACTTTGTCTTTCAACAAAGTTTCATTTTCACCTCTGTTTGGTCTTTCAGGTCTAGTTTCTCAGATTCTCAGAACATGCAGATTCCACACAGAAAGGCCCCAGCCGGGAGTTGTAGTGGCAATCCAAAACAAAAAAAAGGCCACTTGAGGGAATTTGAATTGCTTGTCTACGAGTTGTGATAACAAAAAAATCACATCTTCCATAAAGTATGCTTTTAACGTTTTATTTATGCAGATCCGGCCCACTGATAGAAATGGTTGATAACAGCCTCCTGAACCCACCAATTTTGAGGACCAAATTGTGACAATACTATGTTTTTCCTTGTGGACCAACGCAGCTATTACAAATTTTGCTGTGAGACAGGGTTGACTGTACTGTTAATTCAACCTCCACAACAGGTAAAACTCATTCAGTATGGCTGACGAAACCAAACACAAAAACATCAAACAACATCGCGGCCACTTGAAGAGGCCAGGACTACTAAACAGTTATCCTTATTATTACTAAGTATTGAATGTGAAATACGCGGCTTTTGAAGATGTTGGTGGATTATGTACATTGCAGTCACTACAGACGTCTTATTGGAGGCAGTGAATCTCTAACTATTCAAAAAAGCAGGCGCCCCTTTCTTTAATGGTCCATGAGAATACAAAAAAGAATTAAAAAATTAAATACACGTGGTAAACTACTTGGACTCCTGATACAGAAAAATGATTTGAAGATTTGAAGACATCCTTGTCTCAGGCCCCAACCTTGGGCCTGCCTAGACCCGATTTGCCGCTTACCCAATTTGTGGATCAAAAAACTGGATTTACGATGTTTGTCTTGTGCCAGCCTCATGAAGGTAAACTTGCTTATTTCTCTTCTAAGCTCGATCCTTTTGCTGCTGGTCTCCCTCATTGTTTGAGGGCAGTAGCTGTAGTCGAAAAAGCATTGTTAACATCACGGGATATTGTCGAGTCCTCGTTTCTCACATCTTACATGCTGAGGAAACATCACATTTGTCTGCACAGAGGTTGCTTAGATATCATAGCACATTACTTTAACTACCTAACGTTGAGATGAAACACTGTGATGTCTTGAATCCTGCAACTCTTCTTCCTACAGCAGATGATGGGGAACCACATGACTGTGTTGGGATACTGCAGCAAATATGTACCCAATGACCAGATCTGATAGATACGCCCCTCCCTAATGCAGACTTAGAGTTGTTTCTTGATGGCTAAGCTGCAAGCCAGGTTAGTTTTGCTGTAGAAACATCACATAACACGCTTGTTAGTGGGAGACTTCCTTGACATTTTTCAGCACAAGCAGCAGAGTTGGTTGCTCTCACAGAGGCATGTAAGAATGTTGATAAAGATAGTCCTGGTTCACGATATACCATGCTGGGGAATACCAAGGCTCATAAGCAGTGATCATGGGCCTGTGTTTGCTAAACGAGCTCTTGATGAAATTTCACAATACTTTTTGGGGTTTTTATCATTAAGCATCAATGTTCTTATCATCCACAGTCTGCAGGTGCAGTGGAGCGGGAGAATGGCACCATAAAAACTAAACTGGCCAAGTGTTGTTAAGACACTGGGCTATCTTGGGTGAAAGCCCTCCCACTGGTGCTTTTCTCATTGCGCATTTGAAATAGAAATAAACATGGTCTTAGTCCCTTTGAAATAGTGTTTGGAAGACCCCCGTCTACCAGCGTAGGTCCAGTGAGACCTGCCCTGACCACTGACCAGTACGAGGCTATACTCCCTGTGCCAGCCACGGTGCTCCGACATCATCTGCAGCCAGGAGACTGGGTGCTCATTCAGGACCACAGGCTGAAACATTGACAGGGGGGATTGAGTCAAAAAGGCAAGCAAAACAAAGCACCCCTGATACTGGAAAGCTGTTATTTAAACTGCACAGAGACGATGAGAACAAGAAAAACTGGATTCACTGTATCCACATCGGGCCGTTCCAGGTCCTCTTGGTCACTGAAACAGCAGTGAAGGTGGGCAAAAGGCGAACAAAGTTTCATTGTACGTCATGAAGGAGAGTAACAGCGCTAGGCTGGAAACTCTGAAGAAGTCTGAACTTACATGAGTACTTATACATACAAAGGTGGGAAATGTGCACGGAACAGGTAAGAGTATTACCTGCTGACTTAGACCACCTCAGCTGCACAAGCAGCCGATGCAACCAGGAAACCTCACACAGAAAAAAAAACCCAGCACATTCCTGTGGAGGAGGAAAACATCTTCCATCACACAAACACAGGGAAGTGGTTTAAGATAAAATCTACCCCCGTTCAGCTTCACCGAGTGAATCCAGTTTTTCTTGTTCTCATCGTCTCTCTGCAGTTTAGATAAGAGCGTTCCAGTATCAGGGGGGTTTTGTTTTGCTTGCCTTTTGGACTCAATACTCCCTTCATTCCAGATTCATTATTTTAGACCTGACCTTAAAATCCTGAGCAGAAAATTGATGAAAAACTGTTTAAAAGTCCAAATCTACAAGTCAGTGATCAGACGTGGACCTTTTAAAGTGTTTTACGCAACTACTGTCTAACACATTTAACATGTTTCCATGCAAACTCTGAACCTGATCACTCTGAGACAGATTCTTTAATCGACCAACCGTTGTTGTTGCTCTGCTGCCACAAAGGTATTTCATCAGTCAGTTGGCATTGACTGGTGTGTGTCACGTGATTTGATGGAAGAACAGGTCAGCTTCTCTGGAAGACATCACAATGCACACACACAGTTAAAACAGGCTGTAAAACACTTGGATCTTAGAAGTTTGTGTATATTTCACTGATTTCCTACATTTGTGATCATTAAGTCTTGCTGTGCTGTAGGTCAGTTGTGCAGCCCAGTAAGCAAACAACAGAACAGCTGCTCTGCACTGGCCCCCAGTTGGTGTTAAAGTGTATTTTAAGATCTCGTTTTTAGTGTTTCAAGTGTTTAAATGGGTTAGCCCCTTCTACCCACTGAGATCCGCTGATCAGATGTTTCTGGTTGTCCCAAGGTCCAGGTTAAACACAGGGGTGATGTGTCATGTTATTTTTAAAATATTAGAAGAAAGCACGGCTGCTTGGAAGGAAAACATAAAGAAACAGAAGAAGGTTTGACTTACAAGCAGCCGATGCAACCAGGAAACTTCACTTACAGGAAAAAAAACCCAGCACATTCCTATGGTGGAGCAAAAACATTTTCCATCACACAAACACAGGTTGTGGCTTACAATAAAATCTACCCCCGTTCAGCTTCACCTAGTGAATCCAGTTTTTTCTTGTTCTCATCGTCTCTCTGCAGTTTAAATAACAGCATTCCTCATGCATTATTTCGTGTGTTAGGACCTTGTTGGGAATGGTTAGCACCTTGTTAGGACCTTATGAGGACCTTGTTAGGACCTTGTTGGGGCCTTGTTAGGAATTATTAGGACCTTGTTAGGAACTGTTAGGACCTTGTTGGGAATTGTTCGGACCTTGTTAGGAATTGTAAGGACCTTTATAGGAATTGTAAGGACCTTTATAGGAATTGTTAGGACCTTGTTGGGAATTGTTCGGACCTTGTTAGGAATTGTAAGGACCTTTATAGGAATTGTAAGGACCTTTATAGGAATTGTAAGGACCTTGTTAGGAATTGTTCGGACCTTGTTAGGAATTGTTCGGAACTTGTTAGGACCTTATGAGGACCTTGTTAGGAACTGTTTGCACCTTGTTAGGACCATGTTCGGACCTTGTTGGGGCCTTGTTAGGAATTATTAGGACCTTGTTAGGAACTGTTAGGACCTTGTTGGGAATTGTTCAGACCTTGTTAGGAATTGTTAGGACCTTGTTAGGAATTGTTAGCACCTTGTTAGGAATTTTTAGGACCTTATGAGGACCTTGTTAGAAATTGTTAGGACCTTGTTAGGAATTGTTCGGACCTTGTTAGCAATTGTTTGCACCTTGTTAGGACCATGTTCGGACCTTGTTGGGGCCTTGTTAGGAATTATTAGGACCTTGTTAGGAACTGTTAGGACCTTGTTGGGAATTGTTCAGACCTTGTTGGGAATTGTTCAGACCTTGTTAGGAATTGTTAGCACCTTGTTAGGAATTTTTAGGACCTTATGAGGACCTTGTTAGAAATTGTTAGGACCTTGTTAGGAATTGTTCGGACCTTGTTAGGACCTTGTTAGGACCTTGTTAGGAATTGTTCGGACCTTATGAGGACCTTGTTAGGACCTTGTTAGGAATTGTTAGGACCTTGTTAGGAATTATTAGGACCTTGTTAGGAATTTTTAGGACCTTATGAGGACCTTGTTAGAAATTGTTAGGACCTTGTTAGGAATTGTTCGGACCTTGTTAGGAATTATTAGGACCTTGTTAGGAACTGTTAGGACCTTATTAGGAATTGTTAGGACCTTGTTAGGACCTTGTTAGGAATTGTTCTGACATTGTTAGGAATTTTTAGGACCTTGTTAGGAACTGTTAGGACCTTGTTAGGACCTTACACCATTAATGTAATCAGATTTTAAATATGCAGTTGTGTGTATAGTCACATAGCTGATATCAAGAGCTCTCTATAACAGTTGGTCCCATATCCTTAGTCTCTTCTGTTAATGATTAACAAGCCTTACATATTGCACTGAAGTCAGGGTTCAGAGGTCAATATTTCAAGGCAGGACTCATTTATAATCTTCACACTGACAAAAATGTCTTTCAATTTGTCTTTCAACAAAGTTTCATTTTCACCTCTGTTTGGTCTTTCAGGTCTAGTTTCTCAGACCATTTGATTGTTCAGCCTGGATGAAATCAAACCTTTGGATTTTCTTTTTCATTTTAGGTCAGAGAGAACCTTCAAGGTATTGCTGATTTACTTCATCATGTTCATAATTTTTGATTTGGGCTGGTGTAGACTGAAGGTTTTGGACGATGGGAGGAAGCCGGAGTACCCGGAGAGAACCCACGCATACACGGGGAGAACATGCAGATTCCTCAAAGAAAAGCCCCAGCCGGGAGTTGTAGTGGCAATCCAAAACAAAGAAAAAAGGCCACTTGAGGGAATGTGAAGTCCTTGTCTACGAGTTGTGATGACAAAAAAATCACATCTTCCATAAAGTATGCTTTTAACGTTTTATTTATGCAGATCCGGCCCACTGATAGAAATGGTTGATAACAGCCTCCTGAACCCACCAATTTTGGGGGCCAAATTGTGACAATACTACGTTTTTCCTTGTGGACCAACGCAGCTATTACAAATTTTGCTGTGAGACGGGGTTGACTGTGCTGTTTATTCAACCTCCAGAACAGGTAAAACTCAGTCAGTATGGCTGACGAAACCAAACACAAAAACATCAAACAACATCGCGGCCACTTGAAGAGGCCAGGACCACTAAACAGTTATACTTATTATTACTAAGTATTGAATGTGAAATATGCGGCTTTTGAAGATGATGGTGGATTATGTACATTGCAGTCACTACAGACATCCCTAACTATTCAAAAAAAGCAGGCGCCCCTTTCTTTAATGGTCTATGAGAATACAAAAAAGAATTAAAAAATTAAATGCACATGGTAAATTAACTTGGACTCCTGATACAGAAAAAGCATTTGAAGATTTGAAGACATCCTTGTCTCAGGCCCCAACATGTCTTTAGACATTTGGCAAACTTTCTGAGTCGTTGTCACCTGTGAGGAATGCAGTGTGCAGGTGTTTAACTGTCATTAAAGGGCTGTTTCATGACATTCAGTCCACAGTTTGACTTTCATCCAATCCACTGATGTTTGAAAAAACTTTCTGAATCAAAGTATGTTGTTTACATGCTGTTTGCGGTTTGTGAGGTTGTCTTCATCATGAAGTTATTTTGTGCTGCTGTTGTTCTGAGTCCAGAATTAGTTTCAATATCTGTATGAGGCGGAGGCACAGAGGGAGGGGCTGGATGCAGATATAACACAGAGCTGGGAGAAGGAAATTAATCAGCTTCAGGACGTCTACAGTTACAGACGTCTACAGTTACAGTCATTGTCACAGAGAAACAGGCTGAAAACTACGAACATGGCAAGCAAAATGTCACGTAAGTACATTTACTGCTTTATGCTGCTGTAATTTAGTGTTTAGCTTCATACTGCTGTAATATAGTGTTTAATTACAGCTTCATACTGCTGTAATATAGTGTTTAATTGCAGCTTTATGCTGCTGTAATATAGTGTTTAATTACAGCTTCATACTGCTGTAATATAGTGTTTAATTACAGCTTCATGCTGCTGTAATATAGTGTTTAATTATAGCTTCATGCTGCTGTAATATAGTGTTTAATTACAGCTTCATACTGCTGTAATATAGTGTTTAATTACAGCTTCATACTGCTGTAATATAGTGTTTAATTACAGCTTCATGCTGCTGTAATATAGTGTTTAATTACAGCTTCATGCTGCTGTAATATAGTGTTTAATTACAGCTTCATGCTGCTGTAATATAGTGTTTAATTACAGCTTCATGCTGCTGTAATATAGTGTTTAATTATAGCTTCATACTGCTGTAATATAGTGTTTAATTATAGCTTCATACTGCTGTAATATAGTGTTTAATTATAGCTTCATACTGCTGTAATATAGTGTTTAATTACAGCTTCATGCTGCTGTAATATAGTGTTTAATTACAGCTTCATACTGCTGTAATATAGTGTTTAATTACAGCTTCATGCTGCTGTAATATAGTGTTTAATTATAGCTTTATGCTGCTGTAATATAGTGTTTAATTTCAGCTTTATGCTGCTGTAATATAGTGTTTAATTACAGCTTCATACTGCTGTAATATAGTGTTTAATTGCAGCTTTATGCTGCTGTAATATAGTGTTTAATTACAGCTTCATACTGCTGTAATATAGTGTTTAATTACAGCTTCATGCTGCTGTAAGATAGTGTTTAATTATAGCTTTATGCTGCTGTAATATAGTGTTTAATTACAGCTTCATGCTGCTGTAAGATAGTGTTTAATTACAGCTTCATGCTGCTGTAATATAGTGTTTAATTACAGCTTCATGCTGCTGTAAGATAGTGTTTAATTATAGCTTTATGCTGCTGTAATATAGTGTTTAATTATAGCTTAATACTGCTGTAATATAGTGTTTAATTACAGCTTCATACTGCTGTAATATAGTGTTTAATTACAGCTTCATGCTGCTGTAAGATAGTGTTTAATTACAGCTTCATGCTGCTGTAATATAGTGTTTAATTACAGCTTCATACTGCTGTAATATAGTGTTTAATTACAGCTTCATGCTGCTGTAAGATAGTGTTTAATTATAGCTTTATGCTGCTGTAATATAGTGTTTAATTATAGCTTAATACTGCTGTAATATAGTGTTTAATTATAGCTTCATGCTGCTGTAATATAGTGTTTAATTACAGCTTCATGCTGCTGTAAGATAGTGTTTAATTATAGCTTTATGCTGCTGTAATATAGTGTTTAATTTCAGCTTTATGCTGCTGTAATATAGTGTTTAATTATAGCTTCATACTGCTGTAATATAGTGTTTAATTATAGCTTCATACTGCTGTAATATAGTGTTTAATTACAGCTTTATGCTGCTGTAATATAGTGTTTAATTGCAGCTTTATGCTGCTGTAATATAGTGTTTAATTATAGCTTCATACTGCTGTAATATAGTGTTTAATTATAGCTTCATACTGCTGTAATATAGTGTTTAATTACAGCTTTATGCTGCTGTAATATAGTGTTTAATTGCAGCTTTATGCTGCTGTAATATAGTGTTTAATTGCAGCTTTATGCTGCTGTAATATAGTGTTTAATTACAGCTTCATGCTGCTGTAAGATAGTGTTTAATTACAGCTTCATACTGCTGTAATATAGTGTTTAATTGCAGCTTTATGCTGCTGTAATATAGTGTTTAATTACAGCTTCATACTGCTGTAATATAGTGTTTAATTATAGCTTCATACTGCTGTAATATAGTGTTTAATTGCAGCTTTATGCTGCTGTAATATAGTGTTTAATTACAGCTTCATACTGCTGTAATATAGTGTTTAATTACAGCTTCATGCTGCTGTAATATAGTGTTTAATTACAGCTTCATGCTGCTGTAATATAGTGTTTAATTACAGCTTCATGCTGCTGTAAGATAGTGTTTAATTATAGCTTTATGCTGCTGTAATATAGTGTTTAATTATAGCTTAATACTGCTGTAATATAGTGTTTAATTATAGCTTCATGCTGCTGTAATATAGTGTTTAATTACAGCTTCATGCTGCTGTAATATAGTGTTTAATTACAGCTTCATGCTGCTGTAAGATAGTGTTTAATTACAGCTTCATACTGCTGTAATATAGTGTTTAATTATAGCTTTATGCTGCTGTAATATAGTGTTTAATTTCAGCTTTATGCTGCTGTAATATAGTGTTTAATTATAGCTTCATACTGCTGTAATATAGTGTTTAATTATAGCTTCATACTGCTGTAATATAGTGTTTAATTTCAGCTTTATGCTGCTGTAATATAGTGTTTAATTGCAGCTTTATGCTGCTGTAATATAGTGTTTAATTACAGCTTCATGCTGCTGTAAGATAGTGTTTAATTACAGCTTCATACTGCTGTAATATAGTGTTTAATTACAGCTCTATGCTGCTGTAATATAGTGTTTAATTTCAGCTTTATGCTACTGTAATATAGTGTTTAATTGCAGCTTTAAAAGACAAAAAACGTACTGAATAACTAAGATGTTGGAATAATAAAGGGAAACAGAAAAACAATAGTGCAGCAGAATGCTGAATCAGCATGTATTTTAGCTAATCTTTAATAATTCTACCTTTTATGTGTTTTCCTGACACCTGGCTGTTACTGTGGAAGCAGTAAGGGTTCACTTAGTTTTTCACACACTGCTTCTGTGTTCTGTCTCGGTTTCTGTTCCATAATTGATGACACAGTGTAATATGTCATGTGTTGATCTGAGGTTGGAGTTTTAGCTGAGGAACAGGTGAGTTTTATTGTGTCCTGATGTGTAAAACCTCCGGATTAAAAGATGATGGAATAATTTTTTTACTTGACTGGAGGTGATATAAGATTTTAAATATATAATAATTCCATTAGTAAATAACTCTACTTATTTATCGATGTACCTGTACATGGTTTCCTGGGTCCAGGCTAGAGGGCTCCATTGGGATTTGGTCCAGCGGGAGCGGACGGTGGCTAAAAAACAAACACTGCGGGATGTATCCTAGCGACAGGATGTCAATAAATTATGTGTAAAGGAAGCTCAAAGAAGGTTTTTACAGCATAAAGATAAAGCAAGGCAAGTCTGACATTTGGAGAAGTTTCTCAATTGTCCGTGAATCTCTTTATTAAGACACCTATAAGCCTATAAAATGACGTGTTTTCTCCTGTGGGAGAAGACACAAAATCAATGCATTTCTATTATCATAAATTCTCAAAGTTTTGCGGGAGCGGGCGGTAATGGTCAGAAAATCAGCGGGAGCGGGATGAAGAAAACAGTCCCTGGTCCAGACCGTCGATGGTACATTAAAGGGCAGTGGTTCAGTTAGACTGCCTCTGGTGGCTGAAAGGATAATTACAGAAGCAAACACTGAACACAGAAGACCACATTTTCCTTTCAGAGCTTCTGGATGAAAATGGATGACTATATATTTATTAATGATGCTGTGGCATCACCAGCTGCTCAAAGAAGAAGTTGATCATCAAACATCTGATTTGGGCCATTAAGGACACACCCTCCACTTCCTGTCATGAAATGTTCTCTTAAATAAAGTTTCCTCTGATCTTTGTTTTGTGGTGTTTCCTGGTAAAATGAGTCATGTCTGTTTAAAATGTTTTTTCTTACTCTGACTTTAGAGTTCATCGCCTTATTGCCGTCTACTTTGACCTGCAGACAGCTGAATAAATCTCACAAAGATTCAAAATTCATAAAACTTTCCATTTACATCCTAATGTCGTTATCAACATGAATAATGTGTTATTTTCCAACAGAGCCCAACAAACCAGGACTCAGGATGGTGCTCGTTGGGAAAACCAGAGTTGGGAAGAGTGCATCAGGAAACACCATCTTAGGAAGGAAAGATGCTTTTGAATCCAAACTGTCTCCTTCCTCACTGACATTGGTTTGTAAGAAAGAAACAGCAGAGGTTGAAGGTCAAACTGTGGCTGTGGTTGATACTCCAGGTCTGTTTGACACCAAAGACAAGGAAGAAGTGAAGAGAGAGTTTGTTAGATGCATCTCGTTTGCTGCTCCTGGTCCTCATGTGTTCCTGGTTGTGATCCAACCCAACAGATTCACAGAAAAAGAACAAAAAACTGTTGAACTCATTCAGAAGATCTTTGGAGAACAGGCGGCACGTTACACGATGGCCTTGTTCACCCATGGAGATGATCTGGAGGCAGAGAAGGTCAACATAGAAACGTTCATTGAAAATAATGCAGCTCTTCGTGCCTTCATCCGTCAGTGTGGTGGAGGATATCATGTCCTCAACAACAGAGAGAAGAATCCCTCTCAGGTCAAAGAGCTGCTGAGGAAGATCAACACCATGGTTCAGATAAATGGAGGAAGCTACTTCACCAATAAGATGTTACAGGAAGCTGAGAGGGCCATCAAAGAAGAAACAGAGCAGCTTATAAAAGAAAAGCCAGGTATGAATCTGACACTAGCAAGAAAACAGGCAGAGGAGGACAATTCATTTATTAAGTCTGCTGGCGCTGGAGCTGGACTTGGGGGTTTAGATGCAACATTGACTGATGTTTGTCCTATACTGTAATAACTATTCTATTACTGATTAAGCTGCAGCTTCCTGAAGAAAAAGAAAAGATTGTTTTTGCTTTTCCTGCTTTTTTATGGATATATCATCATTACTGACTGTTTGATATCACAGTTAGCAGCTTCTTTTCACTTACAAATACTGATGTTTTATCATATAATCAATGGGATCTTCTTATCTTATTGTGTTTGTATTGTATTGATTGGACCGTATGATTGAAGTACCTTGAGATGACATTTGCTGTAAGTGTGCGCTACATGAGTAAAGCTGAATTGAATTGATTGAACTGCTTTTATCCAATGAGTCCTAATGAGCTGTGGTCACTGAGAACAGCAGCTTCATGTATCCTCTGCACTTCATCTGTATTCTGACATGCTAATAAACATAAAGATCCAAATAAAATATGTGTCGTGTTCATCTGTTCAGCTACAACACACAAAGGAAATGTTTTTAAATGGACAGCAAATATCTAAAAAAGAAAAAAAAAAGGTACTAACCAATTAAAATGTGTTAGGAAAGATTGTGTGCTTATGTTTTATAGCTCTCTGGGTGTAAAAATAAAATGACAAAAGACCGAAAAGCGTGACAGTCAGGCTCAGTGCATGAGACCTGAGAGCACAATCACAATCACAAAAATCACAAAAAACTATAGAATTGTTTGATTGTGTTGAATTAAAAACCCAAAAAATGCAGACCAGCAAACATTGCCTGAGTAACAAAAATATGAACAGAACACAAGGGTTAATGCATCTGGACACATCTGTCTGCTCTGCTCAAACACATTGTCACGTTTTAAGTTTTCTTTTGTCACGTTTTAAGTTTTCTTTTGTCATGTTTCCAGGTTAATTTCTTGTCATGTTTTTCCCCTGTCACTTAGCTTCACTCCAGTCACCTGTTTTCTGTTTCACAGCTGCGCCTCGTCACCAATCACCTTCCCCAGTATTTAGTTTCCAGGTTCACTCACAGTCATCGCAAAATCCTCACCTTACCTTTCATGATTCACGTCCACGGTTTTCAGGTCTGGTTTTGCCTCAAAGTTAAGTCTTGTTTCTTTTTTTTTTCATAGTCTTGTTTATTTATCCATAGCCACGGTCTTCTTTAGTTTTTCTGCAGTATTAGGTTTTTTGATATCCTCAGCTGCGTCCTTGGCTCTTGCCTTGTGCTTTTTGTTTTGTGAATAAATCTGTTTGTTTTTTTTAAAGTCCGCATTTGGGTCCTCCCTCTCGCACCACGCAGCGTGACACACATAACCAGGCTCCATTATCAGGGGGGAGGAACAAGCCACAGATAGCCGACGAATTACTATTGCACTGACGGACAATAAATGCAAAAACAATTCTTTCACATTTTAAGGCTTTTCCCGAGAAATCGGCAGAGTTTATACGGCAAATAAACAAATAAATAAGTTACTATTGGTCTTCTGATTCTGTCACATCACTAATATCCCCAGCGTCGCCACACAATGCTGGTATGTACAGCAACGGTATTACAGGCCGAACTTCCATTAGCAAAACGGCTACGTTACAAGGAAGTTGAAAAACAACTTGGATAACGTGCCGAGAGGACGGAAGATTAAATCCACTAATGTTTGTCTCACGATTTGACATTCGGCTTATACATGGCGTTACTTTTATGAGTATTAATCAAGTTATTACTATAGTTACTATAGTTATTATACGTTACTGATGTTAACCTCGTCCAGAGGTGGCGTCCACTTCTCTGGGCTCGGAGGTGTCTGGGATGGACCGTCACACGGTGGAAACGTGTACTGTGGTCAGACTCATCAGTATTCCAGATCTTTGTTGGAAGAAATGGAGCAAAGACCAAAAGCAGCATCCAGCCTGCTGTCAGTAACCAGTCCCTGCAGCCAGGCAAAGCAGCTCAGTGTGTGTGTGACTGAAATTAAATGCATAAAACACCCAATAATATAAATTTATTAGCAGTTCACAAAGTCATTGAGGGCTTGCCCTCATTTACAATGATGTCAGGTAACAACATATTAAACACATGATCAAAGGTAACTGTAGCTGCACAGGTCCAATGAAACATCATCCAGATGTCTTTATTAAAGCTTTATTTGGTCTCTCTTCTCTCTTCAGAGGGCATCGTGAAAACTATAAAAATAACACATTCAGGCTGAATGAATGCATCTTTCATCTCTTTGTCAGCCTCATGCTAGTTTCCACCATCGTAACAGCCCCAAAAACACGTCAGCATCACATACTCAGAATGAATCAGAAAACAATCGTGCTCATTTACAGTGTTGTGGACCTCGTGCAGAATCAGATCACGTTGGAGACGTGTTTCCTCCCTCAGCGTCCATGTTGGATCTGACCCATAATGCCACAGGTCATGTGACCTATTACACCACAGTAATGAAAACGAGCACATTCCCCAACAACATGATTTAACAAAGGAAGGGTTTAGAAAGGCCTTTAACCATCTTATTTATTACATTTTAATGGCAACAGAGCAGAAGCTCAGACACAGGACTGAATGACAAAGGCTGCTACAGCAGCAAGCTAAGGCAGGGTGACCAAGGACCTGGATAGAACAAAAACCCAGGAGCAGATATACTGGGAGGGATGATTGGATGGGTGGATGCAGGTGAGTAATGATCACAAGGAGCAGGCGGTAACATGGTGAAAGAAGGCAACTGAGGACATCTAGGGACAATGGCAGGAAACAGCATGAGAAATAATCTTAGAGACTCACTAACAGCAAAGACAGAGTCCAGAGGAGTTAAAGCAGAAAAGATATTAAAGACACAAAAGGAGCTGAACTAAGGCAGAAAACTGAATCAAATGAAGAATCCGTCAAAGAAACCAAAACTCAAAAACTCACAGACCAGGACAGTAACTTTTAATGGAAAGTGTTGAAACTATAGTGAAGGATGGCCGGCCATTTTCTGTGGTTGAAGATGGGGGCTTTAGAAGGTTTAAGCATCCTTGACCCCGCTTATATCATTCTTATACCCTTCAGGGTAGAAAGGCCTTGAAGCCCCCGGTGGACGTATGTTATGAAAAGACCAAGAAGAAACAGACCCTAACAGTTAGTCTCACTGCAGATATGTGGACCTTCAATCATTATGGATGTGTGCTTTGCTGTTACAGTCCATTCGTTGTTGGACAAATTAGAACTTAACACGGTCCTTTAAGGAGTTCAAAGGTCATCTGTGTCACACGCAGCAGCAACTCAGCTGATGCAACTAGAGGCACCTGAGAGGTGCATTACAGACGGGGTCCCTGCTGTGATCACAGATGGGGCCACAGCATTGCTGCAGGTCTCAACCAGCTGGGTATTAGACACATTTATTGTTTTGCTCATGTTCTCCACCTGGTGTTTAAGAAATATTTAGCATAAGCCCCAAAGTGGAGGCAATCTGAACCCAGGCCATCAAGGTGGTGAGTTACTTCAAATCTAGCACCACTGACAAGAAAAAGCTCAGTGCAGTCCAAACACGTGTGGAGATGGCTGTACTGAAGCTGGTGCAGATTGACCAGATGGAACAGCTCTTTCACCATGCTGCAGAGGCTCGGGGGGGCTCTTGGGGAAGCTTTGGCCTCCCTTGCCACCAAAGGACAACCCAACAGAGTCTTGGAGTCTTGCAGCTGTTCTACAAAGCCACTATAGAGCTGTGGGAGGGTCCAAGGCTATTCCCCTCATTCAGATGCTCAGATGTTTAATCACACAGTGTGGTCAAATGCCCAATAACATTGGAAACTAATTAATCCCAATTAAAGCCTTCACCAAGAGCAGGGCCATCTGACCAACAGGACTTCAACCTCTGGGCTGATTGGATAATCAAAGTCAGATAAATTCCCCCATCAGAGCTATGTGGAAGTGATGATATAATAAGAGTATAACTGCACATCATCAGGATGAACCCTGGCTGCTCAGCAAACTTCTGCTCATTGCAGCAGAACCAGTGAAGATCTGTCAGCAGGTTGGAAATTCATCTCGGCTGATTGTAGCTCAGTGATTCCTCTCTGATGTCACAGTTTGTACAGACTGAACTATCTGTTCAACAGTGATTCTCTGACAGGAGGAAACTATTTATGCTCAACACAGAGAAACTGAGGAACCAGATGAACAGAACCAGACTGTAAACCCAGGATGCAGAGGTTCTTCAGTGAATGTGGTGTTGAAGGTGTGGAGGTGGATCAGTGTGTCAGAAGAGACTCTGTAGAAGGACAGAGTGCCAGCAGGACGGTCCACATACACTGCTGCTCTGTTAGAGACAGAGAAGGAGGAAGAGGAGGAGGAGGAGGAGGAGGAGGAGGAGGAGATAGATGTTTCTCTGTTATTGTGCCAGATAGAGTAACCAGAACGATCAGAGCAGAACAGACACCAGGACTGATCATTGCATCCAAACACACAGACTCTGTCTCCTCTCCTGCTGATTCCTCTGTAACTCACTGCTATATCAACCTCTCCTCTCCACTCGACCTCCCAGTAACAGCGACCAGTCAGAACATTTCTACACAGCAGCTGAGACCAGCCATCAAATCTGTCTGGATGATCAGGATATGACTGATCCTCCTCCACATATGTCACCTTCCTGTTGTTGTCAGATAGTTTCAGTCCTCTGTTCACTGTGTTTGTGTCGATGGTGAGTCGACAGGAATCTGATGGAGAGAACAAACACAATCCAGCTGCAGTTATTGATCTGTTCATTTTGATCAGTGAGTGATGTGACAGTGTGAAGTTGGCTGGATGTCATGAATCAGATGAAGAACACACTTACACTTCCTCAGACCTGGTGTCAGCCATCGTTCTCCAGCAGGCTCCACCCTGAAAGGAGGAGGAGGGTCAGAGCAGCACCGTCTCTTTCAGCATGCATACATGGACATTACATGGCTCTCCCACACACATTGTTCTACACTGAGGAAGATGCTGACTGCTCATGAGTCCTTCACACAGCCACACTTGAAAAACACAGAAATATCCCTTTAACTGGATGAATAAAGTCTCTGAATCTGCTGAACATGTTTCCTTACAGGCTGTGCATTAACCAGCAGATGATTGCTGGTATGTATGTTTTCTTTGTGGCCCATTTATCTCAGAAATGACCTGATAAACCTCCATCATTCTGACAGATCCACGCTGTTTTAAGGGGACACCGGCTAATGCTGGCAGACATTTCCTCCTCCTCCTGACAGAGGTTTGCTCCTCCCTCGCTGCTCGTCATCACTTCTAACCAGCTCATGAGGCGGTGAAAGGAAAAGGAGTGGACTGTGTCTGAAGCTATGGAAATAAGTGATGAAAGTACGTGGACAGTATGGGATGTTTCAGAAGTTTCATCTCCACTTCGGATCAGACTTAAATTACACTGAAAACATCTGTACGCACGGTCTGAAGAACATTGTGTGATGCTGCAGCAGACCTCTCCATACCTGAGAGTGTCCAGCCTCCACTGTGGATCCTCCAGTCCAGCTGATAGCTGCTTCACTCCTGAGTCTCCTGGATGGTTGTAGCTCAGGTCCAGCTCTCTCAGATGGGAGGGGTTGGAGGTCAGAGCTGAGATCAGAGAAGCACAGCCTTCCTCTGTGATCAGACAGCCCGACAGGCTGCAGAAAACAACACAAATGGCAGATTATGAGAGAAAAGACACCGACAGTAGACACCATCCTGAACAGGTCAGCTGTTCATCCATGACTGTAAAGCAGAATTAAAATGATCAGCAGTTGAACAGCTGAATTAATCCTGACCTGAGAGCTTCCAGGTTACACTTTGGACTCTGCAGTCCAACAGACAGCTCCTTCACCCCTGAATCCTGCAGGTTGTTGTTACTCAGGTCCAGTTCTGTCAGACTGGAGGACTGGGAGCTGAGAGCTGAGGACAGAGCTGCACAGCTTCTCTCTGAGAGGTTACAGCCATTCAGCCTGGGGAGGGAATAATGAGATAAATCTGTGACTTTCTCTCTGATAAACTGCAGGAGTATATTCATACACATTCCTCAAAATCTAAATATGCAAGTAAATAAATAATGAATTATAAAATAATTAAAAGTTAAATTCTTAAATTAAAATTCTCAGTTAATGAGAAATAACTGTTATTTTTTCTCCTTTTAACAAGTAAGCAGCGTATTTAAAACATATTTATCTCTGTACTTACACAGCTTTGTTGGAGGCTTTGACCACTGGCAGCAGCCTCAGAAGAGCCTCCTCTGAAGCAGAGTATTTCTTCAGGTCAAACACATCCAGATGTTTTCCTGATGACAGTAAGATGAAGACCAGAGCTGACCACTGAGCAGGAGACAGTTTATCTGTGGAGAGACGTCCTGAACTCAGGGCCTGTTGGATCTCCTCCACCAGAGAACGATCATTCAGTTCATTCAGACAGTGGAACAGATTGATGCTTCTCTCTACAGAGAGATTCTCACTGATCTTCTCCTTGATGTAATAAACTGTTTCCTGATTGGTCTGTGAGCTACTTCTTGTCTGTGTCAGCAGGCCTCGTAGGAGCCTCTGATTGGTCTGCAGGGAAAGACCCAGGAGGAAGCGGAGGAACAGGTCCAGGTGTCCATTTGGACTCTGTAAGGCCTTGTCCACAGAACTCTGATGGAGATATTTTAGATTAGGTTTGTTAAATATTTTTAACCACACAGAGGTTGTTTGTTGTTCTTCCATCAGGTTGACTCCAGACTTGATGAAGGTCAGATGGACATGAAGAGCAGCCAGAAACTCCTGAACACTCAGATGAACGAAGCAGAACACCTTCTCCTGGTACAGCCGTCTCTCCTCTTTAAAGATCTGTGTGAACACTCCTGAGTACACTGAAGCTGCTGAGATATCGATGCCACACTCTGTCAGGTCTGATTCATAGAAGATCAGGTTTCCTTTCTGCAGCTGCTCAAAAGCCAGTTTTCCCAGAGACTCAATCACCTTCCTGCTCTCTGGACTCCAGTGTGGATCTGTCTCAGCTCCTCCATCATACTTGACCTTCTTCACTTTGGCCTGAACCACCAGGAAGTGGATGTACATCTCAGTCAGGGTCTTGGGCAGCTCTCCTCCCTCTCTGGTTTCCAACACATCCTCCAGAACTGTAGCAGTGATCCAGCAGAAGACTGGGATGTGGCACATAATGTGGAGGCTTCGTGATGTCTGGATGTGGGAGATGATGCTGCTGGCCTGCTCCTCATCTATGAATCTCTTCCTGAAGTACTCCTCCTTCTGTGGGTCAGTGAACCCCCTGACCTCTGTCACCATGCCAACACAGCCAGGAGGGATCTGATTGGCTGCTGCAGGCCGTGTGGTTATCCAGAGGCGAGCAGAGGGAAGCAGGTTCCCCCTGATGAGGTTTGTCAGCAGCACATCCACTGAGGTGGACTCTGTAGTATCAGTCAGGGGCTCCTTGCTGTGGAAGTCCAGAGGAAGTCGACACTCATCCAGACCGTCAAAGATGAACACAACCTGGAACTGTTCAAAGCTGCAGATTCCTGCTTCTTTGGTTTCAGTAAAGAAGTGATGAACAAGTTCCACCAAGCTGAACTTTTTCTCTTTCAGCACATTCAGCTCTCTGAAAGTGAATGGAAACATGAGCTGGATGTCCTGGTTGGCTTTGCCTTCAGCCCAGTCCAGAGTGAACTTCTGTGTTAAGACTGTTTTCCCAATGCCAGCCACTCCCTTTGTCATCACTGCTCTGATTGGTTCATCTCTTCCAGGTGGGAGTTTAAAGATGTCTTCTTGTCTGATGGATGTTTCTGCTCTGTCTGCTTTCCTGGATGCTTCTTCAATCTGTCTGACCTCATGTTCATCATTGACCTCTCCAGTCCCTCCCTCTGTGATGTAGAGCTCTGTGTAGATCTGATTCAGAAGGGTTGGGTTTCCTGCTTTAGGAATCCCCTCAAACACACACTGGAACTTCTTCTTCAGAGCAGATTTAACTTTACGTACACAAACTGCAGCAAGAAGTTCTGAATGAAGACAAGAAATAACATCAGTAAACAAACATTTCCACTCTGTAAAGAATGAGTATTTGAACATGTGTTGTTCTGTGAGCTGAGACATCAGTAAATGTGTCATTTATCCAGCAGGTTACATCTTTAGAGAAATCCTCTTACTGCTCTGCAGACGCTCAGCCAGCTCCTCCTGCTTCATTCTCCTCAGGAAGTGAACTGTGATCTTCACTAATGCCTCTCTGCTCCACCTCTGCTCTTCATCCTCACCCTCCCTCTGACTCTCTAAGCATTCTGGGTAATCTGGACCCAGAACCTTCTGGATCTTCTTCAGCTCCTCCTTCACAAAAGTGAGCATGTTGTCCTCCAGCAGCTGGAACAGAATACTATATGAATGAGCCAATCAGACTGAAATCATGGAGCCAAACATCAGATCCATGTTGGACACACTGACAATCCGCTGGTCTACAAAGTGCAGCCTGGAGATGACTGTGAACACAATAGATGGAAAAGTAGTTGTTGTACATGTACAGACCATAAATATGGAGTCCAGCTGTGTCTGATGCTGCTGGGCAGACTGACCACTGGGAACCTCTGAGCTCTGCTGATCCACTCTGTGGAGGAATGATGAAGAATGAGCTCACATTGTGTCTGTCCACACAGAGACACAAGGTAAAGGTCCATGAAGGGATGTGTGGATGTGAACAGTGAATGCAGCCATAAAGCAGCTGATTAACTCTGAAGCAGCACATCAGCAGCATCTGTGTTCCAGAAGATAAGAGCTCAGTGTGTCTCTAACAGTGGGAGGAAGCTGATGTCAGATGAAGCAGTTTGAGGAGGAAGGGACACAGAACTGTGTGAACAGACAGAAGATTTGTGTGTTTGTGAGGAGTCGAGCTGATGTGTTGGTTGGATTGTATCTGCAGTTTCTGAAATACAACAAGAGCTTCAATCTGGAATCAGTTCATTGGTTTCCAGATTTATTGAACAGAAACAAGTCCAAAGAAATGATTTTCAGAGTCTTCACTGACCAACTTCTTTGTATTTAGAAAACAGAAGCAAATGTAGAATCTGATGCAGCATCACTCAGTAAAAGTTGTTCTAGAGTCAAAGAAAGACAGAAAGTTTATAGAATCTACAGTAACAGCGTTCTGGAAGCTTCTCCAACCAGCAGGTTACCTGCTGACAGGCGAGGGTGTCAGGATTGGGTATAAAAGCAGCTTCCACCAAAGGTTCAGTCTCTCCAACAAGGATGGGTCGTGGCTCACCACTTTGTGCCAAACTCCATCAGAGAATCATCAATAAGTTCAGGAAATATTTCTCAGAGTCAGATTGTAAAGAACTTTGGTCTTTCAGCATCTACAGAGCAGGATATTGTGAACAGATTCAGGGAGTCTGGAGAAATCTCAGTGTGGAAAGGCCAAGGACAGAAACCACTGTTGGATGAGCTCAGAGCCCTCAGGCAGCACTGCATGAGAAACTGTCAGGCCACCATGATCAATACAGCCACATGGGCTCAGGAGTTTATTGGTATTATTATTGTCATGTTTTTGGGTTTCAAACTTTCTTCTTTGTGAAAACCTCTGTTCAGACATTTTACCATCCATCCATCCATCATCTACTGCTTATCCGGGGGTCAGGTCGCGGGGGCAGCAGCTTTAGCAGAGAAACCCAGACGTCCCTGTCCCCGGCCACTTCCTCCAACTCTTCCGGGGGGCCCCCGAGGCGTTCCCAGGCCAGCCGAGAGACATAGTCTCTCCAATGTGTCCTGGGTCTTCCCCGGTGTCTCCTCCCAGTGGGACGTGCCCGGAACACCTCACCAGGGAGGCGTCCAGGGGGCATCCTAACCAGATGCCACCTCATCTGACTCCTCTCAATGCGGAGGAGCAGCGGTTCTACTCCGAGCCCCTCCCGGATGACTATCTCTAAGGGAGAGCCCAGACACCCTGCAGAGTAAACCCATTTCGGCTGCTTGTATTCACGATCTTGTTCTTTCGGTCACTACCCACAACTCGTGACCATAGGTGAGGATGGGAACGTAGATTGACCAGTAAATAGAGAGCTTCGCCTTCTGGCTCAGCTCCTTCTTCACAACGACGGGTCGGTGCAGAGCCCGCAACACTGCAGACGCCGCACCGATCCGCCCGTCAATCTCACGTTCCATTCGTCCCTCACTGTGAATGAGACCCCGAGATACTTGAACTCCTCCACTTGGGGAAGGATCTCATTCCCGACCTGGAGAGAGCATTCCACCCTTTTCCGGCTGAGAACCATAGTCTCGGACTTGGAGGTGCTGAATCTCACCCCAGCCTCTTCACACTCGGCTGCAAACCGCTCCAGTGAGAGCTGAACGTCATAGCCCGATGACGCTAACAGAACCGCATCATCCGCAAAAAGCAGAGACCCGATTCTGAGGTCGCCAAATCAGACACCCTCAACGCCCTGGCTGCGCCTAGAAATTCTGTCCATAAAAGTTAGGAACAGAAACGGCGACAAAGGGCAGCCCTGGCGGAGTCCAACCTTCACCGGAAACGTATCCGACTTACTGCTGGCAATGCGGACCAAACTTTGACACCGGTCATACAGAAACAGAACGGACCCTATCAAGGGGTCACTCCATATTCCCGACGCCCCCCCCACAGAACTTCCCGAGGGACACGGTCGAACGCTTTCTCCAAGTCCCCCAAACACATCGAACTCCCATGCACCCTCCAGGATCCTGCCGAGGGTATAGAGCTGGTCCACTGTTCCACGGCCAGGATGAAAACCACACTGCATCTCCTGAATCCGAGATTCGACTATCCGACGGATCCTCCTCTCCAGTACCCCCGAATAGACCTTACCAGGGAGGCTGAGGAGTGTGATACCCCTGTAGTAGGAACACACACTCCGGCCCCCCTTTTTAAAGAGGGGGACCACCACCCGATCTGCCAGTCCAGAGGCACTGTCCCCAATGTCCACGCGATGCTGCAGAGGCGTGTCAGCCAAGACAGTCCTGCAACATCCAGAGCCCTGAGAAACTCAGGACGGACCTCATCCACCCCTGGGGCCCGCCGAACCCCAGAAATGGGAGGGTCCGTGTCCGAGCTCTCCGACTCTGCCTCCTCCGAGCGTGTGTCGGTAGAATTGAGGAGGTCCTCCCCCCACCGACTCACAACTTCCCTAGTTGAGGTCAGCAAAGCTCCGTCCCCACCATACACAGTATTAAGAGAGTTAAAGCTCCTCTTGACGGGGGATTCTGACAAACGTTCCCAGCAGCTCCTCACAATACGTTTGGGCCTTCCAGGTCTGATCGGCATCCTCCCCCACCAGCGGAGCCAATTCACCACCAGGTGGTGATCAGTTGACAGCTCCGCCCCTCTCTTCACCTGAGTGTCCAGGACATACGGCCGCAAGTCCGACGATACAACCACAAAGTCGATCATCAAACTGCGGCCAAGGGTGTCCTGGTGCCAAGTGCACATATGGACACCCTAATGCCTGAACATGGTGTTCGTTATGGACAGTCCATGACTGGCACAGAAGTCCAACAACATAACACCACTCTGATTCAGATCGGGGGGGCCGTTCCTCCCAATCACACCCGTCCAGGTCTCACTGTCATCGCCAATGTGAGCATTGAGGGACATTTACCATCAAAGTTATTATTGATCCATGTGACTTTGTTCATGTTAGACTGTTTGTAAAGCAGCTGACATTGTTCAGAACATTTATTTTAGAAACAGCTCCTATATAATAAATATCATTATTAATATTTTACTCACTGAAAGAGACCTGTTTTAACATCCATACTTTCCACTCTGACAGTTTCACATGTGAACATGAAATGATGTGAATAAGAGCTCACATTAAACACAAGTTGGAATAAGAACTGTTCAGACTGACTCTGGTACATTTTACAGTGTTACACCATTTACACTCAGCTCACCTCAGAGACTGTGAACGTTGGTCTGATTTAAAGTCAATAACACGACCTGTTGACCTGTCGCTCTTCATGGACACACAGCTGGGTTCAGGTTCAGGTTCAGGTCTCTGAAAGCTTCTGATAGGAAAAAAAACACTTGTTTAATTTAAATTGACATGTTCAGTAAAATTCAGTTTGGATTAAAAAGTAAAAATGTGACAGTTTTGGTTTTAAGATATTAAGCTGTGAGATTAAATTTTAATAAATTAAAAAAAAGTTAACATTACTGACTTAATGCACCAGATTACTCAGATCAATCACTGATATATCAATAAAATTAAGTTTTAAATAAATCAACTGAAAACTTAACTTTGTTTTAATAAAGAGCAGAAAGACTAAAGTAAACATCACTTTACACACATGATGCAGCTGATTAATCTCATCAGAGACATCAAGAACTGATCCAAGTCTGAAATAATTCATCTGAAAACTGGTTATTGTCAGAAGTGGTGGTGGAGCGGGAGGTTGAGGACCTAAAAGTTACCAGGAAGGAGGCGAGGGCTGGCAAAAAGGTTGACTGAAACAACTCAATTTAAAGTGCTGCCAAGGCAGGAGCTAAAAACTGCAAATAAACTAAAAGAGAACCAAAGAGGGACGAAGCGGCTGATCACAAGAAAAATACAGAGGAAGGAATTACACAGGTGAGCAGAAACAACCTGCATACAAGGACCTGGCACTGACTGACAAAACCTGGAGAATATACACTGACACTGGGGAGGACTGCAGGTTCCTGGTGTTCACCTCAACGATGAACTGGACCGGACCACCACCACTGATGCAGGTCAGCTCTGTCAGCAACAGACTGCTGCTTCCAAAGTGCAGCAGTGAACGCTGCCGCAGATCTTTCAGCCCATCAGGATCCTCAACAACCAACTATTAGTCTCTGTGCTGTACAAAATGTGCAATCTGTGCATTACTAGGACTAAAAGGTGTGAAATATGTTCAGTTTATTCCCTTATTTTCTTTTATAATATAGCCCATACTGAATATTTTACTCTTTTTTTAGATCATCTTCCAAATATGTGATTTTATTATGGGTGCCCAATGCCAAAGGCAGGGCACACATATTACTATTGCTCATACTTATTATTCTCCCGCTTCCGTCACGTTTTTTCGGCGCGCTACTCGTCCCACAGCGAAGGTCCGACTAAAATAAAAAACACATGGCTGCGTGCGCGCCGATCTGGAGAGGTGTGCTTGTATTTTTCTCTCATTACTCGAGCGGAATAGCGGATAAATGGGAAAAAGCGGGCAAATTGTCAATGGGAAAATGAATGGAGAAGGCCTTAACGAGCCCCAAACTGCCTCCCCTTGGAGGCCTCTGAACTCAGCCTTTCAAGGTCACACACACATCATTCAAAGTTTGTGTGTGACAGGAAAGACTCAGCTTTAACTGTGGTAAAGGGCTTGTTAATAGCTTATACGGCTTTGACACAACGGCAGTTTACGTTTTAGGTGTCCAGAGGAGGTCGTGTCATGTCAGTTACACTGTAACTGTCACTCTAAAAATCTTTAAAAAACAATTTCTCGAACAAATTCCTCTCACGTCCAAAATATCTGCCTGATCTGGATAAATTATACATCAAAACGTAGGTATTTTAGTTGTCTTTCACCCAATGTGACTGTCATTGAGCTTGGCCTCACAGATTTCTCACAAATCCCCTCTGAGCAAAGAGAGGGAACATTAAATCCCATTATAAAACGGGCGAGCCCTGAAATCAGACGGAAAAATAATTTTAAAACTGCCATAATAAAGGAGCCACGGGGGGTAGAAGAATAAAAATGACACCGATGGCTTCCCCCGTCCCTTCTGGCGCTCACGGTGAAAGAATTATTCGGAAACGACTTCTACTTTTCGAACAGCGAGCGTTTTGTTCCAGATTTCTGCCTCAATATGAAAACCCCATGATTTTAAGGGGACAAAGTGAGGTGCAGATTTGGCAGTTGGCAGTTGGCAGTTGGCAGGCACAGCTGTTGCCCATAGCAACTAATGCTGACCACACCCAAGATGGCTGCCCTGTTCTATAGCTGATGAGGGCAGAGCAAAGATGGCTGATGAGGGCAGAGTAAACATAGCAGCAGGAGGGCAGGAGCAGGAGGGCAGCATTAGGGCAGCAGGAGGGCAGCATTAGGGCTGGAGCAGGGCAGGAGGGCAGGAGCAGGTGGGCAGGAGGAGGGCAGCATTAGGGCTGGAGCAGGGCAGGAGGAGGGCAGCATTAGGGCAGCATTAGGGCAGGAGCAAGGCAGGAGGGCAGCATTAGGGCAGCAGGAGGGCAGGAGCAGGGCAGCATTAGGGCAGGAGCAGGGCAGGAGGGCAGCATTAGGGCAGCAGGAGGGCAGCATTAGGGCAGGAGCAAGGCAGGAGGGCAGCATTAGGGCAGCAGGAGGGCAGGAGCAGGGCAGGAGGGCAGCATTATGGCAGCAGGAGGGCAGCATTAGGGCAGCATTAGGGCAGCATTAGGGAAGCAGGAGGGCAGCATTAGGGCAGGAGCAGAGCAGAGCAGGGCAGGAGGGCAGCATTAGGGCAGGAGCAGAGCAGGGCAGGAGGGCAGCAGCAGGGCATCAGCAGGGCAGCCAACATGGTTAAACAGCTTCATGCCAGCTGCTCATGAGACAAATGCGCGCGATAGCGCGCACTCACTCATAAATTTCCATTATTCAGAACAGATTAACAGGTTCATGCCAGCTCCTGATGAGACAAATGCACGCGATAGCGCGCACTAACTCATGTTTTCCATTAATCTGAACAGATTAACAGGTTCATGCCAGCTCCTGATGAGACAAATGCACGCGATAGCGCGCACTAACTCATGTTTTCCATTATTCAGAACAGATTAACAGGTTCATGCCAGCTCCTGATGAGACAAATGCACGCGATAGCGCGCACTAACTCATGTTTTCCATTATTCAGAACAGATTAACAGGTTCATAACAGCCCCTGATTAGACAAATGTGCGCGATAGCGCGCACTAACTCATAAATTTCCATTATTCAGAACAGATTAACAGGTTCATGCCAGCCCCTGATGAGACAAATGCGCGCAACAGCGCGCACTAACTCATAAATTTCCATTATTCAGAACAGATTAACAGGTTCATGCAAGCCCCTGATGAGACAAATGCGCGCGACAGCGCGCACTAACTCATAAATTTCCATTATTCAGAACAGATTAACAGGTTCATGCCAGCTCCTGATGAGACAAATGCACGCGATAGCGCGCACTAACTCATGTTTTCCATTATTCAGAACAGATTAACAGGTTCATGCCAGCTCCTAATGAGACAAATAGACGCGATAGCGCGCACTAACTCATGTTTTCCATTATTCAGAACAGATTAACAGGTTCATGCCAGCCCCTGATTAGACAAATGTGCGTGATAGCGCGCACTAACTCATAAATTTCCATTAATCTGAACAGATTAACAGGTTCATGGCAGCTGCTGACGAGACAAATGCGCGTGATAGCGCGCACTAACTCATAAATTTCTATTAATCTGAGCAGATTAACAGGTTCATGGCAGCTGCTGACGAGACAAATGCGCGTGATAGCGCGCACTAACTCATAAATTTCTATTAATCTGAACAGATTAACAGGTTCATGCCAGCCCCTGACGACACAAATGCGCGCGATAGCGCGCATTCACTCATATGTTTTCAATTATTCTGAACAGATTAACAGGTTCATGCCAGCCCCTGATGAGACAAATGCGCGCGATAGCGCGCACTAACTCATATGATTCCATTATTCAGAACAGATAAACAGGTTCATGCCAGCCCCTGATGAGACAAATGAGTGCGATAGCGCGCACTAACTCATATGTTTCCATTATTCAGAACAGATTAACAGGTTCATGCCAGCCCCTGATTAGACAAATGTGCGCGATAGCGCGCACTCACTCATGTTTTCCATTAATCTGAACAGATTAACAGGTTCATGCCAGCCCCTGATGAGACAAAAGCGTGCGATAGCGCGCACTAACTCATATGTTTCCATTATTCAGAACAGATTAACAGGTTCATGCCAGCCCCTGATTAGACAAATGTGCGCGATAGCGCGCACTAACTCATGTTTTCCATTAATCTGAACAGATTAACAGGTTCATGCCAGCCCCTGATTAGACAAATGTGCGCGCTATCGCGCGCATTGACTCATTAATTTCCATTATTCAGAACAGATTAACAGGTTCATGCCAGGTCCTGACAAGACAAATGCGCGTGATAGCGCGCACTAACTAATAAATTTCTATTAATCTGAACAGATTAACAGGTTCATGGCAGCTGCTGACGAGACAAATGCACGCGATAGCGCGCACTAACTCATGTTTTCCATTATTCAGAACAGATTAACAGGTTCATGCCAGCTCCTGATGAGACAAATGCACGCGATAGCGCGCACTAACTCATGTTTTCCATTATTCAGAACAGATTAAATGGTTCATGCCAGCCCCTGATTAGACAAATGTGCGCGATAGCGCGCACTAACTCATAAATTTCCATTATTCAGAACAGATTAACAGGTTCATGCCAGCCCCTGATGAGACAAATGCGCGCGACAGCGCGCACTAACTCATAAATTTCCATTATTCAGAACAGATTAACAGGTTCATGCCAGCTCCTGATGAGACAAATGCACGCGATAGCGCGCACTAACTCATGTTTTCCATTAATCTGAACAGATCAACAGGTTCATGCCAGCTCCTGATGAGACAAATGCACGCGATAGCGCGCACTAACTCATGTTTTCCATTATTCAGAACAGATTAACAGGTTCATGCCAGCTCCTGATGAGACAAATGCACGCGATAGCGCGCACTAACTCATGTTTTCCATTATTCAGAACAGATTAACAGGTTCATGCCAGCCCCTGATGAGACAAATGTGCGCGATAGCGCGCACTCACTCATGTTTTCCATTATTCAGAACAGATTAACAGGTTCATGCCAGCCCCTGATTAGACAAATGTGCGCGATAGCGCGCACTAACTCATAAATTTCCATTATTCAGAACAGATTAACAGGTTCATGCCAGCCCCTGATGAGACAAATGCACGCAATAGCGCGCACTAACTCATGTTTTCCATTATTCAGAACAGATTAACAGGTTCATGCCAGCTCCTGATGAGACAAATGCACGCGATAGCGCGCACTAACTCATAAATTTCCATTATTCAGAACAGATTAACAGGTTCATGCCAGCCCCTGATGAGAAAAATGCGCGCGACAGCGCGCACTAACTCATAAATTTCCATTATTCAGAACAGATTAACAGGTTCATGCCAGCTCCTGATGAGACAAATGCACGCGATAGCGCGCATTCACTCATATGTTTTCAATTATTCTGAACAGATTAACAGGTTCATGCCAGCCCCTGATGAGACAAATGCGCGCGATAGCGCGCACTAACTCATATGATTCCATTATTCAGAACAGATAAACAGGTTCATGCCAGCCCCTGATTAGACAAATGTGCGCGCTATCGCGCGCATTGACTCATTAATTTCCATTATTCAGAACAGATTAACAGGTTCATGCCAGGTCCTGACAAGACAAATGCGCGTGATAGCGCGCACTAACTAATAAATTTCTATTAATCTGAACAGATTAACAGGTTCATGGCAGCTGCTGACGAGACAAATGCACGCGATAGCGCGCACTAACTCATGTTTTCCATTAATCTGATCAGATTAACAGGTTCATGCCAGCTCCTGATGAAACAAATGCACGCGATAGCGCGCACTAACTCATGTTTTCCATTATTCAGAACAGATTAACAGGTTCATGCCAGCTCCTGATGAGACAAATGCACGCGATAGCGCGCACTAACTCATGTTTTCCATTATTCAGAACAGATTAACAGGTTCATGCCAGCCCCTGATTAGACAAATGTGCGCGATAGCGCGCACTAACTCATAAATTTCCATTATTCAGAACAGATTAACAGGTTCATGCCAGCCCCTGATGAGACAAATGCGCGCGACAGCGCGCACTAACTCATAAATTTCCATTATTCAGAACAGATTAACAGGTTCATGCCAGCTCCTGATGAGACAAATGCACGCGATAGCGCGCACTAACTCATGTTTTCCATTAATCTGAACAGATTAACAGGTTCATGCCAGCTCCTGATGAGACAAATGCACGCGATAGCGCGCACTAACTCATGTTTTCCATTATTCAGAACAGATTAACAGGTTCATGCCAGCTCCTGATGAGACAAATGCACGCGATAGCGCGCACTAACTCATGTTTTCCATTAATCTGAACAGATTAACAGGTTCATGCCAGCTCCTGATGAGACAAATGCACGCGATAGCGCGCACTAACTCATGTTTTCCATTATTCAGAACAGATTAACAGGTTCATGCCAGCTCCTGATGAGACAAATGCACGCGATAGCGCGCACTAACTCATAAATTTCCATTATTCAGAACAGATTAACAGGTTCATGCCAGCCCCTGATGAGACAAATGCGCGCGACAGCGCGCACTAACTCATAAATTTCCATTATTCAGAACAGATTAACAGGTTCATGCCAGCTCCTGATGAGACAAATGCAGGCGATAGCGCGCATTCACTCATATGTTTTCAATTATTCTGAACAGATTAACAGGTTCATGCCAGCCCCTGATGAGACAAATGCGCACGATAGCGCGCACTAACTCATATGTTTCCATTATTCAGAACAGATTAACAGGTTCATGCCAACTCCTGATGAGACAAATGCACGCGATAGCGCGCACTAACTCATGTTTTCCATTATTCAGAACAGATTAACAGGTTCATGCCAGCCCCTGACAAGACAAATGCACGCGATAGCGCGCACTAACTCATGTTTTCCATTATTCAGAACAGATTAACAGGTTCATGCCAGCTCCTGATGAGACAAATGCACGCGATAGCGCGCACTAACTCATAAATTTCCATTATTCAGAACAGATTAACAGGTTCATGCCAGCCCCTGATGAGACAAATGCGCGCGACAGCGCGCACTAACTCATAAATTTCCATTATTCAGAACAGATTAACAGGTTCATGCCAGCTCCTGATGAGACAAATGCACGCGATAGCGCGCACTAACTCATGTTTTCCATTAATCTGAACAGATTAACAGGTTCATGCCAGCTCCTGATGAAACAAATGCACGCGATAGCGCGCACTAACTCATGTTTTCCATTATTCAGAACAGATTAACAGGTTCATGCCAGCTCCTGATGAGACAAATGCACGCGATAGCGCGTACTAACTCATGTTTTCCATTATTCAGAACAGATTAACAGGTTCATGCCAGCCCCTGATTAGACAAATGTGCGCGATAGCGCGCACTCACTCATGTTTTCCATTAATCTGAACAGATTAACAGGTTCATGCCAGCCCCTGATGAGACAAAAGCGTGCGATAGCGCGCACTAACTCATATGTTTCCATTATTCAGAACAGATTAACAGGTTCATGCCAGCCCCTGATTAGACAAATGTGCGCGATAGCGCGCACTAACTCATGTTTTCCATTAATCTGAACAGATTAACAGGTTCATGCCAGCCCCTGATTAGACAAATGTGCGCGCTATCGCGCGCATTGACTCATTAATTTCCATTATTCAGAACAGATTAACAGGTTCATGCCAGGTCCTGACAAGACAAATGCGCGTGATAGCGCGCACTAACTAATAAATTTCTATTAATCTGAACAGATTAACAGGTTCATGGCAGCTGCTGACGAGACAAATGCACGCGATAGCGCGCACTAACTCATGTTTTCCATTAATCTGATCAGATTAACAGGTTCATGCCAGCTCCTGATGAGACAAATGCGCGCGATAGCGCGCACTAACTCATGTTTTCCATTATTCAGAACAGATTAACAGGTTCATGCCAGCTCCTGATGAGACAAATGCACGCGATAGCGCGCACTAACTCATGTTTTCCATTATTCAGAACAGATTAACAGGTTCATGCCAGCCCCTGATTAGACAAATGTGCGCGATAGCGCGCACTAACTCATAAATTTCCATTATTCAGAACAGATTAACAGGTTCATGCCAGCCCCTGATGAGACAAATGCACGCGATAGCGCGCACTAACTCATGTTTTCCATTATTCAGAACAGATTAACAGGTTCATGCCAGCTCCTGATGAGACAAATGCACGCGATAGCGCGCACTAACTCATAAATTTCCATTATTCAGAACAGATTAACAGGTTCATGCCAGCCCCTGATGAGACAAATGCGCGCGACAGCGCGCACTAACTCATAAATTTCCATTATTCAGAACAGATTAACAGGTTCATGCCAGCTCCTGATGAGACAAATGCACGCGATAGCGCGCATTCACTCATATGTTTTCAATTATTCTGAACAGATTAACAGGTTCATGCCAGCCCCTGATGAGACAAATGCGCACGATAGCGCGCACTAACTCATATGTTTCCATTATTCAGAACAGATTAACAGGTTCATGCCAACTCCTGATGAGACAAATGCACGCGATAGCGCGCACTAACTCATGTTTTCCATTATTCAGAACAGATTAACAGGTTCATGCCAGCTCCTGATGAGACAAATGCACGCGATAGCGCGCACTAACTCATGTTTTCCATTATTCAGAACAGATTAACAGGTTCATGCCAGCTCCTGATGAGACAAAAGCGTGCGATAGCGCGCACTAACTCATATGTTTCCATTATTCAGAACAGATTAACAGGTTCATGCCAGGTCCTGACAAGACAAATGCGCGTGATAGCGCGCACTAACTAATAAATTTCTATTAATCTGAACAGATTAACAGGTTCATGGCAGCTGCTGACGAGACAAATGCACGCGATAGCGCGCACTAACTCATGTTTTCCATTAATCTGATCAGATTAACAGGTTCATGCCAGCTCCTGATGAGACAAATGCACGCGATAGCGCGCACTAACTCATTAATTTCCATTATTCAGAACAGATTAACAGGTTCATGCCAGGTCCTGACAAGACAAATGCGCGTGATAGCGCGCACTAACTAATAAATTTCTATTAATCTGAACAGATTAACAGGTTCATGGCAGCTGCTGACGAGACAAATGCACGCGATAGCGCGCACTAACTCATGTTTTCCATTAATCTGATCAGATTAACAGGTTCATGCCAGATCCTGATGAGACAAATGCACGCGATAGCGCGCACTAACTCATGTTTTCCATTATTCAGAACAGATTAACAGGTTCATGCCAGCTCCTGATGAGACAAATGCACGCGATAGCGCGCACTAACTCATGTTTTCCATTATTCAGAACAGATTAACAGGTTCATGCCAGCCCCTGATTAGACAAATGTGCGCGATAGCGCGCACTAACTCATAAATTTCCATTATTCAGAACAGATTAACAGGTTCATGCCAGCCCCTGATGAGACAAATGCGCGCGACAGCGCGCACTAACTCATAAATTTCCATTATTCAGAACAGATTAACAGGTTCATGCCAGCTCCTGATGAGACAAATGCACGCGATAGCGCGCACTAACTCATGTTTTCCATTAATCTGAACAGATTAACAGGTTCATGCCAGCTCCTGATGAGACAAATGCACGCGATAGCGCGCACTAACTCATGTTTTCCATTATTCAGAACAGATTAACAGGTTCATGCCAGCTCCTGATGAGACAAATGCACGCGATAGCGCGCACTAACTCATGTTTTCCATTAATCTGAACAGATTAACAGGTTCATGCCAGCTCCTGATGAGACAAATGCACGCGATAGCGCGCACTAACTCATGTTTTCCATTATTCAGAACAGATTAACAGGTTCATGCCAGCTCCTGATGAGACAAATGCACGCGATAGCGCGCACTAACTCATAAATTTCCATTATTCAGAACAGATTAACAGGTTCATGCCAGCCCCTGATGAGACAAATGCGCGCGACAGCGCGCACTAACTCATAAATTTCCATTATTCAGAACAGATTAACAGGTTCATGCCAGCTCCTGATGAGACAAATGCACGCGATAGCGCGCATTCACTCATATGTTTTCAATTATTCTGAACAGATTAACAGGTTCATGCCAGCCCCTGATGAGACAAATGCGCACGATAGCGCGCACTAACTCATATGTTTCCATTATTCAGAACAGATTAACAGGTTCATGCCAACTCCTGATGAGACAAATGCACGCGATAGCGCGCACTAACTCATGTTTTCCATTATTCAGAACAGATTAACAGGTTCATGCCAGCCCCTGATTAGACAAATGTGCGCGATAGCGCGCACTAACTCATAAATTTCCATAATTCAGAACAGATTAACAGGTTCATGCCAGCCCCTGATGAGACAAATGCGCGCGACAGCGCGCACTAACTCATAAATTTCCATTATTCAGAACAGATTAACAGGTTCATGCCAGCTCCTGATGAGACAAATGCACGCGATAGCGCGCACTAACTCATGTTTTCCATTATTCAGAACAGATAAACAGGTTCATGCCAGCTCCTGATGAGACAAATGCACGCGATAGCGCGCACTAACTCATGTTTTCCATTATTCAGAACAGATTAACAGGTTCATGCCAGCTCCTGATGAGACAAATGCACGCGATAGCGCGCACTAACTCATGTTTTCCATTATTCAGAACAGATTAACAGGTTCATGCCAGCTCCTGATGAGACAAATGCACGCGATAGCGCGCACTAACTCATAAATTTCCATTATTCAGAACAGATTAACAGGTTCATGCCAGCCCCTTATGAGACAAATGCGCGCGACAGCGCACACTAACTCATAAATTTCCATTATTCAGAACAGATTAACAGGTTCATGCCAGCTCCTGATGAGACAAATGCACGCGATAGCGCGCACTAACTCATGTTTTCCATTAATCTGAACAGATTAACAGGTTCATGCCAGCTCCTGATGAGACAAATGCACGCGATAGCGCGCACTAACTCATGTTTTCCATTATTCAGAACAGATTAACAGGTTCATGCCAGCTCCTGATGAGACAAATGCACGCGATAGCGCGCACTAACTCATGTTTTCCATGATTCAGGACAGATTAACAGGTTCATGCCAGCCCCTGATTAGACAAATGTGCGCGATAGCGCGCACTAACTCATAAATTTCCATTATTCAGAACAGATTAACAGGTTCATGCCAGCTCCTGATGAGACAAATGCACGCGATAGCGCGCACTAACTCATGTTTTCCATTATTCAGAACAGATTAACAGGTTCATGCCAGCTCCTAATGAGACAAATAGACGCGATAGCGCGCACTAACTCATGTTTTCCATTATTCAGAACAGATTAACAGGTTCATGCCAGGTCCTGACAAGACAAATGCGCGTGATAGCGCGCACTAACTCATAAATTTCCATTAATCTGAACAGATTAACAGGTTCATGGCAGCTGCTGACGAGACAAATGCGCGCGATAGCGCGCACTAACTCATATGTTTCCATTACTCTCAACACATCAGTTGTGATAACAGCTTCATGGCAGCCCCTGACGATACAAATGCGCGCGATAGCGCGCATTCACTCATATGTTTTCAATTATTCTGAACAGATTAACAGGTTCATGCCAGCCCCTGATGAGACAAATGTGCGCGCTATCGCGCGCATTAACTCATAAATTTCCATTATTCAGAACAGATTAACAGGTTCATGCCAGCTCCTGATGAGACAAATGCGCGCGATAGCGCGCACTAACTCATGTTTTCCATTATTCAGAACAGATTAACAGGTTCATGCCAGGTCCTGACAAGACAAATGCGCGTGATAGCGCGCACTAACTCATAAATTTCCATTAATCTGAACAGATTAACAGGTTCATGGCAGCTGCTGACGAGACAAATGCGCGCGATAGCGCGCACTAACTCATATGTTTCCATTACTCTCAACACATCAGTTGTGATAACAGCTTCATGGCAGCCCCTGACGATACAAATGCGCGCGATAGCGCGCATTCACTCATATGTTTTCAATTATTCTGAACAGATTAACAGGTTCATGCCAGCCCCTGATGAGACAAATTTGCGCGCTATCGCGCGCATTAACTCATAAATTTCCATTATTCAGAACAGATTAACAGGTTCATGCCAGGTCCTGACGAGACAAATGCGAGCGATAGCGCGCACTAACTCATAAATTTCCATTATTCAGAACAGATTAACAGGTTCATGCCAGCTCCTGATGAGACAAATGCACGCGATAGCGCGCACTAACTCATGTTTTCCATTAATCTGAACAGATTAACAGGTTCATGCTAGCCCCTGATGAGACAAATGCGCGCGATAGCGCGCACTAACTCATATGTTTCCATTATTCAGAACAGTTTAACAGGTTCATGCCAGCCCCTGATTAGACAAATGTGCGCGATAGCGCGCACTAACTCATATGTTTCCATTATTCAGAACAGATTAACAGGTTCATGCCAGCCCCTGATTAGACAAATGTGCGCGATAGCGCGCACTAACTCATATGTTTCCATTATTCAGAACAGTTTAACAGGTTCATGCCAGCCCCTGATTAGACAAATGCGCGCGATAGCGCGCACTAACTCATAAATTTCCATTATTCAGAACAGATTAACAGGTTCATGCCAGCTCCTGATGAGACAAATGCGCGCCATAGCGCGCACTAACTCATGTTTTCCATTAATCTGAACAGATTAACAGGTTCATGCCAGCCCCTGATGAGACAAATGCGCGCCATAGCGCGCACTAACTCATGTTTTCCATTAATCTGAACAGATTAACAGGTTCATGCCAGCCCCTGATGAGACAAATGCGTGCGATAGCGCGCACTAACTCATATGTTTCCATTATTCAGAACAGATTGACAGGTTCATGCCAGCCCCTGATTAGACAAATGTGCGCGCTATCGCGCGCATTAACTCATAAATTTCCATTATTCAGAACAGATTAACAGGTTCATGCCAGGTCCTGACGAGACAAATGCGAGCGATAGCGCGCACTAACTCATAAATTTCCATTATTCAGAACAGATTAACAGGTTCATGCCAGCTCCTGATGAGACAAATGCACGCGATAGCGCGCACTAACTCATGTTTTCCATTAATCTGAACAGATTAACAGGTTCATGCTAGCCCCTGATGAGACAAATGCGCGCGATAGCGCGCACTAACTCATATGTTTCCATTATTCAGAACAGTTTAACAGGTTCATGCCAGCCCCTGATTAGACAAATGTGCGCGATAGCGCGCACTAACTCATATGTTTCCATTATTCAGAACAGATTAACAGGTTCATGCCAGCCCCTGATTAGACAAATGTGCGCGATAGCGCGCACTAACTCATATGTTTCCATTATTCAGAACAGTTTAACAGGTTCATGCCAGCCCCTGATTAGACAAATGCGCGCGATAGCGCGCACTAACTCATAAATTTCCATTATTCAGAACAGATTAACAGGTTCATGCCAGCTCCTGATGAGACAAATGCGCGCCATAGCGCGCACTAACTCATGTTTTCCATTAATCTGAACAGATTAACAGGTTCATGCCAGCCCCTGATGAGACAAATGCGCGCCATAGCGCGCACTAACTCATGTTTTCCATTAATCTGAACAGATTAACAGGTTCATGCCAGCCCCTGATGAGACAAATGCGTGCGATAGCGCGCACTAACTCATATGTTTCCATTATTCAGAACAGATTGACAGGTTCATGCCAGCCCCTGATTAGACAAATGTGCGCGCTATCGCGCGCATTAACTCATAAATTTCCATTATTCAGAACAGATTAACAGGTTCATGCCAGGTCCTGACGAGACAAATGCGCGCGATAGCGCGCACTAACTCATGTTTCCATTACTTTCAACACATCAGTTGTGATAATAGGTTCATGCCAGCCGCTGACTCATAAGTTTTCCATTATTCTGAACAGATCAACTGGGCCTTATGTGTCGAAAGCAGGCAGATTTCACCAGAACAAGCCACAATCTCATATTTAAGACTGGATTTGAAGTATCTGACAACTAGCAGCTATCTCACTCTCTGTGTCTGTGTGTGGATGGGCCTTAATCGACCACATTTACATTTCCCAGCCAAATTGCTGCCTCCAGTCAGGAGTACTGCACACGTACTACAGCTATCACAGTCCAGTTTATTGTGTACTGAACAATACTGGCTGCTGATTGGCTATTTATTTATCCATTTTTATGTCTATTTATTCGTCTATATATTTGTCTATTTATTCGTCTATTTATTCGTCTATTTATTCTCAAATCATGAGCACTTTTGAATTATAATCATGGTATTTTATTTGACAGTTGGCAATTATGTTAATTATTGTACATATCTTCCAATCAGTGAAATATGAACTTTGAGGATCATGGCTTAACTAGTAGTGTGATTCTTCCTGATTGCTGTACCGTGCTGGCACGGTGATGCTTTGACAATTAGTTTATCATCCTTGACCATGTTTTTGTGAGAAGAGCATCATGAGTTTGTTCAGTCGGAGAGCTACACCACCAGTGATGAGAAGCTCAGAGAAGGCAGACAGGACAGAGACGGAGCAGCTTCAGTCAGACAGAGAAAAAGATGAAACTGAGGTAAATGTTGGAGTCAAAGGTTCAGAGTTACACCTCACACTTCACTCTGTTTAACGTGAATCCTTAACTCATAACATCACCAGATTGTTCCATTTATTCATTAGAAGTTATCATGCTTTTGTTTTTCTTCTCTCAGAGAAACCAACACAACCCCCCCCCAGAAAACACTCATGCAGCATCTTCGGTTGGAGAAGCAGGACCTCATTAGATGTAACGCTGCACTTACAGGTGAGACTTCTACATGTATGAAGACAGTTTCAGTGCTTTTCATCATGTGTGCTTGGTGCTAATTTCATGATTGTTGTATCCAGCTTTTAAAATATGAGCAACCAGATGGAAACCAGCATGAATCCAGACTACAGTCATCATGCAGATGCTGCAGAGACAGACAAAAAGGTCTAAAGTAAGTACTGACACTTCCCCTCACAGCTCACATACAGTAAGGATGTCTGTTTATGATTAATGCTGTTAATGATTGTGTGTCCAGCTTTCCATCTGAGGTCCTGCTGAACCGAACACCTGCGCTTCCACAGGAGGATTCAAACTGCATCGTGACGTGTCCAAGGAGAAGAACTATGAAAAAAGATGAGTGTTTTTATCTTTACTCAATACATTGATTGTACTTTAGATTTTTTTGTGATGAATCAAAAACAAGAAAATTTATCTACATGAAACTCAACATTTGGTTTCCTCTCTTTTTGTCTTATGAAGCAGTGAAAGACTCCCATCAGCTGCAGTGACCCAAACAACCTTCAGCAACCACAGATGTGACCGAGGACTCCGATGAAGACTGGAGTTTCTATCACCATAGGACAGAGGTAAGATTTGAATGTTGTTGGGTTTAATGTCCTCATGTCTTCCTCTTACTGTGATGGTGAATGCTTACAGATATTTCTCTACACAGGGACCCCCCCCACACACGCAGAGCAGAGCCTGGAGGGACATGAGGATCATCAATTTCTGTTTTCCAATCATATTTGTCATTGTTTCATTGTATCTACATTTATAGACTGTGACATGTTAAAGTTTATCAAAACTGACTGAATTATAATGATCTGTTGTTGCTAAATAAACACATTTAAACTGTCAGTATGTCTGAACATTACTTTCTGTCCTCCTCCTCTGGGATCTCTGCTTCAACCCCCCCAAAAGGGGACTCGGTTGGCTAAAAGACCAGTAACTGAGCAGGTGATTGGCTGTTTAAACTCTCCTCCTTAATCAGGTAAACATAATGGCTGCCACCATTTAAAGGGTAAAGTGGTTCATTGTGTGATTAAGACATTAAAAACCTTGTTTAAGCCATCTATTAAGCCAGCCGTCTCTCCCTCATGCTGCCCAAAGCAGGCAGGTTTCACCACAGCAGGCCAGGATCTCAAATGTTAAACTATGTTTGAGCTTATCTCTGTACCTTAGTTTAATACTGAAATACCTAATGCTTGACTGGCAACTAGCAGGTCTCTCAGCACAGCACAGCTCTCATCTGTGTGTGTGTGTGGACGGGCAGAAGACGGGCAGCAGCTGGGCACCCATCAAAATTTCTTCAGAAATGTTCTAGTTTTATGTTGCTCTTTTGTCTTGTCTTGTGTTTTTTCAGATATATTATTATAATAACTTGATTCACTTTTGCTGCGACCCTTTTGTCACACATCACTCCTGACTCTTTTATCCATCCTGCCTGTACTCTCTTCTTCACCTCTTTTCCACACTTCCTTGGACAGTTGCTCCCACGTACCTGAACTCCTGCACCTTTGTGATCACTGCTCCCTGCAGCCTGACTGTTCTACCTGCCTCCTTCTCATTTACTCACAGGTATTCGTTCTTACTACAGTCGGCTTTCATTCCTCTTCCTCTGAACAATCTCCTGCACTTCTATTCTTTCCACTCTGACAGTTTCACATGTGAACATGAAATGATGTGAATAAGAGCTCACATTAAACACAAGTTGGAATAAGAACTGTTCAGACTGACTCTGGTACATTTTACAGTGTTACACCATTTACACTCAGCTCACCTCAGAGACCGTGAACGTTGGTCTGATTTAAAGTCAATAAAACGATCCGTTGACCTGTCGCTCTTCATGGACACACAGCTGGGTTCAGGGTCAGGTTCATGTTGAAGTGTGCGTCTCCGATTCAACGGACTAAATAAAAATAAACGTTTGGTTTAAATTTACATGGTCAGTAAAATTCTGGATTATAAAGTAAAATGTGACAGTTTTAAGATATTTCATTGAGATTAAATAAAGTAAATAAAATCTGAAAACTGAAAACACTTTGTTATAATTTAAGTTTAATTTATATTACAGATTTTATGCACCTTGTTTACATTACATGTTATGTACAGCTGGACATGATGAATATTAATAAATTGAGCAGATATCAACTATTTTATCTGAGAACTATTCATCATATTAACTGTTAGTCAGCTTGGTTTGAACACTGAAGACTTACTTTCTGTCAGATGGATCCATGCTGCTGAATTCCCATCAGCTCACACACACTTTCTACCTTCATCTGCAGAGGAAACACAGATCATTCATCTGCACATCAACTCAAATCCTCTTTTCCATCATCTGTGCTGTAAACAGATCAGCTGCTCCTCCACTGATTGGCTCTGATTCTCTGTTTCAGTGTCAGCTGAATGCAGTCAGACAGGAGTGTTGAGGCAGAGGAAGCTGCCATCAGCTGCTCTTCCACTACCTGTCCACTAGATGGAGGCATGGAGCTACAGCCCAGCACACACCTCATGATGAAGGATTCTTAGGAAGAGTTTCTTTCCTGAGGCTGTGACCCTGCTGAATTCTGCACCATCACTTTAACTTCTACCAGCATACTGTCACTTTACTGCATCCTTGCACCTTCTGCACTGCTTATGTGTCTGACTATATTCTATATATTACTATACTGTCTATATTTCATCATCATCTCTACATTCCTTTAAGATAATAATCACCAAACGTGTTAGAAAATGGTACGATCCACCTCGGGGGTGTTTGAGATTTTACGGCTATTTTTCTGGTCATGAATGTGATAAATATATTTAACTTAAATAAAATAAAAACATGAAGCAGTTTGTTTATTTGTGAAGAAAACAAACAGAAACATCAGCTGATCATAATTTTGACTGAATCCAGTTAATTAATAATCTGATCATCATGTAGATTTGTCTTCAAACACAAAGTGATCAAAGTTTGTTCTGAAATAAGAAGCGAACATGTTCTCCAACATTACAGAGCAGAAACAAACAGGAAACTCACAGATTGTTCAGAGCTGCAGAAGAAGAAGACTCTCCACTCGACAGACTGAGACACAGGTGACCTGCTTCCTGGAACCAGTCAGAGCAGAGTCCACCTGTGATGGAGGCGGGACAGATAGAACCTGTCTGACCAGTGGAGTTCATGTTAAAACACGCCTCCAAGTTCCTGAACATCAAACTCTGATCTGAAAACATTTATTCAGCCGTTCTCTCTGAATGTTCTCTGAGATTCTCCAGAATCGCCATCAGAAACATTAAAACCAGGCTTTAAACAGGGATCTGTTCTGTGCAGCAGCTCTGTAGTTTTAGTGCTGCTGCAGATGCACCAGATGTGTGCACAAGGAAGTGATGTAATGCTGAGAGCTTTCAGCTAATCTGCCTTATAGGTTAGTTTGAGCTTGAATTCAGCAGCTAGTTTCATTTAACCGGAAATAGAGGAAAATTACAGAATAACTGAAGTTATAGAATGATTTTGTAAAGTCTAAACGTTGTTTATCCAACTATGAGATCATTCAGACAGCCACACCTTCGTCTCTTCAGCGTGAAAATATGTCGTCGGACCGGTCAGACTCGGTTAAAGTCAGATGCTGACGCCTGAAGACATTAACCCTTCTCATGATGCTCAGAGGGAACAAACAAACACTCTGTTTCTGTTTCCATGTTTCACTGTTTGGCTGTTGAAGCTCTGATGAACAAAGTGGACTCTTCATTGATCTGGATTTATCTCCCTCTGGTGGTGAAAAGATGAACCTCATGATGTCAGTTACATGAACAGATTAAATTATGTGTTTTTAAACACTTAAATACTTCAGTGTAGTTATTAAAGTTGTAATAATGACTGTTGATAACCACATGAAACCATGAACTGAACATATACTATCTAATCAGGTTTAGAGTCACTGAACAGAAAGAGCTCAACTCAAAGCAATGAATTATTCTAACTGGGATTAACAGCAAACTTCAGTTTTAATGGTGTTGGATCTCACTGCTGCCTCTGACACAGCTGATCATCCATTCTTTCATGGTGAAGATGGCGCCTTAAGACTGGCAGCCTGTTGCAGCAGAGTTTCTGTTACTTCGAGGTGTTCTTCATGCACTTTAGTGTCTTTTTAATTGTCTTTAAATGTCTTCCGGTGATTCCAGAGGGCATCAGACGCCGTGGATGCAGAGCTGGAGCAAAAGTTGGAGGAGATTTAAATCCTGAGTTCCCTCAGTCATCATGGGAAATGTGAGGTCTTTGTCAGTTAAGATGGACGAGTTGTGGGCACTGATAGAGACTCAGAGGGAGGACCGTGAGCGCTTTCCAAAGACATGGCTGCAGGTGGACCTCACAGACCCTGTTTCACCAAACCGGCTTCAGGACTTCAATCTCCAACAGACTGATTCAGTTCTGCTTCTACAGTGAACGCTTCAGGGAAACATTTCTAACATTCACCATCTCTCTGTTCAACAGCTCACCTCTGCAACAGGTGAACTCACCACTACAGTCCACATCTGTTTATATTGTTAATACACTGTTAATAACTATGTCAGTTTTATTGCACTGCCACATTTATACAACTTTTAAACCTTGGGACACTCTGTAGATAAAGTTCTATATTTTTAATATATATTTTAAGCTTTTCTGTCATCATTTATTCTTATTGGTTATTCTAACATAATGTTTTATATAGGTTAGCACCGTCACCTCACAGCAAGAGGGTTTCAGGTTCGATCCCTGCCTGGGGCCTTTCTGTGTGGAGTTTCTCCCCGTGTATGCGTGGGTTCTCTCCGGGTACTCCGGCTTCCTCCCACCATCCAAAAACATGCATTTTAAGTTAATTGGTGACTCTAAATTGTCCGTAGGAGTGAGTGTGAGCGTGCATGGTTGTTTGTCTCGTTTGTCTCTATGTGGCGACCTGTCCAGGGTGTACCCCGCCTTTCGCCCGATGACTGCTGAGAAAGGCTCCAGCCCACCCGCTACCCGATTAACGGACTGTTGGTATAGAAAATGGATGGATGGATGTTTTGTATAAACTACTAGCTGTTACACTGTGACTCCCTTGCTGCTTGCTGCCGTCATTGTCATCATGTGGACTGTAACAGAGAAACTACGATCATCACTGCCCTCCAGTGGTCACGGTCAGTAACTACAACTCCTCACATACAGTAATACTGATGTTCTCACCAACATTACTCCTCTTACTGCAGGATTTTGGCACTAATATTCATCAGTCTGATAATGAGAGAGTGAGCAGAGAGATAACTGACTGATATGAACTGATTAAAGGTTCTTCAGCTTCTTTATTTTCTCGGTTAAATTCACTCTTTTTAATGTAAAAAAGCTCTTTCCAACAGCACTTTGATTTTAGATAGTTTTATAATTTATATTCAGTCTGATTTTATATTTTTAAATGAGATGTGGCTGAAATCTGGAGTTAATTCTCAGCTTTCTGATACCCTCCAAGTTGTGACAATTTGAACCAGCCAACATTATGTGGCAGAGTGGATTTTTACATGTTTTTAACTCTCTGTGACTTCTACAGAAATATTGTAACTTGTGACATTCACACAGCATGATGGGAATCTCAACCCTCCAACATTAAAGTTCCAGCCATGTAGATTTGTCAGCCCGTCACCACGATGAGAACAGCCGCATTCATTCAGCGCATTGTTGGCTGGAAACTTCTTCCAGCGTGTTATTGGACACCGCTTCTTCACAGTATTCAGGAATCGCGTCAGGACACGCGCGCATTAAAACATTGTTAAAAGATAAAGAAAATAATTAAATGGATTTTGGTGGTAAATAGTTTCGGCTACAGTTGTTTAGTTCTCTGTGCGGGTGTTCTCAGCTCTTTCAAATGAATCATAGCGCCCTCCGTTGGCTGCAGACCAATCGAAGCAGGTATTGTGCTACAAATAGTATAAAAGCATCATTTGATGACTTGTTCAGCGCTCACTGGCAAGACTGGAAATAATTAAAATGGTCAAAGTAATATATCTAAACTATTAATGTCTTGATACATAACAAGTTTCTGCAGTGCGAAGTCAGCGACGAATCTAAGTGATTTTGTCGGTAGCGATCTTGGATCTGCCACCTTTCATGCCTTAATCTCGCAGATTCACGCGAGATTTCACGTGTTAGGACTTTGTTCGGACCTTGTTAGGACCTTGTTAGGAATTGTTAGGACCTTGTTAGGAATTGTTAGGACCTTGTTAGGACCTTGTTAGGACCTTGTTAGGACTTTGTTAGGACTTTGTTAGGACTTTGTTAGGACTTTGTTAGGACCTTGTTAGGACCTTGTTAGGACTTTGTTAGGACTTTGTTAGGACCAAAATGGGGCAAAAGGGAAAAGATGGTGGTGGGATGGACAGTTTAACCTGACTGCATCTGTTTTATGTTGGATTTATTCATCAGGAAACAACACAGACTGTGAACCGTCTGACATACTGACTGTGTGAAGTTAAATAATTCCTATTTTCCTAACATTTGAAGCTGTGACAGTTTTATGGAAAGTCTTTGTTGTGTGTTTCTGGAAGGTGGTTGAAAGTAAAGCCAACATGAAAAAACATGACACATTCCTTCTGCATTTTGTCTGTTTTTTGTTCAATAAATAAGGACACAGACACATAATGCCACAGGTCATGTGACCTGTTACACCACAGTAATGAAAACGAGCACATTCCCCAACAACATGATTTAACAAAGGAAGGGTTTAGAAAGGCCTTTAACCATCTTATTTATTACATTTTAATGGCAACAGAGCAGAAGCTCAGACACAGGACTGAATGACAAAGGCTGCTACAGCAGCAAGCTAAGGCAGGGTGACCAAGGACCTGGATAGAACAAAAACCCAGGAGCAGATATACTGGGAGGGATGATTGGATGGGTGGATGCAGGAGAGTAATGATCACAAGGAGCAGGCGGTAACATGGTGAAAGAAGGCAACTGAGGACATCTAGGGACAATGGCAGGAAACAGCATGAGAAATAAACTTAGAGACTCACTAACAGCAAAGACAGAGTCGAGAGGAGTTAAAGCAGAAAAGACATTAAAGATACAAAAGGAGCTGAACTAAGGCAGAGAACTGAATCAAATGAAGAATCAGTCAAAGAAACCAAAAGTCAAAAACTCACAGACCAGGACAGTAACTTTCAAATGTAAGTGTTGAAACTATAGTGAAGGATGGCCGGCCATTTTCTGTGGTTGAAGATGGGGGCTTTAGAAGGTTTAAGCATCCTTGACCCCGCTTATATCATTCTTATACCCTTCGGGATAGAAAGGCCTTGAAGCCCACGGTGGACGTATGTTATGAAAAGACCAGGAAGAAACAGACCCTAACAGTTAGTCTCACTGCAGATATGTGGACCTTCAATCATTATGGATGTGTGCTTTGCTGTTACAGTCCATTCGTTGTTGGACAAATTAGAACTTAACACGGTCCTTTAAGGAGTTCAAAGGTCATCTGTGTCCCTTGCCACCAAAGGGCAACCCAACAGAGTCTTGGAGTCTTGCAGCTGTTCTACAAAGCCACTATAGAGCTGTGGGAGGGTCCAAGGCTATTCCCCTCATTCAGATGCTCAGATATTTAATCACACAGTGTGGTCAAATGCCCAATAACATTGGAAACTAATTAAACCCAATTAAAGCCTTCACCAAGAGCACCAAGCAGGGCCATCTGACCAACAGGACTTCAACCTCTGGGCTGATTGGATATGTGGCATTGGAGTGTGTGATTGAAAACCACCGCGGACTGCTTCTCCTCCTCCAGTTGCCGATTGTGTTTTTAATAACGCTTGTCTGTAAACATGTGTTAAACATTTAAATTGCATGAACAGAAAGAAGGGACTCACCCGTTGAGTAACGCACATTTCCTTATACGGAAAGCCTTGTCGGAATAGCGGGATGTCGGAATGGGTGTGTAGATAGGTGTGTTTTGTTTTGTTTTTACTCTATGTTAATAATATAAATAATATTATAATCTAATGATAACATAGCAACATTTTGAAGGTGTGTTTTAGATTTATACTGATTATTTTCCTGGCTTGTGCTTCCAAGGCCAGGAGCTTGTGTGTGACCCTCCTCATCATCACCCCCCCTTTCATCATCATCCCCTCCTTCTTTAACATTTGAATTCTTCAGTTCAGCTGGTCAGTTACAGTCTGAAATGAACCTGGACTGTCAGAGAAGTCGATTTAGTTTATTTGGGATATATTGTGATTGTATAGCCTACTTTTACTGTTGTAACTATTTTTATTTATCTTTGTTTATTGTTTTGATTGAGAGAGGCATAAGTTAAGGAAACCACCTGTCAGTAAGAAACACACTAAAATAGGATTAAAAATACAGAATTAAATTAGACAATTAAAATAATAACTAAATTAGCACTAAACTAAGAATTAGACATCAAATTTAGATACTTACCTGACAGGTGGATTTGGAAAGGAAAAGAGGGAATAGTTTGTGTATTTTTGTCTGATGTGTTATTATTGTATAGAAAAGAGAAGAAGATGATCAATTCATATTGAAATAAATGATATGTTTTACTTTTTTTTTTATATGACACAACAGTGATCTCTTGTTGGTCTTTTCCTACTCACACCCATTTCTCCAGAGTGAATCTAATCTTCTGAGTAACTGGTCCACATCCAAGTTTCACTTTTATTTCTTTTACATTAATAACCGGTTCTGTTATTTAACCAGGTGTTCCAGCTGCTTATTTTTCCTGTGATTAAATCTGCTTTTAGTCGAGTAAAGCGCACGGTGCAGAGAAGCATCCAGACCAGTGGAGAGAACTGCTGAGCAGTCCAGAGCAGGAGCTGAGCTGCTGAGTGCTGAAGAGAGGTGATGCTCGTCCATGAAAATAAACATCTTTACCACTACAGCACACTTTCTCTGACTGCAGATTGTATTGGTCTTTGTATATTTGACTTCTTATTTAACTATTCAATTTAATCAGCACATTTGATTTAGATTTTCTGCAAAATGCAATAGCTTACAGCATTTATCTTATTTGCTCTGTTTACAGAGTTTACTGCCACCTAGTGGTTATTTCCTGGTACTACTGCCTTACCAATGGATAAGAGAAGGAGAATTTAATAGCATTTAATAGAGCCGTGTAATAACGCATAAATAATGAAAAGCAGAAATGGTCTACGACACATGACTTATTTTGGCTTACAAACAACCAACTTGGTTGGGGGCCAAAAAATACTGCCTGGTGTAGTCCATTCATTTAATCCGGCTCTGGTGACAGAAATATGACAGCTGACATCAGATGAGATCACTTTCTACTGAGATAAAAACAGTTTTTAAAGAGTCAGATGGTTTTATGTCCAGAGTGCAAGTTGTTGATTTCAGATGTCGAACTGTTTCCTCGACGATGTTTAAATTGTTTTAATTGTGAAAAAAGCACAGTAAAAACACTGTTGGGACGAAGGCTTTTAAAAAGTCAGCCACAATACAATGTTGATTCAGTGATATATTCTCAGCATTTATTGGATTAAATTGTTGACCCAGCGCCCGGGATTTTAACCTGAACCAAAAATGGATCCTTTTTAGACTGAACGCTGTGTTGAATTAACAAATTAAAAACTGTGTTTCCTGAATGATTTTTATATTCCTCACACATCCATTCAGACAAGCTGCTCTCTGTATGGAAGAGGTGGATTTTGTTCGGTAAAAGTGCCAAATGGAGCACACTGGTTAGTGATACTCGGTTTAAAGGTTTAAATGGTTGGTTTTAACCATCAGAACAGACTAACAGGACGCATGAGGAAACATTCACCAATGGCTCCGTTAAACTGAGGAAAAGGCAGTGGGAATAACATGTTAAACCACATAAATACGCCCCTCCAGATGAATTTCCTGCTTGTTTAAACTTTCACTTTCGTGACATGGCGACTGAGGGGATTTGTTGCCTGATGTGAACCAGAATCTGAAGGTAGAATAAACATTTTTTCCCTTTTTATCATGATTCACTCGTTAAAATCAGCTTTTGACAACTGAAATTCGTCAGAATCGTGCCTGCGTTAGAATAAACAGACGCTCAACTCGAAGTGTAAAGTCCGAACTAAAGGAGACCATTTTGTATCGGGTGGGCTCAGGGGCCGTCAAAGGGCCCCCATAAGCGCTGACAAACACAAGCAGAAACCTGGGGGGATATATTGTGACGCTGGGGGAGACTGACTGGTGTCTGTGCGTGTGGCAGTGGGTTTAAAGGGGGGTTTCCACCGCAGCTGCAGGGGCTTGTTAAGGGTTCGGGGAGCGGTTGAAGTTCTGAGAAAGTTTGGGACGGACCGGGCGGAAAGTGTCCGTTTTTCAGACAGTTAGCGGCAGTTTGTGCTCTTCATGTTCGCTGTTCTGTGGCGAGAAGAATAAATCTGGGCTCAGCTGAGCTGGCGACTTGGTCCGTCTCCTCCCGTCCTCCGGAGCAGCTGCCCCGCAGCGTCACAGCAGGAAAAGCACCGGCCGGTCAGGCAAAGGCTTTCCAGGAGAAAAAAGGATGAAAATTGTTGTCCAGAGCAACAAATACTGAGGAATGGATGATAGAACTGCATCAGAACCTCTTTTATCTGATTGAATTAACAGAACGAATTTCAACAAGTCCAAAATTGTCTCTAAAATCAAAATAATCAAATTCAATAGTTTAAGGTTGCTTTTTAGATGATTTCCTCTGGGCTATACTGAGTAAAGATTGTTCATAGAAAATGTCTCCAGCCGTCCTTTGGGCTGCCTACAGAAGGTCTGTCACGGCCTTACTTTGGAATATCTGTACAATAATATAATAACAGGTGAAAGAGATGCTCTAAACTGTACAATAGTCGGATTAGTGAACATGAATGATTCATCTACATGAAGAAATTAGAATAAGATGAAGGAATGGAACACCATTGTCTGCTCAGTATTATCACTGTAACTTTATTGGATAAAAGTAATAATCCACACCTGAAGCGGCTCCTGCGAGTGGGGATAACGCCGGAAAATGAGCTGCGACTGAGTTTTCTGGACGAATACACTTCCCAGCAAAGGGCCCAGAGCCTGGAGTTGAACCGGACACAGCTGCGCTCAGGAGCCTCAGTGTGAGGATGTTTCCTGGATATTTCTGTCTGTTCAGTTCGAACCTTTACTGAACAGAAAGCTTCAGAAAGCTTCCCGACTTTCCCATAAATCTGGTTTGCAAACATCCATCCATCCATCATCTGCCGCTTATCCGGGGGTCGGGTCGCGAAGAACAGCTCAAAAGACTCCTGATGAATAAGAAATTTGGACCTCGTCATCCCGGATATGGGACACCGGGGCCTCCCCCCGGAGCCAGGCCCGGGGGTGGGGCCCGGCAGCGGGCGCCTGGTGGCCGGGCCTGTGCCCATGGGGCTCGGTCGGGCATAGCCAGAAATCATGACATGCTCACCACCCTTGGGAGGGGCCAAGGGGGTCGGGTGCTATGTGAGCTGGGTAGCAGCCGAAGGTTTGCAAACAGACAAGTTGAAAAGAGGTTTATGCTGCAGTAGCATCCAAATGAAAGTCTTCTAGTTTTATTTGTGTTGCAGTAGTTTGCTCTTTATTAACATCATTGTCACAACCTGCAGCTGCATTCTAACTTCACTTCAGTGCTGGTTTTGACAAGTTAATCAAATGATGCATTTACTTGTAAAACATTCTAATGATGAACAAATGTCTGACGGTGACAGAAGTTACTGAAGAAAATGTGTGAGTTTTGAGAATGGAATTATTAATTCATGAGGAAAAGTAGATTAAAATTTTTTTTAAAAATTCCCAAGTAAAAAAAAGTTGTTATTTACTTGGACAAATTATTGAAGAGATTTTTTACTCTTTCCTCTGCAGCTGAAGGCAGGAAGTGTGTGAGCTGATGTGAATCCAGCAGCATGGATCAGTGTGAGGACACTAAAACCACTCTGTGTGGGGAACATGAGAGCCGGAGCAAAGCTCAGAGGTGAGACCACCGTCTCTAACTGTCCACGACTCTTCTCCATGTCAGAGCTCACCTCACCAAACCACCTTTATTCACAGGAACCTGCCTGGACCTGGACCTGAACCCAGCTGTGTGTCCTTTAAGAGCGACATCTCAAAGGATTTTTATATTGATTTCAAGCCTGATGGTCCATCAGCCCAACAGTGAGTAGCATCAGTATTCAGTGGAGGCTGCATCATGGCTCAGATCATAACCAGTTTTCAGCTGAATTACTTGAGACTTGGATCAGTTCTTGCTGTCTCTGATGAGACTAATCAGCTGCATCATGTGTGTAAAGTGATGTTTTAGCTCAGTCCTGCAGCTCTTTATTGAAACAAAGGGAGAATCTGGCTGAACATTTGTCCACTGATGTGGCCTTTTCACAGGATGCTGATGATGTAGTGAATAGGCGGCTGATGTAGAAATATCACGTTCTCACACGTTGTGTTTAATGACGTCAGTTTAAAACGACTTCTGAAGAAACCAGAACAAAGTGACCGAATCAACCCAGTAATGTTAGTAACTGATCTGTTATTCATTCTCTCCTAATAAACCTGCTCATGTTATCTGGTGAAAAGATCTTATCTTCCAGAAAGATCAAATCTTCCAGAGTCGGTGTTTTCCAGTGTGGTGCAGCTGTAGTTTGTCTCTGAAAGAGCAGAATGAATCTGATCACACAAACAGTAAAGACTGAGTCAGAGAATCGTACTGAAAGCTCAGAGCTGAAGTCTTCCTGTTTCCTCTCAGGTGAAATTACATCCAGCTTCCAGGTTCACACACCTGCTGCCGTCTGCCTGCAGAGTGGCAGAGCTGCCACAAGGGGGAGCTGTAACGCTGTTCCACAGCAGCCACACTGACTCTCTGACAGGCCGTCCCACTGCAGACTCAAACACTATCACTGAATACTTTAGTTTGAAGAAAACACCTGTTTTTCTGTCAGGATTCATCAGAGACTCAGACCTGGACCTGGACCCAGCTGTGTGTCCTTTAAGAGCGACATCTCAAAGGATCTTCATATTGACATCAAATCAGACCAACATCCGTCCTCTCAGAGGTGAGCTGAGTGTAAATGTTGTCACAGAGTAAAATGTAGCAGAGTCGGTCTGAACAGCTTTTATTCCAGCATGTGTTTAATGTGAGCTCAGCTCTGTTTCACATCCATTTCTATGTTCATATGTGAAGCGGTGGCTGTTTCCCACAAACGCAGCAGTCTAAGAGGAAAGAACGGCTGCTGGAGGAGGTGTTTCTGAGTGTCTGCAGGACAGCAGCTGGTCCAGCAGGTGTCACCTTTGGGCTTTGGCTCTAACACAGTCTCGGCAGGAACTTCAACTCAGGTGGCAGGTGTTGCTGGATGGAGGAGGACAGATAGATTTATTTAGAACTGTTCCTGCCAAACAGCAGTGAGAATGCTTATGAGCTGCATGGGGTTAGCTGACCATGCTAAAAAAGCTAAAATAGTGAAAATTTTAGCAGTAAAACTGTTGCTAAGGCTTTGGTTGAAGGAATTTGAAGTTGAAAAAGAAATTAGTGAAACGATTTGAAGCTGATTGTTGAAGACCTCGAGGCGTTCCCAGACCAGCCGAGAGACATAGTCTCTCCAACGTGTCCTGGGTCTTCCCCGGGTCTCCTCCCAGTGGGACGGGCCCAGAACACCTCACCAGGGAGGCGTCCAGGGGGCATCCTAACCAGATGCCACCTCATCTGACTCCTCTCAATGCGGAGGAGCAGCGGTTCTACTCCAAGCCCCTCCCGGATGACTGAGCTTCTCACCCTATCTCTGGATTTAGATTTTTAAGAGTTGAAAGGTATTTCTGAAAGGAGCTGGAGCTGGATGAAGGCAGAAAACTGGAGAAAACAGACAATGGGCTGGAATAGGTTGAAGTAATGAGGACGCCTGAAGATGCCCAAGTAGGTAAGAATTGGTTAAAGGTTTGAAAAGATGCAGAAGTCTCAGCAGTAAAAGGGTTAAAAACAAGAGAAGAAGAAGAAGAAAAGAAGGGAAATGCAAAACCAACAGTGAAAATTTAGCAGAAGAAGAGAAACGATGCAGAAATATGTGAAAATGTAGCCGCTGATTTTTACTAGAAAAGTCAAGTGAGTCATAGTTCAAATGGCTGCAGTGTGATGTGCAGCAGAAGAGTGATGTCATGGCAGTGATGTCATCGCAGTGATGTCATCGCAGTGATGGGAATGTGTGTGAGCAGCTGCGGCTTCACCAGCTCCCTCCCAGTAGAACCAGCAGAAATGGCTGAATGGATACTATGACCTGTGAGAAAACTGTGAGAGAAAAATAATCTGAGGACCGTAAGAACCAGAAGGTTTCGAGGAACGCGGGGATGCAGGTTTTATTTCAGTGGAGTGAGAGAGTTTTAAACGGCAGAGAATAATCTTTAAAAAAGAATGTAAACCAGCTTGTTTCATCAGACAAACAGTAAGTTTGTCAGCTGATTTATTTCAGATGCATCATTTTATCTGTATGTCAGTCATTGATGTAATTCTGGGCATCAAGTCTGATATTAATCTTTGATTCAATATCACACTTTAATATTTTATAATCATAAATGTCACATTTTTACTTTTTAATCCAAACTTAATTTTACTGAACATGTAAATTTAAATTAAAGTGTTTTGTTTCCTATCAGCAGCTTTCAGAGACCTGAACCTGAACCTGAACCCAGCTGTGTGTCCATGAAGAGCGACGCGTCAGTGGGTCGTTTTATTGACTTTAAATCAGACCAACGTTCACAGACTCTGAGGTGAGCTGAGTGTAAATGGTGTAACACTGTAAAATGTACCAGAGTCAGTTTGAACAGTTCTTATTCCAACTTGTGTTTAATGTGAGCTCTTATTCACATCATTTCATGTTCACACGTGAAACTGTCAGAGTAGAAAGAATAGAAGTGCAGGAGATTGTTCAGAGGAAGAGGAATGAAAGAAAATGCTTTTCCCAGCTCCTCCTGAGCCCATGTGGCTGTATGGATCATGGTGGCCTGACGGGTTCTCCTGCAGTGCTGCCTGAGGGCTCCGAGCTCATCCAACAGTGCTTTCTGTCCTTGGCCTTTCCACACTGAGATTTCCCCAGACTCCCTGAATCTGTTCACAATATTCTGCTCTGTAGATGCTGAAAGACCAAAGTTCTTTACAGTCTGACTCTGAGGAATATTTCCTGAACTTATTGATGATTCTCTGATGGAGTTTGGCACAAAGCGGTGAGCCACGACCCATCCTTGTTGGAGAGACTGAACCTTTGGTGGAAGCTGCTTTTATACCCAATCCTGACACCCTCACCTGTCAGCAGGTAACCTGCTGGTTGGAGAAGCTTCCAGAACGCTGTTACTGTAGATTCTATAAACTTTCTGTCTTTCTTTGACTCCAGAACAGCTTTTACTGAGTGTTGCTGCATCAGATTCTACTTTTGCTTCTGTTTTCTAAATACAAAGAAGTTGGTCAGTGAAGACTCTGAAAATCATTTCTTTGGACTCGTTTCTGTTCAATAAATTTTTAAACCAATGAACTGATTCCAGATTGAAGCTCTTGTTGTATTTTAGAAACTACAGCTACAATCCAACCAACACATCAGCTCGACTCCTCACAAACACACAAATCTTCTGTCTGTTCACACAGTTCTGTGTCCCTTCCTCCTCAAACTGCTTCATCTGACATCAGCTTCCTCCCACTGTTAGAGAAACACTGAGCTCTTATCTTCTGGAACACAGATGCTGCTGATGTGCAGCTTCAGAGTTAATCAGCTGCTTTATGGCTGCGTTCACTGTTCACATCCACACATCCCTTCATGGACCTTTACCTTGTGTTTGTCTCTGTGTGGACAGACACAATGTGAGCTCATTCTTCATGATTCCTCCACAGAGTGGACCAGCAGAGCCCAGAGGTTCCCAGTGGTCAGTCTGCCCAGCAGCATCAGACACAGCTGGACTCCATATTTATGGTCTGTACATGTACAACAACTACTTTTCCATCTATTGTGTTCACAGTCATCTCCAGGCTGCACTTTGTAGACCAGCGGATTGTCAGTGTGTCCAACATGGATCTGATGTTTGGCTCCATGATTTCAGTCTGATTGGCTCATTCATATAGTATTCTGTTCCAGCTGCTGGAGGACAACATAATCACTTTTGTGAAGGAGGAGCTGAAGAAGATCCAGAAGGTTCTGAGTCCAGATTACCCAGAATGCTTAGAGAGTCAGAGGGAGGGTGAGGATAAAGAGCAGAGGTGGAGCAGAGAGGCATTAGTGAAGATCACGGTTCACTTCCTGAGGAGAATGAAGCAGGAGGAGCTGGCTGAGCGTCTGCAGAGCAGTAAGAGGATTTCTCTAAAGATTTAACCTGCTGGATAAATGACACATTTACTGATGTCTCAGCTCACAGAACAACACATGTTCAAATACTCATTCTTTACAGGGTGGAAATGTCTGTTTACTGATGTTATTTCTTGTCTTCATTCAGAACTTTCTCCAGTTTATAAACTTAAATCTGCTCTGAAGAAGAAGTTCCAGTGTGTGTTTGAGGGGATTCCTAAAGCAGGAAACCCAACCCTTCTGAATCAGATCTACACAGAGCTCTACATCACAGAGGGAGGGACTGGAGAGGTCAATGATGAACATGAGGTCAGACAGATTGAAGCAGCATCCAGGAAAGCAGGCAGAGCAGAAACATTCATCAGACAAGAAGACATCTTTAAACTCCCACGTGGAAGAGATGAACCAATCAGAGCAGTGATGACAAAGGGAGTGGCTGGCATTGGGAAAACAGTCTTAACACAGAAGTTCACTCTGGACTGGGCTGAAGGCAAAGCAAACCAGGACATCCAGTTCATGTTTCCATTCACTTTCAGAGAGCTGAATGTGCTGAAAGAGAAAAAGTTCAGCTTGGTGGAACTTGTTCATCACTTCTTTACTGAAACCAAAGAAGCAGGAATCTGCAGCTTCAAACAGTTCCAGGTTGTGTTCATCTTTGACGGTCTGGATGAGTGTCGACTTCCTCTGGACTTCCACAGCAAGGAGCCCCTGACTGATGCTACAGAGTCCACCTCAGTGGATGTGCTGCTGACAAACCTCATTAGGGGGAACCTGCTTCCCTCGGCTCGCCTCTGGATAACCACACGCCCTGCAGCAGCCAATCAGATCCCTCCTGGCTGTGTTGGCATGGTGACAGAGGTCAGAGGGTTCACTGACCCACAGAAGAAGGAGTACTTCAGGAAGAGATTCAGAGATGAGGAGCAGGCCAGCAGCATCATCTCCCACATCCAGACATCACGAAGCCTCCACATCATGTGCCACATCCCAGTCTTCTGCTGGATCACTGCTACAGTTCTGGAGGATGTGTTGGAAACCAGAGAGGGAGGAGAGCTGCCCAAGACCCTGACTGAGATGTACATCCACTTCCTGGTGGTTCAGGCCAAAGTGAAGAAGGTCAAGTATGATGGAGGAGCTGAGACAGATTCACACTGGAGTCCGGAGAGCAGGAAGATGATTGAGTCTCTGGGAAAACTGGCTTTTGAGCAGCTGCAGAAAGGAAACCTGATCTTCTATGAATCAGACCTGACAGAGTGTGGCATTGATATCTCAGCAGCCTCAGTGTACTCAGGAGTGTTCACACAGATCTTTAAAGAGGAGAGAGGGCTGTACCAGGAGAAGGTGTTCTGCTTCATCCATCTGAGTGTTCAGGAGTTTCTGGCTGCTCTTCATGTCCATCTGACCTTCATCAAGTCTGGAGTCAACCTGATGGAAGAACAAAAAAAGAGGTTTAAATCATTCAAAGACAAAAATAAAATAAAAAATCTCCATCAGAGTTCTGTGGACAAGGCCTTACAGAGTCCAAATGGACACCTGGACCTGTTCCTCCGCTTCCTCCTGGGTCTTTCTCTGCAGACCAATCAGAGTCTCCTACGAGGCCTGCTGACACATACAGGAAGTAGCTCACAGACCAATCAGGAAACAGTTGATTACATCAAGGAGAAGATCAGTGAGGATCTGTCTGCAGAGAGAAGCATCAATCTGTTCCACTGTCTGAATGAACTGAATGATCGTTCTCTGGTGGAGGAGATCCAACAGGCCCTGAGTTCAGGACGTCTCTCCACAGATGAACTGTCTCCTGCTCAGTGGTCAGCTCTGGGCTTCATCTTACTGTCATCAGGAAAACATCTGGATGTGTTTGACCTGAAGAAATACTCTGCTTCAGAGGAAGCTCTTCTGAGGCTGCTCCCAGTGGTCAAAGCCTCCAACAAAGCTGTGTAAGTACAGAGATAAATAACAGTTATTTCTCAGATAACTTATTTTTTTTATTTATTATTTATTTACTTGTATATTTAGATTTTGAGGGATGTGTATGAATATACTCCTGCTGTTTATAGGAGAGAAAGTCACAGATTTATCTCATTATTCCCTCCTCAGACTGAGTGGCTGTAACCTCTCAGAGAGAAGCTGTGCAGCTTTGTCCTCAGTTCTCAGCTCCCAGTCCTCCAGTTTGACAGAACTGGACCTGAGTAACAACAACCTTCAGGATTCAGGGGTGAAGCAGCTGTCTGTTGGACTGCAGAGTCCAAACTGTAACCTGGAAGCTCTCAGGTCAGGATTCATTCAACTGTTCAACTGCTGATCAATTTAATTCTGCTTTACAGTCATGGATGAACAGCTGACCTGTTCAGGATGGTGTCCGCTGTTTACTTGTTAAAAGGAGAGAAAATAACTGAGTTATTTCTCAGATAATTTCAGTTTGTAGATAACACAGATTCACAGCAAACAGTTACATCAGATCAGTTCACATAAAGAGGATAGAAACACGCTGCAAGAATGTGGCAACACTTCATAATATATAATTAGGATGAATGTCATAATTATTTATTAATTCAACCATATTTGATGTGAATAATTAATAATTACATAACTTAACCCTTTTCCTGTTATTCCCTCCTCAGACTAAGTGGCTGTAAGCTCTCAGAGAGAAGCTGTGCAGCTCTGTCCTCAGCTCTCAGCTCCCAGTCCTCCAGTCTGACAGAATTGGACCTGAGTAACAACAACCTGCAGGATTCAGGGGTGAAGCAGCTGTCTGTTGGACTGCAGAGTCCAAAGTGTAACCTGGAAGCTCTCAGGTCAGGTTTCATTCAACTGTTCAACTGCTGATCATTTTAATTCTGCTTTACAGTCATGGATGAACAGCTGAGCTGTTCAGGATGGTGTCTGCTGTTGGTGTCTTTTTTTAACCCAGTGATGGTGTTTAAATTTTTCATTATTTTCCCAAATGGCCTTTTTTCTCATTAGTTTTTCGTCTCTGATTTTTAATATTTCGTTTGGCTTTGACTGAAAATGTTCTGGGACACAATGTAGCTGCTCTAAATGATCTTTCAGATTTATTTGAACTTCTTGTAATTCAAACAGCTCTAAACAACTTTGTTTTGGACACAAGTGTATTAATGTTTGCACATGTGACAGACAAATGTATGACAAATGTTATGTTTCAGCAATCATAGCAGGTACAATCAATGCCAACAACAGTCCAAAGGAAACAATTGAAAAAGTGAAATTACAGCATTGAGGCAACTCAGCCACTCATATGAATGTTTGCACATCAGAGCAGAGGTCATTCTCAAGTGTTTCTCAAGTGAAGAATCAACAAACTCCTCATTAAGACCTAAGAGTGGGGGTCCATGACGCAAGTTCAAAAGCAGCATAAGTCGACTGTTAGCGCAACACTGAGCAGAAACACTTTTGTGTTGCATGAACAAACACCACATGGGCTCTTATTTGGAAAGAGGCGGTGTAAAAATGGGTTTTATACCCATTGGGTCACAGCTCCAGTGATCTACATGAAACTGATTACAGAAAAGAAAAAAATTTGTTTTCAACAGTTTGTAACTCAGTACCAGCAACACTTAGACTAACTGAGTCTGAGAACAAATTCTGACTATATGGGGACTGTGAACACAATGAAGCATCTACTCCATGTGCTTCTAGAACTCCTCTCAGTTTACTTTGGGGATGACGTGATGTTTCAGGATCATTTTCCAGGAAAGTGAATTAATATACAGAAGTTGGGGTCTCCAGTTAAAACAAGAACAAAAATATAGCTGCAAGCAGCGATGGCCTGGAAGAATAGCAGATAAGCCTATGGCTGCTCAGGAAGGCATCATGAGTCCATACACCAAGTTTGGTGTTTGCGATGAACTCGTCTACATCAAGGGATTCCAAGGGTACCTCATTTGTGCAATTTGAACCAACCGATCCAAAGTTATGAGCAAAATGCATTTTTGCTAAATATAGCGCTCCCTGAAAGTCAAAGGTCACCAACATTCTTGGGCCTCGTAAAGAAAGAGTCATGAGTCTGTGTTTTAAGTTTGACATCAAGAGATCAACCAGTTGCTGAGATATGGCCTCACTTCCTGTTTGGTGTAGTCGCCGCCAACTTTGATTGGTTTTAGTGGAACAAAGATGTAATTAAAAAATCCGCTTCATAAATTTTGTGCGGATTGGTCCAAAGATACTCTGTGCCAATTTTCCTGAGAATTGTTCAAAATTTGTGACCGCTGAAAATTTTTCAAGGTTTTCAACAAAATCCAAGATGTCGGAAAATCTAGTTCGGCGGCAATTGACGTCCCAAGGTGCGTTGGACTCGTCATGATCCAAGGATTCCAACGGGAAAATTGTGAGATTTCGACCAACGAGTCCAAAGTTATGCAGCTGAATGTACATCAAACTTTGACGTGTTGGTGGCGCTAGAGAGTTCGCTTGTTGGGCACGAAAATTCTTGAGTTTGCTAATGGGACTGTCATAAAAAGGTGTGCAAAATTTCAAAACTTTTTACCATAGCGTTCATGGGGCTGCCATAGACTTCAGTTTCAGCGGAAAGTAGATCAATAATAATAGGAAAAGCTAGTAAAACATTAGCTTCGCTGCTACCTTCCTAATAAAGCAGAAATGTTCAGAGAAGGTGCTTCAAACACTGTATCTGATGTAACAGGTCACATTTGATCACATTCAGCTTTAGTTTCACAGCAGTTCTCTCAGAATCTGCCATTTGTGTTGTTTTCTGCAGCCTGTCAGGCTGTCTGATCACAGAGGAAGGCTGTGCTTCTCTGATCTCAGCTCTGACCTCCAACCCCTCCCATCTGAGAGAGCTGGACCTGAGCTACAACCATCCAGGAGACTCAGGAGTGAAGCAGCTATCAGCTCGACTGGAGGATCCACAGTGGAGGCTGGACACTCTCAGGTATGGAGAGGTCTGCTGCAGCATCACACAATGTTCTTCAGACCGTGCGTACAGATGTTTTCAGTGTAATTTAAGTCTGATCCGAAGTGGAGATGAAACTTCTGAAACATCCCATACTGTCCACGTACTTTCACAACTTCCATAGCTTCAGACACAGTCGGCTCCTTTTCCTTTCACCGGCTCATGAGCTGGTTAGAAGTGATGAGGAGCAGCGAGGGAGGAGCAAACCTCTGTCAGGAGGAGGAGGAAATGTCTGCCAGCATTAGCCGGTGTCCCCTTAAAACAGCGTGGATCTGTCAGAATGATGGAGGTTTATCAGGTCATTTCTGAGATAAATGGGCCACAAAGAAAACATACATACCAGCAATCATCTGCTGGTTAATGCACAGCCTGTAAGGAAACATGTTCAGCAGATTCAGAGACTTTATTCATCCAGTTAAAGGGATATTTCTGTGTTTTTCAAGTGGGGCTGTGTGAAGGACTCATGAGCAGTCAGCATCTTCCTCAGTGTAGAACAATGTGTGTGTGTGAGAGCCATGTAATGTCCATGTGTGCATGCTGAAAGAGACGGTGCTGCTCTGACCCTCCTCCTCCTTTCAGGGTGGAGCCTGCTGGAGAACGATGGCTGACACCAGGTCTGAGGAAGTGTAAGTGTGTTCTTCATCTGATTCATGACATCCAGCCATCTTCACACTGTCACATCACTCACTGATCAAAATGAACAGATGATAGATCAATAACTGCAGCTGGATTGTGTTTGTTCTCTCCATCAGATTCCTGTCGACTCACCATCGACACAAACACAGTGAACAGAAAACTGAAACTGTCTGACAACAACAGGAAGGTGACATATGTGGAGGACGTTCAGTCATATCCTGATCATCCAGACAGATTTGATGGCTGGTCTCAGCTGCTGTGTAGAAATGTTCTGACTGGTCGCTGTTACTGGGAGGTCGAGTGGAGAGGAGAGGTTGATATAGCAGTGAGTTACAGAAGAATCAGCAGGAGAGGCAGAGACTGTTTGTTTGGAGAGAATGATCAGTCCTGGAGTCTGATCTGCTCTGATAGAGGTTACTCTGTTGTCAGGCACAATAACAGAGAAACATCTATCTCCTCCTCCTCCTCCTCCTCCTCCTCCTCCTCCTCCTCCTCCTCCTCCTCCTCCTCCTCCTCCTCCTCCTCCTCCTCCTCCTCCTCCTCCGTCTCTAACAGAGCAGCGGTGTATTTGGACCGTCCTGCTGGCACTCTGTCCTTCTACAGAGTCTCCTCTGACACACTGATCCACCTCCACACCTTCAACACCACATTCACTGAAGAACCTCTGCATCCTGGGTTTGGGTTCTGGTTCAGTTTACCTGGTTCCTCGGTGTCTCTGTGTTGATCATAAAGAGTTTCCTCCTGTCAGAGAATCACTGTTGAACAGATAGTTCAGTCTGTACATGTCTGTCTCTTTCACTCGGAAACACCTTTTCAGATTCATGGATTCAGTCAGTTTCTGGTTGAAACTCTTCTAAATGATTCCTTGGAAACTTCTTCCTCTTCCAGTCCTTTAAAGATAGAAGCTGCCATTCTTCCAGGATGTTGTTTTTCTGTGTTTCCAGTCCAAGCTTCACACTGAATATCAGTATGTTGTGTTTCTCTGCAGCTCACTTCAGCTGAGACCATTCAGTTGCTGTCAGCTGCAGTTAGTTTGCTGCACATGTGACAAACTGTGACATCAGAGAGGAATCACTGAGCTGCAATCAGCCGAGATGAATTTCCAACCTGCTGACAGATCTTCACTGATTCTGCTGCAATGAGCAGAAGTTTGCTGAGCAGCCAGGGTTCATCCTGATGATGTGCAGTTATACTCTTATTATATCATCACTTCTACATAGCTCTGATGGTGGAGTTTATCTGACTTTGATTCTCCAATCAGCCCAGAGGTTGAAGTCCTGTTGGTCAGATGGCCCTGCTCTTGGTCAAGGTTTTAATTGGGTTTAATTAGTTTCCAATGTTATTGGGCATTTGACCACACTGTGTGATTAAATATCTGAGCATCTGAATGAGGGGAATAGCCTTGGACCCTCCCACAGCTCTATAGTGGCTTTGTAGAACAGCTGCAAGACTCCAAGACTCTGTTGGGTTGCCCTTTGGTGGCAAGGGAGGCCAAAGCTGCCCCAAGAGCCCCCCCGAGCCTCTGCAGCATGGTGAAAGAGCTGTTCCATCTGGTCAATCTGCACCAGCTTCAGTACAGCCATCTCCACACGTGTTTGGACTGCACTGAGCTTTTTCTTGTCAGTAGTGCTAGATTTGAAGTAACTCACCACCTTGATGGCCTGGGGTCAGATTGCCTCCACTTTGGGGCTTATGCTAAATATTTCTTCAACACCAGGTGGAGAACATGAGCAAATCAATAAAAGTGTCTAATACCCAGCTGGTTGAGACCTGCAGCAATGCTGTGGCCCCATCTGTGGTCACAGCAGGGACCCCGTCTGTAATGCACCTCTCAGGTGCCTCTAGTTGCATCAGCTGAGTTGCTGCTGTGTGTGACACAGATGACCTTTGAACTCCTTAAAGGACAGTGTTAAGTTCTAATGTGTCCAACAACGAATGGACTGTAACAGCAAAGCACACATCCATAATGATTGAAGGTCCACATATCTGCAGTGAGACTAACTGTTAGGGTCTGTTTCTTCCTGGTCTTTTCATAACATACGTCCACCGGGGGCTTCAAGGCCTTTCTACCCCGAAGGGTATAAGAATGATATAAGCGGGGTCAAGGATGCTTAAACCTTCTAAAGCCCCCATCTTCAACCACAGAAAATGGCCGGCCATCCTTCACTATAGTTTCAACACTTACTGTTGAAAGTTACTGTCCTGGTCTGTGAGTTTTTGAGTTTTGGTTTCTTTGACTGATTCTTCATTTGATTCAGTTCTCTGCCTTAGTTCAGCTCCCTTTGTATCTTTAATGTCTTTTCTGCTTTAACTCCTCTGGACTCTGTCTTTGCTGTTAGTGAGTCTCTAAGTTTATTTCTCATGCTGTTTCCTGCCATTGTCCCTAGATGTCCTCAGTTGCCTTCTTTCACCATGTTACCGCCTGCTCCTTGTGATCATTACTCACCTGCATCCATCCATCCAATCATCCCTCCCAGTATATCTGCTCCTGGGTTTTTGTTCTATCCAGGTCCTTGGTCACCCTGCCTTAGCTTGCTGCTGTAGCAGCCTTTGTCATTCAGTCCTGTGTCTGAGCTTCTGCTCTGTTTCCATTAAAATGTAATAAATAAGATGGTTAAAGGCCTTTCTAAACCCTTCCTTTGTTAAATCATGTTGTTGGGGAATGTGCTCGTTTTCATTACTGTGGTGTAACAGGTCACATGACCTGTGGCATTATGGGTCAGATCCAACACGGACGCTGAGGAAGGAAACACGTCTCCAACGTGATCTGATTCTGCACGAGGTCCACAACACTGTAAATGTCCACAATTGTTTTCTGCTGTTACAGTGTTTCTTTCTTGGACGATTTCACACTAAATTCATTTGATTCATTCTGAGTATGTGATGCTGACGTGTTTTTGGGGCTGTTACGATGGTGGAAACTAGCATGAGGCTGACAAAGAGATGAAAGATGCATTCATTCAGCCTGAATGTCTTATTTTTTTAGTTTTCACGATTCCCTCTGAAGAGAGAAGAGAGACCAAATAAAGCTTTAATAAAGACATCTGGATGATGTTTCATTGGACCTGTGCAGCTACAGTTACCTTTGATCATGTGTTTAATATGTTGTTACCTGACATCATTGTAAATGAGGGCAAGCCCTCAATGACTTTCTGAACAGCTAATAAATTTATATTATTGGGTGTTTTATGCATTTAATGTCAGTCACACACACACTGAGCTGCTTTGCCTGGCTGCAGGGACTGGTTACTGACAGCAGGCTGGATGCTGCTTTTGGTCTTTGCTCCATTTCTTCCAACAAAGATCTGGAATACTGATGGGTCTGACCACAGCACACGTTTCCACCGTGTGACGGTCCATCCCAGATGCCTCCGAGCCCAGAGAAGTGGACGAGGTTAACATCAGGCTTCTTTTCTGCACAGTAAAGCTTGTGAATGGAACTCTGTATTGTAGTGCTTGACAAAGGTTTCCACAGTAATCCCTTGTTCATGTGCTTCTATCAGCTGTTGATGAATGACGGTTCTTGATGCAGCGCCGTCTGAGGGGTCAGAGGTCATGGGTGTCCAGCTTAGGCTTGCTCCCTTGTCCTTTATACACTGAAACTCCTCCAGATTCCTTGAATGCTTTAATGATATTCTGCTCTGTAGAGGCAGAAATATGCAGATCACTTCCAGTCTTTCTCTGAGGAACATTGTTTTAAACACATTTGTGGACAAACTGGAGATCCTCTGAACATCTTTGCTCCTCACAGACTCAAATAACAATATTATTATTTGATATATATACATCTAATTTTATCTCATTGCCAGCATTTCAGCTTCCCCATCTTATTTAGGGTTTTGATAAAATCTGAAATTATCTGGTTCTCACCAGCTCTTAAAATGAGGTAAATCTACCTCACATCAGCAACACTTTTCATATTCTGTGTCATTATTTATTGAACAAAAAACAGACAAAATGCAGAAGAAATGTGTGATGTTTTTTCATGTTGGCTTTACTTTCAACCACCTTCCAGAAACACACAACAAAGACTTTCCATTAAACTGTCACAGCTTCAAATGTTAGGAAAATAGGAATTATTTAACTTCACACAGTCAGTATGTCAGACGGTTCACAGTCTGTGTTGTTTCCTGATGAATAAATCCAACATAAAACAGATGCAGTCAGGTTAAACTGTCCATCCCACCACCATCTTTTCCCTTTTGCCCCATTTTGATCCTAACAAAGTCCTAACAATTCCTAACAAGGTCCTAACAAAGTCCTAACTATTCCTAACAAGGTCCTAACAAAGTCCTAACAATTCCTAACAAAGTCCGAACAAAGTCACACGTGACAATGTTGGCTGGTTCAAACTGTCACAACTTGGAGGGTATAGTTCAGAAAGCTGAGAATTATCTTCAGATTTCAGCCACATCTCATTTAAAAATATAAAATCAGACTGAATATAAATGATAAAAGCATCTAAAATCAAAGTGCTGTTGGAAAGAGCTTTTTTACATTAAAAAGAGTGAATTTAACCGAGAAAATAAAGAAGCTGAAGAACCTTTAATCAGTTCATATCAGTCAGTTATCTCTCTGTTGACTCTCTCATTATCAGACTGATGAACATTAGAGCCAAAACCCTGCAGTAAGAGGAGTAATGTTGGTGAGAACATCAGTATTACTGTATGTGAGGAGTTGTAGTTACTGACCGTGACCACTGGAGGGCAGTGATGATCGTAGTTTCTCTGTTACAGTCCACATGATGACAATGACGGCAGCAAGCAGCAGGGAGTCACAATGCAACAGTTAAAGTAGTTTATACAAAACATTATGTTAGAATAACCAATAAGAATAAATAATGACAGAACAGCTTAAAAAATATATTGAAAATATAGAACTTTATCTACAGAGTGTCCGAAGGTTTAAAAGTTGTATAAATATGGCAGTGCAATAAAACTGACAAAGTTATTAACAGTGTATTAACAATATAAACAGATGTGGACTGCAGTGGTGAGTTCACCTGTTGCAGAGGTGAGCTGCTGAACAGAGAGATGGTGAATGTTAGAAATGTTTCCCTGAAGCGTTCACTGTAGAAGCAGAACTGAATCAGTCTGTTGGAGAGTGACCTCCGCTGTGTCTGTAGTTTCATGGAGAGGATGAGATGGATGTGATCTCCTGTCCCTCACCAACTCAAACATCTCCCAGTTCTGTCCCATGATTTTTCCAGCCTCAGACCATATTCTGATCAGAGTGGCTGAGTGGAGGTAGGACTGTGGCTCTGTATGCAGCTTTAACATTTGCACACAGAAGGTCCAGTGTTGTATTTTCTCTTGTGATGCAGTTAACAAACTGATGAAAAGTGGGAAGAGTAGAGTCCAAACTGGCGTGGTTGAAATCTCCAGTAATAACTGATGGCCTCCGGGTGTCCAGACTGCAGCTGAGCGATGTTACTGCTCCGTCAGCTGATGGTGGAACATGAACACCAACAAGTACAGCAGAGAAGAACTCTCTCTGCAAACAGGACGGACGCAAACTCCTGCCTAAAGATGTTCCTTAACCTTAACATGCTTGGGATTACACCATCTTTCATTCATGAACACAGCGATCCCTCCACCTTTCCACTCACCGCTCCTCCAAACGTCTGCTTGCACCGTCCTGAAGCCGGTTTGGTGAAACAGGGTCTGTGAGGTCCACCTGCAGCCATGTCTTTGGAAAGCGCTCACGGTCCTCCCTCTGAGTCTCTATCAGTGCCCACAACTCGTCCATCTTAACTGACAAAGACCTCACATTTCCCATGATGACTGAGGAAACTCAGGATTTAAATCTTCAACTCCTTTTCACTTTTGCTCCAGCTCTGCATCCACGGCGTCTGATGCCCTCTGGAATCACCTGAAGACATTTAAAGACAATTAAAAAGACACTAAAGTGCATGAAGAACACCAAGAATTAACAGAAACTCTGCTGCAACAGGCTGCCAGTCTTAAGGCGCCATCTTCACCATGAAAGAATGGATGATCAGCTGTGTCAGAGGCAGCAGTGAGATCCAACACCATTAAAACTGAAGTTTGCTGTTAATCCCAGTTAGAATAATTCATTGCTTTGAGTTGAGCTCTTTCTGTTCAGTGACTCTAAACCTGATTAGATAGTATATGTTCAGTTCATGGTTTCATGTGGTTATCAACAGTCATTATTACAACTTTAATAACTACACTGAAGTATTTAAGTGTTTAAAAACAATTTAATCTGTTCATGTAACTGACATCATGAGGTTCATCTTTTCACCACCAGAGGGAGATAAATCCAGATCAATGAAGAGTCCACTTTGTACATCAGAGCTTCAACAGCCAAACAGTGAAATGGAAACAGTAACAGAATGTTTGTTTGTTCCCTCTGAGCATCATGAGAAGGGTTAATGTCTTCAGGCGTCAGCATCTGACTTTAACCGAGTCTGACCGGTCCGACGACATATTTTCACGCTGAAGAGACGAAGGTGTGGCTGTCTGAAAGATCTCATAGTTGGATAAACAATGTTTAGACTTTACAAAATCATTCTGTAACTTCAGTTATTCTGTAATTTTCCTCTATTTCCGGTTAAATGAAACTAGCTGCTGAATTCCAGCTCAAACTAACCTATAAGGCAGATTAGCTGAAAGCTCTCAGCATTACATCATTGCCTTGTGCACACATCTGGTGCATCTGTAGCAGCACTAAAACTACAGAGCTGCTGCACAGAACAGATCCCAGTTTAAAGCCTGGTTTTAATGTTTCTGATGGCGATTCTGGAGAATCTCAGAGAACATTCAGAGAGAACGGCTGAATAAATATTTTCAGATCAGAGTTTGTTGTTCAGGAACTTGGAGGCGTTTTAACATGAACTCCACTGGTCAGACAGGTTCTATCTGTCCCGCCTCCATCACAGGTGGACTCTGCTCTGACTGGTTCCAGGAAGCAGCTCACCTGTGTCTCAGTCTGTCGAGTGGAGAGTCTTCTTCTTCTGCAGCTCTGAATAATCTGTGAGTTTCCTGTTTGTTTCTGCTCTGTAATGTTGGAGAACATGTTCGCTTCTTATTTCAGAACAAACTTTGATCACTTTGTGTTTGAAGACAAATCTACATGAGATTATTAATTAACTGGATTCAATCAAAATGATGATCAGCTGATGTTTCTGTTTGTTTTCTTCACAAATAAACTGCTTCATGCTTTTATTTTATTTAAGTTAAATATATTTATCACATTCATGAGCAGAAAAATAGCCGTAAAATCTCAAACACCCCTGAGGTGGATCGTACCATTTTCTAACAGGTTTGGTGATTATTATCTTAAAGGAATGTAGAGATGATGATGAAATATAGACAGTATAGTAATATATAGAATATAGTCAGACACATAAGCAGTGCAGAAGGTGCAAGGATGCAGTAAAGTGACGGTACGATGGTAGAAGTTAAAGTGATGGTGCAGAATTCAGCAGGGTCACAGCCTCAGGAAAGAAGATCTTCCTAAGAATCCTTCATCATGAGGTGTGTGCTGGGCTGTAGCTCCATGCCTCCATCTAGTGGACAGGTAGTGGAAGTACAGCAGCTGATGGCAGCTTCCTCTGCCTCAACACTCCTGTCTGACTGCATTCAGCTGACACTGAAACAGAGAATCAGAGCCAATCAGTGGAGGAGCAGCTGATCTGTTTACAGCACAGATGATGGAAAAGAGGATTTGAGTTGATGTGCAGATGAATGATCTGTGTTTCCTCTGCAGATGAAGGTAGAAAGTGTGTGTGAGCTGATGGGAATTCAGCAGCATGGATCCATCTGACAGAAAGTAAGTCTTCAGTGTTCAAACCAAGCTGACTAACAATTAAGATGATGAATAGTTCTCAGATAAAATATTTGATATCTGCTCAATTTATTAATATTCATCATGTCCAGCTGTACATAACATGTAATGTAAACATGGTGCATAAAATCTGTAATATAAATTAAACTTAAATTATAACAAAGTTTTTTCAGTTTTCAGATTTTATTTAATCTCAATTAAATATCTTAAAAGATTAAAACATTTTTACTTTTTAATCCACAATTTTACTGACCATGTAAATTTAAACCAAACCTTCATTTTATTTTACAATCAAGGTTAAAATCAGATCGGATTAGTCCGTCACAGTTATTGAATCGGATCAATCGGAGACGCACACTTCAACGTGAACCTGAACCTGAACCCAGCTGTGTGTCCATGAAGAGCGACTGGTCAATGCCTGATTTGATTAACTTTAAATCAGACCAACGTTCACGGTCTCTGAGGTGAGCTGAGTGTAAATGGTGTAACACTGTAAAATGTAGCAGAGTCAGTCTGAACAGTTCTTATTCCAACTTGTGTTTAATGTGAGCTCTTATTCACATCATTTCATGTTCACATGTGAAACTGTCAGAGTGGAAAGAATGGATGTTAAAACAGGTTAAAATGGGTACAGCGCCACCTATCGTACCGGGGTATGACATGCTTTGAGCCAATGATTTCATTCATTCTCCGCCATATATCCAAGGATAATTACCCTCAGATAAGGAGCATAACCCAACTATAGCTGTAATCTCAACATGTAGACCCACTGAGTGTAGAGAAAGGGTCCAATCAGGCTTTCACAGCTCATTCTGTGACAGAATAATGATCATTCACCCGTTCATCAGTCATCACTTTATGTTAGCTGCAGCATCAGTTTCTCTGTCAACATGTGAAAAGCAGGAAAATAAATAACATCATTTCATTTAGGCTGAGTCAGAGAAAAATGTCTTAATGTGTTAACCTAGAAGGACAGATGCTGGTGGATTCTGCAAAGAGGATGGAAATGGCTGTGGTAAACACATATTTCCAAAAGGAGGACATTATGGTTTTACTACTTATTCAAAAAATGTTTGTGCACAATGTCAGATTTGCATAAAACATAATCCACAGGGAAACATGAGACCACGAAGGGGTCAGTTTCCTAAACCAGAGGATCCTTTCCAAGAAATACACATGGATTTTATACAACTAAACAAATGTAACAACCAGTAGTACTGTTTGGTAATAATTGATGCATTTTCTAAATGGGTAGAGATATTTCTATGTCATTTAGCAGGTGCCCTGACAGTAGCAAAAGCCTGAAGCTAAAGAATAATACCTAGTTTTGGGATTCCACAGATTATCAGGAGGGATAATGTCATTTTGTGAATGCAGTGATCCAAAAGATAGGAGATCACTTCTGCATAAACTTAAAAAAACATTGTGGTTACCACCCCCAGAGTGCAGGGCTAGTAGAAAGAATTAAAATATATTATATATAATTTTATTGATATATCAGTGATTGATGTGAGTAATCTGTTCCATTAAGTCAGTAATGTTAACTTGTTTGATTTAATCTCACAGCTTAATATCTTAAAACCAAAACTGTCACATTTTTGCTTTTTAATCCAAACTGAATTTTACTGAACATGTAAATTTAAATTAAACATGTGTTTTTTTTCCTATCAGCAGCTTTCAAAGACCTGAACCTGAACCTGAACCCAGCTGTGTGTCCATGAAGAGCGACAGGTCAATGGGTCGTTTTATTAACTTTAAATCAGACCAACGTTCACGGTCTCTGAGGTGAGCTGAGTGTAAATGGTGTAACACTGTAAAATGTACCAGAGTCAGTCTGAACAGTTCTTATTCCAACTTGTGTTTAATGTGAGCTCTTATTCACATCATTTCATGTTCACATGTGAAACTGTCAGAGTGGAAAGAATGGATGTTAAAATAAGTCTCTTTCAGTGAGGAAAATATTAATATATATATAATATATTTATTATATCGGAGCTTTTTCTAAAATAAATGTTCTGAACAATGTCAGCTGCTTTACAAACTTTTTCACTGAGCTCTTATCTTCTGGAACACAGATGCTGCTGATGTGCAGCTTCAGAGTTAATCAGCTGCTTTATGGCTGCGTTCACTGTTCACATCCACACATCCCTTCATGGACCTTTACCTTGTGTTTGTCTCTGTGTGGACAGACACAATGTGAGCTCATTCTTCATCATTCCTCCACAGAGTGGACCAGCAGAGCTCAGAGGTTCCCAGTGGTCAGTCTGCCCAGCAGCATCAGACACAGCTGGACTCCATATTTATGGTCTGTACATGTACAACAACTACTTTTCCATCTATTGTGTTCACAGTCATCTCCAGGCTGCACTTTGTAGACCAGCGGATTGTCAGTGTGTCCAACATGGATCTGATGTTTGGCTCCATGATTTCAGCCTGATTGGCTCATTCATATAGTATTCTGTTCCAGCTGCTGGAGGACAACATGCTCACTTTTGTGAAGGAGGAGCTGAAGAAGATCCAGAAGGTTCTGAGTCCAGATTACCCAGAATGCTTGGAGAGTCAGAGGGAGGGTGATGATGAAGAGCAGAGGAGAAGCAGAGAGGCATTAGTGAAGATCACAGTTCACTTCCTGAGGAGAATGAAGCAGGAGGAGCTGGCTGAGCGTCTGCAGAGCAGTAAGAGGATTTCTCTAAAGATTTAACCTGCTGGATAAATGACACATTTACTGATGTCTCAGCTCACAGAACAACACATGTTCAAATACTCATTCTTTACAGGGTTGAAATGTCTGTTTACTGATGTTATTTCTTGTCTTCATTCAGAACTTTCTGCTGCAGTTTGTGGACGTAAAGTTAAATCTGCTCTGAAGAAGAAGTTCCAGTGTGTGTTTGAGGGGATTCCTAGAGCAGGAAACCCAACCCTTCTGAATCAGATCTACACAGAGCTCTACATCACAGAGGGAGGGACTGGAGAGGTCAATGATGAACATGAGGTCAGACAGATTGAAGCAGCATCCAGGAAAGCAGACAGAGCAGAAACATCCATCAGACAAGAAGACATCTTTAAACTCCCACCTGGAAGAGACGAACCAATCAGAACAGTGATGACAAAGGGAGTGGCTGGCATTGGGAAAACAGTCTTAACACAGAAGTTCACTCTGGACTGGGCTGAAGGCAAAGCCAACCAGGACATCCAGCTCATGTTTCCATTCACTTTCAGAGAGCTGAATGTGCTGAAAGAGAAAAAGTTCAGCTTGGTGGAACTTGTTCATCACTTCTTTACTGAAACCAAAGAAGCAGGAATCTGCAGCTTTGAACAGTTCCAGGTTGTGTTCATCTTTGACGGTCTGGATGAGTGTCGACTTCCTCTGGACTTCCACAGCAAGGAGCCCCTGACTGATGCTACAGAGTCCACCTCAGTGGATGTGCTGCTGACAAACCTCATCAGGGGGAACCTGCTTCCCTCTGCCTGCCTCTGGATAACCACACGGCCTGCAGCAGCCAATCAGATCCCTCCTGGCTGTGTTGGCATGGTGACAGAGGTCAGAGGGTTCACTGACCCACAGAAGGAGGAGTACTTCAGGAAGAGATTCAGAGATGAGGAGCAGGCCAGCAGCATCATCTCCCACATCCAGACATCACGAAGCCTCCACATCATGTGCCACATCCCAGTCTTCTGCTGGATCACTGCTACAGTTCTGGAGGATGTGTTGAAAACCAGAGAGGGAGGAGAGCTGCCCAAGACCCTGACTGAGATGTACATCCATTTCCTGGTGGTTCAGGCCAAAGTGAAGAAGGTCAAGTATGATGGAGGAGCTGAGACAGATCCACACTGGAGTCCAGAGAGCAGGAAGATGATTGAGTCTCTGGGAAAACTGGCTTTTGAGCAGCTGCAGAAAGGAAAGCTGATCTTCTATGAATCAGACCTGACAGAGTGTGGCATCGATATTTCAGCAGCCTCAGTGTACTCAGGAGTGTTCACACAGATCTTTAAAGAGGAGAGAGGGCTGTACCAGGAGAAGGTGTTCTGCTTCATCCATCTGAGTGTTCAGGAGTTTCTGGCTGCTCTTCATGTCCATCTGACCTTCATCAGCTCTGGAGTTAATCTGATGGAAGAACAACAAAAGAGGTTTAAATTATTCAAAGACAAAAAAAATCTAAAATATCTCCATCATAGTGCTGTGGACAAGGCCTTACAGAGTCCAAATGGACACCTGGACCTGTTCCTCCGCTTCCTCCTGGGTCTTTCCCTGCAGACCAATCAGAGTCTCCTACGAGGCCTGCTGACACATACAGGAAGTAGCTCACAGACCAATCAGGAAACAGTTGATTACATCAAGGAGAAGATCAGTGAGGATCTGTCTGCAGAGAGAAGCATCAATCTGTTCCACTGTCTGAATGAACTGAATGATCGTTCTCTGGTGGAGGAGATCCAACAGGCCCTGAGTTCAGGACGTCTCTCCACAGATGAACTGTCTCCTGCTCAGTGGTCAGCTCTGGTCTTCATCTTACTATCATCAGGAAAACATCTGGATGTGTTTGACCTGAAGAAATTCTCTGCTTCAGAGGAGGCTCTTCTGAGGCTGCTGCCTGTGGTCAAAGCCTCCAACAAAGCTGTGTAAGTATAGAGATGAATATGTTTTAAATACGCTGTTTACTTGTTAAAAGGAGAGAAAATAACGGAGTTATTTCTCAGATAACTTCAGTTTATAGATAACACAGATTCACAGCAAACAGTTACATCAGATCAGTTCACATAAAGAGGAAAGAAACCCGCTGCAAGAATGTGGCAACACTTTATAATATATAATTAGGATAAATGTCATCATTATTCATTAATTCAACCATCTTTTATGTGAATAATTGATAATTACATAACTTAACTCTTTTCCTGTTATTCCCTCCTCAGACTGAGTGGCTGTAACCTCTCAGAGAGAAGCTGGGCAGCTTTGTCCTCAGTTCTCAGCTCCCAGTCCTACAGTTTGACAGAACTGGACCTGAGTAACAACAACCTGCAGGATTCAGGGGTGAAGCAGCTGTCTGTTGGACTGCAGAGTCCAAACTGTAACCTGGAAGCTCTCAGGTCAGGATTCATTCAGCTGTTCAACTGCTGATCATTTTAATTCTGCTTTACAGTCATGGATGAACAGCTGAGTTGTTCAGGATGGTGTCTGCTGTTTACTTGTTAAAATGAGAGAAAATAACAGTTATTTCTCAGATCATTTCAGTTTGTAGATAACACAGATTCACAGCAAACAGTTACATCAGATCAGTTCACATAAAGAGGAAAGAAACATGCTGCAAGACTGTGGCAACACTTTATGATATATAATTAGGACAAATGTCATCATTATTCATTAATTCAACCATCTTTAATGTGAATAATTAATAATTACATAACTAAACTCTTTTACTGTTATTCCTCCTCAGACTGAGTGGCTGTAACCTCTCAAAGAGAAGCTGTGCAGCTCTGTCCTCAGCTCTCAGCTCCCAGTCCTACAGTCTGACAGAACTGGACCTGAGTAACAACAACCTGCAGGATTCAGGGGTGAAGCAGCTGTCTGTTGGACTGCAGAGTCCAAACTGTAACCTGGAAGCTCTCAGGTCAGGATTCATTCAGCTGTTCAACTGCTGAACATTTTAATTCTGCTTTACAGTCATCCTGAGCCAGCTGAGCTGTTCAGGATGGTGTCTGCTGTTGGTCTTTTTTTTTTAACCCAGTGATGGTGTTTAAATTAGAATTTTTCATTATTTTCAAAATGTCTTTTTTTCTCATTAGTTTTTAATCTCTGATGATTTTTAATATTTCTTTTGACTTTTACTAAAAATGTTCTGGGGCACAATGTAGCTGCTCTAAATGATCTTTCAGATTTATTTGAACTTCTTGTTATTCAAACAGCTCTAAGAAACTTTGTTATGGACACAAGTGTGTTAATTAACCAATATTCTCTTGATTCCTTTGTATGACAAATGTTTCAGCAGGGTTTGTTGACCTCGTCTACATCCAGGGATTCCAACTGTACCTCATTTGTGCAATCTGGACCAACGGGTCCAAAGATAAGAGCAAAAATGCATTTTTGCTAGATATAGCGCCCCCTAATGGTCAAAGGTCACCAACATTCTTGGGCCTCTTAAAGAAAGAGTCATGAGTCTGTGTTATAAGTTTGACATCAAGAGATCAGCCGGTTGCTGAGATGCCTCACTTCCTGTTTGGTATAGTCGCCGCCAACTTTGATTGGTTGTATTGTATTTAAGGTTTTCAACAAAATCCAAGATGGCGGAAAAACTAGTTTGGCGGAAATTGACGTCATTGAGTGCGTTGGACTCGTCATGATCCAAGGATTCCAACGATAAATTTGTGAGATTTCGACCAACGAGTACAAAGTTATGCAGCTGAATGTACATCAAACTTTGACGTGTTGGTGGCGCTAGAGAGTTCGCTTTTTGGGCACGAAAATTCTTGAGTTTGTTAATGGGACTGTCCTAAATAGGTATGCAAAATGTCATAACTTTTTACCTTAGCGTTCATGGGGCTGCCATAGACTTCAATTGCAGCGGAAAGTAGATCAATAATAATAGGAAAAGCTAGTAAAACATTAGCTTCGCTGCTAGACCCCTAATAAAGCATAAGTGTTCTGAGAAGGTGGTTCAAACACTGTGTCTGATGTAACAGGTCACATTTGATCACATTCAGCTTTAGTTTCACAGCAGTTCTCTCAGAATCTGCCATTTGTGTTGTTTTCTGCAGCCTGTCAGGCTGTCTGATCACAGAGGAAGGCTGTGCTTCTCTGATCTCAGCTCTGACCTCCAACCCCTCCCATCTGAGAGAGCTGGACCTGAGCTACAACCATCCAGGAGACTCAGGAGTGAAGCAGCTATCAGCTGGACTGGAGGATCCACAGTGGAGGCTGGACACTCTCAGGTATGGAGAGGTCTGCTGCAGCATCACACAATGTTCTTCAGACCATGCGTACAGATGTTTTCAGTGTAATTTAAGTCTGATCCGAAGTGGAGATGAAACTTCTGAAACATCCCATACTGTCCACGTACTTTCACAACTTATTTCCATAACTTCAGACACAGTCCGCTCCTTTTCCTTTCACCGGCTCATGAGCTGGTTAGAAGTTATGAGGAGCAGCGAGGGAGGAGCAAACCTCTGTCAGGAGGAGGAGGAAATGTCTGCCAGCATTAGCCGGTGTCCCCTTAAAACAGCGTGGATCTGTCAGAATGATGGAGATTTATCAGGTCATTTCTGAGATAAATGGGCCACAAAGAAAACATACATACCAGCAATCATCTGCTGGTTAATGCACAGCCTGTAAGGAAACATATTCAGCAGATTCAGAGACTTTATTCATCCAGTTAAAGGGATATTTCTGTGTTTTTCAAGTGGGGCTGTGTGAAGGACTCATGAGCAGTCAGCATCTTCCTCAGTGTAGAACAATGTGTGTGGGAGAGCCATGTAATGTCCATGTTTGCATGCTGAAAGAGACGGTGCTGCTCTGACCCCCCTCCTCCTTTCAGGGTGGAGCCTGCTGGAGAACGATGGCTGACACCAGGTCTGAGGAAGTGTAAGTGTGTTCTTCATCTGATTCATGACATCCAGCCATCTTCACACTGTCACATCACTCACTGATCAAAGTGAACAGATCAATAACTGCAGCTGGATTGTGTTTGTTCTCTCCATCAGATTCCTGTCGACTCACCATCGACACAAACACAGTGAACAGAGGACTGAAACTGTCTGACAACAACAGGAAGGTGACATATGTGGAGGAGGATCAGCCATATCCTGATCATCCAGACAGATTTGATGGCTGGTCTCAGCTGCTGTGTAGAAATGTTCTGACTGGTCGCTGTTACTGGGAGGTCGAGTGGAGCGGAACAGTTTATATATCAGTGAGTTACAGAAGAATCAGCAGGAGAGGAGGAGAGAGAGACAGTGTGTTTGGATGCAATGATCAGTCCTGGAGTCTGATCTGCTCTGATCGTTTTGGTTACTCTGTCTGTCACAATAACAGAGAAACATCCTCGTTCTTCTTCTCCTCCTCCTCCTCCTCCTCCTCCTCCTCCTCCTCTTCCTCCTCCTCTGTCTCTAACAGAGCAGCAGTGTATTTGGACCGTCCTGCTGGCACTCTGTCCTTCTACAGAGTCTCCTCTGACACACTGATCCACCTCCACACCTTCAACACCACATTCACTGAAGAACCTCTGCTTCCTGGGTTTACAGTCTGGTTCTGTTCATCTGGTTCCTCGGTGTCTCTGTGTTGAGCATAAAGAGTTTCCTCCTGTCAGAGAATCACTGTTGAACAGATAGTTCAGTCTGTACATGTCTGTCTCTTTCACTCAGAAACACATTTTCAGATTCATGGATTCAGTCAGTTTCTGTTTGAAACTCTTCTAAATGATTACTTGGAAACTTCTTCCTCTTCCAGTCCTTTAAAGATGGAAGCTGCCATTCTTCCAGGATGTTGTTTTTCTGTGTTTCCAGTCCAAGCTTCACACTGAATATCAGTACGTTGTGTTTCTCTGCAGCTCACTTCAGCTGAGACCATTCAGTTGCTGTCAGCTGCAGTTAGTTTGCTGCACATGTGACAAACTGTGACATCAGAGAGGAATCACTGAGCTGCAATCAGCCGAGATGAATTTCCAACCTGCTGACAGATCTTCACTGATTCTGCTGCAATGAGCAGAAGTTTGCTGAGCAGCCAGGGTTCATCCTGATGATGTGCAGTTATACTCTTATTATATCATCACTTCTACATAGCTCTGATGGTGGAGTTTATCTGACTTTGATTCTCCAATCAGCCCAGAGGTTGAAGTCCTGTTGGTCAGATGGCCCGGCTTGGTGCTCTTGGTGAAGGCTTTAATTAGGTTTAATTAGTTTTGTGGCATTTGACCACACTGTGTGTTTAAATATCTGAGCATCTGAATGAGGGGAATAGCCTTGGACCCTCCCACAGCTCTATAGTGGCTTTGTAGAACAGCTACAAGACTCCAAGACTCTGTTGGGTTGCCCTTTGGTGGCAAGGGAGGCCAAAGCTGCCCCAAGAGCCCCCCCGAGCCTCTGCAGCATGGTGAAAGAGCTGTTCCATCTGGTCAATCTGCACCAGCTTCAGTACAGCCATCTCCACACGTGTTTGGACTGCACTGAGCTTTTTCTTGTCAGTAGTGCTAGATTTGAAGTAACTCACCACCTTGATGGCCTGGGGTCAGATTGCCTCCACTTTGGGGCTTATGCTAAATTTTTCTTCAACACCAGGTGGAGAACATGAGCAAAACAATAAATGTGTCTAATACCCAGCTGGTTGAGACCTGCAGCAATGCTGTGGCCCCATCTGTGGTCACAGCAGGGGCCCCCGTCTGTAATGCACCTCTCAGGTGCCTCTAGTTGCATCAGCTGAGTTGCTGCTGTGTGTGACACAGATGACCTTTGAACTCCTTAAAGGACAGTGTTAAGTTCTAATGTGTCCAACAACAAATGGACTGTAACAGCAAAGCACACATCCATAATGATTGAAGGTCCACATATCTGCAGTGAGACTAACTGTTAGGGTCTGTTTCTTCCTGGTCTTTTCATAACATACGTCCACCGGGGGCTTCAAGGCTTTTCTACCCCGAAGGGTATAAGAATGATGTAAGTGGGGTCAAGGATGCTTAAACCTTCTAAAGCCCCCATCTTCAACCACAGAAAATGGCCGGCCATCCTTCACTATAGTTTCAACACTTTCCATTAAAAGTTACTGTCCTGGTCTGTGAGTTTTTGACTTTTGGTTTCTTTGACTGATTCTTCATTTGATTCAGTTCTCTGCCTTAGTTCAGCTCCTTTTGTATCTTTAATGTCTTTTCTGCTTTAACTCCTCTGGACTCCGTCTTTTATGTTAGTGAGTCTCTAAGTTTATTTCTCATGCTGTTTCCTGCCATTGTCCCTAGATGTCCTCAGTTGCCTTCTTTCACCATGTTACCGCCTGCTCCTTGTGATCATTACTCACCTGCATCCACCCATCCAATCATCCCTCCCAGTATATCTGCTCCTGGGTTTTTGTTCTATCCAGGTCCTTGGTCACCCTGCCTTAGGTCACATGACCTATGGCATTATGGGTCAGATCCAACATGGACGCTGAGGGAGGAAACACATCTCCAATGTGATCTAATTCTGCACGAGGTCCACAACACTGTAAATGTCCACGATTGTTTTCTGCTGTTACAGCCAGGGTTCATCCTGATGATGTGCAGTTATAGACTGAATTATTGATTTCTGATCGCAGACATTTGATATTTTACATCTTTTTACATCATTATTTTTAACATTCAATCTCACAATGTTTGACTTTGTATTTGAAATGTTTTTTAAATCTTCCAAAAGTATTTTCAAAACTCATTTTGATATTTTCTCTTTTACATTAAATTTGTATTTAGTATCTGAACATTTAGACTTTTCAATGATTTTAGACTTTTTGATCAAATGTTTAATTATTTATCTAAAAACTTCTCTTTATTGATTAAAATGTATAATTTTTAGAAATTGTATCTCAGATGTTTTATCTTATATTTATATTTTTTATGGGTGGTTTATCATTTTTATTTGAACATTTTTTACTCTTTATCTCAATAGATTGATTCAATTGTTACTTTTTCTAAGAGGACGTTGAGTTTTAAGAGATTTTTCTTCCAGAGTGTTTGATACTTTATAAATGTAGATTTCTTTAGATTTAATAGGATCCTGAGCTATTTAAACTCCTCCAGTTGAGGCAGAGACTAATCACGGACCTGGAGGGTATGGTGCAGCATGACGGCCAAAATTAAGACTATTGAGCACCCGGCGGTGGCTGCATACTTGTCACAAGAGGACGGAAGATTAAATTATTATATATTATATATTATATAGTATATTGTTTGTCACATGCTTTAAGATTCAAATAATAACATAGCGTTCCTCACACCATATTTCACGTGTTAGGACCTTGTCAGGACCTTATTAGAGCCTTGTTTGGAATTCTTAGGACCTTATGAAGACCTTGTTAGGACCTTGTTAAGAATTGTTAGGACCCTGTTAGGACCTTGTTAGGAATTGTTAGGACATTATGAGGACCTTGTTAGGAATTGTTAGCACCTCGTTAGGACCTTGTTAGGAATTGTTAGGACCTTGTTAGGAATTGTTACGACCTTATGAAGACCTTGTTAGGACCTTGTTAGGAATTCTTAGGACCTTGTTTGAACCTTGTTAGGACCTTATGAGGACCTTGTTAGGACCCTGTTAGGACCTTGTTTGGAATTCTTAGGACCTTGTTAGGAATTCTTAGGACCTTGTTAGGAATTCTTAGGACCTTGTTAGGACCTTGTTAGGAATTGTTAGGACCTTATGAGGACCTTGTTAGGAATTGTTAGGACCTTGTTAGGAATTGTTAGGACCTTGTATAGGACCTTGTTAGGAATTGTTAGGACCTTGTTAGGAATTGTTAGGACCTTATAGGACCTTGTTAGGAATTGTTAGTACCTTTTTAGGACCTTGTTAGGAATTGTTAGGACCTTGTTAGGAATTGTTAGGACCTTGTTCGAAATTGTTAGGACCCTAATGAGGACCCTAATGAGGACCTTGTTAGGAATTGTTAGGATCTTATGAGGACCTTGTTAGGACCTTGTTAGGGATTGTTCGGACCTTGTTAGGACCTTTTTAGGAATTGTTAGGACCTTGTTCAAAATTGTTAGGACTTTATGAGAACCTAGTTAGGTACTTGTTAGGACCTTGTTAGAACCTTGTTAGTAAATGTTAGGACCTTATGAGGACCTTGTTAGTAAATGTTAGGACCTTATGAGGACCTTGTTAGGACCTTGTTAGGAATTGTTTGGACCTTATGGGGACCTTGTTAGGACCTTGTTAGGAATTGTTAGGACCTAATGAGGACCTTGTTAGGACCTTGTTAGGAATTGTTAGGTACAATTAAGCTTTCCAGTCGCTGAGGGCAAAAGGGAGAAACACAAGCCTGGGGACTTCTGCCGGCGAGAAGTTGATGTAGCAACGAGAATGGATTAATCTAGTACAGCAGGGGCTGTGTGCGAAATCACATTTCTACAATAACAGTTAGAATATCTAACATAAACCAACATCTTTATTTTTTTTAAATGTCAATTATACACATGACATGTGATTACTAATTCGGCTGCACTACATATTTGATATATTCAGTATATAAATGTTTTTAAAACCCTACTCGCAACCCTACTCTGCAAACTTGAAAGAACTGCAAATATGGTGCTAATTTGTATCAGATACATAGCATGGCACAAGAAAAGTTTGATTTATTTTAAAAATGGGCGTATCTCTTATAATTTGGAGTTGTAACTACTAAATTGAGAGTACAAGGAGAGATTTACAGGGGTGAAAAATACATTCATGTGATCAGATTTTAAACATGCAGTTGTGTGTATAGACACATAGCTGAAGTCAAGAGCTCTCTATAACAGTTGGTCCCATATCTGTAGCCTCTTCTGTTAATGATTAACAAGCCTTCTATATTACACTGAAGTCAGGGTTCAGAGGTCAATATTTCAAGGCAGGACTCATTTATAATCTTCACACTGACAAAAATGTCTTTCATTTTGTCCTAATTTCTCAGATTCTCAGAACATGCAGACTCCACTCAGAAAAGCCCCAGCCGGGAGTTGTAGTGGCAATCCAAAACAAAAAAAAAAAGGCCATTTGAGGGAATTTGAAGTCCTTGTCTACGTGTTGTGGTGACAAAAAAATCACATCTTCCATAAAGTATGCTTTTAACGTTTTATTTATGCAGATACTGATAGAAATGGTTGATAACAGCCTCCTGAACCTACATATTTTGGGGGCCAAATTGTGACAATACTACGTTTTTCCTTGTGGACTAACGCAGCGATTACAAATTTTGCTGTGAGACAGGGCTGACTGTGCTGTTTATTCAACCTCCAGGACAGGTAAAACTGACGAAACCAAACACAAAAACATCATCAAACATCGCGGCCACTTGAAGAGGCCAGGACCACTAAACAGTTATACTTATTATTACTAAGTATTGAATGTGAAATATGCGGCTTTTGAAGATGATGGTGGATTATGTACATTGCAGTCACTACAGACGTCCTATTGGAGGCAGTGGATCCCTAACTATTCAAAAAAGCAGGCGCCCCTTTCTTTAATGGTCCATGAGAATACAAAAAAAGAATTAAAAAATGAAGTGCTGTTAGAAAAATTCTCTCAAAATTAGGCTCAGAGTCGCTGGATACGATTAACACAAAACATTTATTTCTTGCAAGAAAGAGACAAGTCGGCACAACCTGTCAGGAAGCTGGCTCAGAGTTGTCTGCTAACAAAATGGTGCTAATGCTATTTATATTGTTTATGCTAGCTGACCACACAATGTTATGGGAAAGGGACATTCAATGTTATGGGGAAAGGCATTACTAGCCATTTAATGTTAGGGGAAGACGAGTTCAGACAGTCAAAACACTTTTGCTTGCTACATAGTATTATGAGAACCAAAAGACAGGAGGAGGCCTCCCCACATCACAGAAACTCTTATTCTTGCAGCTTTTCTCATAGCCCGATGTGGATAGAGTGAATCCAGTTTTTCTTGTTCTCATCGTCTCTGTGCAGTTTAAATAACAGCTTTCCAGTATCAGGGGTGCTTTGTTTTGCTTGCCTTATTGACTCAATCCCCCCTGTCAATGTTTCAGCCTGTGGTCCTGAATGAGCACCCAGTCTCCTGGCTGCAGATGATGTCGGAGCACCGTGGCTGGCACAGGGAGTATAGCCTTGTACTGGTCAGTGGTCAGGGCAGGTCTCACTGGACCTAGAACATTGATGCTTAATGTTAAAAACCCCAAAAATATTGTGAAATTTCATCAAGAGCTCGTTTAGCAAACCCGGGCCCATGATCACTGCTTACGAGCCTTGGTATTCCCCAGCATGGTATGGTACACAATACTTCAATTATCATGCATTATACATCTGACTTTTAAAACGCATACAGTTCTGGCATAGTCTCTTCCTTTTATAGTACCTGTTCTCCCTCTATCACTGCTCCTCTTCTTGCTGCTCGGCCCAAAGATGAGCTTGGTTTGGCTCTGCCTTTTCCTCCCTGTCCTGTTTCCCTGGACTATCTCACTCACCTGCACCTTAATGCTAACATCAATAATATTGTTAATATTGTACATTTTTACACTTATATTTTAATACCCTACACTCAACACTTTTTTACTGAAGCATTTTTCTTATTTTGTGTGGAATTATTGTGCCATGGTTTTTTTTATTCGACATATTTATATTTAAGTTCTTATCCTTAATTCTTGGGAACAGGTAAAAAGAAAATTTCACTGCACATTGTACTATGTATGATTATGTATGTGACAAATAAAACTCTTGAATCTATAAACACAGTCAGATACTAAACTGATAGAAATGAAAACAATACTCCATTTCAACATCATGTTTTCAGATGTGTCTGAAATCTTAAAAAACCTTGAGGGCGGTGCGGAACTTTTGAAATTTGAGGTAAAAATGGGGCATTCTGAGGCTTTTTGGACCATTATGGTGACTCATGAACTAAGGGAAAGTTACCACAGAAAATTATTTATTATTATTATTATTTTGAAAATTAACCGGATGTTTTATTTTGTTTCAATAAAATAAAAATATCTCCACATTAAAACGCATTTTTTTCTCACAGTCATCTACCACTTAAACTGCTCTCCACCTACATTTTTAGCTTGATGTGCTCCTCTTCCAGTTACAGGTGAGACTGACTGACTCACTAACATCAAAGTCCCACTTGTGTGTGGTAGTTACCATAGCGACAGTGCATGTTTTTGATGACGCGCAGCACGTAAGCCCAAACTGAGCCCCTGTTTTATTAAACAGTCGCGCTACTCTTGGCTCTTCAAATATTAAATCACCACAATTTAAAAAAATAAATAAATAAAAATACCGAGGACACGACCTCGGTGTCCTCTATGGTAGTTACGGCCTTGTGCACACATCTGGTGCATCTGCAGCAGCACTAAAACTACAGAGCTCCTGCACAGAACAGATCCCAGTTTAAAGCCTGGTTTTAATGTTTCTGATGGCGATTCTGGAGAATCTCAGAGAACATTCAGAGAGAACGGCTGAATAAATGTTTTCAGATCAGAGTTTGTTGTTCAGGAGCTTGGAGGCGTTTTAACATGAACTCCACTGGTCAGACAGGTTCTATCTGTCCCGCCTCCATCACAGGTGGACTCTGCTCTGACTGGTTCCAGGAAGCAGCTCACCTGTGTCTCAGTCTGTCGAGTGGAGAGTCTTCTTCTTCTGCAGCTCTGAACAATCTGTGAGTTTCCTGTTTGTTTCTGCTCTGTAATGTTGGAGAACATGTTCGCTTCTTATTTCAGAACAAACTTTGATCAGTTTGTGTTTGAAGACAAATCTACACGATGATCAGATTATTAATTAACTGGATTCAATCAAAATGATGATCAGCTGATGTTTCTGTTTGTTTTCTTCACAAATAAACTGCTTCATGCTTTTATTTTATTTAAGTTAAATATATTTATCACATTCATGAGCAGAAAAATAGCCGTAAAATCTCAAACACCCCTGAGGTGGATCGTACCATTTTCTAACAGGTTTGGTGATTATTATCTCAAAGGAATGTAGAGATGATGATGTAGCTCCATGCCTCCATCTAGTGGACAGGTAGTGTAAGAGCAGCTGATGGCAGCTTCCTCTGCCTCAACACTCCTGTCTGACTGCATTCAGCTGACACTGACATGAAACAGAGAATCAGAGCCAATCAGTGGAGGAGCAGCTGATCTGTTTACAGCACAGATGATGGAAAAGAGGATTTGAGTTGATGTGCAGATGAATGATCTGTGTTTCCTCTGCAGATGAAGGTAGAAAGTGTGTGTGAGCTGATGGGAATTCAGCAGCATGGATCCATCTGACAGAAAGTAAGTCTTCAGTGTTCAAACCAAGCTGACAAACAGTTAAGATGATGAATAGTTCTCAGATAAAATAGTTGATATTTGCTTAATGTATTAATATTCATCATGTCCAGCTGTACATAACATGTAATGTAAACATGGTGCATAAAAGCTGTAATATAGATTAAAATTAAATTAAAACAAAGTGTTTTATTTAATCCAGAATTTTACTGACCATCTAAATTTAAACCAAACGTTTATTTTTATTTTTTTACAATCAAGGTTAAAATCAGATCGGATTAGTCCGTTGAATCGGAGACGTACACTTCAACATGAACCTGACCCTGAACCCAGCTGTGTGTCCATGAAGAGCGACAGGTCAACAGGTCGTGTTATTGACTTTAAATCAGACCAACGTTCACAGTCTCTGAGGTGAGCTGAGTGTAAATGATGTAACACTGTAAAATGTACCAGAGTCAGTCTGAACAGTTCTTATTCCAACTTGTGTTTAATGTGAGCTCTTATTCACATCATTTCATGTTCACATGTGAATCTGTCAGAGTGGAAAGAATAGAAGTGCAGGAGATTGTTCAGAGGAAGAGGAATGAAAGCCGACTGTAGTAAGAACGAATAATGTGAGTAAATGAGAGGGAGGCAGGTAGAACAGTCAGGCTGCAGGGAGCAGTGATCACAAAGGTGCAGGAGTTCAGGTACGTGGGAGCAACTGTCCAAGGAAGTGTGGAAAAGAGGTGAAGAAGAGAGTACAGGCAGGATGGATAAAAGAGTCAGGAGTGATGTGTGACAAAAGGGTCGCAGCAAAAGTGATTAGAAAGGTGCAGAAGAGAGTAGTGAGAGCAGCCTTGTTGTAGGGTTTGCAGACAGAGGCACTGACTGAGAGACAGGAAGCAGAGCTGGAGGTGGCAGAGCTGAGATGTTGAGCTTCTCTTTGGGAGGGACCAGGATGGACAGGATTAGGAATGAGAGCATCAGGTTGGAAATGTAGGAGACAAAGTCAGAGAGGGCAGACTGAGATGGTTTGGACAGAGGAGGGACAGTGGATGTATTGGTGGGAGGATGCTGGAGATGGAGCTGCCAGGCAGCAGGAGGAGAGGGAGACCAGAGAGGAGACATATGGATGTGGTCAGCGTGGATATGAAGGTAGTTGGTGTGAGAGCAGAAGATGCAGAGGACAGGGTGAGGTGGAAAAGATGGACTCGCTGTGGTGACCCCTGATGAAGGGAGAGGCTGAAAGGAGAAGAAGAAGAGTGTAAAAGATAAACTGAACTTTATTCATCCCACAGCGGGGACTTTTCTTTTTCACAGCAGCAGGAAACAAGACAGCAGGTGACCAACAGAAAGTTCACCCATCAAGTTATTATAATAATATATCTGAAAAAACACAAGACAAGACAAAAGAGCAACATAAAATAAAATCACATATTTGGAAGATGATCTAAAAAAAGAGTAAAATATTCAGTATGGGCTATATTATAAAAGAAAATAAGGGAATAAACTGAACATATTTCACACCATTTGGTCCTAGTAATGCACAGATTGCACATTTTGTACAGCACAGAGAGAAATAGTTGGTTGTTGAGGATCCTGATGGGCTGAAAGATCTGCGGCAGCGTTCACTGCTGCTCTTTGGAAGCAGCAGTCTGTTGCTGACAGAGCTGACCTGCATCAGTGGTGGTGGTCCGGTCCAGTTCATCGTTGAGGTGAACACCAGGAACCTGCAGTCCTCCCCAGTGTCAGTGTATATTCTCCAGGTTTTATCAGTCAGTGCCAGGTCCTTGTATGCAGGTTGTTTCTGCTCACCTGTGTAATTCCTTCCTCTGTATTTTTCTTGTGATCAGCCGCTTCGTCCCTCTTTGGTTCTCTTTTAGTTTATTTGCAGCTTTTAGCTCCTGCCTTGGCAGCACTTTAAATTGAGTTGTTTCAGTCAACCTTTTTGCCAGCCCTCGCCTCCTTCCTGGTAACTTTTAGGTCCTCAACCTCCCGCTCCACCACCACTTCTGACAATAACCAGTTTTCAGATGAATTATTTCAGACTTGGATCAGTTCTTGATGTCTCTGATGAGATTAATCAGCTGCATCATGTGTGTAAAGTGATGTTTACTTTAGTCTTTCTGCTCTTTATTAAAACAAAGTGAAGTTTTCATTTGATTTATTTAAAACATATAATATCGTTAATATATCAGTGATTGATCTGAGTAATCTGGTGCATTAAGTCAGTAATGTTAACTTTTTTTTAATTCATTAAAATTTAATCTCACAGCTTAATATCTTAAAACCAAAACTGTCACATTTTTACTTTTTAATCCAAACTGAATTTTACTGAACATGTCAATTTAAATTAAACAAGTGTTTTTTTTTCCTATCAGCAGCTTTCAGAGACCTGAACCTGAACCCAGCTGTGTGTCCATGAAGAGCGACAGGTCAACAGGTCGTGTTATTGACTTTAAATCAGACCAACGTTCACAGTCTCTGAGGTGAGCTGAGTGTAAATGGTGTAACACTGTAAAATGTACCAGAGTCAGTCTGAACAGTTCTTATTCCAATTTATGTTTAATGTGAGCTCTTATTCACATCATTTCATGTTCACATGTGAAACTGTCAGAGTGGAAAGAATGGATGTTAAAATAGGTCTCTTTCAGTGAGTAAAATATTAATAATGATATTTATTATATAGGAGCTGGTTCTAAAATAAATGTTCTGAACAATGCTTTACAAACAGTCTAACACGAACAAAGTCACATGAATCAATAATAACTTTGATTTGGGAGTACTTCGAGGACCTCCTCAATTCTACCTACACGCGCTCGGAGAGCTCGGACCCGGGGCCTCCCATTTCTGGGACTGAGGTTGCTGAGGTGGTCAAAAAGCTCCTCGGCGGCAGGGCCCCAGCGGTGGATGAGGTTCGTCCTGAGTTTCTCAGGGCTCTGGATGTTGTAGGACTGTCTTGGCTGACATGCCTCTGCAGCATCGCGTGGACATTGGGGACAGTGCATCTGGACTGGCAGATCGGGGTGGTGGTCCCTCTCTTTAAAAAAGGGGACCGGAGTGTGTGTTCCAACTACAGGGGGATCACACTCCTCAGCCTCCCTGGTAAGGTCTATAGCATCAGCTGCTTTACAAACAGTCTAACATGAACAAAGTCACATGGATCAATAATAACTTTGATGGTAAATGTCCCTCAATGCTCACGTGGGCAATGATAGTGAGTCCTGGAAGGGTGTGATTGGGAGGAACGGCCCCCCCAATCTGAATCAGAGTGGTGTTATGTTGTTGGACTTCTGTGCCAGTCATGGACTGTCCATAACAAACACCATGTTCAGGCATAAGGGCGTCCATATATGCACTTGGCACCAGGACACCTTTGGCCGCAGTTCGATGATCGACTTTGTGGTTGTATCGTCGGACTTGCGGCCGTATGTCCTGGACACTCGGGTGAAGAGAGGGGCGGAGCTGTCAACTGATCACCACCTGGTGGTGAGTTGGCTCCGCTGGTGGGGGAGGATGCCGATCAGACCTGGCAGGCCCAAACGTATTGTGAGGAACTGCTGGGAGCGTTTGTCAGAATCCCCTGTCAAGAGGAGCTTTAACTCTCTCCTCCGGCAGAGCTTCAACCATATCCCGGGGGAGGTGGGGGACATTGAGTCCGAATGTTCCGTGCCTCCATTGTCGAGGCGGCTGACCGGAGCTGTGGTCGTAAGTTGGTCGGTGCCTGTTGTGGCGGCAACCCCCGGACCCGCTGGTTGACACCAGTGGTGAGGGAAGCCTATCGGGCCTTCCTGGCCAGTGAGACTCTGGGAGCAGCTGATGGGTACCGACAGGCCAAGCGGGTCTCGGCGGTTGCTGAGGATAAAACTCGGGCCTTGGAGGAGTTCGGTGAGAAGAACGATGAAGAACGACTTCCGGACGGCCTCGAAGAGATTCTGGTCCACCATCCGGTGTCTCGGGGGGGGGGGGGGGAGCGGCTCACAGTCAATACTGTGTATGGTGGGGACGGAGCTTTGCTGACCTCAACTAGGTCCGTCCTGCCCACAATTCGGGGGTACTGGAGAGGAGGATCTGTCGGATAGTCAAATATCGGATTCAGGAGATGCAGTGTGGTTTTCATCCTGGCCGTGGACCATCTCGACTGTGTCCCTCGGGAAGTTCTGTGGGGGGGGCTTTGGGAATATGGAGTGCCGGACCCCTTGATAGGGTCCGTTCTGTCTCTGTATGACCGGTGTCAAAGTTTGGTCCGCATTGCCGGCAGTAAGTCGGATACGTTTCCGGTGAAGGTTGGACTCCGCCAGGGCTGCCCTTTGTCACCGTTTCTGTTCCTAACTTTTATGGAGAGAATTTCTAGGCCAGGGCGTTGAGGGTGTCTGATTTCGCGACCTCAGAATTGGGTCCCTGCTTTTTGCGGATGATGTAGTTCTGTTAGCATCGTCAGGCCGTGACCTTCAGCTCTCAATGGAGCGGTTCGCAGCCGAGTGTGAAGAGGCTGGGGTGAGATTCAGCACCTCCAAGTCCGAGACTAGGGTTCTCAGCCGGAAAAGGGTGGAATACTCTCTCCGGGTCGGGAATGAGATCCTCCCCAAGTGGAGGAGTTCAAGTATCTCGGGGTCTTGTTCACAGTGAGGGACGAACAGAACGTGAGATTGACGGGCGGATCGGTGCGGCGTCTGCAGTGTTGCTCTGCACCGACCCGTCGATGTGAAGAAGGAGCTGAGCCAGAAGGTGAAGCTCTCTATTTACTGGTCAATCTACGTTCCCATCCTCACCTATGGTCACGAGTTCTGGGTAGTGACTGAAAGAACGAGATCATGAATACAAGCGGCCGAAATGTGTTTCCTCCGCAGGGTGTCTGGGCCTCCCTTAGAGATAGGGTGAGAAGCTCAGTCATCCGGGAGGGGCTCGGAGTAGAACCGCTGCTCCTCCGCATTGACAGGAGTCAGATGAGGTGGCATCTGGTTAGGATGCCCCCTGGACGCCTCCCTGGGGAGGTGTTCCGGGCACGTCCCACTGGGAGGAGACCCGGGGGAAGACCCAGGACATGTTGGAGAGACTATGTCTCGCCTCGGGGTCCCCCCGGAAGAGCTGGAGGAAGTGGCCGGGGACAGGGACGTCTGGGTTTCTCTGCTAAAGCTGCTGCCCCCGCAACCTGACCCCCGGATAAGCAGTAGATGATGGATGGATGGTAAAATGTCTGAACAGGTTTTCACAAAGAAGAAAGTTTAAAACCCAAAAACATGACAATAATAATACCAATAACCTCCTGAGCCCATGTGGCTGTATGGATCACGGTGGCCTGACGGTTTCTCCTGCAGTGCTGCCTGAGGGCTCCGAGCTCATCCAACAGTGGTTTCTGTCCTTGGCCTTTCCACACTGAGATTTCCCCAGACTCCCTGAATCTGTTCACAATATCCTGCTCTGTAGATGCTGAAAGACCAAAGTTCTTTACAATCTGACTCTGAGAAATATTTCCTGAACTGATGATGATTCTCTGATGGAGTTTGGCCCAAAGCGGTGAGCCACGACCCATCCTTGTTGGAGAGACTGAACCTTTGGTGGATGCTGCTTTTATACCCATTCCTGACACCCTCACCTGTCAGCAGGTAACCTGCTGGTTGGAGAATCTTCCAGAAGCTGTTTCTGTAGATTCTATAAACTTTCTGTCTTTCTTTGACTCCAGAACAACTTGTACTGAGTGATGCTGCATCAGATTCTACTTTTGCTTCTGTTTTCTAAAGACAAAGAAGTTGGTCAGTGAAGACTCTGAAAACCATTTCTTTGGACTCGTTTCTGTTCAATAAATCTGGAAACCAATTAACTGATTCCAGATTGAAGCTTTTGTTGTATTTTAGAAACTGCAGATACAATCCAACCAACTGTTAGCCCAATTTTTTCATTGGAAGCTCAAGAACAAGCTGGAGAAATCGTTTATTAAAAAAGTATTTATTAGTGGTCACAAGTAGAGTATATTGCAGCGCTGGACTCGGAGTGCCAGAGCTCCCGCAGGAAATCCGTCAGGCCGAGCCCCGTTATCCGGAAACATGTCATATTTATATTCAGCTTTATCTCTTTATATCATATTTATATTCAGCTTTATCTCTTTATATCATATTTATATTCAGCTTTATCTCACAGAAGTTGTTTTCACACTTGTCAGAGTATAATTGACCAGTTTTGGGTGACATGCTCAGGCCAGCTGCTGTCCTTGTTGTGTTCTTTGGATGTGAAAAACTGTTTTAGGCTCGGATCTAATGTACCAGACCTATCTGCCCTAATAGAGATGTTTTGTCTGACCCAGTTGTTTATGTCATTCTAAGGTATTGGACCATTTAAGGTCATCGATTGTGCAGTATGAGCAGAGTGGAAAAGTAGGAACATAGGTTATTTAGGAAAATACAGAATATGAATTTATAATGTCTAAGATCAAAGCCAATTATAACAACTCCCCCTTTTGACATGATTTAATCATGTCAACTAATTGAGGTAGGACTGTTATATTCTGTATTGTGTAACACCTGTTAGCGGCAGCCAACTTAGCAGGTCCCCAAACTGCAAGTGGCCACCGACCTTGAGGTGCAGCACAACCAGACAGGAGATTCTTGTTATCCCCCTTTTGATACAACTTCATTATGTGAGCTGTTATGTGTAAGCTGTTCTTCTTTGCGATTATCAGCAGCAAGCAAGTTTTCATTGCATATGCATGTGTAAAACAATTGTAATGCGTTAGCTAAACCTTTCTGTATCAGGAGTGTTTATCATGATGCTGGGAACAGAACCTCTTTCCCAGAATAGTTCAACCTTCATTACTCAACTGATCATAACTCTGCAATGAGCACATTTCATAAAAGCTATAAGTATCATGCCTGTACGTGTATGCAAGGAATAAATTAATAAATGTTTCAATATGTCTTAAAATTAGTGTGTGTATGTGGCCCCAAACCCAATCTCTGTGTAATCTAAGTTCATTTTGGCCCAAAACTATATGTGGTTTAAGCAGTAGCAAGACCCTGCTCACCCATAAGTACCATTACAACACATAACAATAATTAACTAAGCTACAACAATTCATGAAATATTGAAACTCAAAAAGTGCTTAAGGCAATTAACATCACCATCAGGATCGTCCACTGTTCGCAGCGAATAGGAGCGAAAAACCCGATGGCTGATACACGGGAAAATTCTCCTATGGCCCCATTCCCCCTTGGCGACCGACCACTTAATTACCTTTCAGTGCCTAAGGTCCCGCTCCGAACAGCCGATTCACACCAATGGCAATGGACATATTTATGATTGGCTATGATTAGTAATTGGTCTACTTAAAATCATTAAAGTACATAGGAACATCACAAAACACAACACACAAAACAATACAGTACAGACATTTAAACATGATGTGAATATGAAGATATGACCCTGTTGAGAACAGATGAGTAATGATAGATGTAGTGTAAAAACTGACAATTTCTTTTGAGTGAAAATTTTATGATAACATTGTGCAGAGTGGTGTAGTGCAGCTCAGTCTCTTCTGGTCCAATCCTGTCACTGCTTGGTGTTTGGTTGTCCTTCTGGCTGAACCTCAGTTCAGCAGTCTGAGCTAACTAGGAAGGAGAGGTTACCAGCACTTCACTTCCACAAAGGGGTCTTTACCACCCGTTTTCCCTAACTAATCTTTTTCTTTGGGACAATTCAGGAGAGCATTCAGATTATTTTGTTGACAGTGGTTGAAGGTTGTGTGGTTGTTCAACCATTATCTTGGCATGATGATCATGCCTCCCAGAATTTCAGACTGACGTCTTGTCAGTCATTTGGCTGTGAGTCCTGTAGAGGTTCTGCTGCAGATGCAGTTAATTTAAGCTGTGGATGAATGTTAGCAGGAGAGAGAACCGAGCAGCACAACATTTCATTTTCACAATGTTTTATATTCAGGAATTCCCTTTTAACAGATTCAATCCCAGTATTCATTGGTCGACCAATTAAGTTTTCATATGAACCCCAAACAAAAACAAATAAATAAACCGAAAAAAAAAAAAAAATAAAATAAAAAAAATAAATAAAAATAAATGAAATGAAATGAAAAACAAAACAACTGGCCAGTTGATAGAAACAATGTTTTAGGACAGTACCGTAATACGCATTAATGAGAAATCCAGTACCATCAACCTTTTCTGTGGAAAAACTTGAAACCATTTAGAGAAAACAGCAAGACAACATAGAACAAAAGACAAAAGGAAGACAACGACTCACAGAATTTTGGGAAAAACTTGAGAAGTGTTAGTAAACTATGATTAATTGTTGTGTCCCCACCCCCCCGATGAGACTTAGTCTCCTCCGTATGTTAGTTCTGCTGAACTCTTCCACTGCAGTTTCTGCTCCTGTGTTGCTGCTGCAGGACAGAAATGTTTGTGGTTAGAGTTCATTTTGGGAGCAGCACAGCATCAAGAAAGCAGCCATTTCTTCTCAATGAGTAACTGATTAACCTTTTTGGGATAAATAGTGTCTGTCCTCTTAATTCAACTCAGAGTGTTTTTGATAAAATTTCAGCATGATCTGCTTAATTCTCACTTATTACTTTATACTAAATTCTATTTAATTCTTACCAGTGGCTGTGTTTCGTGATGCTGAGCCATCCACAGACAGTTCAGGATCAGCATTAATTTTTAATTTTTAATTTTTTTTCATTTGAATTAGAAACACTTCATGTGGTACCAACAGTGTGGCATCAGAGTTTCTTATAACATCACATGATACAATAACATATTTCCATACAAATTAGAATCAAAGACAAAGGTTTATTCTATTTTTCTATTTGTCTTAATTCCTCATTTATTTATTTTTTAGATGAGCCTTGTGGCCTTGTGCTGCTAACTTTTTCCTTAGCAGTGCCACAGCATTGTGCTTGTGTTGTCAGACATAAGATCTTTGGTTGGTTATTGATCACTGTTACCTTGCATGCATGCTTTGACCTAAGGGCCCAGATTCTTGATATTATTCTGTAATATTTTTCTTTGCTCGTAGCAGTTTTGGAATGTTAGCTAAATTGTTCAGGATCCTTCTTTTTTTTTTCCTTGACATGAATTAGGCCTTTAATCGTGCAGTTCAAAGCTCTGTGCTTTACCTTACTTTGAGCAGCTCTGCCTCAGTTTATTATGTTTTACTTAATCTTTACTTCTTTCTTCCAGTATGTGTGGATGTATGTGGGTGTATGTGTACGTATAGATGTGCACGTGTGTGTGTGTGTGTGTGTGTGTGTGTGTGTGTGTGTGTGTGTGTGTGTATGTGTGTGTGTGTGTATGTATGTGGCCTTGGGTTTCACTGTTTTGTTTTATTTTCTTCTATCTTGTGAAGCACTTTGTGTTACATTTTCTTGTATGAAAAGTGTTATGAAAATAAAGTTTGATTGATTGATTGATTGATTAAGTGCACCAGATTAAACAACTTGGGTCATCTCCCGTGTAATTTCTCGAATGGACCAGAGCACATGATTAAAACTGTTCTCACAGAACATTTTATTCATCCCATTCATATCCTTTTCTTTCGACCAACATTGTTTCTCAATAAATTGCAATTGAAGTGGATTGTTGCCATTTTTCAGAGATCTTTTAGTCACCTGGTGTGGCGTGGTGGGAAGAGAGGGTGTGTCCAGATTACTGTTGTAGTTCTTTGTAACTTGAGCTTTTAATGTCTGACTTTCACACAGGAGAGGTGTGAAAATTAGTTATTGTAACCTTTATTGTTTCTGCTACTGCGGTTCTGCAGTCTAGTCTCCACAGTAGTGTTTTCCTTTGGTTTCATTGTCAGTGGTCCGTTCAGTCTCTGATAGAGTTTTAGTCCCCGTGGTCTAGTCTTTGTCAGTAGGTGAGGTTCCTATGTCAGTCCGGACCTCAGTTAATGTTCTTTCGGCAGGATCTTGAGCCTGAGTACAGTAATCCTTGTGGATCCAGTTACTCAGTCTATTCTCGGTCAACCATACCTTTACACAATGTGTTGTAGCTTCTGCATCCTGTCCATATAGGAGAGGACCAGTTAAGTTTGTTCACTTTCCTGGTCCTGTTCCTTGGTGAGTATTTATGTAACCTGTTGAGATATACTCATCACCGTGTTATTCAGTTGTTTCACATTCACACAAGTTTCCATACTGTAGTACAACAAGGGGTGAGCCTGTTGGTGCAGTTGTAAATGGACAGGGTGTTTCCTCCCTGTCATGACCTCATGTGGGACAACATGACAACATTCATGGTGGCATTTGGAGTAAATCTTAGGCTAACACAATACGTAGAGCTTCAGCCCAGGTTAACTGTGTGTCTGCACAGACTTCTGTTCGGCCTTTTTGATGGTTCTATTTGCTCTTTTCACTAGTCCTTGTAAAGCTGGGTGAGAGACTGCACCGAGCTTATGTGTAATTCCAAACATCTTTTCTACTTCTCTTAGTTCTTCATTAGAAAAGTGAGTACCATTATCTGATCTTATCACTTCTGGTACCCCAAATCTTGGAATAATTTCTCTTGTAAGCCATTTAATGACTTCTTTTCCTTTTTCGGTTTTAGTAGGTGTGGCTTCTACCCATCTAAAAAAGGGATCCACACCCACTAGAAGATATCGTTTACCTTCAGTCCTGTTTGCTGCTCCCATGTCAGTACAATCAATTACTATCTGCTTCCAAGGGGCATCAGGTACTGGGAAACTTGTCTAGTCCTGCTTTGAGATTGAACAGCTTGCAAATTTCACAAGATTGCACAAGATATTTTATTGTGTCTTTTAGGTGGGGGTGCCACCAGTGTTGTGAAATGAGCGCTGTTACTTTTGAGCTAGCACAGTGTGCTCTACTGTGTGCTTCTTGACATAGCAAATTTAGTAGTCCAGTTGGAGCTACTATTTTGCCTTCACGATTCCTCCAGAGTCTTGTGGAATCCTTTTTTATTTTTTTTTCGTTCCATGCTTGCTTTTCAGATGGTGCCGCTGCTTCGTGAAGTTCTTTAATGTTTTCTAAACATAATTCTCGTTGTGATTTTACCTCCAATGTGTTCTGAGACATCTGGTTAAATGCAGTATATCTTGCTTTTGTTTTTGCTGCCTTATCTGCCGCATTGTTGCCTCTCGCTACTCTCCCATCTCCCTTTTGATGTCCTCTGCACTTGACTATAGCAACTTGTTTTGGTTCAAGTATGGCATAATATAGTTCGAGTAATTGATTCAAGTGTTTAACCGGGGTGCCTGCTGAGGTCACAAAGCCTTTCCTTTTCCAGTGACACATGTCTGGTATAGAGGCATGTCTTTAACTGTAAACACTGTTTTTGTTTTCATTTCACTAATTTATTCAATGTTTATTGTTAGATTAATTAATATTTATCTGCAGAGTTAGAATTTGCTAATAGTATTAATATAGTGTTCAGATGTACAGCTCTCTGGTTGCTGTGGCTGTTTTTAAATGTGCCATGAAAACAAACCTTGACTTGACTTGTTATGAGTCAGACTTACTGCAGCGCAGCTGTCTTTAAATTTCTTTTAGAGTTTTCTTCTTCAAGAAACTCATTGGTGATATCTGACTCTTGTTGTGCCTTTTATTGCTGGGTTTTTGTTAATTTTCTAATAATCTAACTCACTTTAAACCTTTCTGTAAAGCACTTTGCTGCTCTGTTAAGATAACAGATCAATTGATTCATAGATCTGCTGCAGTTAAATAGTTAAATGGTTTAATGAGATCAAATATAAATACTGATGATGAATATTAACTCAGAATTGGAGCCCATCCCAGCAGTCATCGAGCGAAAGGCGGGGTACACCCTGGACAGGTCGCCAGTCCATCACAGGGCCACACATAGAGACAAACGAGACAAACAACCATGCACACTCACACTCACTCCTAAGGACAATTTAGAGTCACCAATTAACCTAACATGCATGGTTTTGGACGGTGGGAGGAAGCTGGAGAACCCGGAGAGAACCCACGCATACACGGGGAGAACATGCAAACTCCACACAGAAAGGCCCCAGGCGGGGATTAAACCTGGAACCCTCTTGCTGTGAGGCTATGGTGCTAATCACCACACCACCGTGCAGCCCCTTCTCCCATTCAAATTTATTTTAAAATAAATTAATTGTTGAATTGATGATAAATGCTCTAGTAAAAACTTCCATTATCATTGTAAATTTTTCGACTAAATAACTATATGTAACTCTGGTACTCTTTAAGTACAGGCCAATGATCAATCAGAATCTGTCCTCACTCTCAGGGCTGAATGGGGGAAGAAGGAAGCAGGGTTGGGATGAGATAATCTTAGGGTGAGAGCATTTATGACAAAGCTAAGGATATCTAACCTTGTCTTTTCCAATTACACATGTCCACATGTACAGCCTAAGCTGTTTATGCTGAATCTGTATAAATGGTCAGTTTTTTCTTTTGCTAAATGGCATGCTTCTGTTATTGAGCATGCGTGATGTTGGGAAGAGGTGTCTTATCTTCTAGTGTAGTAGGATGTGTCCCTGGAAAAGATGACGTTGTGTCTGGCACATGCTGTGGTAGTGGTGCAGAGGACTGCGTCTGAATAGAGAATTTAACTTCTCCTAAAAATGCTGACAGTCTGCAAGAAATGTTTCTTTTTTTTCGTCTTTATCTGCCCTTGCTTTCTGGAATAAACCTGCCTCCTTTAGTTTTGCTGTTGCTTGATTCTTACTGCCTGTAGCTTGTTTTGAAAACATGGAGAAATCCCGTAGTAGCGGTGGAGCACTTTCACACCCCCCAAACATTCCTCTCTCTTGCATTTCTCTCGTCCAGTTCACAACTCTGTCAGTCCCTCCTTTTTCATCTTCTCTTCTAACCTTTTTTATCCATCTAGTCAAGGTGTTAAACAATACCGACCCCAATGAGGTTTACCTGTTTTCCACTTCTCAACTATGATTTGTGACATGTTTAAATGTTTTACACGTGTTAATCAGAATGGGTGAATGGCGCAATGCCCGAGTGTTGGACCCGACCAAGAAGCTTCTACACAGAATCTTTTACTCTGTGCGCTTGATCGCTGGGGGTTCTCCCAGTCCCTTCACTCGTTTTAATTCACCAATCTCTGTAACACCCTAACTAAATTCCCCTTTATTTTCTATTCCAATGCCCCCCTTTTACAGAACCACTTGAGATCTGTGTCAGTGTAGGAATTCTCGATCAGTCTCGACTGCTCGATACACTTCCACTAACACAGTAAAATATCAACCAAGTAGCAAACCACCCCACATTTTCATGAAAAATAATAAAACTTAGCCCTGTGTACTTATGCAGAGATAAACCCTTAGTATATCGTCTATGCACAACAACTGCAGAACCACCGCCGATTGCGGAGAGAAAAAAAAACAAATACAGACCCACCGCCGATTGCAGATAAAGGTCCAAGCGCCCTCGTGCGCAGAAAATACTCACATCCGGTCATGCAGTAATACCGAGATTACTCACACCGCGATAGCGGACTAATAGACCCCCGCCCATTGGCATCTAATTCCTATTCAATTTAGAAGACAGGATGAATTTATGTTATCTTAATTTATGTCTTTTATTTGGCCAAATTGTACTAAACTAGGACACATATGACTCTCCCTATGTGAGACTATGTGTTTATACTTTACATGTGACCACCTAGTAAACCTGCAGACACAAATTTTGTGCTTTTGATTTAGTGATCGGAGGACATCCTAATTCAGACAATTTAGTTTAGAATGACCAATGTGCAGAAATTTCACATATCCTGATACAAGAGGTTTTCTGCTCACCGTGTGTTTTAGGCGCCTTGAATTGTCTGAAGAAGGGTCCCCTCCAACCAGCTCCGGAAGTCCTCGATCGGACACGGTCTCAGAGTCAGCCAATCCGGGTCACGGCACCAATTGTTAGCCCGATTTTTTCATTGGAAGCTCAAGAACAAGCTGGAGAAATCGTTTATTAAAAAAGTATTTATTAGTGGTCACAAGTAGAGTATATTGCAGCGCTGGACTCGGAGTGCCAGAGCTCCCGCAGGAAATCCGTCAGGCCGAGCCCCGTTATCCGGAAACATGTCATATTTATATTCAGCTTTATCTCTTTATATCATATTTATATTCAGCTTTATCTCTTTATATCATATTTATATTCAGCTTTATCTCACAGAAGTTGTTTTCACACTTGTCAGAGTATAATTGGCCAGTTTTGGGTGACATGCTCAGGCCAGCTGCTGTCCTTGTTGTGTTCTTTGGATGTGATAAACAATGTGTGTGTGTGTGAGTGCTGTTTTAGGCGTGGATCTAATGGACCAGACCTATCTGCCCTAATAGAGATGTTTTGTCTGACCCAGTTGTTTATGTCATTCTAAGGTATTGGACCATTTAAGGTCATCGATTGTGCAGTATGAGCAGAGTGGAAAAGTAGGAACATAGGTTATTTAGGAAAATACAGAATATGAATTTATAATGTCTAAGATAAAAGCCAATTATAACAAACACATCAGCTCGACTCCTCACAAACACACAAATCTTCTGTCTGTTCACACAGTTCTGTGTCCCTTCCTCCTCAAACTGCTTCATCTGACATCAGCTTCCTCCCACTGTTAGAGACACACTGAGCTCTTATCTTCTGGAACACAGATGCTGCTGATGTGCTGCTTCAGAGTTAATCAGCTGCTTTATGGCTGCATTCACTGTTCACATCCACACATCCCTTCATGGACCTTTACCTTGTGTCTCTGTGTGGACAGACACAATGTGAGCTCATTCTTCATGATTCCTCCACAGAGTGGACCAGCAGAGCCCAGAGGTTCCCAGTGGTCAGTCTGCCCAGCAGCATCAGACACAGCTGGACTCCATATTTATGGTCTGTACATGTACAACAACTACTTTTCCATCTATTGTGTTCACAGTCATCTCCAGGCTGCACTTTGTAGACCAGCGGATTGTCAGTGTGTCCAACATGGACCTGATGTTTGGCTCAATGATTTCAGTCTGATTGGCTCATTCATATAGTATTCTGTTCCAGCTGCTGGAGGACAACATGCTCACTTTTGTGAAGGAGGAGCTGAAGAAGATCCAGAAGGTTCTGAGTCCAGATTACCCAGAATGCTTAGAGAGTCAGAGGGAGGGTGAGGATGAAGAGCAGAGGAGCAGCAGAGAGGCATTAGTGAAGATCACAGTTCACTTCCTGAGGAGAATGAAGCAGGAGGAGCTGGCTGAGCGTCTGCAGAGCAGTAAGAGGATTTCTCTAAAGATTTAACCTGCTGGATAAATGACACATTTACTGATGTCTCAGCTCACAGAACAACACATGTTCAAATACTCATTCTTTACAGGGTGGAAATGTCTGTTTACTGATGTTATTTCTTGTCATCATTCAGAACTTCTTGCTGCAGTTTGTGGACGTAAAGTTAAATCTGCTCTGAAGAAGAAGTTCCAGTGTGTGTTTGAGGGGATTCCTAAAGCAGGAAACCCAACCCTTCTGAATCAGATCTACACAGAGCTCTACATCACAGAGGGAGGGACTGGAGAGGTCAATGATGAACATGAGGTCAGACAGATTGAAGCAGCATCCAGGAAAGCAGACAGAGCAGAAACATCCATCAGACAAGAAGACATCTTTAAACTCCCACCTGGAAGAGACGAACCAATCAGAACAGTGATGACAAAGGGAGTGGCTGGCATTGGGAAAACAGTCTTAACACAGAAGTTCACTCTGGACTGGGCTGAAGGCAAAGCCAACCAGGACATCCAGCTCATGTTTCCATTCACTTTCAGAGAGCTGAATGTGCTGAAAGAGAAAAAGTTCAGCTTGGTGGAACTTGTTCATCACTTCTTTACTGAAACCAAAGCAGCAGGAATCTGCAGCTTTGAACTGTTCCAGGTTGTGTTCATCTTTGACGGTCTGGATGAGTGTCGACTTCCTCTGGACTTCCACAGCAAGGAGCCCCTGACTGATTCTACAGAGTCCACCTCAGTGGATGTGCTGCTGACAAACCTCATCAGGGGGAACCTGCTTCCCTCTGCTCGCCTCTGGATAACCACACGGCCTGCAGCAGCCAATCAGATCCCTCCTGGCTGTGTTGGCATGGTGACAGAGGTCAGAGGGTTCACTGACCCACAGAAGGAGGAGTACTTCAGGAAGAGATTCAGAGATGAGGAGCAGGCCAGCAGCATCATCTCCCACATCCTGACATCACGAAGCCTCCACATCATGTGCCACATCCCAGTCTTCTGCTGGATCACTGCAACAGTTCTGGAGGATGTGTTGGAAACCAGAGAGGGAGGAGAGCTGCCCAAGACCCTGACTGAGATGTACATCCACTTCCTGGTGGTTCAGGTCAAAGTGAAGAAGGTCAAGTATGATGGAGGAGCTGAGACAGATCCACACTGGAGTCCGGAGAGCAGGAAGATGATTGAGTCTCTGGGAAAACTGGCTTTTGAGCAGCTGCAGAAAGGAAACCTGATCTTCTATGAATCAGACCTGACAGAGTGTGGCATCGATATCTCAGCAGCCTCAGTGTACTCAGGAGTGTTCACACAGATCTTTAAAGAGGAGAGAGGGCTGTACCAGGAGAAGGTGTTCTGCTTCATCCATCTGAGTGTTCAGGAGTTTCTGGCTGCTCTTCATGTCCACCTGACCTTCATCAGCTCTGGAGTCAACCTGATGGAAGAACAACAAACAAACTCTGTGTGGTTAAAAATATTTAACAAACCTAATCTAAAATATCTCCATCAGAGTTCTGTGGACAAGGCCTTACAGAGTCCAAATGGACACCTGGACCTGTTCCTCCGCTTCCTCCTGGGTCTTTCCCTGCAGACCAATCAGAGGCTCCTACGAGGCCTGCTGACACAGGCAGGAAGTAGCTCACAGACCAATCAGGAAACAGTTGATTACATCAAGGAGAAGATCAGTGAGGATCTGTCTGCAGAGAGAAGCATCAATCTGTTCCACTGTTTGAATGAACTGAAGGATCGTTCTCTGGTGGAGGAGATCCAACAGGCCCTGAGTTCAGGAAGTCTCTCCACAGACAAAGTGTCTCCTGCTCAGTGGTCAGCTCTGGCCTTCATCTTACTGTCATCAGGAAAACATCTGGATGTGTTTGAGCTGAAGAAATACTCTGCTTCAGAGGAGGCTCTTCTGAGGCTGCTGCCATTGGTCAAAGCCTCCAACAAAGCTGTGTAAGTACAGAGATAAATATGTTTTAAATACTCTGTTTACTTGTTAAACGAAGAGAAAATAACAGTTATTTATCAGATAATCTTTTAATTATTTTATAATTTATTATTGATCTACTTGCATATTTCGATTTTGAGGGATGTGTATGAATATACTCCTGCTGTTTATCTGAGAGAAAGTCACAGATTTATCTCATTATTCCCTCCTCAGACTGAGTGGCTGTAAGCTCTCAAAGAGAAGCTGTGCAGCTCTGTCCTCAGCTCTCAGCTCCCAGTCCTCCAGTCTGACAGAACTGGACCTGAGTAACAACAACCTGCAGGATTCAGGGGTGAAGCAGCTGTCTGTTGGACTGAAGAGTCCAAACTGTAACCTGGAAGCTCTCAGGTCAGGATTCATTCAGCTGTTCAACTGCTGATCATTTTAATTCTGCTTTACAGTCATGGATGAACAGCTGACCTGTTCAGGATGGTGTCCGCTGTTTACTTGTTAAAAGGAGAGAAAATAACGGAGTTATTTCTCAGATAATTTCAGTTTGTAGATAACACTGATTCACAGCAAACAGTTACATCAGATCAGTTCACATAAAGAGGAAAGAAACACGCTGCAAGAATGTGGCAACACTTTATAATAAATAATTAGGATAAATCATTATTCATTAATTCAACCATCTTTAATGTGAATAATTAATAATTAAATAACTTAATTATTGTCCTTTTATTCCTCCTCAGACTGAGTGGCTGTAAGCTCTCAAAGAGAAGCTGTGCAGCTCTGTCCTCAGCTCTCAGCTCCCAGTCCTCCAGGCTGACAGAACTGGACCTGAGTAACAACAACCTGCAGGATTCAGGGGTGAAGCAGCTGTCTGTTGGACTGCAGAGTCCAAACTGTAACCTGGAAGCTCTCAGGTCAGGATTCATTCAGCTGTTCAACTGCTGATCATTTTAATTCTGCTTTACAGTCATGGATGAACAGCTGACCTGTTCAGGATGGTGTCTGCTGTTGGTGTCTTTTCTCTCAGAATCTGATCTGCCATTTGTGTTGTTTTCTGCAGCCTGTCAGGCTGTCTGATCACAGAGGAAGGCTGTGCTTCTCTGATCTCAGCTCTGACCTCCAACCCCTCCCATCTGAGAGAGCTGGACCTAAGCTACAACCATCCAGGAGACTCAGGAGTGAAGCAGCTATCAGCTGGACTGGAGGATCCACAGTGGAGGCTGGACACTCTCAGGTAAGGAGAGGTCTGCTGCAGCATCACACAATGTTCTTCGGACCGTGCGTACAGATGTTTTCAGTGTAATTTAAGTCTGATCCGAAGTGGAGATGAAACTTCTGAAACATCCCATGCTGTCCACGTACTTTCATAACTTATTTCCATAGCTTCAGACACAGTCCGCTCGTTTCCCTTTCACCGGCTCATGAGCTGGTTAGAAGTGATGACGAGCAGCGAGGGAGGAGCAAACCTCTGTCAGGAGGAGGAGGAAATATCTGCCAGCATTAGCCGGTGTCCCCTTAAAACAGCGTGGATCTGTCAGAATGATGGAGGTTTATCAGGTCATTTCTGAGATAAATGGGCCACAAAGAAAACATACATACCAGCAATCATCTGCTGGTTAATGCACAGCCTGTAAGGAAACATATTCAGCAGATTCAGAGACTTTATTCATCCAGTTAAAGGGATATTTCTGTGTTTTTCAAGTGGGGCTGTGTGAAGTACTCATGAGCAGTCAGCATCTTCCTCAGTGTAGAACAATGTGTGTGTGAGAGCCATGTAATGTCCATGTGTGCATGCTGAAAGAGACGGTGCTGCTCTGACCCCCCCTCCTCCTTTCAGGGTGGAGCCTGCTGGAGAACGATGGCTGACACCAGGTCTGAGGAAGTGTAAGTGTGTTCTTCATCTGATTCATGACATCCAGCCATCTTCACACTGTCACATCACTCACTGATCAAAGTGAACAGATGATAGATCAATAACTGCAGCTGGATTGTGTTTGTTCTCTCCATCAGATTCCTGTCGACTCACCATTGACACAAACACAGTGAGCAGAGGACTGAAACTGTCTGACAACAACAGGAAGGTGACATATGTGGAGGAGGTTCAGCCATATCCTGATCATCCAGACAGATTTGATGGCTGGTCTCAGCTGATGTGTAGAAATGTTCTGACTGGTCGCTGTTACTGGGAAGTCGAGTGGAGAGGAGAGGTTGATATAGCAGTGAGTTACAGAGGAATCAGCAGGAGAGGAGACAGAGACTGTGTGTTTGGATGCAATGACCAGTCCTGGTGTCTGTTCTGCTCTGATCGTTCTGGTTACTCTGTCTGGCACAATAACAGAGAAACATCCATCTCCTCCTCCTCCTCCTCTTCCTTCTCTGACTCTAACAGAGCAGCAGTGTATGTGGACCGTCCTGCTGGCACTCTGTCCTTCTACAGAGTCTCCTCTGACACACTGATCCACCTCCACACCTTCAACACCACATTCACTGAAGAACCTCTGCTTCCTGGGTTTGGAGTCTGGTTCTGTTCATCTGGTTCCTCAGTGTCTCTGTGTTGAGCATAAAGAGTTTCCTCCTGTCAGAGAATCACTGTTGAACAGATAGTTCAGTCTGTACATGTCTGTCTCTTTCACTCAGAAACACCTTTTCAGATTCATGGATTCAGTCAGTTTCTGGTTGAAACTCTTCTAAATGATTACTTGGAAACTTCTTCCTCTTCCAGTCCTTTAAAGATGGAAGCTGCCATTCTTCCAGGATGTTGTTTTTCTGTGTTTCCAGTCAAAGCTTCACACTGAATATCAGTATGTTGTGTTTCTCTGCAGCTCACTTCAGCTGAGACCATTCAGTTGCTGTCAGCTGCAGTTAGTTTGCTGCACATGTGACAAACTGTGACATCACAGAGGAATCACTGAGCTGCAATCAGCCAAGATGAATTTCCAACCTGCTGACAGATCTTCACTGATTCTGCTGAAATGAGCAGAAGTTTGCTGAGCAGCCAAGGTTCATCCTGATGATGTGCAGTTATAGACTGAATTATTGATTTCTGATCGCAGACTTTTGATATTTTACATATTTTTACATAATTATTTTTAACATTCAATCTCACGTTTGACTTTTGTAGTTGTTGAATTTTTAAAGTCTTCCAAAAGTATTTTAAAAATCATTTTGATATTTTCTTTTACATTAGATTTGTATTTAGTATCTGAACATTTAGACTTTTCAATGATTTTAGACTTTTTGATCAAATGTTTAATTATTTATCTAAAAACTTCACTTTATTGATTAAAATATATCATTTTTAGAAATTGTATCTCAGATGTTTTATCTTTTATTTTTATTTTTTATGGGTTGTTTGTCATTTTTATTTGAACATTTTTTACTCTTTATCTCAATAGATTGATTCAATTGTTACTTTTTCTTAGAGGACGTTGAGTTTTAACAGATTTTTCTTCCAGAGTGTTTGATACTTTATAAATGTAGATTTCTTTAGATTTAATAGGATCCTGAGCTATTTAAACTCCTCCAGTTGAGGCAGAGACTAATCACGGACCTGGAGGGTATGGTGCAGCACGACGGCCAAAATTAAGACTATTGAGCACCCGGCGGTGGCTGCATACTTGTCACAAAAGGACGGAAGATTAAATTATTATATATATTATATATTATATAGTATATTGTTTGTCACATGCTTTAAGATTCAAATAATAACATAGCGTTCCTCACACCATATTTCAAGTATTAGGACCTTGTGAGGACCTTATTAGAGCCTTGTTTGGAATTCTTAGGACCTTGTTCTGTCCTTATTAAGAACTGTTAGGACCTTGTTCTGTCCTTGTTAAGAACTGTTAGGACCTTGTTAGGAATTCTTAGGACCTTGTTAGGACCTTGTTCTGTCCTTGTTAGGAACTGTTAGGACCTTATGAAGACCTTTTCAGGACCTTGTTTGGAATTGTTTTGACCTTATGAGGACCTTGTTAGGAATTGTTAGGATGTTGTTAGGACCTTGTTAGGAATTATTAGGACCTTGTTAGGAATTTTTAGGACCTCGTTAGGAATTGTTAGGACCTTATGAGGACCTTGTTAGGACCTTGTTAGGAATTGTTAGGACATTATGAGGACCTTGTTAGGAATTGTTAGCACCACGTTAGGACCTTGTTAGGAATTGTTAGGACCTTGTTAGAAATTGTTACGACCTTATGAGGACCTTGTTAGGAATTGTTAGGACCTTATGAGGACCTTGTTAGGACCTTTTTAGGAATTGTTAGAACCTTATGAGGACCTTGTAAGGACCTTGTTTGGAATTGTTTTGACCTTATGAGGACCTTGTTAGGAATTGTTAGGATCTTGTTAGGACCTTGTTAGGAATTGTTAGGACCTTATGAGGACCTTGTTAGGTATTGTTAGGACCTCGTTAGAACCTTGTTAGGAATTGTTAGGACCTTATGAGGACCTTGTTAGTAATTGTTAGGACTTTGTTAGGAATTGTTAGGACTCTGTTTGGACCTTGTTAGGAATATTTAGGACCTTGTTAGGAATTGTTAGGACCCTATTTGGTCCTTGTTAGGAATTGTTAGGACCTTGTTAGGACCTTATGAGGACCTTGTAAGGACCTTGTTTGGAATTGTTAGGACCTTATGAGGACCTTGTTAGGACCTTTTTAGGAATTGTTAGGACCTTATTAGAGTCTTGTTTGGAATTCTTAGGGCCTTGTTAGGAATTCTTAGGACCTTGTTAGGACCTTATGAGGACCTTGTAAGGACCTTGTTTGGAATTGTTTTGACCTTATGATGACCTTGTAAGGACCTTGTTTGGAATTGTTTTGACCTTATGAGGACCTTGTTAGGAATTGTTAGGACCTTGTTAGGACCTTGTTAGGAATTGTTATGACCTTGTTAGAACCTTGTTAGGAATTGTTAGGACCTCGTTAGAACCTTGTTAGGAATTGTTAGGATCTTGTTAGGACCTTGTTAGGAATTGTTAGGACCTTGTTAAGAATTGTTAGGACCTTACGAGGACCTTGTTAGGAATTTGTTAGGACCTTATGAGGACCTTCTTAGTAATTGTTAGGACCTTACGATGACCTTGTTGGGAATTGTTAGGACCTTATGAGGACCTTGTTAGTAATTGTTAGGACTTTGTTAGGAATTGTTAGAACTCTGTTGGGACCTTGTTAGGAATTGTTAGGACCTTGTTAAGAATTGTTAGGACCTTACGAGGACCTTGTTGGGAATTGTTAGGACCTTATGAGGACCTTGTTAGTAATTGTTAGGACTTTGTTAGGAATTGTTAGGACTCTGTTTTGACCTTGTTAGGGATATTTAGGACCTTGTTAGGAATTGTTAGGACCCTGTTTGGTCCTTGTTAGGAATTGTTAGGACCTTGTTAGGACCTTATGAGGACCTCGTAAGGACCTTGTTTGGAATTGTTTTGACCTTATGAGGACCTTGTTAGGAATTGTTAGGATCTTGTTAGGACCTTGTTAGGAACTGTTAGGACCTTGTTAGGACCTTGTTAGGAATTGTTTTGACCTTATGAGGACCTTGTTAGGAATTGTTAGGATCTTGTTAGGACCTTGTTAGGAACTGTTAGGACCTTGTTAGGACCTTGTTAGTAATTGTTAGGACCTTATGAGGACCTTGTTAGGATCTTGTTAGGACCTTGTTAGGAATTGTTAGGACCTTGTTAAGAATTGTTAGGACCTTATGAGGACCTTGTTAGTAATTGTTAGGACTTTGTTAGGAATTGTTAGGACTCTGTTTGGACCTTGTTAGGGATATTTAGGACCTTGTTAGGAATTGTTAGGACCTTGTTAGGACCTTATGAGGACCTCGTAAGGACCTTGTTTGGAATTGTTTTGACCTTATGAGGACCTTGTTAGGAATTGTTAGGATCTTGTTAGGAACTGTTAGGACCTTGTTAGGACCTTGTTAGGAATTGTTTTGACCTTATGAGGACCTTGTTAGGAATTGTTAGGACCTTGTTAGGTATTGTTAGGACTCTGTTTTGACCTTGTTTGGAATATTTAGGACCTTGTTAGGAATTGTTAGGACCTTGTTAGGAACTGTTAGGAACTGTTAGGACCTTGTTAGGACCTTGTTAGGAATTGTTAGGACCTTATGAGGACCTTGTTAGGAATTGTTAGGATCTTGTTAGGACCTTGTTAGGAATTGTTAGGACCTTGTTAAGAATTGTTAGGACCTTATGAGGACCTTGTTAGTAATTGTTAGGACCTTGTTAGGAATTGTTAGGACCCTGTTTGGTCCTTGTTAGGAATTGTTAGGACCTTATGAGGACCTTGTTAATAATTGTTAGGACCTTATGAGGACCTTGTTAGTAATTGTTAGGACCTTATGAGGACCTTGTTAGTAATTGTTAGGACTTTGTTAGGTATTGTTAGGACTCTGTTTTGACCTTGTTTGGAATATTTAGGACCTTGTTAGGAATTGTTAGGACCCTGTTTGGTCCTTGTTTGGAATTGTTAGGACCTTATGAGGACCTTGTTAGTAATTGTTAGGACTTTGTTAGGAATTGTTAGGACTCTGTTTGGACCTTGTTAGGAATTGTTAGGAACGATTAATCCAGTCGCTGAGGGCAAAAGGGAGAAACACAAGCCAGGGAACTTCTGCCGGCGAGAAGTTGATGTAGCAACGAGAATAAATTAATCTAGTACATCAGGGGCTGTGTGCGAAATCACATTTCTACAATAACAGTTAGAATATCTAACATAAACCAACATCTTTATTTTTTTTTAAAATGTCAATCATACACATGAAGTGTGATTACTAATCCGGCTGCACTAGATGTTTGATATATTCAGTACATGCATAGCACGGCACAAGGAAATTGTAGTTTCTTTTGAAATTGGTCTTTTATAATTATATTCTTATAATTTGGAGTTGTAACTACTAAATTGAGAGTACAAGGAGAGATTTACAGGGGTGAAAAATACATTCATGTGATCAGATTTTAAATATGCAGTTGTGTGTATAGCCACATAGATGAAGTCAAGAGCTCTCTATAACAGTTGGTCCCATATCTGTAGCCTCTTCTGTTAATGATTAACAAGCCTTCTATATTACACTGAAGTCAGGGTTCAGAGGTCAATATTTCAAGGCAGGACTCATTTAAAATCTTCACACTGACAAAAATGTCTTTCACTTTGTCTTTCAACAAAGTTTCATTTTCACCTCTGTTTGGTCTTTCAGGTCTAGTTTCTCAGATTCTCAGAACATGCAGATTCCACACAGAAAGGCCCCAGCCGGGAGTTGTAGTGGCAATCCAAAACAAAAAAAAGGCCACTTGAGGGAATTTGAATTGCTTGTCTACGAGTTGTGATAACAAAAAAATCACATCTTCCATAAAGTATGCTTTTAACGTTTTATTTATGCAGATCCGGCCCACTGATAGAAATGGTTGATAACAGCCTCCTGAACCCACCAATTTTGAGGACCAAATTGTGACAATACTATGTTTTTCCTTGTGGACCAACGCAGCTATTACAAATTTTGCTGTGAGACAGGGTTGACTGTACTGTTAATTCAACCTCCACAACAGGTAAAACTCATTCAGTATGGCTGACGAAACCAAACACAAAAACATCAAACAACATCGCGGCCACTTGAAGAGGCCAGGACTACTAAACAGTTATCCTTATTATTACTAAGTATTGAATGTGAAATACGCGGCTTTTGAAGATGTTGGTGGATTATGTACATTGCAGTCACTACAGACGTCTTATTGGAGGCAGTGAATCTCTAACTATTCAAAAAAGCAGGCGCCCCTTTCTTTAATGGTCCATGAGAATACAAAAAAGAATTAAAAAATTAAATACACGTGGTAAATTACTTGGACTCCTGATACAGAAAAATGATTTGAAGATTTGAAGACATCCTTGTCTCAGGCCCCAACCTTGGGCCTGCCTAGACCCGATTTGCCGCTTACCCAATTTGTGGATCAAAAAACTGGATTTACGATGTTTGTCTTGTGCCAGCCTCATGAAGGTAAACTTGCTTATTTCTCTTCTAAGCTCGATCCTTTTGCTGCTGGTCTCCCTCATTGTTTGAGGGCAGTAGCTGTAGTCGAAAAAGCATTGTTAGCATCACGGGATATTGTCGAGTCCTCGTTTCTCACATCTTACATGCTGAGGAAACATCACATTTGTCTGCACAGAGGTTGCTTAGATATCATAGCACATTACTTTAACTACCTAACGTTGAGATGAAACACTGTGATGTCTTGAATCCTGCAACTCTTCTTCCTACAGCAGATGATGGGGAACCACATGACTGTGTTGGGATACTGCAGCAAATATGTACCCAATGACCAGATCTGATAGATACGCCCCTCCCTAATGCAGACTTAGAGTTGTTTCTTGATGGCTAAGCTGCAAGCCAGGTTAGTTTTGCTGTAGAAACATCACATAACACGCTTGTTAGTGGGAGACTTCCTTGACATTTTTCAGCACAAGCAGCAGAGTTGGTTGCTCTCACAGAGGCATGTAAGAATGTTGATAAAGATAGTCCTGGTTCACGATATACCATGCTGGGGAATACCAAGGCTCGTAAGCAGTGATCATGGGCCTGTGTTTGCTAAACGAGCTCTTGATGAAATTTCACAATACTTTTTGGGGTTTTTTATCATTAAGCATCAATGTTCTTATCATCCACAGTCTGCAGGTGCAGTGGAGCGGGAGAATGGCACCATAAAAACTAAACTGGCCAAGTGTTGTTAAGACACTGGGCTATCTTGGGTGAAAGCCCTCCCACTGGTGTTTTTCTCAATGCGCATGTGAAATAGAAATAAACATGGTCTTAGTCCCTTTGAAATAGTGTTTGGAAGACCCCCGTCTACCAGCGTAGGTTCAGTGAGACCTGCCCTGACCACTGACCAGTACGAGGCTATGCTCCCTGTGCCAGCCACGGTGCTCCGACATCATCTGCAGCCAGGAGACTGGGTGCTCATTCAGGACCACAGGCTGAAACATTGACAGGGGGGATTGAGTCAAAAAGGCAAGCAAAACAAAGCACCCCTGATACTGGAAAGCTGTTATTTAAACTGCACAGAGACGATTAGAACAAGAACAACTGGATCCACTGTATCCACATCGGGCCGTTCCAGGTCCTCTTGGTCACTGAAACAGCAGTGAAGGTGGGCAAAAGGCGAAAAAAGTTTCATTGTACGTCATGAAGGAGAGTAACAGCGCTAGGCTGGAAACTCTGAAGAAGTCTGAACTTACATGAGTACTTATACATACAAAGGTGGGAAATGTGCACGGAACAGGTAAGAGTATTACCTGCTGACTTAGACCACCTCAGCTGCACAAGCAGCCGATGCAACCAGGAAACCTCACACAGAAAAAAAAAACCAGCACATTCCTGTGGAGGAGGAAAACATCTTCCATCACACAAACACGGGGAAGTGGTTTAAGATAAAATCTACCCCCGTTCAGCTTCACCGAGTGAATCCAGTTTTTCTTGTTCTCATCGTCTCTCTGCAGTTTAGATAAGAGCGTTCCAGTATCAGGGGTGTTTTGTTTTGCTTGCCTTTTGGACTCAATACTCCCTTCATTCCAGATTCATTATTTTAGACCTGACCTTAAAATCCTGAGCAGAAAATTGATGAAAAACTGTTTAAAAGTCCAAATCTACAAGTCAGTGATCAGACGTGGACCTTTTAAAGTGTTTTACGCAACTACTGTCTAACACATTTAACATGTTTCCATGCAAACTCTGAACCTGATCACTCTGAGTCTTTAATCGACCAACCGTTGTTGTTGCTCTGCTGCCACAAAGGTATTTCATCAGTCAGTTGGCATTGACTGATGTGTGTCACGTGATTTGATGGAAGAACAGGTCAGCTTCTCTGGAAGACATCACAATGCACACACACAGTTAAAACAGGCTGTAAAACACTTGGATCTTAGAAGTTTGTGTATATTTCACTGATTTCCTACATTTGTGATCATTAAGTCTTGCTGTGCTGTAGGTCAGTTGTGCAGCCCAGTAAGCAAACAACAGAACAGCTGCTCTGCACTGGCCCCCAGTTGGTGTTAAAGTGTATTTTAAGATCTCGTTTTTAGTGTTTCAAGTGTTTAAATGGGTTAGCCCCTTCTACCCACTGAGATCCGCTGATCAGATGTTTCTGGTTGTCCCAAGGTCCAGGTTAAACACAGGGGTGATGTGTCATGTTATTTTTAAAATATTAGAAGAAAGCACGGCTGCTTGGAAGGAAAACATAAAGAAACAGAAGAAGGTTTGACTTACAAGCAGCCGATGCAACCAGGAAACTTCACTTACAGGAAAAAAACCCCAGCACATTCCTATGGTGGAGCAAAAACATTTTCCATCACACAAACACAGGTTGTGGCTTACAATAAAATCTACCCCCGTTCAGCTTCACCTAGTGAATCCAGTTTTGTCTTGTTCTCATCGTCTCTCTGCAGTTTAAATAACAGCATTCCTCATGCATTATTTCGTGTGTTAGGAACTTGTTAGGAATGGTTAGCACCTTGTTAGGACCTTATGAGGACCTTGTTAGGACCTTGTTGGGGCCTTGTTAGGAATTATTAGGACCTTGTTAGGAACTGTTAGGACCTTGTTGGGAATTGTTCGGACCTTGTTAGGAAATGTTCGGACCTTGTTAGGAATTGTAAGGACCTTTATAGGAATTGTTAGGACCTTGTAAGGAATTGTTCGGACCTTGTTAGGAATTGTTCAGACCTTGTTAGGACCTTATGAGGACCTTGTTAGGAATGTTAGGACCTTGTTAGGAACTGTTAGGACCTTGTTAGGAATTGTTCGGACCTTGTTAGCAATTGTTTGCACCTTGTTAGGACCATGTTCGGACCTTGTTAGGACCTTGTTGGGGCCTTGTTAGGAATTATTAGGACCTTGTTAGGAACTGTTAGGACCTTGTTGGGAATTGTAAGGACCTTGTTAGGAATGGTTAGGACCTTATGAGGACCTTGTTAGGAATTGTTCGGACCTTGTGAGGAATTGTTAGCACCTTGTTAGGAATTTTTAGGACCTTATGAGGACCTTGTTAGAAATTGTTAGGACCTTGTTAGGAATTGTTCGGACCTTGTTAGGACCTTGTTAGGACCTTGTTAGGAATTGTTCGGACCTTATGAGGACCTTGTTAGGACCTTGTTAGGAATTGTTAGGACCTTGTTAGGAATTATTAGGACCTTGTTAGGAATTTTTAGGACCTTATGAGGACCTTGTTAGAAATTGTTAGGACCTTGTTAGGAATTGTTCGGACCTTGTTAGGAATTGTTCGGACCTTGTTAGGAATTATTAGGACCTTGTTAGGAACTGTTAGGACCTCATTAGGAATTGTTAGGACCTTGTTAGGACCTTGTTAGGAATTGTTCTGACCTTGTTAGGAATTATTAGGACCTTGTTAGGAACTGTTAGGACCTTATTAGGAATTGTTAGGACCTTGTTAGGAATTGTTCTGACATTGTTAGGAATTTTTAGGACCTTGTTAGGAACTGTTAGGACCTTGTTAGGACCTTACACCATTAATGTAATCAGATTTTAAATATGCAGTTGTGTGTATAGTCACATAGCTGATATCAAGAGCTCTCTATAACAGTTGGTCCCATATCCTTAGCCTCTTCTGTTAATGATTAACAAGCCTTACATATTGCACTGAAGTCAGGGTTCAGAGGTCAATATTTCAAGGCAGGACTCATTTATAATCTTCACACTGACAAAAATGTCTTTCAATTTGTCTTTCAACAAAGTTTCATTTTCACCTCTGTTTGGTCTTTCAGGTCTAGTTTCTCAGACCATTTGATTGTTCAGCCTGGATGAAATCAAACCTTTGGATTTTCTTTTTCATTTTAGGTCAGAGAGAACCTTCAAGGTATTGCTAATGTACTTCATCATGTTCATAATTTTGGATTTGGGCTGGTGTAGACTGAAGGTTTTGGACGATGGGAGGAAGCCGGAGTACCCGGAGAGGACCCACGCATACACGGGGAGAACATGCAGATTCCTCAAAGAAAGGCCCCAGCCGGGAGTTGTAGTGGCAATCCAAAACAAAGAAAAAAGGCCACTTGAGGGAATTTGAAGTCCTTGTCTACGAGTTGTGATGACAAAAAAATCACATCTTCCATAAAGTACGCTTTTAACGTTTTATTTATGCAGATACGGCCCACTGATAGAAATGGTTGATAACAGCCTCCTGAACCCACCAATTTTGGGGGCCAAATTGTGACAATACTACGTTTTTCCTTGTGGACCAACGCAGCTATTACAAATTTTGCTGTGAGACGGGGTTGACTGTGCTGTTTATTCAACCTCCAGAACAGGTAAAACTCATTCAGTATGGCTGACGAAACCAAACACAAAAACATCAAACAACATCGCGGCCACTTGAAGAGGCCAGGACCACTAAACAGTTATACTTATTATTACTAAGTATTGAATGTGAAATATGCGGCTTTTGAAGATGATGGTGGATTATGTACATTGCAGTCACTACAGACATCCCTAACTATTCAAAAAAAGCAGGCGCCCCTTTCTTTAATGGTCTATGAGAATACAAAAAAGAATTAAAAAATTAAATGCACATGGTAAATTAACTTGGACTCCTGATACAGAAAAAGCATTTGAAGATTTGAAGACATCCTTGTCTCAGGCCCCAACATGTCTTTAGACATTTGGCAAACTTTCTGAGTCGTTGTCACCTGTGAGGAATGCAGTGTGCAGGTGTTTCATCAAACTGTCATTAAAGGGCTGTTTCATGACATTCAGTCCACAGTTTGACTTCCATCCAATCCACTGATGTTTGAAAAAACTTTCTGAATCAAAGTACGTTGTTTACATGCTGTTTGCGGTTTGTGAGGTTGTCTTCATCATGAAGTTATTTTGTGCTGCTGTTGTTCTGAGTCCAGAATTAGTTTCAATATCTGTATGAGGCGGAGGCACAGAGGGAGGGGCTGGATGCAGATATAACACAGAGCTGGGAGAAGGAGACTAATCAGCTTCAGGACGTCTACAGTTACAGACGTCTACAGTTACAGTCATTGTCACAGAGAAAAAGGCTGAAAACTACGAACATGGCGAGCAAAATGTCACGTAAGTACATTTACTACTTTATGCTGCTGTAATTTAGTGTTTAGCTTCATACTGCTGTAATATAGTGTTTAATTACAGCTTCATACTGCTGTAATATAGTGTTTAATTACAGCTTCATGCTGCTGTAATATAGTGTTTAATTACAGCTTCATACTGCTGTAATATAGTGTTTAATTACAGCTTCATACTGCTGTAATATAGTGTTTAATTACAGCTTCATACTGCTGTAATATAGTGTTTAATTACAGCTTCATACTGCTGTAATATAGTGTTTAATTACAGCTTCATGCTGCTGTAATATAGTGTTTAATTATAGCTTCATACTGCTGTAATATAGTGTTTAATTACAGCTTCATGCTGCTGTAATATAGTGTTTAATTACAGCTTCATGCTGCTGTAATATAGTGTTTAATTACAGCTTCATGCTGCTGTAATATAGTGTTTAATTACAGCTTCATGCTGCTGTAATATAGTGTTTAATTACAGCTTCATACTGCTGTAATATAGTGTTTAATTATAGCTTCATACTGCTGTAATATAGTGTTTAATTACAGCTTCATGCTGCTGTAATATAGTGTTTAATTATAGCTTCATACTGCTGTAATATAGTGTTTAATTATAGCTTCATACTGCTGTAATATAGTGTTTAATTACAGCTTCATGCTGCTGTAAGATAGTGTTTAATTACAGCTTCATACTGCTGTAATATAGTGTTTAATTATAGCTTTATGCTGCTGTAATATAGTGTTTAATTATAGCTTCATGCTGCTGTAATATAGTGTTTAATTACAGCTTCATGCTGCTGTAATATAGTGTTTAATTACAGCTTCATGCTGCTGTAATATAGTGTTTAATTACAGCTTCATGCTGCTGTAATATAGTGTTTAATTAAAGCTTCATGCTCCTATAAGATAGTGTTTAATTACAGCTTCATGCTGCTGTAATATAGTGTTTAATTACAGCTTCATACTGCTGTAATATAGTGTTTAATTACAGCTTCATGCTGCTGTAATATAGTGTTTAATTATAGCTTCATACTGCTGTAATATAGTGTTTAATTATAGCTTCATACTGCTGTAATATAGTGTTTGATTACAGCTTTATGCTGCTGTAATATAGTGTTTAATTACAGCTTCATGCTGCTGTAAGATAGTGTTTAATTACAGCTTCATGCTGCTGTAAGATAGTGTTTAATTATAGCTTTATGCTGCTGTAATATAGTGTTTAATTACAGCTTCATGCTGCTGTAAGATAGTGTTTAATTACAGCTTCATACTGCTGTAATATAGTGTTTAATTATAGCTTTATGCTGCTGTAAGATAGTGTTTAATTACAGCTTCATACTGCTGTAATATAGTGTTTAATTATAGCTTTATGCTGCTGTAATATAGTGTTTAATTTCAGCTTTATGCTGCTGTAATATAGTGTTTAATTATAGCTTTATGCTGCTGTAATATAGTGTTTAATTGCAGCTTTATGCTGCTGTAATATAGTGTTTAATTACAGCTTCATGCTGCTGTAAGATAGTGTTTAATTACAGCTTCATGCTGCTGTAATATAGTGTTTAATTATAGCTTTATGCTGCTGTAATATAGTGTTTAATTACAGCTTCATGCTGCTGTAAGATAGTGTTTAATTACAGCTTCATACTGCTGTAATATAGTGTTTAATTATAGCTTTATGCTGCTGTAATATAGTGTTTAATTTCAGCTTTATGCTGCTGTAATATAGTGTTTAATTGCAGCTTTATGCTGCTGTAATATAGTGTTTAATTTCAGCTTCATGCTGCTGTAATATAGTGTTTAATTATAGCTTTATGCTGCTGTAATATAGTGTTTAATTGCAGCTTTATGCTGCTGTAATATAGTGTTTAATTGCAGCTTTATGCTGCTGTAATATAGTGTTTAATTGCAGCTTTATGCTGCTGTAATATAGCGTTTAATTGCAGCTTTATGCTGCTGTAATATAGTGTTTAATTTCAGCTTTATGCTGCTGTAATATAGTGTTTAATTATAGCTTCATACTGCTGTAATATAGTGTTTAATTGCAGCTTTATGCTGCTGTAATATAGTGTTTAATTTCAGCTTTATGCTGCTGTAATATAGTGTTTAATTGCAGCTTTAAAAGACAAAAAACGTACTGAATAACTAAGATGTTGGAATAATAAAGGGAAACAGAAAAACAATAGTGCAGCAGAATGCTGAATCAGCATGTATTTTAGCTAATCTTTAATAATTCTACCTTTTATGTGTTTTCCTGACACCTGGCTGTTACTGTGGAAGCAGTAAGGGTTCACTTAGTTTTTCACACACTGCTTCTGTGTTCTGTCTCGGTTTCTGTTCCATAATTGATGACACAGTGTAATATGTCATGTGTTGATCTGAGGTTGGAGTTTTAGCTGAGGAACAGGTGAGTTTTATTCTGTCCTGATGTGTAAAACCTCCGGATTAAAAGATGATGGAATCATTTTTTTACTTGACTGGAGGTGATATAAGATTTTAAATATATAATAATTCCATTAGTAAATAGCTCTACTTATTTATCGATGTACCTGTACATGGTTTCCTGGGTCCAGACTAGAGGGCTGCATTGGGATTTGGTCCCGCAGGAGCGGGCGGTGGCTAAAAACAAACACTGCGGGATGTATCCTAGCGACAGGATGTCAATAAATGATGTGTAAAGGAAGCTCAAAGAAGGTTTTTACAGCATAAAGATAAAGCAAGGCAAGTCTGACATTTGGAGAAGTTTCTCAATTGTCCGTGAATCTCTTTATTAAGACACCTATAAGCCTATAAAATGACGTGTTTTCTCCTGTGGGAGAAGACACAAAATCAATGCATTTCTATTATCATAAATTCTCAAAGTTTTGCGGGAGCGGGCGGTAATGGTCAGAAAATCAGCGGGAGCGGGATGAAGAAAACAGTCCCGCGCAGGGCCCTGGTCCAGACCGTCGATGGTACATTAAAGGGCAGTGGTTCAGTTAGACTGCCTCTGGTGGCTGAAAGGATAATTACAGAAGCAAACACTGAACACAGAAGACCACATTTTCCTTTCAGAGCTTCTGGATGAAAATGGATGCCCGGAAATATTTATTAATGATGCTGTGGCATCACCAGCTGCTCAAAGAAGAAGTTGATCATCAAACATCTGATTTGGGCCTTTAAGGACACACCCTCCATTTCCTAAAAAAATTCTTTCCTGTCATGAAATGTTCTCTTGAACAAAGTTTCTTCTGATCTTTGTTTTGTGGTGTTTCCTGGTAAAATGAGTCATATCTGTTTAAAATGTTTTTTCTTACTCTGACTTTAGAGTTCATTGCCTTATTGCCGTCTACTTTGACCTGCAGACAGCTGAATAAATCTCACAAAGATTCAAAATTCATAAAACTTTCCATTTACATCCTAATGTCGTTATCAACATGAATAATGTGTTATTTTCCAACAGAGCCCAACAAACCAGGACTCAGGATGGTGCTCGTTGGGAAAACCAGAGTTGGGAAGAGTGCATCAGGAAACACCATCTTAGGAAGGAAAGATGCTTTTGAATCCAAACTGTCTCCTTCCTCACTGACATCGGTTTGTAAGAAAGAAACAGCAGAGGTTGAAGGTCAAACTGTGGCTGTGGTTGATACTCCAGGTCTGTTTGACACCAAAGACAAGGATGAAGTGAAGAGAGAGTTTGTTAGATGCATCTCGTTTGCTGCTCCTGGTCCTCATGTGTTCCTGGTTGTGATCCAACCCAACAGATTCACAGAAAAAGAACAAAAAACTGTTGAACTCATTCAGAAGATCTTTGGAGAACAGGCGGCACGTTACACTATGGCCTTGTTCACCCATGGAGATGATCTGGAGGCAGAGAAGGTCAACATAGAAACGTTCATTGAAAACAATGCAGCTCTTCGTGCCTTCATCCGTCAGTGTGGTGGAGGATATCATGTCCTCAACAACAGAGAGAAGAATCCCTCTCAGGTCAAAGAGCTGCTGAGGAAGATCAACACCATGGTTCAGATAAATGGAGGAAGCTACTTCACCAATAAGATGTTACAGGAAGCTGAGAGGGCCATCAAAGAAGAAACAGAGCAGCTTATAAAAGAAAAGCCAGGTATGAATCTGACACAAGCAAGAAAACAGGCAGAGGAGGACAATTCATTTATTAAGTCTGCTGGCGCTGGAGCTGGACTTGGGGGTTTAGATGCAACATTGACTGATGTTTGTCCTATACTGTAATAACTATTCTATTACTGATTAAGCTGCAGCTTCCTGAAGAAAAAGAAAAGATTGTTTTTGCTTTTCCTGCTTTTTTATGGATATATCATCATTACTGACTGTTTGATATCACAGTTAGCAGCTTCTTTTCACTTACAAATACTGATGTTTTATCATATAATCAATGGGATCTTCTTATCTTATTGTGTTTGTATTGTATTGATTGGACCGTATGATTGAAGTACCTTGAGATGACATTTGCTGTAAGTGTGCGCTACATGAGTAAAGCTGAATTGAATTGATTGAACTGCTTTTATCCAATGAGTCCTAATGAGCTGTGGTCACTGAGAACAGCAGCTTCATGTATCCTCTGCACTTCATCTGTATTCTGACATGCTAATAAACATAAAGATCCAAATAAAATATGTGTCGTGTTCATCTGTTCAGCTACAACACACAAAGGAAATGTTTTTAAATGGACAGCAAATATCTAAAAAAGAAAAAAAAAAGGTACTAACCAATTAAAATGTGTTAGGAAAGATTGTGTGCTGATGTTTTTATATCTCTCTGGGTGTAAAAATAAAATGACAAAAGACAGAAAAGCGTGACAGTCAGGCTCAGTGCATGAGACCTGAGAGCACAATCACAATCATAAAAATCACAAAAAACAATAAAAGCGTTTGATTGTGTTGAATTAAAAACCCCAAAAATGCAGACCAACAAACATTGTGTGAGTAACAAAAATATGAACACAACACAAGGGTTAATGCATCTGGACACATCTGTCTGCTCTGCTCAAACACATTGTCACGTTTTAAGTTTTCTTTTGTCATGTTTTCAGGTTTTTGTCATGTTTTCAGGTTAATTTCTTGTCATGTTTTTTCCCCTGTCACTTAGCTTCGCTCCAGTCACCTGTTTTCTGTTTCACAGCTGCGCCTCGTCACCAATCACCTTCCCCAGTATTTAGTTTCCAGGTTCACTCACAGTCATCGCGAAATCCTCACCTTACCTTCTATCATTCACGTCCACGTTTTTCAGGTCTGGTTTTGCCTCAAAGTTAAGTCTTGTTTCTTTTTTTTCATAGTCTTGTTCATTTATCCATAGCCACGGTCTTCTTTAGTTTTTCTGCAGTATCAGTATTTTTATCCGGCTCAGCCGCGTCCTTGGCTCTTGCCTTGTGCTTTTTGTTTTGTGAATAAATCTGTTTGTTTTTTTTAAAGTCCGCATTTGGGTCCTCCCTCTCGCACCACGCAGCGTGACACACATAACCAGGCTCCATTATCAGGGGGGAGGAACAAGCCACAGATAGCCGACGAATTACTATTGCACTGACGGACAATAAATGCAAAAACAATTCGTTCACATTTTAAGGCTTTTCCCGAGAAATCGGCAGAGTTTATACGGCAAATAAACAAATAAATAAGTTACTATTGGTCTTCTGATTCTGTCACATCACTAATATCCCCAGCGTCGCCACACAATGCTGGTATGTACAGCAACGGTACTACAGGCAGAACTTCCATTAGCAAAACGGCTACGTTACAAGGAAGTTGAAAAACAACTTGGATAACGTGCCGAGAGGACGGAAGATTAAATCCACTAATGTTTGTCTCACGATTTGACATTCGGCTTATACATGGCGTTACTTTTATGAGTATTAATCAAGTTATTACTATAGTTACTATAGTTATTATAAGTTACTGATGTTAACCTCGTCCAGAGGCGTCGTCCACTTCTCTGGGCTCGGAGGCATCTGGGATGGACCGTCACACGGTGGAAACGTGTGCTGTGGTCAGACCCATCAGTATTCCAGATCTTTGTTGGAAGAAATGGAGCAAAGACCAAAAGGAGCATCCAGCCTGCTGTCAGCAACCAGTCCCTGCAGCCATGCAAAGCAGCTCAGTGTGTGTGTGACTGACATTAAATGCATAAAACACCCAATAATATAAATTTATTAGCTGTTCACAAAGTGATTGACGGCTTGCCCTCATTTACAATGATGTCAGGTAACAACATATTAAACACATGATCAAAGGTAACTGTAGCTGCACAGGTCCAATGAAACATCATCCAGATGTCTTTATTAAAGCTGTATTTGGTCTCTCTTCTCTCTTCAGAGGGCATCATGAAAACTACAAAAATAAGACATTCAGGCTGAATGAATGCATCTTTCATCTCTTTGTCAGCCTCATGCTAGTTTCCACCATCGTAACAGCCCCAAAAACACGTCAGCATCACATACTCAGAATGAATCAAATGAATTTAGTGTGAAATCGTCCAAGAAAGAAACATCGTGAACACTGTAACAGCAGAAAACAATCGTGGTCATTTACAGTGTTGTGGACCTCGTGCAGAATCAGATCACATTGGAGACGTGTTTCCTTCCTCAGCGTCCATGTTGGATCTGACCCATAATGCCACAGGTCATGTGACCTGTTACACCACAGTAATGAAAACGAGCACATTCCCCAACAACATGATTTAACAAAAGAAGGGTTTAGAAAGGCCTTTAACCATCTTATTTATTACATTTGAATGGAAACAGAGCAGAAGCTCAGACACAGGACTGAATGACAAAGGCTGCTACAGCAGCAAGCTAAGGCAGGGTGACCAAGGACCTGGATAGAACAAAAACCCAGGAGCAGATATACTGGGAGGGATGATTGGATGGGTGGATGCAGGTGAGTAATGATCACAAGGAGCAGGCGGTAACATGGTGAAAGAAGGCAACTGAGGACATCTAGGGACAATGGCAGGAAACAGCATGATAAATAAACTTAGAGACTCACTAACATAAAAGACAGAGTCCAGAGGAGTTAAAGCAGAAAAGACATTAAAGATACAAAAGGAGCTGAACTAAGGCAGATAACTGAATCAACTGAAAAATCAGTCAAAGAAACCAAAAGTCAAAAACTCACAGACCAGGACAGTAACTTTTAATGGAAAGTGTTGAAACTATAGTGAAGGATTGCCAGCCATTTTCTGTGGTTGAAGATGGGGGCTTTAGAAGGTTTAAGCATCCTTGACCCCGCTTATATCATTCTTATACCCTTCGGGGTAGAAAAGCCTTGAAGCCCCCGGTGGACGTATGTTATGAAAAGACCAGGAAGAAACAGACCCTAACAGTTAGTCTCACTGCAGATATGTGGACCTTCAATCATTATGGATGTGTGCTTTGCTGTTACAGTCCATTCGTTGTTGGACAAATTAGAACTTAACACTGTCCTTTAAGGAGTTCAAAGGTCATCTGTGTCACACACAGCAGCAACTCAGCTGATGCAACTAGAGGCATCATACCTGAGAGGTGCATTACAGACGGGGTCCCTGCTGTGATCACAGATGGGGCCACAGCATTGCTGCAGGTCTCAACCAGCTGGGTATTAGACACGTTTATTGTTTTGCTCATGTTCTCCACCTGGTGTTGAAGAAATATTTAGCATAAGCCCCAAAGTGGAGGCAATCTGAACCCCTAATCAAGGTGGTGAGTTACTGCAAATCTAGCACTACTGACAAGAAAAAGCTCAGTGCAGTCCAAACACGTGTGGAGATGGCTGTACTGAAGCTGGTGCAGATTGACCAGATGGAACAGCTCTCTCACCATGCTGCAGAGGCTCGGCGGGGCTCTTGGAGCAGCTTTGGCCTCCCTTGCCACCAAAGGGCAACCCAACAGAGTCTTGGAGTCTTGCAGCTGTTCTACAAAGCCACTATAGAGCTGTGGGAGGGTCCAAGGCTATTCCCCTCATTCAGATGTTCAGATATTTAATCACACAGTGTGGTCAAATGCCCAATAACATTGGAAACTAATTAAACCCAATTAAAGCCTTCACCAAGAGCAGGGCCATCTGACCAACAGGACTTCAACCTCTGGGCTGATTGGATAATCAAAGTCAGATAAACTCCACCATCAGAGCTATGTAGAAGTGATGATATAATAAGAGTATAACTGCACATCATCAGGATGAACCCTGGCTGCTCAGCAAACTTCTGCTCATTTCAGCAGAATCAGTGAAGATCTGTCAGCAGGTTGGAAATTCATCTCGGCTGATTGCAGCTCAGTGATTCCTCTCTGATGTCACAGTTTATCACATGTGCAGCAAACTAACTGCAGCTGACAGCAACTGAATGGTCTCAGCTGAAGTGAGCTGCAGAGAAACACAAGATACTGATATTCAGTGTGAAGCTTTGACTGGAAACACAGAAAAACAACATCCTGGAAGAATGGCAGCTTCCATCTTTAAAGGACTGGAAGAGGAAGAAGTTTCCAAGGAATCATTCAGAAGAGTTTCAACCAGAAACTGACTGAATCCATGAATCTGAAAAGGTGTTTTTGAGTGAAAGAGACAGACATGTACAGACTGAACTATGTGTTCAACAGTGATTCTCTGACAGGAGGAAACTCTTTATGCTCAACACAGAGACACTGAGGAACCAGATGAACAGAACCAGACTGTAAACCCAGGATGCAGAGGTTCTTCAGTGAATGTGGTGTTGAAGGTGTGGAGGTGGATCAGTGTGTCAGAGGAGACTCTGTAGAAGGACAGAGTGCCAGCAGGACGGTCCAAATACACTGCTGCTCTGTTAGAGACAGAGGAGGAGGAAGAGGAGGAGGAGGGGATGGATGTTTCTCTGTTATTGTGACTGACAGAGTAACCTCTATCAGAGCACCTCAGACACCAGGACTGATCATTCCATCCAAACACACTGTCTCTGTCTCCTCTCCTGCTGATTCTTCTGTAACTCACTGATATATAAACTGTTCCGCTCCACTCGACCTCCCAGTAACAGCGACCAGTCAGAACATTTCTACACAGCAGCTGACACCATTGATCAAATCTGTCTGGATGATCAGGATATGACTGAACCTTCTTCACATGTGTCACCTTCCTGTTGTTGTCAGATAGTTTCAGTTCTCTGTTCATTGTGTTTGTGTCGATGGTGAGTCGACAGGAATCTGATGGAGAGAACAAACACAATCCAGCTGCAGTTATTGATCTATCATCTGTTCACTTTGATCAGTGAGTGATGTGACAGTGAAGATGGCTGGATGTCATGAATCAGATGAAGAACACACTTACACTTCCTCAGACCTGGTGTCAGCCATCGTTCTCCAGCAGGCTCCACCCTGAAAGGAGGAGGGGGGTCAGAGCAGCACCATCTCTTTCAGCATGCAAACATGGACATTACATGGCTCTCACACACACATTGTTCTACACTGAGGAAGATGCTGACTGCTCATGAGTCCTTCACACAGCCACACTTGAAAAACACAGAAATATCCCTTTAACTGGATGAATAAAGTCTCTGAATCTGCTGAATATGTTTCCTTACAGGCTGTGCATTAACCAGCAGATGATTGCTGGTATGTATGTTTTCTTTGTGGCCCATTTATCTCAGAAATGACCTGATAAACCTCCATCATTCTGACAGATCCACGCTGTTTTAAGGGGACACCGGCTAATGCTGGCAGATATTTCCTCCTCCTCCTGACAGAGGTTTGCTCCTCCCTCGCTGCTCCTCATCACTTCTAACCAGCTCATGAGCCGGTGAAAGGAAAAGGAGCCGACTGTGTCTGAAGTTATGGAAATAAGTTATGAAAGTACGTGGACAGTATGGGATGTTTCAGAAGTTTCATCTCCACTTCGGATCAGACTTAAATTACACTGAAAACATCTGTACGCACGGTCTGAAGAACATTGTGTGATGCTGCAGCAGACCTCTCCATACCTGAGAGTGTCCAGCCTCCACTGTGGATCCTCCAGTCCAGCTGATAGCTGCTTCACTCCTGAGTCTCCTGGATGGTTGTAGCTCAGGTCCAGCTCTCTCAGATGGGAGGGGTTGGAGGTCAGAGCTGAGATCAGAGAAGCACAGCCTTCCTCTGTGATCAGACAGCCTGACAGGCTGCAGAAAACAACACAAATGGCAGATTCTGAGAGAACTGCTGTGAAACTAAAGCTGAATGTGATCAAATGTGACCTGTTACATCAGACACAGTGTTTGAAGCACCTTCTCTGAACACTTCTGCTTTATTTTGTTCTTCTGTATATTAATTCACTTCCTGGAAAATGATCCTGAAACATCACGTCATGTCCAAAGTAAACTGAGAGCAGTTCTAGAAGCACATGGAGCAGATGTTTCATTGTGTTCCCAGTCCCCATATAGTCAGAATTTGTTCTCAGACTCAGTTAGTCTAAGTGTTGCTGGGACAAACTGTTGAAAACAAACATTTTTCAGTTAGATTTTTTCTTTTCTGTAATCAGTTTCCTGTAGATCACTGCAGCTGTGACCCAATGGGTATAAAACACATTTTTAAACCCAGAAACCGCCTCCGTCCAAATAAGAGCCCATGTGGTGTTTGTTCATGCAGTACAAAAGTGTTTCTGCTCAGTGTTGCGCTAACAGTCGACTTATGCTGCTTTTGAACTTGCGTCATGGACCCCCACTCTTAGGTCTTAATGAGGAGTTTGTTGATTCTACACACCGACAGCAGACACCATCCTGAACAGGTAAGCTGTTCATCCATGACTGTAAAGCAGAATTAAAATGATCAGCAGTTGAACAGCTGAATGAATCCTGACCTGAGAGCTTCCAGGTTACAGTTTAGACTCTGCAGTCCAACAGACAGCTGCTTCACCCCTGAATCCTGCAGGTTGTTGTTACTCAGGTCCAGTTCTGTCAGACTGGAGGACTGGGAGCTGAGAGCTGAGGACAGATCTGCACAGCTTCTCTCTGAGAGGTTACAGGCACTCAGTCTGAGGAGGAATAACAGGAAAAGAGTTTAGATATGTAATTATTAATTATTCACATCAAAGATGGTTGAATTAACTAATAATGATGACATTTATCTTAATTATATATTATAAAGTGTTTCCACATTCTTGCAGCGGGTTTCTTTCCTCTTTATGTGAACTGATCTGATGTAACTGTTTGCTGTGAATCTGTGTTATCTACAAACTGAAATGATCTGAGAAATAACTCAGTTATTTTCTCTCCTTTTAACAAGTAAACAGCGTATTTAAAACATATTTATATCTGTACTTACACAGCTTTGTTGGAGGCTTTGACCACTGGGAGCAGCCTCAGAAGAGCCTCCTCTGAAGCAGAGTATTTCTTCAGGTCAAACACATCCAGATGTTTTCCTGATGACAGTAAGATGAAGATCAGAGCTGACCACTGAGCAGGAGACAGTTCATCTGTGGAGAGACGTCCTGAACTCAGGGCCTGTTGGATCTCCTCCACCAGAGAACGATCATTCAGTTCATTCAGACAGTGGAACAAATTGATGCTTCTCTCTGCAGACAGATTCTCACTGATCTTCTTCTTGATGTAATCAACTGTTTCCTGATTGGTCTGTGAGTTACTTCCTGTATGTGTCAGTAGGCCTCGTAGGAGACTCTGATTGGTCTGCAGGGAAAGACCCAGGAGGAAGCGGAGGAACAGGTCCAGGTGTCCATTTGGACTCTGTAAGGCCTTGTCCACAGCACTATGATGGAGATATTTTAGTTTCTTTTTGTCTTTGAATGATTTAAACCTCTTTTTTTGTTCTTCCATCAGATTGACTCCAGAGCTGATGAAGGTCAGATGGACATGAAGAGCAGCCAGAAACTCCTGAACACTCAGATGGATGAAGCAGAACACCTTCTCCTGGTACAGCCCTCTCTCCTCTTTAAAGATCTGTGTGAACACTCCTGAGTACACTGAGGCTGCTGAGATATCGATGCCACACTCTGTCAGGTCTGATTCATAGAAGATCAGGTTTCCTTTCTGCAGCTGCTCAAAAGCCAGTTTTCCCAGAGACTCAATCATCTTCCTGCTCTCTGGACTCCAGTGTGGATCTGTCTCAGCTCCTCCATCATACTTGACCTTCTTCACTTTGGCCTGAACCACCAGGAAGTGGATGTACATCTCAGTCAGGGTCTTGGGCAGCTCTCCTCCCTCTCTGGTTTCCAACACATCCTCCAGAACTGTAGCAGTGATCCAGCAGAAGACTGGGATGTGGCACATGATGTGGAGGCTTCGTGATGTCTGGATGTGGGAGATGATGCTGCTGGCCTGCTCCTCATCTCCGAATCTCTTCCTGAAGTACTCCTCCTTCTGTGGGTCAGTGAACCCTCTGACCTCTGTCACCATGCCAACACAGCCAGGAGGGATCTGATTGGCTGCTGCAGGCCGTGTGGTTATCCAGAGGCGAGCAGAGGGAAGCAGGTTCCCCCTGATGAGGTTTGTCAGCAGCACATCCACTGAGGTGGACTCTGTAGCATCAGTCAGGGGCTCCTTGCTGTGGAAGTCCAGAGGAAGTCGACACTCATCCAGACCGTCAAAGATGAACACAACCTGGAACTGTTCAAAGCTGCAGATTCCTGCTTCTTTGGTTTCACTAAAGAAGTGATGAACAAGTTCCACCAAGCTGAACTTTTTCTCTTTCAGCACATTCAGCTCTCTGAAAGTGAATGGAAACAGGAGCTGGATGTCCTGGTTGGCTTTGCCTTCAGCCCAGTCCAGAGTGAACTTCTGTGTTAAGACTGTTTTCCCAATGCCAGCCACTCCCTTTGTCATCACTGCTCTGATTGGTTCATCTCTTCCAGGTGGGAGTTTAAAGATGTCTTCTTGTCTGATGGATGTTTCTGCTCTGCCTGCTTTCCTGGATGCTGCTTCAATCTGTCTGACCTCATGTTCATCATTGACCTCTCCAGTCCCTCCCTCTGTGATGTAGAGCTCTGTGTAGATCTGATTCAGAAGGGTTGGGTTTCCTGCTTTAGGAATCCCCTCAAACACACACTGGAACTTCTTCTTCAGAGCAGATTTAACTTTACGTCCACAAACTGCAGCAAGAAGTTCTGAATGAAGACAAGAAATAACATCAGTAAACAGACATTTCCACCCTGTAAAGAATGAGTATTTGAACATGTGTTGTTCTGTGAGCTGAGACATCAGTAAATGTGTCATTTATCCAGCAGGTTAAATCTTTAGAGAAATCCTCTTACTGCTCTGCAGACGCTCAGCCAGCTCCTCCTGCTTCATTCTCCTCAGGAAGTCAACTGTGATCTTCACTAATGCCTCTCTGCTGCTCCTCTGCTCTTCATCCTCACCCTCCCTCTGACTCTCTAAGCATTCTGGGTAATCTGGACTCAGAACCTTCTGGATCTTCTTCAGCTCCTCCTTCACAAAAGTGAGCATGTTGTCCTCCAGCAGCTGGAACAGAATACTATATGAATGAGCCAATCAGGCTGAAATCATGGAGCCAAACATCAGATCCATGTTGGACACACTGACAATCCGCTGGTCTACAAAGTGCAGCCTGGAGATGACTGTGAACACAATAGATGGAAAAGTAGTTGTTGTACATGTACAGACCATAAATATGGAGTCCAGCTGTGTCTGATGCTGCTGGGCAGACTGACCACTGGGAACCTCTGAGCTCTGCTGGTCCACTCTGTGGAGGAATGATGAAGAATGAGCTCACATTGTGTCTGTCCACACAGAGACACACACAAGGTAAAGGTCCATAAAGGGATGTGTGGATGTGAACAGTGAACGCAGCCATAAAGCAGCTGATTAACTCTGAAGCAGCACATCAGCAGCATCTGTGTTCCAGAAGATAAGAGCTCAGTGTGTCTCTAACAGGGGGAGGAAGCTGATGTCAGATGAAGCAGTTTGAGGAGGAAGGGATACAGAACTGTGTGAACAGACAGAAGATTTGTGTGTCCATTCGGACTCAATGTCCCCGGGATATGGTTGAAGCACAAGTGCACAGTCAGTCAGTCAAGAGTGTCCTGGTGCCAAGTGCACACAGAAGTCCAACAACATAACACCACTCTGATTCAGATCGGGGGGGCCGTTCCTCCCAATCACACCCGTCCGGGTCTCACTGTCATTGCCCACGTGAGCATTGAGGTCATTGCCCACGAAACAGCTCCGATATAATAAATATCATTATTAATATTTTACTCACTGAAAGAGACTTATTTTAACATCCATTCTTTCCACTCTGACAGTTTCACATGTGAACATGAAATGATGTGAATAAGAGCTCACATTAAACACAAGTTGGAATAAGAACTGTTCAAACTGACTCTGGTACATTTTACAGTGTTACACCATTTACACTCAGCTCACCTCAGAGACTGTGAACGTTGGTCTGATTTAAAGTTAATAAGACGACCCATTGAATCATCACTCTTCATGGACACACAGCTGGATTCAGGTTCAGGTCTCTGAAAGCTGCTGATAGGAAAAAAAACACTTGTTTAATTTAAATTTAGGTTTTAAGATATTAAGCTCTGAGTTTAAATCAAACAAGTTAACATTACTGACTTAATGCACCAGATTACTCAGATCAATCACTGATATATCAATAAAATTCTATGTTTTAAATAAATCAACTGAAAACTTCACTTTGTTTTAATAAAGAGCTACAAGACTAATCCGATTTGATTTTAAAAAAAATAAACGTTTGGTTTAAATTTACATGGTCAGTAAAATTGTGGATTAAAAAGTAAAAATGTGACAGTTTTAAGATATTTAATTGAGATTAAATAAAGACTGAAAACACTTTGTTTTAATTTTATTTTAATCTATATTACAGATTTTATGCACCATGTTTACATTACATGTTATGTACAGCTGGACATTATGAATATTAATAAATTGAGCAGATATCAAATATTTTATCTGAGAACTATTCATCATCTTAACTGTTAGTCAGCTTGGTTTGAACACTGAAGACTTACTTTCTGTCAGATGGATCCATGCTGCTGAATTCCCATCAGCTCACACACACTTTCTACCTTCATCTGCAGAGGAAACACAGATCATTCATCTGCACATCAACTCAAATCCTCTTTTCCATCATCTGTGCTGTAAACAGATCAGCTGCTCCTCCACTGATTGGCTCTGATTCTCTGTTTCATTGTCAGCTGAATGCAGTCAGACAGGAGTGTTGAGGCAGAGGAAGCTGCCATCAGCTGCTCTTACATTAAAAATATTAAATAAATAAAGTAAAAACATGAAGCAGTTTGTTTGTGAAGAAAACAAACAGAAACATCAGCTGATCATCATTTTGATTGAATCCAGTTAATTAATAATCTGATCATCATGTAGATTTGTCTTCAAACACAAACTGATCAAAGTTTGTTCTGAAATAAGAAGCGAACATGTTCTCCAACATTACAGAGCAGAAACAAACAGGAAACTCACAGATTGTTCAGAGCTGCAGAAGAAGAAGACTCTCCACTCGACAGACTGAGACACAGGTGAGCTGCTTCCTGGAACCAGTCAGAGCAGAGTCCACCTGTGATGGAGGCGGGACAGATAGAACCTGTCTGACCAGTGGAGGTCATGTTAAAACGCCTCCAAGCTCCTGAACAACAAACTCTGATCTGAAAACATTTATTCAGCCGTTCTCTCTGAATGTTCTCTGAGATTCTCCAGAATCGCCATCAGAAACATTAAAACCAGGCTTTAAACTGGGATCTGTTCTGTGCAGGAGCTCTGTAGTTTTAGTGCTGCTGCAGATGCACCAGATGTGTGCACAAGGCAGTGATGTAATGCTGAGAGCTTTCAGCTAATCTGCCTTTTAGGTTAGTTTGAGCTGGAATTCAGCAGCTAGTTTCATTTAACAGGAAATAGAGGAAAATTACAGAATAACTGAAGTTACAGGATGATTTTGTAAAGTCTAAACATTGTTTATCCAACTATGAGATCTTTCAGACAGCCACACCTTCGTCTCTTCAGCGTGAAAATATGTCGTCGGACCGGTCAGACTCGGTTAAAGTCAGATGCTGACGCCTGAAGACATTAACCCTTCTCATGATGCTCAGAGGGAACAAACAAACACTCTGTTACTGTTTCCATTTCACTGTTTGGCTGTTGAAGCTCTGATGAACAAAGTGGACTCTTCATTGATCTGGATTTATCTCCCTCTGGTGGTGAAAAGATGAACCTCATGATGTCAGTTACATGAACAGATTAAATTATGTGTTTTTAAACACTTAAATACTTCAGTGTAGTTATTAAAGTTGTAATAATGACTGTTGATAACCACATGAAACCATGAACTGAACATATACTATCTAATCAGGTTTAGAGTCACTGAACAGAAAGAGCTCAACTCAAAGCAATGAATTATTCTAACTGGGATTAACAGCAAACTTCAGTTTTAATGGTGTTGGATCTCACTGCTGCCTCTGACACAGCTGATCATCCATTCTTTCATGGTGAAGATGGCGCCTTAAGACTGGCAGCCTGTTGCAGCAGAGTTTCTGTTACTTCGAGGTGTTCTTCATGCACTTTAGTGTCTTTTTAATTGTCTTTAAATGTCTTCCGGTGATTCCAGAGGGCATCAGACGCCGTGGATGCAGAGCTGGAGCAAAAGTTGAAGGAGATTTAAATCCTGAGTTCCCTCAGTCATCATGGGAAATGTGAGGTCTTTGTCAGTTAAGATGGACGAGTTGTGGGCACTGATAGAGACTCAGAGGGAGGACCGTGAGCGCTTTCCAAAGACATGGCTGCAGGTGGACCTCACAGACCCTGTTTCACCAAACCGGCTTCAGGACTTCACTCTCCAACAGACTGATTCAGTTCTGCTTCTACAGTGAACGCTTCAGGGAAACATTTCTAACATTCACCATCTCTCTGTTCAACAGCTCACCTCTGCAACAGGTGAACTCACCACTACAGTCCACATCTGTTTATATTGTTAATACACTGTTAATAACTATGTCAGTTTTATTGCACTGCCATATTTATACAACTTTTAAATCTTGGGACACTCTGTAGATAAAGTTCTATATTTTTAATATATATTTTAAGCTTTTCTGTCATCATTTATTCTTATTGGTTATTCTAACATAATGTTTTGTATAGGTTAGCACCGTCACCTCACAGCAAGAGGGTTCCAGGTTCGATCCCTGCCTGGGGCCTTTCTGTGTGGAGTTTCTCCCCGTGTATGCGTGGGTTCTCTCCGGGTACTCCGGCTTCCTCCCACCATCCAAAAACATGCATTTTAAGTTAATTGGTGACTCTAAATTGTCCGTAGGAGTGAGTGTGAGCGTGCATGGTTGTTTGTCTCGTTTGTCTCTATGTGGCGACCTGTCCAGGGTGTACCCCGCCTTTCGCCCGATGACTGCTGAGAAAGGCTCCAGCCCACCCGCTACCCGATTAACGGACTGTTGGTATAGAAAATGGATGGATGGATGTTTTGTATAAACTACTTTAACTGTTGCATTGTGACTCCCTGCTGCTTGCTGCCGTCATTGTCATCATGTGGACTGTAACAGAGAAACTACGATCATCACTGCCCTCCAGTGGTCACGGTCAGTAACTACAACTCCTCACATACAGTAATACTGATGTTCTCACCAACATTACTCCTCTTACTGCAGGATTTTGGCACTAATATTCATCAGTCTGATAATGAGAGAGTGAGCAGAGAGATAACTGACTGATATGAACTGATTAAAGGTTCTTCAGCTTCTTTATTTTCTCGGTTAAGTTCACTCTTTTTAATATAAAAAAGCTATTTCCAACAGCACTTTGATTTTAGATAGTTTTATAATTTATATTCAGTCTGATTTTATATTTTTAAATGAGATGTGGCTGAAATCTGGAGTTAATTCTCAGCTTTCTGATACCCTCCAAGTTGTGACAATTTGAACCAGCCAACATTATGTGGCAGAGTGGATTTTTACATGTTTTTAACTCTCTGTGACTTCTACAGAAATATTGTAACTTGTGACATTCACACAGCATGATGGGAATCTCAACCCTCCAACATTAAAGTTCCAGCCATGTAGATTTGTCAGCCCGTCACCACGATGAGAACAGCCGCATTCATTCAGCGCATTGTTGGCTGGAAACTTCTTCCAGCGTGTTATTGGACACCGCTTCTTCACAGTATTCGTGGACTCGCGTCAGGACACGCGCGCATTAAAACATTGTTAAAAGATAAAGAAAATAATTAAATGGATTTTGGTGGTAAATAGTTTCGGCTACAGTTGTTTAGTTCTCTGTGCGGGTGTTCTCAGCTCTTTGAAATGAATCATAGCGTCCTCCGTTGGCTGCAGACAAATCGAAGCAGGTATTGTGCTACAAATAGTATAAAAGCATCATTTGATGACTTGTTCAGCGCTCACTGGCAAGACTGGAAATAATTAAAATGGTCAAAGTAATATATCTAAACTATTAATGTCTTGATACATAACAAGTTTCTGCAGTGCGAAGTCAGCGACGAATCTAAGTGATTTTGTCGGTAGCGATCTTGGATCTGCCACCTTTCATGCCTTAATCTCGCAGATTCACGCGAGATTTCACGTGTTAGGACTTTGTTCGGACCTTGTTAGGACCTTGTTAGGAATTGTTAGGACCTTGTTAGGAATTGTTAGGACCTTGTTAGGACCTTGTTAGGACCTTGTTAGGACTTTGTTAGGACCTTGTTAGGAATTGTTAGGACCTTGTTAGGACCAAAATGGGGCAAAAGGGAAAAGATGGTGGTGGGATGGACAGTTTAACCTGACTGCATCTGTTTTATGTTGGATTTATTCATCAGGAAACAACACAGACTGTGAACCGTCTGACATACTGACTGTGTGAAGTTAAATAATTCCTATTTTCCTAACATTTGAAGCTGTGACAGTTTTATGGAAAGTCTTTGTTGTGTGTTTCTGGAAGGTGGTTGAAAGTAAAGCCAACATGAAAAAACATGACACATTCCTTCTGCATTTTGTCTGTTTTTTGTTCAATAAATAAGGACACAGACACATAATGCCACAGGTCATGTGACCTGTTACACCACAGTAATGAAAACGAGCACATTCCCCAACAACATGATTTAACAAAGGAAGGGTTTAGAAAGGCCTTTAACCATCTTATTTATTACATTTTAATGGCAACAGAGCAGAAGCTCAGACACAGGACTGAATGACAAAGGCTGCTACAGCAGCAAGCTAAGGCAGGGTGACCAAGGACCTGGATAGAACAAAAACCCAGGAGCAGATATACTGGGAGGGATGATTGGATGGGTGGATGCAGGTGAGTAATGATCACAAGGAGCAGGCGGTAACATGGTGAAAGAAGGCAACTGAGGACATCTAAGGACAATGGCAGGAAACAGCATGAGAAATAAACTTAGAGACTCACTAACAGCAAAGACAGAGTCGAGAGGAGTTAAAGCAGAAAAGACATTAAAGATACAAAAGGAGCTGAACTAAGGCAGAAAACTGAATCAAATGAAAAATCAGTCAAAGAAACCAAAAGTCAAAAACTCACAGACCAGGACAGTAACTTTTAATGGAAAGTGTTGACACTATAGTGAAGGATGGCCGGCCATTTTCTGTGGTTGAAGATGGGGGCTTTAGAAGGTTTAAGCATCCTTGACCCCGCTTATATCATTCTTATACCCTTCAGGGTAGAAAAGCCTTGAAGCCCCCGGTGGACGTATGTTATGAAAAGACCAGGAAGAAACAGACCCTAACAGTTAGCCTCACTGCAGATATGTGGACCTTCAATCATTATGGATGTGTGCTTTGCTGTTACAGTCCATTTGTTGTTGGACAAATTAGAACTTAACACGGTCCTTTAAGGAGTTCAAAGGTCATCTGTGTCCCTTGCCACCAAAGGGCAACCCAACAGAGTCTTGGAGTCTTGCAGCTGTTCTACAAAGCCACTATAGAGCTGTGGGAGGGTCCAAGGCTATTCCCCTCATTCAGATGCTCAGATATTTAATCACACAGTGTGGTCAAATGCCCAATAACATTGGAAACTAATTAAACCCAATTAAAGCCTTCACCAAGAGCACCAAGCAGGGCCATCTGGCCAACAGGACTCCAACCTCTGGGCTGATTGGATATGTGGCATTGGAGTGTGTGATTGAAAACCACCGCGGACTGCTTCTCTTCCTCCAGTTGCCGATTGTGTTTTTAATAACGCTTTTCTGTAAACATGTGTTAAACATTTAAATTGCATGAACAGAAAGAAGGGACTCACCTGTTGAGTAACGCACATTTCCTTATACGGAAAGCCTTGTCGGAATAGCGGGATGTCGGAATGGGTGTTGTAGATAGGTGTGTTTTGTTTTGTTTTTACTCTATGTTAATAATATAAATAATATTATAATCTAATGATAACATAGCAACATTTTGAAGGTGTGTTTTAGATTTATACTGATTATTTTCCTGGCTTGTGCTTCCAAGGCCAGGAGCTTGTGTGTGACCCTCCTCATCATCACCCCCCCTTTCATCATCATCCCCTCCTTCTTTAACATTTTAATTCTTCAGTTCAGCTGGTCAGTTACAGTCTGAACTGAACCTGGACTGTCAGAGAAGTCGATTTAGTTTATTTGGGATATATTGTGATTGTATAGCCTACTTTTACTGTTGTAACTATTTTTATTTATCTTTGTTTATTGTTTTGATTGAGAGAGGCATAAGTTAAGGAAACCACCTGTCAGTAAGAAACACACTAAAATAGGATTAAAAATACAGAATTAAATTAGACAATTAAAATAATAACTAAATTAGCACTAAACTAAGAATTAGACATCAAATTTAGATACTTACCTGACAGGTGGATTTGGAAAGGAAAAGAGGGAATAGTTTGTGTATTTTTGATTTTGTCTGATGTGTTATTATTGTATAGAAAAGAGAAGAAGATGATCAATTCATATTGAAATAAATGATATATTTTACTTTTTTTTTATATAACACAACAGTGATCTCTTGTTGGTCTTTTCCTACTCACACCCATTTCTCCAGAGTGAATCTAATCTTCTGAGTAACTGGTCCACATCCAAGTTTCACTTTTATTTCTTTTACATTAATAACCGCTTCTGTTATTTAACCAGGTGTTCCAGCTGCTTATTTTTCTACGATGTTCCTGTGATTAAATCTGCTTTTAGTCGAGTAAAGCGCACGGTGCAGAGAAGCATCCAGACCAGTGGAGAGAACTGCTGAGCAGTCCAGAGCAGGAGCTGAGCTGCTGAGTGCTGAAGAGAGGTGATGCTCGTCCATGAAAATAAACATCTTTACCACTACAGCACACTTTCTCTGACTGCAGATTGTATTGGTCTTTGTATATTTGACTTCTTATTTAACTATTCAACTTAATCAGCACATTTGATTTAGATTTTCTGCAAAATGCAATAGCTTACAGCATTTATCTTATTTGCTCTGTTTACAGAGTTTACTGCCACCTAGTGGTTATTTCCTGGTACTACTGCCTTACCAATGGATAAGAGAAGGAGAATTTAATAGCATTTAATAGAGCCGTGTAATAACGCATAAATAATGAAAAGCAGAAATGGTCTACGACACATGACTTATTTTGGCTTACAAACAACCAACTTGTAACCAAAGAATGTAACTTTTCTCAGTAACTTTGGTAAGTTTCAGATTTCAGTTCATAAATGACATCGATGCCAAAAAATACTGCCTGGTGTAGTCCATTAATTTAATCCGGCTCTGGTGACAGAAATCTGACAGCTGACATCAGATGAGATCACTTTCTACTGAGATAAAAACAGTTTTTAAAGAGTCAGATGGTTTTATGTCCAGAGTGCAAGTTGTTGATTTCAGATGTCGAACTGTTTCCTCGACGATGTTTAAATTGTTTTAATTGTGAAAAAAGCACAGTAAAAACACTGTTGGGACGAAGGCTTTTAAAAAGTCAGCCACAATACAATGTTGATTCAGTAATATATTCTCAGCATTTATTGGATTAAATTGTTGACCCAGCGCCCGGGATTTTAACCTGAACCAAAAATGGATCCTTTTTAGACTGAACGCTGTGTTGAATTAACAAATTAAAAACTGTGTTTCCTGAATGATTTTTATATTTCTCACACATCCATTCAGACAAGCTGCTCTCTGTATGGAAGAGGTGGATTTTGTTCGGTAAAAGTGCCAAATGGAGCACACTGGTTAGTGATACTCGGTTTAAAGGTTTAAATGGTTGGTTTTAACCATCAGAACAGACTAACAGGACGCATGAGGAAACATTCACCAATGGCTCCGTTAAACTGAGGAAAAGGCAGTGGGAATAACATGTTAAACCACATAAATACGCCCCTCCAGATTAATTTCCTGCTTGTTTAAACTTTCACTTTCGTGACATGGCGACTGAGGGGATTTGTTGCCTGATGTGAACCAGAATCTGAAGGTAGAATAAACATTTTTTCCCTTTTTATCATGATTCACTCGTTAAAATCAGCTTTTGACAACTGAAATTCGTCAGAATCGTGCCTGCGTTAGAATAAACAGACGCTCAACTCGAAGTGTAAAGTCCGAACTAAAGGAGACCATTTTGTATCGGGTGGGCTCAGGGGCCGTCAAAGGGCCCCCATAAGCGCTGACAAACACAAGCAGAAACCTGGGGGGATATATTGTGACGCTGGGGGAGACTGACTGGTGTCTGTGCGTGTGGCAGTGGGTTTAAAGGGGGGTTTCCACCGCAGCTGCAGGGGCTTGTTAAGGGTTCGGGGAGCGGTTGAAGTTCTGAGAAAGTTTGGGACGGACCGGGCGGAAAGTGTCCGTTTTTCAGACAGTTAGCGGCAGTTTGTGCTCTTCATGTTCGCTGTTCTGTGGCGAGAAGAATAAATCTGGGCTCAGCTGAGCTGGCGACTTGGTCCGTCTCCTCCCGTCCTCCGGAGCAGCTGCCCCGCAGCGTCACAGCAGGAAAAGCACCGGCCGGTCAGGCAAAGGCTTTCCAGGAGAAAAAAGGATGAAAATTGTTGTCCAGAGCAACAAATACTGAGGAATGGATGATAGAACTGCATCAGAACCTCTTTTATCTGATTGAATTAACAGAACGAATTTCAACAAGTCCAAAATTGTCTCTAAAATCAAAATAATCAAATTTAATAGTTTAAGGTTGCTTTTTAGATGATTTCCTCTGGGCTATACTGAGTAAAGATTGTTCATAGAAAATGTCTCCAGCCGTCCTTTGGGCTGCCTACAGAAGGTCTGTCACGGCCTTACTTTGGAATATCTGTACAATAATATAATAACAGGTGAAAGAGATGCTCTAAACTGTACAATAGTCGGATTAGTGAACATGAATGATTCATCTACATGAAGAAATTAGAATAAGATTAAGGAATGAAACACCATTGTCTGCTCAGTATTATCACTGTAACTTTATTGGATAAAAGTAATAATCCACACCTGAAGCGGCTCCTGCGAGTGGGGATAACGCCGGAAAATGAGCTGCGACTGAGTTTTCTGGACGAATACACTTCCCAGCAAAGGGCCCAGAGCCTGGAGTTGAACCGGACACAGCTGCGCTCAGGAGCCTCAGTGTGAGGATGTTTCCTGGATATTTCTGTCTGTTCAGTACGAACCTTTACTGAACAGAAAGCTTCAGAAAGCTTCCCGACTTTCCCATAAATCTGGTTTGCAAACATCCATCCATCCATCCATCATCTGCCGCTTATCCGGGGGTCGGGTCGCGAAGAACAGCTCAAAAGACTCCTGATGAATAAGAAATTTGGACCTCGTCATCCCGGATATGGGACACCGGGGCCTCCCCCCGGAGCCAGGCCCGGGGGTGGGGCCCGGCAGCGGGCGCCTGGTGGCCGGGCCTGTGCCCATGGGGCTCGGTCGGGCATAGCCAGAAATCATGACATGCTCACCACCCTTGGGAGGGGCCAAGGGGGTCGGGTGCTATGTAAGCTGGGTAGCAGCCGAAGGTTTGCAAACAGACAAGTTGAAAAGAGGTTTATGCTGCAGTAGCATCCAAATGAAAGTCTTCTAGTTTTATTTGTGTTGCAGTAGTTTGCTCTTTATTAACATCATTGTCACAACCTGCAGCTGCATTCTAACTTCACTTCAGTGCTGGTTTTGACAAGTTAATCAAATGATGCATTTACTTGTAAAACATTCTAATGATGAACAAATGTCTGACGGTGACAGAAGTTACTGAAGAAAATGTGTGAGTTTTGAGAATGGAATTATTAATTCATGAGGAAAAGTAGATTAAAAAAATTTTTTAAAATTCCCAAGTAAAAAAAAGTTGTGATTTACTTGGACAAATTATTGAAGAGATTTTTTACTCTTTCCTCTGCAGCTGAAGGCAGGAAGTGTGTGAGCTGATGTGAATCCAGCAGCATGGATCAGTGTGAGGACACTAAAACCACTCTGTGTGGGGAACATGAGAGCCGGAGCAAAGCTCAGAGGTGAGACCACCGTCTCTAACTGTCCACAACTCTTCTCCATGTCAGAGCTCACATCACCAAACCACCTTTATTCACAGGAACCTGCCTGGACCTGGACCTGAACCCAGCTGTGTGTCCTTTAAGAGCGACATCTCAAAGGATTTTTATATTGATTTCAAGCCTGATGGTCCATCAGCCCAACAGTGAGTAGCATCAGTATTCAGCGGAGGCTGCATCATGGTTCAGATCATAACCAGTTTTCAGCTGAATTACTTGAGACTTGGATCAGTTCTTGATGTCTCTGATGAGACTAATCAGCTGCATCATGTGTGTAAAGTGATGTTTTAGCTCAGTCCTGCAGCTCTTTATTGAAACAAAGGGAGAATCTGGCTGAACATTTGTCCACTGATGTGGCCTTTTCACAGGATGCTGATGATGTAGTGAACAGGCGGCTGATGTAGAAATATCACGTTCTCACACGTTGTGTTTAATGACGTCAGTTTAAAACGACTTCTGAAGAAACCAGAACCAAGTGACCGAATCAACCCAGTAATGTTAGTAACTGATCTGTTATTAATTCTCTCCTAATAAACCTGCTCATGTTATCTGGTGAAAAGATCTTATCTTCCAGAAAGATCAAATCTTCCAGAGTCGGTGTTTTCCAGTGTGGTGCAGCTGTAGTTTGTCTCTGAAAGAGCAGAATGAATCTGATCACACAAACAGTAAAGACTGAGTCAGAGAACCGTACTGAAAGCTCAGAGCTGAAGTCTTCCTGTTTCCTCTCAGGTGAAATTACATCCAGCTTCCAGGTTCACACACCTGCTGCCGTCTGCCTGCAGAGTGGCAGAGCTGCCACAAGGGGGAGCTGTAACGCTGTTCCACAGCAGCCACACTGACTCTCTGACAGGCCGTCCCACTGCAGACTCAAACACTATCACTGAATACTTTAGTTTGAAGAAAACACCTGTTTTTCTGTCAGGATTCATCAGAGACTCAGACCTGGACCTGGACCCAGCTGTGTGTCCTTTAAGAGCGACATCTCAAAGGATCTTCCTATTGACATCAAATCAGACCAACATCCGTCCTCTCAGAGGTGAGCTGAGTGTAAATGTTGTCACAGAGTAAAATGTAGCAGAGTCGGTCTGAACAGCTTTTATTCCAGCATGTGTTTAATGTGAGCTCAGCTCTGTTTCACATCCATTTCTATGTTCATATGTGAAGCGGTGGCTGTTTCCCACAAACACAGCAGTGTAAGAGGAAAGAACGGCTGCTGGAAGAGGTGTTTCTGAGTGTCTGCAGGACAGCAGCTGGTCCAGCAGGTGTCACCTTTGGGCTTTGGCTCTAACAGTGTCGGCAGGAACTTCAACTCAGGTGGCAGGTGTTGCTGGATGGAGGAGGACAGATAGATTTATTTAGAACTGTTCCTGCCAAACAGCAGTGAGAATGCTTATGAGCTGCATGGGGTTAGCTGACCATGCTAAAAAAGCTAAAATAGTGAAAATTTTAGCAGTAAAACTGTTGCTAAGGCTTTGGTTGAAGGAGTTTGAAGTTGAAAAAGCAATTAGTGAAACGATTTGAAGCTGATTGTTGAAGACCTCGAGGCGTTCCCAGACCAGCCGAGAGACATAGTCTCTCCAACGTGTCCTGGGTCTTCCCCGGGGTCTCCTCCCAGTGGGACGGGCCCAGAACACCTCACCAGGGAGGCGTCCAGGGGGCATCCTAACCAGATGCCCCCTCATCTGACTCCTCTCAATGCGGAGGAGCAGCGGTTCTACTCCAAGCCCCTCCCGGATGACTGAGCTTATCACTCTATCTCTGGATTTAGATTTTTAAGAGTTGAAAGGTATTTCTGAAAGGAGCTGGAGCTGGATGAAGGCAGAAAACTGGAGAAAAGAGACAATGGGCTGGAATAGGTTGAAGTAATGAGGACGCCTGAAGATGCCCAAGTAGGTAAGAATTGGTTAAAGGTTTGAAAAGATGCAGAAGTCTCAGCAGTAAAAGGGTTAAAAACAAGAGAAGAAGAAGAAGAAAAGAAGGGAAATGCAAAACCAACAGTGAAAATTTAGCAGAAGAAGAGAAACGATGCAGAAATATGTGAAAATGTAGCAGCTGATTTTTACTAGAAAAGTCAAGTGAGTCATAGTTCAAATGGCTGCAGTGTGATGTGCAGCAGAAGAGTGATGTCATGGCAGTGATGTCATGGCAGTGATGTCATCGCAGTGATGGGAATGTGTGTGAGCAGCTGCGGCTTCACCAGCTCCCTCCCAGTAGAACCAGCAGAAATGGCTGAATGGATACTATGACCTGTGAGAAAACTGTGAGAGAAAAATAATCTGAGGACCGTAAGAACCAGAAGGTTTCGAGGAACGCGGGGATGCAGGTTTTATTTCAGTGGAGTGAGAGAGTTTTAAACGGCAGAGAATAATCTTTAAAAAAGAATGTAAACCAGCTTGTTTCATCAGACAAACAGTAAGTTTGTCAGCTGATTTATTTCAGATGCATCATTTTATCTGTATGTCAGTCATTGATGTAATTCTGGGCATCAAGTCTGATATTAATCTTTGATTCAATATCACACTTTAATATTTTATAATCATAAATGTCACATTTTTACTTTTTAATCCAAACTTAATTTTACTGAACATGTAAATTTAAATTAAAGTGTTTTGTTTCCTATCAGCAGCTTTCAGAGACCTGAACCTGAACCTGAACCCAGCTGTGTGTCCATGAAGAGCGACGCGTCAGTGGGTCGTTTTATTGACTTTAAATCAGACCAACGTTCACAGACTCTGAGGTGAGCTGAGTGTAAATGGTGTAACACTGTAAAATGTACCAGAGTCAGTTTGAACAGTTCTTATTCCAACTTGTGTTTAATGTGAGCTCTTATTCACATCATTTCATGTTCACATGTGAAACTGTCAGAGTAGAAAGAATAGAAGTGCAGGAGATTGTTCAGAGGAAGAGGAATGAAAGAAAATGCTTTTCCCAGCTCCTCCTGAGCCCATGTGGCTGTATGGATCATGGTGGCCTGACGGTTTCTCCTGCAGTGCTGCCTGAGGGCTCCGAGCTCATCCAACAGTGCTTTCTGTCCTTGGCCTTTCCACACTGAGATTTCCCCAGACTCCCTGAATCTGTTCCCAATATTCTGCTCTGTAGATGCTGAAAGACCAAAGTTCTTTACAGTCTGACTCTGAGGAATATTTCCTGAACTTATTGATGATTCTCTGATGGAGTTTGGCACAAAGTGGTGAGCCACGACCCATCCTTGTTGGAGAGACTGAACCTTTGGTGGAAGCTGCTTTTATACCCAATCCTGACACCCTCACCTGTCAGCAGGTAACCTGCTGGTTGGAGAAGCTCCAGAAGCTGTTGCTGTAGATTCTATAAACTTTCTGTCTTTCTTTGACTCCAGAACAGCTTTTACTGAGTGTTGCTGCATCAGATTCTACTTTTGCTTCTGTTTTCTAAATACAAAGAAGTTGGTCAGTGAAGACTCTGAAAATCATTTCTTTGGACTCGTTTCTGTTCAATAAACTTTTAAACCAATGAACTGATTCCAGATTGAAGCTCTTGTTGTATTTTAGAAACTACAGCTACAATCCAACCAACACGTCAGCTCGACTCCTCACAAACACACAAATCTTCTGTCTGTTCACACAGTTCTGTGTCCCTTCCTCCTCAAACTGCTTCATCTGACATCAGCTTCCTCCCACTGTTAGAGACACAATGAGCTCTTATCTTCTGGAACACAGATGCTGCTGATGTGCAGCTTCAGAGTTAATCAGCTGCTTTATGGCTGCGTTCACTGTTCACATCCACACATCCCTTCATGGACCTTTACCTTGTGTTTGTCTCTGTGTGGACAGACACAATGTGAGCTCATTCTTCATCATTCCTCCACAGAGTGGACCAGCAGAGCCCAGAGGTTCCCAGTGGTCAGTCTGCCCAGCAGCATCAGACACAGCTGGACTCCATATTTATGGTCTGTACATGTACAACAACTACTTTTCCATCTATTGTGTTCACAGTCATCTCCAGGCTGCACTTTGTAGACCAGCGGATTGTCAGTGTGTCCAACATGGATCTGATGTTTGGCTCCATGATTTCAGTCTGATTGGTTAATTCATATAGTATTCTGTTCCAGCTGCTGGAGGACAACATAATCACTTTTGTGAAGGAGGAGCTGAAGAAGATCCAGAAGGTTCTGAGTCCAGATTACCCAGAATGCTTAGAGAGTCAGAGGGAGGGTGAGGATGAAGAGCAGAGGTGGAGCAGAGAGGCATTAGTGAAGATCACGGTTCACTTCCTGAGGAGAATGAAGCAGGAGGAGCTGGCTGAGCGTCTGCAGAGCAGTAAGAAGATTTCTCTAAAGATGTAACCTGCTGGATAAATGACACATTTACTGATGTTTCAGCTCACAGAACAACACATGTTCAAATACTCATTCTTTACAGGGTTGAAATGTCTGTTTACTGATGTTATTTCTTGTCTTCATTCAGAACTTTCTCCAGTTTATAAACTTAAATCTGCTCTGAAGAAGAAGTTCCAGTGTGTGTTTGAGGGGATTCCTAAAGCAGGAAACCCAACCCTTCTGAATCAGATCTACACAGAGCTCTACATCACAGAGGGAGGGACTGGAGAGGTCAATGATGAACATGAGGTCAGACAGATTGAAGCAGCATCCAGGAAAGCAGGCAGAGCAGAAACATTCATCAGACAAGAAGACATCTTTAAACTCCCACCTGGAAGAGATGAACCAATCAGAGCAGTGATGACAAAGGGAGTGGCTGGCATTGGAAAAACAGTCTTAACACAGAAGTTCACTCTGGACTGGGCTGAAGGCAAAGCAAACCAGGACATCCAGTTCATGTTTCCATTCACTTTCAGAGAGCTGAATGTGCTGAAAGAGAAAAAGTTCAGCTTGGTGGAACTTGTTCATCACTTCTTTACTGAAACCAAAGAAGCAGGAATCTGCAGCTTCAAACAGTTCCAGGTTGTGTTCATCTTTGACGGTCTGGATGAGTGTCGACTTCCTCTGGACTTCCACAGCAAGGAGCCCCTGACTGATGCTACAGAGTCCACCTCAGTGGATGTGCTGCTGACAAACCTCATCAGGGGGAACCTGCTTCCCTCTGCTCGCCTCTGGATAACCACACGCCCTGCAGCAGCCAATCAGATCCCTCCTGGCTGTGTTGGCATGGTGACAGAGGTCAGAGGGTTCACTGACCCACAGAAGAAGGAGTACTTCAGGAAGAGATTCAGAGATGAGGAGCAGGCCAGCAGCATCATCTCCCACATCCAGACATCACGAAGCCTCCACATCATGTGCCACATCCCAGTCTTCTGCTGGATCACTGCTACAGTTCTGGAGGATGTGTTGGAAACCAGAGAGGGAGGAGAGCTGCCCAAGACCCTGACTGAGATGTACATCCACTTCCTGGTGGTTCAGGCCAAAGTGAAGAAGGTCAAGTATGATGGAGGAGCTGAGACAGATTCACACTGGAGTCCGGAGAGCAGGAAAATGATTGAGTCTCTGGGAAAACTGGCTTTTGAGCAGCTGCAGAAAGGAAACCTGATCTTCTATGAATCAGACCTGACAGAGTGTGGCATTGATATCTCAGCAGCCTCAGTGTACTCAGGAGTGTTCACACAGATCTTTAAAGAGGAGAGAGGGCTGTACCAGGAGAAGGTGTTCTGCTTCATCCATCTGAGTGTTCAGGAGTTTCTGGCTGCTCTTCATGTCCATCTGACCTTCATCAAGTCTGGAGTCAACCTGATGGAAGAACAAAAAAAGAGGTTTAAATCATTCAAAGACAAAAATAAAATAAAAAATCTCCATCAGAGTTCTGTGGACAAGGCCTTACAGAGTCCAAATGGACACCTGGACCTGTTCCTCCGCTTCCTCCTGGGTCTTTCTCTGCAGACCAATCAGAGTCTCCTACGAGGCCTGCTGACACATACAGGAAGTAGCTCACAGACCAATCAGGAAACAGTTGATTACATCAAGGAGAAGATCAGTGAGGATCTGTCTGCAGAGAGAAGCATCAATCTGTTCCACTGTCTGAATGAACTGAATGATCGTTCTCTGGTGGAGGAGATCCAACAGGCCCTGAGTTCAGGACGTCTCTCCACAGATGAACTGTCTCCTGCTCAGTGGTCAGCTCTGGGCTTCATCTTACTGTCATCAGGAAAACATCTGGATGTGTTTGACCTGAAGAAATACTCTGCTTCAGAGGAAGCTCTTCTGAGGCTGCTCCCAGTGGTCAAAGCCTCCAACAAAGCTGTGTAAGTACAGAGATAAATAACAGTTATTTCTCAGATAACTTATTTTTTTTATTTATTATTTATTTACTTGTATATTTAGATTTTGAGGGATGTGTATGAATATACTCCTGCTGTTTATAGGAGAGAAAGTCACAGATTTATCTCATTATTCCCTCCTCAGACTGAGTGGCTGTAACCTCTCAGAGAGAAGCTGTGCAGCTTTGTCCTCAGTTCTCAGCTCCCAGTCCTCCAGTTTGACAGAACTGGACCTGAGTAACAACAACCTTCAGGATTCAGGGGTGAAGCAGCTGTCTGTTGGACTGCAGAGTCCAAACTGTAACCTGGAAGCTCTCAGGTCAGGATTCATTCAACTGTTCAACTGCTGATCAATTTAATTCTGCTTTACAGTCATGGATGAACAGCTGACCTGTTCAGGATGGTGTCCGCTGTTTACTTGTTAAAAGGAGAGAAAATAACTGAGTTATTTCTCAGATAATTTCAGTTTGTAGATAACACAGATTCACAGCAAACAGTTACATCAGATCAGTTCACATAAAGAGGATAGAAACACGCTGCAAGAATGTGGCAACACTTCATAATATATAATTAGGATGAATGTCATAATTATTTATTAATTCAACCATATTTGATGTGAATAATTAATAATTACATAACTTAACCCTTTTCCTGTTATTCCCTCCTCAGACTAAGTGGCTGTAAGCTCTCAGAGAGAGGCTGTGCAGCTCTGTCCTCAGCTCTCAGCTCCCGGTCCTCCAGTCTGACAGAATTGGACCTGAGTAACAACAACCTGCAGGATTCAGGGGTGAAGCAGCTGTCTGTTGGACTGCAGAGTCCAAAGTGTAACCTGGAAGCTCTCAGGTCAGGTTTCATTCAACTGTTCAACTGCTGATCATTTTAATTCTGCTTTACAGTCATGGATGAACAGCTGACCTGTTCAGGATGGTGTCTGCTGTTGGTGTCTTTTTTTAACCCAGTGATGGTGTTTAAATTTTTCATTATTTTCCCAAATGGCCTTTTTTCTCATTAGTTTTTCGTCTCTGATTTTTAATATTTCGTTTGGCTTTGACTGAAAATGTTCTGGGACACAATGTAGCTGCTCTAAATGATCTTTCAGATTTATTTGAACTTCTTGTAATTCAAACAGCTCTAAACAACTTTGTTTTGGACACAAGTGTATTAATATTTGCACATGTGACAGACAAATGTATGACAAATGTTATGTTTCAGCAATCATAGCAGGTACAATCAATGCCAACAACAGTCCAAAGGAAACAATTGAAAAAGTGAAATTACAGCATTGAGGCAACTCAGCCACTCATATGAATGTTTGCACATCAGAGCAGAGGTCATTCTCAAGTGTTTCTCAAGTGAAGAATCAACAAACTCCTCATTAAGACCTAAGAGTGGGGGTCCATGACGCAAGTTCAAAAGCAGCATAAGTCGACTGTTAGCGCAACACTGAGCAGAAACACTTTTGTGTTGCATGAACAAACACCACATGGGCTCTTATTTGGAAAGAGGCGGTGTAAAAATGGGTTTTATACCCATTGGGTCACAGCTCCAGTGATCTACATGAAACTGATTACAGAAAAGAAAAAAATTTGTTTTCAACAGTTTGTAACTCAGTCCCAGCAACACTTAGACTAACTGAGTCTGAGAACAAATTCTGACTATATGGGGACTGTGAACACAATGAAGCATCTACTCCATGTGCTTCTAGAACTCCTCTCAGTTTACTTTGGGGATGACGTGATGTTTCAGGATAATTTTCTAGGAAAGTGAATTAATATACAGAAGTTGGGGTCTCCAGTTAAAACAAGAACAAAAATATAGCTGCAAGCAGCGATGGCCTGGAAGAATAGCAGATAAGCCTATGGCTGCTCAGGAAGGCATCATGAGTCCATACACCAAGTTTGGTGTTTGCGATGAACTCGTCTACATCAAGGGATTCCAAGGGTACCTCATTTGTGCAATTTGAACCAACCGATCCAAAGTTATGAGCAAAATGCATTTTTGCTAAATATAGCGCTCCCTGAAAGTCAAAGGTCACCAACATTCTTGGGCCTCGTAAAGAAAGAGTCATGAGTCTGTGTTTTAAGTTTGACATCAAGAGATCAACCAGTTGCTGAGATATGGCCTCACTTCCTGTTTGGTGTAGTCGCCGCCAACTTTGATTGGTTTTAGTGGAACAAAGATGTAATTAAAAAATCCGCTTCATAAATTTTGTGCGGATTGGTCCAAAGATACTCTGTGCCAATTTTCCTGAGAATTGTTCAAAATTTGTGACCGCTGAAAATTTTTCAAGGTTTTCAACAAAATCCAAGATGTCGGAAAATCTAGTTCGGCGGCAATTGACGTCCCAAGGTGCGTTGGATTCGTCATGATCCAAGGATTCCAACGGGAAAATTGTGAGATTTCGACCAACGAGTCCAAAGTTATGCAGCTGAATGTACATCAAACTTTGACGTGTTGGTGGCGCTAGAGAGTTCGCTTTTTGGGCACGAAAATTCTTGAGTTTGCTAATGGGACTGTCATAAAAAGGTGTGCAAAATTTCAAAACTTTTTACCATAGCGTTCATGGGGCTGCCATAGACTTCAGTTTCAGCGGAAAGTAGATCAATAATAATAGGAAAAGCTAGTAAAACATTAGCTTCGCTGCTACCTTCCTAATAAAGCAGAAATGTTCAGAGAAGGTGCTTCAAACACTGTATCTGATGTAACAGGTCACATTTGATCACATTCAGCTTTAGTTTCACAGCAGTTCTCTCAGAATCTGCCATTTGTGTTGTTTTCTGCAGCCTGTCAGGCTGTCTGATCACAGAGGAAGGCTGTGCTTCTCTGATCTCAGCTCTGACCTCCAACCCCTCCCATCTGAGAGAGCTGGACCTGAGCTACAACCATCCAGGAGACTCAGGAGTGAAGCAGCTATCAGCTGGACTGGAGGATCCACAGTGGAGGCTGGACACTCTCAGGTATGGAGAGGTCTGCTGCAGCATCACACAATGTTCTTCGGACCGTGCGTACAGATGTTTTCAGTGTAATTTAAGTCTGATCCGAAGTGGAGATGAAACTTCTGAAACATCCCATACTGTCCACGTACTTTCATAACTTATTTCCATAACTTCAGACACAGTCGGCTCCTTTTCCTTTCATCGGCTCATGAGCTGGTTAGAAGTGATGACGAGCAGCGAGGGAGGAGCAAACCTCTGTCAGGAGGAGGAGGAAATGTCTGCCAGCATTAGCCGGTGTCCCCTTAAAACAGCATGGATCTGTCAGAATGATGGAGGTTTATCAGGTCATTTGTGAGATAAATGGGCCACAAAGAAAACATACATACCAGCAATCATCTGCTGGTTAATGCACAGCCTGTAAGGAAACATGTTCAGCAGATTCAGAGACTTTATTCATCCGGTTAAAGGGATATTTCTGTGTTTTTCAAGTGGGGCTGTGTGAAGTACTCATGAGCAGTCAGCATCTTCCTCAGTGTAGAACAATGTGTGTGTGAGAGCCATGTAATGTCCATGTTTGCATGCTGAAAGAGACTGTGCTGCTCTGACCCTCCTCCTCCTTTCAGGGTGGAGCCTGCTGGAGAACGATGGCTGACACCAGGTCTGAGGAAGTGTAAGTGTGTTCTTCATCTGATTCATGACATCCAGCCATCTTCACACTGTCACATCACTCACTGATCAAAATGAACAGATGATAGATCAATAACTGCAGCTGGATTGTGTTTGTTCTCTCCATCAGATTCCTGTCGACTCACCATCGACACAAACACAGTGAACAGAAAACTGAAACTGTCTTGACAACAACAGGAAGGTGACATATGTGGAGGACGTTCAGTCATATCCTGATCATCCAGACAGATTTGATGGCTGGTGTCAGCTGCTGTGTAGAAATGTTCTGACTGGTCGCTGTTACTGGGAGGTCGAGTGGAGAGGAGAGATTGATATAGCAGTGAGTTACAGAAGAATCAGCAGGAGAGGCAGAGACTGTTTGTTTGGAGAGAATGATCAGTCCTGGAGTCTGATCTGCTCTGATAGAGGTTACTCTGTTGTCAGGCACAATAACAGAGAAACATCTATCTCCTCCTCCTCCTCCTCCTCCTCCTCCTCCTCCGCCGTCTCTAACAGAGCAGCAGTGTATTTGGACCGTCCTGCTGGCACTCTGTCCTTCTACAGAGTCTCCTCTGACACATTGATCCACCTCCACACCTTCAACACCACATTCACTGAAGAACCTCTGCATCCTGGGTTTGGGTTCTGGTTCAGTTTACCTGGTTCCTCAGTGTCTCTGTGTTGAGCACAAAGAGTTTCCTCCTGTCAGAGAATCACTGTTGAACAGATAGTTCAGTCTGTACATGTCTGTCTCTTTCACTCAGAAACACCTTTTCAGATTCATGGATTCAGTCAGTTTCTGGTTGAAACTCTTCTGAATGATTCCTTGAAAACTTCTTTCTCTTCTAGTCCTTTAAAGATGGAAGCTGCCATTCTTCCAGGATGTTGTTTTTCTGTGTTTCCAGTAAAAGCTTCACACTGAATATCAGTACGTTGTGTTTCTCTGCAGCTCACTTCAGCTGAGACCATTCAGTTGCTGTCAGCTGCAGTTAGTTTGCTGCACATGTGACAAACTGTGACATCAGAGAGGAATCACTGAGCTGCAATCAGCCGAGATGAATTTCCAACCTGCTGACAGATCTTCACTGATTCTGCTGCAATGAGCAGAAGTTTGCTGAGCAGCCAGGGTTCATCCTGATGATGTGCAGTTATACTCTTATTATATCATCACTTCTACATAGCTCTGATGGTGGAGTTTATCTGACTTTGATTATCCAATCAGCCCAGAGGTTGAAGTCCTATTGGTCAGATGGCCCTGCTCTTGGTGAAGGCTTTAATTAGGTTTAATTAGTTTTGTGGCATTTGACCACACTGTGTGTTTAAATATCTGAGCATCTGAATGAGGGGAATAGCCTTGGACCCTCCCACAGCTCTATAGTGGCTTTGTAGAACAGCTGCAAGACTCCAAGACTCTGTTGGGTTGCCCTTTGGTGGCAAGGGAGGCCAAAGCTGCCCCAAGAGCCCCCCCGAGCCTCTGCAGCATGGTGAAAGAGCTGTTCCATCTGGTCAATCTGCACCAGCTTCAGTACAGCCATCTCCACACGTGTTTGGACTGCACTGAGCTTTTTCTTGTCAGTAGCGCTAGATTTGAAGTAACTCACCACCTTGATGGCCTGGGGTCAGATTGCCTCCACTTTGGGGCTTATGCTAAATATTTCTTAAACACCAGGTGGAGAACATGAGCAAAACAATAAATGTGTCTAATACCCAGCTGGTTGAGACCTGCAGCAATGCTGTGGCCCCATCTGTGATCACAGCAGGGACCCCGTCTGTAATGCACCTCTCAGGTGCCTCTAGTTGCATCAGCTGAGTTGCTGCTGCGTGTGACACAGATGACCTTTGAACTCCTTAAAGGACAGTGTTAAGTTCTAATTTGTCCAACAACGAATGGACTGTAACAGCAAAGCACACATCCATAATGATTGAAGGTCCACATATCTGCAGTGAGACTAACTGTTAGGGTCTGTTTCTTCCTGGTCTTTTCATAACATACGTCCACCGGGGGCTTCAAGGCCTTTCTACCCCGAAGGGTATAAGAATGATATAAGCGGGGTCAAGGATGCTTAAACCTTCTAAAGCCCCCATCTTCAACCTCAGAAAATGGCCGGCCATCCTTCACTATAGTTTCAACACTTTCCATTAAAAGCTACTGTCCTGGTCTGTGAGTTTTTGACTTTTGGTTTCTTTGACTGATTCTTCATTTGATTCAGTTCTCTGCCTTAGTTCAGCTCCTTTTGTGTCTTTAATATCTTTTCTGCTTTAACTCCTCTGGACTCTGTCTTTGCTGTTAGTGAGTCTCTAAATTTATTTCTCATGCTGTTTCCTGCCATTGTCCCTAGATGTCCTCAGTTGCCTTCTTTCACCATGTTACCGCCTGCTCCTTGTGATCATTACTCACCTGCATCCACCCATCCAATCATCCCTCCCAGTATATCTGCTCCTGGGTTTTTGTTCTATCCAGGTCCTTGGTCACCCTGCCTTAGGTCACATGACCTATGGCATTATGGGTCAGATCCAACATGGACGCTGAGGGAGGAAACACATCTCCAATGTGATCTAATTCTGCACGAGGTCCACAACACTGTAAATGTCCACGATTGTTTTCTGCTGTTACAGCCAGGGTTCATCCTGATGATGTGCAGTTATAGACTGAATTATTGATTTCTGATCGCAGACATTTGATATTTTACATCTTTTTACATCATTATTTTTAACATTCAATCTCACAATGTTTGACTTTGTATTTGTAATGTTGAATTTTTTAAATCTTCCAAAAGTATTTTCTAAAATCATTTTGATATTTTCTCTTTTACATTAAATTTGTATTTAGTATCTGAACATTTAGACTTTTCAATGATTTTAGACTTTTTGATCAAATGTTTAATTATTTATCTAAAAACTTCCCTTTATTGATTAAAATGTATAATTTTTAGAAATTGTATCTCAGATGTTTTATCTTATATTTATATTTTTTTATGGGTTGTTTATCATTTTTATTTGAACATTTTTTACTCTTTATCTCAATAGATTGATTCAATTGTTACTTTTTCTTAGAGGACGTTGAGTTTTAACAGATTTTTCTTCCAGAGTGTTTGATACTTTATAAATGTAGATTTCTTTAGATTTAATAGGATCCTGAGCTATTTAAACTCCTCCAGTTGAGGCAGAGACTAATCACGGACCTGGAGGGTATGGTGCAGCATGACGGCCAAAATTAAGACTATTGAGCACCCGGCGGTGGCTGCATACTTGTCACAAGAGGACGGAAGATTAAATTATTATATATTATATATTATCTAGTATATTGTTTGTCACATGCTTTAAGATTCAAATAATAACATAGCGTTCCTCACACCATATTTCACGTGTTAGGACCTTGTCAGGACCTTATTAGAGCCTTGTTTGGAATTCTTAGGACCTTATGAAGACCTTGTTAGGACCTTGTTAAGAATTGTTAGGACCCTGTTAGGACCTTGTTAGGAATTGTTAGGACATTATGAGGACCTTGTTAGGAATTGTTAGCACCTCGTTAGGACCTTGTTAGGAATTGTTAGGACCTTGTTAGGAATTGTTACGACCTTATGAAGACCTTGTTAGGACCTTGTTAGGAATTCTTAGGACCTTGTTTGAACCTTGTTAGGACCTTATGAGGACCTTGTTAGGACCCTGTTAGGACCTTGTTTGGAATTCTTAGGACCTTGTTAGGAATTCTTAGGACCTTGTTAGGACCTTATTCTGTCCTTGTTAGGAACTGTTAGGACCTTGTTAGGACCTTGTTAGGAATTGTTAGGACCTTATGAGGACCTTGTTAGGAATTGTTAGGACCTTGTTAGGAATTGTTAGGACCTTGTATAGGACCTTGTTAGGAATTGTTAGGACCTTGTTAGGAATTGTTAGGACCTTATAGGACCTTGTTAGCAATTGTTAGTACCTTTTTAGGACCTTGTTAGGAATTGTTAGGACCTTGTTAGGAATTGTTAGGACCTTGTTCGAAATTGTTAGGACCCTAATGAGGACCCTAATGAGGACCTTGTTAGGACCTTGTTAGGGATTGTTCGGACCTTTTTAGGAATTGTTAGGACCTTGTTCAAAATTGTTAGGACTTTATGAGAACCTAGTTAGGTACTTGTTAGGACCTTGTTAGGACCTTGTTAGTAAATGTTAGGACCTTATGAGGACCTTGTTAGTAATTGTTAGGACCTTATGGGGACCTTGTTAGGACCTTGTTAGGAATTGTTAGGACCTAATGAGGACCTTGTTAGGACCTTGTTAGGAATTGTTAGGACCTTGTTAGGACCTTGTTAGGAATTGTTAGGTACGATTAAGCTTTCCAGTCGCTGAGGGCAAAAGGGAGAAACACAAGCCTGGGGACTTCTGCCGGCGAGAAGTTGATGTAGCAACGAGAATGGATTAATCTAGTACAGCAGGGGCTGTGTGCGAAATCACATTTCTACAATAACAGTTAGAATATCTAACATAAACCAACATCTTTATTTTTTTTAAATGTCAATTATACACATGACGTGTGATTACTAATTCGGCTGCACTACATATTTGATATATTCAGTATATAAATGTTTTTAAAACCCTACTCGCAACCCTACTCTGCAAACTTGAAAGAACTGCAAATATGGTGCTAATTTGTATCAGATACATAGCATGGCACAAGAAAAGTTTGATTTATTTTAAAAATGGGCGTATCTCTTATAATTTGGAGTTGTAACTGCTAAATTGAGAGTACAAGGAGGGATTTACAGGGGTGAAAAATACATTCATGTGATCAGATTTTAAATATGCAGTTGTGTGTATAGTCACATAGCTGATATCAAGAGCTCTCTATAACAGTTGGTCCCATATCCTTAGCCTCTTCTGTTAATGATTAACAAGCCTTCCATATTGCACTGAAGTCAGGGTTCAGAGGTCAATATTTCAAGGCAGGACTCATTTATGATCTTCACACTGACAAAAATGTCTTTCAATTTGTCTTTCACCAAAGTTTCATTTTCACCTCTGTTTGGTCTTTCAGGTCTAGTTTCTCAGACCATTTGATTGTTCAGCCTGGATGAAATCAAACCTTTGGATTTTTTTTTTTCATTTTTGGTCGGAGAGAACCTTCAAGGTATTGCTAATGTACTTCATCATGTTCATAATTTTTGATTTGGGCTGGTGTAGACTGAAGGTTTTGGACGATGGGAGGAAGCCGGAGTACCCGGAGAGAACCCACGCATACACGGGGAGAACATGCAGATTCCTCAAAGAAAGGCCCCAGCCGGGAGTTGTAGTGGCAATCCAAAACAAAGAAAGGCCACTTGAGGGAATTTGAAGTCCTTGTCTACGAGTTGTGATGACAAAAAAAATCACATCTTCCATAAAGTATGCTTTTAACGTTTTATTTATGCAGATACGGCCCACTGATAGAAATGGTTGATAACAGCCTCCTGAACCCACCAATTTTGGGGGCCAAATTGTGACAATACTACGTTTTTCCTTGTGGACCAACGCAGCTATTACAAATTTTGCTGTGAGACGGGGTTGACTGTGCTGTTTATTCAACCTCCAGAACAGGTAAAACTCAGTCAGTATGGCTGACGAAACCAAACACAAAAACATCAAACAACATCGCGGCCACTTGAAGAGGCCAGGACCACTAAACAGTTATACTTATTATTACTAAGTATTGAATGTGAAATATGTGACTTTTGAAGATGTTGGTGGATTATGTATATTGCAGTCACTACAGACGTCTTATTGGAGGCAGTGGATCCCTAACTATTCAAATAAGCAGGCGCCCCTTTCCTTAATGGTCCATGAGAAAACAAAAAAATAATTTAAAAAATTAAATGCACATGATAAATTAACTTGGACTCCTGATACAGAAAAACGATTTGAAGATTTGAAGACATCTTTGTCTCAGGCCCCAACATGTCTTTAGTCGTTGTCACCTGTGAGGAATGCAGTGTGCTGGTGTTTAACTGTCATTAAAGGGCTGTTTCATAACATTCAGTCCACTGTTTGACTTCCATCCAATCCACTGATGTTTGAAAAAACTTTCTGAATCAAAGTACGTTGTTTACATTCTGTTTGCGGTTTGTGAGGTTGTGTTCATCATGAAGTTATTTTGTGCTGCTGTTGTTCTGAGTCCAGAATTAGTTTCAATATCTGTATGAGGCGGAGGCACAGAGGGAGGGGCTGGATGCAGATATAACACAGAGCTGGGAGAAGGAGACTAATCAGCTTCAGGACGTCTACAGTTACAGACGTCTACAGTTACAGTCATTGTCACAGAGAAACAGGCTGAAAACTACGAACATGGCGAGCAAAATGTCACGTAAGTACATTTACTGCTTTATGCTGCTGTAATTTAGTGTTTAGCTTCATACTGCTGTAATATAGTGTTTAATTACAGCTTCATACTGCTGTAATATAGTGTTTAATTACAGCTTCATGCTGCTGTAATATAGTGTTTAATTACAGCTTCATGCTGCTGTAATGTAGTGTTTAATTACAGCTTCATGCTGCTGTAATATAGTGTTTAATTACAGCTTCATACTGCTGTAATATAGTGTTTAATTACAGCTTCATACTGCTGTAATATAGTGTTTAATTACAGCTTCATACTGCTGTAATATAGTGTTTAATTACAGCTTCATACTGCTGTGATATAGTGTTTAATTACAGCTTCATGCTGCTGTAATATAGTGTTTAATTACAGCTTCATACTGCTGTAATATAGTGTTTAATTACAGCTTCATGCTGCTGTAAGATAGTGTTTAATTACAGCTTTATGCTGCTGTAATATAGTGTTTAATTTCAGCTTTATGCTGCTGTAATATAGTGTTTAATTGCAGCTTTATGCTGCTGTAATATAGTGTTTAATTGCAGCTTTATGCTGCTGTAATATAGTGTTTAATTATAGCTTCATACTGCTGTAAGATAGTGTTTAATTGCAGCTTTATGCTGCTGTAATATAGTGTTTAATTATAGCTTCATACTGCTGTAATATAGTGTTTAATTATAGCTTCATACTGCTGTAATATAGTGTTTAATTATAGCTTCATACTGCTGTAATATAGTGTTTAATTATAGCTTTATGCTGCTGTAATATAGTGTTTAGCTTCATACTGCTGTAATATAGTGTTTAATTACAGCTTCATACTGCTGTAATATAGTGTTTAATTACAGCTTCATGCTGCTGTAATATAGTGTTTAATTACAGCTTCATACTGCTGTAATATAGTGTTTAATTACAGCTTCATGCTGCTGTAATATAGTGTTTAATTACAGCTTCATGCTGCTGTAATATAGTGTTTAATTGCAGCTCCATGCTGCTGTAATATAGTGTTTAATTATAGCTTCATACTGCTGTAATATAGTGTTTAATTATAGCTTCATACTGCTGTAAGATAGTGTTTAATTACAGCTTTATGCTGCTGTAATATAGTGTTTAATTTCAGCTTTATGCTGCTGTAATATAGTGTTTAATTGCAGCTTTATGCTGCTGTAATATAGTGTTTAATTGCAGCTTTATGCTGCTGTAATATAGTGTTTAATTATAGCTTCATACTGCTGTAAGATAGTGTTTAATTTCAGCTTTATGCTGCTGTAATATAGTGTTTAATTACAGCTTTATGCTGCTGTAATATAGTGTTTAATTTCAGCTTTATGCTGCTGTAATATAGTGTTTAATTTCAGCTTTATGCTGCTGTAATATAGTGTTTAATTGCAGCTTTATGCTGCTGTAATATAGTGTTTAATTACAGCTTCATACTGCTGTAATATAGTGTTTAATTACAGCTTCATGCTGCTGTAATATAGTGTTTAATTATAGCTTCATACTGCTGTAATATAGTGTTTAATTATAGCTTCATACTGCTGTAATATAGTGTTTAATTATAGCTTTATGCTGCTGTAATATAGTGTTTAATTATAGCTTTATGCTGCTGTAATATAGTGTTTAATTACAGCTTCATGCTGCTGTAAGATAGTGTTTAATTACAGCTTCATGCTGCTGTAAGATAGTGTTTAATTATAGCTTTATGCTGCTGTAATATAGTGTTTAATTATAGCTTCATACTGCTGTAATATAGTGTTTAATTATAGCTTCATACTGCTGTAATATAGTGTTTAATTACAGCTTCATGCTGCTGTAATATAGTGTTTAATTACAGCTTCATACTGCTGTAATATAGTGTTTAATTACAGCTTCATACTGCTGTAATATAGTGTTTAATTACAGCTTCATGCTGCTGTAATATAGTGTTTAATTACAGCTTCATACTGCTGTAATATAGTGTTTAATTACAGCTTCATGCTGCTGTAATATAGTGTTTAATTACAGCTTCATGCTGCTGTAATGTAGTGTTTAATTACAGCTTCATGCTGCTGTAATATAGTGTTTAATTACAGCTTCATACTGCTGTAATATAGTGTTTAATTACAGCTTCATACTGCTGTAATATAGTGTTTAATTACAGCTTCATACTGCTGTAATATAGTGTTTAATTACAGCTTCATACTGCTGTGATATAGTGTTTAATTACAGCTTCATGCTGCTGTAATATAGTGTTTAATTACAGCTTCATACTGCTGTAATATAGTGTTTAATTACAGCTTCATACTGCTGTAATGTAGTGTTTAATTACAGCTTCATGCTGCTGTAATATAGTGTTTAATTACAGCTTCATACTGCTGTGATATAGTGTTTAATTACAGCTTCATGCTGCTGTAATATAGTGTTTAATTATAGCTTTATGCTGCTGTAATATAGTGTTTAATTACAGCTTCATACTGCTGTAATATAGTGTTTAATTACAGCTTCATACTGCTGTAATATAGTGTTTAATTACAGCTTCATACTGCTGTAATATAGTGTTTAATTACAGCTTCATACTGCTGTAATATAGTGTTTAATTACAGCTTCATACTGCTGTAATATAGTGTTTAATTACAGCTTCATACTGCTGTAATATAGTGTTTAATTACAGCTTCATACTGCTGTAATATAGTGTTTAATTACAGCTTCATACTGCTGTGATATAGTGTTTAATTACAGCTTCATGCTGCTGTAATATAGTGTTTAATTATAGCTTTATGCTGCTGTAATATAGTGTTTAATTACAGCTTCATACTGCTGTAATATAGTGTTTAATTACAGCTTCATACTGCTGTAATATAGTGTTTAATTACAGCTTCATACTGCTGTAATATAGTGTTTAATTATAGCTTTATGCTGCTGTAATATAGTGTTTAATTACAGCTTCATACTGCTGTAATATAGTGTTTAATTACAGCTTCATACTGCTGTAATATAGTGTTTAATTATAGCTTCATACTGCTGTAATATAGTGTTTAATTATAGCTTCATACTGCTGTAAGATAGTGTTTAATTATAGCTTCATACTGCTGTAATATAGTGTTTAATTATAGCTTTATGCTGCTGTAATATAGTGTTTAATTGCAGCTTTAAAAGACAAAAAACGTACTGAATAACTAAGATGTTGGAATAATAAAGGGAAACAGAAAAACAATAGTGCAGCAGAATGCTGAATCAGCATGTATTTTAGCTAATCTTTAATAATTCTACCTTTTATGTGTTTTCCTGAAACCTGGCTGTTACTGTGGAAGCAGTAAGGGTTCACTTAGTTTTTCACACACTGCTTCTGTGTTCTGTCTCGGTTTCTGTTCCATAATTGATGACACAGTGTAATATGTCATGTGTTGATCTGAGGTTGGAGTTTTAGCTGAGGAACAGGTGAGTTTTATTCTGTCCTGATGTGTAAAACCTCCGGATTAAAAGATGGTGGAATTAATTTTTTACTTGACTGGAGGTGATATAAGATTTTAAATATATAATAATTCCATTAGTAAATAACTCTACTTATTTATCGATGTACCTGTACATGGTTTCCTGGGTCCAGACTAGAGGGCTGCATTGGGATTTGGTCCAGCGGGAGCGGGCGGTGGCTAAAAACAAACACTGCGGGATGTATCCTAGCGACAGGATGTCAATAAATGATGTGTAAAGGAAGCTCAAAGAAGGTTTTTACAGCATAAAGATAAAGCAAGGCAAGTCTGACATTTGGAGAAGTTTCTCAATTGTCCGTGAATCTCTTTATTAAGACACCTATAAGCCTATAAAATGACGTGTTTTCTCCTGTGGGAGAAGACACAAAATCAATGCATTTCTATTATCATAAATTCTCAAAGTTTTGCGGGAGCGGGCGGTAATGGTCAATAAATCAGCGGGAGCGGGATGAAGAAAACAGTCCCTGGTCCAGACCGTCGATGGTACATTAAAGGGCAGTGGTTCAGTTAGACTGCCTCTGGTGGCTGAAAGGATCATTACAGAAGCAAACACTGAACACAGAAGACCACATTTTCCTTTCAGAGCTTCTGGATGAAAATGGATGCCCGGAAATATTTATTAATGATGCTGTGGCATCACCAGCTGCTCAAAGAAGAAGTTGATCATCAAACATCTGATTTGGGCCTTTAAGGACACACCCTCCATTTCCTAAAAAAATTCTTTCCTGTCATGAAATGTTCTCTTAAATAAAGTTTCCTCTGATCTTTGTTTTGTGGTGTTTCCTGGTAAAATGAGTCATATCTGTTTAAAATGTTTTTTCTTACTCTGACTTTAGAGTTCATCGCCTTATTGCCGTCTACTTTGACCTGCAGACGGCTGAATAAATCTCACAAAGATTCAAAATTCATAAAACTTTCCATTTACATCCTAATGTCGTTATCAACATGAATAATGTGTTATTTTCCAACAGAGCCCAACAAACCAGGACTCAGGATGGTGCTCGTTGGGAAAACCAGAGTTGGGAAGAGTGCATCAGGAAACACCATCTTAGGAAGGAAAGATGCTTTTGAATCCAAACTGTCTCCTTCCTCACTGACATTGGTTTGTAAGAAAGAAACAGCAGAGGTTGAAGGTCAAACTGTGGCTGTGGTTGATACTCCAGGTCTGTTTGACACCAAAGACAAGGAAGAAGTGAAGAGAGAGTTTGTTAGATGCATCTCGTTTGCTGCTCCTGGTCCTCATGTGTTCCTGGTTGTGATCCAACCCAACAGATTCACAGAAAAAGAACAAAAAACTGTTGAACTCATTCAGAAGATCTTTGGAGAACAGGCGGCACGTTACACTATGGCCTTGTTCACCCATGGAGATGATCTGGAGGCAGAGAAGGTCAACATAGAAACGTTCATTGAAAATAATGCAGCTCTTCGTGCCTTCATCCGTCAGTGTGGTGGAGGATATCATGTCCTCAACAACAGAGAGAAGAATCCCTCTCAGGTCAAAGAGCTGCTGAGGAAGATCAACACCATGGTTCAGATAAATGGAGGAAGCTACTTCACCAATAAGATGTTACAGGAAGCTGAGAGGGCCATCAAAGAAGAAACAGAGCAGCTTATAAAAGAAAAGCCAGGTATGAATCTGACACAAGCAAGAAAACAGGCAGAGGAGGACAATTCATTTATTAAGACTGCTGGAGCTGGAGCTGGAGCTGGACTTGGGGGTTTAGAAGCAGTATTGACGACTAATTTTTGTGTTATACTGTGATAACTATTCTATTACTGATTAAGCTGCAGCTCCCTGAAGAAAAAGAAAAGATTGTTTTTGCTTTTCCTGCTTTTTTATGGATATATCATCATTACTGACTGTTTTATATCACAGTTAGCAGCTTATTTTCACTTACAAATATTGATGTTTTATCATATAATCAATGGGATCTTCTTGTTATCTTATTGTGTTTGTATCTGATTGGACCGTATGATTGAAGTACCTTGAGATGACATTTGCTGTAAGTGTGCACTACATGAATAAAACTGAATTGAATTGATTGAACTGCTTTTATCCAATGAGTCCTAATGAGCTGTGTTCACTGAGAACAGCAGCTTCATGTATCCTCTGCGCTTCATCTGTATTCTGACATGCTAATAAACATAAAGATCCAAATAAAATCTGTGTCGTGTTCATCTGTTCAGCTACAACACACAAAGGAAATGTTTTTAAATGGACAGCAAATATCTAAAAAAGAAAAAAAGGTACTAACCAATTAAAATGTGTTAGGAAAGATTGTGTGCTTATGTTTTTATAGCTCTCTGGGTGTAAAAATAAAATGACAAAAGGTCGAAAAGCGTGACAGTCAGGCTCAGTGCATGAGACCTGAGAGCACAATCACAATCACAAAAATCACAAAAAACTATAGAATTGTTTGATTGTGTTGAATTAAAAACCCAAAAAATGCAGACCAACAAACATTGCCTGAGTAACAAAAATATGAACAGAACACAAGGGTTAATGCATCTGGACACATCTGTCTGCTCTGCTCAAACACATTGTCACGTTTTAAGTTTTCTTTTGTCATGTTTCCAGGTTTTTGTCATGTTTTCAGGTTAATTTCTTGTCATGTTTTTCCCCTGTCACTTAGCTTCGCTCCAGTCACCTGTTTTCTGTTTCACAGCTGCGCCTCGTCACCAATCACCTTCCCCAGTATTAAGTTTCCAGGTTCACTCACAGTCATCGCGAAATCCTCACCTTACCTTTCATGATTCACGTCCACGGTTTTCAGGTCTGGTTTTGCCTCAAAGTTAAGTCTCGTTTCTTTTTTTTTCATAGTCTTGTTTATTTATCCATAGCCACGGTCTTCTTTAGTTTTTCTGCAGTATTAGTATTTTTATCCGGCTCAGCCGCGTCCTTGGCTCTTGCCTTGTGCTTTTTGTTTTGTGAATAAATCTGTTTGTTTTTTTTAAAGTCCGCATTTGGGTCCTCCCTCTCGCACCACGCAGCGTGACACACATAACCAGGCTCCATTATCAGGGGGGAGGAACAAGCCACAGATAGCCGACGAATTACTATTACACTGACGGACAATAAATGCAAAAACAATTCGTTCACATTTTAAGGTTTTTCCCGAGAAATCGGCAGAGTTTATACGGCAAATAAACAAATGAATAAGTTACTATTGGTCTTCTGATTCTGTCACTAATCACTTATATCCCCAGCGTCGCCACACAATGCTGGTATGTACAGCAACGGTATTACAGGCAGAACTTCCATTACCAAAACGGCTACGTTACAAGGAAGTTGAAAAACAACTTGGATAACGTGCCGAGAGGACGGAAGATTAAATCCACTAATGTTTGTCTCACGATTTGACATTCGGCTTATACATGGCGTTACTTTTATGAGTATTAATCAAGTTATTACTATAGTTATTATAAATTACTGATGTTAACCTCGTCCAGAGGCGTCGTCCACTTCTCTGGGCTCGGAGGCATCTGGGATGGACCGTCACACGGTGGAAACGTGTACTGTGGTCAGACCCATCAGTATTCCAGATCTTTGTTGGAAGAAATGGAGCAAAGACCAAAAGCAGCATCCAGCCTGCTGTCAGCAACCAGTCCCTGCAGCCAGGCAAAGCAGCTCAGTGTGTGTGTGACTGACATTAAATGCATAAAACACCCAATAATATAAATTTATTAGCTGTTCAGAAAGTCATTGAGGGCTTGCCCTCATTTACAATGATGTCAGGTAACAACATATTAAACACATGATCAAAGGTAACTGTAGCTGCACAGGTCCAATGAAACATCATCCAGGTGTCTTTATTAAAGCTTTATTTAGTCTCTCTTCTCTCTTCAGAGGGCATCGTGAAAACTACAAAAATAAGACAATCAGGCTGAATGAATGCATCTTTCATCTCTTTGTCAGCCTCATGCTAGTTTCCACCATCGTAACAGCCCGAAAAACACGTCAGCATCACATACTCAGAATTAATCAAATGAATTTAGTGTGAAATCGTCCAAGAAAGAAACATCGTGAACACTGTAACAGCAGAAAACAATCGTGGACATTTACAGTGTTGTGGACCTCGTGCAGAATCAGATCACGTTGGAGACGTGTTTCCTTCCTCAGCGTCCATGTTGGATCTGACCCATAATGCCACAGGTCATGTGACCTGTTACACCACAGTAATGAAAACGAGCACATTCCCCAACAACATGATTTAACAAAGGAAGGGTTTAGAAAGGCCTTTAACCATCTTATTTATTACATTTTAATGGAAACAGAGCAGAAGCTCAGACACAGGACTGAATGACAAAGGCTGCTACAGCAGCAAGCTAAGGCAGGGTAACCAAGGACCTGGATAGAACAAAAACCCAGGAGCAGATATACTGGGAGGGATGATTGGATGGATGGATGCAGGTGAGTAATGATCACAAGGAGCAGGCGGTAACATGGTGAAAGAAGGCAACTGAGGACATCTAGGGACAATGGCAGGAAACAGCATGAGAAATAAACTTAGAGACTCACTAACAGCAAAGACAGAGTCCAGAGGAGTTAAAGCAGAAAAGATATTAAAGACACAAAAGGAGCTGAACTAAGGCAGAGAACTGAATCAAATGAAGAATCAGTCAAAGAAACCTAAAGTCAAAAACTCACAGACCAGGACAGTAACTTTTAATGGAAAGTGTTGAAACTATAGTGAAGGATGGCCAGCCATTTTCTGTGGTTGAAGATGGGGGCTTTAGAAGGTTTAAGCATCCTTGACCCCACTTATATCATTCTTATACCCTTCGGGGTAGAAAAGCCTTGAAGCCCACGGTGGACGTATGTTATGAAAAGACCAGGAAGAAACAGACCCTAACAGTTAGTCTCACTGCAGATATGTGGACCTTCAATCATTATGGATGTGTGCTTTGCTGTTACAGTCCATTCGTTGTTGGACAAATTAGAATTTAACACTGTCCTTTAAGGAGTTCAAAGGTCATCTGTGTCACACACAGCAGCAACTCAGTTGATGCAACTAGAGGCACCTGAGAGGTGCATTACAGACGGGGTCCCTGCTGTGACCACAGATGGGGCCACAGCATTGCTGCAGGTCTCAACCAGCTGGATATTAGACACATTTATTGTTTTGCTCATCTTCTCCACCTGGTGTTGAAGAAATATTTAGCATAAGCCCCAAAGTGGAGGCAATCTGAACCCAGGCCATCAAGGTGGTGAGTTACTTCAAATCTAGCACTACTGACAAGAAAAAGCTCAGTGCAGTCCAAACACGTGTGGAGATGGCGGTACTGAAGCTGGTGCAGATTGACCAGATGGAACAGCTCTTTCACCATGCTACAGAGGCTCGGGGGGGCTCTTGGGGAAGCTTTGGCCTCCCTTGCCACCAAAGGGCAACCCAACAGAGTCTTGGAGTCTTGCAGCTGTTCTACAAAGCCACTATAGAGCGGTGGGAGGGTCCAAGGCTATTCCCCTCATTCAGATGCTCGGATATTTAATCACACAGTGTGGTCAAATGCCCAATAACATTGGAAACTAATTAAACCTAATTAAAGCCTTCACCAAGAGCAGGGCCATCTGACCAACAGGACTTCAACCTCTGGGCTGATTGGAGAATCAAAGTCAGATAAACTCCACCATCAGAGCTATGTGGAAGTGATAATATAATAAGAGTATAACTGCACATCATCAGGATGAACCCTGGCTGCTCAGCAAACTTCTGCTCATTGCAGCAGAACCAGTGAAGATCTGTCAGCAGGTTGGAAATTCATCTCGGCTGATTGCAGCTCAGTGATTCCTCTCTGATGTCACAGTTTATCACATGTGCAGCAAACTAACTGCAGCTGACAGCAACTGAATGGTCTCAGCTGAAGTGAGCTGCAGAGAAACACAACATACTGATATTCAGTGTGAAGCTTTGACTGGAAACACAGAAAAACAACATCCTGGAAGAATGGCAGCTTCCATCTTTAAAGGACTGGAAGAGGAAGAAGTTTCCAAGGAATCATTCAGAAGAGTTTCAACCAGAAACTGACTGAATCCATGAATCTGAAAATGTGTTTCTGAGTGAAAGAGACAGACATGTACAGACTGAACTATCTGTTCAACAGTGATTCTCTGACAGGAGGAAACTATTTATGCTCAACACAGAGACACTGAGGAACCAGATGAACAGAACCAGACTGTAAACCCAGGATGCAGAGGTTCTTCGGTGAATGTGGTGTTGAAGGTGTGGAGGTGGATCAGTGTGTCAGAGGAGACTCTGTAGAAGGACAGAGTGCCAGCAGGACGGTCCACATACACTGCTACTCTGTTAGAGGAGGAGGGGATGGATGTTTCTCTGTTATTGTGCCAGATAGAGTAACCAGAACGATCAGAGCAGAACAGACTCCAGGACTGATCATTGCATCCAAACACACAGTCTCTGTCTCCTCTCCTGCTGATTCTTCTGTAACTCACTGCTATATCAACCTCTCCGCTCCACTCGACCTCCCAGTAACAGCGACCAGTCAGAACATTTCTACACAGCAGCTGAGACCAGCCATCAAATCTGTCTGGATGATCAGGATATGACTGATCCTCCTCCACATATGTCACCTTCCTGTTGTTGTCAGACAGTTTCAGTCCTCTGTTCACTGTGTTTGTGTCGATGGTGAGTCGACAGGAATCTGATGGAGAGAACAAACACAATCCAGCTGCAGTTATTGATCTGTTCACTTTGATCAGTGAGTGATGTGACAGTGTGAAGATGGCTGGATGTCATGAATCAGATGAAGAACACACTTACACTTCCTCAGACCTGGTGTCAGCCATCGTTCTCCAGCAGGCTCCACCCTGAAAGGAGGAGGAGGGTCAGAGCAGCACAGTCTCTTTCAGCATGCAAACATGGACATTACATGGCTCTCCCACACACATTGTTCTACACTGAGGAAGATGCTGACTGCTCATGAGTCCTTCACACAGCCACACTTGAAAAACACAGAAATATCCCTTTAACTGGATGAATAAAGTCTCTGAATCTTCTGAATATGTTTCCTTACAGGCTGTGCATTAACCAGCAGATGATTTCTGGTATGTATGTTTTCTTTGTGGCCCATTTATCTCAGAAATGACCTGATAAACCTCCATCATTCTGATAGATCAACGCTGTTTTAAGGGGACACCGGCTAATGCTGGCAGACATTTCCTCCTCCTCCTGACAGAGGTTTGCTCCTCCCTCGCTGCTCCTCATCACTTCTAACCAGCTCATGAGCCGGTGAAAGGAAAAGGAGCGGACTGTGTCTGAAGCTATGGAAATAAGTTGTGAAAGTACGTGGACAGTATGGGATGTTTCAGAAGTTTCATCTCCACTTCGGATCAGACTTAAATTACACTGAAAACATCTGTACGCACGGTCTGAAGAACATTGTGTGATGCTGCAGCAGACCTCTCCATACCTGAGAGTGTCCAGCCTCCACTGTGGATCCTCCAGTCCAGCTGATAGCTGCTTCACTCCTGAGTCTCCTGGATGGTTGTAGCTCAGGTCCAGCTCTCTCAGATGGGAGGGGTTGGAGGTCAGAGCTGAGATCAGAGAAGCACAGCCTTCCTCTGTGATCAGACAGCCCGACAGGCTGCAGAAAACAACACAAATGGCAGATTCTGAGAGAAAAGACACCGACAGTAGACACCATCCTGAACAGGTCAGCTGTTCATCCATGACTGTAAAGCAGAATTAAAATGATTAGCAGTTGAACAGCTGAATTAATCCTGACCTGAGAGCTTCCAGGTTACAGTTTGGACTCTGCAGTCCAACAGACAGCTCCTTCACCCCTGAATCCTGCAGGTGGTTGTTACTCAGGTCCAGTTCTGTCAGACTGGAGGACTGGGAGCTGAGAGCTGAGGACAGAGCTGCACAGCTTCTCTCTGAGAGGTTACAGCCATTCAGCCTGGGGAGGGAATAATGAGATAAATCTGTGACTTTCTCTCTGATAAACTTCAGGAGTATATTCATACACATTCCTCAAAATCTAAATATGCAAGTAAATAAATAATGAATTATAAAATAATTAAAAGATTAACTGAGAAATAACTGTTATTTTTTCTCCTTTTAACAAGTAAGCAGCGTATTTAAAAGATATTTATCTCTGCACTTACACAGCTTTGTTGGAGGCTTTGACCACTGGCAGCAGCCTCAGAAGAGCCTCCTCTGAAGCAGAGTATTTCTTCAGGTCAAACACATCCAGATGTTTTCCTGATGACAGTAAGATGAAGCCCAGAGCTGACCACTGAGCAGGAGACAGTTCATCTGTGGAGAGACGTCCTGAACTCAGGGCCTGTTGGATCTCCTCCACCAGAGAACGATCCTTCAGTTCATTCAGACAGTGGAACAGATTGATGCTTCTCTCTACAGAGAGATTCTCACTGATCTTCTCCTTGATGTAATCAACTGTTTCCTGATTGGTATGTGAGCTACTTCCTGTCTGTGTCAGCAGGCCTCGTAGGAGCCTCTGATTGGTCCGCAGGGAAAGACCCAGGAGGAAGCGGAGGAACAGGTCCAGGTGTCCATTTGGACTCTGTAAGGCCTTGTCCACAGAACTCTGATGGAGATATTTTAGATTAGGTTTGTTAAATATTTTTAACCACACAGAGTTTGTTTGTTGTTCTTCCATCAGGTTGACTCCAGACTTGATGAAGGTCAGATGGACATGAAGAGCAGCCAGAAACTCCTGAACACTCAGATGAACGAAGCAGAACACCTTCTCCTGGTACAGCCCTCTCTCCTCTTTAAAGATTTGTGTGAACACTCCTGAGCACACTGAGGCTGCTGAGATATCGATGCCACACTCTGTCAGGTCTGATTCATAAAAGATCAGGTTTCCTTTCTGCAGCTGCTCAAAAGCCAGTTTTCCCAGAGACTCAATCACCTTCCTGCTCTCTGGACTCCAGTGTGGATCTGTCTCAGCTCCTCCATCATACTTGACCTTCTTCACTTTGGCCTGAACCACCAGGAAGTGGATGTACATCTCAGTCAGGGTCTTGGGCAGCTCTCCCCCCTCTCTGGTTTCCAACACATCCTCCAGAACTGTAGCAGTGATCCAGCAGAAGACTGGGATGTGGCACATGATGTGGAGGCTTCGTGATGTCTGGATGTGGGAGATGATGCTGCTGGCCTGCTCCTCATCTCTGAATCTCTTCCTGAAGTACTCCTTCTTCTGTGGGTCAGTGAACCCTCTGACCTCTGTCACCATGCCAACACAGCCAGGAGGGATCTGATTGGCTGCTGCAGGCCGTGTGGTTATCCAGAGGCGAGCAGAGGGAAGCAGGTTCCCCTTGATGAGGTTTGTCAGCAGCACATCCACTGAGGTGGACTCTGTAGTATCAGTCAGGGGCTCCTTGCTGTGGAAGTCCAGAGGAAGTCGACACTCATCCAGACCGTCAAAGATGAACACAACCTGGAACTGTTCAAAGCTGCAGATTCCTGCTTCTTTGGTTTCAGTAAAGAAGTGATGAACAAGTTCCACCAAGCTGAACTTTTTCTCTTTCAGCACATTCAGCTCTCTGAAAGTGAATGGAAACATGAGCTGGATGTCCTGGTTGGCTTTGCCTTCAGCCCAGTCCAGAGTGAACTTCTGTGTTAAGACTGTTTTTCCAATGCCAGCCACTCCCTTTGTCATCACTGCTCTGATTGGTTCATCTCTTCCAGGTGGGAGTTTAAAGATGTCTTCTTGTCTGATGGATGTTTCTGCTCTGTCTGCTTTCCTGGATGCTTCTTCAATCTGTCTGACCTCATGTTCATCATTGACCTCTCCAGTCCCTCCCTCTGTGATGTAGAGCTCTGTGTAGATCTGATTCAGAAGGGTTGGGTTTCCTGCTTTAGGAATCCCCTCAAACACACACTGGAACTTCTTCTTCAGAGCAGATTTAACTTTACGTACACAAACTGCAGCAAGAAGTTCTGAATGAAGACAAGAAATAACATCAGTAAACAGACATTTCAACCCTGTAAAGAATGAGTATTTGAACATGTGTTGTTCTGTGAGCTGAGACATCAGTAAATGTGTCATTTATCCAGCAGGTTAAATCTTTAGAGAAATCCTCTTACTGCTCTGCAGACGCTCAGCCAGCTCCTCCTGCTTCATTCTCCTCAGGAAGTGAACTGCGATCTTCACTAATGCCTCTCTGCTTCTCCTCTGCTCTTCATCCTCACCCTCCCTCTGACTCTCTAAGCATTCTGGGTAATCTGGACTCAGAACCTTCTGGATCTTCTTCAGCTCCTCCTTCACAAAAGTGAGCATGTTGTCCTCCAGCAGCTGGAACAGAATACTATATGAATGAGCCAATCAGACTGAAATCATGGAGCCAAACATCAGATCCATGTTGGACACACTGACAATCCGCTGGTCTGCAAAGTGCAGCCTGGAGATGACTGTGAACACAATAGATGGAAAAGTAGTTGTTGTACATGTACAGACCATAAATATGGAGTCCAGCTGTGTCTGATGCTGCTGGGCAGACTGACCACTGGGAACCTCTGAGCTCTGCTGGTCCACTCTGTGGAGGAATCATGAAGAATGAGCTCACATTGTGTCTGTCCACACAGAGAAAAACACAAGGTAAAGGTCCATGAAGGGATGTGTGGATGTGAACAGTGAACGCAGCCATAAAGCAGCTGATTAACTACATCAGCAGCATCTGTGTTCCAGAAGATAAGAGCTCAGTGTGTCTCTAACAGTGGGAGGAAGCTGATGTCAGATGAAGCAGTTTGAGGAGGAAGGGACACAGAACTGTGTGAACAGACAGAAGATTTGTGTGTTTGTGAGGAGTCGAGCTGATGTGTTGGTTGGATTGTATCTGCAGTTTCTGAAATACAACAAGAGCTTCAATCTGGAATCAGTTCATTGGTTTCCAGATTTATTGAACAGAAACAAGTCCAAAGAAATGATTTTCAGAGTCTTCACTGACCAACTTCTTTGTATTTAGAAAACAGAAGCAAATGTAGAATCTGATGCAGCATCACTCAGTAAAAGTTGTTCTAGAGTCAAAGAAAGACAGAAAGTTTATAGAATCTACAGTAACAGCGTTCTGGAAGCTTCTCCAACCAGCAGGTTACCTGCTGACAGGTGAGGGTGTCAGGATTGGGTATAAAAGCAGCTTCCACCAAAGGTTCAGTCTCTCCAACAAGGATGGGTCGTGGCTCACCACTTTGTGCCAAACTCCATCAGAGAATCATCAATAAGTTCAGGAAATATTTCTCAGAGTCAGATGGTAAAGAACTTTGGTCTTTCAGCATCTACAGAGCAGGATATTGTGAACAGATTCAGGGAGTCTGGAGAAATCTCAGTGTGGAAAGGCCAAGGACAGAAACCACTGTTGGATGAGCTCAGAGCCCTCAGGCAGCACTGCATGAGAAACTGTCAGGCCACCATGATCAATACAGCCACATGGGCTCAGGAGTTTATTGGTATTATTATTGTCATGTTTTTGGGTTTCAAACTTTCTTCTTTGTGAAAACCTCTGTTCAGACATTTTACCATCCATCCATCCATCATCTACCGCTTATCCGGGGGTCAGGTCGTGGGGGCAGCAGCTTTAGCAGAGAAACCCAGACGTCCCTGTCCCCGGCCACTTCCTCCAACTCTTCCGGGGGGACCCCGAGGCGTTCCCAGGCCAGCCGAGAGACATAGTCTCTCCAACGTGTCCTGGGTCTTCCCCGGTGTCTCCTCCCAGTGGGACGTGCCCGGAACACCTCACCAGGGAGGCGTCCAGGGGGCATCCTAACCAGATGCCACCTCATCTGACTCCTCTCAATGCGGAGGAGCAGCGGTTCTACTCCGAGCCCCTCCCGGATGACTATCTCTAAGGGAGGCCCAGACACCCTGCAGAGTAAACCCATTTCGGCTGCTTGTATTCACGATCTCGTTCTTTCGGTCACTACCCACAACTCGTGACCATAGGTGAGGATGGGAACGTAGATTGACCAGTAAAGAGAGAGCTTCGCCTTCTGGCTCAGCAGTAGACGCTGCACAGATCCGCCCATCAATCTCACGTTCCATTCGTCCCTCACTGTGAATGAGACCCCGAGATACTTGAACTCCTCCACTTGGGGAAGGATCTCATTCCCGACCTGGAGAGAGCATTCCACCCTTTTCTGGCTGAGAACCATAGTCTCGGACTTGGAGGTGCTGAATCTCACCCCAGCCTCTTCACACTCGGCTGCAAACCGCTCCAGTGAGAGCTGAAGGTCATAGCCCGATGACGCTAACAGAACCGCATCATCCGCAAAAAGCAGAGACCCGATTCTGAGGTCGCCAAATCAGACACCCTCAACGCCCTGGCTGCGCCTAGAAATTCTGTCCATAAAAGTTAGGAACAGAAACGGCGACAAAGGGCAGCCCTGGCGGAGTCCAACCTTCACTGGAAACGTATCCGACTTACTGCTGGCAATGCGGACCAAACTTTGACACCGGTCATACAGAGACAGAACGGACCCTATCAAGGGGTCACTCCATATTCCCGACGCCCCCCCCCACAGAACTTCCCGAGGGACACGGTCGAACGCTTTCTCCAAGTCCCCCAAACACATCGAACTCCCATGCACCCTCCAGGATCCTGCCGAGGGTATAGAGCTGGTCCACTGTTCCACGGCCAGGATGAAAACCACACTGCATCTCCTGAATCCGAGATTCGACTATCCGACGGATCCTCCTCTCCAGTACCCCCGAATAGACCTTACCAGGGAGGCTGAGGAGTGTGATACCCCTGTAGTTGGAACACACACTCCGGCCCCCCTTTTTAAAGAGGGGGACCACCACCCGATCTGCCAGTCCAGAGGCACTGTCCCCAATGTCCACGCGATGCTGCAGAGGCGTGTCAGCCAAGACAGTCCTGCAACATCCAGAGCCCTGAGAAACTCAGGACGGACCTCATCCACCCCTGGGGCCCGCCGAACCCCAGAAATGGGAGGGTCTGTGTCCGAGCTCTCCGACTCTGCCTCCTCCGAGCGTGTGTCGGTAGAATTGAGGAGGTCCTCCCCCCACCGACTCACAACGTCCCTAGTTGAGGTCAGCAAAGCTCCGTCCCCACCATACACAGTATTAAGAGAGTTAAAGCTCCTCTTGACGGGGGATTCTGACAAACGTTCCCAGCAGTTCCTCACAATACGTTTGGGCCTTCCAGGTCTGATCGGCATCCTCCCCCACCAGCGGAGCCAATTCACCACCAGGTGGTGATCAGTTGACAGCTCCGCCCCTCTCTTCACCTGAGTGTCCAGGACATACGGCCGCAAGTCCGACGATACAACCACAAAGTCGATCATCAAACTGCGGCCAAGGGTGTCCTGGTGCCAAGTGCACATATGGACACCCTAATGCCTGAACATGGTGTTCGTTATGGACAGTCCATGACTGGCACAGAAGTCCAACAACATAACACCACTCTGATTCAGATCGCGGGGGCCGTTCCTCCCAATCACACCCGTCCAGGTCTCACTGTCATCGCCAATGTGAGCATTGAGGGACATTTACCATCAAAGTTATTATTGATCCATGTGACTTTGTTCATGTTAGACTGTTTGTAAAGCAGCTGACATTGTTCAGAACATTTATTTTAGAAACAGCTCCTATATAATAAATATCATTATTAATATTTTACTCACTGAAAGAGACCTGTTTTAACATCCATACTTTCCACTCTGACAGTTTCACATGTGAACATGAAATGATGTGAATAAGAGCTCACATTAAACACAAGTTGGAATAAGAACTGTTCAGACTGACTCTGGTACATTTTACAGTGTTACACCATTTACACTCAGCTCACCTCAGAGACTGTGAACGTTGGTCTGATTTAAAGTCAATAACACGACCTGTTGACCTGTCGCTCTTCATGGACACACAGCTGGGTTCAGGTTCAGGTCTCTGAAAGCTTCTGATAGGAAAAAAAACACTTGTTTAATTTAAATTGACATGTTCAGTAAAATTCAGTTTGGATTAAAAAGTAAAAATGTGACAGTTTTGGTTTTAAGATATTAAGCTGTGAGATTAAATTTTAATAAATTAAAAAAAAGTTAACATTACTGACTTAATGCACCAGATTACTCAGATCAATCACTGATATATCAATAAAATTAAGTTTTAAATAAATCAACTGAAAACTTAACTTTGTTTTAATAAAGAGCAGAAAGACTAAAGTAAACATCACTTTACACACATGATGCAGCTGATTAATCTCATCAGAGACATCAAGAACTGATCCAAGTCTGAAATAATTCATCTGAAAACTGGTTATTGTCAGAAGTGGTGGTGGAGCGGGAGGTTGAGGACCTAAAAGTTACCAGGAAGGAGGCGAGGGCTGGCAAAAAGGTTGACTGAAACAACTCAATTTAAAGTGCTGCCAAGGCAGGAGCTAAAAACTGCAAATAAACTAAAAGAGAACCAAAGAGGGACGAAGCGGCTGATCACAAGAAAAATACAGAGGAAGGAATTACACAGGTGAGCAGAAACAACCTGCATACAAGGACCTGGCACTGACTGATAAAACCTGAAGAATATACACTGACACTGGGGAGGACTGCAGGTTCCTGGTGTTCACCTCAACGATGAACTGGACCGGACCACCACCACTGATGCAGGTCAGCTCTGTCAGCAACAGACTGCTGCTCCCAAAGAGCAGCAGTGAACGCTGCCGCAGATCTTTCAGCCCATCAGGATCCTCAACAACCAACTATTTCTCTCTGTGCTGTACAAAATGAGCAATCTGTGCATTACTAGGACTAAAAGGTGTGAAATATGTTCAGTTTATTCCCTTATTTTCTTTTATAATATAGCCCATACTGAATATTTTACTCTTTTTTTAGATCATCTTCCAAATATGTGATTTTATTATGGGTGCCCAATGCCAAAGGCAGGGCACACATATTACTATTGCTCATACTTATTATTCTCCCGCTTCCGTCACGTTTTTCAGCGCGCTACTCGTCCCACAGCGAAGGTCCGACTAAAATAAAAAACACATGGCTGCGTGCGCGCCGATGGGGAGGTGTGCTTGTATTTTTCTCTCTCATTACTCGAGTGGAATAGCGGATAAATGGGAAAAAGCGGGCAAATTGTCAATGGGAAAATGAATGGAGAAGGCCTTAACGAGGCAGTTTGGGGCTCGAAACTGCCTCCCCTTGGAGGCCTCTGAACTCAGCCTTTCAAGGTCACACACACATCATTCAAAGTTTGTGTGTGACAGGAAAGACTCAGCTTTAACTGTGGTAAAGGGCTTGTTAATAGCTTATACGGCTTTGACACAACGGCAGTTTACGTTTTAGGTGTCCAGAGGAGGTCGTGTCATGTCAGTTACACTGTAACTGTCACTCTAAAAATCTTTAAAAAACAATTTCTCGAACAAATTCCTCTCACGTCTAAAATATCTGCCTGATCTAGATAAATTATACATCAAAACGTAGGTATTTTAGTTGTCTTTCACCCAATGTGACTGTCATTGAGCTGGGCCTCACAGATGTCTCACAAATCCCCTCTGAGCGAAGAGAGGGAACATTCCATCCCATTATAAAACGGGCGAGCCCTGAAATCAGTCGGAAAAGTAATTTTAAAACTGCCATAATAAAGGAGCCACGGGGGGTAGAAGAATAAAAATGACACCGCTGGCTTCCCCCGTCCCTTCTGGCGCTCACGGTGAAAGAATTATTCGGATACGACTTCTACTTTTCGAACAGCGAGCGTTTTGTTCCAGATTTCTGCCTCAATATGAAAACCCCATGATTTTAAGGGGACAAAGTGAGGTGCAGATTTGGCAGTTGGCAGTTGGCAGGCACAGCTGTTGCCCATAGCAACTAATGCTGACCACACCCAAGATGGCTGCCCTGTTCTATCACAGCTGATGAGGGCAGAGCCAAGATGGCTGATGAGGGCAGAGTAAACATAGCAGCAGGAGGGCAGGAGCAGGAGGGCAGGAGCAGGAGGGCAGCATTAGGGCAGCAGGAGGGCAGCATTAGGGCTGGCGCAGGGCAGGAGCAGGAGGGCAGGAGGAGGGCAGCATTAGGGCAGGAGGGCAGCATTAGGGCAGCAGGAGGGCAGCATTAGGGCTGGAGCAGGGCAGGAGGAGGGCAGCATTAGGGCAGCAGGAGGGCAGGAGGAGGGCAGCAGGAGGGCAGGAGCAAGGCAGGAGGGCAGCATTAGGGCAGCAGGAGGGCAGGAGGAGGGCAGCAGGAGGGCAGCATTAGGGCAGGAGCAAGGCAGGAGGGCAGCATTAGGGCAGCAGGAGGGCAGGAGGAGGGCAGCATTAGGGCAGCATTAGGGCAGCAGGAGGGCAGCATTAGGGCAGGGCAGGAGGGCAGCATTACGGCAGCATTAGGGCAGCAGGAGGGCAGCATTAGGGCAGCATTAGGGCAGGAGCAGGGCAGGAGGGCAGCATTAGGGCAGCAGGAGGGCAGCATTAGGGCAGGAGCAAGGCAGGAGGGCAGCATTAGGGAAGCAGGAGGGCAGGAGGAGGGCAGCATTAGGGCAGCAGGAGGGCAGCATTAGGGCAGTATTAGGGCAGGAGCAGGGCAGGAGGGCAGCGTTAGGGTAGCAGGAGGGCAGCAGGAGGGTAGCATTAGGGCAGCATTAGGGCAGGAGCAGAGCAGAGCAGGGCAGGAGGGAAGCAGCAGGGCATCAGCAGGGCAGCCAACATGGTTAAACAGCTTCATGCCAGCTGCTCATGAGACAAATGCGCGCGATAGCGCGCACTCACTCATAAATTTCCATTATTCAGAACAGATTAACAGGTTCATGCCAGCCACTGACGAGACAAATGCGCACGATAGCGCGCACTAACTCATATGTTTCCATTATTCAGAACAGATTAACAGGTTCATGCCTGGTCCTGACGAGACAAATGCGCGCGATAGCGCGCACTAACTCATATGTTTCCATTATTCAGAACAGATTAACAGGTTCATGCCTGGTCCTGACGAGACAAATGCGCGCGATAGCGCGGACTAACTCATAAATTTCCATTAATCTGAACAGATTAACAGGTTCATGCCAGCTGCTGACGAGACAAATGCGCACTAACTCATATGTTTCCATTACTCTCAACACATCAGTTGTGATAACAGCTTCATGGCAGCCCCTGACGACACAAATGTGCGCGATAGCGCGCATTCACTCATATGTTTTCGATTATTCTGAACAGATTAACAGGTTCATGCCAGCCCCTGATGAGACAAATGCGCGCGATAGCGCGCACTAACTCATATGTTTCCATTATTCAGAACAGATTAACAGGTTCATGCCAGCTGCTGACGAGACAAATGCGCACTAACTCATATGTTTCCATTACTCTCAACACATCAGTTGTGATAACAGCTTCATGGCAGCCCCTGACGACACAAATGTGCGCGATAGCGCGCATTCACTCATATGTTTTCGATTATTCTGAACAGATTAACAGGTTCATGCCAGCCCCTGATGAGACAAATGCGCGCGATAGCGCGCACTAACTCATATGTTTCCATTATTCAGAACAGATTAACAGGTTCATGCCAGCCCCTGATTAGATAATCAGGGATAATGATTAGATAATAAGCACCTGATTGTGATAATAGGTTCATGCCAGTCGCTGACTCATATGTTTTCCATTATTCTGAACAGATCAACTGGGCCTTATGTGTCGAAAGCAGGCACATTTCACCAGAACAAGCCACAATCTCATATTTAAGACTGGATTTGAAGTATCTGGCAACTAGCAGCTATCTCAGTCTCTCTGTGTCTGTGGCAGAAGACGGGCAGTAGTTGGGCACCCATCAAAATTTCTTCAGAAATTTTCTAGTTTTATGTTGCTCTTTTGTCTTGTCTTGTGTTTTTTCAGATATATTATTATAATAACTTGATTAACTTTTGCTGCAATTCACTTTTGCTGCGACCCTTTTGTCACACATCACTCCTGACTCTTTTATCCATCCTGCCTGTACTCTCTTCTTCACCTCTTTTCCACACTTCCTTGGACAGCTGCTCCCACGTACCTGAACTCCTGCATCTTTGTGACCACTGCTCCCTGTAGCCTGACTGTTCTACCTGCCTCCCTCTCATTTACTCACATGTATTCGTTCTTACTACAGTCGGCTTTCATTCCTCTTCCTCTGAACAATCTCCTGCACTTCTATTCTTTCCACTCTGACAGTTTCACATGTGAACATGAAATGATGTGAATAAGAGCTCACATTAAACACAAGTTGGAATAAGAACTGTTCAGACTGACTCTGGTACATTTTACAGTGTTACACCATTTACACTCAGCTCACCTCAGAGACTGTGAACGTTGGTCTGATTTAAAGTCAATAACACGACCTGTTGACCTGTCGCTCTTCATGGACACACAGCTGGGTTCAGGTTCAGGTTCATGTTGAAGTGTGCGTCTCCGATTCAACGGACTAATCCGATCTGATTTTAACCTTGATTGTAATAAAAATAAACGTTTGGTTTAAATTTACATGGTCAGTAAAATTCTGGATTAAAAAGTAAAAATATGACAATTTTAAGATATTTAATTGAGATTAAATAAAATCTGAAAACTGAAAACACTTTGTTTTAATTTTATTTTAATCTATATTACAGATTTTATGCCCCATGTTTACATTACATGTTATGTACAGCTGGACATGATGAATATTAATAAATTAAGCAGATATCAACTATTTTATCTGAGAACTATTCATCATATTAACTGTTAGTCAGCTTGGTTTGAACACTGAAGACTTACTTTCTGTCAGATGGATCCATGCTGCTGAATTCCCATCAGCTCACACACACTTTCTACTTTCATCTGCAGAGGAAACACAGATCATTCATCTGCACATCAACTCAAATCCTCTTTTCCATCATCTGTGCTGTAAACAGATCAGCTGCTCCTCCACGGATTGGCTCTGATTCTCTGTTTCAGTGTCAGCTGAATGCAGTCAGACAGGAGTGTTGAGGCAGAGGAAGCTGCCATCAGCTGCTCTTACACTACCTGTCCACTAGATGGAGGCATGGAGCTACAGCCCAGCACACACCTCATGATGAAGGATTCTTAGGAAGAGTTTCTTTCCTGAGGCTGTGACCCTGCTGAATTCTGCACCATCACTTTAACTTCTACCATCGTACCGTCACTTTACTGCATCCTTGCACCTTCTGCACTGCTTATGTGTCTGACTATATTCTATATATTACTATACTGTCTATATTTCATCATCATCTCTACATTCCTTTAAGATAATAATCACCAAACCTGTTAGAAAATGGTACGATCCACCTCAGGGGTGTTTGAGATTTTACGGCTGTTTTTCTGGTCATGAATGTGATAAATATATTTAACTTAAATAAAATAAAAACATGAAGCAGTTTATTTGTGAAGAAAACAAACAGAAACATCAGCTGATCATAATTTTGACTGAATCCAGTTAATTAATAATCTGATCATCATGTAGATTTGTCTTCAAACACAAAGTGATCAAAGTTTGTTCTGAAATAAGAAGCGAACATGTTCTCCAACATTACAGAGCAGAAACAAACAGGAAACTCACAGATTGTTCAGAGCTGCAGAAGAAGAAGACTCTCCACTCGACAGACTGAGACACAGGTGAGCTGCTTCCTGGAACCAGTCAGAGCAGAGTCCACCTGTGATGGAGGCGGGACAGATAGAACCTGTCTGACCAGTGGAGTTCATGTTAAAACACGCCTCCAAGTTCCTTAACAACAAACTCTGATCTGAAAACATTTATTCAGCCGTTCTCTCTGAATGTTCTCTGAGATTCTCCAGAATCGCCATCAGAAACATTAAAACCAGGCTTTAAACTGGGATCTGTTCTGTGCAGCAGCTCTGTAGTTTTAGTGCTGCTACAGATGCACCAGATGTGTGCACAAGGCAGTGATGTAATGCTGAGAGCTTTCAGCTAATCTGCTTTATAGGTTAGTTTGAGCTGGAATTCAGCAGCTAGTTTAATTTAACCAGAAATAGAGGAAAGTTACAGAATAACTGTAAATAGAGGAAATATTGTTGATCCAGGTAGACTAAAAACATCTGTCATCATGTGACAAACTGTGAACACATCAAGGTGACATCTCTCTGGTCTGCAGACCAATCAGAGCCATCCTGGATCCAGCTGTCTGTGTTTAAAACTGATGCTAATAAAATGTTAAAGTCCTCTCTCCTGTGTATCTGTATCAGCTCCAACAGGGTGCTGTAATGCTGATGATGGGATGAGACATGAATACCACAGTTTTTCATATTTACAGTAAACTGGAGCTGATTTATCTCCTACAAACTGGATCAGATCTTTCCAGGACTTTTCAATTTCCTTTTCTTTGTTCAGATATTTCACCTGCAGCTCTGAACCTTCAACATTTAAAGGGAAACATCCTGTATGTTCATTAGAAAATAAGAGTAAAGAGATGAAGAAACTAACAGAGTCAAGTTTGGTTTCAGTGTGAGAAAAAAGGCCAAAAAGAAAGCAGGCTGATTCATTTTCATTAGTTAATGTTACAGCTGGAGTTGATCTGATCAGCATCACATCATTACATGATGTAATGCTGAGAGCTTTCAGCTAATCTGCCTTATAGGTTAGTTTGAGCTGGAATTCAGCAGCTAGTTTCATTTAACAGTAAATAGAGGAAACATTGTTTATCCAACTATGAGATCTTTCAGACAGCCACACCTTCGTCTCTTCAGCGTGAAAATATGTCGTCGGACCGGTCAGACTCGGTTAAAGTCAGATGCTGACGCCTGAAGACATTAACCCTTCTCATGATGCTCAGAGGGAACAAACAAACACCCTGTTACTGTTTCCATTTCACTGTTTGGCTGTTGAAGCTCTGATGAACAAAGTGGACTCTTCATTGATCTGGATTTATCTCCCTCTGGTGGTGAAAAGATGAACCTCATGATGTCAGTTACATGAACAGATTAAATTATGTGTTTTTAAACACTTAAATACTTCAGTGTAGTTATTAAAGTTGTAATAATGACTGTTGATAACCACAGGAAACCATGAACTGAACATATACTATCTAATCAGGTTTAGAGTCGTTGAACAGAAAGAGCTCAACTCAAAGCAATGAATTATTCTAACTGGGATTAACAGCAAACTTCAGTTTTAATGGTGTTGGATCTCACTGCTGCCTCTGACACAGCTGATCATCCATTCTTTCATGGTGAAGATGGCGCCTTAAGACTGGCAGCCTGTTGCAGCAGAGTTTCTGTTACTTCGAGGTGTTCTTCATGCACTTTGATCCTAAATCTGGGCTCTGAATTCTCCCTGTAAACTTACTTCATGGCATTCATCACATCTGCTTATTATTCTAATATTATATTTTGTATAAACTACTTTAACTGTTGCATTGTGACTCCCCTGCTGCTTGCTGCCGTCATTGTCATCATGTGGACTGTAACAGAGAAACTACGATCATCGCTGCCCTCCAGTGGTCACAGTCAGTAACTACAACTCCTCACATACAGTAATACTGATGTTCTCACCAACATTACTCCTCTTACTGCGTCAGACAACATGTTGCAGTGCACAAGTTTACTAAAGCTGTCCAATAATCAATAAGAATAACAATTAATAATCAAATCACAATCCAACGGTTTTTCCTGATAAAGCAAACGAATGTTAACAGCATCAGAACAACAAATCTTTCCTTCTTTCAGTGGATTCTTCCTTCCTTTCACTTATCTTCTCTCCATCCTTCCTTCCATCCTTTCCCTTCCTTTAATCCTTCTTCACTCATTGCAGATGTTTGAGTTATTTATAATTCAGCTATTTCAAGCAAACAGAAAATATCAGGAAGAAAACAACAGTCATGGTTAGCCTCATGTCACTTTGTGTTATTCAGTCATTAGACTCTCCTCAGCCAGTTGCTGCTCTTCATCATCATCATCATCATCATCATCATCATCAGTGGGGGGTCGAGTTTGCCAAAAGAAACCCAGCTGCACACACACACAGAAACACATACAGACAGTATGAGGTGAAATGTTCAAGCTGAAAAATGAGGAAACATTAAATGATACAAAATTTGAATGGAGTTTGGTTTGAGCCGCTGACACTTGAACTAAACTCTATTTAAAAGCTAAAGATGCTTCAGCTTCTTCTCTCATTTGATCCCAAATCTGGGCTCTGAATTCTCCCTGTAAACCTACTTCATGGCATTCATCACATCTGCTTATTATTCTAACATAATGTTTTGTATAAACTACTTTAACTGTTGCATTGTGACTCCCTGCTGCTTGCTGCCGTCATTGTCATCATGTGGACTGTAACAGAGAAACTACGATCATCACTGCCCTCCAGTGGTCACGGTCAGTAACTACAACTCCTCACATACAGTAATACTGATGTTCTCACCAACATTACTCCTCTTACTGCAGGATTTTGGCTCTTTCATCAGTCTGATAATGAGAGAGTCAGCAGAGAGATAACTGACTGATATGAATTGATTAAAGGTTCTTCAGCTTCTTTATTTTCTCGGTTAAATTCACTCTTTTTAATGTAAAAAAGCTCTTTCCAACAGCACTTTGATTTTAGATGCTTTTATCATTTATATTCAGTCTGATTTTATATTTTTAAATGAGATGTGGCTGAAATCTGAAGATAATTCTCAGCTTTCTGAACTATACCCTCCAAGTTGTGACAGTTTGAACCAGCCAACATTATGTGGCAGAGTGGATTTTTACATGTTTTTAACTCTCTGTGACTTCTACAGAAATATTGTAACTTGTGACATTCACACAGCATGATGGGAATCTCAACCCTCCAACATTAAAAGTTATAAATGTAGATTTGTCAGCCCGTCACCACGATGAGAACAGCCGCATTCATTCAGCGCATTCTTGGCTGGAAACTTCTTCCAGCGTGTTATTGGACACCGCTTCTTCACAGTATTCGTGGAATCGCGTCAGGACACGCGCGCATTAAAACATTGTTAAAAGATAAAGAAAAGAATGAAACGGATTTTGGTGGTGAATAGTTTCGGCTACAGTTGTTTAGTTCTCTGTGCGGATGTTTTCAGCTCTTTGAAATGAATCATAGCGCCCTCCGTTGGCTGCAGACAAATCGAAGCAGGTATTGTGCTACAAATAGTATAAAAGCATCATTTGATGACTTGTTCAGCGCTCACTGGCAAGATGGGAAATAATCAAAATGGTCAAACTAATATATCTAAACCATTAATGTCTTGATACATAACAAGTTTCTACAGTGCGAAGTCGGCGACGAATCTAAGTTATTTTGCCGGTAGCGATCTTGGATCTGCCACCTTTCATGCCTTAATCTCGCAGACTCACGCGAGATTTCATGTGTTAGGACTTTGTTAGGAATTGTTAGGACTTTGTTAGGAATTGTTAGGACTTTGTTAGGACCAAAATGGGGCTAAAGGGACAAGAGGTGATGGGATGGACAGTTTGACCTGACTGCATCTGTTTTATGTTGGATTTATTCATCAGGAAACAACACAGACTGTGAACCGTCTGACATACAGACTGTGTGAAGTTAAATAATTCCTATTTTCCTAACATTTGAAGCTGTGACAGTTTTATGGAAAGTCTTTGTTGTGTGTTTCTGGAAGGTGGTTGAAAGTAAAGCCAACATGAAAAAACATCACACATTCCTTCTGCATTTTGTCTGTTTTGTTCAATAAATAATGACACAGAATATGAAAAGTGTTGCTGATGTGAGGTAGATTTACCTCATTTTAAGAGCTGGCGAGAACCAGATAATTTCATCAAAACCCTAAATAAGATGGGGAAGCTGAAATGCTGGCAATGAGGTCAAATTAGATGTATATATAAAAAAAATAATGTTGTTATTTGAGTCTGTGAAAAGCAAAGATGTTCAGAGGAGCTCAAGTTTGTCCACAAATGTGTTTAAAACAATGTTCCTCAGAGAAAGAGTGGAAGAGATCTGCATATTTCTCTCTCTACAGAGCAGAATATCATTAAAGCATTCAAGGAATCTGGAGGAGTTTCAGTGTAAAGGACAAGGGAGCAAGCCTAAGCTGGACACCCATGACCTCTGACCCCTCAGACGGCGCTGCATCAAGAACCGTCATTCATCAACAGCTGATAGAAGCACATGAACAAGGGATTACTGTGGAAACCTTTGTCAAGCACCACAATACAGAGTTCCATTCACAAGCTTTACTGTGGAGAAAAGAAGCCTGATGTTAACCTCGTCCACTTCTCTGGGCTCGGAGGCATCTGGTTTCACACGGTGGAAACGTGTGCTGTGGTCAGACTGGTCAGTATTCCACATCTTTGTTGGAAGAAATGGAGCAAAGAGCAAAAGCAGCATCCAGCCTGCTGTCAGCAACCAGTCCCTGCAGCCAGGCAAAGCAGCTCAGTGTGTGTGTGACTGACATTAAATGCATAAAACGCCCAATAATGTAAATTTATTAGCAGTTCACAAAGTCATTGAGGGCTTGCCCTCATTTACAATGATGTCAGGTAACAACATATTAAACACATGATCAAAGGTAACTGTAGCCGCACAGGTCCAATGAAACATCATCCAGGTGTCTTTATTAAAGCTTTATTTGGTCTCTCTTCTCTCTTCAGAGGGAATCGTGAAAACTACAAAAATAAGACATTCAGGCTGAATGAATGCATCTTTCATCTCTTTGTCAGCCTCATGCTAGTTTCCACCATCGTATCAGCCCCAAAAACACATCAGCATCATATACTCAGAATGAATCAAATGAATTTAGTGTGAAATCGTCCAAGAAAGAAACATCATGAACACTGTAACAGCAGAAAACAATCGTGGACATTTACAGTGTTGTGGACCTTGTGCAGAATCAGATCACGTTGGAGACGTGTTTCCTTCCTCAGCGTCCATGTTGGATCTGACCCATAATGCCACAGGTCATGTGACCTGTTACACCACAGTAATGAAAACGAGCACATTCCCCAACAACATGATTTAACAAAGGAAGGGTTTAGAAAGGCCTTTAACCATCTTATTTATTACATTTGAATGGAAACAGAGCAGAAGCTCAGACACAGGACTGAATGACAAAGGCTGCTACAGCAGCAAGCTAAGGCAGGGTAACCAAGGACCTGGATAGAACAAAAACCCAGGAGCAGATATACTGGGAGGGATTATTGGATGGGTGGATGCAGGTGAGTAATGATCACAAGGAGCAGGCGGTAACATGGTGAAAGAAGGCAACTGAGGACATCTAGGGACAATGGCAGGAAACAGCATGAGAAATAAACTTAGAGACTCACTAACAGCAAAGACAGAGTCGAGAGGAGTTAAAGCAGAAAAGATATTAAAGACACAAAAGGAGCTGAACTAAGGCAGAAAACTGAATCAAATGAAGAATCCGTCAAAGAAACCAAAACTCAAAAACTCACAGACCAGGACAGTAACTTTCAACAGTAAGTGTTGAAACTATAGTGAAGGATGGCCGGCCATTTTCTGTGGTTGAAGATGGGGGCTTTAGAAGGTTTAAGCATCCTTGACCCCGCTTATATCATTCTTATACCCTTCGGGGTAGAAAAGCCTTGAAGCCCCCGGTGGACGTATGTTATGAAAAGACCAGGAAGAAACAGACCCTAACAGTTAGCCTCACTGCAGATATGTGGACATCCATTAATATGAATGTGTGCTTTGCTGTTACAGTCCATTCGTTGTTGGAGAAATTAGAACTTAACACGGTCCTTTAAGGAGTTCAAAGGTCATCTGTGTCACACACAGCAGCAACTCAGCTGATGCAACTAGAGGCACCTGAGAGGTGCATTACAGACGGGGTCCCTGCTGTGACCACAGATGGGGCCACAGCATTGCTGCAGGTCTCAACCAGCTGGGTATTAGACACATTTATATTTTTGCTCATGTTCTCCACCTGGTGTTTAAGAAATATTTAGCATAAGCCCCAAAGTGGAGGCAATCTGAACCCAGGCCATCAAGGTGGTGAGTTACTTCAAATCTAGCACCACTGACAAGAAAAAGCTCAGTGCAGTCCAAACACGTGTGGAGATGGCTGTACTGAAGCTGGTGCAGATTGACCAGATGGAACAGCTCTTTCACCATGCTGCAGAGGCTCGGGGGGGCTCTTGGGGAAGCTTTGGCCTCCCTTGCCACCAAAGGACAACCCAACAGAGTCTTGGAGTCTTGCAGCTGTTCTACAAAGCCACTATAGAGCTGTGGGAGGGTCCAAGGCTATTCCCCTCATTCAGATGCTCAGATGTTTAATCACACAGTGTGGTCAAATGCCCAATAACATTGGAAACTAATTAATCCCAATTAAAGCCTTCACCAAGAGCAGGGCCATCTGACCAACAGGACTTCAACCTCTGGGCTGATTGGATAATCAAAGTCAGATAAATTCCCCCATCAGAGCTATGTGGAAGTGATGATATAATAAGAGTATAACTGCACATCATCAGGATGAACCCTGGCTGCTCAGCAAACTTCTGCTCATTGCAGCAGAATCAGTGAAGATCTGTCAGCAGGTTGGAAATTCATCTCGGTTGATTGTAGCTCAGTGATTCCTCTCTGATGTCACAGTTTGTACAGACTGAACTATCTGTTCAACAGTGATTCTCTGACAGGAGGAAACTATTTATGCTCAACACAGAGAAACTGAGGAACCAGATGAACAGAACCAGACTGTAAACCCAGGATGCAGAGGTTCTTCAGTGAATGTGGTGTTGAAGGTGTGGAGGTGGATCAGTGTGTCAGAAGAGACTCTGTAGAAGGACAGAGTGCCAGCAGGACGGTCCACATACACTGCTGCTCTGTTAGAGACAGAGAAGGAGGAAGAGGAGGAGGAGGAGGAGGAGGAGGAGGAGATAGATGTTTCTCTGTTATTGTGCCAGATAGAGTAACCAGAACGATCAGAGCAGAACAGACACCAGGACTGATCATTGCATCCAAACACACAGACTCTGTCTCCTCTCCTGCTGATTCCTCTGTAACTCACTGCTATATCAACCTCTCCTCTCCACTCGACCTCCCAGTAACAGCGACCAGTCAGAACATTTCTACACAGCAGCTGAGACCAGCCATCAAATCTGTCTGGATGATCAGGATATGACTGATCCTCCTCCACATATGTCACCTTCCTGTTGTTGTCAGATAGTTTCAGTCCTCTGTTCACTGTGTTTGTGTCGATGGTGAGTCGACAGGAATCTGATGGAGAGAACAAACACAATCCAGCTGCAGTTATTGATCTGTTCATTTTGATCAGTGAGTGATGTGACAGTGTGAAGTTGGCTGGATGTCATGAATCAGATGAAGAACACACTTACACTTCCTCAGACCTGGTGTCAGCCATCGTTCTCCAGCAGGCTCCACCCTGAAAGGAGGAGGAGGGTCAGAGCAGCACCGTCTCTTTCAGCATGCATACATGGACATTACATGGCTCTCCCACACACATTGTTCTACACTGAGGAAGATGCTGACTGCTCATGAGTCCTTCACACAGCCACACTTGAAAAACACAGAAATATCCCTTTAACTGGATGAATAAAGTCTCTGAATCTGCTGAACATGTTTCCTTACAGGCTGTGCATTAACCAGCAGATGATTGCTGGTATGTATGTTTTCTTTGTGGCCCATTTATCTCAGAAATGACCTGATAAACCTCCATCATTCTGACAGATCCACGCTGTTTTAAGGGGACACCGGCTAATGCTGGCAGACATTTCCTCCTCCTCCTGACAGAGGTTTGCTCCTCCCTCGCTGCTCGTCATCACTTCTAACCAGCTCATGAGGCGGTGAAAGGAAAAGGAGTGGACTGTGTCTGAAGCTATGGAAATAAGTGATGAAAGTACGTGGACAGTATGGGATGTTTCAGAAGTTTCATCTCCACTTCGGATCAGACTTAAATTACACTGAAAACATCTGTACGCACGGTCTGAAGAACATTGTGTGATGCTGCAGCAGACCTCTCCATACCTGAGAGTGTCCAGCCTCCACTGTGGATCCTCCAGTCCAGCTGATAGCTGCTTCACTCCTGAGTCTCCTGGATGGTTGTAGCTCAGGTCCAGCTCTCTCAGATGGGAGGGGTTGGAGGTCAGAGCTGAGATCAGAGAAGCACAGCCTTCCTCTGTGATCAGACAGCCCGACAGGCTGCAGAAAACAACACAAATGGCAGATTATGAGAGAAAAGACACCGACAGTAGACACCATCCTGAACAGGTCAGCTGTTCATCCATGACTGTAAAGCAGAATTAAAATGATCAGCAGTTGAACAGCTGAATTAATCCTGACCTGAGAGCTTCCAGGTTACAGTTTGGACTCTGCAGTCCAACAGACAGCTGCTTCACCCCTGAATCCTGCAGGTGGTTGTTACTCAGGTCCAGTTCTGTCAGACTGGAGGACTGGGAGCTGAGAGCTGAGGACAGAGCTGCACAGCTTCTCTCTGAGAGGTTACAGCCATTCAGCCTGGGGAGGGAATAATGAGATAAATCTGTGACTTTCTCTCTGATAAACTGCAGGAGTATATTCATACACATTCCTCAAAATCTAAATATGCAAGTAAATAAATAATGAATTATAAAATAATTAAAAGTTAAATTCTTAAATTAAAATTCTCAGTTAATGAGAAATAACTGTTATTTTTTCTCCTTTTAACAAGTAAGCAGCGTATTTAAAACATATTTATCTCTGTACTTACACAGCTTTGTTGGAGGCTTTGACCACTGGCAGCAGCCTCAGAAGAGCCTCCTCTGAAGCAGAGTATTTCTTCAGGTCAAACACATCCAGATGTTTTCCTGATGACAGTAAGATGAAGACCAGAGCTGACCACTGAGCAGGAGACAGTTTATCTGTGGAGAGACGTCCTGAACTCAGGGCCTGTTGGATCTCCTCCACCAGAGAACGATCATTCAGTTCATTCAGACAGTGGAACAGATTGATGCTTCTCTCTACAGAGAGATTCTCACTGATCTTCTCCTTGATGTAATAAACTGTTTCCTGATTGGTCTGTGAGCTACTTCTTGTCTGTGTCAGCAGGCCTCGTAGGAGCCTCTGATTGGTCTGCAGGGAAAGACCCAGGAGGAAGCGGAGGAACAGGTCCAGGTGTCCATTTGGACTCTGTAAGGCCTTGTCCACAGAACTCTGATGGAGATATTTTAGATTAGGTTTGTTAAATATTTTTAACCACACAGAGGTTGTTTGTTGTTCTTCCATCAGGTTGACTCCAGACTTGATGAAGGTCAGATGGACATGAAGAGCAGCCAGAAACTCCTGAACACTCAGATGAACGAAGCAGAACACCTTCTCCTGGTACAGCCGTCTCTCCTCTTTAAAGATCTGTGTGAACACTCCTGAGTACACTGAAGCTGCTGAGATATCGATGCCACACTCTGTCAGGTCTGATTCATAGAAGATCAGGTTTCCTTTCTGCAGCTGCTCAAAAGCCAGTTTTCCCAGAGACTCAATCACCTTCCTGCTCTCTGGACTCCAGTGTGGATCTGTCTCAGCTCCTCCATCATACTTGACCTTCTTCACTTTGGCCTGAACCACCAGGAAGTGGATGTACATCTCAGTCAGGGTCTTGGGCAGCTCTCCTCCCTCTCTGGTTTCCAACACATCCTCCAGAACTGTAGCAGTGATCCAGCAGAAGACTGGGATGTGGCACATGATGTGGAGGCTTCGTGATGTCTGGATGTGGGAGATGATGCTGCTGGCCTGCTCCTCATCTCTGAATCTCTTCCTGAAGTACTCCTCCTTCTGTGGGTCAGTGAACCCCCTGACCTCTGTCACCATGCCAACACAGCCAGGAGGGATCTGATTGGCTGCTGCAGGCCGTGTGGTTATCCAGAGGCGAGCAGAGGGAAGCAGGTTCCCCCTGATGAGGTTTGTCAGCAGCACATCCACTGAGGTGGACTCTGTAGTATCAGTCAGGGGCTCCTTGCTGTGGAAGTCCAGAGGAAGTCGACACTCATCCAGACCGTCAAAGATGAACACAACCTGGAACTGTTCAAAGCTGCAGATTCCTGCTTCTTTGGTTTCAGTAAAGAAGTGATGAACAAGTTCCACCAAGCTGAACTTTTTCTCTTTCAGCACATTCAGCTCTCTGAAAGTGAATGGAAACATGAGCTGGATGTCCTGGTTGGCTTTGCCTTCAGCCCAGTCCAGAGTGAACTTCTGTGTTAAGACTGTTTTCCCAATGCCAGCCACTCCCTTTGTCATCACTGCTCTGATTGGTTCATCTCTTCCAGGTGGGAGTTTAAAGATGTCTTCTTGTCTGATGGATGTTTCTGCTCTGTCTGCTTTCCTGGATGCTTCTTCAATCTGTCTGACCTCATGTTCATCATTGACCTCTCCAGTCCCTCCCTCTGTGATGTAGAGCTCTGTGTAGATCTGATTCAGAAGGGTTGGGTTTCCTGCTTTAGGAATCCCCTCAAACACACACTGGAACTTCTTCTTCAGAGCAGATTTAACTTTACGTACACAAACTGCAGCAAGAAGTTCTGAATGAAGACAAGAAATAACATCAGTAAACAAACATTTCCACTCTGTAAAGAATGAGTATTTGAACATGTGTTGTTCTGTGAGCTGAGACATCAGTAAATGTGTCATTTATCCAGCAGGTTAAATCTTTAGAGAAATCCTCTTACTGCTCTGCAGACGCTCAGCCAGCTCCTCCTGCTTCATTCTCCTCAGGAAGTGAACTGTGATCTTCACTAATGCCTCTCTGCTCCTCCTCTGCTCTTCATCCTCACCCTCCCTCTGACTCTCTAAGCATTCTGGGTAATCTGGACCCAGAACCTTCTGGATCTTCTTCAGCTCCTCCTTCACAAAAGTGAGCATGTTGTCCTCCAGCAGCTGGAACAGAATACTATATGAATGAGCCAATCAGACTGAAATCATGGAGCCAAACATCAGATCCATGTTGGACACACTGACAATCCGCTGGTCTACAAAGTGCAGCCTGGAGATGACTGTGAACACAATAGATGGAAAAGTAGTTGTTGTACATGTACAGACCATAAATATGGAGTCCAGCTGTGTCTGATGCTGCTGGGCAGACTGACCACTGGGAACCTCTGAGCTCTGCTGATCCACTCTGTGGAGGAATGATGAAGAATGAGCTCACATTGTGTCTGTCCACACAGAGACACAAGGTAAAGGTCCATGAAGGGATGTGTGGATGTGAACAGTGAATGCAGCCATAAAGCAGCTGATTAACTCTGAAGCAGCACATCAGCAGCATCTGTGTTCCAGAAGATAAGAGCTCAGTGTGTCTCTAACAGTGGGAGGAAGCTGATGTCAGATGAAGCAGTTTGAGGAGGAAGGGACACAGAACTGTGTGAACAGACAGAAGATTTGTGTGTTTGTGAGGAGTCGAGCTGATGTGTTGGTTGGATTGTATCTGCAGTTTCTGAAATACAACAAGAGCTTCAATCTGGAATCAGTTCATTGGTTTCCAGATTTATTGAACAGAAACAAGTCCAAAGAAATGATTTTCAGAGTCTTCACTGACCAACTTCTTTGTATTTAGAAAACAGAAGCAAATGTAGAATCTGATGCAGCATCACTCAGTAAAAGTTGTTCTAGAGTCAAAGAAAGACAGAAAGTTTATAGAATCTACAGTAACAGCGTTCTGGAAGCTTCTCCAACCAGCAGGTTACCTGCTGACAGGTGAGGGTGTCAGGATTGGGTATAAAAGCAGCTTCCACCAAAGGTTCAGTCTCTCCAACAAGGATGGGTCGTGGCTCACCACTTTGTGCCAAACTCCATCAGAGAATCATCAATAAGTTCAGGAAATATTTCTCAGAGTCAGATTGTAAAGAACTTTGGTCTTTCAGCATCTACAGAGCAGGATATTGTGAACAGATTCAGGGAGTCTGGAGAAATCTCAGTGTGGAAAGGCCAAGGACAGAAACCACTGTTGGATGAGCTCAGAGCCCTCAGGCAGCACTGCATGAGAAACTGTCAGGCCACCATGATCAATACAGCCACATGGGCTCAGGAGTTTATTGGTATTATTATTGTCATGTTTTTGGGTTTCAAACTTTCTTCTTTGTGAAAACCTCTGTTCAGACATTTTACCATCCATCCATCCATCATCTACTGCTTATCCGGGGGTCAGGTCGCGGGGGCAGCAGCTTTAGCAGAGAAACCCAGACGTCCCTGTCCCCGGCCACTTCCTCCAACTCTTCCGGGGGGCCCCCGAGGCGTTCCCAGGCCAGCCGAGAGACATAGTCTCTCCAATGTGTCCTGGGTCTTCCCCGGTGTCTCCTCCCAGTGGGACGTGCCCGGAACACCTCACCAGGGAGGCGTCCAGGGGGCATCCTAACCAGATGCCACCTCATCTGACTCCTCTCAATGCGGAGGAGCAGCGGTTCTACTCCGAGCCCCTCCCGGATGACTATCTCTAAGGGAGAGCCCAGACACCCTGCAGAGTAAACCCATTTCGGCTGCTTGTATTCACGATCTTGTTCTTTCGGTCACTACCCACAACTCGTGACCATAGGTGAGGATGGGAACGTAGATTGACCAGTAAATAGAGAGCTTCGCCTTCTGGCTCAGCTCCTTCTTCACAACGACGGGTCGGTGCAGAGCCCGCAACACTGCAGACGCCGCACCGATCCGCCCGTCAATCTCACGTTCCATTCGTCCCTCACTGTGAATGAGACCCCGAGATACTTGAACTCCTCCACTTGGGGAAGGATCTCATTCCCGACCTGGAGAGAGCATTCCACCCTTTTCCGGCTGAGAACCATAGTCTCGGACTTGGAGGTGCTGAATCTCACCCCAGCCTCTTCACACTCGGCTGCAAACCGCTCCAGTGAGAGCTGAAGGTCATAGCCCGATGACGCTAACAGAACCGCATCATCCGCAAAAAGCAGAGACCCGATTCTGAGGTCGCCAAATCAGACACCCTCAACGCCCTGGCTGCGCCTAGAAATTCTGTCCATAAAAGTTAGGAACAGAAACGGCGACAAAGGGCAGCCCTGGCGGAGTCCAACCTTCACCGGAAACGTATCCGACTTACTGCTGGCAATGCGGACCAAACTTTGACACCGGTCATACAGAAACAGAACGGACCCTATCAAGGGGTCACTCCATATTCCCGACGCCCCCCCCACAGAACTTCCCGAGGGACACGGTCGAACGCTTTCTCCAAGTCCCCCAAACACATCGAACTCCCATGCACCCTCCAGGATCCTGCCGAGGGTATAGAGCTGGTCCACTGTTCCACGGCCAGGATGAAAACCACACTGCATCTCCTGAATCCGAGATTCGACTATCCGACGGATCCTCCTCTCCAGTACCCCCGAATAGACCTTACCAGGGAGGCTGAGGAGTGTGATACCCCTGTAGTAGGAACACACACTCCGGCCCCCCTTTTTAAAGAGGGGGACCACCACCCGATCTGCCAGTCCAGAGGCACTGTCCCCAATGTCCACGCGATGCTGCAGAGGCGTGTCAGCCAAGACAGTCCTGCAACATCCAGAGCCCTGAGAAACTCAGGACGGACCTCATCCACCCCTGGGGCCCGCCGAACCCCAGAAATGGGAGGGTCCGTGTCCGAGCTCTCCGACTCTGCCTCCTCCGAGCGTGTGTCGGTAGAATTGAGGAGGTCCTCCCCCCACCGACTCACAACTTCCCTAGTTGAGGTCAGCAAAGCTCCGTCCCCACCATACACAGTATTAAGAGAGTTAAAGCTCCTCTTGACGGGGGATTCTGACAAACGTTCCCAGCAGTTCCTCACAATACGTTTGGGCCTTCCAGGTCTGATCGGCATCCTCCCCCACCAGCGGAGCCAATTCACCACCAGGTGGTGATCAGTTGACAGCTCCGCCCCTCTCTTCACCTGAGTGTCCAGGACATACGGCCGCAAGTCCGACGATACAACCACAAAGTCGATCATCAAACTGCGGCCAAGGGTGTCCTGGTGCCAAGTGCACATATGGACACCCTAATGCCTGAACATGGTGTTCGTTATGGACAGTCCATGACTGGCACAGAAGTCCAACAACATAACACCACTCTGATTCAGATCGGGGGGGCCGTTCCTCCCAATCACACCCGTCCAGGTCTCACTGTCATCGCCAATGTGAGCATTGAGGGACATTTACCATCAAAGTTATTATTGATCCATGTGACTTTGTTCATGTTAGACTGTTTGTAAAGCAGCTGACATTGTTCAGAACATTTATTTTAGAAACAGCTCCTATATAATAAATATCATTATTAATATTTTACTCACTGAAAGAGACCTGTTTTAACATCCATACTTTCCACTCTGACAGTTTCACATGTGAACATGAAATGATGTGAATAAGAGCTCACATTAAACACAAGTTGGAATAAGAACTGTTCAGACTGACTCTGGTACATTTTACAGTGTTACACCATTTACACTCAGCTCACCTCAGAGACTGTGAACGTTGGTCTGATTTAAAGTCAATAACACGACCTGTTGACCTGTCGCTCTTCATGGACACACAGCTGGGTTCAGGTTCAGGTTCAGGTCTCTGAAAGCTTCTGATAGGAAAAAAAACACTTGTTTAATTTAAATTGACATGTTCAGTAAAATTCAGTTTGGATTAAAAAGTAAAAATGTGACAGTTTTGGTTTTAAGATATTAAGCTGTGAGATAAAATTTTAATAAATTAAAAAAAAGTTAACATTACTGACTTAATGCACCAGATTACTCAGATCAATCACTGATATATCAATAAAATTAAGTTTTAAATAAATCAACTGAAAACTTAACTTTGTTTTAATAAAGAGCAGAAAGACTAAAGTAAACATCACTTTACACACATGATGCAGCTGATTAATCTCATCAGAGACATCAAGAACTGATCCAAGTCTGAAATAATTCATCTGAAAACTGGTTATTGTCAGAAGTGGTGGTGGAGCGGGAGGTTGAGGACCTAAAAGTTACCAGGAAGGAGGCGAGGGCTGGCAAAAAGGTTGACTGAAACAACTCAATTTAAAGTGCTGCCAAGGCAGGAGCTAAAAACTGCAAATAAACTAAAAGAGAACCAAAGAGGGACGAAGCGGCTGATCACAAGAAAAATACAGAGGAAGGAATTACACAGGTGAGCAGAAACAACCTGCATACAAGGACCTGGCACTGACTGATAAAACCTGGAGAATATACACTGACACTGGGGAGGACTGCAGGTTCCTGGTGTTCACCTCAACGATGAACTGGACCGGACCACCACCACTGATGCAGGTCAGCTCTGTCAGCAACAGACTGCTGCTTCCAAAGTGCAGCAGTGAACGCTGCCGCAGATCTTTCAGCCCATCAGGATCCTCAACAACCAACTATTTCTCTCTGTGCTGTACAAAATGTGCAATCTGTGCATTATTAGGACCAAATGGTGTGAAATATGTTCAGTTTATTCCCTTATTTTCTTTTATAATATAGCCCATACTGAATATTTTACTCTTTTTTTAGATCATCTTCCAAATATGTGATTTTATTATGGGTGCCCAATGCCAAAGGCAGGGCACACATATTACTATTGCTCATACTTATTATTCTCCCGCTTCCGTCACGTTTTTCGGCGCGCTACTCGTTCCACAGCGAAGGTCCGACTAAAATAAAAAACACATGGCTAAGTGCGCGCCGATCGGGAGAGGTGTGCTTGTATTTTTCTCTCTCATTACTCGAGCGGAATAGCGGATAAATGGGAAAAAGCGGGCAAATTGTCAATGGGAAAATGAATGGAGAAGGCCTTAACGAGGCAGTTTGGGGCTCGAAACTGCCTCCCCTTGGAGGCCTCTGAACTCAGCCTTTCAAGGTCACACACACATCATTCAAAGTTTGCGTGTGACAGGAAAGACTCAGCTTTAACTGTGGTAAAGGGCTTGTTAATAGCTTATACGGCTTTGACACAACGGCAGTTTACGTTTTAGGTGTCCAGAGGAGGTCGTGTCATGTCAGTTACACTGTAACTGTCACTCTAAAAATCTTTAAAAAACAATTTCTCGAACAAATTCCTCTCACGTCCAAAATATCTGCCTGATCTGGATAAATTATACATCAAAACGTAGGTATTTTAGTTGTCTTTCACCCAATGTGACTGTCATTGAGCTGGGCCTCACAGATTTCTCACAAATCCCCTCTGAGCGAAGAGAGGGAACATTCCATCCCATTATAAAACGGGCGAGCCCTGAAATCAGTCGGAAAAATAATTTTAAAACTGCCATAATAAAGGAGCCACGGGGGGTAGAAGAATAAAAATGACACCGCTGGCTTCCCCCGTCCTTTCTGGCGCTCACGGTGAAAGAATTATTCGGATACGACTTCTACTTTTCGAACAGCGAGCGTTTTGTTCCAGATTTCTGCCTCAATATGAAAACCCCATGATTTTAAGGGGACAAAGTGAGGTGCAGATTTGGCAGTTGGCAGTTGGCAGGCACAGCTGTTGCCCATAGCAACTAATGCTGACCATACCCAAGATGGCTGCCCTGTTCTATCACAGCTGATGAGGGCAGAGCCAAGATGGCTGATGAGGGCAGAGTAAACATAGCAGCAGGAGGGCAGGAGCAGGAGGGCAGCATTAGGGCAGCAGGAGGGCAGCATTAGGGCTGGAGCAGGGCAGGAGGGCAGGAGCAGGAGGGCAGGAGGAGGGCAGCATTAGGGCAGCAGGAGGGCAGCATTAGGGCTGGAGCAGGGCAGGAGGAGGGCAGCATTAGGGCAGCATTAGGGCAGGAGGAGGGCAGCAGGAGGGCAGGAGCAAGGCAGGAGGGCAGCATTAGGGCAGCAGGAGGGCAGGAGGAGGGCAGCAGGAGGGCAGGAGCCAGGCAGGAGGGCAGCATTAGGGCAGCAGGAGGGCAGGAGGAGGGCAGCATTAGGGCAGCATTAGGGCAGCAGGAGGGCAGCATTAGGGCAGGGCAGGAGGGCAGCATTACGGCAGCATTAGGGCAGCAGGAGGGCAGCATTAGGGCAGGAGCAGGGCAGCATTTGGGCAGCATTAGGGCAGGAGGGCAGCATTAGGGCAGCATTAGGGCAGGAGCAAGGCAGGAGGGCAGCATTAGGGAAGCAGGAGGGCAGGAGGAGGGCAGCATTAGGGCAGCATTAGGGCAGTATTAGGGCAGGAGCAGGGCAGGAGGGCAGCGTTAGGGTAGCAGGAGGGCAGCAGGAGGGTAGCATTAGGGCAGCATTAGGGCAGGAGCAGAGCAGAGCAGGGCAGGAGGGCAGCAGCAGGGCATCAGCAGGGCATCAGCAGGGCAGCCAACATGGTTAAACAGCTTCATGCCAGCTGCTCATGAGACAAATGCGCGCGATAGCGCGCACTCACTCATAAATTTCCATTATTCAGAACAGATTAACAGGTTCATGCCAGCCACTGACGAGACAAATGCGCACGATAGCGCGCACTAACTCATAAATTTCCATTATTCAGAACAGATTAACAGGTTCATGCCAGCTCCTGATGAGACAAATGCGCGCGATAGCGCGCACTAACTCATATGTTTCCATTATTCAGAACAGATTAACAGGTTCATGCCAGGTCCTGACGAGACAAATGCGCGCGATAGCGCGGACTAACTCATAAATTTCCATTAATCTGAACAGATTAACAGGTTCATGGCAGCTGCTGACGAGACAAATGTGCGCGATAGCGCGCACTAACTCATAAATTTCCATTAATCTGAACAGATTAACAGGTTCATGCCAGCTGCTGACGAGACAAATGCGCACTAACTCATATGTTTCCATTACTCTCAACACATCAGTTGTGATAACAGCTTCATGGCAGCCCCTGACGACACAAATGTGCGCGATAGCGCGCACTAACTCATATGTTTCCATTACTCTCAACACATCAGTTGTGATAACAGCTTCATGGCAGCCCCTGACGACACAAATGTGCGCGATAGCGCGCACTAACTCATATGTTTCCATTATTTAGAACAGATTAACAGGTTCATGCCAGCCCCTGATTAGATAATCAGGGATAATGATTAGATAATAAGCACCTGATTGTGATAATAGGTTCATGCCAGTCGCTGACTCATATGTTTTCCATTATTCTGAACAGATCAACTGGGCCTTATGTGTCGAAATCAGGCACATTTCACCAGAACAAGCCACAATCTCATATTTAAGACTGGATTTGAAGTATCTGGCAACTAGCAGCTATCTCAGTCTCTCTGTGTCTGTGGCAGAAGACGGGCAGCAGTTGGGCACCCATCAAAATTTCTTCAGAAATTTTCTAGTTTCATGTTGCTCTTTTGTCTTGTCTTGTGTTTTTTCAGATATATTATTATAATAACTTGATTCACTTTTGCTGCGACCCTTTTGTCACACATCACTCCTGACTCTTTTATCCATCCTGCCTGTACTCTCTTCTTCACCTCTTTTCCACACTTCCTTGGACAGTTGCTCCCACGTACCTGAACTCCTGCACCTTTGTGATCACTGCTCCCTGTAGCCTGACTGTTCTACCTGCCTCCCTCTCATTTACTCACATGTATTCGTTCTTACTACAGTCGGCTTTCATTCCTCTTCCTCTGAACAATCTCCTGCACTTCTATTCTTTCCACTCTGACAGTTTCACATGTGAACATGAAATGATGTGAATAAGAGCTCACATTAAACACAAGTTGGAATAAGAACTGTTCAGACTGACATTTTACAGTGTTACACCATTTACACTCAGCTCACCTCAGAGACTGTGAACGTTGGTCTGATTTAAAGTCAATAACACGACCTGTTGACCTGTCGCTCTTCATGGACACACAGCTGGATTCAGGTTCAGTTTCATGTTGAAGTGTGCGTCTCCGATTCAACGGACTAATCCGATCTGATTTTAACCTTGATTGTAATAAAAATAAACGTTTGGTTTAAATTTACATGGTCAGTAAAATTCTGGATTAAAAAGTAAAAATATGACAATTTTAAGATATTTAATTGAGATTAAATAAAATCTGAAAACTGAAAACACTTTGTTTTAATTTTATTTTAATCTATATTACAGATTTTATGCACCATGTTTACATTACATGTTATGTACAGCTGGACATGATGAATATTAATAAATTAAGCAGATATCAAATATTTTATCTGAGAACTATTCATCATCTTAACTGTTAGTCAGCTTGGTTTGAACACTGAAGACTTACTTTCTGTCAGATGGATCCATGCTGCTGAATTCCCATCAACTCACACACACTTTCTACCTTCATCTGCAGAGGAAACACAGATCATTCATCTGCACATCAACTCAAATCCTCTTTTCCATCATCTGTGCTGTACACAGATCAGCTGCTCCTCCACTGATTGGCTCTGATTCTCTGTTTCAGTGTCAGCTGAATGCAGTCAGACAGGAGTGTTGAGGCAGAGGAAGCTGCCATCAGCTGCTGTAATTCCACTACCTGTCCACTAGATGGAGGCATGGAGCTACAGCCCAGCACACCTCATGATGAAGGATTCTAAGGAAGAGCTTCTTTCCTGAGGCTGTGACCCTGCTGAATTCTGCACCGTCACTTTAACTTCTACCATCGTACCGTCACTTTACTGCATCCTTGCACCTTCTGCACTGCTTATGTGTGACTATATTCTATATATTACTATACTGTCTATATTTCATCATCATCTCTACATTCCTTTAAGATAATAATCACCAAACCTTTTAGAAAATGGTCTAATGGATCCACCTCAGGGGTGTTTGAGATTTTACGGCTGTTTTTCTGGTCATGAATGTGATAAATATATTTAACTTAATTAAAATAAAAACATGAAGCAGTTTATTTGTGAAGAAAACAAACAGAAACTTCAGCTGATCATCATTTTGATTGAATCCAGTTAATTAATAATCTGATCATCGTGTAGATTTGTCTTCAAACACAAACTGATCAAAGTTTGTTCTGAAATAAGAAGCGAACATGTTCTCCAACATTACAGAGCAGAAACAAACAGGAAACTCACAGATTGTTCAGAGCTGCAGAAGAAGAAGACTCTCCACTCGACAGACTGAGACACAGGTGAGCTGCTTCCTGGAACCAGTCAGAGCAGAGTCCACCTGTGATGGAGGCGGGACAGATAGAAGCTGTCTGACCAGTGGAGTTCATGTTAAAACACGCCTCCAAGTTCCTTAACAACAAACTCTGATCTGAAAACATTTATTCAGCCGTTCTCTCTGAATGTTCTCTGAGATTCTCCAGAATCGCCATCAGAAACATTAAAACCAGGCTTTAAACTGGGATCTGTTCTGTGCAGCAGCTCTGTAGTTTTAGTGCTGCTACAGATGCACCAGATGTGTGCACAAGGCAATGATGTAATGCTGAGAGCTTTCAGCTAATCTGCCTTTTAGGTTAGTTTGAGCTGGAATTCAGCAGCTAGTTTAATTTAACCAGAAATAGAGGAAAGTTACAGAATAACTGAAGTTACAGGATGATTTTGTAAAGTCTAAATGTTGTTTATCCAACTATGAGATCTTTCAGACAGCCACACCTTCATCTCTTCAGCGTGAAAATATGTCGTCGGACCGGTCAGACTCGGTTAAAGTCAGATGCTGACGCCTGAAGACATTAACCCTTCTCATGATGCTCAGAGGGAACAAACAAACACTCTGTTACTGTTTCCATTTCACTGTTTGGCTGTTGAAGCTCTGATGTACAAAGTGGACTCTTCATTGATCTGGATTTATCTCCCTCTGGTGGTGAAAAGATGAACCTCATGATGTCAGTTCAATGAACAGATTAAATTATGTGTTTTTAAACACTTAAATACTTCAGTGTAGTTATTAAAGTTGTAATAATGACTGTTGATAACCACATGAAACCATGAACTGAACATATACTATCTAATCAGGTTTAGAGTCACTGAACAGAAAGAGCTCAACTCAAAGCAATGAATTATTCTAACTGGGATTAACAGCAAACTTCAGTTTTAATGGTGTTGGATCTCACTGCTGCCTCTGACACAGCTGATCATCCATTCTTTCATGGTGAAGATGGCGCCTTAAGACTGGCAGCCTGTTGCAGCAGAGTTTCTGTTACTTCGAGGTGTTCTTCATGCACTTTAGTGTCTTTTTAATTGTCTTTAAATGTCTTCAGGTGATTCCAGAGGGCATCAGACGCCGTGGATGCAGAGCTGGAGCAAAAGTTGAAGGAGATTTAAATCCTGAGTTCCCTCAGCCATCATGGGAAATGTGAGGTCTTTGTCAGTTAAGATGGACGAGTTGTGGGCACTGATAGAGACTCAGAGGGAGGACCGTGAGCGCTTTCCAAAGACATGGCTGCAGGTGGACCTCACAGACCCTGTTTCACCAAACAAGAAGAAGACAGGGACGTTTGGAGGAGCGGTGAGTGGAAAGGTGGAGGGATTGCTGTGTTCATGAATGAAAGATGGTGTAATCCCAAGCATGTTAAGGTTAAGGAACATCTTTAGGCAGGAGTTTGCGTCCGTCCTGTTTGCAGAGAGAGTTCTTCTCTGCTGTACTTGTTGGTGTTCATGTTCCACCATCAGCTGACGGAGCAGTAACATCGCTCAGCTGCAGTCTGGACACCCGGAGGCCATCAGTTATTACTGGAGATTTCAACCATGACAGTTTGGACTCTACTCTTCCCACTTTTCATCAGTTTGTTAACTGCACCACAAGAGAAAATACAACACTGGACCTTCTGTGTGCAAATGTTAAAGCTGCATACAGAGCCACAGTCCTACCTCCACTCAGCCACTCTGATCAGAATATGGACTGAGGCTGGAAAAATCATGGGCCAGAACTGGGAGATGTTTGAGTTGGTGAGGGACAGGAGATCACATCCATCTCATCCTCTCCATGAAACTCTACAGACACAGCGGAGGTCACTCTCCAACAGACTGATTCAGTTCTGCTTCTACAGTGAACGCTTCAGGGAAACATTCCTAACATTCACCATCTCTCTGTTCAACAGCTCACCTCTGCAACAGGTGAACTCACCACTGCAGTCCACATCTGTTTATATTGTTAATACACTGTTAATAACTATGTCAGTTTTATTGCACTGCCACATTTATACAACTTTTAAATATTGGGACACTCTGTAGATAAAGTTCTATATTTTTAATATATATTTTAAGCTTTTCTGTCATCATTTATTCTTATTGGTTATTCTAACATAATGTTTTATATAGGTTAGCACCGTCACCTCACAGCAAGAGGGTTTCAGGTTCGATCCCTGCCTGGGGCCTTTCTGTGTGGAGTTTCTCCCCGTGTATGCGTGGGTTCTCTCCGGGTACTCCGGCTTCCTCCCACCATCCAAAAACATGCATTTTAAGTTAATTGGTGACTCTAAATTGTCCGTAGGAGTGAGTGTGAGCGTGCATGGTTGTTTGTCTCGTTTGTCTCTATGTGGCCCTGTGATGCGACCTGTCCAGGGTGTACCCCGCCTTTCGCCCGATGACTGCTGAGAAAGGCTCCAGCCCACCCGCTACCCGATTAATGGACTGTCGGTATAGAAAATGGATGGATGGATGTTTTGTATAAACTACTTTAGCTGTTGCATTGTGACGACCCTGCTGCTTGCTGCCGTCATTGTCATCATGTGGACTGTAACAGAGAAACTACGATCATCACTGCCCTCCAGTGGTCACGGTCAGTAACTACAACTCCTCACATACAGTAATACTGATGTTCTCACCAACATTACTCCGCTTACTGCAGGATTTTGGCTCTAATGTTCATCAGTCTGATAATGAGAGAGTCAGCGGAGAGATAACTGACTGATATGAACTGATTAAAGGTTCTTCAGCTTCTTTATTTTCTCGGTTAAATTCACTCTTTTTAATGTAAAAAAGCTCTTTCCAACAGCACTTTGATTTTAGATGCTTTTATCATTTATATTCAGTCTGATTTTATATTTTTAAATGAGATGTGGCTGAAATCTGGAGTTAATTCTCAGCTTTCTGAACTATACCCTCCAAGTTGTGACAGTTTGAACCAGCCAACATTATGTGGCAGAGTGGATTTTTACATGTTTTTAACTCTTTAAACTTTGAACTCTTTAAACTTTGACTTCTACAGAAATATTGTCACTTGTGACATTCACACAGCATCATGGGAATCTCATTCCTCGGACATTAAAAGTTCCAGCCATGTAGATTTGTCAGCCCGTCCCCACGATGAGAACAGCCGCATTCATTCAGCGCATTCTTGGCTGGAAACTTCTTCCAGCGTGTTATTGGACACCGCTTCTTCACAGTATTCGTGGAATCGCGTCAGGACACGCGCGCATTAAAACATTGTTAAAAGATAAAGAAAAGAATTAAATGGATTTTGGTGGTAAATAGTTTCGGCTACAGTTGTTTAGTTCTCTGTGCGGGTGTTCTCAGCTCTTTCAAATGAATCATAGCGCCCTACGTTGGCTGCAGACCAATCGAAGCAGGTGTTGTGCTACAAATAGTATAAAATCATCATTTGATGACTTGTTCAGCGCTCACTGGCAAGACTGGAAATAATTAAAATGGTCAAACTAATATATCTAAACCATTAATGTCTTAATACACATCAAGTTTCCATCGTGCGAAATCTTGGATCTGCCACCTTTCATGCCTTAATCTCGCAGATTCACGCGAGATTTCACGTGTTAGGACTTTGTTCGGACCTTGTTAGGAATTGTTAGGACTTTGTTAGGAATTGTTAGGACCTTGTTAGGACTTTGTTAGGAATTGTTAGGACTTTGTTAGGACCTTGTTAGGAATTTGTTCGGACCTTGTTAGGACCTTGTTAGGAATTGTTAGGACTTTGTTAGGAATTGTTAGGTCTTTGTTAGGACTTTGTTAGGACTTTGTTAGGACCTTGTTAGGACCTTGTTAGGACTTTGTTAGGACTTTGTTAGGACCAAAATGGGGCAAAAGGGAAAAGATGGTGGTGGGATGGACAGTTTGACCTGACTGCATCTGTTTTATATTGGATTTATTCATCAGGAAACAACAGAGACTGTGAACCGTCTGACATACTGACTGTGTGAAGTTAAATAATTCCCATTTTCCTAACATTTGAAGCTGTGACAGTTTAATGGAAAGTCTTTGTTGTGTGTTTCTGGAAGGTGGTTGAAAGTAAAGCCAACATGAAAAAACATCACACATTCCTTCTGCATTTTGTCTGTTTTTTGTTCAATAAATAATGACACAGAATATGAAAAGTGTTGCTGATGTGAGGTAGATTTACCTCATTTTAAGAGCTGGTGAGATCCAGATCATGTCTGATTTGATCAAAACCCTAAATAAGATGGGGAAGCTGAAATGCTGGCAATGAGGTCAAATTTGATGTATATATTAAAAAAATAATGTTGTTATTTGAGTCTGTGAGGAGCAAAGATATTCAGAGGATCTCCAGTTTGTCCACAAATGTGTTTAAAACAATGTTCCTCTGAGAAAGACTGGAAGGGATCTGCATATTTCTCCCTCTACAGAGCAGAATATCATTAAAGCATTCAAGGAATCTGGAGGAGTTTCAGTGCATCAAGAACCGTCATTCATCAGCAGCTGATAGAAGCACATGGACAAGGGATTACTGTGGAAACCTTTGTCAAGCACCACAATACAGAGTTCCATTCACAAGCTTTACTGTGCAGGAAAGAAGCCTGATGTTAACCTCGTCCACTTCTCTGGGCTCAGAGGCATCTGGGATGGACCGTCACACGGTGGAAACGTGTACTGTGGTCAGACCGGTCAGTATTCCAGATCTTTGTTGGAAGAAATGGAGCAAAGACCAAAAGGAGCATCCAGCCTGCTGTCAGCAACCAGTCCCTGCAGCCAGGCAAAGCAGCTCAGTGTGTGTGTGACTGACATTAAATGCATAAAACGCCCAATAATGTAAATTTATTAGCAGTTCACAAAGTCATTGAGGGCTTGCCCTCATTTACAATGATGTCAGGTAACAACATATTAAACACATGATCAAAGGTAACTGTAGCTGCACAGGTCCAATGAAACATCATCCAGATGTCTTTATTAAAGCTTTATTTGGTCTCTCTTCTCTCTTCAGAGGGCATCATGAAAACTACAAAAATAAGACATTCAGGCTGAATGAATGCATCTTTCATCTCTTTGTCAGCCTCATGCTAGTTTCCACCATCGTAACAGCCCCAAAAACACGTTAGCATCACATACTCAGAATGAATCAGAAAACAATCGTGGACATTTACAGTGTTGTGGACCTCGTGCAGAATCAGATCACGTTGGAGACGTGTTTCCTTCCTCAGCGTCCATGTTGGATCTGACCCATAATGCCGCAGGTCATGTGACCTGTTACACCACAGTAATGAAAACGAGCACATTCCTCAACAACATGATTTAACAAAGGAAGGGTTTAGAAAGGCCTTTAACCATCTTATTTATTACATTTTAATGGCAACAGAGCAGAAGCTCAGACACAGGACTGAATGACAAAGGCTGCTACAGCAGCAAGCTAAGGCAGGGTAACCAAGGACCTGGATAGAACAAAAACCCAGGAGCAGATATACTGGGAGGGATGATTGGATGGGTGGATACAGGTGAGTAATGATCACAAGGAGCAGGCGGTAACATGGTGAAAGAAGGCAACTGGGGACATCTAGGGACAATGGCAGGAAACAGCATGAGAAATAAACTTAGAGACTCACTAACAGCAAAGACAGAGTCCAGAGGAGTTAAAGCAAAAAAGATATAAAAGACACAAAAGGAGCTGAACTAAGGCAGAGAACTGAATCAAATGAAGAATCAGTCAAAGAAACCAAAAGTCAAAAACTCACAGACCAGGACAGTAACTTTTAATGGAAAGTGTTGAAACTATAGTGAAGGATGGCCGGCCATTTTCTGTGGTTGAAGATGGGGGCTTTAGAAGGTTTAAGCATCCTTGACCCCACTTATATCATTCTTATACCCTTCAGGGTAGAAAGGCCTTGAAGCCCCCGGTGGACGTATGTTATGAAAAGACCAGGAAGAAACAGACCCTAACAGTTAGTCTCACTGCAGATATGTGGACCTTCAATCATTACGGATGCGTGCTTTGCCGTTACAGTCCATTCGTTGTTGGACAAATTAGAACTTTAAGGAGTTCAAAGGTCATCTGTGTCACACACAGCAGCAACTCAGTTGATGCAACTAGAGGCACCTGAGAGGTGCATTACAGACGGGGTCCCTGCTGTGATTACAGATGGGGCCACAGCATTGCAGCAGGTGTCAACCAGCTGGGTATTAGACACTTTTATTGATTTGCTCATGTTCTCCACCTGGTGTTGAAGAAATCTTTAGCATAAGCCCCAAAGTGGAGGCAATCTGAACCCAGGCCATCAAGGTGGTGAGTTACTTCAAATCTAGCACTACTGACAAGAAAAAGCTCAGTGCAGTCCAAACACGTGTGGAGATGGCTGTACTGAAGCTGGTGCAGATTGACCAGATGGAACAGCTCTTTCACCATGCTACAGAGGTTCGGGGGGGCTCTTGGAGCAGCTTTGGCCTCCCTTGCCACCAAAGGGCAACCCAACAGAGTCTTGGAGTCTTGCAGCTGTTCTACAAAGCCACTATAGAGCTGTGGGAGGGTCCAAGGCTATTCCCCTCATTCAGATGCTCAGATATTTAATCACACAGTGTGGTCAAATGCCCAATAACATTGGAAACTAATTAAACCCAATTAACGCCTTCACCAAGAGCAGGGCCATCTGACCAACAGGACTTCAACCTCTGGGCTGATTGGAGAATCAAAGTCAGATAAACTCCACCATCAGAGCTATGTGGAAGTGATAATATAATAAGAGTATAACTGCACATCATCAGGATGAACCCTGGCTGCTCAGCAAACTTCTGCTCATTTCAGCAGAATCAGTGAAGATCTGTCAGCAGGTTGGAAATTCATCTCGGCTGATTGCAGCTCAGTGATTCCTCTCTGATGTCACAGTTTATCACATGTGCAGCAAACTAACTGCAGCTGACAGCAGCTGAATGGTCTCAGCTGAAGTGAGCTGCAGAGAAACACAACATACTGATATTCAGTGTGAAGCTTTGACTGGAAACACAGAAAAACAACATCCTGGAAGAATGGACGCTTCCATCTTTAAAGGACTGGAAGAGGAAGAAGTTTCCAAGGAATCATTCAGAAGAGTTTCAAACAGAAACTGACTGAATCCATGAATCTGAAAATGTGTTTCTGAGTGAAAGAGACAGACATGTACAGACTGAACTATCTGTTCAACAGTGATTCTCTGACAGGAGGAAACTATTTATGCTCAACACAGAGACACTGAAGAACCAGATGAAGTTAACCAGACTCCAAACCCAGGATGCAGAGGTTCTTCAGTGAATGTGGTGTTGAAGGTGTGGAGGTGGATCAGTGTGTCAGAGGAGACTCTGTAGAAGGACAGAGTGCCAGCAGGACGGTCCACATACACTGCTGCTCTGTTAGAGACAGAGGAGGAGGAGGAGGGGATGGATGTTTCTCTGTTATTGTGCCAGACAGAGTAACCAGAACGATCAGAGCAGAACAGACTCCAGGACTGATCATTGCATCCAAACACACAGTCTCTGTCTCCTCTCCTGCTGATTCCTCTGTAACTCACTGATATATCAACCTCTCCTCTCCACTCGACCTCCCAGAAACAGCGACCAGTCAGAACATTTCCACACAGCAGCTGACACCAGCCATCAAATCTGTCTGGATGATGAGGATATGGCTGAACCTCCTCCACATATGTCACCTTCCTGTTGTTGTCAGACAGTTTCAGTTCTCTGGTCACTGTGTTTGTGTCTATGGTGAGTCGACAGGAATCTGATGGAGAGGACAAACACAATCCAGCTGCAGTTATTGATCTATCATCTGTTCACTTTGATCAGTGAGGGATGTGACAGTGTGAAGATGGCTGGATGTCATGAATCAGATGAAGAACACACTTACACTTCCTCAGACCTGGTGTCAGCCATCGTTCTCCAGCAGGCTCCACCCTGAAAGGAGGAGGGGGGTCAGAGCAGCACAGTCTCTTTCAGCATGCAAACATGGACATTACATGGCTCTCACACACACATTGTTCTACACTGAGGAAAATGCTGACTGCTCATGAGTCCTTCACACAGCCCCACTTGAAAAACACAGAAATATCCCTTTAACTGGATGAATAAAGTCTCTGAATCTGCTGGATATGTTTCCTTACAGGCTGTGCATTAACCAGCAGATGATTGCTGGTATGGATGTTTTCTTTGTGGCCCATTTATCTCAGAAATGACCTGATAAACCTCCATCATTCTGACAGATCCACGCTGTTTTAAGGGGACACCGGCTAATGCTGGCAGACATTTCCTCCTCCTCCTGAGGTTTGCTCCTCCCTCGCTGCTCGTCATCACTTCTAACCAGCTCATGAGCCGGTGAAAGGAAAAGGAGCGGACTGTGTCTGAAGTTATGGAAATAAGTTGTGAAAGTACGTGGACAGTATGGGATGTTTCAGAAGTTTCATCTCCACTTCGGATCAGACTTAAATTACACTGAAAACATCTGTACGCACGGTCTGAAGAACATGGTGTGATGCTGCAGCAGACCTCTCCATACCTGAGAGTGTCCAGCCTCCACTGTGGATCTTCCAGTCCAGCTGATAGCTGCTTCACTCCTGAGTCTCCTGGATGGTTGTAGCTTAGGTCCAGCTCTCTCAGATGGGAGGGGTTGGAGGTCAGAGCTGAGATCAGAGAAGCACAGCCTTCCTCTGTGATCAGACAGCCTGACAGGCTGCAGAAAACAACACAAATGATTCTGAGAGAAAAAACACCAACAGTAGGCACCATCCTGAACAGGTCAGCTGTTCATCCATGACTGTAAAGCAGAATTAAAATGATCAGCAGTTGAACAGTTGAATGAATCCTGACCTGAGAGCTTCCAGGTTACAGTTTGGACTCAGCAGTCCAACAGACAGCTGCTTCACCCCTGAATCCTGCAGGTTGTTGTTACTCAGGTCCAGTTCTGTCAGACTGGAGGACTGGGAGCTGAGAGCTGAGGACAGAGCTGCACAGCTTCTCTCTGAGAGGTTACAGTCACTCAGTCTGAGGAGGGAATAATGAGATAAATCTGTGACTTTCTCTCCGATAAACAGCAGGAGTATATTCATACATTTCCCTCAAAATCTAAATAAGCAAGTAAATAAATGATAAATTATAAAATAATTAAAAGATTATCTGATAAATAACTGTTATTTTCTCTCCTTTTAACAAGTAAACAGCGTATTTAAAACATATTTATCTCTGTACTTACACAGCTTTGTTGGAGGCTTTGACCACTGACAGCAGCCTCAGAAGAGCCTCCTCTGAAGCAGAGTATTTCTTCAGCTCAAACACATCCAGATGTTTTCCTGATGACAGTAAGATGAAGACCAGAGCTGACCACTGAGCAGGAGACACTTTGTCTGTGGAGAGACGTCCTGAACTCAGGGCCTGTTGGATCTCCTCCACCAGAGAACGATCATTCAGTTCATTCAGACAGTGGAACAGATTGATGCTTCTCTCTGCAGACAGATCCTCACTGATCTTCTCCTTGATGTAATCAACTGTTTCCTGATTGGTCTGTGAGTTACTTCCTGTATGTGTCAGTAGGCCTCGTAGGAGCCTCTGATTGGTCTGCAGGGAAAGACCCAGGAGGAAGCGGAGGAACAGGTCCAGGTGTCCATTTGGACTCTTTAAGGCCTTGTCCACAGAACTATGATGGAGATTTTTTATTTTATTTTTGTCTTTGAATGATTTAAACATCTTTTGTTTTTCTCCCATCAGGTTGACTCCAGACTTGATGAAGGTCAGATGGACATGAAGAGCAGCCAGAAACTCCTGAACACTCAGATGGATGAAGCAGAACACCTTCTCCTGGTACAGCCCTCTCTCCTCTTTAAAGATCTGTGTGAACACTCCTGAGTACACTGAGGCTGCTGAGATGTCGATGCCACACTCTGTCAGGTCTGATTCATAGAAGATCAGGTTTCCTTTCTGCAGCTGCTCAAAAGCCAGTTTTCCCAGAGACTCAATCATCTTCCTGCTCTCTGGACTCCAGTGTGGATCTGTCTCAGCTCCTCCATCATACTTGACCTTCTTCACTTTGGCCTGAACCACCAGGAAGTGGATGTACATCTCAGTCAGGGTCTTGGGCAGCTCTCCTCCCTCTCTGGTTTCCAACACATCCTCCAGAACTGTAGCAGTGATCCAGCAGAAGACTGGGATGTGGCACATGATGTGGAGGCTTCGTGATGTCTGGATGTGGGAGATGATGCTGCTGGCCTTCTTCTTATCTCTGCATCTCCTCCTGAAGTACTCCTTCTTCTGTGGGTCAGTGAACCCTCTGACCTCTGTCACCATGCCAACACAGCCAGGAGGGATCTGATTGGCTGCTGCAGGCCGTGTGGTTATCCAGAGGCGAGCCGAGGGAAGCAGGTTCCCCCTGATGAGGTTTGTCAGCAGCACATCCACTGAGGTGGACTCTGTAGAATCAGTCAGGGGCTCCTTGCTGTGGAAGTCCAGAGGAAGTCGACACTCATCCAGACCGTCAAAGATGAACACAACCTGGAACTGTTCAAAGCTGCAGATTCCTGCTTCTTTGGTTTCGGTAAAGAAGTGATGAACAAGTTCCACCAAGCTGAACTTTTTCTCTTTCAGCACATTCAGCTCTCTGAAAGTGAATGGAAACATGAAGTGGATGTCCTGGTTGGCTTTGCCTTCAGCCCAGTCCAGAGTGAACTTCTGTGTTAAGACTGTTTTTCCAATGCCAGCCACTCCCTTTGTCATCACTGCTCTAATTGGTTTGTCTCTTCCAGGTGGGAGTTTAAAGATGTCTTCTTGTCTGATGAATGTTTCTGCTCTACCTGCTTTCCTGGATGCTGCTTCAATCTGTCTGACCTCATGTTCATCATTGACCTCTCCAGTCCCTCCCCCTGTGATGTAGAGCTCTGTGTAGATCTGATTCAGAAGGGTTGGGTTTCCTGCTCTAGGAATCCCCTCAAACACACACTGGAACTTCTTCTTCAGAGCAGATTTAACTTTATAAACTGGAGAAAATTCTGAATGAAGACAAGAAATAACATCAGTAAACAGACATTTCCACCCTGTAAAGAATGAGTATTTGAACATGTGTTGTTCTGTGAGCTGAGACATCAGAAAATGTGTCATTTATCCAGCAGGTTAAATCTTTAGAGGAATCCTCTTACTGCTCTGCAGACGCTCAGCCAGCTCCTCCTGCTTCATTCTCCTCAGGAAGTGAACTGTGATCTTCACTAATGCCTCTCTGCTCCACCTCTGCTCTTCATCCTCACCCTCCCTCTGACTCTCTAAGCATTCTCCGTAATCTGGACTCAGAACCTTCTGGATCTTCTTCAGCTCCTCCTTCACAAAAGTGAGCATGTTGTCCTCCAGCAGCTGGAACAGAATACTATATGAATGAGCCAATCAGGCTGAAATCATGGAGCCAAACATCAGATCCATGTTGGACACACTGACAATCCGCTGGTCTGCAAAGTGCAGCCTGGAGATGACTGTGAACACAATAGATGGAAAAGTAGTTGTTGTACATGTACAGACCATAAATATGGAGTCCAGCTGTGTCTGATGCTGCTGGGCAGACTGACCACTGGGAACCTCTGAGCTCTGCTGGTCCACTCTGTGGAGGAATCATGAAGAATGAGCTCACATTGTGTCTGTCCACACAGAGAAAAACACAAGGTAAAGGTCCATGAAGGGATGTGTGGATGTGAACAGTGAACGCAGCCATAAAGCAGCTGATTAACTACATCAGCAGCATCTGTGTTCCAGAAGATAAGAGCTCATTGTGTCTCTAACAGTGGGAGGAAGCTGATGTCAGATGAAGCAGTTTGAGGAGGAAGGGACACAGATCTGTGTGAACAGACAGAAGATTTGTGTGTTTGTGAGGAGTCGAGCTGACGTGTTGGTTGGATTGTAGCTGCAGTTTCTGAAATACAACAAGAGCTTCAATCTTGAATCAGTTAATTGGTTTCCAGATTTATTGAACAGAAACGAGTCCAAAGAAATGATTTTCAGAGTCTTCACTGACCAACTTCTTTGTATTTAGAAAACAGAAGCAAATGTAGAATCTGATGCAGCAACACTCAGTTGTTCTGGAGTCAAAGAAAGACAGAAAGTTTATATAATCTACAGTAACAGCGTTCTGGAAGCTTCTCCAAGCAGCAGGTTACCTGCTGACAGGTGAGGGTGTCAGGATTGGGTATAAAAGCAGCTTCCACCAAAGGTTCAGTCTCTCCAACAAGGATGGGTCGTGGCTCACCACTTTGTGCCAAACTCCATCAGAGAATCATCATCAGTTCAGGAAATATTTCTCAGAGTCAGATTGTAAAGAACTTTGGTCTTTCAGCATCTACAGAGCAGAATATTGTGAACAGATTCAGGGAGTCTGGAGAAATCTCAGTGTGGAAAGGCCAAGGACAGAAAGCACTGTTGGATGAGCTCGGAGCCCTCAGGCAGAACTGCATGAGAAACTGTCAGGCCACCATGATCAATGCAGCCACATGGGCTCAGAGTTTATTGGTATTATTATTGTCATGTTTTTGGGTTTCAAACTTTCTTCTTTGTGAAAACCTTTGTTCAGACATTTTACCATCCATCCATCCATCATCTACAGCTTATCCGGGGGTCAGGTCGCGGGGGCAGCAGGTTTAACAGAGAAACCCAGACGTCTCTGTCCCCGGCCACTTCCTCCAACTCTTCCGGGGGGACCCCGAGGCGTTCCCAGGCCAGTCGAGAGACATAGTCTCTCCAACGTGTCCTGGGTCTTCCCCGGGGTCTCCTCCCAGTGGGACGTGCCCAGAACACCTCACCAGGGAGGCGTCCAGGGGGCATCCTAACCAGATGCCACCTCATCTGACTCCTCTCAATGCGGAGGAGCAGAGGTTCTACTCCGAGCCCCTCCCGGATGACTATCTCTAAGGGAGAGCCCAGACACCCTGCGGAGTAAACCCATTTCGGCCGCTTGTATTCACGATCTTGTTCTTTCGGTCACTACCCACAACTCGTGACATTAGGTGAGGATGGGAACGTAGATTGACCAGTAAATAGAGAGCTTCGCCTTCTGGCTCAGCTCCTTCTTCACAATGACGGGTCGGTGCAGAGCAACACTGCAGACGCTGCACATATCCACCCGTCAATCTCACGTTCCATTCGTCCCTCACTGTGAATGAGACCCCGAGATACTTGAACTCCTCCACTTGGGGAAGGATCTCATTCCCGACCTGGAGAGAGCATTCCACCCTTTTCCGGCTGAGAACCATAGTCTCGGACTTGAAGGTGCTGAATCTCATGCCAGCCTCTTCACACTTGGCTGCAAACCGCTCCAGTGAGAGCTGAAGATCATGGCCCGACGACGCTAACAAAACTACATCATCCGCAAAAAGCAGAGACGCGATTCTGAGGTCGCCAAATCGGACACCCTCGACGCCCTGGCTGTGCCTAGAAATTCTGTCCATAAAAGTTAAGAACAGAAACGGTGACAAAGGGCAGTACTGGTGGAGTCCAACCCTCACCGGAAGCGTATCCGACTTACTGCCGGTCTTGCGGACCAAACTCTGACACCAGTCATACAGAGACCGAACGGACCCTATCAAGGGGTCCGGCACTCCATATTCCCCCCACAGGACTCCCCGAGGGACACGGTCGAACGCTTTCTCCAAGTCCACAAAACACATCGAACTCCCATGCACCCTCCAGGATCCTGCTGAGGGTATAGAACTGGTCCACTGCTCCACGGCCAGGATGAAAACCTCACTGCATCTCCTGAATCTGAGATTCGACTATCCGACGGATCCTCCTCTCCAGTACCCCCGAATAGACCTTACCAGGGAGGCTGAGGAGTGTGATACCCCTATAGTTGGAACACACCCTCCGGTCCCCCTTTTTAAAGAGGGGGACCACCACCCGATCTGCCAGTCCAGAGGCACTGTCCCCGATGTCCACGCGATGCTGCAGAGGCATGTCAGCCAAGACAGCCCTACAACATCCAGAGCCCTGAGAAACTCAGGACGGACCTCATCCACCCCTGGGGCCCTGCCGCCGAGGAGCTTTTTGATTCCCTTGGAGGAGGCAGAGTTGGAGAGCTCGGAGACGGGGCCTCCCATTTCCTGGGCTGAGGTTGTCGAGGTGGTCAAAAAGCAATTGATCCATGTGACTTTGTTCATGTTAGACTGTTTGTAAAGCAGCTGACATTGTTCAGAACATTTATTTTAGAAACAGCTCCTATATAATAAATATCATTATTAATATTTTACTCACTGAAAAAGACTTATTTTAACATCCATTCTTTCCACTCTGACAGTTTCACATGTGAACATGAAATGATGTGAATAAGAGCTCACATTAAACCCAAGTTGGAATAAGAACTGTTCAGACTGACTCTGCTACATTTTACAGTGTTACACCATTTACACTCAGCTCACCTCAGAGACTGTGAACATTGGACTGATTTAAAGTCAATAAAACGACCCATTGACGCGTCGCTCTTCATGGACACACAGCTGGGTTCAGGTTCAGGTTCAGGTCTCTGAAAGCTGCTGATAGGGAAAAAAACACTTGTTTATTTTAATTTAAATAAATCAAGCAGACACCCTTTCCACTTTTAAGATTAGGCTTAAAACTTTCCTTTTTGATAAAGCTTATAGTTAGGGATGGCTCAGGTAATCCTGAAACATCCCATGGTTAAGCTGCCATAGGCCCAGACTGCTGGGGGACCTCATCTGTCACACCTTTCCTCACTTTGCTCTCTTTTTCCCCCTGTTTAATTTCTCAAATGATTTTATGTCCATGTGACATTATTGTGGTTATTAACTTGTGTTTCCCTGTTCCAACAGGTATCCTTTGAATGGTGTTATGTTGTTTTTCCCCCCTCTTTTCCCTCTTTTCTGTCTTCTCAAACCCCAGCTGGTCCAGGCGGATGGGTCAGACCCTTCCTGGTTCTGGTTCTGCCAGAGGTTTCTTCCTGTTAAAGGGAGTCGTTCCTTTCCACAGTCCCTCAGGTTCAGGACGGGAGATTGGACTGAAGACAACAATCTATTGGTTTCCTTAGCTAGGATATTATTTTTTTAATTGGCTTTATATGAATTAATTGGATTATGATTACAATGAATTTAATTCCAATTGGCTTGAATTGGACTATATTATTTAAGTACCTTGAGATGACAATTGTTGTAATCTGGCACTATATAAATACAATTGAATCTAATTGAATTGAACTGAAAACTTCCCTTTGTTTTAATAAAGAGCAGAAAGACTAAAGTAAACATCACTTTACACACATGATGCAGCTGATTAATCTCATCAGAGAAATCAAGAACTGATCCAAGTCTGAAATAATTCATCTGAAAACTGGTTATTGTCAGAAGTGGTGGTGGAGCGGGAGGTTGAGGACCTAAAAGTTACCAGGAAGGAGGCGAGGGCTGGCAAAAAGGTTGACTGAAACAACTCAATTTAAAGTGCTGCCAAGGCAGGAGCTAAAAACTGCAAATAAACTAAAAGAGAACCAAAGAGGGACGAAGCGGCTGATCACAAGAAAAATACAGAGGAAGGAATTACACAGGTGAGCAGAAACAACCTGCATACAAGGACCTGGCACTGACTGATAAAACCTGAAGAATATACACTGACACTGGGGAGGACTGCAGGTTCCTGGTGTTCACCTCAACGATGAACTGGACCGGACCACCACCACTGATGCAGGTCAGCTCTGTCAGCAACAGACTGCTGCTTCCAAAGAGCAGCAGTGAACGCTGCCGCAGATCTTTCAGCCCATCAGGATCCTCAACAACCAACTATTTCTCTCTGTGCTGTACAAAATGTGCAATCTGTGCATTATTAGGACCAAAAGGTGTGAAATATGTTCAGTTTATTCCCTTATTTTCTTTTATAATATAGCCCATACTGAATATTTTACTCTTTTTTTAGATCATCTTCCAAATATGTGATTTTATTTTATGTTGCTCTTTTGTCTTGTCTTGTGTTTTTTCAGATATATTATTATAATAACTTGATGGGTGAACTTTCTGTTGGTCACCTGCTGTCTTGTTTCCTGCTGCTGTGAAAAAGAAAAGTCCCCGCTGTGGGATGAATAAAGTTCAGTTTATCTTTTACACTCTTCTTCTTCTCCTTTCAGCCTCTCCCTTCATCAGGGGTCACCACAGCGAGTCCATCTTTTCCACCTCACCCTGTCCTCTGCATCTTCTGCTCTCACACCAACTACCTTCATATCCACGCTGACCACATCCATATGTCTCCTCTCTGGTCTCCCTCTCCTCCTGCTGCCTGGCAGCTCCATCTCCAGCATCCTCCCACCAATACATCCACTGTCCCTCCTCTGTCCAAACCATCTCAGTCTGCCCTCTCTGACTTTGTCTCCTACATTTCCAACCTGTGCCGTCCCTCCGATGCTCTCATTCCTAATCCTGTCCATCCTGGTCCCTCCCAAAGAGAAGCTCAACATCTCAGCTCTGCCACCTCCAGCTCTGCTTCCCGTCTCTCAGTCAGTGCCTCTGTCTGCAAACCCTACAGCAAGGCTGCTCTCACTACTCTCTTCTGCACCTTTCTATTCACCTTTGCTGCGACCCTTTTGTCACTCATCACTCCTGACTCTTTTATCCATCCTTCTTCACCTCTTTTCCACACTTCCTTGGACAGCTGCTCCCACGTACCTGAACTCCTGCACCTTTGTGATCACTGCTCCCTGCAGCCTGACTGTTCTACCTGCCTCCCTCTCATTTACTCACATGTATTCGTTCTTACTACAGTCGGCTTTCATTCCTCTTCCTCTGAACAATCTCCTGCACTTCTATTCTTTCCACTCTGACAGTTTCACATGTGAACATGAAATGATGTGAATAAGAGCTCACATTAAACACAAGTTGGAATAAGAACTGTTCAGACTGACTCTGGTACATTTTACAGTGTTACACCATTTACACTCAGCTCACCTCAGAGACTGTGAACGTTGGTCTGATTTAAAGTCAATAACACGACCTGTTGACCTGTCGCTCTTCATGGACACACAGCTGGGTTCAGGGTCAGGTTCATGTTGAAGTGTGCGTCTCCGATTGATCCGACTGAATAACTGTGACGGACTAATCCGATCTGATTTTAACCTTGATTGTAAAAAAAATAAACGTTTGGTTTAAATTTACATGGTCAGTAAAATTCTGGATTAAAAAGTAAAAATATGAAAATTTAGATATTTAATTGAGATTAAATAAAATCTGAAAACTGAAAACACTTTGTTTTAATTTTATTTTAATCTATATTACAGATTTTATGCACCATATTTACATTACATGTTATGTACAGCTGGACATGATGAATATTAATAAATTAAGCAGATATCAACTATTTTATCTGAGAGCTATTCATCATCTTAACTGTTAGTCAGCTTGGTTTGAACACTGAAGACTTACTTTCTGTCAGATGGATCCATGCTGCTGAATTCCCATCAGCTCACACACACTTTCTACCTTCATCTGCAGAGGAAACACAGATCATTCATCTGCACATCAACTCAAATCCTCTTTTCCATCATCTGTGCTGTAAACAGATCAGCTGCTCCTCCACTGATTGGCTCTGATTCTCTGTTTCATGTCAGTGTCAGCTGAATGCAGTCAGACAGGAGTGTTGAGGCAGAGGAAGCTGCCATCAGCTGCTCTTCCACTACCTGTCCACTAGATGGAGGCATGGAGCTACAGCCCAGCACACCTCATGATGAAGGATTCTTAGGAAGAGCTTCTTTCCTGAGGCTGTGACCCTGCTGAATTCTGCACCATCACTTTAACTTCTACCATCGTACCGTCACTTTACTGCATCCTTGCACCTTCTGCACTGCTTATGTGTCTGACTATATTCTATATATTACTATACTGTCTATATTTCATCATCATCTCTACATTCCTTTAAGATAATAATCACCAAACCTGTTAGAAAATGGTACGATCCACCTCAGGGGTGTTTGAGATTTTACGGCTATTTTTCTGGTCATGAATGTGATAAATATATTTAACTTAAATAAAATAAAAACATGAAGCAGTTTGTTTATTTGTGAAGAAAACAAACAGAAACATCAGCTGATCATCATTTTGACTGAATCCAGTTAATTAATAATCTGATCATCATGTAGATTTGTCTTCAAACACAAAGTGATCAAAGTTTGTTCTGAAATAAGAAGCGAACATGTTCTCCAACATTACAGAGCAGAAACAAACAGGAAACTCACAGATTGTTCAGAGCTGCAGAAGAAGAAGACTCTCCACTCGACAGACTGAGACACAGGTGAGCTGCTTCCTGGAACCAGTCAGAGCAGAGTCCACCTGTGATGGAGGCGGGACAGATAGAACCTGTCTGACCAGTGGAGTTCATGTTAAAACACGCCTCCAAGTTCCTGAACAACAAACTCTGATCTGAAAACATTTATTCAGCCGTTCTCTCTGAATGTTCTCTGAGATTCTCCAGAATCGCCATCAGAAACATTAAAACCAGGCTTTGAACTGGGATCTGTTCTGTGCAGCAGCTCTGTAGTTTTAGTGCTGCTACAGATGCACCAGATGTGTGCACAAGGCAATGATGTAATGCTGAGAGCTTTCAGCTAATCTGCTTTATAGGTTAGTTTGAGCTGGAATTCAGCAGCTAGTTTAATTTAACCAGAAATAGAGGAAAGTTACAGAATAACTGTAAATAGAGGAAATATTGTTGATCCAGGTAGACTAAAAACATCTGTCATCATGTGACAAACTGTGAACACATCAAGGTGACATCTCTCTGGTCTGCAGACCAATCAGAGCCATCCTGGATCCAGCTGTCTGTGTTTAAAACTGATGCTAATAAAATGTTCAAGTCCTCTCTCCTGTGTATCTGCATCAGCTCCAACAGCGGTGCTGTAATGCTGATGATGGGATGAGACACGAATACCACAGTTTTTCAGATTTACAGTAAACTGGAGCTGATTTATCTCCTACAAACTGGATCAGATCTTTCCAGGACTTTTCAGTTTCCTTTTCTTTGTTCAGATATTTCCCCTGCAGCTCTGAACCTTCAACATTTAAAGGGAAACATCCTGTATGTTCATTAGAAAATAAGAGTAAAGAGATGAAGAAACTAACAGAGTCAAGTTTGGTTTCAGTGTGAGAAAAAAAGGCCAAAAAGAAAGCAGGCTGATTCATTTTCATTAGTTAATGTTACAGCTGGAGTTGATCTGATCAACACACATCACATCATTACATGATGTAATGCTGAGAGCTTTCAGCTAATCTGCCTTATAGGTTAGTTTGAGCTGGAATTCAGCAGCTAGTTTCATTTAACAGTAAATAGAGGAAACATTGTTTATCCAACTATGAGATCTTTCAGACAGCCACACCTTCGTCTCTTCAGCGTGAAAATATGTCGTCGGACCGGTCAGACTCGGTTAAAGTCAGATGCTGACGTCTGAAGACATTAACCCTTCTCATGATGCTCAGAGGGAACAAACAAACACTCTGTTACTGTTTCCATTTCACTGTTTGGCTGTTGAAGCTCTGATGAACAAAGTGGACTCTTCATTGATCTGGATTTATCTCCCTCTGGTGGTGAAAAGATGAACCTCATGATGTCAGTTACATGAACAGATTAAATTATGTGTTTTTAAACACTTAAATACTTCAGTGTAGGTATTAAAGTTGTAATAATGACTGTTGATAACCACATGAAACCATGAACTGAACATATACTATCTAATCAGGTTTAGAGTCGTTGAACAGAAAGAGCTCAACTCAAAGCAATGAATTATTCTAACTGGGATTAACAGCAAACTTCAGTTTTAATGGTGTTGGATCTCACTGCTGCCTCTGACACAGCTGATCATCCATTCTTTCATGGTGAAGATGGCGCCTTAAGACTGGCAGCCTGTTGCAGCAGAGTTTCTGTTACTTCTTGGTGTTCTTCATGCACTTTAGTGTCTTTTTAATTGTCTTTAAATGTCTTCCGGTGATTCCAGAGGGCATCAGACGCCGTGGATGCAGAGCTGGAGCAAAAGTTGAAGGAGATTTAAATCCTGAGTTCCCTCAGCCATCATGGGAAATGTGAGGTCTTTGTCAGTTAAGATGGACGAGTTGTGGGCACTGATAGAGACTCTGAGGGAGGACCGTGAGCGCTTTCCAAAGACATGGCTGCAGGTGGACCTCACAGACCCTGTTTCACCAAACCGGCTTCAGGACGGTGCAAGCAGACGTTTGGAGGAGCGGTGAGTGGAAAGGTGGAGGGATTGCTGTGTTCATGAATGAAAGATGGTGTAATCCCAAGCATGTTAAGGTTAAGGAACATCTTTAGGCAGGAGTTTGCGTCCGTCCTGTTTGCAGAGAGAGTTCTTCTCTGCTGTACTTGTTGGTGTTCATGATCCACCATCAGCTGACGGAGCAGTAACATCGCTCAGCTGCAGTCTGGACACCCGGAGGCCATCAGTTATTACTGGAGATTTCAACCACGACAGTTTGGACTCTACTCTTCCCACTTTTCATCAGCTTGTTAACTGCACCACAAGAGAAAATACAACACTGGACCTTCTGTGTGCAAATGTTAAAGCTGCATACAGAGCCACAGTCCTACCTCCACTCAGCCACTCTGATCAGAATATGGATTGAGGCTGGAAAAATCATGGGCCAGAACTGGGAGATGTTTGAGTTGGTGAGGGACAGGAGATCACATCCATCTCATCCTCTCCATGAAACTCTACAGACACAGCGGAGGTCACTCTCCAACAGACTGATTCAGTTCTGCTTCTACAATGAACGTTTCAGGGAAACATTCCTAACATTCACCATCTCTCTGTTCAACAGCTCACCTCTGCAACAGGTGAACTCACCACTGCAGTCCACATCTGTTTATATTGTTAATACACTGTTAATAACTTTGTCAGTTTTATTGCACTGCCATATTTATACAACTTTTAAATCTTCAGACACTCTGTAGATAAAGTTCTATATTTTCAATATATTTTTTAAGCTGTTCTGTCATTATTTATTCTTATTGGTTATTCTAACATAATGTTTTGTATAAACCACTTTAGCTGTTGCATTGTGACTCCCTGCTGCTTGCTGCCGTCATTGTCATCATGTGGACTGTAACAGAGAAACTACGATCATCGCTGCCCTCCAGTGGTCACAGTCAGTAACTACAACTCCTCACATACAGTAATACTGATGTTCTCACCAACATTACTCCGCTTACTGCGTCAAACAACATGTTGCAGTGCACAAGTTTACTAAAGCTGTCCAATAATCAATAAGAATAACAATTAATAATCAAATCACAATCCAACAGTTTTTCCTGATAAAGCAAACGAATGTTAACAGCATCAGAACAACAAATCTTTCCTTCTTTCAGTGGATTCTTCCTTCCTTTCACTTATCCTCTCTCCATCCTTCCTTCCATCCTTTCCCTTCCTTTAATCCTTCTTCACTCATTGCAGATGTTTGAGTTATTTATAATTCAGCTATTTCAAGCAAACAGAAAATATCAGGAAGAAAACAACAGTCATGGTTAGCCTCATGTCACTTTGTGTTATTCAGTCATTTGACTCTCCTCAGCCAGTTGCTGCTCTTCATCATCATCATCATCATCATCATCATCAGTGGGGGGTCGAGTTTGCCAAAAGAAACCCAGCTGCACACACACACAGAAACACATACAGACAGTATGAGGTGAAATGTTCAAGCTGAAAAATGAGGAAACATTAAATGATACAAAATTTGAATGGAGTTTGGTTTGAGCCGCTGACACTTGAACTAAACTCTATTTAAAAGCTAAAGATGCTTCAGCTTCTTCTCTCATTTGATCCCAAATCTGGGCTCTGAATTCTCCCTGTAAACTTACTTCATGGCATTCATCACATCTGCTTATTATTCTAACATAATGTTTTGTATAAACTACTTTAACTGTTGCATTGTGACTCCCTGCTGCTTGCTGCCGTCATTGTCATCATGTGGACTGTAACAGAGAAACTACGATCATCGCTGCCCTCCAGTGGTCACGGTCAGTAACTACAACTCCTCACATACAGTAATACTGATGTTCTCACCAACATTACTCCTCTTACTGCAGGATTTTGGCTCTTTCATCAGTCTGATAATGAGAGAGTCAGCAGAGAGATAACTGACTGATATGAATTGATTAAAGGTTCTTCAGCTTCTTTATTTTCTCGGTTAAATTCACTCTTTTTAATGTAAAAAAGCTCTTTCCAACAGCACTTTGATTTTAGATGCTTTTATCATTTATATTCAGTCTGATTTTATATTTTTAAATGAGATGTGGCTGAAATCTGAAGATAATTCTCAGCTTTCTGAACTATACCCTCCAAGTTGTGACAGTTTGAACCAGCCAACATTATGTGGCAGAGTGGATTTTTACATGTTTTTAACTCTCTGTGACTTCTACAGAAATATTGTAACTTGTGACATTCACACAGCATGATGGGAATCTCAACCCTCCAACATTAAAAGTTATAAATGTAGATTTGTCAGCCCGTCACCACGATGAGAACAGCCGCATTCATTCAGCGCATTCTTGGCTGGAAACTTCTTCCAGCGTGTTATTGGACACCGCTTCTTCACAGTATTCGTGGAATCGCGTCAGGACACGCGCGCATTAAAACATTGTTAAAAGATAAAGAAAAGAATGAAACGGATTTTGGTGGTGAATAGTTTCGGCTACAGTTGTTTAGTTCTCTGTGCGGATGTTTTCAGCTCTTTGAAATGAATCATAGCGCCCTACGTTGGCTGCAGACAAATCGAAGCAGGTATTGTGCTACAAATAGTATAAAAGCATCATTTGATGACTTGTTCAGCGCTCACTGGCAAGATGGGAAATAATCAAAATGGTCAAACTAATATATCTAAACCATTAATGTCTTGATACATAACAAGTTTCTACAGTGCGAAGTCGGCGACGAATCTAAGTTATTTTGCCGGTAGCGATCTTGGATCTGCCACCTTTCATGCCTTAATCTCGCAGACTCACGCGAGATTTCATGTGTTAGGACTTTGTTAGGAATTGTTAGGACCTTGTTAGGAATTGTTAGGACTTTGTTAGGAATTGTTAGGACTTTGTTAGGACCAAAATGGGGCTAAAGGGACAAGAGGTGATGGGATGGACAGTTTGACCTGACTGCATCTGTTTTATGTTGGATTTATTCATCAGGAAACAACACAGACTGTGAACCGTCTGACATACAGACTGTGTGAAGTTAAATAATTCCTATTTTCCTAACATTTGAAGCTGTGACAGTTTTATGGAAAGTCTTTGTTGTGTGTTTCTGGAAGGTGGTTGAAAGTAAAGCCAACATGAAAAAACATCACACATTCCTTCTGCATTTTGTCTGTTTTGTTCAATAAATAATGACACAGAATATTAAAAGTGTTGCTGATGTGAGGTAGATTTACCTCATTTTAAGAGCTGGCGAGAACCAGATAATTTCATCAAAACCCTAAATAAGATGGGGAAGCTGAAATGCTGGCAATGAGGTCAAATTAGATGTATATATAAAAAAAATAATGTTGTTATTTGAGTCTGTGAGGAGCAAAGATGTTCAGAGGATCTCCAGTTTGTCCACAAATGTGTTTAAAACAATGTTCCTCAGAGAAAGACTGGAAGGGATCTGCATATTTCTCCCTCTACAGAGCAGAATATCATTAAAGCATTCAAGGAATCTGGAGGAGTTTCAGTGCATCAAGAACCGTCATTCATCAGCAGCTGATAGAAGCACATGGACAAGGGATTACTGTGGAAACCTTTGTCAAGCACTACAATACAGAGTTCCATTCACAAGCTTTACTGTGCAGAAAAGAAGCCTGATGTTAACCTCGTCCACTTCTCTGGGCTCGGAGGCATCTGGTTTCACACGGTGGAAACGTGTACTGTGGTCAGACCCATCAGTATTCCAGATCTTTGTTGGAAGAAATGGAGCAAAGAGCAAAAGCAGCATCCAGCCTGCTGTCAGCAACCAGTCCCTGCAGCCAGGCAAAGCAGCTCAGTGTGTGTGTGACTGACATTAAATGCATAAAACACCCAATAATATAAATTTATTAGCAGTTCACAAAGTGATTGACGGCTTGCCCTCATTTACAATGATGTCAGGTAACAACATATTAAACACATGATCAAAGGTAACTGTAGCTGCACAGGTCCAATGAAACATCATCCAGATGTCTTTATTAAAGCTGTATTTGGTCTCTCTTCTCTCTTCAGAGGGCACCGTGAAAACTACAAAAATAAGACATTCAGGCTGAATGAATGCATCTTTCATCTCTTTGTCAGCCTCATGCTAGTTTCCACCATCGTATCAGCCCCAAAAACACGTCAGCATCATATACTCAGAATGAATCAAATGAATTTAGTGTGAAATCGTCCAAGAAAGAAACACTGTAACAGCAGAAAACAATCGTGGACATTTACAGTGTTGTGGACCTCGTGCAGAATCAGATCACATTGGAGACGTGTTTCCTTCCTCAGCGTCCATGTTGGATCTGACCCATAATGCCACAGGTCATGTGACCTGTTACACCACAGTAATGAAAACGAGCACATTCCCCAACAACATGATTTAACAAAGGAAGGGTTTAGAAAGGCCTTTAACCATCTTATTTATTACATTTTAATGGAAACAGAGCAGAAGCTCAGACACAGGACTGAATGACAAAGGCTGCTACAGCAGCAAGCTAAGGCAGCAAGCTAAGGCAGGGTAACCAAGGACCTGGATAGAACAAAAACCCAGGAGCAGATATACTGGTTTAATATAAGGTTTAAGCATCCTTGACCCCACTTATATTATTCTTATACCCTTCGGGGTAGAAAAGCCTTGAAGCCCACGGTGGACGTATGAAAAGACCAGGAAGAAACAAACCCTAACAGTTAGTCTCACTGCAGATATGTGGACCTTCAATCATTATGGATGTGTGCTTTGCTGTTACAGTCCATTTGTTGTTGGACACATTAGAACTTAACACTGTCCTTTAAGGAGTTCAAAGGTCATCTGTGTCACACACAGCAGCAGCAACTCAGCTGATGCAACTAGAGGCACCTGAGAGGTGCATTACAGACGGGGTCCCTGCTGTGATCACAGATGGGGCCACAGCATTGCTGCAGGTCTCAACCAGCTGGGTATTAGACACATTTATTGTTTTGCTCATCTTCTCCACCTGGTGTTGAAGAAATATTTAGCATAAGCCCCAAAGTGGAGGCAATCTGAACCCAGGCCATCAAGGTGGTGAGTTACTTCAAATCTAGCACTACTGACAAGAAAAAGCTCAGTGCAGTCCAAACACGTGTGGAGATGGCTGTACTGAAGCTGGTGCAGATTGACCAGATGGAACAGCTCTTTCACCATGCTGCAGAGGCTCGGGGGGGGCTCTTGGGGCAGCTTTGGCCTCCCTTGCCACCAAAGGGCAACCCAACAGAGTCTTGGAGTCTTGCAGCTGTTCTACAAAGCCACTATAGAGCTGTGGGAGGGTCCAAGGCTATTCCCCTCATTCAGATGCTCAGATATTTAATCACACAGTGTGGTCAAATGCCCAATAACATTAACATTGGAAACTAATTAAACCTAATTAAAGCCTTCACCAAGAGCAGGGCATAACATCCAGAAGTCATCCATCCATATTTTTCTTCTCACTTTCTGGCTGAGTAGCCAATGAGTTGAATGTTATATTATAACTTGATGTTGAATTATATCGATTTGAAGGCTTCTCAGCAAACTTCTGCTCATTGCAGCAGAATCAGTGAAGATCTGTCAGCAGGTTGGAAATTCATCTCGGCTGATTGCAGCTCAGTGATTCCTCTCTGGTGTCACAGTTTGCCACATGTGCAGCAAACTAACTGCAGCTGACAGCAACTGAATGGTCTCAGCTGAAGTGAGCTGCAGAGAAACACAACATACTGATATTCAGTGTGAAGCTTGGACTGGAAACACAGAAAAACAACATCCTGGAAGAATGGCAGCTTCCATCTTTAAAGGACTGGAAGAGGAAGAAGTTTCCAAGGAATCATTTAGAAGAGTTTCAACCAGAAACTGACTGAATCCATGAATCTGAAAAGGTGTTTCTGAGTGAAAGAGACAGACATGTACAGACTGAACTATCTGTTCAACAGTGATTCTCTGACAGGAGGAAACTCTTTATGCTCAACACAGAGACACTGAGGAACCAGATGAACAGAACCAGACTGTAAACCCAGGATGCAGAGGTTCTTCAGTGAATGTGGTGTTGAAGGTGTGGAGGTGGATCAGTGTGTCAGAGGAGACTCTGTAGAAGGACAGAGTGCCAGCAGGACGGTCCAAATACACTGCTGCTATGTGAGAATCAGAGAAGGAGGAGGAGGAGGAGGAGGAGGAGGAGGAGGAGGAGGAGGAGGAGGAGGAGGAGGAGGAGGAGGAGGAGGAGGAGGAGGAGGAGATGGATGTTTCTCTGTTATTGTGCCAGACAGAGTAACCAGAACGATCAGAGCAGAACAGACTCCAGGACTGATCACTGCATCCAAACACACAGTCTCTGTCTCCTCTCCTGCTGATTCCTCTGTAACTCACTGCTATATCAACCTCTCCTCTCCACTCGACCTCCCAGTAACAGCGACCAGTCAGAACATTTCTACACAGCAGCTGAGACCAGCCATCAAATCTGTCTGGATGATCAGGATATGGCTGATCCTCCTCCACATATGTCACCTTCCTGTTGTTGTCAGACAGTTTCAGTCCTCTGTTCACTGTGTTTGTGTCGATGGTGAGTCGACAGGAATCTGATGGAGAGAACAAACACAATCCAGCTGCAGTTATTGATCTATCATCTGTTCACTTTGATCAGTGAGTGATGTGACAGTGTGAAGATGGCTGGATGTCATGAATCAGATGAAGAACACACTTACACTTCCTCAGACCTGGTGTCAGCCATCGTTCTCCAGCAGGCTCCACCCTGAAAGGAGGAGGAGGGTCAGAGCAGCACCGTCTCTTTCAGCATGCACACATGGACATTACATGGCTCTCACACACACATTGTTCTACACTGAGGAAGATGCTGACTGCTCATGAGTCCTTCACACAGCCACACTTGAAAAACACAGAAATATCCCTTTAACTGGATGAATAAAGTCTCTGAATCTGCTGAACATGTTTCCTTACAGGCTGTGCATTAACCAGCAGATGATTGCTGGTATGTATGTTTTCTTTGTGGCCCATTTATCTCAGAAATGACCTGATAAACCTCCATCATTCTGACAGATCCACGCTGTTTTAAGGGGACACCGGCTAATGCTGGCAGACATTTCCTCCTCCTCCTGACAGAGGTTTGCTCCTCCCTCGCTGCTCCTCATCACTTCTAACCAGCTCATGAGCCGGTGAAAGGGAAAGGAGCGGACTGTGTCTGAAGCTATGGAAATAAGTTATGAAAGTACGTGGACAGTATGGGATGTTTCAGAAGTTTCATCTCCACTTCGGATCAGACTTAAATTACACTGAAAACATCTGTACGCACGGTCTGAAGAACATTGTGTGATGCTGCAGCAGACCTCTCCATACCTGAGAGTGTCCAGCCTCCACTGTGGATCCTCCAGTCCAGCTGATAGCTGCTTCACTCCTGAGTCTCCTGGATGGTTGTAGCTCAGGTCCAGCTCTCTCAGATGGGAGGGGTTGGAGGTCAGAGCTGAGATCAGAGAAGCACAGCCTTCCTCTGTGATCAGACAGCCTGACAGGCTGCAGAAAACAACACAAATGGCAGATTCTGAGAGAAAAGACACCAACAGTAGGCACCATCCTGAACAGGTCAGCTTTTCCTCCATGACTGTACAGCAGAATTAAAATGATCAGCAGTTGAACAGTTGAATGAATCCTGACCTGAGAGCTTCCAGGTTACAGTTTGGACTCTGCAGTCCAACAGACAGCTGCTTCACCCCTGAATCCTGCAGGTTGTTGTTACTCAGGTCCAGTTCTGTCAGACTGGAGGACTGGGAGCTGAGAGCTGAGGACAGAGCTGCACAGCTTCTCTCTGAGAGCTTACAGCCACTCAGTCTGAGGAGGGAATAACAGGAAAAGAATTAAGTTATGTAATTATTAATTATTCATATTAAAGATGGTTGAATTAATGAATAATTATGACATTTATCCTAATTATATATTATAAAGTGTTGCCACATTCTTGCAGCATGTTTCTTTCCTCTTTATGTGAACTGATCTGATGTAACTGTTTGCTGTGAATCTGTGTTATCTACAAACTGAAATTATCTGAGAAATAACTCCGTTATTTTCTCTCCTTTTAACAAGTAAACAGCGGACACCATCCTGAACAGGTCAGCTGTTCATCCATGACTGTAAAGCAGAATTAAATTGATCAGCAGTTGAACAGTTGAATGAATCCTGACCTGAGAGCTTCCAGGTTACAGTTTGGACTCTGCAGTCCAACAGACAGCTGCTTCACCCCTGAATCCTGAAGGTTGTTGTTACTCAGGTCCAGTTCTGTCAAACTGGAGGACTGGGAGCTGAGAACTGAGGACAAAGCTGCACAGCTTCTCTCTGAGAGGTTACAGCCACTCAGTCTGAGGAGGGAATAATGAGATAAATCTGTGACTTTCTCTCCGATAAACAGTCATTAGTAATTATTCACATTAAAGATGGTTGAATTAATGAATAAGGATGTATATAATAATTATATATTATAAAGTGTTGCCACATTCTTGCAGCGGGTTTCTTTCCTCTTTATGTGAACTGATCTGATGTAACTGTTTGCTGTGAATCTGTGTTATCTACAAACTGAAATTATCTGAGAAATAACTTATTTTTTCTCCTTTTAACAAGTAAGCAGCGTATTTAAAAGATATTTATCTCTGCACTTACACAGCTTTGTTGGAGGCTTTGACCACTGGCAGCAGCCTCAGAAGAGCCTCCTCTGAAGCAGAGTATTTCTTCAGGTCAAACACATCCAGATGTTTTCCTGATGACAGTAAGATGAAGACCAGAGCTGACCACTGAGCAGGAGACAGTTCATCTGTGGAGAGACGTCCTGAACTCAGGGCCTGTTGGATCTCCTCCACCAGAGAACGATCCTTCAGTTCATTCAGACAGTGGAACAGATTGATGCTTCTCTCTGCAGACAGATTCTCACTGATCTTCTCCTTGATGTAATCAACTGTTTCCTGATTGGTCTGTGAGCTACTTCCTGTCTGTGTCAGCAGGCCTCGTAGGAGACTCTGATTGGTCTGCAGGGAAAGACCCAGGAGGAAGCGGAGGAACAGGTCCAGGTGTCCATTTGGACTCTGTAAGGCCTTGTCCACAGAACTCTGATGGAGATATTTTAGATTAGGTTTGTTAAATATTTTTAACCACACAGAGTTTGTTTGTTGTTCTTCCATCAGGTTGACTCCAGACTTGATGAAGGTCAGATGGACATGAAGAGCAGCCAGAAACTCCTGAACACTCAGATGGATGAAGCAGAACACCTTATCCTGGTACAGCCATCTCTCCTCTTTAAAGATCTGTGTGAACACTCCTGAGCACACTGAGGCTGCTGAGATATCGATGCCACACTCTGTCAGGTCTGATTCATAGAAGATCAGGTTTCCTTTCTGCAGCTGCTCAAAAGCCAGTTTTCCCAGAGACTCAATCATCTTCCTGCTCTCTGGACTCCAGTGTGGATCTGTCTCAGCTCCTCCATCATACTTGACCTTCTTCACTTTGGCCTGAACCACCAGGAAGTGGATGTACATCTCAGTCAGGGTCTTGGGCAGCTCTCCTCCCTCTCTGGTTTCCAACACATCCTCCAGAACTGTTGCAGTGATCCAGCAGAAGACTGGGATGTGGCACATGATGTGGAGGCTTCGTGATGTCTGGATGTGGGAGATGATGCTGCTGGCCTGCTCCTCATCTCTGAATCTCTTCCTGAAGTACTCCTCCTTCTGTGGGTCAGTGAACCCTCTGACCTCTGTCACCATGCCAACACAGCCAGGAGGGATCTGATTGAATGCTGCAGGTCGTGTGGTTATCCAGAGGCGAGCAGAGGGAAGCAGGTTCCCCCTGATGAGGTTTGTCAGCAGCACATCCACTGAGGTGGACTCTGTAGCATCAGTCAGGGGCTCCTTGCTGTGGAAGTCCAGAGGAAGTCGACACTCATCCAGACCGTCAAAGATGAACACAACCTGGAACTGTTCGAACCTGCAGATTCCTGCTTCTTTGGTTTCACTAAAGAAGTGATGAACAAGTTCCACCAAGCTGAACTTTTTCTCTTTCAGCACATTCAGCTCTCTGAAAGTGAATGGAAACATGAGCTGAATGTCCTGGTTGACTTTGCCTTCAGCCCAGTCCAGAGTGAACTTCTGTGTTAAGACTGTTTTCCCAATGCCAGCCACTCCCTTTGTCATCACTGCTCTGATTGGTTCATCTCTTCCAGGTGGGAGTTTAAAGATGTCTTCTTGTCTGATGGATGTTTCTGTTCTGCCTGCTTTCCTGGATGCTGCTTCAATCTGTCTGACCTCATGTTCATCATTGACCTCTCCAGTCCCCCCCTCTGTGATGTAGAGCTCTGTGTAGATCTGATTCAGAAGGGTTGGGTTTCCTGCTTTAGGAATCCCCTCAAACACACACTGGAACTTCTTCTTCAGAGCAGATTTAACTTTACGTACACAAACTGCAGCAAAAAGTTCTGAATGAAGACAAGAAATAACATCAGTAAACAGACATTTCCACCCTGTAAAGAATGAGTATTTGAACATGTGTTGTTCTGTGAGCTGAGACATCAGTAAATGTGTCATTTATCCAGCAGGTTCAATCTTTAGAGAAATCCTCTTACTGCTCTGCAGACGCTCAGCCAGCTCCTCCTGCTTCATTCTCCTCAGGAAGTGAACTGTGATCTTCACTAATGCCTCTCTGCTCCACCTCTGCTCTTCATCATCACCCTCCCTCTGACTCTCTAAGCATTCTGGGTAATCTGGACTCAGAGCCTTCTGGATCTTCTTCAGCTCCTCCTTCACAAAAGTGAGCATGTTGTCCTCCAGCAGCTGGAACAGAATACTATATGAATGAGCCAATCAGACTGAAATCATGGAGCCAAACATCAGATCCATGTTGGACACACTGACAATCCGCTGGTCTGCAAAGTGCAGCCTGGAGATGACTGTGAACACAATAGATGGAAAAGTAGTTGTTGTACAGGTACAGACCATAAATATGGAGTCCAGCTGTGTCTGATGCTGCTGGGCAGACTGACCACTGGGAACCTCTGGGCTTTGCTGGTCCACTCTGTGGAGGAATGATGAAGAATGAGCTCACATTGTGTCTGTCCACACAGAGACAAACACAAGGTAAAGGTCCATGAAGGGATGTGTGGATGTGAACAGTGAACGCAGCCATAAAGCAGCTGATTAACTCTGAAGCTGCACATCAGCAGCATCTGTGTTCCAGAAGATAAGAGCTCAGTGAAAAAGTTTGTAAAGCAGCTGACATTGTTCAGAACATTTATTTTAGAAAAAGCTCCGATATAATAAATATATCATATATATATTAATATTTTCCTCACTGAAAGAGACCTGTTTTAACATCCATTCTTTCCACTCTGACAGTTTCACATGTGAACATGAAATGATGTGAATAAGAGCTCACATTAAACACAAGTTGGAATAAGAACTGTTCAGACTGACTCTGGTACATTTTACAGTGTAACACCATTTATACTCAGCTCACCTCAGAGACCGTGAACGTTGGTCTGATTTAAAGTCAATCAAATCAGGCATTGACCAGTCGCTCTTCATGGACACACAGCTGGGTTCAGGTTCAGCTTCAGGTCTCTGAAAGCTGCTGATAGGAAAAAAGACATTTGTTTAATTTAAATTTACATGTTCAGTAAAATTCAGTTTGGATTAAAAAGCAAAAATGTGACAGTTTTGGTTTTAAGATATTAAGCTGTGAGATTAAATCAAACAAGTTAACATTACTGACTTAATGCACCAGATTACTCACATCAATCACTGATATATCAATAAAATTAGATATAATATATTTTAATTCTTTCTACTAGCCCTGCACTCTGGGGGTGGTAACCACAATGTTTTTTTAAGTTTATGCAGAAGTGATCTCCTATCTTTTGGATCACTGCATTCACAAAATGACATTATCCCTCCTTATAATCTGTGGAATCCCAAAACTAGGTATTATTCTTTAGCTTCAGGCTTTTGCTACTGTCAGGGCACCTGCTAAATGACATAGAAATATATCTACCCATTTAGAAAATGCATCAATTATTACCAAACAGTACTTCTGGTTGTTACATTTGTTTAGTTGCATAAAATCCATGTGTATTTCTTGGAAAGGATCCTCTGGTTTAGGAAACTGACCCCTTCGTGGTCTCATGTTTCCCTGTGGATTATGTTTTATGCAAATCTGACATTGTGCACAAACATTTTTTGAATAAGTAGTAAAACCATAATGTGTATGTCCCCCTTCTTTTGGAAATATGTGTTTACCACAGCCATTTCCATCCTCTTTGCAGAATCCACCAGCATCTGTCCTTCTAGGTTAACACATTAAGACATTTTTCTCTGACTCAGCCTAAATGAAATGATGTTATTTATTTTCCTGCTTTTCACATGTTGACAGAGAAACTGATGCTGCAGCTAACATAAAGTGATGACTGATGAACGGGTGAATGATCATTATTATGCCACAGAATGAGCTGTGAAAGCCTGATTGGACCCTTTCTCTACACTCATTTACATGATTTACATGATGAGATTAACTGGATTATAGCTACAATTGGGTTATGCTCCTTATCTGAGGGTAATTATCCTTGGATAAATGGTGGAGAATGAATGAAATCATTGGCTCAAAGCATGTCATACCCCGGTACGATAGGTGGCGCTGTACCCATTTTAACCTGTTTTAACATCCATTCTTTCCACTCTGACAGTTTCACATGTGAACATGAAATGATGTGAATAAGAGCTCACATTAAACACAAGTTGGAATAAGAACTGTTCAGACTGACTCTGGTACATTTTACAGTGTTACACCATTTACACTCAGCTCACCTCAGAGACCGTGAACGTTGGTCTGATTTAAAGTCAATCAAATCAGGCATTGACCAGTCGCTCTTCATGGACACACAGCTGGGTTCAGGTTCAGCTTCAGGTTCAGGTTCAGGTCTTTGAAAGCTGCTGATAGGAAAAAAGACATTTGTTTAATTTAAATTTACATGTTCAGTAAAATTCAGTTTGGATTAAAAAGCAAAAATGTGACAGTTTTGGTTTTAAGATATTAAGCTGTGAGATTAAATCAAACAAGTTAACATTACTGACTTAATGCAACAGATTACTCACATCAATCACTGATATATCAATAAAATTATATATAATATATTTTAATTCTTTCTACTAGCCCTGCACTCTGGGGGTGGTAACCACAATTTTTTTTTAAGTTTATGCAGAAGTGATCTCCTATCTTTTGGATCACTGCATTCACAAAATGACATTATCCCTCCTTATAATCTGTGGAATCCCAAAACTAGGTATTATTCTTTAGCTTCAGGCTTTTGCTACTGTCAGGGCACCTGCTAAATGACATAGAAATATCTCTACCCATTTAGAAAATGCATCAATTATTACCAAACAGTACTACTGGTTGTTACATTTGTTTAGTTGCATAAAATCCATGTGTATTTCTTGGAAAGGATTCTCTGGTTTAGGAAACTGACCCCTTCGTGGTCTCATGTTTCCCTGTGGATTATGTTTTATGCAAATCTGACATTGTGCACAAACATTTTTTGAATAAGTAGTAAAACCATAATGTGTATGTCCCCCTTCTTTTGGAAATATGTGTTTATCACAGCCATTTCCATCCTCTTTGCAGAATCCACCAGCATCTGTCCTTCTAGGTTAACACATTAAGACATTTTTCTCTGACTCAGCCTAAATGAAATGATGTTATTTATTTTCCTGCTTTTCACATGTTGACAGAGAAACTGATGCTGCAGCTAACATAAAGTGATGACTGATGAACGGGTGAATGATCATTATTCTGTCACAGAATGAGCTGTGAAAGCCTGATTGGACCCTTTCTCTACACTCAGTGGGTCTACATGTTGAGATTACAGCTATAGTTGGGTTATGCTCCTTATCTGAGGGTAATTATCCTTGGATATATGGCGGAGAATGAATGAAATCATTGGCTCAAAGCATGTCATACCCCGGTACGATAGGTGGCGCTGTACCCATTTTAACCTGTTTTAACATCCATTCTTTCCACTCTGACAGTTTCACATGTGAACATGAAATGATGTGAATAAGAGCTCACATTAAACACAAGTTGGAATAAGAACTGTTCAGACTGACTCTGGTACATTTTACAGTGTAACACCATTTATACTCAGCTCACCTCAGAGACCGTGAACGTTGGTCTGATTTAAAGTCAATCAAATCAGGCATTGACCAGTCGCTCTTCATGGACACACAGCTGGGTTCAGGTTCAGGTTCAGGTTCAGGTCTTTGAAAGCTGCTGATAGGAAAAAAGACATTTGTTTAATTCAAATTTACATGTTCAGTAAAATTCAGTTTGGATTAAAAAGCAAAAATGTGACAGTTTTGGTTTTAAGATATTAAGCTGTGAGATTAAATCAAACAAGTTAACATTACTGACTTAATGCACCAGATTACTCACATCAATCACTGATATATCAATAAAATTATATATAATATATTTTAATTCTTTCTACTAGCCCTGCACTCTGGGGGTGGTAACCACAATGTTTTTTTAAGTTTATGCAGAAGTGATCTCCTATCTTTTGGATCACTGCATTCACAAAATGACATTATCCCTCCTTATAATCTGTGGAATCCCAAAACTAGGTATTATTCTTTAGCTTCAGGCTTTTGCTACTGTCAGGGCACCTGCTAAATGACATAGAAATATCTCTACCCATTTAGAAAATGCATCAATTATTACCAAACAGTACTTCTGGTTGTTACATTTGTTTAGTTGCATAAAATCCATGTGTATTTCTTGGAAAGGATTCTCTGGTTTAGGAAACTGACCCCTTCGTGGTCTCATGTTTCCCTGTGGATTATGTTTTATGCAAATCTGACATTGTGCACAAACATTTTTTGAATAAGTAGTAAAACCATAATGTGTATGTCCCCCTTCTTTTGGAAATATGTGTTTATCACAGCCATTTCCATCCTCTTTGCAGAATCCACCAGCATCTGTCCTTCTAGGTTAACACATTAAGACATTTTTCTCTGACTCAGCCTAAATGAAATGATGTTATTCATTTTCCTGCTTTTCACATGTTGACAGAGAAACTGATGCTGCAGCTAACATAAAGTGATGAGTGATGAACGGGTGAATGATCATCAATATGCCACAGAATGAGCTGTGAAAGCCTGATTGGACCCTTTCTCTACACTCATTTACATGATTTACATGATGAGATTAACTGGATTATAGCTACAATTGGGTTATGCTCCTTATCTGAGGGTAATTATCCTTGGATATATGGCGGAGAATGAATGAAATCATTGGCTCAAAGCATGTCATACCCCGGTACGATAGGTGGCGCTGTACCCATTTTAACCTGTTTTAACATCCATTCTTTCCACTCTGACAGTTTCACATGTGAACATGAAATGATGTGAATAAGAGCTCACACTAAACACAAGTTGGAATAAGAACTGTTCAGACTGACTCTGGTACATTTTACAGTGTTACACCATTTACACTCAGCTCACCTCAGAGACCGTGAACGTTGGTCTGATTTAAAGTCAATAAAATCATCCTTTGACCAGTCGCTCTTCATGGACACACAGCTGGGTTCAGGTTCAGGTTCACGTTGAAGTGTGCGTCTCCGATTGATCCGATTCAATAACTGTGACGGACTAATCCGATCTGATTTTAACCTTGATTGTAAAATGAAATAAAGGTTTGGTTTAAATTTACATGGTCAGTAAAATTGTGGATTAAAAAGTAAAAATGTTTTAATCTTTTAAGATATTTAATTGAGATTAAATAAAGACTGAAAACACTTTGTTTTAATTGTATTTTAATCTATATTACAGATTTTATGCACCATGTTTACATTACATGTTATGTAAAGCTGGACATTATGAATATTAATAAATTGAGCAGATATCAAATATTTTATCTGAGAACTATTCATCATCTTAACTGTTAGTCAGCTTGGTTTGAACACTGAAGACTTACTTTCTGTCAGATGGATCCATGCTGCTGAATTCCCATCAGCTCACACACACTTTCTACCTTCATCTGCAGAGGAAACACAGATCATTCATCTGCACATCAACTCAAATCCTCTTTTCCATCATCTGTGCTGTAAACAGATCAGCTGCTCCTCCACTGATTGGCTCTGATTCTCTGTTTCATGTCAGTGTCAGCTGAATGCAGTCAGACAGGAGTGTTGAGGCAGAGGAAGCTGCCATCAGCTGCTCTTACACTACCTGTCCACTAGATGGAGGCATGGAGCTACAGCCCAGCACACACCTCATGATGAAGGATTCTTAGGAAGAGCTTCTTTCCTGAGGCTGTGACCCTGCTGAATTTTGCACCATCACTTTAACTTCTACCATCGTACCGTCACTTTACTGCATCCTTGCACCTTCTGCACTGCTTATGTGTCTGACTATATTCTATATATTACTATACTGTCTATATTTCATCATCATCTCTACATTCCTTTAAGATAATAATCACCAAACCTGTTAGAAAATGGTACGATCCACCTCGGGGGTGTTTGAGATTTTACGGCTATTTTTCTGGTCATGAATGTGATAAATATATTTAACTTGAATAAAATAAAAACATGAAGCAGTTTATTTGTGAAGAAAACAAACAGAAACATCAGCTGATCGTCATTTTGATTGAATCCAGTTAATTAATAATCTGATCATCATGTAGATTTGTCTTCAAACACAAAGTGATCAAAGTTTGTTCTGAAATAAGAAGCGAACATGTTCTCCAACATTACAGAGCAGAAACAAACAGGAAACTCACAGATTGTTCAGAGCTGCAGAAGAAGAAGACTCTCCACTCGACAGACTGAGACACAGGTGAGCTGCTTCCTGGAACCAGTCAGAGCAGAGTCCACCTGTGATGGAGGCGGGACAGATAGAACCTGTCTGACCAGTGGAGTTCATGTTAAAACACGCCTCCAAGTTCCTGAACATCAAACTCTGATCTGAAAACATTTATTCAGCCGTTCTCTCTGAATGTTCTCTGAGATTCTCTAGAATCGCCATCAGAAACATTAAAACCACGCTTTAAACTGGGATCTGTTCTGTGCAGCAGCTCTGTAGTTTTAGTGCTGCTACAGATGCACCAGATGTGTGCACAAGGCAATGATGTAATGCTGAGAGCTTTCAGCTAATCTGCCTTATAGGTTAGTTTGAGCTGGAATTCAGCAGCTAGTTTCATTTAGCAGTAAATAGAAGAAAGCTGAAGAATAACTGAAGTTACAGAATGATTTTGTAAAGTCTAAACATTGTTTATCCAACTATGAGATCTTTCAGACAGCCACACCTTCGTCTCTTCAGCGTGAAAATATGTCGTCGGACCGGCCAGACTCGGTTAAAGTCAGATGCTGACGTCTGAAGACATTAACCCTTCTCATGATGCTCAGAGGCAACAAACAAACACTCTGTTACTGTTTCCATGTTTCACTGTTTGGCTGTTGAAGCTCTGATGAACAAAGTGGACTCTTCATTGATCTGGATTTATCTCCCTCTGGTGGTGAAAAGATGAACCTCATGATGTCAGTTACATGAACAGATTAAATTATGTGTTTTTAAACATAAAATGTCTCATTTAGATGTCTCATTCTGTCTGTGAGGACCCACCTGACCTCTTTATAGGGCATCAGCCAATCAGAGCAGAGTTCAGTGATTACATCAGAGCACATGTGGTTACTCATTTCTTTATGTTTTCCTTCCAAGCAGCCGTGCTTTCTCCTTTTAAAGATAACGTGAGATGAAGGATTGTTTGCTGACTCTCACAGAACCCAGAAGTTTTAAAGAAACAGTGCTCACATTCCCCTAAAAACACGTGGAAGCTGCAAACCTTAAAGAAACCCAGACTGATCCAACCATGTTGCCTCATCCAGACACAGATCCAGTCTGTATACACCTGCTAAATACACCTGAGAACTCATTTCTTCCTGCTTACGTTCATCTTTTAGATCACTCAAAGTTATGTCATGCGACGTGATCCTGATCTGTGCGAGTTTTATTTGTATTTAATTATTTTATGGTTTTATGGTGAGGGTGCTGCCACTGTAGCTGGCTGTAAAACAACTGGGATAAGAAAGAAATCTGTGAGCCTTGAGTGCAGTGAGACACAGAGCAGATTCATAGAAATCACTGCTCTCAGCTTCCAGGAAGTCATGTGACTTCGCTCCTCCCTGAGAAACCTGATACCCACGGAAATGCTGAATGACGAATGTGTGACGTCACAGCCAAGGAGCTGAAGTCTTTATCCCAAACGGCGCTATCTGAGACTTACTTTGGGAACAGTGAAGCCAAATAAGCTCAAAAACACAAGCACAAAACCAGTGAAATTATGAGCATTTAATGCAGCTATAACAGGGAAAAGGACGATTTTAGTGATGAACAATGAAAATGAAAACATCACATGATCGTAAAAAGTGAAAGCTTTGAGTTTAAAACGTACTTTTTATGGGAGGTTTTTGTCCTTTATGACTAAAGATGGCAGTAAGTTTAACATCTGAAGCTACAGATGAACTAAACTGCACCAAAGTCAGTATCCTGGCCAATCTTTGGTGTGTCCAACATGGCTTTTTTATTTTTTTTAAACTACATTTTTCTGTTTTTTTTTTTTCATAAATAACAACAGTAAAAGTATAAAAGTTTTTGCATGTTTTGGTGGTTTTGAGGAGAACTGAATATTAATCTGTGTTTTATTACAGATTTTTGGAAGTGGACAGACTTAAGTCTCCTTGGTGACTTCAGAAGTTTGGAAATTTAACTGATACTAAAGGTTTAAAATGAGTTTGGAAACTTTGGAAGCTTCTGGTGTTTTACAGTAAATATGTTAGCAGGGACATGATAATCAGAAATATGTTTTCCTGACAGTAGAATCCTGTCAGATGAGAAGAGCTGTTCTCTGTGCCTCAGAATGAGCAGTTTTCATCTTTACAGACACCAAACTAAAAGCCTTCTCTCCTTTGAGGTGAAACATGGTGTGAAAATAAATCTGAACCCAGGCTGATGGAGCTCCAACTCTCTGAAACAAAGCATGAGTTCAGGCCTTGTTTCCGCTCCTTAGACTTGACCTACGAGTGAACTTTCTGTGTGACAGAAGTTCCTGTTACACTCACAGTGTGGAACACAGGGAGCAGTTCTGCTGCATGTTTCCAGATGTTGTTCAGCAGCTGTAAACAACAGCTGATGTTTAATCCAATTTGGCTGTTTTTTCTGCTGAGAGGTGCTATAAAGGCTGACATGTCTTCATGTGCCTGAGAGCAGCGGCAGTGATCACGTGCACTCCCCGGCTCCCCCACAGGAGGTCGCCACACAGTCGGCATCATTGTGACGTCCTTAAATAGTCTGTGTTTCAGTTTTCCTGTAGATTCAGCTGCTGACCTCAGCCTGTCGGAGGCAGTGTGGAGGAGGTTCCTCTTCAGGTTACAGGTGGATGTTTCCCTGCAGACGCGCACACCGATGAAATCCATGAATGAGATCAGATCCCAGCCTGAGCAGCTGATCAGTTCCTGACTGTTGTTCATCTTCCTGAGCCTGAATCATGGGGAACGGAGGCTCAGTGACTAACACAACTCCTTATAACTGGATCTTTGACAGTGGAAGACAGGTAAGTTTTATCTAAGGAGAGCTTCACTTCTGTGTAGAATCATTCATTCATTTCTCTTCCTCTTTCCTAGTTTGATCAGGACGTTTGTACGCTGTACAGAAACAGCACGAGAGAATACTCTGAATCGTTCGTCTACAATCACCAGCTGTACTTTCGATATGAAGGTCACTCAGACTGGGACCTCCACTTCTGGGGTCGTGGTGATTCGTTCACCTTAAGAGAGAGCAGCAACCGTGAATATTTTGAACTGGTCAACAATTCTTCTCGTCAGGTAGTCGACCGCTGCCCCCACTTTGGTAAGTGTGAATCAGAAAATAAAGGAACTGATTGTCAGAATATAGCAGGTGGCACCATGGGGTGGCGCTCTGAACTCAAGTAGCAGGATTGTGTTGTAATTAACAATAACAACATTTATTAAATACATATCTAATCCGACCCAACATAAACTCTGACACATTACAAGCTGTGAATGATTCACGCGGCGGTCAAAGCCGCTTAAATCACGCAGCAAATTAAGACCAACAAACCCTTTAGTTCACACAAAGTCAGGTTGTCTACCCAGAGCACTGCAGAAAGTACCGAGAAATGTAAGGAAAGTACCCGATAACAAACAAAATGACGGTAGTTAGTCCGCTCTTACAGCTGTAGCATACAGGGGGAAATAAGATGGACCAGGAACGGACGAACTACACACAACAAAATCAAAACTAAAAAAAAGGACAGCGTTCAGCGGGATGATGACTGCAATGCAAGAAAGTAAAATGACCACAAGCAAAGAATTTTAATTCATTTTAATTCATACTCAACATACCTGTTGTGTCCAGGGGCGGATTTAGGAAGATGTGGGCCCCTGGGATTGAGCCAATGTGCGGGCCCCTCCTTTATCATGGTTTTATATATATATATATATATATATATATATGTGTGTGTGTGTGTGTGTGTGTGTGTTTTGGTACAGATGACAAGCAGCAGATACTTCACAAGATAATAAGCCATAAATGGCCATTTAATAAGCCATTTGTCACAAACTACAAACAACCCTCAAATGTGCTAGAATATGCTGTCGGCATCACAAAATAAAATCCTTGAATTGCTGCTTTTGTTGCATGAACTTCAACACAAACTATAAAACATTTAGTGCAAGAAAGTGCAACTCTCAAATATACTTTTACAAAGCAAGAAATAACCCAGCATTGCAAGCTCTTCACAAGTGGAAATAAAGGTATCAAAACTCAGTGAGTACAGACTCACATAAAGCTTCCCCAGTACTTTCAATGGGTAGAAACTTCAGAAAGCATTCCTGAGAGTGTTCTTCAGGTGACACATATCTCAACACAAATGTAAGCTGATCAACATGTGCCACATTTGGCGTGGAGTCAACAGTGATTGAGAAGTATTTCGCCATTTTTACTTCACTGACTACTTCTGCCCTGCCTGGGGCCTTTCTGTGTGGAGTTTCTCCCCGTGTATGCGTGGGTTCTCTCCAGGTACTCTGGCTTCCTCCCACCATCCAAAACATGCATGTTAGGTTAATTGGTGACTCCAAATTGTCCGTAGGAGTGAGTGTGAGCGTGCATGGTTGTTTGTCTCGTTTCTATGTGGCCCTGTGATGGACTGGCGACCTGTCCAGGGTGTACCCCGCCTTTCGCCCGATGACTGCTGGGATAGGCTCCAGCCCACCCGCTACCCGATTAACGGACTGTCGGTATAGAAAATGGATGGATGGATGACTACTTCTGATAAAACACGATCCCCCATCAGCTGAATAAACTCACATCACTGCATTTCCACATTTCTCTATGTGAGACTTCAGAAAGGGATCAAACTCGCTGATTAATTCCAGAATACCCAGATAATTCCCATTATCAGTTCGGCCAAAGATGTCACTGGATCCTCTAAGAGCCAGACCTCTCTCTGCCAAAAACTTGACAACAGACGCAACTCTTCTCAACACTTTCTCCAATATGCACACTCCGACTCAAATTGTTTCTGCAGTTCTGTTGCAACTGTAATAATATGTCAGCATTGCTTTTCTGTGATGCTCGCTGTTTTCATGCGTTTCATGCGTTCGGATGCGTGCTTCCAGTCACTGAAACCCGTTTCAAAGCATGACTGACTTTTAGCATCGCTGAAAATGCGACACGCAAAGCAAAACACAGTTCCGGTGGATGGAGAGTAAATCAGCCACTGTCTTTGGATGTACTCACCATTTCCGAGCTTGCGTTTAAAGTGCGATCCGGAAAAGAGCCGCTTCTGATGTTTGTACACCCGTTCCGATGCGTGAAAGCTAGCATTCATATTTTGACAGCTCCCCGGTCCTCGCTCAGCCCAGTAAGCCCGCGCGGACTTCACTTTCCCCCCACTTTTGCCCCAATGCGCAGGATCAGTACTGTACGCATTATCCGTGGTCATGGTTACGTCCGCCGCGGTGTATGAATGGTTAGAAAGCACGTAGTTATGTATAGACTTAAGACGCGCTGTATGAGTGTGTGTGAATGGATGAATGTGGCATGTGGTGTTAGAAGCGCTTTGAGTGGTCAGTTAGACTAGAAAAGCGCTTTACAAGTACAGTCCATTTACCATTCACAAAAATACCAAACAGCATCTGGGGCCCCCAAAGCGCCGGGGCCCTGGGCTAGAGCCCCGGTAAGCCCCTGCTAAAGTCCGGCGGTGGTTGTGTCATTCATTCATTCATTTTCTGCTTGGATCAGCGCCTCTCATCCTGCCATGCAAAGTACTTTAAAATATGCCATCCATCATCCATCCATCCATCCATCCATTCATCCATCCATCCATCCATTCATCCATCCATCAATCATCCATCCATCCATCCATCAATCATCCATCATCCATCCATCATCCATCATCCATCATCCATCCATCATCCATCATCCATCCATCATCCATCCATCAATCATCCATCCATCATCCATCATCCATCCATCCCTCATCCATCCATCCATCATCCTTCCATCCATCCATCATCCATCCATCATCCATCCATCCCTCATCCATCCATCCATCCATCCATCCTCCATCATCCATCATCCATCCATCATCCATCCATCCATCATCCATCCCTCATCCATCCATCCATCATCCATCATCCTTCCATCCATCCATCATCCATCCATCATCCATCCATCCCTCATCCATCCATCCATCCATCCAGCCATCCATCATCCATCATCCATCCATCATCCATCCATCCCTCATCCATCCATCCATCATCCATCCCTCATCCATCCATCCATCATCCATCATCCATCCATCATCCATCCCTCATCCATCCATCCATCCATCATCCATCCATCCATCCATCATCCATCATCCTTCCATCATCCATCCATCCCTCATCCATCCATCCATCATCCATCCATCCCTCATCCATCCATCCATCCATCATCCATCATCCATCATCCTTCCATCATCCATCCATCCATCCATCCAGCCATCCATCATCCATCCATCCATCCATTCATCCATCCATCAATCATCCATGCATCATCCATCCATCCATCCATCCATCCATCCATCATCCATCCATCATCCATCCATCATCCATCCATCATCCATCATCCATCCATCATCCATCCATCCCTCATCCATCCATCCATCATCCATCCCTCATCCATCCTTCCATCCATCCATCATCCATCCATCATCCATCCCTCATCCATCCATCCATCCATCATCCATCCATCCATCCATCATCCATCATCCTTCCATCATCCATCCATCCCTCATCCATCCATCCATCATCAATCCATCCCTCATCCATCCATCCATCCATCATCCATCATCCATCATCCTTCCATCATCCATCCATCCATCCATCCAGCCATCCATCATCCATCCATCCATCCATTCATCCATCCATCAATCATCCATGCATCATCCATCCATCCATCCATCCATCCATCCATCATCCATCCATCATCCATCCATCATCCATCCATCATCCATCATCCCTCATCCATCCATCCATCATCCATCCATCCCTCATCCATCCATCCATCATCCATCATCCATCATCCATCATCCTTCCATCCATCCATCATCCATCCATCATCCATCCATCCCTCATCCATCCATCCATCATCCATCATCCTTCCATCATCCATCCATCCCTCATCCATCCATCCATCATCCATCATCCTTCCATCATCCATCCCTCATCCATCCATCCATCATCCATCCATCCATCCATCATCCATCATCCTTCCATCCATCATCCATCCATCCTTCCATCCATCCATCATCCATCATCCTTCCATCCATCCATCATCCATCCATCATCCAACCCAGATGTCCCTGTCCCCGGCCACTTCCTCCAGCTCTTCCGGGGGGACCCCGAGGCGTTCCCAGGCCAGCCGAGAGACATAGTCTCTCCAACGTGTCCTGGGTCTTCCCCGGGTCTCCTCCCAGTGGGACGGGCCCGGAACACCTCACCAGGGAGGCGTCCAGGGGGCATCCTAACCAGATGCCACCTCATCTGACTCCTGTCAATGCGGAGGAGCAGCGGTTCTACTCCGAGCCCCTCCCGGATGACTGAGCTTCTCACTCTATCTCTAAGGGAGGCCCAGGCACCCTGCGGAGGAAACACATTTCGGCCGCTTGTATTCGCGATCTCGTTCTTTCGGTCACTACCCAGAACTCGTGACTATAGGTGAGGATGGGAACCGGTAAATAGAGAGCTTCGCCTTCTGGCTCAGCTCCTTCTTCACAGCGACGGGTCGGTGCAGAGCAACACTGCAGACGCCGCACCGATCCGCGGTCAATTTCACGTTCTGTTCGTCCCTCACTGTGAACAAGACCCAGAGATACTTGAACTCCTCCACTTGGGGAATGATCTCATTCCCTTTTTTTAAATATGCAACCGGCATATATGAAAAATCATCACAGAAACATCTTTACCCGATCCCAAAGAAATGGGAAGTTCCCCAAACTGCTGTGGGTCCAGCAGCACCACCCAACAGGAAACTGTCTAGGAAAGTGACACTTCCCCTTTTATAGGGTCACAGCCTTGAGTTCAGAGGCCACCCCATTGTGCCATCTGCTACAAGTATATAAATGTTTTATCTCTTTTTTACTTCAGATGAGTAAAATCTATGGTGTGGAATGACAGAAATATCCCCCCAAAATAAGAACATATAAAAGGATTTGCTTCCTCTCTCTAAGCAGCCACACTTTAGCAGAAGCTTTGGAAAATATGTCCAGTTTTAATTCAATCTTTTCATTTACAAATGAATTTTTCTATACTTTTACAGATTATGTCATTAAAATATAGAAACATTTGTACATGTTTCTGATGGTCTTACTGACATTTGAATACATTAAGAACTGTAAATGTGAACCTGTCCAGCATCAAGGCAGCAGAATTTTAATCTGAAAACCTTTTATGCCAAACAGATTTGCTTTGCCAAGGGAAGCTTTATGAATGTAAAGCTCCCCTTGATGCCCATCAACTGCTTATTCATTTATTTTTGTTACAATACTTAAGGTGAGGCTCTACAGGTGAATAGGGTAACATTTTAAAATAATAGATATCACCATGAAACTTCCTCAGTTGATTATTTACTCAAGTTTCTTTTAATTTGTATGTTTAATTATGCAAATTAGGCATTATCTCATTAAATATGCACACATTTGCATATATTTCCAGTCGATAGAGCTGAACATATGATAAAGCCAGGTACAAAACTCTTTTTTCATTTTGTTTACATACCAGATGAAAAGAAAATCACAAAAGGATTTCAAGAGATCTGCTTTCATTACCTAGGAAATAAAATATACTGTCACCATCATACCTTAAAAACATCAATTTCGGCCATCTTTTTTATTATAATGTCACATAAATCAGGCCAGGAATGGTTTATTAAGAAATCCTTCCGTAAATACCTTCAGAATACCGCTAGGTGTATAACTGGAAAGGTGTTTGGTGTGAGTAGGTGCTACATAGGCTGAGATAGTGATAATGGAAAAATATAAAAAAATGATTTTGAGAAAACGGCATTTAAAGATTTAAATAGGGGAATTTAATACATTTGTATTGGAAACAATTGCTCAAAAACAGAACAAATGTTCAGGCCCTCAGTAATAACTAACAGCAGTTTACGGTCAGATGTGCTGCTTCCCGATGGTTCATCGGCTAATCTAATAGATTTTCTTTTATTGCATCTTGCAAAGGGCAATTGTTGCTTTCTTTTCTTTGAAAGTTGCGGTGTTAGGGGCATTTTTTTTTGGAAGCTACACACGGAAGTGTCAGAGTGTACCAAGTGATGCTTCTGAGCGAATCACGTTAGCAGAAACGAGCAGGAGCCAATGAGAGTTTGTCATTAGCTATAAATCCGCCTGTAGACATTCACGATTGGTTGCTGATAGAAAGGAAGTGCAATTATTTGGGTTATTTATATCATTGCGCAGGAGAGTCAGAGCTTTACAACGATACCGGTCATGACAGACTGGAATGCTAACTTCTTGGTAAATTCGGGTGAAACTTACTGCCGCGAGTAAACACCGACCCCGCCAGGCCCCAATACCCGAGAGGGTCAGGCGCCCCAGACAGCCATACTTTGCATTTCCCGCCCTTAATGCCTTCATGTACTGTGTCCAAAGATAAGCCATTAGCAGCTTTGCCTCAGGTGACAACAGAGGAGTGTGTAAACACCTTTTCTACTCCTCAGTTGGCATTTTACCACCCTTCCCACATCAGCTCCTTTTAACAAGGGAGGACAAAGAAAAACATGCAGCAGTGATGAACTGACAGAATCCATAATGTTGCACAGCTGCGGGTAATGAGCGTATTAAACAGGCATGTCCTGCTGTAATCTTTGTGGTGGTTTCTGCTCACTTTCATATTCTGGATCCCAGTCTGGTTTTAATGTGTACAGCTGGATTTGAGCTGCTGTCATGCTTGAAAACACAGCGTATTTATCAAAGTTCCTCCTTCGTTTCTGGGTTAAATCTTCCTGACCAGCGGAAACTATGCCACTTTTCCACCAAATCAGTTCCAGAGCTGGTTCGGGACCAGTGCTGGTGCTGGTTCACAACTCGTTCAACTTGCGAACCAGCTGAGATCCAGTTTGCTTTTCCATAGCTCGGGGTGCTAAGGGGAGCCACGTCATTAATGTCACGTGTACGTCAGTTACGTTGTTGCGTTTGCATTAGGGCTGTCAAAATTGCTCAAAAATGACATTCGAATACGAGTCTGGGGTGCGTTACGTCCGCTGCATCTGTGGGCTTTCAATCAGCCAGACTGCCAGGCGATGACAGCATCACGTCAATAACAGGACAAACTAAAACATTTCTGAAGACATTTTGATCGGTGCAACAGGTCATGCCTCCTTTGGGACAAACAGCTGTTTCAATAGATTTTTAAGTCACAGTAAAAATTCAAAAATAACCTGTTAATAGCAGAAACGTCTACTGAAGACATTTATGTAATTTCTATCAAGATCCTGTTTAAAATATGAAATGAAAAAAATGATAATAAAATGAACTTGTTATAAGGCCCAGTTGTGTTTATGCATTTAGCAGACACTTTTATCCAAAGCGACTTACAGGTAGGCAGTCAGGGTAAGGGCGTCTTGCCTAAGGACCCCTACTGGAGGTAGTACCTTTGATGCAGGAGATTTGAACCTATGTCTCCCACATGGAAGGTGGCAATCATACCACTACGCTATCCAGCCTGGTTGATGTGTTCAGAATAGTGGGAAAATTAGTGGTCTTGCTATTACCAGAAAACCCGGTTCCAAACCAGCCCTGGAACTGATTTGGTGGGAAAAAAAATCTCCTCAGAAAACCTCCAGCAATTGTACTAATCAGAGATAACTTCCCCCAAGCCAAATTTGTGTTTTTAGGCCATAACAATGAAGACTAAAGTAAGAAAAATCCTGAAAGTGCCTGTATATGATCTATACTGAAAAATCCTTCTGTGGTGTCCTTCTGTCCTCACATCAGGCTTTTAAAGAAAAAGATGCTATAGCATGGATATAGCATGACAGAATAAAACAGCAAATTTTAGTTTGTTACATTCTTTTTACAGGAAGAATTGAAGAAGAAAAACAAGAAAAGAAGAGACGCCAACAGGAGGAGCAACGCAAGAGAGAAGAAGAAAGACAGAGGAAGATCCAAGAGCAGATTGAAGAGGAGAAACAACGAGAGAGACGTAGAAGAGAGGAGCAACGCAGGAGAGAAGAAGAAGAGAAGAGGCGCCAGGCGGAGCTCGAGCGCATGAGGAGGATTCAAGAGCAGATTGAGCAGCAGAGACGTGAACAGGAAAGACTAGAACAGGAAAGACTAGAACAGGAAAGACTAGAACGGCAAAGACTAGAACGGCAAAGACTAGAACGGCAAAGACTAGAACGGCAAAGACTAGAGTGGGAAAGACTAGAACGGCAAAGACAAGAACAAGTTAGAGTAGAACGGGAAAGACTAGAACAGGAAAGACTAGAACGGCAAAGACAAGAACAAGTTAGAGTAGAATGGGAAAGACTAGAACAGGAAAGACTAGAATGGTTAAGACAAGAACAGGAAAGACTAGAACAGGAAAGACTAGAATGGTTAAGACTAGAACAGGAAAGACTGAACCAGATTGAGGAGGAGAATGAGGCCTCCAGAAGAAAGCTCTCCCAAGCTAAGGAAAGGCTTCAGGAGCAGCAACATCTCAAAGCACGAGGGCTCCACCTGCAGCACAGCCAAGTTCTGCACCAGATGGTGGAAGATCATGCAGCTCACATAGAGAGGGATGAGGTTGGTTTTAACTGGGGATTCCTGGGAAAATCATATTTTTCATATTTACATTGAGTTGCTTAGGAGACTCTATCCAAAGATCTGCTTCAGTGGGGGAAGAAATACAGGTCTGCACATTAAGAGCTAAATCATTTTAAATGGATTTAAATACAGAGTACAATTAAAGAGGGTGAAGGGTACTGTAGTGTCTGGTTACCAGGATATCTAACAATCCCCGAATGTAATACTATGGAAAAAACCAATGTGTAGCTCTGAGTCAATCAGTAATACTATGGAAAAAACCAGTGTGTAGCTCTGAGTCAATCAGTAATGCTATGGAAAAAACCAGTGTGTAGCTCTGAGTCAATCAGTAATGCTATGGAAAAAACCAATGTGTAGCTCTGAGTCAATCAGTAATGCTATGGAAAAAAACAATGTGTAGCTCTGAGTCAATCATTAATGCTATGGAAAAAAACAATGTGTAGCTCTGAGTCAATCATTAATGCTATGGAAAAAAACAATGTGTAGCTCTGAGTCAATCATTAATGCTATGGAAAAAACCAATGTCTAGCTCTGAGTCAATCAGTAATGCTATGGAAAAAACCAATGTGTAGCTCTGAGTCAATCAGTAATGCTATGGAAAAAACCAATGTGTAGCTCTGAGTCAATCATTAATGCTATGGAAAAAACCAATGTGTAGCTCTGAGTCAATCAGTAATGCTATGGAAAAAACCAATGTCTAGCTCTGAGTCAATCAGTAATGCTATGGAAAAAACCAATGTGTAGCTCTGAGTCAATCAGTAATGCTATGGAAAAAACCAATGTGTAGCTCTGAGTCAATCAGTAATGCTATGGAAAAAAACAATGTCTAGCTCTGAGTCAATCAGTAATGCTATGGAAAAAAACAATGTGTAGCTCTGAGTCAATCAGTAATGCTATGGAAAAAACCAATGTGTAGCTCTGAGTCAATCATTAATGCTATGGAAAAAACCAATGTGTAGCTCTGAGTCAATCAGTAATGCTATGGAAAAAAACAATGTGTAGCTCTGAGTCAATCAGTAATGCTATGGAAAAAAACAATGTCTAGCTCTGAGTCAATCATTAATGCTATGGAAAAAACCAATGTCTAGCTCTGAGTCAATCAGTAATGCTATGGAAAAAACCAATGTGTAGCTCTGAGTCAATCAGTAATGCTATGGAAAAAACCAATGTGTAGCTCTGAGTCAATCAGTAATGCTATGGAAAAAAACAATGTCTAGCTCTGAGTCAATCAGTAATGCTATGGAAAAAAACAATGTGTAGCTCTGAGTCAATCATTAATGCTATGGAAAAAACCAATGTGTAGCTCTGAGTCAATCAGTAATGCTATGGAAAAAACCAATGTGTAGCTCTGAGTCAATCAGTAATGCTATGGAAAAAACCAATGTGTAGCTCTGAGTCAATCAGTAATGAATGCAGGTGCGATAACAGGGCGCCATATGTCCAGGTTCACGCTAAGTGCAAAGATGGTAAACAGGAGATATGGATGTAGGGGAAAGGTCAGGAGTAGTAGGAGGGACTATTATGTGAATAAAAAGGTTTTAAAAAAGACAGGACAAAGGGCCCAGCCTCGGGTAAACATAGTAGATAAGACATAATGGTGGAAAATTGGGGAAAATACGCCATATGAAAGGAGGGGCCTCAGGCCCAGATTGTATAAAAGAGGGGAACTTTCAGAAGAGACTTCAGACTTAGCCCGGGCTACTTCTCATGCATGGTCATATTGTGACTCTGCAATAAACCATCATTGGACCACAAACCAGCTGAATCTGTCTCATCTTTGATTGTTTGTGACTTCTCATCTTTAACTATTGAGTGTAGCATATTAGGTAAATTGAACGTCCACCGAAAGTCACAACAGTATATGTGATGTTAGGATGTTAGAGGTGTCACTGTTGGGTATCATCTGCATAGCAGTGATTCAAGTAGCAATAAGAATGTATGACAAAGCCAAGGAGGTGGTGTATACTGCACAGGGAAAGGATCCTGGAAGAGAACCTCGGGGCATAGGATATGAACGTTTTTCTTTGCCATGACGGTCTGAAAGAATTTCCATGAGCCATGTTTCAAACTAACTGTGTGCCATGCCTGAGATGTCCTTCTTACAGAGAACTGGCAGTAAGATTGTTTGATTTCATGTCAAAATTGGAGAGATCTGACAAAACGTGAAGGAGTCAGCTGCAGCTCAGCTGATTTTAGGAGCAAATCTCAGACAACACAGTTGTTTCAGTGGAGTCAGTCTAAGAGTCAGTATCACAGTCATACAAGGAGGATATTCTGTGAGAGGAAGTCCACAATTTTGAAAGCACCTCTTTTGACCTTAAACCTTAAATAGAAGCAGAAATAGCTAAACTAGTCAATAGTTCTCAACCTGACTTTACCCAAGCCTCATTGAATGCAGTTGGAAATGTGCCCAAGGCCAGTGAAGTAGTCATCAGATGTATCAGAGCTGGTACAATCCGAGGAAGTTTCATTCTCCATGTAAAGACTTCCTATTTAACTAACTTTTTACGGGGTCCCAGGTCTCTTGTAGGGATGTTGGTTTGGTAGAGAAATTCTGCATGTATTTTTGCTCATAATTTAATCGAGTCTTTTCATCTCCTTTAATGCAGCTGGGTGATGTGGAGGAGAAGTTTGAAGAACTTTTGACAAAGTACCAAATCACGGAGAATGAAAATGTAAAGACAGACCTGGAAGACAGGATGAAGACTCTCCAAAATGAGCTGATATTAAATCATTTCAGAGAACACAAGATCCCCATTTGGACACAGTGGGCTTTGGACCAGGCAACTGGATATGTGGAGCTGTCTCTGACTGAGAGGTTCGGTGTTCTGGAGGCGGTGGTGAAGGTTACAGTGGAGGGTGACTCAGATTTTGAGGATGGACAAGACAAGAAGATTGAATTCCTCCTGAGTTTGCAAGATCAGCTTCAAGTTACCAATCCAACATTGGCCAGAAAAGTGTTAATAAATGTTCTTGATATGAATTCACAGCTGCCCAAAGCAGGGAAGGAGAGCCTCAGTCAAATCCTGTTCAATAACATCTGGACACCAAAAGAAATCAAGCTTTTCATGGGAATGTCCCGAAGCATAGATCAGGACCAAGTCACACAGATCCTCCACAAAGTGTGCACCTACAGGCTGAGCTGCCTCCTGGCTCTCTCTGCACTGAATCACAGAGATCCTGTAGCCTACATGCAAGACTGCGTATCATCTGAGTCGGACAAAGATGGTGACGCCCTCTTGAGTGAAATGCTGGACAAGAACTACCCAGAGCACATCCTGTCCCAGCTGGAAGATATTCTGAGATATGTTGAAGATGAACTTCCCAAACAGAGGGGAGTGAACATTACTGCAAAGATGATTGAAAAATGGAAAAGAATGACAGTTTCACTTGATTTTGCTAAGCCTAACACTGATACTCTGAAGAAAGTCCTGATTGTGCTGTGCATAGCTGTAAAGAAATGTACCACATTCACCACTGCGGGAGGTGAAAAGGTCCAAGGCTACTTCCCCAGACTGACTCAGCTTGCATCGTTGCTTTTACTGCTGCTGCCACAGTTTCAGGATAAAAAAGGTTGTCTCCTGGAAATTGGAACTGGAGAAGGAAAGACTTGTATTTTAGCCATGTTTGCGACCATCCAGGCAACACGAGGCACAGCGGTGGACATTGTGACAAGCTCTCCTTTGCTTGCAATTCGTGATGAAGAAGAGTGGGAAAATCTTTATGCCATGTTTGGTGTGACATCATCCCCTGTGCCTCCACAACATCAGAACAAAAGCTCTTTTGAGAATCAGGATAAACTGCTTGAGAAGGCGTATGAGACTCAAGTGGTTTACGGGACCGTCAGCACGTTTGCAGCAGATATACTGAGACAAGAGTTTGAGAAGAAAACTACTCGAGGGAAGAGGAAGTTTGAATGTGTGATTGTGGATGAAGTGGACTACATGACGCTGGACAGTGGAGTTCAAGTGACCTTCCTGTCACACCAATCCAGCAGCTTGAGGCACGTGGAACAAGTCCTGTCAAGCATCTGGGCCATGATGTCCGCCTGCCGCCCAATAGAGATGTTTGAAACTGGGGAGATCCAGTGGGCAACCAGGATCCAACACTTTCACAAGACTATGAAGCAAGCTGCGATGGGTTCAGAATCTGAGGATTTTTCAGAAAATGACATACTGACTCTGGGTACCAAGCTGGGGTTTTATCCACAGGAGGACATGGATGAACTGAACAAAGCACTGAGTCAAACTCAAACGGAGAAGGACGGCTCTGAGGACGACAGGTGGAAGGCCACTGAAAACATCATGGCCAAGATTGGACCTAAAGAGCAGTACGAGTTACTCAGGGAACTTCAGAGAACAGCAGATGACAGCGTGGCTGTAGATTGTTACTCACTCGTCAATAACAAAGCCAAACTGTACAGGAAGGAAAGCTCTCACAGAGATCATGATGTCAGCATGCTTCTACTACAGAGTGGTCGGGCCTGTGAAATCATGTCTGAGAAATCCCTCATTGAGGCAACTGTTGACAAATTAAAATCTCGCATTAAATATTCCAGTGAATGTTCTTTACAGTCAATGAAGGAATCTGAGGGGTTTATTGTGATTCCGTCTTTCTTGAAGGAATACGTTGGGAACCAGTTGACAGTTTTTGCTGAGAATGCCTTAAAAGCCATCAGAATGACTCCAGGAAGAGAGTACATGATTGACAAGTCCGCTGAAGCTGACACAGCTGGTTTCAGTGGGGCTGAGAATCATCAGTATGATGCCATAATTCCAGTGGACTTTCAGGCCAGTGGAGTGCTGGAGAAAAACAAGCGCTGGGGGGACGGCCTGCAACAGTTCCTGGAGATGAAGCACCAGCTGGCAGTTTCACAGCTGTCCAACGTGACAAATTACATGTCGAATGTTCACTTCTTTAAGAGGTACCTCAGTGGGCAAGGCATTTATGGTGTCTCTGGGACATTAGGGAGCGAAGCTGAGAAAGCCTTTCTAGAACGGCAATATAAAACAGCGTGTTATGTCATTCCAGCTCACCGCCATAAAAAGCTTGTAGAGCTGCCAGCAGTTCAGGTGAGAGGAGGAAATACTGAGTGGATCCAGGTGATCTGTGAAACTGCATGGAGAGCAGCAGACAGGGGGCAGGTTGTCCTGGTCATTTCTGAGGATGTCAAGACTGCAGATGAGCTGAAGACTCAAATGCAAGGCCAAGAAAGATCCCCTGACCAGATCACCATGTACACAATCAGTGCAAAGCACAACATCGAGAAACAGTCGTTCGGCCAGGGAAACATCATCATTGCTACAAACCTTGGAGGCCGTGGGACGGACATACATGTTCAGCAGGCAGTAAACGAGCGAGGAGGACTCTTTGTGCTTCTCACGTACTTCCCTGGAAGTCAGCGTGTGGAGAGACAGGTCTTTGGGCGCACTGCCCGGAAAGGAAACCCAGGTATGGTGCAGATGGTACTCAACCAGCGCCATCTCGTACCAGTATACCAAGGCCATTCAGTGGAAACCATGAGACAGCTCAGAGAGCACTACGAGGTCAGCCGTTTAGATGGCATGGAGAGAAATGAGCTGTTTGAAATTGAAGCAAAGGAATATCTGTTCTCCAGATTTTGTAAATTTCTCTGTGACTTTGACAAGAATTACACACAAACGGAGAGGAGTGACCTCACGTCAATGAGGCTAAAAGATGTTCCACAGTGTTTTAAAGTCCATCGTAAAAAGTTTGATTATCAAACTGCACTCAATGCTTTGAAAGAATCGTGGGCTTTGTGGCTCATCTTCCATGAAGAGCACATCGGTGAGCGTGATATCACCACACTGAGAGAAGACCTCGTGAAAGACTTAAAGAAGACTGCTGAGCTCCTCCTGAAGGGGAGTAGCAGCAATTTCTATGACTACATCGAACTGGCGAAAAGCAGAACCGCCATGCACCAAATCAACAAAAAGGAAAGTGACTATGGAGCTTTATGCTATTGGCAGAGTGCTGCAGAGTGTGATCCTTTCTACAGTGCTGTGGCGCTTTATAACCAGGCTTACATCACAGTCAACCTGAGGCAGAAGAACTACATAACTGAGGCAAAGAGGTTATTGGAGGAAGCAACGACTGCAGTGGATGTATATCTGTCAGAAACAACCAACACAATGATGTTTTGTAACTTCTCAGTGACCAAAGACTTTGCACCCCACCACAAAGACAGCAACCTGCAGAGCCAGATGAAAGCCAGGATGAGTGTCTTCAAAGCTTGGAAAGGATACATTGAAAGTGCCTTGAAAACTCTCGAACAGATTAAAAAAAGCAAAGGTGAGGCAATAACAGAGGATTCCAGTGTCTACAGTCTATCAAGAGACCAAGATCCCATCACCACTAAGGAACTGATGGTCCTCCATGAGTTTGGCCTCTGCATGGTCTTCGAGGTTAAAAAGAAGCCTGAGTTCTCCCTTGATGCTCTGATTTGTTTTTGTCTTGGTGTTCTGCAGGTAGCAGCAGGTGTTCTTGTTTGTACTTTGTCATGTGGCAGCGCCAGTCAGTTTGGACTTGGACTGATCAGTGAGGGAGTGTCTGACATGATTCATGGGATCAAAGGCATGATACAGGGGAGCTTTGACTGGGCCGAGTGGGCGATATCCAAAGCTATCAGCATCGGAGTGTCTCTGGTCTTTGGTGGATTCAGCAGACTGAAGAAAGCTGTGAGTGCTGTGGGTCGAGGGACAAAAGGCCTGGTCACCGGGGCTAAGAGTTGCTCTGCCATCACCGTTAAACAGTGTTTTAAACATGCAGCAAAGTACACTGGTCAGGAACTGGTGAAGCAAGGATGTGTCACAGCTCTAAACTATGCCGTTGACAAGGGAATGGAGGCTTTTTTCAAAAAAGTTCTGAGAACTGCCTTCAAGGACAAAGTGTTTTTATTGATAAGAGCTAACGTTCGCCTGGATACGGTTCTCACAGACTTCATTTGCTCAGGAATACCAAAGACTGCCATAAAACAAGGGTTTGATGACTTCAGAATCGACAGGGGATGTGAGGAAGAGATGCTTCAGTCAGTGAATATGATGACAACATGCATTATTCCTGACCTCATGGTGGATTGTACCATGGTTATGAAGGTTCTTGATAGACTTTCAGAGGCCTGTGGAGCTATAACACAACATGTAGAGAAACAGAAAGGGTTGCAGATGGCCATGAAGTGTTTGGAGTCGGCTAAATACATCACGCTTTGTACACAAATAAAGAATTCCTTTCCCACAGAGGACGTCATCAATAACACCTTTATCCCTCAGTTGTTACAAACCCTGAATGATCTACCACATGAAAAATACGACCAGGATGGAAGACACCAGTTATCAGATGTGGTACGTCTTAAAAAAGAGCTCATCAACATCATATCAGAAAGCGTTTCCAACTCATTTGTCGAGGCTTGTTCCAGGCACATGACCTCCTTCATGACCAGAGCCTGCATGACTAAAATAAACAACGCTGCTGGTAGTGCTGTCAGCAATTTACTTGGTAGGACTGATACCCAAAGTTTCTTTGACAACCAGCTGTATAAGCACCATGTAAACAAGGCCATCCAAGGTCCATGTGAGTCCCTATCAGAGGGTGACAGGAATGACTTGGACTGTTATATTGAGGAGATCTCTGATGTTAACCGGCCTGCTACAGCTTTGGACATCCATGTCCTCACCCAAAGTGGCTCTCTTCAAGGAAAAGGCATCAGACTGATGGTGGTGGACAAACACGGGAACAAACTTTCAGAGGATTATTATCCAGGAAAGGACAGTTCTGCAGGTGATATCATGCTTCAACTGAAGAAAGATCGGGAAACTCCACAACAGTGAGTAACACTTTTTTTACCCAAGCACCGAAAGTGGTGCCAAGGCCTGTTTTATTTATAGTGTTTGTTATTCTTCTTCTCCCCATTGAATCAAAATGTTCAATTGATATAGATTACACATACTTATTATTATTATTATTATTATTATTATGTGTAATCCACAAGGCACCAAACATACCCGGATCTCTACTACGAAATAAGTAGAACATATTCTGGTTATTTTCAGGTTATCTGGTTTAACCAGCTCTAAATGTATACATCTCCCTTAGCAGTGCTGCGATGCTCATTTATCACAGTCAACTTTGGTTTTCCAAGGGCACTTTCGCACCAGGATAGTCCAGGGGACTCTGGGTCGATTGGGCTGGCAATGCTGAATTTTCACACCTTCATTTAGTTCAGTTTACTTTAACACAGCACTTTTTAAAGGGGACCGAACCGCCTGGATATCATGCAGTTACAATAGCATGTGCTAGTCATGTGTGGTCCATGAGACACACCATACTGGAGTATAGGGGTGTTCATCAGTGCACCTGGATTTTGTAATCATATCATCAGACCTGTGACTATGTCTTGGATACTTAAGTGAAGAGAGGAGCAGAGCTGTTAACTTATCACCTCATGGTGAGTTGGATCAGGCGGCAGGAGAGGGTGCCGGAAAGGCTCAGTGCATCCAAGCATTTAGTGAGTGTGGTTGGAACATTTGGCAGAGGGCCCAGTCCAGCAGATTCTCAGCTCCCATCTCTGGGAGAGCCTCTCCTTCATTCTAAAGGAAACAAGGGTCATTATATATAACTGAGCCTTGTTTTGGGCATCCATTGCTGAGGGAGTATGGAAATGTGGACGTAAGGCAATTGCTGCTTGTCATAGATGCAAGCCCAGAACCTAATGATGGACACCTCAGGTGAAGGAAGCTGCCAGCCTGAAAAAGGATGCGTACAGAACTTTGTTAGGTTACAATACTCTGTCAGTGCGGTTACATGAGGGCCATCGGATCGGATTAATGACTAAATTACAATAAGATTGAGTTATTCAGCTCATGTCGACACCTTAATCTGACAAGAAATCGAATCGGATCGGGTTACTCGTGATCGAATTAAGACCCCGAGATAACTCGATCCAAACGAGACGACAGTGGATCGGATCGAGCGTTTTGCGCATGCTCCAGATTTTTTCCCCCGATCGTCACCCGGAAGTGGAAGGAGACGATATTCCTGTTGTTGTCGTCAGAAAGAAAGAAACAACGCGATGGAGAATGCGCCGTTGGGCATCGTCTGTGCCATAACCAGCTCATCACAGAGGGAGAGGGACACAGCTTCATCTCGCTCTGCGTTCGCCATCTTTCTCGAATGCCTGAGTTTGTTGTGTTTGGCAGTGAAGACGTCAACAGGAAGTGGCTCTGTTAGCGATAGCTGAAATGGGGACAGCGCCACCTATCGTACCGGGGTATGACATGCTTTGTGCCAGTGATTCCATTTATTCACCGCCATATATCCAAGGATAATTACCCTCAGATAAGGAGTATAACCCAACTATAGCTATAATCGAGCTAATCTCATCATGTAAACCCACTGTGTGATAGCTGACAGGTACCGACAGGCCAAGAGTTATGTTGCATAGGTTGTTCCATCCATTTATTATCTTATTCGAGGTCGGGTCACGGAGGCAACAGGTCCAGAATAAAAACCAGGCATCCCTCTACCCTATGACACTCTCCAGTTCCTCCTGGGGAACCCTAAGTATTTCTAGGCTAGATGGGATATAAAATCCCTCCAGGGAATTCTAGGTCTGCCCTGGGGCCTTCTCCCAGTTGGACATGCCTGAAAAAACTCCAAAGGGATACTACCAGGAGGCATCCTAACCAGATGAACCACCTCAGCCGACTCCTTTCTATGTGGAGGAGCAGCGGCTCTACTCCAAGCTCCCTCCGGATGGTGGAGCTCCTCCCTCTATCTCTAAGGTTGGGCCCAGCACCCCTCTGCAGATGAGGAAACTCATGCAGCTGCTTCATAGGGTGCATTCCAACTATAGAGGGGTGTACACTTCTCAGCCTCCCTGCGAAAGTTCATTCCAGGGTGCCAGAGAGAAGAATCCAGCAGACTGTCAGATTGTCAGTTCTAATTTCTTGGTGGAGCCAAGGACCGAAGGATTTTCTGTTTTGTCAGCCTCGGGTTGGATCGCTGTTTTTTGGTAGATGATATGGTCTTGTAGCTTTATTAAACCAACCTTCAGCAGCCAATATGGTTATTTTCAGGAGGGGCTCAGAGTAGTCGCCTCACTGCACCAAAAAGAGCCAGTTGAGGTGGTTCATGCATCCCATCTTCCTTCTTCTTGGACGATAAGACCTTGGGGCAGACCCTAGACCTGCTGGAGAAACAACATCTCAGCCGGCTTGAAACAGCTCCGTGTCCCCAGTCTGCAGGAGGAGGCTGGAGAGAGGGAGGTTTGGGGATCTCTGCTTACAGAACCGTTGCCCCTATGACCCGGATAATGAACAGAACATTGATAGATGAAGGAGGGATGTTTACAATTGTGGTTTCCTGGAAGGTAAAATGGCAACATGTTTTCCTGTCAGCTGTACTGAAATATCCCTGGTACCACGTGTATATTATATCGGGGCACTGAACATTTCTTCTATTTTACATCTACAAGTTTCCATTTGTGTTTGTTTTCTGTTTGTAGGACAGAAGGATTCCTCTCAAAGCTCACGAAACGGATCAGGGGTGAACAGAGCCCCTACAGTGGACACTTTGAAATTGTCAGACGAGATGGTTCTGTGGTTCCGGTGTATTCAGAGGGTCAGAACTGCCTGTATCATGCTGTTGCCCAGGCAACCCGTAGGAACTCAGCTGATCTGAAACAGGAGGCGGTGATCCTTCGTAACGAAGTCAAACATTCTGTGAGTTCTTAATACACTTAATATGAGTGAAATGTTAAGGTTTCTTTATTTGTAAGATACCAATAATTCTTCAAGAAATAACACATTTGTAATCTGAAAGAAACATGGATTGATTGCTTTGTTTGTGTCCATCTCTCAAAAACATTCAAACACTCACATGTACAAACAGGCTACATACAGAGGCATCCGTACTATTTAATGAAAGGAAGAGCTGTGTTTTAGGACAAATGTCTGTCATAAAAAGACAAGCTACTGTACTGTATCCTGTCATGTTTCAGTCTTACTACCAGAGTTGGAAGCACCTAATCTTTTATCGTCTCTCAGCTCCAACAGGACAAGTCCAGATATGCAGCGGTTCTGAAGCTGCAGAGAGGTTATGAGGAAACAAACAAGTCACCTCTAAAATATACCATCGCTGGAGGAGGAAGGAAGACACAACATGAGGCCAAAGAACTGTTTAAAGACAGACTGAACATGTCTACGATGGAAGATTTACCTGAAAAAGATCTCTCTATTATCAAAACCTACAATCTTGGTTTGATTGGAAAGTTTATCGAGTAAATTCATTTTAATTGAGCAACATTTTATGTGTTAAACATACAGCTTTTCTAAACAAATTTCCAATACATCGCACACCGTAAACTTATCATGTCAATGCTGTTTTTTCCAAAGTGTAAAAGGGGTCCGGAAGGCAAATGGATCTACAAACATCAACAGCGATAACAACAACAGCTCCCCTGTGAATGCAGACCACATCCCACCTATAAATACCTTTCAGAAGGCTCAGAAAATGTTGGACAGGCCTGAGAACAAAGTCCTAAAAGAAAAGCTGAGAAAGGATCATGCAGGACTTTATTCAATGATTGATGGAAAAGGAAACCGTGGGCTGTGCAGAGAGGTTCTTACACAACACCACAAACTGGCCCTGACCACGGGCAACAGCAGGGAGTCCAATAAAGTCAGGTAAGAGTAATCCTCTTCTGGGTTGAACTGAAATGTTCTCTCTCTGAATAGTTTCTTTTCTTGCTGTTTCCAGGACAAAGCTCGCTGAAGTTCTTCTGAGTGGAGATGAAGTTAAACTGATGAAGATGTCGATGATTGTGGCCAATCCAGAGATGTCCCAGTCTCTCAGAAGGGATGCAGGTGTGTTAAGAAGTGATTTAAAGTTGCTGATGAACATGTGTAAATGCCAACATGACAGCTTGCTGCACAGCAGCTGCTAAGTGGTTTCTCACTGGTGAAGTACAAGGAATAAGGTACAAAGACAGGAAGGCAGCATCTCTGGGAATCAGGCCTCGATGGGGAACACCTGAACCGAGAGTTGAGACAACTAAAGAAACTATGTGAGGCAAATTAAACCCTAAAGAGGCAACTAGTGAATCTTTGTTCTCCAGTAAAGCTGTGAAACAGTCAGTATTTCTGATGGAAGCCTTTGTATAAATGGAATGACTCTTCACAACAGAAAAGAGTGGAAATCTTGGGGATACAGTATCACAGTCAGAGCTGAAAGGACATCTATACGGAACACATGTTGATGGAGAAAGAGACATTCAGACAGGTATTTCATCAGCTGGACCACCAAATGAGCAGCCACAGAAACAGATGAGAGAGCCCTCCAAAGTGGAGGGAGAACACAGTAAAGAGGGCAACGACATCTTTAGCTCCAGGGCCTAATAGCGTTTTTTTTTTTTTAAATAATTGTTCATTCTTATTGTTTTGCTGTAGCTATTGTATACAGCTATTGTGAGTCGATAGTCCTACACCAGACCATCATGGCAACATCCAGTGAGGCAGCACAGAGCCATCAGAGGCTCTGGCTGAATAGGAAGGACCCAGCTGGGTGGATGCTGCACCTTAGAAGATGGTCTGCTCAGTGACACTATGGGAGAAGACCATCGGCCCTCATCATATCCTGCATGACTGAGATATTTATAGGTTTTTGTTTGATAGATTTACCTCACTTGTTTTTAGTTGTTATTGAATATTTACAAATTGTTTACCACAAGAATGAAAATCGTGAAACTGACTTCATCACAATTCATTTCATCTTCATCCAGATAAAAACATGTTTTAGTAATCATCAGTAACACTCCCAACCATGAGGTCATTATGTTTAACATCTGTCAGGGTGATGGCAACAAGAGGTTGATTTGACATGAAACTAATTCTGCTTTCTTTGAACATGAATTCTCCAGGTATCACTCGATGCAACAAAGGACCTGATATTTTGTCCAGAGAAGCGACCAGGGAGTACCACAGAATTGGAGACCACCTGTTGGTGAATGAATACCACAAGATGGGAGTCATAAACGGAAGGGCAGCAGAAAGTCTTCTGCAGTGGCATGAAGTCCAACTCTACTCCAAGAATACAGCAGAATATCACGAACTCCTGGATGTGCTGAGACCAAAACGATTATGAAAACAACATCTGACCGGTTAAAGCGCTTTTTATGTGCAGCCGCAGTCAAACAGCTGGACACACCTGACAATTAAAAATGAATGGGTAGGAGTTAAACCCAATACGCCTGTCCATTAAAAATTAATGGATAGGAGTTAAACCCAATACGCCTGTCCATTAAAAATGAATGGATAGGAGTTAAACCCAGCACGCCTGTCCATTAAAAATGAATGGATAGGAGTTAAACCCAGCACGCCTGTCCATTAAAAATGAATGGATAGGAGTTAAACCCAGCACGCATGTCCATTAAAAATTAATGGATAGGAGTTAAACCCAGCACGCCTGTCCATTAAAAATTAATGGATAGGAGTTAAACCCAATACGCCTGTCCATTAAAAATGAATGGGTAAGGGTGAAACCCAACACGCCTGTCCATTAAAAATGAATGGATAGGAGTTAAACCCAATATGCCTGACCATTAAAAATTAATGGATAGGAGTTAAACCCAATACGCCTGTCCATTAAAAATGAATGGGTAAGGGTGAAACCCAACACGCCTGCCAATTAAAAATGAATGGGTAAGGGTGAAACCCAATACGCCTGTCCATTAAAAATGAATGGGTAAGGGTGAAACCCAACACGCCTGCCAATTAAGAATGAATGGGTAAGGGTGAAACCCAACACGCCTGTCCATTAAAAATGAATGGATAGGGGTTAAACCCAATACGCCTGTCCATTAAAAATGAATGGGTATGGGTGAAACCCAACACTCCTGCCAATTAAAAATGAATGGGTAAGGGTGAAACCCAACACGCCTGACCATTAAAAATTAATGGATAGGAGTTAAACCCAACACTCCTGCCAATTAAAAATGAATGGGTAAGGGTGAAACCCAGCACGCCTGCCAATTAAAAATGAATGGATGGGAGTTAAACCCAACACGCCTGCCAATTAAAAATGAATGGATAGGAGTTAAACCCAGCACGCCTGTCCATTAAAAATGAATGGATAGGAGTTAAACCCAATACGCCTGTCCATTAAAAATGAATGGATAGGAGTTAAACCTAATACGCCTGTCCATTAAAAATGAATGGATAGGAGTTAAACCCAGCACGCCTGTCCATTAAAAATGAATGGATAGGAGTTAAACCCAGCACGCATGTCCATTAAAAATGAATGGATAGGAGTTAAACCCAGCACGCCTGTCCATTAAAAATGAATGGGTAAGGGTGAAACCCAACACGTCTGACCATTAAAAATTAATGGATAGGAGTTAAATTCAATACGCCTGTCCATTAAAAATTAATGGGTAAGGGTGAAACCCAACACGCCTGCCAATTAAAAATGAATGGGTAAGGGTGAAACCCAACACGCCTGCCAATTAAAAATGAATGGGTAAGGGTGAAACCCAACACGCCTGCCAATTAAAAATGAATGGATAGGAGTTAAACTCAACACACCTGACCATTAAAAATGAATGGGTATGGGTGAAACCCAACATGTCTGTCCATTAAAAATGAATGGGTATAGGTGAAACCCAACACGTCTTTCTATTCAAAATTAAAGTGTAGGGGTTAAACCCAACATACCTGTCCATTAAAAATGAATGGGTATGGGTGAAACCCAACATGTCTGTCCATTAAAAATGAATGGGTATGGGTTCAAATGGGTTTTACATGGTGTTTAAAAGTTTAATCACTAGGATACAGATTATGGTTGGATGTATGGCAACCAGTATGAGCCAAAAGTCAAAGTAAGGTTTAATTGATTCAAACAAGCTTTTTTAACACTACATCAGTAATATCACAGATTTTCAGCCTGTATTCTTTATATTTGCTTGTAAACTTTATAACTTTGTTCCATCGTGGGCGATCCTTCGTATTAATCATTAAAAAGTTTTTTCTTCTTCTTTAGACAAATGAATGGAGAGTTTCTTCAGGTTTATCGTAGTCTGTACACTGGTTTAAGTTGCACAATAAATAAATGAACTGCTGCTGCTGTAAAATCTACTAGTTTCTGTGTATTTTTTTACTGCTTTTTTTACCGTATTTTAAGGTGAAGTTGCCGCTATATTAATGTATGTTTCGGATTTTTTTACAGTATAGAAAGTTCCTTCGTCAGACCAAACACATCTCAGCAGCCAATGAGAGACCTGAACGTTTCCAGGAATCTGTTCTTCAGATCAGAAAGCTGTGTGGCGTTCAGGAATCAGATTTCACTCCAGGAGAAGAAGAACATCTGTCCCTTAACGCTTCTCAGACCGAAGAAGGACGATTACGGCAGAAACAGGCGTCACTTTTACAGCTTTGATCGCTTCGGGTAATTGATCAGAGCCAATCAGAGCAGAGCAGACAGAGCAGGAATTTACGGACTAAGCAGCACCTGTAGCTGGATCTGACATGAATCTTTCCGTCCTCATCTAACAGCTGCATCAGTAACCCGAGCAACTCAGCCGTCCGATCCTCAGCACCAACACTGAGGGCCCAAATGGGCCAGGAGAGAAGTGTTATTTTACTCTGGAATCAGTGTGGGTCACAGGGATAATCGAGCTCATAGCTTTGAGTATTGATGATTTTCAGCTGCAGCATATCAGTAAAGTTGATGTTAGATGTTAAAGTTCATGTTAGAAAAAGCTCAGAAGTTCTCAAAAATAGTATTCTGTTATAACAAAATACAACCAGGAGAAAACAGGAGTCCAAAATAAAGTTAAAGCAGGGTGCAATTATTTAGCCAACACTGAAAAACAGGCCAAACTTGGGCAGGGAGAAAGCCTCGGGGCAATCTGATTCTTTGTCTCTGGGCTTCACCTTTTATTAGCTAAGTGGCCCCTCCTGATCCTGTCCATTTATTATTTATTCCCCCTTTGTCCAAAACACTAATATGACCAAATATCCAAAACTATCCGTGTACACTTCCAGTTTTTTTTTTAAAACTAGGCTGAGGCAGCCAGAGGGAGGAGCCAAGCTGCGGGAAAAGAAACTGTTCAGCTTCAGGACCATCACAGAGAAACAGGCTGGAAACTACAGACATGACCAGCAGAATGTCACGTTAGGACACTGGTAGAAGTTTTCCTGCAAAAAAACAGGAAACATCTGTCAGCAGCATCAAATTACCGTAAAATTAACATCTTTCTACTGTTACTGAAAGTTACAGCTTTGTACTGTAAATGAAAAATACAGTATGAACTGGTTTTTAAAATTACTTTCACAGTATTTTACAATTAAATGACTATTTAGTTTGTATAATTTATACATTTTAATAAACTATGTAAAAAAACTAAATTAAGACATGAATAGTCAAATGATTGCATACAATTAAAGTCACTTTGTTAAGAAAAACATGTTAATAGATGTCACAAAATCTCATGGCTGCAAGCAGATGGTGATCCATAATGAAATAAAATATATATAAAATAATAAAATCACTCCAACCCCTGTTCTCCCCCTCTATCAGTGCTATCATGCACTGCTGCCTCTGACACAGCTGATCATCCATTCTTTCATGGTGAAGATGGCGCCTTAAGACTGGCAGCCTGTTGCAGCAGAGTTTCTGTTAATTCTTGGTGTTCTTCATGCACTTTAGTGTCTTTTTAAAACGTCTGTTTGATGTTTTACTGTTTAATCTGCATTTTCATCGCCATGGATCCTCTTATTGGGCCATCTTGGCCCTCCTCGCTGCCTCCTGTGGAGCAGTGTTTACATGCACATGCAACCAGCTTTTAGCGCTCTGCAGAACACCTTCCCTGCCTGGAGAGAGACCGGTGATTCCAGAGGGCATCAGACGCCGTGGATGCAGAGCTGGAGCAAAAGTGAAAAGGAGTTGAAGGAGATTTAAATCCTGAGTTCCCTCAGTCATCATGGGAAATGTGAGGTCTTTGTCAGTTAAGATGGACGAGTTGTGGGCACTGATAGAGACTCAGAGGGAGGACCGTGAGCGCTTTCCAAAGACATGGCTGCAGGTGGACCTCACAGACCCTGTTTCACCAAACCGGCTTCAGGACGGTGCAAGCAGACGTTTGGAGGAGCGGTGAGTGGAAAGGTGGAGGGATTGCTGTGTTCATGAATGAAAGATGGTGTAATCCCAAGCATGTTAAGGTTAAGGAACATCTTTAGGCAGGAGTTTGCGTCCGTCCTGTTTGCAGAGAGAGTTCTTCTCTGCTGTACTTGTTGGTGTTCATGTTCCACCATCAGCTGACGGAGCAGTAACATCGCTCAGCTGCAGTCTGGACACCCGGAGGCCATCAGTTATTACTGGAGATTTCAACCACTCCAGTTTGGACTCTACTCTTCCTACTTTTCATCAGTTTGTTAACTGCAACACAAGAGAAAATACAACACTGGACCTTCTGTGTGCAAATGTTAAAGCTGCATACAGAGCCACAGTCCTACCTCCACTCAGCCACTCTGATCAGAATATGGACTGAGGCTGGAAAAATCATGGGACAGAACTGGGAGATGTTTGAGTTGGTGAGGGACAGGAGATCACATCCATCTCATCCTCTCCATGAAACTCTACAGACACAGCGGAGGTCACTCTCCAACAGACTGATTCAGTTCTGCTTCTACAGTGAACGCTTCAGGGAAACATTCCTAACATTCACCATCTCTCTGTTCAACAGCTCACCTCTGCAACAGGTGAACTCACCACTGCAGTCCACATCTGTTTATATTGTTAATACACTGTTAATAACTATGTCAGTTTTATTGCACTGCCACATTTATACAACTTTTAAATCTTCGGACACTCTGTAGATAAAGTTCTATATTTTTAATATATATTTTAAGCTTTTCTGTCATCATTTATTCTTATTGGTTATTCCAACATAATGTTTTGTATAGGTTAGCACCGTCACCTCACAGCAAGAGGGTTTCAGGTTCGATCCCTGCCTGGGGCCTTTCTGTGTGGAGTCTGCATGTTCTCCCCGTGTGTGCGTGGGTTCTCTCCGGGTACTCTGGCTTCCTCCCACCATCCATAAACATGCATGTTAGGTTAATTGGTGACTCTAAATTGTCCGTAGGAGTGAGTGTGAGCGTGCATGGTTGTTTGTCTCGTTTGTCTCTATGTGGCCCTGTGATGCGACCTGTCCAGGGTGTACCCCGCCTTTCGCCCGATGACTGCTGAGAAAGGCTCCAGCCCACCCGCTACCCGATTAACGGACTGTCGGTATAGAAAATGGATGGATGGATGTTTTGTATAAACTACTTTAACTGTTGCATTGTGACTCCCCTGCTGCTTGCTGCCGTCATTGTCATCATGTGGACTGTAACAGATAAACTACGATCATCACTGCCCTCCAGTGGTCACGGTCAGTAACTACAACTCCTCACATACAGTAATACTGATGTTCTCACCAACATTACTCCTCTTACTGCAGGGTTTTGGCTCTAATGTTCATCAGTCTGATAATGAAAGAGTCAACAGAGAGATAACTGACTGATATTAATTGATTAAAGGTTCTTCAGCTTCTTTATTTTCTCGGTTAAGTTCACTCTTTTTAATGTAAAAAAGCTATTTCCAACAGCACTTTGATTTTAGATAGTTTTATCATTTATATTCAGTCTGATTTTATATTTTTAAATGAGATGTGGCTGAAATCTGGAGTTAATTCTCAGCTTTCTGATACCCTCCAAGTTGTGACAGTTTGAACCAGCCAACATTATGTGGCAGAGTGGATTTTTACATGTTTTTAACTCTTTAAACTTTGAACTCTTTAAACTTTGACTTCTACAGAAATATTGTAACTTGTGACATTCACACAGCATGATGGGAATCTCAACCCTCCAACATTAAAGTTCCAGCCATGTAGATTTGTCAGCCCGTCACCACGATGAGAACAGCCGCATTCATTCAGCGCATTCTTGGCTGGAAACTTCTTCCAGCGTGTTATTGGACACCGCTTCTTCACAGTATTCGTGGACTCGCGTCAGGACACGCGCGCATTAAAACATTGTTAAAAGATAAAGAAAATAATTAAATGGATTTTAGTGGTAAATAGTTTCGGCTACAGTTGTTTAGTTCTCTGTGCGGGTGTTCTCAGCTCTTTGAAATGAATCATAGCGCCCTCCGTTGGCTGCAGACAAATCGAAGCAGGTGTTGTGCTACAAATAGTATAAAAGCATCATTTGATGACTTGTTCAGCGTTCACTGGCAAGACTGGAAATAATTAAAATGGTCAAACTAATATATCTAAACTATTCATGTCTTAATACATATCAAATTTCTGCAGTGCGAAGTCAGCGACGAATCTAAGTGATTTTGTCGGTAGCGATCTTGGATCTGCCACCTTTCATGCCTTAATCTCGCAGATTCACGCGAGATTTCACGTGTTAGGACTTTGTTCGGACTTTGTTCGGACCTTGTTCGGACCTTGTTAGGACCTTGTTCGGACCTTGTTAGGACTTTGTTAGGAATTGTTAGGACCTTGTTAGGACTTTGTTCGGACCTTGAACGATTAAGCAGACTCGCTGGGGTAAAAGGGACTGCTAGAACGGCAGAAAATAAAGGGAAAAGAGGGGAAAAAGTAATGTTTTATATGTTCCTACACTAATAAAACTTTCATTTGAATACAATAAACTTAACTTTTAATCTCTTGTCACAATATATTTATTTCACATCACAAAATTTTGCATTACTAAATAATTATGACAACAAATATGGCAACGACTATAAAACTTTACAACTATGCAATTATTAAACTATGAAATTATGACATAGACATTATGTATTCATATTCTGTAATTTACTAAATAACCTCTGTTCCCAGCTGGTACATTTCCACTCTGCTCATACTGCATAGCGAGACAAAACAACTGGGTCAGACAAAACATCTCTATTGGGTTAGATAGGTCTGGTACATTAGATCCACGCCTAAAACAGCACACACACATTGTTTATCACATCCAAAGAACACGACGAGGACAGTAGTTGGCCTGATCATGCTAAAAACTGTCAAGTGTGAGTATAACCTCTGTGAGATAAAGCTGAATATAAATATGAAATGTTTCCGGATATCGGGGCTCGTCCTGACGGATTTCCTGCGGGAGCTCTGGTACTCCGAGTCCAGCTGCAATATACTTTACTATGTGACCACTAATAAATACTTTATTAATAAACGATTTCTCCAGCTTGTTCTTGGGCTTCCGAAAGAATCGGGCTAACACAACTATGATATTAGAAAACTACAACTATTAAGCTATAAAGCTACAAATTCTAAACTAACTATGAAACTATATTTTAAAAAAGGTACTAATCAATTAAAGAATGTTGGGAAAGATTGTGTGGTTATGTTTTTATAGCTCTCTGGGTGTAAAAATAAACTGGATACTTTGGTGAAAATCCACAGCTGATAATTCACTTTACAGGGGAATACATAACAGGTCTAAAATAAGAAGTACAACAGCTGGATATAGGATGAGGGCGGTGGTGTAAAGCGAGTGGGAGGGAACTAACTGTCTCGAGAGCACATTTATCCGGGAGTCACCTTGTCTTCGTTTTGGGTTGTGTGACCACTCTCTTAGCTCCAGCAACAAATGAATACTTTGCGCCATGGCCGAGTGATGCCGACATGCTTTCAAATATGGAAAAGTGTATCGACGAGGATGGGATTCGAACCCACGCGTGCAGAGCACAATGGATTAGCAGTCCATCGCCTTAACCACTCGGCCACCTCGTCGTGTGATACGTCCACTTCCATATGCAGGTACCTGTAAATGCCGTATTAGGGTTATGTCAATGGTGTATATTAATATAATGGATACCATATTCTTCTATACGACTACAAACGACCACACGTGATGGTTTTCACGCATAATCCTTGTTTAATCCTGTCACAAAACTACGGAGAACAGTAGGTTGAAACGTCCAGCTCAGCAGCTTGGTGATTGGTCACATTTTAAATCAACCACGAAATACGGCCTCTGATTGGTTCTAGGGGTGGCTCGTGCTCTGAATGAATACAGGAAGTGAACAGCGTGAGACTGCATTTTGACGTTTGCCTGAGACCCGCTAACAGATTTTAGGTAATCAATTGCTAAATTAACTCTCACCTACATACCTATGAATTAAGTTTTAAGTAGAACCCAATACGTACATGAATTGCTGGCGTTGTAATTGAAATCTAAGGTTAGCTTACAGAAGTTGTGGCAGAGTGTGCTCTACGCACTCTGCAGCCGTTAGCATGCACGCTAGAAGCTATTGTTACTTAGTTAACATTTACTTAAACATGCAGTTTAACTCTGGTCCTGCTGATTGTGGGCTTCTGATTTTAAAAGCGATAGTACACGCCGTGATTTTTAACACATGAGCCTGACTTACTCATCTGTAACTAGTCTTAAGTAAAAGTGAAACAGAAAAACGAGCTTCCACACTAATTGCTTGCTGTTGAATTCCTGCCACGGTTCAGTATCTGCTGTCCCAAAAACCTTTATTTTCTGCATGAGTTTAATTATTATTTGTTTGCGTTCCTTCAATTGCTTCTTGAGTATTTAAAAAGTCAATTCATCAACAGAGCCTGCTGATATACACGGGTGTGTGCCTGTGGTGAAGCAGTTGTCAGGCAGAGGGGCTTTTAGTTCACCACAAAGCAATTAAAGACCCATGCTTTAGGCCAGTAAAATCATTTTACGTTTTATAGGCTAACTGGTTAGTTATAACAAACTATCAACCGAATTATTGAATGGAAAAAAATACATCCCAGAGCCCTGTTGAATAGATTTGCAACAAATTATGCTAAAATAAATAGATAAATTAATGACTTAATTGGATTTGTGAGTGAGCATGTGCAAAACTCAACTATTAAGTTTAACGCAGGTGTGTTTGACGGCTGCGCTCTTTTGTTTTACGTGTTTCTCTTGTTGAAGTACCATCCGCATCTTAACTGTCAGCTCATTTATTTTAAAGTTTCCTTGTGCTGGAGCCTGGCAGCGGCTCAGTTCTTCTGTTGTTGGTTTCATGGCGGTCGTGGTTTCAAACGGCTCTGTGCATTACTGCCACCTTGTGGTAGTATTGACGTATTACTACCAGCTGCCGGTTAAATCAGTCAGTAGCTTTTGTACAGAGGCATTAACTTGTTTTAGAGAATTTAATCTGATTTCCTGTAGTTAATTGACTTTTCTTGTCCTATCCCTAATGACAACAGAAAAATGTCTATAATACCATGAAAATGAGCCGTTAGCCTGACTATAAGGCAGTTTTCAAACTGTAAAAATCTCATATTGCATCAGAGCCACTGATTAACACGACAGCTTGTCATAGATTACACTTACATGTAAATCATTAGCATTTTTGTAACATTTGAATAAAAGCAATAAAAAGAAAGCAACTTCTCACTGTTTTGCCAGTGGTCAGAATGTGTTGTGTACAAGCTGTTCTTCTCTGCTCAACCTGCCCAAAGCAGACAGGTGTGCAAATACCTCCTGGAGCCCACGGTGGAGGGGGAGAAAAAGAAGTGCACGCATATTGATTTAATCTTTCAGTCTCTTTCCCTTTTTATTTCACATTTGTGTTAATACTGACCCGGTTCAGTCAGTTGCCTCAACCCACTTTACCTCCTCTCAGTACCTTAGTGTTGAACTTCAAGGTCAAGATGGTGGACTCACAGTACTACCTCCCAAATGACATTGGCGTCTCTGCACTTGACTGTGGCGAAGCCTTTCGTCTGCTGTCGCCTCAGGAGAAGATGTATGCCCACTACCTGTCACGCGCTGCTTGGTACGTTGTCAACACTGCTGACGAGAGCGAAATCGGCACCAGTATAAAAATATGTTGATTTACGTGACGTTTCTGAGCATTTGCATGGACTTTGTCTGTCTTAGGTACGGGGGCCTGGCAGTGCTGCTGCAAACGTCCCCGGAGTCTGCAGACATCTTCGTCCTGCTGCAGAGAATCTTCAGGAAGCAGACGCCGGCCCAGCTGGAGCAGGTCGCTACAGTAGCTGGACTCAACGCTGAGGAGTACCAGGTACACCGTCTTCCAGCCTATGTCTGCAACCGCAGATGCATGTCGTGGTATTCATTGTGACATATTCTCATCCGTGTGCTCTGCTTAGGCCTTCCTGGTGTATGCAGCGGGTCTGTATGCAAACATGGGCAACTACAAGTCTTTTGGAGACACCAAATTCATTCCAAATCTGCCAAAGGTGAAACACCCTGAAATGCTGGGTGTAAATCCAATGCTTTGTAATCAGTTTTAACAGGACGAGGACGACTTTAAGTCTGGTGTGTCCGTGGTGTGTTTGTCCAGGAAAAGCTGGAAGCTCTGGTTAAGGCCAGCCAAGCATTTCAGGACCAGCCTGCTGAGATGGAGGCTCTGTGGAGCAGCTGCTCGTGTCTCCTCTACTCGCTGGAAGACAGACAGAAACAGCTGGGGCTGGGCAACAAGGTGGGATTTTACAGCATGTAGCACAGAGTTCGGGGCATCTTTAAGCCGATATTAATATTCTTTCGTGCACTGCAGAGACGACTCAACGCCTTTTCTAATTTTCGAGACACTAAACTCAAATGGGGAACAGTGAACCCCATTAAAGCATGTTTTTTTTTTCCTTTTTTTGCAGGGAATTACCGCCTATTTCTCAGGAAACTGCTGTTTGGAGGATGCTGAGCTTACTCAGAGGTTCCTTGACTCAAAAGTAAGCCAATCGACACCCGAAGTGCATATTCTAATCTCCGATATTCTGTTTCTCTTATCATAATATTGCACCTGTTACTTTTTCTCTTCCGTCATCTCTTTTTGTCACTTTGGATTAGCCCTTTTAATGCAACTCTCACTGAGCTCATTCTTGTGGTTTGTCTCCAGAAACTGTCTGCCTACAACACGCGTCTCTTCAAGAAGGACAACGGAGGGAAAGCCTGCTATGAGGTGCGCTTGGCTTCAGCTGTGCAGAAAGGTCAGAACAGGAGTGAAATAGCACTGCAGACAAACACGGCATCCAAAACATAGCTTCAGCGTAGACTCTCGTGCTCCACAGACTGTGCAGTGGATGGAGAGAGCGAGTCCTGCTGCGGCAGCTTCAGCTTCGAAGACAAAGAGTTCATTGTGAAGAGGGGAGACTATAGTCCTCTGATGGAGAAAGTCTGCCATAACCTGCAACAAGCTGAGGTGAGAGGGCGAAGAAAGCATCTGGACATGATGCTGAAGCTCAGTTAGTTTTCTTTTAGATGTTTAGAGCAGCAGCAGCAACTGTGACATTGTTAGACTGGTTATAACTGCTAATAACATTAAGATTTTACCCAAAAAAAGTAGAAACCACGACACAAAGGCAGCATGAGGGGATCCGCTCAAAGGGATTTTCCAGTTAAGAGCTTTTTCTGGTTATTGACTCGTTTACTCTGTGTTTGACAGGCTTATGCTGCTAATGAGAACCAGAGGAAGATGCTGGAAGAGTACAGGCGCAGCTTCACCTTTGGTTCTGTTGACGCCCACAAAGAGGGCTCACGCTACTGGATCAAAGACAAGGGACCGATCGTCGAGAGGTGAAGCACTGCACATAAACTGTTGGCTGGTCCAGAGACACATCTGATGGAAGATCACGCTCATGCCTCTGTTTCGCCTCTTCCAGTTATATAGGTTTCATAGAGAGCTACAGAGACCCCTTTGGCTCCCGAGGAGAGTTTGAAGGTAACTACCAGGCTGATCAGAAACAGTGATATTGTGTTTTTTCAGGATTCGATCCCGTGGGACACTTTCGGTTTCTGTTGCCTTGAGCTGAGAACTTGGTCTGGCTGCTTGAAAGTGCGACTGAAACTGTTACTGTTTACTAAAAACGATGCAATGCTGCGCAGCGGTAAACGTGTACTTCTCCCTCTTCTGGAACTCATGGAGCAGTGATTCTGGTTTGATCTGGAAGGCGTAAATAAAGAGCTATTCATGACATTTAGAAGTTAATGTCTGCACTCCCAGTTTCCCTTTGAGTCTTTAAAAGAAGGATCAGAGTAGTAGATTAATGATGTCATGGTTGTGATGTCATGTCTAGGTTTTGTTGCCGTTGTGAACAAGGCGATGAGCGAGCGTTTTGCCAAGCTGGTGAGCTCGGCGGAGGTGTTGCTTCCTGAGTTACCGTGGCCCCGGGAGTTTGAGAAGGACACGTTCCTCAAGCCAGACTTCACCTCGCTGGATGTTCTCACCTTCGCTGGGAGTGGAATACCGGCTGGCATCAACATCCCCAACTGTACGTACGCTGAGACTCTGAGTGTTGTCTGTTCGTTGCACTTAAAAACAACGTGGGCGTGTTTTTGCTTCTAGACGATGACATCAGACAGTCGGAGGGCTTTAAGAATGTGTCGCTAGGCAACGTGCTGGCTGTAGCCTACGCTACGAAGAAAGAGAAACTCACCTTCCTTGAGGAGAAAGACAAGGTGGCGTGTGCAGCCTTCACAGCAGCTGTTGTGTCCTTTGGGGGTTGCAGAATTGTACGTCATCCTGTGTTTTTGCTGTAGGACCTGTTCATCAAATGGAAAGGTCCATCCTTTGAGGTGCAGGTTGGACTTCATGAGCTGCTGGGCCATGGAAGCGGCAAGCTGTTTGTCCAGGTCTGTCAAACTCTCCCATGAACAACCTGAGCAGCTGGTGTTGAAGCAGCACTTTATGCCTCCTTGTTGCCTTTCTGTTTAATGAACTCTTTCCTCAGGATGACAGCGGAAAGTTCAACTTTGATCAGAGCAAAGTGATCAACCCGGAGACCGGGGAACCGGTGAGTTTGCTTCTCTCTGAACTATGAATACGACTCGTTTTAGCTGTGTTCGGGCGGTGAAAACGGACTTTATCTTTCAGGTGTCCAGTTGGTATCGGGGCAGTGAGACGTGGGACAGTAAATTCTCTACGATTGCCTCTTCTTATGAGGAATGCCGTGCTGAATGTGTTGGACTCTATTTGTGTCTAAACAAACAAGTGCTCAGGTATTGCACGTCATGTGAAGCAGCATGAAGACTCTGGATGCAAATGCATGTATCACTTAGGAAGGGAAGAATTCGGATTTAGACAAGAAAATAAAGGATATTAACATTAAAATGGCTCTGGAATACATGACCAGGGTTTGGTGTCATCTAAAAATCCTGTTTGACACTTTTCTTCTTCTGGGAGAATACTTTTGGGATCATTTAGGGAGCCTTAACTACTTTTAGTTGTAGTTCAAATACTGAGCCAGGAAAAAACTCCCAAAGAAAATATCTTGTATAGTATATCGATGCCATTGAGTTCCTTCTTCTAGGCCCTTTTAAAGAGGAGAACCGGTTAAATGAGTCTTTTCTATGTGTGTCGCAGTATTTTTGGCCATGAAGGACAGGATGCAGAGGATGTGGTTTACATCAACTGGCTGAGCATGGTCCGAGCAGGACTGTTGGGTCTGGAGTTCTACACTCCTGAGAGTAAGAGCTGGAGACAGGTAATACATCTACTTAAAGTGTCACTGGACTCTTTCACTCGACTATTTCAGTTGCAGAGAACCTCTCAGATACACTGAGTTTGATGAATAGTATTTATAGGGAAAGTACAGACTGCTAAGACGTGTCTGTGCTGGTTTATAGTTGAGCTTACAGTGAGTGAAAGTCAGTGTTTCAGCTGACCTGTGCATGGATGTCTGTTTGCCTCAGGCTCACATGCAGGCCCGTTTCGTCATCCTGCGTGTTCTGCTGGAGGCCGGGGAGGACCTGGTGGGCCTGGAGGAAGTGACCGGCGAGGATGGCAAGCCTGACGCACGGATCACTCTTAACCGCAGCAAGATCCAGACTGTGGGCAAGAGCGCCATCCACAGGTTCCTCTGTAAACTGCAGGTACGTGCATTAGCTGTGGGAAAAGGTTCTGGAAACAGAAAGCAGCTTAATTAAATGCCACTGGTCCTTTTTTAAAATGAAAATTAAAGGTTGAAATTAGTATTTGAGGGAGTCATGTGTTAGTTTAAAGAACTGAAGCTTTGAAAATATGAAAACATGTCAATTAAAAAGGGAGTTTATGCAAACAAAAACCAGAGAAAGGAAGGTTGTGCAGTTATCCAGTGAGGAAGGGCTCCATTATTACAACTTAGTGTGTTTTACTTAAAGGGGAACTCTGGTATCTTTAAACCTTATTTCTGGCATGAAATACGTTCATCTGCTCACCGAGAACAGTTTGGTGAAAGTCGGCGTCCTTCAGAAGATATTTAGATAACTGGAGATCCATATAACGGAGTGAACGGGGCTTAGAGGATGCAGCCTCTAAATAAGGCATTATCTGTCTTTATTTCACCAATACTTTAAGAAGAATGAATGAATGAACGTGTGCTATAGCTCTGTTAGCTCATAGCTCTGTTAGCTCATAGCTGCTGTTAGCTCATAGCTCTGTTAGCTCATAGCTGCTGTTAGCTCATAGCTGCTGTTAGCTCATAGCTGCTGTTAGCTCATAGCTGCTGTTATGTGGCTACTTGCAGCTATAGGAGAGCTAACGGAGGGATTTCTACACAGGCACTCTACTGGGACCACTTCATCCACACGCCCCCCTGCAGCACAGTTTATTCACTCCGTGCTCTGTGACAGTCGGCTAACTTCACACAGAGTTTGCTGCTGATAGTTTTGTGCAACATGGCAGGATATTTATCAGATTTTGAATGAATGAACGCGTACTATAGCTCTGTTAGCTCATAGCTGCTGTTATGTGGCTACTTGCGGCTATCGGGGGGGCTTATAGAGGGCTTTCTGAAGTTAAAAATACCAGAGTTCCCCTTTAAACATTGTTGGAAAAACAATAAAGGATAAAAATCCAGTTGGCTTAATGAAAAAGTCATCATGCATCAGCCCTGAAGTTAATCAGAACCTCCAACTTCTGTCTAATCTCAGTAATCCACCTTTGTGTAATAGTCCTTAAACCCAACATGTGGTTCATCTGGTTCCACCCACTCGTAGATCCTCAAGTCAACAGCTGATGTGGAAGGAGGCAGAGCCCTCTACGAAGGTTACTCCGCTGTCAGCGACAGCGGCGCTCACAAGTTCCTGCGTCTGCGCGAGACGGTGCTGCTGAGGAAGGAAGCTCGCAAGATGTTTGTTCAGGCCAACACCAGAGTGAATGGTATGTAGCTGGGGTTCACTTACTTAAATATGAGCTTACAGACGCAAACAGAACGAGTGCAGCGTCCAGTGTTTTGTTCAAGCTTCTGAAACATTTTGCAAACAATCAAAGGATGAAAAAGAGAAAAATGGAGCGTTAAAAGACAGTAATGTTTGAGATTTTAAACTCCCGATCAAACATTCTGCTTCATAAGAACAAAACTCCCGTCTTATCGGCCTCATTTTTCTACGCTTGCTTTCGGAGAAGCTCAAATAAAGTGGAAGGTTGGAGGAGTTTTGAAATGATGAAACCTCTGTTTGTCGTTTCCAGGGGAGAAAGTGGAACTGGTGGAATATGAGGGCAGCGCCGCAGGTTTGATCCGCTCCTTCACTGAGCGTTTCCAAGACGACGCGGAGCCGCTGGAGGCCAGCCTATTGGACCTCAGCAAAAGAGACGCGCCCTGCTGGTGTTGATGGTGGATGGATGACTCCACAGCTGTCCAAAATATCTTCCTTTTTTGTTCGTATGTGGAAGCAAACCGGCTCATAATAAACAACAGAAGCTAAATTCTCTTCTTGAATAAATGCATAAAACTTAAAGCCAGCAGCTGTAGTTTGTCCAGCAACAGTTTGGCTCTTCAGTCATGCTGGTTTCGAGTGAGATCTGTCGAAAATAACGAACAAATGAGCTGATTTTCAACGCTGCGCTCTCTTGGTGGAAAGCATATTTTCTAGTTAAAAGTAGTGAAAACGGTCGATTAAACCAATGAAACATGATCTCTGGGTATAAATCAAATGCACACACATCACAGCTCTTTACAAAGATTCTTTCTATCCAAGATGATGCACCTGAATTGTTCCTTTTTTTTCTTTTCCAGTTGATAATTTGTGGCAAGAATTTACAATAAAATCTTTGTGCAGACTGTTAACTGAAAGGAAAAGTAAGACTGTCCTGTTTTTTTCTGGCATAAAGAAGCGGTGGAGGGCTTCTGCTGCAGTGGAAACTATTTGGAAGAGATGTAAAGGCAAAGCAACACAAATAAAATGTGTTCGATGAGGTCTTCTTGGCGTTTCTTCCTCACTGGACCCATAAAAATAGTGTTTTGGTTAGTTTTTATTGAATCTTCTCACACTGAAATTAACTTTTGAGAACTTTTTAATAGCATGAGAAATATTGAACCCCCCCGCTGTGTCTCAGTAGCTTTGATTTCTATCAAAATGTCCCATTTTGTGTGGAGATAAGTGATCAACTTCAACCAGAAACTGAAAATGAACCTCGACCTTTGGTGGTTTCAGAGGGATGACCCAATTAAAGACAATCCATGCTAATTTAAATTCTAAGAAATGTTTAACTTCAAATGAAACAAAGGCTTCCGGTTAGACTGCTTTATTGTATCTAAAAAACACAGTAAGATATGAGATTTATTTGCTTATGGGGTTTTGTTTATGGGGTAAATCAGGTGTAGTCTCTGCTGCTTCCTCAAGAAAACGGACAGAGCTGCAGCTCTCTTCCCTCTTTTTCTGCAAATCTTCTGTCTCTTCATCCCCACTACTTGTTTCATCCATGCTTGCAGCCTCCTCCTCGCCCCCCCTCGCTGACCTCTGCTGGTCTGGTCCTGGAAAAGATAAAGGGGAGAGAGAGAAGTAGCTCTCGGGGGAAGGAGATGGCGAAATGTTGGGTGAATCCTGCGGTGAGAGGGAAAAAGGAACCCTGGGAGATAAAGATGGAGACTGGTAAGGCGAGAGGGAGGGAGAAGCAGCGGGAGAGTCGCGGGGGGAAAGGGACGGATACATTTTGGGGAAAAGGGGGGGTGCCATGGGAGAAAGAGACGGTGATTGGTAAGGTGAGAGTGAGGGAGTGTTGGGGAGATTGATCACTGGAGATGGCATCATGTAGCCACTTAGAAGATGCTCCATTACTCCAGGTGCGGCCTCATCTTCTCCTGCTCCGGCTTTGCTTTGGCCCTGATCAAGATTCTCCGCCTGGAAGTGAGGAGTTCCTGATGGAGGCTGCTCAGGGTCCTGCGTCTGTTTGTCAGCTGTGCGACTTTCTTTAAATGGACGTTCAGCTGAAAGATCAGCTCCTTGTCTCCCTCCCTGGGCTTTGCGTCTCCCTTTGGTTTTTGGCATAAGAGGTGGAGGAGGTGGTGGAGCAAGCGGAGGTGACAGCATGGTTGACGTCTCTGTGGAAACCCGAATCTTGAGGCTGCGCTTGAACATGCGCCTTCTGGAGAAAGCGTTCTGGGACTGCAAGAAAAGAGGGTTGATGAAACAGAGAGCCCCGAGGCCGGAGCCACAGTCCAGCTCTCTGGGGCTGCGGGTCGTGATCGGGCAGAACTGGTGGAACAGGGTGGGGTTTGGATCCGACTGGTGGGTGGTGCTGTTTGAGTTTGGCGAGGTGTCGAGCAGGTTCTCCGAGTTGGGATGTGGAACTGAGACAGGCTGGGTGGCAGAGCTGGTCTGTGGAGCAGCAGATGTGACAACATCTGGCTTCTTTTCCTCGTCTTTCTTTGGCTTGGGTGCCTCCCGTGGCCCCCGCACATTTAAGTGGGAACTCCAGAATTCTACAAAACAATAAGGTTGTCACTGCAATTATAACATGATTAACAGCAGCTGGGAGGTTATTTCTGCACGCATACCTGCAGTATGTGAGTGACTCATCTATGTTAAGCTCCTCCTAAAAGCCTGATGTCTCGTAAGTTAAGGTTGCAAAATAACGGGTGATTCACCAACCTACTCCCATGTGTGAGATGGACTCGAGCTCTTTGTGCGACGTCGCCTTTGCAATGGCTTCAGGAAGTTCCAGAGGGAAAGGCAACACATCTCTGACACACAGACAACAAATATGATGAGAGCGTCAACACTGGTTCTGGCAGATTAACTGAAGGAGGAAGTGGCCGAGGTAAAAAGACAAAGATTTGAGGAAACAACTGAGGAGGAAGTTTCTTTACCTGCTGACACAGTAAAAGGAAATCAATCTTGGGAGATCCGGAAAGCTGATGGCTGAAGTCTCCAGAGACAGAGCTGGTGACAAAGAAAGCCCCAAAGCGTATAAACAGAGATTATTTTTTAGGATATCTCTTTATATCATTGTGTGTAAAAGCTATACTTTAATCTGCTGGAGCAGTGGTTGGATCCATACTTTTAAAAATGGATTTTCTATCATTACGGCCACTCACTTTCTGTCGTATAATCAGTAAGATGTTTATTATTAGACAGCTTTATAAAGGCTATACATTAGACAGCTTAAATTAGGAAATATGACCCTTCATAGAGTGGGTAGAAATAGTATAAAACACAGAAAGAGACATAATTGTATGGCTATATATTCAAATAGCTGGGGACCTTTTATAAATGTGTTTGTCTCATAATCTGTGTTAAACATGTGTGAACTAACTGCTAATAAACCGGTGGGAGAGTCACCCTTACTGGACTGCTCCTCCCTGATGCCAAACTGCTGAACGAAGGACGGCACGCTGTCATCCGCCAAGCGAACACAGAGCACATTGCGTTGGGATGTGCGAGACTTTCTCACAAGGAATGTCTGCAGAACAACACGGTTAATAGTCTACAGAACAGAGGAAGTGTGGATGGTGGATCATGTGTGCACTTTATGACAAGAAGTGTGCTGTCTGTGCGTGTCGGACCCCAGGAGGCTCCCTCTGCAGTATGTGCAGCGCCGTGGCGGGGTTGATTAACAGCTGAAGCCAGACAGGAACCGTGAGCAGGAGACGGTCCAGTACACTGATGCTCCTCAGGGAGCCGCGCCCCCTCTGATGCCCCAGCAACTTGCGCTCTGAAGACTGGGTGGGCTCCGGAAAGTCATACAGAGGGTCCTCTTGCTGTGCCATCTAAACCACATCAGTAATAATTACATGGTTATTAGCAGTCCTTAAATGACCATGCAGCCCCGTGATCATACAAGTGGTTATAATTTGATGTCTGTGGTTCAGCGTCGGAAGGATAAGACTGCTGCATATGCAGAAGTACACACCTATATAATAAATCTGCCTGGGTTGCAACAGCAAGCCCAGACTTGGTAAAGTGCAGCAGCTCAGACAGAGCTTAAATAAAATGGCAACCTTTAAGAGACTAAGCTTTAAATTGTGGAAACACCAGCGTCACAACACAGTTGGTTGGACGTTAGGATAAAGGCAAAAGTCACAGATAAACGTCTTATTGTGTCATTTTAGATGTTTTTAAATTCTGCAACCACCACATAAAGCGCAGCTGATAGCAGCCGACATGCCTGCATGCATCTGGCTTAGCTGCGTGCATTCCTGTAAACTTTCACATTTCCTATTCAAACCAAGTTGCTCACAGCCTTCCTGCTCTACAGTCACACAACTTCTCTCTTTCAAGGCGTTTGTCCTGCGTAACTCTGAGTTTGAGGTTACGGGATTCTGTATTTCGTTACCTTTCCGCCCCGATCCTTCTTTCCTTCCTTTTTCTTTATCGCCTCCGGCTCCACATTACGATGGCACGCGCTGTGTTCTTCCTCCAACTTTACTACGATAAAAACTCCAGCTCGCTTTTACTTCGGCCTGTCATGACGTGCGCTCACAGCTCCACAGACGTCTTTCGCTCCTCCTTCCTACTCACCTGATCTCACCTGGAAACAAATACTATCGTCCACGTCAGGTGCCAAACTCACGCGTCTGTGGAAAAAAGTCGAACTAATCCAACAACAACAACAACAATGGAAATATACATGTTTATTTAAAAAAAAAGAAAAGAAAAACAAAGGTGAACTTCTCAAACACCCTTTCTAGTTAGTTTAGTAACCATAAACTAACTACATATGTAGAAGTGTATGTTAAATAATATGCGTAGTTCAAAAACCTGGGGAAACAGCGCCCCCTGTCGACTGTCACAGAAACACTAGAAACCGGAGCCGGAAGTGAGGTTTGAAATACATCAGCCCCAGGACCGCGTTGGGTAAGCCGTCTGTGTGTTTTGTTGGCTCAGTTTAAGATGTCTCTGCTCACTTAAAATCGCTTCGAGATTCTTTAATATACTTTATGATGGTCCATAGCAGTGAAAGGGCTTCAGTTTAAGCAAATGTTTGCGGCTACAATGATAAAACCATGACGTTAGCCATAGCTAGCTAAGCTAGCGCTACATCGTTACCGTTGCCGTTAAACAAGATGGCCAGAGTTTTTAGCTAACTATAGGTCGGTTGTTGGAGATGACAATTTGCCGTACAGACGTCTTTGTGTTACCGTTTATGCGCATTTTGTCCGGCGTTAGCTAAATTTGTAGGCTTACGGACATCTTTTCACTTTGATTAATCAATTTCACCGCGAAAGTTAACGGTTAGGTTAGCTTAGCTTAGCTAGTAAGACGTCAGTAGGCTACATGGTAAGACTGAAATGCAATTTATGGGAAAAAATGGCTCGATGTGCCCATATTAATATAAAAAAAATAAAGATAAAGACGAAAAAGAAAAAGAAAAAAATATGAATAAACAAGACATTTCTATAGATACTTCAACTTGCAAGTTAGCTTGACTTAAACGTTTGCTGTAACACTTTTTGCTCTTTCTCAGATGCCTGGTTGATACAGAGATGAGCGGTGAGAACGTGAAATTGTTCGTTGGGAACCTTCCTATAGATGCAACTCAGGAAGAACTAAATAAGCTCTTTGGGCCATATGGAGAGATCAACACCTGCTCCTTGCTTAGACAGTATGCCTTCGTAACCCTGAAGGGAGAGGGGGCAGCAGACAGGTATGCAGCCACTTCCCATTAAGATTATTATACGTGATGGATGGATTGATGCTGTTTAACATGTTTTTGCGTATTGAAGTTATCAAGTTAATGGTATGGAATCTTACACATATATATTTAAGCTCATTTTTAGCATTTTATGCTGTTCAATATGGCTAAAAGTAGAGTTTAAGTTAAGTGAAATTCTAGTCCTTTAAACCAGTTCAACTGGTTGGTTGAATATGACAATTGTGATAAAGATTACAATCATTGTTCTCACTCAAACAGGGCCATAAGGCATCTTGATGGCAAAGAGTACAGAGGCAGGCCCTTGGTGGTCGAGGAGTCTCGTGCACGCCCACCCAACTCCACTAAAGTGTTTGTGGGGAACATCAGTGCAACATGTTCAGCTGATGACTTGCACGGCCTGTTCTCGACCTTTGGGAGAGTTTTAGACTGTGATAAAGTCAAAGGTAAAGCACAAAACCTATTATCATCAGATATTATTGGCGTTGGTTGAAATATGCACTTGTTAAAGTCCTTCAAGTTCTGATCAAATGAGTCTCAAATGGGGGCACAAGTACACCTAAGCAGCAAGTGTTTACATTTAATCTCATGCCTACAGTTTAACCTTTTCTTCTCCACCCTGCAGCCAGATTATGCTCAAATGTCGGCTATGCATTTGTACATATGGAGAGGAAGGAGGAGGCCTTGGTAGCAATTGAGGCGCTTAATGGGACCATGTTCAAGGGACGTCAGTTGGCTGTAGAGCTGTCCAAAGCCCAACCCTTAATCAACCAGCTTGCAACAGCGGGGAATTCTGCTACCCCTGCAGGTACTTTAACAGGAGCTGAAAGTGAACGTGTGTGTATATGATGCATCAAATGAAACCGCTCATACCTTTGTTCCCTTCTCCTGTTTAATTGTAGGTGACAGAGAGGGACTTCTTCCCCGACCCCCGCCATCTTTAGAGCATCATCAGAGTCAGGCAGCTGTTTTAGCTGCGGCCGCCGCTGCAGCAGCTGGACTACCCATACAAGTAAGTTCCTTCACCCGCAGAAAGTCCAAAACATCCTCCTGATCTTTGAAAACCGAGCCAGTGAACTTGTTCTTATTTAGGTATTTTGTAAACTTACCCAAACTCTTTCCAGGCCATGTTATTATTTCATGATCCTAAGTTCAGTTCGATTTGTGCTATAATTAAACTTTTCTATGCTCACCTTTTCTTGCAGGTTCAACAAAGTGTTCACAACTCATTTTACAACACGACATCCTTCGATCCCACCTATGCCGCTCTCAAAGGCATCACCAGTTCCAAAGGCGCTGATGGGGTCATATATGGTGCTCTTGCCAGCCAAGTGTATGGAGCGGTTGCTGACCAGGTGTACCAAGAGATGGCCAATCACACTTCAAGTGCTTCTGTTGAGGAACCAGAACCACAGACTGCCCCAGATCCAACGACACTTTTTGAGGCAGCAAGAGCCAAGTTCTTTCAGGAAGGACAGAAGGTCTTTTACATTTGTGTAGAGAATGTTATGAGATTAAACGATGAGGCTTGTTTTATTTGTATTAACCCACATCTTGTGAATTACAGGTTCTGGCGGAGCAGCAGGCAGGGAGGAAGGCAGCATCCACTGAGAACGAGCGAGACCGCAGCCCGATAAGAGGAAATCGAGCCCCTCTCCTCCCCGACCCTGTTCCAGGTTCCTTTGCTCAGATCCGGCCCAAACGTCGCGCCCTCCTGCCCACACCGCCTGGAGGACCCGAAGACGCCGCCCCTGCCACCACAACTTCTGACGGGTCAGATCCTGTTGCTAGGTACACATAGTACATCCTTCCATAGGATGGAGGATATTCAAACCTAGTTTTCCTCTCATCTTAACAGTAAGATTAGGGGTTGTTCCTCCCTCTGGGATTATTGGATCGCTAAATCGGGTTCTGAAGCTGTTGGCAGATGTTTTATATGCGTCACACCGGTGCTATGGCTGAAGACTTCTGTTTGGAGGCAACAATAAAAGTCAGGCAGCCTCTGTGTTCTATGTAGACTGTTTGGAGGAACCAGCACAGGCAGGAAAAAGCTAGTCCGGTCTAGATAGTACCAGGTGACACAAAAGCATGGCCATCTTTAGGATCCAGTCAGTCTGACCTCTGGTCGACGATAGGCTTCTTCCTGGATTGGTTTAGCACTCCTGCAGCTAATGAGTAACTCATTTCCTAGTTCCAGGTAAAGTGTTAAAAAGAATCCAGTTCAAGTTGTGAGATGAGCCGTACCGTTACGGTCCATCGTAGACGGCAGTGAGACAGATTTTCCGAAGCCTTCCCTGGTTTTTGGCCATGTTATGTGTCTGTGGGCTTAAATGCAGGCGGTAGGATGGAGCCTGAACTATGGCACCACAGAAGAAGTAAATCGAACTGCCTTAAACAGCTGTCCTAAACCACAGATGTGATGCAGCGCCCAGCCCTCCATAAGTTAGAAAAAAAGCTTAAAATCCAACTGAAGTTCATCACACTGCGATGGTCATTTAAAACACTACTGTTGGCACGAGACTAGATGAAAAATGCATCATCTTTTCAGACTTTATGTTGTATTTATGCTTTTTCTCTGCTTCTCTTTTGCCTTTTCCTCAACTCCAATGTGGCTTCCAGGTCTTACTCTGAGTACTACCAGCAAATGCACCAGTACCAACAGTATCAGCAGTACCAGCAACAGTACCAATACCTCCAGTATGCCTACACCAATCCTCCCCCTCCCCCACCCCCGCCTCCACCGGCCACCACACAGGCACAGGCCTCCACCACAGCCCCTGCACCCCCAGGGACGTACACAGCGCCCCCAGCGTATGCCGCGTCAGAAGCCTACGCAGCCCCAGGAACGTATGACACTGCGGGAAGTTATGACACCACGTCAGGAAGCTACGACAATTCATCTGGGAATTACGATCCCTCTTCGAGAGGCTACGACCCCTCAGCAGGCTATGACACATCTGGAGGCTACGGGGCACCAGGAGCATATGATTCATCTGGAGCTTACGCAGCAGCGGGAAGCTACTCCACATCCACACCGTATGAGCAGACACCCGCACACGGGCAACCCACGCCCCAGCGTCATGATTACCCTTACCACACGCCAGAACCCCCTTACCGATAGTTCCACCCCCACACCCCTTACACACTTCTGACGTGTGTGTGCACGCATGCATATTTACATAAGGGACAGTTTAAAGAGGAAAATCGGAGAGGATGCGAGGTCGTAATTCAAATATGCTTTAAATCTAAAGCATTGCCCCCTATCTCCATCTTAGCTAAACAGTTTGCTAGTCATCCGTGTGTTGGCAAAGTCTTTAGTCGAGTGGCGATAATGGCGGCAGCTGAACTTGGAATATAGTCCACCTTCATATTTTCTGTTAGACGTTGTAGAGGTACAGCTGGTTCGTTGCTGAATGTTGAAGCTTAAATGTTGCCTGGGCAAAGTTAGATTGAATTAGGTTGAATTTCTGCAGTGATCCTCTTTAGTTTGGTGCTCGATCACGGCCTTTTATATACTCTACCTAACAGTTTTGGACGGTAACACGTGCCGTCTTACAGCGTCATCTTGAGGTAAGGTGCAAAAATTAGAAATGTGAGTCAGAAAACGGTAAATCAAAGAGCTGTTGGGCACCCTGGGAGATGAAGACGACACTCGGCAGACCCACATTGCTTCATATTTACTCAAACTTATGGCTTTGGAGGCTGTGATATGTGACGCTCTTGAGGTGCTGCATTGTACCAACGAATTATCCTGTTTTTTTGTTGTTTTCACCCATTTTTATCTGAATCAGAGGAGGCTGAGCGGCGCTTTCTGCTCTCCGGTCAGAAGCGGCAGCCTCAGAAAAACAGTCTTTTGTCAACTCGATACCTTTCTGAAACTCGGGCTGCGTGTAACTGTGTCTATCCAAGGATTTTTGTGGAGTATGTTAACAGGCCTGATCTGAAGCCAGTTCCAGACGAACAGCCCCGTGAACACAGGTGGTCAAAAAGGAAGCAGATACGAGGTGAAAAAAGGTTTCGAGTGGTTTATCAAACTGAGTTTTGACGATTTAACTAAAGAAGCTTTAGGGGACACAGCTGAGCAGGTAGTCTTGTGTGTATGTTTTAGGCTGATGTCTCATCAATCGATTAGTTTCGTGTCCCGCCCTCCTGTAAAGTCGTGGGATCCTGCTGATGTGGCGCCGACCAAGTTGTTGATATCGAAGGTCAAGCTTGTCAGATTGAGCCTGTAGAATAGAGGGATTCGCATTTGGCCCACCGGCTTAAGTGTTATTTTCAGGGTGAGAAGAATGAGTTTGTAGTAAAAGTTGAGTTCACACAGGCTGTCCGGTTCAGTTGAATCGATTTCCTGCTCTTTTTCCTGACGTGACGTTTGATAGAGGTGAAAGCAGCGTTTGATGAGAACTTTCAGAGCTTGTGTGTTCAGATTGAATTCAGTATGATTTCACATCATTTCTTTGCTTAGTCGAGACTTATATCTCAAGGTCGCCTGAAACAAAGGTCGTTTTTCTTCTTTTTTTGCCTCTTAAACGTGAAAACAGACTCTTTTTGAAATCATTCACGGTTCAGTATTGTGTCGAGTTGTTTATCAGAACATTCTTTGAGAAAATCTGCATTCGTTCTTTAATTTTCGGCTACATTCGGTTGAGTTTTGATTCTTTTGTACATATGTGAATTTATATGAGCAAAGAGTAATGTCAGTAGGTGACGAGTGGCCAATTATGTTCATGGATTTGAGCATTACATACTTAAATTTCCCTTTTTTCCCCCTCATTTTCCATTCTCAGCTGATTTTTCTTCCCTTGGGTAGTCTGAAGCTCGATATTTTTCACTTTAATACTCGTGTAAATACTGAAACCCTCATTTGGATCTGAAAAAGTGATGCCAACCAACATTTGGTTAAAAATCCAGACTGTTAGAAGTTAAAACGATTGTATTTCTTACACGGCTGACGACCCCGGTGCAGTCGGACAGTTGAGTTGTTGATCCGAAATTGAAGGAAGAGGCAAACCTTTTTTTTCTCGCAGTGACAGACGGGTAAAGCGCGCTGTATTGTAGGTCTCTGACCGGGTGGATCTGCGGTGGCGCAGCTCATGCAGTTTGTTCCTGATTGGCCACAGATTTTCTTATTTTCCCCTGAGCAGCAGTGAGAGGGACCGATGACTTTTCCTTTTCTCTCATCTCATCTTACCGAGGCGCACCTCATTTTGGCGCATGGCTAGAATAATTAGCTCATTGTTTTTCTTAGCTTTCTCTGCGTTTTGCTCTGGTAAAGCTGACACGTGCCGGCGATACTAACGCACACCTGAGTCTTTCACTCTAGCTGCTCTCATTGTACACACCGCTCCTCTCGTTCCTTATCGGGCGCCTGAACTCGTAGCGCTGTGGTAGGGTTCAGTGACACATAACGACTCTACATTTCCACATTATTCCACCTTCTCCATGTGAACTGTTAGTTGCATGCCTTGTTGTTGCTGCTGCTCCAGCCACCTTCTTCCTCTTGCTGATTATTGCAGCTAGAGTGGGAGGGAGCCACACTGAGCCCTTGCCCTGGAGGTACGCCACACGCAGCTGTAGAGTGGGATGGGGAAAACAGCAGCGTTAGGCCTGAAACTGCTGTGGACGATGGGGTGTCCCCCCACTAAGGTAAACACTCAGACCACACACTCCTGCCCCCCCCCGCGTACATAAACACAAGCACCCAATTACAGTACAGAAACACCTTTTTTCCATACTTATTATTTCTTACCCGTTTTCAGGAATTTCATTTGTAAGGATTTCTGGAAATGGATCTCCCGTTGTTTGTAATCGGAGATTACCTTTTTTTTTCCTGCCTCTCGATGTTCCTGTTCATATATTTTTCTCCAAGCATACTCTGCTCATACATTCCCACTCCCAGCTTGACAAGTCATACAATCCCTTGAGGACGTCGACGCCACCTTTAGTCTAAATCTGCGAGCTTTCAGCAGACATGTTGTTGTTAAAACAGCAGCAGCCGGATTTGGGACATTTAGGTAGGACGGGGTTGTTTTAGTTCTCATACGTGCGACCCTGCGGCCACTTGGGGGTTAAGTGCCTTGCTGAAGAGCGCATTGGTAGGCCCTCCTTTTCAGAGTTGAATAACTTGCCTCAGGATCGGTTGCTGGTTCAACACTCGACTCAGTTTTCTCCCACAAAAAGATTTTTGATGCCACATTCAACCTGTGTGAACGCCAGTGAGCACGAATACGACCATGTTGTTTTAATTTACATTTTGTCCTTTTGTTCTTTGAACTGTTTAATTATCAATAAATGAATTTCATCTGAACTCTTCCTTCTCTGTGTGAATATATTTGAAGTGGAGAGGCGGGATTCACCAGGCAATGCTCAGAGCTCAGCACCAGCTGACGTTTTTATTCCATTTTCTTCCAAAAACATCAATCTATGCCTTTTTAAATAAAAACCATTAATTTGAGAACAATCCAAACCTGATGAGAATTCAGTCGCTGTAAGATACAAAAAAATAAACTGAAAGTTGCCGGACTTGGCTCCCCTGCCGAGGAGCCGTCGTCATGGACACTGCTGAGTTTCATGCCCTCAACAACACTTAATGGTTCACAAACAGACACGAGAGCGCTGAGCAGGTGTAGCGAATGCAGAAGACACAAATGTACCAGAGGAGTGCTGAGGTAATAAGATGAGGAGGCGAATGGACAACGTATAAAACTGCGACATCATGCGCCGTTCGCTGGCGTAATGACATGGAAATGCTACTCCGGCAACGCAAGTCTGGTTTCCAGCAGCCAGATTAGTCTGAAGCATCTTCAGAGGTCGGTGCAAACGGAAAAGTTTCCTCCTTCAGCGTGTTGGGTGTCTGCAGAGATGTTTGCTCGAGTCTTTTAAGAAATATTACCGTCAGACTTTACTGTTTGTAGCCTTTTCAGGACTTTTTCCAAACTTAATCCCCTTTATTTGAGAGTATGTTCCTCCTAAACTCGGGTCTTTACCCATCTGCCCTTATCCAGGGGACGGGGGGGGGGGGGGGGGGGGGGGTGGTGGTTTAAAAACAACATGATTGACACTTGTCAAAGTTGATCTGATTTGCTTTAATTTAAGAAAAAAATAGTTAAAACTTCCAGTGAATCAAAGCCTGGTTTCAGGAAACCAGTCTGCGCTTCGGAGGATGAAAACTGGAACCTGATAAGTAGTCGATGGCAAGAGACAAGACTTGGGCAAATACATTAAAACATCACACAGTGTGGACCAGACCAAACACATATTACAGTACTTTGAATCACAACCTCCCATGATGCTGCTGGCTTGGTATGAAAAAGGAGCGAGCATTCAAACACACGTATTGAAAATAGCAACGCTTTAATTAATAAAGAGCGATTTTTACAAGACTGCAATGTCGAGCTAGCTAGGTGATAACCGGCATTGACATCCATGGTGTTTTACAGAGATGCGGGTTATGGTAACTGGGTTTGAAGTTTGATGGGTTACTTGCACTTCTCCATGCGAGGCAGCCTTCAAACAGTTACAGATCCTACATTGTAAAACAGTTGATTATGAATGTCAATGAACGTTGGTGTGGAGAGGTAAGTAAAAAATCTCATGGAGAAATTTCCTTAACGTTTGTCCAAACACGCCGGTAAGAGAGAGTTCACACAATGGTCATGCTTTTACCGGGCACACGAGCCAATAAAAAGACGACACTTAATCATGCAAAAGAGACAGTTTCTTTGTTTTTAAAAAAAAAAGGGAAAGAAAAACAAAAAAAAACTCCTTGAAGTTCAGATATCATCCATCCTTAGTGACCTTGAATAAGAAGAAGCTGCGCTTTGATGATGACTTTGGTGCAAAAAAATGTTCCTGTTTTGAAGAGGACAGACCCTGTCCTGTCCACTTCCTTGATGAAGACACTCTTGGTATAGACCAGTTGTGATAGTTTTACCCCTGACCCACCCTCGCAACCCCACCCACTTCCTCCTTGTGTTGGACACAAACATCACGAACATCGACCCTGCCCACCCACCAACCCGCCCGTCCCTGGATGATGACACCTTCAAATTACAACCATTCAAACACAGATACAGCAATAAATTGTCCCACGTACAGTTAAGTCATCCAATGGGGCTTTGATCACTTTACAGAGAGAGCACGTCTAAAAACACATGAACAGCATTACCTATATACAGAAGGGACACGGTAACAGTCAGAGGTTGGCCCAGGATGGATCGAGTTCTGCGGCGGGACTGAAGTGCTCCCTGAAGAAAGCCTTCAGCTGACAGAGACAAACCACTGGAACAAGGAGTGATGGAGGAGAGTGACTACAGCGGACCTCTTGCTCAGATGGAAGATGAATATCTGACACAAGCTTCTCTGCTGACAGCAGAACTGTAGCTGCAGGGAGACTGGTATTTGCGTACCACCAGTTATCAGTTCGACTACGAATCGCAGAGGATTTGGTCAGACATCACCAGCTCGTGGTCTGGTTTTCAGGAGATGAGTGATCCTTAAGCCACCTTAAATCGATGTGTTGTACAGACTCAGACACGGTCACAGAAACACTATATGCTAAGTTAGCACACGCTACCAACTCACTTAGAGAGCTTCCATCTCTAACCGAGGAACAGGACCCTGTTTATCTCTATGCGAAGGCATGTGCACACGAACACACATACAGTACATGTACATAGAACAGACACAATCAATAGAAAACGACTTCATCCCCGATCGATTATTGCCCCTTTCCACTGTACATCCCAGCAATGATTTTAGGTTTTTGTGCAGCAGAGCATTGTCCCCTCTTTGAAGGTTTGTGCTATATATATGTCTATGTATATATTTATATATAATCATCCGACTGTGGGTCTGACTTGACCTTGGATCTGCTAGAAAATTCACATTAACGTTTAATACCTCATTAAAGCCACCCAATCTCTGGCTGTCGGAATTAATCTGTACGCTGTCACTGCAGGCGTTACTTGGGACGCGATCGAAAGAAATTACCCTCGATTGCTTTCCGATGGTCTAACTGGACTCCTCTCGGTGACCTTTAGTTTTCTCGTCCTTATATGCTAAGACGGGTTGTACATATCGAAGGGTTTCAAAGTCCTCCAGTTTTAGGTTGGACATGTGCTGTTCCTGTTTTTCTGACTAATTTTGGACAGGACAAATGCTCAGGACAGGAAGGAAAGCAGACCATTTCTGATTGGTTAGACTGAGAATCACCTTCCTCTGTCTGGCTCTCAGTGCATTTTTTCTCTTACTTTTAGAGCAGTACGGATATAACAGAAGAAGGTTATAAAACAACCGAAAAAGTGAAAAGAGCCTACTGTACAGAAACCTCCAAAAAGTACAACACGACAGCAGAAAACGCCTCCGAACAGGCGACAGATGTGGGACAAAGACAGTAATGACACAATATTGCACAGCTGCAGATGAGGAAATGGAAAAGAAAAACACAGAGTGTACAGCATGTGCCCGAGTAGCAAAGCTGGTGTGAGAGCTTCGTTTACATCCAAATGCTATAACCGGGTCTGGCTCAGTGCTTTCATCAGTTAGTGACACGTTGGCACCGACCGGGCGACACAGGAAGGATATCAGGTACCAAAAGAGACACACAGTTCACGCCCTCAATCTACAATCAATCACACCAAGCATGCCCACACATGGTTTTACACCCTCAAGGGAAACTACAGTGTTGATGCAGCACACTGACATGTAGAAAGAAAGGGACACGCACACATTCAAATCATAACTCGTGAAAAAAGGTGATGGATGACACACAACTAGGAACCAATCTGAACAAGTGCTAAAATCACCTACACAAAAACACACCCTTGGCAAAGTTCACATTGAGTAAAGTGCCAGCAAACGATCCAGTCGGAGAGAGAGATGTGTGTCCTCTCCAGTCGGATTCAGTTGTGGGATGGAGAGAGACACGGGTAAGCATGGGTTTGTACAAGGATTTATCAGGATGAGGGGGTCTGGAAATGTTCAAATTGCTTCAAAACTTCCACGTAGCTGTCAGTCTCCGTCAGCAACAGGTCGTAATTGCCATTGAAGGTGGCAAATCAAACATGGGTGGATGAGTGGGGCTGGTGCGGAGCCTCTGGTGCCTCGGCACTGCACTCGTAGGTTCAAACACAGAGAGATCAGTGGCCACGTGAAGAGAGGAGAGGAGATTAGAGGATTAGGTGACAACAAACTGACATCAGCATTTCAACTTTTAGCCATCCTCCGGTCCTCTCCTCCCTTTCCCTCTCTGCCCTCTTCTTTCTTCCTCCTGCTCTGGATTTGGTTCTGGATTTGTGTTTGCCATCGACTGTTTCTCTCCACCTCTTTCCTCTTAGCTTTGCTGCCATGGTAACATCATCCCTACATGAAGTGCATCTGCAGAAGATTGGGGGAGAATCGAGAGTAATTTAGTACAACAAAACACCTCGTCGTGTTTTCCAGGCATCTAATGACAAGCATATTACGTGCCGCGGTGCCAGGAAAACGGGCTCCAAGGTGCCGGACTGTTCAGGGAGCACTTATGTCATATTCTGAATGAGCTGTCAAAATATATTTGTTTGTCCTTCAGAAACTGGTCGCCTTGGCAGCTGATAATTACTTGCTTTGAGGCGCTTTTTACACACTTTGAAGCCAGTTTTAAATACGTGGCACAAATCTTTGAACGAGGGCTTCAATTCTCTTCTGACACGTTTGTGTCAAAAGGAACTGAAATCTTCTTTTTACACCTCGGTTTAGTGTGTGCAGTGCGTCTCATTTATTTTGTGATAAAATAAGCAAAATCATTTTTCTACTCTCTAATTATGTAATCATCATTTATCAGAATTGTGTTCAATAATCCCCAAACGGCTGTCTCTATAGCAACAACTGCAGACATCTTTTCCCCCCCTTACTGCTCCTCCAGCAGTTTTTTGGTAAAAGAGAGATAAACTGACCTCTTAAAGGGGAACTCCGGTATTTTTAAACCTGGACCTTATTTCTGGCATGAAATACGTTCATCTACTCACCGAGAACAGTTTGGTGAAAGTCGGCGTCTTTCAGAAGATATTTAGATAACTGGAGATCCATATAACGGAGTGAACGGGGCTTAGAGGATGCAGCCTCTAAATAAGGCATTATCTGTCTTTATTTCACCAATACTTTAAGAAGAATGAATTAATGAACGTGTGCTATAGCTCTGTTAGCTCATAGCTGCTGTTAGCTCATAGCTCTGTTAGCTCATAGCTGCTGTTATGTGGCTACTTGCAGCTATAGGAGAGCTAACGGAGGGATTTCTACACAGGCACTCTACTGGGACCACTTCATCCACACGCCCCCCTGCAGCACAGTTTATTCACTCCGGTAAGAACGTCCATCTCACTGAAAGTCATCGTTCACGTTGTCAAAATTTGATAAACATCCTGCCATGTTGCACAAAACTATCAGCAGCAAACTGTGTGAAGTTAGCCGACTGCCACAGAGCACGGAGTGAATAAACTGTGCTGCAGGGGGGCGTGTGGATGAAGTGGTCCCAGTAGAGTGCCTGTGTAGAAATCCCTCCGTTAGCTCTCCTATAGCAGATGAATGTATTTCATGCCAGAAATAAGGTTTAAAAATACCGGAGCTCCCCTTTAACTTCCATGTCTGTAGAACGTCGACAGAGTGTCCTACACAGCTCTTTCCCCCTGTTTTTAGTCTGCATGCCAAGTTAAACTAGCAGCTCCTTGGTGTACCGTGCGGTTACATGAGCGCCATCGGATCGGATTAATGGCTAAATTACAATAAGACTGAGTTATTCAGCTCATCACAGATGGAGAGGGACGCAGCTTCATCTCGCTCTGCGTTCGCCATCTTTCTGAATGCCTGAGTTTGTTGCTGTTGGTGGTGAAGACGTCAACAGGAAGTGGCTCTATTAGCGATAGCTGAAATGGGGACAGCGCCACCTATCGTACCGGGGTATGACATGCTTTGTGCCAGTGATTCCATTCATTCACCGCCATATATCCAAGGATAATTACCCTCAGATAAGGAGCAGAACCCAACTATAGTCATATAGACCCACTGAGTGTGTTACCTGAGTTCCTGGGATGGGTCCAAAAGGATTGGTAGGTCTCAGGACAGGCTGGTTGTACATGACAGGCTGCGGGGGCATCATGGGAACGCCTCCCATCTGATGACTCATCTGAGGAGGAAGCTGATTACAACAGAGGTGGAGAAGGTGGAGGGTGTAAAGGGCAGAGAGAGGTGGGCATCCAGGGAAATTTAGTATCAATAAAAGAATTATGTATGGGTGACTCAGACTAAAATGGAAGTTGTTCTTTACCATTCCATACACAGGCACTTGGGGTGTCGTCATAGGAAAAGCCACTGGCGCTGGAGCCTGTGGAGAAAAATATGGAGCACAATATATCATCTTGTGCTAAAAGTCAGTTAAAAACAAACCTATCCTTTGAGCTCCACTGGCTGCCCTTAGCCGCCCGCATCAGATCCAAGTCCCTGATGTTAGCTACAAAGAGCTTAATGGAACGGCTCCCATCTACTTGAATGCTCTTGCAAAGGCTTCTGTCCCAACTGGGTCCCTCCGTTGGTCCCAGGATTGTCGTCTAGCAGCTCCTACACCACGCCTAAGACAATCCAAACTCTGTTCATGTGTCGTCCCACGATGGTGGAATGACCTACCGAGCGCTACCAGAACAGGGGCGTCCCTGTCTATCTTCAAGAAGCTCCTGAAAACCCAGCTCTTCAGAGAGCATCTCCTATCCCAGCACTTACCTTGTACTTCCCTACCCCCTCTATCTCTGCACTTTATCTTTCTGCACTTCCTTCTATGCCTGCACCCTATCTCTACTCTGTCCCCTCTGACAGAGTCGGACTCCTGGGTTCCTTCTATGTAGTTTATTGTTAGCTTATTGTTAGCTTATTGTTAGCTTATTGTTAGCTTATTGTTAGCTTTTTATAAAGCTGTTATATCTTCATTTGTAAGTCGCTTTGGATAAAAGCGTCTGATAAATACAGAAACAGAAACATCACAGATGTACCCCAGAAGTGTTTCTTAAACGATATCCAAGACAGAAGTCTGACATTTAATGAAGTTGACATGTGATGTTGGTGGAAAGTAGAACAGAAATAATTCCTGTGGCTATTGAAAATGTTTGTAGCACCAACAGGACACGAAGTGTAGATGTTAACAGCAAAGATGGGAGGGGGGGGTCAGGATTAAATCTTGATGAAACTTACATATCCAGTATAGATCATCCCATTCTGCAGTGCGTCAGGGGGAAAAGAAGAAAAATGTTAACAAACTCAATTAATCACAGAAAAATGAAAGCTAAGCTCATTCCTGCTCTCCGGATGGTCAGAGAGGATAAAGCAGACATTCGCCATGACAGAATCACTCGTATTTTCTATTCATGTCATGCCTTTTTCCTCTTTTTTTGCTGACAAAATGACCAGCTTGAGCTGCTACGCCGTCCAAAATGAAGATGGGATCAGATTGAATGGAAGAGACGTGCAGATAATCAGAGTGGGCACCGAATGAGATGCAGAAATGATGGTGTCCAGAATGGTTCTTCAAGCTGTGTCAACAATTCATTGTGGCAAAGGTTGTAAAGATGTACTCATGTGCACGGACTGATAGGACTGTTCAGGGTCCGTCATTAATTACGGTTTTAGCACTTGGCTGCTTATGCTTATGCAGCAAAGTGAAAAATGTGTTTTCCAAGTGCTACCTGTGTCCCTGGGATATTTATGTTGCCTTTCAAGACATCTGACTCTGATTCTGCTCTTCCAGTGCAACATATTTTGCTTTTGGATGACTCATCCTGCATCCTGGGAAAGTTTCATCTAAAAGCAAACATAATTACAGTGACAGGCCAACAGGACGGTTATAAAAAACATGACTTTTAACGATAGGGATAGAGTATTTATCAGCGTGTGCTTGGTTTTAAACAGCAGTGTGAGGCAGCTTGTCCTCTGCCAGACTGCAGTATTATATTTTTCCTCTCAGTTCGGTCTTGTTATCGGCCCGAAATTCCACGTTTTTGTGATTCTGTCACAGCTGAAGAGTTTTACTGTAAAACAGTGCATTTGTTTCAGTCCAAAACACATGTTATTCTACTTCTTTTAGCTTGTCTTTTGGGCTCAGAAGGAACCTTTGATGATATGTTAGACTCACTCTACTTTTAAAGTACATATAAACTAAACCTTTTTTTATGTGGCCTCTACAATGACCCCTGACTTGGAAAAATCCTACATCCACCATTAATAAATGGGCAAATCAAAGGGTTAATAAGAAATAGATGTAGCCATAACGATAAAGTTGCTGACAGGTTCTGAATCCAAAATATTTCCTGGTCAAACAGACCACCATCTCATAGAATTAAATGAGAAAATGTACTTTTCTTGATGCCTGCACCACATGATCTTGGCACTTGTTGGCCTTCCAGCGTGGAAATGCCCTGAGATATCCCACCAACTTGCAGTTAGTTTAATTCTGCTGAGTTTTATGCTTGAAATGACATCCAAACTATCCAACAACAGTGACAGAAGAGCATTGCCAGTGGGGGAACAGCTATTCACATCCATATTGTCTTGAGTATCAACTGACTCATGCAGCTTAAGTGAAAGCACACATGTGGAGTTAACTGAAGTCTGGAGTCTCATTGACTCGAGGACACAAGCTTTGAATCTTACTGGCACATAATAGTGAATGAGGCTTTTATTTTACCATCTGAGGGACGGGCATGGGTGCAGGTGCCATGGGATGGGTGGTGTGAGTCCAGTTGGTGCTGGCGCACATGGTCTTTGACTGCCAGCCACTTCCACCTGTGGGTTTCTTCTCTACCAGCTGGCTCCACTGGAGCTCTGGCCTGATTAGACACACACATGGTGAGTAAAAAATGTAAAATCATGCATCTTTAAAGAGATCGGACAGCAGCAGACTGACAGCAGGATCATTTGACTCTCAGTTTTTGATGACATGCAAGCCCACTCACTTTTTAGCTGGCATCCCCCCAAACTGCAGGTCTGAGAGAAGAGATAAAACATTTTTAAAAAATGTGAAAAAGAAGCGACATGCCTGAGAAGAAAAGCTGAAAAATGAAACACTGTGTACTCACTGCCAACCAGGTTTGCTAATGAAGAGTCCAAATCACTGGGCAGCATTTTCCCAGAATGCAATGGGGCTCCTGGGCTGTGAATCTGAGTAGGTGGGGATGGCTTTAGCAGGTCACCTTATGTGCAACGGTAACCATGGTAACGTGAAAGGAGAGAAGAGTGAAATAAGTCTCACGGCATGAGGCGAATGTTTCATGTCATGGACAGTTTCAGCTAGTCTGTGCTCGTTTATGTGGCACAGCTAACATATGATGCTAACATGCTAGCATGGCGTGTCAGCCGTGTTTGGTTCTGAGTGCAGTCCTACCTCCCCAGGCGTTGTTATTGTTGGGCACAGTGTGTGTGGTCTGGATGGGGGTGAAGCTGGGCTGCAGGGTGAACAGCTCACTGGTCAGGTTTGGCACACTGCGGGAAAGAAAATTAAGATTTATTTCTCATCTTATGCTCAGATTTGTCATGGCAGACAGGTGAAAGGTTAAAGAACTGATGTAGGAGGGTAAAACTGAATTACTGAAAGGCTTTGCTCAGTGTTTATATTGTCTGACTGATGATAATGGACTCACTGGCTGTTGATGGGTACTATGGGTGAGTTGGAGAAGAGATCTGTGGCCCCTCCACTGCTGTTGGCGCTGCCCACTGACTGGATGCTGGGTGAAACATTGGGCGTCTGAATGTCGATCACCTTATGACCGTCCTCCTGCATGGAAAAACACCATCATTTTCTTTCTTTACACCATATATTTCCAGCGTTAACCATCTTGTAAAAATATCAATCTTTAAAAAAGAGGACAGTCAAGGATCTTTTATCTGAAAAAAGGCTCTGCTGAGAGGACTTTTAGTTCATTTCTATTCTCTGTGCAGCTCTTTATGCTATGGGCCAGCAGCCAGCGGCAGCCAGCCTATTTCACTGTGCTGCAGGATTAATGCATTAGTCTATTCACTTTTAACAATGCTGTGGAGCACAAAGAGACGTGACATATGGACTTCAGCCTATTTCCTCATTAAAAAAACAAATCATATTGTAGTTTAATCATGCAGCATTGTTTGTATTCAATATCTAGCTGCTTAAACCCATCAACAGTATGCGCATGTACAGTTCAGGATGCACTGCAAATGTCCTGCCTTGTGCTGCTGCAGTCTGTTGTCCTCTGTCTTGTCGTCCATACGGCTGAGAGAGATCCCCGCGCTGGAGAGAGATGACACCGCACTTGATAAGGTGCTGGATCTGAGAGTGAGACACACACATACATTTCTGCAAAAAGTTGAGAGTTTAGATCTGTTGTTGTACTTGTTTGAGTTGTTTAGAAGTTGTGCCGTTGTGCTTTGTAACCCTTAAGGTAACCTCATCAAGATCTCCATGGATCTCCAGGCTTGTCATTGAGAGAGAGCCAAGCTGAGAACAAATTCAGGTACTGACCCGAAGATGCACAGGTAGAAAGGTTTGGGAATAACAGAGTAAATCAGGATTGATACACTGAAGATTGCAGTCCATTTTGGAGTGGTAGAGCGAGCAATGGACACCTCCAGAAAAGTTTTCAACCAGTAGTAGCTGTAGTTATAAATGTGACTCAAGTCGGCCAATCGATGAGACCAATCATTTGCTCCTTTGAATTTATTGGCATTGACTGCTGATTGTTTCACGAGTTCAGAAAACAATTCAGTCGAGCCATTAGTGGCATCGGCCATTTAAAAATCTGCATCGACCAACTTCAGATGTGTTTCCACTTGTGGTTTGCCAATCACAGCAGTTTCTCAGAGGAGTTATTTGCATCTGCCTGATGGCTCTGTGTCCATTTGTTCACCAACTTTGGAAATAAAAAAGTAACTGAAAGGTTCAAGACTAATTTGCATGTATGCATTTGCCCCTCGATGCCAGGTTGGCGTTGCACTCGGGACGGTATTTCTTACATTTCAGCTGTAGGAACAGGCTCTAAACTGAGTTCCAGGGGGACATTTCACCCTCAGAACAGCCCTGGTATGGAGGAAGCACATTTGAGATTATGGGGGACTTGCAGCACTGTATTTTTCAGGCTTCAATAGATTGTAAAATCCACTCGTTTAAAGTTGTTCTTCAGTTGTTACTGTTTGTGAACAACACAAGAACAGCCAGCTGCAGCCTTAATCAGCTGTGAAGACAGAGAGCACGAAGCTGCAGTGGTCCCACAAGCTCCACAATGAATGAGGAGAGCTCCAGTTGTGACGTGAAATCAGTGAAATCAAACCTTTAAAACTCTAATTATTTCAGTCTGTAAAAGTGTGTAACAGATCTTAAAAGAATGCTGCTGATGCAAACCTCCTGGTTTAACCTTCTCTGATCAGCACAGCAGTGCCGACAGTCTGAGGGGAAGAAACACGCTTCAGTGGACTTAATTTACCTTCTCTTAGACCTTAATGGGAATGCAAACGAGAAATGCAGAGATGGTCTTTTGGCTCTTTGGGCAGTTCTGGGTGCAGCTGGTTGAATGAATCCTTTTGGTCAAAACTCAAAAGCTGTTGAATGGATATGTTGGAATTTGGCACAAATGTCCGCGGTTCCAAGCACTGGTTAAGCTCCGGATTATAATTACTAAAAGAGTGTTTATGAAACATGATTAAAGAACTTGGGTTTGAAAAGTGAAGCCAGGGAGGAAGTGCCTTTCCCAAACATCTCTGGTTCCAAGAGATTCCTTTTCAAAAGGGCAAACTTCTCTAATTTAATACTAAACCAATAAAAAATATGAGTTTGCTCCCTATGTGCCAAAAGTCTATCGTCCCAATATGACATATACATTAGGAAGGAATACTTTTACCAACAGGTGACATCAGAGTGGCTGTACCACAGGGCTACAGAGTTTGTGATAGCTTCACTGCTAGCTGCAGACTAGCATCAGTGCATTAAGGTGCCCATGTTGCTTTAGTAATAGTAGTTTCAGTATTTACAGCAGGAGCAACACCAACAGTCGAGGTAATATTTCAGATGACACATAAAGTGGTTGGTACAACAGATCTGAGTTGCTTCATCGCCCTTTGATCCTACCTGCTGGCGGTGGACAGGTCCTTGAGCTTCCTGCCCTCCAGAGAAGCTAAATGCTGCTCCAGAGCCTCCAAGAGAGAGCTGGGAGCCTGAGTGGGGTGAGGGGGGTACATGGAGTTGAAGAGATAATATTAGCTGCACAGCCAAGTAGACAAAGTGGGGCACATAGCTCTCTTTTACCCCAACTCTGCTCACTTCTCATTTCACATACACACAAAAAGCAGGTGCAAAATTAAGACATCACCCTTGGATTCACTATCTACTCTACGGCAGCTCTTTTGTTCTGATTTTGCATTGGACTTCATCAGGTTTGGTTGACCAACATGCACACATTAGCCTTGGGTCATGCAAGCGAGTCCGCAGCAGGACTGACAGATCAGGGTGGAGCAGAGCATTGTTGCTGAAGAGCTCCAGAGTAGAAACACAACAAACACGTCTCTGAACCACCTAATGAGCCCATGCAGAGGCCAGCAGTCCACAGACGCTCTCAGAAGCACACTTACACACGCCTACACAAATAAAATTACATCCTAAGAGTTAACTCATGGATTCCACTTTAGATCTAAAGCCAGACTGTGTTACTGATTAGATTTTGTTTGGAGATTTATCAGCAGCAAGGTTTCCTACTGGAAGCCAAGTAAGTTAACTCGGTGAAATGCAAACGTCTGGTGAAAAACCGGGTATACACATTGAGAAGCTGGCCTCTTTTGGAAAACGAAAAAGGATGGATGGGTTCGTCTGGACCACATGTGACACCTTGGTTTTCAGCCAGAGCTTTACATTTCAGCATCAGAAAGGACAATGCAAACACAACAGGCAAAGAAAAGATTTCTCATATACTTATTTTAAGGGGGGAAAGAGAGTAAAATGCGAATTCTGGATATCCATCCTCAGAGAAATCTAGAATATGCTAAAGGTTTAAAAGTAAAACAGACACAAATCTAGAGCTGAGTAAAGGCATGGGTCACTGTGTGGTTGAATAAGGGCATATAAGGTCTTCATAAGCACTACAAACATGACATCAGTTTTTAAAAGTCTCCCTTTTCAGTCTCTTACATGATTTTGTCACAATGTAAACATCCAATTATTCATCCACTGAAAAGGATAAGCTGTATTAAAGGCTTTAGGATGATATGCAGTACTAATGATGGCATTATATGCACCTATCCAAGGCAAATTTGCAGAGACCTATTCAATAAAACCATTCGCTGCTCTCCCCACAGCTAATGCAAAGGGACATAAACTTTAAAATTATATATCTGAACACTGCTTTTATTGGCAAAACCTATTTCATAAAGTTGTGCTGGCTTGTCTGCATGGTAAGACATTGAGTAAACAGACAGGCCTTGGTATTTACATTGGGAAAATGCCAGAAGGAGGGCTGGAATTATTCAGTTAGCCCCAGCCGAGGACTTCTAAAATGAATCTGCAAAAAAAGGCTATAAACTTTGGTTACCCAGCTGCTTAATTCTGTTTTAATAAAATCTTACCTTTGAGTAAAATTTGTTCTGCAATAATTCAGATGAGAATAAACATGAAATTCCTCAAGTAAAGCCTAATAATTGTGGGAGGTAAAGGCTATTTGCAGGTCTTTATTTGTTGTTTCCTCTCTATTCTAGACTCTGTTCCAACAGAAAAGGAGACAAAGGCGAAGGAGTTAAGAAGAGTGAAGAAGAGAGGAGGAAGACGGGGCAGCTGCAGTGTGGGCAGGTCTGTAGGGTGAGTAGGGAACGGAGCGTTTAGAATGAAGCATTATGGGACTGACTTGGCGGTTTTATAAACTGGTTGACTGGTTGATTGACTGATTGAGATGAGATGTAGACTGACCTGTGTGAGATCGGGGCTGTCGCCCTGATCTATCCCAACTCGCTGTGTCACAAAAAAGGAAGGAGGGGTAGGGGAGGGAGGAGGAAGGCAAAATAAAAAATAAACCAAATGTAGTAAAAAAAAACAACAAAAAGGAATAAACCAAAAAACCCAACAGACCACAGAGTTAAAAAAGGGGGAGAGGCACGTGAAGGAGGAGGAGGAGGAGGAGGGAGAAAGAAGAATCAAATCCAAGCATTCATTACTTCATGCAGTGGCTGGAAAGGAAAACAAATAAAAGACAACAGAGGGGGAGGGGAGGAGGGCACATGCACACACATACAAACAGCTATATATACAGAGTATATGCCCACACACTCACACTAATATACACACACACACACACTGAAATCTGGAGACTGGTTGGAAATGAATGCTGAGCACATCGACTGATTGAACAGGCCGGGCAGAGAGGGCAGACAACAGGTCACGTGACTGCGAGGAAGAAAACATCCAAAAGGAAGACACTCAACTAATGTTGACTTTGAACAGAAGGAGAAGGGAGGGACACAGATGACACACAAAACAGACAAACACATTTTGTTAGACAGGTAAAATGAATGGGTCCTTAAAGTCAACGTTAGTCTGCTCTGTTTCTTTTTTCTTTGGATCAAGCGGCTGCACCCCAAACCTTCTTCCAGATATGAAAGAAACCAAGCAGTGCGAAAAGCCTTTGAAGATGGCGCATGGGAAAGTGCTGTGCAGTCTACAGAGGATCAAACTATTTATATTCAGTGTGAAGCCTTGTAGGGACTCCAACCGCTCACTGGATAACAGCCATTAGATACATAAGTATATTTTTCTTAAGAAAAGGGAAGAAAATAAACTGGAGGAAAAGGGGACAGAGATAGTGATAGAAAAAGAGCTTGCTTGGGCATGCAGTGCAGGCATGTAAACAGGCAACGCACGAGGGGTCCCTCGACTGGAAGCTGTACATGAGTGGCTTTCTGATAGGCTAGGACTCAGCCAGTAATAATTGTACTGATGTAAACCCCCTTCCCAGGTCAGGGCAAGAGAGGGGCAGAAACACAAGAATATCTAGATGCAAAAAGAGACTTGGAAGATTAAGGAGAAGAAGCCCCTGGACACTGATCTGCGGTCAGTTCGGTTATGGACATATCGACCGTAAATCAGCACCTCAGGGTGCGGAGCGAATCTCAACGGGTCGAAGTGTGTGTTTGGTTCAGCTTAAACTCTTTTGAGTGACAGCAGAAAATGAAAAAAGCATGTTTGATTGATCTGTGACAGCAGAAGAGAGGAGGCCGGTGAGATTCACTCCAGACAGATACTGCCATCCTTTCCACAGGAGTTTAACTCTGTGTTTCCTCTTTGGGAGACGGCAGGACGAACAGACATTACCTCTGCCACTTTGAGAAACTCAGACAATTTGGTCATCCTGTTGAGGAAGGTCTTGTAGATCTCCAGAGCTTCTTTGCACTGGTTCTTCTTCATGTCAAAGTATTTCTCTGTGTGGCAGAAGACAGGAATCAGCAAGACAAATCGCTCTATATTTTTAGATAAAATGTATGAATTCAGAGATTTAGAAAGCCAGACAATCTACAGAAGCCATTTACATTTTAGTCAATTATGCCTTTGATTTAAAAGGCCTTCTAAAACCAGAGGGAAACCTCAAACTGCCCACCTTTCCTTTCTCCATCCCTGAAGAAACTAGAAACTTGGAATAAAACCCATTTGAGAGGCAAGTGTCAAATGAAGAATGGACTTGAACGTCTCTTTTTCTCACCATGAATCTGGCACAAGTCGTTTGAGTTGAGGAATTAAACACTGAAATGAACCAGTTCTCAGCAGAAAAAGCTCACTTTGCGTGAGCCGTGCGTGTGATTTACCCAACATGTTGATGACGCCTTCATTGTAGGCAGCAAACAACCGTATGGAGTCTTTAAACAGTAACATGAAGGCTGTGTTGATCACGCCGTTAGTCAGCTCGTTGGAGTTCGGCTGCAGGAACAAAGAGATTTTTATCAAGGCGTCGCAGCGACTGCTTCTGTCTCCAACATGAAGGGTTCTGCGTGTTCACCTGGAAGTCCAGCAGTGCGTCCAGCTGGTTCTGAATGATGGGCAGAGTCTTGATCAGCTTCTCCGTGTTCATGGTGCGCATCACGCCGTCGGCCCTAAAACACACAAGAATACAGGCACGCCGACAGCACACTCATGGAGCTTGTGAAGCATGTTTCATGCATGCAATCAATGCATGTGTGCAGCAGGGTTACCCTCTTTTCATCTTGGTGAAGTCCACTGCTGCTAGCCTGTAAGACATGGCTTTCTCATTCACGTAGCGGCTGTAGCGTCTGATGAAGGTCGACATGTTATATCCTGCAGGGCAGAGAGGCGGCGCTGTGGTTAGAGGCCGATCACCTGTTTCCAAACGCCATCATTCCCTTTCAGCTTTTCTGTGCATGTGCCTTTCCTAATGTGTAAAACCAGCTCTTGTACTTCATTACTTTTGAATTTATGTCGTTAGTTTTCTTACTAGAATGACACACTGAGCATCACTGGTTTCAATTTCCAGCCTCATTCCCCGGCTTCTTGTAGCAAACAAAGAGCACCTATTTCAGTAGCTTTTTCGATCCTGAACCCTTTGAAACGGCCTCTGAACAGTGGCTTATTGATGGTGTTACAGAGCCAGGGAGAGTCCGACAGAAAGTCATTTTGTTAGACGTACAGCATTGCTGAGTCTACAAACAGCCAAATGGCATTAAATCACCTTGTAATGCAGCCTTATCTAGAAAGTTGTTGAGGTTGAAGAGCGTGTTTCTGGAGGCAAGGTACTGCATCAATCTCTGAAGAGAAAAAACAGAGGACAAAGTTAGTTATTTATCTCCTCCTGACAGGACGACTCGTGCACACAGTGACACATGCGCACGCATGATAAAACCATATTTGTTGACAGACGTTGTAGCTTTGAGAGGATTTCACAGAGGATGAGTTTTCTCACTTAAAGCGGCTCTATGATGATTCTTCCCGGCAGTAGCTCACCAGACTCCAATGTTGCAGCAACTGTTTATGTGTCTGAAGTCGATGCTTCTCAGAGTGAGACTGTTTTCCTTTGGCTTATATTCTAACTCATCGGCTCTTCTACTTTTGTACAGAAAAGGAGTTAATTGAGGCGCTGTTGTTCGAGTTACCCCCGAAAGCTCCTTTTATACCAGACAAAAACCTACCAACAACCATAAACATCTTCATGGCCAGTCTTTTGTGCCAAATAACTAATGCGCAACTATCAAAAATCACAGAGGCAAAGACATCTCCAACTCTTTCTTCTCTCACAAACTCCACCTGTTCCAACAGAGACCGAGCAGCATGCAGTCAGTATTAAAGGGGAACTCCGTTTTTTTAAAACCTAGACCTTATTTCTGGCATGAAATACGTTCATCTGCTCACCAAGAACAGTTTGGTGAAAGTCGGCGTCCTTCAGAAGATATTTAGATAACTGGAGATCCATATAACGGAGTGAACGGGGCTTAGAGGATGCAGCCTCTAAATAAGGCATTATCTGTCTTTATTTCACCAATACTTTAAGAAGAATGAATGAATGAACGTGTGCTATAGCTCTGTTAGCTCATAGCTGCTGTTATGTGGCTACTTGCAGCTATAGGAGAGCTAACGGAGGGATTTCTACACAGGCACTCTACTGGGACCACTTCATCCACACGCCCCCCTGCAGCACAGCTTATTCACTCCGGTAAGAACGTCCATCTTACTCAAAGTCATCGTTCACATTGTCAAAATCTGATAAATATCCTGCCATGTTGCACAAAACTATCAGCAGCAAACTCTGTGTGAAGTTAGCCGACTGTCACAGAGCACGGAGTGAATAAACTGTGCTGCAGGGGGGCGTGTGGATGAAGTGGTCCCAGTAGAGTGCCTGTGTAGAAATCCCTCCGTTAGCTCTCCTATAGCTGCAAGTAGCCACATAACAGCAGCTATGAGCTAACAGAGCTATAGCACACGTTCATTCATTCATTCTTCTTAAAGTATTGGTGAAATAAAGACAGATAATGCCTTATTTAGAGGCTGCATCATCCCATCACCCCTAGTTATCTAAATTGCTTCAGAAGGACGCCAACTTTCACCAAACTGTTCTCAGTGAGCAGATGAACGTGTTTCATGCCAGAAATAAGGTTTAAAAACACCGGAGTTCCCCTTTAAGTTGAAAAAATGAGGAGAAGCTGTGACGTCATCGTTGGCCTTTCTGCTGGTTTCTGAACTCTGTTAGTATTTGGAAGGCAAACTCCTCCACTGGTAATGGGAAAAAAGCTCAGGGACTCCTCTCCAATATTGTAATGTAAAAAAACTTTGACCTCACATAGCATTGAGAGACATTCAGCTGAGTACGTCACATGAAAGAAGCACGGCTGCAAACTCATTTGTCAATAACCACACTGGGCTGCTGGTCAGAAAAAACAAGGCCGAGCAATCAGCACGTCCTGATAAATTTCCCAACGTGTCACTACTCGAGCATGTAAGAGCTTTGCTGTTTGTGTGCTTTCAGAAGGTCGTCCTCCCCGCAGTGATCCGTGCCTCGGCCTTTCTTTACAGTCTGAGCCGCTCATCATTTAGCATGTTTGATGTTTGCCTTGTTGATCTTGTGGGATGAGCAGCCGAGCGAGGTGATTTGTCATGCCGGCCATTGAAATGTCAGCGGGGCACTTCATCAGTCTGTGTTGGACACGCGACTTCAAAGAATCTCACTGTGAGAGAGTTGCTGGAACCTGGTTAGCAGCATGTCAGGTTTTCTTTGGACAGATCAACAACTGGGGTTGGCTGGTGTCCTTCTCATGCTTTCGTTCAAAGAGCGTTTAAAGGAAAAGTAGTTGCTGAAAGTTTTCTATTCCTTTGACTAATTGAGCACATCGAATTGATTCTCATGAGAGGGTGTTCTACTTTCTTTGCTTGCAGTTAAATTATTTAGTGAAATTCATCGCAGAGCAGTTGCTCTGCCTTTCAGAGGATTGTTTTTGCTTTAATCTCCTTTGTGACCACAAAACAGGAGAGAACTTGTTGTATTTAGGCACCTTTTGGATCTCGGTGCATCGACGTGTTTCGCTCACCTCATTGCCGTACATCATGAGGTGGTGTGTGGTGATGAGCGCTTTGAAAACCACGATCCAGCTGTTGCTGGCTGTGCGCTCCAGCAGGGTGTCTGCCAGGTGGGGGATGCTGACGTTCAGCTCATTGGTGCAGTGGATCAGGTCTGGAGGACGGGGAGAAAACCAGAATGTAACAATGCAAGAGAAAGGGTAAAGAAACAGGTGTGAGGCCGAGAAGTTTGGTCAGCTCCCTCCTTTCTCTGTCTGTAACTGTGAGAAAAAACTGCAGCCATGTGGCAAAAGCTCTCAAGTTGAGTTGGGAATCTATTCTAAGAGAGAACAACCTGGCTGCAGTCACATTAACTGCATTAAAGGCACATGAATCTGATTGTTTTAATAATAGACTGTACAGATAGATGAATCAGAACCACACCTACTGCATCACCAACACATTTTGTGTCTGTGAGGATGGAAATGTACACCATGAGGTCAATTTAGTTTCAGCACAATCAACAGCCACATATTTAACAAATGATGAATAATGGATCTTTTCTTCCTGAGCATCTTTGTCGGTTAGCTTAAAACAACCCGAACGTTCATTCATTCACCCGGAGTATAAATTACCCGCTCAAAGCAACATTTCAAAAGGAAAGTAGCTCAGTTTCATGGTGAGCTTCAGATTCAAACGTCTGACAAACAGCAGCCTGAGTGCAAGTTTTATCTTTACAGCAAAAATGATGATGTACAGAAAATCAGGTGATTAAGAATTCGGCATTAAACATACAACTGGGCCGGAGGGTAGGAACAGTGGCCCATATTCTTTATGGATTCTGGCTAACGCTCAAAATGAGAACTATGTAAGGCATCTGTTAAATCTCAAAGATTTACTGAGCCCTTTTAAAATGGCACAAGCGTCTCCTTCTTATACGCCTTGTTATACTCCATACAGCGCTGTACTCTGTGAAATCTGCAAATCACGGCTGGGATTCCAAAATATTTCATCTCTGCAACGAAAAGGCTTGTGTCTGTGCATGTTTTCATAACCGCAGGTTGCATTCACTGCATAAATGCCCCAGTTATCTGTTCAGTGGCATATATCTGCAGGTTTGACATCTTGTCCTGGATAAACTACTCACGTTATGTAGCAGCAGAAGCATAAAGTTCACAAAAAGCTGATTCTGGTGAGACTGTCAGTAACTGGGCCTGTGATGGGGTCATAGCTGATGTTACGATACGCCACAAATCCTCTTCAATGGAAGATCTCACGGTAAAAAGAGGCAATGTGAGGTTATCAGGACTGAATTTCAGCCGTAGTATCATCAGATGAGATGAAAATAAAGCAGAATCCTACAAAAATCTGTCTCAAGACCCTGTTTATCACGGCTTATTTGAAATATGAGCAAAGCCCTCCTCGTGCACTAATGTCTCGGATAGCAGAAAGTCCCAGTTGGTAAAGCAGCTACATGTTTGTTTGAAATCCAAAGCACCGTCTTTATTTACCGTCTTTTTGAGCGTAAAAGCCTCAGCAGGAGCAACACGGTCAATAATAAGTAAAACAATATTGATTATAGTTTCCAGACACATTCAGCTCTGCCTGCCATAAAAAAAATGATAAACTCAGACTGTCGTGACATCTGTCCCCTGCTTCAGGGCCAAATATCAGTCCAAGGTCTGGACATGTCTAACACCTGGGATTGGAGAGTAAATGTAAACCATAAACACGCTTTGATTAGACACCAGAAGCCTAACTTTAACCATTCCAAATCCCTCTCTGGAGGGTAGACGGATATCTGCCTCCACCCGTATTTTGCAAAACAAACTGTTTATTTAGTATTTATGTGTATAGTTTTACGTCTAATAAGCTTTACACATCATTGACTAAACGTCAGACTGAGCACTGTGGTGGTTGGAAGACAGCAGAGATTACAACTTGAACTTCCAGTTGATGAGTTTTATGGGGGTAATAATGGGAACATCTGTATGCACACCCCCCAGATGTTGGTGGAGACTAAAACCAGAGCAAGACAGTCAATCACCAGGCAAGAAACAACTCCAACTGAATCATAATGGCGCCTTGTAAAGTCTTATTTACATCAAAGTGTAACTAAGCTACTGCTTGGCCAACAAGTTCAGCCATTTTATCGTAAAGTTAATGTTCACGCTACATGCAAGCGGTTGAATATTAACCTTTCGGCGAAGTATTGCTAAACCAGTCACCTCTGCTTGAATATAATTACATTTAAACTTTCCCAGTCAGATATGTCCTTACCACATCACCTCTTTGGGTGATAAAACATCGCCTCAGACTCAACCATGGAAGTGTGACAGTGTAGATAGCCAGAGGGATGTGATGGAGCATCAATTATATGGAAGCCAACTGGAACTGATGATAACCTGCGCTCCACACTGGAGATAATATAAATCAATAACTTGATTAGAAATTAGATTTATGGCAGCAGTGTGGGAGAGGACGGTGTTATCTTGGTAATTTCAAGACATGTTTAATGCTGGTTAGGATGAAATAGAAGACCAGCATCTGAAAGTGTGTGTGACAGAAGGGGTTTCGGCTCATAAAGAGACTTAGTGTAAAAAGCAATAAAAGTTTATTCACTCTGTTTTAAGACCTTGGCTTCAGATGAAATGAGAAATATTGAGGGCATGAAATTGTACTGCAAGATAAGGTCATTAAAACGGCACATATGTGGGGGTAAGGGATTTCCATTCAGGTTCATTACGGTGCCTGTGAGGCAGCGCTTCGTCATCGATTGTATTTTTTTGGCCCGTTTGTTTACTTTATTTGGAAGAAAAGGCTAAAAGTATGGCGGCTCTCAACTGATTTTGCTGCTTTTGAAAAAATTTGAAAACATTTCAAGGTTACTGCCATGACACAGAGCCAAGGACGTCATGCACTGAGTAATGCTTCTGACTGTGCTTTGAAACCAGAAGGTCATTTTTGACCTGATTATGCTTCTATTATTTCATTTCTTTGTCTACCGTGTTCGCCATCATCATCAACATCACCAAGCAGACTGTTTAAAAGAAAAAATCTGACCTGAATAGCTTCAGTGAGCGGCTTTGCATTCATTATGAACAGCATATGAAGAAATGACCCAGAAATTAATCTTTACTTTGTGCTGTTCCTGCACATGAATAGCTAACAAACCTGTGAGATTAGGCAAACTGATCCTGAAACTGATCTCTCTTTTCAATCTAAACCGATCAAAGTACACTGGATTTAACTTTAAATCCAACCGATGTGCAAGGTCAAGACTTCCTGTTCTGTGCATTTATTCAATTAAAATCAATCAAAAGCTGACAAAAGCAGACTTAATCAAATGCCGCCCATCTTTTTTGCTCCCCACAAATTGTTAGTCTGCACCTCCAACTCTTGCTCAAACGTGATTATTGGTTAATACCACCTGGACAAAAATCCCTTCTCCTCCCTACACATTCTGCATATCCATAACCTCTTAAACAGCTTAACAAATGGATAACATCCAAAATCAGAGTCTCATTTTGTTATATCTGCTGCCATTCCTGCTGACTGCTTTTATAACTGTTCCATTTTCCTGTCTGTTGCCTTTCAGGTCTCTCTTTCCCCGGCAAGTTGAACAGGGACGGACTCAAATGCAGTGACAGTTGCACAAGGACAACATTCGTCTCACATAAGTGAAATCACAGAGCTTAAGAGTGCTCATGGCTGACTCATCTGAAGCTCCTTGGCAGCACTCGTTTTCTTTCTTCCCTTCCTGAACAAGGTCTTCTCCAGACGCACGATTAGACCCACTGACCTCCTGATCACAAAAACATTACCTGCTCGCATCCTTGCCTCATCTAAACTATGCAATTTCCGGATATTGCATCCAGCCGCAGACAGAGAACAGAGTCCCTCTCGCTGAAAATAGAAAGCATTTCATAGTGAAAGCTATAGTTACACGTCTTAGAAGAGTTAAATCTTTTTTTTTAAATGCAATTCGAGCTTCCAGGGGCGATGAGTTGAACCAGGCTTGGAGTCCCTTTGCAAAGCTTTGCATTCCACTAAAATTCAAAGTAAGAGCAAGTTCAGCAAGAAAAAAATGCCTCATGTAGCCACAGCAGAGGGAAGGAGCTGAAAAACTGACCCTTCCTTTGAGAAACTCCTCTGTCCTTGAGAGCAGTTGTATAAAATCCACTAGTTGTATTTTCGGAACTTGAGTTAAGCGGCATTTACTTGCTTGTTAGATAACCCAGATCCACGCTGAAGGTGGGCAGCCTTCTACCATTTAATATCGACATGGCTGCACTGTTCAGAATAATTACCCAATAACGGTGCAAATCACTTAATGCACTTTATCTGATTATTTTCAGCACTTAAAGCAATACTAAAGAAGTGTGTACCGCAGAAAACTTCCATCTCTTGTAACACAGTAACCTGAAAAAGGTGCACAACAGTAACACCACTCAGAGTCTGAGAGGTAAACTTTTGGTGGCGCTCACCATCAGATAGGTTTGGTAGAAAGTCCGAGCAGCAGTTAAGAAATGCAATAAAACCTTTGACTCTGCTGCTCTTCGGAGAGCCACTGCATCACTGACTTTCTGAGAAGGGCAAAGTAGTGTTTAGATGTCTTCTGTTGGTGGAGGAGCTCACCATTCCCACTGCTCCTCTGCTGTGGACATCACTGAGTAATCTACTGCCAAACTTGCCGCTGAAAGGCCGGGTGTGCAGCTGGATGACTGACTCTCAGGCTGTTGGCTACATGCCTTGTGGTGTCTCGGAATGATTTATCCACATTTCCTTCGGATTACTCCGCTCTTTTGTCTGTCTGTCTGTCTGAACCTGCTGTCCGTGCGTCTGACTGGCAGCACCACTGATTAGTCGCGCTCTCCATCGATCATACCGAGTGATTATGGAGAAGCAGAGACGCTAATAATCACCAGGTGAAACCCACACGCGAGGAAGCTCGTGCAGGTACACAGTGTACACTCGGGTCGTTATCAGAATGTGGAGATAAAGAAAGCAGCATCGCTGCGCTTTGACGCCTCACTGTAACGCCCACCGGCAGAGGTAGAGCACACGCACGGTGTGCCAGTATCCCCCCAGCACCCCAGGACGGACAGCAGGACGCCTGTTAATGACAATGCATCAGAGGACGTGACCGTGAACCTGAACGCCGGGTTGTGGAAACGAAGAAAATGTTGGTGATGCTGCACAGTAACGCACATTCTGTACGGAGGTGTCTCCAGGGGTTGTAGTGCTGCTGCTGCTGCTGCTGATAGTGGCGTTAATAATGGATAGGCCCGCACTATAAAGCGGCTGGATGCGATATGATTAGCCCATACCAGAGTGGCCTATTTCCCCTGAATGACATGCCCAGATAGTGCCTGCCTGTCGCCCCTTATTAAAATTTACTCAACACACTGATGCTCGCGCGCATTGTTGTGTGTTTTACGCTTCGCGCCGTAAATCACATACTAAATGTGAGGGAATGTGATGGTGCCTAATTTAACAGGCTGGCAAACATAACCGGGCCGGATGAGAGAGGAGGAGGCGTAGCAGATGCTGTTTATACAAGCTGTCCTTTGTGAGGAAAGATGCATGCAGGCTATCTGTTCTCTAAGCAGTGATGGTATGCTTAACCTACAGTCAAGGTGTTTCTTCTTGGGTCCGCTGACTTCATGCGTCGTGGCCTTGCAGACGGCTTTGCTGATGGCAGACCCGGTCATGCTGTGCTGAGCGGCGGCGATCCGGTCCGTCAAAGACTGTCCCGACATGTTACGGTGGAGGTGGAGGAGGAGGAGGAGGAGGAGGAGGAGAAGGTGGTGGTGGACGGGAAGGCAGGCGGAGTGATGTCCGGGTGGGGGGAACCGGGGAGGACGATCAAAATGTATTTAACGTCAGGGAGGAGGGTAGTGCCCTCTGTGAGAGTCGGCCGGAGGAGGAGGCGGGCAGAAGCAGAGTACACCGACCAGGATCCGGTGGGAGAATTCATGCGGCAGCCAAATATAATAAAAGGAAAAAATACAGAGGACCGTCACATCCAGAGAAGCATTTAAAATGCGGCCAAAGGCAACAGGATGACCCAGCTGTAGAAATGATTCAAAACGAGGAGCTTAAAAATCAGTGTGCAGCCCAATCAGAGCGGCCTACACCAGAAGCTGGAAACTACATTAATGTAAGACAATGTACAGTGCGCTGTGATGTGTATCCCTGAAATAGATGCTGCCGAGGGTGCGATGCCGGCGGCGGAGCCCGTCCGAGCGAGGGCTGAATCCGAAATAACGATGCCAAAAATCTACAAGACAGCCGGTGATTCTGAAATCTGTGCGCTCTCCTCTATAAGCGAGGACTCATTTCTCCAAAACGATATGAAACAGCATTGTCCTTTCCACCTTCTCCTCCTCGTCACCCGGTTTCTCCTCTGAATGTATGCAGCGATCCGACCGCAAACACCTCAGTGATCCTCACAGCACCCCGCGATGGCAGCATCTAACCCCACCGCTTCTTTTTTTTATCCCCAGTCTTTTTAATCTTCTCACAAAAGGGAGTATTTCCCTTTTTGAGGTTGCCGATAGGCCAATTCCGATTCCCTTTCTCTTTTTTTTATTTTGTCAGTCAAACTTGTGTGTAAAATGGCAGCACATGAATCAGGTGACTGAGAAAGGAGGGCGATTGGGCAACTTCTCGGGTACGGGGAGGGCATCTTAAAGCAGAAGGCTGCCCCCGGTTTTCGAGGCGAGGGAGGCATCAGCTGGTTCGTTGCCTTGGTGAATGTGGACGGTTCGAGCGTGTGATGCGCGGGCTCCTCTTGATTATCTGCTGTCCAATGAAAGGTGGACACATGCTGAGGAGAATCCATGATCCGAACCACACGGAGATGCGCGGTGCTCCTGCAGCGCTTCCCCTCAACACACCTGCCCCTCCATGTCGTGCTCAGTTTTATAGCATTTACAGTAACAATCCCTCCCGATCCTTTTAAGCATATCTTCCACATTGTAAGTCGATGTGAGTGACCTCAGAACACACCTGTGAAGATCAAACAGTGGCGACACTTCTTGGAGGATATTTTTCCAGAAATATTCAGTTTGGATCCATCTTTTATTATCAACATGACATTCCGTGTTTAAGGTGATGCAGAGGAAACATTAAGTGACTCCTATCCTTCTATTTAAGATATTAAAAGGCATTTAGAAAGGTTTTTCTTTATTTGCATACAGTGTTAAAGTGGGATTATTACTGTAAATCCTATTTAAAAAAAGAAAAAAGACAACACGAAGGAGCAGATATTTCCAAACTAAAGGAATTTATTCATGTTCAGAGAACAGAAAAAGAATTATAAAGATTATAAGTTTGAGTAAACCTCACACTCCTCCTGCAGGAAGTTCTGCCCCAGCTGCTATGTTCTTTCTTTGGCTTTGCAGACACATCACATAAGGGCAAAGTAACTCAAAGGAGAGCTGCTCTGCAGCACAGCCATCAGTTATTTTTATTGATTGTTTCTCTGCTGATTATCTTTTGACCAATCCAGTAACCTATGCAACTGTGCATGTTGCTTTAGGCTCCATGTCTCCTCTGTCAGATATGACCTACGGAGTGGAATCTTTTTTATTGAACACTTATTGTCGAGCATTAAAGTCCCCGAGAGGAGCTTTAAATGGAGGCTGTATTACAGACTGAAACTCAAGTCTTGTTTAAAGTCAAAGTCAAATTTATTTGTAGCACATTTCATGTAGAGAACAGTTCAAAGTGCTTTAAATAAAATAAAAACACTGCAGCAGGGAGCAGAAAAAGCATTAAAAATATGTAAAAGAATATAAATAGAAAGAAATAAAATAATTTAAATGAATTAAAATGAATTAAAACAAGCAACAGTCTGGATAAGTTAAAATATGTCGTGCAGATTTCATGCATAGACGCATGAGAAAAGAAATGTTTTTAACCTGCATTTAAAAATGTCTCCATTTGGTGACAGTTTAATCTCCTCTGGCACTTTATTCCACTTGTTTGCAGCATAACAGCTAAATGCTGCTTCTCCAGGTTTAGTCTGGACTCTGGACTGGACCAGCTGACCCGAGTCCTTGGATCTAAGAGCTCTGCTGGGTTTATATTCTCTGAACATATCACAGATGTAAACCATCAGCAGGAATTTAAAATCTATTCTGTGACTGACTGGAAGCCAGAGTAAAGATATTAAAACTGGTGTGATGTGTTCAGATCTCTTAGTCCTGGTTAAAACTCTAGCAGCAGCATTCTGGATGAGCTGCAGATGTTTAAAGCTCTTTTTGGGAAGTCCAGTTAAAGGGGAACTCTACTGGGACCACTTCATCCACACGCCCCCCTGCAGCACAGTTTATTCACTCCGTGCTCTGTGACAGTCGGCTAACTTCACACAGAGTTTGCTGCTGATAGCTTTGTGCAACATGGCAGGATATTTATCAGATTTTGACAACGTGAACGACGACTTTGACTAAGATGGACGTTCTTACCGGAGTGAATAAGCTGTGCTGCAGGGGGGCGTGTGGATGAAGTGGTCCCAGTAGAGTGCCTGTGTAGAAATCCCTCCGTTAGCTCTCCTATAGCTGCAAGTAGCCACATAACAGCAGCTATGAGCTAACAGAGCTATAGCACACGTTCATTCATTCATTCTTCTTAAAGTATTGGTGAAATAAAGACAGATAATGCCTTATTTAGAGGCTGCATCCTCTAAGCCCCGTTCACTCCGTTATATGGATCTCCAGTTATCTAAATATCTTCAGAAGGACGCCGACTTTCACCAAACTGTTCTCGGTGAGTAGATGAACGCATTTCATGCCAGAAATAAGGTCCAGGTTTAAAAATACCTGAGTTCCCCTTTAAAAGACCATTACAGTGATCAGGTCTCCTGGAGATGAATGCATGGATGAGTTTCTCCTGGTCTTTTTGGGAGAGAAAACCTTTAATTCTGCTGATGTTTCTGAGTTGGTAAAAAGCTGCCTTGGTGACAGCTTTGATGTGGCTGCTGAAGGTCAGATCTGAGTCTATCAACACTCCAGGGTTACCAACTTGGCCAGTGATTGTAAGGGCCCGAGTCTCAAGATATTTACCAACGCTGACCCTCTTCTCTTTGCTGCTAAACAGAACGATCTCAGTTTAGTCGACAGTCCGAAACGCAGAGATATTCTATTTGAATGAGGTCAAGTAATCTGGGTTCTTTTGTACGACAAGTTTTCCTATTTTCTCTGTTTGCAGAAGCTGTGACACCCACATTATTCAAAAGATTCATCTCATGGTTGAGGCTGGTACCCAGCTGCTCTTTCTTAGTCATCATCCATGAAATTGACAAAATTGATGGAAAAGCTTGTTTATGAAAGCTCGTTGAATCATCTGACTTAGCACTTTACACAAATGTGTGATCAGAGAGGAAAGCTGCCCTCGGGGCACAAAGTAGTCACATTATCACATTCATATCTCAGTAGAATACCCAGTGTTTAATGAAGGACTCATCAAGATTACTAATGAGTTTAACTCTGGCAAATTGTCTCTCAAGATTGATAAAACAAGTTGTGTTCCCTTTGGCATTTGATCAGGGGATAAAGCAGAATATTAAAGAGCCCATATTATGCTTCTTAAAAGTGTCTCCTGTAACATGTGGGGGGTTCACCTGAAATGCTCAGTTTTAGTGCCTCTGTCTTCCAGGCCTCGTCTGCTCTGATTGGTCAATGATTGGTGAAAAATGCTGAAATTTTCTTGGTTTAAGCTCTGAACTGCAGAGGTTTTATTCACTTATTTCTTAAGTCAACCAGCTTCTATTTACAACCAAAAGGAGAGGAATGTGTTCCCATTCCGGTCTGATAAGGGATCCTAGCTGCTCAACAATCCTGGGTCGTCTTTGTAGTATTTTGTGATAGATCAAATGTTTTAATTTGGTCAGTTCAGCACCCAGACTCCTCTAATACTGGAACACTTTAGCAATGTCTTGCTGAAACATTCAAGGCCTTTTCTGAAGTGACTGAATGGGAGCGTTTGTTGCTCTGTAGCCTGTTTATTGATGGAACCTTTCCAGATGTGCGTGTAGCCAGTCCCATAGACACTAATTCCCCTCCATACCATCAGAGATGCAGGCTTTTGAACTGAGAAACATGTCCATTGCTTCTTGGAGACTTTGCCTCTCTAAGGGGCTTTTGTTTGTGCCCAATCATGTGACCGACCTGTTGATTTAACCTGATCATCCCGAGTGTTTCTGCCATCAAACTCAAGATAAATTCCTAATATTTCTTATAGAATAGTAAAATGTCTCACTTTCAGCATCTGATTTGCTTCCTGTTTTTCATCTTGACTGAAACACTGACTCGTGAGATCTGCAAGTCATTACATTCTGTTTTTATTTATCTTTTTTGGGGGGAATTTGTGTGGTAATAGGTCCCTTTCCACACATTTTTATGAACGATATTTGTGCGATTCAATAAAAATTTATAGTGTCTCCAATCTGTTGAACATCTGCAAGAACGATCCTTATGATTATCAGACGACCATAATGAAGCACATAAATATGCAGGATAAAATGTCACTTTACTGCAAATGCATATTAATAATTTTGCACATCAAACCACATCTGACAGCCCTCTAGGTTGGGAATAATTGGTGGTTAGATGCTTAAATTGATCATGTTGCTGTCTGAAAGCTTTAGATATTTAATAAACAGAGAAAAGACTAAAAAAAAGACCTCCTTTATTACATCTTCACCATTTTTATGTCTAATTTCAGTTTGTGACGTGAACATTTAGGGCAGATTGACTGAGACTGAACTTGACAAACACAAAAAGGTATTCTGTGAATATCGAAGAGGTTTTCTCACATCTAAAAGCACATTCTGCTGTGTTAACGGGCCACTTTTAGTGCTAAAATGGGAGAAAAGCCATCCAAAAGGATTCATGTTTAACCCATATAACTGTTTTTCATAAATGAGAATCTCTGAGGCTTCCTCTTATTTGGCATGAGATTAGTCTGAGCAGCATGAGAGCGTGACTGAGCCTGAGGGCGGGTGTGAGTTAGCGCCCCTGCGGCATCATTCTCTTTTCTGAGGAATTTTACATAGGTTTGGGGTTTTTTTCTTCTATTTTTGTAACCTCTATATATCCTCTGGCCCCAGGGGTTGAGCCCCAGTTAGTTCATGCATTAAAACATCGGTTTCTGCTATTGCAAAGTTTAAACTTAGCACACACACAGTTTAGGATAGGATTGTCTTCATCCCTGCAAGGTTTTATGTATGTGTGAAGATAATTCAGGTAATTATTTGAGGCCTTCTCCTCTGATAAAGTATCTATGGATCTGATTGTCTTCTGGTTCATGCAAAGAGCTTTGAAGCAGACATAAAAGACAACAAAAATGTTACGTTTTTGTTGTGACATTGTGTGAGTTTACAAGTTGGAGCTATTACATATCAAAGGGAGAGCAGTGGAATATAAAGGAGAAGCTTAATTTGAAAACATGGAATTTCAGATTACTCTTTTGAGGCAGACTCAGTAAAAGTGGCTTTGTTCTCGGCACCATGCAGGAAAAGCAGCGGCGAGCATCAGCTTGACTGACAAGGTATTGATTTTAGGGTTGAAGAAAAAGCCTCTCAACAACAATGAAGCTGTCAGCTCTGAAATAATTTCTTTCTTTCTTAAAGTTTACTGAGAAATATCCCCCTTTTTGAGGATGTTTACTTTTACTTCGGCTGAAATGGCATTCGTGTTTGTGCTTGACTGGAGGTCCAACTGTACATGATTAAAAACAGAGTTAAGCCTAAATTACTGTTGCCAGACAGTCAGAGCAGTTATCACCTTCAGGTTTGATCAGCTATAGCTGAAACCTTATCTGCATTTCCCCTCAACAGCATGTTTCTTTCTCACTAAAAAGGACTTTCCTCAGCTGTGTGTCAGCCCAGGATTTCAGGTCCATCAGCCCAGGATCATGGGAAAGAAAACATTTCAGACATTAACACATCAGTTATGATCACACAGGATCCATCGTTCAGCCTCCAAAAATGTGATTCCCTTTACTTTGTCGTACTATAATCTGTGGTTCATAGATAGTGAGTTACAGAAGGAATATGTTTTTAATCATTATATATATATGAAGGCTAAAACCTCTTTTCCCTCTTTTCTGTCTTCTCAAACCCCAGCTGGTCGAGGCGGATGGACACCCTTCCTGGTTCTGGTTCTGCCAGAGGTTTCTTCCTGGTCCTGGTTCTGCCAGAGGTTTCTTCCTGGTTCTGGTTCTGCCAGAGGTTTCTTCCTGAGTCTGGTTCTGCCAGAGGTTTCTTCCTGGTTCTGGTCCTGCAAGAGGTTTCTTCCTGGTTCTGGTTCTGCCAGAGGTTTCTTCCTGGTTCTGGTTCTGCCAGAGGTTTCTTCCTGAGTCTGCCAGAGGTTTCTTCCTGGTCCTGGTTCTGCCAGAGGTTTCTTCCTGGTTCTGGTTCTGCAAGAGGTTTCTTCCTGGTTCTGCCAGAGGTTTCTTCCTGGTTCTGGTTCTGCCAGAGGTTTCTTCCTGGTTCTGGTTCTGCCAGAGGTTTCTTCCTGTTAAAGGGAGTCGTTCCTTTCCACAGTCCCTCAGGCTCAGGACGGGAGATTGGACTGAAGACAAGTTTCGGTGCAATCTGTTGGTTTCCTTAGCTCGGATATTATTTTTGAATTGGCTCCATATGAATTAATTGGATTATGATTACAATGAATTGAATTCCAATTGGCTTGAATTGGACTTTATTACTTAAGTGCCTTGAGATGATAATTGTTGTAATCTGGTGCTTTATAAATAAAACTGAATTGAATTGAATTGAATTGAATTGAATTGAATTGAATTGAATTGAATTGAATTGAATTGAATTGAATTGAATCGAATCGAAAGCCTTAAATTTTCACAAAAAACGTCCGTGCGCCATATAATTCCAAAATCTGTCACGGATACCGCCATTTTGAATTTACGTTGGGGAGCACCGAGCATTCATCATCGGGGCATTAAGGCCCCTGCATCACTCACCGCTCTCCCTTCGCGTCGCTCACCGCCACTTTCACTCTTTCCACGCCTCTTCGCTCTCCTACATTGGAAATAAATGGCAACTGGCCACTTCTGTTGCTCCCTTCGGTGTGAATCCAGACTCAGGCGGATCCCGGATCCAAGAGTGTATGGAGCTTGTACTCAGCGATTGAATCGTGTCGTCATTAATGCTTCTGCCCATGTCCCAGTGAGTCTGTTCTTCAGTCTGAGATGGCTGATGCAGACTGATGTGCAGTTTATAAGTTTATAAAGTGTAAAAACGACCACAGACGATGTTGTCCTTGACCGTCGGACCAGTTCCCGCTGACACAGGGACGTAAAAACTGCATGTGCTGGCAGCCATAAACCAATCAGAGAACAGGTAATACGTAGCCTTATGATCAGGTGCGCCTTATAGTGGCAAAATACGGTACATGTTAAGTCTGCCAAATCATGAAAAGGTCTCAATAAATAACTCAGCATTGTGGTTAATACATGAATTAACTTTCTTTAATAAAAATAAAAGATTGTTGGAACTTTCATATCTCTGTTAAAAAAACAAGACTACAGCTTTATGCTAAGCTTAGTTTTATGCTACATGTATACGTAGCATATAGACTGGGAATCACAGGAAGGTTATGTGTCAGAAAAGCATCCCTAACTCCTGGAGACTGTGGGAACTGCTCCGCCCCAAAAACAGTCCAACATATCTCGTACTTTATAATATTCGTACCTCTGAAAAGTCGGACTAACTTTTGCCTCTATATCGAGTCTTTACGTTACGCTAACTCACCGTGAGCAGGCTAATAATAGATATTAAAGCAACAGTTGTACGTTTAAATATGGCCTTCGGTCATTCTGACAGAGCACTAAATGAAAAATGGCGCCACCCTTAACACCCGTTATTGCTTTAGCTCACAGACCTGCTGTGTGACGCTAGCTGTGTGAAGAGGATAGCTTAGCAGATGCTAAGTCTTTCTGAAAGGCACCACACAGCTTTCTGCAAACTCTGGGACAAATGTTTTAGTTCTAAAACTAAACTTTGATTAAAAATCCTTCACAGGCATTTGAGAGCAGCAAAGCGTATTCATACGTGCATTCAAAGACTTTATTCTCTATTCTGCTACAGGAGGCATGTATGTGGAGGTTTCTCTGCTCACAAATATTGGATTTTGTTCTTTACATGTTGCTAAAGTCGTAAAAAACAGAAAATGCAGCCGTGTGCTATTAGCTCAGCTGAGCTTTAATGTGACAGCTTCAGCACATGTCAAAGCCAGCCATATAAGCATGCTGTGCACATTAAGTAATGCACCTCGTGCACCATTTTTGCTCTCGTTTTGACTGTTTTCTGTGCCAAAAAGGAGGAAATAAACACATCAGTTTGGTTTCAGACAAACCTTTGGCAAAATATAAAACTTATGTATTTCATGGGCAACCGGAGGGTTTTTCCCCACGATCTTATGAGACGCTGAGAGTCCAGCTGCGATGCAACATCCGACCCAGAAAGAAAAAGAATCCGTGTCAGCGTTCCTGGACTTCAGGAAACTCGCAGTCTTGGAGACATTTTTAAACACGTAAGAAGAGAAAAAAGCCTCTATTCTTATTCATTTATTCATTTTTGTCTTACAGTTCTTGGGACAGGCTTTCTTCATGGCTGCAACCTGACAGTTTTTCACTTGGTGGCCGGTCAGGAGTCACCATTTCACACATGACAAGCAGTTAAAGGGATTCTTTGCGGTGTTTGTGTATCCAGACAGGATGATGGAGCCGGGCTCTCGCTCTGCCACCGGACTCTCCTCGTTGAGTAGAATGTTCTCCACCAGGCAGCGAGCCGCCTCCTCGATGTTTTTATCGTCCTAAAGGTGGAAAAGAACCAGACCTGTGAAGACTTCACATGCATTCAGAGTCAGTCTCTGTTTAATATCCACTCAAATAAAAAATGGATGGAAAGTATCTTGACTACTACTGGTTGGATTGCTGTTATGTTACTAAAGTATGTCACGATGATTCGATTTATTCAATTAAATGCATCACTGTTGATCTCCTAAACTGTCATTTGGTGCTATTATGAGGTCACAACTTTAATTAATAATTAAAGGCATAAAAAGGAAAAACTGTGAAGAACAAATGCTGATTTTACCTCTGTTTTTAATTGAAAACTGTTTTGAATTTGACATGATTAATCCGTTAGGATTGGGTGAAATGTTTTAAATTTCTAGTTTTTCAGAGGTTGAGAATTTAAGGTTTTAATGGGCAGTTTTTTAGAGAAACCCCGAGGTTTTTAAAGGGAACTTAATCCACAAAGAACTTGGTCTTCGTAGCTTTAGAAATAGTATTACTCTTTACAATTATGCAGTGAGAAGTCTTGATTTATTGGAAAATGTGCTCATTCAGTCCCTGAAAGTTGAGTTATTTTCTTTTCTTAATAATTCAAATCATGTTAATGACCTGTTGCTAGGTAACCTCATTAGTCGTAAGATAGTATACCCTGAGTTTTTATATATATATATATATAACATCTGGCTACATAGAGCGCTTTCCCTCCTAAACTCCTTTGAAAGCAACACAAGTTAATGATCACATTTCCATCCATGGCCTCAGATTTTGTATGGCTCGCTTGCTCAGTTTCCTTTTTCAGTAAAGTTATTAAAATGTTTATCTGTCTTCTTGCAAACTGTGGCAGAAGCAGACGTAGAGAAGTATTTAATTCAGATAATTGGCATTATTAGCCATCACAACGTGACAGCATGAAGGTTCCAGTGCCAAAGCCTCAGTGTTTATGGGTGCTTCTGTAGTGTATAGTTTGCTAAGAGTTGTACTTCAGAGGTCAAAGGTCATCTCAAAGGTCCAGTCAGAATGGAAACGATCGAAAACCACTGACCTTTTTAGTTTTTCATGCAGTCTTCATATTCCTTCAACACACCCCTGCCTCTCTTGTTTTGTGTAACTCTAATTCTAACTCTAAAAAAGTCTAATTCACCCCACACTGCAGGGATTTCTCTCCTTGTCTCTTTAAAGAAAAACATCCTCTAAGTTTAGATGTTTTGAGCAGAACCTTTGCTTTAATAGTTCCCTTCCTTTAACCTTGTATCGAATATGTAGATTAAGATTTAATAAATGGATTAAATGATTCCATTGCCCCCCCGCCGCCCCTTACCTTTGCAGAGGTTTCAAACCAGCCCACAAAGCCGTTCTCCCTGCAGAAAGAGTCGAGCTTGGACACCTGGGAAGCCATCTGGTCTGATTTGTTGGCTAAGAGTACTGCTGGAACCGGTCTCCCATGGTTCAGAGTTACCTTAAGAAAGAAAATATGGATTTTAGAAACTTCCATGACACATCACTCACATTTAAGGTCAAATCTTAACTATATAACAATTTCTGAAAAAAATAAAGGTGTTTTTCAGTCTTTTTGCACACGTGGAATCTGTCAGATAATAAAAAGGACTGAAGACAGAAGTCATAGAGACACAGTGATTGGACAATATGGTGCGTTTTCCTGTGCATATAAAAAAATAACTTAGAAAACTGTCGCTTTCAAGGAGTCAATCACACACTGAAGGGAACATTTTTATCGAAAAGTCACTTTTTCTGTGCTTCGGAGCATTTATTTGGGCGTCTGAGGTCACAGCTCCCTTTGAATCTCTGCTTAGCTTCAGATGATGCCGCGTTCGCAGTACATTGGAAGTGGAAACTTTGAACTCTGTTGCTCATCGTTAGTCATAAAGTCCGTTTAAATCTAAAAACAAATGAGCGAATAATTTGTTCAGTCAAAAGTCAGATTTCCCATTTGTCACTGCATGCACCATCAGTGCAGCTCTTCCGTTAAAAAGCAAGCAGGGGTGAAATATTTGCCATGTAAGCAACAGTTCTTGATGTTAGCTGCTAACAAATTAAAGTGGAACAGAGAGACAGGGACCTCCAGAGTTTAGGAGGAATTAGTTCTCAGGGCTGTTAATGCTTTACAATCTGCAGAGTTTTAACGACTTGGGCCCTTGAGCACATGACTTCCAACAAGACTGTGCCTAAAACAGCGACCGGGAGCCTGTCAATAGTCCAACTGCAGAAGAGGGAAATGTGAGTTTTGGTGAGTAAAATCCACTCTACCTCCACCACATAACTACAGTAGCCCTGAAGGGACAGACCAAGCACCGGCTCTGGAGTGGGAATTTAATGCTTCATTCAGCTTCTGTAGTTTTTCTTGCATACTTAGAAGATATGGATCATGGTCAGGATTATACCTGCTTGTGGACACACAGGGAATGTGTGTATACTACTTTATTATTATACTACTTTATCAGCCAATTGGGGGACAGGTTCTATATATGCTGGACAAATTAAAGTCGCTCAGACGGCACCTAAACACAAAGTGTTTGCAGTCTTTTTGATAGTAATATGTTTGTGCCTGTGCCCAGGAGATTAGTCCAGGGACATGAAAGGTATTACCTCCAGTAGGGGTCCTTAGGCAAGACCCCCTTACCCTACCTGCCTACCTGTACGTCTGCTAAATGCATAAAAACATAAACATACTCTCTCATAATTAATCTGTAAGAAGCAGATACATGGATGAGTTTCTCATTCACACTTATCTGCAGCTTTGTACAGATACGATCACACGATAGTCTGTAGGCATGTTATGACTTCTAACAGGGTTGGAAACGACACAAGACAAAGAAAAGAAAGCCCCCAGTTCGTGCCACCTTGGAGTCCAGGTCATCCTTCCACTTCAGCACGCCGTTGAACGTGGAGGCCCTCGTCACGTCAAACACCACCAGCGCTCCAACTGCCTCCCGGTAGTAGACACGAGTCATGTTCCCGTAGCGCTCCTGCCCTGGGACACAAGGACAGCTCTCAGACTCACACACACAATGACACTATTCAAGTGCATGAAATTAAATAAGGATACGTGTGTATGTGAGTTTCTGCGACTGCAGCCACCATCATGTGACTGACGTTACTCGCATGGGATCACTTGAGTGAACGCCAGACACAAGACATTCCTCAACTAGGCATCAAATACAGGGAGTGACTCCGGCATGCGGTGGTCAGTGACACACAGCGGGAGAAGACCTTCTATCAACCAATCAGTTTTCAAATGACAATAAATACACATCTGTTTAACTTTTGTATGCTCGAGCTGCACTGATGTGGGGGGAATGACTAAATGCCTGCATGGTGAAACCCAGACCACTCACTGAAATGGAGTAAAAGCTCATAACCGAGTGAAAGATTGACAGACCTGCGATATCCCACAGCTGCAGACGGATCACAGTGTCATTGTCCCACTGCAGCACCTTCAGGGCGAAGTCAACCCCGATGGTGGCTCTGTAGTGCTGGGAGAAGATCTGATGGACGTACCGCTTTATAATGGACGTCTTACCGACTCCCAAGTCCCCGATGACGAGGATTTTAAAGAGAAGCTCCTGCTGCATGGCTGCAGCTGGGCAGGGGGGCGAAAAAATGTAAAAAAGCAAACAAAAAAATGCTTTACAAAGGGATGCTGAGACACAAAATAACAAACTGTAAACTAGTTTGGATATGGAGCTGTTCCCAGGCGGTGAGATATTTTCTTCCGTCAAATTACCCACTACTAAGTTATAACGCTCCTGTGTGGAAAAAAGCGGCGACACTCAGCCCTGGTCCCAGGAGCCCTCCCTTCATGACATGAATCCATTACAACGCTCAGCTCACAGCGGTTAGTGACAGCTGGTGGTGCGTTCCATGACCCGCGTAAATAGGAGTTTCAGCTTTCACAGGAACTATAAAGATGATGATTTTCTTAAAAATAAAAAAATAAAAAGAAGCGGGTTTTGAGTAAACAGACGTATAAACAATAGACGCCGCATCGACCGCTGCTGCCTATTGGCGCTGACGAGCCGTGGGGCCGCCATCTTGGACCGGTCACCCGCTCCACTCAGTGTAATCTGTCAGGCAGGTGTCAGCGCATTTAATCAGTCAGAACTCGCTCAATACAAAACTGATTTTCACGGGTTTTTTTTCTGCAAACGTCATACATGTAGGCATGATACCGGACACATGATTCGGCGTATTTTAATTTTCATAGTAGGCTTAACAGTAATACAATATTCCGGTATGTGATATGTTATATAATAATACTAATATATGATAGAGAAGCAGAAGCAGATTATGTACTACTCAGCTATTTTAATAAATTGAAAAATTAAGAAATAATACATTATACATCCATATATAAGATAAAACACAATATACAGAAGTTATATATCAGAAAGAAAAATCTATATCTACATAAATAGGAAAAAATTAAAACCTATATCAAGATTGATTCAAATTGGCTTTATTGGCATGAATGGTATCAACCATTGTGGCCGAAAGCAAAACATACCGAAATACAATTCAGTCATAATACAATTACATGGAATAATTTACATTAATTATTATTTAATTACTGTCTATCTCTCTTTAGATCTCTCTCTGAAATAAATGAAAATCTATACATACAGATAGATGATGGAGGAATCCTATGGAAATGTAAATTTTTAGGTTAAACACAAGAACATGACGCCACCCCGCCCCAAACCATATTCACACAAAGTTGCTGATGAAAGTTTAAATGAGCTAGAAGCCCTGAAAGAGGCCTGTTTGCAGAGCTTCTTCCTCCTGCTCCCTTTGAGCAGGTCAGCAGAGGTGAGTTTGGTAACGTGGTGCAGCCTCGTGACTCGCATGCATCGTATGTAACGTTTGGGATTAAATCGTCCTGAGCGCTCATCGTGAAATTTACGGCAGCATTTGAACACCGCGCTGCTGTGCGTGCAGTTACGGTCCTGGTGCTGATGAGGGCGAGGAAGAGATGAGTGTGATGCCGCCGCTGCTGCTGCTGCCTTGTCCTGCTGCCATTTCCACAGCGGATCATCACGGAAGCATCAACAGTCCGGCAGCTCAGATCCTCTCTCGGTTTGCTCACTCAGCAGGCTGATTTGACGCTTTTTTAAATAGTGGTGCTGGACTGGGGGGGTGGGGGGGGCGGTCTGATTAACGTGCTGCATGATAGGGGGTTATTTCTGAGAGCTGCAGCAGCACAGCCACTGCTAGGTTGGAGGGTCATTTTCAGAAGACACAATCGTCAGTATGGGGCTCGTTTTTCACAGGTTCTGAGCTCTGATCTTAAGGTAAGCCACGCTTTAGAGGTTTTTAATAAACTCTTGTCTTGAATGCTCAGTCTAAAATAATGCTCTTTTGGGTGTGAGGGTAGGGCCTTGTGTTTAAAACAGTGATTTATTGTATTGTAGGTGTCAGTGGAGGCCTTCTAAGAAGCTGGCTAACATCAATAATCAGTCATATTCAGCATCGATCTCCTAAAACTTAGAACTGGCTGCTCATTGTGTGTGTTTTCTGTTTATCAACCACTATAGACCACAGGGGGGCTGATTATAGTAGTGTTTATTGGGCTGGAGAGGAGTGGCCACCTCCTCCCTCTTAAATTAGATCACCCAGCTGTGAATCACATGGATGTTTTGAGCCTGTTATTCCCTGTCATAATCCAAATGATCATCACAGTCTGTGGATTTAATCTATGAGTCAATTTAAACACACTTGCTATTTAAAAGAGGAGGTCACATCTTTCTTTCTGGGTTGTTTGTGGCGACAGCAAAGTGTCTTCAAACACATGAAGAGTGTCTGAATTTGAATGTTTGACAGGACTTTAAATAATAATAAGACATTTCGTTTATATCGCACTTTTTTAAACAAACGTGCTGCAGTTTAAAATTAAATCAAGTAAAACAAGTTGAAACAAATCAATGCAACTATATGAAAAACAGGCTGTTCTCACCCACAGTTCGTATGAATACGTATGAAAAGAAATGCACAGATTTTAGTAATAATCCTACGAATATCCATCAAAACGAGCGCCTGCGCACAGCCTGGAGTCAGGGCTGACGTGCTTTTTATCCACAGAGGAAAATAAACATTTTAAAATGGTTTTGACATTATAATACATTGTTGAAAGCAAAAATTATACTTTTTATTTCTACAATCTTCCTTCAGGGAATGTATGCAAGCCTCGGTTTGTTAGTTAATAACCTGTAAAGTTTTGTTTTGTTCGTTGCTATGGTGGTTACTAAGGACGCTGCTATCGCTGTAGCTTCCGCAAACGTCACGTTAATCGCTACTTTTTTGTTTAATTTGCTTTTTTTCCGGCTTCGCTGCTGAAACACACGATAACTGACATCTTCTGCATCCAATCAGAGCGCCGAGGCCAATGGAGAGAGCCGGAATAATTATATTTACAGGATATATTCACGGACAGCTAATATATAAACAAAGAAAATAAAGATACGTTTTATTTGTCATTCTCATGCGTCACATAAAAACAAAATTGTGTTTCACACATCCACCGTTTGGAGATCAGTGCAGTTAATTTCACCAATAACTAAGGAAACATGGATAAATAAATCAAAACAGATGAAAATGGTCAGGGATAAAAGAGAATAAAAATGATCATTAAATAGTTGCTCTAACAAATAAACAGCTACAGACACCTTAACCCTAACCCTAACCCACACACTCATAGCAGTTCTGAGCTAAACTAACACAGTTTGGACAGGGTGGAGCCAATAAAATGAGACCCAGGCTGACTGAATTTACTGCAAGATCCAAATGTTAAGAAACGCTGTAAAAGTACAGAAATCCCTTCACCTCATCACTAATAAACAACATTTATAAAGCAATATATGCAAGAGTTAAAACTATTTGTCCAGATACGTATTGGCACAACAATATACTGAAGTCTTGGTCATCCAGGACCATCCTGTCAGCCTGGGGAAAGGGATACAGTGGGAATAATTGGCCATATGTCATTAGAAATATATGAAACTCACGGTAAATTATGGGGAAAACCGGGTCTAAACTGGTCCAAATTTAAGAGTCTGACAGTGTATTAAGCATACGTCAATATTTTGAACACGTGTGGCCACCAACTACCCCTTAAATCAGAATTATTTCATCCAGCTTGGACTTCATAAAGGTCTGAGAAGGTACACCTCAAAGGGCCTTGGAGCAAGATGAAAATTAAACTTTGGTGTAGTGTAGACACATTGGAAAGGTCTTGACTCAGGGAGTAACATATGTCAGGATGAAAATTGTGGACTGCTCCTGCTCCTCAGAGGTGACCTTTGAACCTTGAACTTTTGAAGGCTTTCAGAGCAGCAACTAAATGGGCTACAGACCAGTTGTAAACAGTTTTGGGAAGCTCTCGACCTATACTACGATCACCTGTAGGACACCTGTAGGGGGCGCCACTGAGTAGGACCAAAACCCAGAAAAAACATGTTTTCACCCCTTTAAGTATAAGCAAGATAAAATCTGACCAAACAGATGTGCTTCCCAACCCCAAAACCTGTAATAAGTCTGAACGTTTCCTGGCCACAATTTCACATATTAGAGGAAACACGTTCGAACTACAAAACATATGGCGCTGCCCACCACTGTGTACGGCAATTTAATGCAAAATGTAGTTCTTTTATATCGTGCTTCCGAGTTAGGGTCAGGGTTGTGAAATTAGGGTTTAAAAAACATAAATCTGCACATTCTTCAACTGGAAAAGTATAACCCTAACATGTAGGTTTATGTCGTGAGAAAAGCTATGTTATGAAAACATAAAAAATGCTAATTCAGACATGGTTCCTGGAAAGGAATGTCTGAAAGGGGCGTGTTTAGTATCTGAAATGCACTGGTTGCTCGTGTCATTGGATATTCGTAGGATAATGCACGAAAATCTGTACATAACCTTTCGTACGTTTCCATACGAACCCTTTCGTGAGAATACGTTGGAAAAACAAAACAATTTTAGGGCAGTTTGCCAAAAACAATCAATAAAAACTAAATCATAAGAATCAGTTAAGATCCAGAGAATAAAAGTCTGTCTTAAGAAAGAGATTTAAAGGAACTTACTCTGCTGTGTCACCTCTGGACTTCCATGAATCTCCGGAGCAAGTTACCAGTCATCTTCCAGAGGATAGGAGCTTACTTACGGGCTCAAGTGTTAGTAAAAGATACGTATTTAAGAGGGTGAAAGGCTGTGAAGGGCTTTACAAAGTCAACATGTTAACTCATGGATATAAGAAACGGAAGCAAATAAAGTTTAACAATGTTTATTAAATACAAATCACTGCAAAACCAACAAACCCTTTAGTTCACGCAAAATCAGGTTGTTTACCCAGAGAACTGCGGAAAGTACAGAGAAATGCAGGGAAAGAAAGTGACCAGATGACAAACAAACAAAATTAAACTCAAATCTGTAGCAGAAAGGGAAAAAAATACGATGGACCAGGAACGGACTGACTACAGAAAACAAAATCAAAACTAAAAAAAGGACAGCAGGCAGCGGGATGATGACTGCAACACAAGAATAATACAAAATTACCACAAGCAAAGATTTTAAAACCTTTTAAAAAAGGTACTTAAAAGCACAACTTACCTGTTGAACGCCCACATCCATTAATTCATTCATTCATTCATTCATTCATTCATTCATTCATTCATTCAGTCATTAATTAATTAATTCATTCATTCATTCATTCATTCTCTGCTTGGATCAGCGCCTCTCATCCCGATCCTGCCATGCAAAGTACTTTAAAACATGCAACATAGAAACATATTTCCCCACACTGCTGTGGGCCCAGCAACACTCTGGCCATCCAACAGGAAACTGCCTGACAAAGCACCACTTCCCCTTTTATTGGGGCACAGCCTCGAGTTCAGAGCGCCACCCCATGGTGCCACCTGCTGCCAACAGTTTTTATCTCTCCTAAACTAACTGCATCTGAGGTTAATTACGTTGCACGGATTAGAATTTAGTTGGTAAATTGATCAGGAAGAAATGAATCTGCAGCTGTTTTGATGGAAGGTTAATTATTAAACTCTCTTGTTTAATATTGTAAGCTTGTTATCTTTGATTGTGGAACTGCTGGCTTTCTTTGTGACAGATTATATTTTGGTGAGACATGGAAACGATATGGCTTTACCAGTTTCGCCTGATTGTCATCGGAGACTCCACGGTGGGAAAGTCGTGCTTGATCCGGAGGTTCACCGAGGGCCGCTTTGCCCAGGTGTCTGACCCCACTGTGGGGGTGGACTTCTTCTCCCGCCTGGTGGAGATTGAGCCGGGAAAAAGGATCAAACTCCAGATCTGGGACACTGCAGGACAGGAGAGGTTCAGGTAACTGTTCATAACAGCACCACGACCTATAAACCAGACTCAGCGGGTTTCACGCCCTTCTCATCTTTTACCTGCACCCATCTTATCCTCCAGTCAGTCCGATGGGATGTAAAGTCACTGTTAAAGGGGAACTCCGGTATTTTTAAACCTTATTTCTGGCATGAAATACGTTCATCTACTCACCGAGAACAGTTTGGTGAAGATATTTAGATAACTGGAGATCCATATAACGGAGTGAACGGGGCTTAGAGGATGCAGCCTCTAAATAAGGCATTATCTGTCTTTATTTCACCAATACTTTAAGAAGAATGAATGAATGAACGTGTGCTATAGCTCTGTTAGCTCATAGCTGCTGTTATGTGGCTACTTGCAGCTATAGGAGAGCTAACGGAGGGATTTCTACACAGGCACTCTACTGGGACCACTTCATCCACACGCCCCCCTGCAGCACAGTTTATTCACTCCGTGCTCTGTGACAGTCGGCTAACTTCACACAGAGTTTTCTGCTGATACTTTTGTGCAACATGGCAGGATATTTATCAGATTTTGACGACGTGAACGACGACTTTGAGTAAGATGGACGTTCTTACCGGAGTGAATAAACTGTGCTGCAGGGGGGCGTCGATGACGTCATCCCAGCAGACGAGTGTGTAGAAAGCCTCTATAAGCCCCCCGATAGCCGCCAATAACAACAACACAGCAGCTATGTGCTAACAGAGCTATAGCACACGTTCATTCATTCATTCTTCTTAAAGTATTGGTGAAATAAAGACAGATAATGCCTTATTTAGAGGCTCTAAGCCCCGTTCACTCCGTTATATGGATCTCGAGTTATCTAAATATCTTCTGAAGGACGCCGACTTTCACCAAACTGTTCTCGGTGAGTAGATTAACGTATTTCATGCCAGAAATAAGGTTTAAAGATACCAGTTCCCCTTTAAGCACAACTGTATGGATACACTGTCCATCCTCTGTAAACCCTAAAGAACCAAAGGTTCACAGTTTACTGTATATATAAAAGTATGTTAAATAGTGATATTTAAAAAGAATAAAATAAAAACTGATGACTAAAATCTATTGACATGATTCCTGAGCTCACGCTTCTGCTTCAAACAGGCAAATTTGGCTTCCAGTGGAGGACATTTGAGATGTCCCAGAATAAGTTTGCTGCATTAAAGTGCAGTTTGGTTACTTCATCTACTACAATCTTTAATATTTCTCATTTCCTTCTACTTAAGCACTTTATTACTTTACTGCTAGCTTGATTTGCTCTTCTAATTTAGAGTTTCTTGTACAAAATGTGAGCAGAATTTATGTAACGCTTTGGCATGCATTAAACTGAAGGTAAAAGTAACTAAAAAACGTACCAACATGCTTTACATCATCATTTAAAATTATTTGAATAATACTTTATTAATCCCCAAGAGATGTGGAGATGCCATGATGTATACCGCTAATGATAATCATGATGCCAATCTGTTGATAATTTACGTTATTTGGTCTGAGCTCATAAAAATCAGATATTATTGATCTCAGATTGGGGTTTTGGACCTATTTTGACAGTCCCTCCAATTCTGGGTGTAATTCCCCCCCCAAAGAATAAAGAGATGAACTGATATCAGCTAATATGCATTTTTTTGTCACGTTTTAAATTGATATTATTATTCCAAATGTTTTTGGCCACAATGATCAGATGATGCTGTGTAAACCATGAAAGAAGGCTGAAGTAAAACAGAATATGATGCTCCGAAACTGACACTTTGAGCTCAGAAACTGTCGCCTGAATATTTGCAATCGGCTCCTTGTTCGTTGGGGTTTTCCAGCAGCAATCCCACATGCTTCTGTCCATCCAGGTCGATCACCAGAGCCTACTATCGTAACTCGGTGGGTGGCCTCCTGCTCTTTGACATCACCAACCGGCGCTCCTTCCAGAACGTCCATAACTGGCTGGAGGAGGCCCGGAGCCACGTCCAGCCGCACACCATCGTCTTCCTGCTCGTTGGCCACAAGTGTGACCTGGAAGCCCAGCGTCAGGTGACCCAGCACGAGGCAGAGAAGCTGGCAGGGGCCTACGGGATGCGCTACGTGGAGACGTCGGCAAGAGACGCCATCAATGTCGAGAAGGTTTAGGATGTTGTCTTTTACTGTTTCCCTGCACACACGAGCTGCTGCGACACGACTTTGGGTTTCTGCACATCCCAAAGGTTGTAAAAGGTTTAGTTGGCTCCAAAAGGAGGTCGTGTTTGAGTCCCAAACCAGTTATTTCTGCATTTTGAACAAGATATGGACACAGTTTGTATAGATTAGATGAACCTTAATGAACTAACTGTCACGATCCGTGAAAGCACTGGATGCAGATGCAGGGTAGAGTCAATAATCAGATTTTATTTATGTAATTATAGTCACTTGAAGAGCAAAGTAATAGATTATAAATTCCTAACTCACTCTTCTCGATACCTATGGGGAAAAGAGTGAGACTATAAAACTTATCAAAAGAAAACTCTCTCTTCACGCTAGGAGGAAAAACAAAAGGTTATTTAAATCTTACAAATAAACTTATCCGAACCGTCGGAGGCTCTATAGAAATTTAACAAAATCAATAAACAATGGAGTTGCTATGAAAGTTTGAACTATAAATCAAAGACACTCTACCGGAGATACTAATGAATAAACGACAAGACAAAACTTCACTTGGCTAAATCTATGGAAAAACTTACAACAGAAAATCGCTCTCAAGGAGGAAATCATTAATAAACACTTAAGATACTTAGGATTTGGTTACTTTGGAGGCTAGAGGAAGAACGCTCGAAAGACAATTCAACACACTGGCAACGAGACAAGGGAAACCCAGACTAAATACACAGGAGGAACCAAGGGGAACAGGTGGAAACACTTTGGGAATCAGGGAAGACAATGAGACGCATGACAAGGGAGGAAGGGCAAGTTATCTGAAACGAGAGGAGTTGTTAATTTCAAAATAAAACAGGAAGTGACAAGACAAGATACAAAAACCTAAGAGCCTCTGTGAGACCTGACACTGACTGTCATCCTTTGCCATTCTTAGTCAGGCGTTAACAGACACTTTTTGTCATAGAACAGCAGCTGCTTTCCTCTCAGACCAGGAACAGATCAAACTTATCAAGAAATCAGCATTCTTCAGGAGAAATTTGGCCAAATGTGAAATAGCCCTCAATCATATGAGAAAATAATGTAAAAATTGCCTTTGCCCCTTTAGGCGTTTGTGGACCTGACGAGGGATATCTTTGAGCTGGTGCGGAGCGGGGACATCAAGATCCAGGATGGCTGGGAAGGCGTCAAGAGCGGATTTGTTCCCAACACCGTCCATTCTTCCGAAGAGGTCACCAAGGGCAGCCGGCAGTGCTTCTGCTGATGGACCGGGCTGCAGCATGCGGGCTAAGGTGGGATAATCCACGTGGACCTACGCTCTCTCTGGCTGGGGCTGCTCTCAGATCAGCTTTTGGGACTCTTAATGTTTCAGCTTAACACTTTACTCCTAATGTAAGTTGCTAATTTATCAGTGGGCACCTGTTTATTGCTCTGTCCAAAGTCCTAACAGGCATAGAAGCACAAGAAGCATCCTGACTCTTCACCTTTCTGTCCGCATGTGTGTGTGTGAGTGAGTGTGTGTGTGTCTGCGTAGCTGTTATCAACACTTTAGCTTTATGCCACTTTTGGCCTTTCCCGGTGTGCGTAGTGATACTCCAGTGGCTGGTTATATGTTAGCCACAGACTGCTGAAGTCAGTTTCATTTACATCTGGATCAGTGATGCCATGACTGAGCCACACCGCCTCCACGTTAAACTCTGAATCCTGCAGCCTTGAGTGGAGATGAGGCGGAAAGAAGCAGCATCCTCACGATTGTACGTTTGCTCTACAAAAAGGAGAAGGTGGACACTGCTGTGCACCACACTGCTGAGGAATGACTTTGGACTGTGCAAATGTTCAGCTGCACAGAAGGGAAATCTTCTGCAGCTTCTCACTGACTGCGTTTATCCCGTAATCAAAGGAAGGACTTTTAACGGTTTATAATTCATGTTTACTTCGCTGTTAGTTTACTGGTGAGAGCGCATAAGACACAACTTGTAAGGACCCCCCCAAAGTGTTTCATTTCATAAAACATCTACGGAAATACAGAACTTAATTATAGATTTAAAGTACTTAACTTGAGTCTGTCGCGTTCTGCTTCGTTGCCGTGACAACTACTCCCATCCACTCAAAACAAGCCTGATAAAAACTTCACAGCTATTTTGAAGCATTTTTGCCCGCATTTCATACTGATTTCAGAGTTTATTCCATATAATCAGTCTGTTTATTAGAAGTTTAATCCATCAGCCAAGAACAAAGTATTTCCAATTAAGAGCTGCAGTAAAGTCCTGCTTTGGCATTTGAATTGATTTGAGTTGAACTGAATGTCGGAGGGACGTAGTATTAATCCCCAAAGTTAAATCTTATCATTGCTGTGGAAAATAAAGAGATGAAAGTCATTAGAAACCGTCATACAGTAACTGCTGTGTTGCTTTGTTGAAGTGAAGCTGAAGAAGCCTCTGACTGAACACACACTTTGCTTTGTCCATTCAGCTCGAGTAGCTGAGTGATTATAAAATGATGATTTAATGGGATGAAAGGGAGCTTCTTTCTGCATTGAGCACTTTTACTTTTTATAATAATTTTAGCGTAAAAGTCTGCTTTTGAGTTTATTCTCTTGGGGATATGAGCACTTCCTTCCTCACTGTGTGATATAGAAAAGATTTAAAGATCATGTGACCAAAATGCCTGAAAAGCATAAAAAAGACACTTTTTTTATTGAAAAATGCAGTTTGTTTGGCTTCATGCTCACGTTTTTCCATCTTTATGGTGTCTTATCACAGCAGTTACAGCTCTCACCTTTCAGCTTGAGCTAGCTTATCAGCGGCTGTCACATCTGACCTGCGAGCTCATCCCGACGGCCTTGTTGCTATAACAACAGCACCAGATGCTCGACCACCCCGGGGCAGCCGCTGAAAACAGACACAGACCCCTCCCTTTCATTAGCAGTGCTTCACCCCACACATGCACATATATGACATCAAAACTCACACTAATTTAAACTGCACTTGTGAAACAACAGTATTCTTTGACATTTACGCTTTATTTACGTCAATATATTAAATGTTACAGTTGGTTTGTTCGGCATCTTGAAACACTTTGGGGCTGATGTTTGAGAAAGGATCCCATTAGAACAATCTCCTCTCACACATCTGTCCGTGACTCGATCGTATCCATATTTAAAGTAGATGCATGCCTCAGCACTAACTCAAAGTTTCCAAAGAAAGAAGAAGTGACTCTTTATTTTTACAGAAGTATTCCTGTTGCTCAGCCCCTGGAACCAGTTCAGAAGAGTGAATGAAGTGGAACATCTGGCTCTATTACAACAAAAAAAGGATTATTTTAGTCAAACTCCACAGATTTCAGTTCGCAGCAGTCACATTAATCGTGGCTGAGCCATTGAAGGGGTTAAACTCAACCATAAAAGGCCGCTGGACGAGTACATGTACATTACCTGTGAAGAGGAAGCGTCTCTTTTGAGTGCCTTTTGGAGGAAACAAGTCGAAGCACACGCAGTCAACGAGCTGTTTGACACAACTCTGTGTCCATCCTGTGAATGTTGGCATCCAGACTGTAAGGTGGCAGCAAACATGTCGATGTCACATGACACAAGGTGTAAATAACGTGTTTGAAACCAAACCCGGACAAAGCTGACTGTTTGATGTTGTTGTGACTCTGGGATTATTATAGCACAAGTGTCATCGATATTAAACTACTGGAAACATTAATAAAGACTTTGCTCGTGAAAATAATCTGTTGTTTGAGAGTGAAGCGCTGGGTTGGTCGTAGTTTTAACGGGCCGACATGATGCTGTGTGCGGCCACCAGAGAGCACCCTCAGTGTGTGGAGAAGGGACGGGAGAGGGAAATGGTTCTTTAATGTAAATGTAAATGTAATTTATTCATACAGCCCTTTACAACAATACATTTCGGTACCAAAGTGCTTTACAGCAGATAATAAATAAAGAAAAGAATAAGTACAAAACAATAAAATAACAGTAAAAAACAATAAAATAACAGTAAAAACAATAAAATAACAGTAAAAAACAATAAAATAACAGTAAAAACAATAAAATAACAGTAAAAACAATAAAATAACAGTAAAAAACAATAAAATAACAGTAAAAACAATAAAATAACAGTAAAAAACAATAAAATAACAGTAAAAACAATAAAATAACAGTAAAAAACAATAAAATAACAGTAAAAACAATAAAATAACAGTAAAAAACAATAAAATAACAGCGAAATTGAATAAGATAATATAAAAGTGTCTCCATACTACTGGGTATTAAAAGCCATCTGAAATAAATATGTTTTTAGCCCTGATTTAAAGAGGCCCAGGTCAGAAATAAGACGCATCTGGGGGGGGGGGGGGGGGGGGGGGGAGCTTATTCCAGAGCCTGGGGGCAGCAACAGAAAAGGCTCGGTCACCCCAGGGCTTGTATTTGGACCTGAACACTTCCAGCAAAAGTTGATTTGTTGACCTCAGAGCTCTGCCAGGGTTACAGTTAAAAGCTCAGATAAATACGATGGGGTGAGGCCGTTAAGAGCTTTAAAACCAAACTTTAAAAGTTTAAAATCAGTTCTATAAAGAACAGGAAGCCAATGAAGGGAGTTAAGAACAGGAGTGATGTGCACAGGTCTGTTAGTGTTGGTTAAAGACGGGCAGCAGCAGCATTTTGCACCAGTTGAAGGCGACTGAGAGAAGCTGGGAGACGCCGACATAAAGTCCATAGCTGTGGTTTAACCTTGAACTTATTAGGGCAGGGAGGCTTTCTCAAGGTCGTGACGGCTTAAAAACATTTTAACTTTGGCCAGGAGATGCAACTGGAAAAAACTAGTCCTGACAACATTGTTAATTTGTTTGTCAAACCTCAGATGAGTGTCAAAGGTCAAAGGTTACTATCCAGATTTCTGACGGTTGAACTGAGCTTTGAAGACAAGGTACTAAAGTCAGCCGTCACAGTATCCCCAAACACAATATATTTAATGTGGAATAAAGAGTAAAAACAGAATAAATCTGGAAGAAGAAGAAGAAGATAGTGAATGTCTGGGGTCTACCGCACCAGACGGGACCCCAGGTGCTCATAGTCCAGCTCATAGCGGGGTGTAAGACGCAGGCACAAGGGGCGACCAGTTTCTGGCACAACAGTGACACAAAAAAGTAGTTTAATGGTATTTTAACGTTTCCTGGACAACAATAACGTGGATTAAAGCACTCACATTCTCACAGTCTGCTGCATGCACGTCCAAACCCACGTGCACCTAGCTTATAGTAGCACATAATGTGTCTTATTTAAACGTGTCCACACAATGGTGGGCCATCACCTGCTTATGTGGACGTCCCGCTGGATCTCAGCTCCGTCGCTCTTCGCTGCCTTTGGAAGCAACTCCCAAATACAGATGTTCACACACAGATGTTGCTGCACACTTGATTGGGCTGTGGCGTTTAAATATACACTGGATTCACATTGGGCTAACACAAAACTATTGATTGTCGATGTGTTGTGTGGTATAATCAACTTCCTTCTCAGTGTGCACGCACGCCTTGTTGCTTCAGCCAGTGACGCGTCGTTTTGGCGTCTCTCTAATGCTGGACTCACGCCAAACTATTTCCACAGTCCCAGACTAAAAGCTGAGTCTTTAGGAGTCTAACTGAAGTCTCGGCGCGCTCCCGTCATCTCCATCGTTAAGTTTAAGGTGTTAATCTGCATTCTGTGACCGCGTTGTTACCGCCTTTGGCTCATATCAAACGTGTTTAATATTATCGCGGGTCGCAGTGACGTAACACGACCAACAGCCAATAGATGAGCGCTGACGAATGCGGAAACAGGAAATAACAAACATGTCGGCGGAAGTAGAAGAACGAGCGATATTCTGTGGCGTTTTTTCTTCTTTTTGTTGGGTTTTTCACTACAAACCACTGCACAAACCAGAGCAGCTGCAGCTAAAAGCTGCTTCTCCTCCATTTTTGTAAAACTTCTGAGCATGATGGGAAAATTTAAAAAAAAAATCTAGTTATAGTCTTTGTAAAGTCTTTAGTCTGAGGCTAGTCTGGGACTAAAAACTCTAAACACTAGTCTTTAGATGCGAGTCTTTTCTAAGTCTTCTGGTGTGTGTGGAGCATTAAACACATTTGTGCATTTACTGTGTGAATATCTGTAACCACCAGAAGTAAAAACACTTACATTTCCAGTAATTTGGCGTCATTATTCTACAGAAAATATTCAGGTTCAGAAACTGAACAACAAGCTTGTTTTTTGGTACTTTGGTTTAGTTTAAAGCCTCAAATCTATGATTTCACATCCAACACTTCAGCACCTGGGAAACCACCCGAGGTTTCATCCACTTCTACAGTAGTTAGACGAGTTAAACTATTTAAACTATAAGGAAGACCTTTTATCGTTACCGATTCTGTCCTCCTGTCGAAGCTTAATCACGGCACACAAACTGTGGTCAGACACAAGCAGGAGCTCCGAGGTGGCAGCAAACCTCCCTCAGCTCAATCCAGCCAATGACGGATAGTTTTTTTGTAGGAAAATTAAAAATGGAGTACTTAGTGGGTGCATAAAAGTAGAAAACACTAAAAAAAGAAAAGACTTATGAGATATTTCAGCTAAAATATCACATAAATCCAAGCGTGTGAACATTGTCGGCTTTAAATAGTCCCTAAATCACATTTAAATTAGCCGTACTGGCTGAAAAACAGACATTAAAAAGCTTTTCTCTAACAGTGGAGACATTTTCAAACCCACAGAGGTGGCATTCCTACCATAACTAAGTGAGTAACTAGTGACTCATGGGAAAACTTGAAAGACTGGTGGCGAAAAGCCTTTAAATAAAAGACACACTGGCATAAGCATGAATTGCTGTTTTATTTAAAAAAATTATACATGATGGCCATATGTACAGGATATGAAATGACTGATCGGAGGTGATGGTTGGAGCGGTTCTGGTGCGATGCCTTCAGTGAGCCTCAGAACTTTCAGTGTTCGGTGAGCAGATTCCCTCCGCCAGCCTTTCTCAGACAGACGGATGGTTCTTCAGGCACCAGTTTGTATTCAAATGGACTAAAAAAAAGAAGATTTAAATAGCAATAACTGGCCTAATGCAACTCTATAACCGTCATCCCTCTTTGGGAGATATTTTTACATTTTAAAAATATGTTTTTGGGGGATTTTTAGCAGTTAAGTTAAGCAGCATCGATGCCTTCAAATGTCATTTACCAAATAAAATCAGATTACATTTAAGGTCATGTTTCAAGGAAAGTATATTTGTATAATTTACAGCATTATACAAATAAAGCTCCAGTTTTTAACAAATACTGTACACTCTACAGTAAAGCACTTTACTATAATAATTATAACAAAGAAAAGATATTAACAATAAGTTACCACATCGACTCCAAACACTTGGGGTAAAAATAGGTTTTCAAATAATTTACAGAAATATTTTAGTGGTCTATCTTTGTTTTGGAAAGCACAGTTCCCAAAAATAACAGTTCAATTTGGTCGGAAAGGATCACAAATGATCACAATTATATGACAACAACAACTCACGGGCCGGACCGAGAGGATCAGCGGCCTAAAAACTGTACAAGTGCAGAAGCACGACATCTACGAAGCAGATCGATTGATTGAAACTGATAAGAAAAGGCAAAAAGACACAAAAACAACTAACCACCAACATTTAAATATAAACAGTTGTATCAGGCAGAAATAACGCAATAAAAAACAAAGAGTGGTGGAGTTCCTGCCAAGAACAAGTTTCAACTGAAACTAAACGAGAGCCTTTGTGAAGAAAAACAAAAAAGATCATTTTTTCCCCACAAGGAAGTGAAGTAGAACCCAGAATCACCATTTCTGGTGATGCAGCCACGTAAAGAGCAGGCGGCAGTGAAGCCCGGAGCTGGTAAATTCATTGGAATCAATCGTAAAAGGTGGACTTTAGTACACAGCGTCGATTTCAGGCGGAAATAAAAGGCCACAAAATATCGGCAAACACAGTTAAAAGCAACAAACATTCGTAAAAGAACGAGTGACGAGTTAAAGGACGCGGTGCGCAGCTGCCCTCTGGGCCTCAGAAGGAGATAGTGTTTTAAAAAGCACGTACTTCAACTCCAGACACGGCGTTGGCGGCGACCAGGTGATGCTGAAGCACCTGCAGAGCCTCGGTGCTGCTCACACACCAGCAGGCTGCTGCGATAAAACACCGAGCAGTAAACCACAAATGTTCCTTCTACTGTAACACGGCCAGAAGAAGTGACTGTTCTTTGTCTTAACTGTAAACTCGCTGGCTCAAGTGGTAATTCGTGGTAATTTAAGCTGCAGTTCTCACTTCTAGTCGCTAGGTGGCTCCACATACAGCCTCGGTACAATTAATAATGCACATAAACAGCTAAAGAGTAACATTGCTCCAGTTTACAGCTTCAAATAACACAAAACCCATCTTCACGAGGAGCACCACAGCAGCAGCACTCTGTTAGTCGAGTCCATTCAAAGCATGTGTTATAGGTAAATGTCTGCCGTGGGCTAAGGCTAAGTTCAAACAGGTTAAAAACGGAAACACAAGCCAAAAAAAGGCTCCGTCACAGTGTCTCGCCATCAAGTTAATCAGCCTCTAAGTCAGAGGTATGATGTGTGTGGCATTTTCTTGCCTCTCCTCCCTTTAAACCCAGGGCGGCGCTTCAAGTCAAATGAAGTAGCGCTAATGCTCTGCAGCGCCCCCTAGGTCTGTGTCAGCCTGTATCAGGGGCTGCTGCCCGCTTCCACGTCGCTCTCGTCAGGGGCTCCCTTGTAAATCGGGCTCTTGTTCTGCAGCGAAGCCTCATACTTGCGCGAGGAAGCCCTGCTGCCAGCCTCGCTGCTGTTCCTGATACCGTAGCAGAAGTAGATGATGAAGCCTGGAGGGAGAGGAAGGAAGCGACAGGGAGTTGTGTTACATTTGTGCGGGGGACAGGGAATGAAAACAGGATTTGTGGCGTTCAAACGCACCGATGACCATCCAGACGGTGAAGCGGCACCATGTGCCCCAGTCCAGCTGCATCATGAGGTAGATGTTGACGAAAACGCTGAACAAGGGCAGCCAGGGAAGCAGAGGCACCTTGAGAGGACAAAGACCAATTAAAACATTTAAAGAAGGGCTATTCAGAACAGGAGAAGTGCTGTCAAGAAGGTCCGATATCTACCTTGAAGGTGAGGGCCTCTTTGCTCTCCGGCTGCCTCCAGATGATGGCGATGCAGACGCAGCAGAGCAGAGCTAAAATAACGCAGGGGACCACCACGCCGGCATGGCCAGCGAACAGCTCGGGCAGACAGTTAGCCAGGATTATGCACAGCACGGTGATGAGAGCCGCTGCAGACAGAGGGCAGAGGAGCTTGTGTTGGCACGCCGCTAACAACCAAAGGCTTTCTGAGCCCTCTGCAGCTCAAACTTACAAATAATGGCGGTGGTAACGTAGACGATGTTCCCAGAGGTCTGCGTCGGGGTCTTTCCACTCGGACAAAAGAGCAGTTTCAGGGTGAAGGTCTCTCGGAGCGGCTTGTCGTCCATCTCGGTCGACTCGTCGCCACTCTCTCCTCCACTGACGGCCACCTTCTCCCCCTCCACCAGCTCCACCAACTTCTCCATCTGACTGGATGAATTCAGGGTGCCTGGCTGATACCTGTGAGGAAAGGTAAGAGGGATTATCTACACCGCCATGACAGGAAATAAAGAATCGCCCCGACACAACACTGGAGAGCGAGCGTGTAAAGCTTCTTTGACCCTTGTACTGGAGCTCGACACATGGTCACAACTTGAGACTTTAGAATGTGCAAGTGGAGAAAAAAAAGCTGCTTACCTGAGAATTAGCACACAGATGGCTACTAAAGAGTATGCCAGCAGAGTTCCTATGGACATGAGGTCAACCAAGGCTGCCAGGTCGAACAGAAAGGCCATCAGAGCTGTGAGGGGAGAGCAGATTTTAGAGAAGACACACGGAAAACCTGCTCGTTTACAAGGAAATGCGTTTATGGAAGACAACAGAAACATCAGAGTTGCTGGTTTTGCTGTCAGGGAGAGATATTGATCCTGAACAGACATGAGCTGAGGCAGGAGATGGAGCCGTGACAACCATTTAACGGCAGAAGAGTGACACAGCAAAAACAGCCTGCCGCTTAAAGGGGAACTCCGGTGTTTTTAAACCTTATTTCTGGCATGAAATACGTTCATCTACTCACTGAACAGTTTGGTGAAAGTCGGCGTCCTTCAGAAGATATTTAGATAACTGGAGATCCATATAACGGAGTGAACGGGGCTTAGAGGATGCAGCCTCTAAATAAGGCATCATCTGTCTTTATTTCACCAATACTTTAAGAAGAATGAATGAATGAACGTGTGCTATAGCTCTGTTAGCTCATAGCTCTGTTATGTGGCTACTTGCAGCTAAAGGAGAGCTAACGGAGGGATTTCTACACAGGCACTCTACTGGGACCACTTCATCCACACGCCCCCCTGCAGCACAGCTCATTCACTCCGGTAAGAACGTCCATCTTACTCAAAGTCGTCGTCCACGTTGTCAAAATCTGATAAATATCCTGCCATGTTGCACAAAACTATCAGCAGCAAACTCTGTGTGAAGTTAGCCGACTGTCACAGAGCACGGAGTGAATAAACTGTGCTGCAGGGGGGCGTGTGGATGAAGTGGTCCCAGTAGAGTGCCTGTGTAGAAATCCCTCCGTTAGCTCTCCTATAGCTGCAAGTAGCCACATAACAGCAGCTATGAGCTAACAGAGCTATGAGCTAACAGAGCTATGAGCTAACAGAGCTATGAGCTAACAGAGCTATGAGCTAACAGCAGCTATGAGCTAACAGCAGCTATGAGCTAACAGCAGCTATAGTACACGTTCATTCATTCATTCTTCTTTAAGTATTGGTGAAATAAAGACAGATAATGCCTTATTTAGAGGCTCTAAGCCCCGTTCACTCCGTTATATGGATCTCCAGTTATCTAAATATCTTCCGAAGGACGCCGACTTTCACCAAACTGTTCTCGGTGAGTAGATGAACGTATTTCATGCCAGAAATAAGGTCCAGGTTTAAAAATACCAGAGTTCCCCTTTAAAGTAACGAGAGAAAATGTCTCGCAGAGAGCAGCTCACCTGCAACGATGCCTGAAACGATGGTAGCCAGGATAGGGGTCTTGGTCCTCGTGTTCATCCTGGACAGAATGCGGAAAAGCAGCCCGTCTTCTGCCATGGCGTAAATGACACGGGGCATTGGGAACATGGAGCCTAGGAGGCTGAGAGCAGGTCATCAGTGAGCTTTATACGTATATTAAAAGCTTTACACTAAATGGAAATGTGGCAGTAGGACAGAGAGACGGGTTTCATCCTCACCTTGTGGACAGAGCACAGAGAGAACCCACAGCCACGATGTATCTGGCGGGATACCAGCCGACGTAGCTGAAGGCCTCAGGCAGAGGACTCTGAGTGTTCAGCTGGTAGTACGGCATCATCAGAGTCAGCGCGGCAGACACGCCGAAGTAGGCGAAGAAGCAGATGAGCAGCGAGGCCACGATGCCAATGGGTATGGACCGCATGGGGTTCTTTGCCTCTTCGCCTGAGGAAGAAAGAGGGAGGGAAAAAACAGTTAAACAAGAGGAGCGTGAGCGGCTCACGTGCACGACCCCGATGACCCCGACGCAGTGGGTGACATTGCTCACATTTCAATCAAAGTAGGGTAAGAATGCTGCGTCAGGCCAGCGCTGCTCACAGGGACATCTTGCACAATACTGAACAAAAAACAGCAGCTTCCACCACCGTGTGTGTACAGAACAAATATTTGTGCAGCTGTTAAAGCCCACAAGAGCAAATTCTCACGTTAGAGAAACCTCCATTGCACATTTATTCACTTTCACGTGAACCAGACACAAAGACACCTCAAATAGAGTCAATGAAGAGCCGGAGTGTGGTCCCATTTTATACCAATAATGCATCCCTAACCAGGAAAAGAAGACCACTCACTTGTTGTGGCGATGCAGTCAAAACCCACAAAAGCATAGAAACACGTGGCTGCACCAGACAAGACTCCAGTGAGACCGAACGGGGCAAAGCCGCCCACGCCGAATGTTTCCCTGGGCGGCAGAAGAAAGGGACACAGTTCAGCGCTCGAATGCAGATGAAACCTACTTAGAAATTCCTCCCGACAGAAACCACCATCAGATACTCACGTCATCGTCTTGTTGCTGTTCCCGGAGTCGTTCAGGAAGACGTTGTAGTCGTCCTCTGTGAGGCTCCAATTGGCTGGATCCCCCTTAACGAAGCCAGAGATAATAACGAACCCGAGGACCACCAGATTGATGCCTGTGAAGATCTTGTTCACCAGCGCAGACTCGCTCACGCCGAAGGCCAGAAGCCCTGAAAGTGCAGGCAGCGAGGAGAAGGGATTCATAATCAGCCTCAACGACAGCATGTGCTGCTATGTGGGTGGAAACTTTCATCCTTCAACACTTCCAACAAACCATCACCCAGCAACACCAATCCTACAGTTATTTCTTCCTAACACTGACTGTTAGCTGCAAGATCAGTGTGACACCTGCTCTGTTCTGCCGGATTTCCAGTGACTAAGAAGACAGTATTAAACGTAGGAAGTTTAGCTTTCTGTAGGTGCGTCACCAGCTCGGCCCGACAGGTGCAGCAGGGAACTGTTTCCCAGTGAAACTCACCGGTGAGCAGCAGCACCAGGATGAGGGCGAACAGGTCGGGGTACTGTGCCAGCACCCCGCCTGGCACCTTCATGGCCATGGAGGCTTTAAAAAAGCCAGATATCTTCTGCTCAACCAGGTTGTCGAAGGTGGAGCTCCAAGCTCTGGCCACGCTGGCCGTACCTGGAACAGAACGGAGAGGAATACAAGGTCAACGTGTGCCAGATTCACCAGGATCTGACTTCCACCGCAGCTCAAACCCACCTATGACATAAGAGAGGATGAGGTTCCACCCTGTGATGAAGGCCCAGATTTCTCCAACCGTCACGTAGCTGTAAAGGTACGCAGAGCCCGTCTTGGGAACGCGGGCGCCAAATTCAGCGTAGCACAGGCCGGCCAGCATGGAGGACAGGGCGGCGATGAGGAAGCAGAGGACGATAGCCGGTCCCGCCTTCTCTCGGGCGACCTCGCCAGCGAGGACGTAAACGCCAGCGCCCAGAGTGGAGCCCACCCCCAAAGCGATCAGGTCCAGGGTGGACAGACAGCGGGCGAATTGGGTCTCCTCACCAGAGCAGCCTAACGCCCGGCGACGCAGCAGGATCCTTCCAAAGTTGGACAGCTTGCTGGCCATGTTTGCTGTGACTGAGCGTGGGCGCAGCACCAGGCTTCGTGTTTTAAACACTTCTGGAGTGGGTGTGTGCGAGTGTGTGACACGGTTCAGACAGAACACCTGTGACACGAGCGTTCTGGACAGATGGGCCCGCAAAGCAATCCAAGTAGTCGACTACAGTTGGTCCTCCGTGTTCACTTGAGCACGCCGAGCAGGAAGTGGCAGGTGTGTGGTATTTTGCAGCAGCAGCAGCAGATTAGAACCTGTGAGAAAACATAAAAAGAAAAGAGGCCCCGTTCAGTAATTACCAAAGCTTACATTTCTCAGAGCTCCGCACTTTGAATTGAACAGGATTATGATCTCCTTTCTTTCCAGTGGTTAAAACTTTCCAGGAAAAGGGCGTTCATGCAGAGAGAGAAGAAGAAAATCTGAAAGAAGGGCTACACAAACAAGATATGCAACATATCAGTGGGACTGCTCACGGCGGTCAGCCCCAAAGAAGCTGGAATTTTCCCTTGCTGGTACAGATAGTTTGAATAAAAGAAAAAGAATCTATTTCACCATATGAGAACCTGTATTATTACCAGTTACACAACTTCCAGGAATTCATACCTCCACCTTTTCCAGCTTAGTAACACATCATGAGACACAGTGGGGCACAGAGAGACCTTGTGAAAAGCAAAGTAGACCCTGCGCCACCCCGCTAGGCTCAACACTATTCTTAATCGTGCCTTTACAAATAAACCTGCTGTAGAACACACCCTTATTAAAACAAAACGACACCTCCCTCGCCGCAAGAAAGGGCCGTGTTTTCTCAGCCGATGGGGAGAAGCCTGGGAAACGGAGAGGTTGTGAAGGTGGGTGAAATCCAGCTAATATCAGCGAGAGAGAGGAGGACAGCTTGAACCAGCGGCGCGATAAGCTGAACCCGCTGCACCGGGAAAACACAGATAAAAGTCACATGCAGGAAAATGGCCAGTATGGAAGTGAAATAAGTGTTTTCTCAGCATGGTTCCCTTCACTGAAAGGTGGTGCTGGGTTGCTGCCACGAGTGTCACTGTTTGAATAAGAGAACAGACAAAAACTCGACTCAAGGACAACACGGCGTGTCAAGTTCAGGCAAGTATGAATGATAAAAACCCTACGAGACACACCAACGGCTCAGAACAGGCCAAGGACACTTGGGCGAGCACATCTGGCCAGGACAGATGTAAAGATTTTCAATAGAGGACACAAATCAATAGCTTGATGCAGCCAAACGTGAGCAAACACCTGAAAGAAAGCTGTGCTGCTAAGAGGGCGTGTTTGAGTGGGATGCAGCCGGTTCTGCCAGATTCTGCACCGATTAGCACCATCCAAGACCTCAAGGCTGAATCTGCAGATGCAAGGAACAAGGAAACTGTTGGCATGTGTGTGCGGTCACATGGGAGGAGGCTGTTGGTTAGGCAGAGACAAACACCTCATTCTTAGCTTGTTCAAACAGCTCAGATCAACGTCGATATGAAGTTGGCTTTTTGAATTTCAGATGACCGTGGAGAGAAGATGTGAAATCAAAGGTTTGCACAACAAAGAGGGGCCTGTGTGAAGTTCAGACTGTACTTTTTCACTAAAAAGCACTGAGAATCACGGGAAAATTAACTAAAACTCACAAGCAGGGTGATAAATGTGCACCAGCTCACTCTCACCTACAGAAACACTCCGGTTGCACCAAGCAGCCAAAAGCTCACTTGAAATGTCAAGGACGCTGCGAGTTTATCTTATCTGCAAACGCTACACTTTTCAAGAATCATTACCACAGCAATAAATGGGCTATGGCAATTGTTAAATTACAGCCTTACATGAAAATGCAACTCTGTTGCCCTGAAGGTAACAAGCAGCAGAAGTTTGGCCTGTCAGGGATTAGAGTAACAATCGGGAGGATTTGGCTGTGCACAGAGACAATAAAACAATAGGTTTGATTAAAAAGAATTATTTTATCAAATCTATGCGAAATTCCTTAAATTGACTTGATAAAATTGGCAATTTCTCTCAAAAAGGCTTCAGTGGACTTCAGGGGAAGGGCGGTAATGTTCCTGAGTGCCGACAAAAGCGACGCCGAGGCCGAGGCCGCTGATGTAGTGACACTTGAGTCCTTCCCATTTCAGGCTGATCGCTCACTTCAGCGGTCTGTCAGTGAAGAGGACAAACTGAAACCTTAACCCGGCAGCACGGGTCGGATCAGGCCGGCTGCGTTTGGACATCTGAGTCTGCTTGTCTGGATCACCTGGATCAAAGGTTGGGCAAAAATGTGCTTTTTGTGGGTCTGTGTCGGGTTAGAGTCCAAATAAAGTCACGCCAAAAGGGTTTTTTTCAGGTGATGTGAGTCATGAAGGAAGTTCAGCGCTTCAGCCTTTAAGGAACAGATAAATACCACCTGAAAAAAAGAGAACAAACAAGCCACGAAAGAGAGAAAACAATATCCAAGAACCACGGCTTCTGCCGCCAAGCATTACACAAGAGGGGACGCCGCCAAAGACTTTGGGTGACCGACTAACTGACCTCGATTTCTGCACCTCGCAGCTTTAGAGCAAAAAAAAAATTTTGGCAGAACAATTTCAGCTATGGAGTCGGTCATGGTCTCATTTCCTCTTTAAACACAGGTACAAGCAGTACAATGGCAATATTCTATCAATATCGCAGAAATAATAACCCGAACATCAAAGCATTTCCAGTCTGACGAGTTCAAAAGAGAATATCCTGCCCTGTACAGTCAAATGCTGCGAGAAATGAAGACAAACACTGTCAAACAATGAAATGCAAACAACACAGAGAACCGTACAAGCGCCATAATAAACAGTCGGCCGTCTGAAGCCTGATGGGAAACGGGTACACGGTGGAAATGCCCCCACTCCCCGCTTGGTGTCACATCCCAGTAGCATTTTCTGCTCGCACACCAGGAAGTGAGATGTGAGGGTTTCCATGTTGTGTTAATAAACATCCGTTAGGAAAGTGTGCCCAGCCTGCTGTGACCTCCTCACCACAACGCCGAGGACAAAGGTTCAAGGGCAACCGTGCAAAATGGAGGATGGGGGGGTGTTTAAAAACAAACAACAACAAAAAAACAACCCGTTTCGACACTTTAAAGTCACCAAAAGGCTCTGCTGGCTGCACAGCGGCCTCATTAGAAGCGGGCTCCCTCACGTCAGCTAATCTTTTCCTTGTGGTTTTCACGAGGTGCCAGTTTGTGCAACTGAGGCTGGTTCACTCCAGGTTTCAGAGGAGTGGTTCTCAAAAGTACAAACCCACAACACACACACACAAAGCAGCGGGGAAACAACGATACCTGCCGCCATTTTACGCTGCTGCTGCTAAAAGAGGCAAAACAACTTTCTCTGAGGTGAAAATATGCAAGTGTGAACATGTGATGTCTTTGTTTTTTCCTTTTAAAGTGAGACCAACCGAAAGGCTCTTTATCTTATAAGACTGTAACCACCAACCTGGACCGACGGCGCTCCGGTTATAACAGGCTTCCAGGATAATGGTCCTGCTACTTGACTTAACATTGCTGCAACGTACTGTAAGAGGATTATTTGCAGAAGTAAGAAACCTGCTAACCTCATTATAGCTTGTTGCTGTTCCTCAGTCTGTCCTGAACATCACATGAACAACCAATCAAAAGATCCTCCAAAGGCCTGTCTTATTCTGCTAAACGTAGCCTCACAAACATCAGCGCCAAGTTCAGATACAAGGGTCGAAGGGGGCAGCAGCGTGCGAGAGGCGGGGTGCATCCTGTCCGAGTGATATGCCGAGACAACCAACAACTGTCGCCAATTAGGCATCATTGATCAACTTGACAAGAGAACATATAAAAAAAGTCCTCATAATGTGAGGTATGTGTTCTGCTCCCAGAGTTTCTTCTTCTCAAAGCGTGCGTTAGATAAAAAGAAGTGTGGGCTCCATACTTCCAGCATCATTTCTAACGATAACATCTGCCACCTGGGAGGGCAGCAGCTGAACAAACGGAACAGCAGCAGAGCTACACGTCCATTAGTGCAGGTAAATGTGACTGAACCCCCCCCCCACCTGCCCCAAAACGTACAGACAAGCTGAAAAAAACTGTTAAAACAAACTGATTTAATAGGAAAAGAAAGATTCACCGTAGTCTGTCAGTATAATTGAACAGCAGGGCAGCCTCATGAGGACTTTGTGTGCACCTGTGGACGGACGGACGGACCACCGAGACTGAACCGACCGACCTTTCAAGTCAGGACTCCTGCCAAAAAAAAATGGGACGTGACAAATGAAGAACCTGCTCGCTTTCCCATGAGCACCTCCAACAAGCATGTGCACGAACAGGCCGGAGAACAGCGCCGATCACTGAACTGCAGCACATAAAGATGTGCAAGAGAGGGAAAAAACAGCCAACAAACTTAGCAGAAACTGCACCGCCTGCAGTGAGGATGCATGCAGCTACATCGGTCATATGCAGACTTTGTTGACCCCGGTGAAATAAAGCTTTGGTAGCCAAAACACATGATTCAACAGTTCTTAAATAACCCAGACAAGCAGAACACTGCGTCCCCCAGCTGTTGGATTACATTTATCTGCTGCAAGAGGTTGGCCGCTGTATGCATGCTGGATCTGAAGCATCTCACCGTGTGGAAAAAATGAAAAAAGTTCACGCAGTCAGGTATGTTTAACCACTTTACTCCATCAAAGCACGTAGGAATACCTGCTCTTGACTAAACATTGTGGTTTGCAACGTGTTTGATCCTGTAGTGACTTTGAGCCGGCTGATGCAACGGCATGACAACACCCTAAACACAAGCGGCATTCCTGTTACCCGGAAGGATGGCTCACATTGTTCACACGCCAAAAAAACCCCTAATTAATCCACAGATAAACTGCCGTCTTACTTACGAACAGTGCCAACCACATTGGGCGACGTTGAGGAGTCCATTTGGGTGAAAGTCCGTCCGGTACCGACTGAAACAGCAGCTTTGCTACGTGGCTCCAGTGTGCTCGTCTCTCGCGTGTTGCTTTCTTGTACTAAGGAGAAGTGGCTATTGCCTACTTTAAACTCATAAAAGGCGGAGCGGAGGGGCTAATAAAGTTTGGACAGCTCTCTTTTAATAGTGCGTGTTTGGAAGTTTAAGACACTGTATTTAAACATTGAAAATAAATGTTGCGCCCTTACCAGTGACTTTTTCTTCTGTAAAACTCCTTTTTTTCCCCCTCAGATTAAGCAATGTGCTTTTGTCTCCGATTGCATCGGTCTTTGAGGGTGCGAATAAGCTTGATGTGCCCGATTTAATCACACATACAACGTGAAAACTCGTGCATGTTTGCATCAGGATGAGTCACATCTGAGATGAACGTAGAAATTCGGCGCTGTTGGGGGGCTGTGAAGGCAACATTATGGTGATCCGCGCCTCGGTGCACGCTAGTAGCAAGATGTGCTAACCAGCTAAGACCAAAACAATTGATGGAAACCAAGAGAGGCAACAAGACAAGGGATCGGAGCTGCGTTTAAAAAATAGGGGACAAATTAAACGTCTTAAACGCCTCTCCCCCGCATTGTTCACCACACGTTTCAAGTTTCTGCTCTGTTTCCATTACGCTGTACTCACTCCATCAGCTGATTCCCCGCTCAAATGACAAATTAAGCCGCTTTACGAAGCGTTTACCGGCGTGAAAAAACTCGACAATCTCTCCGAGTAACGTAGCTTTCCGTCCCCCAAACAAACGGTCAAATGGATGCGAGTAACGGCCGATCCTTTAAGAGCAGAGCGCCAATACAACTGCCAACGCACGAGGACGATTGCGTCAGTCTACTTAAGCGTAATAAACGTTACAACTGGAGGAAAAATGTCATTGGAACACCTCGGTTAAATTTAAAAATAAACAGCTGAATGTATCGGTGGGATGTGTGGTGGTGGTTACCTTTAATTTCTTCTCGTCGGTAATAGTAAGAGGACAGAGACGGATGATAGCAGCGATGTCGGCGGTGTCTGATGAAATAACCCGCTTGGTTGTAGAGAGTGTGTGGTTTTCAGCGGTTGTGAGGGGCGGGATGTGTACAAACAAACTGACGCAAGAGGAGGGTGGAGCTTTCCACTCATGAATGGAAGTATAGTCACAAGAGCCTCCACCTCTGTGAAGTCCAGGGGTCAAGAAATAAAGCTAAAGGTTGGCTTGAATGGCGAAGAAAAAGTCTTAACAATGTCAGCGTTGGCCATCAAAGGATGTAGATGGCGGAGACGAGCGAACGTGCCGATGTGAGCACGTGGTTAACCGTAGTAACTACACCCATATATGGAAACTATGCGCGCTCCTTCTCTTAGAGCTATGTATAGGCGGCGGCTCAACGCACTATCCGCTGGGGCTTTGTTTTACAGGATATGAGAAGAAAAATCAAACTTTGCTTCATGTGCACGTGCACTCAACGACCTTAGCGTACAGCCAGGCAGGAGGTGGTGTCACACAATGTGAAATCTGTGGAATCCCCCCTCAGTTTTAAGGCAAGGCGAGCGTATTTGTATAGCACAATTCACCAAAAAAGGTGATTCAAAGTGCTTTACGGGGACATTAAATAAAAAGCATGATTTAAAATGTAAAGAAACTATCATAAAAATGTAAATTATGATCAAATCAGTGGTTAAAATATGATTACGTTTTCAAACTCAAGCTTATTCAAATGCAGCTGAAAATAGAGCTGATCTGAGGCTTTCTGGGAGTTTGTTCCAGCTTCTCCAGGTCTGGTTCTGACTCTGGGAACTGATAACAAACCGGATCCAGATGACCTGGGGGCTCAGGAAGGTTCATACTGGGTCAGGAGGTCACTGATGAGACCATTCAGAGCTTTAAAGTCTATCCTCTGATGGACCGGCAGCCAGTGTAAAGACCTCACAGCTGGACTGATGTGCTCCACTTTTTTGGTCTGAGTGAGGACTCGAGCAGCTGAGTTCTGGGTGGACTTTTTAGGTAGACCCGTTACAATAACCAAGCCTACTGAAGATGAATGCATGGACTAGTTTTTCCAGGTCCAGCTTTTAACCTTGATATATTCTTAAGGTGATTGTAGGCTGACTTTGTTGTTGCCTTAATGTGTTTTTAGGTCCGAGTCCATCACTACACGCAGGTTTCTGGCCTGGTTGGTAGTTTTTAGGTGTATAGATTGAAGCTCTGTGGTGACCTGCAATCGTTTCTCTTTGGCTTCAAAGACAATTACCTCAGTTTTGTTTTCGTTTAAGTGGAGAAAGTTGTGGCACATCCTGTCATTAAGCTCCTCAATGCATTTACAAAGGGCCTGTACAGGGCCTCGGTCTCCTGGTGACATTGTAATATATATCTGCGTGTCATCTGCATAGCTGTGGTAGTTAATTTTATCGTGTTTTTTATAATCTGTGCCAGTGGGAGCATGTAGATGTTTAACAGAAGAGGTCCCAGGATGGAAAAGATAGAAGAAACATACAGAATATCACTGCTGTCTGATGCAACTTGTGATTAAATACTTTAAACACACAATTACAGGTGTATTTTCCCTCCTTGTGACCTATGAATATAATTCTTTGTGTTGTGGATGAATTCTGAGGAGTGAAACGGCTCCGGTGTGGTGGCTGGGCCTCAGGATCAGTTGCCAGACGACAGAAGGCTGAACAGGCAGGAATGGGAGGTGTTTTTATCCTTTGTGCAGACAGCTGAACCATCACTGAAACTGCAGAGCCTTGGCATGTTGTGATGCTTTCCAGATTGGAAACTTTACTGAAGGTACCGTGCTGCATTATGCATGTTGGTTCCACTCTAATTTGAACGTGTAATAGTTTATTTTTTTACAGAAACCTTGTCCAGTTTGGCCTTATCTTGAACATATGCTTGAATCATCGTCACTGCTTGTCTCTTCAAAGCGTTCTTGTCCTTTCAGAGGAGCCAGGATGCCAGTCACAGGGTGGACTCTCCCTCCCTCCATAGCGCTCTTCTCGTGTTGCAAACAGATTCTTTTTGTTGCTTTGGATGCCTTGAAAGTCTGTGGCAGCAGACTTAAACTTGCATTAAACTGGACCACGTTCATTTTTGTGCTGCAAAGTACAATATGAAGCCAATTAAACACAAAACAATTGTTTTATTGGTTCTCCCTTTTTACTATTATTATTTTTACCACACATTTGACTTAACCGGAGGTAACTTGAAGTAAATGGATCTGTACATTGTACTTTCTCCCTTTCTGACTACCCTTCCCTGTCTGCTGGTACTATAGCAGCCACTCGTCTCCCCTTTTGTTCCTGCTCAGTCACACTGCTTTGGGTTGCTCTTTCAATTTACTTCCACTTTATCAAGCTAACCCAACTGCCTTCTCAGAAAATACAACAAGCGTCATGGCTGCCCACTGGACTCCATAGTGAAAGTGGCTAAGAAAACACCGCCTAATCTCTGCATTGGCCCTCCGTTCCCATCCTGTCTGCCCACTTTTCGTTACTCGGGACAAGGCCAACACATCAAAGCAAACTGATTTTATAGGTCACAGTCCTCTCACAGGAGGAACGTCATGGTGTGTCCCAGGGTTCCCGCACATTCCTTCATGTCATTATTCGCTCTCGCCCGCTCTTTTTCTTTGTTCGAGCAGCAGCTTCGACACGAGTTTATTTCCGAAGACCAGAGAGGAAAAGTTGCGATTTGGCAGAGTGCAGTTTTGTTTTTTACCTGGAGGTACATGTGCTGCACAAGCCTTCTCTCACCATTTCGTCTAATTACAGTCATAGCTGCTTTGGATCACCTGCAGGTCAAGACCTACATCACAAGATCACTATTCTGGGAAAAGTTTAATCCACCTTTGGCCAGAATCTCCCATCCCGTTAATCCCCGTACTTCCTGAAGACCAACAACAGCGAGGGAAAGATTAGAGGCCTTTTAAATTCATGTTAAGTGAAATGCAAAGGGCCATTGCTGCTGGTGCTCATTATGATATTTTCTTCCTGTCACTTAATCGTCTTTGATTATCCGCTGCGGTATCTTTATATATATATAAAAATGAAGATATTTGCAGAAATTTATAAGAAATAAACCTTACATTTACACACGATGGCTTTTGTACCGAATTTATAGAGCTGCAGGTCAAATTCAGTTATATTTTTTTAAAAAAGGTGCCGTGTTTGACTCTTTGCTTGAAAAATGACTGCAGACTTCTTCAATCTCTACATATCCTGCACCAAAGGAACGGTTTTCACGTGCACTTTGGTTAATAAGGAGCAGCTTTACCCGGTGAAAAGATAAAAGGTGCCGACTGTGCAGAACGGCCCAATATGGACATGTGCTGCCTTTTTAGAAGAAAACTTATTCAAAGTGATTAAATCTAATATGGTGGGGTGCAATTACAGACCGTCGCAGAATGGCAAAAGTCAATGTTCAAATCCAGGACTTGAAGGTGCTGCCGCCACCGCTCTTTATGAGCAGAGAACAACGCCATTTGTATGGCTGTTCTGAGAGAAAATGCTCATTTATCTGGTAAATGCAACACTTTCCACGACATTCAGCCCTGACACAGTGTTTCAAATGTATTCTTCCTATCACTTGGTGTTCTTTTTCCCACTTTACTGGGTCATCTGCTCCCACCCGCCCAGCTGCCCGACACTCCCTCTGATCCTCTCGCTTAGTCACGGCGTCATCGCACCAATCACAAACCGAAAGGTGACTTTTTGTTCAGTTTATTTCTCACTCCTCCTCCTCAACACCGAAAAGAGACGAGACAAAGCAGGCAGCAGGAAATTTAATTGGTGGACAGAATTGACAAGGAAACTCCTTGTTACCCAAAGTGGAACTGCAATGACAGCATGTATTAATACTTTTCACAATAATATAGAATTAAAGAGCTGAAAACAAGCGAAAAATAAGCCTATTTCTTTTTTGATCCTTAACGAACCGGGTGCTGATTATGCCTTTTAACAACGAGACGTGGTTCACGCCACACACCTCTTGTCACAGTGCTTAGATATGGTTATCTGCCTAACTTAACATTCCCACTAGATGATGATGCACAGCCAAAATGTCAGCATGATGATACAGAAACCAAGACGGCAGGGTCAAAAGTAAGTGCTCCTGTATAAGAGCGTGTGCAGAACGTAAAACTCAGGGAATGACTGGAATGAAGCCGTCTTATTCAAGATGCTACATGTTGCTCGACTTTGGGAGGTTGCTGTTCTAAATCACATCTTCGGTAGCTAAAGAAAGGATCTATGACAGCAGGTGATTTCCAAGTGATCAAATCAATTATAATCATTCACAAAGCAAAACAGTCATTATAAAAAAAGAAAAAAAAACAGGATGAAATAACTAAAAAAAAATACATGAAGCATGTTGTCTCCTTAACTGATGGCTGAATCATGATAAATGTACATACGGCATGTGGAATGACTGAAGGAAGACACAACAAGAACTTATTTATACTTTGTCCCGGTGAGATAGCGGCGTTTTCCCCACACCGCTGACACTTTTCACGTCTGAGATTCCCATCAGCGTCATAATGGTGTGTAGAAATAAATGTACATAGGGCAGGTGCGGCGGTCTGTTTTGTCTTTTCAAGAAGACGGAGAAAGGGAGAGAAAAAGAGGACATGAGAAAACAAACATGTTCGATTCAGTCTGAGCTCCTCCGGCTGGTCTCACTGGACCCCGATTAAAGTGAAGACACAAAGTAACTAGAACACGGTGAACAAAAACGGCACAAAAGCTCCTGGCTTCCCCACAGTTCCCAACTTTCCCAATCAGCCCGTGTGCATTCATATTTCCACCGTTTTCCGACATCTTTAGGCTCAAGTTTCGCCGAAACAGGCAGCAGGTGACGAAAGATGCGACTGCAACCTTAATATAAGTTTAATGTGGCATGTTACACTGCATGCAGGTTTCACAGCAGCGTTTCAACCAGAACACGTCCGTCCTGAGCTGAGGGCGTCACCATTAAAGGGGAACTCCGGCATTTTTAAACTGAGACCTTATTTCTGGCATGAAATACGTTATCTGTCTTTATTTCACCAATACTTTAAGAAGAATGAATGAATGAACGTGTGCTATAGCTCTGTTAGCTCATAGCTCTGTTAGCTCATAGCTGCTGTTAGCTCATAGCTGCTGTTAGCTCATAGCTGCTGTTAGCTCATAGCTGCTGTTAGCTCATAGCTGCTGTTAGCTCATAGCTGCTGTTAGCTCATAGCTGCTGTTATGTGGCTACTTGCAGCTATAGGAGAGCTAACGGAGGGATTTCTACACAGGCACTCTACTGGGACCACTTCATCCACACGCCCCCCTGCAGCACAGTTTATTCACTCCGGTAAGAACGTCCATCTTACTCAAAGTCGTCGTTCACGTTGTCAAAATCTGATAAATATCCTGCCATGTTGCACAAAACTATCAGCAGCAAACTCTGTGTGAAGTTAGCCGACTGCCACAGAGCACGGAGTGAATAAACTGTGCTGCAGGGGGGCGTGTGGATGAAGTGGTCCCAGTAGAGTGCCTGTGTAGAAATCCCTCCGTTAGCTCTCCTATAGCTGCAAGTAGCCACATAACAGCAGCTATGAGCTAACAGAGCTATAGCACACGTTCATTCATTCATTCTTCTTAAAGTATTGGTGAAATAAAGACAGATAATGCCTTATTTAGAGGCTGCATCCTCTAAGCCCCGTTCACTCCGTTATATGGATCTCCAGTTATCTAAATATCTTCACCAAACTGTTCTCGGTGAGTAGATGAACGTATTTTATGCCAGAAATAAGGTTTAAAAACACCGGAGTTCCCCTTTAAGCATCATGCACAGCGGGTCTGTTTTTTTGCTAAGACATGCCAAGTTGCTACGTCCAACACACGGGAAGCAGAGAGAAATACCTTTCAGTTGCCGTTACATCTATGGACATTAAACTGAACCGATTCATTAGACACAGTTCGTGTCTAATGAATCGTGGACACAATATTTAGCAGGTAGACTCAGATGCAGGTGTTAACATGAACATCGAAATGCAGGTTATGGAAGATTCACACGATGGCAGCATTGGTGGCTTTAGTTTTCAGACGCAGTGCATCTACGTGTGAAAAATAAATATAAAAAAGGCCAGATCTGAATCAACAGACCAGGCAACAGAATGGTGATCAAAGCATGTTCAAAGAAATCAATCATTGTGCCAAATATACTGCAAAGAGAGCGTCATGCAGGCAGTGATTAGTGCGGTGGATGATGTGTCGGGATTAGTGTGCAGAAAAGGTTTCCACAGAGCTCTTGTTCCAGGTGATGTTCAATACTTGTTCCCCATTAAAACAATAGTTCACATAACTTCATGAAAGTAGTGGTTTGTCCCTTCAGCCTGATGCTGAGGTCCAGAGAGACTTCTGGAGAATTAACTTTAATGTGCTCATTTCCAATTGAAAGCCTATTTAAATCAATTTCTCTCATATGCAAGATTAGAAATAAATAAATTGGCTTTCAGAAAGTTCCTCCTTCAGTAAAACACCACGATTACAGCAGTGGTTCACTGAGTGTTTACAAGATTAAACTACAGATTGCTGTCAGATCTCTGTGAAAATCTACGTATGGTGTTAAAGGCGAACTCTGGTATTTTTAAACATAGAACTTATTTCTGGCATGAAATACGTTCATCTGCTCACCGAGAACAGTTTGGTGAAAGTCGGCGTCCTTCAGAAGATATTTAGATAACTGGAGATCCATATAACGGAGTGAACGGGGCTTAGAGGATGCAGCCTCTAAATAAGGCATTATCTGTCTTTATTTCACCAATACTTTAAGAAGAATGAATGAATGAACGTGTGCTATAGCTCTGTTAGCTCATAGCTGCTGTGTTGTTGTTATTGGCGGCTATCGGGGGGCTTATAGAGGGCTTTCTACACACTCGTCTACTGGGATGATGCCATCCACACACTGCAGCACAGCTCATTCACTCTGGTAAGAACGTCCATCTTACTCAAAGTCGTCGTTCACGTTGTCAAAATCTGATAAATATCCTGCCATGTTGCACAAAACTATCAGCAGCAAACTCTGTGTGAAGTTAGCCGACTGTCACAGAGCACGGAGTGAATAAACTGTGCTGCAGGGGGGCGTGTGGATGAAGTGGTCCCAGTAGAGTGCCTGTGTAGAAATCCCTCCGTTAGCTCTCCTATAGCTGCAAGTAGCCACATAACAGCAGCTATGAGCTAACAGAGCTATAGCACACGTTCATTCATTCATTCTTCTTAAAGTATTGGTGAAATAAAGACAGATAATGCCTTATTTAGAGGCTGCATCCTCTAAGCCCCGTTCTCTCCGTTATATGGATCTCCAGTTATCTAAATATCTTCTGAAGGACGCCGACTTTAACTGTTCTCGGTGAGTAGAAGAACGTATTTCATGCCAGAAATAAGGTTTAAAAACACCGGAGTTCCCCTTTAACATGGTAATTTGTGAACCATCACCTCTGGTGCCCATGCAACCACCTTTAACTTCCACAAAGCTCTTAGAGACAGAATGAAATAAAGCAAACTTACTTCACTCATACCTATAAAAAAACACAAAGAGAACAAAACAAAGTCAGAATTGTCAGCTTCAGTCTGCATCCCTACAGTAAACATTAGCGCCTGCACGCACATTTAGACATTGTTCTACTTTATTCACATTATAATACAATCATGAATATATGACACTCATAGGGGACAGTCTGGCTGCATCGTACAGTCTTCTCATTCCTGAACCATGAGAGTAAGAGCCACATATTCACTAGACAAAGACAACTGAGGGTCGCTTTCCTTATTGTACAGTTAGAAAACAAGTTGAAACGAGTCACAGAGTTGTCTGAAACGTCATCAACATGTTGTTACGTGAAGCAGAGAAAACAGACTCCAAGATAGAGAGTGTATGAGTGTTGTAATGATATACGGAGTGAGAGAAAGAGGCAAATAAAGCAGAAAAAGAGAGACAGAAAGACGAGAGGCAGTCCTTTAACCCTCACCCATAGTTTAACCCCCCCTGCCCACCTCCCTCAATAACCCTAGTGTCGTACTTTTCCAGGAATGTAGTTCCGGTCAATGGTTTCCTCCTGCAGAAACATGTGAAGACAGCGCTCGTTCTGGGCCAAGGGGTGACCTGCAATTCTACAGAAGCACACGCAGACAAAAGAAACAACATTACGCTCTGCTGTTTTCAGCGGCTTCTCGTGGAAGCCGGTGAAATGCGACTGTGGCTCAGCGAAATGCGGAAGTGCTTTCCAACAGATTAGATTAAGACGTGTGTGGAGCGGGGCGGATTTGTGTCAACTCTGGTGAATTCGGTCGAAGGCCAACGCGATTTTTTAGCCAAACAGACCCGCAGAAACACAGAAGAACAGCTTTGATGGATGCCTCGGCAGCTTTAAACAGCAGAGCTTCGCCATAGAATGACGCAAATCAGTCTCTTATGCTTTGGTCAGCATGCAAACTTTCCACACTAACACAATTTAAGAGAAACATACTTGTTTTCTTTTAGAGAGTGCTGAGCTGGCTGACCTGTTGATGAACTGCTCAAGGCCCGATCGCCGCTCCTCAATGAAGGACTCTTCAAAAAGGCCCTCGTCCCCGCGGAATGGCAACTGTCTCTTCAGGGCTTTGCCTGGCAGAGGTGGTACTACAATCTGAACAGGAAAGCAAACAAAAGGATGCAGAATTTTAAAAAAAGGACCTCGGCTAAAAGGCAGAAACAGCAGACACCGAAGCTGGAAAGAATTAATCAGAGGCAGGGTCTCTGCAGGTTTCAACAAGTCAAATTTAAGACCGTTTAAGACCATAATGAATGAAATTTAAGACCCATTTCACAGCCATACTGGCAAAAAAGTACAAAAGGCACAAAGGAAACTCGGAGGCCAGGAATTACCTGCAAAGTGTAGGATTTTTTAGTTTTTACAGCTCTTTCACATTAGAATACAACATGCTGAACCTCACTAAAAACACCAGAAGCCTCTGGTGTGAACTAATATTTGTTCTACTGTTAACTTTATTGAATTGCAACACTTCTACGTAAAGAAGTGATGAAGAAGAAGTGGATTGTGGACAACGGGACGTCGCTCATCTGCAACAGCAGCTTGTCGCTATGACAGAGAACATTTTGGGTTTGTTGTGATGTTGTAGCGTCCTCAAAAATGTAAATAATTAAAAGCAAGACTGAAGCTGATGCATTTGTTTTAAATAAAAGTAACACTAATACATTTTTAAGACCTTTCAAAATTATATTCAAGACATTTTATGAAATTTTAAGATAATTTTAGACATTTTAAGGCCTTAAATTCGCATTATTATCCCGCGGACACCCTGCAGAGGGCAACACCAGAGTTGTATTTTCACCTGCTCTCTTTACCAAGAAAACAACGCTTAAATTTAATTTAATTAGTTTAATTCGTCCACCTCACAGGATGGGATCGCTCCTTAAATTGTCAGCCTGAAACATGACTGCTCACTCACCTTACTGTCTCTTTCCAGCTCATTCTTTAGCCACTCAAAGTCGCTGTATCTTCTCCTCACACAGGAATCCTTCAATTTGAAAATGGGAAGGTTTGTCTGCACAGAGAAGGGACAAAAAAAGACGTGAGATGCTGCTACATCACTGTCTTCGTTACTTATTGGAAGGACAACAGGTTCGTGTTCGCAGCGCTTCAGTGCGCTGTGAGAACTTCCAAATAAATGTAAATGTCACCCGTTAGCTCACATTTCAGTCAGAAATCCTTCAAACTCCATTCTACGCACCCAGAAATAACTTCCCAAGGTTTCTGAGAAGTGAACGAAGCAGTCAGCAGCTAAAGTTTATAGTTTTAATATGTTTTAAAACCTGCCCCCCCACACGGTACAGTACGGTTTGCTCTGGATAAAGAACATATTTATGGCCCTGTGTTTTTTAAGTCCTTACAGAACATGTGACCCTTTGAATGACTTTCCAGTGGCTGGCAGGTGCATTAGCACAGCCAGTGGGATGTAATAAAATCCAATGATCACCAGGGCAGGCTGTCATGACTTTGCTTTTAATTTGCTTGAACCTGCAGTGCAACAACACCTGAAAATGGACCTATGACAGCATGGCTTAATGAAACTATTCAAGTGGTGGGAACAGTGAAGTGTCTGTATATGCTCTCTGACAGACACACCGGTAAAATAAGAAAGACACGCAGGGGAAGTTGCTCTTACGCAATTATTGCCTCTGTACAATATCAGCTTTCCGAGAAAGCTGCCTTAAAAATGTGCTGCGTCTGAGATTTTCTCACTTTCACGTTACTCAAATGTCAGAGGAAGTTAAAATTTACAATAGCTGCGGCCACTGCAGACACAACTCGTGGTCTATCGATACAACAATAACAAAGCCTTTTAAAAATTAAGTGTTTCACCTCCAATTTGAGCGTTTTCATGCTTAAGTTTCTTATATTTCTTAAAGTTGTTTACCTGTGCTTCATTTAATATCGTCACTTAAGTACTTAAGGTAGTCAGACAATGTCAAATCTGCCTTTTTGCTGACAGTACTATCAAGTGTCCACCTGTGTTAGCGGTTAGCTTCTCGGTGGTTCCTTTAACTTCTTCCTCTCCAAAGAAGCCGTTTAACCGACATGAATTCAAGCTAGCCAAAAGCATCGCAGTGAGTTTAAAAGACTCTTAACTACAACGTTAACTCTACTCGAGTGGACCGGCTTCAATTGTTAAAGTCTGCTCCATTAATTCACATTCAAGAAAGTTCTACTAGCCAGCCTTGCTCACAACATAAGCCACCCAGAAACCAAAAAAAAAAAAAAAAAAAAAAAAAAAACAGAACCAGGCCGCTGCCAATCCTCGGCCCTTGAGTTTTACTCCCGCGCCATCTTAAGCCGCTGTAGGCGCCGAATGTCGACGTCACAGCCGCTTCTACCTTGACTTCCACGCAGGGGCTAAACATGCTATCTGGCTAGCAACAACACTGTAATTACCAGTTAGCTTAGCGAATAAAACTCATTGTACAACAAGGTGTTTTAATGGACGGTTCAGCACTTACCCTCATGCGAACCTCGTAAGTTGTGTAACGGGTCCGTCCAACTCCAACGATCTGTGGATTGTAAACGTCTATTTCGAGAAAATTGCTTGGGGGGCCGTAAGCATCCGTCAGGTCCTGGGGCTTGGAATTCAACCGGCGAGTGTCAGCAACCACAGGATCTGACATTTTGTCGGACTGTGATTTTTGAATGACCAACAGATAATTAGCGTCAAACCAACTAAGTACACAGTGAAGTCTTAGATCTCATCTGAAGACATCAATTGGCTGCGATAGCTGATCGGTTCAGCTGGGGAAGTAGCTCTGTTCTTGCGGGGGCCAGCCGCCCTGCGCCCTACCCTTCTTGAATCTGGAAAATACGTTGACTCTGTTCCGTACTGTGCGGGACACTCCGCACTCCCCCTAACGGACAACGAGATAACTGTGCGGGGCAGGCCGGACTAATATCAGCCGGTGCAGGTGGTTGATGGACAGGCTTCCCAAGTGCAGCCTCAGGGGGCCAGGGGCCCCTGGTCTTATCCCTAAATAGTCCCAGAGAGGAGTAAAATGTAAAATGACCACAAATATTAGCAGAATAACCCAATGGGACACAAAGTAAGTGAACAGAGACAAACCAACCACAAAAACAAACAAGAAAAGACGTTCAGAAATGAAATTGTTTTGGTCCCAACTGCCCTCACCCCACACCCCATCTGAATGAGACATGAAATGGGAGTAAAATATAAAAATAAATGTAAAATTACCACAAATATTAGCAGAATAACCCAATGGGACACAAAGTAAGTGAACATAGACAAACCAACCACAAAAACAAACAAGAAAAAACCTTCAGAAATTAAATTGTTTTGGTCCCAACTGCCCTCACCCCACGCCCCATCTGAATGAGACATGAAATGGGAGTAAAATATAAAAATAAATGTAAAATTACCACAAATATTAGCAGAATAACCCAATGGGACACAAAGTAAGTGAACAGAGACAAACCAACCACAAAAACAAACAAGAAAAGACGTTCAGAAATTAAATTGTTTTGGTCCCAACTGCCCTCACCCCACATCCCATCTGAATGAGACATGAAATGGGTGGAAAATGTAAAATTACCACAAATATTAGCAGAATAACCCAATGGGACACAAAGTAAGTGAACAGAGACGAACCAACCACAAAAACAAACAAGAAAAGACGTTCAGAAATGAAATTGTTTTGGTCCCAACTGCCCTCACCCCACACCCCATCTGAATGAGACATGAAATGGGAGTAAAATATAAAAATAAATGTAAAATTACCACAAATATTAGCAGAATAACCCAATGGGACACAAAGTAAGTGAACATAGACAAACCAACCACAAAAACAAACAAGAAAAGATGTTCAGAAATTAAATTGTTTTGGTCCCAACTGCCCTCACCCCACGCCCCATCTGAATGAGACATGGAATGGGAGTAAAATGTAAAATTACCACAAATATTAGCAGAATAACCCAATGGGACACAAAGTAAGTGAATAGAGACGAACCAACCACAAAAACAAACAAGAAAAAACCTTCAGAAATTAAATTGTTTTGGTCCCAACTGCCCTCACCCCACACCCCATCTGAATGAGACATGGAATGGGTGGAAAATGTAAAATTACCACAAATATTAGCAGAATAACCCAATGGGACACAAAGTAAGTGAATAGAGACAAACCAACCACAAAAAGAAACAAGAAAAGACGTTCAGAAATTAAATTGTTTTGGTCCCAACTGCCCTCACCCCACACCCCATCTGAATGAGACATGAAATGGGAGTAAAATATAAAAATAAATGTAAAATTACCACAAATATTAGCAGAATAACCCAATGGGACACAAAGTAAGTGAACATAGACAAACCAACCACAAAAACAAACAAGAAAAGACGTTCAGAAATTAAATTGTTTTGGTCCCAACTGCCCTCACCCCACATCCCATCTGAATGAGACATGAAATGGGTGGAAAATGTAAAATTACCACAAATATTAGCAGAATAACCCAATGGGACACAAAGTAAGTGAACAGAGACGAACCAACCACAAAAACAAACAAGAAAAGACGTTCAGAAATGAAATTGTTTTGGTCCCAACTGCCCTCACCCCACACCCCATCTGAATGAGACATGAAATGGGAGTAAAATATAAAAATAAATGTAAAATTACCACAAATATTAGCAGAATAACCCAATGGGACACAAAGTAAGTGAACATAGACAAACCAACCACAAAAACAAACAAGAAAAGATGTTCAGAAATTAAATTGTTTTGGTCCCAACTGCCCTCACCCCACGCCCCATCTGAATGAGACATGAAATGGGAGTAAAATGTAAAATTACCACAAATATTAGCAGAATAACCCAATGGGACGCAAAGTAAGTGAACAGAGACAAACCAACCACAAAAACAAACAAGAAAAAACGTTCAGAAATTAAAATGTTTTGGTCCCAACTGCCCTCACCTCACGCCCCATCTGAATGAGACATGAAATGGGAGTAAAATATAAAAATAAATGTAAAATTACCACAAATATTAGCAGAATAACCCAATGGGACACAAAGTAAGTGAACATAGACAAACCAACCACAAAAACAAACATGAAAAGACGTTCAGAAATTAAATTGTTTTGGTCCCAACTGCCCTCACCCCACGCCCCATCTGAATGAGACATGAAATGGGAGTAAAATGTAAAAATGACCACAAATATTAGCAGAATAACCCAATGGGACACAAAGTAAGTGAACAGAGACGAACCAACCACAAAAACAAACAAGAAAAGACGTTCAGAAATGAAATTGTTTTGGTCCCAACTGCCCTCACCCCACACCCCATCTGAATGAGACATGAAATGGGAGTAAAATATAAAAATAAATGTAAAATTACCACAAATATTAGCAGAATAACCCAATGGGACACAAAGTAAGTGAACAGAGACAAACCAACCACAAAAACAAACAAGAAAAGACGTTCAGAAATGAAATGGTTTTGGTCCCAACTGCCCTCACCCCACGCCCCATCTGAATGAGGCATGAAATGGGAGTAAAATATAAAAATAAATGTAAAATTACCACAAATATTAGCAGAATAACCCAATGGGACACAAAGTAAGTGAACAGAGACAAACCAACCACAAAAACAAACATGAAAAGACGTTCAGAAATTAAATTGTTTTGGTCCCAACTGCCCTCACCCCACGCCCCATCTGAATGAGGCATGAAATGGGAGTAAAATATAAAAATAAATGTAAAATTACCACAAATATTAGCAGAATAACCCAATGGGACACAAAGTAAGTGAACAGAGACAAACCAACCACAAAAACAAACAAGAAAAGACTTTCAGAAATGAAATTGTTTTGGTCCCAACTGCCCTCACCCCACACTCCATCTGAATGAGACATGAAATGGCCAAGATGGGATAAAAACCAACAATGAAACTTGTACAAACTTGTACAAACTGCCGTATTATAGCCAATCTGAATGCTTCGAGGTTTGGTGTCTTCTCGTGTCTCTCGTCTTAGACAAGCCTGTGAGTCAGAGGCCTGCTGTGTTGTGAAATTCATCTGACTGAACTTTGTTTATGGAAATATACCAGTTTATTCAAGAAAAATGGAAAAAGCAACACTACAGCAAACATTGCACAGCCAGAAGGACGCTTACACCAAAAGTAACAGAAACATTCAAATGAACCAAAAAGGTACATTGGAAAGTAATTAAAATAACTGCATAATATGTATAAGTATTAATATCATAACATGATAAACGTGATTATATAGGTATCGCATTGTTGTATCTCTTTCTGTGAAGACAGGTTCATGGTTTTACCAAAAATAAAACACTCAAGGAGTTCTGATAAGCCATTAAGTCAACAGTTAGAAACTGTCATAATTAAAGATTATATAGCTTTTGCAAACCCTTCGGCACAAATATAGAACTTTGTTTGTGTCTATAGGTGTTTTTTTTTGTTCCCTTTAGTATTTTACTTCAGGACATTGGTGAATGACTCTTTCAATAAGCTCAAAGTTACCTGATGCCTAATTGGAAGGAATTACAGCTAAATAAAAATCATAGTTTATATCAAATAATAAAGAAACATACGGTCACTTTAACACTAAAGTATTTGGTCGAAAATACTTGGATACAACATGCTATCATGATCCATAACTGTAGTTATTACAATGTTACAAAACAAAATAATCATTTTGTTGAAGATATGCTGGTTAAATATATAAAAAGTTTACACACTGGTGGCATTTTACTCAAATTTTGGCACAGAAACAGCCTTATCTTTCCTAAAAAGTTTTCTTTGTGAGCATTTTAGCATCTCTTACATGTTATCAATCGCAGGCTTGCTTTAGACCCCCAATTCAGAGGGTAACATATCTAAAATCTACACTTTGAGCCATAGTTTCAATCTAAAATGGCACTGTTGCATAGAATGGATCCACACTTTCTCACCTTCAAATAATACACTTCCAAAAATATATCGATCTATCAGTCCAACACGTTTACAGCGCCATCAAGGCCCAGCCAGTCCAGGCCAAATGTTAGTTTTCAGAAAGGCATTTTTGAGGCCCCTGTCGTAATTGTGAGATTAATAGTACCTTCCCACACATCTCTCTATGGGGCTGCCCCTGCAAAGGTCATGAATTCTCCTACTTTACATGTCAAACACTGTAAAAGCTTGAAAAACTTTGCTAAAAATCAGTTACAGACTGTGGCGTATATCATTATTATTATTATTTGGTATATTATTGAGTTGAACTGAGCAGAATACTGATAAAGTGAAGAAGCTAAGTTGGAGTAAATGTCAGAAATAGAAAAATATTGATGTCCTTTTGTTTTTTGATTACAGTTAACTTGTGCTAAAATGATCCAAAAGGCTCAGGGATTTCCTTTAAAAGTAGATTTTATTATTATTTTAACCTGTGAAATCTGTACTGACTTTAATTCTCTATTTGACTCTATTAAGTTCTTCCCAACTGGAACTTTGACCACATATTTCCTATCCTCACGCACGTGTCAGTATATGAAAGTCTGGATCATTTAGTTTAGATAAACCCAATTCTGTTCTAAACAGCGATCTGCTGATTCTCTTCAGGTGAGACTGTGGCGGAGGCAAAGGGGACAGACAGATCCTCCGGTTCAGTCACAGCGATGGAGACTGAGCAGTCGGTTTGGTTGGTGGCAACAGAAAGGCCGGAGCTGTCAGAGCTCTCGCTGCCAGACCGGGGGACGTAAGTGTACTCGCGTACGGGGCAGGCTCGCTCATTGTAGTTAACTTTGAAACCCTCTTTCAGGCCTTTGGAGAACTGAAACCAATCCTTCGAGAAAAAGGGAGAAAAAAGGTTATGAATCACCAGATTGATGATGTTGCATTTTTGTCCGGACAGTTTCCAGCTTCTCACAGTTTGAGCTCTCTTCTTGAGCCAACCCTGAAGTTCACACATTTTGAATTAAATCTATCAACTGAATGGACTGTCAGGAAAATGTGGTACAGGCATTCTTTTGCTCCTCTTTAGGAAAACTTCTAAACACTTTGAAGACATAAAATCTGTGCAAAATGGAGCAAAATCAACCAACCCTGCATGCAAACACGCTAAACTAAGATTTAGCATCAGTGTGTGAGGCTGTTAGCATACGCTAGCCTGTTAGCATGCCGATACTATCATCCAGTGCAGTTATGAATGAGTGTGGTCTCACACAGCTGCTAGCCTGGCTAGTTGTCTATAAAATGACAAATACGTCCAAATCCTTGGAGAATTCTGCAAGAAAGCTCTGGATGCTACTAACCTCGATGTCATGAGAGCTCAGGGATGGCTTTGGGACCACAGGGATGAGGATGATTCTGAGCCTGTACGGGAGACAGAGACATTTTCCCTTTCAGATAATCGCACCAACAAGAGCTTTATCTCCTCACCTCTGTTGTTAAGTTAGCTTGTGTTTTGGAGGGGATGATTTGACTTTTGGTTGTCTTCGTGCTCCAGCTCTTGACCTCACTTTTTGCACAAATAATCAAACTGAAACTTTGGCCTTTTAGCTGTGAGGTGATAAATTATGTTCTCACTAAAGTGACGGATGGCAGAAATGTTTATGTTCATGTATTTATCAGACGCTTTTATCCAAAGCGACTTACAAATGAAGATATAACAGCTTTATAAGAAGCTAACAATAAGCTACATAGAAGGAACCCAGGAGTCCGACTCTGTCAGAGGGGACAGAGCAGAGATAGGGTGCAGGCATAGAAGGAAGAGCAGAAAGATAAAGGGCAGAGATAGAGGGGGGAGGGAAGTACAAGGTAAGTGCTGGGATAGGAGATGCTCTCTGAAGAGCTGGGTTTTCAGGAGCTTCTTGAAGATAGACAGGGACGCCCCTGTTCTGGTAGCGCTCGGTAGGTCATTCCACCATCGTGGGACGACACATGAACAGAGTTTGGATTGTCTTAGGCGTGGTGTAGGAGCTGCTAGACGACAATCCTGGGACCAACGGAGGGACCCAGTTGGGACAGAAGCCTTTGCAAGAGCCTTCAAGTAGATGGGAGCCGTTCCATTAAGCTCTTTGTAGCTAACATCAGGGACTTGGATCTGATGCAGGCGGCTAAGGGCAGCCAGAGGAGCTCAATGAACAGAGGGGGGACGGGTTCTTTTAGGCTGATCCAAGACCAGACGCACCGCCGCGTTCTGGACCATCTGCAGAGGTTTCACAGGCTGGAGACCAGTTAGGAGACCAGTTAGGAAAGCAGTTAGGAAAGCAGTTAGGAAACCAGTTAGGAGACCAGTTAGGAGAGCAGTTAGGAGAGCAGTTAGGAGAGCAGTTAGGAGAGCAGTTAGGAAACCAGTTAGGAGACCAGTTAGGAGACCAGTTAGGAAACCAGTTAGGAGAGCGTTGCAGGAGTCAAGGCGGGAGATGACCATGGCCTGCACCAGGAGCTGGGGGGCATGTTGGGTCAGGTATGGTCTGATCTTTCTTATGTTTAGTAATGCAAAGCGGCTGAACGAGCAACCGAGGTAACGTGATCTTTGAAGGTTAGTTGGTCATCAATCATGACACCCAAGTTTCTATCAACCTTTGATGGAGCAAGAGATTCAGTTTGGATGCAGATGCTGTGGTGTATGGTTGGTTTGGCTGGGAAGACCAGCAGTTCAGTTTTTGGGAGGTTAAGTTGGAGGTGATGGGCTTTCATCCATGTTGATATGTCAGAGAGACAGTCTGAGATTCGTGCTGAGACCGTGTGGTCGTCAGGTGGGAATGACAGATAGAGCTGGGTATCATCAGCATAACATTGGTATGAGAAATAACACAAAGAAACAGAAAATTTAAAAATGTGTGACGTCACTACCCAAAATCATGACGGTACCCACCTTTCATGGTGCAGTAACATTGTAACCAGCAGGATGAGGGTGATGCCACCAACCACATATAGCACTGCTGTCCACACGGGCATCGAATCCTTCATTTGTTCTGTGTCTACCAGAGATAAAAGGAGAAATCTAACCTTTTCTAATATTTCAGGGTACTTCTGAACCTTTTCCACCTCTTACCTGTGCCATTGTTGGATCCCCAGACCACAGGCTCGCTCCAGTCGCTCCAGAATATGGACTCTCCACAGCTGCTTCCTATCCTGCTCCGCACTTGCAGCTCATATCTGGAGGTGCTTGAGGGTAGGTTGATGCAGTAATTGTGCTTCCCAGTGAAAACGTGAGAGGCCTGGAAAGTAAAGCAGAGTTAAGATAAGAAAAAAAGACTAATATGAATAGAAAGACAAGCGATTGATGCAATTATACTTTTATTTTTTACAGACCTCCCAATTCATGTTGTTTTTTCTGTAGCGAACTTCACTCTCCACACATTTTTTAGACGTCTGGTTCCAGTAAAACCACAGGTTATAGTCAGATCCATTTTGGACAGTCAGGTTGTGGGGTGGATTTAACTTGACTGGTGACAGCACAGACATTTAGTGACAGTTCATTTGATAATTGTTGGTCTTTTTTCTTTCTAAAATGTCAAAATAACAGCATTGTTCATCCTTAAAGATTCGAACCGTAAGTTAGATCTTTCCTTCATTACTTGAACAGTGCAGCATAACGTTCCTAACGTTGCATACCTCTTGATTTGAGGTCATGTTCCTTTTCATACGTCTCATTGCCGTGTGTCAGTACAGTATGAAATGAGCTGAATCTTTGGAGCTTTGTGTAGGGCTGGTTGCATCCAGTGTTGATGCTGTTCTCTGACAGGTAGTCAGTGCAGTGACTGACAGGATCACCACTGAACCTGTAAAGAAATCATTATCCTGTTACTCACACAAAGGAAGTTATGCCCCTTATCAGCTGTACATACGGATTGATAATCTCATAATCTGTAGCGGGGATATTTGTTATTTGAGTTGCCAAACAGAGAGCAAAGACCACATTTCCTTTTAACCCATCAACCTTTATTCCAGTTACGAAACATTGTTTTTCTTAATAAAACCGTGGTTAATGTTCATGCAGAAACCACTGAAAAGTGCACATGTGACGACATCATCAACCACAAAGCATGAACAGCCAATCAGAGTCAAGCAGGCATCTTATGGTAAGAAAAAGAAATCCCAGGATACAGAACCAAGCAGGTCCCTGTCAGACATCAGTATTTGGTAATTGGAGACAGATGATAGCATGGAATCAGTTGTCTGGTTAAAGTTGCTGTGATCATTCACTAACCAGCTGGAGAAGGTGTAATTGACCTCTGGAGTCCCCTCTCCATCCCAGGAACAGGAAACGTAATCCAGATGTATCACCAAACACTCCACATCTGTCAGAAACACAGCAGAGAACGCTATCAAACCAACAGATAGGTTACAGATAGAAAACAGGAGGGACTGCAGCTCTCCACCCTCTTAATATCAACTTTAATCCTAAAATTATACAGATGATATTTTTTATATTTATTAAATTTCAGTCCTGTACTCAGGTAGATTTTGAAATTTGTTCAGCTTTATGGCAGCAGAATTTTAGTCTGAATACCTTTGATGCCAAACAGATTTGCTTTGCCAAGGGAAGTTTTATAAATGTAAAGCTCCCCTTGATGCCCATTTATTTCTGTTTACAATATATAACATGTAATAGAGCCGAACCGGACTGGGGGACAAGGAAAGAAGAAGAGGAAAGAAGAGGAAACAGAACCAAAATAGAAACAAAAACCAGACAACCAGCTGCTACAAAACAGACAACAATCCATGGTCTTAGGTTTTGAAATTCAAGTTACATTTAGCAGTGTTGTTTGAATTCTATCAAACACTATCAGGACCTTAACAAATGGCAGAGACGCTGTCACACACACACACACACTCACACACTTTACAAAGCGAGAAATGACGTCAAGGGGAATTTACAAAAAAAAAATGTAAAAACTACACCGAACTAAGGAACTAAGGCTCGGGCGTAAACTGCAGTTGATTTAGTTTTAGAACAATGATGAGTAAGTCCTGATCATATTTCAAGCCTTTTGTGTCCCCTGCCAAATGTTGCTTTTAGTTTTTAGGAAGCGTACAGTTAAAATCTGAAAGAATTCAATCATTTGTATGTGATCCTAATATTAAAGTATACATTAAAAAAAGAATCGGTTCGGATCATGGAAGCCAAATATGAGACGTTATGATTTAATGTGCCAAAAGTCATTCAGCAGGTCTAACGACAGTCCAAACGGCCCATAAAAGATATCTTTAATATCAAAATCAGACTCAGAAATCGCTTTATTTCGCCAAATGTACAATGTACACAGGAATTTGACCTGGTAACAGCGCCACAGAGCAATAAAATAACACATTAGAAATAACAGAAATCAATAATAACAATTATACCTTTACTATCTTATTAAGCATTTTTAGATATTTGTATAGAAGGCGCTTAAACGCTCTCACCAGGTGGTTTTTTGGCCAACACATGTCCTGTCAGACAGAGAAACAGAAGTAGTGGAGTCGGCATCATGGTGGAGAGAAACAGGATGCGATCAGCATGGGTGAAAGTCTAATTGTTTTACTGACTGTCGCTGTGCTGCATTTATGACCAACGTCACCAGCGTGGGTTTCGCTTCCTGTTAACAGCAGCCGGTGAAATGATGGCAAACAAAGTAGTTCATCTGCTGAATATGAGTTATTACAGCTACATTTACACTTAAAAACATTGTCTGAACAACATTAGAGATCTGAGATGTCACATGTTGATCACAGCTGGCTGCTACCTCCTCTCTGGTTTCTGCTTTTAGTCAGGATGGAATAGACACCACTTCCTTTCAGATTCATGATTAAACTGGCAAATTTATTGAATATTTGGTCAAATGCTCTGTTATTTATGACAGCGTTCTAAAAATTATAACACTGCAGGTTGCCTTTTGTGTGTGACTGAAGCATCATGTGATCTCTAACATGTCACTTTCCGCCTGTTGCTCTTAAGACTGAATTTTGTAGGTTTCCTGTCACAGGAAGACAGATAGAGAGACTGTGCAGTTATACCTGAAGTGGGGCCTTTAATGTGCTGCGGTACATCATACGCGTATCTCAACAACCAGACACATTGTGGAGTCTTTACTGGTGATTAAAGGCTCTCTGACCACCGTTATTTTCATAAACAGCACTAAAATAATCCGGTTCAACATAATTATTTACGTATGATTCGTTGTTAAAGTGAGCTAAAGAATGTACACTTCATTTTGGATTCGTTGAACAGCAGCAAATGTGAGCTCCTCTATGAGGTTTGGCCAGTTTGCTGCATTCAGATGTGTGTTAACACGATGCCAAGGAGGAAAGACATCAGCAGTGATCTTAGAGAAGCGACTGTTGCTGCCCATCAATCTGGGAGGAGTTAGTAATGGTAAATAAAAAAAAAACACGTTGAAATCCATCATTCTACAATAAAAAATATTATTGCACGTGCAAAACTTCCCAGGAATGAAAGTCCAAGCAAGTTCACTCAAAGGACAGAGTGCAGAAGACTCATCTCAAACTCTACAGGCCTCAGTTACTATGTTGAGAGTTAAAGTTCGTGACCGTATAATTAGAAGAGGACTGAGTGTTTTAAAGCGTTGCCAGGAGAAAGCCTCTTCTCTCTAAAAAGAACATGGCAGCACAGCTTAGGTTTGCAAAGCTGCATCTGAACAAAGCTCAAGACTTCTGGAACAATGTCCTTTGGACAGACCAGAGCAAAGTGGAGATGTTTGGTCCTAATGCACAGCAGCACGTTTGGAGGAAACCAAACACAGCATATCAGCACAAACACCTCATACCAGCTGTCAAGCACGGTGGTGGAGGGCTGATGATCTGGGCTGGTTCTGCAGCCACAGGACCTGGGCACCTTGCAGTCATTGAGTCCACCATGAACTCCTCTGGATACCAAAGTATTCTAGAGTCAGATGTGAGGCCATCTGTCCCACAGCTAAAGCTGGGCTGAAACTGGCTCATCAACAGGACAAAGATCCCAAACACAGCAGCAGATCTACAGCAGAATGTGGGAAAAAGAGAAGAATCAAGGTGTTGTAATGGTGCAAATGCTGTGGTGGGAAAACTGCAAAGAGAAAATTCCTCCACAACAGCATGAGAGACTGATCAGGTCATACAAAACACTACAAGTGGTTCTATAAGTTCTTGAATGATGGGGTGTTTCGGTTTTTCCACACACTGCTTTTTCATTTTGGCTCAGTTTTTGTTGAATAAAGACAGACGTAGTAGAATATATCTGCTGCATTTCTCAGTTTTAAAACTGGCAAGGACCAGACGCTCTTCAGTTATGTCTTGATACGTAAAACCTTAGAATTCAAAGCAGGTGAAGGTTCTTCTTCACATGTTGAAGTCCAATCTTTAGTCTTTAGTCCTTTAGCCTAAAATGCATCAGTAGGCTACACATAAATGTTGCACAAATCAGAAAGGAGCGGATTTCAGTGCATAATTAGCCTTTTATGAATTATCATTATTACCAGTGGAGTTAGTGAATCAGTCAGCCTGCACATTCGTGACAAATGTTTAACAGGCTGCATCTCTAATGGCTCTGTTGCTTATCAGCTGATCTTACTTCATTTCCAGAGAATCGGACTGTGGTTTTTGTGTGTACATCTATGCAAAAAAACTGTGGTCTTACAGCTCAAAAAAGGCAGAGGCGCTTCTCCTCACATCTTTTATCTGTCACGCAGCTGCTGAAACCTGATTTGAATGTCTCATCATCACCTGTGGAAAAAAACAAATACATGTTCAAATGTAACACTTACTTAAAATAAGAATGACCCAGAAATACATCCATACTTGAATAATGCCCCTGTGACTGTTATACTGCTATGTATGTATCTGTATATCTGTTTTAAGTCAATACGATGATAATAAGGACACTTTTAAACAAAAATCAAGAGACCGTTATCAAGTATTTGAAGAAAAACAAAGCTATAGACTTGTTTTGTGTTCTCTTTACATTTGTCCATAAAATGCTTGACGTTCACCCTTTTTGTAAAATGAATTTCTGGCCAATAAAATGTAATTAAGAACAAGGCTGATTCATTTTTCAGTGCTTGCTCCCTCAAATGTGTGATGAAGTGAAGAAAGAGCAATTCATTTTCTTGTATTTACAGAGTGAAGGCATCAAAATATCAGAGCGAGAGTCTGAATTTAGACCCACAGACGATAAGCGCCACTAAGCAGCTTTGCCACACATGTCAGGCTTTGCTGTAAATGTGAGTCTGCCCGTGTGAAACAAGTCTGCCTGTGTTCTGTGTGAGAAACGAAAAGAGAGTATAACCAGAAGGTCTTTTGTTGACAAATGCGTTTTATTTAGTTATGATTAAAAAAAAGAAACAGGTGACACTTAATTGACACTTTCTCGCCTTTTTCGTCCTCTACAATGTTGTGTTTTCTGCCTCTGCTCCTGCTGTGGTGTACTTTGTGCTGTCATGCTGTGTGAAATGTGGCCGAATTTCCTGACATATTGTCGGGTCTTGAACGTCGCGTTCGCCCGGTTCCCTTTTGCCGTTTGCGCATTTTGAGCCGCCCTCTGGCACCGCCAGGGGTCGCTGTTGGGCCCAGAGCGTCAACTTGTTTTGCCTTGACGTTTATTTTGAAGAACCGGAAGTCACATTGTTTTGATAAAGAGTGCGGAAGGAGCTGTCGTTTGCGTTTGACGAGGCGATTTCTCAGCTCAGTCAACAGTACCTTAAACGACAAATGTGACTTTCTCTCTCAAAGCCGCAATGGAATTTACACCGAGGCGCTCTCCTGGTGTAAAACCGTCGAAAGCGCTCCTTCTGCTGCCTTTTCTGCTGTCAGTCCAGCTCGTCGGGAGCCAAGGCGACAGCAATGCGTTCGATAACGTCGTTACTGAGAGGATGGCTGAGGAAAGCCACCGCCAGGACAGTGCCAATCTGCTCATATTCATCATGCTTCTAACACTCACCATTTTAACGATATGGCTTTTCAAGCACCGCCGATTTAGGTTCTTGCACGAAACCGGACTTGCCATGATCTATGGTAAGAACGTTAACGGTAGCTAACGGTCGAGTCAATCAATTAACGGTAACGCTAGCTGTCCGTGACGCTGGCCGTTAGCTCCTTAAACATAACCAGTAAGCCAATTAAACACTTAACTCTCACATGTACGTGTCTCACACGCAGAAATGTCGGTGCTCTGGTGTCGTACAGTTGGATGTTACACGTCCTAGAAAAGATGTTCATCTTGGGGTCTCTTCTCTGACCGCTGCCTTCTTTCACAGCCGTGAAACTTGCTTTTTATGGGATAATTAAATGCTCGCCAGGTGATATTTGATCCCTATAAGGTCCAAACCTAATTAAAGTCTCAATCTGACTTGAATTTTGCTGTTTTAGTCGGTTCCTTTTGTACATTAATTTACCTGGATGTGTGTATTAGCACACACACAAGCTGCTTCAGATGGCACTTTGTGTTTGGATTCACGAGCTCCCCCCAAAAAAAGAGACAAATCCGTGTAATTTCTAACAGATCATCTTTGTAGACGTGGAAAAAACAATGTGACCGGTGTCTAATTATGGATGCTGTTCATTTTTCTAATTCACACACCATAAAATGCCTTTATTTAAAGCTGTTTTATCTAATAACAAACGTACCCCTTTAGTTAGAAATGTGTAGATCACACAAGGCTGCAGAGTCTGAGCCAAGAAACATCACCTTCCAGTTATACTGATGTTTTCGGTGAAACCCACCCACTCAAGTTGTGTGGTTTGAGTTGTCTGTGCCTTCAAACCTTCTCTCCCCCCCAAAGGCCTGTTGGTGGGTGTGATCCTGCGGTTCGGCATCCATGTGCCGCAGAGCTTGAGTGACGTGATCCTCAGTTGTGCCGTCAACGCCAGTCCCGCCACTTTGCTGGTCAACGTCAGCGGACGATTCTACGAGTACACGCTGAGGGGGGAAGTCAGCCGGGGCGGGGGCCACCAAGTGCAGGACGACGAGATGCTGCGAAAGGCAAGCTGGGTGGAGCATGTAGAAGTCTGGTTTATTTAACTTTTATCTTTTGAATTCTGTGATGGAGCAGCTTTGTCTGGGTGACCGTAGTCTATAAAGTCAACGTTTCACAGGAAGGTTCAGCCTGTTCAGTAAAGCAATCAAACAACGGTGTGACTAATTTCTAGCTTGCTGCTGCCCACAGGTGACCTTTGACCCGGAAGTGTTTTTCAACATTTTGCTGCCTCCCATCATCTTCCACGCAGGTTACAGCCTGAAAAGGGTAAGAGTTTCGAAATGATTCACGAATTAAAAGTTGTTTGTGCAGATGTCTGGGTATGTGGCGAAAGAGGCGTCACCCTCACTAAAAACCTCTAAAAAACACTAAAATCCTCTAAAAAACACTAAAAACCTCTAAAAAAACACTAAAAAACCTCTAAAAAACACGGTGACGGTAATGTTTTGCCCGTGGTTTTCTCGTGCTGGAGTAATAAGGCGTTGTTGTGATGCCTCAGAGGCATTTTTTCAGAAACATCGGCTCCATCCTGGCCTACGCCTTCATGGGAACGGTTATATCCTGCTTTGTTATCGGGTGAGTCGGTTACCTTCACATTCGATTATTGCTCTTGATTTATCCTTTTTTTATGCCTTCCAGCCGAATACAAAGACAGGCTGAAGCTGAATGGTAACGGGCAGCATCTCTAATGCCTGGTTTCCTTCTCTTCAGGCTCATCATGTATGGCTTTGTGTCCTTCATGAAAGTTGTGGGTCAGCTCGGGGGGGACTTTTACTTCACCGACTGCCTCTTCTTTGGGGCCATCGTCTCAGCCACAGACCCAGGTAACGGAGCGCCGTAATTCCACGTATTCAAACACGGTTTGCACCTCTGGACGGTCTGTCTGAGGGTCTTCTCTCCACCTCTGTGCCTCAGTGACGGTGCTGGCCATCTTCAACGAGCTGAAGGTGGACGTGGACCTGTACGCCTTACTGTTCGGGGAGAGCGTTCTCAACGACGCCGTGGCCATCGTCCTCTCCTCGTAAGTCGGCTGTGCAGGTTGATCTTTGATCTTTGCAGTTTGTGTGGTGTTCCGTGGAGATAACCATGCTAACACCGGTCCCTGTCATTTCACTGCTCGCCTCTCTCCACCCGTCTGTCATTCACCGCCTGCCCGTACGTACGTATGCATGCCTGTCTGTAGTGTCCTCCTCCGCCTGGAAAAGCAGGGCCGGCAGGGGGCTGGAGCTGTCCGCTCCCCAGGAGAGGACGGCTCAGTCTGGTCCGGGGGGGTGGAGGGATGGCTGGGGGAGAACCTGACAGTCACTCCTCGGTGGGTGTGTGCACGGCTGGCTGAACCGTGTGGGTTTGCTGCTGTTAGAACCTTTCAGTGATGCAGATCTCTTATTTAGATTGTAGCCTTGAATCCCCTCCCACAAGGACCATCACTGCCCCCCCCCTCTTTGCTGTCCCTCCTTTGTAACGTTTTCAGTTGTCCTCATGCTTTATAGACCCTGCATATGATAAAAAAAGCTTTTGAATTAAGGTTTTTGCCACTCTGTGCCTGCTTCGGTACACTTTGACCCAAATGTGTTTGAGAGATCCAGTCAGACTTCAGCATGCAGCCTTTCCTCCCTTTTTACTCCGGTAAAAGCCACCCCCAGTGCAGGTGGCCCCAGGTCTGGCTTTGGGACTGGTTTGAAGCAGAAACCCTTTGACCTTTGGTTTGATGCCTGACTCTTTCTGTTCCTGACAAAAAGAGAGCATGTGTTTGACACTGGAGCACTTTCCCCTGCTGAATTCTTCCATTTCTCCATCTAACCGTTTCTATGCTCCCTGCCCTCAGCTCCATCGTGGCGTATCAGCCTGCCGGGGACAACAGCCACAGCTTCGAGGCCATGGCTTTGCTGAAATCCTTTGGTATCTTCCTGGGTGTGTTCAGTGGAGCTTTTGCTCTTGGCGTGGTTACTGGGGTCATGACCGCTTTTATATCCTTTTATCAGATGATTCAGCCACGTTTAACCGTTGGAACCAGAGCTGTGTCCTCGGCTTTCTTCCTTAACTTCCACCTCTCCTCACGTGACCAAGTTCACGAAGCTGAGGGACTTTCCTTTGCTGGAGACGGCGCTCTTCTTCCTGATGTCCTGGAGCACCTTTCTGTTGGCTGAGGCTTGCGGTTTTACAGGTGAACCTGCAGCCGTTTAAATCTACTGGGACCTTTTTATCGCTGTACGACTGATAAACCTCAGATCTTAAATAGACTCCCGTTGGTTCTTCCAGACAGAAAGAAAGAAACAGGAAGTCACAAAATGCTCAGGATTATTTCAATTTAATTGGAAGTTATGCAGCATAAGTCGGACACATCTGGTGCTGCAGTGTGGGGGAAATTAAATATTCTGCTAGAGAAGCTACTATAGCAACTACAAACTGCTTCATGGTTGGAGGCCGGCGTCGCCGGGGGCAACCTCTGTCTGACACGCAGTTTCTAGCTTTTATGAACGGGAGCCATTTGATTTAAGTTGTTATCTCAAATGTTCAAACTTTAACTCGAGAGCCTCCCAGCGCCCTCTGGAAGTCAAACGCTTTCTCTCTGGTGACCGTTACTCGTGGGTGAAGATCTCGACCCCCGCCTGACCTTTGCCCTGCTGTCACTCGTGAGATATAAAAGTATTTAGAGTAATTTAAGAGGATTGGCGAAGAACGAGACCTTAAAAACTGGACCTGCGCACGTTTGATGATTTTTTAGCACCGCCTGCTTTTTACCTTTTGAATTATTTAAGTAATTCTGCTAAATAACTTTGTTTTGGGCTTTTATCTGTCGTAATACAATGGCTGATGATAGCAGGCTCGCCTTTCAGTGCGGTTCTGTGAATGCCTCCTCCTGTCAGAGGCTGACGTCAGTCAGGTGGAGGTGAGATTAGTGCTGCTTTGTTTTTACAGGTGTTGTGGCGGTGCTGTTCTGTGGGATCACTCAGGCTCACTACACCTACAACAATCTGTCCCGTGAATCTCAGGACAGGACCAAACAGGTAAAGCACGTTTCCTGCTCTCTTTAAGCAGCTTTACTCCCCAGCCATCGATACATTTAGTCCTAAGCAACGCAGCACCTGTTTCTGCCACCTTAAAGACCATCTGCCGCTCTACAAAGTCCCGTAGTTTCAAACTTAAACAGACGCAAAGCAAAGAAAAACAGACTTCTGACTGATATGACTCAGTCGCACATACCCAGAAGAGAGGATGTTGATTAGGATCTTGTTTTCTCAAGCTGCAGATGGTTCTTAGAAGTCCTCGGGTCGCATCATTCGTGTCTTTAGAGCTGCTGGATCTTGCAGCTGCATGTTTTAGCTCATAGAGGCTTTTCGAGGCCCTTCAGGACCAAATAATGACCAATTTAAGCGTAATTACAGGAGCAGGGTGCCTTTAACAGTGTGGTTAATAGTTGAGTTGGACGTCACTCAGATAGATGCCATATCTGCTTATATGAGGACACGATCATGCAAGATGATAATGAGGCTAAAAAAATGCAGTTTTTAAGCTGGAAAATGTTTTCAATGCACTGATAGAAGCAAAATAAATGAAAATAAATCCAGCGCTGGAAGCACAGCAGCTGATCTGTGAGGCTGGGTTCTGTTTCAACCTGAACCAGAACCGTCTCTCTTCTCCCTCAGTTGTTCGAGCTGCTCAACTTCCTGGCAGAGAACTTCATCTTCTCCTACATGGGTCTGACTCTCTTCTCCTTCCAGTCCCACGTCTTCAACCCACTGTTCATCATCGGAGCCTTTGTATCCTTTGCTTTATTCCACATGACCCGGTGGTGCTTTTAATTCTTATGTACTGCAGAAATGCTGCTGGAACACTTCATGACTGACAGTACAGAAACAGCACAAGAAAAAGGAAGTTTCCACGCCGCTCTGCCTGCTCTGAGTCATGACATGAGTGGGTTGTGTCCTTGACCCTGCTGTTGTGAAGGTGGCAGTGTTTCTGGGCAGGGCTGCAAACATCTACCCCCTGTCCTTCCTGCTCAACCTGGGTCGCAAGAACAAGATCGGATCGAATTTCCAGCACGTTATGATGTTCGCAGGTAAGGAGCAAAGACGACGATCCCTTCGGTGCCACTCCTCACCTGGATCATTTTAAAGGGGAACGCCGGTGTTTTTAGACCTTATTTCTGGCATGAAATACGTTCATCTACGGGGGGCTTAGAGGATGCAGCCTCTAAATAAGGCATTATCTGTCTTTATTTCACCAATACTTTAAGAAGAATGAATGAATGAACATGTGCTATAGCTCTGTTAGCTCATAGCTGCTGTTATGTGGCTACTTGCAGCTATAGGAGAGCTAACGGAGGGATTTCTACACAGGCACTCTACTGGGACCACTTCATCCACACGCCCCCCTGCAGCACAGTTTATTCACTCCGTGCTCTGTGACAGTCGGCTAACTTCACACAGAGTTTGCTGCTGATAGTTTTGTGCAACATGGCAGGATATTTATCAGATTTTGACAACGTGAACGACGACTTTGAGTAAGATGGACGTTCTTACCGGAGTGAATAAACTGTGCTGCAGGGGGGCGTGTGGATGAAGTGGTCCCAGTAGAGTGCCTGTGTAGAAATCCCTCCGTTAGCTCTCCTATAGCTGCAAGTAGCCACATAACAGCAGCTATGAGCTAACAGAGCTATAGCACACGTTCATTCATTCATTCTTCTTAAAGTATTGGTGAAATAAAGACAGATAATGCCTTATTTAGAGGCTGCATCCTCTAAGCCCCGTTCTCTCCGTTATATGGATCTCCAGTTATCTAAATATCTTCCGAAGGACGCCGACTTTCACCAAACTGTTCTCAGTGAGCAGATGAACGTATTTCATGCCAGAAATAAGGTTTAAAAACACCGGAGTTCCCCTTTAATGAGCTGTGAAAGGAAACAGCTTCTTTATGAATGGCAGCACCTGCATCGGCTGATTGATAGAAATCCTCCATCTGTGCTCATACCCATCAGGGAACCGTTCTCTACCTGTCGTATTACCAGCTTTAATTAGCCTGATTTTCGCTCCTTGCTAACTTCGCCCTCCGTCTCTTCCAGGTCTGCGCGGGGCCATGACCTTTGCCCTCTCCATCAGAGACACAGCAACCTACGCCCGTCAGATGATGTTTTCAACCACGCTGCTGATTGTCTTCTTCACGGTGTGGATCTGTGGAGGCGGCACCATGCCCATGCTGTCTTTCATGAGCATACCGTAAGGCTGGACCTCCCTTTGCATGCTTCTCTGTGCGTTGGACTGTTTCCAGGTAACTTTTGCACATTTTCTTTTTCAGAGTGGGCGTGGACTCTGACCAGGAACACTCTGTGAGTCATTATTTCTAACTGAAAGTCCCATATTTTATCTGATTTTATGTTCTTTTTCGCTGCCTTAATCATTTGCCCAACTGCATGAAGGGATTTCAATGCTTAAATGCTTTAAAAGCTTCCTGCTTCACAGAGCTCCGCTGTGCTGGACGGGTCCCAGCGGAGGAGCACCAAACACGAGAGCGCCTGGCCCTTCAGGATCTGGTATAACTTTGACCACAAGTATCCTTGGAGCCGCGGCTCACATTCTTAAGTTGTCTCCTCTGAACTGTGGGCGTCGTATTCAGCTCTAAACAGCAGAGGGTGCTGTTTCACACTAAATGTTTTCATCTGCAAAGTTTTATTCCTTCAGCTTTCAAATTTAGCCCAAAATGTTTCTAAGCGAGCCACGAAATGTGGTTAAGGCTGAAGAAAAGGTTAAGAAGACGTTCCCGAGGTTATTTAACTGGAAGAGGGTTGTTTAAGTGGTTAATTCCTTCACAGAACCTTGTTCTCCAGCTATCTGAAACCCCTCTTGACCCACACTGGGCCGCCTCTCACTGCTACTCTGCCGGCTTGCTGCGGACCGCTGGCTCGATGCCTCACCAGCCCGCAGGCCTACGAGGTTTGGACACAAAGTTCATTACGGTTCAAGTGGTGCAGCTTTAAAAGACCGTTTAAAAAACAGTGAAATTCTTCTCACTGCGGCTGTAACTGTGCTCTGTCTGAAGTTCTTCTCGTCTTTTCTCTTTTCCTTTGCCCTCTCCACTCACCAGAACGAAGGGCAGCTCCATGACGACGACTCTGACATCATCTCCAACGATGCCAACGTGAGCTCGCTGTACGCCGACGTCACCGTCAGCACGGATGCGTCCGGATCCCGCACCATCAACCCCAAGCGCTCCTCCGCCGCCGGGAAAGGACAGTTCAACGAAGGTCTGGAGCACGAGCTGGGGGAGCACGACGTGGGCATCCGCGGCACGCGCCTCGTCCTGCCAATGGAGGACGCAGCCGAGCCGCCGACCACCGTCACCCTCCCGCCGCCGCCTTCCCCGCCACGCTCCGAGCCTCGCAGACACAGGCTGTGAGAAGCCTCGCTCGCTCGCTCGCTCGGGTTTCGGTTTGTCGTTTGCGCCTGAAAAATCACGAACGATCCAAAATGAATCCGTCGGCGTTTCATGACAACTACAAACTGCTTCTTGGTCGCCGGGGGCAACCTCTGTCTGACACGCAGTTTCTAGCTTTTATGAACGGGGGCCATTTGATTTAAGTTGTTATCTCAAATGTTCAAACTTTAACTCGAGAGCCTCCCAAACGCTTTCTCTCTGGTGACCGTTACTCGTGGGTGAAGATCTCGACCCCCGCCTGACCTTTGCCCTGCTGTCACTCGTGAGATATAAAAGTATTTGGAGTAATTTAAGAGGATTGGCGAAGAACAAGACCTTAAAAACTGGACCTGCGCACGTTTGATGATTTTTTTTTAGCACCGCCTGCTTTTTACCTTTTGAATTATTTAACAAAATGTTTTATTTATACGACGATCTTTCTTCTTCTTTTAATTTATTATTTATTTATTGTGCCGTAGGGTGAAGTACGTTTTCTACCTTCCTCCCCGGCAGATGAAGGCTGCTTTTCCAACCCTTTCTGTTCGAATAAGTCCGAACTTTTCCCACACGCCACATTTCACAGCTCCTCCTGGACGGAGTCTCCATCCCACACTGTAGCAGATGCTTCTACTTTATACCCGTAAACTAGAGCTTCCTTGTGCGCGTTTTGCTGTTCTTCCGTCCCTGAAACGTGCGTTTGGCCGACCCGGCCGTGTCCGTTGTAGTTACTGCAGCTATCAGGGCTAATCTTTGTTTCTTGGGTTGAAAATCCTTTCTTAAAAAAGCAAAAAAAACGAACAAAAAAGTGAACTGCCGCGTCTTTGTGATGTCATCACAGATGACAGAGGGCTGGCTGAACTGTTTTCAATTCAAGTGCCTATTCTACCCAAGTATTGCAGATTTGTACGTGTTTTGATTTGTTCGGTGACCTTTAAAAAATGGAAATGCCGCAGCATTTCCACGGAATAGTTCCTGTATTTTCAGTAAATGGGCTGCCTGTGGTTGAACATTAAACGGCAGAGAGCAAACTAACACATTGTGCTTACACTAACGGAACGTAATACTTAGATTTTATGAGCATTTTCTGCACAGTGGACTAATCTTTGTTGTAAAACAATATTCATGTTGCACTTTGAAACAATGAGGAGCTAAATTTGATGGTACGAGATGCAGAGGACTTTGTACTGATGGTTTTGTGCTTTTTTTTCTTCTTTTCTTGAATAAATTCATCTGTTCTGACTTCATTAGGGGATAAGTTTCACTAAAATATCACCTCGGATCATTAAGACCCCACCTCCCCATCATGATTTTGGCTTTTTCTTTTCTTTTTTTAAATGTTTACTTATTTTTCTCTCAGTGAAAATATCAGATAAGTTATCAAATGTTTTATTTGTGTGGGTTGTTGCAGTGTTTCCTGCAGCTTCCCCCTGAGATATGCATGTCTATCTACTGATTCTTCTCTTTGTGGGGATTTTAAAGGAACAACAACTACACCTTAAAGCTAAAGATGTGAACGTTTCATGTTCCTGCTGTTTGTGGAGACCGTATTTGTGACGATACACCTGCAGTAGGTCCAAATGTGAAGGTTTCCGAGTCTCAAGGATGATCTCAAATGGATCCTGAGTGCAATCCTGACTGATTATTAACTGTTTGACATCTTGCAAGTGTACTAAAAATCAATGGAAAAAAGAAAATAAAAACACCTTTTAAAGTTGAAACCGACTTGTCCTTGAAAAGCAAACGTAGAGCTCTGCTTCATTCGCAGGTACACGACGTTTAGCTGGTGGATCTTCAGGTGAACAGCAGCCAGAGGAACTGATGCTGAGGAAAACTACGTCACATCGTGCTGCAGCTGCACAGGAGGCCGAGTTTTATGGCTAAAAGGTCATTTACTGGATCTCAGGGGTCGGTAGAAGTCTCCTAAGTTTACTGAGAGTGAAGCTTTTTAAATCAGCTGAAGCTAAAGAGCTTTTAAATTCATAGTAAGATGAAAGTCTGTTCATCTGGACATCAAAAGCATACATAAAGTTTAATCTTAATACTTAAAAGTCTAATATAAAACAAGTACCGTCTCTAAGGCCTAAAACGGAGCTTTAAGTCAGTGTTTTCCAGGTTAATGTATCACATGTAGAGTAAAAAAAAGTGCATCCGGGTGTAATAAACTCTCTTTTCCCCCAGAAGCTTGTATTTTGAAAGTGTTCCGCTCTTCCGGAGCGTCTTATTTTGAAGGGCTGCGCGTTTGGACCGGACCGCAGCAGATGGCGGTATTTATAGCGCGCGGCCGGTCGGCAGAGCGGGGTTCCGCGGCTCGTCCAGCGCTGCAGACGTCGCTCTGATCCCGGTAAGCAGGCTGAAGCTGCGGCTCAGAGCCTCCTCTTCTTCCGCTTCTTGCGCTAAACTGAGCTGTTCCTGCGCTTTGTGACGGTTAATCAGACGGGCTGCACAACTTTAGGAGATGCGCTTCTGTTTTCACTGTAAAGATGTTACTGCTGTGAGGAAACTGGTTTAAGCAACAAGGCAGAGCAGATGCTTTAAAAAAAAAAAACGGGTTTTTTGTGAGATCAAACGCTCTCGATTCGTAAAAGCAGCTTTTTTTTTTTAATTTCCGCAGAGGAAAGTAAAGAGTCAGATGTGTCTGGGGCGTTGTCTGTCTGACTTCATAGGAGTGTGTGTGACTGTGTGTGAGAGCTACAGTTACAAGCTAACTTTCCTGGGCTGCTTCTGAAATCTGGTTCCAGTTAAGGAGCTTTTTTTTTCTTCTATTATTTCATCCAATGATGGAACCTCTGAGGCCAAAAAATGCTTCGAAGAGGTCAATTAAAATTCCTCCCCTGCTATTTTTCATCGTCCTCCTCTTGTGTGTGTGTGTGTGTGTGTGTGCTCATATTCACTTACATGCAAGTGATGCACTTCAAGTTTCAAGTGTTGCCCCCCCGGCTAAATTAGGGCAGAAAGACCCCAGTAATGCAGCATAAATGCAGCATAAATGCAGCATAAATGCAGCATAAATGCAGCATAAATGCAGCATAAATGCAGCATAAATGCAGCATAAATGCAGCATAAATGCAGCATAAATGCAGCATAAATGCAGCATAAATGCAGCATAAATGCAGCATAAATGCAGCATAAATGCAGCATAAATGCAGCATAAATGCAGCATAAATGCAGCATAAATGCAGCATAAATGCAGCATAAATGCAGCATAAATGCAGCATAAATGCGCAAATATATTCTAAAAACTGGACGATGAGAGTAAATATCGCACAAACTCTGACCCTTCAGGGCCAGACGCACACAAGAAGGGCCCCCGGGGACTTATAAGTTCAAGCTGAGCCACGGCCAGGGCGTGCGTGTTAAAGAAATCACCATGAGCTCAGTCCTTTAGGAGCCATGACAGCCTCATAAAACTTTATGCCACTGGGCTGACTTCCCCGAGCAGCTCCCTGAGGCGTGTTTAAGGGATAGAGTGCGGCCCACGATACAGACGCTGGTCTCTTATTGATCCATCGACGCATTCGAGCTGAGATTTGAACTGGACCTCTTTAAGACTCCTAGGATACGACCGCTTTCACTGAGGAGGTCGACCTTGTTCTGCAGCCATCAAAACCTGTTGCGATGTGTTTGGGTGTGCTGACACGGGTGATTTGTTGCCACATTCTTCTGCTTTGTGAAAGGAAGGAAACAAAGATTGGTTAAGGGAGTTCAGGGGAGAGGGAGAAGCGGTTGGCCAACCGATCCCATGACTGAGCGCTGACATGTGCTGTAAATGTATAAAAACTAGAGATGCCAAGGAGGAAACGCACTGCAGCTCTCTGACTTTTCTTAAACTCTGTAAAGTAAAATCCTGAAATAAGCTCCATAAACGCGGCCCGAGCCTGAGGAAAACCATCCTGTGGCCCGACGAAGGGGAAAGTGTAAGAAGGAACCCGTTCGAGGGGCATGTAGGGACATTTCCTGCTCCGGCGTCATGGAAACCACCAAAAAAACAAGCCAGAGTGTTCAGATAATGGCGGCTCATCCCTCCAGGAATGAAACGGCGCCCGGCTGTTTCAGGCTGTGAGCATCTCACTCAGACACCTGACTTAATCCTTCAGCCTGAAGTAGCATCATTTTCATCTGGAGGTTAGATATTATGGGAGTTTTGTTGCTCAGACAGCTTTGGATCTCCACAACCCCCCCAGCTGGGGTAAACGGGAGCATTTTAGACAGACAGATGGGTTGAGTGCAGCTCTGGTAAAGCCATCATGTCTGCCCCGCTGTAGCAGGACCTGCCGTGTTCCTCCAGCCTCACTCTGCAGATCTCTGATCTGCTGCACCGGCTTAACGCTGCTGTCTGGAATGTGGCTCGTCTGAGCCAGATAAAACAATTATCCAAAGCTCACTGTGGGTCCATGTGCTGCACAAATGTTTAGCTGAATCTGCTGCTGTGTATTTTTAAAGATGGGATGACAGGAATAAGGGGGGGGCTGCAAACCTCAAAGGTGCTTTAACTGTTTGGAGCATCGGATCAAATGACAGCATTCGATCCGAGTGTTGTTGCTTATTACAGGAGATTCTTTGTTTCCCGCTGATGGTTTGAGCGTGAAGCGAGAGCAGCTTGACCTGCAGAATATTCCTCCAGCATAACTGCACCGTGTAACGTGCCGTTACTGGTCCTTTAGCTTTTCTTTGCTGCTGAAACTACTCAAGTTGTAATATTGGATTTTTGTTTCCACGCTGAGCCCCAATCAAACCGGATCAGGGCGGAGTTGGACGAGGTCACAGCCAGAAATACTCGCATCATCAAATAGTTCTTAGGGCCTCTGATGAACTCTGTTCTTGTTCATTTTTCCAGTTTAAAACAACCTTTCTCCCACTGAGAACCATGCAAGCAAAACTCAAAAAAAGCATGTTAAAAAACCCTGAGGAGCTCCGGGGAAAAGAGTGCGAATAGCTTGATCTCTGCTCCATATGACCCAGATCCAAGAGGGTACCTGTGATAATACAAGTATGAGTGTAAGAGATAAGTTGGAAGTATGCACTCACTGTGAATGAGCTTCCTGCAGGGCTCCGTTCTGATTGGTGGGCCATGCCGGTCTGAACGGGCACAGCCAATCTGCACCAGTCCCCCTAAAACCTGAAATTCCTGAGAGGATTTCATTGGAAGAGCATCAACAGATATGAACAAGGGAAGTTTTAAGGATCAACACTGCTTCAAAGTGGATTGGAGCTCAAGGTTCAGATGAAATGGATGCTTTAGCAGCCTTTATCTGTTATAAAACCACCAGGAAATCCATCAGTAGACACGTTCTGCCGTGATTAAAGAGTTCCTTCAAAGGCCAGTGGGCACAGAGAAGCAGAGTTTACACAACGTGAATCTGCATTAATGACACATGGACACACAGCTCCAACCCTCCTGTGTGTGTGCCAGCTTCACTGCTCCAAGATTTCCTGTTACTCACTTTGACTGCATTCTTCAGCGATAAGATCACGCCAACACACACACACACACACACACACACGGCTGGTAAATGCTGGTGAAATAATACACACTTCTCCAGTTTGTCCAGTCATGTTTACCCAGCCGGTCTCAGTCTCTCTCGCTTCTTTTAAAGCATGCTTGTGATTTCTGCCTCATCCACATGACATGATGTCACCTCATTGCACTTTAGACTCAGAGAAGAAGGGATAGGAAAAGAAAAGTGGAAGACTTCTCTGAAGGATTTAAACTCTTGTGGTATATCCTCTAAGGACCTAACTGGGTCTTAAAGGATAATAATGATCATTTCTTATTCTTCACAAATGCCAGAAACGTTCCAAAACCAACAAGAAAGCAATCTTCTGAAGCATCTTATTGCTGAGGAACTCTAAACTCCTGTGTTTTTAACACGTTGTGGAGCCGCTCTGTCGGCACTAAAGTTCACTTTCAGACACAAAAGAAAACAAACCCGACAGAAAGCGCGACGCCGGCGCCGACTGGAGCTCCTACCCAGGAAATGCAGCGTTTACAGCGGGTGGACCAACTAATGGGAGGCTCCCACAACGGGAGCTTTCTTTACCATCAGCACCACCTCGTTTTGAATTCCTCCGTTTCCATGGTGACCAGACGGCAGAAATGCGACACAGCAGGAATATTTACGGCCGGTAAACAAAGAGCAGCAGCAACAGCCAGACTTATGTAGCTCCAACCCACTGGTTTGGATACTGGCTCCCATCAGGTAACATTTTCACTCCTCGTAGCCCCCAGCGGCGCTTTAAAAGTGCTTCAAAGTGCACCATCTGAGTCATAGTTTTGGGCTTAAACAGAGAAAAATGCAGATTCGTGAGTGAAAACAGAGGATATGTCACCTTCAGCTGGTCTGAAACAGTCAGGACCTGCTGTGGAGCAGAGATGGATGAGCAGCCAGTCTGCAAATAAAGCAGCTGCTTTTCCCCCTCAGTAATAAGTCATTTATTAACAGGAACTGAACAGAAGATGTCTGTTCGCTTTGTCTGTGGAGGAGACAAAACAAGGTGTTCATCTTCTCCACAGACAGCAGCACCTTTATCCTCAAACTGGCCATAACGAGGAGGGAATTTATTTAATTTATTTCACTGCATGCTGTGACACAAACGACACATTTTGCGTCCCCATAACCACATTTAAAGGACTCAGAAAAGGTTGTTCAAGGGTCAATGAAACACGACGCTTCCAAAGTGACGAGTCACCGGGATATTAGATTAGAAAACACGTGATTTTGCATAAAAAACCTCTTTCTACGTGACTTTGGTGATTCCTCAACATTAAAACTCGGCTAAAGCACGATCCTTCCAAAAGTAACACTTAGTTTCTGTAAAATACGTCTGACTCTGCAAACCATCCCGAGCATGTAGAGTAAAAAAAAACTGCGATTAATAGCTTTACGCTAATTATCCTCTTTGTCGGAAAGCATTCAGGCTGCTTTTTGTCGTCACTATTTCCTTCAGCTCAGAATAATTTTAAATGATCTTTAACACACGTCTGCTGGGAAAAAGCTGCTTTCACTGACTGTAAAACTCTGAAACATCTCATTTGAATTACTTGTAGTTTATGGGGTACAACGCAGACCTTTTTTTTTAGTTAATGAGAAGCTGCCAATAAAAAACTGGCATTCACAAAGAAGCTGAACTTAGGACGACACGGATAATCAGAAATAGAAGAGATGGCTGTACTTTCAGCAGCCCGGTCAATAAACTAAAGCTTAAATCTTTAATAAAACCACAGGTTGATGGTATTTAACCAGCTGACGGACACCTGCTGCTGGAGGCCAACCGGGATCTTCCACCCAAAAGCATCACCGTGGTCTCAGGGTTTATCTGCAGAAACCACAGCCTGTCAGTCCCTGAATGCATCTCAGGCTTTTCCTGAGGACTCGGAAAAACACAAGAAAAAGTTGCTTTTCGTGTCTGCCAACATGGTCCAAAACCAGAACTTCCTTCCTCGCCGCTCCATCCAGGAGAAGTCGGTGGTTTGTGGGCTGCGAGGGCGTGGTTCCTGCTACAGTGCGTGGGTGTAGGTTCCGTCAGAGAGCTGTCAGCATTCCGGGTCTCACCACATCGCTCATACCCGGCATGCCTGAGCTGTGCCGGCGCACAACTCTTTGGGAGAATTCCTCTCAGTCAGCCACCGTGAACCCGATGCAGGAAGTAGCTGCCTGCGGACTCCTCTCCCTCCACGTTCCCGTGCTCGTGGTGTTTGACTTCCCATCACGTGCCCGGACCCTGTAATCACGGCTCTGTGATCCCAGTTCTGGTGCCCAACGTGGTGATTTGGGTTCTATGTTTAGGGCGTTTTTATGCTTGTTCTTTGGACGCAGTGATTATTGGACTCCAAATAAACTCACTCCATTTTTTCTAACTCTTTCAAAGGGAACATTTGGAGTATTTCCATTAGAAACAGGAGGTCCCGGGTAAAGAAAAGAACTGAGGCTTATTTATTCAGCTTTGAAAGAGAACTGTTTGGTGCTGGGTAAGGTGTTGCGGGTCAGCTGGTCACAGGGACTGTGAGCTTGGAAAGGAACATAAAGATCAGATTTCCAGCTTTTTGCAAGCCATACAGGGCAAATAATTTAGTATATCGCTACCATGAATGGAAAGAAAAAGGCGAGCAACAGACAAAGAGGATAAAGACTGTTTCCACACTTAAACAATAAACTTAGATTATCTTTTAACTCATAATTAGACCACGTGCTGCACGTCACTGAGCAAAGAAGGCAAAGCTGGGCTCTTGGTAATGTGTGACTTTCATATCTGCCATAAATTTTATGTTCCCTATTGTAGGAGCTGCTTTATCAGGAGAAGTTTTATGAGAGATCAAAGCGCACGCAGGGCACGTGCACGTGAGCACGCACTGATCTGTTTGGGTGTTTTTTCACTAAATATTAAACTCGCATTGCTTTCATGTTCAAAAGTCTAATAAAAAGATGCCTAACCTCAAAATAAAATGTAAAGCTCCTTCCAAAGCTTCGTGTCTCACTTCAGCTGCAAAGTGGATCAACAGCGCCCCCGTGTGGTGGTTTTAGGGCTTCCCTTTGCAGCCGAAGGGAGGCCGACACTGCAGTGATGCTTCCATACAGGACCTTAGGATCTTAACCTTATTTCTGTCTTTTATTTCTGCAGAAAGTTGATTCAATCTGTTTCGATTGGGAGAAGAAGAAAAAACTTCCATAACGGCAGAACCGGCTCCAGCTTTTTGACGTTAGAGTGACAGGATTTAACGGCTCCTCTCACAGGTGAGTCCATGATGGCAGAGAGCTCAAACTGTTTCTACTGCCGCGAGGACCTCGCGGGGAAGAGGTTCGTCCGTAACGAGGGGAAGCCGGTGTGCGTTCGCTGCCACACCAAGTTCTGCGCCAACTCCTGCGCCGAGTGCCATCGACCCATCTCCGTGGAGACCAAGGTGTGCGCTCAGGTTCTGGGTCTGTGTTCAGGGAACGTTCGGTGTCTCCCTCTAACCTCTCTGTATCCATCAGGAACTCAGCCACAAGGGCCGCTACTGGCATGAAGAGTGCTTCCGTTGTGCAAAGTGCTACAAGCCTCTGGCCAAGGAGCCGTTCAGCACCAAGGATGAGCGCATCATGTGTGGGAAGTGCTGCTCCAGAGAGGACGCGCCACGTTGCCACGGCTGCTACAAACCCATCCCGGCTGGTACGAGCCGTGAATCTCTTTCCTTCTGCTGAGACGCTCGGTGCTGAAAGAGTAGCTCTGATTAAAAGGGTGGATCGTACAAATAAATGCATCCAAGGAGGAGGGTTTGAACGCTATATTTGGTACAAACCACTGAAAGTGGGAGCAGGAATCCGTGCAGCAGCAGCATCCATTTACGATCCCTTTCTTGTCTCCTCCAGGCACAGAGACGGTGGAGTACAAAGGGAACTCCTGGCACGACGAGTGCTTCACCTGTTTCAACTGTAAACGGCCAATAGGGTCGCAGAGTTTCCTCTCCAAAGGAACTGACGTTTACTGCAGTCCCTGCTACGATAAGAAGTTCGCCAAACACTGCTTCAGCTGCAAAAAGGTAACTGCTTTCGCCTTGGAAATGAACAGAATCTGACCCGATTACTTGTATTTTCCCACTGATGCAACATTCCAATAAAATAAAATAAAATGTGCTTTTGGACTCATTTCGATGGCAACACTTGCGTCTCCAGCCCATAACCTCCGGAGGGGTGAACTACCAGGAGCAGCCGTGGCACGCCCACTGTTTCGTGTGCAGCTCCTGCTCGAAGCCTCTGGCAGGGTCCAGTTTCACCAACCACCAGGACCAGGTCTTCTGTGTCGACTGCTACAAGAGCTCCGTGGCAAAGAAGTGCAGCGGCTGCCAGAATCCCATCACAGGTAGCCGCAGCGTCCTTCACGACAGCTAAAAACATACGTCAAGTTTATTCGTGCAGCACAAAACTATTCAAAGTGCTTTACGTTAAATAAAAGCATTGCATTGCAGCAGAATTTTGATTCTAGACCTTTTATATGTTACTCAAGAGAGACAAACACGTTCCAACATGTAATATTTTACTACCCATACTTGCAGAAGATGGTTCGAGTGGCTCAGGCAGAGTAAAAACTGCTTCCCAGCACCTTCATAAAGCAATATCAGCTGTGTTTAATCTGCACAAAATCTGTAGCTCCTCCCCAAATGAGACATCCCTGCCTCTCAAATTCATTTGAAAGGTCTTTGCTATTTCATAAAGCCAGAAATGGAGATTTTACCTCCAAGAGAAGCCACTCACATGGTCAGGAACGTGCAGTCAAGAAGCTAGAAATGGTCAAAAGTGCAAGTTGGGACTTTAAAATCGACACAAAAGGCAAGTGAGTAGGATTTGGAGGCATCTAGTGTTGAAAACAAAGATTTGCTCAACACATCCAATGAGTAGAAACCCAAAGGTTGGTCTCTGGAGCCACTGAGGGGTTCGTCTGTAAAGGTCAGGGAGGAGGAACCTACAGAGTAGCATGCAGCATGTCATAAAGTCCTCCGACCAGCAGGTGGCGCTGCTCGGCTCAGTCTGAAACGACGCTCTTCTGTCCCTGCAGGTTTCGGGAAAGGCGTGAACGTTGTGAACTACGAGGGCAGCTCCTGGCACGAATACTGCTTCAACTGTAAGAGATGCTCCCTCAGTCTGTCCAACAAGCGTTTTGTGGCCAAGGAAGGAGACATCCTCTGCACCGACTGCAGCACCAAGCAGTGATGGACAACTGCTGCAGCTACCGACAGCCGTTTACCTTAACAGCCTTTTATTTCCCTCTTTTTCTTATTGTACAAAGCCAGGGTCTCCATTTCAACGTCCTGCTAGGCGTTCAGCTGGCATTTTGAGAGCCTCCATGTGAGTGAGGTTTGCTCTGATGCTGCACGCCGGCCCGAGTCTCTGCAGCAGCAAGCTTTGTGCTGCAAGGTTCTGAGGAGATCTGTCGGTTTCCTGCCGTGACATCAGATGAAATTCAGTACCTGCTCACTTTCTTTAAGGACCGGACCCGCTGAGGCGTTAGCATAAAGCTAAAGTATAGCTTGTATTATCATCGTTATTATGTGCTTGTTATGGAGCAGGAAGGCAAAAGAATTAAACTTCTTTTCTATATCATAAAATAACTGCTTGTTTTAGTGTCTTTAATGTTGTTTTTTTCTACTTTCCGAGTCAAAAGCACAATATTTTTTTAATTGACCATTTACTATATGCCAAAGGACTCTTATGCTTAAAGCAAGTTAACAAACTCTGACCGGGCGTCACGTCATGGGAGAAGAACCCTCAAACAGCATTTTCTGAGTCTGGATGTGTTGCTGAATGAAATAAACTTTCTACAAATACCTGAGCGTTGCATTTGTTCTTATTGTTGGATTATATTGATATATTTGATGATCTAACAGCAGAGATGATGTTTCTCCAGTTTTAGCTTCTCTTTATTGGCTCCCTGTTAAATTCAGAATAGAATTTAAGATTCTTCTCCTCACATATAAAGCTCTTAATGACCGAGCTCCATTATATCTTAAAGATCTCACAGTTGGATATTTCCCCCACAGAGCACTTTGCTCTCAGGCTGCAGGTTTCCTTGTGGTTCCCAGAGTTTCTAAAAGCAGAATGGGAGGCAGAGCCTTCAGTTATCAGGCCCCTAAAAGCAGAATGGGAGGCAGAGCCTTCAGTTATCAGGCCCCTAAAAGCAGAATGGGAGGCAGAGCCTTCAGTTATCAGGCCCCTAAAAGCAGAATGGGAGGCAGAGCCTTCAGTTATCAGCCCCCTAAAAGCAGAATGGGAGGCAGAGCCTTCAGTTATCAGGCCCCTAAAAGCAGAACAGGAGGCAAAGCCTTCAGTTATCAGGCCCCTAAAAGCAGAATGGGAGGCAGAGCCTTCAGTTATCAGGCCCCTAAAAGCAGAATGGGAGGCAAAGCCTTCAGTTATCAGGCCCCTAAAAGCAGAATGGGAGGCAGAGCCTTCAGTTATCAGGCCCCTAAAAGCAGAATGGGAGGCAAAGCCTTCAGTTATCAGGCCCCTAAAAGCAGAATGGGAGGCAGAGCCTTCAGTTATCAGGCCCCTAAAAGCAGAATGGGAGGCAGAGCCTTCAGTTATCAGGCCCCTAAAAGCAGAATGGGAGGCAGAGCCTTCAGTTATCAGGCCCCTAAAAGCAGAATGGGAGGCAGAGCCTTCAGTTATCAGGCCCCTAAAAGCAGAATGGGAGGCAGAGCCTTCAGTTATCAGGCCCCTAAAAGCAGAATGGGAGGCAGGGCCTTCAGTTATCAGGCCCCTAAAAGCAGAATGGGAGGCAGAGCCTTCAGTTATCAGCCCCCTAAAAGCAGAATGGGAGGCAGAGCCTTCAGTTATCAGGCCCCTAAAAGCAGAACAGGAGGCAAAGCCTTCAGTTATCAGGCCCCTAAAAGCAGAATGGGAGGCAGAGCCTTCAGTTATCAGGCCCCTAAAAGCAGAATGGGAGGCAAAGCCTTCAGTTATCAGGCCCCTAAAAGCAGAATGGGAGGCAGAGCCTTCAGTTATCAGGCCCCTAAAAGCAGAATGGGAGGCAAAGCCTTCAGTTATCAGGCCCCTAAAAGCAGAATGGGAGGCAGAGCCTTCAGTTATCAGGCCCCTAAAAGCAGAATGGGAGGCAGAGCCTTCAGTTATCAGGCCCCTAAAAGCAGAATGGGAGGCAGAGCCTTCAGTTATCAGGCCCCTAAAAGCAGAATGGGAGGCAGAGCCTTCAGTTATCAGGCCCCTAAAAGCAGAATGGGAGGCAGAGCCTTCAGTTATCAGGCCCCTAAAAGCAGAATGGGAGGCAGAGCCTTCAGTTATCAGGCCCCTAAAAGCAGAATGGGAGGCAGAGCCTTCAGTTATCAGGCCCCTCTCTGTGGAACCAGCTGCCAGTAAATGTCCACTTTTAAGATTAGGCTCTTTTCTGTCTTCTCAAACCCCAGCTGGACGAGGTAGATGGCCACCCTTCCTGGTTCTGGTCCTGCCAGAGGTTTCTTCCTGGTTCTGGTTCTGCCAGAGGTTTCTTCCTGGTTCTGGTTCTGCCAGAGGTTTCTTCCTGGTTCTGGTCCTGCCAGAGGTTTCTTCCTGGTTCTGCCAGAGGTTTCTTCCTGGTTCTGGTTCTGCCAGAGGTTTCTTCCTGAGTCTGGTTCTGCCAGAGGTTTCTTCCTGGTTCTGGTCCTGCCAGAGGTTTCTTCCTGGTTCTGGTTCTGCCAGAGGTTTCTTCCTGGTTCTGGTTCTGCCAGAGGTTTCTTCCTGGTTCTGGTCCTGCCAGGGGTTTCTTCCTGGTTCTGGTTCTGCCAGAGGTTTCTTCCTGGTTCTGCCAGAGGTTTCTTCCTGGTTCTGGTTCTGCCAGAGGTTTCTTCCTGGTTCTGGTCCTGCCAGAGGTTTCTTCCTGGTTCTGGTTCTGCCAGAGGTTTCTTCCTGGTTCTGCCAGAGGTTTCTTCCTGAGTCTGGTTCTGCCAGAGGTTTCTTCCTGGTTCTGGTTCTGCCAGAGGTTTCTTCCTGGTTCTGGTTCTGCCAGAGGTTTCTTCCTGTTAAAGGGAGTCGTTCCTTTCCACAGTCCCTCAGGCTCAGGACGGGAGATTGGACTGAAGACAAGTTTCGGTCCAATCTGTTGGTTTCCTTAGCTCGGATATTATTTTTGAATTGGCTCCATATGAATTAATTGGATTATGATTACAATGAATTGAATTCCAATTGTCTTGAATTGGACTATATCACTTAAGGCCTTGAGATGACAATTGTTGTAATCTGGCGCTTTATAAATAAAGCTGAATTGAATTGAATTGAAGTGACTGTCAGAGCTCACTGCAAACATCTCGCCTTTTTGAGGCTGTGAATTACTTTCAGCTTGTATTGATCTGAGGGCGTAGAGGTCAGCCGGTGTTTACTCAGGCTCTCCGTCTTCTGCGCACACATAATTACACAACCGGACCAACGCCAGCCAGACGCCGCTCACCTCCACCAACAGTCACACCGCGGTCGCTCCGCAGCTCGTCCTCCTCTCATCTACAGGCTTCTTCATACCAAGGTAAGCACCTCTTCAGCTGTAAGCTTCAACCTGTGTGCTGTGAAGGCTAAATATGAGGAGAATGATTAAACCGTGTCAGAGTTTATCAATCTGAGGTAAAAACACTTTTTTCCTTAGATTTGGGATGATTTTCCTTCGCGATTTCCTAAAAGTGATGATGACTCTGTCCCTGCTGGGCAGTCAAGCCTCTTCTGTGAAGCGAGGTAGGAAACATGACTTCATTTCATACCAAAAACAGAAGTCTCTCTGGTTTTAAACTCACTGACTCCACTGCGAGAGGAAGCCACAGAAACGATGTAAAGCAGCAGCACATGCAGTTAAAACCATGAAAGGTTGGAGTGGAGGACGTGTTCGTTGGGTAAAGACATCTGTTGCCTTGGAGCATTGAACTAAAACTACACAAATGCAAGCGTAATATAAGAATAATCCCACAATGTTTCATGAAAACAATCAGTTTTGTGGTTTTATCTCAGAACCCAAACCCTCCAGACTTCTGGGATCTGTGACATTCAGAAAAGTGACCTAAAAATAAATCTTTAAGTTTATTTTTAAAGATCTAACATGTAAGATGCCCAAGTGTCCCGTCTTCTTCCCTCAAAGCAACTCTTCCAGTTGGGCCAGAAGCAGCTGACCTTTTCCATTTAACAGCAGACTTCACACCTAAAGCCAATAGATGCTTTTAAACTCTACAGCAGTGAGAGGTCATTTGGTTTGTTACCTTCTTTAAACGTTCACTTCATGGTCTCGATGCCAATCACAGGCCCATTCAAATCAAGGCTGATGGGAACTCTTTGCCAGCCAGTGTGAGTGGAAGAAACACGGCGATGCTGGAGCAATCAGTGGCATTCAGCTGCAAAGTTCCTGCATTCAGAGTGTGAAGAATGCATAAAAAGCCCTGTTCATGATTGAGTTTCTGCTGTGGGAACAGCTTCTCTTAACTTCTGTGTCTTACAGCCCCTTGGCTCAGTCTGTGGGGAAAAGTGGCAAACTTCACATCTGGGTGCAGCCACTGGAAGCTCGGGAACCAGGTTTCCATCCCTGCCCTGCAGGAGTTCACCGTCTGCCTCCACCTGCAGCTCGAGGTATTGCTGAGAAGCTTTCTTTCCCAGATATACAACGCTGGCACAGTTTAAGAGGTTAGAAAACCCCTTTTCAACCACACCCAGGTCCAAGGCCCCACTCCGTGGACCATCTTCATGTACCGTCATCCTGAGTTTCAGCATGCTGAGCTGGGCTTAGGGGGGGAGACGGGGCGTTTGGTGGTTTGGCTGTTCGGCACAGAGCTGACGACCCCGCAGATCCAACTCCAGCTGTCTCAGTGGTACTCGCTGTGCCTCACCTGGTCTCAAACCACCAACAGACCTGCCCTGTACGTCAACGGGAGCCCCATCGACATCACGCCAGGTGGGTTTAACATTTTATGGTCCAACAGTCTGAGAAGTCATCTGATGGGCGGTTCACACTCCAGAATGTGGCTTGTTGTGGTCTTAAATGGATTCAGTTTGTGGATTAAATGCGACATGTCCAGTGGTTTCAGATTGAATCCGTACTCTGTGACCATGACCTTCTTCTCTCTTAGCTCCTAAAGCAGACACATCCCCCCTTTCCTCTTCATGCTGTAAACTGTCCCCCAACGGATCGCTCACTCTGGGCGCAGGACACACGCTCATAGATGGGAAAATCCAGGTAATTCCCTTCAGCGGCGTGTTGGGCAAAGTGTCCCAGTTTCGAATGTGGGCGAGAGAGCGGAGCGGACAGGAAGTGGCGTCCCTGAGCTGCGCCGAGGGGGACCTGGTGAGATGGGAGGTGAGCCACTGGGAGACTTGGTCCTGTAACCCAGTACCTGACTCCAGTCTGGAGTGTGGTGAGTGTGCCCCCCCCCCCCTTCCTGCCTCCCTGACTGAGAGTCACAGATTCACTCGTTAAAAAACGCTCATTAAACGTTTTACAGCATCTTCCAATGTTAGCAGATCGATTACACACGATCTTTTTGTCAGTTCAGCAAATACTCAATCACCCAATCACAATGGGCCTGAGAAGCACGAATCATGTGGCGACAAAACGACCTCAAAGGCAAAAGCAATTCACCCGTGAGACTCACACGAGGGATATTTGATCCAGTTTTGGTCACAACTACGGCCTTTAGCGTGAGCAGGAAAACAAACTGTTCGCTCGGTGTCAGATGTGAACATCAGTGAGAGATCATAGACTAAAAAAGAGCTGTTTGTGAACGGGGCTTAGAGGATGCAGCCTCTAAATAAGGCATTATCTGTCTTTATTTCACCAATACTTTAAGAAGAATGAATGAATGAACGTGTGCTATAGCTCTGTTAGCTCATAGCTGCTGTTAGCTCATAGCTGCTGTTATGTGGCTACTTGCAGCTATAGGAGAGCTAATGGAGGGATTTCTACACAGGCACTCTACTGGGACCACTTCATCCACACGCCCCCCTGCAGCACAGTTTATTCACTCCGTGCTCTGTGACAGTCGGCTAACCTAAGTTTATGTAGGAAGCAAATTGACACACCTAATTTTCATATTATGACGTCATGGGGTGGCGGCCATCTTGGATTATAGCATTTTTATGAAATTTTCATGTTTCAATGATGAAATGCAGCCTTTTTCCCGCAGCACTATATGGATGCTAAAACAACAGCAAAATTGAACAGATAACTAATGCACTTGGTTTGTTCAAAGGTACTCAAATGTCTTCTATTCTGGTAGAAGCTCGGCTCCTCCTACTGGGACCACTTCATCCACACGCCCCCCTGCAGCACAGTTTATTCACTCCGGTAAGAACGTCCATCTTACTCAAAGTCGTCGTCCACGTTGTCAAAATCTGATAAATATCCTGCCATGTTGCACAAAACTATCAGCAGCAAACTCTGTGTGAAGTTAGCCGACTGTCACAGAGCACGGAGTGAATAAACTGTGCTGCAGGGGGGCGTGTGGATGAAGTGGTCCCAGTAGAGTGCCTGTGTAGAAATCCCTCCGTTAGCTCTCCTTTAGCTGCAAGTAGCCACATAACAGCAGCTATGAGCTAACAGAGCTATAGCACACGTTCATTCATTCATTCTTCTTAAAGTATTGGTGAAATAAAGACAGATAATGTATTTCATGCCAGAAATAAGGTTTAAAAATACCGGAGTTCCCCTTTAAAAAGGCGCTGTACAAGGTATTCACCATTCCTATACAAACTGTGGGTAATGCTTTAATGTAGTGCTAGTTGTTTTTTACACTGATGCCTAATGGTGGTGCTCTTTGGCAGAATGGTCCATTTACAATGTGCAGTTGGTGTTTGCCATCATCCGTCATGATGGGAACAACACAGAGTTGTACACAGCGAGAGACATCGCACATCGCTGGGTAAAACAAAGAAAAGTCTTCTGTTTCTGAGTAAATTCTTACTGTCAAATGTGACTTTTAAGTGGTTAACTCCTGCTAATGCCGGGGAAGAGTTAAAAAGGAAGCCTACAACACAGCTTTAATGTCTTTAAAAGATGGTTGTAAGGTAATTACTCAGTAATTACTGATGTTTGATGTTCCTGCAGCTCAGAGAGGTTTTGCCGAAGAGCGTCTATTTACACAGAGTGTCTGTGTTTGAAGTAACCAGGTAGGAAAAGGTCCATGGCTTCTCATTTATTTGGTCATAAAATGTGTTTGTGTCACATCAATTAAACTGTTATTAAACCACCCCCCACCCCCCTTCTCACACTATCCCAGGAAAGAGGTCCTGATAAAAGCATCCTCTGAAGACGGGTCGGTAAGCATAACAGCTGGCTTAAAGCACACAACTGTGCGGGTGGAAAGAGAAAATCTGCCTAAAAACTTCTACATTTTGTTCTAAAGTGACCTTTACAATCGCATTTCCAGATGAAATAATGCTCCTCTCGTTCGGCTCATTCTCTAGATGCAGCGGGCGGCCCCCAATATCGACAGGTAACCGTTTCCATCATCTCACGGTTGCTGGGCAACAATCTGCCAAACCACAGAGCGCCGGATCAATTCACCGGAACAGCGATGATGTTTTTATTAGAGAAACGAGGGCGCACGTTACAAAAAGTCTTTCAACAGAAACGTGCACGCACTAAGGAGCGTAACACCCGTTATCAGCGGCGCCGGCGCTTCAGATCAAGATCACGGGATTATTATCTTAATATCTTATGATAACAAAGCCCAAATTCTTATGATAATGGAGGAGCTACAGAAATAATCCGTTTAAACCTTCGACGGTATTGGTGACAAAAACGTCCACTTGGGGTCGTTTTTCCTCTTAATTTGACCATAACTTTCACAGTTTTGCAGCAAATGTCATGATTTTTTGGTGAGAAACATTAATTTGACATAATTTTAAATGATGATTTCAAAATTTTCGCTGTTTTGACAAATTTACTTTTCCTTTCATGGCGTTAGTGGCTGTTTTCAGCCGTAAATTTTGTGTATTTTGTGTACTTTATTTTTTACATTGGCATTTAAGGGGTTAAAATTTAGATTTTAAAAAAATGTTTAGTAATTTTGAATAGAACTGAGGTTGATTAGCAGATTTATGCAAAATATGCAAAATAAATATTTATCTGATATATTTTTTACAGCAGTGAAAGGAAGTTTTTATGAAAATCTGATGCTGCATCAAAGTCAATTATGTTACAAATCTTTGACAAATCCAAGACTGTGATAACATGCAAAAAAATCTCTAGTTTCCAATCATTTTTTATATTGAAAATAGGTCATTTTGTGTTTTTTCCCTCCCAAAATCAGAGACTTCATCTCCTTAATTGGCACTTAAAGGGTTAAAATATTGATTTTTTTTTTAAAAAAATATTTAGTAGCTGCAGTGGATTAACAGATCTGTGCAAAAAATAAAAAAATGATATATTTTTACAGCAGTTAAAAGTTAAAAGTGGCTGAAAACAGAACGCCCTCGAAGGGTTAATCACATTAAATTCTACTGAAAAAATTAGATTTGTCATGTTGATGACCAGAGAATCAGAAAATTAGACAACAATAAAACAAAAAATCTGCTTATTATCGCAACAAAAGAAGCTTTGTTTCTTGACACAGAACGAATAAATATTGACGGTGATATAATGGCGTTAAATATTGATTTAAAATCACCTGAAAATAAATCATTTACATCCAGGCAGTGCTTCGTCCACCCAAGAAAAAAACATCTTATTCTGAGTCGCACCTTTTTCCAACCCTCTAAAAATCCTCATAAACGAAGTAAACAGGAGGGGGAAACAGCAGGGTCAAATCCTCTCACTCTCCCTTTCCCCTGCAGGTATCAGTGCCTGGTTCATGTCAACATTATCCCCAGCTTGGACGTGGCAGTGGTGATGAAGGAGATGTACGTCGACCTTACAACCCCCTACTATGACCCCAGCGGGCTGCTGCAGCTGCTGGCCGACACCAACAGCATTTATATCACACCAGCTGGTAGGAGGAGCCTCTCCACAGCAGTAAGAATCTGTGATGTGTGCAGGAAACCTGACGCTCAAACTGTTTTCCAGAAAGTTTGTCCGGCCCAACTGTCCACCCCCCCACAGAGTCCTCCTCCATCACAGCCCCCACTTTTACAACCACGACATCATCCCCTTCCACCACGCTTAAAATCCAGCCCGCCAACATATCCCTCCCTACGAGCCCGGTCCCCACAAGCCCTGCAAACCTCTCCGGTCAGTCTGCTAATTCAGTCAAATTCCACCGCCGCCGTGAGGAAAGCTGCTGATTGGTCTCCATCTTCCCCGCAGAACTGTATTTCCAGGTTACGGTGAACGTGTCCATAACGGGAGACTGTGACCCAGAACGGATCGTTCCCACTTGGGTGTGTGTCACAAAACAGACGAGACAGATCTAGCTTCGTGCTTCTTAACCTAATGGTTCTTCCTCTCAGCTCAACAGCAGCTTACCTGATGAACTGATGGTCGTCCTGGACTTTCAGCTGCTTCCCAAAGATGAAAGGTATGACATGTAATGAAGCTGCTTCACCCAGATATGTGCCAGATGGAAACTTTCACTGCGAGCACATTAATAAGCACTGATCTCAGTTCCAGGCGTCGGCGCGACCTTGGGTCACATCCCTTTACTTCTGAGGAGGTAAGAAGTAAATATTAAAACTTCTCAGCTCCAAAGTGCCAGAAACTAACTCTGCATGACTTTTAACTTTCATTCTTTTCCAGGGATTCTTATACAAAGTGTCAAGGTAGGGCTCACGTGTCCCTGGTTCATTTCGAATGACTTCCACACAAATTACACTGAACACAAACTACGTCACAAGCTCCACAGTTTGGTTAATTTCTGTCCACCTTGCACCAAAACCCACTCATTTCAGAGCATCTTTCATATTAAATCTGTGCAACCAATAACTCTGTTGCTGCCTGCAGGGAGCGCTTTATTTTCCAGGTGGAAGTCGTGACGCTGCTGTCAGACACACAGCAACTGGAGGAGCAGATTCGGCACCTTCTACTGATGCCTTATGACAACGGCTCCGTCTCCATAGCAACCGAGGACGTGGAGATAAGCCGCATATGTGAGTACGGCTGAAGTTCAGTCAAAGTGGAGGTAAACCGGGGTTTAATTCTCTCTTCTGGCTGCTTCAGTGAAACACAAGTGCACCGCAGAGGCCCAGCAGACCCTGAAAGGCCTTTTTTCGTGGCCGGACACCTCGGGAGGGAAGAACGCCACGCAGGCGTGCCCGGAAAACCCTCACAGCGCCGCCACCCGCCACTGGTGAGAGTCTTACGTTCACACACTGCAGGGCAGTGACTGCAGGGCACGTCTGCAGCTACGCCAAAGACTACGCCTGTGATCATTCTTAGAAGCTCGGCCCGTTTTAGGTCCTAAAAAGGTGGAAAAAGGTCCGATCACAGGTGCAAACTTCATGTAAATGTCTCGTTCTTTTGTCTAGGAAGTTAGATCAAATTCAGAATGGAGATTACTGGCGTGTGAGACAGAAAAGCAGAGTCAGTAGGCTTCATGTGGTGACAGCATGGGTGAAATAAGCCACTAAATCTCTGATTTACAGGTGAAATCAAGCAAATATTTAACACGTTTGGCTGGAAGGCTGTCAGCCCTCATCTAATGTATCAATAAGACTGAGTTCATCCGTGTATTGATCTCATTTCTGTCGCTGTGCTCGGCAGACGCTCTGTGTTGACTGTGTTTCAGCAACAAATAATGGCCGGGCTGTAAAAGCATTAGTCAGGATCTCGGAGGCCATAATGAACGATTTTTGTGAAATGATTCCCTGAACCAGCTGTGTAAATGTCACCGATCCATTAACTGCTCATTTTCTGCTTTAAACACATTCGCTGATATGGATCGTTCAGTTCTCACACACAAACGTAAAAGAGGAATAAAGCAAACTGAGCTGGCATTGACATATAAAGCTCTATATCAGGGATGTGTCCGGTCCTGGAGGGCCGCTGTCCTGCAGGCTTTAGATGCTTCAACACACCTGATTCAGATGAAATGGATCTCATCGAAAGGTTGTTAAGTTCTGCACAAGCCTGCTAGTGATGCATTGATCTGATTCAGGTGCGTTGGAGCAGGGAAGCATCTTAAACCTGCAGGACAGCGGCCCTCCAGGACCGAGATAAAACTCTGTTTAAGGTCCTTTAATAGAGTCCCGTCTGTTTTCCCTTGACAGCAAACTGCGTCTGGAGACCCACTGGACAGATCCGGACCTGGAAGACTGCCATCCAGTGGTGGAAACCATCCCTGATCTGGACCATGTTGAAGTCACCGCTGGTATGTGGTTCTGTTTGTGGAGCTGCAGCCGTTTCTCACACCGGAATCTAAAATGTCATCCATCTGCAGAGAATGCAAAGGACGTGGTGGGGATGATTAAAGACTTACTGAGGAACCCCTTCCCTCTCACCGACAAAGAGCTGATCGCAATCCTCAACAAGCTGAAGGACGTTCTCAGCGTCAGCATTGTCACGCCACAACTTGGCCAAGCTCTGATCGACGTCATTTCAAGCATACTGGAGTCTGAAAGCGACCTCGTGCCTTTCACCAACACGTACGTCTGAAACCAGCACAAAAATGCAAGCAGAGCCCTCACTGATCAGCAATCTGTGCACAACCCGCTTCTGTTTCCCTCTCCAGCATCCTGAACATTACAGAAGAAGTAGGAGACAGAATGGTCGGTTACGAGGGCTCCTACACCCTGGCTGCTCCAGCGATCGCCATCTCTGTGGTGGATGTAGCTCCTGAACAGCTCGGCAGCTTAAGTTTTGGGGTGACGTCTGATCCGACTGGCACAAACCCAGAGGTAAAAAATAAAAAACACTCTCTTTAATCGGTCTCATCTGCTCTTTGGAAAGATTTCGCTCGTAAAAGTCCATCCTTTACACCATTTAGGGTGAAATGGATCAGCCTCAGCCCCGAGGCAGCTTAAATTAATTCAAGTTCATCCCATTCTTTATCTATAAGGGCTAATGTGACGTCGGCCCACCCTGAGCACAGAGAACAGCTTCAACTTTTCCACAAGGTTTAGGAGTGTGTTTATGGCAGTTTTTGACCATTTTTCCAGAAGCCTGGCTCTCAGTCTCTGCTCTAACTCATCCCAAAGGGACTCTATCAGGCTGAGGTCAGGTTCTTCCACACCAAACTGGCTCATCCAGGTCTTTATGGACCTTATTTTGTGCTCTGGTGCACAGTCCTGTTGGAGCAGGAAGGGTCCATCCCCAAACTGTTTCCACAGAGTTGGGAGCATGAAATGGTCCAAAATCTCTTGGTATCTGAAGCATTCAGAGTTCCTTTCACTGGAACTAAGGGGCCAAGCCCAGCTCCTGAAGAACAACCCCACACCATAATCCCCCCTCCACCAAACTTAACACTCAGCACAATGCAGTCAGATACGTACCGTTCCCCTGGCAACCGCCAAACCCAGACTCCTCCATCAGGTTGTTAGATGGAGAAGCGTGATTTAACCCTCCAGAGAACTCGTCTCCACTGCTCTGGAGTCCAGCGGCGGCAGCTTTACACCACTGCATCCGACGCTTTGCATTGCACCTGGTGATGCAGTTACCATGGAAACCCATTCCACGAAGCTCCCTCCGCTCTGTTCTTGAGCTGCTCTGAAGGCCACATGAAGTTTGGAGGTCTGCAGCGACTGACTCTGCAGAAAGTCGGCGCCTCAGACTTCCACTCTGTTATAATCCCACTGACAGCTGTGTCTGGGGAATATTTAGCAGCGAGGAAACTTCACGACTTGTTGCCCAGGTGGCATCCTGTCACGGCACCACGCTGGAACTCGCTGAGCTCCTGAGAGCGAGCTGTTCTTTCCCAGTTTGTAGAAGCAGTCTGCAGGCCGAGGTGCTTGGATTTAAGCACCTGTGGAAGGGACTGGAACACCTGGGTTTAATTATGGGCGGGTGAATACTTTTGGGAGATTCATGCATCGAAACATTCTGCAAAAACCCTGCTTCAAGCATAAATCTCTCTTTCTGTTCTAGATTTTTATCAACAGCTACCCCTTCAATGGCACAGTGGCTTTCATCTCGCTGCCTCCTGTCCTGCAGCACAGCTTCCCACAGCCGGGCCTGAACCAGAACCAACCCAGAGTGCAGTTTCAGTTCTTCAGCATCCCACACCTCTTCCAGGTCCATTACATCAAAAAGCACAAAACACTCTGACAAACCGTGTCATTCCCACGCGCTGAACGCTTTGTTTCCTTTTGCAGGGCAGCCCAGACCAGCTGATCCTCAACACCTTTGTGGTGTCTGCCAGCGTGAGCAACGCCAGCTGTCCAATCAAAGACCTGGAGGAGGACGTCGAAGTCATGCTCCGGCATCTTAAGCCTAAAGCGGTAGGTCTTTCACTGCTGTGATGCTTCCAAAGCTGCTGATATTATGAAGGACTGAGCAGATCTCATTTTCTGTTCTGTTAAAGCTTGACAAGGAAGTAAAGTGCGTTTACTGGAACTTCAATAAAAACAGTAGGTCCTGATTTAACCCCTTTTCAAACTGTAATAAAGGCTGGATGAACGAGGACAAATCATGTGTCGATGTTTCCATGCAGATGGACACGGAGGCTGGGATGATGACGGCTGCCGAATACACAACAGCAGCTCCAACTCCACCACCTGCCTGTGTGATCATCTCACACACTTCGGAGTCCTTCTGGTACAAACTAGTACAGATATGCAGTTTAGGGAGTTTAGGAATAATACCAGCAGTGCAAACAGTCCTATAACTAACTCTGCATAACAGCATTAAATCAACTTATCTGGTGTAAAAGCTCCACCCTGCAGCTCTGAGTCACTGCCTTCTCTGTCGTGATTGGATCTGATGACACCTTCACGGTCAATAAATACATATTTACTACTGTTGACAAAGCAGCGTTTCTGTCTAGGATGTCTCCAAGACTCCCGTGGACCCGGCCAATGGACAGATCCTGACCATCATCACCTATGTTGGCTGTGGAGTCTCGTCGCTCTTCTTGGGAATCACGGTTCTCACTTACGTGGCTTTGGAGTAAGACAACCACAGGATTGTTTTTCTACAGCCCTGCCAACACAAATGCATTTAAAAATGTAAAAATGTGTGTTTTTTAATGAAAAATGTGTTTTTTTTCTTTGTTTCTTTGCCTTTGCATTCCTTAAAGTAACAACAACTGACCGACACTATGCTTATTTCCGTGTCCACCTTAGAAAGCTCCGTCGAGACTATCCTTCCCAGATCCTCATCAACCTCTCTCTGGCCCTGCTGTGCTTGAACCTGGTGTTTCTGACCAACTCCTGGCTGTCGTCGTGGGGCCTGCATGGCCTCTGTGTGGCTGTGGCCGCCATGCTGCATTACTTCCTCCTGGCATCTTTCACCTGGATGGGATTAGAGGCTGTTAACATGTATTTTGCCCTCGTCAAAGTGTTCAACGTCTATGTGCCCTCATACATCCTCAAGTTCTGTGCTGCGGGATGGGGTGAGCTGTTTTTGCCTGGCCGGCTTTCAATAATTGTAGATATTTAAGTTTTAATGGAACTCTTTGCGACAGGGATTCCTCTGGGGATCTGCATCCTGGTGCTCATTGTGAACCGAGAGGCGTACGGCAGCCACCTCCACACAGACACTCGCTCTGCTTCACAGCCACTGGACAACTCGGACAACTTGTGAGTCAAGGCTTTGACCTTTGACCTAAACGTGAGAGTTTTAAATCAACAGCAAGACTAACAGAACGCGTCTCGGTGCGTCTTTTCTACCCCTTTCCTTTGTTGCTCCCTCAGCTGCTGGATCCAAGACGATGTGACGTTTTATGTGTCTGTGGTCGCCTACGCTGCGCTGGTCTTTCTCTTTAACATCGGGGTAAATGATCTCTGTAAAGTATAAGCATTAAAGACAAATCCTCCTAATCTAATTTAAGGCAGACCACTTTTAGAGAAGTATAGTTTTAGACTGATGAGACCAAACTATCAAAAGCACATAAGACTTATTTTACCATCTCTAAAGAGAAAGCACGTCTCAGTATAACCAAATTTAAATCCTTTTCTGTTCTCCTGTATTTTAAGTTCTCTAAGCCTTCTTTTGGGTCTCCTTTTAGGTTTTTGTGGTGGTTCTGATTCAGATTCGTAAAATGCGATTCAACAGTCCAGCAGGAACCCGGAGAGGACTTTTGCACGACTTGAAGGGAGTTGCCAGTCTCACTTTGTTGCTTGGGCTGACGTGGACTCTTGGCCTCTTTACCTGGGGACCAGGAAGGATGGTTCTGCTGTACATGTTCTCTGGACTGAACACCCTGCAAGGTTGAGATTTCTTTTTTCTTGCATTATTCATTGAAAATTGAATGACGTCCAGCATGTCTAGAAAGCAGAGCAATTACATGCAATTTCTCAGAATTTGATCTAATTTTACCAAACTCATGGGAGGCTTTAGGTTCTTAAACAACATCTGACCGCAGGTCAGGCCTTTAACATTTAATCTGTCATGGTTTGGCAGCTGTAGCGGGTCCTTGTCACAGTTTGGGGGATTATAGGCTGAATTTACTGACCTAAAGGTGCCATTTGTATAAAAAAAAAAAACACTGCTGCCTCCAACCGAGGCGGGAAAAGCAATAAATATGATGAAAAATATGCAGCTAAGGCAACTCTAGGGACAGACAATCAGTCAATGTAGGGTCGTCTGCTCGCGGGCCAACAGAAGAACAAGAAAAAGAATATAATGAATGACGTCTGCTGAGAGAAGAGATTCAACATTGCAAAAACCGTGTTTATTCCAGGTCTTTTTATCTTCCTCTTCCACTGTCTGATGAAGGAGAACGTGAGGAAACAGTGGAGGATTCACCTGTGCTTCGGACGTTTTCGACTGGAGGAGCACTCTGGTACCGGCACATAAACACTGGGATGCCACACAAACACTCACAGTATATATATGAAACAAAAAACCGTCTGAATCAGGGTGTCAGACTGTTGTAAGAGCAGTTCTACCGTGTCTGACACCTTTGTCCAGAGTGGAGCAACTCGGCATCGGTCGGAGTCCAGGCCAAACCAAAGGAAAATCCTCCAAAAGCAAGAATACCGTCGGTCCGCTCGGTCAAGTCCAGCTCCACAGAGAGCACATCGGCCTCTTCCGACTCCAGCCAGAGAGACTCACCCTGCAGGAGACCAACCCTGGGTGAGGATGGTTCGATTCCTGAGTAAAAACATGTAGGATTATCCAACATGTGCAGAAAACACGCACAAATAGCATCAAAATGACATTTTTCTAATTGTGTGGACAAAAAAGGCAGTTAAATTATAACCGTATGCTTTACAACTCTGACGCATTTTTCCAAGATAATCATCAAGTGTTGGCATTTAACCGGCTGTGAATCCCCTCATTCTTCCCTATTAAAAACACCTTAAAGGTTACAGTTAAAAGTGTGATTTCAGCTTGTTTACATCACAGCCTCAGACGTCACGGTCCCCCTGTGGCCAGAGTCCCAGCCAAGGTCACGGCCTCCATTAATGACATTAAATAATTACAATTAAGCTGCTTTAAGTGCAACTAGAACGACGGGAATGTTATTTCTTAACACTTCCCCTTCTGACAGTTTAAATAGTTTGACCCAAACTCTCCGGTATGTGCCCTCAACTGACATAAAGATGATTAGTTTTCCCACACCTCTAAAAACACAGATGTTTAATTATCTTGCAGGTCTTTTTGTCAATAGCCTCGCTCTTCCTCGAGCTCAGACAGACCCGTGCGACGCAGGAGGTCCGCCTTCCCACGGGGGGACGTATCCCACATCTGGCTGGAGAAATCACTTGCTAGATGAGGAACAACAGGGATAATACCAAAAAGCAGCAGCCTAATCACACTGTCTTTTATTCCAAGACAATGAGATGTTTAATCAGCGCAGAGAGGAGCCAAATGCATCCGCAAGGCCCCACCTTCTCTTTTTCACGCATTTCCTTTTGTTGATTTTGTTTCTGCTAAATATTGTAAAAGAGCTTGTAATTATGAAGACATGAGCAGTTGCATCAGTTCCTAGGAGGAGTTGGTTGCCAAGCAACTGGTGAGTGGAGCTGTGGAGACAATGAACTGTAGTACAAGAGTATGGTGAAAAAAAAGCAATAAAAAAAAAACACAAATTTAACAATCCAAAAGTCTCGCTCTTTGCCTGCTTTGCTATGCGTTTCTGAGGTTTGACCAAACATGGCGCCGGTCTGAGCTACCGTTTTGACACGTGAACAGCTCACCGTGCAGCGCTCATTTCGCTGAAGTGGCCCATCTCTGCTGCTCACTTCAACCATTTGAAGCCAGTGCGGTCCTGGGTCTTTATACTCTGAATATCCACGGCATGCATTGATATTTCATTTCTCATAGAGACTTCTGCTGGTACTTTCACTGTAAATGTGCTCGCTGAGAAAGGCATCAGTCACTCGTTCCGTCTCACTACTGAAAGAGATGTGTTGACACCTGCTAAAGCTTTAGTTTAGTTAGTTTTGATCATGACTGGCTCCATAATCAGGCTAACAAAGGCTTCTGTCCCAACTGGGTCCCTCCGTTGGTCCCAGGATTGTCGTCTAGCAGCTCCTACACCACGCCTAAGACAATCCAAACTCTGTTCATGTGTCGTCCCACGATGGTGGAATGACCTACCGAGCGCTACCAGAACAGGGGCGTCCCTGTCTATCTTCAGGAAGCTCCTGAAAACCCAGCTCTTCAGAGAGCATCTCCTATCCCAGCACTTACCTTGTACTTCCCTCCCCCCTCTATCTCTGCACTTTATCTTTCTGCACTTCCTTCTATGCCTGCACCCTATCTCTACTCTGTCCCCTCTGACAGAGTCGGACTCCTGGGTTCCTTCTATGGAGCTTATTGTTAGCTTTTTATAAAGCTGTTATATCTTCATTTGTAAGTCGCTTTGGATAAAAGCGTCTGCTAAATACATAAATATAAACTCTATGCTTGACCGAATAGTTCATAACACATTTTTCTGCAGTTATTTCAGTTTTACTCTGACTTTAAGGTCAATATTGAGAATCCTGGCACACAAAAGAAAATCCTTGGTGCAAGTAGGACCCGAAAATTAGCCAAAATTCTACAAGAAAAGGTCACATTTAGTCTAAAAATGGATTTGTCAACCAACATTTCACAATGATGTGGTTGATGATGCACCTTTGTGACAACATCTGCACTTAAATGAACCAAATAACTGCTAAAACGTTAATAATAAAGTCTTTCTGCACTTCCTTCTATGCCTGCACCCTATCTCTACTCTGTCCCCTCTGACAGAGTCGGACTCCTGGGTTCCTTCTATGGAGCTTATTGTTAGCTTCTTATATAGCTGTTATATCTTCATTTGTAAGTCTCTTTGGATAAAAGCGTCTGCTAAATACATAAATATAAACTCTATGCTTGACCGAATAGTTCATAACACATTTTTCTGCAGTTATTTCAGTTTTACTCTGACTTTAAGGTCAATATTGAGAATCCTGGCACCCAAAAGAAAATCCTTGGTGCAAGTAGGACCCGAAAAATTAGCCAAAATTCTACAAGAAAAGGTCACATTTAGTCTAAAAATGAATTTGTCAACCAACATTTCACAATGATGTGGTTGATGATGCACCTTTGTGACAACATCTGCACTTAAATTAACCAAATAACTGCTAAAACGTGAATAATAAAGTCTTTCTGCACTTCCTTCTATGCCTGCACCCTATCTCTACTCTGTCCCCTCTGACAGAGTCGGACTCCTGGGTTCCTTCTATGTAGCTTATTGTTAGCTTTTATAAAGCTGTTATATCTTCATTTGTAAGTCTCTTTGGATAAAAGCGTCTGATAGATACAGAAACATAAACTCTATGCTTGACCGAATAGTTCATAACACATTTTTCTGCAGTTATTTCAGTTTTACTCTGACTTTAAGGTCAATATTGAGAATCCTGGCACACAAAAGAAAATCCTTGGTGCAAGTAGGACCCGAAAATTAGCCAAAATTCTACAAGAAAAGGTCACATTTAGTCTAAAAATGGATTTGTCAACCAACATTTCACAATGATGTGGTTGATGATGCACCTTTGTGACAACATCTGCACTTAAATGAACCAAATAACTGCTAAAACGTTAATAATAAAGTCTTTCTGCACTTCCTTCTATGCCTGCACCCTATCTCTACTCTGTCCCCTCTGACAGAGTCGGACTCCTGGGTTCCTTCTATGGAGCTTATTGTTAGCTTTTTATAAAGCTGTTATATCTTCATTTGTAAGTCTCTTTGGATAAAAGCCTCTGATAAATACATGCTAAACACAAACTGCTTTGTTAGCATTTCTGGCTCCGTTCTAAGTGTTCTTGGAGTAGAAAGTTTTACTCGAGTCATTCAAACCAACTCCTTCAGTGCGGTGCCCAACGGCTGCGTCGTCTTTATTCTTTCAAACTGAAAACTCGAGGGTTACACACCAAACAAAAGAAAAATGCAGAACAACAAGTCAAATCTCACGGGATAAACTCAACAGAACGGGTTTCAGGGCCAGTGCTCAGGCGCTGAAGCAGTCCACCAGCTTTTTGGCATTCCAGGGCCCTGCGTGGACGCTCAGGAGCTGTTGTTTGATCAGATCTTTAACTGTCTGGTACACAACGGCGTCCACCTGCAGAACAACAAACCGCACAGCGACACTAAGGTGAAGCAAACCTCTTCCTCGCTCAGCAGTGAGAATGAACATACCTTGACACTGTGGTAGGTGGGAAGCTCCAGCAGGTAGCTGTGCCCGCCCAGCAGTGCAACTTGGCAGAAAGAACTGTAGAGGGCTCTCTTGCAAAGTCTGCTGGAGAAGCCAGACCCACTCACAGAGGGAGACCTGGGACACAGCACAGCAAATATCTCCTAAATCAGTCTTTCCCTTTAAATAGAGATCGCCTTAGATTCATCTTATTTAGGAAAGATATAGACTTTTTCCTACCTAAAGTAATTTACTGAATGCTCCTTTAAGTCATTACAGGCAGCTGTAGTGTTTAAAAGTGCTCTGCTGCACTTATAATTTTAAGAATACATATCCTACAGCACAATGAGGCATTTGTCTCATATTTGTGACGAATGCTGAACGTTTCCACGGCCTCAGCTTCAAAGCTTTGTTGTGCTAAACATACAAACGTCTTCTTTCAGGCTGCAGCAGCAGCGGCTGTCTGTGTTCTGCCTGAAAAATCCACCACGTGCACGCATAAGATGTCAGGACAAATAAGGGTTGGAGGAGAGATTTAGTGCTCACAGGAACCGTCATTAGCAAATCAAGACCAAGATACTGTCTGCAGCCCATAATATTCCCACTTGCTGGAACTTAGCACTTCTGAAATGAGGGCTCACTGTCCTGCGCTCCTTCCTCACAGTCCGTCTTACTCTGGCTCTACTGAGAACACCACCCTGGTGTTAGCTTCAGCTGCAGGACAGAAGATGAAACAGCCCGCCCGACCGAATGTGATGAGCTGGATCTCTGTTAAAGGATAACAGCCTCGAGTGAGAGCCAACGTCTGCAGAGCACTGCTGCTAGTGGAAATCAACAGTTGCCTGCAGCTCCAAAAACAAGAGATGGCAGGAGCCCCAGGCCATACCGGAGCTGTCAAAAGCCCAGCCGCATTAAACCCCACCCCACCCCGACGGATCTATTACAGGGCTGCAGGACTGTAAAGCGGGAAAGTCGCAGTGAGGTCTAGAAGAGTACCGGACATCGCACCAGCCCCACATGTTTGATGGAGGGACGTTTTAACATTTACATCTTGCACCAAGCAAAAAACAAGCTAACCAAGCTAAAATCTTACCCCTCAACAATGATGCCTTTGCTGCTGTCCAAAACTTCGATGTCCTTATCTCCAAGACACCAGTTGATGCTGAGGTTGTCGTGCAACGGGGACGTCGCAACAGGTCCCACGTGGTCGCCGTGGAGAAGAAAGACGTCGTGCTTCTTGTAGCTTGGAGGCAGAAATTCCTCCCATCCATCACCCAGTCTCTTGTTGGCGATATCAGACACTTCTTTGTTGAAGGTGTTCTGGCTTCCTGAGTAAAGAGGAATTAAAATGAACGCCATGAAAGAAAGACAGCTTCGATCATTTCTGACCGTTTCGCAGAGGATACTCTCTACGCTACGATAAAAAACAGCGATAACACGTGGAAACATGCAGCAGCAACAGGGTTTAAATGCCCGACTCAACTGTGCGTGTCGGCAGCTTTGAGCAGCACTTAGGCCCCAGAACTCCAGCAACTTAACTTGCTAAATCTACTTTGCTCGTTCGGTGCAGAAGAAGAAGATGAAGAAAGCCCCGGGGTAAAGTTAATTACCCCGGGGCTGACATGCATCTTCTATGGAAAAGGCCTCTCATGGTGTTGTTAAGTCGGCTATTTCCTAACTGTAGCTTCATTTTTAGCGTACAACTTCTCTCAAATAGCTCCGGGGTACAAGAAATAAAGTAAGCATGTTTCCCGTGGTGTGGAATATGAAACATATGATCCTCCAGCTCTTTACCTAGCACCATGCTGGTGATGTAAAGTGGCTGAATGAAGTGGCTCAGTAATGCCCCCTGAACCCCGGTGATCGTCCAGCGACACAACTTGTCAGTACCGGACATGCAGCAGACTTTGGCCCCCCACAAACTTGGGTCGAGGTAGGCCACAGACACCAGCTGGCCCTTAGCGTGATACTGCAGCTTCAGAGTGGTCCAAGTGTTGTTTGCTGAGCCCCTAAACAGTAAATGACATCACTTAGACGGCGAGAATCTGGGGAAATACTTTTTCCAGTAAAAAAACAGGTTAAAATCATGCCATGAAAATGATACTTTGCTTGCTTTCCTTCACCTATGCAGCGGGATGAATAAACAGCTTTAAATTTAGGCATTTTTAAACCAAGACCTTATTTCTGGTATGAAATACGTTCATCTACTCACCGAGAACAGTTTGATAAGGCTAAATAAGCTATAAAAAACTCTAAATAAGGCATTATCTGTCTTTATTTCACCAATACTTTAAGAAGAATGAATGAATGAACGTGTGCTATAGCTCTGTTAGCTCATAGCTCTGTTAGCTCATAGCTCTGTTATGTGGCTACTTGCAGCTATAGGAGAGCTAACGGAGGGATTTCTACACAGGCACTCTACTGGGACCACTTCATCCACACGCCCCCCTGCAGCACAGTTTATTCACTCCGTGCTCTGTGACAGTCGGCTAACTTCACACAGAGTTTGCTGCTGATAGTTTTGTGCAACATGGCAGGATATTTATCAGATTTTGACAACGTGGACGACGACTTTGAGTAAGATGGATGTTCTTACCGGAGTAAATGAGCTGTGCTGCAGGGGGGCGTCGATGACATCATCCCAGTAGACGAGTGTGTAGAAAGCTCTTTATAAGCCCCCGGATAGCCGCCAATAACAACAACACAGCAGCTCTGAGCTAACAGAGCTATAGCACACGTTCATTCATTCATTCTTCTTAAAGTATTGGTGAAATAAAGACAGATAATGCCTTATTTAGAGGCTGCATCCTCTAAGCCCCGTTCACTCCGTTATATGGATCTCCAGTTATCTAAATATCTTCTGAAGGACGCCAACTTTCACCAAACTGTTCTCAGTGAGCAGATGAACGTATTTCATGCCAGAAATAAGGTCTAGGTTTAAAGTTCCCCTTTAAGAACTGTGTTCCCATGTCCTACTTATAAAACTAATCAGCATACCTATATTTTAGTTGTTTTCTGTAATTCTCAACAGTAATATAACAACCGTGAAATGCTTCATTTTTTTGCTTCGGAGATCAAAAAGTTTGAATAAAATCCTTAATTTAGATCACACCGTAGCTTTCTGCCTCCAAAGCATGGCTCTGAGCAAAGACACACATTAAAACAATCACGGGAAAGGACTGATAACCAGGCTGCTGTACTTGAAGTAGAAGTTCTTAGCAGCTCCCTCGGGGCACTGATTGGTGTAAAGATGCAGGCTGATTTTGGGTTTGAGCTGCAGCTGGTGGCTGTCTGCACTACTCTCAAAAATACACTTCTCCTTGGCCTTTGGATCAGCATCAAAGAACAACAAAAGCTGCTTGTACAGAAACCTGAACGTGAGCCAGAAAAGGAGAGAAATTAACGTGAGGCACAACAGAAGCATTTATCAATGGCAGAATGAGACAGAGGAAACACTTCTTTTTTAATTTGGAGCTGGCCATTTTTCCTCTGCAGCACATTTCTTAAAGGATGAGCATTCTTGAGGCGATTGTCCATTGGCTGAAGAGCGTTTTTGTACCTTCGGAGAGCCCTCCTGGCGATGATGATGGCGTGGCAGTCGTGGACCATCTTCCCACTGTAGCAAAGCCACTTGGTGCAGCTTGAACGGCCGGTCCCCAGCGCTACCACACTGTAACGCTCACATGCACGACCAGCAGTATCCAGCACTCCTGTGGGGACAAGAAGCTGCAGCTCTCTACAATGCATCAACAGCTGTCACAAATAGGGGAAATTGTCCGTTGAAGGCATTGCCACTTCATTTCAAAGCAACTTTAAAAGGTTTGTGTTAAAAAACATCCTCTGGGCTTTCTACACCCTTCACAGAATTCATCAGCCTTTTAAATGGGCCGGGTCCCGTCTGAAAGGGACGCTGGCCTGTGATAGGACTGGCCTGAATGGGTTAGGATCCAGAATGTAGAGATTAAAAAGTAACTGGACAGTCAAAATGAATTAGGCTCAGCCTAAGAGCAGCTAGAGAAGCCTCATGATTCTCATTTAGTGTGGCAGGGTGACGGATTACAGCATGAACATCAGCTGTATGCCTGAGCCACATGGAGGCCAGGATCTCCGTCTGCGTGCAGCGAAGAGCAGCCAAAAACGTTCAGAAATACAGAAACACGATGGTGAGGTAACAGCAAAAAACACACATTTCATTGTAATCCAACCTGGTCTCAACAGACACAGCGAGAGGTTCAGCAACCCACAAGGAACTTAAGCAACTGGGTGTTGTGATGTCAACTTTGGACCAGAAAGGGTCCAGAAAGGAGAGTCATGCATGAACAGCAGCTATTCCTCTGGGCTGGTTGGAGCATCTGGCATCAGGTTGCCTTCTTATCACGTGAGAAAACTCTCCTGGATGGCGTGTGATGTGTCAGTGTTCCTCCCAGAGGAGCTGCAGGATGTGGCGTCGAGTCTCTGCTCAACATGCTGTCATTTTTAAATATCTCAACACATTTTTTCATTCCTTTGGAGCAATATCAATCAGAATCAGTGCATTTTTCACAAATGTTTCATGGTTAAAGTAGGAAATCTTGAGAAAGCATCGTCACAACAAACCTAAACCAATCTCAATGTTTGGAGGCGGTTCACATCCACCGACCGTGTAAAATGTGACGTTAAAGGCTGCCCACAACAGTAAAATACTCTCAGTATCAAGTATCAAGTGTTGAAGGCAGCAAGAATATAAAGAGAGAAACACAAAGCTTACCTCTTATCAAGACAAACGCCGCCATGTGGCTTTTACAGCCACGAAACTCCGGACACATTCTCAGAAGGCTGTCGAACTTCTCACTGCTCATGGCTGCCATGTGGTTCTTGTGCCAGTCGCTCTGCCAAACTGTAGGACACAAAATGTAACAGGAAGTGAGAAGTTGGGTTAGCAGAAACCCTCTCATGTGTCTTTACAATGGAAAAGGCTATAAAGTGTTGCCCATTCAGCAAAAAAAACAAGTTTAAAGCCCTTCTGCGTCGGGTTCATCTTTCCATTTACATGCTACATCTAAACTGATGTTTTGCTCATTTGGATGAAAAACAGGTTTTAACTCAGCGTCTACCTCACTACTGATAAAGGGGATCATCTGAATCCCATTTAACATTGATCTGGGGATATTTTGAAGGAGATTCAGTCTCATTATGCTTCAGAGAGAAAGGTCTTCGGAGAAGAAGAACAGGTTATATCCTGTCGGCTGACGAGGGAAGACGCCGACATTCAAGACCACCTGCAGATTTCTGGGGGTAAATGCAGGGGCAACACTGAAAATTTCCATTACACGGGTCGGTGCGGCTCGCATTTTTCCGTTTTCTTTTGCAGGAAGCAAAGAAAAAAGACCTTTCTTTGTACTACCTTAAACCGAGGTTCTGATAATCTGACTCTATGAGGTCAAGACCGCTGTTTGGTCATCGTCGCCGTGGCGACATAAGTTTCTTTAGTTTCTGCAACAGCGCAAACAACGCACTCCTCTTCGGGCTGAGACACTTTATCGATACCGCGATATTTATCGATGTATCGATTTTTTGTTTATTTTTTAGCAAACTTTATTTAAAAAGTGAGACGTTACAATTAGTGAAAACACAGAATCCAAACAATACCGGGGGGGTTTGGGTCACATTATACAAAACAGTGGTAAATTAGGTTATAAAAATGTTATAAAGTGCATAGCTCAGTGGTTTTGGTGGCTTTTCTGTTCCTTCTCAAAAATAAAGAAAGCTGGTTTGTGTTTAGAGAGTTTGGATTTGTTTTTATGGTATTTAGCAAGTAAAACAAGCAGGTTGATGATGTAATATTCACAACAGAAACACGTTTGTGACACGTTTGTTTGTTTCGGTTTGTCCGGCGGTGTTGTCCTTCCGGGTCAAAGGTCGGACCACCGGTCCAATCAGCCACGGTTCATGTCAAATCACACTGTCCCTTTAAAATCTTTCAGAAAATGATGTGTAATAAATCGTATTGAATCGAATAAAATCGTGAGAATAGCGTATCGCTACAGCCCTACTTCCTTTTGCTATTAAATTATCCAAAAGGCTATGATACTGATGGCACAAGTGTGTGCATTACTGATGAATCCAAATGTTTATTAACCTCGAGTCTACTTAAATGACCAATCTATCCTCACTTTTGATACAAGCATTGGCGAAATCAGCACACATGCAGGGTTTCTGCAGCTTTACATCTGATAAATGGCTGATCCCGGCTCTCGTTGAGGGGATACTGTGTGTGGGGGGTAAGCGTGGAAGAGCCAATAGCTACAGCACCTTCGGCCTTTGTGCTTTCCAGTTGACCGTTGAAGTCCTTGATGTGGTCGACTAGAAGCTCTTCATCTGAGAGGACGCTTTCAGGAGGCGACACTCCCCGCAGAGAAAGGGCAGCTCCATCATCCTCATCATCAGAGTCTTCATCCTGAGGAAAGAAAGGAAAAGAGTAATAACTCGAACCCTCCCATTAACCTTCACACCACCTTTCAACAACTGTCTTTACGATAAGGCGATGAAGACCAGACATGTGCGAGTTAGAAACTGGAAATGTGTGTTTGCTGCTCGCAGTTTAAGGAAAGTTTAAGGTGGCGGCGGGTGTTTAAGTCACCAAAACACGGGAAGAATTTTAGATTTCACTTTGATGTCAGATGCTCAAACGCAGTTTGACAAATACAATATCTAATTGATTCATCCTTTTTTCTGATAACACTTCTACTTCAAACAGCAGAGGAAAACCAACGTGAGCTTTTTACTCCCTGAAATATGTCGCGTGTGACAAGTTCTGGGGGGAAACTGTATTTACAAAAAGGCACTAAAAGGCCTTTAATATGAGACAACAGCCACTGTGAAAACCCTGGTGAGACGTAAATTCATTTACCTCTTGTTCCAAAAACACGTCATCAGAAGCAAGTTCATATCTGCGCTGAGGAGCAGCAGGTGTCTCCATCCTGGGTCTGTCACCTGCTTCACAAAGTAAAGCCACTCCTGCACGCCGATGGTCGCCGGCAGCAAGGGAATCATCTCTAAGATCAAATCAAATCAAATTTTACTCATATGGCACCGTTCATACTTTAAAAGTGCCTCAAAGAGGCTAAAAACAACAACTATATAGAACATACCAACCCTCCCACCCCCATAAATACCCAGAGAGACACCGAGCTCAGACCCACTGCACCTGTGAGATAGAAACATGGCGGCACCCAGACCTAAGGCAGGGAAAGAGCCACCTGGGGGGGGGGGGGGGGGGGGGGGGTCGACCACAGGGAGCGCCACAGAGACAAGAGGCCCCCACACCAAGGTGCAGAGTCCTCCAGCCACCCGGGCCGGAGCAGTCCACAGGACAGCCCCCCGTCAGGGGACCAAAAGCAGCTCCCAGCGTGGTCGGCCCCCCCCCCTGAGGAAACACTGGAGCTAAAAACTGAAAAACTAAAGCAGTAAAGTAAGATAAAAAGGTGTAAAATGAACTAAATAGATTAAAAAAGCTTTTCAGCTCTTATAGTTAAAACATATCATTAAAATAATATAGAACAAAAATCAAATATGATAAAAAGTTTGATTAAAAGGAATAAATTAAATCAAATTAAAGCCTGATTAAAAAGGTGAGTCTTGAGCCTCTTTTTAACAACATCAACAGTCTCTGCGGCCCTGAGCGTCCCCGGCAGGCTGTTCCACAGTCGGGGGCCGGTGCCGGTAAAAGGCCGGTGCCTGAAGACCTCAGGGTCCGTGAGGGTTGATATGATAAAAGTCAGTCTGATGAATAAGAAGGCCCAAGACCGTTAAGACATCTAAAAACGAGTAAAAGAACCTCTAATAAGAGGGTAAGACAGAGAGGTTAGGACAGATTCAACCACTGAGACTGTGGTTCACCCTTCACTAACCAACGGTGTGTGGGTCACACGCTACTCACCCGCCTGCTGTGTACCTCAGCAATGACACAATTAAAACCAAATCACTGTTGGAAAAAAAACAACCAAGAACAGTTTGGTTTCCTTGAATTAAGCGGTGAAATGCACTCCCCCGATGGGACAAAGTCAATCTGTCTAAAGGCAAGATAACTACAGTCGACAACCACTTTTCCACCAAGAACACCCAGCGCTTTCAGCTACAGGGAATTAAATAATTGCTTCAGACCCCTGGTTGCTTGTTTTCCCCTCGCAGACAAAGACTAAGCAAATTAGTGCACTAATTCACTGCTGGATATCTGTCTGAGGCGGTCAGCTGCTGCCAGACAAGTTGCATCTTTCTCCAGGGTTGCTCTAAGGTATGAGTGTTTTTTCCGGCCCCCTTACCTCGGCCCAGCATAAACTGCAGCACCACCCTTGGGCTGGACTTGAGGATGGTGAAGGTGTAAAACCGGCTCACTGTCAGCTGACTGAAAAGCAGCTGCACCGCCTCTTGGACTGCACTCATGTTCGTTTTGATCTCCCATGCTTGTCAAGCAGCCTGTAGAAAAATTAAAACTGAATCAAGCCCATTTATCCGCCATGCACACTCAACTTAAAGAAATAACAATTAGAGGCCTAGGGTGGAAGAGATTTAGCTGAATTTTTGCGACACCACCCTGGTTTTTGACCAATATGGCCGCAGTTACCTTCGTTGGTCAACTGAAGGCTAATGAGTGCTAGCTAACCTAGCTGCTGTAATTAAACCTCTCTGTTCGGTTTAATTATTTAACAAACACAACAATTACTCACAGAATTCACTGTTGCAAATTTGTGGGGGGAAAAAGGTTATAAAAAAGTCTGATATTTTCCGTCCGACCGCTAAAACTTTTAGAATAGCAGTAAATGTTAACCTGACATGCTAATTATTAGCGTTGCTGCTCCATCTCCATTATTAGCATGGAAATAAAAAGATTGGACAGACTCTATGTATGAGACGATGGTAACTCCTTTAATTTCCAAATACACCTTCCGGGATCTTACCTTGACTCATTACACGGTCCTCACGGCTGGAAATGACGAGTCTGTCGGACGGTTTTAGAGGACAGTAAAGAGTAAAGTGGTTTAGAAATGTTGATCAATGCAAAAAGAGTTGTAGTTAGATATAAAGAAACTTCTTGTTCAGTTTTAGATGCCAGTTCAGTTAAAATAGTGTAAACGCACGCAAACATGAGCCAGAACTCGGTTTGGGTCCCTGCTTTTTAACTCTTTGAAAGATAATTTGCATCACCTTTATGATGCTGAGCAGAATTTGGGCGGTTTTCCGGGTCATCTCAAAGGTTTTGCATTGAAGTTTTTTGGGTCAGGTCTCTTAGTAGGCCCACACAATACAAAGTCACCATGCGCGTTTGCATGTGCATGATCTCAGTGTGTCATCTGTGTGTTATCTGTTGAACAACTTCCTCCATTTCAGATACTCCCAAACTGCAGCAAACAGCCAAGTCTGTCCAGACAGATACATGGATGCTGTGTGGAACTGTGGCTCCAACTCTAAATGTGAGGAAACCACCGTGTCCCGTGTCTGTTTACTCTGTAATATCGGTTTGGATGTCGCCTTTGTTGATGGAATTTAGATTGAATGCTAAAAATGAAAGGGTCATGTTTTATGCATGGACACAATAAATAAGCAAATAGAAACCGAGTGGTTGGATCATTTCTATAAATTCTAAATCTGTGACAGAACTCACTATTGTACGATTAATACGAATACAAAGACATGTACTGACTCCTCTCCGATGAAAAGTGTGCCGCTGTTGAACTTGAACCTCCTCCTCCTGCGTGCACATACTTCACCAAAGTGTGTGGCATTATTTGTTGTAGAGAAATATTCCTCCGATCAAGACTCAAGGCTTCACTTCCCCTCACCTCTAGAGAAAGCCTTCATATGTGATCTTATCTAAATGAGGCTCTCTTATGAAAGGATGTGTGTCTTCCTTAGCTTCAGTGTGACTATTTCACACAAGACTGAAATCTGAAGTCAAGCCCATCTCAGGAGATCCTGCTGAGGCGCAGAGGAAACAATCCCATGTGTCATCTTCATTTTAAATACCACCTATTCCCTCCCTGACTCTGCTCTCTTTTGTCTCTTCCAATTCCCCGTTCTCTCCTTTTCTGTGTCCTCCTTTCTCTCCCTGCTTTGCTTTTTCTTTCACGCCCACACACTTACTCACAGGCTGAGAGATTTCCCTATTTATTTTTTGATGGGAATAAGAAGCAACTGTGGTGGCACACAGAAAATCGCAGCGCTCGATTCAATATTTCTGTCTTTCTTTCTGCTCAGGAACACTGTTTCCAGAACACATTGTCACAGTTTTTCTGTTGGAATATGGACAAGCAAAACTGTGAAATGTTGAGGCTGTTTGACAAATTTTCTAAGCACATGTTATTGTGTTCATGTGTGGGATTGTGCACTTGTTTATGTGTGTGTGCGGTCGATGAGCTTTGCTATTGATGGTTGGCTGTCAGAGATGACACTGTTATGTTCAGTGCTAATTAGCATTGGAAATGAAAGCCTGAATGTGAAACAACTAGATTTTCCTTCACAGATTTCCTTCACAGTGTCCACTGAATGGTAAAACTGTCATCATTCATTAAAACACTGAAAGATATTGATCCTTATGCAAATAAAACACTCTTTCTCTTCAAATTGTTTGATTTTAAAGGCCAAAAACGCACATTTCAGTTGCAACTAAAGTCTGATGGATCAGGAATCAGCCCGTTAAGATCAACCTGCAGTCGATGAAAGCATTTCTAAACTCAGATTTTAAAACCACCATTCGAGTAACTCAAAGACAACACCTACATGCACGATGATATCAAAGTGGCAGAATGCCGTGGACATTTTCTCACACTGTGTCACACTTCAGTCAATGATTTGATCCTTTCCTACAATGCACCACAACAATGATGTTGGTTTTGTAAAATGACACATTCAAGTCGTAATTGTAACCATGCTGTTATAGTTTTACAGTGAATCATCTCAGGATGGATTCATTTAAATCTAGTTGAGGCTTTAATTTCCACCTTTGATTTTTCAGTACAATATTCCAGCAGCTGGTTGTCATTTTTATGCCCCTTAAAGGGGAACTCCGGTATTTTTAAACCTTATTTCTGGCATGAAATACATTCATCTACTCACCGAGAACAGTTTGGTGAAAGTCGGCGTCCTTCAGAAGATATTTAGATAACTTGCAATCCGGGCATACAACAGGGCATAGAAAATACAGCTTCTAAATATCTAAATAAGGCATTATGTGTCTTAGTCTATTTATTATTTATTTCACTATAGGAGAGCTAACGGAGGGATTTCTACACAGGCACTCTACTGGGCCCACTTCATCCACACGCCCCCCTGCAGCACAGTTTATTCACTCCGTGCTCTGTGACAGTCGGCTAACTTCACACAGAGTTTGCTGCTGATAGTTTTGTGCAACATGGCAGGATATTTATCAGATTTTGACAACGTGAACGAGGACTTTGAGTAAGATGGACGTTCTTACCGGTGTAGGTACCAGATGGGCTCGGGTAGCCAGATCTGCCACTCGTAAAAAACTTTTTTTTCAATACAAAATGTATTTGGAAACTGAGCTAATCATGTCAGCATTTCTATAAAAGTCACAAAAAAAACAGCTAAGAAAACATAAAGTAGTGGGTTTACGTTTACCCCACTATTGACATTTTATGAATGAAGTATTTTTTGCCAATATGAGGTTATTTAATAGAAACTCCAACTTTATTACAAACTACATTGCGTCCCGTTTCATAAGAATCAGATGTGCTCGGGGTCAAGTCCCTTTTGAAAGATAATGCTGGATTTCTTTGTAAAAGCCGTCTATGTTTCCTACGAAGAACCGCGACTTCAATAGGTTGTTTTTTTTACTACTTCAGTAGGACCAATCACATTCCCTTACGTCATCGTGCCAACGTCCAGCCAATCGTAGAATGTGACGTCACCAACAGTCGCAGGGCCCCCGAGCAGATCTGGTACTTACACCGGAGTGAATAAACTGTGCTGCAGGGGGGCGTGTGGATGAAGTGTTCCCAGTAGAGTGCCTGTGTAGAAATCCCTCCGTTAACTCTCCTATAGCTGCAAGTAGCCACATAACAGCAGCTATGAGCTAACAGAGCTATAGCACACGTTCATTCATTCATTCTTCTTAAAGTATTGGTGAAATAAAGACAGATAATGCCTTATTTAGAGGCTGCATCCTCTAAGCCCCGTTCACTCCGTTATATGGATCTCCAGTTATCTAAATATCTTCTGAAGGACGCCGACTTTCACCAAACTGTTCTCGGTGAGTAGATGAACGTGTTTCATGCCAGAAATAAGATTTAGGTTTAAAAACACCGGAGTTCCCCTTTAAACACAACTCGTAATCACTTTGACTTTTCATGAAACCTGCATTTAAAAATGTTTATTTGGTGACAGTTTAATCTCCTCTGGCAGTTTGTTCCACTTGATTGCAGCATAGCAGCTAAATGCTGCTTCTCCAGGTTTAGTCTGGACTCAGGACTCAGGACCAGCTGACCTGAGTCCTTGGATGTGAGGATTCATCTGACACAAGTGTGAGCATAATGCCAGATATTAACATGGTCATAGGGATGATGCTTTTTATATTAAAAAAAGACCAATGAAGATGTAAGATTCCAGTTTATACTGAATTACATACTGAATACTGCCAATTCTGACCTTTTCCTCCATTCATGGACTGTATAAAAGAGACTGTGCCTAATTTACCTGATTAAGTAAACGGCACAGAGTGTGTCACTATGTTCCACTCAGCAGCTGACCTTTGTGGTCTCTGATTGCACATCTTACCCAACATAAAAAAAAGAAAACCTGAAGGAATACAACTGCAGGATTCTCATAATTTCATTCAGATTTACATGTTTAATCCGTGACCTGTGACAAAAAAAACTCGCAAGCCTGAATTTTAGGGAAGGGAAACATTTTAAACCACGTCAAAAAGAGATTGTGAATTTATGTCGTATTTTCTCATTCATAATGGAGAGTCGGTCAGGTCAAACGGGCTGATTGCACATTTAAAAAAAGAGAGGAGAACATTGACAGACCTGCTGGTGAATGCATGTTAAATTATTAGAACTGAAATCTGAAACTGATTTCCAGATGAGTCACCGTCTCCTTTTGCACCTGAGAAAGGATAAAATGCAGTATCTACGTCCATATTGACAGGCCTTTTCCCCAGGCTCACCACTAGAGGGAAAAAGTCCTTTTCTCACCCACTCGCAGTTTATTTCTGATACTCACACATGACCTACAAATCATCCATCAGCAGGGAGGGAGCAGAGGCACAGAGTGCAGTGGTCTTATAATCCAGCTCTGCTCTCCCTAAATGTTCTCAGCCTTTGAATAACATGCTGTAACTCCACAATCCTGCAATTGTCCTTATCCTCACAGCTGCAGAAGAAGCATGCATGGCAGTTATTTATTTATCTATCTGAGCTCGAAGGACGAGAGGACGATCAGATATTTAGAAAGTTGAACAGAAAAATTTCAGAGGGCAATAAGACTGAACCTTATGGCTGGTGCTTTCCCAGTTTTTCTTTGGTAAAAGGCCATATCTGGAAATGGCATTAATGTACATGACGTGAACAGGCTTTCACAGCGTATTTCCTTCTCATTTCATTTAAAGTGGAATTAATGACAGCCAGCTTCAGATGAAGGAATAAAAAACGTATGAACACATTTCTAAAAATCTATTACTCATGCATTTGTTGTTTCTCAAGTTCCTAAATAATGCCCATTAATAAACTCTATAATTCCATCGTTTCTCCTCTGCTTCTGAGTGAAATGTCCCTGACATTTGATACTGGCTGTAACATCCATCTGAAGATGCAAACCTCTGACGGGCTTCTTTTTTAAAACATTATTTCATGTTTATTTGAGATTACACTGTTTTAAAAAGCAACGATGACACCTCTGATTCCCTCCCATGAATATTAGCACGCTAATATCCGCATTTAGCCCAAACCGCTGTTGTAGCCTCACAACTCTTTCCAAAAGATGTCTGTTTAGTCGTGTTTTTCTAAATAGTAGAAGCAGAAAGGTGAGCAAGGTGTCAGAAGTGGTCCCAGTAGAGTGCCTGTGTAGAAATCCCTCCGTTAGCTCTCCTATAGCTGCAAGTAGCCACATAACAGCAGCTATGAGCTAACAGAGCTATAGCACACGTTCATTCATTCATTCTTCTTAAAGTATTGGTGAAATAAAGACAGATAATGCCTTCTTTAGAGGCTGCATCCTCTAAGCCCCGTTCACTCCGTTATATGGATCTCCAGTTAGCACGCTAATATCCGCATTTAGCCCATTGTAGCCTCACAACTCTTTCCAAAAGGTGTCTGTTTAGTCGTGTTTTTCTAAATAGTAGAAGCAGAAAGGTGAGCAAGGTGTCAGAAGTGGTCCCAGTAGAGTGCCTGTGTAGAAATCCATCCGTTAGCTCTCCTATAGCTGCAAGTAGCCACATAACAGCAGCTATGAGCTAACAGAGCTATAGCACACGTTCATTCATTCATTCTTCTTAAAGTATTGGTGAAATAAAGACAGATAATGCCTTATTTAGAGGCTGCATCGTCTAAGCCCCGTTCACTCCGTTATATGGATCTCCAGTTAGCACGCTAATATCCGTATTTAGCCCATTGTAGCCTCACAACTCTTTCCAAAAGATGTCTGTTTAGTCGCGTTGTTCTAAATAGTAGAAGCAGAAAGGTGAGCAAGGTGTCAGAAGTGGTCCCAGTAGAGTGCCTGTGTAGAAATCCCTCCGTTAGCTCTCCTATAGCTGCAAGTAGCCACATAACAGCAGCTATGAGCTAACAGAGCTATGAGCTAACAGAGCTATGAGCTAACAGCAGCTATGAGCTAACAGAGCTATAGCACACTTTCATTCATTCATTCTTCTTAAAGTATTGGTGAAATAAAGACAGATAATGCCTTATTTAGAGGCTGCATCGTCTAAGCCCCGTTCACTCCGTTATATGGATCTCCAGTTAGCACGCTAATATCCGCATTTAGCCGCTGTTGTAGCCTCACAACTCTTTCTAAAAGATGTCTGTTTAGTCGTGTTTTTCTAAATAGTAGAAGCAGAAAGGCGAGCAAGGTGTTATAAGAGCTGGTGGTACGAACATGATATATATCAGGAGCCTTGAGTAGCTTTGACATATCAGCAGACAATCGTGTATAATGTTTGATGAAGACTATCATATGACGGGGACACGGTTGTTTGCACATGCCACACAACACCTGTGCTGTTTTTTAATCTCAGGATATTCAGTGGATTGCACAAAGGCACTAATCACACAGTTTCATCAAAGCATGAAGATGCAACGTTTGTGAGCTGCTGCCATCCAACTGTGCCAGTGGGCGGCTGCTGGGATTGGGACGCACAAAGTAATCCAAATGTCATCTTGTGCACATTAAAAAGAGAAGGAGATCCTTGACAGGCGCGACCAAAAGAAGAGTAAAGCAAAAACTGATTATGTCTGTGTTTTCATTGTCTGTTCTGAGAAAAAAAGGGGAAGTTTGTAAGGAACTGTCTGGATAATAAACACTATTTCTACAAGTTTTCTTTCTTTCTTTATCCCCTATACAGTATATTATTTCTCTCTGTTGCTGCTGCTTCATGCATCTTTTAAAAGATGAGAGGGAGGCTCCATTTTCTCACGCCATGTATGGCGAGGAGAGAGAAAACATGAGCCAGATGAAGGCGAAACAGAAGGCAGCAGCATGCCAAGCCCACATGATGTATAAACTCACTGTACTGGAGGGTATTTATATAAAAAATGAATCATCTTTTGCTCTCTTCTGTGTCGTGAGGTCTTCCCCAAATCCTGCCTCGGCTTCCTCCGCATATCGTGCCGCTGTCAGTGAATCTCATCAGGATAATTATTCGCGTACAGGCATCCGAAGCACGAGCATCTGCCTCTCCTTCTGTTGACCTCCCCCTGCCTCCCCCTCATTTTTTTACATCCTTTTCTCTCCTCTCTTACACTTTTTACTTCTTTTCCCTGCTTTTCTATCACCTCTCCTCATACATGAGCCTTTTGTTTGCTAACTAGAGCAGCTTTCCCACTTATTATCTACTTCGCTATCTTTGCAAATTGCCAAAATATTTAGTTTATTAGAATTATTGGTGCAATCAGGAAGCAAGATACATTCAGAAAGATTTACCTTAAAGATCTGATATATAATCTATACACAATTACTATCCATCTTATGGAGTTGTAGTTGCATGATTTTACATTTAATCCCTGGCTGGCAAAATCGATTAGTTCCATAATGTCATTTTTTTGGGTAACCAAGAGGAACACCTTTGAATTTTCATCTTGATAAGAAAATAAGGCTTTGAAAGACCCAGCGCTTCTTAGGAAATCCATATTTTATCTCTTTGCTGAAGTGAACAGAGGAAGGATGAATATGTGAGGTTAAATATGCGATTTGCATTCCTTTCTCTATATGTGCTTTAAGATGCCTAAATGGAATCAATTACACTGCAGAGGTGTGAGGAGGCAGCTATCACAGGATCCTTTTACTCACAAAGCATGTGGTCAACAGATGCTGACCTTATATTATCACATTTGAGATGATAGATGTGAAGGTAAGACCAACACATTGCCAACCAGAGGCACTGCCAGGAATCCAAGAATCATATTAAAGAGAAATGACTCACCCATACAAAACCACATGTGCTTTATCTGGCCCTAGATAAAAACCAACCCTCTCTGTTGCCATACTGGAGATAACGTCATGTGTTTCTACTTTGCAAATCATGTCCACCAGTTGCACCAAATGATGTCCTGCCAGTTGGGGACGTTCATTCATGTGGAGATTTTTGTCTTTTAGTTTTGCTCCCATCATGGGAAAGACAACAGCAAGTGGACAGAGGACATGTTTGCAGTCAAAATGATTTGCTCACCTTTGCAGAGCCATGCTATCAACAAGCCGGCTGCGATTGTTCCTGTTCTTCTTTAATAATCTGCACCTCTAACGCTTCTGTCGGATTGACATTTTCAGCCGGTTTAGGGCTAAAAACATTCAGAATTAATCAGCATGAAACATTCAGTAAATTGGTTCATGTTAATTAGCAAATCTGACCATAATAAACGTAATTTCTGCGTAAATCTCAAGCTAGCATTGTAACAGCTACTGTGAGTTAGCATTTAGGTTAATGCACAGCTCAGTCCTCACCAGTTGTAGGCTTGTGATCTTCTGAAGCCACATAACAGGTCAAATACTGCAACATATAATTAATAACATATAATTACAAGTCCAGATAACAGCCATCAGGTCTGTCCTGCAGCATTACTGTCTTCACCTTCACTGCTTGCTGTTATGCCCTTGTTGCACCCTTCGCTTCTGTTAGCACTTTTCTCTGGCACATGCTGTGCTATAAATAGTGGTCTCTTTAATGAGTTAAATTTGCTTTTATATTGTGTTTAAACAACAGCAGAAAACTATAGAAGTGGCTTTATGTTATTACCTAAGGCCTGGCCCTCAGATTTGGTGCTGGGATTGTAAAATGAGTGATTGATTGTCTGTTCTTTAGTTATCTATCAAGGAAAACTGCATCATAAATATAATATATACATAAGTAAAAGAAAAAGAAGCTTTCTCTTCATTTGAATCATTGCTGGCTTATGATTAACGTTCCCATAAAAAGGCTAATGGAGCGTTGCTACTCAGTCCTCCCTGATAGTTCTGTTCCAGTGTCCTAAGCAGGCACCAACCACCTTTCTGCACCAGCTCTGCTTAAACTTGAAGTGTATGCTTCCAAGTACAGGATGAGCCAGACAACTACAAGCTAATAACTCAAGATAAGACATATCATTAATAAACATTAAGCCTGAAATGAGAAAACAAGGGTTTTGGCTTCAACACAGTATGATAATAAATGTAATGAAGTAATTAATAAAACGCCTAAATTCATCAACTTTACAAAGAAAACAGAATTTGTTGCCTGACATTACATTTGACATAAGTCTATCATCTGTGAAAAGACATTAATCATCTGGAATAGTGTTGACCAATGACTAATTTTTGTCTCAAACAAAGACATCATGATCAGAGGGAAAGAGGAGAAGGGGCAGAGATATCTGAGACGTAGTCAGTGTAATGCCCAGCTAATCAAACATCTAATTATACACCCATAAAATCAATAGAACGGAAGATAACTTTACAAAATTAGAGAATCTTTCGTGCATAAGCGGAACAGATTTACTGTACACTTCGGAGGAAATATGGGGGGATGGGAGCTGCTTCTCGGTGCCACAGCAGGGGGACTGTATGCATATTCAGATGGAGAGGAAAGCATACAGTATAGCATACTGTACAGAGACGTTTCAAGGGCAGGCACAGCACTGTGGTGCCTAAAATTCAAATGCCTACAATCCAAAGCTTCGAAATCGTTGAAATTCAACGTTGCCACGATCCATGTGAAAAAGACTTTGTCTGAGGCTTTGAATAGTGCACAAAAAAAGCAGTCTGTAACAGTGAGACGTGTAGGCGGGGGCATCTGCATGACATTGCACGGTTCAGCCAAATCAATTAAACATCAATGGCCAGTTGGGCATCGTTTGAACTGCACTGAACCTGCAGAATGAAGCCCACAAACATTGTTCATCCAGACTTCACACCCAAAAATAGAGCTGCGTATATTAAACATGAATGAGTACATGTTTGTTTGATGAGTTTTGTGCGTGTGCGTGCATGTGTGTGCGCTCTGGGTCTTTCCCCAGAGCGGTTCTGTTCTGTTCTTCTCCAAGGTGATGCTGGTTACCATGGCAGCAACACTAGCTCTGAATCTCTCCCTCTTGCTCTCCTCTTCATTCCCCCGTCTTTTACTTGCTCTCTCTCCCATCTCCCTCTTTCTGTTCTTCTTCCTCCCTCTTTCTTTTTTCTGGCTCACTGTCTCTGCAGCCTCCATCACACACCACAGTAAGCAGGCCACCAGCCATCATTTGCATGGCACAGTTGGTCCACATCCAGGCTCACTCATTTCTGGCAGAGAGATGCTGTGTGTGAAAATTATAGAAACGTTACACATATTGACACAATGCTTTCCAGCAAGTCCACCAAACTGTAAATATGAGGTAGGTTTCCACATCTACAATCTTCATTTAGTGTTTTTTTGTGTTAAAAATAAATGCAGATGAATAAATATCCTTCATGCATTGAGGGCGTTATTCTTATTCATTCATTTCTTTGGTATTTGTGTGGTTTATAAGCCAAACTGCATCTTCTTTTGCTCTGTTTTTGGGAGACAGGAAACCATATTGTCACCTCTGTCCCGGCAGCCTCTCTTTTCCATCTGGTTTGCCCATCTCATCAACATGCATTAGAGGGAAGACGCTTCGAGAACAGAAGATAGAGAATTGTAATGAAGATGAGTGATTTTCATTCCCTGTGGAAATCAGCAGACTGAGATCTAACATCTTGAGGAAGTGTGTCCAACTGTATAATCAATGTGGGCGTAAACATATATGCAGCTGAATCTCTGTTCAAATATGCTTACATCACAAAACGTATCCATGGTTTTATGGGTGTGTGCATAACTAGGATTTCCGCAGCCACAGGGTGATCAATACTTACTGTAAATGATGACTATTATAGGACGTGGCCTGTGGTGGGACACTGAGCCTGTGCATGTGTGAATGGAGTGCATATAGCTGCATATATGATCCTGTGAGCGTAATCCATTGCGGGGCAGACAGAGAGGGTGCGGACAGGGTCTCAGTCTCAGTCCAGGGTGTACGATAACAGTAATTCAATTGAGCTGGTGAGCCCTGGCCTGTGGGACCCGCTGTCTGTGGGTATAGGTCTGTGTGTGAGGCAACCTGATCCTGCTGACTTCCTCCTCTGCGCTGAATGAATAAGTGATCAAGGTCCATGCTACTGTGTGTATATATGTGTGTCTTTGTGTTGTTTTCATCCAACTTCCCTACCTTCGCCCTCCCCTCTGTCGTGTCCTCATCCCATTCTTATTGGCTTTATTCACACTTTTTGCCTGCTGCCTTCATGTCTTTCCTTCCTCTTCACCCATGCCCTGTTTTTCTTAGGTCCTTTTCCCATATGCAGAATAATTTATTGCTTTTTATTTCATTCTATTAAAAGCTTTCACAGAACCTCTCCCTCCCCTTATAAACCCAATTATGTTGCCAACGTTTCTCAGTTTCCACATTTGACATGTTGTACTCCCATAACTCAACGTCAGTGTCACTGCTCATATTTAAGAGGGAGGAAATGTTGTTTCTACGGACCAAAGGGTATGAAAAGTTCAGCAATATTCAGCAATATGTTATTTGTGGGTAGAATATAGTGAATTCTACCCACAATATTCAAGGCTGTGGGTAGAATTCATGCTCAGATTTATACTAAATATTCATTTTGTGATTAGTAAATGGAAAGAAAGTGGCTATCACGATGGAGGAATGACCTACAAGAACAGGAGCGTCTATCTATCAAGAAACCCTTGAAGCCCCAGCTCTTCAGAGAGCATCTGCTACCCTGTACTTCCCTCTATGCCTGCTCTCTATTTCTACACCGTCACCCCTGACGAGTGGTTTTCCTTCCATGTAGCTTATCGTTAGCTTTGATGTTATATCCTCATTTGTAAGTCACCTTGGATAAAACCGTCTGCTGAATGCAGAAACATCCATCCACGTTCTATACCTGCTTAATCAGTCAGTCGCGGGGGGGCCGGAGCCCATCCCAGCGGTCATTGGACGAGAGGCGGGGTTCACCCTGGACAGGTCGCCAGTCCATCACGGGGCCACACAACCACACACACTCACTCCTAAGGACAGTTTTAGAGTCACCAGTTAACCTGACATGCATGTTTTTGGACGGTGGAAGAACCAGCCGGGAGATGAACCTGGAAATGCAGAAACATCAAGGTGGTTAAAACTGGAGATTTACTCTCGGTACAAGCTCTGATTTATGTACAAGTCAATTTGTTGGTTTTTCTTTTTTATAATTTGGGCGAAATTACAATAATTCAACTAAAATAAAGCCAATAACTGAGCGCTCTCATCCCCCTTCAGCTCCTTCTTTCCCCACCACGCTGAGCTGGTCCTTGGCAAAAGCTCATCCTGTACAGGCCAAACAGAAACAAATGGCAGCCTCTCACTGCAACAGCCCGATGCTCCGACGCACACACATGCATCGGCACGGCTGGCCATGGCCCGATCACGCACCCATGGGTAAGCAGAGGGAGGCACACGCAGAACTGTAGATGCTGTGCTCCTGCACATATGTACCAGCATGGATGAAAGCTCATATGAGCAATCATCCATGCATGTGTGCGTCAGATTCATGGCCACATGCAGAGAGACAGACGTGCTGTATGGACACAAATGTGCACTTCACTGCCCAGGCCTGTGGTGTTATTTTGGCAAAATGCTTGATTTAATATGAGTTCAGACCTGCTTTCAGGGGTGGAGCCAAAGGGTGGGCAGGGACACCACCCACTTAAGCCTGGACTTAAAGTCCTTTAGAAGGCAACTCATTTACCCAGAGCAGCCTAATTTATCAATGCATCAGTCAATCAATCAGACCTAATTTGTATGAGACTTGCTGAAACCGACAATAATCAGACAGTGTTAGATAACCCCCGATACAAGGGACCAAAGATCTGAGGCACGGAGGAAACTCTCATACTTAGATCATATGATAATGGGACTTTACGACCACAGACGTGAATGAAAGTAAATAAAATAAGATGAATTCAAATAGATATTTAATTTACGAGCAAAATTGGTGATAAATGACACGAAAAAATGACATGAAAACAATTAAAAAAATCAAGTAAATAGAATTCAATTAGATAATAATCAAAAATTACTCACGGGTAAAACCAACAAAAGAATAACAACACACCTGTAAATTCCTATTCATGCACCTAAAATGATGCGATAACTTCTGTCAGCACTGATATCAGAAACTGCTCTTGATGTCCTTTGATCAGTCATGGGTTACATAAACAGGATGTCAACACGGCAGATAAGACCCTGCAGCCATCCGCCACGGAGAAAAAACAATGGAGACACATCAGATCCTTTGAGAGTAGCTGCTTTAGCCTTTTCCCAGAGGTGCTCCAGCCTGCTTTCGAGAGAAAAATAATTTAGGCGAGAAACACTCTGGGTGGGACCAAACTATTCATGCCAACTACTCCCAGACTGGGAACTCATGGTGACAGTGTAATGAATGGAGACCAATATGTTCCCTGCCTTACTGCCACCTTACCCCCCCCGTCTCCTTAAGTGTTGGGATTCTTTTTTCCCCCAAAACGACAAACTCCCACTGTGCCCACTTACTGCCTCCGTCTTCTGTCTTTGACTCTGTGAAGCGTACCAATCACAAAAATCTACTGCTATGCATTTGCATTTTCCTGCTCAGACTTTGAATAATGCAACAGGGTAAAAGGCAGTTAAATTCTAGTAATTTACTTGCTTTCAGCAACTGAATCTACACACAACAATTCTACTTTTTAAAGAAATTTCTCCATACTTGACTCATTTAAAAATACCCTTATTGATTAATCACTTGCATGTAAAGAGCTATTATAGTTGGTTATCCTATAATATAAGTAACAGTTTATATATAACAGTATTCGACAGTAAACTGAAGAGAAAAGCATTAATTACACCAGCTGTGGGAACTGCTAAACACCAAACTACGTTGGTGTAGCCACAGCTCCTGCTTTGGAAAGCTGCTGAAAACACAATACTTTGCCTTAACTGACAGCCTTAGATGCACCAAATATGGTTTAATATATGTTTGATATGATTTGAACATTTAAAAGCAGAGGATTCGCGAGGTTTAACCACATGACCTTTTATTCAAGTGCAGAGAGAAAGAGAAATGATTACAAATATTCTCTCAACAAGTTGGCTTTGAGTCTCTAACTATAGCAGGTCTGCTAACAAGTTCATGATGATAACACGGTTTTGTCAAAAGTAAAAGAAAGTGAAAGTGTTGAAAGTGAAATGAAAGTGTGAAACATGAGTATTTCATGAAAAATATGAGCTCATCTTGAATTTGGCCAAATGCTGAACATCTCTGACGCATTGGGACAGAGGCTGGAAAAGGGAGTTGTACTGAAAAAGGAACTGGAGCTGGAACATGTTTCAACAAAGCAGGTTAATTAACAACAAGCCAGTGATATGAATGAAAAGAGCACCTTAGAGAAGCAGATACTCTCAGAAATAAAGATGGGCAGAAATTCAGCAAGCTGCAAAAGACTGTGTTTGTGGAGAAATCTAAAGAGTATGTTCTTTAATGAGACATTTTAAATTCTTTTTAAGGTCTTTGAATATCACCTACAGTACACAATATATTCAAAATATTAAAAGAATCTGGAGAGGTCTCTGGGTCTTTCAGCTCTGCGAACCATCAGTGCTGAAGTTTTCTTACCTTTCAGAAAAGGCCTTGCATATTTCAGCAAGACGGTGCCGAACCACGTTCTGCATCTATTACAACAGCATAGTAGAAGAGTCGATGTGCTGATCTGACCTGCCTGCAGTCCAGACCTTTCATCATTTGCTGGTAATGAGACATAAATTCAACAAAAAGGAGCAGGAGCAGCTGGAATCCTCCATTAGACAAGAATAAGAGTTTATAGTAAAAAGGACCTGTCACAACTTTTCTGAGACGTGTTGCTGGCATCAAATTCAAGGTTAGCTCGTATTTCTTATTTCTTTCTATTTCTTTTTGATATATTTCCTGTGCTTTCTCTCTGCTTTTCTTTACATTTTACACAACATCTCTTAAAGAGGAACTCCAGTATTTTTAAACCTGGACCATATTTCTGGCACGAAATACGTTACGTAAGCAGAATGGAGATTAAAATATGAATGACAGGAAATGGAGGTCTCAAGCAGAAATGACGAAATTCTGTACAAAAAAAACGCACACAAAGGTTAGCCTTGATCTGCAGCTCTTGAACCTCTTAAACAATGAAAGTTTTAAGAAAGAAATCAAGATCATAATCTGAGTCAGTGAAGAGCCTGATAATATTGTATTTTTGCAGCGTATAAATTCAGAAAATGTAACACTTATGATGCCGAATATTGATGTCAAATGTTGATGCAAGTGACAAATAAAAGTACTTTTTGTGTTCTTAAAGGGGAACTCCGGTGTTTTTAAACCTAAACCTTATTTCTGGCATGAAATACATTCATCTACTCACCGAGAACAGTTTGGTGAAAGTCGGCGTCCTTCGGAAGATATTTAGATAACTGGAGATCCATATAACGGAGTGAACGGGGCTTAGAGGATGCAGCCTCTAAATAAGGCATTATCTGTCTTTATTTCACCAATACTTTAAGAAGAATGAATGAATGAACGTGTGCTATAGCTCTGTTAGCTCATAGCTGCTGTTATGTGGCTACTTGCAGCTAAAGGAGAGTTAACGGAGGGATTTCTACACAGGCACTCTACTGGGACCACTTCATCCACACGCCCCCCTGCAGCACAGTTTATTCACTCCGGTAAGAACGTCCATCTTACTCAAAGTCGTCGTTCACGTTGTCAAAATCTGATAAATATCCTGCCATGTTGCACAAAACTATCAGCAGCAAACTCTGTGTGAAGTTAGCCGACTGTCACAGAGCACGGAGTGAATAAGCTGTGCTGCAGGGGGGCGTGTGGATGAAGTGGTCCCAGTAGAGTGCCTGTGTAGAAATCCCTCCGTTAGCTCTCCTATAGCTGCAAGTAGCCACATAACAGCAGTTATCTAAATATCTTCCGAAGGACGCCGACTTTCACCAAACTGTTCTCAGTGAGTAGATGAACGTATTTCATGCCAGAAATAAGGTTTAAAAACACCGGAGTTCCCCTTTAACTGGGGGTTACACTTCTTAACACGCCAAAACACTGAAACTGCAGTGAAAGCTTTGTTTTTGTTGATGAGTTCAGGAAATGTTTGGCCGTGCAAAACACCTCAAATGAAAGCCACGACATTCAGCATCTGCAGTGCTGTGCACCGGATGTGAAGCCAGCATCACTTTACACAAACGATGACATGCAGGTTCACACACTGTCAAACATACAGTTAAGTACATTACTCTCTGTAACTCTCTGTTAGCAGTATTTTACAGTAACAATAATTAGAGTGCACATATGGACATTTGAGTGATAATAGTGTAATAAGCTTCTCTCTGCACAGCCATGCAAAGTACTCACTGGAGCTAATGGCTCTCATGAGATGGCTGCCACTCTCTCATAAAGCCTCCATCTTGGGCCTGCAAACGTTACGGATTGAAAGAAATATCCTCCAAATGTGATGACTGAAGGTTCATGGCTGAACAACGCTTAGTGGTCCAGAATGTGAGCTCGCCCCCTCAGGCTATTTGTGCCTTCGCTAAATCTAATCTGAGAACTTTTTATGTTCAAACCGAGCGTTTCACAAAGACATTGAGCATTAAAAAAAAGAGAAAAATGACCGTATGAATGGAATAAGTAACTCTCCAAGCTTAAACACTAATGCAGTACATGGGAAATGTAAGAAAAACTTGAACTTGAGTTTTTAAAAGCAGATTTAGCAGGTAGAAGGTGGAAGATGATTCCAGTCTTCTGTTTGGTGAACAAGGAATGAGAATTTCAGAAATATGAGCGGCTGCAAAGTCATACACTGCCTCATACGTAACCAGCAATTTCACTGAAGGCCAGCTGAAGGATGCCAGAAAAGGGATTTCATGGTACCGTCAGCTGGTTCTAGCTCCTAGCTTGGCGCAGCCATTTTAAACCAACTGTTATCAGGATTAAGCAGTTTGTGGAGGGAGTTTTATCAAGCTGGGAGAATATAAAGTAAGAACTAATAGCACGAATAATATCAACAAAAGTAATATTCTGATCAAATATGATAGCAAGACTCTCAGATGTAATATCTGAGTTAAATGAGCCAATAACTGCAGTGAGGAGTGCTTCTCCCACACATGCAATGATGCATAGCACCACCACTCTACCCTATGGCTGATTGTGGTATAAAGTATGCCTGTGGAGTTCTTTTTTACCATGTTGCCCCTCTCAGGAAGTTATTTGGGTGGTTTAAGCAGCTCGTTTACGAGCAGGACTACGGAGAAAGTTAGAAGGAAGCTTTAGGAACAAACTCACCAACCAAATAACTTAAGGTCTGTGCAGCAAATTCACACAGAGAGGGTTAGCAGCAGCAGAATGTCTTAAACACACAACCCCCCCTTTCACCTATCAGTTAATTGGGCTATTCCTCATTCTAATTACTGACATAGTGGCCTTGTTGTGACCTCTTCTAGTATTTCATTACTTGAGATCAATGAGGCTTTGGCTCCAGGACATCTTTGTCATTTGAGTTTATCACAACACATTTTAATCTGCATCCTCTTCACTTGTTAATTCTACGACTGTGAACTTATTAAGTCTTATTTAGACCGTCTCCCCATTTAAATACATTATGAATATATGCAGTCTACACAGGACACAGAGTAAAGGAGAAAAATAGTGATGACAGTCATGTATAAAGCAACCTGCATAGCTTTCAAACTCAGGATGAGCTGTCTTAGTGATTAATGACTAATGTTCACTCACTCAGGCGCACCTGCAGCAAGACTGTAAGAATAAGCACTCACACCTTTTCCCAATCCCCCCTGAATCAGACCCGGTTTCTTCCCCCTCACTTTATTTCATAAATCTGTTCGATGTAGCTTTCACACTGAGGCAGATTATTGCTTTCCAACTAATACCAGAGACATTTCATGTTCAAGTATGAGAAGGGATTTAAGGACAGAAATCTAATCTGCTGTGGAGTGCAATGATGAAATATCAGTGTAATATCAGTGAAAAGCTTGGAAAACCTCAATAGAAAATCAGTGCCAGATATGATGGAGCATTCATAATGTCATCTTGTTCTCTCTGCTGCTTTCTCTGGTGTTCCTCTCCTTTCCTTTCCTATCTTATCTTCTCCTCTCCTTTCCTCTCTTCTCCTCTCATTTCCTTTCCTTTCCTTTCCTCTCCTTTCTTTTCTTTTCCTCTCTTCTCCTTTCCTTTCATCTTTTCTCTTCTCCTCTCCTTTCCTTTCCTTTCCTTTCCTTTCCTTTCCTCTCTTCTCCTTTCCTTTCCTTTCATTTCCTTTCCTTTATTTTCCTTTCCTTTCCTTTCCTTTATTTTCCTCTCCTCTCCTTTCCTCTCCTTTCCTTTCATCTTTTCTCTTCTCTTCTCCTCTCCTTTCCTTTCCTTTCCTTTCCTCTCTTCTCCTTTCCTTTCCTTTCATTTCCTTTCCTTTATTTTCCTCTCCTCTCCTCTCCTCTCCTCTCCTCTCCTCTCCTCTCCTCTCCTCTCCTCTCCTCTCCTCTCCTCTCCTCTCCTCTCCTCTCCTCTCCTCTCCTCTCCTCTCCTCTCCTCTCCTCTCCTCTCCTCTCCTCTCCTCTCTTCTCCTCTCTTCTCCTCTCTTTTCCTTTCCTTTCTTCTCTTTTCCTTTCCTTTCCTTTCCTTTCCTTTCCTTTCCTTTCCTTTCCTTTCCTTTCCTTTCCTTTCCTCTCCTCTCCTCTCCTCTCCTTTCCTTTCCTCTCCTCTCCTCTCCTCTCTTTTCCTTTCCTTTCTTCTCCTCTCTTTTCCTTTCCTCTCCTCCTCTCCTCCTCTCCTTTCCTTTCCTTTCCTTTCCTTTCCTTTCCTTTCCTTTCCTTTCCTTTCCTTTCCTTTCCTTTCCTTTCCTTTCCTCTCCTCTCCTCTCCTCTCCTCTCCTCTCCTCTCCTCTCTCTCTTTTCCCACCAGAGTTTGGAGGTGTGTGGGGGGTGGGGGGGCTATAGGAGCTGGCTCTTTGGGTCGTACATCTCTCATCTGCAGACCTCCCTCTGCAGCCTCTCTGTTGCTATTTATGGCACATATGCACATGCAGGGGCATGGCTGAGAATGAAGCACGGGTTGAGAGAGCCTTGCAGGGAGTTGGGGAGTGGTTAGAGGTGGTTGCCTTCGATGGAACGTGCTGTATAACGTGTCAATGCTTGCATTTTGTCCTGTTGAGACGGGACTCAACAGAGCTGATAAGAGGTTGAACGTATTCGGCTGGATTTGCATGGGACAGCTTTCGATCATTTGCATCAGGCTGAAAGAAATCAGGCTGCGGCTAGTCTTGAAAAACTAAACAGGGTCGGACAACATTCCTCTGCACCACCAGTAGGACTGTCTACTGCCTAGCATGCCACATTATCTTCACAGCTCCAGCCAGCCATGCATGTGCCCTCACCAACCCTGGAATGGAAACAGCCCTATCAGCACTTTGTCTCCACTCCGTTGTGGTGTGTGTCTGTGAGGGTGTGTTGGTGGGGCTGATTGTGGGTCGACGTGTTAACAAAACACTGTGCATCTCCCTCTCTCTGCTCCTCTGTCTTTGTCTCCACTCCTCTGCTGCCCTGTTAGTGAGTTTGTTTGTGTCCAGCCAGCAGTCCTGAGAGTGAAAAGCTTCATCAGCTGAATTACTGGAAGTTAGCTGTCTCAATCAATTAGATCTTTCTGGCCAGAACACATGGCTAAAGCCGCAATTCCCTTTCATGTCCTCCTCCATCCTGCCATTTTGTCATCTTTCATTTAGTCTTCTTTCTACCATTACCTCCCTCTTTCTGTAGCACATCTCCCTTCCAAACTCTGTCCCCTCTGGTAAGCCACTAATCCACATACATATGCAGCAAATTACATTATCCATACAGCACACATGTCAGCTTTTATTTGCCCCTTCTGCACCAAGATAGTTGTTCATGAAGACGAGCTCCAGGTAAATTTGCATTCATTCATCTGAGCTAGCTGTAGCTCATAATGGGGAGAGGGTGGAAAGGGAGCAGAGGGAGAAAAGGGGTATGAGGACAAGGAAACCCTGAGGTCCCAAGATAAGCAGCGATCCCTTTCTCTCATTCTTCCTCCAAAAGTGCTCTGAGGATCCTGACAAGGGCAATGTCATCCCCAGTATCTCACACATGCACACCAGTACGCGCACACAGTCCTGCAGCTGCACCCTCTCATGAGGTCATGTATTAACTGAATCTATGCTGTTTCAGAGTTATGGCAGCTCAAACACAATGTCAAAATTGAATGAATTAGACTGAAACAACTGAGAAACGCTGCAGAGACTGCAGAGTTTCAGGTTTTTACCCATTACTGCAGGAGTTATGGTATGACCAGCATAATTAATCTATCATTAAGTCCACACGTTTGTTATGCTAACAAGCTAACAAGCTAACAGTTGTTTTTGATTTACTCCTGAAATAGACTCTCTATAAAACTTGAAATAGGTATGTTTGTGCATGTGGCTACAGTGTCGTAATCTGTGGTTGTAAATGGTAAATTGGGCTGTCTGGGCCAATGTTTCCTCATAAGGCAGCGTCCAGGTGAATTGAAGGGAATCGTGGTCATGAATAGAAAAGTGTGTGAGCTGTAAACTTATGGATGTTTGTAGCAATAGCACACATAGACATAACTGTGCACATTATTTCCTGATCTGTGGAAAACAAAGAAATGTGAGCGGGAGAAATGCAGAAAAAGTGCAAAACGAATTTCACACCAGTGCTTTCCTCCATGACGGCCCGTGGAATAGCACCTTTTACTACCCCCCTTCTTTCTAACAGTGGTGGTGGCCAAACGAACACTGGTGGGATGTGAAAGATGGACGTTATCACACAGGAATAGGCATAGAGACGTGTCATGTTGACCCAAACCCCAGCTGCATCTGTCAGGGGAGCAAAGTAAGAAAAAGAGCTGAGTAAAGAATCATTTTTTATCCTTTATTGTGATGTGAAGAACATGAAGAGCCGTGGATCATCGTAGCTGTTTTCCTGATGACAGGAATAAGGTGAACGTGAAATACATGTAGTGTTGATGTTTGGCATTTTGGCTTTTATGTTGTCACCTCCCACAAGGAAGCACCAACCTCAGCACAGCAGGAGAGGAGACCAATAATAACTCCTGCCCTGCAGGAATGGACACCCAGAGATCCCTGCTCATGTTTACAATGTACACCTCAGCCTTAATTTCTGCCACTAGTTTGGTGAAATAAAAAGAACACAAAGGTTCGCCTGGAATCAGATCTACAGCTACTAATGGGTCAAATAAGTAAAGTACAAGGCAAATAAGGTAGTGTAGAGTGATATAGGGTTCTTGGAGAGCAACAACTGACTTTCACAACAAGTCCTGCTCAATTTGATCAACTTTTTTATTAAGTTTGGATATTTTTTCATATAGCAAGGAATATTTAAAGATGAATACTAGTGAAAACCTGTGATATCATGGAGCTAAAGCTGTGTCATTCCTATTTAAATCAACTATCCTTAACTTAATATCACATTATTCCTGTTCTTAGAGTCTGTCACATCTCAGAAACGATGTTCCTTTCCTGTTTTTGGGGGATTTAAACAGCTGTAAGGATTACTGTGGTGATCCACCCGTGTTGTGTCACAGATGATATGCTACTGCTATATCACAATGTTTTATTGCTCTTTCTACGCTCATTTGCATTTCAGACTTACACGAATAGAATTATCTGTCCCCGTATTTTCAACCGAGCTGTAAAATTTCTAATCACACCTGGCAGGTAGCGTTGATAAAACATTACAACATTTGGCTTGTTTATGAGGACGATAACTGGCTTGTCAGATAATGTTTGCAGGTGATCATCTGGCTTGTTTCCAAGACAACGTTGGGCTTATTATCTTCTGTCATTACCCTGAACTCACTTGGTGTTGCACAGCGAGAGAGAAGAAGATGCACGTTTAGTGCAGAGCTTCACTGTAAAGCAAAAGCCACCAAAGCACATGTGTTTACACCTTTTCTTCTGTATTTTAGCTGCATGTATTAGTTTTACATTGGAAGGACCACGAATGTGGCTATCTTGTGTGTGTGCGTGTTTCCTCATGCTTGCAGTGATGCAGATGTGCCCCAGAGACAGCAGCAGCTACAGAAGCTCACATGGAAGAGATCACATGGGCTCACCATGTGCTGCTGCTGGAGGCCTGCTGAGCTGGCATCAGAGAGCAATCCTCTCATTCCACGCACGCTTTGTTTTGTTACAGTTTGTGTGCTATATGTTTGTTCTGATTCAGCATTTCGTCAAGGTTAGGGTGTGTCCAGCACTAAGAACCGAGGCTTTCAGGGGGACTTTGGTTCTGAACTTTTGAAACGTTTCAGAATATTTTTCAGAATATTCTTGATGCGCTCCTTCGGTTGTGGACCCAGGACCCTGGACCCTGGACTCTGGACCCTGGACCCTGGACCCTGGACCCAGGACCCAGGACCCTGGACCCTGGACCCAGGACCCAGGACCCTGGACCCTGGACCCTGGACCCAGGACCCAGGACCCAGGACCCAGGACCCTGGACCCTGGACCCTGGACTCTGGACCCTGGACCCTGGACCCAGGACCCTGGACTCTGGACCCAGGACCCAGGACCCAGGACCCAGGACCCTGGACCCTGGACTCTGGACTCTGGTCACCAGTCCATCGCAGAGTAAAAGCAACACAAACAGCTGTTAAAAAACAACATTTAACCTGACGGGAATGTTTTTTGACAGCTGGACAAAGCCGGAGAGAGCCAGAAAATCTCGTACAGAATCAACGGAAGTGCCGAGTTAATTTCGTTCTGTGATCAGACGACCTAAAGATGGATGTGCAAATTAGTCTGTAACCTCTGGCAGTTCATTTTGATTGTCATGGCAGCAGACCAACATACTTTTCCAATCCCCAACATGTGAACAACACGAAGATGTAAGCAAACTGTTTTACTGAAAGATGCAAACAGACGGCATGGAGAATTAAGCTGGGGCAGCGTGTCGTTTCTCATGATACAGCCACATGTTCTGTTCCTTTAATACAACAGAGAAGTGAGAGGATTGAAGCTAATCAGCCATCTTGGTTGGTGGAGAAGTGTCTCATTAGTGCTCCTCTCTGCAGTCGTCTTATCAAATCCACCTCAGATTAGATAAAGGGATGTGACTCTCCCAGCGTGAGTAAGAAATCGGTTTGAACATGAGGGGAACAAGAGCATATGAGACACATGAGTTCAGGCTTCAAAGGAATAAGGATTTGTGTGGAATACTCTGCACTGGTGCCCCGAGCAGCTTTGTGAACTCACACCTATCTGTTGTAGTTTTTCGCTGACACTCGAGGGTTATCTGACTCCTGTTTGGGATTTTTGTTTTGTTCAGTCGCTGAAAAGAAAGGAGAAATAGTCACTTCAGATTTGATTTGCAGTGGAGTGAAAGTCATTCAGATTGTCCAGTGCTTCTGTTATCTGGACTTTCACTCATGCTTCTTTTTGTTACTTTTTGTTCCTGAAGGCAACACATAACAAACCCGTAGTGACACAGACGAATACATACAGTCTGTCCTACAGTAAATCCTCTTATCGCAACACAATCTGTCCAAGCTGCGTTCTATCAGTGCACCGTTAAAACAAGATGAGTCGAGTCACTCGTCTTGCAATTCGAAAGAAAGTTGTTTAGATCTGCAGCAACATTTTTTAACTTTACTTTTCTAACTTTTTATCATATGAATCAGTTGACGAGTTGAATATGTTCCTGCCGACACACAGCACTGATGGAACAGTGACCACGTTCTGTATCAGAGATGTTTCAGGGTGACAAGAATGACCCAGAAAGTACCACAGAAACCAAAGCCGGCTCAACGTGAAACTCCCCGCAAATGTTCACTGTAAATATTTCTGATCCAAGTCCCAGCAGTATCTGAATGCTAATATCCATCAAGATGATCAATTAACAACAAAAAGAACAAAACAAAGTGTCGTGAACTTTCAAACTTTGGTGTCAAAGTGCTGCAGAGACAAAAAGAAGAAAAGAATCAAAGACACAGTGAACTCAAGACGTCCTGTCAGGACCAGAAGCTCCTGTAAAGCAGACGGTTGGAGACAAATCCAGGTTCTCAAATGCTTGTTTGTGCAAATATTACAACACCAAAAATGAGGTGCAAAAATCCCAGCGACAGCGGGGTCATATTCTGTCATTAAACACCTTTTTTTCGTCCATCTGTCAACAAATAGAGAAGTGTAGCTTCAGATCAAGACTTCCTTTAACCAAGGGGCTGTGTTTTGAACTCTTCACATCCATCCGGATGTCATAAGAGCAGAGCTCCCTCGTTTCTTTCTGCCACTGCATCTCTTTGTTCTAGTCTGACTCTGTCGAACATGTCCAGAGATGACAGGGGGAGGATGACAGAGTGCAGAGATGATAGAGGTGGGAAGGCAGTCAGAGGTCAAGTCAGAAGGAGAAGAAGAGGAGATGGAGGCAAGTGAAAGGAGAGACAGGAAGGTCTAATCTAATCTCTGAGTCACAGCGTTGTGGGAGCCGAGGCAGAAACAGGTCAGTGGATAAAAGAACAGTTTGTTTCTTAAAACAGACTCAAAGATATTAGATTTGCTCATCGGTGTCATTCTGCAGGCATATTTTCATGTAGATTTTTAAGGCTTAATCACTAGTTTCACTTGACTCCAGAGCAAAAGCTGCAGCTTTTTAGAATAAATCCACTGCTGACAAAATATCTCAACAGGGTTATCAGTTAAACCGCCGGCTTTTCTGTAGTTCATCCATCTATTCACCCACATCACCGTGGAAACACAGAATCCAACCAGTTTAACAGGTGGCGTGAAGCTGCAAAGTTTGCAACCTATCACTGCTAAAGTCATACCGTAGCCTCTGTTTGTGAGTTGGTGCTTTTCTTGCTTCCCTCAGCTGCTCCGTGCTGCTCCAACGCTGATGAAAAAACATCAGGAGATCACAAACAGCAGCTGGGCTCGGTCTGACCACACACTGCACTCCACCAACTCGAAACCCGCACCGAGGTGATGGAGGGCAGCAGGGAGACCGACAGAGAGAGATCAAAGCCATCGGAGAGTGCTTTTTGTTGTGTTTTTTTCTGTTAGAGATGGAGTTTAAGTGAGAGAGCACTCATCTTTGTCCAGGATGGATTCTGATGACTTTGCTGATCTCTGAAATTTATTGGTTGGAGACATCTTTTCATAAAATCCTCTTCTCCTCACAGGTTCATCCACACATCCAGCTACTGTTAAAGTGCAAAACTTCGGCTTTTTAGGGCCTTGTCTCATCTATCTTGTTTGGTCCAGACTTTCTGATGTTTTCAGCCTGATCTTAGCAACAATTACAAGTGTTCACACGAGGGTGAAGCAGCAAAAAGGTGAGCCTTGGACTCATGTCTTCTGGAAAAACTTCTCTTGGATGGTTTGAACTCACAGAGTAATTACAGGAAATTACAGAAAGTTATCGTCAGGCCACAACAGCACAGAGAGCAGGTTTTTAATCGATCCACAGAACTTTGTCACCGTGAAAACCCCCCCCACATATGATATTAGATGCAATTAATTGATACTTGTTCATTAATCTCCTTTTTCACAGTTATAACTTCCACATTAACTTACATCTGTCCACAGAAACAATCCCAGCTCACAAAGGTGTGCACAACAAGGCATAGAAAGGCACTTTAAAGTACACTAAAGTTACCAGATCAAATTAAACAAAGCCTCGTTCTGAACCTTGGTTTAAACTTTCATGCATGAGAAGACCCTGTTTCTAAATCCACCGTCTTTCTACCAGCAAATAATCTTTAACTGTCGCTGAGTTGTAACATCTGATCAAATATCTTACTGGCATTTCTACATTCTACAGGTGATACTGTACATAGTGAGATTAGTTAATATATTAACACCAAGTACAGCAAAACAAGGCCATAAGTGGCTGTGATACCTACAGTAGGGCAGCACAACACCTTCATGTCATATCTGCTATCTTTTACAAGTGTACGAATAAGAAACCAACAAGCCTGACAGCATTTTAAATTACACAAGGACCTTAAACAGCAAGTTCAACACCAGTCCAGAGCCTTCAAGCCTCACATCAGACTGAGATCATAAGCGAGCCAGTTGTGAATTCACAACATGAGCGAAGACAGCTTAAGAGTTGTTGTGGCACCCTCTCATGTTTCCCCCTCCAGATGTTTTCCCAGGCTATAAACGCCTACTCACTCCTCCAGCTTCTGACAGAAATGAAACAGAATCAGTCCTCTCATCCAGCTCCCATTAAGACAACCAAGAGTGATTTTAGTCTCACGACAAATGAGGGCACGGCCCATTGTGCTCAGTGATGTTACCTGGAAAAGAGCTCCAAAAATAAGGTTCAACGTTTCTTTTTGTTGTGAATCTTTTGTCAGATTTTGGCCCCAAACAGACAGTTGAATGTTTCATAAAATGTATTCTTATATATTTGGGTTTTAAAACTGGCAGTTCATGAAGTATTCGAGGGGTGATGATGACAATATCTCTTGACAACATCTCAATAAAACCACCGGCACAGGCAAGACAACTGTGACCAGTACTCGTCGTGTTTAATCCCTGGAAATATCATGACAGTTGACCACCGTGGAGTGATTGAGTAAATAGATTAAGGAGGAAGGATTAGAGGTTGGATGAGGCAAAAAAAAAAAGAAGGATTCTGCTGATAGGCCGGGATTAACTGTCATCATCAACGCAGATCTGGCCATAGAACATTTGCAGCCGTTGCTACGACGACGGTAACCAGAGATACGCTCGTGTTCATTCACACGGTGAGGTCATTTGATCCCCTCGGGAACTGGATCGCTTATTACATCAAGCCCTCTGTGGTGCATTTTGCACTCCGGACATAGCGCCGTCACTTCATGATGCAGAGCCACAAGTGCCAGACTTTTAAATTGGGATTCATTTTCTTATGAATTTTTAGGAAAAATTTAAAGATGTGGGAAAGTTAGCGTGATTTTAAACCGTGTAACGGTTATAGTTTACTGGACTGAGCTGAAACTGGTAAAACGAGATGAAGCATGGTTTTTACCCATGAAAAGGAAACTGATTAAACTCTTATAGATACTTTGAAGAGCAAAACTGGTCAAATATGTTTAAAAATGTGACAACACATTTCCCTCATGATGCACACAGAAAAATACAATATTAGTATTTCAGATCCAGCTGAATGACCTTTTTACAACTATTACAACTATTACAGTGATTCATAAGAGCCTAACGGACACATCCCCTGTATTCAGTTGCATATGTATGGTGATGTATAAGTCCCTTGAGACATCAGTGCCAGTAAGAATGGGGATAACAAAATCACAATGTCACTGCAAAGGGAGATTAGGTACGTGAAGAATAATGCCAGGAGGGAGAAGCGCTGTTTCAGCTTACAGGGAAGAGAAAGGCGGCGTTATAGCACCCTATAAGTGCAGAAGAAAACATATTCATTTGGTGGAGGTGATTACGAAGAAGTGTGTCAGGCTGCACAGCGGCGCCCCAGATATCAGCCGGAGGTTAATAACGGGAGTTGTTCCTCGGAACAAGACGTATGTTGTGGAACCAGGTCACTAAAGGAAGCTGTGTGTCGATGCCGGGTCGAGACTTCCAGGTGTGACATCAGCTGAGTCACGTGTTGAACTTTCTACTCGCTGACTTTAAAAGTGCAGCATTGTAATATCTGAAAGGGAACAAACGTGATCATGACACGATGCTGCAGTGTTCGGCTCAGGTGACAAATGCTTTGACCCCTCCTAAGACATTGTATATTAGCGGTTCTGAATTATGTTTTTATGCATTTAGCAGACGCTTATATCCAAAGTGACTTACAGATTGGCAGATAGGGTAATGGGGTCTTGCTTAAGGACCCCTACTGGAGACAGAGCCTTTCATGCAGGGGATTTGAACCCAGATCTCCCACATGAACGGTGGCAATCATACCACTAATCTATCCAAAATTGACCACAGTAGTGCATGTTCTCTATGTTGGGCCTGCGATAGACTAGCGACCTGACCAGGGTGTTCTCAGTCCCTTGCCTAATGGCACCTGAGATAAGCAGGTCCAGCCCCCCTCCATAACCCTGAGTGATTTCTGTGGTTTTTTTCTATGAAATGTGCTGTTTTTCTGTCAGGATTTTCAGTGTTTGTGTAGTCTTGAGGGTCAGGATAGGTGTCTGGTTGTGGTTGGACCGGGTGAGAGAGGCAGTGAAGGTCATGGACCTAAGAAACAAGAACTGAAGGGACTGACTGATGGGGTAATAACAAGAAAAACTACTCAAACTATGATCTGGCAAAGGATCAAAGGAAAACCAGGAGAATATATAATGAGGGTGTCAGAACAAGGAGGTGAGGATGAAGAAAATGCTGCCGAAAACCTGACAAAAGCATTGAGGGTAACATGGTTACGGTTTGTCCAGGGACAGCATGAGAGACGGTGAGGATCTGACGGAGAACCAACCTGGAGACGAGATACAGAGGAGGGTGATTAGTGAGTGAGTGCAGCTGATGACCAGACCAGAGGGAACTGAGGGAAAAGGTGAAGTCACCGCGAAACTAAAGACTGGACATCAATTTCAAACATGGAACGTGACAAAAGAAATGCAGAACATGATGGAGACATGACAGAAGGTGTGATGAGGAGGTGAACAATAGGTTGGGCAATTAGCATCGGACACCAGGTGCTAAACTAAACTGCAACTAAGACCTCAAGATCTAAGACTTAGGAAAAAGGAGTGCCACACATTCACATGAGAAGATTTTTAACAAACAGCTGTCATGCAGAGAAGTCTCTGTTTGTTATTTTCCTTTCCCCTGTCGCTTGGGCTCTCATTCGCTGTCCCTCTTAACTCAGCAACACCCCATCGACTTCCCCTGATAATCAAGCCAGCCAGATGCGGTTCCTGAGAGGAAACATCCTCAGTTCTTGTATTCTTTCTTTGGTACATTGCAGAGGTGTTGATAGTTTTCTGCAGTGTCCTCTCAAAGCTAGCATCCGTGTTGCTCTTCTGCTTGATATCTGATGGGTTTTTTCTGAATAGGGAGAAAAATCCAGGCGCAGACAGTCAACAGTGACACATTTTTGGGCTGCGTGTGGTACCTGGACTCGATGGACCCCCGTAAACTACCGCAGATCACTGAATTTACACCAGGTGTGCATACAGGCCAACGTATGCACCAAAAGCCAACTGGCTTTGATAAATAAATCATTTTGGCAAGTGTGCAGGAATAAGTGACATCTAGTGGCTAAATTCCAAGTTCCAACCAATTAAACTTTATTTATAAAGCGCCAGATTACAACAAATGTCATCTCAAGGCACTTAAGTAATAAAGTCCAATTCAAGCCAATTGGAATTCAATTCATTGTGATCATAATCCAATTAATTCATATGGAGCCAATTCAAAAATAATATCCGAGCTAAGGAAACCAACAGATTGGACCGAAACTTGTCTTCAGTCCAATCTCCCGTCCTGAGCCTGAGGGACTGTGGAAAGGAACGACTCCCTTTAACAGGAAGAAACCTCTGGCAGAACCAGAACCAGGAAGAAACCTCTGGCAGAACCAGAACCAGGAAGAAACCTCTGGCAGAACCAGGAAGAAACCTCTGGCAGAACCAGAACCAGGAAGAAACCTCTGTCAGAACCAGAACCAGGAAGAAACCTCTGGCAGAACCAGAACCAGGAAGAAACCTCTGGCAGAACCAGACCCAGGAAGAAACCTCTGGCAGAACCAGAACCAGGAAGAAACCTCTGGCAGAACCAGGAAGAAACCTCTGGCAGAACCAGACCCAGGAAGAAACCTCTGGCAGAACCAGACCCAGGAAGAAACCTCTGGCAGAACCAGAACCAGGAAGAAACCTCTGGCAGAACCAGGAAGAAACCTCTGGCAGAACCAGACCCAGGAAGAACCCTCTGGCAGAACCAGAACCAGGAAGAAACCTCTGGCAGAACCAGAACCAGGAAGGGTGTCCATCCGCCTCGACCAGCTGGGGTTTGAGAAGACAGAAAAGAGGGAAAAGAGGAGGAAAAACACCATAACACCATTCAAAGGATACCTGCTGGAACAGGGAAACACAAGTTAATGACAGCAATAATGTCACATGGACATAAAATCATTTGAGAAATTAAACAGGAGGAAAAAGAGAGCAAAGTGAGGAAAGGTGTGACAGATGAGCTCCCCCAGCAGTCTGGGCCTATAGCAGCAGAACTATGGTTAAGTGTGAAAATCTGTGCTATGAGAGCTGTGAGAGTGGAACAGTTAAACTGTAAGAGACAGTGGTCTGAAGCTAACTATAAAACTCAGATTAAGTATTCCTTTAGTTTATTACTACGAGTCATATGTGCAGGTGTCATAAACTTATTATTTAAAATAACTAATTAAATACAGATATATATAGACACATTTCACTCTAAGCACATTTGCATTTTTCTCGGGCTTTGAACTTTGAATATATAAGAGCACCAAAGTCTTGCTGGGGTACAGATGCATCATTTCAGAGTTTTTTTGTATCGCCCATAATTAAAGAAAAAAGTTTTCTCTCCACTCTGCCCTGGCCCAGAGCAATGCTGCTTTTAATCTTTGCTTTTTTGTTCATAGACTCACTCCATGTTCGTGTTCTGACTCTGTGCTTAATGTGTAAATCAGGAGGTCCCGGAGCACAGTTCTGGTGGATCTGGGGAGAGAAAAGAGACCAAAAAAGAAATCCTAAATGCACACTGAACTGCAGAGGCTTTTAAATCATTACCACTAACAAAGGAATATCTTTTTAGGCCTACTAGTCTGCAAATTTATCAAAACAATGGGACAAATAGTATCTTTGTCTGCACACAGTAGTGCTCAGTGCAGTGCCTCATGGCCCTAAAAGATATATATATCTATACATATATAGATATATATACATATAATTATTAGCGTCCACTTCTGGCGATTGTAGAAATATTTCAAAATGCAAATATCTATTCATGTGCATTTATATTCTTTCCTCTAAACCACCTCTTTGTCTTCTTTCCTCTTATCATTTCCTACATCTCCTCAGTCTCTACCAGATGTGACCCGTCCCGTGCCCCATCTGCTTAATGCACCTCGTATCTCTGACTGTGCCATCCCTCCATCAAGGCTTTCTCCCCCTCTCCGGCAACATTTACAGCCGATTACCCCCCCACTATCTTCTGGATCTTGGCTCTCTTTCTCCGTCGGCTTTTTTGGGCTACAGAAAACATCCCTGCGTGTCTGTTCATCACAGCGATAGTGAGCCGGTGTCGCCTCAGAAAACAAAACTGATGAGGTTAACACAGACACAGGCCATGGTGCAGTGTAGCTGGCTTTCATTTCTAAGAGGTTCTGCACACAGCGGTGGTGTTTTTACTGTGAAGCTGTCTTCATTATTTATTTAAATGCTAAACTCAACCCCAGCTTAGGGCTGACCTACTTATCTTTTTGGCTCTCAAAGCTTTGCGTTTCCTTTCACTATCTTTCATCAAGCAGGCCACTGTTTCTGCAACGCTTTCCTCTATTTATCCTTTCTTTTCCTTTCCTCAATATGCGGCCGGTCACTTCTGTTGCTATGACGAGTCGACGACAGATAGTGAAATGTTGATGGCGATGGGAAGGCAGAGGGATAGAAAAGTAGAATGGGATGAGGCGAGTGTGACTCAGCTGGAGGTGAAGAAAACAACGGGAAGATGAAGAAAGGTGACGGAAAACTGCAACCAGTTAAAGCTATTTGTGCATCTGCAGCTCCGAGGGCATATACTGAGTATGTTAGACACGAGGTGGAGGAGTGTTCCACACAATGGTCTTATTTATGTCAGTGATTCAGCAGAATCATCAGGGTTAACGCCTGATGATTCCTACCCTCACGTTGTCATGGTAATCTCATCACCTTATCATGACCGCAAATGACACCAAGACAAAAAAAAAAATAAAGATAAAATCAATAAATAGAAATCAGAACATTTAAAAGAGATAAGAGCAGTCAGATAAATTCAAAGACACTGTGTGTGTGCAGAGGTCCCTGAACTGTTGCAGAGCAGGAAGTCTCAGATAAAATGTTTCACTGTTGTGCAGCTCTACAAACAAAATGGCACCTCTGTTCAGAATGACTCTGCAGTTTCCCCTGCATCTGTACCCAAGTGCTTCTCGATTTCCCACCATACATAAGCTCCTCTGTCTGTTTTTCTGCCTTTGGGTGTGTGAGAAGCGGTGTTTTTGCATGGCCAAATGTGTGTGTAGCACCGAGAGTTTTAGTCGGACAAAAACCTCAGACGAGCCATTTTTACACATTCTTTTTATCACACACACACACATAAATATCCACGCACACACGGATATGAACCGGAGTGAAACAGCAAGGTCGCAGTTTCCTCTGGGTGCCATGACACCCTCCTCAGAATATGGCAAAATGAAAAGAGGGAGAGAAAGGGATATGAGTGAGGACATTTCTTCATAAATGATGAGTTCTCTTTGACCCCAATTATAACAACAAGATCAAGTGATTTTCTTTAAAAAAAAAAAAAGATTTTGATTATTTTGCTGTACTGATGGCGGAGGAGAGGACGATCAGCTAAATGAATAGAAATGACTGCAGTTAAAAAGACAAATTCTTTCACACGGGTGCAAGAACAATGTGTCTTTGTGTCCTTGTGCATGACACGTGTGCATATAAATGTCTTTTACTGGCAGCAAATCTCAAGTGAATGCACAATGTGAAGCTGCAAGTGTGGGTTTGAATGGTGTTCAAGCAACAGCTACAGCCTGATGCACATCCAACATGCAAGAAAATATTAATATTCTCCTTTCAAAAAGTGCTTTGAGTGAGAAACAGTTCATTTATGATAATGAAAACAGTGTGAATGATCATAATATGGAATAGTATCATCAAGGTGACAACTTAAGAGCATGATTAGTAGTGTTGGGGCCCTGCTTGAGTCTCCACTGACCATTTATGCCACTCATGGAGAGGTTGGGACTCTCCAGACTGCATTTAACAGCTGACTTTAAGCAGTGTGCAGTTTAGATTTCCTGGATGGTTTTCTCGAGGTGTGGATGACACAAACAGCCAATATTTGGGTTGAACAAATAATGTACAGACTTTATATGTCATGATGTAACATATGCGTCCCTTTCAGACCTCACATACAAATGATTCTCTTCATGTTAAATATAGACTGACAAAAGGCCAAAGTGAATCATTGACATTATCAGATGAATGTTTAAGCTCTGCTGTTGCTTTTGAAACCTCCTTCAGAGGATACAAAATGATTTTAGTGCACTTTTAAACCTTAAGATTTTCCAATATTGTTTGGAAGCAATGCAAAGGTGTTGTTTTTTTGTTTTTTTACAGGTCGCATTAAGCCTCTTTCTGTCATTGGCTCACCAGAGGGAAAAACCCATTATGGTCACCACATTCAAAACAACCTAATCATAAGAACCACGGATAATCTGATCGGAATCTGGCCAATCGTTTTTCTCAGGTGCATCCTTGAAGTGTTGCTTAAGGGGAAAGTGTGATTTGTTTAGCCCAAAGAAGCCGACAGAGAAAGAGAGCCAAAGGCCTGGGAGGCATTTATCATTTGGGGACCGCGAACATTAACATCAAATTTTATGATAGGCAGTTCCGAGTCAGTAGATTTTACTACGCCAAGCGTAGGAGCAGGTGGTGAATAAAATGACTGACAGGGTGGCTGAAAACGCCGCTGTTTCTTCTGTCGTAATGTATACCGAAGCATTTGTTCTCCTCCTGACAAACAGGCACCTCTAAAACCGAAGAAGCTCATTCATACTGAAATTGTTGCCGCCAGATGATGATTATCGGCTGGCCGGCACTGTTAAGCAAACATGTGATCGGCCCTTTTCCCTGACATGCGTGCAAAAACACTGCTGCCTTCTGACCTTTGTTTCACCAGCTGCTCCGTGCAGATTACCCTCTGCTGTATTGCACTTGCTTGCAAGTTATAATGAATATCTGTTTGAGCCCAAAATTCCTGATTTCTGTTTGTGGCGACGCATCAATACATCATTATAGCTGCAGCTCGTTCAGCAGAAATACTGACCGACTGCACTTCTGTAAGTCCCATTAATAGAGGTAAGGGATGCTGTTAATTAGAATAAAACAGATGATGATTGATTTCTATGCAAGTAAATCCATTTTAACACAAGCTTTCCCTCCATGTTGAAAGATTTAACAGCAGAGGTAACTGAGCCGATGAGTGAATATGGTAATTCTGATGTGTTTAGGTCAATTTAGGATCATTTAGATTTTAATCAAGGCAGGTGGCAGATGAGAGGCTAATTTTCCTCTGATTTGTTGGTCTGGAAAATATCACTTTCATTTCAGAAAGTTGGGAAGGTGCGTGGGTTGTTTAATATGAGTCTGAGCTTCCATTTGGAGACTATGCCATGAATAAATCTTGCAGAATCTGTGCCCTTGTTCATTTCTCTCACTGGAATGAATAGTGCCTCTGGCCTCCTAAAGCGGCACGTCAGTGAGGGGAAAAGTGTGTAACACAGCTAGAGGAAATGACTCTTCAGTGGCTGAGCGGCCTCAGGTATTGATCACGAGAGAATCCATCTTGCCAGATTCCCCATCTATGAGTTCGTTCCCAGTCCACGTTAGCTCAGACCAAACTGCAATTCATGCTGGAAGTGACGGTTAAAAACCATCGGCAGTGGCTCTCAAGTCTCAGAACTGGAGAGTATCGTCTTGTGAAAGGAACACAAAGGCAACAAGGCTCTTGGATACAGCCGAACACACTCCCGCCTTCTTCCAGAACCCAGAACCTGACCATGAACAGGGATTTCACCTGCTGTGGTGCATACAGACGGTTTCACAGTATTCATTTAGAAATGAGAGTCTTTCGACTGTTTCATTTGTATATACAGACTGAAGAAGTTTCTGATATCGAGAAGTCCTATCAGTGGCTGGAAAAAGCTCAAAAACAGGCCCTAAGCACAGGAGCGATAGAGATCGGGGTCTACTGCATCAGACAGGACCCCAGCAGGTGCAGGCGGGGCAAAGATCCCTCTGAGACAGCCCGCAGCGGGGGGTAAGACTCAGGTACAGCATGCATGGAACCAAGAGATAATGTGCAGGAACATCTGGGCCGAGTTTGGGTCCCAAAGTGAAGATGGGAGACAGCTCCAAAGGTAGTGGAGAATGACAGAGCCAAGACCCTGTGGGACTCCTGCAGATCCTGGGAACAACATCAGAGATCTCTGTCCAGAAGAGCAGCGAAGAAAATACGCAGAACCCTGGAGCTCCCGGGCCTCTGGTAGAGGAACTGAACCTGAAAGAGGGGGCACCGCTCACAGGAGTTTTTTATATGTTCTGATATCAGTTAAACATGTTTAAACTCCAGTGGAGGCAAAAACATCATTTTTACACTGGGCTTCATGTCATTTTAGGTGTTTTTCCCAATGTTTTAAACCGAATACTTGATACAATACTTACATTTTTAAAAGTTAACATAATTCATGAAATGTCTGTAACATGCTCAGCTGAAAGTATCCCAGAAAGATGATCCAAAAGCTCCTTTATCTACAGTGAATTATACCTCTATTCACTATGACCTGTTATAGGATGTGGAGTGACCCACTCACTTCAGGCCACCCCTCTTCTCTGAAGGATCTGCCTCTTTAGAAAACAGTAGCACTCAATAACCCTTCAAGTGCATTATTACCATATAACAAAGCTACAGAATATAATGTGAGAGCCAACACTGAGCAATACTGCAAGTCATGAACTGAAGTAGTCCACCACACCAAGCCGTAATGGCAAGCCGGCTGCTTTCAATTCAATTCAACTCAGTTTTATTTATATATATTTTATATTGCGCCAAATTACAACAAATGTCATCTCAAGGCACTTAAATAATATAGTCTAATTCAAGCCAATTGGAATTCAATTCATTGTAATCATAAATTCCCCTCCAGAAAACTCATGTAGTAATTATTTCGTCACATTAAGAATTATTTGGGCTTAATTTCACTTAACATGCTTATTTTAGTGATGGTGGAGCCACTGATGGTGCATTCATGGACAAATAGGAACTCTGCGTTTTGACCCTCACATTAATAGGAACATTATTCCCTTTTTATTTCTTTTTTCTGGAGTTCATATAATTTCTGATGAGAATTTTCTGGAAAAAGCAAAGCAAAGAGCAGGAGTTTTGACTTCCAGCGGGACTGATACAATAGGAATTTCAGGTTAGCTGGAGATAAAGATGGGAAGGCTGTATAATTCTGCTGTAGCATGGAAAATTATGCAGATTAAGCAAATCCTAACCACCAACCGGGTCCTAGTTAGATTTTTCTTTAGCATTTTGTCAGAAATATCTTGAAATATTCTGGGTTTCAGGTTAGATTTACTGTTGACTCTTCTGCTCGATATTTTCTGAGTTCACAGCTCTGCTGCCACTTAAACTGATCCTGGTCTCTATGTCCCTTCGTCCCCCATCTGTGTCTAAATGTGTGTGTGTGTTCTGATGGTTAAATGGCTGCTCACAACTTGGCAGAGCTTACTTAGACCTTGCAATGAATCTCAATGACTGCAGACACACTGCAGAATGAGTCAAGCGCTGTCAACAGCGAGAGTGTGCAGCATGTTCACTGCTCTGGGTTTGAGTTTCCTAAGACTAAGGGGTTTGTTTAAATGACTGAGAGTAGGATGTAAAAGCAGTATTGTTTTCCAGGCGTTTGCTATTCAGCTCATACGGCGGTGAATTCCTCTTACGGTGTGTTTTATCAGGTCACCGAGGCTCTTCTGTGTTTCGGAAACAGCTCGTGCACCGACTGACCCGAAGGCAAAGAAGCCATGTTACTGTGCTGCTGGGTTCATGTGTTATTCGGACAAAGTCATTATGTGTAAATTACCTGTCTGAAAACAGAATAAATAGCACAATGACTCACATGGCTTATTATAGACCAACGTGTAACAATAAGCACCACGGGCTGCAAATTGCCTGTCTATGGGTGGTGAGTGAGTCAGCTTTCTGTGTGGTTCAAGCAGGTCTTGGGCATGTTCAGGCCATAAACCGCACTCTGTTAAAGCTCCTCCGTTCCAACACCTCGTGCATGCTCAGATAAAACTTTTCTTCCGTTGCTCCTCCTGTGGGACCTTCTATGACTGTAACAATCCAAATTTTAAAGCTACAATATGCAGGATTCTCATGTGAACGTGCCATTGGAGGGTTTGAAATGAACTTGCCTTGTTTTTGAGGATAAAAACTGTAGATTGAACAGCTGCTGCTGTGTCTGAGCTTGAAATTACAGCCACGGAGGAGATGTTGGCGCAGTACTATACGGAGAATGCATTTTAGTCTTAACCATGATGGTTTTTTTTCCACCATAATTGGCTTTTTTTGATTTCTCACCCTAATCAGTTGATGGTATTGCCAAAACCCAACCAAGACGTGAAAAAGTTTTTCCGTAATCTGTTGTTATATTTATGTGTAACCAAGCTAAGCAGCTAAATGGTGCCCATGAAGGTAAAATATGTGCTGTAAGGGGAATGAGTTTTAGCCCTAACCATGCCATTCTGGCCTTAAACATGTGGCCCACAGCTGCACTAAACCGGCCCGTCCCACCTCCGTCCTGCTTGGTCCTTATTTGGGCATTTTTGTTAATGAAAGACTTGTTTCTGGCTGTCATTAAAGGGGAACTCCTGTATTTTTTAAACCTAAACCTTATTTCTGGCATGAAATACGTGTGCTGTAGCTCTGTTAGCTCATAGCTGCTGTTAGCTCATAGCTGCTGTTATGTGGCTACTTGCAGCTACAGGAGAGCTAACGGAGGGATTTCTACACAGGCACTCTACTGGGACCACTTCATCCACACGCCCCCCTGCAGCACAGTTTATTCACTCCGTGCTCTGTGACAGTCGGCTAACTTCACACAGAGTTTGCTGCTGATAGTTTTGTGCAACATGGCAGGATATTTATCAGATTTTGACGATGTTTTGACGACTTTGAGTAAGATGGACGTTCTTACCGGAGTGAATGAGCTGTGCTGCAGGGGGGCGTGTGGATGAAGTGGTCCCAGTAGAGTGCCTGTGTAGAAATCCCTCCGTTAGCTCTCCTATAGCTGCAAGTAGCCACATAACAGCAGCTATGAGCTAACAGAGCTATAGCACACGTTCATTCATTCATTCTTCTTAAAGTATTGGTGAAATAAAGACAGATAATGCCTTATTTAGAGGCTGCATCCTCTAAGCCCCGTTCACTCCGTTATATGGATCTCCAGTTATCTAAATATCTTCTGAAGGACGCCGACTTTCACCAAACTGTTCTCAGTGAGTAGATGAACGTATTTGATGCCAAAAATAAGGTTTAAAAATACCGGAGCTCCCCTTTAAGCTTTGCTCATTTGAAAGGCACATTTTGTAATTCTATAAAAATGCATGTTCATCCTCTAAACTTTGCACTGAATTGTCATTTGTCACAACCGGTGGATGGAGGTTATGCGTGATGTGGTGGAGAGAAGACCCAGGTCCAGAATTATAAAGAAAAATTAACAAACAGCGCGGCTGAGCCGGATAACAAGATCTAAACTGTGGAGCAAAACAACAAGACTATGGCTGTGAAAAACAAGAGGCAAAAAACCTGACCTGACGAACATGAAACTTGAAGCAAGACGTGAGGAACCCTGAGGAACCATGAGGATTTCGTATTGAACTGAGGAGAACCTGGAAACTAAATACTGTGGTGAGGAGATTGGAGATGGGGTGCAGCTGTGAAACAAAGACAGGTGACTTGAGTGAACCTAATGATGTGAAAAGGAAAAAAAACATGGCAAGAAATTAACCTAAAACCTGAAAACAAGACATCACATCATTTACCTCTTTTGTAGCTCAGGAAAAGAAATCAAACTAAATGAATTAGACAAAAGAAAATAGTGATGCTTATGTATGTTCCATCAAGACAGAAAAGGACTGGAATCGACCCACCGTAGAGATCTACCACAAATGCAGTTTGTCTTCTTGAGCATCAATGACTTGAATATACTTGAAGATACAGTTCCAAAGCTTATCGTGGGCAGAGGGGGGCTGCAAGATGCAAATATGAAGCTGTGGAGGTACACAGCTGAGGCCAAAACAAAGGCCACGAGCCTCAATCTTAATTTCGATCTTCAGAATAACTTGAGCTGAAAACCATGTTGCTTATACTTGACATGGAAATGAATCTGTTCACAAGGACGATGATACAAGCATTTTCCTGCCGTTTCTGAAGGGGCAGCGCAGGCTGGGGTGCAAATTCATCCAAATCTCTGAGAGGAGCTACCAGCTCTAGGCTGTGGGGAACGTACCGAATGCAAAGTGTCAGGAATGTGTTGCATATCTATTCCTATATTTCCTATATTACCTCTTCTGCTCAAGATTATTCACAGTTCTGTCCTTCTGCCCCACCTCGCCTCCTGGACCGTGCTGTGGGCTTGGATTTGTTTGTTCAGCCAGGAGAAATGATGCTTAGTCTGGCTTCAGTTTAACCTGCTTTTAGGGATGTGGTGGTTTGTGCTGATTTTGTATGGAGCTAAAGTTACGGACCTGAGATTAAATAAAGTAAAATCAAAGAACAGTTTCATAGAGAGGTCGATGTGTGGTTTGCAACCTCACTGACACCCCAGCAGCTATGATTCCATGTGATTATGCAACAATTATACCTCCACTTTAACCTTTTTCCAGTTCAAGTGACTTGTCAACATTTTATAAAGGTAAAAAATGCAGTTTGAAGGACTTCTTGTGAGGAATATTTCATTTTAACAGCCTACGGAGTCCCAAAGTTGACTAAGAGAAGTAAACAAGCCCTCAGAGTGTCAGAAAATAGAGATTATTGCAACGTAAAGCTGCTTTTTCCATGGATTAGCATCAAAATCCATCTAACTGTGGGAGCGGTTAGCAGCCCTCATTAGATGCACGCATTTCATCTTTGACTGTAAATCATTCTCATGTGTCCTGGTGTATCAATTAGCTAGTTAACTGACAGCCTGCTAAACGTACAGTTCAGACCGAAAAACCCCGTAAAATCTAATGATCATAACCAGTAAAAGCTATGCCATACTGTACACATGCTCTGAGACAAGCTGGGCACAGTAATAAATCACGATGAGGCAGCACGATTCAGTCGAATACAAAATAGAGGCAAAGACAAGCTGCCTACTGCCTGCTTGTCATCGAGGTGGCCGTGGTTGACTTGGCAACCAAATCTCTGTGGGTTTGTTGGGATAGAAACGGACTAATGATTATTAAAGATTTTTTGCATTTGTTTCCATAAAACTCTGGCTTATGTTTCTCCAGTGAATGTGGTCTCGGGTTTATTTCAGTGAAATATGAAAAATCAGCTTCAGCTGCAGGATTCAGAACAAACTGCAGCATCTGAGAAATGACAGGTGTGAGTTTTTCTGCTTACTGGGTGCAAAGCTCTGCTTGTTTAATAGAAAGTCTGAGGGCCATAGTAACATGACAGCAGTGCAACTGTCCGTTTTAGTTGATGCTCCTTATTCCTCTGCCTGCTAATCATGAGTTTCTCCTTTCCCGTCCTCCTGAACTCTATCATCCTCCTCCTCCTCCTCCTCACGCTCTTTCTCTCTGTACCTTGACTCATCATCCTTGTCCTCCCCTCCTCCCTAACGTCCTTCTCCATTTGTTTGAGATACAGGACCCTGGGGACTCAAGGCTGCAGTAAAACATGTCTGATGGATTCAGCATGTCCTGATGAACGTCCTTGACCAAAATCTCAACAATATAGCGGATACAAACTAAAATCCTGAGGTCCAGTGGAGTGTGCAAGATCAGTCCTGGTTGCAAATTCAGTTTGTCAAGATTGATGAATACAGAGAAGAGGAGCTGCTGCACCAATCAGACTTCTGTCAAAGTGCCACCGAACACACAGATCTGAGCTTGTGTTGAGTGCAGGTGTGTGTGAGTGTGAGTGTGTGCATATGGGTGGATCTCTGTGATGTCAGGGAGTGAGCTGATGAGGCAGAGGTTGTAAATGTTTGATGGGGTTTGATCTTCCCATCTGTCCACCACTGCTGGCTCAGAGAGAGAGAGAGAGAGAGACAGCCAAAGACAGAGTGGGCTAAATGATTAAAAAGCAGGTCAAAATAAAGTCTTTTTATATGAACACAATTACATTGAACTGCTTTGAAATTGATGCAAATTTCACAGGAAATAAGCCTGATGATTTCTGCATGTTTGACATATAACTCTACAGAGATGTGCTTAAATCCCTTTGATACTACAACATTTAGGTGATTTAGGTGATTTATTTATTTCTCTGTGAACAGCTAAACAAAAGATTTTTACAGTTTCAGCTTAATAAGCTAAAGTTTCAGCACCCTACGTGCACAGCAGCCCCCCGCTGACCAGATTTCAAACAATCATTTAGCTCTTTTTTGTAGGTTTTTATCATAAAGAGACCAAGTTGTTACCGTTAACAGGAAGAAATAAACTTTGCCTCATCTGCCCCGTCACAGGGAAGAATTTACCACCATCGTGGAATTTGTTGGTGCATTATGGATTTTGTGTCCTATCGACTGCTGGGTGCAGTGGGAAAGCATGGTATGATTAATGCATGTTTACACAGGACACATGCTGCATGCTAATGAGTGTGTTTAATGATTCCATGATACAGCTATGCTTGAATGCACTCAAAATGCTCCTACGCATGCATGCATGCATGCTGAAATGACCCATTACACCCCATCTGACAGTCACGTTGCTGTGACCCCAGATCCTGGTGACCGGCCGAGCTCCCAGCCAATGCGATTATAGCAGATTGATCATGTATGCGTTATACTCTAATCAATTGCTCTAACTACCAGTGGGTCACCACCACCCTGCATTATAGGTTATAAAGTCTTACAGCTTGATAATAACACAATTCAAACAGCAATCATCCCCCAGCCAGGATTAAAAAAAGTCCTCCAACCGGAATAGTTATATGGGTCATTTGTTCATAGCGTCCTGTAAGCTACGGCCGGTTTTGAAAGCATTATTGCTTGTTTTGGGTTCACATTCTTCTTTTTCTATGACGGTATGCAGTTGTGCCGTTTTAGATGTAATGTTTAGCCACAACAAGCAGTTTTTTCTCATGATGATTGGACACATTTGAGGAGGAGGAGAGTCTCAGCATCAAATAGAATTCATGAAAGCCTGTAAAAACTCCTACTCCACAAATTAGGTAACCAAATTGTGGATCTTATTATGTAACTTTGCCCTTGCATGCACTAACTAGCACTATACAAGCATATGTGGCCATGATACAAGCTTGAGCACCCAACAAGCAGGCAGCAAAAAATTAAAATCAGCTGCAGTGAGTGCTGCTGTCCTTAAGGGAACGGCCTTAAAACTCCACTTTTTTTTGATAACTTGATTATAACTGAGGGAGTTAACCTCCGTTAGCTTTAGCCTGGCAGATCTATCTGAAAGCAGGCTGAAAGAGACATACAATAGGGTGAATCGATTATTCTGTCCAAGGTTCCCCGCTCCCACTAACACAAAAGTATGTGGGGCTTTTTTAAGTAGAGGTGCAATTTTTAGTAGCTACATATCAAATAAAGAATTTACAAGGGAATAAACAAACCGAAACAAGTGTAAAATAAAAGTCTGTTTTAAATCTTTCCGTAGAAATATTGCATGTTTTGGGAAAAGTATGTTGCGTAAATCTCACAAAACAAACAGACATGAAGTCGGCAGGTACGGTGCAACATCTAACTGATGTTTACATGCGATTACTTTTATAGGTGGAAGGCAAAAAGCAGGGAAATGCCTGGAGATGATTGGCCCTTTGCATGCATCTGCCAGAAGCTGCACCCTATAGGAACATTTGTTAAAAATGTCTCAATTGCCAGTTGGCGGTTGAGGCGACTGTAAGATTTGGGGCATTGCAGAGTTGCTGGAGGGTGTAAATGTAGACGTGTCAGGAAACTTCTGCCTGGTAGCAATATTCAGACTGGTTTTTAACTACATCCTGCGGCTGACACACACATTGGATCGTAGTGTCCTCGAAGGTACAGCTGTGTCCACAGATAAGAGACTCTTAGAGCTCCACCTCAAAGTTTGAGAGATCTGAATGAGCCGAGCTGTTTCTTTGAGTGCAAACCCCCTACACACACCACACTGACTTGGATTTGGAGCAGGTTCACCGAACCTTAACTTTAAACTAAGACTTCATCATTTCAAACAAGTCCTCACAACATGACTCAGCAGACAGATTCCTGGCATCACAAAATGGCCGATTAAAAATGTCGAGAGAGGTCTTCTTCACGTCTTACCAAACTGAGCAACCTAACAAACGCACACACACCCGTGACTTTCAGAGCTTTAAAGAGGACATTCCATTATTGATGAGGCCACATGCTCTGTACCTTTATTGGAGCAGGGGGGAGGCTCGGGTCTGCTTGACTCAGCATTCCTCCGTTCAGTGCTTTTTCTATTAGCTCCTGTCAGCACAGTAAGCATACGTGTGTGTGTGTGTGTGTGTGTGTGAATTTGTACAGACGTACACAAAACGGTAAACGAAAAAAAAGACAAACACGGACAGACCTTCCCCCTCAAGTTGGTGTGAAAATAGCAGGTCACCAGACAGCAAATTGACTTTTTGATTTTTGTGGGTCACAAACAATTTCCAGAGGCTTGGATAAAAAAAAAAGAAAAATCCATGACATCTAAATGACTGAAGCTGTAGCAGAAGCTAAGATGTTGTCCACAAACAGCTAACAGAATTTAAGGAATTCCTACATTTTCCTGCAGTATAGACACAGAGATTGTGGTTAAATTGACTCTTGACAGTTGAAACGATAAGCCTGTTAGCTTATCAGAACATACAGCTCGTTTTGTTGGGAGGCTCATTAATTACTAAGTATGTCGTCATACAAGCTGTACTGGACAAGATGAAACCTGAGTCATCGTTGCGGATAATAAAGGACTCGAGTGCAGACTGAAACAAAAACTCTCAGGCAGCAGAAAGGCAGGTTAAGGGCAAACTAATGACTTACTGAACAGAATCAAACATAAAAGCTGCTGCAAGAGAAGATAAGTCTCCATGAGGAGCAGATTCCAAATGCTCTGAAAGCAAAGAACAAAGATCTGATGAGGAACCTGGTTCATGAAAATCAGAAAGCCTGATGCCAATCAGACACTTCTGTGTTAGGTTTGCCTGGTTTTAGGCTTCTTCTTGGCCTGTTCTGTGGCTTCGTGCTCTAACCACACACCTGACTCTGGTCACTAATCACCACACCTTCATCCTGTTTGTCATTTTCTCCCTCAGTGCTGATGTCATTATGTCTACTATCTGTTATCAGATCCATGCCTTCGGTTTCATGTCACGCTTTTTTGCTCCTTCCCTCTTTTTTCTTGCGCTTTGAGTTCATGTTTCAGAACTCTCTGCTCCTGCAGCACCTTCACTTCTTCTGATGCTTGCCTCCCAAGGTTGGACAGGTTGCCCTGTCAAATACCTTCCAAATAAAACAGGAAGTTAAGCTGCCTAAAAACCGATTTCAAAATAAAACAGAATATGAAACTGAACACAGCAAACACCCACTGACCCTGTAAACGTGGACCTGCTGATGGCTCTATTTTGACAGGTGGGAGTTTATTACTATTCCCAAATTATTAATCCAAGAGGAGCCTTGAATGTAAAAAATGTTTGATATTCAGCTTTTAGTAGTGGATAATATCTAAGTTTGGACCACAATGCATTGCTGCCATCATGGATGGTAAAAGTTCAGGAACACATCTGGTTAGAACATCATTCTGCACCATCAGATCAAATGGTTAACGGTAGAATATGTTTAACAACACCTATTGAGAAAATTATGCTCTTGAGATTTGATAAGCAAATAATAAGCAATTAAAAAAACAAACTACTGAATGTTTTTAAATTACTAGAAGCTGGCGGCCGCATCCATCCCCCGACTGTTGTCCTGGATCTTTCTAGCATGTCAGCCAGGCTCATCAGACAGCCGTGGAAAAGTGCCCAGAAGGTAGAACCACGCTGGCTTTGGAGATACAGCACTTCAATTGGTTTCACACAAACATCTGTGGGCGGTCTTTGATTACAAGTTCACGCACGCACACACAAACACACACACGGGACCTCTGGCTTATCAATGCTTCTTCTCCAAATGTTTTTCATCTATTGATTCATGCGAAAAAACTTCAAATTAGATGCAAACAAGCAGCATCAGAATCGTTCTTATATATATATGTCTGTAACAGTAAATGAATGAACCGGTATTTCAAACATGACATTGCCATGGCAACAGCAAAGTCACACAGTGCAGACTGCCACATGCAGTAGATTAAACTCAACAAACAGGAACGGAGTAGGAGAAAGAGCTTTTCCACTGTTCATACTCGACATCTTTGACCCAATTTCCCCACAAAGGATCGATATCGCTGTGGCTACATTCAGTCTACATGTGAATAGATGATAAAGTCTTTCATTAAAGCACTTTCTCACAGTAGTGAATGCCATTCACAGCCCAATATGCCCAGCTACCATCAAGGCAAAAACTGGTAATCCATACGTAGCTATCCTGCTGTGATGTGCTAAATTTGCCCCTCAGCTCTTTCTTACAGGTGCCTTGTTAGTTTGTTTATAGAGTATTCAGCATTTTTTAGTTATGACTAAGTAAAGAGAATTCATCATCAAATTAAACATGAATCAAAAAGCAGACTTTCCAGTTTGGCTGCAGTGCAAAATGTTGAATTTTCGACATTCACTGAAGCACATATTGGCTCGATCTCGCCTCCACAAAGACACACACGCTTGTAGTCCTGTTTCTGTGATCTCAGAGGACATTAGGTTGACCTACATTTGTTTCCTAGAGGATTGATCGAACCTTAATCATAGTTAATACTGTCCTCCAACCGTCACTCTAACCTCATGTAGCCTTAAAACACGACTCCACCTTAAATGATTTAACATTTTGGGTTACGAGGCTTGCTTTATCCCCCCATAAGGAAGACAAGTCCTCTTACTGCGACTGTGTAAACGGATTTAGGTCCCCACAACATAACCACACACACACACAAATTGATAGGAACACCACAGACCCCCAGCTGCTGCTCTGTTGTAATTTATTATCCCTTCTATGCCCAGTGGAGTCATGAAATCATTCTGGCCTTTGTGGCACAAACACATACATGCATGCACACACAGTCCATGTGTCTTTTTCAAACAGTCATCCTGGCCCGCTACCCAGAAAGACCTCTTAGGCTTAATTAGTGTGGGGTCCCCAGGGAGAGCACAGCAGCAAAAAATACACTCGACGGATGAAGGATGTGAGAGGACTGAGGCTGTCAGACGCAAAAACCAAGCATAACACTAACAAGACGAGTTGTTCTGCGCTACAGACGCTGCAGGAAGTTGAATGTTTTTCTTTTGGTTTCAAATCATGTTTTCGGTGATTTATGAATGCCACCTTATGACAGATCAATATGACCCCTCCCCCTGCCCTTTCACCCCAGCCCCAGAGGTCATTTGCATCCCACAGCTACACCCAGGAGCACATCACCCACACTGTTTTGTTTGCTGCATACATCTCTGAATAGTTGATAGGACACAAACACTTTGTTCTGTCTTCAACCTGCACACCAGCTGTGTGCATGTCAACACGACATCATTTACACAAAGACAGTTGCTGTTGGGTAGAAAAGCTAAGTTTCCCCGCCGCCCTTTGTTTCTTTTTGCGTCACGATGCTTTTTAAAAGTCGTACTCCTCGTGAAACGGCCAAACTGGCTTCACTTCACCAACAGAAAAGCAGGACTTTAAGATGGAAATCATCAGGGGTGTGAGCTCAGCATGTGCGCATCTGCCTTATGTGCACGAGCAGCTGCGAACTCGCAGTGATAAACACACTTGTGCACTCTGAGAGGAATTGCACCATAATTATGCCTAAGGTGGAGGCGATTAATTTTTTAATGGATCCAATGTTTTATTCATAGCACCTATCCAGTCTTGACTGTGGCAGAGCACACACACACACGCACTCACATGCACACACACGCACTCACATGCACACACACACGCAGAAAACACGGCCAGAAAGAGATCAAGCAAACTGTCAATTTGCAGTTTCATACAGTAGAGAATATGTACATCTCAGAGGCTTTGAATGCAGTGGAATTTCAGGCTGATACTGAGATAAAGGACCTCTTATGTAAGTATGTAACTTACCCTTTTGGTTCATTGTTACTCTGTTCATGGTAAATTAAAAAAAAAAGCCCAAACAAATTAAAAGATATGTGGCAGAAAGTGAAAGACAGAGAAAGGGACAGCAGCAGGAGAGGGTGTTGTCTCCAGAGTGAGGCCAGTAAGACCGGTTATTCTGTCCCAGAAATCCACTTACACAGCCGAGCACTCTGCCTAATCATGCACCCCCCTGTGAGAGGAATATCGTATCCTGAGCAAGAAGAGCTGCATAGCCGGGGCACATTTAGGACTTTTAAACATCACTCCATCCTCCTGCTGTTTCTCGCCCTCCAGTGCATGAATAAGATTTCACTTGAACGGATCTGTTTGTGGAGCAGAATGGAGATTAAAATATGAATGACAGGAAATGGAGGTCTCAAGCAGAAATGACGAAATTCTGTACAATAAAAACGCACACAAAGGTTAGCCTTGATCTGCAGCTCTTGAACCACTTAAACAATGAAAGTTTTAAGAAAGAAATCAAGATCATAATCTGAGTCAGTCAAGAGCCTGATAATATTGTATTTTTGCAGCGTATGAATTCAGAAAATGTAACACTTATGATGCCGAATATTGATGTCAAATGTCGATGCAAGTGACAAATAAAAGTACTTTTTGTATTCTTAAAGGGGAACTCCGGTATTTTTAAACCTGGATCTTTTTTCTGGCATGAAATACGTTCATCCACTCACAGAGAACAGTTTGGTGAAAGTCGGCGTCCTTCTGAAGATATTTAGATAACTGGAGATCCATATAACGGAGTGAACGGGGCTTAGAGGATGCAGCCTCTAAATAAGGCTTTATCTGTCTTTATTTCACCAATACTTTAAGAAGAATGAATGAATGAACGTGTGCTATAGCTCTGTTAGCTCATAGCTGCTGTTATGTGGCTACTTGCAGCTATAGGAGAGCTAACGGAGGGATTTCTACACAGGCACTCTACTGGGACCCCTTCATCCACACGCCCCCCTGCAGCACAGTTTATTCACTCCGTGCTCTGTGACAGTCGGCTAACTTCACACAGAGTTTGCTGCTGATAGTTTTGTGCAACATGGCAGGATATTTATCAGATTTTGACGATGTGAACGATGACTTTGAGTAAGATGGACGTTCTTACCGGAGTGAATGAGCTGTGCTGCAGTGTGTCGATGACGTCATCCCAGTAGATGAGTGTGTAGAAAGCCTCTATAAGCCCCCCGATAGCCGCCAATAACAACAACACAAGCAGCTATGAGCTAACAGAGCTATAGCACACGTTCATTCATTCATTCTTCTTAAAGTATTGGTGAAATAAAGACAGATAATGCCTTATTTAGAGGCTGCATCCTCTAAGCCCCGTTCACTCCGTTATATGGATCTCCAGTTATCTAAATATCTTCTGAAGGACGCCGACTTTCACCAAACTGTTCTCAGTGAGTAGATGAACGTATTTCATGCCAGAAATAAGGTCTGAGTTTAAAAATACCAGAGTTCCCCTTTAATAGTTTTTAAACCAGTTGGAGGTCTTATGCTTGTAATCAGTCTAATATAAAAACTTGTTGGGTATGTCAAATTTGGTGCATCATTTTTATCTCATGAAACCATAAAATGTCAAAATAATAACTCAAATGTTCTTTAGAGACTATTCTCCAAATATCTGTGTATGTGTAGGAATGCATCTCCCAATGTGAGAGCTGAGAAGCCTCATCATCAGACATCAATACCCTGTTTTCCTTAATGGGATTGCTTAAATCTGCTTCCATCACCTGTTCATTCTGTCTGTGCATACTTGATAATGCAGAACACCACAGATCCTCGTATTTATCACTCCCACCCAGCTGGGCCTGAAGTGACAGATTTATTAGATAGTCTTTTGCGGCTGCATGTAACACTGCCAGATGAGGGCCGGTGAGAGTGGCAGAGTCAAAGCTGTTTGATGACCTCTCTCTGATAATGACCATACGGCAGAGAAGGACACGGAGGAGGACAGGGATGCAGATAAAGAGACGGAGCGAGTGTTGTGGCTGGGTGATGAATGAGAAAGAGTTGCACGGTCAGACATCTGGCCGAGTGGAGTAATGCGGATAAAGACGTGTCTCTTAGCTGCCATTAAACACAAGAGCAGGTCATTCTCTAAAGGCATAAATTGACATTTTGGGGAACACATTTGCTTTCTTGCTGAGATGTCAATTGCAAGATTGATGTCCCTCTCATGGCTGTTCATTAAATACGAGGAAGGAGCCACCGGGCTTTTGCTAGCTGATATTAGCATAAAGACTTGAAACATGGAAAACACACTGTGACAATCATGTTTGATCCCTTTGTACACATTTTTCTTGTCGCTATAACCTCACAAGCACAAGAATCAGGAGGTGACTTGCAAAAAAAAAAGAGTCCAGTGCTTCATGGCTCCCTGTGGAAACACAGCCTCTTCTTTGCATTTGGATTTGTTTAGGTCCAGGTGTTCTATTGTCTTTAAACGGGGCTGAAACTAACACACATCATCGTCATCAAGTGTCTTGGGTGACCTGATCACAAGATTGCATCCCTATGTGCATCTCGAGTGACCATCTGCGATCAGATTTCGCTTCCGTGCTACATAGCACATAAACCTGGAGCCTACATCCTTCCAGTTTGGGGTCAGCGACAGCTGATAGCAGACAGACTTTACAATTATCAGACCTGAGCGGTTCATATTAGTCCCGTGACTGGACCAGTTATTAAAGACAAAGACCACACAATGGAGTCCGGGGTCCTTCAGTGTGACCAAATCAGAGCTCAAAACTCCCTGGAGGGACTCATGGTGAAGACCAAGGGCCGTCCGTTTGTGGTTGGATCACCCAAGAGCCACATTAAAGTTCTAATTAAATCAGATTTAGGGCTCGTGTTTCTCTTTTTTATGTCATCCAATGGAACAAGTCACTATGTGGCCCAACAAAAAGGTGTTTTGTAGATAACGAAAATGGTATTTTTGGGTTTGTGATGACTGATCTAACACTTAGGGGCAAATGGATCGATTCTGTGTCAAAGAAATGCTTTGATAATTTAATAAAACATATCAGCTGGTTGAGAACGGTGGGAGGCGGGTTGAAAAAGCTCACAAAGCTAAAAAAAAGACTTGGAAAAAAGGGGACCAGAGAGCAACGAGGATCCCACCACACTCGGGGCTCTAATACATCAAGCTGACAATCGGCTGTCTCTCTCTCGTCTCTTCTTGTGTAACACACTGTCGGTTCTGTCAGACACGGCCGAGGCTCTTCTCAGCCCATTTGTTCTGTTGAATCGCCTCTGGGTCAGGCAGTAAAAGAGATTGCTTTGATTGGCTATTCAGTGTAGTGAATTCACCCTAATAACGTAAAGCGAATTTAACCGTGTCACTGTTAAAGTTGATAGAGCTTAAATGCTGAATTAAATCATACGTGAACAAAACAATCTGTGAGATGTGTTACTCTAAGAGTTGGGTGTAAAAGGGCCCTTAAGCTGTGATGTCACAGAGGCAAATCATATTCTCCCGCCTGTTTTCTTGGAACTATCTATGAATATAACTACATTAATATATATAAATATATACAAATATAACTATCTTACATGAGGGAGGCATCATTTGGGTACAAAATAGATGTTTAAGGGACTGCATTTGTTGCTTTTCTAGTGTCATTAACTGTCCTTTTTTACAGTAAAGCCACATTCATTCGTCCCTACTGCTTTTTTTCCAAACACTTCTTTTCCAAGATAAACACACTTCCACCAGCAATACACTAAGAGCTGATGTGGGGTCCTGCATCTTAAAGGGGAGCGCCGGTATTTTTAAACCTTATTTCTGGCATTAAATACGTCCATCTACTCACCGAGAACAGTTTGGTGAAAGTCGGCGTCCTTCAGAAGATATTTAGATAACTGGAGATCCATATAACGGAGTGAACGGGGCTTAGAGGATGCAGCCTCTAAATAAGGCATTATCTGTCTTTATTTCACCAATACTTTAAGAAGAATGAATGAATGAACGTGTGCTATAGCTCTGTTAGCTCATAGCTGCTGTTATGTGGCTACTTGCAGCTACAGGAGAGCTAACGGAGGGATTTCTACACAGGCACTCTACTGGGACCACTTCATCCACACGCCCCCCTGCAGCACAGCTCATTCACTCCGGTAAGAACGTCCATCTTACTCAAAGTCGTCGTCCACGTTGTCAAAATCTGATAAATATCCTGCCATGTTGCACAAAACTATCAGCAGCAAACTCTGTGTGAAGTTAGCCGACTGTCACAGAGCACGGAGTGAATAAACTGTGCTGCAGGGGGGCGTGTGGATGAAGTGGTCCCAGTAGAGTGCCTGTGTAGAAATCCCTCCGTTAGCTCTCCTATAGCTGCAAGTAGCCACATAACAGCAGCTATGAGCTAACAGAGCTATGAGCTAACAGCAGCTATGAGCTAACAGAGCTATAGCACACGTTCATTCATTCATTCTTCTTAAAGTATTGGTGAAATAAGGACAGATAATGCCTTATTTAAATATTTATAGGTTGTATTTTCTATGCCCTACTCTTTCCCGTTATATGGATCTCGAGGAATCTAAATATCTTCTGAAGGACGCCGACTTTCACCAAACTGTTCTCAGTGAGTAGATGAACTTATTTTATGCCAGAAATAAGGTTTAAAAATACCAGAGTTCCCCTTTAACCACGTGAACTGGGATCTAACCACCGACCTTCCAGCTGAAGGATGACTTGCTCCATCTCCTGAGCCTCAAAAATGCTCAGTTCAGTAAAGTATTGCGATTGCATCGTGACATCTTTTGATTCAGACAGCAGGGGAAACAATGAGAAATGATCAAAAGAAAAAATAAGGAAACTACACGGTGCGGTAGTCTGTGAATGTATTGTGAAGATGGTGAGATTTAAGCAGGGTTGCCCTAGAAAAAGGTAACACCTTGAACAACAAAACAACAATAATATCTAGTGAAATGAAACCAAGCCTTCCTGCTCCACATCCACCTCTACAACAAACGAGCCTGAGATCAAAAAGCTTGCCCTGCTCCTGAGGCTCCTCCATCCTTTTGGAGGAGGGGGTGGTTAGGTTTCTCATTTTTCTCACGACCTGCTGCCGGCTGCATCGTGAAAGAACAGGGCCGTGCTGGGAGGAGTTTTCTCTTTCTCTTTTTTTCTATTTTTCTAATCTTCCTGACCTCGGTGGGCCGTGTTTATGGTTGGCACGGGTGTATTATTGGTGCATGACTGCTAAATGATGGAGAAATTGGGCGAGGTTCCCGGCAGTGCGACCAATCACGTATCGAGGTGTGGCCCTGCGAAGGAGTGGCCCCGATGGAAAGGGCGGCGCCAGAAGCGGAAGTGTGCCTCGGCTGATCTCTCGCTGTCATTCGGCCACGGTCGGTTCCAGGAGAGAGGGGCAGCCAAGACACACACAGGGATCGGCTGGCTCTGCTGGAAAAGACAGCTATAGAAAGATTATTCTGAAATCCAACGAACAATGACACCGATCGAATAAGGCTTGTGAAAGAACCGCACACTTGTCACGCCAACAAAGCTGTTTGATCATATAGTCCAGATCAGAGGCAGCAGATAGAGAGCTGTGTCATTGAGCAGGCAGGACACGTCAGGAGAAGAGGAAAAAAAAAAAAGCTGACCGACTGCTCTGTACGAGTCAGCTATTAAATCGCCTCTTAAAGCTTTGCCTGCCGCACTCCTTGCTTCAAGGACACCATCTGAGCTCTCAGTCCGAGGGAAGAATCTCGACAAAAGACATCGCCGAGGTCGAAGGTGGTGATCGGAAGGTGAAAATAATATCTATTCGCCAATATTCAGCTTGTTCGGCTAGCTAGCATTCGTGCTAACCGTTGGTAGCTAGCTTGCTAATGTTAGCGTCGAATGGAAAACTTAGCTTGTCAGCTTTATTATTATTAACAGCCCGTCCGTTGACTTCCGCCTCAAGCACAGATAAGAAATGATTACATCTAAATTGCGAGGAAAATACGTCTGTTTCTTTAGACACATTCCGATCAAAGTAAACTTAGGTCGGACTAAATTTGATCGAGGACTACGCTGCTGACAGCTGTCAAACAAGGTCGAGCGTTTAATTTCTGAACGTTATGTCGGTTTATTGTTAATATCCTCCGGGCTCCTCGACGTGTCATATAGCCGTATTCTGGTTTATGCACCCCGGTTGACGGCTGAGTATCTGTCAGCCTGTTTGCGTTTGTAAAACGTCTCCAAATGGAGCCTGAGCTCGCCACAGCAGTGAGTCTAGTTTCACGGAAGGCTGCCAGGAGCTCAGCTGTAGACTTACAAACTGGCAACGTCACGGGGTTATAATTAGCTAAAGATGTGAGGCTGGCTGGTTGTTTTTTTTGTACCTGCAGCAGACGGTTCAAGCATGAATTACCCCTTTTTATCACTCCATTTCGGGATTGTGATACGTTTAGGAATTAATTTAGATGCAGACAGATGACAAAACAAACGTAATTCTCTCTAAACGTAAATTAATTTTCTTGATACCAATAATGCTGGCGAGTACAAAGGGTTAAATCTCCCCAGGAATATTAATTTTGAGCCATTTTTTCCCCACCATGCAGTCATTTTTGGAAGATTTTATGACAATTTAGTTGCGTTTTGAAAATTAGTGCCACCTAGTGGCCACGTGAAAGAATGCAGGCAAAGTTTTCGTTGGACTCGTCGCCCAGGAAGTAAACATTGTTAAAGTGTTGATCGTAATTAATACTGTGATTATTATTTATTAATTTTTTAACTATAATACGACACTGAGCCACAATTAATAATCTGATGTCAGTAAGCAGGTTTTAAGCCGCTAAGAAGCTATTTTTGGTATTCGGGTCATTCGCCGGTCTTATTATTCTGTAGATTTGCAATATCTGACGCTATCCTTTTTTTTTTATCCATCAAGTCCCTTTATCCCTTAGATGAGAGCCGGATTTCGATAAGAAAATAAATTTTTCAGAGACTTAACTAATAGTAATTGATGTTGTTACAGAATCGGTAATGTTGAATTATTGTTTCCCTGTTTCTTTGATGTCCATATGTCTAATGTCACACTACGAGTTCATCTCTCGAGATATTTGAAGTTGGATTGCTCTGTTCCAAACATTTATTACAAAAGTATTTTATAAGTTATCAAATGTGATAAGTTGCACTACTTTAATCAAGCGATTAAAACCAAGTGAACAGAGATTTGTAACCTTTCACATAAAAAATAACCTTCCATCATGTCCTGATGTCCACCACGGGGTACATTTGAAATCCCCTGATCTGTTGGGGGAACGAGATGGGCTGTCTGCTAACTTGTATGCCATCCTGTGTGCTCTTCTCTCAATAGGACCAAAGAGATCACGGGATAGCATTTGTTTCTGGGGGAGAAAACAAATGGGGGATTACGGGTTTGGAGTCCTAGTTCAAAACAACACTGGCAACAAGTCTGCATTCCCGGTCCGAATCCACCCGCATCTGCAGCCCCCACACCACCACCAAAATGTATCTCAGAGCCCTGCTGCTTTCATAAACAGCACCACAACTACAGGGAATGGCACCACGGGAGGCTCTCCCTGGCTCTTCCCTGCCTCTGCCACCCACAACAGTGTGCAAGACGAAATCCTGGGGGGGGCAGAGAAGCCCAAAGCACAGCAGCAACAGGAAATGCAAGAAACGCAAGAAAAGCAGCAGCAGTTGTCTCCCGGGAGTCACCAGGACGGTGGAAGTGGTGGTGGGATAATTTCAGAACTGGAAAAAGCCCGATCAGAGGAAGCCAAGACGGAGAACGGCACCTCTGAAGGCAGCAATGGTAAAGAGAAGCAACTCCGCCTGGAGTCCCCTGTTCTCACCGGCTTCGATTATCAGGAGACCTCTGGCCTCGGGGGAACCGGCCCGGTGCAGTCCAGCACAACCTCGTCATCCCTTACGAGCTTCAATAACTGGTCGGCTGCCATTCAGCCCGCTCCCTCCACAATCATCAACGAGGACGTCAGCTTTTTCAACCCGGCCTCAGCCAACAACGGGCCGCTGCTGTTCCAGAACTTCTCCCACCACGTCAGTCCAGGCTTCGGTGGGAACTTCTCCCCCCAGATCGGACCGGCTGCGGCCTTGTCCCAGCACCACCCGGCCCCTCCACCGCACCCCCACTTCCAACACCCCCACAACCAGCACCAGCAGCATCGGCGCTCCCCAGCCTCTCCCCACCCTCCGCCGCCCTTCCCGCACAGGAACCCGGCTTTCAGCCAGTTACCGCATTTGTCCAACAGCTTGAACAAGCCCCCGTCCCCCTGGGGTCCAGCCAGCTACCAGAGTCCCTCTCCCTCCCCCGGCTCGTCCACCTCGTGGAGCCCCGGGGGGGGCTACGGTAGTGGCGGCGGTGGCTGGGGAGGATCTCAGGGCAGAGATTATCGCCGTGGGCTGAACGGCGGGATGACCCCCATCAACTCCATCTCCCCACTGAAGAAGACGTTCCCGAACAACCACGTGGCGTCCCAGAAGTATCCTCGAAACAGTCCCGCAGGCTTCAATCCCAAGTCCTGGATGGATGATGGAGTCGGCCGCAGCGATAACATTTTCCCCTTCCAGGTGGGTCTTATCTCCCTCTCTGCTGTCGCTGTGCACACGAGCACGTGCACGTGCACGTGCACGTGCAACAAATGGGTTTGCTGGAGGATTTCTTTCAGCAGGGGCAGCTTGTCACCTGAATTGTTAAGATATCAAGGTGTAATTTGTGTTGCCATTTATTCCTCACAGGATATTGCTGCTACTTTTAGAAACGAGGCATGGATTTACACAGAAGCCGTCGTATCTCCACAGCTGTAAGATGACTAATACTGCTCCGTCACTGCAGTGGCGTGAGCCAGGCATGCTGGCTGGGGGGTATGGGGAGTGGGGATGAAGAAAAGAGAGATGGGGAAGTGGAAACTAGGCAAAACATCACCCTAAGCACAGAGGATGTTGTAGCTGAGTTAGAGTTTAGTTGGTGAAACTGAGCCGGGGGATTTTTCAGTACCGGAGCTGTTTTAATCACTTAAATCGTAGCCTAACGAGCCTTTCTGAGGAAAAGTAGCACTCCACAGATAATTGTGTTACGAAGGAACCAGATGTGATGGAAGCAGGCAGAGGGAGCGTTTAGTTGGACATCCTTGAGAAGTCATTTTATTGATCATTATCAGGATTGATGGTAGAAGTCATTACATCAGGTGGGGGTGAACCGGTCTGATGACCCGAAGAAGGGTTTTTCCTTTGCCTTTTTACTTTTGGACAATGTGTCTTTGTCCACAGGCGACCTGCGGTCTGAAACCAGCTTGCGGTCAGTTGTAACTTGTCATTGTTTCTCATTGCCATCATAGGTTGAACGGTGCTAAATTGTCTGAGGGATTGCCTCCCTTTATTGTTTCAGCTCTCTGGGAGCAAAGTGGCTGTAACTCATTTTCTCAATGCAAGCAAAAACAGCTCAATTTGAAATTTGAAAGCACTGTTTGTTGTTACCTTTCCAGGGATTGTTTCCCCCCCATTTAAGACCAGTGACTCATGACACATCATGGGTTAAACGGTTGCTGACGTGTCTCGACATGTCTTTGGGAGTTTTGCTGAGTTTGGGGCAAAGGAACAGCAAGAACTCGTCGCCGGGGCCTGATTTCTGTCTGATCCAGCTCTAAACCACTAATATTTTGGAGTCAAAGTAAAGAAAAATCAACCGTGGACAAAGAGGAGTCCATCTGAATGAGTCTTTCTTGATCTTTTCTTCCTTTCTGATCCAGATTTGAACCAAAGCTAGCATTTCACTGGCTTTAGCACGTTGCTCTCTCTTCGTGGCTGAATCAGATTGACTAAAGTAGCTTTGTCCTCTTGCCCTCTTGGTTCTGCAAGGACAGATGGGAGGATGGGCCTTGAATGGCCCTTCTGTGAGGAGGGATTGATTATGTGAGAGTAATCCATTTACAAATAACAAACATTTTTCTAGATATTTCTTTGACTCGATAAGCAAAGGGACGTTTATGGCCGTCGGTGCTAGACTTCAGGCTTCTTTTCCTTGCTCATGGGTAGCTGCTCGTCTTGTAAAACTCTAATTAAAAGACTCTTCTCTGATCACTTCAGCACTTTACCAGGCAACGGCACGATCACGTTCTGCTGCTCGGAGGCTCCCCAAATGCATTTTGATTACAGATTTCTAAATTTAGGGATATTCGGTGTTATTCCGAGCTTCAAAACCTTTGCTTTTCTCTTTTCTCTTTCGACCTTGTTGCAGTTTCTGTTGGCCTAGTTGCTTGCTAGGCTGGTAGAAACATCCAGGAAGAGATGAGCTGACTGTCAAGGCAGCACAAGATGATGCTTTAAAGCTTTGAACTGCTGGAACTGATATTTCCCAGGTGACTTGGAGCTGTATTTGTTTGGGACTGCACCATGCGTTTGACTTCTTCGTCCTTCTGCCTCAGAACCTCTCCTCTGATCTCGTTGCTCTGCGTCTGGAGAACGGCATTTTTTTGGAAATGCTTCCCAAGTTGTGAGTCTGCATTCGGCTCCAGGGTTTTTTCCATTTCTGAAAGAATATTCTTCTCTGAATTATGCAGAAATCAGGAAGCGCTGGCGTTAAATGTCGTGTGAATTAGAAGTTCCACCTCACAGAATTTGGATCCTGTGCTTGTGAAGTAATTCAGATGTATTTATTCCTCCTCTGTCCACGTTTATTCGACTCATCCTTTCCGTTCCTTTTCCATTGTGTTGCATTTGGTGCAGAGTTACTCATTCGATGAGTAGCCAAACGTAACTTAACTCAGAACGCTGTGTGGCAGAGCTCAGGATTGACTTTCATTTGTTGAGCTCATGCACGTCTGAGATGCCACATGTTGCGTTACACACTGTCAGGTGTAATAAAAACTCTGGTTTGTGGATTAAGATGACTTCCCTCCCACTGTCAGCCGTCTCCAGCTGCCTCACATAGTTCCCATTTTAGCACCAACGTGGCAGATGAAGGATCTGTGGCTTTAGGGTTCCTATTGTTCACTTAAATAACTTATGAAAGCAGGTGGAAAGATGGGTCCACAGACACAAGGCAGCGCTTCTGTGACGTTTCCCTTTTGTTATATTGTTCCGTTCCGCTGTTTTGTTGGCGGTGGGGGCAAAGATCCGCCCTCATTTCTAAGTAAGAGCTGGATACTCTCTTGAGAAGCCATTTGAAAACGCCATGTGAGAGTACAGCTGCCGGTGCGTTTGGCAGATATTTCATGCAAAGTGGCGTGGAGCAGAAGGAGATGTTCCAGGCAGGGAGGCCCGGCCATGTATTAGAGCAGCTTTAGCACTCTGCTCGGGCTCATGTCCAGGCACACCACAGATAATGCGCTGTGCAGCTACTAAGTGGCTTCAGACCAAACGTTTTTCATTTCATCGTGTAAGAAAAGCATCCTTTTTCTTTTCTTCTTCTTCCCCAGGTCCTTACCTGTGAATTTCAAGGTCAGAAGCCTGCTGTTGTGTCAGGTGCAGTGGGATGATTTAACTGCTAGATCTGGCCAGTGAGCAGGTCACGGCCCACAGGGCCTGAGGGGGAGTAAGCCAGGGCAGGATATTGTCTCAGTAAGCCACCTGGGTAACCGTTGGTTACAGTTCCCTCCTCTCTGTTTGTGTAGCTCAGAAACGCTGCAGCTTCGCATGGTGCTGCTCTTTTTTTCTAATGCAGAACATCATGTTGAAGGAGGCATCGCTCACTGCTGCGGCCAAAAAGATGAACTAACCTAAAGAGGAGCCATTTTATTTCTATATATTCTGTATTGGTTGAAGTTTTTCTCGTGAGGCAAGTGGTCGCAGCAGCTGTCTGAACCCTTTTAGGGCTGATGAGTGTCACTGTATCACTGTTGCTGTACTTTTTAGGATCTCTAAAGATATCTGGCCGATAGAAACAGAAACTACGTCCTCCACAGAAAGCAAACAGATTTGATGTTTGATTTTCTTTCCTGGCTTTCTGCATCAGCTCTGCTCCTGCGTCTGATGTCAGCCTTCTGTGATGGAAGCAGGGTTTCATGGAAACTGAAGGAAAGTTCCGAGTAGCCGTCCTTCCCCAACGTGCATCTGCAGAAAAACGCTGGCTGTCCCCCGGCTGCAGCCATTACCTCGGGTTCTTGTGACAGCGGCGCTTTATGAGTGAAATGTTTTCTGCTTTAATGAGAGGTCTGAGCCGCTCTGGGAGGCCCGTAACTCCACCGCTCGTGCAGCCCCACTCTGCCCTTCTCACACCCTTGACAGATGCTCTGAAACGTGAAGAAAGAGCACTTGTGTGTGTGTGCGTGCGCACGTTTCCCACACGTGCGCGAGTCCTAATTAGCACCCGGCCCTGTGTCTTCGGCTCCTGTGTCTTAACAAAGCAAAAGGACAGATTGGAGTGGCTGTGGAAGTGTCATTTTGCATGGAGGCTCACTCTGCATACAGCGAAAGGATCGCTCTGATCCTGCAGCGGTACATGTGCTGCTGCAACTTTTTCCTCTGCCGCTCTTGTTAAACTTCCACATGCGCCCACTATGAGCCGTTCAGCCAACACGGAGTAATTGGTTGTTTTTGACAGTTGGGCTTTTTCATGTCATCACACTTCTTTGAAATACTTGACCAGGAAGAAAGATAATCGCGAGCATCAAAGCTCAGCCTGCTTCCCTTTCCTGCCCCCGTTTCTTCTCTTTTTACAACGCCTCGCTTTGCCTCTCTCCATCATTCCCTTTCTTTCATCGCCATTTTCACCTTCCCGTCTTTGCTTCGGGCCTCCCCCCCCGCACGCCTCCTTATTACCTTCCCACCCCTTACTTTGCAGCCTCCGACGGCGTCCGTTTGTCACGAAGAGGCAGGTAACGAGGACGCAAAAAGTTTTGTGCCGCTGAAGATGAACACGTTTCTCGCTCTTTATTCCAGCAGATTTGAGTGTTTTGAGTGAGTTGCACAGCCTGATGTGACAGGTGTTGGCGATGAATAGCGGCGTCAGGATGAAACGGCGAGGATGGCGAGCCCTGCCACGCATCGTGTGGGCTCTAAGGCAACAAAGTTAATCACAGGGGACTCTCCGGTGTTGTTGAAATCCTGAATAATCCTGTCGCTCTGCATCGCTGCGTTTAATTTCTGAAGGTTTGAGGCCGTGCCGCAGGTCCGACCCCGAAAGGCTGAAACGTGCGTCTCTGTAAACGTTTGCGTAAGAGTGATGAACATAAAGGTCACGGCGCACGCTGGGGCCTTTTTTTAATGCCTCCCTCGACGCCTGATTGGAATTACTCAACAACTCGTCTTTGCTGAGGATCAAACCTGCTGATTCATGCATACTTGTGCAATCCTGAAACATTAATTTCAGCTCAGTGTGCATTTTTCAATTCACCATTGAATATTCCCAAATTGAGAAATGTGCACGAAGAGGCTTTCTTTGCGTGCACGAAGGTGCCGTGGCCTGCTTTGTCTTGCAAGTCCTGAAATACGGGCTGTAATATCTTTTATGTTACTGCCTCGGGTTGCTGTGGGCGATTTCTCACAGATTCGCATGACATGACCTCCAAATTGAGCCCAGCTTATAGCAAATGTGTCTGCGTGTGTGTGCACGTGCACGTGCACGCACTCTCCAATCTGTCAGGGCTAAGCACTTTGCTGGTCAGTTGGCCAGTTGTTGAGAAAGAGGGATGCACGAATGTGATGATTAATCACCGTCTGCGCCTCTCTAGGCTAATGCTTAGCAACCGGTCCGGCTCCAACACACAGACCATCCAGTGACGGTGTGATAAAATTAGGCTGCATCTCCCGAAGAAGACTGCATCTAAACTGGTGGTGCTACGTTTGTCATTATGAAGGGACGTGCTAATAGATGATATAGTACCCAGTCCTTTGCTTGCTTTAGCTTCTTGTTTGGTTTGGTTTGACCTGGAGCGACGGCCTAAGCCCTCATATATGCCAGTGAAGCGGATGTGAGAAAACAGAAGACATAGTCTGGTCTACAGACCCGTGCTGGTATTTGAGTACTGGGTGTGTTCTGCCATGTTGTTCTAGGCTCTTTCAGGCAGTGTGGGAAGTCTGCACCAGCCCAAATATGGTTCCATTTTGGCTACCGCTGGGGAGTTTGGCTCTTTAACCAGCCAGCCTGCCAGATTTCCGTGGCTGACAGACAGTAAAAGTTGGTATTGAACTTGGATCTTGGATTAAAAACGGCGTGGCCTGCCTGGACGACTTTGGGTCATGTGGCTCACAGACGCAGGTCTGTTATTCTGAACCCTGCCACGAGCTTTTACTGACGAGGGTTGCAGTTTATGAGGGTTGGACTTAATAAAGAGCAGTTATTAGGCTGGACTACAGAGTAGCAAATGAAAAGAGTGGCTTACAGTCGAGATAACGGAGGCGTTGGGTAATGCCTGTTGTGAAAGGCCTGGTCGTTATCAGTCAGGCTGAGGACCGAGCCAGGATGTTTTTCAGAACAGCTGAATCTGACACGACACTGTGAGGTTGATGCTGTGTTTCTGCGCTCCACCTTCAGCTTTTCCTCGGCTCCTCAATTCAAGCTCAATTTCCGAACCAGCGAGAGCAGCGCTGGCTTTGCCGACCCCAATTCCCCTTTTTGCTTTAACCGCTTTCGGGTTTTTAAACTTTCGGCTCACGGCGGCCGTTCGCAGTTTAGCTAATTTATGCTGCAAATGCATTTTGGAGGAGAAGAGGGCGTGTTGGTGCATAGAGATGCTGCTTGCAGGTTAGTCAGTGGAGCATGTAGTCGGACTCAATAAGTGGATACTTTCCAGCCTTAAAGCACGTCTCATTAGATGCTTCTACACACATCTCTGCAGACTGCAAGCCTCCCTGTTCTCCAGTGTTGCTAAATGTGATTAATCCAAGGCTGACTCGTGCATTTAGATTAAATCTTAGCTTTAAAATAACCTGCAAACTTTTCAAAGCTAAAAGATATGATGCAGAAAGCGGGATGAGGACAGTTTAGGGGGCCCTAAACATCTTTTAGTGGGAAAGGAAAGCTTACTGAGCAGAGTTTTTGGCTCTTTGAAGTGTGAGATCTCTGAAAAATGACACTATTTAAGGGATTTCTGCTTTTGAGGTGAAATTCATCAGAGAATGACTGGAAAAATGGTTTAAAAAAAAAGGAGGAAGGAATGAGACATTCAAGTGTGGGAAATTAGAGCTTTATAAGCAGTATAAAATGAAAACAATGGCCTTATGAATGTCATATTGTGGCTCTCGGCAGACTTGCTTGTCTTGAATTGAAGGAAACTGAAAATATTTGTCCGTTTCACTGCTTGTTGTCACGGCCGGCATATTTGTCAGAGGTGGAGCCAGAAGCCTTATCAGCGTGGCACTTGCAGTATGGCTTCATGTATTGGGACATGTTTTCGTGCTGTAAGCCCTTCTGAGTGTTTGCACATATTTGCGTGCACATGCACACGATCCGGCCTCGTTGGTATGCCAGCGATGCCTCAGTTTTAGGCTGAAAAGTGGCATTTTCTGGGCTCCAGTTTGATTCTACTGCTTATGTTACTGTAGACTTTCATTGGGCCACCTCACCGAGGTGATTTAGTCGGCTTTGCAAACAAAAACACTCGAAAAAAGGCGGATTGTGCTTCAAACTTAACAGGATGTGTCGAGAAACCGTAAGATGAGGACAAACGTACGCCGGCAGCAAAGCGATAAAGTCCCAATCTGTTGGAAAAAGCCACTTTTATGCCTTTTTATCAGGGGAAAAAGCACTCGTGTGAATAGTGAGAATATTTTCAGCGGCTGTTGAAAGTAGTTGGTTTTCTCACCTTTCAAATCTGCATTATTTGATGTGTTAGGCTTTAAAAAAACAACATTTCCTCTGAATGAGCCGGAGTGAGAACGACGTGAGGCCGAGCAGCAGCAGCATCCAGCTGCTCTGGTTTTTCGAACTTCTTTTTCTTGCGCTGGTCGCAGGTGTTGAGGCTATGTGTGAAGTGCTCGGAGCATATTTTCATGTGTAAAGGAAGAATGCTGTCCCCACTTCTCGTGTTGCTGTGCTCTTTGGCCGACTGTAGCTGCCTCAGTTCTGGTTCACCAGTCTCCACCTTTGGTTTAAACCAAAAAAAGACCAAAACGACGGTGATGTTCCGGTCATTTGAGTGGCTTAAAAGCAATTTAAGAAAAGTAAGAAGTGTCTTCTCTCTCCCTCTCTTTAGGAACGCACCAGGTCGTTTGACAGCTTCAACATGAACACTCTGGAGAGCTCCCTGATTGACATCATGAGGGCCGAGCAGGACAACCTGAAAGGTGACACTCCACTCGTCAATAAGACTGCGAAGAACCAAGCAGACGCTGAACTGTGTGGTGCCAGCCTTTCATTTTCAGCTAAAACTGTGTGTTTCCAACCAGCTTCGGCTTCATCATCATTTCTAAGCTTGTCATTATCTGCCGAGCGTGCATTATTATCCCGTTATGTCACCTCACTTCAGTCCCATGAAGCGCTGAGTAAAATGAAAAGAAAACCAGTGTCATATTGAACCAGCACCAGTGTTTGCACGTCACATTTCATTGGCTACTTGAAGGTTAGCTAATTAACATCTATCCAGTCGCCTCCTCCTCAGCCCGCCATGTGCAGTCGGAACGGTTTCCTTTCGGTGTTTAATCAACGGTGATAAGAGGGGTCGGTCTGGGCTAATCCTCCATCTTTCTCTCCCCTCTTTCCACATTAAGTCATTCTGACAGCTAAAAGCAGTAAAAAAGGTTTAATTTTAGTTTTTTCTTTCTCTTCTCCTGCACATTGAGGAGGAGAATGATGCAGGCGTAGCTTGGCCGTCGTTACTTGGTTATTACTGGTGCTACGGAGCCTCCTGACGTGTTTGATGACGCCTGTAAACACGAATAATCGAACTGTTGAACACATTTGGAAAGAGGAAGCGCTCGTTTTCGATCACAGACCTTTGAACTGATGCATTATTTGTCCAAAGATAGCAGTAGATGCATCCCTCCATTATAAGTAGCTCTTGACAGAGAAAGAAAGGATTTGACAGACTCTGGTGCATTTATGCAAAAACTGACAACATTTAAGCGCCAAACGCCACATTTTTTGGCGGCACAGCTCGGATCTGCTCCGGCAGGGACGCGGCGTCTCTGGGGGTTTCGTGTTCTGAGTCGCACTGGTCACTTGCAGCAGATGGGCTCTCTGGGTGGGGCTCGGCTGGTTTGGTTGCATCCTGAAGGTGGGGAAGAGCGTAGGCGTCCGGGGAGTCTGGAGGCCAGTCGGCTGGTGTGTTCAGGTGAGCAGAATGTGTCAAAGTGATGTCTGAATTCCACCCAGAGGAGGAACTTTGTTCACTGCGCCCACCGGGGGTTTCAGAGTGTTTAAATTGGGTTGTTTTCTCGGGTTTATCTTAAACAGACGGTCATTGATTGGACATTGGCTGATTGTAAATGGCCGATTGTTAACTGTTGGCTGAGAGGGAGGAGCTGGCTGGAGTTGCTCTGATACAGATCATTGTTTGGTAGGAAACACCTTTGATTTCCCAAGGCTTCAGCTCTGGGTGGGGCACTCTAACTGAAGTTGGTGACTGTATTTCTTGGCCGTGAGGATTTTCTTTTAATTTGACGAGTTTTAAAAGCTTTAAATGCACAGATCTGATCGGCAGGTAAAGGAAAATGATAGATAATAGAGCTCTAGACTTCCTGAAAGGCACCACCTTGTAAAACACACATTCCAGGTGAAAACCCCAACTGAAGTCTCCTCCCCACAGTTAGCCTCAGCTACACCCAGCTCTGCTCTGATATGCTCAGAAATGAGGAACTCTTACCTCTATATTAAGACAATTAACAGTCTGAGCAGTTCTGGCTGTTAGATCCAAGAGAAATGAAATAAAAACATGCTTCCCTCCCAAGCCTTTGCCTCATAGGACAGAAACAGTCTCATAAGTAGCTTCTATTTTCCAGCCATGGAAGAACATAAATGCTCTCTCCACTCGTACTACAAAGCTAATGTCCAGTAGATGAGTGTCACTCTGCTATAACAGATCAATCTTCTGTTTATTAAACATTTATTTTGACATATTCCTTTCTCTCGGGCCTCAGATTTGACCTGTTTTTCTCGTGTCTTTCAGTCATCTTCGTCCGGTTTGTTCTAATAGTTTATTATGTGCTGCGGTCACATGATGCCTCACGACGCATCCCTTTCTACCTTTTTTGGGAATACTTGCAGCTCCTGGCTGCTGCAGAATAATCCGTTCTTTGCCTTCCTAAATATACTCCAGGCTCGTTCAGTCCTGTGTCAGAGTAACTCTGAGTTAAGTCAGTTTGTCCCTGAAGAAACGCGTAATTACTCCACATTTTCTTTGAGTGCGCCCTCCTCTCTAGGCCAGCCCTCCTTCTGTTTTGCTCTCTGTCACACACACACACACACGTGCGTGGGCGTTCAAGTGCGGTAAACACAGACGGCATCCGAACACGTTCAGATGCACGTTTGCACCGATTTCTCATTACAGCTGAATATATTGAACAAAGCGAGAGCAACGAAGCAAGGGAACATGCGAGGCAAAATGTCTGCAGTGGATGTGGCTTTGAATCCCTTCCAGCATTGTCCTGACAGACAGAAAGGATCCCTCTGTTTGGCCACCGTGCACGCCGCCGTGCACACGCACGCCGCCTGTGTGTGTACAGCCGGCCGTATGCAAATACAGCCACACACGAGAGTTTATTACATCAGAGACTTACAGAGGGAGGCGAATTGGTTCGGATTCGTACCTATAATTTAATTTCTATCGATCTGAACTCCAGTGAGCCGGATTGTGAGGATGTGAGAAGTGTATCTCAGTGGTGCGGTGCCACCTGAAGCCATTGTTGGTCAGCTGTGGTTCTGCTGTCTCTGCTCTGTGTGGTTCAGGGGGGGAGGGGCCACATCTCCATGTGACATCGGAATGCACCAATCACCAGGCGGTCCACAGCAATACAACAATGGTGGCACTATTTGAGCTCTTTCATCTCATTATCGCTCTGCAGCAAGTGGGCCTTGCATAACTTTGAAGCTGTTTGGCATCATAACATGCATTTGTGTGGGTGCTGTGTGTGTGTGTGTGTGTGTGTGTGGCAAATAGCTCAATGTAAAACGCATGATGTGAGACAGAAAGATGCTACAGCTGGAGTCTGGAGTGAGGTGGATGTGGGGGCCACCCTGGGTGCTTTAAGACACTCGGAGCTGAAGACCGACCTGAACCGGACTGTTCAAACGGTGCTAATCAGCAACTTGTTTTCAAGATTCACAAAAAGGAAACTGTGGATGTGTTGTTCTGAAGGGTCTGAAGGAGGTGGTGGTGCAGCTGTGGATGATTCTGCGTTGCTATCCTCTGGGCTTTGTTCAAACACATCACCTCACAAGCATTACTGACGCTCACCAGATGGGTGCACCTAATGTTCTTTGCAGTTTCGATCACTCATGGCAGACAGATGCTGTGTGGAGCGTCCCATTTCTGATGTTTCCATTCAGTCTGCTGCCGACAAGCTTTCTTGTTGCTTTCTTTGCGGCCACGGCAGGTTCTCTGGGGTTTCTGCTGATCTTTAAAGGTTCTTTCATTCCTTTTTTGCCCTAAAAAACAGTTTAATTTGCCATATAGAGAGTCACTTCAGTAGAGCCGGGATATTGTAATCAGATTTACTTCCGAGAGGCATTAAATAAGCCTTAAAGGCTTGAATATAGCTTGCCTTAACCTGCAGTAAACCTTGTTTCCTGAGATGCAATTGGAGGAGTTTAATTACACCCCTTAATGCTCTCTGTGAGTAATATGGTTGCGACATTGTTTGGAAAGAAAGAAAAAGCTTCACGTCTTTTAAATGCTATAAAATCTGAGCATCAGTGATCCAAACGCAGTCCCTCAGTCTCGTGCTTTCGGCCCACAGCTCGGTCGGCACATCGGATGCTGCAGTAAAGATGGGAGCACTTTGTATTTCCCTGCGACTGGACGCCAGCCAGCAGCAGACCAATGGAGCTCAGCTCCTTTCTTGCATTCTTTAGCTCCTCATATGCTGCAGAACATTATCGTAGCCTTTAGCCACATTAGCAGCTGCTGCTTTAAAGAAGCCGTAATGTTACTTTCTGAACCTGCTAAGATCATTGTCCTTATTCTGATTTGAGTAAAATGTTGGTCAGCATAAGATGAATATTGTCCATAATATATTTTTCTGTTCTGTCTTCCTGTGTAGGTCGTCTGGGGTTCCCCCACCCTGGAGGGGACAGCCCTCTTCCCCTCAACGGTACGTATGGAAACAGACTTTAAGCGCCATTTTTCACAAATGAACTGGAACCTGACCACAAACCTTTCTGAAACGCTGCTCCATAAACACGCCTCCTATCAAACGCTAACTAAGACTTTAGCTTCTGATCCAACAGTGTTTTCCCTCTGGGGGATCGTGCACGTTTCTTTCAACTACCGTGGACTAAGTGCACGGATAAAAAGGACTGAACAGGCGCTTCTTGCACGCTGTGAAGTGTTGGGGCCTCGTGTAAAATGGCCGCTTCCAATAGCTGCTTCAAAGCAGTTTGGACTAACAAGCATCTTTGTTTGACACCTTTCACCTTGCTTTGTGATGCCTTCGATGTCCTCCCCTTCAGTTAAGTCTCTTCCTATTGTCTTCCTGTTGTTAAAGACAGTGGAAAGCAGTGGTTTTTCACACCAGCTAAGAAGCAGAGAGACGGACTGAGATGCAGGAGAATAATGACCTTTGGTTTCGTAAAATGGTGAAAAATGCAACAAACGGTTTGATGGATGCAGTAGAAAAGTGGGCAGAAAGATAACCGATCATCTGCCTGATACTACGAGCTTCTGTTCTCCTAACTTGTGGGTTTTATTTGGCAAATAAAAACCGGCACCTGTCCTCACAGTCGATCTCCTTCTAGTTGCTCTAACTCTGGCGTCTGTTCTCCGGCCGGCTGCACAGCACAGGAGGCCGGTAGTTCCTTCAGAGGCCTGCAGGGTCACATGACCAGATCACGTGGTCAGGAGCTGTCATCGGGCGCTGAGGCAGATGGTGCCAGTGGATAGAGGCTGCACACCAGCCCTCCCCTCCCCTCCCCTCCCCTCCCCTCCCCCGTCCAGTCACTCTCATTTTCTCTTACCCCCACAAAGCTTTTTATCAGCTCATTTCTCCATCGCTTCCAATCTATTTCCCTCTGCCTCGCGCACATCTTTCCCAGCACTCTTTCAATCTGCTTCCCTGCAGCTTCTCTCTTGTTGTGGCTCTCTTTGACCCCCCCCCCCGGCAGAGTTACTGTCCGTGTGGTTGGAAAAGTCAGCTGAGGGAGACGAGGATTAGTGCACTTCTTCACCCTGTTGAATCTTTGTTTGCCAGCCCAAGGTCATTGGCTGCGGCGCGCTGTGTCAGCGTCACACAAACAAAACGCCGTCCTTGGAAGAGCTTGGATTATGGTGTCACACTTTACCATATTGGTGTATTTTTCCATTTATTGAGACGGTTGCCAGGTTGGTGCAGCTTGACCTCACTGCAGCGCCTCGTGGAGCATTATAACACCGACTTTGCAGCTCATCATTCTCCCCGATTACCTGCGATGTGCCTCCTGTCTCTGGGTGATTTCTGCTCCTTCTCATCCTTTGCAGGATTTATTCAAAGGCAGGACGTCTCCCCCCACTGTTACCCATGATTATGCAAACCAGCTTTATTTTAGGAGCCGAGTTAAATGAATAAAAGTGGAGTATCTCTTCATATCTGATTATTTCTTCCCAGCTAAGCTGCTGTCCGTGTTTCTGGGCACGCTGCACCCTTCTGTACTTGCTGTGCAGCGGCCATGAAAGCCAGCACTGCCCCGAGGAAGCTAAAAGTCCTGCGTTTTAATGAGTTTTCTCAGCTTTCCTTTGATATACATGTAGCGTAACACTTGGTGTGGCCTGAATCTTGTTGTCTTTGAGTTTCCTCGGGTTTTTTGTGCCGTATTGAACTGCATTTCTTTTCCATGCCACAGGAGCTCATTGATTTAAATTCTTGCTGTTTTATGCCCTGTATTGGAAAGTGACAAATGCCCTGAAACACGCAAACCATCTCCGTTCTGTTTAAATACCAAATTCAAACACGAAAAGATCTAAAGTCCGTGCTCTAACTGCCTGCTAGAGTTGAAGCGAACGTGGGGAGGATTCGGCAGCAGGCTGGCGGTGATTCATCGCTGATTAACAGAAACAGGCTGACTGTGGCACGTCCCTGCGTTGTCATGAGCCACCTGGCACTCTTAAATGGGTTTCTACGCCGGTTCTAAGCAACCTCTTCTTTGGTTTGTGCTTATTCCACATGCAGCAAGGAATTATAGCAGGAGACGAGGTAAAACATAACCCTGAATCTATTCAGTTTTCAACAGGTGTCGCTGTTTTGGCTGATCTGTGGTGGAAGTCCTCCACTTTGTTGTTGCATGCATGGCTCAGAGGTTTCCAGTCCCTCCGGGCTTTTTGTAGACGTGTGGTCCAGTGACGTTTTTGTCTGCATGGCCTTGTTAGCAGCTTGTGAAGTGTTTTGTTTTCTGTCATTATGCCTCGCTCTGCATGCCTTTTCCCATCTTCACATTCGTATCAGAAGCCTCTTTCAGACGGCTCAAGTGAGCGTTGCATTTCGCTAAAAGTTAATGAGGCAGTGAGGCCCACAAAGTGTAGAACCTCATTTACTCACACTGTGACACAGGCACACACCGCAAGTTAAGGCTAACACCCCCGCATAAATCTTTATAAAGCAGCTCAGGGCAGGTCGGATGGGAGCAGGAACAGGGCAGGGAGAGCTTAGCCTCTGCCATGCTTATGCTTCACAGTGGAGTCTCGCTCTCTTAAGAGGACTTCCTTGTTTACTTGATATAAGCTGCATGCATGTTCTGTTCTCAGCTGCCCGATTTATGGGAAATGATGGAAAATGTATTTACTTATTTTATTCTGGTGTCTCCTCTTCCTCTCTCTCAGGCCACTCCTCCCTCTTCCCCATGGAGGATGGTTTCCCTGACGACGAGCGTGGCGATCAGGGTCTGGCAGGCCTGGGCTCCCCACACTGCTTTCCCCATCAGAATGGCGAGCGCGTGGAACGCTACTCACGCAAGGTCTTTGTTGGCGGACTGCCCCCGGATATAGATGAAGGTAATGCAGTCTTACTTTTGCCAGATTTAATGTGAAGTAGACGTCGTAAGACGTTGTCAGGAAGTCTGACTTCTGCTGTTCGTCTTTATCAGCGTTTTCTTTGAAAACCTTCTGTTTTCAGATGAGATAACAGCCAGTTTCCGGCGCTTTGGACATCTGTTTGTGGACTGGCCTCACAAAGCGGAGAGCAAATCCTACTTCCCCCCTAAAGGTATGAACCGTCACAATCAGCACTTGGGTGTCTTTGGGCGTCTTGTGACCAAATTACCTTCCCAAAAAACTGCGAATATGTTTAGTAATGGAGGCTTTGGCTGTGCTCAGTGCAGCAGACGTGTGATCTGTGTGAAATATGCTGCCATTGAAAGCATTAAACATGGCTGTGAAAGTGCAGTCCGTTATCAGAGATGGCCTCGCAGTAATCGGCGTGTTCCTGGGGCAGCTCGCATTGAACCTGCTGTGTTTTCCGCAGGCTACGCCTTCCTGCTTTTCCAGGATGAGAGCTCAGTGCAGGCTTTGATCGACGCCTGCATCGAGGAGGACGGCAAGCTGTACCTCTGCGTGTCCAGCCCCACCATCAAAGACAAGCCGGTGAGTGAAAACGCACTCACACCCGTCCGTCTGAATCTCCCCCCGCTGACACCTGCAGGTTTTATGTGCCGCAGGTCCAGATCCGCCCGTGGAACCTGAATGACAGCGATTTTGTGATGGATGGCTCTCAGCCTCTGGATCCGAGGAAAACAATCTTTGTGGGAGGAGTTCCTCGTCCACTCCGCGCAGGTATCCTTGACTTTAAGGTTTTTCTAGTGTGTTTGCAATGGAAACACTTAGATTTGAAGTATATACTGAGCATGAGGGCTGAGCCGCGTGTTTTCGCCCATATTTTCAGTCCTCTATCAAAGGCCTTTAAAATGTTCCGAGTGTTTGCTTCACACGTCCTCATATTTGTTTAAAAACACATGTAAGGAATAATAAGTCATGCATTGCACCTAATTTTCTGCTAAATGCCAGCTGAATGCAGCAGAACGCTTCCTTCTGCAGTCGAGCTGCAGAGGCAGCGACCTACACTGGTTGGATTAAAATAAACTCTCTGTGGCTGAGCTGAGCTGAATATTGAAATGAGCTTTTTTTCATGGTGTTCTGTGGATCCTGTGTTGTCTGATCCTCTGGTTGTTGTGTTGCTGTAGTAATGATCAAGGTCACGAGGGCCCGCAGCGCACTGCATGTTCTACAAGCCCCCGTCATACAAATGTTCAAATTTCCATATTAGAAACAGCAACAGGACTTTTAGGCTTTTTAACCATTTTAAATTTGCAGGAAATAAACACATTTGAACAGACTTTAAGCCTGAATCTTTTGTTAAACCACCTGACTTGAAGTTCTGACCTCAGATCCAACGTGATGCAGTTTGTCTTCACACATAAATGTGATTTCAGGCCTTTTACGTCTTTTTTTTAAAAGGTTTTTGTTAAGCTAATGCTACGGCATGCTTCTTTTGTTCGTTTCCGCCCCCTCTGCAGTGGAGCTGGCTATGATCATGGACCGCCTGTACGGTGGAGTTTGCTACGCCGGCATCGACACAGACCCTGAGCTAAAGTACCCCAAGGGAGCGGGGCGGGTCGCCTTCTCTAATCAGCAGAGCTACATTGCTGCTATCAGTGCTCGCTTTGTACAGCTGCAGCATGGAGAAATCGATAAACGGGTGAGTGAAAAGAGGAGTGTTCAGGTTTTTTCTGTCAGTCTTCTTCAGCTCCCCCCCAACACCACACACACACCTCACTTCCTGCTCTTCTTATCTCATATTTAACTGTCCGTGCTCTATTTCCTGGAGTTGTGCAGGAGAGATAAAATGCTGATCTTCCATAAATGAGAGAAATTAAAAGTATATATATGGACATATTGAGTATTTTTGTATGTCTTTCATGTATATTTAGTATTTCAGTAGCATCGAGTGATTTGATCTTAATGAGAGCTAAAATGAAGATGCTTGTTTGCAGTCTCTAGTTTTAAGAGATCTGTGGCGATAACTGCTCAGAAAGTTACATCTAAGTAGCACATATCCCATTTTATTGCTTTCTCTTTGCCTCTGAAAGCTGCCTTTTCGCTGCACAGTTAACAGTTAACAGTATACAGACCGTACATTTTACGGTGAACGATTGAACTGCTGATTTTTGCACCGATGCCTGATGTAGACGAGGGAAAAATGAGCTAAACTTTTACTATTCAAGGTGCAGTGAGCCAACAGGCATGATTGGTCATCATTAAATTCATTAGATACACTTGTACTCTTTCCTCTTTGCTTTGAAAAATGCCCTCTTGTTGAGAACTCGAGCAGAAACTCAGCAGCGAGGTGTAACACGGAATATGAAATGCTGAAATGATATTGCAGCATGTACTCATTTGCATAATTGGTGTGCAAATGTTGTAGATGTACTGCCTTAGTGACATCTGCCCGCTAATAATAGCACATCCCAGCTAGTTTTCTGTGGAAAAAGGGAATTTTGAAGCACATGGGGGGCCTCCTGGAAGAAAAAAATGAAATAATTAGCATTTTGCGGTAACTTGAAGTTTTGATAGAGCAGTTGGCATGGCAACGCTTTACAGCGATGGTCGGAGCAAAAGGGACAGCGTGTGAAAGCCAGCAGAAATGGCTGTGTAGCCCTCAGGCAGCTGATTTATAAAAAGCTAAGAGCAGGAGTGCAAAAATGCATGAATTCTAATGGGATTAACGTAGAAATGCTGCGTTTTCCCGCTCTCCCTGCAGGTGGAGGTGAAGCCATACGTGCTGGACGACCAGCTGTGCGATGAATGCCAGGGAACTCGCTGCGGTGGCAAGTTTGCGCCGTTCTTCTGCGCCAACGTCACCTGCCTGCAGTACTACTGCGAGTACTGCTGGGCCGCCATCCACTCGCGTGCCGGCCGCGAGTTTCACAAGCCCCTGGTGAAGGAGGGGGGCGACCGGCCCCGACACATTTCCTTCCGCTGGAACTGAGCGGAACGACAGAGAGGGAGAGGCAACAGAGGAGCAGGAGGGCAGGTAGTGCAGGAGTCGCAAATCATTGTACAAATAAATGCACTTTTCTGTTGCTAGTTCCTTTTTGCTCTAATTTCACCGAACATTTTTCTCTTTTTTTTCCTTTAAAAGTTAATATATATCAATATTTTGAAGATAGAAAAGAAGAACTGGAGTTATATCCAAATATGTCCATCTAGAAAAAAAGATGTGTAACATAATTTTATTTATACTTTTTTATTAGTTCTCAAAGTACACACATATATATACACATATATATGTGTATATGTGTGTGTGTTTAGGATAGTTTGATGTGTGAGATGGTACTCTGCTGATCAATTGGCATATTTTTCTAAAGTTTCCCTTAAAAATCTTCCAGTGGAGCCGTTACTTCTCACTTCTCCACCTTCGCAGCAGAAGCTGCTGAACCAGCAGGCGATTGGCTGTTTATTTCTGAGAGCTGGGATTCAATTTTTGCCAGGCTCAAGAGCAAATGTGAATTAATTAAAAGAAAAAAAGGGTGTTGCTGAAGAAGAGTGCACTTATTTCCGGTTGAAGGAGTGAAAACAGCGTACATGAGACCGTTTGTAGATAACCAAAGCTGAACCTGAGTTAACTCTGAAGAACAGAAAGGGCCCGCTGCAGAACGAAATGGATTCATTTTCTTTTTTCCTCCCGCATCAAAAAATGTCTGAACCTCTCTTTATGATTTCCAAGACTGTACAAATATTTTGATGTTACTTGAAATTCACGAGAAAATTGAGCAACACATATTTGGGTTTTGATCTCCATTTTGACATGCAAAAACTAATACCTCAAACTCAGCTGCTAATGTGCCGAATATAGTAAAAGAAAGAAAGAAAGAAAGAAAGAAAGCAAGAAAACATTAACACTCTCTGGCGTTCTCCTTTCCTCAGAACTATAATCAGAGGGAAGTGATGCAACAGGCAGAGAATGATGTAACTGGCACAGTTTTGTACTCACTTGCTTCATCACCTCCTTATTTTTGTAATCAAACCCAGGGTTGTGCTCGGGACAAAGCATCGTACAGTATACAGTGTATTAGGGGAATGTATGGCATAGGGAGGCTACAGGAGGGGAGAGCCTCTGCTGCTCAGCCAGCAGCTGACAGAGGGCGGGGGATCCAGAGGATCCAGGGGATCCAGAGGATCCGGGGGATCCAGGGGATCCAGGGGATCCAGATCTTTCAGGGGTCCAAAGAAGGCCAGGCCAAGGGGGCTCCTTTCTATTGCAGTTTAAACGGGAAGCGCCCGTCTTTTGTTAGTTTTCTTAAAACGCTTAAATTCTCCCGACGCGCTTCTTTGCATCCGAAAAAAGAAGCGATCCGAGCCGAGCCGTCGGCACACATTCGAGTCGATCTGCCCTTTCACCTTTTCTGCTGCCAAGCAAATCCAACTCAGCATCCAGTGTTTTTGAAGCATAAATGAAGATAGTCCCTGCAGTGTGCTCTACTACTCCGCACCGGTGCCCCACATGCAGTTTGATCACGAGATCGCAGGTCCATGCAGCTGTGCCCAGCGGCTTATGGGAACCAAAGACGGCTGTGCAGTAGTGGGCCATACTGTAGCTTATTTCTTGTCCAGATTTTTGTGTTTTCTCTCATTTATTTCAAGGAACGTGTTCATATAGTTTCACAAATCTGTCACTTTCTACCCAGTTTTGCAGTTTTACTGTCAAGCCCTGATGGACTCCAGCAAACCAAAGATTGGCCTTGAACACGAGCCGCACGGCGTGCACGGTTGGCACGTCCACGCTGTGTGGCGTGAACACCACGCGCAGTTAAACCCATCAGAACTCCTGTGGAACCCCAGCAGGGCTTGCAGATACACAAACTCGGCCTCGCTCCCCCCACAGCTCATAGCGGGGGGGCGTCGCTGTCAGGCAGGAGCTCGAGTAGCGCCACCAGTTTGGGAAAATTGAACACGAAGTGCACATTTCCACAGCTAAGGTGAAGTTAATCCTCACGTTTTTAGACCTTCTAGCCGAGCATTTAACCGTCAGGGAGTTAGTTGAGAAACTTGATTACTACACACTAGTGAGAGTCCTCATATCGGCGTGGTGTCCTTGCACCGGTTTTGCACCCTGGACATTAGTTTTGTGGGTGTGGTGGGTGAGCATTTTAGAAGTTAAAACACTTTGTGAAGAATTTGCTGTTAAATGAGATGAAAAAAAAGATTATTTTATACATGGCCTGCTGATTTTTGGTACAGTGTTTTCTAGCTAAATTATTTTGTCATGCACATATAAACATTTATTATGCACTACTTTTCTAAATATTTTTTCTTTTTCCAACAGTCATTTTAGGCACATTTTTCACAAATGGGGAAACTCCTTTTTGCAATACCTCAATTTTTCACATTGTGAAAGGTAGCTTTTGTACTTTTGTTACTGAGAGATCTGCATATATGGAAATGTTCATTTTAAGAAAAAAAAAAACAAAGTTGAGTGATTTCAATATATATTATTTTCAATTATGCTTTTTATACATTTCAGTGCTGAGGAATCTTTACAACTAAGTGCGCACTTGTGTTGATGCGACTTCAGATCTGCAGAGGAGAGACCAAAGTGTGTCGCTCTCTTAGCTTTTCCTACACTAGATGTTTCCAGTCAATCTGGTCAGTGACAGCATGTCGAGAAAGGAAGGAGAAAAAAAAGAAGAAAAGGCAAAAAAAACACCGTGTAATTTCAAATTGATGTTAATGTCTCTAAACAATGGCTATACTAGTTGGAAATGGTAACTTCTGTCTTGGTTTCCTCTCCATAGATGGAGCATAACTTATTAAGAGGAGAATGCAAAAATCCGGTTCAGGCTTAACGCTGAATCTCGTATCACAAGAATGGATGTTTGGTGTTTAGATATTTTAATATTTGAAAAAAAATATATATACATATATATATATATTCTTGAACTTGCCAACTAGCACCTATTGTAATCCTTAGCATGCATGACAAAAAAAAAAAGAGAAAATGACAAGTACATGAATTAGCTATTGAAATTAATTGTTGTGGTGTGCACCAAATGTTTCTCAACTATTAAGTTAAGGACGCCCCGAACCCACTCTCACCTCAGCTCACCCTCCTCCCCTCTTCCCTCCCCCTCGTGTTGATCCTCGCTTTCCCATTCGCAGACCTCTGCAGGATGCACATGACGGAGAGATGTTAGAAAAGGTTTGAGAGGAAGAGAAAATAAGTAAAAACCCCATGTGGCAGTGCAGGACATCCGTATCGAACACTGTTTAAGAGACTTGAGAACTCGTCCCCGCCGTCTGTTGAGGAGATCTTATATAGAGCTATCTGGAGGAAGGGGAGCTTAAAGACTTGAATGTGGTAAATGTTGCAAGTTAACTTCAAGTTGTTATGTGCAATACTTCTTTTGAACCTTTTTCCAGATAAAGACTCTTTGCAATGTAATTCTTTAATGCCATTTTTAATTGCAGACATTTAATTAAAGAAGATGTTAATATGTTTTTCACAGTCATTTTCTACTGTTATTGTAATCCTTTTCATGCTGGTGTTTGTAAAAAAGAAAAGAAATCAAACTATTTGTACTAATATAAATAATTGAAGTTATTTTTAAAACATTAAAGTTTTTTTGTGCTCATTTGCTTATTTGTTTATTTTAAGCTACTGTGATTGATTGCATTGTAATTATTAGGTCAACAATGTATCTAGCTGTTTATTGGTATATTTTTAATTGGAATGTATAATTGATTTTTATAATTTTGATCAGATTTTTGTTATATTTTTGAGGTGAAGCTTTTAATATGTTAAAGTGTCTAGTTTTTACTAATTGCTATATTGTGCTCCACAATATATGGTTCACATTTTCTGAAGGAAAATAAATATTTAAATATTTGTCTGTTAATGATGTTACTTAATGGCAAGATTTCAATAGTTTTTAACTGTGTATGGGAAGGTTGTTGTATTTATTAATAGCATTTTTTTACTTAAGATATCACCTTAATTTTTATTGTCATTTCACTTTATAAGTTCCTATTTTTGTATTTTCCTTTCTAATTAAGTTATGTAATACGGATATGTCCATATTTCTAGGAGTTGGTCTGTAGAAGTGCTAGTGAAACGAAAAGAAAAATCTGTTATTTAATTGTTTGCAGCCAACTATTTATAACAGTATGCATAATTTTTAAATATTTGTAATGTGAAATGTTGAATGAAATAAATCTTAACTGTGATGAAAGTATGCGTGTGTGTGGTCTGCTTATTTCCGCCTGGTTACCGGCTCATTTTCTTTCTTTTTCAAGTTAAACTGGCCTCTGTGCAGGTCGATTTGTGTAGTTTTAGTGTTTGTACGTCAGCTTTTGTCTGTAGTTTGTTCCCAGTCTCTGAAACAGATCATTAACTGTAAACTAATGTGCTTAAAGTGACTGAACTGGACCCCACAGACCAACTGGCACCATGAAGCTCTGCAGCCTTTGGTCACCAGTTCAGTTGCTTTGAGGATGGACTTTCCTCTGACTGACCAGTAGCTCAGTGACGCCACCAGCTGGCTGCATCCTGCCCTCACAGCTGATGAAGCAGCAGTCCCACAGTGTCATTTCTGAGCAAAACAAAAGCTTATTTACATCCAGCTTGGAGTGAAATCACGGCCTCCTTCTTTCAGGTAACGACACCCAGGGGTCCTTTAAAAAAGAGTGGGATGAAGAAGGAAATATTTAACAGAAAACAAGATCAGTGCAGGATACAGTCCTGCTCAGTACTGAAAGTTTAAAGCTTCAGTATAAAATGAGCTTTTTGCAAACGCCGGAAAGCACAGAAACTCGTAGGCTGCGTTCAGCAGCGCTCGTGGTTTTAAAAGGACAGAAAAGACCCTTAAAAATAGAAAAAAATACAGATAAGCACACAGTTTGTGGCCGTGCACTGTGGAGGAAACCCGTGCGTTGCTTGAACAGGCTCAGGTCTCCTCCTCCAGAGTCCTTTGAGCTTTAACTCATCTGTTTTTTACAATCTACTTTTCCACGTGACACCATGACGTCGCTGTTAAACTGACAGTGAGAAGGTGAAACTGCGGCTGGTATCCTCCTCACTTCTGTCTCACCTCATCAAAGCTCTTTTTAAAAATGTTTGGTTGCGTTTAGTTTTTGGTTTCTACGCGTTATTTTATCCCATCAGACAGTAAAACATCACTTTAAACAACTTAAGAGCGGCTCTCTCTCACAGCTGTATAAGACACGCCCCTCAGTGCGTGACGTGTCTGCGTCGCACTTTGTGACGTGTCTGCGTCGCACTGGTTGCGTCACCAGGTGGCGCTGTAGGACCACAGGAATCAGTGTGAGGGTCTGTTTTTGCTTTTGTGCTGCATTTAAGTGGCGGTGGGGGGGGGTTAATTAGAACTTTACTGCTGGGATTGTTAACGGGACTTCCCCAGGATGTGATATCTGGCTGCTGCAGAGCACCTGTTGGAAATAAAATCAGTTTCTAAATTAAAGAGAATGTTGGTCCACATTTATATCGATCCGAAAAGATTTTTTACTCCACTGATCACGCAGTCCACATCCCAGATGTTCCCACTTTTACCAAACAAACGAGCATCCTGATGGTGCTGGTAGGGGAAACACATCTGACACGCACACACGCGCGCGCGCATCCCCCTAGCGACAGCTTCAGCGGCTGAGTGTAGCATCACGGAGAAGAAGAGGCTGTGTTTGGATTAGGGGGTTGGGCTGCCTTGCTGGTAGGAAACGTTCCGCCAGACACCGACTTTGTCTCCGGCGCTTCAGCGTTGCTTCCCCGCAGCATCATCAGCAGCGACACCGCAGCGCAGCCTCCAGCCCACCTGCTCCTCAGTCTGCGCGCCCCTCCGCGTCTGCTCCAGTCCCACAAAGCCTGCCGCAGCAGAGGAAGCGGACGGACAAGGACGAGCTGTAAGTACCAGCTTTTTTCCGTGTTTCTGCTCGTGTTGTTACGGAGGAGAAGACGCTGTCTTGCGGCGGATATGCTAGTTTTTAGTCAGGGATGCGCTTATGTTGCAGGCAACATTCACGTCTTTTAAAGGTGTGCTGCTCGCATAATTTCACTGCATTCCTTTAAATTTATTTCCATGTGTCTCAACAACTGTTTTAAAAGTTAAATCCAGTTCATCCTTTGGGTTATATTTCCCCTCTAAGCAAACGGCCCCGTGTCTCTAAGGTTTGGTTCACTTGAGAGGCTTGTAAAAATTCCCCTTTTTGATTTTTTTTATCAAAGCTTCTTCTATTCAGGAGCAGTCTTGAGGGAAACAAAGGAATATACAAGGTTGAAGATGGTGAAACTGGGGAGTAATCTTCAGGACAAAGGGGCCAAAGCTGTGAGCGTGGAGGATGGCTTTCAGAATGTGCCCCTCATCACTCCGCTGGATGTTGGCAGCCTGCAGAGCCAAGCACCTGACAAGGTGAGAGACTGCCCATCAGCGCGTGCTGGTGCGTGTGTGTCATGGAGAGTTTCCCTGCATGTCTGTGCATCTGTCTGCTTTTTCTGCTGTTAACTCAGTGTTCTTGATCTCGCAGAGCACCACCCTCCTGATTCTTTTTAACGCTCCACTCACTCACACATTCATTCATCTCAGCTGTCTCCCAGCCGCGTCCTTTGTTTTCCAGCTGAGATTAGGAGACAGATTTGGTGCCAGACAGTCTGTCATTTATCATCCTGACATCCCATAGTGACTGCGCCGGTGCTCGTTAATCCAGTTACCATGGCGGCAAAGCAGAACCGCTCGGTGTATCTGTGGGGTTGGGGCAGAGAGCCGCACTGATTATGAAAATGAAAAGAATGGGGCAACAGGAAAGCTTATTGTCGCCTCCAGCACATCCAAAGCTGTACGCATCAAATGTGTCACAGTGTTTGGCACGTCTCTAAGCAACAGTTACTGATTGATCTGTTCATTTTCCATTGAGGAACTGCTAAAGGAAATGAGGTTATGTCCTGTAGAATTCAGTGTTTGTCTGTAAAAGACGGAGATTTTAACCCGAATTGAGGCTACCTTCGAAAACTTTCTCCTCGCTGTTTACCAGTTTCAGACCAAAAGAAAGAAAGCTCTAAAACTCCACCCCACGCTATCTCCTCAGCATCAAATGGCCTTCATCTAAAGTTTACAGGCGAGTGAGAGTGATGCAGCATGTGGCAGATGAAGCGGGTTCAGGAGCAGAAAATGTTTGGGTCAAACCTGCTGCAGCATCCAAATGAGTGAAACGTCCGCTGATTAAACGGATGCACAGAGGATGAAATGAAACGTGGTTTTAATCATTTCAGAGCGACATCACTGCTGTGTTTTTGTTCTGGAAAACATCAGAGAGGAAACAGGAGAGGGAAAAATGCAAAAAATGAAATAGTTCCGCGCAGCAGAGGGCTTTAAGAAGTCAGCAAAGCGTTTTTAGACTGATTTTCTCTCACTTTCTGATGCATGTTAACAGGTAAAGGTGAGATCTGAGCCGTCTAGTCTCAGAAATATCGGCTTGTGTGAGCGTTTGAAACCCTGTTTGAATGCAGAATGATTTCGCTGTGTGGTGGTGCATGTTCCACTGTGCAGGGAGAGGAAGACATTCATGGAAGAGTCACAGGAAATGTGTCCTCATTAACGCATCCAGAGACAGAGGTTCCATCGCTGGTCTTTCCTTTAGGCACCACAGACCGCGCTTTAGGGCTGTTTTAGTGGATGGAGTGCGCTGGCATCCCTTAATTAGCATAAAAATAAAATGGTAAAAACAGAAAGAGAAGAGGTGAAATTAAAATAATGGATTTAGTCTGGTCTTCCTGCAAAATGTGACATAATAACGAACGGAATTCTGCTTCTTTCCTTCAATCACAATCAAATAATGGATTTCAATGTGACATCTGCTTTGTTTTTGTGTCAGACACATCTTGCTGTAAAAGCACAAGGAACCAGAGAGAGAATATCAATGATGTGTGAAGACAGTTGGGATCCTAAGTCAGTTCTCCGGCTTGACAGCTGTGTGTTTTGCCCCCCCCCCCCCCCCCCGACCCGTCCTACATCCAAATGCAGACTCTGTCAGCTGTTAAATGTGATGGAACCTTTTGTGTTTTTTCTGTGCCTCCTTCAAATGATCTAAATAAGCAGTTAAAGCAGGCTTTAAGCGTATTTGTTGCCTTCTTGATTTGAAAGAGTTTCTCTAATCTTGCATATATTATACCAGATGGTTCACAGTCAGGAGAAAAGGAATACATTTCTTTATTATTTGTTTGACAGTCCATTCATTTTCATGATAATTACTCTGTTTATTTCATTCTGGGCACTTACGTCAGTGACATTAATCCAGTTAATCTCGAGTGACTTTGCTCTAAAGTAGAAATAAGATGTGTGATCCTTATCAGAACTCAACAATAAATCATTCAGTGCCAGATGAACTTCTTTATAGATAAAATGTGCACCCAGATATGTGTTTTATACTTGAGTTTTAATGTCACAACCAAGATCAGCCAATTTCATGTCATCAGATTGAAACATGAATATCTCAAAAGCTCATTAATATTCTAATTATACACATTGTCATTTTAAATGTTTCTTTTTTGCATGCTCATATTCTTACAAATTCTTTTTAAAGATGCTTATATTTAGTTATGGGTTCCCTCGTTTTATCAACTGATTCCATCCCATTTTTGGGATTTCATGGGGTGTCAGTAATGAGGCTTTGAGCTCCATTAAAGGCCCGCCTTTAACTGGCAGCACTTTGCTAATGTTAAGGGAAACCGATCAGAAGACCTCTAAAAGACATTCAAGGTTGCACTTTTAGGCTCCTGTGAGCAAAGCTGTGTTATATTTGGAGAGTTTTATGAAAAGAACACCTCAAAAAGCCAGTCATGCTTTGGGAATGTGTCACTGACAGAGGGCACCATGGACCAAAAGTCAGGCTCCTGTTAGCTTGCTCATGAGTTCCTGGCAGGTCACTCAGCTGGGAGATCTCACTAGCTAGCTTAGAGCTCATGGGTGCTTGGTAAAACTTGCTTGGCTCTGGAGTTTCCCATTTTCCTGGCTGAGAGCTCGCTGAAAGATGACGAACTCGGCAACAAGTGTGGCTCTCCAGAGCTGTGGATCCCTCAGCCAGGAGCTGCTTGTTTGACCAAGTTAGCTAGGCTAACTTGTGAGCTAGGCTAACTTGTGAGCTAGGCTAACTTGTGAGCTAGGCTAACTTGTGGCTCTAGTGGTCCATCTTGTTCAGCTTAGTTCCCAGCTGAGCAGTTGGAAAATGCACCTCTGCTATCTTTAGAGCTAAGTGGCCTTCAGTCTCGTTTTTGTCTCGTTTTCTCGGCTGAGTGAACCCAAGTTGGCTGGTTTGTCCTTGTTTCTACTGTCTTCTCCTCCCATCTCGTGCCAACTTCTCCTCGTAGTCTGCTTCTTGTCACTGAAGATATTCTGCGTTGAACATTTGTGCTCTCTGACCTCGTCCTTGGATTAGGTGCTGCTCTGCAGATTCACAGCAGAAATCTTTAGCCATAGCATTGGTGGCTGAGTTTGCTCACGATATGCCTCGTTATAAATGAAAAAATGAACTAAATAAATGCACTTGTCTGTATTTCACTCTGGTCAAAACTAGAGTGGGAATCTAAGAGTGCTAAAAGCTATTCAGCTATTTTAAAAAAATAATCTATAGGAGTGTTTTTAAGATGTTTTTAACTGCTACTTTTCTATTTTTATCATTTTATTTTGAGGATAATCCTGAAACAAGCATCCATTCACAGCTGCTGCCGGCAGAAACTCGCAGCACAGCCTGAAGCCACAGGTATATTCTGCTGAGTGAGGCCTCTTTCCTTTCACATACCTGTTCATTCACTGCACTTAGACACACACTTATTGTAGGACTGTGTGTGTATTCATCAGACATTTCAGGCTGATTAAATTCGTCCCGTTAGATTAAAGAACATCGTTACATACTGTAGCAGCCACTGTTTAACATTACATGTATGTTTTACTGTACCATGAACCTGAGTCGACTATAAGCCCCCCTTCAATTAATTATTGTTGTTAGATTATTAAAAGAAAGGAGAACAGAGACAACAGCTTTCTTTAACTATCTGTGATATTTCACAGGAGACATATTCACAAAGATTGCAGCTGCTGCTTTTGAATCAACTCGCTGACATCTCGCTGATGCAGATCCATGCTCCATATTTCCTGCACGGGGCACCATGGGAGTTGGAAAAGTCACTTTGCTGCTAAATCTTTGAATTTGTCCGGACAAAGTTGTAAATGTGAGAATTTGTCTTCCTGATAGGTGATCCATGAATGCAGCACAGGCAAAAAGATAATTAACGCTGTAATTAGGAAAAGTGGAAAGGGTGATGGTGATGGCATTGGTAAGCAGAAATCTGAAGATGAGGTACAGCCCTCCTCCAACAGCTCTCCCTCATTCAGTCTCTGCCCTTAGCCTCTTATGCTGATAAAAAAAAAACAAATTAATGAAATTTGCAAATGAAAAAGACCAGAACGATTGTCTTAAGCGGATCAAGTTTCATGCTGATATTAGTTTCAGTTATTTATATTCATTTTATATAACATGACCTTTTGAGCCAAGTTGCTGGTTGCCATGGTCACATGTAAGCACAGCTCATTACACTGTAACTTGGTCATTTCCTGATTGACTTTAGGCAACAACATCAGTTTGTTAGGATTAGAACTTAAAGGGGAGCTCCGGTATTTTTAAACCTTATTTCTGGCATGAAATACGTTCATCTGCTCGCCGAGAACAGTTTGGTGAAAGTCGGCGTCCTTCAGAAGATATTTAGATAACTGGAGATCCATATAACGGAGTGAACGGGGCTTAGACGATGCAGCCTCTAAATAAGGCATTATCTGTCTTTATTTCACCAATACTTTAAGAAGAATGAATGAATGAACGTGTGCTATAGCTCTGTTAGCTCATAGCTGCTGTTAGCTCATAGCTCTGTTAGCTCATAGCTGCTGTTATGTGGCTACTTGCAGCTATAGGAGAGCTAACGGAGGGATTTCTACACAGGCACTCTACTGGGACCACTTCATCCACACGCCCCCCTGCAGCACAGTTTATTCACTCCGTGCTCTGTGACAGTCGGCTAACTTCACACAGAGTTTGCTGCTGATAGTTTTGTGCAACATGGCAGGATATTTATCAGATTTTGGTGACGTGAACGACGACTTTGAGTAAGATGGACGTTCTTACCGGAGTGAATGAGTTGCAGCGGCGGGCGTCGATGACGTCATCCCAGTAGACGGTATTTTAAAAATACCAGAGTTCCCCTTTAAGACTGCATGAGCGGAGTTAGAAAACAATCAAGCTTAACAACATTCTTTTAATGTTAAAACAGGTCCTTTCGGCCTGCACAAACAGACAGTTCTGGGGAGGAGGATTTTCTCAGATTTTAGCAGTTAAAAGCTTGGACTTATTCAGATAGTCACCACACAGCTTTGTATCTTTATTTTGTCTGTAATCGAGCCCATTATTCTGTCCTTATTATTCTGTCCTTCAGAGATAGCCCGCAGGACTATTTTGCTCATCTTTTTATGACATTTAAAGATACTTTACAGAGTAATCCCTGATTAAAATCCCTGAAACTGATTTTTGTCATCATTTAGGTGCAGCAGAAACTAAATGTAAATTTAAAAGCGTTTCCCAACCCTCTGGCTTCCTGATTTTCATAAATCCAACGTTACCTCCTAATTAGTTTGTGCTTTTGGGTAAATACAGGCCTCTTTAGCCTCCAGTGCTCACCAGCTACTTACTAACGTCACTGTGTGCAGCTCAGTGGGTTTTTTTCAGTTTCACTGGAAATGGCTGCTGCTGAAGCAGGAAGCAGCTCTGAATCTTTGAACTTGGACTTGAACAGCAAAGCAAAGAGGAGCCGAATGGAAAACAACTGAAACTATTTACTCCAAGGAAATCTTTGGGATTAAAACCTTGTCTCACCCAGAAAGGGTTCGGTGTTAGTCAGCTTTAGTCCGATCTCAGACCACTTTTTGTTTTTTTTTCATTCTTCAAAGCTAAAGTGATGCTTTAGCTTTAGCTTTAGCTCATGTGATGTCACCCCAGACCAGCCGCGCTCTTCTGAGCAGCTTTACACACACGACCCCAGCTGTTTTCGCCCTGATCCTGCCTGATGACTGTGTGACCTCCCCGACTTCAGGGTTTCACAGAGATGTTTGCAGGGGCGGGGTCAAGTTGGGGTTTACGGTGATGGAAGCGCACGCTGCAGACGCACGAATGTGGCTGCTGAGGCCTACAGAGTCGACGGCTTTAGAGAGGTATTAAATTCGATTTCATCTGGGCAGGGACGCGTCACGGCCATTGCTGGGTCACTAATATCATGATTGGATTGCTGGCAGTTTGGATAAAAAAAGAAAAAGGGATAGAAACAGACAGACTCCCGGAGGGACACTGGGATCTTCTTTGTTAGTTATTTTTCTAGGAACAAATCTAAGCCCACAAGGCTTCTTTCAAAAGCTTGAACAGACTCTGTTATCCTGCCCAACAAGCCTCTCCTCATGTTTCCCTCCTTCCTAAGTTACTTTGGAATAGATTCATTTGACCTTTTCAATCATTTTTTACGGTTTCTCTGGCAGTATGAATGATATCCGAGGGTCTGGAATCCTCAGTGTTGGGATGATGCTCATTACCAGGAAAACTGTCAAAACACCACAGATTACTCATGAGCTCTGGCTTTGCACAGACCGTGGAAGAGTTAGCTCCATAGAGGCAGAATCACAGTTATTGTCCAACAACTTCAAGCTTTTCCAGCAAGATTATTTAATGATTACAATTTATTTAAAGGTAGCATCTTTACAACATGCCTTTGTTAATTCATGATATAAATTAGGGTCATAGGTCACTATTATTCTCACACTCAAGCGATCTGCTGATTATTTTTCTAATCTAATTGATTGCTGGGTCAAAATCAGATAAATACTTTGATAAATCCATGTATTTAACCCAGATTCCAGTATTTTTTCTGACTGAACTCCAAAAACATTCAATTCAGAGCCACATAAAAGTGAGCCAAGCAAGTCCTCCCAACAGAGTGAGCAGCATAGACTGGTGTTGGGACCATGGGTGGGGCAGTAGAGACCAGCCAGCCCAATGAGCATGTGGTGAGGGTGACATTTAAAAATCCAGAGCCCACCTTTGCTCTGGCCCAGCAAAGAGTTGGTACTGCTGGTTCCAGCACGGAAAAACGGTGGTCGAACCATATTAGAGTCGGCTCCAGCCCCGAAAACAACTCTTCTAAATAAATGTTGGACATTTGGAAACAGAAGATGCAAGAAATATCCACACATTTTTTAATTAATGTCAAATATACATGCATCCCGTGCCATTAGTTGTTACATTTAGGTTTATCTTTGATACTATCACTGCCACTCAGGGCTTCAGCAGGCCATATGCTTTGTAATCCAGTCGTGTTATCTGTTGGTTAGACACGTGACTTTCCGTCCTGCTCCTCAGATTTCTCCTGGTTTTTATCCCGGCTTTTTAAACAGTGACTTGTTCACATCTCTGGTGGGAATGCAAATAGCCTCTCTTATTAATTTGATTAACAGAGGATCAGCTGTGCCACCCTGAGAGACCCACAGTTTCAGGCTTTTAGCATTGAGCACTGCGGTTGTGGCTTTTTGAAATGGCATCAAGCAAGTAGTTTATATTAACAAATTATGCAAATGACTGTATGACTGCGTATAATATGCTATGGCATAAAACTTCAGAGGAGGACATTGTTAAATAAAGCAGAAACCTCAATGAATTCATGAGTTGGCTTTAAATGCTGTTGTGTAAAAGCAACAAGGCAACTGCATGCAAAACAATCCAATATCAAACAGAAAGATTATAATATTTCAGTGTTGAATTCACATCTTTTAATTTGCAACTGAACATGATAGACGAAATCTATTATTAAAGCAACATTTCAGAACCTTCATATCTTTCAAATGAATCATGCATTACTATCAGGGATTCATGTGACTGGTCCCAAATCCATTCACAGCATGAAAACATCCCAAAATATGTCGTTCAAGCGCTTATCAAAGCAAAGCAGCAGCAACACTCAGATGTATTTGTGCAGGACTGTCTGTAATTCCCGTCAATCAAATATGCAAACACCACAAGAGGAGCTGATTAAGCATTAATCGTCTTGGTTAAATCATCACTTCATCCGGTTTGAACTTGTGTCATACAACTGCTACGGGGATTGATCCCTTTAGAAGAAAGGTTTAGTGTTTTATTCATAAAGAAACACCAAAAAAAACACCAAAATCTTGAAAATATCTTCAGTTGCCTTCCACACTGGAACTTACCAAAGACCTCTCACAGCTCAGTCTCTGGGGATTAAAGATGAAACAGCAATCATTGTGCGAGCAGGTTTGAGGAATCTCATACAGGGGGAAGATGTGCAGAAAAGAGAAGCTCTGACAGGTTTTCTGCAGGGAATATCAGTCCTAAAAAAATACCGTGACTGGAGACACAAAGAGGCTTGATGAGCAAAAAAAAACGTTTTTTCTAAATTTTACCCATTCATTTTTCATTTCCAGAAAGTGTTTGGAGTAATAAACTGTGTATTTCTACTTATGTCTTCAGCTCATGAACTGTAGTAAACTGTTGGGCTCTTATACAGATCTAAGAGGCGTGCGTCTGTACCTGCCTCACGATTCGATCCGATTCCGATTATCTGCTTAACGATTCGATCCGATTCCGATTATCTGCTTAACGATTCGATCCGATTCCGATTATCTGCTTAACGGTTCGATCCGATTCCGATTATCTGCTTAACGATTCGATTTGATTCTGCAATGCATCACAATTTTTCTTATTCAATTTTTCTTTGTCACTACAATTGCTTACGACAAGCAGTCCGATACAAACTCCTCTTTTATTTCAATATCCCTGAAAAACAAAGCAGAAATCTTACCACTGTAGTGAATTACAATTTTTAAAGTATGCTGCCGATATTTACTTAAATAATAATAAAATAACTTCCTTAGAGTAGCTCTAAGGGACAAAGACTGTTTATGTGGGACAGTGTGGGATACCAGTGCATGGAGGTGGTGTAAAATAACTTTAGAAAAATGAACCTCTCTGTTCTTAGCTTGTAACGTTACTATGCTTCGCCTCCTGGTTGATTCAGCAGCACATAACAGACTGCAAATAAAAACTTAACAAGTACATCTCTCACGTAAGAAAATGGAGCTTTCATACTGTGCCTCTCAACTTTACACACCTGACTGTGTACAATTAAACAGAAAAGACAGTCAGGAGATAAAAGTGTTCTTTCAGTCATAGTGCTTTAATAAGGGTATGGCTTTCCTGTATTTCCCAGACTCGTCTTGCACTGGTTTCACCCAGGAGTAGATATCCTGGAGTCTTTGTTGTAGCTGCGTTTTCTTTTCTCAGAGTCGTGCTTTCCTCCCTTTCTGACCACGTCTCGCGCTGCATGCCGGTGCTGTCCTGACCACCGAGTGAGTCAAGTTGTTTGCATAGAACGTGCACGTCTAATTGAATATATGTCAACAGGTGCTGTTGTTTGTGCTGAAATCATTAGCTCACCTTCAAGGAGAGTCTGTCAGTCTTGTTTAAATACAACAAGGCTTCAGCCATGCAAGAAAGAGAGAGACACGGTATATTAATACTTCATAAAACAGCTGGTGTAAGTCTGTAGCATCAAGCAGTGGAAGAAAATCAGGTGTACAGCGGTGTGTTATTCCCTAAAAAAGACTATTACAGAGCCAGGGACCAACGACCGTACACAGGAATAAGTAATCCGTTAATAAAACCCAGGTGAGGGGCAATAATCTGGCAGGAAGCAGAGCTAACTGTGGTGCACAGGAAAGCACTCAATGACTGACTAATCCCTCCTGATTGCTTAGACATTTGTATATTCAAACGCTTTTGGACACTAATTGGATCATTTTGGTCTGATTGGTTGTTCACCCTTTGGTGCAATGCATTATGGGACATAACTTCTGCTTTTCACCACACATGGTGTTTGTATCCACTGCTCTTGCAAAATGAAGTGATGTAATAGATCTTCATGGAATATTCCCCCCTTCCTTGATGCATTCTTATTTGTCTTTCCTTTTCCATGCGATCATACAGTTAAATATTTAGAGGAAAATGTTTTTTTTTCTTTTTAAAAGAGACTGCAACATGGACTTGTTGTGCTGTGCAGCACGACTATGTTCTAACAAAGGCTGCCTGCTCTAAAGCAGGGCATCCAGGTTCATTGCTCTCCGGCTGTACCAGCTTATGCTGTTAGAATCCCAATAAACATTTTCTGTAAGCAAAAAATCTGTTTTCTGACAGAAAAACTCTTAATTTGAAGGAGCGAATGGCTGTATCCATTCATCTAGGGCGTTAATGTCTGTTCCTGTTCATCCAATAAGTTGCTTTACGTCCTCTGGGAACCATGAACCTTTGTGGAAATCCACTCCTTTAGCTCAAAACCGAAGGTGTCCATGTCATGGTGCTCAAAGCCGTTTATCAGTAAGATTAATGGTCTGTAGAACGGTTTATAAATCTGATAGTTGGTGAGATGGTTCCTTTGTGCCACCCTCTGACATTTCCATCCACACACTTGAGCACACTAACAGATTGTCAGAGGAAATCCCAAATGGAAAATAAAAGACTGCTTCTGTGAAGTGAGACAGCAAGAAAATTGGAAAGTTTATTACTCCATTACTAACTATTTTACATCCAGCATTGTTAGATAAGACCTCTGTTCATAAATTAATGGTTTTCTGTAAAGTACTGGGACCTGTCTAATCAGAGAAGGTGCTGCTGATGGCTAAAGGGGGCTAAATGAGCCGAGCTGATTGATGGCCACTTCATTAGGTAATAAGCAGTAAGGTACTGAGAGTTAGTTTGGCAAAGAGTAATGAAGCAACACACAGCGCTGGTGTGATTGAACCTTGAGGCTCTGGACGTTTTATTGTGAAATGACTTGGAGAAAGAGAAAGTTGAGCTGGAAATTGAGACAAAATGGCAAGCCTGATGTCAAATGCTGCTGGACTGAAGGCTGCGTGGCGTTTGAGCTCCAGGAGTCCAATCAAACGCACTGTTTTCACCTCAGCTTTTATAAAGGAGCTTCTAGAGCCAACTGGAAGCTTTGCAGTTCAGATAGTGGAGGCAGTTTGTTTGTACAGCAGTTCCTGTCTCAAAGTGACAGTGAGACACTCTGAGGCAGCACAATCAGCTACAAGGACACCGAGACATTGTTCTTGTTCTTTTTCTGTCCATCCAGCTCCTCTGGCTTGTTCTCCTTTCCCTGTCCTCTGAAGTATACACTGAAAGCAAAGAAACTGTCTGGACATTCTGTCTCTTTAGTTAATGCATGGGGTGAGGAAAAGCATCCCTGTTCATCTAAATCAGTGCCGCAAAACAATAGAAGCAGTGAGGAGTCAAGTCAGTCATTAAATGAAAAGAAAAGATGATTTAGATGTGTGATCTGGTGCGTTTACACTGGTGAAATCTGGCAAACGTTAAAAAAGTATGATACTTTAAGTTGAGGACACTTAGCTCCAGAGAAGCTCAGCTGCTACTCCTTCGTCATTCAGGAAACGCGGCGGTGCGTCTGGTCTTGGATCAGCCTAAAAGAACACGTCCCCCCTCTGTTCATTAAGCTCCTCTGGCTGCCCTTAGCCGCCTGCATCAGATCCAAGTCCCTGATGTTAGCTACAAAGAGCTTAATGGAACGGCTCCATCTACTTGAATGCTCTTGCAAAGGCTTCTGTCCCAACTGGGTCCCTCCGTTGGTCCCAGGATTGTCGTCTAGCAGCTCCTACACCACGCCTAAGACAATCCAAACTCTGTTCACGTGTCGTCCCACGTTGGTGGAATGACCTACCGAGCGCTACCAGAACAGGGACGTCCCTGTCTATCTTCAAGAAGCTCCTGAAAACCCAGCTCTTCAGAGAGCATCTCCTATCCCAGCACTTACCTTGTACTTCCCTCCCCCCTCTATCTCTGCTCTTTATCTTTCTGCTCTTCCTTCTATGCCTGCACCCTATCTCTACTCTGTCCCCTCTGACAGAGTCGGACTCCTGGGTTCCTTCTATGTAGCTTATTGTTAGCTTTTTATAAAGCTGTTATATCTTCATTTGTAAGTCTCTTTGGATAAAAGCGTCTGATAAATACAGAAACAGAAACATAAATGCCATCTGCTTTCCCCATTTTCCTCCCGCCACACAGCAAAAAGTCAGAAAAGTGTGACAACAGTTTGGGAGTTTCAGTTTGACTGCAGCTCTGGTTTGCCGGAGGAGGACTGACAGGACTGGCATAGAACTGCTGCCTCGTCTTTCCTTTTTGTTTTTCTCTCAGTTGCCAACGTAGAACACAGCTTCTACCTCACACCGCTGCTCCTGAATTATTGGCAGCAGATATGATTAAGAAACCAATGTCTGACACGAAGGCTTCGCTGTAGGTGGGTGCTGGGCTTGTTCTTTTGCCAGTCAAGCGCATAGATACTGTGAAATGGCATTTGAGCAATTTTCTGTGTTTGTGTTCCCGTGTTGTTAGAATTTCATGATTTAATAACAACAGCTTTGGTTACTGACCTGTGAAGTGGTCTTTTCTGATGACATTTTCTGGGGAGAAAGAGACCTACATTTTCTGGACTCTTGTGCTTTCAGTCTCATATGTCAGTGGAAATATCAGGATCCTTTTGGCTATTTATTTCACACGTTTGCTCTATATTCAGATGAGCATCTAAAACTAAAGATTTTTGTCGTGTGCCTCAGTACCCCCCCCCCCAGTGTTGGGCAACAAACACTTCTTTTGCACTGGACATTATGCATTTACCCTTTTTTTCCTCTCTTTTTGTTTGCTTCCATCTTTCAAACTTCCCTCACAAAGCTGAAAAGTTTCCCAGCTGCCATTTGATTCAAAGTGTGAGAAATCCAACTGCTCTGACCTGATCTTTCTCTCTTCTCGAGGTGGTGGTGAAAACTCGCACGGAGTACCAGACAGAGAAGAAGCGGCTGAAGGTCCCCAAGGTGGAGGAGTTCACCATCAGCTTTACTGACGGGGTGTCTGAGAGACTTAAAGTAAGTCGTCATACAATTGTGTTGTTAATTATCTGGATGGTATGCGATGATAATGCAAGGCTCTGATTATGTGCAAGATACCGACTGATCGACTGGAACACCCAGCTGGAGCATTTTAATCATGTTTCCATTTGCTACTGGCTGCTCACAGCTCTATCAGGGACAGACAAAAAGCAAAGATTAGGGGATAGAATAAAAGCAGAAACACACTAATAAGCCCTCAGGTTTAACGTTGAGTAGATAAAAAAAACCCTGCGTCATCTGAGCCAGCTGCAGCGCAGCAGTTAAACGCTGCTAACATATAAGACGTGAACCTCCCACGGCAACATTTAACTCCAGAACCAGCGCTTTTCCTCCGGATTTCTGCTGAGGTTTTACTTTTATTTCAATATTTTAAGGCAATACAAGCTTGAGTACTTTTCTACCACTGCTATGAATCCCTGAGTCACCATTTCACAAACATCTACATCACCGAGGTGATGTCTGTTATGGTTTTTCTGTCGCTAGGGGAGACCAAAGAGAACGCACGTTGTCATGGCAGCAAAGAAAACCTCCTTCCATAGCAACCCTGACAGAGAGGAAGACAGGAGAAATAGTGCACGAGCGTAGGTGTGCGCATGTTTCAGTGTCGATACTTGTATGTAACAGAGAAGTGTTATTATACTTGAAAGGGTTTTTTTCTAGAACAGGAGAGAAGAGAATTAGAAGGTGGATATGACAAAAGGCTGTGAAATCCGTCTGTCTCAGGCAGTCTGAGGCTGTTTAAGGACATTGTTGACAAGGTAAAGTAAGAAACTGGGCTTCCACAGCACTCTAAAGCCATGAAATGAGCTAGGTGACCTGTTTAAAAATGAAAATACAAACTAAAAAGCCAACAACAAAGTACATGCAGTCGGGTCAGAGCTGCTGCAGCTTGCTGCCACTTTGGTGAGACACATCCAGGAGTTTCAAGGGTTTTTGAATACAGCCTCACAGAATAATATTAATCTACATCTTAAAAAAATACCAACAGGAGTGGAAAGTTCTGTGGTGAGCTACCAATGATGCTTCAGCTTCTGAACACAGATGCTTCCACTTTATTTCAACAAGTGTTTGACACTTGTTAAAGGGAAACTCCGGTATCTTTAAACCTGGACCTTATTTCTGGCATGAAATACGTTCATCTACTCACCGAGAACAGTTTGGTGAAAGTCGGCGTCCTTCTGAAGATATTTAGATAACTGGAGATCCATATAACGGAGTGAACGGGGCTTAGAGGATGCAGCCTCTAAATAAGGCATTATCTGTCTTTATTTCACCAATACTTTAAGAAGAATGAATGAATGAACGTGTGCTATAGCTCTGTTAGCTCATAGCTGCTGTTATGTGGCTACTTGCAGCTATAGGAGAGCTAACAGAGGGATTTCTACACAGGCACTCTACTGGGACCACTTCATCCACTGGTTTAAAAATAGAGTTCCCCTTTAAGTTGTTGAAAAGACCTTGAAACTTCAGCTGGAAGTTTGGCTCTTCTTTACCTCTCCCACTGTGTTAAATAAACTTTCAGTTAAGTGTCATTTGTCATTATTTCACACGGTTCAGGACCATGGACAGTGCTTGAGATCAAAGCAGTTATGAAATAGTCTGATAATACTGTAGTAAAATAACGTTAAATAGTAAAATAAAAAGGGCTTCCCCAGTTATAACAAAGGAAAACTCCAGCGTGACTTCTTGGAGAGCCTTCTGGCCCTTTGCTAATGTTATAAAGCCATGTACTGTTCCTCCATGTGGCCTCAGAGCCACGGACAGCGCAGATGAAAGAGCTGACATAGCAGCTATTTAACTCACAGTACGCTGAAAACCGTCAGAGAACAAAAACTAAAGAATTAGAAGAAGTTTTGTGTGACTCCTTTCCTTTATACTCATTTTATCTGAGTTGTCGTATGAATAACTCCAGACAAAAACTTCCTTGTGTTCACACCTTTCCAACAGCGCCTCTTCAACTGCAAACGTTTGATTTTTCACTTATTGTTTGCACATCTTGCATCGCCAATGTCTTTATGATACTTTGGACGGCTCAGTTGGTGACTTTTGGATTCGGGCCACTTTCATTACAGAACACAAAGAGCAAGACGGAGTCCAAAGATGTTATTAGATTGTTACTTTTCAGAGCCGGCCCGAATGCTGCAGCGGATTCTTCTTCTCTGGCTTGCCTCACAGCATCAGTTTTTGTTGGGCAGAAATGCATGTCAGTGTGTGATTTTGTGCACCGTCTGTTGGCTTTGGGTGCTCAGCTGAACCGTTTGCTTTGCTTGAAAGCAGCATTCTGCAGCCATACAGGACAGTGTTGCATGCTATTTCTTGATGAAATGCTTGCACGCACATCTCTCTTCAGAGCTTTGCAGATTGTGTTAATAGATGAAGAGATCAGAGTGTAAAATGCTCTCTAATCTGTGCTCCCTCACTGCCTTGTTTCTGCTTACCACCCGACATCCACCTTCCAAGTCTTTCTTTTTGCTCTTTGCATTTCTCTGCCCACAGGGCTGATTTTTATCTTTTTTTTTAAAAAAAATCCAACAGCTTTTGTGCAGTTTCAATGCAGCTTTATTTGTAAATGACATTTCAGGTTTCAGACGTTAAGCTGCAGCTTCAGCGCACGACGAGACACTCAGCCACGATTGTTTTGGTGAACACAGAGTGATCCTTTAGCAAGGAAAGCAGAACAATAGGAGTGAAATAGCAGGCTCGTTCTCTTCTCCATCACTCTGTTTCCCAAAGATTCTTCCTCTGAGACGAGGTTAACTGTCCCCGCCTCCCTCCCCTTTAACTTAATTTTTCTCTTAAATCCACAGCAAGGACCGTCCTTGATTTGCCCCCCCCGTCGTCCGTCTTTTACCCTTCCCGCTATCTCTGCCTCTCTGAAAACTCCCAGCAGACACAAGCTAAAGTGAATTCCCTGTAGTTGTTTTGTTCTGAGGAGCAAACGTTTCCCACCTCATTAACAAGCTAAAATACTGCCTAGAGCAAGCTGAACCTTGAGAGATCCTTGCAAGGTTGCTAGGACAAGATAAGTGGTCTGAAAACACAGATTGACTGACTCAGCCAGTATTATCATAAGATTTCAGCTCATCACAAACAGGTGAGTGAGCATGTTTACAGATGGGGAAATACTTCAGCATTCATCAGCAAAAATCTTTGGGATAAAAGAGAGAAGTAAAATGATCCCAAGAGCTGGCAAATTAAGGAGGAAAGAGTCACTGCTGACATTTTGATTACTGTGAATAAGAATACACGTTCATACAGGCTCATTTTATGTGAAAAACATGTAGAATAACGTGTTTTTATTGAGTGGAAACTGGGCCTCTCCCCACAGGCATATATGATACATTCATGGCATTCAGTGGGTCATTTTAAAGAAAAAGGACCATTGTCCCTTAGATACTAAGGGATTTTTTTAAGCCATTAATGACAAATGCCCAGAAATGATCCCCATCATAGCCCATGAGATTTCTTAATATGATTTCTTTTCTAAATCAGAATCAGCCTCCCTGATGCCTACCAGCGTGGCACAAAAAGGCATCTGCTGCAGTGAATGAAACTCACATATAGGATAGCAGGAGACTGCTGTGTACACTGCAACGCTGTAACATGACCACTAAATACCAACGTAACCATGGAAACCAAACGTCCGGATTGGAAAGAAAAGTAGTCTGAATTCAGCTTGCAGCCTGTGCTGCAGAAAGTCTGTTCCACCACGCCGCCGACGTCCTCGTGAAAGGATGAAATCAAAATGTGGATCGGATGGGAGGAGAGCATGAGGCCGGTGCTGTCAGGCAGGAGCTGAGAGATGCAGGTGCAGAGATTGATGAAGGGACGGTTTAATTTGTGTTGTCTAGCGTGGTTTGTGCTGCTTTCCCGGAGAACACGGTGCAGTCGGATGGCTTTCATCCACAAGCGTTCAACTACAAGTTGCACACTGGAAACCTAATCGTGCACTAACACGTGCACGCACATGCATACTGTCTTAGCACAGGAGAGCACGCATGTGACTGCCAAGCTGGACACGCTCTCTGCCAGCAGAAGTTTGCAGGACTGTGCAAGTGGCTGTGGGAGAGGCAGCCATCGTCCTAAACAATTATCCCATTATTACCTCCATTTTGCCCTCAGATAAAAGCTTTGCCGCAGTCTGCCGCCTCCACAGACGGCCTTCGCTGTTCGTCAGGTTGCAGGTAATTACTGCTGTGGGTTGGAAACCTTACACAGCCCCCATTTTCACATATTGTTCCTCACTGCTTTGTGTGGATGACTAATAGTACGCTGATTACAGGGAGGGTTTATAGCCTTCATCGGATCCCAGTTAAACACCCACACTGATGCTCACGTACACTCAAATGAACAGCGGGGGAAAAACTCCGATCTTTACCAGCGGTATTACTCATCTAAGTGTTGTACGAGCACATTAAGCTTCATGCGGCTAAATTTCACGGAGGAGAACGTCAGAGTAAAGGTCTCCAGATGTTTTTTATGTGTGAGAGACAGCGTCTCAGCAGCTCTGCTGATTAAAACACATTATCTGTGGTCACCCGTCTATAAAAAACTGAACGTTTTTTTTACCGACTTTGACTTCCTTTGTCAAAAGTTTGGTTTCTTCCTTTATTTTCTGGATGGAAAATAACAAAAATGAGATAAAACTTTAGGTTCACAGCATGGTCAACTGTTTTTTTTTCTTTTTAGGGGATTTTTGCTCATGTTTTTGCAAAAGGTCTCTTTCTCTGAAAGTCTTTTCTATGAACTTGTGCCTCTTGAGGTAATCCGGTGTTGCACTTTGAGGTGTGTTTAGGCTTGTTATGCTGTTGTAGAATCCTTCCTTCTTTAATTGCAGGCTTTTTATAGACAGTGTGATGTTTTCTTCTGTAATTTGTTGCTGTAATTTAATCGCTTCTTCTTTCTACTGGTGAGATTTTTCTTTTGCTACTGTTTGCAAAACTAACCTAAAATATGATCCATCCACCACCGTGCTTCAAAGCTACGAAGAGATTCTTTTATTTAAGCACTTCCTATGCTTCATGCAGCCAAGAAATTATTTAATCAGTCCAAAGGACTTGTTTCCAAAAGACATCAGCCTTTTTTTTTTAATTGTTGCAAAATTCCAATTCTTAGCTTTTTGTGCTGATGGTGCAGGAAAGGTTCACCTCTGATGATTCATTCATAGATATCTGAATAAATGTTTCTGCTCTGTGAAACATTATGCCATCTTTTAAGAGTCTGCTAACCTTTTTCTTTATGCCTTTATGCTTTATGGAGACTGGCTCGTCTCCCACCGACTACTCACTGTAACTCACCCTTAATTGTATCTAAGGATGGCCTTATGTTTGCTTGCCTTTGTATTTTCTAACAGGAGATTTACACCCAAATTCAGGCTCGTCTGCGTTGAAAAGCTGCTGAGGTTATATTAGAGAGGAGCAGGTCAGGAGGTGCTCTCCATTAGGAGAGAGCTGAGAGGAAAATGGAGCGAAAACATGAAAAAGCCAAACATTTACAGTCTTTGCACTCAGATGCAGCATAAGCAGAAGGCTCAATGTTACCGGCTTTATTCCTGCTTTTACAGTAAGATTCATCTGGGGAATTAAATCAAGACAAAAGCAGGAAAATGCATTTTTTTCCCTCAGGAATACTATGAAAGAACATGTGGCTGGAAATGTATTAAGTGAATATATTTGTGAACAGTCGGCCCAGGGCAAATATGCCATAAGGCCATCTACTTTTATTTGCTTTTTCGCACAAATCAAAAAGCCCTGATCCGACTTGAATGTGGAATAGACTTGCATTATTGTTATCTGCACCTCAGCAGCTGTGGTTTTGCCCCGAGGCAGCTTTGAAAGTGATTGGTGACAGAGGTACGGGTTAACCTGTTTAGGGATTCAGCCTGGCAACTTTTTGCCCTCACTCAAGCTACTTATTCTCATCCCACCCCCCCGTAACTCTGTCAACTGTCAGGCTTACGCTCTTCTTCGCCATTTTGCCTCCTTTCACCCACATCCTCGGTTTTTTTTCTCCTTCTCCTTCGTGTCATAACATGCCAGCAGTACACACACAAGCTCTCATCAAACGATACAGTATGCAAGGAAGGATTTTACAGCACACTCAGTTAAAACTGTGCCTTTAGGCAGATACTCACAGATATTTTACTCTGCAGAATTGGCCTCTGATAAAACAAAAAAGCCAAACATAGGAAGCACAACCACGTAAAACGGTTGGTGCAGTGTTAGGTTTGGACACGATGCTATTATTTGCAATTAAAAATCAGCGTAAAACAGCAAAAAAGATGTTCTTACAGGCAGCAAATGTAATGAAAACCAGCGAACAACTAGTTGCTGCTGTTCAGATGTCTTCACGCTTCACTGAAGCATAAAACAGTCGTGGGCAGGTAGTCTGCCATCCCAGAAGGTTGAAAGTCAGCTCAGACCCAAGCCATTTGTCACTTTAAAGAGGTCGCCTTTGTCAAGCTGCCTTATGAGACGCTGACTGACAGACAACTTGATGCTGTCAGGGCTGGAGAGAAGAGGTACAGAGGCCAGAGAGGCTGCTGTGAGGGATATCTGGGATGATTTAGAGGTGCAGATGGCTTCTGTTCTGCTCTACTTCTTACTTCAGCACGAATATGAAACAGCACCTCAAAGGACAACGTGCGTTAATCACAGCCTCCCTATTGCTACCAGCAGATGTGAATGCATATGCATGAATCCAGTCTCTTACCGAGTCAATATACGGGGGAAATTTGAATAAAATTCTAACTGCGTTTTATCTCAGAGGGCAAAACAAGGAGAAAATTAATTTGTGTTCGGAAAAAACAAATCTATCCAAAATCTTCTTTTCGTTCAAGGACGCAGGGGCCACCGCTAACTGTAAGTCTGAGCCTTATCAACGGCCTGCAATCCAATATGAAGTCTTCTTCGCTGTCATAATCCGATGCAGCTGGACTGTTTGAGTGTTGAGTATCACCTAGTTTCATGATTTTGTTTTCAAACCCACCGTTGCCCATGACAACAATATTCCTGTCCCACTATGCCATCTAATCCAAATTTCCTGTAGACATTACTAATTCAAGCGTGTGTCTCTGTGTGGCCCTGTGATGGACCGGCGACCCGTCCGGGGTGAACCCGGTGTCCGCTGGGATGTGCTCCAGCCCCCCCACGACCCGACCAACGGATTAAACTGAATCCCTCTCTCTTGCTCCATCAAAGGTTGCTAGAAACTTGGGTGTCATGATTGATGACCAACTAACCTTCAAAGATCCCGTTACCTCGGTTGCTCGTTCAGCCACTTTGCATTACTAAACATAAGAAAGATCAGACCATACCTGACCCAACATGCCCCCCAGCTCCTGCTGCAGGCCGTGGTCATCTCCCACCTTCACTACTGCAACGCTCTCCTAACTGGTCTCCTAACTGGTCTCCTAACTGGTCTCCTAACTGGTTTCCTAACTGCTCTCCTAACTGGTCTCTTAACTGGTTTCCTAACTGGTCTCCAGCCTGTGAAACCTCTGCAGATGGTCCAGAACGCGGCGGAGCGTCTGGTCTTGGATCAGCCTAAAAGAACACGTCCCCCCTCTGTTCATTGAGCTCCTCTGGCTGCCCTTAGCCGCCCGCATCAGGTTCAAGTCCCTGATGTTAGCTACAAAGAGCTTAATGGAACGGCTCCCATCTACTTGAAGGCTCTTGCAAAGGCTTCTGTCCCAACTGGGTCCCTCCGTTGGTCCCAGGATTGTCGTCTAGCAGCTCCTACACCACGCCTAAGACAATCCAAACTCTGTTCATGTGTCGTCCCACGATGGTGGAATGACCTACCGAGCGCTACCAGAACAGGGGCGTCCCTGTCTATCTTCAAGAAGCTCCTGAAAACCCAGCTCTTCAGAGAGCATCTCCTATCCCAGCACTTACCTTGTACTTCCCTCCCCCCTCTATCTCTGCACTTTATCTTTCTGCACTTCCTTCTATGCCTGCACCCCATCTCTACTCTGTCCCCTCTGACAGAGTCGGACTCCTGGGTTCCTTCTATGTAGCTTATTGTTAGCTTTTTATAAAGCTGTTATATCTTCATTTGTAAGTCTCTTTGGATAAAAGCGTCTGATAAATACAGAAACATTAAGCGGTTATAGAAAATGGATGGATGGATATTACTAATTCAGGTTTAAGTTTCCGTAGCGTCGGCCCTTTGGAAAACGCCTGTGAACATGAATTATTATCCACAGCCTTCCTGTTGTCAGGGCCTCAGGACACAGGTGCAGGGTCCATTCAGTTCAAGAATGTGTATTAATTAACAGCAGGTTGAGGATCTCCACACAGAGAGGCTGTGAAACTCCTGAGCACATCCTCAATAACTATGGATGAGGAGAGTGCAGCTATGAAAGTTATCAATAACCAAAAACTCTCTCCACTCCAGGAGGAAAACAGAAAGACAACAAATAAACTCTCAACGATCTCCAAATGAGGCGGACTGGAACAAAAGACGCTCTCTTAAAACAGAGGCACTGTGGAACTTAATTAACTATAAGCACACCTTTACAAAGATCTTTAAGAAGAAAACACAAAATCGCTCCACTAGTGGAGGAACTATGAAACTTTAACATTAAACGAACGCAACGCTCCGCTAACGGAGGGGACTATGGAAAGGTTACAAATCAAAATCACTCCCAAAACAGGAACAAAAACAGACTATGAAACTTACCTCGAACTAAGGAATAAATTACAAATCAAAGGATATGCTCTGCAGGCTCAAGGAATCTATGGCTGTGGATGAAGGACGTGAGAGTGAGGCTCATAACAGAAACACTGGCACAAGACAAGGGAGACACAGACGATTTGAGCACATGGGGGGCCAAAGGGAACAGGTGGAAACACTTTGGGAATCAGGGAAGACAATCAGACACTTGACCCAGGAGGAAGGGGAAGGTACCTGAAACCAGAGGGAAGTTAATATTTCAAAATAAAACAGGAAATGACAAAACAACACATGAAACAAAGCATAAATCGTGACACCTCTATAGTTCGGCGGCACATTTATCAGACGACAAAGATCTGGATCTGTAGGAGAATTTATCAGGCCAGAACTAAACACTAAAAGGTTATTCATTTAGGTATGTAACGGCTTATTTTATAGGTACAAACACCTGACTCCAGATGAGCTTTAGAGAAAGAGGTTAAGAAGTGAGAAAAGTAAGATGAAGAAAATAGATTGAAGGTATTATGTTGATATGCCATAAAACTAATGAACATTTAGGAAGAAAGGTGCACATTTTACTGCAATGAAATAAAATCATTACTAAAATAACTGGGATTTATTAGCTCTGTTAGGCACACAAATGAGCTGCTTTTCTCTGTTTCTTTTATGTCATTTCTTCACGAAGGTGTTTTAGAAGTCACAGACAAGGATGTCATCATATATCAGGAAGGCTATAAGACAGATGTATACATTTAGTGTTCTGCAGGACAGTTAAAAGGGACTCTGTGTACTCTTAAATCTGTTAGATGAAATGAAATCTAATCCATTATGTTTATGAATCAGACTGATTCCGAGAACAACGATGGCTCCAGTTTCTGCTCATTCGGCTGCAGCCGGCTAGTGAAAAATAGAAATGCAGACATGAAAAATGCAGAAAAAGCCAGGCTTTGATGTTTCTATGTTGCAAATGATAGAGTAAAGAAAAGAGAGTGGTCATTGTGCTCCCTGTTCCCTGCCAGAGCAGTTCACGTTGCTGCTGTTGCTCTGACAAGCTGAGCCATGGGAGCAATTAGGAGACAGACAGACTACGGATGACTAATCTGACCCTCCACTCCTTACTCTCTTGTTTCCTCTTCTTTTAACATCTGTCCTCACATTCGGCTCGCTTATATCAGCCCATGCAGTTATAAACCAGGTGAATGCAGGAGTTTTTAAGCCATAAAGTATTTATTCATCATTAGTGCTGTTCATCTTGTTTCTGTCAGTCTGTATTATTGCCATCTCTTGACTCCATAACATCTCCTCAAAAGGCTGATGAAAGCGTGCTTGTTTCCTTCCAGTTCTTCCTCAGTTTTTGGACATTTCAGTAAGGATTCATAGTGAAATAAATGACAGCAAACCCCCAAACATAACATTTCCAGCTCAGTTGTTATTGTGATCTGAGAGCTCCTTCCCCAGAGCGGATTCATCCTAAAGGTCTAGCTTTTGCCTCCATTAGCAAACAGCTGTTTTGTGCTGATGTTCCTTGTTGACAGCAGAGAGTTCTCGATCACAGGATCCCAATCAGGTCAGATCTGTTCAATCTCTTTCTGGTTGCAGCACTTTGACGCCAACAGCAGCAAAAATGAAGGATTTTTCCGCCTAAAAATTGGCTGAATTTTGCTGCCAGTTCTGGTCAAATTGACCAGTAAGTATCGAGTGAGATAGTTTTTCTCGTATTTTAAATCCTTTGCCAGACACAAAGTCATCCAGAAACATTCTTTCTAAGGACAAAAGGGCACTTTGATCTTGGCATGATAACGCCACACACTTCAGCTGCAAAAGAAAAAGAAAAGATATGAAAATAATTAGGTTAACATGGCTTTTACAGTCAGGTTCCACCTTTCTAACCTGATTCTTATCTGATGGACTTCAGGGTTTGACAGATGACGGATGAGAAAGATAGCTGCTTATTTTTATTTAATTAATCAATTAAATGTATCATTACGAATTGTTCCACAAAGGATGAAATGCTTGCTTATCTGAATATGTATATATATTTAAAAAAAAAGCAACTTTAGATAGTTTTTGTTTTGCTAAGCGAGTATAAACATGAAATTAATTCCTCTGATAATGGTGGCAAATCACAGTTATAAATAAAATTCAAGACAATAAATCAGTGAAGAATAACAGCTTCAGGTTTTCATGCAAAATTCTAATTAAATTGCACAAATAAAGGGTGCATGTTTGCAAGAGAATGGATTTTCATGTGCATTATGTCTGAATACTCAACACACACTCGCATATCTGAACAGCTGTAAACAAGGTTTAACATTTCCTCTCATGTGTTCCCAGCGCTGTCTCCTGGACACTTTTTGTCCTCCTGCATTTGATCATCATGTCATCATGGGGGGGGGGTCTTATTAATGATATCTCCTCTCTTACAGCTTCTTCATTTAGCAGAGCAGGAGCTGGTTAGCAAACCCAAACCAGATGTTTAACGTCTCCCCAGAGACTTATTAGGGATTCATGATCAGTGTGCATAGTGATGAGGATGCATTCAGATTTTCCATTATTAGGGACTGTTTTTTTTGTAAATAGGACACTTAGGTTGGCGCATGTTTTGGAAACAAGTGAACGTAATTATGTCCGTTGATAAGAGAAATGTGGGGCAGCAGACATGTGACTATTATTCATTGTCTTCTTTATTAAAGTCCAACTGCTGTTTGATATGGAGTCTGTAGCCCAGGAGCACTTTCTCCTCTGAGCAGCATCTCTAACTAATATGACAGTGTGCATGGACAAAGCCTTTGAAGTTTTCTCTCCAAAGAGACCTCGCTTAATTGGGATACATTATCATGATAATTAGCACGCATCTCCTGCTGAACTTGGGGTGTCTCCCTCGAGCTTGTGGCTTCTGTGTGCATGTGAGATAGTTCTGCTGTGCTTTTTTATTACACATCTCAGCACAAAGCTGAAGAGCTTATAATTATTTGATCTTTAGATGCACAACCTTGAAAAATACGTTTATGGCAGCAGCATTAAACTTAGCATAGGTCTGATGTTCGCTCACCCAAGAAACTTTTCCATAAAACTTCTCTCTTATCGAGTTTATAAAGAAGCTTATCTAACAAAAAATATAGTCAAAAGGCAGCCCAATGTTTTTAAAATCTTCCAGCAAAGCGTAGGATTATCGATCCTTTGTGATTACATTAGATATGTTTTATTATTATGAGTCGAATGGACCAATGTGGGTCCTTTCTTCTGTGTGCATTCTTTCAAATTTCCCTTTCAGAGAGCAATCTGTAGGATTTAAGGCCCTCATTTTGTGGCCAGCCTGGTCTGGGTAAAAAGAAAATTCAGCAACTGTCTCTGTTCTTTTATGGAGGAGGCAGCAGAGGACATTCGAGTGCAAAATGTTTGCAGCTCATTCACTTTTCTTGATCTGCACAGTCGGACTGAGGCAGATTATATGTATTCATGCCATACATATCTGGTTTAGTGACAACACTTTTTACCTTAAGCCTCCAGTTCAGCGATCCAAGACTGCTATGATCATCACGCAGAGTCTAAAGTGGTTTCCCTAAATGAGTTTTCTGTGTTGCATCCAAGTGACCTTTACACTAATATGAGGGCTCTGAAATAAAATCCCTCACACACATTGAAAACCACGAAGTCTTGTTCTTTTCTAGCAAAGTATGAGCTGTGCAGTTAGTTGACCTCGGATGAACTGAAGCACAGATCTCAGCTGACCTGAAATCAGAGCAGAATCCTGTGTTTCCTCAGGTTGATATTTTAGCAGCTTGTGTTTTCATCAGAGACATGACGCACCGTGACAGAGGAGTGTTTGTATTTTGTTCCCTCACTACAGTAGCTGCACTTGTCTCAACCGGATAAGCTGCTCTCGAGAGCCTAAATCCCCCTACACGGTCTCCTTGACATCCCCCTGGCCTGTCTCAGATACTCCGCTCTGACGTAGTCAGCTCCCAAAACACTGCATGCTTCCAGGGTTGTCTTTGTTCCGCTGACTGAAAACAAGAGAGAATTTTTTACTGAGACAACACAGAAATGGGAAGAAAAACAGCAGCTGTGTGCTCTCTTTGAGCAGAGCTCTGAATAATTCGAAAAAACATGAATTTAGACAAAGAATTAGCTTTGTATTGGACTGCGGCGTTCTAGTGACTTAGTGCATCCTTAAAGGGGAACTCTGGTTTTTTTAAATCTAGACCTTATTTCTGGCATGAAATACGTTCATCTGCTCACCGAGAACAGTTTGGTGAAAGTCGGCGTCCTTCGGAAGATATTTAGATAACTGGAGATCCATATAACGGAGTGAACGGGGCTTAGAGGATGCAGCCTCTAAATAAGGCATTATCTGTCTTTATTTCACCAATACTTTAAGAAGAATGAATGAATGAACGTGTGCTATAGCTCTGTTAGCTCATAGCTGCTGTTAGCTCATAGCTGCTGTTAGCTCATAGCTCTGTTAGCTCATAGCTGCTGTGTTGTTGTTATTGGCGGCTATCGGGGGGCTTGTATCGGGGGGAATGAAGCTACTTAATTAGAACAGTTGATTCACTGACTTATTATTTCATCACTATTCACAATCTCACTGATGAAACTGTTTCTGCTAAAATACTTTTACAGATGCTGTGTTGTGTGTCCAAGCCTGACCCTAAAAAGAGCCAGTTTAGTGGACACTCTCATCCAAAAACGTTTAATTTCAGGTAATCTTAGGAAACTGTAGGCGCATGCTTATGAAAAGCGCTGTAAATAGGTCAAATGTGAACTGGGATTTTACATATTTAAGGCACTTAAGGTAGTAATTTCACTCATTTCTTACATTAGCTTCATGGGTTTAGAGATCTTAATGGACTGGACTCATTATCATTCAATGAAAGAGCTCGAAAAATCTCAGGTCAATATTATTAAAAGCAGCATTGATGGTGTTAAAATGTCAATAACATTGTTTATAACAGTTGTTCTGAGACAACGTATCTGATAGGTGTGATTAGCTTTAAGTGTGCAGCCTCTACATATAGAACTGGGCCTTGGATGTTGAACCTGAATGAAATACTGGCCTTTACTGGGACGTGTTCAGTGATATTCAAGCTTATTTTTCTTAAATTTAAAAGGAAGCTTTAAGTCTGTGCTGCCTCAACTCGTCGCTACGCTCCGTCATTTCATTAATCAACAAACATTAATGGGATCTAAAATGCATTTGAGAGATTACAGCCAATAATAGAGCGTATTGTCTGTCACCGTTTCACATGAATAGCTCTTTTTAATGCAAAATCCCATCTAATAACTGAGCAGAAAATAATTTAGAGAAGAGCCAGTGACTGAGATTCTTTTGTGCTGCCATTTAGAGGAAGTTTGAGGGGAAATAAGAGGATGAAAGAGAAATAGTTGTTTTTGCTGGCTTCAGTGGAGTATTGATTGATGCATCAACTGATATCCTGTTGTGCTTGCTGCCCTCCTGCCTGCCTGTCTGTCTCTGCCACCTGCCACCAAAAGAGGAAAGATTCTCCATCTGGCCCCGGATCTCTATCATTTGCTCTCTGTCTGCCTTTTGCCCCCTGCTTTATTGTCCCTGTCATCTCTTCTTTTATCCCTCAGTTTGCTCTCTTTGTCACTCTGCTATCCGTTTTTATCAGAGCCATTTTTTTCCTGCTATCACTCCCCACCTTTCTTTTCGCTCTCGCACAGCTACACACTTCCACACCCCCCCCCTGCTCCTCGAGTGAATGTGAGGAGGTGTCTGCTCCCACATGTGGCCTGCCAACTTACAGCAGTGAGAGTGTGGGTGGTGTCTTGCATTTTAACAAGGAAAAACAGTGTAAAAACAGAAAAAATGAGAGAAATCGTATGTCAAATTGTGGTAAAACAGGCAGTGCAGAAGAAATTAAAAGATTCCTTTTAACTTGTGATGCACCACGCAGCCATAAATTATTAAAGAAGAATGCATTTCATGGAAAATATCCCTCATAATAAATTGTTTTGGACAATCCAAGGCAGAAAGAGAGAGAGTCAGTGAGAGAAAATAAGCAGCTTCTCAGTCATTCAGGTCGTGGTAATCCTAAGAGCTTGAACAAGGGAAACTTCTTCTTGGTTCTTCAGGTTCTGGTTCCCACCAACTAGTGTAGAACTGAGTAAGTCTTTCGGATAAGAGGCGAAACGTCTTCAAGAACCAAGAATAAGCCTTTATTGAAGCTCTTTGGATGAGCAGTTGGTGTGTGTTATGAAATATAGAAGAAAACGGTATCTAGATGCCTAATCTGCTGCCAAGAGATGAGCAAGATGAAGAGGAGAAGAACAACTGTAATGGATCTTTTGTAATCTGGTGAAATGATCTTTGCCTCTAGTGCACATCTGTCTCCAGCTGCAGCTGCTTGCTCTACCGACACTCTGTGATGCAGGAATAAAAAGAGCAATAATGAAGAACATCATCTCATCTTTAATGTTGTTTCACAAGAGAAATCCTCTGCTGTAATTCAACAACTTCTGATTGAATTTAGGTAATAACATAACTTGGTTAGGGTCAGAAAATGATCATGGGTAACTCTAAAACACATTATTTTAACTGCAATCTTGCTGGTTGCCTTGGTTACCTGTTGCAGAATGCTACTCCAAGACGTTTTTTTTTTAATAGAGATTAAATTGAGGCAAACATTGTGAATCTACACAGGGTTTGGGATGCTTTTCTGTAGAACCTGCCCCCCCCTTTCTTTTTTTTAAACGTGTGTGAGTAGAATCAATGTGTTTTCCATCAATCCTTCCCGGATTCAGTAAAATGATTAAAGCCTAGAGGGCCCAATTACCTGCCACACAGTCGGTGAAACCTTTACTTCTGGAGCCAAACCTTGTTACAAACACATTGTTCTTTGTCTAAATTGCAACAACCTGCCGTGCCTTTACCTGCGTCCGGGGCAAACTGTTATCTATCGCACTCATCAAACAACAAGGTGCTTGAGTTGGTGGGGATGGTGGTCTGGGACGGCACAAAGTGACGTGCTAATGACAAATTGTGACGGCGTTAGCGGAAATTAGCTGATGATGGGTGGAGAAATGATTCTTTTTTTTGTCTTAACAAAGAAATTAAAAGCCGATTTTCTTCCTTTGCATTTAAATGTCTTGTTTGCACTCTGCTGATTCACCTGCAGATTCGGAGCGTTATCTGATCAAAGAGAAATATTACAGGTCGGCCAGGTTTCTTCAACACCGAGCTGTACCGTTACCCTGACGACCTCCAGAGGTTTAAAGCCGAGTTCAGCCAGATTATGAATAATAGAGAAAGGTCGGGATAGATTTTTAATGGATTTATACGCCACATGGCCACAACAGGGATTTTAGAATGATTATTTCCATTGCAAAGAGCAGAGTATATTCCTGCCTGCACTGCTGTGTTGACTCTGCAAATTAAAGTGTGGCCGAACATTAAAGGTTAATTACACCAATCCGTTTCATATATGGGCCATGCTGTGACTAAGAGTGACCAGATAATAAATTCTGTTGGAAGTGATTTGATCAATAATCTGCAGAATGAGACACACAAGCGCTACACGTGCACGGATAACGAGACAGTTTAGATTTCCTCCATTTTAGTCGTACACAAAAGCTCAAATCTCGCCAGTCGTGAGCAGCTCGAGTCTTCATTTCATGTGTGCTTCCTCCATGATAGGAGAGGCCTTACTGTAATCCTCCCTCTTAATAAGACGATTAATTTGCATTACGACTCAGTAGTTCAAAAACAGCAGTCGGATGGGTCTTAATCAGTCATTCTACATCTGTCGCAGCTGCAAAAGATGGGTCCCACTGACTTTAAATTGGTCCTTTTAACGTCTGACAGTGTGTGATGTGGGGAGATGCTCTTTAATAGGAGTGTCAGCAGCAACCAAGGGTGAGAGTCGTGTCCCCGAGTTGACATCCAGTAAATAGTCCCTTAGTTTGCGTGTCCCTGTCCTCCCACATAACCCTGATGGAGACTGATGATCGCATTCATGTGTAATTGCTCTGACATGCCACTATGACAGATTGGATAGGGAGTGGTAATCAGGAATGGCTTTAGCCTCAGTTAGGAAAGTCAGAAATGTTCATTCAGCATGAAAAATGATATTTCTCAGCTTTCTCAGTGGTTTAAAAGCGACATGTTTTTCCCTTTTGAAGTGGCTGCAGCCACATGCTCTCCTTTGAATCTGCATAACTAAGTGAATGCTTACTCAGGGAGCCTCTAATTGGAGTGTCAGGTAGGAAGTAGGAGGAAGCAGACCCTTTCATATGGTAATTTACAACAGCATTGTGCTGCCTGCCAGGGAAATGAATATTTCACAACTTTAACTTGTATAAACATAGATATAAGCAGTAGTATCAGCAGATAGATGGAAGGTGCATTTCCCATCTACTGGTGCTGGATATCAGGCATATTAGGCACTCAGCTGAGATTCTCCCCCTGAAAGAGTCAGTTCTGGGGAAATAGATGAGCATAGATGAAAGGGCATAGAATGGTCTAAAGCGATGTGTAACGTTGGATATCACAGCGATGCTCTATTGTTATCAGACCTATGACCTATTTCCAATTAACGGGTTTGCTTGGAAAACGTTTGTAGCTTTTTATAATGAGAAGCCAAAATATTAATTGCTAAAAAGATCAAGGATAGATACAATGAAATGAACAGAATTAAACCCAACAAAGGAGGAAACCTGATGGCTGATACTATCTGAACCGAGCAGCATTGTGTCTGTAGTTCTTTGCAGTGTCACAACTTGAGTCATTCATCGTGTAACTCAACAGAACACCTTGCCTCGAGGAGCCGTTGACCTCAGTCAGAAGCAGTTTACCATTTATTACGGCAACACACGACACAGACACACGTGCGCCATCTTTCTCTCTGTCTAACTCTAGTCCTACCGCAAATAAATAAAGCCCATCCTCTGTTATTGCTGTGCACACACACACACACACACACACACTCATTGACCGTCCGTTTGTCCCCCTCCAGGTGACGATTCTGATCATCCTGGCCTTGGCCTTCCTCGCCTGCATCGTGTTCCTGGTGGTTTATAAAGCCTTCACGTACGACCATGCCTGCCCAGATGGATTCATTTATAAGGTAGGACCCTTAAGAGGCCTGTTTTTTTTTCATTTTACAGCTTAACGCCACATCTATCAGGAAAGTCAAGTGGTTAACAGAGCAACGGGATTGGACAAGGGGAGGAAACCACGGTTACACAAGCCTGCCGTTCTGGTCTGGTTCCTTCTTTCCCTGAACTGGTGCTAACAGCATGCGAGAACGTCGTTTCTTTATTCATAGAGACTTGGGGGGAATGAATGATGTGGAAGCACACTCTGTCACAGCTTAAATGGCATAATGTGATCAGGAATTTCCCAAGCTCTGTGGCTAATCAGTACCTAAATAACAATTTAGTTGGCTGTGGAGGAGGAACAGAACTAGGACTGTCTCTAAAAAGTCAGAACCTTCAGTTTTCATTTGAAGCTCCCATGAAATGGGAGTTTAGCGCTGATTTCCTCTAGATACTTACGTGTTTCCTGTAAAACCAAACGGTCTCTAATTGATCAGCTCTAGTGGCCTGAACAGGCTGAGCTTCAAACAGCTTCGTTGCATACAAAATAAGTACACACCACCAAGGGAAGAGAAAGCATTTTTCCCAGTAACAAACATACCTCTAAAATAAGTCTGATTTTATGTAAAATAAAGTTCTGGTGAAATGAATGAGCAGCACAGGCTCTCCCACCATTATGCATCCACTCTGCCGTTGTTTTTTTGTTTAAATTTACTATAATAGGGATAAAATCAGTGTGTGCCCCACTTTTATTTGACTTAATGTGTAATGCTGTCACAAAATGATTTGACCAGGTAAGTCAACCATTAAGTTAGATTAGTTAGATCTGAAGTTACTTAATACTTTGTGTTTACTTCCTGGGGAAATGATCAATAGCTTATTACGTATTCAAGCCTTATAATAGTCCGTCATGCTGCCAGTAATGGACTGTAATGGGCGAGTGTTCATGAGCAAGGCGAGAAACCATGTGTGCCCTTCACCTATCTAAATAAAGAAGTAAAGGTGAACATATTCCCCTTAGGGAGAAGAAAAAATAAGATACTCCCGGCCTACTTTCCAGAGGTCGTGCCACAGAACGAGGCTAATGAGGCTCGATGGGCAATCGTCAATCTGTGAAATCAGGGATTTTTGTTAAAATCAGTGTAAATTTATGCTTTTATCTCTTAAGGCAGAAGCCAAGGAAAAAGACTTATAAGGCACACTGAGTATTATGGAGATTAGAAGCCTATTTTACAATAATTCACTCCCAATACATATGGCAGAGCTCATAAAAGAAAATGTCTCTCAGAGCTGTCCTTATCCAACAATCTGCTGAGAAACCTGCTGTTTCACTGTTGTATGGCGCATGAATAGAGGCAGACACACCCTCCTCTCCTGGTTTCCACTGCATTGTACTTTTAAGATTCATTGAACCTGGGAAGAAGTCACCTTGGAAGCCTGTTTCTCTTGACAAATCTGGTCTTTAAGGTGGAATAAATCTAGTTTCGGGCTCCCACAGAGGTATTATTAGCTGTGTCACGTGCACACGAGCTGCAAAAATTGTCAACAGAGCGACGCAAACATTTTCCCACATTATTCTCTGCATTATGCTGTTACATTAGGTGAGTTACCTGTCCGCAGTTCTGTTCAATTACAGAGCTGTTGTGCCGGCCTCAGGGGGGTTTCTGCAGATCAAAGCTTGTATATACGCTTTGTTATTTGCATTTCTTGGAGTCATAATCCACAGTGTTAAGAGAGAAAGCAGCAATATCTTTATTTCTTCACAGAGAAGCACCTCACTTTGGTGACGTTCTGACTCCAAACCGATGATTAATAGATAAAGAATGAAACTGGGTGATGTCCTTTGCATGTTTATGTGCTTCATACAGACACAATGAGTTTAAAGCACCTACAGACATGTAATGCGAGTTAAATTCGACTAGAAATTGGCTTTCATTTTATCATTCAGCCACTTTAAAACAGTTCTTTTTGTTTTATGGACGTGCTCATGTACAACCTTTACTAAACCAAATTACTCAGTAATTTTAGTCCCAGGGACTTTAATTTAGTGAGAAAGTTAGTGAGTTTCCACTGTGGCGTAAAGTCCCACAAGGATTAAGCGAATCAGTCTGCTGACGTATTTAAAACAGAAGTCCTCTGTGCTCCGTGTGGCGGCTCCTCGTCAGTGCAGGGCTGGGCCACAGTGAGCAGATTAATCAGATCACATGAGCTGTGGTAAAACTGTGAGGTAAATGGGATGGACAGGGAGAACTAAACCGCTCTGTCAGGCACGCAGTTAAATAGTAAACTGCTGAAAAGCAAAGTTTCCACATCCTACAAGCAGCATATTTAACAACGAAATGACCTCACTCCTCTTCTTGCTCCTTCACAGCACAAGCGATGTATCCCAGCCTCTCTTGAGGCCTATTACGCCGCCCAAGATGCCAACTCGAGGGGCCGATTCTACACAGTCATCAGCCACTACAGCATGGCCAAGCAGACCACCTCGCACTCTGTCTCCCCCTGGCTGCCAGGAGGGGCAGCGGGGCATGAAGCTAAACCCCCAAGCGGTGAAGGCCACTGAGTTAGAATGGTTCTGGGATGTAAATACACGCAGACACATGCAGATGGAGAAAAGTACATTCAGATAAAAGCAGATAAAGACACTCACAGGCGGTAATTATGTAGAACAGTAGACAAAAGAGACACAACAACAGTTATAATGTAGAGTGAAAACATGCATGCAGACGTTAAAAGACAAGCACACGCTAGGTCATACTCTGAATACGTTTTCTGCTCATTCTCTTACCGAGTGGCATCATATTTCCCCTCTGGGGGTTATCATTGTCTGCTAGTTCACACACATTTACATGCAGTCTGCTCTCTCATTGCCATGTTTACCCCCATCCTCTAATTTAGTAGTCATTGACTGTCACAACATATTTATTTTTTACTGTAATGTATGGATGTTTTGTAAGTGATTGCAACTCTTTGTACAAAGGCACTAGTTAAAGCAGTCATTTCTTTCAAATGTGTATGCTGTAGTTACCGTTGGTGTGTATTCATTTCCCTTGTTTGGACCATGTAACCTTAGCCATACCTGCCAAAACTTACCCTCACAGGTCACGTCATAGTGCAGATTTTTCTGCTGTAACGCCAGTTTTTAGGCCAACATTCGTATATATTCTGACTGAATTCATTTGTTCATCACTGCTTGTTTGATAGATCATTTACAGCTACATTATCGATGTGTTGTGCCACACATTTTCAGTCCTGAAATTGACCCAAGCTGTATGTACAGGTGCGCATTCTGGCTAGTTTTCTGTGTATGCACTGTAGTAGCAACTCTTCTTTCTTGATTAGACCTACAGTTTCTTCATGTGAAGGATTTACGTATCGCTTCGGTCTCGTAGCTTCATCGAACACTATGTTGACGGAGGGAAAGCAGCAGATCGTGTGCACATCTGTCTTTTGCCAAACCTCTTATTTTGCTCAGTATGCTGTTATGTTCATAGATGGGTTTCATCTGCGGCCGAATGTTGTTCGTGAACTGTTTATTTTTTAAGACTTTGTAATGTCGGATGTGTTGTCCAGAGCGCTTCAGTGAGATATCGTGATGTTGCTAGTTGTATCGATACCTGGTGTAACCGTGTCCCTGCTCTTCTCTTGGTTTGAATTCCAAATAAAACACGCTGTGACCTGTGCCAGTCTTACTGCTTACTGCTGTTTCTGTGGCACACACTTCCTGTTGCACGCCTGAAGGAGAGCACGGTCATCAACATTTACTTTTTGTGTTATTTAGATCCTCTCAGATCTAATCCTTATTTTGTTTCTGCCATCTGTGTTAATAAGAGCCTTGCAAACTGAAAGAAAAATACCTTGATGTCTCCTGGGTGTTTTATCCGTTTATACCAGGGACCTCGAGGGCCGCTGTCTGGCAGGTTTTAGATGTTTCACTGCTTCAACGCACCTGATTCAGATCAATGCATCATTAGCTGGTTTGTGCAGAACTTAACAATCTTTCGAAGAGATCCATTTAATCTGAATCAGATGTGTTGAAGCAGGGAAACATCTAAAACCTGCAGGACAGCGGCCCTCGAGGACCGGACTTTGACATATGTGGTTTATACAGTCCTCTGCAAATGGAACGCCTGTTTGAAGCGACACAATAGCTGACTTTATTAATTAGAGGCACATACTCTAAAGAGCCGTTTTTGTTTTTTTACACTATGAAGTGAAACGGGTTTTGAATTCAACAGCTTTTAGAGAGATGGAAGCACAGATAGAGGAGGGGGGGGGGACTAAACTAGCCCCATGAGTCACTTTTTTATTTTAAATTTATACATTTTTAAACGTCTTAAGAGTGTACTTCAGACTGCTAACCCCTCAATGATACAAGCACCGCCAGTGAGCCGAGAAGAGGCGAAACGCACCGTCCCGTCATGCTGAGCAGAATCAGCCATGCAGTGTAGCGTTAATGACTGCGTTAAGGCGTGACAATCTTTCCCTTTTTAGTGCATTTGGTAGAAAAATCCCTGTCTGTAAAAGCTTTTTGGCATAAAACCAAAATATTCCAACATTTTCTGTACTCATGACCATGTTTCCCGCATTTAATCTACAACAGCTCCGTAAACGGTTTTCCTCACAACTGCCTTTCAATCTGAGTTTGGTCCTCATCTTAAACCTTTTCGAGCATCGCTTACAACGCTTGCTGCTAATGTAGTGGCACTTATATTTGATTGGATCTGATATTATGGTATAGTTTATATCTTTTTTTCAATGAATACAATTATCACAGCACACTACAGGGAAAATCTTGATCACAGTGAATCAAAATAGTGTGGAAATCCAACCATGAAACATGACAACATGTAAAAAAATGGAGCTTTCTAACATGTACATTTAACCCAGAACAAACAGCGTGACAGTAATAAGCCCACATCCTTTAATGTGCTCTCTGAGAAAGAATCAACACCCTTTAAGAGTCACATAGAGCCGGCCTCAGGCCAGACACAGGATGCACCCTGGACTGGACACACCTGCACTGGGAGAACATGCAAACTCAAAACTCAGAAAGATTTTTCGAGATGAGTCAACAAAGATTGAGAAGTAAACCATCTGAATAACTAAACTGAAGGAATTGCCTTGAAAACAGACATTTGCCACAGTTAAATGCAGAGCTTAAATGAGCTTTTGGACAGCTGATTTGAAGGGAACTATGTAACGTTAGCTCTGTTTCCTCTCCTCACTCCACAGAAATATACAATCCCTGAAAGGCTTATTAGCTCATTCCTTTTACTGACCTTGTTGCCCTGATTACTTGCAAGGAACAATTGGCAATCAGATATAGGATGAACTTCAGTTTAATCCTCTCGCTAGCTCTCTAATTATAGCATCTAACAGCTCACAGTGGTCGAAAACATCAGTACAGGCTGTTGTATCCATACATCTCCTTCTACTGCCATTCATTCTGTGGCAGACAATAAAAAACAGGAACAAGTCATTGGCAATAACTGGTGTTATTACGTTTCATAATATTTTAAGCTATAAGATTCGTGTTTCCACACCAACAGCTTTCGAACCCTCTCAGTTATTAGTGAGACCACACATTTATATGATTAAGTTTAAGAATCTGCTGCATGTCTATGTTGTTTTTAAGAGTGTTTTAAAAATAACAAGTGAAAATCAAAAGTCACACACACACACATACGGCCATCTGCGTGCCCTACACCCCCATCTCTCCCCTCAGCTGTCTCCCCTGCTGTCAGAGAAAGGCTGCCTCTCAGCAGTCGGCCCCTCAGAGGTGAAGGAGGAAAACACAAGAAGGAAAAGGAGAGAAATAGCAGAGGAGGGGGGCAGACCTGCAGGGAATTACAAAGACAGGAGAAGAGTCAGGTAAATGCTTGGGCTGTGGCAATGAGGGGGTTTCATCATGCAAAGGTTTTCGATTCGGCCTTTGAGTTCGACTTGTCAGTTTTAGAGCTGCATTTTCAATGTCATCAAATGTTCATGCTGCATGTGTTCAAAGATGTTTGTGTGAGGAGAATCGGCTGTTTCACACCTGGGGTCTTGGACACACTTCTTCATTGATTTTCAACATTTTTGTGGAGGTTTTGGATGTGCTTCTTGCACAAAAAGTGTAAGAAAACAGACAAATGCAGCTATTTTCCTTGAATAAATTGATTTATTTTTTAATTCTTAGCTGAAATCTGTTGCTATTTACTAACTTGTTGAGTGTTATTCTGTTTTCTATGTCTAAATTCAAATAAATATAGATTAAATGACATTAATTAAGGGAACGGGAACTGAATGCACACACTTGAGTCCTGAAATGTTCCAGAGATGCTCAGGATCAGTGACATGTGAGCTCATGAATGTCCACAACATTCGCTCCAGATCTCTTGAGGAGATTTTCTATCCAGCCACCTCGTTAAATCTTCAGGACATCAGCGGGTGAGACCATGTATACATACTGTGGCTCTTTTGAGCACGTTGCAGAGAAACCAGAGATTTCCACAGCACCATTTCTAAATCATCTAACTCACACCCCCTCCTCTCTAATTTCCCACCACCTCTAGCAGATTGCCTCCTGCTGTAATGTGAACAGCAACTGCAGAAGAAGGCCAAATGTTTCGCACCTTCTCCTGAACACATGTGGTGTTCGTGGTGAAAGCAGCAAATGATTTTAGATGTTAAAGTTAGAAAGGTGCTCGGAGCTTGACTGGAGTGTCTGTTGGTAAATGTCTCGTGTGTTTTTGCCGTCATTATGGGATCATGTCGGGTCATGACTGTATGTCATCTCCTGCAAGTGGAAGTTCTCCTTGCGGTGTGTTCATGTGCAATTTTGCTTGTTTAGACTTTGCCGACGGGAGGAGCTTCAGTTTGGTGTAGGAGTGCTCTAAGGAAAGTACAGTACAGCTGCTTTTTGACTGACTAATCTACAGGTTCTCTGGTGGTTACAGGGACCGGAGAACCACCGTAACACCCACACATTCAGGGGCTTTTTTTCCAGCTGCATTTGCACCACAGATAAGAAAAATGCTGGAATAATGAACTAGCCTGCTGGCAGACGGTGGAGGAGTCGAAATCATGTTGTGATTCTCCTCTATATAAGCTCTGTAGACCCTTATGTGTGCTGGTGGTACATTTCTCTGTGTTTTATTTGGAGTTTTAGAGGCTAAAGTGAAAAGTCTGTACTTGTATCACATTACAAAAATAGTTTGAGCACATTTCACACATCTCAGCCATGTTGTCACCTTCTTACAACGATATAAAACTGTTTGCTTCCAGTGTGGCATTCATGTGTTGAACCAGCTAGAACCAGTCAGTGTACTTTAACTGTATGACCTCCTGAGAAATTAAATCTAAAATCAGCTGTAATCTGTCAGGATAAACTCAGAGAAGAGCATAATATATCTATCCCAAATATCTGCACTAACACTGTGTGCATTATGCTTTTGTGTTAGCGGATTAATAATTCATTTAAAGGGATGAAAGCAAAATTTCAAATGAATGTTTCCATTATAGTTACACCTTCCGTCTCATGTGATGCGTCTTATTTATTCGGGTTTTTTAAAAACAAAAAACTGTCTCTGTGTGTGTGTGTGTTAGAGAGAAGCTGATTTTAAAAAGGTCTACACCACGAAAAGCCTCAAATGCTTCCTGAATTTAAATGTGGTTTGCCATAACAATGAAGGAGCATTGAAAAGTTCACTGAGGTTCCATGAAAAGCATATCTCTGTGTGTACTTTGTTCTGGCCTAGTTTTCCCGCCCCATTCAGAAGGATGTCAGTTAAGTCCATGAACCCTTAATGCCACCGGGGTGCTCCTGCTGTGCCTGCTACATATAATATTCAAAATACCGAGCACCGTTCAATTATTAAAAAGAAAACGTCTGGGTTAAGGGATGCAAGTCTTTTCTCTCTCTCTCAGGGAGATGCAGAGGAAGCATAATAATGTGGCTGTCTGTATCATCTTTTAATGCACAAAAAAAGCTAAATTTGCCCTTGTTGTGTTCTGACTCAGTGTTTTAACATCTAATTTATTTCAGGAAATCATTTAGTCATGTGCTTACAAATAAACTGATCATGTCAGCTTTGTTTTTCCTGTAGCATCTTTACATGAGCAGACAGCTAAATGGCTAAAAACATACTCTGGGGCCTCTCCTAATCAAATAAACGTATGCAGGCACAGTAAGATGTGAATATGTGTGGACACTTTTAAAAAGGCTCACACGCACACACCCACTCTGATATTTCTGCAGCCCCCAATATGACACAGCACCCTCCCGTCCCAGTAAACTAGGGCAATGGGTCTAATCCCATCAGATGTCTGACATTGTTTGGGATGAATGTCAACACTGTGCCGCAAACAGCAAATTGTGCTCTGCCAGAGCAGGGATTACTAAAAAAAAGATGCTCCAGTACCAGGCTACATCCATTTCATGTGAAATTACAGTGTTCATTTTAGGATTTCTTCTTGTATGTAGGCTGCCATCATGGAAAAGGATCTTGTTTTACTGTTGCTATGACGCTGAAACCCTTTTTTCCCCCCCGGTGACTTATCCACAGTTCATTATTCCCAGAAACAATAGATTTGGAGAACTAGTCTGAAGAGAGGCGTCGTCTATCAGAGCCACTATCCAGGATGAAACAACAAAGGCCCCCGAAGATGAACTGCAAAGTGAGTGTCTGAAGCAGCTCAAAGCCAGGAGAGGGAGGAGGAACCATCATGGAAGCCCCTGCACGGCATGTACCACCCACAAATGGAATAAGTGATGTTAAATAAAGCAAATTTAGTGACTTTAGGCAGAATTTAAAGCAAAATGAGTGCAATGCTTTTAGTTCATCCAAAAAAATGTATGTATAAAGACAAGTCGTCTGTCTCAGTCAAAGCTAATTTCAACACTCTGGTATGAGATCATGAGTTCTGCTGCAGCTCTTGACTTGGTGCTTATTAAGTCCGAGATAGTATTCCAAACTTTCCTAACCTATCCTCTGCCCTCTTCTTCCTCGTTGTTTCTTTTTGCTTCTCCCTAATTATGCTGAAATTGAGCCTTTGTTCCCCAGCATGTCGGTCTTATCACATCATCACCCAGCAGTAGAGCCTAATCAGAGGATAAGGGAGGCAGAGAAAAATTGCCAGGTTGGTTATCTCCTCTCTACCACGCTCCTGAACCACATGCACCCTGCTTAGTCTGTTTTGCAAAAAATTCTGTGGATTTTGCATCAGACTGAAGGATGTTTTTCACCTATCAGCAGTGGAAAAATTAGGGTTGAATTCAGTGGAAAGACGATGCCAGAAGGAATTGGGAGAATGAAACATGTGGAGCATAAGTGAGCAAAATAAGGCCAGAGTGAGTCAGAAATATAGGCTGTTGCCTCAGAGAGCAGAAAGTATTAAAGCGTGAGAAGGAGCTCTGTCTGAGCCAAAGTAGATGAAAAGGAAGAGAGATCACCTGATAACAGGGATTAGTGTGAGGTGCTGAACATCTGACACTGGAAGGCATTAGCATGCATGTTTATTTGTTCACCGCATGCACATGTGGAGGTTTATCGACTTTCATTAGTGTGACGATGATCATTTAAACCTACTTCTAATTTTAAACTAATAGTGTTTCTCTCAGATTTGACAGGTCTGTATGAGTTCAGGTAACACTCTTTGTTTTTTGCTGCCCCTATGTGGTTAGAAAAATGAACAAAACCAGCAAATGTGTTTTGGATTTTAAAAGAATGGGAATACATGGGGGTACAGTTATTTTTCAGTGGAAAAGGCAAAGTAAGCACAGTTTCTGGAGGCTCATTACGGGCATTCCTGCCCTTAGATCCTTGGGTTTAAACTTGAATCCAGCCTTCTTCTTTATGTGCAGAGTGGGTACTTTTAAGGAGAACTTTTTGCTCTTTTACTAGAACATCATGTTATTTGGGGGGTCTTTTAGCTCCTGTGTCTTGAAGGCTCCTTTGCTCTGATTGGCGAGCAAGATGGTCAAAAATACATGTTCTCGTGTACTTGGGCAGACTCCATGTTTCATCCTGATGTCATTAAGCAAAGGAAGACGAGCCTCGACTACAAATGAGACATTTAACACAGTCCTGGAGCAGTGGCCTCTGTGAGACGACTCAAATCCCTTTTATGCAAATAACAAAGACATCTGATGTCAAATTGACATTTAAATTTCCCCAAACTGTGTACAGTAGAACCTCTAAAGCCACTTTGAGATCTCGCAGTATTTCACCACCACAGCACAGATGTGATAAACAGCAGCACAGTACACCAGACTTTAAGAATAATTCATTTGCAATCGCTGAATTAAGTGTCTTTTATTTATCCCATATTTTCTGATATTCATTCTACAGAGAATGGTTTTTATTGGAGGATCAAGGAGAATATTTATGATACGCAGTCAGTGTCTTACCCACAGTAGAAAGCAATCAGAATACTCCCAGATTGGGGAAAAGATTAAATTAAATGGTTTCATATTAGTAGACAACCGCATGTTTTACATGTTTTCTGTCAGGCATCGAGACAAAATACAGAAGAAGGTTTTCCTTTCCACGCTGAGCAGTGAGATGGTGCGATTCTTTGCGTTTTCCTCATTAGATCCACACTCCTCCTGTTGCACCACCAATGATTGGCGGCTTTCCCTCTTCAGATGCCTCCCAGGACCTTCCACAGGTAGCTGCAGTCATCTCTTGTAAATCTGATCCGAGGCTCTTTTGCTCTTTTCACCGCCACCTGGACCCGAGGTGGAGCTTGACCTTTGGGGGTTGGTGGCTCGATGAGGGCCTTCTGGGGACCAAGTGCCTGATCTCTCTGTGGATCACTCGGTGTGTTTTTGAGGAGCTGGTCGACCTCCTCTTAAGAGCTTGAGAGTTGCGCTTATCCCCTAAAAGCCTCTTGATAAAGCTGAAGGGTTTAGATATGTAGCTCTCTCCTTTCACCTTCTCCTGTGCCCCTCTGCTATATGTAGAGTCATGAGCTTCCTTCAATCTGCGACAGGTTCCTCCCTTGCATTGTTTTTTTCAGTGAATGAAGCTCCTGTCTCAAATCTGGGTGTAGAAGGCTCCAGGTTTCCCCTTTTCATCATTGCCAACCCGCTCTGCAGCATAGCTGGTGATGATGGATGTCATACTGTGTAGCCGGCTGTCAACGTCACCCTTGAAAATGGTCTTTATGACATTGCAGACATCAAATGGTCCCCACTCGGTCTTTCTGTTTAGGTAATCTCATCTTCCTTTTCTGAGATGCTGTGCTAAATGTCGGGAGGTGAGAGACACTGGGCTTTGTGGGGGGTGGGGAGTCCTGGCCGGGTCTCTGTTGCGTTTCTCCAGGGCTGGTGCGGTGCTCTTCACGTTCCCTCCCTCTGCATTTCATCCTGGGGCTTTAGGCCGTTCTTACAAAGCTCGCCACAGTTCATCGTTGTTGGTTTTTCATTAGCCTGTGTCCTTGCTATTGAATATGTCCTGTTGGGGATCTCATCGCCCTTCGTGATGCCTTGGGGGTATCTCCTCATATATTTACCCATAACTTTGATGGGTGTCTTCCTCATGGAAGGGCCCAACCTGACCCGTGCCATCTTCCCTGTCATCACCAATAATTAAAGGAATTTACCCAATTAAATGTCATGGGTATGTTGACATTTGGCACTTCAGCATCAAGGTAACATTGCACACCTTACTTTATTGTTTACAGTAAATCATGCATCAGACATGAAGGGGATCTGCGACGCTCTGTTTAACAGTTTAACAGTCCTCTGATCTGCATGACAGGCCTCCTCCACTTAATCACAGCATGCAGTGGATACAGATATGTTCTGATTAGCACACCCAGCGCTGAGGACTCTGACTGCCGCCTGTCATTCTCTTTCACACTCAAACAAAGAGCACATGCACGCACAAAATACTGTTGTCTGGCTCTGCATGCTTGAGGCTGATGGGACTAGCTGGATGGATCCTTCCAAGGGAAAACTTAATGTTGTGAAATGTTTTGATTCATAGCTGCACTTACTGATTTTCTTCTGTTTTTAAATTAAACATGAATAGGGTGAAAGCTATAGAAGTTAACTTGGGCACTTTCTCTCCACACATTGCTGGAGTGAGCTGTACAATCAACCTCTAAAGCAGGGGTTCACCCCATTTACGACCTCTCAAATGCTTTGTTTTTCCTCGGTGCGTGAAATGTCACAGTATTGAGGACAGACAATCTCGCAGAGGTCGTGGCATTTTTAGAAACGAATACATCCAAACACAAGGGGAAATCTCTTCTCATTACTCTGAAAATGCCAAGGAAACAGAAGATATGCTCACTCATATCTCCAGAAACACAAACCAGCCTCCAAAGCTTCTCAGCAAAGTATGATCGTGTTTGTACCTCCACGTTAAAAGCCTGTAAATTCACTGCGATGGGGTTTCTCATTTGTTCGGACATATTGTGAAGCAAATAACTTGGTTACTCGGGGTATGTCCTGATTCTCTCGTCACACTCAGACGCACTGTGAGAACTCCAAAGGCTGCCTGACATCCTGAGGTTGACATTGCTGGCAGATTTTGAAGCATGTTGCTGCATCCCAGGAGAAACTGCACAGTAAACAGTCCTGCGCTGACATGTCAGACACTGAGGGAGACAAGCTTGAGAAAGAATCCTCATCCAAACGGTCATTCATCTGTTATAAAAATCATCATTTCTATCCATCTGTGCATTAGGTAGTTAATTAAGGTGGTACAGGAAGTTAAAAACTATTTCATACCTGGCATACAAGCCTCTAAATGATCACCTGTAATAATCCACTGATGAATATTTACATTTGAAATGAATTAAATGGATTCATGTCTGTGTGCAGGAGCCGTGTGCAACAAAGAAACACTAATATTATCATTGAATGCATTTGTCCGAACACTGAAACGCATCGGGCTGTATGCATGTGCTCAGTGGTCTTTAAAGAAGATGTGATGCGCCCTTTTTCATCAGTTGACACAATTTCCTCAGGCTTTAATGGCGTCTCTTTCACTTGCTTTGAGAAAAATACCAGAGAGATGAAGCAGAAAAGCTTCCTTTTCAACCACGAATTTACAGCTTGTTTTCATGGCAACTGCTGAGTTTGCACCCCCCCCCCCCCCCCTTACCCTCTCTTTCTCAGGCTGTTCCTCAATAAACTGTGCTGCAGGGGGGCGTGTGGATGAAGTGGTCCCAGTAGAGTGCCTGTGTAGAAATCCCTCCGTTAGCTTGTGGAGGACGCCGACTTTCACCAAACTGTTCTCTCGGTGAGTAGATGAACGTATTTCATGCCAGAAATAAGGTCCAGGTTTAAAAATACCGGAGCTCCCCTTTAACGGTTTGATGCTCGTCACCATGTGTCATTCTGTCAGTCCCCTTTGACAAGAAACTGAGCCCCCTGTTGCTCCCAAAAGTCAGGCCATCACCTTGTGAATGGGAGGTAAACTGAAGTACTTTTCCCCTCTTTTTATCAGCAGCAGCAGTGCTCACACCATGTAGTTTGTCACCCCAGAGTGGCTGACACACTGTGGCATGACTTCAGACAATACACCAGGTCATGATTACTTTGTCAAATCTGTGTATGTGTGGCAAAGGAGAGCTTTCTGCTTTCTGCTAAGCTGTTTACTGCTCGTCTGAGAGGGAAACGTGGTGTAAGGAAAATTCCTCCTCGCGTCATCTTTATGTTTAAAGACAGCCGCAGGCTCTTTTCAGAAATGGCAGTTGCACTGATGATAAAGCTAATCTCCCCTGAGCAACCCAGCTGAATGTGGGAGTGAAATATCTGAAGAACTGGATTTGAGGCGATGGATGCTGGCATATGGTTAGCAAAGGAAAAATGCTTCTATTTTGCAATGCAGTTCACGCTGCATGCTTTCAGGGTTTAATAATTTTCTTATGTCTATCTCTTCCTTACGGAATTTAAAAATGTTCAAACACTTTTGCAGCGAAAGTGAAACGCCTGAAAAATATTAACTAGCAGTTGGTGATGACATTTCCACTCGCTGCGTAGGAAATAAAAGTTTTAAACTATTATTTGACCCGAGTTGGTAAATTCTACATTGAATGAAGTGGAAGTAACTCTTTCCATTCAAACCAAATCATCCACAAAACTCAGCGGGCAGATCTGTCCTTTTTAAGATGCAGTTAAGTGCTTCTTGCTTAAGTCATACATAGTTTATAATTTAGATTTTCTGTAATTGTATCTGCTCTTCTTTTCCCATTCAGTGGTTCATCAGCAGCTCGGTGTGCATCGACCCGTATGTCACAACAGCAGGGAAGAACACCGTCCAAATAAAGATATGAAATCCAGTTATAGTAGGGACAGTCTTCTGAAAACTGCAGTAAGACGAGTGCAAACATACACTTAATGTATATTTACATGAAGAAAGGGAGTAAACTGGCCCACAGAGACATTCTGAGAGCAGTCATTTGATTAAGTCAGGTGCTAGACTTGCAGGTAACATGATGGGAGATATAAATGTAACGTGAGGATGGCCTTCTGCGACTCCACAAGAGCTCTTCCTCTGTTGTTTGTCAAGTGTCTGGAGTGTCTACTTTCACGGGAGCAGCTGGCTTAAACTGATAGGTGCGACACGACACTCGCTTTCTGCTAAAACTCCTTCTGAGCAAGAACCTGTCAGGAACCTCAGGGTCAAAAAGGTTTATTTAAATAAACAGAGCACAGCAAGGCAGGATGAGGATCTCCAAGCAGAGCAAAGGAACAGGCTGTGAAAACCTCAGTTACAAACATAAACCGCTCCAACTCAGGAGGGAAACAGAAACGCTATGAAACAGTTTAACCAAACAAAGACACGCTCTCCTGACGAGGCAGATTTAACAAAGGATGCACTCGAAAAACATGCTCTATGAAACTTTAACTATGAACTTAAAAGCTCTCCTTTAACGGAGATGAAAGGTTGCAATGAAAAATCTCTTAATAAATAAACTATGACTGTGAATATGAATAAATTACAAAACAAGATGGCTCTGCAGGAGGATTGTTTCACTGCAGGCTCAAGACAAAGCTGGTAGTGAAGCTCATGGACAGAGACACTGGCACGGGACGAAGGGAGGTGCAGACTATTTGAGCACATGAGGACCCAAGGGGAACAGGTGGAAACACTTTGGGAATCATGGAAGACAATCAGACCTTTCACACAAGAGGAAGGGCAAGATGCCTGAAACCAGAGGAGAAAGTCAGTGATTTTTCAAAATAAAACAGGAAATGACCAAACAAGACATGAAACAGAACGTAAAACGTGACAGAACCACATTCCAGGCAAAGACTTCTAAAAACATCTCGCTGTTGGTCAGACGTTGCTTTGCTTGACTTTCACCAAACTGTTTCTCGGTGAGTAGATGAACGTATTTCATGCCAGAAATAAGGTTTAAAAACACCGGAGTTCCCCTTTAATGGTGCCCCCGGACATGTACACGCCCCCATCTAATCTCAGATTTTGAACGGCGCTGGTTACAAATCAGACTATTTCTCTCCTCTTTCGCCCTGGTGACACAGTGGCCAGTGGCCAGTGAACCCCTCAGTCCACCTTAACTTCTGACAGACTCTTAAAGGTGGTCTTTACTCACCTGTTGGCAGCTGACAGGATTAATCATGAGACGTTCCTCCAGCTGTTTGATTTAAATCCATGAACGTCAAATTGAACTTTTTGTCTGTAAAAAGAAAACCAAACATATGTAGCCAGACAATGTATCACAAAAATGACTCCTAAAACAATTGTGGACATTCGATATGAAGGGCGAGAGGCTATATGTTTCAGGCAAATATGTTTCCAATTGATCTGGAACTGGAATCTAATTTGATAGATTTAAAGGGTTTACTGTAATAGTGTATTTACTTTTCTCATATCTTTAATTTATTATAAAAAAAGAGCAAAGAAAGGTGGAATCTTTTGGTAATAACACTTCTTACCATGATGATAAGCTGTGTTCTGACCCTGCATGCGCACAAAACCGAGGCCTTCATATCCGAACTGTCTTCATGGCCGTTTAACCCTCAGCGTGGAAACACTTTACAGATTCATACCAAGCATTGATCAGTCTGCAGTGGCGGTGAACAGAAGGACAAGCAGACTTGGCAAGTGGCTCTTCATAGATTTGATGTGGTGTAATTTGTATTCTATGTGAGTGACAGTCAGAGAATGCAGGGCAACAGATGGAGGCAGCTGACTTATTTAGACAAAACTGCTTTATCTCACCCAACTGAGCTCACGGAGAGCTGCTCTATGCCTGTAACACAGCACCGAGCCAAGCGGATGGGAGGCAGACCTCATGTGTTCAGTAACCAGAGAACTTCTCACAATTGAGCCTGAAAGCAGTTTATCAGCGAGGCATCGATAACAGCGTTGGTTGAGGCCTGAGCCATGAACCCAAGGCAGCCAATAACCAGCTTCTGTGCTTCGTTTTCACATTTTTATGACTCAACAAAACTTTTACTGCATGTCATGTGACAAATGCTACGTGTACGTAATGAGGTTGTTTAGCCTAATTGTGTTTATGGAATTCAATTTCACATAAAACAAGTACACGTGTTTAATTAATACACAAACAAAGCAGATTCTATTAAGGCTTCTGGGGATTCTTAATGCTGAACGTTTCTTTCAAATGATTAAGACCTGCAGTTCAATGAGATGCCCAGAATCTCATCAAGAGCTCCAAGGTCATTAACCGGAGAAATTGATGGTTCCTTTTCAATAGATGAAGCCAAAGTTATTATGTAAAGCTGTAAATGGCATAATTAGAGCGAGGGGATGGAAACCTTTTAGCCTCACGTCTGGGTTTGATAATAAGATCTTTGTCACACACACACATGCAGAAATGCAAAGTATGATGATAGGAAATCTTGATCATTTTCTCTGGCCATCGCATTCTCAGTGGCACAAAGCGATTTGCATGATTTCATCTTTTATTAGAGTTTTCTCTAATGTGTCGGTTCTCAATGACACCCAGCTAATGAAAGTCACGCTTGATGTGAAGCTGCGGCACTTCCGCCGTGTCATCAGGTGACGTTACTCAGAACAATAAGCAAAGCTAAACCGATGCGGCCTCATCCAAGGGATCATCTTCAGTTAATCAATATGCATTTTCACTCTTTGCACTAATAACCCTGGAACATTGTTAGTCAAACTGGTGCATGTTAAAGTATTTGGTTCTGTATGTTCTCTCTTTTACGGTAACAATGTTTTTCATGACTGTTATTTGTGTCAAATTGACATTTATATGGCAGCTTACTGTCCTAATCTGGAATTAATACAAAAATGTCTGAATGAAATGATGTGAAAATGAATGAAATAACAAAAAAATGTATGTAAAAGGATTTAATAGAATGGGAAATCAATACATTTTTATGCTTTTATTTTAAACTCCATTAATTTGAGCTTGTGTTAATGTAGATATGTATTTACTCTTAATTGGACTGTATTTGATTTCCTTTGTAAATGTGTTATTCATCTATTTATTTCTGTGTTATTTTCCCTTACATCTGTTTATTCCCTTCGATTGATATATTTCTTTATTCAGCTTAGATTTCATCATAAATTTCTTATCAATTCATTTCTTTATTGATTTTATTCATAGATGTATTTACTTCTGTTGTTTCCTCTTTGCTTTTGCTCTCCCTATTTGTTTACCCGAGCCCAGTTATTTATCTGGTGTATTTTTACATGTCTGAATGCATGTAATGCCCTTTATAGGGTGAGGCTGTTAGACAGAAGGCAAATAGGGCTCATTCTACCGCCTTCTAGAACATGTTGCTACGAAAAGAGCTATAAAATCAAGGTTCAAAGGGTAGCTGTTGGACGTGATTCCTTTGGTCTTGCATCCAGACCTCACAAGTGCCACAACATGCTATTCTTTAGAGTTATCTAAAGTTATCTAAAGATATTTAGATAACTCTGCTGCAGCACAGTTTATTCACTCCGTGCTCTGTGACAGTCGGCTAACTTCACACACAGTTTGCTGCTGATAGTTTTGTGCAACATGGCAGGATATTTATCAGATTTTGACAATGTGAACGACGACTTTGACGAAGATGGACGTTCTTACCGGAGTGAATAAACTGTGCTGCAGCAGCGGGCGTCGATGACGTCTTCCCAGTAGACGAGTGTGTAGAAATCCCTCTATAAACCCCTATATAGCCGCTAATAGCAACAACACAGCAGCTATGAGCTAACAGCAGCTATGAGCTAACAGAGCTGTAGCACACGTTCATTCATTCATTCTTCTTAAATTATTGGTGAAATAAAGACAGATAATGCCTTATTTAGAGGCTGCATCCTCTAAGCCCCGTTCACTCCTTTATATGGATCTCCAGTTATCTAAATATAAGAAATAAGGTCTAGGTTTAAAAATACCGGAGTTCCCCTTTGAGCAGCATGTTGCAAAAAGCTGAATTTGAGTTTTATTTTAGACTCAATTCTTGTTTCTCTTTCAGAGAGGGTTCAGCTTATTCCTTTGGAATTTGTCAGAACTTCAGACCTGAACAGGACAGTTCACTAAACGCGTTCTTGGACATTGTTAATATCCACTTTGACTTAAACAAAACTACAAAGAGTCATAATTTGGAGCACGCTTTTATCTTGGATGAGGACATCTAACAATCATAAAAGTAGAAATATAAAGATGGGAAACAGTAAGGCTATTAGAAAGCCTTAAGCTAGTTGCACCACACTGTAAATTCTGTCATACCATAAAACCTACGCTGCTTTGTGACACTAAACTGGCTCTTATGTGGGCTTAACCTCGACCTTTATAACGATTTCCATGAGACTTCCTGTCATCAGTTTGGGTGTGAGGCACATGATTATGTTGTCATTGAAGGAGACACAGATAGACCTCAGTTCTCTGAGTTGTAATTCTGGTTAATTATTTTCTAAAGAAGGTCTTTCTCTGGGAAAGTGAGACAGAGGTGCATAAAGGTGGTTGTGTCGGAGTATTTCTTACATTGACTGCTCATAATTAGTAACAGTCAACTGTTTCACTTTTTAAAACATTGTGACATCTAATTTTTCTTCTTCAACATAGATAATTTGAATAGTATGAAAGAAGCATACACATGTGTGGGTGTGATAATTACAAGCTGTCGAACAAAGTCTGAAGCTAAACATGGACGGCAGCTTAAGCCGCCTGTTGCTTTCCTGCTGAAGCCACATAATAATCACCTTTGAGGACGCCCACCGACTCTTGTTGACTTGATGTGTTTCCTTCCCTTTTCCCCTCTCTCTTCACGTCTGCCAAGTCTGTTCGTTTCGGTCTCTTAACGCTCAGTAATTACCACTCTCCTGGAGAGGTTTAAAACAGTAGAGCTTATCGTCCCAGCCATGCTGCAGCCACAGCCAGTTGAGCAAAGAACAAACAGGAATTAATAAAAAGCTTTTATTCACCTATAGGAGGTTTATTCCAGTCTTTCCCTTTGATTGTTAGCAGCTAATGTGGACTGAATTTACCCTTGGATTGTATTTACCCTTGGATTGTATCCTAACCATCAGGACGGCAGGTAGAAAGATGAAACTTTAATAAATCACAATGATCCCAATGATCTTGATGAAAAACTGATGAAAGAGGGACACAGCTGTAAATCATAAAGAATGAGCATGAACACCAAAGAACTAATACCATCTGCTGATAGTGATTAGCACTGCAGTTTACAACACTCTTAAAAGGACAAAAATGTCACGTGAAAAAGAAAGTACACCCTCTTAATGAAGAATCAGCTGCTCCTGAGCAAATGAGTGTCATAAAAATTAAATGACTGGCTCAGCGCGGTAAATTTAGCCTACAGTCAGAGTCTCGGCTCTCTTTTAACCCGACTGGCTTAGGCTGGTCACATAACATGCATGTGAGCAGTTTAGAGTTTCATTTTAAATCATCCTCTAAAAGGGCCATTTTTTCCACTGATTGATTTCTTGGTGACATATATCATGCTTTAGTATTGACTCCAAGCGGATGAACCAAATAGAAATGACTCGATTGATGTGGCGTAAATGTCAAGTAACTGACAGAATAGATAAGAATTAACAGTCCATGAGTAGATAGTCATTATTTGCTGTATAATCCTTGACTGGCAGTTACTGGAGAAGTATTGATTAAGTTAAATTAGATTAAATCTATATATCTAATTGGACAGAAAAGCAGTATCTTCAACACTGTCAAGTTGCTTTCTCACTTTCAATCGACACTTTTTTCTGTAGCGGCACCAGCAGTTAATGTGTTGTTAAAAGGTTGAAAGGTTAAGCTTATTTCCACAGATTTACATCAGCCCAGTACAGTTCTCCTCAATCAATCAGTCATTTCATGGGACATCACAAGTCAGTTGCATGTTTGCAAGAGTTTTCACTCATTCACACTTCTGTCACAGTGTTAGGGTTTAATCTGCCTTTTTCTCATCTAGCAAGCCTAATTTTATTGCTTATAATCCAATCAGACATGCCTTCCACCCACCCCTTTTACAGGTTTATGCCTTTAAGACATGGAAACAATGATGATGTCCAGATAATGTTATTTCATTATGGCACTCAGGCATTGGAAAGCTGCATATTTCCTTTTTTATTTTATAGTTTTTGCTCTGTTCAATTCGATTCAGCTTTATTTATATAGCGTCAAATCACTACCATGTCATCTCAGGGCACTTCAAAGACACCGTTCAATTGAAGCCAATTAGAATCCAGTTCATTATAATACAATCATAATCAAATCAATACGTTCCAAATTGGTCCAATTCATACAGAGACATTTAAAAAACTGCCCGGCTAAGAAAAACAGCAGATAGCATCAAAACTTCTCTTTGATTCAGTCTCCCATCGTAAGTGTGACTGTGGGGAGAAAAAAAACTCCCTTTAAACATGAAGAAACCTCCATCAGAACCAGAACCAGGAAGGGTCCATCTGCCTGGACCAGCTGGGGGCTGAAAGGACAGGAAAGAGGGGACAACAAGCAGCGTAACACCAGGCCAGAGACACCTGCTGAGAGAGAGAAACACAAGTTAATGACAACAATGATGTCATCTGTACATGGAGGGAGGAGAGGTGCATCATGGGAGCTCCCCCAGCAGGCTGGGCCTGTAGCAGCAGAACTATGGGATGTTTCAGGCTCACCTGAGCCATCCCTAACTATGAGCTTTATCAGAAAGGAAAGTTTCAGCCTGATCTTAAAGGTAGAGAGGGTGTCTGCTTCCTGAAGCCAAACTGGCAGCTGGTTCCACAGAGAGGGGCCTGATAACTGAAGGCTCTGCCTCCCATTCTGCTTTTAGGGACCTGATAACTGAAGGCTCTGCCTCCCATTCTGCTTTTAGGGGCCTGATAACTGAAGGCTCTGCCTCCCATTCTGCTTTTAGGGGCCTGATAACTGAAGGCTCTGCCTCCCATTCTGCTTTTAGGGGCCTGGTAACTGAAGGCTCTGCCTCCCATTCTGCTTTTAGGGGCCTGATAACTGAAGGCTCTGCCTCCCATTCTGCTTTTAGAAACTCTGGAAACCACAAGGAAACCTGCAGCCTGAGAGCAAAGTGCTCTGTTGGGGAAATATTGCACTGTGAGATCTTTAAGATATGATGGAGCTCGGTCATTGAGTAGAATTTTAAATCCAATTTGGATTTAACAGGAAGCCAATGAAGAGAACTCTGGCTGCAGCATTTTGGGTCAGCTGGAGGCTTTTCAGATTATTCTTGGCTCGATAACAAAGAAGTATCAGTGTTGACAGTGATTGCTCACTTGAAATTGAACTTTTGTGTCACTGAGTGCTATTTTGAATCATATTGCACTTTTAAAACTGAAATATGTTGAGGGAACATCTGCCTAACAGGAAGTGAGACGCACCTACACAGTGAACAGAAGATTTTCCACATGTGCAATGCAATGGCTCAAATGATTGTGAGGAGTTTTGATCCGTTTTGATCAGTTTTGATCAGTGAGCCATGTGCAAAGGTTAATCTGACTTATTATTCTGCACAATTCAAACCTATCGCAAACAACTTACTGTTGAAATATTTCTTTATTTATTTTCACAATTCTCATCAAAGCATTGAGCCAAAGTGAATTAAGCTGCACAGGACGTGTGCTTTGCATTGTTTTATGTCACGTTTACTTTGGAGTGAAATTGGCGACTTTGGCAGGAAGCTTTGTTCACCAGGATGGAAGTTTGCACACATTAAATGTTGAATCTCTCCTCCGAGTCTGTGGCCACACCAGCTTATCAAAGAGAGGGTGGGTGGCTTAAATGAATAATCTGATCTACTCCTCCAGGTTTTCCAGTCCTGTGACTCAACCCGACTGTGGAGGGTCTGTGAGTTCAATTCTTCATCGTCTCTGCAGTTAAAGGGGTGGCAGAGAAAGTAAAGCACTGTTTGACACACATTTCCTGTAGTGTCAGGTTTCTTTAGGGTTCGATGCTTCCCGGGAGTTCATCTTCTAGTGATATTGCTTCTATGTAATTATGCCAATCCCAGGCAGTATGTCCAACATCAGACTAATGGGTGGAAAAGTGTTCTCAACAACACTTATTGGTTAGGTTTGGGGTGACGTTACTTGATTAGAGCAAGAAGATAAATCAGTGTTAGGGCTAAAAAACATTTTTACAACCCGACATGGACGCCATTTTTATTCTTCCCATGTCAATGCTCTAATGATCAGTGGGTATTCTTTGGAGGGAAATATAGGCTGTATCTGTAACAAATGCCTTTGGGTTAGGGTTTAGGGGAACAAACTCATACAGAACATAACAAATTAGTTCCAGCTGAACTGGAGTCTATGATTTTTACACAGTTACAGCTTCTAGCTCACATTATATCCAAAGACAGTCACTAAATCTCTGACTTCAAATGAGTAGGCCAACGTTGTAACTCAGTTTCACTAAGCACAAAGATAGATTTCCAGTTGGTGAGTTTTCAGTATCTATTCACAGAGGAGGGTGGACCGTGGTCAGGGTAAATGGATTAAACGAAAACAGCATTCAGATAACTTCAGATACATATCAGATGTGGACGCCCCCATTATGTAAGTGACCTAAGAGTAATGATGGTTTTAGCTCAACTCAGTTATAAATGTGACCAAATGTGACTGCTTCTCCTCATTTTGCAGGTGTTGGAAAGACACAACAAAGCTGAGAATAATCAGTAAGGAGATCCGTAGGCAAACTGCTGAAGAAACTGCCACCATTATCTTTAAAATGCTGGTGATGGGTTCATAAGGGATATGCAGTCTACACTGAGGTCGATTATTCTAGCTAAATCTAGTCTATTACTGAGGCAGAGATTGACTTTAAGCTGCAGAGAGTAGAGGTCGAAAATTAAAGCTCCATTCGGTGGGGCAGAGACAACAATATTGATCACTTTAATTAAAAAGAGATGTGAGCGGAATCAGAAATGAAGCGATTCCTTTCGGTAAATCTGTTTGTCTTGGGGCCAAAGCTGGTGTCTCACTGAAAGACGCTTATATTTAGAGCCAGTTTTACTATGTTGTGTGTTGCACTTGTCCAAGGTTCTTTGGATGTTAGTTAACTTTATGAGACATTAAATGGACAGAGAGACGAGGGGAATTCATGCAGCAAAGGGCCCAGGCTGGAGTCCAAACCCAGCTGTGCAACACAGCACCAAAAGCACCACTTTTTGTAGCTTTTTTTCCTTTAAATGATTGCCACCATTGTAAGAATCACACAGTGTATTCTGGGTTTAAGTCCTGCTCCCCCAACAATGATGATAAAGCAGATATAGGAAACATAGGAAATATATGAGTTAATGCACAGGAGAGCTTGACTGAAACTGTTCACTGTCTGTGCAAAGGAACAAAGTGAACACGGATCATGTTTAAATAGGGAAAGGTAGCTGATAGAACACAGGTGTGGAGTAATCAACTAAATGAACACATGCGTGGGGTGGAACAAGTGCTGAAAGCATGACTAACACAGGTGCACAAGGTCAGGTAATCATCCAATCATTCTATACGATCCGACCGGGGTTTAAATCTCTCACAGTCGACATTTCAGGCCTGAAATGCAAAATCTGACGTACATTAAACTGAATGAACAAGAGCAACATTCATACTGCCTGCACAGCAAGAAAAGTCCCAGTAAATGTATGAATCACTGCTTTGAATTGACTGATTTGTGGTTGCACATTTTATAAATTCAAACATCTGCTTGTATTCTATGCCTGAAAATGTTTATGTTGATGCTCGAGTTAAAATACGTAGAAGGACTTCAGTAGATAAAAGGTCACTGAAAGTTCAGTTTTTAGTAGTAAAAAACTGTTATTTTTTGGGGGTTAAAATCCGCTGACATCCCTAAAAATGAAACACAACCTCGACAATCAGCAAAATGCTTTTTTTTCTCAGGAATTAAGTAGTCTGAGACTCTTGAATGAGCTCTTCAAAGAAAAAGTTGACTAAATTAGTTTAGAGTTCAAGGATAGTCACATAATTACTGCAGGAAAAGTACTGCTGAGACTGAGAAGATAAAGAAGGTTGTGGAGTCCGAAGAGATGAAAAACCAGGCAGTGTTATGTGCTCACATGTTTCTGAAATGTCTATTCCTCCCTGCAGCATTGTCCAAATGATATTTCATGGCAGGCAGCACTGACTTTCTGTACACTAAACCATATCGAACTACCCTTGGCGTCAGCCTGTGGAGCTTTTTCACACAGGAATGCACTCTGCGCCTGAGGATAAATGTGCATTAATGCTACTACATAGTTTTGTTCTTTGCACTCGGAGCTGTGGAGAGAATCAAGTTTTACTCCTGCACACACATGCTTCCTCTTATTATTGTCACGTGTCGGCGGTGGAGGCGAGGAAGGATGCAAAAATGAATCAAAACTATTTATTTCAAATAAAGGCAAAGCCGGAGATACATAAAACCAAAACGCTGAGAAAACTTGGATGGACTAGACTCATAAAAATAGCCACAAGGAACCAGGGGGTAACGGTGAGGATCTGGGAAGGAGTGAAGGAGTGAAGGGAGTTTAGCTCCAGAGCATGATTGATGAATGAGTGCAGCTGAGGATGAGTGAACGCAGGTGAAAGGAGTGGAGCTGATGCACTGAAACTGAGGAAACAGGCCAGGAAGTGACAGAACCCAAGCAAGAAACAGAAAGGAAAAACAAACATCACAAAAAGTGACAAATACATTCGTTTTTCAGCTGAAGTCTCACCAGCTCACTGATTATTTTCATCTGTTTCACAGTAAGTGCAGTTTGTGTGCAGCAGTCTGAGATTTTATCTTATATTTGTAGTTGTACATGTTTATTCTGATGTTTGTTGACTAAATACTGTATATCGCTATGGCAACAACAGCAACTGTATTGCTAAGGAAGCTATCACAGCCTGCTTTATTTGCAGGAACACTTAGGCTTTTAAATATATGTTAAACTCAATGTTATTAACTGAAACATACATATTTGGTGCAAAATTATGTTTTTATTTTCAATTGTTTAGCTATCAAAGTTTATATATAGTTAAATGAACCAAACAAATCCATGTTGACATCATTAGAAACATGGAAAATACTTTCTAAGCATGTTTTGAACATGAAAACAAAAGGCTTTTTGAATGTGAATATGTCAGTGCTTATCTAGTGTTTGGGGTTCCAGATGGTTTCTAGGGTTGCATTTGATTTTTCACTGTTCACAGGTCTTTCACCATAAAAGAAAACTCCAATAAAGCATAACAGAAACAATAAAACTGTCCTGGAAGTGGCGCCTCAGTCGTCCAATCCTTTGTGGCTCGTTAACGGAAACACTTTAAGATGTTTGTGGCTGATCTTGTTCCTTAAAAGCTCTCCTCTTGCTGTCAGTTCATTTGTTCTCTTCAGTGATTCAACACCAGTCAGGTTTTCATGTTGTTTTTTGGGACTTTGTCACGATCTCTTGTTACTACCTTTTAGGAAGGTGCGTGCTGAGCACCGTCACTTCACAGCAACGGGTTCCAGGTTCAGATCCCGGCTGGTTCTGTCTGTGTGGAGGCTGCTGTTCTCCCCGTGTATGCCTGGGTTCTCTCTGGATACTCCGGCTGCCCAAAAACATGCACGTTAGGATAATTGATGTCTCTAAATTGTCCTTAGGAGTGAGTGTGAAGGACGAGCGTGCACGGCTGTCTCTGTGCGGCCCTGTGATGGACCGGCCACCTGTCCACGGTGTACTCTGCTGGGATAGGCTCCAGCCCCCCCCCATGATCATAAACTGGATTAAGTGGGTGTAGAAAATGGATGGATGTTCCAGATCTGCCAGCGCCTCGCCAAACTACAAACAGCAGGAAAGCCTCTGTTTCTGAATCACAGCATTCTGCTGGAAATGAATCACTCACCGTTTCACTCGTCTCCCTCAGTCTCTGTTGGATCGTGCATGTGATCAGTGCATGTGATCAGTGCATGTGATCAGTGCATGTGATCAGGAGAGGAACCCAAACTGCACAACTTGCAAGGCTTTTCATTAGACTGTCATTTAGTCAGCGTCCTAATTGCCCCGTTCGTGCAATAACCCCAACAAACAAAATGGTGACTGCTCCACTATTAGAACTTGCTGGTATTTTGGATTGATAGAAAAACAGATTCTCAGTGTCCACACTGTCCAAAATAATGTTGTTTACAAATTCTCATTAAAGATGCGCATTAACCTTTCCAAAATAGTCCCTCTGAGTTTAACGAGAAGCCTAATTAAGAACTTAAGGAAAGCTGAAACACATTAAAGCGTGTGGTAATCTGTGAAATACATTCTGCTTGAAACGCTCAGAATATTGCGGGTTGTGTCTAAGCTAAAACCTCTCAATCCAGTAATAATGAGAAGTCTCTCCACTTTGGATGTGGAGTTGCTGACACAAAGCTTTGGAGGGATACATGGCTTATGAGTGTGTGACTAATAGAAATAGAGGGATAATCCCTCTCACTGCTTGGGTCTGCAACTGACTGGCTTTGGAAAAGAGGAGAGAGGCTGATACCCTGCCTTTCATCCCAAAAGATGGATGAAGGGAAGGAATGAGAGGCCAAAGGAATAACAAATGAGAAAATACGACATAAAATCCAAGGCATTCTCTAATGATGTGAGACGTAAACTAATGAGGCCACATAGTAACTGTTAAACGCAGTAACATCCTGATCCCCTGAGTTGTCTTTACAGCAAGTGTTAATGTATCTGTTGTAATCTGGTAGATTATTCCCTATTAGCTTTAGTTTTAGTCCGGTTTCTTCTGTAAGTGCAGTAGAACGAACGCTGAATATTTTGTCAAAAAGGAATCAAATAATTACTAAATGATTGTGTGATAATAAGAAGCATTTATTGATCTATTCAGATCCATCTTTGAGCCACTGTGTGCTTGCAGCTGGGAGCGTAGATCTCCGGTATTTGGGTTATTTTAGCTTTGGACAAACATCTTAAATTAAAGAATATTGCTGTTCTTGCTTACTCTTCTGATTTTAAGGCGTGGAAGCAAACTAGTTGTATTAACTGGCTATTCTTATCAAAGTTTCCAGCTGCAGATAGAAAGTCATGACCTTTTAAGTGTCTGTGATGGACTGGTGACCCAGCTGTGCCCCAGCTAAGATTAAACGAAAACAGAAGCTCAAGAAGTGATTCTAAACTCAGGTAAGCAGCAAAATAAAATTCTATTTGCATCTTCCTATTTATTGACTGTTTATTGACAGTCGCTCTGCCTCTGCAGGGCTCATTTCTGTTCAACAGAGGCATTAAAGTGCTCCTTGACTTTGCTCAGAACATCCATAGCAGATAGTGGATCCATTGCAGTGCGTCTGGAAGGGATTGGAAGCCAGAAATGGAGAGGATGTTCAGATTAATGGATTCAGAGAGTTGTTAAGATTATGAGGGGAGGATGTAGGTGAAGCTCCTTTGATCAGAGCTGTTATTTCAAAGACATCTGAATAATCTCACAGAGACATTAAATAGGCTTCCATTTAATTTTTCTTCATGTTAAGTTGGTAGAACATTAATTTCCTTATAAGGGAATTAAAAGTGTATTATTTGGGTGTAATTACTCCTTCCCGGGCGTATTTAGAATCACTTCTTGAGCTTCAACTTAGCTTGGATACCTTTAAAAATGTCTGATTTTTAACAAATTTATCACAAATAGGATTTCAAACCTAATACAATGTTTCTGAAATTGAAACAAACCAGCAAGAAAAAACAAAAACTGTATTAGTTATTTGTTTATTCAGTTAAATGATCCTATAAAACCTCTTTTTCTCCAACACTCACACGCCAGAATAAAGCTGATTCTCATGCGCAGTCAGGACTGAAGGAACAAATTCAAACTGCTACCATAGTTTTATGGTATTTTATCATGACCTCTTACATCTTTTGTGTAAAACGTGTGTAAAACAGCTTTGAAACAGACCGCTGCCTTAACACAAAGTGCTTTTTTTTTTTCCCCCTTATGAATATGACCCATAAAAAAAAACGAAACAAGCAACAATTAACCTTCTGTGAGGGTTTAGGGTGCTGATTAATGCTCATGCTGCCTTTAATCGACAAGGTGAGACATTAATTTTATCTGGAAATTTTACCAGGCTGATGATTAGCTGATGATTAGCTGATTTAATCATTCGGTTCAGTTTGATTTATGTTGCGTTAAATCACAACAAATGTTGTCTCAAGGCAGTTTTATGGAAGAAACCTCCATCAGAACCAGAACCAGGAAGAAACCTCCATCAGAACCAGAACCAGGAAGGGTCCATCTGCCTGGACCAGCTGGGGCTGAGAGGACAGGAAAGAGGGGACAACAAGCAGCGTAACACCAGGCCAGAGACACCTGCTGAGAGAGAGAAACACAAGTTAATGACAGCAATGATGTCATATGTACATGGAGGGAGGAGAGGTGCATCATGGGAGCCCCCCCAGCAGGCTGGGCCTATAGCAGCAGAACTATGGGATGTTTCAGGCTCACCTGAGCCATCCCTAACTATGAGCTTATGCTTCTCTTGTCTTCTTGAACAGTGTTGATGGTTTAGATTAAGCTCTTCTTCTTCTTCTTGTTAGCTCAGCAAGCTCTGAGAGAAGAAGAAGAGCTTAATGGACAAAATCAGGTTCCAAGGACACTTCTAAAGTTGCTCGACTTTATGATACATCAGTGACGCTAGTGGGAAGGATTCAATAAATTCTCTCTCTGATAGAAACAATTTCATTGGAGAACGACATTGAAATGAAAAGAGCAAAGATGCATGAGCAAAAAACAAAGGCTTCACTAGATACAGGAGTTATCCTCCCAAATGCTTATTAAGTCCAGCACAGCTCCAGCTTCAGCCGAATAACGGCTCGTCCATCATGTTTAGAAAAGACATGTGGTGACTTCCACCTGTGCAGAATTGTGATGAATGTTGATCGGGAGAGATGCAGAAGCCGCATGAATTCCGATTTGACCGCATAGACTGAGGTCGCATTGCAAAAAAACCCGATCTGAATCTGATTTATGACCTCATACTAAAGTCTGAACTGAAAAAAATCGGATGGGATCTGTGCTGTTCACATTGACACGAACAAATCTGATCCGAGTCATTTATGAGAAAATACATCGGATTTGAGCCACATTTGACATGCAGTCAGTGCTGAAAAGAAACCTGGGACTGCTGTTGTGAATAATAAGCAGTCTTCTGTCATTACTCTATCCGTCCAGACTAATTGAGGTTCTTCTAAATTAGAGGAAAGTCACTTTCTTTCCAGCTTTCTTGCAGTCTGCTTTAGAGCACTGATGTGTGAATTAAACCAAAGAGCCAGCCTCCTCTGACCGATTACCTTCGTTGTCAGAGGGGTGACATCTTTTAATGTTTTACGCTCTGAAACTGTAGCGCCATTAACAGGATAACCAAGAGTAAAGTTTAGGATAGTTTGGGATAATTATAGGATAATGGAACTGGTTCTTTAAATTTAGTTTCAGTAGTCAACTAATTTAAACTCAAAGGTTATCAAAAATGGGTTAACATAAGACAGGAAATACTATTTGATTTGATTAAGAGAAGAGGTCTGTGTTAATTTTAAGAAACGCTGAGAGTCGGAGAGTCAAACGAGCTAAAACTAGAACCTAGAACTGATTAGTAACCCTGATTTGAAGATTGCTGCCACTCCTCCTCAGGCTGCGGTTTGAGGAATTTAAATAGCTAAAGGGAGTTCATTAATTAAAGCTAGCCAGATATCTGTAGGACAAAATACAATAATTTGAGGGTCACCAGTCATGTAATTTATTAACAGAGACTTGGAAATATAATAGTTTTATGTTTTTGTTCTGTGAAGTTTTTTGTCTTCATTTTCTTTGGGCAGACATTACGCAGTTTGGGGGCGTGGCAGGAAGTGGGAAGCTGCAGAGAGGAGACTGCAACTCTGTGTCCTGGTCTGAACCCTGGGTTGTCATGGTGATTTCGGATGACTAATTCATTCGGCCATATTTCCCTCTTAATCAGACCAGGTTTTCTCCAGAAAGATTACCTGTTATCTATGTAGCTGGACACCACCTCACAGTCAGTGGTTGGAAGATGACGTGCGGCTAAATATGTCACCACTGGTTAGATGTGGCAGTAACTGAATAAATGTCTTACTGTATCTACATTTATCCTTTTGCCAGCAGTATTTAAAAGGAGTCTCCAAGATTGAAATAAGACAATCTTTGTTACATGTAGATGGCAGAGGAGCAGCAAAACGACTGAAAGCAGGAGATGAAGGGAGAGGACTGGTAGCCGTGCTAAGCTACGATAAAAGATCTCTGCAAACATGCGATAGAACAGAAGAAGAACTGCATGATGGAGTTTACAGTGTGAAATGTGTCACTTTAAGAAGAAATTTAGTGATGTTTAGTGATCCAAAAAGAGCGAAAAGTCACACAGAACACAAATGTGGTAACAGGAAGTGATATAATACATGTAAACATCAGATGCTGCATGATGAAAACTCAGCAGCAGACAGGTAAAACACGCAAAACTGTGCATCACAGCTTCAGTCCCGCTACACAAGCAGCCATCAAAACTACTGCCATTTGTTAGGTTTCAGTGTGGAATGCAGCCACAGCACTCAGGACAGAGACTCTGAGCCATTTTGGTCACATGTGTGACAGAAACAAAGCTAATGCTTGGTAACTTACTGCATGGTAAGTTAAACAGTGTTATTCAATGAGGGTGTCAAGTCAGGACTTAAACCATACATTAAAACCACGTGACTCCAGCCTAGTGTGACGAACTCTTACAGAATTCTCTTTTCCATGTTGGACATGAAACCCTTTGACTTCTCGCTCACACTAAATGGACTATTCAGTTAAAGCTACTGTATATTGCTCTTTGATCAATACAATTTTGCTGTTGTGACTAATAAAGCTTTGATCTTATCATGATTAATAACGTTCTGCAGTTACATCAATATTCATTCACCATGAAAGGATGTTTTTTCTGCTCTTTTAGATGTTAATGTGGTTGTCTGAGGAGGTGCAGCACTGTGTTAAAGTCACTCCTCACTTCTTCATATTTGCTTCAAAGGAGCCAAACTTTAATGTAACCTTTAGAAATGGTCTCAAATAATACTTCTCCAGGATTACTTTAAAATCTTTCTTTGGAGATTGGCTGCTCGTTCTCTCATTTTCAGTGGTTGTACCTGAACATTTTCATAGGAAAGTGTTTTTTATTGTTTGCTCAGCCACTGACCTATGGATCATCCTCGGATAAAAAAAGGCATCTAATTCAAGGAATAAATCGGTGTTGTGTCTACTCATAGGTGACAACTAAGCAAGGAACACATTTTGATATCTTTAGGTCCTTTATTATAAGAAGTCTGTAGCTAAGACATATGATTTGTTCAAATTTGTCAAGCTGCATTTATGAAAAATCAAAGTTATTCCCAAGCACTATTGGCCCAAAACCTGGGATATGGTTTTAAAAGAACTGAGACGCTGAACGAGTGGAGGACAAATGAAGACGTGGCAGGCCTTCGAAACCATATACAGCAGATAAACACTATCTAAAAGTGATGTTCTCCTGTGGGGGATGTAATCCCAAAGCGAGAGAAAGCTAGATTTTGAAACCACACATCTGACAAACTCCCACTCCCTCCCCTCTGAGCTCCCTGCAGAGCCACACTTCCACAATGCACACGCATCCTCCCAGTGTGCTGGAAGAGCATCGGGCCAACGTCAGAAACCGTGGCAAATGCAGTCATTGACTGGCGCACAATGTTGCTGAATAGCTGCATTTGATGTGAAAGGTACATGTCGGACTTGTAAGACGTCCAGTCATTGATTTGGCCAAAGTGCAGTGATTTTTACATGCCTGAGACAGATTTTATTTCACACATATTTATTGATAGCTGTGACAATGTGAGGAGAACATCAACGCATCTGACAAAAAGGGCATTCAGAGAGGATGAGATACTGCGCCTTTAAGAGAAAAATCCAGAAAAGACCTGACACAGGACTTGGAAGATGCATCTGGCCCTTCAGCTGATCCATGTAGCATTCGCCAAAACCTAATTTGAAATGGAAGGAAAGAAGAGAGTCTTAAAGAGGGGAAACAGCGATAAAAAGCTGAGGTATTGCCAAATGACACACGAACTGGGCTGAAAGTCCGCGGCAGTGAGTCTTATGGAGTGATGAATGATCCCCAGAGGATTAAACGTTATTGAAGGGTTTGGAAGGAGTCTGGAAAAGTATTCCTGCAGACTATTTGGAGAAATTACAACACATTACCTTATCAGAGTTATCAGAAAACTTTGCCTGATGTGCTGCTTTTTGCCTACGTTTACACATGTTTCTATAAATCTTTGTATCCATGATGAGAGGCGATCAAGACTTCTACACAATCTGTGTCATGGAGGTGATTTCAGCAAAACAAAGTGACTTTTAACCCAGTAATTAATCTGCTTGTATCCTTCTTGTTTGAATCACTCTGTGTGTTTTCTCAGGTGCAATCTATATCTTAAGCTATTATCAGTGAGGGAGCCCACACAAACACATCTTCTGCAGCCACAAGAGAAGGGGTAAACTCAGAGGTACGTGGTCAGAGTATGAATAACCGCTGGACGGTGCATCAACAATTGCTGCAACACAAAAGCCTGACAGCAGCTGGAGAAACACAATGTCGCTCCTTCTTGACGAAACGCACACTGTGACAAATATTTGGTAAATAAACAAAAAAAAAAAGAACGAAAGATAAAAATCACAAAAGCTTTGAATGCATTTCTTTGATTCAGTCTCTTTTATTCCAGCCTTTTCATCTCATTAACTACTTCCCTGATGAATTCATCAGCCACATTCTGTTTGAGCCTCATTCTTCATAATGAAAATTTTCACAGGAAAGAAGAGCGGTAATGAGCAAAGCCTGTCCGGCTCACACTTTTTGTTTTAAGCATACTGGTCTCCTCATGCTTTTGAAAACAAAACAGAAAAACCTGCACAATTCTGAGCGCCGTACGGCTGAATAAGGACGCTCGTCACTTATTTCAAACACGCTGTACATAGTGAGCATAATGTGATGTTTCATAGTAGAAAAAGAGTTGTAAACCTGAGCCTTTACTACTCGTCTATCTGAATTTAAAACCTCCTCCTCCTTCTTTATCTTCAGAGGATGCACAGTGACACCTACTGGCTGTTTGTATAAATGCAGAAATCAATCCTGGAGAGCAACATTTATTGAGCTTTTGTCCACATGTTGCCTTGTTTGGTTCCTTGGTGGCTGCTGGGAGAATGGCAACACCTTTAAGCTTCTGTAACAAGTCAAGTCAAATTTATTTGTAGCACATTTCATGTGCAAAACAATTCAAAGTGCTTTGCATGAAATAAAAACATTGAAAAAAGCATTAAAATATGTAAAAGAATATAAATAGAAAGAAATAAAATTATTAAAATGAATAAAAACAAGCAACAGTCTAGATAAGTTAAAAGATATCGAGCAGATTTAATGTACAGACGCATGAGAAAAGAAATGTTTTTAACCTGGATATAAAAATGTCTACATTTGGTGACAGTTTAATCTCTTCTGGCTGTTTGTTCCACTTGTTTGCAGAATAACGGCTAAATGCTGCTTCTCCGTGTTTAGTCTGGACAAAATGATGGTCTTTTCAGCCTGCTCCTGTCTGCCATAAGAGTTCTGCATTACTTTTTTACCAAATCTTGAATTCCTGAAGCGAAATGCAGCTTTAAGAAGATGCTTTACTTGACTATTGACTGTTCTCTATCTGCTGAAATAACCAAAAGTAAACAGCGAACTGCTTCTTTACCGACCTGGAGTAAAAGTTGGAGTAAAGGTTGGTAAGAATGTATTTCAAGCTGAGTTTAGAAGCTGAGCAGGTTAGACCGGATGTTAAATAATGGAGTTACTGACTGGCTTCCATTGAACTCTAACATTGTTTCTAAATTGACAAAAAAAAAAGACTTCAGTGATGTTGCTAAAGCAAATATAAACCTAAACAGAATGGACACACAATAGAAAACGCTTCTCTTTAGAGAAAACGATGCAGATTATTGATGAAAATATCACAAACAGCTCTCTATTTATATATCAGTCTTATTATATCATCACAAGACGGTATCTGAAAGCATTCTTCACGTGTCTCAGTGATTCAATGATAGTGAGGCATAATGGGGCAGTTGATGTGCCAGAAATGTTCTTTGCTCCTTTAATATTTTCTATCATTCGATATCTATGTTTTCTTTCATATTTTCCATGAACATTTTATATGATAAAACTGGCTTTTTAAAAAAAAAAAAAAAAAGAGGTTATTGGTCCATACTCGTGTAATTTGCTCTTCTGTCAGGCGAACTGACAGATAAAGGATCAGTTCAAATGTTTTCGAAGCAAACATTCATGTAAGTATCGTACCTAAGTGCATAAAGGTGAACCTCCCAGCTTGTCCTCATGTCTGCATTGTTCCCACACAAAGGCCAGAGCTGAGAGTCAGACTGGGAAGCTGCTTGCTGTGGGGCAGTGGTGCTAACCACCACACCGCTGTGCAGCCATCATCCCGGAAATTAGGTTTGAATGATGTCCCTGTTCTATTGAATTATTATATCATTTCCAGGGATCTTGCACAACAGCATTTAATCAGTTCAAGGAATTAATTTAGTGTGTTTGTGTGACTACCGAAGGAGTAAAAGTACGGTGCACTGGCTCTCCGTTCAACTCAAGGTGAGGAGGAGGGGGAAAACAAAGTGCTCCGACTTTGGCCAAAGAGTTTACACTTTGCTATTCCATCTTTCATGAGAACAAAAAAGCATGTTGTGAGTATCTGGCCTCACCATTAGGGGGAGTTCTTGTGCAATAATGATTAACTTCTATGACTCTAATCTCTGCTCTGTTGTAAATGTAGAGAACAAGAGCTTCTGTGCAAGTGAAATCCAATCTTTACTCACTTAAACTAAAGACATAAATCACACAGTTTAAGGGGGTGTGACTTGGAGGTCATCTTCACACACAATATGCTCGTGACCTGACTCTGTCCAGATACCGACACGAGTGAACGCAGAAGTTCAGACTTGACCATACAGATTTGTCCATCGGGCTAATGGAGTTTATGGGGAATGATGGAAGCTCACAGCATCAAATTTAAGGGCAAAAGAGATGAGAAAACTCTAAGAGAGGGTCTGGCCTGCCCGTCACTTCCAGTGCAAGAGCGAGTTAATCAATAGATTCTACAGTTTTTCATTGGGTGTATGTCGCCAAATGGCTGAACTTAAAGAAACTGTTTAGAATTAATGATAAGAAAACTAATTTATGACCAACAATGAGTCTGGGGACTGACATGAAGACGTTTTATAAAAGCGAGAGAGAAAAAAGATGCTTCTCAGTCTGTGTGTCAGCTCATGCTGTCCATATGAAAGCTTTGGAACATTAAAAACATTTAATATGGATTCTCCCTTGTTGCATCCCAAGTCTTTCTGATGTTGAGGCTGTGAACAAAGTTATAAATCTTGAGCCACAATAATAAAGCGCTGATCAAAGGGAAGAGGCTAAACCGTTTGAGTCTGAACACAGAAAACAAACAGCAGGAAACTAAGTTGAAATATGTAGACAACAGTTGGCCACAATCCCTCGTGCACCACCATGCACTTCACGTGTACAAACACACACCCAGCACACATCTCCAGAGACAGGTTTAATGGGGAAAAGAAGCTCACAGGTTAAGTGACAGGCTTAGAAACCACAAAACAGGTTCTCCTGTTTGAAACCGAGCCACTTTTATTAGTGTATCCACCATAATAGAAACGGCTAGAGTTTCACTGCTGTGTCGGAGGCTCTGAGCAACACAATGAGACAGAACTGGCCTGCTGTTGGCAGCAGCTGTGAAGAAGAACACAAGGATTGTCTCCAGCAGCACTCTGTATCTGTTTGATTCACGGCCCGTCTCATCTCGGCAGGCAATCTGATATCCTCCATCGATGCATTTAGTGCTAACGCTAATGCAATATGATGACAGATAGAATGAGACGGAGAGACACTTCCACAGAGGTCTGCTTAAAATAAAGGCGGCCTCCGAATAAAACATGATGTGACACCATGATTCATGCGTTATTATCTATTCTCATCAGCACGGCTTTCATCAATATAATTCATCCATTTTTCTTTCCTGTCTTTCTGTGTTTACTCCTCATGCATTACGTTAATGTTTCATCATTTTCACAATAACTTTGCCAGAAATGTATATTTATCTAACTGGAATCTCTGTAGTCCAACGACTTTATAACTGCAGTCTACAAAAGCCTGATTCCTAATTACGGACAAGTGTGTAAACACTTTTAGTGCTGGCCACTAAAAGGGTTTTTAATCACGGCTGTGGTAAACTTTTAAAAAAAATGTGTAGCAGACCTGAAGTCATGGGGCCATTTTTTGGTTCCAAGCGAGGCGAGGCTGTGGCTTCACACCACCCCATAACAACCCTGCAGTTCCCCATGTCGCTTGTTTATGTGAAGATGGATTTACTGCATTTGGGGCCCTGGTGGAGCAGCTCCTGCTAACGCCGCATCCCTCGCTTTGTGAAGCGTTCCTGGAAATAAGCACCGACAATATCTAAATAAAGTTGCTCTGATGATTCGTGCAGCGCTGGAAAAAAACCTGACTCTGACTTTGTGTTATTAGACAATAGAGTCCAAATAAAAAGCTGATAAAGCATTATAATTACTGTTTAAAATGTACATTTAATGACATAAAACTGTCAACTTGTGACTAAAATTGTGAGGAAAAAAATGCTGTTACTGCAAAACATTTGTACTTTGGGTCAGTGGAAGACATTTATTTCCTCTTCGTTCTGACAGACAAATCCACAACACGTGCAATTAGCTGTTGGCAAGAAGTGCATTTATGCAGCGTTAAAATCTAACTTTGACATATGACCCCTCTTAAATGCTCCAACTGTCACACTGACATAAAATATTAAGTGTTACAACATAAAAAGAGCCAAACCGCAGGCTTTGAAGGGTAATCCAGGTTCCCTGCGTGAAATAGGATAGGCTTTTTAAGTCCTAATAAGTTCTTAATTTAGTGGAAACACAGCAAAGAGGCACACAAACACACACACAGAAGGTCAATGGCAGCTTCCCATCAAGGTTGACTTATTCCCTCTCTAAATTCTGTTGTGTGTGTGTGTGTGTGTGTGTGTGCGCGCCCCTGCATGCACCAAACATACTGGTGTCCATTTTTAGCAGATTTCTCTTGAAGTGAAACATATGGGCTTAATACAGGTTGTGATCATCTGAACAAATCATCCATGTAAGTCTTAAAGTTGAATTTAATGCATCTATAATTGCTCATTATGCTACTTCACTCCTCCTTTTATGCTGGGTTTGGGTGTCAATTTGGAAGGTGCCTTAAAATCTACTGAGGCTAGTTAATCAGAGCACGTGGCGACCAGAAGCGCCTCATTAATCAAAAGAGTTCTTGATTAGACAAGATGGAGCAGCAAATGGGTGGAAAGAGACTTCTGATGGAGAAGAACGGCAGCACTCACGACATCGTTGTTGCTTTTATCTTCTGCTTTGAAGTTGAGTCAGCTGCTGTAAATATTTTGAAGATAAGAATAAACTTTAAATCAAATTTTCTTTTATTTCTAATTCACTTTATTCGCTAATTCAAAAGGGATATGACAGAAAAAAGCGAACACACTGAACAAAGCCACGATTAAAGGGGAACTCCGGTATTTTTAAACCTTGTTTCTGGCATGAAATACGTTCATCTACCCACTGAGAACAGTTTGGTGAAAGTCGGCGTCCTTCTGAAGATATTTAGATAACTGGAGATCCATATAACGGAGTGAACGGGGCTTAGAGGATGCAGCCTCTAAATAAGGCATTATCTGTCTTTATTTCACCAATACTTTAAGAAGAATGAATGAATGAACGTGTACTATAGCTCTGTTAGCTCATAGCTGCTGTTAGCTCATAGCTCTGTTAGCTCATAGCTGCTGTTAGCTCATAGCTCTGTTAGCTCATAGCTGCTGTTATGTGGCTACTTGCAGCTATAGGAGAGCTAACGGAGGGATTTCTACACAGGCACTCTACTGGGACCACTTCATCCACACGCCCCCCTGCAGCACAGTTTATTCACTCCGGTAAGAACGTCCATCTCACTGAAAGTCGTTGTTCACGTTGTCAAAATCTGATAAATATCCTGCCATGTTGCACAAAACTATCAGCAGCAAACTCTGTGTGAAGTTAGCCGACTGTCACAGAGCACGGAGTGAATAAACTGAGCTGCAGGGGGGCGTGTGGATGAAGTGGTCCCAGTAGTGTGCCTGTGTAGAAATCCCTCCGTTAGCTCTCCTATAGCTGCAAGTAGCCACATAACAGCAGCTATGAGCTAACAGAGCTATAGCACACATTCATTCATTCATTCTTCTTAAAGTATTGGTGAAATAAAGACAGATAATGCCTTATTTAGAGGCTGCATCCTCTAAGCCCCGTTCACTCCGTTATATGGATCTCCAGTTATCTAAATATCTTCTGAAGGACGCCGACTTTCACCAAACTGTTCTGTGTTACAGTTGTTAAAGGGAAGCTTCCACCTACAATGACCTGTCAGTAACTAACTCATCTAACATGATGATAGCGGGCCACATCACATGAATGAATGTACCGTTTCAACTTGCCTTTTTTATTGTGTCTTTCTTGTGAACAGTGTCTGCACAGAAGGAGGAAATATAATCCATCTAAGAGAAACGGTGCTGCTTTTACAGTCTGAAACAAGCTATGGACAGATGATAAGTTATTATGTCACTGTTAACACGATAAATGCATTAAATGAAAGAGCAACTTAGCCTTTAACTTTCACTCAGAGGGTAAGATGGTTTGAGATGCTGAATAGTCGGTTCAGTGAGAGCTTCCCTCTTGATTTGCCTTGTGTGCTGAGACTTATCTACCAAGAGTACAGCAGGCATGAAAATCAATGGAAAAGGGCGGTAATGTAACAGCTATAATTGTTTGTTTTTGGAGTTTCATGAAACAAATGCAAACACAAGCCAGTGCTTTCTATCACACGGCAAAGTGGAACATTTCTACAGCGATAATTGCACCTGCGTGCATGAGAACAAGATTTCATATTATTTGTTTCGGTTAAAGTTGACTTTTATCTGAAAGTTTACTTGTGCATGGATGAACGAATGTTTCCAATTACAGCAACAATGTGTAAACATGCTTCCACACACACACACACACACAACCAAGCACACGGACTGGCTGGCATCCCGCTCTATTGACAGCTGACAGCTTCAAGCTGACACCAAGTGTGGATTTCACTCCTGCTGTTTAATTGACATCCTGTTGCTTGTCCGCCTCTCTTTCTGCGGCTCCTTCAATCAGAGCACCACTGTTTCATTCTCACTCTAACAATGCAGGTCACTTAACCCTTTAATGTCCTCCATCACACACATTGCTCCCATAGTTAAGCTGCTATAGGCCCAGACTGCTGGGGGGCCTCATCTGTCACACCTTTCCTCTCTTTGCTCTCTTTTTCCCCCTGTTTAATTTCTCAAATGATTTTCTGTCCCTGTGACATTATTGTGGTTATTAACTTGTGTTTCCCTGTTCCAGCAGGTATCCTTTGAATGGTGTTATGGTGTTTTTCCCCCCTCTTTTCCCTCTTTTCTGTCTTCTCAAACCCCAGCTGGTCCAGGCGGATGGACACCCTTCCTGGTTCTAGTCCTGCCAGAGGTTTCTTCCTGAGTCTGGTTCTGCCAGAGGTTTCTTCCTGGTTCTGGTCCTGCCAGAGGTTTCTTCCTGGTTCTGGTTCTGCCAGAGGTTTCTTCCCGAGTCTGGTTCTGCCAGAGGTTTCTTCCTGGTTCTGGTTCTGCCAGAGGTTTCTTCCTGAGTCTGGTTCTGCCAGAGGTTTCTTCCCGAGTCTGGTTCTGCCAGAGGTTTCTTCCTGGTTCTGGTTCTGCCAGAGGTTTCTTCCTGAGTCTGGTTCTGCCAGAGGTTTCTTCCTGAGTCTGCCAGAGGTTTCTTCCTGGTTCTGGTTCTGCCAGAGGTTTCTTCCTGGTTCTGGTTCTGCCAGAGGTTTCTTCCTGAGTCTGGTTCTGCCAGAGGTTTCTTCCTGAGTCTGCCAGAGGTTTCTTCCTGGTTCTGGTTCTGCCAGAGGTTTCTTCCTGGTTCTGGTTCTGCCAGAGGTTTCTTCCTGGTTCTGCCAGAGGTTTCTTCCCGGTTCTGGTTCTGCCAGAGGTTTCTTCCTGGTTCTGGTTCTGCCAGAGGTTTCTTCCTGTTAAAGGGAGTCGTTCCTTTCCACAGTCCCTCAGGCTCAGGACGGGAGATTGGACTGAAGACAAGTTTCGGTCCAATCTGTTGGTTTCCTTAGCTAGGATATTATTTTTGAATTGGCTCCATATGAATTAATTGGATTATAATTACAATGAATTGAATTCCAATTGGCTTGAATTGAACTTTATTACTTAAGTGCCTTGAGATGACAATTGTAATCTAGCTCTTTATAAATAAAATTGAATTGAATTGAATTGAATTGAAATAAATTGAATTGAATTGAATTGAATTGAAATAAATTGAATTGAATTGAATTGAATTGAAATAAATTGAATTGAATTGAATTGCTCACATTTGACAGTCAGCTCATCCGCTGGAGGAATAATGGCAAAACGGTGTGTTTTAGACATTAATATGAAGTTAAAGGGAATAATATATGCAGACACAGTCCAGTGAGATAAGATTACATTACAATAAGGGGATTACAAGCATGAACTGTTTCCCGTGACTATTCTATTATTCTTTATCAGCTGATTTGATGAATTAAATTAACACATTAAAGGGCCTTAAAGATATAGTATTAAACACAGGATTTGACAAAAAACAACATGATCAGAAATAGTTAAAAGGTTTAACAGAATATCTGCAAACAAGACTATAAACTTTGAGCCTCACAGGAATACACAGAATTGAGTGTCTGGACCATAGAAAGAAGCTTTTCTATCCGAGCCCCACCCCAGGTCATTCATTCATTCTAAGGATGGCAGAAATTCATTCTTATTACTCACACTTGTTCCTAAACTGAACCAGGTAACTTTCAGCCTAAACCAAAAAGGACCGTAATGAACTTTACAATAAACACTTGAGTGTAAAGGACCAGAATAACAGTTCTACTCAGGAATCAAACCAGGATCCAGTTATTTATCAGTTATTCCCAGAACTAACTCAACGACCATGAATGTAAACTAATGGTTCACACTCGTACCTTCAGGCAACCTTGAATTTAACCTGACCTGCACATCTTCCAGCTGTTGGAGCTTCTTCTGAGAGTTGAACCTGGAGCTTCTTTATGTTGCACCCATGAACTTGTCCCCCTGACCAAGCTGCTCATTTCAACACATAAATGACGTTGTTTTCTTTTGAGCAGGTGGATCTGTCTCTAACCCTGTTTATTTCTGATTAAACACAAACAGAAACAATAATGTTAAATCCCTGCAGAGAGACAATGATTAGTAGGTGTTGGCCTCTGAGGTATCTGTGACTGTAATGATGATAATGGACGCTCATGGAAACGTCTCCCTGAGGACAATAAACAGGACGTGAAAGACGATTATGGGTGCTCAAAGGCCTTGTAATTATATAGTGGCTTAGACAGATGTCAGGTCTAAATAATGAGAGGTGTTGCTGACTCACCTGCTGGACGGCGTGACGGCGGCGTCATTCCCACACGTCAAAATAAATGTCATAATTGTCCTACATAGTAGCCGTAGACCGGAGGAGTCATTATATCAAAGAGAATGGCTAGTTGTGTCCAAGTTTGTTTTAAACTTCACTTTTGCTCCCATTTGCTCTGTGCTGATTTTTTCTTTCTTTACTTTTTGGTTATTTTAAGGGATTACAAATAGCTTGGTTAGGGTTAGGAAAACATCACGGCCTGTCTCACATACAAATGATGTTAAAAACGAATATGAAACTACACAAAAACTGGTGCAGGTATAGAAAAAAAACAACAGAAAACACAACCTTCAACTGAAATGCATTACTTTAAAAGTGCATAAAGCAAAAGTTGTGCTTATCTGCAAGAATACTGTGACGTAACGAGCCTTTTTCATGATTCACCCTGAGCCTCGGCTGCATCTTCTCTGGTTTAACACATCTTTACCCTTTGGGAGCTGTCTTCAGGGTAACATCTCTTTCAAATTTCCCTGAGTGAAGAGTGCAGAGAGCTTTATAAATAAAATTGAATTGAATTGAAATAAATTGAATTGAATTGAATTGCTCACATTTGACAGTCAGCTCATCCGCTGGAGGAATAATGGCAAAACGGTGTGTTTTAGACATTAATATGAAGTTAAAGGGAATAATATATGCAGACACAGTCCAGTGAGATAAGATTACTTTACAATAAGGGGATTACAAGCATGAACTGTTTCCCGTGACTATTCTATTATTCTTTATCAGCTGATTTTATGAATTAAATTAACACATTAAAGGGCCTTAAAGATATAGCATTAAACACAGGATTTGACAAAAAAAACAACATGATCAGAAAAATGTTAAAAACAAATATGAAACTACACAAAAACTGGTGCAGGTATATAAAAAAAACAACAGAAAACACAATCTTCAACTGAAATGCATTACTTTAAACGTGCATAAAGCAAAAGTTGTGCTTATCTGCAAGAATAATGTGACGTAACGAGCCTTTTTCGTGATTCACCCTGAGCCTCGGGTGCATCTTCTCTGGTTTAACACATCTTTACCCTTTGGGAGCTGTCTTCAGGGTAACATCTCTTTCAAATTTCCCTGAGTGAAGAGTGCAGAGAGCATCATAAACCACATGTCCTAGAAAGCTCCGAGTTTGGAAAGAAAAAAAGAAAGGGGGGGGGTAGCTAATCTATGAACTAACCACTGCTGAGACGGCAGGCTGAGCCTCAGGTATTTCATGCACTTCACAACTTCAAATTAAGAAGCAATTATATTCTCTCCTGGGTCATTACTAATCCTGCTGAGGTAATGGAGCCGCACCTACAGCCTTAATTGCAGGGATTACAACTGAAAAGGCATAATTTCTTTACCAGTACTGTTAGACACAAACCGTAGTAGGAAGAAAGGAAACTTTGATACCTCATTTGCTAACGCTAAGAAAGCGTTGAGCGAAAAGAAATGATTTCAAATCTCTCTCCTTGTTTTGTTTTCGCTGTCAAATGAGGCAACGCTCTTACAAAAGTCGTATGCAAATTCCTTTTTAAAGTGTAGGCCCCCGGAGTTGAAGTACGATGATTTCAGCAGAGATGAATAGATTATTTACCTTCTCAAGCCATAGCACACGCATGTTTTCCAATGCATGTTGGATTCTCAGCCATATACAACTTGTGTTGAGCAAAAAGCTGCTGGTGCCTGCCCCAAAACTGCACAGAATGTAGCGCAAGAGCACCATGAAATGCACGGGGACACTTTGATGCAACTTTTGAACCTCCTGCAGGGAAAAGGAGGGAACATTTAGCCTTGTGCAGACACAAACATTGAATTTCTAATACAAAGTGGATGCTCTGAATGCAGCGAGTCAAAGCCAAAGACAGAGAAGATAAGAGAGAAGAGGTGAGAGTTGAAGAGAACAGGGCAGAGGAACATCCTCCTTCCCATTAGGTAGTAATACCCCCAACTTTGTTCAAGAGGAAACATTCCCTCTTGTCACCACTGTGTCTGCTGGGGGCGGAGAGTCCACCTAACCCAATTATCAGCCTTTTTCCTTATTATAGCCTGTCAAGTCCAAGTTCTTGTGACTAGCACTTGTTTAGGTTTATCATTTCTTTCCTAATAGTTTCCATTTACTAGGACTGGTAATAGAGAATATAAATAACAGCAATAAAGCCGATGGAATTACACAGGGAAGCCCAAAAGAGTTTAATGCAGTTGATTTTCTAAATGCATTTTTTAACCCGTACTTCAAATTAGTGTAAATTACAACTGGCAAGAAATGCAGGCAGTGGAATGACATACCATGGGAACCGATTCATGCATGTTTGTGCAGAATTAAAAGCAATTAACAGCAAAACCTTATTTACGCCGGTGAGATCGTTAAATTTGAAACAGGAGGATAAATAATGTGTCACATAATAGGTGTCAGTGTAATGCAGGATTTCAGTGCCGTGCATGGGTCAGCATGTTCCAGGACCCTTAAATCACCTGAACGCTGGTGTAATTACGGCTCTCTGGGACGCCACTCAACCCTCTAATACCCAGGGGGCTCTACAGCGGCGCCACTTGTTGTGCAAGTCTTCACAGAGAGGGAGCTGCAGGGAAGGAAACACTGAGAAAGGTGGGGGAAGTAGCTGAGGTTGGAGGAGAGCTGGGATGGCCTTGGGCAGTTTCGAGGTTAATCCTCTAAATGTGGGCTGACAAAGCAATATTGCTGAGTGAGTGTGCGTGCAAAAGGGGGTGACCAAGGTTGTGGAGTGGGGGTGGGGGCAAAGGACGCTCCAACATGAGTGAGCCAAGATTTTAAATTGTGTTTTTCTCTTTGATCAAAACCTGACAAACATTTGCTGCTCAGCCAGTTTTACAAGCCACAGTTACACACAAACAGATTAAAAGTGTTACTCAGGGACACTTAAACTGACGTTAGAGTTAGTCCGAGGAAGACTTTCCCTTGTTTTCCTTTTGCTCTGAGCACAGGGATTAAGATAACAATGTCTGGTCATCTTCTGGAAGCTCCAGGCTTCTGGAAGCTGTGTCACACTGTGTTGTTGGCAATGACGCCCCTTCAACATGAACTCCAAGTGAGGATTATGCACGTACGAACTCTCGAAAGTTTATCAGTTCGAAGAAATTAGGTATTAACTTTGTTCAAACATGGGTTTAACTTAACTTTAACTTATTTTCAGTGTCTGAACAACAAATGATCAACAAATCTAGAATTTGAAGTCAGCAAATTCCATTTAATTGTCCGTTTCAATCATCTGAAAATGGAGGACAGCAATTATTGGACTTTTGGAAGAGGAATCGGTGCTCGACAGTCAGGGGTTGATGTTGTCTGACTTCCCCGCTCATGTATCTTTAATAGGAGGCAGGAGCACACTGTGCCTGTGAAGCCACATTGTTGTAAGACATGCAGTAAAAGCTCTCTTTAGAATTCTTATTCTGCATTTGCAAGGCAAGGCAAGTTTATTTGTACAGAACAATTCAACGACAAGGTGATTCAAAGTGCTTTACAGAGACATTAAAACAGAAGAAATAAAAAGCATGTTTAAAATTTAAACAAAAGAAAGAAATAAGAACAATAGATAAAATCAGAAAAAAAAAAATATATATGAAAGATAAAATCAGGAGTTAAAATATGATTCCATTTTGAAACTCAAGCTTATTCAAATGCAGCTGAAAATAGATGTGTTTTCACATCTATCTAGAGTGTTTCAGCTGATCTGAGGCTTTCTGGGAGTTTGTTCCAGACATGTGGAGCATAGAAGCTGAATGCAGCTTCTCCAGGTCTGGTTCTGACTCTGGGAACTGATAAAGAACCAGATCCAGATGACCTGAGGGGTCTGGAAGGTTCATACTGGGTCAGGAGGTCACTGATGCATTTTGGTCCATTCAGAGCTTTAAAGTCTATCCTCTGATGGACCGGCAGCCAGTGGAAAGACCTCAGAGCTTGCCTCTACATGAAAGTTACCGTCATACTTATGCAAGTCATCCAGTCCATGGAAACTAATGCACCCCCCATACCATCACAGATAGTGTCATGCTCACCTTTTATCAGCCTGGCTTGTTATTCTTTACTTTGGAATTAAAAATCAGTGGTTTTTTCCCCCAGAAGCTGTTGAAACTTGGACAGAACACATGTCCACCGTCTTTCTGTCCATCTCAGATGAGCTCATCATCAGATAACTTGGCCGTGTTTCAGCACATAGTTGATATAGAGCTTCCTTCTTGTGTAATACAGTTTGAGTTTCATCATTTTGAATGCAGCAGCAGCTCAAAGATCGTCTGCAGGGAGCCCAGATTTTGCACGATTCCCTGAATCTTGTCACAATATTTTACACTGCAGATGTTAAAAGATAAGAGAAGTTTTTTGCAATTTTGGATTGGGAAATATTATTTTTTAACCGATCAATGATTTTCTCATGGAATTCGTTGAGGCCCATCCTTCCTTCAAAAGACTAAACCTGTCACAAGAGGCAAAAAGTGGACCCAAATGCAAGACTACCGGAGCTGGAGATGATTTTCACAGGCTTTAATAATACACTTACAGAAAGTAACAAGACTGGCTGACAAGGACAAGGCAACTGAGAGCAGCAGGAGAACAACTACAGTCTGGCACTGAAGAAAGAAGCAGCTGGAGGATATATACTACAGTTTAAATTACAAAATGAACAGCAGCTGAGGCAAAATCAGCAGCTGAAGACAGGAAGTGAATCACCAGAATACACATAAGGGCAAGCGATACAAAATAAAACAGGAAGCAGTGCAAGAAGTAAACCAATAACTAAAAGGGGAAACCAGATGATAAGAAAACCAAGAAACCAAAACATCGTGTCTTTAGAGAACGCTACTTACCCAACCCTGACACCGTGACCTGTTATCAACGAATCTGCTCAATCTTCCAGAGTTAAATGTCTTTTCTTGTCCTCTTTTGAGTGAATTTTTTTTTACTTTCTGCAAACTTTGAGGCTGGTCACATAAGATACTGAAAATACTTTGGTTTTTTTAGTTGTGTGTGTCAAATAAAGGTTTAAATAGATTAAATCTGAATTAATTACAGACGTGGGTTTTGGTCAGTTTAAGAAAACTTGGGCAGGTATGTCCAACACTCTTTGAGTTATCTAATAAATCACTGATTTATGAGCTTGATGTGTTGCAGAGAAATAGACAGTTTTCCGTAACAAAGAGGGCTGAAGTTCTGACAAGACATCTGGCGCCTTCTGCCATATATTATCTGTTATCACAATCAAGTGTGTTAACATGGATTAATACAAAGGCTCACAGAGAAAAGGGTTTATTGTAAAGAGACTATGCTTTCATAATGGATTAGATTGTCATCTATCAAATTCATTTTCTGCTTTTTTTCCCATGGACATGCCAGCATGACGGACACTGACACAAATCTTATTTTTAATGGTGCTCTTATCTGCATCTAAGGCTCTCATAGCATATATTCAGTGCCTAGAAGAGGACATCACTGCTGTCAGTTGTAAATTCCAGGTAAAGTAAAGCAGGAAAACCCTACAACAGATAAGCATCACTGTTTGATCAACCAATGACTTAATGTACACTGTCACTGACATGCAATGTAGAAATCATACTACTTTCTAAATATACACAATTATATCTATTAAAGTGGAAAAACTGTCTCTAAGAGAGATTTTTTCTATTTGCATGTTCAAAGAGAACAGAAATGAGCCATTAAATTTGATCCTGTTTTTATCTCTGAACAGGATTGCAATTGTCTTGCTGTATAAGTGTGCTATAATGCAGCTGCAGTAGCCTCGCTTTCATGAGATAATAAGTAAACTACACAGTCATAGCCAAAACCATACTTTCATGGATCATTTAGAATTAACATGAACATCTCAAACGCAGCTCTGCGCTATCAGTCCATCTTTATAGGTTAAGGGCAGTACAGAGCTGTTTTTCATACTGTTAAGATAAAATTTACTCTGGCGCCTAATGTTTTATTTGAGGTTAATTGCAGATTTGTATCTGCTTTGATTGATAATCCAGAAATGACTAATGTACCGAAGGCCGAAGGGGCTTCCACATGTTTTAATATGAATATTGTGGTAGAAAACATCTACAAACAAAACACACTCCTATTTGCACAGATAGAGTAGATGTAAATGTATCTGAAGGACGTGTTAGTCACTAATGCTACTCTTACAAAGTCAGAGTCACAAAGACAGTTTGGGTGGGGACTGCTGTGACCGGATTTCTGTTGTCGCTCCTTTGAGCTGACAGCAGAGGTTGTCACAGAGCTGCAGGACTCGCCACACTAGACTGATGTTGTTGTTTCATATATTCAATTTACACATTATTTGAAAGCACATATGTTGGAATAGCATGACACAGCCCTCCATAAACAGTTTGCTGTCGGTGCTATGAATGTGATATACATTCAGATTCCATCTTAAATCAGATAAATTGATCATTATCTTCAGATTAAATTCTATTAATTACTCATAATTACTCTGCATTGCTTGGCTGATGCTCTGACTTTTAAAGCATCAGAACTTCTTACCAAAATATCCGTTTGTTTTTATGGCAACACAGATATTTATTGTTCATACCTTAACACACATCATTGCATGACATCTCACTGGAGCACAAATCTACATACGAACAGCGATGCATGAAGATATTAATGCCTTTGCCTAATTTATTTTTCACTCATTTCACCCATCCCTTGTCTCAGATTTGACAGGGTTCCCAGTGGTTTGTTGAAGCAATTACCTGTAGACATGGTGCAGAACAAAGCAATCAGGGAGGGTCCCTAAATATGCTGTCTAGACTTGATGTCTCGCTCCCTCTCTGTGTCCCTGGTTTATTGTGAGACCTGTTGTCTGACCTGACGAGGAGCCAACCTTTAACTTTAAAGAGGACCCATGGCACCAATTGTCTCCAGCTCATTACTTGTCATTTATCCTTTAATCTAAGAATGAAAACATTGTTTTGTTTCCAATGGGGTATTTTTTATTTAAACCACCAACCAATTTCAGCACCTCAAAAGTTAAAGAATAATATATCTGAAGCCTCTGACTCTGAGACAAACAACAGGGCAGTGGAGTGAAGAGACAGTTAGTCTCACCCGCTCTAATGGCCCTCCTTTGAAGTGGTGAAGATTGTGCTTGTAATCAGCTTAATTGATTGTAACAAGGCACCAGGACCAGAGAGAGATAGAGACAGAACACTGTGGGGTGGTTTTAGAGAATCAGTTGTGTTTGGGTAGAGTACTAATTCACCATAATGACAGTCATTACTCCAAATGCAAACAATGTCACACAGTTCCTCAAACCCTGGGTCAAGTTGGCAGATGCAGACATTGTACTGAAACACAGCCACAGGGAAACTGCAAGTAAATAAGATTTAAGTAGTGCTCAAATACTATTGAATGGTTGGTAATTGCTACTCAGTCAAGTACAGAATTAACCGAAGTGCGACCTAAATGTTGCAGAGCGCTTTACATACAAATACAGTGTTTACATGAATATATGCAACTAATTGTCACATCTTTGGTAAAAATAACTTCCTTTCCCCCTGACAATATCTGTTTTGTCAGTGTCTTTCTTACTTGTTCCCTCCGCATTCTTGTCTCATCATCTGGAGTTGATCACTCCATTTCCTGGCTACTATTACAGTTAACAATTATCTTCAGATCAGCAGACTGCCAAACTTAAGAGGTTTGGAGGGAGGTACCACAAGTGATGCAGGGAGAGTTAGAAAAAAAGGACAATTCTCAAATATGTTCTGAGGAAGTTGCTGAGAAGCCATATTCCAGCATTTAAACGTATGGCAAATACTTTGTTGTCTCTAAATAGATGCATTAAACAACCGTGTGACATTTCAACAAGTCTAAAGAATGACAAAATGTTAATTTACAACACTGAATTCTTTTGTTTATAAAATTAAATCAATTTATGCTTGTTGTGACGACAGCATTACTGAAAATATCTATGAGCACATAGATTTTACATCTGCCTACACGCTCAAAAGAAGAGTGAAAGTGACTCAAAACTCCAAAGTGTTGGTTCAGAAAATAAAAACATCAAGTCAGTGTGGCTCCTCTGTAACACTCAGGGGGTCCACATGATGAGATTAGCTGGATTACAGCTACAGTTGGGTTCTGCTCCTTATCTGAGGGTAATTATCCTTGGATATATGGCGGTGAATGAATGGAATCACTGGCACAAAGCATGTCATACCCCGGTACGATAGGTGGCGCTGTCCCCATTTCAGCTATCGCTAATAGAGCCACTTCCTGTTGACGTCTTCACCGCCAACAACAACAAACTCAGGCATTCAGAAAGATGGGGAACGCAGAGCGAGATGAAGCTGCGTCCCTCTCCATCTGTGATGAGCTGGTTATGGCACAGACGATGCACAACGGCGCATTCTCCATCGCCTTGTTTGTTTCTTTCTGACGACAACAACAGAAAAAATCTGGAGCATGTGCAGATCCGATCCACTGTCGTCTATGTGCACGTTCAGTGCACGTTTGGATCGAGTTATCTCGGGGTCTTAATTCGATCCGATCCATTTTCTTGTCAGATTAAGGCGTCTACATGAGCTGAATAACTCAGTGTTATTGTAATTTAGCCATTAATCAGATCCGATGGCGCTCATGTAACCGCACTGAATGAAAGGGGCAGCAATGATGTCAGCGACTGAATCAGATTTTAAATCCGCGCCGTCTGAGGACCAGAAGTCCAAAGCCACCCAGCATTGGTTTTTCAACCTTGCTCCAATATTCTCTGAATCTTTTAATGATGTTTTGTATGTAGATGATGAAATTATCAAATTCTCTGTAATTGTACAGTGAGAAATAATCACTCTTTGGGATGATCTTTTTCACCCAATCATGTAACTGAGGTGCAGTTGCTCTGATTAGTTATGAAAGGTCATGTACTTTGATATAGACTGTAATCAAACATAGAATTAAGTGTTTTTAAACAAAACACTGAACTTTCCACACTTCAACACGTTAAACAAACTATTTTAAGGAACCATGTGGGGTGGGGCTTGCATGCATTGTGAGGAACCATGGAAAAGAGAAGCTAGCATGCGATCAGATGTTAGCACAAGCATTATGGAGAAGACAGAAGAAGCAATAAACCGTAGTTCTTAAGCGGGTGTCTCTAGGCTTTTTTACCTAAATGCTAGCTCGGTTTGCTCCAAAGCTCCGCTGCTGAGTAAACCATCAGCAGGGGTCCAATTAGCCATATTAGCTCCCCGGAGCACTTGACTAGGAACTCTGAAGCTAGTTGAAAAAACGACTGAATGAGCAGGGACCTCTGAGTCGCAGGGTCCCTCAGATTGTGACTGAGAGCTAGATCTCAGGAGCTTGCACACTGCAGCTCTTGGCTAGCAAGCATAGCCTTTCTTACACTGTTGAAAGCCACAGAAATTCAATACACTTTGATTCTGTTATTTATTTTGTGCACGTAAACTTGGAACTCAACTTTTTCCTCTTGAGAATAGCTCTGTGGCTCAAACATTTATGGCTGAATTACAACACCATCAGAGGTGCTAAAGTGAGCACTGAATGAAAGGGGCAGCAATGATGTCTGCGACTGAATCAGATTTTAAATCCGCGCCGTCTGAGGACCAGAAGTCCAAAGCCACCCAGCATTGGTTTTTCAACCTTGCTCCAATATTCTCTGAATCTTTTAATGATGTTTTGTATGTAGATGATGAAATGATCAAATTCTCTGTAATTGTACAGTGACAAATAATCACTCTTTGGGATGATCTTTTTCACCCAATCATGTAACTGAGGTGCAGTTGCTCTGATTAGTTATGAAAGGTCATGTAGTTTGATATAGACTGTAATCAAACATAGAATTAAGTGTTTTTAAACAAAACATTGAACTTTCCACACTTCAACACGTTAAACAAACTATTTTAAGGAACCATGTGTTGTGGGGCTTGCATGCATTGTGAGGGGGTGGCAACACCCATTCCGAAATCCCGCCATTCCGACAAGGCTTTCCGTATAAGGAAATGTGTGTTACTCAACAGGTGAGTCCCTTCTTTCTGTTCATGCAATTTATATGTTTAACACATGTTTACAGACAAGCGTTATTAAAAACACAAAGTCTGGGCAACTGGAGGAGGAGAAGCAGTCCGCGGTGGTTTTCAATCACACACTCTAATGCCACTTGTTTCAACTTCCGAAAATTTAATCCAGGAAAAAAAGGCTTACAAACATGGACCGAAACGGCTCCATAACACGCACAAGAATCCAAAAGAAACGAAAGTTAACTAAAGGAAAGCAAATAAACAGCATGAAGTGGTCAAAATTGGTTTTACGCATGCCTATATGCGTCTGGCACATGCGTCTTCGGGCTCTCCCACGTTGGTTTGTGGATGAAAGCTATATGTTCAGCTGTAATGCCATATAAAAACAATCTCTACATGACATTTACTCCCAGGTGTGACCAGTTAGGACCTTAAGATATCAACAGGCTGTATAAAGCCTTGCGCAACGGCTGTGTGTTTGTGCCAAATGCGCAAAGCCCATCCGCGCTTCCCATAATTGGAGCGAGTACTCATAAATCACGTGAATAACACGAATAAACGTTTTTACTGCATTTTGTTGTGTTTTATACGTTCTATGCTGGCATTTCTCTCCTCTCCTATTGGCAAGGCAAGGCAGAGTGCTCGCAACTGTGTCCTGTGCAGTAGCCGTGATATCTGTTATTGCAATTATTACTTTTGCATATGATGACAGCGGGCAAAAGACGCATGGGCTCTGTGGAGAGCTCCGCTCCAGCTGGCTGCTGACAGCTCACTGACACTGTATTTCTGCTTAATCAGTTTCAGTCTCGCCAGAGTTACATTAATATCTGTATTTTTATATTTGAATTTCAGGGGATTTTGATAATAGATTATTAAAGTTTGTTTGCGAGGCTGTGGCCTCTGCATGTGCAGAGCTTGTGCGCCAAACTTTAGGGCGTATTTGCGCCGGCATATCATTAGTGCAAAATGTTTTGGGTAAAACAGGCTATTAAAAGGAACTGTCGGAATGGCGGTATGTTAAAAAAAAAAAAACATACTGCTATTCCGACCATAGGAGGAAAAAAGTGTCGGAATGGCGGGACGTTTGATAAAAAATTAATTGTCGCCGACAATTGGAGACCAATGTCGGAATGGCGAGATGTCGGAATGGCAGCATGTAACCGAGTAAACCATCAGCTCTCTCTCAGCTGAATTAGTTGCGAATTCCAAAGACGTAGGGGTCCAATTAGCCATATTAGCTCCCCGGAGCACTTGACTAGGAACTCTGAAGCTAGTTGAAAAAACGACTGAATGAGCAGGGACCTCTGAGTCGCAGGGTCCCTCAGATTGTAACTGAGAGCTAGATCTCAGGAGCTCGCACACTGCAGCTCTTGGCTAGCAAGCATAGCCTTTCTTACACTGTTGAAAGCCACAGAAATTCAATACACTTTGATTCTGTTATTTATTTTGTGCACGTAAACTTGGAACTCAACTTTTTCCTCTTGAGAATACCTCTGTGGCTCAAACATTTATGGCTGAATTACAACACCATCAGAGGTGCTAAAGTGAGCATACTGAAGACTAAACAGAGAGAGACTAGTGAAGGCCACTTTCAGCTACTGGTGGGGGGAGATGGAGGTGGGACGGATTTGCATTTGCATTGATCCCCGTTCACTGAATGAGGAAAAGGGTGAAGACCACGGATTGTCCAAACTCCTGCAGCTCATAGGAGCGCTGCTTTACAGGATGTGGATGTTGTTTATGTTACTCAAGAGGATGAAAATGTGAAATGCAGTGGGAGGTGTTTTCTAGGAATGATTGAATATGAATTCACAAAAGCATGGTATAGATGTGACGAACACAGCCAACCGTTATCCTCTTTGAAAGCGCTTTAAGTGTCATAATTGAGACAATCAAGCTTATGCCCACTTTTATTCTTAGTCTGCTGATCATACACACTCTTTGTCTTTTTTCTTTGGCTTGTGTGGTTACTGCCAATTAGTTTAATGGCAAGTTCATCTTACTCCATTTCAAAGGTAGCATGCAGAGTTTTACCTTTGACCCTGTGGGTGCAGAACTGGCCACAGCAACTCCTCAGCCACTTCTTGCTCTACAGGGTCAGAACAAAGCCGATATGTTTGTGTTGCAGTGTGCATCATATCAAGCTCTATACTTGACCCCATAGTGACTGGAGTTTTCCACTTGTTAACATCAGTTTACAGCGGTAAACCTTTCATTTTAACCCAGATCTGCTGTCATGTCAGGTCATATGCTGGTATTTACCTCATATTATATTTCCATGATCACCTGACTTCCAGAACCATCTATCAATCAGACGACCTCTGAGTGATTTGGATAATCTGCTGCACAGTTAATCAATCAGCTCTGAGGTTTTTCAGCCATTTGCTCATTCAGGCACTTGATCATCTTAAACTGTTTAAATCACTGGGCAACTAACAAATGAGTCAGTGAGCCAGCCAGCCCCTCTCCAACCGCTGACCTTTCAAATGGTTGTGACAGACTTTGATGTTCGCTTTTCCTTGTCTTAAAGTGGTGACTGTTTTGTTTATTCAGGGAAGTGCTTTGTAATTTTATGACTCTATAAAAAAAAGATCTGATTAGACACCAATGGCCAAGCTGCCCAAACTGAATTCAACCCAAAGAGGTTAAACACAGAGATACAAACTTGAAGCTCAGTAAAGATGACTGAACTTTTAGTGCTGTATTTCAAAAGGCTTGATTCATACCGAGATAGCAAACCTTTGGCCCAATAAAGAGATTTCAAAAGTACTAACGTTAGAAATGAGACATTTCTTTTCTTTTATGTCTCTATTTTACTGTTTTGAAGTATATAAAAAGTCAAAAGGCCTCCTTTTTGGTCAGTGATTTATATACTATACGATATATATGTAGATATGTGTGTACACACACGTATGTTCACACACATACACGTAAAAAACTGAGGTTTTGAGCATCTCTGCCTGCTTCTTGCATGTCCACATGAGTTGTGTCTCTGAACCCACGGCCATTCCTCCTCCCAAATCACATATATGAGTGAGAAGGCTCCGTTACGACCTCCCTCGCCGGCTCAGAGGAATATCAGCGGCGGATCAACTCCGGCCCGTGTCCCGGCTCTGTACTTTCACACATGACACAATGTGCAAAGAAGGCACATCACTATCTGAAAGCGACTTTTGTGTGCCGGAAACCATAACCATAACGATGTCTCTATGCAGTTTGTCGATGTTTCCCAGAGCTTTCATTGCCTTACACGGTCATGTGTTGTTGGGCAGCAACTCCAGAGGTTTGTCCACACAAACATCACTTTTGTCTTTCGGTTTGGCCACACACAAACTACTGTTTTCACCAAAGGATAACCAGCTGACTTGACCTGCTCAGAAGGTTCTTTCCTTGTACTTTAATGTGTCCTTAATGTGGACATTTTTGCTACTGCTTGGCCTGACATATCAATGTTTTCTGCTTTCTAGTCTTTTACAGAGATATTTTTTCAAAAATACGGAAAAATAGTCCCTTGAAAATGTACAGTTGGCTTAACTGGCCCTATAACTGAAAATAGTCCTAAAATAGCCCTTTAACATTCTCCTGATTGCTTGGAAAACTTCTCCAAAATTATTGCTGTTGTCTTTCCTCCTCCTGGAATTGTGTTTATACACGCCTGAATGCTCCAGACCAGCAAACTACCACAACTTATGGCTCTATAGAGGCGCTCACACCTGCTGATGATCAAGTGCACTTCAATAGCAGCATCAGGCTATAACTTACCCTCTGAATTCCTAGTCTATATGAGATTCTATATATAGAATCTCATACAATGCTTTGGCAGTTTGGTTCAGTCTTTTTCTAGCCTGTTAAATAAATAATGACACGGTGTAGTATGTCATGTGTTGTTGTTTGTCTGAGGTTGTATTTACCTGCTTTTAGAAACTGGTAAGAACCGGATTATTTTCTAAACACTTCAATACATGTAGAGAATAGAATAGAATAGGATAGAAAAATACTTTATTCCCCCAGTGGGGTACAGTCATATATATATATATTTTAACATGATTGAACAAGTTACTACTTGAAAAACACTGACTTTTCAGCAGCATATTTTAACCAGGATTTAATTTATGTTGCTGTAGGGACATCACACATCTGCACCAGGTTGTCAAGCCATCAGATCTTAATGATACATTTTCTGTGGCAATTAAAATATGATTTTAAGCTGGTGATATACTGTACTTGACAAGCTTTATGGTGTATGACAATGAACTTAAACTATGACATAGACCAATGTATAGTAATAAATTTCCATGGCTTAAGAACTTAATTAAACACTATAATTGGAAAAGCTTTTTATTATCACTGTGTAGTCACAGTTGCTGAAAGACTGATGTTGTTGCACGAATAAATTCTATTTGTCCCACTTCAGCTCTTGTGTGTAAGCGCATTTCATTCACTTGTAACCCGAAGAGTGCGTGTAACTCAGTCATAATAGCTGGGAAAGTTGTGGCTTTTTTCTACCATGAAATGTAATTTACTGTAATGAGACAAAAATTTCACTTGAGGAGATTTGTTCTTGTGGTTTGAATTGTTTGTTGTGTGGAAGGTGGATTTCCCCAATCTCTGGAAAACTTCCCAGACAGTGCACGTTTACATGATCACATGCAACACACCCACACACACACACACGTCATTCGAATAATTACATATATGCACACAAGCCCCTCGAGCACCACTTAAAAACAATCATACCATTTCAGTGCCTCTACATTGTAACAGGCGGCCTTGTGATTTACTCGATGGCCTCGTCATAAATCCTACCTGTCAGAACCAATTAAGGCATAACATGTCACAGGGAATGTACATGATTGTATAAGGATCAGATGGCCCCTGGCTGGTCCTAAACTCTGTATCGAGGTTCAGAGTTTGACACGAAAACTGAAAATCATATACGAAGAGACTGGGGATCCTTCTTGTGTCTTATCCTCATTTCACTCCACCATCATTTTCCAAAAGCCTCAGTTTAATCCACTTCAGTTGAATTTGATCACATAGACCCAAGCCACATCTTTAGTCACTTCCGAGCACAAAGTAAAATCAGCTGAAACATGGAACTCCTTGGCTTAAATCCTCAGTAATACTACACTTTTTACATTTGCAAGATGCTCCTCAAAACAAATTCATGTGATACACTAGATGATAAAAAAGGAATACTTTAAGATGTCACCTGTAAAGGAGATAAATGCAGGCCCATTTGCACAATTTTATTTGGATATAAGGAGGGTGAAAAGGTTGCCGAGCTTGAATACGCCCAAACATCCAAAAATCCTCAAGGCGTAATATTTGAGTCACAAAATGAAAGGAAGACCTGATAATGAAGGGTTGTGGAGCTGTGAGGCTGTAAACCCAGATAAGCCTATATGTAAGTACACAGGTAGTGTTCAAAAACTTCATCAAAGAGCAGAGAGCACTTCCAATAATAAAACTGCGGTTGGCAGAAATTATAGTCCTCAAAAGAGCAGTTTGGTTCATGCATATGTTCTGGCACAAAAAGGAGGGAACCAAAACATTATTTTAAAGCAAAACTTTCAGCATTAGTTACAGAAATCTTCCACATATCTGTACAGATGTGTGTTTTAATGTTAACCATTCAGCCCCGACAGTGACCTATAATCCAGTGGGGCTGTTCTCAAGAGCCATCCCCTGCAGCCTCACAGTCATCAGCTGACTATCCTGTAACATGGCCCATGACTGAGTCAAGCAACAGATTGCCTCCTTCTCTTGTCATTAGCAAAATGGCCATGAATCTTTCACATTACAGGAGGCCTCATTCTCTGGCTTCTGAATAGATCTGTCTGCTGTGTTAGCAGCTAATTGGCACTGGCGCCATTGTAGCATTCAAGGTAGTCATTTAGGTGCATTACAGGCGGGGTTTCTGAGGATTTCCCAAGCCTCGCAGAGAGGGAGAGGTGGAGTGGGTGACAGCACTGAGGTAATTAGGTACCAAGTCAGAACAATGTGATCAACTTGAGCGTGCATGTGTCAGTTGTTTACAACTTGTCCCACTGGTTTGATAAGTTACAGTTTCCACTGAGAGGAGTTTGGTTTAGCTGTGTACCACACTGCGTCTAAATGTGTGTAGGCGAGGGATATAAAAAGAGAGCTGGAATAATACTTCAAATGTCACTAAAACTCTTTCACAAAATGTAATTAGTTTTAGTTTTACATCATTTTGCTGAGCTAAATGTTTCCCAAAAACTAGCTAACCGTGTTTTTGTTTCGCATTAGAAGAACGTAGTAGGCCTTCAACTTAATGCATAACAGGGGGAAATAACAGGGGAAAATACAAATTGTATTTGCACACATTTTGTATCTAAAGATATTTTGCCACCTATTGTTGTAAATAATTATCCTCATCAACTCTACCAGCACAGTGTCCTGTTGTACAGCAGAGTAAAAAAAAGCTTTAAAAAAAGCCCCAAATGCACAGTTGGGTTGTTTGCAGATCTTTTCACAATGATGCTAGTTGCAAGTAAGCACTAAAGAGCCACATTTTCCACCCCAGTCTTGAAAGGAAACGTGCAGGAACATTAGAATATGTTGAGTCAGATGGGGCTCAACTTAACGTTTTTGCATGTCAAACCACTGATTACAGCCATGGACTACAGAGTCCCAAAAGACAAGACTTTTAGGACAGTTTCACAAAGTGCAAGACATTTTTTTAGCCGTGATTTGTGCTGTGGACCGGCGTCTGTTACAGGTTCTGGAGAAACACTGCATTTTCTTCTCTGCTGAGCACCACTGATAAAGGCAAAAAGCGTCCAACAAACTTTCTTTTTCACATGACTTTCCCACAGAAAACCAGAAAAAAAGTTCACGTACTCCAGTATGTGTTTTGTTGGATTGCTGTTAGCTTTGTTAGCTTTATTGTGCTTATTTGCTGTGGCAACATTTGCTAAGTTTATGCAATGTCGCTATGTCTCAGCCGTTCATTTTTTTACCAAGATCTTGTCTTAACGATGGCAGAATAGGACTTTCTATGTAGAGTTTCTTAGTGAGGTTGAGGTCTGAACTCTGTGGTGGTTAATCCATGAATGAAAATGTTCAACTACTCCTTCACAATTTGGTGAATCTTGGCCTTGTCAGCTTGGAATGAGCCTGGAGGAAAAAATATCAAGAAAAAAATCCGGACAGTAAAACTGTTCAAATAGTCAATTGACCCAATTTTTGGGCACATGATGTTGCTGAACCGAGACCTGACCAGCTAAAACAACACATATGAGGAAAAGGTCAGAAGAAGTGGCAGTAAACGGGAGGATCTACCAGATAATGCTGAGTGAAATCAGATAAGTTTTTGCTATAAAAAAACTTTATTTTTTTAGCTTTTTAATGTGTTACTTTCCAAGCCCCCTATTTTTTGTTTTTGTATCAGCAGAGATAATAAAATGTGTGATGTCGCTGGCATGAATGAGTGTTTTAATGGCAATGTAAGTGTAGCCCAGCCTGCTGATTATCCCACCAAACATTCCACCACTTCAAAGCTTCTGCTGTAATTACAATGCTCTGAGGTGTGCCCGACCCTCACAACCAGAGACTTCTCAAGAAGTCACACATGCACGCACTCAGACATCTACGCAGTTCACACACAGACAAACATGCTCAGACAAATTACTTTCGCTATTATCAAGCTTAAACGATATTATGGAAAAAAGGAAGTAGGATGTGTGGGTAATTTTGCTACACCCAGCAGGGCACCCCTCTCGTTTCTACCCCACCTCCTCCTTCCTTCCTTCCTCTTTACCCCTTTCTACTTCTCCAGCAATATTCTTTTTGATAACTGTAGACATACAAGTATTTCCTAATTTGCACCAAGCAGAAAGGCTTGGCATTTCATAGATAATGCATCACATCCACTCACACTTTTTTCACTTGAGCCTGACATTATTTATAGAAAAGTTGTCAGTAGAGGGTGTAATATTTATTGGTGCAACACTGGTTGTGTCGTCCATGTAATACAAATAAATGATTGAGTGCTTCCTTCTTCAAACTTTAAAGATCACAGCTCCCTGTGTCATTTTTAATAATTCACAAGTGAAGAACTGTAGGACTTCAGATCATATGTAAATCAGACGTTTTTGTGTTGACGGTAAGAACAAATCTGGAAAGAAACACGTACAGAAAGCAAGAATGGACAGAATGAAGGAGCAAAACAGAGAGAGACTGTGGAAGGAAGGGCAAAAGGTCAGGAGCAGGAGTGAATCATGTCTGAGGCAAACAAATTGAAATGAACAAATCATCTGTAGGTCAGGACAGAAAGGAAGATGAGCCCCAGGAATATATGAAGAGGGTGCCTTGGATAGGGATGCATAGCTAAAGTAAAACTAGCAAGAATGAAGGACCAAAAGGATGAAGTCAGGAGTTAGAAAAGTAGCAAACATACGAAAATGACAGTCCACCAAGAACATGCTATGTGGCTGACTGACAAGGTGCCTGCAGGGTTACGGACACAGCCAGAGAGCGAGAAGTGGCGTGGGTGGAGGAGGAAGGAGGTAGGGATCCTGAACAGAGCTGTAAAAAAAAAAGGGCAACAGTTTCTCCCCTGAGGAGTCAGCTCTTTCATCTGGCCGCTCACTGGCGCCTTCACAAACCTCTGATTGTCTGTGAAATAACCCTACTTTAATAAGGCAGCAGTGGCAGCCTCCTGGGAACTGAGCTCTGCTGCACAAGCTACTCAGACCTGCTGGCTACATGCAAAAACAGAGGAAAGTTTAGATCAATTTATAGAGAAAAGTGCTTTGGATAAGTTTAGCATCCGGTGTGTTTAGGGGAAAAACAGACGGCTTCAAAACAAACTGAAAGACAACTTATTTCTGTTGGATCGGGAGGCTGTGGTGGCTTTGCTGTGGGCTGTACATACAAAGTCACTGCTTATATGGACCTTGTGATGTGAAACTGTGATTATCATTTAGCAAGAACTGTGTTGAGTTCACACAAATGAGTCAAAGATTCGCTGATGGAAGAATTTCAACCACCATCAAACGACTGTTTCTTGAGACACACGGCTCAATAAGTGTAAAGTCCTCAATTAGGAGTTGGGAACTTTCATCTGAAAGAGTGTGAAATTGTCCATGTAAAAATCACAATAAGTTATTTCATAATACATCACAGTGAGTTACTTGATGTCTGCTGTGGATAGTAAATGTGACTGAATCATAGGACATAAGATGAATGATTCAGCCACAGACATGGAGAGACATGTGAATGCCTAATCTACTTTGTGTCCAGTCGTGCCTCAGACAACAACTGGACCAAGCCAAGCGTATTAAGTACAGAATATGTAATCATGTTAAGCCATTTACTCTTTAATTTGAGTGTGAAACCCCTCCATAAATTTAGGATCGCTACAGTATAGTGCACAAGATCACTGAAGGTTAATTTGGAAAGTCCCAATGAAGGGAACACCAAACAAATCGGAGAGAGAAATCAAGAAGAAAGGGATCAGTGTTTCATCCTGGGTATAATTCTGCTTAATTATCCACATGGGGCCCATGTTTACACATGCAGTCTCATGAGGTTAGAGCTAATCCATTACTGGAGCTTAACATGTGATGATGCTGTAGCACTGCTAATATTTTTACAGCCCATTTCCCTGAATTCACTTATCAAATCAAAGAGGTGGCACGGGGACAATCTGCATCAAGTTTTCAAAGAAATTTCGACTACTCGGAAAAAAAAAGAGATATGAAAGCCCTGTTTAGAAAAATTGACTTCATTACAGCATTTTGGAGAAAAGGCTGTGAGAAACGACTGTTTCCGATTATTGTCGTCACCCTACAATGTTTTTTTCTGGTTTAAAACCGGATAAAAGTGTGAGCTTGGACTACTTGGTGCCTACAGATATGTGCGTGTGACAAAGTGAATGAAGGGATCATTCAGGGACTTTGAAGGGATTTGCAGCACTGCGCTCCTTCAAAAACAAAGTAAGTTTCCTGGTGTCCCTGAAAGCAGCATGAGCTCACAGACATAAACATCTTGGGCAGCAGTGATTGGTCAGAGTTGAGTCGTGTCAACGCACATACTCCCTCATACTACTTGACAGCTCGTATCATTGCGCTCACGGGGGCGAGTGTCACCTGGCTCAACTTTGACGGCCGTGTCCGCGTGGAGTCCACCTGTTTTTTCGGAGGAGAAATGGCCTCCCGGGAGACTATTAACGACTTGGGATGCAGTTCGTCCGAGGAGGACAGTAACCGGACGGACTTGCCGGGGACAGAGGGGCCGGGTGAGGAGAAGACATCTCCGGTGGTGCGACGGCATCACCCGTTCAGCGTCGAGGCGCTCATGTCCGGGAAGAAGACGGACACCCGCGGCGGGGAATCCGTCTGCAGCACGAAGGGCGGTGCGGTGGTGGTGTCCACCACGGGTTTAAACTCTTTGTATCTGTGCCGAGAGACGTGCAGTCCTCCCGTCCCCAGTCAGATGAGTTTGACTAATACGCCTTCGTCGCCGGTAAAATCTGAGGCGTCGGAGTCGGAGGACTGCGGAGCCTGGGTTACTGCCGGCGGGTTTTCGACACAACCTCGTAAGTTTCCAATTTACCGAGTGACTCATTCAGATATATTTACTGTCGGCGTTTGGTCTCACTCTGCAGAGCATAAAATCAACATTATGCTTCAGCTTGAGCCTTTAAGGAAGACTTTAAGGTTTACTGCCAGAACAGTCCATCGCCTGCAGGATGCCACCATCTGAATCTCCAGAGATCTAAAGATGATCCATTCAGCAGATAAAAGTGTAAAGGGATGACTCTGTTACAGATTACACCGGGGATCAGAATATGTGCTGCTCTTGAACCTTGTAAGGTCAAACAGTTGCTGCAGTTTGACTATTTTTAAAGTATAGCAACTGTTTGACATGTTCATTTAAACTATAGCCTGCAGCCACCCAGTGTCTGCTCCTAATCCAATCAGATGATGTGATAATTGGGTGAACTGGTGCATTCATAGTGCAATTCTCATTCTAATCTCTTCCTCTTTTCTTCTCCCAGGTCATGTCAGTGCCGCCTGTCAGCTGAGAAAACACAAGACCAACCGAAAGCCCCGCACCCCCTTCACCACATCTCAGCTCCTGGCCCTGGAGAGGAAGTTCAGGCAGAAGCAGTACCTGTCCATCGCAGAGCGGGCCGAGTTCTCCTCCTCCCTGACCCTGACAGAGACCCAGGTGAAGATCTGGTTCCAGAATCGTCGGGCAAAAGCTAAGAGGCTCCAGGAGGCCGAGCTGGAGAAACTCAAGATGGCAGCTGACGCCAAGACGGCGGCCGTGGCGGCCACGGCTGCAGGAGCATTACACCCTGGCTTTACGTTACCTCTGTCTCTGGGCACCATGTCGCTGTACGGACAGTACTCTGCATATCACCACCACCACAGACCCATGCTGCCCATCTCACCTTTAGGACTCTACGCTGCGCCTCTGGGCTACAGCATGTACCACTTATCATAAAAATGGAAATATTTTCACATGTTTCAAAGCATTCACAAAAAATGGACATGGAGGATGTGTGCTTAACCTTTTTTTTTAAAAGTCCATGTATATAATATATCTACTGCACAAGAAGTGCAACTTTCGGAGCACTTCAAATCAAATTAGGCATCTTCTTCTTCTTCTTCTTCTTCTTTTCCAACAGCGAGGATAAAAAGGCTTCCTGCTTTTCCCCCTTAGACTGCCTGTTTACATGACTTGCCTGTATGAGGAGGGGTGTTACTGTCCAGCTGTTTATGCTCTTCACTTGTTTACATCTGCAATAATTAAGCAGGGCGAGGACTTGGACTGGGCACCAAAACGGAGACTTCAGCGAGCCTCGCCGCTCAGGCACAGCCTCGTGGCGATAAGGGCCTTAATGTCAGGATGCTTGTGTGGATGAATGGATGTTTCAGCTACTCAGGCCAGATAAAACATATCAGCGAAGCGTCGTTTTTCATTTCCAAAACCTGATTACCTTTAAAAAAAAAACTCTGTTTGAATCGCCTCGGTTTAAACTTTGTTAACGTTTTATCTTTTGTAGCAATAAAAGTTTCATTGTTCCCCTAATTTCTTTACGACACACTTATAGCACATAGACATATTTATTCCCTATGAAATACAATGCTGGAAAATGTAAGAATGCCTTACTGTTTGTTGTGTATTTATGATAAGAATATGGTACAAATCTATATTTATATTGTTCTTCTTCTTGCACATATCTGAAAGGGGCTACCTTTTGCTATGCAGTTGATATTTTCCTCCCACATTCATGCTTCTGAAATTAAAGCTGACCAGATTGAACTACAGATGTGACATTTTGTTTTATGTGTAAAAAAACCAATAAAGTAGCAAAATGTAAGCATGAGCATCTATGTTCACTGAGAATTCGACTGGAGTGTTTGGAAGCTTCTGGAGCAAACCAGCCAGGCTGTTATTCGCTCCGTCTTGGCCTACAGCTTTGTGCGCATGCAGCTGCTCTTTGTGTGTTTGTGCGGTTTAATTCTGAGTCTGTGTTTCCCATCAGACGGTGGTCAGTTCAAGGCAATGTTTGACAAAGCATAAATGATGCTCATAAATTCTACAGCTTCACAGATAGTTCCCGTCATCCACCCCACTGGTAACATCTTTCATTTGTGCTACTGAGGCAGAGATCCTGAGTGAACATGTCCACTTTCTGCATCATCTCTGCACACCATGGTGAGCATTGTTGTGGTATTCGACTCTGACATTCAACAGAGGCACGAGGCTAACTTAGCATCAAGGTACGCCAGCTCCATTCGCTCTTTATTTAAGTGGAAATAAGCCATGGGAGTCTCTGACTTTGCTTGCAGGAAAGGTGTTGATTGTCAGAACGTCCCCAGAGTTGGAACTCGCTCAGTTAACTCACATGCTGCTGCCTTTATCCGCTCCAGCCTTCTGCTCTTCCTGCCATTAAACTTATCTATGACCGCTGTTAACCTGGGTTTGAATGAACAAACGTCCACCACAGCCGTCCGGCTCAGTGTCGCTGCCTTCAGAGCCGCAGGGTGACTTTTGATGGTGTGTGGTTCCTGTGAGTAGCTGGAAATGTAAAAGCAGCTTACAACTTCCGTGTGACTTTGATGTAATGAGGAAATCGTTTATGGGCAGCAGTGTATTTATGAGGTTCCTCTTTAATCAGAACAAGGCAGGCAGATGGAACTGCCAGGCAGAGCAAGTAGCTTAATGAAGTGCAGATTGGCAGGAGTGACTGGGAGTCTCTTGTGAAACACCAAGTTTGTGCCACTTAGTGGAGGAGTGTTGAATTTCAGTGGTGGGGAATTCAATGAAGGAGTCTCTTTGTGCCAAGGGCTGTCATTAGCACTGAGGATTGTTTTTTGTCACTGTTAGTTATTGCTCATTTCCCAGTGATTGGTCATATTTGTGGTTTTGTGTGTTACTTAAAGGCAACATGTGACTCAGCGCCCCTCTGGCTCGGGTCATGTGCTTGTCTCCTACCTCCTCTTGTGGCTGTTTGTTGCATAGCATCCCAAGAGGAACCTTCCCTGCAGTGGAAGTGCTGGCAGTGGACACTGTGGACACAAAGTAACTTGATCAAGTTACATTTCTAAATGCACGTGGACACAGTGAACGAACAGAGCAAGATGAATAGATAGAAATAAATGTGGTGAGAGTCCATTATTCTCCTCCACCAAGGTCATTTCTGAGCCAGAGGTGTGTTCCAGTGCCATTTCTTTGTGTGTCTAACTGTAGTTTCTATAAGAACAACCAAGCTGGATTTCATGAAAGCAGGTGGTGAGATGATGTGGGAATAAAGAGGAACCAGATCCTGGTGAATTTATTCAAAGATCCTTAAGAACACTTAAAACACTCACATCTTACATCTCACAGCACAGGTATCTCAAATGTACCCACAAACCTTTATGCACAGGTGTTTGATTGGTCTTTTTCTCCTTTGCAGACACTTCACCTAATATGGGAGTATAAGAAAGTAAAGTAAAAAAGTGCAGCATACATAAAAACACGATAAGGAGGGCTGTTTGTGAAGCAATTCGAAAAACCCAGATGAGGCTAAAGTGACTCTAACTTGGTGCTTCAGATGTTATACATTTTCTGCTGGTTTTATTTTGACCTCTTTGTGGATTTTTTTTCCCATGAGTTGAATCTTTAGTTCAGCTGTCATTGAAGGTTCAGATTAAGCCTTTAGGACTCAACAAGGATGCCCACAGCAATACATATAAAATCAAAAAGAAACGCATTTAATAGAGGCTACACTGAAAACTGATAACTGACCTCCAAGAGCTTCACAGACAGAAAATCAGTCAATATTTCAGACATATAGATGCAGTTCCCGTCCAGAAAAAGAGTCTCACACTCTAATATTTCGTTGGAGCGCCTTCAGCTTTGATTGCAGCACGCTGTGACATCATTTCGGTAACCTTCTGCAATGTCACAACAGTCATTTCCGTCCAGTTGCATTCATGTTTGCCAAGATCGTGTGGTGATGATGCGAGAGTCTGAGTGCTGCACAAAGTCCTCTCCAGCACATCCCGAAGGTTCTCAATGGTGTTTCCTCTCTCTGTGGTGGCCAATCCTTGTGTGAGAATGATGTCTCATGCTCACTGAACCACTCTCCATTGTCATCTTGGAATATGCCCGTGCCATCAGGGAAGAAGAAAATAAAGAATAACCTGCTCATTCAGCATGTTCAGGTGGTCAGCTGACCTCATTCTTTGGACTCATAATGTTGCTGAATCTTATGCTCCTTGGAAATTGAAGCTTTTTTCATGATTAGCCTCACTGATAAGTGGTTTTCTTCAGGCTACACAGCTGTAGGTCCAGTCCCCGGAGCTGCCTTCACATTGTGCATGTGGAAATGCTCTTACTCTCACTATCAAACAGCCGTGAGCTCTGATGTTGTTATTTTTTACGATTTCACCAAACGTTTAAGTGCTCACCATCATTCAAGATTTTTCCGACCACATTTCTTCCCCACTATCCTTCCAGTTTTTAGTATGCAGACAGTTCTCAACCCAATCTTCTTAGATGTTCTCTTTTATCGATGCATGCCAATAATCTGACCCTTCTCAAACAGATTAACATCTTTTCCAGCAAGGTTGTTTGAGAAATGAGAAGCTACTCACTGCATCAGTTAGGGTTAAATAACTTGTTGCCAGCTGAAACAGAACCATCCATGCAGTAAGTATCCGATTGGAGGCTCTTCCTTATTTGCTTAGATAAATCCAGGTGGTGAGTTTTCTTTTTTTGGACGGGCAGTGTATGTACTTCCTTCCCTATTTAAAGAGAGACCCAACTGACTTTCCCTGTACAAATTAGAGCACAGCGTACTGGAACTGCATTGTTCCTAACCACAAAACCAAGCATGAACACTCAAAATTCTCTTTAAACATTTTGGGTCCACCATTTAGTCCCTGAAAACACACTGGACCTCACAAGTATAGTGGGCCCATTGTTTTTGGACCTTATGAATACAGGGAAAAAGTGCACAGATACACACACACAGTGTAAAAATAACAAGGTGAACATTTTACCAGGTATTTATTCTCTCATTGTGTCATTTAGTTCCTACTTTACACACAACTGGAAAGTCTCTGAAGAAGTGAAGTCATCAAAGCTTTAAATAGGACCAGAGTACCTGAGCAGAAAACACGATGTGTCACCAACACCATTATGCACACATCATTCCAAGAATTATTGACTTGTAACTGTGTGCTGGAGTTAATTGCTTTTAACCAATACATTTCTGTTACGAACACACAAGTCAATAGGAGCTCACAAGGTTAAATGCTGTTTGTGGATTTTACTGTTTGTCGGCTAAATCTCAAACTGCATGTTTGATCTAAATTCCATTAAAACTGTCACATAAAATGAGGCTCATTAGGCGTGTTGTCCTCTTATGTGGGAGTTCTGCTTCTCTGTGTGACACATTGCAAATGATTGCATGGACACACACCCACAAGCAGCGAGGGGAAGCAGATAAGCCGCCTTCCTGATGCTGAGCAGTTGCATCAGAAATGTTGTACAAGTACTTTCTCAACATTGTTCACCGATGGATCGTTGACAGATACACAAATGAGGCTTATAACCGAGACAGATCCACAGTTCAGCAGTGGAATTAATGCCCTTCAGTCACAGTGAAGCTGAAATGCATCTCTCAGCTCAAAGAGGCTTCTGAAAGCACTGCAAATTGCCATTTATACCAATTACACTGTGACCGTGACGTCACGAATAAGCTTTTAATGCAAATGCGGAGCCACCTTATCTGAAACCACCACGGCCTCTCGGGGACTCATTGATGTACTTGATGCTCAGAGAGAGGAAGCTGAGAGTCTAATGGGGATTTAGGGTTAAAAATGACTGCTGCAGTAAAGTGGTTGAGCTTTTACATTGTGAAGGACAACACACAAACACACTGATTTGTACGGTTAGAAAGAAAGGCAGCTAATGAATTTAGGAATTCAGAGTCTAAACGACACATGAGATGCAAACTGGAGCAGATTCATTAACATGTCTGTATTGTGTATGTCATTATCACAGTCTGTCAGCCCATTAAAGCATCAACGCTTAGTGCAGAGAGGGGAAAACGCCACCGAAGATCAGGCCATCAGAGCCGTTCTGCTGCTTTAAAAGCATACACCTGTTTGGCAACGATGAGGACAGGAAATACATATCATTTTCCAATATAATTATTACCTGGATGTAAGTTATTATTGTGCAAACATAAAAGATGAGGTGAGCCTGACAGGGTTGGTTGGCCCTGATGATAAACCACATAATCAAATCATGTAAACTCTACAATTTGCTTATCGTTGTGCAAGACGGATAAGCAGACGCTGCCATTGTGACACTTTTAAGCTTTGTACATGCATCCGGAGGGTTGTAAAACATGCTCCAATCCACTCACTAATCCTGGCTGGGAGATTTGAAAGAGCAGTTTTGACTGAGCTCAAAACTAATCAAATGGAGTTAGGATTTTCTGGGGCCTATCAGAGAGGGTAAAGTGACCCCACATACTGTCTAACAGGTGCAATTCGCCCCTATTGGCACCCGAATAGGTCGGTCTGCTGTCACACATGCATGGTTTGTTGTTTTGAAGGATAACTGGAGAAGGAAGAATGCAAAAAAAAAGTGGGAAATAAACTATTGAAACCCACAGATCCAAGATCAAACTGCACTGTTTCTACCTTTCGACCTGATGTACCCACAACCCTAATAATGATCTGAAGAAAGTAGACGGATATTTTCATTTTAGTCCATCACCACGATGGAGTGTAGAAATATTGGTTGAAAATCATCCTGGGATCGAACACTGCCTATATCTTTCATTAAGAGAACCCCGTATTTAATGCCGTACAATGTAGCATTGTGTATGATTATAGTGAAGTGACATTTTGTGTGTAAGGCAAGGATTAGGGTGACATCATCCTTAAAGCCAGGCCATCGTGCCCTAAAGAGGACCTAAAAATAGGAAACTTGCTTTGCTATTCATATGCTATTTTGTCTGGATCTAGGTGGAAGCTGAGAATTTATCTACAAGATCTAATGGTACACTGATAGCATTTGAGACAGTTGCTATCTCCAACTTGACCACTAGATGTCAGTAATTGTTGCACATTATTTACTAAAAGGGTTTATACTGTTTGTGAGACACAGCGGGCCATATTTAACCAGTCAACCAGTTTTTTTATTGGATTTGGTCACAAACTTTGGGATAATCAGAACCAGGCTGAAACCAGTCTAATTCATGTAGTTTATGCTGTTTGTGAGACGGTTTATACTGTTTGTGAGACACTGCAGCCCGTATTTAACCAGTCAAATGGTTTTTTTGATTGGATTTGGTCACAATTTTTGGGATAAGACCAGAACCAGGCTGAAACCAGTCTAATTCATGTAGTTTATGCTGTTTGTGAGACACTGCAGCCCATATTTAACCAGTCAACCAGTTTTTTTGATTGGATTTGGTCACAAACTTTGGGATAATCAGAACCAGGCTGAAACCAGTCTAATTCATGTAGTTTATGCTGTTTGTGAGACGGTTTATACTGTTTGTGAGACACTGCAGCCCATATTTAACCAGTCAACCAGTTTTTTTATTGGATTTGGTCACAAACTTTGGGATAATCAGAACCAGGCTGAAACCAGTCTAATTCATGTAGTTTATGCTGTTTGTGAGACGGTTTATACTGTTTGTGAGACACTGCGGCCCGTATTTAACCAGTCAACCAGTTTTTTTGATTGGATTTGGTCACAATTTTTGAGATAATCAGAACCAGAATTCATGCAGTGTCCCCACACCATGACAAAGGCTGTCTGCAGAACAAACAAAGACAGAGAAGCAAAACACGAATGGCATTTTTCTTCTGGCTTTCCTCTAACTGGCTAATTGTAAGCTGTGAATTGAAATCCATCTTCAGGGCTGTGCTGCAGTTTGAAGTGGGTAGTGAAGAAAACAGCTTTTTGTAATGTAAGGAGACAGATGGGAGTGGCACACATCGGAAACAAGAAATTAAATGGACTTGTTGCAACAGACATGGTGCTGTTGTCCCTACTTTTTCCATAAAAAATGTTGTTGTGTTCTGTGTAATGTTGAGTTTTGCACTTCCGAGCCACCATTCAAAAGTCCGTCTGAACTGTGATGATGTTCAGAACTGCTTTTATGTTGCAGATTGAATTGAACTCCACAAGCATAACAATGGGTCCCACATACTGACGCACGAGCTGAATGGATCGCAGGGACAAACTTTCCTTTCTCGTCCAGCAGGTGTCACTATAGCAACAAATGTTAGCAGGAGCACCCTCACCGAGCACCATATGATCCATCCAAAAACAGGTTGCTTTAAATTGGAGGGGGGTCTATATTCAGCATCTGTAAAGACGCAGAGAGTCTGCCTTGCTTGAGTTATTTTTGTGAACGCTGAATTGAGATTAAATGTCTTTAAAAATGCAAATGATAACATAGAGAGAAGAAAACCTGCTGGCATGCTCTCATATTGTTCTAGCACCTGTTTACACAGCAGAAAGCCCGGGCACAAGTGCTTGAGGGAGTGAGCGTGTGCACATATGCGGCTGAGGAAATGCCTTTTACGTGCTTAAGTAAGAGTGTGATGAGTGTGTGTGAAGAGGGAGCAAAATATTTGAGTGCTTGAGTATTGTGACTCAAATCCTCCATTCATTCAGCCTCCACTACTTCACAGGAGAACCCAAAGGATCTGATTGGTCAAAGCGCTCACTGAGTTTGCCGTATATGCCGCACACGTGCACACTCGGCTCCATCGTAGAGCCTTTTCTGCTTTTAGAAATGTCACAGTTATAGACTGACAGTGCAGTAGAGTGCTGGCCACACATGCCATTGCAGTGATTTCTCTATCTTTCCCCTTTGATCTGACACACGCAGACCGTAAACACACAGATGCTCCGTCCCTATCCCACGCAAACCGAGACGCTGTCAGAAACACGCACGCACTTATTGCCACTGTGCTGTTGCCTCATCTCCTCTTCGACTCGCGCTGCTCCAAGTCACGGGCTGAGCACCAGCGCATGCTGATAAGCTTTTGGCAGACAGGAGGTGTCTATATTCTGCATGATGCAGTCAGGAAAATAAGCAGCACTGCATAGTAGAAAAAAAGAGAAAGAAATCCCCTCATGCAGTGATATGTATGAAAACTATTGTTGAACTCTGGGGCCGAGTGTGGAGGGGTGACTGTTCCGGAGAATAGAAATATTGTCTCTTGAAAGGTAGCGCACCCACTTGAATTTCAATGCAGGAGAGGCTCAAGTGCTGCTGCAATATGGAAAAAAAACAAAACAATAATAGCTTTGTCTCCAGCTGTGATTGAGCATTACCTTTGAGTAGTCATTTCCACTCTCATTCCATCAGGTTGGTTTTGAGTCGAGCCTGAAGGCGTGTGATTTGCAGGCTGTTGAGACCATATGATGTGTGAGAACATATTGTAGCTGTGGGATTATATACTATTTATAGATTCACTTGTATGACTTCATGTGATTGCTAGGTTCTTCCCTTTTTCTGGTTCATTAGGAAGCATTGTGCACAGGTTCTAAAGGGATCGGTCGGGGAGTTGAAGTGACAAATTTGTGAGCATGTGTATGTCACAGAAACACGAGTGCAGCAGTTGATCAAAGGGTTGTGTGTTAGAGAAGGTGTGGGTGGTTGTGTCGCTTCCCATTGTTGATTAAGACAAAAACTCCCTCCTGTTCTTGTTGTTTTTAGACACAGTTTAGATACGGCACTTTGGGTGTTGAGGGTGACGAAGAAATTAGAGAATAAATCAGCAAATTCGCTCGCTGCAAGTATAACTGATGATGTTTTTACAGTGGAATATAAATCATATCTGTACTTCTTGAAGACGTCCTTGAACACTGCGTCTTTTTGGCGTCTCCCACAGGCTTCACAGAAGTGTGGTGGTTAGCACTGCCAGCTCACAGTTTGAATGTCATGGGGGGCCTTTCGGTGTGGAGTTTGCATGTTCTCCTCTGTGCATGCAGGGGTTCTCTCCAGCTTCCTCCCATCGGCCAAAAACATGCATGTCAGGTGGAGTGGTGATTCTAAACTCTACCACTGAGTGTGGGCATGTGTCTTTCTCTGTGTTGGTCTTGTGATGAACTGGCGTCCTGTACAAGGTGTACCCTGCCTATCGTCCTGTGGCATCTGGGTGAGGCTCCAGGCCCTCCACAAGCCTGGATACAATGAGGTGAGTATAGAAAATAGATGCATGGACAGTTTCTGGCCCCTCTACTCAGCAGAGTTGGAATTTTCTCTCAAAAAGGTATTGAAGCAACTTCACTGTGTTCGAGCCTGCATGTGAGGCGAGGAGCAGCTCACATACAAAGACTCCTCCTGTGATAATGACAGACAGAATGAAATTGCGCATGGTGGTGTGATTCCACCGCATTGTGCTGACAATCCTGCAAATCTGTCACTCATAATGGTGGAAACACCAGCAATCTGTACTTGGCAGACAGGGAAACACAGGTATACTGTCCCAGGTATAGTGTATATGTAAGTGGCCTGGAGTCAACACGGCAGGAAATTAACTATATGTTATGTTTGTTTATGCTTTAGTCGATTCGATGCATCTTGTACTAGAACTGTAGATTCGAGCGCTGTATAGATGGCTCCATTTCAATAGATGAAAAGCCCACATTTAATGATTTTCACGCTCTATGTTATTTCATGCAAGGTCATATAGAAAACAGATCCATCTTCATTTGTATAGGTTTTTCTATTCATGTTTAGGTTGCTGTCAGATTTGGCACACAAACAGCAGGGGGTGTAAACACTCCTCAGACACAGCAGGAGGGTTAAAAGGTTTGGAATCATAAGAGCATTAGGAGTTTGTAGATAAGGAGCTCAGAAAGTCAGCACTGGGTGAGTGGTACTGTTTGCACGTCTGCACACAACAAAGATGGTTGATCTGCTCGTGCAGCATTTTAATTCAAACCATATCGCTCTGCAGGGATATTCTTCAGTCTCAATGATTCCTTCAGGACTTAAGACAGCATTTCAGTCCTTGCTTTTGTTTTTTGGGCTTGCCATACACGTATGTAGTTACTGATGTCTGGTCCACTGTGACTTGCAAGAAATAAGTGACACAAACTTGCTTCTTGTCAAACATCCAACAGACTGCGGCTGTGAAATTTGACCTCCAGTCCAAAAAACTTGGCTCCCATTGTGTTATCACACTTGTGCCTGCCAGCGAGAGAGTGATCGATTGTTTTAATATACAGTAACGTGAAGAACAAAGTACATTTATAAGGCTATACATAGACACGGCTTCAGCATTTTTCTTTGTTTCCCCAAATAAAGAACATACTATATCACAAACTGTTGTTTATCTGAAGTTGTATTTACCTCATTTTTATTTGTCTTTGTGTCCAGAAAAGCGAAACTTTGGCATCGAAAGACTTTTTGTGATTTTTCCCCTCAAATGACTGCATGCATGTCTGTATCTGTGTCTGTATTTATCAGGTGGCACGTTCCAGTGCATGATTTGTGGATCCCTGTGGAAAGACATAGGTTACAGCATGGTGACTTTAAAGGGAAACTCCGGTATTTTTAAACCTGGACCTTATTTCTGGCATGAAATACGTTCATCTACTCACTGAGAACAGTTTGGTGAAAGTCAGCGTCCTTCGGAAGATATTTAGATAACTCGAGATCATGTATATCCATATAACGGGAAATAGCAGGGCATAGAAAATACAGCCTCTAAATATCTAAATAAGGCATTATCTGTCTTTATTTCACCTATACTTTAAACCGAATGAATGAACGAACGTGTACTTTATACTTTTTACTTTATAGGTGCTGTTATGTGGCTACTGACAGTCGGCTAACTTCACACAGAGTTTGCTGCTGATAGTTTTGTGCAACATGGCAGGATATTTATCAGATTTTGACGACGTGAACGACGACTTTGAGTAAGATGGACGTTCTTACCGGAGTGAATGAGCTGTGCTGCAGGGGGGCGTGTGGATGAAGTGGTCCCAGTAGAGTGCCTGTGTAGAAATCCCTCCGTTAGCTCTCCTATAGCTGCAAGTAGCCACATAACAGCAGCTATGAGCTAACAGAGCTATAGCACACGTTCATTCATTCATTCTTCTTAAAGTATTTCATGCCCGAAATAAGGTCTAGGTTTAAAAATACCGGAGTTCCCCTTTAATGTCATGATGAAACCAGTAACCGTTGTTTTCACTCTGATAGACATCAGTGTATCTTTTATTTCACAGTAACCGAACTGTCTCTAACATGTATGAATAAGCAAATTCCCAAATTTTCTTTAAGATATTTGACAAGGAATGAGGAACTCCTTTTGATATAAGCAAGCATAAATCTAGTTGTTATACTATAAAAGTATAGCTGTAGCTGTCGTGGTTTAGGAGTTTCTCTGTTATGGCTTTTGGTCTCAGTTTTCACGTCTTCTTCTAGTTTTCCTTTCAGTCGTCAGTTCATTCGTCCCTCGTTAGTTACCTTGCTTCCTGTTTTTCTTCTGGTCTTTCCTGGTTTTGAGCTACTCTTTACCTCTCCCGGTTCTTCTTTGTATTCACCCTTCGGAGTAGGGAGTTTCTGCCCCATGTCCTGTGACACCCTGATAAGAAGCAATGAGAATACTGAAAAGGCTGAACTGAGATACATCCCAGATCTTGTTGGGGGTTGCTTTTATTTTATAGGGTACCAACAGGAAAACTGTCTTCCCTTTTTAACACAGCAAGTGCCCATTTTGTGTCATTTTGCTGTAGGAGGAAGTGTAACAGAAATATGTAAAAATGAGTGTGACCCCGTGGAACCACATTACACGGTACAGTAATGTGTCAAGACTTTCTGTTACCATGTGAAGCGATACTCATCTATTCCACCGACTGTTCTGAGTTAGGATGTCGTGATAATTTAACATCAGACCAGCCTGTAAACTGGTGTATTTCAGCCTGTTAGAGATTCGATATCTCAGAAGGGAACAGACACTGAATTCTACAGTTGTCTTTCAGAGAAATACGGTTTAGGTAACCCGACTTTACCGACGCCAACACAGTGTTTTTGGTGCCTTTATATCCACCTGCCACCTTGTTTTGTGTTACAGGGTTTTCTGGCCATAGCCTGATATTTATGAGGAAAGGCAATGTTTTTTTTTTTTTCTTTTCTTTTCAAACCAATCCCTAAAGACTAACATATCCATCTGAATTGAACATAACTTAATAGTTACCCTTGAAGAAATCCTTTCTGGGTTCAGCAGTGACTTCCTTCAGATCATGACTTGGTTTTTGCTCCCTCAGTTCTGACTGTGAGGACAGGTGTGTGACTGAACAAATCAGGCTCAATCAATTAAAGGTACAGGAGGCAGGCAGACCAAGAGACTAAAGTCCAATTAATAAAACCTCAAATGCCACAGAAAGAGGTCTGAATATTTAACAGAAAAATTTAAAAATAGTGCCAATAGTTCTGCAAATCTGTTTCAGCTTTCTCATGGGATGTGGAATTAAGGTGGGAAATTAATTGAAATGATTGTAGCATAACATTGTTTATGTTTATGCATTTTATCCAAAACTTCTTACAGGTAGGCAGATGGGCCTAAGGACCCCTACTGGAGGTAGTACCTTTCATGCATTGTAACATATACATGTGGACGTATAGAGAGGCCATGTGCAGCGAGTCCACATCCTGAAATATGTCTCTGTCAGATCTTACATTCAGGCCTGTATGATAACCAAGGGGATTTCTTCACCCACATGTCCTCTCAGAGGGTCAGATGCCCTTGTACACTTGTATGCATGTATGAATGTATATGACTCACAGGGTGGAGGGAAGACCCTCCACATTGCAGTCTTCAGAGGGAGAATCTGGCTGTCAGTATCCTACACGTTGCACATCCCGAAGAGTCAGCAGAGCTCGACACTGCTGCGTCACATTAAAGGCAAGATGACCCGGGGGTGGTGGCTGCCTGCTTTGTCAGTCTGACAAAGCCTGTTTGGCCATTTTTGTACCATTGCAAGGGCAATTTGCTATGTGTGACCTTTCATAGGGCAACGTAATATGACAAGAGCTGTTAACATCTGAAGAGGATCCAGGGGTTTCTGGAGATATGGGTCATTTTCACAGTTGAAAATGTGTCTTACTGTCATCTTTGAAATGGACTTCCCCTTTGTTTTCCATACTTTAATCTCTGATGTCTATGAAGTTTTCTATTGGCCAGTAGATCTCTCTTTGCTGCAAGACATTTCATGATGTCATGGTTCACAGTGGAGTCACAGTGGGGAAGACTAACAGAACAAGAGCTAGTTGTCAGGAGCAATCCAGAGATATGGTGCCCCGTTGGTCTCTAATACAACAATTTCACCTTACTTTATACAAACCTCATAGATATTAATGAAATTAACAAGAAAATATTGTCATCTGGCATATAAACTTAAATATAGTTGATACTACACCACTTAGCATAGAGCTGTGACCTATTGAGCAAAACGTGACGATTGCTCAGTGAGCCTTAAAAAAGTTCACCTTATAGATGTGAATTTGATTTAAGAAGTAATGAATAAACACATTGCAAAAGTGTCGAGCCATCTCTTCTTTCTTCCTTTTTTCCAGGGAAGTGGGAAATAAGTGCCGTTATTTATTGAAACGTGCACATGTGAACTGAAACAGTACATGAGGCAAGAACAGTTTATGACGAGCTTTAAAGGGAATATCTGGTCTGAGCTCCTTTATTCTCCAACACAGCCTGAACCCTCTGAGACGAGCTTTCTGTCAGTTCTTTAAGGAGTCTTCAGGAATAGTTCTCCAGGCTTCTTGAAGGACATCTCAAAGCTCTTCTTTGGATGTGGGCTGCCTTTTGTTCCGTTCTCTGTCAGATGATCCCACACTGCTTCAATAATGTTGAGGTCCGGGCTCTGGGGAGGATTCATCCCTCCATAAGACCTGTTGCCACTGATTTTCAGTCCACTTCTTGTGTCATTTGGCATAGCTCAGCCTTTTCTCCCTGTTTCCCTTCCTTAAGAACGGCTTCTTGACAGCCACCCTTCCATGGAGACCATTTCTGATGAGGCTTGGGCCAACAGTAGATGGATCAGCTGAAGGTCCAGATGCATCTCTCAGGTCCTGTCAGGTCTTTGCTGGATTTTTTCCTCTTTCTTAAGGACATCACTTTCAGATCCTGTTCATCTGCTGTAGACATTTCACTTTTATTTTCCCAGTTTCCTCAAATTTATTGAGGACTTATTGCACATCATGCTGAGATATGCCAAGTTTTCAGCTCATAGCTCTGTGGGAATCCTCTTGGTGGTGCAAAAATACTATTTCATGTCAGTCAAACTGTGTTGTTTTTGGTGTTTTTATTAAAATCACTTTTTATAAATGATATACTTTTGTGACAGGCCGTCAGATACAATTTAAATTGGTTCTTTGCTAAGTTGTCACTTACGCGTAAATGCCACAATGGTCCATCTGATGAGTTAGAGGCTGTCTTTATGCTTGAATGAGTCCAACCTTCAGTGGTTTAAAAACAAAAACACATTGTGGAAACAATGTCAGGTACAAGGAGTAGACTTAAAATGATATAAAAAGCAGCCAACGTCCAAAAAACTTTGAAAGACCAATACCAAAGTATTGCTTCAAACCACTTTAAAAAAAAAAACAGATGCAGATCCTTGGAAGCAAGACATAAAGAAACAAGAGACAGTTTTGCACAGTGCTGTGGTCTTTTCCATTTGTGGTGCTCAGTTCAAATGTAATGGGACACCTGGCTGCTTGCTTGGCTTTAATTTAACTGACCCACAATACACAAAACCCTGCAAAAGATGTATATCAGCTTCAGATGGTATTTGCTGGCATTTCTTGCAAGATTAGCACAGATTTCCACCTGCTCAGAATATGGCTACGACTGGGTTATCGACAACAGTAGAATCCGCTGCTTCAGTTACACCCCCCACTGCATATCTAATACAGTTTAAATAATTACTATTGATTTGGAGATACGTTTGTAAATGATTTGCAACTCAGCCAGGGCAGTTGGTATTACCTTTTCAACTAATCACACTGTGACTTATGGTTTATTGTCAGTCATTCAATTTGTGTTGTTCTGAGATACATTCACAGCTCACGAAGCTTCCAAAGACACATAAAATGATATATAAGCAGTCTGTGATGGCAAAAGATACATATAGATAGATAATATCCCTTGAGACATGAACATTTTATCATTCAGGAAGTCTCAATCCAAAATTATGGACGTTAATATCAGACTTGCATCGATAAACATTCCAGTGTTTGTGGAGGATGTTTTTTTAAACCATGTTTTATGAATAGATAAAATAATTTGTTCATTTCCAATAGCCCAGCAGCTCACAAATATACATACTCCCAAAAGAAACTGAGAAATATGAAAAGAAGAAATGGCTTTTCCAAAACTACTGTTCTAAAAATGGAGGAAGGTGTCTGTTAAAGGCAGTTGTTCCATTAAGATCTCTTATTATTGCAACTAAGGGCACTGGCGCTGCACAACCCAACACGCCAGATGGTTTGTTACACAGAACCATCTGGAAAGCTGCTCGTGGAAATGTCTGGAAAGGGGAAGACACTTTGAAAAAGTACTTGGCAGGTGGTTGGAAGAACCATCTGTGTATTAGTGTCTAATACAAGCTAAACTTAACTGGGCAGATCAACAAATCCCAGCTGAGTCAGGAAGTAAATCAAACTTGGCTGAGGTCAGCTGGAAGAAACCATTCTTTCCACTGAAATACCAAAGAGTTCTAAATAAAGCTTTTCCTTCCCTTAAATAAATCTTAAAGCAGCACTTATGATGACCTTTTGAGGAACTAACAGTAAATCTCGCCTATTTCTGCCATTATAGGACACTGATTGGCTGAAACCTCTGTGCAGCCGTCACAAGTGCATAGCTTGATGCCTGACATTTTGGATTATTCTGGGATTATGTTCTGTTCCGCAAAGTTACTTTGCACCAAAAGCCGGTCTAAAAGACAATATGTGTCTGTATAATTTACCATGAAACACACATGGACAGAGATCATAGAAGCAATTTGGGAGTATGTGAGAGGAAAATTGTGACACATATTGGGCATGACAGAGAAATTTCATGTTAAAATGAGTTATTTACCACTTTTTTTAAGAATTAAATTCAACCTTTTCTGGTTTTGCAGTTGTTCAGCAGCTGGACAGTGAGAGGGGATGCAGTTGAGCATAGCTCATATCAGTAGATTATTCCTTATTCAGTCTCGATCTGTTGCTCTTTGTAAACAAGTGTTTGTGAGTGAGTGTCTGTTAATATTCACATGAGATCGCTAAATGCAGTCTCTGTTCAGTCATAATTCCAAGTGCTCACGCTTTCTTTCCGTTTTGTTGCTTCTTTCTGCCTGCCAGTGTTTGTGTTTGCATGTGCAAGTGTCTGGCAGCTAGTTTAAGGACTGCTACTTCTGAATAGAGGATGTCAGCCTCCAGGGTTTAGCTTCCGCTCCCCATGCTGTGAACACTGTTCTATTCTAGGAACCTGCCTAAAAACCAAGAGGAACACAGTTGTGGCACTTTCTGACACTTTTACCTCTTGTGCAGCTGCTGTTTAGTTTTGACTGGGGTGGGGAGGAAGGAGCAAAGGAGGGGCAAGGAACAGCGACGAAAGGACAAAAGAGGGTGAGGCTGATACGTTCACCCTGGAGGTATTTCTTCAGCCATGCATACACATAACCAACTGGCAAGCTGTGTAGCCAGTCTGGCTGTTATCCATCAACCTGAACAGAAAACTAGCCCAGTACACAACAATCTAAGTTGCCAGAAGCAAAGTAAACTGAATGGTAGAGATGCGACAGGCTTTGTACTTTGGCTGAGGCAGGTGTGTGTCTCACTTTCATACGGCCGCCTGAACAGAGAATGCTAACAGAATGTGGCACGACCAGAGGTGTGAAACAGGAAGCACAGTGCTTGACATGAACATCCCATAGCTTTATTAGGTACATGGAAAGTAGAGACGGACAGGGAGCAGCATAAAGTGCTACTCAACAAACAGATGTTGGTGTATTTGTATTTTGTGTGTGTGTGAGACATAAGTTTGTTGCACTCTTAGCTTTACTTTACGCACTTTTACTTTTAGCATTCCTGCTAAATTCTGGGCTGCCTCACTGTTTCGATCAGGCAACTACTGTTGAAACAGGAAGAGAGATAAAACAAAGCTCTTGTTTTTCCTCCTTGACATGATTCACGTGTGGGAATTAATATAAAAGATTTAATTAATCGGACATACTGAATGTTGAATCACCACACGGTCGCTGCACTTTGCTATTAGAAAAGCAAAACAGATGTTTACTTCACTGAAAAGGAGAACATTTCCCTCTAGGTCGACAAAAATACCCCTCCGTGGGAATGGTTGTTGAAAATACTGAAGAACAAAACTAGACGAACAAAAAGAAAGGACCGGCATGGGACAATAAATAACCAAGTAAATAGACTCTGACCAAATGCCTTCAAAGAGAATTTCAGAAACAATATTCCTCTCGTGGAAGGACAGCATATCAAAGGGATCTTGACTTGAAAGTACTCAGCTTTTGTTTGATGCATGCATGATGATTTCTGTTTATAATCAAGATTTATTCAGAAAAATAGACTGGTTATCATAAATAATACCATGAGAAGTAAAATTATGGGGACAGTTGCAAGGCTGCAGGAAATTCATCGTGTTTGGGGGAAGGTAATTCCAAAAATTCCCACTTTTTTGTGCAAACAAATGTACAATAAAGGCACAAAAACCAGTTGTAAACACATGCAAACTGCTCTCTTTTCCTTGACACACACATGCAACCTTACAAAATATGCGTCATGAACTGAATTGTGGGGGAAAACGTATTTGTGACTTGATGTATGAGTTCAAACTCTGAGACTCACACCGCTGTGGTGAGTACATGACAGAGGCTGCTGACACAGCATCACCCGCTCGGCTGTGGCTTATAGATTAGGTCAGGCCTAATGGAGTTCAAATGGTGTGTAGAGAAACAAGCTTTTTATCTCACTTCATTGTGGGGCCGGCAGCCGGGGCAATGACACATCGGAGGACAACAGGGAAGTTGATGAAATGACTAACTAACTATCTGACTTAGCGAATAAGGTAGGAACCTGTTTATTTTACAGGGTATTTAGATACACAGTATTGTTGGACAGGTTACCTTCAAATGACTCATTTGTATTCATTTCTGAATCCAAAGAACGTTAAATATTGTAGTTTGTTCTGTGTCCTCCTGTTATGATTTATGACAGGTAATAAATTCTTTAATTCCAGCTGTTCCCATTTATATTTCCATGGTGCTGGAACAGATTACGAAGTGCCATCAGAGCAGGGGCATCCTTTCTACCCTGAAGAACACCACCTCCCCCAACACGCCAAACAGACTTAGCCGGTAGCTCTAGAGAACGATCGGCTTTGACTGGGAACACAATTCACCCGAGTGCCACCTCTCTTAGGGTCGAAATAATTACTAGGATTTGGTAAACTGCAACTTTTAAGCGCTTTAATTCTTGCTAAGAAGAAGGATGATACAGATCCAAACGATGCTCCGAGAGCAGTCCTCTGGGACGGCTTCTTATAACATGCCGTCTCCTGTTCCTCCCGTCCCAGAACTGACCTTGACTGCACCCGCAGCCGCTCTGGGTCCAACACTAATTATCACTTTCCATATATGGTCAGGGAACTCACGACTTGGTTAAGCACTCATGAAGTTAATAACAGACTGGTCGCATAGTACAAAAATCAATACATATGATATAATTAAATTAGAATTTTCCCAATAAGCAGAGTTTTTGTTAATCAGTCTGAACTTAGTCTGAGTATCTATGTGACGTAAATCACCAAAAGCCTCTGTTCATGTGGCGAATCCCACCGGTTTTAAGTGGGAAAAGAAAAATCTTACGTGTATTGTGCACGTGTCAAATTTTGTTTACAGTTGTTCTATTTCTAGCCTCTTCTTTCAATTTAGGATCCGTTGGCAGCATTTTTTTTTAAATCAAGCTGTTCTGAAGGTTTTTAACAAAGCAATAAAAACAGGTAAATTAAATTATTACTGAGACGTGGTGTAAGTGCAACAGAAGCTGATGCAATGAATGAAAGATGACGTGCACGCAGAGCTGCAGCCAGAAGTCTTTAAAGAACACGTCGTGTTATATTTGTAGTTCAAACGTCTCAGTTTCCATAGTTATGTGCTCTCTGTCATCAGGCCTGTCATGTTAACGGGTTCACACTTTGTTTTCTTGCCTCATTTTAATGTTCCTTCTTATTTTGCAGTTCTGGCTGGGGAATTAGTGCCATCTTCTGCTTTCCTCTACAAAACAACCCGTTAAAAAAACTCCACACTGTTATAGATGGAAAACTAATCTGGATTTTATTCTCTTGATTGTTAAGGTTCTGTTTAAATTTGGTCTGTGCTTGTTTAAAATCTTCTTTTGTCTTTTTTCAGTGTGTCAAGTGAAAACATCTTTGGATAATGACCTTGAAATCAAACAATGAGTCATTAGAATATGAGCTTATATAGCTTATATACTGGGACATACAACATGGCCATTATGCAATCTTCTCTCCTTATCTCAGCTTTCTGGCCACCCAAGATTGAATACCTAATGAATTGATCATTACCACCTGATGTTCTTATAAAAAACCTCCTATCAGAGTCTGCCCTCACAAGAGCAATTAACTATAATTGCTTTTCATCTTCACACAAAGTATTTCAATGCCTGCTGCTTTGATGTCCTACTCTAACTACAAATGTGATGAATATCCTCTCTACCCAGCCTCTAACAGGGGGATAACCATAAATGACAAGGATTTGATGGGTGGGAGAGCTAATACAGTCTCTTGTGTGAAGCAAGATCAGGAAAAAAGCCCACCACTGTGTGTTTCTGTCCTTTCTGCTGAGGCAGAGAGAGCAAACAGCATATGCCTCCACTCTGTCGCGTCAAATTCTGCTAATCAGCTTACACGATGACCCCCATGAGTTTGATTTTCATGAATTTTGGAATACATATTGGAGCTATTAGCTCCTAAATACGATCCGTACATATGTTAACACCCTGATAGCATTCAGTCAGTTTCATTTTAAACGAGGCACGAACAGAGACATTTAGTTTGCGTTTCCCCTTCACTTCTAAATAAAAAAGACGGAAGGAAGACACAAAAGAACATAATGCATCATTCTGCATTTTTGTTTTCATCAAACCAATCCACAGACCCGCTCGGTAAACTGCAAAGAAGCAATTGGTGCCGAATAAATGGCTTGTTCGTTCTGCTGTGGAGTATATCGATGAGAAGATTTCTGTGCAGAGACTGAAAAGCTGGCTTCTGCTCTGCTGTAATGAGCAACACAAACGGAGGTCAGAAGCAGGTTGACTTCAGAGCATTTATCTTTCCCAAAGCATCTGTCAGCTATATTTTTAGTCAAACATCAGTATTACACAACGTCACAAACAAGGACATGATGTCGATGTGAAAAAGACCTCCAATATTTCCCCCCAGACACAAATTGCCATGGATGGCCTTGTATAATGATTTTGTATAGACCCACTTAACTTTAATATAGACAGAAGATGTGTTATTTTTTCATTATATTTCTATTGATCCTTTCACACGCTCTTCAAATAAGAATTGATGCTTTGTTCACTCGGCTCTTCCAGGATGAGATTCATTGTTTGGACTCAGCACTGATAACTCCTTGACAGACTCTAAGGTGTCTCAGCGGTGCTCCAGACAACCACACCACCCCCTAAAAGCAAATTGAAACCATTAACAGGTGCTGTGAAAGTCTATTTTAAAACTGACAACGCATCAGCAGTCAGGTATTACGTCTGCTAAGGCCTCTGCTGAATGTCTAACCTATTTAAGCAGAAGGACTGACATCTCTAACCAACAGCTGGTAATGATGGTCTGCATTAGAATTGAGTGACAAAGGCTCAGGAAAGGTCTGCATTTTTCCAGGTATCATCTGCATATGCATGAGCATCTATTCATAGAAGCTATTTGATATCTAAAGACCACTTTGATCGTAAATCAGGAACAACTAAGGTTCCTCTGTGAACATAAACCGTGTATTGGCTGCTCTAATGACATAAGGTGAAAACACATTATAAGGATTGATTTTAAATGGTCACTTACCAAAACTGTGCTCAGTTAATTGAAGCAAATTTGCAGTGTCTGCATTTTCTCCATCCATGGCTTATTTAACAGAAATTGCCCTTTCTGCACCAGTAAGCAAGAAAAAAAAAGACATGGACGCATGTTTTGAGGACAGACTTTGCAGAAAATTGCTGTGAGCTCCATATCTACAGTGGACTGTAAACCTATGTCACACCCATGGAGGAGAAGCTTTGGGGCAGCTTGGATAGAATCGTAAACAATTGCAGAATCACCACTGAAACCATGCACCTTATAAAGATGAAGGATGAACCAGTGTCTGCGTTAAATCCCAGATATTCATGACCAGATTTTCTGCAAATATGATGCCAAAACCACACCATGCTCAGGTAAAAGTGCTGCTGCTCTTACCTGTTCATCAATCTGTTGCTCAAACAGCAAAAAACTACAGCAGAAGACAGTTTTATTTTTGTTTAACTGCAACTTTGAAATGATTAAACAATCTTAAAATCTGTGAATTTTTAAATTCAATCTGAAGATTTGAGCTCAGATCAAATAAACTGGACAAAATATCGCAGATTTGAAACACAAAATGGATCAATATATCATCAAGAACATATTCAGTATTTCACAGGCATCCAAAAGCTCCACCTTGAACAGATGTCGACTGAAGGGGGAATGTGCTGATAGTACTTCTTTCCCACTCTTTACTTTTAGGTGTGCAGCACTTTTTCTTGGACAGCGTTCCAACTGTGCAGTTGTGATGCGGAACGGTGCGTTCAGAAAGCTATGATTGATTGATCCACCTTCTCCTCCCCTCTTTGTCACTCTCTGTCTCAAACAGCGGGGCTGCAAGTTTGTTTTGCTGCTGTCAGTCTGCATCACTTACTGGATCACCTTCTTTAACAAAGTCAACCGAGAAGAACAAAACTTTTCTGAGGACAGATGGAATAGGACTATTTTGCAGTAAAAAAAGTTTACCAACTACCAATATTTAGGCAGAAATCATAGTCATAATAGAAGTCATAATTGTCTGAGGCGAGCATTAATGAATAGATGGAGGGCTGTAAGCTGTGGGTCGATCTGACAGTCGAGCATAAATCCGTCCGTTTTAACGGGGCTAAACAAACCCAAAGCTCTCTTGCACATAAGGAAAGGCTCTGGGAGAGGTGTCACAAAAACATTTTGAATTATTAACAGGCAACAGGAAGACTCCAGCAGTGTGATGGCTCGCCAGTGGTGTCATCACATCAATCAGTCAACGACAGTCGTGTTTCCAGGGCTGGCTCCACTGCGTTTGGCCAAAAATCTAATCTGGAGATGCAGTTTGGGTCTCTCCCAGCATCACTTATGTTTTCTGGCAGCAACTCTGACAGGAATTTTGATTTCCTCCTCTTTGATTAAGATTGAATATGAAATTTAGATGTGAAGTTTAATTGTTAATTAACAGTTTGTGTAATTATCCTGCTGCGTAGGAAAATTAAACCGCTCTGATTTGTACAAAATAAACACTTTTAATCATTTATCCCATCAGGCTTGTCAGTGCCTATTGTGAGAGGTTCGTAATCTCTCCAATGGATTCTGGATCTGCCCTTGGACTCAACCTAGAACAACTCAAAACTGAAAATCATAAGCATATCATAACCTGTCTCCTAAAAATACTTATGTCAGGTATGTAGTAGTTGTTATTCTGTTTCTCGCCTGCCTCTGCTCCTGTTTTTTTGCTCCTGCTTTGCTGTGGGTGTGGAGGCTCCTTTGATTATTCATCCAACTCACTCGGTTGGATGAATGATCAGTTTAAAAGCTTCGACCAAGATAACGTATCTTGTGCTCAGTAAAGACGTGTGTAAACAACAAGACCAAAAATCTGCGACAGAAATTCACACAAAGTGAACAAACCGAGTCCTCTTATGAGCCTCTCCTCTCCTGTGCTGTTGTTTCCCGTCTTTATCTACGCTTCAGGTAAGCCTAGATCTGAATGAGTCTCTTCTGATAGCAACAGTGGCCCATCCATTGAAGCGTGCTTTGTTTTCAGCCTGAATGAATCTCAGCCACAGGTTGGTTTTGTTGAGAATTGTTTCCTTGTAAACATCAGTTTATCTAATCTTTCACGAAGCGACCTTATGATCCTCGGGGAAGTTTGCTGATGGATAAACGACAAGAGAAACATTTCCTGCATCATGGCTCCCTGAAAGCCAGGTCAGTACAGAGCGAAAGCTGTGTAACTCCACCTCCCGCTTCCAACAAGATGTGCTGCAAGCCAAGAAAATCGATAAGTGAAGTAAAAGAATTGAGAACATCACAGGAGACAAAAGCAGTGCTCTATACCGTACCTGAAAAAGAGCAGCACTCCTTTCAAACATGTGCGTCAGAGGCGAATACACATCTATATGGTTTATAAAACCCCCTTGGCCATGGATAAAAAGCATATTTTGAACTCAGGGATTGTGGGAATTCTCCATTTCTTTTCTCAAGCTGTGTCATCGTGTGATACAGCAGCACAGCAAAGTGTTTCCAATTACTGCCGTGCAGTAAGATGAAAAACATGCCCGCAGTCAGTCTCAGTTGAGGCTGCTTGCACTTTGTGATGCTACTGTCGATCAGGTGAACAGTAGGTCTACGACACAGAAGGGGAATGAACTTATGTACACTAATGTTAGATTTCTATTAAAAATATGTATGCGTTCTCATTGAATCATTGTGTTTTTTAAGCTGCAATATCTTAAAGGGGAACTCCGGTATTTTTAAACCTTTTTTAGACCTAATTTCTGGCATGAAATACGTTCATCTGCTCACAGTTTGGTGAAAGTCGGCGTCCTTCAGAAGATATTTAGATAACTGGAGATCCATATAACGGAGTGAACGGGGCTTAGAGGATGCAGCCTCTAAATAAGGCATTATCTGTCTTTATTTCACCAATACTTTAAGAAGAATGAATGAATGAACGTGTGCTATAGCTCTGTTAGCTCATAGCTGCTGTGTTGTTGTTATTGGTGGCTATCGGGGGGCTTATAGAGGGCTTTCTACACACTCGGCTACTGGGACGACGTCATTGCCGCCCGCCGCTGCAGCACAGTTTATTTACTCCGATAAAAACGTCCATCTTAGTCAAAGTCGTCATTCACGTTGTCAAAATCTGATAAATATCCTGCCATGTTGCACAAAACTATCAGCAGCAAACTCTGTGTGAAGTTAGCCGACTGTCACAGAGCACGGAGTGAATAAACTGTGCTGCAGGGGGGCGTGTGGATGAAGTGGTCCCAGTAGAGTGCCTGTGTAGAAATCCCTCCGTTAGCTCTCCTATAGCTGCAAGTAGCCACATAACAGCAGCTATGAGCTAACAGAGCTATAGCACACGTTCATTCATTCATTCTTCTTAAAGTATTGGTGAAATAAAGACACATAATGCCTTATTTAGATATTTAGAGGCTGTATTTTCTATGCCCTGCTCTTTCCCGTTATATGGATATACATGATCATGAGTTATCTAAATATCTTCCGAAGGACGCCGACTTTCACCAAACTGTTCTCTGTGAGTAGATGAACGCATTTCATGCCAGAAATAAGGTCTAGGTTTAAAAATACTTGAGTTCCCCTTTTAAAGAAAATTCATCGAAAGCCTTAAACACAAACCAAGCTGTATTTACAATGCTCATCTTTTCTGATGTGAGTTGTATCATCACGGTTTTAATGCTTAAGTCTTAATGCTTGTAATGGACTGGCTGAGGCTGAATATGTTCCTGCAACAGTTGCTTTAAAATCCTCCACAAAAAAATGACTAATCTGTCTATGAAACAATACTTAAAATACAAGTTTGTGAAATATTTCCCTTGTGCTCACACTGCTGGAGGAGATTAGTTTTTTGTTGTATTAATCTTCTAATGCAGCCCAGTGTCGAGGGTCGGGGCCATCACACGTGTGCAGGAGACGCCTGACACTTTCAGATCTGTTTTATCCATCAGCTTCATTCATCTAATGTACTGATGTTTGGTAAATTAGGGAGTAGGGGGGGCGGTAAGTGCTGAACCTCTCTGGTCAAGGCTACAATCCTGGCACAACTCTTGTGTTCACATTATTATCATTTTCCTTTCTCTCATGACAGCAAAATTCAGATTTTTATTTTTAATTAAAACCTACCAACTTCTGTGCTTTAAAAGGGAAAACTCGGTAGCTTTTGATTCTTTTATAAATCAGCTTCCCTTTTTTTTAGCTGGTGATTGTTAGAAGGAAAGAAAAAAGCTGACATAATGTCATTTTTGTGTTAAATATGTGCATTTAGCTGATTTACTGGGGATAACTCTGCAGCTCAGGCCCAGTAACTATCCAGGTTCTTGTCATCATTGGGAAGTTTGAAGTTGCTTCTTGGATCTTGAGGATATTTCACCTCTCATCCGACCGGGTTCTTCAGTTCTGGGCTTCATTTCTGAGCTAGCTTATAAACTGATGACCACGACCTGGATGACTGAGAATCTCCATCGACAGTGTGTGAAATGTGAATAAAAACAGAATGCACTGATCTTAGAATCTCATTAATCAATATTATATTCAAAATAAAATACAGAAAACATATCACATGTTGAAAGTGAGATATCTCCCTGTTTCGTGAAAAATGTTGGTTTGTCCTGAATTTGATGGCATAAACACAGCTGAAGAAGTGAGTGTACAAGTCTTATCAGTCATCATATGTTGTTCTAAAACCTTTCAGCATTGATGGTGTCTTTCAAAATGTGCAAATAGCCAATTCTATAGGTACTATCACACCCCCACACCAAGCCTGATGGTCCATCTTCTCTTTAGTCTGGAGTTTCCACTTTGCCTCAGTCCATTTTAATGAGCCTTGGCCCAGACAAGATTGCTGTGTTTCTGGATCTGTTCACACATGGCTTCCTCTGTGCATTATTGGGCTTTAGCCTGTAGGGCTGCAACGATTCGTCGACAAAAATCGATAATAGAAATAGTCGACTATTGTCGCCAGACGTGTTTTTCCAACAGAGTGAGGCATCGCATTTAATTACAATCTCTGCCGAGAGTCGCACATGCGCAATAGCGTCTCGCGGTAAAATGGCGGCGTCCAACCCATTAGCTACACATACCAAAACTTCTAAAGTTTGGGAGCATTTTAGCCTGGATACGCAAAATAAAAAGATTACTTGTAAGGTTTGTAAAGCAGACCTCGCGCCTCGGTGATGCACCAACATTTAAAGAGAAAGCACGTGGCAGCCTCAGTAAGATTCAAGTAACATTCAGGCCAATACGTTTTGGTTTCGATGTACATTGTACATTTTATAAGCGTTTTTTCGCTTTAAAAGAGAGCTTTAACGTTACGCCTGACAAATATTTTTAAATTAAATGCATGCAGTCCGAAGAAGAGCCCTTTCTGCAGAAGAAGCAGATGTGCACCCGCAACAGGCGACTGCCCCCACTGAGTCAGTGTAATAACTGGTTTTAGATAGACATTTTTAATGAGTTTTTGTATGAATCAGCAGCAAAGTTGAATAAAAGATGCATTTTTTCATTGAAGCACCCATCTTTCTTGTGTTTTTTATAATTTGCCACATAATTAAAGCAACTTCATGCTAAATTTAAGAAAAAATAAATAATTTTCCGATTAGTCGACGAATCGTTTCAATAGTCGGTGAATAGGTTGCAGCCCTATTAGCCTGCAGTTGTGGGTGGCACGTGAGCTGAGTTCACAGTTAAGTGTTTCTGAGCCCATGCAGGGACCATCATCAGGAGCATCCAGTACTGAAGTTTGGCACAGAGAAACTTGCACAGAGATGTTTCCAGATTCTGAAACTTTTGACTCAAATGTTCATTCGATGACGGAATAATTCAGTCCTCAAAATTTTTCCTTTAGAGCATGATTCTAATTGCGTTACTGACTGTCTCTATAAGATGTTCCTTTCATCTCTCTGCATGTCACTGATCTGTTGCCAATTAACCTAATTAGCTGCAACATGTTCCTCCAGCTGTTTCTTTTTAGGACCACTTACTTTTCCAGCCGTTTCTTGCTCCCATTCCAGTTTTTTCATTGGGGTTATGGGTTTGTAAGATATCAAATAGATGCATATAACGTAGGCATGATATTAAGAGTGTGTGCATGACTCTAAAAATCAAAAATGGATGTCGCTCACGCACAGGCTCCCAGGTGAAAAGATGGTGTCACATTAAACAACTGCAAAGTATGTGCAGAAACACATCAGTATGCATCTGCCCACATCCATTAATATGCATGACAATTTAATGGTGAAAACAGCACAGAGCGGTTGACCCTCACACTCCCTTTTCTGTTGGATTTGTTTTCCATTTCTCTAGAGAAGCCCAATAATTCACAGACTGTGTGCTTGAAGCCTGAAATGTTTTCAGCACTAATACCTGGAAGGATGCTGAAGAGACAGTGGATGTGCAGCTGCTGCGGTTGTTAATGGTTTGAACGTTCCCTCAGTGCTCTGCCAACCTGTAAGCATCAATATTCAGCTTCAAGGCTGGAACCTGGCAGTCTTACATCTACTTTGAAGTACTTGATGATATCAGAATTTTGTGTTCTTAATTCATACAGCAAGTGTGAGGTTATATTGAGCTGTTGAAAACCTATTTCCAAACACATGTATCCAACCTGTTTACTTACTCAGTCCATTTGATGTTTTGCATCAAAGCACCAACGTTGTCTCTATTTGGGTACTGCACTTTATATACATTTACTCGTACCACACATACTTTTTGTACAATATATTTAACATATAGATGCAAATAAATATAGAAACCCTGAAGGTTAACGTCTGCTTTCTTCATCTTCTCGATGAAAGCTTTCTGAATTAAACTTACACTTAAAAGTAGCAGCTGCTGATGACAGTGAATTTGACAAATGTGGCATTTCATGCTGGAAGGTATCCATGCAATCACAATCTGGCCCCATGAATTGACATACAGATGTTCCTTGATGGCAGAAGCAGCAGCTTGATGGCTGGCAGAGCAGGCTTGTGATTGCAAAGTTGGCCCACCTTAATCACATGTCATCATTTTACTCAGTTAGTGTCACGCCAACCTTCCACATCCACCCTGATCTCACAGAAATGAGTAAAACAAACACAAAGTCTGCAACAACACTTTAGATTCTGTTGGCAAAACACCGTCACTTTTTGGCCATGACGGTCACACAACTTTCCTGAAGCAGACATGCGATCCCTCACTTAATTAGAAAGGACACAGCCCCACGAAATCCCACTAAGGGGCATGAGAGGAGAGTGGTGGAGCAGCATGAATGCAAAACACCAACCAAAATACTGGTTGTATTCCATGGTAAAATTATCTGTTCATTGCATTTCACTTTGTTATATTATTCTCTATTCCTCTGCTTCGTCTATGTTTGCTTAAGATCAGGTCATTTTAAGTTTATATGTGAGACTAGACTGGCTTAGTAATGGATTCTGCGTCATCACCTCCATCAGTATATATACTGCCAGGTTTCTTTTAATCAGTGCCAGATCATAGGCAGTGTTTCCCTCAGTCAGTTCACTTCTGTCCTGCTTTGTGTTTCTCTTTCTACAAAAACTCTTTATCTAACAATATATAAGCAGTTTTAAAACAGCGATTTAAAGTGAAAGTAAGGTGGGAAACTAAATAAAACATTATTATCCACATTAGGAGACAAAGTTGGGTTGCCCTGATAGTAAATTGCATGTTTTTCTCTTGCCATCCCAGCTGTTTTCACATGTCCGTGTATCCATGCACACTTATGTGAAAAAGGGTTTTTTGCAGCAAACACAAACCTCATCAGAGTAATCGGTGAATCCTTATGAGCCCACAAGCAATAACTGCAGACATCATTTATTTGAATTATGCAAGGGAGGCTGTGTTAATAAGCAGGGAGACAAAATCTAAAGGAAAGTATTTTTCAAATGCAGACTGCTTGAATTTATAGGCAGTTCAAATGAATTGGCTGTCATGACCTGCTGCAGGCTGGATCATCAGATCATCAGACGACAGCTGACACAACCTTTCTCCAAGTGCCCTTCATTTAGACCAGGAAAGTAACAGTAATCATGTGAATCATCAGAAAATTCTCCCAATTCTTTCATAGGCCTCACATCATGTTAAAAGCCGCCCTTTATTTATTTCAAGGCCATGACCTTTTATGTGGGAAGCAACAATTACCGCAAACTTCACGAGAAAAACTGGATCCCCAAACGAGAGGTGCTGTTTTCTGCCTCTTGTATTTAACTGTATTGAAATCTGTTTTTCCACTTGATATGACACGTTAGATTGGGTCAATAAATCCTTATATGCAACTTTTTCTGCTGCTACGAGTGAAATCCCCGGAGATTTCTGTGAGTGGAAATGTTTGGAGCACACCTTATTTCACTCAAAGTCTTTTGTGATGAGATATACGATGACAATAAGGCGCATTTGAATGTGTGTTTGATTGTCTTTCTGTTAAAGTTTCTGGTTTTGGTAGTTCAGTAAAGGTTTGAGTTTTGGATTTTCTCTGCTTTAGTTTCTGAGTGTTTTGTCCTTCTTCTGTCTCATATTGTTTCACTTTGAATGTCTGCTTCACCTTAATTGTTGGCAGCTATGTCTTGTCAGCCCCTGAGTGTGTAATTATAGTGCTGTCTCTCCTTTTGTCCGTCTGTCTGTTCACCGTCATCCTCTCCTGTTTCTCCAGCCTTGTTATTCCCCTGAATTCTCTACTGGATTTAACCTCTGCTGTGCCTCCAGTCAGTGTTTCCATTAAAGTCTTTTGTTTGCCATTCCTACCTCCTGTGTTTTTCTGTGTTTGGGACCTCTTCCTGTAATCCCTTTCAACTTTAACTCATTTAAGACGATTCACACCAACATGAAAATGACATGAACTATTTCATGGTTCAAATTAAATTCAAGCCCAATTGTTTAAGTTCAAAGGACTAAAGTTGAGATTTTTGGATCAAAAAGCACAACTATTATTTATGAGGTAAGCCATTTGCGGAAGTGTTGATTTCCACAATAAAAGAGACAACTTTAACAAGCTGATCTTGAGAAATGACCAGCAAATGAAACTGTATGAAATGTAAAAAAAAGAAAGATTTAAAAAACCTACAGAGGATCTGAAGTAATTTTAATAGTACATTTTATTTTTATTGCACTTTATATTTAAAAATCTCCATATAAAAGACATTTTAGCAGTAAGCTTTCTTAAAAAGGTGAATTTTTAGGTCACGTTTAAAAATTTTAAATATTCGCTGTATTAATAAAACAAGATCAAAGTTCTGCAAAATAGAAATTGTGCAGTAGAGAAAAAACATGCGAAAACGTGGCTGTGATGCTGTTATGCACCAATGAAACCGACACTGACAATCATTAACGGGAGCAACAAACTGAATAGGAAGGATCCTGCTGTGTTTGGTCTGTTCAAATTCAAATGATCAACACTGATTGGTTCATCGTTCAGCAGGATCCTAAACTTACAGAAAAGCAACAGAAGAGATAGGATTATCTGGTTAAATTAGTCTTGCTGATCTCAGTCTGTTTTTCAGTCCAGTTTACTCCCATAATTAAAGCCATTGGAGGTTGTTGCCTGGCGTCAGCTGAGATTCGCTCCAGCCCAACACAACCACAACAAGATAAAGTGGGGATAGAGAACAGCTGGATCTGATGCTGTCAGGGAGCTGCATTGTGTTGCTATGAATATAAAGTATAATGTATTCCCAGTTTAGACCGATAGTATCATTTCACTAAAAGCTTTTTCCTGTCTGGAAATGATGCCATTATATTTGTTTGTGAGATTAATGTGGCCAATTTTCTTTTTTCACACTTTTAACCAAAATACATGTACAAAATTGTTGCTGCTGTTTGTAAACTTTGACGTGAACTTAAAGAAATGGAACAGCTCTTAAAAATAATAATCCTAATAAATCTCTGATGGGATCTCTTCTGTGGAACAAATGATGCACACACAAAAACATACATACGACTTTTCCTTTGCACAGACTGGAATAATGAAGGAATATTGTGCAGTAAGACTGCAAACCTTAGCATCCTGCTTTGGAAAGGGTGGGGGTGTCTGTAAATGAGTGTTTAGAGATTTATCTGATTCTCTGGCACAAGATAATAACTGATTCGTGTTGCTTTTGTCTTCCAAAAGCTGTTTAAGAACAGCCATCTTATAAGATGCTCCACCTGATCATCTCCATGCATGGCAGGAAGACACCATTTACCATCTTTGCACTCATTTACTGCTGATAAAGAAATGATGATTGGCCTCCTGTTGTAGCCCTGATGCTGTTGTGCTTTTTGGCCTCTCATTTGTAGAGCAATCATTGAGTTTTCACCTCTGCAGGGATTTAATTGCTTCGTTTTTTTCCCTCTCATCAGTTTTTTTGAACAGGGACGACCGAATAAAAAAGATTTCCTCGTTACTTTCTCCTTACGAGGACTTTGTGGCTTGTTGAAGGAAACTCTCATTAGTTATAGCTCTGTTTTGCCACTTGTAGATTGCTTAGAAGATGCCATTTTGGACCAATTTTAATGGTATGAACGAATAACTATTTAGCTTTTCCTTGCTAAAAATGTGGGTGGAAACCAGCTTTATTCACTCAGATTACACATACACAGCTTTATAAATGCAGCAGAAAGGATGCATATGTGTATTCTGACTACAGAGAGTCTTATTAAGCAGGACCCAGGCTGTTGAGGTTTCCATGTTATCACTCCAGGCTACCACGGTGCCGACTTTGGCTGTTTTTGGTCATTATGTTGTTACAGGTTCAAATGCTAACAAAGGCCAAGTTTTTCTTTCTTCCAACTCTTTACATGGAGTCACTTGTTCAAGCTTCTTCTCTGATATTTTTTCTCAAGACGTCACTGTACTAATGGCAGCTTTACAAATTTCTCTACAAAGAAGAACTCACTTCTCCAGAAAAGGAAAAGAGCTGTTTACCTACTGATCGATCACGTGGTCGGATGAGATGGAAATAAAATTGTTTGGATGTAAGGCTGCAGTTCTTGTTTGAGGAATGAAACAAAATAACTCAAAAACAGAATTCCCACAGTCAAGGGTGAAGGGTCCACAGCAGTGTGGAGATAAACAGCACCGTGAGAAGGAGGACTGCACTCAGGTCCTGTGAGAACATTTCAGGAAGCTCTTAGAAGCCATGGAATTTCCTAAAACTGATCTGAAACATACAAAGTAACAATAACATCTTGAGGTGGGTCAACCAGACTGCAGATGCGAATCAAATGGAGAGTGAGGACAAGTCTTCCCGTGTCACAGAAATATTCCCAGAACAGGAGGGACGGAGAACAGTTGAGTTGCTGGGGAGTGAAAAGAATGCACACATTTACAGTAATTTATTCAGCATAAATCAGGCATAAGAACGGACAAATCTAAGCTTCACTGCATGGAGACAATGTTAAATTCCACTTATTAGGAGGCTGGCATCGTGTTAGGTTTGTTTGTTAAATTCAGACCGTTACTGTTGTCAGAAAAGTTTGCTTATTATCATTATATAAAAGTCACAGCCAGAGAGGCCATTTTATGTATCAAAACTTCACAAGGAGAAGTTGGGAGACAAAGAGAACTGTGTTTTAAGAAGGAATGTTGTCTCCCCACTGATCGTTATCTTTATAGCTCCCCAAATAAGGAGATGCCTCCAAACTCAGGAGATATGCCAGACCTGGGCACATAGAGGATTGTATGTGTGTGTGTCACCAAATAAAAGAGGAAGGGAGGCAACCACTCGTTGGAGAACTCTTGTGAATCTGCAGAAAGAAGGTTTGTGTGTTGTTCTCCCCTTGCAAGTAAAATACTGAGGCCTCTGAGGGATTTCTTGGTTTCATACCGTTGTCTGTGAGTGAATTTGAACACTGTAGGGCATTTATTGGTTACTATTAAAGCAAATTTTATATAGACATGTTAAGGCAAGAACATGCACCTGAAATGCATATGAGAACCAGTTACTCTTTACTCTATTTACTCTTTACTCTCTTAGAAAATGAAGTTCATGTTCAGCTGTTTGAAGAGTGACTCCTTCCAGGGTCATCATCCATGTTTGTGCTGGTTCTGGCAGCATTCCCCTTTCCTTTAGTATCTTCTTCTTTTTACTTTCAACTCTGTCTCCCTTTTCATTCACGCACAAAGTCAAATGTTCTTCAAAATGCAGTAACTGCATTTGCCATGCTAGGTTTTATGCACCTGCAATCTCACAGTTCAAAAAGTCAAAAGTCAAATTTTAATGAGGATGCTTCACCTTGCAGCCTGCGGATGTGACATGTCCCGAGATGCAGACTAAAAGAAGATGAGCCATGACATGAATGAGAAGGAAAAAAGAATCACCTCAATCAGGCAAAGCAAACATAAGAGAGAGAGAGGGAGCAAGCTGCAGTGTCGCTCCGTTTCAGACCTGCAAGCCTAAATATTGCATCTCTGTGGTCCGAGAAGCTCTTCTCCCACCTTGTGTTTTGGCTGGCAGATGTTTTCTTACCCAAGGGAGCCGCTGGTTCACATTCATCCTGCTCTGCCTTGACAAGGAGAGGCATGGCTTCCAAATTTAGACACAATATATCTCAGTAATTGACTCTATTTCTGTCCTCCACATGCAGTTCTGTTTTCACACAAGTGCATGCCCTGCAAAGTCTTTAAGGGTGGAGACACATGCAGCAATCACTATATTTGGAGGGAATTTTTGCCTTGATAAAATTCCATTTTACATCAATGGTAGAAGTTTAGTAAACAGTGAGACATTGATAACTGAACCAAAATAGTTTTGTATGTTGAAGCAGGAAACTGGTGCTGTTGTCTTTAGATGCATCTTTGTAGCTGTGTTTATTTAAAATGCACGTTTATTTTCCATGATTTAGATTTTAGTGAGTGTTGATTAAACTACTTGTGGATTCTAACTATGCTCTACCAGATTCTGGGGCTATGCAAGGTTAATAATATATTGAATTAAAAACAAACTGAAAAAAGGCATATTAGACAGATAGATTATATAAAATGTCATGAACAATAATTTGTTATACACTGTAAATATATATGTTGCCAAACACCATACAGAGAAAGGAGGAGACCAAAGCAAAGCGACAGATTGACAAGGACAAATGAGAACATGCCGCACAAAGCAAAAATAGACAGTAGAAAACTTCCGGGAGAGCCTACGGCAGACCGTTGGGCACACTGCCTGCTGGACTCCCAGGATGGAGACGGCTGGGGGGCACAGATAGTGCCTCTCCAACCTGTTTGCTCAGTGAACTAAACAGACATATACCCTGCAGATTATACAGTAGCATGAAGGATTAAGGAGGAAATGTGTAAAAAGAGAAAAAAAGACTGATACTGATCCAAAACAGGAGGCGCTATATGCAAGGTGACAGATTGGCACAAACTCAGAGGGTTCACTCTACCAGGCAAAATGTCTATTTCTTATGGCCAGGGGGTTTTTCAGATGGCCACGGTTCCCACTGGTGTGCTTTACTGCCCGACCTACTTATATTACCCTACATGTATGTAAATGAGAGAAGGTAAAGCAATATGTTGTATGATGCAGCAGTCCAGGGGTCGGCAACCTTAAAAACTCAAAGAGCCATTTGGTCCCGTTTCCCATAGAAAAGAAAATAACACAGCACATATATATAAAGAACTATAGTGTGCTGCATTGATGAAATCAATGAACTGCAACACAGAAAAACAAATTTAATTTCTGCGTGTAGCAACTCTGAAAAAGAAGATGCTGTGTTGAAGGTAAAATACTCCACGTCTGTTTGAGTCCTCCTCGTATTCATGAAATAAAAACCCACCTGCAGCAAATCCGTCCGGACATTTTTCAGCCAAGGCTGTGCGTTTATTCTGGAAATGTCTTTCGACATTTGCCGTTTTCTCCCCACATATTAAGCAGCCTGGTCAAATTAATCTGCCCACGCAGCATTAAACATTCTGTTTTCTTCAGAAACTTTCCTGTTTTTGGACTTATCCACGGTTAGCCCACCGGGGGTCGAAAGGCTCAATAAAACGCGTCACAGCGGGTGTCGCTCATCTGCGGTTGTGACGCATATTTTGAGTTTTATTTTAATGTTACAAAATCACCATAATCTTCAAATTTGGAATTACATTTGAAAGACTAACGAACTAAAATAATATTAATTTAAATTAGACACTCGCTTTATTTTTCAAGGCCACAGGGAGCGGCAGCAGCTGGATGAAAGAGCCACATGTGGCTCCGGACCCCTGCACTAGTCCAAACATATGGTAACTGTCAAAAGTTCATGTTACCCCACGCTGGGAGATCCAAGTGCATCTTATGGTAGAGGACAGTTTAAAGTGTGTCGCTATGCATTGGCTTACATTTCATTGACCCTGACATTGATGTGTCCAGAGCAGAGTTTCTCAATTCCGGTCCTCATGACTCACCGTCCTGCATGTTTCCCTCCTCCACCACACCTGATTCAAATGAATGGCTCCTTCTCAGGCCCCTGCAGAGCTTGGTGACGAGCTGATCATTTGAATCAGGTGTGGTGGAGGAGGGAAACATGGAAAACATGCAGGAAGTGGGTCATGAGGACCTGAATTGAGAAACACTGGAGTAGAGGTAGTGCTGATGCTTCCTCTGTTCTCACTATGGAAGGGTACAATAAAAAACAGCACATTTAGCTATCAAAGTTGCTATTCCACCGTGACAAATGTGCTGTATTGTGTGTATGTGCAATGTTAGGACATTTACCTTGGAGCACTTTCAAGATCCTCAAGGAAACCTGGACAAATGCAATTACTTTGGTTCCCTGCTGTGACTGTATGGCAAAGCTCTAAGCCTCAAAGTCGTGATTAAATTTAGAAAATTTGACTCTTTAATGGTTGGAGTTTGCTTTCATGTCGGCAGAATTGCTTTGCAAATCTGAGCATACTTACTTTAAAGTGACACATTTAAGATTACAGTATGTCTCAATTTCCCGTTAGTCCTAATAAATCAAGCTTTCTGAGGTACTTTTTAGCGTTTGCTCGTCACTATTTGAAAAGAAAATAATTCTGTATGGTTGGGTTGGAGAGAAGCGTGGTTAAAGTTTGGGTCATTAACAGCGATAATAGCCTTTTTCTTCAGGTTCCCAACAACCAAACACTGCAAGGCGAGTGTGTTTGTAGTTTGGTGGGATGTAGTTTGCAGGAGGCAATTTACTTCTGCAAAAAGTGTGTCCGAACATATCTCCTTGACAGAACTGTGACAGATGTTGTGAGGCTGGGAAGCTTCAGGGAGCAGAGAGCAATTGGTGGATGAGAGTGAATTCATCCACTTATTTATGATTCATTAGGAATGCTGACAGAAACTGTGGGTCCGACCAGTTTATACTGAACTTTATTGGACCACTGGAGCAAATCTGAATCAATACTTTCAGTACTTTCAATCATTTTAATAATTGATTGGTTTTACTTGAAATCAAATTGCTGCCAATACTTTTGAAATATAATGCTGGAGCTACCACCACTGCTAAAGATCCAAACTGAGCACTACTCCGCTACAGTTAGCCTAACAAAAGTATCATCAAATTAAACAAAAAGTCATTATAGATGAGAAGAAGAAAATGTGTGCAAAGGAGAAGCGTCTCAACACCATTACTGGCAAGTTACTTTTCAACAGACTTTTGCTCCAGTGGGTGAAAAGTGGAGTCCACTGTTTTACCTGTTTTATCTCCCTGGTCAGAGGCTAAAGGGAAGAGTACAGAGCTTTATTATATTATAGGGCCAGCAAGGATTTCAGATCATGGAGAGCTTATTTCATAAAGCCTTCCTAAGAGAAGAGATTGAACAGCTATTTCACATTATTTTCCTTATTCTTGTTGTTTTGCTTTATTGACACAAACTTGGGTTAGACTTCACAGTCGTTCATTGTTCTGAACCCTGAGCAGCAATAAGAAATTTTACTGTGGTCCAGTGGAAGACATGTGAAGTTGGAGTTTATTTAAAAAGACAACGGCCGCTGTTTGTAGTCATTTCAAACTTGTTTGCTGCACTGTAAAATAACAGCAGCGAGCAGAGAGACAGATTGCAGCCAAACACAGAGCAAAGCAATAAACAGAGAAAAAAACAGCGACTTGTCAATTGTTACGATGGTTATGAGTTAAATGCATTCATAACAATTCTACATGAAAGTTCAGCCTCTGTCCTGCTGTCAGAGCATGAAAGTGTGTGTCTTGCACAAACTTCTGTAAAAGAAAACAAATGCTTATGGTTCTCACACCCACGTGCAGTGATTGACAGCACAGCATGCACACCTTCGGCCCCAAAAGGTCTCAAACACACTATATAAAAAGAAATGACATGCAAACATAGGTGCCTCCACAGAGAGACCAAATACTCCTTGTGTGGCATAAAATGTGACTGAGAGGTTTTACTTATATGTTCAGATATCAGTGCAATCTCTTTAGATCATCTGCTGAGCGAGCTATTCCATCTGCCTTAATCTCACCCTCAAAGAGATGAATATTTGTCCAAATACATTTGGGGTATAACTCTCCATCTTCTTGTTCAAATACCATCACTTCTGGCTCAAGGTTGGGATTGCTAAAGATGTAGTCCACAAGCCAATGAGGGATGTCATGGTGTCAGTGTTTACTTTCCATCTACCAGACTCCAGGGCAACGAGAAAAGCACCTCCTTTCCAAGACTTTTACTAATAACCTGAATACCAGCCGCTTTATAACAAGAAAAAACAACAGGGAAAAGTTACATTCGGTAGCTTCAGTTTGTTAAAACAGGCAGATAAACTGAGAAAATATACATTTTACCCTCAGATAGATTTCCTGTTTATCTACATTTCACAAGTTTCATTCAAATTCTCTTTTTGTGGAACACAGCGGCTGCAGTAGTTATCAATTTGCCTGTAATTACAGGTGGTGCATGACGTGTGCAGCAGTGATGAGCCATTAGACTGTCAAAGCATGACCTCTAGATGCATTTTTCAGGCTAAAAGGTGCTCAAGGGGAGAAATTATTGAGGGAAATTGAGTGGATAGCAATAATGCCTTTTCAAAGACAAGGACAGCAGGGAGGTGATGCATGGCATTCAGCTATGTCAGCTGAAAAGTGAGCTTTAATTCTATCCATATTGATGTACACTGATATCATTTGACAGATCTCTGCAGGTACAAGAGGTCCCAGGTGCTCATTTTGGCACATAAAGCTTGAAATAAATACATGTGGGTGTGTGTGAACAAATGTTTGATCCATTAGTTCAAAGTAAATGCCAAAAAAAGCTCAAATGTAGTCAGGACCAGGAGTATCTCGGCAATGCGGTGGGTGTTATTGGCGAGTAACAGCATTCCTGTATATCATTTCACACGAGTTAAAAACTCTACTGAACACTGTTAAACTAATGCAAACACAAGTAAAGGTAAATCGACACTGTGTCACCGAGGCAGATTAACAGTTAACTTATCTGAGAATTTTGACTAAAGTAAAGACAACTAGTACCCAGAGCAAGGCAAGGGAAGCATGGATTACCAGCCCGATCTCACAGAAACATGCACATAGCAGAAAAATGAGATTATCCTCCCCAAAACTTGCTCATGCAGCCCCGAACCATGACTGTTTTCTATCTTTACCCACCAGTTTGGATTTCTAACCATGTTATTCTCTAAATCAGCCAGAATCAGGTCATCATGATGTGCTGTGTTTGCATGTAACCAAGGCAACCGGCAAAATGAGGGGGCAGAACCCGCCTGCATGTACCCCAGGAACAGGTGATATTCATCTTATTACAGTGTTTGTTAATGCAATCCATGTTTTCCTGTCCTCAACCATCTCATTTTTAAGCTGAATATAGGTTCTTTAATCTGAACGGCGTCTGAATGCAAGTGAAACTGCAAGGAAGCTAATTGAAGGCACCGGTGGTCAGGATTGGACTATATCATGACTCTCGGTTGTGTAGCACCGTCCTCCAACCCCTCTGACCTCCAGATATGTTATATTATAATATTTTGCCTACTAAATGTGATGCATAACTATTTCATTTTCATTTGTGTTACACTATGGAATCATCTTTCAACCTTTATCAACCTGCTCCATTAATTAAATATTATCTATCACCTAAATCTAGAACTCTCAATCATAATTTGTCTTTATTAACCTAATATTATGCACTTTATTGTTCTGTTCAGCCATAGAATTTTACCCCAAGCTTTATTAATGAACTTCTATCTACTGTTTATCACCTGACCCAATTAGATCCCGATCATTCATCACAGAGCATTGTTAACCCATTTTACATTTTACTTGACATTCATGACTTAAATTAATTACAAAGACAAAGGGTTTAACATCAATAGATGAAGGACAACTTATAATGGAGCAGGAAGGAATCACAGTTGTGGCAGTGAAAAAAAACCAATTGTAATCACACAAATTTAATATGAAATTGTCAGGTCTCACAGAGACTCTTAAGTTTTTGTACCTTGTCTTGTCACTTCCTGTTTTATTTTGAAATGAACAACTCCTCTTGTTTATAGATATCTTGTCCTTCCTCCCGTGTCATGTGTCTCATTGTCTTCCCTGATCCCTAAGTGTTTCCACCTGTTCCCCTTGGTCCCTCCTGTGTATTTAGTCTGCGTTTCCCTCGTCTCGTTGCCAGTGTGTTGAATTGTCTCTCGAGCGTTCGTCCGCTAGCCTCCACAGTGATTCCACGCCTACGTAAACCATAGATCTTGTTTGTTAATGATTTCTTCCTTGAGAGCGATTTTTTGTTGTAAGTTTTTTCATAGTTTTAGCGAAGTTAAGTTTTCTTTGTATGTTCGTATTTTCATTAGTATCTCCGATAGAGGAGTGTCTTTCATTTATAACTATAACTTTCATAGCAACTCCATTAGAAGGAGCCTCTTTTGTTTATTGGTTTTGTTAAATTTCTATAGAGCCTCCGACGGTTCGGAGAGGGATAAGTTTAGTTGTAAAATTTATATAACCTTTTTTCCTCCTAGCGTGGAGAGAGTTTTCTTTTGTTTTATAGTCTCACTCTTCTCCCCATAGGTATCGAGAAGAGTGAATTAGGAATTTATAATCTATTGCCTTGCTCTGCAAGCGACTATCATTATATAAATAAAATCTGGTTATTGTTTCTACCCTGCATCTGCGTCCAGTGCTTCACGGTTCGTGACAGAAATGGAAACAAAACATCGTGAAATATAATCATATGAACCTCCAGCATCTTAAAAACACTTTTAAAACGGTCTCTGCTGTTGAAGTTTGAAAGATGTAAAGGAAACCGTGTATAAAAACATTAAAGCAAAGGATCCCAGTGCACATTTACCACAAGAGAGGGAGGCAGGAGGATATGGAGTTTGAATTTAAAGGCAGGAACCTGAGCTTTGCACACAAACGACAATGATGAGCTGGCAGGGAACAAAGAAGCCTGGAAGTATATTCACTGAGAACAAAAACAGATGAACCGCACGTCTGGAGCAAGGTCAAAGAGTCAAAATAAATGAACTTCTGTCATCTTTTCCTGAGCATCTTCTCTTGATCTCATTGGAAAAAGTAATTTGGTCAAGGAAAGGTGTTGGGAGATAGCTGCAGTGACTTAGGAAAACATAACCTCTGACCACAGCGCTCCACGCTATGATAAGGGTCCGTAGAACTACAGCTGCTCAATAATATTCCACAAAAGGTGCTTCAGATGTCTCTAATACGATCTGAACACATCGTTAACACAAAGGCTACAGCATGAATCCGAATTATTTTTAAATAATACAAAACAATAATATTAAGATTTGTAACTTGAAAAAGTCCCAATAAAGGCTGATTTAGTATGCTAAATGAGAGAATAAAGGAAGCAATGAAGCTCCTTTCAATAGAATTTAGACTATTCGAACATGACTTTTACCTAGAAACTTCAGGCTCATCTCAGCCACTTCGGAGCCTTTCTTAGCAAAAAAGACTATTTGACCCTCATGTGAGTCAGGAAAGAGAAACTAAGCAAAGTACAGTTACAGACCAGCACAGTTTTTTCATAATGAAACAAGAGGCAAAGGCTAAATCAGGATCGGAGCATCAGCCTCACAAAGAAACTGAAAACCAGACAGCACAAGGTCACACTTAAAGAAGTGAGGGAACAAAAACACTTGGATACATCCATGGGTACCACTGACGTCATGGCAACGAGACCGCCGCCATATTTGTGTCCAATTTGACAGTTCTCCTCAGTTTTTGCATTGGATAGTGGCCACTAATGAAGTGGCCGGTGAGTAACTACGGTATTTCATTGTATTTAAGGACCCACGCCACGACAAAAGTAGGTATGAATAATAGTTAATTAGTGACTGACGTCAGCTTAAACCACAGATAAATCAGATAAAGTTAGCTAACGTTAGCATAAGACCCAACGTGAATCTCCACTGAGGTCGCTAACATCCCGTTAGGCAACGTAATGTCAGCGTTAATCATATGGCATCTGAAGTTAATCATGTTTTTGGTGTGTTTTGTAACTAAAAGAAAAATTAGATATAGCTGAGGACTTATGGGACACAAAGTATTGATTGCACAACCTGGAGTTGTGTTATTCTGCCGGGCTACGTCCTTTGGGATGGAATAAAACTGCAGTCTGGGGTTTCTTTGTCGACTGCTATCGGGTGGCAACACCCATTCCGACATCCCGCCAGTCCGACATGCAAACGTCCCAGCTTATGCCCCCCATTCCCAACACTCAAGGAGGTGGCCGTGCAGGGAGAGTGGGCCGAGAGCTGGGGTGGAGAGACTCCCAGTCCAAGCATAATGCCACCCACAACTTCCTTGTCTTTGGGACTGAAGACAACTTTCTCAAGCTGTTAAGTTAAAATCCCTCCCCCATGAACCTTTTTGCATGTCAGTCAAGTGAAATAGCTGAATCATTTATCCAAATTTTAGAGTGATGTGATGATGCAAGGAACTTCATATATTAAAATATCAGGAAACAATCTCCTGATATACAACTAGAGGCACGGGGAGAGTCCTTATCTTTCATCTAGTACTCCAACCTTTTGACCAGCACCTCCACCTTCTTGAATGTGAACAGATTACTTTCTAACTTCTGATTTGTATTTAGTTTTAGATCTATATCGACGGGACATTTAAAACGGGCCCTAGGCCGTTTTACCAGTTCATAACCATCCACAGGCTTTACATGGGGAGGGCCATCCCCTTCATTATGGTCCTCATGTCTGGGAAGCCTGAGCACATGTACCACATGGTTCCCCAGCATGTGAAGAGGAGGATTCAGCGGATAACAGGAGAACGGTGTGTGTGCATGTGTCTGCCTTTACGTTTGCATGGTTAACCCTTAGATGCATAAGTGGGTCAAAAATGACCCGGTGAGGTTGTTTTCTTGCAATATCTTTGTAACAAAAAGTTATCACTTCACATTCCAGCTATTCCTCAAAAAAGGAATAGCTGGAATAGTTAAAATTTTATCTTACCTCTAATTCATTTTACAAAATTCAAATTTTTGTATTTCTACCCCAAGCTTCCATAAGTGGGTAAAAAATGACCCGCATTAATTTCCTATGGAATTTCATGGGAACATTTGATTCTGATCAACTGTGACTGATAGCAATATATATTTTGTGGACCACACAGACGATATCACAAGTGTCCCGTGTAAAGATTATTGTATTCAAGAACTGGGATGTATTAGTCCGTCGGCTTTGATGTCGTCTGGAAACAGCTCCACTCACTCATTCAACGCAAAACAAAGGCAAACTGCTCTCCGCCAAACTTTAGGGCGTATTTGCGCCGTCATATCATATAAAAAAAAATAGGCTATTAAAAGGAACTGTCGGATGTAACCGACTGCTATCAAACCAACAACACAACATATTCCTGGCATCTTTCAAACTACTCCACTTGTTCTGGTAACTTGACAACGCTGTGACCTGTGACCTATGACCTGAGTGCTGTGGGCGGACACAAATATGGCGGCGTGAAAATACAGTGACGTCATGTGGTCCTAATGGATAAAACCCTTCCGAGCCAGGTGGACAAAGGCATGTAAATTATCTTAAAGAATTATTCCTATTCATCCTTTACTGTCTTGATGCAGTTTTAACAGTCACATTCTTGTATGATCTTGTTAGCTGGCTGTCTGGCACATCATGCAGCCCTAGTTTTGTTTTAAACAGTGTATACAAGTAATTACACGCACACGTTACTTTAAATGGTCTCATTTTGTTGCACTTCATGCATACTAAATAATTACCATACTGAGATTTAACCCATCAACAGCTGGCGCCAGTAAATCTGCATTTCATGAGTAGTAAATAGCTCATGTCAGCTGTTACAGAGACAATCATTCTGGACTTCTGTATATCACAAAATACACATATAGACATAGAACAATAATGCCCTGTAATTAGATCATGCTAAAACTACTTAGGACAGGGAAAATGTCACCAATAATGTCTCAAATGACTTCTGGTATTCAATTCTTAACATAAATTATCAGCTGATTTAAGTAAGTTAATGTATCAATATATCAAAGTGAAACAGAAAATATTCTTTAAACAAGAGATCAAACAAATCATTGCATATGTAAGTATTAACCCTGCTTTTATGAGCTGGTTCTGTCATTGTGTGACTAACAGAACAATTGAAGCTTAATGGGAGTCAGAGACCAAACATGTTGGTGACACCGACACTCGATTCAATACAGAGGCTAAGAAAGTTCGGTGGTGATACTGTAATTGGGAACATTTACAAGGAGTCGGGCCCTTCTGTGTTCTGATAAAATGAAAAACACCAACAAGTTTCTCATTCTGATTGTCAGCAAAACACAGGAAAGGGTCCCTGACCCAAAAGCTCCCATGTATTTATAGAAATATTAAATATATGATCACACTGAGTAAGAAACTGCAGCAGAAGCTTCACCTCCTGAGGCAACTGAGGCTGTTTGGAGTGAGTGGGCAGATCCTCCTGAGGATCTATCAGTGAAAATCCTCAAGAGCATAATTAAATATGTTATAGCTTGGTTTGGCAACCTACATTACAGAGCAACTTAAAAGCAGGTTTGCAGGCATCAACGTACCAACTTTGAAGGTAATAAGCCTTTATCATTATTCCAGCCTTCATCAAGATCATGAAGAAGATGATGATAAATGTGATGATGTTGACGTCTATCACCCAAATGCATTCAACCGAGGCCTAAAGACAGCAGTAACTGCATTAGAAACTGGACCAGATGGATAATGTTAGCTTCTCCTCTTAGATCCACATCTCAATTCTGATTTGATCCAGTTTTTTCGTTGGCCCGTTCACATTACTCCCTTTAATGTGGCCAATATCAGATTTAATATCAGTTGTATGCACAGCTGGCCCAGATGTGCATAAAATAAACAAAGGAAGTAAAAACAACACTGTTCACACTCCTATGAAAAAGTCAGATCCGAGTCACATATGAGCAAACAAAATCTGATTTGGAAAAAGGCCGTCGGGGATTGTAAGCGCCTCATGAAACAGAGGCAGGAGGAAACATGCGTGCGTCTAAATGAACGTTTCAGAGGGAAACTTCACCTCTGAACATGAATGATCACCAGCCAGTTCCTACTAGTGTGGGGTCAACCCCGAAGGAGATGAACAGTGCAGCAAACTAATCTATCTGTGTGTGTTAGAGGTCATGACACGACTAAAGACTGATGTCACCACCGCCACATCCTCAGCCCCCCGTGCAGCAAACATAATTAAGGCTTTTTAATCATGTCACCCTCTCTCGCTATGAAAAGCAGGCAAAGCAGATGTTGTGAAGGGATTCCGCAGGCAGTCAACAGCGACTGTCCAAATAAACACATTCATTGCACCGTCTGATGCTATTTCATATAATTAGTGTTCAACTCGATGAATGGACACCTGACAGAGCTGCATGATATTAGGTGACATTTTCCTTTCAATACATTTTTTCTTTTGATTCTCAGATTAGATAACTGTACTACAGGTTCTTGCTTTTCACCTAAATAAGAAAGTAAATCCTGCAATGTTGTTTAGATTTAACTATGCCAATTGAATTCAACTAAGTCCGTCCTCTTTTGTTCAATTTGATGCATTAAAACCCACTTTATCTCATTTAATTAACAGCACCAACTTTAGTATGAGCTCCAACTGTTGAATGAAACGTTGCTGTGTCCAGATTTATTATTGTTTATAATGCTCCTCTCGAAGCTCTTATTCCTTCTCCATGCTGAATGAAGTTTCTCTTCTCTCTCATTCCCCAGCAGCTCTTTCATAATGTACACATTACTTAAAGGTTGCTGGGTTGACGCTGATGCTAAGTGACAGCATTGATTTTTAAAATCAATGCCATCTCTTTTAGATTGTGATGTATCTCATCATAAAGAAAATTATGTGTGTATTTTCACAAATAATGCCACCTTCGAAATAAAAAACATCGATATTCCAGCTTCTGTGTCTGCATTTTTTTTTTTGCAGCTTATTTCTCGAATGCTTAACCATTTGATTACTGGAGCTAACATTTTAAATGTTGAACAACTGCATAATTGAGAAACTCGTTGAACATTTACTCGGATTGCTTACCATCTGTATGGTTTTGGTTTTGTTACCTCAAATTGGCAGGGAATGGTAATCTCTCATTTTCACAATGTGTCACAAAATGAAATGAAGCGCAATAAAACTAACTTAAATCAACAGCAAGTTTACATTTTTGGTGAAAGCAGTGTCCATGCATCTGTGCCAAAAACTGTTTGGAAAGTTTCATTATTGCCTCCACTGAATGTGGGACAAAATAGGGAATAAATGGTTAAATGCTACGTTTAGTGATTGTTTTGTGACTGTGTTTTAGCAGAGATTGTATTAAAATGTCATATGCATAAGTATTCTTTTGCTTTCAAGCTAAATTTACACTGCCTAATATGTAGAACTGACACATCAATGAATCCTTTTGACTTCAGTTTTTACGCACTCATGTGCAAACACACACATACATGATGTTCTGTTAACTTTGTTGCATCAGAAACAGGTCATGAGGCATAAACAAAGTCCAAATAAATCAGTGTTTTTGGAAGGATGCGCCATGAGGAAAACTCCAATCATCCTGGCTTATCCAGCAAAATATGAGCCGGTGGCATTTTTACAACATCATCAATAATTCCAGGACAGAAGCCTCTGTGCTTTAGATGTGGCAGACAGTCTCAAAGTCAGCACACTGAAATTCAGAGCTGCACTGATCTGATAGTTGACAGAAAATGAAGAGGCAACTATTTTGTGTAAAGACGAGCGTGTGTTTGAACTTCATAAATGTGTCTTCCGTGGTAGTGATCCAAATTTAATTGAATTCTGGGTGGTTTTTGAGGAAAAACAAGGCATTTGTGTCATGTTTTGCATTTTCTATCTATTTTTCTTTAGTTTCCAGTTTAGCCCTGCCATGTTATGCCATGTTTTTGTCCCCAGTTCCCTCTGGCCTGGTAATCAGCTCTACTCCCTTCACCTGCGTTCATTGTCATCAGCTGCTCTCACTCACTTATCACCCTCCTCTGTATTTAGTCTCCAGGTTTCTTCACATTCATAGTCATATTAGATGCAGATATCCAAATAAAATCCAAGTGGCAGAGATGGAACAGTGTGGTCACTGAAAAATTTACCCTACCAAACCAAAGAGTGGGAAATCAATGGACAAATAAGGTGCTCTATAGCACCTATAACTCTATAGCAGCTCAAAGCACTTCCCAAATGCCTCTTCATAATAGCAGTTTAAAAAGAGTGTTTGTATGTGCTCCATCTTAGATGGCTACGACTGTTAGATGAGACATATGCACAGCACTTCATCAGCTGCGCAAACCCATGCTCACTCAGCATGAAAAGTGATCCTGCAGCCAAAGAGCAGGAAAGCATGTGTGAGCCGCAGGAAGCACAGAGGGTCGACCCCTTCTGAGAGAGCGAAAGGCCACAGGACAAGCATACATATGCAGTCAATACAGTGCTATGTGAATGAGGAAAAAAAGCTAATTTGAGGTTTATGGTTTACTTTAAGGGTGAAGGGAAAGACGAATAAATAAAGGAAGACAGTAACAGATTATGAATGCTTATGTAAAAATATGCCACATATGCAGGTAGTACAAGGACAATAGACAAGTGGGAAGATGAAGAAAAGCATCAAGGTGTTGGACTGATTTATGGGAAATGGATTTTCCTTTTTTGCTCTCATTGTAAGATGACGGCAAGCTGGAGAAGGATTGTGATTGGGCACCTGAGTGCTGTAAAAATCTGGTGTCCTGACACAACCTGAAAGTGCTGAAAAGTAGATTGTAACTGCAGCATCTGCAGTTAAGTTATCCTGTCGTTCTGTTCTTGATATGCTATAAGATACATGTAACCCTGGTGTATTATCCGGGTTCTTGTTTCAACCCCCGGTCATAAGCTCACTGCATTCTGCCAATGATGGACTAGCAGAGTTTTTTTTTCGGTCCAGGCAACCAATCCCATGAAACTACTAAGTGGGACCAGTTTCTCAGGATTTACTCCCATTATCTGTGAGTCAAACTGTTTTGCTGCTCAGCTCATTTTTTGGTTTTCCTCTTATTGGTAAAACGTTACACCAAAGGACATGAGAAACAGCTGAAGCAGTAGTTAAAACAGCCGATGTCAGCTTGTCACAGTACTGAAAGTGAAATAAAAGATTCCCAACTGTCTTCCAAGGCAGATTTATTGTTGAAAATAACACCAATAGTATTAAACTTTGATCATCAAATATGAAAAAGCATCTAAAATAAACAGACTTCAGAGACCAGTAAGCACATGGGATATGCTGTGAAATAAAAAGGTGAGGAGGGATCTGTGAGCAGTCGGGCTGCCCAGTTCCCCTGATTAATGGTCTGGAAAGTCTTGGCTCTGACAATAAAAGGTACCAGTCTAAAGTGTAAACTGAGGGCTGCCTCGACAGAACTTATTTACACATTCATGGCTCATGTGTTTGTATATGCAACCTGAGAATTCAGAATGGCCCTGACTTAGCACTCCGCCAATCCTTCATTTTACTTGATCAAGCTTCATCAGTAAACACTTTGGAGCCCTTGAGCTTTATTTGCAGCTCTCAGTTTTATCCACCTGCTTTACGTCGGCTCAGAAAAATTTCCATAAGTTTATTTCGAATAAGGTTGTTGTTTATTTATGAACCCACCAGTGAGAGAAACTGTATGAACATAAATATGTGACTGAACTGTTTGCTGTTATGCAGCCAAGGCATGAGTTATATTATATAAATTCAACTGGCATAGATGACCTTTTAATATGAATAAATACAGGAGAAAGATATAAAAAATTAAGTCCAAAGTAGACGAAAGAGGACCACAATGGCATTGCAGATCCACCCTCTAGAATAATTCCTCAGCATAGCATATCAGTCATAGCAATTATGCATGCCACCATGAGAGATTGACTGTCAAAAAGAGGGAAAAAAACACACCACCTCTGGATCCTTGTAATTACAAACTGCACTCTTCAACTCTGCGGGTGTGCTGGCACCCCGTTGATACATCTGTTTCTCACAAGTGGAGAGGTGTGTGTTCTTTATCTCACGCAGTAATTTGAGAGAAATGGATAAATCTTCCGTGTAAGTGTCACAAAGTCACCAGGAGATACTTTTTTTGGTGTTTACTAAGTGTCTGATTTACTATTTTTGTGTTTACTAAGTGTGTGTTTCTCTTGTGAGGCTGAAGGACCTCCGCCTGCAGTAACTCAACACACCTGCAAGCACTAATCACCTTCCTGCATAGATAAAAGGACGGAGCAGGGCAGGATGGGGGGGCAGGGAGAATCAGGCTCAACAGAGAAGGAACGGCAGCGGCTAAAGAAGCGCTCGGCAGTAGTAAAGGAAGTGCTGACTGAACTCCACCTTGTTTCCTTCCCTTTACCTGAAGACAAGGTGAATCAAAGACTGTTTGGACGCCTGGTAAAGACTGAGCCCCTTCATCACCCCATCCTTTTAAATGTTTTGTAAATTTTTTTCTAAATCAAAAGATCTCCCTGGGCCAATAAATTGCTGAAATTGCATTCCTGACTCTGCCTGCTTGCTTGCTTACCCAGAGAGTAAAGGAACCTGTGACATAAGCTCTCAGATACCCTGTCCTTTTCTATTTAGAACTGTTTGTGTCTCCTAGAAATAATCTCTGTAGGCAGTTTGGGCACTTTCTCTTTAATTTGAAATATATATATAAAGATATACATTGTAAAAAATATATTATAAAACAAAAAAGGTGTGCAAATAATAAAAAAAAAATAACGTTTTGACAATTTCCTGTCTTCAATTACACACCAATATTGTCCTCTCTCACACAAATGTTTGTCATCAGAGAGCAAGGGAGAAATGAGACACATCACCACCTCAGCCGAGGTTAGGGTCTGGGAAATTGTTCCTCCGGGAACGGAAGGATTGTGCACGGTCCATCCGGTCCTCGGACCACCAGTACTTCCAATCCCCCGGCTGCTGGCGGGTCCGCTGGCGGTGACGCCGGTAATTGACCTCCAGCCATCCATGTTGGTTTTTAAAAAAACCTTTTTAAGAAGGAATTAAACCAAAAAAGTTAAGTCCAAAATTTTTTTTATTTATAAAAAATGAGTCTCTAAAATTATATGATTTTTATTAACAAATAAAATGAAGTTGTACAAAAAATTAAACAAACAACGTTTCGACACTTTTACGTCTTCTTAAGGTTATTCACACCTATTTACTTTCTCTCTCACCGAGGTGCTTCTCTTCTGAGTTCCAGAGAGAAAAAACACAATTCATCCACACACTCAACATAAAGCCATCCACCAGGAAATCTACTTCCTAGGACCAAACTTCCACCTAACAGGAAAACTGGACCACAAATTATACGTCAAACCCTAAGATACCCACAACAGCTTCCACCCCAAACACAAATTCTCATTATTTGAATGATCAAATCCCAACGAGTCGTTACGCATGAGTCTGCTCTCAGGAAGCGGACAAGGAACAAGCCTTCAAAATGCTCTTTAAAGCCCTCAAACACAGAGGCTACATACGACAGACCCTCAGGAAAATCAAACCTGTAACCCAACCGGACAGAACCGGGACCAACAAATACTACCATTAACCAGATACTTTTCACAATACAAAGCCCTCCAGGAACTTAAAAACAACTTCACCCACAATTACAAAACCTGAAAATAATCTCATCCTTCAAAAAGAACCCGAGCCTCCAGGACCTCCTGGTAAGATCCAAGTTAAACTCCAACTACAAAAAAGCAAAAAAACAACACACCTAAAACAGAAATAACCATCAGAAGCACCAGAACCAACAAGAGGTGGCCCATCCAGCCCAAAATCACCATCTAATCTGGTGCACCAACTGCAATAAACAATAAATAGGTGAAACAGGAAATTCCACCAGGCTACATGCGCACACACACAACAGCTGGAAAATCAGGAAATGGGAAACACAGATAGTACAACATAGAAATGAAAACCTAAGAGCCAAACCGATCCAACAGAACCCCATATGGACAGAAACAGAGAGGAGAAAACAGGAATGCAGGTGGATCCACCGCATGCAATGCAAATATATGAGGATGGATTCCTAGAGGGACACCAAACAACTGGAGGAACCACCAAAATACTTATTACTGGTATGTTGTACAGTTCCTTTTGAAAAATCTTGGAACTATAAATTTTTTTCTTAAATAACTTTTTATCATTTTTAACCCCACAAATATCTTTGGAATGAACGCCAAGAACTTTTACCATTTGGCTTCGATTCGATCGGGTTAGTGTACTTTCCATAACCATGTTACTTAAACATTGGTTATACATTTTTACCACAATCTTTTACTAGTTTTATCATTCTCCGGTAGAGTCTTTGTAGATTCAGATATCGTATACATATTTTTAGCAATACCTGACTGCACCCTTCACCTCAAGAATTTTGGCACCAACCAACAACCAACTGTTGATCCAAATCCATTACTAATATTCTACCTTAAAAAATGTATTATCAAGGTCAATTAAACTTGAGGACCTTTTTTTTTCTAATGTACACACATCCCCGTTCACCTAAGATGAAGGACCAGAGCCCTAACCCTCAGCCCCCCTCCATGCCACGATTAGAAAAATGAACTTTTTAAATTTTGTTTTATCTTTAGGCGGACTCACAGCCCAACTCATTTGGATAACAAGGCTCTAATTTAACAATTGGATAAGCCTCAACGAAAAGTTATTTTCAATCATTTTTGGAAAAATAGTTTTTGAACACATTTCACCCCAAACAGAAACATATTTATACCTTCCCCTCTGATTTACCCTAAACCTAAGGTCACAGGACCAGTGCCCTAACCCTGGACACCCAGGTAAAGGTAGGTCTCAGAAATTAATAAGGAATACAGGAAAACAACAACACCCACAATTCTACAATGACCCGGAAGGACCGATTTGAACTACAGAGTAATAACAGGAATAACTTTCATTCAACAAATGGACAGGGCTGAAAGTGGTAGATCCCAAACCATAACAATACAAACCACGGACCAACCAAGCACCCACAGTAACGGTGCAGAATGAAACTGGAACTCTACGGCCACGCCCACCACGAACTCCAAAAAGATTAAACAAAGGAACCAAACAAAAAACGAGCTAAATCCAACAAAAATCACAACCAGCTAACACCAGAACAGGAATATTTTCAAACGGAGCAAACCCAACTAAGGAAACACAACATAAAATCACAGAAAAAGAACCTCCAACCAGCCAAAACTGAAAGGACAAAGTTAAACAAGACAGGAACATATTAGCAACATGTTACTCACAACAAAAACTAGGGAAACAAACAAGACGGACCGGACAAACTCAAACGGATCAATCAGTAACATGACCACACCCCCAGATGAAAGCAAGGGATTGTGGGTAACACACAAAAAAACGGCACCGTCCAGCAAACCAACACGTGGAAACAACCCCACCGGCTTTGTAAAGCAAAAAAGACTCTTTTTAGAGCTACCCCCTTTGGGGTTCCGGACAACCAAACTCCTCAAGGAGGAACACACCTGCAAAACCAGCTAACTCGGACAAACTCCAGACGGAAAACACCAGGATGCTGCTCAATAAAAATTGTACTTTATGCTCCCTGGAAAATAAATGCCGTTAAAACCAACTAATTCTCACTCTATGGAACTCTTTCAGTCCTGAATAACCCCAGACTCCTGACACACGGCGGACCAATCTCCAGGAAAGGGCTACTGGACATACTGGGGTAACCTTACGGTGGCAACAAATAGTATTGTTCATTCCAGTAACCCTGGTAAGTATGCAGCCGCCCATGTTCCGACTATAGGACAGCACTGTGGGACCGGTGACTCAGGGCATCAGAGTCATAAATGTTGCCCAGTCTTCTATGAGGGCTAGCCTCAAAACACACAACAGAACATAGTGCACCACACACGTGGTTACTCCAGTAACCAGAAACCAAATCAAACTTCTAATTGGATTCCTTCAAATGGCCACCTTCACAGGTTTACATCCGTTGACTTACTTAGAAGTCAATCCGTGGATGCAACGGGACCTAGACATTAGACCTCAAACCAACTTGAAATAAACTTCGATCAGCTTTAGAACCTCACTCACCCAATTTCTAACAATAAGCAACCCTCGATCCTATAAGGAAAACTCAGAAGAACACCAGGAGTACCCCGTCTAGAGACCGATCTGCCTCTTCAAGCCACAAAGAACGCACCAAGGACAACAAGACAAAGACAACCCTTTGTCCCGCAGTAACAAGTCGGCCATTTTGTAACATCTGCCATTTTAGATCTCGGACACAAGCTTCGACAAAGGCAACCCTTTGTTCACTATAAAACAGAAACTTAATAAAATAAAAACTGAAACCAGGGGAAGTTAGAAGATAAAACTTTATCACCAAAACATTGGACACTGGAATTGATCAACCAGGGGGCCACCACAAGGGAGAAAGTATGGTGATAAACGGTTACATGCTGCCATTCCGACAGTTCCTTTTAATAGCCTATTTTTTACCCAAAACATTTTACACTAATGAAGGCTGATATGCCAGCGCGCGTATTTGCGCCGGCATATCAGCCTTGTAAACAAACTTTAATAATCTATTATCAAAATATCCTGAAATGTCAAATATAAAAATACAGATATTAATGTAACTCTGGCGAGACTGACACCGATTAAGTAGAAATACAGTGTCAGTGACCTGTCTCAGCAGCCAGCTGGAGCGGAGCTCGCCACAGAGCCCATGAGTCTTTTGCCCGCTGTCATCATATGCAAAAGTCATAATTGCAATTACAGATATCATGGCTACTGCACAGGACACAGTTGCGAGCACTCTGCCTTGCCTTGCCAATAGGAGAAGAGAGAAATTACAGCATAGAACGTATAAAACACAGCCGTTGCGCAAGGCTTTATACAGCCTGTTGATATCTTAAGGTCCTAACTGGTCACACCTGGGAGTAAATGTCATGTAGAGATTGTTTTTACGTGACATTACAGCTGAACATATAGCTTTCATCCACAAACCAACGTGGGAGAGCCTGAAGACGCATGTGCCAGACGCACATAGGCATGCGTAAAACCAATTTTGACCACTTCATGCTGTATATTTGCTTTCTTTTAGTTAACTTTCGTTTCTTTTGGATTCGTGTGCGTGTTATGGAGCCGTTTCGGTCCATGTTTGTAAGCCTTTTTTTCCTGGATTAGTTGAAAGTTGAAACAAGTGGCATTGGAGTATGTGATTGAAAACCACCACGGTCTGCTTCTCCTCCTCCAGTTGCCGAGACTTTGTGTTTTTAATAACGCTTATCTGTAAACATGTGTTGAACATTTAAATTGCATGAACAGAAAGAAGGGACTCACCTGGGACGTTTTAATGTCGGAATGGCGGGATTTCGGAATGGGTGTTGCCACCCGTGATAAACAGCTGAAACGTTCGCTGATCTTGTGGTACACCACTGATGAATTACTCCTGAAATTGTATAAAAGAAAGTAGCCTAGCTACCTTATAGGGTGGAAATACAACAGGCATCTCCACACTAACAGTGTTAGAAACACCCAACCACAGGAAACAAAACAGAAATCAAAACCAGCCAGGGCCAGATCGAGTACTAAAAGCAACCGGAACAAAAAATAATGGAACCGAACGACATATCTATATGGACACAAATTCTATTCGCATATATCCTACATGTACATTTTCGAGAAGAAAACCTGGACACAGAAGGAAAGGAAGAACCGAAAAGGATAATGGAAGAAATCAAATGGATCCCTAAAAAACAATTCTACTGGATACTTAATCTGGCCACCGCAAAGGCCCAAAACAAGTTCTAACCATAGCCAGGAAAGAGATCCAACTCCTCCGAACCAAAGTAAAACCCAAACAAAAACCCTCTGAAGAACACAGGGACACACCAGACAATTAGGAGAAACAACGCCAGCAATTAGAAAGGGAATAGCTAGCACTGAAAAACACACGGCTTACCACTGCACACACGACATGATAACACAAAAACATACTCAAGGAGCTCCAAGACTCCGATACACACTGGACATAAACGAACAACACCACCAGAGGTAACGATAACAACGGAAGCACAACCGAAAAGAGCAAAAACCCAACCAATAAACATAGAACAATGTCGGTCCAGAACCGAAACCAGGACACCAACAGAAGCTGGAATCAGTCTCAACATCCATGAGCACAATGGAAACAAAATGCAGAACTGGGACCTGCACCCAACCAAACCGTACATAATCTTTGGAGATTCGAACCTGAAGAGATTACCAATAATCCGGAACAGTCAAATCCAGATAGACAGCTATCCTGGCGGAAATCGAACCCACGCGATACACATTCTACGCAACAAGACCCCAACATCAGAAAATACAAAAAGAGTAATACTATCATTTGGAATCAACAACAAGGAAAACAGTGACCATATCCCAAAACTCAAATCCCAACTTTGGTACACAGCTCAGAGGACCTTCCCATACGCAGATATCTACTTCCAGACCCTGAACTTCTCAAATCAACTGACTGGTAGACAAAAACTCAACCTCAGGATGTTTAACAACTTTCTGAAGGAAATCCTACCCACAAACAACCTAATACCCCCACTCCCACAGAATAAGGCTGAAACAACAGCCGACCACATACACTGGTCCCCCATAACGGGCCAACTTATGTGGAACCTTTGGAGGGAATATTTAAACTAATGCCCTCATATGAATTTACTCCCCCAACCCACTGGATAAGGCAGTTATAAACCTATCCACATTTAATCTATTTGACCAGCACAGAAACTTACTCAACTTACTTTTGTACCCACGATGACCAGAATCCAAAACGTACGTGAATCATGCAAACTACATGTACAACAATACCACCGCAAACTTAAATTATCCACCTTTTTCAAGGACAAAACCAGCCCCATTCAGTTTACCTTCCATTTGGGAACCAGCCCCGGCAGATACACTACCAGCAGTACTGGAACTAATCGATCAAGATAGACAAACACTTAACAAAACCAAAAAGGAACCAGAACCAGAAAACCTAACGAAGGAGGAGGAAAAAGCGTTGAAGGAACTACGGGAGGCGCATTCAATCATTATCAAACCCGCAGACAAGGGTTCCAGTGTAGTGATCATGGACAAAACGGATTACAAACAGGAAGCCCTGAGACAACTGAACGACCCACAGTACTACCGCCCCCTATCAGACCCAATCTATCCACAAACAGCCAAGATAATAACCACAATCCTGACGAAAATTCAAAAGTAAAAGTTCCTGACCAAAGCCCAAATGCAATATCTACTAGGAGAACCTCCCCACAGATCACGTTACTTCTACCTACTCCCCAAAACACATAAGGAACCGGAGAAATGGAAAATGGAAATGGAATACCGGCAGGACGACCGATCGTTTCCGACTGCGGCAGCGAATCCTACGGGACGGCGCAACTACTGGATTACCATCTCAATCCCCTTTCGAACCACCACGAAAGCTACATAAAAGACACACAGGAGTTCCTACAGAAAATCACCAACCTCCACCTGGAACCAAACTGTATGTTATTTACTGCAGACGTAGAAAGCCTCTACACAAATATAGAAACGGAAAAGTTCTTGCAAGCCATCACAGAATGCCTCCAATCCAACCCAGACCCACTCCGACCAGACGCGGAGATCGTGGAACTCCTCAGGATCAACCTGGAGTGCAATGACTTCTGCTTTGATGACAAGTGGTACCTCCAAATCAAAGGAACAGCCATGGGAAAGAGGTTTTCCCCCGCTTACGCGAACATCTACATGGCCAAATGGGAAAAGGACGCATTAAAGAAATGCAACAAACTTCCACAGGCTTACTACCGTTACCTGGACGATATATGGGGAATCTGGAACCACTCCCAAACATTGAACACTTCATCGACACTCTTAACCAACACTACCCATCAATCAGAATAAAACCATCTACCAGGAGATTCACTTCCTGGACACAACCACATACAAGGGCCCGAACTTCCACCTAACAGGAAAACTGGACCACAAGCTATATGTAAAACCCACAGACACCCACGCCCTACTACATCGCGAAAACTTCCACCCAAAACACACTTTCTCAGGAATCATTAAGTCCCAACTGCTCCGCTATACACGAATCTGCTCCCGGGAAACGGACAAAGAAATGGCTAAAAACACTTTTCAAGGCCCTCAAACACAGGGGTTACACAAGACGGACCCTCAGGACAATAAAACAGAACCAAAACAAATCAAATTCACCCACAACTGTGAAACTTGAAGTGCATCTCGGCCTTCAAAAGAAACCCCAGGACCTCTTAGTAAGGTCCAAATTCACCTCAAACCGAAGGAAAGGGACTGATAACAAATCCAGGGCAGAAACGACCATCAGAAGCACCAAAACCAACAAGAGATGGCCAATTCAACCCAACATTACACATGGGACCAAAAACACAATCTACCTAATCTGGTGTACCATCTGCTAGAAACAATACATAACCACCTAACCACCCGACTACATGCACACAAACACAACATCCGGAAAAACAGGAAATCAGAAACACCCATAGTACAACACTTCCAACAACATGGGATCGAAAACCTAAGGGCCAAACCCATACAACACAACCCCACATGGACACAAACAGAGAGGAGAAAACAGGAACACAAATGGATCCACCGCATGCAATGCAGATTCCCGGATGGAGGCCTAGCGGAAACATCCCAAACACAACGGGAACAAACGCAACCAAGAACACTATTATGAAACAAGAAAACCAAAACAAGCCACAGGACTGGAGGATGGCTCAGTATTCTTCACCTTACACTTTGTATTATCTTTTGCAGGACATTTTATATCTTATATTACTTTTTGTATGATATTCCCTATTTTCTTATTATTTCTTGTACTATGTTTTTTATGATATTCTATATTTTGCATAATTTTTTGGAATTCCCCCATTTATTATTATTTAAAAAAAAAAAAAAATTGAACTTTTCGACAATTTTTGATAATTACTCCCAGAGTCAAATAGCCCTCTACGTCCCTCCCTTCATTGCTAGGTCTTTCCCTTCCATCTACCCCATAAGTCACAAGACGAGAGACCTAACTGTAAAATTAATTTTCACAATTCTAACATTCTCCCAAGAACAATCTATTCGCCCTAAATTTGACCACCTACTCACCATTTTAGGCCCTCCCCTTCTATCTATCCTTACCCTAAGGTCACAGGACCATAGCCCTAACCATAGCCCCCCCCCCCCCCCCCCCCCCTTGCTCTACCCTAATAAAATTAATTTTCATAATTTTAACGATTCTCCTAAAAATTTACGTTTTCACCCTAAATTTAACTACCTGCTCACCATTTTTAGGCCCTCCCCTTCTATTTATCCTTACCTTGGTCTCTACACCAAACTCCATGGTAACCAGCTGGTTGCGTAGGAGGGAGACCGCCGAGTAAAAACTCTCAAACCTAAGCATACCAGATCTTACAGTACACTATATATTTGTGATAATTATTAAATTTTTTGTGGTTACATTTAGGCCCTCGCTGCAGATTCAAGAGTGAGGGACGATTAGTATTCTCATTCTGAATCGAGAATTCATTTCAAACTGTGATGAGACCTTTCACAATTAATTGTATATTAGCATTTATATCAGACCGTGACTGTGTTAGCATAATTTTCATAATTGTCCTCACTCATCCATATAAAACAGCCAGGGGAAACAAACAGAAATGCCTTATTTCCATATTGTTTTCCACCATTTCATAAAGCTGACAGCCTGCTACTGTGGATGAAGTATATCTGCCATTTCTAAATAGGAAGACAAACGGTCAATCAAAATGATTCACATGACAGTCACTGCAAATTGGGCTTCTATGCATTTGTCTCTCTAGATTTATGTCCTATAACACAACTAGAAAAGTCTGGAGGTCTAAATGTTGTTCAACGGGTGATTTTGTTGATCCAGCTGAATTTTCCCTTAAAGAAAGATATAAAATGTTGGCGTACAATGTAACATATTGTTCATTAAAGATAAATTAGACATCCCAAAATTCAAAAGGAGAGATGAAACTTAAAATATGAGATTCATCCAAGAAACTTGTAATGAATTAATCTCAAATCACAGTTGTGTTTAAGTGGCCAGAACCATACAGCAACATGAATGAATATTGATGTTAATCCATGTCTGCTGGTCTATATTTAGACTACTTTTAGGCTCACATTTGTAAGAACGGCCTCAGCTTAGTTGGAATTAACCAACACAGCTTTTAATCATTATCTCTGAGGATCCTATGTGTAAATCTGATACCACAGGAAGACAAAGAATCTTATTTTCCACTTGATTATAATGTACGGCTGCAGTAGCATAAATACTTATTTAGCCTTTCACACACACATTAACACTTGGGAAGCAAAGTGGTCCACAGAGCATAATGTAGTTGAAATAATAAAAAAGGCCAAAAAAAAACACTTTTTTCCCTCATAAGTAGTGTATTCAGCCGGGATAAATGCAAGTCAAACCAACTAATCTGCATTTTAAGCTCACTGCCCCACTTTTCAGTTCCAGTATTTTACATAAAAATGGGGAAAAAAAATAAAAATCACTAAGCTAAAATCCAAACAGTATTTACAAGGCTTAGTTTCTTTTCATGGTATTCAACATAGATAAGTAGTAATGATTTATTCTATGATTAACTAAGAAAAATAAATGCACATTGTTAAAGCTGCAACCTGGCACAGAGAAATCCAGCTTTGCCAAGGTCTTTAAGTCACATATCAAATAACTTCTTCTTTATCCAAACAGAAATTAAGCAAATCCAAAGTCTTGGTTCTACTACTACTTCCTGCCACGAGCTGATAACAGATTAGCAAAGAACAAACTTCTTTATCGAGTATGAATGAGGAACCGGCCTGCCAACGGTGCAGAGCAACAACACAGCATAAGGCGGATGGGACATGTAGGAGAAAAATGGAGTTTTTCCATTCTTGCAGCATGACATGAATGAAAAACAGGAACTTTTATAACTAAGTAAATACAAGTAAACTGCAAGCAAGTCATTTTGTACAGAGTTTGCTCAGTGAGATCTCTATGCACCTGTTTCCAGAGGAGGGGGTTGGTTTACGATGTTATATACTGTAGAGGTAGCAAAGGTACAATTATATTTTTCAATTTTGTCTTTTAATAGGACACATTGAGGCCCCAAAGCCTTATTGTGTCCTTTTTAGAAGAGGCTGTTCAAAGCTGTTGACCATCTGAGTATTAAATGTGATTAAGAGGTAGGAAATGAGGCAGGGAAGCACACAACTGAGAGAGAAAGTGTGGTACCTTTACCACGCTGATTAATCAGGGTGTCCCAGTCCTCTAAGTTAACACTGACTTTAATGACCTAAAGTTATTGCAATGGAGTGATTATCATGGCTTAAACACAGTTGGAAACACTTCAGTGTAATGAGAAAGCCCATTATACAATTCACTGGGGTGGGGTTTTGGAACTTGGCTTAAAGCCTCAATTTGTACATATGAGAATTGTCCATCCATTTAACTTCAGAAGAGCTTAGTCACAGACATAAGTGAGGTTAGCTGGGGTTTTTTTTGTCTGGAAGCTGTATTATGTGTCTGTGCATGCTAAACTCTTTATGCAATCTTACAGCAATTTTCAATCAACAAAAGTGTTTCAAATCCATCTTTATTCTCAATAATATCAAGATGCGTGTTCAATCAAGCGTGTGACAATGTCCTAAAATCAAATCAGGAATGTGTGTGATGGAATTGGTCCGACACAGACCCATCACAACCCTGTGTAGGATAAGCTATTGGATGGACAGACGGATTGAAGATTATTCATGCAGACATTTACAGGCACAACTTACTCAAATATATTCCTTAATCACTTAAAAACAGGCTTTGGTAAGGACATTTTTTTCCCCAGACTTTGATATTTATGGTTATCATAAAAGAGAAGAAGAACAGTCCTTCTTGTCGTTCTGTAGTGACCTATACAGTGTAATTGTGCATGCTGTATCTGACAGTGCATTAACCAACAATATCAACACAATAAATAATAAAACAGGTGAAGTTAGTGTCACAGGTGGGAATAAGTTGTTTGTTGCTTGATCCATCATTTGCATGCATAATGATTATTATTTTGTATATAGATGTTTTTGTTTGTGGTGTGTTGGGGCCTGGTTTGTTTCTATTTTTTCTCACTCAGAGCTGGGATCAAGCAAATGAGACTGATGCGACGCACCTGTGACAGACTGGTCTGACTTGAGTGGTGGGAGGAGGCCCAGGGAGGGAGCGACACTGATTGTTTCAGGGGTGGGAGTCAGGGAGAGGAGAGCCGTGAGAAAGGAGTAATGGACGGAAAAAAGGCTTGATTCAAGGCAAACAAACTAATCAGTAAAAGCTGTAACTGAGGACGGAGTCGACGGTCAGCACCCCTCCCCATCCAAACTAAAACCCTGAACTTAAGTAGCCCCTCTTCCCCCTTTTTGGGACTGTTTTTCATACAAAAGTTGTTGTTGATTTTAAACGAGACTTTAAATGGAAGTAAAAGGAACACTATAAGAGGATGGAATGCTCTCTCCGGGTCGGGGAGGAGTTCAAGTATCTCGGGGTCTTGTTCACAGTGAGGGACGAATGGAGCGGCGGATCGGTGCGGCGTCCGATCCGTCGTTGTGAAGAAGGAGCTGAGCCAGAAGGCGAAGCTCTCTATTTACTGGTCAATCTACGTTCCCATCCTCACCTATGGTCACGAGCTGTGGGTAGTGACCGAAAGAACGATATTGCGAATACAAGCGGCCGAAATGGGTTTCCTCCACAGGGTGTCTGGGTTCTCCCTTAGAGATAGGGTGAGAAGCTCAGTCATCCGGGAGGGGCTCGGAGTAGATTGAGAGGAGTCAGATGAGGTGGCATCTGGTTAGGATGCCTCCTGGACGCCTCCCTGGTGAGGTGTTCCGGGCCTGTCCCACTGGGAGGAGACCCCGGGGGAGACCCAGGACATGTTGGAGAGACTATGTCTCTCGGCTGGCCTGGGAACGCCTCGGGGTCCCCCCGGAAGAGCTGGAGGAAGTGGCCGGAGACAGGGATGTCTGGGTTTCTCTGCTCAAGCTGCTGCCCCCGCAACCCGACCCCTGGATAAGCGGTAGATGATAGATGGAACACTATAATACTATTCACTCGTCCTGTGTCTTTCTCTGTGGTGATAATTGCTGGTGAAAAATAATCCTACACTATTGTGTGACATTAGCAACAGTAAAGCATCAATCCATCTACTAAGAGGGGTCTGTCCAAACTGCCTTAGGTTAGTTTTCTCAGAGGTTACACCATGGACAGGTCGCTAGTCCATCACAGGGCCACACAGAGACAAACAACCATGCACGCTCACTCCAATAAAACTAACATGCAGATTTTTGAACGGTGGGAGGAACCCAGAAAGAACCCACACATACAAAGCAGAATGTGCAAACTCAACACAGAAAGGTCCCAGCTGAGATTTAAGCAGGGAAGCCTCTGGCTGTGAGGTGACGGTGCTAACATCCCACACCAACATGCAGCCCAGAAATAGGACAATGTTGACAACACAAGGAGCGTTTCTCACCAAGTACACTTAGACCGTACCTGTGCACTTACTAGTATGGACGCTCATTTCTGTTTGTCACGTTGAGGTGGTGAAGTTAGGACCTGGATGCAGATATTTCCAAAGAAAAAACTTTATATCAAAAGTAAAAACAACAAAAAGTCGCGGCTGAGCCGGAATACAAAGTAAAAACCAAACCCTAAGCTATGGGAACTGCATGAGAAAAAAACTGATGATACGGTGCAAATCTGGCAAAGAAACCTGGAAAACCTGGAAACTAAATACTGAGGGGCGGTGATTGGTGGTGGACTCAGCTGGGGAAAGAAACGCAGGTGAATGGATGAACCTGATGGCAGGGCAAGAGAAAGTGATTCGTGTCAGTATTCAGTGTCCCGGTAGTCTATGGGAAGAAGCTGCTATTTGGTCTCTTAATTCTTGCTTTAATACTTCTGTGTCCAGGGTGGAGATGGTCACTGATGTTATTTTTTGCTCAGGAGTGGCATCGAGAGCTGGCAATGTCATCCAGGGGAGCAGAGGATAGCTGATTGTTTCTTTTCGGCTGACCTTATCACTCTGTGCAGCTTATTTTCTGTCAGCAGCAGGGTAGCTGGCGCACCAAAGTGCTATCAGCTGCGGCAGCACACTCTTAGTAGAAAGCCACAAGCAGCTCCTCCTTCAGCTTGTTCCTTCTCAGGAAGTGAAGTCACTGTTGGGACTCATTCACCACTAGGCATGTTTCATGTTGGTTCATATATGGTCCAGGCTGTTAATCATTCTGTTTATTGTAACATGTTTTCACAGGACTGTATAAATTAGATCCCTGAATAAAAATATCAATCTAACACCAACTACAGAGACTGGTTGCTTGGCTTTGTGGTACGACTTATTGCATCACTTACTGTGACTTTTTTGCTCCTCTTGGATGATTATAAATCACTTAATTTCTTATTTTTTTCTATTCTAACAGTCAATCCTACAAATCTTTGATGTTTATTTTCACTTTTCTCGGTGTGCGTTTGGTTCTCTGGTATAGCGTGGCTACCAGCTCTCTCCCTCCACCTCCTGCTTTCACTTTCTCCAGTACCAGATGTTTAGTTACTCTTATGCCTCCTTCAGCGATAATGGTTCATATGAAAAAAAAATAGCTATTTGTAGTTTTGGAAGGGAGGTTATCTGAATTGGAAGCTCTGCTCTTCTAAATTTCCATTGCCATGCTGATGATACTCAGCTGTACTTCTCTATAAAACCAATCAGTTGGTCAGACTATGAGCATGTCTTAAAGACAGAAAGACCTGGATGACTCAGAACTTTCTGCTTAAAAATTCAGACAAAACTGAAGTTGGAAGTCTTTGGACCTGAGGAAAAAACTCCATAGTAACTCTAAATGGCATTTCCTTGGCTTCTAGTACTACAGTGAGGAACCTTGGAGTTATTTTTGACCAGAATTTATCATTTGATGCACCTTAAAAAAGAAAAGGTTTGTAATATTGTTAAAATCAGGAACATCCTGTCTCAGAATGATACAGAAAAACTGCTCCGTGCATTTGTTACTTTATTATTAAGTTCAGAATATAATTTAAGATTCTTCTCCTCACATATAAAGCTCTTAATGACTGAGCTCCATCATATCTTAAAGATCTCACAGTTGGATATTTCCCCAACAGAGCACTTTGCTCTCAGGCTGCAGGTTTCCTTGTGGTTCCCAGAGTTTCTAAAAGCAGAATGGGAGGCAGAGCCTTCAGTTATCAGGCCCCTAAAAGCAGAATGGGAGGCAGAGCCTTCAGTTATCAGGCCCCTAAAAGCAGAATGGGAGGCAGAGCCTTCAGTTATCAGGCCCCTCTCTGTGGAACCAGCTGCCAGTTTGGCTTCAGGAAGCAGACACCCTCTCTACCTTTAAGATCAGGCTGAAACTTTCCTTTCTGATAAAGCTTATAGTTAGGGATGGCTCAGGTGAGCCTGAAACATCCCATAGTTCTGCTGCTATAGGCCCAGACTGCTGGGGGAGCTCCCATGATGCACCTCTCCTCCCTCCATGTCCATATGACATCATTGTTGTCATTAACTTGCGTTTCTCTCTCTCAGCAGGTATCTCTGGCCTGGTGTTACGGTGCTTGTTGTCCCCTCTTTCCTGTCCTCTCAGCCCCCTGCTGGTCCAGGCAGATGGACCCTTCCTGGTTCTGGTTCTGCCGGAGGTTTCTTTCTGTTAAAAGGGAGTTTTCTCTCTCCACAGTCGCCTCGTGCACGCCAGAATGAGGGATTAGAGCAGAAGTTTCGGTGCAATCTATTGGTTTCCTTAGCTTGGAAACTGTTTTTGAACTGGCTCTGTATGTATGAACTGGACTAATTTTAAATTTAATAAATTGGATTTGATTGGATTCTGAGTATGATTACAATGAATTGGACTCTAATTGATTTGAATTGGACAGTGTCATTGAAGTGCCTCGAGGTGACATTTGTTGTGATTTGGTGCTATATGAATAAACTGATTGAATTGAATAGATGACTTTTATGTTTACAAAGAAAAGCTTTTCATGTTAAGAATGTAGGTAATTTTGTGTTCCTACTTGGTCTATATCTGCCCCATGTCATGCACTTTTATGTCTCCAGTAGAAATGCATTTCTATCAGATAACAATTCAAAACAGAACCAGGTCTCAGGACATTTTTTCACTCAAATGGATTGAAAAAAAACAACAAAAAACATGCATGTAATCATGAAAATGCAGGAGCAAACTGTAAGCTTTAGTTCTTTGTAACTCTTGTTCAGAAACTTAAAGTTGGAGTTTATTTACTCACTGTGTTGCTGTGCATATGGAAGCTGACATGTGATATGAGCACATTTTACCAGTGGCTAATGTGGCCATAGGATTTGAAAACAGGCCCACTTTGGTCAACATTTCTTCAAACATTTGAGAATATTATTAGTACTGTCTTAGAGGGTTTTTGGCTAAAAAGAGGCATTGGACGCTCTGAAATGTTCCACTCGCAGCTATGCTTCCCTTCCAGGTATCTTTCAAGAGAGAATGAATAATCAGGAGTAGAGTTGAGTATTCTGCTTTCATCAGTTTTGCTGTGTTTCCTGCCAAATCTATTTTGTTCATCTCCAGTCAGGTTCGGATACAGCAGCCATACAGGGATGAGAGAGGATAAAAATGCAAGAGATAAAAGCTTCAGATGAAAAGTGCATTACATATGTTGACCTCTTAAAACTTCTGTAGCTCTAATATGTTAAATACTGTATGAGGATAATCACAATGTTCCAATATTGGGTCAGACAGACTGCGTTTACCCACTTAAACCTACCCTGGTGTCTCATGGGGGGTGTTATGAAATGTACAAATGAGCTGTGGTACGGTTGGAGAGAGCGCTTTTCTGCTCTGCTGTAACACAGCAAACAAATTAATGGATGCAGTGTATAATGCAAACTCGAATGCAAAATAAGAAGGATTCAACACAGGATAGCAGTTGATTTTTTTTTTAGATACATCACACACACACACACCTTATTAGGATGCTATACTGACTTCCATTCATTGTGCACAGCCTGACAGGAAAGTCAGTAGGAACTGTAACCAAACAAACATTAGGCCAAGGTTGTGATGCCCATACAGACAACTTTTAAAGGATTATATGACAAAAGTTCCTATTGAAACAAGAACACACACACACACACATTAAAGGTAGCTCGTGCTCTCATAATCAACGAGAGCGAGTGTTTTGCCCGAGGACATTTTGACATAATTTGAACATGACACATTTGGTGCATAAAGCACCAATCACACCAAGCACAAGGCTACATCAACTACCACCAAAGTCTTTTTTACTGACCATAGAAATGAGGAAACGGAAATAATAATCATAGAAACTGCAGTCTCTGTGCGTAATCTTCATTCTTAATTACCCCGTTTTATTGGAACTGCCTCACTGGGGTACTGTGTGTCTGTGTGGGAACTCTCCGGATACTTCGGCTTCTTCCCACCGTCCAACATGCATGTTAGATTAAATGATTCTACATTGACCATAGAAGTCAGTGTGACTTTACATGGCTGTTTGTCTCTCTGTTTGCACGATGACAGACTGGTGACCCATCTGAGGTGGAAGCTGGGGAGGTCATTTTCTCAGCCAAGCTGCATCTTCTGCATGTGACCCCAGCTCCCACCGTGCAAAAACATGCATGTTAGGTTAATTGGTGTCCCTGAATTGCCCCTCGGAGTGAGCATCAGCGTGCATGGTTGTCTCTGTGTGGCTCTATGATAGACTGGTGACCTATCCAGGGTGTGTCCCGCCTCTCGCCCAATGACAGAATTAATACGGGTAATTAATTAATTAATAAGGGTATAGAAATGGATCTTCTTCTTCTGTGGACTTCCATAAAGCAATGGCTATCAAATTCAAACACATTTTACAAATACACACAAGTCAGAAAGACATTCGGCCGAGAATAAATTCCTTCCAGCAGTTCATCTGAGACTACAGCTAAAATAAAAGCTCAGGTCTAGTTTGAGTTTGAAATGACCACATTTACCACAATTGATTACCACACAATTACATTACATGTGTTTAGTCTTTGAGTTTTACTCAAATTGGATTTTACACCAAATGTAATACGTTTAATTTTTGTTTTTTTCAATGCAGTTACACTGGCTAAAATAAGACATTTTAATCCTTTTCTGTTGCCAATAACAGCACGTCCACTACTCTGAGGGCCACATTAATCACAGAACTTGGCCCTGAAATTATTACTTCCCAAACAAACCTTTTTGGACTAGACTGTGAAAGTCAGCTGGAACACACCTGGGACAGAGTGAGCCGTCGACTGTCTTACAGTCAAGAATATCAATCATTCTCGGGTTTTTGTTGCTTTATAGTTTCAGAGCCGCCTTGTGAGACATTACAGGCAGTAGAAGATGAAGAGATCTCTACCCACAGCTCACAGAACTGGCACATGCACATGGGTGTTGTGCTCTCATTGCAACCAGTGGGAGCCAGAACTGATAAATACCCTGACTACAACAGTCAGTTGAGAGGCTGGATCAAATTGAAACACTCTCTCATTGCTCTCCAAAGATTTCAAGGTTTTAAAACAATGTAAAAGAGCTTAACATAAAAAAATAGCACACTATACATATTTGCAGGATTGTATTCCTTATTTATGAAGCTGATTTGCATCTCTGAGCGTTGTGATGTCCCTGAATCATCTGATGCACTGAGCTTTGTTTTGGTCACAACATACTGATGAATTTCAAATCCTGCCTATTTCCTTTATTCACTGCAGTTATTTGTTATTCATTAAGACAGAAGCAAAGATCTGTCTTTTAACCTTTGTGCTCCTGCTGAATATCTGACCAGTGAAGGATTGCTGCGTGCTATTCTGCACGTTTCTGGTCTTCCTGTTACAAGTAGCCCTCTATCAATACTGTTGTTCGTGTCATTCATGTAATGACTGAAATTTGACCACTGTGTGTGTGCATTATTTGATTTAAATGCACACAGTCGGGACATAATTATTGCAGGATATGCTGTGATGTTGTGTTCTGATTCTCTTAATGTGTTGAGTTAACTGGAGAAAGATGATAGCTACTCAGAACAAAGAGGACATATTTTAAAAGCACCAAAGGAGCTGTAGAGCTTCTCCATTATGGTTTTGAAGCCTGCCAGTCATGAGTGTTATCCAGTGAGATATCATGCAAAAGTCAGTAACACATATTTCCACGCAGCAGTAGACTGATGTGGCCAGCTGTTTAATTTGCTGGCCAATCAAATCCATTAGCTTGCACTTGACTTCTTGACCTCTTGCATTACTTTGATGACATTAGTAATGGATTTATATGGCACATTACATGTAAGCATGCATGCATATACAGTGATGTGGTTGTAGCCCATTCAGGCAACAAACTGCAGACAGAGAGGCTGACATGTGGACAGTCTTGCTTGCAAATGAAATGCATCTGTTCGTTTGCTAAGAGAACTCATAATGACGCATGTGCTTCATTTTTCAATGACACTGTTACATGCTGAAAGAATAAGCTACCAAACCTCGACCAAAACTGGGTCATCTTATTTCATTGCTGCACCACATCAAATAAAACAATATAAAGTACATAATAGATGCTATTTCTAGTCAACTTGGACAAAACAAAGGGTTTTTTTTGTGTATTATTTGTGGCTTGCCATACATTTCAAATAGAAACTCACACAGCGTTTACTACACAGCCTGTGCTCTGAATGATATATGGTCCTACCTCTTGACTTTCATACCACCTTTATATATCACATGATGTTGTTGTCACCCCCCTGCCCTCTGACAGCGACTGTCTTAATAGTGTGCCTATGTTACATGAGCTGCTGGAAGGGTGATGGTATGGCTCCTGGAGCTTGGGGGTCTGCTTCACTCTCTCAATGACAAAACAATTGGCAGTTCATCAAGGTCACAGGATAAATTCTTCAATAGAAACAACCTGGAGCTTTTTTTGTTGTTACAGACCCGATGTGACAGTGCGTGAGTTTGAATAAGTGCCATATATCTATTGTTTTTTAACCAGAAGCCTCTCAGGAACAAGGAAGAGCGGTGTTCGGTCTTCCATTGGACGGTGGACATGTCAGGGTGAATCTATTTTAGAGACAGACAGCATGTCTGTGCTCTCTACAAGGAAGTTTAGATTATCTCTCAGGGGTCCTGACTGCTTCTTTGCATTAATCAAGCCACCCTAGGAACCATGAAATACATGTATCTTCCTCTGGTTCCTGCCTCCAGGTATTAATTTCGTAAACTCTGCCGCACACCACCAAAGGGTCAATGCGAACACCTCATGCTGCGCAGGCAAATATTTAACCCTGGAGATTATTTGAAATTCCGCTCAACTTGATGGAACGCTATTGAACGATGTGTATGCCTCACATTCGAATAAAATCAGACCAAAAACCAGTGGTTTAAAGAATCTATGCCTGTTTTCTGCTGTGTAAAAATATAGAACTTCAAAGATCCATCACCATACTAAAAATTTTCTTTGAGTAAATTATATAGAAATGTTCAAAATGTCATCTGCACTTTTTTCCCCCAAAATTCAGAATCTATGGAAATATAGTATTCACTGTCCTTAGCTCTCATATTTCAGGGTCCTTGTTGTGTATGTTGTCCACTGGCTCGGTGTCTAAATCATGTGTACAAACTCAACTTTCTTAACAAAAAAAGAAAGAGAAACTTTCCAATGTGAAGAATCTGGGTCCAACCTCTGCATATGCATCATTTTGGTCAGATAGGATGAAGCATGCATGTGAAACACTTGCATGTTTGATTTTGAGTTGCTGAAGAACTGGGCTGTTCTTTTTGGGGGGTCTGATATTCAGAAGCGCTAACAGCAAAGCTGAAACAATTTTGTGCTCTACTGGGCTGTAAAACAGAAAAATGTCAGGTTGAGAGAAGTGTAACAGTAACATATCAAACAGAATTTAGATTGAAAAAAGATGATACTTGCAGAAATGTCAGTTTTCACCTCAGAAAAAGGAATGAATAAGTCCTGTAAAAGTGCACAGCGAGTCCACAACATGATGCACATGATACAAAAGGAAGAAAACTCTTTGAATGCGTTACAATGAAAACCTAAAAACATTTGATTGCACGGATTAGTTAATTTGTAAAAGGGAGTTTTGCTTTTTGCGACCACAGAAACAGAAATGTGTCCTTGTGAGCACTTTGCATATGTGGCATTTTCTTTTATCCTACACGTTGAAGGCAGATCTGCACGGACAGCAGACACAGGGACGCAGCACTGCGGCGCATGGATTGTCAGTGAGCTCATAGCTTGTAGCGACTGTAGACCGATGGCAGCGGCTCTTATTGCATTTGACAGCCAACAAACGAGTGTGGGAGAAAAAGGTGTCTGAGCATTCGTATGCCTTAAACTGAGTTGTCACAGTCTGCATTAACTGAAAGATTTCATGATTTAGATCTCTTCATGTTCAGTTCAGTACAAACCAGATTAATTTAGTTTTGAGGAATCTTGCTGTCGGTGATATCAGTGTCTGTGTTGTCGAATAGAGAAAAGGCTGCCTGCCAGAAACCAAGTGAGCAAAGGACGAAGCCAGCATGTGGTGGGACGAGGGGGCCAAGCACAGCCGCTACGAATAACCATAGTAACAGATGCCATTGGTGTCCAACGTCTGTGATTTTGTACAACTTAGAATAGTGTACAGAGATCTGAGTTTCTTTTAAGCTTCCTCGTGTTGTAGTTTGGTTTATTTGGGATTATTATGAGTGCCCGAGGAAGCAAACAAAAGTGGCCTTGGATTGGGTTTTTATATACCGGAAAAGGCACTGAAAAGGTGTTGCCAGACACTTTCATTTTAAATAATAAATTGCTCCCCATTAATTTATTTGCAGATAAATAAATAAATAAAGGGGAGTTATTGAAAAACGTTATGTATGCAAGAAAAAAAGAACTACTAAACGGATCTTCTGTTGGTGTTTCTGTAAACGAAATGTGTGATTAATCAGTATTACTGTACAGTGACTGAGAGAAAATGCCTGCCGCTTCTTGTTTCTTGTGACACATTGGTAGGATTCTGCGGTATTTTCACAATTATATAAGCAGATGTATCGGTAAGCATCTTCATTTTGTAGCATAAATCTCAGAAGACACCTTATATAAACTGTTAACAGGCTTTGCAGGTTAGAGGAGACATTATTTACCCTTTCTTATGGGTAAAATGTTAAAATAGATTGACCTCAACAGTCATTTTAAACCGATAAATGAGACGCATTCAGTACAATTCAACCATTCTACGTTTTCTGCTTCTGCTCAGCACTGTTTTGCTTGAAAAATTGTAATTATTTGGTGTTCATGTAGTATCGTCAAAGACAGCAGCTTGTCCACAAGACGTACCCTCATGCAAGTGTAATTTTTTGGTCCTCCACAGCTTGACTGAACTATATTTCATGGTATCATCTACGAGTAAGCAAACCAAGCAGCTGTCTTTTGCAATAAATGTTGATATGCTGTAGGTGTGTAGTGCAACATTGCTCTTTCACAAGCACGATTTATGTTTTTGAGTGTGTGGTTGCTGGTGGCTTTTTAATGCTCTGGAGTTGAACAGAATGAAATCAGACATCTACAATATATACACAAGAAAATAAAAACAATCCGTAGTCATCCATGTATGAATAATTCAACCTGCAGTCATTGTAAAGGGTTGTTGTTTGCCATCAAAAATAAATAAAAAAACAAGCTCACCAAGCAAAGTTTAGGATGATCACGCCGTGATTAATTTAATCCCTGAATGTGCACGAAGACACTCATTCAACAACGGCAGCTATGCAAGTAACAGCAACTCACACATTCACTGAAAAAAGATGGGCATCAGCAGCCTAAAGTTTGGCATTTTAGAAGTAAAGAACTCTTTCCTATTTACAAGGATCCACTTTGGATCAAACATGTTCTGAAACAGCTCTGAAAACGTCAAACGTTTGCTGAAAACCTATTTTTTTTGACCACTGCAAACTGTACGTACCGCTTGGAAAGCAGCAGTATAGGCAGATATTGACCTCGCTGTGTCTCACATTCAAGTAACAAGCTGCAGCAGTTTAATGAGGAAAAAAAAGGCTGACTTTATTACAGCCACATATATAACCTTAATGATGTGAGCACAAGCAGCAGGCAAGTCTCTTGGCAGAGTTATGTTGCTTTCTCAGGGCGTACAAGAGACGGGAACCTGTCCAAGCTGATCAAATTAACTAAATTATTGTTTAACATCAGTCTGCTGGAGGGAGATCAGGCAGCATGGTGCCAAAAGCTCTTCCATTGGTTTGATTCCTTGTTATTGAGCAACTGATATGTGAATCCATCTGCCACTTGAAACATTTTCAGAAGCTATAACTGGACTGTTGTGTAAAATATAAATGAAAACGGAAAGCTTCGATTTGCAAATTCTGTTTTTTGCTTTTACAATTTCACACAGAAAGCATTAAATATTGAAACTGAGACTTATTATTTCATCAAACATCTGAATTCATCTCGAGTTTGAGAGCAGCAACACATCTGAAAGAAGTTAGGCTGTAAAAATAACTGAAATGAAACAACTGAAGACCTGCACCATATATTTGAAATGCCTTGAGATGGCATTTGATGTGATTTGCTGCATGAATGAAACTGAATTAAAGTGAACTGGAGGAGCATGTTGCATCAAGTGTCGTTCTGGTTGCATCTAATTAAGTTACCTGACAGCAGGTCAGTAAATTGATGTACGGTGTGCCTGAGAGAGGATAAGTATGTGAAGATTAGAAGTAAACATTGGCAGAGGTTCAGAGATCTGCAAAAACTACTTGTCAAGTAATAGAATAATATTCCCAAATGTAAAATGTGACTTTGAATCATCCACAGTGCGATTCTCCCTACGTACAGACCAAGTCCATGAATAAATATTGGATACCTGTGGTCTTCAGGCCCCCAGGCAGCACTTCATTAAAAACAAACTCAAATTCTGTCTTAGAAATCACTGCATGTGCTCAGGAACACCTCCCAAAATCATTCTGCCTCCCAGAAATGCAGCTTACAGCATTTATCATAGAGAGAAGAAGCCATATGTATACATGATCCTTAACTAATGCATCCTCTCTGGACCAAAGAAAACTGTTCTGTGGTCAGATTAATGAAATATTTTAAACACTTATCCTCCTGACGAGAGAGGAAAGGGATCATCTTGCTCGTTATTAGCAATCAGGTGCAACTGGAAAAGAACTGCTGAAAAGGTATATACAGGTTTTAGGCAACATAGACTCCCATCCAGATGTTATCCATTTCTGAGGAAGGTCTCAGCAGGACAATCTTAACTGCATAACAAACTGAAAACATTAAATGCAGAAAACCTGAATATTTGTAATCTCCACGCCTGCTGCATAAGATGGAGTCTGTGTGTACATAATGAAGGTCTCTAAAGGGAGAACTAGATCGTCATAGCATCCTCGCCCACACCTTTCTGAAGCTAGAAATTGGAAAGCTGTAACTGACAGTTACTGCAATTTTCTGTAAGCACCAATTCAAGAATCCAAGCTTCCTTATGCAGCAGCGCTGATATGGTTAGGGAAGTACAATGCAATCACCCAGCTTCCATTTTCTGTACTCCCTTTATCTTGTGCAGGGAAACAGAGGCGGGTTTTACTCTGAACTGGTTGCCATTTCAACCTAAACTGTGAGAAGAAGCTGGAACACATTGAAAACCACACAGTTAAAACCCAGTGAGGTAACGGTGCTCACTGCTACGCCACAGTAGTGTCCCTGTGAGACACAGATCAGGGCATTAAAACAAATTAAAGAACATTATTTCTTAAATTTCTAAAGCACATAAGACACATTTTCAAATAATCCTTAATATCATGTTGTTAGTTTTTAACAACTTCAGTCTCTTAGAGACAGAGCGAGTTGGGAGATACAAATTAGTCTATTTTTACACCTTTTATACTGAATAAAATTGAATTGAAGTGAAAGTATAATATACTGTTTGAAATACTGTAACTTAAAAGAAAGATTTTAGGCCAGAAACTGATATTTACTGTTAAGATAAGCCAGCTGGTGAGTTCAGGCTAAAAAAAAGGTGAAGCTAAGTAGCTTTTTATCTCTCAGAATCTGAAGTACACCATGTCAAAGTGTTTTATCCGATCAGTTCCTATCAATAAGTAATGGAAATGATCCATTCCTTATAATGTTTAAGCATAATTCAGGAGCTTATTATTCTTTTTATTCCAGAGTTTTCAGATGAATAATGCACACGTTTGCTTTAAATTTTTAAAGTTCAGAGTCACATGTAGAAATGATTGAAGCAAACAGAAGAAAACATTTATTAGGCCCCAGCTCCAGTGAGCCATTTGTGTCTTTTGTAATGTGGTCAGTGGTTAATAATCAAAATGAATGTTCAGACCAAGTCATGTAAAGGAATGAATTAATGAATTTTCTCTTTTATTGTTAACAGCAACATTGTTACACAGGAGAAAGTGCAGTGAGAATAAGATTTTATTGTTCTTAGCTTTGCAGTTCTTTGGTGAGTGACTTTGATTGGTGTGCAGATCCCTTTGTGTTATGTAAATTGCATTGTAAGCACACACACTCACACACACGAGGCACATCAATTGTAATCTTGAAACCCCAGAGCCCCACGGGAGCCTGTCACACCAAATCCATATTTGATCCTGCTGCACAGGAAAGTTCACTTTCATGAAGGTTTAATTGTCATCAGCAAGTTGCTTTGCATAATGTCACATTGAGAGCGAAGAGTTTTCACCAGATTATAATTACGTTTACATAGAGCCAGTCATATCAATGATAGATCTACCCCTTACATGTCTAAGTATAGTTTTTCTTTCAACAATATGTATGCAGATGCATTTTGCACGTCACTGTTGCTCATCTTCGTATGTACAAATCCCAGTTTAATTCACGCTGGTAAGAAATAATAAAAGCTGATATGAAAGAGTATGACAGACAGTTTTTGCTGCACATCTTTGCAGACCTGAACCTACTCATAAACACTGCATTTCATTTGGGTTTTATATTTTAAAAAGGGAAGTAAAACAAGCTGAAGGCCATGCTCACAGGGCTTAAATAACTAAATGAACCAAGAACAAATTCTGTGTTCTGGATAAAAAAAAGAAAAGAACAACAAAACGGTGTGTGTGACTCACACAGACGCTCACTGTAAATGTTGCAAAGATGTTTGTGCACCATTTTTCAGATGTATAACCGTAATTCAGTGCATTCAGTGCATTCAGTGGTGTATGTGTTGATAACCACGTAATGATGTGTCACAGCCTAAGAAAAAAAAGGTCCATGTTTTCTGAGGTGCTGCTGTCCTGGGTTGGCCTGGAGGGCACAGAGACGTCACAGACTGAGCGTGCACGGCAACGCTATGACGTCATCTGTCAGAGACAAAGAGGTCCATCTGTAAAAAGGCTGTGTGACTCATTTTACATCTTTTGCAACAAACTATGTTTTCTTCCCCTTATTCATAAAATATAGCGCATAAGATGTATCGCATTAACTCTTTGCTCTGTTCTATTTGTTAGATTCTGTTGTGTTTACGTCACATAAAAGCTGTGAAATGCTCTTATTTCTGGAGACTACTTCATGATGAACTGTGCACTCTGTTGCATTCAAATGAGTCTAGATTTCTTTTTGGAGCCACCAGCTAGCGAAAGTGAGCACGCTAACACACACCCATCGTCTCACTGGAACGTAGACATCTATTACACCATGACCTGATGTGTGATTCTGTTGTGTGAGCATCAAATAATGAGTTGTTGAAGAGGTCCTCTTATTCCACAAATTCCTGACATCAGTTTACCTTTTCACAGCTGAGACTTTCAGTTGACAGAGCAGGGATTAGCAGCTGTTAAGACTTATGTATTTAGGTTTAAGTGGGTGCTGCTACCAGGAGTAAAAAATTATGAACTAAATATGATTAAAATAAACTCGTCTCTCCTGCTTTAATTCCCAGTTAAATATTTCCGAATCTAACCAAGACTGAGACCAAGATCCTTCACTAACCACGTCGTAATTAGATTTAAACATCATTCTTGTCATGGGTCTTGTGATTGTCTCCTTAAAGTGAATAGATAATTAAAAAGCTCATTATAGCAAACTGAGTATGTCATGCAGCTTAATGTCGGATAGGAACTGAAACATCTCATTATGTCTTCATCCCAGTGGGGTCGATGGCCAGTTTGTGTTTCCTCGCTACCATACATGTTATTTTTCATTTGAACTTTAATTTGATAGCACTGCAAGGGGAGCAGATTGGCGCAGAGGCACCTGTGGGAAGCTTTAACCCAGTGTTTATCATCTCAGGTCCTCGGGACCCACTGCCCTGCATGTTTTGGATGTGTCCCTCCTCCACCACACCCGATTCAAATGATCAGCTCGTCATCAAGCTCTGCAGTGGCCTGATAAGGAGCCATTCGTTTGAATCAGGTGCGTTGGAGGAGGGAAACATGGAAAACATGCAGGGCGGTGCTAGATGAAAAACACTGCTTTAACGCCTTCCACCCTGGAGTTCCCTATAGACTGTAGCTATTAAAAGAACAGAAAAACTATTGGTGGTTTTATTTTTTAAGGCTGCAGAGCAAGGCACAGTCACTGAATAGTTCGCCCACTGTGATCAAAATGGATGTAGCATTTGTTGTGCTTAATTTCTGTTGATTCAAATCTGGAAGAGCTGCAGATGAGAATTTTGTCTATTTTTCTGTTACTTTTAGATTTGTATGGGGAGAAAATCACTTTTCAGTGTCTTCTTCTCAAGATTTTTCATTTAGGCTCCAAAGTTTTTTCTTTCTTTTCTTCTTAAGGCTTTACACAAAAACCTATTTATAAAATCAAAGTTGAATTTCAATCATTATGACCTTGTATGTATGCACTGAATACATGAATACATTGTAGAGAATTAATGGTTAATTAATTAATGATTCGCTGCCATTCATTTCAGCACATTGTGTACCATTTGTGTAAAGAATTTCTAACACAAGATACACTTCTAGCACTGCAGGTAAGCCTCTTTCTCCCATTGATACAGTGAATCCTGCAATGCAGAGCACACCTGTTTCATAAAATCCTGCTCAGAGGAAACACCCCAGGACATAATATGCACCAAGAGCCATGAGTTTCAGCTGCAGTCTTGGAAAAGGCATATCAGCTCTCATGTATACGTGCTGAGATAAAGGAAGTAAGTGTGAAATTAACGCAGTTGCAATTAACTTCTTCTCATTTGATGTTCTAGTTGTGTCAAAGCAGTCTTTTTCTGTTTGTCTCATTTTTCTAAGGGTTTTTAAGAGGTGACTTTACAAAAATTCCACACAAATGGGCTTTAACTCAACCTGATGATGCCTTCATTTTATTCTGCGCAGCTGACTCATCCTTTTTTTTACCTTTTATGAGACTTCATGTAACAAATACCAACCATCTGTTGTCTACAACTGGGAACATGAAGTATTTCCAAATAATCTCCAGTTGATGTGAATACGCGCTTGACCTTCAGCTCAGAAAACAAGTGGTTTTTTTCCTCCCGATTCTCCTGACAGATCCCGATCTCTCGAGCCACCTGTGTCCTGTAAACTATTGCAGTTAAATGGGTACCAGGTGTCCTGGAAGAGATGTGTAAAATAACACAGCAGTGAGCATTTAAACACGCACGGTTTATTTGAGCCAAATTTTTATGATCCTCGAAATCACATTTTCTACTATCAGCACAAATAACAAAAAAAAAAAAGAGTCAAGTTTACATTTTTATTCCCATTTAAACACGACTCTATGAATCTATTTATGCTCCTCTGGCAAATGTTAGTTTTTGTTCTGTTTAACAAGCTGTTATTACAACATCCAACATGCTGCTTTATAACTTTAAAGGTGCTCTGACATTATGAAGATTTACATGTTAGAAAAAAGTGAGGTATGGGTAAGGTTTTACATCACAAGAGAAAGTGTAACGTCAGGCTGTAAATAAAGAGAATAACTTCCCTTCACATCTACACTGATGCAGTCATTAGGAAAAGAAATAGCCCAACATGCTCCTTCCACTATGGAGACACGGGTACAAATCGTGTGATCCTTACCAGGGTTTCAAAGTAGATGAATAAAACATGAGACGAACAGCACCATATGACATATTAGACTGTGTTACAACCAGGTACATAACAGTATACAGTTGTGTTATTTCTGAACTGGTTTCCTTATGGATGCCATATACATCAACAACAGACCTACATGTGAAAAGCACATATGATTTATCTTTGTTTTTTTCCTTTCGAGGGTTTCAAACTGATGTTCTTCCTTTGTTCCCTGGAAATTTAGTTCATATTTTGTATCATGTTATAATACGCCATGCTTCAATGTCGTTAACGTGTAATGGGATTTTAAGCTTTGCTCTATGCCCTTTAAATTACTTCTGTGTATTTGTGGGTTCCCAAAGTAGTTTAAGCATCGAGGAGCTTTTTATTCCAGCATGATTAACCGCAGATAGCTCAGAAATGGACCTTTCAACCCTTTCAGATCTTTTATCCAGCTTACACCCATGTGTTTTTGCTATAAGTTCATATTGTAAGGGTCAACAACAGCAACTACAGTGGAAAGTGATTGAATTCACTACATTTCTGAGAAACTGGTATGCCTCTGTTATGTAGACAAGAGGCTGATACTTAAAGTTGGCAGGACATATACATGATACAAATTTCCAAGCAGGTTAACTCTGTCTTTGAGCTATCAGCCTTCAAAAGATACACTTCAAACACAGGATAACGCAATATCTATGGTAACTGCTATTGCTGCAGGCTTGGACCTGTAATATTTCATATTTAGAAGGGAAAAAAAATAGAAAAACACTTATAGTTGCACACTTACTTCCATAAACTTGTTAAATAAGGAGTAAAGCTGACCGGCGGGTGGATTTCTGAGCCACAAGTTTCAGTTTGTCAGAAGTTTAATGCCATGTGGTCACAGTGGCTCCAACAAATCAATAGTTCTACCTTGACACTCCAGGAAAATATGTGAAATTTGTGAAGCATTCTCTCCAGAGTCATTATAGAAAATAATGAAAAGCCATGTGAAGTGTGTCGCCATCTCTGTGCATGTGCAAGTGTATTTAAGTACAGTTTTGTCTGGGCAATTTGAGTGTGCATGTGTGTGTGTTCATGTGTCTCCACACTGTCACAGTGTGCAAGAGGAAAAAAGGCTTGGATTTTGCATGACCGTCTCTGTCAGCGTTGACTGTGTGACCAGCAGCAGTGAGCTTTAACATGTGCTGACAGCTAATCAATAACAGATAGTGTTTTTCAGCTTTTAGGGAGAACTATTTATAAGACTGCACCATCACTGTCCGGACCAAATCAGATATTTCCATGGCATGAACCTTGTGCTGCACAATCGTGCTTCACAGGAGTGTGAGTAGGCTTTCTATGTTTATGTGTGTCTGGCGTAACAAGAATGTGTTTAAAGATGGCAAATATTGTGGGTTTGGCCCAAGAATTTATGAAAATTGTTTGTCATTCACATCCTATTTTTTTTTCAGAAAAAAATCCCACAAAGGTTGGTTTGTGTTTTGAATTTCTCAACATAACAGTTTGCACAAATACTGCGTGCACACTGGCTGATTCTCATACGCTACACTAAATCCTTCTGTCATTTCAACATATATGTTCCATGCAAATATACACATATGTGTAAAGGTCTGAATATTACTGAGAAGCACTTTGACCAACATGCTAAAGGTAGAGGTTTAGATAAAGGTAGAGGAAGACATAACATAGGTTTACGTTACAAGGGTTTGGACCCAAATAGAGGAATTCCAAAGGAAGGAGATGGAGATGGGCAGAGATGATCTTGGTGGCTTTATTAAAAAAAAAAAAAAAAACAACTAACTGCTGCCAAGGTAGGATAAGCAAAAACTATAGAAAGAAGTTGCACAATCAGATCAAAGGAGGAAACAACTGTCTTACTGACAGACTGAAAGATTGGCAGGATATCACAGGGAAACGACATCAATGAACTGGCAAGGAGCAAAGGAAAACCAGCAGAATTTATACTGGGGGAGTGATTACAAAATGAGTGGCAGGTGAGGCAATTGGTAACAGAACCAAGTGTGACAAGGAAGCAAACAACTGAATACACGAGGGGGCAAACTATAAAATAAAACAGGAAGTGAGGAAATGAAAGAGTGAGAAGTAAACAAAGAGACTCACTGACCATGACACAAACCCCTGAAGACCACTTTGTTTTTTTTTTATAAGGGTATGAGTGTGTGTGGATGGATGGAAGACTTTAATTATCCACGATAAGATGAAGATGTTTGCTCAAACTCAGCTTTGTAAACCTAAGCTGTGCTGTCTTCTTCATTTTAAAAAGCAGATGCTTTTTCCTTCCAAACAAGCCATAGTTGTTCAGTCTCTTTCTAATGACCGAGTCATGAACGTTAACATTGAACGCGCTAACCGAGTCTGAGATGAAGCTCTTTGGTGTCAGTTTCTCAGACTTTTACATGGTCTGACCTTGGGGTGAACTTACTGGGATGTTTACTCCTCACAACTGTCTTGTATGCTTTCTATCTGTGAATAATCTTTCTCACCAATCTTTCTCTCAACGGACCTGAATGCTCCAGACCAGCAAACTGACAAAACCTCTGCTTTTGTAGAGGTGATCACACTCAGAAATGATCAGTTAATCGGTGCATTTGATTAGCGGCATGTGGCTGCTGCTAACCCTGTCGTTTTATAATGGAAAAAGGGACAATTGTATCAAGAGATTAAACAAAATGATGATAATGATCTGGTCCTTGATGGGTCTTACAATCGTTAAACAACTTTCTTTTTCACTGTATTACCAAATGAGTAGAACAAAACAGACTTATGGAGTTGTGATGCAGCTTGTGACAAATTTGCTCTTTCTTTCACTTGCACGATATTAAATTTCCATGTCGCTCTCAAAATTGAACTGGCACTTATCTCAGGAGCACACAAACGGTACAATTCTGATCCTAGAAGACAAGAAAACCAAGAAAGTGAGCACACAAGATCATTTCTCTCCTTCTGCTGTCCCACTCTTTTTATTTTTACGTTCCAGATTGTTCCTCCTCTCCACCACCTCCTTCCACTCTGCTAACTTCCCAGCCGTAGCCCTTTGCTGTCACCTTCCTCGCCTCCACCAACTAGTGCGGTGGCAGCTGTCAGGTCACCTTGTTTCACTTAACAAGTGACTCCCTATAATTACCAGATGGAGTAAGTCATAAATCTTACATGATTCGACACCGCTGCTGATGAGGAGTGACACTTTATTGTAGCATCGGCCTGAAAAATACCAAAAGCAGTTGATTTGTTTTTCAGTAAAACACCCAATTGTCCAGGTTTCAGGACAATTGACAAAATGTTTTTGTTCTCAGGTCAGTCAGCCAGGAATTCCATTAAAAAAAAACCTGCCATCAACCAGTCAGATAGCTATTTAAACCCCTGCTGAAACGGCATGAACTGCAGTGACATTCAAACAATAAGAAATCTAATTAACAAATCACTCAGGAAACATATAACACAACCATTTGTATGTAGGTTGGGGGTAGTGAGCCATTCTGCCTACAAGGGGCACGGCTATTCTTCTTAATTAGACAATATCACATTCCATTATAGTGGTGCCGGGAAATAATTAAAACCACAATGAAATGATAAATTACTTCTGCCTCAATCCTGCCTGTTAATTCTCTGGTTGACTTATGCTCAGTCCCAGCTTTGTCACTTCATAGTCATGTTGTAACCTCATGGTCGTCATGTATAAAACCCATAATTAATAAAAACAAATGACGTCAGTGGCTCCGGCAGTGGCCTGAGATCCTTTCTTCCTTTCCCCCCCTAATAGGAAGAGGTATTGTCTTCATGGCAAGAACTAGATTTTGCTTAAACCATTTGAAAAGTCTGTCTGTGTCACATTTTGTTGCCCCATCATCTAGAAAATCGCTGAATTAAGTAAAACATCTTTTTTTCTTCTGGTTGGCTCATCCGTCACATAGGAAATTTGCCACCCAGACATTCAGTCCTCCAGTTGTAACCAGTCAGCCAGCAGGCCGGCCAACCATCATCCAGTCATCATCCATGTTGCACGCCCATTAAACTGGGTCAGTAATAACAAGATCCATGCTGCTGCTGCGGGAGCTTGAGCTCCTGAAGCTGACTTCTTGTGACAGGACCTACATTATATAAGGAAGAAGAGGAGACCGTGGAGCCAGCAAGCCATCTGATGGATTTGCTTGTTTTCATGTCTGTTATCTGAGATTCCTCTCATGTTAAGGGTGTTCACCAGCTCAGATAACGGTGCACAGCAGGCATGGAGATAAACAGCACACTGTTGTGTCATGTTCAACAGTTTCTGTTTAAGAATATTTATTCAGTGTAATTGCTTCTCCGCTGAGAATGCAGCCTTTCATTGTCTTTGGGGATATTTCAGGCTTTGTTAGAGGTATGGTTCCATAGCAGGTAAGGTCTGTTGGTTGTTCTGCCGCTTCATGCCACTTCAAGTCTCTTATACTTCCTCTACTGAGCAAAATAACCTGGGAGTCTACCATGATGTGACAGAATCTATATGCATTATAAGGCACAACAAGAATCTTTTATGAATTTCACATGATTCTACACTGATGAAGAAATTATAACAATATTGTTTTTAGTCTCTTCCAAGAGATCTGAAGCTTGGAACAATGGAAATGCACTGGCTTCACTCGCTTTGATGCTCAGGTACATAAGCACAGCTCATGCATATGGACATTGTCAGGAACTCAGTGATAATATATTGGAAAAACAACAAAGAACATTTACAGCTGTTGGATCAGCTGTTTTTTTTATCATATTCTGGTGCTGATTTATTAAAGGGGAACTCCGGTATTTTTAAACCTAGACCTTATTTCTGGTATGAAATACATTCATCTACTCACTGAGAAAAGTTTGGTGAAAGTCGGCGTCCTTCGGAAGATATTTAGATAACTGGAGATCCATATAACGGAGTGAACGGGGCTTAGAGGATGCAGCCTCTAAATAAGGCATTATCTGTCTTTATTTCACCAATACTTTAAGAAGAATGAATGAATGAACGTGTACTATAGCTCTGTTAGCTCATAGCTGCTGTTATGTGGCTACTTGCAGCTATAGGAGAGCTAACGGAGGGATTTCTACACAGGCACTCTACTGGGACCACTTCATCCACAGCATGGCTGCAGCACAGCTCATTCACTCCGGTAAGAACGTCCATCTTACTAAAAGTCGTCGCCCACGTTGTCAAAATCTGATAAATATCCTGCCATGTTGCACAAAACTATCAGCAGCAAACTCTGTGTGAAGTTAGCCGACTGTCACAGAGCACGGAGTGAATAAGCTAATTTTCATATTGCCTTAACCGCAGAGAGTTTAATTTGTTATATTCACTGCTGACCGACAAGAGTTAGGTTTTTAAATCTTGTGAGAGTACGATACTCAACATCTTTGGTAAGAATTAAACTGTGTGAGATTCCTTTTGAAAATTTCTACACATAAAATAGTTAATAATATAGGTTAGCTTCACCTTTTACACACTGCAAATTCAATAATTTTTTGTTTTGTTGTTGTTCCTTCTCAGGGTTGTGAACTTCCAGCTCAACCAACCCCTGTAAAACATTCCCGTTATTTTTAACCGGCACTGCATCCTTAATCCTGCCAGACAGACATTACAAAAGCAGGCAGCAGACATTAAACCCTCTAAGAACATCCCATAGCAGCTTATCAAACGAATGTCTATTATGAATGCATCTGAATCTACTGCCATGGAGTCTCGAGAAGTTGTGACGGTGTCTAATTTACTAGCTGCTGTTGTTTGACTGGAGAACGAGTAGAACAGATAAAAATGAATAAATAAAACGACAATAAATGAGGAAATGCATTCGGATGGAGAGAAGAGAGAATGTCCAGTGACAGATACTACAAGGGAAAATCAAAGACCTAAATATAACCCCGGCAATGTGTGATGATGCCTGTGCGGCTGTGGCCTAAGAGCCTAAGGCCTCAGAGGCCACAGCATCACCTTCTCCTCTGTTCTATGGAAAAAAATACACACAAACACCCAAATTCAGACATCTGTGAACTTGTTAAAGGATGCATACTGCATTAATTATGCTGCTGATAATTGTCAAGGCAGCAGAGAGAAGTACAGCTGAATGGCAGCATGTGGTTTCACAGATGTTTGTTTTTTTTTGTTTAACGTTTAAGAAGGAAGATTATCTCCAGATCTACTTTGAGCCGCTTAACATGAAGAAAAACAGTTCATTCGATTTAATCTACAGCTGTGAACACTAAAGAAACCGCTGTGATTATTAAAGTTGAGGACAAACTTAGCCTCCTCCTGATGGCTGAGTTTTATTGGTGCTTCCTCGCTTTTCACTGGTGTAAGTAGCAAAGAAAGCTGATTCAGGATCAGAAATATAAAGTGTTTAGCATTAAACAATGTCAGGAGTGCACCATCTGAGTGCACAACATGCACTGAATGAAGCCTGGCAGGGCATATATAAGCAAATATAAGCAGGGAAATGCATGATTTGAGACACAGCAGCATTGTCAGGAGAGTAACTGCAGCATCAACTCAGATAACTCCATGACTTAGTACTAGTTACAAAGAAAAAACCCAGTCTGTGTCCACTAATTTGCAGGTTTTCCAAATTATATTTAGTTTTGTTTTACTTCCATTTCTTTCAAATGTAGTTGCATGAAAACAGGGATCATCTCCCAGATCTCATCAGCACGCTCTGCAGATCTGTGTGTCATGAATGATGAAACTCCCATTGCAACACAGGTTGGAAAAGAGGGTTGTGTATATGTGGAAGATTATCATACAGTTAGTCAGGGTTTAGATTTTGTATTTCAGGTCTTGGTTTCAGTTTTCTTGTCTGTTCTTTAGTTTTTAGGATTTTTGCTCTTTGTATTTGTCTTGTTTTGTTTAGTCTTTTATTTCTTGGTTCATAGTTGGCTTTTATGTGTCTTTGCCATCATCTCTCTCACGTTTTCCCCAGTCTTCAGATCATTTGCTCCTCTCTCTCTCACCTGTGTTAATTGTCTCAGCTGTTCTCTATTCACTCTGTATTTAAGCTCCCTGGTTTTCCATAGTCCTTGTCAGATCTTTGCCTTTAATATCTAAGGTTTGGGGTCTTTTTACATGTTTCATTCTAGTTCTGGTCAGTCTTTTATCTCCAGTATACTTTTCATGCATTTCCAGCTCTTTTTCTGAGGTTAAAAGCAGGCGAAATGTGATTGGATCAACCTCAGAAAGACCAATACACACTTCCACTTAATTCAAATATGTGTGGGGAGATCCTTCTGCCTGGCTCACAAATGGGTGCTGACAGCTTATTCTGCACAGCAAGTTAACGGCCACCTCAACAGAGAATTTGATCGATAAATACCTCTGATCAGGCTGAGGTTGGACAAATCAATGTAAACCCTAATTTCAGATTTCAACCCAAAAAATAAATAATAATCCTCAGCTGTTCATGCAACATGTCTGCATAGTACCACTACACTGAGTACATCTGTACTCCTGGTGGATATCCTTTCATACATTGTCTCTTTGACTAATTCCTGTCTTAATAAATTAATAAAAAGCTGAATTTCCCTCTTTGAGCTATGCCTGATGAAGCAACAGAAGAGACTTACTGTACATATTATTAATAACTAAAACTTCCTGAGGGCATTCATTGATTTAGCACATAAAGGGGTGTTGCACAAGTGACTATTTTGAGTTTCTTATTTATCTGTCAATTGAAATCACAACTTTTTTTTTTCTAATTACTTATCTTTTGGAATTAATCAACAATCAACAGTCAAATGCAATTCAGGTACATATGTGTGTGTGTGTAGGGATATCTCACGGTTGAGCTGCCCTGATACTGTTTCCTATGAATGCTTTTGATCCGTTTTGGTGGATGACTGCCAAGCTGAAAGATAACAGCTGTTGAACTGACCAAGCTCCTGCTCACATGTGAAAGGGGAGACTCTGTGGAAACAAACCTCTAACTGGAAAAATAACTCCCTTGTACTTATGGTACCAATTGTTGATGTTCTGCCAATTAAAAAGAAAATGCTATCTTTTTGACAAAGGATATAATGCCAATTTGAACATAATTCACCATGTTTATACAGATTTAACCTATGTAGTAACTTGGTAAAAGTGTTTTAGAGATGGGAGAAAAAGAGAAATACCGTCAATGTTTTTTTAAAGAGAGTTCCTCCAGCAAACGAGCACATAGATATTACATATTCAGGAGCTGTGCATTTCCCATTACAGTTACCAGACAAGAGACACTTTGAATTGACACACACATACTGTCAAAAAGGTTCAATGCATTTCTATTCAGCAGAAAGATTACGACGGCCCATCACCACAGACGGGTAATTACCCAATCAGATTATAACCTGAATGATCCTGTTAGGGTTTATGCATCTGCTCGTGTGCATGAGTTGGCAGTGGTGGTGTAACCCTGCATGCACTGAGTGTTGACCTTGGAGTCTGTCTATGCTGGCACTCAGGATGTGACTCCACAAATAACTAGTGCCAAGCATTGATTACCGCTAGCACACAGCGCTGCACAATGCAGTGTAGAAAAAGGACGGGGACAGAGATATTGGCTGCACAGTTAACAGTTATTCCCCCATCTCTGTCTGTCTTTCTCTCTTAGGCCATGTGCTTTGTTGCACTTTCCATTACTCGCAGGCATGGCAAACACGATATTGGTTTTGTCAGTCAGACACACACTGTGAGGCTGTTGCAGCAGCTCTGGCATAAGATATCTAAAAGGAATGCTTGGACCTGTCAGCTGAAGACGTTTGTGTGGTCGAGTCAGCTTTATTATACTTATGTAATGTCATTATATTTAAATGGAGTTCTATTAATTGGATTATGATTTTTATCAATTGGCTTGAATTGGACTGTGTCTTTTAATGCCTTGAGATGACATTTCCTGTGATTTGGCATGATATGAATTAAGCTGAATTCATATTTTATAGTTAACCTCCTTGTCCAGAGACAGTGTCTTGATGGGTAACTGGGTCAAGTCTGTGCTGTAAACCTACTGCAGGTCAGGAACCTGATGACTCCCTTTGGCCATTTAAAGTCAAACAGATGAACAAGAAATAACTATCCAGACTCTTAATCATTTTCCTCTGCTACAAATCTACAAGTCATCCATTTTTAAGTCCCTGCTGGCCGTCCTTTCAAGGTTTCCTGCGATGTTTTCCCACCTAACTTTAGGAATGCAGGCATGGTGGTAATGGAGGATGACACTATCTAGCCGGCACTCTTTCTAGCTGCGGGGCATTTTAAAACTGTGGCTGTAGTCACCCAGATGAAAATTCTTTGACCAAAAAGTCTAATAATTTTCTCTTCTAGCGTCTCTGCAGTCGAATAATCAGCATTCAGGAGTTTTTCTTTTGGTTAATTATAAAACAACAACAGGGGAAATGGAAGCTGCAGCCATGTTAGCACTTACAGGAGCAAACTTGATGCTGTTAGCAGAAGTAGTACCACAATCTCCACAGGGTCAGAAAGGCCACATGTCTCTCACTAAATCTAATTATACAACCATTTGTCTGAAGATAAAAGGCTCAGTGTACAGTCAGAAGGAGATTAAATGTGACATGCAGTGTTACTTGTGCACCTGCAATACTGTTACTACCAGTGACCAAAACCTAATGAGTAAATACCATATTCACCTCTATAGCTGCTTGTTTTTTTTGTCTTTTATAATATATATATAAATATAAGTATATACACGTGTGTGTACATGCATCTGACCCAATATGACACTTATACCGTGGTACAGTCCATTGCTCTGGTTCTTGACTGCAGCACGGTCTCACAGCGTTGACAGTTACACCCCAACAGATGGTCCAGAACTGAGCACCGCTTGTGGTGTTTGATCAACCATAAAGCACACATGTCACTCCACTACTCATTGAACTCAGATGGCTATCCCAAAACAAATTCATGTCCCTAAAGCTTCCCTACAGAGTGACTTTTGGGTCTACACCCTGGTATCTAGACGCCGTAATACAGCTTCCAAGTATTTCTCTACTTCTACCACGTCTAACACGACAATGTCTTGCTCACAAATGATACTTCTTGCTAAGGTTTTGATTTGATCTCTGAGGTTTTCTTAACATGACAAAGCTTGAATGTTGTCTTCTTAATATAATAAACGTTTCGTGTTAAAAAACTGACATTTTCTGTTTAAAGGTCAGCTTCAACATGACATCATAATAATTAGTGAAAACGCCTTTCTGGTCAGTCCAGTGCAGTAATTGGGGAATGTCACAGCTCATGTTTTGTTCACTCTTGTTTTCAGGTCATCTTCTTAGATTCAGTTCTTGTCACGTTTCTCCCCTGCCATCAGCTTCTCTCACATCACCTGTTTCATTGTCATCAGCTGCACTTCATCACTAATCACTCCCTCCACAGCATTTAGTCTCCTGGTTTCCTTTCACTCATCGCAGAATCCTCACTTCCTTTTCATGCCAAGTTTCCTGCCTCATAGTTCATAGTCTTGCCCTAGTCTTTGTGAAAGTTATTTATTCCATAGTCTTGTTTTGTTTTTTGCTAATTCACAGTTTAAGTATTTTTGAACCCAGCTCTGCTGCGCCTTATATTTTTGCCTTGCTCCCTGTTTTTGTGTTTTTTGGAAATAAACCCTTTTTTGAATTCTAAGAACTGCATCTGGGTCCTACCTCACCAGCGTTCCCTGACAGGGAACAGAAGAAAAGACAGACATATTTCCCATTTTTGCACAACTGATGACACTGGTTCTGATTCGGATTTGGGCTTTTAATACCGATAGTTTCTCTTCATCACTTGTGCTTTTCCTTGCCGTCAAAATAATTCCATCTTCAATTTTACATCGCTTCCATGAAAGTATTTTTTCCTGCTTTCTCTGAAGCAGTCGATCCTTTGCAGTCAGCTTTTAAATCTCACGACTCAGTTTCTAGTATGATGCCATTGCACATCAGTGTAACTGACTAAATTTGTTTGTTTTACACATGCCTGGGTTTCCCAAGAAGATATTTGTCTCAACTTATTTCCCCTTTCAAGAGGGCTTTAATTATGGATTTGTGTCAAGCATCAATTTTTAAGAGTTTGAAGTATTCATATTAGAAGGATTGTCAACTGTAACCAGCTGGTTTTGTTCTTTTATCAGGATCAGCTTCGTTGGCCATCCATTTTTTCCACACTCTAGGGATCTGACTTACATTGATTCGTTCAATGAGCTCACTGACCAAATTACAACAGCAAAGTTTAAGGAAGCCTGTTTGAATCCTCCCCAGCTGGATTTCTGATCATTACCCCCTGCTCCTGCACTGACTATTCACAATTGTTACCTTTCTTTTGCAGTCTTTCGTTCAATGTGTTAAACAAGTTTACAACAAAGAGGGAACATGCACCAAGCCATCAGCCCAATTAAGATGTCACAGCTTATTATTTCTTTTAAGAATTACAGTGCAGCCTGAGGCCTACCCCTACCCTGGATAACAGACTGTCGGCAAAGAACAGGGCAAAGGCATACAGAAAGACTCGTGGGAAAATGAGAAATTCTCTTCTTGTTCCTTCTTTTTTGGTGGAAACACAATAATGGAAACACACAAGTGTAATCTGTTGTATTTCATAAAAACATTTAAGTGCTGGGCAAAATATCTCTCCCACATCTTCTATTTGACAGTTATTGTCTTCTGTTTAATCATGTTGGAGAGCAGTTTGCAGGGCTGCAGAGAAGAAGAGATGACCCCGAGAACATGACACTTTAATTACGCGACAGTACATTTGGAAAGATTAATTCCTTTGATTGCAAAGAGTAAATCTAGCAGTTATGTCCAGTATAATTACAGACATACACATCTTTATTTAAAGTTCATTAAACACTCATATTTGCTCAAGAGCAGTATTCTCAGAGGAAGACACACATATATAAATATATATAATCCCTCTAGATTCTAAACACCACTTGAACCAGCATAATTCTCCCATGGAGGATTTAAAAAGCAATCAAGGAAGGGTCAAAGAAAAGTCAAAGCCATTCAGTGAAAGCAGTGGATGGGAATCACAAGGTAGAACAAGACAGACTGAGGAAAGTGACGGCAGATAAGAAGAACAGACAGCTACAATAGAATCGCATCAAATGTAAAATTGATGCAATAAATTGTTGCCATTTTTAGATGGAGAGACATTTGTGATTCACAATAGAGGCAGAAGGGTGAAACATATTGTCTGCCTCTGCATGGCGCACAGCCTTCTGGCAAGGGCAGAAAAAGGAAAAAGGCAAAAAAAAAAGTTGCATAACACCCCCCCAAAGCTCTTATGTTACCCTGTTCTTCTGCTAAACTTAACCGCTACCAGGAGGTAGACTCCACCAAATGAGCAACCTCTCCTTCTGAAATACTACATTTCATTCTTTCTGGGGGGACTCAGTCCTGAATGAATGAATCTGCACACAGAGGCAGGCAAAGTGTGAGTAAAAACAATACTTTTGAAGGCCATTCTGACCTTTGAAGCTTATCAGCAATTATAAGAAGCTCACTGTCACGGTTTGGAGGCAAAGGAACAGGAGCCAGAGGTAAACTTAAGGGGTTTATTGTAGGAAATAAAAATCACAGCAAAGCTGGAAGAAACTCTAAACTAAAGAACTAGAAAACTCCTACGGAAAACAACAAAACTCAACTGTCAACAAAAATCATAAAGAAGACCATGGGGATGAAAGCTATGAGGAAGACTGAGAACAAAACAGGAGGCTAAATACTGAGGAGAGGATGATTATTGATAGACTACACCTGAGGAGAATTAGCACGGGACATGGGAGTGGAACTGGAGACTAACAGGGAACTGAGGGAAACTCGTAGGAAACTAAACAGACCAGAACTAAACCAGAACAACAAGGAGCGTTCAAAGAAAAGAAATTATAAAATCAAATTTTTCATATATATAAAGCAGAAGTGATGAGGCAAAACCGCTGAGATAAAGCACCCACACCAGCCTGCGAAGGTGTCCACCAAAACAAATCAAAGAGACACACCTGAAACCCTCTGGGAAACTGGGATGATCGGATAATTGAGGTGTCACAGCACATCCTCGCTGCACCCTGGGGCCTGACTTGAAAAATGCCAGAAACTCTTAACAAAACAACACAACGGCTCCATGTTCCCGGTAGGATTCTTTGGTGTAATATTAGTACAGACACAGTGTCGTACAGACAGATGATTCTTAGTCATATGGTGAGTAACTGTCACAGAAACTGGATTGAATAAAGGAAACCTAAACCTGACTGGAGCAGTAACAATCTGGGCTTTTTTAAGTCGAATGAACCAGGCACAGCCGGGTTCCCTTCCAATGGCAAAGTGAATTCAAAGCAAATTCTTGAGCCACTGCATAAACACTTCTGACACTTTTCTGTTCAATGGCTTGAAGATGATAAACGAGGCGGCATAGTGATGTCAGCAGATGGCTCTGTCGACCACATTTTGAGTGACGGTAATAAACAAAGACGTAGTTGCTAACCGGAAACGTAGTTTCACGGAAGAAAATTCAATCAAAGCCAATGGCAGCGAAACATGGATAGAACTCTTCAGGAATTTCTGTCCTCTGGCTGTGCTGTGGGAATGTTTTTATGGTTTTCTGGAGCTCAGGAGGACGAAACAGCTAATCGATCATGTGATCAGTCATGGGAGTAACATGTCCTTCATGTCAAAACAGATTTGCATTAGTTGTGCCACAGCTCCTTTTCCCTTTTTGCCCTTTGTGTGCGTCACTGTACTGTTTCGAAAACCCAGACTTTGAAGAGATCTTTTTGAACTTTCTTTGGAGCACAACTTAAAATATCTGTAAGAAAAAAAACATGTTGAACCAGAAAATCTTTGTCTTGTCTCTGCTCTTTGGCACATTTATATCTGCCTTTCTTATATTTGGTAATACAAAAAAAGAATGCCGTTGCACATCACTGAGGAAAAAGTGCTCCTGTTACAGCCTTGGGGGGCCTTGGGGGGCCTTTGGGTCCTGTCCTGCTGGTGTTTGTTTGCCTCTCAGGTGCTGATCGGTAACAAGGTCCATCTGCCTGGTGCAGAGGCTATTTAGGTATCGCCAGTTCTCTCCTTGGCTTCCACCGCAGCTGCTGCTTTGCCGTTTCCTTTCCCGTTTCTTACGTTTGACGTCCACAGGACCACATGTGCAGCCACACATTTACACTGATACTGACACTCTCACTCCATTCTTTTCCCAATATTAGATTTAATAAAACGTGTTTGTTAACTTTTAATCAACACCCTAATATATGCTTTCATCAGACATCAGTGTGAAAACACAAAACTGTTTCCTTGTTTTTATATTGTACTCAAGAAAGGCTTAAAAAAAGAACTTGGATACATCAGATGATGATGTTATGGAAGTAAGGTTCATGTTCTGTACATTATTAGAAAGTTAATGTGCTGCCAAAGAGTGTTGGTTTAAAAAAAAAAAAAACCTGGAGCAGAAACAGTTTTATTATCTAACTTTCCTCAAAAGCACTGACCTTTAATCTTTAAAAGCCAAGCAAATCTGTGCGGATTAATCTCAGATTGAGTTTTGTTGCGCTGTTCATAACAATGATTCTATTCCCAAAGCCATCTTGCTGATTTTTCTTGCTGACTCCTTCACGTCCTGGATTCCAGATCTGCTGATTCGCTTCCCTGCGATAATGTCCTGCCCTGTCCAAATCCCACGAAAAAACCAGCTTGTAGGCTTATTAGCAAGATAAAGTGTTTCCCAGCTGTACCATAATGAACCTATTCAATCAATTTATCCATTTGATTTGTGTTATTTAACTTCAGACACTGCTTTGTTGTCACCATTAGCGAACTCCTTGTTAGGGAAATTCAAGATTCTCCAACGGTTAGGTCAACAGTCTGTAGTAATATCAGATAGTAGCTGATGCAGCAACTGTATCAAACATATTCATTGTGCATGGATTTCATGCCCTAAGCCTTTATCCTAATGGACCATCCATAATGTGGGATTCTCTTCCCATATATAGGCCACTGTTGCTCCTACAGTTTGATCCGAAGGTTGATCCCAGCTGTATAAGCATATAGCTTATATTTACCATCATGCATTCTGTGTCTCACTGGCTTTGCATGTACATGTAATGAAAAATGATGAATGGATTTTTACTTGAACTTCAACCAATGGGACATCAGTTTGACCCCCGTTTACATGATAAAATGTGAAGTGGTTGAAAACCGGGGGAGGCTTAGAAGTAATTTAGAATGAGCAAGTTAAGAAAGATCAAGCAAAAAACATCTTCATCAGCACGACAGCCCATGGCAGTTATTAAACTAGTTATTGAACTAGTAATCAAACTGCTCAGTCATTAAACACATTCCAATGAGGACACATTAAACATTAATTTTCTGCTCCTAAATGTAGAAATAATATCTTTACCAGTTACAGGAATGGATTAAATAAAAAAAAAAAGGTTTTTGCTTATCTAGCGGGTTTGATTTAATTTCCAAGTTTATCTTCTTGGCTTAGCTGAGTGTGTGTGTGTGTGTGTGTGTGTGATACAACAATGTGTGTATTACATGTGGAATCAGTTTGGAGAGCAGCAAATGCAGCTCATTCATCATTCCTGATACCTGTTCAGCTAATGAATCTAACCTTGGTGCTGCACATCAGGGACAAGACATAGGAGGTTGTTTCTTCATATAATATGATGATATATATCACTTGGTTTTAAGATAAAAATGATATATATCTATCTATATATAATTTTTTGGGCTATAAAGCACACCGGACTATCAGCCGCAATATCAATGATTGACAGCTAACGGGTCTATTTTCATACATAAAACGCACCGGGTTATAAGGCGCATTAAATGAAACAAAACTCAGATAAATCAAACTTTATTCAACTCACTTGTTGTACTGCGTGACTGATAGCGTTGAGTTTGAAATCCGCTTCGTAAGCCTGTCTCTTAACAGGAGCCATTTTTGGGGCAGAGGGTACAGAAAATGAATGAATGAATGCACCCACCTTAATGTTGAAGCACAGATCGTTTGACTCTGCGAGGCTCGTGACTACGGTGGCCCGTAATGCTCAATCCATCAAGCAGTGCAGCTTCGGAGCTTACCAAGGCCGTGCTAAAACATTTTGACAGATTTTTGAGCGCCGTGTACCACATAAAATCGATTCTAGGTCAGAAAGCACAACCAGAATTAATTCATACATTAGGCGCACTGTCCATTTTTGAGAAAATTAAAGGATTTTAAGTGCGCCTTATGGTCCTAAAAATATGGTATATATGTATAAAAACCCTTTCAAGGCCACACATGTAGTAGTCCACAGTTCTATGGCTCGAGGAACTCGAAACTCCCCTCTCTCCAACTCTTTTACTGCTTTACTAAAAAAACAACTTTAAGTATTTATTTGCCTTAGTTTTAACAGTTTTATACAATTTCAACCAAAAGTCAATTCTGTTGTTCAGAGCTAAGATTTAAAGTTTCTTCTTCATGCCTTATCCAATTTATCCACTTTTACAAATCCTGCTACTTCTAACATCACAAGCACAGATCACTGCGCTGGGATCCATACACCAACATGACCCTTACCGCTGGCCTGCTTCAGCCTGTCAAGTATAGTATGTGGATGGAAATTTAGATGGAAGTATTTTGGAAAAAAAAACATTTATGCATTCCACGTGAGTCGATTTCTTCCTTTTCTTTTTTGGTGTATGCATATTTGAATCAAAATGAAAGTGGAAAAACCATGGATCAATGCCAGGATAAATCTATTCCTCCTCTGGGAATGTGTCACCAATACAATATATTGACCTTTTTAGCCATTTCAATTTTAAAATGCAAATTTCATGACATGCAAAATCTTCTTTTCCCTCCTATTTCAAGATGCTTGTGCTGAGCATCAATAAGACTCTCCTTTCTGAGTGATATCTAATCTATTTCACACTGTGAAAAGCTATTTTGGTGGATAACCGTGCATAAGAGATGCATAGATTTATCATATCAGGACTCTCTCCTCCCAACATGCATGCACTTGATTTTTTTTTCCTTTAATCCATTTTCAAGCTTATCCTGTGCTCACACACAGGAGGCTATCCCTGGTGACTTTAAGCAAAGCAGGATAGAATTTGAATGAGTCCCGAACCTAACCGATTTAGGTTACCAATGAATTGAATAACAGATGATTGCATGACACCATGTCTTGCAAACCTTTGGTCCTGTCATTCATGTTGATGAGATCTCATGGGAACAGCAGCTTCACCAGCATAATTATGAGCCCAAATCTCCCCAAATCTAGATGTCTGAATACTTACTCTTGTAAGCTATCCTGGTGCCATGAAGTGGACCTGCACAGTAGGAGGCAGATGGTTTTAAGTTTGGGACTTACAGTTGGATAAAGTCCCAAATGCAGGTGGGAAACAGGGACGTGCAACCTTCACATACATATATTTTCATCTATTTTATATACCTGCTTTCAACCTGTTTTGGTTGCTTTTCAGATATTCTTTTTGAAAAGGTGCATTGTTTGTGTTCATATTATTAAATAATGTTCTTATTTCCATTTCACTGGTTTCCAGGGTGGCCAAAACCACCCAAATTATAAGCAAGATGTCATGATCTGTAGCTTTGTGTTCTGTTTTTCCTGTATTTTGGGTTGGTCTCGTAGTTTTGTTTTGCGTTTCCATTGTTTTTGTCTTTCTACATAGTAGCTAATTTATTATTCTGGTTCAGTTTACCTTTTTCCTGCTCCCTGTTCTGCATCTGATCTTGATCAGTTCCCTCAGCTTCTGGTCATTAGCTCCACTGCCTTCACCTGTGCTTATTATCCTCAGCTGCCATCACTCACCAATCAACCCTCCTTGTATTTGAGCTTCCTGGTTTTCCTCAGTCTTTGTCAGGTCCTTGCCATTTTTACTCAGTGGATTTTGCCTCCCAGTTGGTTCAATATGTTCTTAGGTTTTTTGTGTATTTTTTTCATGGTGTTCTGGCTCGGCTGCGTTTTCTGTTTAGTTTTGATAAATCAGTCCAAATTTCTTCTACTGCCGGTTTTCTCTGTGTCTGCATCTGGGTTCTCTACATTATTACCTACCAAGCATCATGACCAAATATAAGCTACAGATTCAACAAATGTCTTCTCATAATCTGTTAGATGCTTGTTTTGTTTGTTCACACAAAAATTACACCAACAGTCCTGGTTCTATAGATGGTAAAAGCACATGGAGGCTCAGTTTGATCCAGGGAGCGATTCTGCTCATGAACAGATACAAACTTGATGCATTAGACCCCTCTATGAATTCTAAGACAGTTTCCATGTGGATGAATTCAAAAGGTTCTTGATACGCTACTCTTTGTTAGCCACAGGAATGATGGACTCTGCTGTTAGTTGTTTTTGACCAATCCCTTTCCTTGATGGTTGGGTCTCAGAATCGGCAAGATGTCAACAGTCTAAATCAGGGATGTCAAACTCCGGTCCTCAAGGGCCACTGTCCTGCATGTTTTAGATATTTCCCTGCTCCAAAACACCTGATTTAGATCCATGCCTCATTAGCTTGTGTGTGCAGAATGTAACAATCTTTTGAGGAGATCCATTTAATCTGAATCAGGTGCGTTGAAGCAGGAAAACATCTTTTTCTTTTTTTTTTTTTTTTTTTCCCCCTTGTCCTGTTCAGCATTATGGCAGCAGAATTGTAGTCTGAATACCTTTGATGCCAAACAGATTTGCTTTGCCAAGGGAAGTTTTATAAATGTAAAGCTCCCCTTGATGCCCATTTATTTATTTTTGTTTACAATATATAACATGTAATAGAACTGAACCGGACCGGGGGACAAGGAAAGAAGAAGAGGAAAGAAGAGGAAACAGAACAAAAATAGAAACAAAAACCAGACAACCAGCTGCTACACGTGTAAAAAACAAAACAGACAACAATCCATGGCCTCTGAGGGGAATCCAGCCTTAGCGCCACCAGGAGCACCTGAAAGCAGACAAGCAGAGAAAAAACAAACACACAAACAAACAAAAACAAGCACAAGAAGCGGCAATCGCATACAACACAGCTGTGGATATAGATGAGCTGAGACGACATGATAACACATCAACTGCTTAGCGAGCATGCTACTGGGCTAATGAATGTGTGTGTGTGTGTGTGTGAGAACATGCAACACCCATGGCACAGGATCTACATGGTAACCGTGGTTAGTTATGAGTGTATAAGTGTACAGGGCCACAATCCACAGCCCCCCCCCCCAGCAATCAGAAGCAGGCAGAGAGGGCCACAAGACCCAGGCCACCAGCAGCCCCCACGGAGCACAGAACCCAGGAAGCCCACCGCAGGGACAACCACGCATCCACCCAGAAGACTGCAGAGGAAGCCCCCGGATAGAGCCCCCATAAGCATAGGGCAGAGGCCCTCAGAGAGCCAGGGGCAACAGCCCACCGACCCCGCCAGGTCCCAGCCGCCCAGACATGGGCCGTGCACTGGACCCGGGCCCCGGGAGCCCGAGCGCCCCCAAACCCCCCGGCAGAGGCCCCACCCAATACCCAGGAGGGCCAAGTGCCCCAGACAGCCACGCAGTGGGTCAGCGCCTGCCCCAGCACCCCTGGCCAAGTGCCCTGGGAGCCAAGACGTGCCCACAGGTGGGTGAAGTCGCGAGCAGCGGAGAGAGGCAATGCCGCCCCCCCATCGGGAGAAGCACAGGCAGGCCAGGCCAGACCAGGCGACAGCAAGTCCCAGATCCAGGCCCAATCATTACCACACACACTTTCACGTCCCATACATCCACACGTCCTCCCTCCCTCAACTCCGCTGGGGTGTAGCGCAGCGGGCACACCAGGGGGCCAGCAGCCCCCCAGCCACCACAGACCCCGAACCAGCAGAACAATTAATTAATTAATCCTCTTGGCCCCTCCCGCCTCGAGCAGCAACCAGGAAGCAGGGGTGTGGGAAGAAGACCCCTCCCCTCACCCTTCTGGCTCTTCAATATTTTCTAATAGTGAGCGATTAAAATTGAGGGGCAGCCAAACTTGTAGGACTGGGAGCACGGCCCTCTGGGCAGCCTACATACCCAAAGAGCCCCGCCCACCAGATGCCACTCAGTGTAACCACCCCCCAAGACCTAATGTGTGTGTGTGAGTGTGTGTTTGATAAGTAGTAATGTCTAAGGTGTAATTAAAACAGGGGCGGGGAACTGCAGAGTGCAACCAAAGGGGACCACCTACGTGGCCCCATCCACTACACCCCACCGAACACACACGGCCCCAAAACCCTTCATGTGTGAGTGTGTGCTGTGTACAGGAGCCAGAAGGGAGAGGGGTATGGGGATATATACCGGATATATACTCTCCCCCGGAGAAGGCAGCCAGGGACTGGCTGCAATAGGCATCCCCGCTACCTGGGAGCCAACACAGGGCAGGAGGGGCTGATGTCCACCAGGCTCGGGGCCTGCAGCGACCATATTGCGGGAGCTACTGTACCCCCAGAAGGTACCCATCCCGCCCCACCCCACCCCACCCCACCCCACCCCACCCCACCCCGGAGGACCTCTACAAACAACAAACAAACAACAACAAAAAACAAACAGACAAACAAACAAACCACCCGGTCACACCAGTCGCAGCAGCCCGGGCCTGAGACCCACCATCACCCAGACCATCACCCAGGCCCCCCCACCCACCCCCCCAACAGGGGAAAAGCACCGCCCCCCCCCACCGCACGCCCCAACACCCTGAAAAAAAAAACAACCATCTGCGGACACCTTGGAGGTCCCAGAGCAACAAGCCCGGCACCAGGACCTGCACCAACCCACCCATACTGTGGCGCGTCCAGGACAACCCAGCCCCCCCAGGCACAGGCAGGGCCCCCCCCCCCGGGCGCAAGGCAGCGCCCAGCCACCAGGGCCCAGGCCCAGCACCACCACCCATGCCGGAGCGGCCCAGCCACCCGGCATAGAGCCAGCAGCCACCACCCCAAGGCCTCTAAGGGACCCCGCCCCACACCGCAAGACAGTCCCACCCGCAAGCCCCCAAAACTGCCCTCCAAGCCTGACACACAGTCCCCCCCAGCAATGACCAACCCGGTCCCCACGACCCGAGAGACCACCAGACGCCCGAAGCCACACAGCCCCCCCCAGCACACACCCAACCGCCCAGAGCGACGGGACAGCAACCCACCACCACCACTAAGTGATAAAGCTAATCAGAGGGGACCAGAGAGAATGAAATTCAGCCAATTGATGTTTTGAGGAGGCAGACATTGTTTCCATGCTAATATAATCTAAAAGAAAATTTCTAAACTGGTTAATACACAGATTGTTCTTCGCTTTCCAGTTCATGAGAATAGTTTTCTTTGCGATACATAACACTGTGAGAACCATGTGTGCTGAGTTAATTTCCATGTTGATGTTGTCTAAGTCACCCAGTATGCACAGTGTGGGGCATGCAGGAATGCTACACTTTAGCCATGTTGATAGGTCCGCACAGACTTCAAGCCAGAACTTCTGGACAGGCGCAGAAAACCACAAAGCGTGTGCATAATCATCAGGTGTGTTATCTGTGCAATGTGAGCAGATGTTTGAGTGTGTTAGACCCATCCTGAACATCCTTTGTCCTGTATAGTGTGTTCTATGAAGGATTTTGTATTGTATGAGCTGTAAATTAGAATTCTGAATCATTCTGAAGGTGTTCAAACATATTTGTGGCCAGAAGCTATGACTAGAACTGATGGATAAATCTGCCTCCCATTTTGAGGACGGTAGAGACATTGTGTCATCTATTTTAGACAATAATTTATATATTTTTGATAGTAGTTTTGGGGTGCAGATGCTTAGAAATTCTGCTACCCTAGTCGGGAGTTGTAAGTCTGGTTGGTGGGGGATATATTTCTTTGTTATTATAGACTTAAGTTGTTGATATTCTAGGAATTTATTGCTGCTTATCTCATGTTGTGATATGAGCTCATCAAATGAAATAAAATTTCCATTTTGGATTATATGTTCCAGATGTTTGATTCCTTTGATCTTCCACAGAGTAAAGTTTAGCATTTTTTTGTTTTGCAGTATGTCAGGATTGTTCCAGATGGGTGTAAGCTTACATGGGACAATTGAAGACTTTGTTATTTTAAGAAATTCCCACCAGGCTGTCAGAGAGGTGCTGATGTTAATGCTTTTGAAACATTTGTGATGTTTTACGTTTTGACTAATAAGTGGCAGGTCAGAGATTTCCAGATTATCACACAATGCTTGTTCTATATTTATCCATGGTTCATCTATTGGGCTAGGTTTAAACCATTTTGATATATACTGTAACCTATTGGCTAAGGAATAGTGCTGAAAATTAGGTAAATCTAATCCACCACTGTCCTTGGTCTTCTGTAGGGTTTTTAAACTAATACGTGGTGGTTTGTTTTTCCACAGAAATTTGGAGATGCAAGAATCTAGTGACTTAAACCAAGTAGCAGATGGTTTTATGGGGATCATTGAGAACAAATAATTAACTTTTGGTAGTATCATCATTTTAATGGTTGTAACTATCCCCATAAGTGATATAGGTAAGGACTTCCAACAAGAGAGATCGTCCTCTACTGTCTTTAATAATTGCACATAATTTAGCTTTGTTAGCTCTGAGAGCCTGGAGGAAATGTTTATGCCTAAATATCTGATATTTCCTGACTGTAAAGTGATTGCTGGTATATTCTGGACTCTGCAGTTAATGGGCAGAACTGTGGTCTTAGACCAATTGATAGAGTAGTCAGAAAGTGCTGAGAATTTATTTATGAGTGATCGTGTGAGTGAGAGACGTTTGAGAGTTCTGAAGGAAAAGTAAAACATCATCAGCATAAAGACTTATTTTATGCTCAATATTTTGGGGTTGGATGCCTTTAATATTTCTTTCTTGTCTGATAGCAGCTGCTAAAGGTTCGATGAAAATAGCAAAAAGTGAGGGAGAAAGTGGGCAACCCTGTCTTGTACCTCTCTGCAGACTGAAGCTTGGAGAGGTTTGATCATTTGTCCTGACACACGCATTTGGGGAGCTATATAATATGATGAAGTGTGACCCAAACCCAAATTTGTTTAATGCTGCGAATAAAAATTTCCAGTTCACTCGATCAAATGCTTTTTCTGCATCTAGAGAGACTATTGTGGTTTCCAGGTTGTTGATGTTAGAATAGTCTATGAGATTAATTAGCCTGCGAGTGTTAGTGGATGAGTGTCTACCCTTTATGAAACCTGTCTGGTCAGGATGTATTATAAGTGGAGTTATTTTTTCTATTCTTTTGGCGAGGGCTTTACAAATTATTTTGAGGTCTGCATTTATTAGAGATATTGGGCGGTAGCTGGATGGAAGTATGGGGTCTTTTCCTGGTTTCTGTAGCAAGATAATGTTAGCAGAGTTCATGTGTGGGGATAATCTGCCATTCTGCTTAACTTGTAATACCATTTTGTGAAATGCAGGTGCCAAAACAGTCCAAAATTCTTTGTAGAACTCTGCTGGAAAACCATCTGGTCCCGGGGCTTTGTTACTAGGCATATGTTGAAGGGCTTCATGGAGTTCTCCTATTGAAAGAGGTGAATCCAGAGCCATTGCCTGTTCGGTTTGTAATTTTGGAAGGTTGATATTACTAAGAAACTGATCTATGTTACTATCTGATGGATCATTTTGTGATGAATATAAGGTTTTATAGAAGTCCCTAAAAGCATTGTTGATTACATCGGGGTCATGGGTGACATTTCCTTTTGAGTCTTTAACAGAAGTGATTGTTGTTTTCTCTTTGTTTCTCTTTAGTTGGTTAGCTAGGAACCTTCCAGATTTATTCCAGCAGGAAAACATCTTAAACCTGCAGGACAGCGGCCCTCAAGGACTGGAGTTCGACATCCCTGGTCTAAATGCTTTTGGACTTTTCAGAATTCTTTTGCCATCAGTGTTTTGTTTTTTTTCCGAGCACAAAGTGCACAAAGCCTATATTAGATGCAACCTTGATGGCAGAAAATACATCCAATGCAAAGAAAAACTGAAGTTTTACCACTTGAATCTGTCCGTCTGATGGAATACTTGAACAAAAACAAACCTTTAAGAGGAACTGATCAAACCAATTTCAGCCTGTGAAAATTGGGCAGCACAAGAGTCTTTTCAGCTGTATGTAATGTTCTTTGCTTGAAGACTTATCTTCTTATTAGAGCGTTGAGATAATGCTTTATGTTAATGTCTTATGTAAAAGTGGGTCGTACTGGGTCGATTTATGGAAATATGCAAATCTGCCCAACCATAATGTTTCCATCCTTTCCTCGACCTACTTTTTGCCTCAGAGCGTCGTCCCCCAACAAGTACCATAACAGCATAATGACAGAGGTTATACACCAGGTGGAGGAAGGGGACACATGACAAATTGACCACATGCACATTTGCTTTATATAGGGCCAAATGGAAGGATGATAACCTTGTGGGATTCTTTCTGTTGGGACTTGCTGGACCACTGTTTCTCACATCTGTTCTTCTGTTATGACCAGTAACATCCTGAAGTATTTACTAGATAGCATTTTAACCAGGCCTGGCAGACTGGCTGACAACACAGCACCGGGGTGGAGATATCCAGAAAAAATGGCTAGAAATGACTTCCTTGGACTTGTTGTTGGACAGAGAATGGCACTGGTGTAGTTTTGCTTGGAAATTTGAAGTTGTAGGCTACACAACCCATCATTAGCTTCAGGTTTTATGAGAAAGTAGGTCTGGCATTGATGGATGAAGTCACTGTCATCCTATGACACAGACATAAAGCTGCTTCACATGCATCTTGCACATGAATTTTTGTTTATTTTTTGGGGGTGTCATCGATTATGAAGCCCTGGAGACAACCCGACTTCTTTAATTATATTCTTACATAACAGCAGGCTTCCAAGCCTGCATAAACTAAGGAGCAAACATTGCTGCCACGATGGGCCTCCAGAAAGAACCAACTGAAAATGTGTATTTTTTATTTGCAGATTTTCATTTGATAATATCAAGGAATTCCCACCAAACCAACATGAATAATCTGCCTTTGGTCTAGCGTTTACCCTTTCAGGGGTTGAGCTAAATTTAGATTACATCTAACCATAATCTTAACTTATCAGGCTTGCGTAATCGCTCAAAAGGAATTATTGGACTTTTCCCAATGAAAAGTGCCCTGAAATGCCTTCCTGCTGTGAATTGATGCTATATAAGTATAACTATGTCAAATTGCCCAATAACAGCTGGGTCGTTGAGAGCTTGGAGTGGATAGGGCTCCAGCTCAGAGTGCACTAAAAGCAGACATGCATACAGACTTTTTAGATCATTTTTAGAAAATGGAGTGGAAGTATGTACAAAAATGCAGAAAAAATATGTTGTTTATCCATTTAAAAAGTGAACTTTGGAAACCAAGATGGCTTCAAATGTCCAACAAGTGCAAGTATGGTAAATGTCCTTTAAAGTTAAGTAGGAACACAGAGAGGTGCAAATAAAACAAGAAATAGGGCGGAAAGGAAGTCCAAAGAAAGGTATCCGCATCAGTGAGGATAACTCACCGGAGTTATTGTATTTGTTTCCTTGCATCAGGAAAAAGTCACAAGACCACAGACCAATTTCAAAGAAGAACCTATTTCTTGGAGAATATTACCTCTAAATCACCTTTTCCATAAGACTAGAAAGTGCCGTTAATTAGCTTAGCTGCTAATTAGAGCTAATGAATTCACAACTTTATTTAATATCTAGGTGTGTGTATATATATATATATATATATATATGCTTACTCTCACTTCCTTGTCTCCAATACTGAAGGCACATGTAATTCAATTAATCTTTCTTTAAAAAAAATGCTGTATTTCACATGAAAACAGGGCAGAAAACTGACATCTAATACTTGGACAATAAGGAGGAGGAAAATCTTGTGCAAAGCTGCTGTTGAAAGTTTATAAACATAAAACTAATTTATATTTTTCTGTTTTTAACTGTATTTTTAAATAAATAAAATGCAATTAAACAAACGAGACATGGATATTGTACTTGAAACCAGAAATAGAAATCATAGGTGTGACATTCATACGATGAAATTCTGAAAGTTTGTTACGTACTTTTTCTCACATGAATACCAATAAAACTTGGTTCTTAGAGTCTTCAAAGTTGTATTTCTTATTTTCCTAGACTTTTGTGTTTGCCATATAATCTTAATTTAGTCAGAACTACAGCTTTATCAGAGGGAACCAAAAGGAGACGCGATAATGACAGAGAGTCAGTAAGACTGACTGAGCAGCAGGGTGAGAAATATCAGAGAAAGTCAGTCTCAGCACAGGTAAGAGGTTTAAGAGAGGAGCCCTGCAGGGATTTCATAATCTCCATCCTTGGCTAAAGATTACCCACTGACCAAATTAAACGGATCTGGGATTTTACTCATTCATTTATCTTGAGCTTTGACAGAGGTATACGGTTTCAAACTGCTCTTGGTTGGTGTTTTGATCATTTGTCTCCTGTACATATTCAACTGAGTGGAGATCTGCACACTGACTTCTTCCTGGGGCTATATGGTGCCGTAAGACAGCACTCCAATAGATAGAAATGTTTTATCACGGTTTAAAAACAGTAAACCAGTAACTGTGACCTGCAGTACATCTCCACCCAAAGGACGAACTGACCCAAAGCATGTCAGGAGAAATGCTGCCACTGTGTTCTGTTGCCACTCGCAGTCTGGCACCGTCACGTTGGATGGTGTCCGGGGTGGAGGTGGGACCCGGATGCAGATATTTCAAAGAAAAACTCTTTGTTTAAAAAGACAACATGGGCAACTGTGGCATTGATGACGGTGAGGATCTGGCAACGAACATGAGAAAACCCGGAAACCAAATACTGAGGAGGGTGATTCGTGAGTGCAGCTGAGGGGAGAAACTAAGGAAAACATGACAAAACTAAAGACTTAAAACAGGAACTTAAAACATAACAAACATGACGGACACACCCACTGGTTCCAGTCACTGCAGGATTAGGTCCTGCTGCCCAAACATACTAATAATAATACATTCAAAATACATTCTATTTGTGGGCGACACTCAAGGTTAAAACAAGATCCACCTGAAAGTAAAGTGTCTCTGATGATGGGGGGCCTCTCACTCCTCATGTGGGGTTAGCGCTGAGATCCCTGGGCCTCCTCCTGTGACTGCAGCACTCCGACAATGTGCAGCAACCCTTTTTGTTTTAACTTTGGACCTTTTATTTCTTCATGTCAGCTGTGGTGCAGCATTATGATCCTGCTGCATCTACAGCCTCAGTCAATATTTCCTTTCACTGCTAACACCAAAGGACGGACCACCAAATAAATACAAATCCAATACAAACATATCAGTTCACAATCTGTGAAATTCTTGCCATTGTTATCCGGACAGAAGATGGAAAGCATGCCACGTATTCATACTCATTTGCATAGTTATTAATGGGAGCAGACAAAGAGGTCAAAGTGGCATGTGCAGCTGCACCCCATCAAGGAAAGGTGTGCAGGAAATGTACCCCTCCACCCTGGGCTTGTAGCAACATAATTAAGGGAAAGTAAGACCCTTGTTAAAGGCAGAGAGGGCCCCTGCTGCATTTCATTCTGCTTTTTGAAACTTGCAGAAGGACAAGTGAGCTGAGAGCACCGTGCTCTGTCAGGTTCACATGCTGCATGAAGTCTTCAATGGAGCTTGGTCATTATAGGAAAAGGATTTTAAATTCTAATGAAGAGAAACTAACATGCTGGGTCCTGTCACTCCTCAGTGTTTTTGGATTATTATTATTATTGGAACATCCTGATTCCAGTCCTGCTTACCAGCCAACTAACATTTTAATTTCTTATTGAAAACGGGGTGAGATGCTGTCTGAACCTCTTCATGCTCTATTCAACAAGCGAAAATGTGGTTACATCAACAGGTACAGAATGGAAAGCTGTTCGATGGAGATGTCATTTCCTCTGCCACTGAAAGGGAGACCGTGTTGATATGTGCAAGATTTCACCAGCTGGTGAAAATCTATTTTAGTACATTTACTTTTTGATATAAAATGTCACAAATATGGAAATGCTTAAAGTTTTGGGCTGTAAACAAGAAGATTTCACCTCTGAGAGGTGTTGTGTGAATGAATAATGAAAACTTTCCAGGTCCAGCCTCAGCTACCTTAAAGGCAGAATATCAGTAATGTGGTGCTCAGAGTACTATAATAAGGGTAATAAGTCTTTACATTTTACTGCCAATCCACAAGAAATACGGGCTGATTTATTTATTTTTTTATTTTTTCCAATCAATCTCTTTAAATAGTCGGTGAGGAAATGTTTTAACAATTCTTTTCATCAGTGAAACTTTGTTTTTTATTTAAATCCTCAACTAAGAAAAATGTACTTACCAGTTTTTTTCCGACTTCAGATAGTCACTCAGTCCCTTTAATCTTTTTCTCATACCTGCTTGATGCAATCACATTTATCAGCAGTTTTATAAATAGTCAAAGCATCATTGGAAGTTAATTAGTTTCACCATGTTGTACCCGTATGAAGGCATCTTCATTAATTGTGTTTTTAACACCTTACATCTTCTTAATTTAATCTCAATCAAATCAAAAGCTTATAAATCCACCATATAATGCACAAGCCTATGTTTTTGTCCCTCTCTGCTCTTTGCTGAACATGAAACTGGATAAAATACCTAAGAGGCAAACACAGAACACATAAATAAATCCCAAAATAAACGTACCAATTACTGTGATTTGTCTTTATTTTTCATGCTTGGCTGGTTGGCATGATAAATGAGAGGTTTGGAATTAGATTACTGTCTTTGTTTGAAAGAGAACATCTGGTTGTGTGCTGAGTTTAAAAAGTCATTCGGCTCTATAATAGCACGATATCTAACATATGTGGCAAATATCTCTTTTTGTTTGACAAACGCAGTTTCATTATTGTTGCCTCGGGTTGTGTCCTAAAGCCAAGCGGGTCTTATTCTTTGCCAGCTTTCCAGGCGGGTGAAAGATCACTGAAGGCTTCGACAGAAAGTTGACTCTGATGAGATTACGTTCTGAAAGAAAAATCACATTTTGCCATGTTACAGGCAACAGATGTCATCTGGATGTGAGACGTTTCCCCTTGAACTCAGGAAAAAAGTTCAAGTGCAATTTACTGGAGCTTATCGTGTTCGCTGTCAAAACCCACTGAACCATTATGTTTAAGGGTTTTAAAGGAGTTGTACACGGCAAACTATGAACCATCAACATATTTTCTCAAGTTGAAATCACTGGTTTAATATTAACCTCATCAACATTTATTATGCTTCATTTAAATGGGCCAAATTCAAACTTTTCCTTTGAAATATCTCTGCCATGATTGAAGCAGTGTGTTGTGATTCAATGACAAATCAAGACTTAATCATAAAGCTGATAGTAGTGAGCTTAAACCCCACATCTGACTGATCTACAGCCACCAAACGGTTGATTTGTTGAACTTTGGAATGACACACATTCGTTCTCACTTTAATTCAAGTTGTTGCTGCCACCTGGAACTGTTAATGTCATTTAAATGCATTGGTAGAGAGAGGGGGAAACCTATTATCTGCCTTCTCAACATGCAATCGTTATTCTCATCGGATAAATAAATCATTGAGACGTCACGAGGCAAACATCATTAGCAGACTCCACAAGGGAAGCCCATGAGTCACACGCAGGCACAACATGTTTGTCATTCAAGACATCTACTGCTACTTTCATTCACGTCTGTACTCGGGGAATACAGCATATGGCTATATGAGCCTACAGGAACTGTGCTCAGTAAGCAGCTGTTTAAGCAACAGTTTTATTGTTGCGCTGAAAGAGGCAATGAATTATTGACATCAATAACTTGTCTAACTTAGTGCTGAAAGTAATCAGTTTCTGTGTGAAGGCTGTCGTTTATTACACTGATCCATTAAACCACCACAGTCTTGCCAATTTGTGCTTATCCTGGCCTCTTTCCAAACAACAAGGGAATAACGGGCATTAAGCCTCTGAATTAACACAAGTAGCAGCATGATTTAAAGTGAAATTCAATAAGTCGTGTCAATCCATGTCACTGACCTTCAGCAGCTGATAACATAATGATAAAATGGCTTATAACTGAAGTTATCTTTGGTTTTCAACAATAAAGATGCAAAATCCCACCAAAATCTGTCTCCTCTAATTTACATTTACAGTACGTACAGTTTATTTTCAACCAGTATTGTGTTTTCAATGGCTTTAGTATATAAATAAATGCAACCTATCAATACAATCCAATAAGAAATGACGTCTTACACCTCGATGTAGCATGAAAACCACTTTAAGTGCAATACGAGAGCTGTGGTTTGGTTCAAAGAATGTGGTGATTACTATTGATTTGGGAAAAAAAAAATCACATTGAAGACAAAAGGCAGAAGTTGTCCGAGCGATGACATGTACACTGGGAATGTAAAACCATGTCAGCTGTTTTTAAAGCTGAGCAACCGTGAGTTTAGCCAAACCCGATGAATACCGAAGCACACAAGCTAATATTCTGTTTCTTATGTCCATCTGCTATGTGCAACACTGAATCTAACTGGTAACTTAATTTAGCTGCAGGTATTGTTGTAGCTACTAACAGAATTTTGCAGATCTTTGGTCATAAAACAGTCTGTATCCACTGATATTCCATGGAAATGTAACATCAGTTAGCTCTTCCAGCTTGTGGACTTATATATGAGGTGATCACAAAAGTCATCTTTGTCTAAGAAATGCGATTCATATTCATATTTCAGTACTTCCGAGCTTTGGGCAGACTGACAGATCAATACTACAAGCATAGCTAGAATTGGCTGAAAGAGTAAAGTCAAACAATGTAAAAAAATGCTTTTAAATTAGTGTTTTAAATGCTGAAAATAGTCTGAAAGAGATCATCGACCTTGCCAAATTATAATGTGCCCTGAGATACATTTCTCATGTTTTAAAATCCTTTTAAACTTTCCATCACTTTATTTTCCAAGTGCTGAACCTGCTCTGACACACCAGCTCCAGTTATGCTGCTTTCTAAATTTAACTGCACTTTGAGAACAAAGACGGCACCCCATCACAGTCCCTGGGGCAGTTAGAGTGACCTGCTCCTTAATGAGCATTTTACTGTAGGTACGTTGTGGTAATATTTTCAACTTAGGAAGGTTCAGTGAGCAGCAAACATTTGGAGACTATTTTTAACTTCCACAGTATCCAGATCAGGTGTGGATGGTTGGTAGATGCATTCAGTGCACTTTTCCCACTGAAATCACATAATAAATTCAATTTTAAGTAAATTTTTTAAATCGGTTAAACCACTACAGTTTTTACAGTTTGCATTAAAAAATTAGAGATACATTTGTATATAAAACTGAGGTAATTAAGTCTTGTTCGAAAGTTAATTTATTATAATTGGTTGGTTGCATTTGGACTGTAACCAGCCAATTTCAACATGAATAAACCCGGGGCACAGTTTCTCAGGGAGAAATGGGTCATGGGAGCCAGCTGATGCAATATGCTGAAGTTACACTTTCCTCTTGAGTTGAGCTTTGGCAGAGAATAACCAGCATTTTAGCAGCCATACACTAACTAATGATAACATGGTCAGTGCAGTGCGGTTATTCTTTAAAATGTATTGTAAGTTATAGAAGAAAATGTGCAAATGAAAATCATTGAACATGTTTTTTTTCTTTTTTTTTTTAAAATCAAGATCTGGTTCTTCCAATCCAATTTTAAAGATAAAAAAACATGTATTTCAGTAGCTTTGCATCAAAGCCCCAATTAAAGTTGTGTGACCGAGCATTGGCCCCCTGTGGTGAGAGCTGATGATATTCATGAGCACTGCGTTCATGACATATTAAGTTAACAGTATGTCTAAGTCAGTTAACTCTGGTTTACATGCATTACATATTGCAACATGAAAATTACATTAATTGAAATATATTTGCACCAAATGTCACAAGAAAAAGCCTCTAAAATTAATGTATTATGCAAAAATCTTAATTTTTCAGCTTTTTTTTTTTCTTTGATTTACTCCAAGCAGATTTTGAGTGTGTCCACATAGATGAAAAAGATTATGAACCATTATAAATTCATGTTAAACCATTTCTCATTCTCACTAATAGCACAGAGAACATAACAGGTGTTCTCCACACAGGGACAAACGAAGCAATTTGCAATTTTATTGAATATTATATTGTTTTAAAAAGAGCGTTTTACTTTTCAGGGTTAGATTTTTAATAAAGGTGGAGTCAGGGCTCAGCAAACTGTTCTTATGTGTCTTCAGGAATTTAATGTAGGTCAATGTCAGGTGTTTCGAAGTCATGGGTATGTGTAGAAAGGCAAGATGGAGGAAAATGAAGGTGAAAAGGAAAGTTAAAAGCTATTCCAAAGTGGTGTGTGTGTACACTATATTGCCAAAAGTATTCACCCACCCATCTAAATTATTAAATTCAGGTGTTCCAGTCACTTCCACGGGTGTATGAATCCAAGCACCTCGGCATGAAGACTGCTTCTACAAACTGAAAGAATGGCTCGCTCTCAGGAGCTCAGTGAGTTCCAGCGTGGTGCCGTGAAAGGATGCCACCTGTGCAACAAGCCCAGTCAGGAAATGTCCTCGCTGCTAAATATTTCACTCAACCCTCAGTGGTGTTATAACAAAGTGGAAGCGATTGGGAACGACAGCAACTCAGCCATAGTGCACAGTACTGTAATGGGTGAAAACCAAACCCCTCATACCAACACAATCCCAGCGGTGGAGGGCTGATGATTCTGAGCTCGTTCTGCAGCCACCGGACCTCGACACCTTGATATGTGACGCCATCTGTCCGACAGTTACAGCACGTTGTCACACAACAGCACAATGATGCTATGTATAGCAACAAATTAACAAAAGAAATCAAATTGTTATCATTTGTGAGTCGCTTTTTGTAATAATTCTAGTAGAAAATGCAAAAAAAATAATATAAGTTACAGTTCTTCACAGAGAAAACAGCGGAAAGCAAAAGCAAATAATGTTGGACTGTTGACCATAACACATGATTTACAAAACCACACATAACAAAGAATAAAGTCTGAAGTCACAATGGAGTTTTGTTGTAAATGCTACACAACGGGTGTAATCTTTCAAAAGAAAACTCGGGACACATTCTGTCTGCATGCATGGAAGCACAAAGCAGGCTTTACAAATGTGCAAACACCACTACATAATGCAGTAACAGCTCAAAGAGCAGATCTCAATGAAACATGCACACACATGGACTATATAATCCAAAATAAGTACTTAAGGGAAGCGATCTACCCTCAGGGTCTGAGCTCAAGATGCCGTACAGCTCCCACTGGAAATGGATTTGTGCCTCATTCTCTGCTGTGCTGCAAAGCACCGATGCCTCAGTGAGAGGAAGCACTGCGCTATTTAATAGCCCAGTATTAAAAATACATGGTTGGCTCTAGGTATTGTAGGTGTATCCACACCTTTGTTTGTATGATATGTTTCGGACTTAAAAAGAAATTTTTCTTTCTGCTTTTTACAAATGAGCCAAGAGCTCTAATCAAAGAGCAACACAGACATCCATCTCAGTTATTTCATCAACAGCAACGTGTGGCTGTGCATAAGCAAATCTAATCTAGATAATTGAATGTACCATTATGCTGCATTTAAACTCAAGCTTCTTTTTGATCGATGACAACCAGGTCGCAGCAGGATGAGAAGGGGGTGTGTGGACTGTAGAAGAAGATTAGTGATGGGGAATAACAACAAAAGTACTCTTCACTCATTACTAAAATACAAGGAGCAACATACTGCTCGACTCACAGCAATCACTCAAATGCGGACATGCTTTATACGTTGCGGCCAGATGTTTTGCATAATAGGATATGCTTTTTCAGATCTTTTCCATAATATATGACCAGGCAGACTTGTTTTTAGTATCTTACCCACTGAATCTCTAAAATATGTTAAAAAATGTATTTTATTTTCATGTGAATGACAGATAAATGATGCCAGAGCCTGATGAATCTTAAGGTGTAGAAAGGTGAAACCTGGCGGGATTCCTCTAACATAAAAAAAGAACCTAAATTTGCTTTCATATGCACTTCAACAGAGGATTTAACTGAATGAACCCTCCTTTTGAGCATTTTAGGCACAAGTTACTCGTCAGCTGAATGGACTGAATGATAATCTGATGCAATCCTTTATTTATCCCTTTGAAAACATTCTCTCCAAGGTTTACTGAACTATTAGCATGTCCACTGATATACTGTCCACGTGAATAATCCTGATGCAGAAGTTATCAAATAAAGCACCAGGAGCTGGCATGCTATGAACTGACCACATTCATATGAAAGGAGTTCAGCCCACCGCTGAATATTGTACCGCAGCATCATCATTGCAGTGATGGACAAGGTCATCTTGGCTGAGTCTTCCACAGTAAATGCATTAATCCTTAGAAACACCCAAAGCATATTTCTCAAGATGAACACTAAACAATACAGCCTGTGTTACAAGGCACAACTCTGTGATACAAAGCGATATTAGCAGTGGATTTCAGACTAAAAGATCACAACTAATCATGTTATTGAAACTTCTGGATAGGACACGTTTTTTTAAATAAAATCCTTTTTACGGTATCTTTTAGTACACATTTTCCCCACATCTTAAAACTCGACTTTTCAACTTTCAACCTAAAGGATCAGCACTGCCAGTGTCAGTGGAAACTCTTTTGATGAGGCACAGAGGATGGAAATGCAATTCAGCTCAGTCGTTAATGCTGGATAATCTCTCCTGTGGGAATCTAATCAAGTACAGCAAGGTCACCACTTGCCTAAATCAGGCCCTTCAGGCTCCACACTCCTCACAGTCTCATCAATCAAGCTTAATCACTTCCGTTTAAATAATCCTCTCTGTTATCTGCTTGATAGCTTTATCGCATCAGTGTAAATTCTTTTATTCTTGCCTTTATAGAGTTCCTGTTTGGTCGATACCTGTTGGGCTACACATGTGATCCCTTATCTGTAGTCTGGGGTTGACAAGGCTTGTGCAGGAAATCCAGTCACGGATTGAAAGTATATTTGCAGCTTTCATGAACTTACACCAAGCTGATGAAAGCGACACAAACTCAGCTAATAACTTCACTACCTGCTGCTTATTTTTGTCAGTATTAAGTTGGCAAAACGTTTGTCGAGCTACACCAAAGTTGTAGATGTTCAAAATAGCAGCTTGTCTGATTCTGATGATTGGTCAGGAGCCTACAGCTTCGGTTTTGAATGCACAGGACTCCCCCATAACGGCATTTTGGATGTTTCCAGAGGTGGTGGCAATGTTGAAAAAAGCTTATTTTTTTGCAATAAAATCAATTTCATTGTGTATTTTAATCCTAACCAAGTACTTTTGTTGTGTAATCTGGCAATATGCAGCTTTTATTTATATATATATTAGCAAATCACAACAAATGTCATCTCAAGGCATTTTAAAGAAACAGTCCAATTCAACAATTTTAAAAAAGTTGCCCAACTAAGGAAACCAACAGATTGCATTTTTAACTCTTTTACCTGTTAAAATATGTTTTCTTTTGCTGTTCCTGGAAACTTCGGTTCAAGTTAAACTCAACAATCTTAATCCAGAATTGTATAAAAGGTAAGTTTGAGGTTGATAAAGGGTGTCACACTAATTGACCTTTGTCATTTACCATTGTTTACCATTGTTTTTCTTCTGTTATCAAGTCATAGCCTCCCACACAAATACTGTCAGGGACGGTGGTGAAGGTAGGACCCAGATGCAGCTCTTTCAATTAAAAAAAGAAAGGTTTATTTCCAAAAAACACAAAATCAGGGAGCAAGGCAAAACAGAGAGGGCAGCAGAGCCGGATTCAAAAATGCTTAAACTGTGAATTAATAATAAACAAGACTATGAAAAAGGAGACAATGAATAAATAACTTTGAAACAAGACGAGGCATGAAGGGTTAGTGAGGATTCTGCGATGAGTGAAAGGAAACCAGGAGACTAAATGCTGTGGAGGGAGTGATCAGTGAATGACGTGCAGCTGTGAACAGAAACAGGTGACATGAGAGAACCTAACGTGACGGGGAGAAACATGACAAGAACCTGAAAACATGAGAAAGAAAACAAGACTATTCAAACATAAACTGTGACAAATACAGCCACAAATAATAATGTTTGGGGTAGAAAAAGGAGATAAAATCTAGTCATTCCAGCATGTAAAGACAGCAGGATTACTGTATTTTAAACAAACATATATATGGAATTAAGGCACTTTCAGAGTGAACCAGTTTGTTAATGAGAACAGATCTGACTATTATAAGTGAATATGTTTTAAAATGATCTTTAACTGGAAGAAATTTCTGAACGTTACGTTAGTAAAATGTTGTAGATGATGGTGTGAATAAGTACTAACTGACTACATGTATCAGATTTACATCTATAGCCTATAATTAACCATGAATTATATTTACAAAAGTGTATTTATAATCAAATTAAATAATGAAAGCAAGAGTTGGAGAAAAGAAACGACACATAGCAACCATATGCACGTATGTTTTTGATGCTTTAATCATGACCAATTCTAAAATATTAGTCTATATCTAATATTTGTTTTTATTTGTAGTGACGATTTTGAGTTTTCTTGATTTTAGAAATTTAAATATGACCAATTTAAGAAAAAAAAAAACACCTGCAGTTTATTCCAGTTCTGTTAGCCTACAGATAATCTGATCTGACCTGTGATAAATCAAGAAGATATTCTATATAAATTGAATATATTGTATCGAGGTGTTGAATATTTATAAAAAATTAAACGAGTTTCCAGGCAACAGCGACGACTGCACGACTATGAGGTGATTAATAGGAGCAAGAATATTTGCATAAAATGCGAGGCTTTGAAAGTGTGTAATATATGTAGTTTAATATATTTGATAATTGAGTTTGAAATAATACAATAGGGATACAAAATAGTTGAGACCATCTGAAATTTTGTTTTAATCCAATTTCACTGCTGCTAACATTATTTTAAAGGAGTCTCATCCAGGTTTTTAGTGTTTAAATGGGTAGTGATTGTGTATCATTCAGTGAATGCAACGATCTAGTTAAAATAATTGAATAGCGGAAGATGTTTTGACAGTAAAAGAGATCATAGAGGAGAGGACTACTCTGGAGAAACCCCAGCAGGAGATCAATATGGCTCAGATTTCAGTGGGAGGGTCCATTTTATCCCATTTTTTTCTATTCAATCTGTCAGCCTGACATGTTTATTTTAATTTACATAAATCTGTTATTAACCAACATATTTGTAATTAGTGAAATGAGTAAAAGAGATTGCCTTAAAAGGATGTTTAAATCATCAAGAGCATAAAGAGAACAAAGCATGCTTTTTTTTTTTAACCATGAAAGTGTTGGCTCTGTAAAACAAATAAATAATAAATAAAAATGATTGGTATCAGGTAATTCTCAACATTAATGGAAGTTGCATGAAGATGGCTAATATTCAGTGTGGTGGTAAAATGCTTTGGGAGTAAAAACGAGTAACCAGGACATTGCTTTCCACAACGTTCACTCAAATGAAACCTGCTAATTAAATAATACAATATGTAATGAGCCCATGCACAACAGAGTGAGACACTGAAATGACTATAATATAAATACCATATTGAGCCCATGAATTAGCTCCACCTGCACTCACAGAACCATGGTCAGAAAAGTAGATCTTTTGGTTTCCTTCCTTAATGAGGACCATCTCCTTTCCTCTCGGTGACATCTTGACACCTGTCCTTTATTCTCTTTTTCCTCTACTAACATTCTCCATCTTGTTGTTCTTATGGATTAACAATAAAACATTAACACGGGACATTTGAATATGATTGACAGGCCATTGTGAATGAATTAAGCCCTCATTAGTTCAGATTTACAGGCTCTTCTGCACATCATATTACAGAAATTAGCATTTCCTCTGTGCTATAGTCAAATGTGGGTGGATTTGATGGAGACTGTCACTGCACAGTTCCATATAGATTTTTATTTAACCTAGAAATAGCTTATTATAACTAACATTTTCTTCAACATGTTGCTGACAGTATTGTCTTGGTTTGCTAAATGCACCTTTTGAAAAAAGTTTAGGTGAAGCGCTTTCAAAGTCTTTGCCAACACACCCAGAAAATAAAGATCCTAAGAGCTGCATGTAGCTTCTTAAACTTCTGAAGCAACAGCTGCAAGAGATACTCAACATGAATCACATTCCCTTATTTATTTATGATGAATTTATAGGTTTTTGAATTTTTTTTATCAATAAAATTGTCATGTTTTGGAGTGGAATGCGAGGAAAGAGGACCCAGGTAACTTAAAACTTGGTTTATTATTGAATAGAAATGGAAATCACAGCCAAGCTGGAAATACCAAAAAGCTAAACTAGTAAAAGTAACAAACACCTCAGGAAATAACAAAACCAGACTGAACAAGACAGGCGGAGAAAACCATCTTGCAAAGAATGGAAAAGAAAACTGGGAGACTAAATACTGTGTGGAGAGTGATTAGTGAGAAGCTACAGCTGAGGATAATGAGGACAGGTGAAGGGAGTGAAGCTGACGACTGGCAGGAGAGAACTGAAGGAAATGGCAAGACAAAACAGAGCCTAACCAGAAAAAACACAAAAAAATGCATGGATCTTATTTGGTTTGATATGACAAAATAATAGAAAATGTCAGGGGGAATCCAGAGTTTTATAAAATCTAACTCTAATTTTCTATCTGTGGTAAAACTTTTTATTGCCATCAAAATAATGAGCATAACTGCAATCAAGCTTTTTAGGATAATGGATGGCTCTTCCTTGACAACGGTCTCCAGGTCTGAACATTCAGCACAAAGCGTTGCAATTTCCCAACAAATGCTCAAAAACTGAACAATTACTGTTTTTCTTACATGTCCTCAGCACAGACAAAGTTACATTTTGATTAATCAACACATCAACGACCTACGTCTCCCCATCTGTTCCAAAGCGTCTATTTTCAGTGCCTCACCAGCATTGACCACAAACACTAACAAGAAGAGAGGAACTAAACCATGGCCTCTGTGACACTGTTCGAAAGGAGGCTAAAACCATAATTTTCTTGCATAATCATCGTACTTTTATACTTCCTTCCTCACTCTACTGCCATCCGTCCTGTGAATGTTAGGTTGCATCAAAAAGTGCATCAGAAACAATCGGCTCAAGTCGTAAAAAGACATTTTGAATTGAAAACACTATTGCTATTATGTTGGCGTGGTTCAGCCACACTGAAGACCTAAAGTTCATCTAGAATCTGCTTTGGGAACTGAAGACTGCAGATGAGGAATGGTCCAAAATTGCCATAATAAGAGCCTTTGCTCACCATAATAAGAGCCTTTGATTCCTAATGTTAGTAATAAGCTCAACTATTTACTACCAGCAGAGTGGGACTGAAATGGTGGTCAAAAAACAATTTGAAATGGATAAAAAACAGAAGTTGCTGATTGCTGTCAGTTGTCATATCTTTTCATTCCCACCCAGAAAAGATCTACCTTTCACATAAAAATGAGATCTAAATCAAAAGTGATAGATTCTTGGTCAAATTAGCATTTTAACATTAGCATTTCTCGACAATAGAAGACTTTAGCTGTTTGGTGCAATACTATCCATGCATTATATACCACCTTGTGTACTATAAATGCCTTTTCTTTTTAGTCAAAGGGCAGCATTCAAGTTGCCAGATGTTTTTCTCAATTGGGTGTACATATTATTTTCATTCCTGAACCAAAACATAAAAGGGGCCCAAGTCGGCTCCTACTCGTCACATATTTATGCATTATGAGGAATGTTGCGTAAGTACACTTGGTGGCTAAATCAGACCAAACAGTGAGGGGGGGTAAACTATAACTATAAAAATGAATGGCTGTGGACTGAACTCATGTGAGATTAAAATCTACTGCATGTGGAAAAACAGGCTCATACGTGAACACAGGTCTCCAGGTACCACAAACCGAGTTTATCCTACTTCCACCCCTCCAACCTCCCAGGATGCACCGAGTTGTTGGTCACTGGTCACATCTGGGGGCAGGAAAAACCTATTGCAAATCTCAGAGGTTTAGATGTGACAATTAAACGCATCATTGGAATGCAGAAAATTCAACTTTTTGTACTACAAAGCTTAGGAACTGTTCAAATCTGTGAACCAAAGTCAATTTACTTCTAAATCGGCTTGTAAAAAGAAAAAGTGCATTTAGTAATTAAATTCTTTTGTTCTTGAAATTGCCACCACTTTGCACAGACACGTCTTGCGATGGAAATGTGCTGCACAGAGAGAAGCCACACTGGTGCTGTAGAAAGGTGCTGGACGCTTATATAGGTCACTACCTCTGCTGAGAATATAGACCTCAGAGATAATAAATCACACAGCAAAGAAAGGCTGCTCTGACAGCAATATGAAAAGCACATTTTTCTTGGCATTAAAGTGCAAAACAAACAAAGTTGCGATGTTGTTTTTGTGTTGCCAGACACGGCTTGTTCAGAAAATGAAAAAAGCCTCCCGAGAGCCTCCCAGACATTTACACAAGCATTAATGCTGGAGAGGAATATACATTAAATGGGCCAACATTAAATATGAATACAGGGTCTTGATACTGTAACAAATCAAGAATCAAGAGAACAAAAGGGGAAAGACTTTGTCTAAAGTCAGATTTAACATCAAGCCAAACTCCACAAATTGGAGCTGAGCTGATGGATTTACTTGAAATAAAATAAACTTAATTTTACTTTACAGGACAGTCATGTTTTACACAAGATTGAAAAGTTCTTGCTTGATGGAGAAATGTGAAAAAAATGCAAAAAAAGAGCACATTTAAAGTGTCCAAACACATCTAATGCATGCATGCAATGTGAAAAGGGACAATTCTCCGTTAATCTATGTCCTCTGTGTAGGGGTCAACAGGCTTTTGTCATGCTGAAGTGAGTGTGTCACCCCACTAAAATTGAATTCTCATCTTAGAATAATGAAATAATGGATCATTTCATCATGCTTGTGGTGTTTAACGGCATCCGCAATGTGGTGACGGATTAACAAACTGCTGTGAGAGTCTTTAATTAGCTTGTTGTGAAATCTGTGCTGGAAATTATGGAGCAGTAAGCAGCTGCATCCTTTCTGATTTAAAGGTGGCGTCTCGAGTTATTCTTCAAAAAACACAACGTCTGTGTGTTGTTGTGTTTGTGTTTTTAAACGCACCTCGAATTATTCTCTTGGTTATGACTAACCTGTGAACATGCCTTCAAAATACAAGCCTCTGGCATAAACTATGATGCTTCCCAGCAACATTTTCACGATGAAGAATCCCAAAGCTGCATTTCACTCTTTTGAATGTGATCGCTGATGACAGATGCAGAACTCTTAAATCACGTTTTTTAAATGCAGTATTAAATAAAGTACTCTTAAAGGAAAGGACATGGGTGAAAGATGAGTAATAACGTTGTGTATTTTAATGTGACTGAAGCATACGGCCACTTTTAAGATGAGAAACTTGAGCCGCAGAGGGACTGCTGAACACGAGTCCCGTTCGGTTCCTTCCCTGCTGAGACTTGTGCTTGAGGGTTTCAAGGAAGCTGACATAATTTGCATGGAGAGAACTTGGAAAGAGAAAAATTGGCTGTCGCAGCAATTAAATATGCCTTTGCTGGTTCTATCTCTGCCAAGTTTTATTTAAAGATGTAGAACCTCTGTCACAAAAACAACAGAAAAGCCTCTGCTGAGAAAGCATCAGGACTAATTTTGTCATTAGGCTTAATACCAAAATGTATTTATTATGGTGATGTACACTAAAACAATTTACTCTGTGAGTTTTTTCTCTTTAACCCTGTAATGAAGCATCCTGGCTGTTTGCAACCCTCTGAGTGAGCCATGAGGAAAATTACATCTTTCAAGCCACCTAGGTGGTTTGGGCAACCATATGAAGAGCAGGATTGTGAGTTCCTTTGTCCCACTCATAACAGAATATACATGGCAAAAAAACGATGTGTTCCCTTGTGAACATGATTTATCGAACTTTTGGATCATATTCCTAAAATGATGAATTACACAACCAATTTGTCAAGACCAGCAGGATATATAGATACAATTACCCCATCAGGAGGGATGGATCGGCCATCTGGAACACCAGGGACCAGTTTGTTTTGTGTGTGCATGATTTTCTTTGGTCATAAAGTCTCATGCAAGCCTGATTTCCACTTGCATCTTCAGCCAATAGGTGTAGATGTTCCCTATCTACTGAATCAATTTGATCATCATTAAACGCTTGTTTGCAAGAAAGGCTGGAATTGCAGTCAAATAAGTGAACTTTTGAAGTGATGGGGAAGCATCGGGTTGGGGTTGTAACCATCACTGAGAAACCTCAGTGAAATGTTTTTATATACACGCCATGTTCTCAGAAAGGTGTCTAAGAAGTATTATTTAAGCTGTATTATGCATGAGATATTGTCAAGTGGAAAAGGCTGATAAGCATTAATCAATTTCACAATATGCGCAGACAATTTGGTCCATTTTTTTCCTCTTTCTGTTCACATATGCGCTTCCCTACAGGAAACTTTCTGATGGTGTGTGTGAGGTGGGGGGAGCAGAGGGAGGCAGGAAATTACACGGTAGAAATTACAATGATTTCATTACAACCCATTTAGAACAGCAAACGAGCCTCCTTGTTTTGTTGATATCATAAATACTTAGGAGTAAGGTGAGCAGAGGGAGGAATGAGGGAGCAACTCTAACTCACATGGACAGTAAATGCACCACTTGACCTGCTGACATGTTCACACGTTGTCTCAGTCGCTGATCTTCCAGAGATGGGTGGGTCGGAGCCTCAGAATAGATGGATTTAAGGGAGTAGAACATGCACATGTCGTGCTCTGTGGATTTTGTTGTCTTCCTGTTTTGGTTAATAGGTTGTTTCCTTGTTTTTGACTGGATTTCAGTGTTCCGTATACTATACGCTACATAAACTTTGCATATAATGTGTTCCACTCCCCTCCTTCCACAAACCCTGACAGCAGAACTTATTTGATTCCTCATGACTTCCTTGTGTAGTCTAAAACAGGTGAAAGTCTAAGCAAAGTCCCAGGAGGCTTGGGTATAAATTACATCGCAAACAGAGAAGCAAAGGGAAGACAGATGCTCTGTGTGGTACAGAACACAGAGAACACAGCACATTGCAGCAGCTGCACACCGACACACACCGTCAGCACCCTTTAGAGGGGACAGGTTCATGCCATACATGTGCAGATTCATACATATATAATCACATTATCATCACCTTGTAATCCACTGTTTCTGACTAAACTTGCAATAAACTGAAAGGGAGGCATAAGGAGACAAACTGAATGCCATACACCAAAATAACTTGCTGTGTTAAAGCAACCAACACTCAGTCATAATGTAACATAACCTTACAACAAACCTCATCTTGTCATATTACTGTACCCCACCTGATGAAACTGGTTGTTTAGTTAGTTAGAATCAACATCTCCTTCCAAACTGTCAAAGCGATCAATCAATTATTGCCAACAATTAAGTCTAATTGCTTTGCTTTGTTAGTCACTATTAAACAGATGAAGTATAACTAATGCATGGCTTGACTCTGACACTGTTTAACACGGAGGAATGTGGTTGGGAAAGGGAGAAAAAAAGGAGGAGAATAATACTTTCAAATACCTCTATACAATACTTTTCCAGGAACCTACGAGAGCCATGAGTTTAGTCCTTAATATTAGTGCTCATTCAGAGTTATATATTAATATCTGGTGTCCAATTCTGAAATAATATATTTACATTTGAGTGTCTGCTTTATGCAAGGCAGGAAAGAAAGAAGTAAAGAAAAATAGTAAAGATAGTAAAGAAAGAAGAAGAAAAACAGGATTACATGTAGCTATATAAAGAAGTGATAGAGGCACATACAGTCTTTTCCTCTATAAAAGTATAACTACATTTCAAAAGTACCTTTCAAATGTCTACATGAGGCATATAACTACATAATAATAGGGAGGGGTGGGGGGATTACATAAAAAATGCTGAAAATGTCATTTGGTTTGTGACATTTGTGAAAATTGTAAGAAAAGTCTTTACAGATGACCTGAAAAATGACCAAAATAGCTGTTTCAATCCCTCTCCTTCCCTTGTTTTGTCTCTTATTGTGGCTCATCTATTTTTAAGTACCTTGAATTTGCACGTGACGTAAGACATGTGCAATACAAATAAACTTGACTTGACTCATCGGTTTAACTACGATTACAAGTCCCGAACTAAAGGAATTAGCTAAATCTGCTGCCACAGTTTAAAAGCTAAGTAACATGATACATCCTGTAAAACGGGGCAAAAATAAAACTGTCCGAGAACAGAAATAAACTGTGATACTCAGAATCCGTCAGAACCCGCTCGCAGGTTTTCCTTTGTGTGACTTGCTCTGGGAAATATTGATGAAGATGCATGTACGCTTTGTGCTGAAAATACACAAATCAGTGCACACACAAACAAATCCTACAGGTGACGGTCTCCCTTAAAGTGAATTCATATGCAGGTGTCATGTTTTACCCTGCTGATCGTCTGTCTGTGCCGTCTCACATAGCAGCTACTTCTGTGCTGGTGACAGAGAAGCTAAGAAACCCTGTTACTGGGTGCACCATGTTAGGCACATGAGCCATCGCTCATGCACAAAAAGGTGCAGGAAGCTGGAGAGATGTGGCACAAGACACAAGGACAGGAAATGAGGTGAGCTGAGGGGTTATAGCATATACAACAGGGGCTCATTAGTGGAGTGGAATCAAATGAGCAGAGGCGCAGGTACGATTAGGGTCTGCAGCTTGCAGGAAAGCTGGGCGCGCTCTGCAGATCATGGAGAGAAAACAAACCAGGCCAAATGACTGACTAACTAAATGAAACCTCAAACCATGGTACGCATTTCCAGCAGGTTGACTGCTGCTGTCTTCAATACCTGTCACACGCAAACTGAACATCTCTCAACTGGTGCTGCTGTTAAATGAATGAATGTGGTTAAATGGGTTCTGGTGTCGGTTATGTATTGAGTGAGTGTTAAGCATAGAAAAAAGACATTTTTAGGTAAAGATATTTACAAAAACAACATGGTTAAGTCTAGGGATAAGAAATGTGTGGTCAAGTTTAAATCCAACCAACCGGCAACATCAAACATCCCAATTTCTGCACCTTTATTATGACTCTTTGGACACGTGGACACATGAACCAGTTACACATTTTCTAGTGCAACTAAAAGTAGAACATTATCTGTTCTAGTCCAGACTAGACAGTGTTGCTCCATCTCAGCAACCTCGGTCACAGCCAAACACCAAACATGATTAACTGCTTATTTTCCCACTCATTTTGCATTTTAATAGCCACATTCTTTGAACCTTATTAACTTAAGCCTATAATCATGACAGCAGCCCCATACGCATGCAAAGAGAGTCAAAATATGTCGAGCCATGTCAATTACTTCAGCCTCATCTTTGGTTCGACTGGTAGGCACTTCTCCAGTATTGTAAAAGAGATCTTGAGATGCTGACAGAGCCCTCAGCAGGAGGCTGTGTAGCAGGCCTAAGCCCTCCGGTTGAGTGTGTAATCGGGGTGGCAGAGAACGCCACCATGAGTGAGGCACACCGAGAACGAGGACAGATGCCTGTTCATGGATTGGAAGAGACACAACAGAGGGTCGAACACATGCAGTGATGAGTGGTAGGAGGAGAGAGGAGGGCCTGGATCAGAAATAAAGGCTTGAAAAGAAAAAATTGGCTCAGCTTTGTCTTTGAAAATCAGAGGACTGTTAATACACCAACTGTGGGGACTGCTAATTGGCAGAATCCTCAAATTTACAAAACAAATAGTTTACTTTCCAGAGTGACCGGCAATTTCTTTTTGTTCCCAGATACTTTTAAGGTCAATTACTTACCAAGCAGCTAGTTTTGACCATGTGACACATATAAGTCCAAAACTCATTATTCTTTTAGCTCCATAGCGATCTTCACTTGTTCCCGAGAGGAAAAAAATTGGCTTTTTACCGACTAAATGGCCCAATTTAGCTTACCAGCTCCACACCACCTGTGACTGGTGCCAAGTAGATAGAGTGTTGTGGTGTTTTTACAGGTTTATCACTGAAAAATGATGCCATAAACAAACTGATAGAAGAGATGAGAGTGAACCCAAATAGCTGCTATTGGTAAAAAACATAAACCTTGAGCTGAAGCTGGAGAAAGCTAAGAACAACAGCAACAGTTCTCAGATGTGTTTATCATCCTAAACAACTGCTTTCATATGTGGGATCATTCTCAATACATTGTGGTGACTGAAGTTTTTTGAATTTCCTGATTGTTTGATACATTTTCAGTATTTCTCATCATAGATGATACCAAAAACATTGCAATTCAACCAACAGCAATTAAAGAAAATACAGTTAAAGACTTGAGAAAAGGAATATTTCAGTCGGTCACCACTTTATAGAGAAAGTAATTCCATATTTAACTGAGCTGCATTTGAACCTTTGCTCTCAGATTCTGGTGGAGCCTCATTGTGCTGCAATGAATGCATCTAGAAGTTTTCTGTAACCAAGTTACTGCTCACCTCAGGTTGTTCCACAACATTTCTATTGAAACGGCCAAGTCAGAATCCTCTTTATTCCTCTGGAACCATTTTTGGCAGAACGATTTGTGGTTATCTTGCTACATGACCCATATCCTGTTGACATTCATTTCATGGAGAGATTTTCCTTTAGAGGCGTGATTTGCAGGTGTCATTCAGAGCTGATCGTTTCATCAATAATGGCAAGATGCCTTGGCAGAAATCCAAAGCCTTGTTCACAGACTGCACATCAGTATAAGGTATACAGGAGTACAGTGCTGTCCTTGCTCCAAACATATAGCTTCTCGTTTAGATTAGAAAGCTTTTACATTGCAGTTACCTGTGCAGCGTTCTCCTGATGCTGGACTCTTCACCATAACCTTTAGCTAATGCTTGAAAGAAGTTACCCTGGGGTAATCAATATTTTTATATCAGTTTATTTTCTGCATTTAGACACAATCTTTCATAAAACAAATTAAATCTTGAATAAAATAGTGAAACCAGTAACTTTCCCCATAGTTTTCATTGGCTTATCTTAATCTACTTTTACTACAATAAAAATTCAATAAATTCAACAAGGTTTACCAGCTTTTAAGCACCACTTTTGTATGTTGATTGTAGCAAAAAGCACTCTAATGTTTAATAGTGACATACATTACTTTAATAAAACCCTGACAGAAATGTTTTTGGCAAAAATGGAGCTTCACCCGCTCCATTTCAGTGTGTACGAATAAATCCTTTTTTTCTCATACTTCTGAGACTCATCTTCTTCTATCTTTGTTCTTCAAACACACGATGGTGGGCTCACGTTCATGCTGACTGATGCAAAATTCAAAACCGAATGAAACTGGTATCAGCAGAGTGACTGTGCAGAGCCGCTGAACTTCAAAGACGGCGATCAGACCCAAAAACGAGCTTCAAACCAGACAAGATCTTTGTTTTTAATAACACGATGACTCTGATTTATTTAACATTTGTATTGTACACATTTATATGAAGCATAATACCTTTTTGATATATTTTCCTCATTCTGGCCATGTTAATGCTGTCCAGCGGGCTGTGGCCTTTTCATTCAATCTGACGAGGAAATCTCATGTTAACAGGTTTGCAAGTAAGCATAATAGAAAAATACACATTTTCTTTCGTGCAGATTATAATTTGTAAATGTCAGAGCAGTAAAGGCTAAAAAAACAGTTTATATATGTTGAAAGAAAGTAGCGAGCTTTTGTTATTTGAAAAATGTAACATTATGGCAGGATGATAATGGGAAATGGAAGGATGGAAAGGACCCTGTGATTGCATACATACCTCAGACTCAGTGGGCACACAGACTGAAGACGCGTTCATGAATCTTCACAAGACGAATTATCTTTTTTCTTTTTCAGAGGTCATGTTTTAAAAGACTCTTACATTTACGAGTTTGATCATTAAAACAAACAAAAGAATCGCAGCACAGCCATCTTTCACACATAACTCTAATCATGAAGTAAAAATTCTTTTACAGCAGATAGACGTGACTTGTGCACCACTTTAAAGTAAAGCAGTTCTTTAACCGATGAGTCCTCCCTGGAAATGTTTAGTAGTTTTCAAACATGCTATGGTCAGACTGACACAAAGTCGTAATGAAATACCTCTGACGTCACCGTGTTATTCTCAAATGCCTAAATTTCCCTCAGTCTGCAGTTTCATGGTTGACATTTGGTGCTCATCCCTCTTCTTAACACAATTTCCTCATGAGATGTGTGTCGAACTGTCCCGGGTTGTTAAAACATCGGGAACTCTGACGTTTTATACTAGTCAGCAAGCAGGTTAAAACCGAATCACATTCCTCCATCACAAATCGGCTCCATAAACTCTGGGCTTCATTATAATCCCATTAACTGAGTTTTGTTTCAGTTTTTAGTTGCTAATATTAAGAACGGTTTCCAATATAGGAAGTGGAGGGTGATGCATTCAAAGAAAAACTGGAAAAAAGATTTTTAAACTTCAAACAGAGGAAAAAAAAAGAATAATGATAAAGAACTCCAAGTAGATGTTGCGTGTGGGAGAACACGCAACATCTAAATTTACTAATTGTTTGGGCTTGATGCAAACCCTACTTTGGTGTTTAAAAGTTGCTGTCAGGATTTATTAAAGAGCCTCATGTGTCCTTAGTCCTGGATACAGTAACATCTGTGCTGGAACCTGCATCATAGCATGTATCATCATAGCCTTCTGAAAGGGAAGTTCCCATACATGCATATGCAGCCAAATCCCAAGAGACCATGCCTGTCAGGTGCTAATTTTCTAAATAAATTATTATTAAATTATAATTTATATTTTGACCTCATAAAAGTCTACATCTGCAGTCTGCATGTGGCCTGAAACCAAAGAACCAATGATAAACGGCACCTAAGCACGCCATTTATACTCATTCATGCAGAACACTGATACTTAATCTGTCAATTAACCAAATACACCCTTCACCACAGTTCACCTGGCATCATATAGGATATATGCTCATATTTATTCTCATTTAGTATGACTATAATAACAAAATGTAATATATAATACATAATAACGTGAATATCCCTGCCCTGTGATGAACTGGTGACCCAACCAGGATCTATCCCACCTCTAGTCCTCTGACTGCTGGGACAGGCTCGTGTGCCCCCTGTGGCCAAGAACAAGTTAAAGCATGCATGGCAAATAAATGAACAAATTACCTTTTTTGTATAAACTTTCTTGATAAATATCTAATGTTTTACTATTGCCATCTCCTCTTAGCAGAGCTGTGTAATTGAGCTAATAGAAATGAATGGGTTGATGATTTTTCTGAGATAAAGCGGTTTGCAGCAGAGGGAGGAGAAGCCTCTCCACTACAGAAAGGAGATTAGTTACCTTGACTTTTTTTCCCATCCTCATCATCCCTTCTTTCTATGTCAAATGAGGACAAGGTGGAGTGGATGTGAGGGCTTGGGTTCGTATTGAGGGTTAAAATATCAGCACGAATTTGTGGTGTACACCAAAAAGATGCTGAAAAGGTGAGAAAAACAAGGTGCCAACAAAAATTAATCTTGCTCTGCTGCAAGTCAGACCGGCTCAATCAAATACAGTCAACAACTGACCGTGGAGAGGAAGAACTTGGATCAGTTAATGGAAAGAGTCTGAAAGCCAGCATACAATCCGAAAAAAAAGAGTAAAAACCCAGACAGAAGTGACGGAGGCAGTGGTGACCTCTGAACTGTGACCGAACTGTGAGTCCTGTCAGGAAGAGAGGCTTCTTTGTTCATCTTTAAAATTGAATCGTTGCTTTTTATCTGAAACAAAAGCATTTAATTCAAAGTTTGATGGCTCCTTGAAGTAAGATCAGTGTCAACCTCACATCCTGAAGAATTTGTGATCATTCAGTTTAATTACTTTTACAGCACTGTGGTGTCATTTAACCAGCTTAGTTTCTCAGTGGAGCATAAAAATCAGGCAGGTGCCACAAACATGATCAAACCAGCCAGTACCTCTAAGCAAAAGGCACTTGAGTGATGATTGAAGTAGCTGTCAAAAACACTTCTGTTGTCTCATACTCTGCCAGAACATCCTCAGAGGTACAGTTCAAGGACACGTCGCTTTAAATGGATACTCAGCTAAATTGAGTTAAATGTAAGGCTGGAATAAGATAGGATCCAAGTCCTGTGGGGAAACAAGTATGTTATAAAAACCATGAATCTCTGGCATAAAACAGCAGGTCAGAGAGGCCTTTTGTGTCTCTGGGATGATACAGGAGAACAAATATGGGAAAGTTGAAGAATAGAAACTGTGTGAAATCAGTTATGAAAATGGGAACTTTGACCTCCATCATCAAAACACACTAATTTATATAAAATATTTGTAATGTACACTTTTGAAGTCAAATTAAGTAAATGTTTCCTCTGATGTGAAAACTCTGGAGTCCAGCGAGAATCGGAGGTTAATTTATTGGTAATTTGCTGATAGAAATCAATAACTTGCCAAACAAGTTTGTATGTCAGAGACAACATTTAATGCTCCACTCCCATTAGGTATATGACCGCCTATAATGTTGGACTCTCCAGAAAATGGATCAAATGAATGCAGCAGAAGCAGAGATATCACATTCTTTATTCCACGGATTCCTGCCGACACTACAGCCCACTTCCTCTTCTGGGTAAAAGCAGCGCTGCATATTTTATGACATGAATTGTGTTTTTTTCCACAGTATTACGTGATCATGACATGAGATACAACAGAAACACTGCAAATCAAAAATAGCCCAGATTCACGCTGTCATAAATGGCAAATTGACCTAAATATGAAGATGTGGAGTGCAGCTTCTTGCCGAAGGACACTTTGACACACGGAGGGGAGTTGGAGCTCAAACCTCCCACTCGGGGGATGACCGCTCTACCAGAAAGTCACAGCTGCTCCCAGTTTTATAAATTTTTTAAAAGAAGTCTTTTCGTCACCACTGAACAGGTTAAAGAACTGTGGCTGCAGATATGAGGTGCCGTGAGTTCAGGTCATTCCACTCTGCAACATTCAAACAATAATGTCGTTTCCTGGAGACACCTCATATTGTTCTAGTCTAGTTTGAAAAGTACTTACCTCACCCTGATTCAGATATGCACTCAGCCCAGTAACATGGCTGCAGCTCAGTGTGCCTCTCGTGTTTCTCTCTGATAATAAGTGACAACAGTGTCACCAGATCAGATCTGGGGATGTTTACGCCACAAGTCTGTTCTACTGCTAAATGATTTAATGACAGCGCTGTCCAAACGTTCCCATTTTTCCTCACCATCATTCTAAGTCTTTTGAGGATAACATCCATCCTTCCCCTCCTCGCTTCCTCGCTCCATTTTCTTCCTCTTATCTGAGGCTGGGTCCTGGTGACATCAGACTTTCCAGCTCTTCGGCAAGATCCACAGGCTTCCTAAGGCCAAATGAGAAACTGAATCTTTGTCAGATAGGCATGCTGAGAAAATGTTCAAGGGAAGATGCCCAGGAGGCATTCTAATCAGATGCAATTGACTCTTTGAACTGTGCTCACCTTCATCGGCTGAGCTCCTAAACATGTCTATAAAACGGCGCCCAGCCACCAAATGGAGACTGCTTCTTTCTACAAACCAAGTGTAGTTATACAGTTTGATGTTTGTTACTGCATTCTGGGTCATGCTGCAGCTTCTCCTATAACACACAGTGGACAGGTGGGGAAACAGAAGGCAATATATAGAGGTTTTTCACAAGCTAATAACAACAAAATCTCATGGCTCTCATTGCAAGATCATTTTTTTAATAGCAGAAATGCATTAATAACACAGGTTTAATATAGGTCATTTGGCGTGGTTAAGTTCCTTAAATTGCCTCTGACGATGGGCCAGTATGCACAGCGCCAAGTCTTCCTTCAAGTCGAATGCAGACATAATTAATACACATTTTCCTTTATCAAACCCCAGCTAAGAAAAGGGATATTTTCAGCTGATCCCATGCACTGTCACTGTGTTTATAAAGCCGCAGGGCACTTGACATGCTGAATTATAGCGATAGTACACACTGTAATGGGAAAAATAGATTCTGCAAGGACTTGGGTGTTATACCTCACTTGATGTGCTGTCCAGTCTGACACAAATGGCTAATATGACTCATATGGGGGCTCTTTCTGTCACTGTTGCAGGTGTCTGAATGTAGCTCAGAGGAACGTCACCTTAAATGCGACCAATCTAAGTTAGGTCATGTGCTTTTCAAGACCATCCTCTTTGCTTTTGTATTTTTAAGAGTGCTTTATGGTTTTCCTTATGGTAGTTTTGTTTATTTTAGTCTTAAAGCAGTCACTTTCTGATAATTTTGTCTTATCTGGCCCCTGAGTTTATCGCCTGCCTGGACTTTTGTAAACGTAAATCATCTCAGAATAGACCTTTCTTCCACATTCTTCAATGTCTTGGTGTCTTACTCCTTTTTGCCACATCTTTTCATTTGTTAAGCTGTTGTGGTCATGAATCGCTGTGATTGTCCGACTTAAAACTGGAAATTGCTTCCACTGATCAGTGGATCTCAATGCTATGTCTTTTTTTTACTTATAAGTGTTTGATGCAGAAAGTTCAAAGCAAAGAAGCATGGCTGCATTGCTTTTCTCTGAAAAACAAATAAAGTTAAAAGACAGACAGACAGTAAGTTTATTCTACAGCTAAAAAGTCTAATACGGAGCCCAGGAGTAGCTATAGACCGAGAAAGTCTATTTCAAGGCCAGAATTCTCCACAGTTTGCCCTGAAGTGTGGACACATAAAGCAATTTGCTTCCACTTATTGATTCGTTTGTTCTTATGTTTAATTTGATTCAGTCAAACATTTTAATTAATTTGGTTTTGCTATTAAAAAATCATTTATGTACAGCAAATGGTTAGCACAGAGTCAGCACAACAGACGTGCCTCTCATCCCAAGCCTCAGTGTGTCATCAGGAAAGCTTGGTTTGATATGAGCTGCTGTGAAAAACTTTATTTTTGGAGGTCTGAGAAATAAAGACAGCTGTGCTGTGTTGCTACGTTTCTCTAATTGTCACTTAAATTGTCACTTAGTCATTGTGACTTAAAATCAGCAAGTATGCACCTCTTTCTGGTGACTCTGAGCACAATTCTGAAAGCTTTGATGATTAATATCCAATGAATTGAATTCCAATTGGCTTGAATTGGACTATATTATTTAAGTGCCTTGAGATGACATTTGTTGTAATTTGGCGCTTTATAAATAAATAAAATTGAATTTGATTTAATTAATGAATACAAACGTGCGTGTTTTTGTTTCTTCTTCTGTTTTGTACCAAAGCTTTGGCCAATATGCCCAAATAACCTGGATTTTTTTTCCTTGACTTTTTCTCTCTCCTTCCACATCAGGGCAGCACTCTCTCCCCTCTGACTTACACATTTAGCACTGAATAAGAATGGGCATATAGACCAATAAATAAAAAAAAAGATTAATCGTAGCACTGCTGTGTGCCAAGAAGGCATAAAGAAACTATTTATCACAGTTTCCTTTTAAAACCCTGTCTCATTGCAGAATGTTTAATGCATTTAATACGGTGGCCCACAGCACAAAATGCTGTAGTTTCATGATAAAGGCTGAAAAAAAGTGCCATGACTACATTTTCCCCTCACACTTCTTTTCCTCTATATCAGAGATGTGTAAATCCGGTCCTCGAGGGACAGACCGTCCTGCAGGTGTTAGATATTTCCCTGCTTCAACACACCTGATTCAGATGAAATAGATGAAGAAGTTCTGCACAAGCCTGCTGATGATGCACTGATTTGAAGCAGGGAAACACCTAAAACCTGCAGGTGAGGAGCGGATTTGGACATACCTGGTTTATATGGATATGCAGCTTACATGATGACACGTCGGTTCAACATCCAATAATGTTCTGAGTATTAGATGATGTTCTGCTACCACATAGCAATGCCTGCCTAAAAGTAACATTCAAAAGTTTTGGGTTCTTGATTAAAAGAAGCTGGGTCCATTTGCAAAGTGGATTTTACCCGAATAAATGCAAGAACATTTCATGCACACGGCCCCATAATCATTTTTCTGTCTTTTGCTACTACAGGACTTCGTTTTTAGATCAGCAACGACAAAGAAGATTTTCTTTACTGTTTCAGCTGCCTTACATGAAATGTGAAAGTCTGATAAATCTCACTTGATGTACGGACCAATAAATGTGATCTATAATTTCTTTTCTTTTCTTTTTTCGTGAATTCCACACTTCTAGTTGAGTCTGAAAGCAGCGTGAGAATCAATTGATTTGAGTTTCAACCGTTCACTTTGCATCGCTACACCTTCATGAATCAAAGCAGCCGCTATGCTTCAGGACAGCCAGAGAAACCCAAGACCTATCAATGTTTAAATTGTAAAACTGGGTCCTACAACTCAATCCTACATGCATGAGATTTAAGAAAAGCTCCATCTGGACCCACGGAAGCTTTTACACGCACATGAGCAGCACTCATACGCCACTAAACAGACTTTTATGAATAAATGAAGTCCTAAAAGGGTTGTCTTGAGTTTCTCAGTCAACAATTGCAGCACGTCCACATATACAAGTCCTGAATCAAACTGTATTCACACAAAAAGGAGTCTTCACTATTGCATGCAACATTTGTAACAATGAAGGTTCAGCAAAGAGTCGTGGAAGAGGACTGAAAAGGAAAGGAAAAATTAAAATGATATGAGCACGAGAGTGTCGAAGGTAATGGGGTGAGTGTTTAATCTAGTGCTAATCCTCTGGCAGCTCCTCCCTAAGTTACCAGGCTGCCAGCAGTGTTTCTCATGCCATACAATATATCTGAGTTGTATTCATCTGAAGCAGGGAAATTCAAGCCTGGATACTTGCTGATGTCTACCATGTTAAGTACATGTATGTAGATAAATTTAGATGGTCTCAGTTTAGTTTTTTCAGACCCTATTTGGCTCCATCTCTGGGTTTCAGAAAGGAGGCTTCCTGCCGCTTTTGATAAGTTGCGAGGAGCCGAATGAGCGATGGTGTCGTTACATAAGCACATTACAGAGAGGTGCATGCATGCACACACTCACGGACATTCACACACATGAGGATGAGCATTTTGTTGCCTCCAGTCTATCATTAACCTTGACTGTATTTCCACTGTGACCCCGCTCCTGTCCATCGCTCCCTCTCAGGCAGAATCAGGTTAAATGTCAATAAAAAGGGCTGATGGTGCCAGTGTGTCACAAGTTTTTGTGTCTCACTTCTTCTTTTTTCAGTTTCTCATCTTATTGGTGTGTTGTTTTACTTCGTTCGTCGCAGCATAACCTGACTGATGGCTTTAGCTTTGCCTGCTGCAGCCTCTCGCTGGGCTCAAACACGGTTCACTGGAGAAATGAGTAAACCCTCAAATTGAATGATAAATCTCTTCTTCAGTCAGGCTTGTCTCTACATGTTCTACCAATTTAAATGAGAGCAAAAGGTTTTTGGGATTTGATGTGTTGCTGAATTAGTTTTATCTTTAGATGGTATCAGAAGTAGTGCAACAAAATGCTCATGACATGCTTTGAATAAACACTGAAGGGCACATATTGCTTTCAGAGTGCGCATTGCTTTGCTCTTTAAAAGATAAAGGGTTGTATCATAGGCCTAATGGATTTGGGTATTCTTCACATAAATACGAGCTTTGTGTATGAATTCTTGGACTGTTGGTCTTCAGGCTCTTTTCAGGAAATTGCCACTATGACTGACAATTGTCCAGCAGGACAATGTTTTGACTGGCAGTTGTATTGAGAAATATGATGCAGAAAAGCAGGTAATCAGAAGCACAGCAGAAAAAGAAAAGAAACAAAAGTTAAAACATTTTGAGCAACTATCTGGCAACAAATAAATGGTGACAAGCCCCGAGATATAGATACTCCTAAAATATGAAGCAGTTGATAACTAAATAATGGTTAGTTTGTTGGGAAATCAGTAAGGAATTAATCAAGAAGCTCTTGATAATTGATGAATGGCTAAAAAAGGGTTCTTTCTATAGTTTCTAAGAGAGGACTTCATCATAGAAAATATTAACTTACCAGAGAACAGACTGATACATACATAAATAAATCATTAAGTAATGTTTAGTTCATGAATATCAGCAAATCGATTATTAATTTATTACTTAAACAATAGTTTGTTTTTGTGCACTCAAACTTTGCTCCATAAAATAATCACAAGTGTGTATTACTTAATCAATATATATATATATATATATATATATATATATATATATATATATATAAAAACACTCAATAACCACTTTACATGGGGGATACTGGAGGAATAAGTAAAAGCTCAAGTAATGAGCTGCCTTGTATCATTATTTTCACTGCAAAGAAACAGTAATATTATAATGTTCATTAAAGAATTAGGGTCTATCTGCTTCCTAGTCCAGGATTAACTCATAAGGGAAGTGATCAGTATGACGGATTCACAAATATTCAAGGTTAATCATTGCCTGGTGATTCTCTAATAAAGGCTCTTGCAATCGGCTCTCTGGTGACTCATCACTGGTGAGTTTGCACACGTATGTCTATAAAACATCAGAGCAATCATTGCACTTGACAGCAGCTTCCAAAATGATAGTTATTACAGATTTATGCCACACTTTGCAATGAAGACACATAATATTTAGAGCTATAACAGAGTGTAACTGACTGGAAGAGGCCAAAATATTTTGGAATAGATTTTTATCTTTAACCTTCCCCTGAAGATATATAAATAATAACATAAAGAACATGGCATCAATAGAAGATGACTTCAGGACTTCTATATGCAGTAGTGGTTTTTGGGGAAATTTTCAGTCCAAGTGATACATATTGATGCACTTAACGTCACCACGGGCAACGACTTAAATCTGAAATATTTCCAGATATTGCATATCTTCGTTAACGGTGATGTAATCCTTCAGTAGGAAGTACTTATTAGCGATTCATCAAGTCGTTACTCATTCATTCCTCGTTTGTTCCCTGAGAACAACTTAAACTATTGTTCATAAAAGCATGACACCCCTTGCTCTTGGACAAACTAAAATAAGATCCACTGTCTGTGAATCCGAAATAAGAAGGTCAGATTTTGAAATCAGCATTTTTTTTTTCTTCTAACATGTGAAGTGCATTTCCAATTATTAATGTGCTCATCCTTGCTTGATGTAAATGTAGAGCAACAGCAAAGAACTTCACGGTTGATTTCTACCTCTCTCAGATCACCAGATATGTGAAGCATTGCATTGAAGAATAATTCCATCAGACAGTTTAACTCGGAGGTCATGGGTTTTGTCGAGTCTTCCAGAGGAAGTCATATTGATGTATATTCAATTCTGCCTTCAGGTTAAACACTGATGGAACATCTTCTAACCAAGCAAAATGAGGCAGAGTGGGAACAATATTACAGAATCACATATGCTTTGAATATGCACAAAAACAAATCGACTCTTTTGCCCATCACATATCCAGAAGTAACAGCAAAAATACCACTAATCCTCATGTTGTTGGAGGTCACTCTTAACCAATTTCAGTATTAACTACCAAAGGGTTTATTCCCTTCTGTCACGGCAGCAGCTTAAACAGCAGCCACTGTCGGCACTCTGTGTGTGTTTGCATCCACGTTTAAGTTCACAAATGAGATGTGGGAAGGCGTAGAGGAAGGGGACGTGTCAACTGTGAAGTGGCCATCAGGTTATGTAAATGTGGGACAAAGGCAGGAACACAGTGAGGACACTACGCTCAGGGAGCTGGAAAAAAGATATGCGTCACTGTTCAAAATCAATGTCCATCGATCCTCTGCAGTGGCATGATCTTCCAATACCCACTGAGTCAAAGGTACACTCTTAAATGAACACAATGCACCAAACACACGTGAAAAAAAACATACATACATGTTTATTTTACAAGAAGGGCACATTTTTTTTTTGTACAAACTGTAAACTAAATTATTCTGGAGGTTATAATCTTTGACATCACTTTCATGGATGAACACCAGAAACATGAATAGAAATGAATATATAAACAGTCAGTGACTGTTGCATCTCACTGCAGATTTTAATCCCACACTGGAGAAAACATACAGCATGTAAGTCTGCTACACACATTAAGGATTCTGAAAGATAAAAAGCACTTGTGTTCATCACCACTACATTTTGAACATCATTATACAATACACTTTCCCTGCACTCCCTAACCATTAATACTGCCATTGACTTATTTTTTTAACACATGAAGCTCTGTCACTGAATTTCGGTTGAGGTAGGGACTACGTCATTTCTCTCAACAGGCGAATGAGATGAAATCTCGTCATTAAAATTAATCTGCGCTCCCATCGCCTGGGAGTGTTGCTCGAGCCTACATCTGCTGGTCCACTCATCAAAGGAGAAGGAGGCAGAGAGACTCTGCGCTGTCAGATTTGCTTAAGATGTCGTGTGTCATGTTACTACACTGATTGAGAGACCATGTACCGTCAACATAGCTCCCCAAAGGAACGTGTAGGACAGCCTAGAGGAAATGCTCCACATCCAAACAAACATTTTGCTTCTGGGACTTTTGCCTGACATCGCCCTTTTCCAAAATCAAAGCAGTGGCAGCTGCAAAGATGACTCACCGAGTTGACAAGGTGAAGGCTCTGGGAGTTGGAAGAGACAGGGGGGGGGGGGGTGCTTACTCTGAGCCATAATACAACAGAGATCATTTCATTTCTCAGCTGGAGGTTTCTGTAAATACATACCAACAGCATATTTGAAAAACATCTCGTAAACCTGTGAATGCCAGCAACGTGTCCAGAAATGGCAGATTAGTCTCAGTGTCATTAAGAGTCTCCATATTCGCCTTGGATTTTGGCTCATTACACACTGGTAAAGTCACAGCATATGCTACAGTACAGCCACATTCAGCCAGAAATAAGAATTTTGGCAAAAAACATTTACAATACAATAATAGTACAATGGCCAGGTGGTGCTGTGACAGATCACAGACAGGCAGCAGCAGGATCTGTCTGTTTCATATTAAATTCAATCTGCATTAACATCAGGAATGTTCATCAGGTCGACAGAAGCAGCCAACAGAGAAGAGGAAGAGACAGAGGAGGAAGGAAGTGTGGGGGAGGGTGTGAGTGGAAGGGGCATTCCTCCCATAGGCATTTCTCTCTTATTCCAACAGATTGTACACACACTTCACGTTTTATCGCATGTTTGGAAATAATTATGGAGTAAATTTAGAGGAACTGGTGCAGAGTGAGAGGGGAGGGTCACTGAGCTGATATGGCTGATCATCACAAAGGGCACGGGATGAAAAGAGGGAAGTTACAGCATTTGGCACATGTTGTAGCTTAAGCACTTTGTAACATTAAAAGAAATCCTAACCAAAGTTTGCTAATCCAAATTGCACTTTGCAAAGATCAAACTCCAAGCTGATGGTGCAGCAAGTGAGAGGCTGAGAGGACAATGAGGTGCTTTTGTGACACAAGCCAAGCCCCATATTGAGCTAAAAGCTTTCCCCCGCTTTGCTGCCAACGAGATAGCATTGGATTTTCCAGTGCAGGAAAATCAAATGCTTTATTCAAGACCAATGGCTTTCTGTTGGAAGGGCTCTTCCTTTCTCTGATGTGCAACAGTTTCAAACGGCATGTTGTGAACGCTCAGCTTACAGTGTCAGAAAGATGGCCGAGTATTCTTTCCCCAACATAAGAAAACCAGAAAGAGGTTTCGACTTTTGAGCTAATTATGTTTGATTCTGATAGCCAACCCAAATAAAAGCTAAAAAGATCATTTCTGCTTTCTTGTTTCTTATTGTGGTAACAAATAAGCCTATTTTCTCCCCTGTCCTTCCATCGTATTTCAGAATAGCCGCTGTTGTACAATTTCTGAAAGAGTACTAGACTTTCTCTTTTACGAATGAGAAGAAGAATCTAAAAGAGATGATTTTTTTTTTGTTCTGGTGTGACCACTGGGGTCACTTAAGGTTGCTAACGTTTAATGTCCTTCAGGGTTGGATCAATTCACCCACTAAAGAGACATCTCAAGCTCTGATCGTCTATAGGACCATTTGAAAATGCATAAATATGACTCTATATTTCTGTGTTAATACATTTTAACTTCAACTTTACATTTTAATCTTATTTTATTTTATTTATCCATTCTATATCCTTTTATTTCTAATTGCATCTATCTTACTGCTCCATTCTTTTTGCTGCTATGACAACTTAATTGATCCGACTCTGATCAAACTTCAAATCAAGAGTTTTCCAACATAAGAGCAAACAGTTTTCCTCTTGAAAACTTGTGATTGTGATCTTTGAAGAGTTGTTTTTTTAAACTGCAGCTGTGCAAAGACAGAAAACATGTCCGATACCTTGGGGGTAATCATCATCATGGTGTCTCGCCTGTGACTCCACCTCTGCAAACAGAACAACTGTCACACCGCATGCTCCACATCGCCACTACAGCACAGTATGGCTCCCAGCGTGAGCAATTTACAAAATCGGATATCTGCAAGTTGGCAAAAGGTCACAAAGTGTCATTTGCATTCTGGCTGAGTGAACCTGCTACTCTGCCTCCTCTTTACAAGTGCAGGAGCTTCGGTTTGCAGATTTACATTCTTTTCCTTTTAGTTTTTACGGTAGGGGCTGATTGCAAAGAACAGAATCATAAGCACGACTTTAAGCGAGCAGAGGAAGTATTTAAAATGGAGGGCTGCCAAAGGGGATGCAACAAACCTTAAAGGGGGGCTGTAGGTAATGAAAGGGAGAGGGTATTTGAAGGCTGACGAAAGGAGAACAGGAAAATGGAGAGGACTGGAGTCTGGAGTCGAGATTGAAGAGATTTGCTGCAGAGCGGCAGGGGGGACACAAAGCCAATAGAAGTAAGACAGCAAGGACAAGAAATGGAGGAAAGTTCAGGTTAGGCAGTCTGTTCAGTCCCAGTCGAGGGAGTATTGATCAGGAACATGATACAGGGGACAGAGAGAAGATCATAGCAATGATTTCCTCAATGTATCTGTCTTTCTCTCTCTTGCACACGCATCAGCTGGCCCCATGAACATTTTATACGATCGCTACAATTATGATCGGGAGGCGTGTAAAAATGGGATATTTATACACAAACAGCATCCAAACTTCGTCATCCCCTTGCTTTTTTTTTAGCTTGTTCAGAGCATTGTTACTTTAACGTTTGACGTTTCTTCAAATGGAAGAAATTACCACTGCATTACAGCTGCTTCCATTTTGCCATGAAATGGTCAAATGTCACAAAGAGAAATAACAACAACAAATTTTCACTGCACCAATGCACCCACTTTGTTCTCTCCTTCATGGAACACATACATAGCACCTACCTACATGATATTTTACTAAAACTACATTTTTCTCCACTGCATACACTGCGTATAAGTCTTTCCAGAGCAGAGCCTGTACTGTACAGTATACACATGCAAATGTATACATCTTTGCAAATGTTTAAAAAATGTATACATGTGCACTGCTTTTCTGCTTTATTATACATATCATCAACATTTATCATCAAATGTATCAATTTCATCAATAAATGCTGACAGTATTTTGCAGATAGTTGTATCAAGGTTAAAGTGCCTTTACTTTAAAACATTCTGAAGGTTGTTTTTTTTTGTTTTTTTTGTTTTTTTCGTGTTTGACAGTCGTGTTTGAAGATCCTGTCACTGGTTCCTTGTCAGGCTTAATCTTAGAGATGCTTGTGTCTCAATTTTGTAAGCTTTCCTCATGCCTAACTGTATTTTGGTCCATCTTAGCCAGCATTTTCTCAACATGATGCTGTTTTATGCTGCCCATTCTGTGTTATGGGATTGATCTTTTCAAGTGTGACCTCAGTGTCACTGTCTAAATTCCCAGAGATGGCAGGGGAGGGTTTCTCTAGAGTGTTGTTTACCATTCCCACCTCAATCTCCCCTCCGCACCCGTCTTTCTTCTGTAACTCCTCCTCCTGACATAAGATGCTGTGGGGAATCACGTAGCTGGCTGAATTGTTTCCCTCCTTTGGGATGTGGCTCTTGGGCTGATACTGAAAGTTGGGGTTCGAGGTAGGGGCACCCATGTTGTTGTTAATACTGACGATCTCGATGGCGTTGCTGCCCGGGCAGAGCCGGTGGCAACCCAGGAGGATTGAGAAGGCCTTGCGGAAGTCGGCATTGAAGGCGTAGATGATGGGGTTGAGTGAGGAGTTTGCCCAGCCAAACCACACAAACACATCAAAAGTGGTGGAGCTGACGCAGAGGAAGTCTGTGGATCCATCCGTTAAGTTTGGTTCACAGAACGGAACCATGCAGTTCAGGATGAAGAAGGGCAACCAGCAGCACACAAACACACCCATGATGACTGAGAGCGTCTTTAAGACCTTGGTTTCTCGTTTGAAAGACATTTTAAATGAGCTCTCGCTCTCCATGTTAGAACTATTCCCCATGCTGCTGTGACGGTTTTTGGCACTCTCTGCGGCTCGCTCCAGAGCAGATATTCTCCTAATCTGTTTCTGGGCGATGCGGTAAATCCGGGTGTAGGTTACGATCATTATCGCCACTGGGATGTAGAAGCTGATGAGGGAGGAAGAGATGGCATAGGTCCTGTTAAGGCTGGAGTCACAGTTGTCAGGGGGCAGATCGCCGGGGAATGTCCCATTTAGCTCGGCATAGCTGGTTGTCTGAGCTTTGTGCCAGTTTAGCTGAACAGGGATGAAAGAGATTAGAACGGACAGGGTCCAAGCTACACTGATCATCAGACATGCCACTTTGGGGGTCATCTTGCGTTCATAGCGGAATGGGCTTGAGATGGCCCAATAACGATCAACACTAATCACACACAGGTTCAAGATGGAGGCTGTGGAACACATTATGTCAAACGCCACCCAGACATTGCAGAATGCTCCAAATGGCCAAAACCCCACTATCTCTGTGGCTGCCTTCCACGGCATGACCAAAATAGCTACCAGAAGGTCAGAGATAGCCAGCGAGATAACAAAGAAGTTGGTGACCTTCGACCTCAGGTGCCGGAACTTGGTGACGGCAGCGCACACAAGGGTGTTGCCAAGAAGCGTGGTAAAGATGAGCAGGGAGAGGAAGCATCCTGTCAGAACACGTTTAGACGAGTCCCTGTCTGGTGTGAGCTGCCTGCCATCTCGTACCGTTGAGAAATTCTGATCCATTGTTTATATTACAGAGCTAATACAGCGAGATGGGGGTGGGTGAGGGGGATGTCAGCAGTCACCCCATCACATCCCCAGACTGCAGCAGCTGTGCCTCTGTAAGAGAGAGTTTCAGACAGACAGCGTCGCTTGTAGAGAGGTAAATTGTCTCGGCACCAGCTCTCCCACAGACTGGGTCATCCATAGGCTCCTCGTTACAACCACCATCTTTATACAAGTGCTGCTATAAATATCTCAAAAATTTCTCCTCAAAAGTCTCCCTCCAAAATATGCCAGGCGCGTAGATTCCTGCAGCAGCAGCACAGGCAGTCGACATTCTAGTTTGTCGAGGGAGAAGAATACTCTGGCTATTGTTTGCATTTGTTCCTCCAGTCAGCACTGTCTTCTTAAAACAGTCTGAAGCAAAAGTAAAGCTGATCTTTAAAGCAAAGTTCTCCTTCTTCTTCCTTTTTCGCCTCTCATCGCATGCTGAAGCTATCACGTCTTCATCAAAAGTTACACAGCTGGGCTTCTGAGTCGACAGAGCTTTGGCCAATCATTAGCCTTATATACCACCTCATCAATAACTTGTACTGATGGTTTTCGCGCTGCGTTTATCTGATTTGTTTAATGATCTTCGAGGCGTGTCTCTGTGATTATATTGGTCCCTCTATTGACGCGGATCCACCCCTGCTGCTCGGTGCTGTCTTTTATATAATTTTTTTAGATACACTTTGAACGCAGCTTTCTCTTGGAAATGGCACACTTTCTAACAAGTTATTCCACCTGAGCTCTACGCAAAATAAATAAATAAATCACAAGTCCTTGCAGTCCATCTTGAAAGCAGGGGAAACGTTTAAAAATCAGATTCATTGAAATGCTGTAATCCACTTGCGTTTTTGTTTTGCTTTGGGTTAGTTTGTGTGCTCATTCGTGTCCATGCAGCGCAGCCACCGCTCCCCTTTCAAAACGTATCCCACCTAAATTATATTTGGCAGTCCGATCCCCGAGTTTACGTCCTTGAAACAGAGGCACTGTTCATTTCCTCATCCTCAGTCTTTTCTCGACAGCGTGCGCATCACTGCGTGGTTAATTTAACTAAGTCACAAAACATTCATGCCCAAGTGGAGAGTCCCCCGACATACATCCAGCTTGTATCTCGATTCCAAGTTCAGGAGAAAGAGCTCACCCTCTCTGCGCTCTCCTCCACGGGAAGCCTGTCACGCTCTCCGTGTTGCCAAGGTCCCCAAGTGTTCCACCAATCCTCCGCGTTTTCTTACATTTTTTTACTCATCCTTTGTTGTTCAACATCCAGTTAGGTTTCACTGCGATGTGACTGCGGTCTGAGTGGCCGGTGGAGAGTGATGAGAATGACTCTGATCTCTTCAAGAGTGTTTTCACGCGCGTTCCTCTCTCTCCACTTGGCTCCTGCCTGCTGCTGTGCGCCACGGTCTCTGCCACAACTGCTCCATCCAAAGAGATTGGAAGGGGAAAGCCAAGTAAATTCATCCCTAAAAGGTTAATGCTTGCTTTCCAAAGATATGGTTCTTCTTTCAAGAAGTCCAGCTGCTGAAATATGAAGAAAACGTGTGCAGAGAGAGAAACAAAACAACAAACATCTTTATTCCGTTCCGTAAACACCCGTTTACAGTCACATATCAGTGAACCTTCTTCCTTCTTTTACAGGATACAGGATGCATAAACACCACGCAGAGATATTCTAACAACTAACCAACTATAAGGACTATTTACTTCCACACCACTTGCATCAAATATCACTGTCATAAAGGTGCAGAGTCAAAAAGATGAGCTAAAAATGAAGATGCCATCAGTCCTCTGTTGAACTTGTTGCCAGCAGGCACAAAAGGCACAATGAGGCCATCTGCTGGATTTGAGACTGTTATGTGAGATTTGAGAGTGGATTCAGAGAGAGGAAGCTCGAGCATTAATGCCTCCCGAATAAACCTGAAAAACAAAGCCTGAATTAGATTAGGAATATTGAACGAAATTACTTATTACGGCAACAGGGAGACCCATGAATTCAGAAAGATTCTGAGCTTTTCAGTACTAATGGCGCTGGTAATTAAATAGCTTTGGGGACAAAAAGCAGGTTCCCATATGAATTGTTGAATTTTGTCGTGAAGGATTGGTTTAGGGTTAGTGAAATCAATGCAGGACACTCCAATGTCCTCTGAAGGGACGGACTGTGCCTGAGTCAGTGGCGCGTAAAAACCCACCCACAGAGAGATAGTGAGGCGACTGCGAGGCTATCATACCACTGGCTGCCTGGCAGTCCAGGCCGCTTTGAGTATTAACTATTTAGCAAGATGAAAACCTCAATGGACTCTGTGCCCGTGTGTGTGTCCACGTGACTTTAGCTATCCATGTGTACATGTATGAGTTTGCGAGTGTGTGAGTGCGTTAGTTTGCGGATGTGTACACATGTATTTGTGCTTTTTAGTGTGTATATGCGTGTGAGTAACGCATGTAGACAAGCCAAGTGTAAGAGGCCTGGCAGACATAACGCCCACATTTCCCTGTAGCACTGAGCTGGGGTGTGCGTGCAGCTGAGAAAGTTCAAAACAAGACCACGTCACATAGAAACACACTCGGTCTGGTTCATTCACTCACGCACGCATGTACACACAACCAGTCATGCAGGGTAATTTATGTCTGCTCTAAAAAGCAAACAAAGCAAAATGGAATCAAATAAAATAGAAAATATAGGATACAACTCTTACGACATTTCCTTGTAACGTGATCTGTGTTAGTCACATGACCAGCCTTTGGTTTTGAAGAGCCCATATTATGATTATTTACAGGTTGATGATTTTGTTTTGGGCGTCCACTAGAAAAGGTTTGCATGCTTTAGTGTGGGGGGAAAAAGTAACATTTCTAATTTACTGTGCATTGTTTCTGAACCTCTCTCACCTTCTGTCAAAAACACTACTGATTCTGTAAGACCCTCCCTGCAGAAAGGCCCAGTCTGATCCGATTGGTCTGAAATGGGGAAGTGCAAGGCAGCTGCTCCTTCTTGGTTTGAGCAGTTCAATATCAATATTATCAGTGCTTTGTGACTTTGCATTAAAATTCATAATCCAATATACCATTTCTCTTTACCCTTACCCTGTGAGCATTTCCAACATGTTATAGTGCACTCCAAAACCAAATGGAGAAGGAAGGAGGGGAGGGGCTGCGACTTTGAAAGGGACAGCGCTTATCAGAGTGAGACACAACAGGTCTTTTTGCACCTCCTTGTTTTTGTCCATTTACTCTTATTCACCATGCCTTAGGTTTAGGAACTAAACCTGCTGGTGAGGGTTAGGAAAAGAGCATAATTGTTGCTTAAATACGTTCTTTTAACGCTTTTCACTGAACTATTATGTTGGTTGCCTGGGTGATGTGTCCAAGGGAGATTTTACATGCACTTGTCCATGCATTTGTTAAAGGGTTGTAAGTTATAATTCCTGTTTAAACAGATGCAGGTTTTTCAGAGTTGCACAAAAAATACAAAAGTAAAAAAGCATAACAGGACCTGTTAGTAGTGTCAGTGGTCAGAGTCTTCTTTATAAGGTAGATAGTTTCAATTACTTCACATGTTTCTTTAAATAAACGTTCAAACTAGCATCCAATGCTCTTGTTGTAGAGGTCAGCTTCAAAAGTCCTTTAAAATATGCCTGCTGGTTTGAATAGAAACTGTAAATTTGCTAACTTATCATGACACCAGAGAATGAGACGGCTCGCTTCCCAGCAGGAAGTTAATCAAGTGACTTATTTACCATCGTGCTCAGTTGTTCCCATAGGTTATGAATATAAATGAATATTCCATAAAGCTGGAGAGAAAGGTTTCTCTCTGTTTGGTCTGTACTGATCTCTGTGGATGGGAAAGTGGTATCCTTTCATTTTCAGCGATTCCATTTAAACCCACATTAATTCTAGATATTCACCACAAGCAAGGACTCAGCATGTCAAACCTCTGTGGAAATGATGAGTACTGAACATTGTAGGGGGTACAAATCTGCAGGGTATGGATCAAAGATATATTTTTGTCTTTATAATACATTTGAATATTGATGACAGACGGCACACACAGGCTGTACATCTGGATTAGTGCTGATGTAATGGATAATGCTGCCAGAAGGCCAAGCTGCATTATCAGCACCACACAGATGAATTAACTGTTTGGATTTTTTTTTTACCTGGCCCTCATCCTTTATACTTATTTATATTCACTGTAATTAGGTTAGTTTTTTCTTCACAATCAATATGCAAGATTTTCTTGAATTACCTTCGAAAAGCTTTGGCCTTGGGTGGAAGGGCAAGAAGGAGCATGTATTTCTTTGTAGCAGCATCTAGTTCTTTTATTCTACAATTAACTATTCCATTAATTAAATGCAACTAAAGTTTAGGGAACAAAAATATGAAGCGTTAAAAGGCTTTTTTTGCAACCATCATCTCCCTCGAGAGGGCATGCAGAGAGCTACTAGTGTGGCACAAATAAAGAAGACTTTTGTTGGACATTTGAGCCAAGGTGAACTAAAATAAACTGGTTAAAACTCTTTGCCCCCTACAGATGAAAGTTGCATCCTCTGATCTTACATGTAGGGCAACCATTTGACGTATAGCAGGATTGTCTCATGGAAAACCATGAATAGACAGGAAATATATCTGTGTCTATTTTTTGCCACGCAGCTCAATTTTCAAAGTGATGTATTTCAGCAGAACATCTGGTACCTATGTCCATTTTGTGTATTTATCAAAGGGGCAGGACTTAGCAACTAGTAATCCAGGAGAGGTTATTTTGATGTGCTGCATTATAAAAGTGTCTGTTGTAATGAAAGCTGCCTCATTTTGATAACCTTTTCAAGTAGTTTTTAGGGCATAACCCTTGAAAAAGTAATTAAACAGTGACTGAAAATGTAGGTAAACAGCGACCGAATCTTAAAATGACAAAGTAAAGTCACTTTGAAACATCAGTGGTTGGGAAGGGAGAGGTGTCACCCCTCTCACCTCCAACATTAACTGATGCAGCAGTTGTTTTGTCACAGTTTCATTAAAGGTGGTGCCCCAATGTTCCTGTATGGAGTTTTTTTTCAGGTAACACAGAAATACATGATTAAATTAAACAGCCAAAATCAGGTTAAAGTGCATGAACCAGTAAAGTTTGTGTGACTGTCTTAGGTATTTGCTGTGAGACACGGCTTTCATGTTGTTTAAAAGAAATAGTGAAGAGCAGTGTTGTAAAAGTGGACAGAATGGTCTTTAAATCCACTCTGATTATCCTTCGTGGCACAAGAAATCTCATCAACATGGTGATATAATTTATTTTTTTCAAAAATATCAATACTCTGCAAAAATTAGAAGTTAAAAACAAGACCTGGCAGACATTATTGAGTCATGGTATCCTAAGATTTTTCATATTTCAGTTGAGAGGAGAGCAGGTCGAGGGATCATGATAAAAAATAAATAAATAACATACAATACCCCGCAGTAAGGAACCAAAAGAGGAGAGACTCAGCTTGCAGACGGCACCCCATCTCTCTCTGTCTCTCACACTCTTTTGCTTTCTCTTTGCTCTCATCTAAATTGTCTTTGGCAGTGTGACATGCAGGTCCCAGGTTGCTGCTGTGGACATCCCGACACCCAGCATGCAGGAAATGTGTGCCAGTCCCACCGCTGCGATTGACAAGCTGACTCACTCACAGCAGCTTTGGTCATTTTCTCCTGTACCAACATAATTATCCCCACCGTGGAAACCTGAGGTGATGTTTTGGGTCGATATTGTTCGCGCAACCAAATAGGTTGAGACCAAATAAGTCTCTCGCTGATCCTATTGAGCCATTGGGCTCTTAATTACTGCTTTGCTTGAAATCCCTCTGTGCTAATATAGTATTTACTTTCACAGCATAGGGTAATTGGGACAGAGGTAGCAGCATGTGAAAGTGAAGCAAAACTGCTCCTGGCTTTATGAGTGCATTTTTTGAAAGATTCGGAAAAGAAATCATCACATCTAATACATTAAAGTCAACATATTTTGAGCTTTTTCCTTTTCTGTGCTTCTGTAATCTCTTTAATTCACATTGCAGGCAATTTGCAGTGGTGCACATACACACAACCTGTCATGAATTCCTCATTCACTCATGTCTCTTCATTTATATGTGCGTATAGAAACACTCATTGCTGTTAATGTTTGGACCATCTGTCAGCAATTTAATTTGTTAAAGTAGGTTAATAAAGAAGTGGAGCACCCGTCAGGCAAAAAGTTAATCTCTAAGCATAGCACAGAATACATGGGTTGCTATTTCTAGCTTTGTGAGGTGTTTTTTTTATGTTGTTTTGCCCCTCAGAGCCAGTGTAGTAAGAGACTCCATGGTACACATCAACAACAGATTTTGCTAAATATGTAAACATTTGAGAACAGACCATCCAAAAGAAATGTTTAAAACGCTGCACATTACACGGAGGGGGTACTTAATGTATTACAAATCCATCATGGTGTCATCGTAAGTGCCGTGCTTGTCCTCCATTGACTTTAGTATGTAAAGAAGCCCTGTTCCCATCAGATCTGTCTGTCAGAACAGGCTGCTTGTTGCCGGTGTGACAAGCCTGGCCCCAGGCCTGGTGACAACACATCCTGCTGTGCAAGGGTCAGAGTTTCATTTGTTTAAAAGAAGAGCAGAAATTCATCTGTTTGGTGATTTTATGTGATGACAGGCTCCCCAAACTCTTAGTTATTAGTATCAGTATTTTCCTTACTCCCAAGTATTTCAGTGTAGTGGGACAGAAACTATAGAGTTTAGGTCTAATCTATTTTACTAAACATGTATCTTGTTTGTCTATAAGTCATCTAATGAAGAAAACCGCAGCCTTAACTGCACAGAAATTTATGGTATTTTGGGCTTTGGATGTTATTTTCAAAGTTTTTGAAGTGCAAAATGTATTTTGTGTCCGAGCAATGAAAAGTTAGCGGTTACGGTTCAGTCCACATTGATTTCTCTTGTGCAGATTGTGTGCTGGGTCAGACTGTCTCAGGGATGTCCTGAGGCAGGCCATATGCTGGCAGAGTTCAGAGGATTAGGCATATACACTAAAGAAGAGCATTTCTGTCTTGGTGTTACTCTCAGAGTGTGATAGGAAACCGACATCTGTTTATAAATCAGAAACTGCATCGGGTTCTTATAATTTTTTCATTTAAAAAATGTCAGTTTCTTGTGGAAATGGCATGATTTCTATTTGTCAGACCTGAAATATCTTTCTGTTGCTCTTATTTTTTATTTTTTTTTAACATTATGCACACACATATACATTATTTATTTATTTTTCTAATCTAGAATACTTTGTGGCTCAGCTTAAAAGCATACTATACTAAATCCAACTCAGTGCAGCTTACATCCTGCTGTAGAACAGATCACGAGAAGTTTGACCTCTGTGAACTAAGAGCAAGGGATGTTCTGCTTTAGGTGGTGATTTGCAGCTGCACAGCAGCACTAATGATGGAGACAGGCATAGAGTGGCGTAAAACAAGGAATTACACAGACAACTGTGATAAATGTAGCATCTCTGTTGTAGCTAACTCTATTCTGTTGGAGCTTCTGCTGATGAACAAGCTTAATATGTTTCTTTCAAAAGGGGATCTTGCATTGTGGCTCCTAGTTGTACAATCTAAAGTAGGCTTATATGAAATATGTTGCTGTCACTCAGTTTCTAGGAAAAAGAAGAAAAAAGAGCAACAACCACAGGGTGTAACAAGCTGGGAGCTTCGAAATAAAAATAAATGGGAGACTATTTTGTAGAGAAATTTGAGTTGGAAATGGCTTACTTTCAAAAAGGCAATCTCGCAGCATTTTAGTTTTTTTTTTTACAAAAGCTAGAACTGACTTGAACTGTGCCAATTATGTAGCTGCAACGATATCAGAGAGCGAGTGAGGATAACTTAGTCTCAGCCGGGTGATGATCAAATTAACCCCAGTAACAAGCACAGGTCAAACCCACGAAAAGGCACAGTTGCACAGTTCGATGCACGTACAGCACAACAGAAATACATTAATGAACACAAATACATAAAAGTGTCCTAAATATAAGGCCTGGACAGTTGTTTCTTTTTAGATTTTATCTCACATGTCACTTATTATTGCTGATGGGGTAGATCTCACACTTTATAGCTTTAAACTCTGCACGCATCAAAGGGAACTGATTAGAAGATGGGGGATGGGATTGGTGGGCGTGGCTTATCATAAATTACTTGGATGTGGGTGGACTCGGTCCAACTCCACCTTTCCCAGGTCACAGCAAGAAGCTGTTCGGTTAGGAACCTGCTTGTCAGCAAGTATTTATCGAGCCTGTGAAATTTATGGTGCCATTTATTCATCTTCCCAACAAAGGTTGCACGAAATGAACCACATCCTCACTGTGCTTGTTCTTGCCAAACATGGACATTGTCTGAGCTGTAATGATGTATGTTGGTTCCATCTGAGTAAAGAATGTGCCACAAATACAATCAGTTTCTTTAATGTTCCCGCAGTTTATCTGCAATTTAGTGCTGAGGAGCGAGCCAAGGATTTCTTCTTGGGCTGACATTATTCAGATTGCCTCATGCCGCCTGAGCTGTCACAGAAACTCATTTCCATCGTTAACTCCTGTGCCAAGTCTGAGGCTCTTGCCATTGTCTTTCAAAGTGAGGTCATGCAAGAGGCACACGGTTGCTGGTGTACTATCATCGTGGTACTATGGCTCGTTTAGAACGATTACTTCTTCACCTTTGTCATGACTTATGTTTGGTCACCAATCTTTCTTTTCTGTCTCTGTGAAGGCCAACAATCTTTTAGTACCTTTGGGGATTCTTTTCTATATGAATTCATGGTTCAGATATGCATAAAAGCACAGCAGGAAGGCTTAAAACTGTGAAATTTCTCATGTTCACAAGTCATTATATGTAGATTTATTGTAAATATGATTGTTTCTCTTTTGCTAACTGGTAAAAAAAAAGGTGCTCCATATTATTTCAGTGATCACACATCAAAGTTGTGTGTCAGTGACTGCAGGTGTATTCACTTTTGAGTTGTTTTGGGGTTTGTATTTCAAATATAGAGGGTTTTATTCAGGTTGTTCATCTGAAGAAGTACTCCACAGATCAAGAAAGGAATAATCCAACCACTGAAGGATGATGCAATTTTGAATAATTTGACATTTGTGTGATATTGCAAAAGGGCTTCTTCACTTCAAAGGTATTGTTTTTAAATATCTTACCACAGTGTCTATATTCAAATGGCATCCATTAATCCATTCAGCAATTTCAACATTTCAATTTGCATTAGATTCTGCTGAGACTTGAAGTAAGTGCTTGTCAGTTCTGCTCTACTCTGTTCTGCACATGTTGTCTCTTTTCTGCTCTGAACTGACTCACAGGGGTTCAAACCCGGCTGGGCTCTTAAGATCAAAACATCTCTCAGACAAACATGAATACAGCTGTTTTCATCCGCTGCTGTGAAAGCCAGACTTTCATCACTGCTCTTGTCACTCTACCAGCCATCACAGAATGTCCTGGAGTATTGTCTTTAATAAAGTTTCAGAGGAGCTGTCAACACCTGTGTGCTGACAGAGACTGATTTGAACAACAGATTGAAGAAGGTAGAAATTATCCTACATTTTCAATAGTTTCTGTCAAATGTTATCACTAAATCATACATTTACAATCTGAAGTGGTCATATTTATCAGCTGAATAAGGACAGTTTATTCAACTGGAAACGCAATGCTCAGAACCATGATAAAAACACCCCATCATTAATGATTAATATACACAGCGCAGAACCATAAATGTAAAGAAGTCCAGAGGGTGAATGTATTTAAATTAGCTGCACAGTGAGAGCCAAGTCTCAGGTGTGCCAGATTTTCTTTGTTCCAGACTTCACTCATTTGCTTCTAGAGAAAACAGACCAACAGAAATGTATCTAAAATATAAGGATCGTATTAATTCATTCAAAGGACTCTGGCATTATCCCTGTTTCAGATGTCTGCAGATTAAAGGCACTCCAGTTGTAAAACCTAGATGAGAGTATGTTTTCTCTGTATCAGTGAAAGATGTTGAAAGCACATTATGTCTGTCTGTGTGTTTGTTCATGTTGCATTATGCCTATTTGACTCCAAACAGAGATTATGTAATATCTGTGATGGCTTAAATGATTTATTTGTTCCTATGTAGCATATAAAACACAGCAGATTAAATAACATTTGTGTTATAAAAGTGCTTCAGAGACATTTCTATCATGTCACTGTCATCAGATTTTCAGTTTGTGCTCAAGGGATGAATTTCCACTTCTGTGGTAATTGATGAATCAGTAGAAAAGACTTAAAGCTTTTACTAACACAATATTTGCATTTGTTAGTCAGAAGTTTTTTATAGAAAATACAGCAGTGCACTCTGTTAGACCTCACGGCAAACATGATGATTTACCTCTGGGGTTTCGTTAGCATTCCTTACCATTAATTATCAATGGCAAGTAGCAGCACGATCACTTTTTCCAACTAAAGTGCAGTGACTAATGTCCAGAGTTATCAGTGCTTCCTTTTGTACTTACAAGGGAAAATGAAAAGTAAATAAACAATCATAAATAATTCAACACAAACAATGGAAACACCAAAAACAGATGAGTACATCAGCAGCAGTAAGAGCCAGAGAACCAAACATCACCCTCACCTATCTTGTTCATTATAATTGCTTTGATGCTTTCTTTCTCGCTGGCTGTCCTCTGTAATCTAACATGACTTCACTTCCACTGGATTTCACACACCAGCTCACTCCCCATCACACACACTGCATCAAAGCGAAGTATAGAGCTCTCAGATGAGATAAGATTGGAGGAACAAACAATAGGCTGAGCGATTCCAACAAACCATGGGGCCTGGGGCAACTGCTCGATACATCCATATCTCTATTCCCTGAAAACCTTTTCACAGCCTTTTTAGTTGCCAAGAATTAGAATTCCATGCAGTAGTGAGGGAAACGTTTGCAGCATCAGCTCATCTGCAATATGGTGTCAGGTTGTGATTGAAGAGGGCAAAATCTGTCACTCACTGTTGTGTAAAGTTATTTATGTGTGTCAGGTCACCCCAAAAGGCAACACATTTCATTGTTCAGTACACTCAAATACTGTTCATGTTTGGTTAAAATAGATAAAGATCTCTGTGTTTCTAATCCAAAAGAGCCCTTATAACTTGCTGGTTTGGGAAAGGCTGCAATTCTAGGCCAAACTACCATCTCCTCCCAGTCCTTAGCCTGTAGTTTTAATGGCTATATTTGGCCAATAAATGGTGCTTAAAACCAAACAAAAAACCACCAGTGAGAATAAACTGAATGAACAACAAAGAAATTGCAACTATAGCAACAATGGTGCCACATGATAAAATAATATAAAAATAAATAAAATGAGTTTTTTCTAAAGCGAATCCAGTTGAGACTGGGCTAGTGCAGATACAAAGATAACGTCGTCTTTGGTCATCTCAAGGATTCAAACACTTTGAGTTTATACGCTTATGGGTTTGAAAAAATGTGAAATGAAAGTCTGATGATTGGGATCAGCAGTGAAAAAGACATTTAGGTCTCAATAGCTCTGTTACGACAACAGAAAGACAAATAAACAAGAAATTAAAGGTAAGGAAAAATCAGTTTTCAAAAAACTTAAATAAAAAAAATACTCAAACAGGCTGTTTCAGAGCCAGTTCCCATTTCTTTTCTTAATCTTTAATTCTCCCTGTTTTCTTCCCCCTCTCTTGCTCTCCTATTCGTACTTCACTGTCGAGTCTCCCGACCACACAATGCCTTAGCGATAGGAGGCTCATTTCTGTCCAGTACAAAGCCTTGCCTTGTGTGCTTGTGTCTGCTACACCTGCTCCATCTTTGTGTGCAGCAAACTTCTCTGCAGGAGCCGTTGCTGCCATAAAGGTTTAGACACGTTGCCTGTGTGTTTGTCTTGTGTGAGCATGCTTTAAAAGTAAAGTGGAGGAGGGTAATATGCCCACTGTCCAAGTTTGAGGTTATTTTGCTCTCGTTTTCCATCATATGCTGTACTGTAAACATAAAAAACATATATTGAGATGAGGTCTGAGCTGTTTTTTGTAAGAAGATAGTCTGTGCTTAATTTCTTTTTCTTTTTTTTTAACAAATTGAAATGTGATGTATTGTTGTCAGCCTGGATTTTTAGAACCCTGAAGCCTTTGAGTTTCTGATTGTTGCCACCAACAAGAAATGCAGGGGTGAAACCAAGGGGTGGCCAGAGTGAAGTCAGGGGTGCTTCACAGGGAGTTAAGTACAAATAAATCCACAGTCTGAGAGCAGAATGCTCTGTTTGGAACATGTCTTTTAAGACTTGGACAACTGGTTGGTTTCATCTGATTTTATAGATAAATATGCTGAGTATCATCAGTATAGTGATGACGATGTATGCCATGCTGTCTAATATTATTACCTAATGGAAGTATGTATAAAGTGAAAAGTGTCGGTCCAAACACAGAAGCCTGCGGGTGACTTTCTCAATATTCTTCATTTACACGACCAAGCTGGAATCTGTTGGATAGATATGACTTAAACCAACCTAATGCAGTTTCTTTAATCCCAATAATGTGTCCAAGCCTCAGTATGTTATGATCGATCGTAGTGATACAGTAAGGGACAAACTAGATCTATCCTGTCTGTATTTTCCACTTTATCTAATCCTGTCACCAGTCATGCCTTTGCTGCCTTTTTGACATAAATTGAATGAATAAATGTATCGCCATGCATAAAGACAAGGTGCAGAGTCTTTATTGAAGGACACTCTAAAAGTGGCTATGAAAAGGTCCTGCTTTGCCAAAGTAATATATCACTTCAAATTAGCTAATGGGGACTAAAGTGAGGACCAGAAAGTGCACAAAGGAGGGAAGAAACTATAACAGAATGTGTTATGACAAAACCTTTCAACCAAAAAGCCATTTTTAAGATCAATGAATAAATTGATTTAGTCTCTTTAAGAGTTACAAGTAAGGAAAAGAGCAAACTCGATCATGAGATTATTGGTTCTCTTTTGAGCTCGATAGTTAAAAAAGTAAAATGTGAAACCATCTGTTCTTGTTCTATTTTTGCACCTGAGAACGATCGAGTGCTTTTTGGAGGAGACGGCATCCTCAGCTGAAACTCAAACTCATTTTGACAAATCCTCACTGTGTGGGAGGTGCTGTGCTAGAAGCAGCAGGACTTTAACATCAAAACGATTAAAAGAATGATCTAAGACATTTCAGTGCCGACACTGAAGAGTCACGAGGGCCTCTTGTATGTGAAGTCAAACAGCTAAAATGTCACTCTGACAGAGCCAGCTCCTCACTGGGACGTGCTGTATTTATAAATGTACAGTGTGTGCACCTGGAAATGCAAGTGATGCTCAGTAATGAGGTAGATTTGGATGCCAAGGCGTGCATGTAAGAAAAAAGAGAAAGCAGGGCTGTGGGTAGCAAGGAAAGGACAAGTCTCTTTATTAGATGCTGCTGAGCTGCAGGGGAAACGTTTTTTTTCAAAAATTAGCTGTCAGCTCAGAATCCTCTAAAATCCGCTGATGAATACAGAAAAGGAAAACAGACGAGACTCTCCTCAAACACATCGGGATTTTGAAAACCTGTTGCTTCACCCCCTAAAAAAGGAAGAAAATGAATGTTTTGTCACTTTGAACTGTTGATTAGGATGCTTTTATATGAATAGTTTGCACAAAATGTGTCATTTCAATCCTGCACACTGCATGTGGACCAAGGACACATCTCAATGCAACGTCAGCTCAATGAGCTTTCCTTCTTTTATAAACTCTCTTTTCTCAAGATGCTTTCCAGTGACAGAGCAGCACCAAAGCAGATTTGCCATCCAAACAGTCCCTCGGGATTTAATAAAATATTGGCTGTGCAAGTTTTGAGAGAGGACTTCATAAAATGTCAAAAGGCTGATGGTTCAGAGAAAGGTACGACTATCAGTCTGACTTCTTTGCCAGTGACTGTTGACTGCTGTGGGCTGGAGGTCCAAAACATTTATTCATTTATTTGTTCGGAGGAGAAATATAGCTGCTGTCATTTCTTTTATCACTGTGGCCCCTCATATCCCTTCTCTTCTCCACATCTCTATTGTTGCCTGCTTTCCTTCTATATTTTGACGATGGCTGGGAGAAAACCGGCTTTTATTTGTGGATGTGATCATAAAAAAGATGCAAAGTAAACCAGCTTCAATGGCCTCTCTGACAGGGAAGGCGACAGTGTGCTTGCGGGATTAGCAACATGTGTAAAAACACATACACACATACCTCTAGTGGTCCAATGGAAGGCACAAGGTCATGACATTTTCTTGTCAGGAATGGATGAAAATAGAAAGAGGGCTATGAGCTGGAATAGACTGAGGCACAATGACTCAGTAGACTGATAACGCAGACAGACTGAATCACTGAGCTGAAAGCAGGAGGCAGTTTGTGGAACTGTGTGTGTGCTGCAGTCTTTCAGGGAACAGAGCGCAGGAAGGATATTAGAGAAATGATGTTGCTGGATTTTTAGGGGAGGGCAATCACTACAGGTGGGAAACACCAGGCCTGCAGGTCCCTGTGGATGTTTGGTGTTCTTCAATCTCACACACAAGCTAAAATAACCCTCTCCCATTATTCCAACTGGATTCATTCTCTTATTCCTTTCCATTCCAGATGTTTTTTGCTGTACACTTTTGTTCTGATGTAGGAACGTGAAGGACATTTTATTCCCTTATTTATATGAAGCCTTTCCCGCCTGGGAGAGATTTAGACTACGCCCTGGAAAGGTTGCCACTCTATCACTGACACAAACGAGGACAACAACCACAAATACTCGCTCCTACGGTTAATTTTGAATCCCCTAACGTGTATGTTTTTAGACTGATGGGAAGCCAAAGTACCCAGAGTGAACACCTACATGCATAAGGCGAACATGCACACTCCAAACAGGAAAGCCCTGATCGAGAGCCGAATTGGGAACCTTTTTACTGTGAGGCGACAGTGCAAAGTGTAATTCCAGTGAATAAAGGGCAGTCATTCACGGTATGATGCTTGCTGTTGAAAGTCTCTCCTCTCAGGACACAGTAGTGAAGCACATTAGCTCTCACCAAACAAGACAATATCCTCCAGATATGCCAGATAATGCATGCTGCTGTGTGGGCCACATGCCCCCAGTGGAGAACCTCCTGATTATTTATGGATGCCCCCTGTGTAATGTTGCCACCAATGTGACTGGGCACTTTAACAATGACTTGTTGGATTATACTGTGGACACTCTACAGTATATTCTCTTTGTGAGACTGAAAAAAAAAGAAAGTGATCCATGCTGTATGCAGCCCTGGTTTATACACTTTGAAATTTATGTGGCTTCACAGCTGCAAAGCTGCTATATTTCTTGCCGTCTAATGAATATAAGCATGATTCTGTCCATATAAAAAATCCTAACAGTAAGTGTGTATCAGTAGGGTCAAATTCGTTGTAAAGCTGCTCTCATTTATCTATTTTTTTTGTTTATTTTTCCAGATGATTGAATATGTCAGAAAGCGATTGAAATTCAAGCACGTACGATAATCTCCCACAGAGAAAATGGAGAAAAAACATGTATTTTTGTATTTTATTCTATTTTAACAACCAAATGAATAAACAAACGAATACATATCCACTTGTTTTAATCTCCTGGTTCTTGTAGCCACAAGCTACCTGCTGATATTGGATAGTGTTCTTTGTCCTGCTGCCCTAATTGTTTTTCCATGAACAAGTTCTATCACATTTACTAGAATTTCATCTGACATTAGTCTTACTGGCCTTGCTTTCTCTCATCATCCACCTCTGACACACACACTCTGCCTCTCAAAGTGTTTCCATATTTGGCATCAACCTTTAATTCAGCCATGTTGCGTGGTCACTTTCAATTGGCTTAAATCGGGGTCATCAAGTCATTAGCTACAAGAGAACAATTCTGAGTCGCTGTGTGCAAGCAGTGACATCTGTGCATGATTGTGTTTGACTCCGGTCACCCGTGTCTGCCATAATGCATTACAAGTGCATCACAGAAATGGGTTGATGGTTTTGCAAAAGGACTAAATAAGATCTGTGTCTAACTAGGTGAAAGTTATTCGTTTTTTTTTTCCAAAAGAGTGACTGACTAAACAGATAAGTTCAGGCCACTGAACATTCAGTTCAGTGAATGGGAGTTTTTGATATTCAAAACGTGCGTAGACTGATGAGACATCTGATCTGATCTTGATAGGTGAAACACATGGTTGACCAGGAATGTCACAAGGAAACAGTCTCACAACGTGGTGAAGACCAGTGAGACGATTATAGTGGGAGTCAAGGTTTGGTTCCTCAGGAAAACACTGTCCTCTTGTGGTAAAGGTTTTCAGATGAGAATCAGCCACCTTGAACGTTAGGGAATGGCTTGCAAACATAGTATTGTCCAGTATCATTCCTGGCCTTTGCAACAAAAGAAAAATGTGTTACAAAAGAAAAATAAACTAACTTAAAATCACTAAAAGTTTGTTATATGGATTACATAACAGCAATCACATGTAAACGTTTAATTCAGTATGTTCTAGATATCCAACGTCCCTGCATTTGTCGAATATCAGCTCATTATCAACCATTGCAATTGTATATTTACCTGGATCAAACAAGTCTAAGAACCTTGGAAAAAAAATCATCACAGACATACAGTTGATTTTTACAACCAAATTACAACCAACAACAGGAGAAGAAAATTCAGTTTGGACAAATTATGGGCAGACCGTTGTTTTTCAACCTGTGGACAGCAAGTTAAAAACTAATGTGGAGATATCTGCCCACAGATGAGTGAACGACTGAAAATTGAAAAAAGTACAAGTTAAAGTAGTAGATTAGAAAATTGAATCACTCTTGTTGTATGAACATATAATTGAAGGCAACTGAGTTCAACAGTCATAATGTCATAATGTGATCTGTCATCTACTGGCAGAGACGTATAACTTAAGCCAAACCAAGTCAGCAGAAATTTGGTGAACTGGTTCTTTTCCCATACAAATATATATTATTTCCCAGACAAATATATATTATTTCCCGTAAAGTGAATGTTTGCTATAGAATCTATGAATTACAACACAGGGTTTTCATAGAGGCTTGAAAAAAAGCAAGAGATGTTTAAATACATTTGTAAAGTGCACCAGAAAAAAATCGCATGCATTAATAAAGTAGGAAACATTTGAGTTTAGGCTAAACGAGTGATTTGTCTTAGACACCATCACAGGTTAGTTTGTTTGTTTTCACCGTGAAAAAAAGCTGTACAGGTTAGATTTAGAACGCATAGAAAAGCCTCCAATCATTTTATTTAATTAATTCATTGTATTCCTTTTGTGTAAAATAACTCATCGTTGTTGCGAAGTTACAGGGTCAACAAACACAACAAACAATGACTACAAAAAAGAAAAGAAAAGGAAAAAAGTACATTAACCGAGTCGGAAAGCTGTTCTACACGTTCTTCTTCTATGTTGAGTCCCCTCTGCACCGGAAGTGAGCCTCTGACGTCACTGTCCACAACAGCGCGAAAACTGTAGTTTCACGTTTGAGCAGCAGAAGTAAAAACATTGTCCAAGGTGAGTCGACTGGACAGCACGTACGTGTTGATGGAGAGGAGTTGTATTTTTGTGTGACTGTACGGCGGCTCGCTCCGTTCAACAGTGAAATGTTGACTGTTGGAACACTTTGTTGTGTAGCTTGTTTGCTAGCGCGTTGGCTCTGGACTCTGGGCACGCGCTGATACCAATTAGCTCTAAACAGTGGAAGTTCATTTCCCAAAAAATAGCAATGTTGACACGCAAAATGTGTTCGGGCAAACCTCTGCATACAGCACTGAATTGTTGTTGAGAAAAAGCTGCAGAGACTAAGCTAATAAACGTCTAACCAATGAAGGGAAATGCATTTTTTTTTTTTTAAATCTTGTATTAGTCATCTGATAACGCAGTCACACGCTGCGATTTGAATGTTTAATTGCATATTTGTAGTTTCCAAACTGCATTTTCAAATAAGCTTTCATTTCATATCTATTTGTGTGATGAGGTAGGATTTGGCTTAATAAATCATATTAAAGTGTGTGCATTAGTTGGCCAGTTTCATTACTTCATTACAATTAAGACATTTGGATGACAGGGGAAGTAAAGGATAAAAAAGTGTCCTCCAGACAGATGAAACCTTGACATTGTAATGGCAGAAATATGGAGGTCGCAGTATAAAATGTTTTTAGTTGACTCATCAATCATAGGCACAACATTTAAACAGCCTTTAAATCAGGCACCAGGAGCCTGATGTCGCTGAGGCAGATCTTGTTGGAGCCTCAGGTTCAAGGTGCCAGCTCAATGAAAGATGCTCTCCTCAAGCTCTGGTGGACTAATAAGTCCTTTGCATTAATTAGGATTGTGATTTTTTCACAGTACAGTATTTTTAGATAGAAAATGGGATGCAGTTATCTCGTTTTATGTATTTGTTACAATAAACGTGACTTTTTGCATATTAGTCACCAAATAACTGCAAACTTGTATCAGCTAAAGACACAATAGATTGCATTGAGAATAGATGCACATCCTGAGGAGATGTGCCATTTTTCTGCTGCCTGTGCATGCTTTCAGAAACCAAATGCAGATCATTTGATAGTGTCGGCTGCCGCGGTAAAAACCTTCCTCACCATGTGCCTGCAGCAGAGTTTCACTTTGCTGTAATAGTATGTTCTTTCACTGATCTCATGGTGAATGTGTGCCGTTTCTTTCGTTTTCATCACATTGACTTCGGACTCAACTTGTGTTCTCCTGCCTTCTTTTTCAGACAGCGAAAATGTCGAAGATAGACAAGATGAGCATCCTGGGGGTGAGGAGCTTTGGCATTGAGGATAAAGACAAACAAGTAATCTCTTTCTTCACTCCTTTAACTGTTCTGGTCGGACCCAACGGAGCAGGGAAAACGGTACAAAGTTACATTTTACAGACCGTTATGAACAAGGAAGTCAACTGAATGGATGTTGGATAAAAATATTCAGTGATATATGCGATTATCATGTCTTCGTTTTTTGTTTGATATGTTTTCAGACCATTATTGAATGTCTTAAATATGCAACATCAGGAGAACTGCCCCCAGGATCTAAAGGAGGAGCTTTTGTTCATGATCCTAAAGTAAGTTTGTTAGATACTAAACTTTTCTCTTGTCTTTCCCCTCGTCCCTCTTTAAATATCACTGCAACAGTGGCAGATTGCAGCTGATTTCAGCATGCTGGACAGATCTGGCCTATACTCTAAATGAGACTTAAAACCCCAAAATAAGTTACTTTAAATGATAACAAAGTTTTGATATATTTTTAGATTTTTCCTCGCCACAGCCTTGCCTTCAGGTCCAGATTGCTGAGGTTATCGATGCACTTTTATCCTTTGTAAAAGTTTCCCTGTGCAATCGCAGGACGCCCATGAGACCGATGTGCGAGCTCAGATTCGACTCTTATTCTCAGACGTCAACGGGGAGAAAGTCACTATCCATCGCTCTATGTCCTGCACTCAGAAGGCAAAGAACAACACCTTCAAAAGCTTAGAGCAGGTCATCACCAGAATGAAGTAAGCCTCTCTCAGGATGTTCAGCTAACTATTTAAAGCATGATTAAACTTTGGGATTGTATGCTCAGATTGTGCGGCACCTGTGCTTTGTTTTATGCAGAGACGGGGAGAGAGTGAGCTTGTCTTCTAAGTGTGGTGAGCTGGACCGGGAGATGATTTCTGCTTTGGGTGTATCGAAGCCTGTGCTGAATCACGTCATTTTCTGTCACCAAGAAGAGTCGAACTGGCCGCTCAGTGAAGGAAAAGCACTCAAAGACAAGTTTGACTCCATCTTTGCTGCAACAAAGTAAATCCAGCACATTTTTTCCAAGTTTGTCTTTTATTTGAAGCCAAAGCTTCACCTCGATTTAAAGCATTCAAACTTGAACCAAACTCAGATAAGGGAGTCCCTCACTGTCTTTCTACCAGATATATCAAAGCTCTGGAGACGATGCGTCAGCTTCGCCTCAAACAAACTCAGACGGTCAAAGAGTGTGTGGTGGAGCTGCGCTACCTGAAGCAGAACAAGGAGAAGGCTCAGCAGATCAGAGAGACTGTGGCAACCAAGGAGGCTCAGCTGATGGCCTCAAAGGACAGCGTCCAGCAGATCGAGAGCCAGATTGATCCACTTGAGGTGGGTTAATGCTGTATTAGTGTGTTTCTAATGGCCCTGTGGCTCATAAGCAAACCATAAAAGTTGAGCCACGTAAAGGTAAATTTGTAAAACCCCCCCCCCCTCGTTACTTTTTCTATTTTCAGAGTCGATTGATGGATATTGACATGAAACTTGGGAAAGTGATGAAGCTGGACAACGACATAAAGGCTTTAGACAGCAGGAAGAAACAAATGGAGGAAGACAACAAAGAGCTGGAGGAAACCATGGAGCAAGTAATGCAGCAGAATATATAGTAAAGGGGTGTGAATAAGTTGAATAAGAAATTAGGTGAGGCACAGTTCCTGAATGAGAGGAAACAGAAGCATCAGCACCTGTCAGGTTGAATCGCAGAGAGTGATTAAGGCTACGCATCAACTGTCTGGAAACCTGACGAGTCGTCCGAAAGATAATTACCGATGTTCGAAAAATGTTGAAAATTAAATTTAGGGACAAAGACGATGCAGCATCTGCTGTTTAGCCTCATTTAGGACCTGCTACAGGATAATGTAGACGTTTTGTTGCCCCAAAAGAAAAAAGCAACAGATTTTACAAAGAAACGCTGAAATTCTGTCATTAAAAAAAGAAGCTCACAGCTGACCTGGACTGATGTGGATGTTTTTTAAATAAGCGTTAGATCTTTCTATCTTGTCAGGTGTGTTAGCCACTGAATGTGTTCCTCTTACTCTGTGTTAACATGCAGGATGTCCCGTATCCAGTCAGTTTTCATATTTTCCACATATATTTACCTTTGGAGACTGTATGTGAGTCATCCCACTGGCCCTGAGAGTCTGCTCAGATTAAGCCAGTGAAACGTGTGTGTGCAGGTGTTCCAGGGGTCAGACAAGGAGCTGCAGGACGGTTACCAGAACCACCAGAAGACTGTGAGGGAGAAGGAGCGGCGGCTGACTGACTGCCAGAAGGAGCTGGAGAGAGCTGGCCGAGAGTGTCAGAGACTAAACCGAGTCAAGGCTGATCTCCTCGTAGAGCAAGGCATGAAAGATTTATTTTTTTGGCAAACTAATATCCTTAAGAGCCCGGGCAGAACGTCAAAATCTAACGCTCTGTTTGCCCCTCAGGTCGCCTGCAGCTGGAAGCTGATCGCCACACTCAGAGCATCAAAAGCCGGGACACTCAGGTGAGATTTCGAGGGGCTATGCTTAGTTTTTGATGACATTCGTTGTTCCCACTGAGGGTCAAACTGAATGTGATGCAGTGGGTGAGAGGAGGAGAACTCACTGGCATCCCCTTCATGTGCAGAAGCTGTATGAAAACACAAATGTTATTCCTTTTACGATAAACAGAAACTCACGTGTCTCTCACAGGTTCGCTCCTTATCGTCCTTTCTGGAGATGGAGGGATACGACCGACCACCATTCTCCTCTCTGCAGCTTGAGAGCTTCCATCAGCATGTCACACAGAGGCTGGAGCAGGAGAAAGAGACACTTAGTCAGGTTATGGTAAGAAAACGCTCCATTCGAAGCTAAAGTGGTGGCAGTTTCTGTTCACAGAAGCACATCAGATGGAGAGCCTTTCTCCTGGAGCTGCGCCCTCCTGCTGGAAAGGCGAAGGAGGCACCGCGTGATGCAGAAATTACAGCGTGGAAATCGCTCGCTTTTATCTGAGAATAGCAGACGAGGCTTCTTATTGCGTAGATATGAATACTGCATGTTTCTGTACATATCCTTTATAGCTGGAAGCCATCGGAAAGCAGCATACAGATGAGCGGAAGGGAGAAACCGAGGCCCCAGTGCTTTGGCATATTTGCTGACGCGTTCAGATAATTTCTCACACCCTGATATTCCTGAGATTTACAACATCTGTAGAATATTTCAGGAGCAATGTTAACCGCTTTCCATCTTAAAAGACCAAAGATCTTTTGTTTTTGACTTATTGATGATTCTTTGATCAAATAGAGCAAAAAGGTGTGAGCTTTGACTTGATTTTGCCTGGTGAGGCTAAGCCTCTTATACCCAGCTGCAGCCCTTCTCTTTTTTTTCTTCTTTATAATGAACTTTAATCCCTTAGTGTGTTTTTTTTAATGATAATGCTGCACAAAAGGCTCCATCCTGGTTATTATTACGTCTGTTTAACTGTAGCTGCACGGCTCCTTGGTGAACTGCTGCAGCCTTGTTGCTGGGGTGGTGACATGATCACAGCTGACTTTTGTTTTTCCCAAATCCTAATGGTGTTGCTAACGTTGTGTGCTTGTTAGTCTGCTGGAGGAGCTGCTAATGTGGAAATATTACCGCCTGCATCCAAATGCCTGTTCTTCTTAGATTTGTGCATCAGTGACACGTGAGCCTGAGTAACATTTATTAGCATTCTCATGCACAGTTAAATGTTCTTACCCAAAGCTTTTAGCTTGAGTTGTGCTAAATGAGTGCAGCTATAGTGCTGCATATCCCAGCCAGAGGCTTCCTGGTTGGAGTTAAATCATTAGCTAACTAAATACTAGTCGGACTGGTTTGGAATTAACCGCAGATGTGTTCTTAAGCATTAAGCATTGCACAATTTGTACAGTGGTTTGTGTTCTTGTTTATTAACTGAAAACCCAAACCCACATTTGGAATTCTTGTCTCATCCTTCCTCCTCCGCTTGCCTAAAATCCAGAGTATCCTGGCCTAATGTTCTGGTCAACGCTCCAGGTTGAGAGCAGTGATAAACATGTCTGGTAGCTTCCAGTCTTCGACTCTTCCTGCTCACTCACATCGTCTATTAGTCTGTTACCATTTCAGTGTCACCATAGCAGAGGGAGAGTCCTGACTGGACCCAGGTCGATGGTAACCTGGGCAGAACTGTCTCTTCCTTACTCTGTTATGATGATGAAAGTCGAGGGTTAAAACTCACCGACACACACACTCACACTCAGTTCTCACTGGAAGATACGCTGGTGTTTAGTTTTAGACACAAAAGTGAAAATGTGCTTTCAGTCTGGAGCCCTGATGGCTCCAACTTTGCATCTCAGAGCATAAACCCGATTAAATCACCAGGAATTTAACACGGTCTCCTTTTTCACTGAAAAGTCCATGCTCAGTGGATTTGTAGATGTTTTCACATCATGCAGTTACCATGGAAGATGAGCAGAGGTGAGCGGGTGAAAGCTCAGGTGTTCATATGATGCTTTCTCTTACTGTTTTGTTCCTTTAGGCTGATATGCAGGAAAAGGAGCAACAGAAGCAGCAGTGCATTGACGAAATGAGGGATAAGAAGATCAGTCTGGAGAGGACAGTGGAGCTGAAGAGAGACCTGCAGGGAAAGAAGCAGCAAGAACTGAGGAACATCAGGGCAGAGCTGCAGAGGCTCGAGGGCTCATCCAGTCGGCTGCAAGAACTGGAAAATGAAGTGGCTAAAGTGGTGAGAACTCACACATGCAGAGGTGTGATGCATTTCTGCACCCCAGACCATTCTGAATGAGCTCCTCATGAACGTTACATGTTAGCTCAGATCTTCCCTGACACACGTTTGTTCAGCCTCGCAGTGCTCGTGACTTTCTTTGCATGTTCATACAGACGTCTCCTCACATTCTCCTCCTTTCTGTGCATTAAATTAGTCACATTTTGTGCAAAGGTTCAGCTACAGGGACGTCATTGTACTGTATTTGATTATTTCTCTAACGCCATGCTGAAGTCCCTTTGATGTGTTCTCAGCACGGTTCTGTGCACGTGTGCTTCCTCCTCAGGAGCGCGAGCTGCAGAGCGCCGTTCAGAGCTCGAACGTGGAGGCGCTGAAGGCCGAGGTCGAAGAGCTCCAGAGAGAAAAGACTGAGCTTGATCGCACGCAGAGACAGCTCGACCAGGAAATGCAGATCCTCAACACGCACACGACTGCCCGCACACAGATGGACATGTTAAAAAAGGACAAGGTAGGAGTTACCCCACAGGAGGGCCCTCTACTCTCTGAAGCTCCGCTGCATTTCTTTTCTTGTGTGATCTTCTCGCTCCTTCAAATTAAACCTGAGAAAGCCTCGTCATCTTCCCTTGTTTTATCATCTCTCTGCTGAACTTCTCCGGTTTCCTCTGCTTATTCCAGGCTGAAAAGGAGGAGCAGGTACGGAAGATCAAGTCTCGGCACAGCGAGGATCTTGTGTCCCTTCTGGGCCACTTTCCCAACAAGAGAGAGCTGGAGGATTGGATCTATTCAAAGTCCAAGGAGATAAATAGCGTCAGGGACAGACTTGCAAAACTCAAGTTCGTGAGATGTATTTACAGTGAAAAACACTTTGGAGTAAAGATGTTGAAAGATACGTCCGTCTCTGGCTGAGACCTCTGATAAGTGTTTGTTCTTGAATCCCAGTAAGGATTTGGCATCAAGTGAGCAGAATAAAAGCCACACTGCTGCTGAGCTGCGTAAGAAGGAGCAGCAGCTGGTCGGTGATGAAGAAAAGTTCTTCAGTGTGTGCGGTAGTCAAGATCTGGAACAGGACCTGGGCAAACTGCAGGAAGATTTGGAAAAGATCTCCAAACAGAGGGGTAAGTGGTCAGAAACTAACATGACGGGGTGCTGATTGTGGGAAGAAAAGAGAGGTCAGGTGACTTTTGGTGAAAACCTTCCAGATAAACGCCCAGTTTCAGTTTCTGTCCAAACACTTTACGCCCCCAGGTGTAGCTAATGGTGATGGACTCTCCTTTTTCTGTTAAAGCCATGTTAGCTGGAGCCACAGCAGTGTACACCCAGTTCATCAGTCAGCTCACAGAGGAGAGGGAGCCCTGCTGCCCCGTGTGCCAGCGCACGTTTCCCTCAGAGTCTGATCTGCAGGAAGTGATCAGCGACATGCAGTCGAAGCTACGCCTGGTGCCGGACAAACTGAAAAACACCGAGCAGGATCTGAAGCGGAAGGAGAGGAAGAAGGATGAGATGATGGCGCTCAGACCTGTGAGGTATGTGTGCTGCATTCTCTCCTGTTGGGGAAACCTAAAGAAAAGAAAAGTGTCACGGCTCCACGCCATGTCGGGCCCCCTTCTCCCGACCCGCCATCCTTCCTCTCTCACCCCGCCATAAAGGCCACTCGTGCAGAAGAAGTGTTTTTCTGACCTCATCTTGGAACTAATTCCAAGACACGCTTTGATTTGTGACCTTAATTTTTTGGAAGCCAATCCCTGTCGACCGAGCAAATTGAAAGTACTGTGTTGCACATGCTTATTACTCCCAGCTCACAGTGAATAGGAGATACATTTTTATACAGTTTATCTTTGTTTTAAATGAGAAAAGCCAAGGCTGGTGTGCTTTTTGAGAAATCTGTAAATGTTATTTCCAGCTCACCTGAAGCGGAGTCCTTTAAATGTATTGGAGCTGTGAGCATTTCTTTTTTAACTGATGATTAAGGAAAAACTGCAGCTCTGACCTGCCATGTGAGGAAGTCACACACTGACTCGTCTCAGTTGTTGGTTAAAGAAATAAATCCTGATGTTTTCGGCTCAGTTATAACATGCGTCAGTTTATGGACCAAAACGGGTAAGAATTAATCGGCTTTATCCATTCGTGCAGGAAGACATGTGGACAAAGGATAAAGCGCTTTAGTTAGCTTTGCCTGCAAAGCGCAGTATTCATATAGTGACTTTGATTGATGAAATGAGTGCACAGCAGTGGAAAGAATAAATTTGTTTGGAATCTGCTGCTCTGCTCAGAGCTTATTTTCACAGCTCTGGAAGTTGTTTCGTAACCTTTTTTGGCAAATAGATTGCGTGTGTTATCACTTTGTGGCCTTCTTATGCAAATCCCTTAACTTTGCGTGTAGCACGATTTTTATTTGACTGTAAACTCAAACATTTCTGAATGCATTTCAAAATTAGTTTGAAGTGATTCTAATAATTCTCTCAGATGGCCTGCCATGAACTGACATATGGACATTTTCTCCACCTCCAGTTTATAGAGATCAGGTTTTATGAAGTCTGCTCCACTAGATGGAGCTAGATTGTCATCTATGATAATAATAATAATAATAATAATAATACATTTTATCTGTAGGCGCCTTACTGGACACTCAAGGTCACCGTATATTGGTTAAAAACAATGCAACACAAGCAATGACAACAAAATTAGGTTGAAATTACACCAGCGGCTGAATGCTCTGCTCCCCGTGGTGGTGGGACAGTCAGGTGGGAAAGTCAGGTGGGTAAGGGAGGAGGATCGGGGAGGGCGTGGCAACATGTAGGAGGTCAGACAGGTAGGGAAGGGGCGAGGCTGTGATGGGTGGAGGGGGTCCTTGTGATGAATTCTGGACGAGCTGGAGTTTATGGAGGGATTTCTGAGTGACACCAGAGTGGAGAGAGCTGCAGGAGTCCAGGCGAGGCTGTGAACAAGAATGGAAGTGGTATGGGGGGGTGAAAATACGCAGACCGGGTGATGTTATTGATAAATGAATGAAAAGACAGGCTACTGTCGAGGATGACACCCAGACTCTTAACCTGTGGGGAGGGGGAGACGGTGGAGATGTCACTTGTAGGTTTTTACCTCTGGATCGCTCTGCTGCCGGCTCACGAGATGAGCACGACCTCGTGGCTGTAGCCTCCAAATACATTGAAGATAGCTCCAACTTTTTTTTATATAAATGGACTGAAGACGACAGCCTTGTCTTGTTGCTGTTTTCTTCTGTGTTTTTTTATGGTGGAAAGACTAACAGACGAAGCAGAGACAAATCTGTTAAAAGACTTAAAGATTTTTCCAGGCAGCGAGTCGTCGATACGTAGGGATGTGCAACCGGCCCGGTCTTCAGACCATTCGATCGTGGCCACTGTCGATTGCAGTTACGTCAGCTAAAAAAAAAAGGAAAAGAAAGCCTGGCGCTGACATGGCCGACAGCAATTTAGTACCAAAAAGGAATGCTAAATCCTGCTAAAATTTGGGCACATTTCAGGTTTTTCCCGGATGTTAACGGTGAGCCCAAAGACCTAACGCAACCTATTTGCACTGTATGCAGAATGTGTTCCTGTGAAGGATGAGCAGACGACTAATTCATTTGGGCACATGAGTTCATCACCCCTCCGAGGCCGCAGAAATACCCCCAACCACGGCTGCGAGATCAGGTGCTGCGGCCGGATTAAGCACAAATGCATCTCGGCAGCCCACAATATCGGCTTATTGTTAAAAGGGAACTCCGGTATTTTTAAACCTGGACCTTATTTCTGGCATGAAATACGTTCATCTGCTCACCGAGAACAGTTTGGTGAAAGTCGGCGTCCTTCGGAAGATATTTAGATAACTGGAGATCCATATAACGGAGTGAACGGGGCTTAGAGGATGCAGCCTCTAAATAAGGCATTATCTGTCTTTATTTCACCAATACTTTAAGAAGAATGAATGAATGAACGTGTGCTATAGCTCTGTTAGCTCATAGCTGCTGTTATGTGGCTACTTGCAGCTATAGGAGAGCTAACGGAGGGATTTCTACACAGGCACTCTACTGGGACCACTTCATCCTGGAGTTCCCCTTTAATATCTTATGGCATTTAATTAATTCAAGATCGCCTTAAAGATTGAAAAACAGATCATGATTCGATCAAAAATCACTCCATCCTTATCGCTACGACGACCTTTTGGTTGGTATATGCCTCTCTGTTTTGATTGGTCGTTACTTGCTGATTCACATCTTCACCAGAACTGCACAGGAAACTAATTTTGAAATTCAAATTTTCCTTCCTGGACCTGTGAAAGTAGTCAGCAAAACCTTAATTATTACGTCGTGTTTCTGACCATTTTCCGTTTTAAGCTGAAACCTTTTCTGTCTGTGTGCAGGGTGAGCAGATATAAGGTGATAAGGATCATAACCACAGGCTGCTCGAGCTTGTCGGGACTTCTTTTGGTCTGCACCACTGACGCAGCAAAGTTGCAGCTGCTCTGCTCTGATTAAATTAATTCAAGATCGCCTTAAAGATCGAAAATCACTCCATCCCTTGTTGTTAGTTTCAGGAAGAAAAAAAAACTTTTTTTTTATTTTGTATTAAACTAGTCCCGACATAACCATGTGGTGTCCAAGAAGAGAGCCTGTTGGACACATGGAACAAGCCCCATTTTCTTCTTTGATGTCTTTCAGACAATCCATTGTGCAGTTTCAAGAAAAGGAGCTGCCTGAGTTGAGAAACCGTCTGCAGACTGTGAACAGAGACATTGAGAGACTCAAGGCTGATGTGGAGGAGCAGGAGACTGTGCTTGCTACCTTCATGTCTGAGGAGGAAACAGCCAAGGCCTGCCTGCAGGACATATCTCTCATGGATAGATACCTGGTACCTACTTCCTGTCTGCATCCTCTGACCACCTGGTCTCCTTGTTCCTGACAGACGCAGCCAGTTTTTTTTAAATTACATCTTTTTAAACGTTATAGCCTCACCCAGGTTTGCTTTATATACAAAATTTGGTCTATTCTCCTAAATCAATGTTTGAAATGGCTGCAGCAGCAACAAAAAATCTTTTTTTACGGAACATTTTACTCAATCTTCATGTCTTTTAATATTTCCAGATGGACCTTAAAGAGGTGGACAAGAAAATACTTCAGCATGCAGCCAAACTCCAGGGAGTAGACCTGACCAGAACCACCCAGCAAGTTAGTCAGGAGAAACAAGAGACTCAGCACAAGCTGGACACCAGTAAGACGTCACCGTTTAAAGAGAAATTCCTTTTATTTTTTTTATTTTACGGTCCGTGTAACCTGAGGTGAGAGAACTTGCTTGTGGTTGCAAATCTGAAACAGCTCAGGTGGGAGTTACATCCTGAAGCTGCGCTGATCTGCCAACACGTGCACGACAACCAGCTCGGCAGTGCAAACAGACCGGCTGATAATCAGGATTATGTCGTTTACCAGCAACACAGCAGCTGCTGGTTTCGTATTCACACGACATATAAGCATCAACTTATCTGATGGCGTGTGAGGAAGAGCCATTAAACTACTAAAGGTTCTGCTGGGTCCCTGGCAGGACATCCATAACTCCACGTGCACGCTAGTGCTGTGAAGAAGTGGTTCTCTTTTCGGTAAAACATTGGAAAGCTGTGATTCTTGTAATTAATCCAAAGAAACCTGATCAAGTGACAGTCGGCGCTAATCAAATATAAATAAAGATGAGGTAACTCGACTCGAGAGCGTGAGTCCTGACAGTCCAGTCCATTCGAAACAGCTGCTGTTGCATCATTTTAAATGAGCTGGCTGCTGATCACGTGCTTTCTGATTAAAATCAGGTAAACGTGGTCACCTCACGCCTATATGCTGCCTTCACAGGCCGGAGCCAGCAAGGGACCGCCTTGTTTCACATTCTTCAGTGCATACACCGAGCCGGCAGTAAATGAGCTTCCTCACGACTGATGCAGCAAATAGCCGGTGAAGTTTGAAAGCCAGCATATGACCGTGGCTTTGACTTAGCGGTCGATCCGCTCTGATAACATCACACGCTGGCAGCTGAAATAAATCAAATAAATGTGTTCCTTCGCTTCCTCTCTGCTCCTGTCAGTGTTGTGCAACACATTTTCTCTCTCTGCAGTAACAATGCTGTTGAGATGGACGGGGCTACGGAAAGTCCTCCCCAGGAGACCCTGCTTCCTTGCTGGAAACGGCTCCTGGGGTTGCAGTGCAGCTCGGTGCTTTAAAGCCTGGCTCGTGCCATGAAGCCAAACCTTTACTAACTCTGCTGAGGATGGGGATAATAAGTCCAACCAGAACTCTGTCAGAAGGCAATAAATAAGGAAGTAATAGAGCCAGCATTTTGGTTGTCTTTTGTGTCTTCCCAGCTTCCAGTAAGATGGAGCTCAATCGTAAGCTGATCCAGGACCAGCAGGATCAGATTCAGATGCTGAAAAGTGCTGTGAATGAGACGAGGGCAGAGAAGCTCCAGCTGAGCAGCGACATGCAGAAGCAGCAGCAGCTGGAGGATCAGTGTGTGGAGTTCACCACAGAGATACAGGCCCTAACCAGGGACATCAGGGTACATTTTTATGATAAACCACGTACTTTTGTCCATGTTTAAAGCAACATTAGGGCTATTTATGTTTTTTAAGTATAGTTCTTTCAATACAAAAAGCTTCACATAATAAATCTGGGTCCTTTTTTGTTAACTTAGGTTAACTTTTACCGTACTTAGGTAAGGTAAAAATGAGTCAAAATAAGGTTTTCTGTGCTGCATTCCACCTTTTGCATCTCCTTTGTGGTCATCCAGGAGTCGAAGGAACATCTGGCTCCTCTGTCTGCCGCTCTGGAGAAGCTGCAGCAGGAGAAACAAGACGTGGCAGAACGCAAGAGGCAAAGACAGGAAGAAGGGCAGGAGAAGGTCGGTGCATTATCACACTCGTTTGGCTGGTGCACGGCTGGGTTAATGCAGAGAATAAGTTCCTTTCTTCACTGAAACTACCCGGGACAAACCACTGTTTGTCTTTACGGTCGCTTTTTAGGCTTCTGATGGCATCTTTGTGGCCATAGCAACAAATTCACGTGTGTTGTCACGACAACAAGCCAAGACACGGCCAGATTCTGTGGTGTCACTTTAAGAGAAAAACTATTTGCACTGTATAAACTGAGTTCCTGATGATACCTGAAGTAAAAGCATGTGTTGTTCTTCTAATTCTTTTACTTTTTCCACTGAGAAATATTTTTTCAATTAAGCCGCTGTTGCCACTCTGATGCTGACAGATCAATGCCATTAAAGAGAGAGTGAAGGCTGTCGCCACACTGGAACGGGACATTACCAGATACATACAGGAAGGAAAGGAAGAATACAAAGAGGTAATGTGTGGACAGAGTCATGGTGGTAAAAGAACCTTTTCATTCATCTTTCTTTTGAAAGTTTCCGTCTGTGTATGTTTCACACGCTTCATAAACTTTTGGATGCGTTCACTTTGGAGTGCATTGAACAACTTTTCTCGTTGCTTCAGCAAAAAGAGTCCGAGCTGCAAGAGACCAACACTCAGCTCCATGAAGCGGAGAAGCAGAAAGAGAAGATTAATAAGGAAATGGGAAACATCCGCCAGGACATAGACACTCAAAAGGTACTGCTCCTGAGTCGAGGTATTTTACAGCCAGCATTCAGGGTCCTTTGGACCCTCTGACTTTTTTTATTCTAAGTTTCGTGTCGACAGACTTCACATAGAGAGAAACCGTAGAGATAATGCACCATTTGATATGGGATGGGAATAGATGAGATTTTGCTGATACCAAAGCTGTCTTTAATGCTTCTTATCATTCCGGTTCTTTATCAATTCTCGATTTTCTGCAAGGAAACGAGTGCATCACAAGTTTTCAGTGTGAATGTAACTGCTTGCTGTTTGAAATCCCAAACAGAATAACATTCGGGTTTCTTTGTCAGCTCCACACAGATTATTTGAATAAAATACAAAACAAGTTCCTGACTAACCTGAAATGGGGGGGGGGGGGGGGGCCTTTCGCAACCAATTTGTGACAAAAGGGTGACGCTCATTTACCCTTTTGATCACTGTCTCTGCGGCAGGAAGCTGTTAGCGGCCAGAGAGCTAATATTAGCCGTATAAGCAGGGTCTCGGTTAACTAAAAAGGAGGAAATTAGATAATAATGTGGGGGTGCTGACTATAAGATAGCGTTGTGATGCACGATATTTACCGTTGCAGCTGATCTGTTTCTCTCCTACAACACATCAGCACAGCCAAATTCCCCAATAAACCTGCTCTCTGTCTGAAATCATTACTAACCGGCCCACTGTTACTACAGAGGTGTTCGATGCTGATGCCGTGGAAACCGTGGAAACTCTTCTCAATTCCCATCCCCAGATGTGACACGCTGCTGAAGCAGAGACAGCCAAATGGCATCATCAGCCAAACCTTTTTTTCTCCCTCAAATGTGTAGATTTATTCGTGTCCGCTGGGCTCGGTTGGAACCTTCATGAAAAGCTGAGATATTTTGAATATTTCTCAGGTCCAAGAGCGCTGGTTGCAGGACAATCTGACCCTGAGGAAGCGTGTGGAGGAGTTGAAGGAGGTTGTGGCTAAACGTGAAGCTCTGATGAAAGACATGGGCAACATGCAAGTCCTGCAGCTACGCCAGTAAGAGCTTTGCAGCGTTAAGGTGTCCCAATGAGTCCGATAGTGGTAAAGGTGAAGGGAGCGGCTCGTTAGCCTTTAAAGATGGCATACGTCTCTTTAACCGCCTCATCATAATACTTTTAATGCCTAAAGCGTAACCACGGTCGAGCTTTGAGTTAATTAGCTGTAAAAACAACATTTTAATCTTTATTTAATCTTTATTGTGCTTTTTCCAGAGAACGTCGTGAAGCAGAACGGAGGTTGGAGGATCTGAAAAAGAACCGCAGCATTGCGCTGGGGCGCCAGAAAGGCTTTGAGGAAGAAATACTGCATTACAGGTGACGAATGCACTGATGTTAACACAGTAAAGAAGAACTTTATCGTCTGAAATGTTAATCATCAAACCAATCCTGGCTGATCTGTGGTTTTAACTTAATCTGTCAGCTGTTTGCACATAGATGGAGACGCACTCTCTCTTTTTCCTGCAATAAAACACACATTCAAAGAATCTTTATTGTCATTTCGACACGTTAAAAACATGGGCTGAAACTAAAGTAGTTTCTCTGGTTCCGATGCAAAAACAAGAATAAAAAAAAGAAACGGCTAACTACGGATATATACGATAAGCAAGATAAATAAAAGTGGAAATTAACCATTGACCATCCAGCTGGTGTGCAGTTTGGGTTAAAGTGAGACTACAGGGGTCCTCCAGAGTTTATCAGTCTCACAGCAAATTAAAGGCTTCAGTCAGCTGTTTGCACATAGATGGAGACGCACTCTCTCTTTTTCCTGCAATAAAACACACATTCAAAGATTCTTTATTGTCATTTCGACACGTTAAAAACATGGGCTGAGGAACAGGTGTTAAAAACAGCTTCCAGAGAAGCTGTTCCTCAGCCTGGTGGTCTGGCTCTTAATGCTCCGCAGCCTCCTGCCTGTGGTGGGGGGGGCAAACAGTGTGTGTGGGGTCCCTCATGATGCGGGAGGCCTGCTTCCTGGTGGTGGGTAGGCTGCGTTCCACAGTGCAGCTCTCACCACTCTGCATCCAGGTGATGCCTCATTGTGTGACAGACGGTAACAAACTTTGGACAATCCCCCACTTTTGACTACCTCTGTGCAGGAAAAGCCTTGAGCTGCACTCCAATCTGTGGTGCCCCCTTAGTGCGACAGCGACCCCCGGTCTGGCACCACTGCTCTGGGCTTTGGGCCAGTTTGAACAGTTTCTGCCATATTTACCGTGACGGAGCAGTCGGTGGATTGAGTGAGAAGATGTTTGCTATTTTCAGCTCGTTTAGCTGCAGCTGGCGAAAGGGAGAAATGTGAATTTGCTTATTTATCTTTCTTCATTGAAGCTGGGTTTGTAACTGTCATCGCTCACAGGAAAGAGCTGCGAGAGGAGCAGTATGACAAAGCTGAAGAGCGCTACAAAAACAAGATGGTCGTCATGAGGACAACAGAGTTGGTCATTAAAGACCTGGATCTCTACTACAAAGCTCTCGATCAGTAAGTTTTAAACTAACTTAGTTCAAAAGTATTTCTCCATGCACTCACAGTTCCATACTTCCACAGTTTTTTTTGTTTTTGTCATAACTTGCTGTTAATACTTAACATTTTCGTTCATGAGGCTGATGACGTGGGTTCTTGTCGGGTTTGGCCAGTTCTAAATCCTGCGTTTAAAAGTTGAAGATACTTGAAAGCGCTCTCCCCTCTGTGTGAGCTTGTGCTGCACGGTGGAGTTTGAGGGCAGGTCTGCCATCTTCTGCTGCTTATCTGGGTCTGGTCTCAGAGATCTGAGCATCCTAAACACGACTCTCCCAGGTCCTCTGCTGTAAGTCCAGGGTCTGCCCCGCTCCAAACCCAGAGTGGGCGAGCCCCCATTTTCAGGCATCGCATAAAATACCAAAACATATACATTTAGATTACAAATGTCTGGTTATTTAGACGTGTTTCCCACGAGTATTAGAGGGCGGGGTCGTGTGGAACAAAGATCTCAGGCATTTACTGAATGTGAGGACAGGATAAAGACTGAGTGACGCGAACCGAAACTCTTCAGGTTTGCAAACACAGAACAGATGCCTTAAAAGCCCCCATCGTATTAAGTTCAAAGGAATGGAAGTAGGTTCCACATGTGGAGATAAGACGTCAGGATGTCACCTTCAGGTAGAGCGAGCTCATTGGCTGCAGCTTGGTAAGAAGCTTGATCGTCTGTGGAAGACATCCGTTTTGAGCTTTTCTGTAATAAAATGCTTGCATTCTCTTTTCCTGGAATGAAGCAGACGTTTGTTGTCGTCATCATGGGGCATTTTGAGGTTAACCCCGCACGGTTTTTACACCAGAATGTCAGCGGCGGATGCATGTGGCGAGTGAAAAGTGTCGAGTGAAAGTGCAACTACGCTTGAATAAATATGATGCGTTTCCCATTTACTTTGCCTGGCAGAAGTATTCACTCTGTTGGTGATTATTCATGATCCGTTTGCATCGCTCCATCCAAGTCAAAGTTGTGTTGTCGACTTGCATAAAAGAGTCCTAACTTGATTCAGGGAAATGTTGGATAAAAATGTAAGAAAGGGATGCTGTTACCTGGTTTAAGGGTTCACATTTAGGTGGCTTGGACTGGTCTGTTGCTCTGTGGTGGATTCCCAGTCCAGCAGTTGTACACCAGTGGAACCCATCCAGCCCAAAGCAGCTGGAGCTCTTTTGCCCGAACAAATGAGCAAAAATCCCTGTGGCTGCATCTCCAAAACATCTGCAAAAAAGAGGATGTTAAAAAGAGAAAAGGTTGTGTTCCTCGTATCCTTGAAATCTCTCCAAAGTACATTAATTGTAGGTTTTAGGGCAAGAAAACAGGACTAAACAGGCCAGAAGGGGGGTGAACGCTGTTGTAAGGGTGACCCTGGAGCAAGTTTGCCTCGTCATGAGTTAACTTCACAGCTTGCAGAGCAGTGAACAGATTTGTGGTTGTGGTATTCTGCGTTTCAACAGTCACTGAATTTCCTTCTGTGTAGGTGGACAGCGTCTCAGAAAAATCTGAATAAGCCTCTAATCCTAATTCATCATCAAAGAATTAGAAAGTGTGATGCTGCAGACCAGCAGCTGAAGCTTTTCTTCACATCCACTGCTCTGCTCGGTGTGATTTTACAGCTGATTAGCCAAATGCACACTAATCTCTCATTGTTCTGACAGTCCATCTGGTTTTTTTGCACATTTTCACACACTGAAATGTCACATAGTTGCCCGTTTTCAGCTGCTCTCATTCTCATTGCCTTCATTTCCCCGGGCTCCGGTTAATCCTCGGTTTCTACTCATGCCAGCAAGCGTTTTTTATTCTCTGAAACGTGGTGTTTCTGTCGAAAAGAGTCACAAACTTAGGAAAAACTCTGTCTTTGAGGAAGTGGGTGTCCACCGTTTCAGATAAGCATCTGAGAAGAGAGCAGAAGCATCATTTACCAATATATGTGGGTCGGGTACGGCGGCGTTATCAGATTAAAAGCCTTCGACAGTAATTTACATGTGTCACAGTTTCTGTCTGCATACACAGAAAAGGCTTCCGTGCTCAGCTGTGAAAGGATGCAGTCATTATAGCTGGATGAAGGTGTTCTGTGTGATGCTCTCTGTATCCAGATGAAGCCTGTTTATTTACTACAGCAGAACCAGGCTCAGGGAGGGTTCAGCTCGGTGTTCTTCACGCAGTGATGACACGTCTGGGGAAGTGAAAGCATCACAAAGAGGTTATTGGGTCAAAGAGAGCCTGCGTTGCTATGTTTACCAGGACTTCTGAGCTCTTTGATGTGTTTACAAAAGGAAGTTGATGTTTTATGGACTTTCATCGGTGATCGGCAGGTCCAACACGATTGTTCTAAAAACCTGGGAAGAGTTCTTCCTGCCAGCTTCAGGACCTTCTGTGTTCCTCCACCAGAGTTCGCCACAGAGACACCGAGAACCCTGGAGTGAATAAGTGCCCTGAGACGGGATTCGCTTAACTCAGACGGGCCGAAGCTCCATAACTTAGACGGTTCTGCTCAGAGCACCAGCTGTGAGTGTCACCTCCCCCTGGCCTGCTCTGTAAAAGTGTTTTAGTGCCATTCAAAGATGAATTTCAGTTCAAACAACCGCTTTTTACTGACTCAGATGAAACCTGTCGTTTTTTTTTACCCTCGCAGCGCCGGAAGTCTGTAGTCATTCCTAACATCAGTTGACTAAGCAGTTGCGTAAATAAGACTCAGTAGGCCAGATGCAGGGATAAGAGCTTTTCATCTCCTCTTCGTGGTGCACAGTCGTCTCCTCATGGCCTTTGAAGGAGGTGTGTTGTTGTTATCACTCTTATCACTGAGCTTTTCTTTAGCTTGCTAGATTGTAGACCAAATTGTTCTTGGTATGCAGGAAGGCGGCAGCGGCTTATGCAACACGTATCTGGTCTTGTATCGATATTAAAGTGGAGTTTTATGGTGGAAGCAAAGTGTCGGGTTTTCACTTTGCAACCAAATGATCAGAAAGTAGAAATAGCTGCAACCACATGTGCAGCGTCAGGCAGCGTTTGACCTACATAAAAGCTCTTGTGTATTTTGTCAGCTTGAGATTGCTTACCTGGCTGCGTGCGCGGTGGCGTGCACGCTCGGTGGCGTCCTCATTTGAACAGGTTTGATGCACCGTGCTGTGGCTGTGTGTGATGCTCAGAAACTTCCTGCCTTCCATAGTCAAATGTAATGTTTTATGAGACTCGTCTGTTGTTCCCTTTCAATTAAATTCAATGTACAACCCGCCCTCGTCTTCCTTTTCTTTTCCACAGAACCATCATGAAGTTCCACAGCATGAAGATGGATGAGATCAATAAGATCATCAGAGACCTGTGGCGCAGCACCTACAGGGGTCAAGGTGCATCCCACCTTTAAGAAACGAACACATTAGTTCTTTTCAGCTTTTGTGAGCACAGAGTTCTGCTTCCCTTTGCTGGATCTTTTCCTCTGGTCTCTGTTGCAGATATCGAGTACGTGGAAATCAGGTCTGATATGGATGAAAACGCATCGGCGGGACTGAAGCGGCGTATTTACAACTACAGAGTGGTTATGGTGAAAGGAGACGCAGCTTTGGACATGAGAGGCCGCTGCAGCGCCGGTCAGAAGGTGCAGCGTTGACCATTCAATTCAATTCAGCTTTATTTATAAAGCGCCAGATTACAACAAATATCATCTCAAGGCCTTAAGTAATAAAGTCCAATTCAAGCCAATTGGAATTCAATTCATTGTAATCATAATCCAATTAATTCATATAGAGCCAATTCAAAAATAATATCCGAGCTAAGGAAACCAACAGATTGGACCGAAACTTGTCTTCAGTCCAATCTCCCGTCCTGAGCCTGAGGGACTGTGGAAAGGAACGACTCCCTTTAACAGGAAGAAACCTCTGGCAGAACCAGAACCAGGAAGAAACCTCTGGCAGAACCAGAACCAGGAAGAAACCTCTGGCAGAACCAGGAAGAAACCTCTGGCAGAACCAGAACCAGGAAGAAACCTCTGGCAGAACCAGAACCAGGAAGAAACCTCTGGCAGAACCAGGAAGAAACCTCTGGCAGAACCAGAACCAGGAAGAAACCTCTGGCAGAACCAGACTCAGGAAGAAACCTCTGGCAGAACCAGAACCAGGAAGAAACCTCTGGCAGAACCAGGAAGAAACCTCTGACAGAACCAGACTCAGGAAGAAACCTCTGGCAGAACCAGAACCAGGAAGAAACCTCTGGCAGCACCAGAACCAGGAAGAAACCTCTGGCAGAACCAGAACCAGGAAGAAACCTCTGGCAGAACCAGGAAGAAACCTCTGACAGAACCAGACTCAGGAAGAAACCTCTGACAGAACCAGACTCAGGAAGAAACCTCTGGCAGAACCAGAACCAGGAAGAAACCTCTGGCAGAACCAGACTCAGGAAGAAACCTCTGGCAGAACCAGAACCAGGAAGAAACCTCTGGCAGAACCAGACTCAGGAAGAAACCTCTGGCAGAACCAGAACCAGGAAGGGTGGCCATCGGCCTCGACCAGCTGGGATTTGAGAAGACAGAAAAGAGGGAAAAGAGGGGGGAAAAACACCATAACACCATTCAAAGGATACCTGCTGGAACAGGGAAACACAAGTTAATAACCACAATAATGTCACAGGGACATAAAATCATCTGAGAAATTAAACAGGAGGAAAAAGGTGTGACAGATGAGCTCCCCCAGCAGTCTGGGCCTATAGCAGCAGAACTATGGGATGTTTCAGGCTCACCTGAGCCGTCCCTAACTATAAGCTTTATCAGGAAGGAAAGTTTGAGCCTGATCTTAAAACGTTCCTTTTCACCGGTTTGCACCTGGTTTTCCTCATCATTTGTGGTGTTTGCAGGTGTTGGCGTCCCTGATCATCCGTCTGGCTCTGGCTGAGACCTTCTGTCTGAACTGTGGGATCCTGGCCCTGGATGAGCCCACCACCAACCTGGACAGAGAGAACATCGAGTCGCTGGCACACGCCCTGGTGGAGTCAGTACCCCCCCTTTCAGTTTCACCTGGTGCTGAAACCTGATCATTCAGCCTGACCCTTCGGTGGAAGCCTCCCTGAAGAGAACCATTGAAAATACAGTTTAACTTCTCCGCTTTTACGGACTTCTTTGCTCTTCTCTACAGAATTATCAAGAGTCGCTCTCGTCAGCGCAACTTCCAGCTGCTCGTCATCACTCACGATGAAGACTTCGTGGAGCTGCTGGGGCGCTCCAGCTACATCGAGCACTTCTACCGGATCCGCAAGAATCAGGACCAGAACTCTGAGATCACAAAGTGCAGCATCTCTTCCCTGTCGTCGTACCTCCACTGAACGTCACAGGAAAGCTTCAGCTCAGGCTCAGTTTAGCTTTCAGACAGCTGGAGAAGTCCAGCTTCAGCTCAGTTCCACATTTGGACCATATTCAGCGTGCCTCACACTGAAATATGGAACTTTTCTCTGCAATGCAACTGTTGCAGCTCTGTTCTGGGTGAAAGAAACTTTTGACGCATGCTCCTTTTCTTTCTTTCATTTTCATTCGTTAATATCCTACTTTTACTGAGAAACTGGGTTAAAGTCGCTCCAAAGCGTGTTTGTTGAAGACATTTGGACAATCATCACAAGTGGAAACTCAGTTCTGAGCACCTTTTATCGTCTTTTGATTTCTTAAATTCCTCCACATCTGTGCTAGTGTTTGTAGTGTTTTCCGAAGGCAGCAGAGACCTCTCTGACACGTCCTGCCGTTTGACTCCACGCCTGCTTGTTGAATAATGTTCTGGAATTAAATCAATTCTGAGGCACTAAGTTGTTGTTTTTTTCTTTCTTTCTTTCTTTCTTAAAGCCAACTAACCAACCCGGTTTCGGAGAAAACAGCTTTTTTTTTTGTGAAGTTGCTCATCAACCACAGTTTAATCTTATCTCTCTCACACACACACACACACACACTGCATTTGGGGTTTTTTGTGATGGGACGACACGGTGGAGGCGTGGGCAAAGCAAGTATAAATTTGTTCTCTGTCAGACCTTCAAAGCAAACTGAAAGCTGACAACTGAGCATTCAAGAGCTTCAAAGGTACTCGAGAAAGCATCTTCCAGAGGTCGACGAGCAACAAGTATGAAGGTGTTAACGCTTCTGCTGGTGTCTGTGTTGGTCAGCCGAGACGCTGCCAATCCGGTCCAACATAAACCCCTCAACTTTCTAATTGACCTGGCTTCCAATTTGATCAGAAATGCCACGAAGGTGAGAGCTCTTCTGCCATTATCTTGCTGTTCTTGCAGCTGTTTTTGCAGCTGTTTTTGCACTGGTGTTGAAATGGAGGTAATAACTTGTCTCGTGTTTGTTCTCAGCAGCAGGACCACTTTGTGGAGGATGTGCAAAAGCTGGTGGACGCCGGCTGCCATGTGAGGAGATCGCCTACGCTGATGTCATTCTGTGATGTCATTCTGTGATGTCGTTCTACAGGCACTTGTTCGCCTATGAATCTTTGCTTGTGTGCGTTGCAGGGCGACTTCTTCTGCAAAGTCGAGGAGGTCCTAAAGGGGCATCCCAACTCCAGCACAGACGGCAGGGATGAGATGAAGCTGCTGCGACACCTCAGGGTTTACAACCAGAAGGTAGGCGTGAGGCTGGCTTTGACAGGAGGCTTGAGCCGTGTTTTTTAAAGCTTTAATGCACTGAACACACTTGATGTCTTGTGTTTCAGATCAGCTGTACAGAGATACTGAAGACGGTGAAGACGTCGAGCCAAAGAAAGCCCATGTCAGATTTTCTGACTAATATCATGGAGTGTAGCAAGCAAAACAACTTCAATGGGACATGGAACAAGACGGTTGCATCCGCCTCAAAGGAGTGACCCGCCTCACGAGTCTGTCGCTGGATGTTTGCATTTCCTAAAAGTTCACTGGGCAGTGAGATTTAAAGCACTGGATGGTTAAAGCCGACTTCTTTTATGGGTAGTTTTGTTTTTTTTCTTTCTTTCTTTGTCAAGTAGTTGCTGGTTTTCATTGTGTAGCAGCTCCATACAGAACGGTTCCAAGGTTTTCTTTGCTTTGTTGGCTTTTATGCGTCCGCTCGGCCATCTTTAATCTGCAGAGCAGCTGTAACTTCACACGGCAACATATTTAATTTAAGTCATTTTATTTAAACTAACTTTTTTGTGATGTCTGTATTTGAATGAAATATTTATTGTAATTTTTCACACAGCAATGAAATGAGTATCTGCTGAACAATAAATCTCTTTGCCCATGAGTGGAGCTTGTTTGGAAATGATTTGTTCAGCTTCTCTTTGCTGTAAGGATGGAAGAATCCAGGCTGTGTCAAACCACTTCAGAAAGCTTCAGATCTTTAGCTGGTTCTCACACAGACTGTGGACTCACTCACCTTTAACTTAACTGGTTTTATGCTACTTATCATGGCTTAATCTTAAACAGTTATACAGTCTTTAGTTAAAGGTTACTCCCTTTGGAACTTAGCTGCACTTGAAATGCTCCTACTTACATGTATCGTCATATCATCGCAATATTATACAATTTTTTAAAATGAGATTTAATTTAACCTCACTGGTTTAACATTAGGTAGTTAAATAATCCCTCATTTTTGCCTAATTCCTTTTTTTTTTCTTTAATAATCACACTATTTTTCGCCAACAATAGTAACAGAAAGGGTTCCTTAGCAGAAAACCACTGTTAGGTCCAAGAATCCAGCGAGTCTGGCCGCTGATTCAAAAATAAGATCCAATCGTCTTTCCCGCAGCCAGCAGCAGCCAGCCTCTGTCAGTAAGTCCGCTGAGAGGACTTTAGCTGGGAGACTCGGACCCTGGATGCTGGACAGGACCAAGTTGTCAGAAAAATTCTCTCAAAATTAGGCTCCGAGTCGCTGGATCAGCACAAAACCTTCATTTCTTTTGCAGGAAGCTGGCTCAGAGTTGCTATTTATATTATTTATGTTTACTGGACACAAAATGTAACGGGAAAACGAGTTCAGACGGTCAAAGTCACGAGCTACACAGTGTTAGAACCAAAAGGCTTCACATAAACCTTTTTCTTACAGCTTTTCTCAGAGTCGTACAGTATTTTCTCTGCTGCTGTGTCCTGCAGGCAAACAACTTTGGTTTAGATATAACGTGTGATCACAGTCGTCATTGTGGCTTTTTCCCATTTCTCCTTACATACACTCGACTTCCACATTCGATTTTACATCATCGCTATTTTAACGTGGGCTTATTTTAATGTTTCTCAGCCCTCAGACTTTCCAAATGTACATGAAAGCATGACTTGCAGCTGATGATGTCGTCATAGTTTGGACCCCATCGTTTCGCCCTTTCTCTTGATCAGCACCAGCAGTTTCCCCACTCGCCCAGAGTCCTTAATTCAGCTCACCAGTGCTAAAGTATGGGAAAGTGCTGTCTTTAATTGCACTTTTAACCTGTAAGCTACCATGCAGTTTGCTTTATTGTCAATTTGTGGGCTCGATGCTTCCAGGTTCTTTTCTAAACCCCTCAAAGTGACTTTTTAATCGATCATAATCATGGTTGTGCACCAGCATAGTCATCTATCCCATGTACTGTCTGGTCTAATACTTTTGACACTAAGAACTTTGATGCAAATGAACTTTTAAAGATAACCCAGATGAATGCGGACTGATTGAGTACAGTTCTACCTCAATCATATACAGGCTTCTGCAAAACGCTGCTTTCCTCACCCTTATCACTTTTTTGCTTTCAAACCGCATCACCGCTTTTGCTCAGCTAGATTATAGACTTTCTGCGTCTCAGTATTCAGGGAATCAATAATGAGCTTCACTGAAATGTTAAACAAGGCCTTGAAACTGCAACACTGTGCTGGTGCTGTAGGATCAGCGAAGGGCAAATGTCCTGACATGCTGTGGTTCAGAGCCAGATGGAAGAAGCTCTATCATCAGCATCAGGACAGGATTACCAAATGTGCACAAACCACAGTGGAATACATGCAATGCCTCACATTCACTGGGTGTTGGTGGGTTATATCAGATTACCACTTCTTTGCTTCAAAATTAAGTTCAGAAACTGCAGTTATGCTCATATGATGCATGCGATTCTTGCCAAGAATCCAGGTTGACAATCTCACACGATTAAGATGTGGTGTTAAGAGACCGAGGCGCACATAAAAGGCACGTTGAGAACCCCCTGGTGGGTTAATCTGGCCATGAAATAAAACCACGTTACCCTGGTGTGGCTGTGAAGCAGTCAACTCTGAGAAAACCAACCCTGCGGTCAAGTATGGTCTGACGCTTTGGGTGTGTCACAATTTGTCAAACAGTGTTGTTATAATAAGCACAACCATGAGTGGTAATCAAGGCTGTGAAGGAAAGTCATCTGGAACATCATGTCAGAGTGGCGCAGACCTTAGTCCCACCCAGAATCTGTAGCGGAAACAACCAAAAGTAATTATTTTTAGGTCAAATGAATCCTCCAACATGCAACCAAATAACCTCAAAGCATTAAGAATAACATTTGCATCACTGTTTATGATTTTTCTCTGTGCCAGCATCAGTTTTAGATTGAATAACGACGATAATCTATTTCCTTCGAACTGCGGCTGCCCATCTGTTGATTATTTATTCTTCAATTGGACCAGAGGGAGCCACCATTTACTGTTTGTGTGCAGAAGCCCTGATGGGCCTTGAAATAGCGATGCAGAAACGTTTAGAAGTTCAAATGATCGCTCAAATATTCATGATTCTGTAAATCATTCAGCCACAACGAACTTCCGAAGAAGTCTTTTTTCGTGCAGTGCACTCAGCTAATCGGGCGCCCCAGAAATGCATGTGAGTGAACGCTCAGCCTGGCTGCAGTGCGCTGGCTCCCTCTCTGAGAAAAACACGTTTCACCACTCTTTTCCCCCTTGCCTCGGACAATGTACCCGTCACTCAGTGACTTGATGCAATGTGAGAGCTGCGGGGTGGCTTGCTGTTGGTGGTGGTTGGGTCTCTGTGTGGCATTCAGCTGTGTGTATGAGCGCTACTGAACCGTGGCTCCCTCATTACTTAATAAAGAGAATCACTCTCCTTTTCAACAGTACTTTTTTAAAGAGCTGCTGGAATATTCCCAATATTTTGGAGGGAAGAGCTCTCATATCGGTCGAGTTTGCGTGAAGAGGAGATGAACCTCGGTGTGCTCAGTGGGGCACTGCTTGATCATTTTCCTTTAGCACACAGGATGATGTTTGAAGTACAGCCTTTAGATGAGTTAAAGAAGCAATACTGTGATCTGAAAGTACTCTATTACAATCAGGGAGCCAAAAGAAATCCCAGTCTGAAGGAACATTACAGTGTTCTCCCCATCAAAGACTTACAGTTCAGCTCCGCACTGGGAAGTGCTTTTTAGTTCAATGATTCAGGCAGAAGCCAGCTGTAGCAGATGTAAAATGTTCTTTATTTGTTATAAACAAACGTGCTGCGTGTTACATCATATCTACACTTCAGATTCAACTGTGCAACAGAGGCAAGTAAATAGATTCAGTGAAAAGTGAGAAATGTTTTACAGCTGCAAGAGGTGGGAAATAAAAGGAAAACCTCTGCTCAGGCATCTGAATCTTTTAGGTGTGTACAAGCAAGTTTTAGATCATTGCTTGTATTTCGAGTGGCTTAATAAATACCATTTTGGTATGTTCTTCCCCTTGATCTGCACACACACACACACACACACACACACACGTGACTCAGCGCTGGCTGCTTCTTTATTGTGTTCCTGGTCGATTAGCCTCGGGGCTGTCTTCAGGGCCCAGGGCCGGTGGGAGCAGACAGGGGGAGGGCGGGTGGCTGCATCTGCTAGGGGACCTCCTTCAGGGGCCCCACTGTGGCCTGGTTCAGTTTCTATGTCTATCTTCAAAGGCACAGCCCTGTGGAGGAAGAGAAGAGAGAAGACGGTACACAGACAGCGGAGCTGCCATTGTTGTTTTCCCATGTGCCCTCCATCAGCCTGCAGTTACTGGGGTGACGGAGCATGTCAACACTGAGCTGCTCTGCACCCTCAAGATATAGAAGGTACACAGAGATATGAATACGTTTGAACTTTTTAACACTGACTGGTTATATTAGATCTCAATTTGCCATATAATTAAAAAAAATCCCAGCTCAATCGCAGACTTCTAACCAATTTAAAAATGATTTTGCTTGCTTTGCTGACATGTGCAGCTGGTGGATCAGAGACAGGAAGGGAGCGCTTCTTCTTTTGTGTGAAACCCCACTGCAGCTCGTGCTGTGCACAAATGAAATAAAATGAATAAGATATGCAGCGTTAAAAGCTAATGAACGGGCCTTGAGATGGACGGAACTTAGAACGGGAGGAAGTCTCTGCAGCCTCCCCGCACCTCGTGGTCCTCTCTGTTGCAGGTCCTCCGGGGGCCCCTGCTGTCACAGGGCCTCAGTGTCAGACTGTCCGAGCCAGTGGGGATGCACTCACCTTGATGTGACCAACTTGGAAATGAAAAGAATGAAATCCAGACAGTCAGCCATGAGAGATTTGCTGATTTTTGCTGTCGCTTTTCCTCTGGATTCCAGTCGTCCTACCTGTTGTTCACCTTCCATCCTCCCTCTCCTCCATCTATCTTTTATTTCTTTCTTCCACACCCTTCCTCCACCACCATCTTTTCTTTCTTTTCGTCTTTTCTTTCTAGCTGTGTTCATTCTCTTCTTCTGTTCTCCAGCTTTTGCCTCTCCTTCTAAAAATGACTTTTCTCTCTTCTTCTCCTCTCTTTCCGCTGTGTTGCTACGCTGCAGCCCAATGTTCTTGAAGAGGATTATTATGTTTGGCAGACTGTGTGGTGATTGTATCTTCATATGCTCTAATCTGAGTTTGTGCTCAGACCTTCACCTGACCAGCTAAGTGCTTTGTAGGGAGAAAAAAAATCACGCCACAGTGAGTTATTTCTGGCTGGGTTAGTCTTATTTCTCTGGGCGCTTTGATAATGGAGAGGACTTGAATAATGAATGGGGTGTATAATACTGTTCCTAAGACCTGCTGAATGAATTAGGCAAGTGCACATAAGTTAGTTCTCTGCGAGTGTCCCTAATATCTGTGCACACCTCCTTTGTCTTTTCAGTTTTATGCTCTCATTTAGTGTTTTTGTCATTTGAACACTGGAACACTTCATGTTGACTAAAATATATAAAACTGCATCTTTTTTAGCTCCTGCGCGAGCATCTTTGCATCTTTGGACACATCTCATTAGCATTTGCTAACTGCATTGTGTTAAGACCTGATCTTAACATCAGCCGAGCCACGACCGACCCGGTCTCTACCCAGTGCTGGTGAGACATCAGACTGATTATTCTCAGTGGAGGGAGTTTATCAGAGCTCGGATGTGTTTCAGATAGATTCAAACATTAAAGTGGAAGCAAAAGCTAAATAGTTTTTCTTTAAATGCACTAGAAGTTCAGAATGTGCCAAGAAAAGTGACGCGGGTGTAATAATTATTTGAAATGCATTTAATGTGGACTGCTAGGTCACAGAAAATAGTGAAATTAACCACAATTAACCAAAATATTGGTTATTTCCTTTATTTTTTCTAAAAGTGCAGCGACCTCTGTGAAGGTCACACCATCCGCTGCAGGTCTTCAACTTTTATCTGCAGAAGAGTTCTTCAGACTCTCAGGTTCATCTGTGACGCTACAGGATAAGAATCTGAACGTCTGAACCGCCCTAAAACATCTACACTTAGGCTCTTAAACTGTAAAAGTAACAATTAGAAATGTGTGCTTGTCAAATTTTTCAAAAAGTTTCAAAGTAAAGTTGATCAAGTTCACAGTGTGTTTGAGAACAAATGTGTTGAGAACGGAGAAGGGAACAGGAGATGGACAGCATCTCCTGCTATACCTTTAAAAGACACCCATCACCTTGGCCTCAAGTTTCTACAGAGTAACCCAATCTGCCTGTGCGTGTGCGTGTGTGCGTGTGTGTGTGTGTGTGTGTGTTTGGACTCCTGCAGCATAGGTTGGTCCTGCGCTGGTTTGGCTTCTGACGATAACTGAAGGTGACTAATAGAGAGGTTGCTGTCTTCCTCCGCTCTGGTCACATTCTCATTTGTTGCTGCTGGCACCTGATGAATTATTGAGTTCTGGGTGTCTTGGCTCCCACCCTTTCCCTCGCATTCCCCCAGTCCGCTCCCACGGATGACAGCCTCCCTGTGCGTGTGTGTTAAAGCGAAATGTGTGTACCACACAGTGAAAGTGCACGCATTCGTCAGCAATTAAACAGCGCTTCCATCCCCATTCTGTCAGAAAAGCTCTTCCCTGCATGAGGACGCCGCAAGTCAACACAAGTCTCCTCTTTCCCGACCGTTAGCTCCTGTTTGTATTCTTTAACTATCTTTTGGCGAATGCAGTCCACATAAATTTTGTTTGAACTGTAAAGTGTGGTTTTATTATGCAGATAATGCGCAAATGCCCCCCTCCCCAAACACAGATTATCGCATGAGAAACAGCGATATACCTTTCAGCTGCTGTGCTGAATAATTGAAGTGCCCTCAGTCTCCACATGCCGCTAACTCACAGGCCTTCAGCTCAACTTACCACCGAGACAGGACGTTATGATATCAATCCTGCTATTGCAAGGATCAATTATTCACACACAGCCTAACCTCGCATTTCCGCCAGAAAATGAGCTTTTCTCCACCAAACTGGTTGTCCTTCCAATGGCATCTTGAGGGGAGACACAGCTCACACAGAGAGGACACAAGTAACGTTTGGGGTTCGCAGTTTCCCTCACAAACACCGATTTGGCACCAAGTTTGATTAAGCCTCGTCGTCAAAGAGAATATCCGGCGGTCTGTGGCTGGATTGAAGCAGAAGGATTCAAATTCATTTGCCTGATATATCCGGTAACCTGCCATTAACGTTTGGACAAGAAGGGCCTGGATGGTTGAAACGACGCTTTTCTCTGGTGTTAGTTTATAGCCATGTTTTATTTGATTTAATTTGCGTGTGCTTAAACGAAATAAAGAAAAGTGGCACGCGTAAAGCGAAATGTCCGCAGAGATGACGCAAAACGCTCCCAGAGAAGTTGAAGCGTATAAATCGAAAGGCCATGACACAAAACGTGATAAAGTAGACGATTAAAACTATAGGAAATGGTTAAAAATATATTTACAGTCAAATGTTTTGGAATAAAGCGTTTAAAGCCAAATAAGACTCATTTAAATGATAGAAAAATACAAAATGTCCTCTTTCCTGGGTCAACCTGTGGTGAAGGCTGCCTCCCTGGAGTCACCAGAGTTCCCAGCTCATCCGCATTACTTAGCTGATATATAATTAATATCGCATCGCCATTACTTAATCATTTCAAAACTCCATGCTCGACACAGTCCGATAAAACGAAGGCATCCATAATTAAGCCTGCTTTAATTAGAAGGAAAGGAACCATTTGCAGCGTGTTAAAAGACACACTTTCGTCCCTCTGCGGCGTGAAAATCACGGTGAAAATGGAGGCCCCCCCTCCTGTTACGCATGTATCATATAAGACGATGCATATTTAATTCCAGAAGAGGTTTGGGGGGATCTATAAATAATACAGACCATAAAACAACCTGTTTACACACACGAAAAATAAATGAAAAAAAGATAAAAATATATATAACCTGTAGAAAAGTCTGAGTCTGCAGCTCAGCTGGTAAAACGCCACATTTGTAGGCCTCGAGGCGCCGCGTCGAGCTGAAAACATGACAACAATCCACAAAAATAAAGCCGCTTCAGAGGAGTTTTAGAAAATAACCATTCATTTATTCAGTTTGAATTTCACACATTTTTTTCAAGTGAAATCAAAAGTGAGGAAAAAAAAGGTAAATACTCAGGTTAGGTGATAGGTTTGTCTATACTTCAGCTGGGCTTTCATCATAAATATATACAGCTCACCTGCAACCTGCAGTAAAATATAGCAGCGGCCACAGCACGCGCGTGTGCCCTCTATAAGATGGTGTCATTTCAATATCTAAATAATTCAAGGTAAACAGACTCAGAGTGCCGTGCTTTGTGTAAGACTGACTCGAATTGTTCATTTCTGTGCGTAAATCACGACCACACGGTTCATAAAAAGGAGCGGATTCATTCGCAAAAATAGTGCTTAAAAAGTGACTTTTTTCTCCCCCCTTTAACATTTCAGCCTTGAGCTCACACTCCTCTAAAGGCTCCACATGAGGATAAATACATTTTAAAAAAGCGGAAACACATTTCTGCAGATAGGACGTGGACAATGGCTTGGTGTTACAGAAAGGAAGTCAGAATATTTCCCTCCTCTTTCAAACTCTCTCTCGCCTCAGTTGAAGTCATTTGACAATACAGCAGCCCCCACATGTGACATCTAAAATCCAGTTTGCATGTTAAAAAAAAGAAAAAAGAAACGAAAAAGTTCCCTGAATGTAACAAACTGTCAGGGTGAATTCGTTCTTAGTGTGCAAGATACATGAAAACATCAAAATCACCCTCCTCACACATAACACATTTATAGTTTCCAAAAAAAAGGTGCAACGATGAAGTGACACGACATCAGAAACCGAAGGAAGTTTAAAGTCTTTTTTTAACTATCCAGATGAGACGTGTTGATAAATCCCTGTTAGTCGGGCTATTATTAATCACTCGATCAAAAATGTAGCAGGCTATTTTATTCATGATGTGAAACTCAGTGCCCCGCGGAGTATTTCATTCGTTTCTGTTTTTGCCGCTGGTTGCAAAACCACACTCGAACCACATTCTTTTTCAGGTCCAGTTTCTCAGCGATTGCTGCTATTTTTTCCGAGGAGGGCCGAGGCTGGATGGCAAAGTAAGCCTCCAAAGAGCGCTTCTCCGGCGCGGCGATGGAGGTGCGCTTTCTTTTCCTCTCGTTCCCGTTGAAAAGGTCCGGCTTGCTGCTTTTCTCTCTGTAGGCAGCTTCGGCTTCCTCCAGCCAGGCCTGCAGAACCGGCTTGAGCGCAATCATGTTGTTGTGGGACAAGGTGAGGGACTCGAACCTGCAGATTGTGCTCTGGCTCAAGGACCCCACTCCGGGGATCTTGAGGTTGGCCAGCGCTGACCCGACGTCCGCCTGGGTCACCCCGAGTTTGATCCTCCTCTGTTTGAACCGCTCGGCGAAGGCTTCCAGCTCCCTGGGATCCGACTCCACGTCGTTGATGCACGCCATGCCGCCGTGCACCGACAGGGAATGAGGGTGGGCCATGTTGGCCATCGCCTGGTGCAGCTGCCCCATGGTCTGCAGGTGGTGGTGAGGGTGCTGGTGGTGGTGCGCCGCCGTGGTCATCCCTGGAGGCTCTGGAGCCCCCATCCCGGTCACGGCCAGGCTGGTGGAGAGGTGGTCTAGGAGGTCCCCGGCCTCCAGGGTCTGTCCGAGGTGGTGATGGTGGTGAGAGGCGATGGTAGAAGGAACGTGGGAGATGGGCACGGTGGTAGAAGAAGAAGAGGAGACTGAGGTGCAGGGGACACTGCTCATGGTATGGTAAGTCACGTCTGGTTTGAACGGGTGACTCTTGCCGTGAGAGACAATGCTGTCAGCAGCCGCCAGAGCCTCTGCCCGTGCCAGCAGGCTCTCATCAAAGCCTCCGAATATATTGCCCTGCAGCTGCAAGCAAGAGTGCGCATACTGGAGTCAGTGGGGAATTCTGTCAGGCAGCTCTCAGGATCTAAAAAACATTTTTTTTCAAAGGCAAGCAGTGCCGAGGAGAGGAGAGAACCCTCCTCAAAGCGCAGGTCATAAAAATTAATATGAAAGCAAGAGCATTGCTTGAATAGACATATGGATGAGAGGGGCAGGAGGGGGTTGGGAGGGGAAGAGGAGGAGGGGGGTAGACAGACAGAGGAGCGAGCAGAGAGAGATAGCGAGTAAAACAAAGTCCTGTCAAATCAACTTTACAGGCATTTCCAGTGTGATATTTTCCCCCTCCTTTCACCCAATATACACTCCATCCATTTCCCCCCCGACCTGAACGTACCTGCGGGGCGGGCAGGCAGACTCTGCGCATGCCCTCCGAGCCTGAGTGCAGGCCGGGATACTTGGGCTCGTGCAGGGCCGGGTGCATGGAGAAGTGCTGTTTGCCGTTCATGGTCATCATCATCCTCCCCGCAAGCACCTGGCAAGCAGCGTGGCCCCTGACATGAAAGCCGGGGAGCGGACAACCACAGAGCTCCTCTGCCCTCCTTCACCAGACTGAGCTGTTCACTTCGGCAGCTCCTCCCGGCATCCCTCTGTCCCTCTTCCTCCCCTCCTCCTCCTCCTCTTTCAGCCTCCCTCCTCCTCCCCTCCTCTTCTGATCAACTTACAAGTTCCAAACGTGAGGCCTGCGTGCGCAAGCGTCAGAGGACAATGTCACCCAAAAGAACTTTAATATTTTAATGAAAAGGCTGTTCATTGGTGTGACACTGATTGATTTGGACACATTTTCGTTGATACATTTCAGGATGTGCATGCCTAAAGGTAGCATAAGAGGCTACCAGGTCAACTTAAGTGGTATCACTTTTGTTTTAAAGAACGGGGCCTAATTTTAACTTCTTCACATCTCCTCTCCTCAACTTAGGTTCAAGCCGACACGCAAGATGAGGTTATGCATTTCAGGACCATGGACAGCGCAAAGTGCCCTGTGTTTCGTCACTGATGGATGGCTTGATGGCAGAAAAAAATGTATTTTGGTTCTGCAAACTGTATTTCTGACGACTTTGGACAAAAAGCTAACCCGACGGCCTTGGTCGTCAGTGCTGCCCTTACCAGACTTCTCATGTGGCTGTCTGGTTAAAACTCACGGGCCGAAAGGGGAGCCATGCAGCCCGAGGAGGGCTGATGACACTACGGGTCCATCTGATCCTGCCGGTCGCCTCTCTGGTTCCCCAGACTCTGAATAATTTAGCTGCATGGTGGCAGGCATCCATTACCACGGCGGCATGCGTTCTTATTCATTACACAGATTAAAACAGCCGAGCTCTTTTCTCACCAGCAAACCTGTTGCGGCCAAACTTAGGAAGGAGGAAGGAACGAGTTCATGGCTTCCTCTCGGATTTGTGCATCTCCCATCCGCACAAAACAGCACATACAGCAGGAATGTCCAGAGACAAATGAAAACACTCACTCTGTCTTTGATTAAAAAGCATAAAAAGCTGTCTCCCACCACTGAAAATACACCCTCACTGTGCCAGATCTCAAATGTCCACATCACCAGGTGAGCTGCCTGGGATCTAGTTATGATGAGTTATGTTCCCACCCATCCCTCAAACTCAGATTTTACTTGACCTTTTACACTTGCACTCTTACACTGATGTGTTTTTCATTCACATTGTGCTTCTTATGCACTCTATAAGTATTTTTCTCCACAATCACCCACCGATGAATAAGTTGGGGGCAGTCTTTATGAACTCTGCCAGCTGAGCCATGACCGCTCTCTGATTATTACTATTTTCTTTACTTGTTTCGATCTATCTATTTGTTTCTGTTTATCTGTTTTAGCTTATATGCCATATAGTGTTCTATGAGCAAATGGATCCACCCTGAAAAGAGCATGAAGATAAGATAAGATAAGGTAAACCTTTATTAGTCCCAGAGCGGGGAAGCTGAAGTCTCTTTTATCACCTTTTCCTTTTTATCTAGCCCTTTATGTAGCTGTTATATGGCCAGGTCCATTCATAATTTAGTGGTCATTGTTTATAACTCTGTCATCTCCGCGCTTCTCCTATTCTGAAGACTGAATCTGACGTGTGATATGAAGTGTGCTGGAATATTTGGTGCCAAATGTGACAGCAGCTTCTCTCTTTTCAGCCTCCCATCTGGCCGGCATGCAGCTGCAGCTCCACTCTGTCTGTCACAGCACTCATCACTGGGATGAGCTGCTTCAGTAGAAACTCAAGACAGCAGCAGCCTAACTTTGACGATACACTGGAAACTACTTGGAGTTGGACATGCTCAAATACACATTTCTGTCATCTAATCATTAAAGATATAAACTATCAACGTTTTGAAGTGATAAACAGCCTCAAAAACATTCCTTAGAAGTCTATCTGTAGATGTGTGTTTGTGTTTATATGCAAAAACGTCTCTTTCATTTGGTTACCTGTGGCGAGTATAACTGAATATAACAGAGAGCAAGTCCCATTAACATTAACCCAACATGTTTTTTTCTGCACACATCTACTACCTGCAGTAGTCACAACTGCATAATATCAATTTACTAAGCCTCGTAACCATTTATGTTACACTGTACTTTAATGTGCAAAATATCTCCACAAGATGCTATCTAAAGTAATTCTTAATGGATTTCTTTCTCGGGTCTTCTGTGCAGAAAAGTTACAATAGCACCAAATTTCACCAAGTATCTGCAAAATGACTCACTATAAGATAAAGTCTCAAAGTTTTGGTCGATTAAAAAAAACAAAACATGGCAAAACTTTAAAGAATGCATTAAAAGCCCATAACTAGGCACTGTGAAGCACTTATAAACCTTATAAAATCTTATAACCATGTACAAAGACATATAGTGAATTTTATTGGATAATATTGGATGATAAGTAAGATATATCAGGGTTAATATATAAATATTAATGGACACCAAACCAAATAACGAACAAGCTTCTCTTTTTGTTTGCGGTAATATGACTTGATATAATACTTCACTGATATCTTCTACTATACACCCGACAAAACACTCAATTAAACAATTAGGCCCATGTTTTTAACATCTTATAAGTTTAAATACTCAATCCTACAGTTGCTGTCAGCCAACTCCAGTGACTATCGAAATGTGGTCCAAAAAACATAAGATTACTTCTAAAATCTTACTGTTACAGAACTTTTTACTCACAAAACATATAAGATAGAATATAATAACCTTTATTATCCCACGAGTGAGGAAATTGCTATGTGATGAAGGGATATACACAAAATAAATGAATAAATGCAAGAAAGTGTGGGAGTAAACGTCACATGCAGGGGGTGGGAGGTGTTGTTCCTGATGGATGTTAGCTTAGATAACATCCTCTCCTCACCCACCTGCTCTCGATGGGGTCCAGAGGTCAGTCCAGGACAGAGCTGGCTCTCTTAATCAGCTTAGTGAGTTTCCTCCTGTCCCTTTCCACCATCAAAGACTGCAGACGCCACCACAGTGTCATAAAAAGTTCAGAACTAAACATTAACTAATAACTGATGTACACCCCGTATTCACATTATTTCTTAAATCGTTGATGGTGCTGGTGGAGGAGCAATGGCAGCCAATCAGTTCAAGCATCAATTCAATTCATTAAATTCCAAATTAGTTCAATTCATACATACAAAATCAACAAAAAAAAAAACAGGAAGAAACCTCCATCAGAACCAGAACCAGGAAGGGCGGCCATCTGCCTGGACCAGCTGGGGGCTGAGAGGACAGGAAAGAGGGGACAACAAGCAGCGTAACACCAGGCCAGAGATACCTGCTGAGAGAGAGAAACACAAGTTAATGACAGCAATGATGTCATATGGACATGGAGGGAGGAGAGGTGCATCATGGGAGCTCCCCCAGCAGGCTGGGCCTGTAGCAGCAGAACTATGGGATGTTTCAGGCTCACCTGAGCCATCCCTAACTATAAGCTTTATCAAAAAGGAAAGTTTCAGCCTGATCTTAAAGGTAGAGAGGGTGTCTGCTTCCTGAAGCCAAACTGGCAGCTGGTTCCACAGAGAGGGGCCTGATAACTGAAGGCTCTGCCTCCCATTCTGCTTTTAGGGGCCTGATAACTAAAGGCTCTGCCTCCCATTCTGCTTTTAGGGGCCTGATAACTGAAGGCTCTGCCTCCCATTCTGCTTTTAGGGGCCTGATAACTGAAGGCTCTGCCTCCCATTCTGCTTTTAGGGGCATGATAACTGAAGGCTCTGCCTCCCATTCTGCTTTTAGGGGCCTGATAACTGAAGGCTCTGCCTCCCATTCTGCTTTTAGGGGCCTGATAACTGAAGGCTCTGCCTCCCATTCTGCTTTTAGGGGCCTGATAACTGAAGGCTCTGCCTCCCATTCTGCTTTTAGGGGCCTGATAACTGAAGGCTCTGCCTCCCATTCTGCTTTTAGAAACTCTGGGAACCACAAGGAAACCTGCAGCCTGAGAGCAAAGTGCTCTGTTGGGGAAATATCCAACTATGAGATCTTTAAGATGTGATGGAGCTCGGTCATTAAGAGCTTTATATGTGAGGAGAAGAATCTTAAATTCTGTTCTGAATCTAACAGGGAGCCAATAAAGAGAAGCTAAAACTGGAGAAACATGATCTCTGCTGCTAGTTCTCATCAGAACTCTATCTGTCGCCATTGTCTGTCTGACCTTCCCGTAAAGAGATTTAAAGATTTATTATCATCTTCATTTCCTGTAACCCCGTGTTTAAACACCACTGAGAGCAGTTCCCAAACTTCCCTCCCACACATCTGGACTGGCTGGTCATCGGCACCAGAGCCCTTCTACATTCTGCTCATGATACCGTTGTTCCACTGAGGAACAAGGTATTAACCCAGAATAGGTCTATTCTTTGGTACTATTCTTTGAAATCAACATGCCTGTTGGACTCCAATCTTTAAAGACGTTTTAGCCCTAATCAACAGCTCTGTACTCGATCAGATCAATCCATCACTTTCCTCTGGCTGTGTACCACAGGTCTTCAAGACAGCTTTGATTAAACCGATGCTTAAAAAGCCCCGACGTGATTCATATGGTTTGCTAAAGTCCTTTATACAAGCTTTGTTTCATCTCTAATCTCATTAAGAGTAATGGTGTGTGTGCAGGGCTTCGGTCTGGACAAAGAGCACACCTTTGTGCTGAAACCGCATTAGTTACAGTTACAAATGACCTCCTTATGGCTTCTGACAGTGGTCTTGTCTCTGTGCTGCTTCTGTCAGACCTCAGTATTTCAGTATCTGAGCTCACCACATCATCTTAATGCAAAGACTTATTTGAACATATCTGCATCAAGGGTACTGCTTTAGACTTGATTAAGTCATAAATAGGTTCCAGTTTATACATCCACATGGTGTTCCACAGGGTTCTGGACTGGGGGCTATTTTGTTCTGTCTTGTCTGTCTAAATATACATAAAAAACATGACATATCCACACTTAGCTCCAATTATCTATGAAAGCTGAGGACAACATTCAGTTACTGACACTTTATGCTCGTTTCGTAGACATAAAAGACTGGATTACCTATAATTTTCTACAGCTGAATTCAGGCAAAACAGAGATAATTGTTTTTGGCACAAAAAAAACCTCAGAGATTCATTTTCTAACTTCATAAATGATTTAGATGGCATTTCATTTGGCTCAGAGAACTACTACGAGGAATCTTGAATTTATTTTTGGACAAGGTCCATCTTTTTATTCACATATCAAGTCTCTAAAGCAGCCTTTCTTTCATCTGTGGAATATTAATAATATCTTTTCCTCACGTCTAGGCTGGAATATTGCAGTGTCATATTATATCAAAATCTCCCTCCATGGATCCAAAATGCTTTGGCTAAAGAAAAAAGTATCACTAAGAGAGATCACGCTTCTCCCATCTGAGCCTATTTACATTGGCTCCCTGTGGAACTTTGAATAGATTTTAAAATCACATTCAAAACCCTGAACTACGGCACCTGGCTGATCCCCACCGTCCTACTGGAGCGATTCACTCCAAGACATTTGGCTCCCAGGGTTTCCAGGCTCCAGAGCTCCAGTGGAACCAGCAGCTGACCTGGAAACACAGCAGAGGCGCCCTCTCCCTGCTTTTAGGTCTAAATGTAAAACTTTGTGTTTGAAAAGTGCTACAAACACAAAATGGACTGAACTGCACATCACGATATGGGAAAATAAAGAACGAGGTAGCGTTTTCACTTATCATCAGTATGAAGCTTGAATAAATGATGAAAGCACAGTGCGGGATCTACTGTCTTTTTAGATTGAAAGTAGTCTTTGAGCTGCACTGTGAATCATATGGTTTTACATATTTAATGCTAAGCTGCTGATATCTGAAGCATGTTGCTATTAATTCTTAAGACTATAAACGGATTAATGTACAGCGAACCATCCACCTGTGAAATGCAAAAGAACAGAGACCACACAAGATTTAAAGTTAATATTTTCTGGAATGCTTTTGCTTTCTTTTTCTTTTTTTTTTCCTCTCTCTCCTTGCCAATATTCTCAAAATTTTTATCAATTAGATGTCTTTTTTTTCTTTTCTTTTTTTTTCCTCTTCCTCTCTCCAAGATCAAATTTGAATTTTCTTTTCTTTTTCTCTTTTTCTCATCTTACAAGCACCCCATTCCTCTGTCTTTATTGGCAAAAGCAAACATGCTAGTAAATTAGAAATCCATTTTTACAAACAAAATACATGAAGAAAATACATCCACATCCTGCAAATATAAACAGTAACAAATCCAAAACTATTATCCAATAAACATTTTTTTTTTACACTGGTACTGTGTGATAGTAGCATACAGAGGATAGTACAAAAAGTGGGAGGGAGACACTCTTAGTCCTTGCCTACACGAGCAAAACGCACGCCGGTACGGGCGTGTTTTTTAACCAGTGCGTGACCTCATCTTAAAAAAAAAAGTGAAAAAAGAAAAAAAATGTCCAAGAGGGAAAAGAGCCAGCCTCCCATCACACACTTAATTTTCACTGACAGTGATTGAAGGGACAGAAGAACTTTCTACGTTTGGTGACGCCGTGCGTTGAGCGCGCAGTTCTGCTCCCGACTGCCTTCACGCGCCGGCAGAGGCGCGCGTGTAAATGTTCTGCTAAATTCACATTACTCAAAGAATGGTGCGACGTGGCGAACAAATTCATTTATCTCTCCTTCGCTCCAACTCGACCGGATATGACCAGCTGAAATTAACTCTGATAACAAACGGTTACTTGTTGAAGGGGACCACGCGCCGTGCACACGCTCAGCTTTCATGCAGTACATTTCCACCTTCACCTTAAATGGGTTTAGCTCCTCCCAGTCCGAGGACTCAGAAATACAGTTACAAAAAAAAGGGGGCAAAACGCACCGAGTGGGTTTTAAACCCCGACGGTATTCAGACCGAAGCGGATCAGCGCCAAATCAATCGACAAGTGTTTTTTCCACAATTCTGAGCAGCTCTAAACGTTTCTTTGAGAGAAACGTGCAACGCAGATGAGACTTTTAGTGAAATTACAAGGTTCAACACAAAAGCTAAATTCTTGCAAATAAGCAAGCAGTTCGGCGCTCATGCTCGACCTCTTCTACCTGATAAAACCTCGTCATTCACGTGAAATGACGGGAAAAAGAAAAGAAAAGCAGAAACTCAGAAAACAAACCCCTCTCCCCGAAAAAGAAGAAAAGAAAAACAGTAATTTCTCTTTTGAGCATTTACAAAATTTACAAAAGTAAATCACAAATCCTGTAAAAACTCAGCAATCTGCTGACTGTAAGGCAAAGAAAATTATATATATATATATTTCTATTTATATTAAAATCAACTGTTCAGTATTACATTCAAACACCTGTCTATGGATGTCACATTTCTGAAATGGGTGATCTGAACTCCTTCCTGTCAGGCTCTTGGCGTGACAGAATAGACGCAGAGCACCCGTCGGGGCGTGTTTTCACATAGAGTGGCACTGGACACCGAGCGCGCAACGAAATGGGAGCGGGAAAAATCTCAACTGTATCCGATGGATGGACATTTGTAAACATTGGCTTAATCTGCCGCACCGGCACCTTTACTGGCTCCAATGTGGTCAAGGTGCGATAAGCGGTGCCTCCGAGCGCCGGGGATGGAGTGGGGAGGTTGTTTTTGGGGGAACCAGCATGTATCCACACCAGAACACAGAGCCACCGCTGAAAATATGTGGATTCTTTTAACTTGTGAGGGTTTACCCCAAAAAACCAACCAAACCATGCCAAACTCTGCCTGTATGCAGCTCGATGATGCGGTGGAAAAATAAATAAATCTCTCTGGAAGCAACAGAGAACGTTGTACTGGTGATGGAATGGCTGTCCCTGAACGGAGGACGAGACTTTACAAAAAACTGGTGAGAAAAGAGCTTAAATACAGTATGTTTAAAAAATACCTATTCACAGTAGACACAAATGTTGTGCATTACTGATATTAATCATCTGGTAAGCACACTAAAACTTACATAGATTTCTCTATCTATAAGAACAACCTAACATTTCTTTCTCAGCAAAAGTGAGATGTTTTAAACAATTGTTTAGTTTGAGGGACACAAAACGTTTGACCCTCCGAATCTTTTTTGTTTGATGTAGAATAAAGTAAAGACATTTTTCCTTTGATTAGAGTCTAGAAAAAAAAAGTGAGTTCCTTTCCGTGTGAGGGGAGGGGGGGGGAATAAAAATAAAAAAATAAATCGGGGAGAGAAAGTTCTGCTGGAGGGGACGAGTCAGCGTCTTCATCGCCTCCAAGACCGGCTCTCATACTCGTCGTCTTCATCGTCATCTTCCTCCTCTTCCTCCTCCTCTCCCTCCTCCTCTCCCGGCAAATAAGAGCTGGCTTCCTTCTGTTTAACAGGGAGAACAAGCATTTAGTATTAGGAGACAGGTGCATTTGTCCCACCCAAAAAGGATTTTACATCTGTTAGGTTTCCGATTTGCGTCTCAACTCATTCCTACACCCTTGCTGCTGCAAAACACCCACTGGGGCTTGAAGGTTTTTTAAGTTTCTGCATCGATATGATCTTAAACATCCTGAGATTTTACACAAGCCCAAGAAATGCAATATTTTCCAAACAGAGCACTCAGCTCTCTGACTCAGAAGGTGTCCATGACCTGGTTGTCCACTCTTTCCTGTCATCTCAACCCCCAGCGAGCCGAGGCAGATGGCTGCCCTGCCTAAATCTGGTTCTGCCAGAGGTTTCCTCCTGTTAAAAGGGAGTTTTCTCTGTTCTTCTTTCTTCTTTTTGTGCATGCTCAGGATTTGGGATTTGGAACGAAATCAAACCGTTTGATTTCGTTCCATCATCACTTGGAAACCAAAGCCTTGTGCGCTGCACTGAGCGAATTAAACTGCATAAGTCCACCTGACAAACGTATACAAAGAAGTAACTGATGGTGCCACAGGCTGCTCGAGATGTTCTGCAGCTGTGTCTGAGCGAGTGTTCAAAGCACCAAAAAACCAACGCTGTGCAAAGACATCACAACCCTCTTTAAGAAGAAGTCAAACAGATGGGGTGGGCCCTCAAGTCCCTGCTTAATGTCATGAAGAGCAGACTCTGAACATGAATACGGGGATTTCACCTGACTGCAGGGCAGTTTTACTCATGGGACTGAGATGCTCTTAGTACTGAGAGTCCTGCCCTGGTTTCCACTGGGAGCTGCAGTGAAAATCTTAAAAGCATTGAAAAAAAAAATCTGTGAATTCAACTAAAACCTCCGAAAGTTAAAAATTCAACTGCACCGACTTCCCAACCGTGATGCTACTTAACGGCGCCCCCCCCAAACGTCGTGCATACCGCATTGTCTTCATCTTTGGCCTCTTCCTCCTCTGGTTCTGTCGCAACAGAGGGCGTCTTGGGTTTGTACCAGGAAATCTGCAGAACGCGACCTTTGAATTTAGCTCCCTGATTGGCTGCCTGCCAGAGGAGAAACCAGTGGTGATTACAGCTTTCGCTGATTAAATCTGACAGAAATGACGAAAGGAAGCAGAAAGAAAAGAACTTGCATTCTCGGCTTCACTTCGTGTCTTAAAGGTCATGATGACAGTGTTGGCGTCTTGGTCACGGATGTCTTCGATCTCGCCAAATTTCTACAAAAAAAAAGAAAAGTATATTAAAGGAAAATGACAAATCAGTATCACTTTCCCAGAAATGAAAAGCCCGTTATGTCCTTACCACAAAGTGCGGCATTAGTTCTTCCTTCTCCTCCTGCGTGACTCCTAAAATGGCGAGGGCTCGGGGTCTGTGGTCGACCACCATGCGGTTCACAACTCCGCCGCGGGCCGCCATCTCCCGGCTCCGGCTCCTGCCGCGCATCGAGCCGGGCTCCTGCGCCATCTTCCCTCGGCCCCGACCTCGACCCGCCGGAGGCCGGATCAGACCCAAGCGCGTCGCCTGCAGCGGGAAAGTTTAGCGTTACACAAAGACAGGAATATTTGGGCGGGGCGTTGCAGAAGACCTTTATGATCAGAACACGTCGCCATGTGTCGGAGCGATGCTCAAACAAGAAAAACATCCCATCCTAAGAGATGAAACCTTCTCCACGAGTTCAACTCTCTGTGCCGCCACTCACCCTCCTTTGCCATTAGTTGGCACTCCTCCATTTTTAAAGCGACATCTCACTTTTAACCACTCCCCAACCTTCCAGCCACTCTCGCCTCCATTTGTCCCTCCCCAACTTCTGCTTTTAATTGTCATTCCAGGATTTTCTTCCACAGACCAGCGACTCAAACTTTAATGAGACGGGCTCCATCAGCGTAAGGACTCGTGTCTGATTTGGCTTCGTTAGCGGCTGCTCCTCTGGGCTTGCTTAAGTGGCTGCAGTTTAATGTGCAGAAGGAGGGCTGGCTTTGGGTGGACGGGGGGGTAGGAGGGATATGCATTTTTAATCAACAAGCTAATTAAGGACCCTGGGGTTAAAGAAAAAAAAGGGTGTTGCTAACCAAGGCCATGTTGTTGTTATCCAGAACTTAACATCAGGATAATACATGTTTTATTTCACTTTGGGTGTCTTCACTTTTGTTTGACGGTATAGAAAATAGACAAAATAAAACAATCTGACAGATGGAAAGCTTTGGTAATAAGTGGAAAACTCAGATTGTCACGGCAGGGCATCGGTGGCAGCCTGCTGCAGTAGCTCCGGATATAAAGTGTCTTTCTTTCTACTTCCTTGGGATTATCTAATGAGCTTTTTCTGTGAAAACACTGATTTTTTTCCTTGTTTTACACTGCTTTGGATGTGGTGCTGCTGGAATAATCTGCTGAAATCCTTTTTCTCCCCCATCTTGCACCTGTTATGATGTGTAGCCATGCCATGTTTGCCCAACTAATGCCTGGAACTTCAAATCAAAGTGAGTTGAGGAGGAGATGTCAGGATGTAGAGTGAGATTTAACCATTTCTTTCCATCAACGGGTCATGGAAAATGGACGGGAAAGAGGACGGGAATATCGGAAAAGGCAACAATATTCGTTTCACTGAGACACGGCTGCAGGAGTGACTCTCCGCCTGCAGACAGATGTTTAGCAGCTGGGTGTTTAGGATCTTAACTAATTGGGCGTCACCTGCTGACACCGTGTGCGACATCATCAGTCAAGTTGTTACCAAGCAACAAAACATCACCCCGAAGATTTCAACCACACCTCCCTCTCTGCTGCAGTTCAACCATCTGTAACAACTACACATCTGGAACGATAGAAACATACAAGTTAACTGTCCAAAAACTCTTTGGTCAGCTCCATTAGCCTAACCAGTAACCAGCCACCATTCCTGGATGCTACATTTGTATATGCTCCCCAGTGCAGGACGCGTCAGGAACATTTTAAACGGCTTTGATGGCAAAAAATACCTAAAAAAGAAGAAAGCCGGGCCTCATTGTTGGGCTGGTACTGATGTGTGGGTGGCACAGAGCAGACATGCAGAAAGGCCATCGGTGCATCTGTCCCACAGATGCTTAAAAGTGTAAACATCAAATGAGTTTTCCCCACTTGGGAGCCATGTCAAGAGTAGCAGCCACAAAATGTGACGTTAAGGAGGTGGGACCGGAGTCAAAGTGGCAAACGGTCGCAAAGCGCAACAAATTATTAGTTTCATAAATAAAACTACAAAATGTATGAATAAAAAAAGCTTTGCGACTTCGTCTTTACTTCCACACACAAAGAAAAGAACTGGATTGGCAGCTTTATCAGAAAAGACAAAGAAGAAGAAGCTGATTTTCTGATAAAGCTAACCAACGCGAGTCAGGTTATGACTGAGCGACTGAAAACAGCTAAACTGTGTTCTTGCTACTTACTTTTCTCTGGAAAAAAAGACATTGTTTCACTCGTTTTACTGGTGACGAGCCTCACGTACGCAGTCACTTGTTTTTCCTCCCTTTGCAGAATAGACTGTGATGACAATCTTATCTTTAAACTTCCGCTAAGGCATTTCTCAGTATCACACCCTCGATTCAGCTCGAGAAAAGTGCTGAAGATGCACGATGCTGTCAGTCTGCCCCTGTGAACGTCCATGTGGTGCATCTTTACAGACATGGCTGTGGCAGTGCAAGATATTCAGATTAAGCTCAGATTACTGAACACGTTTAAAAGAATTTTGTGGGCGCCGTTGTCTTTCCATCTTTCTGGGGACACATTTGGCTTGAAAATGATGAGAATAAGATCTATTTGAGGGTTAAAACTCAGACTGAAGATGGCGGTTGATGCTTGGTTTGTGAGAGGGTTTATTCTACCTCAACTTGCAGCAGCCCGAGTTTTCTCTTGAGGTCTGTCGTGTCCTCTCCAGAACTCATCTTCTTGTGAAAGTCCAACTCAGCATCCAGCAGTTCCTTCTGGGCCTGATGACACAATACATGCAAAGATTTGTTAATTAAATCCAGAGAAGAGTTTCCGAGGCGACCTGCAGTCGCAGCACATTTGGAGCAGAAAACAGACATTCAGATCGCTTTGAACGTACGTCAGTCTTGGTCTTGGCCTGGCTGTGGTTGGTTTTGCCACTTGTGACCTGAGAGGCAGGGTTCATTTCATTCTGCAGCTGGCTAATCTTCTCCGTCAGCTCCTTTAGGGTTTTCATAATGTTGTCCCTCTCCTCGCGCTTCATGCCTCGGTTCTTCTCCAGACGGTTTATCAGCACCTGAAGGACAAGCGGGTACACGACCGTGAGGTGAGACAGAAGCCAGAGGAGGAAAGGAAATGTCTCAAAGGCGAGGGTCTTACTTTCTGACACTCAATCTGCGTCTTTAACATCTCTTGCTTCTTCTTCGTCATGTCCTGCTGGAGTTTCAATGCCTCCTAAATGGGGGGAAAGGAATTTCAATCAAACATGCACATACTGCCATTGGTGGCCATTTTCCTTTTCTAATAAATCCTGCCTCTCACTCGAAGCCCGTAAGAGATACAAATCACTAATTACAGCTCTGCTTTTCCTACAGCAGCACATTTAAATACATGCCTGTTTTTTCTTGAGAGCTTCCTGCGCCTCCAGTGCTTTCCCCGTCTTCCCAAGGCTCTTTGAGGAGGACTTGTGAGATGTGGAAGTGTAGGAGCTCTTCTGGGTGTTTGCCAGCGCAGGCGTCGCCTAAGAATCCCAGAAATACGGATCAGAGAGAGACTGCAGACGGCAGCAAACCGTCGACCACACGAACAACATGTCAGCCACGATGGGTGCATTTGGATCAAAGTTTAAACCAAAGATGTCCTGTTCATCTGACACGTCCTCCTACCTAAACAGTGCCATTTTTTTCCCACTACCTTGGCTGACTTTCCTTTGCCAGCTGGACATTTTCTACTAAACGTCCTGAGTTACCAAGAGCACCAAGGCTCCCTGAAATTCAAATACAGAGCAACCTCGTGGAAATGTGTCATTTTGTCAATTTGAATCAAACTTAATAATAATTTCTTTATTCTGGTAAGACAGAAGAAGAAAAAAAGGCTCAGACATACAGGGATGGCGTCAGAGTTTGGATTCGGGCTCTCCGTCTTCGTCGTGTTTGTGGTCCCAGCTGCTGCATTCAGGTGATGCTTGGGTAGAGTGTTGTTCAACACATAAGCAGCTGGATTGTGCTGCTTGATCCCCTGAAGATGGAAAAAGGAAAAGCACAGGAAAATGGTAGTCAACTCTGAGTGGATCGTGGAGACACCGAGTTCTCAGTGGAAGACGATGCAATGATTTCTGTGCGTTTTCAGCTTCTTGATGCCAACCTTATGCATGTTGCCGTGCTGCATGTTGCCGTGCTGCATGTTGCCGTGCTGCATGTTGCCGTGCTGCATGTTGCCGTGCTGCATGTTGCCGTGCTGCATGTTGCCGTGCTGCATGTTGCCGTGCTGCAGCCCCTGGCTGGGCGCCGACCCGGCCGCCTGGCTCCCTGGGCTCTGCTCCTGCTGCTGGGGACCCGCAGTGTTGGCGCCGAGCTCGCGGTGCCAGTAGACGCGGATAAAGCGGTTGTTGAGGACCGCCTCCGTGCTGGATATGGCCCGCCTGGCTTCTTCGTTCTTTGTGTACTGGATTAACGCCGCCTCTGGGTCTCCGCCGAACACAACCTGGAATGAAAGCAGAGTGCACAGGTGAGCTCTCTGTGTGTGATGAGACTGAACTTAGTGCAGGAAATCCATCCAAAATGTTTTCAGTGATGCTGTAAGCACAGTTCCAAAGCTACTTCCACAGCGAAGGTGCCCTTCACCTGTATGTTGACGATGGTTCCAAACTTGCTGAAGTGCTCGTTGAGCTTGGTGATGTTGTTGAGGTCGCGTGGGATCTTGCGCACCTCCAGCTTTGTGTTCACGTAATGATTCCTCTTGGGAAACATGCTCTTATGTTGATTGTTGAAGCTCGGCCTGAAACAAAAAGCAAGAGTTTGGCGATGAGATCTTCCTTTTGATGCTTATTCTTAGGAAAGATTACGGGAAAAGCAGAGAAGACCAACAGCAAATATCAGGGAGTGAGTTGGGACCAAGATGCATGATTAAAATGTCTGTCTTGATACTGAAGTTTCTTCTTTCTTAGAACTGTTAAACATGCAGAAGAAAGTCAGACGTCAACAGGACAGCATTGTGTTGATCTTAGTCACTGGATTTCTGTGAGAAAAGATAAGCTGCCAAGCTGAGCCCCCCCAGCCTGAAACAAGCATCCTTTATCAGTACTGGGAAACAGATTTCAGCTAACTAGTTTATTCAGTGCCTTCTCAAAATAAAAGCTGCTATTCTGAATGCAGGTGCAGGTTTTTCTTCATTCCCAACAGTATTTTTTGTGTGCATCCTTACTTCTCCATCCAGGGCTTTTTAACCGCAGGTCCCTCAGCGGTGCTGGGCCCCATGCTTCTCTTTCTGCTGTCCTGCTCCGGGTTGAAGCGGGACGCGTTGCTCCCAGGAGTGCTGGTTGCAGTGCTGGGCTCCGTCTGGATCACTATGTTGGCAGCTAATAAACGCAAAACAAGACTCCTGCAGTCAGATCTTTCGGTCTGATAATACCCAGGATCGAGCTGGGGGGGGAAGAAAGGAGAACTAACAGGAAAACAGGCGTTACCTCTGGAGCCTTGTCCTTCACTGGAGGTGAGGCCGATGAGATTTGAGCGTTGGGTCTGAACCCGGGGAATGAACTGACGATATGAATTATGACCCGCTGCCGTCAGGCCTGGAGATTCTGGGTTGTAGCCTTCTGGATCATAGTTGTCTAATGTGTAAAACAAAAATACAGGAAAAGATGCTGTTGTTAGAAGGAATAAGAAATTATTCTGAAATGTACACATATATGTATGCATCTGTTAGAGTGAACGCAACAAGTTACATTTTAAAAGCACCTTAAATATTCAAAGAAATATCTGACATAAATACATACACAAATTTAGAAAGACACTAAACTGAAATTAAACGTTAACAAAAAGCCATGAAAGTTATCCTGAGCTACAGCTTCCTGACTCAAAGACGAGGCATAAACTTTCTATTTGAGCTGAGCCAGAATTATCCTGCATAACTGGAACTACTGATAAGCTAAAATATGGGGAAAGCAGTCTAAAAAAAGAAAGAAATAAATGCCACAGAGTTCACATTTTCTCCTCAAAGACACTTTCCTTTTAGTTAATTAATAGCACCACCCTGTGGCCAACAATGGCTACTGCACCCTCCAGAAAGTTTCATTCCACCATGCATACACACCCCACTGTGCACACTTCAGCTCACACACACACACCACAGAGAGCGTCTGACAACAGTAACTCTGCTGCTGAATGAGTCAAGAAAAAAAGAGACAAAGACCAGCTCTGCTTACATTCAGATTGGACATATTGGGGGCGCAGAGAAACAGATGCGGGCGAAGAGGGAGGCTGAGGAGGAGGATGAGGAGGAGGAAGAGTAGGTGGCATCCCCACGCCAGGCGGTCCCAGAGAAGGAGTAGAAGGGATTGCAGGTTGGTGGTTGGGGGTATCGATCCGACTGTTTGCTATCATTGGGGGTCCTGAGGGAGACACAAGCCCAAGCGAATGTCTCAGGTAGATCACATGTACAACAGAGTGAGGCTTTGGCTAAACTTTAAACTTTATCCATTCAACACAGACTGCTCGAGTGTAACAGCGCAGAAGGAGAGAAGCTGGAACAAAAAAGTTCAACATAAGAAAGTATTCAGCAGGAAATTAAACGACTAATTACAGAAGCAACGAGTGCAATCAGAGCAATCAGTTTACGAGGTTTAACCCATCGTCTGTGTCCTCTGGATCATCGGGGGGGCCTCGTCCAATAAAACTGAGCTCTGCAGCATGGCGTATCATTCAGACGACGCCCCTTCACTCCTCTGACATCACATCTGAATGTGGCTCAGCCTGAAACAAACTGGTGTCTGAACAATGATACGCTTCAGTTTCTGACTGTTTCAGTGATTTTAAACATCAGCACCAAATGTGAACGGGCCCAAACGACAACTTGACCAGTCTGCTTTACAACAATTCAGCTCCACGGTTACCTATTTGCACCTTACGAGCTATATTCTTTTCATGTTATCCTGCTAAAATCATATCTAAATTCACCATTTAGCTTCATCTTGGTTCTCTCCGGGTTCTCCGGCTTCCTCCCCCGTCCAAAAACATGCATGTTAGGTTAACTGGTGTGAGCGGGTGTGGTTGTGTGTCTCGTTTGTCTCTGTGTGGCCCTGTGATGGACCGGCGACCTGTCCAGGGTGAACCCCGCCTCCCGATGACCGCCGGGACCCCCCGACCCGACCCACAGATTAAGCGGGTGTAGAAGATGGATGGATAGTTTTATCTTGTGTATTTCTGTTGGCTGACATCTAAAAATCACCACAGCTACGACACGAGTCGACTCTCAGGGAAAATGAAGGAGTTTGCCTGAATGTGAGTTTTTTTTTTCCTCTGAAAAGGTAATCACTCGGGACTTGCTCCCATTAGCTGTTTGTACCACCTCCGAGCGCTTATGACCCAAAAGTCCAACTTATTTGACCAGGGTGGCTGCTGTGAACTCTGCTCTGTGAACTGGAGGTGAGCCAGGACACAGTTTGCATAACATGTGCTTACTAAGAATGGCCAAAGCGTGGAATTCATCTCAAAACAAACCGTCTGAATCATCACCATGGAAACAGGAAGTTGACTGTTGTGTTACTTTCTTTAACCCAGCATGGCGATGGCAACGTTAAAGGGATTGTTGGGCTGCGTGGCGCCCTTCTGAGCGGTTAGCGCCCAACCTGCAGAGGGCAGCAGCTTGGAGAAGCGGGGGGGAATTCTCATGGGGGAGCTACACTAACAGCTAATGAGAGCAGGGACAAAAGAATCTAGTCTTAAAGTAGTTTGGTGAACGCTGCGTTACGTTAGTCCCCCGTGAGAATTCCTCCTTCCTCTCCTACCAGAGCAGGTTCGGTTCTAACGACTCTTAAGCACCCAAACCTCCCCTTTCAGCGCTCTGCGGGTGCAGGCCAGCGGGGAAACAGGCCCAACTGGACGGAAGCCTCGAGTGAGCGCCCTTAAACGACAAAATGTGACCACGGTGTGAAAGGAAACAAAAAAGCGGCAGAACAAAGTGCAGAAGAGGAGAAAAACGGTTTGTTTTTGGCCGCAGCGTCCTGCAGAAACGCCACATCATCATCTGTCCCTACGTTCTCTAAAAGCTGACATGAACACTGACAGCGATACTCACTCATTGGGAACACGCCCGGGGGCGGCGGCTGGCCATACGGGGGCATCGACGGCATCCTGAGGGGAGGGGGTGGCTCGGTGATCGGGGGCATGGGCAGACCGGCCGGGGGCATGACCGGTGGGGGTGGGAAAGGAATTATGTTGGGTAGACTGACATCATCAACAATGAGAGGGTCGTTGCCGTGGTCAAACGGACAAAGGTCGCCACGGACACAAAATCCTTTTTCTGTTGAGGGACAGAAACAAAAATCAGCATCATTTATACACACAGAACACAGCTGTTATCAAAGAAATCTGTTGATCATCACAGCTAAATCTGTTACTAAGCAACTAAAATCTAAACTAGTACAAAACTAAGAGGAAAAGTAAAAGAGAACGAAACAAACGCCCATGTTCAAAGCAGCCACGCCACAGAGCGGTTGGTGTATTTACCCCACAGTCTCATTAAGACAGCGTGTCCCTCGGGGCTGTGTTTGAGCGCAGTGACAGCAGAGCGCTTCAGGGACAGAGGGTTAAGTTTAAATTCTCCCGGGTCTCTGCAGTGGCGGCCTACTTACTTTACCGCCTGTCACTGGAGACGTGGGACTGAGTGCTAAACAGTGGTCATTAGCGAAGAGACTCAACAAGGCACCAAAACCCTCATGGGAAGCGGGACAATAGCCAGAGCAAACTTTCCACTGACCGTGTTACATATGAGAAAATCCTGGTCAACACAAACATCTCGCTGTAGAGACATAAGAGACACGAGGCTCTGAGGCAGAGCAGGAAGGAAAGAAAAGGCCCCTACCATCGTAATCTCTGCAGCGCTGCTTGAGCGAGACGCTCTTGTTGCTGAATGGCTTGTTGACGCCCTCCTGCCTCTGAGCACTGTAGTAGCCAGACCAGCTGTCCGTAGTGCTGTCAGGCAGGTGAGCCGGTGTTGCAATAGAAACCGCTCCACCTCCCGAGACTCCTGCCGAGGAAGAGGGGGGAAAGGGATGTGGAGGCGTGGGAAGCGGCAGGAGAGGTGGAGGGTGCTGCTGCTGGGCGCCGGACGTGCACGAGGAGTTGTAGCCGTCGCTGTCCTTTCGCTCCACCTCAAACTTGGACTTGAACTCTGTTTGAAAGAAGTGTTGACATCTTTAAAATGAACCGAGTAGCATGACAGAAGCAAACCAAAAGCAGTTCTTTTAAGCAGCGACTTCTCTCATAATCCCAGACAAACAGACGCAGATTAACCTTGTGGGTAACGAGGCCAGTTCCAACCCATGTTGTTAAATCCCCAATGATGCGACTGCAAAGCCGTCCACATTATTCTTTCCTAAAAACTCAACAATCCAAAAATACAGTTCGCTACAGTCGGAGCTTCCCTTAAACCATCCGAAGCAGCCCACATGCAGCCCGTCTCCGGCAGCTCTCCTGCTGTAACGCAGTTCAGTGGCGCCGTGGAGAGCCTCAGCAGCTCCGACACACCCGGGCCCGGTCCCCAGTGCTGTTGTTATTGGCTGAGGGGAAACTTTCTCACCTCTGCCTCCTCTGTGCTCCTTGTCCCTGCTCTTTCCTCGGCTGCCACTCCTGCTCCTGCTGCGGCTCCTGCTGTAGCTCCTCCCTCGGGGGCTGGCCCTGCGACGCTCGTGGCGCTCCCGCTCGCGGTGGGAGTCGCTGCCGCTTTTCCCGTAGCGTTCGAAGTCGCGGCGCTTGCGCTCATCTCGTCTCCTGTCATCGCGGCTCCTGTGAGGTTGGCGAGTGAGAGGGAACGCATCTGAATTACTCTCCCCGGGCCTGCTTTGAATGCAAAAGTGAGGCAGACATATTCAGTGGATTTCTAACAGCGAATCACTGAATTAACAAATACAAGCATCCTACATGTGGATATGTGTCAATATGCACCTTTAAATAACGTCTCAAGAAACTATCGATGAGTATAGCTTGAACATAACATCTAAATGAGGTAATAGTACAGACCGTAAATCTTAAGACACATTTAACACTCAACTGTTGTGCTGATTCATTGTATAACAGTAATATTGTCCTATGTTCTGTAACTTGATGCATCACAGCCAAGGGAGCAGGTCGTAGACACCAGGGCCTTCATCAAGCTAAAAACAGGCCTCCTGGGCTTCTAAACCACCCATGCAAATATAGTCACATGTTGAGATCTCTGCACAACCACACCATGCAAAACATTCTCCTCTAAAGCAACAATAAAGAGCGGCTCTGTGCAACAGAAACTCAGTCATTAAGATGAAGTTGGCCGCAGCCGTACCTGGATTCGTTGAATTCAGAGCGGTTTCTCAGGGGGCTTCTCCTGCGTCTGTTTTCCCTCTCCTCCTCCGGGGTTTCAGCCTTGGGGGAAACAACAATTATGCTACATAAAAAGAGGCTGAAGGATAAACAGGGAAATCAACAGTGTCAAAGCAGAGCTTCTCTGCTGAAGGCCTTTAGAGGTGCTTTAATATGCGTTAGCAGACATGTTGAGATAATCCAGGACATTTCTCAGCCACCACTCTCACCTCAACAACATCAGTTTTGACTGCAGGCGGTTTAACCTCCTCTTTAGGAGTTTCTTTGGCTGCAGGATTTCCCAGGTAGTTCTTGGTCGTCAGACATTCAAAGAGTTTATCCACAAACCCGACCGTCTCTGCAAGGGCAAAACGAAGCGTGTAAACGAATGTCATTTTCTCTGAAGAGCAAAGAATCGATAAAACGCCTGTTTGTCATTACTGGCCTGCCATGACTGTAGTAGCTAATCAACAATAAAGTGAAACCTTGCTCAGGACAGAGAGCAGAGCTCAGCTTAAGCCAAACATGCTCCAAGATGGCTCCTTTCAGTTCCTTCAACCCTCCCTCTGCTGGTCACAGTAAGGATCCCATGAGCTAACTGGTGATAATATACAGCTGATTAGTATTTTTTACACTTTAAGTTCTCCAGAGAGTCAGTTTCTACATATTTTAGCAGCCTTGCCACTCTGAACTTTGTGCTTTGTGTGTAAATGTCAGAACGACTGAGAGGGACAATCTTTTGGGAACACACAATATGTCTGGGGGGCACATTGGTGGTTCATGCTGCAAAAACACCGTCTGCTTCGATAGATTGGAACCACTGAATCCTTCGAGGTTAGCTGAACTCTGTCAAGCCACAGCTTCTACAGTTCTCAGGTAAAGTATGGTTCAGTCTCGATGAAGAAAAGGTGAAAGCCGGCCTTATTCATGTGAACGTCTTACCTTTTTGTAGGAAGACATCAAGCTGATCAGCACACAGCGCTTTCAGCTCCTTCTCTGGCTTGTCCTTCTTCACAAGAGCCACCACGTAGTTGGCTAATGCAGAGGGGTCAGCGTCACATCTGCAGGTTAAAAGAAATGTATCCTCAGCTTACCCAAATAAATCCCATCAACATACAGGGAACAATGGGGGAAAAGAGGCCACACCATGTGCCAGTGTTAAAGATCTATCTGAGAGGCTGATGAGTCAACAGGGGATAAATACCATGAGCGATCACCTGCAGGGTGATGTACATCCTGACATGCAAATTCACTGATTAAATGTAAGATTTTAGTGTTATATGGCTTCAACACTACTGCTGTGTTTGTACTGGCCATGTGTTTGAGGTGAGCCACAACCGACATGAACGTCACTTGTACTCCAGACCACTGCCACAAAAAACCTTCAGAAATAAGCTTCCAAACGCTAGATCAAATGAAAGAAAAAGCTAGTCACATTCTCCCCTTTCTAGCAAATAGAAAACAATAAAAATCAAACTAACAGTCCTCTCAGCAAGCAAGTCAAGGGGATAGAACAGCTAAAAATTAATAATCAGAAAGATAATGTAAATGTAATTTATTTATACAGCCCTTTACAACAATCCATTTCGGTACCAAAGTGCTTTACATCAGATAATAAATAAAGAAAAGAATAAGTACAAAACAATAAAATACAGCAAAATTGAATAAGATAATATAAAAGAGTCACCATACTACTGGGTATTAAAAGCCATCTGAAATAAATATGTTTTTAGCCTAGATTTAAAGAGGCCCAGGTCAGAAATAAGACGCATCTCGGGGGGGGGGGGGGCTTATTCCAGAGCCTGGGGGCAGCAGCAAAAAAGGCTCGGTCACCCCAAGGCTTGTATTTTAACCTGGACACTTCCAGCAAAAGTTGATTTGTTGACCTCAGAGCTCTGCCAGGGTTACAGACAGTTAAAAGCTCAGATAAATATGATGGGGAAATAACCTGAGCAAGCACAAAGCCTCGGTAACTAAATAACTATTATCCCCACTTCATTCCATAAAGGGTCGAGGGAGGAGGGCGAGAGGATGGGGGGGGGGCAGGGGTGTTTTTGAACCTGTCCCAACTCCCACTGGCAAGACACACAGTACACCCTGGACAGGTCAACAGTCCATCATAAGGCTGATACAGAGACAAACAACCACACACACTCACATTCACTCTAACAAGCATGTTTTTGGACTGTGGGAGGACCCGGTGTTCCCAGACAGAACCCACACAGAAAGACCCCGGCTGAGATTGGAGCGTGAGGCGGCAGCACGAACCCCCACACCTCCATGCAGCCCATATGCTGCTTATAGCAAGCGTGCATTGGAAATCTAATACAGTAAATGATACACTTAACCTGAAGATCCAGCCTCTAAATAACAACTGGCTTGAAGAATAAATCTACAAACTTGAAAGACTACCTTCGCTTGCATTTGCCCTACAAGCAACCAAACCCTATGAGAGTATGATGATTTATGGCAGGTTTCATTTATGGCTTTCACAACGACCAGAAGCTGATAAGACTACATAAAAGAGGGAAAAATACACCTGAAAAAAGATAAAACTTATGGTAGACGTGTCTCAAACTAAACAAGTAATAATTCAAACAAGAGAGTCTCGGTGAGAATGATTTTATAAAGAGAAGTGAAGACTTTACTCTTAACAGCACGTCATAAAACCATGTTAATGGTGAACGGACGTTAATCAGCAACTGTGTTCAACACACCAACTTCTCTGCAATCACACAGTCAAATGTTCAGCTGCATTAATACATTCGGCTAGGTGCAACCTGGGGCTGCGCGCGGACAGATATTAATACAACCACACGAGCCTATAAAGAATGCGTAACTATGGTAACTTAAAGAGCAAATTCTAACGTGGCGCTGGGTGCAGCCCGTGCAATTAAATTCCCATTGTACCCACAAACAGAAACAAACTAAGCTGTGTGTTGAAGCTTAACGATTTGCAGCAGAGCTGTGGTAAAGTTCAACTATCGTGCGCCAACGGCCCGTCCATCTACCCTAAAACAACAGAGAAACAAACGGAGACAGCTGTTCTGTCGTCTATCATTTCAGCATAACACAAAGTACAACAGTCCCTCTTGTGCGAAAGGCCAGCTAGCGGCAACGGTGGTTTGCTAACTCGTGCAGGAATCTGCCATCTGATTTAAGCGCGTCTCCATTGATGCCTGGCTAAACCACAAGCTAGCGAGCTAGCGTAGCATGCAAGCTAAATGTCATTTCAATTCAACACTCACATCGGCTCCAGGAGTTTTGCCAGCCAAGACTTCAAGGCTTCCACATTTTCTATGATCATCGTGGGAAAGACTATAATACTGTCTATAAAAGGAAAGTGCGTTTTGACGACTCTACTTTCATCGTCTATATATTTATAAGCTTTAAGGCCTTCTGTCTCTCTTCTCTGGCAGGTCGGACGAATTACTTTACGGCATAGCAACACAAGTGAAGCTGTCGTAAAGCAGGCCTGATGACAGATGTTATAGTCCAATGGGGCTCTTTTGGAAAAAACGACAAATTCAAGTCACACCAGTGGATCCACGTCTGCGTATAAAATGTGGAAGACTGATAAAATATTTCCTACGCGGACCAGGGTCCTAATTTACAACATATTTTAAGGTATATGATGCCTCAAAGGTCCTAATAGACAGCATTTCCCATGAAGCCCCGCGAAAAGCTTCTTGAGGGTGTCATCATCTAGAAACCGGTGGCGTGGGGCTCCCTTGTCAAATTGGAAACTGTTTCTGGCTTTCTCTCTCTTTAACCCACAGGAAAGCAAATAGCTGGTTATTTTGGCCATAATGACGGTAGGTCAAGAGTTTTAGTCATCCCCAGTTCTGAGATGTAAAGGTTTGTTTGGGGTGGGAAGACCCGTTCAGTCCTGATGCATTAATTTAGTGCAGCTGCTAGCTAAGTTAGCTAACACGAGCAGTCAAACCAGCTGCAAAAAGTCTGACCGTGATAACGGAAATTACAGCTGTTTTCTTTTGTTTGCCATAAACAACCTGGACTTACAAGGCTTTCTGTCGAAAACTCTTATATCTTGTTTTATTTTTGTTTTCCAGGAGCGGAAAGGAACTGCGAAGTTGGACTACTTGAGAAAGATTGAATTGGAAATCCAGGAGAAATGGGAGAAACAGAAAGTCTTTGAGAATGACGCGCCGACAACAGTGGGAGAAAGCACAAAGTGAGTAGCTGTCTTACTTTCCATACTGATGAATTCACTACACTTACCTTCGCCAGCTGTGAAGAAATTCACACGAAGGGCTGCACTTGGTGATGAATCAGAGAAGTTTCCTGTGTTAATAACGTTGTATTGTTGCTGTAACCCTGCAAATTAGGGTAAAACTCAGAGCCTTTTAAACTGATGTATGAAGGACTTATCCTGTGTCACTTCACCATTCATACTTTTAAGATTTTTGCAGGTATTGAATCCTTCTGGCCTGCAGGATTAAGTTCTAATATATAAATCTGTTTACATTTTTTCCTCCCAGCAAAAACAAGTACTTTGTCACCTTCCCTTACCCTTACATGAATGGTCGATTGCATCTTGGCCATACATTCAGCCTGTCAAAGTGTGAGGTAAGTGTCCAAGTAGAGGTAGACAGAAATGAACGCAAAGAAAAGAAACTGCATTGATTTAGTTATTTTTCCCACACATATGATGACAATAATCATAATGTTACTTAAATACTTAAATGTTTGTTAAATGGTTTGTTTGTGGCGCTCTCTAACGCATAGGTTAGTTTGTTCAAGATAAAATGACGCCAAACAAAACACCGAAGCATAAATATAAAGTTTTGATTACTAAAATAAGTCCATGTATACACAATTTAATAGAATAAGATTAAAAAGCGCAGTTCTAGATGGAGAATTCCCAAACAGGACAAAAGCGGGTAACATTTTGGTGAAATCGGAGCATATGACAGCTGCTCAGCGAAGCAAACCAAACTGTAACTGAAGTGTTAGAACGAGAGGCCCGAGTTTGTCATTATTTCCAAAAGTATTTGACTACTTTTAAGAATGCTGTTCATGAACAAAAGTGGTTAAAAAGTGTTCTGCAGTAGAAAAGCACAGAAGATGCCTGACTGGAACAGCGATAAACGACTCTAATGACTTCAGAAATGTACTGAAATGCAGATCTCCTCTAAGCTTCTCCTGTTCTGCTCCGTTCATGAAGTTTGGGGTTGGTTACCAGTCTTTGAAAGGGAAGAAATGCCTCTTTCCGTTTGGGCTTCACTGCACAGGGATGCCAATCAAGGTTCGTGTTCTTTAGTTTGTCCTGGTTTTTTTCCTATTTACGTTTGTGCAATATGCTTCAACTTTTGGAGTCTGACATGCACTGTTTGTGTGATAACTGCTGCCAAGAGTCACCATTCAGTCATGTACCACTGCTGCTAATTCACCGTCTTTAGACCCCACTCACACAAAGCCTCGTCTGTCCTTCTGATATTCACAAATCCATATTGGCTCCACTAGGCCTGTGCAGACAAACTGAAGAGAGAGATGGAGCTGTACGGAAACCCTCCACAGTTTCCGGAGGAGGAGGAAGAAGAGAAGGAGAAGCCAAAGACATCCGATGAAATCATCATCAAGGATAAAGCGAAGGGCAAAAAGGTTTGGATCTGAGTAACAAAGTCTTCTAACCTAAATGCAGTGTTTGTTAACTCTTTTCTTCACACACATGCTCTCAACAGGATGTTTTTTTTACAATCTGGGCCATGAATTGGATAAATAGTACTCGCACAAACCGAATTGGAATTTGTTGTTATTCGTATATGAAGCTGAAGTTGTTCTGTATAAAATGCTTAACCTGAAACTTTATAGTTCAGATAGAAATACAAACCAGCCATCACCAGATGTGTCTGTCTAACATTTGAACCCTTTTTGTTTCTGTCAGAGCAAAGCAGTGGCCAAATCTGGAACCTCCTCTTTCCAGTGGGACATCATGAGGTCTTTGGGCCTCCACGACCATGAGATCGCCAAGTTTGCCAATGCTGAACACTGGCTGGAGTACTTCCCTCCGCTGGCAGTCAAAGACCTCAAATCGATGGGAGTCAAGGTGATGCATTCTGATGATGAAATTCTTCCTGAGAGGTGCTCTGACTGTAGTTCACATTCGACTGTTGTGTGTTCTGTCGCCTCGTGTTTGATTGCTTGTGTTATATCTTCACCTCTTAGGTTGACTGGAGGCGTTCTTTCATCACCACTGACGTGAACCCCTTCTACGACTCCTTCGTCAGGTGGCAGTTTGTCACCCTGAAAGAGAGAAAAAAGATCAAGTTTGGCAAAAGGTGACTTCTTTTATTTTATTTTGAACACAGTCTGTGAAACGCTTGTTTCTTTGATTGCACTGATGAATGTTGGACTACTTGATACTTGCTGTTTTCACCATTAGCTGAGCTTTATTGTTGTCCTGTGCTGTCATAAGATCAGAATAGATGTTATTAGAAGATGAGAAACAACTTTTGCAACTGACCTGAGGCTCAGGCAGTTTAATTGGTTGCCTGATTGAGTCTTCAGTGATGTCAGTGATGTAATATGACTGCTGGACGCCTCTGCAGGTACACCATCTACTCTCCCAAAGACGGACAGCCATGCATGGACCACGACAGGCAAACTGGAGAGGTAGGCTTCAACAGGATTATTATGTATGATAAAGCAGCAGCTTATTCTTTACACTTTAGACTACTCACTTAATGCTTTCACGTGTTCTAGTGATCGAATGAGATTTGATTCAGTCGCGACTTTTAATTCTCTTTGATTTTTTTCAATATGTTGAACAAGCGTTCCTTAAGTCAAACTTTGATTAAAAAGCTGTGTTTTGGAGATGTTCTTCTACAGCCGTTGTACCACTTTTGCAGGGAGTTGGACCTCAGGAGTACACGCTCATCAAGATGAAGATAGTCGAACCCTACACAGCAAAATTCAAATCCAAAGTCTTTTATAGCAGGTAAGGAGTGAAAAACGCTGAGCGCTCACCTGCTGTTGCCACAGTTGACGGTTCCATCTGTGTAAAGTGCCCCGGGCTGATTTATTTATTTTTTTGTGGAGCCCTGACACCACATGATTAGAAACGCATTGAATCTTGTTGGACAGCACCTCTCAGTGAAGCAGAATTAAAGCTGCCATGCTTGCTGTTCTGCCCACAGCGGTATGAAAGGCAAAAACATCTTCCTTGTGGCGGCCACTCTGAGACCGGAAACCATGTTCGGCCAGACCAACTGCTGGGTGAGACCCGACATGAAGTACATCGCCTTCGAAACGGCCAATGGAGACGTCTTCATCTCCACCAGCAGGTCTGCCAGGAACATGTCTTTCCAGGGCTTCACCAAGGAGAACGGAGTGGTGCCGGTGGTCTTAGAAATACTGGGACAGGTACTTTGGTTTCTTGCCTGAATAGTTCTTAGTTTTGATCTTAAAATGCAACCAGTCTATGTTTAAAAACCTGTTTAAAGTGATTGGCATCGTTCGTGTTCTTCGTCTTTCTTTGAACAAGGAGCAGGACGAGGAAGGCAACCTCTGTCTCTGCAGCATGAACGAATTGAGGCTTTCAGCTTTTCTGTGTCTTATCTAGGATATACTTGGCTGTGCTCTGAGTGCTCCTCTGACCTCCTACAAGGTGATCTACGCTCTGCCCATGCTCACCATCAAGGAGGACAAAGGTATGAGTCCAGAAATCTAAATGGGGCGCATCGATCACCGTGAAAAGTTGTAGTATTTGACTTTTATTCTTGTTAAAAGCGTGAAGCTGTCACTTTAAGTTGATACAGCTGTCCTTTGTCACTATTTCTCACAGCGGCAGGAATCTTAGTGTGGCACCTTTGTGTCGCACGTGCTCAGCTGAGGAGTCCACAAAAGCTTCGTGTCATCTTTATAGCATCGATTATTTATTGTAGTTCTATTGTTTCTGCAGACAATCTGCGCTGAGCTTTATCTGCCAGCTCTTATCTGGTGGATTGAAAGACATTTGTAAAAAATAACAAGATAGAAATCAAAAGTATTTAACAGTGATGTCAAAGGATGGAAGTAATGGGTGTGTTTCTCCTCTGGATTAGAACAAAACGGAGCTATTCTGTTCGAAGGAGCATCATTTTGCCTGGTCCGCGTTGTTCAAAATGTCAGAATTAAAGAAAAATGGCCAGGATGCTCAGTAAAGCAGCAGTAAATCAGATCATGCTCCTTTTTGTTGCTCCAGTGCAGGTGCACAGCAGCAAATAACTGCATCTATATCTGTGCTTACCGCAGGTACGGGTGTGGTTACCAGCGTGCCGTCTGACGCTCCCGATGATATCGCTGCTCTCAGGGACATCAAGAAAAAACAGGTAACTGGATGTCTTTGCTGTTGGGGTTCAGTGATGCATCAGCTGTGTAGAGGTGGAGACAACAGACTCCACATAAGATTTCAGTTGCAGTTCATTCAAATTCCTTTCATTCTAATGAATTATTTTATTTCCAAAAGGCTCTACGAGAAAAGTATGGAATTGAGGACAAGATGGTGTTGCCCTTTGAGCCGGTAAGCAGCAAACACATGAGTTCAGCCGCAGCTGATCAGTGCATCATCGTTGTGTGTCTGACGTATGCGTGCATGTGTCAGGTCCCCATCATCGAGATCCCAGGCTATGGAAACCTGTCTGCCCCTCTGGTGTGTGATGAGCTGAAGATCCAGAGTCAGAATGACAAAGAGAAACTGGCTGAGGCCAAAGAAAAGGTTTACCTGAAGGGATTTTACGAAGGGGTGAGTGCCTTTATTGCCTGGTGAGTGCAGATATCTACAAGCTGTCAGCAAAAATCAATTGTCTCTGTAAACCTCCTGTGGACTTTACTTATGAAGCCTCTAAATCACATAATTCACAGCTTGAGGCGAAAATAGATCATTTATTAAAGTAACCGGAGAGAATTTAGATTTATTTTGCTCTTTGGCGCCCCCTACCGCTGTACCGTTGTAACGCCACATTTGCGTGTGACTCCTGAAAATAAGCAGCCATACATATGAGTCATTCAAGCCCACAAAAATGTTCTTCTCTGGTGTTGCTTTAACTGGCAAATGGCTCTGTTTTTGTCAGGTAGTTTTATTCTGTCTTTTGCTTGAAAAAACAAACCCAAACACGAAGGCCTGAATTTGTAAACTGCTCACCAGTGTCGGTAATAACGGCATTATTTTTTTAGTAACGAGTAATCTAATTAATTACTTTTCCCATCGCTGCAACGCCGTTGCCATTACTACAGTTTGGTCGAGTGAAGCCAAAGTGTCAGGCTTTGGCCGCACATCAGCTGCCTGCAGAGAGCAGCGTTGGGCATGATGATGCTGTTGCATATGTGATGCTGATTGGCTGGGCGGGCGGATCATTCCCTGCTCTCGCTGTCTCGCTGCTGCTCTGACTGCCAAAAACACGACAAGACAGCGACGATGGCGACGAGTCAGAGAAATTTAACGGTAGCGTCCTCAAACTGGAAGCACCGGCACGACGTCTCGCTCATTTTAATTAAAGGCAGGAATGTTTCTGTAACATGCAGCTATGTGCAGGAAAAAAAGACTTTATCCACGTCTGCCTCAAGCAACTCGACTCTTATGAAGCAGCAACACATGCTGACATGACTCTTGCTGCTGCTGCTGCTGCTAACCCAGCCCCGAGCCCAGATATATAAATATAGTGTTCAGTTTATTGTGCAGCAGGCCTGAAATAGTTGCAGAGATTTGCTCTACTTAATGGGCAGATTTTCCTTAGTTTCCACGTGTTTCTTAATTTATTTTCTATATATTTTTATTTCTTTGCATGTCACATGGCAGGCTGCAGTCTACTGAGCTCAAATAAATACCAAATGTTCTAAAATACTCAAAGAATAGTGTTTTTATTCTTCAATCAGTTGATATAAACATCTTTGATGTTAAAGATGTTATAGAACATGAAAAATAACGCTGAGTAACTCATTACTCCTACAGGTCACTAACGCAGTAATTTGTGAGTGTAACTAATGACTCACTGTGCAGAGATCAGGCCCCTGTTGTGTCCTCTCACACCGTCATGATATCATCTCCTCAGAGATCCACTGAAGCAGCTGTCAGCGGACGATAGTTTACACCAACTCTTTGGTTTGTTGGTTCCGTCTGTGATTGACGGAAATGCTGCAGAAACATGGCTCACTTATTGAATTTCTGTCTCAGATCATGCTGGTTGATGGCTACAAGGGGCAGAAGGTCCAGGATGTGAAGAAGCCCATCCAGAGGATGATGGTTGAGCGGGTGAGATGACCATCTTTGGTCTTTGTCAGAGAGAGTTAACATGCTGAGAATAACTGTGGCTGATTCTGTTTCTTCTCTCCTTTCATGTTAATCTGGAACAGGGGGAGGCCATGATGTACATGGAGCCAGAAAAACAAGTCATGTCCCGCTCAGCTGATGAGTGTGTCGTTGCTCTCTGTGACCAGTGGTGAGTGAAACAGTAAAAAATCATTTGTTTCTCCTGTGTGGATCTGAAGCTGTTACATTTATTATATATGTTATAAAAAAGGAAAAGCACTGATTCCCACTAAGGCATTTGTTTAATTAGGTTCCATTTATCTTGATTGCAAAATGTTTAAGGAAATGATGATGTGTATGTGTTGTTTTATGATAAGTATTATAAGAAATGCCACTTGTGCATCTGACAGGTATTTGGACTATGGAGATGCTGAGTGGAAGCAGCAGGCCAATGAAGTCCTGAAGTCTTTGGAGACGTAAGACCTCAGCATGGAAACCGCCTTCATCCCTTTTGGTTTAGAGTTCCGCTTTTTGCAGCGACTGCTAGTCGCTTTATTCATCTCAGAAGAAAAAAGGATGTTCTTTCAGTCTGAATTACTGAGGGGAAAGAAAAATAACTAAATACATAAGCTGCTGAAAATAAAAAATCATTTGACAAACCGGGGTGGTAAAAATCTCCAGAGATGACCAAACTCTCTTCAGTGCATCTCAGTGAAGTCTGAATAAATAAATAAATAGTTTCTTTATTGCACGGCACATTGGAAAACTGCCTTTTCTTTATCTTCTTTGACTTGTTCCATTTCATTCTAGATTTTGTGAAGAGACGAGGAGAAACTTTGAGGCAACGCTGGCCTGGCTGCAGGAACACGCCTGCTCTCGTACCTACGGTCTCGGTAAGCGTTTTCCTCCACAGCGACTGCAGTTTGCGGATAATACGACTGCTAACTAACCCATAAAACTTTAGTTTTATTTCTAGTTTTAATTCTCTTTCATCATCCTCTAATTAAGTACCGTCTGAAGGAGGTTTAGGACCACAGATTTCTTTTCTGTCTATAGATGGAGACAGAGGACTGATGATAAAGGACCTAGCAACAGGCCGCCTCTGTTCATACAAGAATAGATTGAGAACGGAGCTCAGTTGGCATACATGACAGCCCGGTGCTGTAAAGGCCCAACTTGTAGGTTCATACTGCAGAAATCTGTCCACATTCTTTCAGAATATAAGGTCTGACCAAACAGAGTCGCAGTAAAAGCAGTGGGACGTGCTGCTCAGCGTGTCCACGCCGCACTTTTGGTGCTGATGTAGTATAATTGTGTATTTCTAATGATTTCCTCAACAAACATCCATATTCTGGATGTTCGGGTACAAATACCTCACAGACGGTTGTTGTTTTTCTCAAGACGGAAAAATCTATCGTGACTAAAGACTTGGATTTGATCAATTATGAAGTCACTCAGTTGTGATCTTCTTTGTGACGCTTAAATTAATCTTCTGAAGTCATTTTTATGCAGAAATATAAGAGAAGCGTTATTTAGTTCTCATGTTATCTGATCAAAAGTTAATATACAAGGACTCTGAATTAAATGGTTAAAGTATTCACTGCTGGTGAATGTTAATTACTGTTCAAGCTGGCAGCATTTTTTTATTTTCCATTGAAAGTTTGGGGGATAAAAGACTTTCTGGGAAGAGACGAACATGAACTCAGAGAATGTGGGGCCAACTGAGTAGTTTCTGTCATGATTTGTTGTTGCTGGAAGTTGTTAAGAATGTAAATGTGTGAAATGGTGGCAAACATCGGTTCCCGGTGAGCACAGGTTAGTTTGAAGCTCTTCCTCAGGGCTTCAACTAATCTGACAACATGGCCAATTCCACAAAAACACTGTGACGATACAGAGGAGATAATTGTCTGTCTTGATGTATTTTTTTTCTTTCTCTTTCATGGTTGTGTGTGTGTGCGCCCTTCCCCTGGTTACCATAGGAACACGGCTGCCGTGGGACGAGCAGTGGCTGATTGAGTCGCTATCGGACTCCACAATCTACATGGCGTACTACACTGTAGCTCACCTCCTCCAGGGAGGTGTGCTCTCCGGACAGGGAGACTCACCACTGGGCATAAAGTACGGATGCAGCGCACGCACACACACACACACGCACACACACACACACACATGTAAGAATAAACGGATGACAAACGCTGACAAACTCATGCATCTTTTTTCATGTTTCTCCATCTGTTGTCTTTTCTGTCTCCAAACTGCTCGAGATGAGATTTCACAGAGAGAGAGAACAGATTCTCTGCCATAACAAGTTTAATTCCACCATAAAGGAAACAAAAATGTTGAAAGGAAATCTTTAAGGCACTACGTGTGTGTCGTGGTCCTCGGATCTCATGTTTAGCTCTTGGATGTCGGTCAGATGCTGACTCGTGAACAGTGAAACTCACTGTCACCTCACTTGAACCCAGGGTGACCTTGACCCTTCCTCCGTTTTATTCCCCCTCTTCCACAGGCCAGAGCAGATGACCAGAGAGGTGTGGGACTTTATCTTCTTTAAGACATCTCCTTTTCCCAAGACGGCCATTCCTAAAGAGCACCTACAAAAGCTGAGGAGGGAGTTTGAGTATTGGTACCCCGTGGATGTTCGTGTGTCTGGCAAAGACTTGGTGCCCAACCACTTATCCTACTACCTGTACAACCATGTGGCTATGTGGCCCAAAGACAGGTGAGCTTCCACCAGTGTGACTGGCTGAAGTCAGGGGCTGTTGTTTCTGGGAAAACGTGTGTATGCACTGAATTAATTTGTCATTCACTCAGCCGTTTGGATCAGCTGGTTCCTTTAAAATGTGCCATTTTTTTTGGTTTATTCACACTCGAACTTGTCTGCATTCCGTCTTCCGGCCCTGAGACGCCGTGCCGATAATCGGCTGTCAGACACGTCCAGGGTATCTGTGAACGTCTTTCTTTCGGTCAGGCTGCTTGAACATGTTGAATTAGCGGACTGAATAATGACCTGACTGTCTGTGTCCATCTGTGGCAACATGATGGCAGTAACAGTGATGGGACAGTGTTCTTTTGTCTGCAGTGGGAAGTGGCCACAGGCAGTGCGAGCCAATGGACATCTGCTCCTCAACTCCGAAAAGGTACGTTAAGTATTACTTTACAATGTGTCTCTGAAAGAAAAACACGATAACAACAGAATGCACTCATCTTTTCATATTTAAGGAAGTATAATTGCAAATTGTCACATTTTTAAAGCCTTTTAACTCTGTAGTTTCATTGTGCTTTGCTCTGTAATAAGCTATTGTTAGCTGAAAGATTCCAGCTGCTGACGTCTGTTTTTACTCATTCGATTATCTTTTCAACTCGCCAGATGTCCAAATCAACAGGAAACTTCCTCACTCTCAGCCAAGCCATTGACAAGTTTTCAGCTGACGGTTTGTTTTCCATGCATCCACCTCCTTCTGTTCACCTTTTACTCGCCTCCTTTTGGTCTTTTTTCTATAATTATGTTGTTTTATTGAAACGTGGAGCGAAAAGGCATCGCTTCTAGACTCAGGCCATTATACCTGATCATGCTGTTAACATCTTGATGAAGCTGATGCCTAGAAAATGATCATTTTAAGGAGGTAGTTTTGATTTTTGAATGGTGCAAGCGACTGATGTCAGATCATTGTTAAAGCAAATTAAAGGTTTCTGTTAGGAGAAAGCCAGGGTGTAGTCATTATGTTCTCTCTACCAGAAGAAACTGATCAGTTTCCGATAACTTTGCTGTTGCAAAAGTGTTACAAAGAAACTGATTGTTGACTCCAAACTATTTATAAAAAAAAATGTGAAAGAAGAGATGAAATTTTCAGGGTGACACCCAGAATAAGCCTCGATGTCCTGCAGAATATTATAAAATCAGGCAAGGTTTCTTTTTCACACGTTATGAAGGGACTCGTGCAGGTGCTGCTGTTGTAACACGCCCAGCTTCCTATCTCAGGTATGCGGCTGGCTCTGGCTGATGCTGGGGACACGGTGGAGGACGCCAACTTTGTGGAGACCATGGCCGACGCCGGGATCCTACGCCTCTACACGTGGGTGGAGTGGGTGAAGGAGATGATCGCCAATCAGAACAACCTGCGGACGGGACCCGCAGACACCTTCAACGATCGAGTATTCGCCAGGTAAATGAAGGAGTTCTGAGGTGCTGGGCAGGTTCTGTTATAGAAACATTTTCACGTTGCCCAGAACTGAATATTGTCTTATTTCTAAGACCATGCCTGTGGGTGCAGTGTTTTTTTTTTTTTATTAAACTGAACTTGTGTTGCTTTTATTACCACTTAGCAGTTGGTTATTTCCAGAAACTGCATTAGTTTACCTTACATTCATCCTAACATTCATTTAAAAGATGCTTTTGTCCTATTGGACTCACATGTTGGAAGATTATGTGGAGTCCCACAGGACTCTTCAGCATGTGTGGTGGGGAAGTTTGGGATTGAACCAACAGTGTTTTTCATGAAAGAATAACAGCTCTGCCTCCTGTTCTGTCAAGTGAGATTAATTCAGGCATCTTAAAGACGGAGCAGCACTATGAGAGGATGATGTACAAGGAGGCCCTGAAGAGTGGCTTCTTCGAGTTTCAGGTAGATGCAACATCCTTCTATGAAAAGTCTTTACAGATTGTCTTTGTGGCTTGAAGAAGCGCGTGTTCCTGAAGCATTTTATGAGATGACCCGAAATACTGTCCTAAAAGCAGACGAGGAAGACCAATTTCACCAGACAAATTGATTACACTTGGTTATTTATTTATAGAAGGAAATTATTCCATTTGATGCATCTGAGCATGTGTGTGGATGACAAGTGGAAGTGGATGACAGTCCAGTGTGAGTGGGCCCAGATCCAACCTGTCAGTCCTGTCTGTGGAAGTTTCTGATTGCTGTAAGAACCTGAGACGACACGTCGGTGAGGTTTCAGAACCATCTTTAAAACAGACAGCTACCAGGTCACTCTCATGACTGTGTTTGAGTGAAATAAAGAGGAAACTACTGTCTAAAATTCAGCTTGAAACCGTGTCTTGTGGACAGATGAGACCAAATTCTAACTTGGTTTCTATAAGCCTTGTGTTTTCATGCTCTGATGAACGCTGAGTTCCAGCATGGGAATCTTATTCCATACCTGAGACATTGAGGTGGAAGAATCATGCAAACCATGATGTTACCACCGTCTACTTTTCTGCGTCTGGGCCCACGAACATCTGCCTTAAAATCCCATAGTGTGAACAAGGCTTTAATCTAAAGAGGAAATGGGTTATGCAGCAAGATGGTGACCCTCTTCTACCCTAGTATGGATAAGAAAAACAAGTGATCATTAAAGTTGAATGGATAAAGTTAATGAACTCAGATGGTCGGGTCAGAGTTAAGAAAAACACTGGTTTTGAACCTGTTTAAACCCTTGATACCGGCTCATGTCTACTCTGGTAAACTGGCTTTATCTAGTTTTAGGACCTGCAGAAAGTGCAGCTTAATCACTGCACACATGATCGATGCCAATAAACCGTACAACCGCATTAATGTCTTTTCAGGCTGCCAAGGATAAGTATCGTGAGCTCGCCATTGAAGGCATGCATAGGGACCTCGTCTTCCAGTTCATAGAGAGACAAACGCTGCTGCTGGCCCCAATCTGCCCACACCTTTGTGAATACACGTGGGGTCTGCTCGGCAAGGTAAGAGGCGTCTGGATTTAAGCTCGCTCCGTGTTGCCTTTCTGCTCTGGAGGGGTTTAAATCTAAGTTTGATCTCCTCCCCTCTGTCTTTCATTCTTATCTCTGCTGTGTACTTCTCTGTGAAATGGAGGAAACATTCATTTACATTCACGAGTACACCTGGAATCAAGCAGTTTAAAGCTAAAGGCTCCTGTGGGCTCGCGGTAGCGCTGGTCCCACTGCTCATTTACCTGTGTGAAATGGCTACTAACACATTTCCACTGCTGGTACACGGGTCCACCGGGGGCCGGGCTTCACACGGAGCCTTTTTTCTCTCGGCGGCGTGAAATGAACACACACTCACGGTGTTGCACTGAGAGCCAGGAATATTTTTAACACTCAAATTTATGAATATAAAGGAGCACTGCTGTGCTGGAGATAGGTTTTCAGTTGTCGCCTAGCAACAACAAAAGGCCCCACAACTACTTTTTCCCCCCAATCCTTTGCTAAGCACCACCAGCTGAAGAATTAAGGATACACAGCTGACACAGATGCACACAAAACATCTGGTGTCCAGTTCATTTGGTGTTAGCTCGTTTGTTACGAGTTTAACTCTCACTAACCCTCCATCCCTACCCTCTCGTTGCCGACTGATAGACGGGTTCTCTGATGAAGGCATCCTGGCCTGTGGCAGGGCCGGTGGATGAGATTCTGATTCGTTCCTCTCAGTATCTGATGGAAACTGCACACGACCTCCGTTTGAGACTCAAAACCTACATGCTTCCCCCCAAAAACAAGGTAAGAAATGACTTTAGCTGCTTGACTGTGAAAATGAATATGAGTTTATATAGAATCCGGCACGGTTCATTACGCGTAGTGAAACACTGAAGGCAGCAGATAGATGGATGTGAGGCTCAACAATGCAAGAAAATGATTAAAAACCGCAGAAGACGAGGCCTGAACGGATTAGAGTTGGGGATTAGCTGCAATTTATCACACGAATCCCCTTTTCAGTGAGTCTGAGCTTTGTGAAACACATTTTGCCATGAAGATAAATGTACTTTTTTGTATAATCTGTCGGTATTTTACTTTGAGATGAGCAAACCGGTATTTTACCAGGTCTGGTAAAGATAAACGCATAAATAAGAAAGGAGTTTTGGGCTTTTGTTTAGTTTTTTTCTGGCTTTAATCCCACATGTTGTGGATTATGGAGGTTGTGCCTTTGTGACGCTCCAGCAGCAGCAGCCCGTATCTTTTCAGGTGCACTCGAAGACTTACGTCTGCGTTGTGCTCGCAGCAGGAAAGTTGGTCTATTGTTTGTTGACAGTTTGGCGGTTCAATATGTGGCTGAAGGCAGCTGATAGAAAAGCAAAACAAGTATTGACCAGATCTAAGACGGACCCTATCTGAGGCTTTCAGGCTGGCATTATTGATTTACTACAAATGTTTTGTTGCCATGGAGACGAGACTGCAAGGATGCTGGAAAAAGAGGCTGAAAGGCTGAAGAGGCTTTCTTTGTGTTGCTGTTTTCATACGAGCGGAAGCAGGCGTTTCTTTTTTTATTGTTGGCGTGTAATAAGCCACATTTTAAACCATAGTTTTTATCAAAAGCTGTTGCACGTGCTTCATTAAACATTAGTCTAAGTATTTAGATATTAGTCTTTAGATAATAAAAAACCCTTTACGGAGGTAATGTTCTCCCCCTTCAGGGTGTATTTATGGGGGCATACATGCAGCTGTCGTGTGAAAGAAGTTCCATCGAAACAGCTGGCGTCCTGAATAATCCAAACAGAGTTTACTTTCCATTGAGACAACTTTCTCTTGCCTGACGACATGAATAAATAAGGCTTCTGAAATGTCTTTAAATCCTGTTTCTCCTCCACAGAAAGGTGACTCAAAGCCCCCCGCCAAGCCCTCCCACTGTGCCATCTACGTGGCCAAGAGCTACCCCCCCTGGCAGCACAGTGCCTTGTCTTTACTCGGCAAACACTACAAGGTGAGAAGCGACGTCAGAATGCTGACGTTACACCGCTTTCTGTTAGTTTCTCTCTGTTTTCAAAGGGTTTGCGGCGTTGTGACGCACCGAAATGAAAAAAAACTCGTCTTTCTCTCCACGCTCCTGAAGGCTTCGGTAATTTAACGCTTTTCCTCGTTTGTTTTCGTGGTGGGACCAGAGTAACAACGGGGCCCTTCCAGACAACAAAGTGATCGCGAGTGAGTTGGGATCCCTTCCTGAGCTGAAGAAATACATGAAGAGAGTCATGCCTTTCGTGGCCATGATCAAGGTAAATCCTGGTGGAAGGAGACCATTTGTTTTCCTTTTCTCTTATTTCATCCAGTTTCAGTGACTTTATTTTGAAGTTTGCAGGATACTCAGTGGCTCCATAAGGTGGCTTATCTTTTGTCTTCTGACTGTTCCAAAGTTTTCCTGATTTTTGGATTGAAAAACTTCTTTTTCGATCTGTGTCCCATGTGTTCAGTGTTTTAAAAAGTGTGAAACGCACCTTTGACAGGCTGCTTTAGCGCCACCTGTTGGTCTGTAACATTTCTTTGGTTCTTCTTTTCTTTTTGCATCCCTGTCCTCCCTGAAAGCAGCCATATAACATTTAATCATGCTTCTGTTACTCGAACCAATGAATCCGGTCAAAGTATCAAATGATCAGAGACACGTTGCTTATTAGATGTTCAGAAGTCGCATCCGTCACACGTTGTGGGCTTCCTTCAAGTTTCACTTCCTCGATCAAACAGCCACGATGAGATTCTGAGAACTTTTACATGTTGCTCTACTTTTTCAGCAGCTGGCTCAAGTGTATCAGTTTAAACCAGATGAGTTGGCGTTTTTAAGTAGTTGGGAGTCACTTGCTGAACTTGTTTTCTGTTTCTTAGGAAAACCTGGAGAAAAACGGACCCCGGGTGTTGGATCTGGAGCTGGAGTTCGACGAGCGGGCGGTTCTCATGGAGAACCTGGTGTACTTGACTAATTCTCTGGAGGTCTGTTGTGATCAGTGCTCCTCGGGTTTAGCTCACACCAGAAGCTGAGGGCTTTGAGAGGCTAGTGTTGAACAAAGCTGGAAAGATTACGCTCAGTTATTTGTTTTAAACCGAAAGCGGCACATCTAATGCCTCAGAAGTGAAAACTCGACTTGATTAGGTTCTGCTTGTCCTTACAACTGTTCAACTGTAACATGTAGTTTGTTCGGAAATAAATCCTCTTTAAAGCCGAGTTTCACCACTTCTGCAGCAGTAAGTTGAGGCAATCCTGAGCTTAGTCAGAAAATCCCTTCTTTTGTCTGCACAAAAGCTTGGCCTTGTCAAGAAATAAAACCCAAAGATACTGTGGAGAAACCAAGACAGATTTAACACAGGGAACCTGACATCCCATCGAAGGAGTATCCTCAGTCTAATGTGGCATGGATGTGATAAATCATAGTTTCATGGCAGAGAAACACAGTTGCTTATCCAGGAACTGAAGAGATGATATTTTACTTGCCTCTCAAAGCCAGTGATGCTTTACCAAGAAAAGAAAGGTCGACAGAGATGAGGCTGAGCTGGTTTATGCCTGCAGTTTCCTGCTGTGGAGCTAGTTTCTGGGCCTGTTGTTTTGTCTGAACTGCTGCGGTGATGCTGTCCAGTAGGATATGTGACAGACTGTTGAAACGCCAGATGTTAAGTCTCAGTTTGCTGCCGCAGCTTGGTTAACCCCCCCGCATGTGCCAGTGTGCATACCAAACACGCAGCACGCCTGCATGCACACTCCTGTGGATTATACCTCTCTGCGGAGCTCTGATGTTTTGTCATCATTTCTTCACGACAGCTGGAGCAGATTGATGTCTTATTTGCATCCGAGGCTGATGACAAAGTCAAGGAGGACTGTTGCCCTGGGAAACCATTCAGTATTTTCAGATCGGAGGTAAAGGATTTTGGCTCTATGGTGGTTGCTGAGAGTTAGACTTTTTTTCTTTCTTATTCTGTGTCTGATTTGTGATGCTTCTGTCTCCCCAGCCCGGAGTGAGTGTCTCCCTGGTCAACCCTCAACTGGCCAACGGCCTGTTTTCCTCAAAGATAGACATCAGACAGGGGGACAGCAGAGACAGCCTCATCCGGCGGCTTGCCAAAGTCAACAGACTCATTAAAGGCGAGTAAGATGCAGAAAGAAAGCGTGTCGCTGATAAAAACAGGTGAAGGGTTGTTTCAGCTGCCCTCTGATGTCTTTGATGTTTTATTTTATTCTTTAACAGTCTTACCAATTTAAAAAGAGACGCAGAGTGATATTGAAACAAAAAAGCCCATATTAAAGCCATTTAACATACTATCCAATTTTCTTTGTAGCTCTTCATCTCCTTTACCTTCTGCCTATGACGTTTTATCTGTAGTTTTCTTTCCACCTTCTCTGCCGTCTCTTTTTCCACACTAACAGTTTCCTTCATCAGTCCTTCACTTTGTTTCCCCACCAGTCTTCATCTCTTCCCTCTCAGCCGTCTCTTTTCCTGTTTTCCTCCTTCTCCTCCACACTAACCGTCTCCTTCATCAGTCCTTCATCCCACCAGTCTTCATCTCTTCCCTCTCAGCCGTCTCTTTTCCTGTTTTCCTCCTTCTCCTCCACACTAACCGTCTCCTTCATCAGTCCTTCATCCCACCAGTCTTCATCTCTTCCCTCTCAGCCGTCTCTTTTCCTGTTTTCCTCCTTCTCCTCCACACTAACCGTCTCCTTCATCAGTCCTTCATCCCACCAGTCTTCATCTCTTCCCTCTCAGCCGTCTCTTTTTCCTGTTTTCCTCCTTCTCCTCCACACTAACCGTCTCCTTCATCAGTCCTTCATCCCACCAGTCTTCATCTCTTCCCTCTCAGCCGTCTCTTTTCCTGTTTTCCTCCTTCTCCTCCACACTAACCGTCTCCTTCATCAGTCCTTCATCCCACCAGTCTTCATCTCTTCCCTCTCTGCCGTCTCTTTTCCTGTTTTCCTCCTTCTCCTCCACACTAACCGTCTCCTTCATCAGTCCTTCATCCCACCAGTCTTCATCTCTTCCCTCTCTGCCGTCTCTTTTTCCTGTTTTCCTCCTTCTCCTCCACACTAACCGTCTCCTTCATCAGTCCTTCATCCCACCAGTCTTCATCTCTTCCCTCTCAGCCGTCTCTTTTTCCTGTTTTCCTCCTTCTCCTCCACACTAACCGTCTCCTTCATCAGTCCTTCATCCCACCAGTCTTCATCTCTTCCCTCTCAGCCGTCTCTTTTCCTGTTTTCCTCCTTCTCCTCCACACTAACCGTCTCCTTCATCAGTCCTTCATCCCACCAGTCTTCATCTCTTCCCTCTCTGCCGTCTCTTTTCCTGTTTTCCTCCTTCTCCTCCACACTAACCGTCTCCTTCATCAGTCCTTCATCCCACCAGTCTTCATCTCTTCCCTCTCAGCCGTCTCTTTTTCCTGTTTTCCTCCTTCTCCTCCACACTAACCGTCTCCTTCATCAGTCCTTCACTTTGTTTCCCGCCAGTCTTCCCTCTGCTTCTCCACACTTTCCTCCTGACTTTTTTGTCTGTTCCTCTACCTCCACCCCACTAGATCTGTCCAGAGTGAAGCTGATGAGGTATGAGGACCCCGTACTAGGACCTCGCCGTGTGCCCGTCGTGGGACAGGAGGAAAAAGGCAAACTGCCAATCTCCAGCAAATCTGTGTTCAACATAAATCTGGAGGAGAAGAGGGTCACACTGGCTGATAATGGCCTCACTGTAGACATCGGGGACACTCTGGTTTATCTGTTCAATTAGGGTCGCATTTGCTGACACACAGAAGCACATTATGTTACAATTCAATCAGGTGACTTTGACTCAAAACAGCTCAACGCCGACTTCTACATACATTTAGCATTTCTGGTATTTCCATACATAAGCCTGCAGCCCATTCAAAGATCTTGTCACTGTTTTTTTGACTCTTAAAAGTGACTGAATGTAGAGGGACCTGAAAATAAGCTTTTATGAAACGAGTCGTGAAGTTGTACATTTTCTTTTTTTTTTTCTGATACAGTTCTGTACTTAAGGGCTCAATACAGAAAATTCAACATGAGAACAACTCCAGAATCTAATCTGAGGCAGGATTTGAACACCAGTAGGCAGTGTTAAAGTCTCTCTCCCTGTAATGCTCAACCTTGCAGTTTTACTGTATGCTCCACTCTTTTTCCTGTGACATGATGCGCAGTGAATAAGTAATTCTGTGAGTAATGACGCTTTAAAGCAGATCTTACCTCAGAGGCATTGAACAAACACTTATCACCATCTCATATTTGTAAGTGGGCCACCCCTTATCTTCTCTTTTTACATTGTGAGACTGCTGCCGCACCCTCTTGAACGACGGATCTTTTCCTATAGATGATAATGTGTCTTTTGTGTCGCTTTCTACAACAGGGGAGGCGACTTGTTCTTTGGTGTCTTGTCAGCCTGTCAGACGTCTTTCCTTTCTGTTGTCTGTCAGTCATACTTGTCTGGCTTTTCCAGAGAAATTAAACAGATGAAACGTTCAGCTTTGTGGTTTCTGCCTCTGTTTCCTCCAAGCTTTGCCCCATAAGAATAAGGCTCATGTCTGCTGTGGTTTGGATTTTTACCTCTCGATGGTGCGGCCCCAGTGACGGCACCTCTCTCAGGCTGCTATTTAAAAGCTAATAAACCACTTTAGGAATCCAGATTAGTTTTCATACGCTTGTTCATTTCAAAGTTATGTACGCTTTTATCTACGTAGCATCTTTTAGACCATTGGAAGAGGGAATCTTCAAAGGAAGCACTTGGGTGTAATTATTTGAAATGTTGCCTACAGTACCTTTATGCAAATAAGTGCATTCCCTTTGCCTGGTTGTTTCCTCCCAGGATCGAGAGGCAAAGAAGCACACCTTTTATTAAAGAGAACATTAGATTTTTTTAGTTTCTGCAGTAGCACGTATTGACTCCAGATCAATAAAATGGAGCATTCGTTTTTAACAGGGTGAATCCTGTGTTGCGTGACACTAAACACATTTTCCATCTTAAAACTCTGCATTTAGTAAATAAATCTAAATATCGACTGGCCTGCTCAACCGGGAGAATTGCATGATGGTATTAGTTGAGGCTTTTACAGTATTCATCTGTTATAGCATGCATTAGACTTCTGCCAGCACTGCTCACAGCTCTGAGTTTCCACTTGTTAAAAGAAAAAATTATTCTTTGTCCAACAACAGCCAATAATCACATAAAAATTTGCAGCCATTAAACTATATTTTGATGCATCCTTCTATAAAACAGTAAAATGAGTTTGGTGGAGTTTATCCTTTTTTTAGACGTGCTTAACAAAGTGAAACGGAGTCAGCTGCTTGTGTACATCATTCACAGCTTTGAGGTCAGTTTGAACTGTGCCTCCAAACCTGAGATGGTTTCACAACATGTCTCTCCACCACGTATGAAGCCCCACTGCCTGTTTTTTCTTCTGTAATCCACTCCCCCACACGTAGTGCATCTATCTAAATGAAAAGGTCAATGTCAGAACACAGGAAGCGAGTCCCCTCTAAATAGAAACCACAGATGTTTCACTGCTTCTTTCCCAGCGTGTCACACACGGGGGTCCAGCACGAAACAGGTTGAAATTTCAGATACATTTGTTGAACAGGAGCAACATATGGGCTGCATGCTGGGGTGCTGGTTGGCCTTGTAGCCTTAAAGCACGAAGGTTCCCAGTTCAAATCTTGTCTGGGGCCTTTCTTTGTGGAGTTTTCTCAGGGCATGAGTGGCCATGTTCTCTGGCTTCCCCCCAGAGTCCAAAAATATGCGTGTTACATTGATTGGGGATTGATAGGTGAGTGTGTGTTAGACCTGTGATGGATCGGTGACCCCAAACCCTGAATAAGAAGAGGATATGAAAAATGAAAGTCAGGGGTTGGACAAGCCGGTTGACTTGAGCTTCTGCTTTACATCCAGATTATTACAAATAAAAACGTTTTCTTCTTGCTTCATTCCGTTTTTTCTACATCATCAGATGTCTTCTGACCTGCTGGAGTGTGCCTTAAATACACATTTGCATTATTCTATCCCAGGCACCCTGATGTGTGTCTGCTCCTTGTGTATTTGCTGTGTTGGCCGGGTGCTCAGCAAAGTCTCAGGCAGAAGACAACCACAAGACTTATCTCAGTCACGCAGCTTCTGGCTGAGCCATCTGACTGCTGGTTTATCTGCTCCGACACACACCCTCTCACTGGGAAAGTGTCACTCCTCCTCCTCCTCGTTCCTGCTGACTCCTCGCTCGCTCTCCTCTCGCCTCCTTGTCTCACCCGTGTCTGGATGCCAGTCGACCCTATCATGGAGGAGACACCAGTCACACACCAGTAAGTGCTTTTTTTGTTCTTACCTTTTCATTCTTGTCAGCACAGAACACAACACAAGTGCAGCCAACAGGTCTTTTATCTTACCCTGCTTTTCCATCTCACCGTGTTTATCCTTTTAGGTCTCTATGATGTATGATAATAGGAAAAAATAACAGGAGCACTTAATCTACTTGCTCTTCTTGGGATAAAATGTCAAAGTTACGATTTTGTCTTCACTGTAGTTTTCCGTGAAGAATTAATTAAACCTCTATTAATGGGAAAGTAGGACAGATAATTAATTCAAGGTTGATTTAAGGTTGCCTCCAACCAGTTGCAGGTTAATTCATCTACCACCTGTCTGAAGATAGCTTTGTTGAAACTGTTATCTCAGACCAGAACCGTCAGCCATTAAGGCTTCAGAGGCGGCGTGTGAAGGCGAGGACGAGGGGGGCTCCACCACAGGATGTGAAGATAACTGGAGGTCAAACGAAGTCCCTGCGATGACGGACCCGGTGCTCACACAGCCCGGCCTCGGCGTCACCACGACGACCATAACCACCATCACACAGACCGGAGGGGACTGGAGCACCGGCCTGTTTGATGTCTGCGCAGACAAGACCACATGTAATATGAACGCTCAGACACACACGCGCACGGGCATGCAAAAAGAGCACAAACTGTGTGATTATTACACACAAAATGCACTCTTTCAAACTATCATACGGAATGCAGTTTGGAAACGTTTACTCGGTGCATCCCAGCTCATCACTTATAGCTGCCTCCTTGCTGATGTCACAGTCTTGGTTAGAATATGGTGTCCATTCACCAGCCACCCAGACCTCGGTCCATCTGGACCATTCACCGCAACATGGCATCTATCAGTGAATTACACTGATGATAGATGAATCAGTGTGAAAACGTGCGTTTGCGAACCTGCTGCAAACTGGTTCATCGTGAACTGCCGGGGTCCAGAGACCGATGGAGCATCGGATCACCGCAGAGCGATAACTTTATTAAATCTGTGCTTTTGATACAGTGTAAATGTCTTGTTGAAACTTCTACCTTCTTGCATCCATTCTCTAAACCATTTCTTCATTGAGTCAGCAGTCGCGTTTCAGTTTGACTTGAGTTCAGTGGTTGATTCAAAACCTCTGTAATGAACTTTGGTTTCAGAAAAATCTTTATTTTAGTCACTTTATTCCATGTGAACTTACTGGATAAAGCCTCTATCAGAGGGTTTCCCTTCCATCCAACGAACTGGCTGAATAACAACTATGTCTGACACTTTCACAGTTGTCTGGGGATAAAGAAGAACTAAAACAAGTAAAGTTTCACTAAGAAGTCTAATATTAAAAGTCGGTTTGGAAGAAATCTGTCGGAATTAATTTGTGTAGTAATTTGGAACATGGGGATGTTTTTAATGTGAAGTTTCTATGAAAGGAACTCAGTGTAAAAGCCAATAAATCATCACTGATCCATTCTGGTTCCCTTTTTAACCTGACGAACATTTTAATTAGGTTTGCTCGTCTCAAGTAAACAATCACTGTTACCCGCTCACGTGCTGTGCTCCTTTGCGCCTGTGCTTGAAGGTATTCTTGGGGGTCTGGTGCCATGCTGCTTAGACCTGAGTTTAGCTCACCAATATGGAGAGTGTCTGTGCATGCCTCTTCTACCAGGGTCCACTTTTGCCATCCGGGTCGGGATCAGGGAGCGCTACAAGATACGGGTGAGTGTGTATATTTGCATGCAAATAGATATTTCTAAGCAAAAATTGACGATTTGTGTTTCTTGTCCTTGAACGCACCAAAAATGGGAGTTTTGATATAGTTTTGAAAAAGTAAATCCAAGCAATCAGAGTGCAGTGGAGGGATTTATCAGAAGGCAATCACAGTCTTTTTGTCTCCAAATGATGATAGCTTCACTCGATGCACATGAGCTGTTTTTCTGTTTTCATGTGGATAATATTCTGAATGTACTCCTGCTGCCTTGCTGTGCGTGCATGCATGCTTTGTCTCTGTGTTTGCATGTACGTGTGCACCTGCTGTGCTGCATGCTCATCCACAGGGAAGTGCATGTGAGGACTGGACCACAGTGTATTGCTGTTACCCTCTGGCTGTATGTCAGATGATAAGAGAGATGAAGCGGCGGATGAAGACTCAGACGTATCATGTGTCTACTGCACTCGAATCCTCTTGAAGAGACTGTGGACAGAAACCAGGGCCTTTGCTTTTACATTGCCACAGAGATTGGTGGGGGCCAACAGAGACCAGCAAGAGAAATCAATACTGTTAGGTGTGAATTTGCTCTTAAATGCCCCTGAGAGTCCTTTGGAAAATGATTCAAGACAATTGTTTTACATTCAGAAATGACCTGAAAGGACGAACTTTCATTTATAGCTTGAACAAGAAGAAGAATCACAACTGTAAGCTCTGAACCAACACATAGGTCTGAAAACGCCCTTGGATGTTGTTAGATTTTCATATTAAACAACCTATAAACTGTTGAATATTATGATAAACCTCCATTATATTCTGTTTTCTTGCTGAAACTTTAACTTATCAGGTTTTACACATCAGGACATGATGAAAAAAAAGCAATTTGGTCCTTATCAGGTCTTAAACTTTGGTTAATTACAGCCATTTACACCGTGGCATTATTTTTTTAAACCAAAACCGAGCCAAAATGCAAAAGTGGAGTGTAAAAAATGAATCCCTCCATCTGATTCAGTCGCTTGTACAACCGCCCTTAGCTGCAGTAGCTTCGCGTATCCATTTTCAGGATGAGCTTGTTAGTCTTCCACATCACTGAGGAGGAATTTTGTTCTGTTTTTAACCAATCATGCTGCTGTGCAATTCGATCTCATCTTTCCAAATGACTTTGTTCCAGAAATCTGGTGCTTTCTTCAGTTATTAGCTGTGTTGCCATGTTCTTTTTAGAGAGAAAAGGCTTTTTTTTACCCCTGACAACCCTTCTAAACAAGCCATGCTTGTTCAGTCTCTTTCTAATTTTGCACTGTCACGAGCTTAAACATTCAAAATGCTAACAGAGGTCTATAGCGTCTGAGATATAGATCTTGTGTCTTTTTCTGAACATTGCATGGCCTGACCTTGGGGTGAATTTGCTGGGAAAATCTGTCTCTCTGTAGGATGATGGGCTCCAAATAGTTTGGAGATGGGCTGATTACCCCTCCCAGACTGATGGGCAGCAACAGCTGCGTCTCTAAGGTTACTGCTGATGTCTTTCCTCCTTTGCATTGTGTTATCACACATCTCAATGCTCCAGAGCAGCGAACTGCCAAAGCTTCTCATTTTATCGAGGTGCTCACACTTGCTGATGATCAGCAGCACCAGGCTGCTACTTATTCTCTTCAATATTATGGAAGCCATGATGATGCATTTAGTTTTTCACTCAGTACCTCTGCATTTTGTCTTTGTTTTGTTAAATGAACAATGCCATAATGTAATATGTCATGTAATGGGTTTTAATAATCGTATCTTATAAGATAAGATGTACTTATTTGCATTAACCTTATTAGGCCTAATAAGGACTTATTACTTCTTCGGATCAGTATTTTTTTCTAGTTATGTGCTGGCTCGTGAAACTATAGAACTGAAAGAGAGTGTACCCTCTTATTCACAGGACTTTAAAAAAGTCTTTCTAAAGAATATTAGATATATTTAACTATATTTATAAGCATGCAGTTAATTTTTCCTTAATCCAGACGAAGAGATGCAACATTTGCTGAGACTGTCATGTTCAAAGTCAGCAAACCTAATTAGCAAAATGTTGCATTACCAAACCATCAGATTATTGTCTGCTTTTTTCTATCTTATTTGTATAATTTGTATATAAAAGTCATCTTCTGTGACCGCTCCAGTTTGATTGGGGTACACGGTGCTTTTTAAAACATGACAGTTCAGAAGAGGTCGGAGGCAATATTTCAAATAAAACTTGATTGTCACATTGAAAAGTCGAAGGAGTCAATGTAGAGAAGCTCCACGCCACTTGGGCCTGACTGAATAAGTCATTTGGTTTCTTCAGAGAGTGTAATTGCAGAATCCTTTTCCTGATTAGCCAGCATACAGACCACAGTGAAGCTACAATTTCAACTGGACTTTGAGGATAATGAAGCCTATTTCCATCTTTCAGTTGTTCTTTTTAACCCCGTATTTCAACCTGAGGCATTCGATCATATTATTAATCCAATCTTGTTGTGCTTCCCTGAACCTGAAATGCCAACCAGACTGACCGGATATGAAAATATTATTGCTTCACAAAAGCAGATGGATCTTGAAAGGGCAAATATGTAATTATTTAATTCTTACAGATGTGGTCCCCAAACTGGAAGCTGCTTCAAATGAAATAAGGAAGAAAACTGGTTTGGAGTCAAAACCTGAGAAAGATGTGAATAACTAAATCTGGTCCCTGTTCACTGAGCTAATCTGACGAATGGTTGGAAATCACTGCAGTCGTCATATGTTTAATGACCTATCGGACTGATTCGATGATGGATTTTAGTACGTCAAAAACCCTTGTTTAGGGAATCATAGAAAAAATTAATACAAGGTGATGATATGGTGAGGGGAAAAGAGCAGGTTGGTGTCTGGAGAGCGACAGTGAGTAGGGGCCGGGCCTTTTGCTGAGCAGGGCCAGTGTAAGGAGCAGAGTTTGAGAGCTTTGGGAGCAGAGTCCCACCAGGCAGGACTGCAGTAAAGTGATGGAAGACAAAAAGAGTAGAGGGGAGTCGGCAACAATGCAGAATGCGTCAATTGAGATCAAAACTTGGCCAGAAGCACCATAATGGATAACAGGGAAGGCACAATGAAGGCGTCAGTGCTCACTATGGTGGAACTCTGATTATACACCTGGTTGTAGGACGGTTCATCCATGTTCCATCACTTTCTGTTTGCTTAAGAAGGTTCTTCACTAAGTGAAATGATCCAAAAGAATTGTAGATCGCAGCCATGATAAGACCAGTTCAAATGATCTAAGAGCAAAGGGAGGGAGCTTCGATGCTTCTATCATCCTTTAATTTAAATTCAAACAATAAGAGCAGCAGCAATCTACAAAGAGACCCTCGTTTTTTTCTCAGTACAACTGTAATAGCTTGGACTGATGTAGATAATTATGAGGACAGGATGGGTTTCTGAGCATCAGGTCACCAGAACATTTTTTCCCTTTGATAAAGTAATATTTCATGACATATCGTGTCATACAATTCTGATATTTGACATCGCCTCGTTGAAAGAAAGCAATAATATCACAATAGACCCAATAGTGTCTAAAGCACTTTTTGTGGAATACCTTTTGAACAGTTTTAGTCTCACTACTCTACTCACACTTCTCCTACCAGCTCTCCAACAATGCTGAAGAAAAAGTGTTTTGGAGCAGAGATGGATGCCATCTGACAGCTAATGGAACAAGATGAGGCCAATAACACGTCTTGTACAGTGTGTGTAAACTGTTCCACATTTGTTAAAATGGACAAATGACTTCGGAGTGTGGCCCTTGTGTCACATGTGGTGCGCATGCTATTTCTATCCAAGTGCACTCACTGTTAACTCAGAGTGCTGCCTCTTACTGCAGGGCAACTACAGTAAATATACACCAAATCTCAGCTGCTGTCTGATTTTTGTGCTTGTGTATTATAAGGTCCATAACAGTTGTGACAGTATTGTCACCAAAGTGATAATGTCATCCACAAAGTGTCTGCGCAGGCTCCTTTGCTTCTCAGGCAGCCCCGGATGAGGAGATATATGTGTGCAGCTTCTGCTCTGAGCCATCTGGGGGTTGTTAGCAAGCAGGATCTGCCTCGAGCAGGATTACATTCAACTGCTGTGGGAGCATTTTTTCCTCGCTGAGCAATGACCATGATGCTAATGCAAGTGATTAAGCATCAGTAGCTCTCAAATTAGTTGGTAAATAGGAAGCAAATCAAAAGCTCTCCGAGTGTCCTACCAGATCATTCGATCTTTGTACAGAGTAGTGTTTAGGAACTGAGGAGACCAGCTGCTGTACTGCAAAGTGAGATGTTTTCCCTTTCTCACTTGATCAGGGACTTCGGCTGCTTAAGAGTTCAGGGTCTCCTGAGCTGTAGTTTTAACTTTTTTTAACTGCCAAATGTTTTCAGAGGACTGTACTGCAGGCAGGCCGGTTTACCATTCTTTCATTACGGAGCCCTGCTGTGGCAGTATGTGCAGAATTCACTGTCTTGTTGAAAAAAGCAAGGCTTTACTCATTAAGATTTAATCTGGTCTGCAGTACATGATCCTCTAAAACCTGTAGATATCCAGTATCGATGATGTTTTCTTAATAGTGAAAGTCACAACCCAGAGTCACTGCAATTAGGACACCTCAGTTTAGTTTTTATGTAAAAAGCAAAGTCACGTGGTTTGATTCAGAAAAATAAGTAGCTGGTTGAGTTTAGTGGAAAAAGAAAAGAAAAGTTTAGCATTAAAAACGACCCCTCCTTCACAAACTATCACTATGTCATATAAGGGCAGAGACACAAGGCAAGTGGGAATGTACATATGATACATAACTTTAGTTTCCAAACATTCCCGGGCGACTGGGCTGTTTGAATATTGCTCTGATAACCAGCTGAATGGACCCTCTGTGTCAATAATTTGAAAGTAGTTTGGCCTGGGCGGTAGTCCTAGACCATGCTACACACAGTTTTTCTTTGCATGGTGAAGTTTTATCAGCTGAAATATGTTGCCAGCATATTGTTCAAAATAAGCACATTTTTAATTTTATAAAAATGTTTGTTATATGTTGTCTCTCTGGCTCTGACTTCTCCATCCAAAGTGGTGACAGTCGTTCTGATGGACATTCAACTTATCCTTAAAGCAGTTATTCTGTAGACTCGTTCTTTGCAAAAACACATTTCAGAACTTTACCTGAGATGCTATCTCCTGTAGCCAGGTGGAGAGGAACAGCAACATGTTTTCCACAGATAGAAGACGTAATCATGATTCTGTCCGGCCCATTCACATCAGTTAGGACAGGCTAAATAACAGAGACTCGTCACCACAAACTACAGTCAACAAGAAAAACGGATAAACGTAATCTTCATGAAGAGAGTCCTATGCATGACTGTTATCTTGGACTTTTCATCTCATTGTAATGTGCTCTCAAGTCTTATATAATTAACCAATGTTTTAAGGAAGAAATAAAAAAAAACATCAAAAGATACAAACCTTGCTTTATTCGCTTTTTTTTAACCAAATCAATTATCCAAAACACTCATTTTAACAGAGCCTGAGCCTGACGTCACCTCTGCCAGATGCACTCCCATGTCTGAACCATTAGGGGGCAGTGTTGGCCCAGATCTGGGTGACTCTCCTTCGTCCAAAACTGAAACTGCTCAGCTCAGTTTTAAGTGCTGATGTGGGGTCAGAGTTGGGATTTCCACAGCAGCGCCAGAGGTCAGCATCTTGAACAGTCAAGCCCTTCCAAAGTCAGCAGTCAGACAGGCATCATAAAATATCAGATCCCCTTTCTTGCTGTTTCAGCAAGCAGGCGACTATCCCCACAGAGGCATCAGGTGTAGAGTATGAGTTGCTATCGATAAAAGCCCCTCAGGGAGGTGGGTGTGTGTGGGTGATGCATGCAGATGTATCAAGAAGTGCCCTTCCCATCACGGTGCTCCTCATCACAAACTGTTACTCGCAAAGAGAGGCAGCCAAGACCAACAAATTATTTTCTAAATATACAAGGAGCCAATGTTGGAGCCTTTGAGCTTTTTTACGGTATCATTTTTGTCTTCTTTATCTCTCAAATCAGCAGATTTATCTCCCCCTCTTGCACGTGTGATAAATGATTCTTTCCCTCCATCCCCCATCAAATCTATAACCTCTCCATCTTTTATTTCCGCCTCTTCTTCCTCTCCCTCTGTTGCTGCCTCCTTAAGGTGCATTTTAGGCAGAAAATGAGAGAGGGAAGGAGAGAAAGAAAGGTGTGTAGAGACCTGCTAAGCTGGAGCAGTCGTTCCCCCTGGTGATACTTCTATCCAGGACAACAAGCACCACCTGGGGTTTACATAACACACAAACCCCCCCCACACACACACAACCTTACCCTCTTTCATCACATCACTGTCTCTCTGATACCCTTTTGTTTCATCCTTGTCTTTAACTCTGTATACCTCTGTTTTTCAGTGAGCATTCCTCCCATCATTGTGGCTGGTTTGTTGTTTAAGTCTGGCAGCTGGACACCTTGAAGGTTTGGTGGACTGGACTTGTTTCAGGTGTCTTTGTACGGGTTGATGGACACTCAAATCAAGCAGTTGTAGGAATTTTGCTTCTTGTTTTTGTTCTGATGGTTGATTATCTAACCTCTGTCATGCCTGGGGCTTATGATTGCAGAGATTTGCCTGTTTTTGCAGCGCTCGTGCTGCAGCAGGTCTCGATTGTTTGCTGATTAATTCGTCCTTATGTTTCTTGCATGACAAGAAAAGAAGGAGGGTTTTATTTTTGTATTTTTTAAGATAATTAAATATGCTGTGCATTCTTTGAGGTCATTAAGAACTTCCTCCAGCATTAATTAGGACAAACAAATACAGGCCACCTTTACCATTTTGTCATGGATCATAATGAATTATGTGTGTGAACAATCTATATTTCTGCAAGCATTCAACCTGTCAACGATAAATTCAGTGATGACAGTGAATTAATTATAGAATATCTATATTTTCATCTCAGTACTGGAGGCATAGAATATGTCACCTAAAGATTTGTCCTAAATCAGTCCATGTAACCTATAACCTATCAGAAAAATAAAGATTTAACTCTACATGTACACTTATGTGTTCATTCAAAATTCAATTCATAATTAATTTCTATTCAAGCAGTGTCATTTTTTTGCACAAAAGGACATAAACCTGCCATGAAAGGTATAATGAACTCAGTGCTGTGACTATAAATGCAGAAATGCTACCATTTCTAACTCAGTTTGATTCATTCATTCGTACACGCTCATTAACCAGAGCCTTTGACTGCCATCACAACAGTCAAACGCTTGTACCAGAGTTCACTAATGAGCTTTTTCAATGTCTGCACTGGGATTTTGGACCACTGCGCTCTTGCAACAATTTCCCAACACCTCTCAGGATTTTATGACCATTGTTAACAGACACAATGGGGCTGAATAGAGCAAATACTTTTTCCCCACAGAAAAGTTGTGTGGAAACTCAGGAGACCGGGGGACACGTGTGATAATGTTACAACAAATGTTGAACATGAGCCTCAAAGACATTTTCCTTTCATAGCGAATGTTATTTATGGAGCCAATTGATCACAGAATTCTAAACCCGAATGTATTTGTGTCCTGTGCCAGTGAACCATAACTTTCAGTTGTAAAATAAATTTTAGATCAGACTGTTCAGTATTCAGAGTCTCATCTTCTCGTTCTCCTCCCCTCAGCGCAGACAGGAGGCTGTACAGTAGCTTCTGGCGCTTGTGGTTAGTTGTGCAGTGCTGCAGCTGTTGAAAATCCGGGACTATGCAGGATGTGGAAAGAAATCTGGATACTTGCCTTTGGAATAAATTAGTCTTAGTGCTTTAACCGTTGTGACACGATTGCATTCTGCTGCTTGATGGGACCAAAGAGCTCGTAAGATGCAAATTTCAGAGGGACCACAAAGATCTTTTGGCCCTTAAGAATCTAAACTTTTTTGTGTCAAGAAAAGTTTCTTTCTTTTGGAGTAGCAGGCTTCTTCCCTTTCCTGGATCCTGGACACAGGCTAATTTCTGTGCATCAGCAACAACTCGAGGCCTCTCGCTTTCACACTGAATGTGGGTATACAATGGCTGATTCATGTGCTCGAGTACATGGTTTAGATGGTTCTTTCACCAAATGAAAGACACTTTCCTGTGTAAACAATTATATTTTCATATCATCTGACCTCAAGACTGACAACCAAAAGCTCCCTTTTTTTCTTTTGTTTTCTTTCTCCTGGTGATGAGCTTGGACCACTTTTTCTTTTATCTTGCTTTGCTCGGTAGCTTCTGAGACATGAGAACACATTTTAAATGGCCTTCAAGTGTTTCTTTCTTTTGTGGGCAGCCACAATATGCCTGTGGAGGTCTTCAATAGGCTCCTAGCTTTTAATCATGACTTGCAGCTGAGTAGCAACAATTTATTGTTGATTAGTTTGTAATTTATTATTATTTTTTAGAGGCTTAAGAAGGCATAGTGATCTTGGTCTGTGGATTTCTGTAACATGGTTTGTGGGTTTTATTTTGTCATACATTCTGCATCAAAGGTAACCTTACTTCCAGTTTTATTTTAAAGAAATTGCCCCCTTGTGTTACCCTTCAGTTTAGCCTCACGTCAGCTTTCACACCAGCTCCCAGATTACTGATTGCCACACCTGCCCTGCTTTAGTGATTATTTCCCCTCAGGATATATTCACCAGATTGTCCTTAATTTCTTGCTTTGTCTTTGTTCTTTGTTGTGGTTCCATGCATATTTTTCCTGTCCCACTTGTCCCACTTGTCACAGTGTCTGGGACACCCTGCCTCTGCAGCGCTTTAAGTTTTGTATTAAAGCAACTGTTCATTTGTGTCCTCTCTTGTCTGCCTCCAGCATGGAGTCTAGATTTGGATGATCTCCCCAACTGCTGCACACAACTGTTTGTGACACATGAATACTTTTGAACCTAACGTTGTTAGGAAATATTAAAAAATTAATATAAATTAATATATTCCTCCCATCTAAATGTATTTCTTACCTTTTTTTGTCATTTGTTCATGTTGTTTTAAGCAACAAGATGATTTATGAATAACTTTAATAGAAAAGGGTCAACCTCAGATTAGTTGTGATGTGATGACAGTGTATGCGGGAACTGATCAAACACATGGCGAGAGAACTGTAGATTATGAGCTTTAAAAGTTAAAAAGTCAGGGGGAAGCGGTTAGGACAAGATCAGGATATACAGTCAGCACACAGAAACCCAGTTATTTCACAAAATCAACAGAACAGAGAACCAATAGGACAATTTATAGTTACTTCAAGGCCTCATTTTTATTCTCCTGAATAAGATGTCACCCCCATGTCGGATTTGAAAAATACCACTTTCACTAAACCACCACCTTGGAAGTTATATTTTGTGCTCCACTTGTAAAAACGTGCATATTTTAAGGTGAGTACAGGTTATGTGATGATGGGCAATCAATGCCTCAGAGGCCTCCTTTTGCTGCAGCTGTGTGGTCACCTTTTGGGACTTCTCCCTGCAGACCCACACTGTGTGATGTCTGTGCAGAGCACAAGTCTTTAACATCCAGCAGAAAACCTGAGGGGGTAAACACTCCCTTTGAAGGTGCCACCATGGCTTCTTTCTTGTGACAACTTCAAAGTGAATGTTTAGGTCGTTCCTTCAGTTTGCCAGAAGGACTTCTTGCCATTTCAGAGTGCAATGAGAATTCAAACAGTCACTTCCCATGGAGTCTCCCCCTTACAGGGATCCCTTCACCTCCAAGACATCTGTGCTTGCTGGGTTTGTTCATAAATGTACAATAAGCTACCGGTGAAAAGTCTGGACATACCTGCCGGTTCGTTTTGAATAAAGTGCGTAGGTTGGTGTGCTGAACTGCTGCAGCATCTAATTAGTGGGTGTCAAACTGAATTCATGAGCAATGAAAAACAGAGCTGCTGATAAATTCAAATAAAAAAAGAAAACAGAACTGCGTGTATAGCTATCAGACATCTGATTGCTCTGTATAATGATAAGCTATTATAAGCTATTAGCTAATATGAGTAGCCTCACAGATATCGGCACAATTTCCCTCCACATTTTGTAAAAAATGCTTATTTTCATATGTGATGGTTTAGGCTCGGTAACAACGTCTTTGTGAACAAAGGAAGTTCTGTCCGTCTTCTTTTTAAACTTGCTTTCGATCTTTATGCTAAGCTAATAGCCTGCTAGCTCCAGCTTTCACTGATTGTTAACTACTTATTTATCTTCTCAATTCATCAACACTTTATGGTGATTAAACGATTTTCAGGGTTTAAGACATAGCTGCTAACTTTACAAGTTGATGCTAATGCCAAAGATAAAAAAAAAATATATCTTTGAAATTCACCATGCTTGAACAAAGACATTTTCTTTCTTACTCTTGTTGTTTAGTGGTAGAAAAAAAAGTGTGCTTTCGTTTACTCTATTTACTGCTGGTTTATGTGACCCAGAGGTCTAGATGGGAAGATGTTGGCAGATATTGCAATATAAATATGTAAATATAAATATTGCATTCTCAGTTGCCATCTGGCATACAGTGTGAGGTAACAAGAGGAGAAATAGCTAACTGGGGGGCTATACCAATAACCTCGTCACCCACCTTTGCAGCCATTATCCTGCAGATGTCTCTATGGATGAGAGAATAAGTTAGTCAGTTTATCATTCAAGCAACGAATGTTGCAGAACAGTCCTACTTGTCTTGCTTTAGGCAGCATCGAAGCAACAATATGAGGGCCAGAGATTTGAGTCACTTAATGCCGTTTAGAACAAATGAATCAGAAAAGAAGATTGGTGCACATCAGGATGAGGCCATTACTAAATCATTGGCCTGTTTGACAGCAAAGGAAATGAAGCCATTTAGAATTGTAGAGAAGACACAGTTTAAAAGAACCAGAGAGAGCAGCTAACAAAAGTTAAATTTAATGTTGATTGATGGTCAAAGGTCAAAATTTCTATTTAAGTATTCATTTGAATTAAATTGATTAAATTAAAAGAGGCGACAGCAAACACCATAACGCCAGGCCAGCTGAGAAAGAGAAACAAGTTAATGACAATAATGCCAAATGTACATGGAGAGTATAGACAGTAGAGTGAGGAGAGGTGAATCATGGGAGGTCCCCCAGAAGTGGGGGCTTCTCAGAGAATTCTTGACAGCCCAATGATCAAAAACTGCAGTATTCTAATATTAAAATAACAGATGTAGGCACTAGTTTTTCTGCATCACTCTGAGACAGGATGTTCTTAATTTTGGCAATTTTATGAAAGTGAAAGAAGGCAGTCCTTGAAACCTGTTTTATATGCGAGTCAAAGGATTAATTCTGGTCAAAGATAACAGATTCCTCGCCGTAGAAGCCAAGGAAAAGTTAATCTAAGTAAACAGCTAACGGTTTCCTCCTGAGGTGCACAGGTCCAAAAACAACAACTTGTCTGAATTTAGCTCCTGAAATTCAGAATCATCCAGGTCTTCGTGTCTTTGAGACATGCTTATAGTCTAACCAACTATCTCTGCCACTTTTCTGAACCTCAAATCAAGAGGTAAACAAAACCATGACCATGATAGCAAACTTGTGAAGTTGTTTCTATCTTCTGTAATTACACGTGTGACGACTTTGTGGTAGTATTTTTATTTATTATCTTAAATCCCTAAAAGAATAAAAAGGGTGACAAAAACTTGCCATTTACCACCACACAGGTAAGAAAGCAGAGTTAGTTGTTCAATAAATGACTAGTGTCCCCTCAGTTTTTGCCTGTTATATCTCGTCACTTCCAGCTGCAGCCCAGCATTTGAATGAGATCTGTCCCCTCTGGACTTCAGAGAAACAGGAAGAAAGGGCTCGGGTCAAGAGTGCTCTTTCTCTTTAGAAAGAAACTTGTATAACAGAGGCTTAAATGTTGAGAAGAATATACTGTGTTTGAATTTTGCCTTTGGGAAAACATAGATATGAAATGCCTTTAGGATGATAATTGACTGATATTTGTTCAGAAAAACATTGTTTCATTAATAAATCAGCCAAAATGTAGCTTCTAAGAGAGACGTTTTAGATGGTATTGATAGTTGATTGAATATTGAGTGTCACTTGTAGCTGGAAAATCCACGTTTGCTCAACACCAGTCATAAGAAACACTTTCAGTTTGGTTTCAATGTGAAAACATCAACCTAGCTTTAGTATTGTTGATCTATGTTGTTTCATTGTTGATTCATTTAGAATTTGGTGGATCCTAACCATGCTCTGCACGAGAAGTAATTTCAGTCAGTACAGGTAAATGTATAGTTGAGTCAAACCACGTTTACAGTCTTGGCCACTTATTAGGACCACTTTCTTTGTTCCACTACAAAAAAGAGTCAAGACAACTTGCAGCACTGAACTATCTCTGTGAAACTTTGTGCACAGAAGTTGCTTTTAAGGTACTTGAATGGGGATTTTTGTCAGATGACATCATTAACCGAAAAAAGCATGAATTAAGTAGTTTTATTGGGATTTAGGCTGTATTAAAAGATGCAAAAATGGAAGTTAAGAACGTGTGGAGCAACTAGTTGAGTGTATACACAGTAATGAGTGATTCAATCCTCAGTCACATCATCTGGGTGTGTTAGTCTGTCTTTGAGAGTCTCAGTTTCATACAATTTTGGTCGAACAAACTTGTGTCTGTTCCTTGTTAAAATTCCAGGTTTGGTGTCACTAACACAATCAAGCTTTTTGTTTCTGTGTTGTGTAAGCATGCTCTGAGTGTTGATGGCTGAGCATCCGACTGGGGCTATTTAGCTCAATAGCTTTGTTTTCATTTCATTCTCCATTAGGTTACAAGTCACAACTACATCTCTCATATATTGAGTGGAGGAGGAATTTGTCATTAAATTGGTTTTCATTGAAAAAAAATCTAAATTGTGGACAAAACAAAATAGAACAAATAAATGATAAGGATGATAATAAACTGAGTATATGTGGTCAGTATAGTATACTATATTTACACAAAATCCTCAGTTTGACAGGCAGCATCCCAGTCATGTAGCACCAAAACTGGGGAGGTTGTTGAAGTCAAAACTTTACAGATATTGTTCACCTCTCGTTGCTCAGGTCTGGCTCTTTCTTGCTGCAAGCTGGAAAAAGTCACGCATCCTGCACTGACTGAGATAAAGGCTTTGAGAAAGTTTTTACTTGGAGGAAAGGAGTTGAGCTGAGAAAAGTTTTCATCTTACTGTACTTACTGCAAATAAATCAGAGAGTGCTGATGTGAATGGATGTCCAAAGTTTTTACGTGACACAAAGAATTTAAGAGGAACTCTTTGTCTTATGGGCTGTGCAGTTAACTTTAATCACTTTTTTCCCTTCTTTTTTTTACCTGATAAAGACTAATCATCATAGTCGCATCTTATAATGTCATCAGCATCTTTTGGGCAGCAAAAATTCCTGCAGGCCATTTTCTGTATGCTCTGCAATGGATCTATTATCTTGTGACCTGTATGTATGTGTCATTACTGACATGGATAAATATGGAGCGATGTTACACGCTTGCATGTGTTTAAGAGTTTTATCGCTATAGCACGCCTGCTTTCATGGTTCTGCCATTAATGTATGTGTTCTTTCATCTGCCACCTCAATTGTGTGTCTGTGTGTACAACATGTCAGAAGGTTTCAGTGCAGGAAACCGTGTGGGAGTGCACTGTGAAGGCAGTTGCAATCTTGGAGAGAAAAGAAAAGTGTGTGAATGAACTAAGCTCTTTGCATTTTATCCTCGCCATTCTTCTCATCACTTCTATTTCCTTTCGTCTTTCCCTCCACCGTTCGACCCATGTGGGTGTTCAGATATAGTTATTATCATAACTACAAACAGTGGCATGGCGCTGTTTGAAAAGCCTCTGATTCATATAGTATCGCCAACTTCTGACATTCTATGAGAGTAATAACAAACCCACACTAACAGCCTGCAAAACACATCTGGATCCAAATGATTACATATGAACATATGAAAGAGGATGTGGAACTGATGGACACTTCAAAACCCAACACCTAGACTCACAGGGAAACTTATAGCCCAATGTTCTTATGTGCAGAACCTGGATCTGCTATCATAAGTGGAGATAGAGTACAACATAAACACTAAGGCAAAGAAGAGCTGGACTGAAGGTCAAGAGGGATACATCATCATTCCATGCACAGATGGGTACCAAACCCATGAGCCGCTGACCTGAGATGGCAAAGAGACAAAGTATCTTCTAAAAGTCTGCTTGAAGATGTGAAGCACTACATACTATACATACTGGGACCATCACAGAGTTCAATAAGTTGATGTACGCCACAGCAGCAGTGATCCCAGAGATGCTTGGATACAATAATATCAATATCTCCAATGGAGTAGGATGGAGGCCAAAATCAAAGCAACACAGAGAGAGGTTGACAAGCTATCAGAGCAGCAGAAAGGTGCAATGAAGAGAGACTTTCTTGATAAAATAAAATAAACTTTCCATAGCTGAGGCACTGAAAACAGCTCCAGCTAACTGAGAACGTCCACCAGAGAAACAGAAGTCACGAGAATGGATAGGACATGTTTTACCAAGCCGTCCAAAGCTTACTCTCAGAGGTGGGGTAAAAAAAATGAGAATAGGCTCACCAAGGGCTGAAGAGCATGTGGCAGAAAGAAACATCAGATTACTTAAATGCGCCCCAGCTAATGGAACTGAGAGCTTACCAGAACAAAAACCAATGAGCATCACAGTGCCAGACATCCAAGAAAGAAGCTCTAGTATGAAGAGTTGGACTTCTCCAGGTCCTCACATGGCTACAGAAGCTAACTACACTCTGTGAATGTCTTGCAGCACAAATGGACCAGCTGGTAATGAATTGAACCCACCCACACTGGTTTACCCAAGGTCTGGCAGTCCTGATCATGAAAGATCCCAAAAGGGGACAATTATATCCTGCTACTGACCAATACCTGCCTTTAAACAACATAAAGCTCATGTCACGAATCATCTCAGATAAGATGAGTAGATGCATGCGTTGGGTAGGAATGAAATATTGCAACATGAATGTTCTATGGTTGAGATAATAGTACATAAGTATATAAGCCAGGTAGGCTGTCCCCCTTTTATTCTTTTTCTTAGCTAAACTAACATCACGGTAGCTGTCTTTTCATAGGAAATGAATAAATGTGAGAGTGCTATTACCTACCTCATCTAAGTCTCTATCAAATGCATCCAAAAAATGCAAGATTTAAGTGTTCTGTACGGCTTCAGTACTGAGAAACAGCATCTAAACAAAGATATCTTTACAGACAAGACCACCATGTAGCTCATTAGGTAGTACAGGGTGTTCATTTCCAGTCTTGTGAGTGTTAATTAATGATGAAGCAATTCAGAGGACAGAATTTTGTCCCAGCAAAATGAAGATCTTTCAGAACACATTTCACAAAATGCGGTGACAATTTTAATGATGCCATAACTGATCAAAGCCAAAAGTACCCATTAATTATTAACTAATTCAAGTACTTAATATGTTCTGCTCATATCCAGTGTTGACACTTAGCTTTCAATCAGCCATTATTTAGCCACTCCTCAAAGTTTGTGTTATTTTCTGATTTGGATTTTTTCCATCGGGGATTCAGACAAAGTGTCAACTCCAGACTTACTTTTTATCCAGAGGGTTTTTATCAGTGTGATGAAGCTGCATCTTTCTCTTTCTGTGGTCCTTGTTTGTTGATTAGAAATTCCTCTGAGACTATAATACAATTTGAACTGTGCCTGATGCACATTAGTCAATCTTCTTGTCTAAATATAGAATAATAAAAACAACAAATAAAGTGCCAATGCATGTTCATGTTCATACATCCACAAAGCATAAAAGGGAACATGGTGCATGCTGCTGCCAAATGCACTAGATTCCAGCAAAATAACAGAATCAAACATCAAAACAACTACTTGCTCAGTGGAGCTCATTAAAACACGACCACAGACACAGAAATATCAGCTGCTCACCATTTAAAGTTGCTCTTCATCAGAAGTACCATAAACTGTCTTCCTGCACTGGTATTTATCGGCTCTACCTTAAAAACACTTTTGAAATGTGAAACTCTTTATAATATTTGGACCTTGTGAGCTGCCTGATGCTTTTGTAGAACATCATTGTTCAATGTTTTAACAAGAAAATGAGCTCTCAGAGACAAGTCAAACAACATGAGAGAATTAGATTTATGTTAGAAAATGACTTTACACCTGACTTATAGCTCAAACAAAACCATTCGGCAGCTTGTGTGTACAGACTAACATTTTTCTTGTACCACCACCCACAAATTCTTCTGGCTGATCATTCCATGAAAAGATGAGAGAGGGACAGAGGGAGAGAGTTGAATGATTAAAGTTACTTTCCATCGTTCTGTGTGATGGCAGGACACTGAATGATGGCTAGTAAATGGATCACCTTTACGCAGACCTCTGGAGGAAGAGTGTCTGTTTGCTTTGTGGAGAATCATTCAGCCCCGCAAATGTCTATAAACTTAAAAGTGTGTTCTTTAAAAAAAGTAATCACAGTGCCTTTTTTTAGTTTTCAAAGACTGATTTCAGCTGTTTCCATGGAGATCATTTGTAGAGGGTAAACATGATGGAAGCTTCACAGTGAGGCCTATGGATCATAGACAGACTCTGGATAGATGTAGCTGTTAGAAGAAGAATTTTTGAATACTTTGAAGGCCAAAAATAAATTCCCATTCCACCTTTTTTCCATCAGTGCAGAGACAGAAATGTCATATGAATATCGGAAAGCTTTGCACAATAAATCGAAAGCTGTAGTCATGACAAAGTCACAAAATGATCTACATGGTTTTAAACGTGTGATATGATGGAGGGAAAAAATGTAAAAGGGTTGATTTGTACATTTACTTAAAAAAAAACTGGCATAACCGGAGATTAAATTTGGAAATCCTCACATCCTGGACGGGTCGCCAGTTCATCTCAGGGCCACACAGAGACAAACGAGACATACAGCCATGCACGCTCATATTCGTTCATATTCACAAGAGTCAGTCTAAAATCCACATTTAAACTAACATGCACGCTTATGGATGGTGGGAGGAAGCCGGAGTACCCAGGCAGAAGCCATGAATTCCCAGGAAGAACACGTGACACAGAAACTCCTCACAGAAAGGCTCCAGTTGAGATCTGAGACAGGAACCCTCTTGATGTGAGGTAACAATGCTAACCATAACACCACTGTGCAGCTCCAATTTACAATCAAATTGATAATATTATGTAAAACTTATGATTTTAGCCTGGAATCACCGTATTATGAAAATGATTAAGTCTTTGAGTAAACTGCACAGTTAACTATTCATGCAGATTTTATTAGGGTGGCTGCTTTCGTGCATCATGATCTATAATGCTTTGTTCCATGATGTTATACCTCTTCACTGAGGTGTGTGTGCGGTTGTTTTGTGGCATTCATTGTTTACTGGTCGAATGTGTGACGTGCTGAGGTTGATCAAACCATGCAATTTAAAGTAATATGGTTACTTTTAAAAAATGTATGAGCAGTGCTTTCAGCTAAATATTCATTTCAAAGTGCTAACGATATGCTAAAGTACTGCACTGCAGCTTTAAGTCCTGTTTAAAAATTCAACATGCTTACTTTCTCTGTAAATTGCTCTGAGCAAAGGATAGTTTTATTGTAAATTGGCACTGTATGAATAAACAGAATTGATTTGAAATACATGCATTTTAGCCTTAGGAGAAAAAAATATTACAACTGTGGCCTCTGACTCATATATTATTATGTATAACACAATTCTATAATCTATTCTGAATCATTAGTATATAAGAAGCATTGTTACTGTTGCAGATGCTGCAGAGTATGAGCTTCTTATTGGGATGAAGTTCAGAGGAAAAAAAGAGGCAGAAGGAAATATTTGGTTCAGAAAGTGTATGAGCTTAGACTACAGCTTTTGGCATTATTTGCACTTTTTGGTAATGGAGAAAAAACAGCCCACAGAGTGCTTACCAATAATTTTGCAGGAGCCTGGACCTGAGAGGTGAAATGGTGACATTTCCTGGGGCTTTACTTAAATTAGACATTCTAGATCTATGATAAAATCATGAAGAAATAGTAGTTATCAAATTGAATGTTAAATGTTGAAATAAAGTGGGATTCTAGCCAGACTGTCTTTGCTTTTGTTGGAAATTGCTCAATTGCAAAAGACAGATGTCATTCTTTATGTTCTATTCTCTTGCAACGTGGTGCACTGTGCACGTGTGTATTATGAATGTTTTATGGACAGTAACACACTTCAAAGACCTGCTCTGAATTGTCCTGATTTGATGAAAAGGTCTCCAGACACATAAACAAAATTAAAAGATAATGTTAGGCTTCTGAGGTCCCTGACCTCTCTTTGTGAGATGTCTAATCACGACATAGTCTGCAGATCATGAACAAATAAAGGGTTTTATAAATAAACCAGAATAAAACCGCCTGTCTTTCTTCAAACACAGCACAAGTGGAGCTGAGCGGTCACGTTGTAATGTTGTAATGTGTAAATTTGTACATATAAATACACTTACAGCACACAGCAGAACTGAGCATTGTCAAAATGATTTAGATTATGGGATAAAGTAAGGACACCTTCAGAATTTCAAAGGAACTGTGAAAGTAAGTCTCAGCCATGTGCTGCTAATCAAATGCACTCAATTAGTTGATCATCTGGAAGTATGAGCAACCGTTATAAACTGTTTCATTGGTTTCCTGGTCTTGAAGATTCAGGTGTCTGTTTGCACAATGCAGAGGAGGAAAGAAATCATTGATTTTTTTCAGAGAAGAAGTTGTTGCTGCCCATCAGTCTGCAAAGGGTTATACGGTCATTTCCATACAAATTGGAGTCCATCATTCTACAGTGAGAACGATTATTCACAAGTGAGCTCCTCCCAAGATCAGACTGTCCATTGTTCAGAGAAACTTAAAACACAAGAACTGCATCTCAGACATCTCAGTCTCCATTAGCGTCCTAAATATTAATGTTCAGTACAGTTAGAAATAGACTGGTATGGCCTATTTGGACGGGTTGTCAGGAGAAAGCCTATTTCTATATTTAAAAGAAGAACATGGCAGCACAGTTTAGGTTTGCAATGTTGCTTCTGAACACACCACTAGATTTCTGGAACAATGATTTTTTTTACACAAATGGAACCAAAGTACAGATGTTTGGATTGAATGATGAGGCGCACATCATAGCAGTTGTCAAGCATGATGGTGGAAGGGTGATGATTTGGGCTTGTTTTGCAGCCACAACACCTGGGCACTTTGTAGCCATCGAGTCAACCATGAACTGCAACTACGCTTTGTTAGAGTCAAATGTGAGATCATCTGTCTGACAGCTAAAGCTAGGCTGAAATTTGGTCATGCAACAGGACAATGATCATCAGCAAAACTTCCACAGAGTGACTTGTGGCGACTGTCTGTATTGGTTGCTCTTTGTCCTCGTCTTTTATGTTTTGTGTTGCGGGTCCCAGTAGGCGTGGTCGCATCGTTGTATGTTGAGAACAGCTGGACCCGGTGTTGACCCGACTCTGTTCCCCTTTACTCCGAGCACTTCAAAATCATTTTGGTTTTCTGCTTGACACGACATCTCATTCACCATGTGTCATTCATGCATAGATGCAGGCACCACTGATTACCTGAGTGGCACATCTCATGTTTGCCCCTCTTCAAAAGTTCAGCTGGTTGATTTCATTTCTAGATAAATCTATTCCTCACAGCTTTAACTTTTTGTGTTGGTTTGTCATGGCAGTCGTGGCAGACTGTGAACGTCCAGATCTAAACCTGAAAATCTGAAATGTTGTGTTGGAAATGTCAGAGAGCTGTGCAAAAGTAAATGCCCACAAACCTCAATAAGCTAAAGCAACATTGTAAAGAATAATGGGCCAAAATTGTGATAACATCATGCAGAAAATGATTACCTTGAGGTAAAAGGTGGTTCTACAAAGTACTGAATCAAAAATTTACCCCATTTTGACTTGGTTTTGTTTCATGAACGAGGACAGAGTAATAAGTCATGTGTTGGTTGAATTTACCTGATGTAGAGACCTAGTCAGGACATTATAATTATCCTGATACCATGATAAGTAAAAAACCTAGATCGACAGAGGGTGCATGACGGTATAGGTACGAAAGGCACTGAGCAAGTTATAGAGATTTGGACAGATGATCAAAGCCAAACGCTTGCAAACAGCAAAGAAGGAAACGGTAAAAGATTGTTGCCACAGTGAAAATGAGGGAGTATGATGCACAGTAACAACAGGGACTCAATTACAGGCTATTGTTCTGACTTCTACATCGCAGGATTTCGTCAAACATCAGTCTGTCAGTGGCAACAGCAGGGTGGGATGAGTGTATGTGCGTTGGCAATTTGGTGCATATGTATGGAGGGAGTGCTGTAGGTGTGTGTGCTGTCACAGTGTGGAGTAAAATCTCTCGTGGTAACTTTATGGTCGAGGTGAGCCTGGCCTCAGGCAAGCCCCGCAGGCACCCAAAAAACCCAGCTACACCAGTCATGCTTTCATTTGTACAACAGAGAGATGTGCAAATATTGAGAGAGGAATATGTGAAAGACAGAGAACTGACAGGAGAGACCACAGAAATAGATACAGGAAAAAGAATAGAAAAACGAAGACAGAGGCAATTATTTGTGTCAAACAGAGACTAGAGGTGGGAGAAGAATGATGTCTCCATAATGCTGAAGCGCCAAACTCTCGTTTTTTAATTGACTGAGAAAAATAAAAACAGGTGAAATGTTTCAAAGTTCCAAAACGAGTGAGCAGACAGCGTGAAATCAAATGCTCGAAAAGCAAATGACTAACAAAGTGGAAGGAGCTCCTCAATCACACACAACATATTGCAATGCAACACGTTCATCTTGTGCTCAACGCGTTTGGCTCCCAGTAAACACATAACTGCACTAAGTGCACCCGGTAGCGAGACTATGCTCTCTTTCCTGCATTTAAAATTCCACACAATGATAAGGCTCATTACATAAGGCTCTTCCAACTCACAGTTACATCTCAACTGGGAGTTATTTCTAATCAAAATGAGAGGTCAAGTGGATAGACTGTGTTTTGAATGCTGATGTTCCCTTAAGACTTGTGACTCAACAAAATTGTAAGACTAACTCAACTTCAACTTTAATATCAGTGACTCAAGACCTATCGCAGACTTTAACTTCTTCACTGGAAAATATCTGGTATATTCCACCAGGCACAAAGATTAAAAAAGATGCAATAAAACAAAGAAAAAAGAAGAAAGTGTCACAAAACAGACGTTTCAAAGCAGTCTGTTGGTTTCCTCAGCTGGGCATCTTTTCTCCTCCCAGTATTTCTTTTAATTCACAGTGTTCAGTGTTAAAAATTAGACTTTTTAATATTTCATGAAAAATATTTACTTTTATTGGCTTTAATGACAGCAATTTGTGTGAAAACAGTTTTTAGGGACCTCAAGCAGCTCTACATCAAAAACAAGAATTATTTTGTCATGGAAATCACTGCATGGGCTCAGAAACACTTCCAGAAATAATTGCCACCGTGTCATCCATAAATGCAGGTTAAAGCTCTACCATACGAAGAAGACGCCGCACGAGAACATGATCCAAACACGCTGCCATCTTCTCCGGACCAAAGCTAATTTGAAATAGACTGAGGCAAAGTGGAAAACTGCTCTGTGCTCATTGAACATTGAAATTCTCCATCTGGCTCAGTTCAAAAGCCCATATCTCTGATTGCACTGGAATCAGTGTCTATGCAACTGGCAGCGTACACATCTGGAAAGGCACAAGCAGTGTTGAAAGGTATACAGAGGTTTTAGAGCACCATATGCGCCTATACAGACTGACCTGTCTCCAATCTGGACCTTTCGCCTACAAGAATGGGGGAAATTTTCCAGTGATTTGTCTCCTCAGCTTCTAGGTGTTTACAGATGTTTTTAGAAGAAGGGGGAATGCTACACAGAAAGAAACATGGTCCTGAGATGTGTTGCTGCTGTGAAATTCAAGATGAGCAAGCATTTTTCATGAAATAGTACCACATTTGATCTCTTCTATGTCCCATTGTGAATAAAAATGCCTGTTAATAAGATAATAAGATTCTGTTTCCATTTACATTTCACACAGTGTTGCAAATATTTTGAAATTGGGGTCAACTGTTGTATGGGTCTGATGTTTATTCATTAGTACATTTATTTCAAGCCATATTTAGTAAAAAAACAGTTAAGATGTACATCAGTCAGACACCATACTGAAGCCTCCGGCAGGCTGGTGTCACAGAAATAAATGACGCACATTTTACGTGTTAACACAGCAGTAAGTGGTAGATGCATCTAATGCCTTCAAATAAATGGAGATAAACAACAAGTTTGTCCTCCAATAAGCATCAATGTCAAGACCAAAACAGCTCTGACCTGTTGGGGCATGGAAACGGTGCCCATGGGGATGTCCTGCAGTGCCTGGCTCAAAGAGACTGTCAGCGAATCCTTTGGGTCCTGGTAGGTGCGAGTTAGGGTCTCTATGGATCAGGCTTGTCCCGACACATCAAACATATTTTGGACTGGATTGGGATCAAGTGATTACCCAGCATTATAATATCCTGATCAGCATTCTACACCTAGTCTATTAATGGCTTTAACATTGTGACTGAGTGCTGAAACAAATGTAAACGTCTCTCCCTGACATATGTGGCTGAACGGTGAGTGTGGCACCATGGAGCTTCAGGTCTATGTTCCACTGGAGACAGACATGTCAGAAATATGGATTTTTATCCTGCGACAGCAAGGCAGTTCAGACTAATGTTTCCATTAACTTCTGCTTTTATCATGGTGTCATTTATTACAGCATAAGCACCTTTCCCCCTTAATATGCCACAGTAACAACTCGCAGACAGAGATATCCACAGAAGATAGGTAAAGAGGAATAAATGGAGGCTGTCAGAGGTCAAGGAACTGAATGAAGAAGAGATAAAAAGCAAGGTGTATGTGGACTATGTAGTATCTGCGTATTTATGCACACTCGAGTCATTTCACACCAAACTCAGTGATACTGATAACGGTGTCAGGAATGATGCCTCCACTGGTGAAATATGGGGAAACAAACAGTTTCAGCAGCAGAATGGAGGGAAATTATTTTCCATAGGCACCATGCTAAAATGATTTACTAGCTTCCCACCTCCAGTTTTTCAGATTGTTTCTTGATTTATTTGACACCTTCGTTTCTCAACAAGATTTTCACCTACAAAATATATGAATGATTTTGAAACTTTTTTTAAATGATTGTTTAAATGGTTAGTTTTATGAAACCTAATCAGAAACTGTCTTTGACAATCGTTCGATAATCATCTTTTATGGACAGTTCCACCTTTTCCAGTGATTGAATTTGCTGCCATTTCTGTCTTTACCTATTTACATATACAGGTTTGGACAAAGCAGACCATCTAAAGGGGTGTCTTTGGGGTGAGAGATTATTGTTTGAGAAGCTGAATCGATCAGTAATAGGTCAATTATTTTACAATAATCAAAAGTTTCAGCCTGACATGCTGAGCTCCACCTCCATCAGTCACAGCAGTGAAATCATTTCCTGATACAGTTACATCATGACGTGCACGATGTAATGGTAGAAATGTATTAGCAGGATAGTCACAGCTGAGAAAGTTAATTGTAGATCGTGGATATTAGTTTTCTCGTTTCAGACATTTGGATTAGTAAAGTAGCTAAATAGCTGCTAATTAAACCACTTGAGACTTTAAATCATAAAACTCACCTGACTGGCGCATTAGGGAACTTTTACTTCTACTCATTGTTGGTACCAGACACTTTGATCACAGTCAACGGACTTGTAGCTCAGAGAGCATGATGATGCAAAGATCCTGATAAATCAGCACAAGTCTCCAACAGCAACAGACAACTCCTTCATTGCGGTTTCTAGTATGCAACTACAAGCTAATTTCCCAGCTTAGTAAATCTACCCCAAGCCCCAAAATAGCTCAGAGGAGTGATTGCTGCAAATGTTTTCTTCTGTTCAGTAAGAATTCCTTTGTCTTCATCCTATCAGGCTTCTGAGGACTTGTCTGCATCCAGTGCTGACAATGTTTGATTCAACTGACGTTCACATCTTACACTACAGGATTTATTGCTCATATTTATTTTCTTTGTCTGTATCACAGAAGAGAGCAGAAAATGTTTAACTTTTAATGGCATAACAAGGTCTTCTTCCACCTTGCCCCTCCCCGCTGCTCGCTGCTGCACTTGGCCGGGGGCACTGGGGCACACGCTGGCCACTTTGTTTGGCTGTCTGGGGTGCCTGGCCTCCCCACAGAGGCTGTAGGATGTTTTCTTTTTGGTTTCTACAGATGTGGCAGCTAGTCGTCTGTTTTTTTGTGTCTTCTCCGGTGATTTCTTTCTATCTCTGTCTCATTTCTCTTTCTTTTTCTTTGCTCTCCCTCCTTCCCCGTCCCTCTGTCAGGTTCAGCACTATTTTAAATAAAGTATTGTAACAAAAATAAGCAAATCTTGGGAATTAATGGAAGCTTTAGATCCATAAAGCTTCCCTTGGCAAAGCAAATGTGCTTCTCATAACACGGTATTCAGATTCAGATTACAATTCTGCTGCCATGATGCTGGACAAGACAAGGAAAAAACAAGGTGATGGTACAGTTAGTGTCAGTGTAATGCCATAAACCATCAGCTTCACTCTCACTTTCTGTGTCACTATTTCTTTTTAACACACACACATATATATATATATATATATATATATATATACAAGATTAGAATGTAAAGCATTTTTCAACAATAAAGTTAGCCGCAGAAAAGTTGTCTTGGGAACATAACTTTGCATACAATTTGCTAATTTGCAAAACAATTTTTTGCTTCAGATGAAAAAAAGGCAATTGTTTTTTAAAATGATTTGCAAAGACATGTGGAAGATGTGGTTAAAGTTTGAGTCAAGCAGAAATCTATATTCTAAGTAGTTACATCACAGACAAATTAACCATTAACCATTCAGCCACATATGAATTATAAAAAAACAAGAAAATAAAAATGGGCGTCAGTGTCATTAGAAAATTTAGACGGGCTTTTTGCTCTGAGATGCTGCAGGTGTGAGTCAGACAGATCTCAGATCAGCTCAAATGAACAATACTATTTGGGCAAATAGGCAAATTTATTAATTTTTTAAAAAAGTGTTTGTGGTATATTCCATACAGTCTCACCTCAACCAGGGTATTCATGAGTCTGGCACAGCAAAGTTGGTGTATTTCACTTTGCATTGGCATTTTTCTGAGGTCCTGCTAGGTTATTTATATGCATTAAATGCAAACATGAGATTAAGAGCTCACATCATTTTAAGTGTTTCTGTTGTTGGCTTTAGAGTACCGCTGCCAGGACTGGCCTTTTTAACATTCATTCATTCTCACTGTTTCTGTGCCGTTTCTAAATCTCTGTCAGTCGTCCCACTTGCCTTGATTTTCCATGATTGGTCTCACCTGACCTTACCAGCCTCTCAACTCACCTGTATCCACTTCCCCATTCAGAGTGCCCATTTCTTATGCAACAGGCTCCCCATGCTTTAAATCTTCACCAGATTGTGACCTTACTTGAATCTTTGACTTTGTATGCTCACCTTGCTGTGTTTGTTTGCTTACTTTATATTTTATACTTTGATCTGCTAGTTTATTGTTGGGGAATTTTTTGACAGCGTCACTTCAGAGTGATCTGAGAGGAAAAAGTGGAAATCCAAGAGGAGAACTTTAGCAAGTGCTCTAAAAAAAGCATGGCAGTGAGGAGAAGGGCTTAAACTGAAGTGCTGAATATCAGTAGCAGCAGTGAGCCAGCATACTTGATGGTAGACAAATAGTTTCAAGCTGGAGCAGAGCGTATTTGCATTCAAGCACAGACTTTGAGTCTTAAAGCAGTGTTGACAGAACACGGTACAAAATCTGAGTGTGAAAACAAGGAATCGGGCTATCAAAACTGATTTCTATGCCCTTGATTAAAAAGCACAACATACACCCACACATTTAACCCTTACCTCACCTGATGGGACACAGTTTGCAGCTGTGGAGAGCTGGCTAACCGTTCCATATGTTTTCCATAAGCACTGTTTTCATATGAGTGTGACTTCTGCACATTTCTACTGCTGGAAAAAGCAAATGGCATAATAAGCAGAGGGTCATATTATGACTGCAGTTTGCAGAAAATGGCTTCCTTATGATCAGAATGCATGCCATTGCTTTATTTAGAGATAAAACTGCAGCTGCAGCTGACGATTTGTTTGCTTAAATTGGAGATAATATTACGTTGAGTACAAAATGAAAAATAATTTTAATTCCAATGGCTATTCTTTTCTGCTTCAATAACAAACTATCTCTTGACTTGTTTCTCGATCTGTCTACTTCTTCCTACTCTTTCTTTTTTCTTTTTGTTGGCATAGTGACGTAGTTTATTTGTGCTCGGTAATCATGCAGACAAGCAGGAGTAATTAAAGACTCTTGAGCAGCAGAGTGGCTGATGTAGCAATCAGGCTGAGTTCAGGAAGTCTTGCCTCTGTCAACAACATGGCAGACATACACATTAACCTGATTACCTGTTCAGTTAAAATATCTTAGATACGTTGTTTGGCGAGGAATTAAAAATAAAAACGTGATATGGTTTACTGTAACAAAGAATGTTAGCACACATGAATAAGTAAGAGTCATTGAGGTCTAACATGTAGCCTAACAGCAATATAAGATAAGCCAGCTGTCAGATACCTCTAAACGGCTATTGTTTCCAAATCTTGAATACGTGCGACTATGAACCTGTGATTGGTGTTCTATTCAGGAGTCTGATGGCCTGTGGAAAAAGGTTTTTGTGAAGCTCGATGTCGCTGATTTTACACGTCTGTGACGTCTCCTTGATGGCAGAAGTGTGAAGAGGCAGTGCTGTGGATGAGTGCTGTCTTTGTTAGTGTTTTGGGCCCTGCTGACGACCCTGGTGTGGTAAGTGTGTTGTAAGGCTGGAAAGGTAGTTCCACAGATGTTTAGGGCAGTCTTAATCACCCGCTGGAATGCCATCCTGTTCATAGAAATACGGTTTTCGTACCGAACTGTAATGGCGCTGGTGATGACGCTCTCCACAAGTTGACATGCCAAATTTCCTCAATCTTGTCAGAAAGTAGACTCTCTGCTGTGTCTTCTTCTGAAGCTCTCCAGTGTTTTTGGCCCAGATGAGATCCTCGCTGATATAAGTCTCAACGAACCTGAAGGTTTTCCCCCTCTACACCTCGTTCCCATGAATGGATAATGGGGTGTGGTGCTCTTTCCTCGTCCTAGGATCAATAATCATCTCCTTGGTCTTCTCTGTGGTCAAGGAGATCAGATCTATGACTGTAGTGTCATCCGAAACTTTACGATGCTGATGTTACTCTCTGAGGTCGGGGTGGGGGGGTTCCTATGCTCATGGTTCGGATTCCAGATGTTTGGTTTCCGACTCTGACCGTCTGGGGTCTGCCAGTTACAGATCGAAGGTGACAGGCCGAGGGTGCTTAAGTGGTATCAATAAGTTGAATGCTGAACTGTAATCAGTAAACAGCATTCTAACACATGTCTTTGTTCTCTAAGTGTGTGTGAGGGCTGTATAGATGGCAGTATTGATAGCGACGTCAGTGTACTGGTTCTGTCGGTATGCAAATTGTAGGACATCCAAAGTGACAGGGATAGACTTTTTTTATGTGGATCAAGACTATCCTCTCGAAGAACTTCATTATAATCAGGGTGGGTGCAACAGGATGGTAGTCATTCATGCAGGATATTGTTTTTCTTTGGGAGGAGCCCAATAGTGGCAGACTTGAAGCAGGTAGGCACCAAGGGACAGGTTAAAGATGTCAGTAGCTCTGATGCACACACCCTCAGTGCCTGCCAAGGGATGTTATCTGGGTCAGCTGCCCTCCGTGGGTCTGTCCTATTCAGACTCATGTGCACCTCCATGGCTGTCACAGAAAGGGATATATCCGGTCTTCCCTCTATAGCCAGAGTCCTGGTGTTATGGCTCAAAGCGAGCATAGAACTTTTTCAGCTCGTCTTGGAGCGTTCAAGCTGCTTATGGCACCCGGACTCTTCTGCCTATTTTCCATCCATCCATCCATTTTCTTCCGCTTATCCGCTGCCTATATTCTTTATGTGTACCCCTTAAAATGCAACAAGCAAAATAAAATAAATGAAATGGAGGACACAACATCAAGAGCTGTAAAAAGTTTTGGTGCAGCAGGTGTTGAACGACTCTAAGAGATTTTAGATAATCTTAGAATACGAAAATGTTGTTTGTCCCTTTTTATTTAACACATATGTGTGTGTGTGTGTGTGTGTGTGTGTGTGTGTGTGTGTGTCGTCTGCACAGCAGCTGTCACAACCATGTAAAAAATGTAGGACATCTTTTTGGCCAAAAATAATGCTGCAATTGGCAGTGAATTGTGAATGTAAAAAAAATAGTAAATTACTTTGCATGATTCATAATACCCTCTCCAATATTTACATTCAGAGAGAGAAACTGCTGTGGATGCGTATGTAACAGGGCCAGATGCAGAGATCACTGTGTCTGTGCCTTTTAGCCACTAAATTACCATCGTGCCTCATCAGTAAATATTGATGGTAATTTTTTCAATGCCTAAACAAAGCTTGCACCCGGCACAAAGTCATTTAAATCTACCCAAGATTGTCATAAATCAAAGTAAAACAGAGCAGTTGTCTGTTACTAAAAATAAAAAATAATGCAAAGCAGTGCATGAGGGAGGGAGGAGAAACACCTAGAGACCCTGGGATTGTGACAAGAGAAACAAGCTTAGAGAAATCAGGGTGTGAAGATGGATTTTTGGCTTGGGCAGAAGGTGAGTAAAAGAAAATAGTTGGGAGAAAATATCTTCCTTGATGGGGTTACACAAGTCCGTTCAGCTCAGTGCTGTCACATTTCAGCAGTCACTGCCAAAGATGATAAACAGCAGCTCTTTGCTCCAGCTTGTTAAAAGTATTTCAGAAAAATGAGTGTTAGTTCCAATGTTATTTTTGTAGGCTGCAGCAGACTCAAAACCCTCAAATCTTTTGAGGTACACGGGTTAAGCCCTGAGATGGACTGGCGGCCCATCTGGGGTGTATCAATTCCAGCCCCCCCGTGACCCTGAGTTGGATTAGGTGGTCATAGAAAATAGATGGATGGATGGATTAATGAGTTATATTCTGGTCTCATCAAGGCATTAACAACCACAAAGGCACAAGGTAAATTATCTTCAGTAATTGCTGTGGAGTACCCCCCCCCCCCCCCCCCCCCCAGTCCTTCACTCTGATTTATGGAGGCGTATTGTTGTAGCAACAACACCAACAACAAAGTTAATTGGCCAAAGGGTGAAAAACCCCAGCCATTATGGAGAGCAAGTGGATTTTTCTTCTACACAAACTAGCAAAACTTCACTGAAAGTAGGGGATTAGAGGTTTGTGCTCTCTAGGTACTTTCACCATTTTTGGTTATTATTCAGTAAATGTCCGTCCAGTGAATTCGGCTTTATTTTCACGTACAATGATCTCCCACAGAGAACGTTAGATGTTTTGAACATTTTTTCCACACAGCGTTGCGGTGTCCCTCATGTACTCTTGGGTTGATAACTAAATTGCTAAATTGAGCTGTAACACAGTTCGATGCAACTGTACATAAAACCGTCTGGACTGTCTTACAACAGGAGGAGATGCAGTGATTTTACAATGTTTTACAGGTTTCACATGTTTCCAAACAGTTCCCTCTTACTAACCTTCATTAACCGATTAGGCTGACTCACATGGCTGGCTCGCATTTCATCATGTTCCTTTTTTGGTGTTTACTCAGAGGCACAAGCATTAGCAAAGCCGATGCCTGCAGAGCCAGTGTTCTCATCATGGTTTGCAGCACCGTTTTAGATGCTTTTTTTTTTCTCTTTTAATTAAATCTTAATTGAAGAGGGCAATGAAAGAGGAAAAGTGAGGAAAAAAGAAGGAGATAGAATCACAAACCGACAAACAGCTGCTGCATCAGTGGAAGAAAAGAAAACACAACGGCTACAAGCCGGACTATCGGTAGCACCTGCAAAAAGATTAATGGAGAAAAAATCAAACAAAAAGGGAAGAGCAAAAAGCATTTGAAAGCTTAACTATGGTCGCTGAATATTATTGAAGCCACAAAGTGACATGGCAGCTGCAGAGTGAATTAGTGGGTGTTCATGCATGTCTACATGTCTGTGTGTGCATGTGCCTGCAAAAAACATAGAGAAGGCTTTACATGAATTGTGGTTAATAATGGGGAAAGGGGGCTGCAACAACCCCCCCACTCCTGAGATCAGGAGCAGACAGGAAGGGCCCCCAGACCCAAGCAACCAGCAGCCGCCATGGAGCAAGGAAGAGAGAAACCAGGCAGCTCATCAAAGGAAAGCCATGCTCCAGCCCAGAGGACGGCAGAGGAAGGCACCGGTGCTCCTCCAGACAGACCCACACTAGAGCAGTGCAGCTACCCGGCCCAGGGCCAAAGTTCGCCACCACAGGACCTCACAGCAACCCTATGCTTAGACGGGAAGAGTGAAGACTTGGTTCTTCTAAAAAAAAGATTTGGACCATTGGGAGTTCCAGCATCATATTCCTGATCAGAGCATCAGGAGAGCTCTAGTGAGAAGAGAAGAGAAGAGACTGCATTTGTTTCTCACAAGCCAGGGTGTCATGGCTAAAAAACCATCCAATGGGAAAATATGGGGGCACTATTTGATGAATAGCATGAAGTCTCTGATCCATACATATTACGGTATGTATGTATCCACGCTTGTGAAGTCTAGGAACGAACCTGCATTTCACCTCAAAGTAAAACAATTTTGATTCAAGGTTCCCTAAAATCAAATGATTGTGTGTTGTAATTTAGTAGCTGCATCATCAGTATGCAGACTTCCTATTATTCAAGCAGAGTGGATAAACGTATGCAAGCCTCACAGTTGTTACTCACAATCCCATTTCATTTTTCTGTTGTCGCTTTCATTCTTTCTTTGTTTTCACCTACGTGAGTTTAAACATGTACAGCATTTTCAAATGATAGTCCATTTTGTTGTCTCTGATGCCTTATTTTTTCCATCTTCCTTGAATTTTTTTCATACTAATGCACATCATTTGATAGACTTTAATATGTGCATACTTTGACAAAATGGATTTAAAGGTTGCCGTGAACAACAGTGGAGTCACTGGTTTTGAGCTTATCGTGCAGAATTCAGGGGGTGATGGACAGGCTGAGTTGGGTGTGCAGTCAGACGACAGCGCCAACCAGAAATGGTGAGCTGCTTTTTGTTTAGCGGGACAGAAAACACGAGCTGGCAGAAAAGGGAAATTAACATACAAACATGCAAACAGAAACTCTTGGACACATTCAGAAATGGCACACAAAAGGCAGCAAATGGTGCACAAAATCTGAATGTTATTTGCCTCATTGATCGCTCATCTTGCATTTTGGCTCAGAGATGCATCGGTGCTTTACTCTTCTCTTTATTAATTTAAAAGAATACCGAAGAAAAAACGGAATAACGATGAATATAACAAATACGGCTTCAATAGTATTGCATCATGCTGTATTAAATCATACTTAAATCATACCTTGCATTGAGAATTATGGAGGTTCTGTGAGGTGGTTGAAACTGAAAACCTGTTTGTTTTTACTTGCTTTTGTTGCAATAAATATGGCCTAATGCTTGTAACTTTATGATTTCTGTTACCCAATCCTTTCCTCTTATTATACATGTACAGTGATATCCTTCTGAAGGTCATCAGTGGGTTTGTTTGTGCCCTCAAATAGCCAACAGGATGTAAACACATCAGAAGAGAAGAAGAATATTACATTTTCCTTTCAGTTGCCCCCAAAACTTTTTTTATTATCACATAACTATAATTATACTGTTCGATATTATATTATTTTATAAAAGATAAAGCGTAATTACATGGTGCCATTTGAGGAGAGCAGATATTGAGCTCTGTCTTTATGAATCTGGAATATTCTGACCGGTTGAAGTGATTTAGACTGAGAATAGAGCCCCAGCCACAGGCTATTATTAGTCCAATATTACTGCTGGCTGCGAAAGGGGTAACGAGAGCCTGGAAAAGACAGCAGGGATGAACAGCAAAAGTGACACAATAGGGAGTCATTTGGGATAAAAAAAAGTTGCATAATCAGGGAGTACATGTCCAGAACTTGGTGTAGTTGATGATGTGGCAAAAGAGAGAGAAGGAGAGAGAAATCAGCAAAAGTTATGAGGATTTTCTTATCGAAGTTAATTAATTTCTGACATTTAAATTCCTATTCATTGGGTAATATCTGTTCTGACAAGCATCTGTTCATCAGAAGCGAGCTGTACCAGGAACTTGTAGCAAAAAGTATCGGTCTAAAAGGAGCACAGTAACTTTGTCTGACAGCAGTGTAGTTGCACCACAGTATTTTGCTTCCATGAACCCTTTTCACACACACTGCTGGTTCTGGCTGCAACTGAACGTGTCGGTGTGCTTTTCCAAAACATATTGAGCGGGCAGTCTGTCTAGTTCAGACAGAAAAACTGAGCAGGAAAGCCTGTCTTCCTCAAACACAGTTTCAGGTTACTAAAAATTGACCTTTTTTAAAATTCTTCAAGGATCAGTTTACTTTGTAATTGTTGCAACTGGCCAGTTACTCCTTTTGCTTACATGAGACAGCTACTACTGCCTCATGTAGATGGCGGTGCCCTTTAAATGTTTATTAAAAAAGTAGGAATACATGACGTTTGTAGGCCCGCAGTTACTCCTCATCTTTGAAGAATTCTGTCTGCAGAAGGTAACTTCACAGAGAAGAGAAATTACCATGAATATCCTCTGCTGAACAAAAGCAGCAGTCTTTTTTACTCTCAGGATTCATCACATTTCACCTTTTTTCAATGTTGTTTGTTTTTTCAAGGCAGCTGGATTCTCATGAGATGCCACAGATTAGATGGGATTACATAACCACATGCTGCTCAGCCTCACAGAGAAGACATCGCATAAAGATTTATAAATGAGATTTTTTTCATTTATCATTCAGCAAACGTTTTAATAATCATTTTAAAATCCAAAAGTTTCTTATAGAGTAAAAAATGTTTTTTTCCTTTGGTTAATGCGGGTGAGAATTGTTACAGGATGTACTCAGAAATGTTGACCCAAAGTGATCCCTTGGGTTCTCATTTCAAGTCATTATTTTACATACGTGCTTAGTAATGTGTTCATGAATATTAGTGAGTAGATAAATCTAGAAGTGGATCTCTGGAGCGAAAATATACTTTAACTCATGGGTACTGGCACTTTCACCAGGCACCACGAACCATCCAAACTAGAGGAGAGAAAAGATATACTTTTATAAAATGAATAAATGATTCCTTACATTATAAGACAAAATTATATATAAATACTGATATCTGCTCTGGCTTTACACTTTCTTCATTTGTTGTTGTTTGACACTCATTGTAATTCCAAGCTTTTTCTGTATTTATACTGGATTAATGCGGGGATATTTACTTAATGTCACTCAAGAGAAAACTCTCTACTCAAGTGGCATCTGCCACCTTTTCTTAGCAATTCAGCTAGATCCTCTTGAAATGAGTCACTCCTCTAAAGCCCAGAAAGCCATCAGATGGTGACTGAGGCTGCCAAATGCGGCCTCTTTTTTTCTCCTTTAGCCATTTTTGGAAACAAAAAAAAAATCTGGCACGATTATGAACCACAGGGATTCAACTGAAAACTCATATTTCTACTTTGTCAGAAAGAAAGAGGAAAATATGATAAAATTCTTTCGGGATTCTTCATGTGTTCATCTTACCACCTGCAAAACATGCGAGCAGCTGGATCAAACTGTGGTAATGGTCTGTATATTCAATTACATATCACTTAAAAAAATTTATATTAATGTATACTTCTAATCTGAGCTTTTTAAAGTGTGTTTGTGTGTTTAAATAGCTTTTTTTTACTCTTTTCTTTTAAAAAAATTAAAATATGAAACTGTCCAAGAAGTTTCATATCTATATATGGTATATATATACATATATATATATATATATATACATACACTATGGCATGCCGTTCAGGAAATTAATCTTTGAATATATGGAATGAAACTCTGAATATATTGAATGAAACTGAATATATTGAATGAACCTTGAATATATTGAATGAACCTTGAATATATGGAAGGAAACTCTGAATATATTGAATGAACCTTGAATATATTGAATGAAACTTGAATATATGCAATGAACCTTGAATATATGGAATGAAACTCTGAATATATGGAATGAACCTTGAATATATGGAATGAACCTTGAATATATGCAATGAACCTTGAATATATTGAATGAAACTCTGAATATATTGAATGAACCTTGAATATATGCAATGAACCTTGAATATATGGAATGAACCTTGAATATATGGAATGAAACTCTGAATATATTGAATGAACCTTGAATATATTGAATGAACCTTGAATATATTGAATGAACCTTGAATATATTGAATGAAACTGAATATATTGAATGAAACTCTGAATATATTGAATGAAACTCTGAATATATTGAATGAACCTTGAATATATGGAATGAACCTTGAATATATGGAATGAATCTCTGAATATATTGAATGAACCTTGAACATATGGAATGAAACTTGACTGACGTCAGACTTTACGGAAGTGGTGCTGTAAAGTCACTACACTATTACATTGTAATAGTGAGTGAATGTGTGTGTATATGTCAATAATGTGCCAAAGGTGCCACATTTGTACAGTGATTCACTCCAGAGATCAAGAACAGACAAGATAGTGTTGTTGTCAGTGTTGCTCTGCTCAGACTCATGGGAGACGTGCTTGTTTCCTGCCGTTTCCATAGCGACAGCGGCGCGCCAGAGAAATTTATATTCCACTTTTTTTTTTTCAGCGTGAGAAATACCATGTGTGGCGTGGAGCCCTGCATCCACTCTGCCTCAGCTGTACTTAGCATATTAACAAACTAAACTATGATGGTGATCAGTTAGTAATTCACTTTAGTCACTGGATTAGTCACTTTACTAACCATGAAGCTTCTTAGATGGGTTTTACAAAATTACAAAGCACAGAAGGAGTATCTGCCGATTCTCTGCCTTGATTACCCCTCTAGCTGCTCTGAATCTCACTTTCAATGGAATTGACCTTGCGAGAAGACAGTCATCTACACTTTTTGAGAGGGTCTTTTTTGTGAAGATAGAATTAGATTGGACAGGAGAGGTCACAAGAGGAAGCTTTTGTAACATCCAGGACACGAGTTTTTGCATGCAGCTTAAGGTTAAATAGCTGTACACCATCATCACCAGCACATAGCTAATTAAAATTAGATAGAAAACCAGTCACAGTGAAATATAAAAAATTAATTTGACTGTGACTTGCAGCATATATCATTTGATAGACACTGCAATTAAGATAATGATGTTTAAACGCATTAGCAGTTCTATTTAAAACTCTGCTGCTGAGGGGCAAGTTTTATTTTTTTAAGGCCAATTTAGATTAATTCAGTGTGAAAGGTTTCTGTTTTGTCATCAAGTTTTTTTTTGGAAACTATATATATATATATATATATATATATATATATATATATATAGGGATTGGCAGTCAGATAGTTCATATGTCTAAAAAAAAGGCCGGTCCTACATGCAGGCCTCATTCTGCACTTGGTTGTTCACCAACAGTATATATGCGTGTAATATATCCGTTCGTAAAGCATTTCAGGGTCACTGCAGACCTCCTTGTCTTCGGTAACTTCATCCAGCTCATTCTGGGAAAACGACCCTTGGAGATCTAATACCTTCAGGGAGTCACTGAATGTCCCTGTGGCTTTCACACAGCTGGCTGTACCTGGTGTACTTCAAATGGAAAGATCCCAGTAGGAATCCCAATAACATTCAAAGAATGTGAGGGAAGGGGCATAGACTGACTGATAAACTGGACAGTCATGCCTTATTGTTCCAGCCGGAATAAGATGCACTGACTGCATCAACAGTTAATCTAGATTTGAACACACAGCTCTTTTCTCACATTCCCCATTATTTCACTGCCACAGAAACAGGGATTCATATTTGGAAGTGTTGATTTACACACGCTTGGACACAAATCAATCAATGGAGCCCTTTGGTGGCCTCTTCCCAAGAGGTCATCTTTGAACTCTTATCGAAGAAAATCACAATCAGGGGTGGGAGGGTGGAGCGTTGGTTGTCTGATGTCTGACTTAATGCCGATTAAATGAACAGTGCTGACCATATTCCTCAAGCAGTTTCCTCAGAATCTTTTAAGGGACCCAGTCCTGATCCTACACAAAGGCCATAAACCCAGCCTGGGTTTATGAGCCGTATTCGTAACAGAAAAATTAATACTCATGCTTACCAAAACAAATTCAGAATTCTTTATCTTCTTCTTTTTTTTTGGTACCGTCCAGCATGAATTTAAAAGGGTTGTTTTTCAGAGGAATACATTTATGTCTGTCAAACTGATCGGGTAAGCAACCAGCAGCCCGGGATAAGGCTGTTACGGTGTCCATTTTAACACTGGCCACAATGTTTACCTCACCTTAACAGCATCATTTTTACTGATCTAATCCCAAATACATGCAAATATGATTTAAAATGCAATAAAAATGTATTTGCTTTTTTAACCTTTTTTTATAAGAGATATTCTGCAGGTACAGATTAGTTGAGTAACACTTACTGCTCGACTTTACCACTGTCCTTGTAACAGTTTGCATGGGAGTGGCATTGAGTTATTGACTGAAGTATGTCCAACGTGTGAAGTTTGTGTGCTGCTGTAAGAGGTAAAACCCCCACTCTTCCCTTCCCTTTCAGTACTCCGTACAGTACTCAGTACTGTAATTATCAGGATTATTCATGTTATTTACGGGTATGTATTTCATACTGTTATAAGGAAAGTATAGAAAGACCTCCAAAGACACAGACAGATTTCAAACATACTATTTTTGTGTATTCATCTGAAAATAAATGGTAACATAAATAGATTTTCATTTAATCGTAACATAATAAACTACTATACCACAGAAGAAAACAATTATCCACATTGAAATGATTTTAGTGTGTATTTAATTATTCATATTTCAGGTGAATGTGGAGCCTTTTGACAAAGAGCACACGATGATTATGTTTTATTCATTTATTTCAGAGGTAGCGGTGACAGCAGTGAAAAGGAAGCAGTCAACTCTTGCTTCTCATCTTATGTCTCTAATTTCAGTTTTTCACCTCCCTTCATATCTGTTTCACCTCTTCCTTTTCCGCTCCTCTTTCCTGCTGTGTGTCAGCAGCCTGAGGGCAGAGCAAGGGAGTCGAAAAGGGGAACCAAAGATTAGTTAAGAGAGATGTGGAATTGAGGTTTTTTAATTTGAAATGACAAAGTTCTTGCCTTTTTGTGTGTGTGGTAATCACGTAATTTCATGGTTAAATTCAGTGCATCGCATTCATCCATCTTTCCAGAACCATCTGCTTCCAGGACAATAGCTTCTATGGAGAAACTGAATTTATTTTTACTGATCGTTGTTTCCTCGTGTCCTGATCAGAAGTGCTACCCATGTAAGTGTAATTTATTTTGGCGGGGTGTCAGAAAGAGTTCAAGCAAAGTAATTGGATTGTTTAACATGTAGGAGTTATATCTTTTGGGGATTTTACATAGAGATAGAAGACAAGAAATTTGGAGAGTACAAAAAAGTGGGAATTAGGACATTTTCTGAGCATACGCAGTGAGACTTGGCAAACTACTGTTCGACCTATGAGGGAAAATAATTAAACATGTGCTCCTGTACATACGCACAGTGTCTGTGGTAACAAGCACCCGTTAATGCTGTGTGCTACAGGTTTATAATTTATCAACACGGGTAAAGCCAATGCCCATTACTGGCTCATGGATGCAACACACAGTGATTCTAATTTACACATCCGCTACAGTTTGCATGTAGTGTAGACACTGCAACAGACCATCTGGAGGATAGACTTCCATTTGGGTTTAAATTTGTGGCTTAATGAGGCTTGCCTCGTGCACTTGGGCCCAACTGTGCCATCATCCAAACAGAGAAACTAAAACAATTATTTCTGAGTTTCAATCTGTACCATCTGACATCCAAGATGGACTAGCTGAACATCTATAGCTAGCATAGAGAATGTTCTGTACTTGAGTGATGAAGCTAATAATACATATTCTGTTGAGCGAGGGATAATGGGGATAATAGAATATACATGACCTGTTAATGTGGAGACAGAGAGGCAGATTTAGTGGTAATTGCTTAAACCGAAAGCAGTGAGAAACCTGGTACATTAAACAGTTCCTCCACCATGATGCACCCAAAACAATTTTTCGCCTCAGTAGCCATACATGCTTGTTCTGCAATCTGATTAAACTGACTCTCAATCAGAGAAGAGATGAGTGGGGGGGATCTATCTGTGCACAGTACTCACCCTCTGATTCACTTTCTTTCTTTTAAACTGTCCATTCGCACTCAGTTTAATAACACGCATTTGTAACAGTAATTGTAAGACTGATTTCTACATGTGGGGGGTTAATGACATTCATTTATTAGATTATGTTTGCTCTATAAAACTGACTCTTAAAGAAGCAGAAGACTTCCCATTGCCATAAGAGGTTTTAAACTATGAATAAGAAATGTTACAGCAAAGAGCCTAAATAGAATAACTCATTTGTGTTCGTGTATAGCATATTTACATAATGGAAAACAGATAATTGTGAACTTTGAGACACTAAAAGTACCACATGTTACCAAGTAGGACAAGAGGAGCCGATTCTGGGAGTCACAGAGAGTAATATTAGGGTTGTGAGTGATTGTTTTATGTGATAAAATCATTAAAGGGGATCTGTTGCTTATCAAAGTTTATCGAATTTATTTGGAACATGGATCACAAATCTATTGGTTCCTCTTGTCCATCGTTTTTCTATATGTTAAGTACATCCTGATTATCTGTGTTAGTTTTATCTAGCCCTGTATAACCGTGCCTAATGGTCATAAAGTGAGACAGTGACACAGTTAACAAGGCGTTTAACGTAATGTTGTGTTAGGGGATGGATATTATTTGACAGATATTCACGTTCTAATTCAAAATTATGACTTCTACAAGTGTGCTACCCATTTGGAAAGTCTATATTTTTATTTCCTAAGAGATTTCTTGTAGCAATAAAACAAGAGTTAGGAACCACTTACAGCATTCTGCTTTTTATTCGTTTGATTTTCGAAGGCTTGTTTTCTTTTTGTTCTTTTTTGACGGGCTACTGTAGGCAATCCCTAAAGGTACACAATTTAATGATTACATTTTCTTAGTTTCTTTAGCTTCATGGTCCAGATATTGCACACACTGGCCCCTTTATGACAATGTCATGGCTCAGTGGGTTGCCTGGATTGAATTTAACCTTTGGATTTCTTCTCCTGACAGGATAAAATGTTTACTGACAGGAAAAAGTTACCCTACTTGATCAGCTATTAAAATTTGAATTGGAAGATAATTGTCGAACTTGCTTTTCATGGTTCTCCTTGAAATTCTCAAGATCTGCATAAATATGTTAATAGATGTGCGTATCATTTCTTTGTTCATTTTTCTGAGTAAGAAATTTATTTATGTTTAGGTCCATGGTCATGATTTTAGTTTGATGACAAAGATTTTGTTACCTTGTGAGCTGCAGAGAGCTCACAGAAAGATATCTTCATTTCAAACTGATATTTCTGTAAATGTCCATTTTTACAAACTAATGTTTATGTCTCAAAGGTAAAAAACAACAACGAAAATACATTTTCAATGAATTCTTGAAGGATTTATTAGTAAAAAGTTAAGTTTGAATGTGCTGTTTTCTTTTGTCTTTCTTCACTTTTACTTTGGGTAAAGGTGCAAACATCAGTTTTACTGCGTTTTACTTTAAAGGCTGAAGATTAAGTGCTGATGCCTCACAGAGGTGGTACCACATTCTGTAAATCACAGATATGTTTGACATGATTCACATCGATTTAATGTCTGGATCTGAGGAGCTTTCTCCTGTTTTAGCTTTGCTGGAAAGTACATTTTGCATATCTTTTTTGTCTGATCTGTGATCTTGGATCCTGCTTAAGGTCTGTGATGCACTGGCCTGGTTGGCATGGACGGCATTAATGAATGGCTTGAATAACTCTTTAATAATCCCCAATTTGGAAATTATTTTGCAGCATCAAGAATAAAATACAAAAATATTGTCATTAGTCACTGTAAAAAAGAAGTAATTGTAAAGAGTTATTGCTGTTGGCAGAAATGACCTGTAATGATCTTCGCTGCTGACCTGGAGAAGCTGCACTGCAACAAAGAACCATTGTTCAGCAGCTTTTGCAGCATTCTTCTTTGCTTAATCAGCTCCAGGGGCTCCAGAGCAGCAGTCCCCCTTTATCAGCTTGTTCTATTTCAATGAGTCCCTGACTCTGATGCTGTTACCCCAACAAAAATGTTTAACTTTCCACCACAGGCTTATAAAAGGTATGCAACAACTTGATGTAGATATTGAAGGACCTAAGTTTTCTAAGAAGCACAGTCTGCTCTGTGTGTCCTGGTGTGGGAGGAGGCTGCTCAGATGCACGACTGAGGTGTGGGAAGCTGAAGGTTCTGCTCGAGTGTAGGTTTGTATTGCTGGAGGCAGCAGAGGAGCATGCTGAATCCTGATCTGAAATCATCATATTGAGAAAGTTAATTGGCTCTGTCCAGACTTACATCAGTATGATCCTCTTTTACCTTAATTTAGCTGAAGTACAGTATGTACTTTTTGAGCTATCCTCAAAAAATCCCCACCTCCCTTCCATTTAGGCGTCTTCCTTTAAGTTAAGCAACTTTTTCAGGTCACCGGTGACCCGAGGCTTCTCATTGGGGAAGCACCTCACTGTCCTGAAGGGGTCGAAGCTGATATAGGTTGTCACACACTCGTGGTGGTGGTAATATCTTCTCCAAGTGGCTCAAATAATGTATTCCAGTCAGTGGCCTCAAAACAAACCCCTCAGATTTTCTTGAGTGTCCTGAGCCCATCTCGAAGTCTTTTTGATCACAGGTTGCCACTGAATAATGGACGCTGTTCAGGTTGGGGGGCATCACATAAGAAAATCCATTGTTTTAATTTCTCTGGTGGAACAGTTGTCAAACTGCAGGAAAGTGCAGCAGAGAGGAAGACGTGTGACATCTCCAGAGATCGATGAATGTGTTGGGTGTTGTGTTTGTGACCTGCTGATGACATCACATCGCAGAGTTGGCATATCTACTGCCACTGGAATAACTCGGTGAACTCTCTCCGAGGATAATTAGGAGGGAAATGCCAAAATCTGAGTGCTCCACATAGCTTCATTTCATTATTTCTTATTCTGAATGTAGCTGTTTGGGGTTGAGCTGATCACCAAATGCTACTGACATGGGACTGGGTCATATTTAAGGTAACACATTCATCGGGTTAATGTCTGAATATTGGCGCCCATGTCAATGTACCAACTATCTTGTACAGAAAAGTGTTTCTTTTGGGTTGTGGTGGGATATTAAACCCATAGGAGTCTTTAGATTAGGTGGTCAAAGATCCTCAAATTGCTTACTTTGTATATGTACAACACAAAGAATGTCACCCATAAAAACTATTATATCTATATTTATATAATAGTATATATAGGTGATATATATACATATATATATATACTATATCCACAGAAACATCAAAGGTCATATTTACCTCCTGGTACTGATGTACTTTCCAGTCCAATGACAAGCAGTCCTACAACTCACACTCACCCACGTGCACGTACTGCCTGTTTCTCTCCCTTGAACACGCAGCAACAAAGAACTGCTCATAGCCTCCAAATACAATCTATTTCAGTCATCATAATTATTTGATGATGGGGCTTCTGGTTTCTCAACCACCCTTTCACACATGATCTAGTTGTGAATAATTTAGTACGGAGAACTGGAAAGGTGGGTCCTTTAAAACAGCAGGTGCCTCTCAAACTCAAGAGGCAGGACACAGTGAGCTTTTTCATTCTATCTTTAACATCCTCCTACTCGTTACAGACATCTCTTCAGTCAGCCTTTCTTTCACCGAGCTGTATATCAATTCAATCTGTATTCCATCCATCCAAACCTCATTTCTTCCAGCTGATGTAATTTCACCCCAAGTGAGGAGTTTCTTAGATGGACTGACACTCTCTCTGCATTCCCTCCTCAGTCATCCAGAATGGAGGAACTCCAGAGAAAACTGAACCAGCACTATGAAGGCACCAAGCCCAGAAAGGTAAGTTATTCATGGGTCTTTTAGCTTTAATTACTTTTTATAAAGGTTTCATGTTGAACAATATATGTGCTCGGATCATTTCGGATAAAAGTCTTTCAGTTTAGAAAGTAGAAATTCTGAAATATTGTTCAGTCCTTCACATTATGGCTCAGAATTGTCATCTATACTGATTTTGTGAAACTGCTGAGAGGAAGAGACAGAATGTTAGTTTGTATGTTGACATACTGCAGATGTTGGCGTGTATTCCTGCTGTCATATCAAACAGCACAGTTTTCTACTCACAAGTCTTCCTCTGCTCTAAGACAGCGAGCTTTGCTGATGCAACACTGTAGTGTGACTGCTGATGGTTTTCTCTTTTAAAATATGAGAAACCTATTGAGCAGCAGAATTGAAACATTACACCTAACTGCAGGTGCGGTTCAAGCTGGCATCATCCTACAGCGGCCGGGTACTGAAGCATGTGTATGAGGATGGCCAGGAGCTGGACAGTCCTGAGGAGAAATATCCTCACAGCTTCGTCCACCGTAAAATCCCTCCCAGCCACCTCGAGATGGAGCAGCTTTGTGGATTTGAGGACGCACATGGGGAACAATCAGGTGTTTTTTTTATGTTATTGTGCAGCTGTAGCTTATTTGTGCACTGTTTATTATTGTGGGCAGATATATCCAGTATGCATAAAGAAAATGATCTAAAATTTGATTATTGCAGTCCTTAATGTGCATGTAGCAGTATGTGGTGGATCATTAAAAGTGCTGCTCTGAACATGCGCATTAATGAGGGTAAAATGCTAATTCATTAAGCTATGCTAGTAAAATCTTTTGCCTAAAATTATAATTATTCAAAGCATGAACATGTAAGTAATGTGTTATGGATTAGTTTACCATGCTGGTAAATGTGCTATTAGGAACAAGAAGGTTGATACCCCATCTCATCTCATATCTTTAGCAGCCTTAATGGAAAAAATAAGGCTGCTAGCAGTTGCTTAGCTTAGCTTGAGATGACGTTATGTCCTGAGGCTGAGTTGAACTTGATTTTGGAGCCACAAAAAACAGATATTTGTATGAAAATTAGCTTAATCATATATAAAACTGAACATCAGTATCCCTTGGGGGTCTGCTTGTCAAACAAACTGAAGAACAACCCATGGTTTCAATAAACTAATCTAAGAGAAAAGCTTTTTGTAGAAAATGTTTCACGTACATGAGGGGCTACAGAATTGACAACTAGAGAGAGCGTAGATCGTGACAACAAAGCAGTGAATCACAGAAATAAACCTGATTGTTTCCTTGTTATTTCCGAACAAACAAAAAAAGCGTCCCTGAGACATCCACACAAAGTCCCCTCAGACCATCTGACATGTTTTTGCGTGAGGATCCTTTTAATTAGGGGGACGTCATTTATGGGTTTTTCAAATTTGTAAAGTAAAATGTTAAATTCTAGCTAAACTGCATGAAAAACATGTACGACCAAGGATCAAACACGGTCCTCACAAACCACGGTTAAATGTCTAACTCCCTAAGCTGTGCACCCCAACAGCTGGACATGTGTCCCTTTATCTTTTCATTAGCAGCTGTGGGTAAATCATTTTGTCACTAGCAGTCCGATACACATCTTCTGAAAAACCACTGTTACATTGAGGGATTTTATGGATGTACACGTCACACACACACACACACACACACACACACACACACACACACACACGTATGTCTAATGAAACCCAGAAAAGTCAGGACATGTCCCAACACTTGCGTGTCATTCACAATGTTGTACCGATACCAAAAATGACAAGTTTAGATTACTTCAGCAACAAAAACAACTCTTATAGAAGCAGTTATTTAGTTGATTTAAAAGAAATCCATGGGACTGAAAGTACAAAGTTCCTTTGGTTGAAACGACGTCCATCACTCAAAGCATTTCAAGTAGAATGTGAAAAGACTGGCTGCAGCGATGTAAAATATGAGGAAAAAAATCTCTTAAGGACTTCAGCTCGCTGTTGACTGGCTGGTCTATTTATAACTGGAGTTTCTTCCTAGCAAAAGAAAAAGTAAAGATGATTAAAAAAACGTGTTGACTACTCTATTAGAGTTTAAAGCAAGAGTGCTGGAAAAGCTGACCTATATCACTGTAATTTCTCATGTTTTGGTGTACATAACGAACCAGCATTAATAAACTGGTATTAATTAAGAGCTAATTGACACCCATTGAATTCTGTGAAATTGATCATGTCTGGGAATTGGCCAGCTTTGACAAATGATGAGTTAATTATTTACATAAACAGATTAGACTCATTAAAATCTATTGAGCAATGGAGCTCCCACCTAATGAGCTTCATGTCATTTTAATCTTGGCCAGTGGGTCCCACTGTTGCTGCATCTTATTTGTATTTCATTTTATCAATTTTATTACACCTGCAGTCTTGTGTTTTTTCTTTTCCTGTTTTGAAGGAAAAACTTTAAGCTTTATCTGCTCAAATTGAAAAGCTGTCCCTCGAGCTCTGCATTAGTTTGTCAGAAACAGAAACTGATGGAAGTGGCTGAACAAGGAGGGGAAGTTTGCTCACTGTACATCAGCGTGCCAGTGATAAAGTAAGTTTCTGCTATATATTCTCACTCTATATTCTGACAAAATGTTTTATTCTGTTCTCAGGTGTATATCCTCCAACAGGGCTCATTGCCCAAAGAATCAACGTATACAGAGGAATGGGAAGCTACAAGGCTGCTGCCAACAAGACTGACGACGCAGAGGAAGACAGCAAGGTATGCAGTGCATCCCATTGATTTTGAACAAGCTGAATTTTTCTATAAATCTAAAGAGTTACAGCCAAACCGATTTCAAAGAGTCAGTTCAGTCTGTCTGAAGTTTAGGAACTGTCTGTTTAAATGAGCTCGAACCAACAAAATTCACTCACAGGCTGTTTTCTTTGATTAAAATGTCTATTAGATTGCTACGACCTCATAAAACAACAAATTGTCAAATGAATTTAGTCATTAAATTAATGATGAAGCTTTATTATTGTTGACTGACAGACTTGGAATTATGGAGGAAGACAAAGGGAACAATGAGGTGCACCAAAACCATCCCAGTGCTGTCTATGTGGAACTTTTCCCTTTCCAGCTGCAGACAATCTGTTCAGAGTTGTCCTCATTTTGACACTGATAGATTAATTCTGTCTTTGCCCTTTTTACCTGTGCTACTACAGGTCCTGCCCCAAGTCTGAATGCTAATTGCCCAGTCTGCCCGCAAGGCATGGCCCCCTTGCACCCTAGTCTTAATTAAAGTGTAGTACACCAGTGCAGTTTTAATAACTGGAATTTATCAAGATAGGACTTGTCACAAGGTACAAACCATTTAAAATACTCAAAAACGGAGGGGGCCAGATGGGATTTGCCTAAAATGTCTGACTGTACAGACAACCATCGGCTGTAGGAAAATCATTTAACCACTGCTTGGTGCTTATGTGGAACAAAACCAGTAATCCACGCTTAAAATAGAGATCGACGAGGGTAATTAAAGCATCAGCTCCATGCTACACAGACAGAATTGTGGAGCAACATCAGCAAAAACTTTTTTTATTTGATGCTTTTACTGAGCTGCTGTGGCAGCGGCTGTCGTTAGCGTGGCGGGCTAAGAGGGAGGTCAGCGTCAGAGCACCGCCTGCTGCTCTCATGTCACTTTTATTCTTTTATCTTCCAAACAAATGCTTGGCCCTGGTGACCAACTCACTACTTATTATGTTTACAATTGGAAGCCAGCAATCTAGTGCTAGTTTATCCATTGAGGGCATTTGGTGTAAAGGATGGCACGGTGGCTGTTTAATGACTGTGGCTGTATGATTTCAGCTGTACAGTAACAGAGATTAACCAAAGAGATACGTTTTGAAAGTGAAGAATTTCAGTGATTTATAATTACTAAGTCACTGGTGACATATGTGCCTATTATCTGTGGTTGTTTATTCCCAAAGGCAGCCAACTGTATCCTGATTAATGACAAAATAACACAAACATGAAACATTCTGCTATCGATGACAGCCTTGAATATCGGATTTTACAATCTGGATAATTAAGTAAGTCTTTGTTTTCAGAAAAAGAATGATTCTCCATTTTTCAGCCACCAGAAGCCTCATTAGGCCATAACAACTCTAGCTACAAAGTATGTTGTGTTTTGACAAGGAATGTGACTCTTCAGCAGGAATCAACTTGAAACCTTCATCACACCCCCACATAAAGCCCACAGCATCACGTGGGCACGCTGCTCAGTGTTGAAGTGAAACGCTATAGAAAGTAACTCAAACTTAGGATACAAAAGATGTGTGTGAACAGATTCAAGACTATCTTACGCATCAATTTTTGTCAGTCCTCTGTATTAGACTTTGGCAAGATAATCATCTACACCAGCAATCTGCGCATCATTAGGGCGCCCCCAAAAAAGCCTGAAATGCTGCGGCACCGCTCAGTGCCTCCGGTGGACTCGGAGGAGAGCCCAAAGGTCAGGGACAGGGGGAGCAGGAGGAGGACTAAAGCGCTTTACACACAGGAGGGGGTGGAGAAGGAGGGCAACCAGATCAGCGACACAGATACCAAGGTAATGATCCGTAGCCAAATTGTTCTCGGTTGTGTGGTTGGGTTTTTATCACCCCATTTCTGTTTTCTCACTTGTCCTTCAACCCTTTACATTTTTTCATTTTTTATAGGATCATCTGTTGATGTTTCATCTGACAGTCTCCTTCGTCTTTCCTTGGATCTGCCACCTTATTTGTAGCCCGTTTTTTCTGTTCCTTGTGCCTCCCCTCCTGCAGCAACAATCACTAACCCATTGTCCTAGTGTTATCTGTCACCTGTGAACAGATACTGATGAGTCCACGGTTTTCCTCTGCCCTTGAAGCATCTGCCTGCCACTTGCAAACCAGCGAGAATATCCAGATCCCTATTATTCCCTCCATTTTACCCCCCTGGCTGATTACCGTTCTTTCCCCAAACATCTCCCTTCGTCCTTTTCTCATCTCTTTGGTTATTTTCTCATTTTCTCTGCCCATGAAAAATAGTTCATTCACAGCTCTTTTCTTTTTTTAAAGTTGGCCATCTATCTTTTCTTAGAGTTTACTTTTGTTGCCCAAACTCCACTTGTTCATCTTCTTTCTTTCCTTATTGCTACACAAAACTGTTTCCTTTTTTTATGAAAAACCAAAACTTGACTGAACCTTTCTGTATTTCCTGGCTGTATTTTGTTGCAGCCATAAAAGCATAGGACTAACTATCCCGTTCCCATTTTGTTGATTACACACAGCTCATCACGGTCAGATTTGCACTATTGGTCAACTGGCTATAAAACAAAAAACACCTCTGGTGACCAATCAGAAATGACTTTCCCTCTCTGAAGAACTGTTAGCATCCTTCTCAGCTGCATCGGTTTCTGTGTGCCCCACCTCTTTCTCACCATTTCCACCTCTTTTACCCTTTGTCTCACCTCACAGTTCCTCTCTTCCACCTCCTCTAATGTGTTTCTTCTGCCTCCAGGAGGCCAACAGCTGCCAGCATTGTGGCGGTTCGGGCTGTGCTCCCTGCTCCCTGTGTCACGGTAGCAAGCTGTCCATGCTGGCGAACCGCTTCAATGAGTCCATCAGTGATCTGCGTTGCCAAGCCTGCTACCCCCATGGTCTGGAGAAGTGCCAGTCCTGCTCCAGTAAATAGCACCATTTGGCTGACACCCTTGTCTGACAGAGAGAAAGTGAGTGAGTCTGTAGCTGTGAGGGAATGTGTGTGACCGATGTGCTATCAGGTTGTCAGAACTGTCTCAGTGGCAATACTCCTCTAATCCAAAATGTTCTTGGTGGGATGACTCGATGCACTACGAGGAAACATAAGCCATCACTGAAAAGAGGAATTGTGACGGTGCTGCGGGCACAAAATTATAACTTACAATTACTGTGTGCAGTGAACGTGGCTTGAGATAACACAAACGCATAATCACTTTTTTTTTTACATTATTTTGCATCTGTATCCTGATAAAACCTGGTTCAACAATAGAGTTATCATTTCAATTAAGATACAACATTTCAAGGTTCATTTTGTTAACGGAGACGGCTGCCCTGCTCCTCTCTCTGCAGACTATTCTCCAGAGAGGATGAAACCTTTATTATTTCAACATGATGAGAGTAAGTGATGCATTTATTCTTCTCAAAAAGAAGAAAAAAAGAGAGATGGGATTATAACAAGGTTAGAGGAGAGGGGAGGAAATTAGGAGGAGACAGCGAGGCAACGATAAGAGTAATATAAGAGTTGCATAATTAGTCTTTAATCTAGAGATGCTTTCTGAGATATCATCCACCCAAATGTGGCACATGGCACTATTGCTTTGAGGGGAGTGATACTGTGACACAGAAGTGTTGAACAATTCATGCTAAGCAGTTACATGTGTTACAAAAGAATGAGGTTAACAATCTTTTGAAGCCACATTTAAAGTCAACAGCTTGTAAATGTTTAAAATTCACACTCTGTTTTGTTCCGATTGAGAAAGGAGTGCAGTAAAATAAATCATGGCAGCACTGAGAGAAAGAATCTAAGATAAAATCTATTTAATCTTTTCAAAATTAAACCATTTTGTTTAAATTGAATGATAAATCAATAGCAAATTGTGGTCCAAATGGTCTGGCAGGAGAACTACGCTACCGCACGCTTGTGGGATGTTTCTGCTTGCAGAAATTTTCACACTGTGACGGGTGTGTTTGCCCAATCACAGGTCTTGTCAGCCAGAGGCATTGCTATTGGCTGCTCTAAGAAGGGAAATGTACGTGCATGTTTGCAGTTGTAGAGAGAGACAGACTCGTGGTGGCTGTACCTGCAGGGAAAGATGCAACAGCTGTCTACACAGAAAAGCGTAATTAAAGAAAGAATGATGAAATTGTCAAAAAGAGTGTGACAACAGACGTAATTAATTTTGTGTCAACACTGGCAAATCCTTTCAGCCATGAAACAAACTTGCCGATTACACAGGACCGAAGCAAGACTTTTAAACAAGAGAGCCTTTTTTGTTTTCTCCCCTGAACAAAACCAACATTTAGCCGCCTTATTCTTTGCTATTTTTGTTCCCCGTCTCTGTTTGGTCAGAAACAGGCACCAGAAATTGCTGGTGTTACCTGAAAAACAAGAACAAGACTCAGTTGCCGCTCGTGTATAAATCAATGAGCCTATTTCATAGAAGTGGTGGTGTGGTTAACACCACCTTGGATGGAATTTGCCATCCTGTTAACCTGACCTGTTTCACACTCCCACTTCTGACACTTGGCTGACAGCATCAGTTTTAAACACAGAGGGTACCCTCCATAGTGTCAGCTGTGGGCTGGTACTCTCATACTCAGAGGTGGCGCCGTCATGGAAACAGAGTACATGTTGGTGAAGATCTTTTAAAACATAGATTTCCCGAATCAGCAGTTAGAAGAAATCCAGAAAAAACAGCTGTGGAAAGGTTGGAGTCAGGCGTCTATCCCCTCCTCTCTTACAACTTACCGTGTTTCTTATTGATAACCTTGCACTATCGGATAATGTTTTCCTGTCGCACGGCCTCAGCATCACATACTGCTGCAGGAGGCTCAACTGCACATATGCACCTTTACTACTGTTGCTCTAATACAAGCACGCGACAAGCTGAGAATGAGACTGTGTTGGCATTTTGTGGCACCAGCTGTTAACACATGACACGCCTCCAACGTTTGGACTCACTTTTATAACCACCTGCTCCTGCCACAGACTGGATGCTCTGAAGCCTGGAAGTTTATTTTCCTAACAGACCACTTGAATTACAATATGATGATCGACGATTATAGATTTTTTTCGCCAAAAAATGTCTTCCTGCCTCAGCCTTAATGGTCGAACCCATGGATTTGTATAATTTCAACTTGTTTTAATGCTTTATCCTCACAGTTTTTGGAAATGATTCAAATAAAACTTCTAAATTCTTTTGTAATACTCGTTTTGTTGTGTTCGTGGACCATTGTTTAAAGCCACTTCTTCAGTGGCTGCTTTGTCATATTTGGTGGTTGGCAGTGAATTCTCATTATCCAGATTTTTTGTTGACTTTTTGATTTGATTTTCACAGAAGCTCTCATCAGTCTGAAGCGTCGCCTTTTATCATCGTTGATCTGTGTCCGATCGTCAGCGCTGTGTCACAAAAACATGAAGACCTGAAAGTTATTATGTGAATATTTGTCTTTTCTCAGTGAATTATCAATGTGCTACCAGCTTGAAAACTAAATGACACATAACCACATGGGCACAACTTGCAGTCATTACAGCTAACTCATTACACCTCAAATCAACCACCCTTTCATGACATTTGAGGATGATTTAACAGAAAAGGAAAAACAAACTCAAACTCTATCACCTCTGTGGTAAAAGGTTTCATTACAGTATAATTCCCTCTGCAGTTGTGAGCTCTGAGTGATCAAGCAATTATGCATTTCCTCTTTGGAAACATTAGCCACTTGCAGGATATTTAAATGTCACTTTTTGTTATTTTTGAGATGCACAAACAAAGCCCTGACGATATTTCAACATGTTCTCAAATCAAATATGAAATGAAATTTATGAAATGGCAGTTTTCACCTTGACCAGTATAAGGCAAAAGATGATCAATCAAAATTAGTCAACAGTGGAAAGCCCTGATCACATCCTCTGAGGTGTCAGTTGCCAAAAGTCACGCCCGATCAGGCACCCTGGACCATTAGAGCTCATTATCCTTGCCTTTGTACCTATCTTTTTGCTGACATTTCCATAATTTTATCTTATTGATTTAGATATTCACATTCAGCTATGTGGCTGAGCAGTAGTCAGGGTAAGATAACCAGCTGTTATCACATTCATGCAAGAGAGGGAACATGAACCTTACAGTCTTATTTGATCTAATTCTTCTTCTTTTTTCTCCTTGAGCAGTCTGCTGAAAACTCTGAGACTGTTTTTTTTTATCCAGCCACCATTCTCACTTAGTATTCCTCTGGGTAACCAAAGTGAAGAAGAACTGGGTCACAGAAGTGTTGTTGTCTTTCAGTGACCTAAAGACACAAGGGGTCAGGAAAAATCACACAAATCTATCTCATGGTGCACAAGCTGTGAGTTGTACATCTGATGCACTAAAGAAAAGGCTAAAGGTCATCTGTTCAGTGGACTATAATTAACTTTGTCAGTATTAAAAAAAGCAACATTCATACTGAGGCTTATGATCAAGCTGAGGAAGGACTTGGCCAGATGAATAATTAGGTTATTCATGTACAGCACTTTGTTTTTAAAGGGCTTTATGAAAAAAGTTTGAGTTGAGTGTCAAAGAGCAAATATTGGGTTAGTTTATTAACAGGGAAAGAATAAATGTGTCAGCTTTGTTTCCTGTCTTTTACAGAGTAAACCACTTCTTTTCTGTGGGAGGTCCTGATGAGACGAGTGTGTCGTAGATAAATTCTGTGCACAACAATTATGCCTCCATGCACAAAGCAATGAAGGGGAAGAGCTCGTGACACATGATGAATATCAGCACCCTGTACATGTTGCAATCAGTCATCTTAAAGTCATTGTTGACAGCAGGTGAAGCCAGTCATTAGTGAACTTACATAATGAAAACGTGCTTTTTGATTAAACGCTTATATTGATCAACCTGAATCCAATAAAGCCAAAGAGTCGGGTCAGCTACTGGAACTGGAATTACAATACTGTGATCACACCTACAGAGCTTTTAGCAATCCTGCAGTTTTATGGTTCTTCAAAACCAAAAAACAAGCCTTTTAGTAGACACAAATGCACTATATTTGCTGTTTTTGTAAGATATTGTGGAACATTTTCATGATTCTACAACCAAATAACACCCTGTTCAATAACAGCCACTACAGATGCAAACAATGGATTAGGGAAACAGAGGAAGACGGTTCCCATGGTGGCAACATCATCAGTTATGATGCTTTATAGGTGTATCTGTGATCTCCGATAGCATATTTATAATGTCAGAAGCGGGGAACAGGCTGGGAGCAGGCTGTGTGCATTAATCATAAACTTTCATATAGAAACTCTGCACAGTGCAGAGGCTTTAAATCTGAAAACTTTCCCTGTTAGATTTGTACTGATCGGTGTGTCTTCTGGTCTTTTTATCTCATTCCCTCTGCTTCACTTAATTAGTTCATTTCTTGGGAGCACAAATATCACACAAATAAAGTCAAATATTACAATTCTGTTGCTGCAACACTTTGCCACGTGCCTTTTTCCTGAAGTTGCAGCAGCAGGGTAGTGATTGTGTAGTGATTAGAGAGACCACAGTCGGGATCGGTCTTTAAGCCTTCATCACTACAAGCATCGACTCGGCTGGCGCGTCGTTTGGAAAGATGCTTAATCTTTCGCTCCCCACGGCTTCTGTTAGCTGCCACTGCCTTCTCCATAGAGCCAGTAAGGGCAATTCTTTTTCAAATGAATTGTAATTATAACATTACTTCCAGATGTGGTGTAATCAATAACCTTTGCAATGAAAGAGTAAGAGATAATAAATCAAACAGATATAAATCGGTACAAAGAATTCAGATTTTCTTTTTTCCAAACATGTTTTAATTGTCTTTTTAATGTGTTCATTCAAGAGTAAGTCTGTCTCAGGCAGTTATTGATCAATCATCAAATGCATGTGTTTAATAATTGATGCTAATAATGGCTTTTTCCTCATTCAATGAATGGGTGATTCATGAATATACTAATCTGTCCACATCTCTGCCCGACAGCATCCTCTAACTAATCATCAAATATTGGGATAATTCACCAGAGTACGTTTGAACCAGCAAGTGATTCTGAAGCAGATAGAAATGAAGCCAAATCATACAAGGTTGCATGCAAGTTGAAGTATGAAATGTTAATTAATCACTTTGTGTCCCTTTTTGTCAAATTCGATAATATTAGAAATATAAAAGTAAAACTAACCTTTGAACTGACAACAATTTCAGTTGCTAACGGGATGATAATGCTAGGTTTACCTTGATTTCACCTCTGAAAGGTTTGATGGCTTTTAGTAAAGACCAAACAGCTAACAAAGATCAGTGAGAGACTTTTTCACACGTGAAGGACTCCAGCTTGCAATCATTCATTTATTTTCAGCTAGATGCAGGGAGCGGGATGTCAGACAGGAGAGGTTAGGTGGCCACGAACTGACCATTTTTCAGGCTTCTCATCAACAAGGTGTCTCCAGCTGCACATTTACTCCTTTGGTGTAAGGAGGTTGGTGTTTCTTAGCATTAGCTGTTGCATTGAACTGCTCCCATATGATCGGATGAATAAGGAGCTGCACAGGTGCTCACTGACTAACATCAATGCTTGATATATACTGAATGCCTTTGATAAACTACAGCAGATATTATTCTTTGATATTTCATTTGTCCATTTTTAGTTTTTGATGCTCATGTTGATGAGAGACACCAGCTTGTTCTGCCTTAAATATCCAATAAGAGTCGTCCAAACTCAACTCATTTGGGGTTTTAGTTTTTTTTCTTTTAAAACTCTTGTGAGACTCCTGCAGGATGTGCGTCATGTTGGCAAATGACACTTCTGTCAAAGCTTTTTAAACTACGAATGCTCCTTTAAGTCTGCATTTGGAATACAGAATGTTTGGGTAATGTTATTTCTAATGTCACTGTGGTGTATCGGGGATGGTCGCCTTCAGACTGCCTGTGTGTGTGTAGATGATGCAGGAAGAACTCTGCTGACACAGACTTGGTCGAACACAGAAACCTTTCAATGTCAACCAGGTCCGTATCAGAATTACAGAATGATGCATCAAGCCTGGAGAGACGTGTCAAGCCCGGATTCCCCAAAATCTCTGACTTACTAAGGGTGTGGTCTTCGTTAAGTAGAATCTGCCTGTTCTTAGTGACCTTGAAGATGTTGCATGTTCCCATCACTGAGCACAAAGCCCGGACATGGTGTGTGCGTAATTTTGAGCTTATCCTCGGACAAGCTTACTGGGGAGTATGTTATTCTCAAAATGTCCTGATTTATACCCAGAACTCCCTTACACAGCTGGCAGTTACCAGACTTCTTATCATTTTCCCAAGGAAACTTTGCACAGGTGGTAAACATCAGCCACTACATCACCTCTCCTCCTTTTACACAGGCTCGTATGATCATACTTCCACTTTACATGCTACCACTCTGAGTCCTAACTCTGTATTTATGCATCTGAAGGTTATAGAATAAGCAGACAGTCTGTGGAACTATAGTAAGGACACTTTTCTTTCTTTTTTTTTACTGTATTTTATATTCATCTGCAGCTGTTATACAGCTCACCAGTAAAATTACTTTCTTTTTTTCCTAAATCAAATTTGCACATTTTAAGTTGCAAATTGCACAGTAGGGCTTTGGGCCTTAAAAGTAGAGTAAGAGTCCTCTAAAAATGTCATGAATGGTGGCAATTTTTCAGTTAACCTCATACGAAGTAGAGATTTTTATTCATGGTAAAGAGCAAGTGCTTTTTGGCCACCAAAGGACCAAGCGTGCATTGTTTCAGAACACAATGGTTTAATCTGAAAAGGAATAACTAAGACACTAGCGTCAGGGGTGGGCATGTATTAAGCTGTCCACAGAAACGAAGTTGGAGGGCACTTTTCTGAGGAGAAAGCAGAACTTGGATGGGGTGCTGCTGTAAAAACAGCTTGGTTACGCTGCCTGGTTCCATCTGAGCAGAGCTGGTGTGTGAACGAGAGCCAAAAGATTTCTATGAATGAGGAAATGGCCTAAATGATGCAGACATCAGGGTTCTGTTGGGGCCTAAATGTCTAAATGATCAGGCAAAAACTACTGTGACAGATTTAATGAAACTTGATTGAAAAGTGGAAAACAACAGAAAAAAATCAAATTTTTTGTGTAAATGTGAGCTATTTTATTTGGAATTCTGATTTAAAAAAAAGGGGGGGGGGCTTTGGTAGGTGACTCTTGTCAGTTAATTTCATTCAACAAAATTTTAATATTGTGTGTTGCAGATGAACATTATTTGATTAAAAATGTTTTATTTATTGGCTCAGTTTCAGAGATCAGAGAACAGCATCTGAATCCATCGTCTCATCGGTGTTGAATCGTGTGAAAGTAATATTAATTGCGTTTCCATGACAGTAGAAGATGCAGTTTATATCTGAAGATGCTGTAGTTTCACATTTTAAGCACACACCATCATGAGTGGCAATTTGCAGTTTAAGCTCACAGATGTCATTAAATCCTGTAGCCTGTACTTTCAGAGTGAACAACATCTCCCTTTATCAATAACAGACATCCATCTCAGGGTGAATTTTCCTCACAGCTTTAGTGTAAATGAATGGCAAAAATGTAATCAAATTCTGAATATTAATCTGTCTCTATTTCACATTCCCAAATCATGATTCAGATGTCTCGAAGGACAAAAAGTCCTGTGGACTCGTGTTGACTGTGGGTTTCTTTCTGAGCTGTCCCTGGATTAATCAAGAAGAACACGGTGGTCCTTTGCATATTTGTAATTTGAGAGATTTTACAGTGGGAAGGCGGATATTCATCTCAACTGGTGTAAAACTCGGCTCTCTTTCTGGACTTGCTTTCCAGAGAATCGCATCAGTGGTGCACGATTCACCAGGGAGCCCAATAATCTGCACTATGACAGAGCTCATAAGACATATAATACTGTGACAGGAGATATGGGATACAGAAAATGCACGAGGTAAGAGATATGATCTCAAAGTGTGGTAAGTAGAACTGGAGCAGGTGCACTGATGGAGGGAGAAGTCAGTCAAGCCAGTCAATATGCTGCATGTAGCAGCAACGAATCACTTATAGGCGGCGGCATGTGAGAGGCTACAAACTGGTGATGAAGACAAGTTCATCATCTTCACTGACTATGATTTGTACATGATTGCTTTTTGTGCTTCATTTGTTGCTGATCAGCAGGGGATTTGCCTGACAACAGTGCTTGGTGACTCAAACACCTCACAAATACACAAACCAAAGGAATTTTACCTTTATTTTTATCAGCTCTTTAAAGGCGTATGGGCCCCAGCACCCTCTGTATCACACCATGTAGATATGAAGGATGTTATTCCACAGCTGATCCAACTGACTGATAAGATGTTTCTTTTTCTTTATCATTCACCTCTGTGCCACTGTATCTCAGCGTCTGCTGTATATCTGATATGTTTGTTGTAGTTTGGTTGGTTGTTACGTTCTTCCTCAAAGTTTTGATGACAGTAAACAAGGAACAATTTATCTTTACCTTTTTCAATTGAATATAACCAAAGGGAAAGCAAAGCAAATCTGTAGCTAAGTAATTGAGATATTTCTGTTATGACAGAAGTTATTAAAGTGAGTTTATTATTTGGTGGCTGCGACAGGAAACGGCTGCTCATTCAGGTCATTTTAATCTTCAGGACAGCTGCGATTCCCTTCCTCCTAATATGCATCTTCTTCAAAACAGGCAAAAACAATCTTGAGGAAGTGAATAATATTATTTCAGTTCAAACTTCGATTTAAACTTTAATGCTACATGTCACAAAGTATAATGAAACTCTTATTTTGTGGTGCTCCGGTAACTTAGGACGTGAATAAAAGAAGATAAAAGACAACAATTCAACAAAGGATTAATAAGTATATTATTAAAGTCAGACAAAAAGTAATAACTATAGCAAGAAAGCATCTGACAGGACAAATTGAACTTTTTCATCACGTCTGTTGCATCTAGTTTTTTCCAGCCTGTTTACCTCTGTAATTATTTTTCAAATCAACACAAAAATGATGTTTCTATGATGTTTGTCTCTTCTTCTGACCACAATGTCTTCGAGCTCCAGACCCAAAAGTAAAAGCTGCGCTGCACCTGGGGAGCGAATCTGAAACACACTGCTGTGTCTGGCTTGGACTTCAATCTGCATGCAGTGTTGTGTTGTCTTTTGTCTTCCTTAAGTAAATATTAGGGTAAAAAGATAAAAATTAGGGTAGAAATATGTATATATCAGAAATAAGATCCAGTTGCTTAGTACTGCAGTTCAAGGCTCTGTCCTGGGTGGGAGACTTGCCTTCAAATACTTCTATGTACAGTATGGAGATCCTGAACTTTAACATGGAGCGATTTATGGTTGCAGATACTGAATCTATCACAATGGAAATAGACCTCTTGACATTTAGTATTTAGAATGTTTAGAATCTAATTAGTAAGAAAATATGCTTTATATATATCTTTGCTTCCTGACTGGCTTAAATGTATTTATTCATATATTTATAATGTGGCATCCATGCTCCAGTGGATGCACATATTTATCTTTAATTACCTTGCAATGTACTTGAATAATAATCCATGCAATATAGATAGTTTCTGTACTTAAAACTGGCAGGTAATAGGTCTTCTAGACTGCCTAAATGTGCTATATATAAAAATATGAACCTCCTTTCTTTACAAATCAGACGGTGGAAGTTCTCTCTCCTCCTCAGTTAATCAAGCCAGACTACTTAATAGGAACAGCAGGCCAAGAAGGTCTGTGTAAACAAGGGCTCAGCGTGACAATGAATTTAATGTAGCAAGAGCTACATGGTATCAAAGATGGAGGTGATTTCTGAGAGAGATTAACACATTTGTCATATTCCTCTCCTATTTAGTTTATATTCTTATTAGCAAAAGGTGAACTGAAATAGAAAGTTTTATACTTTTAACTAACAGGGTGTTACAAGTACATTACAACAAGGAACTTAAGTAGATTGTTTGTCACATAACAAACCAACATTTGGCATGAAACAAAGTACAACTTATTAGTAATGTTGGGAGAAGGTGCAGCCTCTGCTGCTTCTTTGGGTTAAAAAGAATTAATTAGTAATAATGTGGTAAGACTATATTTGTTTGAATCTTTTGCAACATAAAACTAGTAAAGTAACCTGTCAAATTCATCTGAGAGAGTTGTTTAGAAATAAAACGCCACAAAAAATTATCTAAGTATAGAACTGATATGAAATTATGAAATGGATAAATAAGATCATATGATATTTCTTTAATTCTCCCCTTAATAATTCTACACAGTAGTGTGAGAGGGAGCAATGTTTGCCGTTCCTCACGCCACAAACTGTTTTGGGTCAGGGTGTTTAAAGGGCTGATGAAAGATATCATAGAGTTTAGTTCTGAGAAAATGAGTTTGTTTTGACTTAGGAGCTGAAATGAACATTTCCATCTTTATTCTGGGGAGGCCTCAAAACACACAATGAAAATTAAACCCACCTGTAGAGAGCTTACCAGAAACCAAATCAGTTCCTCAATGAAGTCTGCTGGTGGCCAAGCAGCCAACCGTAATGGATGAGCACATTTCTTATTCAGGGGGAGGTGCACTTCCTGCTCCTCACTCTGCTCTCATCTCTTCGCTCGCCAACACAAGTGAAGGAGTGGTTTCACAGTGTTTGGGTTTGACATGACATTACCTAACGCAGATGTTCACACACTCTTTGTCACACTTTTATCACATCACACTTGCTTTCAAGTGGCCTGTCTCATTTTGGTTTGTCACAAGCGTAAATGGAAGTAAGGAACCACTTATCACCACTGCATCTCAGTTTCACACTGCTGTGTCATTTTCTTTTCTCCTTTTTTAAAATTTGTAGTGGTATGTTGTGGACTATTTGGATGTCTTACCTCCAGTGAACAGCAGACAAAGGAGCTCAGCTTGGAGAAAGAGGGAGGAGGGCTGACAGGGAGCTAACCTGAAAGTGACGATGATTAGCAAATCTTTACCTACCATGACATCTCAAACCTAATAAACTGAAACATAATGGATTTTTACACCATGTCATTTTGGCAGCGGATGATTGTTATGTCGGTACATTTTCTGAGGAACGTCGGTGTTCCACCATAGGTGCACAGCCACCGGCCATTACTAAGGACTCATGCAATAATGCTGCACTGTAGTGTATTGATTATCATTTATATCTGAATGCTTGTTGCATGCTAAACAAAGTTTTTTATGTCCAACAATAAAAAATGGCCTTATAATGGCAGCCCACTACTGGCGCAACACTGGCACAAATACAGCATTTATAGTGTATACTTAAAGTAGCATGAATTTAGCTGTTTTTTTAGTTTTTTTTTACAATTGATGGTTAGAAAATCTTCTCCCCACTTCTCCAAACTGGAGCTGTACTGACAGCAAATGGCCAAACCTTCAAAGAAATATAAATTATATAATAATAGTTCCCGAGGGCCTGTTCATCACGCCGCTTTGCCACAATTTTCAGTTTTATCTATGGAAAAAACACATAGAACTGACGCTGTGAGATAACTGGTGTCTAAAAAGTTTGCTTATTGTCATTATATAAAAGTCACAGCCAGAGAGGCCATTTCATATCAAAACTTCACAAGGAGAAGTTGGGAGACAAAGAGAGCTGTGTTTTAAGAAGGAATGTTGTCTCCCCACTGATCGTTATCTTTATAGCTCCCCAAATAAGGAGATGCCTCCAAACTCAGGAGATATGCCAGACCTGGGCACATAGAGGATTGTATGTATGTGTGTGTGTCACCAAATAAAAGAGCAAGGGAGGCAACCACTCATTGGAGAATCTGCAGAGAGAAGGTTTGTGTGTTGTTCTCCCCTTGCAAGCAAAATACTGAGGCCTCTGAGGGATTTCTTGGTTTCATGCCGTTGTCTGTGAGTGAATTTTTCTAACACTGGTCAAAGGATAAACTGTGTCCCGATGCCTTGTTCAGCTATCTTGTGAAGAATAGATTACAGTGTACGTAAAGAGCTTGTTACTTACTGTATACATACAAAACATGATAACTGGGGAAGAAAATGGCATTTCTAAATTTTGTTCCCTTCAAAGGGAAAAAAAAACAGACAGATTATCAGTTTTTACCGGCTGCCGGAGCCACAAAATAATCACCATAATCCAAAATACACTAGCCAAGGTAGCCCTATCCAAGATGTGCAGAAGGTGCTCAAATTTGAAGAGCTGCAGCCCAATCAGTGAAGAAGATGAGGGTGAGGCATCAATTTACACACTGTTGGGCTGCTCTCCAATTTGCCTTGGATTGAGACAGTGTGAGGCAGGCTGATGAAAACACAGAAACTGAGAGATGCTGTGAAGGCAGAAGCAGCTGTAGCAGGAGATTACATTATGCGACAGGCTGATGGATACAGGCAGATGGTTGGTTTGGAATGATAATGGCTGTCATAAGAATAGTGGGGGGTCAGAGATGTGGGTCCCTTAAATGTGATGTTATCACATCTTTGAGGCAATAAGATTGACAAGTTCTTCCTAAGTACCTAATCTTATTTCTAATGACCTAATCTTTTAAAAAGATTATCCCCCATTGGGTGCCCAAAAGTTCGCTGTCTATTAAAATGTGGTTTCTGTGCATGGAGGACAAGTGTCCCAATATTACTGCCTTTCACCAGTTTAAAGGGGAACTCCGGTATTTTTAAACCTAGACTTCATTTCTGGAATATGAAATACGTTCATCTGCTCACCGAGAACAGTTTGGCGAATGTCGGCATCCTACGGAAGATATTTAGATTCCTCGAGATCCATATAACGGAGTGAACGGGGCTTAGACGATGCAGCCTCTAAATAAGGCATTATCTGTCTTTATTTCACCAATACTTTAAGAAGAATGAATGAATGAATGCGTACTGTTGCTCTGTTAGCTCATAGCTGCTGTTAGCTCTCCTACAGCCGCAAGTAGCCACATAACAGCACCTATGAGCTAACAGAGCTATAGTACACGAGTTATCTAAATAGCTTCCGATGGACACCGACTTTCATTCCCCTTTAAGCTGGAAACGGCTACCCAGGTTTGTTTTACAAGAATTGGCATTCTGGTACCATGGAAACTTTAAACCAAACCTTTCAAAGTGTATGCTTCAGCCAGACTGCCAATTTTTAACATCAACATTAGTCTGCGTGAGCGTGGGAAAGCAATTTGTTCTGCATCACCTGATCTTTTAAAAATGTTTCCCATAGTCTTCAGTTGTGTTACAAACCTGTGAGGAGCATTCTGAAAAATTCTCAACAAAGCAATCATCAAGTGACTGTGAAATAAAGTAAAATAAGTTTTATGTTGCTGAGATATCTACAAGAGTTAGCATGTTACCTACTGCTCAGGCCCATGCCCCTGTGTAATAGGTACCACTTGTTACCATAGGGATAGTGACTCAATGTAGCCATTAATTTGCCCACATGATGAAGTGCTGACTGCATTTTTCTTTCACAGTCAGATGCCTCATCTCATTTGTACCTCCTTGTCTCCTCTCTCCTCCACTCTCCTGCCTGTGACACAGAAATCGATCTCTACTTTTTAAGGATGTCTCATTTCTTAAAAGGCACCTGAAGTGGAAAGGAGCGAGGAGAAATTTGACTTACAACACCTTATAAGCCATAAACATACTCAGGGGTATCTTTTTCAGAAGACATTTTGGTATTTTCAATGTCTAATATTTGTGTGACATGTTTATCCAACAATATAAACTGAAATAAAAGTAAAAGTTTACATTTTCACAAACATCTTTCATGCTCACGTGACACAAATCAATAAAAACAGAGGTAGGCTGCAGCGAAACATGGTAAGATGATGCAGTTATGGCACGCAGGTGTCTTTAGCTGATATCGGTTTAAAATGACGGCTCCAAGCAAGGAGGAGTTGTGGAGTAGAATCAAAGAAGTATAGATTAAGCAACCCAGGATTTCTTGATGATCGTTTATTGAAACAAAACAGTGTTGTCAAAATGTTCTCCAATCATTTATCGGCCTATGTTGTTGGGTTTTTTTGGAACTTTGCCATTTAAGCTGCAATCTTGACAAGATCATCTGCTGTTTTCAACAGTTTGAGGGGAAATATTTAACTCCTCCTGCATTCTTTCCACTAATGGTCTGATGTATTTTGTCTTGAACTAATCATCTTTAATAGTAAACAGTAAGTCTGAGATGGAAAGTCCTCCACCAGTGTGATCTGCCGGAGGAGACGCAATAAGATTAAATAAATCAAGGCTCATTTTCACTTGATTTCCTCCAGTTGTTACTTTGTGCCAGTTTCTTTCGTTTTTCTTAATCTCCTGGCCCACCTTTTTCTCAGATGGCTCTTTCAGTGTACCTTAAAGTGATTTATTTTAGAAAATGTATTTTGATTTTGCTGCTTGTTTATTGATATGTTAATGGTGGAGCTGATGAGTCTCAAATCCAGTAATGGAGAAATACAGTCAAAAAGTTATTTATTAAAAGCTGGAAGTGACCAATAAATACATTTCTGTTTAAATCCCCTTTATTATTAGTTTATATAGTCACTGACACAGCACCAGTGGTGCTTGCAACCCTTTAGAATTTTTTTATTTATATTTCTGCATAAAATACCTAAATCAGATTTCCACAGTTGTAGCATTAGAAAATGTAGAAGTAGGATAAACATAAACTACTTCTACATAAAGATGGTTGTATTGCTGTTTTGGCCTGCTTTACTGCAACTGGGACACGGCTAGCAATCAATAATGGTTCACCATTGAAACACCATTCATAAACACCACTGAAATCTAAAGGCAAATGTCGGGGCACCTCTCCACCAAACCAAATCTCTAGAGAAAGTGTATCATTCAGCAAGGCAATGACCCAAAGCACAAAAGATGCAATACTAGATACAATATTACTAGTAAGAATGGATGAAAAGAAATGAATGAATATTTCAGAATGGCAGAGTCAGAATCCTGACCGTAATCCAAATGTTGTTGGAGGACTTGAGGCAAGCAGTTAGCAAACTTGCCGGCCTATGACTGATCAGCAGTACTATAGACAGTCGATTCTGATTGCTGCACAGGAAGGTCACAAAAAACACTGAAAACAACATCTGTTACTTCCACACACAATTTACAGCATGTGATATTAGATCATGGCCCGAATAAATAGACGAGCAAATGAAGTAACTCTGTCTCTTTGTCTCATGATTCACCTTTTGCATGTGTGAAATTTTTTAAGTATATGGTCAGATTTTGCAGAAATGTTGGAGGGCTCACACAGTTAAAAGCAATACTTTCCTTGTATATTGTGAGATATAACCTTTTTGTGTCTTACGACGCATCCAAACTCTGCAGAAAGAGAACTCTCCAGACGCTAGGTTTGTGTGTTTGATGTGGCTATTCTCCTCCCTCTTTTTCTTCTTGTCAATTGAACTTAAGTTGATTTTCAAATTGTTCTAGCTGCACAAGTGTATAGCTCTGAGACAGCTTTAGTGGATATCCTTAATTGAATAAAGTGCATTCTAAAGTAGAAGTGACAGTGACTTGTTTACACAGAAGAACCACGAGTTATCCCTGACACTCCCGACTTCATTATCGAACAACTTCTCCTGGAGGTAATGAATAGGTAGTAAATCATGACGTGTGTGTGAGAGCTGTGCTGTACTCATGAGGACCGAAGCTCCACAGACTGGAAGATGGGAAATACTTTAAGATAGGACCCAAACTTTGACTCCACCTCTGATGATGTGATGGTAATTCGATTGCCTCTGTTTAACCAAGTATGTACTGACAGTACTGGCCTGCAGTAATGAGCAGTGCATATTCAAACCTACCTTTTTCCAGGCTTTACTGTGGAGATATGTAAGGAATTTATTTCTTGTAAAAATTATGAGGGTAACAGCAAAGTTGGTGGAAAAATCATACAATTATTTAGCAACATGGGATTCAGATCAGCAAAAAATGAGAATCCTCAAGTTCAAACTATTGCATTTGCAACAGTAGGATGTTAATAATTACATCCTATATAAGAATAGCAACATAAGTGGTTATGCTAAGTCATTATCAGTTTCTACCTTACAACATAACATGACAAGGCCAGAGTATAACTATTTGATTGAGGAATAAAGGATATCCACATGTTGACACATTAGCAGTGTGTTAGACTAAGTTTCTCCATCTTTCAGCAGTAAAACGTCTTTGCACATATCTGAATCCCAACTTTATGTTCTTTGTCTTAGTTTCCTATTTCTTGTTTTGCCAGAGTATCAGTTGACAATGATTTATTGGACATTTTCTGCACAGGTGGCATACTATCACGGTACCACGCTGGAAGTCACTGAGCTCCTGAGAGCGACCTAATCTTTCACAGATGTTTGTAGAAGCAGTCTGCATGCAGAGGTGCTTGAATTTATGCACCCATGGCCATGGAAGTGACTGAAACACCTGAATTACTTTTGGCAATATACTGTATATTCAGCACATAGCATACCAGTGGGCTATACCAGTAAAAGTTTCAGAGATAGATATGTAACGCATCTTCTATGGGTCACTCCTCCGAGGTGGATGACTTTTACCCTCCAGTGGTCCTCGAAGAGGTGGTTAGAGTGATGTAATACCACCTCCAATAATTCAAGCCTTTGTCTGTAGTTGCATTAATGTTCGATATGATAGCTCTCTGGACCAAGGCAATACAAGTGCAAGACTGGAGGGGCAGTCTCTGAGTGGTCATAAATCTTTTGTCAGATGGGAGAGAATGTAGTCCTTTGGTGAGTCTGTGTACTGCCATCCAAAAGTCTGACACATGGAGCTGAGATACAAGAAACAGGGAAAGCAAATACCAGCACAATCTCCTATAAATGAAAAGTATTAATCATATGTTTTCTGTATGAGTCTTTGTGGAAGTAGGCTTTTTAAAAAAATAAAACTGTGTGATTTATGTACCTCATACAAGAGTTTTTCCAACTGCTCGTAAAATGCTTCAACTACAGCTAATTTATTGATGTGCATGCATAGTTAAAGTAGTCCAAAATGCAGAAATTAACCCGCAGTAAATATTTATTTATCACAAACATAAAGCCGGTACATTTCTGGCTTCTACTTACTTCCAGCCCAGCGTAACACTTTGGTTCGACTGGGGTTTGAGTTTCATTTAGAGTTATAAGAGTAAAACCGGGCATTATGAAAATTACACAAAGCTTAAGGCTAAACTTAAGAAAAATCAAGTTGCCAAATTACTGATCTATTTATATGTCAAAGAGAGGAGACGGATGGGAAGGATAGACTAAGAGAAATATGGCAGGAAAGCAGTGTCTTTCCTATGGGGGAGTGTTTGGAAATGTACTGGTGGGTGATTCAACAAGAAAGCCATCTGCTGAAAGAGGTTTCCAACATTGTATGCTTAATGCATTTATTCACAAGACTAGCAAGCTATATAATCTTATGTGCTTTAAATCAATTTCTGTAAAGCTTATACAGAAATTGCTAAAAAAATAAATAAATACAACAAAAGGGTATTCTTTGATATGCTGCAAAGATGAAATCTCAACATGTCATGACATCTCCCGTGTTTGTGTGAAATGAAACAATCATATATTTAAGTGAGAGAATGTAAAACAAAACCATCTCCTGAATAACACAATTTGGCTTCGGTGGAGCTTTTTGGGGCAATTTTGAGGTTGATGTTCACTTTGGTACTAATACTATAATTCAGTTGTTGGACAAATCCTGACACCTCTGCATGAAAGGTACAACCTCCAGTAGGGGTGACACATTTTTATAATGACTTGCAATGTGTGAAAAATATATTTTCAGAGTGATTTGATAAAGAGGAGACAGAATAATATGTTTAAGATGTGGTATAACATTGTATGTATGGCGGCTTCTCAGGAGATGATCAGCTGATTGACACATAATGAGATTGAAATCAATAAAGAGTTTTGTTAGCATGTTGCTGACAACAAATCTATTGTCAGAGATATTAACTGGTATATTTGTGACCGTGAATAAGTCCTGAATGTCCTGTTTGTTAGATTTATATACATGTGCATACGTCTTTTTTGTTCCACTTACATTTGGCCTGTTGTAAGAGCTCTTGGGTCTGTGTTTATTACATTATTATGGATCCTGAGCAAGAGATGGAGATCAATATATAGTCATTCTTGCGAGCTGTTTCTCACAGAGAGAAATCCCTACATGGCAGGATGTGAAATCCTCACAATATACCTTGACTGGTTCTATCTTTATGATTACTTTTGAACAAACTAAATAAAATAGTTCCATTTATGAAAATAGACAAGATGTTAGAGTTTATTATCCCATTTAAAGAGGTGACAAAGACTGCAAAAGAGGCAGCAAAAAGAGTGCCAGAAAAAGTCACAGCGCAACATGACCTGGTGCTGTAAACAGTAGGAAGATAACTGGGGCGTATTTTTATTAGAGCCACAGGATAATACCAATAATGTTTAATTCAGACAAGTCTCAAATGATTTCACTGTGTGGAACTGAATAAAAAAGAAAATGGTCCTTTGCTTTTGATGACTCTCCTATTTTACTTTTTTCCTTTCTTTTTTTAAAATCCGTTGTTCCATCTGCTTCATTTGGAACCTCAATCTCAGCAAAAAGCTTATTGTGTGCTGGGACGAATGGAGCTGTAATTTGCCAGTGCACAGTGGTGGTGGAACAGATTTCTGTTTCTTTTCTTCTCTCCTCAATGCAGACCTCCTCGTGAGACAAATGAGAGTGCAGAAGATCATGGAATCACTGTGGCCAGCAACACATAGATATTAATACAAGTTTATTCAATGTTACTAAAAAACTGCTGCTGAGAAAAAGGAAAATCTGAGCTTTTGCACTGGGTTCACATATCGAAACATAGATGTAATTACTCCCAGAGATACCAACCCACTGTGGCTGCAGTTAAAGAAAGCTAGAAATATTCAAAACGAGTTTTAGTGTGGTGTCCTGATCAGCTTTTGTGATTTTGTGAATAAGACAAGTGAAAACCATCACCAGCTGTTAATTGTTGTTTTATTACAATCAAAAACAACTTAGACTGTTTTTTACCTTGCTGTGATCAGATAATCAGATATAACTGATTCTGTGACCGTCAAATTAACACATTAAAAACTAAATGTACTGTCGGTTTGGGTCTGAGCAAACCTCTCCGCCAGGAGAATTTTAATTTGTAAAATTAATTTCATCACTTGTGTCAGTCCCAGTGAAAGACACAAGGCAGACACAGGGTTTTTTTTCTAAGGTTTTCTGGACTCTCGTGGTCTTATTTATGATAGAGTAAGAACAATGGAGCAGGCACAGAGAGGAGGATGACGTGGACTCATACCCTGGCCTCCTGCAACAGGGACTTGCATCCTTTGTGCATGGCGCACCCTCTCAGCCATTTGAGCTGCCTACCTGAGCTGGAAGGTGGACAATCTAAGAAAACTCGAGACATCTTGATGACAAAGATGATGATGATCTAAGAAAAAGATGATGATGGTGTCACGAATGGAAAGTGTCCAGAAGAATATAATGTTCCAAAAATCGTTCGGACAAAAGGGATTCAGGGTGAGGTTACTGCTGGCTAATAGATCAGTTCAAAATGATTGTTTTAATCATTATGATACATCGTAGTTTGATGTATTGATAGACATGCTTCCATGCTCCTTATTTCTGAGTTTTAGTAATCTGGGGATTTAGGTCTAATGATGCATTTGTGAAAGTAAGGCTCAATTTACTAAAGTAAGGCAGATAAACACTCTGTTTTTCATCAAAGCCGAATGGCCCAGTTAAGATGTTTTAAACAGCTTAACAAGAGGTAAATAGGGTCATTACACTTACAGCTTATTGTGTTTGTCAGAGTACAAGAAAGAGGCTGCACCATGTGTTGGTAAAGATTTCCCATGTACAACAGACAATCTTGAGTTGAATTTCTAGTTTGCTGTTGAATTTCCACCCAGTAATTTCTAGCATTGTATTGTTTGATTTTAGACTTGGTTCCTGGTGATGAGAAGCATACTTTAACCTCCTATTCAGTCCAAAAGAATGAAAACTGCAGTAGGAAACAAGAACCAAGTGTACTTAAGGAATTTACTAACACCTTTGAGTTGAGTAAATGTAACATCCGGAGCTACCCTTAACAATAAAGAATGAAATCAGTGCACATACTCCAGAGAGATCATTAAGGGCTGCACACCAGCTGTTTGTAGGACCTTGGCATGGTGAAACTGCGAGAACAGGAAAATGTCAAGCAAAAATAAGACATTCCTGCAGGACTGTAGATAGACTGCATAGTGTGTACGTTTGGGGGTGTCTTATAAGTTTGGGTAGAAAACTCAGGCCACCTTGGGCGTTTTAAATCAATTTCTCTTCTTTCTATTTGACAGACTGTGTATTACAGTATATAACAGCACTGCACTCTGGAGTCTCATAGCAGGATCTGTGGTCAAAGGACTCCTCTCTTTCTTATTCCTGGAGACAAAGCCACAATCGATCAACTACCCTTCATGCCATCTCTCCCACCCGCCCTGATTTTTGACCTACACTCATCAGGTATTCTGGAGACCGCAGTCAATTGCTGTCCCTCTTTGTCTCTTCTTCGATTCCAACTTTTCTCTTTCTCTCTTTTTTTCCACCAACAAACTCCTTAATGCATCATTTATTTGTTCCATTAGCCATCAGACAGCAGCAAAGAGCTGATGGTTATTGGAAGAGAAGGCCTCAGAGATCAGCTCAGGGAAAACACTGTGTCCTCCAACATTTCAAAACTCACATAAAGTACATCACTTGCAAAAATTTGCCTTAGGGTTTACTTTAACAGGGACTACTCTGATTTAGCTGAATTCAGGCAGGTCATGCAAATGGTAATGATTGCTCTATTAGAAGCCTCTTGTCAGTACAGTGTGTCTCTGGCTGTCTATACCCAATTTTCTAATGGCCAGCAGCAAGACAGCAGCAAATTACTGCAAAGGCAGGCTTTCCTGACAAATGTCGGTTGGTCAGGCGGTCCACGACCATATGGCCGACTCAGTAGCCCACATGGCATTTCATTACCCATCTTCCAACACTCCATCAGTGTTACTTAAAAAGTTTCTGCTGCTGGAGATTGACTCTTTTATTCATCCATTGTTCCAAATATCAGCTGCAAGTCTCAAACATGCCCTTCACGTTCAAAGTGCCTGTAGTTTTCCTGCAGTTTCAAGCCTGAGAGTGCACTCTCACCGTTGGCTTTATTCCACATGGAGGTGTCAGAGATCACTTGTTTATCAGGGGTTACGTGCCGCCGGTGCTGAAGTGAGTGTTGTGTGTTTACTGTTTACTGGTTTATTGTGTCCCATGGGACCTGCCGGCTGCTGTTTTCCTCCTTTATGAAGTCAAGGCATTTGCTGTGAAATTATTTTTGGGTTAAATCCTAGTGGCTCGACTGCTTTCCTTCTTATTGTTTTGCATTTGCATTACTGTCAATACACAAGTTTTGAAACATGAAATTTGAATACGATCAGTGTCATGACCTGCACTCAGCAGCTCTGTGAGCATGGTGGTTCTCATGTATGTCCAGTTATTATTCTCTTCAGGTGAGACAGGGCATAGTTCTTTCTGAAAATCTGACAAAACCTAAATTTCCTTTGGATGTTTTTCAGGATTTCATCTGACATATTAAAAAGCCAAAAAGATGAATGCTGATGGGTCAAATAATGCTGTTGATCTCATAGCCATAGCTCTGATTGAAAGTGCTTCAGAAAGCTGCCTAATATGTGGATATAACCATGACTTACAGGACGTGGAGACTCAAAATGTGTAGCCCGAAGAAATGATTCTCTTAACCCTGTTATATGCATAATCTTAGTTAGCAGCAGTTCTTTGTATTTCTCTCAAATGCATTGTGTCATTTCAGTGAGCTGGCGTGCTGGATAAGATTAGTACATACAAAAAAATACTCCCATTAATTTGTACACATTGAAACAGTTATGTGCAAAACCTCTGAAACTGCATAATTTATTATTTTCTTACGTAAAGTGTTCTCACAAATGAATTGCAGTGACAGTGTCAACACTTTCCCCTCCACTGAAGTCATTTGTCAGTGTTTGTGTACACTTTAACATCAGGTCCGTAAATGCCTGTGCTTTTCCAAGATAAACTATGAGTTATCCTGGAAGATAAAAGATAAAGACTTATAAAGGTTCAGACCTTGAAGGTGCATCGAAAAACAACATCTCAGCACAGCTATTTGGCCTTTTAACAGACTGATCATGTAATAAGCCTTAATACTGTTTACCCAATCTGGAAGAGCACACAGTGATGGAAAGTGTCTGTGTAACATCAATGATTACGTTATTTTATAGGTGACGGTTCTGCATTTCATCGATAAATGATTCATAGGAATAAGCGTTGCATTATTTACCTTTTCAGCTTTGTGAGGCACGGCTGCATGCTCGTCCTACTTTTTATTTGGATCGTGTATCATTCTGACTTGGGTGGGCTGAAAGGTTTAAAGGTACGCTGCAAATTCATACAGGCGTAACGTCACCTTTTGAGTAGGTCCTCCACATGAGATTAAATACTTCTGCATGAAGTTGGTGCAGAATTCCTAAAACATGTTGCCATTTTTAGACCCCCTTTCCAGAAAAGCTTGAAATTGTAATTTGACACGTGTAAAATGGATATTAGTTTAGTCTTCTCTTGCCAACGCTATTGCTTTTGTAAAACACAAAAAAAAATCTAAATCTGAATTTGATGCCAGCAACACAGTCAAACTCGGACAGAGAGAAAAAAGTTTGTTGATCATAAAAGTTATACTCTTCTGGAAGATTCATCAATCATCCATCAAAGGCCTAAAGGGCTTTCATTTAGGATGTGGTGGGTGCTGCGCTTCACTTTCAAACCAAAGCCAAAGCCCATGTGTTGTGCAATCTTGTGCACAAAGGTCAATGCTCTCTTGTTCTGGGTAATTTTAGCAGCTAATCAAGTAAGCTACCTGCATGTTCCTTATAATTTGGCATGAGTGCTGTTACAGTGAGAATCATGGACTACTTATGCCATTAGAGGCAACTACCAAATTTCTTACGACATACCTATCTGGGTGTCATACGCATTGAAGTAATTTTCCATGGTTTGATAGGGGAAGGGCTGCACAGTGGTTAACACAGATTCCCAGTTTAAACCTCAGCTGGGGCCTTCCTGTGAGAGGCTTACATGTTCATCCGGCGTATCCTCCTCCCATAATCCCAAAACTGGTGTGTCAGTTTAACAAGTCATTTTAAAATTGAACCTGTTGGGTGAGCATACATGGTGTCTCATTTGTTGGCCCTGTGAGGGACTGGCAACCCGTTCAGGGTCTGCAATGATTCCTGCTTGATTTTCATGACTGAAAATCAAATGTTACCTATTAAAGGCAAAAGTTGTGCATAATGAGTCGCCCATTGGGATGATAATTGATATTCGGCAGGAAGCCCAAAAGATACAGTAGCTTTCAGTGATGCATTATGAACAAGTCTGAAAAAAAAGCTCTGAGCGTATTTGAAATTGGACTGTGAGCCAGGAGAAATGGTAAATCTATTAGATGAAAAGTGAGGAGCTGTGCTCCAAGTCAAAGAGTGATCAAAGTCCACCTTTTATCTGACACATTACTGCAATCTGAGAGAGAAACAGAGTAGCTCACCCCAGTAAGGAAGAAGGGAAGGTGAGAGGAAAAGTCAGGGAAGTGAAAAAGAGCTAAAATATGCAGAATATGATGATGGATGATGTGCAGGGAGAGCGCAAGAGGCAGATTAGCTCATAGAGCACAGGATGAACAAGATGCCATACACTCATGCACTGAATATTAAATGCCAAACTACATAGCAGAAACAACACTTTTACAGCTTGGTCTCTGTTGCTAAAATATATGTGTTGGTGACGTCCACACGAGGAAGTAAGTTGGTTAAAGTCGCCGTCCTTAAATGCGAATAAAATTGGGCACACTACAGGAAAGAGAAGTGGTGGTGCTGTGACCTGGGGTCGGACTTGTGGAGGAAAGGCTTGCTCCTGTCTGTGATGCTGGCACACAATTTTAGCACATTATGTTCAGGAGTCACACATATTTCACAAATCTCTGAGACAAAAACCCGCCTGCATCTGATCCAGCGCAATCAGAGCAAATAAATAATCAAATAATCAATGAAATCCATATCTGTTTTATCAGATTCTGGGTCCTTTTCCAGTTTATTAGGATTAGGACCCTGTCCCAGCTGTCATTGGAAAGTTTGCCAGTCTATCACAGGTCTATGGTTGTAATATGTTCTTTCTCCCCAATGGGGGCAAGTATTGTTGGAGGTTTTTTGGATGGATAGAACCAAGACAGTCACTACATCACTACAACGATCTAATTTAATGTCATGTTATTTGAAAATTTTGCTTCAGTTCAGCTCTCTTAACCTTTCTTTCACTGGGTCTAGTTTTAACAGAGCTATAAAGGTCTTACTGCATCCTTCCTCTGTTTAGGGACTGCAGTGAAATTCCCATTAAATACTTTGAGGCTCATATACTCTGATAACTATTCCTTCAATGGTTTTATCGTCAGTTTGTGTGCTTCTGACACTTGTGCTGTCATTTGAAGTCTCATGGTCCTTTATGACTCTTTCCCCTTTTACACAGCATCTGTACAGTGTCTCATAGAGCTGATATAAGGTCTTTAACCCTAACCCTACTCGATCAAATACAATATCCCACACAACACTGCTGTCTAGACATTTTTTACAATTTTAAATGTGAAATGTGGGCTCAGTATTTTATGACTGACATAAGATTGACAAACATTCCTGAGACTCTCAGGAGGAAGGCAGTACCCAGGCTATCTAAGCCCAGCTCTGTTCTCAGCGTTGCCTACACCTAATGACACAACCTGAAATCATTCATTTGTGGGTTAAACTAGCCAGCCTTCCAAGGTGTACCCCTCCTTTTGCCCAGTGGCAGCTAGGATATGCTCCTGCCCCCCCACGGTAGCCAGTTGCATCCATACTGGATACACAGCCACTGTTTTGTCGGAATTCTTGTGAACGCTGCTTTTTGTGTGTTTGTGTCTGTGATATCATGATTAGCTTCGTTGTAAACTGTTCATTAAAAACAACTAAACTGAAAGTCTCAGTTGCCCCTGCCTCAGCGAGAGGTAATTTGCAGAAGATGAGTGTAGCATTCTCCATGTCAACAGGAAGCTAATTGTTGTTTGTTTGCTTGCCTTTCTTTTTTTTTTTCAGTGAATGTGAACAGTTCCCTCCAGCAGGGTACTGGCGGCGTTGATAATGTGGAAAGAGGAACACATATGCGCTGAGAGAGGGAGTGAGAGACTGGGCAAGCAAGATTACGAGATAGTCATTATTACAGACACTAATGAGAAATTAATTGCACCACAGCTGACTGCACAGACTGTATTTCTGGGAGCTAAAAGTAGGGGGCAACATGCAGCATCAGTGATGCTCAGAGATATTTTTTTGAGCATAAAATTGACTTATTTCAGTCACAGTGAAAAAGAATCATCAGCACATCATAAAATGATTGCAGTTTCTGACATTATTAAGACTTCTGAAGGTCTGTGTGACATCAAAGACAAAGAACTGGACCAGGTTGAGAAGACCTCAGTGCCACAAACATTTTATATTACGTTATTTTTTCATAGTTTACACTTATAAATGGCTGCATAGTGATGTGGTGGTTAGCAATGTCACCCAACAGCCTGAATCTCAGGTGGGATGTGTGGATTTTGCATACTCTCTCCGTGCAGGCATAGGTTCTCTCAGGATTGTCTAGCTTCCACCCACAGTCCAAAAACATGCATATAATTCTAAATCAACCTTAGGACTGAGTTTGAGCATGTATGGTTGTTTTGTCTCCTTTGTTTCACGGTGTCGGTCCTGTAATGGACTGTTCTGGGTGTACTCTGCCTCTCGCCCTATCACAAGGCTCCCTGAATAGGAAGAAGCAGGTAAGGAAAACTGATGGATGGATAGTGTTTTTGGTTGTGAGCTGAAGTACAGCAACGCATAGAAAGACACTTGCAGACATAAAGGTAAAGACACATGCGTTCAGTTTAGGTGACAGAGACAGACCCTATATTTGCACACAAACACTCAAAAACATTAGTCTCTCCTTCATGTGTTAACTGATCTCTCACAATATGTTGCTATAACAAAAAAAAGGCACTCTCCTCTCAACTCATGTGGTCTGCTGCCCTTCAAGCTGGGGTCATTTACCTGGAATCCATATGGTTCTTTGCAGAATTTCAGCTGCAGGACTGAACTGTTCTGGACCAAGATCTCGATTGTTGGTGATCTGCTGCAACCCCTCTCTCTGTTTTGTGGTCACAGCCCTGAATGCTTTGTTTCTGCCACTGTTGCCTTCACTTTCCACATTTTGTTTTACTTCGTCTGTCAGCTCTGATTGGACCAAAATACATCAGTGACTTCCTGACCCAGTATGAACCCTCACGTCATCTGGATCCGTTTTTTTATCAGTTCCCAGAGTCAGAACCAGACATGGAGAAGCTGCATTCAGCCTCTATGCTCCACATGTCTGGAACAAACTCCCAGAAAGCCTCAGATCAGCTGAAACACTCAGTGTATTTAAGTCCTGGTTGAAGACGCATCTATTTTCAGCTGCATTTGAATAAAGCTCCAAATAAGCTTGAGTTTCAAAACGTAATCATATCTTGCATACTGATTTTATCATCATTTTTATTACAGTGTATTTTATCTTGTCTTTATTGTTCTGATTTTATCTGTTGTTCTTATTTCTTTCTCTTTTTGTTTAAATTTTAAATCGTGCTTTTTTAAATCATCTTGTTGTTGAATTGTGCTATACAAATACACTTGCCTTGTATAGCTTCTTGTTCTCCATCTTCTTGATATTGCTGTCATTTACTACTGTTGCACAACATCTATTCTTTTTGCTGGGAGACAGTGGCAGTGCTGCTGGAGTTGGAACAAAAGATCACTGGTTCAAGCCACCAATTAGCCACCACTGAATATATTTGGTTAAGAGACACACAACTGAGGGCATGGGCTACTGGAACGTGACATCCTTGGAATTAAGCATTTAGGATCAGTATATTATTTGTTTTCATAGCTATTTCAGGTGCTCTTTTTGTACACCATAATGTGTCTAAAGATATTCTTAGAACAGTTCAACTCAGGACGCTGTGGAAATTTTAATCATTTATAACTGACGAGCACTATGTGGTCCTGAATGTTGAGAAGATTCGACAATAAGTCTGTATATGCTCACAGGTTTTTTTTTGTTGGGTCACATTCTAACAACTGTCAAACCAATCAAAGAGGTGCAGCTGGTGCAAAAATGAACTTAAATACAAGTTTTCTATCTTTTCTTGCCTGTCTATTCGCTAAGAGAGCTGGACACGAATGAAAATTGTTTAATTTAGTCAGAGTTTTTATAAATTTCTAAAATTCGAAGACCAATCAGTGTATTTACACTTTTACCTGGAAAACACTGTTAAATACGTTTGCAGCAGGTAAGTATCTCAGGGCTATGTTATTTATGAAATTAACACTTAGTTCTACTGCTTTGTAGTTCTCACAATGTTCTTGTTACTTTGATCTAAAAGATAACATAATATGTACATATCATATTTGGCTGCACAATGCATTTAAAGGAGACATTATATTATTTCCTTTTTAACAAACTGACACATTTACTTAGGTCTGAGTGAAATATCTGACATGATAGAGATGTGAGAGACATGGTGAAAATAGGAAGTAAACATATGTTGCTTTCCTTGTGCTTGGGAGCATATATTTATATAATTATTTGAATTATGAAAACACAAAAAAAGAATTATTTTACACATAATAGATAGTAGGGGCTCCACGATGGTTAGCGCCGTGTGGGTTCTCTCCCGGTAGTCCGGCTTCCTCCCACCGCCCAAAAACATGCCTGTTAGGTTGATAAGTGACACTAAATTGTCCACAGGAGTGAGTGTGATAAGAGCACCAGACAGCTGACTAAAAGGCATCTGTATATGTCCACTTGCACCATTATGCAGTGTTAGCAGAGGGTTAGACAGGTATGAAGGGCCCCAGTAGACCATACAAGTTTGAGGTGACATGAGCATCAGATCAGTCCCTGTGCAGTTCAGCCACAACTCTCATACACATTCCAACCTGATGTTTGTATGAACTTCCTGTGTATCTGCGACGTTGACTATCATGGTCAGTTTTAGTCTAAGGACACCCTCCTGATGTTTCTGTCTGCCTTGTGTCTCACCATCTGTTTGCGTTGCATTTCCATGCTATAGCTCCATGTTAGTTCCTATGAACCTGTGTGTTGAGCCAGTCAATCCTCAGTGTGGATACAGTCTTGCCTTCTGTTCTCTTTTGTTAGCCCATCTGCTCACTTGTGGTGTTACTTATCTGCGCTGATTCTTCCAGTCTTTGTATGATAAAATTTCAGTTGTGGAATGCCTTGTTTCTGGGTAACTGTTTGTTTCGCTCCTGTGGTTTTTACTAAATACTTTGTTTGGTAGCACCAGCTTTAATTCAAAGCTTGTTTTTTGTTTGGCATGCCAGCCCCTTCATCGCTGCTTTTGGATCATTTTAAACTGACACCACAACATTGGTACTCTTGATCGGTCCATTAAGTTTGTAAATTGGTTTCTGAAACAAAGATTGTATCCCCCATATCGTACTTGTGCATATTTTGTATCACGCAGTGACACTACAAAAGCACTAAAACCAGCAAGAATTAGGTAATATAGGCCTGTGGATCATCTGCATGCATTACAACTCCTGTCTGAACATCAGAGGAGATTTTGATAGCTGCCATATTAGTTCTATGAAAATGGGGGCTGAGAGAAAGAAACAAAGACGCATTGTTTACCTAAAGGCACTCATCAATCTAACTATAACACTGACTTGTTTCACATGGGTAACTCTCCTGCTGTGATACAGTGAAAACTACTGCCAGCTTCAGGGCAGCACACTATCTGCCTATCCAAGCAACAACACAGGCCAAAGTATCACACACACCACAATGGATTTGTTATGGATGAACTATGAACTAATATGCATATTGATGCAAAGAAAATTCAAGTGCACACATTTCCCAGCTTTGATCTCTGAAGAGCATTGTGTTATAGAGCTACATAGAATCACTTCTGTGTAAAAACAAAAAAAAAACAAGGCTGCCAAATCCAATGCTTCAAAACTGCAGTTTAAGAATTACTCAGTATCATCACGATGTCTGCATTCACTGCCTTAGAAGGCCTATGGTTGAAATAGTAGAATAAACTATCTGCATTTCCATTTGTTGGCTCTGTAGGAATTCTAACAAAAAAGAAAGAATATGAGAAATTGAGTTGAATTTGAATCTGTTCAAAGTAGCATATACACTGAATACAAGTGGTAATACTTGCCTTATTGTTCACATCCCTCTCAAAAGGTATTCGCTGTCACATGTCATCTCCCCTTGCCTTCCTAAAACCTTCAGTGTGCAACTTTTGTGACAGTGCCAGAGGGTGATCTCATCATAGCTATGTTACTCTCAGTATTCAGGACACAGCAGCTCATTACAAACACTTTATTATCCATGTTGGTGCAACAACCACAGCTGTGAATCTCGTCAAATTGGAACAAATCTCCTGAAAAACCTGGAACGTTGGTGGCTGGTTCTTTGTGGGATTATGTGGTATACTCATTCTGACACAATAGGCCAAAAACCTCAGTTTTCCTGTCCACACATAAACGTTTCAGTTCAAGTTCAGCGCCCTGATGTGGATGACAGGCGAAAACATAAAAAAAATGTTGCAGTTATCAACAGTACTGGTGTTTGTGTGTACAGGCTTTAAACAGCTCTAATGTGAGAACCTCATAATTATGAAAGTACAGCGCATATTAAATTATGCCTCAACTGACTAACAAATTAAACTATAAACATGAGCTGACACAAATAACAGGGATTCTAGGAGAAAGTTTAGTGCATGTATTTTTTGTTGCATTATAATTTGTGTTGTATTTGCTTTGAAATGTGTTTTCGATGTAAAAACACAATAAATTTACACCCAGCATACAGCACTGTCACCATGGATCAGTATTAGGGCTACAACATATTATGATGACTACAGATTACAGAGCCATTAAACCATAAAATAATATGTAGCATCATGGGAACCTCCGAGTGACTTTGCTGTAGCTTTTTGCACTGCACCAAAGATTTGTGTCAAGATGGAAGATACAGTCTCAGTAATTTGCTAAATTTGATGTTGTTAACGTTTTTTAGCTCATCTAATTGAGGTGTTTTGCTGACTGTAGCACATTTTGAATCAAAGGTTAACTGATGTGCTGAGATGTGTATTTGGTGGTCATGGTACTGAGGCAGGGTTTAAAAGTATGGTTAAAAAAAACTGTAAGCGGATTATTTCCCAGATTTGAGGTATGATTGTAATAGGATTTACAGCAGTAGAATTTAATCACATTAGCATCAATGTTGTGCATGGATTAATCACAGTAAGGACGAAAAATAGCCACTTTTCTGTGTAGTTTAACCCTATAATGCTGTGGGTTTCATATTTGATACTTACAACCTATTGGGTCACCATATGGTAAAAACTTTGCTCAAAACCCTGTTGTATACAATCTGATACTCGTCTTTTGACCCCTGGTGGATACCTTTTGCACTTTGTTGAAGGGCAAAATAAAGACTTCAGATGAAAAAGAATTGAATTTTCTGTCCATTATATCTTGGGTCAGTTATTATAGGTTTAGGTCCTCAAACCAAAAGTCACGGTTTAGAGGTGGCTGTTGTTGCAGTGTAGATGCAGAACTATGAATCAAGGGTTGGTCATTTTCAAAATCATAAAAAGCTTTGGCAGAGCACAGTGTCTCACATATCTCACATTCTGTATTTATAAATTATACAATTATTGAGTGAAAACTTCAGGGCTCAGCAAGGCCAAACGTTTTATGGCTCTCCATGGCTGGCATAAATCTTTTGTATGTATGTATAAATATATATGGTGTTTGGGGAGGTAGCGTCAGCAACCATCGTCTATGCTAATTACTTTTACTTCCAATTCCTTTGACACTCTGAAGCCCTCGTGGGTGATGAAGGACCTTTTTGCACGATGGCTCAGCAAGTTTAAAAAACACCAAGTGATCGAGGCAGGTGCATCCTTTTCTGTTGCAAAGCCTCCACCATGTGTGTAGCACGAATCCCCACAGCTGATTATTTGTCTCTGTTGATTCTTTTTATCTCCATTGGGAGGTAGAGCTGGAGGTTATGTAGTTCATCAACTAAGAATAAATGCTTTTGTGATCAAAGAAGAATTTGGGTGTATGCTTTCAGCTTCTACATAAACAATATAGACAGTACAACAGTTTCTCTAAGACACTCAGGATAATATAATGCATGGTACCATAACCAGAGAATAAAAGCTTTTAGATTGACAGAATGCTGATTGGCCTTTCTCAGGCACAGTTATCTCATTGATGACCAAGCCAGGTGTGTGTTATCAATGAGTCTAATTAAGAGGTTGTTTACCAAACTGCTGGCCTTTTCACATTGTTTTTCTGGGGCAGGGCAGCCCCATATGTGGATGCAGACTGCATAATCTTGTGTACAAAATTTGCATGCACGCATAAGTTGACTAATAGTCCATATATGGTCATGGTTATCTTTAAAAGGAAGATAACCCCTTTCAGACATATACACAGTTTAAGGATTTAAAATGCTGTTAGCACTCAGCTAACTTGTATACATGAAGATAAACGGATGCTAAGGAAGGCAGTTGCTTCAGATGCTATTCACTTGTTAATTACAGTAAAACCTGAATTAAGTTCTAAAGACAGTTTGGACTAAATTACTTGGAATGCTTTCACTGTATCAATCAATCAATCAATCAAAGTACTTTATTATCCCACCGTAAGGGGAAATCTCTTGATGCAGCAGCAAATAGGACACATAATAAGTTATATTATTGACAACAAAATAGAACAAAGGATCAGTCAAAGATCTATACATAGTGTAAAAATATTGTTTTTTTTATTGTTTTTATTGTAATACTGAACCCAAATGGACAGATGCAAATAGAGTAAAGAATGTGCAAACTGTTTCATCTGTTGCCCAAAGGAGAACTGTTAAAGAGTCTGATGGTGAACGGTAAAAAAAGACTTCTTGAACCGTTGTTTGTGACAGCGGAGCTGAACCAGTCTGTTGGAGAATGAGCTCCGCTGTCCCTGCAGTGTTTTATGGAGAGGGTGGGAAGGATAGTCCATGATGGAGAGCAGTTTGTTCGGTGATCTCTTGCTCATCACTGACCCAAACGTCTCCAGTTTCAGTCCAATAACTGTGCCAGCCTTTCCTAGCAGTTTGTTCATCCCTGGCACTGATGCACAATGCGCTCCTGGCACAAGGCCAATTTAAACCACAACATTAAAACCACTAACAAGTCCAGTGAAAACTTTAGTGAATTCTATTTTATATTTTCAGGTCCCTATCGCAACATAAAGTAGTCTCTGGGTTCTCTCATTGGTGAAACCCAAAAGTCAATGGTGGGACCACTAGTTTAGGGAGTCAAAGTGCTTTGTCTGATAATTACAGGTCTTTATGTTGCATTATGGCTTGATTATCAACAGGTTTGTGTGAGTCTAATTCTGGATTTCATGGAGCCATTGAAGAAAAGAAAACTAGTCCATCTTTCCTGTTGTTACTGCAGCATTTTGGATCAGCTTCAGGCTTTTTTGAGTTACTGGGAAACCTTGATATTTAAGAATGACATTAGTACATGGATTCTAGGTTTGCAGCATCACTTAAGGAGAGGATGTTTTTAAGGGAAGGTCTATAAGATGTTCAAATGCAATGAAATGATGGGAAATCATGTTGTTACAGACTCAGCACACCAGCCCATAGTCAGTGTGTAAAAACCACAGACTAAAACCTGCTCAACAACAGTGTTGACCTGGTCTTCGAACTCCCTGGATAGTAATTTGATCAAGTAGCAACCATGTATTTCCTTTGCACTTGAACAGCATTGTCCTTGGACTCAATCAGATATGAAGCATCCTGAAGTTCACATGGGTTTGCCCAAGTTTTGTAGTTTAAGCACCCCAAATTACACCTTCAGTGAAGTTAGGCTGAGTGTAATAATACGTTGCTGATGTTGCTGAATCCACCTTTGCCTCTTTAGTTCTATCTGCAAAAATCAACCAAAGAAGCCGTGGCTGAAGATGAGATGGAAAAAATGAAGTGAGTCATAAACTTAAAAAGAAGGAAGATGGGCACAAGTTCCCCCGGGTCACAACAAAAGCCTACACTCATTTTCATCATGGCGGAGGCTGGAGGTAACGTGCAAGCAGTCAAGCTGCTCCTCCCATTTGCAAAAAAATTGCGAATTTAGTGTGTGTTTGTGTGTCCAGAGCAAAAACGTTCCGGTAGACGAGGCACTCATTGTGTGGGCTGACACAGCGGGTAGTGAGGGGGCCTGAGCTGGAGAACACATTTCGTCTCAGAAGGCTGATTCTGTCTCAACCTGCTGCTCAACTATTCCGAAGATCCTTTTCTCACTTCCTGTATTTTCCTTTCTTCTCTTTCTGTCGCTCAGTCTGGTGTTTCTCTCCTTTATTCTTCATTGTTTCTTTTCTTACACTGCCTTCCTCTAACAATCATTCAGTCTATCTGCCTGACCTGTCCCTGTTTGCTCTTTGAATACAATCACGCCCAGATTTTGATTGGCAATCTTGGCAATTTGCCTTTAGTATGAAAATTGAAAAGGACCAGTGAAAATGTTAATTCTTGTGACTTGTGCTCAATTTGCTCGAGTTATTCCGTAGAGTTTGTTGTGGTTAACAGGGCACAGCTCACTGACTGTGATGGTCAGCTGAAGGTTTTCTCTTACAAGGTCAGTAAAATAGTAAAAAGGTTTATTCTTAAGAGGACTTCCTAACATGATTTGTTCCCAAAAGAACAAAAAAAAAACACTGGAAAACATCTTTCTTGGGATTACCAGGACATTCGGACAGTAAGAAAAAATAAATAAATCAAGATAAAAGGGTCTGAGACACTGGTAAGTTATCTGAGAAATCTCTTGAGATGGTAAACTTTCTTATTCTTAATGTGGTAAATTTAGAAAAGAATGCTTAATCATTGTCTCTGTGATGTGTGGAGATCAGTTAATGTTCTCATATGATATTGTTTATGCTGCTCTGTGTATTCACAGTATTAATGAATCTGAAAGAAAAGTTAAGCGTGTGTTACACAGTTACACAGCACACATCAGTACATGTTCTTTACCTCATATTGAAGCTTTTCATATGAGGAAAGTAAATGAAACAGTGTAATCCAGCCTTTTTCTCTAGATGTACTGTTGTGTGACTTTCTGGGAAACTCATACTGTGACTTTCCGGTCCATGTAGCTGCTCCTTGCTTTGCTCTTTGTTAGCTGTGGCAGGAAAATACTAACGAGCAACACAGCAACAGAAAGCACGCCTCCTCGTTCTGCAGAACTAATGTGACTTTGTTTTTTGGCAGATCATGAAATTTCTCTTGCACACTTAAGTTTACTCAGATTTCCCTAAACCTCTCTTCCTCTCACATTCCTTCTTTCTATATTGATTTCAGAACTATTATTAGCTGTGAAGTTAATTTCATAATTATTTCCTGCTTCATAACAGGCCCATCAAATAATGCATATGGAAATGTGAGATGAGGCAATGAGGACAGAGTCTGTCACATGAGGATGTTGGATTCCTTGACGATGGCCCTAAGAGACAATTATCAACTAATTTCAGTCGTTTGACTGTGATTTACAGAACTGATATGTAGAATTATAGAGCAAGGCGGATGAAACCAGATGGTATTCATACACTAGGAAATGTTTTTGTCAATCAAAGCAGTAAAAGGAAAAAATATGTGGTACATTTGAGCTGCCTGAAACCAATTTAATTTGACTTCCTACTGTAGATGAGGACCTGCACTTTCTACATGAGAAACATTTTTAAACATTTATTCAGAATTGTGCATGGGTAATGACAAAAGAAGCACTTTCAGTATCGGCAGTGCCACACCACAAAGATCAAGCTTCTGCAATGCAGAGCGCAATCAATCATTATGCCAATCAATTCAAGTAACTTTGCTGCTGCAGTTTGTGGAGAGTGCATTAAAGAACTTTGTAATTTGCTCTCCAGATTCTCAGTCAGGGGAAAAAGTAGAACAGCCACCCTATAATTATTCTATTGAAAGAGAATGATAATGAATGGGATTGTCACATAGGCTGCTCATTGTCCAATAATGGCTCATATAATTAGAAGATGGATAGAATCACTCATTTTTCACACAATAATTACACTTTATGTTTTACAGAGTACAGACGAAGGCCTTGTGCTTTATAACACGGAACTCAGATCTTCTCTGATACACGCAATGTGACCAAGAAACAACATTTACAGCAATATATGTCATCAATTAAAGAGACATTCATCTGTAACATCTTTAGAGAAAACTAAAGACATGATAAGCAGGGTGGATTAGTAAATATATAGAAGCGTTAAAGGATATCTGAAGTGTCACTTAGTATCAAAATAAAGGTTAAACATATAATTCCATGGGATCAGATGTTTTCTCACTAAGTTGCAGAGAAATGTTAACTTTAAACAAATCAAAAATGGCTTCCAAATATTAGATAGGCTTTGAAAACACATTTTATTCACTTTTAACAAACTGTAGGACTGCCTCGTCCAATCGAAACAAGAATAGAGATACAGACGTCATTGTTGCTGTTGCTATTGTATATGGAGCAGGTAGCCTGTCTAATATCTGAAGGTTTGATAGCGCCTTTCACTGGAGGGATTCACATCATATCTTATCGTTAACAAGGCCCAGATCTTCAAAGTACGCAGCTGCCAGTTGTGTTTTCTCACATAGTCTCCCGGAGGACTTTGTCAAACCTGGGGGGGTCTGTACCTGGAATGATATTTTGTACATCTTTAAAGTAAAATAATTCATTCCGGTGCACTTTCAGAGCAAAACTAAGAGTATACGTCGATTAACAAATTGTGCCCTTGGACTAATGTCGTCATAAACAGTGTGAATGATTACAACAAGGCAAAAAGTCACATTCATACAGCAGCAGTAAATGAGAAGGATTTTAACACAGCTCACAAATCTTCAAAACAGAAAATCAATAGAGCGTGACTTTGAGCCAACAAAGAGAAAGAAACAAAAGCGGTAAAATGTGTGTTTTGTGCTTAAAAAAATGTTAGATTTTTTTTTTCTTTGTTTTAAAAATGTGCCTATTTGGAGCAAAAGCATTCTTTGATGCCATGTCAAACTGTAAAAGTTGATACAAAATCTCAGGATGCTGTTTTTCAGCTTGAAAAGTCCATATTTCATAAGTGGGGACTTAACACAGAGCTGTCATCTGGAAAACATGGTATTGATCAGCTCTCCCTTCATCCCTGTTGAATTTAAACATTAAATTTCCCCTTGCTTTGACAAAAGCACATCCAACAACCTTTTGTGGTTGGGTTCTTCTGGACTTGATGGAGACCAGAAGGCATTCAGCCGAGTTCAACTCGCAGAAAGCCAAATAAATTCAAATAAACTTTGTATAACTCACTTAGTCTTGTAGTATTTCATCATGTAAACCATGACACATACTGTTATGGCCCTTTTGGGCCGCACATGATGAGCTATTCATTTTAAAAGCTTGTGCCACACAGTTACGGTTTGTCACTGCTCTAGAGAAAAAGTGTGGCTCTGTCAGCTTGCAAGGTCAACATTAAACCTGGTTGCCCTCAGTGTTTCAGTCTTGATGGGCACTGTGATGTAGCTGGTTGCTGTAGGCACGCTCTGGGTGGTTGGCATCATCGTTTGAATCATCTGACGGGCCAATGCAAGGTGGTGGAGGACACAGGCTCAGCACTGAGCATGGGGAAGCTGTTATTCAGCAGCTTATGCCAACCTCTATTTTTCAAGCCTGGTGTTTTCATTCCAAAAACATATTGTCAAATGCATTTCTTTTTTACAAACAGACTAACTAACATGGAACAGTAAAATCATCATTCTCAGCAGAACCATTCAACCCAGCACTGGAAAGCCCACAGCGCTTCTCTGTTGTTACCTGGATGCTTTAGTCATCCTATAACTCTCTCTCTATGTAAAAATGAGAAAGCATGAAAATGTTTTAATGGTATCTATGACTTTTTCAACTTCAGAAGAACAGGAGGATATTCAAACAGGATATGACATCCGAAATGCACATAAGGAACACAGAAAACCTAACGAAAAACAGCCTCTTATATAGCAGACTGAACTGTAGGGTCCTCCATATTTTAGCATAACTGATGTGGAGAACACGCCGACCAAGAAGGGAAGCATCAGGGAAGCCCACTGGGCTTGAGGTGCAAAACACAAGAATGATCTTCAGTTATTACAAGAACTCTTGATTAATAACAAAAATGGGGCAAGACAAATTAGGAATTGGAAGCATGGCATTCTCAAATTCCCTCTGACACACTAATTGCACAAACATTTACTTGTGCACACCACATAGACCTGACACTGCAGAATCAGCTCGCACAGATGGCAGCTGGGAAAGAAGCACTTGCCTTTTTGCTGCTAACATGAGAACACAAGCCGTTAAAACAAATGTTTAAACAGAGCTGTGCATACATATGGAGATCATTTACATATCTTATGTGTGTGAAGTGAATAGAGTGGAAGCAAACCCCAAACAATATAGTCTTCTGTTTTTTATGCATTCAGTGTTTTTCATCCTGCTGCTCAGTGAGCCATTTCCCGTGGCACTTTTATAGACGCATCTTTCATATTTCAGGGCTGCACTCACATGATTTAAGAATTATGGCGGCAATACTGCAGAATAGGAAGAGACAGCGCACTGTTGTCTGAGGAAGGAGAGAAGCATCTATCAAGCTGAGACCAGAATAAAGGGCAGCAATGGGAGTAATTATCTGTGGTAAAAGACAATGATGTGTGACTCTGTTGAAGAGCATTACAAGGAAAAAGACCCAATAACTTCATGAGCGGCTTAGATAATTGATGGTTAATGCTAGAAACTTGAGTGGAATAAAGAAAAAGAATTAGAATTTATTTCCTAAAACAGCACCTCAAGTAATTATTTATTGTATCGTAAATTAGTTGCACCATATCTTAATCTTTCAAGTCTGTACATCTGACGAATAAACTCAAAAATCACACTGAATCATGATGTTTTAGATATTAAATACTGTGCAGTGGAACCACTTTAGCAGCTGTTGTTTGGCTTGTGTAGAGCACATGAATTTGCTTGAAATCAATGGGCCTATTATTCATTGAGACATATGTGCTTTTTTGATAGGATAAGTCTCTTTTGTACACACAACATACGTGAATAAATAACGAACAGACTGACGGTCTGATCTGAGAGTGACTGAGGAAAAGGAGAGAGGAAGGCGGTAGATGGAAATCGAAATGCAAGTGAAGAGGAAACAACATAGAGAAAAGGAAGAGAGTGTGAGAGTCTGTCTGTGAAGCGTCCCATGCAGTTAGGTCTTTCTGAGTCATTTCCAGCTGTAAGATCTCATTAAAGCCACGTCAAATTTGAAGCCTTTGATCAGCCTGCGGATTGAATGTAAATAGTTCGGTCAACATATGGAGTTAAAGGGAAAACCAAGTTCACAAGAGGTATGATCTCTACTCTGTGGCCCGGATATAAATCAATGCTGACTTAATGTTTTTCAGAAGGAAAAGAGATCAGTGCAGCGTCAGCACTGCTGTTGTCACATCTGACTTTTTTCTTTTTTTTTCTCACCATTCTTTGGTTCTTTTAAGGAAGGAATTCACACTGATTTTAGGTCTGTTGAAACAAACCAATCTCATAATAAATATCAGTCCCTCAGAATATTGGGTCAACATGTGTCCAAGGCTTCTCCAGGTTCTTCCTACTCTTATCCACTGAAAGCAAACACAACAGGCTTTTTATTTAATTGAATAATGGCTGGTTTTGTTTGTTAGGGGCAATAATGAACATACATCCTGCTACACACATTAGCCATCGTGAAGGGCACTCCAGATAATTTCACTGGCCATATGCAAACAAACAAGAGAAGATAGCTGGAGCACAGAATCTGCTTATTGGCTCCCTGTGGTTTTGTCAGTGATGGACAGTCTCTAATAAAAAATACTCCACACTTTGACAACATGCCATAAAAACTGAAGTAATCCACTGGCTCTAAAACACTCGTGAAATTGAATGTGTGACTGGCATAGTGAAGCTCCTAGATGGAGAGACAAAAAACAGCAAAGATCTTTTCCATTTGCAGGCCTTTGATTAATACAGTGCAGCTTATACATGAATAAAAAGGTAAAAAAATAATCCTTTTAAGGTGTGAAAATGTCATTTACTGTTTTAATAAAATACATAAGGTTTCTCTACTTGTCCTCCTTTGAGTCTTTAAATGGCATTTTGAAGAGGAACAGGGATTAGAGCCTATTCAAACAAATGGAACCAGTGTCTATTCAAAACTATTCAAAAAGAGAAAGTCACTTTTTTCAGGTTTATCAACATTAAATACACGGTCAGCTGGTGTCATTACGCACCCTACAAACTGTTCCAGTGTGGCTATTGATTAGTGTACAATATACAGTAAGTTAACATTTGTATCTAAGCCTGGATATGTGCCCCCTCAGTAAAATACTACCCTCAAATTCTTTGGATCAACTGGTCAATAAGTAAAAAACTCCTCATTTGGAACTTTTCAACTCACGTTTCTTACATTTTAGTTACTGCCTTATGAACAAACATTATTTTACTCCACAAGTGCACATCTAATAATGCAAGAGCATGAATTTGGGTCATATTATCAATATGAGGACATGCTTTATCTACCTAACCCATTTCTGGCAGCACGTCTACAAGTTGTATAGTTTCACACTTCCTGTGTGCTCTCACTGTTGTCTAAATCCTCACTGTTGGCATCTTCTGTTGGTTCCCTGCTTTTTCTGCTCGGCACACTGAAATAAAAGTTTCAGCACACTTATTTTTAGGTCTCCTAATTATCCCTTCTTTTTTTCCCTCAGTTCTTTGTGATGCAATGTTGTTCCTCTGCCGTATATAAATCTATCTGCCCCTGTTTGCCTGTGTATTTATCAATGAAAGAAGATGCATCTGCCCCTTTGTCATTTCTCTTCCAAAATGCGATGCAGGGTTTAAGTGTGAGCTTCAGCTGAACCCTTTGAATGCACTCTGACATTCATCCTCATGCCACTACAGAGTTGTTTTGGCTGTTTACTTGAGGTCAGGTGAACTGTGCGCTCAGTCTCAGGCTGTGTGCACTCTGGTGTAGGTTTTCCTAACTTCTCTGTAATCAGCTGCATTCATTCTTCACTCAAATTTGACAAATTTCCCTGTGCTTGTAATGCCAGTGTCACAAAGTTTTACTGCATCACTGTAAATACTGGTAATGCCCGGGTGATGAGCAGTGCCTACTGCCAACCAGATTAAGTGGATTTCCTCCTTTCTTTTTAATTCATGCTTTGAAGTCAGAAAGGTTCATAGGATCACATAATCTTTTTTTGTCATTCTGTCAGAGTTCAATCTGAACTCGCATCATAAATGCCTGATTGATGGACTCCTGTTTAGATGGTTTTCCTTCCAATAGGGTCTCCTCAACTCCACATATTACTCCTATTTCTATTTTAACATGACCACTGCACTTTTTGTGACCTCTGTTGATGAAGCCTTTTTCTTTTCATTTACTCAGCCAGAGTCTCTGTTCTACCGGACTGAGACTCTGGGCTCATATTTCTAAGTGCAGATGCATTCCCATCACCTCTCCAGCCATCTAATGAGGACCTTGTTGCTTGTATTCTAAATCCTATACCTTTTAAATCTTTAATGCTATGGCAATATTCCAAATGAATATAATCAACATATTTAAGGCCATTTCCAGTTCAATGTCCAGCTAATGCACTGCGCCATGATTTTTAATGGGTTATGCAGATGGTAAAAGGCTGCCTTGCACGCACCTGCTGTGCATCACACACCAGCACATTTAGCAGCCGAAATCACACTTTCCCTGTTTGAAATTGTGTAAGATTATTAAGGCATAGAAAATGCAAATGTTCACATAGACAAAATAGGATTTATTTTCTGCTTGATTCCCATTTACTTTCATATATTCACACCCACAAAAGGTATTTTAATTTTTTTTCTGTAAAGTTATTTATTGTTATAACCTGATATATGCCATTATAATAATTTTATATTAAACTCTTTTATTCAAGCATGGCAGCAGGTGCCCTAAGAAACAGCTGTTCTGCAGGTACCCTCTTCTCTTAGTATGAATAGTCACAACAATATTTATAATGCATATAATTATGTACTGTGCTTTAGAAATAGGCTCTATCCTCCCCAATTAGAAGACTGCAATCTAATTGTGCCATCATTCCCCTTTAACTGTACAGTATACTTACAGTATTCCAGATTTCCTGCAATTTTCTATGGGATGAAGTGGAAAATGAATTATCGAAAGAAGTATTCTAGCATTACTAGACACAGCACAGATTCCCAGTCCTACTCTCATACTCTTATGTATTACAAATCAAATGTCTATAAACGGAAGCTAATTAGTGAAATCATCTGCTGTAACATTTGGTGGAATTTAACTTGAAGTAATCACGGAGAGTGCCAAGTCAACATTTGTCTTTGGGGAAATGGAACACAACCATGACAAAGCATCTTTACAGTTTAGAATCATAAGTAGTGTGATTAATTAAGCTGTGCAGGTGCGTCTCGCACCTGTTTTTACTCTGTCAGCATACTGCATGATACTCAATTTTTCTACCAACTCCTTCTCATAATTATTAAGGTTCCCACTTTTTTGCATTCAACACTTCAGGTCTATTTAATGTAAGATCAATCTTTTGTGGTTTTTGTTTTGGAATCTTACATTTTTCTGAAAGACACCACTGGCAAAGTTTTAGTTTGAGATTGAAGGTAGCAAGAGATGAGATCCAAATATTTCCGAATGGCTTTTTATGTGCCATCACACACCTGCTCTGTTGGTCTACTTAAACTCATTCAATACAGAATAAAAACAGCAAACGGAGTAGGAAGTGAGAAGTACTTAAACAGATTTAAGACCTGGAAAGCTCCAAGCACAGAACTGAATGTGAAATGAAGAATTTAAATTATATCTATGCAAAAATATTTATAGTGTGTATCCTGGAGGGTGGTTCACACAGTTTGTTCCCCTCTAAGTCCCTCTGTTTGTGTCTGAATGCAAGTCCAGGACTACAGTTGTTGTTGGACATTGTACAGTGCTCACGGCTCATCACATGTACAGTTTTGTGCTTGAGTCAACACATTTTATCAGCCTCCAGAAGAATCTTCTGTAGTCCTAATCCCCCACTTGAGGAGGGTAAAGTTCACAAAGAAATATAAATCCTCAAAGCTCTGACCATTTAAAGTCATTCCCACCCATGGACTTCCAAGCATTTGCTCACTATAGAGGGTCCAAACATGCAAACATGACAGTATACTACATCCAGTTTTACAGCAGAACATGTACATTACGTTGGTGCACCACGCACAATGTTGCAGTTTTACAATAAAGGTTTAAAACTTGTTCAAATACATACAGCTGAGGAAGTTGAACTTCTCACTACGTGCTCGCATCCATGCTCAATGGGAGGAATGTAGCACAAGGTCAGAAGATGCAAGCAAAAATCTGCATATATGACAAAGGTTGACACTTTGACTTTTCTGGATGTATGGGATGGCAGAAGTGTTCATTGAATCAACTGCTCATGACTCCTCACTTTTCAATAATTTGCAAAAGGTTAGAGTTAAGAGTTGAGCAAAATTTTAGGGCTAGATTTAACATACATGTATCAGGTTTACATGTATCAAAATGCTTGAGTGGGTTGAGAAAATGTACATTATTAGAGGTAACATAAGTATTCATGGATTTGGATTCCTGTCATGTCATGTTGGATATGCCTCACATTTCACAATTATTAACATTAGATTATGGCCTTACTTTGCTTTGAAATTTGAAACCCTATTTTCTAGTGAGACTTGGCCATAATGTCCCTATTTGTTAGCCACAATGTGTCCTTAAAAGGGACAGTATACGGTCAAAATTGTATAAAAACTAAAAAATATATATCCTTACAGACCCTTGAAATATTTAACAGACATGCACATAATATTAATAAAGCACCTGCACTTGTGACTCTCCTTGTGGGAGCACATTCATCAGAAATCAATAGTTTCCTTTCAAGAAGCCCACTGCGTACATTCAGCAGTTTGTCTCACTTCAGTTAGTCCTTTTCTACAGAGACAGACTTTCAAAACTGACATACATCCCACAGAGATCGAGAGGGTTCCTCCCACAGCTCCTCTCAAAGCACACACATGGAGGTAGGGGTTAATAAGGTGTAGGTGTGCCTCACTAACTGCCGTTTTCTCCATTTGTCAAAATGTCATCTCTTGTTCTACCAACAAATATGAAATGTTGACAGTTTGTGGAACAAACCCACAGCAGCATAACATCAAACCTTCTTTTATGTTTTATCTCCCCTAAATGCTCTTTCTGTACTTTCTGAGAGGATATACATTTTAACCATGATATACTGCGTGTAATATTTTTACCTTCAGTAAGAAATATCCCAACAATGCTTTTGAATTATTGATAATTCCTCATGTTGTGTCTGACTATTGTTCTGATCAGTAAGAAAAGCTTCATTTGCAGTTGAGAATAATTAGAGAGAAGTTGTGCATCCTGAGTGGAAAGCGGCCTTTATGCCAATGCCATTTCCACTGCTCATCTGTTTTACATTTATTTTCTGTTTAAAATTCTTGGTGGGCTAGTCAGAACTCCTGACAACCCAGGCCATGACTCTATGATGTTATGAATACCTTTTCTAGCTATTACACAAAAACACTTTCCCCATGATGATCAAATTTGCAGAACAGTTCAGACTCATTTAAATAAACTCAGAATGATGAGATGAAGAAGTGCCTTCATTTTGTGCTGAGACACGTTGAAGAGCTCATACCTCAGGTAAGAAGGCTGTGCACATACTTATATAACTAGAGTTACTGGAAATTGATTTGACAAGAAGCCACAATAATGGAGGGGATCTTAGCTCTGTTTGGCTGGTTTGTGCAGTTAATATCAGCTGATGTGAAAGCTGTCAGTCAGTTCCAGCAGCAAAAACACCCCCACTGTATCAAAACAGTGATTATGGCTGATTCTTTTAAGACAATTAAAATGTAATATCATACAGTTTGTAATTATTTTATGCATTTTTTGCCTGGATGATTAACAACACATTTTCTTTGGTCTCACACAGATGTATTACTGTTTTACACAGACTAACTGCGACAGCAGTCTACTGTCTTTCATGAATGCGACCATAGAGTGAATGTGTAGTCTCATTTGGGCGCTTACACTCAGGCCACATTCACATTACCAGCTAAATTGTTAAAATTCTGATTCAATTTTAATACAATACAGATCATTTTGAAGGTTTACAATCATAACTAAAAGTGTCTCACATCTTACTTTTATGTGAACATGATTGCCAACTGAAACAGCATACAGATACCCTTTTGTGTGAGTCATTTTTATCAAAAACAACAAAGAAAACATTGTCTAATCCAAAAGAAGATTGGAGTGAGAAATGAATAATTCTAAAATGGAAGTGTTCACTAAACAATTAGATTGAATCTAATTCTAGAGGACGACGAACATTTATTCATCAAAACACAAGAAAAACTGGGAAAGGCTACAACTACCTTGAGATCCCTCAAGGTATTTGAGGAACCATCATGGAAGGAGATCCTTCCCCAAGTGGAGTAGTTCAAGTGTCTCGGGGTCTTGTTCACGAGTGAGGGACGAATGGAGCGTGAGATTGACGGGTGGATCTGTGCAGCGTCTGCAGTGTTGCGGGCTCTGCACCGACCCGTCGCTGTGAAGAAGGAGCTGAGCCAGAAGGTGAAGCTCTCTATTTACCAATCAGTCTACGTTCCCATCCTCACCTATGGTCACGAGTTGTGGGTAGTGACCGAAAGGACGAGATCGCGAATACAAGCGGCCGAAATGGGTTTCCTCCGCAGGGTGTCTGGCCTCTCCCTTAGAGATAGGGTGAGAAGCTCAGTCATCCGGGAGGGGCTCCGAGTAGAGCCGGATGAGATCGCTCGGTCATGCCCGCTGGACGCCTCTCTGGTGAGGTGTTCCGGGCACATCCCACTGGGAGGAGACCCCGGGGAAGACCCAGGACACGTTGGAGAGACTATGTCTCTCAGCTGGCCTGGAATGCCTCGGGGTCGCCCCGGAAGAATTGGAGGAAGTGGCCGGAGACAGGGATGTCTGGGTTTCTCTGTTAAAGCTGCTGCCCCCGCTTATCCGACCCCCGGATAAGCGGTAGATGAGGGATGGATGGATCATGGAAGGATAAGCCTCAGCACAGCATATACTACCGAAGAAATTCAAGAAGCAGCTGATATCGAGAAGTCCCATCAATGGCTAGAAAAGGCTGGTCTAAAAGACAGTACAGAGGTACTAATCATGGCAGCCTAAGAACAGGCCCTGAGCACTAGAGCAATAGAGTGCAGGCTGTGCAAAGAGGCCTCTGAGACAGTCCAGTACATAGTGGTAGGGTGTAAGATGCAGGCAGGTACAGCATGCATGGAACGGCATAGCCAAGAAGCAGGAATGGTGTGCAGGAACCTTTGTGCTTAAGACTTTCTAAAGTCAAACTGGGAGAAACCTCCAAAGGCGGTGAAGAATGACGAAGCTAAGATCTTGTGGGATTTCCAGATTCGGACTCATAAGCAGATGATGGCTGACCTACTGGACTTTGTAGTGGTTGACAAACAGAAGGAAGCGGTGGTGATAGATGTAGAAATTTCAAGTGACAGCAACATCAGGAAGAAGGAACACGAGAAGCTCGAAAAATACCAAGGGCTGAAGGAGGAGGTTGAAAAGATGTGAGAAGGCACCAGTGGTGCCACTGCACTCAGGCACGGTGACCCCCAAACTGGGAGAATGGCTCCAACAGATCCCAGGAACAACATGAGTAATCTCTGTTCAGAGAAGTGCAGAACAGCTAAGATAATGTGTAGAACCCTTAAGATCCCAAGAGGATACGAGCTTGAAAGCTATGTATAGCTTTTCTTTTCTTGCTTTTGTTCAAGCCTGAGAACCCCACCTGCCAGTTTCAGACCCTGGTCCCTTCCACGAGTTTGCTTACATCCTGGCAGCTCCAGAGCCTGTATCAGCCACCCATGCTCCAGTTCTGTTCCAACCAAAGAGAGATCCTGCCCTGCCTCATCTGTTTTGCCAGTCTCACCTGCATCCTGCCATATCACTGCAGGGGTCAAGGTCCCATTAATACAAACGAGGTCATCCCAGGAGCACCCTATGCCTCATAGATCCACTCATCTGCCTTGATCAAAACTTTTGGTTCATGTCTGGGGTTTATTTTTTTGTTTATTCAAAGTTTAGTTTTTAGATTTCCTGCATTTGCAGCTCCCTAAGATCTTTGCTTTATTAATAAAGCTATTCAGTTCTATCATCTGGTTGCCTCCTGCCTGCTCAGTCCTGAATTTCAGTCTTACTTCTCTCACTGTGTATTATGACAGTTTTCATGTAACTTATTATAAAATGGACACAACTTTACAGTATATGATGTTCACTGTAATCTTACTTTGTAAACCTTAAGTCATTTGAGATTTAAAAGGCATCACAGCACTTTTAAACTGTTGGTATCTAAAAGTAAGAGGAATATTCACAAACTGCATAAAATGGATTTGCTATGATTGACTTTCTATAAATCAAATGTTTCATGGGTGTTAAACAGGCAAAAATAATTAATTGTGTTGTTTAAATCTGTTTTCTTCCTGTAACATACCCAAATGTAAATAAGTCAAATCGACTAATGCATTTTTATGAAAACAACCTGTTATTATTGGACGTCATTAAAATAGAAACTGTGCATAAGGTCAGGGAGCATAATACAATGCATTTAAATCAGCTGCAGTTGGTAAAAAACAAAAAAAGCAAACAATATACCACTGGGAAAAATGATTTCTACAGCAGGTTGGTCTTATCTCCTCTCAGCTTGTTTAGGACATTTTATTTACAAAGGTCTAACTTTAGGTTCAGCTAAATCAACCCAAACTTTTTTCTATAGTTCTACATGCAGTAAGTTGACTGGTTTACATTGTTTGCACTTAAACCCTAACAGCTGAAATGCATCTAAGCATGTTGGATGTTAGTGTTCACCTGCATGAGGATGTTTACTGTATCTCAAGCATGACAACCATTTAACACCTCTTTGGATCTCTAAAGAGCTGTCAGTACTTGCTTTGAAGAGACAATGACATGGCCCCTTAGCTGAAAGCTGCTGATCTCTTGGTTTCATGTGATAAATAGAAAATATATAAATGCAATCTCCAGGCAATGCAGCACAATTAACAAACAACAGAGCTGTCTGCTATGCACTTGGTCTCGGGGTTCCTTATTTTTACCATATGTCTGTTGGTTAATTATATCTGCTAACAACCTGATCTTTATCCATATTTTGAATGCTATTCCCCATGGATGCAGCATGCTCCGAAAAGGTAAAGCTGTTGTTTCCAAGTGCAACTCAATACACAGCTGGCCATGAAAATGTCACATGCATTTGTTTTGTGCCCCACCACTAGAGACTAGTTGTGTCAATTGATATCGGAGCACAGTTCATATTGGGGCAGCAGGACAATTGTGTGGCCACAAACCATAATAAAGCAACTACCGTATAGGCTGCTTGTAGTGTCTAACTACATTTACAATTAGACTGAAAGAAAATAGATCATACTGAGAAATCACTAGGACACGCAAAGAAGAGCTACTTTTGAAAAAACAAAGAACTCTCTGTGAATGCTGTATGTAGCCAAATCGTTTCACACAAGGGTGCAACGCTATTTATCAAAGTACTGACAGATGTGTGCTTGGTTACAACACAAACCATACTCATAATATTACAAATAGTGTACATCTATATTTTTGCTGAGGATTTATGTCCGTGCAGATTTGATCCAGATCATAAGAGCTCAGTTGACAACTACAGACCTTCTTATTGGTTCTTAATGACGTTTCATCTTCATATATTGGTTCCAATGTGGTTGTAGTTTTATAGCTTTTAAGTCTTTCCAAATTAAGTCGTGAATGAACTTAGTTACAGAAAAGACAAGACAACTATCTGTCTGATTCTTAGTTACTTCTTTTAACTGATGGAACAGATGCTTTTCTTACAACATTGATGGTTTTCTTTTACACCAAAACCACCACTTTGTTTCACCTCTTTTGAAGGCGCTGAAATATTGATGCATCTAGAATATCCTTATAAGCTCCATGAATGTAAAAAGGAGAGACTGTCCAATTTGTATTTATGAGAGTTTGCACAGTTGAGATATCACATATACAGAATTTTCCATCTTCGGGGAGTAGAGTAGAGTGTATAAGTATCTTATCCAACCACTAACATAAGTCAACATTCCGGTGCTATGCGGGACTTTTGGAAGAATTTCATGCAATCATTACAAGAAATGAGATGGTGAGGGAACATGATTGGCAGCTTTGTGATTTGGGGCTTTATGGTGGTTTTACAAAAAGTCCCTGAATCAAATCCTTTGCAAACAAAATACAGAAAAATAGAGGGCCATCTGGTCAAGCGAGGAGTCAACACAAGAGATTTAAGACTAAATGAGAAGGTCATAAACAGCATCTCAGTGGCTCAACTAATGAGAGCAGCAAGAGTTCAGATAAACAACAGTTGGGCTTCAAACATCTCCAAATAGCAATAAGGAAGTCTGGGACACTTTTCATTCTATTGGTACCGTAGCTGTTTTCCTGCATGAATAAATAAATCTGATACTGTGAGAGACAGGCACCTAATAGATTAGATACAGCAGAGCTTGAATTGTTTTGCATTGCCACACGATGAACATTAAAGAGGACATATTGTGGAAAATTACTTTTTTCTCTTCTTGAGAGCATATAATTGGGTCTCTGAAGTCACCAGCAAGTGAAAAACTCCCCCAAAACACAACCGTGGCATTTCTTTAGTGTGCCTTTGTTTAAAAGTTCCTCATTCAATGAGGCTCTCTCTCTGATTTACATTTCTAAATTTACGTTACTCCTCAAGTTCACTCCACTTTCTCTGCTAAGCTTCGACCTCTGAGCCATGCCCGCTTGCATCTGACCTGCAGAGACTAAGAAGCAGCTTTGCCTGGAAATGTTCTGTTGTCAGCTATACTGAGAAGCACGCATCTTACATTTGCCCCCAGCTTTAGACGATATAAGAGCTGAGTGGATGAACTGCATTTGTGGGTAATGTTTTGGCAAGAGTTAGTAAAAGACTGTATATGTGCAGCAGCCACTTTTCATCGGACTGTTTGAAGAACTCGCTCAAGTTTAACACAAAGTGGGATCGGTTCCAACTGTCAGTGCCTGAACTTCAGACACAGGAAATGCAGGTATCTGAGAAATAATTATTATTTTCTTCATTTAGCATGAGCTAACACCAGCGGCTTAGACAATGAGGATGATGTACACCAACTTCTAAGGAGTAATTCCTGTGACTTTTTGAAAGATTAACAAAGTCATTGGGACATTACTTTGGTAATAAAATTCTTTCTGGTTGAACGGTTACGTTCTGTAATTCAGATAACCCACAGCTGTGTGGATAAGGTGTGTTTTCGGCACAACACCAGTCCTCTCGTCATTCTTATTGCTACATTAAACACCATGTACTGCTCTTGATGTGTTAATATTACATTATTGGCATGTTTCTAATAAAGTCGTAGGTCTCCAAGTACAATAATTTAATGACAAGGATATAAACAAAATGTTTAAGTAAATTGAGCACTTGTTCACTCTCAGCTGTCAGCCCTGCCAAAGAGACTGGTCTCAGAGAGGTGTTAAAACAGAGAAAAGCCAACAGGCATTTCTGTCTCATACATCTCAGTAAGACCTCAGCAAATTGTGTCAAATTGTTAAAAATAGAGTAGAATATGTCATCCTTAATAGTTCAAAAGTAAAACTAAACCCAAATGTATTTCATTCAATTCATTATCAAAAAATAATCACTTTATTTGTGATTATTTTCTTTTAACGTGTATCTCAAAACTTTAAGTAAGAAATAAAATGATCGGCTGAGAAATGATGCGGAAATCTCTAAAAAAAACAAAAAAAAAGCTCACCACAGGGTTCAAGCTCAACAAATCTAACACATACAAATAATGATCATTGTAGATACACACATTTACACACATTTACACAGCAACATCCTAAATATAAACCCATTTTTCCTTCCTTTAAGCATTTCAATAGGAGCCAGTAATGGCTCTCCTGGATGAATTCATTACATTATGTAGTCTTTAATATCAAAGCATTATCGGTACCCATAGGAGAATGAATTGGATACTATTAAATATTGCATTTGTTCTACTCATTCAGGTAATCTCTGGACCAAATGCAATAAAGAATAATTGGATCTTAATTTATTCTCTATATGAAATTCCATTCTTCAGGAATACTGAATGAACAATGTCACGAACATATGAGAAAATTAAAGACTCTGAGCTATTATATTTCCTCTGCTTCCTGAACAGGGAAGCTCTAATTTTGAAAGGGACTAATCTAGTGTAAAAATAATTCATGACCATTCCTTTTCTAGGACAACTCAGATTGTCAAATGGGTGATCATTATCTTGCTTGTTGTTTTTTTTGTCAAAAAGTTTCACTAATCATCTGAGTTTTGAAAGTTAGCTTAATGTATGATCCAGATTTAAACATGTCAGCATATATGGGATAGATTCACAGCCAAAGTTTATAGATATGATCATGATCCCTCGATACTAAATCCTTTTGATTTGATATTATCGTCTAACTCTCCTTCCGTGATTTAATTTGAAATATCTCAACACCTGTATGCTAGGTTGGGACAAAATTTACAAGACACATTCATGAATATTCTGCTCCAATTCTGAAGTTTAATTATTCTGGTATTCGTCACAGAGCTGTCTCTGCAGCTGTAGACTTGTCACCCTCTTGGTTTTGCTCCATCTACCCCACAACTCTAAACTGTCAGTGTAGCATTTTGTCTACCCAACTGTACGAGTAACATTCAGTCTGGCAAAATCTCTGGTATCTGAATCAAGAGCACTCACCTCAAAAAAACTTCTGCAATTATCCCTTTTCTCATCTGACTTTCACACTTGGACTGTTACATCTTTGTTATGCATCAGTGTCATCTGGGAACGTATGGAGGCGAAATGGTGGGTTGAAGTTGATCTGGAAAGGGAGATAGTCACAGGTTTAAAGGGCTATATGTGTGAGGGAGAGGTCAGTATAATTGAAATCTCAGCTTTCACCAACAGCTTGTTGTTTGTATACACTTCTCCATGCGCCTCAGTTTGCCATGTGTCAATCAGACAGGAAACAGCGGCAGGTTAATAAGGACGCCTTTTTTGTGGCTCTTAGATACAATCGATGTGTGAAAACGGCTTTTGATTTCCATTCCTTGTGTTTTTCAGTTTTTGAACCCTCCGACAGCCATGGAGGAAAGTCATGTTTGATCTCTGGCCTTGTACCAGGTATTTTATCTTAAAAAATAATGGATTCTCTCTGTCCGACTTCATGCACATCTGCTCTGTACACTGTGACATCCATCAACATTAGACCAGACAAGAGATTTGATATTCATTTTATGGAGGAATATGTCCAAACAAGTCTCCATGAATGACAGGAGTTGCTTTACAGTGCAGAACATAGGCCTCCTTAGAATACAGCTACAGTCTTCTGAAATTAAATCAGATGAAAATAAAAAGCTTAGATCCTATTGGGAAATTCTAATGTTGCAGTACATTTTTTAGATTCATTATTAATTGACACAGATTTACTTATCATAAGCAGTTATTGGCTTTTGGTGCTGGTTGGAATGACCACCTTTCACCATGTTTTTTTGCTGTAGAAGCCTTCCGACTGGACACACTCTTGTGTTGTGTAGAGGATGTGCAGCGTTGACCATTATGTTGAGCAGCTGTTGCAGCATTTGTCTTTGCCTAATCAGCTCCGGAGCAGTCCCTGGAACAGAGCCAGCCTTCTTTATCAGTATAAGGTCATCTATGAGCTTAACCAATGTGATATCGTGACAGATTGAAAGATACATATGTTGGTTAATGGAAACATAGGTAGCAATTTCAAAATAAAGACTAAAAAAATTGTACGATACTAATGCTTTGCTTTCGCCGTTCTGTACTGTGATAAAGCTCCCACTTCTGATGATGGAATGGTACTTGTATAGCGCTTTTCTAGTCTAACTGACCACTCAAAGCGCATTCACCCCACTCACACACATTCATACAGCACGTCTTAACTACTTAACTACGTGCTTTTTCTAATCATTCATACACATTCATACCCCAGTGATACACTGGAAGGAAACGTGGGGTTCAGTGTCTTGCCCAAGACATGTAGCCCGGGGAAGCCAGAGTCGAACCACCGACCTTCCGATTGGTGGGCGACTGGGTGCCTTGTTAGAGGGAAGGTTGGGGTGGTGGATGGTAATAAGTTCCCAATCTTCAAGCGAAAGGCTGCTGACTCAAATCCTTTCCTACACAACATGGGTACGGGGCTTGAGGGCTTATGTTTTGCATTTTCATTGTACAGTATTGACCTTCAAGCCTCGACAGGAATGCAGACAAAATGGTGGGCACAAACCTCTACTAGTGGTGCCAGAAATCTGAACCTAAGACAGATAGAATGATGATCTCAGTCATAATACCCTTGAGGAACACACTAATGAGGAAAATTAGAAAGTTTAACATATTTGCATACAGTATATGCTGACAGCTGAGTAAGTTCTCTTTTTTTTTAAGATTGATCTTTGTGTTATGAAGCAATACACTCCCCATTGACTCAAAACCACCATCCTTAACTTTTTAAACACTCATTATCTAAATAAACTGCAAAGCTGCATAAATAACACCTGCTGAGCAAAGTGATTCCACGATGTGTGCAGGCATCGCTCCGCACCAAGTAACACTAACTTGATCGTATTTTGTATTCGTCTCTTTCCCAAGGGTTCCAGCACTGACCTTGTTCACTTTCTCTGGACAAGAAATTCATTTAGAGAGACACCACAAAGTGTATTTTACCAACAGAGTGTTTTATTGAGTGATTTAGTTGCTCAAAAAAAAAAAAAAGCCTTCTAATTTGTGTTGAAAGCCTGTTAGGATTCAGACTGATCGAAATGTGACCCGCAGGGTGTGAAGATTAGAAAAGCATACTGGAAGAATGGATGAGAAAGTAGATTTGATCAGTATCTCCATAAAACAAAATGCTTATTCATGCTTGTAAATCTCCTCTGCAATCCGCTGTGACTTTGAACAATCTTTGCAGACAGTTCTGCAGGCAGACCAAAAGGACATTATAATCCAGGTCACAACACCGGTACTTTCACTCTGTTTCCAAAGTGTTTTTTAGCTCTGAGTCACGGCTAACCTGACTAATCAAAGGAGACATGAAAGCATTGCTCCTTTTGAACCAAAGTCATTAGCAGCAGTAACCTCAGGAACTGAATGTCATTGCTAGCACCAGTTTGCCTTATCACTGGGATAACAGACAGGTTTAACTGAAATCAGCACAAGTCTGACAGTTGTGGGAAGTTTTACACTCAAGATTCGGTGCACACCTCTGTGTTGTTCGATGATGACTCCAGCTGGGTGATTGCCTAAGATCACAGCCTCAAAGACAACAAGACCGATGCTCTTTCATTTGAAAATTCTACTTTCTGTTCTTTCAGCTGTGATGACCGCTACTTAAGCCACAAAAAGCATTAGCCTGAATCAGAGAAAGAAATGCTTATTCTTGTAAGTCATACTAGGAGTGCTTCAACACATTCAATTTTAAACCGAAGAGATTGTGAGCAGTAGATTAATAAGGTTATTAAAAGTAAGAAGAACTTTACAGAAACCAAAACTGTCAGAACAAATTTTGTTTAAAGTTTATCGAGTATGAAAGCATAAGTTTGGAAGCTGCAGTTACCGTCAGTTTAGCAGTTAGCAAGTGTGTGTGGTGTATGACAATCATTCTTTATTTATTACTACTTCATACTGCTTTATTTTTTATTGAGCGAGGCCAAATACTGAAGAATATGAATATATTTCCAATTTCCCTTTTCATTTTTACTCCAAGTGGTTTGTTGGTATGTCTTCATCCTCAAGGACATTGTTGGGTAAAATACAACATTGAAAGGTACAAAAAGTGAACTGATGCAAGTATAGTCCAATTCTTCAGTCTAGAAAGAAAAAAAAAAGCACAACCCTTAGAGTTGGGGTAATTTGGGACTTTTTTTTTCACAATTACAATAATAATGTCAAAAATATGTCCAACTGTGTTTTGGTTTATGCAGAACTGGACTAAAAACAGAACCCCAATACTCTAGTATGGCAAATGAAATGTGGTTTGTTCGAAGGTTGGCAGAGGAATTTTAGAAGCAGACAGGTTGAGCTGCCAAGCTAACAAGTGGGCAGGTGGGCTCTTAGCTGATTTGCAGCTGATTTTTGGGCTCTAATGTTCCAGTTGATTCACTGGCATTACCTGTGATGGTGTGCATAAAGTGAAGCATGCAGCTCATCGTGGGTTACTGACAATTTTAACTGTTTTTATGATATACCAATGCTTTTTGTAACCCTTGTCTTCAGTTTACATCTTTACATCACAGCCAAACAAGCTGGGTTGTAACCTACTACTTTAACAAATAGCACTAGAATAATTATCAGGCCTATAATTCAAGATATCACCAGATGATAGACCAGGATGATACACTGCTTGGCAAATGGAGATTGTTGAGTCAGGGTGCAGTTGTAGCCTGGCTGGGCCATTTATTTAGGTTCTTGTCCCGGTGTAATGGGGACTCGGGGTTCCATTACCTTAACTTTGAAATGGTCTCAACTGTTGTGTATTGATATGAATCACAAGGGATCGGCAGAGAGCAGTGCAACTTAATGGGTACACAAATTAATTATTGCATGAGTGAAATGTCATAGATTTGGTTTGTAGAGGAGAACTTTTCATCCTGCCTGTGTAAAAAAAGAGAACTTTAATTAATACATTGTTTGTGCACTTGTTTTCTGCTTTTTTCTGAATTTCATCAAATGTTACATGTGAATATGCTCAGCAAAGTATTGACAACACTCACTTCTTCCTGGTTGCCTTCTTGGCAGGATGTTAAAAGAGAGAAATAGGCTCAGTTTCTGGCTGAAGAGCTTCTGAGGGGGGGCAGGAGATAATATGTCATATTGATTGGAATAATCATGTAGGTGTATGTTAGTGAATTATTCATAGGAATGTATATATGTAAATATTTATTCTTCATTTTCTATTTTTCTATTAATATTTTGTGATTATTTTGTAGTCTATTCCCACCTAAATGGGCTGTTCCAGGTAACTGTCTACGGCAGGAGGAAATAAAAACGCTTAGTTGCTCCCAGTGACATGATGGTGTTGGTGTATCTCAGTAAGTGAACTTCAGTGTTTGGAAAAGCTATGCAAGTCTCAGGCCTCTTCATCAAGAATATGGAGTAATTGATTCCCAAATCAAATGAATTTGATTTCATAATCAAAGTATGTCAGACTCAGCTCCACTAGGTCATAATATGCCCGCATTTAGTTTACCCGTTGTGTTATAGACCAGAACAATTTAGATCATTTAGGTCTCAGCAGGAAAGTACCCTGTCGAGTGGTGAGTTGGACATCCTGAAGGTATACACTTTATTTTTTTCCCAGATGAAATGCATGCTATACCCTGTAGTTATTCTCAGTTTTTACCGACCTTTTTCTATCTGACAGCTACTTCTGTGAAGTCAAAGGGTCTTGGCTAGTCTCAGCTTCACCGAACACACACATACTAGAGTAAATTGAAAGATATGGGCTTGTTAGTCCAACTGAAAATTCGATGCTCATATTTGCATTTATTAAAAAAAAAAAAATCTGGTTTAAGTCTTAATGATCTGCTTATTTTGTTTTAATATCATGTAACTTTATGACAGAGAGGAGGGAAAAAGAGAGACTGCAAATTAAAAAATATGCGGTATATGGACTACTGCGTACATCGTGACATCCTGTAGGGCTCACTGATCAGGGATGGGTGATATTTGTATATTTTTCAGATCATACCATTAGACTAATAATTTGTTAACAATTGGCAAGGACAAAGCCAAAACCTTAGAAAAATCTTAATATGTAATCTGAATGCACCATGGTGGACAAAGAATGGCATTGGGTGGTCCAACTTTCTAAAGCATGCATCAAAATAGCAAAGATTTTAAGTACCACCTCCAGGCGGATTGAAAACAGGATGCAGGGATTTGTCAGTCGACCTTTTAGGCTTCGGTTGAACAAACAGATTTTTACAAGGCAAACAAATGCCCAAATAATCATTTGAGCGCATCAGCTCAACTAAATCTGCAGTGTGAATTATGCAGCAGAGTATGGATAATAATTCTCGCCTAAAAGAATAGCATGTAAAAATTCAACTGTTAGTATAAGGGTGAAATGAAAAAATTAATTGGGTGTTGACAAAAATGCTCTTTTTCCCCATTCTACTGTACTGACTAAACATAACTTTAAAGGAAAAGTTACGATGATCATGAGGCAGATTCAGACTTTTCTGTGAAGCCATGGTGTTCAGATGGGATTTATCGATATATGAAAATAATCACTGAAACGTCTCTGCCTTTTTCAGAGTTTACTGAAGGCGATAGGAAAACAATAGGAAAGGCCTCATCACAGGAAGGTTCTATTAACTTGATCTATCGTGCCCTGTCACTCAACAAAATCTTTTACTTCAAAGGGGAACTCCGGTATTTTTAAACCTGGACCTTATTTACTCCGTGCTCTGTGACAGTCGGCTAACTTCACACGTAGTTTGCTACTGATAGTTTTGTGCAACATGGCGGGATATTTATCAGATTTTGATGACGTGGACGACAACTTTGAGTACGATGGACGTCCTTACCAGAGTGAATGAGCTGTGCTGCAGCGGCGGGCGTCGATGACATCATCCCAGTAAACGAGCATGTAGAAAGCCTTCTATAAGCCCCCCGCTTTCATATTGTAGCTCTAATGCGGCGTAATTTCATGCTGTAAAATCACATTCTGGTAAGCAACATAACTGAACTGGTGTGCCGTTTATCTGCAGTGCCATAATATCTCATTTGAATATAGTGCAGGCTTGTTGCTTCAGCAAACAGACATTTGGACATTACATCGTGGTAGTATTTCTATACATCTGATTGAAATACGAATGTAAGAAAGACCACAATCACGGTTGGATGATACAGCAAAAGAATACTTAGGCAGGGTTGTTGCGTGTCACAGAAGAGGTCTTTTATTGTCACATCTTCAGCAGCTGACAAACCTCCACCACCCCCATGATGTCAAATTGGCGCCTTATATATAGTGTCTAGCCAACTGAATGAGGAAGAATCCATTTACCGTTCTGACATGCTCACATTCCCCTGACACACATTTCTCTTTTTCAGTTATCCGCATAGTCTCACTGCTATATACATATCAATATTAACAAATACAAACTCATCCACAATCCCAGTACATTATAATAATAAAATAAACCTTTTGCCAATACCTCGCACTAGCTACCACTTGGGTGCCCCCGGAACTATAAAAATGGTGCCTGTTGCCTGGGGAAGCCTTTAGCCCAAACACCCTGCAGACAAAGAGACTGGTAAGTACCACTTCACACGCACTTTATGATCCCCAATACACTTTTTGCACAACATATACATTAGATAGTCTCATTAATTCCTCTTAGCAGTTCAATTACCACACAAATGCACATTAAATCTCATGTCCCTTTCTTGCAGGTGGAACCATGTGACCATTCCAAAAGAGGGACAACAAACATAGAAATGATGACTATATCTATACCAAGTGTGCAAAAAAATGCAATGTGCAAACTGTGTTGTGCAAATCCAATGTGCCATTATTAAAGTGCATATATTAACGGTTAAAGTGCATGGTGCCATATTTACACAACCCCGCCTCCAACTCCAGGTAACAAAGAGCACTTCGTGGAGACGTGCATTTCACCTATCTTCTGCATTTGTATCACTGCACTGTGGCAGTGACTCGGATAAAAATGTTCCCTGCATTTTAACCTTTATCATAGGTTCTGGATCAGAGATTGATTCAGCCTTGTTCTAAATAACAGAAAATGACTTGTTTCTTTTACTTTCACGCAGCTATGAGCTGAACATTGGGTTTTTCTCTGACTTCTGGAGAGATTAAATGACAGCCTGCATTCTTTTTTTCTCTCCTCTACCAGTCACACACACGTTATTCTGCATATTTTTACTAGCAGAACATTTTCTATATTTTGTTTTCCTCCACTGCACCTCGGAAGTTGTAATTATTTCAACACACAGGCACGACTAAACATGGTAATTTTCCTCCCTCCCTTCATCCCACAATGACAAAGAGAACGACGGGGAATATTCTAAACTGACTGGGAAAGCATTGTAAACATCACTGTAGCTTAAACTTCTACATGAAGACAGTATGTCAGAGGTGAAGTCCATCATTTTCATATCTGTGATGGTGGTAGTTTTGTTCAAAACATGGGAATAGAGGCAGCAAAAGGTCGGACAAGACCAAACAAGGAATTAAGAAAGGAGGGACAATGAGAAGGAACACAAGGGTGATGGGGATGGAGAATAAGCAACAGAGGTAGGAGGGGTGATGGATTTGAAGGAGGCATGTGTCCAATTGAATATTACTATAGATTTCTCCATGTTAACAGAATACCTTGTCATGCATTGCCTTTCTGAGGGCTAAAATCTATCATCGGCTGCTCAAATGGCAATCAATATTGGTGCAGCCAGTGGCGACAGCCTAATTAAAAAAGTTTGTACTTTAGCTAGGCAAATCAAGTGATTTCTGAATAAGTGAAAAGGCCACACTCATTGAGAGTGTCATCATGTGCTTCTTGGTTGAATATTTGCCCTCTCGCATGCTTCCACCAAGATCACGTCTAAAGGCAAGGCTGCATTACTTGTGTTTGATGTTGAGTCATTTAAGTCATTTAAGCTCAATCAATAGGAAAATGATCATTTACATTCACTAACACAACAGTATCAAAAGTCCTACCATGTAAACTTTGCAGGATTTATTAGAGGGTAGTTGTATTGTCAAGTCAGTTTATGTCAGATTGATTTGTATACAACATTATAGCACAACAATAGCAAAACAAGTATTATAAGCCGTTTGTAGCCATTGCTATAGCTAGAGCAGTAACAGTGGTAACTAAAAGAACACAAAGCAGCACTGAAAATAAAACAATTAATATTGAAGAAATTGACAAAAAAAATAAATAAAACAGTTATAAAACAAGCTCCTAAAGTAATTCAAAGAAATAACAAATTAGTTGAAATCCCACAGACATTGAGAGCAGTTAAAAAGCTACGGTGAACATTAGACACATCTTTATGAAAGGTGGTGCACATGTAAACGACTGCAGAAGATTGTTCCATAGCTTTGGAGCGACGACCTGAGACAAATCTCCCTTATTGACTAACCTCAATCGAGGAAAAGTTAAAAACAGTTGTTTGGAGGATTGTTTTCAAAGCTGCTAAGCTTTTCAAATAAATAGATCAATAAATGGAACTATTTTTTGAATGAATTCTGTACTTTATGAGAATCCAGTGGAGGGATGCTAGAAATAGTGCCGTTTAGGTCGTGCTGCAGCTTCCTGCACCTGCTGCAGATATGACAAGCTGGACTGACTAAAACCCAAATACATAATTCTGTTGGATGCTGGGGTGTAGCTCTTTGTATGTGTGTGTGTGTGTGCTAATTGTAAAGATTACTGTTCCACCATTAGCCACTTCAGTGTCCTTGGACAAGATACTTATCCTAAAGCATTTTGAAATGTCTTGATAATCATAAAATGTCTGTTATACATGCGGAATGTTTAGCTTTCAATCACTTAATCGGTAGAAAGTTGGTTTGAAAAACAAATTGTTTAATGTTGAGAAGAGTTTTGCAGACATATCCAGTGTCTGTGATCTTGACTGACTTTGTGACATTTAATCAAATACAATCAAACAAACAATGTATGCAGGACTGTCCTGGGGTAGGTCCATGTTTTCCTTAACTCGCACAAACAAGGTTTTAGTATCTTAGGAACTACTTAGCAATTACTTAGGAAGTGTTATGAATGCCAATATCAATCATTATCATTTAGTTTTGTAAATATATAACACAAATGTAAAACCTATGAGAACCTATGGTGTGTGAGGGTGTATGTATTCACAGAGATGGCCCAGCAAGCTCCTTTAAACCAGTTAGAGCTAAAACGAATGCCTACTGGGGCATTAACTAAGGTTAGAGCCCATCTGGTCCTGATACCGGCCCTAATAACAATAATGCCAAATTACCAGCTATGACCTATGAATTTTCATGTCTAATGTCTCTAAGATCTAGTTTTTAATTCCATTATCCACAACAATACTGCTTTATTTTGTGGTGGGGGCACATTGTTTACATACACAGATACGATCCAGTGGTCTTTGTTCCAGTCACTGAAAGTGAGTTAGGCACCTGTGTACGACTCGCTCCTCGGCCTATGCCAACAGAGCTACTCTAACAAAAGGCTTTGTAATAAACGTCAGTTTCAAGAATGGGTTGCAATGGAAACCTTAAATGTGCATATTCCTAATATAAAGTGCATAGTAGAAACATATATCAAATCAAAAAGTCTTTGTAGACAGATGACAGGCTCACCGTGTTTTACAGAGCCTCCACTGTGAGCAGTGCAAAGATTTTACAAGGACAATGTATGTATGACAATGGTATTCTGTAAATGCTTGTCAGGCCGGTAGAGGTAGAACAAGCAATTTGATTGGCAGCTGGAATAAATGAGCACACAAAATCACTGACACAGTGTCCAAGTGACCGTGACAAACACACAATCTGTAAAACAAGAGGAGTGAGGGCTTTTATATTGTAGTTGTTTGAACAGGGAGTATGAAAACTCATTTGCGATTCTGCCAGCAGAGACTTGAGTTCTAAAATGGCCAGATGGCTGACGCTGGTGCTGTCTTGATTCACCTATCCGGAGCAGGTAGGATAGATAATTACACACCTAAGCACCAGAGACCAGCAGCTACATATTAGCTAACTTGGCTGAGTGTGACTGCTACACATTACTAAACAAGATATGTGGCTGAATGTGGATAGCAACACAATGAAAAGTGTCTATTTCCTGTTCTTAACCCCTCAAATCTGTTTTTACCAAAGAGTCCTTTGGGAAATCCAGTTGATCATAAAGTGGAGAATTGCTAATTAGAGCAGGTATCATCTCTGGGAAGTCAGGTTACCAAAGAAGTATATCCTATTCAAAAATTAAATTGAGAAGAATGCCAAAAATCACGAATGAGGATTTACATGTTTAGTGTCCGTCAGCTGTGTCCTAGAGTTGTGTGTGAGGGTGCCGCAGCAGATGCTCTGCACAGCCTCTATAAACCTGCATACAGCAGTTATTTGTAAGAACTATAAAAGATAGTATAACCTGCAACAGACTCTGGAGCAGGTTTTTGAAAGTGTCAGATATGCATACTCTCTGGTCATCACGAGAGCCAATGACAAAGTTTACTGACATTTATAAAAAAAAGGTTAATGCGTACAGTTAATGTGTGTATCCATATCAACGATAACTGTCCTCACAAATTATTTGAAAGCTGGCTTCGTAAGTTATTGTGTATCAGACCAAACTGTTGACTTGTAGTGCATAATTGCATCTTTATATGGTGTTACTTTCAAGCATTTTTTAAATTATTATTCTTACAGCTTTCTAAGGTAACAAATACTTTTAGCCTAACTGTCATGGAGCATGTAGAAGACTGAACTCTTATTATGCTCTAGAAATATCATTACAGTATGTCATTCATTCAGCTAATCATATCAAAATTAAATTCCACACTTAAATTACTATAACCTATGATCATATTGACGGTAGCTCTAATTTAGCAATACCTGTCCAAATCCTCACAGAAATAAAGCAGCAACGCCACAAAAACAATACCTTAGGTTCTTCCACCCCATCCACCATAGTGATGGTTTTTAACATCTGTGATAGTGCAAATGCAATGTCAGAGTTGGTAAGAGAATATTTACACCTGGAGATGGAAAGAAAGAAAAAGAAAAGCTCCATGGACATGAATGGATGACAGGAGAAGGTAAAAGTCTTACATGTAGATTCAAGATTCCAAGAAATGAGATGTGACAATAACAGTCAGGCTCTCCACTCTCTCGTTTTTCATTTTTAGAAGCCTTGGATGTAAATAATCTGTAGGACACCAGATTCTTTTTGCCAAAAGATTCTGGTGCCTCTCCCAAATCGAGTGATGCTCTGAGAGGATTGAACAGGTTTTTAAAAAGCCAAGTATATCTCTCATCAAACCATGGTTTCATCCCCATATCTTCTTGCCTAAATCTAAATAGTTTAGTTACCTAAATCTACCCAAACAGCAAATGAGGACAAGTTCATCATCATCTTTTAATTAATTTCATCTTTACTGTGTTATTGTTTCTAACTAATTCTCAATTAAGAAATGCACCCCTTAAAAACATCACAAGTTTAAGTGCATGTTGTTTTCTATTCTATTTAGGTGACTCAAACTGTGGCTAGGTGCATGGTTGTTTGTCTCGTTGGTCTCGGTTTGGGCCTGTGATGGACTGGCGTCCGATCCAGGGTGTGCATCTCCTGCTGACCCGTAGCAGCTGGGATAGGCTCCAGCCTGAATTGGATTAAGCGGGTATAGAAAATGGATGGATGGACATTTTTTGTGTAATTTCTTTGTGTGCACGTGGCCTTTTTGCCAAACCCCGTCTCACAACAAAACGTGAAGAAGTTATGTAACAAAAATCTTTTAATCCGTGCTGATGGATGCAACTTCTATGTGTATATATATATATATTTATTTTTTGCTATACAGCACCAAGAAAAGACACCTGATAAACCAGGAATAGAAGAGCTTTATGCATGAAACAATGTTTTACACTATTGGAGGATCAGTTTTAAAGCAAACTGTGGTTTCTAATTTCTAACCCTAACCAAGTTGTTTGAAATGCCCAACCACATAGTTTTTGATGGATGAACTGAAGCAATTGTGACTGAAAGATTAAAGTAAACAGCAAGTGAAAACAAAAATGAAGTTTCAATACATAAGCACTGGGTAGGGATTGGAACTGAAGTCAGATCTTAAGCTTGACAGTGCATTAAAAAATGAAAATTAGTCTCTGGAAACATTAAGTTTACTACTGTGTTATTTGAGCCCTCATATCAGGGCCTTCCTGCTGGGCTGCTGACGTCCCCAGCACTGGTTCGAGTTGAGAGACATACCTGTGTACATATCTGTTGTCAATGTGGGCACGTCTGATGTGTTGCTTTACCCCCGTATGGAGGTTGGCTCTCTGTGTGAGGTTTGTGTGGTGAGCTTACCTTCTGGGGTTAAGGAGTTTCCATCCTATCTGGCCACCGTTGCATCTCAGGCCGCAATGCCAACACTACAAGATCAAATAGATGCTTCTGTATTTTCCTCTCACCATGGCGACCTGGGTTGCACCAACCCGATAACGCATGAAATCCCGCTTCTTGACGGCACTCCCATCCGTTTGCGCTATCGCCGTATTCTGTCCTTGGAATATGTAATGGTTAAAGAATATATTAACCAGCTGCTTGGCACGTAGGTCATCCACGAAGTCCGTAGTCCGTTTGTTTCACCGATCGTGCTGGTAAAAAAGACGGATGGGAGTCTGCGTCTGTGTGTAGAGTATCGGCAGCTTAACAGCAACACCAGAAAAGATGCATTCCCTCTCCCTCGGATTGAGGAGTCGCTGGATGCACTCACTGGAGCCCGCTGCTTTTCCACTATGGATTTAGCCAGTGGGTACAATTCTGTCCCGGTGGCAGAGGCCGACTGACCTAAGACCGCATTTTGTACTCCTTTCGGACTTTTTGAATGGGGTCGTTGCTCTTGTGGTCTTCTCCTCCACCTTTCAGCAGCATCTGGAAAGATTGGAAGTGGTGCTACAGTGGTTACAACACAAAGGTCTGAAGATGAAATTGTCAAAGTGCTCGTTCTTCCAACTAGAGGTTTGTTATTTGGGCCACATCATTACAGCCGAAGGTGTTTCAGCCAACCCAAGCCATGTCGAAGTGGTAGCCAACTGGCAGCCTCCCACCACCATCTTGGAGCTGTGGTCCTTTCTTGGGTTTGCCAGTTAATATCAGTGCTTTGTAGAGGGCTTTGCCAAGGTGGCTGCCCCCTTACATCGCCTTGTTGCTCAACTTGTAGCATCCAAGTCTAGAAGGTCTGAGCAGCAGGTCTTGGAAAAATGGTCAGGAGAACATCAGTGTAGCTTGTAAGCTTTAAAATCTAAGCTTACCACTGCACCTGTAAATGCATATGCTGACTTTTCCCTTCCATTCCTTTTGGAAGTCGGCGCAAGTCATGGAGGCCTGGGTGCTGTGTTCTTGTCAAAACGGAGCCAAAATTCAATATTTTGTAACTGAACACCAGGATAAAATAGCTCTACTGTTGAGGAACGGGCGAACACAAGACTTGGGATCCAAAGTGGTATTTATTTTTCGACCACTAAAGTAAAAGACAATAGTAGGCTAAAACCAATAAAAAGCAACAATTAAAAAATGGTAAAAGGCAATAGGCTAAACTAATAAAATATAATAACTAAAAATAGAAAAAAAAACAATAGGCTGATCTAATAAGGTGCGCCAATCAAAACCAGCAGGAGTCCTTTAAAGAATTACAAAGTCCAGTCTGCAGTCATGCGGCGAGCGACCGGGTCCGTGGAACTCCTTTGTTAGTGATGTCCACTCAGGTGACATCGGGTTCCTGTATATCCACGACCTGCCCCTGCACCTTGAATGACAGAAAGGAATTCTCAGTAAACTTCGGGCAATGGACTGAGATCCGTTACTGCTCTGACAAGAGTAATACAAATGCGGATGCTCTGTCTCGCTTGCATCCACCCAGAACTGTCGATCTGAAAATGATCATCCCTGGTGTCCACAGCTCCCACAGCCCTTGAAACAAGCTCTCCACATCTGAGGGCCTGCAGCCTGTCAGCGTCTACCTGTAGGCGTCAGAGAGCTTCAGCGAGCTGACCCCTGTGATCCAGAAAGTCCTTGCATTTCGGCTTCACAAACGACACCTGAGCCATGAGGAACGCAAGCAGTTATCCCCACCAGCTTTGGTGCTTGGTGTCCTTGGTGGGCCGATTGATTGAGTGGTGTACCGACAAGTCTCTCGCTCCGATGGGGGAGAAGTGGTTCTCCAGGTGCTTTTGCCAGCTGTTCTAAAGGAGGTCCATCAAAATCACGGCCACCAGGGGGTGAGCAGGACTTGAGAACTGTTTAGGCAGCGGTGCTATTGACCAGGGATGACGTCAGATGTGAGGCGCTGGTGTCAAGCTTGTATGCGGTGCCAAGTGGCTAAGGACTCTGGGCCACCTGTTCGCTTTATGGGACATCTGCTTGCTTCAGAGCCTAATGAATTTCACCCTGCTCGAACCAACCCATAATGGGTTGGAGAACATCCTTGTGTTGACTGATGTTTTCAGCAAATACACTCTTGCCATTCCCACTCGTAACCAGCATGCTTCTACAGTGGTTTTTGAAGTTTGGTGTTGCAGCACGCTTACCTTCTGATCAAGGTCCTGTTGATGGGACAGTAAATGACTGTGTCTGGGAGCATCAGATCAGAGTGACAGCCCAAAGTCAGAAGAAAAATCACGATCAGTCTGTCTGGTCAGAGCTGCTTGCGGTGGGCCAATTAGTTTATTTGAAAGAGTTTGGTTGGAAGGGGCATCATAAAATCCAGGACAGGTGGAATCCCATGGTGCATCGGGTGATTAAAACTCCTCACGGCAATGGTGCGATGTATACATGGTTGCACCAGACAAGGTCAAACGGGTACATCAAACGCTGCTTAAAGCTATAGTCGGGATGGCTGCTTCAGATGACAACCCTGCACCTTTGCCCACCTCCCTTGACCGGCCTGCAGTGTCTGGGAGCTCATCTGATGATGAGGATTTAATGACTGTGGTAAGGGACACCACTCCCCTGCCATATGGTCATTCTGCTGGAGGAGTTCAACCAGCCCGGCCTCTGTGACATTTGTAGTCTTGACTGCTCCGTTGCGCTCTGCTCTTTCAGCCCCTTTGGCCATCCCCTCTTTTGGGAGACTACATACGGCACCACTCCCCTCTGCACCACCTGCTCACTTGACGATGCGGCCACCCTCGGTCAGTACTATGCCCTTAACAGTCCCTCCTTCAGGGAGTGATGAAGCCGTCAGGCGACGGACGGCCCTATCTATGGCTGGCCAACACTCAAACCTCCATCATTTATCCAGGCCTGCCAATAAGGTGGTTCAGTGTATTTCTTTAGACTATTTTCTTAGAGTCGAGCACCTTCAAGAGCATCGTCGGGTCGACGTTGAAAATGGGGGGGATGGATTTTAGTCACATAAGGCACCACTGCCACATTGAACACCAGCTTCTGTTTTACCACACTTTCTCTCTGGCTTATTAATCAATCATTGTTCATGCCGAGGGGATAAAAGCAGGCTGTGTCCCTCCTCCTGACCTCTCACTTCGTGTCTCTTCGGCCCTTCCGCTTCCGGGTCGTTGTGTCCGCCGATCACCTCGGAGCACCGGTAGGCACACCTTAGCATGCTGTTTGTGCACATTATCTGGACTGGGAACCGGAGTTTATGGACGCTAAAGCTACCGTAAGTAAGGAAAGCCCAGAGCTACTTTGTGACCGCCGCTTCGCTGCAGGCCTGCTACTGCTACTTCGCTGCTTCTGCTGCTTTGCGGACTTGGTTCGGGGTCCTGTCGGCTGTCTCTGGTCGACTCGTTTTCTGCCGCTGACCCTGTTTCCCATTGCTGCTGCATGTAGTGCTGTGTGTGCGTTATAAGGTAATATGCTAAGGTAGGGTGTAGTTTTGTTTATTTCTTTTTCTGCTTTGTGGTAGAATCTATTTTGGGTAATTTCTTAGGAGTTTATTTGCTTATTGTTTTGGGAACTTCTCAATTTGAGCCGTCCTTTATTTTTAACTAATTAATTATGGTTAACTGTTGAGTTAATATCCCTAGCCAGAGACTTGTTAATTTTCTTTTTCTTTTGTTTGGTTGTTTCCTGAGTAATTAAAATCAATACTCTTTCATTGATCATTAATTGATCATTCACCAGTTTGGTGATGTTATGGGATATTGTTTGTTTTTCTTTAATTGTGAGCCCTATTAACTGTGCCTCTTATCTCCCCCTTGAACTGAAGGCTGACGGTGGTGGTTCCCCTGGATGGTGGTGATCCCCGTTCAAGATTTTCTGTGCACATCACGTTTTTGCTGTGTGAGTGGGGTGCTAGAAAAGAAAAAGAAAAAGAAAAAGATCCTCTGATACATAACCTAGTAATAGCCCTCATGTTGCCACAATATTAAGAAATGTAAAATGGCAATGTATTATTGTTACAGCTGGGCTCACAGGCACAGAGGTTTTTAAAGGCCATTACCAGACTCAACAAGCCTCCACTTGTGAAACAATTATGAATACAGCCGTTGAGAAGGGCAATACTTATGTTATCATCTTGAGGATGTACTATATAAATACCTTCAAAGTTTAATGTACATGTATTCAGAGTTCTGTAGAGCACTGTATTGTCTTATTTGGCATCAGTGGTTCAATTGTATTTCTAGATTTTGTAGATGGTAAAAATAAGATTTTTTTTCCTTTGATTTCTCAAATAATAATAAATAATAATAATCTCTCAAATAAGGCCAAAAACAAATGTAGAGTTCTCAAATACACAACATTTCAGGTAAGTGATATCTTAAAGTCCTCAAAGTCTGAACAACAAAACAATAAACTCTAATGTATGTGTTAGAATTATAGAGAAAACCAAATGCGTTGCTTTTGTTCATAGAGAGAAGTGAGCAATCAGACAGCACCGCAGGTACACCCTTTAAATGAAAAACACGTCTATTAGAGCAGAATATATACACACAAATGCACCACAAAGAAATTGGGCTATTTTCCAAAATAGGCATGTTTCCTTCAGCCTCATATTTCTTCAGCAGCGCATTTGATGGACCAAATGTATACAGTAGGATCTGCAATGCTAAATCAGTTTGCAGGTCATAAAAGTGTTTCCACAGGGCTCTCTATGTCCTCCAAGAGAGACAGTAGTGCCTGATAAATGGCCTCTGAGCTATGTGCACCATCTCTGTTATAGCGCTTTGCTTTGAGGAGGCTCCTTTTTGGAGCAAAGCCAATCAAGCCAAAATGAGTTTCAGGTCAGGAGGTGTTTGCTGTATTTTCCCAGCGGAAGACACCATGTAATGTAATAAATGGCTTGTTAACCGGAGGAGGATTCAAATGAAAAATAACAGAGGGCAGATAAAAAAAGCCCAAAAGTTCACCACAGAGATCAGGATTCCTGCTGCTTGTATTTTTTTACTGAGGGTAGCTAATAAATGAGCAGCTAAGGAGAAATAGTCCACAGAACCAAATGTTATCCAGTCCTGCCATGTTACGATAATTTTATTTCAAAAGAACACAAACTTCTATGTATGCTTGATGTTGAATACCAAAGATGATCTTTTCAACAAAGCCACTGTATGCAAACGCAATGAAATTATCATCAGCTTGCTGAAAATGAATTTAATCCTGTCAATATGAACTAAAACACTGAAAGCACTACAGTAAGCCTTGAAGATTACACAGCAGTCTTCCCCCCAACTGCACATCAGGTTAAGGTTTAGTTTATTTCCCACTGATGTAGCGTTTGACAAATCACCAGTCAACCTGCCGTTCAGTCTCAGTTATGAACCTGTGACAGAGGTGAAGTCACCAGAAGGGGACCAAAGGCTGCCAGAAAGCCCTCATCCTGACATATGTCTTACCAGGTGTGACTTCTAATGCTTTTTTAATTATGAGCCTCAGAGGAAATACCACAGTTGATTGATAAGTCCTTTGAGTTCTAGCACTTCTCTTATGTCAATGGGGCTTTTGTGTGGATATAAGGGTATTTTAGCCATTAGAAAAATGTGGAAGAACCAGGCTGATACAATTAATTACAGCCTCAGATGGCTAATGTAAGGAAGATATATTGCTATGTATTTCTGGCCAAAGGCAGTAGTTATATTCTGATTAAGAGGCACAAATTGATAATTATAGCCTCGTACATAATCTAAGTTCTGCGTGAACATTCAGCTGGAAGCACAGCTGTTAGTTACAGTAATTATAGATAATAAGTATATGATAATAAAAATTCATTTCACTGTAATTTTATGCCTTAAATCGAGCCTGATCGTCCTCTCTCTCATGTTTTAGATGACTGTACACTAATGACTGAAAAAAGAAGTTAATTCCAAATCACCTTATCTATTAGCTTTCATACTAACTTTCAGAAATGCCTGTAGACAGTGGTGACAAAATATTTAGTAATAATTTTGTGTATGAACAAAACATGTTAAAAAAGAAAGTGGCTCTTGGTGTTTTCTTTGTTCGTCTTTTTAGGTGAATTCAACTTACATTTATATTTCTTGGATGATGTAAATAAAGCAAGTGTAGATCATAATTAGCAAACATTTTAAGGAATATAATGCACCTATGTTTCTGTTGTGTTGACAGTATAAGTAGGCCTTGACCCTCTTTATTAATTCTCTTTATTTTTTATGACTCGTCTTGATATATGGTTATCCAGTTGTTCCATTACAGCTGACAGGCATCCACAGTCAATGATGTTACCTCCTCCAGGGCAAACTTTATTTTAAGCAGGAATGAAGTGAGAAGAGTGGTGCAGAGCTGCCTCCTTATTCCAAACCTTATCGTTGACATTTCTAATTCATGTACCTTGTTGCAGCTTCCCTGAGGACATCTCTCTTTCTCTCTTTTATTGATATTTATTGTATGAAGCTGTCTGGCTGTGACAGCTCACTCTCTAAAGCAGCACTTGGATTGTTTGCTGCTGTGCACAAGGCAATAATGTATTTGTCACCCACTGCCAAATGCCATACACTCCGTCGTTCATCTTTTTGTGTTCCCTTTTCTGTACAACAAAGCAAAAATATGTGCTACTTTTCAGCAGCAGGTAAGAGAAACATAGGGATGTTAAATCTGAAGTGTTTGGTGCAAGTTTAAAACTAAGCATTTTTTACTAATCGATTTGCAAGATATTAAACTTTTAATATTACATGAGATGCAGTAAAAAGTGGATCAGCTTGCCTATGCAATAAAGTATAATTCAGTTTTTTTGTTAACGTTTTTTCATTTTTTGTGGTTGTTATTGCATGTTATTGGCCAAATAAAAACCCATATCCAACCTTCGTTTCATCTCTAAAATTCTTGGAAAAGTTGCCGTAAAACAGTAAACTACCTACTTGGAGGACATTAGTTTCAGTCTAGATGCTAATGCACTTTTAGTTACAAATGACCTTTTCATTGTCTCTGTACTGGTCCTGTTAAGTAATTTATTTAATACTATTTACCATACATTTTGTTACAAAGACCAGAACAGATCATTGGGATAAAAGAATTGTGATTATGAATCATGATATTGTATGTCCTGTTAAACTTGCCATCACCTTAGCATCATGGATGAAACCACTGGAAGACAACATTTATGGGTGCAAGGCAATACAAACCATCTACGTTTTTTTAACCTAGGGTCCACACCTGGGGTGCTAGGGTCTGTGCATGTGTGTGTTCAACAGGTGCCAACCTGGAGGGGTTAACTTCAGAGGAGTAATTTTGTGTATCTACATGACAATAAAGTCTTATTCTTAATCTGTTGCCTCCCTTCCCCTTTGTGTCTTTTCCCCGTTTTCCTGTTTGCTCACGGTTGTTTTCCCTCGTCGGTTTCTGCTTTTCATGGTCGGCCCATGAACAGTGACTGCTCACTCAGTGCATCTGTGGTTTATTGCTTCCCAGCTGCTGATCAGCTCTGGTCTACTTCTCAAACTCTGTTTGTTGTTCATTTTGCTTTCACACTACTCAGCAAGGTTTGTTTTGTCTTATGCACAGAGAAGCGTTTTTGTAGAAACTTTTTCCTCTGCTCATCCAATATCATTCTTACCTTGAAGTATATGCCACAGCATGTTAATTGCTTCAGTCGCCATGCCATTAAAGAGACGACAAGCCTGTGAACTCTTTAGTTTTGGGCAGTTACGTTCTCCTTTCCCTCCTCAAACATCGAGATTAATTCTGGAGACTTTGGAAAATACTAAACAGATGTCTTTTCACAGATACTGTCGCCACAGGGGACCCTCATCCCAAACTCGTAAATAGTCCACAGGTTTCTAACCTATGTTTGATTGCAAATAAATCATTTAAACTCACACCCACCCCCAGTGCCTGTCTCTGCGTAAGGTCCTCCTCCTGCAACCAAATGTAACACACAGAATGTGTAAAATTAGATTTGCATGGTACAAAATGTACACATTCACTGGATTGTCAAGTCTGTGTAAGGATGTGGTGCATCAAATACTGCTGCTACCTGCAGAGGTACTTTTTACAAGCAAAAGGCCTTGTGTGTCTTATGAAATTGCAAGGGGGAAATGATTAATTCTGTCAAGAGTATAATCCACAACTGTGGAGGAGCTGATGTGTTTTCAATTCCAATGTTATACTGAGAAGACCAGTAAAGAAATATAACAAGCCCCGGCTTGAAGTATGCAAGCTCATTGCAGCCTTACAGGGAAAAAAGGCACTACTCTTTTGGTTAGGAACCAAAAACACAAGAAAAACATATCTAAATCATTAATTTAGCTATCTGGCATAATTTAATTTTACAGCAATAAATGCAGCTAAAAGCGACCAGTAACTGCTGATGAGTCCTGGACATCACATTTGATTAATTGAAGCCCATTGTTCTGTACAAAAGCTGGTTCAAGTCTGGGTTTTCTCACATGAACTGCTCATTTCAGGTCAAGAATGAAATGTTTTGGCTTCTCCAAAACTTTTTCTTATCTTTAACTACTCTAGCTGTAGAACAACTTGTGTGTTTATTGCTCCTATCGTGCTTCATAATGCTTCAGATCCGGTTCACAGACACATTGTGATATTTCCGTTCTGCAAACTGCAGATTGGCAGCACCGTTCTTCCTGGACAGCGGTATTCTCCTTTCAGGCCTGTCATGTACCAGTTGCTGTTCTCGTGGTGACAGACTCATGAAAACATTTAGTTGTTTTTGTTGTTTAGTTGCTTGGAGGTTACCTCGGTTTCCTTTGTGACCCCACAGGCAATGACATGCTTTTCTCTTTGTCATCTTTGTTGGTTTATCACTATTGGAGCGGGTAATGATGATTGTAAATTTCCACCAGTTGTCCAATCTTTTTTAACTTGGATTGGTAGAGTCTAAGCTCTTCAGACATGTTTTCAGCTAACTTTGACAATACTTGCTCCAGATTGTCGTCACACTATTTTACCTTATTCGTTAGCAAAGGCAGGGCTAAATGTGAAACTCTCAGATTCATTCACTTTGAGTGGATGTGAGCTCCATTCACAGCCTTTTTCTGTACTTAATGAGGCTAAAAACAGATTTCTTTTAACTAAACCTATGGAATCTTGGATAGATTGAGCAGAGGTCTATTTATAGTGCTGTATTAGATCAGTTGAAAGGAGATGATGATTTGCTGGAGCAGAAAGATTGGGACTTCCTTTCTGAAGCTGTAATAATTATGTCATCGCAGTGGGGACCCAGGCATTCGGACGGAGAGCATGGGGTTGAGCCTCATTAGAATGTTTCTCTTGTGCAAAATGTGGCCAACAAAATGTCTGTCCCATTTGTTCCTGTGTCTTCAGGGTATGGACCTAATCACTGAATACATTAAATGCGATTGGCTGAATTTTGTGTGGACGTATCTAACCCCTCATTCCTGACTGAGCCAATTTAATTGGATTGATGAAAGTGAATGCTGTGTCACAGTGTCCTAATAGTTAACTGTATTATGTCCGATTTTTCACCCATCGGCAGCAAGAAAGCATCACATGATGGACGTGCCTGGAGTTGTTTTGCAGTAAAAAGCTTCTTCTTTTTCTCCCGGCATTACACTGAGGGCAGTGTAATCACTGAGTGGAATAAGCTTAATTGGAGAGTCTGAGGGTTTACTTATGGGGCTCTGTGGCAGACCATTCTTATCCACTTTCACATAAATCGAAGCTCAAAGAAGACCAGCAGCAGTTACTCAATTTTATTTAATTTCATTAAACATTTCAAACAACAACTCTCAAGGCTCTTTTTTTTCTCTCTCTCTACCAAACTTTTTTCATTTCTCTTTTCCTAGTTTCCCCCACCCTGGGTGGCTCTGACATCTTATGGGGCAGTCAGAATATTGTGTGGAAATTACCTCTTTGCTGTTCTGCTATTTTTGTGTTGCCTGGTAATACTTCCTTGGTGCTGAGAGGTTTTGAGTGCCATTTTCAATTAACACAATGTCCTTGATCTTGTGTACAGGTCTGAACACACAATAGAGCATTTGCAAATATTTAATAGTGTTTGTTTTCAAAGACCAACACAAATGAATAATGCAAAGGTGAGTTTTTTATTTCTTTTTATTTTCATTTTGTTATTTGTCTTCTAGGTAATTTATTCTGTCATAAGCCCGTTGAGCTTGCTTCCTACCTAAACAAAAATCTGTGGCATTGTGCAACTTGTAAATACAACCAGAAACTGGTGACTTGCAAATCATTTAACCCCTAAATTAAGTTAGCATAAGTTTAAGTTAAGCATACCAATTAAATCAAGTTAGCAATTAAGAATTGAACCATAAGCTAACAATAAAGTTAGCATTTGTATAAGCTGAAAAATTATCAAAGAAATGGAATATGAAAGAAATGGTTGAATATCTCTCAAGTGGGAGGTTAATTGTTAAGTTCAAATAATCTTTTAAGCCCAATTTCCAGGTCATCAGTATTCTCACACCATCGCAGGCAAATTTTGGATGTCGCAGAGAAATGGCACAGATCTGAGGCAAGTCGGCAATTGATCAGGGGTCAACATTTGCTATGTGCAAATGCTTCAAAAACTTGATTTGTGAAACTTGTAAAGAGTTCCAAAACTCCAACAAAATATTTGACTTGACAGATTGGAGCAGTTGGCGGGAAAAGAAGCTGCTGGTAAGACTGATCTTCTGTATTGTTCTGGGTTCCAGCACAGCTGAATAAACCTCTTACTGATCACATTCAGTTGTTTCAACACGATGTTATGTAGTTGTTCTTTATACTATCAGATCCAGAGCAGTCCCCAGCCCAGAGCCGGGCGTCTTCATCAGTTTGTTAGGTTTCTTTAAGTCGCTGGTTCTAATGCTGCTGCCCCAACAGATGACTGCAAAGCAGACTGATAGGAGGTGTGCAACATTTTGGAACAGACAGCCAGGTGAGGCCAAACAAAATAATCATGAGGAACTACATAGTTTAGCATTAATGATGAAAAAGGACTGGAAGAAAATCAGTCCGACAAATCAGGGGTTAAAACTGGCAAAAATAAACTGGCAAATAAATCTTTCAGCAGAAGTTCTATGTTCTGTGAACCCCCTGAAGGACTTGACTTAGCGGCCTGTATACTTTCCAGGAGCAGTCTTCTAAATGCAGTCTGAGCTGTGGGCTGCTCTTAGTTGGGTTAGTGATGAGTGAAACTAGAATGTTACGACTATCCAGTTTGTTTTTCACCTATGTTTCTTTGTCTTTCGGCACTTAATCCTTTCTGTTGTGAAATTGGTTGTTCTTCATGCCCTCTGGGTCTAGACTGCTTCAACTAACCTTGAAACGATCGGCATTTGATCATCTCTAGAGCCGGTGTATTGTTAGCTTTTTGGAAAACTGCGTATCTGCGTTGAAAAAATGTCTGCTGGAGAGTTGCTGAGTGCACTGGAGAGAGATATTTCTGTGAGGTTATAAAACAACTTTAAGAACTCCTGATGACAAAAAAACCATGTTATGTAGTACGTACAATACAATGACCCAACGAGAGCCTGAGTCTCTCAGTGGTAAAGCTAAAGAAGAGATCATCCACAGTTCATATCAGAAAGTTTTGTGTTCTGTTTTGTGAGTTCTTTCTACTGTTTTCATGGTTTAATCGTTTGTTCTTTCAGTTCTATGTTCACAGTTTGCTTTTGTTCGTGCGTTTTAATTCTGCTCATTATCTCCTAGTTTCCTCCATTCCCTCCTGTTTTGGTCTTTAGCTCAACTGCCACACCTGTCACCTGGTCTATTACTCACAGCTGCAGTCACTTCCTCATTAGTCCCTCAGTAGGTATTCCCCATGGTTTATCTCAGTCCTTGCCAGATCCTTACTTTTACGTCACAGTTGGAATCTAGTTCTTCCCCGCTCTGGTTTTTTGCTCCCTGTCAGGTTGTTCTGTTATTTTGTCTTTGATGTTCTTGTGAAGTTTTTGGTTTTCTGGGTCAGCTCTGGTTTTTGTTATTGTTCAATAAAATGCTTAGTTATTCATCTGGTGCCTCTGGATTGCTGCTTCCACATTTGGGTCCTCTATACCATTCAGCTTGTGACTGAACAAGGCTGGGAATTGATCCTGAACAGCCATAATCCTCAGGCTGTACTGAGGATTTTGTGCAGGGAATCACTGCATCACCTTCTGAAGAACACCTGTCATTGGATAACTCAAATTTGCCAGTGAAACTCAGCACTGTAGAGGGAAAAAAGTCCCTATATATATAAATAAGTTCACAAAATTTGAGAAAATGATCAGATTATTTTAAAATAATTTCTCTACTGATTTTGTGTACGTAAAAAATCAATAAAATGTCAGTTAAAATGACTGATTGACCGTAGGCATTTTTAGAGTTAGTGCTCTGGTTGTGAAGTTCTGTGTTTATACCCACATTAAAGACAACAATTTGGCCAACAGTCAACACAATTATTTTTGTTAATTATCTTTCCTTTCAGGGCCAGGGGGAAAAAAAGCATTATCAAAATGATTTGAACAGTCCGCTGCAAAGTCAATGCAACACAGCCAGGACAAACCAGATGAAGGCTGGCCACTGCCATCAGTTGATCCCATCAGCCGATTACAGGCAACGAGCTGAATCTCGGCCGATATAGATGTAAGGTCAATTCATCTGTGCATCCACTTTAGGGTGTAAAGAACATTTACTTGTGGCTCCTGCTTTAGATGTGCTGAATAGGGCGGGATTGGAAAGTGGAGAAATGCACTGTAGCTCTTGAATGCTTAAGTATGTGCTCATACTGTGAATATAATTTGTAAGGATTCGAGCTGACATTAATTTTAGATTTCATATCACTATATTACAGGTTAGGGGACTAACTTGACTAATGAGCTCTATGCTTGAAAAGTATTTCATTTATCTGCTTGCACCTGTCTGCCCTGAGCTGCTGACCCCCGTTTGATGCTTGGGGAGTCGAGTGTCTCTTAATCTCAACAGCATTCACCTTGCCAACCCAACACATACCCCCCACGTTCTCCACAGAGCCGCACTCAGCCTTCGGGTTTCACACACCATAATATCTGAGCTGCCATATTGGCAGGCACCATTGTTCCCCACCATTAAAATCACTGCTGGCCTCTTTGGCAGCAGTTATCAGGCATGCACATAAAGAACAGGCTGTGTCCAGTTCATTCCAATCAGACTCTCTCCACTGTTTTTTTACTAAACGCTGGATTTCAGGCGTCACACTTTGTAATCATTGCCTAGACCTAAATTTAATGTTGCTGCCAGAAAGGAGAAAATGGGCCGTTTCAGAGTTTTTGGCCTCAATTTGGATCCAAAATTGGGAGCTGTCCAATGTGATTGCAGGCTCAGAAATAATTAATAATAATAGTAATTTATAACAAAATAAAAGTCATGATTGGTCGTCGTCATTGTCAAAAAAATCAATACTCAGATGCTAATTGATACTAAAGAGTTTGTTTGTAAGTAGATACTTATTTGCAGCAGCAATATCAGTGCTAACGGTGCCATCTTCATCTCATCCAGCTGACGGCTTCTCAGCTACGCTGCTCACAGACAGCAACACAGGCCCTTCCCCCTGCAGAACGCTGTACAGCCTACAGCTCGGAGCTGGCTTCTGTTGCCGGCTTAAAGCCAACATTGTTTTTATTGTTCTAAGAGCTTCAGATTGCAACCACTTAGTTGCATCCTGCGGCTATTTACTAAAGGTGCACCACTGACACTTGGAAATATGCACCAAGTGTCCTTTTTGTGTGTCACATATCTTATAAAACACCAAAGAAAATAAGAATCTGTGTGTGTGATTGCATGAAAAGCTTATGAGAGCCTTTCTGACGTTCATCGGAACAGCACAGTGAGGACAATTTAAAAACTGAGGGTCATCCAGCCTGCATACCTGCTCAGAAAGCTGCTTTCTGTGAACTAAACTGTATTTCTGCTAAGTTAATGTTGAGGAATCAATCGGTTGAGATATTTTCCTTCTGACATGAAACGGTCTTGCAGTTTATGAGGTAAAGGTATTACCAAGAAAGGAATACTGCGTTTGTGATGTACCGCTACCACTGCGGTCCAACATTTATCGATTACTACCACAAATATCATTTGGAGACACGACCACAAACTTACATAAACTGCAGGAAGAGACACTCTGAACAGCAGCAGGAATCAAGTAGTCAGTGTTCAGAGAAGACTGAAGTAACTGTAGAATTGAATTCATCCAACCATATTGTAAGAGAAGACCTGCCATCCATTAGAAATTAGTTCAGTTTAAGTCTTAGAAAAGCTTAAATGAATATCAGACCCTCAGAAAAACCACAATAACTGTGCATCAATATCCAAAAAAAAAGAAATGTAACGATAATTAAGTCATTGTAAGTGACGCTCCTTTTTTTGCTGGTGCTTCTATTCTTAAATAAAGCTTACAAGTTAGTCTTTATTAAACATTTCATGCCTTTTAAATTTGTTATTTTATTTCTATATTCCTCTGTATCGGTCTCAAGTTTGAAGTATTGTGTGTGAGGTATTGCACCAAACTTTATGAACATTAGCATTTATAAACTGCAGATACTTACTTACCTGTCCTGCTGGGACCACAGCGTACCTACAGCATAATAACCATTGCAGTGTTGATTAATCATCTTGCTTTCAGTGGCAGCCTTTAGTATCTGGGGGCTCGTCGCAAGAGCTAATGTCGGGGCCAACTCCCTATAACTATTCACAGTTATAGCCGTGCAGCCTGGCAATAATGAAGTGCAACAATAAAAAGCAGGATCAGAACCGGCATAAAAGAAATAGAAATGCATTGTAGTGACTCTCTTCTGCATGTGATTATTATTTCAAGCTTTTGAATTACATTCATTTTAAGATTCTTTTTCAGACTTGTCTCATAATGCAAAAGAGTTTATTTTACCATTCATTAATCTACACGTCAAACTGCACAATGACAAAGTCAGAACAGGTATATTTTGGAGTGTTTTCTTATTTCAATTACTAAAATATTGCATTTGCATAAGCATTCAGACCTTTTTGTTCTGACACTTGGATGTGTCCTGCTTTTATGAGCGATACTTCAACAACTTGAGTGGAGTCCAGCTGTGCCTCGCTGAATTCGCTATGCCTAATTAATGAGGTACACATCTATACATATATATAATGTCCCACAAGTTGTCCCACAAGTGATGATTGGGAGTCGATTGTGCTATTTTTTAAAAATGTTTGCAGGTTAATTTTAACACAAAACGAGTCTCTGGATAGCATGACTGAGTAGATTATAGTAATAATAGTATTACATCAAAGGCATCATAAAAACAGAACACTGAAGGTAAAAACGTCTAAATCTTTAAAAGAATAGATCTAACATGATTTATTCAGCACGACAACAGTGTATTAAAAAGTGTGATGGTGTATTTATTTTCCAGCTATGCCATGCATAGCACAATTAATTACATTCCTTGTATTAATCAGCAGTCTCTATTAAATCAGGGGATTATTGCAGAAATAGTCACAGCCTTGTAGCATAGCTACCAGGGTGAGATCTTGATGTGCAAATTCCTACTCTAACGCTAAATTTGTCATTCAATAATGCACATACGCTCTTGTTACACGTGCTCCTAAAAGTAAGTGTGCGCAGAGATGGTGATTCTGCAGGAATTTGATGAAGCGTGTTCAGATTCTTTTCCCACAGGGCATTTTAATTAACACATTAAGTATTACAACATGGTGCAATAATAATGTCTCACACATAGCCCTGCCCCCTCTCCCTTCCCAGTGTAAGCAGAAAGAACTGTAACTTTGTGTGTATTTGTTTTTGCATGCACAGAATATGGATCTGGGTGTGTGTTTACGTGCTTTTCCTTTTATAGATGGAACTAATAAAATCTTGGATTTACTTTTACAGCCAACTGCCAAAAGTGCTGCAGAGATGGTGGCAGATTTTTTTTGTGTCTTAAATCTATTTTGGCACTTGCGAAATTTGGCATTCTGTCTTGGGACTGAATAAGAGGCGCTTCTGGAACACATTCTGTGGAATAACAATTCGGTCCAGCATCCAAGACCTTCAAACAGCTCTGATGACACGTTTTCCTGATTGAGCTGCCATGAGCTGATTGGCTCCACTGCTCTGGTATCAGCTGCAACGCTACACAAGCTGTCGACAGCACAGGCAGCCACACACTGTGAGTCAACAGATCTAAAAATATTTCCAGGTCAACATTGGGATAACTCCGGTAGTTTGAAATATCAAAATGACAATGTGCTCTCAAAGCAGCAATTTTTTTCCACCCTTTTCTCCGAGTTGAGTTATGCTTTTTTTTTTGGGTTATATTTGTTTTTTAAATCTTAACAATTTAACTCGTACATACAAACCTGAACTCCATAAATACTGAGTTGACAAGTATTTATTAACAGCTTTAATCATTGCAAGGAACCGAAGTTCAGCTCTTGTCATGCCATGTTTTCAGTTTTGTTTTTGTCATGTTTTCTTTTCAGGTTTTAGGTTTATTTCTTGTCATGTTTGTCACATTAGGTTCACTCAAGTCACCTGTCTTTGCTTCACAGCTGCACCCCATCACCAATCACCTCCCCACAGTATTTAGTTTCCAGGTTTCCTTCAGTTTATGGCAAAAATCCTCACCTCACTTCATGCATCATGTTCAGGTTTTTTCAGGTTTGGTCGGGTCAGGTTTTTGCCTTTATTTCCACAGTCGTAGTCTAGTCTTGTTTTGTTGCTTTGCTCCACATTATAAGTTGTTTTGTTAAATAAATTAGTTTTCCTTTTTTTTTATATTCTGCATCTGGGTCCTCCATCCACACCATCTCCTGACAGCTATCGACCAACTTTCAATATATATCTGTGATGATAGCTGTTGTCTGTTGAATGGTATTCACTAAATTTACAACAGTGGGACTGTTATAATAACTGTGTGTGCTTTACTTTAAAGGTACATGCAATCACTTTATATTTGTGCAGTAGAATTGATCAGAAAGAAATTTTACATACTCAATAATAGAAGAAATAAGTATCTCTGGTGTAGATTAGGATTTAACATGCATTCTTTGGATATACTGTGATATATTTTCCAGTACTTACAGTTTTTACTGTTTATTTATGCGCACACACGTCATCATCAATCATGAAATTAAATCAAATTAAATCCAGTAAGTTTGCGGTAGACATTTTCACGTCATGCTGCCCCAGATTTATCACACATATATTTAATAGAATTGCACTGATTAGGTGGGAAGTACATTCTTTATTGTGTGTTTTATTTTTTTTATATCAAATCCTTAACCTTGCAAAAAATTTCAATAAAAAACATAATGTGATCATTTAATAATCACTTCAAATCACTGTAAAATCTGGTCGTGCTACTTCGTTCAGGTTACTTCCACAAAGGGTTCTGCATCACTGGATTTTACCACACTTGACAGCTTGTGCTGATATGCTGTGTTTGATGTTCCCCTTTGATTTGCATCTGGCACTGTGCATTATGGGCAAACATCTACGTTGCGGTCTTGTCTGTCCAACATTTTTCCTGAGGTCTTGTGATTTGTTCACATACAGCTTTGGAAAATTAAGCCATGCTACAATGTTCTTTTTTAGTAAGAAGAGGCTTTCTCCCAGCAACTCAATACAAGTCATACTTGTTCAGTCTTTCTGAATATTTTTCACTCCTGAATAATCTTTCCCACTGGAGAATGGCTGAAATGACTTTGTTTTCCTTACATCACTGCTGATGCCTTTTCTCCTTGACATTGTGTTAATGCACACCTGAATTCTGCAGACCAGCAAACTGCAGAACATTTTTGTTTACAGTAGAACTTACACTTGCTAACGATTATCGAAACAATTGCATTTGATTAACATCTCCTGACTTCCACTGACCCTCTTACACAGAAGCAGCAAGATGGCAACGGTTCTGCATTTTTGGCTTTTTGTAACATAAATAATGACATAATGTCACATCTGATTGATGTAAAGCCTCAACATTTAAAAAGTAGTATTCTTTTTCTTTTTAACATGATTTTATATATATATATAAAACAATAAGTTAATATATAGATACTATCTTCATATATTAATCTATATATGCTTGAGCTTTTTCTTTTCTTTTTCTAACAACTCCAGCACTACAGATTCTGGATATTGCCACTTAAGCCCGTCATCATATGACCTGACGTCAGTCTGAGTAACAGCAGGCTAATGGACTGAGGTTGTGGCTCCTCTAATGGGAATTGCATTCCCTTCACTTCAGACAACATGCAAACACTTGTGACAAACACTGAGACTCAGTTTTGCTGTGATCTATATTTAGATTATCTTTCAGTCGAGGGCTAGGCTTGAACTACATGGTGTATCCATGTAACAGTACTGACATTGCACAGGTGAATACTTTATATTAATGCAAAATGATCAGCACGATCAGAAAGTGCAACTTAAGCATCGATCTTATCACTGCATTCTTCCTTTTAAATGTGCACTTCCACCTTTATCTTCTGGCTGATAGTCTGAAATATTCCACTGGATGTATTTACAGTATTTTGATTATTTTAAGATTATTGAATAAATAGATAGAATCTGCTATTATTGTTACTTTTTCATATCTATTTGTTAAATTGGAAATAATTAACAGAAGAAAAGTGTGATGGCTAAACCGTTAACTTTTTTTAATTTATTGTATAACATATTCTTTCCGGCAATCCATTTGCCCTTTTCTGTAATGACAGTAGAAACCTTTTTTTTAATAGACAACTGAATAGTGTTACAGCTAAAGATCTCACCCCCAACCAAAGAACAGCAATGATCTACATTTAGAAAACTGTCACATGTTGCTTTTATCTGCTCATTTAATTCCTTTCAGTGTCCTGTTCCATATGTTCCTCTGAGATAAATTGTAATAGAACGATAGAGGTAGTCAGGGAGTGGAGGAAACCAGCAGATAAAACGACAAAATTACCCCGTTATTAAAGGTTAAACAAAGGAGAAACTCAGGACAAAATATCACTCAGGAAATGTTCACAAAGTAAATGTTTTCTGTCTTTGTGCCTTTTTATTATGTGGTAACGGTGTTTCCGATGTTTGGCCGGTGTGTAGCACCAGAGGTACAAAATGTACATAATTAACCTAAATCACAGAGTAAAAAGACATAATAATGGTTCCTGTTGAGTTATCTTTTAAACAAACTCTGTTTTTCACGTTAAAATTATGAAAACCCTGCAAAACAGTGCCGGGGAGAACTTTTTTAGATTAAGAAATGCAGGCACATGCAAGAGCATCCCTGTTAGGCCTCTGGCATACTTACATTTAATTGTGTGTTTGCATACAGATGATATGGTTTGATGGGTACCTCCCTGTTTGGAGCGTGGTTGTTGGCTGTGGACAGCTTAAGAAAGTACAGCTAAACAGTAGCAGCAGTATAGAGCTAATTTGACATGTTTTCCTCAATTGAGGGTCCTTACATACCATTTATGAGAACACCATGGTCATCATGAGGGAAACAAATATCGAACTATGAACTAAAAGAATCACCTGATAATTTGTTGCACCTCATATTAAAGATCTTATTGTTACATGTTTTCCCCACAAAGCACTTTGCTCTCAGACTGCAGGTTTCCTTGTGGTTCCCAGAGTTTCTAAAAGCAGAATGGGAGGCAGAGCCTTCAGTTATCAGGCCCCTCTCTGTGGGACCAGCTGCCAGTTTGGCTTCAGGAAGCAGACACCCTCTCTACCTTTAAGATCAGGCTTAAACTTTCCTTTCTGATAAAGCTTATAGTAAGGGGTGGCTCAGGTGAGCCTGAAACATCCCATAGTTCTGCTGCTGTAGGCCCAGACTGCTGGGGGAGCTCCCATGATGCACCTTCTCTCACTCTTTTTTGCCCTCATATGACAGTATGTACATTTGGCATTATTGTTGTCATTAACTTGTTGTAAACGTGTTTCTCTGTGTCAGCAGCTTCCTTAGCTAGGAAATTGTTTTGTATTGGCTTTGTATGAATGAGTTGGACTATTTTTTAGTTAAATTAATTGGATTATGATTGGCTAATTGGCTTGAATTGTACTGTATCATTGAAGTGCCTTGAGATGACATTTGTTGTGATCTGGCGCTATATAAATAAACTGAATAAGAAATTAGAATCTGGCTTTTATAGGACAGCTTGAATTCTTTCAGGCATGGATTTTGCTAATAAAAAACAATATTATTAATCAATGATGTTCGGATTTTTTGTATAGCATTTGAAAGGTCAGTTTTACATGATGAAACTTTTTAATAATTCAATGATAAAAGTGTCCATAATTTCCATGTCTACGAATGATTGCCCCCGGTCCTTTACTTGAGTTTTTTTTTCTTTTCTTCAGTCATCTTTATATGTTTCATTCGACCTGCGCCAAAGTTCCAGCACCACCTAATTGCCTAATGCCAACTGGTACATATCAGCGAACATCACTGTCATCCAACCCTCAATGACCGCTTCTCTTTAGATCACTGTTTCGTTGTTTTCTTCAGTTTAGGTGTTAAAGATGGTTGATGTTTGTCTTCCCGTTTCCTTCAGCCAGTTTCTTACAGCTAAGCCACACACTGTGACTCCTGTTTCTACCCATTTGTTTTTTAGTTATTTTGGTGTGCTTTTCGTATATCTTCAGGTACATTACTCTCAGTTTTCTTTTTTGATGCTTTGACATCTTCCTTGGTCAGCCCAAGTTTCCCTTTTGCAATCTTCCCTTTTTGTTTGTAACCAACACCTTTTCTCCTGTCGTTATGGTCATATTTCCCACCAACTAGCCTGATGCAACAGCTCATTCAGGTGTGAAAGCACTCACCAGTACCTCATTTGCATAATGCTATGTTGTACGTATTACAAGGTGATTCCACATTTTTTCCTTGTTTCCTAGAAAAAGTAGAGAAAATAATTTTGATTTGAAAGAAAGCCAAACATTTCAGCAATATTCTTTTTTTCTTCCTTCTTTTTTTAGTTGAGGTATATTTGAAATATATATTGAAATATAATTGTATCTCTAGTGCCCCCCCTCCCAGGTGGTATCCCTAGGTTACAGATTTAGCACACAGGGAGTAGGTGAACAAAATATATGTTATAGCATGTATTCTTGTAAGATTTATTTCTCCTTTATATTTTGAAAGAACTGCACAGGATTTGTGGTTTTCAGAGCAGAAGAATAATTTCACATTGAGTGGCAGCTAACAGATGGATAAAGGACTCAAATAGCTCTTATGTGGTGATACCTGCAGATTCCTGGTTCCACTGTTGTTGTTTTCTCTGTGGTGAAATGCAAGAAACTTGTTTGCTTGTGCAACTTTCATTGCATTGCAAGACCTCAAGTAATCTTTGGCTTGGTTCAGTTAGCAGAGAAAAAGTGATAAGGGATTAATGTGCTTTTACTAATCTTGTCAGTGTTATTGTGGCTCCAGGATACAGATGAAGCTGGATCAGCCATTTGTGCACAAAGGCTTGTACCATTGTTTGCTCCACAATGCCTGGCAGTGTGTGCATCGTTCAGCAGTGTTCCTGAGAAAATCAGCCTGACGAGTGGCAACAATGCCAATAAACACAGCTGATCTGATTGCAGCGCGAGAGCACACGCTTTCATCTCTAATGCAGGAAAACAGATCATGTAGCTGGAGCTCTTATCTTGGAGATAGATGCTGACAGATGCACAGGCTTGGTGTGCTACCTTCTGTTTTTTTTCTCCTACCTCATAATCCCTCGTTTCCTCACTCATCTGTCTCTCTCTGTTGCCGCTCTTTTGCTCTCCACTTTTCTCCCTTTTCCCTCCACCTATCTTGACACTCATTTCCTCTTAACTTCAGTCTTTTTTAATCTATTAGTTTTCTCTTTTTCCTATGTCCCTCCCATACTTGTAATACCCTCCATTTACCTATTCTTTTGCTCATCTTATCCAACCTCCCCCTCCTTCCATCTTTTGTCTCAGCCCCATTTCCACCCTTTCTCACCTTTCATCCTAATTCAATACTTTTTCAACACCCTTTATCACCTCTCCCTTACACCTTATCCCCTCATTCAGCTTTTTCTTACTTTATCAGTCTCCTCATCGCAGGTTCCAGCCAGCTCTAAGAGCCGCATGCAGCCCCCTCATTCCCTGATCTTGAGAAGATAGCTGATCCCACTGATGCTATTTTAAGCTTGTCGTGCAAACTCTCACCGCTCTTCTCCTCCATGGAGAGCTGGCAGCCACAAAAACATGAAACATGAAACATGCATTCTTCCCTCACAACCAGACTTTCTCCTCCTGATTGTGACTTTGAAATCTGTATAATTAACAGTATTGTCAGAGGATGAGAGTGTCTGGCTGCAGATTTCTCTCCATATGCCAATGCTGAATAGATGATTTAATGGCCTTGAAGTTTTTATTTCTGACTAACAGGAAGTAGAACACAAGTTTTTTTTATCATGTCTGTATTTTTTTCAAAACGTATCTGCGTCATCCACCTCATAGTAAAGGTCATCCTGATCTGCTTCCTGCTCATTTTCTTTAACTGATTAGTTTCTGGTGACTTTAATGGGCATCATCTGCATGAATACTGAACTTATTCAGAGTGGATTTATGTCCCATTATGAAGACTGCACATTGTGACATTTCCATATAATTGAAGACGGAGGTCTCTTTCCGGCCATTGTTGCACACCTGAGACATTATTTTAATTATTAAACATTTTTTTCAATAAGTTCTACAACAAGTTCTATTTCATAAAATGCAGAGGCTTATAGTTTAGCCTATAGGCTGCTAGTTTGTACCTTTACAGTCATTTCAGTCATCAAAATAGTTTTGTCTGTTTCTGCAAATCTGGAACAGGCGTGGCACCATAAAGCAAGCAGTCAACCCAGCGACTGACGTTGATATCCAACATATTTTACACACTTGTGCAAAATAATAAAAGATCAACAATAGTTTGATGGCTATAAACTATGAACTAAACTGTACACGGTCAACACAAACTATCAAGGCAAATGATGATCAACTGTAAGACAAACAATAGACACTGACAACAAGCATGTGGCACCAATAAATTAATCGGTATGTGTAAGGATGAGGGAGAAAATGGCAGATTCGGTGGTTTGTGTACCAAGGAAAAGAACAGTGACACAGAGCCAAGTAATGTGGCTGCACCTCCTGTTCATTATTAATAATGAAAAAAAGACATTTCTGTGCTTTAGAATTCATATTTTGGTGTCTGAAGACTTAATCCCAGCTATTTTTTGGGGTTTGATGAATATGAAAATATCTAATTCATTAAGCTATTCAGATGTGCAGTGGATTCCTACCTCACAGTTTAAATCATGCTGCATTTACTGTACTTCAGAAGTGGGAAATTAAAACACTTGCACTTAGAGGCCTGCGCCCTTTCTGACCATTACTGGATGTTCCAGCCCCGCCCACAACCGCAGACCCATTAATTGATATACTATATAATTACAGAAGTTTCTATACACTGAATGTTTTATTTCAGTAGAACAAGAGTAGTAGTAGCAACCATTTTAAAGCTGCTCCATATAGTCCTTCGTTTCATACTCTCCGGCCTTTATTATCAACCTCAGTTGCACTCTCCATCCCACCAACAATCTTGGTGTTTATTTTTAACCTCCCACTCCCGCCCATTGCAATCTTAAAACCACCTGCTCCCAATGGAGGGCTGCTAAGTTTTTACCAGCAGTTACATTGTTGACTTGAGAAAGAATTTAGATAATAATGGTCCACGAGGTCTTTGTCTAAGTTTTCTAATTCCGACTAAGAAATCTTCGGATGTTGGAAATTTTTATAAATTTAGCCTAAAAGAGAGATAACTGAACTCCAGACAAGGGGAATGTAAAGATTTGAGAAAAAAATGGTCTGTGTAGTACTTCTCTCTCAGTCTAGTCTAGTGATATTTCGTGCTGAGTTTGCTTAGTGTGCTTTCTCAGACTATCTACTCCATGCTCTGTCTAGTAATGTGCTTCAAGGGTTATTAAACACTACTGATCACAAAAGCGGCAGACCCTGTGGAAGAGAGGGGTGGAGTGGTGTGAAAGGGTCAGTCTGTGCCCTAAATCAGTATGAAAAACAGTAGAAATACCTGATGAGAATAAAGGAGCTGTTATACCTTCTTCCTGTAGTATTTTGAGCACAGAAAGACAGTGACCTCGGGAAATTGAACACAAGTATTGTATGTGTCAGAAATGTTTGCCAGTGACAACTCTGGGGCTTGAGCAATTGAGCCTGTAATGAATGTGGCACCCCGAGCTGAACTGCGTACTCTCGCCATCGGATTAACAGCAAGCCGGCTGTGGCTCAAACAGATTCCCAAATGAACATTTACATTTTATGATGTGTTACTGCCACCTGGGGCTGTCTCATTTATTTTTGGAATAACCTAAGGCAGGTACTGCTCTTGTTGGTGTTGATGCTGTTTTGGGTCCTTTAACTTGATTCTGCCAAAGGTTATAGACGTCATAGTGGGCAAAGATCTGCTTTGTGGTGGAGAGAAACTTCACACAGGCTTCACATAGAAAGCAGGACTTGTGTATGGCGTGTGTGTTTTCAGCTTCCATGATAACGCAGATCTCTTTTTCAAGAGAAAGGGAGTCCTGGCCAAGAGAACAGCAGCAATAGAACCCACAAACAAGAGACACCCACAGTTAAAAACACAGTTACAATGAAAAACAGATAACATAAAACAAAAAAAAGTGACATTTGTTATCCCTTCCTATGGCTCAAACCAACTTAAGACCATTAAACATACAATCTTCATGTAGTTTTCTCTCGGACGGCTACACACTCACAACTTTGTGAAGAACAGCATGAAAGTGTATATGCAACCATAAATGTCACATTGGGCAGTGAGGCACAGCTGTGAGTGTGAACACTGAATAGTTTCTTTCACTATTCAATCATTCTGACGAATGTGCAGTTTGTGACACAACCAGAGGTCAGGTTAAGTTGCGTTTGAGCAAGAGAGACAGAATTTACCTCCTAAGCTGCAAAAGGTTTGTGGAACTTTGAAGATGGAGATGGGTGGAGGATTGGCCACCAATGAAGAACCAATGGTTTTTTTTTTGTTTTGTTTTTTGCAATGACTTCTGGGTATTAATTTCTTGGTTAAATGGCATGTACTGAGGCTTCAGGAATTCCATGCAGGACCCTTACTGTTGTCTTAACCGTAGAGTTCCCAACAACAGAAAATTCCACGACTGAACTGGACTCCTTACTCAACATGTGTAAAAAGAAGACCAGAATAATCCTGAGTCTAAATTATCTGAACACAGTTCCTGTGCCTCCGTGTCTGTATCCTGTTACTCATTTTAATAATTTAAGCTTGATTATGGGTGTGTGCCGTGGAAAATGTATTACTTACAGACAACATTTGTTTGATGTTTGGGTTTGACTTTGGTGGGCATTACCACAAAAACCGAGCCCTTGCAGCTGAAAAAAAGTCCAATTTACTGTGATATTTGCACTCATACCGTGTGATGGACTGGCAATCCTACCAGGACGTGCCCTGCCTCTTGCACAATGGCAGCTTTGATAGGCTTCAGCCCCCCCATAACCCTGAATTAGATTAAGCAGGTATAGAAAATGGATGGATGGGCGTTAAGGAAAGAGGGCGCAAACTCAGGACACACAGGAAAACAGGCAAATAGAATGATCCAAAGTAAACTTTAACAGAAGTTACTGAGGTGTAAGAAAGGCTGCCACAGAAGAAAATTAAGAAAAAGGAGAGCTGGAAGTTCAAGCAACCAAATCCATCACAAATAAAACCCTAAGTGAAGACAGTGGAAAATCCACAGGGTAAACAAACACTGAGAAAGCAATGGAGGAGAAGCAGAGGTTTTGGAACAATGCAAGCTATTTGAGATCATCATTTTTTTACAACCATTTTGTAAAATACAGATTTCAAAAGAACAAAATGACTAAAAAAAAAAAGCTTTATTAGTATCTATAAGGTAACTAGTGTGTCCTACATGGACAAAGCGCTCCCAATGACAAGTGACACCCTTTTATCAGTGGTGCACATTGTGTGAAAGATGGATATAAGTGTGACTAACTGTGACTTGCTGCAGCTTCACAGATATTCACCTTTATTGTATTATTACTAAAAACAGAGGTTATATTTTTCCTAATCCTGTGACCTTCTGCACTAACATAGATCCACATGGTCTATTGCTAGCATATGATCCCACATGGAGAGAAAATGGTCGATATTCTTCCACGGTTCATGATCCAGTTGAGCACAGAGAGCTGACCTTTAGTGGCATGAAGTGTTTGCCCTCACACATGTGCGACTCACTTCATGCGCTGACTCACATCGAGTAGTGACAGCAGCCACAGGGCTTCAGATGCAAAACCGACAACAAACTGTTTTAAAGCAGAATACCTTCTGACAGTCACAAGGCGCTGTCCTCAAAATAGACAAATTCTTCTTTGAAATGCTAAGTTAAAACATTTTCCCAGCAAGTTATGATTTCATCTTTAACTAGATGCATTTCCTCTGATCAGTTTGCTGGTGGTCACCTTGGAAACGTAACATTTATACAGATATTTGATCTCACAGAAAAGTAGTTTTTGTCCAGTCAGGATCCAAGCATCACTCTCCACGTTCACCTGCTTTTCCAGATATGGTCATATCTGGCTGCAGAAGAGCAAGCGCCAAACTTGAGGGTTCAAACCAGCGGGTTTTTTTTAGAATATATGGTCAGCTGTAATTTGTAATAAAATGAGGGCTCACCAACACAGCCAGTGCATCAGTGCATCAGTGATGCTTCAGTGGTTCCTCATCACTCACACTATAGGTGTCTGTACATTTCTACTGTTTGTCAAACTTGGCTTCGTGTTTTTATCTTTTTAGCCTTTAAGTTTAAGGTTAAACCTGTCAGCCTTTTGTTTGTTTGCTTTTTAAAAAAAAAGAATCTTTTTTTTTAAACCACCAGCCCGTTTCTACCTAAACTTCCAGCTATTTACTCCACATGTAGACAGTTTGCCTGCAGCTTTGCCTACACTGGAGCTCCACTGTTGGTGTGCAAAACATCAACATTAGAGTCAACATGTCGGACAACCGCCTTTATTGGTTTATATTGGTTTGTCATGGATAAAGCTCTTCAAACTGTAGAATCTGTTGGCGAGGCACAGACTCTACTTTCTACTTTGATTTCTGGCTGACTATATTGGAAGTCCACTGGAAGCCCCACAGGTGGAGTGTATAGTGGATTCATAAGTCAGTTCCCCTACTGATCATAGATCTATTTATATCAGCATATATATTATCTGGTGTGTACAGATATGAAAACATCTCTCAGTTGTCTTTTATTGCATTGAGACAAAAATTGCTTCTTTACGGAGGGACAAAATCAGATCACGAAAAAGTTGGATAGGCGGTAGAATAAGCTCCTTTCGTCTTGGAAACCCAGGTTAACTTCCTGTCTGATCTTTCGTTATTCACCTTAGGGCTCTAAAACACCAAACTGATTCAAAGAACTGACAAGAGGCCCCTTGCTGTATCTCCTCGCCTTGCTATCCTCCGGGCAAAACACCACTAAACACACCTTAAAGACGATTTCCAACTGCCAGTCAATATCCCTGCTCAAGAAGACAGAGTTTGCTAGTGTAAAACAGGGTGGTGCTGCATGTGTTGTACAATAAGAGAAGTTAAGACTGCCGAGCAGAGCTGGTCTCTCTTGAGTCACGATGATCAGTTGTTCTTCAGTTTCTGCACTCTGCATGACCATGTTGTTATGGAAGTGTTGCTTTTTATGGAGAAGTGAAGATGGAAAATGAGAGAAGTCCGTGTGTGACAAGCTAAATCAGCCGATTTCTTTCTGTAATCACAGATTATGTTATTTCATTTTGACTGAGCTCTCTCACCAATAGGTACATTCCTGACCAATATCTGAGACATGCTTGGTGTAAGATGCCCCTTAGAAACTTTAACTCACCACCCTGGTAGACTATTCTATTTTCTGTTTTACTGACGTCACTGATTAGCTATCATCGGACTCCAAAACTGGTTTTGTTTGTGAAATAAAACATGGTGTTTTGTTCTAAAACTGCTTGGTTAGGTTGAGGAAAAGAACATGGTTTAGCTTTAAATGAGCTTTTTCACACACACACGCAGTTACGATCACCACATATTGAGCATTGATGCAACTCATGGGTCGCTGTACAGAATGTCTTGTTTATTGGTTGTATTCATACATTTTCAAAATGATTATATGCTTCGTATCTAAAGACAGTCGGGTGAATTGTACCGTCTCTAAAGGCAGACATGGAAACAGGACGTCACACCTAGATTACAGAGCAACTCTCACCACTGATGTCAGGCTTTCCACAATTCACATACAATTCAGTCATCTTTCAATGTATGATTTCAAGATCAGAAAAAAAGAAAAGACTTCTAAAGCTCTACAGTTCCCAAAAAGCATTTCATATTTCCATGATGGTTTGCAGAAGTATTCCATTAGCTGTGAGCTCCCGATGAGAGTTGCTTTGTTTTGCAGGAACTTGGTCACACTGTAGAGTTGACTTTTTAATTGATAATGATATACACCTGTGGAGGAACAGCAACTATCATATCATCACATATTTGTGCTTATCTTTTTTTCTCAAGTTTTCTTTTTTACTGTCAAATATTCAGTTCAGAACATAATCTTTTTCACGACAACAGACTAAGTTAAATCTGTTATAAGTTTTGTATACCAACATGCTCACATTGTTTTTTTGTAGTTTTTTTTCTTTCCTTTGTGTGTGTGTGTGCGTGTGTCACATCAACATACACCAAACAGACACCCTTTGTTTCAAACAGTATGTTCCAGGTCAGCCATGGTTCTATCAGTGGTATACTTTTCTTTGTTGTTTGCAGGCTCTTCAGTGGCAGGAAGAAACAAACAAAGGGCCTCAGTCATGTACACTGGTTTCATTTGCAAGCCATGACGACAACTTCAGGTGAGAAAATCAGTCACACTGTAAAGGGTGCCACTACGAAAGAACACAAAACTGACAACTTAAACATTGAGTTCAGTCTCTCTTCCTTTTGATACATCACATTTGATTTCAAACAAACTTTTGATGTCACATTTGTGACTCATTTAGAAGATTTACATCATCTTTTGTTAATTTCAAGCATAAACAGCTGAAAATCCTCTCATGTGCTCTGAGGGCAAAATCCAGTCAGCTCATTCTACAATACAACATCTGTTTTGTTAAGGACAGACACATTATTTCCGGCTGTGTTGTGCATGTGAAGTGGCTGATATATTTCTCTTTTTTCAAATACTTTCTAGTTTGTATTTCTGTGTTAACTTTATACATTGTGCAAAAACAGCTGTAGTCTGCTCTTGAAGGCCACCAAGTGTCTTGGTTTTTATCTTCCCTTTCCTGTTCTACAGCGTGCTTGTGCTCTTAGACAGATGCTCTCAGACAGACTGGAGCGACCAGCATCGTTGTTGAATCCTTGCAAAGTAAAAAAAACTCAATGCATTTTTAAAAATGACAAGCGGAGCCAAACCAACGCCATCCCTAGTATTGGTGTATGTCTCGGCTTAAACTACACTGGGAAAAAAAGCAGCATGTGCCTGTCAAAAATAACCTTGCAGAAAATATGCTGAAACATATGTTAAAACATATGTGATGGTGCTCCATCTGAGAGCCTCAGCGTCTGATGTGAACCATATTTGGACCTGTGTTTTAATCAGATATGAAGTGTAGCAGCAACTAAAAACACAGTCTCTGAGTTTATGGACAGAAATCTAGGCTCCAGTAAAGAAAAAATCAACTGAATATTTTCTACTTTATATGTGCTGTCTTTTACCTTTGGTGTAGAGCAAGCTAGCAACTAGCTGGACGATAATCCCCACCTGTACAAAGATTTTTACATGGGGCAGCTACTTCTGTTGTGAGCTGGCTTTACACTCAACCAGACGAGTGATGTCAAATTAGATGACAAAAGCTGTGATGTTAATGTTTAGTTCACTGTCAGAGATGTCTTTGCCTGGCCTTTACGACAGTATTCCTCTCATCATCATAGTCCTCAGTCTCATCTTAAGGAGTAAAAAAATATCATTTGGACTTAGCACAAATGACCAAGTTGACTGATCAAGAATATTAATAATTATCTCCTAACCGTGGACAGAAAAGTACACTTTCCAACTGAATAGAATGTAGTTAAAAGCCAAAAGTTTACAAGTTTGCATTGTTCTGGAGCACAGAGCCAAAAACAAACCGTGTCCCTTTCCAAGCTGTGGTAGGACTGGACACAAAAGCTCCACAATTACAGTTACATTTGATTCTTTCTGATGCGTTTTGTTGTTGTTTTTAACCTCTACGCCCACTGAGTTCTCTGCCCTGGTCATTCCGAATTCTTCACTGAAGAGGCTGTTCAGTGTAGTACTATTATGAGAGTAAAATGGATGCAACATCGGTTGTGTTTGCTTTGCTTTGCAACAAATTAGTTCGACACGAAGTTGAGAATTTATAGAACAGCATCAGTATCACTTCATCATTGTTATGGGACAGCATTTAATCTCTTTTGAGAGTGCAAATCTCAGGATTCAGAATTCTAGCAAGTGTATCTCACGTAGAGGCCAAAGTTGCACAGTTGTAGGGCATTTTCTGAGTCAACATTTTTCAGGGGGAGTTTATGAAAATAACAGCTTAGGGCGTATGGGGTTAAAGTCTGATTGGTTGCAAATCAAGCTTGCTGAGACGTCTTCATCACACATGACTGCGTCTGCAGCACAGTGAAAAAATTGTGCTGGCTGTCCATTTATGACACTGTTGTCTCACAAAACACCCAGCGTGTGATTTATTATAGCTGTAAATATGTAATATATTACAGATATGTAATATATTACAGATATGTAATATATTTCCTTCATCTCTGATGGCCCAACACCAAATGACAAACTAAGACTGGCTGTTTGACGTTAGCATTGGACTCCTGCGTCACTAAGAACAGAGTAGCAGCAGTGCCTTGTGAATTAATATGTTATATACACGGAGTATAATACATTTTTCTTTTACGGTATGCTCTATGGCATTTATTTACACATGATATATAGTCTGGATTAACATTTTTCAGCATCAACTGATATGATAAATGACTAAAGTGAAAATGTAATATTCAAACAATGTAGAAAAATAAGTCATATTCATTGTATTGACATGAGAAGAATGGTTGATTTGTATCTTGTACCTACTACAACTATTTACTCTGTACTATAATGTATCATAGCAGACAGCTGGGTGCCTGTGAATATAATCGTCTGTGAACTTCTTTCACAGGAAATACATTTTATGGGCAACATAGGGGCTTTTGATAATATATTAAATTAAAGGCCTTTAGATACAAAAATAACTATAATAAAACATATTCATTGTTCTTTTTATCAATATTTGTTAAATAATGTATACACTATGCATATGTTTATCCTATTTTTGTGCTTCTAATTTTCCTTGGCAACAAGCTGTGATTGTTTAAAAATTGCACTTCTCTGATTTTTCATTAAAATCTTTAAATTCCCAAAGAAAATTATGTAATTTATCACAAGTTTCAATCAAATTATCGAAATATTGTATAATGGGATTTCAACCTGCAGTTGGGATCAAAATTAAATATCTGCAAATGGAAAGCATTACCAACTACGCACTTCTTTCAACAGAGACCGAATCTTTTACCACATCCCTGGTTTGGAAAGTATTTGGTTCTATTTATGTTTTAATGCTTTTCCAACATGTTTTGGATTTTTTTCCCCATAAATTTCTACTGCATGTTCTATTTTAAACATTTTTTGTTGTGTTCTTTGTTTTGATTGAGTTAATGTTCTCACTTTGTTAAACTATATGAATACACCGCATTGTCATTTCTTTTAAACGTGTTTCTCCTAAAGGCTCAGAGTGTAGGATTTAGTGACATCTAGTGGCAAAGATATATAATGCATCTAATTAAATACAGCTGCCTTCCTCTCATTGCAAGTGTGAAGATATAAATGACTTGTTCTAAGTCAATGAAAATACAATTTTTATTTGAATTAATTTCTGCATGAATGAAAGTTACAAATGTTTAGGGTTTTTTTTGCCAGTGCATTGCTCTTGATGTTAAGCAACTTTTGAATTGCACATTTCACATAGCAGGTCCCCATCTTAAAAAGGATTGTATCAGTGAATGTTTTGTGTGCTTTCTACATTATAACCATTTATTTTTCACCCTGAAATAATTTGCTAAGCATTCTACCAGTAACATATTTTCGGTAAAATAAAAAAACAGTCAAACTATTGAGGAAATTAAATTGTATTCTTCAGTTGTGCTCTTTTAGAATAGCAGTCTGCCATCTTTGTTTCTGCAGCCACATTGCAGTGCATCGCTTTAACTCTGACGGAGCCTAGACTATATAAATGAATATATGGGTGATGCCTAACTTACTGAATACTTGAGCAGCTTGTTTTTATGGGCTTCATTCATAACTGTAAATAAGACCTACATCTATCATCTCTATCACCAGAACCATCTTCAATAGCTATTAATTAGTTTGTCAACAGTTGGTATAGAAAGCATCAGTCTGTGTTGACACAGTCAGTAAATGCAGCAATCCCACCTCATTCTATCTTTATCGTAGGTGTCGCACTGAGTATGGCTTAAACAACCCCCTGATTGATCACTCTGTGTGCTTGTATGTGTGAATGACTGTCGGCGAGTGTTCGGCAATATGAACGGGGCTAAAAGCCAATGATTTTCAGTAGATGAAAAGGTGTGTGTATCTGTGTGCTTAATCTTTATTGAAGTTTATTGAACCTCTGCATTCCCCCTTGGCTTGACCATCTTTTTCATTTAGCCCTCACACCCGGATATTGCTTAACATCTCGTCAACATAGTGAAAATCAACACATCAACCGGGAGCACATTCGCAACATAATTGATACCCTAAAGAAGCTAATTAAGATGCCAAGGAAAATCTTACACTCTCCTGCGTCAGAGGTCCCCAAATATTCCCTAAAAGTAATCAACCCGGCTGCTTCTGCCACCACGGCAGCAGAGATCTCTGGGTGTATTTATGGTGAGAGCACTGTTAGAACTGCATGAATAATTAATGGGTCCCAATGCAGATTCATCTGTGACCTCCAAGCCACCTGGGTGCAAACACACACACATAAACACACATTCACAGACATTTCAGCTTTTGTCTTTTTGGACTAGAAATGTGGCTTCTGTGTTATTTTTCCCATTGAAATGATGGCAAATTACAGTGTGTGCAGTCCATTAGCCATCAGTAACAGCAGGTGAAGCCATCGACAGGCTTTCAGTTGGTTGTTAAGTTAGCCCACTTGCACTGGTCCTATGGGATGAATTAGTCAAAGCTCTGATGCATTCAGCAAGTTACAGCACATACCTACAGACTGCAGCAGGCCTAAACTACACACACACGCATACATACTACATATGTCTAGGAGAACAATCGTTTTTTTTTTTTTTTTTGTTAATGATAATTTCTTGCTTCAGTGAAGACTTTCACCCTTCTGGCACAAATGTACTTCCAGAAACTTGATTTTGCTGCAAAAGTCATGATCAAAAAGACACGTAAACTGATCCTTGGCCTTTTGTGTGTTCCCTCCTTTTTCCATGCTCAGAGGCGATACTTCCTCAGCAGGTCAGCCTGCCACATGTACTTCCTCTCTGGAAATCTCTCTGGGATCTTGATCTTGCGGAAATCTTGAATGCACTTTTCCAGCTCCTCCTCGACGGTTAGCTTCTCTTTCGCAGGCCTTTTCTTGCACATGCTGGTGTCGCGGGAGCTGGCTGTGAGAGTGCGCAGTAAGTCACTCTTCCGCCGCTGTTCAGACTGTTGGAGCATAGTGACGGGCCCCTTTTTCAGTGGCCTGTCCAGGGTTTGGACCTTGGCATGGGGGTGTGACTGACGACTGACAGGACCACAAATGACTGTTCCCTGGGGGGAGCTGGCCTCTGAGTGGCTCTCCGAGCTGGAGGTGGAGAGGTCGTTGAAGGAGGTGCCGCTCTCCCCTTCGCCGTCACCCTTGTGGTTCTTGCAGCAGCAGTCACATGGAGGGGAGGACCAACGTGATGGACCACCTGGGAAAAGAGACAAGCAGAGCGGTGCTAATGTTAAATTCTATGCAGAGCTTCTTTTTCCAGACCAATCACTGTGAAAAGAGAAACTTCAGGGTGGCACAAAGAGAGACACAAATTAGGCAGACAGGAGAAGAAAGGCAAAGTAAGAAGCACTGAAGAAAGACAAAGGAAAAAAGTTATCCAATGCCAAACGGCTATCATTTAGAACAAAGTGACATGACATCAGGAACAACTGACTTTTCTGCAGCCTAATCATAGAAGTGAGCTGGGTGACAAGCCTGCATTGTTCAGGGAGCTACCCTCATACATTCATGCTGTCACATGGGACAAGTGGAAGAGCTGAAACCTTTTGAAAGAGGACAGTGAAAGCACAGTGACACCCCACACATGTATGTACAGTAAAAGACTGATGGCACTGAAATGCAGTGCAGATTTTCTTCAGGATTTGAAAGAATTTTTAGCATCATTTTCCATGAAGGTCATATCTATAACACATTCAAAAGGCCTTTTAAGGCTTTATAAGTCCAACACAACATAACTACAGAGTTTTATGTCTGTTTGCTTTGCTCTGAGATCTCAAGCATGATTATAAACTTTTTATAAGGATTTCACTCTTATGAATATATTATGACTGTGTCCATAAAGCATTATAAACATGATGTTTAAAGTTGTACAAATGCTCAACTCATACACTATGTTTACTGCTTGGAATACTCTTTAAACCTTAATCATGTTAAGTTGGACAAATATTTTCAGTTTGATTTCTCTGCTGTTGTTTTCTCCAACCAACATGTTGTCCCACAGTCACATACAAATTCACAGTCAAGGTTGGATCAAACAATGACAATCGCTATCATATCCTAATTAATCAATCTATTGATCAGCTTGGATTTGGAGTTCAACAAAAGTCTGGAGTGAGTCAAGTTTGATCGTTTGCTTATTGCAATTTGTTTGCCACTATTCTAATTTTTGTTAGTTTCCCCCCACATTTGTACCTTCACTTTTTAACCCTTTATTAACCACCTTTTAAAATAGTCTTTGTTACGTAACGAGCAACAGACTATCTTGTGCTCCCTGCTCTGTTGCTGGTAGGTTTTGGGAAATTGTGCCAAATAATTCCTCTGCACATAATATTCTCCGTCTCTAACGCTATCCCCAGGTTATTCGAGATAAGCAGTATCAGGGATGTTCCGGTCATCAGTTGTTTCCTCTATCAGCTGCATGTGGTTTATGGTGAGAACAGGGCTTTGCATGTGACTGGAGCTGAGCACGAGCATTCACTGTAAGGAGGGGTGAATTCATCCCAGCTTAGTCTTCACAAGAATCTTTGATTTGCTGTATTCATTCTTTCTTTGCTGTGTTTTTATATAGAATTATTGCTCATGAGTAGTGGTAGGATTTTAAATATCATTCTCAGTTCAGTTTGACTTCTATTATTTGCAATTTTAAAAATATGACTTTGAAAAGTAATATCTAGTTTTAATCTTTAAGCTTTTCTGTACCACTTCCATATTTTCTGAAATTATTTCAGATTTCATCTTGAAATCAAGTTTATGCCCTCTCTTGTTTGAAATTAAACAGTGAATTTGACAGGTCCATATTGTTCTAATTGACTCAAGAACACGAGTTAAAGTGATGTTCTTCACCAGCCCAAGCATCTGACACACTTTCTTAAGTCACATTTACTCGGAAAACAAGCTGATGTAATATGTGTGCAATATTTAAAAACTTTTATTACTTTTTTTTAACATATTGAAGTGCTCCATAATCCTTTAAAATATATTTATATATATTTTTTGCAACACTTTGATCTTAGCTGGTACAGCTCGATCTATAGGGGTGGTTTCTACATGCACCACATTACTATCTGTAAACTCGAGGAACACTAACTGCTTCACCAGCCCTGGAGCTCACACTAATCAGCAATATGTGTCAAGAAAGTAGTGGACTGTTTCAGCATTGATGAGACTGAGACAGCTGTCCAGCAGTTAAGGTCCAAGCCAATAACTGGGTAAAAGCAGTGATCTGCAATTACTGCTGGGAGGAAGCAACTGCCCAGCCTGATCTCTCCGTGAGCGCACAATAGCCTGAAAGACTCAGGAACCGGAGCAGCACCACACCTCTCACTGCAGGAAGCAGCTATTTATTTTTCATGCTAACCTCCTGAATAATTGAGGGGGTATCTGTTGCTGATGGACTCTTCTCTGTTTAGTGAGGAGAGAGATCAAAACCCTTGAGGCACACTCATGCTCCACCCTACCTTCTGATTTTGAGACCCGCCTCTCTCCATCTACAATTCCCCACGTTCAGGCACTGACAGACTTACTTCAACACGCTACTTCTATTCATCAAGTTCAAAAGTACCGCACAATTGTTCTTTTCATGTGCTGCTGAGCATTTCACTTCAAACAAAACTATAAATAACGCTGCTTAAAATAAAAGCCTGTCTGCTTTTAATTCCCTTTATCATCAGCAGCATATTTGGCTTGTTTGTAGAAATATCAATGTTTACTCCCCACAGTATCCTTCATAAACCGCCACCACCCATCATAACTACATTTACAAATATAAATAGAGGATATATTTCACGAACAGCTTGACACCAACTCCATATGACATGTGCATGCTCAGACATACACACTGCTGCCTTCTGTATATGAAGTAAACCTCAGCCATCAAAGATGAGGACAGAAATGGAACGCAACCCCCTTTTTCACCCATACCGGCTCTGGATCTTTTTAATTACCATTGGCATTTACACTCTTCAGCTTTTGCGTGCACAAACACTCTATAGTGCTCACATACTCTAACAGATGGAGCAGTGGCTCCCAGCCTCACTGCTCCCTAAGAGGGACACCAAAGATCACGGGGGTGGGGGGGCTTTGACAGCACCGAGGTTGTTAGGTTATCGAAATTAGAATCACACATGTTGGGGAAAAAAACCCGATAACAACTCTTTGTTACACAAAGAAGATACAAGACAAAATGTTCGTGTTTTAATGCGATTGCAGAAACAAAAAGGAAATAATTCTATCAAAGAGCAGACTGTAAAAGTGAGAAAAACTTCAAGTTATCAGCTGACTGGTGCGTTTAAAACGGCCCAACAAGCCGACACTTCACTGTCTAAAAGCACACAGGTGGCAACAGGGTCTGCGTGATCGAGGGAAAAGACACTCAGCATTTCATCGGAGGCCTTCAAGGGAAAAACAGCCGAGAACCTCTCAGAAAGAAAAGGAAATATCCTATCACAAAAATGTCATTTGCGGCACATTCATTTGAAAATCTATGAGCTACTGTATGTATAAAAAGGTGTAATCACACAGTTCTGATGGTGTCTCCTTTCTTTGGGGACACAAGTTAATTTATTTGTTTCTGAAAGAATAGTAGGTCCTCTGATTAATGAGACGCAAACTCGTGACTGGTGGTTTGAAAAATGGCTTAAAGACAATCTGCTTGTCCAGGGTTCTTCAACCCTGGGGCTCGGACCCACCGCCCTGCATGTATTCGATGTTTCACCACACCTGATTGAAATGATCATCAAGCTCTGCAGTGGCCTGATAAGGAGCCATTCATTTGAATCAGGTGTATTGGAGGAGGGAAACATCGAAAACACGCAGGACAGTAGGTCCTGAGGACCAGGGTTGAAGAACCCTGTGCTTGTCTACACAAAATTAACCCGGTAAGTAGAAAGGTTGAAACAAACGTCTCAAAGGCCTCCTCATAAGTGCATAGGTGTCCAGGGCCCAGCATCTATACATGTGATCTATGATTTTTCTGATGAAACGCCCCCTACCAGCTGCTTTAATTAACAGGTACTGTGAGAGGCTATTAGCCTCGTTCATTATGCTGACCGGTTCTTTTTTTTTTCTGTCATAACTTAAGCTTCATGAGAATTTGGCCAAAAAGAAAAGGAGAGAAGAGAACATCTCTTACAGGAACGGTGAAATCTAAGCATTCATAACCGAGATCTGTGAAATTAGTAAATGGTGTCTCCTTAATATCCACAGTGATATTGTAATGATGCTCCCAGAGGGACATTTTAATATGCAGTGTTGAAAAGTCGAAACACATCAAGTCATGGCTGTTGCAAAACCAGTTCTTCCTCTTAATTGAAGCAATAAATAAGGGTAAATGTGTAGGCTAGCATTTACTCATTAGTTTTTACACCGCAGAGTTCTAATGTCATGCTAATTGAGGCCAGAATTAAACAGATTTTTTATTTCTTTCTGGGTGCATCGACTCATTTGTCTTTACTTCTGCTTTTTCAATCACTCTTATTGCTTACGCTTATTTTTCTTCAAAATAAACTGATTCAGGTCCAAACGTGTGGACTGAGTTCATATGTAATGCTGGAAATGCAGCATAGATGGCGTTTATGGGTCAACACACATTTGTTTTAGATTGAATAACTCAGACACCCTTCGACTAATTTTCCTTAGCAGAGATGAATGATGCATGTTGGTAATGTGCTCTGGAGCTTCAAATTTTACACTGATGGAGGTGCCGTCAGTAAAGGTCAAGGATTCAGAGTTTGGAAGGCTACAGGAACTGTCAGATTGTAATCATGCATGGGGGGGGGTGACTCATGTTTGGACTGATCACCTGGGGGACATCTGTAAACACAAGAGTTACTGAGGCGATGACCGCGTGAGGAAGTTCAGTGATTTGACATGAGGTGATGATGGCTCTGCTGCATATCCGCTGGCATAGTTATAGGTTAAATAACTTTTTTTTACTTGTAATTAGTCATTTACTGATTGTTGGCATATCAGGTATTTTAGCAATAGTTTCACCATGTTTATTTTATGATTGAAAGCATCATTTTTAAATGATTCGTGCTCCTGAGATTCATGATTCCAGTCAGAAGATGTCTGAGGGAGAATGAGTCGGACACCCCCATATTAATGCAGTCTCACACCTGAGGGTGCGATGGCCACGTTGGTGCACACATTTTTACAATAAAGGATTAGAAACAGTAAAAAATTTAACATATGGTACAACGTCTACCTTGTCTTTGTTTTTTTTAAGGTCCCAATAATGTTACATGCTCCTCCTTTGCAGACTGTAACATGGTCATGTGTTGCGTTAAACTCAGATATGACACTGCTGAATTATTACACGTTACACAAGAGGTAGAAGTGTCACCATCATGCACGGCTGTGCTGTGTTTTGGGGCCGAGTCTCAGGTTGGTTGAGCAGGTGTTCCTGAGAGCCTTGGGCGGAGCCTGGCTTGCTCCTGGACCACACCTGCTCCTCATTCTTCCTCATTAAGACAGCCTTATAGGAGCTGCAGGAGCAACCAGTCTTCGCCAGATCGTCTCACTAACTTAGTGGTAAATCGGATCACTCTATGGTCTCTCTTAGTGTCCTACTGGTGGTTTTGACTAACTCTTGTCCTCTCAGCTTCTGCCTGCTTCGACCAATTGCTCCTAGGCCTTGGTTCCCTGGTTCCAATCGGTACCTGACTCCCCGTTGTCTGCATCTACACCTGCCTGCATGCCTAGCCTCAGCTCGGACTCCTACCGACACAGCCAGCACCCTGTCCTCCACCACGGACTCCTACTCTCACAAAGTATGGACTATTTACTCCTCTCTCAGATAATTCATTCTCACTTCACAGAGGACCGTTCTAACCATCTCCTCTCTTCTGCAGAATCCTCCCGTGCCTGGAAATCTCCACCACTAAGCATTACTCTGTTTAATAAACCTTTGCCTTTTATTCCTTGTGGTCTGCATTGGAGTTTATGTCCTGAAGGCTTGGGCTCACAAGAGAACCAAGTTTGAATCCCGTCTGATTCGATATTGTCCAACGACTTTTCACTTTTCTACTTGTCAGTCACAGTTGGTTGGAGTCAGGCAAAATAAAAATATGGTTTAGATGTTGATTAGAAACAAGGGAATTAAGAGAGACGTGGTTAAGCTTGAATACTGATGCATACATTTTTACAGGTTTGCAACACGTCACCTTAACACTTCTCTATACAAATCAACAGGGAATGAGAATCATTCACCTCTCAAAATGTCTGCGCCTTCATTGTGACTCTATGTTTTATACCAGTGGACAAACATACGTGTTGCATGTTCTCTTGTGAGACCGGGCTGCCCACATACATGCACAGGAGGCGAGAAAGTGGTGCATTACTGTTTTTACATGATAGCACATTTGATGTTTAAATCATTTCTTTTTCAATCAGCATGAGATTAAAACAAGAGCAAAATTAAAGATGTGTGTTTTTATCTATATTTGTTACAAGTTGCAGTTTAGAGTTAATTCCTCATTAAAGTTTCTGTTTTTAAAAGTCTTCTGGAATTTTAAAAAAAAAGGTAAAAATCTAATCATGTATATGATGGGAATGTGATGAGTCACAGCACGGAGAAAATGGGGGTAAATCAAGACCAAATGCACTTCTTAAAGAAGAGTTTTGTCTGTTTATAGTAACTTTTTAGCTACTGAACTGCACAGTTGCCTCTTACTATTATAACCGCTATATATAATATAATACAGTCAATCAAATAGTGGTTAATTTGTTAAATAAAAATAAAATACCAAGAACACAGAAGTGCGATAGTTAGGCTACAGTAACATCTATTCTACTAGAAAGAGATCATAAAATCTCAAAAATCCTCATCAAAACTATACTAAAAATAGATGTGTGGAGCTGTCTCTAATAGATCTTTTATTTTCTCCATCGTTAAGACAAAGAAAATAAGGCCATTTGACTGGAAGTCACACGATTTAAAGTAGAACCTTCAGGATGAAACTGAATGTGATTTAAGGGGGATTTGATGAGCCTCAGGGGAAGCACATATTCAAGGGACTGAGAGAAGGAAAACATTTTAGAAAGCTCGTACAAGCAGCGCCTGACTTTGTATAAATTGTATAAATTTGATGCAGGGGATAAGCCTTTTTCTCCTTAAACTGATGATAGTTTGGGTAAAAAAACAAACAGAACATAATTAATTTAGTCTCATATATAATAGAATATAATATTTGCTTTGTTCTATCACATTTCATTCATAGTGTTTCTGTTAATAGATCACCCACACGTTGAAGTCTTGTGTGTGTGCTGCATGTTCTGCTCCAGTGTGAGTGTAGGTCACACTTTGCTCCAGGGCTGAGAACATGTTTGTGCGAGTGTGAGTATCAACACACACGTGTGCACATAAGAGTCTAATATGGGTCATTTTGTGTGCTTCACTGAAGGCCCCTTTCTTCCGTACACCATACATATTGTGTGTGTGTGTTGGTCCCTTTGGAAGAAAGATATACGCACTTCTGGTCACCCATCGGGTGACACTGGCATTGGAACTATGGACTGTATGGTTCTGCTGCCAGATGAGGTGCCCATTCATATCATAAGAGGCGTCACACTGCTGCCATGCCTCTGCTCAGCATCATCCAACACACACACCTTCCCTTTGTGTATGCCTGTGACAGATGTATTGTATGTGCAGCAGTTGATTCGTATGATCTCATATTGTGTCTTTTTCAGGCAGGTGGGCAGGCGGTCTGACTGAAGGCCACTGACTGTCACATGCTATTACACACACACGCAAACACATGGTGCCTCCTGACAGGTCCTCCAGGCACTGATATATTGATTCCAGCAGGGACCATCTCAACTTGTGTCAACTCTGGCCAATGAAACTGAATTATGCCACGCTTACGAATAATAGAAAAGATACATTCAGACATACACGCAGCTAATTTTCTACCTATTTCCCTAATTAATCTATTATCTTTCACATCCTCTACTTTAGCAGTCATTCAAAGATCTGCTTATTTTCCTGAAGTAGCAGCTGTGTAATATATCATAAAAGCTGATTAGAAGATATTTCAAATTAGATGTCAAAATTAATGATAGCGATGCAACTATATCACAGACCTTTGCATTTCAAACCCAAATATGTGTTGTATTTAGTGGATCTGTTCTTTTCATTTAGTATTTTGTGCAACAGAATTATTATGCAGCTACGTAAAAGCCTCTTTCTGTGTTGTTGTAACCCGAGGTGGATTCTTCTTTCACCCTTATGTAACAAAACAACATCTCTCTCCCAAAGGTCCAGCAAAAGGCCCCTAAGCTCCCAGATGTTTACAGACTCTTGTTAAATGAAGAAGGGATGCTACACAACTGTAAGCATGGTCATGCCCCCTTTTTTAGATGTATTATTATTATCAAATTCAACATGACCCCATTCCATTTCATTAAATAGTAATGTGTCTTGCATATGAAATGTATTACATTTCATGTTTTTTATGTTCTATTGCGGATGACATATTGATTAATAAACATATACAGGAACCATGTTTAAGAGAGAAGTTTGAATTCTGTATATGCTGCAGTTCTCATAAAACCTACGCAGTGCAGCCAGTGAATGCAACAAATTAAGATTTGTGTTGCAGAGTTTCAGAATTGTTGAGATATGTCATCCCAAATGTTTCATATTCTTTTATCTGTTGTCTCCATGGCTTCAGATTTGTTGTAAATGTTCTGGCATTTGTTTATAGTGCCACACAATTATGAATATTCAGCACATCTTTGTGTAGCACAGTCACATTAGTCTCAGACGGCTGTCTCCTCTTCTCGCCCACTGAGTCGTCTATGTGCCAAAAATTATATGGTGGGTGACTGAGTGGACAAGTGGTCAATAAGAATGCAGCTTCATATACAAGTGGTGGTTAATCATCCTGAATTTGGGCTCTCAGTCAGAACTTTGTGTTAAGCTGAGGAAATCTTCTGCTGACTTTGTGAGAATCGACAGGTCGTCACTCTCTCCACAACTTCTTCTTTGTCACTTATATTGCAGTTCACAGCTTTGACTAATCTCTTTTATTATCTAGTTGAAACCTCAAGTTTGTAAAATCAAAGGAAATAACACTTCAAAAGGACAATTAATTACTTTCAAATGTAATTAAACATCTCATGAAGCATGATTCAACTCTGCTTTTCCAAAAATATTAAATATTCCAAACTCACTCATCAACCACATTATGTTATTTTGTTCTGGGTAAAAGAAAAATCCTGTTTCCTTCTTAAATAGAGCCTCAAGCCAAATAAGGCCGAGACAGCCGCTTGAGGGTTTTGTGGTCATAGAAACATGAAAAGGCTTTCTAATGATGCATGAATGAGTTGATAACAACACATAGAAGAGTCTTCTTTTAACTTCTAATTTATTTACTTGTGCAATGCCCATGTTTTTGGCTGTATTTCAGAAGAAAACACTGTTTCTTTACTCCAATATTTACTGTGCAGTTAATCAAACCACCTGTCAGCATGTGAGCAGAGCAAAATGAGCTCTTTTTGAGTCAGCTACCATTAAATGCAGCTTTTATGTTCAAGCTCTTGTGTGTGGATGCTGTAGCATCTTGTGGCAAAGTGGCAGAGTGTAACCAACACTCTTCCTCTTCATCCAACCTTTTCAAGCATAGAAGAAAATCTTGAGCAGCAACAAAAACAAGGAAGGCTTTTTTCTGAGCCATTGCTTCATTTGTCTGTTGTCGGCTATTATAGAAACATGGCATTACAGTATATTTGCTCCATCTTGTTTTCATGCAATTCTACACAATGATGTTATAAATATTTAAATGTCCTTTTCAGCGTCTCTTTCCCCCACTTCTCCGACTGTGCTAATTCTTTAACATACCAGGGAAGAAGAAAAACAAAACACTGGGATACAGATCTCAGCTTGAAGAAAAATTAACACTTTTGTTTTTATACTGGAAGATAATTCAGCTCCTAATATATACATGCTTTTTTTATTAGCTAAGATTTGAATTTCTATTTGTAATTGAGTATCTGAAACTTCTCTTATACGGTAGTTTTCTTTACTAAAGTAAAAGATCGGGGCACTGCTGTTCACCGGTTTCTTTTTTTTCTTCCTATGCCTATCTTCTCTGCTCTGCCTGTATCGATGGGCTGGCACATTAGCGGCCGTGTATGGACGATTGCCCTCTGATTGATTTCTGTCATGCAGCCTCTCTGCACTTGGAGGCTGTTCAGCAGAGATAAATGACGGTGCTACAACAAAATCTCCACTCTGCCGTCTGCATCTGTCTGCTTCTGTGTCTTGTCTCTACAACTGCTCCTTCTGCCTCATTCTCACTTCCCCAAGTCTTCCTCTAAATCTTTCTGTCAGAAGTTACCTGCTTTCCATGAGTTGTTTCCCCTCTTTTTTTCTAAATCTCGTATCTTATCTGCTGCTCTCTCACTCCTCCCTGTTTTCTTTGTTTTATGTCAGGTATCTAAACTACTCCATAAACTTTGTAATGTAGCACTTCCCTGACATGTTACAGCCATGAAATGACTGAGCAGAAGACAGATCAGCTCACAACAGCCCACGAGCAGCTATAAATGAAACATAAAGATGAGCTCGCCGAGTCCTTTGTGCATTCCAGACACTTTTTTTTATGAATGAAAATGGCAGTTCATGTTTTTTCTGCTAACCTTCACTCAGTCTGACTCATCTCTAAATCTGGTGTGTTACATGTAACGTAAGCCAGAGATCAAGACATTATGAATGCATATTTTCCTCCTCAATTTGGACGACTGTTTTCCTCTGTGTGAGATGGACACTGATACAAAATGGAAGCAGCATCAAAGATTTACAGGAAAGATTAGTTTTTTTTTATATAATGGGGCAACAGGAGTACCTAAATGTGCTGTTATCTACGGATATATCAGTGTTGCAAACTGTTGTTTAGGCAAAGAAAGATTCTGTAAAGCTGCTGTATCATCTTAGGACTTCAAAGCAATCTCCCAGGAAAACTGGCACAAAAACTCACTAAACTGATTCAAGTCAAGAAACACATTTCTCTGTTTTTTCAAGCAGGCAGACAGAAATAAGTGCATGGAGAAGTACAGTTTGCAGGTAGGTCTGTATTTGGAGCTTATAAGGTTTTGGTGGTGGAGCTTTACATGTGAGTGTCAACCAGAAGAACTTCAGTTACTGTCCAAACCAGAAAATGCTCAAACGACTTTGCTTTGAAAGGGTTTTTCCTTTTCTTTTCTTTTTTTTTTTTGCATGCAGTTACGCCCTAAAACCTACATGGTTAAGGTTAGGAAAACATAATGGCATGTGTTAAACCAGACAACTTAATAACGTACTGGAGACTCCCACAAACTCGGCTAAACACACAAAACATGTTGGGGACACAAAAAAGACATCCCAGTGACTGTAGGTTTGGGATTCTGCAGATCAGTCACACTGTTAGACCTTTCTCTTTTAGCACCAGTGTCTTATTGGTACGAATTACTTTTGTCAAGACATGCCACAACAAAGTAATTTCATAAGGATGAAGTATCAACCACTAGCCTTTCTGTATTAGGCCTCAGGGTCTAAAGTGCATAAGCCTCATGATCGTAGTTTCAACTGTATTTTATATTCAGAGGACAAGGGGCTTAAACTAATGTTAATTTACAAGACTCGACAATTTAATACTGTGGATTACAGCATAGTAAGTTGAGACAGGCAATTAATTCAGAGTGTTGTTATCGTACTTTATGACTGAATGTTCTGACTGACAAAGCAAAAACAAAAGGAGAGGAAGTTGTTTTTTTTATCCTCCTTTGAGCATTCAACCGATCTGTAGCGCAGTGAAAAAAATCAATCAGAAACAGGGAGACTGACATTCTTCCTCTATTTGTGTGATTTTCTTGGACTATGAGTCTATTTTGTGAAATTAGGGTATCGGTGTTATAAAATGGATTTAATTTTAGATCAAAAAGCTCACACTGACACCTTTTGGCGGCACTAAGTCAGACCTCTTTTCATTTTTTTTCTAGAGAAGCTCCAAACCCAGTGACACAAAGCAATGTCTTTAAAATCAGCCTTTGTATCTAGAAATTAAGGGAGTACAAAATATGTATCAACCGGCAGTCCTCTCTGTCTGAGACAAAATCTCGGTCTTATGTCACAAGGCTTCTGAATTTTATATTGTATGTAGTATATTGGAAAAGGTGACAGTCCCTTTCCTGTCTTCTGTTTGAACAAATAGAAACTTCTGCAACAAGCTATAAGTATACAGTTATGAGACACAGAATTATGACCAGTCGCCTAATATTGAGTAGGGCCAGCTTTTGCCACCTAAACTAACTATTTAAGAAATGGAATCCACAAGACCTCTGAAGCTATGTTTGGGTATCTAGCACCAAGCCATCAGTAGTAGATCTCTCAAGTCCTGTGAGGCCTCTATGGATGGACATGTTTTGCCAGGACACCCCATAGATGGTTGATTGGATGAAGTTCTGGAGAGTCAACACATCGAAGTCCTTTCCTGAAACCGTTCCTGGACCATTTTTTGCAGTGAAAGGGCACATTATCCTGCTGAGATCACAGCCATCAGGGAATACAGCTTCTGTTAAATGGTGTACTTCGACAGCAACAATGTTTTGGTAGGTGGGACCTATTAAATTAACCAAACAAATTCCATGACCCAAGGTTTACCAGCAGGACATGGCCCTAAGTATTGCCATAACTCTGGAAACTTGCCTTTTTCTCATAGTGCATGCTTGTGCTATGTCTGTCCAAGGTAAGCGACACACATGGACCCAGACATACGCATTATGTACAAGAAAACATGATTTATCCGACCACGCCAACTTCTAGCATTATTCCATAATCAACTTTTGGTGCCATGTGTAGTCGTTTTCGGCAGTGGGCAAGAGTGAGACTGACACCTTTCTGTCATAACAAGCATTAGCCTTTTGAGAATTAGCAGCTCTTCTGTTGGATTGGACAATAAGGGCCAGTTGACACAGCCCCTGTATGCGTCAGTTCGCCTTGGCTATGCATGACCCTATTTTCATCATTTTCACTGATGCACTTTCAGTGGATCCTGACCACTGCAGAGCAGAAGAATCCCACAAGAACTACAGCTGTGGAGTTGCTGCAACCACCCAGAAGTCTGCACTTGAGGCGAGTGAGAGGTGCCTGCGACTGCAGCCGCACAGATGCAGCCATTTCTGATTAATGGGAAAGCGTCCCTCAGACAGGCATAGCATCCTTGTCACAGTTTGGTCCTTGTCAGAGGTGCTCATATCTTTACGCTTGCTAATTGTTTTTCTGCCTACAAGATATCAACTGTAAATACAAAAGGTTCACTTGCTGCTAAACATATCATATCTGCTGCTAGGTGGCGCTGTAACAGGATAATCAATGTTTTCCCACTTCATTTGTCATTGGTCATGTAATGGCTGATTGGTTTATGATGAACAGATTCAGGGAGTTTCAGTGGCTGCTAGATTGTCTTCTTCTCATGACTTACTTCAGTTAGAGGTCAAAAAGAACAGTTCTTGTTGGCAGTGATTCAGCATTTTACCCTACAGAGTGACAGATGCTTTTCAGGTCAGGAGTGTAAACGGGAATACGGGAGCCTTCTTTACATCTCGTATATCTGGAATTTAGCTGTGGGAAAAGGAGCTTGGTTGGTCAGATATTGATTAAACTGTCCCTGGCCTTGTAATGGAGTTCTGGGCAAAGATGTCAGCTGTCAAATGGAAATGTGGCTTATTGAGAATGCAGGAAGTGTTCCTTCCAACGCAGATTCTTCGTTTGAACCGTATTTGCAGAGTTAGGATAATAGATGACAAAAAAGAAGCCCCCTTCCCTCTCTCTTCCTCAGAACCACGGTTCTTCCTTACAATGCAGTGTGAATGATACATTTGACTGTTTAGCTTCATAAAACATTTCTTTTATACCAGCATTTTCTCACCTCTGCATTCACACACTGTTTGTCTTTTTATGTTTCTACACTTTTTGCTTTGAAAATCCCTGTCTTCCCTGCACGCAGGTGTTACATTTTGCTTCAAAGTGACACTACATGGTGACAACAGTTTCCAAATCTAGCCCAGCATTTTTTTTCACCCTCTTGTTCTTTTTTTTCTGCTTCTCGTTTTTTTTTAGTTGGCTTTGTCCTTTCTTCTTGTGTCTGTAAACTCCCACAGTCATTTAAACATTGTTTTAGTATGTATGCAACACATGCCAGTGGATGCATCGTATAATTCACCCATATGTCACCAGAACGCACCCGCAGGCTTTTTCTTTAAAGAAACAAGAGGTGTTCTTGCAACTTTTCTATGCTACTGACGTTTGCTTTCATTATTCTTTCTAGCTGAATTTGTAATGAAAATAGTGGAAGGGTAGGAAATGTATCATTATAGACCAGCAGTGCCTAATCCTCGCATTTACCAAAACTAATTGTCACAATGGGCTGGTTGAAAACACTCCAGAGTAGCAGAGCTTTTCCCTTTTATAGTTATTTTTGACAGAAACCAGCATCTGGAAGCATTCGTTGATAATCCTGGTTTAAATTATCACTTTTATACCGTCATATCCAGACCGCTTGCCTGAATATTCATCATAATGCAAATGAAAAGTGATTCTCTGAAAGCACCAAATTGAAATGTCTCTCTTAGCTCACACTGACCATCAGCCAGTCAGAGAGGAAATATTCAAAGGACAGACTGCAGCTGTCTTTTTCTCAGATGTAAAGATAAATTGGTTGCTTCATGCATTCTCACTTCCAACAGAAAGGTCACACACTCAAAGAAAGTGATTGAGTGACACGCAGGATGGCTGACATTCATCTTATCATTCTAAAAGTGTACTGTGTTACAGAACTGCACATATGAAACAGCCCCACACACCTAGTTTATTGGCTATCTCAGTCGGTTATTTCATTTCCAAATCATTTCCGAATCAGTTATTCCTTCCTCTTGTATGTATTATCATTTCTTTATTACTTTCCCCCGAGCCCTAAATGTGTCATCAATCTATCCCTCAATCTAATCGAATTTACTTACAGGACATTTCTATACTGTGTTTTGGGTAATGTTACTTAAAATTGACAAAGACAAATTTCCAGATCGAACAGAAAATGAAATAGTAATGACTTCTTTAATAATGCTCTGACATTGTGGCGCAACAGAAAGTCTTGAAATTTCTTGCTGGCATCACATGAAAAATGCCAATAGACTTTGCATCCTCTCATCTCCAGCTTTGCTCTTTAACAGACACCAGTGACGTGATAAGTGTATCCAACAGCATCCGTTTAATCATCTTAGACAGAAATGCACCTCTACAGTAAAGTAAGTATAAAGTCCTGCTCTTCCCTGAATTAATGAGGGCATTCATTCCTTGAAAAGCATCTTTTGTACAGCAAAACACAAATGGAAGACCACACATCATCGATGCTTAATAATAAGTAAATGAGCTGTGCTGCAGCAGTGGGCGTCGATGACATCATCCCAGTAGACGACTGTGTAGAAAGCCCTCTATAAGCCCCCCGATAGCCGCCAATAACAACAACACAGCAGCTATGAGCTAACAGAGCTATAGCACAAGTTCATTCATTCATTCTTCTTAAAGTATTGGTGAAATAAAGACAGATGATGCCTTATTTAGAGGCTGCATCGTCTAAGCCCCGTTCTCTCCGTTATATGGATCTCCAGTTATCTAAATATCTTCTGAAGGACGCCGACTTTCACCAAACTGTTCTCGGTGAGTAGATGAACGTATTTAATGCCAGAAATAAGGTCTAGGTTTAAAAATACCAGAGTTCCCCTTTAAGAATGTTAGAAAAAGAATTTAACTCAGCAGTTGGAAAAGCTCTGGTAAACTACTGCGCCAACAGTATTGAGAGAAACCTGATGAATAAGAGGCTGCTCTTTGACATCATTAGTCAGACTAAAGTTTTCCCCTTCGGTGTGATTGAGCATCCCATAGTAGTTTTAAAGGAATTCTTATCTTTTTCACACTCTTAAGGAATCGAATTATCTCTACATCTCTTAAAAACTTTACTATTTACTTCTTTGTCTCGCTCTGTAGAAACATTTCAGCCCATCTCAACTGATCATTTGGTCATTACAAACACAAAGCATGCATTTTGTTCTCTTGATTTATTTACTGTTTCCTTTAAAGAAGTCTTGCTACTACCTTGTCCCTTTATTTCTATCTTTATTTAGTTCCTCGGACCTGTCCAGGCTGGATTCTACCTCTTGCCTGTTGGCAAATAGAATAATTCAGCTTTAAAGTAAATCCTGTTTCCAGATTCACATTTTTGTCTTAAATCCTTGAAAAATTATTGCAGAACAGTTAAATTAACTTACAACAATGATTTTTAGAGCGGGCCATAGTTCAGACACTTTTCTTCTCAAAGTGCTCGATGATTTTCTGTCAGCAGCTGACTGCAGTAACTGTTAATCTTCCAAGATCTTTGACACCAAAGATCCTTCAAATCCCACTGATTGAATTATAAAATGAGTTGTCATTTCTGCTTCTGTGTCTAATCACGTCTCCATAAAACCGGACCTTTATAACTGGAATGAATGACTACTAATCTTCCACAGAATATTTACTTCAGGGAGCATGTCGGGGGTTAGTCCTTTTGTCCGTACACATACAAGGGAATATAATTTGTAGAAATTCCAAAGTCCATTTTTATGCAAAATGATTTTTCTTTTCACTCTTCCATCGATGATCAACTAATAACTCTTAGCTTAAATAAGTGTTGTGATCTGGCTATCAAACAAATTACTTCAGCTTAATACAGTTGAATATGAAGTCATAATTATAGGCCCAGACATCATCATGCATCACAGCTTGGTTCACTTTTAACCAACACCACCTCCAGCTGAGATCTTGGTGTTACTTTGGATAATAACCTCAGCCGTAATCAGCACGTTAAACTCCTTGTCCAGTCGTGCTTTTTCCAGTTACAAACAATCTCTAAGATTCAGTCTTCCCTGTCTCCCAAAAACCAAAGAGATTGATATTCATGCTTTTACTCCATCAAAGCCTGAATACTGCAATCCGCTATAAATGTTTAAGCAAATATAACCTTTTCAGACTGCAGTTAATTCAGAATATAGCTGGCAGACTCCTCACCAGTTGCCACAGAAGAGAACACATAAACCCCAATTTTAGCTCTATCTACCTCTTTTGGAATGATTTCATGATCATACTCATTATTTTTAGGCTACGTCTGGGGCTGGCCTTTGAATATATCAGTGAGTTTCTTACACTATATGAGCCTGGCTGCGGTCTGAGATCCCCCACTGTGTCCCTATTTGAGATTCCGAACGCTAGATCAAAAACTTGGGATGATTGAGTTTTTTAGGTTAGGACTCTGTCACTACAACACAGCGCTAGAGGAGATTTTTATGCTATTGTTTCTTATATTTTCATTTCACACTCTGTGTTTGCTTAATTTTTCCATCTTTAGGAGCCCGATGTTACCTGAAAGGAGGCTATAATTAATTTTCTGTTCTAAAAATGAATTAATCTCCAACCTTTTCATTGAAGTTGTGGTCTGGGGTCACACCATCTGGGGTAGGACCAATCATGTTCCTCTTACCAATGGTAAAAGTGTCCCAGAGAATTAGGATAAGGCTACGGCCAGCTTCCTCCTCAACAAATATTGACGTGTGAATGTGACGATAGGGGCCCTGATGTTTATTTCAACCGTTTCAATTTGAGGAATAGTTGGGAAGTTATTTGAGTTTGACCGCAGAAATGATCAGAATGATGCTCAGATCGGGCTTATGGTAAAAAACAAAACACCATGTATACATATACATACACACAACACCTGTACTGTACTGTTAGGTTTGAGAACATAAAATGTCCAGTGATAAATGATCTGCAGCTGACCTCAGGACAAACAAACTGGTTGCAATCTGCAAGCGGCTGCCAAGCATTGTCACAGCTCAGCAGAGGGCTCAGCAGCCCACTTTTTGCTCTGTCACACGCCTGCTCTCTTTATACATGCGTTAAACTCTCACTCTCAAACACATAGGTTGGAAGTGTTACTTTCAAAATGTATCCGTGTTTAGATTCGTGTTTCCTCACGTCAGTAGTAATCCTCACAGTGAGGATTTCAGTTCCAACCGGATGACTCTGCTGGCAAACTTAAAGCTAAAACCGGGCCTCATTTCGTTTTAATTCCAATAGTATTACCATTTTCAGGAATGGTTTCTCATTTTTCATTGCAGTAAAGATTACTATTAATTTTCATCATCATTAGCAACACTGTGCCTTATTGCCTTTCATTCTGTCTTTGTTTTCATCCTCTCTACCTCGGTTTTTGGTCACTTGTTTCATCATCTGCTCTCAATTAATCTCAGATCCTCAAACAGTTGACCCCACTTTTGCCTTTGCTTCAACATAATGGAGTGCCATCAAATATTTTATGCCCTGTTTCTCATTTTTCAGTAAAGTAGCTTTTTCTGTTATCCTCAACATTGTTTCTTTCTCTTTCTTTCTTTTGGTCTGCACACGTTATGTAACATATAAGCTACAAACTAACCCACCTCAGTTTATAAAACATTCATCCCCTCTCCTATTTATGCCAGTGACGCCCACATAGTTGACCCTCTTTTTGCCTGCAGATTTTTGTTTGTTTGTTTCTTGAAGCTTTGGTTCATCAGTGTGCAGAAAATGTTCAAGAATTACGATTTCTGAATCTGAAATCTTTCATTCTTTCTACATTTTCATCTACAAGCCTGCTCCTGTCTGTTTATTGTCATTCAAAGGATGTTGGTCACACTGTGGTGCAGGGGCATCTCAGGGTGCTGGCAGCAATGATAATATTATTTTGGATGAATTAAGTCTCACAAACGCTGTCGGCTGAAATACAACATAGAATCTTGACACTGTAGGATGTGTCAGGATGGTTTGATGAAGCTTACTTTCAACCATGCGGTTTTGCTGTTAAAGTATTAAGAATGAAGCCAAGCATTAAACATGAAAACATTTCTCTGGGCTGCCTGTGGCAGGTAAAAACATATCCTGCTGTAAAATAATTTCCATTTCCATACTATTCTTTTTTATACCCAACCTCAGTCCCACTCGACTATCTGAATTTAACAATTCATAGTGCTGGCACTGATTTCCCCCGAGGACAGTGCAGGCAGACATTTGAAGTGTTTGGGCTGTGTTGCCCATTTGTGTGTGTGCGTGTGGATGAGTGAGGCGACTGTGTGGTGTGGTGAACTGTCAGGGACAATCACTTCTGACATGATAGTAGATACAAATATAGTCTGTTTAGCAAACAGATTACAAAGACGCAGTACTACACCTCTGAATTATAAATGATTCCAAGATCACACAAGAGTTTAAAACAAATATGAGCAGTTCTGGATTCAGACAGAATCATTACAGGCGTATAGGATGGATAGTTAGTGATGACATGGATCACTGATCAAAATGTAAAGAAATCAAAAGATGTAGAGAGCTTGTTGTTGACTCTGAAAAGTATTAAGACTGATCACATGGTGTTAAACGATCTCACGTATTTACAGGTTCTTTATCTTTCATTCCATCATGTTCCCTTCTTTACTCAAATCTGTTTCTTTAGAGAGATGAAGAGCCAAGAGAGGAAGCAGATGCAATGAGCTTGGGTGGAAGATTTGGTCAGAGGCCAGCGAGGATCATTTTCAATTTGGGCATGTAGGGAGGGCTTTACTACAACACCATCTTTAAGTGTTGTGAATATCCCTCTTTTGTGCTGTATATCCCTGCAGGCGGTACAAAGAGTGCACACTTGAACATCATATGCCTATGAACTCTCTGAAAAACAAAACACTGCATGAATCCATGAAACGCTTTTCCCTCTTTATAACCCACTCCAAGCATCTATTCTGTGTTACGAGCCTCAGTCTGGAGCATTTCACCTGGAGTATTCTCAGCAGGGTGGGTTTCAGGGAAACAGCACAAGGCAGGACGTGCAAGAAAAAGCCTGGTTGGTGAACCAGAGGGAATCAGATTTTCCCTAAGGGGACGTGACATTCTTTAACATAACCTATTGTAAATCTCTACATTAGAGATTGTGCCGTGTTCTATTTTTCATTTTTCTTTCAGCCTCTCTATCAAGTTATTCATCATGATGCTAATTTGCAAGCTTTTGCAATTAATGGACATTAATTTCCAAATTTGTTTTAAGAAACCTTTGATTCTCATTTAGCGGCAGTCATGATGACACAGGCAAACTAAAGACAAGAAGCGAGAGGGAAACAGCCCACATCATGCAAGGTTCTTGTAACCAGATGGTGTGTGAGTGTTGGCTAGCCTCTCAGGGCTGTTTGTCAGTTTGTGCAAATGTGTGTGAACAAATGGATGTACAACATTGTTTCAAATATCATCTGGATGTACAAGTTAAATCTGCTGGTGTTAATGTTCAAAAGAGTGGTGGCAAAACTGGACAGTACCAAACATGGCAGTTCAAAGGCTGCGCTGCCTTTAAGGCAACAGCTTTGAATTAGATCTGGAACTGACGCTGTTTTGGAGAAGTACGAGCTCCGGGCAGCTTCCCAGGGGCCTCATTAGGGACTATGTATGACGGGGAGGTGGAGGAAGTAGGACACAGCAACCAAACACACAGAGACAGCACAAAATCACACGTCTCTCGCTCTCTCTCTCTCTCTCTCACACACACACACACACATTCATATATGCAGGCTGAGATGGCCCGAGAGGGTCTGACAGAGAGCAAAAGTAAGTGGCAGTTGAGTGATGTGTCAGGACTACTGTGTCCACCAAAAGCACATACAAGTTCAGGCAGAAGAAAAGAAAAAACAAACAATGTCACTTGAAAATGTTGTTCTGCAGAAGCCAAAAGAAGCCAACTGAAATCAGTGTTTTCAGTGTTCTGTTGCTATTTTGTCAGTTTAGTGAATTGATTTCCTGCTTTTTTATGTGTTCATAGTCTTGCATCATACGTATGAATTTACAAGCGCATTGGGTCATTAGCTATAAGAGCTTTGTGACTTTCAGAGTGTCTCCAGTGACAATCTCAAGCTAAGTGTCAGTAATGCACTCGTCTTTTCACAAAGCTGCAGAGTGTGTGCAATGCTCAGTGTGTGTGTGTGTGCATATATTTTTGAGTTGTGTCTGTGTGTGTAAATTTGTTTATGTGTCTGAATATACTGGAGGCAAGCTGTGATGCGACACCCTACATTTAACTCTTCCACAGCTCACTGACAGAGCTCCATATGGTGTTGCTGAGTTTCTACCTCATCCACCCTTCACATTGTGAGATTTATGCTCTTTTAATAGGCAGACCCACTTACATACACACAGACAGGAAGGAGGCACAACTTAAAGCAATGCAGTGAAAAAAGTGACATTTTTCAGGGTTTAGATGTCTCTTGGTGTTGGTATTTCAAAGAAGTGAATACTGAAATGTGCTGGCACAACTGCTGATAAGGGAAGTTAATGAAACAAGTATATTAATGACTTTGTTTTCTATGAACAAAATTACATTTTTCAAAAATAAAACAAGCAAGCGATGTAATAAAGGTACAGTTCCATTTGCTCTCTGTGACCCGACCCACACAATCACCTGCTCTGCCTTGAATACATTATAAAACCAGTCACCATAAACTTGTGCTTGCAAAAGAAACAAATAGGAAGGATTAGTATGATTTCATTTGACATGTACGTGACGGAACATTATGCCTGTCCTGCCCATTTTTTATCACTTGGTACCAAAAAAGATAGTTGGCCGTGGACTGTTTGACTGACTGCAAAACACAGAAAACATATACTGCACAGAGTGGTGAAGAGCTGTTGTGCAATCGAGTGTATCAACAAATTCAGAGAGAGTTTGGGGATTTCTTGCGTCTGTATTTATTTATTTTGCCATTTCGTTCTAAATGTTATTCATTTATTCAATATTTTACTCTTTTATTGATTTGTATATTTATTTTTTTTATTTAATCATATTTATTTCTGTTATTTATTCTTTTTTCACTTTCTACCCCAGTTCATTTCCATTCTTACCGCATTGCATTTTCACATTTTTCGCTCTGTTTCCACATTTCTTTATATATTTCTGCTTCATTTTACAAATTAACAGGGCAGTGAGTAACTTCTACTTATCTTTTCTTTTCCATCACTGGGGGAAGCATTTAAAGTATGCCATTCTCACCAGATATGTTGGTAGTGGCTGCATACTCTTTGGGGGTGTAGATGAGCATAACAGATTTTCTGCGCTTTCATAAAATGGAAGTTAATGACACATGACAGGAGCTGACATTTCTGACTAGTCCTCGGTTAAATATGTGACTTTGTTGTGCCATGTTCTTCTGCAATGATCTAATGACACCAGACAGAAGAATTACTGCCGCAGACTGTTTGTCTTCATTTACCCTGTGCCTTATATTTGCATAACAGTAGAAGTTGCAAATGTCTAATAATAACCATTTTCCTGTTGCCTGTTTCATGGAAATTCACGTCATATTTGTTGTTCAGGCTCCCTGCAGTGTCATGCTCTCCTGTGGTTAAATCCAGTTTTCCAGTCTCTCACAAGCATCTTATTACTCACTTATTACTGCAAACCAATCCTTGTGCTCCAACCTGAGCAAGTTCTGTGTTCTTCAGTCTATCTACTCCTCATCTGATTTATCTTCTTTCACTGTCTGACATAAAAGTTGCATAATTGCTTCTAAATTGATCAACAAGAGCTAGTTCCGGATCATTTGAGATGATCAGTGTGTGAACTACACCTCTGTATGAGAATACAATCTTTTTCCATAATTGGAAGCCACATTTAAGAGGTGGCAGCTCTTCTACGGTTCGTGTTATTTTACATTTAGTTCACAACCAATAACAGTGAATCCATTTTTTATCAAACAATGTTATAATGTTACTTGGAGAGAAATAAGGTTGTGTGCAAATGAGGACAGTAATTAGTCAGAGTGGAAAATTGAAATGTAACATAAGCACATGTGAGCAGGTGGTCGAGGTAAAAAACAAAGCCAGGTGTGAGCAATAAAACGGATAGATGATTTTATTAATCCTTCTTCTGATTTAACCCTTTTGGTGGTCGAGATGGAACCAAATCTTCTCTGATTTCAAGCAAATTAACATTTCCGAACCACTCATCCAGAATATTCTCACTGACCATGTCTTCCCAGTAAGCCTGCAAACATAATTAAACAGTAGAAAACACCCACTTGATTGTGTCTGCACCACTAGTTTTAACGGAGAGGGCCAGGATTTGTAACCATTTGAAATACAGCAAGATTTTTAATAAGCTTCAAACACTGTGAGAGGCCAGTCATCTTTTCCTAAAGCAAGCCGTGTAGTTTAATGGCCGAACCTGACCAAACAGAGACTGAAGGTGAAAGTCAACATTCAGCTAAAACTAAAGTTAATTTCATAACAAGAGAGGAGGTCAACTTTCACCTATAAGTCTTTTTGTTAATATGTAATGAGTTAGCTGTTCACACAAAGCCATTCAACAACTCACTGATGGGTTTGGTTTGTGTAAAATTAATTTAAAGTTTACCTAAAAGACATGAATAATGTTAATGTTCTGAGCACATTTGCAGAGTTTAAAGTTGCATACTTGCTATTTCTTGTGATTGAGATCAATTTGACGATCAGGCTTCCCGATGCATGCGATGTACTATGAGCTCTAAACTGCTCTTTTTTTAAAATCAGGCTTAGTTGTCACAAGAGTTGTGGCATTGCTTAGTGATTGTTTGTGGTAAACTGTGGTAAACTCACAGCCTGCATCCCAACTCCCAACCCTGTATGGAAACTGTTCAGCAGTAGACAGCAAACCACAGAGTTAACTTTGAAAGAACAATTGACCTCCAGTGACCTTGAGAACAACCACATGTGAAGAGTAAGATTAGAGCCCATAACAGAATGTTTGTGTTGTTGGTTCTAACCATGATTATTTTCTAACCCAAGCCAAGTTGTTTAGATTTCTAACCCTGACAAATCCATGCTATTTTCTACTAGAATTTTTCATTGTAAGGCAAACAGAAAAATGGCTTCTGTGTGGGTCACAGTCACATTGTCAAAAGAGCATGTTTTAGACTTAACTTCGATCCTTTCTAACCCAACCAAGTAATGATCTTACCTAAATCCAACAACTGATACCGGTATCGGTACCGATACTCAGTATTCATTCAAATGCTCTGATACTACAGAACCGATACCAGTGTGACAGGAGCTTAATTTTCCTGCAATGCGTTTGTGAAAGTTAAAATGTTAAAACAATATGTTGCACTAAGAGTAGTTGTATATTACTAATAGGGGCGTGGCACGAGATCTCGTCACACCCCTAATTACTAAAATGCACAAAGTGCAGCTGTATTTGGGTTGAATATGTCTAAAGAAAATAAAGTGTGTTTAATTGTAAGAACTATAATCGGTACTCATTATCGGCAAGTACTTTTACTTGGTCATCCCTACTGAACTTATCCAGACAATAAGACACTCCACCTCCTTATTAGGTCTTTGTGTCTTCCCTCAACGGATAACTTGAGAATGACGTCTGCTTTGATGTGGAAACACACATAGGAGTTGTATTTCCTTTCTGACTCTAATTGGGGTGGTGCTTATAAAAGGATGCTGTAATGAGACTATTTGAAGGGTGGGACCAACTGGTTGCAAAGAGTGAGTAGAGAGAACCATGACAGGTTTTTTTCCTGTGCTATGACATAACAAAAGTAAAAAATACTGTCATTCCCATATGATTTCACATTTAATTTCCATCAGGAAAAGAAACGTTAATGTAAAAGAAACATTAAGAACTGTTTCAAATTAAATTTAACCAAAAAGTTTGTTTCAAAAATGCATTTTCTCTGAATTGTATCTCACGCCATTTAAGTATTTGTGTATCAGATTGTCTATTGAGGGAGAGAAACACACTTATCTGAAGGAAAATCCTCCCTTTCATCACCTGATTTCACTTGAAATACCAAACTGCACCCTGAAGTGCCGAACTTCCAGGCTCAGAAATCATTTTCACCCATCTGCCACCAGTGAACTTCAAGTTTTAAACTCAAATTTAATAATGGTGCACAATTTTTTACCTTTTAAGAAAGATGTTGATTTTTGTTGAGACCAAACAGATGTTCTGATTAGGAGGAGTTAGCTCCAAGTGTCACAACCATTGTGATTAAATGTTGCAATTGCAATGTCAGTATGTGCACAACTTTGTACTCAAGCATTCAATTTAAGATAGCGTCACACATTGACTGAAACGTCTGAAACCGTGACCACAGTAAGGTGTTAAATGTCATGTAACCTCACTCGCCCAAGCATTATTCTAAAGGAAATCTCCTCCTGTTGCAATTTCTCTGTGCAGCCACAAAGCTTGTAAGAAAAACAAAGTGCAATGCTCATCAAAGACATTCAGCATGGATGTTGATTTTAGGAGGCAGTTGTCGGTGGATTTATTTGCATGGGTGCTTGACGGATTTCTTGTGCAAGACAGAGCTCCCTGTAGCAATACTCAGCAAGACAGCATGGAGGACGAATAGCTCCCTGAATCGCTCCTCTTTTACTGTTACATTCTGTTAACCATATGTTGCTTTTCGTGTAATTTTGGATTTTAAGACTCTCTCACAGCTCCCCCTGTGTCCCAGTCCATCAACCCAGCTGCCCTTGTGAGATAATAGCAGAACCCTAATCTTCTAATTGGTAAGTAGTCTTCTCCGCAATGAGTGTGTGGAATCGATAAGAGGCACAATGCTAAACGATGTGTCCTGTGGTTTCTCTCTATTTCTTCCTGACTGCTTCTCAGTCTTGGCCCATTTTTTGCTTATGCTGTCAACATCTCTGTTTAAGTTCACTGTATCCAAGGCAACAGCTATTCAGTCTCAACACAGCAGTTAATATGAACACTGCTTTAATTTGTCTCTTTTACCACCCCCTTTTTTCCATATTTCCCACATGCTCAATACAGAATAGTAGATGAGGTTTGCAAAATGCCTCTCCTCACTCCATCAGTGTGGAGGTAATCAATGAAGACCTGGTTCTCAATCAGTGCCATTAATTTAGCCAATGTGAAACAATGCATTATTCACCAAATCACAAAGCATGGCTTCTTTGATGGATGCTTCTTTAATGGACTTCGATGTAAATGTGGGGAACATCATGCTTGAAAAAGGGGGAGAAAAGGAGACGAATGCGAGGGGTGAGTCAAATACATCTTGTCTATTTGGCAAAATGAGGATAGGTAGATTTATTGTTCTTCCGCCAGAAATGGCGATGGCACACAAACTGAGATGCCTTGCTCCCTCTACTTCCTTCCCCTCCTCTATTTTTACTGTAGAGTAAACACATTAGTATCATCATCAACATCACTGTCTTCATGTTTATGTGTTTATGTTTATGTATTTAGCAGACGCTTTTATCCAAAGCGACTTACAAATGAAGAAATGAAGCTAGCAATAAACTACATAGAAGGAACCCACTAGTCTGACTATGTCAGAGGTGACAGAGTAGAGATAGGGTGTAGGCATAGAAAGAAGTGCAGAAAGACTCAGATTAGTGGCATTCATTTAGAGGCAAATGAAAACGCACTTATGGCAACGCCTCACTGTTGGCAAACGCTTAACTGACTTCCCGCACGCCATTTTAAAAAATGCACCTTCATTTTAAATGTGCGAAATGAATGCACCTTTTGGACCATTGTCATGACTGAGCCTCTGGAATCTGTGCATGCATATCGAACAGAGAATGAATATATCCAGAGGGAGAATTATGTAGGGTTGAAAATCTTATTTGAAGCCTCCAGTGAGCGGTCCCACCAGATTACTCTCCTAAGCGGAGCCAGAAAATGGTAACAATCAGTGATTTCTAGGGCAGCTCAGAACTTCATAAAGCTCTGTCACGGTCGGCCAAATACACAGTAAACAACAAAAAAAAAAGAGTGGGGTGCTGATGATGGATGTTCTCTTTCATGGCAGAAAATGAAAAACTCACAAAGAGAAAAAGCAGATGATGGTTAAAGTGAATTTCGGTTAATGAAATGCTTTTATCTTCTGATCAAAATCAGTCCAGGCCATCTGTCTGTGACAGAGCAGCTTGTGGTCTGCAGTCACTGATGTCTTTCACCTGAAAATATATCCTCTGTCAACAGTCTGTCTTGCACTTCTTTAAATGTAATCTGACAAATTGTAATTTAAATGCCAGGAGTAAAATGTAAATAAAGGTGCAAGTCCAAACCTCTAAGTGTCGAGAGGAATCAATAAAATGCTCCCAGCTTACTAAACATGAGAGTTAGTCAATCTGTCTCCAGCACCAAACAGCGCCAATTCCTAGGATATAGATTGTACTCTCTCTGCTGAGAAGGAAAACAGGCAAAGGTCAAAAACAGTAAATGGTTCCTTGCCTAAAAAAACAGAAAAAGAGAGATAACTGATATAAATAAGAGAAAAAATGGGCAGATTTCTCCCTCATTTAAACCACACGTAGTATTTCTGAAGCTAAGAATAGCTCCTCATTTGAAGCAGGCTGCTGAAAATTAGGACATTGTCTCAGATTTGGTTTGGTAAGCAGAGAATATTCCTGAAAAGCTCTTACTGTTCTCTAGACCAATTAAAATACAACGTATGAAACAGGCTCAAAGGGCTATTTAAATGGTCTCGCCTTGTGCTCGACAGGACTCTCTGTCAAAACCTGCCTGACAAATGATATTTTCATACTGAGCCGTACAGAGGTGTCGGGGGGGGGGGATAGATTACTCACCAAAGCTTGATCAGCCCTGAGTCACTCAGGCACACTTCTAAATTTCAAAGCAATTTCAATTTTCACATGTGGTACGCAGGGAATTCTTCAGGCCAGGTTTTGCACTGGCTTTGGTGCAAATAGGATGTGCTTTTCAGTCGAGAAGACTTGCATTAATTGAACTCCAATCATCTTGATGTTGAGCTGGGACGTGAACTGGCACGCACGTTGTACTGCAGTCTGGTTTTGTACATTATGAACACAAGCTTTTCTATTATACTTTCTTTAAAGTCTTTGAAAATAAGAAATATTCCATATTTTACTTTAAAGAACCAGATTTGTCAAATATCCATAATTTCTTTTGTAAGTACAGAGCACAGGTCAGGGAATGTTAAGACTCGAAATGTCCCTTCTCGTATCTTTGAAACTCAGTGAATATATTCCTTGGTGAACAAGAGCCTGTAACAACAACTGTAAATATCTTTTAATTAGCATTTTAATTTTGGATTTCCATCACAGATAGCATCTGTCATCGCTGTATTAAGTGTATGTGTTCAATTAACCGATTGCAGCAGATTTTCTTACAGATTCTCTGTGACACCATGAGTGCAATGGGTTACTGGATTGATGACGATCCCCGTTTCAACACAGATGGATGTACATTAAGTGGTGCTTTGCTCCTGAGGGAACAATGTGTTGTGAAGCTGAACAGAACCTGCTGTGCAGACTTGATTCAGGGGGAGAGTTTCCTTCCTCAACACTGGCTTCAAGCAATGAAAGGAAGACGTTAACGTGTATTGCAGTGTAAATGGCCAGATTACTCATCACCACACAAAGCAGCAGTGTTACTATGATGCTAAATCTCCCAAAAACTAGTCTTCATACTACATTTTGTTATTTTGGGCAGGTTTAATAGATTAAATCCAGTGGTCACTGAATGTAAATAAGTGGTAAAATTACATGAAATTTACAGCATCTTACAATCACATTATGTATCAACACACAGAAACATCCTGTTGAAGTAAATTGCAGGAGAGGAACTGTAAAATGCTGGCATCTCTGCCAGTCTACAGTGCATTTCTTAACAGTGATGATTCCAGGGAGGTCTAATCGAGACCTGGTATTACAGATGAGGGGGTTAAGTGCCGTGATGTGGAATAAGTAAACAGGCCATCTACACGCACAATCAGGCTTTCCAGACTGATGGACGAAATGACTTACAGAGGACACAGGCTCTGTGACACTGATGGACAGCCTGATATCACCTCCCTAATCTTGCCTCCACTCAGTCACACACCCACACACACAGTTCTCTGTGTCGCTCTCATTCCTCCATCTCACTCTTTCTGACTCCCACTTTTTTGTCTCTGCTTTCCCTCATTTCTGTCTTCTTTCTCTATTATTTCTCACTTGCTCATCTCTTGTCCTGATGGGCTTTAATGTTGGCTCGCTTCTTTGTTTTCTGTCCATGCTGCACCTCCATCACTCACTCTTGCCCTGCCTGTCCCTGTCACTCTGTTGATGCTCTCTTTGTCCTTGTTTGTGCAAAGTAACTCCTGTTATCATTTGACACAGTCAAACAGCCTCTACTTTGTGTGAAGGACACAGTGGGAATACAATAACTAAAACTCCAATATCTAAAGCAACAATATTCACCCAAACATACACATGCAGCTGTAAAAGCAGCTGACTCTCCTTCAGTTTATTTGACAAGGTAATACCAGATGGCTTGAGAAGCCGCAGTCTTCCACCACCACTGTCTGTTTGTGTTGCTTGTTTATCATCTTTTCATGAATAGGTGCTCAAATGTATTAAGTTTAAGTGATTATTTTTGCATTCTGGAATGAAAAGTGTGCCGCAGTACAGTATTTCCTCAAAGTGCATTCTGCAAGTATGATTTTGCAGTGCAAATTGTTCAAATAAATACGGCGATTATGAGGAAATGCTATCTCTGCAGTTGCTCAGAGTAAAATCACAGAGACAGAAGTGCAACTTTTCATCAGAGACAAGACAACAGAATCGAGTCATTTCCTATATCTATGACATGGGAGGTTTTTTCTGGGTATTGTTTTGTCACTCGCCCTTCTCTTTAAGAGACCAACAGCAGGTCCAGACTCTATTCATTCCAATGGGGAAAGTAAACAAACCCCTTATTTTACAACACTATACCTCTTCAAAATACACCCTTAATACCTCAGTATATATCACACACATTATACCATGTAAGTGTTCTAGCAAAGCTATCTGCAGCTATGGTTTAATTTGTAGTATGTTACATTACATACTTACGTTGTTTCGCTTTTTTGTACAAAAAATAAGCCAACGGAAAAAACTGTGTTCATGAGCGTATGCTCTAGCCAACACATTTTTGGGTCAGCATTCAATGTAATCACGGGAGACCAGTGTTTTTTCCTTTTAAAGACAGCGGGGAGGCTCTTCTTTCTAACCTAACCAAGTTAATTTGTGTTTAAATCACTAAAAAAGAGGACAACAATCTTTGCTGCTTGTTCCTGTTGTGCTATCAGAGGTTAGGGACAAATGGAAAATACAGTTGGGTATTCACTGGGTGCCCCAAACGTGATTAAAAAATTGGTCTCCTGGAGGCACACCAGCTTGTGAGCATGTCATATGATCTTAATATTTGTTTGCAAATGTATCTTGTTCCCATTATATAATATCCTGTAAATGATTGTGCCTCAACTCCTTTTATGTAAGCATTTAGAAGTAGGTGCCATGAGATTACAAAATATATATACAGATGTAGTCCTTGTAGGTCTGTCTGCAGTAGATCCTGTCATCGGTGCTCCAATACTACTATTTCAGGTGTGCTTTCTGTGATAATTTTTAAGGAAAAAATGTTCATCTTTCTAACCCTAAGTGTAGAAACCTTTTGTTTCTAAATAAATGTGTCTTCTTGTGGGTCATATAGCTTTTTGTTTTTGAATTTATAAGGTGGGATACTTACTAACGGCAGATGCTAGAAGAGCACATTAACAGATGTATGAATTTTTTTACTCATATCTTCTTTTTTATGTTCCAGCAACATTGGTGAGGAGCTTGAGTTTGAACTGAGCCTGAATGTCTGCATTCTGCATGATGCACTTGTCAGTTTCTGCTGTGAAGCACCTTGTCAGCGACGGTTTCCTAACTGTTGGCCTGTCTGCCAGCACGTCTCTCTACCAACCGATTAACCTGTTTGCACTGTCACTTGTCTCTCCTCTTGCAAAAAAGTAACATTTTCTCTCTGCAATGCTGCATTATGTGGTGGGATGAAATCAATTCTTCTGTCACCTTTTCTGCCCCCTACATAAACTCATAGACACATCTTTCCTGGCGTTTTTCCTGAAGAAAATGGTGTTCCATTTCGGAGGTGATGCTGTTGTGCTTGCCTTTGTTTTTCCTATTACGTGTGACCTCTTTTTCTGTTTGATCCGATAGTGTGGAAACTGGGAGTATTCCTATCCTTCATGGGTTAGGGAAGTGGAAAATAGTGTGGCACACTCATACGACCTGAATGCCGCCCACAGTTTGATTACAGCAATCAATCGAGGGGTAAAGAGAGAAAGAGCGGAAGGGAGTGTGTGTGTGTGTGTGTTCAGGTGTGGACAGCAGCCTATTGTGGGTCTGATAAAGCAGAACAGACAATCACTGTGGACTCAAGGATACTTTACGTGCACTCATCTGAAGAATGTGTGGGACTAATATGAAAAAGAACTTCTTCTGAAGGGAAGATGAAAGAACAACAAGAACACATCACATCCCTCCTGGACTACAGCTTGTGTTCCCAACTTTCTTTTAGTATGCATCAGTACTTTTTTTTAACATATGAGTGGTTTCAGTGATTCAGTCCTGTCTCACCACAATGACACCTCAAACGTGGAGCCCAGGTCAGGTAAACCATTTGTAAATTGGAATCATAAATAGTATTGGGGGCTACACGGTCACAGCAAGAGGGTTCCTGGTTCGAATCCCATCTGGGGCCTTTCTCTGTGGAGTTTGCATGTTCTGCCTGCGTATGTGTGTGTTCTCTTCAGGTACTCCGGCTTCCTCCCGCCGCCCAAAAACATGCATGTCGTGTTAATTGGTGACTCTAAATTGTCCCATAGAGTGATTGTGAGGGTGGATGGTTGTTTGTCTCTGTGTGGCCCTGTGATGGACCCTGTCCAGGGTGTAATGACAGCTGGGATAGGTTCCAGCCCCGCACAACCTTGAGTTGGATTAAGCCGGTACAGAAAATGGATGGATGTAGTGTTGGCAGGTTGAAGTTGTAACACTGTGTGCACACTATTTTTCCAAATGGCAAAGAGCCTGAATAAATGAGTGGTCACTGACTATATATTTCAGAGGTAATACCCACTCTTAATCTCTCAGCAGCAATCTGTTTCCAAAGTCCAGTTAACAGGGCAGGGCACTACACAAAGTTTCTGAAAAGGCTGTGCTTTAATATCTGCACAGCCAGAAAAAAATTAATCGAGTGACTCATTTAAAGGCGCTGAATCAACTAAATGACTTTGTGAAGCGTAATCATGCAGCCCAAGTTATAGAGGTGAGATACGCTACACATGTCTGTCATAAATAGTCTTTCTGCAATCAGTTCCAGAATCCCAATGACTATCTAATGATCTCAGAGACAGCAAGATTGATCCAGTCCTCTATCAGTGTAATGGGAGATTGTAAGACTTCGAAACTCTCTGATTGGTCTCCCAGAAGAACTGACAGCAAACACTTGACGATTCTCCCTGATGCCTGTAATGGAGATTTTTAAGACCACCCGCAGATGATTAAAAAAGAAGGGCCCATCACAGTAAACAACAAACTTTGGTATAATCTCTGCATCATCTGAGAAAGATGCACAAAGTTCAACTCACTAACCTTTAAACTGGAGTGACCTTGAACAAACGGGCAAGTGTGCATGACTGCTCAGAATGAGACAAAACTGGCAATAATGCAAGAACTTAAAACATGACAAGCTGCAGATGATGCAAACAAGTGACCTTTTCATGATTGTTTAATTAATCACACAAATGTACTTGATTTACGGTAAAGCTTAATTCAACAGTTACAGTACTTGCTTTGTGAAGATACGATCGTTTAAGAGTGTTCTTACGAGAGCGTGCAGCCACTCTACCTCTGGACATCTCGTAATCTGTGTTCACGTGTGTTGTGGCCACTGATCCAGCCATGCATGCATGTTACTGCATGTGGCAATTAAGCAGGAGTTGCTCCGTGTGCAACTTGAAGAGCTCAAAGTCAGGCTCTGCTTCTGGTATTGGCTCTATTTGCTTTGGACTGAGAGTCAGTTGCTTTACATCTATTGTTTTTCTAAGGTTGTTCATTGGACTTTTTAACACAATCAATTCTTATGATATTCTCCATTAGCCTCATCACACATGCAAATGGTTCATAGAAGACTTTATGTTTGTGATGAGCAGGTAAAATTAGAACAACGATTGACAAAAGGTCAATTCACATTTTTCTGGAGAAAGACAATTATAAATGGTATTCTGTGTTTGCTTGAAACCCCCATCAGCAAACAGCATGAATAGAAGTGTGTTGAAGCCTTTATCTACATGACCTTTTCAGTACAAAAACAAAACAAAACACTGTTTTCTTTCCTTGTGCAATTATGAACCTTTCTACTTGCATTAAATAGATTTTTCTAACTCTACAAGCAGCATCAGGATTGAAAATAAAATATTGTAAGGCACAGTGAGATAAGGATTATATTTTACGTTTAAACTCAACAATGATAACAACTATGATAAGAAAATAAGAGTTAAAGTACTTCTAAAGCTTGTCAGGGGGGACACATACACGTTTTAAACCAGTTTACCATTAAAGCCTGGATGATTGTACAGCATGCCCTCAATAAATCACTCATGTCTTCAGTTTATTATACTCTATTCTTGAAACTGTGGTCACTGAAGACCAGATAGAAACTACTCACTGGGGCAGCAAGGCAGTAGAGCAATAGAAGGCAGAGTGTGCCTGACAGCCAGCTGTTCTGTGTTTGGTCTTGAATCATGACAACCCAACATGCCTCCTATTTTCCATTACGTGTTTATCTGCAATGCAAATGGATGTCGAGTTCAAGGACTCAATCAGACATCAAAGACATGTCCAAAGTGTTCACTTCAGAGACGGTTGAAGGTGCATTTGGCAGCTCTCCACTTTCTCTTGTAATCAATACCTTTCATTAGATACTTAGCATCAACAAAGGTAATTGGCCTCTGTATCCATCTGCATCTCGTCCCATATTCACTGCTTTAACATCTGCAAACGTCACCTTATCCTTTGAACTACGCTAATGCTTTGCATGAGTCAGGCTACAGGAAGTAGTCACAACAGAGCATCCTTGAATGATGATCCTTTTGCAGTATTCAACCAACTGATTACCACATGTGTACAAAACTTGTTATTTTTCTCACATTACGGGGTTTTCTTTCATTTTCTTGGTTTGGAGTTTATCATGCCTTTTAACTGTCTCAACACCTCCCCTGCCTTTTCCGGGAGGCATCCTCCGGAGTCTGCCCATAGACATAGCTTCTCTAGTTTATCCAGGCTCTGCCCTGCACCAAAGAGCTTCACTGGGAGGTGTCCTGGGGCCGTCATAGACAGCTACCTGATAGCCCCAAAAATGGCTTTGCTTGAGTCTAAGAAATAACAGCTCTACCAACAGTGGTTGATTTAAGCCTATATATAGCTTTTGAATGAAAACCAAAGCTGAAAGCATTCCAATTGCACCACAGTTTGATGCACTAACTAATGCATAACGAAAGATAAACTGCAACTGAAAAGTGAGCAAACCCCCTCATTAAGCATCTATCTTCTTTCATTATTCTATCCTTCATCCTTCCCTCTACTTTATCTCCACCTACAATCTTCTATACTGTCCCATTTCCACTCCTCTCCATCACTTTAAAGAGCCTATACATCCTGATTTCCCCAGTTCTGCAAAGGATTATTTATTCAGAGGGAACTCTATAAATCATTTCCATCTGACCAGGATCTGATTCCTGCAGACGGAAGGAGAAAAAAAATAAGCATGGATGTGGGAAGATTTGCTCCCTCTAGAACGCTGCCACCTGGGCTGTTAGTGTCATGTCGCATTAATGAATGCTGAAAAGCACGAGAAGGCCAACATGAAAGTTCTAAGATCTGTAGAGTGCATACTGATGAAACTAGGCTGGTATGTAGAGCACGTAGAGTCTTGTGAACACTAATGAGCGCAGAGGTGTGTTAGCATGCATGTAACAATTTAATATATTATATTTCCCATAAGAAGTTGGACAAAGGAAAAGGTAAAAAGAAGACGAAAAAAGAAACAGGGAGAGATGGAGCCAAGATAAATAAAGACTTTGATTGATCAAAGATACGAGCATCTTATAAAACTCCACTTTCAAAAAGATTGGGCTGTGATTTAAAATGCAGATTAAAAATAGAATGCAATAACAAATCTCATAAACCAATAATGCTTTCCGTAGCAGAGGAAGAGTGCAGGTGCTGGACTGGTCTGCCTACATTCCAGATCTTGCACCAATTAAAACACAAAATTCGACAACAAAGTCTCAGGACTGTTGAGCAGCCAGAACCAAGATCAGACAAAAATCATCTCCCAAAGGTGCAGCAACTGATCTTCTTAGTTTCAAAACTCTTTTTGGACTTATTAAAAGAAGAGGGGATGCTACACAGTGGCAAACATGGCCCTGTAGGAAGCCTTCTGAGACATGTTCCTGCCATCAAATACAAGATAAGCTCACAATTTCATGAAATGGTCAAACGTTTCATGTTTTCTGTGTTCCACTGTGCATGAAATGTTGGTTTATTACATCATCAAATCATTGTATTCTGTGAAGAAATCAAAACTACTTGGTTTGACTTAGGAAACAATTATTGTTTAGACGAAAACGTGTTTCTTTCCAATGTCAGCATCACAGAAGTCATTTCTACACTTCATGTGTAATTGCTCACAAGATGCTGCATATTCATTGACTGTAATTATCATATCTGCCTGCGTGACCCACGGGCCTCTTTTCTGGAGAGGAGCAGTCTCAACACAGGAATTCTTAGTATTCCTGCCGCTCTTCTACTGCTAGCGTGAAGGCTTCAGTGACCATGAGCAAACAAAATGTGAACATAATTGAACATCATACAGCAGCTCAGCAAAACAGATAATCCACTATTTCTTTGCTAATAGAAATAAACTTTACACCAATAAATACAGCGGTATGCTGCAGTGTAACCACTGCTGTCTGTCATTATCATTAAAAATAATTAAATATTTCTTTCTGGAAGTTTAATTCTTCTTGATTTTTTTTTATTCATCATTGATAGATGATAATGAATAAAATAGATGAGTGTTTAAAGGGGAACTCCGGTATTTTTAAACCTAGACCTTATTTCTGGCATGAAATACGTTCATCTGCTCACCGAGAACAGTTTGGTGAAAGTCGGCGTCCTTCGGAAGATATTTAGATAACTGGAGATCCATATAACGGAGTGAACGGGGCTTAGACGATGCAGCCTCTAAATAAGGCATTATCTGTCTTTATTTCACCAATACTTTAAGAAGAATGAATGAATGAACATGTACTATAGCTCTGTTAGCTCATAGCTGCTGTGTTGTTGTTATTAGCGGCTATCGGGGGGCTTATAGAGGGCTTTCTACACACTTGTGCGCGTTCATTCATTCATTCTTCTTAAAGTATTGTCTTCCGAAGGACACCAACTTTCACCAAACTGTTCTCTATAAGTTGATAAACATATTTCATGTCAGAAATAAGGTCTAGGTTTAAAAATACCAGAGTTCCCCTTTAACTCTTGTGATGCATTATATTTCATGTTTTAAAGGTGACGACTTTGAGTACCCTGATCTGTTTCTGGCTTTTGGTGCCCAGGTTTGTTTGTCTTGTGTTTACACTTGAGCCCACGCATGAACCCATGTGAAACCATAGTCAGTCCTTGTAATGATAGCAGCATGCTTCCCTGCTCCACAGATGGAGGTAAAAGTTACAACAATGACAACAGAAAAGATGATAAAAGATTAACATGGATACAAACAATGGAGAAATGCAATGATAATAAAACCTCTGGTCTACAAGAGAACTAACAAGGGTGCATTTTGCCCCACAGATTTAGCCAAATGTAGCTTTTAAACTTTTCTAGAACTAGCTGTGTCGACCTAAAATTGTTACTGTCTCTTGCAGAGTGCATTTTTAATGTTTGGAACAAGCACAGTAAAGATGTCAAACAGCCGCTGAGGAGACGATTCACGTCTGTGCAGCTCCATCTGATTAGTGTCATGCATTTTGGGATATTTGTTATTACGATGGAAATGTCAGTGTGTCTATAGATAGGTTAGCAGAAGTGCGATAAGACTGAGCCCTCGCTCCTCACCTGTCTGCACAGACAGAGATGGTAAAACAGACAAAGAAAGATGAGCAATGCAAAAAGCAGGTAGAAGTGGAGATAGGCTGTCTTTCGAAGTTAGTTGTTGATAAAATCACACGAGCAGGGATGGAAAGAGATGGAAAAGGGAGTCACTTTGTGTGCCAAATGAGAATCTTGCCGTATATATATGTGTGTGTGTATGTGTATAATAGCAGTCATTATCATCATTAGTCTTCAGCTCAGATTCACTTGGCTCACTCTCTCCCTGCACTCTTGCCATCCTTCACAATGCCCCTAAAATAGCCCCCTGTTTTAAATTATGCATGCTGAAAGAAATAAAGAGACTGCAGCAGAGCTGTTCTCTTCCCTTTCACCGGAAGATTTCTGCCCAAAAATGTTTTTTATTGTGCTTTTTTAAAGGAGAAGTCTAAAACTAAACTATTTAGCCAAACAAAAACGCAATGTGAAAAATCTTTGATTTTCAAGGACCATTATAAGACTATCAGGAGAGAGCATACAATGTTTGAATGTGCACGTTTGATGAAACAAACATTTGATTTATAGCAGGTAAAGGTGTTTTTCTTGGTTGGATGGGGTCAATTAAATAAGAAAGTGAGTGAAAATGAATTTGTGAAAGTGAGGGAGGTTTGATATGTTTGAGGGTTGTGTTTTAACACCATGAGAAATTTTGTTATTGGTCGCTATCATTTTACAGCTGATAAACACACTTTGTCATTTAATGCTTCTACCCTTCTCCTTCACATCTGTGTGCTTTACAAAGCAGCAAACAAGCACGTTTGTGCTTGTGCACACTGGTGGGTTGGTGGCGGGTTGGGCTTTTGAACAGATTATTCTTTACACCACTTTGGACTGGATGGTCTTCAGTCTTTCTCAGCCCATTTATGCTCATTAATGCTGTGGCATTTCCCTCAGAGACACGACAGAGTCGGACCTGCTGGCAACCATCCCTGAACCTGAATGCTTCAGACAATTTAGACGAACTGGATGATGAAGGCACATATGTTAGAGCTACTACTACTAGGTATTCACATCACATTGGAGTGATTTAAATGTTGAAAAAAAGAAAGGGTGTTTAAGAAAATAGATGAATGGATGGATAAAATCATCTGAGAAGGAGGTTTGACAACATCACAGTAAGACCTATTTGGATAATGATGGGTTCTATAAACACAGGCAAAGAGAAAAGTCTTGTCTTTTATTTACTATGTATTTTACCTACTCTTACCTACACTTTGGACCACTGTCGTTATTTCAAAGTGGTTTATAGCTTCTTATAAAGCTGGATTGGATTGGATTGGAAGGGGAGTTTCGCTATAGGAATACCACTCTTTCTCTTTCCCTGTCACCCAATCGAGTAACGAATCAACCAATCGTGTATGTTACACTAAAGACTGTCTTCTGCATCAATAAGAGATGCCGGAGGAAATGAGTGAGTCTTTTGCTTTGATTGCAGAGGGGCTTCACCTTACAATCATCTCCTATAGCTCTCAACATTTTTTTGTTCTTTTTTTATTCAGGCCGACGCAGGACATTTGTTAAAGAGTTATTTCCAAGATATTTGCAGAAATGTGATGAAGGACGCTGAGGCAAATTGAAACTGATCCTTTAAAATAAGCTTCATAGGAGCCAAGCTGAAACCTTTGAATGCTGTTTACCAGTCACTGAAGTGGATATAGTCTGCCATTGCATATGAGTCTGTTTTCTTAGCTCGGAAAATTTCCCCTAGGACAATATAACATTTTTCAAAATTGCATCTTGTGAGCACATCATATCATTCTTCATACCTCCGCAACTCTGTTTGCAAAGAATATTTCACTGTAAATGAAGGGTTTGGTGGCTGTAATTTTGGCAGAAAAATTAACTAGGTTTATACTAAATGCACTTTTTCAATAAAGGATTCACATTATTAATTGAAAATAAGCTTCTCGGAGCCGCCCCTCCCTCCTGTGACTACCTAACTCATTTTAGATGACTTCTCTGCTAAGAGCAGAATGTTTTTGTTTATATTCTATTTTATATTGCCTCAGCCTGCACAAATTACAGCAGAGTGCCTTTCAAAGAGCACTTATTAAGAATGCAAATGACGTTGGGTTCAGTTTAGCAGCTACACAGAGGCCCGAGAACAGGAGGGGGGGGTTGTGTTCTCTCGGAACAGACTGTGTGCTGAGAGAGAAGGAAAGAGGGAGTGGAGGGGAGAAAACGTGCAAAGAGAAGGAAACAATCAAATGAAAGGAAAAAAGGAGGGCTGCCCACACAGACACTTTTCAATTTGTTCACTGAAAAAGGGAAGTAGCTTGGAGGCAGAGCACAGATATTATGTTTGTAAAATACAGCAGTGCTTTTATGCTTAAGCTAATTTCCATTTAGATTGTGTATTCACATGTTTGCCCAGTTGTCAGCTCTGGGAGTCAGTTCACTCTGACAGTGTCCAGCACTTTCACTGCAGGACAAGCTTTCTTACAATAATGCGTGCACACTATTTTATGATCACTATTGTTTCATTAGAGTCTCTCCAACAGATAATTAGGTCCACACATGCTGACTTCTCGGAGTGTTTTTCACCTGCAGAATCATAAACTGTTCATCCCAGATTCAACCAGCAGCATGATTACAGGAGTTTATTTGTCCTTGTACAAGTAATTGGGCAGTGTATGAATGGATTCCACCTTCGTATTCAATTGGCCCAATTCATTTTTCAAATGCTACCTTTAGTACGGGTTCATCACACCCAGAAATCTGTTTATTTCACAGGTCAAAATATGAACTTGAGTGTGCAGAAGATTACCAATTTTCACAAAAAATGAATGATTTATTCTCATCTTCTATTTTCTTTTGTGACAGTCCAAACTGTTAAATTAATTCTGGTCCCATCTCAGAGAAACATTGTTTTCTTTGCCTCCTACAAGTCTCATCAATCACAGAGCTGCATTTGATGGAGTGTAATGATTTGTGTGTAGATGTGTTCCAACTGCTGATCAGGCAGCACAGCCGAAAGATTCAAGCTATTCTTCAAGTAGATTTTTGGATAAGTCTATATTATTTTACTTTAACCAACACTAAATTTCACCTCTGCAGGTGATAATTATTAGAACTAAGCTTTAGACAAAATTCAAGCAGTGAGGCTTTTCAAAATCCATGCCGTTCTAATCTTCTAACCACAATGATGTAACTCTGGGTAACAATCCAGCTAAAGAAAATATTGCATACATTTTCATATATCTCTGTCTCAGTTGCAAATTCCTTACTTATTCATTTGTTTTGGAAATTTATGAAAACTGTGAACGAACACCAGTTGACTGTGTTTAGAGTCTTATTTTAATGTTGTAATTCATTTAAAGCACATGCAGAAAATTCAACTTCATGAGGACAAATAAGAGTTCATTTTGTGCTTATTATGTTTAAAAGTTAGAATAGGTTTACTTTCCATAAAGTGTGCTTCCAGCACTTGAATACACAGCTAGTAGGACTTTGTATGTGTGTGTGTGTGTGTGTGTGGGTGAGTGTGTGTGTTTGTGTAGCTGCGTGTGCACGCATACAGACCATTTATCAAAAAGTAGACAAGACCCAGATCAATAATGAGAACTATTAGGAAAAGGAGTGAGCTGCTCCTTCACATGCTTCAATGTGATAATTGATTCTTGTGAGGCAACTACCGCTGTTCATTATAATGATGTTCTTTACTGCAGTGAAAAAGTACAGGAGCTGTTTGTGTGCGAGAGAGAGAGCGGGACTAAGGCCACTGCTTCAGACTGCCTCCATGAACTTGTCTTTCTGAGTCTTTTTCCTTATCTCTCCAGAGCCCTGCCAAGTGCCAGGCCATGGACTCATCTGTAACTCAGAGCACCTGGAGTGTGGCCATAAATGCAAACTCCACTATGAGCACAACATCCGCCTTGACCTCAATATTCTGCCCTCGAGAAACTATCAGCATGCCCAGGGAAGCAGGGGAGCAGCAATAATAGTAAGACTTCGAAGGCACACCTGCAGGATTGCTGTTGGCGACTCGAGGAGGCATGAATGTCTTTTAATCTCTTTGTGGCTTCGTTCAGCTTATCTGTTCTCCATATTTCTTTTGTTCCCCCCACAGTTGTCACTTTAACATGTTTCTTTGACCTTTTCTGCGCTCGTTCTTTTCCTCCTGGCCTTTTATGGACACAGCTCCTTACCAGTGACTTACCAATGCGAGAGAGAGAAACTTAAATGGTATTTTTAGGAAGCACTTGACCTTCTTGTTTCCCTGTTTTCTTGGGATTCAATTATTGAGCAGTGAAATGAAATAACTGCCAAGCAAGCATAGCAAGAACACCACTCAACCAGCTGTCGCTGCCTAGGTAGATATGTGTTTATGTAACTGGAACTGTGCTCCTTTTATAACTGCCTCACTTTTCTTAGAATATTACAGGGGAATGAGAAAACTCACTAACAGACTAAGAGAAAGTAATTGGACTCTTTTCATTAATCATCTTTGTGTGTAATGCATTTCATAAGCAGATGAATTTACCCTTTATAACACTCTTCATGTTCTGTATGTACATTAAGTAATTTGTGTCTATTCTCTGATGCAATACAATCAGGGTTAATTTGAGAGACAGATGTTATGATACGTCACTTTTAGGGACACCTGTCAATGCAGTGACCATTTTTCAACAGGTGCTTTTACTTTGATTTTAGAAAGCTAGGACTGAAGGAATATACCTTTTTGTTATTTGTTTTACGTGGGATTTTGGCTCGTACTCATGAGTAGTCAGTGTTTCACCCACAGTAGACAGCAGTCGGAACACTCACAGTTGGGAGGATCAGAAACGAATCCTAAGGGACGAGCTAAGCGAAAAGTTATAGGACAGGAGCAAGAATTTTCACCATCGAAAACAACTACAACCAAAGCTTTCACAAGATGTTTGAATAAGAGACGTGTGTGCTTTTTGTGCATCAATTCAGCATTCAGACATTCAAACGGAACCAGTCAACATAACTGTCTGCGCAACTGCTCAAAAAGAAAAACTACCATGAAAATAAAGAAAAGAAAAAGACTTGAAAGAAAGAAGAAGAAGAAAACGCTCCCTCCTCTGCCTTCATCCACTAAGAAACTGTCAGTAGTGCATGCCCCTAATAAATGAAATGAGCATCGAGTGCTTGTTTAGTATCGAACGTAACTTGGTCAACAGCTGTGAAATCATTAAACTCCACAGTAGACATTTGTGAAATGTGTAAAGCTGCTCACCCCAATCCTGCCGTGCAGATTGCTGCTCATTTCGTCAGGGTTTGAAAACCTAACCAGTTATTTCTCTAATAAATCATGTTTGGCCGGGTTGTCAGTGATGTATGTTAGTATATTTCTGTGGTGTGACATTTATCCCTTTTTCACATAGACTTTAACAACAACATGTAACCTGTGCAAAGCTGCAGCACACCTCATGCTTTATAATACATAAAACTGAAATTCACCTGAAGTTTTTGTCCTGGGGAGTAGCAGATACACTCACTACAATCAGCTCACTACTTGTGCTTCATCTCTCCTCAGTACAGATGAAAAGGGCTGCTGAGTCCTTTGGCATGCATTATCATTCTGATACCCACCTTGCACCCTATCTGCAGTCACGACAACCACCTCTAACTTCCACAGAGAAACACTTTGACCACATATCGATGACAAGCCTTTCTTATCAATGGCCTAAACAAGCTTGATACACATCAAATTCACGGATGGTAGGAGCAGGAAGAAAAGGAATTGGAAAAATGCCTCTGAAGAGTACAAGACAAACACACAGCAAGAAGGAGTGGTGAGCGTGTCTGACATTTCTAGTGCTGGTATTTTGCTGAGCGAGACCCAGAGGGAAAGGAATTGAAGAAGACTCCCATCTCTCTTTAGCATTTGTTTGGGGGCATCCTTGCAATGAGTTGCCTGGACCAATAAAGCATGCAGGGGGGTGAAGAGCTGTCATAAAGTGGCTCAGAAACACGGAACGAGCAAGGCAGAGGAGAGCTCGAGAGACGGAATAAGATAAAAGACGACACAAGAGATGGCAGAGCAATTTCAAGGGTCTGAGGGCTTGTCATGATGAAGCGCACATCTTGTGTTGCTGGAGAAGGCGCTAGTAGGGCTGTAAGACTTGCATGCCTGCCACTGGTAGACAGTTCGCTGTGTTGAGGAAAAGTCTGAGAATAGTTTGGACACTGTTACTGCAACATGCCTGCAGTGCAACACAGTACTTTCACACAAGAGCTGGGAGTCCTGTCTCTCCATTAGACTGTGTAACCACAGCTATAGTTACGTTGTTGCACAGCTATGCTTTTTAGAATGTGCCATTTGTGGCTCTTTGGTCCTTGTGATTTTTAAATCCTTATGATATTGCAGTCCAGCATCACAACTAAACATTTAATAACACAGGATATTGTGTCAGTGTCAAATTGCCTTGAACAGGCTTGCAGTAATTTCGCTGAGACAATATTTACTGCAGCAAAGCTGAATACTTTCAGTAATAATCCACTTGATACACCAGGAATGAAACACTGTTTGTCTCTGGAGCACACAGCTTATAGACTTTTGATGAAAATATTATGTACAGCTCTGAAGACGGTGAATTCATCCTGAGCAGGGCTGCTTTGTTATCAGTGATTTTATTGAGGAAACTATAAATAAGTGCATCAGCCAAGCTGTTTTATGCGTTTTGCTTTGTGAAATCACGACTGCTCATCAGAAGTTGCAGATACTGAATTGAGTTACCGCTGCTCTGCCAGGTTCTTGAATTATACACACAGCATCTAATCATTTGGAGATGATGTCGGTCCTGTTGCTGCAAGATGTAACAATTTATACACCTAAAGATAAGAAGGCCACATTCTACGTTTGTTTCTTCATGTTACTAAATGTGGCAAAGCTTCCACTGGATCAGGAGGCAAAGTAAAGCTACAGACTGGGTCGGTCTTATCATAGCTCTGCATCGGTCCATGGTAAGTCTTCCTGCTCCTTACTTTCAGCTTATTTTGCCACATTCGGTATCTCAGCAGAGGCCAAATCATCCTGACTCTCCAACCGTGGATCATACACTTTGTGTATAAAATAATATTAAAAAAAAAGTCTTGAGTACTAAACTATAGCTGATTCCTCCCATGATCAACGGCCTGTTGATTTGTAACAACAAAGTATATACTGGGGATGCATGGTGGTGTGGTGGTTAGCACCGTCGCCTCCAGCTCCAGCCCACTCGGGGCCCTTTTTGTGTGGAGTCTGCATGTTCTCCCCATGTAATGTGTGGGTTCTCTCCGGCTCCATCCCACCATCCAAAAACATGCATGTTAGGTTAACTGGTGTCTCTAAAATTGTCCTTAGGAGTGAGTGTGAGTGTGGTTGTGTGTGTTGTTTGTCTCTGTGTGGCCCTGTGATGGACTGCCAACCTGTCCGGGGTGAACCCAGTGACCGCTGGGACAGGCTCCAACCCCCCCGTGACCCAACCGACGGATTAAGCGGGTATAGAAAATGGATGGAAGTATTTACTGCTGTACCTGCATCTAAAATATGAGCCTGTTACAGATGCTTCAACAACAGTTTTGTGCTTTCCAGAACAGTCATGGAGGATGGAAAACAATTACTGGGGGGACAGTTAGAGTTTTGTGTTACAGTTTAACTTAAGTAAATTTGTAATTGCCTTGGAAATTATCATAAAATTGACAGCTTACTGATTAACACTGTTAAAAAAGGGATAAAATCAGAATGAAACTGGGCTCGAATACTCTGTTTTGATGCCTTCATTTCTGCTGACAGGGATCACTTGGTTTTTCATGCCCTCAGTTATACTTTTCCAGCCACTCTTCTGTTAATTTCTACTCTCCCTTCCTCTCTGTCTATATTTATGTTGTATCAGCAGAGAAAATATGCCAGTGGTGACTCAGAGTTTAAAGGTCATGTACAGTCCTCGCAGAAACAGGGTGGAGAGCTGAGGGCTAAATGCCATTTTCAGTTTGGCCAATATAGAGCACGGCTAGAGGTGAGGTCACAAGGTCTGATGAAAACAAATCCATCACTTTGCTGTCCAGGTAACAGGCCAGAGAGCTGAGGGGTTAGGAGCACATGAGAGGCTTAGGTTACAGAGGCAGAGGATGGATGGATGGATGGATGGATGGATGGATGGATGGATGGATGGATGGATGGATGGATGGATGGATGGATGGATGGATGGAGTGTGTTATTGGAGTGGAAGGATAATATTAAGCAAGGCTGAGTTGTGCAAACATGATATCAGGCTGATGTTTGATGAAGAAGGAGGTCAGTAGGCCTAAATCTGTAAGCAGCTACAGTGAAATAGTGTAACTCTTTTTCTTTTGGGGTGGGGGGGCAGTCTATAACACTGTTCAGACATGCTCTGTGGTCTTTCAAAGGACACATTCACAAACTTTTGCACCTATAAAGGAATGCTCAGTGCGTCAGGGTAATTTTGAATATTAATTTTCAAGATCATCACCGTTTCTTTTATTTAAGATATTTTTCCATAACATAAATGATCCAGTTGTGCAGAATACTGGTATATAAGGTCATCTTTATAAACTGTTATAAACTGAGTTTATAACATGTTACTGGATATAGTTTTCTGAGAATACAGAATTGTTTGTTTGTTGGTTGAATTTAACTAACAGAAGTATCAATTGAGTGCTTTTCCAGCCATTTACACTTAAAAGAAAAGCATTTTAGGCCTGATTTGTGAAGCCAAATCCAAATGGTTTACAACAGATGCCATTAAACTCTCCTGCAGTGCTCATCAAGGTTCGGCATTGGACTTTGACTTATTCAATGTACTCTTTATTCATCCACTCTATTGACTCACTTGATAATAACTGCATATTACTGCATAAATTGGAAATACTTCCCACCCTTCTAGCAGCCTTTCCTTTTACCAAGGCTACAGAGGGAACTGAAGTCAATCCCATCTGAGGTTAAACAAGAATCAAGGTGCACTCTCTATCTGTATTATTAAATCCATGTCTTTGAGATGCCACAAGCCCTTTTTATAGTGTAATGTCATTCTTCCATGTTATCATATTTAAAGGCTTGTCCCCTCTAAGACAGGGGTATACTGGACCTGTTCTGAACAAGCTGTAGCCCCTCAGAGCACTGAAGGTAAACACACTAGAAATGGGACACAGGCTGTTTAAAAAGGCTGCCGAAGCATGCAATGCTTGCCTTCTCCAATATACCAAATTCCAAAAAATAGGTTAGCCTATTAGCTCATCAAATTCTTCAGGTACTGACTAATGACCCATTTGTTTGGATCGGATCCTCTGTAACATTAAAACAAAGGTCAGGGGCGGGAATCCTACACTGGACAACAGACTGTATCTAAAAGATGGGCTGGGTTATTGACTTTCATGGTTTTTAAAGGCTGTCTCCAGAAAAAAATTGGTCTCTTCAGATTTCCATTTAAAAAGCAACAATTCATTCACTAGATTCACTCCTTTTGAACAGTGAGCAGCTTTTCATTCTGAAGAAAGCTGTCTAGTAATGTTTCAATTATAACTCCTGTTTAAAAGAATAAATGAATAAAAGTTTGAAGATTCGCCACAATATCCTACCAGTGTCTGACTTCATAATGGCTACATCCACTTCTTTCATTTAGTGGGTGCTTTTCCTCCATCCGAGGCACTCAGACAAGAAAAAAGCACGGAAATAAAAGGCTGGCAGCAAGAAAGGGTTTCTTAAATGGAAGGGAAAACATTTGCCTGTGGGACAAACCATCACCTTCAACAACTATAAAGGATTATTGTTTCTTTAATAATCAAGAAAAAACATACAATACAAGAAAACCACCAGCTAACAACGCTGTTTAGTGTGAAGATAAGTGGGGTAATAATGCTCTAATTAGAGAGTGTTGTCTCTCACCCTCTGTGCGTCTCACATTAACTCCTCGTGAGTTTTGTGACAACCGATTTGGTCATGCGTGCATGTTAGCACAGATTTTGACCTAAGATTCTATTACACTAGAATGACATGCCGTGGTTTTCTGAAGCCATTGTTCTATGACCTCAGCCATAGGATTGAGTTGCCACACATAGTTTCTGCATCTTTAATTTAGCAGCCAGGGCATACACTGGTTGATAAGCTGTCTAAACGCTGTATTGTAATGCATGTGATTGTGTTGGCACAGTCCCAGTCTAAGTCGTGGACAGGTAGGATAGTTCAAAGCTGCTAATCTGATATAAAAAGTATGTTTTGGAGGAAGGTTGAGAAAAAGTTTGCACACAGGAAGACTCCCGTTGGCTGGTGCTCAGGTTGATGCGCAAAGATACTCACATTTTCACCCAGAGGTGTATTCAAATCTAGGATTTTTTTAGTATATACTGTCATTTTACACCTGTAAATTTAGAACAAGGATAATAAAACCAGGATGCAAATTTCTTCACATTAATAACATTGTAATTTTATTCATAGAAACAGAAACTGCACAATCCAGTGTTGAATGTCGGCCTGCACTTAACTTTTAAACTCATTATCATCTAACATCAAATGGTTATCTTCTCTCACAGGAAAACATCTTCATTCTTAAATCTGACTGAAAGGATGGAGTGCTGACTCCATCAAGTCCCAGGAAGTTTAGCCAGACTGCGTAATAGCTAATCGTTCAAGCCTGAGACACACCTAACAAGGCATGCTGGAACCCTGGCATTGAGTACATGCCATTCTCAGTGGCTCTCTGACAATGTGAAAGTGATAGGCTGTCCCCTGAGACCAGAATAATGTACATTTTGCTGCTGCTTCTAAAGGGCTAATGGGGTGAGCGTGGAAAGAGAAGAGAACGGCTTCAATTCTGGCAGTGGCAGAGAAGCTAAACCCTCAGAGAAACATGGGTAGAGAGAGAAAAAATAAGATGGAAATGAATGGTAGTAAATTTGAGACACAAAGAAATGAAGCAATATAGAAAGGCAGTGCTGGCCAGATGAAGTGACGTGAAATTGAAAACCTCAGAAGGGAAAAGTAAGTGACAAAGGCAGCCATATTAGAGTCTGTATGGTTGCCGTAAAAGAGTAAGATGGATAAGCAGAGAAAAGGAAAGAGATGGAAAGGCAAACAGTAATTATAAAGATTGAAGATGGATGAGTCGGACAGAGAAAAAGAAAGACGGTGAAAGGAGCTAAGATATGGTGTTAGGGCAGAGAGAAACTGTTAAAGCACTAAGAGGTTCTGCGGAAAAGCAATTTAGAGCTCTAATCAGATTGCTATTGAATGTGCGGGAATTAGACTTTAGCCCCATAGCTGCCTTGGCTATAACGAGACACACTCAGCATCCAGTGCAGTTAGTCCTCAGTGAGGCAGGTGACACACTGGCGAAAAACTACCGAACCCAGTCAATGTGTGTGTGTGTGTAAAGATAAATGTCATGTGAATAGGTTTTCTGTGTGCACGCATGCCTCAATCATGTTTTCCTTTGTGCGTTTCATGAGATAAGTTATATTGAGTTACAGCCTAAAATTTAGTTTAGCATATCTGTGATGCTTGGAGAAAAATGAATGTCTGAGTCTTCTGTTCATAAATCCATCCATCCATCCATTTTCTATACCGTCAATCCGTTAATCGGGTAGCGGGTTCAGGGCTGGAGCCTATCCCCTGTTCATAAATATGCTCTAAATATCTACAATAACATGGAAGTAAGTTTATCTAGTAGATATCCATCTGTCAACATCAGAAAAAAAGGAGTTTAACATTGGTGAATGGAAAGCTGGCACCATTTATGTTAAGTGCAGAGTTTTACCTTTGTTTTGAGGGTATTTATTCACATACAGAAAAAGCTATTCGATACATTCTGTCCTGTAGATCGTTCTTGTTCAGGGGCTCAAATATAATTAGACAACTTAACACGAATAAAATGTTCCGTTTTAGCCTTTGCAGGGAACCGTTTGCAGGGACTTTCTGTAGTCTGGAATCCACAGACATCACCAAAGAATGGGTTTCCTCTTTTGTGATGTTTGCCAGGCCTTGAATAAAAGTGGCTTAGGTGTCTTGGTTTCATTTTTAGTTCTGCCTTTGTGTTTTGTAAAATGCAGCTCAGCCGGTTTGACATCAGGTGATTCACTCATCCACTGCAGAATATTCCCCTTTTTTCCCATAAAACTCCTCGGCTGCTTTCACAGTGTGTTGTGAGTCACTGTCCATCTGCACTGTGCTGTGCTGTCCAGTCAACTTTGCTGCATTTGGCTGAATCTGAGCTGACAGTGATTCCCTGTACACTTCAGAAACTTCCAGCTTCTCCTGTCTTCTGTCATGTTATCAGTAAACACTGGTAGCCATGGCGCCAGTGGAAGCCGTGGTTACGCACACACACACACGCAAACACACCGCCTTTCATTTTTGTTTGTGCAGCCTACAGATGAATTGTTTCACTTACACTGGGAGCTCCATTGACAGCTTCCACATACAAATACCATGCTTGAAATCAACTCCACACCTTTTATCTGACTATTTATTCATTGGGGAGCTATGAATTTATATACTAAAACAACATCAGAGTCCAAATGTTTTCAGATCTAACTGTGTGATGCTTTTCTTGAGAATGATTCATAATTTGGTTCATAGTTCATTCGGCACTTGTTTCACACATATAAAAAGCAAGAAGAAGCAAAAATTAAAGCTGACATGCTCATACACTGTAAGGCCCCTTGAGCCAGAGAGGTAATTATTTTGTGGGGTCCTGTGCTGGCCCCTCCATGTTTCCCAATGACCACACAATTTCTGGGCTCACATCCTTTCTCGTCATGTTCTTTCTAACTGAAACTTCAGAACAGGCTGTTTCGAAGAGGGAGTAATTTTTGCCACATTTTGCTGTCAGGGCAAATTGGTGCTTTGGGATGAAGTATACCGTCATAGGTGATGGTTCTGGGAAAAGTATAATGAGAAGGGAGATGCAAGGGAAAAGAAAAGTGGTTAATAATGTATTGCAGGAGTAAGGTTGGACGGGATGGCAGTGGAGATGAGAAGAGCAAATTAGATAAAGAATAGTTGATGGAAATGTTTAAACAAAAACTAATTATATTAAGTGAGACTGTAGATTTTTCCTGGTTTGACCCGTTTGTTAAAAAAGAAAACACCTTAAGTTGGAAACGCTGCTTCTCAGCTATCTTACCACTCCACTCCTGATAGAGTGACTTTCTTTTATGCTGTTCTGCATGTGTGAGCGTGGAGGAGTGGATGGTGTGGAATGAAGAGGCGGTGTGCCATGCCTCCGAATGTGAGTGAAAGTGAAGACCGAAATAAATCCATCCCAAAACTTCACAACCTTTCTCTTTCTCTCTGTCACTGTGGTCTCTTTTACTCAGACTTCCTCCATCTTTGTATAACCTGACTTCTTTTGATGTGTGAGAAACTCAGAGGAACGAAAGACTTCAGCTCCTTCCAAAGGCCCCAAACAGAGGAAGAAACGTTTGATGAGAGAAGGCAAACTTGCCTAATGGCGTGTGGGTGGGTGGAAAGCACAGATCCTTGCAATACTAGTGAAATGATTTTTATCCCCTATTATAAATGCATTGAAGTCCATGATAGAGTTCTATGGTGCATATAAAGTGTAGTTTGATTTCACATTATGATTAGGGTTCAGAATGGTTAAACATAAGTGCAAATTACTCACATGTGAGTATGTTCAAAAACTCTCCCCACACTCTCATTTTGACGATCCATAGAAAGAATTCACCAGGTCTGTAGTGTGCAGATATAGTGAAGAGACAGCATTTGAATGTTTTAGCAGCTCAGAGACAGGCTGAATATTTCAGCATCGTGGAGAAAGAGAGACAAAGAGATGCGGGAGCTGTGCCCTAATTTCCAAAGCGATTTAAAATGGGTTTTTAGAGTGTAGTTAAAATCACAGATAAACAATGTCCCAATGTGAGTGATGTTATTGAACATAATGCCCCTCCCAGCAGACTCGTGAGATTCGAAAACCTCTAAAACTGGTATCGTATATTAACAGATTTCACAAAAAGCAGTGCTTTTTCTAACTAACAACATTGTTTCAAGTGAGTACTATTTGTTAACTAGTTAATCTATTGGATTCTGGGAATAATCAGTCATTGATCTGGACAATGAGAGAAAAAAAAGTTCTACAGTGTTTATTCTCTTCAAAGTCTATATAATGCGCTTCCAAACAATCCAATCCATACCTTAGTTAATGATTGCTGATATAAAGAATGGCTAACATAATAAATGATCTACAGGGAGATGAGAGCGGAAATATAATAATCGACCAAGTATTGTTCAAGTTTCTGTTGTCAGGAAAATAAATTATTCTCCTCAGACTGTCTCTGAAGAGGTCTCTCTGATCTAAATTAATCAAAAACAGCTAAATCTGATTCACATATTTGTGCTGACTACGATAGACAAAACCAAAATTACAAGTTAATTTAAAAGCAAATCAATTTCAGTCTGTTTCCCTGGCTCTGCAATTTTATTAGCTGTACTATTAATCTCTGCTGCCATCATTTTTAAATTAGTTGTGGCAGCCCTTATGTCTGTGCTCTAAGCTCAAAAGGTTGCAACTTGTTTATGGTAGCATGACAAGGTAATGGAATTGGAAAAAGTTGCACTTTGACTTCTGGCCAGTTAGCATTCCACTGGTTTGTCTGTCTGGTGGATTATTACACAGTTATTCTCAATGCATGTCGGTGCGGCACATCAAACAAGTGTCAACAAGAAAGCTAAAGAAAGGATTGAAAATCACTTCAATGCGCAAGTATAGGCACTCTATATATCATTCCTTATTCTTTTTATTCTTCCTCCATCCCCATTTTTCAAGACAGAAGTCATTCCGCATGCAATACATCAAAATGTGTGAGTCAGTTGGGAGCGGTGTGCTGGGACTCTTTAGCGATGCATTGTACAATGATTGAAAAATCCATAAAAGAAGTGTGATTAAACTCAACATACCAATTAATACATTACAGTAAAAACTTCATTCAAACTGTAAATGGGTATTTTTTCGTCTTTATTTGACATGTATTTGCAACATTGTAATTTGAGTTTAAAATGGTTTTTATTTGCTTTTCTTCATGATGTGCATTTATTGTGCAGAATGTTCAGGAATCACATGAAAAGTGGTTTAAAGCTTCTTTTCATCTTCAAAGTTTTTGCTGACTCTCATTGCAGTATGATGACTCATGCTTTAACTAAATCCCCTCAGAATGCAGAGTTTTCCCATCCAAACACTAAATGCCTGCTACAGCTCAAGTTCTGTGGGTCTTTTCAACCTATCGGAGCCCCTATCTTATATACAGGCATACAAATATGCAGATGTTTTCAAAAGGATTTGCCTTTCTGCTTCTGTCTCTCAACCAAAGAAAGCTGCGTTCAAATTGTCATCCTCTAAAAGATGGGAATCACCACAGTGCCAGTGGCTCAGATGGAGGTTGGGTGACTGGACGCCCCCTTTACTCAGTCCAGTAACAATCATAGCTGCCCCCATGGGTTATTTAAGCTGTCTGCTTCTCTGTCTACACTGAGCATGACTTTATTGTGTCAACAGCAGCGGCATCGCACGCTGAAAAACTCTTTTGAATTTTTATGATCTGTTGATGTGGTGAGTTCAGAGATTTGCATCAAAAAATGTTACATCTATCGGACAATAATTGCTTAAAACATGTTAAATAGCCAAGAGATGTGTCTTACTGATTTGTGGAGTTGGGCTTATGCAGTTTCTCATCAATTTTCTGCTTGAGATTTCTAGGACAGCACACTCAATCCCCCGAGGGATTGAGTGTGCTGTCCTCTGTTTGAGTCAACTTTGCAGAGACTTTAAGTTAAGAATTTTAGTTGCTCAGTTTAACTGTGCCATGCAGTCTTTAACTTAATACAGGAGGTGGATTTATGTCGACTTCACTTAGATTTTAATCTTTCATCAGTCAGTCATCAAGTGATAGGAAGGAACTTGGACTAGAACCAGAAGGTTTCAGGCAATTCAGGAGCAGAACCCTCCGTAGAGGAAAAAACTCTCTTGATGTGAACTTTGGGCTTTCTAATTTTGCAGACATGCACAAAACAGCTGTATAAAAATAACTCAGTGAAATAGGAACCTTCAAGAAGCATGTTCCTTTTTCATCATAAAAACTGCCATTAGGCAATGCAGCAATGCAAACCATCTATAAAAATCCATAAAACTAGACCTTGAGCAGGACAAGGATGTGTCATTGTCCAAGAAGAAATGTTCTGGAATAAAAGAGCACTCGAAATGTTTTAACTCATATTTCTCATGTGTGTACGTGTTTTATGTTAATAACCAAAAATCATTCATTCATCTCATGAATCACTGGAGCATTTTAGTCTTATGAGCGCTTCCATGCTGTTGTTCTTCATTTTGACTCACAAATAGATAAATAAAGACAAATCCAATCTCGTCAGTTGGCTGATTCCATTTTTTTTCCACTTTATTAGTTCAGAAATGTTTCACCAGGTCATCCAAGTCTTTGATCATTATGCCATCATTCTGGACTTGTGTGTGCATTGTCCCTCTGGGGACTGAGTGTACTGTCCTTGTGTCTGATTCAACTTAGTATTTTCTGTGTAATTATTCGATCTTCTTTGCCTTTGTATGTGCTCGGAGGCAGCATCCCAGAGAGCGCTGAGATGTCACAGAGGAACGCTTTGCATAATCTTCAACCTTGTCGATCAACGTGGGACTCTGAACCCCTCAAACCCTAAAATCTCCCCGGCAACTCACCATGGCAACATACTCGTGAAACTGTGGTCGGAGAGATGACGAAACCTCATTGTGGCCTAAGGTCCATAAACATAACATACAGCATGAAGTTAAAGAGCCTCTCAGGGAACCTTCTGTCCAATGGCGTTTTCTATCTTGATATTCGATATTAATCCAGTGTTGCACGTCAGCTTTACCATATTTAAGTCATTACTTCAAGTCATTTCTCAGCCTGAGAGAGTGAGAGTGACTACTGACTGAAGCCCATTCTGCTGGTCAACACAGGAAGAGAGATGGGACTCTTCTTAAACTGGATAGCTTTATGCGTAGATGCAGTTTTTCAGAACATTTCTTACTGTCTAATGCTGACACAGACAGCCTCACAAAGCATGTCAAAGAAAGAACATACAGATTATTCATCCCAAATATGGTCCAGTAAACATTTCACTTCAAAAACTTCTTCTGAGCCATGAATCTAGCACAAACGCATCCAAAGACATGTTATATGTCAAATTAAACCTCAAAGCGTCTGAGTGTCTTTCAAGTTAACCTCGTTTGATGTTTCATTATTCTGATTTTGAAAAGTTTTTGCTGTCATCTGAGTGAAAGGGGAGGTGACTGTTCTTGACATGTGTGGAATACTTTTGATCCGTCAAGACTGTAAGAAATAGAATGACAATTTTTTTTTTTTTTATCTGTACAGTTCAATAGTTCATTTAACCTTTTGTGTGGCTATAGTAACACCAACCCAGTTGGCATTTACAAAATAATTTGCCTCACCTGGAAGTCTGTCCTAAAGGTTAGATGGGCGGTTACATGTAAGGTGTTCTTGAGTGCAACACAGAGAGTCCACTTGCTCCGGGGAAGCTGTTGAGCAGTGAATTGTTGTTCTGGAATGCTCCCTGAGGTGGTGACATGAATATAAATTGTGTTGCTTTAAAGAGCATGCCTGAAGAGGAAGATTAAGATTAATTTCCTGGCTAAATGAGAGCAGCTGATTATAAAAGGACAATAACCTCACTCACTTCTCACAGTTCCTCACAGAGGATTTCCCCTGCAGACACAAAGGCTATCAGTGGCATTTTGCTTAAAAGAAATCTAAACTCACACTCTGTCCTTGTGTATCTCTCTCCTTCTTACCGTCGCCACTCACTAATTAATTAATAACAAGCAACTGTAAAATTGCCTCCACCCAGAGTCTTCTATTATGTGCAAAACCAAGTCAATTTTCTGTGGGATTGTCAAGAAATAAAAGGGCTTTCGCTACATCATTATTATGTTATCTTCACAGCACCCATATTATGCAACACACTAAGTGGATTTGTGTTTGCGTATATATGTGGATGTATGATACAACATGTGTGTCCTGTATATGCGGATGTCACTGCAGCAGAGGCTGTGACTTATCGTGTTTTACCAGGTCATATAATCACGTCATAAAATTAACAGAGTGAATTTTCTACGGTACATTACTTATCCAGCAGTCATGAGACTGTTTTTCTTCTCTCTAAGTGACTGATATACAGTAGGTCCAGTTTGACCACTTATTTTAGATCTGATTTGGTGTTTTCCAGCTCCTGAGGGAACTCGCTCTTAAGGTGCTGCATTCTTTCACTGATCTTAAGCTCCATTTTGATACAGGTTTGCTATTGTTAAGGTGAAAGCGAGTAAATCAGGGCAGCTTTGCTAAAACCAGCTGTAGGCCACTGCTAGAAATACCTGGGAGGGAGACTTAGACCCAATTCCACTTCCTCCACTTGGCCTTAACCTTCTGAGTTAAGATGCCTCTTTTCTCAAAGGAATAAAGGAGTCGTGGCCGTCTAGCATTTTAGCGATGGTTATGGAAACTATTATGATTGGTAGATGACTAGTTCTCCCCAATCCTCTACAGAAAAGGGGACCTTACCACTAAAAAATGGAAGGGTGGGGCCGAGTGGCCAAGATAAGGAATTTGTATTGTATCAGGCCTGATGCAAAAAACATTTTAGCTATCGGCAGCAAAGCAACATAAAGTAAAGTTGAAAGATTCTCAAAAGCTCTGTGCAACTAAAATCCTTTTTTCTGTTGTCTCCATTGTTGTAGAAACGTGATGACATTTACATTGCTTAACTAAGTAACTCTAATGTGATTAAATTCACACACCAGCGTATTCAAGAACAGTTTGCCCCTGATTTACATAAATATTTCAGTTTTATGCAACTGACAGCATCAGATTTCTGTGGAGAATAATGTGCTTTTTTCCTCATTTATCTGAAAGTTGTATTTAAGTGTTGATTTAAAAAACTATCATGACAAAGTGAATAGTGTAAAATACAGTAAGTTGTCAAATATATAATAAATTGAGCCACCTGACAGCATCTGTTCACCGGATTTAAAACTCTGCATGCTTACCAAAAGTCAAATCGAATGTAATAAAAGTAAGGCACTGACAGAGCTGATTTTAGTAAAAAATTATTACTTTTTGGCGATAACACATCATTTTACTGAAGTTGCTTCTGAATGTTGGACTTCTACATGTAACTAACTCACTGAGGTATTGCTACTTTTACTTGAATAGCCTCTATACTAATAAACATTCAATGTGGACGCATTCAGTCAACTCAGTTAAAGTTAAACCTTCCACTTGCAGTACTTGCCTTATTAGCTCTGGTTGATCCTCTATTATAAAAGGACGGGACTGCTCTATTAATGCACAGCTTATCTGCCTTCTCTCTTTTACCCGACTATATCTACCAGTGTGGTCTCTGCCCCCAGAGGACTGCCCTAAAGCTCCTTCACCGAGTCAGCTGCCAATTGTTGGGAGATTGATATTGAGCGTTTTTCCAGGCAAAGTTAGCCTTAAATACTTTTGACAAGTCCTTTGATTGGGTGGTAGTGGTCATATTGGTTTTTCAGAGCACAGTGCTGAATAAAGGCAGATCAGATTGTGATCATTGATTCATGTTACTTTTCTGACAGCCACAAGCTGCTGATCTTTATCAGACTGACAGTGTGCTTATGCTTCCCACTAAGGCCTGTGATAGCCTTGAAAAGGAAAGGAAACAAAAGGAAAAGAGCAGGTTCGCAGCAACGTCAGCTTGAAAGGTAAGATTTTCTTCAGTCACTTTTCATCTGAAGTTGTTTAACAGCATGGTTAGACAGCAATTTCAGAGACACTCTCGTCTTATGTCCTATTTCACTGAGTGCTGTTTAAAGTTATGGATTCACCCTGGACAAGATGGTCGGGGAGTTGCACAAGAAGCCTGACTCACGTCCTTTGATCTGACCAACATTACAGACAAACATTCATTCAATGAGATAATGTAGACACACAGATGTTGGTGGCAGTAGATTGTGCAACTGTGTGCCTTTTATGCAAATCAAGTTTGAATAAAATATGTCAATCTAACCAAACTCTTATTTCAGACATTACACGGTCACTAAATTCCGAGGTGAAGATTACAGATGATTACAGCTTGCATTTTTCTTGATTGCGAGAGGCTAAAGGCTTCATAGCACAACACATCAGGTCCAGTGTGAGACTAACAGCCAGAACCTACAACTCTTCAGTTTAAATGAAGAAATTTCATATCAAGGAATATGTTGAAAAAGCAGATTATAAGAGCATACTCCAATCTTAGTGTCTCATTTTACTGCCACCACAGCTGTATGCCACAAGATAAATGTGCACTCTTTCTACAGGACAAACCAATCCAACATCCACTCTCAGTCCAATATCTGCCTCTTTCTGTGATTCTCTCTTTCCTCACACAGTAGCTTGAAATCGATTATACAAAACAGCAGGCCAAAGCGGCTTTAATGAGAAAAGAACAGTCTCTCTTTTTCTTTGAAAAAAAAAAATAATCAAGGGACGTGGTCACACTGGGGGGCGCTTGTAGAATATATAACAATGTGTTCAGATTGGTTCTTTCCTGACACATGATTTATCTGCTAAATATCTGCAGCAGATTTGTTTAAGGAATTTCTTCCAATTCTGAATGCAAATTATCCTCGTTTTTCGTGGCGTTTGTCTGTCTCTTTATCTATTATCAGACAGACAAACACCGATAAGACAACGGATCAATAATGGGTGCATTTGTGTGTCCAATCTTTAGGTCACATGCCTGTTTAACGGTAAATAGGTATCACTGATTTTTGTGTATCATCCCAAATGCAACACTCAGTGGCATCAGTACTCACTGTAATTATTTTTTGTCTCTTTTGGGTTTTGTGAAAAAGCTTACATTATATTTTCCTTCTTTTTTCTTGCAAGGGTGGCTCATCTCCCTGGTGCTCCCTCATCGGTTCACCTTCACTGGTTCCCTGTTCGTTTTCAGATTCATTTGAAGGTTTTATTGTTGGCCTACAATGCAGGTAATTAGTAACTTTCTTCTTTGCATATTTTTGACCTTATACAAGTATTCGTGCTGACAAGGCCACAGGTCAACTGATCTTAGCTGTCCCCAGTTTAAGGACAAGACCGAGCCTTTTCAGCTATAGCCCCTAGCTTATTAGCCCTGTGGGATTTGGTGGGCTCCAACACTGTTTCTAAGTCTAGCCTTAAAACACATCCTTATTCCTTGACTTTTAAATAAGTATGAGAGACGATTTTTTTTATTCTTTCATTGCTTCATATTTGCTCTTTTATTTATTTTTAATGTACAACACATCGGTCAATGGCAGTAAATGTGCTCTGTAGATAATTGACTTTGTTATGAATAATTTAGTTGATGGGCTGAAAAGTTGGCAGACAGGAAATGAAGCAATATTACAGAAATGCACTGGTCAATTAAAGCCTAATTAAGCACACACACACACACATATATATGTACCCTGCCTCTTGACCAATGGCAGCTGGGATGGTCTCCAGCCCCTTTACGGCCCTGAATGGGATTGAGCGGATGTAGAAAATGGATGGGTGGATAGATATATTATTCTATATATATGTATATATATATATTCATATATTCTTATCAAAATGATAAGTATCAGTCATTTATATATGTAAAACCACTTACTTTCATAAGTAATAAATACAACTAAATACCTTTGAAAAAGGGGATAATTTCATATTATTGTGCAACGACTGAACATAAAATAAAAACTGAATATTTACTCCCTGATTATGGTGCTTTCGTGTAAAAATCAAGTAACGCTACAGAAAAGTAATATATATAATCTCTCCATCAACAGCTATTTCTAACATTGTGGTTACTTTCAATACCAGGCTCTTTCTATTCGTTTAGATTCTGCCCCACCCCCTGCCAAAAGCTGAGCATTTCCAAAATCAGGATGAAACACCCATACATACTTCATTTTCAATGCATGCTGCGCAGCTAGCAGTCCCAAAAGTTAACTGAGAGGCATATGAATTGAATTCAACAGAGAATTCCATTAGGGACCAGACATTTCCCGTAGTTCTCAACATTGGTATTGTATAGTACAAAAGATGCCCAATACATTTCAGCCAGAACAATTACTACTTCAAAGGCCTCCACTCTGGAAATGACTGTGAAAAATCATTTTCAGGCAAACCTTAAGGCCATGTTTCTCTGAGAGGTTCTACACTGAAGAGTTTCCTTTGGATTCTTTCAGGCTGCCTTAAAATGAGCAGCGGTGAACATAATTTACTCTTTCATCGTGTCCCACTGGATCTCTGATCATGAGGCGAACCCTCTGAGAATTAAGAGGAGAGACACGTTTTAGACCTCCGAGATGCCTTTGAGGTTAGTGTGATGGTGTATGATGTGTACAATGAAAATGTCCTTTTCAAACTTTCTGAGTCTCTCTTCAGTAAATCTGGAAGTTTCAGGTGAAATGTCTGAGTTGTGCAGTGAAAGTCATTTCTATATGGTTGCCATTTGCCAATTCCCAGGGCTAAACCCTGTTTTTAATGCGTGTGGACACAGTAATAAATGTACAAGGAATAAATCATGAAATTGTCACAAAGGTTTGAAACATTAAAGGATCCATTTAATGTGGCTATATCGTTTTGGAGGGGTTCAGTAGTGGTGTTATCATTAAAAAAAAGGAACAATTCATATACATTTATCTGTAGATGGGAACCCTTGTGTGTCACAGCATCTGTATGCTGGCATCGGTAAGTATGCATATGGTATATGTGCCATTTTTTTGCCTGTGTGAGCTGTAGCGTCTCCAGGGGCTCCATCAGCCAACAGCTTTGCTGTCAGAGCGCTACCTCCTCTGATGATCCAGGAGCAAGTGAAGCAGCAGCAAAAACCCGTGGAAATATTACTTGATAATACCAGATCAGACCTCCTCTTTTATAACACATGACCTTACAATTTATGGTGCATATAGTGCTGCGGATGCACTTGGGAAACTTCCTGGAGAGATAGAGATTATAGCCCGGCTTGGATGGATTTTCATGCCAGCCACAAAACAAACTAAGAGAATAAGTGCATGAGTAACAACTCCCAGGGTTGAGGTGCCTTTGAGAAATGATTTTAACTCAAACAGTTATTCCCCTGCTGGATTACTTCAAATGCAAATGACAAAAGACCGTTCGCTCTCAAGTGCCACAGAAACAAAAAAATATTGTCTAAGTAAAAAAAAGATTAAATAAAAGACAACAAATCCGACACATCACCTTCTCGTTTGAATTATACATTTGATCAAAACATTGTGGATCTGTGCTGCAAAACATGATTAATTGACCCGCTGAACAATACTCAAGTCACTGTAGGCACTATTCAAAAGTCATCTCTATTCAAACATTAACATCCCATGATTTACTTTCAGCAGCGCAGGCGACAGAATTAAAAACGTCGGTCAAGAAGGTGACAGCTTGCCCAGGACTTTTCTGATTGATTCACGGAGTGACAGAATGTCAAATAGCTTACACATCTAAGCTCTTGCAGCTATGACAAAAGCTTAGAAAAATAATGCCAGCAACACATTTAAAAAAAGTTGGGACAGGGCCATGTTCACCACTTTGTAGCATCTCTTCTTATGGCAACAGTCGGTGAGCATCTAAGGAATTAGAAGACCAGTCGCTGGGCATATGGGAGAGGAATGCTGCCCTGTTCTTGCTTAATGTAGGATCTGTTCAACAGTCCTGAGGATTCTTTGTCGTATTTTGAGTTTCACAATGCTCCAAATATTTCCAGTTGGTATAAGGTCTGGACTTCAGACAGGCCCGTCCAGCACCATGTTCCCATCGGGAAAATAACATCAGTGGGTGTGTATGCGGCATTTAAAGGTTTTTTAACAGGCTTTCTCTACGAACATTGTGATATTCTTATGAGTAGAGTAGGGTATGGCACCATGATTGACTTCCTACGTGTTTTTGCTTCAAGAAGTTCTATAAATTCCTAAAAGTTGGAATAAGCGAGGCTTCACGGGCTTTGAAATTTCCTCAAGGAAATGTTTACCAGAGACCTTCTGCTGTTTGATGTTAACTGAGCGAGAATTAAAAATTTACCTGCATGAAAATGTACAGCCAGTTTATCTTTTTCGGGTTGCTCCAAACTAAATTAAAGATGGAGTCATCACATTCCGCAGCAGAGGGCTTCAGCACCTCGCCTCGCAAAAATGAAGTCATTGTGACTCGCATTCATCACACCATAACCAAATTGATCACAGGAAGCCCTTCGCTCAGCGTGAATGCACAAAGTCATCACTTCAGTTGACTGGTAGCTGCATGCAATATATGAAAGGCATCCATTCACATTAGCATCCCACCCACTCATACCACATCACTCACTCTCTCTGGGCTACTCCATATTGATAATGGATTCCTCTCTTACCGTAAGCATTATAGTGTGTGTATTTGTGTGTATTTGTGTGTATGTCTGTTAGCAAGTGAAGTTCAAAAATGTTTTCCAAATTTCTCTGTCTCATTTTCTGGATGTTTAAAGAGCAGTGCTTTGATTTCAGTATCTGGATGACATTGACTCACACTTTGGTCGTTCAGTGTCTGACACACAGGACGAATACACCCAAGCACAGATGCAAACAGAGACATGGGGGGAATATAAACAGACAGACTTGAAACGTGACTGACACAAACCCCTGTCAGTTATTGAGTTAATGTGACAGAGAGACACAGGCTGACAATTTCATCTTAAAATTGAAAGTTACAATATGAGGCATTTATGTCTGTGTTAGAAGGATTAAAGGAATAAATCTCTGGCACAGACAGAGGATGGAAGAGACAGCCGTGGAAAGTGCAGTGATTACACATTTCTTCTGTTCAAAAGCTCAATGAGCAATATCAGAAGAAAATTCACAAAGCAAACCAACAGAAAAGTATTTGTTCACCAGGAACATTCAGAAATGGCGTGATGTTTAAAGGTCAAATTGTGCCGGGTCCAACCGTTTCTTTTCAATATCTATACATTTTCTAAATAGGGTTGGGCTGGTATAGGCAGCTGGAGTAGGTGTGTTTTAGGACAGTGGGGGGAAACCAGAGTATCTGGGGAGAACATCCATCCATCCATTTTCTATACCTGCTTAATCCAATTCAAGGTCACGGGGGGCCCCTTGCCATTGGGTAAGAGGCGGGGTACACCCTGGACAGGTCGCCAGTCCATCATAGGCCCACACAGAGACAAATAAGACAAATAACCATACATTCACACTGAGTCAGAGGGACCAGTTAGAATCTCCAGTAAACCTAACATCTGCATGGTGGGAGGAAGCCGGCGTACCCAAACTGTACCCAAACATACATGGCAGAACATGCAAACTCCCCTCAGAAGACCCCAGCTGGGATTCTAACCACAAACCTTCTTGCTGTGAGGCGACGGGACTAACCACCACACCCCTATGAAACCCTGGAGTGTTATAATGAGCACCTTACTGGAAGCAGTTGTTTGGAAGAAGGTCAAATATTTGTCTGCCAACAAATTCCTTTTCATTAAATATGGCATATGGTAGCATTGTCCATAAAAATAAACACAAAAGTAGTACTATTTTAGATGGTTTATAATGATAAACACGGATTAAGAGCATAGTACTTGCACAAATCAAGCCTTCTTTATTGTTTTTCAAACATCATTTGCCCTTGATGCGGACAAAAAGAAAATCATAATTCTTTAAGGTAAAGTTTTAAGTTGTGTAGTTTAGGTTTTGTTTTAGCTATAGGATTACTTTTCGGAACTAAATATGTTTTACTTCAAAATAAAGTCTCATGCATAAAACATTTCTCTTTTGGGCTTCTATGTGTCTGGATATGCTGAACAGTTGAAAATGCTATGAAATGGGGATGATGTGAAGGCATCTGCTGATTAAAAGCTTTTAACTCAGTGTACTAAGAAACAAACTCACAGCCAGCTGCCAACATTACCCATAATGTTATGCGACCACCAACAGTGGCTAGAGATTTGGGTGTGCTATGCTAATCGTAGCTAATGCAGCCAAGAACCACTTGCCGCCGCAGGGAGATACATGTAGCCGGCTCCACAGGTCTGGTAAACTCAGCTCTTTCTGGCCAAGCTTCAAACCAACAGCATTTCAGACATGCGTGGAAAGCGTCCTTGTGCATTACTGTCGTGACTCTACAGGTACAGCATTATTCAACAATGAAAGCAAATGCTCCAGTGTCATTCTGAGGTATTTACATGTACATGTTACAACATCCACATAAGGAGGTCGCATTTGAAGGACTTTGCATCATGAGACTCAAGGTCAAGACCACTCTTTTCCACCTTTTCTTCTACATTTACGGTCTCCTTTTAATTTCAAACACCAAAAAGGCTTTTTTCTCTTATTCAAACATAATGCATGAATGCATTCATTCTGACATTGAAAATAACGATCAATACCAAGCTGTCTGTTGCCTGACCGTTGAGTACAGTCACAAGCACCCATAGCATACTTTCTAGTTTGTCTGGTCTTGCCTGTTAAGACACCGCTCTAAAATCTGATATAGGAAGCCAAAAGTAGATTTATTGGTGTTTTGCATTACAAGGACGTCTAGCTGTCGAGGCAGTCTGAACACGTACACCTGATAGGAGACCCTGAGGCACTGAAAACAAGATGGAAGAATTAAATATCCCATTTGGCCAGGAAACAACCCAGAATCCAGCCGTTAGAGCAAGAGGACGAGTGGGGAAAAGGGCATCAAGGCTACTGGTTAGCATCAGTTGCACTCAGAGGACACATAAATCTGATGACTGCAAGATGAATGCTTGATCATCTTGTTCTGTAGAAACTTATCGAGCAGTTCTTCTTAACTTCTTGGGACTCGCAACAATTTAGGCCAAGGTTAGCTTTCCCATGTCAAAAGCACATGAGCTTTGCAAGAACTGGCCACTAAGGGACGATTGCTTTCTTGAATTACCCTTTTTATTCTTCTGATATGTAGGAAGTTATTAGATGCTCAGAAATCCTACTGGAATGACTGAATTATAGTTTTTTAACTTCCAAACTGAAATCATGTTGTCAAAACGGAAGCTGACGAAAGTCATTGCGCAGTTTATGGTTCTCCTGCAAATATTCAGGAATAAAGTTTCTTGAGAGACCTCAAACTTTGCTCAAAATGCAATCTTTCCCCCAACTTCTCTCTTTTCCCACATGGGCGCCGCTGCTTATAATTGACTCATAAGTTACCCCCAGTATCACTCATCCTTTGTGATCCGGCCAGTGGAGGTTCATTTTACAGTCTCTTGGACGACCGAATGTATGGTCTGTAATGTGAAATTGGCTTAATGTTAGAGTGGCAAATTGACAATGAACGCATCTTGTGTGCTGAGGTTTAACTTTATGTCCGGAAACAACTAAGACAATAGTGTGTCAGGGAGTAAGACAGGGGCCAAACAGAAAGCAACAGTGAAGACTGAAAATGATTTGGCTGTGGCTGTTTTTACTTCTCAAGCACTTGGAAAGAAAAAGAGAATAGAAAGCAACAGCCCCCAGAAAGATGGAGCCAAATAACCACTAAATCTAACTTCTGCAGGACACAGGATGCAGGGGCAAGCCTAACTTAGAGAGAAATTCAAACTGAGATAAAAGCGAGAGCAGCGAGAACTTATCAAACACTCCACTTCAGCTGTCAGTGGACGACATTTAGGGAGGAAGAAAAAAAGATAAAGGAGGGTTAATAAGAGACTGTAGTGAGACAGAATCTCAGAGCAGTAAGACCAGCGAAAGAAACAGATTTTGTTTTTTCTAAAAAAAAGCATCTTTCTGGCAGCTTTACTGGGCGTTATATTTGACACAGTAAAGCACCAGCCACAGATTGTTTGTGGAAGACAGAGGGCTTTGCTCTTAACGCATCACCTTTATGCTTTAAATGCTCCAGAGGAAACTGTAAAATATCTGATCTGTTCTTCTGGATGAGAATCAAGTGCTTAAAGCAGCAGATACAGAACGAGAAGGTGTGACCCAAGAATAAAAAAGAAACAAACAGAAGATAAAATGCTTGTAGCATACATACTTGACGCCCACTTGTACATTTCAGTCCAAAACATATCTCTGTGTTTGTTGTGAGTCTTTTTAGGCAGCTACTGTATTTTTTTAGAAATAGACATTTGCTGTTCCCCATGTATCTATTTTTGTGGGGTAAACAGAAAATGAGGGGTTTTTTTTCCATCTTTTCAGTTACTCTTGCTCCCCTTGTCCCCATTCCTTTAAACATTTACTCTGTCTACCAACATCATGTTCCATTTGGTGTCACATAATATTTTTACATGCTTTTTGCAGGGACACTGCATTAACTAATACCCAGATGGCCCGTGTAGCATAGCAAACAGCATTACGATGCTCCAAGTGCTGCAACAAGAACACAAACCACCTGATCAGTAGAAGGCATAAACAAGTCAGAGACCTCTAATACCCTTCTCTGGAGGAGCCAAAACACATTTGAAAAGATTTCATTTTCTGAGCAATCTGTCTTTGAGAGAACATTGAATATTTATTCAGAATCCTTAGTTTTGGCTCATTGCTTGACTAGCTCCATATGCATATATTTTCTTTGACTTTGTCTGCTTTTAAGCCTATTTCTGGCTTGTTTGTCTGTACAATCTGGCGCGTCTCTCCAACTGTACAATCTCCTGCTGAAGAAAGAAACAAAGCTGAGCTATTAGTGTATCCATGCGTGACAGGGAGGCGAGGTTCGGTGAAGATAAGACGAGGAGCTGCTCCAAAGGGTGAGTGACGTCTGAGGAGAGCAGGCTAGAGTGTTATTGGGTGTTGTGTGAAAATGGCAGAGTGGAATCTGAACAGACCAGTGTCCTCTGTTCCACCTCTCACACACACACACACACACTCAAGAGCATATTACATTTACAAGTGTGTTGATCAAGATGGATAAGATTTGCTTTTCAATGAGGACATGTCATAGTATCAGACAGACACATTTTAGCAGTGAACTGGGAATCTAAGTGATAGCAGGAGATCGTTGGACTTAAATATCAGTCTGTAATACTTTTAAGACGCTACATGAGTTTCTGATGTGACTGATGTACATATTTTTCTTGCTCCGTTTGCTGGTTTTCAGCATGAGTACGTTTATGCTCAAATGAGCATGACCACGCTTCAAAGATTTTATCTAGATTTTCAATCTACAGTATGTTACGGTGCAGTCTAAAGCTCTGAGTGTTGGTTTGTGCCGGTGCATTAGTTCTGTTGATTTAGGAGGACACACACTGTTTACTAATCCCTCTAAAGCTTTGGCCAGGTTAATCTTGCAGTAAACAATGTGGCCGTGGGCAGGACTGCAGTCTGATCTTATCTGTGTAATGTGTGCGAGTGTGTGCATGTATTTCTGTGTGCATCCACGCTGTCCGATGTTTTAAACCCTTAAAACAATGTTTGTTGTCCTACCAAACAAGTTTCCAGACTATAATCACACCTGGTTACAACTAGCGAATCATCACTTACATTCAACTAGTCCTGTCTTGCGCTGTCAGGAGACCATAACACAGTGAGTTTGTGTGCACAGGACATGATGTGGCAACCCATTATTTTTGCAAACAAACAGCCAGAGTTTCTTTCTGGCTGCTACAGACTGCGCAGCGCTCTGTGAAAAGCACTCAATAATTCATTACAGCGTGAATAATAAACAGCAGTGTGGGCAGCAGCGTCATTGCTGTGAGACAGAAAATACAGAAAACCTTCAAATTCGCCAGCTGTTTGATTGAGCAAAGCAAGAACTAATGTGAATCTGATGATTCCCTCTTTATTTGCAACACTTTTGCATCTTTGAGTGTCAGTGGTGGTCATCCATTAAGCAGAAGATGCACTGCTGAATAAAGATGATCACAAAAAGCAGCAATGGATTCAAACTGCTACATTCAACAACTAATTACCCACATGTGTTGCTGCGTATTGGCTGTAGTCTGTCAGAGGTGTAGTCTGTTTCTGTGACAGATTAACAGATTTTTTGACAACTGCAATGGAGCATGTATGAATTCTAGTCAGCAGGTCTGAGAAATGGCAGTGTTTCATCCTTAAAACAACCTGCTGTCCTGCTTTGTTCAAAAGTTCTTAAAGGCTACACTTCGGGAAAGGGAACAAAACAACATATTACAAAGTAATTATTACAAATCCTGCAATTACCAACAGGTCCTCAAATCAATACAACCAAACAGGCCGTTTGTTCACACCCTGATATAGAACTGACAGGAGAGTAATCTAAGCACCGGTCCCACTGGTGGCTGGAGGAAAATATTACTCATATTAGGGTTTCCACATCCAAGCGACCTAAATTTTCAAATGCTCCTGTAAATGAGCAATAAAGTGCAATTACTACTTGACACCCAAATAAAACATTTCTGGGTTACATTCAGTCAATAACACGACACTACTGATACACTTTTATCACTTCCCGGCTGGGTTTGGGGCTAAAATACTTACTATACACCATTCTGACACTTGGCATACGTTTGCTCCCAGGACGACGGGCACTTGCACATAAATGCATATTCATAGGTATTTTAACGAATTTACGGGGTCATTTTTGGGAGGACAACAGTCTCGCAATGACAGCGCTATGTAAGGAAAAGTGCACTGACTCTTGTACTAGTGTAACTGAATAAGTTCACGGTCAGAATAATCATATAAACACAGGAATTCTCTGCAGTTGTTCATTAAATTCTTGTTTATCGGGCTGTAACACAGGACCATTTTCATTCTAACTAAATTAGATTTTTTTCTCTTTTTTTGCCTCAATTTGTTGATTCTTTATTTTGGAGCAATTTGTAAAAATCTAATGCAGAACTTTGTGAGGTGGTGCGAGTAACCATTTGCTGCCGAACACCTCCAAGACCCCAGAAATGGTGGTTGTGGAGGTGGTTAAGACATATAAAAGACAAGTTTATCCCACTTGTACATTCCCCAAAGGAAATAAGACTGGGGTCCTTTAACGTCTGCAAAAACACGGACCCTGAATAAACTGCTTTCCGTGCATAGTGCACCACTCTCTGCACAGCACTGTCACCAGGCAGAAGAGTCCCAATCCTCCTCAACAGAAAGGCTCAGGAACACTGTCCCTGTGGCCATGTCACTGTATAAATGCTCAATACATTTGATGAGAAAACAATCTGTAATGATCTGTTTTGACTCTAGGTATATGAGCACAAAAAACAGGCCTATTGCTCAGTCCCTGAATGCGCTGTTCCTTTCATCTACAACATGCCTTTTTTCTCATTAGCCTGGGTGTTTGTTTTCTTTGTTGATGACATATAAAGAGGCGTGCTCAAAACTCGTTTCTCCAAGTCATCAAATAAATAATATGTGGAGGCATTTTGGATTTAACACCATTGATGTTACAGTCTGGGATAATGAGGTCTCATAAACGACAAAGTCGGGGCCCAGCAGGTCCTCTTGGGTAGTAGCTTATTCTCATTGGAAGAATTGTGTTAGTTCTAGATAGATTTTAATGGAAAATGTGACAGCCATGGGAGATGGTTATGGAAGATGTTCAATTTGAACAAACAAATCCAGAAATGTGTAGCCTGCACACACAAAACAGGCTTCAGGCTCCATGCTGTGTTACAGTGTAAATTTATCACAGCTGTTTGCATGTTTTTGCTTCAGGGGAGATGAGAGAGCTGAACTTGTGGGCTCTTGTAAAACCTCTGAGCTCAATCGCATATATTTGTGAATTCCAAACTGTCTTAAAAGGTGGCTACAAATTAAAGCAAAGAGAGTCGATTAAAGCGGCATTCCTATGCCATGAGGCGGCTTGGGTTGAGCTCAGTATGCAGGCGCACTGTGAGTGATATTTTGTTGCTTGTGTATGTATCACTTTGTCAATAGGCATTAATCATAATCTAACCTGTTTCACATTAATCAGCAGAGGTGACATAAGAGAATAGTGAGGAGATTGCAGATATAAGTGTGTTTAAGTGAGCAGTTTAATTTATAATCTTTCCTGTAATGAGCGCCATTTTTCATCTGTGAGCTATTTGTATAAGTTAACCCCCACATGTGCATGTAGGGGAGGGGGGTTATGAAAGCATGCATGGTGTGCATATGTCCACAGAATATAAGTGTGTTTTAATGGCCGGAGCTTCACAGCTCCCTAGGACTGAAATGGCAATGACAGTATGCTCTAACAAACAGCTGAGTACTCTGAAATGACTCAGAGGGATTACTAATGAGACGGCAATCTTCTGCATTTGCTTAACTTCTCAAGTACTACCTGTTAACTATTGGATTAACTATTTTAACCCCGGTCAGCCATTTCTCCTAACGCTGTGATAAGTTAGTCTCAGATATTTGGGTAAGATGAAGTAGCTTGACATCAATAATTAGTTTTTCCCAGCGCTGTCCATCATATTTTCACTTTCTTCCTATGAGTTTGTGAAATATAAGAGGGTATTTCTTTCCACTTATTTGCATCTTTTTCTCCTCAGCAAAAAGGAAAACACATTTGAAATAAGTCTTCTCTCCTTTACCAATCATGTGATACTTTCATGAAAGAAAGAGACTCTTAAGATTGGCATCGCAATTTCTGTCGGAGTTAATTTCCCTGGAGCTTCTACATTAGTGCTTCTGGCTTTCTTAATGGACATAAAAGACTTCACCGCCGCTGACAAATGAAAAGCCACTGACATTATGCCCTCGGAAGATACAAAGCACTGTGGAATGGAATTAAAGCAGTATGACCATATGCTCAGTCGAGCTGTGGACAACTGCTGCGTGAGCAACAACGTGTGATTCTAGTGAGGCACAGAGGAAAAAGAAATGAAGCCAACACAATCAAACTGGGAAGTTTATTGTGAAGTTTTAAGGAATAACATCTGAATATTGACCTTCTGTTTCATCAGTACCCCTGTGAAGGACTGGCGATCTGTCCTGGGTGGCTTCTGCCTTTGGCCCAATGACAGCTGGGCTCCAGCTCCCCCCCAAACCCTGAAAAGTATAAAGCAAGTACAGAAAGTGGATGGAGCGATGGATGTTTTGTTTAGTCATACATCTTCGGACCAAGAACGATGAGCACAGACACATCAGATAATTAGAAAACTGAAAATAAAGCAAAAATCCCGGAACTAAAATAACCCCTAAAGCACATGCGCATGCATATGAGATGAGATGAGTCTGTCAGCTACGCTGTTAGCTTCACAACGAGTCAGTGAGGAAATATGGATTAAAAGCTACCATGCTGATGAATTGGTGTGAAACTACTTTTCAGTCCCGGTGTGAAAAGGAAAAGATCCAAAGCATTTATTTATCTAAAAAATGCTCTCTCACCTACTGTAGAGTGGTTTAACATGGCACCTTGTGTCAGTGAGCCCCAGGGAGAGTGCAACAGAGCAAACATGAGGGGTTGTAACTTTAAGCTGTCCAACTCACACAATGTAAAACATAAATGTTGACGCCTACACAAGACAACCCAGTGAGCATCAGCTGTGGGTTCAGCGTCAACACAGCCAAACAGTAGCTGATTGCGTTTTGAACATAACATCTCACTTATCAAAGCATTGTTTTCATTTGCTGTAGTGTTAATTAACATATTAACATCTGAAAAGCTTTCTAAAGTTTAAGCATTTTTTGCGGCTTTCTAAAAAAATTTGTCAGTGTTCATTAAAACCATTATTTCCCACATCTCGCCCTTACTGTAAGAAATAACCCTAAAAAAGAACATGAAAGTTTGGGTTGAATTGAAAAAATAAAAGCAATCAATGTTTGTTACAATGCCTCAAAAAAGTACAAGAGCATGCTTTAGAGTGGGAAGAATCTGTTTTAGGTTCTCATGAAGATGCTTCTCAGAGAACAATATTGCTGGCCTGTTTTTCTTTTCTTTTTTAAAAATATTTATCGCTGGAAAGGTTTGATTTGTCGGGATGCAGCGCGAGTTATGATCTCTAATGTCGAAAACTCACCTGCTCTAAAGCAGGTTGGCTTTTGCCTTGTTGGGTTTAGGCAATAACATAACTTCAGGTTCAGGTTTAGAAATCAAAACAACTGGGTTTAGGTTAAAAAAATTAAATGAAATAACCCCATCATGGTTAAACACGTCTGTACTGTGCTACTGTTTATATTTTTACACTATAAATGCTCATGATAAGTTTGCCTTGTTGGGTTTAGGCAATAACATAACTTCAGGTTCAGGTTTAGAAATCAAAACAACTGGGTTTAGGTTAAAAAAATGAAATGAAATAACCCCATCATGGTTAAACACGTCTGTACTGTGCTACTGTCTATATTTCTACATTATAAATGCTCATGATAAGCTTTCCTAATAATTTGCTAATATCTCCTAATGTTTGCAGATCACATGCCTGCCTCCTGCTTCAGGGCTGTTCTTTGAACTAATCTGTGACACACGTATAAAATGGCTGTGGAGGAAGCACGCTCATCCACATATTGACCTGTCCCTGGCAAGCTACTGAACCTCACTTTGTGTCCGATGCATTCATCAGTGTGTAAGTGTCTGTAAGACCATATAGACAAAGCAGTGATACGTGAGTAGGTGAGTGTTTCTTGTCATGTAAAAGCTTTGTGCTCAACAAGAGTAGAAAATCATAGTATGAATGTGGTCCATTTACAATAGAACGGACATCCCATCCACTTTCATCATCAGGGCAGCTGTAGCTCGGGAAGTAGAGCAGTCGCCTTTCAATCTGAAGGTCGGTAGTACGACTCCTGGCATCCCCAGGCCTTGGGCAAGACACTGTATGTTAATGTGTAGAACAAAGCTCTGTCTAGCCTGTTAGAATTATACAGACTAAGATGTGCTGTGTGGGTAAATGTGGCAAAGTAATAAGTGCTGTTCAAGTATGATCCATTTATCCACCATTGCTGGTGGGTGTGGTCAGTAGTGAACACTGCCATCTCAATTAATAATGTAATATGTGGGAGAAGGGTTTGGGAATTACCTCTGCCCTAAACACATCTGTGTGGTAATAAAGAGCCATGGGTCAGTATCAGTTTGGTCAACATAGACTTTTAAAGAGAAACTTAACAACCTCTGAATAGGTCTTCTGGGAACTAGAAAGAAACGCGGGAGAAGTTTCAATTTGGCTCAAAATATTTGGGTTTAAACAACAAATGTAGCTGCAGAAGTGAACACAAGAGGAATGCTCAAATCCCCACAAAGTCATATCCTTTAACTGCACTGCAGACAGATGTTGGGTGATTGTGTGGGAACACAAACTCAAACTCTCCTCACACCGGATGAAGATCCAAATGCCAGTAAACGTTAGTCTGAAAGTTACAAGCACTCCCACAGTGGAAACAGATGTTGGTATGATTAGGCAATGCAATTACAGATGCAATAGAACTTCTGTGTACACTTTACATTGCGTTTCCAGCCAATCGGGATTCGTAAATTGCAGGGCTATAAAAGCATTGATGCATTGCAGCAGCCAGCCGGTGAGATGAAGCAGTGAAGAGTCTCACCAGCTGCAGCTTCTGTCATTATGGCAACGCTCCACACCTCGTCGCACCACAAAGCACTTTTCCAGCACAACAGGGGAAGAGCATCAACATTATATCAAGTGTGAGCACCAACAGAGAGAGAGAGCAGAGTGTCAAGAGTCATGGAGGAGGAGAAAATGGACTGATAGATGGCAAAGAGAGAAGGGAGTCACAGAGGACTACAGGAAGCTTGTCTCTGTGTTTGTGTTCACTTTGTTTTCTTCTGTTTCTTGCTGTCTCTTCCTCTCAGAGCTCTTTAGTCCTACCCTGCCTCCAGGGGATGGGGATTATGGGAGTCTACGTTACGTAGCTACACTAAGCTTTCAGGGGAAAAGGTCAAGGGGAGGCAAGACAAACAAGAAAGTCTTCTCTCTATGTGTGACCCACGTTATCTATTCCTCCATCTCTGTTATCCCTTAATTTCCTGCAACCCCACTTGTTCCCCGCTCTATGAAAACTAAATAGATTGCAAACAAGAGTTACAAATAAGTTCCTTACTATCACTTACCTTTTATTTTTACAAAAGCTGGTAAACGCAGTTCCCAAAGCAAAAAATTGGGTTAATTTCCTTCCATTTATTTGTTTTATCAGTTTAGACAAACAGAACTAAAATGTGCCAGAGCTAGCCAAAAGGCTTTCATCTGTGGTCCCTGGATCGATGTTACAGATTCCCCCCAAAACAAAAGGATAATAGCATCATATAAAACATTACACTCGACAGAATACCGAAGAAAAATAGAAATTTAAAATTCTAGCACAAACACACAAAAGAAGACAGTGACAGGTGGCTACAAAGACTTCCGTATTTTAGCGTCGACAGAACAGGAGAAGTATTTAACCATTTCAAATGAGCTTGAAAATTAATTGGAAGTATTCAGCTATTTTATTGTTGCTGGGACTGAGTTCCAATCAAGGGCAGCTTTTAGAGTGAATGCAGACTGGCCTAAAGAACTTTTTCTAAGTGGGATGACACAGTATCCTCTTGTTGCACCTCTTGTAAGTCTATATCCTGTATATATAGATATAAATCTATATATCTCTATGTCTTACATTGATAACCTGTCTGAGCAGAGGACAAATAAGATCCCATACAGTCTTATAGATAAGACAAACATTTGCATATTTAATCGTGTTCAGCAGGTTGTATGTTTTTTCATTTTTAGCAAAGATGAAAATGAACTGATTTCTTATTCAGATACTCTCCTCCTGCTCTCATGCACATATCATATCTCTTTTCACTCTCTCCCCTTCCACCGTTGCTCCAGCCCAGTCACCAGAATAAGCCTTTCACATTTTATGTGTCAACCACCCATAGATAGGATCTTAGATCTCACACTCACTCCCAACCTGTCATACACTGATGTATTATCAGGAATGCTGTCAGAAAAATTCTCTCAAAATTAGGCTCAGAGTCGCTGGATACGATTAACACAAAACATTCATTTCTTGCAAGAAAGAGACAAGTCCGCACAACCTGTCAGGAAGCTGGCTCAGAGTTGTCTGACTCACAAAATGGTGCTATTGCTATTTATATTGTCTATGTTTGCTGGCCACACAATGTTATGGGAAAGGGACATTCAATGTTATGGGAAAAGGCATTACTATCCATTTAATGTTATGGGAAGACGAGTTCAGACAGTCAAAACAATTTTGCTTGCTACATAGTATTATGAGACAGGAGGAGGCCCCCCCATCACAGAAACTCTTATTCTTGCAGCTTTTCTCATAGTATAACTATATAATTTTATAATTTTTCTAACAAATGAGTAGCTTTATATAACTTTTTTTAGCACTTATTTGCACCCAAATTGGGGTATTTTCCTTAACCTTAACCAAGTACAACCCTGATCCCAAAAAAGTTGGAAAGCTATGTAGAATTTAAGTAAAAGCTGAATGCAATGATTTGCAAATCTCATAAACCAGTACTTTATTCACAATAGAACATTATATTATATTATATATTATAGTTTCATGATTAAATAGCAAGAGTTACACAAATAGTAGATAAGCTAATATATTTCATGACAAAGTTGTTCCATCAGGCTGAAAAAATCCTCATTTTGAAACATATTTCTATCATTTAGGTGAGGAAGGCAAAGGGTCATCTTGGCTTTGATGTCACCATAACTCCTCTTGTGGTCTCGCCTGAGTCTCCTCTCCACTTGCAGCTCATGCAAAATGCAATAGTTTCATGTCTTCCTTTGAAAAGCCAGGGTCATCTCAGCTTTATCGGCCCAAGCATCATAACTGCAGCTGAATGTTTTGCATACAAACTTGCTTACAGTGTCAGAACATTTTAACGATGGCTAAACATGTGTAATGTTTTCTTATTTTCTTTGTTTCTGAGTTCTCTTAAGTAACGTGATTAATTCTTTATGGACACTCTTTTTAAAATTTTCCTGTCATTTCATCACTTACTTTTTTGGGTTTAAAAAGAAAGAAGTAAATGATGAAGTCCTTCTGTTTCTTACTGGGGAACAGGCTGTTTTTTGACAAGCTGTGCCAAGTCAGAAGATCAACATATCACAATACAGAGAGCAGATGTAGGCAGAATGCTTAAGAGAGCATAAGCAATTTTCTCAAATAAACACTGGGAAATGTTAATAGAATCAATCACATATACATCATGCAGCACAAGATTCTGCACACACTCTCACAAGTAGAAACAGTCTGAAATGACATTGAGAGGAGGGCAGAGGAGGCATAACTTGATGCAAAGAGCATAATGCAGAAATTATATAATTCAGATCTATCCCACAGCTTTGAGCTACTGCACAAATATTAATTGGACAAAACCGGAACATGATCACTGTATGAAAGAACATACAGTACCTTACCTGAGATGTAATACTTGCAGAAAACCCAAAGCAAGATCGTACTTCCTCCCACCCAACTGATAGAAAAGTGCTTCATCGCCCATTTCATTCTCATTTCCTTACATTTCCATCAGCTGCAGTCACAGACAGCTTGTACTGATTCCTCTTTCAGGCACAATCTTGCTGCGAGTCTTATGTTTAAATGGCCCAGTTGACACCTCTGAAGTCATATGATCCATACACAAATCGTGTAGTAATTACTCCCTCGAATATTAGCTCTATGATAGGTTTCGTTTCTGGTTCATGCTAGTTTTTTAGCAGCTAATGTGAAAAACATCTGCTTAAATGGGCTGCTTCTAATAAAAGTTTGGGTTTCTACTGTTGGAAGACAAAATCAGAATTTTAAACATCAGCGTAAAATAAACAGCACACAAAATACTGGTGGGACATTATCAGCTCATTTATTTATTCTGCTAAGTGAACTACATAACAGCTAAAAAAAAAAACAGCAAAGCAAAAAGCAAGAACAAAAGACTTTGAACTTCCCAATTCTGTGGTACATGAAATGCTGCATGATTTAATGTTGAGATTGAAAGGAGATATAGATGGGGAGGCTGGACATTTGTGCTCTGAGATAAGAGTGTGATGTACTCGTCCCTTTCAAATCCTAATGGCTCACAGTATTGTATTTCTTTCTTACGGTATTTTTTTGGACATTGTGGGCACAAAACATAGTTGGTAGTGATTTCAGACCTAAATATACGCTCCAAAGCACAGAAAAAAGAAAATGTTTTTAATCATATGCCCCCATTCGAGATAAAGCATATTGTACAGACTCTTGTATCAGTCTATTTGTTGTAGTATAAGGAAATATTACAGCATTTATATTGGTGAAATTACAACCAGTACTATTATAGCAATACTAGGAACAGTCATCATACAACGGTAGCACTAGTAGTAGCATTTCATTGTTAGTCAAAGCACAGATGCAGGAAGAAGAATAACAGTATTTGTCTCTTCTTTCTACCAGGGTTTTCATCCTGATTCCTCTCACCTTTAATTTATTCTCAGCCTAAATAATGCACAATTGAGTTGTGTGTTGGTGAACTCCCCTGTGGAGCTGAGACTGGGGTAGCAGCTGTCCCTATCAAGACTCTCCTCCGAGCAGTCATGGCCTGTCTGCTCCTCAGCTAATCACTTCCTACAGGCCTGTGGCGGCTAATGTCATCACCGACGGGCTTGAGAAACTCACAGGATGACGATAATGTAGTTACATATGGTGATGAGTGCGTTTGTCTGCCATCAGGTACATGTGTGCCTGTGTGTGAGGGGTTAGTGTGGAGCAGTTGTGCTGTGCTGGTGGATCAATGGGTTTCCAAATGCCTCAGGTAGTGCAACATGGGTCACACATTAAGGCACACACACTCCATAAGCGCTACCACCTGCCACAACACATTATCTGCACAAGGAGTTACTCATCTGTGTGTAACAAGCTAATGGCACAGCATGGCCCACACCCGCATACATGAAAGTGCCTATTTGTGATGATACCAAATTCACAAACTGGTTTGCTGCATAGGAAAATATATCCAGGGCCAAAAACTGTGATTTTCCCCTCACCTGACTTTGGAAACGTTTCCTTTGTGCCTCATGCAGGATTTTGGGTTTTTTCTTGCTTTGTTGTGGCCAGTTTTTTCAGGCCCGAAAGTGGATTGACTGAAGCAGCTGCCAACTGAAATGATCAATTATGAGTACCTCCACATGCATCAAATTGGTAAAAACATTTTGCCATTAGGCCCTCAGAGGCTATCGTGAATTTGAATTACAACAAACGGAAAGAAGCAGAAAGACTCTGATAGCTACAATCAGTGGAGTGAATCTGGGCAATAAATAACAAGCATAGTGAAATATATATATAGATATGTGTGTATATATGTATAGATTTTTTTATCCTACAATGGAAGTAGCAGCCTCTGAGAAATAGGGTTCCCTTACCTTGAATACAGAAAAATCTATCTATAGATAATTGAAACACACTATTTTCATGTGATGTGAATGTTGCGTGTTGTTGATGCATTATTTTCATCTGCTGGCAAAAAGACTTAATTACTGCATCTAATTTTCCACAAGACTGCTTGTCTCCACTATTGAGGGTTTAAGGACGAATGGAAGTTTACAACATACAGAGCGTTATGGTATGTAGACAGACCATATAATAAATGTCTCCTAATCAGTTGAGTTTGTCCCCAAAATTCATCAATTTGTGACCTTTTTTTTTCTACGCATGTTTTCGCTTCCAGAACAATGACTGCCGTAAGCTTTGCTAATATCCATATGTAACATTAAAGAGGGTACCAAAAGTAGCTGATGTTCAACCAGCAATACTAGTGTTCACGTATCAGGCAGATGTACAGCATGAGCAAATCTAACTGAACAGGTCCACCCGACAATAGCTGTAATTATTGCTCATCTCATCACGAAACAGTTTGCTTTAATTTGATGCCAACATTTAACAAGATTTTGGATCCCGGCTGCAAAAATCTGCACCCATTCAGCCATATCAGCATCTGTATAGTGAAACCAGAAAGATCTAGCTCACAGCTACTGTCGCAGTTCATCCTAGAGATGATCAATAAGGTTCAGGTCGGACAGGGCTGTGCACAGGTTGGTCATGTTTCTCCATGCCAGACTAGGAAAATGACTTCTTTGCAAACAGGGTAATTGAAATGTTGAAACAAGAAAAGACCTTTACTCAAATGCAGCAAAATGCTAAAAACCCAATCTTCTAATGCATGCTCAAATTTGAAAACAACCACAGACCAAAAGATCACAAAATGTGGAATTACACAGCCGAAGGTCAAGGTTAATACAAAATCATGGCGGCAGACAGACAGACACAGATATGAATAAGAAACGAGACAGGCAGCGTGACGGTGCAGTGAGGCATGTAAAGGCAACTGGTGCCGCCACAGTGCTCCTTGCCCCCGCGGCGCTCAGAGCAAGATGAAGCTGGGGAGAGGGAAGGCGGCAACCAAGACAAGATAGTGAAGACAGCTATGACTGACTGGAGCGAAATGAGGCGACATGAAGGGAAAAGACAGAGAGAACAGAGAAGCAGGGCGAGGAAGAGGGAGGATAAGGGGGGGGGGGAGTACGACAAAAATTTGACAGGCAGATAAACAAGAGACTGTCAGATGGTGCATTTAATCCACTGAGTGACTGCAGCTTTAAACACACCCCCTCCATGATGCTTGCCATGCCTACCTGGGTGCCTTTGTGTCTGATTATCTGCATATGTGTGCACGCTCCTGCGTTTTCTTCTGGGTGGCCACATGTGCTGCATGTGGGCCTCAGAGTGCGCTGAGGTGCAGACGCAGCACATCCCACCACTGCCTGTGTCGTTGCTTTGAGTGTGTGGCCTCTAACAAGCTGAACATTTGTCAACAAAACAGAAAGCTGTTGTTGTTTGTTAGCAAGTGAAGAGAGGCAGAGGTGGCCCAAGGACACACTGCCTGATGTATAAGCTTGGTGTGTGCAGTGCGTGTGTGAGTGTCTGTACTATGTGTGTCAGCAGCTCTCACTGCCACTTAATTTGGCTTGTTAGTGCTACTTTTGGGAATCGTGAGAGCCAAGAGCCATCCAGTCGTTGTGCTTGATGTAGGCCATTTGATGCAGGGCACATTTTGCCTGGACCCAGCGCAGCAAATTATCCTCATGTGTTTATGATTTATTAGCCAGCCAGTGGTTTTCTCTTAGACGATAAGTTAAGTTTTTCATTTTACAGTTTAATCAAATATCATAAAACAAAACGTGATCTTAGTTTTATTCAAACGACATACAAAAATATGGCCTTTTAAGAAAATGTGTACCTGTGTTTCAGTTGCCAAACATCTGGAGGATTGGGTGGTGCTAAGATCTGCGTTTTCTTTCTTTCTTCTGGAACTGAAAATGCTATCCTTTGACTATAAAACGGAGCCCATAGTTTAATTTTAGCTGTCACAAGTACCAAAATGATGAAGGCTGAAATCTGCTTTGATTACAAATTACTTGAAAAATGTACAACTAAAGCTGTGATGCACACACTGATTTGCAGGCTTGTGCTGTTCTGTGGACTGATAAGATCCACAGAAACAGCTCAATAAGTCTGCAGTCCACATAAAGTTTCATGCATGTTTCAATAAGAACCACATCTTTCCATGACCTCTTTTTAAAAACTGGATAGATGCAGGACTGCCAGAGATACCAAACAGACGAGTTGTTTTTGAATTGTAATATTTGTAAGAGAGAAGAAATGTAAGAAAATATTGCAAGAGCTACCCCTCACATTATGAATTTAAAGCTCTTGGCAGTCTCTTTAAATTCATTTGCAGCGAAACTGAGCATGTTGTGTATTTATTCGATTAAATCTTTTGGGATTTTAACCTTGAAATAGTTGAACAGTTATGTCATACAAACTGGGGAAAAATTAAAGGAAAAACATCGTTAACTCCTTTTCTTTTGTGGAACAGCTTTAGTATACCTTGGCATTGATTCTGCAAAGTTTCTGAAAGTTTGCAGTAAGCGGCAGAAACAGTGTAGGTGTTTTGATGAGGATGGGGGAGTAGCAGATTATTAATATCATTTTCTGCAACCACTGGTACTTTATAGATGCAGACAGGTCAAATCAGGAGAAAAAAGTTTCATAACATGATAAAGTTAAGCATGACACATTTACAGAGAAAAAACAACTAGCTCAATCTATCAGTTTCACATCCTTAACACTGCCAGAAAACAAAGACACGGATACCCTTCAACGTCAGAGAAGTCAGAGAGATAGAGGTAAAAAATACAAACACCTTTAAAATATGACATATGCACACCAATCATGTCATCCATTAGCTCTGGAGGGTCAACAACATCAACAGAAAACAATAAAGTCCAACCTCTCTCTGACAAACAGAAGGTAGGAGTAAAGATACCAACATCTGGCATCAATGGCATTAAAAAGAAATCAGGACTAATTCAGTTCTTCATTAACACCAAAGGAATCCACTGTATTCAAAGTATGGATACAACACGCCTCTCTATGAAACAATAATGATGTCGCCATCTCAGGAGAATTTTTTCTATTCCCAAAACTTCAGTGATTCTGCAGAGCCATTGTTAGCCGGTGCATAATGCTGGAATTTGTGTAATCCATGTAGTTATCACAGTCTTATATTCAGATATGCAAATCTTTACAGCTGTTATTGTGTGTCCCGCATAAACAAAACCACTAGGACATTTCATCATGTGTATAAAGTCTGTGCTATTGCAGTTAATGAAGGATTTAGTCAAGTGTTTTTACCAGTGTGTGGATGTGTTGAAAAAATAAAAAAACTTGGTGCTTGAGGATTTAGAACACAGCACACAGTGGCCACAGAAGCCTGTAGGTTGATTTTAAGGGTTTTTTGTGTCAAAATGATCCAATCCATTGAGAACCTTATGAGAATGTTGTAATTACAAGTGGCACAGAGCTGCTTTTAATTAGAATTGGATCACTTTTAAGAAAATGTCAGTATTTTACCCCACCGAGAGTGGTGAGTATAAAGATTGTGATAAATTATACACGGTTATATCAAAGAATATGGATTATTTTGTGGCATTATAAAATCTTATGAGAGCCAGTATAAAAGTCATGATGAGTTATTCTTCATGACCTCTGTGAATCTCTCCTACATAGCAGCAAGTGAGCGGCACAGATGGAGATATGGAAGGAAACCAATAGCAAAGCCAGAAGGAAATGCAAGAAGTTAAAAGGATGGGCTGGATGAAAGAGCGAGGAGGTGGAGTAGCAAATTGCACCATGATGGGAAATGACAAAGCACTGACGAGTCATTGCTCTGACAGCTGCCATGGCTCAGAGTGAAATTATTAAAATCTGGTTAAATCTTCTGAAATATAAACTCCTGCAGGAGCACAGTGAATGCTGCAACATGCTGTAATAGGTTTGAAAACACTAAGATGAAGACTAGCCTTCCAGTTAAGTGCTTGCTGCAAAGGTTCCATTGCTTCCATGGTGAGATAACAACACCTTGGCTTAACCCCAATTATGAAAGGTGATCTCTAATTGGTTTTGTTCCACGGGGCCCAGACAATTCCTCAGACTCCAACTGAGCGTGTGAATTTAACAGTGTGTCTGCATTTTAACCACCGATGCTGCCAACCCACAAACAAATGGAACTCATTTGAAGCTTTTTTGTGATCTCCATGTCTGCCATGGAAATGCACCATGCTGTTGATTAACAAGGTTTTCGACCTTGTCAAATCAAATTAAACATGAATAAGTGCACTGCAATATAAGGAAACCACAAAAAGATGCTCTCATCATACTCTCTGTAGCAGTCACCACCCACATGTGTAAAAGAGAAGTTGTGAAAGCCCAACCAATCCCAAATCTAGATGGGTTTTTTTCTCACGTCACCTGAAATAGCACGTGCGCCTTCTAGCGGCTGTTGGTTGTGTGATTTTCGTGTGTGTTAACCTTCTGCAGAGAAAAAACAAAAAGGGGTGACTTACGGTAGAAAATGTACTCTGTGTAGCTGGACCAGATTTTGTCCTCTGTATGCTGGTTGACAAACGAGGCTGTGACTGAGGAGTTGCAGGCCACCATTTGGAAACCACACTCCGACAGCATGTCAAAAGCTCTCTCGAGGTGCTTAAACTTGAGGTAAAACCGGGAGGTGTACCGATCCGGGGTCCTGTCTGGGTCCCGGCTCTCGTTCAGAGTCTCCCCGAACACTTCTTTAGCAAGGGCCACCCTGCCGCAGATTAGTATCCGAGGTACCCTCCTGAACTTGGCGTCAGTCTGACTCTCTCGGCCCATGGTACACGATCCCCGGTACCCCACAGTGATGAAGCCGCTCTTTCTGTCCGCAGGGACGAGAGAGGGTGGGGGGCACTGCCGGTGGTCGCTGCCCTGAGACCCATCCTCATAGTCGCTATGGAAGTAGTCGTCCGGGCTGTGCTTGATGATATCCTCAGGGGTCAATAGCTTCACTAGGTCGGGCAACTGGAAGTACTCTGCTTCCTTCCTGAGCCTCCCTTTCTCGGGAAAGTGGTCCGGGAGGACGACTTGCTTATCTCGGAGGTAGTCCAACACATATCGGAATAAAAACCCATCCCTGTCGATGAAATAACGACCCTTGGGGTCCCTGGCTAAATCGTTAGTTGCGTCTTTCTTTGAGGAGAATAGCTTACCAAGTAATGAATTTGGAGTGCTCACCAAAGTTGAGTGTCGCGTGTAATAAACTTGACCCCCCACGTTTAATTCAACAACATCTGGAAAACTGTTCTGAACTGATCCCTGGTCTTTGGGGTTAGTCCTACAGTTTCCACTCAGCGCCATCGTTTCCGTCATGAGCAGCAACACACAGAAAGCACACCTCTTTCTACGGCAAGTCTCAAAATGATGAATGAAAAAAACTGTGGATCAGCATCAAAAGTTGCGCGAACTATGCCTTCTGTTCTTGCCAGTCTCCAACTTCATCTCACAACAATCTGAATAAGCATTTTTTTTCATCAATCCACCAACATTAAACCCAATTGGTGTTGACAAGCTATTTGAAATGCGGTGAATGGTATAAAAAAGGACTGGTGGGTAACTGGGAGGTGGAAAGAATCAATGCTGCGGGAGAGGAGAAATGTATCCGGGCGTATCAACGGCTTACATTAGTGGCTGTAAGACTCCCATCGCCTGTGGGAAAACAGCACTACGTGGGGATGATGGAGGCTGAAAGAAGCTTAATTCACCCACTGAAAAAGAAACTTGCCTCACTTGCCATTTTTGCTCCCAGAAGTATTTTCCATCAAATACAGGGTAGATCTTAACCCCACACACGCTCGCCAGCGGAAAAGCGAAGAAAGTCGAGCAACTTATTTTATGATGTAGTCCAAAGGAAGGTACCGATGCGATGTTTTCACTTTTCTCTGCTCTTCAACTTCTGTTGGGCACCAAAAGATTTTCTGGGCTGTGCAGACTCACAGGGGGAGTTAAAATTCCTTTCAGTGTAGAGAAACTTCGCAGAGATTGCCACCCGTCCTTTAGTGATTTTGACTGTTATCAGTCATTACGGACATGGCTGGTCCACACATACACACGTAAAAAAAAACAAAAAAAACCTCAGCGGACAAAAAAGAGACATTTGCTGTTGGTAAGCGGTGTTAAAATCCAAATTTTCAATCTTTTTTTGTTCTTTTTCTTTTCTTTCACGGCAGCACAGCAGAGAGAAGCTGCTGCTGGCTGCTCTTACAGGGAGCTGTCCGCGGTGCTGAAACGAGCATCTCAACACCCTCCTCCCCCCATTCTCCCATCTCCTCACCCTCGCTTGCATGCACTCGCGCCGCCTCCCCTTCCCGACAGAGTTGGGTGGTGTCTTCACTGGCTCACACACAGAGAGAGATAGAGAGAGAGGGGGAAAAAGAGACAAAATTATTTACTTGTAAGATCATGTACTTCCTACTTTATTCAGCACAAGATTTTATCCATGACAGCTAAATGAGGGACTTGGTGTATCAAAGGTTAAGTTTTAGGCTGCTCTCAGGGCAGAGTTGTGGAAGCGCTGCGTCCCTCTATGTGCTATTAGTATTAAGGCTCACAGTGCTGCCTTATTACCCGCAGCTTGAATAAATTTGCTTGACATTTCTTGTCATGCAAGATATATTTGAATTCCAACAATGCATTATTGGAATAAGTTCAATTCTACTGCTACAACCTTTTTAAAGAAACTTATATATGTAAATTCCAGATCAATGGTTTATTGTGCCACTGACTTGTAACATTAGGGATTTCTGTCTTTGTGTCATAAAATGAGCAACAGCTCCTCCCTCTGTTCGCCTCGAAGCTTTTTCCTTCATCACCATAAATAGATCCCATAGCTTATTGCAACTGCTTTGGTCCTGGTCTCAATACCTTGTTCAGTGTCCAATAACCCTTGAAACATTCAGTATGTGACTATATCAGCCAGACTTTGAATACTTTTGCGCTGTTTTTACACCAAAATTCACTCAGTAAATATACACCAACAGCAAATTCTATACAACTATATTTAATTTTGCAGAGGATAAGGTGCTCTGTTTTAAAACGGTTAACTTTCGGGTCAGAACTGAATGCAATTATGTAAATGCAGTGCACTTGCCATCGGTGGTACAGGAACTGTCCATGATTTCCAAAAATTCATAAAAATTTTTACATCTGGCCAAAGAACAGTTGTTAATTTTACCACAGTCTGTTTTAGACAAGCACTGGCCCAAAGAAGGTTGTGCTGTCTCTGAATCGTGTTCATGTATGGCTTCCTTTTGCAAGATAGAGCTTTAACCTGCATTTGTGGATGACACAGGGAACTGTGTTCACAGACAATGATTTTTAGCAGTGTTCCTGAAATCATGAAGTGATTTCCAATGAAAGAATCATATCTTTATGTAATGCAGTGCTGCCTGAGGGCCTGAAGATCATGAGCATCTATTATTGATTTTGGATAATCTCCCTTACACACAGAGATTATTCTACATTCTCCAAATCGCTTGATTATATTACATTGTCCTCACCAATTCCTCAGAATTCAGTTTATGTTAGACAGTGTAATGTAGCTACACAACACACAGCAGCAGCACAGCCCAAAGCTGCAGGGTAAAATCAATGCCTAAATGCTAATACTGTTGGACAAGATTGTAAAATGTGGACTTTTGGCCCTGTCCCTTATGCAAAGAGCAGAGGTGTCTCCCAATCCTCAAATCCAGGATTGCTGAACCATATGCACTTCTAAGAGACTCTGCCTCTCCTAGGTGCTCTTTAAAAATTCACTCAATCACGTTCATGACCTGTAACCAATTAACTTACTGTAATTAGTTGGAACATGTTCCTCTAAAATCTTGGTTGCTTGTCTGAATATTATTTGTTGTATTTTATTATAGCATCCATCACCCATTCATTGCATTATGACTTCCTATAGAACACTGTGAGATTGTTTTTTAATACAAAAAGCTAAATTAACTACGTTTGAAATTAGCTACAGCACAACCGCCATGAGCAAAATTAATCATACTGGATTAGCCTATTTATTTATTTTTTTTTACCGTTTACAATGATAATATAATTGATACTATAAATGGAATAAAGTAACAAGTCAGAAAAAGAAAATAAATTATAAACAGAGTGCGAGATAGAGATGGGGAAGGAGGAGAGGTATGCCTGACTGGGACCTGAGTAGTCAGAATTAGGCCATGTCCGCAGCTTCATTATAAATACAAGAACCCACTACAACCCATGCTGTGCTGCTATTTAAAGAGCAGAAGATTGACCACCTGTAAGGTTTTAAACCTGTTTGGGTTGATGCATTTATTTAGACTCGACTCTTTCTTTCCCCAAGAGCACCTGGTCTGATAGCATGAAAGCATGCAAAACACAGAGAGGGACTATCCCCAAAGCAGATAACACATCCCTTCATGAGTTTTCTGTGCTGTCACTTCAAAGCTTACCAACATAGACTGAAATGCATGTTAGTGCATTGTTGTTTGATAAGCAAACTACACTATGAGGTTTTCAAATTCCCATTTATACTTTCAGGAAGACACTGCTTTATCTTAAAACTATAACAACATATTTCTTGTATTTACAGGCTTCTACAAATCCCAGCTCATCCCAAATTCATTTCACTCTGTATACACCCAAAATGTATCCTGAAATATTGACTCCACAAGCAAAGCAACATTCATGATTTATAATCTTTACAAGATGGACACAATAACAGAAGGAAAAAAGGTATCAGTGTCTCAAAGATAAAATCATGAAGATTCCATTTTTCTACTCACAGCACAGTCATTTTCTTTCTGTGTGGTCCGCCACGATTTCAGGCCAGTCGCAGATGGTTGAAATAAATAGCATACTTCTCCCACTTCCATCTCTTATTACAGTCACACAATGTATGATGCCAGGCCTGTGATATCTGCAAGTACAGCAGGTGGACATTCAATGCATAGATTCACATGAGGTGAAGCAGGTGAGTATTTATAAGTTTGTGTTCACAGACGCTTTCACCCAAAGCGACTTACACTGGTAGGTAGGTAGGGGGTCTTGCCTAAAGATAGTACCTTTCATGCAGGGGATCTGAACCCAAGTCACCCACATGAAAGTCAGCAATGGTAAATGGTAATGGACTTGTACTTGTATAGCGCTTTTCTAGTCTAACTGACCACTCAAAGCGCTTCACTACATGCCGCATTCACCGCACTCATACAGCACGTCTTAACTACTTAATTACGTGCTTTTTCTAATCATTCATACCCCAGTGATACACTGGGAGGCAACGTGGGGTTCAGTGTCTTGCCCAAGGACTCTTCGACATGTAGCCCAGGGAAGCCAGAGTCGAACCACCGACCTTCCGATTGGTGGGCGACTGCTCTTCCTCCTGAGCTACAGCAATCTTACCCCTACACCATCCAGAGGACGGTTTGCTCTAAAAAGTTGATTTTCAGGGTCATCGTTTTATTTTGGGGGGTCAACGAGACTAGATGGACATGCTTCAGGGCTCAAACAACACGTTACTCTGTTCCTAATGTACAGCAGCTCTTATCGCCTTCTATCTATAATCCTCAAGTTAAGATCTTTTCTCTTGTGGCACTGAAGAAGCCTCTGACTGAAGACACAGTGATTCACAACTGTAAAAACATGTACTTTTTAAAAAAAAACTTGCTAAATAGGCCAATTTGCCAACCATGCATCTCCATCTGGACAGAATGTCATTGTGCACGTAGTACAAACTACACACATTCTTTTTATTATTTATGTTTCATACTCCGTTTTCAAATCTGTTTGGATGAGCTCAACAAAGTCCAAATAAAAAAGGCAAATATGAAAAACTGCAGCTCTCAGGGAAGCTCTTCACTTCCCTGTGCACCTGCAGTTGTTCAGAGCAGCTTCCAGATGCGAGTCTCTGTGATTGTGATTGGTTTCTGAAAGACAGAACATTGCTCTTGGGGAAAACAACAATACAACAAAAAAAAACATCACCTTCTGATTTTCAGTTTCTGTGACATCATTGAAGAGTTTGAGAGATCAGACTGAATTCCTTTGTCCTAGATAGAATGTAAACTCTGCCACATACGGCAGCTAAAGCAATGAGTCATCCATCTCAAATGTGTCTTCGATGACTGCTCTGTAAGCTTTTCAGCTTGTGTTAGAAGTATGAACTCGTTATCAGTCTCTCCTCTCCAATACTGATCTTCAAATATAAACCCTATGATGTCCTTTTGGGAATCAGTAACAAGTCCCAACGCCCCAGATTCTGTATCAAAACAAGGTATTTTTGGCTTTCTGCTACAGAAGTCAGATGTGCAAACTGGAGGATGTATTTCTTGATCATAACAACAAGAAATATTCACTTGGTAACTGAACAATTAAAGCTGAACCGGATTCTGAACAGGATCAGATTTCCATTTATACAAAAATTAATTCCTTCTCGCTTTGCATCTGCACCTTTCTTTATTCACTTTGTGCACAAGCACATGCAGCTTTCCCTGCTAAATCAGATTTACTGTCCTCCCTGGAGTATAACTGTTAAACAGGAAGCCCTCTAAACACTGATGGCTCTGGCAGCCAGAGCACAGCAGGCTGATAAGGGACAGACAAGTGATTCCTGGAGCCAAGATGAGTAGAAGTCAGCAAGACAGCGCTGAGAGCTGGAAAGTTGAACGTCTCAGCTTGTTTCTTGGCCTGCACACTGTCATCCACCTCACTAGGACTGACTCTGCAGGTGTCTGTGACTGTGAGTGTGTGTGCTTGGCAGTGTCCATGGTGTATCTTACAGCTAAGTCTAAACAGAGCAGGAGATGTGGAGTCCAAGCTGTTCTGAAAGGGCTTACCTTTGTGTTTTACCAATGATTTGATTATACAGGGTTGAAGCTGGATGATGACTGGATTGTTTCATTACTTTTTTGTTCTTTATTTGCATGTGGAGTAGACCCACACTGCACTTTATTGTCCTTATTGTTTAAGATGCTCCCTGATTTTTTTAGGCTACTAAGCACTGTAATTTCAACCACGTGAAATGCAACGACACTTTACTAAAATTCATTCTTCCAAGTCCCCAAAATGCTTGCTATCGTGCCTTGGTTACCTTGGTTACCTGTAAATCATAGCATTTTGTCACGCTTTGGTTTTCATTAAGCAGTAATATCAGTTGGTTAGGGTTTCAACCAAAAACTACGTGGGTAGTGGTACATCTTTAGGACAAATCTTTTCACAACATGTGTTGCACTGTTACTGGGCGCTCACACCGAAGGGGCGGGTCTTTCAAACAGCAGGCATAACAATCCATCTATATATGGGTTCCCTCTTTCACCATGGATCACACTCTGAGCAGCCTTCTTTGTGTTGCATCTGCATATTTGTGAAAGAAACGAAGGGCCCGTTGCCGTCGGTCCATCTGGGTCCATAACGTCCTGAGAAGCTCTGGGAAACTGGAGACTGCAATAATTAATTTCTCCTCATTGTTTTCCTCTCTTTCTGCCTTTTTCTGCTATTTTCCGCCTTTATTCCGCCTTCAGTGTCCAGATCGGCCCACAATTGGCTGCCGACACGTCGCTGCTCATTTGCATAAAGTTGAGCCTCTCTCAACTTTCGTCGCATCGTCGCTCCAGTCGCTCACATCGCGTCGCCAGCGTACATTGAAAATAAAAGGCAACTGGTCGCTCAAGTCGCTTTTGGTGTGAGCGCCCAGTTATGGACGCCATTTTTTCCCTTCACATGCAGTTGCTCTCACAACCTCTAGAGGCCGCACATTGCTTGTACATAATTATTGGCCACATCTGCCTGCATGAACAAACTCCCCATGAGCGCATTTTTGGGTAAGAAAACAGTTTCACCCACGTTTTCTAACGATGACTGTATCTCTGAGATGCTTTATGTTTTATATACTGTACGTTTTTAAACATTTGGAAAAAGGATAGAGTGACTGGTTAATTTAAATGGAGGCAGCCTAATTTTTTTTCTCAAAACATGCTGAAAAATGAACAATTTCTCGAAAAGTAGAAATGCAACAAAACCATTTTACCCCAATCTACAGTGCTTTACACAATAAAAATGCTTTGTGGTATTGCCACCATGTGGTTAATAGTGAGTTAACAAAGCATGGAATATGTTTTGTCTAAAATCTCAGTAAACGCTAAGGTTATAGGAACAAACCTGACGTGGGTGCAATCAGTGGATGAGTTACGTATTCATATAAATTTTGACTTTTTGTGTTTTGTGTAAACATAGTTTATTTCATTTGGTTGACGTCAAAGCCAATACATGTTGTGCTGGTAAGATACCAAAACCTGTTTGGATCGAACACATAAACTAGGGATTCAACAATTGGGAAATTGTTGGCTGATACCAATGTTTATGATAATAATTTTGCAGAAAGCCAACAGTCTATTCCAATACTTTTTTTTCCATTTTTTCTTCCTTCATAATGAGTGAAAGAATAAAATCTCCATTTTGAAAACAGCACGTATTTCAGCCCTTCATCACAATATCTTTTAATGAGAGCAAATAATTCCATACAAATATATTTGCCAGCCTTTCTTTTAACCTTTCACAGGAGAAGTATCATTACAAAAGCCCTTTTGACCTGTGAAACCTACTCAATGACTTTTCAATACCTGATTGGCCAAACAAAATGTTTGTGTGAAAAATAAATTGCCTGCTATGAAGTTCACTTATTGGTCATTTGCTGAATCTGCAGCTGCGGGCTAACTCTGTTCGTAGCTTAAGTATTAAGAAAGCTTCTGATCGTAATAAAAATAGTAAAAACCATAAAACCTTAATGCTCTCAGATACAAACAAGCTGTCAATGACCAGTTGTGGAGCAGACTAAGGTGCTGCAATGAATCTGCAAAAGCCTTTGGGCGATCATAACTTTTCTTTAAGATATACAAATTTTTCGGGTTTTATTCTTTTAATTCCACTATCATACATTTAATGCTGCAGTACTGACATATCCAGAATATGTTAGATGCCTTGATCAGCTACAAATGATTTATTTATGCTCTCAGAAAGAGCTATCCATTCTATGACTTTTGTAAAGAATGTAAGATGTGCATAGAAGTGTTACATGGCATCAGCGTGATGGGCTCAAACCTTTCCCTTCTTTAAGTCATTCACCTGTCTGAACAGGTGATATTCAGAGGATGGTGTCATGATATTTCCTAACATCTGGCCAAGTAAACTGTGGGCTTAAAGGTACTGAAACTGTTCATTCATCTACTACTCTCTGAACAATTCTGTCAAAGGTTTAGGTCAATACTCAGAACTGATAGATATCTCTTTACTCTTCAGCTGCAGGTTTGAAAGCTGACACTAAAGTGAGTAAAACCAAAAAAAGAGTGTGATTGTGTTAGACGGTATTCAGATAATATGTTAGGTTTGTTTTTTTCTTTTCTTTTCTTAATAATCTCACCAGTATCCAATGTTAAAACGTGTCCAGTGTGTGTGAAACAAAACAATAGCTAGCGTTTGATTCAATTTGCAGCATGTGGCACTCAGAGAGCAGCTGGCCAGGATCAAGTGTGGGAGTAGTTAAAGGATGGGAGGGGGTGGAGAATCTGACAGCTTCATAGCAAAGGAAGAAATCAGTGTTCATTTCTTCAGATTGTGGGCCATTGTGTACTGACTCATCTTTCCATGCAGACACCATTCGATGCAGATAAGCTGTGAGGAGATGTACATAGCAACCACAAAGTCAGACCTGTGTCAAACCAAATGCACTTCGAGGACACAAATTAATTTCCTCAAGAGAAAATTACATCCGGAACATTTCATAGTGCCCCTTGCAGCACGTTACCCAGTCCGAAAAGAAGAAAAGAAAAGAGAAAGTGGTGCTTTGTCTTTGTGTTTTGTCGAGTTAGAGGTTTTTAACACCATGAAAGAAAATTCCTATTCAAATTGTCCCAATTTAAGGCGTCTCCTGCTCTACTTTGATTTGGAAATTTAAGAATTCTTGTGAGTTTTTGTTTTTTGTCACATGTAAAACCTCTATGCTTCCAGCAAGCCTATATGCACAAGGAATTGAGGGGGTGTGTAAAATATAAAAAAGAGCAAAATGCAATTAATTGAAATCGGTTTAAATCCTATATTTTAGTAGCACAGTACCGTACAAAGACAGCATGTGAAATGTTGAGACTGAGCCTTTTTATGTCTTGGTTTTGTTTGTTTTTTGGTTATTCAAAACTCTGTGCTGAATTTGATGTGACATTTTTAAAAAAACATGACAACAGGCAAAGGGTTTTATACATAATTATTTATGAGAAAACAAAAGCAAAAGTACCTAAAACAACAGGTAAACTCAACATTTTCCTGGTTTGATAAGACAAAATGATCACAGTCACGACTGAATAAGCACTTTAGGAAATCCTGACAAGTGTCTGCATCTCTGAGGCCACTCATTGGTGGTGCACAGCACAGCAGAGATCTCCAAGCCTAAAGGGATCCTGACCCTGTTGATGTGGCAAACCATGTAGATGAGATGTTGCTAAGCATCCGCTCTCCCTCTGCCAGCATAAAGGCCATATGGGAATTTTGCGGAGGGGTAGATAGCTGTGCAGGTTTACTGCCATAGTCAGCTCTCCTGCAGTGTGCATTTCTGCCAGTGTGTAGGAGTGTTAGGGTACATGTTTGTCACAGCATAGCATATCACTCTCTCCAGGTTTTCCTGTGCTTTACTTTTGGTTGTTTGTATTAAAGAATTGTTTCCACTGGTCTTCAGCTTGTGACAAATCTCCAGAAGTTCTTTGAACTGTAAAATCCTTTTAAGGTGTAGTATTTGTTTTCACTCTTCAGCTAATACCACCAGAAATCTGCTATATATGATTTTGTACATAACATGTTCATTAAATGTGCTGCTAAATCACAGGAATTAATATGTATTAACTTTCTTATGTCATATGTACAATCACAGAATGTACACTACATGTATTTATATCTGACAGAAGACAACAAACCTACATGCCATACAGCAAAAAACAAGATAAATGAGGTGAGCTGCAGAGAAGTGCATAAATCCCTCTGTGTGCACCATAAGAATGAATAACATCTGGAGGTCTGAGAAAATGAAGGTGACAGTTGGTGACTAGAAGACGTATAATTGAACATGCGGTGGGTCTCTGCTCACTCCTGCCATCATTAATTTCCTCAAGAAAGCAGAGCATTCAGTGGGGAGTCACCATGCACAAAGAACAAGAGTCGACAGGAATTACAAGTCTTGGGGTTGGCTTGAAATCCTCCTGATTTGCACAGTGGGTGCAAATCAGGAGGATCTGCACACTTTGGTCTGTTTTTGTCATTTTCTCTTCAAAGGACTGATCACCCTCTACTGGATATGTTTGGCTTAGTAGTTATGAGCTTATTTTCTTCACTTACACAGCTCTTGTTGGCATTCAAAACAACTGGTGTAAGTACAAATCATGTAAAGGGATTTAGTTTTTCAAATAGCCCAATTACCTAAAGCAAAACATGATATGAGCATGTTTTTTATCAGGATTCTAATGTGCTTCCATAATAAAATGAAGGTTATAACAAAAATAGAGCTAATGATAATACCTAAAAAGCTGTGTAACAGAAAGCAATTATTTACAATTAATTATAAAAAACAGATCAAACTATGAAAGTGAGACATTTTAGTATTTTAGCTGGACCTTTGGAAGTGGAACGTTGTCCCACTCTTGTTCATTATAGGATTTAGTTGTTTAATTTTCTGTTTCATGAGACATGAAATGTTTTCAATTGGTGAACGATCTGGACTGCAGCTCACAGACTCTTCAACCACCAGACCATGCTGTTGCAGCATTGTCTTACTAAAATATGCAAAGTCTTCCTTGTAAAAGACATCTTCTGTTGTTTTTAAACCTATATATACACCTTTGAGCATTGATGGTGCCTGTTCCATGGGGACTAAAGCACCTCCATACCATCAGAAATGCAGACTTTTAACTGAGCACTGATAACAAGCTGGATGGTCTCTTGACTCTTCAGAACAGAGAAAGCAATGTCCATGATTTGTCCATGAGGGATTTTAAAGGTTTAAAACCTTTTTTAACAAGTTGACACAATTTCCTGAGGTTTTTATTAAAATGTATGAGACAGGCTTTTGTTAAAGTATCTGTTGGTTTGAGCATGGTGGCCCCTCTCTCACCTCTCTGAGACCAGGCTGTGTTGAGGGGCAGGGACCATGAGCAACTTGTTTCCACATCCACCCCTTCCCTTCCCTACGCCCTGGGGTTTCTACTGAGAAAGGCAACTGCTTCTCCTTATGATGACAGCAACAGCTGAACTAGCTGCAGGAGAAGAAGAATGTTTTTGAACAGAAAGTGATGTCCCCAACAGAACAGAACAACTATATCCAGAGCCAGACCTAAAACAGAAGGAAGCTCCCTAAGAGGTTCAACCAACCAGGGTTAGTTTAATGTATGTTAGTTAAGGACACACTGCTATGCTGGCTGTTGCTAACACAAGTTTGTATGATAGAGTGTGTTAAAACCTGGGCATCCGGTGTGCAATTTGATGCAGTAAACGCAAACATGATTACTCTATTCCTGTTGTCGTGCATAAAACATTTAGTTATATAAATAGATAGTACGTTACTCTCTTGAGCCAAGAAGAAAATAGTTTAGCACTGTAGGTGTAAGTAGGCAATAGATGCTAATAAACCGTGATATCTCATCAACAGTAATGGACCAAGCCGTAGATGTACACAGCTTAACTTGTAACAGTGCATGTAAAAAATAGTTTATCCACTGGCTGTTGAACCCTCTGAGGCTGGAGGTAGCTGTAAGATGCAAGTACCTCAGTACAGCTGGCAATAGAATATTTCAAAGTGATGCTGGTTTCATATGTCAAGCAGGGTGGATGCGAGCGGTTGGGGCTCAGAGTTCGAGGCTTAGTAGAGGAGGTGGGATGAACTGGAGAAGTTATGTAAGTTTACATTGAAAATCTGAACGGCTCATTGAGGGAGATAAATTCAGACCTACTCGGGCCAAAACAAAGTCCCAGGGTTATGTTTCTCCTGTGGTTTTGGGTTGAGACTTCAGACAACCAAATATATGCTCTCAAGCATATATCTCTGCACAGAAAAAAAAAATTCTATGATATGATCCCTTTCAGATTTCAGTTTGTCTGACCACAGAGCAGTTTTCCACTTTGTCTCATTTCAAATGTACATTTATCCAGAGAAGATCGTGATATCTCTGGATAGTTCCACATATGTTTAATCTTTCTATGAGAGAGCTTTACCTGGCATTTGCTGATAGCACAAATGTGAACTGTGTTCACAGTACGATCATTTCTGACAGTGTTCCTGAGCCCATGCAGAATCGTGCCTGTTTTAATGCAGTGCCGCCTGAGGACGTAGAAATCGCATGCATCCAATATTGATGTCTCCAGATTCTCTGAATCTTTTGATGATATTATGCACTGTAGATGATGGAATAATCCATTCACATTATTCCACGTTAGAAAAGCAAACTCTAAGCAATTTATTTTTCCTCTGTGATTTGTTGGGTGAAGCACAGTGGGACGACTGTACCAATGTGAATCATGTTAAGATTTTGTTTGCTATGCTTCTCAGCTAAAGTCAACATCACTAAATGGTATTGAACTATACCATACCATAGCTTACCCAATAGACTGTGTCTGTGTCCCATTATTTTCTTCAGTTATTGCATGAGAATAGTCTCAGGTTTTGTGTCAGTCTCACAGAGGAAGTGTAGGGGCTACTGTCCAAAATCGTGTACTTTTTATTCTCAACAGCCAAAGGAAGAAAGAACTCATAGAACATATCTTTATTTTTCTGTTCACAGCTTAGATTATGCATCATTGCAATAAAGCCTTGAATGGAGCAAAGGAGAGACTGATGACATGGACAAGACAGCTGTTGACGATATAGATTCCAGGTAAACAGAAGAAACTTGTGCTAAAGAAAACAATGGACCAGACTCAGTAAATAATTCCCTATAATCCCTATAGACCAGTGAGCAGTGCTGACCAACAGGTCATTGGGGTCATCAGATGGGAACCTCCTTTCATCAGTGTTTCACAACACCTCCAGGAGGTGAGACAGCGATCCCTGGGGTCCCAGAGTCACTCCCCTAATGCCAGCCATCACTGCTCCTCACACCGTAACAACCATTTTTTTCCACAGGCAGCCTTATTATCAGCTACCGCAGCCTCTCACCAACTGCACACCAGTCACAGCGGGGTGGGGATTCAAACCCTGGTTCGGGTGGGGGGTAATGAAAGTGAAGAGGGGGCCAGAGGTGGAGGCAGGACAAGACACACTTGCAGATTCAGCAAACAAACTCACCTAAACAGTCCTACAGTCACTAAAAATGCCAGCAAAAACAAGGCCATAAAGGCCAACTCACCTAAAATGGCCGCCTGGTTTCAAAAGGCTCACACCCTCCACTTAAATACATCCTAGATTTCTTCCTTGCTTCATCCAAGAGTCTGTTTGCCCTAAGTGCTCCCCATGCTGGGCCCCCTGCTGGGCCCCCTGCTGGACCCCCTGCTGGGCCCCAAGCTACTATTGCTTCTTCTGATCTAAATCCACTGACTGGACTTTACTGCCTCACCTGACACTTCCTTTACTATTTTTCTCACACTCTGTCCACTCACACCCAACTCCCTCAACAATGAGACAACAGACTTTGCAACAAATCCTCTACAACCTACCTCCACTGGACAGATCCTAACTTTCCATCCTCGCTGCTCTGCTTCTGGCCCTAACTCCACATACCTAAGCTTTTTCCTTTCATATGCTTCTACTACTAAGTCTTCCAAACAGTCAGCTCTATGAAATAGACTCTCATTCTACTCCTAGACCATAAGACTATATCAGGATTGCATCTCCCAATCACAAGCGTCCTCTAAGCGGCTTTCCCTTCTTATTGTCTTATTAACTTTCTCCCTGTGTTGAACAAACTGAATTGCCATTCTCTTCACCTTAGACCCTCCTAAATTTACCTGCCTTCATTTATCTTCAATACCTGCAGCTAAGCTTCTTAATACTTGGTTATGTCGCCACATATAGCAGCCTTGTGACAGACTAACCTCACAGTCTGACAAACTATGCCTGAGAGTTGCAGTACCTGAACATAACGAACTTAACGAGTCTCTATTTACCCAGAGTTTTACATAAAATCATATCTGTTTTCAAACAGAAGAAATGGAATATGGAGGAACTTTGGAAATATCTTATCCAAAATGTATTTCAGTAAGCATGTGAGTGACGTTTCTGTTAATAAGTTGTGAAAATAAGTAAGTGAGTACTATGCAAAGTTTTAGGAACCCATTGAGATTTGATCCCTCAAATGCTACCTCAAATATATATAAGGCCTGAAACAAAACCTAGTCCAAACAATCAGCACCCATGAATTGTTGCCAGTCAGTTGCTCAGAACAGCTGCCTGGCAACAATTCATGGGTGCAAAGTAACTGTTACCTCAGTCCAGTCCATAATGTAACTATAAAAATGATAGAAATAGTAGAGGTCAAGCTGAGGTCTGAAAAACTACGACAACTGTCCAAGAGAATAGCTGTGATTGTTGCAAAGATAAATGAAAATATCTTTATAACAGCAAGAGAACTTCAGGATGCAGATTTTGCAGACTCTGGAGTGATGGTGTACTGAAACTGACACAAACACGACCTTTATGCAAGTGTGAACTGAAGAAATCATATGTTGCATCCTCATCACAAAATTCATCCTTAGACATCTGATAATTAACATCTAAACAAGCAATGAACAGCATTATGTTTCATGGAAAACAGACGCAAAGATTTATGAAAACACACCTCTCAAACTATAAAGTAAAGGGTACATCGCTCATGCTTTTAGTTTGTGTTTGTGGCACAAAGAAAATTTCACTGGGAGAGGAAAGGATGGATTTAATGAAACACCATTCACTCTGAAAGCAAACTTCACACCTGTTAAAAGCTGAAGATGAAAAGAGGATGGCCTTTGCAACACAATAGTGATCCTAAAAATGCTTCAAAATCCCTGATAGAGTATAGACAGACAGACCTCCCAAGACAGCCCACAAACCTCACAGGTCTGGCAGACAGCTGAGAGAAGAACTGACAAAAATCCCCCGTAAAAGAACTGAAAAACTCCTACGTGGTCGTGAGACTTTCCCAGGGGCATGTTCCTAAGTATTGTCCATAACAGATGTCCAAACTTTCTCACTGAAAGCCATTGTATGCAACCTTGTTATATTGATTGAATATGAATTTTTGGGACTATGCATACATAAAAACATGGTAATGTACTTACCAAAATTAACATTGCAGTATTATTGAGGTACTTGTAGAGAAGAAACCTGAAAATTTGCTGATTAATTTTCTATTTAAATGTACTTATTTCTTCACACAAGATATCGCTGATCTTCAAACAAATTGGTCCAGGCATCAGCCTCAGTTCTGAGACCGATCTTTGATCCTTGCATCACTGATTCTACAAAAACAAAAAGAAATTCTCTCTGACACGCTGTAACAAAATATTGCAGCATCTTCTCACTGAATGGACTAAAACTAACTTATGCCTTTCATAATATCTCTCAATGAAGTTTCTCTGTAAAGCAGTCATGGAAACTGAGGCCATTTTCACACATGAATAATTGAGATTTTCAGGAGAAAGTACAAACAATTTGATCTGGTCTTTTTCTGCGGTTGCTGTTCACATCATTGACTGTTTTTATGGTCATGGTTCATATGAGCACATCACAGCAGGAGGCATTTTATGAGTTAATTATAAAATGAACACCTCTAAGATACATAAAGCCTGCATTTGGAGGTTGAAGCAGTCGGGCATGGAGCTACAAACACAAATGTCAAGCCAATCTACCGACCTTCAGTGCTGTCCCAACATATGATGACTTAACTTGACTTTGAAATTTCAATTTGTGATTAAGTAATTGTTTCATTGAGCTTTTGGTCTCGTTGCTGTTTTATACGTTACAAACTACATGGTTAAAGAAATTCAAAAACTGTGCGGGAATATCAGGAAAATGTCATGGTTTGCATTAAAACATACACAGCAATAAAGTATTGCATCAAAATATTGCGTTTCCAAGGATACTGGCTTCTAAGTGCCATCCCTTTGGCTAAATACACAAAACATGTTGAACACACGAACCAGATACTGATATACATCTCAGTTCACGTATTCACGTGAGACCAGGCTGCACGTTTCGCAGCAAACGGAATCACAACAACCATACCTGAAATAAAAGTTAAAAAAGCTGAAAGGTGAAACTCCGGGGGTTGGATGTGAGGTTAGAATCGAAAAAGACGGGTAAAACATGCATCATTTTATACTGTAATATGAAACTTTTTTGGAGCCCTTTAAGTCAGTTTTGACAGGGAGAACACTCGTGGGTTGACTGGTGCTGTCCCTGATGCCAGCCCGAGGCTGGACTGAAAATAATGGCAGATCAGGATTCCTTCCGTAAGAAAGGCAGAAGTCCTACACCCCAGCATTTGCCTCTCAGTTCAGAGTCAAAGGCCTTCATGAAATCGCACATAACTGTGTACTTTTGATCAGGTATGGAAACTATGCATCGAGATCTCGCTGAAAATCATTTCTGATAGAAATCATGCGCATTCTCATTCGTTGACTGTTTGTGGATAATCCATATGTTCTATCATCTGTTGATTTCCTCTAAATTAATTAAATACAACAAAAAATCCATTCTATTTTTCAATAAAAGTTAACTTTTTTACATCATCGGAGTTGAACTCTAATTGTTCTATTTTCGTCCTGTGTCCATTTTTTTTAAGTATTGCTGATATTTATCACATTCCAGGAGATACATCGTCCCGTTGACTATCACTTTGGTAGAACTTTTAAATCTCAAGTGGATGGAAATCTCACAAACTCCTCAGCTGTGGATTGTTATTTCAGAGCTCATGCTGCTCATTCACAGAGTGAACATGCCAACGGATTCATGATATGCGCTGCAGTCACATCGGTGGGGCGGCAGCGAGTTGAATTAGACTAATTAAAGGAGGTTCATCTTGTTTTTTGAAAGCATGTGCCTATGCAGCAGTGTGTGTGGTTTACTGTAAGTTCACTCATATGCTGAATATTTAGAGGGTGGAGAATTATCTACCATCTGCATATGTTTTGTGCAGAGCGGCACACATTGTCCTTGATGTCGTGGAGGCAGTGAGAGAAATCTTTCATTGAGGATACAGCGGGTGGTTGGAGATAAGGGGCTGCTCCAATGGAGAAAATTTCTGTGGTTTAATCCACTCATCCACCCAGTGACAGAAGGATTACAACAGACGTTATATTAAAGAAGGCAATTATGACAGAATATGGCAATACACTGCCCTAAATTCAATTACCCTCACTGACACTTTTCAATTTTCTTTAATTAAGTGGATTAAGAAGGAAAATGAGTTTTTCAAGTATAAGAATGATTAAAAGTCTAAAGAAAGATGAGAGGCAATGAAGAGGAAACGGTTCATTTCTACTCATGATTAGTCATGGGTCTTTGCTGTTAGTATTCATGTTTCATGCGTCAAATTGAATTTGTTTACCCTGAGACAGAGAAATTATCTATGTCAAGTCTGCACAGTTGTCAGGATTGCTGAAGCTATATTTACCATTTTTTTCTGCCTCTTTGTGTTTTTTGGGGGGAGGAAACTCGCATCCTTTCTCACCCAATTGTTTTCACAGTTGTCTTTGTCTGTCCTCACATAAAAAAGTTACCAGCTATTAAAATTTCATAGAACTATCGTGTCACAAGCCATTTAACCATCAAAAAAGGACAGAATCTATTTGCAAAAGTTGCATCCAACAGATTTCGCCTGGCATGCAACTTTTCTCTGGTGGAACTTTGATGAGGCAACATATTTGTTTAGCAAATATCAAAATGTTTTCTTCACCAACATCCAGAAGTTGGGCAAAGTCTTTATGTCAAAGATGTGTCTCTTTTTTCTGCGTGGAATATTTTCTTAAGTGTCATTCTGTAAAGAATTTTGTAACTGCAAGTCAGGATGGAGGAAAGTCTTTCTTTGTTTCTTTATATGCTTCTATGGTTGCAAATAGTGTTTCTGATTAAGCACAGAGGCTTGCAATATGCTGCTTTTTTCTGGTTGTGGGTAGTTCTGGGTAAGTGAAACTTTTGACAACTGCTTATATGAATTATCACCTAAATTTCTATATACTTTGCTGATCTTGTTGGAATTTTCTCTTGCAGCACTTCTCTTATATTCTTTTAATTTTAGAAATACAGAGATGGCAGTAACAGTTGGAGGGGGATCTTCATTTTTCTTTTTTTTTGTTGTTATTCTTCACTACCTTTTTGTACTTTTCAGTGTCTTACAGTTCAAACCTACATCTGGGATTCTGCCTTTAGCTCTCATATCCTACTTTTCTCACTTGCACTAGATGTCATGGGTCCATTACTTTGCATTATCTGTATTATCAAAGTGGGTTTATCCACCCACAGAATTTCATGGCAGTGCATTTCTCTTGCACATGCAGAGTGATTGATCTCCTCCTCTGCTTTCCGTCTAAAGAGTCTACCTTTGTTCTTCCCAGGAGCCGAGTGCTTGTCCTCCATTAATAATCTGTCCTCTATCTCTTTTTTGCAACCATTATTAGACCTTGGTTTTCTCAAACTGCAACTCAGAACTCAATAGAGTCTAATATCATAGTGTGAGCAAAACAGACTGAAGTCTGTTGAGTTCATGATGTAACAGATATTTTCTTTGTAAATTGAATGAGGGTTTTGTTTGTTCGTATTTGTTTATTTATCACAGTTGAAAAATTCAGAAAACATGCTCTTTTGGTGCTTTATCTGAGTTTGAATTCCAAATTGTATGCATAACTATCAAAAAACATTCAATGATCTGTTGTATATGTTAGTTGAAAATCTAATCTTTTGTTTGGTGAATGTGAATGTAATTTTCTTTAGGGTTATCTGTTGGGGTCTCAGGACATTATTTCTACCTTTATATAACCGTTTACATAATCACTGCTTCTTGAAAAACAAATCTAAAAAGAAATAACGTTTCAAAATGAAGCAATTCAATTAAATTCAATTAAATTTGATCTATATAGCGCCAGATTACAACAATTGTCATCTCAAGGCACTTAAGTAATATAGTCCAATTCAAGCCAATTGGAATTCAATTCATTGTAATCATAATCCAATTAATTCATATAGAGCCAATTCAAAAAATAATATCCTAGCTAAGGAAACCAACAGATTGCACCGAAACTCCCGTCCAATCTCCCGTCCTGAGCGTGCCTGTGGCGACTGTGGAAAGGAACGACTCCCTTTAACAGGAAGAAACCTCTGGCAGAACCAGAACCAGGAAGAAACCTCTGGCAGAACCAGAATCAGGAAGGGTGGCCATCCGCCTCGACCAGCTGGGGTTTGAGAAGACAGACAAGAGGGAAAAGATGGTGGAAAAACACCATAACGCCATTCAAATGATACCTGCTGGAACAGGGAAACACAAGTTAATAACCACAATAATGTCACATGTACATAAAATCAATTGAGAAATTAAACAGGGGGCAACAGGACTGCACAGAAGAAAGCAGGCAATGCGATACCACAATTTGCCTGCAGATGGCGCCAAAGTTTCTGCAACGCGTTATGGCCCTAACGACCTTCCGTCGGCTACGTATCATCCCGGAAGCTTTACCCCTCTCCTGACACGTAGCAACCGAAGTCAAGTTGGCAGGGCTCTGTGTAGACTTGTCCAGCGTCACAGGTAAGACTGTGGGTTATGATATTGTCACAGTATGAAAATAGCGGCTTTGTATGAACATTTAGATAGACTAATGAAGCCACTTTTGGCATTTTGTGCAACATTTATGATTTTAGGTCTCTGCGGCTGTTGGCTGGCTAGCTTTAGCTAACAAACAAGATGCAGAGTGAACGCTACGTATCATCTTAAAGATTAATGTATTTGTTGCTGCTTTTTGACAATTAAGTTATCCTTCTAGGTTGTGTTCGTTGTCTAAACATAGCATAATAGGTCAACTTGATAGTGATAAATTAATAATAAAGTTGGTTTTGTCTGGGAAGCTGGTAGCTCTGTTTGAGGTAGCTAACGGCATCCTAATATAAGCTAATTAGCTCAGTTAGTGTCACTCTCATCGTTAACTCATGGTAAGTAAACATGGATATTCAGAATATCTTATACGAGGGAATGAGTTACTGGTTATAACCATTTGGCTAATGCGCATAGGCATACAAGCTGTATCTTGGTTTTATTTTCTTTTTTAACGATTCGCAGTGTACAACGCAGTAAACATTACTTCAACGATGGAAAGATCCATCAGTATCAGTATGTACTTGACTCTAATTTGAAGGTATTCACATCCAAACTGGATTTGAAGGAATTAGGAACTCCTTTGTATGTTGAAACCACTTCCGCAAGAGCTAGAATGTGATCAAATGCGTTAATTTAGCCATATATATAATGGTCCAATTTAACAGATTCTGCAAATCTGTTAATCTGCCTTTTAGCTTTGTCGTCAGCAGTTGAAATTACGCTCAGTTGGGTTTAGCTTGGCTGTTGCAGATCATGGATCATCGTATTTGTATTGTGAAGCTTCGCCCAACTTTGAAATAAAATTATATCGGTATCTCTTTAATACTCCAAATAATTTCTGTGGCTGCTCCTGTTTTCTTCTACATCATCAGTAAATACTAGTGACCCAGACCTACTGCTTCCACATGTTTTACAAAGGATCTTGGTGGCTGTACTGTATGACAAACCCTCCGTATTTGCCTTCATATAGTTTCCTCTTTACAGATTTGCTCTTTGTGTTCTGAGGGAAGATATCTCACGTGACAATGAAACAGTTTTTGATGCAATCGTCCAAGAAGATGGTTCTAGATATTAAAAGCTGTTTCTCCTAAACCTGTCCCTCAGTTTTGAGCTGAAAATAATACAAAAATAATTAAATCATTCTATAAAGTTCTAATTGTTGTTTCTGCATCAGACATTAACGTTGAACAGTTATCTCTGTGCTAACTTTATCATGACAAAGTCACTGTTTTGACGGTAAGAATGTAATTTTTCACACCTCTGGTCCTGTTTCATTGCCTTTTCTGAATTGCATATGTTGGGTTTTTAGTTGGACTACCACATAGCATAATGGTACTTTATGTTATACCATTACATAAGGATTTACCGTGCCTGTATGTATTTAACATGTCTTTTAACATGTTGTTTCTTTTATTTCTTTTTCTAAAGTGGTGACTTTTGTTCCTTTTCTGCCAACAGACTGAGAAAATGTCAGGGTTTGACAACTTGAACACGGACTTTTACCAGTCCAGCTACAGTGTAGATGACCAAAGCCAGGGTGGCTATGGCTACACCAACACTGAAAACCCCTACAAGTAAGAGAGTGGTTCTTAACTGATTCTCCCTCAGTTGTTGACCCATTAACGACTCTGTGTGCCATTTCAAGAGCTAAAAACTATTTTTTCCTACCTGTGCCTGCACCATACTTCACCTCTTAAGTATATTAATTTAGATGGACTAAGTGATGATTAGGGATTGCAAATTACATCTTAACAGTCTTTGCTATGTGTTATGTTCATGTAAATTAGTTTTAATTAAAAGTGGAAATTAGTTGTCTTTAAAAATGAATTTAATGCACCATCTGTGATGTGACGATACCTTTTTTCCAGGCCATACGGTCAGTATGATTACTCTCAGCCAATGGGCTACTCTTCACCAGGAATGATGCAGCCCCAGCAGGCATATACAGGACAAATCTTTCAGCCCACGCAGACCTACACTCCATCTGCATCACAGTCCATGTACAGTAACAGCTTTGATGATGAGCCGCCCCTGCTAGAGGGTAAGTGAACCACGACCTGAAGGTTACAGCCTCTATGTTTTGGAAACCTGTTTTTTCTGTGTTTTTCAGAAAAACTGCAATCAAGCTGGCAGTTGTTAATATTATTAGTTGGACTGTAAAAATCCCTTGATACTGATATCTATTTGAATGCATTGCACCACAGTCAGTGGGTTTACATGATGAGATTAACTGGATTACAGCTACAGTTGGGTTCTGCTCCTTATCTGAGGGTAATTATTCTTGGATATATGGCGGTGAATGAATGGAATCACTGGCACAAAGCGTGTCATACCCCGGCACGATAGGTGGCGCTGTCCCCATTTCAGCTATCGCTAATAGAGCCACTTCCTGTTGACGTCTTCACCGCCAACAACAACAAACTCAGGCATTCAGAAAGATGGCGAACGCAGAGCGAGATGAAGCTGCGTCCCTCTCCATCTGTGATGAGCTGGTTATGGCACAGACGATGCACAACGGCGCATTCTCCATCGCCTTGTTTCTTTCTGACAACAACAATAATATCGTCTCCTTCCACTTCCGGGTGATGATCGTGGGAAAAAATCTGGAGCATGTGCAGAACGCTCGATCCGATCCACTGTCGTCTACGTGCACGTTCAGTGCACGTTTGGATCGAGTTATCTCGGGGTCTTAGTTCGATCGTGAGTAACCCGATCCGATCCGATTTCTTGTCAGATTAAGGTTAGATTTTGTTGCACTGGGTTAAAGTTTTGCTGCTTGAGTAGATTTTCTTTGTACTTCGGACACATTTCAACACCTGATATAATGAGTAACGCTGACAATGGAAAAGTGAGCAGCTGATTGAGCTTTCCAAATGCCAACTAAAGCCTGAAAAAAGACCCCAGATGAGCAGGAGAGGAAATGCCTGGGCTGTTGTACGGGAGCAAGACCAAGAAGTGGGTGGAGTAAGTTTAGACCAACACTTGATCTTAGTGAGGAATGTGAGATCACAAGCAGATATGATGGTGAGGACACCACAGACCCACGTTTCCCATCTCTGTTACACTTCCAGCCTTTAAACAGTTTGTCAAGTGCTCCATGGAGAAAATAAAATGTTTGTGTTATTCTATACAGTAACGGGATGCTTTTAGGCCTCAGAGTGGAATGGGCTATGAGCCTATGGGCTATGAGCCTATGGGCTATGGGCTATGAGCCTATGGGCTATGAGCCTATGGGCTATGAGCCTATGGGCTATGAGCCTATGGGCTATGAGCCTATGGGCTATGAGCCTATGGGCTATGAGCCTATGGGCTGAGACTGCAGCTTCAGATGGTGGCAGCCTCAGGATCCTGAAGTCCTGTGAGTTATTTGGGATTCTACGGCAGCTCTTCAACCAAAGAGTCAGGAGAAAGTTCCAGTGTTATGGAAGACTTTCTGTCTTGCTCCAGTACCCAGAAAATGCCTCCCATCTGTCCTCAGTGACTACAGACTCACGTCTGTAGGCATGTGAACACCTTTCAGGACCCGTTACGGTTTGCTTGTAGTCCTTGGGTAGGTGTGGAAGGTGCCTCCATCCACCCGCTGCAGTGAGCCGTCTCTCATCTGGACAAAGCAGAAAAGATGCTGCAATCATTTACATTTATTTTGTTTCTTTCATATTTTACCATTTACAGACTCAAAGTAATCAAATATTATACTATTCACAAGCCTCTGTAATGCTTACTTAAGGAGAGGCACCAATGGGGTTCCTCAAAGAAAAAAAGATCCATTTTGTTCTTGAAATCGGTTTTGCTGTTTCACTTTGAGAACTTCAGCCAAGGAGCTGTTAAGGCATGAAATTAGACTTTCAGTCACCAGAATGGAAGAATGTCAAAGCTCCAAGAACGGCTGAAAAAACCAAAAGGCTGATTAACTGCCAAAGTGTTTGCATAATCAGCAGATGTGACTTCAGTTTTCCCTCCTGAAGGGAGCCGCCGTACATTTCACCACAGGACTCTGAAAACGTGAAGAAAAAGGTAGTTTAAGGCAGAAAAAATAAAGCGCAGTAAGTTATTATCACTAAGAAAAGCTCTGCGACTGTCACATGAAGTCATTTCCACACCCTGGGCATCATCTTCCTTAAAGTTTTTACTTTGTGTAGAAATGGTCGTGACCCCCAGCAGCCATGTTCTTTACTCTCAGTAGCATTCTTAACCTGATTTGCCCTAAACTGAAAATAAGCAGCAGGTTTTATTCTAAAGCAGCCAGAAAGTAGCAGATGAGGCTGTACTGACTGGCATGTCGTATGACTCCGATCCTGTCCTGCTTTTTACCCGTGAGACGCTCTTCAGGACCACACAACTACAGAAAGATTTGCATATACTATTTGTAATTGCATCCCTGTCTTACCTTGTCTGATACCTTTTTCTTCAACACCTGTGTAGTTATAGATCTGCCACTCTTAATGCATGATTTTATTTCCTGTGTGTGTGTTTGGCTCTTTGTTTTAGAGTTGGGAATCAATTTTGACCACATCTGGCAGAAGACTCTGACAGTGCTCCATCCAATGAAAGCAGCAGATGGCAGCATCATGAATGAGACGGACCTGGCTGGACCCATGGTCTTTTGTTTGGCCTTTGGGGCGACACTTCTTCTGGTAAGAGGTGGACAGCCGCACATTGTGTAAAAGAAATTGTCGTTTTTGTGCAAACCCTGACTCCAAACCAACATGTTTTATGGAAGTTTGACTTTATGTGCTGCAGTTGAAAATGAGACTTTTGTCAGAAACAAACAGGTTTTGATGCATTTGGCTAATTGTAAGCAGAAATTCTAACACTGATGGACAAGTCTGTACCGAAAATAACAGTTAAGTGACTCATAAGCCAGAAGTACAGAACAACTCGAGTGTCCCATTACTTTTAAATCGCTGCACTCAGCACTTTGATTCGTTCATTCATTTCAAACTGAATGTGCTGAAGTCAGGAGCCTGTTACCGACCAAACCCCTGAACGTCCATATCTACATCTTCTTTTTCATTTCCAGTCGGGTAAGATCCAGTTTGGTTACGTGTACGGCATCAGTGCGATTGGCTGCCTCGGGGTGTACTGCCTGCTCAACCTTATGAGTATGACGGGGGTGTCTTTCGGCTGTGTGGCCAGCGTGTTGGGATACTGCCTGCTCCCCATGATCCTCCTCTCCAGCTTCGGAGTCCTCTTCTCATTACAGTGAGTACACATCAGAATGGTTACACTAATGCATGAAAGTGTAGCCCTTAAGTCTCGCTGTAACAGTTGCTCATAGATCACATATTGGGCTCTGCGGTGTTGAAACAAAGATTGAAACAAAACCCTGTTTCACCGCCATTTATGGGGCTCAGCTTTCTCTGAAAGTCAGCTGACTTGGTCTCTGAAATACCTAACAGTAACTAAAATGGTGAAGTTGAGTTTTCCGTGTGACATAATATGTCAATTTGTTGCTGAAAGAGGAACCAATGAGACGATGGATAAAAATCAAATGACAAGCATTTAGAAAGAACCACGGCTGTCACGGTCGCTTCTTCTTTGATGCTGTTGGTATATTTAGCAACATTTTACCTTTCAAGCCTGGACTGAGAACGCCTCATGTCAAGTTTCAAGACGCGTAAATCATCATGTTTTAAAATTACACCCTGAGGTTCACCCTCTCAAATGAGTTTTATTTCAGGACCTGATGAATAAAATGGTTTTGTTGGACCTTCTCATGCTAGTTTTGTGCTAATTAGCCATACGAAAATGGAAGCAGAAGTCTGGTGAAAGAGATCATTCAGGTCCATTGTGATAACAAATGAATACACTACATTGTAAAAATTGTGTGGCGATAACTGTTAAATAGTCATGGCTAACCTGCTGATTCCCCCTTCTTCTCTGTAGGGGTATGATGGGAATTATACTAACGGCTACAATCATTGGCTGGTGCAGTTTCTCGGCCTCGAAGATCTTCATCTCAGCGTTGGCCATGGATGGGCAGCAGTTGCTGGTTGCTTACCCCTGTGCTCTGCTCTACGGGGTCTTTGCACTCATCTCTGTCTTCTGAAAAATGACCACTGAGCAACAGTTAAAAATAACTGCTCCCCCAGTTTCTGTAATTTCAGTCTAATTAGCGTCAGTGTAATTAGTGTAATTATTGGCTAATTACACAGTTGCTACAGAAAAAAGGAGCTCTGGTCTGAAGCGACACCTCAGATTTTTCTTTTTTTGCTCTTTCCTTTTAAAAGCCCCCCCACCTCTCACCACATTCCAACTTGACCCTCTGGAAACCGGAGCGATCGTGTCACTCGCAACTCCTCTGCACCTGGCGAAAACTAACCCCTGGGGACCACGTCTGGCTTTACACGGCATGGTACAGTTCCATGATTTTGAGGAGATGAAGGGGAAAGTTGCGAGCAATAACAAAAGTTCACTTAACGGAGAACATTTAGATTGGACACAGCTGGGAAAGACACTGCAGTTTCTGTGAGAAATGCCACAAATCATGATTTTTTTTTGCTGTTGCCTTTTCTGGCAAGCGCCCACAGATTCTACGACAGCAAGGCAAACGGAAACATCCGCTTTGATTCTGCTCGGGACTACAGCAGCTTCTTTTTCTCCCAGAGGGTATCTCCTCCCCAACATCCCGTTTTATGTAGGACTGAGGAGCTCTGAACCCCAGCATCTGCCCCAGAAGGAGAGCTGCTCTGCTACATCCTCTCACATGTTTTATTTGATCCTCCAAGGTTCGTTTTGAGTTTTGATGCCTTTTCAGGAAGACAACTACAGTTTGGACCGAGGCGTTGTCCTAATCATCCAAAAAAAAGCAAAAATATGATCAGAATTTGAAAGGTGATAGTCGGATATATGTCTGGGTGCAGACCTTTCTGTAGGTTTTTGTTTTTGTTAAAAATTCATTCCATTTCTTTAACCTTAATTTTAAAGACTGGCTTTGTACGCTTTGATGTGTCATATGTTGTTTATGTCCTCTCATGCACATTAAAGTTGTTTTTGAAGGTTATCTGCCTTGTGATTAAATGGTACATTGCGTGATCAAGGTAAAGTAGAGCACCAGAGGCTACCGCGAGGAGTCAGTATTTTAAACTTAATCACAGCTCTCGGCAGCTTTTATAATGGCTGCTCGGGAGATCAAAGGAAGTGCTCTCAATGACCCTGTTTTTTATTTAAACCTTTTAGAGTCCTGATGGAAGCCGGTGGAAGTGTCTTCTGTGGACAGTCAGCTTGGCTGCTTTAACCCACATGCCCATACGATCAGTTTTATTAGACTTTTCACTGCTGTGTAAAGTAAATGGGATGATCCGCGATGCTTCGTGTAAACTTGTACGTGCTCAAACTGAACGTCTTCATAAACTGCTTCTTGAAATCTACAGTTTTATGTCTTTATAGACCCCTCTGGGCTGCCTTTGCTCCGACGAAAGAGACACACGGGAATCTTAAAACGGTTTAAAATTAAAAACGAAAATGGAGTTTATTTTTGCAACTATCTTAAGATCAAAGAGACGCACCGAGCGAACCGGAACCAGGCTGCTCATGAATGGCCAAATACATGATCCGTTTTGTACAGTGGTGTAAAAATCTACCTGCGTTTAGGTGTTATTTCAGTCCTATGGATGGGAAACGTGTCCCCTGTCAGGTTTCCACCCATCTGAATCCAGTGTGTGCCCCATGCAGGGCATGTAACGAGCTCCAAAATATCCTGAAGTTGTGCATCTGTGGCTCCAGATGTATTCAGAGTACAGTTCGCACACCCCTGTGTGTGCAGTGTTTGACATCAACCAGTTTGTTGTCTTGCATCTGGATTCACTCTGAGGTATGTTGCACTCTCATTTTTTCCACTGTGGGCCCAGAATTTTGTTTTTCTTAATTCTATGAAATACTTTTTTAATAACAATGAGTTATCAGCACGTCAGGGTTCAACATGGGACATTTTACATTCAAGGTCTATGTCCTTTCCTTCCTCTTTGTAGAAACAAATAGCTTCTCACTTCCACTTTAACCGTTGGATTAGTTCTACAGTCAAGTTTAATCGTTTCCTTTTGGCAGAAACATCAAGTTTAAAGTGGGGGAAAAAGGCCACATTTGTTTATAATTTGGGTTGAATTGTTCTGAAAAACAGGACAGCTGGATATATGTTTTAGTGCAACTTTAAAGATCAAGAAGTCTTTGTGACTGCAAAAGAGGACAAAGAACAAAACATTATTTGGACTCCTCAAAACACTTTGCGTGAGAATGAAAGAATGGTGGTAGATCGTGCTTTAAGAGGACATGAAATCCAGATTGATGAGTACAGCTTCTCTTTTAAAGCCTGTAACAGGATTAATATTGTTTTTCAGATTATTGAGGTAAGGTACCAAAGTGTTAAAGTATTTTTAATCTAATTTCAGACACCAATCCTCAGACTGTGAATACAGTGTGCAAACGTCCCTCCTTGCATAAATGAATATAATACCGCAGACTTGTGATGAAAACACAGCATGTGAGGAAAATTTGCTGACATTAAACAATCATTTATTGTGTTTAAATTTAGTTTCGCTGAGATGCCGAATTTATCAGCTGCTAAGTCATTTACACCTGAGTGCCACTGGGTGGCAGTGTTGAGTTGAGCGTGTAGCCTTTGTGTCTTTGCTGTTTTTTTTGGCCGCAGCCTGATATTTCCCCTGGAGCAATGACTGCATCCACACTTCTTTTCACATTTAGTCATTATCAGGAAATTTACAGCTCACCAAGGACCAGATGAGCATGTATGAGGAAGTTTAACCAAACCCACCCACCTTGGTAATGGCACAGTTTAAGTGGCTGATTGTTTTATTCTCTGGTTTTTTTTGGTTGCTTAGTTTGTACTCGAACGAACAAATTGTAACAAATATTCTTTTTTTTTTTCAGTTTTTGTCCTCATAGATGTGATTGTTGCACAGTTAGAACAAGTCATTTTGTCCTGTACACGATGAGTGTGTGTACTTTATCATGGGTGGGTCTTAACAGATTTTAAGCCGGTTTGTCCCTGTACTCATCTATGACTCTATTTAAACAATTTGGAGTTGAGGGATTTACTGAGATGAATGTCACAAACTGCATTATGCTGAATGGAAACGAGGATATTGAGACATGGAAAGCACCCAGTTTCAGTGTCCGTGTTCATTGGAATGGACATCTGATGATTATAGCCATGCTACTACTGTTCCCCTGTCACTACTCCTGATCCAGCTGGTCATAAAAATCATCATCTCCTTCACACTGTTTTAGGACCAGCTGGTCGTTCTGTTTGTGTTGGGGGGAAAATGGCCACCATGCCGTTATGTCATCCAATGGAGGATAATCTCACATCCATCTGGCTGGGCTGGCCCAGTCTGTTCTGCCCTGCAAGCCATCCTGGCAGATCATTAAGTATCAGCTAACGGTGGAGGAATGGGAAGGAAACAGAGGAGTAAATCCTAAAACCAGGGAATAGACTTAACTTCACTTATTAGTTGCAAATAGCATACAATGTGATTTGCACAATTAATTTGTGAGAAAGTTGGGTTTTTTTTTTTTTTGTTTTTTTACATGAATGATGTTGTAAGAGCTGTAAATCCAGAGCGAGTGGTGTTTAGGTTACCTATTGATAAATTAATGAATAAATACAAAAAATGCAGCACCAAAATACATTAAATGCATTTAATGCAATCATTTGGAAATAATTATATTCAACTGAAAAGAATATAAAGACAACATATCATGTGTTGAAACTGGGAAATTTCATTCTGTTTAGAGAGACTCTCCTGTGATGTTAGAAGTCTGCGAACAGACGAGATTTATTTATTTTTGAATAGCTTCCAAGAGAAGCTGAGTAACCCTGTGGAGGGGATTCACCTCACTGTTGTGTGGGCAAATAGTTTGACAGTTTAAGAATGATTTACTTTTATAAATGGTGGATATAAGTGCCAAGAATCCAGAGGATGCACTACACACAAGGAGCAAAGCTGAAAACCAACGCTGAAAGCATTGAAAACGGACCACAGTCCGTGAACGAAGTTTGTCTCTGCAGCTGCAGATTTAAGTTGATGCTCTACCATGAAAAGAATAAAAGTTATACAAACAAGATTAAGAGTGACTGCAGCTTTTTCTGGATCCAAGGTTATTTAAGGTGAACTGAGATGAGAGGGAAAAACTGCCGTGTGGTCTGACGAATCAAAATTTGCATTTCTCTTTGGATGTTATGAATGCAGGTTCCCCAGGGCATCCAAACCTATTACCCACTGAAAATGATATGGGGCAGGGTAATAAAAAAAGAGAAGAAAAAAAGACAAAGTAGGGCCCAGCCAAATTGTCATTTTAAGCAAAAGGGAGAACTTTTTACTTCCAAAACTACAGCAATTGTATTTTCAAGTTCCCAACAATGTTGTTGAAATAAGAGGCGCTGCACCGCAGGCATAAACGTGTCCCACCCCTATATTTTCAGACATGTTTCTGGCTTCAAAACTAAACTAGGAATATATTTAAGGGGAAAATTCAATCAACATTCCAGTAAAAATAGAAAAATGCACAGAATCTCCACAAAAACAAATTAATTTCTCATGGGGGGGAAAAAATAAAACGACAAGGAAACTAAAAAGCTTTTGATTAAATTACTGTTAGCAAGACACACCCTGACATATCTTTTTATATATCTATTTTAAATAATCTTTTAAAAACTCCTCCATTTTCTTAGATTAAGAGGCCTTCTGTGTAAAACTGTGTAAGGTGTTTCTGATTTGACAGCAGCAGATGTAGCTGGACAGGATAATACGTGCAGCCTGTGAATACAACACACTCCACAAAGCCTCCCAGCCATGAGGCTGATTAGAATGATACCTCAGGGTGAGGGACCAGACGAGCGGCGGGTGGAAATGTAATGATTGGTATTCAGCAACGTTGCGGCGCCTTTTAGTACATCTGCAAAACCAACAACGCATGAATATTCACTGAGGGACTGTTAACACAGCACTGAGTGTGATTTTCTGCTGCACTTCATTAGGCTAATTGTCAACCCTCATTGCACTGTGGACTCGTCTAACAGTGGATTCAGAACTCAATGAACTAATGCAAACACCGTAGAGTCTGGCTGAGGGAAAATGATGGATGTGTTTGAGTGTGTGTCCACTGGTGGATGTGAATATAATGCGTGTGCAAGCGCTGCCGTACAAGCAATACCTTTTATATGATTATGTGTACATAAAGCATATTTGTGTGTTTGTGGGGGGACCGTACACAGGAAGTTGTAATTCGTAAAAAAAATCAATTAGAATATGTTCATCTAAACTAAGACATTCTGAAAAGTAGAAAATAGACTAATAAACAAACACATGACAGCACATGGCACATTAAGCTTTAGTTTTTTTCCACATGAATAAACGCAGACATGTGTCCAACAGTACAGACATATGCAGAAACACAGGAGGAATCTATCAAATGTCCAAATGACAGCATACTATCACTTTTATGTTGCCTTCATGAAACCCTTATTCTATCATATAAAACCTCTACATGTGGACATGTAAAAAGAAATCAGTTAAACCTCTGACACTTGTAAAATTATGCTATTTCATTATCGTAGCTGTTACCATGCAGCTGTTCTTACACTGCTGCACTTATTTAAAAAGGACAAACAAGTACAAGCACATCTGTTGAATCGGATCCAAATATTTTCTGGGTGAATGAAAACTTTGGTAACTAATTGGCTATCCATCCACCCACCCATCTATCCATCCCTTGTCATCCAGCTTAACCAAAGTCAGTAATGGTCAACAGTTGCAGGAGGAAAACCCATTTATCCCTTTTCCCAGCGACACTCTCCAGCTCCTCCAGGGGGATCCCGAGGCATTCTCAGGCCAGAGGGTATACATAATCCCTCCTGCATGTTCTGAGTCTACTGGATTTCTCCTCCGAGTTGGACGTGTTCAAAAAACCTCTTCAGGGAGGCGACCAGGAGGCATCTTAATCAGATGCCCTAACCACCTTAGCAGACTCCTTTCGATGCGGAGGAGCACTGGCACTCCTCCAAGCTACCTCCAGATGCATTAGCTCCACGCCTTATCTCTAAGGCTGAGCCCAGCCAACCTCATACCAGCCACTTCTATCGGGATGACCACGGGTGAGGGTTGGAATGAAGATGGACCAATACATCAAAAGCTTCCTCCTCACCACAATGAATCAGTACAATGCCCTCATTTCTGTTAACAAATCCCCAGCCCATCCTCCTCCATCCTACCAACAGGTGTGAACAAGATCCAGAGTCTCTTGAACTCCGCTACTTGAGGCAAAGACCCATCTTCCCATCGCCATGTTAACTTGGTGGAGAAGTATGACTACCCCCATGACCCGAAGAGTTAGCAGTAGCATTAGCCCCTTGTTACATATCCCAAGGCAAATTGCTCCAATGGGAGGAATGATCAGACTAAGAATGATTCAAAGAGCTTGACGCAGCAACACCAAAGAGTAAAACATGTCCTTGGCTTGGAAAGGAAAAGTGTCCCATCCCAGACCGAGCAGGCAGAGGTCTGGGATGGAGGCCTAGATGTGCTGATTTTCCAGCCTCGTAAACTGTCAAAAAAGTCATAAAATAAAAATGTTACTGTTTTAAAGCCATGTTCACTTCACCTTAACGGGGCTGTTCTCCTCCCAAATATCATCTCTTGGTTCTCTTGGCTCTGTACTGTATAGGCTCATGTGTTTTGATAATGTCTTTGTGGCCTGTTCAACATGAAAAAAAATCTGTGTACATTTGCAGGACTGATACAGAGATTTGGTTTGATGACAGCGGTGCTACATCCCAAATGACAACCAAAAGACCCAAAAATTTGCCAAATTCTCTGTTACTTTAAGGGTATACTCATACTTGAATGGAGGTATATGTCTATGTCTCACAGGCCTTATTTGTGAGAGATAGACAGAAGTGAAGTTCTCTAAAAACTAGCAGCACATAGGCTTCAGAGATGACCCTATGCGTTAATCAAATGCTGATTGGCTGAAAGTTTCTGGAGAGGGGCTGACAACAACCGACTACATAAAAAAAACAATAAATAGAAGCAAAGCATACGTGAAAAGCTCAGACAGCAGCTGCACTGGACTGTCTTCCTTATTCCATCAGAGCAAAGCTAAAGGACCAACAGCAACCCCAAAAAACGAGCACGTCCCACAGCTCGAATTGCAAATCCCTTTAGCTAGTTAATGAAGGTTGCCGATGCCCTATCGCAGAAGATTATCAAAAAACTCAAGAAGACATTGTGGTTGTTAAAGGAAACCCTTGAGCATGACGTTTCCTCAGATGTGAAAATGTTCATCTGACTCATATTTCCCTCGTGCTGCATTCAGGGGCAGTAGTTTAGACTGAAGACACCTCTGTGGGTTGTATTTAAAGATAAGAACAAACAACTGAAGAACTTGCTCATTCTTTGCATTGTCTGAGTGAGAAATGACAATGAGAATTCACTTCTTGTACTTTTCTTTAATAGAAAGCCTACGTTCTTCTAGTCCTCCCTTTGCCACTGGTAACATCCACTTAAGTCAAGGAGAACACTCAGTCCAAAACATGGGTTTGCAGAAGCCTTCAGTTTGGATGTATCCTTGTAACTGTGTTTGGGAAAATGCACTAGAGTTAGGTTTTCACCGTGGGACATTAAATGAAAAAAATATGAAGTAGGTTTTTATAGGATTGCACACAGTAGAAATAAAACCCAAACAGAGCAAGCAAGAAAAATCAACAACATGAAGCTGTATTATTATGTAATATGTATGTATCTATAACAATTTAGCTTTGGCATGACTGTTAACAAAGCAGTGGCAGACATGTTGCTGTTGAGAGCAATATTTCTTCATTTTCATTATAGTCATTAGGAGTGAATTGCTCTTCGGAGAGGAGTGGGTGCAAAGACTGGAAACCTTCCGTTGGTCTTGCTGAGAGTGTTCTTATTCAATATGCATGACATAGGCATAAAAATTCAGAACATCAGCTTACTCACTGTGAGCCGCAGCTCAGCTGATGTCATTTGGGATTTTATTAGCTGAGTTGTGACTCATCAGTTGTATTCCAATCTCGTCTTTTTCTTCCAGGAACTTTTGCACAGATGTTCATGGTTAGACAGAAATCAGTGTGATACAGGCACTAAGTTGAAATTAAGCCTGCACAGTCGATGCAATCCATATGCAGATTCTGATTGATATAACCACTGACTTTTAAAGTAGTTATTTTGGCCCCCTTTTTGTATTCTGTGGATAATAGAGTGCCATTAAAAACCTGGCTTTGTTCATTCATAATTTAAGAGTCCAAGCGACATGTGTTGGTATTATTGAAGCCTTTCACTCTTTCTTTTCCTTGCAGCACCAAGCCTAATAAAATATAAATTTACTTCATCACCCTGCCTTTTTATTTATTAATGAAAGCTTACTGCTATATTCGTACGTAGCGTTTATTTTTATCTGATAGATGTATATTAGCTCTATACCATTTCAGAGATCAACATCTCAGTTATGTGTTTTATGAAAAAGTTATCAGTTCTGGATATACTGAAGCACTTCTTACAAGCTGTAACATATGGCCAACATGCTGTGCATCATAGCATGATATAAAGTATACTCGGGGAAGCATTTTTTGGGGGGGTTCCATATTCTGAAGTACAAGGCATGTAGGCTGTAAGGGCCACATATAGCAGTCAGATGTGTCCCACACAGCTCAACAGGGTGGGGAGTGACATCGTGGGCATCATTTCATGAGTCATGAGCTCCGTAGTTAAAAGCAAGACACGCTGTGGCAGCAGCAGCTGTTCGAGCCACTCCTTCCCTCCACAAACCTGGAAGTAATTGGTCACATTTGGAAGAGCTGCATGGGGCTCCACGGATCTTATTGGGCCTCAGATAGAAGAGCTTTGAAGAGCTCAAAAAAATTGCATAACCTTGTGGCCTTAAGTATTTATAAAATGGACCAGCAACTGTGATGTTGAGCTTGATATGTCAGACCAAGATACAGAGGATGGATACAGAAATGCTACAAAGAGAAAAGACTCAATGAGGTTGGCTGAAAGATTGATAATCGTGCCTGAAAACAAACCCAAGCATTTTTTTGATTGAATAATGTAGAATCAACTACTGCTGACAAATCTCTCTTTGGAGAGTCCTACCAATGATGCCTAGCTCAACATGTGCAACAAAAACATTTCCTACCTGTTGCCTTAGCTGACATTATACACATTTTAAAAAACTAGGGCGAAGATACAATGTGACCTCCAACTGTACCTCTCTTACTGGTCATTGCAATCATGCCATAAATCAAGTTTAATCTGGTTAAGTTATGATGGAACTAAAAAAAATGAACTGTATACCTACAGCACATCACTAGTTGCATGTCCTGATTTGAATCTAAAATAGCAAAGCACTTCCTTTTCTAGATTCCAGGAAACCTTATTGTTAAATGTTAAGTAACCATTTGTATGACGAAATTCAAATTCAAACATTCAAATATGAGAATCTAACAAAGCAGGTGCTCTGTGGCTCAAAAGATACTGCACAATGAATGGCCAGATTCCAGAGTGGTGTGGAAACAGCTCCCTGCTTCGGGGCTAGCTTTTATGCTCTGTATATGCACACAAATAGTCCCTCTATAGTATATGAGTGTGTTTGGATGAAGATCACTTAATGGTTTGCTAAAAGAGCTTCATAGTAAACAAACTGCGCTAATTTCAAACTATATTTAGATCCTTTTCCCCCTTCATTCCATTCAGCCAGTGAGCAATTGTGCAGAGTCCCTGATTAATGAAGACGGAGCTAAATAAGTCCCTGATGTTTACTGAGTAATATAATGTACAAACTAATCATGCTTTTCTTTAAAGTGGGTGACGTGCTTGTCAAACGATATTGTCTGCCAAATTAACACAGTATCAAAAGTGTGTTTGCGTTGTAGTTGTCCTCAGCTGAGCACATTCCTCAGTGAGAATAACTTGCAACTAATATGGTTGTATTATGTTACATATGTATGACTGCACAAAAGTCCAGTGGGCTCTATGTATGCTGTCATCGGAAGGTTTGCACAAAGAGACACGCACACTTGATGCGTAGTTTACATGTGCACAATATGTCTTTTTGTAGATGCAGTCTAATTTGCATGTGCGATGAAAATCCTACAGTCAGGCACTATTCAGGAGTTTCCTTTTAACTTGAATGTCAAATGTTCAGGTCTGGTCAAAAAGTCATTTTCATAATGGAATATTCCTAACTGACTTAAATAACCTGAAAATAGTTTCTAACATTTATACTGGTATAATCTGGTCATAACATGTTTATGTATGATTCATACATGAAACCCATTAGACGAAGCATCTAAAGCAGCTACTGAATAACTTAGAGGTTCTCATTGTCTTTTCCCAAGTCTTTACACATTTTTCCTACCATTTAACCCCAAAACGCTTTCCAGCAAAATCAGGGAAATTGCTCAGGAAAGGACTATAGGAGGTAACTTTTTTGACTGGAAAGTTGGGCGAATCTCATCAGCTTTGACCTCAGAATCCAGCAGGACTCCACTAGATCTTCAGAAATACATTGCAAAGTCTTCTCAGAATGCAAATATGACTTAATCAAATATGCACACCCCACTCACTGTGTAGAGGGTCTAATAGATAAAAAGACTGACGATGTACATTATTGCGTATTTGATTGTGTCACTTCTCTATGATTATCCTTGTCTTACCTCTTTCTCTCGCTTCACAGTACAGCACAAGAAGGGCCTCTATGTTCATCCATGCATGCATGATGCACAGCTTAATAGAACATTAGATTATTGTGCTCTGATTGCTAGGGCACTAATGAGCCTCAGTAAGAGTGCAGGAGGCTGTTGCACATGTCATGGCACCAGGGAATGGACAGCTGGCCGATTGGAGAACTGTCATTGCATCACCAATTTAGATGAGTGACTAAAGTTTACATGAAAGCCTGCAGGCTACTCTTACACATAGTAAACTCATGGTACATCAAATTGTTTTCTCTGTCATGTGACACAATTGCTATGCTTCTGCTGTAACAATCCTGAAAAAAGAATTGCTGCGCTTTATACAAAAGTCACTTGCCAACAGTCTGATGACATCATCTCAGTGAGGTTTTACGAGGAGAGCAAATGCAATATGTTACTCTGTTATATCAGTCATTGATCCCATGCGCTTCACGTGAGTTCTTGTGTTCTGCTACAGGAAGTTTGGAACACTTATAAAAAGGTTAATTATTTGCTGAGATCCTAAAGACAACACTTCATAAAGCCACTTGCCATGGAAGTCTGTAGCTGGTTTGGTTTATGACAGTTTGATGTCTGGGCACTGTGTGCTTGTTTTGTTTGTGTGCCTGGCAATAATTATGGGGAAGAATTGTGACATAAAAAGAAGCAGATTGGTAGCCTGAACTGAAAGTTCTCTACAAACAGGAAGAACAATAAACAGAAATGCCTTAACTATGATTTAATCTTTTGTCCAAAAAAAAAAGCCTCTAAATGCTTAATACAGCATAAGGCTCCAACTTTTTCCTCATTCAGTGAGTGGGACATCAGCTTCTCAGCACTTTCCCAAAGTCTCCTCCAATTTTGAAAAACTAACTCTGCTACGGGACTCTTATTCACAGAACAAGAATCCTGAGCTTTCCACATAAGGTGCAGCAACCGCCTGCAATTAACTCATTTTACACTGATACAGATGCTGTCTGTCAGCCCAGGGAAGAGAGGCAGTCGTCCTGTACGTCATGCAAGAAAACACATGAAAAGAAAAAAGAAATAGACTTGCTGTGCCTCTCAGATGAATAGTTGAAATCTATGATGAAAAACCAAGCTGTTTATAGGTTAAATTTGTGAAATGGGTTATTCTTTCTCTTCAATGTCTCCAAATAAAATGAATCTGCTTCTGTAGCAGTTTGACACTTTTGGGTAAGATATGAAGGCTTACAGAATTATAATTGCATCATGTCTTTTTTCTAAGGCTTTTGTGGTTGACTTTCTGGTTGGGTTTAGACAATAAAGTTACTGGATTAAGGTTAAAAAATATCACAGTTAGGTCTAAAATTCCTTCTTTTTGCAATGCCTCCATCATCCTCACGGGGCGTTTTTGCTGGCTGCCTTGTTCACATGTAAATGCAACATGTCCGCTTAGCTTTAGCAGTTAGTTAGCTTTAGTAAATAATTAACTTGGTTGGAATTAGAACTCAAAACTACATGGTTAAATTTATATTTCTGCATTTGGCAGATGCTTTTATCCAAAGTAACTTACGTAGGCAGATAGGGTAAGGGGTAAGGGGACAGGGACCACTGTCATGAAGGGGATTTGAACCTCGGTCTCCCACACAAAAGGTAGCAATCAAACCACTACACTGTCCTGGGATGAAAACCATTATTTTTACAATGCGACCACACTTCCATGGAGGCTTTTTTTATCCTTCAAATACAATTGCTCTCACGATGAGCAAACACCACAGGGACATGTTTTGGGGAGGACGACATTCTCGTCATAAAACCCAACATTTCATGGCTGCCATTTTAGCAAAACAAAGTAAAAACGCAACAACTTGCTTCTCCACCTTGCTTGAGCTAGCTTATTCTGTAACTTCCAAGAGCTCCACCCAGCTAACACTGCCCTATCCCACAAGTAGAGAGGATTTGATGGTGCTGGTTACTCCAAATAGTCTGTATAGAGCATTCCGACAATCTGACTTTATCTTTCTGAGCCTGAGGGGGGTGATCTTCAGATTGACAGTTGAAAGGCTCAGCCAGAGAGTTGAAGGCTTTTGACATGTCTTGTAACTCATAAAAAACATCATATGAACGTGTGAACAAGGCTGAGGAGGAACAAGTCTGTTTCCTCTTGCTTTTCCATCCAAAATGGCCTTTTGCAAGACCTTTTCTCCATCTTTGTTTTGTTTGTTTAACATACTGGCTGCTGGTCAGATATTATACAAGTAAGTTTCCTGATGATGGCAAAAAGAAAAAAGAAAAATAAGCTTTTCTGTGTTTTATAGGCTAAAGTCAAAAAGTAGGATGAGTCTTCTTTAATATTTAGATAAAAATGCATCTACAGGAATTGACTTTGAGCCGAACTCTCATCACCGGATAAGATTGATTCAAAGTTCCAACAGACAGCAAAGCCTTTACCATCAAATGTAATTTTCTCCCATACATTATGTGACTGGGCTCTATCCAGAGCATGTTATATTCTGTATTCATCAAAGAATCAAAACACACACCATATTTATATCACACTTAACACTGTATTTTCTGTCCTCTTAGCTCTCAGACTAGAAGCACTCATCCCTCTAACTTAGGGGAAATTGTGTAACAGATCCTTCATAATGGCTGTGTCCAACCTAGAGTAGGCATGGGAACATTCTCTCTGTCTGCATCCTGATGCTACATTAAAAAACCTTAGACCTAATTGATGCTAAATGACACATCTAATTACTCCTTCTAGATAAACAAGCCTCTCATTAGTACAACAATTAGGCAGGTAATGAAAGCCCGGTTTTTGGATGACTTTTGAATGACATAAACGATCGAAGAGAAGGGACAGATGAAGATAAAATGCTTAGAAAAAATGACATCTCTGAAGAAAAGGCTGATAGGGACTGGTTTATTTGCCTGTGTATGTCGTTTTGTGGCTACCATCAATTAGATTTTTTTTTATGTCCATCGTTAAGGAGATTTCTAACAGACTTTAACCGTTCAGTTTTGTTTTTTTTATTTCAGGTCAAATAATCTTTCTACATAGAGAGGTAGCTTTAACACAAATATAATCATCCTACAAAGGTGTTCTACTGTTTGTTATGTTGTGTGATGTGTGTTTGTTGGAGAAAGAAGCCACGACCGGCCTAATTTGTGTGATTATTTTTCATTTGTGTTGTTACCTGAGATTTATGTCAGTCTCTTCTAGCTTTGTGTTCTTCCACTTTGGATGTGAATTGGATTAAGCCCTCTATCTGACTGATGTCTCTGGTGTCTATTTTGTCTGTACAACCACTTTGTCTCTGCACTCACCACTCTTTATTGTCAAGTAATTTGTCTCACCACACATAGAGTTCTCTTTGGTTCACTTCTGAACTTTTTTTACAGGCCTTGTGCCAGGCAGGTAGAAGCTATGACAAATTACTCTGTTTCCTGATGTAATCCCAGACCGACTTGACAATGTGACTGTATGAAAGCTGCGGATGCTGAAGGATTTTTCTTTCTGACACTGAGGACATATTTTTATGACTCTTGCAGTCATGGTCACCACCATTAGTACAGTTACCTGAAGTACAAAACACAAAAGGTTTGGATAAATGAAAAACTGGGAGATGAAAGAAAAGAAAATCATTGAGTTCTGTTTTGTGGTCATGATTTTTGCTGCAATTTCTGAATTTTTTTTCAGTTTTATTTCATGGTTTGTTCATTATTTTTTATGTTTTTCTTTCTTAATTCAGTATTTTCTTTTTTTTTTGGTCCATGCTGTTTTGTTTTCTTGTACTTTGTTTTCTGCTTTGTTCATGTGTTTTCTACACGTTATTTCTTAGAAAGCTGCGTATTTGCAATGTGTGTTTTCTGAAACTTTCTTAAATTTGTTGCACTTTAGGTGTAAGAACTTGAACGTTTTAAATGATCCTAAGCCAGCTGCCTTCAGGCTACAGATACCCAGTCCATTTTAAGGCAAACACACTGACAAATGAGACACGCAATTGCACTCACCCCCAATCAATCTGGAATCACCAGCTAACCTAACACGCATGTTTTTGGACTTTTGAAGGGATCCAGACTACTTGGAGAGAAACTACACGGAAAGAACATGCAAACTCCTCATATAAAGATATAAAGCTGAGATTCACACTCTGAGGTGGACAGTGCGGACCGCCATGCAGCTCATCATGAACATATTTAAGCTACAGTGACCAGCATTTATAGCAGGTATAGCTTAATCAATTAGATCAGAGAAAACACGAACCAAAAAAAAAAGCCTGGGCTTTATTACTCAAATTCATTCATGTATGAAAGCAACTCAAAATAACTGAAAAAAATATGGTGCTAATGTTATTAATGAGACCTAACTGTAAACACACTAAGTTTCAGTAATCCAGTTCCAAAATTCAGAACAAATGGGGAAGGAAATATCATTTCACATGATGAAGTCAGACTGAAAGTATCACATGATTATGGACTCTTATCCAAAGCAGTTGAGTATTTTGTCCCTGAATCTATGGTGTAGAGGGAGTACAGTAGGGTTCACAACAGAGTAATTCATCCCTTCAACATTATCCCACAAAGCTGTTTTCCCATAATGATCTGGTGTAAAACCAACATCTCCCCCGTCCGTTAACATGCTGTCTATCATAAGAGAGATAAACATCTAGAATAGGACAAGAAAGGAGAAACCGTAAAATAAGGTAATTATTACATTTATCCCACAGCCTGGAAAGCGTTTCAAACTTTCATCATTAAAAATAGAATAAAGTTGAAGCTTCTAGTTGTTCCATTAATGAAAAGTACTTTGAAATTATAATTATGATGCAACAATGAGGAATGCATGTATTTCTAATGGACAAAAACAGTTCCATTTCTCAAGGTTGTGGTTTCTAATCTTTACCACTGATGGCTCACTCATTAATGTATGGTTCAGTTTCAGCTCTTGAGGCAATGTGCTGCAGGCTTCATTTACTTTATTGTATTCCTGAGTTGCACTGAAGTCTTTCAGCTGTCCCTCATCCTCTAAGCACTGGATGCAGGCAGAGAGTGACACATTGTAAAGAGCATTATGTGAAGGGAGAGGGGGAACCAGAACAGAGAACAAGAGAATTTACAACAAAAGAAATCTAGGTAACAGGTCAACAACATGTGCGTGGATGAAAATGGGAATTTTTCAGAATTGTCCACAAGTCTAAAATGTTAGACTGTAGGGAATTTTTTCATCCTAATATCACTGAAAGATCCTGAAACTTTAGAGAAATCTCTCTAAAATTCACGTCTGCCACTTTTGAAATCAGCAACAACAACAAAAAGCATGCAGGTAGGGATGATTGGAGGTATCATCAGCCCCCACATTCAAAGAATACCCACTGTCTTATGGCCGTCACGCCGTATGGAGAATGATCTTTAATCCTGAGCATGTTTTCTAACTGTGCCAAAGTAGTTTGATTTCTAACTAAGTTAAGTTACTGCATAAAAACATCTCCATGACCATTTTAGTTGGGGGACTTGTTCTAAAACTACATTGTTAGGTTTATAAACTAGAAAATACACAGCTGTGGTTATGTTATAGGAAGTTTACGCCATAAAAAACATCACAAAACATGACATATCAAAGTTTTGTCGTGTCATAAGTCTTTATTGTGACATTGCTATGTTTTTGTGATGTGGACAAGCTCACTTATGTTTCTGTATTTATCAGACGCTTTTATCCAAACCGACTTACAAATGAATAACAAGCTATACAAAAAGCTAACAATAAACTACATAGAAGGAACCCAGGAGTCGGACTCTGTCAGAGGTGACAGAGTAGAGATAGGGTGCAGGCATAGAAGGAAGTGCAGAAAGATAAAGTGCAAAGATAGAGGGGGTAGGGAAGTACAAGGTAAGTGCTGGGATAGAAGAGCTGGGTTTTCAGGAGCTTCTTGAAGATAGACAGGGACGCCCCTGTTCTGGTAGCGCTCGGTAGGTCATTCCACCATCGTGGGACGACACATGAACAGAGTTTGGATGGTTTTAGGCGTGGTGTAGGCTTCACTTCTCTGAATAAAGTGTAAATTAAAAGGATGATTAAGAAGTCCGTTCTGTCCTGTTCATCAATAACTTCAAAGAGTCTCTTAAAAAGAAATGCTTTGCTGTTACTTAAAGTCATGTTCAAGGCCATCTATACATTCAAGGCAATTTCTTTCGATGAATCTGCAGAAAACAGTAATTAATGATTAACTGTGGCCTTGTTACTGCACAGTATGAGCAGCCATTTTCACAGTCCACAAAGTAATCTGATTATCGACTCAAAAGTATTAACTGATGCAGGGTCTTCTCCTCTTAGAAGCTCACACAATTCATTCCTTCATCAATTTCTTCTTTATTCTGTACATGATGTGACTTACCGTAAAATGTACAATTAATTTGAGTAATAATCAGTGTGAGTAAAGAAAGGTTTATCTTTTTTGAGCATACATATTTGTACCCTAAATCAACAGATGCTGTGCAATTGACTCAAACTCCTCCTGGGTCAAAGTACCGTCTCTTTCAGTGTTTTCCAACTGCAAGTGGATTTGAAGGCATACAGAAACTTCCGTCTCCCTCACACAAGTGCGTCAGGAGTGGTTTGTTTAGTTGGACACCCTAACCTCTGATTGGTGTGTTTTTCACACAGCATCTTTTCAAAGAACACACCCCTTTTTTGGTTTCAGCTGATTTCAATCACTTTCGTATACAGCATGATGCTGATTTGATTTAATTTGTAAGGCAGAAGCCTGGTGTGTTTGTGTATATGTGCAGCTTTTCAGGTGTGTGCTTGTGGGTGTGTTCCTTTTTAGGGAACACAGCCATGCACTAAGCCATATCCTCAGTGCTCAGTGTATACCAACCACTTAGCACATCACAGGTTGACCTCAAAAGGTCACAACACAGCATGTAACCATGGCGACAGGTTTGCTGGCAGAAAAATGAGCTGGGATGGGAGATGCAAACTAATCTAAATGAGCACAAAAATCTGTGTGCAACCGAATAAACACACAAATAGATGCCAAGGAGAGGATGTCTCAAACGAGGGAGAATGAAGGGAGGGAGCTACGATGAGGACATGCCATTTGATTTAAGACCCCGCTGAGACCTTCCTTTCAGTCTTCACTTTTATTGTCATAGAGCTTCAGGGATCAGATATGTGTTCACTTTGTGTACACATGTTTTTTCTTGTCTTTGATAATTGAAAAGATATATCAGCTGCTCCCCAAACTGCTCATGGTTTTACTGTTACTTTCAGATCGATGCTTGTCGAGACTAAGAAAATGTAGAGACACATTTTTCAGCCTTGCTTTGCAGTGACCCTTCTTCACATTGCCATGGTTACGACTAACTTTTTGGCTTTTGAGGTTGTTATCCTTAATCCAAAGTAGCACTGAAGTGCAGGCAAAAAGCAGTGTCTGTTTGTACAATGGTCATGTTTAGATTTCCCTAAAATTCTGGTTATGTGTTCTTACTAAAGGCATGAAGATGATAAAATGAGATATTTTCACTTACTGGTTCATTGTTTGCAAAAATGTGACAACAGTTCACTGTGGCTCACCAGTCCTCACTGACTCCATCTTCATGAACCTTTGCAGATATGGCAGCTGTTAATGCCATATTGCAGAGAAAAGGGACAAGATGCAGTGTCAATAACACAGTAAATACTGTGTATGGCTCTTAGAAATTCTACAACCACAACATTAAAACATGATGAACAAATTTAAAGCAAGTGCTGGTAAAACAGTCATAAGGAGTCCCACAAGAGGATTCTATATAGAAGTAGTTTTTCATCTAACTATATAAAACAGATTATCTTTAAATGGATTTGTCCTTTTTTTGAGCTGGCTGTTTTGAAATGATTGCCTTTTTTAGATGCAGTAGCTGTGAAACCTCCATAATCCATTTACATAAATCTGAGGATTCATTACCTGATCCTGTTTCACTCTCTTTCACTCATCCATAAAAGAATGAGAGAGCAGGGTCTGTCTCTCTCTGTGCCTCTCTGATCTCCAGGTGAGTGAGTCATGCAGTTAAATGGAACATGTGTTTGCCACATATCAGCTGTGAAAACAACAGCTGGCCAAACCCTGAAAAGAAAAATTAATATTAAGCTCAAAACCTAGTGAGGGTTGCAGAGATAAGACAGGGCCATCAAATAAAAACAGAGCGGGCTTTCCTGCCAATATATTCACACACATTCTGCAGATATTGTTACTGACAGAGACTGATCTAAAAACAAGAAACCTGGCTAATATGTGTGATGGTGCCTCTCTGCGTTGTGACGTAAAAGGAATAAATCATTACTAATACAGTGACTTTATTTTGTGTTACCCTGTGCCAGTCAGTACCAGTGCCAGTAATCTGATTAATCAGATTACCTAAAAGTGAGATTAAACCTCTCGGTTTTTGACCAAATCAAAGTAAATTTTCTGTGGTAATTATCAATAGACTAATCTTTTTCTTTTTTTGCCGTTTTGTTAGCTGTGATATCACTAGTATAAAACGGATATGGCATCAAAGGAAGATGGCGAGTGCATCATCAATTGACTTCATGAGTTACTGTAGCAACATTTGGTCAATGGCAGAAAATATCCTCAACAGGTTTGCACCGAAACACATTCCTTCAGTTGACACCGTCACGCTCTGCAACTCTACAGCTTGGGAGTTCAGCATTAGCCGGGTTAAAAGAGACTTTAAGCTCAATTTACCTCACTAACCCATTGATCCTGCTCTGTAGTACACCCTTCTCTTTCTCCTGACTGATATAGACAGCATGCAATCACTGCTTTATGTATGGCCAAAGGATGAAATGAGGTGGAAACACTTCTTTGTTGGTGCAAACAGAGAGTACGGAAAAGAAAGTCTTGGGTAAAAGAAAGGCTATGCCATGCCATGGTGCTCACTGTATGAGGGGTATTTTGAAACTTGTGTTACATGCTTTATCCTCACCTCGTTTTCACTTTCTTTAGACTCTGTCAAAGGGTAAAAATAAGCCTTGAAGTTCATATCAACATAATTTTACCATCACTGATCAATGTCCCACTATCAAGCATCATTTTGGTGCAAATTCTTGAGATGTACAGTTTATATGTCTGTGTAGTATCCTGCCTGTGGAGTTATTTACATTTATTTTTTAATAAAAGTACACACTTTCCTATAGATAGATCAACCCCTTCCAACAACAGAACATACTACGTCTGCCTTGCTCAACGGAGCAAGTTGTTGTTGTTGTTTTTCAGCATTTTTTATGCTGAAAACTGTCATTTTGCTGTTCTTTCAAGATTTCTATTTACATGAAAGAGTCACAAAAGTCTTATTAAACAAACTAGAATTGTAATGAATTGATAATCTAATAGTCCCAAAATGGTTATTAATTTTGCAGCATAAAGAATCAAAACAGTTTTTAGTCACTGTGAAAAGTCGCTGTACCAAATGATTGCTGTGGGCAGGAATAACCTCTTGTACTGTTCTTTGTTGCAGCAGAGCTGAAGAAGCCTCTGACTGAACACAGTGCAGCATTGTCCATTATGTTGAGCAGCTTTCGCAGTCTGTGCATAATCAGCTCCAGGGAGCTCGACCACAGAGCCAGCCTTCAAGTTTGTGTGAGTCACTGTTGCTGCTGCCCCAGCAGATGGCTGCAAAACAGACTGTATTTTTGACCGAGAAGATATGCAACATCTTGCTGCAAACACTGAGGAACCCAAGCTTCCTCGAGGAGTAGTTTGTCGGTCTTGTATTTCCTGCTCAGTCTGTTGTCCAGGTGAAAACCTTGGTATCTATAGTCCTACACCCCCTATAAGACTTCTCCCAGGATGGAAACAGTGTAAATCCACAATTATATCTTATTTTATTCATGTTTGACAGGGATTGGATGTCCATATGATCAGTTCAACACTGACATATGTATGGTCAGTTCAACACTAGACTTGCAAAGAAACTGAGCCGCAAAGAGGGATTAGTTTCAACTTTCAGTGCCTGAACTTTAGAGGAGGGAAACCTAAGTGTTTGAGAAATAATTCAATGGGGTTCATTTATTTATCCATTTTGTTTAGCAGCAGCTAACGCTGACAACTTAGATAGTGCTGATGATGTACACCGACTGCTAAGGAGTCATTCCTGTTACTTTTTTGAAAGATTAGCATTTTCACTTGACCCCATTATTCTGCTGACAGAACGCTTTTTTGTTGAACTGTTTTGCTCTGTAATTCGGACAACCCGTACCTGTGTGGATAAGGTGTGTTTTTTTCGGAACAACTCCGGTCCACTCTTCACTCTTGTTTACTGTGTTAACATTGGTTATCGGCTTATTTCTAATAAAGTTTTAGGTCTCCAAGTGCATTTATTTATTGACGTGATATACAAAATGTTTCAATGCAGTAATTCCAGGTACACAGAGATTAGTACGAATTAAGCCGTTGTACATTACTGTTGATGAGAAAGCAGTGTTTATTAGCATCAGCTGCTAACTTACAGCTACACTACTAGACAATTTACCAATAACTATCTATATCTATATAGAGAGCTGGAGTCTGCTAATTTAATTCATGGCCAGTCATGACTGGTTTGAGTTAAGTTTAAAAGGGTATGGTTAGGTTTAAATATTCATACTTACATACAATACATACCTTTCCCACGTTCGCTTGTGAGGAAGATGCAACTCACACAATTATTGTACAACAGCTATGAAGTCACTTGCAATTTATTCCCCTGCAATAACAGAAATATTTACAGTTTATATCAATGATATAATCTACCTGTGTAATTTAGTGTTTCTATGACATATTTCTCTTATAGGATATGGAAATATAGATGCAGTTCTGTGAAAGTCCTGCCTAACATTTCAATTTCTTCCTTTATATTTACAATATAGGAATATCTAATGTTCACTCTGCAATTTAAAACTATTACAGTGTGACATAATAGCCTGTGTACTCCTACAGTAAAGTAGGCACTCTTCATAACTGGCTTGACTTTAGAAGTAACCTTGGACACAGAGCTGACTATTGACACATTAAACACATCATTTTCTTTGGACTATGCTGGCCGGTGTTGCAATTCTTCTTTTTTTTTTTTCAAATCACCGGAGCAGTTCCTTTCATTTAAATGCCATTACTGTAATACAAGCACTGTAAAGTCTGTGGCTCGGAGCAAAGGTTGACTTTGTCCAGACAAGAATTGCACAACAGCACATTAACTGTGGAGGTGTAGAAGGGGAAAAAATAGATCTATCACTTTAGCTAGAATTACTGCATTGATGTGCCATCATGTTTCTTTGTCTCTGAGCAGATTAAGTCTTTTTTCTGTAAAGACATTTTTGTTGTATTACCTAATGAAAACTTCCACAACCTAAGGGGGGGGGGCATATTATGGAAAAATCTATTTTTTCTGTGCTTGAGATAATTTATTTGGATGTCTGAACAACAAGGAAAAAACATAACCCCAACATTTGATAAGCTTTTCTGGACCCCATAAATCTGGAAATGTAAAATTCAGTGAGCCCTTTATATTTGTGGGAAAACCTTCGGTCGCTTTACAAGGTTATCCAGCCTTTTCTCTCCTTATCTCTGCCCAGCTTCGACTTCAGATGATACTGGATTTACTGTACTGTGTAAATGGAAAGTTGAAACTCTCCGTTTTTGCTTGCAATACCAGCATCAGCATCATCATTAATCTTCTAGCTCATTAACAGTTTGGTGTGTAGTCTAAGCTCTCAAGCTAATTGTTGTAGACTTGAGGTTACTTTCATATTTCTTTGGTAATGTGGTCCAAGGGTTTTTAAGTACAACAGATCTCAAAAGAGGTAGATCCTGCAGAAAAGAGAGACAGACTCGAATAGTGCCTCTATGTTATTTTGACCAAAGCGCATCAAAGCGCAATATGCCTTCTTCAAGATTTAAGCCACAACTGCACAGTCTCCAAAATTAAAATGAAATGAACTGTTGATAAAATATGAACACAATACAGGGTCAACAGCGCTAACATCAAGCTTCCATTGCTACATGTGATGAAACGTCCTGGTTAGTTGAAACATTTCAGTATAAAGTTACAGAATCTTTCAAAGAGGAATACATTTAAAAGGGATTAGGGTGACAAGAGGTGTCATCAGCTTATTCACGACCGATATTAACAAGCTTGAGGGTCAGATAACCAGTCCAAACAAAGATTACATCTCAGTATTTTCATTGGAGTGAACTCAGGCCATTTAAACCCAGCACAGCCAACCTGCTTATTCTTGCTTAACTGATGATTTACTGACTCGTGTTTAAACCTGTTTTACATACTGTGTACACATAGAAAGACGTTAAGGAAGCATATCTTTGAAAAAGCACTTGACTGTGTGGAGAAATACCAGACAGAAAACAGTTAAACGAAATGCCATATAATTTCTTTACAGCCTTTAACCCTATTTACAAGTTTCAGACAGTTGTCAGATTCTTTGAGATGGCCATTTGCACCATTTAGAGCCATTCTGGAGTATTTTCATGGGTCTGATTGATAACAGAGGAAATGAAGAGAGATATCTAGAAGTTTAGGATACTCAGCTACTGCGCAAATATTGTTTAAGTGACAGCTTCACTACAGGATGTTAAAGGTCGGCTTGCCTGATTGTGTTGGCGCAAGTACAGGCAAGCTTTTGCAGGCCTCTGTTACATTGTTATTGACCATACTTCCATTATTACCCTCAAGACATGACTCTCTACTTTCAAGCTTTGTTTTATGTGTTGTTTGTCTTTCTTTAGTTGCGGGCTCCTGGGAAATCACATATGAAGAAGTAATCAGACTATATGTCCTGAAAGAGCTCAGCCGTCATACTCTAAGATCAGACTCTCAGTCTGACTTTACCACAGCAAACATTTAGGAAAAATACAGTAACAGTCTCTGACTCAACTGTCTCAACGGATTTGAATGAACAGCAGCAGCGACAGTTGACTGTTTCCCCCCCTCCCACAGCAGTCAATATTTTCTTTTACATATTTACATATTCACTTGCTTGCATTTAGTTTTTTGAAATTATTATCCTGACACATAATCTAACATCTGAAAGTGGGGTTCAAGATAAGGAATCACTTGTTGCCTGAGCTCTTTCTGGGAATGCCAGCTACAATGGACTCCTACATTTTGTTTTTATAACCATTACTGGCATTGTGCAGATGTTATGTGCAAGGCACCCTGAGAGTGAAACCTGTTTTTCTTCCTGCCAATGATTCTGTTTCTCTGTCCTTTTGAACTGTTGAAACTGGGTTTCTTTAACTGGTTTTACAGTGCATATGATCAAAGTTACACCACCGGTGAAGTCTGTGGTTTGCTCAATAAGAACATAAACAGTCTCTCTCTCTCAGCTAACCTCGTTTCCCAGTTGCAGTTCAACTCACCACCTTTGTGTCCTGATAAAACTGTTAACTGTGCTTTGTCTTGACAAAGAAATCCGTTAAACAAAGCAACACAGACAGTTTATCAATTCAGCAGCACCTCTCTCTGTTTTCTCCCACTTATCATTTCTGTTCATCCATTCGTTGAACAGCATGCTTCAGTCTTGTGTTTTGTTCACTCGTTCTTCCAGACCTTAATGCTGGCTGTTTGGCTGTTTCTTTTCTCTCTTTTTTTCATCAGTGTCCCGTTTTAATCCTTGATATATTCTTTATTCACATACATTCATCGTCAGTCATGTACTCCCACAGTATATGTTCCAGCTACCATTCCATCAAAGGGCCCAATCGGAGACAAATGAGACGACCATGTACGGTCACACTCCAGCCTTGGGTAATTTAAGAATAACCAATCAACCAAAGATGTATGTTTCTGCATGGTGGGAGGAAGCCGTTTTACCTGGTGGGAGCCCACACATGCATATCTCAGTATGAGATAAGTTTTCTTCTCAAGAGAGCACATTGCTTAATCTAAGATGGACTCTTCTGCTGATGCAACATCAAGGAACAGAGCAACCTGTCCCACCCTGAATGATGTACTTTCCATTTTTAACCCATCAAAGGAGCTTTTGGGCTGTGCAATTGTCGAGAAATAGAAGGTTTTGTGGAGAAAAACTTTGGTTAACTGTGGATTACTTTTACATTTTGTTTGTGCTTGTGGACATGAGAAAACCTTTGGGCTATTTGTGAAACTATCAGAAAAGAGTGACTGTCAGATTTACTGGGAAGAAAGTCCACATTTGGAAGGAGTTCTGTTGTTGCAACTGAGCATGATTTTCAGGTAGGAGATCTACATTTTTCTCCCTTCTGAACCAAAACTTTATCCCCTTACTTTTCTTTGAAGCTACATTTTTATTTTCAGTTGATCTTTACCTCTTTACCTTCCTGTCTTTTGCCTTTGAGCTTTACTTATGAATTATGAACAGTGTGTTTGGGTTTTAAGTATTATGAAGCACACAGTCCTTTTTGACCAGAGTACAAAATCAGCTCCCATTCTCCCACCTTCATGATTCTAATTTATCATCATAATTCAGATTTTTCCACACTTTTCCACCCAGTTTGTGGATTAAGCTCCGGCAATGTTCGATGGCATTAATTTGAGTTTGTAACCATGTAATTCAGACAAAGTATTTCATCTTTGGGGCTGGTGATTTGGAATGAAAATGGCAAAAACCCTTTGTTGTCAAATAGCCAGTTTATGTAAGGCTCATCCCTTTAAAACGCCTTGTCTTGCAGCTAATAGATCATTGCCTTATCAGCTGTTGAATCCAAAGGTCACTGTGGTCCGTAAACTTGAATGTTGGCATCTTGCCTTCCTGCAAAAAAGAGACACTCGCATTTAAATCTTTCTGATTTGACTGTACATCAGCTGAACTTAATCCCATATAATTCCACTGAAGATGATAAAGAACTTGCATGGAATGTGAAACAGATGCCTTACACTTTGTTACAAAGGTAGATGTTAGAATGGCAAAAATGAAACATTAAATTACTGAAACTTATGTAACAAGAAAGCAGGACACGTGACAGACACGTGCAGGCAATGATGTAATATTGCAACAGTTGTTACTCTGTTGAGACAATTCATGAAACATTAATATAATTCAGATAACAGTTATTATCTGCTGTCCTGTTATCGAAATGTATTTCCCATAGAAAAAAGTAGTATAGAGTTTAAGTATAAGTACAGCAAGTATACTATGGACCATGTACATGTAGTTTACCAGAAATTAATCTATTTTAATACTTCTTCAGACTAAATTGGAATATTTTTAAGTTTATAAAAGTACTCAACAAAGTACACTCATCTACTGCTGGTGTAATATGTATATACTTCCAGTCCACATTTTAGTTTATTGAAGTATACCTTTATGAATTACTAAAACAATACTATTTTTTTACTTAAGTATACTTGTAAGTTTTCTTAACATATTACTTGTAGCATACTATTTATGTTTAGGCATTTGGGAGATGCTTTTATCCAAAGCGACTTACACTGGTAGGGTAATGGGGGGATCTTGTTTAAGGACCCCTACTGGAGGTGGTACTTTTCATTTACCACTACACTATCCAGTCCTCACGTTCATACTGTACGTATACTAGACTGCGATGTATTAATAAAATCACAAGACAGAATGTTGTATGATATATTTGTCTAACATTTTAAAATATATTATACAGTATATATCTGCGATGGACTGGCGACCTGTCCAGGGTGTACCCCGCCTTTCGCCCGATGACTGCTGGGATAGGCTCCAGTCCACCCGCTACCCGATTAACGGACTGTCGGTATAGAAAAAATGGATGGATATACAGTATTTACAAATAGCTGCTTAAATCATTAAAGATGTATATTTAGAAAACAAAGAGCCTCTATGAAATCAAGTCCTTCGTTGCTGAGTCAATGACTTGACCTTATTCTATACCTGGGTCAAGATAAACTAAGTATTATTACTTTGTATAGTATAAGTATACTATAGTACAAATATAAGCTTTAGTATTAAAGTGTAGGTGTAAGTCTTAGAATTAATGTACTCAGTCTTAGACTTTTCTTTATACTTTTCAGTGTAAGCCAAATATACTTCACTATACTTTTCTTAAGTATATAAAACATAGTATATAAAAAGTAAACTTCAAGTATACTGCCTCAGTTTTAGTATAAAATAAGTATTGTCGTAGCACACTTGAATAAACTTCTTTTTGCTAAGGATCGGCCTGGAACAGGCAGAGAAAACCACTGAGGGGCATGAGAAAGAGGAAGTGACATTATCGAGCTGTGTTCCAACACTAGGGTAAAGGTATTTATTTCTAGCTTTTCTGTGTGTTATTGTGAAAAGTAAAGTATTCGTTACTCACAGAGCCAAAAGAAGACAAATTGGTTGAATTAAGTTTCCTTTATTTTTGTAATTAAATATATCCTTGACTTTCCCAGTTCATGACATTCTGCACCAAGCATCTTTTTCTAATAAATAGCTGATGTTAGCAGTCATTTGTAACCCTACAAACTTCAGTTAAAAGAAATTCCCCCATTCAAACCTGTCATTTTGTGCAGCACTGTCAGCATAAGTGTGACTAATTCTTGTTAGATTAAAGAATTTAATTGAATAAATGTTTTATTTAACCCATAGGGAAATTTTATAAAAATTCAACCAAATGGTCAAAGATTTCCAAAACAATAGTTCAAAATTATAATCCTTATTGTGGTGTCAAAGTGTTTTTGTATGCCTGTGCCTAATTATCTAGTTGTTTGTGGTTTGTTTTGTTATATATACGCGACAGAATTTTAGTCGATTAGGGGTCCATTTTCAAATCAAGCATGTGTGGCGTGGCTATGGTCGGGCATTTCTGCTTTGTATCTCCAGGGCTCCGCCCACATCCTGTATGTTCTACGCAGCCTGTTTTAAGGACGCCATTCTGACTACTTGCAGGGTATAGACTTTATTTGCATTTGCTAAGACAAAACCAATTAAACGAGAAGCTATCGAGCAAGATGAGAAGTTTGCATAAGCTGGGTGGTGAAGACAGCAGAACCAAGCGAAGAGCCACAACTCTCGGACGGCATATTCATGCATAATATGTATATTAGTCTCTGTAAATTTCTCCTCTTTGTTCATAGCAAAAGTAGTAGACATGTGACTCATTCATACATGTCAATGACTTAGAATTATTCCCGTGGTTATAGGCCTTCTTACAGCATGGATCATGTGGAATAAAAACTTACGTTACATGATACATTTTCATGTGTTAGGGATTTTCACTTTATCATAAAAACTGAAAACCCCTTTCCAGCTTCCTCAGACTGTGGCTGCTTTTCTATTGTTAAGACAACATAAAGGCCGTGCAGAAAAATTACTTGTTTGTAGTTTGTGAAGAAATCCTTCCTGTGTTTTCCACCTTCCTCCTTTAGATATTTTCGTCCTTACTGTCTAACTCAGGGTTGAACCCTGTCTTAGATAAGAAAGCACCACTGGGTGTGAACTACCTGTTCACTTTTAAATAAGCAATCATTGTTTCCTTTCTGTTCTTCCGTTTTAAAGTTTTCCTTCCTCACTGTGCATCCTGTCTGACATAACATAATTGTGTTCAGTAAATCATGATGTGTGAATGTCTCTGTTTTGGTTTGGGGAAAAGTATGAAGGTTGTAAAGTAAATATGCATGAAAGAAAAACACACTGTACACCATTTAAGACATGTTCAGTTTGTAATTTGCTATCTGAACTCTAAAGGGTAATATTAAATCAAATGGATGTGGATGTTTGCATTCTTGTGTAAATATATTGTAGATTTTTTTTAAGTTAACACAAATAAATGCAACATTTGCAGAAAAACAGACTAAAAATAATGAACATGTGTTAGAATGTTTTAAGGCCATCACTGATGGTTATTTTCCACTGCATGATGAGTTATGGCTCAGTACAGTGCGGCTCTCTTTATTTACTTTCTTTTTTTGGTTTTCCAGTGTAGTCAGTGACTGACTGTTACTTTTTTTTAATACTGCCTCAGTCGGTGCTCAAACCAAGCCAAGCTGATACCATATTGTGACATGGATCAGATAGCTTGAAATAGATCGTGGTGGACTTTGAAGTCTGGATGTCTGACCTGTTGGACATGTTGGAAACAGCATTCTTTTGGTTTGCAATCCCAATTTTAAAAAGCTGTTGGCGCGTTGTGTTTGATATAAACAAACACAATGCAATGCTTTACAAATCTCACAAACCAATATGTCATTCACATCTGAACACATCAAATCTTAAATCTTAAACTCAACTTGCATATCAATGCCATGGTAACCACTGTGTATCGTCCTCTCTTCTCTTGTCTAAAGTCTATAAATGTCCTTTCCAAATGCGGTCTTTTTCATTTAATGATGAGCCAAACATTTTCAGTTAGTGAAAGGACGAGACTGAGGGGCTTCTCCTGCACCCAAACTCTTCTACTGCAAAGCCATGCTGTTGTAATACATGCAGAATGTGGCTTAGTATTGTCTTGTTGAAATATGCAGGGCCCCTACTCTAAACAAGGTATAATGTAGATGGGAGCACATTTTGCTCTGAAACCTGTATACAAAGTCTCTTTCAGCATTGATTGTGCCTTTCCAGATGTGCAGGTTTCCAATGTCATAGGCACTAATGCACCGTCAGAGATGCAGGAGTTTTAATTAAGTGCTGAAAACGAGCTGAGCGCTGATGCGCCTTCTCCTCTTTGGTCCGAAGGATGTGACGCCCATGAGTTCAAAAAAGGTTTTGATTTGAGTCACCACAGAACAGTCTTGTAATTTGCCTCTGTCCGTTTTGAATTAGCTTGGCCTACAGAAGATGGCTTCATATCTGGATCATGTTGAAATTTGGCTTCTTGTTTGCATGACGGAGCTTTAACCTGAATTTATGGACCTGTGCTCACAGATGATGATTTCTGGAAGGGTTCCTGAGCCCATGCAGTGATTTCCATGACAGAATCATGCCTCTTTTTAATGCAGTGCTGATGGGTGTTCAGCACTGATTTTCAGCTGTGTCCCTTTGCACACAGAGATGTCTCCAGATTTTCTTAATCTTTTTATTCTATTCTGTACTGTGGATGATGGAATATTCAATGTTTCGCAATTTTTACATTGAGGAACATTATTCTGAAATTGCTTCACAATTTGTACATGCCATTTTTTTAAAAGATTTTTAGCAGAACTGAACCTCTGCCCATCTTTATTTCCAAGAGACTTTCTAATGTGCTCTTTTTATACCCAATTATGTGGTTGAGCTGTTACCATGAATTAAAACCCTGTTCATTTCAACATGTTCCTCCAGCTGCTTTTTTCATACCACTTACTTTTCCAGCATTTTGTTGCCCTTTTCCCAACTTTTTTGAGATGTGCTGCTGCCACCAAATTCAGGGTGAGCTCATATTATTCATTAAACAGTGACATGTCTTTCTACTCTAAATAAAATGTAGGTGTTTGAGCTTTGCAAATAAATGCATTCTGCTCATAATCACAGTTTCCGCAGAGTTCAAACTTTTTTGGAATGGGGTTCGTATTTACTTGAATGAATGCATGTCTTTTGCAACTAGAATTTGTTGACATTCAGTGACTCACACCAAAGCACAATGTTTCCATCATCATTTATCCACTGGGATCATGTTCTCGCTTTGAAACACAGCTCACTTTATTCTATCAAATGTCCTTTGTTTGTCTCTGTCTTACTCTGAGGCTGCTTTTCACACTTCAGACATTGACTTTTGCAGTAAGGTTACAGGTTTGTCCATCAAGGCTGCAAAGTGGAATGAGCGTCCCTTCTGTGTCGGCTAAACCATCCTGCAGGTCCTTTGTAGTCATATTGAGGGTTTGATGAGTTATTCGGCACAGCAGTGTTCTTCCTCTTCCAGATCTTGTCTTTGCTTGTCTGTTGTTGGTTCCATAAACTATCATTTCTAAATGCAGTTTTGAGGAATAACCCTGCATGGTATAGAGAAAGCAAGCTAAATGCAAAGAGGAACCTAACTGAGGTTTATATCAACATCAGAAATGACAGAAAGCAGAAAATGTCCAAATACTATATGTAGTTTGTATTTACTAACCATGTTTATCACAAAATCTATGCTATTCACGTATGTATTTGGCTGCATTTTATCTGCTGACGTCTGCTCAGCAGCCACAAAAAGGTGACTGGAACCTTGTGTGTGGTTTTCAAAGCATCTGAGTCATTTAACAAAAATGGTTCTGTGTCATTCAGTGATAATGTTTTCACTTTTCATTGAAAAGTTCCCAAAATTAATTTTTAGAACACTATTTCTGGAACACACCATCCTGAATTTTTAAAAGATTTCCTTTTTGTCAGTTTGAGCGTGCCAAACAACATCCTCTTATTGTCACCGATATTTCATATATATGTGTATTTAAATATGTTCTAGATAAAACCAAAGAATTGCAGCCCAGCATTCGCATATTGGTTTTAATGAGAGAAGTTTTGGGTTTTTTTTCTGAGGGTGAAGTACATTTAAAAGTCAGACTTTAACCTTCATTGTGTACCGGCACATGTGAGTGCACTCAATGAATATTCACAAGCAGTTGTCCCTACAGCAGCACATCCGCTGAAACTAGTGAAATCTACTGTGCTTTGTTACAAAACCACAGTATCATACATCTCCTTGAATTCCCAATTGCACATAGATGCACACGGAGCACGGCACGTCCAGTGTTTTTCTTATTTATTGGTAAATAGGATCACCCATTGTCACCCAGCATTAAAAACTCACAGTGTTCCCTGTGATGTTTTGAGAACAGTGTGGTTTTCTCATGCCCTGGGGAGCTCCTGCCTCTATTCAGCCACACTGGCTGATAATGAGGCATCTGCATGCCCAGGACACATTCTGCTCCTTCTAATCGGATGGCTCGAATGGAGGGCCACACATGCCACCCCCTCCCCCATCTTCCCCCAGCCCCTTTACCTTTCCGTAGCTGGCCATTGGTTCAGGCCAGCCCATACATTACTTTTGGGTGTCTGTACAGCCTGGACTGATCATTTCCCTTTCCTCATCTTTAAATGGAGCTGACATTATTTAAACTGGTCATTCCCTGGGTCCACTGAAGGGACTTCAGGAAAATCATTCTCCAACTTAAGACCTTGTATGATGGAAATAGGCCCTTAAAATATAAGAACTGGGGCTTTTTAAATGATCCAGATATATTACTGGCCTTACCTATTGTTGAGAATAAGGAGTTGTTCAAACCATTTTCCTCAGTATCAGATCTCTTGGTGTCAGGAGTGACTCTATACCCCTCTCTAAGTTATTCAGTAAGATGAGTTGTCTCAGTGAAGGAACCCCCCGACAGAAACCATATCTCTAAGCTGTTTATCTATGTAGGGAGTTCCCATGTATAAGGTTAGCTACCAAGCTGAGGCGTCAGGTTTCCAGAGGAGTGTTTGCTGTAAACCTGCCGTCGACCACTCAGTTTCTGCTGCCACTTCAGTTACACTGATCTCACTAATTCTAACTTCACCTATAGCTGAGCGCAGAGGGGAACTCTGGCCTGAGGAATGACAGTTGATGTCCGAGGTCAGAAAGGGCTGAAGTCACCACTGTTCTGATATCGTCTCTGAAGTTTGCGCAATGGAGGGCGTAGTTTAACTAAACACGGTATGTCTGTCTGTCAAACCTGGCTTTTTCTTTACTTCAGCAGCTCTGCTTGGCTCTCGGTCACAGTAGGCTTCTCAGGAACTGCAGGCATTCATTCCTGTGTAGTAAGAAGTAACCTGAGAGAGTATGTCAACGTTAATGGGTCATAATGAGCGGGTTTCTTAAAGTCGCAAATGAATGTGTCCAACCTGTGTCTGTTTGAGTGTTTGTGTTGCATAATTCACCATAATATTCCTTTTAATGGATCTACTTCTAAGTGTCCTTGTTTTTTTCTTTGTTTTTGTTTTCTTGGGTAGAAAACACTGAGACGAGAAAAATGAGTTACTAAGTCAAACTACATGATCTCACCTCGGACATTCCTTGCTCACGACTCGACCCTAAATAGACCCACGATTTGACTAAGTTTGACGGTAAGAGAACTGAACCCAGTGACGACAAACTGTCTCTGCAATCCTAAGCATGGAGGTTAGAGGTGACACTTTGACAGATTCCCCAGCAGAGAGAGTTTCTGTGGGTAAAGGGGCGTTCACCGCCAAGTGTCAAACTAACAGCTGTGTTAAGTTGGTCCAGACAGACAGACAGAAGGAAGGAAAGGGAGTATTCAGCCTCTAAATAAAAGCTACACAGATTGACTTGGAGAATAAAACTGAAATTAGTGAGACAAATCAAAGTCCCAATTCCAGTTGAGTAAAGACCTGGTATTAACGACAATTTACCAACGAGAGGGCTCATTGTTTTTAGCTCATTATGGCGAATGACGAGTCTTTATTGTGAAACAGTGAAGCGGAAGTGCAGCTGTAGTTCGATTCAACCTGACGCCAGCTCTGTAACTGATCGCCCTGCCTGAGTTTGCAGTTGAGTGCGCAGAGCACCGCGGCTATTATATAACTTTAACGTACTCACGGATTTAACGGCGCAAAGAGCGAACGTTGGGCCGCAGATTTGACGATTCACCGCGGAGTAATCCCGAAGATCGCGAGCAACTGACTCACTTTTTAATATTTTTCATTCTAATATTCGACCTCTTGCGGACGCGCGTCAAAAGTTGTCCACGGATCCGAGAAAGGGCGCACACGATGAACTCGCGAGAGCCAGCAGCGACGTTGTTGATCTTTTAGTTAGAAATATTGCGGAGAATGTTTTCCTGTCTCAAGGAGGGGGGACGCAGCAACAGATCCACCTATTTCAGCGCACAGCATCAGTGCAAGAAGTGAGTTTCGTTTGAGAGCTTGACTTAGTGGACATAGCGTTTTGTGTTTTTTTCCCCTCAAATGTTTTCCCCTCCAACTTGGACTGACAGGACATGACCTAAAAGGTGGAGTGTGTTTCTCACTACAGGTACGGAGTACTTTCAGGTGCAGCCACTTGTCTTCTCGGTATACTGATGCAGAAATGTAAAAAAAAAAAAAAGGGAAAAAAAGCGAGGGTTGGGGGGTAAGAAAAAAGAAAAAAATGGTGGTTTCGTTGAGTAGGCCGACGATGAGCGTCCCCGGTGCCGCGCCAGGAGCGCGCTGACAGCCTTGTACCGTGTGGCACAGAGACGAATATCCCCACCAGCCCTCAGAGATCCCGGCTTGTATTGTTTTTAGTAAATAGCTGACTAACTTCCCTGCTCTTTTTTCGGCTCCTTGAGCCGCAGGAGTGTGATCTTGTGCAGTTTCCCATCCTCGCCAACAGGTTGCACTAATTCTGTAATAGTTTTCCTGCTCAGTGGAAAAGTACAGTACCGAGAGTCAAACTTTTAAAACCTCAAGCCTTCCTTGGTCGTTTCTGTCCTGTCGAAAAACCTTAATCACGACTTGAATTTAGAATATCGTGACTGGACTCTGTATCCGACAGTAATATCATGTATGTGGTGAAACCTATTGCACATATCCCTATTTTTCTTGCTGGAAAAACTCATACAACTGTATGTGTAAAGAAAGCCCGAAGAGCTAAACTGGAACTCTAAGAAGGGAGCAGGTTTTGACTTTGCAAAGTAGGTTACGTGCTGTCAATCTCAGCCCTATACAGAAGCACCATATGTAAGCTGCACGGCTCTGTCCGCTGGAAACAGAACTAACTGACGACCGATAAGAACAGGACAATAACACTGCAAATGTGTTATAACATGGTACTGTCTTAGTTGACATTTACAGCGTATTAAATGACCAAGAAGTTTGGAATTGGTTTGTTTGATGCGGGATCTGTTTGTGTACATCTGTTCTGTTGTTATGTGGTCATTCTAATCCACGCTTGCTTAGTTGGTAAAGTCTCGACTGTGTTCTTAATTAGCTTTTTCTTGCAAATTGTGTTAGACAGTCGTCGCTGCCTGCACTGAAAACTCAGAGGCCTCGGAGTGAGTTAATCTCCCTGGACAGATGCATGTTGTTGCACACATGCTTTCTGCATGAGGGACTGCCGGCAGCACGAGTTGCAGCGCAATGCTTGGGCATGTCCTGCAAGCCCTGACTCTTTATCAGAGAAGAGGGTGCAATTCAGTGAAATAACGTGAACACATTAATCATTCGAGGTATGTAATGGCTTTGGTCCCATTTTGTGCCGTAACTGTGGCTGGTTCGGGACATTTGAGCCACTGCCATGTTGTCCCAGTGTGGGTGTGACAGAAGGGGGGTTGTCTTGTTGACTTGGCTGCTGTCATTTCTGCAAAAATACTGAAAACTACATAAGTGAACAGCGTCAGTCAATGTATTGTGGGTTATTTTAATTTTAATGCAGATGTTGACACCTGTTTGCTGCCAATGATCAGTAAGACTTCTGTTTTTTAAAAAAATTTTCCACGGCTGCTAAATTGCACTCTCTGAATCAGTGTACCATTTGCTTTCGTTCTCTCTTATGCATTGTGATTTGATTCTCCATCTCTTTCCTTGCTGTCATTCTCAGGATGAGGAAATGGATCAGATTGGACTAAAGTTTAATGGTAACCGAGACGACAGCCTGACATTTGGGGAGTTAGGACCTGAGGTAGACAAGGATACAGGAGACACGCCTGGTTTACTGTTCCAGTCTGCAATGCATCTGCCTGGCCCTGGGTCTCTGCCACATAATACAGTGGCCCCAAATGGACAGGGAGGGACCAAAGACCAGCGTGACACAGGACTCTTTGAGTCCCCTCTAAAACTGGTTCCGTGTGAGGGCTCTGAAGTCAAGGAGGGTAAAATGATCAGAATGCAGAAACAAGAACAGGGTGATATTTTTGGGGACAGCTTTCCGTTGTTGAGCCAGAGCATTACCGATCTTGACCAGACATCTGCCTCTGTGATCAGCACCTCAAACACGTCTGTCCTGGACAACCTCTCTCTGCCCGACCTTTTTCCCCAGCACATCAAGCAGGAGGGGAGTTTTTTCTTGGACAAGGACTTGGGAACTTACAGTGGACAAATGAGTGCTGGTCCATGTGATTTAGAAGGCAACAGCAGTCACCTAATTTATGATACAGAGATTTTGCGAGACCTGCAAGAAATCAGTGATTTTGAGTTGGATTCAGAGGTGACACATTTGGATAACATCCTTCAAGATAGCAGCGGTAGTGGTGGTCCTGTCAGCAGCTTGCTGAAGGAAACAAAGTCTGTCATTGGTAATGGAGGTAACTGTACCAGTGTGAATGGCTCAGAGCAGCAGCACCATCCAAAACACCAGCAGCAGCCTCCTCACCACATGGTACAGCACCAGCAACATCAGCTTCGCCATCAGCAGACTCCTTCAATTCTCTCCAGTGTCATCATCAAGGAGGAGAAGGATCCTGACTTCATTCACATCCGTACTCCTGGTGTGGTCAAACAGGAGAGGCAGGACGGTGCTGGTTACTGCCAGTCTCAGTGCCTCCAGAGCAGCATGAGCTCCTTGTCCTCTTCCATGGGCGTCGGTGCAGGACCAGGCTACCACTACAGAGCCAATCCACCTTCCACAGCAGGCTTGCAAGACCAGAAGCCTTTTGGCATGTTCTCAAACCTGCCTCATATGGGAGAGAGCTGGATGGGGGAGAAAAGGTATGGAGGAGAGACATGTGGGATACAGAGCAGCAATGACGGGCTCTCCCCTGCCTCAGCTTTGGCAAATTTTCCTGTCAACTTCTCCAGGTAGGTCTCCACCTTACTCTGTTTGCTTTAGCCTTTGTGGCGGATTTGGTGTTTGCTTCTCCATGACTTTGCATTTAGGCTCTTGGAGGGTGTGTGCTGTATTTTAAGTCAAAGAAGTCGATGAGGAATAATGTTCTGCCAGTTTTGATGTGATAAGTTTTACAGAGTGTACACTGTGACTTAGACTCGCTGCTGCTTTTCATACTCAGTCTAGTAGATTAAAGAGCTGAAACACATTATTTGTACAGGTTTAGTTTAGGGAGACGTTTTGCGCTGAAACCACAGGAATACGCGTGCTGCTGTCACTTCAGAGTGAGGCACCTGAGTTGCCTGAAGAATACTCGAGAGAGCAGTCTTTGTGTTTTCACACCATTAAAGCCTGAGTATTGTAGCGCAACTGAAATATCTTTTAAGTCCAAAAGAGGTGGTGTTGTATGCTTGTTTGTGGCATTCTTTTGAGAAAGAAGTTTTGACACAACTGGGAAGGAGGGCATCTGGTACTTATCATTCCTTTAATTTATCCATATCATGCCACATTTTAGGAATACCATGGATGAACTCCAGGAGTTAGGGGACAGATTTCGGAAAAGCTCTAGACTGGGATGAAGAGCTGTCAGTTTACCAGACTGCAGGAGGGAAGATAATACTACTGAATAAGGAAGTAGTGTTGTTAAGTTGTACTGAGCTGAAAATAATCAACTGGAGGAGACCTGAAGTTTTGCAGCATCACAGTTTATGTGGAAACCATAGCCTAGAGGACCATGTTTTGTTTTCAGTTTCATATAGAATAATTGTGAAACTGTGCTCAAACACTGTAACACATTAATCGTATGTGCCCAAGCCCCACCCATCTGGTAGTTTTCCAAAATTGTGCCACTCAAACATTACTTTGTATTAAGATTTCACAGTTACGTAAATGTGTCATCCAACAGGAAGTGATTCACTGGCAAAAACACATTATGTGCATTTCCAAGGATGCCGAGCGGTTGTGGTTTATGTGAAGGAAACGGTTCTGTGAGAAGGTTGTGTACGTGCAGCTCAGTGAGAAGTGTCTGGTGGGCACGCCTCGCCTCAGCCTGGAAGCGCTATCTGATAACTGAACGAGCTCCGAAGTGGAACGCTGAAAGGGGGAGATTTATTTTTCAGCTTTTTTATGAGCCTCAGCGTGAAAGGGCAGGTCATAAGATGGTGTTTGATTAATGCAGGGTAATAATGCGAGCCAGCACAGAGGTGTTTGGCTCAGCCTGGTTTGTAAATAAGTGATAGATGAAAATTGGTTTTAAGCGCCTGTTTGCTACTTGCTGGCAGCCGGATTTGCTCCTTCCTGGCTGTTAACCACATCTCTTTGTCATGGTCAATATGTGCAAACCGTAATTTCCTCAAGCTTTTCTTTTTTCGACACCAGTCAGCTTTACTGCTAAACACATCCACAGCGCTGTCGTCTGACTTCCTGGTATGTTGATCTTCATTGCACCAGCATGGTATGTGATTTCATGCTGCGTTCCTGTGATCCATGTCACTGATGCTGTTCAAAGCTACGCCCTTACAGCACATGACAGAAACCTACTGACATAAAACAGAAATATTAAACAAGCTTAGCTGGCCTGCTGTTTTACACTTTCTGTTCTCTGTTATTTTACTCTCTCAAGTGGCCATGATTTACAAATTATCAACACGATCCGTGCTTGATTAATTTAAGAATAACATTTTCTCATTTGACTGTTTTCAATTGCATTTTTGTTTTTTGTAGACATGCTTTCTTGTCATGTCCAGCTCCTTATTAATGCTGTTTAATCAGCATAGAAAAAAAGGAGCTGTAAATAACATGATGCTGGGTATAACATAAGGAAGTTCATGTCAGACAAATACAGGATTCAGTGCTGTGAAAAAGTAAAGTAAAGCATTTGCTGTATTTTGTTGCCTTAAATCATCATATATATCTTGCAAATCTGTGTATGACGCTGACTATACCTCAAAGTGGGAGATGAAAACAGAAAAGTGACCACCTCTATTGTTAAATGTTGTAGCCTAGCAACCGAGCGTTGCATTGAATATCATTGAAACCTCTTCCTTTCCCTCTCAAGCTGTATTTGGGGAATTTTCAGTGCGCTTCAAACTCAGCGTGGCTTTGCATTGCTCGAGCATCTTGTTACATAACTGATAAGTAAATAGAGAAGCATGTGATGTGTCATGCTCACCGTGACATGAAAAAGATTTTAATGATAAAGCACAAAACAGGACGATAATCCTCTCATTCAGTCCATGTTCAGTTTCTCTCAACTTAGTTTTTAACTCTATACTTTCTAATACAGCGTCAATTTTGAAGTGCAGCAAATGATATTTAACTAAACAGTCTGCAGCTTCAGGTTTATTGCACCTGTTGGTGTTAGGTTTTAATCTCCTTTATAAAAGTGCCATGACAGTTTCAGTGCTGCCTGCATCACTGTGTTAGACACACAAAGATTCTTCGGCTATTATCTATGGATGTATGTGTGTATGTGCTGGCTGGCTACGTGTACAGATCTGCGGTGGTCTGTGTCTGCCCCTTTCTCTTTCTACTCCCTGTCACTTATTTTCTCCTCACCTACTCATCCCTGATAAACCCCTCTGTATTTCACGGAGGCGCGCTAAAAGCTGTATATACACAAAGATGGCAGATGTTTGCTTTGTGCCTCTTTAAAAAAAATAGAAAGAAAGCAAAATCTGCCAGAAAAGAACAACAAAAGTTTGCAAACATAGAGTCCGATAACGTCTGATGAAGGACGTCTCCAGCTGCAGCATCTGTCAGCGAACAGGTGTGTAAAACTTTTCCTTTCAGACACACATTGAGTCTTAGAGTCTGCACTTTTCAGTCACTCCTATGCCACATATCTGTTTTCTCAGACAGTGAATAACAAACCTCTAACTGATAATATTGTGGAGCTAAAAGAGGACTCTTTCAACTTCTGGTCAGAGGGAACAGGCAGCACGGTGTAACAGTGAACTGTCCATTCCTGATGATGCAGTCTTGTAGTCTGTAGTTTCTGACTTGTGCTGTGAAGGGTAATTAATTAATAAGTAAATACTGTAGACCATTAATTTAGCAAAGCAGAATTACAACAACTGCCCCCCCTCCAAAAAAACTAGAATTGAAAGAACAGCGTACTCTTTGAAGGGGAAATGCACCAAAAGGAACACAGTTTTCACATAATTTTCACATAATTGCGCCTTCTTAGTTGTAGAAATTGCAATTTTGAACTGTCATCCAAAGAAGTAGTAATTTAGCATGCTCAATTTTTATGAATAATGATATTGTCCCTTCGCTTCACTCAGAGCTTCTCCTTATATTTAGTTGTGTGTCCGCTTTGATGCATCACAGCTGCATATTTTAACATGTTGCTGCTTGTGAAAACTGTAGACAGCTGAGACATCATCTTGTTTTTAGTGACTGAGGATTGTAGGATTTAGATTCTCGTTGTGGGTCCAAATTAGCTAAAGTCAAATAAATTTATTTGAATGCAAACTGGCTTTTGTAAACAGAAAAAAAAATAAAAGTCATGATATTATCTACTGTGTACTTCACCATGTTCATTACAATCATTTTGCATTTCTTTCTTTTTTACTCAGTATATATTTGAACTGCTTTTGTGGGGATTTTTTTGCTTTTGCATGCCACGCGGTTTTTTAACTGCGTACCACCGTAAGGCTCGATAGTCACTTCACACGGGGCTGTTGGCAAAGAAGAAGACAGTTCAAACAGAAGCAAAAAGTAGGTCAGCTTCAGTTTCCTGGATTTGTAATCTCTAAGATTATGCCGACCTCAGACTGTTGTTTGAGTCCTTGTTGTTTAAAATGCCCACAGATATCCCTTTGCTGTATGCTGAGCTACTTAACAGATTGCCTTCAACAACATCTCCCAATAGTTTTGTGTAAAGCCAGAATCTCAAGTACAGTGCCTTTAAATGGGTCACCGTAAACGCACTAAAACATGGATTGATTCCATACTGCTGCGCTTGTGTGAAGAGGCTTTATACATTCAGCCAGAGCTCAAAGTAAGTAGATACTCATCAGCTAGTTATTAACAAGGTGCTCTGCTCTTCAGTCAGTCTTGCAGCTTATCTTCTCTCCGCCTATCTTTGGTCTTGCCCCTTTTGGGGCCTACTGTACGGAGTCTTTGAAGTAGGCTCTGTTTGGGGTCACGAGAGTGCAGATAGCCAAAGGAGGTTGAGGCCTCTTAGCAGCCAAGCCGAATCTTTTTTAAGGTTGTTGTGGTAGCTCTTGGCTTGTTTACGCTGCTGTTTGGTCTTGCACAGATATCAAAGCCTGTCTAATGAGCCACATGATGGATTCAGCTTCATTTAGAGGTTAATGCCAGCTGTTTTTATTCACTGCAGCATATGGGCAGAAATACGTGACAATAAGGAAAAACACTCACTGCGTTATTCTAGATACGTGGCCAAACTCTTCTATTTTTACGATGTATTTTGGAAAGATGTAAAGCCGTGCTTTATTGGGTTTTGTCCTGTTACTGCGCTATGGATCTGCTGTTGCTGTTCAGCTGCCCAGCTGTTGTGTCTCCACAAAATAATTTTCCTCTGTTAATCAACACTTGTAAATTCCTTTAGCTTATACAGACCTTATGCCCCTTATTAGCAGATGGATTTGCTCAGTTGTCATAGAAATTGCACTGTTGTCATCAATTATGTCCCCATTAAATGCGTATGCGACCGGACCCTCAGAGCAGAATGACCTCATTGCTGTAATTTTTCTCCCCCCTCCTAAAATATGTGAGTGCTGTTGGCCCCTGTGCTTTGAAATTACTGTGAGTGCCTGCGTCCCGACCCCCCCCATACTCTTGATGACTTACTTAGCAGTGTAACACAGGCGGACTGGCAACAACTGTATCAAGGCGATAATGATGGCGGGGGCCTGTGACCTTCCTGTCAGTCCTTATTCGGCTACATTCACGTGAAAAATTCTGTGTGTAAACTGTAATCGGATATGCCTGGAGTGACCATAAATATAGCTCCAACTGATCTTACTCACTGTACTTTACAAACAAGAGGATTGAGCTTGTTATTTTTGGCATCAACTCAATCAGGAAATAGGATGTGTGAAGTCTAAAAGGTTTAGTCCACTGCAGCTTCTTGGCTCTGTGGATCGATGTCAGTTGTAATAACTAACAGAATATGCAGCAGAAAATGGCGGCTGTATTCAGCGGTGGCGTTGGTTTTATAAAGCAGCAGTGTTTATTTTTGGGGCTGTGCAACGTTGAATCAGATCTCAATGAACTGCTTGGAACTAACAAAAACCATTAAACATGTGGATCTTACACAAATTTGAACCCAGAAAAATTGAAAGCTGTTTGAAATCTGCATGTCTTGATTTGGATAAAGAAAGTACAACTCATGGTTTTCGGTATGAAATTGGTTTGTGGAAGTGTTAGTCAAGGCTAGTCCCCCGACTTTATTATCTGCTCTTATTAACCGCATGCACAAAATGCTGCAGTGACGTCTGTCTTACATGGAGCTTAAAATTCTCTAACAAGGGTTCAGCTGTGCGTCCTATAAGATTAGAGCTTTGGAAGCCTGCATACATGATTGTCATGTTTCCCCACCCAGTTATTCATCTTGTTTCCTTTCATTCGTCTGTGGTCTGGACATGACGATGTTTAATTAACAGTGTGCAGAACGACAGTGTGTTTTTCGGATTCAGAGACTGAAACAGATGGATTCTGGTGCATCTCTTGGGATCAGATTAGTGTAAGGATCACAGCATAAACTATTTTTCTCACTCACTAAAAATACACCATGGCAATGTAATTCAGTGCACCTTTTTTTTCAATAAAGGTTGATGTTGACTTCCATAAAAGTTTTTTCTTCTGTTGCCAGTCTCCATTGTGTTCTGACTGACATGTGTGCATGTGATAATGTTTTATCCCATACAGAAAGTAAATGAAAGCAGGAGTAGATGAATACCCGCCACCCCCTCTCTCTCTCTATCGCTCTCAGAATTGTAAGACAGAATTGATTAAAAAAAGTCCTTTAAAACACTGTCTCAAACACAGTTTTGAAATTGCAGCTGTGCTTTTAGTTTTTTTTTTAGTAAGCAGAGTTTCTTGAGAGACATAAATCGACCTTTTCTGTACCGCCTGCTGGGCATCTACACCAGAAACCAGCCTCAGAGCATTCGAGAATTCCATCTTTATGATGTTGTTGTCTGAGTCAAATGGAAGACTTGTGCACTAACATTACAACAGGCCTTTATCATTACTGTGTATCATTGAAAGTCCCATAAATTCTCCACTAAGTCTCAACTTGTTTTCTGATCATGAGTCAAGTTGGAGGAATTTTCCTATTTCCAGTAATAGTTTGTCACTGTGAATCCAAGCACTGCACGGAGGCCTTGCTCGCATTCATTGTGTTTTGTTTCCGCACACTTGCCAAACTGCAAGACATTTTGCTGCTGTTTGCTTCGTCTGTTTCGTGAAAGTTGGTCATTGGAGCTCCTACGTTCATCTCATGTCCACAAACATCCCTTAAACTGTCAATGTTTCTGATTGGGCTAAAGAAAAACTGGTCTGGGTGTGTCAGGGGTTGACAGCAAAGGTTCAGGGATCATCATTAGTTCATCTGTTTGTTTTCTACAGCAGAAGCAGAAGTGCAACAAACTGTTAGAGGACTGTTTTCCACCAAGCCAACTTGTAACTTTTAGTCCTTTGTAGACTCAACTAATAAAGAGTGAGGATTTGATCTTTAACAATCTAATTAAAACTTTTCTGCAGTTTTCAGCATATTTTTTGTGGTGTTATTTAGATCAATGATAATGGTGATCAGTCTCAACAAATAGAGGTAAGATTAGATGCGTTCTGTCTTGTGCTCCTCTGCTTCTGATCACACAAATGTTGGGGGGGTTTCCAGCCACACTATTGGTGTCAGCAGGGTGGCTTCCAGAAGTTTCCAGGGAGACTGTCAGCAGACGTTCAAAGGTTCAGAACCTTCTCGAAGCAAGCATCTCACCTGTTGACGTGAGAGCAACGTGATGAATCCTTCCAGCCTCAAAACTGTTGTTCTATCGAATTTCTCACAGTCATTCAGTTTTAGTGATGTGGCTGCTTGTGAAACTGTGATATAGTATACAGTAGAGTTTTGAATTGTTTCAAACTACCCGTTAGGTTGCAGTTGAACACACTTCCCATAAGCAAGTCACTTCTCTCTATATTTTAAATGATTTTGAAGCAGATACGGTATTAACTAACTAAGCATGCTTAGATGTATCTTTATGTAAAGGCTCTCAAATAAAGTAACCTTAGAAAGCAAATTGTTTGAGTTCTTACTTAATCCATTGAGACTGGACGCAAGATGCTTGTATTCCCCTCTCTGACCTGAACTGATGTTTGATGAGTGAATCATTTACAAAAAGCTGAAGATTAAATGTCTTGAATGCTTTATAGTCTACTCAGAGGTGGAGAAATTATATTTTTCTTTTTTTAGTGACAGTGACAATAATGCCTGGTTTTTCAGAAAATTTAACGGCTTAAAACTTTTAATCAGGTGGTGAAAAAACTGACATTTTTTATCTAAGACTCAGACTGTGCACACTTGTGGTGTGGTTGTAAATACTAATACTTTTGTGATAAAGAAATGCAATTTATTTTGTCACATCACAACTAATCATAAACATTTATTTTGGGAGGGAGAAATCTATGCGTTTGCGGCATTGAGTACAGCTGAATATAATATAGGTAGTTACTAGACAACACATAGACTCTTGTACCAAAGACCAGTGAATGATTTACCTGAGCAAGGTTACTGTACATGTGGAGGCAAACATTCACCCCCTGAAGCTGTTATTTAGACTCACACTTTGTGTAATCTTATGATCCATGTCAGCTGGTTTGAGGGAAAATGTGATAAAGACCTAATTTTGCCCTGCTCAAAGAACCATTACTGAGCCTCTGCACAGGTCTCGCTTTAAGTGTCTCTCTAAGTGAACCCTTTGTGTTTCACACTGTTGCTTCCCACTCGAATCAAGCATTTTGTACTGAAATTCACTTAGAAAAACTTTAGATCAATGAGATCAGGCTCTGGCCTTCAGCCCAGAGGACCAGACTGTAAACTAACTGATGGACTGAGTCTTCTTTCTTTAAAATGTTACATCTTACAGCCTCCTGTAACCTCTCAGATTGGCAGCCACAGTACTGGTTACTGCTATGATGTGATTGTTATGAATGGCAAACAGCCCGGTCTTATCTCGCCTATGTATGAATTTGTTTTTATATTTTTTTCTCATTCACCCAGCACATCATAAGAAAACTCTTCTGTTTGTCTGAGTGGGCGGAGCTTTTCTGGTCCTGCATGTGTCGGTATCATCGCTGCTTGAAGCAGAACAGGCATAAATGTTGTTTATCATCCTGACTGAGCAAGCAGCTGCTTGAACAGCTGGTTGGTCACTGAGTTTATCACTGACAGGTGTCTGTGCAGGATACGCTGGGTTAGATGCAGGGATGACACATGATAGTTGTAGCTGTTTTGTCCGTTTTTCCTCATTCGTCTTTGTTCCAGAGTTTAAATTATTCATCTGGCTGACATTACAAAAGAGTTTCTTTGTATTGAAAACCACTGTAGAGCTTGTTTGTTAGTTTGATAAACTTATATAATCATTGGAAGATTTTTAGTGTGGTGCGTTGCTGCCTTTCTTGGCCAGGTCACCCTTGTGAAAGAGATTCTTGATCTTGATCTCTTTCTTTTTTTATCTGGTTAAATAAAGGTTATAATAAAGTTTTTTTTGTTTTTCCTCTGAGACTTTCTCAGTACCTCCACTGACTGAACAGATCTTGGCCCATCTTGCTACTTAGATTAATTTTTGTTGGTGACTATCGACCAAACTCTCGACCATCATTCGGTCATCCTTTAAAACAGAAGCTTCTCCGTGTCAGAAAATGTCTATTTTTTTGACAAGGCCAGTCAACAATTTTTAAAGATGTGTTAGTTCGTGATGATAAAGCTGCATTTAAGATGACCCGTTTGGTGAAAGAAGCGCGCTAACTGTGTCGTTTGTTCTTTTATGTTCATATTCAATGTAAGGAAATGCCTTTAAATCTGGTTCTCTTTAAAATATGTTGTTGGGAGTTACCAATTTATGCTGCAAACAGTGGAAATGATGATGAAGCCTGATAATTTATGATGTATGGCGAGGTTCCTACAGCGCTATTGTCCAATGCCCCACTCTCCACCAACAGTGTACTCACTCAGCCACACATAACTTTTAAAAAGCCGAACAGATGACCAGATAACAACGAAATTTCTAAGATATTGGACAGTGCAGTTTCATAGCATGTGAACACTCCATATCAGTATCATGAATTCAGACTTACTGACTTCGTCCCAAAGCAAAGTTATTAAAGTTACATTATGTTTGAAGCCTTAGTCTTTTAATGTAGACACAGAGACAAGGGGCATCTTATGTGATACCCTTTATTGCTTCATCACTGTAGCTAACTACAGTAAAGCTAATGGTATTTTGGCCATAGTTTGTGATGAAAAGACAGTTTAACAAAGCCTTTTACTAGCCAGCTGCACAAGTATAACCATAGATTGAGTATAGGAAGTCAAAAAATAGCATTGATGACATACTTGAAAAAGCACTTATGGTTAATACTTCTTACAGTTAATTAAAGAGAAAGTTGCTATTTTATGTTTATTTCTTTGTCTTTTACAGTTATTTTCTGCAGACTTTGTAATATGTTATATATTTTCAAGGCTTAAGACACAGAGCTGCAAATATATTGTATTGAAAGGATCATCAGGACCATCAGGATTCATTTAGTCAGTTAGCCATGCAAAAGGTTTGCTGTTTAGTAAGCATTAATTCTGTTGGCATGGATCTTTTGTCCTAATTTTTTACTTGTGATCAATACATTGGGGAGAGGGCGGGGGTGTGATCCACATTGATTTGTTTGAAATGATAGACCTCAGATCTATGAAAGGAATGTTCTAAGATTTTATGATTATACCAGACATATTGTTTGCACCTAGACTCAACTGAGGAATTTTTTTTTTTTCTGTGCCTGTTTAAGAATGAAGAATGATTCATAAAAGTTTTGAGGCTTTATAACTAACACACTCCTCTTCCTTCCTTTTTCTCCTTTGAGGTCTCAATATCTTCCTGTACAAAGGTCTCCTTTACCACTTCAAGTGTCTTTCTACGTCACTGCCTTCTTTGTGCTCATTCCCTGCATTCTCCCTCTGTCTGCTCAACCCAGATGTTGCACGACAGTATAAATCCTCTGTGGCTTGCAGTCTAACATTTTACCAATTTCCTTGCCTTTATCCAACTCATCATCTTTATTAATGTAACATTCAACTAGCAAGCAGTGGTCAATACACACCACATCAGCCTTGAAAGCAAGAATTTGAGTCAACGAGAGCAGCAGGGGCCATTCCACTATTAGTCCACTATTCATACCTGATTTCAATCATGCTGAGCAGGTTCACTTATTACCAGCTATTAATCAACTCTTTGACATTTACCGTTACAGTAAGGTTTGGGTAATTTACATTCCCCACCCTCCTTTCTTTGGCTGTTAATTTTATGTGATAAGGAGAAGACAGCTGGCATGTTTAAGAGGAATCAAGAATCAAACTGATAGATTATAGAGTGAGATACGGACTAAATGAGGCAGCCAATGAGGAGCAATGTCCTTGCTCCTGGCCTGCGTTTCTTTTTTTTTTCTTTCACCTGTTCCCTGATAAACAAACCTTAATTACAAAGTACAGACTTTTGTATTAATAGATTCAGTGAAAGTAAATACATCCTTAACTGCTTTGAAGTGGTGTTGGGCCACTGCAACAGGAAGAGCCATGCGTCACTCCGGCCATCGCTCATCTCTAAATATCAGTCATCGGTTCTAAATTCAGAAGAGTAGCCTCAGTTTCTCAGGCTCAGTGATTCAGAGTACTCCATCACAGCAGATCAGCAGTGCCTGTGCTCTCAAATCTGTCATTTACTTTCTCTGTTTTGTGAAAGTTATCTGGGTTGGATGGCAGCCCAGCTCTGCTCGGGGTATGCAGCAACTAGACCCGGCTAGCCCAAAGCTACTGACAGTGAATGACCTCATAATCTATAGTAGATTGATGGATATTCTCTTAATTATGTGTTTTGATGCCTGTTGTCTTTTGGTCAAAGATCTTGACACAGTGTATGTTCTCATCCCTGCGCTTAGGCTGTAACCTCATTTGTATGAACAAGTGCAGTCGTACCCGACGATGCCAATGCGTGCTGCAAAAGTGCACTGCACCAGTGTGCTTTTGAAACTAAACAAGTGGTGCATCTGCTTACAGTTGGCGCCTGTCGCTCAGTTGGAACCGTTTCCTGATGGGGTAAAAAAATCCTCTTTAACCTTGTTTGCATCCTACAAAGCACTTTATATGCGTTTCTCATTCATACAGATTTTTTATCTGTTATGACTGAAACACATTTTCAGAAAGTTCTCGTGTCCTTAATCTAGCATTATGACAAAAAAAACAACAACTACTAATTAGTTTAATCTGTTTGCTAAGAATTTGGTCACAGGCAATTTACATTTCATCCATGTCTCGTTTTTCATGTTTGTTTGCACAGACTTGGAAGCCAGTTAGTAGTTTTATGTAATAACTCTCACTGCTTAAGCATAAATGACAACACACCCAGATGCTAAATGAGCTCTGTTATCCAGTTATTTAATGGCACAACCTGTGAAATTCCTCTGAAAAGCACCTCATGTGCCACACTGAGTTAACCATTTTATAAAGTGTCAGACTGATACATTCATGTTAGATCTGTAATTTTGTCTGATACACAGTTTATTCAACCTTGTGTTCAACACCTTGTGACTTCAGGCTGATTTAAACAGTTTTCTCATGCAGTCTTTTAGAATATACACATGAAATTACAGTAAAAGACACTAATGACACAACGGTTATGTTAAAATAGGTTGAGCTGCCTGATTGTAATTGTTGCGAGGGATGTTACAAACCACTATGTTACACAGCTTCCCATTATTTCAGTAGCAATGTTGGCTAATCGCAATTATTTTTTAGTATTAGTAGTTTCACTTGAATGGGTTCAAAATGAAGCGATCCGTTTTTTCACAGCTAGTAGTTTGTTAGCTTTCAGGCGCACAGAGTGATCTCAGGCCAAAATTTAAAGATATATGAACGTATTTAAGGAAAATTCTTAAGGATTTCATCTACATTTTTTAATTTTTTTCCCCCAAATGGACACTGACTGTAAGTTTTGTTGTAAATATCGACCTTAAGCACTGCACTAAGTACCAGCTGGTAACATACCACTGCCTGGTTGAGCCTACGGCTGTTTAATAACGTAGTTATTTTCCAGGGTTGTCTGACCTGTGGGTGCATTTAAAATACTGAGTACTCTGAAGGTAAAATCCTGATTGTTTTTTTTCCAACTAATGGAAACACAGCTATGTCAGGTAATTAACTAACGTTGATGAATGTGACGGAAGTTAAATCAATCAATCTCACCAAATGAAAAGTCGAATAAATGTAATTTTTGATAATTAATGATGTTATTTTACAGTTGGATAAAATCCATCCAGCTACACCCTGAAGTTCCCTCTTTCCCATTTGGATGTATTGACTTAGTATGCATGCACTGGCTTCTTTTGTCAACTAGTTGTAGACATTTATAATGTAAACATACATATTATTAAAGTTATCTTTGTACTTTTATCAACTGAAGCACTTGAACTTTTAATCCAAGATTCATAAGCATTACTGACAAAGTTATTTGTTTCCCTTTACAAGTAAGCTCCTCTCATTTTCTTTTGAAATGGCTTGAACAACAATAATCATGAAGCCCAAGGCTCTCCCATGGTAGATTAAACAGTGTCAGGGTATGTTTTCAACTCATCACATGACTACTGAAGCTATATGAAACTATATAATGGAATGGATCATATGTTATTATTGTTAATACATTTCTTATCAGTGCTTTATCCGTGTCACTTCGTGACAACGCCACTGCTGATCTTGTAATTTAAAATTTGCCGGAGAAGCCGATCATGGGATTGATGTGGGAAATCTGCAGCTCGAGAATTTTCAACATTCGTTACTCGTATATGGTGCTAAAAGAAGAGAAAAGTTTGGCAGCAGTGCAGTAGGAGCTTCATTCAGACGGGCTGCTTTGTATTCAAAGCTACGCAAGAACAGCCACCTTAGGCAGTCTTTATAAAACCACGATAAGCTCTTAAGGCACATAGAGAGAATGCCTTTTTCAAATGAATGATTTCAGGATTTAGAGGTACATGTCACCAAATCCACTACAGCATTAAGCTTCTTGGCTTTAATCTGCCAGCTGTGTGTAATAGAAGCGCTGGAACATATTTTGTGGACATGATATAAATATATTTCTTATTTGGCTCCTGTTTATTTCTGGCTACACGTACAACTCTTCCTTGTTCTTTCTGTGACTGTCTGTCTGGGAGCTGGGGCGAGGCTGAAGAGAAGGGGGAGGTTGAGGATGAGGAGGAGGAGCTCCACTGTAAACGGGCCCCAATCCAGCTGGGCCGAAGTCTGTCTCTGACTGCAGCTTTCTCTCTCTTTTCTTATACTTTCTTTGCCTCCTCAACATACTTGAAGTCACTTTCTCAATGCTCCTGCTCCTATCACTTTAGTTGACAGTCACTGTCCACCTTGTTTGAGTTATCATAGGGCTTTTTATTACTGTTCATGTTCAGGTTCTCTCAGGAGATGAAGGTTTGTGTGCAGCGCTTTCATGCTGTTCGACTGCTTTAACTTTGCTATTGTTCTACAGCTGCAGAGCCGGGATGCTTGGCCTGAAATTCCTGATTCCAGTTTCCTGTTTGCCACTTATAGGTCACCAATTTCTTCTCTTTTTTTATTGCAAACAGAGAAGAAGTCATAAACGCTGAAAAAAAGAAGAGACACCAGAAAGCATTAGTGTTCCAGAAAGGCTGAAGGGAATGTCTGTGAGAGGACAAAACCCCTATCCAGTGACAAGATGTTGAGTGATTAGCTGCTGTAAACTGCTAACAGACAAGACTTCAATGACGTGTCGCTTATGTGTTGGAGTCAGACACCACATAACATCCTCAGAGGTCTTTTCGAGTCCATGCCTCTGCTGGTTTGGTAGCATTCAAAGGACTAGCTGCAAATAAGGCAGAATTGGTTGAATAAAAGCATTAATTTACATGGCAACATGCCAGCCGATGGACAGCCCGTCCTTTATACTGTGGAGCTCCCTTGACTTGACTTTCCCCTCAGATTAATTTGGGCTTTTCTTACTGACACACTATCGATTGCTGTCATTAAACATGTGCTTGGTATTCCTGTTATATATTCCATGTAGGTTGATTTTATGGACTTCTGCCATTAAGAGGAACAAAAGTCTTCTTACTACTTAACATTAATTAATTTCAGCTTGATGTTATTTGTGTTTCAGATCAATAATTTTATGTTTATTGTGATTAAAACGTTTAGTTTGAAGATGGATTCTGTATTTAATGGTTAATTAAATTGTTAACGTGAGAGGAATAAATGTGAAAATGTTCATGATATTGTTTAGGTTGCCAGAATGAGTTGGCTTATATTTGTATGATATTTAGTTTTGCATAAAAGTGTACTGGTTGTCTATTTTAGGTGTTCCGTGATAAATGTTGTTCCTGCGGCTGCTGCGTGCTCACCTCTGTTTTTGCACATTAAGTGAGTTTAACTCCGACTGTGACGCTCTGCCGCTCCACATTTTGTTCCTAACTGCATGGTACATCAGCCTTTCAGCCATTAATTACAGCTAACATTCTCTATGTTTTCTTTGATCAGCTCTCCGCTGTACACCTTCCTCTCTTTTCTCTGCATTTATGCTATCTCTCCACTGATTCATCGCTCTTTCCTGTCTACCCCCCCCCCCCCCCCCCCCCCCCCCCCCCCCTACACCAAAATGGCAAATGGTTTTTGTCAGAGTACATCAGCCTTGACATTACAGCTCATCTCCTTTTATCTGTTTTAGTCGGCAGCATGTTATTACTGAGTAAAATGTGTTTGCTTAATTTTCTGTGAATGTAGAACGGCTTAGAAATAATTTACTGTGAGGTTTTTATTGTGGTGTGTAACAGTTTAAGATTATCTGATGTTGATGTTGGAATTGTTAGGTCTAAAGTTGGATTTAGGCTGCAGTATGTCAATGCACTGTACCCCTGCATCCAGTAGTCATTTGCTACATAATCTAAGTTCACCAAATCTCTGTAATCTTTCCCATGATCTCTCTCAAAGTCTCCCCCAAGACATATTGTAGTTAATGAAAGTCTGAAATACAGTGAAAAGCTCACTTGAATGAAGCTTATAGGCAGCAGTTTGTAAATCTTTGAAAAGATTATTTACTTTGCAGACTTCTGGGCATCTGCAGCCCTCTTGCTGTCACACTTTCAGTCACACAGCAGCGGTTTATAATGCCAGCGACGTTCCAAATGCTGTGGAGCTGAATTCCAGATGCAAGATTTTAGGCTAAAATCGCTGAACCATGCAAAGGTGATTGTCAGCAACACCGAGTTGTTCCAACTTGCATCTCTCTTAGGCTCGGGCAAGCTCCTCTCTTGCATTGGAACATACATGATTAACAAGTGGGAGTAAGTAACTGCAAAACTCCCACCGTTAATTACACCTTACACACAACAGCTGAAAACCTGACCCGACTGGTCTCTTTTACTTGGCCACCTAACATTTATATTGCCAGTTCGCTTTCATCTTGTGAAACTTTCCGAATATGGTGAGAACAAACTAATCTTAATACATGTTGTGCTGACATTTATTGATCGACGCCAACTTCCTTGACTTTGAGAAGCACCTTCTGTCTCAGATGTTTAAAAAAAGCTGCTTTACTGTCTGGTATTTTCCCCATATATCCTTTGGCAGTTCACCTGACACCAGAAAATTAAGTCCAGAATGAAATGTAGTCCTTAAAAAAGCAACCTGACCTGCTATTTTCTTTTGTTTCATTGAGCCTGGTGGAATGGAAATCAATTAATACATTGAAAAAAATGATACCCTGGTTATTTCTCAGATAGGATGTAGCGGGGAGGCTGGAGGTGCGACTTTGGAAGTGCTGTTCTTGGCTGTTGGCGTGTGCAGATTGAAAGAAAAAAAGAAAGAAAACACAGGAGGGGTGAGCTCAGACGACCAGGAGCATCTGGGAGAATAAGGGAAAAAGGAAATGTCCATGTGCATGTGTGTGGGGGCGAATTAAAATGCACATCCTCTCTGGAGCTTACCTCTGATGCATTGGTTTGGGAAGTCTGTGCTTTATGTGGCTGCTCCATTAGTGTTGCTGTGTGGTGAAAAGTGCTACTTTCACTACTAATGGTTTTGTTTACCTCCATTAAATCAATGCAGCCGATGCTGGGTTTTTTTCAGTTGCTGGGCAGAGGAGAGGAAATTTGTGTCGACGGACGTTTCATGGTTAGCTGATGTTTCTCTTTTACATATTGTTTAAAAGCTGTCTGTCTGCTGTGTTTGTCTCCATGCAAATGACACACTCTATGGATCGAGTAATGTTAACCTTTCTCGCAAAGTATCACAAAACAACCCTCATCAGTGGCTTTTAAAAATGTTTTTGTTGGCAAGGAGCAACCACTGGTAATCTAATATGAAACCTATCATGTTTTATCCTGTACCAGCAAACATGCACTAAGTCTCCACACTGTTGACAGAGCCAGAGGTAATTTCCCCTTTACATGCTGTGATCTTGCTGTCCGCTCTATATCTGTAGTTGTCTGGATCGCAGTAAAAGAAGCAAGTCTGTCTGAATCATCTCTACATAGTTCTTATCAAGCTCTCCATCCCTCACTGTTCTTTTTTTTATCATTGAGTTTACCTAAGTGAAAGCCAGCATCTGGAGGATTCTTTCCTCCCTTAGCAAAGGTCTGAGATCGGCACTGTGGACCGTAATTCCTCTGGCCTTCCCTTAGGAAGCAGTAATGTAAGAAAGGGAGGGGTCCTGCCTTTCCAACCAACCTGCTCTCTTTTGGTGGTTTTTGCTTTTCCTCGTAACTTTATCTTGCTCCTCTAAAATAATTCACTCCCCTGTCTCCCATATCTTTAAATAAACTCATACAGAAACCAAGTTGTGAAATCTGGGGAAAGTATGAGTGCAATCTAGTGTTTTTTTCCCCCATATAATTTATTTTTGTGTTATCTCAGACTCACATTTCACATTTCCCCTCGTCTTTTTTCATCTCTGCTATTATAGATCACAGTGTGATATCCGATTTCAGCTGAGGGAGGGATGGATAAGAATCTTCATGAAGACATATTTAGTGTACTTCATAGGGTTAATGATTGACCTCCTTTATCATATGGCTGTCTTTGTGCGTTCGTTTGTGGGCTGTGTGTGTGTTCAGGGTAACTTCATGTGTATTTAAAGGCAGGTCAGCCAGATTAAAGTGTCTCTTTCTTCAATGTCAACCATTTCAATGTTTTTGAGGGGAAAAACTGCCGAAACTGGGTTTGCAGGCAGCTGAGATCAGAACCCATGAAAATATATCCTTCAATAAGAAGTTGGATTCGTGTGTATGCTCGTGTTCAAACTCTACCTTTAATTTCACACTCGCTGCTCGTTGGATATTTAAACTGTACAGAGTTTAATTCAGGCCAAGAAAACCTTGCACGGGCCTCATCTGATCTTCGTCAGCGGCACTTTAACAGCCGGACAAATATTGCTTCAGATTTCTAATTACTGATAAATATTTGACTAATCTTGGCCACAACTCACCACTCTGTACTGTTTGCTCTGTACCTCAGAACGCAGCGGAATCAATCAAACCCAACATACGTGTGCAATAATTTGCATGCCTTTTCACTCAGATTATGTGTATTTTAGAAATGACAAACCACAGGGTTGTGTGTGTGTGTGTGTGTGTGTTTTAAGGCCTGACCACAGACTTTTTTTATTTAACCACGTCTCTGTTTCATCAGTGATGTTTTTAGCTAAAGCAAAGTGTCAGACGGCGGCCTGAGGGGGGCTAAACTCGAATACATTTTGTGAGTTTCAGGATATTATTATGACAAATGCAGTTGTTGTGCTGCCCTCTTTGTAAATAAGATGTCGTAAATGTCAGTGTATTAAACAATTGATAGAATAACGGTCATTAGGTTCACTCATTTTACAATCACAACTTCAGATAAACACACACATTTGCAAGTAAAAGAACACATTCAATTTCATGGCAATTTCAAACCCTGTTTTCATGCCACTGCTCATTCTACAAAGCTTCATCATGCCTATCGCTCCCATTATGATAAAATGTCATTTACTCGGAAATGTTATTAAAATGAATGTAATGACCAGGACTGAAGCTAAAATAAACTGCCGTAATGAGAGCCGTGACAGAGCCAACACCCACTAATGTCATTCAAACCAAGAAGCCATGATGCAATGTCTCACAGATACATGTATATAACAGCTTAGTTGTATTTGAAATTCATTTCACTTGTTTGGTAAAACTTGTCTCTAGATAATGGTGATAACTGATGTTGGGAAAGTACAATGATTTCAAATTATATTAAGTACAGTAAATGAGATTTCATTGGATGCAAATTCCTGTTAAAAGAATGTAGAATAGCCAGTATGTTTTGCACATAATGATATAGAGAAATTACTGTAATCTTTCAACAGAAATATGCAACAATTTATAGTTGTAGTGTAGTTGATAAGTGTCTCTACCAAACTCCAAGTTATAATTTACATGAATCATTTAAGAAACTATCGCTTACAGGTAAACACTGTAGAATGAATTGCAATAAGATTTAAAGTTCAAGCACTCTAAATAAACAAGGATCATTTCAGAAAAAGGTCCAATTTGTGGTTACTAAATCTTGACAAACTTTTGTTGTGCACACAAACATATGGATCATCCTTTTAATGGTTCTTTGCTTTGGGAGCAAAATTATTGAGACATAGTTTGTCCACGTCAATGTATGCACAACATATACACTCACTTTTAGCTTCATGTATCTGTACCTGAACTGAGTGGAAGAGATGGCCAAGACAGCCTTACTTCCACAAATGTTTTATGAGATGCAGTAAAGTGCGCTCTACCAGATGTCAGAGTATGTGAAGGTACTGTTGATTAATACGAAAGGCCTTCGCTTCAGAGCCCGAGGAAGTCCTTTTCCATTTCGACTTCTTATAACTCAGCATTTATATGCAGTGGGACATGAATGCATCATTCAAATGATCTGCACTTTAAGAAATTTCTGCAGCATGAAAGAAAAAAAATCCAAATTAAATCTGTATTCAGATAATACACGACACAGCTGAGCATCAGCTTTAGTTGTTGAAATGGCTGCTTTAGAGTTTCCTTTGCTCAGCCGCTGATAAGGAAATTCATCTCAAAGCTAGTGAGAAATTCTGTTGTCATTTCTCTTTGTTTTTTATTGTTAAAATCGTTTTTTAAACTAACTGGAATTTTTCCCTGACAGCCGTGTCACTGAAACTGTCATTTTGTACCTCTGACAGGGAACAAGTTTGGCAAGCTGGTCACATTTCACAGTAGCTCTGTGTATTGGTAATATACTTCAGCAGTAGGCGAGGTCAACAACGTGTCACAGACAGTTAAGAATGAACAAACCTGAAAAGGAGCCTATGTTTCTTATTGAACTCCCAGTTTATTTTAAGTTTAGGAACTTCAAATTCAGAATTGGTGCATGATACTGCTCAGTGTGCAGCAGCCTTGGCACCCACACTCATACCACTGGTCTTCTGACCTTGATTTTCTCACAGTTTGTCAGCAGATTGCAGTTTGCATCTTCGATGTCATTAATCTGTTTTGCAGACAGAGATGGTGGGCGTATGTAAATGCAAGCCTCCCTTAGTCAGCCGAAGCATTAACCGTTGTTCTCTGCTGACATTGCTGCTGCAGATGTAGAGATTATCTCTGAACTCTTGTCTACTTGCTATGCTGGCCTACCTATCTTTTTTCACCCACCATCAATCAGCCTGTTTGTCGCACCGCACTACAGCGTTTTTACAAAAAAATGCTTGTACAGATAATCATCAAAAAGGCCATCGGCTGGTAACACACCGAAACCCAACAGCATTATTGTTATGTACTCCCTCAAATAGAAACAGTTGAGAGGAAAGATCAGTTTTGGAACTTTGGATGAAGTCACTGTTGGTTTTATTCACTGGGTGTGAGCAGCAGTAATGTGATGCCTTCTCAACGTCAACAGTCATAGGCATCTATTAGGTTGATGCTGGCAGCCAGTAATTTCTCTGGGGTCTCATTCTCCATTTAGAGACTAAAACTGGATTCATAAACTGCAGCTCAATGAGAGACGGTAATCGTGCACACATGTTAGGTTACTGTTGTTTACCGTATTTATGTGTCGTGGACCGATGTTCAGTACCAACGTCTTTCGCTTCTTTGGTTGTTATTTCAGACTTTTGCATGTTTTATGCTTTTTTTTGTGACATTTTGCTTGTGTTTTGACTTTTAATTTCATCCTAATCATTATTTCCTCTTTTATAAAGATTGTAACCGCTCCCTTCGACGGAAGGATGTTTTAAGTCAATAAGATTTACAGATTTATGGCCTTGATAAATATTTATGTTGAAGTAATTCGCTCTCTGTGGTTGTTAATTGTTTCTGATTCTTCGCAGCAACAAAAAGTGACAAAAAAAGCCCCAGTTGCCCTTTTAGGACTGTAATTATGACAGTGCTCTTATGTTGCGTGCGTGGTGATGATGACGACAGTGGTAATAGCGACATTTAAGGTAATTTATCATGATTGGTGAGAAGAAAATAGTCTTTTCTGTAGCACTGCTGCTTAAAGAGAAGTGGGTGAAAAGGGGAGAGAGGACTTTCTTTGTGGTAATTTGTGGGGGCTAAAGCATTAAAGACCTAAATGAAAGCTAATTACATAAGAGGACCAGGGGAAATGGGTGCTGTGCACCCTCGGGGCCCTGGCCATCTATCTGATTTAAGACACACAATGTGCCAGCAGCAAATCGAATCTGCAGGGAGGAATTGAAGGTTCTCTGCACCACACACGCATACAAATGCACACACACACACACACACACACACACCTCCTTTTGTTGAGATAAGGTGAGCAACACAGGTTCTTTTTTTACAGCAATGTTTGAATCATTCTTTCATTGTTGGTTTTTTTAGCCGGTATGTTTTAAAGGTGAGCTGCAGATGATTCTGAGCATTTTTTTAGGTTTTCGAGCAGACTAAGGTCAGAAATAGCTGTGATCAGTGAAACATTTATTGCAGTTAAATCAAAACTTACATTTTGTGTCTTTCAATCCTTTTTTTCTGCTTTTCAAAAAACTGCAACAACAAAATGGTCATCAGCCTCTTTTTTAACAATAAGATTTGCGGTTGACATAAAAGGATTAAAAAATACTTTAAAAAATATTTTTCATACTATAAGAATACTATAAAAAAAACTGCAAAACAATATACATTTGCAGTGTTTTAAATCATTGTAAATTGGAAATTTACAATTATTTATTGTAAATTAACAAAAAAAAGGAAAAAAATACATCTTCACAAGATAGTCGTCATAGTTACATGACGTTCAGCTTACTTTTTAGCTTCCAGAAAAAGGTTTTACTAAAATCATTTGATCCTATTTTCTAAACTTCATATTTGGTTAAACAGACACAAACTTGCCCTTTATTCTACTCTCTGTGGTCTCCACCATGTGGCCTAGTTTCCTGTAAAGCTCCACATTCCAACACAGCATAACTTCACTCCAGGGATCTAACATGTGACCTCATGCAGCCTAAACGACATCCTTCTCAGAGAGGAACAGTAGAAGATTTGTTGAGCTACTTTAACTGCCCTCCTCTATTCTGTGCGTTATCTAAGTTGTAGAAAAATACCTGTTTGTCCTGTCAGCACTTTGCTATAGATCGTCGCTTGACTCTTTTCTGTTCTGGGCTGCTCTGCTCTGCTGGCACGTACACGCCTTGAGTCGACGCAAAGCAGTGTAAAGAAGACTGTTCCTACTGGATTAGCCTGAGTGATTCTGCACATCTGAAATTATTGTGTCTCAGTTGACAAAGTTTGAACATGGGAAAAACCATTTAAACATATTAGTCATAGTTAAGAACACACTGTAGCATTTGGCGTGAAGTGAAACAGATTTGAAATATACCTTATCAGGCTGCAGCCTTGTTTTTCAGGTTTTTTTAAAAGCAGCACACTCGTTATCACCTGTTTTCACAACATAATCGTGCATGACCAGTTCTTCTGATCATCACCACACAAATCAACTGAGAGATACAAGCTATAAGTTGGACAAGGCCAGGTGACTTTCACTTTTCATGCTTTGCTCTCCCTCTCTTTCTGTCTTGCTTTCTGAAGGGGGCTCATAAATAAATCTTTGGACAGATTATGTGTCTTTGAGTGTTGCTTTTTGCTCCTCTGCACCTTGTAAAAGCCGAAATAAATACAAATTCAGCGCTGCTGCCTGCTGAATACTTCCAGCTACTTCCAGCTTTATAGTAAAGTATGTGAGTTCTTGTACTCATTGCACGTTTGCTCTCTGTATACTATTGTAGCACGCACTGTTTTTGTTTTGTTCTTGCTGTGGCGAGGAAAAGTGTGTTCGGGCCTGAAGAAAAGAAAGTGAAGGAGCAGATTGAAGTGACGGACTTATTTCAGAACGTGGATGAAAATTTCCCTGGTTCGCTGCCTGTCACGCTGGAAATTGCTGCTAATGAGTTGTCATTGTTTCTGCTTTGCTAATGGTTCTTTGTGAGCATGGGTGCTGGTTTATTTTAGAGCACAGACAAGGAGCCGTGGGATGGCTGAAACCTCAACTGTCACTCCATGTGAGAGGGGAAGTCAAAGTGCTCAGTTGAACCACTTGTTTTTCCTTCTGCACTGACTCACTTCACTAGCTTTGGTTTTCGTTCATCACACTGGCTTAAACAGATCCAGCGAGCAAGTTGATGCGCACGACTTCTTCTTTTTATTTATTTTTTTTGTGTGGGAAATCTTGTGAAAAACCCCTGGTCAAAGGTCATATTGGATGTGATCTGTGTGTCTCGAGTCAGATTTTCTTGACTCAGTTCGTCGACTCATGCTTTCACACCAAAGGATTCTATGGCTTTTTTGACTTTGCCTTTGTGAACAACCAGTTTTGAAGTTAAAACACTGCGTAGGAGATGTAGACACTCAAATATGAGGATGGGTGGGTGGTGTTTTTAGGAAAAGAGAGCTGTCATGTGTTTGCGTTATGATTTATGAAGGCAGTTTTATAACTGAACTTCTCTGCAGCAACCAAAGCCTCCACTCAGTAATGCAAATTACAAAGGCATATAAACATGTCCGCTCTTCCATGCAAGCTTCTTATTAGTATCACACAGGCTTGTCTCTGGGTAGGTGAGTTGGATAATCTCATGACTCGCCTGACCTCCTCCATGCTCCGTGCCAGTAGTGACGCTTGATTGGCCGAGAGACGGAGTGGGGGTGGGGATGGGAGGCGTCTGATCCAGCAGCAGTAATACACATATTATATAACCTTGGCAGATGAGGCGGGATGAGAGGAAGAGGAAGGAAGAATAGGGGGATGGAGTGATAAGTAAGGAGTAGAGGATAGAGATTGGTTGAGAGAAACAGACATGATGGAAAAAGAGGAAGTGAGAGTGAAGGGAAGGCATGGAGGTAAAAGTACCGTAAAAATGGGAAATTACACAATGATTTAGGTGAAAAAGTGGGATTTTTTGTTCACTGCACAAACTAATAATGTATTGACTGTGGTTGCACAGTTTACAAGTAGGTTATGTTTCTCTCACTGCTGTTCTGGACGTAGTATGCTACGTTATCTGGAACTGTCAGATTTCCTCATCTTACGCCCCAACACAAACTCTTTTGTTTGGTCCAAATAATCCATGTTTAAAGAGGAATTTTAGACAAAAACAAACAAAAAGTCACTCAATTTCTGGCTGAACACACATTAGACGTGTAGATTCTGCCACCTCCCGTATCGTATCATGAACGTTGTGAGCCGATGTGATCTGTTTCCACCGTAAAACATGACCTTGTAATGCATTTCCACCTGCGACGTAGTGATTCCTAAACTCAGTTTTTGAGCCATGTTTCAGTTCACGCATTAGCTGTGTGCATCCAATTCCAAATCAAATTAAAAAAATTTCTCTTCACAGAAAATGCTCATTTGGATTGTTTCCATCACCTGGTTTGGAGCAAATAAACCAGTCTGGGTGGGGTCATCGAGTCGTGCTATGCATGCTTGGAAGCAGAATGTTGAAGAAGAAGACCAAAACGTTGCTTATTAACATGTCCTCCCTGCAAGTGTTTCCTCAAATTCCAACTGGACAATATTTATTGTAGCACAAAAGGTTTAGTACTCAGAATGTGATCATTCTTGAGCCTTTTTTGCATGAATTCAGTTTAGTGGATTTTGCAAATAAGAATTTAATTGCTAGCTGACCGTATTATGATCATTACAGTAATGTAGTAATATGACGTGGGGACTCCTTGTGCTTGGGTCAGAAAGTTTTGCTTAGAAATTTATTGTTAAGAAAAAAAGTTGGAAGTTATGTGTGTGAACTGAAGCTCTGCAGTTGTAGATTTCACTATTTCAGATTGTGAAAATAATGAAAATATGTGAGTATGTTGCCAAATATTGGCAATTAATATCATTATGTGGAAAACCCTGGTTTATCTGCAGGGTCTGAAATGATGCAAGGCCGTGATGAACCATCTCACCATTCATTATCAGAATAGTCACAGTACGAGGGATGGTCATTATATACTGAATAAGAAGATGGGACCTAACTTTTTTCAGAATCAACTTCTTGTGGCTTGCAGAAATTCAGCAAATGTCTGCATCATTGGAAAATGCAATAAAAATCAAACCAGCTGACCTCTGTGTCTTTTAAGTATTGTCAGTGGTTGGTAGCATTCAAAGTAAAGTCACAAACGGTCTTCTAAACAGCAGCTGTTATTTAGAGTGATTAAAAAGCACCTCAGTCGCTCACAGCCATCTCGTGCCTTCTGCTCCCAAACGTTAGCTTTGTAGAGCTTTGATCTTATTGGGAAAACTTGGCTCTCGTGGGTTCCCACTGTTGTAACTGCTGTATAATTCCCCAGTGACGGAGCAGGTCAGCCCAGTTCAGACAGTCTCTCCATAGCTACTGCAGGATCTCTATTTGTTGTAGACTGTCTTGTACTGAGTCCCTGGAGAGATCAGGAAAAAAATAATGGTTTTCAGCTTTGGATGCCATAGTATACACCCTGTAAAAATATACTGTTCCCAGGGGGATAGGGAAAACTGTGCATTCCTCACATTTAAGAACTAAAAACCCTTTAGGCAATTGTCTGCTGCAGCAGAACTGACTATAATTCGTATTGTTTCTGAATCTTGCTGCCAGTGCCCTCTAGTATTCATACTGTTAACACATATTCACACAGAAGAGATGTATTTTGGTAGAGGAAAATAGTTGGGGGGGCAAATAATTGGAAGCACAATGTCCACTCAGATTTTTGTTACATTTGCCTGTGTGGTGAACACACACGTGCACTAAAGTAGCAAAGGACAATGAACCTCAACCTACTTTTTTATATTTATTCCTGCTTTTTGCACAAGTCCTCCCAGAAAGTAAGGGCCAGCATGTATTTGGGTGACTTTGATGGATGCTGTGTTAACCATTGTGTGATATTCTCGTGCTTATGAGTACGTATGAGCCCTGCATGTTTGATTGTGAATTGTCATATTTGTACGTTTGCCGCGCTCTGGTCCTGCATAGAGACATTCCTTATGAGGCTTAAGTCTGTGCGACATGGCTCAAAGCCACATGTGATGTTTCAGCAGTGAGAGAAGCATGTGAGGTGGAGTAAAAGTAAGAGAGGGGGGTGGGGGCGGATTATAAATGTTTAATTCAAACACCACACTGTGGTAGTTTTATTATACCAGCATATGGGTCATGCCAGAACAAAGCAAGATAGAATTATGTAACACTTTTAGCCCTCTTGTGCACTTTGAAATAAAACAAAATATTAAATACAAGACACGGCAAATAAAGTCTAACGACCTACACTTGCCTCACTGGGAGCAGAATCATGGGATCTTTCACTTAACAGGCAATCTTCACGAGACAACTCTACCTCTGACAGAGAGTTAAAGCAGCTACAGTTTGTGGGTTCGATAAGTTTCAATATGAACCATATGTAGTCATTTAGGTGCTAGTAATACAACTGTTGAGGTCTGAGGTTGAGCTACGTATGTTATGTTTCTTTTTATCTGTTCACAGGGTTCACATGGTTGTCTTTGCAGTGCACTATATATAGAACTAATTATTTGGGATAATTTTTGTTTTACTTCAGAAGGAAGATGCATCTATTTTCAGTTTGTATTTCTTTAAGCAGCTCCAAAATGAACATTTTACACATTATGTCATCATTGTGATGGTCCCGCTGCTTGATATTCTTTACCCCCTCTGTGTCGGCCATCTGTAAAACAACACGATTATGCTTTTCTTTTAGAGACTGCCAAAAGCTAAACAGGTATTGCATTGTACAATAATTTGAGCCTATGTGTATGAGCTTAGGGTGACTAATTTGACCGGCTCAGTGTTAAGATATGGATAAACATCTTAGCTGGATGTTTTCCAAGATCCTCCACTGCTAGTCCGCTTGGTTCCAGTCAAGTTTACATAAGCAGGTGTCGTCTTTCCAATGACCGTGAGGGACTGGCTACTGTCAAATTAGGTCATGCTTGTTTGAAAATAGGAGTGAGGTCGGATCCTGAGGTCAGTTTTTCTCTCTCTTTACACTCAGTCTGTCCACTTTCCAATCATGCTTTGTGAAGAAGAGTCCGTTAGCTTAAGAGTATCAATAAGAAGACTTGAAACAACCGTTGAAGTGTCCATTTAACAAAGCTGCAACATCAGCATCAGATATATATAGACCTCTATATAAAGTCATTATCGAGCTTTGCAGGATAGCTCTGTTGCATAATCCCCCCCCCCCCCCCCCCCAAGCATTCCAACCAGTGTGCTACCAAAACAAACAGCGGAGAAAAGATTGGACGGTGCTGACGTGCTCATAGTGCACATGCTGCCACTTCACCTAAAAGCTTCACTCTGCAGCTCTGGGTGTCACTAACTTTAATAAAGGCAAAAGAAATGGGCGACTGCGACTGTGTACACTAGTTTCTTTAGAGGGGTTTAACAAGGCTTTAATATGCATTCTAACACAATTTCAGGCTTGGACCGAGATTTAGAGCTTAAGCTACTGCACAAAGAAGCTGTCGCCAACGATAGGTTTCATTGTGTTTGGCTTATATGGCTTCACAAAGACAACAACACTGATAATCTCTCACCTATTGCAGCTTACTTCCTATTGTCAGACCGCACAATTTCAGAATTTAAAAAGAAAATGTGTTGTAAATGCTTGATCACGTTAACTTTGAGAATGAGCCGAATAATTACGAACACTTCCGCTTTTCTGTTGGATGTTTTTGGAGCCATTGATTTTTTTCGTTTGTCTTATTTGCAGAACAGTGTGATCCTTCATGTTTTACCAACCTTGCTTTTGATATTCAAGCACTATTTTCACCTCGATTGCAATGACAATTTTAATTCAGTGTTTTTCTTCTAATTATTTTTTTTCGTTTGTTTGTGTCCATGTCTCCTAGCAACAGTATAACGTAACACTCTTGATTATCCAGACCTCTGCAAGTTGCAGTGGGTCACACATCTTGACGTATCTTTGTCTTGTTTTTCTTCTCTCGCTGTCTGTACATATTCCTGCTCACCACCCAGAACGGGAGAGACCAGCAGCACTTCGGGGCCGGGCCAGTCCAAGCCCAGCGGGCAGACTCATAAGATCTGTTTGGTGTGCTCGGATGAGGCCTCAGGATGCCACTATGGAGTGGTAACCTGTGGCAGTTGCAAGGTGTTCTTCAAGAGAGCCGTCGAAGGTTGGTCTCACACGCCGGCCTATGTGCATTTACACCCTCAGTCACTCATTCTCTCAGACATCACACACTGCTTATGAGCACTTAAGTTGAGAATTGACAAATGGAAATCATGTAAACAGGTTCATCAGGAAAAATATTCATTGAATCAGAACAGCATTTAGACCAAGCTGTGATCAGATCTTTGCCCTACGGTATATATTGAAGCCACAACTTTCTAAAAGTGCATCCAATGAGCAGCATCCTTTAACTTTTCACATTCACTTCAATTACAAAACTTCAGTTGACACTTTTTCCCATCTTTGCTATTTCTCTGTGCTTAGACTACTTGCATTTCCGTGGTTTTGATTATTAGTCCTGGCTTTGTATGACTACTTTTTCTCCCTCCTCTTTGTCCTGTGTGAAAGCAGAGATTACTCATAAGTGATTTTGATTAACGCAAACAAACTCAGTCCAAAACTATCCCGTTTTCCATTAATCAGAGTATTGTCTTCCAGAGAGCTATTACAGCCTTTCAGTCACTTTTGATGTCTTCTGATAGGATATTCTGTCCTAGTGAAAGGCAAATCGTTTGTTTGTCACAAAATCTTGTAATGAAGGGGACCAGAATGCATCTAACAGAATGTTTAGGGCTCTTTGTGTCCCCCCCCCCCCTTTACTGTGCTTTTCCCTTTTCCTGTTTGTCTACACGCTGCCTACGCAGATGTGTCATAACTTTCTGAGGAGTTTTTGTTTTCTGTGTCGATCATCAGCTTGCACCCATCAAAAATGGGATAATAAACTATTCTCTAATTTTATTGATTCAAAACTGAAGCAGAGATAAGACCGCTGATAACCTTTTTTTTTCTGGTTAAAGGGCCAATAACCTTGTCCTCGTTTCATTCTGCTCCTGCATTTGCTGTTTCTGTTTCATCTTTTTCTGTAACTGCACCTAACATTGCTTGTGAAGTAATGGGTAGTTGCCAAACTTGCTGTGGGGAAATTATTGCTCTTGATTTTCCAAACTCTTTGACTTCTGCAGCAGTTCAGGGTTAAAACACGGCTGGTTGTCGACAGAATTGATCATGGAAACATGTTGTGGTCTTCTGCATACAATAAAATGTTAGGCTATTTTACATTGGTGTGTTTCTCAACTAAATATGTTCAAAAGTGATACAGATAACCTGTAGAACTGGATTGTGTCAACTGAAAGGTTTCACACCCTGTCAAGTTTTTCACATTTTTCTCACGTTTTGGATGTTTGTTTTTTTGTCAATTTACACACAAAACTCAAAAAGTGTTTTCGTAATCTTTCAAAAATAAGCCTGAAGCAAAATAAGCATTCAGACCCTTGAGTTTGTGGCCATCAAAAGGCTCTGAGCTTGACCATGAGAAGCAAATCCTCTAAATCCTGAATTATTTAGCCACAGTTCTCCAACATGTATTTACACATACAAACACGGTGCTGGCAGCATCATTCCATGGGCTTGTTTTTCTGTGACGGGCTGGGAGATTTGTCAGGATGGAGAAAAAAGTTGCATGCATAGCATCTACATGCAGTCCAAAAAGTGTGGCTGTGCACTGATGCTGCCTAATTAACCTGGTTGAGCTTGTGTGGTTCTGGAGAAAAACCTCTAGATGAATGGTGTGCCAAGCTTGAAGAATCATTCCCAAGAAGACTGCCAAAGACGCTTTAACCAAGTACTTAATGAAGAGCCTGAATGCTTTTTTTTATTTCCTAATTCTGTCTTTTAAGTTTTTTTACTCCAAAAATCTGCCGTTGCTTTGCTATTGCAGAGAATTGAGAAAATTTGTCTTCTGATGAGTCTGAAACATAAAATGTGGAAAACTTAAAAGGGTAAAAAAATGAATTGATATGAAGTGAACAACAATCGTTCTCTGTTATTACAACTTGCACACTTGTGTGATTGTTATCTGCTGTCCCAGCTGTTTTTTTTCTTTTTGTTGTTGTGGTGCCGGTGTAAATGCTGAGCACTCAAACTGAAATGTAGGTAATTTTTTTGAAAAGAACTTCCTACAGCAGCACTGAGAGAGTTATATGTGTCATTTTTTTTCTCCCCCTTCTCCGTTCTACGCTCGTTGTCTCTATGGTGAAGGATGGAGAGCACGACAAAACACAGATGGTAAATAAATGCACTTTTAATAACAACAATAATAATCCTTATTATTGTAATTATGATGATGATTTAAAAACAAAAACTGTCACCTCTGATTTACTCTTGTCCCTGTATTCCTTCAGCACTAGACTATGACCAATCTGCCTAGACACATGCAAAGCCTCCTCTGCCAACTATCTGTTAATGCATGCAAATATTCTGACTTGGTAATTCAAATCAGCATCAATTGCCTGTGAATGATTATTGTGCTCTTCAGTTTCTGCTTGGAATGCTTTACCTTATCATCCTCACAGGTGGTTGATCCAAAAATCCCAGTCCAGTGCCGTCACCAGTTAGTCTATTCCTTTGCACTTAACCCATATCACCTCCTTAGATCTGATGTTTTTCCCTTTGCTGTTGGATTTTTTTAATCAACTTAGTGTCTCAGTGTTTCTGCCGATGAATGTTTTCAGTCTACAGTGAGATGTCTGCTTTTTAAATATACTCTGCAGGACTGATCATCAGCCGATGTGAATGTTGGGTTCTGTTTTACATATATGTTTCTCACCTCAGTGAAATGCAGTGTCCAATATCCATCTGTGGAGTTGCTCAAATTGTTAATCAGCTTTAACTTCATCTAGAGATTTGAATCTCGCCACATCAAAAACCACACCCAAAGTTTTTATGGGTTTAGTTTGCCAGATATCGGGACAAACGAGTTCTTTCAGAATTTCAGACCTCTTAATCTTTTATGGTAAAGTAATAAAACAAACAAGACTGGAATAGCTTCTTTTACGGCACTTATTTTTATCATTTTATAGACTGTAATTTAACGTTTGAGCGTTATTAGGCAAAAAAGGAACATTTTTGTTGTTTCTGCCATTAACAGTAAATGGTCAGACTTAGTGGTGAACAGCTTTGATTGGATTTAAACTGAGGGCCTTTTCCCTGTGCTTATCACTAGCTCTACTCTCTAGTTTGGCGTCTGAGCTTCACCAACCAGTGCCGATGGAGCCGACAGACAATTTTTTGCAGATCAGGGCAGAATAAGGGACTCAGCTGGCACATTTGACACCACAGATGGCTTTTTATGATGTTGTGTGTTATGACTTCCTGTGATATCAGTGATGACTGCAAATGGCAGCCCCAAAACTGCAATTTTGCCTTCACACCACCAACCCTGCACATAATATCCAATCCACAATATCTGGTTATATACGAACTCTACTTTCCATTTACATAAACCGATTTGATGAACTTTATACTAATTTGTTTTGGTAAACCCAAACTTAGTTCAAATACAGTACACCTATAAATGCATGTCAGCTCCATCTTGGCCACAGACTGCCACAATCATTTCAGGATGAAGCCTCATTAAGCTGAGCTAATCATTTGCTTGGTGTCCCAGATGTAGTGTTTGCTGGTGCCCGGAGCCTTCAGGCTGCACCACTAGTCTTAGTATTCACAGGTCGAATAATGAAACATATGGCATTATGAAGAAAATGTTCCTGCCTGACTCACTGCCCTGTTTTACTGCAGTCTGACAGCCAGCCCGACACAGTTTGTGAAATCCGATCTTGTGTTTCATATCCAGACTAAAACGGAAAATACTCAATGAAAAATGTATTTTCTTTACGTGGCTGGACAGGTTGTAAAATTGTAGAAAATTGAACAAAGACCTGTACTTTGGAAAAGATCACGAGAGCGAAGAGGCTAACCTTTGTGTTTGGACCTAGCCTCTCAGGGCAGGGGCATCTGCTGCTAAAGTGTTGGCACACGACAGCAGGTGGTTTTAAGTTTGCATTCACATGGACTGTTGGCCTGTATGCAACCAAAGCCTGTTCAAACATGATGATGCTACTCTGACTACATTTGTAACTGCCTGTACCCCCCCTACGGATTCTGCTTCATATGCAGTATCTATTTATAGAGTTCATGAACTTGGATATTGCATATTGCACTTTGGTTAACAAAACTACTTCCTCAGCATGGTTGCTACACCGTTTCAACCTTTGTTTTATCATTGAAGGGATCATGAGTGCATTTTAAATACAATCTTTTCATGTCACACTGTCTGTTGCTTTCTCTCCAAAATAGTGTAAAATAGTGCTTTCTGTCTGACTTAAGTTTTGGATGAGCATCGGCAACTGCGAATAACTGTTTTTGGCATTCAAAAGCTATTGCCGATAATTACTAATAAGGCATTAGAGGAGTTAGGGCATGAAAAGTCTGAGCGTCCTGTTGCATATGCATTCATGGAAGTCCCCTTTTTCTGCATGACAAGGCTTGATAGTGAAGAAGAATATTATGTAACCAAATGGCCAGGAAGCAGTGAGAACCACAAATTTAGATGCTGTCATTTTCCAGAATAATTGGTATTCACAGATATCTACTAACAGTGCTAGTGGTAGCAGTGGTAATTAAAGACTTCCTCGGTGAGTCTCAGATATGTTTGTTATGGGGCTACATGTAATGATTTAGTATATTCAATTGTGCTGTCCAGCCTGAAATAGTAAAACCCAAGTTGGAAAGTCATTCAAGTGTTAAATTGAATAAAATTTTCATTGAAATGACAGTTAGGCTGTTACTACCACAAAGAAGCTGCATCCGTGTCATGGTTGAATTACAGGCCACAGGAGTTCAAAACTGATTACAAGGATGCCCAAGGCTTTTCAAGACAAAGGCAGCTCTTTAAAAAAAAATAAATTAGGGTAATAACTATCTCATAAATTTGATTTATAATGCAATATTATGTCCATATTATGTCCTTGTGTCAGTAGGATGTGGTTAAACAGAAAATATTCTCATGCTATTATATGGCAGAAGCGGTACTGGATTTAGTTCAGAGAGTGACATGAAATGGTTGATGGATCAGTCAGTATGGTCTCAAATGACATTTTGTCAAAGCAATGTTCCCTTTTTGAATGCCGCTGCCTTGTTTCAGCTAATGATGCGTCGTAGCTGGTGATGTGGGGAAACAGTGGTTCAGACATTAAAATGTGCTTTAATTAGAAATGGTTTTGTAATTTCCGTTCTTTAGTGGATGAGTACCGCAGAGCAGGTTTGGTTTATGGTAACATTTTTCTATTGCAAAGCTTTAGCAATGCAGCACATATCACTTCCTAACTGGATAACCAACAAGTGAGTAAGAAGTCCATAAAAAGCAGGTTGTAATGCTGACGTTTTTTTTTATGCAGTTTTTTTCTTACTTTGTGCGACTTGCTTAGTATCTTCAGTGCGCCCTGTTCCAGGATTTTTCAGCTTTTCAGGAATCCAATAGTTTTAATCATCTCTAACAGAGGCTATGACAGAGGTGCAAAGCTAAATGTTAGAGCTTTGAAGATAAGAATGAGAGCTTTCTGTTCACTGTGACTGATAACTGGTAGGATGTGGTGAAGAACGTTTTCCACTTGGAAAGAACATTTTGGTGACAAGCTTTTCTAAATCACTACTTTTGATCTGTTTTATACAGTGTTGCATGCCCTGAGAAGCTGATGTGAAGTCCATTGTGGGGTAGTGACTCACACAGCATATTGGAAATGATTTGAGTCAAAAAGGACGGTTTGATTTCGTAGATTGACTGCCGTCATGAAGGAAAAAAAACGAGTGTGAATTGCTTGGCATGATTCAACAGTGTGAGACATCCCCATATTAATTTAGTCCCTTTTACTGGTTATGTTTCAGTCTGAACTCAAAAAAATCCCTTGATTCTGGACAGGATCAAATTCATGTGATACTCCTCAGGCTCTTACACTTTATAGTTGTCAATGCTAAAAACAAGACACTGTTTGTACTGTTGCAGTTCTTCTGAACCAATGCGGTAACATGACTGAAAATAGATCTTTCAGCATGCACCATGAAAAATAAGCATATGCCACAATGAGTTAGCTGCACTGGTAAAGCCACAAAGATCTTCACAAACTACAAAAGGTATATTGAAATGTGGCGTTAATTAAAAGATGTAGAATCCCTTCTCTGCCAGGCTTTCTTCAGTATTTTAATTCAAATGAACTTCTTCCCTCTGCTCACAAATTGAATCAATTCTAATCACAGCTACCACTCTGTACCCCCCATTTAAATGGTATACGGCTAAATGTTTGTGTATGAAAAGAGTTACTGAGGTGAAAAGCATCTGTGGTTAGCCAACAAAAGCAATCAATTTAGACTCTAGTACAGGGAGGCTGTGTGTTATTGTTGTGCTCAAATAGCTCAGTAAACAGTAATTGTGTCACGTAGTAAAAGTGCGGACTTGAAGAGGGGAAGACTCAACACCACAGGCACGCCACAAGCTTGTGAGGCTTACTGTAGAATCAACAGGTGGTGAATGTGGTTATACATACTGACCAGGCTAATCCTTCTAAAACCCTCTTAGCTGGCTAATTTGTCTCCCTTATCCTCTTTCTTCTTCCTCCTCCTCCTCTATTTACAGGTCAGCACAACTACCTGTGTGCAGGGAGAAACGACTGCATTATTGATAAGATCCGAAGGAAGAACTGCCCAGCCTGCCGCTTCAGGAAATGTCTTCAAGCCGGAATGAACTTGGAAGGTAAAGAGTCCTTCCCCTCAGACCACGTTTAGAGCCTTGGAAAAAGAAAGCACACCCTCTTTCAATTCTCAGGTTTTACGCATCACAACATTAAGAAATCATTATCAGATCATAAATTCAGATAAATACAACCTCAAATGAGCAACACATGACACATTATCGTGTCATTATTTAGCACAACCTAAGCTACCCTTATGCTTCAGTGGCTTGTACAACCATCTATAGCAGCAATAACTTACATCATTGGAGAGTGATGTCGGCCCGTTGTTCTTCACAGTGCTGTTTGCATTATTTGTACAGCTCTCCCAAGGTCCCACCAAAGAATTTCATTCAGGTTGAGCTCTGGACTTTGACTGGTCTGTTGCAACACCTTGACTCCGCTCTTTTTCAGGGACTCTGTTGTAGATATGCGGCTGTGTTTGATATCGCTCTGTTGCATAACTTTAGCTGTCGGATTTGTAACACAGAATAGTTTATGGTGGACGAGTTTTTTACTCATCTGTGTACTTGTGTATGTATATATATTCCATACTTCTATGTACTGCTTTCTCTGAGCATGCAAGCGAGGCAGAATAAGAGCACATCATCACTGCCTTCTCTAAGCCTTCTTCCTTGAATAACCTGGTGATCTTTGACTTGGTTCAGCTTCAGGGTTTAAACCAGGCTTTGGTCAGTGCAGCAATTAAGCTGTGACACCAATTAACCAATTAGCGGATATACACAAATCGCAAGTGATCTAAATATCTTCCGAAGGACGCCGACTTTCGCCTAACATTCTCGGTGAGTAGATGAACGTATTTCATGCCAGAAATAAGGTCCAGGTTTAAAAATACCGGACTTCCCCTTTAAGCTTGTGTTACCTCAGTGGAACAAATAGCTGTCAGTAGGTTGGTCAGTCCAGGTTTTTGTGAGAGTACATGTGAAAACTGGGTTTGTTAGAGGCAGGAAGGGAGAAAGTGGGATTTGAGGGATGTCAACGCTTCAGCAGACAGCATCTATCTAAAAGGCTTGTAGTTTCCATAGAAACGCTGAGAGAGGAAATGAAAAAAGCTAGAGAGTAGGAAATGCATGTTCTTTTCATGGTAACCTCTCAACGTCTAATGTGTTTTTCACATCTAATTTAAAAAAAATGTTGCTCACAGAAAGGGCAGCACTGTAGCAGTTTCTGCTTCATTAACGTCGAGAAAGTTAAAAGAAGTGTTCAAGCTGACCCCCTCATCTTGTTTGTATTGAATTAAATCCATGGGGTCGGGTCAAAGGAGCCTTGGACTTAACCGGGATATAAAAAGTACTGCGGTAAAGCGATCAGGAGAGGGTACGCACAGAGGAGGCTGTCCCGTTTCATTCCAGCCCAGCCTGTGTTAACGGTGCGTTTGTTCACAGCTGGTAGTGTCACAACAATGTCCAAAAAGTGCTACATGGTAATATATTCTTATGAATGTAATATATTCTTATGAATGTCGTTTTCCTGCTGACAGGATTCCAACCTGCAACCTTGTATTTATTAGAATTCAGGCTAAACCATGTGATTTTTATCACTCGGCCTGACTATTGATTTATCAATATCCAATTCAAACCGAATATTTTTTAATCCCTAACCATGTGTCTATTATGATTAACTCAAACCAACCTCGATTGAGAGGAAAACTGAAAAATGACAAATTCCTTGGAAAATATGGGATCGGATGGGGCATGAAGTCAGTTTTTGACAGTTTGTGCCTCTTTATACCTCCTTCTTATTGTTGTTAATTATTGACCTCATGACAGTGTTGGCCTGCATGTTTCGGCAGGAAGTGAAACATCTTCTTCATGTGCTTGGATTTTGAGCTCTATATTTCCACAGCAAAGGATGTTTAAAGATTAACCACATTAGTCACAAAAATATTGCAGCTGTTTTTGATAGTTCTGGCTTCGGTGATGAAATAATTCTCCAATTTTCTAACTGTTCTTTAGGAATTGTGAATGATATATTTCTACAACCTAGCACGTACAGTTATATGTGCAACCCTTCTATTCTAAGGTTTTTAAATCTTATTTATAGTCCTTACCAGGTCCTAAAATTGGTGAGCACAACCTCAAGAAACAACAGAAGCAGTGTATGAAAAACTGCATAAGCCCCATGACTAAGTAGCTTTTAGAAGCTCCTTTAGCAGCAATAAGTTGAAGTAATCATTCTCTGTATGACGTTAGCAGTTCTCACATTTTTAAGGAAGAATTTTGGCCCACTCCTGCTTACAGTGTTGCTTCAGCTCATCGAGGTTTGCAGCATTGGTTTCTGCACAGCTCTCTTAAGGTCCCACCACAGCGTTTCAGTCAGGCTGAGGTCTGGACTCTGACTGGACCGTTGCAACACCTTGATTCTTTTCTTTTTCACACATTCTGCTGTAGATCTGCTGCTGTGTTTGGGATCATTGTCCTGTTGATGAGCCAGTTTCAGCCCAGCTTTAGCACATGGCCTCACATTTGACTCTAGAATACTTTGGTATCCAGAGGAGTTGATGGTGGACTCAATGACTGCAAGGTGTCCAAGTCCAAGGCTGCAAAACAGGCTCAAATCATCACTTTGTGCTCTGGGAAATTGTTTCTGACATTATCCACTTATAAAGTAAAGGATAAACCAAGAAAGGAAAGGCCTGAATGTTGGTACAGGAAATAACGTTTTGATTCAGCTTTACTGATTTAAGTTGAGGTTCTCTGTGTTCTTAATTACCTGCTTGCCATGTAGGGAATCTGTCCTTTAATACTATTATTTATTATCCAGCAAAAAAAAAAGACCGCCTTTAACATTTTTTTGGGTGAAAACCATAATTCTTTATTATATCTCTCCCCATAGCAAGGAAAAACAAGAAGCTGGTCAAGATGAAAGTGCAACGACCCTCTGGTTCATCAGAGCCCATAAGCAGCATACCTGCCCTCGTCATACCAAGGAGCATGCCCCAACTCGTGCCCACCATGCTGTCTGTGCTCAAGGCCATCGAACCAGAGATCATCTACTCGGGCTATGACAGCACGCTGCCAGACACCTCTACACGGCTCATGACCACTCTCAACAGGCTTGGGGGGCAGCAGGTCATCTCTGCAGTCAAGTGGGCCAAGTCACTGCCAGGTAACAGAAACCTCTTTGCCACTGGTTCAGTTTAAGTCTGTGCTGCAGCTCAAGCATAGTGTGTCACAACCAGATTTTCTGGCTTGGACACGAAACCAGTGAAGTGGTTGAGCCCCCGATGGAAAAAGAAGACACTTTTCAAGTAATTTCTTACCTTTCATACACGTGCAGACGACTGTGATGTACCTTTTGCATTAAAAGGGCAAAGCACTTAGGATGCGCACTCAAAGATTTCCACACACTCATCAGTTATCTGAGCTTCTGCCACTGGAGTCGTCCATTTCATGCAGAGGTGTGAGTTAACTTGTGAAATATTGCAAATATGCAATGTTCTCAGCTAAGAAGCAGAACCTATCATCATTCAGAGGGTCACAGTGTTTGTTGCAAAGGTTAGAACAGGTGTTAGGACATCATTATAGCCAGATAAGGACCCTGAGCATGGTTCTACAGATGTAGACTGCTGCTTCTAGCTGTTTGAATGCAGGAAGCATGGTGTAGGTGAGGTTCGTCATCTAGCTGATTGAATCACTGTTAGGCTGGTAACCAAATAGTTATCTTAATTGAATTGACTGTATGTCAAGGCAGAGATTTCTTCTCTTTTTTCTTTGGCTTCACATGGCAGTAGAAACAGATGTTCATGAACCATGTGATAAAATGTGTGACCTGTAATTAAATGGAAGTGACGGGTAATCGTGGCTCATGAAAGAATATTTCATCGTAGAAACCGAGCTTCCCCACAGTGCTTTGATTTAAAAAAAAAAAAAAGTTAAGGCCTCTCTGAGTGTGCTTAAAAATGATGTTCCTTCAACACGCTAAGGTCATTAGTCAGAAAACATGACACTTTTATCTCAAAGCGTTTTGAATCATTGCATTTTTCAGTGGCATCACAAAAGGAAAAATACAGCACATGTTTGCATAGCCCCCTATTAGCCTGAGCATGAAGTCCTATGTGGGCATTCCTGTGGCATAATGAGTGATGTTGTTGAAATAAACACAATTTGTGCTTGTATTGAAATCCGGAAATTCATAGAATGGTGGTTATCATAAGGCACAGGAAGTACGAGGAGGTGGCTTTAGAAATACATGACACATGAGCAGCTGGCCTTGTTGTTTTTTCATGATAAATCATCTTTAAGTGGATCAAGACATGACTCAAAAAGCCAGCCTGCGTTGGCATTCAGTTCATGAAGAAACATACTGACTGCACATTTTATTCTGGTCACAATAACTTAAATTCATGTTGGAAACATCAAGTAAATGTCTGATTGATTATCAGCCCCCCCCACACACACAAAAACACTGAGGGAAAGCGTTCGGAACCACATGTGTTTCTGTAGTTTGTGCTCATGGGAAAGAAGGCACATGACTTGATAATCACTCCAAGTATTTGAGATCGTATTACCTCGAGGAAACCTTCCAGTGAAACTGTATCACTGGCTTTTTTTTCTGTGAAATGACAGACAAATCTGTCCTCACATTTTTAGTGTGTGCATATGTGTGTGTTATTCTGGTGTTAAGGAAAAGCCAGTTCGGGAAAAGCCCAAACGGTTTAAAAGCAAATACAAAGTGAAAGGACCTTTCATGTGTGCTTCTTCTGTTGTTTTGACAGAATGGAAACTCAATTTGGACATTGACTTAACTAGATTGTTCTCTTTCTCTCTTTAATTAATTTATTTTGGTCTCCCCCAGCTGGCTTTGTTATATTGTTTTAATGGTGTATTGTTCAGTATGGAGGACTAAGGTTGCCAAAACCAAAAATGAGTACAGAAACATATAAATGGCAAAAAGGTATTGACATGATGATTTCCTGGCTGGATTTCCCAGTGTGTTTCTCCCAGTGTGCACGTGGGCTCTCTCTCTCTCCGGCCTCCTCCCACCGTCCAAAAACATGCATGTTAGGTTAATTGGTGACTGTAAAATCTACCCTAGCAGTGAGTGTGAGAGTGCACGGTTGCCGCTGTGATGGACTGGCGAGCTGTCCAATACCCAGCTGGGACAGCTGGGATAGGCTCCAGCCCCCTCCTGCGGCTCTCAGTTGGATTGAGCAGGTGTGGAAAATGAATGGATGGGATTGTAACCTAACAGGTATAAGTAAGAACGGTCATGTTCAATTCAATTCAATTCAATTCAATTTTATTTATATAGCGCCAGATTACAACAATTGTCATCTCAAGGCACAACTGTGCTCACACTGTGATGGTCCTGTCTGTGGTGCACTCGCGCTTTAAGGCAGCTGGAATGTGTATTTCTCTACACTCTCCGTTATATTTTCACTTTACATTGTGTTTCATATTTTTGTCGACCGTTTTTTAAGTTAGATTAATCTCTATATATTTATTTCTGTATTAAATCCCCTTTGCAACCCCGAATTTTAAAACCATCTCTGAATGCATTTCTTTTTCATTATCAAAACGAAGAGGCCTTCTCTCAGTGAGTGCCATGAGCTCAACTTCTGCTTTTGACATGAGAATGCAGAGATTGACTTGATTTACAGTCACATTTTGGACATTTTTGCTCTCAATAATTCTGAAAAACTATGCATTCCTTTCTAAAATCAACACATGCAAATACTGCATAGTGCCGCTTTGAAAATACAGACGGAGGACGTGTTTAGTATCGTGAATACAAAGCATGTCATCACTCTAACACACAAGGTAGAATTGTCCAAACTTTGCTTTGTTATAAAGAGAGCATTGTGTATAAACTTACACATATTTATTCCTTTTATCAATTAATCTGTTATTACCAACGTGTTTCCGAGTCCCTCTGTCGATGTGATTTGATCTGTTCATTATGTCTTACCAGTTTCATTTGACCTCTCTTAGGCTTCCGCAACCTGCACCTTGATGACCAGATGACGTTGCTGCAGTGCTCCTGGCTCTTCCTCATGTCCTTTAGTCTTGGTTGGAGGTCCTATGAGCAGTGCAACGGCAGCATGCTCTGCTTCGCCCCTGATCTCGTCATCAACAAGTGCGTACAAGGGTCAGCTGTTGTACATTTGAGTTATCTTTTCTCAGGCAGAACATCGTGTGACAGATCTGGTTTGCGTTCGCTCATTTCAGTTCATGGCTAAGCTGGGATTGAATGGAAGTAAGGTCATAAGCCTGAGGAAAATAAGTGGGCGGCGGCTGAAGACTTGAGATTTTTAGAATAAGCCCTCGAAATATGGCTGAAAGACTTCTAGGTTTGAGCTACATCTGCTGTTTTAGGGTTAGGGTTAGCTGTTTTAAATGAATAGTTTGGCAGTTTTGAAAGTATTTGTAGTTTTAGCCTTATGGGGGATTAGATGTTGATGCCACTATATGTGAGCTTTATGTGGAAAAGTTTAAGCAGGGATCAGCGGCTTACTTGCCTCAATCCAGAGTTTATCAAAAAGTCTAAAACTGTTTGATCAGAGCCCAAAAAGGAATGTAAAATCAATATGTGTTAAATAGCGAGTTATTTGCTCTCTTGGTCGTCTCTGACAGCAGTGATGAGTATAAGCTCTCTGCCCCTTCCTCTAGTTTTTATGTCAAGCTGAGCTAATCACGCCGTAGCACCTCTGGTATTGCCGTCAGAAAGAAGGAGCTATTTCTGTCTTCACCTGTTGAACTCCAAGCCAGCTCAAGCCATTTTGAATCTTGACTGAACCTTTCTGCACCTTCTGGTTCTTATTTACTCTCAATATATGCACTTGTTGTAAATAACTTTTCTCTTGGAAAGATGATATATAAGAAATGTAAAAACAAAAAAAAACTAATTAAAAGAAAAAAAAACTGTCAGGCTAATATATCAGGCCATATAATTGTAAATGTTTGAATAAAGAAAAATACCCACCTTGAAAATTAGGTGACAGATCGAGGTACATATGCCATTCATGTGACAAGGCATAGAAAAAGAACCAGAATATCATTAAATAACCTTACCTGTAAGCACAGCACAATAAAGAGCCCTTAATATGCATCTTTATAGGTCTGTAATTAGAATTTTAGGGTTCACTAAAATATCCTTTTATGCTTTAATATTTAGAAAACACTTTTTTTCCCCCTTGTATTCTCTATATAGCTGCAGCATCTCTTGCCACTTTAAGATGTTGATTAATAACGTGCAAAAAGGATGTTTTGCCATTGAGTCTTTGAGGGAGGTCTGGAGCAGTATCCCCAGTGTGAGCCAACGGACTGCGGTGCAGACTGTTGATCAGTCTGTTGGCTAATTTCCTGTTATTATATCTGTCATCATTCCATTTCCCATTTTCAAGAGTCAGATTTTGAATTATATATATTTTGGCCTATTGAAGCTTTACCTTCAGTCTTAATCTGTTAAACCTGCACATGCTGGCGAGCTTAATTTCCTACAACATGCTTCAAAGGCCCTTGCAGTGAGTCGAGCCTCCCATAAAGACATAAACTCACAGCACACAGGGGTAAAAATAGATATGACAGGTGGAGTTATTGCCATTAGCGCTGCAGTTGGTCAGAATGAATTGACAGCAATAAAACCCAGAGCTAAGTTTCAACAGAACGTGCTGCATTGATTGTAGAGATATAAAAAATGATGTGGGCTGTGTGTGAGTGGAAGTGAGGTGTGAAAATCCATTACGGCTGGTTTTACAGTCATACTTGTTCTGCAGCACTTCCATGCTTCTTACTGCTACTTACTGATAAATTGAATTACAGGATGAGTGAAAAGTATTTACGTCTAATCTAACGATCTAATGTACGTCGCCCTTCCCTCTGTGTTCTTCTCTTTGTTCCACGACTGTCCCAAGCTGCCCTACAATCATCACATTTCTTTTGCCTGTTCCCTCTTGTCCTGTCACAGCGAGCGCATGAAGCTGCCCTTCATGAGCGACCAGTGTGAGCAGATGCTGAAGATCTGCAATGAGTTTGTCAGACTGCAGGTGTCCTATGATGAGTACCTGTGCATGAAGGTGCTTTTACTGCTCAGTACAGGTAATAAAACACTGTTAAAAGCATCTAAAAGACACAATCTGGTGTTTATCTTTTAGAATTCTGCTCATATTTTCAAATGACTGCATATTTGATGCCTTTTTTGCACTTTAAAACATAGAGTTTAAATAAAATATAGCAATGCAATTGTTTTTATTATTATTATATTTGTTCTTTTTTTCCTTCTGTTAACAAAGTTTAGCGGTAATACAGTATATTGATTTAAATTTACCCTTTCTTCTGCTCCTTAGTTTCTCTGCTTTAGCAAACATTTTCTCCTTTAATAGTAAGAGGTGAGGTGACAGCTAGAATGTATTTAAGTGGAGTCCAGTCTTAAATTCATTTCAATCAAAAAGAACGTTTTTAAGGGGAATTTCGGTCTTTTTACTGGAACTTTTTTTTTCTCTCTTTGTCCTACATATGAGATCAGTTAAGAAAGATTTCATTCTTTCTTTCTTTTTTTTTTTTTACTTATTCAAGTTAGGAAAGTGAATGAATCCCTGTCTTGAGAACCTTTTTAAACCCATGTTACTGCTCAGTAGTTATGGCAAAGATTGTGAATATGACCCATTTTATGTCAAATGTAACACGATGAATTCTTTTTCCGTGGCTTTGATATTTGGGATTTATATTTGATATTTGGCACACAGATTCACCTTTTACACCAACAACAACAGCAAAAAAATACATAAAAAATAAGAAAACGTGAGTTGGAAACGACTAGTTTAATCCCCAATAGCATGTTTAGAAGTGCTATTTGGGCATAAACTAATCTCAAAATGACCTTTGCATTGTTTCAACCACACTTTGAAGCTCCAACTTGTTTGTCGCGCTGCATTTTGTCACCATAAGGTCACAGATTCAGCTTAACTGGGTCAAACTGCCCTTTTGAGTTCAGCACCATAATGACGAATCAAGTCAGCTGTGTATCTGGACATGTCAGCAGCTGCATAGGTTGCCATGAAGTTTTTCAGTTTTCCAGCGATCAACAAAGCAAGCAACAACTTGTTTACCTGACATGAATGGTGAGGATTATTATCTACAGTGCACGAGGCCCCACAGTTGAACCCAGTGAGCAGGACTGCAGTGAAGTAAAACCATACAGAATACAATTCCCACCTGCAATATTCGCAAAACATCTGCTCTAAAAAAAGTGTAGTTTTCTATTTATTATTTTGTTACTTTTAGTGATCTGCGTCGGCGTTTTTCTGTACAGATCACATTCGGTTAATGTGCTGTGAAGTTTCACGTGCTTGTTGAGCATTAAGTGATCGTTTGTTTGGCGTTTAAGCCGCTGAAGTAATTTTGAACTCTTTCAAGTGTTTCACGCCAAGAGATTCTGATTTTCCAAAGAAGCAGTCACACCTTTTTTTTTTTTTACACCACATTTGATCTGCAACACTGCAAGAATAACACACCGTGTCAATTTTTTTCATTAAGATAAAGATTAAAAACAGAGTCAAAATATAATGAATTATATGAATTATTACTGCTCCATCTAGATCAAAGAGCCCTCCTGGACGTATTGTTCATCTTCTGTCGTCACTGTCTTAGTTGAAGAAAACCTGGTTGCGTTACAGGATTCTAATTTCCTCCCCATTAACAAGAAGTGCAGGGATGTCAAGTAAGAGTTGTTGACATGTTACGTAACCATCACAAATTGCTTAAATAAGAGCTAGTCATGAAGAAAGTCATTACAACACAAGTCTTTTTCCTCATTTTGGAACAGTTTTTCTTGCTGAAAATTACATTCAGCAGATTTATTCATGTGTTCTTAATGTACTTTGAATGGATTCGATTTGCACTTAAAAAGTACAGATTAGGGAGGGCATTAGAGGAAGGACTGAGGCTGAAAGAAACATGTACATCGCAAGCAGCCTTCCTTCCCCATCTTGCTTAAGAGAGAAAACACTAAAAGTTGTGGACTACCAGTCTCTTTCTGTAATTAGTATCCTGCAAAATCCTGCCAGGAAACATCAAGCGACACGTAAACTGTATCAATAAATGTTTTTCTTCATAAGAAGCTTTGCTTTGGAGAGGAGGTGGCCGTTCTCTCTGCCTTATTCCTGGGAATAAGGCGGGGAAACGGATGCACTTCAGAGACATTTGCTCATCATGCAGAGGAAATTATATTTCCATACTGAGCACTGGTTGCATTTTTGTACCTGAGAGCTGTTTCCATCTTTCCCTTCAGGGATGGAAAACCTATCAGGTCAGGACAGTTTTGGTTTGAGCTGCTTTAATAATTTCTCACAAACATCAGAGAAATGGAAGTCACCCACGGGATAATTTGTTATAGTGTTCCTCTTAAATTTCCTCTTTTTTTGGTCTTAAATCAACATTAACATTTGCACCACAAGACGTAAATATTTCACAAAAGTAGGTCACAGTTGATTTTTTATTTTTGTAAAATGATCTTGAGAAGTTTTAAGAACTGTCAGAGCTTCAAACTCGAGCCGTTTTCACACATGGACACCGGGGATGTTCAGAAAAATGTGCAGACCATTTCGGGTTTTTTTTTGTTACACAGTAAGTTTTAACACATCCCAGCAAGAGGCTGCAGATGAGGTGGAGGGGATTGGTTGTCTGGAGTGCACGTGATGCAGAAATGACGCTGGGGCTCATTTTTCTTCTTTTTCTCGTTCTCACATGTTCTGAAAAATCTCCCCAGAAAGTTTGGAGAGACGGAGAGGATGTTGCAGACATTTGCGTGCTCATACGCCTCCGCTCTGTAACATCTAGAACATTTCAGGACTTCAGTGCGTGTGTGAAACCAGCCAGTTCTGAGAGCTTTCGCTCTGCAATGTCTCCCATTTATTTGATTATGTAAATGTGGCAGTATGTCATGCCCTTTGTGGCTTTGTGTAATTCCTGCAAGTGACTGTGGCTCTCTGAGGGCTCAGTGCCATGCAGCAGACTGACAATGGGCCCATGTGTTCATGTCGCCATAACAACTGTATTTTGATGGTTTTCAGTTGCTTAGAAAGGTAAAGTCCTCAGCACAGTTCCTAAAAATAATGTCATAAGTTTGAGAATCACATCATGCTGCACAGTTAGCATTAATGTTGCTTTGTTTGTTTTTTTTTCCTGTTTTGAGGAGCACTGTGGTAATGAGGTGCATCTGTGTGTTCATCCAATGTTTGGTTAAGTTACTCGTTGGAAATTCAGTCAAGTTTTAACAGCCGTTTGCTGTTTCTGGCAGCAAAGAGCAGGATAAGGAGCAGATGATAGAAATGGCAACGTTACTGTTGGATTTCTAGTTTGAGTTTGAATGTGCAAAACCAGCTGTTTACATAACAAGCTGTCCAGATGGCAGATTACTGTAGGCACGTGTCTAAATGCAGATTACAAGGGTACATCATTAGATAAGTAAAAGATAATTCATATTAAAGAAAGAGTCTATTTAAGCCTGCAGATAAACGCATTACTACTTAAAAGGTTTTCACATCAACAGACCGCCTGATACAATGAAAGTCACAAGATTCAAGACGGTTAATTTGGTGTTAAGAAACTTTACTGATAGCAATTGTTCAATGAACTCTTGTGTCACACATCTCATCGATTCTTCCCTGCATGTCTATGCTTTTCTTCCTTTATGTGTGTGTAGTGCCGAAAGAGGGCCTGAAGAGCCAGGCAGTGTTTGATGAGATCAGGATGACGTACATCAAAGAGCTGGGAAAAGCCATCGTCAAGAGAGAGGAGAAGGCTAGTCAGAACTGGCAACGTTTCTACCAGCTAACTAAGCTACTGGACTCCATGCAGGAGGTTAGAGGAGCACACACACACACACACAATAAAATCACACTTTGTTTTTACTGCTGAAGTGCATCCGTGACTTGGTGTTCAGCTGATTTCTTTGCATCATGCTGATTAGTGTGGATAGTTTAGTCTCTGTGTAATGTAACCTCCATGTTAAAAACAAAAAAAGGCACATTTTCTGTTTTTCTGAGGCCTCTCAAAATATTCTTGCAAAATGAAGAGAAAGAAGGTAAAAAAAAAAGCTTTACAGAATTAGCTTACTAATCTCTCTGTGTCTGTTATCCAGATGGTTGAGGGTCTTCTGCAGATCTGCTTCCACACCTTTGTGAATAAAACCCTTAGTGTGGAATTCCCAGAGATGCTGGCAGAAATCATCACCAACCAGATACCAAAAGTCAAAGATGGGAGCGTTAAACCTCTGCTGTTTCATCAGAAATGACTGCCTTACACTGTGAATCAATGCCTTAAATCCTGCCCTGCACCTCTATATGAGGCCTCCTGAACATTTGCTTATCCTGCCTCCCTCGTCCCTCTGGTCCCGCTCTTCTGTCACTTTTCTGGGCTCCGTTTAGGAATTCTGCCACGTCCCTCCAGGCATCAGCCATTTAGCCTCAGAGCACAATACCTGTGGCCTCAAAGCTCCTATTCCAGTTCTACATCCAACCACTGACTTGTACCCGGTCCTCTTGGCTAGAAGCTAAGAGGAATTTGGCCACTGAATGTCTTTTGGAAGATCTATTTTTTCAGCCCCTCCCCTCACGAACCTAATCTCAGATATCTTATCTTACAATGTTCGTTTGCCTCTTGCTCTCTGCAGCCTCTAGAGTTTTACGCTATTTTCACAGAAAAGCCAACGCCTACAAACATCAGTTCCCCCCACAGCGTGACGTGTATACTTTGCAGCTCCTCTGGATTATCAGCTCAAGCTTTGTGCTCCTCTGCTCACCTGCACAGCTTCAGTGCACCGTGAATGTACGCTCACATTCTGGGGTGTCCAGAAGACGATGAAAGGGGTAAAAAAGAACACAAAAAAAGAGCCTTTTCCTTCTGGATTCCAGGACAGTGGGAATGAAATGAGATTAATTTACCTGACCAATGGAAGAAAAAAACAAAACACCAAGAGGAATATTCTTCATTTATGCAGACTGGCATCGCCGACCACACATGCAGAAGTAACACCTGTTGGGCCGCTCAGAGTATAAGCAGATACATATTCGCTCAGCCAAATGTTTACACAGGATGCATCTGAGGGAAAACCAGTGCCTTTTAGTTTTTACGCTCTTCGTAGCCATCCATTCTGAACCTATTGTTCCCTAATGCTGACATCTTTCGACATATTTTGTCAGTTTGAGGGGTTTTTTTTTCAATCCACACCGGCAATTTCTGTCTTTTGTTGTTTTGTTTTTTTCCAAGCTGACACTTTGGTGTTTTTAATGTGGGATGTTCTGTCTCTTTGCTCTGATGTGCAGACGTGTATGTAAGAGCCTGTGGTACGGAAATATACGAGCAGTGTTAAAGTTTTACCACCCTCATCTTCAGGTCTATGACGAGATAAAAGAAATCCACGATATACTACATCTCCTAAAGCATATCAACAAATTGCCTGCTGAATAGACACCACTGAATCTGAATACATGTCTGTTTTGTTCGAGTCGAGGGGTTGACTGACTGAAATGTTAGAATTCAGTCAATCGGGATGATAAATGTTTGTGAATCCTATTTGCTGACAAGCATTCATATGAATTGGGGTTTTAGAACTAGATTTGTTTTGGGAAAACACTTCCAAATTGTGAAGAAAATAGTTAGAAAATGTGTTAGAAAATAGCCATAATGATTCAAGCAAACCTGTAGTCAGAACTATCACTTTCACTACCAGCTGCATTCATACAGAGATTGTTGCACGCGTCTAGATTTGAAAATGTGGTTTTGTGGAGGTTGACCTTGAGTGGCCAGATTACCCGTTGCCACCTCAGAAAATTACAGCATGCTTGTATGCTAATGGAAAATTGTTTTTGTATGTGGGAACCTAACAGGAATACAATGATTAGGGAAAACAACCTGAACTCTCCAGCCATAACTTACCTCACCACACAGTACTCTAAGGAAAACCGAGGGTGTGATATATATTTGGGAAAAGTGCTAAAAAGTGCTACTCTCTTCGGTCTTCAGAATGAGGAAAGACTCCTGGAAAGGAGGGGGAAAGAAACCAACAAACTTTAAACTCCTAGGATTATCATGACCTCTGAGACTGAAAATATGCACAAGTATTCCACTCAGTGCCATTTACACAAAATCTACCCTTTAATCAGCTTAATCTCAACATATTTTCACATAGGAACTGGGCTTATTATGAAGTTGTTGTACCTGAAAGGGTAAATAAAGTATACATACCGTCGCGTTTTGTATATTAGTGGTGAGCATAGTCCAACTCTCTTTTCAGCACATCTGAAGTTGAAATTTAGTTTGAGGAAGCTGCAATTCAGTCCAAATGATTTATGAATCTAAGCTCAGGCTATGAGTGATTACATCACTTACACGTGTCTCACTAGTGCCAAATATAACAGCAGGTTTTTACCGTTTTCTTTTTTGTTTTTCTGGCGATGTCAAAGTGTACTGATCCATTTGTGATTTGGCATCATGTGGTTGTTGTAACTTTGCTTCAGGGTGCTTCATCTTCAGTGTCAAGCATTCACCAGCTTAAAATGACCGATTGTTATCCAAGTCAGCGTATGAGGTTCACAAATTATGTTGGGTTTTTTTTGTTTTTTTTTAAAACCGCACAGCTGTAATTTCTGCTAACGTCTACAAGTGTTGGTCAGCTTTTGGTACATTTATAATGTGAAGAAAAAAAGAAAAAAAAGTTCATACCAGCTCATGTGACGGCCAAAGCAAAACGTCAACAGCTCAGATGTGCAGCCGCCTCTGCTGGCAGTGTAAAACACACACACACACACACACACACTTCTACCGGCCTCTCTGCCTAAAACGCCGACTGTATAGCTCTTTCAGCCTCTCTGCAGCACATATAACTCTGAATGCCAGTTGACAAACCAGGTAACAGGTTGCCATGGAGACCAGTCGTTTGTATGTCACTCACAACTAACAGCACAGCAGGCTCTGGATGCTACAAGCTGCAAGTCAATTAAGAGCCATCGCTTCTTTAAACCAGCCAATGCTGCAGAAGGGCGGTGACTCGCAGTGGGCTCGTTTCAGACTGAGGCGCTCAGGCTGCTTACATCACTGCGCGTTGATTATTCTGGGGAAGAGTTGACTGAACAGTTTGTTTGGGTGACTTGCATACAGTGTTATGTTTGTTTCCAGGTGATGGTGCTTCAGAAAACCAGCTTTAATGTGTAGATGTAATCACATACCCGCACATTTTTAAATGGCTACAGGTGTATATAGCAATGCTGACATATCCAGTGTAATGTAAACGGTGTCTGTTCTTGCAAAATATTTTTTACATTGACCTCTATACTCACAACTTTCTCTTTTACCTTTCAACTACATGTTCAACTAAAGGCCTTGCGAAAGGGAGACAGAGAGCCATAGAAATAAGACTTCAAATCAGGAAATAGACAAATATCAGTGCTTTTGGAGATTGATCTATTGTAAATGACAATATTTTCTGTGATTTTAAATACATCAACTTGATCCTCTTTGATATGACTAATTTTACTCAATCATTTTTGTACGTTGAACGAGTAATTTTGTTCTTTTTTCCTTTCTGTTTGTTGGTTTGTGTTTGATAAGGTAGACGTGTTGAATACATTAGAAAGTGTTAAACATGTTTGTCTTGTGAAGTAAATATTAATTCTACAAGTCAGCTGAAAAAGTATACATGAATGCTGACTGTGTTTTTAAAGATGAGGAAACGGGGGAGAGGGGAGCGACGGCAGGTTAGAAGGACTCTGAGATTTTTGTGTTAACAAGAGTGACCAAAGCAGAGAAGAAAAAAAATAATAAAATAAAAGAAGTAATTAAGCAGTTACATTTTGTGTAGCATTTACTAGCTTACTTCTACCACTTCTGGTTTTATTACAAATGTTATTTTTTTCTTTTTTTGTAAAGGTCTTGGCTTTGGATCTCATGTATATTGCTGTGAGGATTTACTGGTCACTTTAAAATAAAAAACAAAGAAAGAAAAAAAAAACAAAAAAAAAAGCTTAGTCTCTGTGTGGAAGTAGATTTTCCAGAGCCTGGTGGAATTGCACTACCCTCCAGTTGGTTGACACAGTCTATTTTATGTAAAATACATGCAAATATCTTTAAAAAGAATTAAGGGCAGATCATGATTCACTGGCATACAAAGCTATGACTTTCACTGAAGTCTGTTTTGTTCGTATTTCAGTTATGTAGATGTAATCCGATGTAATATACATATATATATAAAAGAAAAATGTTCGCTTTAAAAAACAATAGTTTGTATTTACACTTCTCCTGTAGTCGGTGTCGATATTTTCACCTATTTGATTAAATGTTGAATTAAGTTATCTGTGTCGTTCTTTGACATTGAATTTGGCATTTTGTCAGATGATGTTTTTCTCATCGCTGGATCAAAGCCCAAATTTGTAAAGAACCGATTATTTCTTTAGCCCAGACATTGACACAATAAAGTTTCCTGTTTTCCCAACATTCAGCTACAGTGGTTTTATTTAAGTAATTAATTTGCAAGAGGCGAGACGATCATCCCTCAGTTGCCTGTCCTCTCAATAGTATGAATGATGTCGCTTTAACGTAGAACTCTGTGAGTTGAATAGAAATAAACTTTCTCATATCTGCTGAAACTGATTCTACAACCTGTGATTATTTAGGGGGGAAAAAAAAGACTTATTTTCACTACTAAAGCGATCTGCAAGAATCCACCATAGCATGAGCGAGAACAACTAGTGAAATTGAGGCGGAGTCTCTAACAGGTGTTTAGTACTTTAAAGTTCTACAGTTGCTGATGCCTCTTCTGTAGGTTTGCAGCAGAGCTGAAGCACAGCAGAGAGGGACGGAGAAGGGCTCACAAGTTATATTCATTCAATTTTTTAAGCAAAGGAGAAAAATGCTCTTGGTCTTGCCTTTGGATCTCATGTATGTTGCTGTGAGGATTTACTGGTCAATTTAAAATGAAAAACAGGTGAACTTTCCAATAGCTCTACACTAAGTAAGAGGCTAACTCGTGTCAAGTACAAGTCAATTTGTGGTCATGAAGGTTATGTGATGGAGTTGTTTTTGGATGATGAACACATGAAGAGAGGCAGCTCTTCACCACAAACAGTTCAAGCCTAAAGGAAGCTACACAATATGCAAATTTAACCACCTTATAAGTTAAATTAAAGCCACTGTTTCGACCGGCATCTGATGGACTGGGCCGTGACATCCTGTTTGATATGTGCCAACTATACGGTGGCGATAGCTGCTGATCAGCGGTGAGCTGCAACCCAAATGTCCCGCTGAGGTAAGGTCGGTGTTGTGAGCTGACAGATGACTGCACCGCTTACCGAGATGTGGGTTCATATGCTCGCTGGTTTGCTAGCTCAACCAGATTTGCTTGTTGGTTTGAATTAGACAGGATGTTTATCCCATCTGGCTTGCATCTAGACAAATTCAAGAAAATGTTTAGCTAAATTAACTGCATAGTTGCTGACAAATGACCAACATGAAGCACAGATATTTTCAGACCAGGGTAAACGCAGCCATTACATCTGATGCGTCTAAACTTCCCTTTGACAAGCCAGTTTGTGTTCATCACTCCACCTATGTGTCTCTTCTTTATACCGTCTGGCAGGAATGATGGGAACTTCCAAAATTAAGTCATGAGACAATAAAAGTGAATGGCTGCCAAGATACAGAGGGTGGGTCAACTACCCCAACCTCGCCTTTATTACCTTCTGAAGCTGGGAGGTGGAGTCAGCATGGAGGGATGGAAAAAGCAAATCATTTGAGTCAACTAAGCTGTAACCTTTTTAAATGAGGAAACACCTTCTGCTGGTAAGACTTCTGAAGTAAAAATCAAATCAAAGTGGCGGCTGTTCATGATTTATCTTTAATTCTGCACAATACATCACCAAAACATCTGCAAGAATATTTAAGGCTGGGGATAGACTTAAATGATATAAAAGATCTGGCAACATAGAAGGAATTAAGTTAGTATGCTAGAAATACAAAATATAAAATTTCATACTCGGGGGAGAAAAAAAAAAAAGATACCTCATCAACTGCAGTATTTATTTACAAGATCAATAAGACACTTCGAAAAGATTCTGAAAGTCTTATAAATAACAAGTTTAGGTATGAACAAAGTAGTCTCATTTCACATTTAGTTTCTCTTTAACTCTCCCATTTGATGTTTCTGCTTAAATGATAAAATGTTCCTTTAAAAACAAAATAAAACCTAGTCATAAAGAAGATTAAAGTAGAAAACAATGTTTTTCTTCCCCAGAAAATGAATAAAATCATTCACATATGGTTTAAAGAAAAGGTTCAGCTTTCACTCAGGGAAGAAGAGCTGGAGCCCGAAAGCAGATCATCTTTTCTGTACATTAAAGACCCATTTCTAAATATAAATGTCTGCGATTCATGTGTTTACGACAGCCTTGGCTGTGAACTCTGGATCCAAACGCAAATTTCCACCCAGCTCACATAAACTGCATGGTTAACATCTTTGTAATTCTACGTTGAAAGAGAAAGATCCCCGTGAGTGATGGCACTAAGTTTGCTCCCTCTGTGCTGCTGAGATTAAGCTTTTGTAACACAGAAGCTTCATCTGCATGACTGGTGAAAACAAAGAGAAAAGGATGGGTGCTCTGTGATGTAAAAAAACAACAACTTCCTGTTATAATTCCAAGAATGGACTAACATAGTGCAGGCATGACTCATCACTCCACACAGAGTGAGGCCTTGCAGCTGGGATTGTTTTAACCAGCAGGAACCAGCTGCTCCTCCCACACTTCACTATAAACTGCTGATCTACTTGTGGAACTTGTTTGAAAAATGTTCACATTTTCTTTTTCAGGCGGCTCTGCAGGGAGAAGCGTTATAAATAAGGAGAATGCCAACACTGACCCTTTGGCGAACTGTTTGAGGCGATCTCAGTTTCTGCTGCTCTACCCTGAGGCTCCTGCTGTTTAGCTGGAACTCTGCAACATTAGCCAGGCTGAGTCTTGTTCCCTGGGAATTACCAGACTTCTGCAACAAGTGTCCACAAATACATTTACAGCTGTACTGCACAGCCCAATCATTTCAGTCTGCTATAACAGCTCAGATTTCCCAAGGGGATGAGCAATAAATCGACAATGAGGGGGTGAATTAGCAAGTTTAAAGCTGAAGGCCATTTAGCATGTTCCCTGTCATTAACACTGCAAGAACATCCGTCTGTATCTAGCTAATGAAAAATAAGCTGAAGCACTGGCAGTGCAAGATAAAATAACCAAAAGTGTCTGCAACAACAAAAAAAAACAACCCCGAAAAACACAAACCTCAGCTCAAAAATATCTACCAATTTATACAAATAATTTTATTTAACCTCCTCTCTCCAACATCATCTTCACCATGACTTTGGAGGCCAAAAATCAAAAACATTTCCCAGTGCAATACAGGGGTCACTCCCCAGTCCGCTATGCTTCGTTCCTCTGTCGTATCCATTCCATATGGTTTTGTTTGGTCCAGTTTCAATTCCCATTCTGGTCAAGGCAAGAGCCAGTAAACTATGGTCCAGTCCATCATTATATAAGATTATAAGCTTTAAGGTTTGTGCAGTCAAATCTGATCCTATCAAGTCCAGAACTGTCCAGATCTGTTTCTTTTTCAGGCCACGACTATAGAAACTCCACATAGTTTTCTGGTATCAGTCCTGTTCGACCATCCAGAGTCCCTTCCAGCCAACCCGGCTCCCTGGAAGCATGAACTGCAGACAAAGAGTGAAACATTCATTCAGAATATTGAATATTGTAAGAAAGAGCTTCATTGTCAGTAAATACTGACCACAAATGTATGGACCCAAGCACACGTGCAGGCTGAGAGACGGACTGATGGGTTTAACATTAGCAAGTCCAAATGTTACCCCTTCATATGACCCTGCCAATATTTCTGATCATAAAAGGGCTGAAAATTAGCCCTTAAGAGATTATCCTCAGGTTCAAACAAATGTCGGCTTGAGACCTCTCTGGTAACAGAGTGCTGCAGAATCTCCCCAACAAATGTTGGTCTGTAAACAGATCGAGTGACTGCAACTCTCAAAGAGGCCGGTCTCCTGCTGGTGAACACTTTAGAGCTGCGACTGCCAATTCATGAGCAAATAAATGGAAAAGTATAAACCGTTTATTAATGATGGATGTGGGCTCATAGACTGAAAAACAGTCCGTGACTCAAACCTGCAGTGATGGCCAGCGGGGTCAGATTTTTACTGGATCTGTCACCTCTTAAAACATTTCCTCATCAGTCCAGCAAAGAGTCTCCTAATTAAAACATAATTAAATTGTGGGTTTATCAAAATGAATTTACAAATAAAACTGTTATATTGGTGGAAGAAACCAAACTTGAGGTTAAAAAAATGAACGGATCTTTGACGCTTGGTGCTGGTTCTTTCTCAGAAATCCATTTTTATTTAATTTTGTTTTATTTTCCTATGAGTTTTCTTGAAGGAAAAACAGTCCTCAGGGTCTCTGTATTTGATCTTCATTAGTCTGTGTGAACAAATTCAACTTGTGCAACAGAGCATGAATGTAAACTGTAGAATTTTAAATAAATACTCATCATACATAGTACTATACCTGTGTTATTGTAAGGAAAACAGAAAAGGGGAAAAAGCATTATGTTGTAGTACGAGCTCCACAGGGACAGATGAAATGCTTCGTCCTTGGCTGCTGATGAAAAGACTGCAGTGTTCAGATACCACTTTGAGGATTACATGTCTCTGGGGTCACAATTTGACCAAAGGGGCTCAGATGACACTGCTCTGCATTACATAACTCTCTACAGCCTTTATGCAGCTAACTCTGTTTAGAGTGTACTGACCATTTGTCAATTGGCATAACAGAGGAGAATGAATCCCTGCCACTCATGTCGTGTGTTTGCAGGGAAATGGAGTTTCTCTCAATGAGTTTTTTACACATAGAACATATGATGCAAGCTATTCAGACCAACTGTTATTAGGCAAGTTAATGAGACACAGCCCAAACACAGGTTCAACGGCTTTTTATCCACGCCTAAACAAAAAGAAAATGATGTGGGAGCTCGAAGCTGAAGAAGCTGATGTGTGAGATTCTGATAGTGAAGTAGGTGGAAAAATAAAGCAAGAACAAGACTGAAGACTGAAGTATCATCGTTTGTGTGCTTGTGCAGGGTTAGTTTCACATTACTTAGTTTTTATCCAAAACAAAGCACAAAACAATCGGAAAGATATTAAAACCGTCACTTCGTACACGAGCGATGCTTCGCATGTGGTGCAGTCTTCTCCGCTTGCCAGCTTTCAAAATTCTCTGTGTGCCTCCAAGCACATTACACTTTAATATCAGGTGCCAGACAAAAATACACATGACAAATGGGAAACTAGTTGACACCTTATGGATTCAATCCCCCAATAAGCTGTACACAAGATCTAGTGAATGGGAAATTAAGTTAAAAGCCTTTCAGATATAATTTTTGGCTGCTGACTATTTGGATTAAAGTGAAAACACATTTTTAAACCATATCAAAGAAAGCCAGAAGCGACGGGATGCAAGTTCCTGTGGCTGACCGTGTGTTTTGACAACAACTGCTCTCGTTACATAGACACACATTCTTTCCTTCTCTCACTGTTAGCAGGCCCATTCTGACTCACCATTCTCAAAGATGGTCCCGGCGATGAAGGACAGCTCAGAGTCATGCTCTGCCTTGCAGGCGTACAGTGCGAGAGCCTTTCTGCCTGCGATACTGGAAGCAATGGGAGAGTTACAGTGAGACATTTAGAGAAGGAGAAAAAAAAAAATAGAACTGAATGTTCCATAATTGCTAAATGTGTTTGTAATCTGCATTTAAACATAAAAGATGTGATCGTCCCATTACTGTTATGGATTTTAAATTATAGTTTTTATTGGACTTGTGATCATTTATGCCATAAGACATTATGTAAGTCTGCCCTGTGCCAATGTTGAGATGGTGCCTTAATATGATGGTGCCTCTCTTGACAAGCTAAATCAAGGCTTTTTTCTCAGACACGCCCTTTCTTCCATTCCTGTTTTTCACACCGAACATGCCACCAAACACTGTTATCTAAAGAAAAGGCTGGCTGCTGAGCGTGCAAAGCAGTCGCAAAGAGGACCAGCTGTTAGCAGCTTCTACTACAACACCAGGGAGATGTGAATCCTGAAATGTGAGGCACTGAAATGCAGTGAGATACACTAGACATCTGCCAAGGTTCAGCTGAGTAACCGCACCCAATCGAGGTGCATTTTTTTGTACAATTTAAATAGAGGCGCTTACGTAAGAAGAACTGCTGCCTGACCCGTGTATAAATAGTTCAGAGCGCATTCTCGGTGTAAGATGCAACACCGATCCACTGAGGGATAATTTTGCTTTTAAATTCCCTCCTTTCATGGCGAAGATCAGAGGTCACATCAACCACATGACGACTCCTTGAGACTTCTGGGGTGGAAGAATATTGCTGAAGGACATTTGGGACAAAAAAGGGCTTTTTCTTTGCTGTTCTTCATGAATAAATTGGCATCTGGCATGGTGGATTTTGAAAAAGACGTTTTACTAAATGATGGTAAATTGCCACAGAAAACAAATAATTAACTTGAATAGTACTTGAATGAGAACATCTCTAGAAATGGAGCTTATTGTGGGTTTTTGAATGTACCACTTTTCATTTCACCTCACACCACACAGTAACAGCTCACACTTCTCCTATAGCTTTTCTGAGAGTTACAGTTACAAGTTAAATCCCTCCGCTAACAGCTTCAACCAACCTGACAGGAGAAGAGTCACTGGAGGCAGAGGATATTGGCTGCGGACTTGAAGGGGCAGAGAACATTGGCCAGGAGGGAGAGCGTGGCGAGGTGGGACTGGGAGATGTTGCACTGATGGACACATTCACACAGAGCGACACACTGATATCACAGAAAGATAAAAGCCCTACATATACTGCAGACTTTTGGGTATCTTCTTTTGTTTTCTTACCTGGCCGGTATGCTGCCGCGGCTCTTTGGGTTCAACCTGAAAGTACACAATTAAAAATCTAATAAATTAAGATGATGTGATCTGCCACAGAAGTGATAAATGGCAGGTCTTACAGCTAAAATGAGGTTTTAGGTTTTAGGAATGATGCTTTTAGGAAAATTAGGTTTTCCCCTCATTTCAGTCTGTTATCATGCGTTATTTCAGCCTAAAATGTCTCACTAGGGATCCAGCATTTTCTTCTAGGACTTGAACAATGAGAAACTATGAGAAATGCTCGTCATGGTTGCCCCACCCTGAATGAAACATTATCACCTGACATGTATTCTGCCATCTGCTATCGAAGCAGACTGGCGCTTTCAGAAGTGGAGCCTTGAAGAAACAGGCGCTAACATGGATAATTTCAGACATGAAGTGAGTTTTGGTGGAGTAGTGACGGTGAAAGAGTGAAAAAAGACAAGTTAAAGCATGTAAACCTGCTCAAGTAAACCTCCCACAAAAAAAGAAAAACCTATAGATTAACATCAAATTGTCATTTTAATGTGCTGCAGCTAAAACTATAATGTCAAATAGATTCCTCAACAATCATGAAGACAATATTGACAAGTACAAAGTGACAAAAAAACAAAAAAAATCACAAGGACGAACAATCAGTATTGATATCAAGAACTATTTTGAGATTGCTGTTGCGAGAGTTTCCCCTAACTTTATAGACAAGTATATCTTTCCAATATTTTAATTTCCAAATGGTTTGCCACCGTGGTGCTGTAGAATATATTTCATCCTTTATGTGAGCGAGCAACGTGTATTCATCCATCCATCTGCCATTCAACCCATTTAATCTGGCTCGCTGTCAGCTGCAAAGCAGCCTACGTGAACAACAAGGCATGGTTCTGTAGCACGATTCGAGATAACTTTTCTTAATAAATTCATTTTAATGATTATCATATACATGAATTACACACAGACACACTATTTGAACATAAAGAGCATAAGGAATCAGAACACCCACAACTGTTGCAGCCTCCCAAGTATTGGACATGGGTTTCAAGCTGAAAGAGTTGTTTCTGAAGATATTGCTTTTCTGCAATTACATAAATTACACTGAGAAAGCCTCAAAAGGCTGGACTGCACAAGTGCTGTGCCACTTTTTGTTCATACTCCTACATCATCACATTCTCAGAGGAGTCTTTTGTGCAGGACTTCCTGTTCATACACTGAATAGCAAAGGCAATTTATCTCCATTGTTCACAGGCTTCAAAAAAGCTTTTTGAGCCTTTTTCTTTGTTGTTCACCACATGGGATTTAAGACTATAAACAGGGCATGAATGGATTTATTTGGTCAGTCTTCTCTCCCTTTAAAAATGAACCCAGCTGCAGCCATAATCGCATTTTGTTTTAAAAAGGCTGCCAATACTATGCTAGTTAAGCTAGCGAATAGTGTTGACAATTCTATTAAAAGAACAAATTTAGGCAGGAGAAGACGTGGAACAAAAATGTCTCCCAGCCAGAATGCAGTGAAAAACAATCTCAAGCCTCACCAAAAAAATGTGGATTTAATCCTTTTCCATTTTTATTCATAACTCTGGTGAGACTAAAAACAGCTACATTTCCCATATAATGCTGCATTCAAGAAAAACTGGTGCCCTAGTAATTTGCCAACACTGGTCAGTAATTAAAAGACAAACAAGCCGTAAATAACTGACTCATAATCAACCTCTGACACAATTATAAGGGGTTGTTGAACTGTTGTTTCATTGGTGTGCGGATGTGGAGCTGCATTAACAATCATATGAAGTCGTCTTTCTTGCCACAGTTGCTCCAACATTCACCTTCAGTTCTGTTTCTGTTTTCCACCAACTCCAGTAGTATGCATCTTCCGCCCTGGTTTCTGGATGCCACACGATGTTTGCCAGAGTGGTTACAGCTTTAAACAACCAAAACCACAGCAAAACAGAGAAAAAAAAGAGCCATAGGCACTCAAAACAAATCAATAAGCTTTGGAACACCGAAAAGATATATTCAGGGGAAGTGTGGACGTGACAATTCTCAGCACTTTATCACTATGAGGTACAAAAAAGTACTTCATGTGATAGTCATTTAAGCTATTGCTAGCATAATTTATAGCTAAGATACTAAAAATCGGCTTTAGCATCTGTGATTTCTATGACCACTTTGAGACACTGAGCAAACTGGTGATAGGTATAAGCCGAATATAACCCACTCCTTCCACTGACACTTCAACATCACACTAAGGGGTTAGAGCATTATTATTTTCTTCTTATCAGACTCTCTGCACATATCCCATTTCATATATCAAACTCATTTTTCTCTCTTTGACGTAATGAAATATGGTTGCCAAGGTGACAACATAACAGTTTATTTTAACAAGGGAGGTTTCAGATATTACAGTATGACTTTAGGATCAAACACACGACTCACTGTAATAAACATACAGATACAAGCTGCAGGTATACTGGGAAGTGTAAGATTTGAGGTGTTGATGTTATTAACAGCCTTCATCAAAACCATTTCAGCATCGAGTCCTCTACGAGACTGTTTTGATCACACCTCGCTGTACATTCATGGTAACTATGTAACAGGACCCGCTGTAAAAATGACAGGACAAAAAAAAGTGTCTATGAAATACCAAGAAACTAGCTAAATTGAGCTCTTTTTATGACATCTTTAAAATTCTATCATTTTTTTTCGATGTTTAAAATATTCCAGTGACTATATTCCTGGTGTTTCGTAATTCCCTCACAGTGTAAAGATCCTGTACAGAGCGTCTGCTTCAGAGCCATGTCTGCGCTCTCGAAGCGTGTCTGTGACAGGCAGCATTGAGCCACTGTTCATACAGAAAACAGTGAGGCCACGAGTGAAGAATGAAGCTGCATTAAAGAGTGCGTGTGCTGTAAAACAATCAGAAATTCGCATTTAATTTCTCTCGTTCATGCCATGTTTTAGGAGCACCGTCTCTGTCCTAATCCACCACCGAGGTTGTTAAACCTGCACCTCTTTCTCCGTCTCCAGGCCAAACATGATCCTGCATCATTTTCAGCCTTTCGCCTCCTGAATATTTGTATCAGCCAGAGTTGACATCTCTCACACAGATGATGGTGGAAAACTCATAACTAAAAACATTTTAGAGCAAAATGAGAAGGCAGACAGTGAACAGGTCAGAGCAGCAGAGCAGCAAGGTGTTATTTTTTCAGGTCTGATGCAAATCTTTCATATTCGGATGCATTTCAACGCTGTATGGACTAGCTGAGGAAAGCCAATCACATAATTACAACTGTGTTCCACAGTGGTTTCTAACCACAAATAAGAGTCTACGCCTAAGCACAGCCCTGCTGGAAGGTGGTCAGATTTCATACCATGACTGAGTCATACGAGATGGCACCAAAGCATATGTGCAGACAATCCGTGTCCATCCCTGCTGCATGGAGGCAACACGCAGCCAAGCCATATGCCAGGATTTTCTGGCATATGTCTGTCCACTTGTCTTTGCTTCATAGATAAGTTAATGCACTTACTTACGTCGACTCGTTTGCTCCTTTCTGTCATTTGCAGCCCCTCCAACCCCCTTACCTATCACATCCTCTATCAGAGATGTTGCAGCGATTTCCAGTAATATTGATGCAAAATATAAATCAGCAGCGTCTTAGTTTTCTATGCTTTGCAAAAACATATGTTTCTTACATTTTTCAGGCATGAAACAAACAAAAAAAACAACCCTGACTATCTTTTATCAAGTGAACGAACTGCTTTCAGGTAAAATTGAGTCTCTTCATCCCCCTCACATCATACTGGCCAGTTGATCTAATTAAACAGATGTCCATCCTCCCCCTCAGTCTGACAGGCCATTCATTCACCGGGTCACAACAAACTGACACACACACACACACACACACACACAAACTTCAATGTCAGTAAAACAGACCGCAGACACATTTCAGTTCTGCTTACAATCTAAAATCTTTAGACGATGCTTATAGGTAAAGATGAATGTTTCACAGCTTCAGCTTGAACTAATAATGTTTTGTTGTAGCACAGCAACAACCCCCATGTCTCTGAAACCAGTGCATGTCTGTTTTTATGGTGCGTGCTGACACTTGAAATATCAAATGCCGCTGATATGTGACGACACAACTGTTGCCAGTTTGACAACAGCCTTTCTTAAAAGCCCTTGAAGGAGGAATGTATCATCTAGTGTCTACTAGTGATTTGCAAAATAAATCAGAGCGACCTGCACAACATGCAAATATGAAGTTTGGACTCCCGAAAAAAACGCAAGAGGTGCAAAAAGCATTTCAGTGGACTTCAGGCAGGACGTCTTTATCACTCTTTCTAAAATGGAAACTCAAACAGTGGCTGGAAGCATTCAGTGCAGCATCTTCAGATCTATCTGCTTCTATTCTGTGCCAAGGGGAGAAATAAATAAGAAAATAGGTCAATAAAATCAACAGGAGTGGAGTAAAACAGAAGCCTGGCGACTGATACTGCAGAATGGTGTGAGAAGGAAATGTCTGTCAGCTTTCCCATAAATCCCTCAATTCACTTTTTTCCACCTCTTATCTCTCTCCAACACTTTCATTCTTCCTCTGTTTGCTAGTTTTTTTTTCCAAATTTCACAAAGACAGGAGCAATAAACCAGCTCACGGGGTCGTTTGTTATATTAACCACAAATATCAGTGAGTCCCAGACAGTGGCTGCAGTGTAAAATGTAATAAATGTTTTAGTTCTTTTTACTCAACTCTATAGTTTGGATTAATGGGTGATGATGCCGACTAATCAAAAATGAAACAGGACATGTACATACGCCAGCAGCCAAGGTGACAAAAACGGCTACATCACGTGCCTCTGAACCTTGAACCTCTCCACTGTCTGTAATGAGGACACTGGCTGGCTTTTCTAGGAAACCTGTGATGTGTAGCTCTGGAAGACTGGATATCTAAGCTGGGATCCAGCTGCTGCTTGGCTAAACTGGAAGTATTTTCTATAGCAAATTAGCACAAAAAAATGCTTTTTGTCCTGCTTCTTCAATTAGTCTGCTTTATTTCTTGTGTTAACACGGTCTGGAGAGCCTTGCACGTAAAAGATCACGATCAAAGTCCTGATACGCGCCCAACAAGGCCGAGACACTCACTCTATGATGCAACTAACCCACAAGGTTCTCTGCCTAATGTGCATGGACTTTGCTTATTTTACTATGAAGAGGTGTAACGTTATAGAAAATAGTGTATAACCTCCTCACTGGAGAGTAAACAGAGATCTGACTAACACCAGCCGACTTCAGCCCCAGCTGACTTCAGAGGCTGTTAAATGTTAGGGATAGAGCGAGTCTGCTGCAGTTATATAACGTGCACAGACAGCATACTCCAATTCAAGAAAACACAAATTGGTCAGGTCCTCTATCAGAGAAAATGTAGCACAAATAAGTATTTGATGAAGCAAGTCGTAGCAGAATCCTCTGTGAAATGCTGAGATTCCTTTTTTCATCAATGTTTGCAGACTAAAGTCTCACCATCCTAATTTTACCGTTTTCCTGCAGGATGAGTCACAATCAGAGCTTGTACCATCTATAGACTTCAAGCTTTAACAACAATCTTTTCTCTCTTTGGCTTCACGTTTTCATCTTCCTTTGTACAAAACACAGATGAAACTGATTATATGTGGAATTTTCATCTTCCTTTGGGAGTAAGACGACTCAGACACTCAGAGTCTCAGCAATGTGGGACTCAGTCTTTTAAAGGACACCCTGCCAGGATTATAAGCATTATATCAGAGCTATCTTTGACTTGGCAGCTCTTTTGAGGTTCACACTTCACCGACTATTCCCGCCAGATAGGTTTAGAAGCACATATTCACTTCCCCCAAGTGTAGTGTGTTTATTGCGGGTGACGGTCAAGTGGCTGGAAATCACTCGTCAGCTATCTTTAAATTCAAAATAAAATCCTCTGATGCCTGTTCACACAGAGCTGGTGGAGGTTTGATCACACACTGCTCTTTTTTAAGGCATGAAAACTAAATGTAGCTATGAGACATGTGCAAAGAAGATGAGTTACATGTTTTAGGAGGAAAATGTGCCTTTAAATGTATCATTTCACTCACTGGTAACATCACTGACAAATATTCACAACTGTCAGTCAGTAAAGCTAAAGCAGAAGAAAATATTTCTCCAGGGAGCTCTTGAAGATTGCTAAGCATGTTTTTTCCTCTTCTCTTCCTCCTTATCATACAGTTACATGGATTTTGGACTTCCCTGCATTCCCAAATGTAGATAAAGACAACCCAATTAATAAGAAGGAATATTACACACAAAATTATTTGAACCTCTAGGATTACTAGTTCATTTAGAATCAAAATTAGAGTCAAGTGTTTTTATTTAAAGAACACAGATCCATCAGAGTCAGATCTTCACATGGCATTTGGGAACTCAAAAGCATTGTCTCACACCCTGGCAGTTGTTTATGTGTTTATGTTTCTGTATTTATCAGACGCTTTTATCCAAAGCAACTTACAAATGAAGATTTAACAAGCTATATAAAGCTAACAATAAACTACATAGAAGGAACCCACTAGTCTGACTATGTCAGAGGTGACAGAGTAGAGATAGGGTGCAGGCATAGAAGGAAGTGCAGAAAGATAAAGGGCAGAGATAGAGGGGGTAGGTAAGTGCAAGGTAAGTGATGGGATAGGAGATGCTCTCTGAAGAGCTTGTCTCCCGATATAGACAACGCAGTAAAAAGGTATGTAGAACTCTGCAAGCTAGCAACTTCATAGCAGTCACAGGCCTCTGTCAGTTTGGCTTCCATTAATGTTCATTAGTCTGAACTCTGGACAACAAAGGCAGGTCAGCGCTGCAAGAAGAGAGCCGTTGCATCCTAAAAAGATGCTGCCCATCTGCAGTTTGTTAAACATCATGTAGCCAAAGCAGAAGGCTGCGGGAGAAAATATCTGTATGGCAGACGAAACAAAACAGAACTTCCTGCTTAAATGAGAAGCATTGTGTTTGGAGGGGGAGAAACGCTGCATTTTAACATCAAATCTTTTCCCATCTCAAGGGAAAGAGGGTCACATAATAAAGTGAATAAAATCACCCTATATCCAAAATATTTACTGTGGGAAGAAGTTATTCTGTACGGACAAGTGGGATAAAATTCCTGGCTGATCAAGAGTTAGCAAAAATGTTGAGCTGCACTTACTGTTTTAAGGCTTACATACTTCATAGTCCCAGATATGTAATCATCAGAGCACTTTTTTACGTGAACGTGTAATAGTTTTGTCCATTTACCCGGGCATTTTTCATCTACTATTATGTTTCTGTCAGATAAAGAGAACCTAATTAAACAAATAAAGACAAAACGATCATACTCGGTCAGGTGTTTACAGGCCATATGGTGCGACTTCCTAATGAGCAATTACTGCAAACCTGGCAGCACTGCATTAAAAACAAATATGACTGCAGGCTCAGGAGGACTTCTCTAATTACATATATAGAGGTTTTAATCTCATTTTCCATAAGCTCCCAACTCCTTTGGAACCAACTTTTTTTTCTCTGTGAATGAGGAAGCGCACGGTGAACATTTGGATAACGACGCTGTCCTACTCACAGTGAGCTGGGTCGGATCTGCCGGCCGTCCTGCTCGCCGTCGTTGCTGGTTAGGCTGTGTCTCGGGGTTCGACCCTGGCTGCCGCTGCTGCTACTGCTGCTGCTGCTGTTACAGTTGACAGAGGAAGAAACTGGATGCTGCAGGTCAGCAGCTGGGGCGTTGCCGACACTGTTCCTCTTTTCACCTACAAAAATGAAGAAAGACTTTGGTGCTTTCAGCCATAAAAACGTCTGTTGACCTCTGAACTCTCTGGACTGTCAAACTGGACGCAGCTTAAACTCAGAGGAGGGGCAGAACAGCTAACAAATTTTGTATTATCTGTATAAGGCTGACCTTTCTGGGAATGTGTTGGTGTGTGGAAGAGTGTGAGAGGCCTCTCGCTGCAGGACGGGGCTTTGCTCTCAGTGCTTCTCCTCCTTGGTGGGTTTGGCTGAGAGTTGGTTGAGCCGCCTGCAGAGTTCGGCATGTCCCTAAACATCTGCAAAAACAAGACAAACAGGTTTACGTACAACTGATGTATGTGTTAATTGAGCAACTACATGCATAGCTCACTGGATCAATAGGCAGAATCTCTAACAGTATCATTACAAAGAACACAAACACATTGTGAGCGATAGAAAACTACTATACTGTTGTAATTTATTGCGATTCAACTTCGTGAAGTCCAGTTAAGCAGTTGGCTGTGAAACAATTCTAGGGTCACTATTCGCACCCACTCCCCAACCTCGATATCGTCTTTGCACACTATTAATGTTGCTCTGTGCACTCGTGGCTCACTCAAGAAGAAAAAGCAGCTGCATCATAAAACCCTGGCCAAGCTGCTTCGGTTGAAGGAAAGAGCGATGAAATGTCAAACAACCCGGATCGCATAAAACATATAAATGATTCCATAAAGCACATGCGCGCCTCCATAAGCCTGAATAAATAATTCACTGTTCATTCGCTGTGACACTGCTTTAAATATGTCTTGAAGGGTTCAGAGGTGCTTTATCGCTGTTTATACTCCCATCCGTTTTGTTTTTACACATTTTACTGGACCCACCTATAGTCAGCGGAGAGTAACACGAGCACGGTCCCCGTTTGTGCGCACGTGTCATGCTTTCCACACACATTCTCCTGCTTCTGTGGAAATATATGCCCGTACACAAGTGTGGCTTTGACTTGTGCCATTAGTCGGTGTCTAATTGTTTGCACCGGTCACTGACGGACCATACAGCAGGCACGATATCAGGGTCGAAGGCAGACATACTGTTGCCATGGTTACTTGTTTAAGCAGCTTGGCTTGCCCATAAGCGGCTTGTATCTAAAAGGACGATGGGGTTTGAAACCTATAAAAAGTGTATGCAGTTATTGTGTGTGTCCTCGATGTGGTTTGGTGCATTAATTGTTTTAATGTGCACACAGAAGTTAATCTGCATTGGAAAGTAAAGGGATGCATTTAATCCTCGACCCTGCCACAGATCTCTCTCCCTCTTACCCTTTCATGGTGCTCTATGAGGATTTCCACAACGATGTTCTGAAACTTGATGTCCATGATGGCTGCAACCGTCTCCTCCTGTGGGCGGAGCAGAGTTGGCCCAAAGACCACACCCAGATTGGCAACGGTCATCAGGTTCTGCTGGTGGTGACTGGCCACACTACGAAGGACAGAGAAAGAGTGACACTATATGTGGTCAAGCTGTAATAAATGTGGCTGTCAAATAAAGAAGGTTCATCAGGAAAACAGACACAGTTAGCAGCTGGTTAGTGAACGTAATGAAGAGCTGAATTTGTGAAGGGTCTCTTCAGGAGCTGCAACACTAAGAGCAAAGCTAGGAGCCAAACAAGTGAACACTGGAGTCACTTTAAACAAGGCTAAAAGTGAACACACCCCATGCTGTTAATGTTGGATGTATCAATAAGTGAAGCTGAGCGATCTGAAAGATTTTTCATTAAGAAATTCCTACCGTCCTCATTTTTTTTCATTTACTGCACGAGTCCAGACAGATTTGTGTGATAAACGTTGATGTTTTCCGCTTCATCTCAAAGCAGCGTTTCTGCACTCAGATACACAGATAGTCTCTGAGCCTTTCTCCTTGCACTCAGACTTCTTCTGTGCTCTGGTTTCTTTTTATATTTGTTCTCAGTCGCTGTAAAACAAGTCTGTCAAAATTCCCCCAAGCCTGCATGATGCTAACGTTGATTTACCTTTCGAGGAGTAACTTGTCAAAAATGTTTGCATGTCCAATTGGTACAGAAATGTCCAGTATTGCTGCTTTATTGTGAATTGGAACAATATTTCAGACACAGCAGGATTCATACACCCGACCTCAGCAGTTATGTTTTCATGATTAATAACGTTTGCTGTATGCATTTTTTTTTCATTTGCAGTAGATAAATATGTAGATATGCAGACAACAACATCACTAACTGGATTGAATATGAATAAATCATATTTATATGCACAACTAGACTTGAGTTGAACTTTCTCTGTAAATTGCCTTCAGATTATTTCTGATGTGAAGTAACTGTGAAGAAAAAGTAGCTCACCCACCACGAGGCTGGCGCCATGTCTTGCACCTTGCTAGTTTTCGACAGACTCATTTCACAACGAGCTGAGAAAAAAGTCAAAACCTGAGTGGAAAAGTTTTTTACGAGCACATAGAAGAAGTCTGAGTGTAAGAAGAAGAGCTCAGACAGAAGAAACACTGTTTCGAGGTGGAGGAGCAAATCTGCACGAAAGCAGAGTTTGGAGTAATACAAGTATAATATAAGTTGAAATTGAAGAAATCTGCTCTTGAACAAAAAGTATTCTCTTGATAAAAGACAGTAATATACCCCCATAGTGTCAACCTTCTTTATGTTTGGCCAATCAAGCTGAACTGACAGCACAAAATGCTTCTTGTAGGAATGTTGCTGCATAAAAGCTCCAAATTCTAAAATAATGGATGCTTCAAGGTAGCCAAGATTAGTGTCATAAAGAGAGGATCTGACCAGGTGTGGAATATGGTCAGTCTCCTCTTCAGATTATGAAAAAGACAGGCAGGGAGAGGAATTAACAAGCAAACCACTGACTGGAATAGGTTAGAGAGATGCCCTGAATAAGCAAAATACTACCTGAGACCCAACCCTGACATTTTAAATATATAAACAGAATTTACATGTTGTCATTATAAATCTAACATATTTTGTAAGCTCAAAGTGTCACTTATTGATCAACATCTGATCAAAGTGGCCTCAGAACCAAATTTAAAGAAGCGCTCTCAAATAGTTTAAGATGCAGAGAGATGTACTGATGCTGATACTGAGAACGTAAATGACCATGAGTATATCAATGACCTGAAAGGACCTCTTCAAAAAGGCTGAAAGAGCAAAGTGAACAAGGAGCATCACCTGTCGCTGAGCGGCGGGTCAGAACAAGCCAGAGCGCTGGCTGAGCAGGAGTCAGTGGACGGCCAGGAAACACAAGGGTTCGTTTTCATTGTTTACACACTGTTTATGCTTTGGCAATTTAAGCCATATACAAACATGTCAGCAAAGCTAAACTGATGTGAAGCTCACAGCCAAGACAAACATGTCAGTGTCGAAAGAATTAAGATAACTAGAATCTACAAAACATACACAGATAATAGGACAATCGTGCTGAATGGAACATTAAATAACTTTGGTTTTCTCTCTTTCTATCTAATCCTTTGCAATTGTCATTGCTTCAACAGTGCTTATGAGTTCCTGCTGTTGGTGCTAATTTCCACAGTTTGGGCTCGACTACCTTATCCTCGACACTGATGCCGCTGATAGAAACAGAGAAAGGCAGAGGGGGGCTGTGATGCCGCCGTCGTTTCCAGCGAGTGATGATGATGATGACCGCTGGCAGGTTAATCCACTAAGCTCAAGGAAATGTCCGCAAAGGGCCAGCATGTGCACTCACCCACATGCAGTATAAATATGGCCGATGGCCCATTTATCACAGATGGTATCATGCTGAAGAAAAGCCTGATAAAGCCAGGGGCTTAGATCCAGGTTTAGACTGAATACAAAATGCCCGTCTGACGCTTTAGAAAAATAATTACGCATAAGCTAACAATGTAACTGATTATTATTTCATGTTTGTTTGTTCTGCAGCAGCATGCAGTCGTCAAAAAAAACCTACAGCACTGCAGCTGGCATGCAAAATGGAGGGAAAATTTCAGTCAAGGAGGAATGACAATATGAGGGAAAAGTCTGGAGAAAGAAGGTCGTAGCACTTCTGTTAGCTCTTAGCGTTTTTACAGGGTACACAATCAGTACAACTATTGTAAGACTTCTGCATTCTCCTCAGTTCAAAGGTTATATCTGATCACATATCTCTAAACTGGTCAAATTTGCTGATGTGGTATTGTATGAAGTTAGCACCTGTCTCAGTATAATATACCACCCTTTGAAGCCCAATCTGCACATTTTTGTTGTAGTTGTCTTGCTTTAAACTCAATTAGTCCTCCCTCCCCAGTGACCACGGGAGTTCTTGCACTCGCTGACATCTTTAGAAAGACGTGCACCTGACGAACACTTCTCACCTTTCAAGAGACAGCTTGGGAAACAGATTTAGCCTGGTGGCTGCTGGGTTTCTATTTTCAGTGCACAATGCATCAATAAATGCGGTCAAGAGATTACACGGAGCACTAATCCTTTGAGGATCGATGACATCTGCAGTCAAGTGGTAATATACAGCATTTTGTAGCATTACAGATGAGGAGGAGAGATATTCACTCGAGCTACTAACCCTACAAGGTACGCATTTTAATTAAATACAACGCTGCCTTTTAAATGCACAGATGACAGTACAACGAAACGGTCGTACATCTCTGCATGTGTGTGTTACTTCTACGTACTTAGCCAGGTGTTTCATCAGCAGCTCCAACATCTGCCTGTTCTTCTCAGGTAGCCGGTGCACCAGAGCATGGATCTCAGTCACTCTGGCTTCTGGGCTGTCCATCTCTGAACAAACACAGATACAGAAACAGGGAGTGAGGCTGACATGCATTGACACGTAACAACTGGAATGCTAACATGGGCTTTCATTGAGCTTTTTTCTTTAGGCACAGACATTTAAAAGACCTCAATGCAAATACATTAGTCACCGTAACAAGCAGCATACATGGACTTTTGGTCAGTAGTTACACAAGTTAAATATCACTGAGATTCACTGCATCACTCTGAATTCCTTCTCAGAGACGAGATTTACAATTTTAACAGTTTCATCAATCTGTTAAAGCAGCAACATGCAGTCATTGGTCAAATTTGCAATCATATATCTTAAGCTTCATTCAGACATGCCTGTAAAAAAGATGGAATGAGCCTTGTTGTGCAAGCGATATTTGCCAAGGAGATTGGCCAGTATGTAGAGTGAGGTATAATACCGCCGTCTAATTAGAGCAACAGTTTGTCATATCACCATAACAGCTTATACCGACCTGCCTGGCACCAAGTAATGGTCCAAAACATAGCTGAAAAAACACTCTTCTATGATTTAAGGATGTGCCGGTTAGACTTGTGAGGGTAATAAAGGACTGACAGAGTAGTAATCAACCTGAGACAAACATGTCACGTGAAAGAAATCCCTGCAGTAAAGTATCTAACCGTGTAAAAGCAGAATAGCACTGTAGCTTACAGAATAGTTAGATTCCTCCGAACAGCTGGTCACATGTCAAATTAATCCACCACCGATGTGTGTGTCAGTCCGTTAAAGTGACTGCAGCAGTTCACACTTGTGCCATTTTGAAAGTGATACTTATGAGTTTCTAAGTCTGTCCTGGTAAGATTGTTGTCCCAAAATGCAAAAGCACCAGGGGAGTAATTCACACCCAACACTGACACATTCAGTTGCCACCAGATGAATATATTGGAAGGCGATACATGTGTGAAAGGGGATTAAATGTAAAGGATATGGCTGAGGATTCTACCGTTTTTTTTTTTCCTGTCAAAGTAAAAAGGAAAAAGTATCCCAAAAGATCAATAAAAAATGTATCTTTCTTTCAGGTAATATTTTTTGCATTTAGCCACATTGTACACCGATAATAGGGTCTGGGGAGGATTTTGGTGTATTTTCTTCCCTTCCACTCAGTGTGTTGGAGGCTTTTTTTGTCCTGCAGGTAAAAGGTCTGCACATTTTGCCCAAAGTCAGTACCAACAGGATTTATTCTCTCTATCAGAGGACACTCCTCCTGTACAGCAGGAAATGCCCCACCTGCAGTTCAGGTTTTATGGTTTTTTTGGCCTTTCAAATGGCTCGTGTGGCTCCCCTCAAAAAAAGATAATACAGAGCTGCGTCTAACTCAAACGAAACAGCTCAGGCAGAAGGTGACAGATACAGTTTCTGAATATTAAAGCGTGTAAACTTAAATCATGAACTTGCAAATGGATGTATAATCTGGACTCTTTAACAACACAACACGAGCCAAAGTGTTTTTCAGCTTACACGGTTCTTTATCAACATTTTGTCTCAGGTCACATACTCTATCTCGCTGCACTGAACATTCACTCGAGTGCAAAGTACACTGATCCACAGCAATCAACAGCATCCACCAAAAGATTATACACTGCTGCTTGAGTAACTTAGTAAAAAAAAGTTAAGTTAAAGGTTGTAGGAAAGTGGGGTCGCAAACAGAGACGAGAGGTCAGAAAACACGGGCATCGTTTCGTCTTCTTATTTGATTTGTTGGCAAAAAAAATTAGAGAAAGATGCCAGCTTTAAACTAAAGCTGTGAATCTCACCACAGTAAACTCATATATAACAAAGTTGCTATAGATTACGCATTTCCACCAGATCAGCAGCATTGGATGCTTACATTGTGAATGGAAATCTTATTAAAAGCCACGAAAACTTACATCTGTGACACATGTCCAAAGAAATGGTTTTCAGTGTCTTCACTGAGCGACTATATTTATTTGGAAAAAAGGCTAATTAAACATTTGATGCCAGTAGCACAACCAAACAATGGGAGTTTATAGATTTTTACTGTTAGCACATTAAGTGGTGACAGGTGTTGGTGTTAGGACGGGGTATAAGAGAAGCTAAGAAGTGCTTAGAAAACACCAACGCAGGTTAGTTTTTACATCCTCTGTTCCTGAAAAAAAAAAAAAGAATCCACACAACACATTCACAAGAAATATTCATCCGTGAAGAAATGTGAAACCAAATTAGAGCAACACCTGCTCCACAGTGACAGCGACTGTATTTACACATGTACAAGTGTTAATACGTGCCACTATCTGCCGTCGCCTGTTGAATAGTATATATAAATAATCACGTCTGCATCCAGCTGCCTCAAATTTCAGCTGCACAACGAGTGCAACGTCTCATTATAACAGGAGAGCTCATTATAAGTCGTCTTCCCTTCCATCTACCGGCAAAGCAGCTCACGACAACCGCTTTACTCTCAAAGTTGTTCCATCAACTAGAGGTCAAATCGAGCCATGTCAACAAAGACGAATTTGACGCATATTCTGATGTCAGACCGGGGACTACAAGTGTACAATCTGACATAAGTAAAAAAAAAAAAACGTTTTCCGGTCGGAATCAGAGAAAATCTTCATCCTGGAAGCAGTTTTCCAAAAAGTTAGGTGTCAGTGCCATAAACATTGTTTGCATGCAGATGATAGGCTCAAACTGCGGTTATCAGAATATATGCAGACATATGGGTCACTATTTTGTGCCAAACTCTGTAAAAAGATCCCAAAAAATGTGTCTCAAGGCTAGACTGCAAATAACATTGGTCTTTCAACACCTGAACCTTTTCACAGATATTCAGGGAGTTTCTGGAAATCTTAAGTCTGTGAAGGTCGAGGACAGAACGCACTGTTGGGTCCGTGTTAACTTTGAGCCCTCAGACGGCACCGCATGAGACACGGTCACGCCACCATAATAAATACAGCTACAAGCACTCAGGAGTACCTTGAAAAATAAATGACTCACACAGTCCAGCACTGCGTCCAGAAGTGCAACCAGAAACTGTTACTCATGCACGAAGCCACACATCTGCTCAGAAACACCAGCAGGTTCTCTGGAAACGAGCTGATGGACATGTGTTCTGTGGTCAGAAGAGTCCATATTTCAGCTGCTTTTAAGGAAAAAAAACTGACAGCATAATTGGTTCGATGTGCCAAAGCCAAGAAAGATCTTCCAGTTTTTTATTAGCGAAAGGTGCAAAAGCCCACATCTGTGATAATGTAGAGGTGCGATAGTTTCCACATCATAGATCATTTGCATATCTGTAAAGGTGTCATTCATGCAGAGGCACATACTGGAAAGACGGACCATTAAGGTGACGGCTTTTTTTTAGCAGGTATACTTTTTATTAGCGTGGTTTCACGGGCACAGAGTGTGGGTGCTTATTCAGCACGTCGACAGTCCAGATAGGTCTCCGAATGAAAATGCATCGCACATCATGAGAAGAGAATCAGGCAACAACCACAGACTGTCGAACAGCTGAATGGGCACATATTTCTCTGTCAAAACTCCAGTTAAACCCACTGAGATTCACTTCTTTTAACTTTAGGAGTTCAAATGAATGAACAAATTCCAGATTTAAGGTTTTATATCAAATTAAAAAATGTCCAACTCATCTGGAAATACATTCTCTATTGCTATGAAGTAAAGAGCAGATCAGGACTGGTTTTGGAATCATCTTATCTTTATCTCTTTATTACCTGGCAACCTAGCAGCTGATAACAAAATTCCAGGAAGCTGGTGTTCCCAGTCTGTCATTTCCTTCTAAAGCCACAAATCGTTGTATTTTTAGATGTGTCTGTGGGGGGGATAAAGGCACCTATTACCCATTTCACCTAAACTATTTATCTCATGCAAATGCTGCCATGCTGACTGAGACTCAGTGTCATGAATGAATGTGTTTGACCAGCTGCAGAGAATGTAAAGAATACAGATGTTTCACGGTCAGCACACAGAATGTGTAAATGATCAACTGTGATTCTGCATCAACAACTAGCAAGTTGGGCAACCAAAGGCTGCTTTAGAATTTAAATCCTCCATTGTTACCATCAACAAAAGCTATAAGAGATTGCTCTGAGCAGCCAAGAGCAGACTTAAGTGCTCCCGCTCTATTGATTTAAAGCTTTGTAATTCTCTCATTTCAACAGCAGGCATTGTGAGTTAACAAAACTTTCTACAAACAAAATCATGGTTGAGGATCTGACAAAAACTGGAGCAGCAGGCGGATCACTTCAGTGTGACAGAGTGATTCCAAATGTAGGGGTCATGGCAGACTGACATGGTCAACATGGAGCCATGAAAGCAGAGGCCGTGGTAGTTTATGGGTGTAGCAGTTCAAAGTGTTACTGACTTCCATATGTTTGCTAGAAAAATATTTCCTTCGTCCATACGCTTTTCTTTAGTAAACAGATGCATGTCAAGGACTTCAGCTGTGACCTTTTAGTTCGGAAGCACAACCAGACCATAGCCTGGTGTCTTAGCCAGTGCTCGCACAAGCCCTGCAAAAGCTGTGTGAAAAATAAGAGGAAGCAGTTCAGATTCATCACACTTTATTTATTTATGTATTTGTGGATGCGATCACCTCAGTCCTGATGTCACAAAAGCAGGAGGAAGGACGTCTCAAACCATATTCAATGATCCAACAAGAGCTCAGTTGGAAGTATACTTCTGCAGTCTGCTTCACTCAAAACTAAGTGGCAGGAAATGATGGAGGTATAAAAGGGATGTTTTTATCGAAGACTGTCAGATTTAGAGAGGTACCACCTGATCAGACATTAATGCAGCCAAAGGTCTGTATCCAACCACTTCTGTGGAGCAGACAGCAAACAAATCCCTCGAGCACAAGTCCAACAAAGCCACAATTCAAAGGATGAATATCATTCGATGGTTATTAAACATTACAGTCAATATCATTAAACTGCCTATCTGTAAAGAGGTTTAACGCTTTCAAAGTGCATTAAAAACACCGTCCCTTACATCTATATTCAATGCAAGGTCACGGTCTGTCACCACTGCATCACGTCCCGTGATACCCAATTTAATTCTTCTATCAGGCAGATTATCAAGCACAAATTAGAAAAATCAATTAGGGTGAGTTCTTTTTGGAAGCTTTCACTTCGCAGGATGGAAAAATGAAACCCAATGAAAAGAAACTAAAAACACTAGACTGGAGGTGGACTTTAAAAGAAATCTCACATGAACTATGAGGACTAAACTGATGACAAAACAATACAGCAAGCAAAGCAATACATGTATGTTCTCTATCCTAAGCTTTCCTTTCACTCTCACCAACCCGGTTCCAACTCCGTTTCCTCTATTTTAGCGAAACTCATCTTTGATTTGTTTCAACCCGACAAGCTCAAACTTTAAGAGGGTAACATAAGCCTGGTGGTGGGCGGAGCCGGACGATATGCGTAAGAGGTGGAAAAGAGGAGGTTCTCAAAGAGGTGAGTTCAAACCAGGACACTGTCCTCAGAACACACTGCTGCTGCCCCTGCAAACGGCAGCCTTTCACAGGAAAAGAACCACTCATGTCCATGCAGACACACATGCATGCATAAACAAATGCATGACGTGCAAATGCAGCATTACCAGACATTGAACTATTCAAGGGAAAAAGAGAGAGGAGATCAGGATTAAAAAATAAATACATACATGTAAAAAACCTTTTAAAAAATCATCTGAAATAAAACTTCACAAGCTTATAAAAACGATCTACAAGCACAAATGATATTTTATGATTTGGTTAAACACTTTGATTTTCTCTCCAGTTGGCATTGCTTTGTATTGAGCCACTTCCTGGTGGTGTTGCCAGAGACACTGAGCCATTTCCTGAAGTTCCCTCCCATTGCAGCACAGCTTTCTAAATGATTAGCTGCAGACAAACAAAGAAAACTGCTCGCTGCATCCCTTCAGGCTCGACCAGACAGGGTGAGACTGATCTGGACTTATTTAGCATTCGGTAAAAAGGAACATTAACAACATAAAGACAAAGACGATATAAGGCTGGGTTGAAAAGACCAAACAACACTAAACCAGATCATACAGAACCAGATGAAATGATCAGACAAAACCGGTTCAAACGTCTCATTAACAACCAATGACTCCTAAAGGAAAATCTCTATTTGTCATTGCAGATGTTTATTCTGTAGCCTCGCGGCCACAGGAAGATGAATTAGTGTTCTGAAAATATTGCCTAGACTGCTGGGAGAGTTTCAGTCATCTGTCTTCAACACATTATCTAAAAATTCAATTAATGAGGAATAAACCGCACCCATCAGGCAGTGTTACACAAAGAAGAAATCTCATCTGTGTATGAAAAGCAAGGGTCCTCCATCTCTGTGTCAAACACTACACAAAGCAGAACAGACCACGAGCACCTTATCCAAACTCTGATTAATATGCTCCCATTCTTCAGATTCCTTTTAGGAGCACCACCAAGAAATCTCTATATGCACAATCACTGTGTGAGGAAACAAAAATCCCAGGCTCACATATTACAGAAATATTCAAATCCATCCTTAACCTGTACAGATCAACAGGGAATGACTCAAGGATTCAGCTTAGATCAACAACAAATCAAAGGTGGCTAAACAGGAATTCGCACCTTCCATGTAAACCATACCTTCTTTCATTTAGTAGAGACTGGTGCTCTTAAAAAAATGTTTGCAATATCCCAAAACCTAAAGTCTAAACAGTTGAGGGGCAAATGAGATCCATGAGAGGAAAAAACACTCACTGGCAGCTTTGATGAAGCTCCTCTGGTACTGGTACGTCATGAGAGGTGCAGGCAGCACTCTGGAAACACAGGAGATGGAAAATATCAGCTCAGAAAACAGAATAAGTTTACAGTCGGCTGCTCTGTGAAAATCAATAAAGGTAAATAACAGAGGACGAGCGCTCGTTTCGGCACGCTCTGCTCCGATGGCTGAACATGAGGTTTTCACCGCTGCCACAGCAGCATAATGGCAGCTGCTGGTTCCCGGGGAGGCCTGTCCTGTGTGTATGAGCGGCGTGAGAGTGGACGCCTCCTTTTAGAACCTGCACCTGTGGATTTGTGTTAAGCACAGAGTAGATTCATCCTGGTGCAGGAGATTGAGCACAGCATGGGCACCATAATAAGTCTTCTCTTTACATTTTCCCTTCCATCAGTCCTAGTTGTCTCATCATTTAACCATTGACTAAACTTCCACTGAGAGGTTGCCCCTGTGAGTGAAGGCCATGAGCAAAGATCATTCTCACTGGGTGCAGAAAAGTCTATCAAATAAGTTAGACCCATAAATTCAAAACAAATAAATGAATAAAACAAATGCATCTGCTAAGCTGCTATAGGCTTAGACTGCTGGGGGACCTCATCTGTCACACCTTTCCTCACTTTGCTCTCTTTTCCCCCTGTTCAATTTCTCAAATGATTTTATGTCCATGTGACATTATTGTGGTTATTAACTTGTGTTTCCCTGTTCCAACAGATATCCTTTGAATGGCGTTATGGTGTTTTTTTCCCCTCTTTTCCCTCTTTTCTGTCTTCTCAAACCCCAGCTGGTCGAGGCGGATGGCCACCCTTCCTGAGTCTGGTTCTGGTTCTTCCTGTTAAAAGGGAGTCGTTCCTTTCCACAGTCGCCTCAGGCTCAGAACGAGGGATTAGAGCAGAAGTTTCGGTGCAATCTGTTGGTTTCCTTAGCTAGGATATTGTTTTTGAATTGGCTCCATATGAATGAATTGGATTATTTTGAAATTAATTAATTGGATTTCATTGGATTATGATTACAATGAATTGAATTCCAATTGGCTTGAATTAGACTATATCATTTAAGTGCCTTTGTTGTAATTTGGCGCTTTATAAATAAAACTGAATTGAATTGAATCTAGAGAAAAGCACAGAAACGTGCAGCCTTTACACAAAGGGAGGAATCATTCAGACATAAAAAGAGCAATAAAAGCTTAAAACTCAATTTACATCAAATAACCCAGAGAAGAACATTTTGATGATTCACGTGCATGAGCAACATCGTTAGCCTTTTTCACACAAACCTGAGATAATGCTTGATAGCACTCGTTATTGTCTTAATCTCCCACTCTGGATTTTCCAGCTCCACGTCAGCACATGTTTTAGGATCTGACGAACACAAACAAGAGGAGAAAAAGAAAGTACAGCATTTAGACAGATATTTAACTCTTTTTATATGTGCTTTAATGGTCGTGTTTCTGTCCGTACCCATAGCCAGGCCCAGTAGCTTTTGAACTTTGGAGTTGACGCCAGCGATTCTGTACAAACCCTGCTCATCGATACCTGACGGAGAGAAAACCACATGAATTCATTCTAGGAGTAATTTGATGTCACTTCAAACTAAAATTCATAATCACAATTCTTGTTTTGAGAATTGACGAGACACCATTGGCATAAAAAGGACATCTGCAGTAATAAGGTTCAATAAAGCCGTCACAGAACAATCTCAACAAGTTCATTTGAACTATTGCACATTTTAGAGTGAAATTTAAAAGAATAATTCTGTCAGAAACAGATGCCAGCCTGCAATGGGAAGGTGAATCTGTCTGTGGGGTAATGAAGATGGATGCTCTGAGAGCAGCAGATGAAAGAAGCTGCTGATACCGTGAACATGAGGACCTTTACTGTGACATTTTAGAAAACATCTGCCAAGAAGGGTGTCCTGATAGATCAGAGAGTAACATTCTCTAAAGGATTCAATTCCTCTTCCTTTCCGATTGCTGAAGGCAGCACGTGCGAGTTTGGGGTGACCATATTCCAACGATGTATTTTACACATGCACTTTGTCTTATTTCAGACTACCTTTGGTCTAAAATCAGTTTTTCTTCATGTTTTCAGTACGAATCCACTATCCTTAAGCGTGTTTAGCTCACAGACTGAGGTTTAGCTCAGCATAAAAACTATAAAAAATTATTTTTATGCGATTGCATGCTTATCCAACCAGCCTAATGAAATCAGCAGATGCATACAAATATTAGTTAATAGGCCAAGATTATTACTATAATTAGATTTGTATCATTTCAAGGTGCATTAATGTCACTCACAAGACGTTCCCAAGTTCAGACAGATTCCATTTCCACTACAAAGGTTTCTGTTCCTTCTGACTGTATTTTTACATTATTCTTGCATTTACTGCAGTTTTTAGTTGAGGATCATATATCAGTGACAAATGTAATTAGGTACGAAGATAGAAGCAAACAGAGTCTTTCAGCGGTGCTTATTGCACATCTCAGTTCTGCAGAACTGTGTTTGTAAGTTTGATATCTTCTCATGAAAAACTGTGTGAAGTGAATCTAACAGGGAAACAAACCACAGGGAAAAAAGCAGGACGAATATTTTACCTCGAGTCTCCACTGCATAGATGAATTTTTTCATCACATTGAATCCAATCACATCCAGCTGGGCCACTGACGGGGAGGAGTATGAACAAAGTCAGATGCATGGCTACACTGAGGTCAAACGTCACATTATTGGTTTAGATTATCAAACCTTAACAGAACAGCTGATGAATCTCAGTTAAAGCTACTTACTGCCTTCAGCCTGGCTGTCTTTGTTGAGATTGTACACCTGGAAATGACAGAAAAACGGCACATCAACGCATGTGGCTGCGTTTGATAAGTAAAGACATTTGCACTGTATATCAAATAGAAAATGTTGTGCGTGTGTGTTTGTGCTCAGATTCATTCGTCTGAGAGGTGGCATCATGGGATGAGTCTGCACTGACAGCCACAGAACAAAGAAGTCTTGACATCAAAGACAGGTAATAGCTAAGAAAGAACACACAGCTCTTTTTCCTCTTAAGTCCTCTTAAGCTCAGCAACTGCTTGTTTGGGCTTGTGTGGACTTTAAGGATGTCGATTACCTTTGCCCATTTGAATGCAGACATGAGCGAAGTGATTGGACATGAACAGCTGTGAATGAGGGTGTTGAGCCCAGCATTAAAACTTACTAAAGTAAAAACATTCTCACTAAAACCAATAAACTGTTTTATGGTAAGTTAAAGTATTCAGGTGACATACTGTGTACTGACAAGACAATGCTTAAAGTTAAAGGCAGCTCTTGTTTTGCTTAGTGGACATGATGTCCCTGCTGCTCCACGTCTCTCCCCAGTCCTGTTTGTCACGTAAGCAAAAACTGGTAACCACGGTAACCTACCGGCTCTCTCCCATCCATAGCCTCCATCCACAACCTGCGGTCCTCTTCTGACAGAGCTTGCATGGTGATCACACCCGATCTTCACACACAAACAAACACACAAGGCCACATTAGCTTTTCAAATTTTATGGTAAGCAGCAAACGCTGTCAGTTAAACGCTGTTAGATCAACAAACCTCACAACACCAGCAAAAGGCACACAGAGACAAACATGCAAATACTTCACACAGCAGCGTACACCTTCTAAACAAAGTCCAGATGTTCTCATGACAGCTACAAAGAGCTTTGAAATTTATTTTACATGGATGTTCTGGACCATCTAAATTGATCGTTTAACTTCTTCACACTTAAACATTAAAACACATTTGATTAAAAATACCATATTTATTACTTTCTGCTTGTTCTGACATGAATAAGTTGTGCAGAAGAACATCTGCGTGAAAACGTCAGACTTGTTCCAAGAGCAAATCACATTCATCTGTGGAAGTCAGAGATGCTACTTAGGTCACACCAGAGTAAATTAGATCAACGCAGATTAGATTTTTACCATAAAAGGATAAGAAAAGGAGGATATCACGGGAAAGTTCATTAACTAACAAGAATTCCCTCAGCAAATCCATCCTGACAGGTGCACTCAGTGTGCATTCTCACACCTCAGTCACTCACACAGCCTCATTAGCCACATCCATCCCAGTCTTCTACTGGTTTCCAATCGATCCTCTACAGTCACCCTGTCACTGGTGGTAAATTCATCTTCTACTAACCTAAATCAAGACATACAACCCAGCACACGATCTCACATTTAACCGCTTGAGCCTGACATGACTGACCACAGGGCTGGTTCTGTTCATTCAAGGTTTAAGTGCTCAGCCACAAGCGCACTCACAATGCATTTTCAGGTGGCATTGTCGGTTAATAGCAACGTTGGAGAGAACACGAATGAAGGACTTAACATGGTACCGTTTGGTAAACTGATTAACAAATAACCTGAGTAAAAATCCACCAGGTGAACTGTAAATGACTGCCTACAAATATTAAAGTAAGGGAAATTAAACAAATAGGTGCCGGTAGGGCTGGGTACCGAACTTCGGTTCTTTTAAAGCACCGACCGAAATGCTTTGGTTGTACCGAGTATCAAAATACGCCTCGTCATTCGGTGCCAAGTTTCGGTACCCAGAGATTAATCACATGATCTAGAACTGGTCATGCTACTCTCGATTGGCTGTACTAACATTACACTTTGCCGCACGCAGGAAAATGTGGTTACACCCAAAGACTATGTTGGTAATTGTAGTGTGTGTGTCGTCGAACCGGTTAAACGATGCCACCGAGGTCTAAAGCGCGGCTCCATTTCACCAAGATCGATGCCAATAGTGCGCGATGCAACATCTGCCAAAAAGTCATCGCTGCTAAGGCCAGAAACACGACTATAAGGACTGAAGATTTGTACGGTTATGTCTAATGTGATTTACTTTTTGTTAGAATTGATATTATAAAATTGGTATCAAAAAAAGTATCGCTCAGGAACCGGTATTGAAGTTAAGGTATCGGTATTGAAATATTTTGATAGCTACCCAGCCCTAGGTGCTGGGACCATTACGGTGAATTGTGGTTTAGATTTATTTTGCTCTTCTTGATAATTAACAGAACATTCTGTATATGTGATGCTAATAAAAAAGTCAAGACTATCTCTGCTGCTAAAGATCTACGACTGAAGTGGAAATCACTGAAACATCAATCATTTCACTCCATCAGCAATCTCCAGATTCATTTTCCAATGAAAAACACCAGAGGATTTAGAATCATCACCACCGAGTCTCCTGAGCTGCAGTGATGAAATCAGAGTGATAAAGCACTCAGGTTGTCAAAGATTGTTTTGGGGAATTACAAACATCTGTGTGCCATGACTGCAATTTTGCAGCTGTTTAGTGTGATCAATTCAAATCAGGAGCAAATGGACAAGCAACTGCACACGATACATGCAAAGCAATGCAAATAAGGTTAGAAATGAAGTTAAGTGCATTTCTTCTAGATGGCATAACAACAACACAAAGTTCTTGTTCAGATAAATCATCAGCATACATTTCAGGCTTACTTTGCACTTTCTTACACCACTATTAAGACTGCACATAAAGCAGTAAATACACACACTTCAGTCACATGAAAAACAGCACAGCAGTCAACTGAAACAGGAAGCTTTAAGTTGTAGATGAGAAGGCAGCAGGATGGGGGGGGATCATGAAGGAGGTAAAGGGAGGACAACACCACAGGGAGCTAAGTCTGAGTGGGCTACAACGTCCCAGCACTGAGCATTCACATCAGCCTAACAGCGCCCTCATGTGTCCATATGTTGTAATTACACCTCACACGACCTATTCTGCTACAGGTAATCACTCAAATCATGGCCAGAGACAATAAGTAGTCTTTATTTTATGGATTGATATATGAACAATGAATGAAAGTTGAAGCTGGGTAAAAGGAGCATTATGTGGGGAGTCCATAATGTGAAAAAGGGATGCACACTAACCTGTCCACAGCCTCCACATCAAAACAAAATCTCTTTTCTATCGAGTCGGTCTTCCTTCTGGTACAGGACTTGAGAGTGAAGTTCTCCTCCTCACCCTGACAAACAGACAGAGAGAAAGGAAAATATTTAAAATAAAGATCTATAGCGTAACAGTAAGGCTGTAAGTTAAGCAGAACAGCATTTAGGGCATCAAAATGGGATGTAGATCTTGTACCATGTAGACATTTTGTTTTAAGTCCAGTCCACTTACAGAATAGCTGAAGCTTTTGTAATATTCAGATCATTTTTAGATGAACACTTGCACTGTGAAAAGTGACAAATGCCGACAGGGACCGCCAAACCAGAACTGTTTGAATAAAAGTGAAGAACTTCCAGTTTTCTTAGCATCTGAAAAGTTCCTTCAAGCATATGATTTAAGTGGCTGACCCGAGCTGACATTACTGTGAGCTGAAGTCTCTTTACTTGAATAATTCAGGAAGCTAATCTATTACATTCATTTTCCAGAATTAACTCGTGTTTTAGGCATATCTAAAAGTGTATATTTTGAGATTACTAAGAAAATTAAACAAATACAGTGAGCCACTACGATGACTCATGACCGAAGTAAAACATGCTGACAAAGCGATAAAAACTGACACGATACTGCTATCTTGTACATTTCACTTTCTGGATATGAAAGACCTCAAAGTCTCAGTTTCGCTTTGACTAAATCAAAGATTTGCGACTTTCATTTCATGTTTTGCGATACTGTGTGATAAAAGCAGCATGTTTCGCTTCATATCCATACCACATGAAAGCAAAGCATTCCGCGCAGGTCTCTCAGCGAAAAATACCGATCTTTATCTTTTCTTTCAGTCCAATCCACCTGTTCTTTGAACAACATTCTTCATCACCTCATTCCATAATGAAAACATAACGCACTAAATGTTTGAAAAAGGTCTGGACTGCACGCACTTGAATGCAGTCTAATCAAAACCTGCAATTCTGCACCATAAAAGTCTTCTATAATGGAGTCATGCTGCTGTAATTCATAAGGACTGTCGCTCGGCTTTGTGTTGTTAAACTAAGCAAGACCCTCTGAGAAAAGACATCATCTGGACGGCAGCATACTTTGCTCAAAAATGTATAGAAATCATTCGGCATTAATGGTGCCTTGACAGGTGTGCAGTTAACCATGTGCACTAATGCGCCCTCATACCACTTGGGTCTTTTTAACCGAGCACTGAGATTAAGCCACACAATCATTCATCTATCCATTTCCTATACTCGCTTTATCCAGTTCAGGGTCTCAAGGAGGCTGGAATCTATTTCAGCTGCCACTGGATGAGAGACAGGGAGCATCGTGCACATTCAACAGCACAAAGTTCTTGTTCATGGCACTTAAAACTTGTATAAGTTGATGCAGTGATCTGCACTCATCCCATATCCAGCAGGCGGTTGTTAGCATTGTAACTTTTCCACTCTTCTATATGGGAGTAAAAGTGGGACCTCCTTTAGTTTCTGATTAATCAGATGATTTCTTTATTTTGTCTTTAACGATTTAAGTTACATTTTTTATTGTTCTTACTAAAGATTAAAGTCTTTCTGTGATGTTTAAGTCTGCGGTTTTATTAAAACTGTAAGAAAACAGGCCTGAATTTCCCTTATTCATCTACTGCAGGAGGAGAGTGATACACTTTGGGGGAAACAGTTGGTGTCGTGCTGCAAACTCATTATAAAAGGTGTTAAAGCAGTATCTAACTGAAAGGTTACAGTCTGGTGTGAAGTTGTAGCGTACATCAAAAACACCCTTGATACCATTTGCTGGGGGAGGATTTAAAATAGCTCAGCTGTTTTTCTGCAGTATCTTTCCTTGACGTATTGGAAACAATGCACTCCAACACACTGAGAGGCTGTTATGACCAACAGCAAGCAGAATGTGTGAGCTGGAGTGGCGCTCAGAGGGATGAGCTGCAAATCACATGCATTAGGCTCAACTGACACTCAGGCCAGAGCACAGTTTTTATACGACTGTGTCTCAGTTTGTGGTACATTTCACTGATCTTCAATCTGCAAGTTTTCCTCTGTTCCAAATGAAGACATTCAGAGGACAGCTGGATAAATGCAAGTCTCAGATGCTTCGTGAATGTCTGATTACTGGATTTTAGTGGCCAGAGACACTCACCATTTTCCCTCCGGATTTAGGGTCAAAAAGGACCATGGTGACCCTCTTGGGCTCACGATGGTACGTGCAGTAGTACTTCACCCAGGTAGAGACAAAAGGGCCTGTGGGAGAGAGAAATGGAGAGTGAAGCCTCTAAAGAAAATGACAGGACGACAGAGGGATGAGGAGAAAATGTCAAATGTCCCCCGAAAAAAAAAGAGCCAGAGGCAGACAGGGTTAAAACAACACGAGAAAGGATGAGTCAGGCCTCCTTCAGCAATAACTGCGTTGCCATGACAACCGCACAGGGAAAGAGCTGCTGTCACGTTTCGAACTGATCAGACTTGACTTTGTCAGCCATTGGTTCATTATTGTGTGTGTGTGTGTGTGTGTGTGTGTGTGTTAGGGCTGCACGATTATGACCAAAATCATAATCACGATTATTCTGATCAATACTGAAATCACGATTATTAATCACGATCATTCGACATGTCTGGAAAAACACGTCATTTATAAACAATGTGCCAACCATTTTTTGTGAAAATTTTAATTTTAAATTAGAATAAACGATAAATAATACAAAACAAAACCCAATAATTTAACATTTTAAAGCACTAACTGTATTGATCGGACACATCTTTGGCCAAATAAAAAGATTGCGTCTGTTATTCCTGCGTGTCTTTGGGAGGTAGATGGACCGGGTTCTGCCCGGTGCAGGCTGCTGTAATGGTTGTCTGGGTCGGCGCTGGACACGGACGGGGATTTTGTGACTTAACATTAGCTTTGGCCTTCATGCATTCCTCATATTTAGGTTTGTGATGTTTTTTCAGGTGATTTAACAGACTAGTGGTGTTACTCTGGGGCAGACACTACTCTGTTACACTCTTTGCAAATAACTTGTTCTTGTTTAACGTCACTTGAATCTGAAACAAGTCCAGACAATGGATATCGCCCCGTTTCGAGGTACAAGCTCCTCGCTTCTGTATTCTTCTCGGCTTTGGACATGACTTGCTCTCATCAGTCTTACTCATAGACTATCTAACCAGCTGCTGCTACAGGCTGTCTTACACTGTGCGCTTTATTTAGGCAGCTTAATGAAGCCTTAACCATGCTTTCGCCCCCTGGTGGTTGGTGGACTACTGGTTCAGAACATGTGGTTGGATGCAGGCAGCAGAGCTGCATTTTGAATGTAAATATCGTTGATGATCGGGTTCATTTAATTGTGGCCACCAGAATCGTGGCCTGTTCTAAGTTGCTGCTGGATTGTATCCAAATTGTAAGCCGTGACACGTCCACACACACACACACACACACGGGCTGATACATACGCTTCTCCAGCACAAACAGGTAGCCCTCCATGGTGTGCTGGCTGACACTCTTGTGTTCATGTGGATTCTCCTTCATCTTCCTCATCAGACTTTCCACCTCAGACCGTGTGCTCTCAAACCGGTTCCTTGTCTGTCAACATAAGAAGAGGAGCAAAGATCTTCCATAAAAGTTATGCTCCAACTTCGTCATGTAAAAAATATAACACTTTTACTAGAGAATGTTTATTTGAAGGCATTTTACGTTGCTGTAAACCTTGCATTGCCTCCGTCACGGGTGCATCTTGTCATTCCTGAATATTCTAAATTTCTTTTTCACGCCTAGATCTCGACAGCCTACTTCCATCAGCTGAACATTGAATTTACATTTACATTTAAAGTACAGACTTATTTTCCTTTAGAAGTCTTCCTGAATGATTCTTTCTGCTAATTTTATTTTTATTAACCTTTATTTATACAGGTAAAATCTCATTGAGACCCAGGGTCTCATTTGCAAGAGAGACCTGTTTTAGGCAACAGCAAAACACAAAGTTACAGATTAACTGAACGTACAAGAGACAAAAACAAAACAGGAACATATGATAATTAATAATAATAAAATTAAAGAAAAAGGAACTAGTTAAGTACAGTACATGTGCAGACCCCCACTGACTGTCTCACCAGCCTTCCTACAAGTAATTGGAAGTCCTGTAGTGAAATAAAACTGGACAGCTTCAGCTTCTGTTGGAGCCTGTTCCATGTTACAGGCGCAGAAGAGGAGAACTGAGGGGATGGCAAATGTGATGTAAAACAGGGACCGGAGGCTATGATCAGACTGTTTCCGTGTCAAGTATGTGGACAAATAGGAGGGGAGTAGTCCAATGATGGATTTGTAGATAAATAGATACCAGTGGGTGGTTCTGTGCATGGAAAGTGAAGACCAGTCAGTGAGAGAGTACAAAGTGCAGTGATGTGGTTTACAACCAGTTATGAATCTCAAAGATCCGTGATATGCAGCATCCAGTAGATGCAGGGAGTGAGCAGAGGCATTCATATAAACAACATCACCATAATCCAGGAGGGGCAAGAAAGTGGCTGCATTCAAAGAAAAACAGGCTCTATTTCTAAAGAAAAACCACACACACACTGAAACTGATTTAGAATGAAACTGACGTTCTTTAAAATTACACCTCAAACGCCCCCTCTTTCAGTTTAAATGCAGTTTAAAATGAAACTTTTCCTGCAATCAAAACAAATATGAAAGAGACTTAAAGGTCTTTGGTGCTCAATGTTGCCACCTCTTAGTCTAAGTCCAATAAATGTGTGTGTTTGGGACCTTACATTCTGTATGCTGATGGTAAGATCAGTCTTAAAGTGGTTAAAGTCCTTTGCCAGCTCGTAGCCATGGTGATAGTAGGTGAACAGGCCTTGCAGGAACGCCAGCAGCTGATTGAACACAAAACAGCAACACAGTAAAGGCGGTGAGGTCAAGAACAGGAAGGATTGAGGACGCAGAGAAGGAGAAACGAGAAAGAAGGGAAAGTACAAGAAAACATAATAAGGCTGACAAATGGGAGCCAGAGTGAAATGCAATGTGTAAAACATGACCAAATACTTTCAAAGACTTAAAACAAACCAACTTTGTGCTGTTAAGCAGGATGAAAACATTGTGTGGAGTGTGTGCAACCGCTTGTCTCCTATTTCCCCAGAATTTATCACTGAGGTGTCCTCCAGCAAAACCAAAGTGCTGCTTGCCAGTATCAGAAAACTGTGGTTGTACTGAGCATCTGGTGTGCTTAGATATGTCAAACTGAATGAGTGTAACAGAGACCATCGTTCAAACTGAGCGTGCTTGATTAGCCTCTTCAGAAAACAATCTTACAGGTTCCACAAAGTCGAACATCTTCCTCTCCTGGACCTCCTGCACCTTGAAGACGTACTCCAGAGAAACTTCGTAAAAATGCTGCCTCACATTATCCACTTGGTTGTCTGCCTGCAAAAGGAGAATGTGTTCATATAAGTGAGAATGGGATGGTTCTGGGGGGAAGCAGCGGACACTCAGACACAGCCTCTTACCTCATGCAGATGGGACTCTTTCTTTTTTGCTGAAAGGCTAAGGTGCTTTTCCAGTACTGCACAATATTTCTCCGTCTCCTTGTCATATTTTTTCCTAGCCTCCTGCCACACAGAACACAGAAATGCCAATATTTGGTTGAGAGACAAACACGCAACAATAATAAAGACTCAGCTCTTATGTGGCATTTTAATTCATCAGTGACTACAACTTGTTTTCTTTTTAATCAAAAGATTCAGCGTGATATTAATGCATTTTCATTTTCGCTTCAAATCTTGCATTTTTCAGAGAACCCAGCGTGAGATTTTCCCTCTGGGGTGCACAGCTGCGTCTAAAACAATAGACTGTTTCATGAAACGTGAGATCACTGACGTGACAGAGAGACATGTGGAGGGATGATGAGCAGGGTGTGCTGTCTGAGCTTAGAAAAGAGGAGAAAGCGTCCAAAAGTCGCTCCAGTTGCTTCTTTTCTAAATATTTTCTGCAGTGCAATTATCAGTCAGATTAGGATCGTTTCTGTAAGAAATCAGAGGCAAAAATAGCTTGAAATCGCGGATTTAATCTATGACAATGTGTCATATTTCAAGAGTTCGTTACAAATTCATTATGTAACGTCTTCATCTCAAAAGTAGCCAAAGCTGTCAAACAAATGTAGTGTAGCTCAAATAACTTTACTTAGATCTGTAACGCAGTGAAGAAAACATTTTATTTGTAAATACTTGAGTAAATGTACTTGATTACTTTCTATTACTGGCACATGGAAACATAGAGGGGAAACAAAAGGAGAGAAGTGAACACATAAACAGAGGAAGGGCAGATCGGGCGGGTTTCCCTCTGTCAGAGAGGCCCTGAGGTGCTATAACTGTACATCCGTCCCAGCCTGTTAATGTTATCATTTCTTTATCCGAAGCTCACAGCATGAACACCAGAAAAGAGAGACACAGTTTGAGAAAATGTGTATTTGACACTTCTCTTGTGTGTGTACGTGATATGAGCAAATTTAGTCAGATATTTCTGTGGTAAAATCACATGCATGGCCAATAAATCATGTCTTTTATAATGTTAATTAGTGGGTTTATTCAATATTTGATTGACAGAAAACCACCTGAATAAGCAACTCAAGATTAAGTGACAAGTAAAGTAATAGCAATGCCCATAAAAAAGTATCCAAATTGCCTTTTTGCTTGTTCAGTATATCCCCTTGAAGCCAAATAGCTTGATGTGTGTGTACCAGAGGGCCATCCCTGTGTAAAATGATTGCATTTAATTCTAATCCCACTTTCACAGATGCTGGAATAGGTAACGTAAAGCTGCTGTGTCCGTTGCCAAGCAAGGTTCCAACAGCGTTTTCTGTCCTCTGGGCCAAAGGCGGAATACACAGCAGCTGCGGAAGACATCAGACATGATGAATGCTCCTCTAAACAACAAGGCATCTGTTTAAAGTCTGCCTCTTTGATATTCCTTATTCTCTCTGGGGATCATGTCTGCAATGACGGCTGCTGAGTCCATCATTAGGCGTCATGACACAGTCCTGACTAAAACTACGTTTCAAATCAACTAAAGGCAGCTGATGGCTTGTCATCCCTTCACGGGTTTTCGATCAATCTTTAAATAAGTGTTCATTTTTTAATACTAAATCTTGGGTAAGAAGTTAAAAAGTTACGTCTGTCTTCAGCCAGCAGGTGGCACTATCTTCTCAGTATGACACAGCACCTGAGGATTTATTGTCGGTTCCCTTTCTCAGAGTAATAAAAAGATTTTAATAAAGGCTCAGACAATGTCAACAGACTGACTCACCAGATATACAACCCTGTTAGACTGCTGGTCGCTGCTCTGCCATGCCCACATTTACCGCCACAGAAATCACACATTAAGCCAAACAACCCATCACCACACTCTGTTTCTGCAAACACTGCAAGGCACAGATACTTCACACAAACCTTCCCCTCGCCGGTGCTCTTCTGCTCAGCGAGAACAAGAATAAACCTTCCTGTATTATTAACACGTCCTTCACACCAGAAGCATCCGCCGCCTCTGACAGGACGTAAAACACAAACCAAAGGGTACATGAGGTCCGATCTCCTCCAGGTGTGAAACGCTGGTGTGTCAGATCAGATAGAAGAAGACTAATTCGAATTCTCTGTAAACGTGCAGCTGAAGGCAAAAATGACACATCTGAAAACATGCAACTCATTTAGCAGCAGCTGTGTTTACACTCAGAAAGGGCTCCATCTTTGCTGGAGGACTGTGTCTTATTCTTTAAACAAACACAGCGTTTACACAGCTTGGTGAGTTAACTACAGCTGCTTGTGCAAAGTTACAACAACTTGCTGCTATGATTTGATCAGAGGGAATTCCTCTTTGAATGAGATTAGAAGCTAAACCTGAGTTATTGTTTTTTTTTTTACATAAAAACTCTATAATGTGTCTTCTTGCATATCCAAATCACGTTATTCATCCCACAAACGTGACTCTGCAGAAGCGCCTCCCGTTTTACAGATTTACCAGCTCTGGAGCTTTAGAACAAGGTGAAACTGTGTCAGGGGGAAGATTTTACCGCTTCTTTCAGGGCTAAACTAGGATTAGCGCAACGCTCATGGTGACCTAACTTCGCTGATTATGCACTCACTTCTTAATCTGATCACTACGTCAAGATCAGACAATGACCTGCAACAGGGGGGTGGATGAGTGTGCTGACAACATGTTTAACAACGCGTGTATCAGAGATTAATCATCTATGTCCTGTGCTTAATGAATGAATGGAACAAGTGAAACGAGACCTTAACACTGAAATATTACCCAAAAATGCATTGAACTCCAGAATGTTGTTGAATATCATTCGGAGTTGCAAAAATTTCCATAAAGCTGGAAAAACATCCCGCATTTCACAAAGATGCTTTCTTATTGTTTAACGCTTCGATGCCTCTCAATATGAGGGGTGTGGGGGGCCCTGCTGGCCTATGGGACACCCCCAATGGGGATAAGTGTCTAATGGCAGCATTATGTATTCCTCTAATCTTGTATTTAGGTCGCTTTACGATGTCCAGGCCTGGACGGAGACCCTGAGTCTGATGTGGAGTGAGTAGGCTGTCTGCACACGTCCACCACAGCCTTTATTCATGTGTCGAAGGAACCTGCTGTGTGGCTGTACTGTGCACACGAGTCAGATGATGACCTCCACAAAACAGAAAACAGACATTTCGAAGTGTTGTCTGCACTTCAGGAACAGTGTAATGCAGTCATGTATATTTGGTATTTTACTGCATTTATATCAGTGATCTTGTTTAGTTATTAATTTCAAGTTGGCAGTTATCTTTTAAATCTTTTATCAGAGTAACAAAGTTATCATTGCGTGCCAGTTGTTTTAAAAAGGCAGGTTAAGCACTATTGCTATTGTTGTCTGCTACTGTAGGAAACTATATTTTAGCCACAGGCACGAGGTAAATACACTTGCTGTGCTTAAAAGTCTGATGAAAAGCCGTTTCTCACTGCAAATCGTTTGCTTTTAACTTGAACAACAATCATGACTGCTTGGAAGAGTTCCAGATCCTGTGTGGGTGAATCACATAGGAAGCTTGTGAACAACTGCTGACGAATACACACATCCACCCTTACATAACAGCAAAAAGCAAACATCCACCAGAGCAAATCAACTGTGCCTTTTATTTGTCATGTCTGCTGGGCCCTTCAAACAGCTGCAGGAGCACTGAGGGGCTTCATCGATGAATGTTTCAGTGCCAGCACACATGTAATCAATACTCCTGGTTATGGTCATTTCTGTCACTGTTCCTGTTGTTGTCGGCAGCTTACCTTGGCTGCGCTGATCTGCTCTTTCCTGAACCGCTCCAGAGGCATAATCAACACATCATTCGCGTTTTCAATCTACAGGAGGGCACACACACACACACACACACACACACACACACACACACACAAATTCAGTCCCACAGACTACCGAGTGCACAGTTTAGTTTCAAATTTAATCTGTAGCTGTGTTCAGCAAATTTAAACTATTATAAACTTTGGAGGTTCAACGTCAAGAATAATATTCATTTAAAAGTCCAGTCCATGTAGTTATTATTTAACCCGAAACTACAGCACACAAATACATGCAAGCAGTTGAAACTGCTGATACAAAATAAGCTGGTAATTTCATAGGTAACCTGCATCATTTCCACTGCAGTTTTACGGTCACTCACCATCCGTGTCCTTTCATCCTCCAGGTTCTGTAGGACAGCTGCAAACTCCTGAAGTGATTTGGCTGAAGATAGTCATGTTGGCAGTCAGCAGAAAAGAGAAAGAGCAGCAATTGAAAAAGATGACAGGAGACAAGAGAAATAAATACTTGTTATTTTGTGTGATGATGATGATGATGATGATGAGAAACACAAGTACAGGCAAACAGAATAAAGTTGGCGGGATGTAGTAGGGAAGAAGGTGCTTTGTCTTCCTCCTGGACCTCTTAAAAACGACTCTAAACGCATGACACAGCAGAATAATTCACTGGAAGTGAAACCACAGTTTAGATGGTTAGTTTCTATGGGGCCTTCACAGCGAGCACAGCTCAGAGCTTGTTTCCCTGCTTTCTGGCAAGTAAAGCTTCACTGGCTACAGTGGGTCAGAGTTTCCACTTGAGTTGCCTATCCAACACATAAACTTTTGTTCCTCAGACACATTGAGTGAATCTCGAGTACATATGGAGCACATGCAGCATGTGCAACAACATGCAATCAGATGGCAACAACTGCAACATGCGATGACCTAATCATGAAAGAAAATCAATGTACCCAAACTATCACAACATCTGATGCGAGGTCCTCACTGTAACTAAGAGAACGTGGCTATGAACACCCTAAAAACAACAGTGCTGCGGTGCAGTCCAGTTGATCTGCAAGCTGTTCAGGAAAGATAGCTGAGGGGAGTCAAAGCAGAGCAGGGTGGGTCAGAGCAGTGAGGAGCAGGCGGCATCAGAGGGTGTGGTGACTGCACGGCCCCTCACACAGCAGGATGTTTGGACAGCAGCAGTCCAGATGAGCGCGTGGAATCAATGCTTTTATTCTACACCGCTCGGTATCAAACTTTCACTGAAGTGCATCAGGTTCGACTCGGCATTAAGCTCGAAAGAATCAGGACAAAAAAGGTGTTAACTTATTTTTATTATCACAGGAAAAGCTGACATTATGAGCAACAAACTGCACGTGCCGTGTTTATGATGCCTTCAGTGGGCTTTCATCTACACGGTAAACTGAACTCCAGAAAAGAGCTTCGTTGTTTGCATATTTTAAAAAGACTTCAGGAAAGTGAAGTTTCTGAAAGTGCGCCTCGTCACACACGTGAGAAGCTTCACACACGATCTTCTCTCGGATTTAAAACGTGCAAATCCCCTCACATTTAAAGATAACTGTGAACCAAACGCTACAATCACAAACCAGACTCACAATTAAACACAGGCTCAGACTTGCAAACTCTATCTGTTCAATTTTTGGCTTTTTTTTTGGAACGTCTTAAATGGAGAGCACCAACTGCTCCCATATAAAGAGAGATCCGACTCCCAGATTCAAGGCTGCGGAAGTCTTTCTGTGTTGACTAATGAAAAATGCAGTGCGGTTCTGTAATTTGTGTGGTTCCTACAATGTGGTAGCACGTTTGGGCTGACTGTTACTTATGTGCAGAGATAATGAGGATTTATTTTCTGTGTGTTCATCTCTTGAACAAAGCCGGCCTTGTGAATGAAAACTGCATTTCAGAGCGAGCTGATTGTAAAGATGTATTGTTTCATATATTCTGAAGATTATCGAGCCAGAATAAGCAGTCAGGAAGAAATTAAATGCCTTAATAACCTGTCATCTAATGGCGGCTGGGATAGGCTGCAGCCCTGCAGCCTGGAACAGGATAAACCAGGTATTAGAAAATATATGGCTGGACTGTTTGCCGTCAACACAGGTTTCTATTCCTCGGTAAGAACTGGAGTTGAGATTTTGACTATAGATCAAGTGCAGCTTGCTAATTATAGCCTTAAAGTGTTGACTGTTCTTAGGAGACTCTTCTGTTCTGCTGAGTTTTAGGACTGGAAACATAAGACCTTCTCATTACCAGCTAATCTGAGCTAAACATCTGTACCGAGTGAATTCCCGGACCAGCTCTTCATTATCATACTCTAAAGATTCAAAACCAGAAATACAACAATAAGTTTTAGAAAAGTATGATGTATCTTTGCCATCGCATTATTTAGTTTGATAGCCAATGAACAGTAAGTCTTAGTCATGCAACTCCACCATTAAACTTAACTAAGGCAAAGAAGCATGTCAGCGAATGGCTTGAAGCTTGAAAAAAAAGCACAATTTGACATTAATAATAATAATACATTTTATTTGTACAGCGCTTTTAAAGCTCTCAAAGACGCTTTACAGTAAAAACCATAAAGTGCAAGATAAAAATACTAAGAAATGCACAAAAGAAAAACAACGTACAGTGCAAGGATGTATGCAAATGTCGAAGAGGGGGAGGACAGGGGGTTGGAAATGGAGAAGGCAAACCGATGGTGTGAATGGAAAGCGGATTTGAAAAGGTGAGTTTTGAAGGTGGATGGATCTGGGCAGTGAATTCAGCCTCACTGTGTTCATCTCAGATTCATTTGGACACTAAATGAAGATAACATACTCAGAACAGAGGCATCATTTCACACTCACTGGTTTTTTTAATATGCTGAATCGACTGGTGATTGATTGCTGCAATTCAGCAGCTATGTATGACACGAGTCTATAAAAAGACCTTTCCGCTCTGCTGCACTGATGCATAGAATTTGATATGAGAAAGCTCACCTATGCATATCTCGTCGTCTGTCTCAGCGTCTCCAATACACTGGAATTTGAAATCGTTGAGAGAGTCGGCAAACTTCCTCTTTGCGGTTGATAGACCTGAGAGAAAAGAGAGATAAGAAAAAGAAGCACTAAGAAATGGAATTCTTCTTATTAAATTAGTGCAAGAGGCAAGGCAATTTTATTTGTATGCCGCATTTCATACACAAGTGCAGCTCAATGTGCTTTACATGGCAGGAAAATAAAGAACAGAATAAAAGGATGAAAGGATAAAAAGATAAAAACCTTCTGTAAAATCAACTCAGCCGGACCCAGAAGCAGTGCAAGATGGAATTTATAAAATGCTTTGGTAAAAACTGATAAGGCAAGTAAAAAGGGGATAATAAACACTCAAGAGTATCTGTAACTTTAACCATTGGCATCATCACATTTCACAGGCCTGACAAAAGAAGAAAGTTTTGAGCCTTGATTTAAAAGTAACAACATTTGAGTGTTTCAGGGAGTTTGTTCCAGAAATAAGCAGCACAACGTCTGAATGATGCTTTACCATGTTTTGTCTTAGGACTATAAACCGTTAGCAGTCCCTTTCCAGATGACCTCAGAGTTCTGGATGGTTGATGGGGAATAAGAAGATTTAGCAGGTATTTTGGGCCCAAACCATTTAGGGATTTATAGACCAGCAAATTCATTTTAAATTCAACTCTCTCACACAGAGGAAGCCAGTGCAAAGATCTGAGAACTGGTGTGATGTGGTCGTATCTTTTGGTTTTTGAGAGTACCCGTGCAGCTGCATTTTGAACACGCTGCAGTTTTTGGAAGGTTTTCTTTGGAAGGCCGGTATAAAGCCCATTGCAGTAGTCTCATCTACTCGAGATAAAAGCATGGACAAGTTTTTCCAGGTCTGGTTTAGATAGAAGGCCTCTAATCCTTGCTATATTTTTTAGGCTTTAATCAATTCAAACTTCTGCTTTAAGGACTCACAGAAAGCGTTGCAGGTCTACTCTAAACGATGGTTCCCTGGCCTAGAAACATGTAACAGATCCATATATGAGAATAACACCTTAACATTTGGTAGGGCGTTAGTGTGGCTGACTGGAATAAGCGTTAAAGGTGGCTAAAGTGAGTGGTTCCTTCGTGGCATTATTGATGGCAGCTCTCGTTTCTCTGCACATGTGTGCTTGTGCTAAAAACTCAAAAAAGTTCCATTAAACTTATGTCACATTAGCCAAGAGAGGCATAGAAAAGGCTTGGACAGCTGGATGGCTTTCAAATAACACATGAGGCGCTAAGAGCTCCTGGCAGACAGATACTCACAGCAAGTTTGGCTTCCATTACATTTAAACTCACGGCAGCGTCGCCTTTACTACTACATTTCCTGTTGCTGGGCTGGATGAGGTCAGCCACATGCACAAAATCTAAATAAAAGAGGGGAAGGATAAAGAGGAAGGCACAAAAGAAGACACACTATTCATATCTTTCTTAGAAACCACATGTTGTGGAGTCACTCACTACAACCAGATTCATGCACTGCATCCTAAGAAAAAGAACAGAAATATTATCTAATATTAGCAGAGCTTTGATGCTATCCGTTTGTTTGCCTCCATCGTCAAAGAAGAGAGAGAAACGCTTAAAGAGGGTAACAGTATGATGCGGTCAAACCCAGCAGAGACCACTTTTCCACAGGGAGGGGGGCACAGTTTACAGAAAAGATATAAAGCCAAGTACAGTATGTATTCCAGTGGCCTTTTCTGAAATACTGATAGAAATTACAATGAAACCCAGGCGAGGGTGAAGGAAAAAGTGACAGAATAGAGAGGACAGATCAAGAGTCTCACAGAGAGACAGATGGGAGTCAGGGAAAGGACACTGAGAGCCGAGAAAGAAGACAGACAGAGAGTAATTGGCCATGTTCATGTAAATACCACAGTTCCTCCACGGAGGATCTATGCAGCTTGCCAGTTGAAGAAATGAAACCCAGGCTTCGCAGCTCCTGCATGTGCTGCCAGAAACGCACACACGCTGCTGGCACACACAAACATCACTTTCCCTCCCGCCAGTGACTCACAAAAGCATTGTAGGATGTCAAAATGAGCAATCAGAGTGGCTCTGCATCGTCAGAATTACTCAAATATGACCAAAATGAGACCAACTGTGCTGGACAAGCTGAGGTTTCTCCAGTGCCGTTCAGAGTCTGGTGAAGACAAACACTACAGCAGACTCCTGACACTGTATTTTCTTCACAATTCCAACAAATCTAACTGTCCAAGCTCGAGACCATAAACCTTATCAAAGAGTTTAATGTAACACCCATGTAGGGAAAAAGGAAGCGAAAACAGGCTTAAAATTCTTTCAAATGGCCACCAGGGGCAAACTTATCCGGTAGCAAAAAGAGGTCTGACTGTATAAAGCGCTTCCAGCGTGTGGTAAATTAGGCTTTAAATGCTATCAAATCAAACTGAGGGTTTAGTTATAAGAAATAAAGACGACTTGGATAACTACGTATACGTTTTAAAGACCAGAGGCAGTATTCATGTGAGTAAATGCAGTGTTTTCAGGCTTTTTGGGAAACATCGCATATTGGCGAATGATAATGCATTCCCCGCAGCTCTTGTTGTATAACAGTATGAGAAGAGAGCAAGGTGCCTGTTTTCTGTCACGCCTTTTTCACTTATCTTTTATTTGCTTTGTTTAAAACAAGGCATTGTTTTGAGCATGGGTGGCCTCTGAGTGAATCAAAGCCAGCTCTGGAAGCAGTGATGTCACTCTGTTCGTCCACTGAGCTCTACAAAACCATCTCCCTCTCCCTAACATCGCTGCTTTCTTATTCTTGGCTCCCACTTCCTTCTCTGTTGAGCGTTACCTTTTCTCCTTCCTGCCACTGACAGTTCCTCTCAGCACCTTGCAAGTGCAACGTGTGCGTCTTTTCCTTTCTCCTCTCCGGCTCCAGCCTCACTCAAAGTGCTGTCCCTCATAAACATCAAAATTATCCATAGAGCAAACAGTAAAAACACAGAAAGCTTCAAATAAAACGCAGTCACAAATATTTCATCAGCTGTTGAAGGCATTCAAGCTTCTGTATAAGCCTTCATCATAGACTCCGTTTTACAGAAACAGCTATATGTGCACTCCACAGCCAGCGAGTGAAGCTCGTCAAGCAGCCATGACATGTGATTTATGGCCTGTGACATACGGTCACACTGAAAAGATGCAGCTTTTACATTAAAAAAAGATGCAGCTTTTACATTAAAGTTGCTTGTCTGATTCTTGGAAGCACTGATCAAAAAGGGAAACCAGACCTATCTGACCACTTGAATTTATTAATAATGAATAACAAATACGTATATGCTTTGTGGTAAAATATGGAACAGAACTGAACCAGAAGATCATGTATTTCATCCTACAGGCTGAATAACTTTCAGTACCTTTCCTGGTACAGAAAGTTGTTGTTAAAAGGTATTAAAGTGTGAGGGAATGACCTTCTGCAATGAAACTTATTGCATCAGAGCTGAGGAAGCCTCTGACTGAAGGTGCTCTGATGTTCAGTTAGTACTGTATTAAGAGTGTGAGTCGCGGTGTTGAAGAATCATAAAACCTCTGATTTCAAACTTTTATTTCAAAATACAGTTGCATAGTACACTAGAAAACCTGTTATATGAGAATGAAACATTTAACTTTGTGCTTTAAAACTAGCGCAGTAGCAAAGTATCCTAATTTAGACTAGCATACAGGAACTTTCACAGGAGAGGGGTCTTCTCTGACTTTTTATTTCATCACTTTAACTTATTATATGGCCACATATTGTACGATGTGGATCAGGTTACATAAAAGGTTACTCAGTCAAAGAATTAGCTGTAACCTGCTGTTTAGACATTACAGACACATTATTGCCTGTGACTGGACAGAGTTGTTACAGAAAAGTTTATCTCATGTGATCCCTGGATCACAGTGAAATGTGACCCCATCGTTACATAAGTCTGCATCACGTTTCTGTTCTGTTGGGTTTAGCTCACTTGCACTTGAAGAATGCCTCAGAGTACATTTTGGCAAACAGCGGGATGAGGTAGCTAACTTTTTTGTGGCTGCAGATATATCATATGTGTAACAGCACTCCCTATAGACATCCTATTGATAGATACTTTAGAACCACACGTCAACACTTATCTTACATGTGTGCGTCGCTGCACAGACACACAAACACACACACCAGCTCAAAGCTGGACTCACAGCCAGGTTCTCAAATGAAAACCACATTGTTGGCAGATATGATTTTATAGTATCTTGACAGCACAAATGACTTACTATAAAACAAAGAGTCACATGCGAGAACAAGCACATTGTCCAGGGAAGCTGTCATGTAGGAGAGGGTCAGCTTACAGCTGTGGCAGTGATGCCTCACCATTTATGGTATCCATTTAAAATGCTGTAATTCACAAGCTCAAGTTAAAAAAGATCCAATGCAAAGCAATGGTGAACAAACACAAAGTGCACCAACATAAGCAAGGCTTTTGCACGTATGGAGTCAAAGGGTCACATAACTAACTGACACTCAGAGTTACAACAAATGCCAGCCTTCTGTGTTTAAGTTGTAAATCCCTTCATTTATGGGACTAAAGAGAAAACAAATACCCAGAGGAAGTTCTGATTTAGAAATCACACAATAAAATATTATCAAAACAGCTGCCCATGTGTTGGGAATTACAGTTAATAATCTGCGGGCCCATTTGGATACACCGTCTTTGTAAAAAGTCGTGAAAATTAACAACAACAACAGGACACAGAAGTGAATTCCATGTTTTGCTGCCTCTGCAGCATTCCATGATTAGTAATGCTGTGTGGGTCTGTTGTTTATGTGATAAAAATCAACCAGTGAATGGAAAATATGTGAAACATTTTGAATATGCCACGCCAGAGTTGCAGCTTAAACAAAAAATGACACATTCTTGGGAGCCTCCAGATAAGAGATGCAGAAACTATGCTCATCTGTCACTCTTGTTTAGTAATATTCTGTGCATGTGTGCATGTCTATGTCCAGTCAGGAAGGACAGCGGAGGACAGACAGAACCAAAAATAGGTGACCCTGTTGACACTGGCCTCACTGTCCTCTTCCCCTCTTTTCTCACACTTACAAGACAGGATTCCTGCCATGCCTTCCCCTTCACTTCCTTCTGAGCTCATCAGACCACGAAGACACCAAAAAAAAAGGTTCTATGTAATCATAGCACATAAACACAGGAGTTATGTGCTCCCACATGCACATGGAGCTGGGTTAATTGCAATCTTAATGTTTACATTCTCTCAACTGCTTAATCCCATTCCATTACATCCAGGATTATTCTGGGTGCATTGGTCCTTGGTTGAATAAATAGTGTCGAAAACACTTCTATCATGATTGGGCAAGTTGGATTTGGTAAAGTCCTCATCCCAAACACTAGGTGTCGCTACTGAGGAAATGAGCCCACTGGTATGCAGGAATAGGACAAGAAGGAGTTGAACAGCAGGTAAATCATTCAGTCGTATATAAATACACCACTTCCTGCTATACTACCACACCACTTCACACGTTTTTGCTTTATTTAATATTTTGAACCTTCTTGAGTTTCAACAGCTGGTATAAATGCCATTAGACCATTAATGGACCAGCTTGTTCCCTGCAGCTCTTCCTGAGGGCAAAGTTTGGGATTTAGTTGTCTTGATCAGTCTATGAGAGAAAGCAGGAGCTTTTTGGTTCTGAACAGCTTCTGAATTTTCATTTTTACCGTAAAAATAGCATCCTTACTAATCAGTAATAATGCCTTCAGGCCAACAACAATTCAAACCGTTCACGATTACTCGTTTTAATAACTCATAACCCACTTAACCTCTCTCTCTGGCTCTTTTCAAGGAGGGTCTTGCTTATCGTGGTGAGAGGAATTCTGTCAATCCTAACTAAGACTGTCACGTGTTCAGTAGAAAGTTAAATGATGAAGAACGGTGACGACTGCTTGAATGAGCCATCTCACTCGAGAAAAAAGAAAGGACAAAAAGTGCAGGGGAACACACACACACAGCACAGTCAGCTACACAAAAAGCATCTGTAATTAACCACAACCATGCAGCAGCACAACGGCTGCTGTGTGTGTTCACTCAAACACACACTTACACATTCAAAAGAATGGGCCTGTGTGATATCAACAGGATATCCAGCAGTAGCCTGAACTCTGCAGTAGCTTTGTTCCATACACATGCCAATAGAAACCCTATTCATCACGTGGGACAAGCACACACGTGCACGCACGCACATGCACACTATTCATGGAGGAAGACAAAGGCAGATTTCAGTCTCCTCATCTTATTCTTTACATGACCCAGCAGCCAAGCAAAGACTGAAATTTACAGACTCAATTACGTAGTCAAAGACACTAAAGTATACAGCACGGTGTAGGAGTCTGGCGTGTTATATTTAGAAAGAGGGGAGAGCTCTACTTTGGGGAGTTTAAGAAATTAAAGGCACAGTGCTTTGTGGATGCTATTGTTCCCAAAAATGTCCACCGTTACTTGGATTCTGGGACCTCATGCCTTAGACCACTTTTTACAAATAAAAAAAAAAAAGGTTGATGCAGATTTAACATTTTAAACTTTTCCAACAGTGAGTTTCATCTTGTGTAGTTTTTTATGCACAAAATTGCTTGCTTTTGGGGAGATTATCAGCCGTTTTAAGGCTTATTTAAAGCTGTTCAGAGAGAAGTGCTGAAATCTCTAAACAATGTGATGTTTGATTAGATCGTTTGACGAACCTTTAAAAGTAAAGTCCTCAGTTTTACATCAATCCACTCAGAGAAGACTCACTTTTTCCACCGGCCACTGAAACTAAAAGGCGACAATATGTTAATACGTTAACACTTCTGCCAAATCCCTCCGGCTTTGACGGCCAACTTAATCTCTCTTGGCCAACAATGCTTGCCCTCTTGTTCAGCAATCTGTAAAAGTTTTACTTGTATTGTATTACTCGTGTTGTGAGGACGTAAATCTGTCCACACAGTAACATGGTCGGGTCACGTCTCCCTTTCAGGGACAAAAAGTCCAGTAGCATAACTTATTATTCTAAGAGCGAAGACTCTTGGAAAGAGTAAGGTTCAGTTAAAGTTAAAAAGTTTAGGAGTGGGCAAGGAAATAAGTAGAGGTAATGATCAACCTGGAGAGATGGCAGCACAACAGTAAGCATGCATGGGGCAGAGAGACTGTATGTGATGCCGGAAAGCTCAAATTTGGCCGTGGCATCGTCCTCCGACTTTCCAAACTCAGCAATAAAGCAGGAACATCTCAAATTTTAGAAGCAAAAACAATGCCCTATAGAAGTGCACGTCATTGAGGCTCAGTGCACGGGGAGGCTTTCCGGCAGGACGTACACAAGGTCGGCTTGATTTTTAATGGAGGGGAAACCTTACTGCCATGGCAACAACAAGCAGCGAAAGTGTGCAGGAGTGAAAAAGGTCGGACGTGGAGATGGCTTCTTTCCGGCGTTGCCATGGTGAGTACGTGGTAAAGGAAAGCAGGGGTCAAAGGCCATCTTTCGTCTGTCCATTCTGCTCCGTCAGCTTTATGGGGAGCCACTTGCATGAGTGAGCACTGACGCACAACATATATTGACTCATCGCCCTGCTTTTACTCACAGTGGAGCATATATTGGTGAGTAATCTGGACCAGAGAGTAGATCCTGTTACACATCATTTCGGATCCATCATTTCCCTGTAATACCATCCACCAACACAGCTGGAGAAAAGTAGAAAATTCTCACAGCTGTCCAGTAACATAAAAACTATAACATCTCATCTGTTGTCACATAGTCCCTCTGGGTTGTGTAAAGGAGGTTAAGGTTAAACGTTTCCTTAAGAGAAGATAAAATTGCACTGGAATACGGTTCGGCCTTCTTAGTCAAGGCAATGCAGCATGTTTTCAGGGTGAATTAAAAAATGGCATGCGATGGAGCATTTTAACGGTGTACGAGCCCAAAATAAACCTTTATCTTTCGTTATGGTGCAAGAAGAAACTAATCCAAGATGGCTTCAGTGAGGGGTGAGTTTGATTTGGATGCAACAATAGGAATGTCATTTCAGATGTTATAGAAAGTGTCAGAGGTTGGCAAAGAAAAAAAGGTAGCGTATTATGTAGGGAGAGCAGGGCCTTGGCCTGTTGTTTAGGACCAGAATGAACCCTGTCTAGATAATGACAAAGATGAAGAAGCATTCTCAGACAGCAGGTGCCAGATAGAGATTAGGTTTGGACCACACACACACAATGATGTCAAGAGGTACAATAATTTCCATGCATGCTGCCATGTAGATGTCTCTGTGGCTCAGAGGCTGCGAAGGTGAGTCCGACTACTCTTTTCTCCACAACATAATGGTGACCCCGACGTGATTTGACTTCTGGAACCCTGCTGAGTGAGTCCTCTGTGCCCCGGCAGATGAGATCAGTCGTGAAAGCCAGCCGGCAGGTATGTTTTCTTTATAGTATATTTAAAGGTATGCTTTAACTATTTAAAGCGGCAGATGTTTGCTGTAGAGGTTCAGTGTGACAGCTTCTGGGGTTCCTTCAAATTAAGAACACAGGAGAAGGTGGTGGGCTCATAGCCTCTTATTTCCTCATCATTATTCAGGAAAACTGTTGAGCACAGCTGACTGTTTGGAGAATAATTGGGCAAACAGCAGCTTGTGAGATGAGTCTGTGAAGCAGGTGGCTGTGAAGGAAGCCAGCCCTGCTGTAATGTAACATGATGTGAGTGCACTGCGATTTGTCAATTGTTCGGCCGGATATAAGTCGATGAGCTTAAACTGGAATTGTGGATCCGCTTTCAGAGCGAATAGGATGCAGTCAGAGGACGCACAGCATCCGCTCATGGTCATGTCTTGGTGCCAAAGGTCAACCTTTAGTGCATAGAAGGGCAATAACCCACGGATCAAGGCCCACACTAGTTAATTAATCATATGTGGAAATTATTTTCACCAGTCAAGGAACAGACGGATACTGATGATTGATTGACCTGAGAACAAAAAAGCTTGAAGGTGGAATCAATAAGTGTATCAACAAAAATATATTCCAGTTATGTGTTAATATCCTTATTATATCTTCTTAGAACTCTCTGGCGTTATCTTAGACCTTGGTATAGGAAATATTTTAAGAAGAAAATTTAAATTTGATCAAGAATTGGCCACAGGAGACATTGTAAGAGGTCACAGGTGAGGCTGATGAAGTGCACGTCAGCTTCCTCTGAGTGTGTAAACCGGTTCGATTGTACTATTTGTGCTTCTGTGTGTGAAATCCTGCTGTTGTGTGTGGATCTGAAAAAGGTCTGGAGTGTGAAAATCAAGGTTCCAACTCAATCCCTATACTTCCTTTAGTCTTTTTACTGCTTATTATATGACTAAAGCACACAAGTTTGCACATAAGGCCTACATAAACATACAGACACATAAAACAGAACATAACATGCAAACTTTGAGTGTGTATATATATATATATATATATACATATATATGGTCTTGAACTGAATGAAAAGAGAAGCTAATGTTGGAAAAAGAGAGCCGAGGTCAGAGTTTGAGCTTGTTTAGGCTGACGTGAGTTTTGGGGTTTGTGAGCGAGACGAGAGAAAGGAGTTCTCCTCGGTTCTTCTTTGGTTAGTCTCTATGTTGTAGGTTGAAGTTGTTTTGGGGGGGTTCCTGTGTAAGAAAATGATTTTTAGGAAAATATTTTCTATTAGCATTCTACCAAAATTCAGAAAATTAAATTTAAGTGAACTTTAGAACTGATCTCATTACATAAGAATAGATCATAATAAATAGATATGTGGAAACACACACACACACAAAAACACAATTACTGCTCACTACTTATACAAATGCTATTACACGAAGGACTTTGAAGAAATGAAAGAGAATAAATAAACTTAAATTACACATTTTCATTTCTACACGAATGCTCTCTGATGGTGTGTTGTTGTTTGTCTGTTTAGCCTTGTTCAGTTTAATTTATCTGCTATTTATGTATGTATTTTGCATTGGGGCCCTTGAATGCTTATTGCTACAATCATATTTTTATGTTATCATGCTGTCGTAGTGTCTCAGATTTTTAGAACATAATAATTAACTTTTTATTTAACTGTATTTATCCCCCCGCGACCCGACCAACGTATTAAGCGGGTATAGAAAATGGATGGCTGTATTTATCCTCGTCTCCAGCCTGTGAGACTGTATTTTAGCCCTTTCTTAATTTGTGTTGAGTTGAAGAATAGGGTGTGGTTCAGTTGTCTTTTTCCTGCTAGATTACAGATTGGGAGGAGTTAATAAAACCCTGTGAGGCAGGCTTAGTGGTGTCTCCACATTTATTTGGTCAGAATTTACAGAGCTGTGACGTGGGTTGTTATCTCGTTCAGATTGGTAAAAGGTTGTTGTGCATTCATCCCATTGGAAGCATCTGGGTAGGGCAAATGTTAGGGCAACACCCTTAGCTTGAGTCAACATTAAAATAGCTTGAGCATTGACCTAGCTCCCAACTAGCAATAACAATAGCAGTAAGCTAAATTGGCCTAGCGTCAGATTAGCATTGGTTTCAGCCTAGCCTAGAGCATAGGCCTCATAAGCTAACATAGTTTAACATCAACATTAACACCAGCAGTAGCCTAGCCATAAGCATATTTGGCAAGATCCAAATTGACCTGAACTAGTATCGAGCTAGCATTAGCATGAGCCTAGCCTTTTAAATGCAATCTCAAATAAGTCTTTTGAGTTTAGAACAATCAAGTGTGACTAATCTACAAAAGATTAAAAAAAAATTACACTGTAAATTTCTTGGGTGAATTGATTATTGGAGAAAGAAATGAAAAAGGTTGAAAAATGTCTTTCTTTAAAAATATTTTCCATGGTAACTGTGGGCCTGACAGAAGATTAGACAGAAAATGTCTTTGGAAGAAGTGTCGTGGATTTGATCCCAAATTTCATTGACAGGAATCAATTATTTATATTCATTATCAACTTTGAGGTCACTACTAACAGACCTACATAAGAGGAAAATAAAAGATCAACAGAGAAGCTTGGCCTGAGAGCAAAGTCTCTAACTGCAGATCAGCATCTCAGTTAATAATAAATCACAAAGCTTAAAAGCTCCAAATGCTTTTTCAGATGACAGATAACCTCCAAACCACCATGCTGCTCCATAATGTTCCCAGTTTAAGTTTGTTAGTTGTTTTCTTTGTCATAAATGCTCTCATCTAAGATTATCTCATCTCAACCCTTCAGGACAGTCCGAACAATACGTTTATCTACAGATTCTGGTTGATCAGTGGCCTGTACTTTAAAAGTACCAGAGAAACATAGTTATTACAGTTATTATTAATTCATTTTAAAATGCATTTGATTGGGAGAGACACCAAAGTACAAATAATCTGAAAACAGCTTTTCAATGCAAGTACCACAGTGAAGAGATAAGAAGCAATAAAATGTCCAAAATAAATCCAGAAGACAATGTTTACAACTAGGCATTAGTACAAGTTTGTTGTTGAATTAAGATTTAACAGCTCCTTTAAAGCGTTAAAGTTCAGAAGATTTCAGATAAACAAGCAGAGCATTTAAAATATTTGCTGCTTTCATTAGAAAACTGTCTAAAGAAAAGATGTTTTACAAACTGAGACTTCATAATTACATCCTGGAGCAGGTCTGAGACCAGCCATTAAAACCATGTGACACACGTGAAAATATCAGGATTTAACAGCAAGGCCAGACAGTCAGATGTCAAACAGCTTCTTATCATCTTAAAGCAGGAAAGGTCAGCCTTTATTGTTTTACAGATCATTTTAACATGGCTTAAACATCTAGCTGATCTAAATACTTCTGCTCTGCTTCTTGCTCGCTGAGATCATCTTTCAGCCTAACATTCAGGTGCAGATGGTGTTTAATCACCAAGCTCAGCTGATTTTTCTAAATTGGAGGTTAGCTCTTCTGCAACAACAAGTTTCACCAGAAACATGAACAGAAAATTTAGAATTTAACTTATTATTTGCTTTCATTACATCTGATTGAACTGATAACACATTCATCACAGATTATAACTTTTATATTAATCATATCATAAGATTTCATTGTCAGATCTTTAACAGCTTAAATAAAGAAGTTATTAAATCTGTTGACAGCCTGTAAAGAGACGATTTCACCAATTCTGAGTTAATATTCATCATCAGTATTCATATTTGATCTCATTAAACCATTTAACTGCAGCAAGGTGCTTTCCAGAAAGGTTTAAAGCGACTTAGATTATTAGGATATTAACAAAAACAGCAATAAAATGAGTGACATGTGAGTCAGAGATCACCAATGGCTTTGTTAAAGAGGAAAACTCATTTAGAGACATTTAAAGGCAGCTGCAGCGAGTCCTTACAAGTCAAGTTAAGGTTTGCTCTTATGGTGCATTTAAAAACAGCCACAGTGACCAGAAGACAAGTGACCACTGTACAAGTGGAAGAATGTAGTAATAATATTAGCAGTTTCTAACCCTGCAGATAAATATTCATTTTAACAGCAAACATTGAATAAATTTAGAGAAATAGAAATAAAAAGATGCCACTCAACCAGATTAACAACCTGAGAAAAGGAGTTTTAGTAAGTTTAAATAATCAGAGGTGTGAGCAGCTCTGATTGGAAAAGGTAGATTAATCCATCTGTAACAGGTTCAACATTTAACTCAACTAGTTTACTTCAACTCCAGTAAAATACTGATTTTATACACTCTGCTCGACCTTACAGAGCAGCTCAGGATCGATGAGGGAGCAGAACAAGCTTCTTATGAAGACACAGTGGCCAAAGTGTTGATTCTGAGTGACACTGAAGCAGTGTGAACAGTTTTGGGGACTCACACCACAAAGGACATTTTGAACATTTATCCAGCAGTGATTGGATGTTGAACCACAGAACATTTGGAAGTGTATTTAATGCTTTTTGAGCTGCACTCTGGGACCATTGCAAGCAGAACAAAGGCCTCAGAGGGATAGCCGGAGACTGTGAATCCAACCATAAACATCACACAAAGAATGAAGGAAGTGAAAACAAGTGACTTCAGGGGAGGGCATCTATATCAGCGCGGGCCTAAGAGAACCACGCCAGGTGTGCAAAGACCCACAGGAGCATGCTGGACCTGTGATGAGCCTGGACCACGAGGAAACTGATCCTCAGCGTGACCAAAGCCCGCCTCTGCAGGGTGGAGCGAGAGCCCCGGTGGATACCTGGGCAGGGCCAGACTTTAGACACCTTTAGGCACAGGGTTTGGGCCACACACACACAGAATGATACCAAGATGTATAAGAAGATCTCACAAGCTGAGGTCACTGGGAATTTCCGTGCATGCCGCCATGTACAAGTCTCTGTGTCGTCCTGATCAATAACTTCCCCATCAGAGGCTGCAAAGGTGACTACTCTTTTCTCCACGACAAGAGTAAGATCTCATCACCTTCCGAGGGCTAAACTGGCTGCTTGTACAGTAAATATGTCCCCAGGGAAAGCTGCTGCCAACGTGCACAAAACCGCGTCCAGGCTCACTGTTCATTAACTTCCCCGCACTGTGTGTCCTCAGTGCACGAAACACGCATGTGTGCACACTGGCAGACATTCTGGGGCTAAATTTGAATCCTTTTTTTACTATTAACATTTTATATCATCTCACTGATATATTTACGCATGTAGCCAGGGTGAAAAGTACTTCAGCACAGCTGCGGTTTGAGCTAATTACTATCATATCCATCAGTCTCTGGCTAATGAAAAAGTTCATTTTGAACACTGGATACTGTACAGCACTGCAAAGTATCCACCTCATACACTTTATTGCCCACATACAGTTTGTGTGGTCCAGGGCAATTAAAATGTTCTCCACTCCATCAAATATAGCCATTTCAACAGACAAAAAAGTCAAATAAAATACACGCGCACACATGTGGGTCCACACATTCGCACTCTGCATACCTCTCAATCACACACTAACTGCCGCCACTTGTATAAATACTCCTGCTGGTGGGTAAGCTAACAACTGACATCCAGAGCTGACATCCAGCCCTTCAGTTACACCCCCAACAGACGCTCCCACCAGCCAATAACTGTCAGGTTTTGTTATTTTTCCAATAAGCATTTAAGCCTTGAAGATAAACTCTAAAGGTTTTTTTTGTGCTGCGATGGGCAGGCAACCCGTCCCCTGGCAGCCCACAGATTCATTTGTGAAGCAGTCACACCTGAGATGTTGTTTCGCACTCAAACCCTTCACAACGAGCAATTCCAAAAAGCCTGATTCACATTTTTCCGTGCCAGTAATCTCAGGACCTTTTGTTTTTTGTATCCACCACAATGATGTTGTGAAAACCTATTTGCGTGTGCTGGCAGCAGCAGCTCCGTGCGTCATAAACAGCCCTAAGTTTGAATGTAGGGCCGCTGCAGGTGGGAGTAGTGACACACGTGCACGGAGGACCTGCAGGGGTACTCGCTGCTGCGCGCTTAAAAAAGCAAACATGGGCCAACACATGACACGGCATGGAGAGTTGACAAAGCAGATCCAGCAGATGCACAAACACACTGGAAGCACTGCCTTTGTCTATCTCAGCAGATGGCTTTTATCACATCTGAATGTGTCTGAATGTGTGACTGAGGGCACAAGCGCTTGTGTGCATTTACTGTAAGTTTGGTGTCATTACCGGAGAACAGTCAGATGCTTTTGATTTCCTCATCCATCCAATCAAGCTAAACAATCTAAAAAAGAAAGAAACAAAACAAACACACATTCACATGTCGCACACGCCCCACATGCATCTTCATTCCTTTCCAATAACAGTCGAACTGCCCATCCCAAAGAGGAATCACATGGAAGGAATTTAAAGACACGGAAAAAGACAAAGGAGGAAAAACCTCTAATTCTCAGAGACACTACAAAGTCAATGAGGTGCCCAGCTTGTTTATGGAGGCTTCGCTTCGCCCTGTAATAGCACTTTGCTCATCAGAATCTGGCTGAATGGTGGTCGGAGGCCAACAAAGCGATGAACAATGGCTAAATAAAGCCTGGGAACAAAAAGAAGCCAACAATGACAAACAAAAGTCCTGCCTAGAATTAACTGAAAGTTAGAGGTTTGAATGGGGGGCAGGAAAGGTTTGGAGAAACAGAGAAAAGTAAGAGGAAGAAAGCAATACAGCTTCAGAGAGAAAAGGAGGAAACTGAGCTGAGAAACAGCTGTAAGAGATGGAAATGTGAACTGATTCTGGCTCGATTAAGAAGTCAGAGAGGAAGTGGAAGAAAAGGATTTTCGTCTTTTTATTAGAAGGATAGACGCAAACATTATCAGGTGCTTTTACAAGCTTTGTAATGACACAATTTTACAGTCACCGATTCCACAGAACTGTGCGCTGCTGCTGAATGGAAGAAATAAGTGTTTCTATGTCACATTTAACAGCTGATTGATTGCTTATTTCTAAAATTAACATTTTAAACACTGGATGGCAAATCAATTACATTATTACAACTGAGTACCAATTTACAATAAATCGAGCTGTGCCAAAGTGTGGTAACGGGAAGCCTGTCTGTGTGAGAGCTGCTCATTAACACCGAATACTGGAGCTGCTTCAGTGTGCCAAAGGTTTTGGCTCAGCTCAACTCTACATTTTGGAAAAATACGGCTGTTTCCGAGATTGATTTCTAATGTTTGAATTGGGATGTCGCCCTCTGATTGAATGACAGAAGCCCATCCTAAGCCCATATACCTGATAAAGGTCAGGCAAAGATTCAGCAGAGAGGGAACTGGAGCTCTTCTTTCATTGTTTTTAGTTGTCTTCCTCCAACACGGCAGGCGGTCATTCGCGTGCGGAGAGCATTTTTAAAAACTATCGTGTCGTGTCACATTTGATCGCTTTAAAGCCACATTCGTCACAGCGGCCACAGCTAGCGTGAGCAGCACGCCATCTGTGAGGCCGATGATGAAGAAACCTCCCAAAATGGAGGAAAAGCAGAAACTGAACGGATGTTTTCTGGTAATATATTCTTTTTTTTTTCACTTTGTTGGTTGAGGATAGAGACAACTTGATATTTGTTTATAGAATTCAAAGGTGAATTGTTCCCAAACCTAAAAATATGGTTCCAGTGGTCTATTGCGAAGCCTCAAGATTATTTCTTTCCAGCGGTGGTTCAAAACCCAAAGATATTTCATTTGAATATCAACTGACGTTATGAAAAAGAGGTCCAGGTCTTATAAATTGGCCCAATTTAAATCAAAACTGTATCCAGTGGTAGAGGATTTAATCGAAGCATCTCCGCACTACTCCTAATAATCAATTTCTATCTACTTATTCTTGTTCCGGATGCACTTTAGCAGGCAAGCAGGACATATAATTGCTGAAAATGTACGGCCCGTCTGCACTGAGACAGCGAGACATTAAAACCTGCAGCCAATGATCCAGTAGATAATGGAGATAAATCATACCAATGACCCTATAATTGAGAATAATATTTAGGAGTTATCTGTGTTGCTGTGGGAGTAGAAATCACACACTACATTATTGAGGCTTTCATGGTCTCCCTCCTCCTGTCCCAGGCCACATAGCTCTCGTATCCGGGCAGCATGGACCAAGAAGCCAGACCACAATAAGGAGTGCGTCTCTGCTGGTTTTCAGTCTCACACAATTTCTTCCTCTTTGTCTGACTTTCATCTCTCTGCTCATCTCCATCTTTCACTCCTTTATCACATGCATGTTGCTGTTTATGTTTCCATGCTGCTGACACAGCGTACAGCATCAACCAGGGAGGTTTTGCTGTCTAAAAAGAGCATCTGTGGAGTGAAATCATCCTGCAGACCGCCGCCTGCCACTGGAAAAATCTGCAGCAGGAATGTGGGACAATCTGACTTGGAATCCAAGCGGAGGACACATGGCCAGAAATGCCCAGCTCTAGCTAAAACTGACCTCATAATTTAAAGGAAAACACCAAGTGAACTGCCAGTTTTATAACATTTTTGTGAGCTAAGGAGACAGGCACCAGTATCATTTGCCCTGGAGATCTATTCACAAGGTTAAAACAGTCTGGACCAAGCAGCAGAAACAAAATGACACCGAAACACTTTAAACACCTCATTCTTGGAACTGCTCACAGTATTGTCAGTGGATTTAAACTGGGTGCCAGTGCTAGGCTTGTGCCAGCTCAGAGCCGATTTAACTGGCCAAATAAAAGGTAGTAAATCAGCTGGACCTGCCAGATCAGCTCAGAGTCCTAAGTTTACAGATGATGGGCTTTCTAGCAGGCTTTGCTGCTAGTTGTCGTCAGAATCCGTAGAGAGCAACATACACATTCATATACTGGCATTAAATACAGCACCAACGATTGATGTTAGCGAGGAATGCTAAGATACTGAGCATTTGTATCCCGAGTGGTTTGTTAGCCGAACACTAAAACACTTTGCATACTCACACACAGAAAAAAAATCTAATTATTGTGTTAGGAGGACATTAACTGTGTTCCCATTAAATGGCCAAATCGCAACCTTGGCAACTGTGCATGTAATGCTGCTGGCTGCTGTTTTGAGCAACTGTCAGTGTGATGTGGGAATGCTGGAGTCAAAGAAACCTCTGGCTCGTAACAGTTTGGTAGTATTTTCACTCAGCTCCATTTGATCTGAAAATTTAATTTGTTTCTGTACATTTTGCTAATAAAAAACAGAGCGACTCATGCTCCAAACTTCTAACTCAAACACAAAAAAAGCTAATGATGAGATACGCAGTCTGTAAACGTATGAGCCCAAGCAGATATGTCAGGATGGGCCGATCTGGTGCCTGATCCGGTTCGTTTTGGCTCAGAGAGCCACCGCAGAACCATGTTACTCCACTTCACTTCACTTTCTCTCAGACAGATTTGCTTGTTATGAGCCTTCTTTCATTTGTTCCCCAACAAAGTTTTAGATGCTCTTTTTGATAACGTAAACCACCACTGAGGTAGTTTTTTTTAAATCAGCTCGATTTGACTTATTAAAGATAAAGAAATTAAATCATTCTTTGTTTTCTCTCACTGCTTTTTATTTTGGACCAAGAATGATTTACCATAGAAACTGATTCCCACCTTGAAACATTTTGTACAAATGTCTGTTTCTCTTGTCCCACTTGAACACCATCTGGTGTCTCACCTTGCTGAATATTTTTATATATATATATAATAATGACCATGACCTGGCCCTGGCATCCTCTTTAAAACAGGAAATGCAAGAGAATGTATGACCTTCACAGAAAGCTCTCTGTGAGGAGGTGAGAGGTCAAAGACGGACCCGATAAAAGGAAACATGTAGACAGAGGAGGGCAGCGCAGCCTTGTCACTGACAGGCTGAAATACCCAGAAAAGGAAACCCGTCACAGGATGACAGAGTAGTTTCTCTTCAGTGGGCTTGTTTCAGTCATTCTGACCTGCCAGGTTGTTTTCCTGACAGAAAAAGGCTCCCATTCCAACACAAACAGTGTAAAAAGACTTCATGTAAGCGGCCACTACAGCACTAATGCTGAGGAAATCTTTCATAGGTTCATTTCCCAACAGCTTGGCCCGCTTCGTGACACAACCTCCAAACATGATGAATCTGAACTATTAAACTATTTGAGTATAATCGTGGCTTTGCATACGACACAAGACACGGCAGCACCTCACATTACCTGAGCAGCAGCCCATGACATCGATGCCTTTTTGGCACTCTATGAATCAGAACAGTGTGGCAGCAGTGGTGACAGACAGAAAAGAAGTTGGAAACCACACAAACCAGATTAGTGCCAGTCTGCAAATAGCCTTTGTCCACTTCCTCCCCCACGCCCGGCACAAACCTGACTTCTGGTCCAGACAGCAACATAATACTGCCTCCAACCCTATGTGAGAGCCATACTGTGACCCTCTTAACTCACTTATAGCAAAGGTATTGTTTACTGGTCAGTGTTTATTGGTTACTTGCTAAGACACAAACATCTGGCACACGGTCTCTGAGCAGTGTCATAATTGTGTCTATTGTTTGACAGCTCGCCAAGGTTCGTATTTGGCAGATGACTTGCAGGAAGTCTGAGTGTGTGAGGTGGAGGTAAAACTATTCCTACAGCAACAACACTGCCCTGATACAAACATCCAGTCTTTATCCTTCCACCCCCATTACTGCTGTCAAATCAAAGTACATTTTAGGTATAAAAATAAGAATCTGATGAATTCATCACCTTAAAAACACCTCGGGAAGACTATGTGACGGCCATGGCAGGGACAGAGAGGGATGGTGGTGGAATAACTTTCAGCTCCTGCTTACATTGGTCAACACAGCTGAGAAAGTAACTAATACAGAACTGAAAAGTCCTAAATAAGCTAAATCTAATCTAAGAAAGCCATTACATCTGCCATGCCAAACTTAAAGTCATTACATGGTTATTGGAGTTTCCTTCAGATGCCAGCAGCTCTGCAGCATGCCAGCACATTTTCTGTGACTGCCAAACTCACTTATGACTGAAACTGGGATAAAACGCCAATGAAATAACTGTGCTAGTGCTGACTCTGCTGAAGAGGTTCGTAAAAGACAAAAAACCCAACAACATTTAGGACGACACAGGACAGCAGCTCTGAGCAAAGTCTCTGTGCGACTTTAACCAGGAAATAAAGCAGCGGTCTCAATAGGCTCTGCAAAAATCCCTCCTGACCTCATTCTATCAAACCCTATGAGATGGATGGAAGAAAGGATCCAAAAAAGCTGTGAAAATCATTTTTTAAAAATTAGAGGCTTTGTTTTCTTTTCCCTTTGTGTCTGAAACTACCATATTGCAGTGAAGACGTGCCTCACCCTTTTTTTTCCTTTTTCCTTTCATTATTCCAAAATCCAATCATTCCTTATGTAGTTCATATTGGCAGTACAGTGAGGAATTTGGTGTGGTTCATGGTCATAAAAACTAGCTTGTTGCTTCGAGCAGGTAACCGGAAAAAAAAAGAAAAAAAACAGAACATCAAATCCAACATCGAAAGATTTCAGTGACAAAGTGAGGAGATTATGACAGCTTAACATCTCTAAAAAAGTGAACAGTGAACTCTGAATGAGTTCAAATGAGTTACGATTCAACTAAAACAATTAACCTGGTTCAAGACAAACAAAATGAAGCATTTTGTGAACAGAACACTTGACAGATTACTTCTGCAACTCAATCAATAAAGAAAAGACACGCTGGGTGCCGCCCTGAGATCCTGACACATCACGAAGGCGTCATTCAAACAGTATGTACAAAATCTTGCTTTTCTCCCAGCCTCACGTTGGCCACCCTCCCAACTTTCTTTGTCATTGCTCTGGGAAGTCTGCAACAAGAAGTGCTAAACAAGAACAGGAAGAGGAAGTTGGTTCTCCATCCAGACTGCTTCCCAGCCAGAAAAACTAAACTTTTGCTTACATCATATCGCAGCCGAATGGCTCGTGTGCTGCGATGTCAAAATGCTTTTCATCACATGAAAACTGTTCATACCACCGTGCTTTGCCATCATACGTCTTCTGATTTCTCAGGTCTTAAATGGGGAGCGCCAGCTTTAGACCACAAACGGGCCAATAAAAGTCCCCCATTAAAAATGTGTTGGGCTGCCCCCCCAAACTGAATCTAGGCTCAGTTGGCCAGCAGTCAGGATTTCTGTTGGACTTTCATGAGAGAGTTGCTTCTAATTTGAGAACAAAGACTGGAAATATAAGCATATTGTAATAAGTCAATGGCATCGCCCCCATCCCACGAACAACTGACAAATGGAAATGATGCGGTAGGCATGGGAGGCGTTTGTTTTTGGCTGTCGGAAAAAAGAAACATTCATAAATACCAGCAGCAAAGTTCTAAATCAAAAATTCCAGACGGCAGCCATGGAGCTTAAGTAATACAGTGAAGGTCTACCGGCTCAAATATAAACCTGAATATGTGGCTTGAAGCAAAAGAACAAACCCGAGGATCCCATTTCACTTTTCTAAGCCAGTGCACATTCACAGTCTGAATGGCCACCACATGGCAACCTTTAACTTGGCCAAGTTATCTACGAAGCAGATACACAGGAGTCTCCTCGTTGTATCCAAGGCTCTGACATTCACCAGCCAGCCTGGCAGCAGCCCCTGCCCCCCACCTTAAACCTCGCAGCCTCTTACATGCTGCAGCCGCAGAGAATTTTCTGAAGGTATCTGAAGTATTCAGAGGAATCGAGCTTCAAACAGAATCTGGGAGAAGGAATAAAAAGAAGTTACACTTTGATGTTTCTCTAGCCTTCTAAACTAACCTGAGCATATATTCAGAAAGTCTGGCTCATTCTCCTTTCTTCTTCCTGGCACCCCCAAGGCAAAGAAATATGCATCTAAATTAATATTCCTATGGCTCCCTGAGTGGGCCTCCATGTCTTTTACATCAGTGCCCAACCCCCAATAGACCGTCACCCTTTCCTCTCGTCCTCTCAGCCTCGCCCTTCTTAACTCGAGTTGTTACCAGGTTATCAGGGCAATCCAAGTCATTCATCATGATTTCAGTGCCGATTTAAACCCCTGGAGCATTCGTCTCCTAACCTGCGTGTGTGCAGATGTTATACGACCGTCGCTACAAGGCAAATACATGCGGCAGCTAATAGGGTGCACATCACAGCGCGCATGGGTTCATGCTGCTGTGAGTACGCATGCATGTGTGAGCAAGCCGTCTCTGACACCTGCTGCAGCTTCGGGCAAGCTGCTGCGAGGTTAACACGGGCCACGAGCCAAGTCACGATTACGCTGAAAGATGTTCTGTTTTTTCAATGAGAAAAGAGAAGAGAAGGGTGGACTGGAGTGCAGCTCAGAGCGATTGGCATCCATAATTTATTACACGAAACAAATGCCTTGTCAGTCGAGGATGTTTGGAACGGTGCAAAACATCTGGGCAAAGTTAGCATTTTCACTTCATAATAAACTGATTTTCACCATCTCTGGGGACATGTGGGGGCAAATTAATCAATCTGTCCCTACTGTAGTTATAGAATTACCTACAAGAAATTCTCTAAATATAGTAGTGTTAAAGCCCATTATACTGGAACCATCGAGACTTCAAATAAATTGAGCAGAAAAGGAACTGTGAGAGCTTCAACCTGAAGCCAAAATCTGAGTTTAAGAACAGTGGAACTGGGCAAAGACACAAGACGAGCTACAAATAAATCTGTTTAACAGAAAACAAGAGTTCTGCTCAATTTAACATTTCAACATGTTATTCCTTTAGCTGAGAGAAGCCTAATCAAACTGGAATAGCCCCAATAAGTTGAAAATCACAGAAAGATGGCAACATGTGATGGTCTGCTGACAGTGGGTGAGAATCTGGCTTCGTGGGATGTCGAAATGTAGAGATTTACATTATTGTGGTTCTGCCGCTTCAGTTCTGGGCCAGAAAATGAGCTTTTATCACCATGTGATCCTTTGCAGCAGTCCTGTGGTCAGCTTTCGAGGCACACATTGATTTACAAGCATGATTTTTTATCTTTATTTCTTCTGACAGAAACACTTAATGCGTTATATTCCAATATGAAATCAACTGTGATAAACTGGTAAAGATCTTCTTTGCCCCTATTCTGCCCCCTATTGTCACATCCTGTTAACAATGAAGCTACAAAAAAAGAGTTGGGTTATATAAGGGACTAAATTTAGAGGGGAAAAGAATTCTCTCTGAGCAAACTCCAACATAATAAGAAACTGGGTAAGGCAACAGAAGAATGAGGCAAATCAACCTGACAGCTTCATCAGCAACCAGAGCTGTAAAAAGCTGTAAAAATTAAATGAAAACCTTTTTTTTTCCCCACATAAGAAAACAAACATAAGTGTCATCAATAACATTTGGTCACTGGAGTAAAATACAACAGATAACAAAGGAAAGAGATTAAACCAAGAGCCCTGAGAAGCTGCCGTTCCTCTGTGGCTGTTTGTCATCAGGCAACAGAAACAGCACAATTACTTTTACAGAGACATCGCTTATTCAGCTCCAAGATCTATTATAGCTGGGGCAAATAACCGGGAGCAGACTGAGGCAGCGCAGCAAACAGACGACACTCACACACATGGATGAGCCAGTTTCCTTTAACCTCAGCTTCAACTTGCAAGGCAGGAACGGCCTTGAACGCTATTAGCAAAGCTGTAATCACCAAGGATCTAACCTGGGAGAAGAGCAAACTGTGCTGGTTAACATCCAGCATCAGTGAGAGGAAATACGTTCTTCTTTTCAAAAGAAACTCAAATTCAGTTCATTTATTCACTGTGACACGATGAATAAACATGAATGAGAAATTCTATATATTACACCAAAGAGGGAAGAATCTACCAAGTTAGAGGAGCTTTTAGAGAGGACAAATATTTATTTAACAGGAGACTTTGCAGTCTTTTTGTCTTGAAGAAATGTTTGAGTATGCACAGGTTTAACTCTGCCTTTAAGGTGATGAAGAAATAATGCTTTAATAGCTTGTTCACCTTTAAATAGAAGAAAATGCAGAAAATATAGTCTGACTGGGGGAGGGTGGCTGAAAAGGAAAAGGATCCTCCAGTTTAGGGCTCCGCCCTCTGCCACCAGCAACCAACTGGCCAAAACTGTCGTTGTCCGCTGTAGTTTCCAACAGAGACGGACGTAAATCCCTGCCTGTCAAACTCAATCCTCTTCCTCCAGCACCATCATAAACGTTCAGTGTCTGAGTATTAATCCTGACCTCTTGACCGTCAATCCTATCAGCTTCACAGTCTGACCCCACAGACTATTACCAGGTCCAAAAGGTGGACAAATACAGTAAAATCTCAGGTCTAAAATGCACCAAACCCAAGAAAACAACATGCAAGTCGTAAAGCAACATGCACCTGCCAGATTATCCCCAATAAGCTTTAAATGGCTTCATAGCAGGAGACCCCGACCCTGCGACGCTTGCTTGTGTGAGTGTGAGCATCAAATGTGCAACGTTAAGACAAAGAGCAACACCAGAGGAGAGAGCAGAAGCCTGGGGATTAAAAATTCTTAGCAGGGGGCTATTTTTGGAGCAAGCAGGACCAAAACAGACAGCAGCCGAACGCAGACGGGCGCACTGTTAAACGCACAAACACACTCACGCTGGTCACCGTGCCAGTTGACTGTGGCTGCGTTGGGTTGGCTCTGGCCAGGAAACACGGGTCCTCCCCTCAGACACGTGCACGTGCGCCGTCCGTTACACTCAAACACACGCAGTCAAAGTCATTTTAAAGTGCACGTTTTCCCAGTTACAGTCAAATCTTCTTACAGATTTTAAAACCATTATGGGCGACGGGAATAAATTACTTTTTGCAAAAGCCCTCAACGAGCTGAAAGACAGCAGCACACAGAACAGAGGTGTACAGAGTGCTCTGTGTCCTGTTCAAGCACATTCATCAATTTAATGTTCGCCCGAGACACAAAGTAAGTTCTTTTGGTGTAAAAAGTAAATGAATATTACTGATAAAAGCTATTTAAAGCTACAGCTGTGCAGGTTTTAACTGACCCATCGTTCCCGTAATGACCGTTAACCTTCACTGTAGCACATTATTACTCAGAACTAACATTTAAAGCTGGCTGACCAAACAGATATTTTGTTTTCTTTCTCAAGGTAGCATGGTTTTCTCACTCCACCTGAAAGTCTGTGCACACAGGAGGAGGATTTTACTCCAGCACGCTGCTGGTACTCCTTCACTCTGGAAAGTGTGTGTTTGTGTCTCGTTCTTCAGCACAGTTGGCTCGATGTAAGAGTTTTAACAAAGTTTTTAACAGACTAACTTTAGCTGAGTTTGTGCCTGTAACGGTGGATCTCTATGCATCTTTCTAACTGAAAGGTGACAAAAGTCTTCTTAAATTATACTGAAATGCTATATGCTCGCAGTCCTTTTGCCTTCAGCTATAGACTGTAGGTCATACTTATAACAGTTCTTCTTCTTCTTAAACTTACATTGGTATATAATCTGCCATTAATCTGCACCACCATGAGTTATGCTGAGACTTTGCAAGCTACCACATTGCATATGTTTGCATCACCCCTATCATTTTCCTGCATTGATTAAAAAAGCAGACAATAAATCAAGCTGCCTCTAAAACAACGCCATAACAACGTTTCTCTTTCCATTAATCTGCATTAACTGGTGAACTCTCGCTCTCCAGAAGGCAGCAAAGATATAGTCCCAGAGAGGCCACGCCTTAGCTTGGGTCACTGCAGTAAGTTCAATCATCCAGTGAATCGTTTCCTTTTGAGCGCTTTTTGCACTCATGTCAGGGGCTCAGGAAGCAGTGTGGGTAATCCACTAATAACAGGTTTGGTGGTTTGAGCCTCAAAATCTCCACATGTCAAGAAACTGAACCCAAAAGACCTCCACCTGGCAGCGTAGCTGCCTCTCACACTCAGCCTGCGAGTGTTTGCACGTGTGCAACAGTGAAACAAAAGGCAGAACTCAAAGAGAATAAGCAGTAAAAAACATTATCAGAAGGTTATGTTTGGAAATAGACTTTTAATTATTCTCATACGCAGCAATCTAACACCTGCTGGCAGTTTTCTCAGTCACAGCGTTACACTAGCCTGCTGCGTGTGCTTCGGACTGATGCCCAGCGTGATTACTTCACCACAGTGGGGGTTTTCTCATGTCTCCTTCCTATAAAAATAACACAACCTCCGGCAAAATGCACTGCAGGGTCTGGCCGGGCAGGCGGTTTCACGTATGCTGTGATAGAAAATTAAACAATCGGTGTGATGGCGAGAGTTAGAGCCTCCTGCCATTCATTTAGCGTGCACTCCTTCCCTCGTCTGCCACGCCATTCCCAGTAATGGTCAACTCGGGTTTCTCTGCGAGCACTTATCCTTTTCTAATAATGATTCAGAGTTACTACACATGGTTAACCAGACACAGACACTGAAGATAAGAGAGGGGGCGACGGCCATTTCCACATGAGAAAGGAAACAAGGAGGACCAGGAAGATGAAAAGTAAGTGAATAATGATCCATCTTATGTGTTTATGATTAGAAATAATCATTTTCGAGACATGAAACTAGAATAACCTGTGATGAGGAGACTTGTCTGATCAAGTCTTCTGATATATATAGTTAATCAGTTATTCATCGTGTTTCCACAGACTTTTACAGGGTTCCCACATAGCTAATGTGGAAATGAACTCTTGACCAGTAATTTCATTTTTACACAGAAAGTTTCTAAAAAGTTACTATGAAGCACAAGATTTCACCTTTTTTACTGCGTGTTGTCATTCTTTAACACATCTTCGGCCCCTGCATTGCACATCATCTCCACATCAAAGCGCAGCTTGTTAATATAACACGTCCCACAAACCGAGCCATGATTTGACACGTAGGTGTTCACTTATACACCAAAGGTCAGTAAAAGCCACATGTGACTGAACCTGTGGTGTAGCAGATAAACCATGGCTGTTCATGTTCATACCCACAACCAGTTTTGGATCAATAGCTAAGCAAACTTCAGACTGTCTTCAGAGTGAGCAGCTGGGACAGGGAGAACACTACAATGTATGGTGGTGTGAGCCAGCAGCTGTGAGGTGATGAAGCTAATAACTGCTCCACCATGCAGCAAAACCAGACTCTGAAACTTGCCCAAACTTGTCTTTTTTTCCAGCCGAATAAGAATGACAGTAATAGTAATCGAGACATGGCAAAACCAAGTCACGGCATTTTCAGCTGTATTTTCTGTGGTTGTGTTGCATTCTGCTTTCCTGCTTCTGGATAACACTGAACTGATACATTATCTGCTATCTGAAAGCATCACACGTGCTTCTGGTTTATAATGGATGTAAATGGGCATGAAATAGAAACACAAAACATATCAATCTAATTTGAGTAACTGGATTTAGGTTCATATCTGGAATGATCTAAATGTCATAATACCAACACTGTTCACCGCTCTGCTGTGTTCAAATCTGCCAGAGAAGAGGGGTTAAAATAGGAGCCTGTCCCTGTTTCTGTGCAAGCTCTCCATCAAAGAAAGCACCATCGCTGCAGGTGACAATAACACCCTGCTTTTACCTCAGAACCTCCCGTTTGCTGGAAGGCCTCTGATTTCTTTCCTTTTGTTCTGTCTAAGTCTAAGAGCCTGGAAGTGGAGGGAAAATAGCTATTTCATCAACAACATGTGTCAGCTTGTATGTGTGTACATGCGTAAGGGTTCATGTGTGTGGGCACATTCGTGTATTTCTGCCAGATTTAAGCCACACCTGTCCGTCTTACCCAGGCTTTTCATCTCCCAAAATGTTCCCGGAACAATGTGTAGATGCACGCTCAGCAGATTTCTTTTGAACATGACACCTGTTGCAAGTTTGGACAGCAAGTCCTGCGGTGGACCTAAACTTCCATCTAACTGGTAGCAACAGAGACACACCTTTTCTGCACCGCAGGCTGCACGTTTCCAGCTCATTTTCACACGTGTTGGATTTGGATCAGACAACTCGGCACTGCAGCCGAGGAAAGAAAAACAGCAGCCGCGTTTCTGCCCAACACTTCGAGGCAAACTCTTTCAATAGCAATTAACTGAAACTAACATCGGCGTCATTTCCATTAGCAGGTCAAATACAGTAGACGGGGTCATGCCATCAGCCAGCTATGTCACGCAATCACGGCTGCTAACCGTGAAAAAGAACAACTTTGAGGAGGACGACACGAGCAAAGTCGAAGGAGAAAGGTCTTTAAAATTCTTTTAAAGTCGGCATGTTGGGTTTATTCTGACATGTCAGCGAGTAAAGCCTTTCTCATTTATCATCTCCACCTATACAAGTGTCTTGTGACACTTTGCGGAGAGTGATTGAGCGCAGTCACATGCAGCAGGTGTGATGTGGAACATAACGTTCTCCCATTGAAAAACTCCCGCTGCGCTTGCTGTGAATCTCATGGCTGAAAGCAAACAGACAGCAACATCAGGTGTGCGGGGACTTTAGGCTTCACCTACAATAGTTCACCAATTAAGCTGCAATTAAACAATTTAGCTCCGTAACCAGCTGCTGTAAAAGCAGTTTTATACAGCTGTGAAACGCACAGCTGTCTCTTTTATGAGCAGACAGCAGCGATCAGGTAGCAGTGTGCAGAAAGCTAAAGAGCATTCCTCAGAGTTCACCTTCCTCCTCACATCCTGCTCCCCTCCTGGTGCTGTGAGACCTTCACAGTGCAATAATGGGATCAGATTAATGTGTAGGCCGCTAACCCCATTTAGCCTTCATCTTTATGTTGGCTCTCCGAATTATTTGTTTTATGGCAATCACGCTCTGCCAAGTTTTTGTTTTTTTTCCAAGGCACATAAAAGCAGACGAGAAGAAACTAAAGTTCAGATCAAGAACATTCTTCACTTAATTTGGTTTTCATTGGATCACAAGTAAGTAAAACTAAGAATAGTGACTTTGGTTTCAGAAACAGCTGTAAGAGTTCTGCTTTGTCTCTGAACGCATCTGATGCCACTTCTAAAAATATGTGTTTGTACAACGAAGACGACCGGCTCAAGTGTAAGATTAGTCCAAAGTGACTAATTCATCTTTTTTCCTGCTTGGGAGAATTTAGTTTTTTAGTTTTAGCACACTGTACACCTTATTAATTACTGGCAGTATTGTGTTTAACCTCCAAGGTGCACATTGTTGGCTTTAACCGCTTCACCTCCTTCAGTTCAGCTCATGAAGCAGCAACACTGCATAACTACGCATCTTTGATTCAGTATTTCAAAAGGTTTTATCTGTGCATTTTGGTCTTTTAGTAAACCTTTAGTCGTATTTCATCATTTCAAATAAACAGAAAAGGATCTTTTTTTTTGGAAATGAGACGAGTTACTTCCACTTTCTGAAAGCATGCATGTGAAGGCATTCTGCAAATGATGCTCACAGTTCTGCAATCAACTTTCTGTAAGTGTCAGATCAACACTTCCATCACCAAGTGGACTGATGTGGTTGTGACTGTTCAGATTTGGACACGCTGTCGTTCATGTGTGAATCCCACTTCCTACTTTCAACTTGAATGTGTTCAACGATAACAATCTGAATCATACATGAATAGCTTGTGTGTATTTGTAGTTAAGGTATGAGAAAACCAACCTGTAGTCTTTGCAGTTCTTGTTTCAGTTCCTCAAATAACACATTTCTACTGTAAATCCTTTTCTAACTATATATAAAAGATTATTTCAGAGTATGCTGTGCTCTCCCTATAAAACAAAGGCTTATTGGGCCGTTTACATTGCATTCTTACATATATTTGACACCTTTCAGGCCCTCAAGGTGCTGCAAAGGAACATGATCACGGGTGAGCTGCTAAAATACTGGCAGAGCGAAATGTGGGAAATATGACATCACTTTCCACTGATATGTGCATCTGTGGGGCTTAAACTGGAGGAGAGAGCTTAGAGAAAAAAACTGAAGCGCTACGGCAGTGCACAAAAGTGTTGAGTCACTGTCTGAACAGCGTAACTAAATAAGTCCCCCAGTTTAAATATTTATCAGCCTCGTCGGTCCGGCTGGAGTCCCGCACTCCAGATTCCACGAATGAAATGACAAGGGACCCCTGTGGTGGTCAGAAACGATTACTGGCTTAAATCTTTACAAACATATGCCATCTCTGATGCAAATTTGTCAAATTCAAAGTGAATCTGTGATGCATTTGATGACCCGGCACAGAGTGTAGTAAAATATAGACACACTAACATAAAGTGGTTGTTTGTGTTGAAAACAACTCGCTGAAACAGTTTTATTTCGTCCCTACAGTTTTTCAGTAATCTGCTCATATTGCCAATTACTTTTTCTATCCACCTTTGGAAGTACTGTTGAAACGGGTCATCTAACAACCTGTTAGCCATCATCAGATGTGTCATCACTTGAATCCGTTTCAAAAAGCTACATTTCTAAGGGCAGAAACCTTAGGGCAGAGCCCTAAATGGCCGGTCAAAGACGTCAAATATCTGGGTGCTGCTGAACATGCAGTTTTGTTCCTTTCTCATGTTTTGCTTTCTTATTAATGGATGAATGATTTTTCAGTTAGAATTCAGAGGCAGAGTTATTCAGTCCTCATCCTCGGGTCCACTGCCCTGCATGTTTTACAGGTTTCCTTCCTTGAAACACACCTGATTTAAATGTCAGTATATTTAGCTTCCACAGAGCTTAATGAAGAGCTCCTGACCTGCCCCATTTACCTGAATTATTGGGTGTGTTAGAGCAGGGAAACGTGTACAACGTGCAGGGCTGGAGGCAAGAATGGGAAAGACTGGCTTAAGGCAGGCTTTTCTGTCTGATGTTTTCCAAACATAGCAGCTCATGTTCATAAGTCTCAAAAGCTTTCAAGATGCTTAAATGTTCCTACTAAACGTCCAATATTTTCAAATGAACGCTCAGTTTCACAAAGGAAACTCTGCGTTTCAGTGCGTCTGTGCCTTGTGATTCTGATCCAGACTACACGAGTGTGCGTTTCTTTGTGTGTCGGATAGTCTGCTGCAACAAAAGCGGGGCAACAATAGCAAAAGAGCTGCGCTAAGTCGTGCCCTAATTTCTCTCTCCTCCATGCTACGCAACAACTAAAGGAGACCCCCAACCCCCACTGCGATGCACTGCAGTGGCAACACACAAACATGCGCACACACAAGCAGAAATACATGGAAAACACTGCACGATCTGTGCATTTCTACAGCAAAACCACAGACACAAAGATGAATGCATGAAAGGAAACCCCCACTCTTCTCCCTTCTCTGATAGCAGTGACAGCACACCTCCCCTCCCTGTCTCCAGTTTGTGCTTCCTCTCCTCTCCCATCATCTACTAATCCAAGGCCTTCACTGCTCTGCTCTGAGCTTTTCTAAAGGCAGTTAGAAAATAAGGCCATGCCAGTTTTTGAACTCTATTGTGAGTGACAGCCCCCCCCACCCCTTCTTCATACACTCTTTCTTCCTGTTGCCCCCGGCACATACTCATCTTTTCCTCTGGAAGTCTAAAAAGAGGGTTCAGAGAATTAGTTATGGTGTGTTGTGCGTTCATGTGTGTATGACCCTCATCTATCAGCGCAGCTGACAGCTCAGCCACTGAATGACTGCGATTGGCCTTCTCATTACTCCCCGACAGCACAGTGGGTGGCTGCAGAAAAGCAAAGGCAGCGCGTAAAGGCAGGGAAAGACTGAGACAGGCATGCACTGCGTGCACTGTGCATTGCCGGGGATTCCCACCTCCCCTTTGTCAGGGACATTTACACATAGCACTCAGTTAGGCAGCAGCTTGTTTGTGAGGCTGCAAAGAGCCTTTAAAAGGTTCAACTTGAAGTTCGTGTAATTGCTTTAAAAAAAAAAAAGCAGCTATTATCAAGAGAGTGCTAATGGGTGGAGAGCTGTTTTTAAATCAGGCACATAGCACACATGCCTGTGTGTGCTTTTAGGGTCCGGCCTCTCATATTCTGTATACACAGTGAGCCAACTAGCCTTTCAGGACCATTACAGGGATGAGAAGATAGTATCGACTCTTTAGTAATGTTTCAGCCGACTCGTGGGACACTTATCATGCTTTGAAGGGGCACACTACCTGCTGTTTAATCAGGTCTCTTATAAGCTTTCTCCTCTTAACCCCTGGGTTAATAACACTGGGATAACATTGACTTATGAACCAGGGAAACAGGACTACAAACACAGTGATTTTAGCACATCAACACTAACTTAATTTGAACACATTTGGAGCAAACGTTAAATGTTGAGTCAATTTCTGTCCAAATTTCGCTTGCAGAATAGACCCGTTGTTTGTCCTCGGAGGTCGTCTCGACTGCTAACATTTAACCCTCATCCCAAATGCAGACCAACAGAAGCGTTTTTTCATCAAATGCAGAAACGTTTCAGGGACTATAAACGGGAGTTTTTAAAGAATGGTTAATGGTTTGTCATTCTGTGGTGCAGGGAAAGAAAATAATTCAATGCAAATCCAGATTTCTGAGTCTGGATTACAGTCGTCTCTGTGATTGGCATTAGTTCAATAAATAATCTCATTTAAAGAAAACACTCGGTCATCTCCTGTTGACGTCTTTTTCTCCCTGACACCGTACAATGGATAAGTACAGCGAGGACCTCCGGACAACCTTCCATCTGGTGGCACCATTTAATCAGCTCACTGAAAGTAAGGAAGCACACGCACACACTTTGAGGCTGTGCTACACACCTATGGCTTCCTCAAAGCCCGGTAAACAACGGGCCGCATCCACAGTCATAGCATCACGACTTCCACAGAATCCCACTTCACTTAAACACCAACAGGAGACGCTGCTGACGCTGCTGGGAGCCATAAAGAAGTAAATCTGTACACACGACTCAGACGATGCGAGCTGCTTTCTTATAATGTCTCCAGGTGGGCATCATTGAAAAAACCAGCAGCTGGAGTTCCTGAGTATCTCCCGTTGAACTTGCTCAGCATTAAAATCCATTAAAAATGATTTCCAGCATCAAGTATGTCAGAGTTCAACCAGTGAAAAAAAAGTTCATTCCTTCAGGGTCACTGACACCGAAAACATGTTTAAGACGATGAAGAAGAAAAGTGAAAAATGATCCTCTGTGATGTCGTACAGTCTGGAAAATGTTCGAAAATGCCAAATAAACACACGATCATACACTTATTTTGCACATTTTTTTTTTTTTACCCAGGACGCTTTTACATCCATCCATGGCCAACCTAAAATAACAACTGCTTTCTTTGGCAGGATAAGAAATCCTTTTTTGAATTAAAACGCAGCCACCTGAGTGTTAAAGGGAATGTTTCCTCTCTGCCGTCACACTCTTTTGTTTGTCGTTAAACTTGAATTTTGTGTCTATTGACACACTGATATTTTATTTTATGTCGGGTTCAAACTGCAACATGTTTTCATTAAAGAAATTTGAGATGTTAAAACTGTTCCTGGGTCGCAGCTTGTCTATAACAGATGATGGTGGGTCCTGGAGCCGGACCAGTTGGGAACCGCTGCTCTAAACCATCAATACCTTTGCAAGACAGACGAGATGCTACAGGCTGCGGAGCCACGTAGAATCTGAGGATGCAGAAATCGATTTGCACAGCATACGTCAACACATTGCACTGTTTACATCCATCCCCAACAAAGTGTGGGGATTTTATTTATCTATTTGGTTAAACAGAACTGAGCTCTGCTCTCTTTGGAGGACAGAAATGGCCTACCACAGCACAACTGCTATAAACATCTAAAAAGAAAACATCCTGGGGCTCTCCGCCTCACAACAACGAGTCAGCAAAGTCCGACTCGATCACAGTGAGTGACGTGCGATTGTTGGTTGCATCGGCACATGGGAGTTGTTAGTTCCTCATGCCTATTGTGTTCAAAACAAACGCAGAGAAGGACTCTGCGTAGCCAAGCAAACGCGAGCGGCTTGTGAGACAAATCCATCACTTCTGAGGACGATAAGTGTTTAATCAACTGAACGGAAAATAACATTTGTTTAATAGATTCTTAACAGATTGCGAGCTGCAGCCAAGAGAAGCATTAGCAGCAACTGGCTGACTTTAACGTAAAACATATAATTAATGCCATTTTTTTGTAAATGGTTACATACGGTAGAGATAAATTCAAGAAGCCAACAAAACAAACGCTCTTTGATTAACCTACTGGGCAACTTTCAGCTGAAAACACGTCGCCATCATGTGTCGGTGTCACAGAAAGCCCCTAAACACGGTTTCCCGCGCAGCCCGGTGAGTGCCAGGCTGGTAGTTAGGGCTTGTTTGGCTGATTGAGTCATGTCATGTAAGAGGTGGAGCAGGGAACCAAACATTTTTACAGCCTCCATAATAACAAGCCAAGTCTGGCCTTAAATGGCATCTGGCTGACACACGCACACATTTGGACGTGTGCTCGTCTTGCTGCACATGCATCTACCGTCTCAGCTTGTGTACGTTTGAAAAACACACACTCAAGGGAAATTTTGTGGCTGTAAAGGTCCACGCTGGAACAGAGTTTGTGTGCGTGTGAGGACAGGCGCTGGTCTGTACGAACACTTCATCTGTAACGGAAACATGAAGCAGTCCAACACCCACAAACAGGAGCTGCTGGAAGTTTGCAACACCGATGACCTACGTGTAAAACTGTCTTCTATTTAAATAAATAAATCACACTTATGAGCAATGATGTGTCAAAAGAAGCTTGCATAAGAAGGGTAAAAGAAAAAAGAGAAGAAGAGCATATCTATGGTAGGTGGGGAGTTTACCATCAAAACTATATTCATATATAACTGGCTGATATTATCCAGGGTTACTGGCTTAGAAAATGACCACAAAGGTCAACATTAGTATCATTTTAATGCTTTCATATGTGGAAAGACAACTTTTTCAGTAACTTTTACTCAAAACTCATTTTGTACAGTCTGTCATAGTTTAAGTGACCACACTTTGCAGAGAATATTAAGCAACTTGCTGCCATCCTGTTTGTGCTTAGCAATGTGTGGAGCAACCTAATCAGAGGATGCAAATATGGAGAAACTTCTGTGACATATGAACAGGCAGGTGTGCTAAATAACTGCAGCTCGTGTGAGTCAGGAGCAGCGCTGCCTTTCACTTTCTCTCTCTGTAATGTTCATGCAGTCGTTAGAATGAAATCAATCAAGTGACAGCTAAAAATCTGGGGGAATTTACACCATCCAACAAATGTTTAGGGTTTCAAAGGAGTTTAGCACATGATATCAATTTAATATGTGCTGCAAAAGCACAGACCCGGTATCCTGACCTCAGAGAATCTGGCCACGCTGTTTGATTTATAGATCCAAGAGACAAAAGAGGAATTGTTATCGCAGCTTCGCATCAGCTGATCAGAGCTTTGTGACAATAGAGCAATAAGCTGGTTTGCTTTCCACAGAGGCTACAGCGGCAGCTCCAACTGTCTGAGGTGAAAAGTTCAGGTTAACTAGAAGGCAAGGGCGTCCCGGACTTTCCAGCATTCGTCCTATCTGGGTAGAAACAGCCTGCTGAGTCTGCAGCTTGCTGACTTCCAAGAATAATCCACTCATCCAGTCACTGACTGGCCACTTCAGACTCTTCGTACAACAGACCCAGGTGGGCGGCGTTGTGCTCTGGTTGAGAGTCTAAGACATTCAGAGCATCTGATCAAGTCTCCAGGGGATTTTGGATGCTGCATCATCTCCTCCCCCGAGGAGACTTGTCAGCTATGACAACAGTTTTACGGCAGCAAGAGAAAACAGACCCACACTGCAGAGAATCACCTGCATGAAAATGATGCGTCAACATCAGGCAAAACTACATCATCCAAGAGCCGCTCTGCCTGACTCGACTGTGCACGGCGGCACCCTCTTCAATGGAGATTCAACTATCGGGTTTACGCTGGTTTTCTGGTGGTAAAACTTAGATTTTAGGAGCGTCCCTTCTTTTTGGCACAAACGCCATCAAACCCAACCTATAAAACTATGAAACGCTGATCACAGGAACTGTCAAAACTCATGCAGATATGAGGCACTGATTGTGAGGAGGGACCAAAGCTGCGGATCAACGAAGCAGTTTATATGGAAATTAAGCTACTTATCAGCACAATTTTCAGTCTGGGATCATAAGCAGGGTTTTTCCATCCGAGACGTCCTTCCTGGGCTTTGCTGTGTGTTTTTAGTGTCCAACATCCTTGCTGCTTCTCCAGAAAAACCTCAACCGAAGCCCCCGACGTGTTCTGACCCATTTAGGTCAGTTCAAATGCAGCTTTAATCTGAGCTAATAAAGCTTAAAGTTTAGGGAAATTCTCCATTTAAAAAAGACCTTATTTCAAAGGTTGAAGCGTCCAAAGTTAGTGAATTTTCTTGTTCCTGTTCCTATTTTCTCCACAACCGAGCCACCCTTCTCGATTTTGAGAACTACTTTACTGCTTGTAAAGTTTCATGACTTCATCTTGTACAGTTACAGTCACACCGACCAAAGCCTGGCAGCGCCCGCTGCAGTATAAGTTACCAGGAAATATTCTCCCCTTAACACACAGAGACACACAAAGTGGAAGCAATACCAGCAACGCTGTTGGGGCAGCTAATAAAAACACTTACAGGTCAGGAGGGAGACATCTGAACCAGCATTTAGACCACATTACAGCGCAAACCCAGCACCGAAGCACCCCACCTTACAGAAACAGGAAGAGCAACAGGTCGACTCGTGTTTAACCGGATTAAAGTGAGAGGCAGATATCCTGTCGCCTCAGAACAATAAGTGTTCAATGTCAAATATCAAGCTGACATGGGCTGAAGGCGGATCCTTTCTTTCATTCTTCTACACATGCTGAGGATTCAACAGTTTACCAGACTGGATATAAGTGTGAGGCCTCTCAATAAAAGCCTGATGGATGCTGGGAGAGCGTGATCATTTGGTTTCATGACTATTCCTTCACCTCCTCGGCTGGGTCAGCTGAGTTTGGGTCACTTCTTCCTGAACATTGTTGAGCTGTGTACAGAAGTGCATCCCTTACATGGGTAAAGCTGCTTGAATTTCTGAACCTCCCTCCGATTCTCCCTCGAAAGCTGCAGACATGATGGAAAATAATTGCTTTGTGAGCTGGGAGCCCAATGTTTCCACGTCCTCCGGTTCTGATTTGAATATGATGGGTTTTCTATTCCCTCCGAGGCATTTGACAGCTCTTACAAGATGATAGCAGCTGACAAATGCGCTGACAGCTTGAGAGGACACTATGCACTGTATCAGTTTATTATCAGTAACACACACACACACACACCTGCAGGCATGCAACAAATCTGTAGCTGGGTTATAAAAGTTTCTTCCCATCAGATCACACACACCTGTCCACCCCCACTTACTTTTCAAAGCATGGATCAACGCCTTGCCGTCTTTAATCAGCTCCTTGATGAACTTGTTGGTTTTGTCCAGCTCCAGTTCGTGAGACCTAAGCCTCTCCCTGAACTGCGGGCTGTCCAGGTAGCAGTCACTGAACTCCAGGGCGGGTAGTCCCATCTTCTGCTCCGTCACCGGCCTCAACACAACCGGACGACCCGGCAAAAGAAGAAGAAGAAGGAAAAAAAGAGCTCCGAACAGGGAGAGGAAGGAGGAAGATGTGGAGGCGTTGGGAGAGCCCCTGTGCTGCGACTTCTACTGCTGCTGCTGGAAAATACAGTTACAACATGCAGACAACAAGGCGAGGATGTGTCCAAGAGGGATGCCTGGCCACATAGCCTCTGTATTCTGCGGCGAACACAAGCAGGAGTCCTCCTGTTACACCGAGAGGCAACACAGCAGCAACCCGACACGGCATTCAATTGAATAAAATAACAGGTCACCGCAGATAAGTGCCTGGAGACGTGAAAATAAAAGGTGTCCACTTGCTCAGGTAAGCCGGTGTTGCATTCCTCTCAACCAAGTCATTCTGGACCGGAGCGACTCAAACGGGGCCAACGTGGGATGGAGGCAGCAAAAAACAACAAAAACAAAACTCGGCTCGTACAGTAATGTGGTGTGTTCGCTGGACAGCTTTAAAGGACTAGTTTCTCCACAGCCCAGCTCAGGACAGCGCCGCGGTAATCAACCTACCCCAACACGGATAATCCCCTGACCGACGCCTGAATCCACCAATGAGATGCCCGGACCGATGAGCCTGACCGTTGCTACGAGCTCAGATAGAAAAATAAGAAACGAGGGCTCACTCCACTCACGTTTCTATACACGATGTTGTGGGAAAGCGTTTCTATTCGACTGCCTTATCTCATCATGCCAAATAAGTGGTTAAAAATATAAATATACATAGACATCAATATATTAAGATCTAAAGAATATAAGAGGATAAACTAATTAAATGTAAAAAAGAGTTGCAGTCATGCAGTAACATTCTTACTTTAAAAACCATGAATGTTTGTTAAGAACACCATACCTGAGCTGATATGACAGCTGAGCCGCATAGCAGCTTGAAGCTGACAGGGAACGGTTATGTGATGTTTGCACAACAGACCACAGCAGCCTGGGTGCATTAATGTAACCCTAAATGTATATTAACTCAACACGATCAATAAACTGGCCAAGTGTTGCCACTTTGCATGGGGCTTCTGTTGCAGTTTATAAACCCAGTTGCCATGAAGCTTAGTATAGTTTGAAACGCTCTATTATGTATCTAGTTGCAAGTTTCCATTGGTGAAACTAAACATTTTTCACTTTAGTCAGTCGAACACAATAGAACAGTGTAACCTGAGGTCTCCTGTTTGCCAGTTTAACCATCTTCGCTAATATAGACGATCTTTGTATGCAGCGGACCCAGGCTTGAATAGTGGGAGGAGTCGCTGAGGTCATTCCAGTTAGAGCGGGGAATTTCTATAAGGCGAGCTGTGACCATACAAGCTCCATTTCACTCATTTCTAGCGCCCTCTGTTGTCCGAATGTGGTAACGCAACACATTTATTCATAACGTCAAGATTTTTGTTTATTTCTTGATCTTGATTTTCATCTTGGTTGTCTAAAATTCAATGTATGAAGAATGAAATTCAGGGATGGCTAAAAATGGTTAAAAATCCATCTTTTTTTACATGGACTCTGTGTTTGAAGAATCATTTTTACATTTTATTTAATCCATAACACATGCAAATGTGTTCCTCTACCTGCTGATGCTCTAAATGCTAGAAATGGGAAGATCACTGGCTCACACAAAAGAGTAAAGGACAAAAACGTCACACGAGAGGACAAGGTGTCATTGAGAAGCTTTTGAAATGATTGCATGAGTTTTGTTTTAAATTCTTTTTTTCTTTTTTACCCTTTTTAGTGTTTTATTTTTTAATATCATGACTACATCAATCAAACTATGATCTAATGTCCTTTAAGAGTACAGCACCAAAAGTAAACAGGATCGAAGTGCTGCCTTGACAAATAACACTGATTGTACATTACGTTTATTTGGCTCTGAGAGTGAATGAGCACCACAGAGTCACAGTTCACTGAATTGAAGAGGGGATATTTTGTGTTTAATCTTGTGTGCATCAAAAATGAAATTTAATACATAAGTCAAATCAATCCATTTAACACAAAAGCTGTTGTTCCCACCACTTATCTTAAATGATTATAATTGTAAAGCTTGACTCATACTTATGGAAAAAGTCCAACAGGTCCCAAACTAAATGTTATTCACAATTCAATACTGAATAAATCACACAATGTATAAAAACAATAATTTTAATGGTAGATTTATGGTGCAGTGAAGAAAAATCATCAGAAAGAAGGAATGAGTTGCTGAAGTTCGTGACTATTTTTCTTCTTTTAACACTTCTTTGTAACAACTCTTTCTTGTCTCCGCTGTAAAAGACCCACGATGGCCCTTGTTTACCAAGGCACATCATTATAGCTGTCTACATGATCTTTTAATGAGAAACAATGGTCACAACTGTTGTCTCAGAAGTGATAAAAGGGTAAACTATCTTCAGGTAACAAGGTTAACTGAAGCTTTACACTAAATTAATGAAGCTTAAGGAGTTAATTCGGAAACTCCGTGGCTCTACCATCTTTTAAACCTTTTTGTTACATTGCTTGTATGTCACTGACACCTGCAGTTTGTGGTTGATGTGTGAAAATATCTCATATTTTGAAGTGCTACATCCTCCTCCCATGCAAAGCGCAGCGTCTGGCTCTTTGCTCATTTCTCCATCTGCCACACCATGGTGTGCAGAGATGGCCATTTACAGGAAGTCGCCTGTTGTTTGTGTGCAAATTCTAAAGATGCAGGAGGCTGGTTCACAAACCGGGTTATTCCAGTTTCAGGTATAGTACATGCAGCTGCTGCTGTTCGTCACCGATAACACACACAAGAAATGGTCTTATACACAGGATTTCCTGTTATATAGCCTTCACTGTAAGCTCTCATGCCTTAAAATGAAAATCGGTGCACATACTCACAACATTCAGCAATCACACACAACTAGTCTGTGTATGAGAATTGTTTTACTAATCTAATTCATCATCAACTGTGTTTACTGCCAACAAACACACGGAGCCAATAGAATATCTTCCAAATGAAAGTGGTCCAAACTTCTGATCTCCCTGTGAAAAGTGTTCAAGAATATAAAGATTTATAATTCATTGATGTATCTAAAGATGGAGGGCTTAATCAAGAGCAGCGCTAATGTAACACCTTCCCAACTCGGATGCTTTATAGCCGTCGAGAAGCTGTTAATTAGATGTTCCAAGGCCCTTCTGTGATTTAAACCGTCGCATCAACATCTCCCTGCTTCATGTTGAGAAACAAAAACCTAATTCTCAACTTGACACCTGAAATATGCTGGATGGCTGACAACATGACCGACTCCAAGTTTCACTTCAAGAGTTCTTAAAGCTCTGAAACTATTTCTACACAGCAGAGCCGGCTCACGCTGCACAGCAGCTATTTATGTACTTATCATGATGCCAGCGTGAGAAAAATGTGCCTAAATCTGTCTATCCAGACACTTCTGAGACCAGAGTATAAGAAAAGCACTGAATTTCACAGAAGTCTCGAAAGGGATTCGAAACTGTAATGATGCTGCTGGTGCTGGTTAAGAGGTTTATATTTGACTATGACAAAATGCCAGTTTCCTGCCGCAAATAGGCAGTGAGGCCAAACACCTGCTTCATAGAGACAGTCAGAGGTTTTCATCTGAATCCCATTCTGGCTCGAACATGCACGAAAATGTAGAATATTTGTTTTCATGACGCTTTGGTCTCGTTTTTGTGAGTTGCAGAAGCCTGACTGGATATTAGAGTAGTGCAAGTTCAAGATGCACCAACATCCTCTCCCCGTTGCCCCTTGGAAAGCCTCTTCAGAAGACTCTTGAGCCAAATCCTTTTGGTTCTCAGGAGAAGGCTTTCCCCAGGAGACAGCTCACCCTCATCTTATAGAGCGACAAACATTTTGGGCTTATGAAGTATACAAAGCTAATTTAGCATGAGCATGTTTGTTCACCACTGACATCATATGAAAATGCCCCGTCTTGCTCATGTTAGGATGAGGTCTTCACTCTAACTTTGGCGCTTCCTGCGGCCTCTCCAGCACGACAGCAAATTCACATGTATGGCTGTGCATGTGCAGGGTTCAGACAAAGAGTCTCAACTGCTACTTTAAACCTCTACAGAGCATCCATTTTCTGTACCCACTTAATCCAATTCAGCTGTCTAACAGCTGTCATTGGGCAAAAGGTACACCCTGGATAGGTCGCCAGGCCGTCACAGGGCCACACAGAGATAAACAACCACGCACGCTAACACTCATTATGTGTTAAATCTAGACACCAATTACCTGACATGCATGTTTTTGGATGGTGGGAGGAAGCCGGAGGAAGCCGGAGTACCCGGAGAGAGCCAATGCACACACGGGGAGAATGTATGGACACAACCTTACTGCTTGAATCTCACAGCTGTTTAATAAAGGAAAAACAAAGGTTTTTCCCTGAGGAAACTTTATCATTTGAATTTCACACTTTTTGTTCTTTATGCTGAGATTTCATTCATTCATTCCACTGAAGTTTACCTATCCTGCCACCTCCTGGTAAACAGAAGTAAAGATCTTTTTGAGCAGGTAATGGAAAAGCAGGTCGAGGTCCCTACCTGTTGGGCCTGTACTCGCTCTTTTATGCATCTTCATCTTTTTTCACACTTTTGTGGTTATGCAAAGCAAAAAGCCTGTGTGATTTGCTGCAGGGGATAAATTATATTCACAAGTGTTCACTTGAAGAGAACAGAGATGAAGCAACCACTGTAAATAATTCACACAGCCACCACTCCACTGCTATTTATTGTCAAGCAAGTGCCAGACAGACAAACAAATAGAATCTCACGTTACTTTTTTTAGAAGCCTTGTTGAGAGATGTTAACACCCTGCAGTGCATGTCCAAATACAGTATACACAGGGCACATCTTTGGGATATCCTTTAAATTGGTCTTGGACAAGCCATCATCGTGCACACAGATTCCAAAAGTCTAAGCTGTGGTCACGATGATAAGTTTGTTGCAGCTCTCTCTTTCTGGTGCTCCAGGAGCTGTTTTTCATGATGGTGACAGTCTAAAGTCAGCCTAGTTTGTGTCATCATTGCTGTTCTTTCACTCCCATTGGGACTAGTTACAGAGCTGAACTCTGGAAGGCATAGGGACACCTTATTTTACACTATAATGCTTTTTTTTTTGCTTTTTTTGATGAGCAACAAATAGTCTTTGTTTGCACGGATGTAACCGAGTAACATGACCAAACTCTTGTGTGGGAGGGGGATCCAAGCAGAAATGTGGCTCACACTGCAGCGGTTTTGGCATTATGTAAGATTAATTGTAGGAACTGAAGGCTCCTTTGCCTTATAGATGTTTATCCTGTGTTGCTCAGCAGTGTCCCCAGGCGGACACAGAACTGTAAGAACGAATCAGGGCGCAGACAGACAGGCAGCCCTGCTGGCTTCCAGGGTCGGACTTGATCCCATGGCCTGGACTCATGCGTCACTCTGTCTCAGCCTCCCTCTCTGCAGTTGAGGAGAGTAATTTTAGTCTTGACGCTGGCCTGTTAAAATGAGTCCTCTGACACTGTCAGAGGGGAGGTGAGGTGAGGGAGGAGTTGATGGAGAACAGACACTGACTTAAGGCCACAGAGTCCAGACAGCGAAGAAAAACGGTGGAAAGCTTGGCATGGCCAGCTTGATTTACCCACACTTCACTTAAGAGAAGGAAAAGAGGACATGCTGGCTCATCAGGGGTGCTGTCACATGACTTTCTCACAGGTAGGTGACCAACTAACTGATAAGAGATGAAAAACGGAAATTAAATGTAAGCATTTAAAAAATTACATATATTTATACCAGTGGATCTTGAGCTCTAATCCAAAAAGGTGGGCTTCAACTGCCAAACTTCTTCTCCGTGTAGATTCTCAGTCATCCAGGTCACGGTAAGCCTGTGCGCTTAGAGAAGGATACGGCAGACATTTCACCTCTGATCCCAGAAGTTTCTCAGGTCCAACTTCTCTTTAAAGATGATCTATCTTCTCGTTATCTCTCGTTTGCTTGACAGCAAGTTAGTGAGTTATTTGATCCTTGTGCAAGAACATCAAAGGAAGCATACAACATTTCAACACTGACACAACATATCTGTGGTTAATCAAAACATTTTCAAAGATTAGGATGGAAAGATGTATCATTTAGTATTTCAGAAAACCATGTCCTAACAGCTGAAGAATTCAGGCAGCTACTGCAATAAATCTGCTGCTTTCCAAATAAAATCCTTTACCAAATCTGACACTGAAGAAAATATCCCATTTATCCAAAAAATAGATACAATTTCATCCCTGCACTGCATGTAGAAGATGATGAAGAAGAAAATTGCTCAGGAAAAAATTTATAAACATAGACAAACACATTAAATAAAGAGAAGCTGGAAATACCATCGAAATGTTTCACACAGTATCAAAAAACAGAAGGAAAAAAAACAACAAACACTGTTCTAAAACATTTATTTAAAAAAAGATGAGAAGAATAAGCACTTCTGATTAATTAGAACACAGACTACAGCTGGTATTCCTGCAGAGCCGGCCAGCGCACATCACCACCTGCTGCAGGCTGCTTCCTGTCATCTAACAAATGTCACAGTACAGGGGTATGTCAGGAGGCTCTCACTGACAAATACTGCAGGTGAGGAGCAAAGCAGGCTAAGAAGGGAGGTTTAAAGTTAATATTTAATCATAGCAACTCATTTTGTCCGTCTCTGATTTCCAGAGGGTTAGGGTTAGAGGCAGCTTCCAGGAGGTTTAAATCCAGAAAGTTTGCCTGCTTGGCTTCCACTAACCGTTTTATAAAAATCCCTTTTGAACTTTACCCCACTTCATGTCAGACGTCAACCCCCCCGACTCCCCTTCAATATACACAAAGGGTGAACGTTTCCTCCCACAGAGCCGCACTCTGACTCCGTCATCTTTTGGACGTCATTCCCACCTGCTAGTCTGTCCGAAGGTCCACACAGTGGCAGGCTTCCATAACACTCTTCTCCAGGTCGCTGTTAGCTGGAAACCAGACAGTGAGTGGGTAGGCCTTACATTCCTCTTGTGGCTTTTGTTTTCCTTCTTCTTCTCTCTGTTTCTTCTCTCTGAGACATTCCACACGTAGGATGGCTCGGCTCTGTCGCTGCTCTACCTCGGCTTACAAATGATAACAAAGACCAGAGTTGCTGCAGGAACAGCGCTGGCTGGATCCACCGCTGCTTTTTCCCATTTCACAGGACAGACTTCTTGCCAGCTACTGCTACTCTGGGATCTCCACTCTCCAGGATACAAAGATTGCATAGAAATTACACTGAAATTGTGCTGAAAAACAGTTTTTTTGGATAAGCATTTGAGGAATTGGACAGAGGGTAAGGTGCAAAGAGCTGGCTGGATGTCTCTCAAGTGTGCAGCTGGTGGTGATCTGACTATTAAAATGTAATTAGTACCGCAGACAGCCAACAGAACGTAGGTGCAAGATGTTGCATTTTGAGTCACTCCAGTGTTTTACTAATGGATTGCAAAGCCACGTGTTGCCTCTTATTTGCTGGACTTTTACTGGCACTTGCCTCATGTCCAGCAGGGAGTAAATGCATTAGTGTTAATTTCCTCTGTCCATGTGCTGTTTGTTTTGTAGTCTGACCTTATAATGATTGCAGGTGCAAAGTTACATCACTGTCATCTGGGAATTATTTTCACAAAGGCAGAATCAAAGTGATGTTCAGACAGAAAACATGTTCGGTCATGTGTCTGCTCTGTCTGGCCTCCATCCAGCTCTGATCCCAGGCTGCTTTTATCAGAAAAAGACAGCAGAGACAGACAGAGGGAGGACATGGGGAGGGGTGGACTTCCCATAATCATATAAGGAAAGCGGTGTTGTACTTCCCTTCCTGCCTTGTTTCTTTTTGAGACACTTTCTAGGCTGGTGAGCTCAGTGGATCTCCTCTATCTTTGCAGACACAGGGTCATCACTCTGCTTCGTCCGCATCTCAACGTCAGTGCAGGATGTCTGAGGGGGACGTCACGGTTCTGCCATTCGGCGCCGCGTCTCTGGACCTGTCCAAGCAGGAGCAGCGCACACTGACCAGGCTTTACAGTCAGAATGGGGGGTATCACCTGAGGATTCTACCAGATGGAACGGTGAATGGTGGGAGGCAGGAAAATGACCCTTATGGTGAGAAAAATAAAATCTGTGGTCAAGTACGACACATAGGAAAGCCTTTTCGTAGTTAAATTTGAAAAAAAGAAGTCTTTTTTAAGGAAAGCATTAATTGTTTTGGATGAGCAGAATTATAATGGTTGGCAACTAAGATATTTTGCGAAGAGATTATCTGAGTGTAATAAAAAATGGATTTGAACTGTAACAATATATAACCTCACGAATGAGTCAATTAAGTTGTCACCAGAAAAAACTGATGAAGTCCTCTTGTGCAAGGCTCTTAAACTCAGCAGTTCTGGTAAAGCTGCTCTGTGATTCAGGCTTATAATCACAGCTTAATATCCTGTGCACACATGTGGATGACAGGGCCTCTTTTCCCTGAAATTTGTTGGACAAACACTGTTTTCCAGAAAATAGCAGTTACATTGTGGAGGTTTGTTTTTCACTTTAACCCTGGACAGGCGACAAAAGCTCACACACAGTGGTGTGATGTTGTACGTTGCAGACGTCCTAAGGATGAAAGCGGTGAGTGTGGGAGTGGTGGTCATCAAAGGTGAGATGACAGGAAGCTACCTGGCCATGAACAAGAACGGACACCTCTACGCATCAGTGGGTTTTCACAATCTCAAATCATTTTTACATCTAATTTTAGACAGGAAGACCTTAACAGACGCTTATAAACTCCAGTGTTTCATGATGTCACAGAACGCATTTACTTGACAACATACGTTTAAACACACCAATCTCTATTGATTTGTAAAAGCTGTGGGTATTTTCCACAACTGCAAAACGATGGAAAATCCCTGTGATTTATTCCACAGAAAAAGTTGCTCAGTCTAGCCAACAAATGTTTTGGGTAATAACGTTCCATGTGAGTAACAATTTGTCATAGACTATTAAAATGACTGCTGACTTATGTGAGATATCGAGGCTCAGGTTTGTGTTTCCATAGACTCTTTGATATGAATTAATTAGAAGCATTTAGTTAATGAAACCAACTTTGTTCTGTTCTTCCTCCCTGATTCTCGTCTCAGCAAGCACTGAACGATGACTGTTACTTCCTGGAGAAGTATGAGGAGAACGACTACAACACATACCGCTCTCAGAAATACAGCTGGTATGTTGCTTTGAAGAGGAACGGCCAGCCCAAAGCGGGACCGGATACCCACCAGGGTCAGAAGGCCATCTTTTTTCTGCCAAGGTCCGCAGGCAACGTGTAAACCAAGACGGCACCAGGAACCACGGGCACGCTCACACAAGTTTTCAATGCACATTATTTAGAGCAATGTTATGCTGAACAAAGTACTACTTAAAATCCAGCCATGCTGATAAAACCTGAGGCAAATACATAATACCATTTTATGGTTGGTTTTATCTCGATGCGTTCAACGATTCTCAGACTATTCCATCTCATGTAAACAGTCCGTGTGGATATGAACTGATATCCAGACTGCTCTTTGCTTAGAAGCACACATCCTTCCTCTTCACTGCAGGCAGAAAATATGTCGAGCATCAGTGCATGTGTTTGTTGGTAAATGAGTGTTCACTTTGAGCCCTGGTTTGAAATACCACTGCTGGGGGAGAGAAATAGACAGCGTGCTCACAAAGATAGCTTCACTGTTGATCATGCCAGGAAGAAATACAGCCAACCAAGCAACACAAATAAAAACTGAGAAGTTTTTCTGGGTCTGCAGCACAGGGACTGAGCCTTGCTCGTGAATTCATCAGCTTGGTTGGAGTCTGATAACTTTGACAACTTGCTCAGGCCTGGACGATGGCTTTTCCTGTAACTACTTATAATAAATATCTGTCAAGGGATAAAGTTTTAAACATCACAGCCCCCCCCCCCTATCGCGACTTTTTAGGCTGATGTAGCATAATCTTTGCGTTGGAAAGACTGAAAACAGCCTCCTTGTTCATAATAGGGTTAGCTACAATGACCATTTGTATGATTATATTGCATCAGTATGTTGCGTTTGTCCTGCAGGGCTAATATGAAAACTCTGTAACTGGTAAAGTTATCATATAGTTGTACGTCTGTTTGGGTGTGGTACCAAATGCTTTGTGAATTAAGTGAAAGTTATTTGATTCTGGTTATAAGGAAGCTGTAACGGACCAAAGAAACCTTCTGACATACAGAGTTTTCCTTTCATTCAACCTCACAGTTGTCTCTATCAACCTATTTCTATTTCACCACATATTGCTGTAACTTTATGATGGTTAAATTACTATTGTGAATATTTATTTAAAAGTTTTACTGCTAATGACATTTAATTCTACTCTGTAACTGACATTTTAAGATATTATATGCATACACAGAAAGGTAACTTGATCACCTTTTCACAAGTAATACATATTGTATTATCGTTATTTAAATCTATGGAATATGACTGTATTATCAAAGAATAAAGAAACATTTTGATTTTTTTGGTTCTTTCCTGAAAAAGGTCAAAGTGCACATGTGTTTTCTGAAAAATGTATCTTTAGTGACCAGCTTGCAGCTGCAGAAAAATTACCCTCTTTGATAGAGAGGCATTCCTTCCAGTGAGGCAAAAAGTCTAAACAATATATGTTTGGCCACAAGATGGCGGCATTGTTTTAGTTTCAGAAGTGTTTTCGTTCTGACTTAGGGAAGCAAAATCTCCACCACAGCTCAAATCTTTGGATAATTGTTTACACACTTCCAGGCCGCATGCAACACCATGAATGATAAATATAAGAGATAAATCTGGAAAAGCTTCAGTTCATAGCTATGCTTTGTCAGCTGTGGATGCTGAGGCACAGACACTCAAAAGCTGATTGATACCGTACAAATCCGTGTGAATGAAAACATACGCAGGTCGCACTGTATATTAATGAAGGTAGTGCAAAATCCCCTCATAGAGATAATTGTTCAGGTCACTTTTAACATAATTTGACATCTTAACGTGCTAATTGTTTGGAAATAAAAATCTAAACTTCAACGGAAAAAACAGCTAAAATGACTTCAGCATGTGATCAAGCAATAAGTGTGAATTTCCTACCCTCAACTAATTTAATTTCCCAATTTGAGCCCGTTTGTATTTGCACCATTCTCAGTCACGACATGCCTCTTTCCTGCTGAAATCACTGTAGCCATAAAAGCGTGACAGCAGAATGCACCGAAAGACCTCCACTCACCCCAATCAAATATTTTCACCACATTTTTTGGAAGCAAACGTGTTCTTCATCTAATCCTGCTTAATGTGTGACGGCTGAAACAGAGCAGGGCCTGAAACGCTGTTTCAGAGGCTGCTGTGCCAGGAAAAAGATCCGGAGGAAGCATGCAGTGGGACATGGTTTAAAATGTTTGGGATGACTGACGCTGAATCTCCAACAAGCTCCATATTATTGTGGGATTCAAACAGAGCTGGCCTGAAACTTTATACTACGATTATTACACATCCACGTACTACAGATGTGACAAATTACTATTTTGAACTGAGAAATATTGTAGTTCCACATTTTCCACTTTTGAAAGATGATTCACACTATTTTGCAGCATAAACATCCGAGCGATGTGTCCACTGATAGTTTGGACAGTAAAAAGCGATTAAACAGGCCACAAACTGAAAGATATGCTGATGTACATGTTGTTACCAAAGACATCGCTGCTTGTAGCTAGTTTTCAACCAAAACCTTTGCACCAAAATTCTCACTTTTTTGTTTTCTGTCTTTGAAAAACAAATCTTTTTTTACAGCTAAAGATATAGATTGTGAAAGTATCATCTAAGCCTAAATAAACACAATATAAAGGGATATTATATGCAGTTATTATTCTGTCTGACTGTTGGAAAAGCAACTGATGGCAGATTTTACTACTTTTCACGAGTAATGATTCTCTCCAGTCACAAAAGTGTGAAAAAACAGGTAAGCAACCTGCCTGACCTCTAATTTATAAGACAGTCACCCCCCTCCCACCCGAAGAAAGACAAGCCACACAGACACAGAACACACACACAAACCTGGTTGGCCGTTGGCCTGCTGGGCTGTGCAGGGCAGGAAGGGAATCATTCACTGTAAACTGAACAAGGACTGGCTTCCTCTGGGAGTCCCCTAGCCTGACAGCGGCCAAGCTCCCTGCAACACAAACCACTCCAGCAGACACACACAGATAAACACATACACACCCTGGATCTGAGACGCATTCTCTCATCTGTTACTCATCTCTCTTTCCTCAGTCCCGTCTTGCTGTTCTCTCCCTGCCTGTCTCTCATATTCAAGCCTCTTTTAAACTCCATCCATCTTGTTTCTCTCTCCTTATTTCTTTTTTCTTCTGTTTAGTTTTCTGCAGCTTGTGTTTTCTTTGCAGTTGTCTCATCTGATTATCAATCTGAGCTCTCTCAAGGATGACGAGCCCCTTGTTGAGAAAGTTTTGGAATGCCGTAGTTAGACAGATACTGATATGGATAAAGGATAATCTTTGGGTTTATCTTAAGAAGGAAACCATCTGGATACACAGTGCAGTGTGTCTTTAAAGCAAGGCATCTGAAAAAAGTCTCATCAATAATGTGAGACACTCCTCTGTGCTTTTCTTTCACTTTCATCCTGCTCTGTTGGCGTTTTAATGCTAACAGAGATGCTTTGTCAGTTTTGCTATTCCCGGCCGTCACCTTCCTCCTCCACACAAGCAACCACTTACACACACACCAACAGGAACGGAAACAGGGGATGCATATCCGTCAGCTGATCCAACTGGAAATGCTGACACTGTTATCCCCATCTGCCTCTGCTTTCTCAGATGAGGGGGGAGTAAAGCAGAGATGGAGAAGGGAAACAAGGGGGGAAAGGAGAGGGGTGAGGAACAGCGAGCATTCTGACAACCCAGAGAATCGCCCGGATGCTTGTGGTTTGCCCGACAGCAACTGTTTTCCCAATAGATGATATGTGCTGGATGGACATATTCTGAGGGGCACCAAACTCGCAGCTTTCCCTCACAGCAATGGCAAAAGGCATCTGTCACCCACAAGATTGCACATAAGATAGAGGAGGGAAACTGACACAGTTGTTCCTATGGTCATGAAACACAAAGATCTATTAAAGTAAGAGTCCGAGGATAATGTGTCACTCATCGCGCTACGAGTGGGACTCTGTTGATAAGGCACTCATCTGTCAACCATTCAGCAGCTTTAAGTTTCTGTGTTTGTTTGTCATGTTCTGGCTAAACAAAGACACGATTGGTGTGAGTTTATCGAAGCTGGATGACAGATGTTATCCTTTCACTGACAGGCAGCTGTCCTTGGAGCTAAAGTAGTGAGCGCGACGTTCAGTCTCATCCCGATGCATCGAATAATGCTGTTTCGGTTTCAAAGTCTGGCAAACATTGGAATCGCATGACTCTGAGATAAAAAATTTCTCTATCGAAGCAGGTGCTGAAAAATGATCTTAAATCAACAAAGTTGCACATTTACGACTCTCAAGTCAAGTGAAATCACACTTTCACTCACACAGTCCTTTTTACTCCCGTAGTGAAAAACATATTCAAAACTTATTATGTTGCTTAGTAAAAAAGGAAAAACAACACCACCAACTTTGCCGAGCTGGCAATTTATACACCTGCCAGAGAGAGCTATCGCCCCCAAAGCTTTCTCTCTGCCTCCGCCCTGCTGTTCGGTGAAGGTAGCTGTGCCTGTGAGCTCCTTCATCCCTATCAGAGGCTGTGAACTGTCGAAGAAAATGTTGGAGTAGCTTAAAACTCTCTCCCTGCAACATCATAATAAATGGAAATGTAGCTGAAATCACTGCAGAGATGCTATCTCCAACTTGACTGATGGCATTTTTTCCAGTGACGCACCACTTATAACATAACCAAAGTTGAACAGTACTTTAATAGGTTCTCAGAGTACCCACACGTTGACACTTGATATCTTCACATTTTTCTTTGACTAAGAAATGAAAACAATTTAATCTCATTTCCTCGTTTTCAGATGTTGATACAGCATTAGATGTCATACTAACATTAGGCGCATTCCCACTGTAGGAACCTTTTGCAGTTCCTAGAACCTTTTCAGGAATAGGGACGTTTTTTCACGCATTCGGACATACAGGAACTAGGGACCACGGCCCTCAGTTCCTGGAACCATTTTAGCTCCTTCAGGGTCTTTTCTGGGCTCCACAGGAACATGACGTAGGTGTTTGGTGGCTGGTAGCTCCGCCCCTTGTCTGAAATGTTTGCTCATACGACACGGACCCAACCGGCGCCTGTTTAATAAGTTAAACTTAGACGCCGTCTCCTTTGTCTGCGGCACTCTGCTCTCCTTCTTTCCTCCATGAAACGAAGAAGTATCGCCCGCTGCTGGATTCTCCGTCTCCTGACTCTCGCTGTGAGCTCTTCCAGCCTCCATCTTAGACGCCTGATGTGATCGTCCATGATTAATATCACCGTCATGAACACGGTGGCCTCCTCGCTCTCCATGTTAGCTTCTTGGTGCTGTTGTTTTCTTCTCTCCTTACTTTTCCCGGGTTTTGTTTTGTTGTTGAGTGGCGCTAAAGTAACACGTCTGTGGCAGACGGCTGCGTCACATCAGGCCCTGTCAAGGTCCCCGACTCATGTGCGAATGCAAAATGAAACGGTTCCCCTGGGGAAGGGCAGTTCTTCGAACTAAATTCGAGGTGGACAGTTCTTAGAACTGCGTTCTTATCACTGTTTGTCCGAATGCGCCGATAAGCTCCCAGGTGGCTTCCTTCACACCTGCTGCAGAGCCTGGGGAAGGGATCGTAATGACAGGGTGTCACTAAATGAGTTGTGGAAGGCTTGCACCCTTTCTCAAAAGTAGTAGATAGTAAATACTTAAAGAATTGGTTTTCTGAGATGTAGGACTACAATTATTTTTTCCACTCTCGTGTGAAGCACCATCCTCTAAAAACCCTGTCTGTGGGCACATGTTAAAGCTTAAGTAAAAGGATTATTTCACGTTTTCTTGTGACAGCAGGTTGCATCGCTAGCATCAGATTTGAAGCTGTGGCAAAACATGAAAAAACTAAATAAACTGATGGACTTGATAAGTATTGTGTGAACTTGTTTGTAAAAGGCTAGAAAATAACAGACATTCATATATTTGGAAGTTCCACCCTGCAGTGGTGATAGAGACTTAGAGATAACTTTTTTAACTGTATGGTGATCACTTTATTCGTTCTGAAACTTCTAACTAATGGCTTTAATGATGTTATGGGACCATGTGCCACGTATTCCAGGCTTCATGCATCTATTTCCACCGTCAACCCAAATTTTAAGTTTAAATGAGTGAACTTTATGGAGGTTTACGACCTGACATGAGAGCAGGTATGAACACACAAATACTGATCACCAAGAACAATTCAAATAACAAAGTGGACGTCAGGAACTTTGTGTTTTTGTGTGGTCTTCCTGTTCCAGGACATTTGATTCCACACCTCAGAATCTATCCCTTGTGCTAACACAGAATATAATGAGCCTCATGTACAGTAAGATGGAAAGTATGAGGATCAAAAACCCTTCCACAGATGGAGCATTATAGATGGTGTGATTATTTCCTCACACCTGCATTCTGGATAACTTAACACACACACACACATTCCCACACATTCTCAGTGTGACTCTCTAAATCACTGCTTGTACTTCCGCAAATATGGGAGAACTGTCACCCATTGTTTTAGCTGAGGCTGCACACACACACACACACACACACACACATATCATCAGGACCGGATGCTGGCCTGTCTACTCAGCTGTGATGTCTCACATACACAAATACACTCTCAAACACAGACCAACTGCAGCGATGACGTCCGTGATGGTCAAAAATATCTTCAATGGAACAGTCGGCTGTGAAGTCAGATCACTTTCTGTTTCTTTTCATTTATTTTTAACATCCTTGTAATTTACTCTACTCGTCCTTACGCTGCAGTCCTACACCAGACACGAGGTAAAACACATTCGTTCCCACGGAGGAACAATGGTGGAGACAACTTGTGTCTGGTCCCAGGTGATGAAAATGAGCCCTGATCTCATCCACTTGAAGCACCTTTCATGTGATTCGTGATGACTTCCTGATGGCGTTTACAAAGTTCAAACGAACCTATTGGTCTATAGTTAGCAGTGCTGCTCACTTCTATTCCATTTCAACATCAAAACCGAAGGCAAGACATCATGAGGGCAAAAAGAAATCAAATTTCTGTTGTTTACCACGCCTCCTCCTTTTTCCAGCTATTTATTAGTCTGACTTAAACCACACTTTTGAAATAGACACAAACATGTTTGTCCAGTTGAAATGATTCTTTCTCAAAGTCTGACTAACACCCCAGATAAAGTGGTTCCTGTATGCATGTATATGTTCAACTGGACACAAACTGTCCTTGACTCTAAGTTCATGTCCAAACGTTTTTTTAGTCCTGAGTTTTGACCCGTAAGTATCTAAAAAAAGACTATATACACGTGTATATATCTGCCTGCTAAATAGTTTGTCAGTTGATCTTTGACATGTTAGATCAACCGGAAAAAGCTCCATAAAACAAACAGAAAAGTGGGCAAAATGCCACCTGACACAGTGGAGTTAGATGAACTGTACTCTGGTCTATAGCTCGATTCCCTTCTCATGCTTGTGTTCTGGGACAAGCACAGCAGTCCAATAAATAGCCTTATGAGCTAGAACTGTAAGTCAACTACACCGTGCATGGAAGCAAGCACAGATATATATGAAATCTGTATCTAACATCTGTAGTGGCTGATATTTGGTTAGTTGACTGTGATCGGCATACCAGCAAACAGGATAAGATCATGTTTCATGTGTTCTTTCATATCAAAGATACAATTTCAGACGATCATAACCTACATTAGCTGCGTCCTGGGACTAAAAACTCATGTTGGCTCACATGTTTGACATATTAAATGTTGAAAAATGTCATGAACATTATATTATTGTTCAATCTCACAAAGGAAATAGCAACAGTTGATCATCGATATCTCAATCAGCTGTTTATTAACTGACGTTTTGTGACAGCTGAATACTGATAATAACTGATCATTTTTATTATAACTGTCAATATCGGTTTAAAATCCAGTGGTGATACAACATCAATCATAATAAGGGCTAACAGATGTTTTTTCAGTGTCCAGCATCAGTACAGATTCAGTCTTTTAAAATTTCTGCCTGTCAGCTATTCATGTAGTTTCAGTCTGATTTTGTAATTTGAGTAATAAAAAAAAGAGTCACACTTTACACTGCAGATTAAAACCACATTTGTGAACATAATGTCCTCCAAAGCAGGTTGTGAGTCCAGCATAAGTTACCATGGTAACGTAGCGAGGATTAAAAGAGAGACGCTGAGTGACTGTGGGCTCAACATACCTCACTTGCCCATTAATCTCCTCTTTGTTTTGCTGTTGTTCCATCTTTTTCATTGCTGTTGTTTTTACTGAAACGTCATATTTGCAGTTTTCCTGTTGAAGTCTCTCAAATGTTGGTGTTTCATTGTTCTACTTCAGAGCTGATCGGTGTTACACTTCTGCCTAATGGAAAAACTGGTCTTTGATTCACACTTTTAAGCACCAACAGGGGCGGAAGGCCCTCCTGCTCAACAAAAAGAAAAGGCACAACTTCCCCATAATGTCATGGTTATGATGAAAAAAGCCTTACAGTTTTTGTTTCCCTGGAAGTCGTCATGGAATCATTGTTATTCTGGTCGTACATGCGTAAGCAAAGTCATTACTCCCACTCCTCTGTACGTCGCAGCCCATTCTACTTTCTGGGAAAGAAATGTCTAAGTTGGAGCTCTTATCTCTTCCTCTTCCCTTTCCTCTTCCTGTCATTCAGAACATGAAAATAAAAGAGAAAAAACCCTAATGAAAACTAAATCTCAGGAAAAACAGCTGAGGCCTATTTCTGGCGAATATCTTACATTCCAAACATCCCTGATATCTCGTCGTGTTTAGTTGTGGCTGTGACCGTGTCACTGCAGGATACTGCGGCTTCCTCTCTCTTTTTTCTGTCTTACTCACTCCCTATTTTATTCTGTTGCCACTTCCTTTCCTTTTCTGTTTTTAGGCTACATCCTTTCTGTGTGTTCCCAGACCATAAGAGTTGCTATATTTGTTCTCTCGCTCTCCATAAGGAATGTCTAAAGCAAACCAGCCTTTTGAAGTGGCTCATTGTCTGCTGACCTCAGTAGGTGAAGAGGTGGTGCGTGGAGTGGGTGGGAAGTGGGGACTTATGGAAAGGTAGCTAAAAGGACCGAAGAGGAAGAAATGTAGAACAAAGTGTTCATATGAGTGAACTGTGTTAACAGGAATCAGCATCACAGTGTCTGCAGAGCGGTTCGTGAATAGTTGGGTTAGATCAGGGGACTTTGACATAGATGAACATGATGCTAAAGATAGCAGTCACGTTTACAGTCGTTACGACACGCCGAACACATTAAATATGTTGCCAGTTTGGGTTTTGTAGATGTAATTTGGCTATTAGCAAAACATAATACTTTTCTGTTAGCAGTTTAATTAAGCATCTTTCTCCAGGTCTCCTGTGAATGTAAACTTATCTTTTGGATCTTCGTGTAATCCCAGACTGCGGCTAAAGCTCTGTGTTCATTATTTCAATCTTGTTGACAAAGATCTTTTATCTCAACCAAAACTATAATCTCAGTCTAACCCAAAGTGCGTTGCTGCCTAAAAAACAAAAGGAAGACCAAAATAAACCGTATAATGTTATGAACTGATAAGATTACACACACATACATATATATAAATATATATATTTGAGTGTGTGTGTATACATAGAGAGAGAGAGCGAGCGTCTCAGAAGTAGGGCTGCGACTAAAGACTATTTTGATATCGATTATTGAAACGATTAATCGACTATTACGGTTAATTACTAATTAAAACAATCTAAAACTAAAAAAAAAGGATACATTCAAGTCATACTTTATCTTGACTTTTAACATTAACATGAACTGAAAATGCTAAGAAGAGTCAAATAAATACCAAAAAGTAAACAAGTGAAAAAGAATACAGCCTGGTTGTAACTGTGGACTGTGAAGCTGAATAATACAATTTTGTTGCACTTTAATATTAAAATCCAAGACAACTCTGCTTATTTATAGCTAGCAGGCTACGCTGAAAAGCTAAATATCTTACCATGGTGAGTCCACCTCTCCCAGAGCTCCAATCTGCTTCCACTTCAAATGTTCACGCATGACAGATGTGCTCCCGTGATACCTGAGGTCGGCTTTACAAAACTTGCAGGTAATCAATTTTTTTTGGGTGTTGAGGGTGAAATGTTCTCAGACCCTGGACACTTTTAGAGAGAGGATGATAATTCATCCGCAGGCATTTCACTGTGTTTATACAGGTCATCTCCCGATATTATTTACCATAACGCGCATCTCTAAGTAGAGATAGGTAGGAAGTAGGATGACTCACTCCGTACGAAAAATGATGTTCAGCTCGACAACATTAAAAAGATGTGATGACGTAATCGACAATGATCGACAATTAAATACTCGGCGACTAATTATGTTATCGATTTTTGTCGACAACGTCGACGTATCGTTGCACCCTTACTCAGAAGTAACTAGTTATATGTGCTGTACAATGCATAAAGATTTATAACCCTAACCAAAAGAACTTGTGATAATGCGAGAGCTTCATAGGCCTTATGTCATGCACTAGGAGGAAATGGTGCAGGAAGAATGGACAAAATGAGGGATAATGCTCATGAGCACGATTTGATTGACTTCTGCCTGATACTTTGGTTGAGACAGTGTGACGTTTCTCTGAACACATAGATTGAGACTATAATAAGTCAATCCTGTCTCACAATGAAATGCCTAAACCTGACAACCCACATTTTCATCCCTGAAACTAACCAAGTAGCTGGTAACAGCAGAAGTAGTTAGGAAGTGAAAGGATGCTCAGCTGGTTGAACAGATGGCCCATGTAGAGGCTACAGTTCCCACCTTGCATGTCCACCTACTTTCAAATAAAGGCCACCTGCACCCAAAATACCTTTGAAAAATTAAGGGAAGTTTAGAAATAAAGTGTAGAAAACACTGTCAGAATGTGGGTCTCCTGGATGACAGTCGTGTGTTACTTCCCAACAAAACCCCTCTAATCTCAAAATAAGTCGTAATGCCGTATGATCAAAGGACTATGCCCCCTTGTGTTCAGTATAAGGAATCACATTTATTTCATCTTGAGGCTTCCTTTAGGAATGAATGTACTGCTGGTTGAGTCACATTTGAACATATTTATGAATAAATTTACAAGTTCTGCCCACAAATAATGCTTGTTAACATCAAGGTTTCCAGCAAATGAAATTATCCTACCTCCAGAGGGTTTGACTCACGTCTCTTTTGTGGTTACATGTCAGTATATTTGAAAAGCCAAATGCAGTAAAAGTAGTTTTACAGTAGTTTTCATGAGACCAATCCTGTGGACGTGGTGTAGTGTCTCATTGTTCTGCTGAAGGGACACAAAAGGTTGCTTGGTCACAAACATGTTTCGGTAAGCAGAACTGCCACCGTAGGAGGACCTCTAAAAATAACAATACAGAGGAATACAGTCATCGCAGTGCGTGAAACTGAGGCTGGAGAGAGCGGTGGTAGATTTATGTGTTTGTTTTTTAACCAACCCAGTACTTTTACATCATTCCATTTTAAACTTGCCATTATAAATATTTCCTCTTTTTGTTGGGGTGGAAGCACTTCACTTCCATTTAAAACCTAACCAAAAACAAGTATAAATATGCTTTATTCCTTCGGGGAGGGGCTGTGTCTACACAGAGAGCGCTTCAGTCACATTTTTCATGCGTCCCTCGTGAGCTCGTCTGACGTAAAACACACTCCTATATTAATCTATCCAGCTGTCTTCACTGCTAGAGTAAGAGCTCGGGTTTTGCTCCCATTCTATGACCACAAATACGTGTCTCATCTCTGTTCCCTGCACATTATACACATAACTAACGTTACTGTAAATGAAACTCCAAGCAATGGCAAACTCCAGGTGACTTACACTTCAACACTAAGCCTGGATAAATTGTGAGGAAAATCATATGAAGTTTACGGAGCTGTAGCCTCTCAAACGACACACTGAAGAGTTGGTGTAATTCATAAGATGCCCTTATATGCTGGACAGTATTCAGAAGTTATGAACAGATAGGGTTTTACAATTCTTATACAATGCTGTATAAGCAATTCTGTTGTCACTCTTTCTAATTCTGCCTTGTTTTTGGAAGGTTTTAATCACGGTTAGGGACATTTTGTCCAAACAGTTTTTGCAATCATTGCACCACTGACCCTCCTCCTCTTCATCTTTCCGTTTGTATATTTCATTCGAAAACACAACCTACTTGTTACTCACACACACTCTCTCTCACACACAAAGACAGAGACACACACACTCCCTGCCATGGCCCAAGGCACACAGTGTACAGTTACTCACATCGTCAGGAAGCGGAGGTGCAGAGGTATGACATCAACTTATCATCTCTTTTGGGCCCATGGGAAGACCGGAGGGGGAAGAGACTTAGAGACAGAGTAGAGGCCAGAGGAGATGAAGTTCAAGGGAGGGAGAAACTGGAGAGATGTAAAAAGGAGGTGAAACATTTGTGAATGTGTCAAAAGTTCTTCTGATTGCAAAGCGAAACATGAACTGATATTTTTCCCTTACACTTCCCCTACTCCTTAAAAACACTTGTACAGATGACTATATTGCAGATATCACAATAGAATACCTCCGAAAACAATGTCTACCGATGGTGAAATGAACCTGTGCATACTGAGGTTGATGAAACAAATATTGTGTTTCACACATGACCCAAACTGACCCAGCAGCTCAGCTTTATCACATATATGCCACATATATTCTTTCATAACTCAGGTTTGCACATAAACATTCTGGTTAAGTGATGTAAATATATAACCTGTTTTCTTAGCTTTTGACTGTTATCTCACTTGAGATTCTAGGAGCTTCCATTTCGTGTCCACAGGCAACAATAGCCAATTGTGCCGCACAAAAGTTAATGGCCCTGTTCTGCTGGGTATAACAGAACCGAGCCGGCTGTGAACAAGCTTGTTCAGGTTGAGGTCGGTTAAAAGGCAACAGAGTGTTCCGGACCACTTTTCAGTGTGGCCTGAATCATCAGATCCAAATGTGTCATCAATCTGTCCTGAGTTCGTTCACACCTGTGATGAGCTTTGTTCACTTGTGGTCACAGCTAGTCTAAACAGGTGAGGAGTTAATTGAACTACTTATCCGAATTGTGAGGGTAAGACAGCACTGAATCTTAAATTAAGTCACACGTCCACACTGTATTTTTCTTTTTTTCTTAATTTCACCTCACTATTTCCACTATTTTGTGTCGCCCCATTACATGACATCCCGAAACATATCCATTTAAATTACAGATTGTAATGAATAACTGTTAATAGGGGTGAACTTTATCAGTCATCAAACTCTACACTTCTAGTTTGAAGCGTTTCACTTACGCTTCAAACGTCAATCCTTTCCACAGTCGCCGCAGGCTCAGGACGGGAGATTGGACTGAAGATAAGTTTCGGTCCAATCTGTTGGTTTCCTTAGATAGGATATTATTTTTTGAATTGGCTCTATATGAATTAATTGGATTATGATTACAATATATTGAATTCCAATTGGCTTGAATTGGACTATATTACTTGAGTGCCTTGAGATGACAATTGTTGTAATCTGGCGCTATATAAATAAAATTTAATTGAAAATTGAACAAGAAGTGCCTGCTTGCATATTTCAGAAGCCCTGAAAGCACTTAACTTTCTCTTAAACTTGACAACAACTTCCTAAATATTTTATTCTCAGAGCTGAGAAATCGGATTTGTTTTGTATTTGTTGGAATTTTCTTTTTCTTAACATTTTCTTACATAACTGATTGAGCTATGCTTAACCTTCAGAGCACGTTTAGAGAATAGAAATATATTTGATTAACGTCACTTTGCTTGAAATAGACATAAAAACAACTACTGGAAAATTCCTCACCTTCAGAGACTTGTGTGTGAGTGAATTAGTGCGTTTGAATCCGACACAATGACGGGAAACAGTTTGAACACGGAGACAGTGCAGCTTTCATGTCAAGCTGGGTGAGAAAGAGCTGAAGAGCTTAGTCTGCACCAGTGAAGTAAAAATAAAACAAAGATAACAAATGGTGTCTCTGAGCTGCTCTCTAAAAAATCTAGCCATTGAATAAAAGATTATTTCTTTCCTTCGACCTCTAACTCACACTGTCTTTCACCTCTTCTTCTGTTTTACATGTGGGTGCAACAGAAATCTAACCTTTTATTTACCATAAAGATTGATCATGTTTTGAATACAGGGCAAGGATTAGTTTTGTAATCGTGGTGTAAATGAGTGTCATAAGCACCAACCGCTCTGTAGTTTCCATTCAGAAAATGTAAAAATCTTGCAAACTGCACTAGTGGGTGGAGAAATGTATTTTGATAGAAGAGGAACACCTACTGCTCATTAATTACACGCACACACATCATTTTCCTTCCTGTACAATTATGTACACATTGTGTGACATGAAGTGAAATTAATTTGAGGCTAGTAAAGGAAAGGTAAAGTTTCAGATGATCAATTTATTTGATCAAAAGTATTTCCAGTTTACCAAATACTGACAGAGTTTATATAATATAAACTGGCCTTTTCCTGCCACACAAAGCTATCTATAAGCAATTATTAACCAGTTATGCTGATATGGAAAGTCTGGGGGATTTATTTGATAGAACTGCTCATATTCTGATGAACTGACATTTTATGACTTTTTGAAACAGCCATTTGACGTCAGGCCTATAAAAAGAGAATGAGTTCAGGTGCTTCACCGTGTGTAATTGGTCAGTTTTTCTTGTACCATCCATGTTTGGCACTTGACAATAAGGACAGCCTTTTTCCCAGCAATGGGACAAGTCAGAACATCCATCCATCCTATTTCCTACATCCGCTTAATCCAGTTGAGGGTTGCGAGAGGGCTGGAGCCTATCCCAGCTGTCATTGGGCGAGAGGCGGAGCACATCCTGCACATGTCGCGGGTTGTTGGTTTAGAATCACAGATTAACTGAACAAGCATGTTTTTAGGTGGTGGGAGGAAGCTGGAGTACATGCAAACTCCACACAGAAGGGTCCCAGCCAGGATTTGAACCGGGAACGCTCTTGCTGCAAGTCAGAGCATGCTTTGAGAAATTTAAAGATCTTTGAAAATGCACCTTGGTTTCAAGATAAACCAGTGTGTGACAAACAGATGGAGTCAAACTAAAAGCCTCTAGAAGTGACTATTTTTTTCCACTCACTAATCACACTAATTTCACTAATTAAAGGTAAACTGTTGGGAGACAATTCACAGAACTGTGACACCATCAACCACCAAGGATTATCATCCTGTGGCCTGCCTGTGGTTAGTTTGAAAGGTACGAAAGCGTTTGATTAAGGTTAAGACAATGGACTTCAGTAATTATTCAATTAAAGCTGGGTTACTAAGTTTTAAAAATGTTTCACCTTTTTTAACTGAGAAGTATGTTTGGTTGTTAATTTGTTTTAATGACAAACATTTTGATAAGTCACAACAAGTAAAACACGACTATGGTAGTTAGTTAGTTACATAACTGTGTTATATATGATCACATCCAAACACAGGGCGGGACCTTGCGTGGTCAATTATTAGACTGTTTTTACAGTCATTTCCAGCACTTACTTACATCTACTTGCTCTTTGATAATTCAGATATCCCATAGCTGTTCTATTCACTTTTGTTTATCAAAAGTATAAAAAAAGAACAGAACTGACGCTATCCAATGTCATAATGGCATTGGCCTATGAATAGCTCCAGGTCTATTTATAGCTTGATGGATGTAACTCCCGTCAATGTCACAGACGCTCTGTGACACAACAGCAGCTTGTGTGTCACTGTAAATGTGCTTTCTGCAGAGCAGTTTCTTCCCTCATGGTGCTACAGCAACAGCTCGTGAGTCTGCTGTTTATCTGGTTGATGACTTCCAGGATAAAAATTTAACTAAAGAAAGCTGAGGAGTAGACTTATTCATGAGGATGTGTGGGAGTTTGTGTCCACACTTGTGCATATGTGAGTGTGTGTTTTGCTAATTATAGCTTTGTTTCCCTGGTAACACCTGCCGATCATACTGCGTGTTGCACATCAGCCTAAATCAACATTTTGGTCATTGATAATATAATATTCCTAAATCATATCATGAACCCCCCCTGCATTTTCAAATAATGAAAAAAATGACATGTTCTTTTCTCATGTAATCGCTTTCAATTTCACACATTTTCAGCCATAAACACATAAGCACATGCACCTATGACACACTTCCCTCCACCTCCTAACACACATCTGTGATCATACACATCCTGATACGCTCCGGAGGGAGTGTGTGGAGATGAGATCCATTATTTTAGATTCTGCCTGCTGCTTTTGTTTGCAGCTCAGCAGCTGAAAGGGAGTGATCAGCCAACCATAACAATTCATAATGGCTTTTCTGCCTCATCCACAAGTCTAGAAGCGTGCCTCCGGTCGGGGCTATCCCCATGTGCCACCCCACTCCCTATCCTGCCTGCCCGCCCTGGCTCCAGCCTTCACCACCCTTGATGTCTGTGAGCATGTGTGCACATGCAGGTGGATGTGTGGGACTTTGTTTCTGTGTATGGGAATTCACAGCCCCGGCTGTGACTATGACAGCGGAAGACCCTATTGAAAACGAGTGAAGTCAGCCAGTACGACCGGGGGCCCCTGAGTTTGTCTGATCATGCAACAACAGGGGGGCACCAGGCCCCGGAGTTATCAACAGCTTGGTCAGGATGAAGGTTGTAACAACCTTATCAAGTGTTAAATGTATGACTATTGAATGTATAATACAGCCCAACAACACGTTGGGATTTGATCAAATTGTCATAGATGTATTTTGTTGTGTCTCCTTTGGGATCTTTACTTGGACTGAAAAAACAATCTAATACGGTGCAGTCAGAAGGTTGCAGAATGGGCTACAACACAGTAATCCTAGTTGATAACTTGCGGAATACCTACTTTCTTTTTTTTTTAAAAACAGACAGCACTTAAAAACCACAAAATAAGACGGGCAGTACTTCCATTGAGGGTTTAGCTATGCTGTGAAATGTTTCAGCTTTCCCAAACCCCATTTAATGGCTAGATGGGTGACTGATTAGATTATAAGTTTTCTGCATAAGAAGCAAACGTTCTTCCATATTAAACCAAAAAGAGACTAAAGACTGAATAAATAATAAATGAAAACCGTGATTAAAAAATAGTGATGTTTAAAATAAAGAAAACCCGACATGTAAAATAAGGAAACACTAGAATTTACTTTCACCATTATGTTTTGGAGATTGAGCAATGAGTCAGTTAGTTTTATTTAAGAGCAGGAAATGATTTTAGGGCTATTTTCAGCATGTCATCCTTAACTGCTAATACCCAGTACCTCCAAAAATGAACAGCATTCATTTAAGGCGCATCAGTGTCCACCTCCACAGTAAAACAGCCCCCTCCCTCCCCTGCTCTCTGCTGACCACTCCCTGGGGAACAGCATCCATTTAGAGGAAAGAGCAACGGAAGAAAGACAAAAATCAAAGTTATAAGGGGTGTGTGTGTGTGTGGGGGGGGGGGGGTGCCTTACAGAACAGTAGAGAAAGTGAAAATAGGAGGAGAGGAGAGGATAGAAAGGGGGGAGGGGGGAGTCAACAGTGAAAAAGAGAGGAAAATCAAGTAGCCATCCGGTGATCATTTTACAGGCTGAGAGGAAGTGTTCCTGGGGAGGGGAAGGAGCCAGACAAATGACTGAATGAGAGCTAAGTGGGTGGTAACACCGGCCTTTTACAGAACATCAGTCCAACAGGTAGGCAACATGAACCACATGGAGAAACTGCAGTTTTTATGCAAGAAACACTAAATACTATGTGGCAGGCAAAGGGGAAAAAAACAAGAAGAAACACCGATGTGGATTTTAACAGGTGGAAAGCTGCTGAGGAAAGAATCGAGTTATGCCAAAACTGCTTTTATTCCTCGACTGGTGATAAAGCTTGAAAATATACACGTAGATGCAATATGTTGATAGATAGTGGGAGGATAATATGTGAGATGGTTGCTATCTATCAGTAATTGTTTTAACAAAGAATTAAAAATGTCACATGACTCTGTACCAAAACTTGAATATAACCCTGCCCCATGGTCATTTCTCACATGCAAGTAAAGTTGGATGAAAGTGTCTGCCTAAGGGCTACATGTATAATGTAAATAAAAATCTAATTTAAAACATGTAAAGATAAATCAATCAATCAACATTTATTTATATAGCGCCTTACAACAACCAGAGATTGACCAAAGTGCTTCATAATTCCAAAAGAAGATCACATATAACATAAGACAGCAACTAAAAGGTGAGCCACAGCTTCAGATGAAAATGCTAAAGATGCTAACTGATCCGCAATGACCCTGAATGCAACACGTAGGTGTAACTGCCCCCTGTGAGCTAATTCACAGTCTCTTGCCTTCAGTTTCCTCAGAATATTACTTCTCAACCAAAGATGATCCAATAAGTGCAAAGGAATAGATAAATAACCCATTTGTGTGTGTCTCTGGGGAATCAGAAAGATCAAGTAAGCTACAGTGGAAGGAAAATATGGTGTAAAAATCTCAAAATCATAAACACGTTGTTTACATAATGTGCTACAGTTTTTAATTATTTTGTTAATAACTTTTGTAGAGAGACGTTGATCATCAACAAGTCTGTGTCTAATTCCCATTATCCATAGCTGTCTGCACCTGTCACATAATCATGAGGAGGTAATGTCACATCAGTGTGCACCAGTGGGGGAAAAATGTAACCAAAGCTGATTTAATTTGAATTTTAAAAAGTGTTGCAAAAATATACAATATCATTCTAAGCATCATTGGCATTTCTATCCCTATCAGATGCAATGCTATGACTGTGTACCTTCACCTGTCAGAATTTGATGCAACATGCATTTTACTGGATATGCATGAAATGATTGATTTCCATGTAAGTTACCAATTCATATGTTTTAAACTGTTGATGAACGTTGGGACGCAGTTAGTTGAAGAATTTCATGTTTGTATCGGCATCAGATTTTTGTTTTTCAGTTTTGGAATATTTTTCAAATAGTTTGCTCTGGTCTTAATGGGTTAAAGAGCAAGTAATCAATACAGAAAACTGTCAAACCCGTTCTGATATGTGGTTTATTAGATACAAGATGGAGCAGAAACATATTGAATTCAGTCTGCTGTCAATGCTCAGTAGTACTGTGAAAGTGTGACGATAGCAGTACTTGTGTCGTGCAGAATAATGACTTTTTCCATCCTCTGGCAATAACTGTGCCATTGAGCAATACACATAATAAATGAATAGCCCCATTTCTTGACATGAAACAAAGAACAAAAGGTGCCCTTTTGAGCAAGAGAAATTTCGGTTTCTAGGAGTCCATGCACATGTTACTGTGCAAAAAGACAGATGGCAGCAAAGGAAGTGAGTTTTCATATGTAGAGCAAAAGAATATGAAACAGCTGGTCATTTGTTGATTAATCCCTCTCTATCTGATTCCTTTCTTCTCCTTTTGTATGAATTCTCCACATTCTTTCTAACCTGTTTTTTATTCCTTGTGACATATTCTGTATTTCGTTTCCCCATCAGCTGATTTAATTTCCACAAAGGCATTATAACTGTCAGATTCTTCTGAAGTGAGCATCTTGAACATAGTCATCATTTCTCTGAAGCTCAAAATAAATCATGAAGGCGAATGAGGTGTGACGATGACAAAACTGAGAACCAGCTGTACCAGTCTTTTCCCCATCGTGATCACACTGAAAAAACAGACACATTCCTCTTTCTCTTTCCCTCCGCTGCCCCACTTGGTCTGTTCAGCAGCCTCATTGTCCTGGGAGCTGAGGGAAAGATGCTGGGGAGCATTTGGTTTCAGTGCAAACAGAAACCATAAACTTCTGGTTAGAATCTAATAAGGGAAGTGCTCTCATCCTTTGGCTCAGGAAGGCAGAATAATGCAGGAAGGTATCAGAAATTATTGCTGCCTGCCTACTGGTCCGTGCTTGTGGAAACTTTTGGGTTACAAGTGAAGTTACAAGAGCGTGTGGCCATGAAACCTTTCAGTCTTTAAAAGAACAAACAAGAAAAAGTTCAAAATCACCATTTGTGTCTTTGTCTGCTGGAAGGACGGTGCTTGTTTGCAGGATTTTGCTTGTGCGTGCTTGTGCGTGCATGTTACTTTGTGCGTGTTTAAGTGCATGTGTTCTGGAGTCCTGTAAGGCCCCTGGTATCCAGCAGAGGAATGCAGCAGTCTCTTGAAAAGTAGTTATCAACTAATGAGAATTCCACTCGGAGCAGGAAGGAAGGGCTTAGAATGCATGTCCCTCAGCGAATTGGGGCGAATGTTAATCACGATGCCTTTAAGTGAACACACACGCGCACACACACACACACACGCTTGCATGCATGCACACAGTAGAGACCCAGCAGAGAGCTGCAGAGACTGACACATGAATGGACAGGAGGGGGAAGATGAGAAAAGAGAGAGGATGTTTTTAAAAACTAAGCTGGTGTTGTCTTCATGGTTTGGAACTAATTGGTTTCAGATGAAAATCAGTGCATGCAAACTTGAGAAGGCCTTAATGTTTCCTTGCACTTCATCTCCCCTTTGAAAAATACCCTCCTCTTCTGTCTTTCCCTCACTTTCTCTTTTTTCCTGGCTTTTCGTCTTGCTGCCGCACTGATTAGCCAATTAATCAAACTTAATTTTGTTTTAGTGCAATGATTCATATCGCGAAAGAGTTTTAAAAGCTTTCTAAAAAAACCTTTGAAAATAAAACCATTTCATACATGACATGCCTTTCTGCTGCTGTCTCTCACTTTTGTCAAAATGCATATTTCCACACAGTCTACGTGTCTAACTCTCCTTGGTAAAGTTTGCATTTCTCCCCTTCTTTCTCCTTTAGTCCATGTCTGTCCTTCTCTCCCTCTGTCTTACTTTCTCACTGTTTTGCCATGAAGGACACCAGGGCCTCTAGAGATCCCGTCCCTCAGGAAGAAAGTAAGCGTCCCCCCTCCCTCCTGTTTTTTCATAACCTATTATTTATGTCTGACAGACCTCCTCCAGACAAATGGCTGCCATATGGAGAAAGACAGAAAGTCAGAGACGAAGGAAGGAGGAAAGGGGGAAAAAAATCACTGCATCCTCTTTCTCTCTTTAGACTTGCAAGGTTTTCTTCAGGGGTTTTCAAATATGGATCAGTTTTTGACGATGCTCTTTGGGCTGTGTTGATTTTTTTTGCTTAATGGCCTAATTTCTGGCGCCACGTGAATAGTAGTATGCTTGATCTGCCTGCTGTCTCATTTACTTGATGGAGATATCAATAATGAAGGCTCATTGTAGAGAGATGTTCAGCTTCTGTGTGCTGTCAACCACAATCTCTCTCATTCTGTCTCTGTGGTCTAGCCAGGCACATTTCCCTGCCTTATATGTGTGAAACATACAGCAGTTCAAAGGGGCAGATCAGATTCACATACGATTTTTGAACTGTCTGAAATGACGTGTTGACTGTAGATCAATGACTGAAGTAGAAAAACAGAGTTGATCTTGCAAGGATGAACTACTTTCTGTCCCACTTAGTGAAGTCCTCAGTTTCCTGAGCTTTGCCATTACTTATTTGCTATAATTTCTACATTCTATTTATATCATATAGTTCATATTACATATCAAAGAAAGCAAGAGGTTTGGAAATATTGTCAATGGACATTGAACCTTGCTGGACAGAAATGAACAGCAACCGACAGCTTACAGCAAAGTTTTGAGCCGCAAATTCGCCGAAAGTGTGCTCAGGGTCCTCCAAATGATAACCGTACATGATCAAATACACGTGAATTACAAAGCATCTCAGCCAATGCCCGTGCTGTTTGGTTTTTTGTTTTTTTTTCTCAAAAAATGGCTTGTAGCTATAATAGCTGTTAAAGATATTTACATGGAAAATTTTACCCAAAATAAAAAAGAATTCTGTGAACTTCATCCTTTTTCAGGCAAACCCTTTTTGCAGCCCTCAGGTAAAATCCACATTAATGTTGGTGTGATAGCTAAGTCCCCATTTAAAATGGTTATTGTTGCCTTCACTCAGAGTATGCCTTTTTAAACATAAGGTTAACAACTTACCTGCTATATCCTCTGCAGATAAGGAAAAATAAAGATCAATTCTGAGGCTGTCTTTCAAATCAGGACTAAAGTTTACATGAATCTTCTTCACACTCACACAAAAAAAGCAATGAGGATTGATGATAAACGGCTTTATTTGCAATATCCAAACTGTAACATAACTAATAACCATAGAGGTTTAAGAAACTGGAAGATACTGAAACAAAAAACAAACTGAAGAATTGGATCGATGGCCAGGTTTTAGAAAACATCTGGCTCTCTGGGATTAGATGCAACTTTCTGTTCTTGTGGAAAACATTAGGAAAACAGAGGAATGAAAATGTATGGAAACCTTCATCACAACATTAAATGCATTTGTCAGGAGACAAGTTCATTCACAAAGAACACAACTAATTTGCTTGTAAATGTGATTGTTGATAATCACATCCTGTAAGAACACAAGAACAAAGAAACGCTCTGTTTTTTACATTTTCCTTGGCTGAAAATTACAACGATAGCATGTGGTGGATCACAGTTCCTGTTTGTAGAACAAACAGCTTAAATGGCACTTTGTCCTTCCTTCCTGCAACTGTCATTATATTATGCCTCCTTTTTATAACATTTGTCTTTTGGTTACTCCTCTGCTTCCCCCCCCTCTTTAGTTATTCATTTTTCTTCTTCTCTCTTCCTGTCAGAATTAAAGTGTAGCTCATTTCTGGTCCCTGAGGGAGCAGCTGGCCAGATAATCCCTGATGGGCCCTTCTCCTCTTCCTTCTCCTTGTTTTCTTTCCACTCCCCTCTCCCTGATTCTCCCTTCCTTCTTTTCTCTCTACATCTCTGGTGTAATACCTCCCTTGTTCCCGCCGGACAAAACAGCACCTTTGTGTCCTCCCTGACTTACTCTTTCCCTCCATCTTTACATCCCCCTCCTTCCCACTTGCCACACCTTTCTTTCTCTCCTGAAGTGAAGCAACATTTAAAGCTGGAAAGGGGAAATTGTAAACAGCAGGTTTCTGAGCCTTGAGGCCGAGGCAGAGTCCAGCAGGGCTCAGAGTCCAGCAGAGCAGAGAAGCGGCCCTTTGTTATATGGGGATTAGAAAGGGAGGTGAGGGCAGGGTTGCCATTTCCACCAAACTCCTCACACCTCCGCCTGTAATCACCTCTGCTAGAACAACACACCCAGTTAAACACATGACATACAGATAGAGGAAATGTCAACTGCCTGCTCAGACCTGTGCTGGACTTCATTTTGAAGTTTAAGATGCTTTACCAAGACAAACAAGTGTCATAAAAAAAATAACAAAAACACCATCTGACCAAGCATCAAAACGCTCCGCAATTTTGTAAAGAATATTAAATACTCAAGTGGACACATTCATTTCAACTGTGTGCTGCGCTTTAGGCTGCAGGACTGAGCCCAGGTCACATTTACCAACCAAAGTGTACCTTATGGAGGTTGTGAAACTGTCAGGAGCTCCAACCTGTGGATGAAATGGAATATGATGGATCTATTTTACAGTCTGCACAGAGAGCAGCTGGCAGTTCAGACTCTTAAACCATTTCCTTTTCACCCTTTGTCCTACCACTTAGCCCGATCGCTCCTTTATGCATGTTTACGGCAAAGGCTTTTGTGTCGCGATTGTTTTGAAGAATAGAAGATTAGTGGAAAGTTCTACAGCAAAGTGTTACAAAAAATTTCTACATGATGCCCTAATGATCAACACTCAATACAATAGAGGGAATACATTAAGTATATTCAACAATTCGGGTTGATTAAACATAAACAGAACTAATGCTAATTAGCATGTGGCTAACTAAGGCTAATTTTTTCACAGTCAGTATGTCAAACATACCACAAACTGATCAACCCGTGTTCTATGTCAAACAGATGTGTTTTCTTACATGTTTATATTTTTTCTAAGACAACTTCAAAAGCTATACGTGCAATAGAGATCATAACAACATCTGTTCACCATGCATCTGTTAAAAGGAGTCACCAACAACTGACGAAAGATGAGTCTTTAGTCATTAAAGGAGTTCTTGAAGGAGTGAGTCATTTTGTAAAGAAAAAAGTCTTTTTCCTTGTATTTCTAAGTGAATATGCATTTCCAAATTTATAACACGTTGCAAACAGAATGTTTTGTTGTGCAATATCATTGCATTATGTTGTGACCCATTAAGACATTTGCATTTGATGATGACAACACCACGTAGGATTTACACCCTGGAGACAGATAGACATGCACCTGCACAAGTAAGAACATGAAAGGCTTGAAAACTCAAAAAAGGAGATAAATCACTGAATTCTCATGACATAGAAATAAAAAAATCAACAAACGTAACTGTTTTCTATGACACTTTACAAAAGAATCTCCTTTATAGGATTGTGTCATTCCAAAGTGAGAACTGTATTAGGGAGTTTTTATGCTTAAAAGCATTTTTGGCAGAAAATGAGGCTTGACAGCTTTGATTTGTAACTATTATTTAAAAACACAGTAGGTGTCTGCCTTTGTGCCAGATGATTCAGCTGAGGCTTTAAATCTTTAGCAGATAGGTGTACAAAAGAGCAGTCCATCAGCTCTGACTGTTGGACCTATTTTAACCAAGCATCAGTACCTCAGTGTAAATCACATTTTGACAGTTTAGTTCTTCTGAAGAAATCCTTAGCATATGGACGGAAGGTGTGTGCACTTAAAACGCACGTGCAAACCGGAGAGATCGATCAAACACCACGGCTGGGCTGGATGTGCTGTGGAGACAATGACAACCTCATGTTGAAGATTTAGCATCTAGCTGGAGATGCAAAGAAAGGCAGGCTAGCATCACTCTTTGATGACAGATATGAAATGGCTTTCGAGAGTGTTCCTCCCATTGCCTTTTATGTTTCTTTCTCACTTTTCCTCTTTCTCTCCCTTCCATCCTCTCACTGTCTCAGTGTTGGTTTTGCGCTGAAGTTTCCATCGACAGCCTGCCTCTCCCTGTGTGTGTGCTTTGAACTCCTCAAACTGTTCTTTTGAAGGGCACAGTCATAAAATGTTCTTTTATGCAGGCTCAGTCTCTTTGATGGGGTTGTCACTTTGTACAATGCTCTGCTTAGAAACTTCAGAAAGACATGGCCACACCTACGCAGACAGGCAGACAGACTGGCAGGTAGGCCTCATGAATGAGGCATGTCAGGTTTGGGGCTTTAGTTTTTTCATAGCAGCAGGGGTGTATCAGTCATGGACTGCACAAAACAGTGTATTTATGCCTATTACCAAAGGCATGCTGTGTTGAAAACATTTTTGCAGGTCGTTGCTGTACCACAGCAGAAATGCTGTTCTTTTTCTTTAACTGTTACGGTATTTTTTAATTTGGTGATGAGGTCACTGAGCATCTTTTTTCATCGCCACTCCAAGCACTTTGAGATAAAAAACGAAACTTTTTAAAGATGCGATCGCCACTGACGATCATTTTCAGACAGTCAGTCAGAGGCCAAATTAACTCACTGCTGCCGTGTGTGCCCGTCCATAATGTGACGACAGCAGCTCAGACTTGATACACATATGTTATGTCTGATCGAGTCAGATTGGCATTGCAAAATTTTGAGGAAAGGCACAATCAAACCTGACACCAACATGTGTAAGTAAAGAGAAGCAGTGCATGTGTGAAGGGGATTGGACTCGGTGCTGTTGACTGAGGTATGTTCAGCGCATCCATGAACTGTGTGTGAAGACATTCTGCTGCTTCTAACTCTTTCATCACACATGTAAGTGTAGCTGAATTCACTGCACAGCTGTTGTCTTTAAGTTACTTGAATGGGGATTTTTTTTCAGACGACGCTGCAGTTACAGAAACATCATCTTATTAGAGCAGAGCGACAGTCTGAAAATGCTTTCGTGACATTTGTAATTCGGTGATTTTCAGAAGAAATAAAAAAACATTTGAATAAGAGTAACTTAGTTGTCAATGCATCTGTATAAATACATATTAATGCTTTACTGTTTTTACAAAAAATGCAAAAGATGGAGCTTTGAACATGTGTTCAGCTCCTCGGCCCATTTGAGTCTCGTCGAACACATACAATACATGCAGGAATGAATCAGTCTCCAAATCCATGATATGATCATTTGGTTTTAGAGCTTCGGTTTTAGATGTATATGATCAAACTAACATGTCTAACATGCATCTTAGAAGTCCAGATTTCATTGCTTCCTAGAGTCACATAACCTTGCTGATTGTTACATCCGATTTGTCTTGGTTTACCTCATAGTTTATACTTTACAGCTCATTATGTTTTTTTATTACAGCGTTTTAAAGTGTCTCACAGAGCTGGACAGTGTTTGTTATCACCAGTAGCACCATACTCCTAATCTGTTCCTTTTTCTCCCCCAATTTTTATATATCGTGGCTTCTGACAGTAAATGTTTATGCTGCTTAAAATGTTGAATCTCCAAATTCTATGCTTTTCTGCCACATATTCTGTCCATCCAAATTGATGATGATGAAGGCTACACAAAATAATTCCCTCTGCAAAGCAGATTACGTAATACACTGTGTCATAATAAATATACACCTTAGGTTCATACACTAAATCCTATTTTCCACGTTTGGTTCCCAGTTGTCTAACTGTGGCCATTACTGTTTGGGTTGGGTTTCCCATAAGCATCCCAACACTGAGACAATCTTTGTTCTATTGTCAGACATGAGCACTGAGAGGCTTTTGGGAAGCTGGAACCTGACTTTTCCCAGGATCTCTTTCACCTGAGCTGGAGAACAACAGTGGGAGAAAAGGGGAACACAAAGAGAAGCTGTTGGAGATCAGGGATACATGTGCGCCCACTCATTCACACAAGTATAGGAATACACACATGCAGTTGCCATACTTGCTCTGATATATATTTACACTATTGTCGCACAAGATAGTTAGTTATTATTGACTAGAAAAACTGGAAAAATGTTTTGTGTGGGAATGTTGAGTAGTTTTATTAAGTGTTTTTATATTTAAAACAGCCCTAAGTTTATAGAAATGCTGTGGCGGGGCCTTGTCAGCAAACCTCAGTGAACCGGAGCAACATTGTAAAGGAGAGTGGGTATAAGTTCCCCCACAATGGTGCGAGAGACTAATAACATCATTTCAGGTTATGACTTCTACAACTTACTGAACTTAATTTTACTTACACTGCTTCTGGCTTCCTTCTTTCCTTCATCTTAAGTTGTTTTTATCTCATTTTGATACCTGGTATGGACCAGAATCTGGTCACAGAATCTGGTTTTATGAGCATAAACATAAACACCAGATTACTTTTTTACGTCCTGACATGTGTGTGTGTGTGTGTTACTGTACCTTTGGTGAGCTCAAATGTTCTGGTATGATATGAAGCATCTTAGGATCTGCAGGCAGTTTTTGAAAGTTTCTTGCGATAATCGCAGCAGTCGTACCAAACAGTTTATTAAACTAAGTTTGAAAATATGTTCATTGGCCAACATAGATGTCGAATGTCGGGAGCTACAAATACATCCCAAAGTAAAACCAATTAAGACAGACATGTAAGCATTTACAGTACCAAAGTACTGAAAAAACACCTTTGTGGGAGTCTACACTAAGTGTCTCCAGGAGCTATTTTTACCATGATGTCAAACACACCCACACACATGTGAGACAGACACTCTAAAGGTGAAAACACTTCTATTTGCACTGTCCCTGCTGGTTTAGATTTAATGTCACATGGTGGCACTTGTCCAAATTGTTGAAATCAAGATGACAGCAAATGTTACCACAGCCTTAAAGACCCTAAAAATAGCGCAGATACTAAAAAACAGGCTTGCACCAAATTATTTTCACAGTTCTCACATTTAGAAAATGGGAAACCTTAACCAATTACGATATAACAGACATGCCAAGAAATCTGACTTAGTGCCCTTCAGCACAGAATGAAACAATAAAGTAACAGTGAGTGCCGTCTATGTCTATGATTTTGAGTTTTCCAGCATTTGTAATGACATGAAATAGTAACTTATTTCATTAGCATATTACTTCAGCTAAATAAAAATGCATGAAAATAATAATTAATAAAATAAAATATAATATAAAAGCAGCATTTATTTATAATATAAAATCAACATTTTTTTTTTTAAATCATGTAAGGCATTTTGGGCTCCCCACATGTGGAATTCCACTGCCTTCATATGATGACTTGTCTTGAAGTGGCTTTAAGATAATGCGATGACAGGACAAAGAGGGCTGATGCATGTTAAACTATTTTATTTGTAATTGTAGAGACATCTACTAACTCGTTACCATCTGTATAAATTCTGTTTCCTGTCAGCAGTTATGAAATTGGAAGAGGAAATGATCAGATATGAACCTTCCTCAGTGGGTTAACTCATTAAGTCTTAACCTTTACTGCTGTGTTGGTGATGTTTTCCTGGAAAATGAAAATCATGGTTTATTACTAATCGTGTCAAGGTGTGAGTTCAAGATATACTGTTTTGCTATCAAAGTGAAATATGTTTCTCGTCTCAATCCTGTGCCAAGAAACTGGTCTTTAAAGAAACAGAATGTTTGCGACAGGACTCCACCAACTTCTGAAATATCCATCACCCTCACATTCAGCGGAAGAGCTGTCAGGGCTGAGTATGTGAAACAGATCTCTTAGACAAGATCTTTGAACAAACATCATAAGGCCTCTGTTAAACCAGTTTGATCATCAACCTGTTTTCTTGCTGAGCTCGTCTTCCGCTCTTTGGTCTGTGCAGTGTGGCTTTTGTTCGTGTGTTTGTGCTTGTGTGTGTGTGTTGTCTTCACAGTAAGAAAGACTGAAAGAATGTAAATCAGTCAGTCAAAAGGTATGTGCTGTGAAAACATCCTGAGTGCATACTGAGATGCCCATATATGAATGTACACACACACAAACACACGATCATAAGAAACATGTCCTTCTGAGATGAGTAATAACTCAACTGGGGGGACAGAGGAAAGCAATAAAACTTTTCTTTGTTTCTGGGATCTGGGTTTAATTTTATGTAAACATTTAGATGTACTTGTAATATGGACAAATAGATGAGTCATTAAGGCATTTCTTATGTTTTTTTTCAGTATGTCAGAACATATGTATGTAAAAAAAGACTTTCATCTTGTAGTATTAATTCTGCACACATACACCGTGTTTTAATCAGCACAACTGGCCACAGAAATAGTGCATCAGTGTCTTGTTTCCATTCTCACCACCTCGGAAACTTATTTTTCGGTTTCCCATGTCACTGTCAGACAACTGAAAGTGCTGCTGCCCCACAAAGCTAAATATAGCACAGAGACATCTGTGGTAAGAAGGTTTTCAAAATCACACAGATAAGCGCTTTGCAGAGAAGTGGGCTTGGAAAATGTGAACGCTGCAGTTACTGTAAGACGACTTTCAGAGCAAGCTGGTGAGTAAGGTAAAATTCCTCCAGGAGATGTGGCTTTATTTGAAGAGGCCACATGATTCAGTGGACTAAAGGTCCAGAAATGTTGAACCTTAGTATTAGGTTGAACCTGCTGTTCATCATGGGCCTAAAATTTGAGTTTAGACTGGTTAAGAAATTACTTTAGCAATAGAATATAACAAATCAAAGCAAAAAATAAGAAATTAATTGTGAGCACAAGCATAAATTCCAGGTTATATGTGTAAAGCAGCACTTCTGATTTAAGGTCAGGCAACCAATTGCTCTTTGTTTAAAACATACAAATTTCTTTTGAAGTATTTCAGACATACAGAAAGAATAGTTATTGTCCTGCAGCTGTCATTGTGAAATAACAAAGTGCTTTGATGGCTGTGAAGGACCAATCAACTCATGGGTCAACGGGTAACATAACAACAGGACACACAAGAGAAAATTCAGGAGGGCAAAGACAAATGCTTATCGCTTGAGTGCCCTCGTGTCGGCAGCACCATCTCTGACTGTCAGCACCTTGAGTGACACACATCAGGGTTGAGGGTCAGCAGAGGTGAAGAGGTGTGATGTACACGAGCGTGGGCACAAGGAGCTGTAAACGTCCCGTGAAAGAAGCAATTAAAAGTAATGACTGTAGGACAGGTTTTGAATCTTTTTGACCACATTTAGCTTTAGGAGCTAAACAGACCCTAATCAATCAGTGAAATCTGTTTTACCTCTGCAGCAGCACTTTGTTTGAAATGGTTAACTAAGAATTAAATGATGAGTGTGGAAATGTGCTTTAATTATGGCATAAACATCAGTGACAATAATTGAGATTTCATCCAATAACCCTATTTGTCCTCTGCATGTCACAGGTTTGTTAACAGTCGTCAGTCTGGTGTTTGAGTTCACACTTACAGCATCTCCATTCAGCTATTAATTAGAAGGAAACTTCTGAAATGTCATTTGATAGAAAACTATCTGACTAATTTAATTTTCTGGTGCTTTGGAATGAATAAACCAAGTTGTATAGAGTCATCAGAGCGCAGCAGTAAAGGCTCCATTACAAATAACAGTAACAAACAGAATGGGGTCCGTAAACTGGAATCAATTTTGAGAAAGAAGATGCAAACACAACCGGTTGCCTTTGACTATAGGAGAAAAATAATGGGGAGAAATGTTCTTTTCAGCTGGATATGTTCAGATCATTCTTTCACATTAGTCCTTACTGGTCATGTTCAGTCTCCAGAACCAGAAACAGCTGATCATTAACTTGATCAGTCATGTGTAAAATGTTTGCCACATCATGACTTGTTCTCAATAGGCGTTTCCATCTGCCCTGTTTCACATCAATTCTTTTTATAAAAAACAAAAACCACCTCAATTATAGTTTAGGAAACCTTTCTCAGGCTCCCTTTCCATTAATGCTTTAATGATGTTCTTCTGGATGAATTTTAAAGAACCAGAAATGACCAGTGCAGCTCACAATCAGCATTTATTTTTCTACTCACATCAATGACAGCAGCAGCGGCTGCAGACACACTCTCAAACCCACGACTTCATTTTGTGTAACAATACATCGTTTTGTAAGGGGCTCCATAAAAATCTATTACTTTGTCCTTATATGGCTATGTAACAAACTGCATTGTTATAAAGCAATCTGTAACGCTGTAAATGATATTTGAACAAAGTTTTACTGTCATGTGGATGAGTTTGAATATACAAAAGTTATATTTCCTTTTGAAGTGTTTTTGTAATATTTCTTTTCACTACCTGGTGGCATTTGGAGGAGAAGATTTTACAGATTTGTGTCCTTGTAACAGCAATCAGAAGAAGGAAATTAAGAACCCACCCTTGGACTATGCAAGTATTTTGGTGGTTGCTGATAATTGTGGAGAGAATAAAAAATAATAGAATATGGCCCAACGTGGTCAAACAAACCTCATTCGTCTGGCTGAAATGGCCTGAAATAATAACAGGGTGATATTCAAAGGGGCAGATGACCGTGTTTAACGTGGATGAAATTAGTGAATGACTGGAAGGAAGGAAGGAAGGAAGGAAGCAGATTACAGCGTTAGACGATGCGTGTCAGTGTGTGGGTGCTTTTCATTATGATAATACGTCTTATCCCCCTCCTCCTGGTGTCATTTCCTTAAGTCATAGCTTCTCCCAGTGAGGATATGAGAAAAGGATGCCAGGAAGGATACACCTGTATTTCCTCTGGATGTGTCCTACCTCCTTGTCTCCTTATCCCATTTAAGGAGTTTAGTGTGCTGGTAGGGTTATGGGTGATTTCCAGGTCATGAGAGGGGAGAAGAACATGTAGAATTACAAGCTAACATAATGAAAAGCACCCTGTAAGCTCAAGAAAGCCTGGCCTGCACTGTCAGACCATTACTCCAGGATTTCATTTATCAACTAATGTAAAGTTACATTACTCTTATGCTAAGAGTAGCCACCACTACTCCTGGCCTAAGCGTACAACAAACAGAAAGTGTAAGAATGATGTCGTGTTTTCTCTCCAAGATACAGTTCAATACTTGGATTCATCTATCCTCCCACTTTAAAATAAACCATTATAATAGAATTGGAGTGATTCTCTGCACTCAGTTCCTTTTGGTATATTTGAAACCACTGTTTTGAGTAAATCTTACCTACATTTTACCAGTTTAAACAAAAATAAAAGAAAGGGGTTCAATTCAAAACAGCAATTATTATTACATTACAAAACTATATTCTTATCTTTAAAAAAAAGAAGATTAAACTTTATTCTTATCAAACTGTGTTGATCTCCATTATAAGACCACATACTATATTTGTAGGTTAAATATGACACGATTTAGGGACAAAAGGTTTTCAAACAGAACGATTTGGTTCGATTTGATGTAATCTGATGTTGTCTGATGCAGTTCTTTACTTTTCTTTAACATAGATATTAATTTTCTGCCGTTAAATGGAAAACAAGACATTTCTATAAGCATGGTAGGGCAGCCTATCTATTTATTCATTATGTTTCATTGTGTTTATTTTATTGTACAGCACTTTGGGAACCTTTGTGTTTATTTACTTTATAAATAAAACGGATTGAATTGGAGATAGATGTATTTGAGAAAAGACTCGCAAGTATTTTTTTTTATTTTTTCGAACAGGAACAAATGCATTTGATTGTTATCGTTTGACTTTGTTCTTTACTTTGGTGCGCTTTACCAGATTACTCAGAAAACATCAATAACCTCTGCAACATTAAACCTATTTTTTGGGGAAATATATTAGATTTTTAAATGATGAATGTTTTCATTAAAAAAAACATATGTTGTAATTAGTATTCAATCATTTTTTTAACATTTCTCTTGCTAGCTTAACAAATTATGGTAAATTTAACCCTCAAAGGCTTATGCAGCCAACCACTATTGAAATAGCTGCCGTTCATTACTTTCTCAAGGTCTTTAAGGGCTCTCATACATCTAACCAACGCGAAAAAACAGCAGTGACGAGTGGCCCTGTGCTGGGTTTCCTCGTGTTGTCAGCATCTGAACAAACAAAACAGTACATGAATACACTGCCTTGACAACTTCCAACCGCCAGCCAGGAGATACAATCTGCACCTGTGCAAGAAGACACAGCTTGCCAGTGCATAAGGGAGCGGCGGCACATACGTTGCACAATAAGGGAAACCAGAAGAACGCAAAAGGAAACAGTTGAGCTTGTGTATTTGATATGTCAGAGTTAGCTGTTAGCTTTCTGTCATTACCACCAACCTCCTTTTTTATGCACTTGATCACTACACAGAACAACAAATGCAAGTGGGCTCTTTGGCCAACAGCCTTAAGGGCAACTCTACAAGTTGAATTGGCTGAAAAAAGACACCAACCGAGTTCAGCAATGACGACTGAGCACACACACCAAAATACAAGAAAAACAGACATTCACCAACACTCCAGACATGCCTGGAACGGTCAGCTTGGTGTATAGTGTAGGCTGAATCGTTTGAATGGTTTTCTGTAAGGAATTAATGAAGATCACAGCTTCCCTTGCTTTAAAATCCCACACTGAAGCGGGGGTGGCTGTCAGATCATCCATGTGAGGAAATAACCGGAATGATAAGAGCCATGTCTTTATGGGGAGGGGGGAAAAGATACTGGCCACTTTGAAAGAACATCGTGAGGTTGAGCGGGGGATGATGATTGAACGTGACAGGACAGAGAAAAGGTAGGGGGCAAGGCAGGGTGTGGATGATGTGACCACTGTGGAAGTTAGACTACTGTTAGTTGTGAGGAGGATGCAGAGGAGATTGGAGATGAAGTGAGGGTGTGACTGACACATGGATAGAGACGACTAGCAGGGGGTGGCAGGAGGTGGCAGGCAGAGAATAATGGTGGCAGGATGCGGGTGTGCTCCATTGACAAGTGCGTGTGTGTGAGTGTGTGTGCGTGGGTGTGCAATTTGAGGCTATGCATGTCCTCCATGTTGTTTCAGGTGTCCATACACCCCCAACCAACCGGCAGGCCCTGAAGGAAGGACTGGCAGCTCATTAGCCTGATCAAAGACTCCACTTCCCCCTTGAGTTTAGCACACAAACACACACACGCGCATGCACACACACACACAGACACTGTGTTTACCTGGCTAATCCAAGGCTAATCTACCTGATATGCAGGATGTGGGGATCAATTAGGGAAATAAAGGTGTGGTAATGAAGTGGGGGGGAGAAAAAGAAAAAGGCCACTTAAATCGGTTTAATAAAATTATCAGTTTATTTATGAGTTGCAAGCCTCACATGAGCATGTAATAAATAGCATATGTCACGTAAATGTGGTTATTGGCTGCTTAAAAATACATATAAAGCTATCTAAATAGGAGTGGTTGAAATACAGTGTCCTCTATATATTTTTTAATTAGGAGCTCAAAATAAAGACGGGATCAGAAAAGTTTTATTTATGAATGTTTTTATTTCACATTCAGAACACTTACTGAGCCATACATCCATTAATTTTAGAGTTTAGGTTGGATTCTCTGGCTAGCAAGTACAAGTTGTCTGTATTAACGACATTGTTTATGAGCAAGTAAATGCATTAAGTGACACTTCTAAAATACTTTGATAGAATGTAATCACTACCCCTGACTCAGCTTCTGCAGCTGGAATGATTCATTTATTTTAAATCACATCATGTAAACATAACCTTGTAGTGAATAGGAGCTTTTTATTGTCTTTTCATATTGAATCAGATACTGATTCATATCCTGTAATGACTGGGAATGCGTTCTGAAATTGACCACTTCATCATCTTTCAAAACAAAAGAGAGCGTGAGTCAAAGCATCCATCTTGAGCCACATCCTCTCAGCTCAGGAGGAGATCTTGTTATATTAATCAGAGGGTTGTGAAGCAAACCCAATTACATCTGGCCAAAAATGCACATACACACACTCCAGACATCCTCGTATACAGAGGGCTAACTATTTCTATACTATAATCCAGCATAAAGGCTATAAAATCAGGATTTTACTAGAACAGGGTGTTAGTCTGAAATGCTTTCAGTTGCCGCGAGTTGACAGATAGTTAGAGGATAGTTAGAGGGTCTGACTAAAGAAACAAGTTATTGGGTATTTAGCTATATCTATACAAACGTATGCTTCATTTTTAACCAAAAATGCCAAAAGATTCCAATTTAAAACATGTACAGAACATCTTTGCCTATTTGAGTCAAGTTACGCATATACTTGCATGAAAGCATGAGCAAAAAGGTGCTATTTAGCTGAATGTGTATTATAGGGGGCAAAAGAAATGGTCTGATTGCTGGGGGCGGCTGTGGATTGTGGCTCTGTACACTTATACACTCATAACCAAGCACGGTTATCATGTAGGACCTGTGCCATGTGTATTGCATGTTCACACACACACACACGTATTCATTAGCCCAGTAGCATGCTCGCTAAGCAGTTGATGTATCATCCTGTGGTTTCAGGTCATCTATATCCACAGTTGTGTTGTATGCGATTGCCGTTACTTGTGTTCTTTTTGTTTGTTTGTGTGTTTGTTTTTTCTCTGCTTGTCTGCTTTCAGGTGCTCCTGGAGGCTCTAAGGCTGGATTCCCAACAGAGGCCGTGGATTGTCGTCTGTTTTGTTTTTACAGGTGTAGCAGCTGGTTGTCTGGTTTCTTCTTCTTTGCTCTTCCTGTTTCCTTGTCCCCCGGTCCGGTTCAGCACTATTACATGTTAAATATTGTAAAAATAAATAAATAAATAAGCAGTTGATGGGCACCAAGGGGCTCTTTACATTTATAAAACTTCCCTTGGCAAAGCAAATCTGTTTGGCATAAAAGGTATTCAAATTACAATTCTGCTGCCATAATGCTGGACAGGACAAGGGGAAAAAAAGATACCTCGAAGTGTCCAAGTCATCATTGACAAACCCGAACATCTTAATATACCCAAACTGTGGGCCACATCGATGCAGAGATTAATATATTAACCACTGCTACTGATGATCATCGCTGAATCTCTCTCCTCAGTTTTCATTTCTGGTTGCTGCAATGACAGCAGTATGAGTGTGTAGTGAATGTAAGTTGCTTTGTCTGCTAAGCTTGATACTGCAGGAACTCTAGTGCAGAGGTAGAAAATAATCAAAATGTTTAATTTTGCCTTTGTGGTTTAACAACTTACATGTTAGGCTGATTCAAACACACTCATTTCCATTAATTCTGTTCACTTGAGCCGGTGTAAGGGCTATCAATGAGAGAACACTGTCACAAATCTGAAATTACATGTAAGAAATTCTTTCAAGTTTATCACATTCATCTGATTAAAACAATCAGATAAAAGACCTCCCAACACCAGAGCCAGCTTTAAATTTTGCTGACAGCACCGGGGATGGGAATGAAAATATCTATTTCGTAGCTGGTAGCTATGCTATGCTAATGCGGTAGCTATGCTATGCTAAAGCGGTAGCTATGCTATGCTAAAGCGGTAGCTATGCTATTCTTTGTACGAGCTGCTTTGGGTGACTGTCGGCACACTGACTGCTCTGAGCTACCTTGCCATACTCATGAGCATCTTTTTTGGAAAAATATATGAAGCAAAACTTAAAAAACAACCTATGAAGTGTCAACCATCTGCTCTGATCATGCTATAATGCTCCAGCTTTGCTGTGCATCATCTCAGTTTTAACCACACAACCCTTTTGGGGAAAAAAAAGGATTATAATGAACAGAACAGAAATCACTGCGTGGGTTTAAAACTATGATTAAAAAGATGACAGTTTTAATTTATTTATTTATTTATACTGATCATATCAATACTCCTTCTATCACTTTCTCCTCATGCTTCCCTTACTTTTACCTAGTTGTTCCTCCTTCTTAATTTCCTAATTTTTTATGTCTTCTATCTAAAAATAAAAAAATACTGGGAATTGATTAGCTTCAACCTCTTGTGTCCTGATGTGCATTAACAGTAAAAATGAAAGGTAAAAGCACACAGTAAGGTGATCAACATAGCTATATATTCTTTTTTCTAATTACAAGACTCTCTGTTGTGTTCAGTTGAAAATTCCTGGAAAAGAAAAAGTTTAGTTTTCACTTCATGGCTCTCCTCAAGAACTGGAAGAACCCCGCTGGGCAAGAGGAGGAAAGGAGAGCTCCGGTGGAAGTTAACCTTCGACCTTTCTTCAGTAGAGTGACAGGACCCTAACTGCACTCCGACCTCCAGGGACCAACCAATCGCTGAAGCGTGACCTGCCATCGTGGGCAGGGCTACGCGAGACTGCATTTCTCCTCGCCACTTTTCACATTCTGAGCATACCAAGAGTCGCTGCGGACACATATCATTCAGGCACCCCGGGGATGAACACACACATGTACACACAGATGCATATACCACACACAGATTCGACTTCTGTTCAAGCGCTGCTTACAAGGACAAATTTGACGAATTTTACTCACTAGTTTCCAACTTTAAACATCTTTTAAGCACATCTAGGGAAGGAGTTGTGTTTTATACTCCTGTGCTTTGACTGACAACTCATCAGTTCACTTCTGAATAAAGACTTTAAACAAACAAACAGGAATTCGAAGAACTATTGATGGTCACTGCCTGTTTTCTTGTGGAAAAAAAACATTAAGAAAAGTGAAAATGTTTTCATCAAGGTTTGCTAAAGGATTTAATCTCTTGATTATGAATTTAATTGATTAAATGTTTGGTCCAAGAGAAAAAAAGTGCCCTGGTGTGGTTAAAACAACTTTCCAAAACCCAATACCCCCAAGCAGTGTTTTCTTAAAAGCTCTTTTCATGTCTGATGCCCACACAATCAAACAACCCGACGAATCAGACCCCAACATTGCTGAGAGATACACTTTCACACATGGCACACAATGGAACACTTTCTGTGTCACATAATCTCTCATTAATGGAAATTTTAGGCTCAGTATGATGCAAAACTTGGCTGCAATAAGTAACTAGTTCATCATTTTGTTCTCTTGGAAGTCCTTAACTTTGTCTGTTTATGCTATAATTGCCATCACTGACAGAAGCTACTTAACGTCTTTGTGTCCTGTGTTAGCCATTCTTACAGCTCTTTGTATGAAATATTATGGTAGCACTTTTGTATTCTTGTCACATGATTTAAATATGTCAAGCACACACACTTGTTTGCTATAAATATTGTACAAGGTATCTGGCAGGATAAAGTCTGCATTATCTCCCTTAATGATTTTGATTGTTGCATCTTCCCACATAGCTTTGCTGAGTAATGTCTAGAAGATACGAGGGCTGCTTGATAAAGATTAAATGCAGTATTATATCAACACTTAAAGCAACCCTCTGTGTAATATTTCCAATCTAATATTTCCAGACTAATTGTACTAATGGTGTCATACCAATGCCAGAACGATGAGGTTTTCCTTACTGGAGATTTCAAACTATCCTTTCCCCTCTGTAATTGGCTATATTTCATTCAAAGTTTGTGCTTCAACATTTGTGTAACATGTAGTCCATAAAGGCAGATTTTATATTCCGCCTTTTATGTACTGAGTACTCATTGCAACAGGCATCCTTAACATTTCAACTAAATCTGAACCATATTACTCACTGTTAATGTCACTGTCTGTGTGCCTGCTTAGTTTGGCACATCCAAGATTTCACATACGTGTGTATGTGTGTGTCTTGTGGCTGCCTGGGGAAAAACATTTCCCCATTTTGGTTGTTCTTTGCTATTTATGTATTTTTACATGCATGTGACTGCCTGCGTATCCTTGGCAAAAGGCAACTAAGAATAGATCTGTGTGTGTGTGTTAGCACACAGGTTTTTAATTGCCCTCCTTGAGTGGTTTAGCTTTAGAGTGGTACGGACCCATCCTGTGGTGCTGGATAACTTCAGACCCTGCATCAACTGACATACACATACATGTACACACACTGCCCTCACACACACACACACACAGTCTCGACACTGACCCAGACAGAACCAGACTGGGCTACACACTAATTACATGCCTGAAATTAGACATAATATCAGCCAACTGGTTGACTATGGAAACAGTGATGGAGGGCCAAGTCAGGGCGGTGAGTGATTGTTCGCGTTTGATTTCTACTCACAAAATCTTCAAGAATGATTATCAATGTCTTCAGTCCACATATAATTGTTTATTGTTGTGTATCGGAGGTCAATTGTACAACACAAGAGTTAGACAAGATGAGAAAGTGCACAAAACAATTGTGCCCTCAGTTGCCTTAAGACACAAGTCAGCCTCTGGTGTTACTATATAAAGTGTCCATGAATGTCTCTCGTATCTTTATATTGTCAACAAAAGAGAGTTTCTGGTATATATGGTTTCGATGACGTAATGGTTCAGACATGACTTCTTTTTATACTATCCATGAAGAACAATGTGGAAAGCTTTTGTGCACTTTTTTCAATCCCACAATGAAAACAAGTTAACCTCTGCGTACACATGGAACATACGTGCAATATATTAAATTGAATGAGCATGTACGGTAACTATGTCAATATGAACCTACGTATTTTTCAGGAAGACGACGCTGATGTAATGTTAACGGGAGAATTGAGAATATAGCAACGAGAGAGAGGAGAGGGCCGGTGTTGTGCTGAAAACACACCTTAGATAAGCTAACAGCTGCAGGTTGTCCTAAATACAGACTGTAACTGTTCAACTAGAAAGCATTCAGTTAAAAATTAATGGGGTCTAGCAATTATGTTAGTCTTTCAAAATGCAGGAGCAATAACTCCTTCGAAGTTGGTGTACATCATCTGCATTACTTACCCATTAGCATCAGCTAAACCATCAACCATTCCGAATGATTTCTCAGATACTTAAATTTCCGTTATCTGAAATTCAGGCTCTGAGAGTTGGAACTGATCCCTCTTTATGGCTCAGTTTCTTCAGTCCAGCGTTGAACTGGACCAAGTTGTTAAAACAGTCCAATAAAAAGTGGTTGCTGCACATATGGTCTTTTGCTAACTGTTGTTAGAGTCAGAATGACTCATTAAATGAGGAACTTTCAACTGTTTTTGGGGTTGATTTTCAATTGCTAGTGACTATAGACATCCAGATATATGCTCCCAAGAAGAAAAAAAGCCATAATATGTCCCCCTTGATACTAAATGACTGCTGGAATGCAACAAATGACTTTGAATAATATAAATGTATCACTGCTTAAAGGGAAACTCCGGTATTTTTAAACTTAGACCTTATTTCTGGCATGAAATACGTTCATCTGCTCACCGAGAAGAGTTTGGTGAAAGTCGGCGTCCTTCGGAAGATATTTAGATAACTTGAGATCCATATAACGAAGTGAACGGGGCTTAGACGATGCAGCCTCTAAATTAGGCATTATCTGTCTTTATTTCACCAATACTTTAAGAAGAATGCATGAATGAACGTGTACTATAGCTCTGTTAGCTCATAGCTGCTGTGTTGTTGTTATTGGCGGCTCTCGGGGGGCTTATAGAGGGCTTTCTACACACTCGTCTACTGGGATGACGTCATCAACGCCCGCTTGGTCCTTATTTTGACATTTTGTTAATGAAAGACTTGTTTCTGGCTGTCATTAAAGGGGAACTCCTGTATTTTTAAACCTAAACCTTATTTCTGGCATGAAATACGTGTACTGTAGCTCTGTTAGCTCATAGCTGCTGTTATGTGGCTACTTGCAGCTATAGGAGAGCTAACGGAGGGATTTCTACACAGGCACTCTACTGGGACCACTTCATCCACACGCCCCCCCTGCAGCACAGTTTATTTACTCCGTGCTCTGTGACAGTCGGCTAACTTCACACATAGTTTGCTACTGATAGTTTATTCTTGTGCAACATGGCAGGATATTTATCAGATTCAGGACGACAACTTTGAGTAAGATGGAAGTTCTTACCGGAGTGAATGAGCTTTTAATGAGACTTTGAATTAGTTGTCTTTTTTACTATTTACTTGCTTCAAGAAGTTCACAGGTGACAGATCAGCATCCCTGTAGCTGACATGGATTCAATTCAGTCTCACTTATAAACATTTTAGCAAGGAGGGGATACAAAATGGACATCAAGTCTGAGCTACCTGGTTGAAAATACCTGATCTAAATGTCAGGGATATTGAAACATGAGGATCAACAGCAAAATGAAGCCAGACTTAATTCATTTTCAAGCATTTTTCACATGTGAACACGTGAATCAACAAGTCATAGCTTATGCAAATCTTTAAGTTAAACTTTGACCAGATTTCTACTCAATGGCATTAAAGCTCTCAGCTGCTATTATCTTACACAAAATCTTCTTAACAGAGAGCAAGACTATTTGCTGGAACTTAGTGCTGAATGTAAGTCTCTTGCCCCAATAGACAAATAACACGTGATGCTGGGTGCTGCCAGCACACTGTACATTATGAAAAAACCCAGACCAGATGAATTCCTAGCAGCAGCAGCAGCTTCCCTTTGGATCACTGTTGGTATGGACAGAGTGCTGCTTGGGGATAGGAGACTTTTCAAACAGTGGGTGTAACCACAATATCTGGAGACACAAAACCATTTTCTCCTGCACAATGATGTGAAATTACTGATCAGGAGTTTCATGCAAAGCTTTCTGACTGGTGTGGAATTAAGAGCTGACCAGAGTGACGGAAAATAATAATATAAATAATACAAATGTAAACCCAAACCCAGACACACAGAGGATGCAGGTAGGTGAAGAACAAAAGGATAACTTTAATAGCTTATGAAATAAACAAACCATGATCACTGCAAAGCAGGTAAGCCAAAGATGACCAAAAGTCCACAAGACAAGAATTCAAAGCAACTGATGAAAGGGCAAAACAGAGAGCAACAAAACAGGAGCTAAGACTATGATCTTTTGTTTGACAAAAGGAACCAAGAATTTGAAGTACACAAAGAGCGGTGACGTAATCAGGTGCAGAGAGGAACAGAGCAGAGGTGTAATCAAAAGAACTCCAAAAAGAGGTCAAACAAACTCAGGGAGTGAAACTAACAAGAGTGCAAAAGATGACAAATAATACAGGAAATGAACCAAGAAACAGTAGTTTTGAGGAAAACCAAAACTTAACCTAACAAGGAGACAACAGAACATGACATTAAACCAAAAAAAAAAAACGAAGAGCACAGTTATAGCTAAATTAAATGTTTCTTACCTCGCGATCATTACCCTCTTAAATGCCATTCTTACAGTTCACATGCAGCTTCTCTCACAACCACCGCTCACATAGAGCTCTTAAAGCAAAGGTCATTCTGGCCTGTAAGAACAAATGTCACATGGGGTCCCATTTGGGAGGACGACAGTCTCACCTGCTACAGCAGCAGAAGAAAAACTTTCTCGTAAAACTAGATGTTAGCAGGTGTTAGTGGATTTTCTGACCAGTCTTCAAAATACTAGAGTTGTCACTCAAAATGATAAAAATGATTTAGAGATTAATTTGGAGGGAGAAAAACAAACTGTGATCCAGACCAGACTGAAGAAAAGTTGTCTCAGCAATACCAGTTCACAAGCCAGTACAGCTCATTTGGCCTCCGTGTTGTTCTACCTTTACGGGAATTTTTTGAGGTCTCTAATGGCTCTAAATGAATTAGGTCTAATGTATCCTATTATGGTGCAACAGGGGCAGGCCAAAGTCATCAAACTCTTTATTTTGATGGATGTGGACACACAGGCTCACACAACCACACATACGTACCCCCGCCCCGGCTTCCTACCTCTCTTACCACACACCTCTGCTGACTCCAAAGCACACAAACACACCCCCTCGACCAGGCGGGTAGAGAGGAAGGAAGTCAATATTTGAACAGTTGAGCTACCTGGCTTCATGGTCAAGATCTGCCTCTTACTGTAGGCAAACTATAGCTTTCTACAATGCAGCTCACAGCTTGCTTAGGTCCAGTAGTCTCGTAGGTTAATACATCATTATATTTGCAAATTCTGCTACCCTTGGCCCTGAGCCTTGCCTGCTGTTGAGATGAAAAATCCAACTATTACAATGACACTTTGAAAAACATGTGTACTGTTGATAGATGCTGTTGCTGTGTCTCCCAGTGCTTTTTGGTCTGACATACCATATCCGATTATGTAAAAGTGGAGCAAGCCTGCTCATATGCAACTCTTCTGGCACTCTCCTACATATTCTTTATTGTATACTGGCTTTTTATGCCATCTCTTACTTCATCTTCTGAATCGAGCCGTTTTTGCTCCTGTGTCTTTCAGGCACGTCCAGAGCGTCTGTGAAAGTCTGTCTGTGTTTTTCCTGTGTGCATCGAGTCACCATTGTTGGACTCCACCTGTGTTTTTCTTTGTTTCAGCCAACTCAACATGTTCTGTAGTGTTGGCATCTTGGCTGTCCGTGAAGAGTTCTCTCTGCCTGTTCAGAGTAGGGAGTGACTTTACGAGAAGGGGGGCAGCAGTGACGACGGAAAGCTGATGAAATTTGCCCAACAATTTCACAACAACATTTCCAAGTGGAGTAAAGAAGCTGGAGACAAACTGATAACCATGACACAAGAGAGCCCTGCTGTGACAAACACTAAACACATGCTGCAATCCTTTTTTATCATACGTATTCTAGTTTCCATGATCGTATAAGTTAGGTACTGCTACCCACCTCTTCAGGCATAGATTGTACGTCCTGAGCAGGATTTGTAAATTGTCTTTGCGCTGTTGTTGTCAAGTGTAATTTTGTTTGTTCAGACACTGGCAAAGCAAGAAGACCCAGCGGGGGGGCTTTTCATCTGCGCTGATTATTCATGTCAGTTTGATGTATGAAAGCAACAGATTAAACAACAAGAAGTTTCATATGAATTATGCTTATGGCCTGCTTACTGTGTGACTTAATGGTGGATTTTGTCTTCATATCAATTCTTTTTTATAAGAAAGCAGTTTGACTTTGCTCTGTCAAGAGCAGATAAAGCAGACATTAGCTGTAACAAGAGTAAATCAATATATGAAGAGACAATAAGCATGTAAGAGTACTAACAAACATCAGGTAGAGACGTGTATTTTGTAAAATCACAGATTAATGATATGTCGGGATCTAGGAGAGTAATTTATCTTCGCAGGACTTTTGCATTGACATCCTTTTGTAAATTTGACTAACAAACATTGTGCTCCACAGCTGGGCACAGCACCCTGACATGCAAACTCTGGTGTTGAGAGATGCAGGACAAGTCACCCCCACTGAAAGTACCAAAGAGCTTGAACTCACAGCTAGAAGGTATATATGCTGAGAGCCTCTTGGCAGCACAAATATTTTTGGCAAGCAGAAGAAACGTGCAAACTCAGCAATAGGATCGTTGATTGTTTTTTCTTGTGCTGGCAGGAGAAATCAAAGGATTATGTTCCACATCTTGTGCAAAAGCCATGTTAAAAACTCTGTAAAGGGCCATTCTGAATCTTATATATTCAAATCCAATGATTCAATATCGCATTTTAATGTAGGTTTTTGTGTCTCAGTTTAATTTAATGTCCATTAGGAAAGCTGTGGGCACAGACATGGTGACCTGGTGTGAAATGCACTTTGCAGGCATTCAAAATCCTCAGGCTGTGGCACGGCAAGAGTCCCACACAATTGTTAATTGGGTAGAAATGCGTATTGTGAAGTGTCAAAGGAGGAGGGATGCGGTGTAAATGATGGCTTACCTGCAACAGGAAGCTTTTGATGTAATGTGAGAGTACTCTGTAGGGTTATCACTTTAATTTACATTTAAGCTCTGGCACCTAATAGCACTCTGCTCACATGTACGGACACATGAATACATACCCACAGATTCAACCATTATCAGCTTTTTCCCCCACATTTTCCCACACGACTGCCGATCTAAGTGATTAACAAAAAGCTAACTGATACTGTAAAGTTAGACATCTGTGGTTTAAACTGTATCTAAACATTTAGAGGTGCAGATTAAAAGTTCAACTAGACATTGAGGTTTTAAAATACAATGTAAAAAAAAAAGTTTTGAAAACACTTTTAAATTGCAAACTATGAAAATGTTAAGTTTGCTCAATCAGAGGGGGAAACCAATTTGATTGTAGACACATCAAATTGCTTTAGAACCAGATGGGGCTGTCCATTAAAACCCCAAACTCACAGCAGTAGCCAACAGATGTGGCATGTGGAAAGGCTGGGAGGGAGGACTCAGGAGACAGAGCTGGGCCTTCCCTTCCGTGCATGTATGCCTGGATGATCACACTGTTGAGAAATCTACAATTCAACAAGTACTTCATGCACGTCGTGCCTGCAAGCCACACAGCTGCGGACAGAAATCTGCAAGTATCTGCAGTGTCTCTGTGCTTCTCCGCACATCTGTGTGTGCAAGAGAAAAAAAAATAAAGAGGCACATAGAAAAATGAGAAAAAGGCTTCTGCTTCCATTGTTTCATTTGAAACAGCTTTTCTAAGTTGCCCTACTGAAGATATTCCCACAGACAGAGTTGAGTCATTACATAAATGATTATTGGCAGTTGAACACAACCATAAGCTGTAAATAATGCTGGTAAATAAATAAATAAATAGGTAAGTTACCTTGGGTTAGATTTCACTTACAGACAAAGATGAGGCTACATTGGATGAATAAAAGCTCGAAGCAAGCATCCAGCCCACATCAGTGATTCTCATATATCTTTTTTCAAGTTTATAGTGTCAGCTGTTTTGAAGTGCTGAATAAGGTCAAGTCAGTTTTCTTCACACAGCTGAAAAACTGCAAATAATTTGCCACAAAGGTCTTTCAATAGCCCTGAGCATCACAACACAAGTCACAATTAACAAAAGCAACATCACGACAACATTTTGCAAAACTGGAAAAATAAATCTTTTAGGAATGTTTCTTTTCAGTGATTTCTGTGTTCAACTCAATGACAATAAAAAAAAACCATTACTTTTGTTCTCCGATGTGTTCTGAAATGCTTCATGCTGTTGAATATTGTGTTTTTCTTCAACTGCTCTTGTTTTAGTAGTTAGTAGTCATGGAAGTTGTTTCCTGGTGTTGTTGTTCTGTTCTTGGGAGGCTAAAAACTAATGACTCAGAAAGTACCCAATTTTAAGTAGAGTGAATGAACTAAAGCTGCCACTTCAAGGTTTTTCCTGACATGACCAGTCAGTGCATCCAAACACAAATTCACGACTTTTTTTCATTTCTGCACTTCATTCCGTTTGTCTCTGGCTTATTTTAAAACAATCATCCCAATTTGGAGGTGTCCTGGTTGCCATGGTAATGAGTGCAAACGGATAATGGGGCAACTATTAACCTTTGACTGGTTAAAAGCCCCAAGCTGAGGGGGGGAGGGGGCGGGGGTTTGTAGGGACACTCACATACACACACACACACACACTAGGATGTCAGGGAGAAAGGAAATTCACACTCATTTCCTCCGTGTGGTTTCGGGACAAATCAACAACATCCTGTCCTTTTGTGAATCCTGCCTGCCCTCATGCTGGTTTGCGTTTCCGAGTGGGCCTTATAACCCCCCTCCCACACACACACACCCCTCCCCTTTCACACTACCACAGAAGCTGTACCCATACCTCGCGTTGTTGCAGAGGAAGGGCACGTCCTTGCTCGCAATAAATGGCTTTAGATAGAACAGAAACACGAGGGGAGCGGCTATTATTTAGCCTAATCCAGTTGAGCCATGTGACCTCTGGCATCTTAACATCCTTGTCGAAAATACAGGGATTAAAATGAATAATAACCTTCAAATGTCCACTATTGTGTAATTAATATATGGGCTGACATAAAGCCTGTTATCTTTCACGCTCCTTGGATTATCTGGGGATGTAGTCTTTGTTTCCTAAAATATAACTGACTGCATCATATATTCATCAGACATTTTATCTAAATTTCTGATTATCAGATATCTTATTACAGATTTAGCCCACTCACATCTCACTTTGTGTAGTCTGTTACATAACACACTGACATGAAGCAGCGGATTTATATCAATAAATCAGACGGTTAAAATAATGCCTGAGTCGATCAGCCGAGTTTTTGTGTGAATCAGGCCTGACATTGCCCTTGTGACCAAAAGAAAAAGCCCCCACCTTCTCGTTTCCTCGCCCACCTCTTCTCTCTTTCTCTCTCTCTCTCTCTGTCACACGCACACACACACACATACACGCCTCATTCGCCATTTCTTCCCATTCATAAAAATCTGGGCATCGCGCCTGCGCAATGCTATTCGGAGTCTTCCCCATTCATAAAAATGTAACCTCCGCATTTCAGCCCTCCCGAGTCGCTCTTCCCTCCCATTCACAAAAAAAAGGAGGAAAAAAAGGCTGAGGCATCTGCGCAGTGCCGTCCCCTTCCTTTCCTCTACCCTCCCATTCATAAAAACTCACTTCCCTCCCCCTCGGTGGTTGCAACATCATATCCACAGCTCTGCGTCCTCAACCGCAGTCTTCTTTTATGCACCAGCGAGTGGAGTTTAGTGTTGGAGACCCACTCGCTTTTCGCTTACCCTGTTTATAAAATCCTCTAACGTTTGGACTTGACTTTACTCACCATCTGTGGAGCTACTCACTCTCTTGGTCTGGACTATAGCCTGCGCGCAAACGTCGTGCGCAACGAAGAGATGAGAATTGTACCCTAAAACCACAGTAAGTGATCTCTGCTGGTGTTTAATCCACGTTACATGTTTAGCACTCGCGAGCGTGTGACTGCACACAGCGCCTGTTCAGTCCCGGTACAGCCCGCACTTGACAATTCCCCTCAATCCGCCAGATCGCACGGACGAGGAAAGCTCTTGCACACTGTATTTTGCAACAAGCTGTTTCCCTGAGTCGTGTTTGCATTTTAAGGTCAATATTTAACTAATGATGTTGAACCAAAAGCGAGATTGAGGCACAGAGAAGACAGACGATGTCGTGCTGCTCGACACGCTGCTTTTGGGGGGCAGCAGACACGCACTTCACCGTCTACAGCTTCGTGATTTGTGACGTCTTTTAGAGAGTGTGTCACGATAAAAAAAAAGGCAGCGGTTCAGACCAACATTTCACCCTCCGCGTAAACCCCGCAACATGTCTGGTTTCGGGCGGTTCAGCTGCGTGTGTCCTTTTTGCTCTGCAGAGATCCGCTGGCTGGAACATCACGTCACTTGTGTCAGGTGTTTTTGTAATTACCTTTCTTCGTTTTATAGGCTAGCCTACCCTCCAACAGAACTTAACTTTTACAAAAATGTAAGAAAAAAACCTCTAATGTGCTTCTTTTTTAAAAAAAGAATTGAAATGAACATTGTCAACATGCGCACCAAACTGCCACCGATTGAAATATAAATAAAAGATAATCAATAAAAGAATAAAGTACCTCACAGCTGACTGATGGCGCACATTGTTTTGTTTTCTGCACCATGGCCATACTTTCGTTTCACAGATAATACTGGTATAAGGCATTAAATACGTTGTTACAGTGCCTATATAAACAGGCTATTTGAGTATGCCGAGCGGCCGCCTCCGGTTTTTATGACTCAGTCCATTCACATATTCAAGGGAGGGACACACACGCACACACTTATGCACACGTACACACGCACTTGCACTCGCATAGTTCCGGCTTGAAGCTCATAATGGTCTAGATTTGATGATCGCGAGCGCCTGTGTCGGTGCCAGCGATGTCGCAACAGGTTTCTCAACTAGGCTTTTGAAAATCTGAGTAAAGAGGGCTAATAGGAGAAAACGACATCGAATAATGACCCGTTTTCTAATGGAAATAGGTCAATAGCTTGCAGGTGAATGTGCCTGATGATCCACGTCACAAACCGTTTTTTTTTTATCAGGGTTGCCAGACTTAGACAAATCAAAATCATAATGGTCTTTTGTGGTCTGAATAAACAAGGCTTTGCAGGGTAGCCTTTATGCTATAATCATCACAGAGAGGCCGGTTAGTGGACGTTTCGTTTGCACTTGCGCTATATGCCCTTCGATCATCCTTTTGTTATCTGTAAAGTGGGTCTGCAGACAGTGAAGAAGAAATGGATTAAACCAGTTTCACTGAGTTCTCAAGATAACTGGAGCGCACTGATTCATGCTTGCAACACCGAGTGCAGCCAGCAGTTCTCATTCACAAAAACCTGCACTTCATAAAATCGGTCCCATTCACAAATTCCGAGTCGGGTTTGTTTCTCCGATTTAGATAAGTGTAGGACATTATAGGTTAAATTATACGTGTTTTAATGTTTTAGGATTCTATTCTAGGACTCGATTTATTCTATGTCTTGCCTGCATTTTCCTTTTTCTGGCAACCTTCTCGTGTCTTTGCTCTGCTTTGTTAAGCATCTTTGAGTCTTTTGCATGCAAGCCCTGCTCTGTGGTGCTCCCTGCTCTTTGGAGGGGAGGCATGAGAGCCCAACTTCTATTGTTCTAATGTCAAAGTTAGAATGAAGGAGGTTTAAGCTGAATACCCTGTTCCTGCTTAGTATAAAAATCACCAGCATGCAAAAGCTCTGAATTCAAATAACTGTATAGATAGATCTGATCAAGATAAAGATTTATTTTTTTGAGATAATAAAATGTGTCCTATGTAAAGATTTAATTATTGTCTGGGGTTTTTGGATAGGCATTAGGCAATATATCCCACCTTTATAGAAAAGTCTCAAGTGTGAGATGGGAGTTTGTTTTGTATTTAAAATAGTGAGCAGTGGATTCAAACAGAATGCTGGGAAGTTTAACTGGATGGTTTGAATATTTGTGGTTTAAGATAAGACCAGAATGAAAATGCAGTGCACAACAGATGCAATGTAGCCAGTCCTAACTGTCTCACATGTATATGTCTTTCAGTACTGCTAGATGCTGCTTTAAAGTGAAAACGTGCAAGGCACCAGCCGACACATGGAGTCCAGGGTTCCCCACCACATCCCCGGAGTATCGTCCTCCCTCATATCTCCACCCCTATTGGACAGTCGAGTGCCCTACGGTCGTCTTCAACACCCTCTTACCATTTACCCCATTGACCAGATAAAGTCATCGCACATGGAGAATGACTACATCGACAGCCCAGCCGTTGTGTCTCAGCAGCCTCCAAGCCAGAAGTCTGCAAACCGAAGAATAACCTGGCTTGGTCAGAATCAGGAGGCCTTCCTTGGGGCAAACCACAACCATCATCACAATCACCAACATCAGCCCCACCAGCAGGGCAGGTGTGAACCCCAGCATCACCAGGACACCACCACCCACCCGTGGATTTCCTTCAGCGGAAGACCCAGCTCTATCAGCAGCAGCAGCAGTACCTCGTCTGATCAGAGGTTGCTGGACCATGCTGCACCCACACCAACAGTGGACCATCACCCAAACTTGCACCCTCACCATGGCTCCATCAATACAATCACAACCCGAACTCCAGGCTGTTTCACTTCCCCTGAGTCTAAAGTCCTCGGCTCCTCTTCCTCTGCTTCCTCCTGCTCCTCTTCCTCTAAATCGCTGGACCTCAAGTCTTCAAAGATTCCAGCAGGAAGTGTGTGCTCCAATGGAGGTCAGCAAGGGTTGGCACTAATACCTTCCTCCCCAACCGAGAAGAAGCACCTCCTTCTCTGCGAGCACTGCGGGAAGTGTCGATGCACTGAGTGTACGCTCCCCCGAACCTTACCCTCTTGCTGGGTTTGCAACCAGGAGTGCCTGTGCTCTGCTCAGAGCCTGGTGGACACAGCCACCTGCATGTGCCTGGTCAAAGGGATCTTCTACCACTGCACCGAGGATGAGGACGACGAGGGTTCCTGTGCTGACAAGCCCTGCTCATGCTCCCAGGCCAACTGCTGCGCACGCTGGTCTTTCATGGCTGCCGTCTCTCTTGTCCTACCCTGCCTGGTCTGCTATCTACCAGCCATGGGTCTGGCCAAACTGGGACAGAAGTGTTATGACAATGTTAGTAGACCTGGCTGCCGCTGCAAGAACTCACAGGGTGGCGTGAGTGTCCCTGGGGGTACAAACGGAAGCATGGAAGGAAAAGTTGGGACAGAAAAGCAGCAGCAGGGTTCATGATAATGGACTAGACTGTCTAGCAGTGGCCTTGGTAGAAAATGGACAAGACCACATAGTACTTGCTCACTTATATGGACAGGACAATCCAACACCAACCCATTAAACTACCCCATTAATCTGCTGGAAGATGATAGATGTAAAACAAAGGTACTTAAATGGCTTCTTGACCTATGTTTGATAGTGTGGATGTCAGAACGGCCCATCTAAAAAAGATGGCTAGTAGGAACATTTAACGGGTTCTCTGAAGTGGTTTTATTTTTATGTTTTGTAAGAATGATACAAGAAGAAGAGACTAGATTGTGGGACTGATGTTTCTGCTGTGCAAAAATGGCTGAAGGCACAAAGTCATTGTACCTCTCTGCTGCTCAATATTTCTCAGCTAATTTTGTAATGCTAACTAACCAGAAGCTGGTTGCTGATCCTCAGCTCACTTAAAAATGATTGATGCAGTTAAATCGCTATTCATCCCCACCCACTTCCAAAAAGCACAGCCCAGTGTCAAACATGAAAACAAGAAATTCTCTACAGAATACTGTGGCTTTACGATAGGCCATTGCAAAAGACCGCTTACTCTCTCAATATAACGATGATCACCATCTTCTATTGTCAACATTTTTCCTCTCACGCCTTAAAGAGGCTAGCTTGCTAACACTTTATCTCTAGGTTTTTATCTCCATGGAGGAGCTGTAAAAACAAACCGTTTTAGACTTTAAAATGATAGTAATTTCCCATAATTCTCACTCAGTATTGTGCGTAAGCAGTTGTGCTGCAAGTGAGGGATAATCACTTTACAGTGTGTTTTCTATTTTTGGCTAGTGAAGCTTAGACATTCTGAAATTCTCTGAATGCTGTTCACCGATCACCTCAGATGTAATGCATGTCACGATCTGCATGCTCTAGTCTAATGGTTACCCACCATACTAGAAGTGGATTTGTGGTAGAGAAATGTGTAAAAAAGAAAAAAAAGTACACCCAATTTTCTCAGGGACTGTTACAGTAATCTTCTCTAGAACTTGGCCTACTGCATGTTGATTTCTAAACTGCCTAAGAGCCTGGTCTACTTCCTCTTTGCACAAAAAGGCAAAGAAACATTTCGGGGCAAAAAAGGCAATAGTGAATAATTTAAGGCAAGTAAGCCAAGTGAGAGACAAATGGGCCAGAAAATAACATTTCCGGAGGAGAGGATGCGGGTGATTTAGAGTGAAGAGAGGGAGGGAAGGCTTAGCAAAGTTGCTGTTGTATGTGTATCCAGTCAGTCTTTGTCAAACTCAAACCTGCCACTTGCACAACCTTTTAGGACCCCCTTAAAGGATGTACTAAAGCACAGTATTAAACACCTCAGCTATTTCACAACACGTTGGACTATACCACATTTATTCCAAACAACTACCCCCCACCCCCCACCCCTTTACTCACACATCAGTGTCTTCATGAAATTCAAATCAGTATGCTTCATAGCTGCATAAGTCAGATAGTTTCTCTTTTATTCGTAAAGTCTATTTTTGTGGCTTGCATGACGTTCTTAGGACTTTGCCAAAGGAAGCTATTATACAGTAGCATGTTTTCACAGTCTGGGTGATTGCAGTTGTTATTCACTCTTGCCAAATGGAGTTGACGGCAGTTGGTCGTTAAAGGCATGCTGCCCTTTAATACAGATGGCTGTTTCTTTCTGACATAAAGGCATATTGTTTTTGCTCCATAAAACAAGCCTTTCTGTCAAGCCCTGATCTTCCTTTGGGATACCTAACTTTGCTCATTCTTGTATATGTCATGTTGCACAAAGCTGATATCACACAGGAAAAAGAGGAAAGAGGGAAAAATGAAACATGGTCCGTAGTAATGAATGTATGAGGCAATATTTTAAAAACCTAGCAATTCAGTCTGAGAGAAAGGTGCCAAAACTGAGATCGTATGTGTGACTGCACATAGGCCTAGCAGGTGTAGGTGGGCAGCAAAAATCACAAATGTTTTGACAATATATTTAGTAATAGAGCTATGCAGGTGAAATGTTATTTGCTGTAAATAGTTTCACAACATTTGTGTTCTTTAGAAGAGACTTTTAAATGTCCTTGAAAGATTGCATGGTACATTATAACTACAATTCAGTACAAAGTATATAGAGAATATATTAGATATATATTTTGATGGTAAGACTAAAATGTTTTGGAGGTTGCAAGGAAAAGAAAGGTTGGTGAAAGGAGGGTGCTAGAAACAAAAATGACAGGTTTTTCTATCACTCGCACTTGATTTAGAAAAGTGTGCCCGGCAATAAAAAAAAAAAGTGAAAAAGTGAAAAAAAATCTCTTGCTGTTTATGCTAACCATGGCTCATTAGCAGTCGAGAGGCTAAGCTAATTCCCTTACTGAGTCCTGAAGACTGTGGACTCATTGAATCCACACAGGGAACACAGTCTAACCCTATCAGCCCATTTCCTGCCTTTCCTGCTCAGTGTCACAGCTTCTTTTCTCCTTCTTGCTTTTCTTCCTTCTTCGCCTCCCTCCTTCTTCCCTGAGAAATAGCCCAGCAAACACCCCTGGCCTGCCTTGATTGACAAACACAGCTGCTGTGCATAAACTTGTCATACCACAGAGAGAGACATGTCTGACCGTATTTCTCCCTCTTTCTTCCGATTTTCTTTCCCCTCTCATCTTTGTTTTTCTCTAGGGTTGTGTTCAGTGCCATCTTTATCACCTGTGGACCTTTTTCTTTTCAACAGTTGCTGCCTTTATTTTCAGTCACTGAAAAAGTGATGCTCCTCACATTAGCTTTATACTTCTCACATGTGCTCGCCAGCCTGTTCTAGGTGTGGACTAATCTCCAACAACAACTCAAATATGAAAACTTTCTTTTCTTTTCTTTTTTCACTGTAGTGCTGTGACTTTCGCACGCCAATACCCCACAGATTTAAAACAATTCTTTTTTACCCGAACAAGAGGAAGAGTCTCATACAGTTGCTACTCCATTCCTTTATACCTTTGCAATGTCATTGTTGGGGATTAAAAAACGAGATCTGTGCTTTTTTTTTGTTTAGATCTCATATAAAATCTCATATAAAGGTTCCCTTTATAGATATATTTATTTTGAAGTTCTATTTTATATAGTATTTATTTAGATGCCAACTTTTTGTTTGTGAAGAAAGCTTATGTCGAAATGGAATGTACATTGACAATGGAAATATATATTGTTAAATATACTGGGCTGATGTGTCGTTACTTTTGTGTGTAGTTTCCAACCACATAACAAACACGCATACACACCATACCTTAAGATTCACAATGCAACATTCCAAAAAAACACAGTTTTAATCTGAAGATACTACTTTTTCTACTGTTTCAATTTCTTATTAATCCAAGTAACCAAAATGGAGCATCTAAGCGGAACATTTCTGAACAGAAACTAGGTATTATGCTCCTTTTGACTTCAGCTAGTAATAGCCTTTAGCTTTTATCTGAAGTTATTTTATAGATCAATCATTCTATGAAAGAACAGTTAAGAGCTTTTGTTGCTTTGAATTATCAGTTCAACTTCCTGCCTCCCCCAGTCTGAATAAGCTTCTCTCTGTAAAACACTTTACTGCCAGGGCCCTAAAGGCCAACTTAAGCTGTGTGACCTTAAACAGAAAGAAACATTACATAAGAAACATGAGATAATCTACAGGCTTCCTTTGGACAATGTAACATGATACACAAACCACTCACTTGGTCACCTTATATCAGAGCTTAAACTCCATGACTGCTGTGTTTTTGTGTGTTTGACTTGCAGGTTAAACTGACTTCCTCACAGTTTATAGGGGTGGTCTGTTATAGTCTGGATGTGTAACATTCCTTTCCCCCCAAAGCACCACCTTATGAAGCAAGAACACACACGAAATCTTTCTGCCTCACAAACTCACACGCACAGATAGACAAACAGGCACACACAAACTGTTGTCACCTCCCTCCCCCAGCCCACCTGTGCTGCTGTTACCCCGAGGCATTCTTCTTCCCCCAAAGCACCCTCCTGCAACCCCCACTTCTTCATTTTTTATATAGTTGCTTCCTGGGTGTTTACCTGAGTGCACCTGGGAGAGCAATGTGAAAAAAATGAACAGCGGGACAAGAGAAGAGAAAAGAAGAGAAGAAGAGAAGAGAAGAGAAGAGAAGAGAAGAAGAGAAGAGAAGTAGAGTAGAGAAGAGAAGAGAAGAGAAGAGAAGAGAAGAGAAGAGAAGAGAAGAGAAGAGAAGAGAAGAGAAGAGAAGAGAAGAGAAGAGAAGAGAAGAGAAGAGAAGAGAAGAGAAGAGAAGAGAAGAGAAGAAGAGATCGCTTGGCCTTCCAGCATCACATAAAGAACATGTTTCCGCTGCAAAAGCCCTGCAGGCGCTGCTGTGTCTGCTCCAACAGGTGAGATCAGAGACCAACCTGCCTGTTTACCTGCCGGTCTGTCAGCACCCACCTGGGACAGCACACACACACGCACACTTACATTCACACAAACACCTGCATTCGACTTCCTCCACACCTACATTGTCATTTCCACCCCACCAAACCACATACATATCATCAACACAGGAAGCTTCAGGACAGGCAGGTGGAAAAGAAACCATTTATTATCAGCTGCAAGTACAGCACTCTGGATTCACAGAGGAACCAGTCCTGGGTCAGAAACTGAGCATGCAAATGAAAGGGTTGAGATTACCACACAGGAAAATGTATCAACATCAGCCAGAAAAAGGATGAAAGGAACATTTTGCTTTTTTTGTTTTGTTTTTAAACTCATATTTGCTGTATTTGGATCAGATATGTCCAAATATGATAGTGATATGAATGGACTGTGAAAAAAATTACTCAGATTACACCAAATAGCACATCAGAGTTAGAAAGCTTTGGACACATGTGATCAAGTGTGTGTGCACGAATTGTATGAATTCCTCTGAAAACAGAAGCAGCGCTGCAATAGCACAGGAAAAAGCAACATCCAAGTGACACAATCACGCTCAACCCATCCCACGTTTGTCTTCTTATCTGCTATGTTTCACAACCGGCAGAACTCATACTGTTAAGTCACCATGTAAGTAATACATGGATGTGAGCTGAGATATTATTAAAGGGACAAACCGCCATTATTTTTCCCACTTGATTATGCAAAAATACAATATTTGTTGATGTGATGGTCGGAAGATGGGGGCAAATTCTTCTGCAATGAATTATGTTTCCTGTCAGTTGGTTTCTGACTATGTTTGAGATTTTCAAGAAGCTAGCAGTAACTTAGACTCTCCCACACTTATGTGCTTCAAGTCAACTCAAGTAAATCCCCTGCAGTTTGCTGTTTATATGACATATTGCAAAAGCCATTTTCACATCTGGTATAGTGCTCAACTGAACCCCCTTGCACTCCTGACAACCCCCAGATACACACTCAGACCCACAGTTTCCTCTCTTTCTTTTTTCTTTCACCCCATCCCTTCTCTCTGTCTTTCTGTACTCTACATATGGCAAAATTTATGTCTTTATTGTATCTGTTGATGGAGTTAAAGCATACAATTAACATGCAAGAAAACAGTATAAGAAACCCTCCTTTCAAATAAAGTTGTTGTGAAGTCTGTAGCATAGACCAGACATGAGGTATTCGGAGCACTGACGAGGCACATTATTGGCATTTTATACTGAGTAGTGTTTCTTTATGGGAAATAAACTTAATCTGTAATCTGTAAAGGCAATTCCACAGTTCTCCCTTGTACAATATAATTTTTTGCTCCCTGCTGTTTAGATATCTTGCTTTGCTATGATTGGTCTCTGGTGCACATCGAAGCAGATACAGGAGGTAGTGACTATGTGAAAACCCTAAAACACAGGGACGATGTTACAGTCTCAAACAGAAATTTAGTACTTTGAGAATGAGACTGAGAACGAATGTGGAAGCCTTTAGACAAATACAAGTTTCCAGATGGTTTCAACAGAATTGCCAGAAAAATTTACCATTGACTGGAGCAAAGTAAACTGTTGAAGCTTCTCCAGCTGGGCAGAATTAAACCACTGCAGAAGAAGAAGGCACAGCCAGATTAGCATAGAGCACAAAAGCATATCAGGGCTAGTAGAGATATAAGAAAATACATTATAGAGCCATTATAGAGAAGCTAAATCACTGGACAAAAACTCTGATAACTCAAGATAAATCTCATAAATTTACAAAAAACTGAACCTGAAACAAACATTTAAAATTGAGTGTTTTTGTTAAGGAACCACATGACTTCATTTTGCAAAGTTTGATCAACCTCACCACACCACAGAGCTGACTTCAATATTCCTGCAATGAATGGCCCAATTAAATAATACTTTAAACCTGAATTAAACAATTGAGAAATACTATAAGAAGTATTCAGACAATGCTGTGAATTCAGGCTAATTGAATAGTGAAGGGTTGGTAATTTGTGATTTAAGAGAATATCCCATTTTCCATCCATCCATTTTCTATACCCACTTAATCCGTCGGTCGGGTCGCGGGGGGGCTGGAGTCTATCCCAGCGGTCATCGGGCGAGAGGCGGGGTACACCGTGGACAGGTCACCAGTCCATCACAGGGCCACACAGAGACAAACGAGAATATCCCATTTTTCTCTCCGTAATTTCCTTTTTGTTTTTTATTTCTTGGACTGTGACCTCCTTCCTCTGTTGTCTGCATACATCATAGAAAAGAGCTCCAGTAAAATCTAATACAACTTTACTAATGAGGTTAATGTGAACATGTGAAACATTCATGTTTGTTCACTGAACTAAGTTTATTTCAAGGAAAGCTGCAGTTTTTATCAGTCCACACAAAAGTGTTATTTTTATACACAATTCTTATTCACTGTTTTTTTTCCATTGCACAATGACACATTTAGCTTTTATCCATGCACAACTTCTTGCTCAGAAGGTCCACACATGAAACCTTGTACAGGTTTGCAAAGATGCACCGCCATATGAGGCAGAAATAGCAAGTGCATTGCTGTCTGAAAATGGATCCCCTGACATTTAGACTGCAAAATGATGTCGTCTCCCACCTCTCTCAGACACACAAGCACACATACACTCACCATGCAAATACTCACTGCATCTCCTCCTCTTTCCCTTCATTTTTCCTCCTCTCCTTTCTCTGGAGAATTAGAAAGTTAGGAATTAAGAAAATTGTGACAAGACAGCCTCAGCTGTTGTAAAAACATGGGTGTGGTAGGGATAGCAAAGAAGAGCGAGCAGCAACTGATAGGACAGTCAGAGGAAAACAGGAAGCAAAGGAGGTGTGACTGTTCAGGATTCTGAGATGCCTGCCTGACTTAATGTCTTAAAATAGTGAAAGTTTTTGTTCTTGATCTGCATCTTTGGATTTTTAACAATAAATATATTTTCATTTGTCATCAGTTCCAGCCTTAATAGCTGGAATAGCTAATTTGCCAGTGTGTCAAAAACCAAAGCATGGAACAAAATATTTCCAAGGTCACAGCTTAAATGTTCTTTTGGCCCCAGGAAGGCAAAAGAAGAAGAAAGCAAAGAAAAGAGAGATTAGCCACGATTTTTAGAACTATAGATGCCTGCTTTCCAGCAAGTCAACTAGCAGTCAGCCTGTCCACCATGAAGCCGCTATCCCAGCCAACAAACAAGCCAACCGGTCCATTTGATTCAGTGGGGCCACTGGCATGGGACCAAGTAATGCCACTAAACAAAGAGCTACTGTCTTGCATCACTTCCCCTCAGAGAGGCCAACCAGGCCGCAGCCTCTTATCACCAGGCACTGCCAGTCTGAAGCTCACCAAGGCCTCCGCCAGACCGGCCTCTTTACAGCTTTCTGTTACAGCCCTCTCCCAATATACCACCATGATACTAACCCTGTACCCACGGGAGGTTTTAATTTCAGCTTTCAAGAGTGTCAACGGAAAGGGCAGCACATGAAAAGACAAACAAACTCATCACGCAACATTTTCAAATGAATTCCACGCAACCTCCAAACATAAGGTGGAACTTTTCCGCACTTGGTTTAAGTTCTCAGGAGCAGACTCTTTTGTCCTACGTTGTCTGTCGCACAAGCATTCTCCGCATCTTATCAGTGGAGGCTAGCTTTAAGATTTTTAGTTGTTACATTTAATACTAGAGAAGAGAACTTGGTACATTTGATAATGGGATATTTTACGTAGTATTCCTCTAGATTTGGGTGTTCCACTGTGGTCCTATTATTTTTCCTTATTGCAGAAGTTAAGGAGTGAAAGTCTGGAATCTTAATGGGCAGCTTTGCTCCTCTGTCTTGATAAGTATTCTGCCGGTGTAGTTTGATACTTCCATCCATTCCACAACCTCTCTGTGTGTGCTTGTGTGTGTGTGTGTGTGTGTGTCATGGGTGCGTGTCTGTTTTCAACAGACCCTGTGGCTGCCTAAGGGGGGTGGACATGTGTACAGGAACAGTTGCATTCCTTTCAGATTCTCCTCTCAAAAGGAAAATACACACACATACTCACATTCAAATCTATACAAACTGAGCTTACAAGGACACACAAGCACACTCCTTCACTCCTCTTTTTCTTTCTCTCTATTCCTTCTCTCTCTGAATAATAGCGGAGCAAGAGGGTCCCCCGAGGCGTCAGAGGGGCCAAAACTGGGCCGACCAAACTTGGCTTCCGACCCCGGAGCAGCGACACGCCCACTTGGCGGCGGCCTGCAGTGCATTCCTGGTGAGAGCATTGTCAAAGCCAAGCACTTCCTCTGGAGCAGGGCCAGCTCCACCACAATAGCATTTCGTACATTTATCTATTGGTTTTAGTCTCTTACACTCAACACCAACACAAACAGACGACACGATCACACAAACATAAATGCACGTGTCAGAAGGTTTGTGCACATGGGACATCGTACATTATTGCAAAACACTGTTTTGATTCACATCTGTGCTCTCGCATCACTGCTCTCCTCCTCTCCAACCAAATGCTCCTACCTCTGTTCGTCTTCTAATCTTGTTTTCTCTTTTCTTATGTAAAGCTGTGACACTGACATTTTCCCTGTATGGTATTCACTGCAAGCAACACCACTCTCCTGCTGACGGCCACATGTTATGGATACTGCTGATATCTTGAGACCTGAGGGTCTTTTTTCACAGACTCTGAAAACGTTTCATTCTTTTAGGTTGGAAAGTGCATTGATTGATGCCTCATTTTGCTCTTGTGAAAAGAGATCCAGTGACTTTTTCAGGTGAAATGTTTGACATTTGGTTTATTGCTTTCATCAGAGATGTGACAAGAGAAGCCATACAGGTCTTGTCAGCTACTTTCATCATTGAGTAATTATGGAGATTTGTCTCTTGTTTAATCAATTAATTGCTTTGTCATCCAATACATATGCACCAAATTATGGGATACAAAATAAAATAGGAATAAAATTATAGAAAAAGATCATTTCTAAATACAAAATATGCATCTGAACATGTAGTTTGCACTCCTGGAGCTAACTACAACAGTATATAACATTTTTCTTATAAGCTTGTAACTGTAGTATTCCAAGTGACATGGATTAAAAGTATGAGTGCTAATTTCTCACACAAAACAAAGCATTGAAACTGAAAGACTTTCAGGCTGTATTGAATGTGCCTCGGAAGTGGGGTGAGAACCAAAAATGCATCCTTTTTTGATACACAGTGCGACATTAAGAGCAGAAGCAGTTCTCAGTCAAAGCATCTCCTCGTTCTCTGTTATAGGTGCCTGAGTTCGGATTCTGTAGCTAAGAATGTAGAAGACATTCCTTCATTTCATTCAGCAGAATAAAACATATTTTGTCATTTTAGGCGGACACTTATTTACTGTCGCTTCCTGTAATTTCTTAGGTTTCCACCAATGGACGCCATCACATGCTCCGCCCAGCTTTGGCTGGTTGTTCTAAAGGTTAGATCTGCTTCATTTTTTAGCCTGTTTGTCTGTGTTCCAGTTTTTACTTGGTCAAGGCAAACAAACAAGAAGACAACACACAAAAAGAGAAAGAAAGACTCTTACATAACGAGTATGACCTCACAGGAAGTAAGCGCCACTGTGTTTGTTTCAGGGGTCTATGTCTGTCATGCATATGTGTGAGCGTGTGTGCAGAGCATTATAAAATGCACTTCCCAAAGTGCATTACAGCGTTGTTGTTGTTTTCAGTTAGAGTATATGTGCATGTTCTGTGTGTAGGCAGATTGCTCAATGCTGAGCCATGTGCGTGCGTGTGTGTTCGTGTGTGTGTTGTGGGCCACAATGAGGCTTTGTTGTTGTACTCAGGAGGAGAGGACACATGAGGACAAATCAATGACCAGTTTGACTCTTGGATTTCAGCTTCCTGTGTGAGTTGATACGGTTTTTGAACAGTAAAAGTCGTTTCCTCATTCAAAGCACTGGATATATTGTGTAGTTAAATGCTGAGGTTTTGTTCTGATTCTGTGCTATGTCTCTGTTTGCATACTGAAATATTTCTATAGCTACTGGGGGAAACTGCCGTGTGTACTTTTGTCTATGCTGACATTTGACTTTTGTCCAGTTGAGAACATCAGTAGGAATTGATCGTGCAAATAAAAATTTGCAAAATGCATCTGTTTTAAATGCAACCTTTTAAAGACATATTGACAAACCATGCGGCCAAGTTTACACGCTCACTTTACAGGAAATAATGCAAACGATTGTGCAACAGCTACCTCAGCTTCTGGCTGCACACCAGACTGGAGCTTGATCCTTTGGAAATGAATGCAAGCAAAAGTTTCTAAATGTAATGTATTGATTTGCTCTTTAACACAACCTTTCCTCTCTATGTGTACATGAAAGCATAAAATTACATATATAACTGATTTTAGTTTTAAAGAATGACAAAGTCCACATTTAAAGGTTTGAGGGATGGAGGTGGAAAAATGACTTTGACTCCCAGTCCAGGATATTCACTTTTTACACTTTAACTTGTTTGAGCATTCACCTCCAATGGTTATTTGGCACCAAAATCATATGGTTGTGGTTGGTAAAACATCATAGTTTCCTTTAAAAATAGTTAATCTATATGAATAAAAAATGATTGGTGTCTGGTGACCATTCAGTTTGCCATTAGAGACATGACTGTGCATACGTGTCTGACCAGACTTTATCACATTGCACTCATACACAGAACTAATCAGCATTTGAGTATGCTCCTTCTCACAAATATTCTCAGAAATTTCAGTTTAGTTGTGAAAGCTGCCTTTGTTGGGATAAATGTACAGCTGGTTTGCTAAAGAAGACCCAACAATGGTCAAGGCAGTGGCTGAAATAATTATATAATACACATCTGTTCACTTCAGCGAATGTGCCAACTCATTCTTTGGCAGAGGAGAGGAGACCCAATTCTCTTGTGAATCCCAGCTCTTGGGATTTTCACACGGTCAAGTCTTCTTCTGCAGACACTTACTAACATTGCTCTGCCCTGAAATGCTGTTATTCTTCCCTGTTAACATATATCTGTTTCACTTATATCACAAGTAACAAGGCAAATCACCATGGCAACCCATCAGATACAACAAATGGCACCGCATCTCACATTAGAACACCTATAGATAAAGAAAAAAGAGGTCAGATCGTCAGATATGTGAGAATTGTGTGCATTTTATGCTTGGGTGTGTGTATGTTGGTGTGTGTGTGTGTGTGCGTGTGTTTGTGCATGTGTGGGACTACAGGGTGGGGTTTCTTGGCATGTCTCACCACAGTTCAATGTTTCCTTTTAGCTCAGTTGGCACTCTTGTGTTCTTGTTGGCTGACCTTTTCGCTTCCTGTGAAGTTCCTGTCATGCATGCTCTGACGAAGGTCACAGGTCTGTTAGCTGGAGATAATTCTTCTGTTCAAAATAGTCAAGAAAAATGAATATTATCCCAAAAATGGACAGAGTTCTTTCAAATTTAGCCCACAACATAGGATTTTTCTTTTCTTTTCTTCATTGTAGTCGCTTGAAAACCTTATTTAAAAAGCAAGCAAATGAATACACACAAACTTCTTCTGTTTTTTTTTTAAGGAAGATTGGTGTATTTTATCTAATAAAGTTTTCCAAATACACAAATTCTTAAAAAAAAAAACTAAATGATTGTGTCAAAGTTTAATCAAAGACAGAAATCAGTCACCTTAATTAGCTGTTGTAACTAACTGTATAGATCTGGTTCTGGGAGATCTTGCCAGCTGTCTGACATCTGGCCTCAATAGAAAGAAAGAAAGAAATTTATTAACTTATTAATTAATTAATTTATTATATGTAAGACAACAAATAAGTAACTGTGTTTTCAAAGATTACAAAAGGTTCTATGAGTTTAGATTACATAACCTCCATAATCAAATTGTAGAGTCAGTCTGTACAATTTGAGCAGGCTTTAACTGTATGTTCATACATACTGTATGGAATGCAAAAGATGCGCAACACATGCACACAACCTAGAAAACAGCCGCTATCCTCTGACAACAATTTAGATTTTTGGTTAGCAGAGTGATTCAGTGCCCCTGCCACACAGAACAGGAAGTATTAACCCGGATAACCGTTGTCAGTGATTCTGAAATCAGCTGGCTACCCAAGAGGAACAAAAACAGTGGTCATTGGGCCAAATAATAGGAATTAATAAACTCCTACCATCTAAGTTAGGAGCACAAGCAAAGGGGTGATGTGATGGAAACTGAACTGAGGGTAAGATTCTCTGCAGAGCTTTGATGAGTGAGCACACAAGACCAGTGAATAGAAATGCAAGTTCACAGCTTATAAACAGGGTGAGCAACATAATGTTTTATGAAACAAGAAAAGCTTTAAAGGATTAAAGTACAGAATTTGTCCGGTTTTACAATATAAATTTCGATCATTATTTCTTCTTTTCAGAGTTTGTGTATATGGGCAACATTGAATTGACTGAATGTTAATCTAGTTCACCAAAGCACTTAGCTGTCAATCAATGGGCCTTAAAGGACAGAACCTCTGAAAAAACGTATAAATCCTTTAAATTCTTTCATGTTTTCAAGAAAGTTAGATGTTAAATGACACAAAGAAAGAAAATCTCCAAGAACTACAAGAAATACTCAAGTTGAACAAAATATTTGCACACTTGCACAGAGTCATGCACTGACATACAGATGCTGCTGAAGGTATATGAGCAGAAAGTCTTTACAGCCATTTCTGTGAGAAGTTGTCTGGCTTGCGCAGACCTCTGGCTCTCAGTGTTACTCCTGTGGAGGTGTGGTTGGTGTCAGTGAAATGCTCACAAGGCAGATCATTCAAAGACCCCAAAACAGCATGTTGCATGTGTGCTTTTTTGCATGCATATGACTGTGTGTGGGGAAAAAAATCATTCATCTGCAGCTCCTCCATCCAGAATAGTGGGTTAGTGGTAATCTACCACTCATTCTTTTCTTACATTCCTCTGTGTGCGTCAGCGTGTTTTGTGTGCGTGTGATTTGTGATTTCTTTTATACTTTACTTCCTAACAGTTCTGATCTATTGCCTTTTTTCTCGCTGATGACATATGATGTCGCAGACAGGAGCTCCATACCATGTGTGTCCTAACTGCTGAGGTCAGACATAAACTGATAGAAACGTTTCACATATGTAGAACATTCATTATATAATAAAGAGGTATAAAGGGTCTTGAGCTAATAAATTATATTTATTCTCACTGACATTTTATGAAGGGAGTTATTTCTAAAACTTTCTCATCTTTTTTTCTGTTGCAAACTTTTGCTGCAGTTGATTTCTTCATATTTTTTCTTCCAGTGAGCCAAATCTTTTCCTCTCAACCCTTTTCCTTGATTTTAGCTTGATCTCTGCATGTTTTTCTCTTTTTCTGCTAATCTACTTAACGCTGACTCATGAATCAATCAAATAATCTGACTACAAACAATATATTAGAAAGCAGAAGTGAAACGAAAAACAACATTTATCCTGAAGGTAATAAAAATCCAGCCATCAAACTGAGCCTTTCTTAAAGGCTGCAAATTTTGAGTCGCCCTCCATATCTTTAGATAAGGACTGTGGATTTAAAAATGGAAAAAAAAAGCAATAAACTTGTATTTTCTCATCTAATGCTTGTATTTCAACAAGCATTTATAGCAAGCCGTGGATGCTTTCAGGCAAACCGTCCTAAACAATTAAAAAGATAGCAGCAGCCCAGCAATGCACAAACCATGCAGCAGTTTTTAAATGAAGCCTGCTTTATGTATCTGGATTAAATCAGGTTACAATGACTGAGCGGCCATGTTGCCCCACTTTGCACGAGGCCTGTGCTAATTGTGACAAAACCCTGACATTTTTTCATCTTTTAGAGCGCTGCTATAACCGTTGCTGATTGGTCATAGGCTGAGAAGATGTTTTTTCCTCTTTCCAGGATTCCAGGATTATGTGATAAATTCTTGAGTGAATCAACTTTTTCTTGTATGATTTGAAATGTCTAAACATCTGTCTTCCCACTCTGCCAGTGTGATTAAAGTTATTTTCTCTGCACACCAAATACAAAACTTGAGACTTAACAAGTACGACACGACAGTGGAAGCACCGTTTTCTGAAGTCAAATTTGCTTAAGCTGATGCTTCATGGATTTTACAGGCTACATGTCAGGAAGTTATCCCCACTTGGGTGTAATTACATTTATCTTAATGTGTGCAATACTAAAGGGGAACTCAAAAGAAGGCTTGAAGAGTAATTGAGAGAAAGACAGAGTCAAAGAGAGAGAAAAGAGGAACACTAAGGGAACAGAGATGGAGCACCTGCTCTGTGACCTCGGCCCAGACAAAGACACCTCTGTCCCGCAGTACAATGACGTCCGGGACACTGTAACTTCCTGTGTCTGGTGGGACGACCAGACAGCACAGCAAGCCTGCTGTTTGTGCCGACTGATTCCATTCACACACACACAAAGCTCGCGCACACACACACTCACAATAGAGGGTAATAATCACATTCAAAAGGTATATTCAGTTGTAACTCTCTCCAGAAACAGAAATGTTTCTGAATACCTCAAAGCTGACAGTGAATTCAATAGCAGTAAAGATAGAATAATAGCACACAGGCACTTCTGCATACATCATTTTCCTCTAACTGCAGAAGAAACACATTTGACTTTACAGTGGTTGAAATGGATGACTGACGTGATCAGTTTACAGATTTTTAAATATTTGCTTTCCTCTCCTTGGAATTAAATCCAACGAATATGGCACACACTTTGAGAATTGTTGTTGAGAAAATCTGAAGCAAAGAGAAGAGAAACTTGAGATTTATTATGAGCCACAAAAGTTGGCTGCCCTCCCCCTTCAGGGCCAAACTTTAGATGCTACCATCGCCATGGAAACAGCTCAGCAGCCAAAGAAGAAATGTTGGTAGCATTTCTCAGATTCTGTAGTTACCGATACGAGGTCAAAATGAGAGATTTTTTCTAAAATTCATTCATTTTCTTTGGCCTCTGAGTTGAGCCCAGCAACAGGTTTGTGATATGTGATGTTACATAATCTTAGTCATGACTCTGTGATAACAGGAAGGGAAGTTAGGCTTCTAAAATCAACAACAGCAGATTTTTATAGCTGTACATTCAAGGCGTGCAACACTGTTTCTATTTTCTTTACCTCTTAGAATTTTAGTCACTAATTCTGCATTTAAACAGGAAAATGTACTCCTTTAATTTCAAACTGTACAAGCCCAAAATAATGCCTGGATTTATTTATTCTCATAGAACAGAAACACCTCCTTAACTTTAAGCTAAATAACACTATGTAAATGGACATTAAAAAAAAGGTGTTTAGACTATTAACACAAATACATTAATAAATCTGTTTCTACTTAAAATCACACAAAGTAATTATGTGAGAAACAAAAATAAATGTCTCCTGAAGGAAGGTAGACAGATTTCTGGCAGGTCCAACTTCAACTACAACACTGAATGCATGTCTGTGATTATAACCTTGCAGATTGTGCAGATTGTTTTTTATTGCAGATGCTGTAAACCTATTACATACATTCCAACTCGACCAACCCTGTTGTAGCAGAGCTGTGTCACAGTCATTATGGCACAAGATATATGGGAAAAGAACAGGATACAGAACCTCAGCAATAGTTCAACGTGATTGAAGTTTGATCCCGGCTACCAATTATGTGGTTGCTATGTTTCCTCTGTTGCTACCCTGGTATCTTGCTTTCACACGCTCGAGAGGTGGAGGACAAGGGGAGAAGAGCGGATATTATAAACACATGGAGTCAAAACTACATATTACTGATGGAGCTAAAAATAGATTTTCCTCATGAGTTTACAAAATAGCAGCAGACACGAGGGAAGTGCTACATGACAGATTTTAAATGACTGTTGTGATGTTCTTGTAGAGAAAATCGCATTCATTAGCATGGCTTTCCTCTGATTTTATGCTGAATAATTTAGGAAGCAATTTGGTAGCCTCTGTTGAAGCATGTTCGCTAAAACCTGAATTAAACAAGGTTTAATTTTTAAGAATCTGTTACTTTAACAGACTGATGCACAATTACAATGCAGATATATGAGTTTCATGCTTGCTTTCTTTGCAAGCACCAATGAGAAAAAGGAAAGGTGGAAACTGTAAAAATGCAGTGTCATCAAAGTGTTAACAAGATTATCCCAAGGTTATTGAGAAAGTTGTATTTAACCAGCTGAACGAATGTGGAAGTCTTGATAACTTTCAATCAGGCTTCCGATGTCATCACAGCACTGAAACAGCCCTGCTCAAAGTGTTAAACGACATCAGGTTGAATACTGATTCTGGTTATGTTTCAGTCCTGGTTCTGTTGGATCTCAGAGCTGCGTTTGATACTGTAGATCACAGAATCCTGTTGCACAGGCTGGAAAACTGGGTTGGACTTTCTGGAGCGGTCCTTAACTGGTTCAGGCCGGAGTTATTTTGTTACAATTGGCAGCTATGAATCTGAGCGAGTGGCCATGACTTGCGGAGTTCCCCAGGGGTCAGTTCTTGGATCTCTTCTGTTTAACTTGTATATGCTCCCTTTGGGTCAGATATTGCAGAACTTTAACATGAATTATCACAGTTATGCAGACGATACAAAACTTTATGTGTCTCTGTTGTCACCAGATGACTGCAGCTCAGCAGATGTACTGTGTCAGTGTCTGGAGGAAATAAACGCCTGGATGAGAAAGAATTTTCTACAATTAAATTAAGACAAAACGGAGATCATTCTGTTTAGCAGCAAAGAGAAGAGGGTCAGCATTGGTAAATATCTTGAGACTCGGGCCCTTACAATCACTGACCAAGTTCGTAACCTTGGAGTGTTGATAGACTCAGATCTGACTTTCAGCAGCCACATCAAAGCTGTCACCAAGGCAGCTTTTTACCAACTCAGAAACAACAGAATTAAAGGTTTTCTCTCCCAAAAAGACCAGGAGAAACTCATTCATGCATTCATCTCCGGTAGGTTACTGTCATGGTCTTTTAACTGGACTTCCCAAAAAGAGCATTAAACATCTGCAGCTCATCCAGAACGCTGCTGCTCGAGTTTTAACTTATCTAGACTGTTGCTTGTTGTAATTCATTTTAATTCAATTCTAATTATTTTATTTCTTTCACTTTATATTCTTTTATGTATTTTTTATGCTTCTTCCACCCCCCGCTGCATTGCTTTTATTTCATGTAAAGCACTTTGAATTGTTTTTGTACATGAAATGTGCTATACAAATAAATTTGACTTAACAGTTGAATGGTAGGACAAGTCTCTCGGCTTCGGGGTGTTTTTGCAAGTGCAACAAGCTGCAGATGTTAAGAGTGTCAAAAATACAATAAAACAGTTTTTGTAAACATGATTTAAAAAAAAATATATATATATATATTTATATTTATATATGTAAAAAAACGCAACATTTCATAAAACAAAATAGAAAAAATTACAATACATCAGAAAATACTTTGTTTCTCTAAATACTTTTATTTATTTATTTAGTTCCTCGTTTATCTATTTAAATTTGTTGGCATGTAGCACCTCAAGACCACTGAAATACAGCTGATATTTAGATATTTATATGCAAAGTTAAATCCAAATTTTATTGACCATCAATAAGTATCATTTATGACAAAAAAAGCCAGTCTGATAAATGAAAATCCAGATAATCTATATATATATATGTATATATATATATAAATATTTTACATTCTTGTATTAATATCAATTTTATGGAATCCTAATGTACAAAAGTAAATCAATTAAAAAGCTTAATACGAAACTTACATAAAAGAGAAATGGGCACAAAGTAGATAATGAGCCCCTCCGCCTGTTCTCTATGTTCGGTTTTTCATTGTTAGTAATTGCATGCTCAGCATTGGCTCAGACTCAAACCACAAGATCATCTTTCATTCCTAACGAATCCAGATTTGACACAAAGAACCACAGATTTGCACAAAGAATATTTGACATTTCGAAGGCCTACATGAGCCACGGTTGGTCCTGACGACCACTTTTTCCTCCATCCTGACTCAGAAACGCCTTTATTTCTTTCTGCACAGTCTTAAATCTTAGCTTTGGCTGGTGGTAAATTATGCTGAAAGGAATGATCCGTAATGATATAATATTTTGTTTTTTCTGTGCTACCGCATGCTGAATTGGACATTAAATTATGGTAGGCTGATGATGGTTATGTCCACATTAGAAAAATGGAGAGGTAATTGTAAATCATTTTATACACTGTGCCTGAATTTTATTAAGGCAAAAAGGAATTCAGTGAGTTGAAGAGCCACTTACTTTGATTTGCTTTGTTTTTTAACATGTCTCTGTACATGCTTTAAATTAACATTTCGAGCTGTTTTTGTATCAGAACTTAGATCACCTTAAAAAAAAGTCCCAGCTGTGCAGATACTTTATGTAAGGTAGAAAAGCTAAGGTGAGTTAAACAGTATAGTCATGTGAATTTTCCACTATGAGTTTAATAGTAACATGAATTTTAACACTGAGGAGATGTAATCTGTTAATGCACAAGCATATAACAGACCACAGCTTTATAATCATTAGTCTGATAGACCAGGATCAGTCCAGGAAAGGACCCGGATTAGGAAAAGTGTAGTGCTCTGTGAGAAGAACCAGGAGAACTGGGCCTGTGTGCTGGTGAGTTAGCAATATGAGCTAATTATTACCAAAGCTGCTTTCACAGCAATGTTAAGTTTGATACCACATATCAGAGTACAGTAATACGAGAAAAAATAATAAGAGTTGTTTACGATTAGATTATTAAACAGGATACAAAACAAACCCTAATTCAGACCCTGAAGGATCAGCTGGAGGGCTATTAGTCATCACACGCTGCAACAAAGTAAAGCTTAGTTTGAGAATGTCAGAAACTGAACACACGAGGGAGGGTAGATCAGGAGAGACATGAAAAAAAAAGACTTACACGACAGAGTTCCTGTCTCTGTCAGGCACTTGTTTTCAGCTGACGATGGAGAGATACAGCAGGAGTGGCTGAACATAGGAAACTGATATCTGCTTCTAAATCCCATCTGAAAATCCATAGGATCTCTGGGTTGGTTTTTACAGAAAAGGTCGATTGTGAATTCATGTTTTTTTGTTTGTTTGTTGTTTTCATTTTGCATCCGGGCAGGGAAGCTAGCTCCTTAGCTCCATTAAGAGGGGAAAATGTGCAGTTTGATGGAAAGCACAAAAAGACTTTATCAGAGGTCTAAAAGCCTTGTGGGCACCCGTATACAACAGTGTTGAAGCAGGGCCACGATCCCACGTTTTGTGAAACAATGACAAAAAGGTGTGTTTAGCACTGCTCCAAATTTTCTTCTGAATTTTTTAATTATGCCTCATAAAACACACAAAAAAATTTATTTGTAACTTTTCAAGCATGTACATGAAGGTAAAATAAAGTTAAACCTTTAACATGGCAAATCTTATTCATTCCACAAGGTGTTGCACAAAACAATATGTCATTTCCTGTCTCCCAAAGTATCAAATGACAATCATTCATGTTCCCTGTGGTGTTGTGTTAGACCTGTCCTGCTGCCGACCTTCACTTTTTTTTTAGGTTTAGATTTTTGTGCAATACTTGATTTGAGCACAGCTATCCAGATTAGTACGTGTCTCGTGATAAAACCATTGCTTCTTTATCTGTACATCTATCATTGATGTCAGATGATGATCATGACTCACCAGTGTCTTCTTAGCATTTTAGATCAACCACAAAACTGCCGTCACAAAATCATTACGATAGAAATTATAGGAGTCTTGTGAACAATGGAAAAGAGATTATGGAATTTCAAGTCTTGAGTTAAATAAATGGTCTGAGAATATCTCTGTGGGCCAATAGTCCTGTTGACACACACTTTCCTTGATTTAACATCTGAAGTATGGGCATTAAATCTTTGTGGAATTGCTGGTTATCACCTCTGATTCCTCTCTTTCCTCTCTTCCAGTAGGAGACGTTCATCCCTCAACAGTGGAAACCTTGGGACAGTGAGCCCAATCCCACAGGCCACTCGGAGTGTCAGCCTGAATATCGCTGCTTAATGAGGGAAGAAATAGCAGTGGTTACCCATCTGGTCTAAGTCCTCTTCCAGTCTCTCAGTTTGTGAGTCTGCACATGCCTGAATGCTTGTGTGAGTATGTTTGCAGCAAAACTGTGCACAAATGAATGCTTTTGTGTGTCTGTGTGTAGGGGTAAATGAATGTGATTGTGTTTATTTGCTGGCTGTGTATAGAATACAGGAAGCCTTGGGGGCCCAGGCTCTTGCTGTTTGTTATGGAGTGAGGAGGTGGATGAGTGTGTGCGTGTGTGCGTGTGTGAGTGCGATGGAGGCAGTGGAAGTTATAGCCGTCTTTGCTGTCTATAACTGCTGGGCATGGAGTCTCAGTGGAGCCAGAGCACATGCACACAGACACACAAATGGTAACACTTTATTTGAAACATATAGCTGTGATTTATAGCAGGGTAATGATCCACTCAGGCCTTGAGTTGATTCATCCCTTATGTCAACTCTTACTAAGTTTTCATGTTACATCTTCCTCATAAATGACATGAAACTGGAATCCTGCAGCAGTTTAACAGGCAGTAATGTCAAACAAATGCCTCACATTTGAGAGGATGCTGCAAATTGCAGAGCCACCTCCAGTTACAAACAGTAAACAGATTTTGTGCCAGTGAACTTTTCACAAAACAACTTCAGAGCACGCTTTTACTTTGCAGCTGTAGTTATGGGACATCCTGTAACGTCTAAACTTCTTTTTGCAGTACTGTCACTGGAAATCAGAACATCGTTGCCTCTTGCACAAGAGACATTGCTAATTATCTCAATGCTTCAAGGTGCAATAAATCACTTTTTTTCTGTCTTCTTGCAGAATATCAGCTGTCAGTACTGATCTGTATTATTATGTTTATATAAAGCCTTACGATTCTGTCTCCAAAAATTATATTTGTGTTGCCACAGAGAATACAACCACATTTTGCTCAGAGTTCACACCATGTTTAAAGGGGAATTCTAACCAAAATGCAATGATTATTTACTCAAAATCAAGATGCAATTTTTAAAAACTTGTCCTGATTTAGAATTTGGTGCCATCAAAAATGGTGGGATAGGGCCAACAGAAGGCTGAACAACAAACTCAGTTTGGTCATTTTACCCTGTTCTTGAAAGACGTTTGAGTTGTGCATAAACATGATATCAGCTGTGCCTCGTGTGTCTGGTTAAAGGCAGTTTGCATTGCTGTTTGTCTGATGGCAGCTTGGTTAGGCTCCTTCTTATGACATAAATAATGGCCCAGTGTAATATATAATGTGTTGTTGTTGTTTACCACGTTTTAAGACCTGGTAAGGATCTGATTATTTTTCTTATCGCATACAGACAAGTAAAACCTTGGAATGAAAACAGGGTGTGTTTTCTTTTTCAGTGTCAGTGGTTGTTTTCTGAGTATTTGGAGACAGACGGAACTTGGTCAAAATTAGGGAAAAACTGATCCGAGCTGAATGCTGAAGACGTAAAAAGCCTGACTGACATGACCTGTTTGTTTTAAGGACATGTAGAAGAAATATTTCCCTAACTTTGACCAAAGTGTATTTGGAGCCACAAATATTTTGTACCCTCCATCTACGACAGACAACTCCCTCCGGCTTCTCGTCAGTACAAAAACACAGCACTACAGTACTTTAAGTGAAGCCTTGCCAGTGAAAAGACTCTAGGTATTAATTAGGTTGTAAATTTAGTCGGTATTATATAAAAGTATGTTCTCAGGCCGAATCTACAAATGAATACAGTTGTAAATGTTTCCCTCAATAAGTTTGTTTTTTAATCTCAGTAGTTTAGAGTAAAATTTAGACAAGTTTAACTTATTTTTCATAATCTATTTGTCCGTGTCAAACATCATAGAGATATCCAACGTCAAGCCATCCGGTTTTTTTTTTACACCCATTAAATACATACATTTTGAAAAGAAAATATATATGTATTTTTTAAATGTGTAATTGTCACAGAGTAGCTCACTGACAGAAAAAATACCTCTGGATTAGAATATTTCCACCAAATTCAACCTCTCAAACACAGAAAGACTGATGTTAATTACTTATAATTCAAGTCTCTAAACATATGAAATTTGACTTTCTGTGGTTACAAAAGCTGGTTTAGTCTTAGTCTTTAAACTCGTACAAACGAATGCTGGGGACTTCTTAATGTGGATAGTTGAGGTCAGAGAGAGATTTAAGAAATGCGTGCAACAAAGATGTCTCTCTGGCTTTTTCATGGGACACTGCAGTAGATGGATGGTAAGCATCTTTCAGCCAATCATCAGTACACGTGTAATTTTATTGCAAATAAAATAATGGAAAATTAAAAAATAAATAAATAAAGACACATTAACTATTTTCACACAATTTTCTGTTTAAACAGCATCATGCACATCTGGTGCCAGGTTGTGAGTAAGAGCCAGTTCTTTCCCCCTGATGACTTTGTAAAATCATAAATTAGTTCACAAATACATTTTCCCCTACTTGTTTTGCATCAACCTCATAAAAAATCCTCCTCTCCCTCTCTGTTTTTGCCTCCTGAGGTTTTGCTGCAGTTTCCTTAAGTAATTTGACAGTTTCACCACATCCAGTTCGGTTTCTGGCTAGTGTCTTAGCCAGGATGGCTTTTTCTAGATCCTTCTTCTTCTACCCCCTGCAACAGCTCCAATGTGTGGTTTCATCTCTGAGAGCTTCCAAAGCACATGGCTGTCATCCCAGTGGGAAAGAAGAACCGAAACACAAGTAGAGAGGAGGAAGAGTGAAAAAGAGAGAACGAAATTAAGGAGAGAGGAGGAGAGCATTTAAAATGTTGACTAAATTACCACAGGGCATTTGTGTTTTCAAGCAAACAGGCTGAAAAAGTGAAAGCCGTCATTGTTCCTTCCAGGTCACCAATCATCTTTCTCTTCTTGAGACCACGACATAAACATCAGGCAAAGAGTCTGACCCGAAGAAGAAGAAACATTTCATTTAGCAATTTGTCCTGATGTTCCCTGGCCTCCAGTAACCTAACCTAACCCCGAGCTTTACAATTCAATGCTGGAACAGGGACAGAAAACACTCCCTGCAGCTCCCAGTCGAAGGACTGTTTTGTGAAATGTGCCGTTTTAATGTTAAAATGCAAAAACAAAAAAGGATTTCCGATAACTGTTCCATTCAGTTTCATACAGTTTTGTGTTAATTGGCAAGTCAGTAGAAGAGAGCCTCTGAAAATGAGCTGGCTGGCTAAAACATGCCCATTTTACAGCAACAACCAATGGTGTCCTTATAGTTAGGTTAGAAAATATATGGTGAAGAAACAGAAAAACATCATTGTCCTCTCTACCGCCACCCTCTGTCAGACGCATGCTCAGGATATTGAATCGATTAAAGGATTTGATGTGATCTGCCCGATGCCTTGGCTACTTTTTTATTAAATGGCTTTAAGTAATTACAGTGAATTGGAATGAACTGCATTGCATCTGCTTTGACTTAAACTTCTTCACTTTCTCTCTAAAGAGACTTGACTTTTGTTGTGATCTGGAACAACGTGAATATGCTGAATTGCATGAGAAAGGATGCACAGCAAGCACATTTGGCCGCCTGAAGGCCACATGTGCTCGAGACAAAAAAGCGCTTGCACTCAACAAAGTGCGCCATGTGAAAACACAAGGGCTCGACCAAAAGGTTCGACTTGGGTTAGAAATGGAGTACACTGTGACCTGAGCCAGCGTAAACAACAGCATCATGTTGTGGTTAGCAGAAGAGGCATTTTTAAAGCAGATACTGGGAAGGCCTCAAGTAAAATGTTAGTAATGTTTTATTACATTTGTCCATCAAAAGCATGGACCGTCTTGCAAATACAGGCATGAGTACTGGCTCCTAATAAATGTTTTTAATGCTGTGTTGCCTGAGATCCAGACAGCTGAATATTATTGCTTTTTTGCCTTTTTCCCTGCATTCAGAGGTTTTTCTGGGTTTTCTGAATCTTTGAATTATGTTACGTGCGTTGAATCGTTTAACTTTTTGTTTGGGACAGGCTCTCGTTTAAAAGATGCTGTTGTTATTTGCATTCTACGTGGAGCCTTTATGATTCTTTGGAAACATAGAAGCATTGAAAAAGTGTGCACCTCTGCTGTTATGAGTGACCCAGAATCGGGAGTGAGTGAGAAACAGCCAAATGGGAGGGGGGGTGGGAGTGCGTAATTTACACCAGGAAGTAATTATGTAAATTCTAAGCCAGGCCTTCTAGTTTACAGTCCAGCCATAAACCCACTGTGATGGCTGGCTTGCAATAAACATTATTTATTTCTTTGTTTATTAATGCTTCCCCTGCTAGCCCCCCCCCCCCCCCCCAAAAAAAAAATGTTCCTGTGTTATTTTTTATAAGAAGGAAACTAATACAAAACCCCACTGACAGGGAGAAACAACTCAGTTTGATGTTGAAACATTGGACTCAAGTTTAAAAGCTCGGGAACAGAAAGGGGCTCTGCTAATGTAATTATTTTTTATGAAACAAACATGCAGCATTGATGTGGGTTTGTTACATGTGGTTTGAAAAGTTTTGTGTTGTTGGAATGAAAGGCTCAGGCTTCAGCATGGGTAATAAAGGGTTTTAAAGGCCTCTGGACAAAGAAAGTGAAAAGCTAAAATCAGATGAGGTCGGGCTTTGCTGGCCAGTGTCTTGTAATCAGCTGCAATGTCCACAAACTATAAAAACCATAGCAAGAAAAACAAAAAAACAAGAGCCGTTAGAGGTTTACCCACACTATCCCCGCTGCCTAATATTGTGTTGAGCAAGATTACATCTAAACTGTCTGAAAACGCATTTTGATTTATAAAACAAGAAGTTAGGGGAAAGGAGACAGATATAAAAGAACCAACGTGGCACATTGTGTTGAAAAAACAAGGTTTAGAAGAGGAATGATGTTAGCCTGCTGGGTGACAGTAAAGTCAAGTAGTCCTCTCTTTGTCATTGTTTCCTCATTAAGTATTTATAGCCATGTTGGCTCAATGGACAATAAAATCCTAAAACTTTTAACTGGTTGAATAAATTTGCATCGTGTCCGTAGGTTCACATCAATTAAAGTGAAACAATCTGAACTCTGTGAATTAGCAGCACCATCAGCTTTTTTAACTTGTGTTAACACTTCGTCTACGCCTTCATTTCATAACATCTTGGTTGCCTCGTTGAAAACCTCTGCAATCCAAGCACTCAAAGGTTAAAGTCTGCAGAGATCCAGCAGCTTGTTTTCAGCTGTCAGGGAGGCAGGATTCCTCAATGACATGTTGTATCCCATCCTAACTGTAACATCCTCCCCAAAGGGTAAATAAAAGCTCAGAGTTAGTGTGTGTGTGTGTGTTTGTGATCAGAAAGAGATATATGATCTGTCGTGCTCAAAGGAAAGAGCCTCTGGTGACGTACATCGATAACTAATGTGTTCAAAGGACAGACAGAAAGAAATGTCCATATGCATGAATGCAACTGCAAGAGTAGGTTTTTATGTATACGTGTGCGTTTATGGACTGTGCGCGTTAGTGCACGTGTGCATGCACAGCAGATAGCCTCTGTTTATTTAGTTTGAGGTGACAGCAGGAAGGAAGGCAGGTTAACGAGCTGCTGGCTCCAGGCACCCAGGCACATGGTGATTACGCAACCCCAGTCAACTCCTCTTTCACATACGTACACACACACACACACACAGGCAGATAATGCATCCACCTGGGTGAGGAAACAGACGAGCTCAACAGCATGCAGGCACTTTCAAGTGCTCTTACATCAGCTGAAGGGGAATTTGACTCCACACAGTACTTACATAACAAAACAAAATAGGTAAATGTTTGTTCTGTCTGACATGGGTGGTCACTCTAAAAGCTTTGTCTGCTAAATGTGGGAATAGTGTTGATGATGCAGCGTCTGTGCTGCCTGTGAATGTGCACTGGGGACCCTGCCGGGTCACTACTAGATTTAATGCTTTTATTTATTTGATTTCCCTCTTTTTTTTTAAATCACTTAACCGTCTGTACAACCACATGAGAGAAGTAAAATTAAGTTAACACAAGAAAGCCAATCAAAAAAAAGAACTCGACAAGAGTTCTTACAGCTTAATGTGTAGGTCCAAGTCCTCTGTGGCTATAAATCATTTCAGTTTTTTTTAAAGCATTTTTAAGCATTTCATTAGAAAAACAGCTCAATTTAAAAAACAACCTCAGTTTTTTTTCATTTTCAAAACCTCTAAATGTTGTTTAAAGTAGTTGTTGCCTTTTTAAAAGAGTTAATTTACATGTGAAAAATATAGACTTTTGCAAATAAATTCTTTGCACATTGTCAAGGCAACTAGTTTTGCTTCTTTTTTCTTTCATTTTATAGATCCTGACAGCTTCTTTTGTTCACTTTGTGTAACTTTGCTTTACTTGCCAGCTTCAAGTGACCTGACACAACATCACCCCAAGCCAGGTGATGAACATGTGGCTGATGTGCATATACTTCAAATACAAGACTGACCACATCAGGTCACTCACTAAATCTCTGCTCTTATGTTAAGGTGGTAATTATATTCTCCTGCAGATGCAGATAATGACACCACCAAGGTATAGCTGTTCTTAGCATGCTATCATACTACAGTCTACATGCAGAGAACAACAGTCTGAACACTGCCACTCTCTGCTTTCTATTCTGTCTTTTACCAAACAGGTAAAAGAAGCCTTTTCGCAAGCCTGGAAAAATCGATTTTTACGTGCAAGAGGTACATTATAAAAGTATATGTTTTAATGCAAGCCGTCTTGTTTTCCTACACCTAAGCAATTACTTTTGAATATATACATCTAAGCATGTAGTTTTAATGTCTAAACTCAACCAAGCAGCAACTTAAAACAACAAAGAAGTTTTAAACTCAGGTGAACTGTAAACAGTCATGGGCTGGGAGGGGATGTTCTACTTGATGTACACCTTCACCACTAAACCTTTCTGAAGACTTAGAGGTGGACTATTTCTCTTAAATCTGATAATCCCTCCTTTTGTAACAACTTCACAAAAAAAAAACAGAGATTCAACACCTGAAGGCAATTGTGTTAGAGTCTACATGCATGAAAAAACTCAATTTACAAACATTTACTGTAAGACTGTGTTGGTGAATCTGTCCTCCTCCTGATTATCAAGTATTCTTTAAAACAAAGACAAAGAGAGAAAGAAAAGGAAAAATCTATGTTCACTTGAAATTGAAGCAAAAGTAGTACAGCGTGTATGCATTTTTTTTTTTACAGGTCCTGTGTCCTGCCCTTTAATGTACAAGTGAAGGAGCGCCTCCAAATGCAAAAGTAATGCCCTGGACATATGAAAAACCTCTCACCACTGTTAAGTAAAAACTGCCTCATTCTCAAGGTTGTCTCACCTACTCAAGGTCAGAGTGCTTCTGGTCCAAAACCAGCATGTTTGCATCCAGTTCTTTCATGGTTGAATGTTGTTTTACGAAACAATGCACGTCATATTGCGTTCTGGCACCTTAACATAACCAGTGAGCAATGGTGCATTTATTTGCAAACATGTCAAAATTCCTGTTAGCGAGGTTAGCACCAGCGCTATCTTGGCTAATTCCGCCTCAATGTAAACAAAGAAGACAGTGGTGCTTATTATGAACCAGTCCATCTATAAATATTACAGTTGAAATCATAGAATCATATGTTGACACCAGTGCTGTTGATTCAGCAACTTTACGACTAACATAGGACTAATTTAATCTGGCTCCAGTTGATAATGAAACACTGCTACCACTACAAAGACAGAACACATATTTGTCCCAGTTTCAGTTTGTTTTCTGTTCCAGTGACATGCCACGAGTGCAGCATTCCTTGGCCTCGTAGGCGTGCACTCATACATTCTCATATATCTCATATATATATGAATGTATATATATATACTGGACGTGCACACACTAACATGTCTACCAGGTGCAACGTCTGCAGTTGTATTTTCTGCCGTGCTGAAACATCCAGCCTGTGATTTACAGACCCAAAGGCACAACGCAGAGGGTGAAGGACAGGAAGAGACAGAAATAAGTGATGGTGGAAAGGAACGTTTAGTTTAAATAAAATGTATAAATATATATGATTGTTTTTATATGTGCGCATTTGTGTGTGAGTGCGCTTGAGTTTGTGCCTATGGCAGCGATGGTCATTCAAGCAGAAAAGACCCCCCATGTCACCCATTAACACACTCTCGCCTTTGACCCCAAACTCCACTGAATGGCTCTCTAATGGAGACCAGACTTTGGGAGTGTGTGCTTGTTTGTGTGCGCTTTCACATGTGCTCAGACCAAGTCGTGTCCATTCGTATGAGCATGAGCGTGACAGACAGTGAGAGACAGAAAGAACAAACTGACGGAGCGCGAGCTTGTGAGTACAAAGAAATAAACGAGGCCCAGAAAGTGGAGGAAGTTTACACAGCAGAGTACCAGGAGCTGCTCTATTTATAAAAACAGTAAACCCTCACTACATATGTGTTTGTGCACAAGAATATGTTTTCATGTGCTGTTTGTGTGAGTGCTCTTCTGAAACTGTGTGTTGCATTAAGATTAATAAATATGCACAATTGAAGGCTTCCTGTTATTTAGCGGTGAGGCCAAAGGAAGTTATTTTGCGGTACACTGATAATTTTGGTCAAAACACTGAGCTATAAATACTGTCAGTGCAACGTACTCGAGCCTGCCTTCCTCTCCTCACTCCATTCCTCCATCCCTCCCAGAAATGAAAAACTGGTGTGCTGCAGGAAAACAAGAGCAAAATAAGCATGCAGGCAGTTGTTTTTAGACTTTTTACAACAGTGCTCTCTCCAGTCTACTCCGGTGTCAGGTTCATTGTGAGGAACAGGCTTTGAGCTGCAACGCACACACCCCAAAAAGTCCCATAAGTTTGTATACAAGGACTGGTCCGTGCAGCATTTAAAGTCGCATGATTTAGGTTTGTTTGAGTTATGCAGAAATGTCACCATTTGAGTACTTGATATAATACATGCTGTTTGTTAATGTACCTCAGGTGCTACACTGTGGCTGGAGATGCTTCATATTCTGACAAATATCATTAGAACATCAACTGGTCCTGCTAACAATTATTGTCTGTGTAGCCAGTCAACATGGGCTACATGTATTAATGTCACTCAGTCCCTCCAGTATGACCCTGCTTACATAAGTAATCACTTACTCACAAAATCTGGGATGACACAGAGCTGGAAATAGTCCCTGACATATCATGGCTATTTGTTACTTGTGGCCTTTGCTTAAAATGAGTGAGCTACGTACTGAAACTTTTTTTATTTTAGATTAAAGTATGTCACTCGGTTTTAGTAAAAAAAAAACATAGCCCTGAAGTCATGGCTGTGGTAGAGTGAAAAATATTGCTGGATAGGCTCATATGGCAGAGTGAAAGAGAAAATTAGATTAGTAAGATTAGTAAGAAGCCCACAGAGGCTAAACCCTTGTCAGAGTCAAGTACTGATCTGGCTGATAACATGCCAGTGCCGATAACTGATATCAGTTTTATTATCATTCAAAATTCGATGGCAACTCAGGGCCACTAGCATGCCAAGGCTGACAACCCATTAGTATGGGTCAACCAAAAGTCAGCAGATACACGGACCTCTGTGGCCAAACCAGCTGCCTTTTAGTACAGTCTTAATTTGACCACTTTTGCTGAACAATAAGATTGGAGAATTGCAAGTTTGGGTAATTTAATCAGATTTATTGACAGAAGAATCTAGGAATAGATTTTATCCAAATCAGTTTTATCCAAGGAGAGCATACCACTTAAAACCCACTTAAAGAATGTGTGTAAAAAGGTCAACAAATTTAATTAAGTGCTACGGGGTCATAAATATATTTTGATCATACAACTCTCAATACAAGAGCTTGTTCACAAATGTGGACATTCACCCAAACGTACACATATCGTCTACACTCTGGGACACAGCCTGCTACACATGCAGACACTCACACTAATGTGGCCCTCAGCGACGCATGTGGTCACTGCATGAGGCATGCCAGGAAATTCTTCCAAGGGTATGTTAATATTCCAGATGCTTTTGAACATAAACAAGCTTCCAAATCGTTGAGCGGAAATTCGATTTGAACGCAGCTCTGCATGGCGATACAGAGATGTTTATCTCTCCCTGCCTATCTCTGTAGCCGGATGGTTGAGTGGCCACTTAGTGTTTACCTATGATAAGGCGGTTCTCTTTGACTACCAGTTAAGCTGCAGTCACCAGTGGGTCCACATTGTGGAACCTGTTTTTATATGGACTTAATTGTTACTCTTGGTAATTCAGCTGTGGTCAAATTGGATGGAACAACCATTTCTGTGGTTTTCTTTATCGTCCTTTTGAGCAATGTAAGTGCAGTGTTTGTGTATGACTCTACAAGAAATTACAGAAGGTTTTACATTAACCTATGAGTTAATCTCTTCATAGCTTGTGCATTACAAATAAAAAAAAAGGCATCCCTATTGTTTGGTTGTGTAATTTACAGATTATTCCAGAAAAACTTTAGATATAGAACTATAGATAGCAGTTAGAGGTGGAAAGACAAAATGTCTCGTGTTGCAGTTGACCGTTATTTTCCATGAATTTTAGACAAGCCAGTTTATTACTATTGTGAAGTCAGCGCCGCCCTTTCTCGTGGCCCTGAAAGACGCTCTTGTTGAATGTCATGATGAATCGTTCCCGCAGGTAGACACTTCGGCTGAAACCACCAGAATTTGCAATCATTTCTGCCTCAGTCAAAGGTGCAACTGCCATATAGACAACTACTCAGCAACACTCCCTCAGCATGCAGCAAGAAGGAAAGTGGCAAAAATACACAGGACAGCTACAAGGGAGTTCAGCAAGACCTGCAGATTAAATCTGTAGGGTGTTGCAGACAATTTTGCGCAACAAAAAGCCAGTGGAGAGCATATGTAATGTGAGTTGATTCTGTCCTAATTTGTAATATGCACTGCCACCTAGTATGATTTCACCTGAGGTTGGCGTCCCACAGCAGATTTTGTTACTTTAGCCAATGTTATCTTAATGTTAACTGTCCAACTGAAAGTGTCTGTCACCGGTCTAATGCTTTAATCGGCTGGTTTGAATTTAATCGGTGGTTGGATGTTCAGCATATCTGAAGAAACCATACAGTTTAGTGAGATGCTATCCTACAAATGCTACTGACGCCAGTCCCGCAGCAGTTTAAGATTTATTGTCATGAACACAAAATTTCTCCTCTGCATTTAGCCCATCCAGGTTGGCATCTGTTGAACACACACACACACACATGCACAGGGGCACATGCACAGGGTCACACACTTATGGAAATTGGCAGCTAAACGGTGGTGAGCGGGGAGCATGGGGTACGGTGCCTTGGGGCACCTCAGCAAGGAGGTGGACTGTCAATCCTCCAGCTTCAATGTCTGAGTGGGAATCGAACCGCCAATCTACCTGTTATTGGACTCCAGCCACTGAGCTACGGCCGCCCTAAATTAAGTTTAGTCTAAGTTTTCACTAGCCATGTCATTATACTATGTGTACAGTTCTATAATGAGAGAAAAGCAATGGTGTGATAATGAGAAAAACTGCTCAAACTTCCAATTTGTGTTGTTAAATATCACGAATGGACTTCTGAACTTTTCTGCTCTGGATGATTTCCCCTTGCTCAGGAATAAATGGTACTTCCCAACTGGCAGATGGATGTGGTCTTTGCGTTGTATTCAGTGCCATTTGGTTTGCTGACACACTTTTATTGCTTGAAGTTGCTTTGGTCTGTGTTGCCACTTAAATCAAAACTTTCTTTACAGCTGCCACAGCATTTTCTGTAAAAAAAAAAAAGGATTTACCCAACGTGGATATTTTTTTCCTTTTTTTGAAAGAACCTCATTCTTTCGAAAGACTTTCATCAGGATTTGTTTAATTGATTCTTTATTACACGGACACTGACCTGTTAAGCCCTTTGCACACATGTTCTTAAGTCTTGAAATGTGTTTTTTTTTTTCACAGCAAGAACACATTGGAAAATAGTTCCTTTAGTCGTTGTTTGGGATTTGATGTCTTTCATAAGGAATCTAATAGTTAACACTCAGCAGCCTCAACATGCAGCTTTTTATGGCCATGCTTTATGTACAGGTTGTTAGCCTGAATGGCCTCTCGTAATTACAGACAAAACAAGCACAGCTTTGAGTTTACAGCAGGGCTCAAATCTGCAATCCACAGGAAACTCTGGTCCTCCACAAACTCTGTCCTGGAATCTGTGGAAGAGTTCAAACACAGACTGCTGTGTGGATTTGAATATCATGTCGACACATTATTTGACACATATATTAATGCACATTTCTGTGGTGAATGTAGTACCACCCCCCCGTACACACACACAAACACCCCCCCACCAAGACATTTTAATGTCCAATCAGAACCTGTTATTTTTCAACATATGGTTACATCATGGCCCCGTTACTCTCTTTTAGTCTTGATTTCTGCTCCCTGTACTCCTCAGAAATCAAGTGGCAGTTGTAACTTTGTGATGCTAGTATCATTGTTCTCAATCAACCCTGGATTGTCTGGGGATTTTATCCCCCGGCAACATCGGAACTCTCTGTTTACTCATCCCATAATAAGGCTCATTCAGCTGAGGACATCTTGATTAGGTCTGCTTGAATGTCTGGTTCTCATTTAACATGGAGGATGGGACAGAAAAAGCAAGGAGAAAGATAGAATGACTGTGCTGAGTGTAAAAAGAGAAGCGACAACCTGGCATAACAAACAGAAAGTGTTACATAAAGAGTTTGAGATTTTTTTAGATTTGATCATTTTTAATGAACAAAGCTGACATACAGTCAGATTTCATTTGACATGACAATCACAATGAATTCACTTCCATAAACTATTGAGCTGATTTGGGACTAGGCTGTGATAGTGAATGTGTGTTGATTGCATTTATTTACATGATATAAAAAAGTTACACAATACTGTGACAATCCCATACTGATAACCTCTTGTCCTGGGAAAAGCTGATGGAGTACTTACTGCAAATATAAGACCAATGCAGGTGTATTTGGGTTCCTTTTGGGATATCCTTGAAAAAACTACATGTTATCTTTTTTAACCAAATCACAATGCAGACAAGCAAATAAGCAACCACTAAGACATTTCTGGACATATAATTTATATAGGTCACATATGGTTAACTTTAAGATTAGATGTTGCACGAATGTTACTAAGCTTCATGTGTATCAGTAACAAGAGTTAAGTGTTTTTTTTAAAGAATTCATTTTGTTTCTCTTCAAACCTGCTGGTTAGATTTGCAGCAGAAAATAAGAAGGATACCTTTAGTCGACGGAAATCAGAGTCTATCTTTCTATTAGCTAGTTTAAAGGAATACTTTAACCTCCATATAAATATAGCCACAGCCGTAGGTCCCTCCAAACTTGAAACTGAATAGTTAGGCTGACGCTGTCCAAAAAATCTACACCAGCACTTTTAAAACTCATCAATGCTGTATCTTGTTTTTACTAGACTCATGACAAGTTATTACACAGTTCTTGGGACTGTTGTAAGGTGATTATTGTCAGATGATCGGTGCACAGTACCGCCAATTTCCTAAAAAAAAAAAGCCAAAAACTAAATTATAGTACTCAGAAAGAACAAACGCACAAGTGACTGTTTTCTTGGTCTCAATCAGTGCCAAGCCATATAGGTCCTTAAAAGTAAAGTAAAGTTTTCACTTTTACGCTCTAACTTTAATTAGAAGCATCTTGAATTCAGTAAATTTATTGAGATGTGAGTAATGTTATTGAACATTACTGTTTCCTGAAGTAAAATAATTACTTAACTGTGTATATGCACACTCTTGTGCATCCTACGTCAACCAGCTTGATCACAAATGGCTTGATGCTCCATGTCTACAGATAGCTTTTCCAAAAGAAAAGAGGCCCAGGCTGTATGTTACGAGCTACATCAACCATTTGAATGTTAGTCTATGCCAGTGCAATGATATGGTTATGCTGTCATTGTGCTTTTGCCGCAGTGGTCCTAGTTGTCCTAATGTCGTTGTCATACCTAAAACGAGGATTCCACGTCAGGGAAGGTCACCTTTAGGGCTGTGTGCTGCAGCTAAAAGAAGGAAAAGCTAAAAGCCTGATAGTTTAGGTGCACAGAAAGTTATCCTGCGTGTCCAGTGTGGGGCATAGTTCATCAGTTCAGGTTTCTGTGAATGAAACTAATACAACATAACTTGTACAGCTAAAAGCCTTTGAATATATTTTATATGATATACTAGTGTGCAAAACCAAGCTACCTCAATAACAAAAGTAGCTATCAATTTTTGGACGGAGGGAAATTTATGAAAACCTGGTACTTTGTTTTACTAACTGGAGCCTTGAGACAAAGGCGTACAGCAAGAAAAGCCACAGAGCAGGCAGAAGAGACCAAGCTGGCTGACATTTCAAAGGGCAGATATCAACAGTGTGGTTTGAATTTAGCCCATTCAGGAGATAACAGGCCTCAAAGATCTACGTTTAGGGGTGTGTCTGATTTGGTTGACATGCCTGGATATCTATGGAAGCAACTGATAGGCTCATTTCAGGAGTAAAACTGGGAGATTAATTAACTAGCAAACTCAAGCCACCTGCTTCTAGTTTTGATTCATGGCTGCATTTCACTCATTCATATGTTCGTTTGTTTGCTTTTGGTTGTGACACATGATAATTCTCTTATATATACAATGAATTTTAGCCTTTGCCAATTAACCTTTCTTTCAGATAGAGATCTGTCATGGAGGTACCAAAAAGGTTACATAGGATACATTTCTGGATTAATCACTGCTTTCCATCTAAAGTGTTTTCCATGTTAAGTCCCACAGGTATCTGTACTAATTCTGATACTAAGTATCAGATACTGATACTAACCCTGACCCAAATATATCCAGCACCTTACAAAACCCAAGTGCATCCTCGGACATGACACACAATGACCCCTGGAAAACGGTTGCATCAGAGAACCCTGGTGTCACATTCACATGTTCAGCAGTTTTCTGTAATCTCAGCATCACACAAACACACACACACATATATTGTTGCACACAAACACAGTCTATTTTCACAACCTCATAGTCAACTTTTGCATGAATTAAGCCAAATTTGCAACATGCACAAGCACAGAAGCAGGCATGCATGCACACACACAGTCACACACACAGGGAGCATGTTTATGTGAAAGTGTAGAGGTCATGTAACAGACAAGGGATGGTAGAGTCAACAGTACTGTAGATAGCTTGCTGATAGAGTGTTCCCTTGCTTCCGCTGCCCTTTGTTTACCTAATGATCCAGTGGATCTGAACGAGTGCACGTGTGCGAGCATGAGCACTTGGCGGGCCTGTTAGTTGCGCTGCAATCAGACCACATTTTCTTATACTGATGTTTGTACATAAATGTGTAATTGGAGTAATACTGTCACCTGGAAATTGTGTTTACATGGGAGTAATTTCTTTTGCTAAATTACTTCCAGTTCTGGCTGCCGGGATCATTTTCACATCCAAGTGTAAACCTTTTTCTTTTTTTTTCACATGCAAGTAGTGGGAAGTTGGAGGGCTCACTGGGGACAGGTGTATCACAGACCCAGTTAGCCAGGTTTTTAAATGTGAATGACTACCAAGAGAATTTAGAATGCGACTCATTTAATTTAGCATGAAAAATGTAGTCAGAGAGACAAATATTAGGTAGTAAACTGACTATAGACTGACAAAATATGTTAGGTGAGCTTTATCAGCGCAGAGGAAGAGCTTCAGCAAAGCAGAGAGATAGACAGTCGGTCAGACAGGCAGTTGTCATTATTTCTCCTCCACAGTCTCCGGGTTGAACACAGACCAGAAGAGTCATGCATCAGTGGAGGAAATTGGGAATGTGAAACATGCCAGATTAGAGAGGAATTCTGAGAGCCTGCAGACCAGCTCAATGGCTTCAACCATGGGAAAAACCATGCACTCACAGACACCCCCGTACACAGAAACCTAAATGTGCACATGCACACACACACAAAACCGCAAAAGTCTCTCAGATTTTGAACCACCTGCTGCATTCCTCAGCCAATAAGTCAGATACTTAAGCAGCCAGCTTTTAATCATCCAGTCAGTCAAAGAGCCATGCAGTAAAGCAACCATCCATCCTAAAAGTTAATCATCAAGACAGCTTTTCACATTTACTTGTTAAAGCAATACAAACACGGCAACACGGAGGGGGAAAGATTAGAAGCACTTGGAAACTTTTCTCCTATAATGTTCGCCACTAGTTTAATTGCTTAAAGTTTTCACGGCACACAGGCTTTACTAATTCAACACATACAATCTGGATTAAATGACCTCTTTATATGTGATTTAGGAAACAAGACACAAGATTTTTTAGATTTGTGTTGTTTCATAGTAATGCTGCAGATGTGAGTTGTGCAATGGTCAGCCTGTCAGGTGGCCAGCCAGCCACCCACACATCCAGCCAACCAGTCAGCCAGGCAGGACAAGAGCAGAGGAAGCAGTCATTATGGAGGAAGCTAGGGCATCTTAAAGCCATTATATGCCCCTCAGAGAGAGGCAGTCAGAGGCAACACGGCTGACTGGAGTGCTTCAAAGCAGGAAGGAGCCCAGCCACCACCACCAACTCAACCAGCTTGCATGTTCAAGGGGAAGTGAGGAGTTTCCAGGGTGGGGTGGGGGTTACAGGCCAGGGAGGATGAGACAAGATACCAGGGCAGCTGGAAGATGATGTTAAAGTACTTTGGTTTTTAGCAGAGATGTTTTGGAGATTTAAGTAGTATGAACTCAGCAATGTGTGCTTACTCTGTCACTTTGACATTTCTACCTATTTTGTCACTAAAACATGTTTGTCTTTTTTTTTAATCAGGTCACACCTGCTAAAACAAAGCAAAGCTGAAGCATTGTGGTGCCTGCATTCCAATTACTGCTTACAGGGACAACTCGGCAAACTTTTACAACAGAAATGCTGGCATCTATCATACAGACTGATGTCAAAAACAGTTTCCTGTAAGCACGAGTCTCTGTTAGAAATAGCTTATTATTTTTTAATGGACCATGGAAGCCATATCTACACAGTAGGGCTTGGAGTGTGCTGCTAACCACCATCCAGACTGGTAAAATGTATCAGCTGAATCTGATTTTATCCCTGGATTTGCTCCTCTCATTTTTAGAACCCCATGTGAGACATATCAATGAATAAATGTACAGTTTAAAAACGTATTTCAAGGCTGTGCTCACGCATGCAGCTCCAAGTGCAGCGCACTTAAAGAAAAATAGCATGTCTACCCAGCTGTCATGTTCGTATTACTGCTTATTGGAGTTAAAACAGATGAATACTTGGGTGTACTACAGAGTCATTTTACCCTGGACCGAATGCTGATAGCACATTTTTTTAATAGAAGACAAAATTGTGTGCAGGTTTTTTGATTACTGGTAATTGTTGTGTGTTTTGCTATGTTGTTGCTGGAGGTGCAACAACTTTAGATTTCACACGGAAGCATTAGGTCTGAGCACTGTCCAGAGGTGCCCTTTAATACGTGTAGCACAAAAGATCCGGGGTCTTTATCTCTCAAGTGAGACTCTTTTTTTGATACTTTTGTTTAAAGGTTTGATGGAAGGAAATTCGCCTGGCTGTGGACAAGTCAAATTTCTCACCTTTATACCCTTGTTAGAAAATGGAATTGTGCTTTTTTTTTAAATGAGGATTATGCGACAGAGGTTAGCGTTAAAACCTGGAGCCCTAGCAGCCAACAGTGCCCTTAACTTAGCATCTCCTTCTCCATATAATCAAAGCATCACTTTGACAATTTCTTTATGGTTTCCTCTATGTGTTCTTATATCCTGTCTTTATGTTCCCACTCACACATTTGCTCATTCATCATATGAATTCATCTGTATGTGTCTCCAGTCTCTATCTATTTTTACTCCCTAGCATTTCCTCCTTTACTGCTTGCTTCCTCTTTACCAGTCCCCCTCACCTCCTCCTCCTCTTTCCAGCACCTGTGCCCCTGCAGAGGGGAAGTTCCGGAGAAGAGGAAACCCCCAGGGCAACAAGCATCTCACAGATGGTTAGCAAATTACACCTTCATTACCGCTGCTCTCCTCTTCCTCGCTTCCTCTGGTCATTGCTCCAGAATCACTCCATGTTCCTGTGACACCTCACATCTGTCAGCAGCTGGCTTGGCTGCTCATAAAGTAGCACCTCGCCTGCAAAGGTTGAGAAAAATTCTAATTTAGCACTCTTATCTGACAGTTGTAAGTCAATAGTCTTCTTTATAATGTATTTTAGCATAAAGTAGGCTGTGCATAATAATTTCTGTGCTTTTCTACATCCACATAATCCTCATTGAGCACATTTTTGTTTTTCCCCAAAGGACATCCTATTTAGCTCCTAGATTGTTGCAGAAATAAAACGTCACACGAGTTCAAAGGCATGAACACATAATCCCTTCAGGGTAAGGCGCAGTCATTCAGTGGGCTTATGAAGTTATCCAAGACAATAATGTGTCTTTAAAATCATACAATATCTATGAAATTTAATTCTATGAACTGCCTCAAAACATTTTTTGTGTTTGATACAATCTTCCTTCAAAAAGGCTCCATTACCCCGCAAAAATCAATTTATTAAAACCAGAAGATTCTTGCAATCCATCTAGCACAAGTCATCAAACCATAAATTACTTTTGTGTTCAGATTTCTGCATTAACCACAGGCACGTATTGCTTTGCTGGGAAATAGACATATTTTTACACAGAAGTTGCAATGAACAACTAACAATGATTTATAAGTCAGTAACTAATATTCACTCTACAATTAGCTGGATCATGTAAGAGAACAAAGATCAACTTTGAGCTTGTTTTTCTTCTTTTTTTTTGTCTCAGCCTTAGTCCTCAGGCTCAAATGCAAGAGGTCTACTTTCCATTGGAGCCAGTTCATGCTTATTGCCTCTGTGTTTATACCTGGATCCAAGCGAGATCAAATCCAGGTGACTCAAATCCGCAACTCACATTTGTGAAATTGTACTTTCATTAATAAAAGTAGATAAAAGCTAATTTTTTCCAGCTGAGAGCACAATATTCAATAATTATCATCAACAAAATACATAACTTTTCAGGTTGTCATTATATTTCTGACATATTGAATTTATACAGTAGTTTTCCAATTATTAGTTTATAATGACCACTGACAGACGCACACACTCTCCATCTTATTTACATGCCTCCCCCAGCGCAGCATGAAAGTACAGGGCCCAGTGCGCCCATTAGTCAAGCTAAGGAAGGCATGGAATAATAATGAACGCACCTCACACACATGAGCAAGTAAAGCCCCAGCACCGCCACCACCACTGGTTAGTTTCCAGGAGGTATTTCCATCATGTAACGGATGTCTCCAGAGCAGACTTCACTTTTTCAGGGCTGCAATTTGAACCAAAAGCTTACATTAACTTAAATGTCTGTTGTATTTACATAGACCACTTTTTTATCAGAAAAAAAAAAAAGTCTCATGTGAACGCTGCAGTCGAATCTGACTCATCAAGTTCTGCTCAGTCCGTAAACCTGTTGATGATCTGATCAGCAGGAAAATGTGATCATATATATAAGCTGATTGTTTCTCTCTGGTTGGAATATTTTTTTCCATGCAGGCCTGAAACGTGTGGGTGGAAGGTGATGTGAGGAGTTTCCGAGCCTTAGAAAAATGGCACCAGCAAAACAAAGCCAGTCTGTGAAGGACACAACTTTTTTGTTGGAGATGTTGGAGGAGTGAAGGAATAAGCGAGAAACTTTTCGACAGCGCACAATTCCTGATTGGTAAATTCAACTTCCTCCCATCGTACATTGCCATGGACTTTTAAACACAGGATTCTGATCCACTCCTGGAAGGAGGACAGATTGAAATGAAAAGCAAAAGTTCCACTTCCCTCTCCCCAGTTTATAGAAAGTGGAAAGCGTGTGTGCCTGTGAGTTTTCTGCTTCGTTAGCAGCAGAAACCCAAAATAAGTGTGCAGGGTATAATATGTCTCCATCATACTTGTCTTCTTGAGCTGAATTATCAAACTTTAATCAATAAAGCTAAGGAAACTAACTTTTTTCTTCTTTCATTGTTATATTTACCCCAAGACTTTCATTCTGATTAAATTTAAGGCCTGTAAATGTAAAACTTTATTTTTATCTCTTTATTTAGTTTCCTTGTAAATGCTTACCCTGGAATAATTCATCAAAAGGATTTTGATCAGATTGAAGAAGCAGATTGGCTCAGTTAACGTTAGTTTTTATTGTTTTCCATAACACTTTGATGGTTTGGTTTCGTGTCACTTTCCTGCAGAACAGCTAATCTGTCCAATAGATTAGCTGGAGGTACAAAAACATGCTGCCCAAAGACATGAAGTTCTTCTCCATGTTGCATCTGGCTTTTCCTCATATTCACTCTAACTACTTGAATGAAATTCAAAAGAACAGTCTGGACTCCACACTAATATCATTATCATGTCAATCCAAAATAATAGCATTTAATGGCAACTGCTGTACTGAGCATAAAATCTTAGGAAAATCATTTCTTTATTATTGCACACTGTCGGCTGCAAAGAGTTTTAATGACTCGCCAATGGTTTTATGTGACGCCAGAGGACTGAGTGAGGCATATCAGCATTGACCAATCCAGGCAGTGTGTGAAAGCCACACATTTTAACTTCAGGAAAAGAAAATCCCATGATGCACAGCAGTACAACAAGCTAAGCACACGTTGTCTTTAAAGCTTTAATCAGAAACGTTTTAGCTACCACATACAACAGTCAAACTGAAGGTGTTTTAAAGAGAACAATTATTAATATGTTCTTTGAGACCCACAAAGCAATAAACAATATTTTACAGCTGCAAAAACAACAGTGACTAAACCTAAACAATGACGGTGAGAGTCTGGTCTATTTTGTGTGAGGGTTTATCATCTTGCTTAAGAATACTTTAGGATGTAGAATGACGTTCAGATCTGCAACCTTCCAGCTGAAGTATGGCTCTTAAGTATTCCTGCATGTAACGATTCTAGCGACAGTTATCTCTGACGTGTGAGTGGTTTGATCTGTTTTTATTCAGCCAAGGTAATGCTACAAAAATATCAAAAACACCAAAAGCCTGTTGCTGATTACAGTAAAAAAAAAAAGGAAATTGAATCGGGCTATATCTTGCAATGGCTCAGGTCTTAATTTGTACAATCTTTGGCTACTGAATCCTGCACTAATTACATCTGCATGTGGCTTATTTTGCCTTTGTTTTGACTGATGCTGAACAGAGCGTTCAGTGTTGGTTTCTGGGGTTAACTGATCTGGCCTGAAACTCACACAATAAAGAAAACTTTACGTTGGTGTGTTAGTTTGCCATTTGTCATTTAAGATAATGTCAGTATGCATAGTCAGTTTGTCTTTGGAAAAATGACTTTGATTAGAGTTATCAGCTTGTTTCACTTCATTTAAGAAGATGCATGTTGTTTACACAGTCAAATATTAAAGGCCCAGAATCACATTTCCCATTTTATTTAGTTCAGATGCTTTAGCAATCAGTTTATATATTGAAAAAAACTATTTAGAATTGTTTGTTCTACAGTGTAGACCAGTTTGGCTGCACACTGAGTCCAGTCTAACTGAGCAACCACTACGGTCAGTGAGTTTAAGCAGCTTTAGGCTCTTTCATTACCTCTACCCAAGCACACAGAGACGTGAGCTCCTAAAAACAGTGGGAAAGAGGGAAAGTGATCATGCAGAGCAGTGGAGCAAATGGAGAGGAAGAAGAGGAGATGGAGATAAAGGAGGAAGAGCCCACAGTAGGCCACAAGTCCTCCAATGATACTGCAGTGAAGTGATAATGAGAGAGGAGAGCGTATGAGTCACACACAAACCCTCCCTCCCTCTCCTTCTCCCCCCTTCCAGCCCATGGTTACGTCGATCCTGACTCATTCATTCACAGCCAAGTCTCAAACCTGCTTTTGTTATACAGATGAAATCTTGCTACTTAAGAGACCATCGCCGCTCTCATTATAGTGCTTTGACATACTTTATCTTGCTGGTTGCTGAAGATCCATTCATAAAAACGCTCCAGTCTCTGAGCATGTGCAGAGGAGAACACATGCATACACATCTCCTGGCCAATATTTTGATCTGCATCTCCTCTCCAACATACATGGTTCCCCCTGTATGTATTTTCAGCCTTACCTGGTTATTTTTCCCTCCCTTCCTCCTTATATTTCTCTTCCTCTATCCTCCTCTTCCTTCTCACTCGGTGGAGCAGCATCTACCTACATGTGGTTAGCTCATCTCCTTTTCTTCCTCTCCTCTCTCTGGTTAGCTCATCTCATCTCCAGGCAGCCAGCTTTGCAGGCAGCTAATTATAGGCCAAGCTATGGAGCGCAGGGCCGGATGTGACAGCATGCTGTTTGTATGTAAGTGTATGTGTGCACTGTATGTATGTCTGCTTATCTGTGTTAAGTGCAGAAATCTATGTCACTGTTGATGTTTGCCTCTGCATAGGTTTGCCTGCATATACATGTATCCTGTGTGTGTAAATGTCATGTGTTTTCCTGTACATCTTTGTGAGGAACTCTTTGAATTTTTCCTAGTCGTCACTTCTGAAAATCTGTAAAGGTGCTCCATCAGTGTCCTCACAAGTATAAGAATACAAAAGTGTGAGTGTATTTGTGCATGTATGTGTGTGAACGAGCCACCAGCAGGATATCCAATCCCAGCCCCTCCCACACTGTACTGCAGCTCTGACTCATGCAAGGTGGAGGCAGAGGCAACCAGGGTCTGATGACAGGCAAGGAGCATGCACACGCACATGCAATTATACACACATGTGGGCGCACATATAAGCCCACAAACACACACATATGGGCTATATCGCATTGTAAACAGGTGTGAACATAATATGCACCATACATACTACATATAGCACTACAAATACACAGACATGACCAGAGGCTAAGCTTGTGGTTTCTTACTCGTATTACATGCATGTGTTTTATTCTGTATTGTCTCAGGTTTTGACTTAGAAAATAAACCTTTCAAGAAACATATGCTTTACATGTATTTATTTAAATGTCAAAGTCTGGCAGAGTCACTATGAAGCATATGAAACAAAGGGTCAACATTTCTTGCAAAGTCCACGATGTTTTTTTTAATCACAGCTGCTGAATATAAACAACGTATCCCATCGGCATAGTTGCATGGGTCAAGTGAAACCCCCTCAGAATCTTAATACTTATTATTCCAGAACAGCAGAAAAGATTTCCTGCCAAATCTGTTAAAACACTATCTCCAGTACACATCTGTGTTGTGCAACAGATTTCCAGCTGTTTAATGGTTCTGCTTATTCAAGATGGCTCTACTCAGGCCACAATTTGGCTCAGCTGTGCTAATGCGTCCCATACGTCCACATTAACTAATCTACAGTGTCACACTTCACTGGGGTAGGTGGGAGACTACCTATTTTAGCTGATTTAAGTTGATCCTTGAAGTCTTCCAATGGAGAATTGAAGAGACAATAACTGTGAATTTCCTCCTAGAGTCTCTGAAAACAAGTGTCCTTCTGGTTCTACTTATTCTTTTCCTTGTCTTTTTTGTCTTGTGTGTTTTTGACACCACGTGGGAGGCTGACCTTGGTTAGTTTGTACTCTTGGAATAGGCACCATCCCCACAGTTGGGCCATGCAGGGACAGCCATGGAGGGCCTGTAGACCATTGAGGAATTGTGCAAATGTCAAAATTCATATCACATAGACCTTCCCAATAATGGCATTGGCATCAGACAATACATAACATTATGACCACTTCAGGTGAAGTGACTACTGATTATATATTCATTATTTCCACCCTGTTGGTGGAAGCATAACGATTTAAGAGAGTCTGACAAGGGCTAAGTTGTGATGGTTAGACGATTGCGTCAGAGTATCTTGAAAACTGCAGCTCTTGTGGCGTGCTCCCGGTCTGCAGTGGTCAGTTTCTATCAAAAAATTGTCCAAGGAAGGAGTAATGGTGAAATAGTGGCCAAGGCTCACTGAAGCACGTGGGGAGCAAAGGCTGGCCTGTGAGGTCTGATCCAACAGACAAGCCACTGTAGCTCAAATTGCTGAATAGGTTACTGCTGGATCTGAAAGAAAGGTGTCAGAATACATCATGCATCGCAGTTTGTTGCCGATGGGGCTGCATAGCCACAGACCAGTCAGGGTGCCCATGCTGAGCCTTGTCCACTGCCAAAAGCACCGACAATAGGCACGTGAGCGTCAGAACTGGACCACGGAGCAGTGGAAGAAGGTGGCTTGGTGTGATGAATCACGTTTCTTTTAACATCAGGTCGATGGCCTGGTGCTTATGCGTTGCTTACCTGGGATGCACTAAGCCAGCGGAAGCAGTGATATGCTTTGGGCAATATTCTGCTGGGAAACCTTGGTCCTGCCATCCATGTGGATGTTAGTCTGATTGACATAGAATTTTAACTTAGATCACCATGGCAGCCGTAACTGCCATTCCACCACAGCTCACTGGTGTTGGACCTTTGATAGCTTGTCTTATCTTTACTTTTTACACACACCGATACTGACAGATACTAAGAAACGAGGGACCACAATTTAAGATACAGTCTCTTCAGGACTTGCATAGTCAAGTTGAGTAATGAAGTCAAACTTTTTAACTTTCAGTGAAGTGACATTAGCTAGTTGAATGAAATTCTCTAGTTTTGTTAGAGCGATGTTGTAGAAGTGTGACGCTGCTCCTCAGAAGTGCTGATGAGGAAAACTCGCCTAACAACCTCACCTCTGCTTTCTCATTAGGGAATCTTATTGCTGTCGTATCTTTAGGATTTAGGAATTGCAACTTGCCTCGGTTATGCCAAAACCAAAAAAGTGCATTTATAAAGCTGAGAAATGGCAGCATTTTAAGTGAAGCAGGTTTTGCATCTTATCATGAAATTGTTAACCTGAAGATACTGCAAATGTTTTTTTGCCGTATCTTTTTTTTAAGTCATGTGTGATGAATGAATTTTATTTGCATTTCTGCCATGACTGCAGAGTTGGGAAGAGATAGAAGTTGATTTCACTTTTCTTCTGCAGACACGGTGTCAGTTTGCTTTTTCTTTACCCACTTATTGTTTACGTCATCTTTATAAGGTTTGTGTCTGTGTTAGAGGTGAAGAATGTGTTTCTGGTGAATGATTGTTTTTCTCAATGAATGAGGTAAAGTCCATTCATATTTTACATGTGTGTCTTCACTCATTCATAGACAATAGCATCGGGGTTCACACGTAAAGGATGAGATCAGGACTCAAAGTGTATTGGTCAGCCGCCATGAGAACTCTCTCCTCCTCCTTCTCTCTCTCCTTTATCACCCATTCTTCCCCCTCTCCTGCTCAGCCTCATAGCTTCCTGTGTCACCCCCTCCCCCACTGCAATAAAATGAGAGAAGCCTGTTCATTCATGCATTCAGCAAGTCAGCTGAGCGAGGTAGGACAGAGGGAGGAGAGGGAAGGAGAGACAGAGGAAAAATGAGAGAGGAGAGGAGAAGGCTTCCTCTCTGTGATGAATAGGTCACCTGTACTACATCAGTGATGGGGGATGGAGCAGTGGAAAGAAAAAAAGCAAAAGGTGGGACAAAAAAAGAACAGTCCCCCCCTCCTTTTCCTCTTCCTCTCTTCCACATCCTCTTCATCTGTCTCCTCCTCCTCTTCTCTCTGCCCTTCTTCTCTTCCTTAGCCCCTCCCTATCCTGACGGTATGAGTCACAGACAGACTAGTTCCCTTGATGCACTGCGGAAACGTAATGTGACGTAGCCTCCATCTCTTGCCGCCTCACCACATGCATCCCTCCGTCTCCCCCATTCATTTGTCCACCGCTCCCTCCCATTCATCCGTCCTCCCGTCATAGCACAGCAAGCCTCCATTCAGAAAAATCCCCTGCGAGCCGAGAGAGACAGCAGTGGGACTCACAGCACCAGAACTAACTCAGAACGCCGACTCTCCTCCCAGTCCAACATAACACATTTCAGTCGAGTACTGAGCAATGAATTCAGTGCACTTGCATCACACATTGAAAAGTCGGTACTTATACTATGACAGCTCACCAAAGAACGCTGACAGTCTTTGTGGAAAGCAGAACTATTTCCGATTTGATATCATGCAAAATTTAGCGTTGCCATGGTTACAGCCTCTGCTGTCAAATATGGGCAAGACTGCAAAGAGCGCTGATTTGTTTCGGTAATTATGGTGTTGACAGAAAGTGTGTTTGAGGTGTCTTATTGTGTTGGAAAAATCTAAACCTGTGATTCCGTTAGCACACCAGAAAGGAAATAAACCACAATACAATATGGAGCAACACAGTACAATACATACTGTCTTGTTCAGCTTAATTCACTGTAAATGTGTGTGTGTGAAAGATGTTAGTGCAATGCTTCATGAGCAGCAGGACTTTCATCACAGCTTCCAACCGATGATCAACAGCCTTATTAAGTATCCATACGTGGTCTCAATCAACAGGCACAGCTGATAAATAGTCTGAAGACAAAGAAGCCTGGCGACCTCACACTCTCGTCTCTGACGTCACTGCATCACTTCACCTCTCTAGGACAGAGACAGCGTCATGTTATGAAGCTGTAGCATTCACAGATATAACATATAACACAATGAATCTGACACTCAGATATGGCTGCAGACCATAACTTGTCAGTGGAATTGAGAAGCAGATGAAATAGTGTCAAACAGCGAGAAAAAAATAGTGGCGTCATCTCATTATGTTATTGCTAACGGATGATAACAAGAAATACACCAAAGAGACAAACAATTTATGGGAAAGCTGCAAAATATGGATATAATGCCTCTCAGTCAGGCAGCAAGGACAGACATTGAAGCCAATACAAACAACGTGAGCTTTAAGGCCCACTGAACAAAACTAAACAAGTGAGCAGGTTAGTGACAAACCGAGGAAAGATACAAAGTGCACCAAAAAGGTTCAAATATGATGCAAGGAACATGGGCATGTGGTAACACAAAAAAAACGACCACAACTCAATGGAGCCTAATCAAAAACCAAACAGAAACCTGTTACAGGGAGGTCTACAGAGGGCATTTTACTCTCTACTGGCTTTTGAAATGACAATAGAGCTAATTTTATCCATTCCAGAGAGTAGCAACATACTGGCATTTAATTTTCTGAGTCACACGAGTCATGAAAAATAAATGGCGTAACATTTTTTTCTTTTGCAGCTAATAACTTAAACCTGTAACACGAACTTACATTTAACCTTTTAACCTTTTAAAGGACAATATTTAGAAACTGTAATATATTTTGATTATCACATTATGATTCTACAGACCTCCTGTGTGTGATCTGCTATGATATTATCATTATTATAAGGGTGCGTTTAAAACAACTCCTCAGAGTGAGTAAGAAAATGCAAATTCTTCTGGTCTGGCAAATAAATCAAGGACTAATTGTGCTAATTTGAGCACAAGGGGCTGTTTGAATAAGAAAGAATACTGTGCTCACATCAATGGCTGTTAAATGTAACAACTTTCCCTAAGTGTGATTAAAGGACCTTCTGATTGCATCTCTATATGCATGTTATAATGGATGACATCACCAAAGAAACAGACCTACGGTAACAGTCTTCAGTCAGATGCTTCAGATACTCGAGCAACATTTAGGTTTACCCCGCTGCTTGTGCTGAAGAGAGGAGCAGAGAAAATCTCAACGTACAGTATGATTCACCACAACAAAGTGTTGGGGAGGGGGTGGTGATGTCACTCATGGTAGTGGGGAGTCATCTGTGAGTCATAGAGGAAAAAGGAGGAGATGAAGGTGGAGGATGATGATGAGGAGGAAGAAGAAGAGGATATGGAAGAGAGGTGGGTGAAAAGGAAAAAAAGAAAAAAGCACATGGGGAGGTGGGGTACCTGCTGAGTGTGACCCATGGTAACAGCCGATTCTGGCCTGTGGATGACTCACCACAGCTTTACCAGCCTCACACACATGCACACGCTACACACAGGGATGCTAACACCATTCACCATGACATACACACACATGTAATGACACATCATGCATGCACACGTAGCCTGTTTTATGGCATCAGAAGCATGTACACGGCTTAATGTAAACACATCTCACGCGCACATGGACAAACACTTAGGCAAACTCATGCCTCATAAAGTGCAGGGACAGAAGAAGGGAGGGTCAGGATGACTCACACTTCAATGATAACACCCCCACCCCACGCTCTCTCTCTCACTCACACACACACACACACACACACACTGAAGATGAAGAAGGACATATCATTTGGATGCAACCCACATCCTCCCCACATCCTGGGAACCTCCCATCTGAAACTCAGACTGACAGCAGGAGGCTCCGGCTGTCTACAGTTTGTCTCAAGGTGATGGGAGTTCTCTGGCAGGATTCTCTGACTTTAAATAAACGAGGACTTAGAAAATATTTCAAGGGTTTCTCTGTCCTGCCCTCATCTTTCTTTGTCATGAAGGTGCTCGTCTGTTTATTTTTGTGTTGAGAAACCATTTTTGATTGGAGTGGGAGCTGGGTGGATAATCAGAGTACAAATCATACTATCTTATGCTATCTTTCTCTGTCATGTCTCAGAGCAACAATCGTATTTCAGAGCCGACCATCACTTTCATCTTCACGCGAGCAGGATCAACCTGTTTGTTTGTCTTTATTCTCTGGAACACTGAACAGCACAAGTTAGCTCTGTTTACTACTGTAGACCGATCGTGTTCGCATCGTTGTCTGCACTCTCACAGAGTTCTGTGATTTGCTTTTTATTATGCATCTTATGTTCTGTGGCCACACTGACAATAAAACTGATCGCAAAGCTTCCTCATATTCACTGATCGTACAACTGTAAAATGAAACATAATCACTTCTAATTTCATGTGGAGGTAACAGTTTTATTTAATCGTTATGCATACGGCCTTGTTGCAAAATGTTAGAAGCACTTAGATTCTGTTTTTAATTGAAATTAGTACAAAGCTTAGTAAATAATTAGTTGTTTTTTTTAATTGATATGTCTTTGAATTTCCAGAAAGTTGGCAGTGCACACGGACAGGCACATGCACTACTCTAAATGTGAACCGAACTCTCTTCCAGTGGCCTGGTAAATGGCCACAGCGAATTATTGATTAAGATACAGCACCTAAAACTGTTTTCATACATTGTTTTGGGGACAGATTAAACTAAGCAGACAGTACAAGGTAAGGTTAGCTTGTTTTGTTATCTTCACATAAAGCCAGGTTGGCAAGTTCCATTCCTCATGCTAAGCTATCCAGTTAAAAAACTCAAAACTCTTAACAAAGTTGTGCATTATTCAACAAGAGCTGTTTAAGCTCGCCTGTCTCCCATCTGTCTGACACACCAGGCTTCTTGTATCGCGAATAAATCTGCATTTGAACAAAAAGTCTACTTAACAGAAGCCAGAAAAGTAAAGCATGTCTTTTTGGAAAGATGGCTCACTCCCACGCTCTCTGTAAATCATAAATACTCCTCTTATCTTCTGATAGCTAAAACATGCAGCCATCACAAGCACTTGGCGAGCACGCCTAATTCCCATCTATTACACCGAGAAATACTTCAGTCTGTGTAAATCGAGGGCAGCTGACAAGACATAGACTGGTCTTGGCACAATGGAATTATTTTATGAATGACATCTGGATAACAAGAAGACCTGCACCGGGTGACCCGGCGGGTGCAGAGGAAGGATGACGTCACTAAACGGCTTCAAGTGAATTAAGGCAACTAAGATGTAGATGATAAGGAATTTTGTCATTTGTATGCTTTGCCAGGGTTTCCAGCTAAAATTAATCTGTCAACATTTAAACCATCTGCACCTGGTAAAGGGAAGTTTGTTTGTCCAAGGTCATCTGTGGACGTGATGTGGACCGGTGCTGAAGGTCTGGTGGGTGACCTTTGTCTTTTTTTTTTCTCTCTTCTGCTGGCCAAATGCATGTCAAGCTAAAGTTTAAAGTGTACATTTAACAGTATGCAGTAAACCTGATTAAGTTCTTTATCATTTAAATCACAATGTGACATGAGACTGAATACACTTTCCAACTGCATAACAATCGGATTTACTTCAATGATTTCCTCTTTAATAAACTAACTAAAAGGATGCAAAACAATGATAACATATCAAAACGGAACCAATGTCAAGTCATCTGATGCATCAGGAAGCCAATAGTCATGGTGTGACACGGTGTGACACGAGGCGTCGGTGTGACACCAACAGTTTCCAGTGAGGCCAAAGACTGTTTCAGTTGGTGTGACATGTCTTCCAGGTGGGGTGACCTTCACTTCCTGTTTAACTGCACAGGAAAACACAGCTGACATGTGTAATTAGCAGCCACAGTCAGTAAATCATCTCCATACTGCACGCATCCACACGTGTCCCATGTGTTAAATTTAGCACAGCTCTGCCTCATGACACAACGTAGGATCTTAACCTTTCAGAAATCTCCTCAAGCCGAGCAAGATCATCTGTGTGAAGTTGAATTCAGACTTAACTGTAAGAATACTTTTAATATAAGAGTGACACACCCCTGGCCTGCATTGGTGTGTCACAATTTATCATCCACCTCAGTGAAATGAATGCATGATAAATCACATCTGGAAGAAAATTAATAGATTTAAATAATCCTGCAATGAAAAATAGCTCTTACAACATCCAATAGTTGAAACAATTCTCTGCAATTTAAAAGCACTTTCATTTTGTCCAACGTTTTTGTTTTGAGCTAGCTGAACATTTATTACACCAAGTATAATTTTCAAGCTTAGTACCAAGCATTTTATTCTGAACATCCCACTTTCCCTGTAATTCGTGTCAACTTAGAACAAAATGACTTGTTAACTCATTGTATCAAAGTAAATGCATCAAACTTTTCTCTTTACAAGGAGGGAAAACCCATCTGGCTGTATGGTTTCCCCCTTACCACAATGGAAACAAAAATACGTGTGCCTGATGTAGGGTGTCAGATTTATTTATTTGACCAAAAGTGTCCAATTGTACATCGTAGTCCAGAAGCAGAGTATCAACTGTCAGTCCATCCCAAAAAGCTCTGGTCCCAAGTAGCCTGAACATCCCTGCAGGTTTTGTATTGATACGCATATGTAACACATAAAAAAAAATATAGCAAATGTATGGACAGTTTATAAATACACAAGGAGACATTATTTAGGAGCACCTTACTCCTGAGCTTAATTATGAGACATCAGCTCCTAAAAAAGCAAACATTTTCCCTTTACATCTTACCTGAAATGTATATTGTTTCACAAGGATAAAACAGCACTGGGAGAGGTTGAAAGCACATTAAATTGAAATGTTTTATCTTGGATTGAGCAAATCAACTTAAAAACCCTAAATTTCTGATCCCTGGGCTGAGAAACATTTTTCTGTACAAAAGAGAGCCGGCTTGTGAAAAATAACTCAAACAAGACTGCCCCCTGGTGGCTGAACGGGAGAACAGTATATGCTGCTGCTATCAACAGGTAATGTAACAGTAAGGCATTCAATTAAACATTACACACTTCTTAAATGTATAAAGCACTTCATAGTTCACTGCTAACAACTGAATGGTTTGACTGATTTCCTAGTATACACCGTTTCACACCAAAAGGGGGCAACAGATGTCTCATTGTCCAAATTGCGTCAAGCAGCAAGAAAAAAAAACAATTTACCTCTCCGACTGGATAACAAACAGTACGTCTCACTGAAAAGATGAAGAAGAAAAACAAAATTGGTCATTTGTGGGCTCAGTAGATGAAGAGGACACGGGTGCGGGGGAGAGTGGAGAAGGTGTCAGCCATCTTGCGGATTCTGGCATAATTGATGAATCCTCGGAGAAAGAGCATGAAGCCTGAGGAGCAAAATGAGGAAGCAGTGAGACTATGAGCTAGTCAGAAATAAATGGACTAGATAAATGGAAAAACTGCATTTAAACATTTTTAAAGCATCAGATGAAGTTGCACTTGAAGGACAAACAGAATCATGTCTGCTTGACCTGAACTTCAGATAGAAGACAACTTAATGAACCTTTGTGACATAACCAGGATAACATCAACACAAGAGCCCTTCATGGACTAGTCATTATCGCCCTTGTTATGAAGTTAGAAACGGCTGAGTTCAACACTTTAGTGTTTTTAACAAGGGAGCCATAACTCCTACATGCAGTACAAAAGCATAAAATGTTCATTAGAAAGGACAGATCCAGATGTTAGGAGGTAAAAAAAAACTATTAAACAAAATATTTAAAGTGAACTGCTTTGATTTGTCAACAATTCAGGAAGAGATGATTTTATTTTAATAGTCTGAAGCCCTCTTATTTGTCGAGGTTTAGCTGTCCAGCATCAACTGCCAAGTGAGGCACATCTGGTCACAATTCTAAGTGTGTTTTAGTCTGAACAACCTAAGGAAATGTGTTTGACACATTTTGTATCTGTAGTAAAAGTTACTGGATGCTTCCTGGAGCTCAGCGAATGTGTTCAGAGACACTTGTTGCCCCCTGGCCTGCGTGTTTAACATGTTTCCCTGCTCAGCCAACATGGTTAAAATGACATATCCCTCAACATCTGATGCCGTAGGACAAAAATATGGATTCCATTATTTGCACTGATTACAACAACCGATTAGCAGACAAAGTTTGCCTTCACAAGCCAACCACAGATATAATCTTACACTGCATTTGTGCAGAAGTAATTTGATTTAACTCATTACTGAGGCAGCCTTTCTGAGATTACCACCTGAAACTTATATTTTGTTGCTTTTTTTCCTCTTAAATTCGAAGCATGCGCTGCAGGTTTGTTACTTTTACTCAAGGCAAGTTGATATGGATCAGTACCAAATTTATCCGACCCTCAACTGCAGCAGAGTGTGTATGGGCTGAACTGGAATTGGGCTGCACCGAGGCCCCTAAAAGCGGTCAAGGCTGCTAAACTGTGACAAAAAAAACAAACACTTGCAGTTTCAAGAGAGAGAGACAAATATTTTAGAAATACATATGTATTGTAGAAATGATCCCGTCCGCCCTGTTATTTCCATTGATCCTACCCATCCTGTTCCAATTACTCTGTAGTAGAGACTAAACTCATGAGAGAGCTCAAATGCATCATAATCTGGACTAAGCCATGTGACTGATTTAAATTCAGAGGTTTGCTACTTACCCAACACCAGGAAGACCCACCACAGCCAGTACTGTCCATCGAAGTAACCAGGGAAGTATGTGGAGAACTACAGCCCCAGCACAGCAACAGAAATGACTGGTTAGAACAAACATGGCCTGCGTGGTTTTCACTCAAAGAAGTCTTGCATTTTAAAAGTGAATGAAGAAAGCAGCGCTATCCCCATGAGATCTTTGAGGAAACAGCTCAGTTCCAACAAGCAACCACTACAGAGATGACATTAAAACACCACAGTGATGTTTGGGGCTTTTCATTTGTTTGTGCGTACATAAAACCACATTTTATGTGCTTGCGTGTGCGCTATGCGATGCTGGTTTCTGTGTCATGTACCCTGACTATGAGGATCCATTTGATGAGGGAGAGGCCAAAGCCTGAGATGGCCCCGTATCGTCCGGCTGCAGAGGTGGTCAGACAGAAGGACAAGAAGAAACCAATCCAGTTGAACAGGAATGCCACTGGAGATGGAGAGATGCAGGGAAAGAAATGGTGAGAGAGCTTCTCTGCACTGGTTTAGGCTAAGTGTAAATGAAAGAAGTTAGATAAGAAAAGACTAACTGAAGAAAGTGAGCATGAAGATTCCATCATTTCCTATCCTCAGCTGATCAGCATCTTCAAAATCATCTCTGGTCACAAAGTCCTCATCCTTGATAGAAGAAGCAACAGAGAAAAAAAAGAAAAGAAAGATTAATCACAGAAAAAGATGTTATCGCAGCAAAGATGGACAGTAGCAGAGCTTCCCAGAGCTGTACTTTGCAAATATGAATAAAATTCAAGCCAACAGATGGCTTGATTGAATCATTTTGATCAGGTTGTGGTTAAGCCTGGGCAAACACTTGCTAGGACACCAAGCTTTGCTGAAAACAAAGATTAAATGGAAACTACTGACAGACAAATGGAAACAACACAACACAGCAAGCTTAGTTAAGTGACTTTATCTGACCCGTCAGATTCAACGGAGGACAGCAGCAGAACGTGGGGATCTTTCAACTAAGGACAAGCTGGCACGAGTCAAACGCACAGGAGGGGTGGGATGAAGAGCACATACAGTGTAGGCACATCTGTGATTTCACCAAACTGGGACCAATAACACTTCCTCTCATCACACACACTCTCCCCCAAGTTACCTCCAGTGAACTGCGAATAACATCATCAAAAGTCTCCAGACGTTCCCTGTGCTGAGGCTGCTGCTGAGCGCGAGGCGATGTGTGGCAGAGAAAACAACCAGCAGTCAGCACAAAGTCAAGAAGCACACAGGTCAGTTAAGAAAGTCTGTTTGAAGTAAACCATGGGATATTCCTGTGTATGGAGATGTTCTGCACTGCCTTACTGTGGTTAAACTGCGCATTGCTTTAATCCAGTTAGTATTTTTTCAAAGCCAAAATGCTGAATGGACGTCTTGTACAGTGGAGGAGAAACTCTCATCTCACGTTATGACCTTACAAAGCTTTAAAGTTTTAAACTACCTCCCACATGTTCCACGAATGTGTCGCGTGAAGTTTCAACGCGTAGGACCCCTCCTCGTTCATCTTAAAGCCACTGTTGGGCGGCCGTGTTCCACACAGGCCGCTTCAGGGCCGGCAGCTTTAAATGACCCGAGCTGCTGCTGAGCATAAAAATTTCAAGAGAAGTTGATCCGAGTGGCCGAAATGAGCAATAAATGTGAATGTTGGTTGTTTAACATCCACTTATGACTGACACTTCAGAGCATGCATGCAGGAGTAATGTAATCCCTACCATATGATGTGTGTGTGTTAGTCTATTTCGTATGTCTTCTAAAAGTCCAACTAACACGGTATTTATTTCTCTCGTGTCATGTTCAACGTGCTATTATTCCAAAATCCCGTGCTTTTGCAGAAGGAGAAGTGCAGAACGGTCAGCCAGGGCAACGCCACCACACCATGCCGAGGTTAGGGTCCCAAGTCTCAGGCTGGGGCTGGGGGTCACGGGACAGTGACTGAACCCCACTTTGAAGTAAACTCCATCATGCTTTTAAACAGTGGATTGTTAGGCGGAGGAATATGGTTTAACTGCAGGGAACCTTTCTCACAGTTATAATCATCATACCCTGCTCAGCTGGGGGGGGCTGTGAGAGGCCCAGACAGCGATGGAATCTTGCACGTCCGTGGTTACCGCTCAGCTCCACGGAGAGAGAGGTGGGAAGATCCTGGGTATGATAGGTCCAGGCTTTGCTGCTTGACGTCCTATTTAAATCATGACTTATCTATTTTCATGAGACGTTTATCTAACATTCAGTACATGTACGTTGAATGATGAAAGAGAAAAAAGTGAACCGTGCCATGCTGGCAGCAGCTCTCCTCCCTGCAGTGAGCCTGGCAACAGATTTACTGTTACTGCAACAGAACTACTGTAAGCAGCTGGATAGCATCTGGGCTACATCAGCTGCACTTTTTATGCTCAGAAGAATGTGTAAGAACAACACCTATTTTTGGTTTTAATACAGCAGGTTGAGTGAGTAGCATTGAACAAAAAAATAAAGAAATAAAAACCTGATAATGCAATTGTCCACAACCACTCCTTTAAAACTGGGTCTTTATATCTTCACAATGACTGTCCCTCTGCATTATAGTTTAAACATAAGACTGGTCTTAGTGTATACAATCATGCCTTGTGGTAAAATTAGTCGTATTAACAGCTAACAGGCTTACAGACATGCTATGACTCTTTGTCACGCAGCCTTTAGTCTTTTTAAACGAAAACCTCGGAGAACAGGATAATCGCTTGTCTAACACTCGCCTTTATATGTCTGACTTACTTGTACTGGCCTGTCGAGTTCAGAGGCAACTTATTAAGAAGTGGGGTTATAGAAGTGTCTGGAAAGAGGAATTTTAAATTTTTCCAGGTTGAATTTTACACCATAGTGTAACTTGTGTCGGACGATGGCCTCTTTTTTAATACTTTTGTTCTCTGGTCTCCCTTGGAACGACATTCAAAGCTCAATATGACTTCCTGATCACCCAGATTATGTGAAAAGTAAGCAGCAATGCACCACAGTGGCCACTAGAGGGCCGCTTTGAGCTGTCATTTCCCAGCTGGCTCAACTTTATTTTATTTATTTATTTGTTTAAAATAAGATAAGACGTGGAAATCTTGCATTTACAGAGTGAATCATTCAGAATCTGATCTGCAACAAAAACTTGGTCAAATGACTTTTAAAAGTTGACTCAGTTGACCCGTCATCACGTCTTATTCAATTCAGGCATCCACATACTAATGTAATTATATCTTTGATGTTAAAATCAGGTTCCAGTTAAAGACTAAGTCACTAAAACACACTGAAACAGCGACAGCTATGTGTTACTTAACTGTAGAGTTGGACTGTTTTTTATGATCTCGGACTCATCATAGAAATGCATTTTATCTGGATGCCAGAATCTAAAGAAGTAAACGAGGAATAACATGATGAATTACAAATTAATTTCTTCATGAGTCAAGTTGATAAGCAGCAGTGCAGATGCTGAAGGTACTACAACCAGCTCAGGCAATCAGATTTTTGTTTGACGGATTGAGGGAAAGGACCCAACGAGCACGTGCTTGAGCTTCAACCGATTAATTAAGTGAAGAACCTGCATCACACTGCAAAGGTAAGACTGTAGTGTACCTCATATTTTAGGTGTACCTACAAGGGCTGGATATGTAGTGTATTGGCCATCGTGGTGGAGGTCAGGATCATGGCCAACACCCGCCTCATTTTTACAAACTTTTACAGGAGGCAGTGGGGACAAAAGGACATAACAGTAACTGCTCGTCCACGGGTGACAGATCCCAAGATATTTAATATCTGGAGTGTGTGTTTGTCAGGTCCACCAACCGGTTTGCTTCAGTTAAAAGACGCACCTTCAGCACCACTCATTCTATGACTTTGAAACCTAGTTTTATTTACTGAGTGATTGTTTTAATCATTCATGTTTTCCTGAGTTGTTTCTTTCTATGATGTGACAAACTGCATGTCGACTTACTTCTGCTTTACTCTGACTTTAATCCCACAAAGTGAGCCACTGGCTGTGATCATTATGTGCAAAACTAGAACTCGATTGCCTTTGACGTGACTGTTAATAAACGTTCTTCTCCATCTATTCAAATCACGCTATCAGGGACACAATCAGCTGTATGAAAAACAGAAAAGAAATTTCCACAGCAGATGTAAAACACTTCCTGCCTGGCAGCGAACTCCGGAAGCGTTGAGAACAACCCACGGTCTGTGCGTTTGTGTGCGTGTGAGAGAAAGAAACTGTTTATAGAGAACGTAAGAAAGAGGGTGGGGACACTTACTCTTCCAGTTACAAGGGGAGCAGAAGTCTCAGCCTTAGTTCTTTCTGCTTCGTCATAGGAAGGTAGCGTAGTTGCTACATTGTATGACGGAGGTTTAGGGAAAGCCCCGTCGTCCTTGTAGTCAAAGTAGGCTAAAACAAAAGGAAACAGCACACGGTTTTCATCTAAGTCTAATCAATATTAAGTTTTACATGTTGGAAAGGATTTTCAAGGTCACAATTTAACAGAAGTTAAACACATTCACCTTGAAACAGCTTAGTCACTACTGACAGCAAGCAGTGACTAAGCCAAAGTTTGAATTCAGTGTATCTGGCTCAGTTGAACTTCTCAGGCTTTAAAGCAGCCTTAAAGGTCCAATCGTCACAGTTTCCACAATAAGAAAGTTTACATTTCTAGCCTGCTTATTTCATTATTTTATTCACACAATTCTTTATTCAAAGTGCTGCAAAGTGTACGCTGCACTATTAATGTTGACATTATATATATTATTCATTGGTCTAAGTAACCGTGAAAGGGGCATTTTTCTCAGCCCCAGGGCAGAAAAACACAAATATAATTTCCCAATAAGCCACCATCACAAATGACCAGAGAAACATCTGGCCAGGGTTTACCAGAGCTGTCCGCTGTGATGCTGCTGTACGGAGGTGGAGCATCAGCTGCTATCTGTGGACTCTCCTCTGCATCCTCCTCATTGGGCAACTGTAGGAAGAGGATACAGCACTTCAGGGTTAAAATTGCCCAGCAAATGTGAACAAACTGGCTGCTTTCCATCTGAAATGGGCGTCCATGTTAAGAAGTGATCGTGTTCTTTGTCAGACAAACTGTTCGAATAATGAATTAAACCAACAAAAACACAACATGTTCCTCAACACCAAATCAGTTCACAAAAAAGTTCACAAAGGCAAATTTACTTCAATATTGTTTACTTTCTTTCGAAATTATAGTTACTTCCAGAGAGCATAAATGTCCCATAAAATACAGGTTTATGACTTTAAAAGGTTAAATAATGAGACACAATACAACTAAATTACAGAATGTAAAAGTTTTAATGCTTCTGCTCCTTGATTGTTACTGCACTGAAGCACATTAGCAGACATAATGACTGTCTCCCCTGATGACACATGGCTAAGAAGGTCAGCTGTGGGATTTGGCAAAGTATCCTCCGGCCAGAGGACCTGAACGCACCTTCTGCGGAAGCGCTACCCAAAAGTGAAGCGCTCTTATGACGTTTTTGAGCCAACCAGCCAGCATGAGGTTAGCTGGGAAGCTCAACTCGACATTTAACAGCCCACAAACAGAGAAAAAACGCCCCAGCCGACAGTCAGGTGTATGATGGAGCAGAATATCACTAAAATGTTAGCCACTGTGTGGCGTTAGCCAGGTAGCTTCCCTTTAGCATCATTCAGTTGATGGAAATAAGACTCGTCACATCGACATTAACCGAGTACGACACTTAGATGACAGTGGCTCAACCTCCCAAATGCAGAAGACACATTTAGAGGAATGACACCAAACTGCGCACATCTGGGTGCCGTGAGTCCGCGAGGCAACCTCACGCGTAAACTGCTGTTAAATGTCACCAACCTGCTGATATCTGGCGCTCGGTTCGGCCATTCCGCTTCGGTTTTTTACTGAAGAACCGGAAAGGATCGCGCCGTCAAGACACCCAACAAAGACAGAAATTATATAACGGCGTTAACTGAGAGCTCAGTCAGGAAACTGCTTCTGTGTCTGCTGCTCGATGCTGATCGTTTAGTCAAGCTGCGAAAGTGCGTGGCGGAGACACACCGCTTCCTTTTAGCTTTGTGAAGTCCACAGCAAACACTGAGGAGTAAATGGGAAGCGTTGCAGGCATAAATGATAGAAATATGTAGGTTATTTTCTATTCTGTCAACTCTTTCTCGTGTCTCTCCGCGTACGTTTCCAAATAAACGCGCAAACGCTTTAATTTTGGAATCCAAACTGATTTATTTTCTCCTCTTCTCGATAACTTGACTTACGCGGAAAGTGATTTGCGTCATAGTCACAACAAACCCTGTAGCGCCCCCCTTCGAAAGTAAAGTGAAATAACCACCTGGAACTAACATGCTACACATTAGCATGGCTTTGACAGGAAAATGAGGAAAAACTCTGATTTCATCCTCCAAAGAATGCATGAGGGATTTTGTCATTTCCATCCGGAGATATGCTGCGGAAATTGAATAATCTATTCAGGCCAAGACGCCTCTGAGCCACAGCATTCAGACAATTTAAGGAATACAAGTGATTTTTATGATTATGCACATTTATGATTATGCCAAGCAACCCATGTATGCACTGTGTGTTATTTGGATGCTTGAATCAGGATTCAAGCATTTTATGAGATCAAAAGCTGCCATATGCAAGCAGTTATGTTAGAATATCATAATATTATTATGTCTTTTACGCATAAATAGAAACTTGCGATAGGAACTGAGTGAGCTCATCACCAGTCTTCATATGCCTGTAGCCAGTGGTCACGACATCTTTACAATATTTCCTCATTTATGCATCTGTTCTCTTAGAATGGGCAACAAAAACAACCAAATGCAGCTGGGTCTTGAAAGGTTTTATTGTATCTTTGTGTAAAAGAAAAAGACAACAATACCCGTGACGCTTGTACTGTGTGCAAGCATTGATTGATTTCTGGTCAGGCTATTGAGGTTTATGGTACCTCATGAGCACAGGGTAGGTGGTACCTATGTGCTTCTGGTTGTGATGGTGGCAAACGATCTCCACCTCGTAAAAACTGAACTGGACTTTGACACGTTCGTTGGGCGAGGTGAGGAAACAGAGAGTGTAGAGGGCGAACTCAAACTCAGGACTCACACCGATGAAGATGCTTCCCTTGGGCTTTATGCCGTCCTTCCAGCTGAACTGTAGCGCCAGGATGTGTTTGTTCGCATCAGGCTGCAGTGAAGGGGGGAGAAAAAAGAATTTGCCAAATGATGACAGATGGTGAAAAATATTTGAAACTACATTTTTCTCCCCATTTTGGTCCATCTTAGTTAAAGCCACAGACACTTCATAAGAGCACACAGTACCTGGGGTGAATTAGCACTGACACTGTAGCCTTTATAGTCAATGTGTCCCAGCTTTTCTTGTAAGTAGAGCTGGATCCAGTTGTGGAAACCAATGACATACCGTCCTCCTCTTGTCTCGCCGACAAACACGTGCTCAAACCCTGAAGAGTCAGGCCTGGAGGCAGCGAGGAGAACATGAGAGCACAAATATTTTGGCCTGCATGTTGTAATGCTGACTCCTGGCTTTATTCTGAGAGATTTTAATGTCTTTAAATGGATATAATGAGCTTATGACCACACCTAAAGCTCAGTACATTCACAATTTTAGACTTGATGGAATGCATCATGTTAGCATTTTCTAACTGCTTCCAAGCAGAGCTAAGCCAGTTTCTCAGTAACATGGCTACCATCATGGTGCAAGATTCCTCAGGTGAGGTTATGTTTAGATGTGGTGCCAGATTCCACCCACCTGCTGGATCCTCTCCTCGCATAGAGTTCAAACCAGATCCTGTACAGCTGCTCCTTGAATTCCTTCTCATTCTCGGGAGAAAGGTTTTTCTTCACCAGGTATTTATGGGCTGTCTAAAACACATTCAAGAGTGAGGTCCACCACTTTGAACCACATACTAATAATTATTACAAAGCATAGAATAACAAACCACCATTTTTTAGGATAAAAGGTTCCGGAGTCACAAAGTAAAATCCAGCACAGAGTAAAATCGGGTGGAAAGAGAACAAGCAAAACCAAGAAAAACAATGAGATGAAAGTAATTAAACATCTCAACAAGTATTGGATTGATTCATTTATAATACCTAAGGTTTTATTGATCCCTTCACTTAATTTAGTGCCTTCAGTACAGTAATCACTCAGGGTTACCAGAATATAACTGACTTGAATTGTTCAAATAAATTAAGAAAATATTCAGATTAAAGAATACATCTACTTGTTCAGTACTGTGAAAGTCGGCATGGTAACACAGTGATGTTTGGTGGTAAACATGGTACGCTTCATATCTTTAGAATCGGTGGTATTGACATTTCAAGCATGTATGCATACTGACATTTGCAGTTTGCTCAAAGCACAGTGTTGCCAGGTCAGTGGTTTTCTGTGAAACTTGGCGTGTATGCCTAACCACAAACCAGGCAGACTTATTTCACAGCCCGAGTGCATCAACAATCTGTAACAATAAACATTTCATAGAGATTACATTAAAATGCTATGGTATTTGTCCTTTTCCATAACCCTAGAAATGGGACGTACATCACAAGGTGCAGGTGCTGCTGCTAAGCTCTCCCCACATCCAGTGCTAAATTTCAAGGTCTTATTTTGGCAGCTTCTCTGTTTGTTGCCACATAAACACGGTAACTCCGTCACTGTGTTTAAACTGCAGTCCATGGACTGTATATAAAGCGATTAAAGTGTTTATAAAAATCACTTATAGCCTGCAGTGTTACGGCATCTCGATTTCTTGAACTGACAGAAAGTGAGATATCAAACCCTGTACCACAAAACGCAATTCAGAAGTTGGAACAGGCCAAGATTTGTACAGTGAGTGTGCCCAAGATATGAGGTGTTGTTTGCCAGTTTGCTTTATTTTTCAAATTCCCTCCCGGGTACCTTCATAGTGGAGGTCTTAATGATGCAGTCCAGGAACTTGTGGTTCTCTGCCACCTCCTCCGGAGTTACAATTTCAGGCTCACCGGTGTCACTCACATAGTTATCCAGCAGGGAGATAAAGGCTGCAGAAACAAATGGCAGCGCTGCTCAGAGGCGGATTTTGTTCAGTGTGGGACAAAACATTATGGAGTGGTTAAAGCTGTCCAATCCCAGAAACATTATAGCATAAGGACAATTAAGCAAAGCTAAAAAACAGAATCAGAAAAGTCCAATTTGTGTGGGGAAAAAAAGGAGAAGGGAAATCTTTCTTTATTTCAATGGACTTCACCTTTAGAGTCCAGTTTGTGTGAATACCACCTGTTTAATCACTCAGCCTCGTGTACAGCTCTGCACAAGGGAAATGCTTTTTCTGAAGTGCAACAAATCTATGAAAAGGTAAAAAGGCACAAAAAAACAACATGACACTGTTCATCGTGGGGGGGGTTCATGGAGCCGCTTTAATTTAAGGGAAGTTGACGAGGAAGATAGTAGAAAACTGGCTTGAAAGAGAGAGAGAGATCACATGAATTCAAACATTGTTGGTGGCATAGCTGTGTAACAGGCAGTAACACATTGGTGCTGCATCCAAGTAAAATATTGCTGAATCATCCCTGACTAACAAGTCAAAGCCACTGAGGATTCATGATTAGTAATCTGAAGTCACTGATGGTACAATTCCCCAAAATATTTTTCCTACTCGGGCACTTACCTAAAAATGTCTCCTTTTTGAAAATATTCTCATCCACAAATACAAAGAGAGGAGATCCTGCTCTCTCAGTGCTGTCATCGATGCCCATGCTGTCTCCAGCTTTGCCCTGCAGAAGGAAAAGCAGATCGAAATCACAACAGAGCCTCGCTGCTTTCTTTTTCACTCGTAAAAAAGATCTCAACTTGCTCAGCAAATACTTCCAGTGACAGATTTTGCCTTCATCCAGAGCTACACTTGCTAGACAGACGCACTGCCACTGTGTTAGGATAAGAAAGCCTATTTTAATCACAAAAATGCTGCCTTCTAGGTGATGCTTTCATGTGTCAGTCACTCAAGTTTTTCAGCAGGTCTAAAGTTCCTCTTTTCACAGCAAGGTAGAAAAAAAAGAACCAATAATGAGTCCGAGATCATGCCCATGAATAACACATAATATAATGTGTGTGTGGTGCACCTGCAGAGAGATGCTGTAGTCCTTTCCAGGAGTGAGTCTGTTGACATCCTTGTCCCATAGCTCCTGCACCATGGCCGACAGCTCTTTGTCACTCTCAGTCATGATAGGACTGCTCTGTCTGCTCCTGGTCCTGTAGTTGCTGCGGATGGTTCGGCCTCGGTCTGTTTCTGACGGGAGAGGAGCCGATAATGAGACCTCTGCTGAACTCTGGATGTTGTACACTGTACTTCAGTGGTGGACAACATAAGGAAGAATGTGTATTCTAAACTATGAAAATAAAGCAGCCTTACTCTTGATATTTTTTTGTCTTCTTCTTTCAAAGAAATTATTACAGAATTAAGTCTAAATTCAAAATCTGTACACATTAAGAAACTGTTTTTTTACTTTTGTAACTTATTAGATGGTGATCAAGTAGATAAAAAACAAGGGTTGCTAATGTCAACAGTGCAGTTTGGCATGTAGTTAATTCCTTATTGGTTTAGACAAGTTCAGCTCACAAATAAAAGTTACTGAGTCATCATCAGGGACCAATTTAAATCCTTTCAGGTTGTGTCTTTGACTGGAAAACGCATAATGGGGTCTTAACTTGTTTGCCTAAGCGTTGAACTATTGTTCAGAGGTGATGAATCTTAGTGAGTGAAATCTGATGAACCTCAACTTAAGCTGCAAGTTTACAAAAGCATTTAATCTTTCTGTTTCTATCCCCAGACAACAAATGTGATGTGAGCGAAATAAGCAGAGTTTGAGTTAGCTCCAGCGGTGACAGCAAACAAATCATCTATGAGGAGAGGACAAAGGCTTCGGAGCAAAAAGGGAAGGTGTTATTGAGTGTGTGACGCAGAGAGATGGTTGTTGTTTTTCAGGATTTTCCTCACATGTCTGCAAAGACACGACTCAACATTTAAAGCCTCAGTTTGCGTTTCTGTAGTGAGATGGAGCACTGTTCTGTCATTTCACACTCCTTTCACCTTCTTCTCTCGTACGCCTTCTAAGGGATGACAAAGACTATTGAAATGTCAAAATACTGTCTAATAATAATAATGTGGTATTCTACTCAATACATTTTAATTTCTACTATCTTTTTAATCCAGCTTTAATTCATTTTAAAAAAAATTTCTTAATTAAGTACCTATAAAACCACCTAGAATCTATTTTTTTCATCTTAGAACATTTTGTGAATGATGTAACAGTAAAATCTGCCTCTTAGATAGATATGATAGCATATATTTAACATACATTCAGGAGAAATTTATTCACAGGGCTGACGACTTAACAGTGACAGTCCTCTGAGTTCTAAAAATACAAGTTTCTGACAACAGGTCCTACATTCACAGCAGAGAGCTTACAGAACTCCAGCTCGGCCATTGGAGCTCTAAAGGACGAAAACCATAAGCCACCACATGAAAATCTACTGACCTGGTGTTTTCAGTCTGGTCCTGCTTCTATGAAACCAGGAGAGAATAATGGATGGTGTGAGGTTCAGCAAAGTTTCTCAGTGTTGGGCAGGTTGTGCCAGTGCTGGTTCCCTGTGTTTCTGACAGCAGGTGTCTTTGATGGGCATAGTAAGTATCCTGTCAGTCAGTCAGTCAGTCAGTAAGCTTGTGTGGGGAAAGACAGGGGATGCGGACAGAAAGCATGAGGCAGGGGATGGAACAGGACGGGACAGGAGAGAGGGGCCATTTTAAAGGGTTATCCCCTGTCAGCAACTCTGGCCAAAGGGAGTACACAATGTTTTTCTCTTTTCAGTCTCAGGCTAAATTGTGGGCTCTTTGTTTCTTTAGTATTTCATTGTTTCTCTCTCTGTCACAGCACAATCTCTGAAAGACTGCGTAAACAAGGCTCATATTTAAGGTAGCAAGATGTTTTAGGAGCTCAGAGTCAACTCAAACTCTGAGAAAGCAAAACAGAAAAATTCTGATATTTCTGTTTGCTCCGCTTTAAATTATCTTTAGAATAAAAGTTTTGGGAAATAAATACATATATATGTAAAGGCTACATACATACACATTTCCTCACTCGAGGTTACATGGCAAGTTGAACAGAACCACAAGAAGCAGAATCATCTGATCTGATAAAATAAGATGAGACTATTCGGCCACAACTCCAAATGTGTGTTTGTGAGGGAAATCAAGCGCTGAACAACACCTCATCAACGCCATTCCCACAGTAATAACCATCATTCTGGGGGGCAGGATTTTCTGCAACAGGGCCTGGGAGGCTAGCTGGGATAGAGAGATAAAGATGGATACAGAAAAACATAAAGCCATCCTGAGTGAAAACGTTCTCCAGGCTACTCGAGATCTCCGGCTGGGGACAAAGACAAAGGACCCGAACCCAGTAAAGCATCACCGGTGAGAAAAATAAAAACAGATTGAAAAACAGTGTGGGATTAATCTAAATGGTCTCTCTACCCTGTATTGAACCAGAGTCCTTTGCAAGGCCCGTTCGGTCCTGATGGATCAGAGCCACCCTTTGGCTGGTGAGTTTCTGCTGCTTCCCTCAGGGCGGAGGTACATCCTGCCAAAATGCAGGAGGAATGGATACAAACAGGTCTAAATAAGTAGCTTTACTTTGTTTTTATTCATCATTGTCCCTTGCTGCTATTTTATTTGTTTTGCTTGGTTGTTTTTGCATGATTGCGAGACTGAATGACTGCTTGCTGCAAACCAAATTACTCCACAGGGACAATAAAGACACCTTGAACCTTACAACAGCTGTGTGCAGATGCTCCCCAACAAACCTGGCCGAGCTTTAGCATCAGTGGCTGGATGGTGTCACGTTTTATGTTTTGACATTCTTGTTTTCTAGTTCTTTATGTTTTTTCCCCGTCACTTCGTCTCACTCAAGTTGCCCGTTTCCGTTTACAGCTGCACGTCATCACCAATCGGGGGGGTGAAACAGTACTTAGTTTCCAGGTTCAGTTGCACTCATTGCAAAATCCTCACTTTCCGTTCCACGCTCACGCCAAAAGCTGAGTCTGGTTTTGCCTCATAGTCTGGTTATTTATCCATAGTCTTGTTTTTCATAGTCTGGTTATTTATCCATAGTCTTGTTTTTCATAGTCTGGTTATTTATCCATAGTCTTGTTTTTGTTAACATTTGGTATTTTTTAATCCGGCTCAGTCCTATGTTCTTACCTTTTTTCCTTTGGAAATAAACCTTTTGAGTTTTTTTGAGAAGTCTGCATCTGGGTCCTCCCTTCTACGCACCACAGTCGTGACAGATAGAAGGAGAAACTTCAAAGAACAGCTGTGCTGAGCTCCTAGGGTCAGTCCTAAGATGGGCTTTATGAGAGACTGTAATACTTACATGAAAGGGTCTTCATAACTTTTTTGTTAAAAACATATTTCCAAAACACTGCTTTTATTGAGGGAGATTATGAGTCCACTGAAACTTTCTGTCAGCAAAATAGAGACCAACAACTTAAAGTACTCATGAACATGTGCAGTGAAATGCTTCTCCATCCCACAGCAGACGGAAACATTGTTTTCGGCCTCGAGCAGTTGGCTTCAGGTGACTGTTTATTTGTTTTTTCACTACAAGCCACTTTCACCCCTTTACACTTATACACACAGCACTCCAGAGTCAATACGGTGTGTTACACAACGCTTTTCCTCTAATCACACACACTCACAGCCACCCCAAACCTGATACTGATAGTTATGGGAACTTCCCTCGATAAAAAGGATTCAATAGAAACGTATGGCTGTCAATCACATGTAGTGAGGGAAAAACTACGCATGAAATAATAAAAACCCAAAATGGTAACAGAAACCTTTATTTTCATGAATGCATTTATCAGGGTTTTTGTATTTCTGGTACTGAAACTTCAGACAAAGTAACAAGAGGCTTGTATTGGTGAGAAAAAGGGAAACCTTGTGCACGACTGCCAGTCCACACCAGCATCGACCCAAAAAGTCTGTCGAGGAAGCAGTGAAGAGCTAAACATTCAGTGCTGAAAAGAAAGCGCTAACGTGATCTGCTCATCTGCTTTCCGGTCGAATTCAAAATAAATCTTTGGTTTTCATGATATACCGTCATTTTGCGTCTTCTGTGGCCTCACTTTGACTCTAGGATTTAGCAACAACAGAATAACAGCTGTAATAAGGAGAGTGTGAACATATCTGGTGGAGCGTTACTTCAGAATCCACCAGCTGTTAACCAAGCGAAGACTTCCTTCTCACACCCCAGTGTCTGAACATCTGGTCTTTCCAAGGTTTACCTGTACCAGGATCAGAATCCCACCCCAACTCTTAAAGTACAGAGTATACTCTGTAAGTAGCAGACTGTGCAGATGTGAGGGATGCTGCTCATCAACTGAGAAAACCCTAAAGCTGAAGCAAACAACCACACTTCACTTTTGGAATTGAAGGCGAGAAACAAACCTCTGGTGCCTTAATGTTGAGTATTTCTTGAACTAGAACTTGTCTTAATTAGATAATGAAATGCACTTAATTATCCATGATGAAGTTCAGGGAAAAGCTTGCCGTCATCCGTTTGGCGTGTGACAGAATCAGAGTGGCAGGATGACAAAAAAGGTGGAAACTCGCAGTCCTCGTCTTCCCTAAAATTAAACAATGCTGACAAACTGGGAGCAAAAAGCATCTTGAATTAACCAAACTGATCTTATTCAGTGGTTCCACTTTCATTTTTGATTGCTGCAATCCTCCGAAGAGTTTTCCTTGAGTTCCGAGGTTTTTCGTCCTATGACATTGTCATATTCAATCGGTGTGTGTGTTACCAACTACTTCACTACCCCAAGTGCTGTATATACATGTCTGATGCTGATAACCAAAAGAATGATTCAAAATGTCTACAGCTGTCTGATGCGATCCCAGACAGCAGAATTTCATTAAATTAATCACTTAGATAAATTAACTATGAAGTGCATTCGTCCAGGTTCGAATGTTTTGTTACCTTTTCTATCACCTGATCATATTCCAAACATTAACGATGGCATCAGTCTGTGCTTGAAGTGGCCCCGCGGAGCCTGTTCAGGCATAGCGAGTGTCACGGATGAAGTGATGGTTACGTGAGAGATAAAGTGCGTTCAGATGGTGCATACAGCAGCGAGGCACTGTGTCAGTCCTCCTCGTCACTCCAGAAGTCGTCGTCATCCACATCTACGCCGTGGAAAAGTCTGCAACAGGCAAAACAAGGACACAGTCAACGGTGAGCGTTTACGTGACAGTTACGCGGTTAAAGTGGCGGATAAAGAGACGCCGGTCACTCACTGGTTATAACAGGGTGATTGTGGGTTGTTAAAGTGACTGTATGGGTTGACTTTGCTCAGGATGCCCAGGCACAGCCAACAGAAGTATTGTTTACAAGAGGTACAGGTCATCTTGTTGCAGCCATCCACTTTCTACAGAGACACACAGACAAAGGCATTAGTGGGGGAGGACTCGAATTATGAAGTACAACTGAGAAATAAGTCAACCTGGATATTGGTTCCACAGCGGGGGCAGCCCTTGCAGTTCTCATTGAGCCAGTCCCTGCTAAACGATTCCTCCACTGCTTTCTGGATCACCCGCTTCCCAAAGCGCTGCTCCATGAACTTTTTCCCTTCAGACGTGGCGGAGAGGTACTCATCTCTTAGATTACGCAACTCATCTGTGGCACAGGGAAAGCACTCGTTTTCAGAGATGGGAGTGAGGAAAAAAAAAATTTCTTGGTTCTTCCGGGTTTGCCACAGATCTTATTGAACTGGTTCTTCTACCATTAATAAAAGTATGTTTTTTTTTTATGGTCAATGCTAGAATGCCAGCAGTGCACACATTGAATAGCACAATTAGCTTAAAAAGTGTGAAAAACATCTAAATTTCTCATATTTAGTTCATTTTTCAACTCACACGAAACTGTATTTTTGTGATGGCCTCACAGCACGTTTACTTTTTTCTTTTTTATAAAAACGTAATCAAATATCTTTTTATGTGTTTATTTCCAGTGACTTTACCTGCTGAGACTTTACAGTGGGAGACACCGTGATAGCCCAGTTTGCACAGCGTGCAAAAAGCATACTGACAAGCTGAGCAAATGCCCATGGTCGTGTCCGGCTCCACCATTACAGCGGTGCCACAGGACTGACGGGGACAGTAGACCACATCCGCCATGAGGTCCAAAGTGGACTGAAGCAGCAAGCGATCGTATCGAGCAAACAGCTCCTCATCTACAAGCTGTTTCACCTGAGAGACGAGGAGAGACAGGTGGAGAAGGAACTGACTACAAATATTTGGATTTTAGCTGAACTTTTTTGAACAAAAACACACAAAGCGAACTCCTGTCCCACAACCTTACCTGTGACGGCGTGGCTATGGAGGTACATTTGGGCTCAGGGCAATTAAGGCACTGAACATTGCCGTCCCGTATTTGGATCTGGAAGTACTCGGTCATGCAGGCCTTGCAGTAAACATGTTGGCACTCCTTGAAGCAAAGACAGTCGGAGCCCAGCTTTTCTACGAAGCAGATTCCACAGCAGAACACCTTGCTGTCAAACGCCCTCTGCCGCTGCGCCTCATCGAAGTCCAGGAGCTGAGGTAGGGGGTCGGCACGGGGGTCCATCAACACGACGGCGCGTGGGTCCAGCAGAGACCACGATGAAAAGTGCTGCTCAGACTTTTCCTTATCGAGCTCCGTTTTCTTCTCCTCTGATTTTTCGGATTGGCTGTCGCACTGTGCAACAGCTGGAGAGGAAAGCAGAACATGTCTGGATCAATGTTTCTCTTTTACAGCTAATTGTTTTCTCACAGAAGAAAAAAATCTTGTCACGCACTGACTGTGGAAAACATGCAAAGTGGTGGAGGACACTTCCTGTACCTGGATGGAATAAGTGATTCACAGAAGAAAAGCTTTCGTCTCATAAGAAACAAAGAGATGACATGCTAACTGCTGCTACTAAACGGCAGCACGACGCTAGCAAACAGGATTTGTGCAGCTTAATGCTAACTGAGAAGGAAAATGCATCTTTTTAAAGAAACTGTGGTAGTAGGACTGTCATTGCATCAATAAAAGCAAACCAACCTGTGCTTGTGCAGTCTGCTTTCCATCTTTCACAGCCTCCCTTACTGCTGCCCCTGGTGACTTCAAGAGGAGACTGGATGCCCAGAAAGTCCAGAGCCTCCTCTTTGAGGAACTGGATCCAGGTGAAGAGAATCACACAGCCCTGGTTTTCCTCCCACAACTTATCCAGGCGTCGGCACAGAGAGCTCATCTGAAGGAACAGCACGGAAGAGAAGGAATCAGCATTTAGAGATGAATGACAAATTGTCAGGACTGCCCAGAGGCTTTTGTTTGAAGGGTATCAAGATAAGCAGCAACTCTTTCCCAAGGTAACTTTTATAACTCGATTTGAATATTCGACTGACACGCCTGGGCCTGTGCCGTCTGCTTTTGTACTGTAATGAGGAAATATATGAATGAGAATGACTCTTACCTGAGCTTTGGTCATCCATTTAGAGCTGAGAGTGAAAAGTGGTGCAGATGTGGATGGATAGTCAGCAGGAAGCTCGAAATTGAGCACCAAAGGAGGTAAAAAGCAGACATCATATTCAGTTGTCTTCTCTCCTGTTGGAAACAGATAGGAGGTTTAATCATATTCCATGTCAGACTGACAGTAGTCAAATTCTAAGGCACAAATAAAAAAAAAAAAAAACAAATCCTATAAAAGTCGTAACATGGGCAAATTTTGACTTCACATAGCCGATGCAGACTTTCTAATTTAATTACGTTTCTCATTTTAATGTCCATCTAGGCTGAGCGTGGCAGCGCCCAGACGCTGGTGATCACAGAGCGCAGCGTGGAGCGACACACTTCAGTGGACTGACACACTTCAGTGGACTTCATTTGCCAAATCTACCCTGAACCTCCAAACTCAATAAAAATGCAACAATCTGAAATAATCTTTTAGCTCCTGAAAAAGCTCTGGGTGCTGTTGGTCCACATGCAGCTAAGGAACATCTTCAGTATAGTAGTCTTTAAGCACTATAAAAATGGCTCTAATGTAGAAAACAGGACAGGTTTACCTTTGACAACTACTTTGAAGTCCGGAGGAAGCTCCAGACATAGTTGGATCTCTCCCCCCTGTGCAGACTCTGCCCGGTGGAACTCCTCCTCATCATAGATACTTGCTAAAGCAAGAAGCTCGTCCTCCTGGGCTTCCTTATCCTCAGACATTTACATTCCTGTTATAACAATTACATATGTGCTTTGAATTCACTACAAACAGAAACAGCGATGGCAAACAGTTAGTAAGTCAGAGAAAACTGTTGAGTCACAATCGAAACAAAACCAAAACTATTCAATAAATTCTTCAACTTTTGCGTAGCAAACCACGTTTTTTAAGACGTGGTTAGTGTCTGTACTTGACCAATTCACATATACAGGAAACTGAATCGATGATGTGTGTGTGAAAGTAAGCAGAAAGTGTGCAGAAGCAAATAACCAAACTTTGTTTAGCTATTGCTAAAGCTACGTTATAGCCTAACAACATAATGAGTATTAACTCTGACCTCGTTAGACTTAACCATCGTTTGAACAGGCACCTGACAGCGGTGTCTCGGTAGGTAGAGGACCGCGATACATTTAGCTAGCTAGCTTAACAACTTGGGGGAAATCAATGATTACATGTAGCCTGCTAGCAATTTTAGCGGCTGTAAACAGTGGTTTAATGGTGGTTATTACGCCACAGAACTCGGCACTGCGGCAACCTTTCTTTTCATAGCACTTCACACAACTATATCAAGCGATTCACCACGTGAAAACAGAGCGACTGTTTGAAATTAACAAGTTTACTACCTTATTTGACTCAAGTAGTGGTGACTTCTGCCCTCCGACCGGTTATTGTTATGGCAACTCTGTGCGACGGCGCCGCCTGCAGGCGAGTCAGCGCACGACAATTCAACTTTCAACCACAAACCGTGTTGCAGCCGATTTGCTTATTCACTTATTCATTTCAATGGTGGAACAAACAGATTATAAAAGCTTGCTCTAGTATTACTTTAAAATGTTGTACAGCTAAATAAACATTTTACACGATATTTTATTCCATGCATGCGACAGAATAAGTTTATTGAATATGTTTCCTGGCTGTGATAACAGCAACATATTGTGAGTAAGAACCCTCAACAAGCCATTAGTGTTTTGTCCTAAAATTAGATATGAGTTTGTAGAAACCCAACTAATCTCTTTTCTAAGAACCAAGGCTGATATGCAAACAGGGAGAGGCTTCAGAGAGTAGTGAAGACAAGTGAAGGCTGTCCTCTCCCCTCCCTGATAGACATTTCTCCTCCCGCTGCCTCAGCAGAGCGAAAACCATCACAAAGGACAGCTCCCACAATGGCTTTGGCCCGTTTGACCTGTTGCCCTCAGGCAGGCGTTACAGGTGCATCAGATCGAAGACCAACACACTCAAGAACAGCTTCTTCCTAAAAGCCAAAACCACTCTCATGCACCGATTTCTCAGCCAAACCCCCTCAACCCCCGGACCTCTTCTACCCACATACTGTGCAATATTTAACTACTTAATATTCAATAACACTTGAAAACACCGTGAACCCATTACTGTGCAATATCTGTATAAAAAAAAATGATACAATACACAATACCAAAATACAAACTGCACATTTCTCTGCACGAGCAGGTTTTATGTTGCACATATTGTGCACTATGATGTTGGTGTGTATACTTTTTGCCTAAGTGTTTGCACTGAATGAGGAGTTGCTTTCAGTCTCATCGTACTGTGTAGTGACAATAAAAGGCATTCTGTTAATGTATTATCTGCTTACTACATCTGACTATAATGCAGAATTTCAACTAAATGTGCCGGCAGTTTTTTGTGGCACGTTTATCAGAAAGGACTAACCGATAAATTCGTCTTCACTGACATGGAGTAAACCCCTGGTGAACTGTGATAGCTCTTCTTCATCTCTAGCAGGTGTACGGGGGCGGTGGCTCCTTCGCGACAAGAGACGTGACACTTTTTTATTTTTGGTCAAGATTTATTTGTACCTCTTGGTGATGAGGCGACAACAGCAGCACCCTGAAGGTGATTTGTTGCACCTGCAACCACACACAGTTGAGTAGAAAAAAAAAAAGTTTACCCAGAGAACAAACGGACCATTGCTTTTGAATGAGAAAAGCAGAACAATGAAATACTGCATGACAGTAACGTGTCGCATCTAGTTTCAAAATACAAGTGCAAGTGAACTCAACAAAAACATCTTTCTTCCACTTAAACTAAATACGTAATAACCAGGGAGTTACGACTTATTGTGAGGTGGAGAATGAGAGAAGAAAGAAAGAAAGAAAGAAAGAAAGAAAGAAAGAAAGAGTGCCATCTGACATTTACAACTGGAAACAAATGATGTCCCCTTAACCAATGCCACTGTATCTACACCTTATTTAGACGTATAATATTTTACATATTCATTAATCTATTATTAGTTTGTTATTGTTAGTTTTCTTCTGAACGGCCATTTTGCCGACAAACTCTTGAACTCTGACATTCTAAGCTTAAATCTGCTCAGGAGATACGGAACATAACAGCCATCAAAGCAGCACAGAGAAAGCAGCTTCGACCCCACGCTCACAACCTTTATGTCACAATGTAGTCCATTCAATATCAATATGAAGCCAAGAAAAGACATGCCGTGTAGGCGGACTGATGAGTCGTATTGATGAGGGATGCTGCTGTCTTGTGTTTTCAAGGAAGGCTACTGAATCATCAACAATCTCAGAAGAAGGGCAGAACTGGAGTAGCGTGACAAACGGAGGGGGAACTCAGTGACGGCTAGTCGATGTCCATTTCAGGGAGCTTGTTTTTAGCCGTTTCCTTTTCCGTGCCCGCGGATGTGGCTTTGTCTGGGTTGCATGGTTGGCTCTCTGTTCCCTCCTGCCCATTGACTGGCCCATTCTCCGTCTTCTCCTCCTTAGGAGGCTCCACCTTGGGCTTGGGTTTGGACACCACTGGGTTGCAAGATGAATAAAGCTCCTGAAAAATGAAGAAGGGGTCATAGTTTTTCATTGGAAATTATGTTGAACTTAACTAATGAAAGTTTATTTTTCTTCTCTTTTAAATCTTTAATCCCCGTTCTAAATCAGCTTAGTTTGCTGTGTGATGAAAAAAAAAAACCCAGACCACAAAGAGAAACTCGTAGGCTAGCTTTGTGAGGTCAGAAGTCAAAGCAGAGGAACAAAACATCATGTCTGCATGCATCTTGAAGCACTTTCAGTACCTTAGTCTTGGCCTGGATCTCTACAACTTTGATGACTGGGTCCAGGGTGAGGTCCTGGCTGTTCTGCTGGTTCATCTTACTGTTCATCCAGGCCATGGCATCATTGACCTGCTTCTCCACCCGACTCAACTCCAATTCATCCAGGTGATCGTACTGCTCCTCCTGTTGGGGGACAGTAAAAATCTGACAACTGTTTGGGGATTCATTGTCTGCTCATTGTCTAACTTCTGAGCACATTTCTGGTCCTAATAACAGCAACGCTTTCTACTTCTGCAGATCTAATGAGGAGGAGTCGATGAGAGCTTACCTTGGCCTTGTAAGCTTCACTGATCTTCATGTACAACTGGATCTGTCTGCCGAGCTCCTCAAACGCTTTTGGTCTCTCCTCAGACTCCATATATCTGTCGTAAATCGGCTGACCGATTTTCTGTGGAGAGGAACATCTGAGTCTCATCACTCCATCATCAAGCAACACAGCAAAGTTATTCCAACTGTCTGACAAAAGAAGGCAATAATGGGATAAAATTTATTGAGCTGTGAACCTTGTGTAGTGTGGGAGTGAAGAGTAAGCCTCCACGATATCCAATAAACATATACTGCACTTATCCTTGTAAAAAAAACATAATTTTCACCACCACAAAGAGCAGGACAGAAGTGTTCTTTAGTTAATTATTGCATAAGAATTACACAGCCCTTCTCATTTCTGGCAGAGTATTCAACAAAAAGCACTCGTTATGTTGTCTGTACAGCAAACGTTTGCTTTATCAGACAGTCGCAGAGATTTTTCCATCGCTGTAGGAACCGAGCAAAGCCCTTCAGTAACAAATCAGTAACTTTGGTATAGTCAGTGCAAGCATTGCACAGAACTGCACATCATGCTCACTTCACCGGTCCTACACCACACGTTTGCTCACCTTCAGTTCAGCCAGTTTGTCGATGTAAACCTGTTTCTGTTGGTCTTCTCCATCTTCATACAGCCAAGTCTCTGTGTCTTCAAGTTTTAGTGAGAAAGCATCACGATCCTGAAATTTATACAAAGGCGAGAAACATTAGTGCGAAGCATCAAATGTAACCGGGTTTAAAATGCAACGTTTAAACCTGCATTTCTAATATGTTCAGCCTCATCCGTACTCACAGCTTCGTTCACAAACTTCTCCAGGACTCCGTGCAGTTTATCCCTCATGTCATACACATACTCTTCTACATTGTTCTTCGCATCGTTTCTCTCCTTCTCAAGCTTGTCCTGCATGATCATCTTTCCCTGGAAGAGTTGCGATCAGTCAGCAGAAAAGGTCAACGTGTCAGACAAAAATCTCCTGATATTTTACATGATTCAAACATATGAATAAGAAGCAGTAAAGCAGAGCATTCCAGTTAACTTGTGCCATAATCTGAGGAAGATTATCAGCAGAAAAGATCAGAAAAAATACGTAGAAGCCTTCATTTACCGGATCAAGATTACAATTCTAGGTTTTTAATAAATCATTTCAGGCAAGATAACAGAATTACTGTAACCACAAACAAACCAGTGGTCACGCGTTGTTTCTTTATGTTTTAAAAAACAGCAGCGAATAAACCAGCATCAGTGAAGCTCACCAACTGACTTATGCTACGTGTTGCTAGACATTTTAGAGCATTACCTCATTCTCCACAAACGTATTAAGTTCTTGACCGGACAGCTGCCCCTGCAGTTTGTTCTCTATGGGCAGGTCCACCGTCTTCGTTTTCACTTTGGGCTTCTTTGCCTGTGGAGGCTGGTCGTTCTTCTTCTCCTGCTTGGCGTCCTCTGTCGAGGTCTGGAAAAAAAAAAAAGGAGACTCGCTGCTTTTCAAAACATTTATGATATCCAACACCAAATCTTTAAGGCGTGCTTGCAGGAAGTGTATAATTTCCCTCGGTTTACACACTGTCCCATCACCAGACTCCACCCTAAAGCTGAAACTGTTCGTGTGTAATTAGCTCGGTGTCACTCCAGATTAACTGCCTCCTGCTTTTCTTACATTAATTGAAGTGAATATGGTTTATTGTGGCATTCTAAATCAACACTGGAAATACTGACAGATGGGATCTGTGCAATCTGGGGTGCACTGTTAACACTGGTGGCAACCTAACGCCTCCATTTGCCACCCTGTTATTATCGCTCCATACACATTATCCAGCGTGCGCTGATATCACACAAAAACAAAAGCTACCTCCATTTCCTCCGCGTCTGCCTTCTTCTCTCCGTTATCTCCGGCCTGGATTTTCTGATCCTCCTGGTCCACCTGCATCTTGTTCTGGCACATAGTAAAAGGGAGGACAGATAGAATTGACATCAAGGTGACATGTGCCACTCTTTAGCTGCTTTCCTCTATTCATCTGGATTCAGCCCATTTCAAACTGGCTTTCCCGAACATGCATTTGTGCAAATCATTTTGTGGTATTTTTTTGTTTGAACTTTACACGCACCTAAACTTAACCACCCCATGTCATTTCTGTCTTACACCCAGTGCAAATACACACCTCCTCCTCCTTCACTGCGTGGTCGGTCTCCATGGGCTCCTCCCCTTCAGTTGGTTTCAAGATCTCAACCAGTGAGGCGCTGGAAACGCTGAACACACCGTGAACATTAACGCGCACTTTCACCTTGACCTTGGCGCTCTCGCCTGATGCCTGAGGAACCACATTCTGGATGAGGAACTGGCCTGCAAAACGGAGGGGGTCAAAAGGTGGAACATATTCAAAAATCACCCTCATAATAGAGTGCACCAATTACTGTATACATGCCTCAAGGTTGCTGTCAACTGACTGAAACCGGTTTCAACCACTCAGAACCACCAGACAAACATGGAGCTGGGTAATATGCCCAAGTTCAACATTAACTATCTGGTTTATTTACAGAGCGCAAACAAGTAAATGTTCTTCAGTTTGAGCTCAATGTTTTCCAGAAAAAAAAAACATTTTTCAACATCTTTCTTTTTACCAAAGTCAGCAGTTCTATTTTTTTACTTTCTGCTCTCAGTGGCATCTTATCAAGTCTTCATGAAGTTAAGCTGCAGTACCAATAGTGGCAGAAGGGTAGGGCAGCTCCTTGGGATTGTTGTAGTAGGCTTCAAGGGCGAAGGGCTCTTTCCGGTAAAAGGTCAGCACTTTTGAGAAGGGTGCTGCGTGGTTCTTTGGGAACACCTCACAATCACTGTAAAAACACAAAAAGGAGAATGTCAGGGTCCTATAATCCAAATCTGTGTCTCGTGGTGATTCATCAGTTAGGCTTTACATAAATACCCTCAAGCAGTTGGTAAATTCCCCCCCATCCCAAGAAAGGAAAGGGTTAAAGAATACACAAGAAACACTGAGGCCTACCGTTAGCGACCCACTCAACCATCCACCCACCCACACACCAACCTGCTATTAGGCAACAGTTTATAACTGGGAGTACTTTAAAGAGCTCAAAAAGCATCAAGGTTTAGACATTTTTTAGGAAAGTAAGATATGATAATGGCTTTGTTCAAACTCACACTGTGTGTCATCCAGAAAAATAATCTGAAACCAGCCTGCAGTTTAGAGATTCTCTCTGTAAATATCTAATGCCAGTTTATTGCCAAACAACATAGCCTCAATGTGTAGCACATGTTAATATGAGCAATGTAAGAGCAGGATTTGTTGTTGAATTTAAGATATCTGAACGATGTACATATTTTAACATGAGTGAAAGCATTTTGAAGTGTTACTGTGAATTACACGAACAGCTGTGAGGGAAAAAAAAAAAAAAAGAGTCATCTTCTCAATTCTTCATGAAACAAGATGTCGAGCTGGATTCCTTAGAGACAGATCATACCTCAGGCCATCCTCTGCTGATGAATTCCATTTCAGGGATATGGAGTAGGGAACAACATCTGTGATGGAGAACTCTCTGACTTTGAAAGCTGGTGACAAGATGGCACACTGAGGAGGGGAAAACAGAAGGTTTAATTCATAAATTAATACACCTCAATATCTTAAAGATTCTTTCTTTCTTTGTCTGACTAACGGTGGGAAAAAAAAAAAAAAAAACTTACAAGAACCAAAGAACTGTTTAAGTTTATGAACCATTGTTAAAGCTGCAGTGCGTAACTTCTATAAATATATAGATTAAGATGAATAGATTAAGCCGTTCGGCTCCTCGCGGTATTTTACAGTATTTGGTGTCGTGGGGCTACATTCCCGCACTAGCGCACAGGAAATGACGCATTCTACTCGGTTTTACCTGACAACGAGAAGGGAGGGGGGAGGAGAGCGCTGCTAGAAGCAACAAGGCGGAGAACCCGAAGAAGCGACCAAGAGGTACAGAAGTGGATCGCACTAAAAACAAAAGGCCGAAAAAAGGAGAAAACTAAGCAGAGTTTGCACCGCTTTTCCTCGATGGAGAGCCCTGAAGGAGGAGATTGGACTGAGGTCCGACACCGATGTTGCCCTGATACTGCTGGATGTGTTGCTGTTACATGCACTGGACCGAGTACTTTGTTTTCTTGGAAATGGTGCTATGAATGTAATGTGTTGTTAGCAGCCTGGTGTTGGCCACATGTGAGGGTTAGTGGTGGGGGGGAGGGGCGGGTTACACTGGACCATATGTCATATTGAGGCGCTGGCCGCATCATTGTAATAACACATAGATCCTCCAGGGGGCGACATAAGTTACGCACTGCAGCTTTAACTGCTGTGAGTATGTACACGACTAAAAGACAAACAAATTAAAACAAAATGTTCTTCTGAGTCACAAATGGGTCGGTTAAATGATTTAGTAATCATTTCATTCAAGTTTAAAATGAATAAACTGCCTGCGATCCAGTCTGCTGTCAGAAAGAACAGAACCGAAGAGTGGGTGCTGACAGGTGAGCGCAGCTACCTGCAGAGCACAGCCCCTGGCCACGGCTTCGTCTGCGTTCAGGGTGGTGCTCAGCTCCTTGCCGAAGAATTTACTGATTCGCTCTTTGATGGCAGGAATTCTGGAGGCACCGCCCACAATCTCCACTGCATAGATATCCTCTTTTTTCAGCTCTGGATGCAGAAGGCAGAGGACAAAGATGAAACAGGGCAGGTAAGTTGGCTTTAAAAAAAAAAACAAAAAAAAACTTTATTTTACGATGCTCGATGGAAACAAACAAAACAACGTAAAACTCATTTTTTCAGGGTAAACAGGGCATGACTCTGAAAGGTTTACACAGTTTGATTCGTGATGGACAAGCACGAGCAAACAGTGTCCAGAAGAAAGCGCTCTCTCAGGAAAACTCCTTTTTTTGAGTGTGCACGTGCTTCTGAGGAAAGTGACGTGTACTCACTGGCTTGTTCCATGACACTGCGCAGGGGACCCTCTACTTTGGCCAGCAGCCCCGAACACATCTCCTCAAACTGACCTCTGAGAACACAGTCAGAAATTATTAATAGATGTAGCCTAACATGCACACACACACGCACACTTTGGACAACTCAACATGTGCAGTCAAGCTGCATGACATAAGCAGACTGATGCCAAGTACACTTACCGGTTCAATATAATGGAAATTATTATGTAGGCTTTATATATACCTGCTAATCTAAAACGGTCACAGCCACCCAACCCGAGGAATAAAAGCTTTCTTAAGCCATTATTATTAATAATTATGACTCTGTCCTTAATGATTCACACTGGGAGGTTTTCCACCCGAGCGGTTCAGGTCCTGGTTCTGGGCCATAGTCTAACGTAGAACCAGTTTTTTCTGTTTCAACTGTCAAAAAATGGCCCAAATAAAATGGTGCTTCAGCACCAGCATTGGGGCAGGCCTAGCTAACCCCATCTTATTCTGTTATCAAAGTTTGTAACTGAAAAAAGCAAAGAAGACTTCTTGTGTTGTCACAGGCAACGGATACTCGTCCTCCTGTCTTCAGACAGGATGGTCTGGTGTATTCAACGCCAACGGAGATCATGAAGGAAACACTGGAGCTCCTTTCCTCTGTATTTAGAGAATTTGAACAGCTCTCATCTTGGCAGCTATGCAGATACTTCTGGGTCATTTCACTCAGTTAGAAAGGTTCCAAGCCAAAATATACGATTAGACCCCACCCATAACTTAGCGTAAAGCTATTAGCGCCATGTTCCAAAATTCAGTGCCAACATAGTGTCTACTCTGCTTATTCCAAGAGAGAACAAAAAAAAAACTGAGCGTCAATATGAATTGGAAGTCAAAGCAGCAGTGGAAGTACATTTTCTCCACTGGTAATGTTGACAGGAGTGTTTGAGCATTCACAATCAATGTTTAAAGGCTGTACTTGCAGCTATATTTACAAAGATTGCTCTTCAGATGCCGTTTCTTGGTCCTACCAAGCGAAGAGCTGGTTTGGTTTTCCATAGTAACCAACCTAAAAGTAGCTCTAGCACCAGCCCTGAACCAACACTGGAACAGCTTTGGTGGAAAAGGTGTAACTGTTGTATTTCTGGCTTTGCTCCTACTAACCACTAAATAACTGACCTGTTAAGTTTGCCAGAAACATCAATGTCGTTCATGAAGCACTCGATGTTGAGGGGCAGATCAGAGGAGTTGGCACTCATCAGCTTCTTCAGCTTCTCACACTCCTGGTAGAGGCGCACCAATGCTCGTGGCTTGGACTTGGCATCCAGCTTGTACTTCTTTGCAAACTCCTCACAGAAGTGGTTTACCAGGATGTCATCAAAGTCCTTCCCACCAAGGCCTGAATCAAACGCTGTAGCCAGGATCTTGTGGAGAAAGATAAAAAGTTAATATCTTGAGTAATGGAGAACTATCAAATTACAGGACTGACATTTAATTTCAAATTCCTGTATGTCTGCAATAAAGAGGGCTTCTCCCCAGGACTTTCACCTTATTCGTGTGTCTATCTAACCATGAAGACACAGTTGCCAACCAGTGATCCTTCCTTTACGCCTCATTCGCCTGAAGAATTCCTTTCTAAAATGTGTAAAATTATTCATTACTCACCTTGAGCTTTCCCTTGTTGAAGGCACAAACTGACACCTGGTAACCAGAGTGGCCCACGTCCACAAACACCACTATCCTGGGCTTTTCCTCTGGCGCTGGCAGGTCCTGCTTGTAGATTCCATATGCAAGGGTCACTGCAACAGAGAAGTTGTTTTTTTGCTCATCACTGTACCACCGCAGTTGTTAGTTTGCAGTAATATGCACTTTATTTATTGTCCTAAACACATTCTGGTGGAAACTAAAGGTGTCACCATCGGAGTAAAGTAAAATATAGTCATTAAAACGGGACTTGGTATCCCCACAGCTGCTGGTGAAGCTGCAAACTAATACATGAAGCAGAGTTCGGCAGGTCTCCGAAACTATGCTGTAGCACCATTGTGACGTTGCCATGGAATTACAACTATAGCAGGACTTAGGGCTTACTCAGCAGTAACTTATAGCTAAATAACAGATGGCGCCAGCAGCCTTAAAAACAACATCTCACATCAAATATCAACTGGATGTCATTTCACAGCAGTGTTAGAACTGAGCGGTGAAGCTAAAGGAACCATAAGATGATCCACATGCTGCGCAGAGTTCGCTGCGTTTCCATGTACCTGCAGTGGTCTCGTTCATTAGTCGTAGACAGTTGAGGCCAGCGATCTGAGCTGCATCCATGACAGACCTCCTCTCTGCGTCAGTGAAATAGCTTGGTACCTGGGAGAGAGAAAAAAATACACAAAACATTACAGTCGGTTGAAAGTGTCAACCCGCCTTGGACCACCAATAGTCAGAATCACAGATAAGTGTACACTGCATTATTAATGCACTAAAAATGTTCAAAAGCTGAAGCTGAAGCCTCCCCTCCCCCTCTTATGTCTGGATAGCTTCACCGTATTCGTAAGTATGGATAAGAAAACAAAACATCTCCTTGTGGAAAAGCTCGAGGGGCTAAATTTAGTTACTGGACACAGCAATAATAACATGTTATCAATCTTCAGGGCTGACGTAAACTGTAGATTTAGGCTTAGTGAGGGTAAAAGCCTCTCTGGGTGAGATCTATAACATTACATAACAGGTGCTATTGGTGAAAAGCACAAGAAACACTTCCCACTCTTCACCAACACGGTGCAAGAGAGGATGTGAAGCTTTCAGACAAAGACATCTGGTGAAGCGATTAAAGCTCAAAATGTCACATGAACAGGTGGCAATACATTCATACACCAGCTTACGCTCTTTCTTATTGCTAAAAATGCTTGAAAATGCAGACAATAATAGCTGTCACTCAAATGTCAGGGTGTTTGTGTAACTCAAAGTTCCATTTAAAAAAGAAAACATCAGGGCGGCAAGTCATTTTGTGGTGACTCATGGGTGTCTCGAAGCCTCATCGGTGCAAGGTCACATCTTAAAATAATCTGTAGGGATCCTCCAAGTAAATCAACACCCCCCTTAGACATTCAAAGTCAAACAGATACAAGAAGTTGGCTAAAGACATCAAGTCAGACCTTAAAAAGAAGAACTGCTCTAAATAAGCGCAGCACTAACATTTGACAGATTTTCAGACGCCGTGCCTCTGTGGCTGTCTGTGGGGATGCTTACCGAGATGACGCAGTCCACAACTGGCTTCTTCAGTGCACTTTCAGCAGTCTCCTTCAGTTTGGTCAGCAGCATGCCAGTTACCTGCTCAATGCTGAACACTCTCTCCTCCTCCATATACATCACCTGGAATTGGTGAGAACAGGTAAAGCGAATTTTATCTCATTCATGGGTACCAAGAGTCTCACATTAAGAGTCAGTAAGGCTAACAAAGCTTCAGTGGCATCTTAACAAACCGAGTGCTGAGTATGTAAATCCAATCGAGCGTTTTGTGAGAACTCGTGATGCAAAGTGGGATCTTGCAGGCAACAACAGGTTGATGCAGACTTCACTGATGCCATTAACTTCGCTCTCATTTTCCCCGAGGGCTCACATTATTTAATCATCGCAACAACACGCTGGGCCTGGTGTTTTGAGTGTGCCCAGCCAGGCACGGCCATGAATGAAACACAAGAACTTTGCTATCTGACGGCAGAACGGCATGTTGGTCACAGAACAATGCTGGAAACAAAACTGCCCCGAATGAATACAGTTTCTCTGAGAAGAGACTCTTCGTAAGATATAAGCGAAGAGAAATGGATAGAATGAGAGGCCAGAGTTGAAGATCTATGATACAGGACAAAAGAATCTGTATCTTCTATGCGTTCTCCCCGTTTTATTTATTCATTTATGTCATTATTTTGCTTTTCGGTTAGCATATCTAACAATACGGTGTTTCAGCTACATTGAGGACTGAACATCAGGGTAATATGATCAAGTGTAATCTTACTTTTATGCCGGTGGATCCAGTGGGCATCTGTGCCAGGTCGTACACCAAGTTAGACTTGGTTGACTGAATATGAGGGTCTGAGAAAGCCCTGCCATGGAATCGCTTGAAGCCCTGCACAGTGTTCTTATAGTTGGTCACCACCTAAATACAACGACAAAGCAAAAGAGGGGGATACTAGAGGTAAAGATACAAGCTGTGCATTATATGTCATACAGTTTCTGCTTTTCATGTTTAATTGTAATGAATAAAACTGTTTGTAGATGACAGGGTGGCTGAATCGACTCTTACCTGGCTCTTCGCAGCTGCTCCAATAGATCGATTTCGTGGTCCGAATGATACAAATGACCTGAAAAGGCAACGGAAAAATGCTTAGCAACATAATTACACGCTGAAGGTCTGACCCCACCTTATCATGCGTCTTACTAATGACTGCATGCAAAACTCAAGACAGATGTATTTGCCAGATGTTACTTCAGGATATCATCTCATGCCTACACGAGACATTTCAAGAGCCCAGCACACATAAAATCATAGACAAGACTTTAAGTCTGCTGTCCCAACACTGTTAGATTGTTCTGATATGTATAAAAGGGCAGTATTTCCTTCTTTAAACAAGGAAAAACAACAACAAATAACTCCCATCATTTCTCTAATCAACCTGTTCCAACTCCCCCATATGGGCTACATTCAGGCCTGTTCATATTGAAAATAAACTGGGCCTGACTTATTTTTTCCATGTTCCCTTTAACATGTAGACATATTAGATCTTGTCAGAAGTGTAAAAAACAACAATCTTGCTTTTATAAGTAACACCTGGCAGATAAATCATTTATATGTTTATGCTCATTAAATGATAAGTCAACGTGAATGAAAGAAAATAAAAAACAAGGACTTCAGACTTTGATATAATTCATCTCAAACATTGTTCAACTGTCCTTCAAAAACTACAAGGCATTAAGAGCATTTAAGAAAAACTAATCAAATAATATTCAAATCAATATTTATTTACAAACTATTGCATACTTATTATTAGTTACAGGCAGCCCAATATTTCCTTAACAACACATACATATCTACCCCTAAAATCGCTACAAAGTTGAATGAGCTCAACTTAAAACATTAAAATTAACTCTCTAACGACATTAAAAAGAAAAACAAGCATACTTGTTTTTTTATTTAACATTATATACTCTTGTAATACTTCGTTAAAGTCTTAAGGTATTAAAATTTGCTAGAATATTCTAACAGGAGATCGGATGCTGTCGTCATCGAGGAGAGCACAACGCTGGACGTTTACTTTATCACACTGCGCACACCGGTTGGTCGGAGCTTGCACCTCCCATATGTACTTGTAATTAGAGCGATAAGAAGAAACCCCGCCCGGCCCGTGTTCGCCGGGTTGAAAAAAGTAATATATCAAACCATTCAGTTAGAACCGTTAATAAAACAGAGCTGGTCTGACGAGCTCAACCGGCGCTCTGTAGAGAGAGACTGAATGTGGTGTATAAATTAAACATGCATTCTAGATGGTTCCATCTTTACCACTGAAACAAAAAAATAAAATAATATAAATAAACGAAAGGGTTTAAAGAGTTATTCACACCGAAAAGCAGTTTCTTTAGCCAACAAAGCGCATATATAGATGCAAGTTCAGCTGACGGCGGCTCATCAGTGAAGCTTCGTTCACGTGTATTACCGTGACAACAGTGAGACAACAACAGTTAAAAAGTGATACGTCTCGCCTCAGCGGCTACTTTATCACAAAACCAGAAGGAGATGTGTGTGTCTGTATTTTTGCTACTTACGGTGTACATCTGTCGCTGTACTCGTTGGCGATTGTCTCGATTCCTCCAGCTCGGGCTACAGCTACATAGCAGCTTTGAAAGCCCAAGTCAAATCCCACCACTGACATCTTCTGCTACACGTCTGTCTTCTAGCTTTAAGATTGTCTTCAGTCCGACTTAACAAAGTAAAATAAATGGAGAGCCACAGCTAAAAGCGTGTAAAAGTCAGGTGAAGTTACGCTATGTTACGCAGAGCTAATTATTGTCATAATCCACACCGCTGACTGTAACCGGTGTCTCTGATCCACACTGGCAGGCTGCAGCAGCAAGGTGGTCTTATTGTCTTCTCGCGGTCTCAATGGGAAACATCGCGAGATTTGCGTTGTTCTAGATAGCTCTGGACTTTTCCATAACCATGTGGATCACTGTTCTCCGATTCTCGAGTTTTTGCTAGCAATATCCTGAGTATTCCTCGAGTTTTTCTTTTCTTTTCTTGTTTTGTTTCTAATCTTAAGATTTTCCGTTAGAGTAAATACGACTTTAACAAATAATCTACACTTTAGTTTTTTTTTTAATTGTGATACTAAAGCAAACAAATAGTTTGCTAAACAAACTTTTACTCGTTATTAACTTTATTTCACATAAGCATTTTATGTGACGTTGTACACATAATGTGAAATACTATCCAGCTATGGACAAAGATAAGCAAAGGCAAAAAATAGAGGGATAACGTTATTCTTAAAAAAGCAGGATTCAGTAATAAACATCCATCCATTTCCTATGTCCGCTTCATCCAATTCAGAGTGGCAGGGGGGCTGAAGCCTATCCCATAATGATCAGATACTTGTGGATATGAATTTTAATCTGTGTTGTTACTTTTTAACCTAACAACTAACAAGAGCTCGTGATATAGAAAAATAGGATGGAACTAGATGTACACACAGTTAACATGGGTGGGTGTAATGACAGCTGAGTGGTGGGAGAGTACACTATGTTGGTGACAGTGAACCAAATGCTTACAAATTTAATTTAAAAAACAAAACATTTTTTAAATCTATTTGTCTTACCGACGTATAACGATAATAACTCATTTTAATTTCCGGAAATACGCACTTAACCGACATCGATGAAGAAAAAGAAACGACATTGACCAGAGCGGTGTAGCGACTCCACACTCCAGTTCAATAGGTGGCGGTAGGGAGCACTTTTAATCCGGTTTGCCAACCTGTAAAAAAACAACAGAAGAAGGAGAAGAGGAACATGGCGACTCCCATGCACAGAATAATAGCCAGGAGACAAGCGTGAGTATAATATTTTTAACTCCTTGTAACATGTCGTTTTGGAATATTTTATGTCGATACAGCTTTCGTTTGAAACTCAAACGGCAGTTAGCTCGTCGAGCTTCGCTTCGAAAGCACCAAGTTAGTAACGGTCGCTGAACAGTTTTATGGGAGCAGTCCACTGCCTCTCTGTACAATACTGTCTGTCGTCTGAGCTTAGGCGTTGCAGTGAAGCCTTTAGGTTGGAAAAATATGAGTCCAACCACCCATTCAGTTTGGTAACTGTTATATGTATGTTGAAGAAATGGGTCATTTTAAACTTTCCACTGATTAGCATTGAACGGTGATGTGTGCAGTAACAACGTGAGGTCTGGACGACGTTTTGAAAACAAATCAAGTCGAGCCAGGAGCTCCAGGCACATCCTTGGCAAACTGACTTAGATAACAGGAAGAAGGCGTCACAGAAATATAGCTTTTTTATGTTAGTAACCAGATCAGGAAACACTGATCGTGTAAAACGAAACGTTTTCACATATCAGTGACATTCACACATTTAATTAATCTTGGAGTAAGGCTGCTGGTGTGTCGGATTTTCATGACACATAACCATCTCCGATATATTTATTATCTATTTCTAGAGATAATAAAGGTGTATCTTATTTTTTTTTTTTTAATTTTTAACTTCCAGCCGCAGTAGTTGTTGCCCACTGAGCATGGCCCCCGCGGTCCGGACCGTCTCCTCAATACCACTGATCTGACAGCAACCCAAAGACAATGTCTAAACTAACCCTGAGAAAAGGAAACATGTTTCTTTGCATTTTTTCATTTTTCCTTGGATCAGTAACAATCAGAATAATTTTTCAGAAATATTTGGGATGATACTTTCTTTTAGCATTACGCACCTAAATCAATTTTTAGAGATGGTTTAGGTAGGTTCACTTCCACTAATCATTGATAAGACGGAGAATAGTCAGTGGAAAATGTGCTCTACCATTTGGTAGAGCTGGATGCTAACGGGTTAAGTAACGAGGGTCTAGATGTAGTACTTGCAAAAGGAACAAGATGGTATTGAATTAACTGACTTATTTTTAAATTTAGCATCTAGCACTATGAATATTTCTTATATTTGGATAGTTCTGTCACTATTTGAAATATGACCATTTCTTGTCACAAACCAAACTCTCAGAATATTTGCGGAACCTTCCTCTTGTGATTGAAACCTTTTCAGAACTTTTGTTTCGGCAGCTCTTGATCTTCCTCTGAAAGAGTTGTTTCAGGAAGGGATGACAGATGGCATTTAAAAACACTTTGAACACATTTGCTTGCTGTAGAAGGATTGTTTGAATAGAATAGCAAGCATCTCTACGCACTGACGAAGTCTAAGCTTCCAGCAGCTGAATCAGTTTCAAACATGTTCTCCAGAAAAATGGTGGCTTTTTACCTGTTTTACCAGTGACTGTCGTTGCTCATTACTTGAAGGCTCACTTTGTTGTTTTATGATCTCCAGGGAAGCAAACAAACAACATGTGCGTTGCCAGAAGTGCTTGGAGATGGGGCACTGGACCTACGAGTGCACAGGGAAACGGAAATATGTTCACAGACCATCGAGAACAGTTGAGATGAAAAAGAAATTGAAGGAGAATGAAAACAAACCTCTCAGCATCACGGGGTAAGGTGTCGACACTGGTTTGTTTTTGGGACAGTGGACGTCTTTTCTCAAACATTTTGACTCCGTTCTCTCTATAGTCATCGTGCACCAGTGCTAAGTGGTTTTGGTGCACGCTCACATAAAGCGGATGTTTTACGCCTCATTTGATGCCTCATCCGCTCAAATTAACCGATCACCTTACACTTCATTTGTAGGAAGAGCAGATAAATGTATGTGTGATCCAGTATCAGCAGGATAGAATGGACAACATATAAAAGCATATAAAGGTGATTTTTACTCACCAGCTGAATACGTGTTTGCCATGGCAACGTGACAAAGCCTGCGGTTTCTTTTACTGTAACCGCAAAGCTACTTTGGTGTCATAACACAGCTGGATGAGCTCAGCTGAGAATCATGGAGCACAGAGTTTATTTTGACTTAATGTTACTAACAAGTTGATAGATTAAACCCTGAAAAGGTGTTATTGCATTATGGTTAACTTTGGTGATTAAAATGCTTACATTTGATCATTGTCTAACTTCACTGAGCAGCTTTTAAGATGATGGTTGAGTTATTGATGATCTGTCAGTTATCTGACTGTATTTTAAACATGGGCTGTGATACTGAAGGTGTGTTTTGTTTGCTTTACTGCCCTTTATTTGAAAATTGTTCAGGAAATCCTTTTTCATTATTTATTACCAGTCTAGTTAAACGAGCTTGTTGTTAAGTTAATGTGATTAAACTTGTTTTTCCCCTCTTCACAGACCAGAAAGAGAAGGTTCCAGTGAGAAGAAAATCAAAAAGAAGTAAGTGATGTGCCGTCGGCAGAGTGATTTAATAGCTTAAGTTTTGTAGGTTCAAGTTGTTAAAGAATGTGAGAAAGTTACTTTTCTGGTGGCCCCTGTTTCTGAGGAGCTTGTAATCTTCTGCTTCTTCAAACAAAGAGTTCAGGAAGTGTATCCAGGAAGTTTCCTCCGATTCATCCCAGTATATAAAATGAATTTTGTTTGCTGGGAGTTGTGATGTGTGTGATAAGCACAAGTTGTCACACAAAGGATAATATGTGAGGTGTCGGGGTCAGTTGAGACTGAAGTTAAGTCAAGCTGGATGGTTTCTAAGAACTTGTCGGACTGGTGTTTGATGTGGCAGAACTCCTCCTCTGTTTTGGGACGTTTCTTTCATTTTAATGTAAATGAGCTTCTCTGCTGCATCACTGCTCGTCTCTTGCCTCCAAGTCTTATTGAAATGAGTTTAGTCTGAAGGCTGTGGAGAGGAATGCGAGTCAACATTGCCCCCTAGTGGCAAATCTCGACAGTTTTGGTAACATTTAGCATTCTTCAGTCTGTGGATATTTAATATTTATCACATGCAATGATAACAGTTTCAGTACCTGTCGCTAAAAATCAAAGCGAGGAATCCAGATTTTTCTTTTGCTGTTGTTTTGTTTTGTTTTCTTACATCATATTCTTTTTGTTCTTAAGAGATATTTATTTTGATTATTAAGGTCTTGTTATGTTTAATTTAATTTACACCTGTATTACAATCCTCATTCAAGCTGGCTCTACAGGTTCTTTACTTTAATCACTTGTGCTCTCTCTGCATCAGGTGTGTTCGGCCTGATACAGTGTTGCCCAGCAATGACTTCTGCTGGTCAGAGATCTTATCAGATATTTTCAGAACATCGCCAGCTCACATCATGTAAAGCCCTGTTGGAGCTGGGTGGCTGCGGTCGCCATTGGTCAGGCGCCACAGCTGCTCTTCTCCAGCTGATGATACAACTTTTACCCGATTGGTTGAAGATTTCAAAGACAACAATGCCGTGATACATTTTTATTCTCAGAACTTCAAATCCTTTATCTGCTGGGATTATCTCTCCAAAAAGGCATTTATTTGATCCTCCTCCAGTGTCATAAGCAGGTCATGTTGACCAGCTAAAACAAGTCAAAGTTGCCCCTAAATTCCACTCGATAGTTTCAGATTGTCTTCTGAGAACAAAATGTACTCGACCCCTGACTGTTTTCACCTGATAACATTTTTTTTTCATTCTCTTCACCTTTTCTTTTGAGAAATGTTCTTTTACTGTAGGTCAGGAAGGGGAGGCACAGAAAAAACAACAATATGGCCACCCCTCAGTGTTGAAGCTGCTGCCGCTTGAGAAATCAGTAGAAACATAGAGGCATTTAAAAAAAACACATTTATTTAGTGTGTGTTTGCTATTTCTGTGCACACGTACACTTCTGATGTTTTGTTGGCAATAGTGCCCAATAGTTACCATGGTTACCATCTGCCACAACACTCCTACAACACATGCTGGTGACTGTGGAAAAGTGTGCGTGAGCTCATATAGATGACTTCTGACACATTTGCTCCCTGCTCAAAATGGACACTGATGTATCCCTGATAGGCAAAACTAATCTGACGGCAAAGTGTTCAGAATCCAAAGGAAGATGAGAACACTTGTATGCAGAGGTCCCGGTCTGTCTCTAAGTACAACAGCCAAACAAATAAAGCTGCTCTTGTAGCATCACAGATGTTGTGTTATATCATTTCAGATGTCTGTAGGCAGGCCATGGCAGACTCTGGAGAGGACACAATTTGTAGTCATTGCGCATTTTTTCTTCTTGGCTATTTTGCTTTAATGCCTGAGTTAGCGTAACGGGTACCATATGAGACCTTGACACGCTTCGGTTGCATTCGCTCATGTTCTCTCTCTCTTTCTGCACTCTGCGACTTCTCTCAGGGCAAAAGACTCCAGCGACAGCAGCAGTGATTCAGGCGGATCCTCCAGTGACTCATCGTCGGACAGCAGCGACTCCTCCGGCTCCTCTTCAGATGACAGCGACAGCAGCAGTGACAGCGACGACGACAGCTCTTCTTCATCGTCCTCCTCCTCCTCTTCGTCCTCAGACAGCTCAGGCTCAGGAAGCAGCAGCGAATCAGATCAAGGACCTCCAAAGAAAAAGAAAAAGAAGAAATGAGCTTACTGGATTGAGTGCATTTTGTTTGTTAATTGTTTTTTTTTTTTCTCTAAAACTTTTCAAAATTGGAGCTGGAAAGATAGAACAGGTTTGCTGATTGTAGACTAAGATGAGACAAAAACGGGGTTATAATTTTGAGGCGTGTCATGCTCCGGTTTTAATACTCTTCTGTTACTTCTACTGCGACATCTGCTCTAGTTTGAACTTCTGTTAAGTGAATGAACTTAGGTTAATACATCTAAACATGTTGGGAAATAATGGGATTATTCTAGTTAAATCTGATATTTTGTACTCAAGTATATTTTAGTTAAATGTCATTTGTAGTCCACAGCCTTTGTAAAAGATCGCCAAATCTAGAACAATATGTAACCTTTTAAAGGATGAATAAAAAAGAAAGTCTTCTTGCTATGACACTGAGTTTGCTTGATAATAAACAAAACTTGGCTTTTCCTTGTTTATTGCTTTTTAGACGAAACACATCAATTTATACATAAAATTGAATGTAAAATGATCAGTGATCATCTTTTCTGCAAGTAGAATTTGAGCAGCATTTCAGCAATCATGACAGCTGTGGCTTTGAATCGAGAGAAGCAGCTTGGGAGTAAGTGGCCACCTGCCGACTTCCCCTGACCAGCACTGTCCCAGCCCACCATTCGCGACTATAATGCGCTCCTTAGCAAGGCACCTACCACCTCACTCCTTAAGCTGCCATGGGCGACTGCTCACTGTTTAACAGATGGGTTAAAGTGAAGGTCAACTTATTGCACGTGTAAAAAAAGATAAATAAATGCATATTTTGGTAATTAGATGTAGGGCATCTTTTTCGCTGGTTCTGCAGACTCCAACGTGGACCGAAGTTTGATTTGGTCTTTTAACCCAATTGCGCAAGGTGCTCTGAGGTGTGAGTGAAAGTATTACGATGTGTGGTGTGATCGTCCTGGTCGGATCTTTGATACTAACTAGCACTTGTACATTAATGCGCTAAGAATGATCGATTTTGGGCACCACAAAGTTATTGTTGATGGCCTGGTGGAAAATACATGATGTGAGTAACTAAATACGAAATAGTATTTCTTCACTTTCAAACAAAGGTACTTGAAAACAGAATCAGTAGTCTAGTTGTAACTTACAAGGTATATTATCAATGAACAGCAGGGAACAATGAGACACTCCGTGATTTCCTCTTGGACGTCAAGAATGAGCAAGCTTTGCGTCACTGGAGTGTTGCATTAAATTACAATGGGAATTATTAACATCTTTGGTAACTAGTTATTACATAAATGTAAACAGATTTTTACACATCTCAACGATTCTCTGGGCTGGTTTGTTCCCCCCTTCTCTATATTTCTATCATTGTAGCTTTTTTTTCTGGTAGCGAAGTCAAAATCAATTTTTTTCTCGTGTTGTATAAACTAATTGAAACTGGAGTTGGTGAAGTTTTAGAATAGTCTACCATCCACAAGAGAAAAAATAAACAAGTAAATGAAAATCTTTTTTTGTTCCTTTCGTGTTTTCTAAGTTACATTTGCTGTCGCGTCTCGACAGTAAGGTGGTGGGTTTGACATAATTCCGACAGACTTTGAAGGCAGCTCCGCTTGCTGCCATCCATGCATCCAGTTCTGTCTGTGGTACCTGCTGGCTGCTTAACTTAGCTAGCAGTCTTACCTTTTAGTCACTTCTGCTCAGGAGTAATAAAATGAACGAGGGAGAAAATGATTTTGTTTGTTTTCCACTCGATGTGCAGTTGCGTTTTAAGGAGAAAATGAAGACCGTCCATTTGGTTTTAGAATTTTAGCTGTTACAGCGTTTTGCTGAGTCCATTTTACGTATAACTGGAAGTGGAAAAAGACAAAGAGAAAAGAGCTTTCCAGTAGCTAGAATGGTTTGGGCCTAAAAAGAAGACAAGAGGTAAGGATGCTGAATTTCACGAAAGACCTTATTTGTTGGTTAACGGCCCTTAGCTGTTGTCTGACATTTGGAGTAAATGTTGATTAGCATTTCCGCAAATAATAAAATGATTCACAGCTAGCTAGCCGCTAGCCTAGCCTACAAACGCTACTAGCAGGATTTGCTAGTAAACGTTATGCTTAAAGATGCAGGTTGTCCGGCAGGTAGCCGGTTAGCCTTTTGGAGAAGATACGATTATATTTTGTGGTTTGTGGGTTTGGATGCCGGGTACCGTTTGTTTTTCACGGAGTGGTCATGTCAAATGTCACTTTTGTCCGTGCGCTGGCTTTTCGCTCAGATAAGCTGTGGCGAACATCGCATTGGTAGTGATCTTGTTTTTGTTCCTGTAATGTTAACAAACAGGTCATGACGTAAAATGTTAGTTTGTTTTCGTAAACCGCGGATGACACAACTCTCACACGCTTACAGTTGTACATTTGTACAAAGTCGTGTGGTCAAACAGCAGGATCACTGTTGTACACTTCTGAGAAACAGAACCGGCTGATCGCCCCGTTTACGGCACGGACTGTGGCTTAAGTTTTAGGAAACACATTCTCGACTAGTTGGAAAGGGAGCGAGTCAAGCAGACATTTTATTTGCTTGTTGTTGGACTACCGCACACATGACAGTGTAACTAATCCTAAACCCAAGATACCCGTCGGTTTTCGAGCAAAAACTTTGGATTCTGCTGCTCTGCAACATCGCACATATGTATTCTGATCTTATTACACGAAATGGCTCCCAGTGCCACTACTTAAAGAGACTTATCATTTGTATTGCGATCACTTTTGCGTCGGAATGCAACACTTTTTGCTCTAGCAAAGGGACAGCTGATTTGCTTTTCTAGGAAGCCATTTTACGTGCCACAGTTGGGGGGGAAGGGCCAGATAATGCATCATAATTCCAGTGTTGCTCTCAACAGTTAGTACTCTCACATGTTGAGGACTTCGAGACTTGAAACTTTGGGGGCAAAGATAGAGCTTCTCACTGGTTTATCTTGGTTGACACTTCGTGGTGGGGTAGCCCTAAGGTCATGAACTCTTTTATGGCAGGTAGCTGTGAACTGGCACAACAGATGTAATCAGGTGGTGGATGTAGTTAAGGGTTCAGTAGTCTATTGAAAGTGTCTTGTTAATGGTGAGGTTAGTGCAAGACTCTTTAACTCTCGCGTTGACACGTTTTAAGTCAGACTAAAGCCACCAAACTCTTGGATAAGAGTCGAAAGCTGGAGGCTACCTGCAGTGTTAGCTAGATTAAGACCTTACTTTGGACAGTATAAATGAAGTTCTCTATACACCACGAAGCTCACTCTGAGTAGATAATAAGCACAATGAATGGAAGACAAACTGAATAATCCAACATTAATCAACGCGCCCGTTGAAGGTAGCAGTGAACCGTAGTACACTTCTCGCTCGGATGTTTCACAACATTTTGTGACACAGGAAGCAATCTACTCGTGTGGTCGATACAAATTTAAGACGCTCATCTCCTCAGTGGTTAAGCAGTTTAAACCATCATGACTTTCCAAAACTTGGTTGAATATTGAGCTATGGCGGAAACTAATAGAAACGCACAAAATAAAGCTGCTTTGGTGACCAATCAGGCTTCAAAGTGGCACTAAATATCTGCATCATTCAGTAGCGTTTACCTCCATGAAGGTTAATGACATTTGAAAGGAATCTGCGATTATTGCTTCATTGTGTTTCATTCGGCCTTGTTTTTAATGACGATGTTAAGGAGTGAGGCAGAGCGGAAGCATGTGACTCCACGATGGCCGAGTGTAGTAGTTTGTGTTCGGGTAACCACTGAAGCGTCGCCGTAGACAAATGAGACGTGCGCAATGACGGATTACTTCCTGGTGTCAGTTTTGTTAAAGTACAGGAAAACAAGCAACTGGAGTAAAAGGGACATTAGCAACGTGTAACTGTGCTCTCTGTGACGCAGTTTGCTGTAAAATCCGCCTCACTTCCTCTTAAAGTTCTGCCCCTAGGCTTGAGTTGAGCCGTTTCCTCTGTTGCCAAGTCAAAAGGGCACATACTCTGTCAAGATGTTTTGGTGACTTGTTTGTCTGTTACAGACAGAGCAGAGATTGCTCGTGTTTTCCTTGGCTCGTGCACAACCTGTGCGGTTTTTGCAGGCTTAATGTTTTGGAAGTGAGCGATACCAAGTGTCAGCCAGTTCAGCCGCAGCCGATTGGAGAACATTGTTCTTTTTAAGATCGAGAAGTTCCTGTCTGAAGTGGCAAAAGGCACAAGATAGACATATTTGTCTCGTGACCTTTTACGATAACTGAGCTCAAGTTATCGAATAAAATCGGAAAAAGATCGAGCCTTCAGTGTTTTGTATCCTTTTTTTTTTTTCTAGCTATTTCATTCCAACCCAAAGAAAGAGTTGACTGTGTCAGCAGCCAAGGGGCGTGTGTTGATAATGAAATATTCCCTTTTTTAAGGCATAGCTTGTCCGAAGTAAGTTGCTTTAACAGTCTTCAATAATCTGCCTGTTTAATTAGTCTGAATCTAATCAGACATCAGCAGCTCTCTCTCTCTCTCTCTCTCTGTACTGTTGCTCACACAGCAGAAAAATCCGCTTCTCACTGTGCGCACACCTCGTGCATCTGTTCTTCCACTCTTCTTCTCCAGGACAACAGTTAAGCTGCCGTGTGGCCGTATAGTCGTGTGAAGGTGAAATTCCAATTACATTTCCCAGAGCTGGGACAGGACCGTGCTGTGAAGTGCTTTTTGCCTGTGTAGAAAGGGTGCAGTGGCGGCCTCTGTCATAGGGGCAGGGAGACGTCCTGCGAACGGTGATGGAGTTCCAGTGGGCACAGCATCTTTTCTGAGCTGGTTAAAAGCTTTGAAGAAGTCAGTTTAGTCATCAGGGAGAGTGAGACGGATGTAAAGTGGTTTGGAGTAAACATTTATGTAATGCATAGCTACACCTTCTGTGTATCTATTTTGCAAACTTGAGCTTCCATTGCGCAAACGTTTGACTCAGCAGTTAGTTTTTGTGGTCAGCTGATCTCATTGTTTTGAGGATTACAATTAATGACTAGTTATCTCTCAGATTAATCTTTTCCTCTTTAAACGTGTGGCGAAATTAAACGTAGAAATCCTATTATTATTAGAGAGGCTGAAAACGCCAACCGTTTGCTTGGAAAATGATGGAGATCATCCCCAAGTTCTTTTTAAGATATCGAAAAAACATTGTAGCTACACCTCACCACAATCAGGTTTGCTAAAGTGTAGCAGCAGTGCGAGAGGCTGCTGAGGTTCACCTAAAGTTCCAGTGTAATCATTTCTGGTGTATTTTTTGTATCATAGCAGACGTGTGAATTCTGTCGGATTTAATCCAGATTGTTCTTCGAGCACACAGTGCTTTCTTTATAATGTAAAGAGAGCTTTCAGGCTCCTCAGCTGCTTTGCTGTATTGTTCGATCTGCTTTGCTGTTTTCACTTTAGGGAAATCTTTTATTGCATGTTGCTGTCCTACAGCTTTGCATTATGGCTTAGGTCAAGTTTCAGCTGGGTAACTATTTTGTGGAAGGCTAAATGAACTGAGGAAGAAACAAATTCCCAAATGACTTTTAGATTACAAAAGGCATGTACATGAAGGGGTTTATTTATCACCCAATTTAGATATCACTCTCAAATCCCCTGCTCCTCTTGTTACTAAACAAGCCGAGTTAAACTCAAGATAGTTTACAGTATTTAGAAGAAACATTCACTTAGTCAGTGCATTAGGAGTAATTCATGAGTGAGTTAATAACTAAATGAATAAATTAATGAGTTACTCTTTCTCACCAGATTCTTTTGTAGCGGCTGAAGAGGGTCGTGCAAAGAATTAAAAGCCACTTGACAAGCTTGAGGTGGACAGTGAGGAGCTTGAATGACGCAGGTCCTTTGGCCAGATAATTGATGGGTGTGTGTCATGTTCCAGTGACAATGTGGCAGAAAAGTAGCCGGAACAATGTGTTATCTGTGTCAAAGCTGCGAGCGATAGCTTTATTAGCCTGCTTTAAGTACGATTTAGTTTGTTTGTTTTTTATTAACTGCAGAATCTAGTGAAAGACCCGGCGCTACTTTGCCTGGTAAACAGTTTGGTGTCAGCCTCAAAGCTTGCGGAGGTGGCTCCTGAAAAGGGTTTTCTTAGTTCTGGCTCTGTCGTGTTGACATGAGCATGTTATGGCTTTCGTGGAGCAATCTTTGAAACATCGCTTTGTTACTGCAGCCTGAGGGTCCTGTTTTTGCCAGCAGTTCCTCTCACTCCAGAAAAAACAGCTTTTCCAGATGTCAAACAGAAGAAGCTCCTAAATGAATCTGAGAAACTAGTTTGTAGATGCACAACAGCTCCGAGCCTTGGTTGGTTACTGCTGAAGGCTCCCTCTGATTCAGATAATGGGTGCCTGCTGAGTTTGAGGGTTTCCTGGCTCCGAGTCAGTTCAGATTCCTCAGACCTGCCTGAATAAAAGATTTAAGCAGTTTGTTTAGAGAACATGCCAATCAAGACCTAAGTCTTGTTTTGATATGTTAATTGGAGCTGGTCTAAAGGGAAAGAGAAATATTGAAGGTTGCATCACAGTAAGAGTTAGAGCTAAAGAAAGCTAACTTTGAGCGTCCTCCTTAAGCATCCAACCAACAAACAAACAAAAGAAAACACAATTCTGTGAAATTTCTCCCAAAGACCGTGCGTCTCAGCTGCGTGTGAGCGTGACAGCAGTCCTCTCTGAACAGCTGCTCCTAGAGGGAGGTTTACAGCATCAGAATGGATGCTCCCTGTGGAATTCCTGCAGTCAGCAGGTTTGCTTCAAAAACATCAGGGGTGGCAGCACTGGCTGCCCATCAGCACCCGGTGCTGTTACTCTTTTAAAACCCTGCCTGTTTGAGATGTAAGAGACCCACTATGATGGAGTTTTTTTTTGTATTTGTTTAAACATAATTAACATAACATACTTGGCATTCCAACAAGGATGGACAATACATCCAAGGTGTAACACCAAAGTCCTCGTGTAGTCCGAGTTTTAGTTGAAAGTGCCCGTCATATTCCCCTAACAACATGTTAGAGAGTCAGTGCAACAAAAACAAAAGGACAGCTGCTGAAAATAAAGTTAAATAAAGTTTCCGCTGCGTACGTGAGAGGAGAACCTGCAGTTTGGGGAACTCGGTGTTCTTTCTTATTTTGTTTATCTAATAAGGCGATTTGTAGGATTCCTCTGAAAAGTGAATCATGTGTGGACATAAGACCTGTGCAGGGAACATCTGTTCACGCGATTGCTGCAGTTTGGACTCGTATCAGGTTAAAAGTGAGACGTAAATGAAGAGATTTATGGAAAGCTGTGCAAGTCCGAAAGGATCTCAATGTTCAGATTTGAATTGTGATGGGGAGCCTTTGAGCTGTGGGAACATTAACTCTTTCATATCTTGATAGTTGGTGCAATAAGATGACTCGAAGCCTTTTGCCTCGGTTTTATAAGTATATAAAAGCACATAGTTGGATATTCCCCAAAGTGGGGCAGGGATGTCTTGTGAAACAATAATCTTGTTGATGATGGCACATCATCTTCATCTTGTTGGGTGAGGTGGGGAGGTTTATTCAGTTCAACTTTATCTCCAGATGTCACAGACCTCTAAACGCCGCTCCTTTAACCTGTAATAGGGACTTAATAGGGACTGTAGTCATGAGAACCAGTTTTTGCTGCTGTAGCCCGAAAACTGCAAATTAAAATCAGTAAAATGCATGTGACTTCTGCGTCCATGCAAAGATTAAATGGAAAAACAAAGAGAAAAAAAAAAACACTTTTTAAGATTGATTTTTTTGATAAGGAAAATGCAAGATGCATAAAAATTCTTACTACTAAGTAAAAAAGACAACATGGCGCTTTAAGACAAATGCAGTTTTTACACAAACTCTTTTGACAAATGTCTGATACGTTTGAAAGTCTGGATAAAGTTTGCTTTCCAAGCAGTCAAGTCCCCAAAACAGGCAACCTGTAGAGGGATCCATGAAGTGCAGTGGGATGACATTGGCAGGTTTTCGTAACGGAAGAAGGTTCTTGCAGCATGCGGTGATGCCACATTTGCCCGCATGTGTCATCATTGTGTGGAGCTGATGAAAATGCACCCTGTTAGTTACAACCGGCAGGCTGGAAACCTGTGCGCTGTGTCTTTAACAAGCTTCACGGGTGCTTTGCCTTGTGCTTGGGGCATAGTGGGGGAGGGAGGGACCTTGTTGATGGAAAGATGAGCTCTGATTGGCTGGGTCTCACTGAGGGCAGTGACATCACACGGAGGAGAGGCCCTGTGGTGTAAAATAACATCTCCTTTTATGGGATGAGGTGGACAGTGCCATTCTCAGAGAGAGGTGAGATTTATTCCCCTCTCAGGGATCCCTCTGGAAGATTTTCCTCTTAATCTGCCTTGTAAGGCCTTTTTCGAGCTCACTTGTTTTTTCTTTAGTGTTTTCCTCTGTTAGACCCCATCATGTCTCATCTTTATTGGCACTAGTTACCTTTATTTTGAGGTCATCACAGAGGTCTAATTTACCCCGATAACTTTTCCTTCACTTTGATAATTGTCTCTTCTTTTATTTAAAGTTATAACTAGTTCGATCCAGTTTAAAGTCATGGAGACGTGTCACATCTGAGAATTGAGCTTAAGCAACGCTTCTTTCTGATGATTCACATACTTGGTTAACTGAGATCAGAGTGTGTAAAATAGCTGAAGTTTGAGATTTGTTCCAGTCAACAGTCTTTCAGTCTTGAGGACGGGAGATTGTCTTTTGCAGACATGTTATTTTCACTCTTTACATTTAACTCATCACAGACGCCCATCTGTATACATATCCACCCCCGGGCTCTTTTCAGCTGGCTTTTGCTCCATTCAGACTTTAACCTCAGAACAACAAAACAGAAACAAAAGCTGCCTCTGCCTCTGGACCTCACCTAGCATGTGACTACCCCCACTGTTTGTTGATGTGGTATCTCCCGAGAACGAGCAGTCGCCTCCCCTCCCTAAGTCAGATTTTCACTCCAAGGAAATGCACTGTACCTTCGAGTCGAGTAAAGAAACTAGTTACACTCTTCCAGCTGGACGCCCACTCAAACATTTAGTCAAAGGCTCAGGTTGTCTTCCTTCGGGGAGACTGGCACACAAGTTTAGCCTGACAAGTAATGACGAGAATACTTCTGAATCCCTGGGAGATCCTCTGAACCTTCCTCCCCTCCTCCTTCCAATGTTTCAGTGGTTGGGGCCATGGCCTCTCAGTCAGGGTAAGAAATGTACAACTAGTTGGCTGCTTTACTTATTCTCTTGATGTCTGTAAGGGATAAAACTCTTAATGTCCATTTTAACCACGTCAGAAAATCTGTTGTGGATGAGCTGGTGTAAAAGCTGTGTCACAGAGGCCCAATCCTGTATTAATGATGCACAGATAACCATCATTTAATGTCTTATTTTTCTGCTGCTGTTTAAGACGTGGCCAGCCTGTTATGTTGTGAGTTGGAAAGCGATGAGTGAGCTGATTAGATTAGGAACAGCGTAAACTACCTTCCAAACTCTGGAGACTTTGACCTTTTCAGTTCGGCACACTGTTGAATCACTTCAATAAATGTCTGTCACACACTGATAATCGTGCTTTTTAAACTTGTGTGTGTGTGTGTGTGTGTGTGAAGAGACCTGCACAGGCAGGCTTTTTTCCTAGCTTTGAAATGATCTGCCTTACTATTTTTGCATTAGATTAGTCCAGAAGGACCAGGGCCTTGGATGTTTGCCTGTCCTAATATGCAAGTCAAAGCTGATTCGATCTGTCTGTGGAACTTCACGAAACTTAAGTGATATTTTGATTTGTTTGAGGGTTTCCCAAACAAGCTGTATAATGTTATGAAGCTGCTTCATGTGGTTTTACTGCAGCGTGCAGGTAGATAGTGGCTAAATGTGTTGTTATTGAGTCAGTTTGTGCAGTTTCAGCTACTGAATGTACAACAAAATAAGCTCAGATTGTGACCATCTCTTACATAGCTTAAAAAAGTGAATATTAACTTAGAAATACAATACCAAACAAGGTGGCATTTGCTTACTCTGGGGAGTCATGAGTAAGAATGGGGGACGCATCGCCCACAGTGCTGTAGCAGTTATTTTGACACAACTTTTTTGGTTTTTTGTAGTGTTGAGATATTTTTTTCTGCTCTGATGTCATATTGCTGCATCCCTGCTGCCTTGATCACGTTTAACACCCTTTTTTTTTTATAAATTGCACACATTGAGACATGGAAAACTGCTACTGTTTTATGTATTAAAACTTAAATGCAGCTGGCACAACGTCGTTCTTGGTAAGTGCACGATTTGTACCCAAACCCCCCCCAAAAAAAAACAAACCATAACAGGCTGAGCTCAGAATCTGGCTTTACAGCCATACTGTCATATTATGTCATCAGCTCCCATTTGCTCTTCTGTTTCTGCCCTCAACTCGGATACATGGGCGACTTTATTTATTCAAACCAAGCTTGCACTTTGATCTCTGTCTTTAAGCCAGAGTGAGTCTGCATTGGATTTTTTGCTTTTACCAATATAAACTCATCTTTTCCCACTTTTGAGCCACTAAAGTAAACCAGACTGCAAGCTCTTAAATACGAACATTTATCCACCAGCACGTTTCTGCTCCAGCTGGTCGAAACCAGCAACAGATACTTGAGCCTCACGTCTGATGGGTTCCTTAAGCGCTGTACCACAGTGTGCCAGAGGAGTCTCACCCCCCCACTTTACCATTAAAAACCAACAGCTTAGGTCATGGGCCGAATGTATTCAGGTAGAGTTTCCAAAGGATCCTTCAGCTGAGACATTTGATTAACACCGTGCTAACGGTGGATCATTCATTGTGTTAATTAGGCAGAACTTACTGAAATGTGGTTGTAGTAAATCATCTGCGCTGTTAGCTGTCGCCGTAGCTTGATGTCTGCTCAAGGTAATCGGTTCATTAAGGAAAGCGTGTGTTGAGTATTTGGTTTTGTGCAGTCCGAGCCCGGTTCTTTGCTCTGCTGCAAGTCAACGTCATTAGAAGATGATGAAAGTGTGATAGGTTTTACTTTTACTGATAAAACTGCTGCTGATGATGGGCTTTATTCGCAGTTTTTGGCTTTTGTCACTTTTCAAGCTTTGTTCGAATGGATCCTGGCCCTGTGTATGGCTGTAGTCCCGCTTTAAGTAGTGACTCACAGCCGGTGATGTAAAACAGAAGTTTTGCTAAAAGATCAGCAGGAAAATTGCAGTTTAAACTCTGGCGTATATTCCACAGGCAGCTGATCTGAAGTTGTATCGATGTTTTATGACTTAGTCCACACAGTTTAACTCCAGTTTAGCTTTCTTTTCCCAGTAGTGCCAACAGGTTTCAAGTAAGAGCCGTTTGAAATCCAGCAAGAAACTCCTGGTTCCAAATATAGATTTTATGTGTGTTTTTCCTGCTTTTCACATCTCCAGCGTGACTGTGTAAGTGTGCAGTGTTTTTACTGCTGTCGTTGTTTTCTTTCTGCTGTCATCTTTTAGTCACACATAGTAAAAATGAAAAACTCCCCTGTGAGGTGTGTTTGTAATCTAGAAGGAGGTGTGTTGTTGCTGCGTAATCTCAGTGTCAGCAGCCTTGGAATCATTGTTGTCACAGAGTGAGTAAAAAGCCATCAACTTAAACTGGGAGGCGACACGCCTCACTGACAGTGTGCTTGTTTCTGTTTTCAAAGCCTGTAGCTGCTTTCCGTTAAACAAGGCTGGAAGAAGGCTCGCTGGTTGTTTGTCAGGTCGGCTGCAGATCATGTCGGTCATTTGCTGTCTGCGCCATAAAACTGGCGTGCACAGTTTTAGGACACGCTGTTTTGGAGTCTGTATCTCTGGTGTCGATACATATGTTCAATTACCGGGACATTTCCTCTAAATGGATTTCTGCTTTTGTGTTTGCATTACACATCACGTGCAAATGGGGAAATAAGGACAGAGATGCATGTGCAGCTTAGTGTTGTGGAGCCAGTGATTCCCACTTGCATATTCTCTGATGGGATGTTTAGTGTCCAGTTAATTCTTATATATTGTGGGCTTGAGGACGCATTTCACTATATTACGATATTAAAATTATTGCTTTCAGTTGTGGTGCAAAATTACATTGACCATGTGCACAAGAGGATTATTAGTAGTAGAAGCAGGCTACTGCAATGTGTCTAGACTAGCCTCTAAGCTTATTAGAGGCTACTTTCTCCACTGGTTATCTCAGTGATTCTCCTTGTTTGCAGATAGCCAAAAAGGGAAAAAAAGAAAAGCAGAATCGTGATGTTTTTTTCACTCAGAGCACAGACTATCGAGTTGTTGATATTCTTCTATGAAAATCATAAGAGCGTGGGGGTCGTTTTAATCAGATCCTTGCAGACCTCTCGAGTGTTTGGTTCATAAACGTCTCACCGGCGTAATGTCGCCCCTTTATTAGCCGCTCTCATTCAGCTATGACACAAGGAGTCTGTTTCTAGTCTTGTCTCAGCGTGTTTTTGTGTTGACCTGTTGTTCTGTTTGTGTTAACAGCAACATGAACCGTGAGGACCGGAATGTGCTCCGAATGAAAGAAAGAGAAAGGAGAAATCAAGAAATCCAGCAAGGAGGAGGAGAAGCCTTTCCAGCTAATTCCCCTCTCTTCCCCGAGCCCTACAAAGTTGTAAGTTTGTGTAGTTTGCTTGAGTTTGTTCATGGCTGGCGTGTAATCGATCACAACAGTGGCGAGAAGTGAGAACCGCATGTACCATGAGAGACCTTCATGGCGATGAAGGTTTGTTGCCCTTTCAGGATTTTATGTCACGGTTCTGTTTAGTTTGTGTGATAAGATGTATTAAGAGCAAGATTTTTTTCCTTTACTCCCAAGATGTCTGAAAAGTATGCCGACAGTGATGTTTGACCTTTTAATCAGGGTGATCTCACATGTTTAAAGAGGTGACTGACTGTTGTGTGTGCGGCACAGAGCACGTGCTTGTGTTACGTTACCAGATCTTTAATTTGAGGTTTGAATGAAGTAAAGCTGTCGGATAATCAGTCACTGACTAACTGCACAGAACACAACTCCTGTCCTTTATTTCCTGTTTCGTTGCACAGCTGTTGAGGGTAAACAGAAGAACACGCAGTCTTTGCTGCACTTACCCTCATGTCTTCCCCCATGCGCTCACAGACATAGATGTAGGCCAAGCAGCTCCTGCTAGCCAGTATAATTGTAAAGAGGATTTGAGTTCTCAGTACTGGTGGAAATCTTTGGCACTAACCAGATTTGAGCAGATGTAAGTGGCTCCTCTCTTTAGCGAGAGCTGGCCATCAAAGAGGCAGTGAGGAATGTGTCCTGACAGGTTGGGAATAGAAAAGCCACCAGAGCTGAGTGATGAGTATTAGTGCATGTGTGTTTTCAACCACAACAAAGTGAAAGATAAAAGTTGACACCGAAGAAGCAAAGCAAAAAAAAAAAAAAGTCCTTGACCTTTCCCAATGAAATGGCCTTTTGCAGCAAATGGTTTCCCTCTTCGTGTTTGTTGCCCTCTTCTTATGGACTTGCATCTGCCTTTAGCTAAAAGTGATTTGCATGCTGTGCAGCTAACTGAGAAAAGCCTAATCTGTAAAACCTCTGGCTTTCTGTAGTTTATTTTTTATCTGCTGCTTCTGTAAATCTTACATAAGCTTCAGTTTGACTTTTCCTTCTCTGTCGTGCTGTATTAAGTGGAAGTTTCCAGTGTTCTGCATTAAAGGCCATGTGTGCACACAGCTGCAGCTGTGGCCTCCTCAAATGTAGACCAGCGCAGCAGTAACATTTTTATGGTGCAGAGTTGACGTGCTCGCTCATCTGCACCGAATGAACAACTTTAACTATCTGTGAAGCGGCAGGATTGTTCTTTAACTCTTATACATGTGGAAATAATGATATTTCCTGATAACAGTAAAAAAAAAAACTCCCTCGTGGTTCTTTAGTCGGCCCTTTCGGCCAAATCGAGCACGACTCGGGACATGAAGATGCATATTCATGTTTCCGTCTGGACTGCATCCTAAGAACAAAGAATAAGCAAATTAGATGCATTTCAGGTTAGAAGATTCTGTCAGTAAATTTTGCGTTTCTGTGTAGTTTCCTGCTTTGGAATTGTGATGTTTTGGAGCTGTTAGTTCAGTTCACGGCTGCCAGGGAACGACTGAACAGGACTGGGAATTTTTCAGGGCACGGAAACCAGCAGTTGAGCAGTGTCCCTCCCTGCAGTCAGGGAAATAAGGCTTTTGAAGTTCCTCAGTGGGTTTCTGCAGCTTTGAAAAGCCATCATCTGAAAGGGTGTTGTTACCGAAGTGCAGTACCATAAAGTAGAATATTTGCTATGCGTTATATGTGCGTTTATTTCCAGTTAAGTACAGCGGTTTCATTCGGCAGTGTATCGATCAGGATATCTGTGAACAAAGACTTTCTGTCAAAGTGTTTCAGTTTTCTGCAGTTGACCCCAATCACTTTATTTTTTTTTAAACTTATCGTGCAAATGTGTAGTTTGCATGACAGAAGCCACTGCATTTGGAAAGCTTTGAAAATGTTAAATAGGTGTATGTTAAAAAAGACGTGTGGTGTTTCTGTTCCATCAGATGGACTCAGAATAAAGTGCCATTTGTGTTCACACTACAAAGTGAAACCTATTAGAGAAATGCGTGATATTACTCTCCAGCAGCTGCACGCTTTAAACGAGGCTCGCAGGAGGCGGTGGAGTGCACGTTATGACCAACCTTGTTACATTTCCTGCTGCAGATAACGGCTGGTGTTTCCTCACTCTCAGTGTGAATTTGTAAACCAAAACAGAGGCGCTGGTCTGCATGTGAAACTGGAGACTGTTTTCAAACAGGTCGAAGGGAACGCGTTGCCCCAAAGTGATTGATTAACCTCCGTGTTAAAGTGTGTGCACGCCGACCCTTATCTGAGTCCACTGATGATTTTGGATTCATCTGGACTCAGCTGGAACAAACCAAGTGTGACTGGCTGATAAGGCCCTTTTTTCCTCTTCACTTATTCTAAAACTTAAAGATTAGAAATAATATTGTTCATTTCTTTTATTGGATGGAAATCTGAATTTCTGTTTGATGCTGTTGCTGTATAAACTTGATTCTTTTTGTCTTGATTTCCAGTGTTTCTGCTGTCGACCCAAATGTTTTTCTCCCTCTGCTTCTTCTCCTCCCTTGTTCCTTCGTTGTCTGTCTTTTCCCTCCCTGACTCTTTGTTCTTCATAATCACTCCCAATTCTTGCTTTTTTATTCCATGCTTCCTCTCTCTTCAGGTCAGCAAAGAAGATAAACTGTCCAGCCGTATTCAGAGCATGCTGGGCAATTACGACGAGATGAAAGAGCCGATTGGTGACACACTTCCAAAGCTTGGGGGTAAACCTTCCAACAGTTCGTCTTCCTCTGAGGAGAAATCAGGTCCACCTTTGTTCGGTGGGGACCAGCGTGGTGCTGGTAATGGTGGAGGCAGCCAGAGCAGTAAGTGGACTCCTGTTGGTCCCGCAGCAGGTGGGTCTTCATCTCAGTCTCAGAAACGTTCAGGACTCCTGGGGGGGCACAGCAGCCAGAGGAGCAACGGTGGCAGCAGCGGCAGCAGCAATAGTGGCCAAAGAGGCGAAGTGCGGGAGAAGAAATCAAGTAAACACAGTGGAGGATCAGAGCATTCAAAGTCGCACACATCCAGTCCAGCCAAGAGCTCCCTGAGCTCCTCCAGCAGCCACTCACGGAGCTCCTTATCTGCTGAGCAGCATCACAGCAAGGAGCGCTACCGCTCCAAGTCTCCCCGAGACAGAGAGGCCAACTGGGACTCCCCCTCACGGGTTCACACGTCCTTCTCCAGCGGACAGCACTCAAGTCAAGCTTTTCCTCCGTCTCTGATGTCCAAGCCCGGCTCCATGCTGCAAAAGCCCACAGCTTATGTACGGCCTATGGATGGCCAAGAAACTGCAGAACCCAAGCAAGCAGAAAGCTACAGTGGACAGTCACACAGCAGTACCATGGGAGAGGTGAAGTCAAACGGAAAAGCTTCGCTTTCCAAACTCAAGATCCCCTCACAGCCCGTAGAGGTAAGGCCTAAACTGCTGGAGTTGACTCGCTGTCTGTCTTTTATTTGGTCTAAACCCTTCGAAAACTTTAATTTTGAAAGAGCTGTGTGTGGCACTGAAATGGAAGCCTCACATTTAGAGACGTCCATCTTAAAACCTCAATCAGGTGCCTGTTTAATTATGTCGTCAGTTTTTGCTTGCTTTGGTTTAAACTGTCCATGCATGTTTGCACAGGAGGGGAACTGTCACTCGTGTCCTCCATCACTTACACTGAGTGCACATTGAAAAACAATCCTGTGGTGGCCAATATAAACAGGAACGATGATAACAGCAAATAGAACACGTTTCAGTGTCCACAGGAGCACCTGCCGACTGCCTCAGGACACAGTCCCAGACCTGTATTTGAAAATGTCAGTTTGAAGCATAAATTATGTTCTTAAAGACGTCTTGGCCATGTTAGATAACTTCTCAGTGTGTTACACATGGTCTGAATGAGCGTCCAGTTCTCATAAAATGCCTATAGGATGACTCATGGCACTCAAAATGGAAGCCACCCCTCACCTGCTGTACTGAGATCATGTTGTTATGAACACATCTGCTAAGCATGCTGTTTCTGTGTTTAGGGAACCGGTGATGCCAACTGTGTCGATGAAATTCTCAAGGTATGTACGCACTTGTATTTTTCTAAATATGATGTCTGTCAGGCCACAAGTTCGCCATGATTAGTCAGAGAAAAGCCATTTGATTAAAGGAGCACTTGATATTACTCACTCTAATCTGCATTTTTTTTCCCCTATGTGTGCTTCTTCTTTACCTTTTTTTTTTTTTTTTTTTTAAAGGAAATGACTCAGTCGTGGCCTCCTCCACTGACAGCCATCCACACTCCCTGCAAAACAGAGCCCTCCAAGTTTCCATTCCCCACAAAGGTCAGCGCTGCACCACTGGCTTTGTCGACTCAAGAGATTCTGTGTTTTGATGTATGAATAAAGTCGAATTGTTCATTTTTAGTTTTTTGTGGTGTAAATAGGCCTGACGTGACACATGCATCTACTCAGAGAAACTTTAAACTATTAAGGGAAGGCACTTATTACTGATTTCAGGTTCAGTTAACTGAATTAGGTGTTCATGTTCATGCTTGGACAGCTTCAAAATATAGAAAGCCACGTGCTATAAACATAAAGAGAAACAGTTTATTTAGTTTTATATTCGACGGACACATTTTATTGTGATGGAATGATACAATAAACTGGTTAATGAAGAAATTAAATGAGATTTTTCTATTTTCCGCAGGATTCCCACCCTTTTCCAGGCGGACACAGTGAGTATCCCATTTCAGACCTGCACAGGAGAATACTTTATGCACTTTTGCTGAATTCTTCTGCGTATTTAACTTTTTTTTGTGTGTCTTAGAGCGAGGCGGTTCATCAAAAAGCTCCGGCAGCCACCAGCTTAAAGATTGCAATGACCCCCCGACGTAAGTGCCCCAGTCTTTTTGTCTTTTTCTCCTCGTTATACACCAGTGCTATAAAGCTACCAACATCCACCCAACCTTTGAGTTAGGGACCCTAAAGTAAGCTGAACCACCTCAGACTGCAGCAATAACACGGCTGTGAATACCTGAAAAGATGTAACCATGTTTCATTGCATGTTCACAGTATGCTGAAAGAAGACTTGATGATCAGCAGCAGTGAGGACAGTGATGGTGAACAAGAAGCCAAGAATGCCTCAAGAAACACATCAGCAAGGTGAAACTTTGTGATGACTGTCAGCGATTTTTGACTCGCGGTTTGGCAGGACCTTAATAAGAAATATTTGTTGTATTATGTTCCTTGCCCTGAAAATGTCCCACTAAAACACTGGCTCTCACTATATTGAACACTTCTAATCTACACGAGGAGGGTGAGACAAAAGGCAACGATGCTCTTTGTGATCATGTCCCTGCATTTAACATGGCTAAAAGTGCATCTTTTGCACAGCACAGTGTAACACTGCTCGACTCCTTTTTTACCGAACAGCAATAACAGCGAAGCAGCGGAGCAATCGAGGGAGGATTCGAGCAGCCACAGCGGCTCGGAGAGCAGCTCGGGCTCCGACAGCGAGAGCGAAAGCAGCACTACAGACAGTGAAGCCAACGAGCACCCGCGGCCCGTCTCTCCTGAAGTAATCATTTCACTTAAACTTCGTCAAATGCTGTGGTTTTTACGCCTGTTTCACCTAGTTTTCTGCATGATCCAAACAGCTCATAACAGTACTGATATACAGTTTAAAGTGGGACTGTTATGAGATGTTAACTTTATCTTCCTGTATGTCGTCTTTCAGTTCATTAATTCTGTGTTCTTCTGTGCCTCTTCAGCCTGAACAGCCCATGGCCAACAAGTGGCAGTTAGACAACTGGTTTAAGAAGACAAAGTTCTCCCCTGCTTCCCCGGTGGAAAACAACAGCGTTGCACCCAAGTGCAAGAAAGAGGGCCGAGATAACAGCTCAGGGCGTGGCTACGCTAGCCAAGGTGGGGGTTCAAAAGACTCAACGGCCCCGCCCCCAAGCAGGGACCTACGGGCACCGCAGAAGGGTGCGGAGAGTGGCCGCGGCCGGCAAAAATCCCCGGCTCAGACCGATGGCAGCGCAAATCCTCGAATCCGTGTGGATAAAAAGCAGCCCAAAAAATCAGAGAAGCCTCCTGTGGTGGAGGAGCCAAAGGGAGGTCTAAGAGTGGAGAGCGAGCCCGCTCCAGAGCTACCTCCTCACCGACCCAAAGCCGCCACTAAGGGTTCCCGCAAACCCAGCATCAAGAAAGAGCCCAAATCCTCTCCTCGACCCACTGCACCCAGTGTCACCACCACTACAGACAAACGCAAGACCAAGGCTCCCACAAAGACTCCCCAGTCTCGGGAATTTGTTGACACAGACTCTTCGTCATCAGACTCTGAGGGAAATGACAGCATCCCGTCCTCATCGCAGACACCCAAGTACACAGAGAGTATTAGGACCCCTGTGTGTGTTTTATCTCCCATGGAGGAGAAGGAGCTGTTGTCTCCACTTAGTGAAGCTGAGGTGCGCTACCCTGCGAGGCAGCCTCAGCAGCAGGTTCTACTTGTTAAGATAGGTTAGTTTCTCATCAGTCTCATTGTATTCTGAGCACTTGTGCTACGCTTCAGTAGCTGAACTGAAGTTTTTCTTTAATTAAACCCTACCCTACCCTTCCTTTTTCCTTCCCATTTCCCATAGATCTCAGCTTGCTGTCTCGGATCCCAGGACGATCATACAAGGAGCCTGTAGAGATAAAAGTGGAGAGGGAAGGCTCTCTAGACAGGGACAGCAAGGAGTTCAGCAAGCAAAACAAAACCAAGAGGAAACACAAGGTACAGCCAATTTAAGTGTGCGTTTGTTGTTTCTGTTGATCACATTCCTGATCTGTCTCTTATTTTAAAATGAGTGTTCATTTCTACTGACTAGCTTTTATTCCCAGAACAGAAACTATCTGAATAATCTACAACCAGATTTCCACTAAAGCCAGAACGAGCATTTGAGCCAAAGAAGAATTGATTACATTTTGGAGATTCAGACCTGGCTTCCCCTCCTTTAGTCATAGCTAATAAACAACCAGGGAGAAAAGTTAAATGAATCCAACAGGAAATAGCATTTTATTGTTCTGTGTTTTATTCTGAGTCTGTTCTTGTTCCTTATTTCTTGTTTTTACCTTTAGAACGACGAAGAAGGGTCAAAGCCAGAGAGTAAGCGATTCAAGCAGGAGAATAAGTCTCATCATAAAAGCAGCAGTAAAGAGTGAGCATTCTTCCTTTTTGCCTTCTTTTCTTCTTCAATGTCTCATCCTCTGGTCTTGACCTCTAAAGACCATTGCCAAAGCATAAAAGGTTCATTCCACCTCAGCCTCTTCAAGCTGCACCCGTTTACCTTCATTCCATATGTTCTCTGTTGTGGAATGTTAACACGCAGCAGTACTGCTGCAAAACAAATGCATTTAATAGATGCTAAATCTATCTAATGGGTCATATCTCACCAGGTCGAAGAGGTCTTTGGAGAAGAAAGAGGAGCCAGTCCCCTCTCCTTCCATTTCCGGTCCTCAGCGGACACCTAAGGCAGAGCATCTGAGTCGGAAGAGGACGGTCAGCCAGTCCTCCACCTCGCTGTCGAGCGGGACCGGATCTGGGAAAGAGGGGAGTCGCAGCACCAAGGGCAGCTCGGGTTCCAAGCGTGGAAAAGTCGAGGACAAGAGATGCAGCACACGCGATGGCAAGGTGTGTGTGAGTAACCCTGTGGTGGGGAGTGTGAGAGCAGTCATTCATCTCAGCCACGCTGCAGAGGGCTTAAAGGAGAGCAGTCGAAACCAATGTTCATCAATGGGGGGGGGTACCTCTTTGTGTATATTTGTGCTGACCGTAAGAGTACGCATCTTTTTAAGAAAGTGATTTAAATCCCAAATCATGTGTTTATGCTGTTTCTATAAACCACGGCTGAAAATGGACTTTGTTTTATATTTGGATCCATTTCATTTACAAGTCCAATATTTATAGGATTCAATGCAGTTCTGCCACTGGCTTCAGTTTCACTCTTCTTCTTCCATTTCTTTACCAGGCTGTTATTTTGAATGCGTTTTATTGTTATTATGGTGTTCCTGAGACTTTGTGAAACTTTTGTGCCTGCTGTCTCTGCAGGAGAAATCCTCAAAGAGCTGTGATAACCAGCTGGCTGTGCCTCCTCTCCCCACGGATGGCTCCAAAAGATCCAAGCTGGTGTTTGAGGACAGGTAAGAGGAGCTCTTTCCACTGCGAATAACCTCTCAGTGGGACACAGAAAAGAACTGCTGTGGGGATCTAGGGTTGCCTTTGATGCATGGAGCTGTAGGAGGTTGGGGAGGTCATGAATAGATCTGGCTGCATGCCAGAAAAATTATGTAAATTTCCATTTTAAGAGGCCCGCTGCTGGGACTTTGTGTCCTTTTCATGCTGTTTGTAAAGAAACAACATCTTGCTTCTCATTCTTGTGTTTTGTTCCTTGTTTTGATTTAATGGAAGAGATGTTTAAGAAGCTGAGGCATTTCACAGGGTTGTAATGTTTCTGGTGAACAATTTAGCTTCCGTCTGTGGTTTAGAGAAGTCAGCAAAACAATTTGATCTGCTAATGTTTCTGTTTCAGGGTTCATTCAGCTGATCACTACTTACAGGAAGCCAAGAAACTTAAGCACAATGCGGATGCACTGGTAAGAGCCACTATTTATTGGTGTGACTGAGAGGTTCTGTGTCGGTTGTTGGAGAGAGGACTGTGAAATAAGTTAGAAACACCCCGGTTTATTGACACGGTCGTAGTATTGATTGATCTTGATTGAGAAGCCCCCTTTTCTCTCTTTGCTCTCACAGTTCCTGGGCATTACTTCGATTGATTGTGATTCATTCAGTGTGTAATTCATACAAACCATGTCAGTTTAATGCCGTCATCGGCCAAAACGCCGTTTCTCCTTTTGATTGTGCTCTTCCATTTACAGGTGGACCGTTTCGACAAGGCAGTTTTCTACCTGGATGCTGTGGTGTCCTTCATTGAATGTGGCAATGCTCTGGAAAAGAGTGCCCAAGAGGCCAAGTCGCCCTTCCCCATGTATGCTGAAACAGTGGAGCTCATAAAGTAAGGACAAGCATGAACATGCATCGCTGTCACAGATTACAATTTAAAGTTGACTCATTAATCGAGTCATAGAAGTTTGAAAATATCAGCTTTTCTACTTGTGTAACACATTCTCATGTAGAAAGACATGTCAGCAGGTAAAGTGCATTCTAGGTAATGTGATATCCAGATTTCAACAAGGAAGAAGAATGTTTTCTCTGCCTCTGCGGCGCTGATGTCGATACTCTTCAGTGCTCAGTTCAACTAGTACTGAGTGTGAAATTGAAACGTTACTTAGTAAAAATAAGTGGCATCTTGGTTGCTTCAGCAGCTAAACTTGTGCTCTGCCTTTGTGTTCAGGTACACTATGAAGTTAAAAAACTACATGGCCCCAGATGCTACTTCAGCAGACAAGAGGCTAGCTGTGCTATGGTGAGTACGCTGACTGACACCATGTTTGATGTGCTCAGCCTCCCAAAGCGCTCGTGTGCGGCTGTTGCAGTTTGTTTCTCTTTAATTTGAAACTGACCACATATCTGGTCTTTACTGCCTTCTTTTGCAAGTTTTATATAAATTTTGTTTTTGATCAATTTCTCTCTCCAGCCTTCGATGCCAGTCTCTTCTCTACCTTCGGTTGTTTAAGTTGAGGAAAGACAGTGCTCTGAAATACTCCAAAACACTCACCGAACACTTGAAGGTATTTTTATTCACTACAAACTGAAGTCCTTTCTGTCACAAAGCAAAAGTTATGCAACAAGTTAGATGTTCGTCATCCTGCTTCCTCTCAGCGTGCTTCATGTTCTTTCCCTCCTCTCATTTGACAGAACTCTCTGAGTAACACCCAGGCTCCCTCTCCTGGACTGGGAAAGTAAGTCGTGTCCTCTTTTGCACTTTGAAGACTTTTTTCACTGTATGTTAAACGAAACATCTGTTTCCTATCCAGTCTCTAATGTTTGGGGGAAAATATTGAAAGTCTCTTTTCTTTCTCCCCTGTATCAGCATGCAAATATCTTCTTTTTATATGTTGTTGTGTCATTCTGGGCAGTAGAAATTCCAGCTTGTGCTAAGTCAGTGCTTTTAAACTCAATCCCGTGTCTTTGTTTGTTTCCACACACAGTAAGGCAGCAGGTATGCCCTCTCCGGTGTCACCCAAACTGTCTCCGGGCACAGCAGGTGGCTACTCGTCAGTCAGCAGCAGCAGCAGCGCCAGCACGTCTGTGACTATACCTCAACGTATCCACCAGATGGCTGCCAGCTACGTCCAGGTCACCTCCAACTTCCTGTATGCCACTGAGATCTGGGACCAGGCCGAGCAACTGTCCAAGGAGCAGAAAGGTAAGATGCATCCATGTTAGGTTTTCTAATTGTTCGGGAAGGTGACTGTCCCTCCAGCTTGAATTGTCTCAGAAATAGCTTCAGTAAAATATACAGAGATTGGCTCTAAATGTTAAAAAATGTATTACTTGCTACTTACTTTTCACCTCATGTGGAAATGCGTAGAGAAGCAAATTCAGGTTTGATTCAGGAGCATACTTCTTGTAACATGACGTCTTCTGAGGGATTTCTCAACCATTCTGTCACAGCTGTAGTAATATCCTATGTTGAAGCGCATATGTGGACACTTGATTTCAAAATATTACCCACATGTAGTGTATTTAGGTCACGTACGTGTTTTAATGAGGTCGAAAACCTTTGGGAAATGTACCCAAAGCCTGAGTATAAGCAGAAATAGTGCTTTTATATTCCAGAATGATTATTAACGAGCATTTTTAAAGTAATTTATCAGTTAGTTGGAATGTGACATATGGGCTTTAACTCCTCAAACGCTCAGCTTTTCTGTTTCTGTGACCATTTGAATTTGAGTAGCAGCAGACGTGGGGAGGACAGGGATCATTTTAAAACCTGGTTTTCTGACAGGTTGTCTCTTCCTTTTGTCCTAACCCTCTTTCACTGTCTGATTTGCCAGAGTTTTTCTCAGAGCTGGACAAAGTGATGGGTCCTCTGATCTTCAACACCAGCAGCATGACAGAAATGGTGCGTTACACGCGGCAGGGCCTCCACTGGCTGCGCCTGGACGCTAAAGCTGTTCCCTAGCGAGGGCTCGCCGCCTGCACGCTGCTTCCTCACACACACCCACACCTGAGCCTTTTGTGCTCAGCAGCCTGTGCTTGAGGACACACACACACACATGCGCCCTCATAGCGGACGGACATAACAATTACGTACTATATGCACACACACACACACACACACAGTCCACCTCTGGTCCTCCATGTACGCTTACATGTGATGAACTTCTCAGACATATCTCCAACACTGTGTCCATTTTCTGCACCAGCTTGCCAAAAACACTGAGCAACTTAGGACTTCTCACACCTTCGGCGGCACCACACAGCGAAGCGCGTCCAAACTGCAACAGGAATCAAAAGAGCTCATCGCCTGGCTTCTTATATCGGTATTCTTACGAAGGTCTGGAAGGCCGTGTTTTTATCTCTCTGGCATGAAAGCGCTGGGTGAATTTGTTGATATGAATACACTAAAATTGGGGTTTTGTTTATAGGCTACTTTGGCTTTTAACCTTTTATTTGACTTTGTTTCACCAAAGTACCTCCCAGGAACACCAAAGGTGCTTTAAAATGAAGGTTTCTCTTTATCATTTGTGTGCCTTGTATGTGAAGCTACAGGAAAAAGTCTCCCATAATGTCTGTTTTTTTGTTATGTTAAAGCCACAGTTATCCTATATTTCTTAATCATTTTGCAGTTAGTGGAAGCTGGCACCTGTTATTATATTTTTTATTGCAGTTCCAGATTTAACTTAAAGATGGCGTTGGCCGTCGCAGATGAAGCTACCATGTGGTTCACCTCCCTTCAAAGTCTCTGCACAAGAGGATAATCTCAAAGAATGCCCCCCAACCCAAGACTTAAGAACTAAAGGAAGGGCTACTGTGCACAGCAGATTAATACTTCTGACACAAATATTTATAAAAGTTATTTTAGAAGGTATATTGATCGGTTTAGTAGTTTTTTCCTGCTCTCGAGTGAAATCAGTAGTTTCTGTTTCACTCTTTAAAAAATCGCTCTGCTCCCACTGAAGCGCAGCAGGAGCCATCACAATCCCGGCCTTAATAAAAACTCATCAGATTTTAGGCTTTCGGCTCCTACGACATTTTTCCGACACTCGTAGCTACGTTGATCTCCAAATTTCCTCAAGCGAGAGTAATTTCCACACAGTGTTATTCTTTTTTTCTTTATCCCTTTTTTTTTTTTGTTTTGTCTAGAGTATATTTTTCTAAGGAACAGCAGGGACTGTCATTAGTATTGAAGATGGTGTCCGCACGCACGTTGCAGTTATTTGCATTGCAGTTTGTAGAAACTGGGCCTGAGTTTCAACTAATTTGGCACAACAGAGCAAATTTCTCTGAAAGTTTAAAGTCGTTTAGGAAAAGAAACTCGTCAGTGATGGAGATTAGCAGTGTTGCATTTATATGAGAGTTTAAAACGTATGACTGTATGTCTCAAATAAGAAATATAATGACCAATATAAATTCTATTTATATACGAAGCAGTTTTTTCTTTTTCTAGCCAGGCAAATGCAAAATTCAGGATGGCAACAGGTGTTATGAGAACAAGTATTTCTAATGTTATTGTTCCTATTTGAATCCTAAAGCTGAAATCATGCTCGTTTTTACAGGAAAGTCAACGGTACAGCAGGCGGAGTAGCATCGGCTGAATGTGTACGCCTACTTTCCACATTTGATTATTTCTCACTGTTGACTTAAAATGAGCTGTCGTCGTTGAGTATTTTAAGCCGACCATCTGACTAAAGCATGCTGGAAATGCAAAGCCTGGGCCAAATGGGTTTTGTGTCAACTGTCACTGGTGGACAATGGGGTGCCACAGCGTTCGGGGCACGTCTTTGACTTCCTTTTTCTAGCTTCTCTTTACAACTTAAAGGCTTCTTGGCCCGGCTTTGACCATTTTTTTGTTTGTCACACTTCGTTCCTCCACTGGCTCCCTGGCCTTTATTGCAAGAGGGGATACTGTTATTTTCTCTTACACTTGAAGAAGAGGAAGTGTTGTTTTTTTGATCTATGCAGGATTTTTACAAAAAAAAAACCTTTTTTTTTTTTTTTTTTTCTTAGCTTGGATTTGTTTTTCTCCATCTTCATTTCTTCTTTCTGCCTCAGTGAGAAACCTGTTGAACTCAAGTGTCCAACGCCTTCAGCTTTTGCAATTTTTGTGTACTGGTTTTAGTATACGAGTGTATATAAATCCTTTTTTCTTTTCTTTTTTTATAACCAAACACGGATGGCTTTGAGCCATTTTGTACTTAAAGCTGGAGGCAACTTTTCTCATAGGAATTCCTCTTTGGGTTTTGCCAGCCCAGTCCATGTCTTCATACACTGGTACACTTTGTAAGTTGATGTCAGCGCCTTGTGTTCCCTACACTATCTTCTTAGTCATACGTTTAAGGAAAAAAAAAAAAAAAAAGAACAAAAAATTAGCATTAGAGCCATTTTTAACAGTTTGCTACTCACACTTATTTATTTTTCTGCCCCTTTTGCTTAATGTTTTTTTCTATTTAGCCTCTTTAAGGAGCACCGTTTTATGAAATAGGAAGATGTAAATGTACTGGGGTTGTTCATGAGATTTCATTGTAAGTAGTAATTAATATTAATTCTAACTTGAAAATATCCAGGGTAAGATGAGGTGTTTTTTTTGACATTCAGTAGGAAGATGGTAACACTTGCATGTTTCTATTTAAATACAGTTGTATAAATTGTAAATATAACATTTCTTTAAGGGTGAATTTCTACTACAGGTTGACATTTTTATTAAATTTAAAAAAAAAAAATTGCTGTAAATACATTGTGAGATACTTTATGCACATTGGTTTTTCTGTATGGGCTTTTGTCCTCCCCCCCCCCCCCCCCCATGTTGTTGCAGATCACATCTGGTCTGTTAACACTGTATATCAAGTTGATTTCTCAGTCCTTTTCTTACGTGCTCGTATACTTTGTCTTTCACTATCTCACAGTATCACGGTCGCCACATAATCATTAATGTCTCAGAATCCAAGTGCGAATATTTTTTTGTCCTCTGTATTTGATATGGAGCTGTGTACTTCATTAAGTGTATATTGTCTGGATGGATGGATGAATGCATGGATGGATGGATGGATGGATGGATGGCATGTACAGTCTGTCGTCTGTTTCTTCCTCAGAGAGATGTGTATTTACTATGTGTCCATTTGGAGCAACTGGTCCAACATGTCTTTTGAAACAGAGGTATTTCTCCACACTTCAGAACAGTTGTAGCAGTTTATACAGTATGTTGTATAACAGCTTTTCTAAAAGTCGTCTCCCAAGTGAGACCAGCAGCATACACTATGTACAATAATCTAAATTGGACTGGTTTTAAGAGAACTGATGATAGAGATACTATATATGATGGATGCAATATGACTCAAGGTACTCGTTGAGTTTGATCTTCAAACCTAGGTTATGTAATTTAAAAGCATTTTTGTGCAGTGAGTATTAATTGTGACTAATGAGAGTCTGTCCTAAATATTCTTTGTATTTTGCTGTATTGAGAATAAAATATATATGGAATATGTTTATGAGTTTTGGTTATTTTGTATCAGCGGCGTGAGTTTCGTGAATTCTGAACTCTTGCATTTGTTTCCATCTTGTGAAGACGATATAAACCCAGCATCCCACCTTTTTTTGGGTTGTAAAGTGGCTCCTGTAGCTGTTAAGTGCAACTGAGTATGACTGTATTACCATCAATAATGCATCAATAATAATGTGTTTCACGGCTCCAACTGGGGTTTCTGAGGGCTTCTCAAAGACTAACAGTTAGACGTGTGTCAGTAGGGTTTAAAGTTTGGATTGACACACGTCTAACTTTGGACTGACACACTGTTAGTCTTTGAGAAGCCCTCAGAATACCCAAGTTGGAGCCGTGAAACGCATTATTATTGATGGTAATAAATACAGGATTAAATACAGAGAAATGAATGATGGATTTAAATGGGAAAAGTAGTTTTTACTTTCTAGAGGCAATTTATGGGTATTTTAGATGAGGGCCGCTCTAAATATAAGTAACAATGTCGCATTTTCTGTGCCTAAAAGCACTCTTTTAAATCTGTCCACTGTGTTGAAACCAGATAACAGCTGTGTGGCACATTTACTCACATTTAGCTCATAACATTATGAACTATTAAGATGATTCGGCCTCGATTGTTGGTCTGTTTCAAATGGAAAAAGAGAAGTGTTCAGTTAATCTTTCTGCGCTTGTAAATACAAAAGTATTCAAAGTAATTTATATAGCTTTGCACTGCAGAGCTTCTTACGAATGATTAGCTCCTCTCAATCCACAATGTGCTGCCTCAGACCTTTAACTCCTCTGTGGACCGTTTGTTTCTTTCATCACGACATCTTTCATATTACTTTGTTTTTCCCTTGTCAAAGATGGGCTGTCTTCCTTTCACAATCATTGACTTATTATCAAACAGCACAACCGTGAGCACAGACATGTAAAAGGCCACATTGATCTCACACAGGACTCAGACACCCACGCTGAGAGAGACAAAACAACCAGAAAACATATGTAATATGGTTGTTTTGTGTAATGTGGGGATCATCTTAACCAGTCTTCCCATTTTGTGTTTCCTGTGGCCATTTTGTCTTTATGTGATTGTTTAGCACCTCTTTATGGTTGTTTCATATTTCACTTTGCCCTTTTGTTTCTCTTTGTGGTCATTCGACTTGTATTCTGTTTTGAACATTTGTATATTTTGTAACCTGTCACGTCTGGGTTATACTATCTTATTATTACTTTTTTCCCCCCTAACTTTTTTTTTAGTCCTATTCCAGTCTATTTGTCTCTCTTTGCTGCCATTCGGAGTCTGTTTGTGGTCATTTTTGCTACAATTTGCTATCACGAAATTTTCTATTTTAATATTTTAATTTCATGTAATTTAATTCAGAACTTTTTATATTACTCTTTTATGTGTGTTTTTCCATGATCTATATTTCAATTCAGTAAACTCTACATGTCCACAGTTTGTATATTTTACTGATTAAACTTTAGCTGCACGTCTAATTTGTTGTTTTTGGTGGGACGCTAAAGCTGTCACTGTTCAGATTAAGCTTCTGAATTTAAACTCATCAAAACAATACGGGATAACACACATTTTCACTGCTCCGTCATTAAAACAAACCGACCAATGAGGTGTCGTATATTCCCAAAGTGTCCGCCTCCAACTACATCTGATTGGTCTACTTGGTCCTCCGTTACCTTTCATCCGCTTCTCCTGCCAGGGAATAAGGTAAACTAGCTGCGAGGGGAGGAGGAGGAAAGCTCATTACTTAACGATGCCAGACACACTAGTCATTTACAGATAAGGGACTTGTTCCCATTAAATTGTATAGAGACTTTTTTTTCCCTCTGTTCCCGACTCGAGAAGGGGGGACCCATCACAGGGAAACAAGGACTACAAGTTGAACATCGCGGAGTGACCGAGAATCGCCAGGTACGTGAAGGGTACTCGGGCAGCAGCAGGTGCATTTAGTATCACCCTGGCTGCTCAGTTTCGGTTGTCAGCTGTCACCCTCTTGGTAAATGTTTACTGTGAAGACAGTCGAGGGATAGTTTTATGAAAACGCATCAAGTCTTTTGCAATAAACTTCTGTTCATACGTGGAGTTTTTAGAAAATGTTGTTCGTAAACAGGATTGAAAAACAGGACTGTCCTTGAACAAGCCACAGCTGCTCACAGTTAATTTCTGTTAGCGGCAAACATAGACGGGCTTTCAAAAAGTTACTGTTTTCTGGATCTGATCTTTTTTACTGACTTGATAGACATATTTATTATATTTTATGTTTTTATTTATGGTCTTTAATTTGCTATAAATTGCCACTTCTCGGTCGTAAAACATTGGGCACATGAGTGAAATATTGGGCAATAATAAACAGTAAAACTAAAATCCTTTGCCTCCACCTTGAATGATGCAGGGTTTTGGATTGTGGGGAAAAACATGCAACATTTTAAATGCTACTTTCGATGCAATTGGCAGCGTAATAGACTGGAGAGACCAACTGCTGCCTTAACCACTGTTATCACCACATGTAATTGCTGTTGCCACACTCATTGTGATGCACACAGCCTGCTGCTTGACAGAACTGAGAAAACAACATAAAATTGTCCTTACGTCACCTCATCTCCTTCCCTTAAAACTGATCCCGTGCTCTAAATTATTCACGGGAGGGCCTTTTTACCAAATGAGTGGAGTATGTTTTATTTAAAGTGGGAACAAAAGGCATCGGGGCTGTGGCACGGTGGCTCTGGGGGAAACCAGACACTGGTGTTTTGTGCTGTGGCAGAATCTGATGCACTCATGCGGCGTGTTGGTTGGATGGTGGGTGCATGAGTCGCACACTGGGCCCCTCTGTGTGCTGCTGCTCGATGCCATGCTCCGGCCAGGACTGCTGCACCCCACATGGCGTCACCCAGAGGCTGGACAGAAGTTAGTCATGGTGCTGTTACACGCTAACATATACACAAAGACACAAGAGTGCACTGAGACACCAAAGGTGCTCACATAAACACCATCTGACCCCACTCTCATTTATCTGGAGAGTCCTGTCAGATGAAGCAACAGTGACTTGATGCTAAGCCAAAGCATGCAAGCAAATGGCAATACACCCATTTGTTGATATCATCCAGCTGGTGTGTACAAAAGCCTGAGTTGGTAGAATTTGTGTTTACAGGAAGATTAAATAAGAAGGCAAGACGGAAACAAAAGCTGGAAGTAAAGGGCAGGGCAGGGCTGTAAAATGGAGAAGGGTCATAGGGGCTACGTGTAAACGTAGCCTGGCTGTTGAAACATGATCTCTTTCGTCATCCTCGTTTTTTACCGTCTCTCTTTCTCCAGGAAAACAAAGTCTAGAAAACAAGATATGTTTGTGAGCTGCAGCCCCATAACCAGCGATCAGCTTCCGGCTTAGAAGAGGGGCCTTTCTGTGGTGTTGGATTCGTTTTTTCAAGCTGTGGAAAATTACTCTTTGTGCGTGTGTGGCTTTGACTCGGATGTTTACATTCTTTATGTGACCTTTCACACAGCTCACCTCGAGACGATTGAACTAAATCTCTGTTTGGGATCAGTTGTGATGGGTTGAAATGATTTCCGCAGCATTGAGGCAATGACACACTAAAAAGTCGTTAGTTCAGATAAAGTGGGATTACGAGCATGAAAGCAGCTACAGGTTGAATAATCTTCATCAGATTATCAGATGCTGCTGTAATTGGGTCGTCATCGCTCTGTGGCAACGCTTCCAACCTCACTCAAGGTGTCAGACAGTGGAGCAGGATGTAGCAGTAAGGTGTCGTGGGCTTAAATCAGTTAACGGCTCGTTGCTTTCTGTTATCCTGACATTGAAAAGTCACACTTTCCGTAATGGATTTGTGAGGTTGTGGTAATTCCGCCTCTCCCTTTGTGGCTGTCTGGTGTGAGACCTCCCCGGCAGTTGATTTTCAGGAAAGTAGAAATGTCTTCCCTTTGTTAAGGAAAGAGCAGAAGTAGAGCGTGACTCATCCCAGTGGGAGAGGAATCCGCTGGCATCACGTTGAACAGAGAAGTGTCCGACTCTGCTGCTGTTTTTGGAGGAATAAAAAGAGAAATAGGGGAGCGGGGGGGCAAGGATGCACTAAACTACTGTAAATCGGATAATTGAGATCATGTCTGTTGGGTTTAAGGTGGAAGTAAAGGCCACGTTCCTCACCAACGTTCACCAGATGTATCATTGTCAGTGAGGAAGGAGATAAAAAAAGCGAGCTTGTGTCATACTTAAAGTGTGGTGACTCTGGGACGGGAGGATGGTGGTTTGTTGCCATAACGCGGAGGTGTGGGATGATCATTTTGATAGGGAGGCCTTGGAAAGGCTGAGAAGTGAAGGAATCTTTCTGCACAGGTAAGCTGGATGTGAAGACAGGGCAGGTGCTTTGATTCTGTGAGCAGGAGCAGAGAAGATGGAGATGAAGAGTTAAAGCACTGCTAATGAAATGTCTGCTGCTTTAATCGTAAAGCTACAGAGTGTGTGTGTTTTCTGGTTGGTGGTGATGGAAGTCAGGGCTTTTGCTACTATATGTTGCTGCCAGTTAATGGCCTAAAGTGAACCCCCCCTCCTTATCTGAAGTTTCCATTAACATCTTTTAAGAATGTGCTGGCTGAATTATTTCAAGGATATTCCCCTCATTTGTCCTGCACTCTGACCTCCACCTGCACGGAGCAGGTCTGCCAGCGAGCGCTTCCTTCTCCCTGCATGGCTGACATTCCACACGCTGTGGGAGTTCTCCATGCGATATGCTCATTTCACAACGGGTTCATACTCCCAACTTCATCCACTAAACTGGAGCCTGTTTGCTCCCTTTCCTCAGCTTTTTGTCTTGTTTCCTCTCTGCTCTTTTGAACTATTTTCAGCTGGGTGGGCCAAGTTTTTTGGGAGTTTCTTTCCCTTTGGTCTTCCAGGGTTTGACCGCTCACTTGTCTGTAATTGTGATCTGTTGTCAGACCCTCCCTCTTTTGTCCAAGGAGGAGAAAGGTCTCACAGAGTCTTGTATAACTGACAGACAGAAAGGAGAAAAAGTGCCTGATGGAGGTTGTTGCTGAGGACAGGCTGGAAAATATGAGCAGTTATGTGTGTCTGTCTGCCTCTTCTCGTTCTCTGACAGGACCACACCTACCCTATTGTACGGCCCTATAAGACCCTCATTGTGACACAGCAGTGTCAGGTGACACGTGGGTATTAGTGTTGGCTTTTAAAAACACTTCCTGTCCTTCCCTACGTTTTTCTTTCCTATGCACAGATCAAACCATAGCAGCAACACACTGCTGAGACATTAAAGAAAAACAGAATTAATGTTAATTAAACCTAAAAAAACCTTTACGTGCTCCGTGCAGCAGCCCAGCAGCTCTGCTCCCGGGTTTCATAGCCTCTGATGAAAAGGTGAGTGTGAGGGGTTGTCACTGAGACTTGAGCCGAGCACGGACGCTTAATGTGTGTGCGATGTTGACTCATGAAAGAGGCATTTACAGCCGTCTGACATGGCTGCAAGTAGAGTGTGTGTGTGTGTGTGTGTGTGTGTGTGTGTGTGTGTGTGTGTGTGTGTGTGTGTGTTTTCAGTCTGAGCTGAAAAGGCATTAGCACCTGGGCTGTTGAGTCAGTTATTCGAAAAACAACGAGAAAGTTGAGGTAAAGTGGGGATTAAATGATTGGTTGATGCCATGGATGTTTGATTGATTTTATTATTTAGATTACTCCGACCTGTTAACCTGTTTATTTTAAGCAAAGATCGTAGAGAGGTGCAGACATTCTCTGGCCCCTGCCCATCGCATCAGAAAATTTGATGCTTTTCACTTGCTTGTACAGTTATAAATAACCTTTTGTTTGTGTTATTGACAAGATTTGACAGAAGTAAATAAATGAATAAAAGATGTGCTCCAAGCAGCCACGAATGTGATCGCAAATCAAAACAATCAGTGATGAAACTTGAGAATTCGCTCAATTGGACGCGTATATTTTCCACAAAAAAAAAAAAGACAAAACAAATAAAGTGTCATTTCTCTCCCAGGGTTCAAAGTCCAAAGTGTACCACAGTGTTTTCTGGTGAAGTTTAATCTCTATGCGATTTGTTTTACAGCCCCCCCCCCCCTGCTCAGAGGTAGGAAACCTGCACTGCCAGCAGTAAAATGAGCCCATTGTGATCAACTCCTCCAAATTAACCACGGTGGCAGACTTGATGCTGGGAAACACAATAGAGATTAGAAATCACTTGACACCCGAGCTTGATGATCAGTCCTATTGGGTTACTGTGTAAGTTTCAAAAGCAGGACAATTAAAAGTTAACACCAGCTTAATCAGGCTTCAGCACAATAGACTGGATCTGTAACCAGAGGTGGAGGCGGGACTGTGTAATTACCAGCAGGTTAGACGCTCATTTGCCCTTTTGATAGAGCTCCAAAATCTGTTCTGCCGTCGAGTAGACGCCAGGTGGGTCGATTTAAAAAACGGAGACCTTATTGTAACTGTGCTGCAATATAACCAAGAACGACAGTATGAAGGATGAATTAATGACTTTCTTTCTTTAGGTTCGAGTCGCACTTACTCAGAATGACTTATTATGTGAGACATAGTGGCTCGTTCATGGAAAAGTTATTGCTTGTGATTGCTTTGTGGTGCCCTGAAGAATGCACGGCAGAGAGCACTCATTAAATCTCACATCCCAAACCTTCAGTGTCTTGGTGCCAAAAAGGTGAATGATTTCCTTAAAGGTGGAGAAAATACGTCATGTCGTGAGTGCAGTTTTCCCCGGTGTGATGTTGAAGCTGTAGCAGCACTTTGCTCAGTTAGCACAGAAAAGTCCACTGAAAAAGTGCTGGAAGTGTGAAGCCCCTGGTGTTCAGTTCTCCGTGTTCCCACCTCCGTGAGGTGCAGAATGAGAGGCCGTGAGGAGGTAAATGGATGCATGGCCTAAACTTTCTTCTCCTCTCGTGGGGCTTAATCTAACTGCTTAATAGTTTTGATTGGGAACAACGGAGGCCGTGTTGCAGTTTCCAGCCACTGATCAGGATCCTGTGTCGGGTATTTTAGACTCTGATGTCAATCTTGAGTTGAGCCCATATTCTAGCTCCATTTCAGCAGGTTTGCACAAATGCTCACGTCTTTAGACATTTTTGCAGAACGGCATATCTTGAGAGATGTTATCAAGCCATTTGCTGTTCTGAGGCTTTTATCTCGTATCAAATTATGCTTCAAAGACGGGAAAGCCTTATCTATGGTCCGATTAGGAAATCTATCAGCCCCTGCCTGGCTGATAGATTTCCCTTGTGTCTCAATGCGCAGTGTCGGAATGAGAAGAAGCAATTCTTTGGACAAATAGTAGCTAAAAGCTGGACATGAAGCGATCTCTGACCACTTGCTGTGCGACTGTGAAAACTGCTGCTTTTGTGTGGTTTGAAGTGATGTTTCACCATTTTTACTCTCAGCTGCCAAAGGAGATGAGGCACAGCCGGCTTTCCCAAACCGCAGATGCTGAAACGCGTCTGTGCAGGAGAGCAGCTGGCACTCAACTCCCCCAGTTAACGTTGGTCTCTGTCAGAGGAATGAGTGGGAGACCGAAGTGTCGACGGAGAAGAAACAGGCTGAGTAAGGTGGATTTAGAGGCTTTTCCACCTGCAGGGCCTCCGGGGACCTACTCTGCAGTTTAAGAGACTTAATTATCAGTGAATTTAGTCTCTGCTTTCGTCTGCATTCATAGTTTTCAAAGTGCAACTTTCAGGCTAACGACAACCGTACCCAGACCTAGGTTTTTGAAAATTGATGTAAAGTGTATGCCCTACAGTGGCATTTAGAAAAGGGTTTTACTTTTGAATGGGGGAATCCACTGCTGGAGGGGTTGAATGATGATTCTGCTGGCAGGTGTACGATACGAGTGGCTGCAAGGCGTTGATCACTAACTGCGACTTGTCTTACGCCCCATAAAGCGCCGTAAAACATTCTGAAACATAGTTGTGTTCAGTGTTCTGGCTGCATCCATGGCGTCCTTGTCTTTTCACCTGCGTGAAGCACATCTGGGCAAGAATACGAGCTCTGCGCTCCCCTTCAGCTCAGAAAAACAACAGATTCTGTGTCCTGCAGTAACAAAACATCCCACAAAACGATCTGCTAACTTTATCAGAAGTGCTAAAACCTCACCGCCTCCTGTACCGTACACCATGACGGAGCAACGCCGCCTCCTCCTGTTTTCCTCAAAATATAGTGTGTTGACGAAGTAAATACGTCTGTTACAGATGTTACAGATAGGCTGTCCTGCACGCTGGAAATCTGAAACTATTTTCTCTGAAAGATGCGTCCCCTCTCATGTCTGTTGCCGACGTCTCTGTCAGCCATGTTGAGGTGACATGAATGTGGGCTGCTATCCCTCACACGGTGCCCCTATCTGCCCGACGGGTTGTTTTGCAATTCAAATCTGGTGCAACACTGAGCAAATGTTTCCTTGTTGTCCCGAAGCTGCCGCTGCTCTACAGGACAGCATATCGTGTATCTGCACTGATCTTTTCATGCTTCAGATGCATCCTGACAGGTGTTAAAGGAGAGATTGGATGCATGTTTCATCAGTGACCTCGTTCCTTACAGCTTTTTATTCTTGTATTTCGCTTTGTTTTCTCCTTATTTTGCAGACATGATGTCACTGACATGTACATCTGACAATAGGAGCTCCCTGTGAGCAGTCCCTGCTGTTAGGGAACCTTCTCCCATGACACATTTTTCTGTACGTTGCTCTGTGTGGAAATGACTTGACCTTTGAGGGATCTGTGGACAGACTGAGACTGCACTGAGAAGGTAAGCTCTTACTTAGATTTTTGTCAGTTGCAGAAGTTTGATTACAAAAGAAATGAGGAAACAGGGCAAATATTTACTTAGTAGAAATGTACTGTGTCCTCGTTATGGAAAAGATTGCACAGAGTTTGATTTACAACCGACAGTCTTCCCGACTCACTTCAAAGCAAATGAAAACACTGGTGGTGAGTTCAGGGCCCATCCTTCATGGCTAAATCTCATCGTGCAGTCCTCCAGACACGCAGCAGTGGGGTCATACATTTACTACTGAAGTCTGGAATGCGGCTTTTCTTAAAAAAAAAAAGCTTGTATTACTTTCTGTGTTCTACAACTGTCCATTCATTGCCTATAATTGCCCCATTTTAGCGAGGTCCACCGGAGCAATAAGGCCAGGTGAAGAATGCAGTTGTCTTGGAGCTCCACAGCTCATTTAGTGCGGTAACCTGAATTCAGCCTCTCCAGGAGGTCGAACAATTACGAGAGGGAAAACACCCACTTCTAACAGTGCAGTGTGAGTGTCTCAAAGGGAACTGGATATTGTGTTGATGTGGAGACTTGGGATCTGTGTGGCGGCAGATGGAGAGGAGTAAAGTTTTGCGTTTTCCCATGAAGACGGTGTGTGTTATCTGTGTAACCTAAGGCTGTGCGTGTAGAGCTTACACCTGCTGCTGTATAGTGGCTGAAATGGTTGTCTAAGGAGGGTCTTTCACCCCCGTGCTATTGCTAGTTCTGGCTATTCACGCGTTCATAATTGCTGCTCAGGCGTCTCTGGAAAATTTGCTCCTGGCACTTATTCCCCTGCATATTCCTCTCACTACAGGATTAGATATTTAACGTCATTATGCAATAGGTATTGAGACTAAATCTTTGTCCCCATGATATAACAAAGCTCCATGCTTGGCTTGTTTTTGGATGGCTTGTTTTGTCAATCTAAAGGGGTCAAGGGAATTTTTAGATTGGAAAAACAAAATTGAGCTGCGTCGAGATGCGGGGATGGAAAAAAATTTGATTTACTCTGCTGAGCTTGTTTTGTTGTGGAAAGTCCTTTTAAATCATTGCGTAACAAGTCACCACGTTATGGGTTATATATTCCCATGATCCTCCTGCGTTGCTACCAGGAAGCGTCCTGCAGATAGCTCTCTTATCAGACATGCTCACCTGCCAGCAGGTGACTGGTGAGATCATTACACAAGTGAATGTCAGTTTTGCAGCATAAGTGACATTTGAGCACAGCATTGTGTGCAAAAAAAACCCAGATTACGCTATTTTTAAAGAAACCGCGTGTGTGTGTGTGTGTGTAAGCGAGCCATGTGATTGTGTGGTGCCATTGTGTAACCACTAACTAATGTGTTTAAGCAACAGCAAATAAGAGAACAAATACGGGGAAGTTTTAATCTTTGAAAAATGTGTGAATATTTGGATTTAAACAATCAAATAAAAAGGTTTGTCCTGATTGCTACCTTCCCCGGCTGCTTATCGAGCACATTCCTCTCCATGTGCCTCTGCCAAGCGCCCAAACTATCAGAGACAGCACCATGTCGCCATAAAGTGTCAGGTGTTTGGCCTGCTGATAGGTATTGCCACAGGCTTGCCCTGTGCATAGAGTTGATTGTTTTACCTTACAGTCTTTGTGATGTTGAAAGTGTCTGACAAGACTGTCATGTTCTTTGTAAAGGACATTTTGTGTGAGCGAAGCACAGAACTAGGCCTCGGATATCAGTATCTGTGCCGAAAAAGAAGTGTGAGGTATGCAGGCGGGAACTTTTGGCAAGTTTTATATAATAAGTAATACTAGAAGGTGGGAAAAAGTTAACAAACCAGGTCACGTCCTCAAGCACGGAGACACTGCTCTGCAATGAGGTGTTGAAAGTCCATTAACAACGTTTTCCTTGTGATTCACCAGCATTTGTGTATTCTGTTATTAGAACAATACATGTTCTAATAAAGCTCACAGCAAACAAGTTTCCCTGTCTGTCTACAGTCATTTACTGTTTTCTGGTCTTATTTGGCCCCCGTCAGTAGAAGTTGCTTTAGTGGAGTCCTGTTTGCACCTCCATATTTAGGTGTTTCCTGTAATAATATCGAGCCCTCCTCCCACAAAGCCCTCTGATTGGTGAGCACAAACTGCCTGAGCAGGAATCACCCGCCATTCTGCCGCAGCTCTTCGTCTTTTTGCCGTTTTAACGCATTGACACCTGAGATGTTCAGAAGAATGTGCGGACGGATCGGTCCGGACTTTTCTCCAAAGTTGCTGTTCGCCGTGTCCTTTACAGCGGGAGGTTTTCTGCTCGAGGAGCTGGAAACTCTCACAGCTGGAAAAGCGAAGCAGGGTTGTGGGTGAGCGCCGTGTCCACGCTGTCTCACCTGCTCACCTTCTTCATCTTCAGCTGCAGGTGGATGAAACATCTCTGCAGTCCGTCCGCAGATACTGCTGCAGACATTTGGGTTCACACAAATGTTCTCCCCCTCCAGAACGTCCGGGAACCCTTCAGGACTGCAGTGCACGTGAGAAAAGGGAAGATGAAATAAGTTGGATCACTGCTTATGGAATTTCCCCAGGTGCAGGAGGAGTTGACTCCTGGCAATTACAACTCTACAAAACAGCTTTTTATCTTTGCTTGGTCAGATGCTGGCATGTAGACGATGAGCAGCACAAGGCGTATTGCAGAAAAGTGCTTAAACATTAATTGTGCTCTCGTGGGGATTTGGAGTATAATCTTTCCTCAAGTGGTCCCTCTGACAGTATAACCAGCGTTTAATCCTGCAGGGGGTTTAGCAGCATTCTTGTTTGTTCAGTGTTTAAAAAGTAACAGGTTGGGCCATTGTTCATGACCTAGAAGTTACTGTAAGATTAATTAATGATTGGTTAATATCACGAGAACAATGCATGTTGTGTCACGTCAGTGTCTCTTTTCCTCGTGCGCTCCTGGAGAAGTCACCCAGTGTCACGGCTGTCACAGTACGAGCCCAGGGGCCTCCGTGGGTGAACTGCTGCCTGTGTCTGTGGCCAGCTGGTCAGCACAGCTCTGTGTGCAGCAGGACAGACATGGTTTCTCAGGGCGACACTGAGCTAACTGGTGCACTCTCCATATCATGCCTAAACTGTACTGTGGGTGTTAGATACTGTAAGACTCGCTTTAAAAGATGGATCAGACTTAAATGAGGTTCCAGATGGCTTACGCCTGTCTTCCTTTGTCATAAAAATTGTGGTCAGAAGTGGCACATGACTTGCATAGCTCACTTATTGGGACGCTAGAACGTTCTGAGTTGCATAACAGCTTGGCTAAAATCAATGTTTCATGTGTTTCTTATTTTATACCATGCAGGTCCAGAATTATTTGGTTTCAGAACTTTGCCAGAACCAAATGCAAAGCACATTAAAACTGTGTTTTCTGCTTCCCACACATTAATTTAGTAGGTTTTACAGGATTTTTCCCCTGCGTTTTTATCCGTATTTTATTAGAACAAAATACTTTCAATATTTTTTCAAATATGTGACCTGAACCATGGATAGTTTGATCAACAAACTGCTAAACTAATTGAATCGTGATAGTTGAACAATCATTGCCCCATTTGCTGTGTTCTGGCTAATGTTGCCTGAAGGAAAAGGTGAGCATGTCATCTGCTGACCAAAAAAATGCGTCTCCAGGGACAGTTGATAGATGAGGGCCGTGCCAGAGGAGCCACAAGGGACCCGAGGACAAAGGAGGCTTTTTCTCCCAAAGAATCAACTTTTTCCACGATGATGGAGTCATTGAGACTTCTACCTTTCAACAGGAAGTGGGTCGTTTGTCATTGTGTGTGTTTTTGTTTTTCCGTGTTCGGCTTCCTGCAGGGAAGTGGCTCTTCTTTCTCCCTTTCTGTGTTTTTCCCCCTTTCCTCACGCGAAATAATACTGTGAATACTTTGAACCGTCAGCCCTGTGGTCAGGTGGTTAAGGCCTGAATCACCTCTTAAACACTAATCCGTCTTGCTTCAGGTGATGTTTATTGAATTCCATAAAAACTTCTGGTATGTCCTCCACAGAACAGACTGCATGTTGCATAAAAAAGAAAAAATGTGCCAGATGGAAACTGGAAATCATTCATTTGATGCGTGGTTGCTACTTTCTTCCACATCTGGGCCTCGGTCAGCATTAGCTCAGATTCTATCACACGTACCAGACTGCTGATATGCAGAAATAACGAATTTGCAAGTCCCATTTTTAGACTGAAGCCATGCAGCCGAACGTAAAAACACACAAAGCTCAGTGACCTGCAGCTGTGTGCTATTCTAGTGCAGAGGAATTCCTACTGTATCCAGTTAAACTCGCCATGACCAGATCATATTGCAAACCCCTGGGGGTCTTTAATACAGAAGTAATTGTCTTCAGAGAAGCCAGGTGAAAGTTTTTCATTGGCAGTGGCCTGTGCTGATTTCTGAGCGAAGCGCAGTGCAGTTCTGTGTAAATGGAGGATAGATGACAGTTATTGGCAGGCTCTTGCTGATCCTGATGCATGCTATGTGTTCGTGCCACTGTACAAGCATCACTATAAGGCTGTTGGCAGTCTGCATTGTCACAGCTCCACATGCATGTCAGTAAGTCTTTAGTAGAAGCATCGACGTTGAGAAAAGTAGACGAAAGGTTGATATTTTCAAGTAAGTATTTAGGCCAGATCAGGGCAGGAATGCAGAGCTTATTAGAGTGTGACAGCTTGTCTTGGTCAGCTAGAGATTTTAGATCCTGATGTGAGCACTGCCCAGCAACCCACAGCCACAGCCCCCCCCTGCACACATACTGCAGCCTCAGTGGAATCTGTCTTTTTCTGTGTTTGACACACACATACAGGAGGAATAACGCTGCGTTTCCCGTTCCAGACGCGCTGCCCGTCAGTGTTCAGCCACTTCCACCTTTTCAAAGCCGGCTTCCTGCACCTTTCTGTTTGATCGAGGACAATAGGTGCGGCCTGGAGAAGACTCAGAAAGTCAATGTCAGATGGAAAGTCATGGATGAGCATCTGTGTCGTTGTGGGGCCTCTTGTATTTGTTTTGCCTTCTCATTTTTCAGATGTGTAGTTAAGCAGCATTTGCGCTGTACATAAGTACAGACCGTGCTGTTCTGGGTTCACACCAGCCCTGACTCAGTAAACATGTCCCTCCCATGAGTTCTCCATTATTACTACAAGTTATTGCCTGAGGGCTTAATACTCATGGGTTGAAAAAAATTAATAAAAAAGGGGATTTCCTTTTTTTAAAATCACAATGTTCCTATTGTCTGGTATTGTTAGAATATTATGGTATTGACTTAAACTAACCTCAGTCAGACCGACATATAATCATCATCTAAACTAGCCAAAGCACCTTTGTTGTAGTTCTGGCTGAATTAAGTGTCTACAGGAGTACACTTTGGCTTGATCACACACACACACACACACACACACACACACACACACACACACACACACACACACACACACATAGCTGATAACAATGGCAGTCAGTCACCTGACTAATGTAATAGCTCAGAGTGTGACGAGGGCCAGAAGGTTATTGGAACATTTTTAATCCTGCAGAGAAAGAAGCTTGAATCTCTTGTCTTGTAAACAGGAATGGTGCATGTTCGCTTCTTTTGGGTTTTTTAAAATCGTTTCTTGTGTGTGCGTGCGAGTCATGGCTTTGCTCTGTGTTTGGTCCTCTACTCCTCGAGTTAAATCTGTCACGTCTGTGTGCTGTTTTCACAGAAAAAGTCGTCCCAGTACCGGCTGTTTCTGTTCCCAATTTAAACATTCTTCTTTTCTTTTCTTCTTTTGTTTTTGTTTTTCTGCCATTTCCGACTTTCTTTTGAAGAATTAAAATCAGCTGATTGGAAATCATTTTTCAAATTGAAAATTCAGCTGTTTTCTCTCTAATAGAGATGGTTGATAAGAATCTCTCTTCAGAATTCAATTTCAGCAAAGAAAATCTGTATTAAATCAATTTCTTTTCTTGCTCAAAAACATGGCCGACAGCTGAGCAAACTGCTCAGGCCTCGTTGCAACTTTGTGAAATTAAACATTTCTGCACAGCTTCTGATTGAGAGCTTTTTTAAGTTCCTCGGTGAAAGTGCCGGAGTTCGTCGGCCCGTCATATCAGCAGATTCTGCTCAGAGGCCCGGTGGGCCAGTCTCATGGCTGTATGGTCAAGGTCATGCTGGGACACATAACTGCAGATAAAAGGGACGGAGAAAAAAAAGCAGTCAGAAAGAATCTAACACCCCCCGTCCTCCCATTTTTTATTTTTCCCTCACTACACCAGCATCGCATCATATTCTGTCTTTCTCACTGGTTGGTTTTTAGAAAACACGACCCAGGCCGACACCTTCCCCTTTGTTATTATGTAATCATGTGCTCTCTTAATTCTTGGGGTTCTTAAGGCTTTCCTCTTCCAATATGCTGAAAGAAAGCACGTGGTAACGAGCATCCCTTTTGTGTACACCTAATGTTACGGTGCTTTTGTCCTTCTCTCTGTTCCAGTTACATTTAAGCATCATAAACAATGTGTTTCAGCAGGTGGATTCGTGCACAGTCACTAACAGAACACGGATGCACCTGTTTGCTGCACGCTGAGCTAAGAGTAACAAGAAAAAATCTGCAGAACTGTGCCCTGGTGCTGTTGGCCCAAATGGAAGAGAGGCAACAGGGGGCTTGTTACTCATGTAACGAGTCCAGTTTGAAGACTTGGGTTCATGGCATGCTTCAGAATCTTGTGAATTAAGAGCATGTCAATAAAGTTTTGCTCTCATGTGTTCATTGTGTAGAGTATAGACCAATAGTTTTATTCTTTTAAATAAAAGAATAAAATGATTTAAGCACAATGTTAATTACAATGATGCACTTTTTCATTATTCAGTGCATCATATTCATGGGTATTTCTGCTGTTGGCTGATCATGAGCTGTGTAACTTTTTTAAGTTATTAAAATGAGTAAAACTTTTTTTAGGGCAACTATTGGAGAGAAAAGGGGAATCTGGGTTATGTTGGAGATAGCTGGTCTTATGACTTTTTTTTTTTCCATTGGGGTGGAGGCTGGGAGGTCATGCATACACCCACTCGCCCCACCACCATTACCACCCCCCTCCCGTTCTCCATGCTCCCTCCTGCCTTGGCTAGTCTCCATGTGCCGGGCTCAGGGCCTTGGGAATGAATGGCGCCCCAGCTCTGCTCCGTCTTTGAAGCCGGCCAGGAATGCGAGGCCTCTTTTTTTTCTCCCTTCTCTGTTGTTCAGGCAGCCGGCAGCAGTAGCAGCTATCTGCAGCAGTGAAATATTCCCTCCGCTGCGCTCATTGTGCATCAGAGAGCCGGACGTCATCGGCTGGCCAATCAGTGGCTCCCACTAGGCAGCCTCGGGTCTCAGTGGGGGGAGAAGGGACCCACTAGAAGTCTTCCCTCTAATAACTGGCTCTCCTGGTTACTTGGTCTGGTCACCCTTGAGGGGAAGAACAATGTTCTGAATAAGAAACCAGGACGGGAATGATTAGGCTAAGCAGTATTTAAGATCAAGCCCAGGAGATGCATTTCTTTTTCAGATGGGAATCAGGAAAGTCAGTGACATAGACTCAAAGTTTGGGTGAGTTTGTCTTTGGTTTTTTTCCTTACTAATGCTACTCGAAAGTTTTAAAACTTTTAATCCAATCGGCAAGTAGCCGGTCTCTGAGTAGTTCCCTGTCTGCCTGCTGGTTATCCAGTCTTCCACCTTGTCCTCCACTTTTCTGCTGTCCTTGTTAGCTCCTCTTGTTGTTGTGGTTTGCGTGTGAGAGTATTTGTCTGAGCTGGTCACCCTCCCTCCCAGCTTTGCTCTTCTCTGTACATTTTGTCACTGCCTGTCCCCTCCATCACTTCCACTTGAGCGCTCCCCTGTTTGGGAGCCTCTTTCTCTTCTCATAGGGGAGAGGAGGCCTGGAAACTACACACACACACACATGGGAACACAAAGAAATACACTGCAGATCAGAAGCCCCTACATAAATACACAGAATCCCCCCTAATACTGTAGTTTGAAAGGCTGTTTGGAGGTGGGTTTTGTGAGTATGCAAAACGACCACCTAGTATCATTTCTGGTGCAGGTTTTTCAGCTCAGCCAATAAACTTGGCAACACTGGCAAAAAGTTTGCTCTTTGAATTGATTGGAAGGGAGTTTACAGCCTAGCTTTTAAGTGTAGCTGGAATAAAACTTCCACTGATTCATAATGTGAGCAGGACTTCTTGCAGTTCCAGACACGCTTCTTATTGATTGTTCACTAACGGCTTGGCTTGTCTTTGTTGTAGTAGCAACATTTACCTTTGTACATGCATGACTAGTTTGCAGCTTCAACCGTGATAAGAAAGTCAGGGAAACGTATGCGGGTCATGGGAGAGCGCCGTCATTAGTCTTAAACCTATCATTAACTCGCTGGACCTGGTTTCAGTACCAACAATGGTTTTAAAATAGCTGCTGATGACAGAAGGTTTTCACATGTTGCAAACTGGCAGGAATGTAATACCTCTAGGTTATTAAAGTCTTTAAACTTTTTATAGTCAGTAATGAAGCTTGTGAAGAATCCATACAATACAAACATGCCACACACAGACAATGAAAATGAGATTGAGGTTAATTGGTTTCTCATCATTAAAAGACGAGTCCCTGACTAAATGAATGAAGAGTGCTACAGACTGAGTTAGAAAGGCCCTCATTCAGTGCACCTGCATCCATTTAGTTTCCGAAGAGCTTAGTCTCCCAAACTGGTTGTAGGAGCCACCATTAACATATCCACAATTCAACATGTAGCAAATACCTGGCAGAAGAGTAAAATGGCTCATTTTCCAGGGTGTGTGAAGAGAGGTTTGACTGGGATGGCAGTGATGTGCCTTCCAAAGTGTCATCACCAACTGGAACGGGTGGAGAGCAGGGTGTGGTCTGAAATGTTTGCATGGCATTTGCAACTGTTTTTGTTGCTACGTCACCGTGTCTCAGCCTGAAATGAATTGGACATTATGAGTGACTGTCGCGAAGTTAAACGTATAAATGGCCTTTTAGGAAGTTTTTTTGACCAAAGTAAAAGAAAACAAATGCTTAATCAGGGGAAAAGCCAGACCGACTGCATTACGTTGCATTATACATCATGACTAATCCTCAGATATTTCATATGGAATTCTTAGCATTTTTTTCTGTGCTGTGACATGCGCCACCAGCCTCAAGGCCCTTAATTAGAGGCCCTACTGATGCAAAACCGCACACAGCCTCCTTCAGCAGGTGGGTCGCAGTGCTGACCTACAAAACAAAGCTGCCGTAAGCTACATGAGAAGTGGCACAGCACAGAAAAAGAGGCATAAAACCTGATGTTTGGCTCTTATAACATCAGTAGCATACCTTATAATGTTATCATGAAATACGACTTTTGATACTGTCTTTTGGGTCGTCATATATTAGGTTAAAATAGCCTCAAAACTGAAATATTTGGGCTCTTATCTTCAAAATGTCAATACAAGTGAAAGAAAAACGTAAGAAATGAACTTGGGGCTTTGGTGTGTGTCAATGGGGAAGTAATAAAAAAACAATCTTATTCATCCTACATGGATTAGAAAATGTGTTCCAGGAACTCAGCTTTACCAGGTGTCACCATTTTTAGCCTCCTGCTTTAAGCTCTCAGCTGTAAAAAGGGGCATATGATGATGTTATGCCTTTACAGCATGTAACCGATGGAGCAGCACTTCTCAGGGAAGGAATTTCGACTTAAGAATAACACTCGATTCCTCATTCAAAGTGTTTCAGCAGGGAGCAGTTGGCTGAAACTATTACCTCTCTCTTTGCAAACATGTAGCTGTTTAAGAATGTCTGTCGTGCATAAAGTGCAAATAAAGTAGGAAGGCATTTCCTTTTCTGTGAAAGTGAGTGCTGTTAGGCTGCAGGCCATGGCAGGCTGTCAGTCCTCCACAAACATCTGTGTTTGTGTTAGATTTTCAGCCTGGCATGTCAAAGCTTTTTTTGTTGTTTTACTTTCCAGTTGCAGCATAAACTTGCATTCTATGTCAAACCATCGCACCTTTGAGCAGTCACTCGCCCCAGATGCACGAGCAAAGCCGAGGCCTGATTTAAGATTTCAGTCTGATAACCCGTCTGTGCTGTGTTTGTGTTTTCTCCCCCAGGAGCAGACGGTTTTTCAGGAGGCTTTAAAGGAAGCAGGAAAAATGACCTAGTTAGCTACAAGAGTAAAAAAGACAACCTGGTGCAAATGTGTTGCTGGTAATTTCCCCAATTTCAACCATAAGGAGGACACATGCATCGGCGCACATACCAGTTCACCATATTTACAAACCCTGCCCTTCCCTTCCTGCCATTTGCCCCAGTCCTCCATGGATTCCTACAGCTTCCACTTTGAGAGAATGAGCAACGTGGACCTGCATCATCTAAGCCTGCCTGTCAGCCGGCTATCCCCAGCCAAGTCCCACAGCAGCATTGTCGAGCAGCTTGCACACCACCAACACGGCAAAGGAGACTCTGCCTACAGCTCCTTCTCTGGTGGCTCCACTGCCCCAGACTACCCCTCTCCGTTCCTCCCAGACGACCTTCAGTCCAGCACCTGCAGCCACTATGCTGATTTTAAGTATGTGAAGTCCATTTACAATCCAACCCAGGTACTGCAATCGGACTCAAAGACCATGGACCAGCTCTTTCGCTCAGTTGAAGCTATTTCACAGCAATATCGCAACAATCACTGTAGTCACAATGGGAATGACACTTTTGACACCAACAACAAAGCATTCAAACAAAAGATGCATTTGGGGACTCCCTCACAGAGTTCTCTCCCTTCTGTCCATCCTCCTCCAATCCCAACACGCCTTGACAGTTTTATAGCCACTAAAAACTTGGAGAACAGCAGGGCTCACCACCACGGTACTGAATTTCAACCCCAGCAGCCACATCCTCAACAGCAGCCCAGACCCCACAATCGACAGCATCCCCGTGGCTTAAATTCCCCAACATCTGAGAAGGCCAAGCCTGATCCAGGCAGCTCAAGCTTCAATTCTGACCCTGTGTACTCGGTATGGAGAGGCTCTCAGCAGCAGCCACAACAGGCCCAGCATCCACCAAGCTACCGAACTCACCTGCAGCCTCATGCTCAGGCTCGGGTGAACCCAGAATACCCTTTCATGTCAGATAACAAAGCTGCATCCGAACAGCAGAGGTCTGCAAATATCCCAAGCCGATCACCTACCCGGGCCAGAAGCCAGTCCGAGCGCCCCATGCCCAAACAGCACAAGAACAGCGGTGAGTGTAACGGAGACCACAATGACAAACCGAGCAGCAGCAGCCATTTTGAAAGTCTCCGCAAAAGGACGCAGTCGGCCCACGATCAGCACAGTTCTGAACCAATCCGAGCTTCCAGCCCGTGGAACGCTGGTCAGAGTTTTATCAGCAGCATTCAGCATAAGGGCCAGTTCTACTTTGTCACAGGAGTGTGTAAGCTGTCTGAATCTGGTTTGAGGACACACTCTGCATCTGTGAGTGGCACCGAAGCTGGAAGTGAAATCTCCACTATGTTAGAGACACACCGGCAAAGAGAAAAGGAGAGATGCCACAGCACAATGGACAATTTGTTCAGACCTCTTCAGGAGAGTTCTCGCTCTTCCAGCGGTACGATTCCAGATGACAGGGAGGCCTTCACTTCTGTGTCCCAGGGAAAGAACCTGATCTCCAAGAACCCAGACCAGGAAAATCACAGACCACCCCTCATCTTGATCCAGTCTGCTGAAAGCCTCGAAGCCTTGGAAGAAATCGACATGATGCAGAGTCGAGAAATTGGTCGCCACACTGCCAACAATCCTATATTCTACTGTGGACCTGACAGAAACTGCCCACCACAGTCAGTCTCTCACAAAAAGGAGGCCAGCTCGCCGCTTGGCAACGACCAGCCCAACCACAACAAGAGGGAGGATCAGGCAAAGAGAGGGAAAAGGCAGCCCTTGGGGGATGTTGCCAGTGAGAGAATAAACAAAGAAACAACCCCTCTTCTGTACCACCTGACTGGAGCCAGCCGGACAGTGTTACAGCCTAAGAAGGATCGTGGTTACAGTGTAACAGGCCAGGAAGCAGCTCCAAACAAAACAGCCCAAGGAGATGTCACAGTAAGTGATAATGAGAGACCTCCACAAGGTGACACTAGCAAGAACGATAGAAGGGAAGGTACCTCTTCTGCCTGTAACACCCTCGATGATTCATTTAAAAAGTACTACAAAGAGAAGCTGAAGGATGTCCAGTGTAAAGTTCTGAGGGAGACATCATTCAAAAGGAGGGACCTGCAGCTCTCTCTGCCACAGTGCATGCAGCAAAAAGGAGAACCGAGGCCTGCAGTAAGCCACTCTTTTTCCTCCTCACAGGACTCTGAGACTTCCACAGAGACGGTCACTCTTTCTGTGACCTCTGAGGAGACAGAGAAGGGGAGCATAAAAGTCGGGGAGAGTCAGAAGGAGATGGATAGAGAGACTGAAAAGGAAAATGGGAGGCCAGTAAATGTGGCCCAGCCCCAGGTGGCACGCATCGGAGGCAGGAAGAGGCTGACTCCAGAGCAGAAGAAGATGTGCTACTCTGAACCAGAGAAACTCAACCAGCTCAGCGGCGCCTTCAGCCACTCAGCTTGCCGCTCCTTTGGCAATGAAAGCGACAGCCCGTTTGCTGCCGAAAGTGAGGGAGAGGAGCGTGTGCAGCAAGAAGAGCAGGGACTGGTCGCAGCGCGGAGGAAGATGTTTGAGAAGAGAGGTCGAGCTCAGTCAGCCTCGAGCGCCTCAAAGACGAACTTGAAGCATCTGCAACATCAGGCTTTGGTGGAGTACATGGAGCGCAAGACAGGCCAGAAAGTGGCTGAACCCCAGCAGCCAGTGCCTCAGCTCCCACCTCCACCCAGACAGAGGCACTCTCTGGGGGAGAAGCCATTTGACTGGGGTCCACGGCCTTTATCAGGAAGCCATGAAGGTAGAAATACAAAGAAGAAGCTGCACAGACCCCACTCAGCAGGTCGCATCCTGGATTCCTCCAGCAGCTCTGTCAGGTACAAAACAGAAGGCAAAAAACATCCCTGGCTCTATATTTGTACTTTGGATTAAACCAAGCATTTTAAAATGTTCTTTTTAATTTCCCCATAACAGGTATACCCAGTTCTTCTCAGCAAAGTCTTGCTCGGCCCAATATGATGGCCATCGGAATTCCTCCAGATTGAGGGAGAGTCAAGGTCCGTCTCAGGGAAAGTGTGCTTCAGTGGAGAGTCTTTTGGACCAGCCAGAACCACCTACTTTCTTCAGGAACCGATCCACATCCACACCACATGCATTTCAGGTACATTTCAGCTGTCTTTCACAAGTGTAGCTTTCGTGCAGTGAAAATGTTCTCGAATTAGACGCGTCTCATGGGTTTTCCATTGCTTCTGTCGGGGCTGCAGGCACATGACTACGAGGACGATCCCCCTCCAGTTAACGCTATGGAAACCTTGAGGTATGTACCAGTGTTGCAGGCGCATTTTCTATTGTTTTTCAGGTCATGAAAGTATTAGGTCAGTGATGTGTGAGCTTTGACACGGACCATAAATCTGAACTTGATGCTTTGTGGCGCTGGAAAGTCAACACCCACCTGCTCCAGCTAAGCAACATTCCTTTCAAAAGATTTACGCCGAGTCCACAGAAACAGAATACTAAACAGAGCCATTTTAAAGAAGTTGGCCTTTTTCTCAAAACTGTGCTGTTTTCTGATTGGAATTTCCAGTTTTTTTGGGCCCCACTGTGAACGAGTACATGTACTAACGCAGGCTGCATTGTTTGCTATCAAGGTCAACTTTTTTTTCCTCTGATTTAGTTCCTCTGCTCCTTTACATTTGAACACTGCATTTCTCTTTCAGCTCCCAGAAGAATGCAGCTGAGGAATCACTTGGAAAGCAAGCCCCTGAGGGCCACCAGTATGTCCGTGTGGTCGCACAGCGAGGAAAGTCAATGGAGGAGCTTGGAGCATCAAAGTTAACTAAAATTTCAGCCTTAAGTAAAAGTTCTGAGCAGCTGGATCAGCTGTGGAGGGATGCAACTGGGTCTGTAGGACCAAAAGGAAACGGGAGGAGCGCTTCATACTTTTCTGAAGTAAGAGAAAGACGGTGGAACAAACAAATGGGAAAAGAACCAGAGGTTATCGATCAGAAGAGCACTCAGGGACAGATTCAAAACCAAACCCAGAAAAAAACCCTTATGAAGCAGAGATCTGAGCCAGGGGGGGATGCAGCAGGAGAGAGGAGTTCTACCAGATCAAACTCCCTACCGTCCAGCTCCTCTTCCCGTGCCGGAGCTCACTCTGCCTCTCCTGGATCTCGTGGCCTTTTCGCAGATGAGGTCAGGACCAGTGGAGCGCACAATGAGACTTCTTCCAATCCACCTTCCCCCAAAGGTCAAGAGATCAGTGAGACGGAGATGAAATCCACCTCGTCCACACCCACTCAGACAAAGCTTCCTTGTGAAAACGCACCTTGTTCCAGGTAAAGTTTGACTCTGTGTGAAAGCAGCAGTTGTTTCACCTGCAGAGCAGTTTGGCTTAATGAGCCTCCCACTACAGTCTATTTCTGATATTAACTGAATTTGAATCTGTCAGGCACCAAACTAAGTAAAAGTTATGTGTTTCTGCAAACAAAGATTTATTTATGTTTCTCTCTGTAGAGTTGGGACTTCTCCTTCTGGGGGTGGATCAGAGGAGCAGACAGTGGATGAACCAAGTAGTGATGCCCACCCACCCGATTCAAACCATGAAGTGTCTCTGAGCTGCGGCGTTACCACTGATCCTTCGCTGTGGATCCTTCCACCCGAAGAAGAGATGAAAAAAGAAGTCCAGTCTTCGTTGCTCACAGATGTTTTCGACGAGTCCACCAGCTCAGTCCCTCCAAAACAGACGAGTGAATCCGCTGTGTCTCCCCGCACATCCGTCTCTGACACAGACAGTCAGCAGGCGGAAGAGCTGAAAGAGGCAGAAATGGAAGCTGAGAAGGCGGGAGAAACGGAGGAGATGGAGGACAGGGCAACACCCGAGGGTGAGACAGAAAACTCAGAGAGGCCTAATAAGATACCTCAATGGGAGGAGCTTGTGGAGGCAGTGGTCAAAGTTGACCAGTCATTGGCCAGGGTGCTGTATCCGCTGGCCAATCGTAAGACGGCGCTGATGCTGATGGAGCAGCTGCTGTCAGAGGACACACTGCTCATGGAGGAGCACTACAAGAAAAAACAGGAGCAGCAAGGAGCTGCAGAGAGGTAAATGTTCATATTATGGAACCGACTCTGAGAGGTTCAATCCAGCAGCAGATACAGCTGCTCGTCCCAGTTGTTCCCATTGTAGCAGAAAATGACCTTTTAAGCCTTCTGCCTAATTACCTTCTGAATAAATGCTATAAAATCATGAGATTTGGAATTAAATTGGAAGGTGTACTGTATATGCAACGATGTAGCTAGAAAAATGACTCATTTTACTCCTTTTCAGTTACTTAGAGAGCATTAAGTTAAGAATGCAGAGAAGTCAGAGTTAACAAGGGTTGCTAATTAAATGTGTTCCCGTGAAACTTGGCACTGGCTTGGAACTGAGCTCCACCTGTGCCATGTTTTGTTCCATCACGTGCACAGACACACCTGGTTATTTGCTTACTGCTGCACATACACTCAGATGTCTGCCTGTGTAAGCAGATACATTCAGACTGTGCACTTTTATTTGAAAGTTTTGTGATATCGAAATACTCTCGGGGCCTTGCTTGCAGTCTGCACCAGCTGAATGTACAGAGTATTGCCCTGCTGAAGGCAGAATTATACTGGTTCATTTCTGTTGTGATGACAGTAATGATTGCACGGCTCAACAAAGCCGTCTTCACACAAACGTGTTTGTTTTCGTAGCATCGAAACGGCTGAAGGGGCTGAACTGTCTGCTGGTCCTCCTGCTTCTGACTGCCGCAAATCTCAGTGCACAGACCTGCAAAGCAAAGCTGACATCACTGAAAAGAAGGTATGCAAAATAGTGGATTTCTTCTGTCTGGAGGGCTGTGGGGGGGGGGGATGATCATACAACCACAGCATAGGCTTTTGGAAGAGTTCTGGAAGCAGCCTGGTTTGCATTCATAAGCCATGACATTTAGCGTATGCCATCATTTATTCATTGAAGCTTTTTTATCTTTGTTGTGATGTTAATAGATGTTGAATATTCAGTGATTTCACCACAGATGAAACCAGTATGTGGCCACTTTTTTGATACATCAGAAATAAAAGTACAGTGTATATATGTAAAATCATCTCTCTTTTGTTGCCTTGCAATAAAAGATATTTGACAAAGAACAAAGAGCAGCCGAACAAACAACAATTTCAGGTGTAAGATGATTTTGATTTTCCTTTCTGATACAATCTGGTTGCTGTCTGGCCTCAAGTAGAATCATTTCAGCAGAGATAGTTCTGTCTCTTATCACATGATGTGCTCTCTGCCTCTTATCAGTTTCTCCCACTTGTGTAATGTTTGGCTTGGCAAGCAGTCGCCTCCTTCTTACTAGTTGCCCAGCAGAGTCTCTTCTGTTACAGTACCAATACGTCCATGATCCTGTAACAGCAAATGTCAAATAAAGTCAGTGTTTAAACTGATTCCCTTTCACTTATTCCTCTTGGCCCGGTTTTCTCATATTCTGCAGAATATATCTAATGTCTGCTCTCTGTTTGCAGCGCTTGTTGATGTCCTACATTGAGGAGCGTCTGCGTTCACTTGAAGAGGCGCGTGGTGCCCTGCAGATGGAGGTGTCGGAGAACGCAGCCTGCGGGGAGAAGCTGGCGGTGCTGGTCCGTGAGCGCTGTGCACCAGTGGAGCTGGAGAGGTACAACCTCTTCATAGGAGACCTGGAGAGGGTGGTCAGCCTGTTGCTGTGCCTCTCTGCTCGGCTGGCGAGGGTGCAGAACGCCCTGAGCACTGTGGACCAGCACACAGATGCTGAGGAGAAGGTGGGGAGCTCGAACTTGAGATTTCTATTTCATTTTTTTTCTTTACTCTCCAGTGGCTGGAGAAGTATGAGCTCAGCGTTTTCCTTTCAAGAGTGCTTTTGTCCTCCTCATGGTGTTTTTTTTTAAAAGAACATTTGCTTCTTGTGCACATGCTTGGAAAGACTTTAGATTTGCTCTGGATGAGCAATTCATTGCCTGAGGAAGTCACTGATGGATAGTTAGGTTCAAGGCAACCTGATAGAAAGGCACACGTTACCATTTACTTATCTTTTATAAGAACTTTTGGCAGTATCAGTTCAGTGTTAATTTTTTACAGCCACTTTACAGAAACAGAAAAATTACTTAGATTGCATGAATTTTTGTCATCTATGACCCGATGAGAAGAATTAATGTTCCACTTTCTCTATTTGACCCTTAATGAGGGTTAAAGATCAACCGCATTGGTTAAACAGATGCCCTCTAAAGCACCACCATGTGCTCAGTCCCTTTCACTCTCCTGCCTTTCCCCCACTGAGGCTATTTACATATACACACTAATGCATGCGAGTAAAAGCATGCTGTCAGCGAGTGCTGCTTGGCAAATGTTACGTCATCACGTTAAATCTCATGATTCACTGCAACCCATTCAGAACTTCTGGCGGACGATGACGGGCTTCAGCCGGGTGTTTGGCGACTCCCGTGCCCTCAGCAGTATGCTGGTTTAGTTTACCTTGGAACAGCAAACACTCCACTTGGGAAAGGTTGAAGGGCCACTTTAATGGAGTCGAGGTTTCTCACTGTGTGGAGTGTGAAAAAATATCTTTATCTGCGTTTGAGCCAGATGTGTTAGTATTCATCTGAAGATGAATTTTGACAAATGCCAGTTTGATGGGGTTGCACTACAGCACATTATTCCCATGAATATTTACTCATCGCTCCACATGATTCATTTTACTGTAGTTTGCTCATCAAAACAGTTAATTGCGTAAATTAGGAGTCCCGCCTCAGAGGCCGTCAGGGATTGTGTCGGATGTGGAGTGTGTTGTGCTTTATCATCCGTATGAATGTCCCGTTTCCCTGTGCCTCCCAGTATTTTCAGCATCAACTTCTGTTTGCATGGATGCATTAGATTTCTAGATTTGTCCATGAAAGAGCTCTTTGTTAGTTTGTCCATCAGTTAAAGCACGCTGCATACAGAGGCCTTGTTAGAAGCTCATTTATTTTCTTGCTGTTATCAGCAGCACTGGTATTTACACTGACTCACCGAAACTCGGGCCCAGTTTCGATGACAGTTGTACTTACCCTGCCCTCTGTTGACATAAGAACACACTGCACCTACTGTCCTGTGGCAGTTTCAAAAAAGATTCTACTCCACCCAAAGATGATCACCTGAAAGGTGACACATAATAAAGCTTAACAGTACAGGGCAGACATGAAAGCCTTTCAACCTTTTAATCGTATCGGATTAAATCGTCTTTTTTTGCCCTGCTTGACCACAGGAATCTCTGGACAGCCGTCACCGTCTGCTATGCAAACAGAGGGAGGACGCCAAAGACCTGAAAGATAACCTGGACCGCAGAGAGAACCTGGTCTCCTCCTTTCTGTCGCGGCAGCTGTCCGCTGAGCAGCTGCAAGACTACCGGCGCTTTGTCCAGACCAAGGCGTCGCTGCTCATCCAACAGAAGGACCTGGAGGAGAAGCAGAAGCTGGGAGAGGAGCAGCTGGAGGCGCTTTCCATCAGCCTGAATCTGTGAGAGGAGGAGGAATCAAAGCTTTGGATTTCTGTCTTTGCTTGTTCAGATGGAGGATGGCTTGTTCGAAAAAGAGATTTTTTCTTTTAGCAGTACTTTTTACAGGCACAGTTAGCCTGATAGCAGTCAGGCTGATCGCTCTGGCCCTTTTGCACCCAACTGTGACTTTTTAGAGTTAGAGCTATAGCGGGGCCCATGAAACGTTCCTCTCTCCCCTCGTGATTATAGGCGGTACAAGAGGTGAGCAGGAATGGCTGTTTAGACTGACAACATCTTCCGCCCAGCAGCATCTGCACAAGCAGCAGTGTGCATCTGGTCTTTGTCCCAGTAATGTACATTTTCTTTCACTTTGAACATGTATGAACTGTTTCTGTGTGCCTTGGTATCACTGTAGCTGTTGGAACATTTTATATTAGAGCTGCTGTGCAGAAACCTTTAGCAGCCCTACCATAGCCTGCCCCTGTGGAAACCTACCATAAGCTTTAAGATTGTATCTGAGCAGCGAGAAGGCTTCATTAGCCTGGCAGAGGTTGGTGTACTGTATCATGTCAGTAAAATGTACAATAGATGTAGATTTAATCTTTTTTTTTTCTAATGGTCGTATTTTTCAATGTATTTCAAATTGAGGCACTAAAAACCAAAAAAAGGTGAATGAAAAAAAAAAGCACTTTGTAAAGACACATAAATGCACATTTTGTCAAATCAGATTTCAAATCATTTCAAGTCAAAGTCTTAACTCCATCCATCTAAATATTTCTTCAATAATCTTAGATAGGAATGTTTTTTGTTGTTTATGCTGGAACTTTTCCTCTTTCACTCAGATTATTAGTCAGGAAAAGTATCCCCCCCCCCTCCTGTCCTCTTGTTGCAGAAGTGACACCGGATACTTGAAACGCTTTCTTTTTTTTCTCATAAGAGGAAACTCCGTAGTCTTCACTGCAGGTGTCTTACACTAATTTCCAGTCTTCTACCTCCACAGCGTAGGCCATTCAGACACATGTCACGTTTAGATTTGTTTCCATTTACACGGCTGTCTTGTGGTGAAAAAAGCTTTTCTTTAAAACACACTTGAATAAACCCCCCCTGTTCCCCTGCTTTGTGTTTTAACAATATTTGCTATTAGTTGTATTAATGTCCTTTTTATGAATTTTCAACCAGAGGCATCAGAAAGGTGCTTAAAGAGTGTGTGTGTGTGTGTGTGTGTGTGCATGAGATTGTGTAGAGGTAGAAAGACTGAAGTCCTGGTGTTTGCTGTGTCCAACAAAACTCCAAGAAAGTATGGAAAAAAGGAAAGAAAAAAGTAATCAAAATTGTCCCTCAGGAAATGACACTTGTTGACTGAATTGTGCATATTATGTTTGTGTAATAATGAGCACAAAGCGCATCGTCTGCAGCCTCCACACACTGACTGACACGCTCAGATCCTCAGCGATGGGGGACAGGCAGTTCTCTACAGCAGGTTTCCGTCAGGAATTAGAAGCCCCCCCTCCTCCTCCACCACCACCAGCCGCATAACATTTCTCTGGAGATTTGTTTGACTCCATCCGTCTCAGTTTGCTAAACAAACGTGTGCTTGTTTTGGCCTTTGTGCTGACGTGGGGCTGAGGCGCTGGAAAGACTTGCGTTGTTTCCTGCAGCCTGCTGGAATTCCTGAGGTATGCAAAAGACCAACATTGTGGACAAAAAGAAGACGCGGGAAGAAAGCGAGGAAAGAGGCTCCCACAGTGGATAAATGTTCATTTTACTGTTTTTGAAAACCTTTGAAAATCTCTCCTTACAATCAAAGCAGTGTTTTCTTGGAACAGGAGGAATTAATTTCAAATCCTGGAGACGTGCAACATCGATATGAACTTGTGTCGAAGCCAAGAAGGAAAGGCATTTCAGCCCGAGTTGATAGTAATGACGGCAGACACATTTCTAAAACCACAATTTCTGCTATATTTCACACCTGCTTTCTCTTGAGAGTTGCTGTTTCGTGCCTGTGTGGGGTTTTAAATTCCATGATGTTTGTAATATTGTGAATAAATTAAGCTCTCACTATCCATCTGCTGGGCCATATTTCTCCTTCTTCCCCCACTATGAACTCATTTCAACTCAAAATCACAGGTTTGCACCTCACAGTTGGAGACATATTCAGCTTGAACACTGAGGAGTAAAGCAGCACCACAAGGCATGAACAAAAACTACACCGAGAACTTCAAATAATGTCCTCTGTGGGTTTTTGTGTTTGGTGCTACGAGTGCAGTATTTAAGCCGCAAAAACAGGATTTTTGTCCCATTACCGCATAAACATGAGATCCTTGTAGTGTCACATTGTGGCTATGTCCAGGATGAGTCCTTCCTAAAACAGCTCGCCTCTGCCCTCTGCAGGCAAACCAACAAACACTTCAGCGATTAGCACCTGAAAAAAGTATAGGGCAGTTTCTCCACGCTTTCATTCAGATTTGTCCTTCAAATAAAATAAACGTGGACCAAGTGTGAAGAAAGAAAATGTTGCTTGCTGTTGAGTTAGATCTAAAAGGCCGAATCCGTTCACAGGTGCATTTCACTTCCTTTGCCACAATGGCAAGAATGTTGCGGTTCACATGGATTACTTTAGTTTCGTGACGCTATGATGTGTTCATATAGCTGCAAAAGCTCATATACCGAGCCACTGGCTTGACATTAGTCCAGTGGCCAATTATTCCTAAACCCCAATGAGCCATTAGTCTGACATGTGTACTTTTTAACTACCTAAAACATTATGACAGCGTTAAACAAAAGCCATCAAAAGGCTCCAGTCATAACAACACATTCTGGCCATTCCTCAGTGTTGACATACCTTTATTTATTGTCTGTCCTAATGCCCAACCTCGACAGGAAGACATGCCTTGCATATTTTCGTGTAGGTTCACGGACAAGTTTCAGCTCATTTCAAAGGTTCGATTTTTTAGTTCCTGAATCTTTTTTGGGGGGTCTCACACCTTCTGGTAGAGGACAGGACCAGCTTAAATGATGTTGCACTTTCAGGTCCTTTTTGAACAATAATGTGTCGCTTCAAACTTTATGTCACATAATTTCAATCAATTGTCAACATTGTGTGTCAGAATGGGTTGAACAGCTACTCTGTCTGCCAACTTTAGCTGACATGGTGGAGCACTCCTCTTTCAGTCCAGATGTTAGTGATCTGAATCCGGTGTCAGACTCCCCAGACTTGAAATTGGTGTGATGTTTGATGTGATGTACCCTGGCTTTGCTTAGTTTCATGCAGTTAAACGAATTAGAAGTCAGCTTGCCTGAATCTCTAAAGGTTTAAACACCTCTACAGATGGTGACTTGTTTAGTATACAAGTTGTTGCTTCTTTCAGTGTCCGTACAGATTAACAACAAGCGACAGCTTACTGGTGAGGCGTGTTGATTTTTGAGGCTTTGGACGAGCCAGTCTACACTTTAGACTAATCATCTGTTGGCTTTTCCTCCATGTCTGACCACATTATGGGATTATGTGAACATCTTCAGCTGTCGTTGCGTCTCTCATGTCAGTGCGATGCCTTCAACTTTGTCAGCAACAACACGTCTTCATTTATAGGCAGACCTCATGAAAAAAAGGTGTTTTCTAGTTGGCAAAAGCAGAGAAAAACCCCATGAGGGCAGTGAGTGACACCAGACAGTACCTACACTTAGTTCACATATCTAAAACACTTTCAATCAGAGTCCCACAGAAGAAGAAGATAATGGACAGACTCGAAAACGTCAGCCTAGGAATCTACACCATGAAGGTGCAAACAGGGAGTCAGTTTATTGCTTCTTGTATTGAATGACTCAATGATCACTGTGCCAGGTGCTCGGAATAATGGCTTCAAAGCTCAGTTCTCAAGCTGAACTCTGAACTCTCCGCCCACAGGAATGTCAGTCCACCTGAATACCCTGCCAGTCATATTTCAACTCAGTCCTAAAGATTAATAAAGGCTAGCTGTCGAGGCAGATGGCTAAACTTAATGATATATATATATGTATATATGTGCAACAGTTGGTGGCTCTTTCTTTTCTGTCGAAGAAAATACATTTCAGACTGCGATTATATTAAAGGCCACTTTATTTGTTAAGCTGGGCGACTTTAAACTTTGTTTTTATGACGCTGATAAATACTTGTGGATAGTTTGCTGCCACGCAGGCATGTAATCAATCATGTTTTGAAAGGAAGAGGTGCAGAAGACCCTATTGTACCTGTAGTGTTTCTTTTTCTTCTTCCTCTTCATATCTATTATTCCACCAAAAGGACTGTTTTTCATCTTTTTTTAAAGGCTTTACCCTCCTAACTGTATGCTAAACGTCTGATATCTTATGTGTCTTATGGATGTGGCAAAATTATTCAATGGCGATACACTTCTTCCCTGGTTAGGAAGACTGATACACTTCACTGGATTAATCAGTGGGGTTAATATGAAGCTATAGGTTAGCTTAACTTCACTCATATATATCCTCCATGTGCTCTCACGTTAAGGTCAACGTCAACCTTAACGTAAATATCATCTTGCAGAAATATCAAAAGGACACAACTTGCACAATAAACACTTAATTGTGTACTTTGGATGATTTCTTAAAAACTACCCTGAAAAAATACCAGTTAAACAAGCTAAATATTAACATTGCCTGCCATGTCTCACACTAATCGCTCACTCTTCCATAGATTCATCTTTATACTTATGAACAGAAAATTCTATTGTATGTGCTGCCTTTTTTAATTTTTTAAAATCAGCACTTGAGTACTTAACATCCCACTACTTCTTCCTGACTTTCTCTCAGCTTACTTCCTCACCGCAGTGGCAGAAAAGAACATTTTTTTAAATAAAAACCTAAAGACTCCAGGATGAAACATCATTTTGACAGAGACAATGTGACTGCCAGGAAAGTGACATCATGACACATAAAAGAAACAGAGGGGGAGCTCAGTGGGAGAAGGATGCTGACCAACCACTCAAGACATTACAATTGTAAATGCCTCCATTTCTTTCCCTCTGATTTCCTGCTGCCCTTCTGCTTTGTCTACCATCATGTTGCTCAGACACCTCAGACATACACAGCTAATTCCAGTCACCTGCTTATCAGGCTGAATCACAGCTGTCTCAACAAGTCGGAGGATGGATCCAAGTTTTGGCATGCACCTAAATGATTTATGGAGCTCCTGAACACACCTTCATGAATAACGCTCCTACCTTTTCAAGCAAGACTTTATATTAGTCAGAAAAATCATGTGTTTTGTGCTTCCAGAGCATCAGATCCGTGCTGTTGGGTTTTTTCTGAAAGCTTCGCTGCATTTATTAATTAATCTACTTTTCTATCACAAAAATGAACCTGTTGCATCCACTGGATTGATTCATTAATCAGTTTTATTGCCACGACAGGTTGTATTCATATGAGTCACATTCTTACCTTTTAGTCTGTACAGTTCTGCCTCGAGAAATCGCTTTCCCGCTATCTCTTACTCAACAGTGACAACGCATAAGGGAACAAGTCGTGTCTTGATCTCTGTGAATCTGCGACACATTTTTTCATCCTATATTAACTTCTTGGTCAGGATTGATTGTTTCATTCCAAACCAAAGACAGTGAAGAAGAAAAAAACTATTTTTTAAAGGATGAGAAATCTGAAAGTTATATAAATTAATACTTAACACATTGAGAATCCGCTTTAAACAAACCGCTCGGAGACAGTAAACACTGAAGACGTGAAAATCTGAATGATTCAGCTTTGAAGGGAGACATCTGTTTTTCCACATGTTGCCAAAATCACTTGAATAGTGCTGCTGGATATTTTATTATTTTTTTTACACAACAAAACCCTTTCAATGATCATAAGAAAAGGATCTTTTGTCGTCTGTGCGGTATGATTGTCAGAGAGCATAAATTAAACAGAAAACAAGAAAGATTTGACAGGAAGGAGCGCTTGCCAGATTCTGAGTGAAGTTTTGCCATCACATGAAATCACATGAAGACATCTGATGCAGTCCTGTGTCTGAAGCCGCTGTCTTCTCGCTCATCACTGGGGTCTTCGCTCAGGGAATATAATCCTGGCCTCTGCTTGTGCTTCTTCTTGTGGCCCATCACAGTTGGCTGGAAGAGACGGCTTAATGAATGTAGGCTTTTGGAGATATCTGGGAACAAGTCCAGCTCCTCTTTCTCATGCAGGACCCTGTCCTGAGTTTGGCAGGCTTTGGGTTCTCCCAGCATCTCTCTTAAAGTCCCAGAGATACCTTTGTGCAGGTAGTGGTAGGCCTTCTTTCCGCAGTTGTCCCTGATGCTCACATTGGCTCCATACTCTGCCACCAGCATGCCCATGATGTACTTCTGGTCATGTAAAGCAGCAATGTGTAAAGGAGTGTAGCCCCCATGCGCTCTCACGTTAAGGTCAACGTCAACTCCTTCCTGCCGGGAAATGTTGATAATCGAGTCAAGCATTTTACTGTTTCCCCACTTGGCTGCCCAGTGCAGAGCGGTGAACCCTGACATGAAGTCCTTCTTCTCGGCCAGCTGGCTGTCTCTGAGCAGCAGGCCAAGAACCTGGTTCCACTGGCCCGAAGCGCACTTGACCAGCCATTCATGCTCTGCCTGCTCCAGGGGAACCGTGGAGGGAATTCTGGAGTCTCTGGGCTCCTCTGACACCTTGGCGTCTCCGGCACCCCTCCTCAGCTGGGTTGAGCCACTGTTGCTGGCTGATGACGACCTCCTCTCCCTGAAGGCGTCTTGTATGGAACTTTCAGGAGGTTTATCTGGGCCCTCCTTCAGTTTGCAGATCCTGGTGGAACTAGGTGGCATTCTCAGAGGCAAGGCAAAGGGTTTGTTCTCATTTGAGGACGATCCCCTTCCTGAGCCCTTTTCTTTATCTGTTTCCCCCTTATTGATGTCAAAATTCAGCATCCTTTTGACCCTAACACTCGCAAATTTGCTCCTCTGCAGAGCGAACTGTACTGGAGACAATATTTCTGTGGGATTTTCAGCCTCAGAAACAGATGATCCTTCCTCCTCTAGCCCTCCTGTGTCTACGGAGTTTTCCGTCTTTTCATCCCGTGTAGGTGGGCGCTGCTGCTCACCTGTCAGCGCGATCTCATTATTTTCAGCCTTGTTTTCATGGCTCACCGCAGTCTGGGAACTTTCCAGTAAATAATGGTGAATTTTCCTCAAGACAACATACCGGACACCGTCGATTTCTTTGACGAAGGCAACATTGTTGACAAAGGTCTTGAAAAGGTCTTTGTTCCGTTCTTTCTCCGCGGGATCGGTACTGTCCACGGAGTCTCTGAACTTACTCATCAAGTCGGTCCTCCTCACTTTGCCGCCCTCAGAGATAAGCACGGACAGGATAGATTCTTGCGTCAAAACCATGTTGAAAAGTGTTGACCATGAAGCCTAAACTTCTGACTTTCACCAGCGGTGCTGTCACAGTACGGCCGTCTCCACCTGGCTGCACTGTTCTCCTCCCCTACCTGTCCTGAAGGAGTCTTTCCGGGAAATGTGCATACGTGGATGCAATTTGAATAATAAATGCAGATGATTTTCTTTTATCAGATAGGTTCAGGGTAAAGTTAAAAAAATAAAAATAAAAAGAGAAGGAGAGAAAAACAGTTTTCATTCACAGGCACATACAAGCTTGAATATGTTTGTGCGCGCATAGTAATGATTTAAGTCACGTGTGCTGATATTTTGAAAGTCATAGCCTACAGCCATTTGCTATTCTATAGGTATGATGGCTCTAATCTTATTTCGTCAACACGTGAATATGATCCATAGGAAAACCATAATTTAGTAAAATCAAATCTTAATATTACATTTTAACATGCATGTACAATGATTATTTCAAAGCTTTCTGTAACATTTGGAATCTAGCATTTTAATTACACATTTAAAATCGATTGTTGAGTCCTCAAAACACATATACAAAGTTTTTAAGGTATTTGTTTATTTGTAGCATTAAAAAACAGTGTAAAGCTACCAAAAAAGACTACTCTGCATAGTGTGCAATCTGGAAAACCAGTATTATGAATTGACACACGGTAAGATGTGTCATGATGATGGTGTGCCCTCTGATTGGCTGAGTCCTTCTCTAGTGAAATCAGTCTGACCTCATTCATGGATTTAAATATTAACAACGTCCCATTATGAACTATACTCTAGAATGACGTGTTAATTATATGTTTTAGCAACTCCACCTCGGATCCATTTTTCTGCTCTCCTATAGTCGCTCCGCGGTGGTATTAAGTCTTGTCCTGGCTTGCACTGTGTGTAAGGTGACATTCCTGGACAGTATGGGAGTCCCTGAGAAGAAGTGGCCATATTGGAACGTTTCTGTTACTATCAAAGATGTAAACTGAAGTCAAGATAATTCACGACATAATTTAGCGTGAATATTTGCGTCACTTGTTGTTAAACCCCTTTGAAACGCTTTAAGGCAATTTCTTTACATTCAATCGTCAGAGTGTATCAATCATAATATTGAAATGACCCTGGTAAATAGGTAAATAAGAAGCTAATTAAAAAAAAATCGTCGGTAAGAAATGCATGACGTCAATGTTCATACGCATGCGCATAGAGGACTCTATAAACCTGCCAAACTTGTTCTCGTTAGCTTGTTTTTATTGACCGAGTTCGTTTTATTGAGTATCACTTATACATTTTAGCGAAGTACATAGAACAGTTTTGCTTTATGCCAACTTCAGGGAGAAGTCGAGCCGAAGAATGCACACTTTAGAGTCTGACTGAGCGAAGAATGAGCGAAGGAGCAGGGACTCATCTCGTCGCCTAGCTAGCATCCTCCCAGCCCAGCTACCAACTCTTCCCCGCCTAGTGTCCGTTTTTCCCATCTCTGTCAGCTCGCTTCATTTACTTCAGCAGGCTTGTACGGAGAGACGAGGGCTGCTCCCTTTCGCCTCTGCTCAGTCTGCTGCTCAGCACACCGACACCATACACTCCGCACCATGGCTGCCACAGACGTTGACGTATTTTCGGTAAGTGAATGCCACGGCACACCTTGTCCGCTCTTGTCTTAAAGAACTGGAAACAGTGGAGGTGTAGCCATGGGACCACTTGGCTATGAAGTGTGTATGCTTGTGCTAGCTGGCATGAGTGGATATGTAGCTGAGCCTCCCCCGCTTTTGAAGCCTGTAATGTGGGCTCTGCCGAGATGGTGGAAGTGATTTTAATGACGGTGACTGGGTTTCTAACACAGTTGAATGACGCTTCCTTTGCTAACTTGTTCTGAATGTCGGGTCTTGTCATGTTTCTTTTAGTGATTGATCTTTTTTACCCATTCACGCGTGACTGGACATATGGAGTGTTGCGTATGGCACCTTTAATTCATTGTGGACACATAAGGTGTTTCTGTTGCAGTCTTCTTGTGTCAGATTGTAATATTGTGATTAAATACCAGGAAAGGCACACATGAAAAACACTTATTTTTCATATTTAGTGCTGTAGATTTACAAAATTGGAACTATTTTGAATACATCTGTAAAGTAAATATTGAAATGATTGCACATCAATGCGCAAGTTTTGAGCCTTTTCAGTTGCCTGTTTGAAAACCAGTACTGGCAACTCCAGTTGGACCGACTTCATTTGTGCAAAATGTGCTCTTGTGACTCCAGTGGAGGAGGCACTCAAATCATCCAGTTGATATGTCAGCGCAGATAAAAATCCTTCATTGAGAAACTGTCATTCAAGCGCCAAAGACACTGTTAGTCAAGCAAAGCCAAACAAAAGTGGCAACCTGAAAAGAGTAGTTTGCTGTGAGATGCGCTTTAACATAACCTGCAGTTAGTTCTTGTCAAATCTAAACACCTCGATGGAAACATGCCCAGCTGCATGTCTGCAGGTTTCCGTGTATTATACAGTCTTTTACTACTCGACCCCCGTGGCACAAAAAATCAAACATGTGGTTCACTTTCTAAACCCAAAATCTAATGTTCTCACCTAAGGCTATGTCAGTTTTAACAGCCAGCTGCTCAAGTAAAGTCAGGCTAAATCTCTCTATAGGCTATTATAGTAGTTGGCTCACTTTCAGATTCGTGTGAAATAAATCTTGTACTACTCTGTGGTAACAAACCATGGTGTGGTCGGGCAGGTGTGACCCGGTATGGACAGTCGGGCGAGACTGAATAATCCTGAAATATAACCCTCGCTTATGAGTGAACGAGAGACTATTTAGTGCAGTAGCAAATACACCGGAGGGAACTTAAAGAGAGTGATTAACTTTTTGGCAGATGCTTGAAAATGTCCTTGAATTGGATAGTAAGCAGCATTGAAATGCTGGGATAAGAAGATTAAGAACACGCTCCAGGCCACTCCTACTACTTACTGGTGCAACACGTCTTCAACGAGAGCAAAGGAGCAGATCCAGTGTTTCACACTTGGCGTTCTTAATTTAGACACACGATTCCAACGTGGGTCGCAGGTAACGGAGGATTCTGTAGGATTATAGATTATAGAAATGATGATTTTTGAAATACCTCTTTTAGAAGACAAAATGAGAGGGTGGATTAATGAGAAAAATGCTGAGAATGCAGTGAAACAGGCCAGTGTTGGCAGCAGCAGCAGCAGCACAGCTGCCTGACTTCCTGCCTAACTTTGTGAACTAAGTGAGACCACATTGAACAAACTGTCATGTTTGCCTGGATGTTTGTGTAGAGGGAGCGTTGCTATTATGTGTGGTTGGTTGGACTCTTGATCCACATCGATCCTGTTCAATAGAGAGCATAGCTTTGGGATACCTTTCTAGGCCAGATCCACTCGAGGCGATCGATGCAGCAAACCAATCCAACAGCTTCAATTGTTTTCACTCGCTGCCTGCAACAGAGTGCGTAGCAGGAAGGCCATGATGCTAATTTAAATGGTTATGTAATGAAATGCCCTGCAACGTATTTAGAATGTACATTGCTTACTGACCCCGAAGAGCATTGCCTTTCCCTTGAGTCATGCATGCATGAAGTGAAATTAGCTTCATAAAGCGCTTAAAGCCAAGAGACGAGGAATGAGGAATTGTATTATATTATATTATCTTAATAGTGTGTGCTCTTGCTGCAGATTTGATTTGATTTGATCTAGAGGACTGAGAACATGCCTTTTTCTTGTTTTGGTCACGCTGTGTAGCTCTTGCTGGCTGACTGTAGTGTGTCATCTGTGTTGTTGGGTGCATATAGAACATATGGGCTTACATAGAGCTGCCTTTAGGCAAGAACATCAACCCCAGTGACATGGCTGTGTAATAACAGCCCAGCTGCAGCTCCTGTGGCGATGAGTCAGTATCCATGTAAAGAATGGGTCAGAGTTTCTCAAAATTGTGCGGCATATAACTATATATTTATAGTTCGAATCTTGGCCTCATGGTTTTTTTGGGTTCTGCTCCATTCGACATCCTTAAGGTGTGCGTTTGTTTGCTCAAACCAAACTCGTGTTAAACTTGGCCGGCCAGGCCTGGCTGAGCTGAGCTTGCGCTGGCACAGTGGGCAGCAAGATGGGAGGTAAATGATATGTCATTTATCTCGCAGCGCGTCCCTGAAAACATACATGACCTGACTTGCAGAGCAACTGTGTGAATACCAGTGAGAAAGCTGGAAAAAGAGATGAGTGTTCCCTCTCCCATTATTGCATATGACTTCATAGTCCATCGAGGTTCTGTCCAACTGGAATTTGCCTCAGCCGAAAAAGAATAGCTGCATATTCAGTTGTTTATGCAGGGTTTCAGTTTTATCCAGAGCTCTACAGACACCATGAGAGAGAGGAGCATACACTACTTTTACTTTCATTGTTCAGTGGTCTGTGACTAAATCGTTCTTTCCTCCTTAATTTCATCTTTCCCAATGGCGTTCAGTGACATTCTTTGCCAGAATAGGTCTTGAAACAGAAAGCTGGGACCAGGCCAGTGTTGCCGCTCATCTGTTAAGACTTGGACTTACGACTGATTGGATAATTGACAGAATTAAGAACATTGTATTCCCCATACATCTGTTTCATAAAACGGTTGCTGTCTCCTCCCGTTTGACTCTTCTTTATTTTTATCTTTCTGTTTTTCCTGTGGTCCTAGTTGTGTGATGAGGCTGAGTAATAATGTGTCCATACAGCTGATGAACATGTCTGTGGAGCAACAGGGGGAGGGACTACATTTGATGAGATAATAAACAGCCACAAAGTAGTTTTTATCTCTGTGCTCCTGGATTCCTGATGGCTCACGTGACATCCAAATCTCAACCGTCGAGAGTTGAACCATTACAACATCGCTGCCAGCACAAGTAGCTACAGGAGAACGGCAGTATGCAAGATGAAATTGTCTAGGTGTGGTTGGAGTTCACTGTATTGCAGAAACAATTGAACTTATTTAGACTGAATTCTATTTAAAGCTTTTGTACAAAAACCTCATAAGTGTTTTTTTTTAGCATAGTTTACCATGCGGTGGTACACATGGGGGCATTTGAAAGGAAATCCAGCTATACTTTGAGTCTTCACAGCAGTCATTGGACAGGAAGCACCACTCAGCAGCCACTTCAGCTAAAGTGTAGTGAGCATGAGTGTCGGTTTGTCACTGAGGTTGAGGTTATCGTGTGGTCTCTTTTCCACACGTATACAAAGCTGATTGAAGTGCATGGTGTGTCCAGAGGCCCTCAAACTGACAGCTGCACATTCCTGACTTGCAACACACCGAGTGGTTCATCCTTTGTGAAGTTTGTGAACCGTAAAACGAGGTTCTTCTGACTCGTTTTGAAGTAAACTCACCTTTTTGTGCACAGTACTGGGCCTGAAACTGCCCCGGAGCACCTGGGGGCTAAGATACCACAGTTTATGACTTTGGTTTCCAGCCCTGCAACGCAGCGTTTTACCTTACGGTCACTTGATATTTTTCTGGATTTTTGTGGCTTCTTCAGTATGACAACAAATCTATGGTCGTACATTTGTGCAGAGATTAGCTTTTTTTTTTTTTTTTTTTTTTTTACATCCCACAGCTGTTGGGGGAGTCAAAGAGCAAATAAAATATAAAGAAAAAGAAAAAGAGAGGGAAATGTGGTATTTAAGGCTAACTTAGAGCTTCAAAGTTGACTTCAAGTTATTCTAAATATTTGAAGCATCCCGCAGGTTTTTTTCTGTACACACTCAGACGCGCACACAGCTTCATCTGTGTGTATATCAGTCTGGGACGTGGCTGCTGTCTGTCAGGTAGAGGCTCAGTGAGGCAAGCACAAGTCAGATTCAACTGGATGGAGGCAGAAAGAGAAGATGGCAGCACAACAAGAGGGGACTGCAAAGATTACCGTAATTGGAGAATTCCAGGTCAAATTGTGGCCAATCTCCAGAATCTCACTGTGGGTTCATCGATGGGCGCTTCGAGCAGATTTGTCTCAGTTTACATCACATACTTTAGGAAAGTTGATGTCATAGTTGGCTCAAAAAGCTTGCTGGTTTGCTTGACTGCTGTCAGGAAATTAAATCATCATTGTAATGTTTGAAGCTCTCAGTGCTAAAAGCACTGAAGTTGTCTTGACTTATTGCCACGTTACTTAACTGTACTGGTGTAACACATATCATTTACATTTTAGAAGTACTCTGCTAGCTTTATCCTTGTTAAGAATGGACTCTGGTATGTTTAGGTGTTCCGGTAAACCATGGCTGCTCAGTTAGCCACAGGCATTGTGTGTGGCTAACTAGGCTATATTGTTTCCTCTCATTTCACTTTGAGCCACCTGGAGCCCCTCAGTGCAGCCATTTCCTGTTGGCCTGGCGATTCAGTGGCCAGGGAACTGCATTGTCTCCTCACCCTGGGACAGTTAACCAGAAACTTTTCATTCCTGTCATACTTTATGCTGCTGCTCTGCTCTGGTGAGCAGGCAGAAGCCTCCCAGACGTCATCCCATGGGTAAACGTCCTGTGTTTGCTGGTTGTTTTTTTTAGTGCTCTTGTTATGAGCTATAAATGTAGTCAGGAATGATAAGGCAGGGTGAATATTTCTTTTAGCTGTGTCCTTCACAGGGGATGAGCTCCATGTAGTTTTGAGCAAACCATTTTGCCTGTATTTTAAGTACTTTTTACAGTCCTCCTTGCTTTTAAAAAATATAAAAACAACCAGTGGTGTCAGAGTGTTTTAAGCAGTTTTTCCAAAATGTAATTTCTCCAGAAAGGAGTGCTTTAACGTACTTGTGTTGCTGCTGTTGCTACACCAAAGGATCTGAGTACTTCTTCCACCAGTCACTGCAGTGCACACACTCGCTTATTCAGCCATCGAAGTCGCAGCTTGGGGAGTTTGTGTCCACGTCTGCAGTTCTGTTCAGTCCGACCCTAAATGATAACGCTGCCGGTCAGGTCTGCTGGCTCAGTTTGCTGCTCTCTGTCACAAACCCATCTGCTTCTGATGTGTTGCCCAGTCAAACACAAAGTTCATGCGCAGCTCACGGCTCGATCCGGTTCAGTATAAGAGGTCAACTCAGAATTATCTTGTGAGTGAGAACTCCTGTTATTCTTCTGAATTGGAGAGTTTTACTGTTGTGGTTTGGGGCAGTTTCAACTGAAACAAAGTGCAGATGGTGAATGAGCTCCTTTATGACATAAACTTGATCACTGATAGGGGTCATGTATCTCTCAAGGCTCAGTAAACAGACAAAGGCAGCCTCTAGGGATTTACAGTGTGCTTTTTCTGGATTTTTGTGGAAAAGAAAAATTAATCTGAACAGAGAAGCAAGGAAGAAGATTTACTAACTGTTTGATCCAGTTTCACGTTTAAACTTTACACATACAAAAATGTGTAGCTAGAAAAAGAGCCTTTATTTAGATGTATTTCCTAAATAAATGAAGACTTAGATCATTTGTCAACTTCCCCTGTTTAGAACCTCACTTAGGAATCCAGTTAATGCACCAGTTTCCTTCTAGACATGATACCAGAGCCCACACCCTCCTTCTCCAGGAATCTATCCAAGTATCTCAACAAGCTTCAGTGAGGAAGCTAAATACCGCAGGGAGGCATTAATGTTGTTGAACAAGCTCTGAATGGACAGCGAATAACAAAAGAAGGGCAGCTCCCCTTTCCTCTCTCTAATCCCTGTAAACACGCCACCGATTGCCTCGGTCCTTACAATAAGTAGGCAGGTGATTTTGTCCAAAGTGACTCGGAATAAGTGTGTTGTTGTTGTTTCACAATAGACCAAGACATTAATAAGGTGGACTTTTGAAACTCTGAATGTGCTTCAGCTCGGCACAGTGTTGCCTCACTCTGCTCATGTCAGATTAGTCAAGCTGTGTTGTCTACAAACCGAGCCCTGCTTCTTCTTTTTCCTCACACACACAGTTCCTCCATTATCGTCTCCTTCTGTCAGGTTAATGGGTAATCTGCTGTGTATTCAGAGTCTTTCAGTTCAGTGTGGTTGGGTTGCGTTAAGCTGAGCTGTGCTCTCAGACTGCCTGTGCTGGGTGACATCAGCCTTCAAGTATGCAGTCCTTCGTGGCTGAGCCAGATGAGATCGGGTGGCTCCATTCATTTCAAGGTGCCGTCTGCTCCCCCTCTCCGCAGCTTTTATCCTCAACTTCAGCTGAGATGAGGATAAAGTGAAAACGAGTCTGTTGGTAATCCTTATGCTTAAAGTTACAGGTTTCTCCCCTTTAATTACAGATTGATTATCAGTGGTTGTGCACCGTCTGTAAGATTTTACCACAACATGGGTGATTTGAGCTAATATTCTTCTGCTGATAGGTTTGCACAGTGTATAGAGGCTAATTTGAAGTGTTTGGTTATACATAATTATTTCACATTGCTTGAACTATTGTAGCTGTGACGATAAATCTTTGCCAAACCTGCATCTTACATCTTTTGTAGTTTATTTTAACTCCTAGTTGATGACATTTTCATTTTTATGTTCTCCATAAATCAATGAATGAAGTACTTAAGTTGGGGTGGTAGCATCCCTTTAAGTTCATCTTCTCGCTGTGTGGAAACGTCTTTAGTCCCTCATGCTTGTGAAGGATTATTCTTTAAGCTTATCCTCACTGCAGGCTCTGACTACCAAACTCATAATGTATGTAGCTGATGGGTTTTCCATCTGCAGAACGAACAGAGGGTCTTTGATGTTTACTTGCATAAGAATGTGCGTGCGTCTTCTTCCTCTGACCGATGTCTTTACCACGTGTGATCCTCCTCACGTGCAGCAGGATTTGAATGTTCTGTTTTGTGTCGCTCAGAATGAAGAAAAGCGTAGCCTCAGCTTGGGCGGCCATGTTGGATTTGACAGCCTTCCTGACCAACTGGTCAGTAAGTCGGTCACACAAGGTTTCTGTTTCAACATTCTGTGTGTAGGTGAGTACCCAACGTTGTTTGTACAGTGAAATAAGTACGTTATTCATGTCATATGTCATCTTACTGTCCTTTCCTTCGTGTCTTTACTTGATCAAAGTTCCTCCCAATTAGTCCCAGGTGATTGAATGATTTTACTCCTTCTTTCCTCTGCTTGTGACCATTCACAGGTGAGACTGGCATCGGAAAATCAACATTAATGAACACACTCTTTAACACCATGTTTGAAAACGAAGAGGCAAGCCATTACCAAAATGGCGTGTATTTGCGGCCGCGAACGTACGATCTGCAAGAAAGCAACGTCCACCTCAAACTAACCATCGTCGACACCGTTGGCTTTGGTGACCAGATCAACAAAGAGGACAGGTGAGCTGGGGGAGAAGAGGGACAAAGACTCGATGACTCGCTCCCATTAGTTACAGCTTTTGGTTAAGTGCCAGAACTGTTCATCAGTACTGGATGAAACCTTTTGGACCACTGAGTCGGATTCCAGTCAGCTGGCACTTGAAGCACATGCATAAAGACAGACTTCAGTGTGTTTTCCATTTTATTCTTGAGCGGAGTAGCAACTTTTTCCTGTCTATCTTTTTCCTATCCATCCTTTTTTTATTTATAAAATGACAGCACTTTAGTTTTGTCCACGTTGCCACAGATACAAATGAGAGAAACAGACATTATCCCTCCACAATTCTGCGCATTTTTCTCGTCTCTGTGGAATAGAAAAATAAAGAGGAAGTTGTTTATTTTTTTAAACATTCAGCTGTGGAATGAAGCTTGCTTGCTGTGGCCGAGCCAGCAGGCTGCACTCTCACGCCCTTTGATAGTAGCTTTCTCTGTATGCTGTATAAAGCTATTCGCTTAAGGACAGACCCTACAGCGGGCTGTGAATGTGCAGTGAGAGCGCTTCAAAAGGTCAGGGCCTGTGCATTCCACCGAAAACACTGAGGATGGATGTGAGGGTCGGGGACAGATGACTGTAAACGAGGTGCTGGCTGAGGGAATGGAACAGATTTTTTATTTATTTATTTTTTGCATACGTCTCCCTCTGAGCCACCGATAAAATACCACCGATGCGGTTCAGCCAGGTGTTGAAGATTAAAAAAGAAAGTTGGATTTTCACTCTTAATTGACATAATTAGCAGAGACGTATCTGTTTCAGGGTGAGGGTTTACAGCAGTGCTCGAGGAGGACTTTGAGTAATGGCTTGATGCTTAAATGTAAATGTCTGTGCATTTTTGGTGGGTTTCTTGTAAATATCTGACCTCGTATTTACTTCCCAAGGATGAGATTGATCTTAAACTATCGCACCACATCTTGAAAAGTGTTTCAAATGTTTGACATTGCTTGTAAATATCAGCAGTGAGAAATGAAAGTAACGGGACTGCAGAAATGCCTCTGTGGTGCTTTTTTTTCTTCTGGCTAAATACTGCAACATCCCCCAGACTTTGGACGGTTTTGGGGTTAAAATACACTAATGTCAGCTTTCAGGAACTAACTCTTCTGGTGCGTTTACAAATAGTTTATCATTTTAATCAAGGGCAACTGCTAAGTTAGACAAATCTCTAGGATAAGTAGCGGGAGTGTGTTGGATCATGTTTGAATTGGTGTCCCGCCATGCAGATTATACACATGCATATTTCTCAAGAGAAAAGCCCAAAGTATGAACTTTTCATACTTTATATTCCTGAGAAAACAGGAAGTTAGCCTCTGTGATTAATATCAACCAGACTTTGATAAGCTGAACTCAATTTTCATGCACGGCCGAATGGTGCGACTTGAAAGTTGGCATTGAGTCAGATCACACAGTAACTAAAAACAAAACCGCCTCGGTTCATTTCCTCCGTGGCAAGTCCACATTTCCTCCTGTATTCATTACTAATGCATGAAAGAGAAGACAAATATTTAGCTTTTTACACCCAGGCATAAATCCTGTCTTTATTTGGCTCTCTCCACAGTTACAAGCCCATTGTTGACTACATTGACACTCAGTTTGAAAACTATCTCCAGGAAGAGCTGAAGATCAAACGGTCACTGTTTAACTACCACGACACCAGGATCCACATCTGCCTTTATTTCATTGCCCCGACGGGACACTCCCTCAAGTCCCTGGACCTCGTCACCATGAAAAAACTGGACAGCAAGGTATACACCGCTTACACTTACCCTCCAGCAAAAGACACTCAATCTTGGTTACCCATTGTGTGAATAATATCAAATTCAATCTGCCTTTTACTGTGATCAGTGTGAATTTCACTGCAACGTGGGCCAGAATGTGGGTTCTTTGTTCGTAAAGAACAAAGCTGAAAGTGCCCATTATTCCCACATTCCAGTTTGATATATTTGCAGTTGAGTTGCTTGCGGGTCAAAACAAATCTGTCCACCAGTCAATGATCCCTCTCGGTATTGCATTGATTTGTGGCTTTTTTCATGGCTCTTGTGTGAGTATTACCACACATATTATTGGTTGGTGGATCGGGTTTTGCTGTGCATGTTTCTCACTTGACATGCAATCACTAGGATCCTCAGTCCTCAGCTCGACAACTAATGGAAAAAGAATCTCATCACAACAGCACAAAAGAAGGGGAGGGAGGACAGTGATTATTGAGTGGGGCAGAGCAGTTTCAGAACAGGCAAAAGGCGAGATCTCTCTGCTTCTATTTGTAATTGGGTGGAGATATTTTTCATTCAAATGATGGGCAGGTTATCAGACTATTTCCGGAGGGGGGGCTGGAGATCCTAAAACCCACCCATTAAAATACACGTTCAGAAAGGTCAGAGAAGGGAATCATTTAAAATGTTACTGTGAATCTAAAAGCCCTAAAACTCAGAGAGCTGCCTGAAAACTTGACTTTTTTTGTGTGCATTGGTGCAATTTTAACATCAAGTCACACCACTGTGTGGTTCAATAATTGAATCTTTGTTACATCATCAAATTGATCCACAGTGTGCTGCCCCGGAGGGGTTTTGTTTTCTGTCTCTGCAGTGTTTCCGTGCTTCTAGCTACTGATAACACTGAAGTAGAAATGAAAACGTTGTGCTGTTTGTTTCCGCTCATGCAGTGGTAATAAATCTAGATCAAAGCAGATGGTGATTTTTGGACTAAAACCTGCTGCCTTACCTCTGCCAACTATCAACACATGGCTACACGTCTGCCAAATGTCTCCTGATACGATTCAAAACGATAAATAGTTACTTAGCCAAATCTCCCTTTTGTAGAACAGAGTTTTCTGCCGTTCAGTTATTACAATTTAGCCCAGCACACCTAACATAACTGTTGTTTTTGTTAACGACTCTGAAAGAGAAGCCAGAATTTGTGAGCTGAAATGAAAGCTGCAAAGACCTCAGAGATGGGACAGAGATCCAAATTTAGGACTTATTGTTATGAATCCATGCTGCTGACCACGGAACCTCGATCCTGTTTTTACCAGCCAATAGGGCGATCAAAAGCTGGCACACAACGTCAGCAAGCTGTCTCCTGACGCTGTCCAAATCTGACTGCTCCACTTGAGATCAAGACGTGGTACCTGAGCTACTCGTTTTTTATTTGAGCCTCCATAAAGCAGCTCGGTTTATTTGTATAATGTAGTAGCTAACTAATAATGCTCGTACTAAATGAGTGACAGCAAAGCAGCTGACAAAGTACCTCCAGAGTAGCTTTAAGCAACAATTTATTCACTCACAACGTAATTCAGATGTAAAATGACAGCAGTGTTAGAGGATACTTTTATCCATGAGTTAACAGTACAGTGGATTCAGTTTTAGCCAGAGAGGGTCTCATGGTGAGTACCAGCCCAACTTTAGAGGCTGTGTCCCACCGATCGTGGCTCTGCGTTTTTTCTCCAGGGTGTCGATTATCTCTTATTTCCACCTGTGTTCTACGTGTCAGCTGGATGAACGCAGAAAATACCTGCTGTGGTGTCAAAAGCTCAACCCAACCAAGTTCAAATGAATGTCCGTTATTGTTTTAGATGCTTCTTAAGCATGCATTAAGTTGGTTGAAAAATAAGATTAACGAACAGCTAATGAAATAATTCATATCATAAGATTTTTTTTTATTGAACCATCATTCTAAAGATGGATCATTTAAAGGTATACGCCTGTAAAAGCTACAATTAAAAAATAAAACTGATAGATTCTTGTGTTATGAGCTCTACATTCTTAATTCTCTATTTAACGCTTTGATTCATTGCCGACGTTAGGTTTTGGTTGCCATTAAAACATGTCATTGCTATGAAATTCATTTCGGGTTTGGTTTATCTTCATGAGAGCTAATTACCCTCCACAAACACATTTTCTGGATTACAGTTAATGAACTTTCAATAACAGTCTTATAATATTAAAAAAGGTTTAACTGGAAACGAAAGATAACTAAAGAGATACTGTTTGTATCTCTGTTTGCCAGATTTCCCCATCGCAAGAAAAACCATGGTAACGGACCAGAAAGGGCTCTTCCTTCAGTCTGTATATTTTGCTGTCAGACCTTGACAATGGTGTTTTTCTTGTAAATGGGGGTACAAATCAGCCTCAGAGCTAGTCTCGGTTTGGGTGGAAGAAGGCAGGAAGAAAGATAAGAGTCTGAAAGAGATGTCTTTTGTTTTTTACGTTGGTGGAAACAGTTGCCACCAAAATATCTGATATTGGGATGTAGAGGATTCGGCGCTTCATGCTAAACTTTAAAATGGGACGTTAGTGTAATCCGTCATGTCGCTGAGGTGATAAGTTGTGCTGTTAATATCGTTAAAATGTTTAGACATGGTCTGTTATAATTCATGCTATAATCCTAATCATTAATAATGCTCCCTATACAAAGGAAGAGCTGTTTAATGAGCACATGTGGCGAAGACTATGCCAAGAAAGTGTAGAAAAAAGGGTACAAATGATAAGCTGGAAAATATCGCATGATCCGAACAGGTCATTTGCATCCACAATCACAGTTGGTCTTCGAAAGATGCTTCCTGATGTGGTCAGTTGAATTTAAAAGTCAAAGTAGTGCAGAAGAAGGGGACACAAAAAGATAATTTAACCGGGGAAGACGCCGTATGTGCTGAGCTCAAATAATCACAATCGGACGATAATCAGCCTTTGTGATAAATTCTGACTCTTTGTTAGTTCCAGATCAGAAGTTTCCAGGCTGAAGCTGAGCAGAGAGGAAGTGGCACAAAGATACTGAAAGGGACAGTTAAATGTCAGCATTCATGGTTTTGTTTGTTTTTTTTGTTCTTAATAAAAATCTGAACTTTTCACTCCTTTTCTAATAACAAAACGTGCATAAGAATCATTGTATTTTCAATCATTCTTGACTATCAAAGCAATCCAGTAAAGACTCTCTGTTACCGGCTCAGAAAGAAGCGGCTTCAAGCTCATTTTACAGACTTTTACTGCGCCAGCGTTCAGTCCCTGTAGGCTTGTTTACATTCCTCAGGGCCCTCAAACTATGGGAACTTTAAGTCCAAAAACACCGAGCTGACTGGCTCATTAGTCTGTGATTATGTCAGTTCAGACTGTAGTAATGTTCCTGGATCGATGTGACACTCACCTTCTCTGCACATGCACGGAGACTGCAGACATCCTATATAATTATCCTACATGTGAACTGCTTTAATGTGGTTACAGCTGGTGGTCCCGGGTGTTCACAACAAACAGTGAACTATTTTGGAGTGCTGTTTGGTCAGCTGGGAAAACTCAGCTGTGGGAAGTGAACAAACATCACTGTCCGCTGCTTCCACAGTGACCACATCGAACGTGCGCCTGCTTCAGTGGACGCACACGGCTGTTGTCGGCACCGGCAACCAGCGAACAGGGCTTCTTAAAAAGGGTTAAAACACCATCGTTGCTGCCCTGCTGTAGAGTAATGATCCGATGAAGTATGATGAGGTTGTAATTTGACTCCTAACGAGCGCTGCCGTTTGTTCTGAGGCGCTCTGTGGAATTGACGAGTGAATCTGTGGGAGTCCTTCCCATCGACCCCGTCAGTGATTTGGGTAAAGCAGCTGTACTGAGGAATGCAGACAAACTGTCTGTTTATTTCTGCACATCTGTTGCTGATTTTAGATGGAGCCTCATTCGTTTTCATCATCACAATTTGTTTTCTGTATGTATTTGAGTTCTGACAGAACTTATTCTCTGTTGAGCTTTGCTGTAGCTGCTCTTCACAGCGTTCACGGCGATCTTTAACTTGAATTTTTAAAAATGTATCCTTATTTTTGTTTTTTTTTCTATAAGAGTGCTAAGATCTCTTATTCTTACGTGCTCGGCTTCTCTTACTGTAAAGAGCCTGACAAACTAGAACCGCTCTTATTAGGTTCTGTGTGCTTGTTAAACCCAGAACAGCTTTAAGTGTTTTTATTTTTATTTTTTTGCTCTCTTTCCTTAGGTCAACATCATTCCTATAATTGCCAAAGCAGACACGATCTCCAAGAGTGAGCTCCATAAATTCAAAATCAAGATTATGAGCGAGCTGGTGAGCAATGGCGTCCAGATATATCAGTTCCCAACAGATGACGAAGCCGTCAGTGAGATCAACGCCTCCATGAACGTGAGTCACATCTCGCTGCTTTACATTTCTCACCCCAAAAATCTCAGCTGGTACCGCAGATGATGCCATATGCAGAAACAGTTTGAATGTTGAGGAAAATGCTAAATGTTGGTTCTGAAACGTGTGTGTGTGCCTTCTGACCTGATTCTGCTGTTAGGACCTCATGTGTGATGCATCTGTCAACAGCAGCACATGTTTACACCACTTTCTGTGCTGTTAACTGGAGCTGAAAAGTTGTTTCCCTTATGGAGACGGGAAATATTTGCAAATACGAGCTGATTTACTATGTGTGCTTTCACACACTGTAAATGTAACCATTTTTAATAGTTTCACACATAACAAATTGATTCAAACGCATCACTGGTTCATTTCTTTTCATATTAAAAAGCGTATAACAGTATAAACTTGAAGACATGCACTTTTTTTTGTACATTTTTCTGCTGTATGTCCAAAAACGGAAGAAGAAAAGCAAATTGTTAGCCAGAAGAAGCTCTGAAACAGTACAGCCTTTTACTCTGAATATTTTGGCCATTTTAGTCCTGCTTTGATCACATCGATGATGTGTAATCGTGATGCTCAGACACACACCCTCTGATGTACAAATGCCCAAATGGTATTTAATTCTCTCTGGCACCATCCTTGTACAGTATCCCAATCTATTCCTAGTCCGTTACATCAGTGCCCACACTCACCAGCTTGTTCCCCTCTGCTTCTAGCAGCCAGCTGGTGTCAACTCGCAGTCTAATTGTTGAGGTAGCATGTCAAGCATGTTTTCCACATGACGCATTACTGTCAGTCCTAATGAGGCGTAGTAGCTCTGAGAGCAGTAATAAAGCGTATGTTCAATCGCTTCAACTAAAAGGGCCCCATCTGAGCCACATGTTCAGTTTAAGAAACGTCTCTGTGGCGTGGCTGTCAAACAGAGCCGACGAATGCAGTGAAATAACTTTTATTTGACAGTATTAGTTGCTGTTCTTTTCATTTACAGCTAGAACTTCGTTGAATTAACTTGCAAAAGCGTTACTTTGCCGAGAAGAATGCAGAAAGCAGGAGATTAAAAACTCTTCCGAATCTGTTACCTGGAAGATGGAAAGGTCTCCAGTTCCAGCTGGAGCTGTTGGCCTTTTTAACACCTGTAACCTCTCTTCCTGTGCAGGCCCATCTGCCTTTTGCTGTCGTTGGAAGCGTGGAAGAGGTCAAAGTGGGGAACAAAACAGTGAGGGCCAGGCAGTACCCCTGGGGTGTTGTGCAAGGTAGGAACTGCTCACGGAAAGTCACTTGTGATGTTTGTGTTTGTTTTTCCCAAGCGTACGTTAGGAGTGTGCACATCTGGGGTCAGAGCTGTTTAACTCCTTTTTCCAGGCTGCTTCCAAATGGAGACACAGAGCGAGTGCCAGGCTGTAGGTAGTCCAAAGGCTGTTGTCTATTACTATTGGAGTATTACTATTTTCATTCACAATTCTGTTAAGTCAAAGAGCCAGTTATGAAAAGCGTAGTCCATGCAGTGCGCAATGGCTGCTGTTACATAAAGTCCCTTTTTTTAAGTTTCTTAGACTAGTCACTGCTAGTCACAGCTCTCCAGTCAGTTACACCAGCGGCTTCTCTTTGAAGCAGCAGAAAGGTTTGATGAGTAGTTACCTGTGGCGCTGTCATTGGGAGACGGCTTACCACCACCTGAAAATGCAAAAGATGCTGATAGCTGAATGGTTTCTGTTCTCTTTAAAGCTGGTGAAGCTTATTTGTTGGCATATGCACCCACTGTTGTGAGATTTGAGGCACAGAAACGGTGTTTACATTAATATTTACCGTCCAGTATTACTTTGAACGTGACAAAATTCAGAATTTGACCAGGATGAAGAAGACAGCATTTTCTGTTTTCTAAATCTGTGTGCAGCGCATACATGGAGTAACTCATTTGTTGTTTTTACAGCCATCTGTGCCCGCTGACACTCAGCTCTGTGCCAACAGTTTTGTGAGGCAGAGATGCATGCTCAAAAGAAAAGTTCACAGGTCTGGTCAGAAGGAGAAACGCTCTCCTTTGAACACGATGAAAGACTCGTATAGTAAAACAATTCAAATAATTAAACACCAAGAATGCAGCTGAAGGGATTAAAGTGAGAAGTTGTGTAACACTATGGTTTTGTCACCATGGCTACCTGCTCTGACATGACTGCTTTTTTAGTAGAAAACACATTTACATTTGTCCTGTACACAGCTTAGTGGGAGTTTATTAGAATAAGGGCAGAGATGAGGACATAGCTTGCATGTAAATGCAGTAAAAGTCTTAGTAAAGGTCTTAGATTCAGGGAGATGCATTAATATATCATGAAAGAGTTTTGGATTGATTAGACTTTTGTTTTTGAGGAAGTACATGACTTCCTTGTGTCTTTCTTTCTCTGTTTTTGGTGCTCATGTGCTCATGTGTCATATTAAGAGACATCCCAAGTGACGAGTTTGTACCGGAACAGCACAGTCAGAAATAGCTACAGCTGTTAACTGTTATAAAGAATTCATACTAACTACATTAATCATCAACATTTACAGTCTTTACAATCCTTTCTTTTGTGTTAAAAAAATGACCGTTTGTCACTAAACGGGTTGAGTTGTAGGGATGTGACGAGCTCTCGTTAAACTCGACGGTATTTCTCGGAGCGTTAAAAATCTGTCTTTGCGAGATTTGTGAGCTATCCAAACTTCTATTTGTGACCTGTGGAGGCAGTAATGTGCCTTTGCTACGTCGAGCCTGCCAGAACCTAAAGAAGAAGGAGAAGAAGAAGAGATGGGGAAGTGGCCAGCAGCCAGAATGACGTTGGAAAATACGGGTATTACTGTTGGAGATGCCCCCGCCACTTTCAAATTGTTTGTTTGGCAGCATTTTGGATACCCGGCGGAAGTGATAAATGGCAGCAGAGTGACTGATAAGACAAGCATATGCAAGCATTGTATGAAAATAATGCCGTACACCGCGGCAATTTAGTTTCAATTTGTGGAAGAAGAAGTTTAATAAAACGTCAAAGCATGCAAAGAGTTAGAATAAAACATTTCAAAATGCATGTGCAGCTCGGTTAAATAAAAGTCTGTTGGTCCAGGCATATATTTTGTCATGGTAGTGTTCTTAAACTGTCGTCTGTGAGCTGAGTGTATCGTCACCCCCCCACTGAGTCGTGCCATTTGTTGGCTGGACGCACTTGAGCTGAGCTTCTCCTCGGTGAAGGATGTGTTCTGCCTGTGGCAGTGTGAGGGCTGCACCCCGCTGTTTCTCTGTTTCTCTGCACACACCCTGTTAGTGCTGCAAGTGTGACTTCCTGCAGTGGCACTGAAATGAAGGACGGCTGATTCTTTTTTTGGCATTGCTGCTGCATCTGTGTTATCTGTGCATTTGATATATTCCTATACGTTATATCTGTTTGTTCTGGTGTGTTAACAGCTTTGGATGCACGGCTGTACATCATTTCCCACGCAGACGTCGGCTTTCTTGGGGAGTTTTGTTTCCCACAGCTCATTCCTCTCTTGTTTGTCTGTGGTAGTAAACAATTTAATTCAATAACGTGACAGAGATGTGCTGTGAGAATATTATTGCTCACGTGGGAGTTATCCTCCCAGAAAGCTGCCTCCCTTCCTTCCTCCCTGCTTTGCCTCTCTTTATGGCTGACCCTCTCTCCCTTTCCTCTCCCCATTACCCACTGACCACTCTCATTCCCCAACTCTCAGAGGACCCTGGTTATTTCTGAAGCCTGCTGCGTGTCTCCTGGGGGGCAGATTACTCTGGAGTCACTATTAGGCCACAGTCCAGTCCAGTAACAGATTAAGAAGTTATCACAGCTTTCCTTTAAGCTGCTCAGAGGTTTTTCTCCATAAAAATCTTGAGCAGCAGTTGACAGGAGGACAGGACAGGACTTGATGCTGATGCTTAAAGACATTGGTGGGTGATTGTGGATGAGGGTGTCACGATCCCGTAACATAACATGTCTGTCAAAGACTTGTTTGATAGACATGTCTTTGACCTATTGCAACACAGCTTGCGACTCGATCCGTACTTGTCATTTTTTGCCAGTGTATCGTAAAGCAGAGCAGTTTTTAAGTGGATAATTAGTTTAGATAAAGCAACACAGAACACTTGCTTTTGTTTGGATGCAATTATCTTATCAACATTACCCATCTCTGCCTAGCAACAAAAGTCTAGCCTGATGAGTCAGGGCTTCTTCCACACTCACGGCTCGTCGTTGCAGACATTTCTTTGTTGTATCAGAAGATGGGAACAGAGAACAGCTTTCAGTTGACCGAAAAAGAGAATCTCAGTCCATGGAAACAGTTTTTTATGCCAGATGTCATATAGACGGGTTATGGTAACCTCTCATAGAGCCATGAGAAATTTCCGTCTGCTCAGAGAAGACAGAAGAAGTGCTGTGCTCTGAAAGAAAAAGAGTAATTGAAGGGGGCTCAGCCTGTGTGTGCTTATCGTCCCTCAGGATCTCACGGCTCTCTTATCTCAAAACCCCTGCCATCTGTGACATATAGCAGAGTCATGGCATTTCTTCTCTGAAGCCTACTGCTAGTTTGTTCTGCTGTGAAAACATGTTGCACTAGATGTTTGTATGTGAACATGCAGGACATTCAGCACCAGCTTCATTTGATTCTTTGGTTTGTTGAGCTCGTATGTTCGGATAAAAGCACGAGATTAAAACAAAATCCTCTGGTACAGTTTAAATAACCATCAAACCTAAACTTTAAATTTGACCTTATTAGAATCCATCTGTCATCCTGTAGCTGTGGGACACTTGAATGCATCCTCAGTAGCAGACTGAAGAGAAAGGGGCCATTGTGGTGGTTTAGTTATTGTGTCATAAGTCAATTTTTTTTTTTTTTGCTTCCTTTTCTCTGCTCACTTCTGCTTGTATGTTGCTGTTTCCATGATGTGTGCTTCTCTGTGTGTGTCAGCAGATCTCTGTGCTTGGGCGATTTGAGGGCTTAACGCTGCAGTTGTTGTCTCGTTCGTCTCCATGACGTTGTACTGCCGTTACATGCCAGGGGCCCAGTAAGCTGCAGTCAGTCAGAGGGTTGGCCTTCATTCAGCCCCTCATTGGGGGGGCAGTGCAGAGAGGCTGTTAGAAGCAGTTTTAGTAGCCTCACAGAGCTGTTCGTTCCTTTTTGTAACTTCTGTTCTTTCACAAACAACGTTTGGTTTGCCTGAAAATTATAGCACAAATGCACCCGACTCTGTTTTTTTTCTTTTCCTTCTTTTAAATGAATGTTTCTCATGTGTTGAAAGTCACGTTTGTGTTATTCAGTTGCTGTCTTGTCTTAACTTGAGGAAATATTCTTATTTAAAGCTGCTATGTTTGGGTTAATAAGCTGTTGTTGTCGTGGTTCACTATCATGCACTGCAGAGAGCTTTGTCATTTCCCACCATTAAAGCTAAAAAGCTAGTTACGCCTCCTCAATGTCGCTATTGTTCTTGTAGTGTCAGAGCTAGCAGCTTTTGCTGTTTTAAAATACAACACACATCCCATTTCCCATCACTGTTTTCTTGGGATTTGTGGTAATACCACAAAGGGTAAGTGCCTTCAGTCTGCATGTTCCCTCCAGCTTTCAGCATGTACTTTTTTTAGTCTTCTTTCGTACTTAGCAAAGCTTTGCAGTTGAACGTCCAATCACAAAAGGGCAACGCTTTTGGATGACCCTTCTTTTTAGCTTTGTCACTCTTTAGGTTCTGCTGTAAACATGTGATTATTAACAGTCATTCAGCTCAAAAGGGAGCTGAGAAAAAAGCTAAAGTACTCCTCAGAGTGTCTACCTCAGGTTTGCCAACTGCTGGACATGAATTGTTTTAGCATTTCTGTTGTCCCACGATGATAAGACTGGGAGTTTGAGACTTTGCAGAAGTTTGGCCTTCCTTTAGAATTGGCTAACATTGAGCAAATCAAAAAATTTACAGTTTTCCAAGTTTCCACACAAACCCTAAAGACATTATTGAGCTCTTAATCAGGGGAGAAATAAGAGGGAAAATGTAGCTCTTGAAGAAGGAGGTGATTTTTCTTGATGAGCGCAGTGCAGAGTTGGAGCCAGCAGAAAAGTTTCTGGCTACAGGGTATCTGCTGGTATCAAAGTCCGAAAGAAAAGCAAAAACTGTGCATTCAGATTCCTCCAAAAGGGGCTCAGAAGGCATTCAATATTTTCTCCTGCCTGCCACAGGCAGTGGTGTAGGTTATAAAGGGTTTCTGTACACGATTGCAGACTTTTGGGAGCGGCTGCACACTTGGATAGAATAAGCCAAAAGAGGGATTGTTGGGCTTTTTTATGGAGTTTCAGTTACCAACATCTGCACTGCAAGGATCATTTAGTCATGGACACATTTCTGCAAAACGTGATGAATGCTGGAACTCGGCTCAAGTCGATCCTTTTTCCACAAGTTTGTTCCCGAACAATCCCGAAACTGGTTGTACAGTTTACATTAAACGGGCCTTGAAAAGTTTCCAGTTTTACTTGGTGAACGTTATCTTCCCCACCTGTCTTCTTTTTTTGGTTAAACCATCTGAGCAGTGAAGGAACAGTTGACGGTCCATATTGTGGTGGTGGGCTGAGGTGAGCCATGAATAAAGGCCTCAGCAGAATGAAAACTCCTCAGCTGTCAGTCTGTCAGGCAGGACACGCTTCCTGCCCTTCTCCACCATGAAGACATTGACCTGTGAGACTCCCAGACATAAAACTAAAGTGAGGTTGTTAGAAAAAAGGACACGAGCAGAACAGTCTGTCCAAAAGAGGCAGTGGATTTCCTTTGATTTGATTCAGTGCCTCATGATAGTGTGAATATTCCAAATGTAAATTCTCCAGTGTGTGTTATGCAGACTGTTTCACATTCCTGAACAGATGTGGTATGACTTCCTGCTTTTGAGAGAATATGAGTTAATCATTGCAACAGATGTGGCGTTCAAATAAGTCGGAGGTTGTGAAAGAGACATCCAGGCATGCGGTGAAAGCGAGAAAGACGCTGCTGCACATTTTCTGCTCTGACTCTGAATCTGAATATGAATCTGGACCTCTGTTCTAATCACGGTGTTTGTTTCCTTTCTAGTTGAGAACGAGAGCCACTGCGACTTTGTGAAACTCAGAGAGATGCTGATCAGAGTCAACATGGAGGATCTGAGGGAGCAGACGCACGCCCGCCACTATGAGCTGTACAGGCGCTGTAAGCTGGAGGAGATGGGCTTCAAAGACACAGACCCTGACAGCCAGCCATTCAGGTAGAGAAAGTGGACACATACAGCGGAGCTTGTACAGTCTGTGCATGCACAGAGATCCAGAACCGCAGACTTACTCAACTGTTGACAGCAGGGAAAGTCTCCATTGTTTAAGAACAATACCTACTCTATTTTTGTCTGTTTTCACTCACTGCCCTCTGTCTTCCCTTTTCTTCCCTGCAGTCTTCAAGAGACGTATGAGGCCAAGAGGAAAGAGTTCTTGGGAGACCTGCAGCGCAAAGAAGAAGAAATGCGACAAATGTTTGTGAACAAAGTAAAAGAAACTGAAGCTGAACTGAAAGAAAAGGAGAGAGAGGTCAGTTTGAAGAAGCTGATGTACAATTCCAGTAGATTTGACTTTAAATGACTGCTGGTGTGTTAACATATCAGCCCGAGAAGAGTGAAAGCTTTGTTTTGATTGCAGCAGGTCATTTTAGAAAACTGTGGTGGGGGTGGGGGTGTCATTCTCTGCCAAGTCTGTTTCCCCATACAGTAGCTTTAAGGGACTTCACCCAGATCTGCACTAAAATGCAACCCGCCCTTTCTTTTGTCTTTTTTCTGTGTTTGGGCCTCACTGTTGCGTTGGTCAGAGCTGAATTAATGCCTTTGTGTAAGATTAAGAGCTCTCTCTGCAGATGCAGCATTAGACGCTCATGCTGCTGCTGATTGTGAGACGTTGGCCTGCAGTTTCAGATGCTCTGTTTGGTCAGTGTGAAGGCGTTAAAACAAGCTGTGGGGGGGTAACAGGAGGGCTTTATCTGGGTGAAAATTCTTGTGTTTAGCCCTTGAAAACAGAACTAAAGAGCTATTTCCATGACATGTTACTCCCACTTGTGTTAACAATCCTACCAGTGTGTTGCCCCTCATAGTGTACATGCCACTGTGCCTGTTATGATGCACTGTTGGCTGGTTTATTATCAGAGAAAAATGAGTGAGAGAACAAGGGACTGATTTTGGTCAAATAGTTAGTAAATAGCAGTTTAACTGTTTTATGCCAGTCAGCCTGAGGTAGTTTTCCCACTCTGTGTGGTAATTTACTGTTTTTTTTTTGGGTTTTTTTTTTGCCCTCTCTCATGAATAGAAGAATGTTAAACAAATTATTAGAAGCACCTCAAGGCATGCAACAGTGCTCCAGATTCAATGAAATCAATTCTTCTCCAAAACAGTCTGAGGACTGATGAGGGTCTCGTATATTAACCCGTTATCAGCATGCGGACAGCAGTCAAACTAATCATTTCTTTGTGTTTTGTTCGTGTTCCTCTCGTCATTTTACAATTCTGTCTCCTACTTTCCTCTCCCGTCACCTCCTCTCCTCAGCTGCACGACAAGTTTGAGCAGCTGAAGCGGATGCACCAGGAGGAGAAGAGGAAGGTGGAGGAGAAGCGGAGAGACCTGGAGGAGGAGATGAACGCCTTCAACAGGAAGAAGGTGGCAGCCGAGACGCTGTCCTTATCTCAGCCGCTCAAGAAAGACAAGGACAAGAAAAAGTAAGGCTTTCGGTTCTCTCCATCACTCACTCCCCTCCTTCTTCTTTCCATAACGGGATGCTGCTTTTTACCAACCATTCTCCTTGCTAGTCATTTTCTTTCTTCTTTTTTCCCATTGCGTGCTGTTAGCATTGAATGTTGCCTTCTGTAGATTTGCTTCTGCTTCTCTTGGCCTCTCTTGTTTTGTTACATGACCTTTTTAGTAGTAAGCAGGAGGTGTGCATTCTGCTATGTCCGGTGGTCAAGTGACTCATTAATGAGGCTCTAAAGGAGTGTGCTGGGCTGCTGTCAACTTCTCTCCAACACACAAGCGTTTGAGCTTTACAAGGGCCTGGCATGCTCTAAGGAAACGTCCTCCCTTTTGTCCTGCCCAAGCGTACCGTTTCCTGTGCTTTCACTCTTTCCTTTTGCGCTCCTCTAATTATTCAGGGTCCACGAGGAAAGCTTTTAAATGGGTGATGAGGCTCAGAAATGACAGAACTTCTCTGAAATGAGAATATGTTTATGCTGCCCACAGTGCCACAGATCTACAAATCCTTAGTTACTTTTTTTCGTGGGTTTCTGTTATTTCTCTGTGATGAGACGATAGCACGGTGCGTCACTGAGTGTTCATCAGTGTTGTGTATGCTTTCCTGTCAAAGCCCTGATTTACAGAAAAGATTCAAATGCAGTGGCAGGTTGCTTCTGAAGGTGCCTCTCCTGCTGAGTCATGAGTGAAACCTTCATACTTCTGGACAAAGCTCTGTTTGAACCGACACAGTCTGTCAAAGCGAATGAAACGCTGACTCGCCTGGTTTCCAGGCTCTGAGGAACATTCAGATTCTCTTCTGCACACACAAACCTGTGCACACACTTTTGATCTGGGCCCGTCCTGTGGACAGTTAATTCACCAGCGAGCAAACTTGTAGGTTTTAAGCCTTTGCAAGTGAGTGTTGATATTTTATTTAGAATTAGTGATGTGAAACCAACGGCTGCCCCAGAGTTTAGGCCATGAGTCTCTGTGGGCTGCACATGACTTATTCTGTGAAAGCGGGAAAAAACAGCAAAAAGCCGACCTGTGGCGCCATCTGGTGGCTGGTCAAACACATTGCTGTTGGTGCTGCTGCCAGAAAGCCATCTTCCATTTTGTGAATTTGTTAAAGCACTTCCTCAGTTCTTCAGTTTGGTGTTTGTGGCAGTTTTCCCGTCTGAGGTGTAGTTCTGATCAGGTGTCGTGTTTCAGAGGCTCCCCTTCTCCGTTTTCTTTTCACTAACGCTGGCTTTTACTTTGACTTCAACAGCTCTTTGCATCCATGTCTGTAGAATTGCAATCTTTTCATTTGCTTTTCAGAGAAATCAGCTGTTTGTTTATTCACTTTATTTTGTTTATTGTTTCATTGTTTTTCAGTTAATTTATGGGCGCAGCACACCCATCCACACACGACCATGGATTTGTCCTCCATCACCATAGCAGCGACAACATCTGGTTACTTTTCGTTTGTCTTCTGGTTTGTTTTGTTTTTGTTTATTTTGACATTCCATCTTGACATTGTGCACATGGACCAAAGACACTGAGGATGATGATGGTGAAGCCACAGGAGAGGAGAGATGGTGAGGAATAACAAACGAATATGGAGAAATATTCACTTTCCGACAGTGGCCATCTCATTAATTCAGGATCTTTATTTCTATGTTGTTTTGAAGACTTTTATATATGAATATATGCTTTTTTTGTTTTCCAAGTTGTGATTTGAATATATTCTGTTGGTTTTTGAGCGCGCATGAGTGTGTGTGTGTGAGAGTGTGTGTGTGTTAGTTTCACCATCAACTATCCACACAGACGAGACATTAAATCCCTTAAAACATTTTCACCTCTTGGTACTACAGCGTAATGCGCCTGGGCAAAAGAAATAAAAGATTGTATTAAAAAACAAAGGCAAGATGTGCTTTTACAGGACAGACATTCAAGATGTCAGTGAAATGTAAGCTGTCCTTAAATTCTTTTTCAACATGCGGCCCATATGTGAAGAGTCTGCCAGCGTTTTGTAGTAATGAGAGGTTAGTTCAGTAGAATAAATCCCTGTAGTTTGGGCCCAAATAATACATTAAAATAGCAGTATGTCGAGCAATAACCGAGTACCCGGACAATGCATAACCTGCATAACCAGCAAGGGTGCTGACGACCTAAAATGTAGTTCTAAAAACCTATGCAACTTTCTGGTGCTGTAACTCCGTAATCGTATGTGAATATTTTCTAGCGCTTTCAAAGCTTATTATGCAAAATGTACAAGATTTAAATATGATATTATTATAAGAAGCTCAAATAACGGTGACCATTGTGTGTAACTGATTTAACATGATTGTAAACCATGAGTGATCGCCACGGTGTGGTATGACGGTGGACTCAGACACGAAGCCAGTAAACGCAGGATTCAGGAAAAACATTCAAGCCTCAGCTCGACGGAGAAGAGAGCAGCTGTATTTACTGTCTGTTTTTGGAAAATAAATGCAAACCCTCTCCTGACTTTGATGTTCCTCTTTTGCGTGATTTGTTTCGTCTGGTTTTCACCCCGGAGGGAGACGATGGGGGAAACTCAGGCAGGTGAAGACGCACTTAGATGATGCTCGCTGCTCCTCTGGATGCCAAACAGCTGCCGGCCTGAGATGCTGTCGTTTTCTCTGCCTTAATGAAGGGCTCTGTGACGCTCTTAATTCATTTAATTTTTCAGCATATAATCCTTACAGCTCTCATCACTGTGTGTGTGCCTGTGTGTGTGTGTGTGTGTGACTCACAGTTGGTAAGCCTGTGAGACAATCTTGACTCGAGTACAAATAAATGTGCCTTTATTTTGAAATGATAAAAAAATAGAATATAAATGTGAAGGTATTGAAAAGTAACCTTTTAACATTGAGAATTGTTCCTTGAGCCAATGACTTCCAACAGTTCACCGAAATAAGACGACAGACGCGGAATAACTGGCTCTGCCTGCAAAGCGTTTATCCACATTTCTCGTCCCCGGCTCTTCCTGTCACAGAGCTCACAGTTGAGTCTTCCTCTCGTCATCACGACATCGTGTCACGTCTGTCGCTTCCTGGCGGCCACACTCTCCTACGGCGCTGTCATTGCTAAAAGGGACGGGAGACCTTTGGAAGATGTAAGGAATAGAAAGCCCAAATATGTGTTAAACTGTGTAAAAGTAGGAAGTTGTCAGGAAAAAGAAGTGCTCAGTCAAAGCATCGATTACTGAGAACTCTTTGCTGCAGATTGAAAGTCTTTTTACTGTATTTCCAGCCTCTGCCTGTGAGTGCTGCATAAACGGCTGGAAAAGAAAGCTTAGCGTAAAATTAACTTTAACAACCTTTTAATGTTGTCAACTGGTGGCTTTTTCACATAACCTGGCAGCAAGGACGAATGATCAGCTGTTTGCTCTGTAAATCAGCAGGAAGCTAAAAAATGCCAAATGTTTCATAGCAGCATTTCTCCCAGAGGACGTGTTTCGCACCGCAGTGCTTGTGCACGTCGCTTCTGCCAGACGGAAGAAGTCTGGTATTCTCTTTCCTGTGCGCTCTCATTATCATTATTCTGTCCGCCACCTGCAGGGCTGACTGGATCTCCCCCAGCAGCACAGTATGTTCTGTCCTTTAACAAACCAGCTCACAGAGCAGTGACGATCACTATGACGATCTGTTCGACAGCAGCTGCGTTCATCGGGTTCACATTATGACAGGTGAAGTGCACCATTTTGTTGAATTAGTTTTGACTGCACAAGCGCAACCATCCTGCCCAACAGTCTTACTTTATTTAAGAGGCAGAAATGGGCCTCTGTCACCAAAGTGGTTTGTAAAGGATTGAGTGAAAGAGTTAACATCTTTTAGACCTTTTAAAAAAAGTTTTAAACTGCAAGAGTCACCAGAGGACAACATCTTGTGTGTTCTCACCAGAGAACCCAGCTTCTGAAGTTTCCCCCGAAGAACATCTAAATAAACTTTAGATGTTTATAAAGTTGTTGTTTTTTTAGTTGTTTTTTTTTAAAGTAGATATTATTTGGCTGCAATGAGCAAAAGGTATGTTTGGAAGAAAAAAAGATACCGGATTTCATGGGGTGAAAAACATTTCCAACTATGGAGCTTGAGCAGTGGATTGATTCAGCCCTTCGTCCTTGTTTTGCAGCAAGTAGCGTTTCACTGGTAGAGAGGAAAAAAAAGGTTTAAATACCAACAAATTATGTCGATTAAGAGGATGGACCGTTAGGAAATATCTTTTTTAAAAAAAGTAACAATCTGAGCACAGCTCAAAAGAGCAGCGCAAGTAAGATGAGCAATAATCTCAAATAGCTTTAAAGCTTTCCTCCAGGAAGAGTCTAATTAGAAAAACTACAAAAAAAAAAACAAAGGCCTTCTGGGAATAATCTATTTACAGCAACACAAATGTTGGCTTGGATGCAGCTGCCTTTAAATTCTCTGCTCAGGAAACTGGAGCCAAACGGATCCGCAGAGATGCTCGTTGGCATCCACACTTCTCTGAACCACGGACGAGTTCCCATGAACAGCTCGTAGATGCAAACCAAACGCTTGGAATCAGGAAACAGAGCCTAAACACTGCCAGGTTAGTTGGGATTCTCGGATCTTGATTGCCTGAAACCTGAAGAAAGCTTAGAAACAGCAGAAAATGACACTTTGGACTTTTGAAGTCGTAGCTTTATTTCTGTGGTTGACAAAACGGTTTGATGTAGCTGCCTCAGTATCTGAAGGAAAACTGATGAACAAGATAATACAGACTTGTACATTGGTCGCCATGTAGGTTGGCCCAGCTTAACTTACTGGTTGAGAGAAGAGTGAGCAGTTCACATTAAAAGACAATATTGCTGAGACCGAGCATCTTTGGCAGTGGAGCTCAAGTCCTTCAGGGACACACGGCGCTCATCTATCAGCCGACAACAGAAGCTGCTTTTGTGTCGTCTCATTTTACCGTAACAAGGCCGAACTGGCAGCGTGGTACGGTTTCCACAAAAGAAACATGGGATGTTTTCACCCCAAACTGCAATCTCACGTTTGTGCTCGATACAGAATGCAAATACTGGAAATTAAGTCGTCACTAATCAGGTGGCCTCCTGTCACAGAGACCCTAGTGTTGAACTAATCTCCCCAAGGTGCTCGTTTGATATGTAACGGGTGCATAAAGCTAATCAACACATAATGGAGCACAGCATAAAAACACTTTAAAAGTAAAGCTTTTAAGTAAAGTGGAGCTACTGTAATTGAGAAAAAAAAAAAGCACTTAAAAATATTTAGGGAAAAAAAAAAGCACGTGTTAATCTCAAAGTGCTTGAGCACCAAGATACCAAACAGCAGTATAAATATATATAGTTTTAATTTAAAAAGAAAACTCTTTATTTCCAACCTAATGGAGCCACTTTTGATCAGTATGACGGACCGGTTGGATAAAGAGAACCTAAACAGATCCATAATTTCACGAAGAAGAAACATTCAAATCTCGTTTCAGTGATTGACCGCAGTTTCTCCTCAGCCGTCACGACCAGACTGGAATCCAGTTCATCTTGTACACCGATCCCTTCCACGATCAGAGTGGGTGAGGACCGCTGCACAAAAGGAACTGAAGCGATAACTACACCTGACCTTAGCCCAAAACCGTAACATTTGGAGTTCAGGAAGTGGACGGCGTCAGCGAATGTGCTGCTAGTTAAGAGCGGGGTGTAGCGGCGGGCACGGGGACACGCCTTCCTGCTGGGACGCAAACAAACCCTTGATGTTGCTTGCCTCCACCTCTGAATCCATCTCCTCATCATATAAACGCTTCAAGCCATCACAGTACTCATCCATATCCCCCTGCTGGCTGCTACCACGCCCCCTCCTGGCCAGCCGGAGGCGCTGCGAGGAGCTCCAGCCTCGCCGCTGCTCCTGGATCTGGGCGCTGTCAAAGATGTAGACGGCGTTGGTCGGCAGGGAGAACTCCAGGCTGTGTAGGTACTCGTCCACCATCTCTTTGCAGTGGATGAATTCTGCACTGTCCACCTGGAAGAAGCGAGACGAGAATTGAAATACATTCACCGGGATCCAGTGAGGGAATAATCTGAGGTGGTCTTCTGTGTGAGTTTTCACTTTCGGCAGCATTAACTTTTGCTCAAACTGCGTTTCAAGAACTAAAATACAGTTTAAGATTGACAATCGTTTGTCAAAGCTCACTCGTGTTTGCTCAGAGTTCATTACAGTGGTTGGACAATAAGCCGTTTTCACGGACACACACACACACACACACACACACACACACACACACACACACACACACACACACACACACACACACACACACACACACACACACACACACACACACACACACACACACACACACACACACACACACACACACACACACACACACACACACACACACACACACACACACACACACACACACACACACACACACACACACACACACACACACACACCTGTTTAGCAGACAATATTTGGATACATTTTAAGTAACAGATTACTGAAGGGAAAAAGTATGAGCAGCTTCTCATGCATCTGCTTGAAGCTGAGCCTTCCAGCAGGACTGTGGCTCTCCCTTACTTGTGCTTTCTTCAACAGCTCGGTGAGGACTGAGAACCAGTCGGGTGTGAGCGCCTCCAGCTCCAAAGTGATGATGGCCAAAGCCAACGTGGAACCCTTGAACTGCCAAAGCTGGTGGCAGGCCATACAGTGCTGCACCTGCCTGGTCCACAACGCCACCTGGAAGCCCGAAGGCCTCTTCTGACGCTCCGGCTCAGCGGGGAGCGCGCTGGGGTCCGTCGCTGGGTCGGCGCCGGAGCCGAGGCCGATGGAGGGAATGAGGTGTGGGTGGCTGCAGATGAGCAGGGCATGGAACTGGACAAACGGAGAAATGAGGCCAATATGTTAGCATAATTATGTCATTGTCGTCTGTTTGTCCATCGCCCCCATTTTAACGTAGTCCTGACAACACGTTAGTGATCACCAAACTCAAACCTCCCACTCATCCAGCCACAAAACTGTCAGTTAGCAGTTGGTGATCTCTTACTTTTCCAGTGTTTACTGCCACGCTGAAAGTTACGGTAGAGGCCCAGACCCAAAGCTCCCACTCCCTGCCTCACTGTAATCTTGTTAGTTTTGTATTGTATGTGCAGTGCTTTTCTGTGTTGCCATTTTCAAACCCAACCCGAGTGGGTCTCAGTGTAAAAACAAGCAGAGAGTAACACACATCTTAGGATACGCCAACCTTTACATGAAGACTAATTAGTTATTGACAAGTGGCCGGTTAAGAAGGTCACCATCAGCGCATCCTTCTGTTCACCAGAGTCCCGCGTGTTCCTTCCTTCCTTCCTTCATACATCTTTTGTTGACGTGCTTTAGTTTGTGTCCAGCAGAAATACGCCATGGGTTTAACAGAAAGAGAAATGGTACTGGGCCTCATAGGGTGAGCTTCCAGCATCAGCAGCTGAGCTTTTATTGGACGCAGAGAAGCACAGAGGTAACAATGGTGAATCTGTAAATCCTCTTATTTATTCATCTCAAAGTGTCATGGTGACGAGTCTGTGACGAATTGCTGTTTTGTAGATAAAAGGGGGAATAACACTAAATATTTAAGGGGGGGGGGGGGGTAACTGTGAGATATTTACAGTATAGTAAAAAGCATTTATTTGATATATATTTATTTGAAAAGTATAAAAGAGAGAAAATGTCTTTATTTTATTATAGTTTTTAAATTCTTCTTTTAAAGTCTTGGATTTTGTACTTGAAGTTAAGTGCTTGGACAATAGTAGACTGACGAGAACTCTGCACTCCTGTGACAAATATCAGTCAGTCGATCAGCAAGTAATGGAGAGGAAAGAGACAGTTTTAGCTTTGCAGAGGATTCCATGTTGTTATGGTTTGTGGCTTTAAAAAGAAAAGAGGAACGTTTGAATCCTCCGCTGATCGCAGCGTTGCAGACAAATCTGGTGCGGCGATTTTCTCACTGAGCGAACGGAGTTGGTTCTTGAGGTCGGGGACGAAGAATGCAAGCTGTGATCAACATGAGTTTATGTTCTAAAGCTCATTGATTATTATTAGTTTGTACAGAGGGTGTCAGTCAGGACAGCCAGGAAACCGTCTCATGGAAGCTTTAAGTATTTCAGTACACCACGGGCTGTTTTCATAAAATCACCCTGGCCCACGCAACAGTTACATTTGGCTTTTACTCAAGAAGAAAGCATGTCCAAGATATGAATACTACCATCACTACTCACCAACTGTCCCTGAACTGTGTCATAATAACAGGATTCTTCGTTAGAAATGAACGACTCCTTATAAACTCTGCAGGAACATCTTTCAGATTAATTAGTCCCCTTTAAACGATCACATCCCGTCTTCACTGAACCCATTATGAACACAGCCCCAGGCCCAAGTGCAGGCACGGAGCTTCATGATGTTGTGCGCGTCTCTTTGTTAGCAGTCAGTCAGCGGTGACTGCCTTGGGCAACGAGTGGGGCGGGTTTAACAGTTACGCTATTGTGCAGAGATCCATGTTGTAGACTGAAAAACAAAGCAAAAGGTTTGTTTTTTTGAAAAAAGAAAACTGCTACGCCCATTTAAAATCAGAACTGGACTCCATAATCAGCTGCACATTCCAGGTTTCAACCTAAACGATGTTAGACCGGCAGCAGGGTTTACTTTCCAAAGTCAGGCTGCAGATAGAAGTGCCTTGGCCTGATATACATGCATGTTGTATTTGCTGGCAGCTTGCAAATGCAGCCTTGCATTGTTAAAATAGTCTCATGAGGCTCCATTTGCCAATTTCTGTTCGTATGCACAAGCTCTGGACAGCGAGGCTAAGACGGAGCGTCCCTCTTTGAGCATTTACAGTGGAACGTCTGAGCTGCAACAACAACGCTGCAGCGACCTGATAAGGTGGGCAGTCCAAAGTTTGTTAAACAATTTATGCTTGGTCTGTAATTAACACTTCATTTATCTAGGAACATTTTCTGAATCCTGCTGAACCCAAAGATATCCAGTTCATGCATTCCAGAAGCTGAAACCAGCAAATGCTTCATATTTTAGCTGAAAACAACTATTTGTTTATCAGGAAAATACTCCAGAAGTCAACCAATTCTGTGCAAAGACAACAAAACATCTTCGGCTTTATGACAGTTAAGGTCAGATCGTGTCCAAATGCAACTCCAACATCCTCTAATCAGCCTTTTTGATCTCAGTTGTAACACTAAGAGGCAGGATTTGTATCTGCTCATGGCTGCAGTTATTCTTAATCGTTTTAGGCACATTGAATTCAATCAGCTAAATGCACAATTTTGTCTTGGACCAATTCTTTTTTTTTTTTGCTGGGGTGGGGGGGTGTGAGGGTTTGTAAACACCATCTTGATGCAAGTATGATGGTTTATAATGTGTGCTTTTTGTACTGCTTGTGTTTTCTGCAAGACCAGGACCTGATTTCATCAAGCATTTCAAAGTTCTGCCTGCTCACTCTGAAATGCACAGGTCCAGTTAAAAAACAAAAAAAAATACAAATTCTGTTTGCCCGTCTGATCTCCAACTTACGATGTGAATGAAGTCGACTGGTGTTGCTGTGTACAAGTCCCAGTGCAGCTTGTCTAGAATGATCCTCTCCATGCGAAGAATCTCTGCTGCTGAAAAGTTGCATCCACCCTGCACAACCAGGTCTTTAACAGATCCGATAACCTGTTGCAAACAGACACCGACAGAATGCAAATAAAAACTACGGTTTTGAAAAATGCATCGACGTGGCTTTTCTTTCTCTTTGCAGCTGGTTTTCCATGTCACTAAAGAGCAATTACCTCGTCTTCCTCGTTGATTTTGGCAGCCAGGACCAGTGAGGTAAAAGCAATGCATTTCAGGTATTTTGGCTGAGCCTTGAGAAAAAGAAAATATATAATTGAGCTTATATTAAGAACCAAAAAGCAAATATAAACAACCAACATCAATCTGCGCCACTCAAAAAATATAGAAATGCAAGCTCTACTGTATGATTTGCATTAGCGGCTGAGAGATTGTGTCACCAGGCTCTGGATGCAAGGTCAGTTACATTTAAATACACAGAATATTGCCAAAGTTGCAAAATTGGATGTGCGAGTTTGTACTCTTTCAGGAAACTCAGGAGAACATTTAACGTGGAAGCCATCTACCTTAACAGTGGACAGCAGTCGGTTGAGGACACACACTCCCAGCGCAAAGGTCTCTGGACAGAACTGAAACAGCCTGCTCATTTCTCCGAGCCAAAGGATCATTTGCTGGTGTTGGGATGAAGAGATGTCAGCGCCCTGCGTGGTTAAGACAGTTCAGTGAGACGTGCCCTTTTCACAATACAAAACATGCAACTGGGGCCCCCCCACATCGTGTTGGTTCTGCCCTGCCATAGCATTCTGTATGCATAACAGAAAGGAGGCAAAGGTCTCTGGTAGCAAAGGTAGCTGTGAGGCAGGGAGGGGGAATTATTATTATTTTAAAAACCTGCCATGGGGCAGCTAACAGTATGACTTGGAGATATACGCAAAATAAAGTACATTTTCTATTAATCTTGCCAGCTCTTGTCAGATAAAATAAGGTTTTCTTCTCATTTTATTGAAAGGATGATGATTACATTGTTGGATGGCCTCATTCCTTCTTTGTCTTTATAAAATACTGCTAATTCACTGACATCACTGCTGGTTTTTAAACAGGCTGGCACAGCAGACGATTTCCCTAAATATGCACCTACTTTTGGCTCACCTGAATGCATCCGTTCTTGAAGACGGGCACCTTCCAGAGACGAGCCTCTCTGACCAGAGCGGCCTCCAACAAGCCGACCAGCCGCCGGCCCTCTGCAACTCCCGGGTTCTTCATGGCCACCACAGCACAGGCCAGGCTGCCCCCAGGGCACACACACCTGGAGGAGGAAGAGGTCACAATGTTCTCAGACTGATGAAACCACACACCCATTCAAAAAGGCACAATATTCAGTTAATCCAAGGTTTCATTACTTCTGCCAGTAATATACTTATTCAGCTCTATTCATACACATTTACTTGAACGTGAAGGGTTTAATAAAGACGATTTTCTTTTCTTTTTTTTTTAAGTGAGGGCTTCTTTTTTTTCTTCCAATTTTTCAAAATTTTACACAAAGTTGAGACACCAGAGGCTGGGATCAGGACTCCTGGTGCTTCAGCTCAACAACGCAGCAGTTATATATCATTCCCCTGCGGTTTACATAAGTCCCATCCACACACCGTTTGGGCATTTTAACAAAGGAAGCAAACTGTTAACTCTGTCAAAGAGCCGAGAGTGCGGTAGGAAACGAGCTGCGCGTACACTTTCATCAACAGCAGCGCCATTTTTTCTTTTTAGACGGACTACTTTTGCACGTCTACGAAACCAATGCAAACGTCAAAGTCACTCGTTTAAATTCAGAAGAATTCAGTTTGTTCAAATCGGCTGCGGATGCAACGCAAAGCTCGCTCGCGTGCGCGTTCGCACGCACACACACACACAGAGGACCCAGGCGGGATAATGATCTGCAGCTGCTGCAGCCTTTTGCAGTTGCTTCTGCAGACAAAAGCATTTCGTCTTCCGGTTATTTCCTCTTTTTTAAAAGCGTTTGATAAGTCTTACCTCTTCGATTTTAAAAGCAGAGAAAACCGTCAACGGCAAGTGCATTTATACGATTTATAAAATCAGTCCATATCCACCAAAAGAGGCAAACCAACAAACAGTGGGATGCTGTTTGGGAAAACAATCTCGGACCAAATAGCGTTCCGCAAGTAATTTAAGGAGAGCAGCCGCATTCTATAAAAAAAGTACAAGCGCAAGTGTAACCAAAGGCGGAAAAAAAACTTGAGAAAGAACAGAAACAAACAAACAACAAAAAAAAAAACAAGCGCAAAACAGGCAGGAAGCAGAGATCGGGCAGAATTGAGGACAGGCTGTGTTTTGAACGCCGCTGGCTCCGCCCCGCTGTGACGTCACCCCGTTTAATAAACTGAATTGTGTTAGTGGGTCAGACGTGCTGGAAGACCGATACAAAATGGTCGAGCTCACACTGAAAATGGCAGATTTCGGCAGTCTGCGTGTGTTCTGTGCAGATGTTTGTTCAGGTGCTGAAACACCGCCAGCTGCATCACGGCCGTCATCATCCCTCCTGTCAGAGCTCATCCCCACACTGCCCGTTTTCAATTAATCATTAAGACGTCTCAATCAGGCCCATCCCCGTCCCGTTATACAGAGATGCGGAGAGCGTTTTAAGTGGCTCGTTTATTTTGCTTTCACACGTTCCTCCCTTGAAGCGTAACTGCTTCTAACAGGAAGTTTGTAGACATTTGAGGTCATTTTCAAACACGTTAACTTGACACGGAAGCGTGAAAAAGTCGTGCTGCGCACCGTGAACATAATGCTAGATGCAACAGCTGTGAATCATTGAAACCCGTTTGAAAACAAGATGAACGGTTGAATCTGAGATTTTTTGCAGAGTGGAAAAGCTGTGCACAGGATTAAAGAAAAGAGAGAGGGGGGGTTGACTGAGGTAATGTGTGGATCTCATCAGAGAAATTTCTATATGCTTGGGAGAAAGCCATAAAATCAGTACTGACCATATTGGTTGGGTCCTAAAAACTTGCACGTTTGTGTTGTGGGACTCATTACATTATTATTATTATTAAAAAAGAATGCTGTCTTCTCTTAGCCCGAGCTCACTTAATAAGTTTGATTCAGGGAAGGCTTTGATTATTTCAGCAAGACGGTGCCAAACAACGTTCTGGTTTCACAACAGCGTGCCTCAAAGGAATCCAGGTGCTAAACTGGCCTGCCTGCAGCTCACACCTGTCGGTCTCTAAAAAACGGGCGTATTGTGAAGTAAAACACTGTCACTCAGATGGTTCAGAGCAGTCGAGCAGATTAAATTCAAGAAAAGGAACTTTTTGCTGTCCATACAGCAGTTGACAACAGCTGGCGGTTTTGTTAAATCATCACCTGGTAAACATGCTCCGTCTCAATATTTTTAAAACATGCTGGCGTTGAAATATTGATTCAGAATTTTCAGTTTCAAAATCTCTTTGTGCTGTTTCTAATTTTAAAAAAGTGTGAAATAATTTGCAAATGTTATTTGCATAATTTCAGTTAATTCGTTGCATTTCTTTTTCATGTTTTTTGTTAAAATCTTGCTCTCTAAAGAATTAAAGATTTTGATGGATGAATCAAATCTATTTTCATGCATGCCGTGGGGGGAGAATGAGAAAGAAAGAGTGACAAATGTGAATATTCCTCATAGTGTTTGACATGACAAGAAACTGAAACCCAGCATATCTCCCATGTGTCCACAAGAACATCATTGTGTAGGACACGGTTAACAGATCCGTGGAAAAGGGAACTGGGGGTGGGTCAACAGGAGCCAGTGGCTCAGTTTTGATCCTGGGCCCCAGTTAATCTGCCTGCGTTCACAGCTTATCCTAACGAGAAATGAGTGTGACCATGTAGAGCTGAGCCCAACACAAAGATAATGGAATTCTTGAACAAAACACTCTAGTTATTGTGGGTTTCTGCTAATCCCTCAAATGTGTTCCTCCCAGTTTTATCCAGTTCTCGAGAATCACAGATATTATGTTGATGCTCAGCGCAGATTCCACCTCCTCGGTTAAGCGGCTTGTTGCGTAAAGAAGCACTGTACATGTTAAAAGCTCAGCAACATGTTATTAACAACCCAGATTATCAGATGATGACTAAGATTAAGATTTCAATGAGGAAGTAACATACTTTGAAGCTAAGTTAAACTGATGAGTAAAGCTGCATTTCCACTGCAGGAACCAGGGTCTTTTCAGGTTTCCATGGGTCTTTCCCACTGTCCCCTCCAGGGGCTACAGGAAAATCCCAGAGGAAAAATTCAAGCCTAAAAGAGGATGCTCGTAGGAACTGAGTACTTTTGAGATTACCCTGAACTTTTGTGATCAGGCTTGCATAGCTAAACATTAATCTTCATAGCATTTTATTTCTGGCTTTCTGTCTCAGTCGTGACAGACTTCGTACCCACCACAGCTTGTAAAAATCTAAGAATTTTAAACTCTACCACAGGAAAAGTTGTGACAAGTTAGCAGTGACAGCATCTGTGCAATAAAATATTATTCTCTGATTGTTTCACGGCATTTATGCTCTAAGGCACAAATAAAAACACCCAATATCTCATGGAAATGTGTAACACTGACAGATTTAAAAGAAAAGAGCTGAAGCACATTTCCAGGTTTGCAGGGGCAGAGGACAACACAGGCAGCAGTAGCTGTAATAACAAGGATGTGACTAAGACCAATTCAATTAAATTTTATTCATTTTGTGCCAAATGTCCACAAATGTCATATCAAGGCACTTCAAATATCCAATTCAAGTCAATTAGAATTAATTTGATTTTAATCCAATCAATTCAATTCCAAATTAGTTCAATTCATACATACAAAGCCAATTTAAAAAAAAAGTAGCCAAGCTAAGCAAACCAACAAACTGCACCGAAACTTCTAATCGGTCCAATGCCCCGTCCTGAGCATTCATGAGGCGACTGTGGAAAGAAAAACCTCCCTTTTAACAGGAAGAAACCTCTGGCAGAACCACACTTAGGAAGGATGGCCATCCGCCTCGACCAGCTGGGGTTTGAGAGGACGGGAAAGAGGGGACAACAAGCACCGTAACACCAGGCCAGCGATACCTGCTGAGAGAGAGAAACAAGTTAATGACAACAATGATGTCATATGTACATCGAGAAAAAAGAGAAGAGAATGAGGAAAGGTGCATCATGGGAGCTCCTCCAGCAGTCTGGGCCTATAGCAGCATAACTATGGGATGTTTCAGGGTCACCTGAGCCATCCCTAACTATAAGCTTTATCAGAAAGGAAAGTTTTCAGCCTGATCTTAAAGGTAGAGAGGGTGTCTGCTTCCTGAAGCCAAACTGGCAGCTGGTTCCACAGAGAGGGGCCTGATAACTGAAGGCTCTGCCTCCCATTCTGCTTTTAGAAACTCTGGGAACCACAAGGAAACCTGCAGCCTGAGAGCAAAGTGCTCTGTTGGGGAAATATCCAACTGTGAGATCTTTAAGATATGATGGAGCTCGGTCATTAAGAGCTTTATATGTGAGGAGAAGAATCTTAAATTCTATTCTGAATCTAACAGGGAGCCAATGAAGATAAGCTAAAACTGGAGAAACATGATCTCTGCTGTTAGATGTAATCAGAACTCTGACTGCAGCATTTTGGATAAGCTGGAGGCTTTTCAGAGAATTTGTGGGCCAGCCCAATAATGAAGAATTACAGTAGTCCAATCCTGAAGCAACAAATGCGTGGAGCAGTTTTTCTGCATCAGTCTGAGACAGGATGTTCTTAATTTTGAGGTGTGTGTAGAAATCCCTCCGTTAGCTCTCCTATAGCTGCAAGTAGCCACATAACAGCAGCTATGAGCTAACAGAGCTATAGCACACGTTCTTTCATTCATTCTTCTTAAAGTATTGGTGAAATAAAGACAGATAATGCCTTCTTTAGAGGCTGCATCATCCCTGCCCCGTTCACTCCGTTATATGGATATACGCCGATCACGAGTTATCTAAATAGCTCCCGAAGGACGCCGACTTTCGCCAAACTGTTCTCGGTGAGCAGATAAACGTATTTCATGCCAGAAATAAGGTCTAGGTTTAAAAATTTAAAGGGAGTTCCCCTTTAAAGCATGCAGATGTGAATTATACCAAGGTGCCAGCCTCTTCTGACTGATTGCCTTCATTTTCAGGACGCAAACATTGTCCAGTGTTGTATGTACTGAAATTGTTGTGCTGTCAACATGACAATCAAGTTCTGCTGGAGTAAAGTTTAGGTAGTTGTCCTCTGTTGTTGCACAAGTAATAATGGATATTATTTCTTTAAATCTTCTTCTAGCTTTATCTGAGAGACACCTACTATAGATACATTTATTCTCAGATGCTGTATAGTCAAGTAATGTAAACTCAAAAGTCAGATAAGACAGAGTTATGAGGGAATACTATTAACTGTTCACTCTCAATGCCATAAGTCAGCACAAGATCAAGAGTATTGCCTTAAGGATTAAGGCAGTAAGTAGGTCTGTAAACACTTTGCGCAAATCCAAGTCTGTACTGCAGGTATCTCCATACCGTTGCTAAGCCATAACAAAACAAGGTAAATTTTAATGACATTTAACAAGAATTACAAAGGCCAATTTCATAAGATTTGGTGGCAAAGAAACAACACACAAAGAATTATGTTACATTTGACAGAATCCTTGATTTGGTTCAACGCTTCTTTCCCTCAGCCTGACCATCAGTGACTGAAAATCACAATCATTACCTTCAAAGGAAGCCGTTGATGGAAAGTGTTTTCAATAGAAAAGTGGCAGTATGTAAACCCATCAGCTGTCAATGTCTGACTTAGCTGCTCGTGTCAGAGGTCAGTGAGTTGGGGTTTTGAGTGTAGCCAGCAGATATCTAGATAAAGGAATAGATATTTATACTACGACTTCCTGTTCTGTGTCCCAGTTATTGTTGAAACATTGCCTCTTACAGATCCAGAAAGCTTTTGGTACCGAGACATTGTCCCTTGTCTGCGGAATATGCTTATAAAATTTGTAAGTTAGTAGTGTGTCACCACAATGTCAATAATTCATGTGCATGACTGTATGAGTTAGGAGACTGTGAAGAGTCATGCTCACAACTTTGCTGTTGCATCATCCTGACTTTCAGTATGATATTGAACAATATGAGGAATGCTAGTTCTGCTGTCTGAAAACAACCGACCTTAACCCTAACCATCAATCACATCCATCCTGTTCTTATCCCTCCGGTTGATCCAATTTGCATCAGCGATACAGGAAGATCCTGCTGACTGTTAACCAAGCTGGGAACTTCAACAAGCCTGATACAAGACAGGCTTTAAAATGACATGACTGCAGATGGACGCATAATGCAGGCTTGAAGATCTTACTCTTCAGACAAGTAATCTCACAGGTCCTTCTAGTTCTTGATCAGTGCAGCTGGCACTGTTGCAGCATCTTATCTGTATTCCACTCTGCACTGTAAGGAGCCATGATAGGTGTCTTTCACTAACAATGACACTGTGCTGCCACTAAATTATCACAGACATTTTTATTGCACTACAGGGCTTGTCACTGAATAGTAAATTGAGTCTCTTGTGGCTATTCTTGATGTAGCTGTAGCTACGACTTACCGTCTAATTTAAAATCTTTACTAATTCTCGGTCATGCAACATTTTCCCACCTGTGTCTCCAGGAAGCTCCATACAAATATGTTTCATGCAAATAACATCATAAAAATATAATGCAAATGCAGATACAGTCGAGAGAACGCAATGTTACATAACATGTATTTTTCTACATTAATAAACTGTGGTGTTAGAATAATTTCCTCTAACTCTCCTGCTGATTTTGGATAATGCGTGAATATATTATTCATTGTTGATTCCAGGCCATTAGCTGAACTAAAAACCTGCGAATTGTCAGTGGCAATTACAGATTGCTTCATGCCACTTTAAACTGGTGAGCCCTCAGGAACTAAGCAGCCCAGCTCGGATGGCAAACTGTGCAGCAGATTTGTAATGATATTAGAAAGTGTGTTCCATATCTGATCATCACTAAGGTAGTCAAACAGCACTGACTATAACAGAAAAAGGGAAGATTTCTCACTTTATACCTGCTGATGCTGCCAGGAAACATCAGAAATGGCTTACAGGTGTACTGAACCTTCAGTGTCTATACATACAGTTAACCAACTTTGCCTACCATCAGATGGGCAGAAAGTATTTACTTTCTATTCCCAGTCATCTCACAGCTGACAGAAAAGGAAAAAAAAGAAGTCCAGTATTTGAGAGTCGAGGTCATAACATGAATGTTGATAAGAAGCAAAGGTCACAGCAAGCAGCAATATATCTGCATGTTGACAGAGTGTAAAAAGCTGTGGGAACACAGTGGTTATGAACTGCATGAGGTCAGGCTGTGTTTGACATAAATACATCCTGTTTGTTCTGGGGGCTGAGATGAGGATGATGTGTTTGAGCCATTTAGGATAGAAAGGTTATTCATAAATACAGGATACTGTGACGCTTGTTCTTCTCTTATCTTTTTCTCTGAAGGTAAATTTCCTTCTATCTTCATTTGTCTCCATTCCCTGCTATCTGAACCGTGTCATGATGCTGGATGTTACGCTTGCTTCCTGCCTCGGCTGATCAGACATTTCAGGTGTTTTCATGGAACTTGTGTGTCTTTTCACACAATAGTATGAGTACAACACAACATAAACTTTTCCATAAGCCATCTAGATGGAAAAATCTGACTAAACTGTGTATTCTTTTGGCTGTGTGTACAAACCTACTTAACAGAAGGCATATATATATATATATATAAAACTTGAAACTTCTTTCTTAACATTTAACATTAAGTGCCAACACTTGACACTAAATCATTGACTAACTGAACAAAAATATGAAATAAGACAAGGACAAATTGTTAATTAAAGCCTGAACAATTTTCCAAACAAACATGCGCATGCAACATAATATTTTAGCTTATTGTGTGAAATGCATATGAGAAATCAAGTCTGTCATCATTTAAACATGTGCTTCTTTTCAAATCAATTTTTCCCAAAGGAATAGATGCATAATGTTGTTCATAGTTCCACAGTATATTCACTGGGACCCTGGCAGGACTCGTTGCACAACAGATGAAAACACTTCCAGAGCTTCAGTGGCACGCTGACCTCAGCTTCTTGGATCATCAGTGTGAAAGTCAGATGGAGACTCTACATGTTGATCGTGATGTTTCAGTAATGGTTGGAGCACACTGTGCTCAGATCAAGAATTTACAGAGTGTCTGCAAACCTCCTGCGTCCCCTCTGTTCACTCGTAGCCATAGAACGCTCCAGATCACCCTATAAATTATTGTCAGCCCTGAACTAACTGTGTCCTGTCAGGAATGTTTTGTGCACTTGGCCGAGCATATTATCTTCCTCACATCTGGTCTCTGACTTTTATCACTGCCTGACCGGCCAAACTAAAAGGATTTTTCTTTTCTTTTTATCTTGTGAGGGGCCCTGCCAAGCACTGTTGATTCTGCATTACTGTAGACAGGGTTGCTGAGATTTTTAGGAATTCATAGACTGCACATGACACATGCCTATAGAAAATGCTGATAACATGAAAACTCATCCCATGTTGGAAGATTACATTCACAAGCATTTTATAGGGGCCAACGTACATATTGAAAAATGTGTAACATTTTCTGCTGTGCAAGCAGGCTCCAAAAATGGCAATATTGGTCATTTAGACAGGGAATTTCTGGATTTAAATGCCATGATCTCCAGAGTATGAATTGTGCTGGCTATGGTTAACTCTTTGACTTTTTTAATGCCACTATAGACAGTGTTGGTTTAGACAGGTCCTCTTGAGGATTAACTGTAATTATGGTAATCCCTTAACATTTTCCTAGACTGTCCAGTACTTTGGTTTAAGACTAAATCTCCAGCATGTATGACCTTTCAATCAGCTTTAGCTCTTCTTTGTGTTTAGTGAAGCAATAAAAGTTGGCTCTGGAACATGCTTCACCACAATACTCACCATCGAACTTTAGAATTGTGTATTGTAATTATGAGAGTGTTCACGTGATTTTATTGGTGCTTAATATCATTTTAAAACATTTTATGGCAGATAAGGACGGTGCAATAATGTTTTGCCCTATGCACACATGAATTACAGTAAAGGGCTAAAGAATGCTTCTTTTGTGGAGGATGCTGTAAAGTCTTCCCCCTAAAACATTTATAAAAAATGTCCACTTGTTAAAACCACATTTTTAATCTTGCTAACATGTCCATATTGTGTTTCTATATACTGCACAACATACCATGAATTAAACAAGCAGTCATAATGGCTGAACATGTTTCATTTTGGAACTGTAGTGTATCAGTGACAGTCTTTAAAACACTGATTCAGGCAGCCAGGCAGTTGCTCGTGTGTGAGCAACCAAAGGAAGCAGTCCCGTCAGCTTGCAGTGTGAGACTTGTGTGAGCTCCTCCTCAGCAACAAAGTTCACTTAAGATTCGCAACACATTATCAGCGGTTTGCTAAGATAGTTTAGTTGAAGGTTGGCTGTGCAGTGGATGAAGAGACAGGATTAATTTGCAGGTATGCACAGATTTGAGCATGCTAAATGAGGCAACAGTATAAGGTTTTATTCATGCAGCTGACGCAGCTACAGTATCGGACTGACACTGGAGTGTTGAGTGCCTTTCTCTGGTAGCATTTCCTTGTAGCTTCTCACCAGGATGAGCTACATTACTTCTTCCTCTGCCATAACTGCTCTATAACATGCAAAATATTCACAGTGCAACCTGGTTGCAGAAGGTATACCCAAGCATCCTATTGCATGGTATAATAATGTAAAAACACTGTTTACTGGGAAAACAATGAGAACATCCAACAAAAACAAATATCCCTTGAAATGAAATGAAAACATTTGCCATTGCACATGAACCCTTTTCAAATGAATTAATGTGGACTTATAATGAATTGTGGGTCTCCGATGTTTAAAGATACCTAAAAATATATTGAACACAGACCAGTAATAATTGACCTCTCAAACAGCATCTGATGTGTAGCCTTTGCAGTTAGCTATGTTGCTATAGTGACAGTGACAGTGAAGCTGCGTCAGTCTGAAAGTAGACTGCCTAAATGTTAACTGGAGACGGCATTTCAGTTTCACTGTGGTTAGTTTAGTTTTGTGCTTCAGCGAGGGTGACAGAAAACAGAAGCTATTGGACATAACCACAGTTCCATGAGCACTTTGTGGGCTGCGCTGAGCAACAGTCACATTTGAAATTGAAATTATTACAAAGTTGACAAGATCAACAGACAAAAAAGAGCTCACAGCTTCACTGTAAAAATCTTAGGCACTGCGTAAGCAAGTCTGATACAATCAAATCCAATTACATTTTCTGCTTAGTCTCTCAGAAATGCATGAAATAAGCATGAGGGGTTGTAGGGTAGCACTGATGCATGTCTGTTAAAGGAGAGACATTTGCTTAGCCCATTTTCCTGTTTTACTCCCCCTAGCCTTTTTTAAAAATATTTTTTGTTGGGTTAGGTTTAGGCAAAAAGAAAAAAAAAAAGGATTTTTTGGTTTAAGCATAAGAATACTTAGACTGATTTTGTACCATGGCATATTTTTTATGTTGATCATGTTTACATGTGCACATACATCGATTCTCTTGGGAAAAAAATCTGTAGTAGTAATAGTAGCTTTCTGGCTGCCCAGAGTTTGGTGACATTGTCAATTTATCCAAACATTCAAGTTCAGTTCAGTTCACAATGACGTGAAGGAGACATGTCTGAAAAGATTGCAAAGTTATCTGAACTACCTTGACCTTAATTAAGTGTTGTAATGAATTGTTTTCAATTTAGTCTATAATAAATAACTCGATTAACTACTTTGATTGAAACTTATGAGCCTTAACCAACACCAGCCTTGTGCTACATGATTGGCATATCAATGCACCCAGAAAGCACTGATTTCTCTTTTTTTAAGTCTATGTTACACTTAGTCTAACTTTGGTCATCATTTCATTTTCATTTCATTACTACACTCAGTATGCTTAAAAATACATTGAATATGTTAATGTACATGTAGGCCAACAAATTAACTTGCTTTTAACTTGGACATCTAGTCTTTTGACTAGAAAATCACCAAATCAGTAATGAACAGATTTCACAACCAATAGATTTTCTTTTTTTTTTTTTGTCATAAAAAGGTTTGTTAAATGTATGTTGAAAAATGTCATGAAAACTCAGTTTGTTTCTACTGATGTCTGGTGCAACAGTCTTATGTTACAAATTCTACCTTCCTGCTCTGCTGTTAGCGAACAGGAAAGCTATTTACACAGATTAGCAGATGGTTCCTGTAAAACCGACCTGGTTCAGTACGCTGCACTTAGAAGAAGACTGATGGGAAGCCGGCCATCAAAAGAGTGCCTCAATCACTACTGAGGCCGAATGGCTCACATCCTCCCAAGCTGGCGTGGAAATTATGATAAAAATCTTGTTATATCTACTACCAGCCACTGGATGGAGACAGAGGCCAGATTATGGCTGTTAAAACGTCTGACCATGGACCAGCTTCCTTTAAATCCAGTCATGTCTTCTTCATTGACCCTGTCTTCTAAAAATGACCATTTCGCTCTCATTTTGTTCCTTCTTGGCTTCCTCTGAGCAATTTCACCTCTCAGATGATCACCCTGCCTGCCTTGAAAAGCCTTGGTGCATAATTTCCAGAGGGAGAGACTTCACATTGTTGAAGATGAAAGAAAGTGCTGATGAGGTGAGTGCAGGGAGAGTAGCCCTGAGCTTGACCGTCATCACAAAGTCAAAGTGAACAACACGAAAACATGCTTTCTTGACATTATCAAAGGTTGTACGCTAAGGGGGAAAACATCACGACAACAACACTGAGGCCAACTCAATCAGTGTCACCGTCTGCTTTAACTGAGAGGTGGCTTTGTTTTGCAGAGTCTAAGCGCCTGAAGTGGCACAGTGGATGGAGATTTAACAGTGGGAGGTTACGTCACCAGACCATGTCTTCTTAAGTCCCTGGCAAAAAGGCTTTAAACGAAAATGAAATCTCATAAATATGTCATTTATTCAAGAACAAAAGCTAGAGATGGAGTCACAGTTTGTTATCTCTGTGGTATAGTACATCCAAAAAATCTCTACCTGCTTTGTATAGTGACAGCCTTACGCTTACCCGTTTGACAGGGTATGAGTTCTGTGCATGACCTTGCATATATTTTCAGGTCTTTCCTCTTATTTGAATAAGAGGAACCGACATAATAGTTTTGTTTTCATTTTTGGACGTAAGATATGATACATGAGGAAACTGTGAAATATGCCTCACAGAATCAGTTTGCTCTGGAATCAGAAGAGCAGCGAGGCTGACGCTGTGCTCGTATTGGTCAACAGGGGGCAGTGTGGTTTCACAGGAGCTGTGCCGGTTTCAATAAGGGGTTATTGAACAAAGCTCTCTTGAGTACAAAGACAGGAAAATATTATATAATGAAATCATCTTGGAAGCAGAGCAGCAGTTGCCTAAGAATTTCTGGAACTCAATATCTTTCATTGTTCAAGTTAGAGTTTCTATCTGCGATTCTTGTGTTGCATTTTGCCTCATATTAGAAGGATCTTGATGCTTCAAAACATTCTCATTTTATTACAGTTACTAAGTTTGGTTTGCGCTTTCTGTCTCTCTCCTGGTGTTTGATTCTGTAATAGGAGCATAGACCTTTGATTTTCATCCTCTCCTTTGATTGGGAGCTTGTCCTCGGTCTCTACTGCACTTTAAAGCACATCTGGCTGTTCGGATTGAAAGCAGAGACTCAATAACTTACTTTGTTAAAGCAGTTAATTTATTCTATCATGTCACACTTTATCTTTTGCAGTTCCAGCAGAAAAAGATTTGGTTCCAGTAACATTTCTGTTTGGCTGAGCCACACGTGGAGCTTTTTTCTTTTTTTTTTAAAGTACCTGTTAACTTTGAAATTAAATTCTCATCACCATTCTCATACATAAAATGCACTAAGCAAATTTCCATTTAAATCACTTCTCTGTTGTACGGCACCTTAGGTGAAGAATTAAATTTAGGCCTAATCAGTATTGAGTGCGGGTTTACTTCAGGCATTAAACAAATTAAAATTTATGACATACGATTGCTTGGCAGAAACCACCCACTGTATAATAATCATTATGGCACAGTTAATTGTCCACCACAGTACACATCATTATGAAAAGTAGTACCTGCTAGGGCATTCTGCACTGCTATCCTTAGTTCACTGCAGATTAAAAGTGAAAATTCGATTAATTATGGGAATTATTAGCATTTTCAGTGCAATTGTAACTGAACAATGCAATTGTGTGGCCTAAGTGGCCGATTAATAAATAAAATCTGCATTGTTGCTGCGCTATGTAGATACCCTTTATGAAATCAGCTGTACATTCATTTTTAAATATCAAAGAACCTTCTGATCTAATTTCATCCAGGTGAAGGAGGAGTCGCAGCTGCTGATTTTTCATGCTGCACAGCAAATCCCTCCAACTGTTTCTCGTCTTGCTTTGCCTCATTATCTTATATAAGCAGCCTGTACTCATTCAGAATACTGAAAATGTGAGACACTGCTGTTCTGAAGGTGAGATTTTGGTCGATCTGATGCTCATTTACCTTTATTCCTGACAGAAATATCTCAGGAATCTAGTGAGGTATAGTCCTTTTGAGTTTGTGTCTGCTCGTTGTCTGTACCCATGTCATCCTTTCATCCTTTAGATTTATAACTAAACGCTCAAAACAAAATCAGTGTCGTTATATTGTGACTGATGTATGTGATGACATGCAAAAGCTTGATCAAGATTTCTGTTACCGTGACAGGAAGTGTGTTAAGATGTCACTAGAAGAAATATAATCGTTTCAGCTTGGCCAAAACAGACTGCAAAACTAAGATGCATGGAAACAAGTTAGTCCGACCAAAATCCTATGAAATGGAGCATCTGTCATACCCTGATGATGCAGTTAGGGATCTAAACACATCTGCATGTATACGCTCAGCTACAGTCAAATGATCCCAAGTCCTTCACACATGCTCTCAGAGTCCAACTTTTTGTAAAAACAATAAAGCATAAGTGTATTCTAATACATCCAAATTCCTGCTCTAACTCATATATTTCCTGTTTCTTTTGTCGGACAGCACACGTCAGACTGAAAATCAGCCCATTAAGACTATGTGTCTTCTCCTGGTTGTTTAAAGCCTTTTTAGACTCGTTTTGCTCTGATAACATCCTGATTTTATAATTGCTGAGAGAACTCAGAGAACATTGCACATTGGATGACGCATAGAGAACTTATCTCTCAGAGAAAGTTAGAAACGGTAGAAAGTCTGAAACATTTTCTTTCACAGTCCACATCATCACACTGCTGGACATACTTTGGTCAATAACTTGATTCTGCTTAATTTATGAACTTAAAGAGTCGAGATGAAGAGATAGCCTCAGCAAAGAAGGAGTTAATACAATTAAGCATGAACTTGCAGGAGACCCATATGTTTAGTTCAGGTCCTTCTCCTTTTTATCGTGAAATATGGGGAAATACATTTAATGCTGCATTATATGGAAGAAATTCCTTTAGCTAACCATAACTTCAACTTAACTCTGCTTATAGGTTTGTGAACAGTATTTCCAACTGGGTCTTTTCTTCCCATTGAAATGTCATGAGAAATACTGCAATCAGCATACCTGAGTAGAGGAAACTCAGAATCCCACTTTGTAAACTTTGTGTTCAAAATAAACCAAAGTATCCTTTGTATTTAGCTTTTGTGAAACCCAGGGAAATATGATATCCTCAGGTGTTGTCTTTGATTTTTCCCAAGTAAAAGGTAGGAAACCCACAGTTACCAGTTGGCACTGAACACAACATAATGACAGCTCGGTTTAATGAAGTTATAAACAGACAGCTGCCAGTCACAGACGAAAGCAGTAAATCAGAGAAGTCAGTGTCCCACAGAAAGGAGTGTGAATGTGAAGGCAACATTTTCTTTATCCTCACACACGTATGGTTAGTGGACACATCCCCTGTTCAAGCCAAAATGTGACCCATTTACATGAGAAAATACACTTGAAAATCACACTAACTTTCACCTCTACTTGGCCATAATACATACCTGAGAAGTATTACTAAAATGTGGGTATAGATTTTGTCCAGGCAATAGTATTTACACTGTTTCTGTTCCTTTTTAGCCCTTTAATCATATTGTGACGTCTAAAAAAAATCTTTCTTTCAACTCAGGGGAACTCTGCCCTGCAGTTTGACAACACTGGAACACTAACATATTGTACTGTGATGGATGTGTGATAGAATATTCAGGACTCGTACCACACAACGCAAAAACCTCCTCCCACATGCCTTTTAAAGAATAGATTGAGCAGCATCTCAAAATCTTGTCTCTGCAATCTGAAAACCATGACAACCAACTGGTGATGTCATTATTTCTTGGAGAAGGACTGGGGGAGATGTATCAAAGAGAGCGGCTATTGTGTAGGTGTAAGAGGAGGCCAACCTTTCAAAGGAAAAAAGAAAATACTTGAAAGACAAGAAAATAAAAATTGGAGGACAAGTTTGGCTCTTCTCCTCAAAGGCAATAAGCTCTGAGAAACATATGAACTGATGGCTTGTAAGGCTTACTTATATAATTAGACTTTGGGGCTGCTGCCATTACTGCGCTGGTCCTCATCACACAAACCTGCCTGGAAGGTGCTCATTAAAGAAGTGACACACACAGACACACACACACACAGGAAAATACATCTACACTAAGCAGCCATTTCTGTTTTATTTACTCCGAGAGCTTAAATAATTGTTTATCATTTCATGTTAAAATGAGGACAGGTTCTTTTAGCAGCTGTGCGATAATGTCTGCCTCGCTAATCTGAGCATGACGGGACATACGCTGTAATGAGGAAGGCTCAGCATCTTAATTATCACGATGAAGTCCCTTTAGAGGATGCTAGCTTCCGTTTCTATATTTGTTATTTTCAAATTCCCTCACAGACAGATAAAGGGTAATATACAAACAATGAGCCGTGCTTGGTCATATCCTTATTTTAGTTTTTATTTTTCCACCTTCATAATCTTATGTTCAATGCTTCCTGAGCTGGTGACCGTCATAGGGGCACGAGTAAAATCATCCATCGTTCACATCTCTATCAGCTTTTGCCGGACTGGGGGAGTTACTGCTCAACTGGACAGTTTTGAGATACTGTGGGACAGAAACAGTATTGGTTTGGACAGGTGAACAAAAATGTGGGCATCAAGCTGGTTATTCAAAGACTAAATTTAAAGTTTATATGCTTGTTTTGATCTTATGCATCAAGCTACTTTTGTTTGAAATCATTTAGATCTTGTTGTGTGTGTATCGGCTGAGTGAATTTGGGCTTTTGAAAAATTGAGCATATCCTGGGGGGTATGTTGCCATTCTGTCCAAATGGTCGTTCATTTTTTTTTGTTCTCTGCAGTCCAAAGGTGGTAATAATGTACATAGTGTGCTGCTGTGGGGGTGCTGTGTTGTGGGTATTTATAGCTGTAGGAACACTGTAAGTATGCATTTCTTCTTAAAGAGGCCTACTGTTTAATTGGTACAGTCACCAATATAAAGTTTGAGTGACCACTTTGGGCAGTTTTGTGTACGATTTGCCGGTTTTGAACTCTTATTTTGGGCTGAAAATCCTTGGCTGTACATGGCAATACTCAATCTCTGTGCTGCATGCTTTCAATTGCCCCTGTAAGCTAACCACTATGGTAAATGCTCTGAAATTACCTTGGGCCATCTGATATGTTTAGTTACCAACTTCATTTTGTAAATTGCTGCAAAGGCACGTGATAAAGTATGTGAGTGTTAGTATTTCTTGTAGAAAGGTGACAAAAAAGTAAGTATACTCAAAGAAACCTCATGCAGTTAGGTAAAGTTAGCAGAAGGAAAATAGGGTGTTGGTTTGAATAATACAGTACTGTACTGTAGAGTTGTTTTCCCAGGAAGTATTGAACCCTTTTTCTTGTGGTGAAAAAAAATGAATAATTTTGGCTAGCATGCCATTTCATAGCCCATCTAGGTTGCTAGCTTTGGCATGTTAGTTACCCGACTTAGAGACTTGACTGGGCAAGTAGAAATTCAAGTTTAATTCTCGTTTTCTACATTAGGTGCATACATTACCACCTTGGTGCACACCAAAGCCAAAATTTACCCCTATAGTTCAGACAAAGAGACACTTGAACTGAAATAGTTTGCTACAGGTTGTGCACACAGTAAATGACAGAAAGTCATCTGCTGTGCACGAGACACACAACTAGAAAATGAGTTGGAGATGCCTCCCATGGCTTTGTCGACATGTAGAATCGCTTGTGCTGCAACAGCTGTGAGAGACTAAATTAGATGGACACACAAAGGCATCATCTTCACTTACATTCAAATGAAGGTCATGGTAAATCAGTCATATGTGAACCAAATATATGTAGATAAATAAAAACCACAGGAGCCCATTTTTTGCAGCTGGTTGCCAGTCACAGAAAAAATCTGGGTTTGCATTGACTGGCCTGTCAGCCACTGCTGATGCAATAATGTTTCTGTCATGTGGCGCCTAGCAACTGGTTGTGTAGGACAGTTTATGAAAAGAATACAGATTCCAGTTTGTTTAGCAGGTAATAAATGCTTCTGTTAATTTCAATATGTTTTTTCCTTGGCTTGAAATGATCGAACTCTAAAACAGAATAATCTAAAAGTTACTCTGTTCTTGCAAAAGAAGCTTACTTTATGTGTCAATGCTTTGCTTCTGTAACCATGTTGTGTTATTTGCATTTTACCCTTGATTCTCTGACTTGTTTTCACTGCCAAATTCATAAGATCTTCATACAGTGTCATTTGAATGTTTTTGGTGGTTTGAGTTTGCCATTATTTCATTGGATTTATCAAACACTTCCTCCTATGGTTTGGGTAATGTTAAAATGATCATTTCATATTCTAAGATTAATTTTTAAAACATAATGAAAATTTAAGGAACAGCTTATTGGAAACATTCATAATGTGGATATATATGAACATTTACTCATATTTGTCAGTTTAACTGCAAATAGCATATTGTACCTTTTGGCATTTGGAATATTGCTTGACTATTTTTATGACTGAGCACCTCATGTTCGTGACATTACCAACATTTCTCATTGAAACTAAAGAGTAGTGACGGCTTCATCCTGCCTTTGGAATTAAAAAAGGTATACAGCAACGTGCATGCATACAGTACATACGCATGATTAAAAACCCACTTGCTCAAAAGTGACAGCGCTGGCCAGCGCAGCGGCCTCTGGCAGTGCTCATCCATGCTAATGTGATTCTTGCCTCCCGTTTGTCTCAGCTGCGACAGTGCCAAGCAACTGCTTCAGGACATGTATGTTTGGGTTCTTCTTAATTCCCTTTTTATGCATCTCTTATAGATTACTTGCGCACAGGACTAACAACTTAAATGCTAGCATGTGAGAACTGAAGTATAAAAGCACACCAAGTATCTGACAAATACTTTTCTCTTTAATCTAAACCATCTGACAAGCAGAGCCCCATCAATCCACACATGAAGAGCAAATAGCTATTAAAGACCATGTGACTGAAGATCAATCAGATGATTTGTGAGTTTATCTCACCTGACGTGATTATAAGTTATTACATGCATCTTTTATGAAAAAGCTTTTTAGCTAGACATGCTATAACATTTAATCTCATTAAACCTTCATTGATGTTGCTGTCATCCTTTTCCAGTCCCATCATATCAGTCACTGAACATGGATTTCCAGCCCATAGGCCAGCTGATGTTTTCAAACTGATGCACGTAACATAAACTCACCGACATCTAAGTGATGACTATCATATTTACACCTTTGGTCAGCTCTGTAAGGTCAGAGCAAAGAGGCCTGCAGAGTTAAAAGCAGAAATGGTTCGATTGTTAACCAGGGCCAACAGCAGATCACACGTCACATCAGGGCAACAGTGGAGGACCAACAACTCCTGTTTTCTCAAACAGAAGCCTGTGAAACGATCTTAAGACAGAAAATCAGAACAATCTCAAAAATACTTATTTTCTTTGTAAACTCTCTTTAGATGTCTTCCTCTGTCATTTCACAGGTTTCACATGGCTACAGTGATTTATAGCCTACAGTTACTGGAAATAAGAGAAAAATCAGAAAATAAGGATCCCTATCATACTGAGGAAGCTCAGTGAAAATGTTTAATTTTACGTTGAATTATTTTGCTTTTTTTTAGTTCTCATGGTTACACTGCTGTAAAAACACGAGTATGCACACGTTCCCATCTCTCTTTCTTTCTTTATATATATATTAGCTTGCAAACAGGAGAAGACATGCACATGCGTTTCATTCATTGTTTATACATCAGGTGCCTGGCATGGAAATGTGCCACAAAAAATTATAAATATGTAAAAGATTAAAAAATGAGTGGAAATAATGTATGATTTAATGAAATGAATCATTGACGTGGCTTTGCTGTTTTTGTGTTGCTTTTTGCAATTTCTCAGATGCTTTTTATTTGTTGCTTTTATCTTTTAGTTGCTTTTGTTTTATTCCTATTTTATCAATACTTTAGCTTTTTGTCAATAGCATTTGCCACTTCAAATTGGTTTTGCTTTTTGCTATTTCTTACTACCAAATGCATTATTTCATACATGTTAGGTTAACCACTAACCTGTTCCATTCACTAGAACTATTGACCCAGGATTAGTTTAAAATCTCTACCCACATCAGTTTTTCTTTATTCTGGCAAGAATTTGGTAGCAGGGACAGTAGGATGTGACACAGTCATACCCTGTACATGCAGCGTGAGAAACAGACAGTAGTTTTGGAGAAACAGGATTATATATATATATATGTGTATGTGTGTGTGGGCAGGCATTAGCAGAAACTCTAATAGTTTAAGTTTCGGGTACATGCTGATATTCTGACATGGGCCTCAAATTGTTGGAATGGCAGCACTTAATTTTCTATTAAAAAACATCCCATCATATTACCGATATCCCCACATATTTCAAATCAAACTCACACGGATACAATGACACATCTTCTATTTTCAACATTCTCAAGCCAAGATTTCTTTAATTGACTTGTTAATTGACTCCTCTCACAACCACCAGAGCCAAAACTCAAGATTTTACAGGTCCTGTAAGGCTCTTTCAGACTATTTGGTTTATTATCTGTAATTTGGAGTGGCATCGTGAGCTCCTGCCAAAGGCTTCCTGCTCGACTTTCTGAGCAGCATTTTATTCATAGCATTGTATTTGTAGATGGTGGACCTTGGCTGTTGTCAGCGAAGTACAATGCACATCCTACCTAAAAGAAATCTGCAGTGATCCCTACATTTACTTTTAATTCATTGCAGACGTTATGAACCCAAGATACTTCATGATTTGCACTGTCAGCACCAATGAATGAATGTGATGTAAGCATTTTGTAATGAAAAAAAGATGTCGATTTTACTTCAAGCTGAAATAAAAACAAATGATTGTAATCAAGATTTTGTACAAGAACAGTATGATAAAATGAGGACAAAAGAAAAACACAGACATGAAAAACTAAAGTGTTCTTCGAGGAAAGTATGGAAGGGATTTGCCTATTTCTTCCTCTACATTGCATAGTTTCATTAAATTATTCAAGGAATCAAGAGGAATTCCTATGAATAAAGGGCAAGGTTGGAGACCTGTGATCTCTCAGACAGCACTTAATCATCAATGATCATTCATCAGTGGTTAATATAACCAAATGGGCTAAGGATCACTGTGGGAAATCTTTATCAAACACTACAGTACAGAATTGCATTCACAAAGGCCACTTAAAACATCATTGTGCAGCATTAAACATTATTATTTTAATCTTGTCTGGGCAGCTTCAACACTTTCTGCACATTTTAACAACTATTTTCATGAAAAATATGAGCTAACCTTGGATCTGATGGTGGAAAAAATGTTGGGACAGGGAGAGAAAAGGCTAAAAAGTTTGTATTACTGTAAAGAACAGCTGGAGGAACAGGCTGCCACTAATCAGTTTAATTGGCAATAGGCCTATAACATGATAAGGTATACAAAGAGTGAAAGTGAAAGTTTGTTTGAAATTCACAAAAAATGCCTTTACAAAAGAGGCAAATTTCAAATAATGATCCAAAATATAAATATGCAAAAACTTTGAATATTCCATATATATAACATGATATTATGAAAAGATTCCAAGAATCTGTGCATAGGGTACAGCTGATAATTGATATTGGATGCTCATGAACCACGAACCCTCAGGTGGCACTGCATTAAAAACATTATCCTGAAATAAAAATCACTGCAGGAGCTGAGGAACACTTCCAGAAATCATTGCCTGGGAACACAGTCCACTGTGCCATCCACTAATGCAGGTTCAAGCTCTGTCCCATACAGACACATTCTAGTCCTTGCATATTTTAGCAAGACAATGCTAAACCACACACTACTTCTATTACAGCAGCATGGCTTCATAGTAGAGGAGCCTGGGTGCTGGAATGGCCTGCCTCCGGTCCTGACCTTTCTCTGCCTGAAAACATTTGGAGCGTCATGAAATACACAAAATACGACAAAGAGGACACAGGACAGTAGGCAAGAATGGGACAACACTCCCCTCCCAAAGGTCGAACAACTGGTCTTCTCAGTAACCTGACCTTTCCGGGCTGTTGAAATAACAGGGGATGCCACACAGTGTTGTTGCTATCAAATTCAGGGTGAGCAGATAGTTTTCAAGAAATAGTAAAATAGTCTTGTGCTCTGTTATGAATAATGTGTTGATTTATGAGATTAGCAAATGATTGCATTCTGTTTTTGTTTTAATTTTACATTGCTTTTCAACTTTTTAAAAAATATATATTTTTCCCTGTACAACATAGCATACAACAGAGCCAGAGTGGCTGGGAGGATTCCCAATAAGCTGCTTAACAGTTGGCTTGCTTTTCTGGTAGGGGAGCAGAAAAAAAAGGAAGAAAAGCCTCATTTGACTTCACCTGTTCTATGTGTACATGTTTAACCTTTTGCACTTATAGTGGCACAATGTCAGGACTACAGTACCTAAAAGCACTTTCTCTGTCCCACAAAGTCCAGCTCTATAAGTTTGAGTTAAACTCACATAGATAGTGTAAAAAAGGAGGATGTGGATATCATAAGGATGTGAGGAGGGGCTGAAAATCTCAGGGTTTTAAAAAGAAAAAAACTTAAGGTGTTCGAGGGTGATGCAGCATCAAATGTGAAACAAACGGATATTTTCCAAGCGGACAAATGTGTGTTAGAGCGGCAACTCAAAGTAAACTCATGTGAAATACAGTATTCAGTTAAATAATCTCTTTATCAATACTTGATAAAGTGGCCTTTGGCCAACACCGAACTGAATCTGCAGAAACCACCCCACTATTTTGACTGAACCAGTAGACCCCATTTGAACTTGAATAAATTATATGAATAAAAATTGTAGTATAGTAGCAACTGAACTGTGAATTTATCCAATTTCCCCCTCACTGATAAGATGTGGGCTGGTCTTGGATGTGAAACTGTGTGTTGCCTAAGAACCTTTGATGCCAGAGGAGCTAAATATCAAATTGTTGACCAAGATGACCACCCTGCTCCCTAAACAAGAGCCAGTCCAAACAGTCATGGTAACAAAGAGTGCTGGGATTGTATTGTTTTGATGTCCCTCTTTAATTTATCACCCCATCGCATCCTACACACTAGATCTGGTTGCCGATAGCAACCATTGCTGTAGTTTGCAGAATGATCTCTGTTACAAATGTTGGACAGTGTAGAAAAAGTTGTAAAGGTACAGTGAAAAAGAATTGTGACACTTTTTACTGAGGAAGGGGTGCTTTATGTTTTGAGGCAACAGAGGCATATAGAGAGGAGGGAAAAAGGCCACCATGAAGCAGAGAATACAGGTCATCTGCACATTCTGTGATCCAGCTGTGCCATAATTTGTATAGAATTAAAAGACTCCAGCATTACTGTTTAATGGCCCTGAACCAAATTAAACATTTAAAAGGCTCCACCATCAAAGTGATGTAAAGGGAAATGAATATTAATGAATGAACCAACACTTGGTTCAAAGGGCTGGAAGCTGGGAAAATTAAAAGGAAGCATGGGTCTGCCAAAGGAGGGAAGAGATTGTAAAAGAGGTTTGATTCCCTGTTGACAACACATTTAACCAAATGTATGACTGCAACTGTGACCCATTTTTGTTCAACGTACACTTATTACAGAGAATTGTAGAACTCTACACACTTTTTTGTGATCCTTTTAAGCATGAAATCCTATGTGCATTGTGTCAAGCCTTTCATTTCTTACAAAATAGCCTTTTTTTTTCTTTTTTTGGAAACATTTTGCAGTAGCAAACTAAACTGGGGTACATGCTGCAGGTTTTTGCATTCCTGTTTATTTGGCCATTTATACCTGGTGACCCTGTTTGTTTTTTGACAGCAAGCACACTTCCTTTGTATAAATGCAGATAGATCACAAGCTGTCGCCCTCCCTGCAGACTATTTTATCAAAAGTCGGGGTGAAAGAAGTTACACCACACACAATGTTATTTTCTATGGTCTACGAGCAAAATCTGACAAACCATCTTTGTTCTCTGATCTATATGCAGTCCTTATCATAAATCAAAGAAGAATGTTCCTCATGCGCCAGCAGAGGTTAGAAAAGACTGAGCTCCACACAAGCAGAATGACAAAATATAGTGAAAGTTCTGTCTTTTATTTCCTTTTGAGGACAGCACTTTGAATGTTACTTGTGTCACGACTATTCTGTTTATGTCGATGGCTGGCTTTGAATTTTATTGTCGTTGTCTGTACATATCTTGAAATAGACCTCCAAGGATTTGCTAACATAGCTGCAAAAGACGATGTTCCTTTGCAATATATTGCAAATTCAGATCAATATTAAAATGAAATGTACTGTGTTTTACATCATCAGTGTGTGTTTGTCGGTAGCTCAGAAGGTCTAGGTCACTGAACATATGGCAAAAAATAGCACTGTGAAGAAAAAGGTGGAACGGCAGCGTTACTTTTCATCTTAAAGAATTTGTGGCAGCTTTGAAAGAGATGTAGGCGAGCTGGACAGCTCATCACTGTAGGATGACATGTATGTGGGCGTGAACTTGACCAAAAGAGGGGAAGAGGTGAAGACTAATGACTATTTTTTTTCCTATAACTTGAGGTAAAAAAAAACTTGTTTGTGTGTGAGGCTTCCATGTTTTACACCAGCAGAAACTGTGATATTCTGGACAAATGAAAGCGTTAAGTGTTGGAGCTTGACATTTCTGTCATTGTTTATATTGTTACAAGTTACAATTTCATCCTCCAATATCGTCTCAGCCCCATTTCCCAAAACGATTCCAGACATAATAAAGTGGACATGAAAACACAGCGCAGTGATGAGCAAATCGTTTCAACCTTATTTTGAAGGAAAATGCCACAAAAACAACTACATGACTGAATGTATTGTTTTAGAAAATGGAAATTCAGTTTAAATGTGATGTTGTGCCACTGTGTTCTTTCACATCTGTGGGCTTTTACCCATTCTTTCAGCTCAAACAGAGTTAAAGCCTCTTTTGCAATGTTTTCTTATTCATAATGATCTGGCTGTTTTTAGTTAGTGACGGCTCTACACCGCAGCTCTTTTGCTACAGAGCCATGGTCTTGTAATACATGCTAGATGCCTTGTTGGCAGCATATGTCGCTCTAAAACTTTTACGTTTTTATCCTTCAGCATTGATTTTTGCAAGTTAGCTGTGTGCACTGATGCACTGCCTCCCGTCATCATCCCTGATGCTGCCTTTTTAACCATGTGCTGATAATAAGCTATGCGGTCCCTTTTTAGCCAGATGGATGCAGCTTCCATGAGCTACAAAAAAATCAAACCACATGACAGTTTTCCACTTTGCCACAGTCCAACTCAACCCATAGGTGTTTCAAAATCGTGTTTTTTTTCCTCGTTGTATTGTAGATTTAAAGTTGCCTTCATGGAAGCAGCAACACAATGATTTATCTTGATTCTCTCTTCCCAAAGTCATTCATTCTAAGTCTCCGTATTCTTTGCAGGTATATGTCGAGAAACATTATTCTAAAAATTGTCTAACTGCCCACGCAGTCTTCCACAGAGTGGTGCATGCCTTCCTATCTCTGCCTTTGAAAGACCAAGCCTCTCTGGTGTGCACCGATCAGCAATCATTACCCAAATGACCTGTTAGATGTCCACAAAGTTTGTTCAGAAAACTTTTCTAGTTTTTTATTGGCCCTGCACCAAGCTTTTTTAGGGGAATTTTTTAGGGGAAATGTAAAGCTTAAGTTATTTGCACATCAGGGTATTTTTCTCTTAACTTACATCAGGGCGATGGAAACGGTGTTGGATCGGGTCTTGTCACAGCAAAAGTACAGTTTAATGAAACAAACTGTTACAGCCTTGGTCAAATAAATACACACAATGTCATGTCTATTTATCAGAAAGCTGACAATGCTTTCTTATCTTGGGAATCCAGATCTGTAATTGTTCATCGTGGTTAAAGCACAGCCAGTTACACACGGTGGTGAAAGCATGAGTGGACATGTGGGAAATATCAGAACTGAAGCAGCGCTCATATCAAAAAGGCTTTTATGGCCATTTGCTAACATGTTTTCCCTGCTGCAATGAACAAGTTATGATGATGATGTTGTTGATGATGATGTGTCTGATGGTGAATAGTTGTTATGCAATGAGCAGTTATCAAACAGCACTTATGTACTCGGTGAATTGTCAGCTGTAGAAACCCAGTCACCAGAAAAAGATTTTGCTCTATCCCTTATGGTTGGTATGCCAGCTTCTTCTTTTGTGCAGTGATAGGAACTGTGGAGCTTGCATCTAAGCCAGTTTGAGTTTATCTATAACTGCAACTCAGCCGAACCGTGTATGTAAATGTAACAACTGTGAGGTGAACGAGAAAATACACGTCCTGGGTTGTATTTAACTTCCTTTGTTGCATGAACAGATATATCTCATGTTTCTTTCCCCCTGTAAATAGAAAACGTATTGAATGAACGCAGCCTTTGGAGACGGGCATCCATCCACTGAATAAAACAGTTTTACAAACTTTCAGTTTTTCAACTCATGTGATGGACACAAGTCTACTTAATAAATCATCATTTCGAGAACATTTACTCTTTGTGTGCATTTTCCCTTTTCTCATGGGATTGCCTAATTTTTTTCTGCCTAAGCATCTAATAGCACCTTGACATATTTATATTCGTGCCCTGAGGCATAGAATTATGCAGGAAAGTAAGCTTAGTTCATCCATGACTCAGCCAGATTTGAACTTTATCTTTAACAAGTGAACAGGACACGTGACATTAATTGGGGAAAATTAATGAATCATGCAACAGAGTCTGCTGGAATAAACACTTACAGACTTCTAATGTGTTTTCCTGCACACATTTAGCTTTTGAAGAGGAAATTACTGCCTGATTTATGCCCATACAGTGTGCATTGTTATTACAGTCAACCGTGTGCTGTGTTTTTGTACTGAGTGGTTGTGGGAAGGCAGTGAGGATATATTGCGGGGTCTAATTTGAGGAAGTCTTGCCTGTAGTTAGGCTGGGACAGAAACAATCGGAGTCAGTTATTCTGTGCTAACAGTGTTGAGTATGTGAACATGAACGTTCTATGAAAACCTGATTGTGGACTGAGAGAATAATGCTTATGTTGCAATTTGCTTGTTCAGTGTAGAAAACGGTTAATAAGTTGTGTATAATTTTATTAGCTTAAAAGGTAATATGTCCATTGAAAAAGATAGTGCTGGTTTAAAGTTTTTTGCTGTAAATCTCTTTTGGCTTTTTTCTTTTGACCTTGATCTGTTGCCCTTTATTGGTTAGCTATAAAACAAAAAGGGAATTATGGTTTAGTAGTTCCAAACAATTATTTTGTGGCAATTTAGTCAAAAATGTGCAAGGTCAGAGCTGACACTGCTGCTGAAATATTTATATGCAAGACATGGGATTAGTCCAATGTAGTTAAATCTCCAGAGAAACAAAAACATGCCCAGTGACCAAAATTTCATCTTCATGGGGCAGAATACATTATTCAGCAATGCTGGCTAAACTGCATTTCATGTCTGTGAAACCTCATCCGTTGGATGATTAATTCACTGGGAGCTGACCAACACATCTGGACTCGCCCATGCATTAAAGCCAGCTCGTATGGCGGGATGGTGTGCATGTTCAGTCCTGACTTTGAGAACATGATTTTGCTTTTGCTGTTGTTATCAGAGCAGTTCAGTTCAGGTTCAGGTTAAAAGTCATTTCTTCTGCCAAACTTGAACATGAACACTCAACACAGTCTCACAGCAATTAATGGAATTGTCAAGAAAAGTATGTATGGATTTGTGGTCTTTAATATGACAGCTTCTTCATGCACACGGACTTTGCAAGTTTAGAAGAAGGTGTTGGTGGTCTGACTTCCCAGAGCTGCCATCCAGGGGACAAACTGAGTTTGTTTCCTGTCTGGACTAGTTTTTGCAAACCTTATCTTATTTTACACTTCACAATAAAAAAAAAAAGTTTCTTTTGACTTGCTGTTTGGATAGATTTTGGCATCCCATGATTAAGGTTTGTAAAATATGATTTTGCTAAATAAACTGATTGATAAATAAGTCTTATCTGCAAATGCCACAAAATGGGAATCGGGCATTGTAATATACTAATTTGAAAATCCTTCTGGGTATCTTGAAAAAAAAATCCCACAATTCTCACCCATTTGCACAAATGTTGTGATTGTCATTGCCTGCAAATTCTATGATTAACCACAAGTCTGGGTTGGACTTTTACAGTATCATTAAACTGATCTGTTCATCATCCCCAATAAAGACTCTTTCACAGGAATCATTTTGACCAGATTTTTACTCATGATACAAACTGTAGCTCACAAAAATAAGATGAGTTTGGATATGGGGCTGCGCAACAAGTTATTACAATGCAGATTACTTTGCATTTACTATGATAAAATAAATTGGGTTCCCTGCTCATGAGCACGTTCCCCGTCTTGGTTAGTTGATGTAATCTTCCACATGATCAGTATTTTTTCTTCATCTCATTTTTATTTTCTCTCAGTCCTACTGTCATCTTTCCAAAATCCCTTTTGCCATTACTTAGGAATTAGGAAATATCTGCAGACATCCTGCAAGACAGCAGCAGCCAGCCTCCTGTGTGCCTGCTCTTTAAATTCTCCATGATTTAAATTCCTCCATCCTTCCATCTCCATGGCCCCAGAGAAGTAACTGTAGTGATACTGTGCTGTTCTGAAATGCATCCAGGGAGTATTTGTGTTGAAGGAATGCACTGTTGCCATTTAATTAAGGAGTACAGCATGACAAGGTTTCAAAAAGAACTGCGCTCATTTAATTTGAGAATTGAATTTCAAGTGGAGGTTTATAACTTTTCTTTCACTCAGTGCATTCATATTTTCATAATGTTTGAGTTGTAATTTGATGCCATTTTTATGCTTTCAATCAGTGTTTTGACAAGCATTTTTTTATTAAGTCTTTTGAAGAAGCATTTGTTTTTGTATTAATGTGTTCGCCATTACTGCAATTTTTCCACTTACTTGACTGAACATTTGAAATCTCCAAAAGTAAAAAAAAAAAAAAAAAAGTCTAGAATGACTGCACAGTGCAAAAAAGAGCAATAATAATCTTGAGATTTTTAAAAAAAAATAATTACCTACCCCCACCAGCATCACCATTAATGTCACTGGAAGAGGAAAATGAAAAGCTTGGGATGGTCTGCCACCTCTCAGAATATTAAAGTGCAGATGAGTACATTTGAATGAATAATGCAAAGAGAAGAAACGAAGCATGAGCAGGCTGCTCAAATGCCCAGATATGTTTTGTGTAGGTTTGAAGCTGTTACTGCTGTGAGGGAAGATGGTTGCACTGCTTCATTTACCTTGGACTGATGTGTGTGAGCTTTTTGGTCTGAAACTCGGCGCCTTGGTAAGATGTGAGTTCTTGCCATCCTGAAGAGGGGTTTATCAGAAAGAAAAAAATGTTGCTGCATGGCTGCCAGTCAAAAATGAATGAAGCATTGCAAATCGAAGGAAAAGAAGACAAAAATGTTGAAACCTTGACTACAATACCCTGAGGTGTGGGAGCTGTGTATGGGCATACTTTTAATGCAGCCACTGCTATTTTTTCATAGAGTAAGAAAAATCTCCTTGTCTTCTTAAGTCAGCAGCATCATCACTGGATGCATTGTTAGCTTTTCAGGAAAAAAATGCCATCTGTGTTGCTGTCAGCCTCCACAGATGGATACATACCTGAAGGCATAAACCGTCTCTTATCCTGTCACCCCTCTTATTAGGGGATGTCCTGGCTCTCACTCATGGGTCTTCTGATGTTGCCTGTTGCTCTCATCTCAACTCTCTGTTTTACCCAAGTCACTGCCATCCCAGGAAAAGTGGCAACAAGATCAAAAAGCTTGTCATTTTCAGGCACTTTGATTTGCTTATCTCAAGTGTCATCTTCTTGGCACCATCTTTACATTGGGTTGTTTTACCCATGGCTGTTTAATAATCTGGGCTCCAGCTCCATTTTTTACATTTTTATTTTCAGGTTTTTGCTCCTAATGTTCTTCTCCACGGGTTGTGATAGGTGCAAAGATCCCTAATGAGTCAAACAGCCTGCTTAAGATGCTATTCAGTTGTTATTCTCCAAATCCCACGGCTAGTGGAGTTAGCCATATGAAATGGTTGGTCATTACCAGGGGCGTAGCACCAAATTCTGGGCACAAACAGTGCCCAACCCTATCAGCCAAACATAGGCAACAGTAAAACACAGCATTATTTAATGTTGCTAAAGACATTACAGTATAAAGAGCTAAAATGATGTGCTTTCTTTTTCAACCAACCTTGTCTCAAGTCCACAGTATCAGAGGATGATCAGTGTCACACTGAGCCTACTAAGTTAGGCTATCAGCCTAATTATGTTATGGCCCAATAATAAATCTTAGTACAATTTTTGTATTAGTATACTATTGCAATGGTGTGGTAGGCTAGACTTTAGAGTACAGAGGAGACGTCATGTTATTTCTTATTTTGTGTTCTGCAGTTTTTAGCACTGACACTCGTTGGTATTGAAGCGTTTTATAACCACAGGAGTTAATTTATGTAGAATATTTGCTTTCACATTTGTGCCCACCTTTTTTGGGAAAGAAGTAGGTCAGCAGTTGCTTTCCCTCATTTCCTTTTTTTTCTCTTTCTCTTTCCTGCCTCTGTTTCCTTTTTTGAAAACCTGATTTTGCTTTCTTGGGCATCATCTTCAGTGTGTTGCGCACTGCTGCTTCAGCAGAGTGAACGCCGAGTTAAATGCGTGCACGCCGGGGAAAAGTTAACTGGCTATGGAGTCAGGACTATTTGATCAGCTGTAGCCAGCCAATTCAAAAGCTCCTTAAGTCCTCCAGAACTGATCAGGATGTCAGCACGAACTGACTCTGTACTCACATTTTATTCCAGAATACAGTTAATTCAAAGTTAATGATAAGATCTGTGTGGAATTCATTTTGGGGAAAACCTTATTTGCGTCTTTCCAAATATGAAACGAGTTCAACTCCAACCCTAGTCCTTATGGTCCTCCCTGCAGCTGTGCCATTTGTACCCTATTTTCACTTTTTATATATTTCATATTCACTAAGCAATTATATTCAACCCTCAGCTGGTGGTGAGGTCCATGCTGTGAAATATCATGAATTACAAGCTGAAGCAAGCAGAACAAAAAGCATGACAAGCACGAGAAGAAAACTAATTTATGAGCTGCAATAATTTAAGAGATGCACTGCAGAGCAAGTAGCAGTTATGCGGAATACAGTAGGATGGAAGAGTTAACAGCCCCAGGTTGATTTTGAGCTGCATGATAACTGTGTGAGATAATAATACTTGTCAGTGAGTAAGGAGCTGTACAGACTTATGATCACTGGGAGGAAAGATCTCCTGTGGTGTTCATTGTTGCCCTTTAATGGCATCAGTCTGTTGCTAAAGGTGCTCCTGAGTTCTTCCAAAAAGGCTTACAGCAGGCTAGAGGTTTTAATCTCCCAGGTGGACTCCCTGGTATTTGTAGTCCAACCAGTCCTACATCAGTCTCTTTGATGGAGGCACCGGGGGAGTTCTCACTCCTGATCTTCCCTCCCAACCATTTTTTTTTTTTTGTTGTTGTTGTGATGTTGAGCTGCAGGTGGTTCAGCCCTCACTGCTCAGGTTCCTGCTGATTCACCCCATGATAGCAGTCATCCAAGGACTGAGTGTTGTCTGACATCTGAGGTGTGATGGGAAAATAGAGAAGATGGGTCTGCTGTTGGGCTACAGTGCTTCTTGCTGTATGTTCGAAGTACATCCCTGGCATGCTGTGTCTGACCAGGTATCTGTATGTCCAAAGAGAAAGAAAAGCTTTCTGCCGCTCGAATGTATTTCTATCTTGTTGGTAAACTTTTCTAAAGGTATTTTGGGCTACAAACTTTACATATGTTTCACCGAAACACTGGCTAATTCTATATCGACAGGCCTTAAATATCAAAATGTGAAATGACAAAAAACCATCTATTGCACAGCTTAGAATTTAAATGGTTAAAGGGCCACAAACCAAAAGTTAGAAACCAATGAGATGGAGGAAAAAATTACACCCAATTAGGCATGCAGCACCAGAGCTGTTTTTGCCTTTTGGCTGCTTTTTGTTTTTGTCTGAATGTGCTCACATTTTAAAGCAATGCTAAAAATAGATGAGGTATAGCTTCACTGACACAGTTAACACTCGCACATCCCACCTGCGTCATCACCGTTCACGTTTCTGTTACATAACACAACCCCTCTGGAGCCTTGCAGCCTCTTAAACCTCACAATTTTCCATAAATCAGTGCAATATACTGTAGTCCCAAGTGTGAAATAAGGAGGTGCTTGATCTAACTGCCTGAGGGACACTGTTACTTTGCAAATATGAAATATGCTAATTGCAACACATTCGCAGAAATGAAATTTTGTTTTAAATGAAGCAAAAATGTGCACACCATACACACACAAGAGGTGAACTCCAGCAGTTTGAAAATATTCACGCATACATATTGACGGTAAAAAGCATACAAAAGAATGATTTATGAAAAATGTTCCCTCTCTGCCCTTTTCTCCCTATTTCCTTTTCTCGATTGATTAAGTTTTAGCTGCTCAGAGCATAAACAATAACTCAAGGGAAGTTGTGCTCATGGCTCTCTTCGGGGAACTTTTGAAAAGTTTTCAACTGTCCAATAAAAGTTCCTACCATACATTCTGTATTGTATTTTGATCAAATTCTTGAACAAACGTACTAACATGGCAGGGAGTCTGGGCTTCAACACCAGGCCGCACGATCAAATTCAACGAGCACCTTCCTATGAACTGAACGAACCGCAATTCTGTTTACAAAATCCCTAAAAGCAGCAGAGGGTGCCTTTTTTATAACCGAATTAGTCCCGTCTTTCTACCGAAGCAACAAGTGGTAAGAAAAAACATAACACGTAATCAATGCAGTATTTCATAGACCCACTTCCCTTTATTTGATTTAGCATCAGCTCTGTAAATCAGATATTGTTATCTTCTAATCCAAAAAAAATCAACATTTTTATCCATAAAATCCTTTTCCCGGGTTGCAGAAGTGGCCAGTAGTAGCTTTTTTAATATCTATTGTTCGAATCAATTAGTTGATGTGGGTGAGAAAGCAGAGTCTCCAGCTGAAGTATTTAGAGAGAAACCTGACATTTCAATTATATGATGTTCTGCACAAAGAGGTAAAGCTGCCAACAGTCTTCATCCATTAATTTTATATGACCACCGTGCCTCCTGATGGTGTGTTTTATTCCATTTGATTCTCATGAAGCAGAAACATAAAGTCGTCCCATAACCTGTCTGGATAATGTAAGAGCCTCTGTAGGCTACTTGAGAAATACATTCAACTGACACAAATGACTTTTATGGCCTTTTGATATATTGGAAAGTAAAGCAATTGGACGTACTGTTACCAGTACACCATATGATCATCCTCAAGACTTTTCTTCTGTATTACAATGAAAAGAAAAAGGAACAAAAAACGCTAAAGCATACATGCAGACAATTCAAATTCACCTGCATGTGCTGCTAAAGACAAGCGATGAAAGATAGATTATGTCATTAGAAATATGTTTCTATTATAACATAACAGCTTCACTGGCCATATAACTGGCATAAAAGAGTTACAGAAGAAGAAAACTGTTCAGAGGGTGACAAAAAAGTGGATTAATTAGAGGTTGTTGAGGGTGTGAACAGTGTGAGGCTGCACATTTGAGAAATGGAGGATCTTTCACATTATGTAATGCAAATTAATCGGAAATATGTAGCGATGAAGCAATTATTGGACGAAGGCCAGAAAACAAAAATGAACATTAGTGGGGCTCTTCCCAGATGGCAGTTGCTGATGAAGAACTTTGTCTTTGGCATGATGCTAATATGTCTCGTTTTTCTCCTCCACAGCTAATTTAACCAACCAATATAAATGCAGTTTGTTGATAAATAGTGGCTGGATGCTACCTGACGTGACTGCTACCTCTAATTTGACCACCAGATATCAGTAATGGTCTCACACTGTTTCTTTAATGTTTCTTTAATGAATCTTTTTTGGGGCTGTGCCTTATCCAACCATTCTGAGTGAATTAGTAATTTGAGTAATTGCTCATTTATCTGAAGCCAGCAAATGCAATTTTTTACACTTCAATACATGGCAAAGCTCTTCCAACACTGTGCAAACAGGTTTGAATGTTTGAATAAACCTGTTTGCTGAGAAAATTACTTCTGGCATTGAAACATCATCGTCAACAACAACAACAACAACATACCCATTTTCTGTTAATATATCACATAATAATAATAAATGGAAATTGAATGCTTTTGGCTTGTGCCCGGAATTTCTTATTTTTTATTTCAGAAATTGATGTCACTTGTGCCAAGCATTTGGTCCAGAGTCTGCAAAAGTGACAGTAAAACGAAGCATTAGCATAGCAGTATTAAAACAGTGCATATATGACATCAAATGTAATTTGTGCCAGAGTTGTACTTGAAAATGGATTTTCGAGAGTTATTTTCTCATTGAATTACGAGAAGCTATGAAGACCAGAGGCATGAGGCATCATTACTAACAATTACGACCACAACACTGCAGCTGATTGATTATGCATGGCTCCTGCCAAAATCTAATTGACCTTTTCAGCAGAGTGGAGGAAGCTGATTGGCTGATTTTAAGTAATGACCTATTGGTAGAAGACAGGGAGTACACAGGAACCCACTGAAGCTTCCCACCATTATAATGATAAATTATTTTCAGGATACATATAGTAATGGATATGTTGTGTATTTTAAACCAGATGTAATAATAGGTGTAAAAAAAAAAAAAAAAGAACACTGCACCCTTGCTGGGTGTCCTGTACCAGCTGCACAAAACGGACTAATTAACCAGGCCACTGACCGCTTCGACAATTAACCGCTAGTTTGCTCAATGCCAAAAGTTCGGATTCTAAGATCTCATCCTCACACAAGCGTTTGAAATCAGTTGATGTTTGTTTCCTTCGCTGAAAGGACAGGAACCCCATCTTCACAGAGCTACCGTAAGTGTTTGCCACTAAAAGCCTTTGCAGTGGTGCGTTCACTTGCGTTAAATCTGAGCGTGTTATGAAGTATTTCAATTTCCAGCAACCAGACTTCGCTATTTTTTCAAGAAAAAAACACAACTGTATTTACTGAGTACAATCCTTATTGCCCTTAATCCCGCTGGTTCCGGCTACGAGCCTAATCCTGCTCTTTTGCTGTTGGGAAGAATCTCAGCCAGGAACCCCCCCCCCCTCAGGGAGCACATTAACTATGTATGTCAGCTCAACTGCAACTCCGTAATGTGACAACCTTCTTTACTGTCACATGTCGCCTAACAGCTGAGCTCCACCTGTGTTCTGAAATATTTGTACAGCTCCACCCCCTTTCCGTCCATATATTAGCGGAAGTCTGCTGCTTATCACTGTTGCATAACAATTCTTAACACGAAACTATCATCCGCTCCAGGCTATGAAATATGACAGGGGTAGCCATTTAATATGCGTCATGTTTTTTTTTTTTTTTTAATCGGCTGCACATCTGATGTGACTTAAGCAGGGCAGACATCGCGATAACTCACACTACTTGTTTAACTGGCTCGTCTGCTCACATGCTGTGAACCCTAACTGAGTTTGACCAATGTAAAACCAATCTCTGCTTTATCTGCTCAGGTATTCCAGTACTTCAGCAAAATGTTAAAGTTTCTGTTTTGTAGAGAGTTAAAGGTCTCCATCCCTGAGTACATTTAACCAAATTGGAGGATAGATTAGGTTAGTAATGAAAAGTAATTGAGGATCCTGTAATTAAAAGCAAGACAAACGGGCTTGCCATTCCCACTTTTACTCAGCATTTTGCCATATTTAACATTTAATTACTCCATTTGTCAAACTCTTAAGGTCGCTCAAACATTCCACATTTGTAGAGGCAATAAAAAGTAAGTCATTATCTCACTCAGTTGGAAATGGGGGCCCGGGTGTCTGGCTGTTTAACAGGTTTGATTTTCTAGACTGGTGGTAATTTTGAGCTTTGCTTTGTGTTTTTGTGTCACTGTCTCGTCTTGTTCTCTCGTCAGAGACTTAATGGCGTGGCATTACGGCCGACCTGGTTTTTGACAGGTTTCACAACAGGTCATCTGTAAAAATGACTGACTGTCTGCTTTTCTTACTGACTGGCACGATCAACTCAATCTAAATGTCCTCTCGCAAGATGTGTCAGCTGGCAGTAATAAAATACAGATTAGTTTTGACAGCCACACTTGCACATGCTAATTCATCCCGCCTCTGTATGACCTGCATATTATGGAGCAGTTCAATTCAAGCTTAAATGTGATTGATTGCAAGCTGTTGAGCTGTGACAGCTGTACATTTGTAATGATTGTGTGACTTTAATGGGCTGAAAGTTGACAATTTGTTGGTGTATCACTCTCTCTGTGGAGCTGTTTACTTTAGCTCTGGGTGTATATGCTTCTTGAGCAGTTTAAGTGAAAAACAAACCCTCTTTTCCCTTCAGATTGCTATAAATTCCCTGTGCTCTTATTAGGCTGTGCTGGATTGACTGGCCGTTGGTCCTAAAAGAAAATGGGTCCTAATGGGCTTTCCTAAATGACAAGAAGCTGGCCAGCGGAGGAGAAACACAAGGTATGTGCACAGAGCTGTCATACATAAGAGTGACAGAAAGAGATTGAGGGCTCACGATTGGAGTGCTGTGAGTAAGCGAGTTGTTTCCTGCACTAAGTGGCTCTAAATGGTGGTGGAATACAGTTAACGAATCTGACCTGGCAGGGAGCAGAGCAGAGGCGACTGTTAAGTTGGGTCTGGTATTCTGGGGCTGTGAGTGTGCATGCCTGCCTCTGTGGGCCTTGTGTGCTTATTTGTTTGACTCTGACACCAGCAGTAAAAAAAAAAAGAAAAAAAAGAGAGAAAGAAATTGAGTTCACCTGTCGATTAAGTATCCAAACATTAGCTCCACTTTGCTGGTCACAACTGGGCCATAATAGCCTTAATAATTGCTTCTCAAATGCCAGTTTGACTTAAAATGGGATATTAATTGTGATGCTGATTTAGTGTGACAGGCATGCACACCTACAAACATACTCTAACTATCTGCAAATATACACTGTAACAAAGCAGTTGTCTGCCATCGATTCTAATTAACCCTTGAGTAAGGGTTAATCAGTGAATAAGATGTGAGAGTAAAATATTGCACCTGGAGCAAAGAGCTCTTTTTTTTAGTCTCTGCCTTCCACATTCTAGTTCAACACATTGAAGCTTTATGTTCATGTTTCATTCACGTTTTCTGCAGAGATTTGGACTTCATAAAGAGCTAAAAATGGCCACAAAGTTGGCATAACAGTTTGATTTTGTTTGAATTACCAACAGGCAATTTAAAGTTGCTCTGTGGCTTATTTATGGCTGAAACAATCTTATTTAGATTATTAAACCCTCACACATTGTTATCCCCCGGGCCATCATATTCGAAGGCTTTATTTCTACACGTCCTCTGATTTTCCTGTAAGATGCAAGTTCTAATTAGTGGCTACATTAATTGTAGACTGGTTTCATCTTGTATCAGTTGATTATTTTGTGGATAAAATGTTTAAATGTAATGTCATATAACTCAGGCAATTATGTCTAAAAAAAATCTTAGTTAAAGAAAAAAGCCTTTGTTTTTATGACCAATTAGTTACTAAGTACCATCCAGAGTCTCTGGTTATTGATTTGTAGGGACTTATTTGATCTTTCCCCAGAGATGGGCAATTAAGTTTCCCACCAAGGATGAAAGCACTCAAGAATGTGGCTATTTCAGTGTGATATTGAGATGGTAAGAAAGGTCCCCTGCCATCTTGTTACAAGCTGTTAAGCCTCTAATGAAGACTGTGAAGACAATGAACTAAAGTGATGTCCTGCTGTGACTGTGCTGATTGAACGATCTTTGAGGCTGCGTCCTCAGACCTGGACAAACGCACTGGACAGGGGTTGTTATGATACTAGAATTTCAAACTTATTCCAGTAGCTGGGAAAATTACTCGTTTATCCTCGCTTTTTTGATACAGTTGAGGGGAAAAATAACAAATTAAGTATAAAACATTCTTAATAGGGGAGCTTCAGACTTGGCTGCACAGGAGCACCAGCACAACGTTTAGAAGCAACTCTCAAATTGCCTTTAATGCAACAAGTCACTTTTTTTCTTCTTGACTGCATTACAGATAAATTAATTATTTGGTCATGAACAAGCAACTTAGAGAAACGACTTGTTTAATTTTGAAGGTAAAATGTCACAGAGTAATATGAGATGCCAGATGATTAGGAAGACGTGATATGCTATATCATTGTTGAAGGTTGCGAAGATGACTTCAGGTGTATAACCAAATACTTAAATATATGATGCTAATCTGAGAAATATTAAGGAGGGCTGAATTTCACTGCTACATGCATAAAAGTAGAACAACTCCTGAGGGGAAAGCTGATCATTATCATACTGTTTGTCCTGTTTCAAGTGAAAATGTCAGTTCCATGAGGCACTTTTTATAAATAAAAGCCTCTGCACATTCAAGACCAAGAAACACGGCTGGTCATTACACATTGCTTTTTCTTTTCAAATGAAATGTTCTGTCGCATCTTTAGTCTTAGATGTAATTTAAAATCCTATGAATACACAGCTGTGGACAATTGTAGTTGAGAAAATAGCAAAATGCTTCTAAATGTAGGCTTTTTTTTCTGAGCTCACAGCAGAAAGTAAAAATTGCCAAGACTTGGTTTTCTAAGTATTCTTTTATTTACAGATAATTGCTTGCTTGGACTGTGACACAGAAACATGTATTTGTTTTTCTAATTAGTTTACTGGAAGGTCTCCAGGGTATATTGTCAAACTGGCAAACACCTTTTGTGGAAGTAACTGGGAACTCCACTCAAGAACCTCATGAGTGCACTTATTGCTTCCTACAGTACACCACACAAAGAAGAGTGGTCCCTGTTATGTGTTGCATTCACAGGTATTGGTATGAAGCTGGTGTGCTTTAACAAGTGGAATGTGTCGACACTTTCTAGGTTATGTCCGTCATGAGCAGGAGAACTGGATTGGACAATTACAGTGTGAGCATAAAAATTGAAGGTCATAGTTACACAGAAAAGCTGATTGACATAAAGAGTTGAGGAACAAAACATGACTGACGAGAAATGTGTAACGTCTGACTGAATTCTTTGCACCCTTTGCTTTTTCCAGTTCACTGTTCAGCCATTGTTTGGATCCAGTATTCAGAGTGCACGTCTTAGTGCTGAACATATTTTTGCATTCACATCAGAATTGATGTCATTAGGAGAAATGAATCCTTTTATCCACTCAGCGCTCCATGAAAGCAGTTCAGTGTATTAGGTACGTTGTCATGTTGACGTGGTAAGGTATTTAAGATTCATAATTTGATCTTTAAACTGAAAATTGTTGCCACTGGTTTCAAAGTCAAATCTTCAGATTTAAGAAAAAAAAAGAATTCAGTTTGTCTGTGTTTTGGTTTTAAATTTATTTTCATTCATATTTAAGCACGGCTGAGTTTACAAATGTGGTGTGTGTCACTTTATGAATTCACAAGAGATTGGTAAACATGTTCACATCTGTTTGTTTGAGATTTGACATTGTTATGCAGATTCAGTCTGACAGCGGTAAATGCATACAATCACACTGACATGCACCAACAGCTGCATGAAAATTTTACTTACAAGGCAGTTGTGTTTGCTCTAGAAAGCGATTAACCTTGAGCAGAACAGCTGAAATTTGGAAGCAAAGCACTGAACGATGCATGTAAAGCAGGCAGTTCCTGCTGTTAGTCGTTAGCGATGTGTGCAGAAATGGAGCTGTGCCACATGTTTGCATAAACATTCAGTCTGTAACTGTTCAAGGAATCTGTTTGTGCCTCTGTTCTTGTCCAGTGTTCATGTCGGAGTTATATGCTGATGGATGGTATCAATCGGTGCATTTAGTTTCACATGAATTGATATCAGTCTGGGGCTGCACGGTGGTGTGGTGGTTAGCACCGTTAATTGATGATTGGTGGTTTGACTGATTTGTGTCTGTGTGGCCCTGTGATGGACTGGCGACCTGTCCAGGGTGTACCCTGCCTCTCACCCAATGACAGCTGGGATGGGCTCCAGCCTCCCCGCAACCCTTAATTGGAATAAGCGGGTATAGAAAATGAATGATATCACTCTGGCTGTATGTGTTCTTTGAATTTCAATGCGTTGGGTGTTACTGTATGGTGTCCCATATTTAAAAAAATAATGGTATCGTGAAGCAGATGATACTGAGGGTATCATCATTATTATCTCTGCTCTGACAGACTTGAAAAGGACACAGAGACTGGGGGTAAATTGTATGAATCAGATGAATCAGTCTTTTTGAGGTGTAAGACATCCCCAGAAGCATAGTCAGGGCCAAACAAACAAAAAGAGGTGATGTCTGTCTGGATCAAACTGAACTATGGTTTTATTATATGTGAAAACATTTTAAGGATGGTTCGGGGTTTTCAGTATTACATCTGGAGTTCCGATATTGCCGCTCTCATTGTTGTTGTTAATGTATATTTCTGTTTTGGTGATCTGATGGTAAATCAAGTTTGAAGTTGTGACTGAAAAGCATGTTAACCTGTTTTTTTGCCCCTGGCCACTTTAAAAGTATCTCCAGACTGCTCCTCTGCTCCACTTGAAACTGAAAAGGATTAGGAAGGCAAACAACACGACACACTGGACTTCTCAATTACTCCCAATGCTAGTTTGTTGTTCAAGTGGCATTTTCCGTAGCCCCTTCCCTACGAGCTTTAGCTTGGTATCTTTCAATTATCTTATATAAGCTGTCTGCAGCTGCGTTCTGAATGTGTAGGTGGAGCACCTGGATCACATCTGCATTAACCTGCATTTGTGCCTTGATTTCTTTAGTCATTATCCATTGTAATTTGTTTACTGCTCCATTTGGGGAAAATTACATGGCTCACAACTGTAAAGGATAGCATGATATATAATTATGTTAACCTTTTAGATGTTGAAATCATATTCGTCAAAACAGAACTGCTTTGTTGAGATTTGTGCAAATCAGATTTCTTCTTCTTTTGTTGCCTTCGGCAGTTGTGTAAGCATATGTTAGGACACTCCCTGACACTGGAAATAACCTTGATTTGCTTTCAGTTTTTAGTAATCTGCGGCCAATGCTGATTAGAATAAACAATTACATCACTGTGAAACATGACCATCAAGTCCAGGTTACTGTCAAACATTACTTGACAGCAGAAAATGTATCGGTTTTCTTCAGGATTCTGTGTTCATGGGTACTTATATTTGTAAGACCCTTTCTTGTTTTTTATCCACAGAGATCTAATCCTAGAGTGATTACATTTGATTAATTACCTTACCTTCATGATAAGACCAATAGCTGCTGATACGAAAGTAACTACTGGTGTCACCGCGATGACCTGCCAGTGGACTGGGGAAGGAAACTGTGCAAGAAGAGCCCTGGGAGAGCCCCGGAAGCAGGGATGAGACTGAAGTCCCGTTATCTTCCAAAACATCCTACTGCACCAGTGATATATGGAAGTGGTTTGGTTTTTACCAATCTTACAAAGAAGTAAAAAAAGAAGGGAATATTTAAAGGCAGCATGGCAAAGCCAGGGGTGTTCAAAGTAGCAAGCTACTGTGATCCATTTAAAGTTTTAAGAATGGTTTGATTCAAATGGTGAAGAGAATTTCACTGTTGCACTCCATTGTGGATATTTGTGAGGCAGTTATTTTTATAAAACTCCACTCACAGAGAGGGAATTTACACAGTAGTTATTTTGGGTTTGTAAGAAAATAACCGCTGCGTAAAGTCCCTCGCTGCACAGTCCTAGAGGGTTACACTTTCGGTGTCACGTCAGCTTTGACAAGACACCAGAAAACTAACACCACTTGTTTAATGGTCGGAGTTAACAAACATGAGTCTACTCTGTCTTCTCCATCCGTATATTATTCTCTCATTCTAATTCTAAATAAAAAAAAAAAAAAACAGTTTGTTTCCGAAACCATAATGAAAAAAAACTTTTTAATGTATTTATCTTTATGTATGTGTATAGACATATATTTCAAATTTTGTGCTTAGATAAAAAAAAAAAACAAGTGTAATAGTGTTTTTTTGTTGCCATCTGTCAAAGTAATTAACCAGCAGTGACTGCCAACAATTTACACCGTCTGTGAGTGCATGTACATAAATTTATGCTCACTGCTCTTTAACATAAAGTAAAAAGACATAAAGTTAATTATTTTACCTGACTCTATTATATTACTCAATTTAACTGTTCAATATCACACACTCTCAAGAGCAAAAGTATATAAGTGAGACCAGTGGCTTAGCAAACTCTGTAAAGCTGAAAGTCAGAGTTTTCAGTGTGGCAAAGTTGACTATTTTAACCTGCTAATGACCGTGGAACTGATGCTGGACTCATGACCTGCTATAAAGCCGTTTATTCTGAGTTTAGCTGTTCACTGTTCATGTTTAGGATGATCTCCCTGATGGCAACGACATTTAAATGTAGGCAGACAGAACTTTGAATTCCTGCTGCTCTGACATCATACCGACACTGAAAGTGTCAGGTGACGTTAAATAAAAATTTTATTGATCAATTAACTGATAGAAAATCAACAACTAAACCATCATCTTAAAAGTATGTCAGTGACTTTAGATCAAATGTTGGCATTCTGATTTAATCTATGAATTGTGTTGGTAACCTGAACTGAAAATGGACCAGAACTCAGTGTTGGATTAAAAACTTTATTCTAAATGTCAGACAAAAGACATGCGTTCTAAATGAAACACGTTGAGCTGTGCATCAGAACAAAGAAACCTCACAATTTGCAGGCCGTGCATCACGTTGCCGTGGAAACCAAATTCTGAAATAAACAAGCAATGTTTTTTTTTATTTGTCCTGCTTGGCTGGTAAATCCGTTCTGCACAGCCAATATTGGAGTTAACACAGATTTGAAATGAGTTCATCTAAAAGCCATTTATAGTCTGTTTAATCAATGAAATTAGTTTCAATTTGATTTGCTCTGAGACTTGGATGATTCCCTCCTTAGGTTGTTATGAGACACAAACAGCAGGTAGATATTAACTTGCTATGTTGTACAACTAAACTTTCTGATGACAGTCCTCTGCTGTCTTAATTGTTGCATCTTAAATATTTCTATATTCTACACCTCCCTACTCTCACAACCTGCTTTTTTTATATGCACAAAGAACGATCAGAACCACCATTGTGGTGTCTGTTTTATCTGAATAATGGTTCAGGTTTTTCTTCAGCACTGAACACAAACAAAGACCGGCTATGTTGAACTCTTCTTTGTCGTACACCCCATCAAACCTGTATCTCCATCATCTGGGCATCTGCAAATTCTGGTTTAATATTACCTGCTGCTTAAATCCACCCTAACTGACTGTTTCTTTTTTCATTTTGCATTCAAGACAAAACAATAAAACAAGCTGCCCATTTGTTTTTTCAGTGGCAACAAAGTGATGGAAAGCTGGTAAGATCCCAATGTTGCTGCAGTAAAGAGGAAGGCCAGTAGACGAGTATTAATCTAGCAGATTTGTAAATTAATATTACACACGGCTGCACCTGAAGAATTCAAACTTTTAAACTCGATAGGCCTACATTTAAATGGAAACTCTGGAGCATGTAGTTCTGACTCTTTGACCTATTTGATGCTATATTTACTTTTTGGATGAACAAATTGTTTTCTGTGACAAATACCACAGACTCATTAAATTCCATCCATTCATCCATTTTCTATACCCGCTTAATCCATTTTAGTCCATCACGGGGCCAAACAGGCACAAACGAGGCACCATGCGTGCTGATTTGGTAAATCAGATTAAAAAAAAAAAAAGAGGCATCTTTGTTATACTGAGTTTTCTGGTGTGATATCTTAACACTGCTCATTAATTTTGCTTTGTAGGCGTGCGCCCCTCTGATTCGTGTGGGCTGAATCCAAGAATTTTCATATTTCAGTTGGGCTGTTGTTGGCTCGACACTCTGTAGGCACACAGACACTTGATGGAGTGTGATTTGGCCTTGTGGGGTGTGTGATAGTTTGCATGGGAAGATGCGGAACATGATTGTTTATTTTCTCAATGCACATGACAAAGAAAATAAGCAAATATTGCATTGCACATGTACTGCTCATGATGAGTTCAACACAGCTTTGTGCGTGTAGCCAACGCGGCGTACACAGAGTAGATCTTTTGGTTTAGGGATGATGATTAAAGAACAAGAGTTTTATTTCCGGGTTTTGAAAATGAAATGAAGGAAACGATACATGAATTAATTTCTCTTATTTTTTATTTTTTTTTGCATGCACAAGAAATATGCAACTAGTAAAGAAATTTGCATTTAGATGTTCACTGAAGTTTTAATCTCATTACAGTAAACGTCACAGTGTGACACATGAATCTGCTCACATACTGCAGACTACAATTATTGGTCACATTTTTCATAATTGGCCCCTCCATCCATCTTTCACTTCCCTCATTTTCAAAAAATTGCCTGCAGCTAAAATACAAGAGCTGGTCTCTCCACTGCTGTAATATGGTCCCAGGAGCAGATCTGACATTGTTTTTTCCTGCGCTTCCACTGGTTAGACATGTCAAAACTGTTTAACATGTGCATATTTAAGTTCATAAATGTGCATAATTAAAATATGTATTTTCGTTTTTTTTTAAAGGCTGATTCAGTTTTTTCGATGCTGGTAACTACCAGAATATCTTAGTTTTTGTTACAAATCGAGGGCTTCTGAATACTTTTCTCTGTGCTCAGTGCAGTTTAAATAGTTGAAAATGTACATCTTTTGCTTGCCACTCCTGCACACTAAGCTTTTTATGTCCCACCCGCTGCAGCCACTTTTTTTCTTTCTATCTCTGTTTTCATCTCGAAGTCTTGAAGTGGCTGCTGCTGAGAAAGGATTACTGGTGGTGACAAAAGGTTGCCATTCTACTTGTTGGTGGCAGCCAAAAGAAGTACACCAAACTTATCCTGCATTTCTCTACAGAAATTCCACATTTGTCTTGACGACAGAGCTTTGCACACTTGCCTCTTTTTTTTTTTTTTCCCCTACCAGTCTCCATGGCATCAGGAGCAAATCTTGCTCCCTACCATGTACCGAGCCTGTGGGGAGTCTCGTCAGTCACCCAGACCTAGGACACCTCCTGACAAGGTCACAGAGGTCTGCCTCTCTGAGATTAAAATGGCTCCATCTATCCAGACAGTCTCCCCTCCAGGCAGTCATTATCATAGCAGATCGCCATGCCAAAAAGCTCAAATGGATATGTACTGCACTTGCCTTGACCTTCCGACAGATTTGTGTGGTTGGTGGCCGTGGTGCCCCACCTCTTTAACTTTTAGGAGGCAATGAAGATGTTTTAAGTGGGGGAGAACAATACTGTGTGTTTTTAACATTTATGGAAAATTTAAAATAAGAAGTAACCTCAATAATTAAGATTTCTTATATGATTTGAGCTGTTATTGGTGTTTCCATGTTGTAATTTTAGTGTGTGTGTGTGAGTGAGACATCAGCTTGAGCCAGGGCAGCAGCAGAACTAGGCAGGCAGCCTGGCCAAGGTGAGACCTTAGCCAGGTCCAAAGCTTTCACACAAGCACAGCTCCTCACACAACCCTGGCACGCAACCCTCATTACTGGTCACTAGAGTGTGTGTGAGTTTTGTTCAATTCACGATTCTCAGTGGAATTAGGAGGGCAGTCTGGCAAAGGCAACCTAGAGCACTCAAGCACTTTTATCTGTTAATCCATTATTTTGTTCATGGGTTTAAAACTAAAGTCTGATGGGCATCACATATATTTTTTTTCTGTGTAGGCAAGAAACATATTCCAGACACTACAGTGCCACTTAATTGCAGTTCATTATATCCTCATAAGGAACATGTAAGACTGCTATACACCACCCCCTTGGTCTTGACTAATCGCTTACATTATGTTTTACTACAGGAAATGAGTATTTTTATGTTATTTGCATGTTCTTCACATGCCTGTGTGGGTTTCCTTCAGGTGCTCCAGTTTCCTATACAGAAGATTAATTGATGACTCTAAATTGCCTGTAGGTGTGATGCAAGTGAGAAATGTTTCTGTCTTTCAGCTCTATGATCCACTGGCAATATAACCTAGTTCTCTGCTGTTCAATGTCAGTGAGGTTGGGCTTAAAGAATAATTGGATCATCTCAAAAGATGGATGTTTACTCACATTGTGTTCTCTTATCTTTCTTGTCAGACAGAGGAAACTCCATCAAGACCAGTGATCTAATTTATAGTTTCCTGTGTTTTATTTTAGTGTAAAGTCAGAAAAACACAGTAAAAAAAAAAACGAAAAATAATTTTCAACAATTTAATTCACGAGTAGCTCTGCACCCATCATCAGGTGGAGGGAAAGCTTTCTTTTGGGTAAAACGTCGTCTGAGAACTAGAGGATTTGGCATCTTCTGAGTGGGCTTTGCTGAGGGGGCAGAGGAGAAGATGACTTACTAACGCCTACAAGTCACCACCTGAGCCAACATTCTGCCCGTTATGTGTCAGGGAGCTACAACATCTCATAAACAAAACAAGCTGCATTTTTTTAGCTTGACTACACCTCAATTCCAGCCATTCATGTTCAATATGGAACTGGATGCAGATTATGAGAGTTGGCAAGAGGATGAACCGCCACAGAGATTACAGCAGGACGTCCATGGAAATATTGGTAAATGTGCTCATTACCTGCAACTGTGCAACATTACGAATGGTCCGCTTTCAGTTTCTCACAGTGTATATATTTTTCTTTATGCTCCCTTGTTAGTAAGTGCAGTTGTGGGAAGGGTGGTAAAATGTCAACTGAGGCAAGAAACGTATGCTGCCAAGAACTAGAAAAAGTAATGATGCTTACACATCCTCTTGTTAAGCAGGGCTAGGTTGCTAATTGTTTTCTTTGTACAAAACGTGTGAAGTGCAACGGTGGTGGCTTGTGTGAGTAACTATAGTTTTGGTTTTCCATAGAACAAATGTATTAAGCCCCTGAGCTGCCTTTACACTAAAATGATTGTGTTTCTATGTCTAATGCCAAGACAACACACACATCTGAAACAATGTCACTCATTGCTTGAGGTTCAGAATTGTGGCCTTGTACAGTTGGATCAGCCTCTACTTTCAGCCTCTACTTTCAGTCTCCCTGCAAAGCCAGCATTGTCCTGTTTTTTGTTCATTAATGTGAAGTGTAGCGAACGAATCCAAACATTTTCACAACTTTGTTCCTGACCAGAACCAACAAACTGCATCTACTGATCCAAGACTGCTGGGTCTGTGGCTATGCTGAGAAGGGTCAACTTACCTTTACAACCAAAATTGAAATTGGCTGGAAAGTTGATAGCCTTTGACTGGGAGAGGCAATTCTGTGGCTTCATCTGTATCTGTGCAATTAAAGTTTTTTTTAAAAAGGACCATTTAAAAATTAGAGGAATGTTGATGAACCATGGCAGACACCTGGGCCTGACACTGCCCTGGAGCTCCCACTGGCTGAAATACTGAAACGTGGTTTCCTGCCTGTTACATTATTGTCATTATAAATAAAGTTTATAAAAAAAAGAAAGAAAAGAAAACTACTCCATTGGTTGAGTGGGTGCTCCATGTGCAGTGGCCGGGGTTGAGTCCCGGCTCGGGCTCTTTACTGCATATCACCTCTCTCTGCCCCCATTTCCTCACTAGTGCCAGAGGGGGAAAAAAAACACAAAAAAACGAAGACAACGCTATGACTGATGTTAGGAAGAAGAGAGAAAGTGTATGAACAAACCTAAGATTGAATTTTACTACAGAAAAAAACAGGATGTCAGACAGAAGCAGAGTTAGTGTTGCTTTTGCTATCGGTAAGTAATAACTGATTAGCTCTCTTGTTCTGTCACATTTGCTTTGCTCTGTCTGTAAATGTACGGGTTAATGGTTATGAAAGGAATATGATCATGAGCATTTCTGCTCCTGCTCTGTGTAGGCTGTAAATCAGAGGTGTTGAGGCTCCTTTAATAAAACTAATGAAACATGTTCCAGACATTTACTTCAGTGCTCTGTATCATGCCTAACAGGAAACACACAACACTGTAACAGCTGCTTGTTCATCTCATGTTATTTATCAGAAGTTAGAATCTAAATTATAACCTTATCATTACCATCTCTGCCTCGCAGATAAAGCCTCAGTTTGCCACCTCGGTACCATTTAAGACCAACACAGAAAGTAAAATGTCAATTTAGAACCATCAATTAACTTAATGTGCATGTTTTCGGTGGGAGGGAGGAAGCCAGAGAACCCCCACATGCATGGGGACATCATGCAAACTCAATCCGTATAGGCCCCAGCTAAGATTCAAACCAAGACCCATCTTGCCGTGAGATGACAGTGCTAACACCACACCACTGTGCTACCCATAAGATCATTTATACATTAGATATCTTTGGTAAAAATGAAATCAGTGAGACACGCATGCCTGATATGTTTTATTCTTGGCAGTAGTCTAGAGAGGGACACTCCAAATCCTGTTTAACAGAGAGGCATAACCTCCTGATATTCCTTTTTTGTAAACCACAATAAAGAATGACAACTTGCATAAAGGGATTAAAAGCAGGTCCTCAATAGCCTGGAGTCAGGCGATTGTGCATGTATCGTCCATACGGAGCTTTTCCTGACTCCTTTCTTGCTCTCAAGGCGAGTTCTTCTGGTGAGGATTTCAGATTAAATATGTCTTTAAAGGCAGTTGTACTCCTCAGTGTTGGCCGGACATGAAAAATAGCATTCAGTCCTGTGTTATAACGTCTGATAAGATGCCTGTGGTTTGTTTGATGCCAGTGGAAACATGTTCATAGGGTGCTGTTTCAAAGCAATCTGGCATATCATTGATAATTTTATTTAAATTGAATTGTCAGACAAAAGCACCTTTGACAGAGCCTTTGTAGGAGTATTATTCCTATATTTATATGCAAATAGAGGGTGAAGGTCTTCACCGTTGTCTGACATTTCTTTTGCTACGAGGTAACTTTTGCCAGCCTGAATTTTGCCACCATCGTTTTGAAAACCACTTTAACACAGAGAAGCCTTATTTCAGGTTAAACCCCCTTTGAAGAGACCTATTTTTTTTTCAAAATAGACCCACCCCATCAGCATGTTAGCATCGGACAGCTTCAGTCAACAGATTATGCCGTCCCGCTAATGGCTCTTGATGTTATACCACTCGGATGGAACTCCAGGAACTTTTATACCCCTTTTTTCTCCTGCTCTGATGGTTAGCTATGGTTTGCTCTTACTGAGAAAGTGATCTGTTATTCCCCTCAAATCCTCCAGGTTGTCTCTTTATTTTAAGTGTTTTGGAACCACTAAGTAGCTCTAGCTGTGTGGAGTATTCTCTATAAAGATTGGCTCAGGGCATGTCCATACAGACTTGGATATTTTTTAAATGTAGCCTTTTGTTTTTGTTCTATGTATGTGCAAAGTTTTGGGGCTCTGAAAACAAATCTTTAAAAAAATGCCATCCAGGGAGAAGAGGTTAAGAAACTATGGTTGCCAAGGTGACATGTAGAATAGAGAAGTATGTTTAAAATAAATTTAAAAAAAAAGTTTAGCATAAGGCAAAAGGCATAACCTAGTGTACTGGGTAGCTAGTAACAACCATTTATTTTCAGTCAGGTTTACTATGTCGGTATTAAAAACCATTGCTTATCACTATTAGACAATAATGTTCATGCTAAGGCTATTAGCCAGTGCAGTTCTCTCCAATGCCCCAAATTCTTCCCTATGTAGACATTTTGCATTGTTCATTTATAATCTATGTCTATCGTTGGATTAGCACCTGGCATCTTAATATATATGTATATATATATATATATATATATGACTGCAGAACTCTTCATTATAAATATTCAAATCCTTGTTTTGACTGTCTCTGTCTCGAGGATTATATTATTCAAACTTTAACCATGAAATCAAATTCAACCAGTCTTACCCATAGTGCCACTAAAATCATCTGTTTTTGGGTCAAACATGATTTCCTACTAACTGCATTGGTAGGAAATACTATGGAAAACTATGTACTGTCATGAAAACTTACTAATTTGTTTTTGTTTTTTAAATTTTCTGATGCGTCTTAGCTTTTTTGTGCTTAGTTGTCTCTCCCCGTTTTCATCACCATAGTTTGTTCTGTGTTTACGTGTTATTAGATCACAACCGATGAAAGGGAGTTTGTGTTAGCCTTGCCTGGAGCAGCAAGGACCAAGTGGGGGCAGGGATTTAGGGAGATTTGGGGATCTAATGCGAGTGTGAGGATGGTGTTTGCGCTCGAGTATGAACACTGTCAGAAGGGTTGCCAAGGCTCAGGCAGCATGTGCCCGTGTGGCAAGGGGAGCTGGGATGAATTTGTTTGGAGATGAATATGAGTATGCATAGACTTGCACACAGATCTGTATACACATGCACACACAATACATCTAATTGGCAGATAACAGCTGCTGCCAACCAGAAAGCACATGTGAAAGTACTCATCATGCTTTGGCCCCCAGGCAACCACGCACACTGAACAATTTTCCATCGTCATAATGACTGTAAATGTGCAGCAAATTCATTTCCTGTCCAAAGCTTTTTTATTACAAGTCATGTTATAGCACAAGTGCTAACAACCTTTGTCACAATCCTCTAATCATGGTTATGGAATATTGCCTTTGTTATAACTCATCAGTTAATTAGACTGGCGTCAAGTTGACATAGGGAAAAACTTTAATGTGCTGTTGATTTCCATTGAAATTTAGAATAGTTTCTCAAGCACAGAAACTGTAGCAAATTATGGGATACATATTTTGTTTACACATATGGTGTATACTTGAGTTGAATGGGATGTTGCACTGCGGCTCCTAGTTTTTCAACAACCGAAACTGTCAGGTTCTCTATGGCCTCTTACACACCAATCCAACAATCGGCCGTCAGTGTCTGAACTTTTATCTCTTGTTTTTTTTCCCCTTCATGTAAATAACCTGTCTCGGTTTTTTTCAATCACCTTGTTGTATTAAATCACCATTTTTAATACAAGACTTCCTGAGTCTGGTTCTGCCAGAGGTTTCTTCCTGTTAAAAGGGAGTCGTTCCTTTCCACAGTTGCCACAGGCACGCTCAGGACGGGAGATTGGACTGAAGACACATTTCGGTGCAATCTGTTGGTTTCCTTAGCTAGGATATTAATTTTTTGAATTAGCTCTATATGAATTAATTGGATTATGATTACAATGAATTGAATTCCAATTGGCTTGAATTGGACTATATTACTTAAGTGCCTTGAGATGACAATTGTTGTAATCTGGCGCTATATAAATAAAATTGAATTGAATTGAATTGAATTAATGGTTAGGGAAGCTGGTTAGGGAAATGGATAACTCTAATTGGCTGTTACCCATTGTTAATTAACTCTTTGAACTTATTTTTATGAAGATAAACAAGTCCATAGATCTGTAGCTATGAAAGCTTGCCTCTGTGGGTTGCAGATAAAAAAGTTAAAGACAAATTCTACGCTGACCTGGCTGGCTGTGACCAGAGGTCAGGGCCAAAATGAATGAAGTGGTTCCTCATATTTGTGTTAACAGTGCAAGGCAGATTTGTACCCACTTGCTTTAGCTTTGACTGACCCCAAGTCTGTCAAATCTGTCATAGGACACTGAGTCATGTGGCCTTTCTGATTACTTAGTTTCTTAGATAAGTGCTTAACATACAATCTTTGTCCTGAGGTAATAATTGCTGATGTCTTTTTCTCCCCTTAACACGAATACATCAGTCTTCAGTGTATACAGCTGTAAATCGTGACAGCACTGGAGCCCAGATGACACGGCTCTGTCGATGTAGCAGCAGCTGCTTTGCTGAAGTGGTGATTTACAGTGATAGAAAGTTGTATTTTAAGCGTTTCGTCAGGGTTGTCTCTGACACACACCAGCCTTTGATTCAGTTTGCTGCCTTTAGATATGGAGGGGTTAGACAACACTTTGAAGAGTTTGGCCATGACTGCTGAGCAGAATGTAAAACAACTTATTCAACATAATTCTACAGAGATATGGATTTTAGTCCAGATTGCTCAGCACTATTTTCAAGCCAGTTTGTGACCTCCTCTGCTCTGATTTAATGACAACATGTGTATGTCTGTGTATGTAACATTTAATATGTGGTAAAGAGAATTTTAGTGTAGGTCTGCTGACATTATGGTACTGCTTTCAAACTTTCATAAAATCAATGCTATTCTTTCTCATACTATCATCCGTCTTTGATTGAAGTTGGCTGCATAAGTTCTGACATCAAGAGAAGATGCATTTCTGTTATGAAGGCAGCTAGTTAGCTTGCTAGTTGTTTGATGAACAGCTAAGTGGAGAAGCTTGTTTGTCTAAGGCCAGGAATATACTCGATTTTCAATCAACCACATAAATGACATGCTCCATCATGGGCGTAATTATTCTCATACTTGCTTGTGTAAGATGACATTTATCGAAGGATTCCACAAGGGGACAGAGAAGCTCACTCAGGCCAAAAAAAAAAGTTTCCTTTGCGCATGGATTTTATTCCAGAATGGCACGGATCTCTCACCTGCAGTTTTCACAGGCAGATTCGTTATTGTGCAGTGGCAAAGGTACATCATAAAGATACTGATAATTGTGGACTTTCTGTAAAATCTTCAAAACTTCCCGCCATTTTTACCTCTGACTCTATGACCCTAGATCCTATCAGAATTGGCCCTACCAATAACTTACATATTGCAGCTTGCAAACGAGTTGCATTAACTTTTTAAGGCTTTAAAAAAGATCCTCCAAACGAATACAGGATACATGGGGGAGCCACAATAAACACACATTAATGTAATTAAAAGCAAGTCTATTCCCTATCTAAGGCTAAGCAGGGTCAGTTTTTGCTTGAGCAGTTTTTGATTTCAGACTTGAAAGCCCTGAAACCCCTTGTGTTAGTGTTGGTAGCAGGTTTTTTAGCCTTGTGTTTATCTTGATGGTGCTTATGCAAAATACCAAAGTGAAGCCATCCTCTGACAGGTTTCACAAGAATGTATGTTATGATGCAATGTCTGTCATCCCCTTCGAATGTCACCAATTTGTCATTGCTGACAGTCTTGCATACCAGCTTCGTTAACCAAAACTCAACAACTTTTCATGCACTACACATGCCGAGATAATGTGTCAAATGCATGTGAAACAACACTGGGTTTGAATGGAAGCAACACTGAACAAATATAGATTTGTGGACAGGAGGCAGGTGATCTGGTTGTTAACAGGACTCAGCAGTAAATGTGATGAGTTGGTCATTCATTATGTTGATTATTTTATTGGTAATAAACTCTTACAGGCGTTTCCTCTCTACCCAGTAGATGGAAGCAAAGTCACACAGACCGGTAGAAATGGGAAAACTTGGTCTGAGTTTTTACAGATGTTGAGTGGCACACTTGAAGCTCCTCTGCTGGCAGATAGGTCCTTTAAACTCTCTTCAATCAAGTTTCCATAAAGGCAGAAAGTGACCTAGTTCTCTTGCAGCGGGGAGCTTTGCATTAGCTTCATTCCAATGTGACAGATACTGTGGTTTCAGATCCAATCGACCTGCACCTCGACAGGGAGAGCAGGAGTGGAAAGAAAATGGGCTTGGGGAGAGGAAAGTGAGAAGAAAGGTACTGGCATTGTTAAACTACTGATTTGATTAGCAAATGCAGTTTACAGGAAACCCTGGAAAACACAAATGAAATAAAAGCAGATGGTTGACTTAGGCTTTCTGTACATCTTTTTCCCTTCTGGCCCTTGATCCAACTGTGAACTCGGGAGTTTTAAAGCCTTAGGTGCATGTGATACCGGCTCTTTCTTGTTCTCTCCACATTTCCATTTTTCTATCTAATTAATGCTCAGCTATGTGAACCCAGGATTAGATCAGGTCAGGGAAATCAATGGCTGACAGCACAGAGAAGAAGAAAAGAGGAGTAATAGGCAAGCTGTCGCGTTTTAATCAGGGATGGTAAGGTTTGTAGATAATGGTAACCATTCCCCTTTGAGGTTGTGTGTTTCTGTGTCCGTCACATACATGCTTGTGTGTACTGTGTGTGTGTTTGTGTGTCTAAATGTATAAGCAAGCCTTTAAGGATGATGTCTGTGGGAGAGTTTGGACATCGAAGTTCCCACAGAGCTCCACCTGAGCTTTGAAAGTCTTGACAGCATGGCTATACAGATGTGCGACCTCAGCAGCAGCAGTCGTGGGAATGGAAGCTCTCCTGTATCGTGCTTTTACAAACTGGTATCATAATGAAAACATAATCCATTGCTTTTCATCTGGGGGCTGAAGCTGAAACCTGCTAGCATCATTGTTTGATGATTATGTGTTAATGGGGGATATTCTGCAAATTCTTTAAGTAGAACAAGCAAGTAACAAAAAATAATCTGTATAGTAACCTGGAGTACTTTCGCCCAATTCAAATTCCTCATTGGGAGGTTGGTAGATGGGATTGTGCCATTAATTTGATATATAAATCTATATTGATATATATATTTGGCTGTGTTTAAGAGGTGGTCATATGGTTTTACTGTGGTTTTAGAGTCACTCACACATCAGTGTTTCATCATGAAAATCCAGTCAGATTTCACATTGTTACAAATAAATGTTTGTGGATGCTGTTGGAAACGGTTCTTGGAAATAAAGAAAAGGAGAAATGGCCAAAATTGGGAGCGTAGAAGAGTATGAATTGGAAAATGAAAATTGCAATCGGAGCAATGCAAAAGAACAAATTAAAATTGAACTACTATTTCCTGGTGTTGACATGCCTGATGAAATTCTTATAGTAAGCTAAATTTCTTTTATACTGAATTTGTTTGGATTCTCAGTTTGCCTTTAAAACCAATAAGTTAGTTATAGGCTACGGTTTGGCTGTTTTTCAACCTTCATCCTAATAAAAAACTCTCTCGGTTGTAGCACCATTATTTTTTTCCCCCCATGTTTAAGACAAAAGTCTTATTTTACAAGAAAGTGAATGCATGTAGCTGTAGCCAAACTTTCTTGTTGTTAATTACAGTGGTTGTTAACCATTCAGTAGTCACTGTGGTAATGGTATAACCTTTGTGTGGTATTTGTTTCTGTGTGGTTGAATCGCTTCTTTTAGCTGTATATTCATTACTGCCAGCTCCATTCCTGAAAGAGACTCCTGGGAAGAGTCACTGCCTTTACTATTCGCTTGCTAAGTGGTACCCTTGCATTTATTATGTAGTTTGATGTAAACCAACATATGTAGCAAGACCCTTCAGGACAACCTGAGACAGAGCCTTCTGTTGCAAAAGCAACTGTGCAGGTTCTTGGAGAAACGGAAAGTTGTGTTCAGATAGCTGAAGTTGAAAGAAATTCCCTTTGTCTTACTGTTGGCTGGAATATTATTCCCCTCGTGAGATTTTTATGTTTCAATCATGTAAAGGAGCTGCATGTGCAGATTAGACTTTCAACATACAGCATATCTCAGTAGGCAGATGATCGCTTATGCCCTCTGATATGCAAACATGAAACATAATACTTCCTAGGATGATATGTTAGCACTGTGTGTAAAAGTGGGAATGAGTTATGGGTGAGATGGCTACTATTAAAGTAAAATATGATGCAAATCCAATCTTCAATTTCCATCATTTCTTCGACTGTGAGCTACAGCATGAGTGTGCTTGATCTGTTCACTGAACACGTGAACACACTGGGTGTGTACTTGTGTGTTGTATACTACACATTTGGCAGGATAGACAAAGATTTTAGATGCATGTGAGCTGTGTAAACTGTTAGGCTGGATTCACATGGACCCAAAGCTTTAACCCTGGATAGTGGCTGGGCCAGATAGTTCGAATCTTAGTTACAGCCTCCAGATCAGACATGTGATCTGTCCAGTGTGTTGATTAGCTGGCTATCCTGCTACTTGGAAAGTTGACCTATTCTCAACTTTCCAACACAAGCTACAGCAGCAAAACGAAACAATCCAACCCAGCTTTCAATTTGGTAACGCGTAACACCACCTCAGTTAAAGTGAACGAGAAACAAGAGGGTTATCGCCTGTAATGTGTATGTGTGAATCCTGCTTTAGTTGACTGCATGTGCTGCTGTAGCATCCATAGCCCAAGCAAAGGGTGGATGGGGAGAGATGGTGATCCACAATGACAAATGTAAAAGGAAATGAGGAGAAAATATCATAGAGAATGCGATAAGATGGAATAGATTCCATCAGTTTATGTGAATATAATGTTTATCTGATACTGTTAAAGAAACTTACCATGAAAAACAGATTTAAATATTACATTCTCTGTAAAACAGTGAGCCTGAACCATCCGCTTCTAAGAGTCATGATTCTGCAGGTTTTATTTGAATAAACTGTGAAACTAAACTTCAACTAATGAGCGGAGACTTATCAGTACGACCAAACTTACTTTTCACATGTCTTCACAAAAATTCAAATTCAAGTGCCTCAGATGTTTGAGGATGTGCATGGTTAATGGATAAAATTAGAGGTAGAAAAGGGAATGAAAATGTGGAAAGAGCTTAAGTGTAAGAGTTGGTTAAGAGGGAACAGAGATTTGAAAATCCACATAAACCTGAGCAAACACATGAAATGGAATGCAGTACACTGGCTCCACCTTGGTGTTTATTTATGGTCTTTCTTCAAGATTTAGTTTGAGCTCAAATTTTCAACAATGTGCAAATTGTCTGTTAAGATTGTGTATTTTCATTATTTTTGTTGCACTAGATAAGTGTAACTGTGCAAAGTCTGCACAACAGATTAACCCTTTCACCCTGAAGCCATGGTGTGCACCAAAGGTAATTAGGCTCTCCTATCTTAACCGTAAGCGATTTTTACCCATCATTTCTATTTTTCATGAGAGATATCGGGGTTGTTGTGAGACAAATTACTCTAACACACTTTAAGAAGTGACGAGAAGCAAAAGCAGAAGGTTAAACTAGCCTAAATTAGAAAAGAGTTGGGAGAGAGGTGGTCGACATAGATTTTTCTTCAGTGGGAAAAGATGGGGAGATTTTGACTGGTTTTAGTATTGATCAACACTTTCTCGCCAACATTGGCCTTATGGGGTGGAATGTTTACCGTTGCTAGGCAGCCACCCTGCACGCACCCTGTCATTTTAGGGCAAAGCATCCTGCTCTAATATGGATTGTCAAAGAAAGACATGGCAGTCAAGAGATTTCCACCCCAGTGTAAGTGAAAAATAATATCAGTTGAAGCTTGGGGTCTATTTTTCACAGGGGATCAATAGGTTTTTCATTCGGCGCTCAGGCTGACCCAGCTTCCTCTTTGCTGTATTTTAAGTGACATTTTTTGCCAAATGTTTTCAGTTGAGAACAGTTTGGACTGCAGGCAGACATGTCCTGGACTCTTCCACTATGAAGCCATGCTGTCGTTATAGATGCAGTGTGGTTTAGCATCGTCTTGCTGAAAAATGTATGCCTTGCCTGGAAAAAGTGTCTTCTAGATGGGAGCATATGTTGCTCTACAGCCTGATAAGCACTTTCAGCACTCATGGTCCCTTTCCAGATGCGAGTTGCCAGATTCCTACTCAGTAATGCAGCCCCCTTCGTCATAACATCAGAGATGCTGGCTTTTGAACTGAATGCTTATGACAAGCCAAATGGTCATTCAGAGAATGTGTGGGCCAAATGAGTTTTGGGCCAGACAAGATGGTGGCATTTCTAGGTCTGGTTCTCATATGGCTTCTTCAATGTTTGATGGCACTTTGACTTGCATTTGTAGCCGGTGCGCGGTTTGTGTTCACAAACAATGATTTCTGGAAGTGTTTCTGAGCTTGTGCTGTGATGTCCAAGGCAGAATTTGTAGATGCTGGTCTTTGAAGATTGCTGACCCTCTTCCCATCTTTGCTTCTGCCTCTCTTTTTGTTACGTCCAATCATGTTATTGACCTGTTGTCAGTTAACCTAATTAGTTGCAACATGTTCCTCCAACTGTTTGATTTTGGTACCATTTATTCAGCCTTTTTTTGCGAGCGTACCAACTTTTTCAGAACAATATAAAATATATTGTAATATGTCACTTCTTTCAATTGAAATAAAAAAGAAACTATCTTGTTAAAACAAGAGTGAGTCTTGAGCTCTTGAAATCTTAATTGATGATTAGTTGCATAGCAGTAACTGTATCTTTTGTACAGTAAAATATCATGACCAAATATTGAAAATACTTTTATCAACCACTTCATCCTATAAGAACTAAATGACCCACAATACCAACACATACAGGATATTAAGGATTTAAACCCTCAGAGGATAAGGGTCAGTGTAACCAAGTTCGCTTGCAAAGCTTCATTGTTACGGCTTGAATCTGAGCCAGCTGCACATTTCAATATCACACTAAATGCCATATTTTCAGACACAGACAGCCCAAACTAAGACTCATGATTTTGCCTGCTGTGTCACTTGAGATACCCAAATATATGTGCTGAAGAACCGTGATTTTTTTTCCCCACATCTTTTCTTTTGTAAACATCTTTTTTTTACCAATCCATTTTTCACACAAATCTATCAATAAATCCTCAGCAAAATTGCTGCTTCGAAATAGTTTTTAATGTAAAGCCTTGATTTTTTCTTCTTTTCTTTTTAAGTTTAGTGTGCTCTGCAAGTGAAATAATAATAATAATAAAAAATGTACAAAGTTTGGGTCTTTCAATCAGCACAATCCAGAGCGACACAGTGAGTGTTGATCATACACTGACTGCAGGTTTAACAGAAGCAACCGTATATGAACGATAGGAGCATGTGAAATTATTTCAGCATGTAAAAAATCCTTCCTGTAAGAGTTCTGTTGCATACAGTGACTTAATAGTCTCTTTTTGTTGTGGTTACATGCACATATAATATTAACTGTTTTTGGCCTGGTCTGTTGAAGAATCATCCAAGATCCATATATTGTAGTGAATCTCAATGCATTCATTATTTTTATGGTCTCTGAAACTAAACTAATAAAATTCTCATTTGGAGTATTAAGAATGAGTCACCTTACCCTTCTAAATCTCTGCTGAATCAGCTCTGCCTTCATCATCCAGAGACTCACCTCTTTTAACATCTCCTGCCAAGCAGCAATCAATTTTCCGGTTAGCTGGAAAACATGAGGAGGACAACTCACAGGAATATTGAGGCTGGAGTGTATTTTTTCTTGTCTTGTAGGGACTAAGTGGATAGTGTTAATCCATGCATGCATTGAAATTGAGTTAAATAACCTGATAGAAGCGCTAGGTTCTTTAATTACAATAAATGATGTTATTTGATTTCCCTGTGATTCAATGTTCTTTGTCTTAAATGACATTAAATGTAACATAACATATTTTTCTATTTTCTAACATTTTATAGATTTAATTTGAACAAATTGATAAATAAATTTCACATGAATGAACATGTGTTTTCCCCTTTTTATCTTGTGAGTGAGCCTGATAAGATATTTTGAAGATTCCAATGAAGACCTTTGATTTGTCACTGGTGAAAATAACTTTTCCAACTAAAATCAACCAAAAACCAACAAAAATAACGCGATCATCAAACGACCAATAAAAACAACAACCACCCTACAATAACTATATAATAAGGAGGCAGAACAGAAAAACTTCAGTCATTTAGCTAACTAACTCTCCTCTGATGCTCTATCTGCTCGCCCCTGTTGAAAGTAATGCTGCTTTCAGGTGCTCCTGGTGGCGCTAAGGCTGGATTCCCCTCAGAGGCCATGGATTATTGTCTGTTTTGTTTTTTACAGGTGTAGCAGCTGGTTGTCTGGTTTTTGTTTCTATTTTTGTTCTGTTTCCTCTTCTTTCCTCTGCTTCTTTCCTTGTCCCCCGGTCCGGTTCAGTTCTATTACATGTCATATATTGTAAACAGAAATAAATAAATGGGCATCAAGGGGAGCTTTACATTTATAAAACTTCCCTTGGCAAAGCAAATCTGTTTGGCATCAAAGGTATTCAGACTACAATTCTGCTGCCATAACGCTGAACAGGACAAGGGGGAAAAAAAAAAAAGTAATGTCGAGTCATAAAAGTTTGTTTTAGACTTGAAGTTGAGTCAGGTCCAGAAAAAAAATGACTGTGGATAAAATGTGCATGGCATAAGAAAAAAGAAAAGGTGAGTAGTTTTGCTCGTGGCCGCCTGCTGCCAATCTGCTCGGCCAGAAGGAACGTATGTGTGGTACGGCCAAGAAAAAGTCACCTCTTTCCTGCTGAGCCAGCATAATGCCCGACTTTGAGATGTCCTCACACCTTTGGCCAAACATCAATCAATAGATGCTGCTGTTGTTTTAACGGCACTACAGTGTAATCACCGAGCTGTGAGTTGTCTTCAGGTTTCCTTGAAAGCCTCCTGTCTTATACAATATACCAAGGAATTTTGATCTTGTGTTTGGGGAAGACAAACTTGATTAATACCTGGTACCACCATGGTCGAATGCTGAGATAGGTGACATTTACCTGAGATATTTACGTGTTGATGTGTGTCAGCTTGGTGTGGAAAGTCTAAGGGGCCTTTAAAGAAGCCTTATGTTGAAAAACAGAACCAGATGATCGATGCGTTGTTCCGCATGTACATTTTGGTATGAAAAACAAACGGTCTTCTGTGTTCTTTGACATACATCTTCAGCACGATTACTGTGAACAGTATTCATGAACACTCTCCACTAAAGGCTCCAGCCTCAGTGCTTCCAGTCTCCTTTGGGCAGATGTTCTGATATTGTTTGTACCAAGAGGCAAAAGTAACAAAGAAAAATTCCTAACAAATGTAAACCTAGAGAATTTAATTCCTCTTTGCTGTAAGCCTACTTTTGTTTGCTGCCAGCACCAATCAATCTTTGCCTAATTAATGTCAGATCTCTTTCTAACAAGCTATAGCCTTTTTTTCTGCTCTCTTGCTGCCTCATCTCAACTTCAACCCCCTCCATCCCACCCCTTGTCACCTTTTGCACTGGTTTGAAAGGTATTTGAGACAGGGCCTTAAGTTCCTTAACCACACGCCTGACCACCTTACTCTACATCTTAACATATTGGCCTCAGCAATGTTTATCTCTGAATTTATTTGATCCATTATAATCTATTGTAAATTTCTTTAAATTCGATGATGAGAAGTCAGAGGTCTGTTGGTTCTAATCTTGGCAGTTTCAAATCATCACGATATTAACGCAGGCTGTTTGGAATATGGAAAAAGGAAATAGGTCACTTCCTTATAATTCGATTCGGTTTATAAGCCCCTGGCTCACCCAGGTCTGGTAATATGAGGAGACCTGTGTGAAAATGATGAATTTCAGTATAACCCTCAGATGTTTTACTTGTGTAAAGGCTTTGGAAACTTTCAGAATGCAGTCGAAAGCATTGACATGACAAAGTGCTCAACTGGGAGTGGAAACAAACAAATTCACTGAGCAATCCATCAACTTAAATGGACATGCAATGTTGCAAATGGGCAACATTTCCACAAATGTATTAAGCGCTTCAAATAACAAAACTCAGAGGAAAAGATATGCCCTCCCCTTTTCATTTATTTCTGCTCGATTATATGTTTGTACAATATTTCTAAGTTCTGTTGTGCCACAAAGTAAGTCCTTAGATTTAGTTTAATCAGCGTCATACACAAAGTGTCACACAATTTATTTCAATACATTACTTTTATCTATAAAAAACCCTCATATTATTTTATAGCCAACAGAAATTAAGCCAGAATATTGTCATGGCACAAACTAATCTAGCTATTGCCTTGCTGCCAGTGTTGGCTTTCCTAAATTGACTCAAATATAAAGTTCTCAACCATGAACTGCAGTAGCTTGATGATCAGTTCAGACAAGTAACTCCAGTCAGATTTGCATGTCAGTCCATTTTAGAGTGACATATGTTTTGGGGCTCGACTCTTGTTCAGCGATGCTTTGGAACAAGATCAAGCACGAAACAGACATTCCTAGAGATGCCAAAGCCACAGCTGAGCCTGAACACATTTAAAAGAAAATTAGGAAGCTGAGAACAAAAAATGTGTTGTTTTTTGTTATGAAAGAGGAGGAATTCTAAAGAAATGAATGGTATTCTGGCTGACTTGCATATGGACACAAAGGTTATGGAAACAAGGCGCACGACTTTATGTGCATGTTGCCAGATTTATAAAACATTTTTTAGAGGTATTAAAATGCAGCATTGTAGAAAAACACGACAGTTCATAACGTTAACAACGGGAATTTGAAATAAAGCCCTGCCTCTATTACAGGCTCGGCACCCTGAGAAGTTGTTGTGAGTAGCTTCTTGGTTCCTATCTGAAGAAATGAGGTTGATACATTTTTCTTTTTGCATGTTTCTCTATTCTGTCTAAAAATGCCTCTCACCCAAAGTCAGAGGGTTATCTTCATTAACTGGACTAAACACTATAAGCGGTCAGATGTCAGTGCCATGTTAGGTTAGCAGAGCCTGACGATGTTCATGGTCGTGACAATGAAATCTCCATTAAGGGTGCATCAGTATTGCTCACAGTACAACTGTCAGTTACTGCTGAGTCTAATGGCCATTCGACACCAGTACAGAACGGGCCCAGACAGCTGCAGCTGCAGATGACAGTGTAATCAAATGCTCCAAGCAGCTTGGGCTTTTACACTTTTCACTGCATGTAAGACTGTTTAAACCATAATGGAGTACTGCAGTGTACATGTGTGTGCTGTGTGTTTCGGGCTGATATTTGTTCCTCTTGTAACGTTTACCTCATTAGAAACTTCATAAGAGGATAAGGTAACTTTATCTTCATTATCCTCCGTCCCACGGTTTAGATCATCTTGGACTCATCATACATGAAGCATTATAACAGCACAGCTAAATTAAATTAAAGTAATTAGAGGACACAGTAAGCAGTTGAGGCTTCTAGTTTTCACGTTCTGTATGCAGCAGGTACAATTTTTTATTTTATTTTTTCTCCTGGAACACCATTTTGCTCCTGCATGCTCTTAATTTGAGTTTATTTGATATGAGCACAAACTTAACACAAGAACTTTTTCAACATGAAGTATCAAGCAGAACCAATCTCAAGGGTTATGTCGTGTCAGTTAATACTTAGTACTCAAACATTTGTCTCTTTCCATCCGCCTGTCTATCCCATACTGTTGGAAAAAAGAAAATAAAGTGTTCAAACATCCTTCCATTGTGCTTTGCCACAACAAAAGGAAAAAAGAGGTGCGGTCATGACTAATTCTTGGTCATTTAAAGCAGTTTACCTTAGTCATTCATTCATTCAAATATTAAAAAAAATAAGAATAAATGTGATATTTTATAGTAATATGAAAATATGTAAATATTTAGTTACTTTGCACATAAATGGTTTCATATGAGATGAAATCCTGGTTTACAGTGCATGTGTGGATGGTTGGAGAATGATAATTTCTCTTTTTATGAAGGCGACAGAGGGTGTTTGCGCCCATTTATGTGCATTATTTTTTGGAATTGCAAATGGTCAGTCACCAAGGACATTGGCGGGCTGCAGATATGACTGATTTATTGAATCTGGTTTTCATGAATGCTAAAAGGCACAAAGTCGTTAAGATGGCACAAGTGTGATAGGTAGACAGGATGGATAACAGCGACCAAGTTGTCATAAATAGATGGCCTGTTTCTAACCCTGCTGTGACTGCTTATGACTTCAGTGGAGGTCACTCAGCTTTGGATTCTTGACAACATGAATCTGAATTTAAATTAAGTTGAAAGCCTTACATTGGAACAGAGATTGTTTTGATGTGATTTCACTGAAGCAAAATTCACAAGTTGTAAATTATGAATAAATATTGAAACTGCTTGTGACTACTCAAAAGTGGGACCTGCAGTAGAAGAATACATGTTCTAACACTCTTTGTTTGGAAAAGCATTATGAGAACACAGCTTTCATTTGAATGAATTTGCTGAAAGAGAAAAATTAAGATAATTGCTTGTCTCTGTAGTCAAGTTTTCTCAGTGAAATATTGTCAATTTACACATTTACCTCTGACTGCAGCTGATTTGATCTTGTCTGTTTTACAAGTGGTTTCTTGAAATCTGATCTGTAATACAGTCTATTCACTCTTGGTATGCCATCCTTAGAACAATAATGGCCAAATAATGCAAAGGTAGAGGTTAATTTTATTTGAACAACTGTAATATCTAAAGAGTGTAACCTGTTTTAAGTTACACTGTCTGGCCAGGGTACACATCTGCTGCTGTTCTTGTTGGTTTGCACTGTCTCCATTTTTAAAACTGGAGATATACTAGATTGTTCTGGGTCAGTTTTTTTGGAGCATCTTTGATCTTCCTTTGGCATGTGTAAATAGAGATGTGTATTTCTCTGCAGCTGAATGAATATGAATGACAATGAATACATTAAATCAGATGAACATGTTTTATGAGAATCTGATTTTTCTTCATGTTTCAAATGAAAACAAGAAAAGCAAGTTCTGTCCTCTCCTGCTTTTTATGATTTAGATGCAGCCAAATTCACACTTTGTTATTAATGTGTAGATATATATATATATATATATATATATTTCATTTTATTGTTAGAAAGTAGAATATAAGCTAATTTACTGTAAACTAACAGTACGTTTACTGGCAGTAATAAACCGGATGATGAATTGTAAATATAGGTTAAAAAACAAATCGGATGTGATCAGGAAGTATCTGCACCGCTGGACGCTTTGGTCGTTGTTTTTTGGTTTGAAGTTTTTTCTCCTTATTTTCACCAAAGGACAAGATATTGACTTCTGATGGAGAACTACTACTACTTTTTTCTTTTCTTTTATTTGCACCAAATGAAAATGTTAAATCTGGAGACTTTGTCCTCAGTTCCCACAAAAACTTTGCCAGCAAAAGCAACTAATGACCATGCCTCTGATTGGGACATGGGCTGTCACAGAGGCACTGAAATTACAACTGGGTTGCTCCAATGCTCCTTCTCTCTTGCCCCTACACTCCACCTCAGCCTCTTTGTTTCCATCCTTCCCTTTACCCTCACCTTGCTGTTCCTGTGGGATAATGAGTTTAATTAAAACACCTTACTTCCGCATGTCAGGACAGGGGAGAATAAGAGGTGAAGATGATGAAATCCCTTGGAAAATTCCTTGCCTCTGATTTTACCTCTTTCTGAGACATCTTGGACATTTATTTTTGCTACTTCAAACTTCACAGCCACTCCTCTGACCCACAAGCACAAAGTTAATCACAGCAGCATTCAATGTGCCAATCTGTGTCATCAACGTTCTGAACCTCCAGGAGCTCTGCAATTAAATGTCTGGATTTTCTGTTCCTTTCTGGTAAAAATGGACCTGTATACTGGACATTTATTCTTAAGTATTAAGAAAGTTTATTTTTTTTACAGGTCTTTAAAATGCTTACACTTTATTTCTGCAGACACTGTTAATTCTCTTAAATCTGTATATACTGTCATAAATACTCCAACAAACTACACATATATTTTTCAAAAGCCAATTTTACGTGCAGGTCAATGTTGTCCTCTGAGGACGTTTTGTCTCAAAACGATTGGCACTATCAGATGACCTGTCTTTTGTAAGAATCATCTGAACACTGATGTATTCATTGGTATACTCTATGAATAAAAACAAACCACATCACAGGCAGAAACTTGTCCCTGATGACAGTGTACGTGGGCATCTCTGGGCCGTCTGTCTGCTCAGATGGAGTGAAAATATTGTGTTGTGTGTCCAGAAAAGTGATAAAATGGGCAGTACTGTTGGAGGCAAGGGTTGCACACTGATGTGGGATGCCTTTGTGATATTATTTTCTCCCCCGCTAGCCTTAACAATAGCAGGCTTTGTAGGGAAATTCCTTCCTTGTTGCTGTTTTTCTTTTGCCAGATTGAAATTTCTGTAATGAATAACTATGAATTCTCTCAGGAACTATGGCTGCATCTAGCTCAAAAATTCTCAGGAAGAATCAGCACAAAACAGACTCTTAAGGGGGACATATTGTGCCTTTTTTTTTTTTTGTAACAAGTTGGCACAATTTCCTGAAGTCTTATTAAAATGTATGAGACACACTTTGATCAAAATACCTCTTGGTTTAAGTGCAACATCCCTGTTGAAACAAAATTCCCTAGACCAACCCGTTTTATGAGATTGGGATTGGGAAGTGAGCAACTTCTCACTCTATCCACCTCTTCCTGGGGTTCTGACCGATGGCTTCTTCCTACCATGGCAACTGCTGAGCTATGTTGGGAAGAAGGAAGGTTGCTGATTGGAATGTGACTGTCTCTGACAGACCCATGCTATAATATATCTGTTTGCCCAGAGTCAGACCCTGAACAAGGAGCTCCTGCAGGACTGCAGTCATCCAGGCTTCAACTGGACATTGGTGAATTTGCTGCAGGTATCGGATTGCAGAGGTGTTGGATTGACTTTCATAATACACATGAGCCTCACAATACACCTTATCCACATCATTTTTTTTTTCTGATTACAGAAGGTAACTGTTCAACTAGAAAGCCTTCACTTACACAAGAAGGTGACTTCTTACCTTCTTAAGCAAATGATGCCCCTCTTTTCAACAATTTGACACAATTTCCTGAGGTCTTACTGAAATGTATGAGATAGGCTTTGGTCAAAATATCTATAGGTTTAAGCTTAGTGACCCTTCTCTCACTACCTTAATGAAACACCTCTCCTGACACCAGGCTATTCGGAGGGATGAAGACCAAGCTGCAATTGAGCAGCTACTCACTCTCTACCCCCTCCCTCTTTGGGGTTATTCTTGAGAAATTAGTCTGCTTACCATGACAGCAGCTGAACTAGCTGAAGGGAGGAGGAAACTTTGCAAACTGAAGTTTACTGTCTCTAACAGTACTGTGGAACTATTTTAATCTGAACCGGAGTCAGACCTAGAAGAAGGAGCTCCTGGAGAGGTTTGACCATTAAGGCTTTAACAGGATGTCAGTGAGGGGTTAGATTATGTATCATCGTCCATTGGCACAATATCATTCTGGCTGTTGCCGACAGTCATAAACATGTCGTAAACGCAAACATAGTCGTTGGTAAACAGTGCTTTCTCATCCACAAAGCTGCAGATGTAAACAGCCTAACTCGCAGTAATACATGTATACCATTAATTACTGCATTTAAACATTTGGTATATATCAACGTATAAAATAATTGTTTTGAGACCTACACCCTTATCAGAAACATGCTGGTAATGTTAACACAACGAGAGCTGCACATGGATTTTAATGTAGGAACAACAGTAAGGAGAGGACCGGTATTGTGCCAAAAACACCAATTCTCCACAGAGTTGCAGGTTTTCTGGATTACAGAATGTAATTGTTCAACTAGAAAGCATTCAACTAACTAAGTAATGGCATAACAACAATGCTAGTCTTTCAAAAAGTAACAGCAGAAACTCCTTAGAAGTTGGTGTATGTCCTCCTCATTACCTAAGCCATTAGCATTTACCACTGCAAAACAAAAGAAAAACAAATTATTGTCTGAAGCTCAGGTACTGAAATTTGGAACTAATTCCTCCTTGTGGCTCAGTTTCTTCATAAATCCAGCGTTGAATTAGACCAAGTTATGAAAACAGTCTTATGAAAAGCGATTGCTGCATATACAATCGTTTGCCATCTCTTGTTGGAGCAGTGCCCTTGAATATAGTTTATCCACTGGGCTCTTATACCCTCTGAGGCTGGGGGTAGATGTAAAATGTATGCTCTTCAGTACAGCTGACAGTAGAACATCTATGCACAAAACTGGCTTTACTGGCCTGTATTTTAGATCCCTTCAGGGAGGACTCAGAGTTAGAGGCTTAGCAGAGGAGGTGGAGGGAACTTGAAAAGTGACGTAAGTTTTCTCTGGAAATTCGATGTCTAGTTAAGTGAGACATTTTCGAACTAAGGGGACTCAAAACAAAGCGTGAGTGTTGTTTTTTTTTCTCTGAATTTTTGTGTTGGTAGTGACTTTTTGATTCCATAATAGGCCCTCTTTGTATAAAAGAAAAAACTAGCAGAATTGTTTCTCAAATAGTTACTTTTTCCACAGACATTTTGGCCACAGAGAATTGAGCTAATCCCTATTTGATTCACAATGAGACCAGCGTTGTGCTGGTCCAGGTTGATGAAGTGGTTGTTAGACACACTCAGTCTTTTCCTACCTCTTGCTGAAACATTAACCTAAAATATAAAGATTATCCCCTGGGCACTAGGCTGGGGTTATTGTAGGGTGTATGCTGCTCAGTACATATTACGAAAGAATATTTTTGTCATTGTTCTAGCAGGTTGACTGCGAGCGGGCGGGGGTCAGAGGTTGAGGCTAAGCAGGGGAAACATGGTGAACTTGACGAGTGACATAACTTGTCACAGAAAATCTGAAGGGGTCACTGAATGAGATATTTTCAAACCTATGTGGGGCACAATACAAAGTGCCAGGTTTGTGTTTTTTCTCTTGGTAAAGACTTCAGACACTCAAATGTATTCTCTCTTGTTATTTATCTCAGTTGATCGATTGATTCAACTCTCAAAAACTATTCACTGTTGATTAATTTTATGCTGATTTTAATATTTTCATACATGGCTCTGTGCTGTAATACGCCCCTTTGATTAGATATACCCTTGTTTTTGTCTGCTCTAAGCTCCATGTCTAACAGCAAAATAATGTCTGGTGAAAGAGCATCCTGTCTCGACGATATACAACACGTGTCAAAATACAAATATATGCACGCATTCACCTTTCTCTATACAAGACGTGATGAGAGCCCAAAAATGAACATGCAAATGTGAAAAGATCTTGGTGTATATGTCTCTATGCATAGTCGCACACTGACACACGCACGCTCGCACGGACATTCATGCTCACTGTCACGTGAACTGGCATGTGCGACGAGAGACGCAGGAAGAGAAATGCAAATGCTCATCTCTTCAAGTCAGTGACATGGAATCCATGGGGAGATGAATGTGTGTAAGAGAAAGAGGGAGATAGTGAAAGAGAGGGAGATGGCGCTGATTCACTGTGTCTCCTCCTGCCTTGATGCTGTGAAAGAACATGCTTGTCAGGCAGCGAAAATGGATGACACGCTCTCAGGAGGATTTGTTGTTGCCAACAAGCGTATCTTTGTTTACTTATTCTTCTCGCTTCTCTTTTACTCTGCATCTTTTTTCCAATCTAATGTGCCTGTGCATTGTCATCCTCGAAGACTGTGATCTGTACCACAGACTTTCCTCATCCTCAGTTTTTCTCTTTAAACTCCTCATTCTGCATTTCTTTCATAGTCAGGTTGCAAGTCGTGTGAGAGCAGGATTTGCAGGAGCACGTGAGCTGGTGAGACTCAATGACTGACCTGAATGCTGAGAAGAAAACTCCAGTAGAGGAGGAGATGACTGGCACACATGCTGACACAAAACAAGAATATATATATATTTTTTAATTTTAGCATAGCATTTGAATGCTGTAACTGTTACATTCCCAGATAGTAGTTTAGTCTGATTAAAAACAAGAATCGCTGTATCTCTCAACAGTATGCGGTCAAATCGCATGCCCCTCAAAAATAAAAGGAAGGCTGAGGCTCACTTGATTCTTTTTTACAAGTTCTAATTCTTCAAAATGACTGATATTTCCACACGTTTAAAATGCGTGGTCAAATGTGTGTAAGCCATTGGGCAAGTAGTTGAACCTAGTTAGAAGCCTGTTGGCTTATACATGGATGGGGAAGCAAAAATAGCCTTTCAAAGTTAGAGAGATAAAAGGGGAAAATGCAAACGTTCTTAAAATACAAATGAAAGCAACAAAGTCTGATCTCTTTCTGACTAGCAGCAGGAATGTAGGAATAAAAGTGTCAACATCTGACCCGTTTTTATTTAAATTTAAAGTATTCATCCAATATGCTTCTATGCGAGGCAGTGAGTTGACGATATTATCGCTTTGAGAGGTTTATATTATTCAGAATCACACGAAGAGCACAGAATCATACTAAATTCTGATCCAATGATCCAAAAGTTGCTATTACTGTAGAGTGCCACACTGAGCTGGATTGGGGGCTCTATTCTTCAAGGGCAACATGGTAAGTGCTAATATTGCTGTTTGCTGAGATGAGCCGAGTTCAATGCAAATCTGTCTAAATTGAGAAAGATCTATATGTTGTGTTGAACAGTTAAGTCAACAGCTTTTCTTCCAGCTGGAGCACTGTGTAACAGATGTCTTTACAAGAAGAGCGAGTTGGCTCAAGCTTCAATCGAGATCGAATCCAGATAATACCCGACTTGACTTTATAATGACACAGTGCATTGTACCTGATCTCACAGTATTTCTCCCTCATGGCTACTGTGAGTAACTAAACGCGAACAAACCCTAAACTAAGCTGTCATTGCTTGAGAATGTTGGAATTAAACTAACACAGGAGGTAGAAGTATTTCTCAGAATTAAGGCTGAGTAGTGCAACTTCTTTAAACGCTAGTGTCTTTAAAAGATATTGCGACTGAGTTGAGCTTTAATATAGCAGCTGTATGAGTTGTACTCCATAAGTAACTTTAATTGTTTTCATTCTGCACAATAACACCACGGCGTGTTCTTTTCTTAATTTCAACTCATTTCCTGTCTCAGTTGCACTCCCACATTCATAATTTACTAGCAATAATTTTGTATGGCCTCCACAACTCATTTCTCTTCGAGCTTGCTGTTGCCTTTTCCCAATAGAAATAAAAGAGAGGAGTCCTAAACCTTTGGCAGAAATTAGAAGAATGTGTTTAGATTCAGGCCAAATTCATCAGGGATGTATTTGAGTCTTGAGCCAGCGAGATGAAATATTTTTCTGTCCCAAGGCCCTTCACCCATCGTTTTTCTGTCTAAACCACATGGCACTCTTGGTCCTTTTTCTCACTCCAGCAGTTCAGCTCCTCTTCTGTAGGGGTACAACAGTCTTTTTTTCCTCATTATATTACCTAAAATCTTTTCTGCTAATGAAGATCCAATTTCAATCATGCCTTCAAGGCCAAATTCACATTCTTTGTACTTCGCTGTTCTAAAGTTTTTGAAATCTTTATGTAAAGTATCACGAGTTGAAATGATTTATATATCAATCATTAAGAAACCACTTCCTGTAAATCACAAACACTTGTTGTGGGAACACTAGGTGAAATTAGCTTAGATCATGATAGGCCAAATTCACAGAGCATTCACTCCATATTTTCCTTTTTTCTTTGCATAGTATAGAAGTGTGATCTGTGAACATGTGTGCTATCACACTAAGTGGATATTTCTGTGTTGTTCCGCTGAGCCAAGCTTTGTTAGTTCAGTGAGCCAACCTACTCACCTGTGGTACCATACATCTCAGCTCCTTAATCTGATTTGACTGCATTCCTCCAGCCTCTCTCTGCCAACATCCCTCAGTGTGATTCTGTTGTCTGGCACAAAGTAATGAAAACACATAAAGCTCTCATTTTGTGCCAGTGGCTGTGGAGCGGAGCGCTAGTAGACCTGTACACTCACACTCGCACAGAAGAGAAGAAGAACGGATGAGGATCATGCTCTCACATAATATACAATCATACGCACATGGACATACACACAGCTGCAGATACACACACATCCGAGCCTGAGGCGTGCTGCAGTTTAAATTACCCAGCTGTCACCAGCCGCTGATTGATGGCTCTTTCTCTTATGGTCTCTATGATAAGCTCTTGTAGGCTGTGTAATTTTTTCTCTGGCCGTGTTAGGATGGGTTGGAAAACTGATTTGCTGTAACGGAAGCAGTTTCACATTCATACAGATTATAGCTGCTGTACACTTGCAGTGATATCTCACTTTTAGAACATCTCTATTTGTAGCTGTTGTTTGTAGAGTATGTAGGAAGTAGAAATAGTTTTTTATATAATTTTTTTCTCATACACACTCATTACATTGATATGGAGAAATTGTTGTGTTTCATTGGAACTGTTCAAACTTAACAGATTTTAATAATGGTACTAAATGAGAGAACTGAGCCAGCTCTGAGTTCCCTTTTTAATGTCCACCCAAGTTCATTTGCCATTACTGCAACTTTTTTTGACAGGAAACTGCAAAAGCTATTGTTAGTTCAGATCATTAAGCCTCACATTTGAATTAAACATGGACAACCGTCCTTTAGTTGTCTGCAATTATAGAACATATTTGTCATCAGATCTACATTTAATACACACTTGTGTCACACATGCTCATTTGATGCTACACATGGTCTTGTGTGTTTTTCCCCTGGCAATTCACCCATAGTTTAGTTAACAAAACATTTTTCCAGCAGTGTTGTAGAAATTTTAGGGGGGGGGGGGTGTACAGTCATAGCCTGAGATGACAGCAAGGATGGGGAGGGACGTCCAGACCCGAGCTTCCTGGAAAGGAGAGAGAGAGCTGTGACCTCATCATTTCTTTTTAAGCTATATAACAAGTAGTTGAAATTAATATGAAATGCATTGAAAGGGTATGTGTTAAATATGGAGTGATCCACCGTCTCACAATGATTTAGACAGTCTGACAGGATCTGAGACTACATTCAACATAACTCAGGAGGGGGGGTGGTGAAAATCAATATGGTCATTTTTCATGTGAAAAAAAGTGGATGAAATAACATGTCTGCCTCCAAGTTTACTTTGTTACTTTGCCATTTACGGTACAACACATGCTTATCGGCAGCTATAGGGTACAATAGCAGAAGAAAAGAAGAGCTAAATTGCTCTGACAGAACTTTGTGTACGATTTTATCACTTTTTTTACGTGTACATGGTAAGCTGTCTCTTTGGGATTGTAGAAGACAGGTTTGAGAAACTGTATCACAGTTACCAACTCTTACACTTCATGTGGCATTTTCTTTTGTTTGCTCTAGTTGGAGTTGGAGAAATCCAAATTCATGGTCAGTGAATGCAGTCTTGGATACGGCAGCTCTCAATTGAATCATATCCCTTTTTGTCAGAAAGTCTAGTAGGTAGCTACTTTGCAAAGCCTAATGTACAACAAGGGCTGTATCATACATCTGAGATTATCACCATATCTAAAACGGTTTGCTGCTCTATCACATGCCATATCGTCACAGCAGTATTCAACAATGATGATGCATATTGCATGTTTTTTACTAATTTTGTGCAGCTCTACATTTTACTTCAACTGTAAAACTGATGCTCCAACCTCATCCTACTTGCATGGATTAGTGTCTGCCAGATTGTGTCAGGACATCCTCTTAAAACCCAAAGGCATTCATTTTACATTTAGTAACTTATTTTCATATCAAACTTCACATTATATATTAAAACTGAAGTTGGTGAACAACAAAGAACCACACTTCTGCTATTACTGCTCTGTGTCTCTCTCTTCTTTATTCCCATATGAAAGCTGACGTGCTGCACAGCATTTTGTAGTTTCTGCTGTTCACTGCACTTCAGGTCACAGACTGAGGCAGTGTATACATCGTTAAAAAGGCTATAGGAAAAAAAGGTCTGAAGTGAATTATGAGAGGAAATACTACAAGGCTGACAAAACATTTGGTGCTGGGTTTGTTTGCAGGCTGAAGAATAAGTGCCGCTGTAACCACTGCAACATATTTTACTAAACCCAGACTAACTCTAAAATATCTACAGAGGAACTCTGGACTTGCATAGAATTTGAAGCAAATAAGCTTTAGCCTTAAACTCATTATAAAGAAGATACTTTGATATGGGAACAATTGGTAGATATTAGAAAGTTGCTATTATTCCTCTGCCACTACAAGATCTGACGAGGAGCACGTGTTCATCGCTGCTGGGATATTTGTCAGCAAGGTTAAGCAAAAGCTGGACAAATGAAGACACATTTAATTTGGATGTGAATCAAAACTTTTTGTTAAAAATACGTCAATATCTCATTGGCCTTTTAGTCTCTGTCTAGTTTATCTTGAGAAGGTGATGAATACCAAAGAGCTATTTCTTTGATTGAACACAAATGCATTTTATGCCTGTACAGTATTCAGTGAGTGTAATTATGAGTAAATATCTGCTTATACTTCATTATGTCATTTCAGGAATAACATAGATGATTTATTATTCAGCGCTGACTTAAGTAGCGATTGTTAATTTAATGGCTCTGAAGATAAAATGTCCCACACTAAATATTGTACAAGCAGTTGGTTTAGGCTTAACTCCAGAGCTGCTGAAAATCTTCAAAGCTCATTTGACTTTTTGTGTTGAATTATTTTACAGATGTGAGAGAGCTTCCACGGCCAGTAGTATTTTGAGCACGTTCACATTTAGTCTGGGGCTTCTGTTTGGTCTTTTTAATGTTTTAAAGTCTTACTGTCATATGTTATAGTAGTTAGTTTCCTTTTTTAACACAGTTGGAAAAGACCAGGTCCATAAAGAGATTTCTAAGTATGGAATAGGTTGTCTGGTTCCAGCACATTTTTGATTAAGTGGATGCTTAATGGGAAGCATGTTTTTGCTCTAGTCAAATGAGCTTAGGGGCTTTGCTCACGCTCAAGAACACAGACCGAGGAGCTGGTAACTACAAAGAATAACCTCAAGGCATAGTGTGCATCTTTCTGTCAAACTGTGAATTGTAAGTGTACATTAATATTGACACATTCTCCTTGAAGCAGCTCTAATTCAAATATGTTTGTTTCTTTTGGCAGATGACTAAACGTGTCAGAAATTGTGTTTGAAATCAGCCCAGTAAGACTATATGTCACTTTCAGTATTTCTAGTAAATTTGGCTATACTTAGCTGTATGATCATCTCCCACAGAGAAAATGGCAGAATGTCGTGACCATGAACTCATACAGTCCACAGCATTATGACGTCAAACATACTTAAGTCAATAACTCAACTCCTCTCCAGTACATGTATGTATACTGGTACAAGGACTGTGGTCTGATTGAATGGCATGTACTCAGTGAAAGAAATTGCAAGTGTGAGGAGAAAATGATCTCAACCATGAAGCGTGCGTCGTTTTTTCCTTCATCGTAACTAGGAGCTTGCAGAGAGTGCAGATCTGGGACAAAAAGGGAAGCCAGTTCTTTCTTCACCTGACCTCATGAGATTAGTGGAAACGCATGACGCTCTGATTATTGTAGAATATCTGTCCCTTGTTCCTGGTGGCTTTCATGAAACTTCATTACCACCACTCTTGGTCACACTGCAGATCGGTCCCCGGTCTTGTTGGTAGCTATATCAATTCTATATAGCTCTTCATCTTTCAATCGATGTGAGCCCAGGCAAGTTGTGTCCACCAAACATCTCAGGAATTCTTTTTTCCAGTAAAGCACCTCCTTTTGTTTGTTTCAAATCTTGAAACAATATCTTCTTTTATTGTGTGGATGGATTGAGAATCTGTCTTGGGTTAGCTATGTCCACATCATCATTGTTAGGATCAGTTTGCCAGCTGTCCCAGACTAGAGGAGGCATCTGGTTTAGTGGGTTTTCAAGGTTAAGAAGGCTTTTTTGTTGGCATTTTAATTGTTACTTCAACTGAGACTCAGAAGTGACTGTTTAGTAGTTTATTGAGGCTGCCTGACTGCTATTCTCCAAACTTTGTACAGAAGAGCTCTGTGTCCACTTAACCGGAAGTCCCACACATAGGACTTCTACCATTTTTAAGTGTGAAACTGCAGTGTTTTGTGCTGTGAACCAACATAGCTATTTCATGATCTATCCTGTGATCGGGTTGTCTCAGTGTAAACAGTGGCTTGTTTTTTAGCATATGCTGAAGTGACTGAGTGGGTTTCTCTGAAGGATAGTCACAATAATTCAACTGTAGGTGGTTCACAGATTTTTCATCCGTAGGCACAAACTTCTCAGAAAACTCCTCGTGAGAATTTAAACCTCCACTAACTGTCAGTGCATCCCTCTGATCTTCCTTCCTTCCTCTGGGTAGCCTTCAGGGTCCTCTTTATACCCTCCGAAACTTTCTATTGTTCTTCCCTCCCTCTGTCATTCAGTTGGGCTGTTCTTCAGTTGTTTCTTATTACTTCCTTTTTCTTGTTCTTAATCAACATTATTTTTTGCTGCTGGATTCTCAAGCAAAATTATTCAACGTTTGAGGGCATTTATGTAATCCCTCTTTTCTTTCCTTTGCTGTCATATTTCGAGGCAGTGCTTGCCTCTCCAAATCTCCCCTCTCTTGCTATGTCCCTAAGGGTGTCATTTAAACCACTGGTCAAATTAATTGTCCTTTCTTCATTGCCTCTTCCTTGCAGTGTTTTATCTCTTCTTTTTTCAATCTTTCTTTTGTTACTTCAATCTTTCTTTTGTTACTTTGATATTTCTCGCTCTTCTCCTCTACCCACTGCATTTCCCTGAGGATGTATTTTTATCCTATGGTTGTAATATGCAATCCTCCTTCCGATTCATTATATCTTTGGCATTCCCCTCTCTTGAGTCTTTTCTTTCCTCTCTTTAAAAACGTTTTCTTCACTATATTTTTAGACATTTTTTACCACCTCATCTCTACATAAACTGTATGTGCTACAGTACGTGTGTGTGAGTGCAGCTGGCATGAATCTCACATCTTCTGTTTCTTTGACAAGAAATCCATTATCATCATATTGTTAATGGCCTAGGAAGTAATTGAGTTATCCACCAGGCTCTTTGGGACTTGGAGTACTCTGAACTAACTTAAATCTCTCTTTTTTTTTATCTTTCTCTTGTGCTTCTTTTGTAGCAGCTGTGATTTCTTTGATATATTAGACAGGGCCGCTGAAAAAGATGTTTCTCTGAGATTAAAATTCTTTTTCTGGTACTTGTCCAATAATTCCACAAGTGACAAAAAGACACGCATAAGGGAAAAATACCTAAGAAAAATCTAAGCAGATCATATCAAAGTGTTCAGTCAAAGAACATGTTCATTTGAAGGTAATCTGCTGTAAATACATTTCCCTGGTGCTTCTTTGTTTTCTTAGATGCTTGCTTACTTTACTGTATTTGGCAAATATTACATTAGCATTGCAACAGATTTTCAATGGAAAATTGTTTATCTTTATAAATCATAAATGATGGCCAATAATGCAACACTCTTTGTGTGGTGGACTGAGCATAGGGATGGGAATCAAAGACCGGTTCCACTTGAGAACCAGTTCCACAATTTCCCAAGCTTCTGAATCTTATGCCTCTGAGCTTTACAATTCCTGTCAATGCTGGTAGGTGCTGGCAAATGACACTGATAGTAAATCATCAGTGTCTACACTGAATGCGAGACTCAAACTCCGTCAGCAAACAAATTCATTTTTCTCCCACAGTGAAAAAACATATTCAGGATTCAGGACGTTATGATCTAAAAAACAAGAGAAAAACCCATTATTCTTGCCAACTTGGTGATTTATACATGTGATAGATGTATATTGTCAAGCCTAGAAATGTTCTTTGAGTAACCCTGACTTGATGTAATCTTAATGGGTTGCTTCTTAGCAACAATTTAAACTCTTTTCGTAATGTGACGACTCAAACATAAGAACATGTGAATGGCAGCAGCTTCATTAAGGAACATTGTTATGATGTGTCTGTGATGCGAGTACAGGGAGTAGAACAGAAGCAAACATGTAGCGGGCTGGAACTAAGCAGAATATAAGTGCCATAATGACACACTTTCCCACGAGCAGCAGAACAATCAAATGGGTCTTCTGGATATCCTGTGTTTTGTATCATTAGGCTAAAAATTCCCATGAAAACAATATTATTTAATTTCCTCCTTTTCATATGTTGACCGAGAAACTGTTTTTCTACAATGTGATTGTGATCTACAATGATGTCGAATTAAGTTGCTTGTTGATATTTTATCCTTGTCAGCGTAGCATTTTCTTCACATTATCCGTATGACGTTGAAAAAGACAAATTTCAGACAGTAAGCGGGTGTGTTGATACTGAAAACCTGTTTTCTTGTATAGAACTGAGTCAATAATCATTAAATGGAATTGATAAAGAACTGGATATATAAGAAGCATCGATAGATAGATACATTATTGATCCCGAAGGAAATTCAAGCATCCAGTTGCAAAAAGTAACATAACATACATTCAATATACATTAGGATCTACACAAAACTATTAGAAAACTAAGAAGTAACTGTAGAAATAAAATGTTTTGTACAACTATAAATGTTTTGTTCAACTATAAATTATTTACAAATGTAAAGGGACTGTAGAAATAGCAGAAGTACCATCACTCAGAGCTGTTGTACAGCCTGATGGCCAGAGGGACAAAAGAGTTCTTGAGTCTGTTGGTGGAGCAGAATTGAGACAGCAGTTTGCCACTGAACACACTCCTCTGCCTGGTGAAGGTGTTGTGCAGAGGGTGGTGGGTGTTGTCCAGTATGGACAGCAGTTTATCAAGAGTCCTTCTCTCTGCCACTTTCACCAGAGAGTCCAGCTCTGTGCCCACCACTGAGCCAGCTATCCTCACCAGTCTGTCCAGTCGGGCAGAGTCCCTCTTCTTGCTGCTACCTCCCCAGCAAACCACAGCGTAGTAGAGGACGCTGGCCACCACCACCTGCATAATGGCATTGGTATCAAAAACATGTTATCAATTCCTATCCCTGGCTCAGCATTTTAACTTGAGAAACAGAGAAGGTTGACTCTCCTCATATGCAGAGCTTTACCAGTTCAGGGACAGAGAAAAAACCCACAATCATATGCTGACCACTGTATCTTACCTTATCACAGTTGTTTGATGTTTGGCTGTGTTAGCAAAGTTGTCAGCTGATTAGATTCCCATCATAAACAAAGTCAGCTTATTTTGCCAGAGGTTTAGCTTCCAGCTCCACATCTTTTTGTAGAGGACTGCTATCCCCTAACATAACCCCTACAACCGGCCTCTGTGATATATTGTAAAAGAGGCTGAATAGGTAATGTGGTGTTGAAAGCTGCATATTTCTTTCATTTCTGCTTCTGGGTTGGATTTACTGTCATAAAAATTAGAATAAGACTGGTTCAGCATTTTTTTTTCAATTTTTTTAGCTGTATTAAGCTAAAAAGTTTACAACTGAAAAAAAGAAAGCACACACATCATGACATCGTTGAGATGGACAGAACAACAGCTGGTTTGCATATTGAAAAGATGATTTTATATGTTGCATGAGCTCTTCTTGGTTTTTTTCAGTCTCTTACTCTTGATGCAGAATATTGAAATGAACTGCTGCTCTATAAAGGTCCTGCTATAAGCAGCAGGCTTCAGGATAGTCTGAATCTATAGAAAAGATATGAAAAAAATGAGGTAACACTCTATGAAGCTTTAAACAGCAGTGGAACTCATGAACATGACATTTATGTAAGTTTTCAGCTTGTCCATTGACTACAGTTGATGGAAATACCTTCATTAACTGGAACAGTTTCCTTTTCATGTAGCTATTGATTTGAGAAGCCAACATCTTTAACCTCTGGCACAAACATCTGTACAAATCAATTCATTCTGACAGAATAAACTTGCTATAACATTTGTCTTTGCAAAGTTCATGTTTACTTAATTTTGTCCCAACTACTTAAATTGTCTACATGAGGAGGGCAGAATGATAGAGACAGCTTTGAATATGATGTGGTCAAATATATCACAACACTGTTACCCGAATCCTTTAGCTTTAATTTACACCTCACTGAGGGTGTCACTGAAACAACAATATAATCCTCATCATATTTTCTGTGCACTACTGTAGGCTTTCTGGGAGAACAGCTGGGTTGCGATAGATTGTACAAGTGTGCCTAATGAAGAATAGACTGTGTGAATAAGCAAAGCTAAATTGAAAAATTTGCTTTATGTGTTACGGGTGATCTCATCTTTTAAGGGCAAACATTAGCGAACATGACTCTGACAGTCATTAAGACATCTCTGACTAGGGTTGGTTTATATCACTGAACCAGATAGATTGATGATTGTTAACAACCAAAAGGTTAATGTTGTAAAATGATTAAAATCAGCCAGTATTTTCATCATTTAGGCAGGGCTAATTTACTGACAAATTATACTAAAAAACAGCAATTACTTATGCAATCAAACTTCACAGGGTGCATCTGAGCACCAATGCTGTCATTTCACAGGAAGAGGATTTGCATGATGCAGATCCTGACAAATCATTCACAACAGATGACTCCTGAATGAACCATGACGACACAAACAGCGATTATTAAAATCATGGACTATTGTTAAGCTTGGATAGAAGTTGTCATTAATTTCTCCTGCCACAACAAGTTGCGCCTGGCCCCCCGCTGATGATGCCTAATTGGTGATGTGCTGGGTCTGTTCTCACATCTGTTAACAAAGGATCTGACAACTTGCGAACCTGAAGCTAACAAATGGTTCGCACCAAACTGACAAGCTCCTGTCCATGTTTCTCACTTGCTCTGTGAGTCATGAGTGTTCAGGCTGGGCTTTTCAATGAGGGTGAAAAAGATGAGAGGATAGACGTCGATGAATGTAGTTTAAAGAGATGGAAATGTCAATGCCTCATTCAGTCTCTTTCATCCCTTGATTTTTGTTTCTCTGTAGTGTTTGGCTCAGTGATAACAGAATATCCTCAAAGTCTCTGATGCTTTGACCACAGTTGCTTCCTCACAGGTGATATTTTTTCCAGCTGCCAAACTGATGATGGTTTTTATCATGGATTGGTATCCATCATTATTTCTATTTCTCAGTGGTAAAAGGGGAAAATTATTGTCAGTAAGAAAAACACAGTTCAAACTCTTAGATTTATCCTTATTCCCCCCTCATCAGTAGTTTGACAGCATGTTCACAGGGCTCAGGCTTACTGTCTGTTTACTGAATTCAAGTGCAAGATACTTAATGTCACATTATTTATTTACTTTTTTTTTCTTTGATTAACTCTGTGGTAAGGCATCTGAAAAGTTTAGTTTAGTCATGACAGACTTCACTTTACAGCTGGTAGCTGCATGGCTTCTCTCCTAGTTTTACCCCCACACCATCTCATTAATAGCCCAGTCATCACAGCCAAATGGATCTGTCAATATGTGCTGCTCATAGCACTTTGACCACAAGAGAAAGTTACAGAAGGTTACAGAAGTCACACGAAAATCAGTCCCCTATTTACACATAAACTGAACGTCCTGCGCCACTCATTGCAGTAATATATATAAATTTATATGGAGTCGTTTCACCACCACAGCTGCCCTAAACTACAACGTTTCTCAGTTGACCAACAGACACAATTTTAAGGAAATAGTCTGCTGTTTGTTGTTGCCCGAAATAGATGTATATCAGGTTTTACAGTCGTATTAGTCGTGTGCAGCGTTCACTTCACTTCAGACAATCATTCATTTCCTTTTCTCCTTCACACACACGTAAAATATCAGCCCACACTGCAGGTAACTGACCAGTGAAAATTTGGCCGACTAAGATTTTTATTGTCCGCTAAAGCTTAATCGACTACGAGGAGCAACCCTGTTTGCCACCCTGTCATGTTTTATCACTGGCCCTTAAAAGTAGAGCCCATTTAAGAGGTGAGGTTCAGGTGAAAGCCTATGAGAGATAGAGCCGGCCTTGACAGTAAGCTGGTGCTCAGGTGCTCGAGAAAACTTGTTAAAGTTGTCAATGCTCGAAGTATTCACAGCATCAGAATGTTTTCATGTATCACTCTTTTTTTTTTTTGTGCTTGATGAATTCTATAAAGGGCTAATTGGTAGAAACGGCGCAGAAGTACCAGTTTTTTAAATAACAAGGCAGAGAATATCTCTCAAGACAGTTATTAATATATGCGAACAATCTTCAGACATTATTTTTCAACAGCTCAGGTCTATTAGATGTTAGACCTCGAGGGCTCTCATTTGTTATTTTATGTCCCTTTTGGGAAATATTGTCTTTCTCGTCTGCTTCTTCGTCTGCTTCTTTAAAACACCAACTTACTTTGGGAGCTTTGATGAAAGGGTATTAAATGTGTTAATTTATGGCCTCCTCTCTTCTCTCTTTGAATATCATGAAGGCACTAATTTTATGATGAAACTCCTTTGAAATTGAAGTAATGTTCCAGTAGTGAAATTTTGAAATTTGATGAGACAGCTAATTTTTTTTTTCTCCACACAAAGTGAAGGTACATGTGAAATACAGGAGCCTCAAGCTAAAGGCAAGATGACTTTCTTGAGACAGTATGGATGTATCCCAAGAGACACGAGGGGAGGAAGATAGTGAATGAAACTCTGTTTATGACGGTAAGCAACATTTGACCTTACTTACGTGAAAAGAAACCTTCCTTTTCAGGTTCAAAGAACTAATGAATAGTAATGAAAGACTTTGACAAAAATGAATCGGCTTTAGATTAAAGATTAGAGCCCTCTGTAGTTGTGATTATGCATGCATTTACCCCATCGAATAGATGAAAGATATCAATCGATGGCAAGCGTCAGCACTTTCTGCATTTTAGATGCCAATAACCTGTCCTCTTTTTCTCCTTGTAGGCTTGGAAGTCATTTTTGTTGTGTGTGCATGTATGCGTGTGTGTGTGTGATAGTGTCTTTTTGTGTGGTCATTTTTTAATAACTGAAATGCATCCAACATATCAACATCTGTTTGACAAAAAAGCATTGCTGCTTAAGTAGATGGCACTTGTATCTCTCTGTGTGTGATCAGTCTCTCTCTGTACAGCTATTGCCCCATTTTTCTTTGAATAGTCTGTGTGTGTGTCTGGATTGATATCAGCATCTGTCAGTTAGCCAGCAGGACTTAAGAAGGTGCTGATCAGCAGGACCAGTGATGGGTTAAATACCTCATGTCTTGATGCTTTGATCTTATTGCTGACAAAGTGAGAGATGTGTGTGTTTGTGTGTGGGGTGGAGGTTGCCAACGTAGGAGATGAAGGAAATGGGGGCGGAGGGAGTAGATATGGAGGCTGATGAGAAGAAAAGAGTTGAGAAGAGACTGTGCTTGAAGTGGAGGGAAGGGGTGAAAGTGTTGCACTGCAGATAAAGAGATGAGAGACTGGGTGATGACACATAAAAGATGCATTCATATTACAGAGAGAAACTTCAAGAACAAACACAAATAAAATACATGCACATGCAATTTCTTTTGGCATCTACATTGTATGTTTAAATTTCTTTCCAGCCATCTATTCTTAACGCAACATCTGATGTGTCCCACATTCATCCTGGAGCCTGCAAACAACTCCATACATAAAGCCAGAGTAACTGTTCTGAGAGATGAGAAGAACAAGGAGCTCGGCAGCAGATGTCATCTATCCCACAGAGCTGTGATCTCAACATTATCAAGTCAGTCTAAAACTGCAGAAGACACAAGCCATTTAGACACCCTTAAAGTACAGAAAAAAAAGCTTTACTTTGAAGTTCTACTCGGTGCCTCAAACTTCTGCTTTGTGATTGTACTGTGGGTGTTGTTTTAAAGCCAAAGGGTGTTCACAAAAATATATTCAGTTTGTATGAAATTAATTAATGAGGCTTCTTTTTTCTTGCCCCAAACCATTGCGTTGTGCTTCAGATAAAGGGAAAAAAAACCCCCAAAAAACATGATTTGATGTGTTAAATCTGTTAATGTTTACATCCAACAAGCCTAAACGAGACTGAACAGCTGCGAAGCTGTAACACAAAATTTGCAAACACAAAATGGATTTGATGGATGAACTCTGAACACCAGTTGTGTTCCTCCGGGCACCAGTAAGAAGGTTATGTTATTCATTTACAAAGTAGCTATTTCGTGACATCATGGATGTGTCGTGTACAGCTCTAGAATTTAATCTGAACACGTTAAAATGATAACTATTGACATGAATTACTCAGTGATTTGATAGTTGCATTCTTATATATATATATAGTATATATATATATATATATAAACTGGAGGTGCTGGAAGGCTTGAGAGGGTGTCCCATCTATAGTGTCAAAAGTTTTTGCTTCAGCTGGCCCTGGTTTGAGCCCTTCATTGCATGTCTTCCCCCTCTCTCACCTCTCACACCTTCAAATAAAATGTTACGTTAAGGTTCTCACGTTATTTCGGTTGTTGTGCTGAAGTGTAACAACATTATGCAACCCTCACCTTCTTTGACTGAGAAACTTTTTCTTAAAATTGTTGGTTGGCTTGTTTGGTAACAGAAACTCATGTCTGTTCAGTGATGATTTTCTGTATTAAGGTGAAGCTGCCTTGACCAGCAGTCTGTACTTCAACTCCTGATACTTTTATGTGCTCTGGTGTCTTTGGTAAACATGTACTGCTTGCTTTTGACAAACCCTTTTTGTGTTTTAGGCTAATTTATTATCTTGTATAGCTTCATTGTATGGACATTGGAAACTGTTATTCACCAAGAAAGTGGTTCATTTATCCAAATTTCTTTGAAAAAACATTTTGACTTGCGTGGTTTTCTCTTGAGAACTCAGGAAACTTTATAAAATCACAAGTTTCTTCCACTTTGTTTTCATGTTTATTTTTTCCCGTGCTTTATTTTATAACTTTGCATCAGGAAAAGTTTCCACAGTGAATCATTAAAGATTCATCTTATCTTCAGAGGGAACAGTCAGCCAGACAGAGAACAATAGAGACAAAGACGCAGAGAAAATAGGACAAGACAGAAAAGGGAAAGAAATGTGCCCGCTGAGAAGCAGCCTGGCAGATAGACAGATAAAACGACCCAGCCAGCCGAGTCAAAAGACAGATGCTTGCTCCCTGTTCTCCCTGTTCTCCCTGTCCTATCTGGTTCTGTGCTCTCCAGCCCCAGTCTTCCAAGCCACAGCAGGAGGTGACACTTGCATCTCTGCATCCTGGCTTCTTTCTAAAACCTCCCTGGTCTATTTACCTTTTGCAGGGATTACACTCGGCACTCATCTTTCACGTGTAGCTCATGTGGGCAAATCCCTCTTGCGTCTTTCTGGTTCTGCCTCTGTATGCCTTTTCGTGTGTGTGAACAGGATGGAGGGAGAGTGTATCGCGTGGTGTTTGTCAGTGTGTGTTTCTTCTTTAGCGGTTTTAAATCTACCTGTGAGGCCACTTTCATCCATAAGTGTCTTATTTGGCACAGACAGCATTTAAGTCATCTTGACTGCATCCTCAGTGATTTCCTTGGCAGCCACATCCAAAAGAACTGACAAGGTGGTTGGTGTTTGTTGTGAAGATCACAGTGCATCAGTGGAAGTTGGATGTCAAGGGATGATTTGCTTTTAAAAAAACCTTTTAAAAAAGCTTCATTCATTCATTTATTCATTTATTTCTTTAGTTGTGTAATGCAGTCGGAGTGAAGTTTTACAGTATCTGGGGTGGTCTGGGCAGAATTTTTGCATTTCAGGTGGATGGAGGATATCAGTTTCCTTAATAAATAGACTTTATAATAACAAAGAGCCTGTCAGTGAGCTGGGCAAGTGACGAGGACTTCGTGTATTGTGGGTTCTTAGCAGAACAGCATGACAGATATCAGAAGAGTTCTGAAGTGTACACCCATGTGTAGACTACATTGTTGCTTAATATATTTTATTTTTGTCTCTTATCTATGTTGACATGGCAGTTAACATTAACCTGTGTGTAAATGACCCTTATTAAACAATGGTTCTCTTGAGTTAACAGACAAGGCCGGCTGTGAGTCGAACTCTTCGAACGCTTGGCTTGAAATGCTGCTGTAAACTCACTACTTCTTGTATCTAATGACCTTCACGTGGGGCATTTTGGTTGAAATATTTTTTACATGTCATACTTTACTTGTTGGGGAAGATTTTTAACTTGCCTTCTGCATTTTTTGAATTTTTTTTTTAAAGTCATCCATGTTATCATAGCTGACTTTGAACAAATCATTCAAAGTGAGGACCTGCTTAATCATTAGAAAAAGGCCTCCTCTGTTTAAAGGAGCATTATTTTGTTTCACAGTGATGAGGAATACACCCTGTGATCACCTTTACGCATTGAATAGAACTTTTTCAGTATGCTGGATATCTGTTGTCTAGGTGATCAGGATTCAGCCTCATTCTCCTGGCCCTGCTTTAGCACCAACTGTTAGCCAGAGGGTATCTGAAGGGCAAGAGTGGCTCTGGCACTATAGCCAGTTTTCCTCGCTGCTTTTGTTGACAAAATCTGCGGCTCTTTGTAGCCATTTGCTTACCCCTTTGCTTGGGTAGTGGAAAAAAACACAAACCGAACATCTCCTGGCTACTCCACAGATGCAAAAAGGCCAGAATTGTCCCAAAAATGAACTTCCTGTTGGTGTTTCAGCTTTTTACTTGTGCTTGGGAAGGATCTCTGATATGGCCTTTCAATACTTGAATCCTGAGAGTGGCACACGTGCCTCTGGGGTTGTCTGTTATGGCTGTGCAGACGAACAACTATGTTTGTGTACAAACCATCATTTTCCAAACCAAAGCCTAAGGGTTGGGATTCTGAAGGAGCTTTGATTTGTTGTCAAAGCCTTATTGGTGTGAAATGACCAATAAGATCAATACATTTGACAGCTATGTGTCCGTCAGCCATTTGCTCTAATGCATGAAAGATCTGGAGTTTGAATGTTTTGGCCAGTTCTTTTTGCCAGAAGGATGTCCTGCAGTATTGTAGTTGTAAACATCCAGTGAGTCCAGTTTCACAATATCTCTGTATCTGATTTATTTGGTTCTTGAGGCATGTTTTGAGATCACTTGAAACTTGATTTCATGTCTTCTACAACTATGAAGAAACTGCATGCCCTGCCAGTTGGTTCCGAAGTATGACGATAAGAGGATGTCTGTGTCAAGTGCCTCATTCCAAATCTATCCTTTGGTAATTGAGATTTAAGCTTTCTATCCACATGTCTGTGCTGAGATTGCAGTGTTTAAATGTGTGTTGGCTTCTGATAAGGACTGAAAGCCACATTGAAGGACACAAGACTTTTTCCTGTAGGGGCAGTGGTGTTGGTTAACCCAATTTCAGCTGGCCCTTGCAGCCAATGTTCTGTGACTTCACCAGTGGGGAGGACATTTTGAAGGGCGTTAGTTGTTTTTATTCCTGCTTGCAGTAGGCCTTTCGCAATAACCAGCGACGATGTGTTGTCCCTGAAATAACTGTAATGAGTGTCATTCCAGACAATTTTGCCCATTTTTGTGGTGATACCAAACTAAATAGCAACACAAATAATAGCAAACGTAGTCTGCTTTCCTGTTTGCTGTTGATTTAGCTTAGATGTTGTGGACCAAGTTTTTTTTCTGACTCATGTATCATCATTTTGGTTAAAATGCTGTGGACATTCTAAATGAGACTCGCATATGAGCACAATGGGCAGTGCCAAGATACAGTACATTATACCATTATTCAGTATATGGACATGTCTTTCACAGTAATTACAGTATATAAAAGTTCAGGTCAGTAAGGTAATTAGCAAGATCAGCCTAGTTGGCCCAGTCCTTACAGGCAAGTGTTGTAAGTGATTTATGAATCGGAAGCTTTTCCCCCATATGGCATGGCTCGACCTTAACTCTTCTTTTCTCTATGTTGTTTTCCACTACAGAGAATGGACAGGATGTGGGCAGCATCAGCTGGGTATCCTAGCAGTGCCATGTGAAACTACAATGACACCAAAGTGGATACAAAACTTCTATATGTAAGTCTGTACAGTTAGTATTGCACTTTTGTTCACACAAGGATTTGAATTGCTTTAAAGCAGCGGGTAGAGCAACAGTTTGCTACACAGCTCAACTCTGATCAGCAGAGAAATCTGTGGATCTTTAGTCTTGGTGAATAAAAATGCTCATGGATTGATAACTAATGTGTTCCCTGCATGAAATCTGTATCTTATGTTTTTTTAAACTGTGCACACAGATGCAAACAGTTTCTCTCTTCAGAGTACAAAGACGTATGCTAGTGTTTGCTGGATTTCAGGGCTGCTGCGTAGACATTAATGTTACGCCTGCAAATTCTCTTTGACCAACAATGGTCAACAAACAAACAAAAAAAACCTGTAAATCCAAAATGCAAATCCAAGTCTAGCTGGTATACCATGAAACGGAGAAGTTATTAGACTTTAAAAGTTACCCTTCAGTTCCACTAGTTTCTTCAGACCCTTTTGATGAGGAGCCACACTACTTTTGCCATTTGGAGCTTCCAGTATTTTCTGTAGATTTAATCAGGATGATGGAACCTGAATAGCAATCAACTTCAGTGTCTTAACCCCATACATGGTTGCGTTTCTTGTGGTGCTTTATAAATATTTAAAGCATTTACAATGCAATAATTATGACAATAATCTAAAAGCTACATTTTGTGCTCTACAGAGCCTCTGTAATGGAAATGGGATATAAATGAATGCAACGCTTAATTTCACAGTTACTTGCTGTAGAGAATTCTGCTAAAACAAGGGTCATGGTCTAGTAAAGGTTGATGAACCTTGCTTAAGCCTTGTGAGAGGGCTCCCTTTGAGATTACACATAGCTATCAACGTTAGCTTTACTCTGTTCAGCCTGACTGATCACACTATTAAACATAGCTCTCTGTTTTCACCGCAGAGCTGATCTCTCTTAGCATTGTTTCACTCCGATGGCCACTGTATTCACAGTCCAGATTTTACTGGACTTTATACGTGCATGTGCGTGTCTGTTTTGAGGCAACTTTTGCTGTGGTATGTCCAGTACATTTGCAGGAAGTTGACCCAAATTGAGGGTTGGTTGTTTCACACAAACAGAATCATTCACAAGTTTTTTTTTGCCCTTCGTGAGGAGTGAGGAGAAGTATGTTAAATTCTTCTTCTAAAACTTAGAACTAAACTTTGTGACGACTCTGTGAGAACAAAAGCAACTCTGTCTGACACAAATGCATGAATGACACAAGAAAAAGTATTTTTATCAAGTTTGACGTCTGCCACCTACTCTTTCAACAGATACATCTTTACAACAAGAGATATCTAGAATATTATATATTATGTACGGTATTTATTTTTATAAGCACAATGTTACTCCTCTGTTAGATTTATTTGGAAGGTCAGATTCACGCAACCTTCAACATCCTGTATAACAAAGTGCTGAAAAATGGAAAGTGAGAGAGACCAGAATGGGGCGAAGAGATGACTTTGCAGGTGAATCACCTGCCCTCTTCTCTCAGTTGGTCTAACTCACTGCCAGCAGTGTGTGTGTGTGTGCTTCTTTGAGTGTGCAGAAGTGGATTTCGCTGTGTGTATGTTTGTTTGTCTGAAAAGTGGAAGGTGGCCAAGGATATGGTTTCTCTGTGGCCAAATACACACTACCCTCTCACATTATTGCCTCTTAGTCAGGTGTGACAGGGGCAGCAACGGAAAATAAGATAAAGTAAGAAAGCCTGAGTGCTCAAAAAGACATTCCAAGCTCATAACCTAATTTGATATCCAATTTGTAGAGCCATCCACACCCTTCTCCTCCCCCTTCCAGCTCCTATGCCCCCCTTGATCCTTTTGTCTCTGCATCTCTTTGCTCCCTTCTTTTCTTTACTCCAGCATCATGCTCCTGCCAGGTTTCTCTAAGTGTATAGAGAAAACAGATTTAGCTTTAAGTATGCTGCTCACTATGCAGCATTTCTAAGCAGCTGTGTGTGTGTGTGTATGTGTGTATGTGCAACCTTGGTTTGCTGTCTTCTTAGCTCTGCTTGTCAATGAGTGACAGTATGTGTGTTACAAACAGGATTACAAACAATATGAGAGGAAAAGGACTGTATTTATGGGTTCAGGATCATGTATGCTTTCTCTTTAAAAGGGTGCATCACTAATTTGGAATAAATGTTGCATCAAAAAGGTGTTGCTATTTAAATATAGAATGACTCATGTATGACATCAATGGCTTTGCGGAAAGATTACCTTTCAGAGTCTTAAAAGGTTTCTACTTATGCCAATTACTTATTATGGACCACATGTATACACATACGACTGAGTAATAGTCAATTTATATTTTTCACCTCTTGCAGTTGTACATAGCTCATGGTTTCTTTATACATTCCAATTTGCGCCGCATATATTTTTCAGGCTCTTCAATGATTTTGAATGTATCAAAATAAAGTAGCGCAGTGCTGTCCTTTTACCACCAGTATAAACATGTAGACCGTGGTATATTTTAAATGCAGGTGCACTTGCTAAAACAAGACAACTAAATTCCTACTTATCACCTCTAGAGTGTTTAATGTCATTGTACCGAGGGCTACAAAACATAACCTCAAAACTGGAGTTATGTGTAGTAAGTGCCTCCCAGGGAACAAGCCTGTAAGCCTTCGAGACAATAAACAAAAATAAATGCCACGGCACTGAATCCCACAGCTGTCTTTAATACCTGCATCTATGGAACACTGCTGTTAGATGCTTCATAGGAAATTTGTTTTAATAAAAACAAAAGGAACATGTGCAACATGGGCTGTTATGTTCACACCAGTGCCTGTTGGAGCTGGATCTGATTAACAGTCGTGACTGCTGCAGAACCATTTGTCACTGGGCAGAATGCCAATTAACTGCCATGTGTTAGCAGCTTTTTTAAACAGTCGGAAATGATGTGCCCTCAGCACCTTGTTGATGTAAGAAAAACCTCTCAAGCTTTTTGGGGAACTGCTTCACCCAGAAAGCTTGTAGGATGCTGGTTTAGTGGAGACGTGCTACACTAGCCAGTCGCAGTAAAATGCTGTGATATATATTCTCTCGGTTTCTTTATTTGAATTTGGTCTCTGGGCTTACTCTCTGTAAGTTGATTTTCTGAAGTGGGCTAACATTAAGCCAGGAAACTTCCGTTGCTGCGCAATCAATCAAGTTTAATTTCCGCTCAAAATTTTGGCTCAAAATTTTAAGATAAAAAATGATTGTTCTGCATCTTCTCGTACACCAGTGTTCTCATATTGTTATGTATTAAAAACAATTTCTCCCATTGTAGGGCACATTTATCATCCCTGAAATCCCACCCAGCTCTGGCATGTGTTGTGGGTGTTGCTCAAACCAAGATAGAATGACTGAGTTACTGACATCCATTCAGAGGATGTTATAGCTAACAAACTTTCCGTAGGTGAGTCTGAGGAGGGATCAGTGTTTTTCTCACCTGACTGCCTACAACTCATATCAGCTGCTTTCAGGCAGCACTAACTTTTTCCAAAGTTCTTATGTATGTAAAAGCAAGTAATCCCTCTCTTTTCTGTACAAATCGATGAAACTGTAGATTTTGACTGGATAGTGTAGTGGTAAGATTGCCACCTTTCATGTGGGTGACCTGGGTCTAAATCCCCTGCATGAAAGGTATTACCTCCAGCCTACCAATGTAAGTCGCTTTGGATAAAAGTGTCTGCCAAATGCATGAACAGGAACATAATTGGGTGAATACATGAATGCAGGATAGAAGTTTCTCATTAAGAAAATAAATTAATTTTGGTGCAAACACTGGTAAAGTATTGCAAAACCTTGTAAAACTTTTCGGCAAGTTTTGAGTAAAAACTGATAACGCAACAAGATAACTGCTCAGTGGCATCAATTTTTGTGTCTGCGTTTACTTCACACAGTAATTGTGTCTTGTTTGAACTCCATGAGAGAAACCATTATGACCTTTGGGCAGATTTACAGATCAAACAGATTCTAAAGAAACTGATTTTGGTTTTAAGGGATGATGTGTTCAGCTCTTTGTGGTTAATGGATTGAACATTATGAATTTGAAATGGTGAAATTTGATCTTATTACAAATCCCTTTTTGTATCATTCAATACAGAGAGGGGCAGGCAGACAAATATAGCACATTTGCTCTCTGTAGGCCTTTTACTTGTGTTCACAGAGCAACTGTGCTGCACCTGCTAAGGGTGACGTCAGCTGCAAAAGGGCACATTGGGAATTCGTGTTGACATTTAAACTTGTCACCAGCTGCCCTATTTAATTAAGGTAAAATCGTTCTCTTAAGTCTCCTATTCTCTGTGCTTTTAGATATTTTTTTCTCATTTCATCAGATTTTTACCAAGTCTTCCTGTCAGATTTACTGTTCAAGAGCAGAGATAAAGTCCCAAATCAATGTGTTTCTCAGCAGCTTCTAGAAATTGGCCAAATCAGCATTGGTTGATACTGTATTTGTTTGAGAAGGTCGTACTTTCTTCAAGTAATTAGCTCCCTCAACAGTTTTGGTTTAATGAGACATGCAGTTTGTTTGTGGTAAACTGGGAGCAAACAGAAAATTCTGCATAATTTTAGTAATTTAACCAGTGTCATGTATACCCTGGTATGAGTTACTGATTTATGTTTTAGTTCAGAACTCTTTAGTCATTTGTAAGAGGATATGTCAGCATCTTCTATGTAATCCATCAATGCCACAGCAGGATTTGAGCTGAGGCTGATCAAGTGCAAGGGAATACAGTTTGGAAACGTCACCGCAAACAGTGCCGTGGCTATTTTTTGTTGTCATTAATGACACCCTCATTCTTCTTTGCCTAAGGTTACTCGTCTGGTTGTCATATCTCGCATGCTAATGCAGAGTAAGACTGGCCCAAGACGAGACTGACGGTGCACCAGAGGTAAAGTCAAAGCCATAAAGTAAAGTTCATGGCTGTATTTCAGAAGGTTTATGGGATTTACTGTCCAGCATGAATATGTGTGTGTGGGTCAGATGTTTTTAGTTTGAGACTAAACTTTATTGTTCAAGAACAACCTAACATATCTGCTATGCACATACATGCAGACTAAACGTTAACCTTTGCCACCATGTTAATTTCCAATTTCCATTCAGGGCCACTTCCTCTGAGATAACAGTGGCACAAATGTAAAAAGATTCCATTGAATGTTGATATCATAAACTTGTTTTTACCATGCTCTAAAAATACTTAATTCTAGTTGGCTTTGGTGATGTACATTAAATAGCTCAGAATCGCATGGTTTTGATGCTTCTCTAGTATTGATTTCTGTTTGTCCCCTTGCTGCCTGGTAGTGACCTCATATATAACCTTTTACTCCTGCTGTTTGACTCAGTGACATATTACAAACTGTGAAATGACATGACCAACCTTGTGCAAAGCTAAAAATTCCCCAATCTGCAGCTTAAATTAAATGTGTAGAACTTCAAGGCCAAATTGTAGAAGTTGAAGTCAATCTTATACTCATGGTTTCTCATAATATCTGTATTTCAAAGTACACTTTAAGTTGAAAATGGAAAATAAATGACTTCCTCCCGGCTCCTTATCTTAACTGCCAACGATTGTTGCATTTCACTGTGGCTCCTCCTTTTTACATCTGGCTCCCACATAGACCTTGTCAAAAATAAATTAGCTCAGCTGGGTGCTATTTTCAGAGGAGGGAGAACTTGGGTGTTCGATGCTAACTCCAGACTTACCGTTGAGGTAAATCAAAAATGACCAAGCAAGTCATAGGCAGCTTTGACCAGGGCAGTCACTGCTAATTAAATCTTTTGCACCGTTCACGCTTTGCCTCAAGTTGAACAAATTAAAACTTTTTTTTTTTTTTTTCAGTGATTCAGTTAAGGTCCCAACTTTCTAGTGAACATATCACTGATCTTTTTTTACCCCGTTTTTCTACAGCCATGGATGAAATTACAAGAGACATATATAGAAATGTATAAAGTTTCCAAAAAGAAGGGCTCCAGGGCATGAGTAACGGCAGCCTAGTTTCAGTGGCCAAGTGACTCTCACTGCATATTACAGTTGGTAATGTTGGTGAAATGAAAGGAATGCACACTGTTAGCCACTGAGCACGCTTGACCACTAGTTCTGTCCTTATTTCAGATGTCGGCTGTTTCGTCAGTTTTGGCCCATCAGTCAGCGCTGATAGGACATTTCACAAACTGTTGGAATTATGTTAATGAACACACACTGGCAGTTTTACATGGAATCTACACACATCTGAAGTCAAACTAATGTAATTGGGTGCCAAGTATTTTTAGTCCTGTCTTGCTGCAGTGTTTAATGCATCACTTTGCAACGAGGATAAACACATGGTTGAGAAACATATTGATCTTTCGTAATTTAGAGTTTATCTACATGTGTGGAAAATTAAGCTGATCATATGTCTGTTCTTACCTGATGTTTTGATTTTGGTTTTGGTTAGGTTTCTGTTCTCTATCTCTGCAGCATGGTTCATTTTGAGAGTCATGTCCTGTTACCTGAGATCAGAGTTTCTACATTTTGAGACACAGAGGTGAACACTGCAGAGACGTTCCTGGCTTTGGGACATTATGGACATGAGTCGGCTCTTTTACTGGCCTCGATCCACAGTCTTCTTATGCATTTGGCTATATGCTGAGATCCCATTGGAATTTTGAACAATTTCTATCCATATTTTAGGCGAAGTTTACTGACTGTTTATCTCTGTTTAGGAGCTTGACTCTGCCAAACTAGTTGGGTTGGGTGCTGCTCTCTGCCTCCTAGAACACTGTTGTAATGACATTGCACAGACACCGATTTGTAGGTGTTTTTTTTTTGTGTGATATGTGTTTATGATTAAACTGTTGGGTGTAAAGATTCATTTGACTCGTGTTTTCTTTGATGAAAATTGTTTAGCTTTTTTTTATTCAGATGATATTCAACTACTGCTCTTTGAAGAACTACAACCTTTTTTGGGGAAAAAAAAACAGGTTTAGAGTTTCGTGACATTTTTACTGTAAAGCAGTATAAATAGAATGTAAAGATGTATTTTGAATGCACTGGAGAAACACCACCACCAACCAGCTGAGAGTGAGCATGCTGCGGCCCCGTGACAGCATCATTTATACTTACTTGAGGGTGGTACGCAAACTGTTAAGTGTCAAGAACAGGATTTACCAGGCCAATATGGACCAGAACAACTCTATCTACCTCCTTCATGACATGTAAGCTAACTAATTTCATTGAGGGCACTTGACGTGGCTGTCTTATGTACACTGAGTTGACAGTGTGTTTTACAGACTGCAGACTCTGTTTAAAGGTGTGTTGAAGGATACCAGACAACTGGGTAGCGATACCCATCAGTACACGTATTCACTCGGCGTGGTGCTTTTTGGTGCGCGACAGGTCTGGACTGGCCAGTTTTAGCGTCAACTTTCTTTTACTACAGAGCTATCTCAGATGTCAGCTTATATCACATCAAAACTTGTATATTATGTACTTTTACAGATGTTCAAAGTACCTGTACTTTGTATACTAATACACCCCCACAGTTTCATGCAAGCTGGCTTTTGAACTCTGAGCTGGCAGCAAACAGGATGTTCCCTCCAGACGAATGGCCTCTTCCCCTTAGTCCATCTTAAACTCAGGTAGAGGAAACAATAACCTGTTTTCAGTGACAGTGGTTTTATACAAGGGTTGCTGCCCTCATGCATTTTCTATTAGACATTCAGATTTTTTTTTTTACCGCTGACTTCTTTTGTTGCCCATAGAAAAATAAAATTCTTACTTCCAGCTATTAATGTGTTTTCTTTGTACCATTTTCAATTAAATATAGGATTAAAATGATGTGGAAGTCATTACAGGTGCATGCTTTAGAATAAAAACTAAAGTCCCAGCATTTCTTCTGATTTATCCACACAGTGAACGCATGTTTGTCTTCATGTCCCTCTAATGGATATTCCATTGAGGCTTTTGTTTAGTACCACATGACTGCTATACAGAGTGCCTGGATTTCTTTGTAAGTATCAACAGATTTTCCCTGCTGCTTAGTCTTTGTGAGAATAATTTGTAACATGACAAAACTACAATAGAGCTAGAATTTCTGTATTAGCTATACAGGTTCTTCAGTTGGATGTCAAGAGAATATAAGTCTTGTGATAGACAATTTCAACATCAAACAAACAATAACCCAAAAAAGTACAATTTAAAACTGACAATCATCAAACACTAAAAATAGTGTCAAAAAATACCATTTTGATGAATAATAAACCTGAAGAAAATGTAAAACTGTCATTTTCTACAAGAAAAACTATATGCTGAGAAATACTGTCATCATATTTGAAGCTCCAAGTATCAGGTGAGCTGAGCTTTGTAGACTTTGTAAGTCGGGTCCTTGTGGCCTGTTCACCAACCAATAACACAGTTCTGATCAGAGCAGAGCGAACATGAAACTATCAAGAGTTGTTTGTGCAGTCAGTATACAATAAGTACAAATATTGGTTTAAGAAATGATTAAGTGTATCTTCTATACCTGCTCAATTCAATTTAGGGTTGCGGGGGGGCTGGAGCCTATCCCAGTTGTCATTGGATGAGAGGCAGGGTACATGCTGGACAGGTCGCCAGTCAATCACAGGGCTACACAGAGACAAACAAGACACATAACCATGCACGCAAACTCCTAGGATCAATTTAGATTCTGAAATTAACTTGATATGCAAAATTTTTGATGGTGGGAGGAAGCTGGAGTACCCGGAGAGAAGCCACGCATGCACGGGGAGTAAGCCTCTACATGTGTTACTTAAACAAATTTCTAATGGTTGAAACGTGCACACTAGATTATAGATGATGATAAACAACTGATGAAAACCCCATATACAGAGGAAGAGATCAAGAGAGTATATAAAAGACGATGTGCTGACGATGGCTAAAGAATAACGACCGCTTCCTCTTTTTCAGAGTGATTGCTTGAACATCTGTTCCTCGTTCTGCCAAGCGTGGAGAAACACATGGATTTATATCCGATCACCACTGTCCAAAAACATTAGAAAGTCTGCCTTTCTAAATTATATTGGCATATTGTGGAGGATAAAATATGGTAGAGTTCTTCTCGTTCTCTTAGTGTAAGAAATGCTTCAAAGCCATCACAAAGCAGAAGGTTTTAAATATATCTACCATTGATTTCAGATGCTCTTGAGGTTAGACCAACTCTTTTAGCAGCTTAGAACATGAAAACACAAACGCTGAACTGTTTCAAATGATATCATAAAGAAATATAAATGCCCTGCTTAAAAAAAGCTGGAGTTATAGGCCAAAATTAAGTTGACCTAAAGTATTTTGTCATAGGTTAGCTTGTAATAATTTTTCTTATGCATAATTGAGATGCAGTGCAGTCCTTTTTATTCAGTAGGTTTTGACATGCCTGATTGTTTTTTTATCAATACCCGCTCTCTCCTCTTTAAAACAATGGTTTTCTTTCCATTTTTTTCGTTTGTTTGAGGGATAAATGTTACTTTTATCAGCCGGAATAATAGATCCTTCCCATTATAGCAATGTCACCTCTCATCTCTGTGATAGACTGATGCCCTTTGTTGTTAAGGCTACCAGAATGCTGAGAGGATGATCAAAAGCAGAAAGAAAAATCAACTACTTTGCTAAAGAAATAACATATTCAGACATTTTCAGAATGCTTTTCTCATGTTGACATGCTGAAGTATATGCTTTTTCAAGCTTGTCATCCAATTTATTTCTCAGATACTTACACACAGCATATGCATCACACACAATGTCAAACAACACCAGGTGGTTTTCAGATAGCACATTTTAGATTTGACTCATAACAAGAAGTGAATCATAACTCCCAGAAAACATTAAATTTAACTTTTTTTGGACCAGTAGACACTGTTATTACAAAAAGTAGAATGGGAGGCAGAGCCTTCGGTTATCAGGCTCCTCTCCAAGGGACCAGCTGCCAATATATGTGTGGGAAGCATCTATACCTTTAAGATTAGGCTTAAAACTTTTCCTTTTGGTGAAAGTTATAGTTGGGGATGGCTCAGGTGATCCTGAAACATCCCATAGATGTCATGTCATATTTTGGATTTTGTTTTTTTTTGTCATGTCTTGTTTTCAGGTTTTAGGTTTTGCTATGTTTTTCCTTTTCATATCATTAGGTTCACTCAAGTCACCTGTCTTTGTTTCACAGCTGCACCAATCACCTCACCACAGTATTTAGTTTCCAGGTTCTCTTCAGTTCTTCGCAAAATCCTCACCTCACCTCACCTCTCCTTTCCTTTCCTCACGTCTTGCCTCGAGTTCCATGTTCATCAGGTTTTGTCAGGCCAGGTTTTTGCCTCTTGTTTTTCCACAGCCATAGTCTTGGTTTTTTTGTTCCACAGTTTAGATTTGTTGTTAACTGACTCAGCCGCGCTTTTTGATCTTTTTTTGTAAATAAATCTAGTTTATTCTTTGAATTCTGCATCTGGGTCCTCTCTCCACCACATCACGCCCCTTCCACCAGTTGTGACAATAGTCATGCTGCTATAGACCCAGACTGCTGGGGGGCCTGCTATGTCACACCTTTCCTCTCCTTTCCCCTCCTTTTATCTCCTCATATGACATTATATACTTTTGTTATGATTGTTGTCATTAACTCTGTCTATATTGTATATATTATTACAGCAACAGTAATATTTAAAACAATTTTTTTAGCAACTGAGTATATAATGTGAAAACCCTGCTTCTTATATATTATGCTTTTCAAGACACACCTTAGGTCAAAATGTGAAAGAAATAAACAAATAAAAAGATGCAAACTTGAGATGATTTACCATAAATATAGGATAGCTGTTATTTCCAAATATAAAATGGGATTTTTTTTACAGATCATGGTCTACTGAGATAACTTCTTCCATTTTTTTGGACCCCCACCCCCCCTACATTCTTTTTGGTTATCCTCCTCCTCTTTCAAATTAGATTTTTCATTATTATCACTCGTCTTCTGTGGCTTCTTGCTTTGTGTATGGGCTAGAATGTAACCCCTCCGTCTTTTATAATAACCCATTTATTGGTCAATCTTTCACTATTTTGTGTGAGCGGCTCATGGTGGCTGCATCTCTAAAGTGTCAGAAACCGAGACACACTTTGCCAGAGGCACTTGTCACAGACCGACTCCATTGAGTTGATAGCCTTAAAGTTATTTTAGCTTTTTTCAGATTTGATTTATTCCAAACAAGTAATACGTCAAAGATGCCCTTCTAAAAAATTGTCATTGGATGGAGAGGGAAAACGCATGAATATAAAAACAAGGACACAGTCCAGAGCAGTTGCAAAATAAACGGGGTGAAAATCAGTTTAAGTTCAGAGGGTGAAAATAAAAGAAAGTGAACTTTTTATGACTCTGTATGTCCTTTAGAAAAGAAACAAAGATAGGGCTGTAACAGCAGGCCCTGGACATGATGGGCTTCAGTTCAGCAGAGCGGGATATATTTATCACAGGCTCATAACGGTTGAGGATCATTGATCAAGATCATAAATCTCAGAGATAATAGCGTTGTTGTGGAATTTTGGTATGCTCAGACTGGAATACTGTGAAGGGCATATCGTGTAGCTGCTTTTATCACCTACATACTGTATGTATAGCTAAAAGCCACCAATAAGAAATATCATCACAGACATAGAATGATCAGCTTCAACAAGGTCTTATTTGATTTTGAACTTCTGGTCTCATAATACACGTTATTCACAATACAAATTTCAGAAATGTGTATGACCTGGCAAAAACCAAAAAAATGACAAGACTCACCAGCTGTTACCTCCCTGAGCCAGGAAACAATAAACCCATGTGGCTGATTGACTTCTTCCCCGGTATTATATGATATTCCAGATATTATAAATGAAAGCAACTCCTGAGGAAAATTAAATTATTTTTAAATCATTAGTAAACCACCAGCCTATACCACTGCCCTCTGGTGACACTGTGCAGTCTAGTTAATTTGCTTAAAAATCAGACAATGGAGTCAATTATATGTGATTCCCATTTCGTTTTTGTGGCTTTTCAAAAGCTCATTTCATATTCTCTTCACTGGTGAATGGAATCCTGGCTAGAGAGCACATGTTATGTGCATGTAGTGTTTTTTTCTGGACAGTAACACACCAATAAGCATACTGGGAAAATGTGTGGGTCATTGTCTTGCTGGAGATTTTGCAGCCAACATTCAGTTTGGAGAAAAACAACCCATCCCAGTGCCCTGAAAAAAAAGAAGAAAAGTTAAAGCATGGCCATACATATTGACACAAGTTTGCACAGTAATATTTTGTAGCTCCCCTGACATCCAAATATTTACAAAATCATTAGGATGTCTTTTTAAAAAAAGCAGTTTATAAATATTTGTGGTCATTCAGCTACATCAGTTCCACATTTAAAGGAAATCTATAGCTACGACTATTGGCTTCAGGAAGCAAACAGAAAGAATAGTTAATGGATATAACTCCACTTCTGTGAGTAAATGTGCAGCATGGAGGAAAAAGAACATTGCTGGTTACTGTAAGCTGCTTGCTTGGTCCCCAAATCATGGAAAGGGTTATTGTGAAAGTTATATAAATGAAACCTACTAACATGATCTAATAGCTATAGATTTAATCTAGTTCCATCACAAAGTCAAAATTTTCAGTCATCATTTCAAGTACAATATGTAGCATCTACAGGCTGACTTCAGATTTCCTACACTCTTTGTTGGTTCACAGATACTGGATTTCAATAGCCACAACAATCCAGTGATCCACTATTTATCTGATTTCACCATGCAGTGTTAATTTGTGATTTTGGATGAGGCGTATCCCATTATATGTTGTGTAGACAGTTCTGTTTGTCAGATGGTAAGTTGAAATACACTATATTGCCAAAAGTATTCACTCAGCCATCCAAATAATTAAATGCAGGTGTTCCAATCACTTCCATGGCCACAGGTGTATAAATCCAAGCACCTCAGCATGCAGACTGCTTCTACAAACATCTGTGAAAGAATGGGTCGCTCTCAGGAGCTCAGTGAATTCCAGCGTGGTACCATGATAGGATGCCACTTGTGCAACAAGTCCAGTCTGGAAATTTCCTCGCTGCTAAATATTCCACAGTCAGCTGTCAGTGGTATTAAAACAAAGTGGAAGCGATTCAGAATGACAGCAGCTCAGCCATGAAGTGGTCGGCCACGTAAAATTAGAGAGCGGGGTCAGCGGATGCTGAGGTGCACAGTGAGCAGAGGAACTTTCTGCAGAGTCAATTGCTACAGACCTCCAAACTTCATATGGCCTTCAGATTAGCCCAAGAACAGTGCGTAAAGAGCTTCATGGAATGGGTTTCCATGGTAACTGCATCCAAGCCATACATCACCAAGTGCAATGCAAAGCATCGGATGTAGTGGTGTAAAGCACGCCGCCACTGGACTCCAGAGCAGTGGAGACGCGTTCTCTGGAGGGATGAATCACGCCAACATCAATCTGTTGGAGGAGTCTGAGTTTGGCGGTTGCCAGGGCAACGGTACTTGTCTGCATTGTGCCAAATGTAAAGTATTGTGAAGGGGGGATTATGGTGTGGGGTTGTTCTTCAGGAGCTGGGCTTGGCCCCTTAGTTCCAGTGAAAGGAACTCTGAATGCTTCAGCATACCAAGAGATTTTGGACCATTTCATGCTCCCAACTCTGTGGAAACAGTTTGGGGATGGCCCCTTCCTGTTCCAACATGACTGCGCACCAGTGCACAAAGCAAGGTCCATAAAGACATGGATGAGTCAGTTTGGTGTGGAAGAACTTGACTGGCCTGCACAGAGTCCTGAACTCAGACTGCAGCCGGGCCTTCTGTCCAACATCAGTGTCTGACCTCACAAATGTGCTCCTGAACAATGGTCAAAATTCCCATAAACACACTCCTAAACCTTGTGGAAAGCTTTCCCAGAAGAGTTGAAGCTGTTTTAGCTGCAAAGGGTCAAACATCATATTAAACCCTATGGATTAAGAATGGGATGTCACTTAAGTTAATATGCTTGTAAAGGCAGATGAGAGAATACTTTCAGCAATATAGTGTAACTTCATCTGGTGCTACTGTCCTCAAAACTATCTGGATTTTGCGTTTGTGTTGATTCCATAATATTGGCATGTCTACAAATAAAATAGCTGGTATACTAAACATTAACTTGCTAAAGGGCACGTGGTTAGAAATGTCAATGTTTTTCTGCAGATGTGAGTAGAGATTTACCTCTAGTGAATATAATGATCTCATTTTCAACTTGCTCACTGACCACCAGATACATCGTCCAGATACACGAGTCCCAGTATTGTACTCAACATAACTACAGTGACACAGAAAGTTAAGCAGACACAATGTTTTTGACAGTTTGGTAAATTTGTGTCCACCAGATAAGTGTTTTTGCAGTCACTCTGAGACAAAACTCTCTGGATCAATAACGTTAACATTACATAAACAGAAAACAAAGTCTTTGTTGCCATACAAGGGTAGAGTAAAATATGCAAACTAGTTTCAAGAGAAGTTGTTCTCTAAGCTCACTAGTAAGGCTGGTCTCTGCATGCAGGCTGCTGCATGTGAATAGTGTTTACAATTACTCCTCCTTAGAATAACGACTAAAATGAGCTGACTCACATTTGAATTTAGAAGTTTCTAATACATCCTCCAAAACTATGACTTTTAATTTTTAGCAGTCTACACAGCTGCATTGTTTACAACAAAGCTCCACCAGTCGGACAGTAATTGGGCCTCCAGTACTGCTGGCATGATATTCATTACTTCCCATCTCTTTTCTGTGTTGCAGTGTGCTGTGTGTGTGTGTGTCTGTCTCATTACGCAGTGTTTCAGTGACATTGTAGATCTGCGCAATCCCTTGCGGATAAAGAAAGTGACCCTGCTTCAACAAAGGAACAGATGACATGGCACACAGGTCCATGTTGTCTGGAGAGAGTGGGTAATTAGGGTTACTATTGGTGTTTAACAGCCCAACACTGTGGCACTTGTGGTAGTGTGGAGCGATTCACAGAGAAAGGATGAAAGCAGCTGCCTTTGCTTGTGACAAAATAGTTGATTCAAAGATATTAAATAAAGTAATTTGTAACTGTGTTTTGTGGATAAAAAGTTTACTTTTAGTTACCGTTCAGCTCACACAGTAGGTCAAAAGATGCCAATGCTGCAGACCTTTTGAAGATTTATCGTGTTCTGTTGCATCTCCCTAGTTCTTAGATTTACTAAACCGCACACTCAAACAGCTTTGGTAATCAAGTCATGGTGGTAGGTAGACTGATTGTTGAGTTTAATTGACTAGAGATATTTCCACAAGCAATAGTAAATAATTTCTGCTGCAGCATAATTATTCAAAGATAACAACAGAATGTGCTTTATTATGTTGACTGAATAAAATTACCAAACAGACTGACTAACAGATGTTTTTAGCAATTTATCAAAGAAGATACCAATAATTTTCTCCTAACATTATAAAATGAATGTCTTTGTGGTTTTTAAATGTTTTCCAGATGTTTTCTTAAGAAGTAGTAGTACAGTCACCCTCCTATACAATACATGAAAGATAGACATAGTTCATACATCTGAGTTTTGCAACTATGACTTTTATTATGGTGATGAGTGTATGACCAACTTTACACGGTCATCTGATCACGTTGTCCTTTCATTAATGAGGCAAATTGGTGATTGATTAATAAAGAAAAATATGATAATCTTCACTAACAAAAGATGTAGCACATGAGATAAACCACCAAAAAAAGGACAAAACTTCATCAGTTAACATACCTACAGATTTGGCGACTAATAATGTTGCACAATGTTGTGCAACACCTAATAATTGAAATAATTAACATTTAAGTACAGTCTGATAGACAAACAAAGACATGATATTCTCTCTAAATTCTCTCAAACAATAGTGGCCCTATTTTTGCAAATGAATACAAATGAGTGAATTGTACTGAAGGCCAGAAATGATGTCTGGCTCTACCTGAATCTAGCTAAGTGGTGTGGCGTCAGTCACACAATATGTTGCCTCACAGTGCAAAGAGTAGAACTTGGCTCAAAGAGTTGTTTTGCAGCTTTTGAATTTGTAAGTCCAATGAAGGATCAGCATGTGTGTTTGCTTCAGTTGTCCCCTCAGAAACCATAATGCTGCTAAACCCACTGAATTCATAAATTCAGACCTTTATGCAATTTGCAAACAAGCCCAAGTAGAAATGTAAATTGGTGATTAAAAGGCCTTGATCTGGAATGCTCAGTATCCACTGCCAACAGCAAGATTCATTCAGATTGACTAATTGGTTGTCTTACTCACTCTTACATGATGCACATAGCAGTGCATGTTTATGATGAGTCATTTGACATTCTCATCTCTGCTTACACCATCAGCCACAGATATTAGGATTACATCAGACACACAAACATTATGTGAAAGCTTATGCCACTGCATGAAGTACAACAAAGATTAGGAAACTTCCTTGCCTTTTAAACAATGTAGAACATGCTCTGTAATTACAGAGCCGCTTGTGCCCTGTACCCTCATTGATTACACAAGTAATATTAACAACTGCTGGAAAAATATGCTTTTAAGGAAGCTGGTTATGTAAATCCAGAGTTGCTGAAATTTCGGGACATAATAAACAGCTCTGACATTGAAAGTATGCCATGTCCCACTATGAGCCTTTAGATTTTATTTTTAAGTCTCCATGAAGATATCCTGAGGTACATAAAACTTTCAGTAATTGTGATAAGATGCTTTAAGCTGCTACATAACATAATGTCATATCCCCTGTGAGTACAGGAGTGTGCTAACTCTGCATGTAGCTCAGACACCACCCTGAATACTGAATCCTGAATAACGATGAGTTGTTGGTGGTCGGTGTTCAGTGTAAAGTATACAGCAGTGCCTTGCACAGAGGGGAATATGCTAATATCCATGGAGTAGTAATGGAAATGCTGATTTTTGTGATTGCACTGCAGCTTTGCGAAAAAAAAAGAAAAAAATCTTGCCACCTTAGTGCTTTGATGAAATACCTCTTGGGCACATCTAAAACATGTTCAGTCAATACGTAAACCACTACGATTAGATTTTATTCACATCCCAAGGAAGGAAAACCGCTTTTTCAACTTCTTGCCTTGTTGTTTTTTCTCTTGTCAGCACCCATCGTGTTCTGGTGTGGATGATGTGAAGTTTGGGTGTCAGAATGTTGATGAAAAAGTGACTTTTAAATGCTTTTAGAACGTTTGTTCTCAGGAGAATTGTCATCGTTAGTTAAAGTAACTGTGTAAAAAGGTAAAGCGGTGCCAATGGTTATGCAAGTCCACATCCATCACAGTTGATTCTAGGTGGTTCTGAAAGCCCGCCCGTGGCCACATCTACTTGCTGACTTAACAAATGACTAAACAGATTTCTGTTACTTTACTACAAATAAAGTCTTACTTATTTCACAGAATGGGATATGCTTTAAGGTGTAAATGGATTTTTTTCAAGAATAAACTATAAGCTGATAAATGTCAAGCCCCTATTAATCGTGGCTCATCATCCTTGAAGGTAAGGACTTTGCAATTTAAGAATTTCAGGTTTCGCTTTTCTTGCCATGATTGGACTTGACGCATTTTCTTTCAGAGACGAGTCGTTTTCATCTATATTGCAGCTTTTCTTACAGCTTACATTTCTCTGCCGTTGCTGATATTTTGGCAGACTGCTGCAATGGTATCCATGCCTGGACAGTCATTTGAAGACTCAGCAAAACTGGATTAAAACACTCGCAGGCAGCGATGTCTAACAAGAGTTGTCTCCACTTCATATTTATGAATCTCATTGATATAAATTCTGATTGAGAATCTACTGAGACTATATTCAAAGTGAGAATTTTTAGATGCCTGCCAGTGGAGCATAACAGATAACTGCAGCTCACTCCTCATTGTCAAAGTAAAAGAACAACTTCCCTCAAATAAAAGTGTAAAAACTTCCCAAAATCTTTTTCCAGAAAATCCTAAATATAATCCAGTGATTTAGGCATTATAGGAAATATAAGAAAATAATCAATTGTTAACCTAAACATTTTTGAGAGTTAATTATAATTGTTTTAACATCTTAAGACCTGGAATAGGCATGCTTTTTTTGTTGCAACAGGTCTTCGTGAGGCAAATACAGAAACTCTTTGAACATTATTTGAACAGCACAGATCGAAGAGGAAATCCTTAAACCATTGGACTCATTTGGTCCGAGTCCTTTGGCCCTTAGGGGGCAGTGTTGATTCATACTTCATAACAGAGACTTGTTGAAGGCGCTTACAATGGCTGTATAGAAGAGGAGAAGACTGTGAGCGGAGCCGATGGAGAAGAGGCAGGGAAATGTGGGAGTTTGGAGGAAGAAGAAATGTGGAAGGAAGAAAGACAGAAGCAGATGCAAACTAAAAGGTGGGCGGAGAACAGAGGAGGAGTGCTAAGTTTGAAAGGCTGCAAAATGATCACCATTAGGATATAATGGTGATGAACAGAAGTGTGATGCAGCAATGAGGAAGTTAATTATGATGTGTTTAGTTGGTATGATTCCTATCCTCATCTCTCTTCCCTCCAACTCAGAATAAAAATCATGATAAAAAAAAGAAACACTTGCATTTCACCCTTGTTAGGTTGCTTATTAGTACAGACCATGGATTCTATATGAGAAAAAAGATTGGAAGAGGAGCTTTTCCCCCTTTTTTTCAGAAAGGCTCCCTTCAATGAAGGATAAATATATAGTGAAGGGTGGCAGTCAGTTACCAAGATGAATGTTATCCCTTCTTCCCTTAAGCTTCCTTGTTTCCCCAGTTCTTCTCTTCCTCAATCTCCCCCCGTCCTCTCTCCTCTGCGCCTGTCTCCCTTGACACAATCTCTTCTTTGCTGTTTTTTCCAGGTAGATAAGGTCATTGATCAAGTGGAGGCATTTACGTCAAGCTGGGAAGTTCATGTTGAATCAAGCAAAATTAATTCACTCCAAACAAATTAAAAATCAGAAAGCCTTGTCTTCAAAAGTAGGTCAAGGAGGATAGAGAGACTTGTTCATATTTTTATGTTGCCATAATCTTATCTTGCTTTTATAATCCCTACTTCCTTGGATGTTCTGGTGAATGTAATGACGGAGGATGATGAAGAAAAGCTCCGGTTACACATGAACAGAAGTTTTATGTCTGCATTTGTACCAACTTTGCTGGGTTTGGGTCTCAGAGGTCACATCCTTCTTTGGAACAATCATGACCTAAAAACAGCATGAAAATGGGATATTAAAGTAACCTACCGAAGAAGCAATAAATTCATTGTAGGTAATCTGATTACACGTAGTCAGCTTTAGATACATCAGTTTTACTAGTGGTAAAACCAGTGACCACCATCGATTGTATCTCACGTCTTTGGTTGTAAGCAAATAAAGACAAACATCATTTAGCTCACAGAGATCAAATCAGTGGTCAGTGTTATTTATTTAGGGTGCAGTGTATATAACACAGATGTATAATACATAAATTGTTTATCTACTGTGGTTTAAAGTCTTGCAGAGATTGGGCAAATTAGTTTGCTGACATACAGTCCTGTGCAAGAGTCTTGAGTCACCCCTCATTTGTCTATATTCTGCCTCCAAGGAGCCTACTTTCCTGGAATCTATTAAAGTGGTTTTCTGAAAGTCTTTCAAACTTTTTTTTGACATTGGCTGCTTTTTCAGCCTTTTTCAGTCATCCTATCAGACCATTTTCAATGGAATGTTGAGTCAAGTAACGGCATCCATCCATCTTCTATACCCGCTTAATCCAATTCAGGGTCGCGGGGGAGGGGGGCTGGAACCTATCCCAGCTGTCATAGGGCGAGAGGTGCGTACATCCTGGACAGGTTGCCTTTTAACACTGATTTCTGAACTTTAGATTAAAAAAGGCATAAAACTCAAAGGATGAATCAGTATTTTGTCTATGCATAACAGACAGCCTCACAAGAAAACTGTTTTATATCGTAACTTTTGATACTGACTGCTTTTCACAAAGACACATAATTATTTCCCATTTATTTTGTTGCTTCCACAAAAAATGCCTTAGATAGCTTAGTTTGATGAGAATAAAAATAGGACTTTTGCACCAACAAAGTGATTCACAAAGCACGGTTATTTGAAAACTTGGCATATCTCTGCATAATGTACAGTGTATCATTTAAATTGAGAGGTGGCAGCAGACGATATCTAAAAATTATGCCTGTAGGAAATAGTAACAATTCCAGCAACGACCTGAAACAGGACCTGTGAGAGGCATCTGGCCCCATCAGCTGATCTATTTGCTGTTTCCTGAAGCCTCATCACAAATGGTCTCCATGGGTGACTCATGGGTGAAGGGTGGATGTCAAGAAAAGGACATTGTGAGATATGCCATATGACACAAGAACTCGATTGAAAATCAGTGGCAACAGGTCTTATGGAGTGTTGAATCCTCCCCAGAGCCCGGACTTCAACATTACTGAAGTGTCGGATCATTTTGACAGAGAATGAAACAGAAGGCAGCCGACATCCGAAAAAAGAGCTTTGGAATGTCATTTAAGAAGCCTGGAGAACTACTCCTGAAGACTACTTAAAGAACTTACAAGAAAGCTTGTCAAGGAGAGTTCAGGCTGCGTTGAATAATAAAGGTACTTGTGTAAAAGATATTGACTTTCAAGCTTGTTAGAATTGTACAAGCTCTGATTTTGCCTTTTATGCTGTCTGAATATTAATTAGCTCACTTCTCAATACATCACTGGCATCAACGGAGATCTTTAAATGTTTTTTTACATGGTCACAAATACCTAATTTTTTGTACAAAGAAATACTTTGTAGGAGCTTGGTTAAAGTTAAATCATTTTACTTCCCCTTTCAAGCTTCGCATGCACATAATTCATATGTGTAGTTTCAAGAAACAAGAGTGGTGAAGAAATGTATTCAGATCGTGACCTTTCAAGTTTGAAAGCTATCAGGTTGTTTCCTATTGCAGGAAAATTAGGACCTTTTGGCTCAGTAATGACTTGTCTGGACATAAAACAACACAAACAAGCAGAGCAATTTTACTGGAAGAAAATAAAGCCTGTAGCTCTCAAGGTGGCGTTAGGTTGTCACCCTAAATCCTGACAGAAAATAACAGAAAAAGCTAAATCTGCATGTATTCGTTATATTTGCTGTATTAATTCCGAAGATGGGAGCCAGTATCAAACATCTATTTTTTACATCAGGAGAAGTAACTTTAAATGGGGCCTCCTGACAGCACTCTGTGCAGCATTCAGGCGACTGTAATGAAGCCAGTCACTTTTAATTTAGCTTCTCTACATCAGCACTGTGATGGTGTAATTGGGTTACATAATTAACACTAGCAGGAAAACAAACCACAGTACTTCTATCAGTGTCTTACAGGAGGATGAGGAGCTAAGAGCGGCTGTTACCACAGGGGGATACAGTGTGTCTGCGCGCTGACAGCTACGCTCTGCCGTATCTAAAAGGTGAAGGGTGGAATAGAGGGAAAAAGAGCAGATGACATTAAAATAATGAGGAGGAAGAGAAATAAGGAAATGAGATGGGATTAGAAGAAAGAAGAATGAAGCAGAAAAAAAGGTGAACAGACCTGATGATGGAGGACAGGAGAGGTGAGGGACTTTCTCTGGGTGTAGCTGACTTTAAATGTTACTTGCAAAATAAATGTTTTAGCTTGAACGGTCCCCATGATGTTCCAGTGTAAGTATTCAACCATCTTGTTTTAATCTCTGCTGCTTTTTCTTACTCTTACGTAGGTGTTCAATTTATGCATTTTCAAATAAAATCTCAAGGTTTTGCAAAAAAACTGTGAAATAAAATCAAAGTTATTACTTCTTCTTTCTTTGTTACAAGAACATGACACTCCAAATGAAGCAACACAGGAATCAGTGTACTCATTAGTGGAAAAGATGAGCCCATATTAATAATGGAATCGCCATATGCGATCCATAGTAGAAAACTGGTAGATGAAGAAGAAAGGTTTGATGAAATGGAATGCAAGGTCTTCATTAAGCGCAGTGACAGCAACCTGTTCTCGATATGCAGAGAGCTGGTGCTCAGGGACCGCTGGTGCTCTGAGGCTACAACATGAACTGCGGGAGAAGACTGTGGAATTTGCTTTGAAGCTCGACAAGACGTGGAACTGCAGCAGTGTTGGACAAACTTTCTGCAAAATGTCTCGTGGAAAACAGAAAGGAACAGAGAGGAGGAGAGCAATCAGTCGTCACTCTGACTCTGCAGCATAAAGCAGCCAATCAGAGGCCAATCAGAATCTCTGCTCTCAGAACATCAAAAATAACTGGAAGTAATTCAGCAGCACAGGCTGTAGAGATTCAGTTCATCATCATTTCATCAGCAGTGGCTTTGCTGGGAAGGCAAAAAAGTTAGTTCACAATCCTGACTCACGTTTGAACTAAACATTATTGCATCCCTATCAGTTCCACTTTATATGCTCACACGTCCTGCGAGATGTTTATGCTGTTTGAAGCGCATGATGTGATATATGGTATTTTGCGCCACTTTGGCCGTTTGAGCAAAAGGGTGCTTTAGAACACAAGAGGAAAGTCTAAAGCATTTAGTGTGGTTCAGCTAATGGTTCGGGTTCATAGCTTTCCACTCTGCAGCTTGTTTACTTTGTCTCTGTGCCACATTGGTCTGGAAATGTCAGTGTGGGTGAAAAGAAACTTACATTTTCCATTACTCTGAGGACCCTGAGGACTGCAAGCCCTTTTTGAGCTTACATTGAGCTTACATCTTGAAACTGAAAAAAGAAGCTGATATCTCCATGGTTTTTGGACCACTTGCTTGTCGTGGCAAAATGGAGTCTATTAAAGTCGGCGTCCAGATTACACCTTGTCAAGGAGGACCTTAGACTGATAATCTGCTTAGAGACAGCCTCTATAGAGGAGAGGGTGGGTGTTTGGAGACACAGAGACACATCGATCAGAGGGAAGAAAGTAAAAGGGGAGGACACATTTAGATACCACAAGGGAGATTGTTGAGAGAGAGCACAAATCTGACAAGTGGAGGACATGACAGCAATGAGAGACACCTGAAACGCAAATGGTGCCTGAGCACGACTCCCTATAGGAATAGACATTTTGACTATATCCTCTGTTTGTTCAATGGCAATCGAAACCGATTTAAGCCCTTGAATTACTTGTGTTTGCTGTTGTATTAACGAGATGAAAATATTTAGAACACATTTAACGCTTTGTAAAATGCAACTGATATTTGTTTGCATTTGTAGAGTCATTCGTGCGTGTTCACCTGACACAACTATCACCCAGTAATCGAGGTGTGGGTGTATGGGTTTTGTTTTTCCGTGCAAGTTTGAGTTTTGTCAGCATTTTTCCCTCTCAGCTGCTGTCAGGCCTCATTATTGAAAGACTAGGAAAGAGCGTTAGTTACCGATATGGTGCCTGCTGTTGTCTGCCTGTATGTTACGGATTGGAGCAGCACGCCATTAAGTTAGCCCTCAAGGGACTGAGACAGAGAGAGGTAGACAGACTTTTATGTACCCATTAGCTCTGCATTGCTGTCTTTGTCGGATGTCAGACGGTCAGCACACGTCTGGCATGCGTGTGTCGGTGTGTGATTGGTTGTGTTGCTCTATCCTGCAGGCTCAAAATGTTCATTTAACATATTTCATCTTGATGAGGATCAGCAGCGGGGCTTTGGCAGTTATATTGTCTATCTATTTCCTTATGACAGTGCACAGTTGTGCACCTTTCACTCAAAAGTAAACTGGCCTTCAACCTTGTAACTGGCAGCTGTCATGTGAAAAGAGTAAGGGCCACATACACTGTGGCAGTTGACTGACTTTGAAAGTAAGAGCACCTCTACAATTATCACACCTTCACATTCATCTAGGATGATCTGTTTTGTCTACTATTAAGCCAAGGCATCATCATACCAGGAGGTAAGGACTTATAAGGCCTGTATGCCTTCCAGCCAAGCAAGATATTTAACTATCTCACTGTTATTTTAAACAAAGCATTCTGCTGTGCAGGAATTATCTATAGTGGTGTTCTAGATTTCATACATGACAGTTTGACCAAGACGTAAGCATTTGCAGTAAGCATTTGATCAAAAGAATCCTAAAATTACATGAAGATCTGCAGCTAAAGTTGGTATATCTTCCTGATTGTTGGGACTACAATCAGAAAACGAGTGCCCAGCTTTGGTGTGCCATGGACAAATCTTTTGCTGTCCAAAACGAGCATTAGAGCGAAACCTCTTTCTGTTGTCGTAATGAGTCTTGGACAGATGAATCACAGATGGTTGTTTGTCCACTGTAACAATTGTCCTATAGTTCTATTCAGACTAAAATAACCATTTCAGGAGACGTTTTTCAGTGTGCAGCTGCTGTATTGTCACAGTGTTATTGTTCAAGCATGAATTTGGCATTGTCTCAAAGTGTGGTTGAAGAAATTGTACAGCCATCTTTTGGAAAATCGAAGCTGAATTGGATCATGACTTAAACCAAATCCAACAACGACTGACTCAAACATAAAAAATGGAGATTTATGAAATAGTCTTTATTTGCCACTTTTTGAACAACTGGTACATAGAATTGCTTGATGAATCCAAACTGTAGCTATATGCTCAAACTACGCTTGGTTCTCATTTTAATAATTTGATTACAGCACAAGCTCAAATATTGCTGTGTGCAATGGTTTGGACATCCTGGTCAGAAAGTCTTTTAATACTGTGAGGGTGAAAAAAGGGTAAAAGATAACCTGATTTCCAAAAGACAGACAGTTATGACACATTTGCTTCACATTTGTTATGTATTTTTCCTTTTCATATTTTTCTCTTGGAAAATACCCAAAAAATGAAAGGGCTTGCAGCAGAAGAACCCTAAAGCATCACTCTGACCTTGCAGGGTGACAGCTTACTAACACTTCTTGTAGCCAGCTCACACTCTTTCATTTCTTCTTTATCCATTCATTCGACAAACGCTTCTAGTTTTTTGGGGATTGTTTTTGTTAGTCCTGCACGCTCTTTTTGGAGTCGGTTCATAGATTTTCATTGATAATGTGATCCTGGATTGTATGGTTCCTGGCAAGAACCTCTTGACATACTCAGTTGTTGATGTGTGTTTAGGATCATTATCCAATTATAGAAGCCATTTTCTTTAGTTTTCAGCTGTTTTATTGCTTGCAGGACAAACCAAGACTATGATCAATCCACTCCCATGCTTTACCATATGAGATGTGGTGTTCTCATGAAATTTTGAACCCTCTTTTCTCCCAAACATACTTTCACACTTGCATTCTGAAATTTTTGATAATTTAGGTCATTAGCTCATAGAACTTGTTTCCACAATGCACCAGACTTGCTTAGATGTTCTTTTGCTAACATTTGGGTTTTGTATTAAAGACACAGAACGTGACTCCATGAGGATCATATTTTGGACTCTTAAGTGAACATGATAACTAGCCCAAGGCTCAATATACCCAATGTAATTGAGCATCTGCAGGATGCACCTGACCCAGTCTGAACCATAAAAGTCCCACCCCACATTCAACATGAACCAAATGATTTGAGATAAACGTTCCAGAGATCCCATGTCCATGCCACGTTGTCAACTTATCATATTGTCATCAACATATGTGGATCTTCAGTAACTGCAATGTTTTTTTAGTCATCACCCTTTCTCCTTCCTGCTCCCCCTCTGTTGGCCCAACAATGCCACATCCATCAGGGGTAAAAATACAATCTCTGCTGGAGCTTCATAATCCTGTTTGAAGGGATAATTTCCTTCACGGTTCAATAGAATAGTGTTCAGAGTCGCCACAGAAAGGAAAATGTGAAGTCTTCTGAGTTGTTGTTAATGTGGACACTTCTATCAGAGAGCCAATGGCATTTCATAGAGTAGACTCCCTGGTGAGGATGACATCAACAGCATTAAGAAAACTCTGAGGTAACACAGAGGGTTGGCATCAAAGCAGTGTGACAAGAATGAGTGCGTTTTACCACAGGGAATAAAATATAGTTTATAGCAGCATTCTCTATCCCAACATTTGGTAAATGGACTTGTACTTGTATAGCGCTTTTCTAGTCTAACTGACCACTTAAAGCGCTTCACTACATGCTGCATTCACCCCACTCACACACGCTCATACAGCACGTCTTAAGATTCATAACTACGTGCTTTTCTAATCATTCACACACATTCATACCCCCAATGATACACTGGGGGGGCAACGTGGGGTTCAGTGTCTTGCCCAAGGACGCTTCGACATGTATTCTGGGGAAGCCAGAATCAAACCACCGACCTTCCGATTGGTGGGCGACAGCTCTACCTCCTGAGCTACAGCCGCCCCTTTGTTTTGAATGACCAGGTTATCAAAGCTGTAGAGGTGTGAACAAACTTAAAGTTTACAGGTTTTTTTATGTGTATGTCAAGATCTTGTTTCTTCAGATCAGTAGCTCGTACGAACATGATTTGTTAGCAAACAGCACATAGTCTCTTTCCAGTTTCTCTGGAAATGGTGTTTAAAAGTTAGAAATGAAAAAGTTTACAGCATTGATGAAAAATGCCTCAAGTAAGACAAGGAAAAAAATTGTAAGCCAAATAAACCAAAAGGCAAAATGTGCATGTATTCCAAGTCCCTTGGTACAATATCTCCAGAGTAATATGTCAACTACTTGCAATGAAAAGAAGGCAGTAGGTGGAAACCTCAGACAAAATGCAGAGCTAAGGTGAAATGCAGTCAGGTGGAATGTACCATGGTTCTGCCCTGAGGCCTGGATCTGAACAAGATGTTTTCCAATAACTCCCCATCAGCACAACTGGTGGAGGAGTTTGACAAACCTCACCCCCACAGCCCAGTGGCATGGCAGCAGTTTATACAGCTGTGTGTGTAAATATGCAGTCACAGTGAGCTTTTAGGCTTCTGTAGATGTGCGGGTACACAGTTTATTTGTGGCAAAGTGTGTGCATCTCTGCTTTATTTGGGTTTATTTGTCACGACAGCTATTTTCCTGCAAATACTTGTGTGTGTTTGTAAGTGGAGTTTTGTGGGCAGACATCACTGCAGTGACATCACTATTTCTCTTAATTTGCTCTAAAACAAAAACTTTTTAACTTTTTAATCACATGTATCTTATGGACGATCAAAAGAAACAGCGTTTAGATCAGCAAGAAATTAAACAACCGATTAATAAAACGTCAGTTTGACTTCAGACCGGTGCTCGTTTTTAAGTGTTATTGATGAACAAAGATCTGTGGCAGATCTTTACTTTTTACAGGCTTGTGCCCCCTCCATTGGCACTTCTTGGATTTGAAACCATTGCATATTCACAAGATTCAAATTCGCTTAAAAAAAAATTCAAATTTAGATTTGGTCTGATCAAATGCCAAATGACGGTGTCTGTTTTGCAAGTTGTAAGCATGAGTATGCATACATTCAATCCATTCTTGTGTTCATTCATATGTGTCTCCTGTGTTGCAGGACTTCACAGTCTCTGTAAGGCGCTTTTTCAGCATAGCCCGTCCTCATCTCCTGTCTGCCTCCCCAAGTGCTATAATTTCTCCACACAAATGACTCTAGATATAATTATAGATAGCCATTGGCATACATACCTAACAAAAATCGACTGAGAGCAGGCAGAGGATTGCCTCAAAAAGTAGAAACAAAATTCCCAGAATCTGTCATTGCTGCTCGAAGTCATCATCGTTTTTCTTTGTCAGGACTAACCATCGAGTGGATTTAAGGTTTCCATTGAGATGGTTAGACATGATCAAAATGGTGGGATTTACCATCTCTTACCAAAGAGAAAAGAGAAAATTAGCCAAAAGAGTAACTAATTTGAGGTCAGTTCATTGAGTAAAACTACAAACTGAAAGTTTTATATTGGAGTTACTGAAGAAAGTATCATGTAGACCATTGGTTCTTAAATGGAGGTCGGCGTACCCCTGGGGGAACATGAGGGCACTTCTTTAAAATATTAAAGAAATAGAATACGTGCAAAAATCCCTTGTAATAAATGTTCAATAAATGTTTCAATAAAATATAAGTGAAAGTTAAATTGAATTTCATTATCCTAAAAGAAAAAAGTGCCCCCCATACCAGGATGGTTTGACCCAACCTGGTACCACCTGTCAATCACTGCTGCTTTGAAAACCAACAATGGAGTCATGGTCAAAGTGTAGCAGCAATGATGCTGAAAACACGGAGGGACAAGGACTAAAGAAGGCAAAGCTAGAGCTGGAAAAATTATTCAGAAGAAAATGTTTGATTGGGATTTACGTCCATCAGTTGCACGTCCACCCAAGGCATTGTGTTATTTCTGTGGGGAAGAGATTAGCCAACAGTAGCATAAAACCGGCACATCTTCAGCGGCATCTCAAGACAAAACATGCATGTCATGTTCACAAGCCAAGTTTTTTTTAGGTGGAAACTGTATTCAGGTCATCTCAAGACACGATGCAGAAAGCCTCCTCGACATCAGCCAGAGCCCCGGAGGCCTCTTATGTGGTGTCTTTGCTCGTAGCAAAAGCCAATAAACCATTAACTATAGCTGGAGACCTGCTCATTCCTTACTTGTTGTGCCGGCGGAGACCATGTTGGACACAAATGCAGCAGAGAAATTAAAGACTGTGCCTTTATCAAATGGCTGCAGAGAAGGTCAAATGGGAACAGGCATTGTCGAGCAAGTTGCATGAAAAGAGAAGACTCTTTCACTCCAGCTGGATGAATGCACAGATGACAGGGGAAATGCACAACTTGTTGCTTTTGTGAGATATGTCGATACTGACTACATTTATGAGCACATACAATTCTGCAGGACACTATTGTTCCAGGACACAGACTTGCTTGAAAAACTGTGCTATTTGGCAGATATATTCAGCAAAATGAACAAACTAAAGATGTCTCTGCAGAGCAACAACACCAGTATTTTAATTCTGTATGATGAGGTTTGTGGCTTCCTGAAGAAAGCAGAGCTGTGGAGAAGGACCTGTGCACCGGGGGATTTCACCTGCTTCCCTCAGGTGGATGATTTTCTCTCTAGTGAGCATGTGGACAGAGCTCTGGTCAAGTTGGTCTGGATTGGGTGGGAAACCTGTTTCTCTTGTCTGAAGCAAACAGAAAGAAGCTACCTGTCACTTCTCAGGAAAAACTCTTGGAAGTGTCACATATTTATGTGAAGCCTCCTTCTCTGCAGTGATCAAAACAAAGCAAAGACACAGACTGTGCCTGGAGAAGAGCTTGATCACAGTAGTTGCCTCCCTGCCACCAAGATTCACAAAGATCCTCAGGCCCAAGTTTCTCACTAAAATGTAAATGCAAAAGTGTTCAGTTCAATGCAATAATACAATGTTCAGTGTTACAGTTTGTAACTTTAAGATGTAAGTCTTCTTTTTGAAGGCATTTTAAGTTAATATTTTCATTTATCCTCATTAGCAAATCTTTTATTTAAATGTAAGTTAATGTTTTTGTGCACATTTTCTATGCATAGTTTTGTTAGTTATTTCTTTTTTTTGTGAAGAAATGTGTATTTATCTATAATTATGTTCATGAATTCAGTTTCACAGCAGATTTTTATTATGATCTCAAAAGAGGGCACTTTTAAGTTAATAATTATTTTTATGTGCTCAAATCTTTATTTATAATAACAAATCTTTAGGTATCTTTATATCCTTTTATTTCCGAATATTTCAAGAGAGACCAGTACAAATAAGCAATGTTTGCCACAATGTTTTAATGGATTTGTAAGTGTTTTGTGCCTCTCCGTTTTCACTGTTTTCAAAATAATTTTTTGTCATCCATCCATCCATCCATCCATCCATCCATCCATCATCTGCCGCTTATCCGGGGGTCGGGTCGCGGGGGCAGCAGCTTGAGCAGAGAAACCCAGACGTCTGTCCCCGGCCACTTCCTCCAGCTCTTCCGGGGGGACTCCGAGGCGTTCCCAGGCCAGCCGAGAGACATAGTCTCTCCAACGTGTCCTGGGTCTCCCCCAGGGTCTCCTCCCAGTGGGACGTGCCCGGAACACCTCCCCAGGGAGGCGCCCAGGGGGCATCCTAACCAGATGCCCGAGCCACCTCATCTGACTCCTCTCAATGCGGAGGAGCAGCGGTTCTACTCCGAGCCCCTCCCGGATGACTGAGCTTCTCACCCTATCTCTAAGGGAGGCCCAGACACCCTACGGAGGAAACCCATTTCGGCCGCTTGTATTCGCGATCTTGTTCTTTCGGTCACTACCCACAACTCGTGACCATAGGTGAGGATGGGAACGTAGATTGACCAGTAAATAGAGAGCTTCGCCTTCTGGCTCAGCTCCTTCTTCACAACGACGGGTCAGTGCAGAGCAACACTGCAGACGCCGCACCGATCCGCCCGTCAATCTCCCGCTCCATTCATCCCTCACTCGTGAACAAGACCCCGAGATACTTGAACTCCTCCACTTGGGGAAGGATCTCATTCCCGACCCGGAGAGAGCATTCCACCCTTTTCCGGCTGAGAACCATAGTCTCGGATTTGGAGGTGCTGATTCTCATCCCATCACATTTTTGTCAAATGTTTGAAATTTGTGTCTATCAGGTACAAAGTTGAATAAGTTATCCATCCATCCATTTTCTATACCCGCTTAATCTGTCGGTCGGGTCGCGGGGGGGCTTTAGCCTTTCCCAGCGGTCATCGGGCGAGAGGCGGGGTCACCCTGGACAGGTCGCCGGGCCATGTCAGTGAATAAGTTCTAAATAAAGTGAGAAATCAGACACTGATGGCACAAAGCTTTGTTTTAACTGCTTTGACCTGGTAGGGGGATACATTACTGAAAGCGGGTTGAGAATGTTTGATTTGCAGACAGTCCACATTTTTAAAGACACAGTTGGATCTTTTTTAAGGGGCCCCAACATTTAAAGGCACCTGGCGGTAAAAGGACGACTCTTTCCATGTGTCCAGTTTGAAACGTAGGCTGTGAACTCTTTGTCAACTGCAGAGGTGCATAGGCAGGAAAATTTGTGCTGATATCATACCCAGTCCTGCATCCTGTGTGGGTTTGTTGCAAAAAGACATCCATGTATTTGACTATAGGACAGCAGATGAATCCAGCAAGTGAACATCAAAGATATTGTACCAAGCCTTATTTTACCAAAAGGCAGACGCCCACCTCTTGACAGCTTACAACAGCCTGGTGGAAAATTGCCTAGTTAACAAGCAGGGGACAGTATAAAGGAAAAAAAACCTTCTTTTGTTGGGGGACATCATTATTGTACTGTATTTTCCTTGACTACAGAGATCTGAAGCATTTCACCTGATTCCTCCTGGCTTGTTCCCTTGAGTCTTCCCCCTCAATTTTGAGTAGTATTCTGAGTATTATGAAGGAATACAATAAAGAGCAGGTTCTGTAGATTTTTGTGTGTCTTTCACCCACAACAGTAGGGCATTGACATGAAAATGATCAGAAAATGGTTTATTTTTCAGATGTATAACTAAAACTCTAAAACGCAAAGAAGCCATTATCCAACCAGCATGTGAGACTTACTTGTTCAGGGATATGAAAACGAAGCACAGTTCGAATATTTCACCTTCAAAGAAGTAAAAGAAACAAGTGAAGGTGTGATTAACAACAGTGTTAAGTCAGCTGGTGAAAGCAATCTTAACAACAAAGAGGAAAGCAGCCCACACGCCACGCTGCACATCAAACAAATGACAATTATGACATGCAAAGTAGCGTTAATATTGTGAGAAATGAACATCTTGGTGAAATATTTCCCTTATTTTTGTGTTTTTTTCATCAAATGAGGAGAACCTCAAAGGTCGAGTTTGATCAGATAGATGTTGAGACTCTGAGATTTTTAAGTCACACTCCTCCTCACTTCTCAGCTCACCCTGTCATGCCTTGAAAACTTTAGAAAGTGGATATAAGAGAGCTCTGACTTATCAAGGCTGTGAATTCTCACCTCGGTGAATGTATCCATTACAATAGCTATTTTTAGTGCTGTGAGATTGAATGTATGCACTGCTGGACACACTTCACATTCATATTGCATATAGATATTTAGCTCTGCCATGGAAGATGATGCACATAAGAATCCTTACTCGTGTGAGGTTGATGACCCAAATAAGAGAAGCAGGTAGGTGTGTTCCAGAGTTCCCGTGCTGATAAACATGCCGTAAACTTTCAATGAGACAAACTGTGGACTGCACAGTCACTGGCAGCTGTTCTCCTCGGACAGAACTAGCTTCCTAATAAATATTTCACACATGACTGTCCATTTTATACTAGAAGAGGATTTTATATCATACAAAGTACTTTTAATATCAAATTATCTTTGTCAAATGGAAAATGACTAGAGTAACACGGACATTGATCACGCAAAAGCACATCTGTCTGCCTCACCTTATTAGAGAGATTTTTTTTCCCTTTAAAAAAAAAAAAAATTCAATTCTGATTTCTGTTTTCTACTAAATTTGCAGAGGATTCTGATTTTTTTAAACATTTTGTTTCCAATCTCTGTAGATGAGAGCATACTGTACAACAATACAACTTTCAGTCCAATCTTACATATCTGCACCCCTCATCCCCTCAAACTACTGATCACTGACTAAATGTATTATAGTAAAATGAGTGCTGGACTGTTTCCCAGACAAAACATGACCTGTAAAGGTGTGTGAGACTTGACTCTATGTGCCGGACAACTTAAAAAGTTCACCCACGTCTGTGAAATCAAGTGATCATCTTTTAATCACTGAAATTGATTTAGTTTGATTAATTACAAATTAGCAATGAGTTTCAATCCAGGAGGAATCGATTTCCTGCATAATTCATATTCCGTTTATGATGTCGAACAATATTAAACACACAGAAAATGATTTGCCTTCCTGGGAATGAACTCTTCCATTAACAGTGACTCGGCCCTGCTAAAATGATTCTGCTGTGCATCCACATCCACCCTCAAAATGCAGGTAACAGAGTGTGCTTTATGTGGTGGTGTGCTTGTCTTTGGCATAGTGATGTGTGCGTTTGTGCAGGTCACATTTGTATTACTCATTATTCACACTTACTGTAACCCCTGCAGAAACAAATCTCTTTGTCTACTGTGGCACGGTCATTCAAAATTTATGAATAGTTCACATCATTCAGACACCAGAGTGAAATATAATTCATTCACTGTGAAGCAAGACATTCATTTACTCACAAATCAAATACTTTTAGGGGTAACCTCTGGTGGTTTACATTCTTTTCAGAAAGCCCCAAAACAAAGGGGGTGGAAATACACACATGCACAGGAACAAAATAAGAAATAAAAGATAAAGAAAATATTGTGTTATCAAAGAGCCACAGTCATGAAGAAAAAGATGATATTCTTATTAAGATGAATTACTTTGATCTCACCCTGGAAGTTGAGAAAATACACTCATTTTACCTTTTATTCAAGTTAATACACTCACTCACTTTTTTATGCTATATTAGTCTTGAATAATCTGATCTTTCTCTGCAGTGCTTTTGGCAGCACTGTCTGTGCATTCTAGGGTTGGGAGAAACAACCCCATTAATCCATGTATCTATCAGTTTGAATAGATTGATTAGATTCTGATCATTTACCCTAAGCTAAAGCCAAGTGTTGGTGCCCTGTAGTAATATGGTGTTGAGTGGAAACACGTCTTGGTGACACAGGATTACATGAACAAAAAGTCTTGAAAATGTAAACATTAGTTGGTTGAAACGTATATGTACGACCAGCCAAAGAACGAAGCGTCCAGAACAACCTGCCTTATTGCTCGATTTCCTCTCCAAAACCTGCGTGTGGGTTGCAGCTCTTAGATTGCTGATCCTGCTGTGAAGGAGTTTTTAAAGCTGTAACATGCAGAGAGGGAATCTGTGCGTTCCGCGGAGATGTTGGTAATTCTTTGGGCATTGCAGTGGGCTACAGAAATGGGATCCTTGAGAGCAGTAGCATGCCCTAATTCTGTTTCATCAAGCTTGAAGCCGAACCATTGAGACAGCAGACCAGATGTTTATCAAACTCTGACTGGAATTGGAATGACAGACTAAGTGATATATGTGTGAATACTTTCACGTCGGAATGAAAGGGAAGAAATGCAGGCCTTGACATTAAGCTTTTTCAGCCACTTGCCCTTCAGGCAGTGGACTGATATGCTGCACTTTCCCAGCAGCCAAACTCATTTGTCAAAAATGGAAATAAACATCACTTTAGACAAAACAAACAATTAACAGGGATTTAGGCAGTTATTGTAAGTCATGTACCTATTAAAAATACCATGGGTGCCACAATTTGTGTAACTGTGATGCACTGCATCACAAAGATCGTCAGTTTTTCCTTCTTTATTTTATGACCAACATCTAATGTCAAGTCAACTAACAAATTGTTGTGTTTACTAGTGACTGAAATTTAAATTTAAACAAACAGATTTCTATCTGGCTTTTTTGTAAAATAACATTTATATGAAACAGTTCTATGTCAGGATAGGAACATTTTATTTGTATTTTCATCCTTCCTAAACAAAACAAACAAACAAAAAAAACATGGTAATCTGGTAATACTTGCACAGCATTAACATTGTTACAGATGTCAGCTACATCGAGAGGGTTTTAACACCCGACCAACACTTCAGTTAAGAGTCAGTTAACTCCTTGGGTGGTTGGAGAGCAGGTTGGTTAAAAGATTAGTCTGAAGACTGCAAATATGCTAGTGAAATTGAACTATTAAGAGCTGTTGTCGTAACCTTATGCTGACGCTGACACTTGCATATAAAAATGTCAGCACTGATGAATATCTTTAATAACTACGCTTATATTACACAGCAATATACACTTTGTTATTAACATATTCATCCTTGTTGCATGCAATATCAAACTTGAACAACTTATTTGTGAGTGCTGACACTGTATCTTTACGTTGGGGTCTTGGGACAGCACCTGTCCGAGTTTCCCTTTTTTGTGATGTCGTGGTGCTTTTTTGTTTGTTTTCATTTAGTTGGATTACCCCCCACCCCACAACAGAACAACAGTCTCAACCCAAGTGGACAACCACTAATGTCCTGAAAAGCCCTGAAAAGTCTGACATAAAAACAAGGGAAGCCTATAAAGGGATGGGGAAGCCGCTTAAGCAAGCCTTATTAACAGTCCGTTTCTTTCGATTGAACTGAAATGAATTACAAATTAAAGCTTGTAAAAGAAAGATGGCTTAAGCCTGTACATGTGAATTTGTCTTCGTGCTTTAGACGCTGATACAAAACACAAACAAAAAACATCAAAAATAGGAAACACCTTCACCAAAAATGTTAAGAGATGTTACAGGACCTAAATCAGACTGCATGTTTTAAATACCGTGATATATATGTGATGAGTTGCCTTGAACTGTTGATTGGGTGGATGGAGTCACACTGCTAATTATATCCATCGCACAGTAACAATGAATGGAATTTCTTAAACACTATCAAACCCCAATGAAGCGCAGTCACAAAGATCAAAAATGAGCTTCTGGAGGACTCCAGTTCAAACAGAACTCTGTGGCTTTTCTCCCAGCTAATTATAGGGAGAACAAGGCTCAGTGTGCTGCCATAATCCTTGGCCGTAATGACCGGATCTATTTAGCAATTTAGGACTCATCAAGCAGACACAGCTCTGAGCACAAAGGGAGTCTACTTCATCGATGGAGCCATTGCAGCGTTATCTGTGCCTTCACAGGACAGGGGAGTGGGAGACAAAGAGAGATGAAGGGCGAAGAAGTCGAAGCGTAACTGTGCGCAGTGGAATATCATATTAATTACTTTTCATTTGTATGTCATGAAACTGTCCATCACCACATCCAATTTCCCTCAAATGAAAGTTGCAAATTAACCTTGGGCTTAGATAAGAGTAATCTAGCAGAGTTGAATACACAAATACCAAGACACTGGTGCTCTACATATCACTTGTTTCCACTGTTACTAGTAATTGTGATCAAATATTGTTGATATAAAGTGAGGAATGGTATTGTTTTGATGCTAAAAAACAAGAAAATAAATTATGTAAATTCTCAACTTGGAAATGATCGTCTCAGGTCCTCTTTAAGAAACTCCTGTGAATTGTGTTGTTTCGAATTATAGTTTGTAATAGTTTGCATATGCTGCATTTAGGGACCATCTTTTAATTCTGTAGTAGACTGCTGTAAATAATTATATACTGCATGGCAGATTTATGAAAAGTTACACAAATAAATATTATGTTCAAGTGAAATTTTATTGCGTAGCATGGAGGAAAATATGAATATAATCTGACGTAATGATATACGTAACTGAATATTTCAAATGTCGTTAATTAAATTATTTCTAATAGTAAATCAAAGAAAAGAAAGATTTCTTATTCAAATAAGGAATTTACCATGGATTGTCATAGGTAATAAAACTCCATGTTGGTTTGTATTCCTGATAAATATCTTGAGCCTTATTTAATTATTCTATTTATTTTTTTTGGACTAATTCCTGGAGCAATCTTCTTCTTTTGCCTCTAACTTTATACATATCTGGTAAATTTCTGGCATTTCACTCACAAAATGCTCTTGCTCATCTGAAATAGCAATCCCCATGATTATCCATTCATTATTTATCTGGGAGGAGGGAGAAAAAAAGAAGAGGAGAGCATGAAAAAACAAGGTCTGAAAGTTTTAAAGATAAGGCAAAGTGCTGACTTGTGAGCAATGAAATCAACATGAGCATAAATTTGTACAGTCAGGTGGGAGGGAGAGTTGTACAGGCGAGTGTGCCAGAACCCTTTGTAAGCATTAAGCTAGTGGTACTGTGGTACACAGTTTAATTAGCTCAAGCCAAGCAAGTGGTTCAAATTAGGATGAGACATGTGAAGAATGATAATAAAAAATAGGCAAGTCAGAGGGAATGAATGGTCACATTGAATATGACTCAGCCAACTGGATGTGTATTAAAAATGGCTTAATAAGGTCCCATTAATTCAGTGGAGCAGAGTTTGTGTCTTTTGGATTTCCTTTCAGAAACAGAAATATATGATGAAATAAAATAAAAGAGGGAATGATCTATTTTCTATATAAAATTATACATATGTATCTGTGAACCTATACATTAATCCAACTAGAACTGATGAGTGGACCTGGTTTGTTGACACCCATGAAACAAGTTAACGTACAGTATTATGTTACTTACTTTTCCTCTAACAAAGTTCTCATAATACCCAGTGATTCTTAATGCAAAGGTGATGCTTGAGCAGTTTTTATCTGCCTTTGTGTTATACAGGATTGCACATTCTGCACTAAGACTGTCTGCAGCTTTTCATACCAGCTCAAGAGGAGACTTTTCTCTTGTACTATTGCTGCAACATTTAAAATTTAACTGCCAGGTGAGGGCACTGACCAGGAAAATGCCACTCTGCCAAGACCAATACTTTGTTTGTTAAAAATTGCACAGCTCACAAAGTGATGCTGCCATTAATGGGAAACACTTTGGTTTTCTGGTACCGCCTCAGAAAAACAGACAGTGTGGTTTGTATGTTGAACTGGGACAGACTGATATCTCGTAGCAAAGTTGCAGATTGTAACCAAATATATATACACATTTTTCCTGAAGTGTAGGATAAACTGTGTGTGTTGAGGTAGTGCTTCGTCTGTTCGGAGCTACTAAGGTAACATTTGAATGCAACAGTCATACTCCTTGGAGAGGAGCTGCACTTTCTGGGGATATACTGAAAATATTTAATATATGTTATATTGTATTTCTGCCAACAGATCAACACTAAGGCTGGGAGATCATCATCTTCGCAAACAGAATGACTCCTGTCATTTAAATAAGACGACAATAGCCATTTTCATGAATTTTTCAGGAGAACAATTTGGTCCAGAATTTTTTCCACAGTTTCCCACAAGCACGTCACAGTGAAAGGTTTTCTGCTGGAGATGTGCTGAGTTTGGGTGAACGGGTGCCAAGAGTGCACCGTAGGCAGCATGAAATCGCTGTATTTTCATCATAACGTGTTGAGAATAGCAGATTATACTCATTATTGTGATGATATGAGTACTGCATATATCTTCACATATTCACAACAGTGGGGGTCGAATGAAAACCAGCATACAGGTCAGTAGAATGGCCAACTCTCACCGGCATACACCTGCTCCACAGCGACACCAAAAGTTCAGAATATTTGCAGACATGTTTATACATCGTTTCACCTGCTGATGTTCCAGAGGTTTTATAAAATTATATGTTTTATAAATGTATACATAGATTTTGGGATACACACTGATGTGTTCTTCTGGTAATTTTTTCACTTAGACAGCTAACTGATCATTTACATTTCTATTTGTATCTTACAACATGCTTAGAAGTGAGTTTTAGATGTGTTGGTGGGTATACTTTTCAACTGGCAACACGGTAAGGCTAGTTGGTTCCCCCCATGTTCCGTTTCCAAGCTGAGATAATCATCTCCGAGCCCCCCAGAGGTATTGATTTCCTCACCTTACTCTCTGACGAGGTGTTTTCCCAAAACAGAGAGCAGTCCCAACCAGTGTGCTGAAGCAGTTTTCCATTTTACGCCATGTTTGAATGGGAACTGGCTGGAAGGGGGAAAGGGCGAGTCCTCACCTAACAATGAAAACATTTATATGAAGGTGGTGTGATATAATGAATTTCTGAAGCCTTATGTTCATCTTACCCCATTTTTTTCAGTAGTAATATTGAAAATATTCTTCGCAAGTTTTCTCTATCTTTCTAAAAGGCTGTGTTCATATCTCCCATTGTGCGAGAGAGTAGTCTGATTGGATTTCTCTATTATGGGGACCTTTCAGTTGATTCAACTTGTGATAGTGACGAGAGATATAGAGAGGTGCTCTGAGGATTTTTCTATCGCAAAGAGCAGAGATTGGGCCTCTGGCTCAACAGGGAGGGACAAATGCTGGGTGGCTGAGTGGGATAAGGACAGGTTGTCACGAAGAGAGAGAGCGTGAAAGACAAAAAAATGATTAATGTCTTTTCTTTTTTCTATTTTCTCAAGTAGAGGGTCAGAAATCATGCAGCTGGAGATGCTCATTACTGAACTATGAAAGTCCCAGACTGTATTTTTATTTTATTTTATTATTATGTTTTTTTTATTTGAAACAGGTCTCCATAATAGAATGAAGTCAGCAAAGCCATTCATTGCAAAATTAACTAAAATTAACGTTCAAATCTCACCTCTCTGTAGCAGTCTAAGCAAAGCTAAATATTCTAACATTTATGTGCATAGATTTATTGAAGGTTTGTTGTTTGACAACTGATTGTACATTTAGCATGATGTCTTCTGTTAAAACATAGGTGCTAGTTTGATCAATCCATGTTCACTGCTCCTAGAGTGAACAGCATCAGTATATCAGAAACCAGTTGCAAAGGGGAAGTGACACCGGGGAACACTTTTATCTGAACGATTGATTTGCGTGGATTTCTTAAATGCTAAACACAGCAACTAGACAGATTTAGGACAAAGCTGGGCTGAAGCAAGATTAGTCAGGAAGTAGCAAAATGCAGGAATGTATGACTGCTTACATGTTGATGTAACAAGTCCTCAAACCCAGGAGACCTTATAGGTTGCCCATACCATTAAATATAACATGCGGAAGCATCCTTTGGGGAGAGTTAAAATATTATATCGAACAGCTAAACCACCGCATGGGTTGATTCTACCCTGAAATATGACTTATAATAGTGGTTCTAAAGTGTTGTACAGGATTCTGACTCCAAGGACCTCAGTGGAGTAACACTAGAGAAGTATGATCCCTGGCTCCTGCGGCTTGGCTGGGTCACAGCCCAGAGAAGCATAGGAACCCACCTTCACGTGGGCTTACCATTTGTGGGGAGAAAATTCTTACTTTGGTGCAGTGGTAGCTGGGCTGTACAAGAAGGCGGAGGCCTTAGCATGCTGAATTCTGGCATTTCAAACTGGTTCTTGCAGTTGGAGAAAGAGCCTGGAACGGTCCCGAATAAATACTCATACTCAGGAATTGCCCAGGGAGAAAGGCATCGAGCGAGTGTGGGATTACTCACAAGCCCCTGACTGTACACCTCGGTGCTGGAGTTCTCCTTGGTGAGTGAGTGGGTCACCTTTTTTGGGGGGCTTTTTCCATTAAAAACACCATGCTCAAGCATACAGAGATTCATTACTTTACTTGGTACAAGGCCATTGTAGGCCACAAGTAGTTTATCAAGTTTTTAGTTGTATCTGACCTGAGGCCAAATTTCCAGGAGACTTGGGTAAGGAGAGGGGCAGAACTGTCAACTGATCAAGACTGGTGGTAAATAGGATCTATTGGTGGGTGGGGAAGACTGCTGGACAGACGAGACCAACTTGCCTGTTAACACAAGATTTTCACACTGGCGGAGAGGGAACCGTCAAACTGAAGAAGGGTGACTTTTGGGCCTGATTATCCCAGAGGCCACCTGAAGCAGCTGACAAGTACCAAGTGAACGAAGGGCAGGTGTCTTGATGGTTGTGGAAACTAAAACTGTAGCATGGGAGGAATTCAGCGTGACCACAGAGTAGGACTTTTGGTTAGCCTCTAAAATGCTTTGGCAAATGACTCTGTGTCTCAGAGAAGGATAGCAGCACCTGTCCCAGGCTGTGCTTGGCTTAGGTTGAGAACTGCTGACCCTGACTGCTGTGGGGGATGAGCAATTTGAGCATCTCATTAATCTGACCAACATGTGCTCCATTGAAGAGGCAGTCTGATGTCTTGTGGGAAGACTCTCCCATAGCAAAGTAGTTAGATATGTATATGTGTTTATGTATGTATGTTAGGGATGTCAAAATTAACTGGATAATTAATGAGAATCCTTCTAACATTTTCTGACACAAGATTAATATTACCATGTTCTGCGAATATGACCTTTAGTCTCCCCTTAGTTCCGAAAAACAAGAAGAGATGTTACCTGATCTTGTGGATCGTGAGCTTAAATGGATAAAGAAATGGGTCTTTTGAATGGCAAGTTCATCTTCCAAACCCTGCCACATGGTTCTCTTGACAAGACCAAAGTTATCTGCAGTTACTGTCAAAGTGAATTATATTATCATGCAGCCATGGAGTCTTAAATATTACTTGTTAGATCCCCACCACCTCTTGCTGAAGGCAGACTGCGTTAAGCAGCTTGTAACAGAGATGCCTGGACAAATGCGTAAAGGTTTGATAGTTACAATGAGTAAGATCATTTTCCTAAAGTGCGAATGTTGCACATCTAAAAAAATTAAAAATGTATTCAATATTCCCTTCTCTTGTGTGAAAGTAATTAATATGTTAATGTTAATTAATATAATGACTTGATCTGAAAAGAATGATAGTAAAACTGATGATAAACAAGCTGAATTGCCTCAAAACTGATAGGAACCGTGGGGCCATTGGGACGGCTGTAGCTCAGTGGTGAGAGTGGGTCGTCCAATAACCTGAAGGTTAGCAGTTTGATCCCCATTCTAACTGCTCAAAAGATTGGTGAACTGACAGTTGGGGGGGTGGCAGTTCACCTCCTTGTCATGGCTAAGGTGCCCTTGAGCAAGGCACCGTACCCCAATGCTCCCCAGGTGTGTGAATGGCTGCCCACCGCTCCAGTGTACAGCATCTGTCTCTATGATTGTGTGACCCTATGCATGTGTGTGACCATGTGCCAACCTGGATGGGTTAAAAGCAGAGGACAAATTTTGTGTGTATGCATGACAATAAATCTGATCTTAATCTTAATAAAAACCACCTCTGTGACACTTCGCTGATATAATTTTTTTTCTTCTTAGCACCGAAGCTGTTATTTCTTCAACCTTTGAAAAATCTGTATTGGAAAACGTGCTCACAAACCTCCATTGATTTCCTGGAGATGCCTGACCTCAAACACTTGGCTTGGACAGAGGCCATCCAGAGAAAAATTGTACACTCTGATCAAATTCCGAATTCTTACCTGCCAGACTTGTGAGAGAAAATGAAGAGGGAGTCCAGCTCCTATCACAGCTACTACTTTGTCTGTAGTTGGTTCTGTCAAGCTGTCTACTTGTCTGCTTTCCTGGTGGCCATAGTCGGCAGCATATAAAGTGATTGTGTTCCTTTTTTTACCCAAGAGTAACATAGTATTATGGGGTAATTAGGTGTGCCTCCTTTGGAAAGCATATACTCATTGTGTTACTAAGACTTTAATATGGCACACACAAGGATTTGAGTGAGGCAGCTCTATTCTTCTAAGACACTTTCTTTTTCTCCTCGGATACTTCTTTTCAGTTTCTTATATTTATCTTTTTCTCAGGGGCGTGACCTCAGATCTCTTTCTTCGCTTGCATCAGTTCTAGATGGCTCAGTGGGGTTTCAGATGGCACACATTTTGTGTTTTATACAGTAGGGAAATTCCCCACATTCTTAACAGACTGTGTTATCCTCATGCTGCCTTATTGTTCCTGAGATGCTCATGATTAGGGGTCCCTAAGAAAGTGATTAGGATCATTTTAAAGTTAATTTATCTTCTTCGACCCATTATCGTGAACATACGTTCTGCTCTGTCAGTAGGGGAAAGTCTCTTGTAAAGAGCCGATGTACCTGAAGTTGGCAAATCAATTTTTTTCAGGACTAACAGAAAGGGCTGTGATTTATAGGTATTTTTTCACGTGTTTCTCTTTCTTAACCTCTCATACTGCAAAAAAAAAAAGCACAGTACAAACAGAGTGAACACTTTTCTCACGAAAAATTGTTGATTGTTGTCCACAATTTTGACAGCAAATCTTTTGTCAAATTTTGAGAAATTGCTCAAAATGTCTGTAATAAAAGATGTACATTTCCTTTATATCTACCTGAAATCCTAAACACTATCAAGTCATAAGCTTTGTTATGCTGTCTGGTTCCTTTTTGGTGTGTAACACAGCTCCCAAGTGTTTTCTTTTGTCCCTGCTCTTTCACCACAGAAGTTCAGGGACTAGCACCCTCCAAATGACGACGACCTTTAGAACAAGTGACTAATTTAAGAAATATTATGTGACATTTGTTGTGATTTGGAGCTTTTGTGAGGTTGGAGATGTGATGACTATGACTCAGTCTTTTTTCCTCACTGTCTGGTCCATGTGACCATGGTTTTGTAACACCATTCTTATTTATTTATTATTCTTTTTTTGTTCATTGTGACTATTTCCAAGCTGACAGTATTACCATACAAAAACTTGTTTGATTTTTACATTAAAACTTAAATGTTTGCATTGATTTTACACAACTACGAGACAATAAATGTCTCTTTCTTGGGAAGACTCATTGTATTTTTGCTTGAAGTCATGAATTCTCATTTGTGTCAGCTGCATATCAAAGCACGACAGGCTTCAGTTTTTGAGACTCACGTTGAGCAATAAGAAACCACTACTCTCACTAAATGCTGGTATATATCTTTTTTTTTTCATTATCTGATTCAGCATAAGGGGGTAAAAGCTGTTTGAATTAGGTCTGCAGTGCAGATCCCACAGGAACATGCACATTAGTAAAATGTGAGTACAGCCAAACCTTAGAGGAATAAGAGAAATGAAAAGTAAGTAACAGAGATATGCGGAGATTAAAAAAACTAAAAAAATCAGGAGACATGTCTGCACGTTGCTCTGGGTGTGGAAGGATTTTGAGTGATGACGATAACCTTTCATTTGGACAGAAAGGTTGGTTTGCTGTCTTTGTGTCTCTCTGACTACAGAGGAACTGGGACAGAGAGACGTGGATGCATATAAGAATCACAGCAGATGGATAGATAACTTCAAATTTTAAAGTTGAACCAGATTTTCATTACAATTATCATGACAGATAGTAATTTATAGAATAGCATCTGATTTTTTAATTGTATAGGTTTTTTTGGACTTCTTAGAAGCAGCATCTCCCTGCAATTTCCTGTGTTTCAGTTTAATTGTCAGATCAGCTGAAAACTTAACTGACACATTGTTTTCTAGATAATATCCTAGATAATTGAAGCACAAACTGACATTGATACTCAAATGTGAAAATCTGCCTTTTTCTTCATCCTTCTTGATAGTACACTCAAGACCTTAGCTTTTGGAAATTCAAAACTGCTTTCAATATCATAGTTGAAAAAATCAAAGTGCAAGAAATCATTCACGGCAAGAAACTTTCTACAAAGCTTTTCAACTTGTCTGCTTTTTCCTCCTAAAGACCTTTTCAGTTGACCAATTTCACAAGAGACTCGTGTTTTGAGACAGAATAACATTCACACACCTTCATCTGTCTGAAGGGATGACTGCTGAAGCTTATCAATCCAGTCATCTGTGCTTTCACACGCTGTCAGGGAAACTGCTTTCAGATTGAGTTTGTCTCCTCAGTAATGGTAGAATTGCTTCAGAAGAGAGGGTTTCACATAAATCACAGATTTGTCTGTTGTCAAGCACACAAGAGATACACAAATTACTATCGAATGAGAAAGTTATGCTTCATCAAACTCTACCCTACCATATAAGGAAATAACATTAAATTATTAGTAAATAAAAAATGGATCCAGCTTATTTATTCTGCCTAATTGATTCATGATTGATGGGCTTCACAGTAAAGACCACCATCGCTTTGTCACAAGGAACAAAAGATACACTACATCGTTGTCTGTGTAGAGAAATCATATCTTTCGAATTGTTATTAAGCCGTACAGGTCTAAAAGCTAATATTATGCACACCCTAAGGCCAGGGCTTGTTAAAAGAGATAAAAAAAATAATCTCTATCCCACATCAGTGTGATTTCACAACCGACCTCACTGGATATTGCTGGCATGAGACAAAACAATTCACTTTGCAGAGGAAAAATAATAGGATAAGAAAACCAGTGGCAGTCACTCCTGAATGGCAGTCAATTCAGAGATATTTTGGAGAAAAACAAATGGGGAAAGAAAGAAGAAAAGGAAAAGAATGAAATGATAAAACACGCATGAATTCTGCAGTCTTTGATGGTGGTGAAAAGGACGTGTTCTGGATAGACAATCCGTGCCTTTGGTGAAATTCTTTTTTTCTGCTTCAGTTTTAAACCAGATATTCTTTCATTCCTCCTCTTTTTTCCTCCTTAACTTTCTCCCTTTTCTATTGCCTTGTTCACATTCTTCTCCCTTCCTTCTATGCCTCATTCCACTTTCTTTCAGGCCCTTTCCCTCTCTTGCCCTTGTCTCTCGGTCTCATTTTAAACCATCCCAGTCTCCCAGCTTTCTTCTTATTTCTCTCCAGTCATTTGCAAATTCTCTTCTATTTTTTATGCTCCCTTCTCCAACTATTCTACCCCACCCCCCACAAGCCTTTGTTGTTTTCTTCCCTTTTCTCCCTTTCTCCTGGGTGGATGGTTTGCTGTTCTCATGCATGCAAACCACATTAAAATCTTTCCCAATATCTGACCAAGCACCTGGTCTGTGCTAAGCTGCAGAGACCAATCCGTTACCTTAGCTGGCCCTTAAGCTGAAGTCCTATTCAGGGGATCATTATAGTCCAAGCAATTCCGACAGACAGCTTTCCAAAGGTGTGTAAGATGAAGGGGAAAACGAGGCGTTTCTGTGTGTTGGTGTTGAGAGAAGGAAGGCAAAAATGCATACAGTATGCACTAAAAATCGGTAGTGTAGTCAGTGTCCTTTTGTAGCGGTCAAGCTGTATAAGACCCTGTAGTTGGGTCTTATTGACTGTTGGCTGAGCACACATGCCCTTGAAAAGTCAGACAATGACCTAATTGAGATGCAGTGGCAGAAACTGGTTGTTTCAAATTGAAATTCTGAGAGCTGGAATGAAGAATAAGCAGATCTTGGACGGATTATGTCAAGATAATGGAATCATTCAGATTGAAAATGGAAGACGACAGTTTAGCCATCATCACGTCTCCTTTCTCAGTTTTCCTCTCTTTGCCTCCTTCTATCACAGCTTCTCATTTTCTTTCAGCCGCTCTGTCGTATGCATACAAACACACATGCCCTTCTCCATTTACTGCTCCGCACTATTATTATTATTATTTTTTTCGAATTCCCAATGTGGCACTATGGAACAGAAGCTGCATAGAAAGCAGCCTCCAATTAGGCCTGCTCTTTTCATGTCGAGGCACTGCAATGCATGTAAAAGGGAAGAGGAATACATAAATAAGGAGGAGGTGAGCTGAGGCCACACTCGGTGACAGCATGCACATTCTTGCACTTTCTTGCACTCAAGCAGGGAATACAGACACACACATGCATGCACATCTGTGAAAGCTCAGCCTCCCTCACCAATTTTATTTAACCTCCAAGGCTATTTGAATATGAAACCGCTGCATCATTTGCTGTGGAGAAGGAATAAAACATTAAAGGAGCTTTTCCAGATACATCCATAGTCCCTGCACAAGAGTGCAAATTAAAAAGTTTATCTTGGCGAGTACTTCCTGGAAAGTAGATGCACAGAGCCTGAGGTGAGATGAAATCATTTCTCTCGCAGGTGCAGTAAAATCAATTCACTTTTTGTATAAAGACTTTTACGATAAGATCTGGTGCAGCTTAGTTTCCTCTAAAGGGAAGCAGTACTGAAGTTTAAAATGTCACTGGAAATTAGAGCTCACAGATTGGTAATGTAGCTCTCAAACCTCATTGCCATTCCTGCTGCTGATTTGTCACATATTCTATTCGTACACTTTTAAGTATCCCCTCATCGGTTAAGCTGGAAAAAACAAACAAAAAGGTACTAAGCTTAATGTTTGTTTGGTGGCATACTTTGTTATTACTGTTATTACCACCATACCCTCTTTGCATGGCACAAGCCATATGCTTAGTTTCTCTGAATCAGACGAAGCCATCCGGTAAACCTCTATGGGGCTTTTCTACATGGTCGAAATATATCAAGCAGTAAGGGAAAGCTAGTGGGATTTGGCTGTTTTCACAACCATGAGGGGGGGAAGCAATGAGGAGCCAGCTGGGAAAAGACAATAATTCAGAACCTGCCAGAATCTTTCTTTCCTCCCTAATTCCCTGCAGTGGAGGTGCACTTAGTCACAAAAGCTCTCTGACCATGTATTATGGAAGCTCTGGATAGCGTGGCCTTCTCCTGTAACGACGGCAGATTTAGATGTGAGCAGTGGGGCTTAAGATGCCCTGCTGGCTCTTTAAACATCCTTTTTGGCTTCCTGATTGTTTCATCACAAACTATTAAAATCGAGGTCTGAGCTGAAGGCTTAAAAAGTGAATCTGACAATATTCAGTGCAGCCTGCTGAATCAGGAATGTAGAGGATGCATCACTCACCCATCTGCATATTTGTTTCAGGCACTCTGATAAACCTTGGTTTCCTAGATAAATACTCTCGTCATGCACACACAGCAATCACTCCAGTAAAGGACAGTCTGTGCTGATCCATGGCTGTTGTTCGCCAGATAAATTCAGGACTGAAAAATGAGGAGGCTTTGTACTGAAATGTGAATAAAATGAATGAATACTGTTTTTGAATAGAAAAACTCTTAAGTTTGAAATAAAAGCTGCACCCAGGTGCACTATTTTCTCTTTCTTTGCTTTTGATACACAATGAAGGATCTTTCAGTTGTTTTTGTCTCATTTCTTCCTCTGACATTTTGAAAATGTTAATGTTTCTAAATTTCACATTGATCATGTTTCTTCCAATGTGCATTAGACACCAGACAAATTGAAACTCACTTCCCTTAATATCAGAGATAAATAACAAAACCATAAAATGCTCAAAGAGAAAGCTGCAGATGTTCATGAAGGTCATTCTCATGCAGCGAGACTATGAATGGATTATTGAACCTGTCCTTCATGAACAAATGGAAGAAAGTGAGATCGTTCATACGATTCAATCATCTATTGAAGACAATAAGCCTTAAATGAGTTATCGATATTGAATGGAATTGATATTGAATAAGACATGAGGAAATGAATTTGAGCCTCCCATTGCTGGATCACTTTACCTGCCTTTGTTGTTTGTAATGGTAACAGAGTGAGATAAGGATGAAAACATCTATTTACCACATGTGAAATAAGCAAATAACCATGTTTTCCTTACAATTAAAGATCATGGTTGAAATGTTGTGAGACTGGGAGCGTAGATAACTAAATAAAAGTAAGGTAAAGTAAAAAAAAAAATAGATTTAAAAAATGCTGAAAAAAAGATAAAGCTTGGATTAATTTAGGTGGGGTTTAAAGTTCTTCTGGAGTTTGCATGTGAGGATTTGAGTTGAGAGGGGAAAGGCTGATACGTCTTGTTTCATTTAACACATCTCCCAGCCTCTGGCATCAGATAAGCAGTATGCAGCAAAAGTATTCAAAAGAAAAAAAGGAAATCTCAGGGCTTATGATAACTCCTGTTGAATCTGCTTATAGGTAGTCTTGAAAGATTAATATGGACCTTTAAAAAGGGATGATAGAAATACTGAAGTTGACTAAGCTCATTCCTGCACCACAGATAGTTTATTTCATATAGTCCATCTTTCAAACAGCCTTTTACTGTTTCCGTGTTAAGTAAATCCTGAAGATGCCTCTGTGTAGATGTAGATGCAATAATCATCTGACAGTTTTAGAGTTGGCCAGCACAGTGATGCAGTTTACTTTGGAGTTTATTAACTGGGAGTTATATCACTAGGCTATATTTTTCCTTTCATTACTTGTTCCAGCTACCAAGTTTCTCTGTTCCAGAAATTTAAAGTTATTACTCTGTTTACACTATGAATTTCTCCTTGGAGTAACTTTACCTCACAGGCTGAGGGTGAAAACATTCAGATATTTAATAAACTCAGACATATTCTGACAAGACAATTCATGACATACAGTTTCTTAATGAAACAGAAGCAGTGCTTTGTTTTTCCTCATACAGTTAAGCGGTATGGGTCAGAAATTATTGATTATTTTGAACATAAGTCATACGTTTTCGATTTACAAAGTGACATTTTTGGACTTAAGCCTGGTTTTAGTGTCAGACCAGTTCAAATTTATTCAATCCACAGTGCTGAAAAAACTGTTCAAAAGTGTTCTTATTGTTTATTGTACAATATGTTATCATTTAAGTTTTTTAAGTGCAATGGTTTACAGAAAAGACAAAAAAATGTGTATTTTACTGTTGTTTCCCTATATTTCTTCTATGTTGTCCTTGGTATATGATGCTACTTTTAAGACTAACTCACAATACCAGACACTGCTACAGCATAGAAACTGTTCAACAACTAAGTTGCATGATCATCTGTTGGACAAGCCGTGTGATTTCAGCTTCCTGTTCAGACCGAGCCTACCGTCAGTTCTCCTCGCCAACAGAGAAGATGTTGTAAGCATAAGCATGACAAGGCAGTGCTGATCCATACGAAGGTAAAACAAACCCAGGTTGGGCAGTGATTGTCTTACTCATTTGACCTCCTGAGAGCTTCAATCATTGTTGTGCTCGCAATTTCATTAAACTATTTGTTTTTCATCATGAATATCAACAGAGTCGAAAATGTGAGAAAAATCAATTTCCTGGAAACACTGCTTTCTTCAATGTTGAACAGATTGGATGCTAAAGTAACCATGGTTGTCACAATGCTAGAATTTAAAGTCTTTTATTGATATCCTGGAACAAACTGAATGTTTTGTACAGTTTTAAATACCATTGAGGAAAAAAATGACTGCTAACGTGTTCATAAACAGGCCCCTGGACTGACTTCTTAAAGCTGTAAACTTTTTTCTCTTCTTCTTCCTTTTTCTTTTTTTTTTTAAAAAGGAGCACCAGCACAAATAGGAGCAACACTTGCATCTATTTTGATACAGCATTTCGATTTTTTTTTCCATATTGACTGCATTACTAATAAGTGAATGACTTGATCAGAAACAGTTCATAATGAATATCACATTCATGTTGTCAGACTAAACATACTGTATTAGTCCGAGAAGAAAATGATGAATTTAAAATAAATATTGATGCGTTGAACTGAATCTCGTCAGTTATTTGGTAGACTCATTAGTGTCACTTCCAGTGAACTGCACATATCACTTCAGATGATTGTTTAAAACAAATAATTCAACATGACTAATGCATGTAGAGAATGGCAGCTCTTCCTTTACTCCAGGTTAGATGTACTGAATTTTACTGTCATTCCAGTCTCCTCTGCTGACCTTTTAGTGGATTTTTGCCTTTCAAATGCTTGCTTTTTATCGATGTATCTGTATTTGTGTGCCATTCTGCTGCACACTTCGGGAGTGCCTCTTGCTTAAAGTATGTGGCCGAGTCAGTAATCTAGTTATCTTTGCCAATGTTGAGTGACAGTGATGGCAAATATACGAATCAAATATACAACATTCCATTCTTTGCAGGATTTCTATTTCTAAACTATGACCGTTTCATGTCAGAGGGAGATCTCAGCCTGCTCATTCCACATTCATTCACATTCTCTGCCCACCAGTTGTTGAACTGTTTTCTATGAGTTTCTGTTCATGTTGTCGCTTGTGTTATCTGTCAACGCTGTGTATGACATCATCAGCTAAGTTGTTGCCAAGCTACAACGACCCAATGCATTGATGGTGACCTCTGAAGATTTCTAGCACAACTCTCTCTGCTACTCTTTTGCTTTCAAAATTGTCTGTCGAGATGATTTTCATTCTATTTTGTTATCCGTTTATAAAAATTGAATTTCCTTTATAACAATTTATACTGCAGCAATATAATTTCCCTTTGGGGATTAACAAAGTATTATTGGATTAAATTCCATTGCAAATGAGTATCTAATTAGATACTATCAAGTGGCTGCACATAATGGTCAGTACAGCAAACCCTCTCTTCAACGGTGTGACACAAAGGAATGGTACAAAACCAAGAATGGCACAGGATAGCAGCAATAGCCACACACAACAACTGACTATGAAGAATAATACTGATATTTCACTTAATTTTCGCACTTGGTGGTTAGTAAGCTAATTTTAGGAGAAATCTTAGCACCAAACAGACATTTTGAAAATGTTTGAAAATATCAGTTTATGTTTTGTGTGCAGTGTAACATGCTTCTAAATATGTAAAAATGTTTTTCCTATGTTTTAACTGGCATTTTTGTCACTACAGTCATATTGTCACCTTCAAATCATATTGTACAGTTGTTGTCCCAATCAGCTTTTGCATGTAGAATCATAGTACAATCAATATTTTCTTTGTTATCTTAAAGGTTATATAGACAATATTTTTGATCTTTATTACTGTGTGAAATAAGTATTTGTAATTCAAAGCTCTAACAGTGTATTGAGGTACTTGACAGAGAGTACCTTTGTATGTGAGTCCCTACCTTACAGTACAGCCTTCCAGATCTTCTTCCACAGAAAGAAAATGTGTTTCTCTCACAGAGTCTACGACCAGAGACCAGTAAGACCAGAGACCAGTAAGACCAGAGACCAGTAAGACCAGAGTCAACTTTGTTCTGGTCTCTCTGAGACTAAGATTTGTACCATCTGCTTGAGGCTCTCCTCATCAGATTAGATTTTTGGCTTGACTTCGTTGTTTCATACTATTGCATTTTGGACTTTTGAAATGACTCACATGAGATTGTTTTATTGAAAAACACTCGGGTCTGAGGACATCCGTTTTTCACACACTGAAGACCTGCAGACAGTGCAGCGAAAGCACTATTCAGGCAGCACACAGAGCCTCTCACAGTGCATGCTGTGTTATAGCAGAGAGTCCATTTTTCTCCTTTGTCAAAATAAGAGTAAATGCTCCACTTAAACTTTGCTGGCTTCATTAATTTGAAATAACATGGAATCACTGAAAAACATGAACAATCATGAAAAAACCCAGGGAGAGCTGTCAGCAAGGCTCGGTCTTTGTTCAGTATGTATGTACTTGATCTATGTGTGTGTGGCATTATGTGGGTTTGTGTAAGCCAATGGTGGTATTAGAGGGCATCCAGCAATGTTTCTGTCTGGCTGAAAGAATAACTGGAGGCTGCTTCCAAGCCACCTGCAGTGAGTTGGCGCTCCACTTGTCCAGTTCATGACCCCATCCTCCATCAAAACACACTGATCCTCAGGGTAGCTGCAAAGAGGTCCCAGTGTTTGTTTGTGAGAAATGATGTGTATTGTATGTGTGCTGACAACAGTAAGTCAAGTAAAACTCCCTTAACAGCTGTGAAGACAAGTTGTGAAAACATCACCAACCTTTTTGAATGAATAAGACAAACTTGATGAAAAGCTTTTCATCATTTGCAGAGATTAGATTGTATACATCTTATATCTTAATTACTTTTTTGCTTAAAGTTGCCCTGCACTTGTGGCAGCTTAACAACGGCTGAAACCTTCCATGAAAAACTGTATAAAGCTACAAATTAGTAAACTTAAAGATTCCTGTCTTGTGGGATCATGGTCACTGGTGACAGAGTCGAGACTTTTCCTTTTCCATATTTCCACACATTTGTGTAAGATTAGGAGAGTGTAGGATTGTGGTTAGGGGTCACTTAGATAATGCAGGATTTCTCTTGTGAAATAAAGTAATAGCTTGTAAATGTGAGAAAACCGTGTCGCCAGACTTCTGGATTTAAACTAAATTATGTTTGATATGAATAAATTCTGAAGAAATGATTTGGCAAAGATAGAAATATAGCACAAGGGAATGAAAGCAGTTGCTGCAGATACATGTGGAAGACAAGAGAGGAGGAGATTACATCAGTATTTCCTGTGCTGAACAGCTTTTCCCACACCTCTGTTATCTCTCAGCATCCCTCATCAGCTTTGGTTGTTCTTTAAACTGTTATTCATGCAACGTGCTGGGTACCTCTGGACAGAGACAGTTTCTCCTGGGAAGGAAATATAAGAACTGAGAAGAACCTTTGCTACTTTTTTACCATTTAGTGTAGCAACTTAAAAAAAAAGGTGCAACTTTTCATCAATGATATGTCCCTCGCTGCATAGCAAGTATCGTAGTCGAGCATCCGCAGGAGATATTGCACACTATAGTCAGTGTGTAAGGTTGTCAATCAGAATAAATGGGAGCTCTGAACTGGAAGAACAGAGTTTACAGTATCCTCAGATCAAATGCCAATGAACCAGTTATTGTATGATCAGACTTTTAAATAAAATGTCACATTTCGGCCTCGGTTGGTTTATTCCATCAAACAAACAAACAAAAAAATAGAAGAGCTCTTTTTGACAAAGCTGCTTGATGCCCACAAGAAACATTATGAGGCCGTCATTGCTTCCAAAGATTCTGCATCTGAATGTTGATTAGTCATTTATAATTGCATGTAAGGGCAGATTTTGTTTGCATTTCTGATTTTTATGCAAAGCATGTTTTTCCTTGTTCAGTAACCTTAGACACTCAGGCTTAGGTGTTTATTTATGAATATTTTATTTTTTTTTATTCTTTAGTTACAGTTCAGCAATCCCAGTAATTATGGCCAGCACTGTGGCTAATTAGTTAGCAAGCTGATGTTCTTCAGGCCTCCTTATTTACTGGTGTGGTCAACACCAATGCACAACAATGCCCATGGATTGTGATATGGCCTGCAAGTTTATTACTTTGTTGTTCCCCTGCAGGGCTACTGCTGCCACTCCGGCTGTTAATCACACATGTACGCTAACTGCCGTCTTTAGAAATGGAGGAATTGGAGCACTTCAGATTTTATCTGAAACCTTTTTTTCTTTTTAAACAAAATATCACGTTTGCATTATATTCTTTGAAGACCTTTTTAATGAAGATTGTATGTTTGTAAATGTAGCATTGTTCACAGCAAGACATTTTGAGATAATTTCTTTTCATGTGAAAAATCTGCATGATTTCCAGCGATTTATCTGCTTCATACACTGTAATATAGTGGAAAATCTTTAGGTTGGGCAATGCTGACGGCTGCTTGACTGCCTGATAGGGGCTACTAACTGTCAAGTTGGATATATGTCCTAAATTAAACTTTTTTAAATTCTCAGACCCATAGGACACACTCACAGACCGACACAAACACCATTTTAAAGTTTATTTTAGTTTAGTTGCAGTACTAATCTCACATACTATAAATTTGTTATGCCATATTTTCACACATAATCTTTGGGTGAATATATGTACACAGGTACTTAGAAGCAGCCCCTGGCTGCATATGAAAGGATTTAGGCTTATGCTTTGGATTATTTTGCTTGACATGAAAAACAAAATCATGTTATTGCAGAAGAGTAAAACATTTTGCTTTTATTGAAGTTGAAATAGATCATTCATGAGAATTTGATGAAAAATGTGAAACATAAATTTAACAGGAAATGCAAACGATTTCAGAATGGAATAGAAAAGATTGCTAAACTGCATTATTTTACCAAATATCCCCAAACAGGAGAGACAATATAAAACCCTTTTTCTCAGATTAGTATTGTATTTCAACACAGAATCCCCTAGTGCATCAGTTTTAGACTTATTGCTGTTGCTTTTGGCAAACTAAGCTTCGTGAATTTTTCAGTGTCTTATAAAGCCACCAGGTTGAAATTGTCAGGTTTTCTGAGTCAGACAGTTTCAGGTTCAAACTTTGAGTTGGAGAGTTTCATGCAGCAATTTTCCACAACTCTTCAGTGTCCCTAAAGCTCTCAATTCCCCCTTTCCTTTTTATCCACACTATTTTATGTATGGGCCTTGAGGGCAGCAAAAACCTGAGTGACTGACAGACACTCCTCACTCTCCTCTCCCCTCCTTTACCCGCTATATGCCAAATCCTCTGGTCCCATTCTCTTCACCTACCTCTTGTGTCCCTCTGTTCTCAGTATTTCTCTGCTTCAATATCAATTTCTAATTGTCCCATTGCACCTTGTGCTTTCTCCTCAGCCTTTCTTCTGTCTTAGCTAGTGTTTGCTTCCACTCAGTCTCTCATTTTCTTTTTCTTGCTCCATGCTGTCCTTCACAGATAATTTACCGAGAGTGACATCCATTCACCTTTTAGCCCTCAAGCTTTCAACACCATTTTTTAACACAAAATCCACAAAGGTAGAACATCTTGAGAAGGAGAGCTGGGTGAGCGAGAGCTAGAAAGGAAGAATGAAAGATTTGATGGAAAAAAGTAGTAGTAAATCTGGTTTTGCAGCATGGAGTTACATGGAGAATTATGTGTGTGCCTCTGTCAAGTCTGCACCAGAGTCTTTTATCATTCTTTGAGACTCGAGCACAGATTCTTTATCCTAAAGGCCTTGTCAGTCGAACTCAGTCTAATACACTACCTGGACAGAAAGCAAGATTCCTTGCAATTATTTTGTGAATAGTAGTCGAGCTTCATGAAAGCTTTCCATAGTGAAAGATACCTGACACAAGGTCTGAAGCGAATAATTAGTATCATTCAAAAATGTGTTATTGTTTCTTCACTTGATCTATAAAAGATTTAAACTTGTAACTATTGAAACATGCCATCATACTGTGAGCTCAGAAATACCTATATTAATGTCATCAGATTGACATCAAATAAGGAAAAACCAGCAGATTCTCACATTTATTAAGCCAAGAGTGAATGTTTGTCTTGATAGATGATTTAAAGAAATGGACATGTAAGTCAAATAATTCGTGCAACAATGTTCCCATCTGAATTCCAATTTCTTCTAAGGTCTAAAGTCTTCTAAGGTTATGTATGTTTGAAAGAGAAGAAAATCAGTTTTTAATTTTACTTAATCTAATTAAAGTAAATCAGGCAGACTGTAAAACCTACAAGGCTTAGGAATGTTCCCTTTGTAGCTCAAGATTTCACGACTGCATGTCATGTGAAATTACATTTAAAGCAGTATGTAAATGTTTCCTGATCTACTTAATGCATCAGCATGTTTAGTCTGACAAGTGCTTGGCTGAATAACCAATCACAGCTCATGCCAACCTGAGGCATCAAATGAATATTTATGACAATACCTGTAACCCAAGGAGAAACATATTACATAGACATATCAGACTTAGCCTTTATTTCCACCTCCTGTCCAAAAGGCTGAAAGCTTATCACAAAACTTCTCTGTCATAATAGAAGCTTAATGCTTCCTGCATGGAACAATACAGGGAAATGTCAACTTTAACTTGATTCCAAATCAAGAAATTGGGGTTACTAACATTCCCCTCAGACTATGTTAATCGGTTGCTTCCAGTCGTGCCATTTTCAAGATACAGTTAAATTTAAAGTGATGTATGAAGGCTGCAGGGAAGGAGCTGTACAATCAAATGAAACCAAAGTAAGGAGAAGATGTAAGTAGGTGAGACAAGATAAGTCGAGACAATTCAGGGTGAGGCAAAAGACGAAGACAGAAAAGGGCACAAAATGTGATAAGTGACGTGGAAAGTTGCACATTATGATGAAATGTGGTGAGGTATTGTAAAGGTAGTGCTCATATTTCATGCCGGTGATATTTTTCAACAACCATTACAATACAAAGATTACCATTTAAACACAAGAAAACATTATTCTGGCATGTTTGATTTTTTATTTATTTATTTTTTTCCACTAAACTGCAATTCATTTTCCACAAACACATTCTGGCCAAGATGCGCAGACAAGTTTAATAGTTTCCTGACATTCATTCAAAAACAGTCACATAAAATTTACATGAAAAAATTTGAATAAAACTGCTGCCTCAGTTTGTCTGCCTCCACGGCAGAAATGCACTGAACAAGGAAGTACATTTTAGCTAATTTAAATCATTATGCACCAATTTACAAAGGTTTTGGATGTTTTTATTTTTGCAGAGGAATCTAATTGTGAAGAAATCGGTTTTATTGCCCCGATTCGATTATTTCTCTGCCCTGATCGGCAGCTCTCCCTCACCTCACATTAGTTGTGTCTCCCCAGCTGACTGAAGCAGACATAGGTTTGAGGGTTGAAGGTTGTGTTGCTATGGTTTATGGATGTTTCTGTGTATTTTAACTCAGATTCACAAACACTATTGCCTACTCCCTGCTGTCTGTTCAAGAAATGTCAGCTGAGGGAACTTCCATCAACACAATTCCATACCTTTCAATGTATGCGGTGAAGACAACACTCCCTCTTTACTGCTCAACCAAATCACCTGAAATATTTCTTACAGCTACTGTTGCACTTTTTGCATAGAAAAACTGTCCTTAATATTTAGTTCCTTCATCCTTTTCCAGCTAGCCAAACTTCAACGTCAGGTTAGCTGGCTAGTAAGCTAGTTGTTTGAGAATTTTTATTGTTTCAAACATAGATATTTTTGAAATAGCTTCTTAAATCACATAAATAATAATGATGAAAGCAAAACCCCGAACCCATCAGAATACATACTGTATGTAAACTCTTTACTTTGTTATTTAAGAAAGCCAAAATGACTGATGGGTAATCTCGCTATTTAGCACATTGTCCAATATCCAACACTATTAAAAGTTCCCTTTGAGTTCAGGATTTATAAAGTTTTACTTTACATGGCTGAATACTCTGTGGAGTTCACTTACAGATAATTAATGGGTAATCAGAATGCACCCTGGTCAAATGATTGGATAATACTTTGCACTACACAAGAATAATGACCTAAAACTTGCTGTGAAAGCAACCCAGACGTTTTGGAGGGGAAAGGAGTGGAGAATTCAACATCGGCAGAGTCAATTAGCTAATGAAGAGGATCTCTTTCACTTAAAGTAAAACTAATGGCAGAAAGTCCCATAACAAACCATCAGCACACTGTGTTGTCCAAATATATTTGGACCTAAGTATAATTTTCTTACATTTGTCTCACTCTGAAAGTGCACAGAGTCATTAGTTATATGCTTGTGTCCAAGTCTCTTCATGGTGTAGCGCCAAAGTACATCTCTGACATATTAGAGCCATATGAACCCTAAGACCCTGAGAACCTCAGGGAGGGGTCTCCTGCGGGTGCCCAGAGTCAGGACTAAACAAGCTGAGGCTGTGTTTCAGTTTTATGCTCCTAAAATCTGGAACAGTCCTCCAGAAGATGTGAGACAGGCCTCAACTGACAATATTTAAATCCAGGCTGAAAACAGTTCTATTTAGCTGTGCATATGACAAATGAAAGTGTTTTATCTGCACTCTTCACTTTTAATTTAATTAATTAATGATTATTTTTATGTTTTCTCGAATGTTCTCATTTGCCTTTTGTGATTTTGTGTAACTGTAAAGCACTTTGAATTGCCTTGTATACAAGTTACATCCATCCATCCATTTTCTATACCCGCTTAATCCGTCGGTTGGGTCGCGGGGGGGCTGGAGCTTATCCCAGCGGTCATCGGGCGAGAGGTACACCCTGGACAGATCGCCAGTCCATCACAGGGCCACACAGAGACAAATGCTCCTAAGGACAATTTTAGCGACACCTATTAACCTAATATGCATGTTTTTGGATGATGGGAGGAAGCCGGAGTACCCGGAGAGATTGTATACAAATTGTGCTCTACAAATAAACTTGCCTTGCCTATATTAAGCACAGTCCTTCCATTTTGAAAAATGTCTTGTTGTCCACATTTTCCCATGTTTGAATATTATAATACACTCCCTCAAAACTTTGCCCTCACACTGAAACTGCCCTTGCTCACATTAAGATAAGCCTGCTGCTGCTCAAAACAGCAACTCTAAAGGCATCTACACTGCTGCTTGCTAATCTTACCTTTGCTCATACTTTATACCTATCACTTGCATTTGAATTGCTTCTGAGATTTTTGTATAACATTGGATGACCTTATACTTGAGTGGTTAGTGAGCTTATCACGTGGGTACATAGTCTCTAATGGGTGAGTCTCACCTCATGAAATTATCCTGCCCTTAGATGGCCTTGGTTAGCCCTACCGGGCTCCCTCTCTCAGGCATCTCATGGAAACGAGTATTTCTGAGCCACATAAACCATTGGATTGAGTGTATCAGCAGTTTTTTTATTCAAAAGGAAGTTCAAAAGGAGTTACATATGTTAATGTCTTCCAAGGTAGGAGACTTCCTGCCCATCAGGTATGCTCTTAGAAGTGAACAAACAATGTGGCAGAAATAATATCTTAGTTATTATTACATAGCAGGGCTGGGAAACTCTATGATGAAGAGTAAGGGAGGCAGGAGGAATCAAACTGAAAACTTGGTCCTCGGGACATATTTATCCAGTTCAGTCAGCTGTCGTGTGTGAAAACGAGACATCATTCTCATAGCCCATGCAGACCTAAGGCCTTGTTTAAAAAGCTTTCTGACACACAAAACTGTTGCTGAATTCTTTTTAGATTTTCAAGAACTTTGAAACGAAAAATAAAAAGATTTCATGGTAAATGAACGACTTTGCCCTTATTGTCACATTTTAGGTTTTGATTCATGTCTTGTTTCGTCATTTCCTGTTTTATTTTGAAATATTAACTGCCCTCTCGTTTTAGGTACCTTGCCCTTCCTCCTGTGTCAAGTGTCTTATTGTCTTCCCTGATTCCCAAAGTGTTTCCAGCTGTTCCCCATGGGTCCTCATGTGCTCAGATAGTCTGCGTCTCCCTTGTCTTGTGACATTGTGTCGTAACTTGTGTTCTTCACTCTAGCGCCTTTGAACCACAGAATCCACAGCCTTGTTTCCTCGAGCTTGTAGCTGAGCGATCCTCCAACAGAACGATATTTGTTTTGTAATTTATTCCATAGTCATAGTTTAACCCATAGTCTTGAATCCTTGAGCCTGTAGTTGAGCGATCCTCCTACAGTGCTATTTTTGTTTGTAATTTATTCCATAGCCATAGTTTTCCCACGGTAAGTTTATAGCCTGTTTTGTTTCCTCCATTAAGAAGTGTTTTTTTGTTTCTTGTAAGGTTTCACAGTACCTCCGATAGAGGAGAGTTGAGTTATCGTTAAAGTTTCATAGTTTCTCCGCTTGTGGAGAGTTTTGAGTTTTTGTGTTTTGATAATTTTCATAGCTGCAGCCTGCTCAACATAGTTATTGAGGAGAGTACCTCAGGATTTTTGCAGCTCCTTGTTTTGCTCTGTCTGGAGATCCTCAACCTGTTTATTTTGAATAAACCTTCTTGCCTTGAAAATGAGCCTGCATGTGTGTCCTGTGGTCCGTGACACTTATGCAGTATATTTAGAAAAGATCTCAGTGTTTTGTTGGACAAGAGCCTTACACCATGTCTACTGTTTTCTGTCTCACAGAGATACACAAACATCTGCCTTTCACCTGCAAAAATAAACATGTGTCACAGGCATGGAGTTTAGAAAAAAAAAACATACTTAAGAAAAACATCCTTGTTCCCTCGTGTTATAATTCACAGCAATATGAGAATGATATGGAATAGTATCATGGCATCCACTTGCCTGACTTCCTGAACCACTGCTATAAAAACATTACTCAACTTTTTCTGTCACTCTTGCCAAAGACCTCACAGTTTCAAAGTGAATCTCGGCTTTTCTCGGTTTGTAAAGATGAAAGAACACCACCTTCAGCTAAACTTCTTTAACTATGAACTATTAACCATCCCAACCAATCGGTCTTTGCAGTCTATCTATATGAAAATTAACTCTCCTCCTAACTGAAGCTTTGGGGAACTAGAGTGACATGATTGGTTGCCAGTTGTCCTCTGACGATGTTGCATCTGTTTCATGATCATGTCCCATTGCATTGCCATATCACACTCAGTATACCAACTAACTCCTGGTACAGACGATGGTTTTCTCTGACCTTGACTACTGCAGTGCTCTACTAGCAAGTATTCTTGCAAGATCTGTGACACCCTTACAGACACTGACCGTCTGGTGGTTAATCGACCAAAAGGGGCACATGTCACTACAGTACATTAATCTTAAAAATCCTTTAGTTAACCATGGTTGCCCAAATTAAATTCCCATCAGCAATTCTTGCCTACAGAGTAACTTTGAGTTCTGCACCCAGCTTTTTATACTCAATCTTGATGACTTGCTCTTCTTGACACCCACTCTCAGGAATATTGACTGGTTCTGCCACCCCTTTACACCACAATGGTGGTTGCTACTAAGTGCTGTCATTCCAGGGTCACCCCTCTTTATCTTTTAAAATCTCTATACCATTAAAATCTCTATACCACTACCACACTTCACTTGCTCTTACTTTTTTTTTGTTCCACTTTCACTCATTCCTTTAAAAAGAGTCACAACTTATTGCTGATACCAGGGATTTGTTAGATGAATGAATATAATGTACATCAACATTCATCCATAGAGTAATGTATCAAAGACAACTTGGTTTTTTAGTTTTGAAACATGTCTCAAAGTTTTTTATTCACAGGAATCAACTCCAGTCATTAAAACTGAAGAGACTTACTGGAGGACATACCTTCTCGTGGCTTTTTATTTATTACTCATGAACAGGGCTAAGGTAATACAGGTATTTGGGTAGTTTTTAACTTAATAGACCATCTACTGAGAGTTGTTTCAACTCTGCAGGTAAAAGTTAGACAATTTGGCCCATTGTGTAGAGTGGTTCTTAATGATTTTATGACTCTGCACACTCCCTCAAAGTCGTAAATACCAAGCTAAATAAGTCAGTTTAGATATAAAATCAGTGAGCACTTCAGTTATTGAGACCGCATCAAATCAAGTGATTTTTGTTGGCTCTTCAGTGGCCGTAGCTCAATTTGTCCATTAGTGTGTGATTCTAGAGAAAACAAACAATCCATGGATGTATGGTGAATATATGTTGAGAAGCTTTGACTTTGTGTTAGTAGGAATTGTCGAATGAGGTCATAGATTAGGTTAAAAGTTGCTGTATATGTGTGAGCCACATACCATTATTTGTATTTAAAGCCTCTTTTCAAATATTTACTATGACTTTCAAGTCAAAGGCCACAAGCAGCAGGCCAGCATTTAGAAAATCAAATTTAAGACATCTGTCTGCATCTGCTGTTGCTTGAGATAGTGGGGGACCAGCATTGCAGCAGGAGATGCCATATTGTGTTCTGGTCTTTGCTTTTATGAAACACGGTGACGGAAACAAGTGACCTTGTTTGTCATCGGTTTAAAGTTATGGCAGGTGGAGTCCGTTATTCTCCAGCTGAGCTGTCGTCATCTGTACTGGATGCACACTGACTGACACGTAGCCTCCCTCCCTTTTTTTGCCTTTATTTAATGAAGTGTCAGCGCTAATGATGTTCACTAATTCTCCTGACTTAGTGTGTCACTCCTCATTGCGTCTCTCTGAGAGGTTACCTAAGGTATTCCACTGCAGCAGTTTTACCCTGTCAGGTCAAGCTAAGTGTGTGTGCATGTGAATGTGTTTGCTTGATTATGTTTAGCCTCCTCTTCATCCTTTTCTGCTAATTAAGCAGAAAAAAAAGTTTTGCAGAGTTTGCTTATCCAATGGCCCATGCATTAGAGGTCTCCACTGGTCCTCCCATTGAATGGGTATCTTAATTTAGAATATGGGTCAAAATAAATATTCATGGTTAATTTGAAGGGAAGTGCAATCTTATCAGCATATTTAGGACAGGATGAACCAGTGGTATTGATGAATAGACAACAAGTATGTCATTCTTGTAAGTCAGCTGAATTAACTGCTATAATACTATATTGAGAAGAACAGTATTCTATATTTCTTTGGATTAAAAAATCCTATTGTGTAAATTAAAAACTCCATGTAGTACCCAGTCTTATTTCATTTTCTTTTCTTGAAATAGGGAACTCTGATTGAAAGAAATGACTGATAACTAGTCAAACTATTCAGAATGATCAAGAGCCAGATTGGGATAGTTAAAGGGCCAGATTTGACCTGTGGGTTGCCAGTTAACTCTTCAAATGGGTTAATTCCAGGGTCCAAAGTTTTCCTGAAGCCTCACCTGTGTTCTTGACTGTATGCTTTGGGTCATTACTTTGTTGAAATGTAAAACCTTGTCCCCACTTTGAGGACTTTGGAAATGGTCATGCTCAGAATGACTACATTTGTTTGTATCCGTCTTGCTGTCTCTCATGACTAGTCTCTTATGCCTCAGCCCATGCACATTGTTGGAAATTATGGCAAACAGTTCAACCTTTGATCTATCAGATACAGACTTCTGTGTGTTACATCTGCAGAAATTAGTTCTCTATCTCGTTCACAGTGAATATTTGGCCTAAAGCCTAGTTTATGCTTCTGCGTCATGAAGCCTACCCCAACGCCGTAGCCTGACGCGCACCTCCAAAAAAATGATAAAAAATAATTACATTTACATTTTTTGAGAAAGCAGCTAGATATAAGCAGACTTTGGGCATTTCCCAACTTCTTCTCCTTTAGATTGATAGATGCTACTTTGTTTGGTATCCTTCATCTCATACGTGCATTTACAGATCTATTGACAATTATTTTGACCTTGTTTGGCTTGGTTTTACCCATATATATTCCCTCTTCTTTGTGAACTGACATTTGATTATATCTACTAAATTCAATGGACATAATCCAGCAAAAAGAACTCAAGTCTGGCTGTAGAAGCATCTCGATGCCCGTTGTTAGGAGTTGGATCCACCAGATCACATGTAACTGGAATATTTGAGTCTTCTAGTTTTGATAGAGTTTGCCAGAAAACCTTTATTTGTATCTTCTCGGTGGATCGTGGATCGTTCAAATTATGAACTGAATCCATTTTGACTTAAATGTCAGAAAATGTTATCAAAATTGAAAACTTGTTTCACACACTGTAAAACGAGGCTCGGAAATGCCCAAACTTTGTTATACCAGAAACAGACATGTACAAATTTACATTGGTGCCTTTTTATTCATGTACATAATTACCATTTTCTCTCTTTTATTTCATCTGTCCACGTGATTCTCTTTCTGCCTTTCAGACTCAGCTTTTTCCTTCATCTTTGCAATAGTGGTGCTAATAACCCCAATGTGGTTAATATCTCACTGTACCCCAATCATGTGATCTAAGCTGTTATTGACTTAGCATACATACAGCAATCTCAGTGATATACGGAACAAATAATTGAATGTGAAATGCTCTGCAGAAAGATTGAGAGCACCTCAGTTTTTAAACAGACATCCATACTTGGGAAGGCATGTGATCCCACTTGACCAGAGACAGACAGACAGACAAAAACACACACACACAGACTGTCTGTAGTAATGGAGACAATGTTTTTCAAATGGCACTATCGAGACTGAGTAGGTAATTGTGATGTATTAGCATGCTGTGCTTGAGATTAGATTACAGAAGACAGGGTTTAGTAGTGTCTGTGTTTGTGTGTGCTACTTCTGAGCTTCTGATTGCCCCCCAGTGAAAGAAATTGTATCGACTTGTCTTTTTTTTTTTCTCTAAATCATGATTAATCTTGCAGTCTTGTGCTGAGTCACTCTTCAGTTAGAGAGTCTCTGGAGGGGTCTTGGGCCTGTGCACAAATTGTGCTACACAAAATATTGTCTTACTTCTCGACGCAAAATACTGCAGGTAAAGCTGTCTGTCCTCGACGTTAATCATTTTGATCCCTTCTTTCTCGTTTACTTTCTGGAGATAGAAGGAAATTAAAACATGAATTACATGTTTTGAGTCTGGGCTGAAGACATGGACTCTAATGATATTTAACATTAAATCACTGATATTTAGTATATCCGGTGTTCTTTATAACCTTCCTTTAAGGTGCATGTCAGAAGCATTAATCGATAACCAAGGTGGGGTTTTATTGTTAATACTGTGAAATAGACAGATCTGGGTAATCCAAACCATCACATAGCATTTTATACTATTTTATCTTCCCATTGGAATTGTTGCTAGTGGTCACCAGCACAGGAGAAGGGCTTTTATTAGTTTTCCTACAGAAAGGTGAGATGGAGGAGAAGTCAACGTTAGATTTTGACATTAACTGCAGTCCTGTTCTTAGAGGTGACAGCATTTTTCACTTCTATCTACTATTTCTCAGTGGGCTGTCACAAAGAAATCCAGAGATGTAATCCGCTGCACCTGTTTCTTGTCCTCTCCTTTTTTTTTGGCTTTTTTTTCTTATATCTCCTGAGCTCAGTGTGGGGTAGTTTCTCTTATTAGGTACTCATAATACCATTAATAATTGGGCTGCCATCAGAGCCGAGAGAAGCAGGTTGTGCTGGCAGTGAGGGAACAGCTTGCTGAAACCGGTGATTATTGAATAACTGATTTTTTATTTAGTTCATAAAATGAATGGAGCCAGAAAGTGTCAATGCATGGGTTTTATATATGATCACTGTACATGTCAGAGGAGATATAGCAATGTATTGTAAAAGTAAAATAATACACTTTTTTTGTTTGCTTTCTGGCATGCAGTACAAAGCCTGCAGCTTTACAGGTGCAGACTAGCCTCATATTGTAACAAATAAAAGTACAAAAAAAGTCCACATATTTCAGTTTGCTCATGTGCACAAACTCTAACCAAACACATTGTCAGTGATTGATGAGCATTGTCAAAAATTATTTTTATTACTATTTATAATCTCTGTATCATGTAAAAGAAGCTGTGATATGTAGCCTGTGATGTAAAACCCAGAAGGCTGCACATAATTCATACACAGGAAGCTAAATTATCCAGCTCCGCACTGAAAATGCCAGAACAGCATTTCCTTCCTGTTTATCCCTGGAGGAGTGGGCAGCCTTTTCACTTAGAACAGATAAGTATTCTGTGGTAGTATGCTGGTGCACAAGCTACAATTTATCATTCAGCAGCACAGCCAACACTGACTGAATGGTAACACAGTCATGCTTTGCCAGGCCATTATCCAGACATTGTTTCAGGACTGTGCTGGTGTTGCAGAAACATCTGGCTGAAGCCACTGATGTGGTGGTAGGGTTCTTTTTACAGCAAACACTTTTACTTGTCACAGAAGGTGAAACAAAGCAATGGCTTATTTCCATCAAGATTCGTGAAAAGCCATGCCATTATTATGCATGGCACGATACCTGCTCTGGTCTACTGCAAAATGTCCTGCAGATCCTTGCAACCAAGAATTGTTTGCTGTGGATAAACAAAAAGCTAAAAAAAAAGTCTCTAAAAGTTTGTTCATCTAAGTGTTTATTGGTTCTGTAGGTGTATAATGTGAGAATATTCGTGAGCATAAGATTGCTGACATTTAGTTACTTTGAGGAACACAAAATTGGACAGTAAGAATTACTGGTGCAGCAAAGTGGTGATCGTAAACACGATTATAGATTCATCATTTTGTGCCAGCATACTACCACAGAATATTTATTTGTTCTAAGTGAAAGGAGTCCAGTCTTGAATATTTGCTTTATTGTCAGTATGGGGACAATCCATTTGTTTAAGGAGTTTAAGGACATGTAGATATGCCATATTCACTGTTTCCTGTTTCCTGCAATCTTAGAAAGGAGACTGCCCTACCCTAAAAACGCATCCATGTGGTTTTTGCTCATGCAGGCTGATTTGGTCAATAATTACCACTAAAGAATATGTTACCTCAAGTGGTCCTGAGAGTAACTGAATGTGAAAGGTAAAAATGCTATCCAAGATGTTACGATTACGTTGTAAAATGTGTGTTATTAGCCCAAACCATGACAGTTTTCTGACTCTACTCAAGTGATGTTATTTCCTAAAGCCAACCAAAATATGACATTTCATTGTAACATGTTATGGTTGCATGTAACCAAGGAAACCAGCACAACAGTGTCTGTAAGGGAGAAAGTCGCATTGTAAAAATAAGGTATTTCAGCCAGACTCATGATCTTTTCAGATCCTAAAGAAGTAACATTGTTTCATCAAATTCAACCAAGAAGTTGCCCACCACCCCTTGCAGCATGTCAAGTTCACTGTGTTAGTAAAGCTTACTTAAGGGTGATGTTAAGTCAATGTTCCTAATTTTGCTTAGTTATTCCAAATGTGTGTTCCTAACTTTTCTGTGTTGTGTGTTGTATCTGTGCCCTAAGTCAGGAGGATAGTTGTTTTTGTTAACTGACTGATATCCTGGGGTTTTGCAGTGTGCAATGGCACATGTTACTTGTTGGCTGTGGCCAATAAAAGGCTATTGCCATGCCGGAGTATCTCATGGTGTCTGTCTCAAGTTATAGCTTCTACAATATGTTGATTTGATCTCGCGTCACACAGAGGCTCATTGCAGCTGCTCCACACGTTCACTCTCCCCCCGTCCTTCCTTTCTTTGGATGACTTTGAGGCTTGTGAAATGAAAGACTTGAAAATGACATCTCCTCACTAATATGTGGAAACCCTCATATTAGTCATATTTCCCTTGAGACTGTGTGGGTGGTTTTGAGGGGTATGGAGAAGCGACTTATATGTCTGTTTCGGTTGGTGGACTTGTTGATGATGAGCTGTATCATAGGCACCAGATACTAAAGGTTGTGTTGAAAAAACAAAGAAAAGAAAGAATGTTGCTAGTCTTATGTGCTTCGTAGTTTGAAAATGATGTTTTTCACACTTTGCATCATGGCTCAAATGCCACAGCATTTATTCTCCTACACGATAAGAGACCAGAAATATTTGCATTTGGCCTATCTGATGGACAAAACATGAATCTCTAAGATGTTGCTGTGGCTTCAAGAAAAATACCCTCCTGGAAATGACTGTGCACATTATTCTTTTTGTTTGATGGTAAAATGACCCCAAAAAACAACAAGGCTATTTTTCATCAAGCTTGGTGAGGAGTAAAGGAAAAAGAAAAGAAAAGCAAAGAAAAAAGAAAAAGACACTTTTATGGGAGATTGGACAGTTTTCTTTGAATTACAAAATAGTGAAACAAATAATGAATTTAATCTATCATGAAAGTTAACATTATCAAGTCCCAAATTGCTACAAAGTCCTTCAACCAAATATTTGCTTTTAAGGGGCTCCTAAGGGCATAGATGGTGTTTTGGAGAAATGCCCTCATGTAAGTTTAACCCAGTATTACAAAGAATTTAAATAATTTTAGAGAAGTTGTAAAAAGACATCAATACATTCAATACAGTGGAATTGAAATTGCACAGATTGCTAGAGAATATTTCTTGGATCTTGGTAGTTTGGTCTATCAAATGTGAACAGAAATTTGTGTGATGCTTTAAAATGACTGAATATTCAGACAAACTGTAGGAAATACATGAGTGTAAAAGAAAACTTTCAGTGGGATATAGCACAATTTCATGTCATAGGCCCCTGATATCTTTCTTCTGACTCTGTTTCTGTTTGAGACCCTGACAAGAAAATACACATGAAAGTAAATGTTCAAGTGGCGAAGTTGACAGTTAATTCAAAATGTTATTTTTAAAACCTAAATTTCATTAGGATAACATTTCTGTCATTCTTAAAAGTAACATTGTTATTATGAAATATCCAGCAAAGCAAGTTTCTTTTAACTGGGTAGGTATGAGACAGATTTCATTTGAAAAAACAAAAAAAGTAGGCACTAAAAAGCAAATGATAGCTCGTAAAATAATCCCTGTCTGTTGTGCTCATTAATTTGTGACTAGCTCTTCACTTCTTTCTATGCTTAGTGGGTGTTCATGTCATTAATATGAATAGACATTCATAGTACAACACAAAACAAAGAAGATGCACTAATTAGACAATGTGTCAGCTTACGAGCACTGTGGATTTTGTTGTTGTCAGCTCATAGGCCTTTAGTGAAGGTTATCCAAGCATGACAAGTCACCATTGACAGTAAACAAAAGCATTGTTGTTTTTTTCTATACAGTGTATTGTTGCCCAATTCTTTTGAAGGGAACTTGATGACTAAACTTAATCCTGAAATAAATTTAAGAATAATCCTCCTCCAGTTTCCAGGGTTACATTGCCTTTGCACTTTTGCCTAATTTAGTCTTGCTGGAATAAAAATGACCAGTTAGAGATAATGTGTTGCATTCTGACATTAAGCATTGCCAGACGTCCGTAATTCATTCTACCATAAGGAGATGCCCAGCAGGGCTTTCTCAGCTTGATGACTCCCTCCTTCTTTTCCTGCCCATCTGTTTTCACGAATAAATCCTCCCCTGCCAGCCTACAGCACCATGAGGAATTCATAAAGAGCTGACCCACACATATGGCCACTTCAGTTGATGGCCATCATAACAGAGCTGAGCATAAATAAGTTGTGGATCTTTGCTCATTTCATCACACTGAAGTGAAGGCTTCACTTGCTCTTGGCATAGATACTTACAGGTGACTTACAGATGTAGATCATTACAAATACACAGTTTCATTGCTTCTTGCCCAAACACAGTGACATATATAGAATGTCAGGTTCATGTTGGTCCATTTCTCAAAGGCCACCTACACCACTTAAAAAACAGGTTTTGCATTGTTGCGACCTCAGCATTTTGTGTAGCAGAGAGAGTTGGGGTAGAAATCATCAGAGATTGCCATCAAAGGGTTGGGATGTTAGTTTTGTAGCTTGACATCAACTTAGCTGAGGATGTCATACATTAACAGGTTACAGAGGTAAACTCTCTCAGTCAACACTGATAGCCAACAGTTCAACATCTTAGCTGCAGAGACGGTTCTTCTGGGTTACATGTCCAGGATTATACCATCTGTTGTTAAGAAGCACTGTAATCCTTCCCCCTTCACCCTTCCCTTTCTGTCTGCAGTGTTTGTCTGCACATTTACTTTTAAAGTTGAGTAGAAAGATGTTAATTGTTGCTGCAGCCACGTTTGGTGACTAAATTACATTACCCTCTTTATATTCCTGCTGCGCCTTTATTTTATTCGTCTGTGATTTAACATTTCCACGATGACTAATGTAAGAAATGGTTTCAACTTCCTCCTCCAATTTTTATGTATCATAACAGATGTGAAGTTACCAGCAGAAATCATTCCTGCAGCAGAAGAAAGTTCATTAGAAAATCTAAAGAAGACACTAGAGCTACTACAGCAGGCTGCCGCTGATGCTAAGCCATTCTAGAATTCTCCTGCCAGTTCATCCCAAACCAGATGGGTTGATAAGGGTTTTGTGTTTGTATATTTCAGTGATCTTTTGATGCTATTGCATGTGTTGCCACACAAGAAATGGGTCACACTAAGTGTCTCTGTGTAGCTGAGTTTTGACATCAGAGAGCAACACAAAGGGTATGTTAATTCACCAGTTTGTGCTGTTTTGTTTCAAATAAACACTTTTTTGATTGTATCTTCGTCTGCTCTTTTAAGTGAAGAATTCTGCATACCACCATTCAGATCGTGATGTTCTCACAGCTCAGTTCTTCCATGTGGTGCAAAGAAATGGGTTTTACTTGCTTTGTTTATTGATACAGGCCATATATATCAAAGTGGAAACAGAATATAATGGATATACTGTGGCAGCCTTACATTTCTTGCTCAAGAACAGCTCTCTGCGTTTGATAAAATGCCTGACAAGTGACGAGGGAATATAAGCTTTCAAAGAGTCCCAGGAGGTTTTGCATGGACCAAGTGCTCTGAATCTTATATTTGACAGATGGTATTTTTTCTGTTGTATCTAGGCAAAGAATAAACTTTGTTACTAGTTTTATTCAAACTTGATGATTTGTCTTTATGATGATGGTCTTTATTACCTGACCTCTCACAATAAATGGTGCCTTGCATGTTGACTGTTACTGCTTTTAGTACCAAATATTCTGATGATGACAATAACAAAAAATATATTTGTGTCACTAAAGGTTCCTCTTGTGTTTGATATACATTAATGCAAGCTGTAAGGTACATTATAAAAGTTTTTCCAATATAAAATCCCCTGTTGATTGTTCTCCAGCTGTTTTCTTAGTCCTCGGCAGGCAGGTGTTATTCATGCTGCTGAGGGATGGACATGATTTTTGATGTGGAGAACTTCCTTCACACTGAGATTGCTGCCACAGCAGGAAGACAATCAGAACTGACCTTGTGGATGTTGCAGCAGCTCGATCTAAGGATAAGCTATTGTCTTAGCGTCTTTCCTCTCCTTTGCCTTGCAACCTTGCAGGCAGCGGAAACTGAAGCTTTTCACATAGCACACACCTCAAAGCCTTCAAATTAGAGTAATTTGCTGTTTCAGTAATAACTTCTGAGTGGTTGTGTTTCCTCCCGGAAAAAATCTTACAGTGATTAAGAGCAGGATATCTAAGACTCAAGTATGACTAGGTGTCTTTCTACAGTGTGTGCTCATTTGTTTTTCACTTTGTCAGGTCTTTGGAGCACAAATCAGCTCATGTTGTGAATGCAACTGAGTGTGGAAGTCTGTGATTGATTGATCTATCCTTAATATGACTGCCATTATTTTTAGTTTGACAGCTCTCTTTTAAAAGGTCACAATGGATGTATTTCAGCAGTGACTGAACCAGCAGGGTTGTCTTCTCTTCTCCTCTCTTCTCCTGGTAATTTATTCTTCTTTTACATTTTTACTCCTCTTGTTGGATTTGATTATCTTGGACAGAAGCAGTTAAACAGACCTAACAGTGACTAACCCTAATTTAAAACAGAAGTCAGCTTCTGCTAATTGCTGTTCTTAATCTTTTTGTTCAAAGAGAAAAGAAAAACTTTTACTAAACCCATCAAATCAGTCTCAAAGTGAAGTATGTTTGTGTGTGTGCACGTTGTTGCACTTGTGTGGGTGAAAGTGAGATATTTACAGCAATGACTTTGATAAAGACAAACAAACTGCTAAAGCAATAGAAATACAGTGGGCTCTGTATCTTATGTTTTTATTCAAGGAGAATGTCACCTTTAAGAAACAAATGTGGCATGAGCATAAAACAAATTTAATGTAGCAAATTGAAACTATGGTTTGGAGTATGTTAATGTGCCCAGATAAACAGTGTATGTGTGTATGTACACCGTGTAAGTAGAATAAATACTGCTACTTCTGGAAACACCACTGATAATTATCTCTGAAGTACAATGACATAGGAGATGCTGGCAAGCTGCTACAGTTCTTTTTCATTCTTATAAACTTTTTTTTCCCACCTCATTTCTGAAAGGTCACTGGTGAAAAACTCAAGCTAAAGCTCAGTCCAATTACAATTTTTTTCACCAGTTTTTGTAATGAACAGTGTTGTTTCTCGAAGTAGCCACCAGAGTTATTTAGTGATGAATTTGTGTTGCAGGGAAATAGTCCTCATTTTGTGATTCCGCCATAGCCTTGGGATGCTGCCACCTTGGCGATGCAACATACATGGTTGATTAATCTACCTTGCATGCCTTGTGCTCCAGCTGTCATCATGGTTAATGTGTTTTAGTTAGCACAGTAACTTACTGAATCTTGAATTTGTGCCTCGAAGATGGAGAATGAGAAATATCGGATGGACATATTACAGTGAGTGGGAGGTAAAGGTTGATATTGAAATATTTAGACACTAGCTTGATGGTGTTTTTTTTCCTTTTTAGCCATTTCCTAATGCCTATTCAAGTGACAATTGTAACTTCCGGTCTAAGAGTTACAGCTCTTTGCCAGGTCTTTACTGTGGCTATCTGCAATCATTGTTTGGAGGTCGATCAGCCTTTAATTTTGTCTTTGGCATGTGAAATTAATGCTTGTTTGGGATGAGATCAGGTGTCTGACACTTCCATCTGTTTAAGCTTAAAAAAACAAAACAAAAAGAAACTCCTGGCTTTCCTTTGCAGCATGTTTTAGTTAACTGTCCTCCTGTACCATGACGTATATCTAGATACACTTAATGATTTCTTAATAAAAACAAGTCTTTTGGAAGCGATGTATGTTCATTTCCTTACACTGTTTCCATTCGTTTTGCAGATTATTTTGGATTTGATTGAGTGGATTGGATTTTGTCTTGCTGTAATTCTAGCACACATTTTTCTTGTCTAAGGAGTGCCGTTCCAGAGCTGGTCTGTATTTTTCAAGATGCTTTTGGCAGAGTCTGATGTGTTCTTTCTGCTGTTGAGGCATATCAATGGTTTGCACTTCGTGACAACCTCTTCATATTTGCTCTTGTGAAGTCTTGTCTTTGTTGTAGATTTGAATAATGAGATGGCATCTTAGTGTTCTTAATTTTGCTTGATGTTGAAAGAGGGTTTTCTTTACATTGGAAAGAATATTCTAATCATTCACCACAGTTGTCATCTGTGGATATCCTGGCCGTTTTTTTGTTGCTCACTATTAACTTTTTCCCTACCTTCTATTTTGTGTGTTAAATTGTCAAAAGAAGGAGGTCAAAAATCTCATAAAAGAAATATGATTTGCAATGTATTCATTTATAAGCTCTCTACTGATATTGCAAAATTATTATTGGGAATGCTATTGGCCATGATAATCATGAAGAGAAATCGGATATCATGACAGCTGCTCTTCCTGAATGTTTCCTTCTAATTAGATATGGATGCCCTAAAATTAAAGCTGGGAGTCTGTACTTTAAGCCAACAGTCAAATTTAAATGAACTGTGTTACTTTCAAATTCTAATTTCTGACCTAACAGTGCTGGAAACAACTAACCATTTTAAAATACATGACTCAGCATTATATTGCATTTATCAAACATTCCAACTTCAAAGAAAAACACGCTTTTGCAGTTGCTAAGACCTTTATTCACCTCACTGAACAGTGTTGCTGCAGGAGTAAATAATTTGCATTATTGTGCATGTGTGCAATTTATTCTGCCACAAGGCAGATGCAGCACCAGCTGTTAGGAGGACCTCTGAAGTCTTCAGATGAAATGGAAAACACGGGAAGTCGAGAGTTTTGACAGAACAGGTGGTGATAATAGAGAGCACAGAGCCAGATGAGCCCAGGGGAGAGGAGAAGTGATGAAAAAATTATACCACATCATTTGCCTGCAAGAAGAGCAAAACGATTTTATTTCTAAGAGAATATTAAAAATAGTTTGTTCCAGGCTGTTATCAATTCAAAGCAAAAGACGAGAACCCAAATCAAGAGCAGGTTTTAGTTTATCCACTGACTGTGCCGTTGTTACTCCATTAGAGTCATTTAGTTTTTTTCATTCAGTTATATTCTTTAGTTATTTTCCCTGATGTACAAAATAAGAAATGTATAAAATGACCAAATGTGTGTGATGATTTCTGCCTTATTCCTTTAATGTCTTTCTTGAAATTGCCTAAATGTATCACTGCCATCACTCGGTCTAAATCAAGCCTGTTAGCATAATGAACACTGGTAAATACTTATCTAACAGAGACATTAAGAGCTCTTCTCTTAGCACAAGGTCAACCGCCAAACTGGCAAATTGAAAATGATATTTGTTTCCGAGAGCTGGTAGGTGGTGGGATCCTGCTCTGATGCAGAAAAATCTCTGCAGTCTCAGTGCTGTCTTGGAACATTATAGACATTCCTTTCAGTATCATTTTGTATTGGTCTTATATTTATCTAAAAGCTGTCAAATTTCTTTGGGCAGCAAAGCAATATGGTCTTGACGACAGAACAAGGGGTGTATCTGGTCTGTGCTCAGTTGGGCTCCAGACAAACACTCAACTGGCTCAATTGTTCTCATTTTACTATAAAACTGTCCCCTGGTTCAAATGAAGGGCTCATCTGTCCACAGAGAATCCTTTTAACTGTGTCATTAAGTTCTACAGTTCCCCTGCTTCTCTAAATGGGTGCTCTGGCTGGCGCCATAGACAGCAGGGACTCATTCCAATTACTTCTTGGGACTCTCAAAATAATTGGGATGTCATTAAATTGCCCTCACCAGTTGCTGTTAATAAAGCTCGGTTGAACAAAACACCCCAAAGACATTGTCTCCTGGATAATTTATACCTCAGCTCTCACACAAACAAGTTACCTTTAAATAAGTAATGGGCCCCTAATTAGTTTCATAATGTGTCCCTTTTTAGCGATCTCGGTTTTAAGCTGATGACACACACTAGTGAAAAACAGAACCAGAACATGAGGTGGAGCTGGACAGAGCGGAGAGAAGGGTCGTCACAGTTAATGGGCAGAACATTATATTATTTATTTGATTCATTTGCTGAATCTCAAGGGTCTCAACACTATCATTTATTAATCAAATTACTCCGGTTCAGTGAAAGCGGTTTCCTCTCGGGGCCTTTTTGATATTATTGCTTTTCTAAATATGCCAATTTCTGGCATTATCGGGAACGACAAATGTAAAATTCCGCAAAATACGTTTGGAAAGATAAGTACATGAAGTGATCAAATGGAAATAGCCTCAATTATGGACATGACTCATCTAATCTAACATTTGTACCTCTCAGAGGAAGAATGTTTCCCTCGATGATTTAACAACTTCTTATCTATATAATTTTTAACATGCAAGTTCTTTTTTGTTGCTTTACCACTGATTTTATTAAACCACCTAATACACTTCAATTACATCTGAGTAGAGAGTGGACAAATTACAAACTGGTATGGATTTTTTTCCTGAGGGATTATCTCATCAACGCTGTTTAAACCCTAACAATTTTCAGTCCATTACAGAATGATTCTTTGAATGCATTAACTTCTGGAAGCGTTAGGTGATTGCTTTATTTGTTATTCACACTCTGTGGTTTTTCTGCTGACTGACCTCGATACTTCTGTCACAGTGAAGCACTGAGGACGCATCACTGGACCCGAGCATATAGGGTGTAGATTCAACAAAGTGCTGTATGGTTCGCGGGGGTCTGCCAATAGAGCTTAGGATTCATTGCTGTGCACATGCTGAACCACCTGCTTCAAATGTTATCAGCCATTATCAGTTGTTAACTTCCCCACAGAGAGATAACTAGTCTGTGTTGTTTTCCACTTTTTAGGAGGCTCGGGGGAGCATTGTTGCCCATTAGGAGTGACGATGACAATCGTGGCCTCCGAGGGTAAAAACAAATAGCAGAAAAGTTACTGCTTCTAAGTTCTAAGAGTCATCGGTGATGATTCAAGTCAGTCACTGACCGTCATTCTGAATGTTGATGACTGCGTTCAATATGCAATGTAGGTTTAGGCCTTTCATTTTCAACCATTGTTTGGTTTAAGCTCGCCAGCAATGCCATTTGTTGATTTTACTAAAATATTATGATTTGGGTTTGAACTGACTTATCTACAACATTCACCAGAACCTTTCAAGGGGGCTGAGCACATCTCATGTAAAAGGGCATCAGCGACAAACCACCAGAGATTTGTCATCCACATTTAGACACCTATATAATCTGAGTTACTTTTTGTTTATTGGGGACCATAATGGATGAATTGCACCTTCGGGCCTGTGCATGGTTGCAGTGTCAATCTGAAGCTCTGGTACTCACTTTATTTGTTGCATTTCAGTCCTCAGACTGTCTGACAGAAAAAAAGAAAAGGGGATTTTTACAGAAATGATGTGGAACTGCAGGACAACTTATCGTGTATGTTTGTATGTATGTTTACATCCACTCTCACTCACCCTCTTTGATTGTAGGATATGTCTCACATATGTTATACCCTATATATCGGATAAGTTCACTGATTAACTTGCTTAACTTAATGAACTAAAACATTTCACTGATAGAAGATAGCAGCATTTTGATGGTCTCAATGTTATCAGTTCCAGCCTTAAATATTTCTGCTGACTTTTACCTGAAACACTCTGCTGTTATACTTTCCAAACATTTCAGTGTTGTCTCAGCAAGCATGTTGACGTTTTTACTGAGAATACTGAGTGACTTTCTGAGTGGATGCCTGCAGGGTGGCCATTGGACTTGCTGTATCACTATCTGAATTGCTACTGCTAATCAGCATCGGCAAGCCAACTGTAACACTCACATAAGTCTGATTTTCACTCTTGTCAAGTTTAATGACTGATGCGAAGGACTGACTGAAAGTGGGGCCCGTTGAAGTTGATACAGCTGAGCAATTTGGAAATTAGGAGTTTCAGTTCCAATATGTCTGTGATGTCTGTTGCGTCAAATACATAAATTGATGGAATTTCAAACTAATTAAAAGATTTTTAAAGTAATTTGTCTTGTCTCACGCAGACTCCACCGTAATGTCATCATTTTAAGAGTGTAATCATGCCATGGTTGTGGCACAGGGGTGAAAAGTGATGTTGCAGGCCCAGATGGATGTGAAGTGAGGCAGGACTTCTGATGTGCCCAGCCATGGATCCATCGACACTGGACCTGATGAATTGGTGTTGAATGAGGTGAAGACAGATTGTATCGACTCCACAGTTAAATTAGAGCTGAGAAAGCAACAATTTTACAAATGTGTGTGTGTGTCTATGTGAGAGAGTCAAAGTTAGCCTGAGGAGAAAGCTAACAGGACACTCAAACCAGACACTTATACAGGAAGAACATACAAACTACTCACTGATATGCCTGAAACAAAGTTTCGACCATGTGCCTTCTTAATGTGAGGAGGCAGTTCTTAACACCTAATCTTACATGTATCAGGCTGTAAATGCGAAAGATTTAGATTTTTTTTTCAGAAATGTAAAGACACAGTCTTTTAAATGTTAATTGATAGGGTGTTATTGATAAAAAAGACCGAAAATGGAAAAATCCTTAAATAATCAATAATCCTTAAACCAGAGTCATGGAATCATTTAAGAAAGCTTGTAGAATACCTGTGATGTTTTTATTTTGCCACACAATCTGTTTAATTCTAACTGTGCACTTTGCTGGCAAATATAAATTTCCAGTCGACTTTCCACATCTCTTCCATTTGTTTTATTAAGGAAAGTTTTGGAGGAAAATTCATTGTGAATCACTACATACTTTGCCTTTGAAGTATAAAGTAGTCACGCTGTGAGAAAAGAACAAGGCCTGTACAGAAAAAAAAAGCTACATCAAGATGCAGCGATAAAATGAACCCCTGCACCATCCACTACTGTCACGGTTTCCAGCTCACTTCCTGTACCGACCTCCTCTCTGGCAGTCAACGTTAATCATTCTCACCTGTCCTCTCCCCTTCTTATACAGGTCTACAGCTCTTGCCTGTTGTCAGATTGTGCCAACTTCTTGACAGTTCACTCTCCAGCCTTAACCTCTTTTTTGTTATCTAATATTACCGGACCCTGGACCTGTTTTTGACCCTGATGTCTGCCGAAGCCCTCATCGGCTCTATAGGTTTTCTGACCTGTCTGCCCTGTCTTGACCTTTCTTCTTCTTTGCCTTTGGATTATACCTTTTGGATTGTATGTTTGGATATTTCTGGAACCTTTGGACCAGACCTGGATTTGATTGTTGCTTGCTCCCTGAACTTGTTAATGAATTTCTTCTCTTCAGTGTAGAACTGTACTCCTGTGCTTTCTACAACTTCAGCTCTGCAGTACGTACCCCCTCACCTGCCGCCTACCTGCACCATTAAACCTTTTTGAAGTCACCTCTTCTGTCAGTTATCTTTGAGCCCTATTACCACTCGATACAACAACTCGTTACAACTAATACAAATATTCAGGTATTTAAAAAAAAAAAAAAATTAAAAGAAATTAATAATCAACTCGGCACATGAAAATTAAGCTTGTTTGAATTGAACTATGTGGCGTAGCTGTGGTTTAGACAAAGCATTGGTTGTTTACCAGTTGGTGATTCGATCCTTGGCTTCTCCAGGCCATGCAGTGAGGAGTCCTTGGGCAAAATACTGAAGTTCATTGGTGTGTGAGTGTGTGTCTGGAAAATGCTGTATGAATTAATTGGTGAATATTTCTTCCACTGTTATATCCTTGAAGTGCACAACAAGACTGGAAAAATGCAGTGTATTAATTTACAATTCATTTATTCATCCTTTTTTTTGGGGGGGGGGGTCTTTGCTCCCAATTCTCCGTTGGAACTGTTTCATTTTATGCATGAAAACTGTTTGCTGGTATAAAATAATTTAGGTTAATAAGTCTACATAGGATCACAGTGGCATTTCAGAACACATAAAAGATAAATGAAAGCAATAATTATGTCTGTCTCTCAGTGTGGAGACAGTATGCTTTTATGTGTTGGTACAGCAGTTTGTTACATTTGTTCAGCATCAGAGTCTGAAAGCAGATTTCTCTGTAAACCTGTTATGCTGTGATACTGAATATAAGAATTGAGGAATATAAGAAATGAGGAAGCTTTGGTTTTTGATCTGGTTTAATATCACCTTAGATTTAACCACATCTTCACATTCATAAAAGACACGAGGTGATGACATGTTCTTATCTGAGGGTATCAACTGTTTTGTCAAATCTGGTGGCATATCTTAGATAAGCACTAGTTGTCTTTCAGCCTTTGTGGCTGGATGCGTTTGGCACGGCGACAGGCACCCAGAGCATTCTGGAGTATTTATTTATGTGGAGGATGAGGGCAGGGTAGCAGTGTTAGTATCAGAGTTTTAAATGGGCTTACAGCCAGTCAGGGAAAATGTTTTTTCCACTTTACTGTTTATGAATTTTTATTTTTTCTTTCTTTTTCACTTGCTGTTAAACTTCAGTTTTATTTATGTATTTTAGTAAAGTTTGGACATCAAAACTACTTGGTTAGGTTTTAGGAAAGGATTCTGGTTTGTGATGTGGAAATATACTGTTCTACCAAGGAATCCTCGCAAAATAACAATATGTGAGGGCATTGGAGTCACTTAGAGCATAAAACCATCAGAGCAGCATCCTTAAAAGTGATCAATTTTATCCCCGACTGATGAAAAAGTTCCAAAGAACTTTTAGGGAAGATATTTCAACACCACACTCAGAGTACTCTGTTTTTACCCTGCTCCTTGTCTGAGAGTTAGAAGTAAGATAATTACATGGGTAGATACCACCAATTCAGACCTTTTAACAAGCCATTAACACTGAAAGTGGATAACTGCTTTGGCAATTAATATTAATTATTATTAAAAAACTATAATTCTCATAATATATTAATCTTTCAATACCTTTTGATTAACTAACCAGGAAATATAAGTAAGTTGAGCTTACGGTTAAAAAACACCACACTGGGTCATATATATTCCAAAAGAAGGTTGTGGCACAATGATATTATTGTAACTGTGCAGCATCCTGTGCTTTTCTCACAAATCCCTTGTGTGTTTTTCTTCATATGTATCCAACCTCATTTCACTCACATGAAAATAAACATATGGACATAACACTTTCATCATGCATGCTTAACACCCACACAATCCAACCAGTGCCCTTTTAGCACACCTGCCACTGTGCCAACACAAGTGCACATTGGGGACTTATTAATTCCCCGGCAGACAAGGGCGCTCCCTTTGTGAGAACAACGCACGGATATGTCGCATAAACCTGTTGACAGCAAAAGCCAGAGGTTTTAGCCTGCAAACATGATAACAAGCCAGTGAGAGAACAAGAAGACTTTAAATGAGAAGAGGTGAGAGGGTATGAATCAGAGGAAGAGATAAAAAATGCAGTGAGAGTGAAGACAATGAAGGCCAAAGGGAGAAAGTGAGACAGAAATGATAAAAAACATGAATAAGAAAGTAAGAATTGTACAAACATGGCGAGGAATAATAAAGTGTGACTGCCAAACTTGAATATGAAATTTTTGGGTTCTCTTTGGAAATCATAAACTAAACAGAGTATGGATCCATTTGTAAGAGTATGAATGCCATAGAAACCCACAGGGCTTGAAGCATTTGTTCCTCCATCGGGATATAACATCGTAGCTTTGGTCTATTGTACACGGTGCTTTGTCCCTAAGGCACACTTGAGCTATGCATATCAACACTTGTTGTCTTGAACTTCAGGAGGGAAGAAAGAGCACTGGCCTTGAAATGCCTTGACATTTACAGATGGGAGGGGGGAGGGGCCATAATGTGAAGTTTTGGGGAGTGAAAGACATACCAAGTTGTAGGACTATTGCCAAATCAAGTTTTTATCATTGAAATAAAGTCCCTGTTATAAAGACACAAGTTTAATGAGTTGCCTAGAATTTGTAATATTTTAAAAAAAGAAAATCAGCTAAAGTATTCAGATCTTTTATTCACAAACTTAAGGTGCAGCCTTTCGAACGGCTCGTCATTTTCTCTGTTTCAGTGAAAACAGGCCAGTTTGGATTCACATTGTATGGCTCTCTTCATCGAAGAAGGCGCCTTATTCAGTACGTGTGTGTTTGAAAATGCACAAGGACTTTATATAAATATGATGTCTCAACAGAGAAAGCAGTTGTTTGTTGCTGTATTAATATTTGTAACTATAAGACTGTCTTAACCTTCGGTTTTCCTACTCAAGGACAATCTTAATTGTTCAGAAGATAATCTGTTATTGTTTTGGCTGTATTCTTTAGGTGATTGTCATGCTAAGAAAGGGAACCTCTGTCTCAACCCTCAAGGTCCCCCTGTGTTTGGTTGCTTTCATTTGCATAAGGGTGTACATTATCCCTGTTCTGGGAAGCGTTCTCACAGCATGGGGCCACCGTACTTCAAGGTAGGGTTTAATGGAGTGATACTGAAACGGCCATCCCTCCAGCAGGTTCTCTCATCTCCGTAGAGGACTTCAAAGGCAAGAAACTCAAGCTTCCCGACAAAGGTCTTCTTTCTTGAATATTTAGTTTAGGTGGGGGCCAGAGGAATCTTAGTGCTTCCAAACTTCCATCATTTCATAGTTGAAGCAACTGTAGCCCTGGGAACACTTAAATCTTTAGTGATTTTTGTTTTTCTAACAATTCTTTTTTCATTCAGTCTTCGAGAGAGGAGGGATTGTCTTTATCCTTTATTATATGAAAAGCTTTCAAACCCTCTGATGATCAACACATTTAGCCACCAACTCACTTCTAATTATAGACTGTGTATAAAAAATGCATGAAGCACTGTTTTATCACTTTTTTTCACCCTCCTTTACATTTGGCCATTGCTAACTAAGGTTTTTGAGCTTGTGCAAGGATGGAGCTCACTGAGAGTCTGAGGTCATGTCCTGTGGTATGGTCAAGGCATTCCTCGGCCACTCAAAGTGTCACTGTATACCTTTAAACAGAGGAAATGCAGGTGGGAAATAAATGTATGTTCGTCATTCCGCGACTGCAGTTTGAGCCACTGTATAACGGTACCACAGCTATTACATGGTGACCCCGGCCAAATCAGGCACGTGTGACGAAATCTAAAATAGCAAATTTATTGGCAAAGAAATGTCATGTCAGTCATTGCTGGCTGGGTTGTTACTGTCATGGGAAAGCACAAACATCCAGTGACGACCAGAGATTTCTCAATTGTTTGTTTTGTGTCACCTGAGGTGTTAAATCTTTTCACAACATAATGTTTAAATTAACTAAATTATAGGAGTAATGTGTTTTGAAGTCTCATAGAAATCCCCTTCTTCTAAAGTGTCTCTACCATGAGTTGTTTGAAAATCAGATTTAAGTTATAGATCTTTGAAACGTGTATTAATTAAAAGTTCAATAAAACCACTCAACCCCTGGAATCCCTGAAAGTCAATTTTTACGTTGAACTAAGCAGGTGGCTTGTCTAACCTCCCTCACTTGGTCTGTCGGGACTGCAGTCAATGTGTACTTTACTTTGGCAAGCAGCGTGATTGCTTCTTAAGCTCTGTCGAAATCTGAGCCTCGGTTTCGATTGTCGTACGTCATTGTAATTGGTCTCAAAGAAAACAAAGAAATGCACATCTTCCCCTGAGATTTTCCCAACAGCATTGTCTTGACAAGCAGCTTCGGTAAGACACTGTAACTGGATTTGCCAAGCAAATATAGTTTCATTCAACTTCTCCTTTAACTCGGTTTACTGGTACCTTATAGGTAGGATTGTAAGGAGATTAGTGGAAACATTTTCTTGATAATTCCATTGGAGACTCTTCTTTTCAGTCTCCTTAAGCCATTCAACATTGTCAAGAAATAAAAACAAACCACTCTCTGGCCCACAGGCTTCTGCAGAATTATTTTTTTTCTGAGATTTCCTGTCTTGACCCCCACCAATCTCTCCCTGAATAAAGTCGCAAGAAAGTTTGTGAGTTATCTCGCTCTCAAAAGAAAGGTCACAGCAGAGGTGGGTTACTCAAAATTGTGCTGTTTGAAGGCCAGCTGCTAAAACATTGGGGCAGGTGTGACACGGAAAGCAAAGCAAGTTTGCAGCGAACATCTGCTCAAGTGCTCTGAAGCTCACAAAACGAGGTGAGAGGGGAGGCTCAGCAGGGAGTTAGTGGCTTGTAAAGTGATGATCCATGTGAGCATGATAATGCAAACCTTTGACACAGGTTTTTTTGTATGTTTTCAGTATGTTCCTCAAACATTCTTTTCCATGCTCCCGAGTGATTCTATATTTATTTCTTTAATCTTTTACATCTATAAACTTATTTTGTTCACAGCAAAATAACAGAAAAATCTTTAGAGGCACATGAAACAGATGGAGCTGGAGATGAGCAAGTTATTCATAATGACTTTTGCCACATCAGGCAGAAAAGATCAAAACGTGCTTTAGCAGAGAGGCCAAAGTTTCAGTTTAATGTTCAACAGTGTGTAATATATCTGCTGTAATAAAAGCTGCTGAAAGCATTTGGGCCATCTGTGTTTTTTCCTGCTGGAAATCTGTGTGTCAGTCCACTATGTTTGATAGTCAAACAATATAACGGAAACCTTCAGTAACTTATTGGTGTGTAAATATTACTCGACAAATTTCCAGCTAAGCATTTATTCTAGCTGAATCTGACGACAATTACTTAAGACATTAACTGAAAAAAAGTAATAGTATGAGGTGAGTTAAGAGGTTGATTTACCTGCTAATCAAAGCAAAACATTGGTCTAGGTTTCTAGAAACAACAGATGCCTGTATGTCTCTGGTCCTCCACAAGTGAAAACCTTACAGTATGAAGCAGTCTGACTGGGGGGGGTTACATGTTCTAACTTATGGGGGTCTTGTGTTCAACTCCAGGAGTGGCCTTTCTGTTTTCACTGTGTTTTGTCATGGACACCATTTACACCATTCTACTTTTAGACCGTTGTCTTAGTCATTTGCTGCTTGGTCAGGTGTAGACAACAAAACTTCAAGGACAAAGTGAGGAAAAGATCACTTCAACAAAAATACAGCCTTTAAAAAAACCTGAAAATTCCTCACAGTGTCATAATGGGTCCAAGTGAGAGCAACACCACAGCCTTTTTGGCATAGAAATGTTGAGCAGAGGTTACATGTATCCAGGGTGTGACTCTGATGTGACACAAATCTGCAATTTGTAGAAATGCGAAATGAGGGAATTTCACTCCAGGGACTTGGCTGGGAGAGTCATTATTTGCATCCTTCACATCCACACCTCTGTGTGGTCATGTAATAACGTTCATGTCGGGTGAAATTGAGGGAATTGGAGTAAAGTGAAATACACATTTAAATGTAATGGATCATAACTGTGAGGCTCAAGCACATTCAAATGATTCACGACTGAATCAGTTTAATAGGATGATATGGATTTATTCAGACTTCATTAGTTATGAATAAGCTTGACATGTTCTAACATAGACATTTCAACATTACTTCATCCATCAGTGCTGATTTTTGAGGATGATATGAAATATTTATAGGTGGAACATGCACATATGTGCACTGTATAGTATGTCTGTGAGCACTTGCATGGGCTGCATGTAGTATATCATGAACACTTGACATCGGGACAGCTTCACGACCATGAACAATGAAGGCAGCAATAAAGCCAGTGATTCACACTCTGTTATCAGCACTTTTCAGTCCTGATGTAGGTAATATCCTCCCAACATACAGCATGACTAATTCAGCATATGCCTGGTGGGTTAGAGCATGTCGGTATGTTCTCACTTAGTATAAAACTGAATAATAAAAAACGATGCAACTGAATGAGTTGCACAAAAACGATGACATTGAAAGAAAATTATTAGAAATATATTGATGTGCACTTTGTGTGCAAACTGTTTGTTCTCATGAAACAGACTTAAAGGGTGCAGACCAAAGGGGGTAACAGCTCATTAATATTAGATAAATGCCATATCTGATGAAACAGCAAAGGAATGCCATGCTCCTGCTGGAGATACAGAGCACTTGATGCCAGGGCTAAATTAGAGAGAAATGTCAAATTCTTTTACAGTGAAGTTGTGCAACATTTTAAACTTTACATGTTCTTGGTGCCAGATTTTTTGGTCCGCCCCGCAGTAAGATTTTAACACCAATATCCCATCCACTGACACATTTTTTTTAATGACTTCATTTTATTCTGATGAATGCAATACAGGGGAGATATACATGTGGAGGGTTAAATTATATGAGAGCAGAGCAGCAAGCAGGTGCTCTCAAGCTTGAAAAATACAAAACTCATTCGCTTGTCATCTCTGGTTGTCAGTGAAACAGAAAATCTGTGTTAAAAATGCGTATTGGGATCTGGCACATTTACCAAATCACAATACCAATCTGGTCTTAGAGATATTTTGAACAAGCACGACTGCTTTAACTTTATACGGCATGGTTGATTTTCATAGTGAAGCAGAAATGCACACATGAATGTATGAAGAGAGACAAAAATGAACACAAAAAAGAGATGGAGAAATGAATGACCTTCGGGAAATTAACTGCGGAAGAAATGCAAAGGAGAGATAATGGAGACACAAATGCTTCTTATAGATAAAACTGTACAGTGATTTAATTTTAGAAACAAAATGACAATGTAATGCATAAATAATAAATGTTGGGAAACTTCAAATTAAATGACTAAGCCAGAAATATTTGTATTAATTTTGGATGATGGCAGTTTGAGACCTCCATACATATATAGGTGGGATAAAGAGCCACAGAGTATGTGACCTTTTCACAGAAGCTGTCAGCGCTGCCTGCTGCTGGACAGGTAACTCTGGTAACCAAGTCAGCAAAGGAAAAGCTGGCCTCATCCTTCCCTCCACCAGTCAGCACAATGTGAAGAAGCCGTGTGTTCCTGTCAGACCAGACTGCAAAAGAAAAGTAAGCAGACTGCTTACTTTTCAGTCTGGACTTACTAAAAATGCCCTTTTCTCTTTATTGTAGCTTAACAACTTCATAGCAAAAAATAAATAAATAAATCATAATATTTAATGGCTTCTACAAAAAAACCCAAAAAACTTTTGAAACTTGGTGAACCCATTACATTTAATGTGGACCTGAATCACTGTTTAAAATTCTGAGAACGGACAAAGGCCTTGGTGGAGAACAGCATGTCCTAGTTTCTAAAGGGTGATTGTACTGCTTAACCACTTTCCCCAGTTTATATTTGCATAATTAGAGTTCTGCAATGTAGACAGTGTTTCCATGAAGGACCTGCAAGAAACCTGATAAAAGATGCGAGTACAGTGACTTGTTTGTCAGAGGAAAAAAAATCAATTAAGCATCTTCTATTCAAAGCCTCTGCACTGTGTATGACACTTGTGTTATAAATAATCTTCTGTTGACATGCACCTGTCCGAAAATTCATATTTGTAGTTAAGCATTGATCTGCATGCTGAGAGCAATTATTTTAGCAAGACAAAATAATTTAGTAAAGTATAAAGTTCCCTGAGTCCATGGTTGTATCCCCAGTACTCATTATTGAAGCACATGGAGCAGGTGGATGATTTGGTGGAGTGGAATTGGTTCTGAAAAGCAGTTAGGGCTTGATAGTGAGACTTCCAGATAAGGATAATTAATCTTGTGAAAGTGCTGGCAGATTGATTAGCCAAAATAGATTGCAGGTGATAGGGAACCTAGTTGTTGCAATGAACCATAATGTCTGCATTATAACATTTAGTTCCGCCTAATGTACCAGGGCCATGGCACCTTGATGTTACCTGGCAAGGAAAATTAATTGAAGGCTCTTTCAGACTCATACATCATAGTTTGAATGTTACCCTGCATTGAAAGACACATTCTTTAACTTCACAGGGAGAAGGGAGGAAAACCCTGACCTTCCCATTGTTGTGAAGCCTTCTGACAGTTTTAAGCTAAAGCTTTGTGGTTGATTTGTTTATTAGCCTTCAATGTTATTTTAACTAAGGTTATGTGTACTAAACTTAACTGATGCAAGATGTTAACTTGTACTTTGTGAAAGGTTAAAGTCAACATCTGGTGATATTTCACATTATTATTGTTGACAGGATACTGAACTTAACAGATCCAGATCTGGTTCTAGTTCATATTGTTACAATATGATGCAAAGATATGGACACAACTGCGTCCCAGTGATGTATCTCAAATCTACAAATTAAATTCATGCTGTGTAAAATTTAAAGGGAACCACTATGCTTGAAAAGCTCTTTAGCAACTAAAGAATATTAGTAAGCACACACACACATACATACATATATTGTGACCTCTTTGGGACAAAGTCACCCTTTTGTTTGAGTTCCCCCTCTGCTCTTCAGTGTAAAATTCTAAATCTAACAATTCAGATGTGATTAAAGTGCACATTCCAGACTTTAATTAAAAGTCATTTTCATACATTGCAGTTCCACCATATAGAAAAAACAACACATTTTATACACAATACCCCACATTTAAGGGCACCGTAATGCAAAGGGACAAAGTTATAGTAGGTATATTAAATCAGCCATGTTCAGTACTTTGTTTCATATCTCTTACACACAATGCCGACGATTGATATACATCCACAGGAGCTGAGTAGCTTCTGTAGTGATGCTTCAGCCTCCTTCAGCTCTTCCTTTTAAGTTTTTTTCTCCGACACATGGAAGGCATGCTCAATTAGATTTAAATCAGGTGACTGACTTGGTCATTCAAGAATTTTCTATATTTTTTTGCTTTGAGAAACAGCATTTATTGGAACTTGAGCAAATCAGATGTTTCTATCCACCTCAGAATTCATTGTGCAGCTGCCATCAGCAGTTACATCATCAATGAAGATAAATGTGTACCTGTGGCAGCCATACATGCCCTTTAACCATATGCCATGACACCCCCACCATCGTGTTTAACAGATGATCTGGTATGCTTTGGACGTTGGAGAGGTTATTCTTGGTTACGTCTATCCATAACACCTTTTTCCAGGATTCTACATGCTTCTTTAAGTACTGTTTACTGTTTTTGTGGTTAGCTATTGGTCTGCATCTTGCAGTGTAGCCTCTGTATTTCTGTTCATGGAGTCTGAGGAGCAGAGGGTGGAACTAAAAAACAACAAAAAGAAAACAAACATTATGGAGGGCATATCGGTTCATATTCGGTCATCCGTTTTTCCATACCCACTTCTTTCTATTGGGGATCAAAGGGGGCTGGAGAACTAACGCAGCTGCCATCTGGCCTCCTCCTCCTCCTAGTCTATCAACATGCATGTTGTTGGACTCGGGGTGGAAGCCAGAGTACCTGGAGAGAGCCCCCACAGGCACCAGGAGAACACACAAAGTCCACACAGGAAGGCCTCAGCAGAGATTTTAACTGGGAATGTTCTTGCTGTGAGGTGTCAGTCCTAACTCCCTCACCACTCTGCAGCTGATGTCAGTTCTTATGAATATTTAAAATATAAAGCCTTGTGAGCATCACCGCTCTCACCGCCAAGAAACAATGTAGTGGAAATGGAAGAATAGAATCACCAAATCTGCTGAATACATAGCATACTGGGCAGTGCATTAACCAGCAGCCAATTGCTGGTATATATTTTGTTCTGTGTGGGACGTTTATCTCAAAAGTGATTAATGGCAGAATGAACCTAGTTTGATCTGACAGATTCACGCTGTTTTAAGGTAATGCCTACCCCTGCTGGCAAACACTTCCCCCATCTGTCTTTTATAATTTGATATCCTGCTCTACCATTTGTTAGAACACATCATTTAGTGACTATACTGTATAGAAAGTGATTAATGGAAATTTGTGAAAGTAAAACAGCTTGAAAAATCTCTACCATTTGTTAAAAACTTGAATTTTTTTGTTTCTTTTTTATTAGACATTAAATTGTCAGTTTCATAACGATAAACCCAAGATAACTGGGAGAAAATGCAATTTGAAACAAAAGGTCATGTTAAAGCATTTTATAACTGTGGAATATCTTCATGTTTTTACAAGTCTTGTCTTTATGTTTTAGGGTCAACAAGATAAAAGAAGTTTTGATATGCTGTATTGGAAAATCCTAACAATACTCGCTCTTACTCACCAGTGGTTGGATACGTATCCCAGCCAACGTGTTAGAAATCCACTTACTTTGTTTCTACTTTCACAACCAAAAACAGTGACAGAGTTGTCACAGTTGCATCTGTCTGATACATGATGACTATATATAACATTTGCTTTAAAAGAACTGCTGTGAAATTTTGAGTTTCAGGTTGTTTGATGTTGCTAAGTTTTCTCTGTAGCTGTTAATTTGGATCCCCCTTCAGATTTCCTTCCTGATCCTTCACCCCCCGACCACTGTCTACAGAAGTGGACATGTACTTCACTGAAAGCCACAAAATGAGTAACCATGTAGACTTATCAGCCATAACATTAAAACGCCTGACAAGTAAAGTGAGTAACATCCTGTTCCAACGCAATGTTCTGCTGACTGTCAGATGTTCTTTGTCCATGCCTTGATTGGTCAGAACTCTTTTTAGGTCATGAGGAGGACCTACTCAATATATATAGCTGGAGTTCATAAGATAATGGCTGATAGGTGTACATACAGAAATGGTGAAAAGGTGAAAAACCTGAAGTTGTTGTGAAAATCTGATCCCAGTTAAAGTTAAGTTGTACTTTGTGAAGTTTTACTGTGAAACCAGTTACACCAACTGGTGGATGTTAGCTAAAAAAGAAAGAACAAGCTTTCTAAAATCATTACCCAAACAATCTAAATTAGATGAGATGTATGCAGTGTGCAGTGAAGAAAGATGAAAACTAACATTAACCAATTAAAATGTTCACACTTCATGTACACTGAAACTCTATATGTTATAATTTTCCATGCAGCTGGTTCTCAGGAGGTCTTGTAAAGTGTATTTTTCTGATAAATTTTCCACAGAAATCCTCTCTTCCTTTTCACTGAAACTGTTTTCTTTGAAACAGTATAAATGCATATATACTGATGTCTCCCACAACACCCTATGAGTTTATTCCACCTCGATGATCCCATGTTTTACAGCCTTTAGACTAAGCAATTATGATCTTTTATTTAGCCCGCTCTGCTCGGATCAATACCTGGTTTGCATGGCCACAGTCCGGTGGCTCTGTTATGAGGATGCACTGCCAGTCTGTTGAGAGGCAGAACCCCTGTTGATTATGCTCTCCCTGTTTTATATTTTAGTTGTCCTGGAGAGAACTGCAATGTCAATGCAATATCAAAGTTAATGTTTGTGAGAAATGACTCTGTCCTTTTGTGCAACACAGAAATAGCTTTTGTGACAGATGCCATTTATTCCTGGTAAATTGTGATTGCTTTTTCGTACTCCTCCCTTGATCTTTATTGTTATCCAGAAGACTAATGATTCCAATCAAAAAGAAAAAAAAATCATTTAAAAGGGAACAATGTGTGCCTCACAATTTGGTCTTGATTAAAACTGGTCATTTTCGGTTGCTGCCTCATCTCCATGTTGTCTGCATGTTCGTAGTAATGTATTTGTGACACATTCAGGTACATAGCTGGAGTTTTTGTCGGTGCACTATGATGTTTCATTAATGACATTAGAATTAGATTTTATTCTGCACTTATAGACTTTGAAATCAGAGTTGATTGCAATTTGTTTGGGTTTATCAGTCATCTCGCTTGGTTGCTGCTGAAGTTTCTCTGAAATTGACTGAAGCTTTGGAAGGTGTCACAGTATATACAACCTGCATTTCAAATAAATCCCTTGGTTGGAGACCCAGTGGTCAAACCTATCTGAGGACATATCGAGCAGATTATTGATTTTTAACACGTCACTTCATCTTCATCAAATGGCATTGAGACCTGAGTGCTCCAACAGAGACAGCTTTGTCCATCCCCCATTCTCTTTCTGTCTCTTACCCTCCATATTTCTCCCTCAGTCCCCCCTCAGCTCCCTTCATCCTGCCCTCTTTCCTTGACTTCATCCCACCCTCTCCTCCTTCCTCCCAACCTCTTCTTGTCTGAATCCTATGGTTATTACCCAGAGGAGGGTATCAACACTGACGACCGTGAATCAACTTTCTCCTGCTGCCAGCACAGATACACAGTCCTCTCAGTGCCCCACATACTGGAGCGGTAGAGGTCAACAAACAAACAAACAAAGCAAAACGACTGTGCAGAGACTGTGCTGTATCAACATCCAAGTGTCTCTTCTGCTTGAAGAGCAATAGAGGTTATTTAACCTGTGTTCTTCATCTTCTCTATCTGTTATTTACATCAATTTAGAAAAGCAAATTAAAGAAATAGATTACAGGACTTCATGGCATGTAGCCTCTTCATATCTCCTTTCTTGCTCTCGCTGTAAGTGCGACTTTGGATAACATGCCCAAAACATAAAAACGTATCTGAGGAAAGACGGCAAAGAAAACAAAACAAAACGACAAAAACCAAAGCATTAGAAAAATATATTATTCAGTGTTGCTGTTAGCTTTTTTGAAATGAGGCAAAAATGTACTCGTCTTAAGCACAATGTGTTATGGAGGAGCAGTTCATGACTTTTCTTGAGCAACAGCTGCTAAATAAATATCAGTGATAAATGAGCAACCTCTTCTTCTCCAGGATTTGCAACTTGTTTTCAGAGCTTTTGAAAGGGTCTCATTTGAGCCCCTGATGGCTTTGCATCAATCACCATAAACAACACAAGAACCCCCAAACCAATGTCTTTATCACTTTGTAGTTGGTTCTGACAGGTTTAAAATGACGAAATATCACAGCAGCCTCTCATATACACATACACGTCAGGGAATATGTGAGACCAACAAAAAATAAGCTATGAGGTGAGTGCTTCTTTTTGTTGGATTCAATTTATTGTTATCCTCAGCGTTTGAACAGCTAGTTATGGTGTTCTGTCATAAGTCCCTTGACAGTCTGTTACACCAAAGGGCATTATCAACAGCAGAATAAGTGCACACTTTGGTCCATAGCATCCAAATGCGGTATGCTTCACTGGCACATTCATTCCATACTCTCAAGACAGCTTTGCCTGCAAGGCCACAATCATTTCCCTCTGCACTGGAGGACATAAGGCGATTCTTATTTTGCAATCTGTGCTTAAAGAAGCATGAAACATCTCATCAACTGAAAATGGCTGGCAGTGGCTCGGATGGTGTGTCATTTTCCTCCTCACTTCCATAACATGGGCAGTTACAAAGTCTTGAAAATATGTTTTTGGTTTGTGCCACTTTTTGTGGGCAACAAATGACTAAGAGGCATGACAAATCTGAAGAACCGAGTGTCACAGAGGGATTTTATTCTTGTCCTTTGTCTGAGATAGTTATAAATAGAGGTCTGTGTTTCTTTACCGTTTCCTTCCAGATCAAATGAAGATGAGTGAACCGTCTCCTTTTCCAAAAATCCTATATTGCATGTCAGTGAAATCACTTTATAATATTTCCCTCTCTCGCAACATCGAGCAAAGTTGATGGGATGATCACGGTGTATGTAGCGCATCAAATGCAATTGTGAGCTGCTTTACCCTTTGCATTTCTAGGCCACATTCTTACTGACAGTTCTCCTGATGTTTGTTTATTGTATAGTATGCAGCGCTTATACGAAGCTCAGTTTACACACAGCCAGACATAATACTTTTTCAAGCATTTCATTTTGATGATGATAGACTGTGAAGATGACAGAGGAAGCTGTAAAGCACGAGATACCACTGATGAACCACTGTTGTGTTATTCAAGATTGCAAAGTCTAAACTTGGAAAATGAAAACAATAATTTAACAAATCCAATACATTTTATTTTTACTTTTAATGTGCAGCTCATGATAACAGCAAAAAATAACTACCATTAAAACAAAGTGACTGTATAACAAACGTTTAACTCCAAAATGTCCACTTTGCATAACATATCAACAACTGTTGAGACCCATAGGGCGATATTCGTATTCTTACTGTTGGAGCATAATACTTGAAACACATAAGTGTAATACATGTCATCATGTTAATGAATAAGCAAGAATAGTATTATGTAATGACAGAATAAGACAAAAGGTAAAGCTCTTCTATTCCACCAAAAAATCCCATTTTAAGAAAAACCAAAGGAAACATACAGACAAGCTATCGGCAACAAAAAACTAACATGTCACGATTTATGTTCTGTTTCATGAGCTTCATCACCAGCCTTGTCTTGAATCATAGATCCACTGCCATAGTTTCCTCGAGCCTGAAGTCGAGCAATCCTCCTTCAGAGCCATCTTTGTTGTAAGTTTTCATACTTTCATAGCTGCGCTCGTCCTCCGCCATAGTCACTGAGGAGAGTGCTTAGGATTTTCACAGGCTGTTACTTTTTTCTGTGAGGAGATCCTCATCCTGCCTTGCTGTGCTATGTTATATTAATAAACATCAGTGACTCTGAAAAGACCCTGCATTTGTGTCCTGAGGTCCCTGACAGAACAATAAAAACAAGCAAACGGACAAAATAATTGTGAGACAAAGGAGCGGTAGCTAACTTAAGATAAAAAGGATTTGTTTCTTTGTCTTGCTCCTACAACAAGCATAAAGAGATGCTTTACATGCATTTTAAATGGTTCACTTTAGAAAGGTTTGTTTACAGTACAATGCTAATGAGAGCAACTTTTTCTTTTTCCTAAAAAAAGGAAGGTTGAGACCCACCTCTCACAACTATGTATGATATAGCTTTTGATATTGAGAAGTTTCACCACCCAATGGAATCCCACATTCACAGGTGTAAATGGCCTGATTATAGAAATGCATCGACCAACTCTTCAGTCTCTGTGCATCCCAAATTTACATTGAGCTTAGCACAGGAAAATGAAAGGTACTCTGGACTGACCAAAAGCACTTTTCATATAATGTTAAAAGACTTTGTATCTGTTGCTTTGTTCAGTGTTAAACTCGAGTGTTGTTACATCTGAGCCTCCGGGCTTCCAATGTCCTTCCAAAGGCCCTTTGGACATAGTCGCTCCCTCTGTCTCGAGTTGCACTTATATCATTTTACAACATTTTACCGCACCATTTACACCGTAAGCACAGCAAAAACTGAACACCCAGGATTTTGTGCCTCTCTTGATTAGCAGAGTGGGAAGGCAAGTCAGTGCTTAAACTAACAGAATTTAAAGCATAAACAAGTCAACATACCTCAAAAAATAAATTTTTAATAAAGGGCAACGTTATTTCGGGTGGCTGAGCAAAGTTCAACGCAACCCTCAAGAGGGGAAACGGAACATTTTTATTAAAGTGTATGCAATTGGGTTACCTAATACAGGTATTCACCACAAGTTGTAGATTTTTATTTCAGCACTTTTGACTCAGTTTTTTCATCACTAAAAATCCCCAAGCAAAAACTAACTGTGGGAAGGAGAAGTTAAAGGACAGCAAGAAGAACGAGGCTGTTTTCAGTGACATCTTGTCAGGCTCCTGGGGTAATGGAACACAACTAAAGTTAGAAAAAGTGTGTTAGGATGAAGAATGACATAAGCTGTTGTGATACGGTGGCCTTGATTTTCTTTGCTTTTTTTTTTTTAGGTTTTCTCCTGGTGTCCTCTGAACTGTCCCGGGAGACAAAGGGATGGAGGGGGAATGAAGAGAGTAGGTGAAATGTGTTTATGAGTTTGGATGAAGTGGGTGAGTACTCAGCAGTGTGTTCGTCTGGCTGAAGGGTCGAGATGTTTGGCATGCAGTTTGTTTGTGATCAGTTTTAGTTGGTTGTGCAACTCCATGAAACTTGTGCCTGTGTGAAAGCATCGTGGATGTTTGATTGAGTGAATCACTCTGTTGACTACAGGTTTATGCTCTCCATGGGGATTATATACCTTGTTATTGACCAACGGATCTCATTCAGAATGTTTTGGGACAGCTTAAAAAAAAAGAGAAGTAGTGACAAAAGAAGATTAACAGAGAGGATGAAAGGAGAAAAGAGGAGACACAGAGTGCAGGAGATTATTCTCCTTCGTCTTTTGGATCTTTACTGCTATAGTTAAGGGTGCTTGCTGCACTTTTCAACTATGCCTTCCTATTAATTATTGAAGCATTCAGATGAATCTTTTATGCACAGGAAATTAAAGAACAGAGTGGAGGAATACATGGATGAAATAAGTGATGAAAGAAAGCAGCACAAAAGAGACAGAAAGAGATATATGTGACGTAAAATGTGAATCTGAAATAGTCAGACCAGATATTAAGAGTTTTTTTTTCTCCTGCCAGCTTCACTGCATAAAATCCAATTTTTGTCCAGTTATGTCAGGAGAGCAACTCACTGTCCGAAGTCACCACAAATGAAGTCATATGACAACATTTCTGTTTGACCGTCTGCATAAAACCACAAGAATACATCCAAGGGTAAAAAAGGGCAGCCCAAAAGAGACATATTACGCAATTTTTAACAAGTTGACATAGGTTCCTGAGATCTATTTAAAATAAGCAGACCAGGCTTTGATCAAAATATCTGTTGGTTTAAGCACAGTGGACCCCCTCTCGTTCCTTCTGAAACACCTCTCCTGAGAGCAGGCTGTTTGAGGGGTGGAGACCGTGAGCATCTGCTCACCCTGCTCATCCCATCCCTTCTGATGGGGTGAGCAACTGCTTACCCTGCCTAACCCCTCGCTTCCTTTCCTGGGGTTGTTTTTGAGAAAGACGTCTGCTTCACCGTACCATGACAAGAGCTGAGTTCACTGCAGGGGAGGAGGAAAGTTTTCAAACAGAAAGTGACTGTCTCTGACAGAATGGGGCAACAGTAAAAAGTATTTTTCACGTATACCTTTTCCAGCTGGGACTGTTGCATCTTTATTGCGCATTGCATCATGTCTGAAAGTAGAGAGGCAGAATGGAGGGGTGGGGGGGTAAAAGACATTCCGCTGCTGATATTCCTCTTAGCTGGCAAGGGAGATAGTAACAGGGGCTAATTGACCCTTTGTGTGTGTTTACACACATTAAGCCAGCATAGGAGAACTTGCCAACACTACGTTTAATATGGCGAAGAGTTTTGAGGAGAGGGCCGATGTTGCATTGAAAACACACATGAACCACTCAGGTGTCTGAAATTACAGAACATAACTGTTCAAGTAACTAATTAAAGGCACAACAATAATGTTAATCTTTCAAAGAGTGACAGCAATAACTTCTCAGTGGTTGGTGCATGCCATCTTTTTTACCTAAGCTGTTAATGTTAGCTACGACTAAAGTAGAAAATATATAGATAACTAAGAGTAAATTGACAGTAAAGTCGCCACTGCATTAGAGACTAAGAGAGAGGCAAGATGGTAGTTTGATTAAGTCTAATGCAGTTGGGGCAATGCAGTGTTTCTCATAGAATTATTTATTGTGCCAAACAAACAGATTTTACATTTTTGGAGGTGTGTACCTATCTGAGCTTCTCCCCTGCTAACCATAATAACCACAGTTATGGACACGGCAGTACTGTGACTTGCCTGCTGCACACAAAGGCCGTCCTTTGAGTTTTTGTTGTGCAGTTTATTTATGCCTCCTACATTCAAGCTACCAGAAACAACAACGACATAAAACAGCTGTGAAAATTTGTGCATCTACATCAATTTGAAAAACTTTGAGTGCAGGCGCTGAAATTGGATTTTATGTTTTTCTGAAATCTAGATAGTTTTGCATAGCAACACCTGCAAGATTTTTCTTAAACTCTGAAATGTACAAAGAAATGATTATTAGAACAGTTTTGAATAGAAACTGTTTTCTTTGTTGAAATGTATCTATCTTTGATAGTGTAACTGTTTTTTTCAGTTCAGCAATCCATCCATCCATTTTCTATACCTGCTTAACCCAATTTAGGGTCGCGGGGGGGCTGGAGCCTATCCCAGCTGTCATTTGGCAGGAGGCGGGGTACACCCTGGTGAGGTCACCAGTCCATCACAGGGCCACACAGAGACAAACGAGATACACAACCATGCATGCTCACACTCACTCCTAGGGACAGTTTAGAGTCACCAGTTAACCCAACATGCATGTTTTTGGACAGTGAGAGGAAGCCGGAGTACCCAGAGAGAACCCACGCATACATGGGGAGAACATGCAAACTCCACACAGAAAGGCCCCAGTCGGGATATTGGAAAATATTGGAAAATTACACAAATTACACTGGTATCGGTTCAAACGGTACCCGACTTGATGAGGGCTGCATGGCAAAAGACATGGTTGTTTAGGACAAAATGACACCAGCTCACTAACTGAACACAGCATACTTTTTTCACATCATGTCCTCTGTTCTGCACACTCTACAGGCACCACAACTAGCCTAAACCTGATGGGATATTTCCAGTGGTGAAAATGTATCTGACAGAAACAACCTCCTGTTGTGTGCTACATGTGTGAAAAGGCATCTTCAGTCAATTTTTGGACCTGATTCTCTGGACATTGTTCAAAGTTAATGTGTGATACACCTTGAGAAAGATGGGGTAAAGTGGAGAGCAGACTAAAAGGGTAACACAGGCCTGGTGTGTGTGTGAGAGAGGGAGAGAGACAGAGAAAGAGGGAACAACAGCGGGGGACAGAGAGGACAAAGTAAAAAGGTGTAGATGAAAGGAAACACCCTGCAGCTATGGACTGGATCACACATCTCAAACAAGCAATTTGAAACCTTCCTCCTGTATAGCGCTTTATTCACACAGTCAGAGGTAATAATGATCATGCTGTACCTGTCACATTTGAAGTATGGATTGCATTTGAGCGATAATAGCTACTTTTACAAGCCTATTTATTTATTTTCAGCTGTGATTTACTGTATGACACAGGATGACTAAAAGAACAATTTCAAAGTCAATATATGGACCCTACATCATAGCAAACCCAGGAAACACCCCAGCAACAATCTCATAATTTCCTGATAAATACACAGAACACCACAGCAATAACACTGTAAAAGGACATTGTGCAAAACATAATGAAACCTTGTAACTAATTGGGTATTTACCCAATTAAAGCATTCAGACTCAGCACAGCAGTTTGATTTAGACCTTTTGTACAACATATAAAAATGTATTCCGCTTTGTTTCTCAAAGTAAAGTTGGCTTTACATTCTGCGAGGTCAGGCCTTTGTTGATTGGATTTGTTCAGCATATTTCATAGATACTCTGTTGTATTTAGATCTGGATATTTCCATGCAGAACAGTGTTTCCCAACCCTGGTCCTCGAGGCACACTGCCCTGCATGTTTTCCATGTTTCCCTGCTCCAGCACACCTGATTCAAATGAATGGGTCAGGTCTTTAAGCTCTGCAGAAGACTGAGGAGGTGGAAAACATGCAGGGCGGTGTGCCTTGACGACCAGGATTGGGAAACACTGCTGTAGAATATTGACCAAAGCATCACAGTGCCCATCAATAGCTTGACGTCTTCCCATGGTGCTTCCTGACACCGCGTCTTTCTCAAGTAAGCGACGCACACAAACTCAGCTATCCCCAGGACATAAAAGAAAACACGGTACATCGCACCAGGCCTTTTGTATGCATAGCTCCACGGTCCACTAATGCCCATTTAGCCATTCCAGGCGTTCTTGTTGATCGATACATGGTCAACATGGGCTCTCTGACCAAGCTGGAGCTGTTTTTCCAGTATCTTTTTTTTTTTTCCCCCATTTTAGAAATTTGAGCTACAATAGGTCTTCTACTATATCACACAACACAGGGCAGCTTTCCCTACCTATGACCCTGTTGCTGGATCACTCCCTCCTTTGGGAGGTACTGATCCCTGCAAACTGGAAGCATGGAGTTATGGAGGTGCTATGACCCAACCATCTACCATCACAATGTCTCCTTGTCCGACTTGCTCAAATGTTGTCTCAATGTTTTTCACTTCACCTGTCTGTGGTCAAAATGTCATGGCTGATCGGCGTTTATCTGTCTTTGTCAGCACAGATCTTCGTATTTTATGTGGATTATTCAGTCGTAAAGAACAAGCCATGGTCTTTGTTATTGATCTGTTTCATGCAAGAAACTTTTGAGACTGAACAAAAACGTAAATGATAGAATTCAGTGGTTTACAAATCATCTAAACCGTATATTTATTTTGTATTTCACCATGTTTTTTTAGAGCGATACATGCATGTATTAATTTTCAAGCCAGTAACAAAAGAGTTGCATTTATCTATTATACTCATATTTCATCCATCCTCTGCCTTCATCAGAGTACTGTGAAAAGAGCTTCCTTTCAACCACACTTCTACCCACACAAACAGGATCACAAAAACACAAAAATCCCAAACAATCATTCCACAAATACAGTAATTGTTTTTCAGTGACACACTCAAGAACAACAGCCCACGTGGTTATATAGTCTTTGAATAAGTCATTCAAGTCAAAAGACCAATGTTTTAATTTATTAGATATGTGATTTTTGTAAATAATCTTGTAAATAGATATTATTGTGATTTGTTGAATGCTTCTGACTTCAGTATTGTTGAAATAACAGCTTAGAAGCATTATTTGACATGCTTCTAAGTTGAGGAACATTTTTCAAAAGTAGATATGAGGAGAGGTGAGCCCTGTCAACGGTTTTGAATTGATGACTGTAACTGGCAGTGATGGTTGAAATTGAGATAAGGAAGATTATGAGGTTGTTTGGCATTGTGCTAGGATAATGACTCTGGGCTAAAAGCTGATTTTGATTCCTGTGGTGCAGAATTTTATGGCCCTTGAGCATTCCCCAGAAGGCACCAGTGTGAAGAGAGGGTTGATTTGTGCCTCTCAGAATGCTGCTGGCTTTTTGGAGGTGACATTATGTGAAGATGCCATCCATTTAGGGGAAGGAATGTCCTTGTCGGCATTGTTTGACTCTCAAAGCTCCTTACTGTGCCTTAGTTTATTATGTTTTGTTTGACTTTCTTGGTGCTCAGTGCAAGTTTTTGAGAGTACAGCATTGCCCTTTTGTCAATTTCATGTTTGTAAGATTTCTTTTTTCTTTTAGCACAGCAGACCAGACACTGTTACATCATCTGTGACTTTAATGTTATGTTATGTTTATGTATTTAGCTGACGCTTTTATCCAAAGCGACTTACAAATGAAGATATAAGATGCTATATAAAAAGCTAACAATAAACTACATAGAATGAACCCACCAGTCCGACTCTGTCATAGGTAACAGAGTAGAGATAGAGTGCAGAAATAGAGGGAAGTGCAGAAAGATAAAGTGCAGAGATAGAGGGGGTAGGGAAGTACAAGGTAAGTGCTAGGATAAGAGATGCTCTCTGAAGAGCTGGGTTTTCAAGAGTTTCTTGAAGATATACAGGGACACCCCTGCTCTGGTAGTGCTTGGTAGGTCATTCCAGTTAGGAGAGCATTGCAGTAGTCAAGGCGGGAAATGACCATGGCCTGCACCAGGTGGCATGTTGGGTTAGGTATGGTCTGATCTTTCTTATGTTTAGTAATGCAAAGCGGCATGAACGAGCAACCGAGGTAACGTGATCTTTGAAGGTTAGTTGGTCATCAATCATGACACCCAAGTTTCTAGCAACCTTTGATGGAGCCAGAGATAGGGATTCAGTTTGGATGCAGGTGCTGTGGTGTATGGTTGGTTTAGCTAGGACGACAAGCAGTTCAGTTTTTGGGAGGTTAAGTTGGAGGTGATGGGCTTTCATCCATGTTGATATGTCAGAAAGACAGTCTGAGATTCGTGCTGAGACCATGTGGTCGTCAGGTGGGAATGACAGACAGAGCTGGGTATCATCAGCATAACACGGGTATGAGAAGCCATGTGATCGGATGATCTGTGGCAAAGAGAAGAGGCCCCAGTACTGAACCTTGGGGTACCCCTGTGGTGAGGTGGTACGCTGCAGAAGTGTGACCAAGCCAGGATACGTTGAATGACTGACCAGTGAGGTATGATTCAAACCAGGAGTGTGCTCTCCCTGTGATGCCTATGCTAGAGAGTATGGACAAAAGGATACTGTGGTTGACAGTGTCAAATGCAGCCGATAAGTCGAGCAGGATAAGTACAGAGGACTTAGCTGTCGCTCTGGCTTCCTTTAAGGCTACTGTCACAGCTAACAGAGCCGTTTCGGTGGAGTGTCCACTTTTAAACCCAGATTGGTTCGGGTCAAGGAGGTTGTTATGTGAGAGGTAATCGGTGACCTGCTTAAAGACCGCCCTTTCAATGGTTTTAGACAGAAACGGAAGGAGAGAGACCGGCCGATAATTCTCCACATGAGTTGGAGGGAGGGAAGGTTTCTTGAGCAGCGGTGTAACCTGAGCTTGCTTGAATGTGGTAGGAAATGTGCCCGATGTCAGTGAAGCATTAATCACATGCGTGACTGCTGCAGTTACAGTAGGAGCAATGGATTGGAGAAGATTAGTAGGAATGGGGTCCAGCAGGCATGTAGTAGGACGGCTACATGTGAGAAGTTTAAATGAAGGGTAAATGAGGAAAATGATGCAGTAGGACTTCTGCATGCAGATTTTGTGGTACAAGGTTCGGTAAACTGTTTGCTTATAGCTGCCACTTTGTCAGTTAAAAATGAGGCAAAGGTGTCTGCTGTTAGATTGGTAGCAGGTGGTGGAGGCGGAGGATTAAGTAGAGTTTTGAAGGTGGTAAAAAGTTTCCGGGAGTCAGTAGTACTATGAATCTTGTTAATGTAGAAAGACTTTTTTGCATCAGTAACACTAGATGCGAGTGATGACAGTAGCGCCTGGAGTTTAGCTAGATCTGCAGGATCTTTTGACTTGTGCCATTTCCTTTCGGCAGCTCTGGTGCGCAACGCTCGGAGAGTATCATTAAGTCAGTGGTGAGACTGGGAGGATCGAGCGGGTTTGGTGGATAAAGGACACAGACTATCCAGAGTTCTGTGTAGAGCAAAGGGACTCCATGGCATCATTAACCGGAAGAGTGGAAAATGTGCTGGAGGTTGGAAGAGCACAGGCAACAACGGAGGAGAAGCGGGTGGGCGACAGGTTCCAGAGATGCGACGGAAGGATACCATAGGGGTAGAGGCAGATGGTCTTCTCAGGAGACTCACTCTGAACTGAATGAAATAGTGGTCAGAAAAATGCAGAGGTGTGGCACAGTTTCTTGAGAAAATGAGATCTAGCACTTTTCCAGCTTTATGGGTCGGAGGACTGCTGAGCAGTTGTAGCTCAAACGAGTGCATTAGTGTCAGAAAATCTGAAGAGTTAGGACTGTCAAGGTGGATGTTCATGTCACCAAGGACCATTATGGGACAGTCATGCTCCGGGATAGAAGAGAGCAAGGTGTCTAGTTAATTTAGAAAGTCACAGAGTTGTCCTGGTGGGCGATATACCACAATCATATAGATTTTGACCGATGCAGTTACCAAGATGGTGTGGTATTCAAAAGGTATTGTATTTAGCATCAGGTAGCAGTTGGTTGTATTTCCATTTGTTGGAAATGAGCATGCCTGTTCCACCACCTCTCCCAGATGTACGAGAGGTATGGTAGAATGAGTGGTTGGTTGAAAGTGCAGCCGGGGTAGCTGTGTTTTCAGGCTTAATCCAGGTTTCAGTGGCACAATTGGACACAGCCATTCATGTGTTGGCTAATTGCACTCCCACCGAGAGTTAACCAACAAGTGTTTTCAGAGAGGGGAGTGACCGCCCGTTCACAGACCCTGAATACTCTGATTGCTTTGTGATGGCCCAACCGAGGCTACTAGGCAACAAGTTTCACCCACGGATGGGTTTTGATCACTTTCTCAACAACAACAGATATTGATTTTGGCAAAGAAGCTTAGAAAAATGGTTATGTAGATAGATGCACAGGCTGTACAGTGTGCAGACCGTAGAGTAGGGGAAGCAGCATGCAGCTTGATAAAGCGCTGATGTTAAGTGGGGGAAAAGGTGAGAAAAGTCTGACTGCTTTTGGCCGGTTTGTCATACCTCTATGCCTTATTCTAGTGCTGGCAGTTACAGATATTTATTGAGAAAGTAAATGAGACTTGAACCACCCAGCTCTGTCTTGAGGTAAAAAACCTCTTTCTGTATATGTGACTTCTCAGAGAAAAATCTGTTGGTGGCGTGACACAGAATACACTTGCAGCAGAGCCATCACCACCCTCGTGGCCCACAAAGTCACATTGTCCTACTAGCACTGCCTGTGAGAACCCATACATCTTGATCTACTGAGCAGTGGGAGTGCAGCAGATGTTAGGGATTCAGGATAGAGTTATGGCCTAAGGGACTGCAGGCAGAATTGTTGTTAAAGGATGTCATTTGTCTGTGGACATGAAGTGGATTTTTCTCTGTTATATATTTATTTTTTGGTTATAGCACCTAGCAGTGTTGATCTGAAGTAGAAAAGCCAAATAATTAGAGCACACACTATGTATTCACCATTGAAATTGTGTCCTTAATGCACCTCCTTTTGTCCTGTCTGCAACTCCCACTGCGAGTCAATGCCTTTAAATACAGTGTGCGACTTTGAGTCTGGGGAAGAGAAGACTGGGGCTGTGAGGCTTTGCTGCCTGTGTGTGCACACGTGCCCAGACACAGTTCATTAAAACTTATTTGAAGTTTTGCTGTGGAGAAAGAAGAAGAAAAATACTGCATCACAAGATGTTTGCTAAGTATAAACCACGGTATGCCTCCCTCCCATTCAGGAGATGAGATACCCGCCACTCCTTTCAGTTGTAACTTAAAGTATTATCAGCAAACACAGCTGTTTACAGATAGATATGTAACATGATCTGCAAAGCGAGTGGTGAACATATTGAAAGGGTGGTGATAATTAAAAGTCACGTTGCCTGTCTGTGTGGAAATTGTAGTAGTTTGTGATGCTATGATTATTTAGTATATAGTGAAGTTCATGTACCACGGACACCATGTAGTATGTCATTTTAGCCATGAAACAGAAAACTAATTGCGATTGTGCCAATGAATATAATTTTTTTCTTTTTTTTTGTGCCAAGCAGCGTGACTTTCAAAGTAACAATTTTCTACACGATATGTGGTTTGTGTGTCCAGCATGTTTTTTGTGTTTAGCAGAGAGGATGGGACTCAGTCCATTAGGCAGTTTATATAATGTTACAAACAGCGACAAATCTTTTAAAGTAGTTACTTGAAAACCCCAGTGTTCCTCAGCTCAGCAGACTCAATGCCAACCCCCACCCTCCCTATCTGCGATCTCTAGACTTTTTTTTATTGCTAAATATGATGCAATGCTGCATGAATCATATTTAACAGTATTAATATGCCAATTTCCGTGTCCTGTGCCTGAATTAAAACTACGAAAATTGTGTCTGTGGACACATATCAAATAATTGTTTTCATGACTTGCTCCAAGATGGGGGTTGGACTTTATTAAGCTTTTCTGATGCAACAAAGAAAAGAATCATGTACACTTTATATTTGTATGTCTTAACCTTCATTAGTTGTGCTGACAGGAAGTTAGAGACAAACGGAGGAAGGCACGCTGCAGCAAATGTCTGCAGGTCAGACTTGAACTCAGGCTTGTTGCAGTGGGGACATCAGCCTCTGCACCTGGGCTCCACCAGGTGAGCTACAGAGGCGTCCCAGAAAAATGTTCTTGACGTTGATGAATGGATCAGGCCTTGCTACTGTAAATGGACCAGCTGAAGAGGACCTCAGGAATCAACCAGAGGGCAGATTCTATGTTACAAAAAAAAGAATGACAAATGGATATAGATAAATGTATGATTTAATACAACTTAAGCTGTTACTTATACATTTAGTCTGTGACCACTCACCCATCAGAAGTGGACCTGGGTACGTGCTATAGTTAGAGTAGTGTGATTTTTGGCCGTTGTCCTTTGTAATGATAATAAAAAATCCTCTTAAACAACTTATTTGTAAATGATCAGCTTTGAGGCTTACTAGTAGCTTGGTAGCTTTGGTTTGAGATTTATTTGGCTACTGTTTGATACTTGTTGTTTTAGAGTTTGCAGCCCTGCTCAAAGTCAACCATAATCCTACCTTTGCGTTTATTTAATTTACTAATGAGGTATCTATATTGTTGAGCTTTTGATCTAAACCCCTGGCAAGTGGTCATGAGAACTAAAAGTAATATTGTCTAAGATCAGTTAAGACTAGAGTTTATCTTTGATGTTCAACTTAGACAAAAAATAAAACAAATAAAAATAACATAGAATAAAGTCAAATTAAAACTGAATTAAAAGAAAACCCTTGAATTTTGAAGCAGATCTGGATCACTGTCCTTAACCCTGTAAGAAAGAGAAACTGCCATGTTAATTGACTTGGCTCTCAAATTTAAGCTCAATCCGGTTGGGTTGGTTGCAGTTTAATATTGTCAAAATGAATAGCTGTAGCATCTGTCTCCTCTAAACACTGATTTGATTTGCTAAAGATTCAACTGATCGTTTGACATCTACAGACTTGTAATTGATCTTATACAAACCAAACAATCACTAAGCAAAGTGTCATTAAGCATCCGACCTGTTTACGTCATTTAGCTGAATTGTAATTGATTTGGGCATGTTCTGTATTTGCGAGATAGGGCAAACAGAAGAAAATCAAAGGCACCAGAACCTGAGATGGAGCATTTGCCTGTCTGACATTTAGTTGGCTCGCTGTCTAACCACCTGAAAAGGTCTGTTTGTTTGCATCCCTGTTTTTGCTTTGGTTAGTCTGCTCAAAGGTGTGTGTCTCTGTGGAAAGAACGCTGAGCTGGTGTACCCAAATCTTGCCCTACCAAAATGTAGTTTGATTAAATAATGTAGTACAATGCAAATCTATGTGGATAAAAGAAATGAGAGAAGTTTCCTCCAGCTATGAAAGTCTCAGATGAAAGCGACACAGCTATAGACATCTGTTCCCTGGATGGTTGTCAGTATAAATCTGGAAGAAAAATAGGTACCTGATACAGCCAGAATGCCTCAAAGGTCTTTTATGTTTTTTTAAATGAAAAGAAAATTCCGAAATCATGGAGATCGACACCATTTTACATTTCTATACCTTGCAAAGTTACACGTGTTTAAAGCTCTTCAGACTGCTTGTAACTGCACAAATGGATGCATAATGGTGGCAGCAATTACAGTAAAATATATTGGTATTGCAAATGTTTGATAGAGCTCTGTTAGATAGATAGATAGATAGATAGATAGATAGATAGATAGATAGATAGATAGATAGATAGATAGATAGATAGATAGATAGATAGATAGATAGATAGATAGATAGATAGATAGATAGAAAGCAGGATGTTCTATAGTCAGATTAGATAGAAATGACCTTGGCTGTTCTAAATGGGAGACACTGAAAAGTTTATTTTTTTTAAATATAAAGAATTAAGATACCAAAATGACTTTTTTTGACCAATCAATGCTCTGCTCCATTTGTGAGAGCTCAGGCAATTTAGCCACCTTTGCCATTTCCTAAGTTATGCGGTTATGTAAGCAGGGGCTATTCTGTTTTCTAACTTGAACGTGAACATTTTTTGTCTCACTGTGTTAAAACTGCACTGCTGTGTCAAACTGACCTCCTTTCTACTTGATTTTGTAGCTTTATTATGCCCATGGACTTCTTGCTATGTTGTTATTTTGCATGACATGTTTATTTGATGTTTCTGGCTATATATATGCACATTGTATGCATCTCTTAGCTACATATTCATTTAATTACAGTCTCTATATAGCCTTCATCATATTATGGACTCACTAAGAGGCTGAAGATGGTGTTTCTTCATAATATGCACTGAATATTCAGAGTTACATGGTGATGAAACAAACACTAGCAGAATAGTCACACATTAAATGTGAGGTGATGGGGTGCCCAAAGTTAGCTGTCTTGAGGTTTATGTTGTGTTGTAATTAATCTCTTTCCACATCACTGACTTAAAACTTTATGACAGAAATCTGCACTTTTTTCTTTTTTTATTGTACTGTGTCAACCTACGCAAGCACTGACTGCAACCTGCAACTTTAACTTTACAATAATCTTCTCAGTTTTGAATGATCAGAATCCATAATCCCCCCCACCTCTCTCCTTCCAGCCTCACTATCTCTAACAGTTTCTCAGGTTCCTCCAAAAAGATTTCACTTCATAATGGCTTGAGCCATAATGAGCTCATTTAAAGAGTGGAACAGGGGCCAACTCGACGGACAACCATTTAGGAGCAGTCTACTGAGGTGACCCTCCTGTCAACCAGCCAAATGGCCAGCAGGCAATTTATCAGCTTTCTGTTCTAAAAAAAAAACCCTCTCTCATTTTCACACCAATTTCTTCCATTTTTGGTGAAAAAGATCCTTTTACATGGCTTATTTGCTTTTGTTCCACCCTTCTGCCCTGCCCGGCCACCTCTTGTTTCTTTTTCTTTCTCTTACACTCCACTCCATCATCAGTAGTCTCCACTATTTGGGACCAGCTGATTAGAGATGAAGGGACAGATGGATTCTTCATTATAGAGCTAGGAAAATAAAAAGAAAACATTTGCCATAACAAATGGACCTCTCAAATGGAAGTTGTCCTTTTCTGGTGGGATTTATCTTCTTGGCTCTATTGTCCATTGGGTAGCCAAGGAGTCTGTCATCCATCAGTGAAGGAAGGGAGTTAGAGAGGAGGGGGGCTGAGAAGATAACCTTTCTGATCTTCTGTAATTACTGCTGGTTTCAGGCTGGCCTTCAAGCCCTCTCATTGATCTTTGATAGTTTCAAGTGTATGTGCGTCTCTTTCCGGCTCTGTGACTTCCTATTGCACAGATATTGCTCATGTTGTCCTGGGGTGCTACTAACTCACAAGCCTCCTGTTTTTAATGATGTTTTCTGCTTTCCTCATCTGCACTTCCTCAGCACCCCAACTTTATCAGAACTAAATGTGGTTTGATTGCTTGATTTGATGCTGCTGTTCATATTGTTTTTTTTTTTTGTTGGTTTAATTGAGGTTGCTACTAGAAAATTGAATAAAAAGGGCAAGATTTTGGAAAGAAGACTTATCACTTATGATCAAAGGTGTGCATTTATGTTTGTCTTTGCAGAGGAGGAGAGTGGCAGTTGTAACTAGTAAAATAAATTATGTTGTTTGTTAATTTAAATGTCCAATTAAGCCATGTCACCAGTGATTCCATCCATTCTTAATTCATTGGTTAGGTTGTGGGGTGGAGCCTATCCCAGCGGTCATCGGGTGAGAGGTGTGGTGCACCCTGGACAGGTCACCAGTCCATCACAGGGCCACACGGAGACAAACAACCACACATGCTCACACTTACTCCTAAGAACAATTTTAGATACACCAATTAACCTAACATGCATGTTTTTGGATGGTGGGAGGAAGCCAGAGTACCTGGAGAGAACCCATGCAAACATGGGGAGAACATGCAAACTCCACACAGAAGGAACCTGGGAGTTGAACCTGGAACTCTCTTGTTGTGATTCAAAGGTGCTAACCACCACACCACTGTGCAGCCCCCACTAGTAGGTCAGCACACTTAATTAGAGTTAAGCTAGTATTAATGTTATTGAAGCTTAAATATGCACTTTAAAACATTTGTGTGGCTGATAGGAAGGAAATACTGGCAAATAGTAACCTAATTTATATATTCAGTAGACTCTGATAAGCATTAACATTAATTTGGATTTGAATTACTTCTTCATGTGGTCAGGTTTCACTTACCAGGAACTCTTTGTTTCAGTGCTTCACTGCAAGTTAAAATCTTTCTCTTAAGGTGGTAAAGGCGTCATCATCCTGCATGACCTGCCCTTCTTCCTGTCTCACTGGCCATTACTGTGCATTCACTGGCTTACAGTGTTAGGTTTAGGCATAAAGCATGATGATGGTTTAGTTAGGATAATCACTGGCAAAGTTAGATAAGAATATGTATAGCACATGTCATGTTGCTTTAATGAACATATTGATTCTAAAAAAAGGTTAACATGACATCATTACCAGTGACTAACAAGGTTCAGGACATCAATACTCTTTTAATTTTAGAATGAACCAACCATTGCTCTGTGTCTTACCAATTTGTATTTATTTTGATGTTTGTTTAGACCTAGGGCTGTGTGAAAGCCACTTTTGACAGAGTATTGCACAACAACACATTAAATGCTCTCTGCACTTTTTTAATGGCGTGTCGTGCTAATTCAGATCCAGTTAGGAGCAAGGTTGTTTTCTGAGCTTGGGGTGATGAAATGTATCTAAATAAGACTCATACTTGAATGTGTGTAGAATATCAAACTAAGCACACTGGATGGGCTCTGTGGAGGATGGATTTAAATTGTATTCATAAGCATTGGCAGTTATCACATGTACCTTAAGCCAATAGTTTTTCTCCAAATTAATCACAGGTGTATTTGATTTAGATTTGCAGTACTGTGAAGTAATTATTTGAAAATGTAGATTAGATTTTAGAGTGTACTGGGAGGAAGCTCTGTACTTTAACTTTTTCTTCTGGTTATTTCCCCACCAGTTTGCAGCATGTGTCTTAACTCCACCAGAACTTTCCCTCTTTCATGAAATTACCTGGACAGTTCATTTTTCTTTACTCTATCATGTCACTCTTTCAGCCTTTCTGTGCTCCCACTTCTGCTTCTGGCCATGCCTAACTCCTCATACTTCGCCTGCCAATCTTCCACTCCCTGTATTGCTCTGTCTGGGTTTCCATGACGTTTTATTACTCCGGCAGCGCCAGTATGATATCGACCTCCCTCCACCTCCCAGTAAGCCTCTGCTAATAGAGAGACAGGTTGACCGATCTCAGTCACAGTGGAACAGTAGGGGGCACTCTTCAGCCTTCAGTGCCATTTGTTGCTGTCACTGCCAACTTGTGTATGAATGAAGCGGGAAGAAGGAGAACAGACATGTTGCAATTTTGCCTCGGTTATTTAGTGTTATTTTTATGTTTGTGCATGCATGAGTGTGCTCCCATGCATGGCAAGTGTGTGTCCTTTGCTGTACATGAGAAAAGGGCAAAAGCTTGGTAGGGGAAAGCAGAAGATGCTGTTGATCTCATCAATATGGATGGCCTGCTGCAGGTGTGTTCAGACGTGTGGCTCTTTATGTAGCATGTGTGTTTTAAGGCACACGTGTCTCGCTCACTGACATCGAAGGTCAAGCAAGAAACTGTAAAGTAAAGTGTGTTTAACCTTAATGAGGAGGTGTTCTCTCCAGATATTCCAGCTTCCTCCCACAGTCCAAATACATGCATGTTAGGTTAATTGGTGATTCTACGTTGGCTGTGGGAGTGTGTGTGAGCATGGATGTATTTTGTTGGATGAAGCAGGTATGGGAAATGAAAGCATGAAAACTTGTGTGGAAAAACTTCAAGTAATTGGTTATTGTATGCCATCAGTTTCTCACATCATCATGGAGGAGTTTTTGTCCATTCTTCTTTACAATGTTTCCTCAGATCATTGAGGTTTGCAGACATTTGTCTATGCATAACCCTTTTAGGATCCCACCACAATCTTGACTTTGGACCATTTTTATACCTTGATTCTATTGCTTTCCAGTCATTGTGTTTTGATCAATGTCCTGTTGCATCATTTAATTCCAGCCAAGCATTAGCTGTCGGACAGATAGCCTCACTTTTGACTCAACATACCTTGGTATACAATGAAGTTTGTGGTCAACACAATGACTGCAAGGTGCGCTGTGCCTGCAAAACAAGCCCAAACCATCATCCCTCCAACTCTATGCTTGACAATTGGTATGGGATGTTTAAGTTTAGATTTGGTCCAATGATTTTAAATAATTGACAGTTTACATATCTTATTGAAGAGGACCAGATACAGCTACTGGATTTGAAACCAGAAGTGTTTAAATGCTGCTACTGCCTTGTGGAAGTGGTTTATGGCAGTGGTTTAGTGACATTTGTACTTTGCTTCAGAAACCTTAAGCTGTAGGATGAGAACGAAACAAACAATATCGTTTAATGATAGTGTATAATGGTTCTCTCCGGGTACTCCAGCTTCCTCCAAGTGTCCGAAAACATGTATGTCAGGTTAGTTGGTGTCTCTAAAATTGTCCTTAGGAGTAAGTGTGAGCATGTGTATGGTTGTTTGTCTCGTTTGTCTCTGTGTGGCCCTGTGATGGACTGGCAACGTGTCCAGGGTGTGCCCCGCCTCTCGCCCGATGACCGCTGTAATGGGCTCCAGCCCCCCCGCGACCCGACCGACGGATTAAGCGGGTATAGAAAATGGATGGATGAATGATTTATAATTTATTATCAAATAAGATATGATAATGTACCAATTTCTGAAAGTTTTAAAATCCTATAGTGGGATTCAGTATTTTGACATTAAAAAACGCTACCCCTCTGCATTAATTTGGCATTAAAATACATATGAAACTATTTTTTTTCAACTATCACGCCAAAAGTGATATCTCAGAATCACTCTTCTATTCCCTTTTTTTAAATTAGGATGCAATCTTATTACCAGACTTTTGCAGTCACACTTTGGTTTCGATGTCTGCCTTTATTGTTGCTTACGCTGCACATCTTCATTTCATCAATTTAAGAAACAAATTAGACTTATCATTTTCAGGTTCATCACTTTTTACAACCTCATCATAGACTTAGAAGAGCTTTTAATTGAGATGGGATGAAGGTGTTTCCCAGCTATTGATGTTTAATGGCTGTTAAAACATGGACTGGCATTTGCTAAGGGATCTTTCTTTCTTTCTTTCTTTCTTTCTTTCTTTCTTTCTTTCTTTCTTTCTTTCTTTCTTTCTTTCTTTCTTTCTTTCTTTCTTTCTTTCTTTCTTTCTTTCTTTCTTTCTTTCTTTCCTTTCCACCTGCCAACTGCCTGTGTTGTTAACTTTTCAGTGACCTGGACGTCTCTCTGTTTGAGCAACACCATGGTACTCTCTGTCACTTCTGTACTTCTCTTGGGGACTGAGGGAGGAGCTTACCATCAGAGAATCGGTCATCTTACAGTCAGATCTGACTCATGCATAATTTTCTGTGCTAAATTTCAAATTTGAAGGAATCTCTCTATGTGCTGCTTGTTTTTTGAAATGCAATTTAAAGTAATGCACAGGGGACTAGATGTATTTTGCTTTGTCTTGAAATGAGTGACATTTTATATGAACAAGTTGGACAGAAAAAAGAAAAACAGACATTAAAAGTTACTAGAGCTATTCATGCCCCATAATTTAGTGATATGGCTGTTACATTCCATCTTATGATACGTAGTTGTAGCGAAAGAATATCACTTTTGTCTATGCACATTTCTCATAAAGTCAGAGGTCTTTTTTTCTTTACTGTGAGTAAACAAATGTTGTATACATATGAAACCTGCGCAGACTATTACCGTAAATTCCGGACTACAGAGCACACCTATAAGCCGCATCCTCTCATTTTAAAAAGAAAGTTAATTTTGTGCCTGTATAGGCCGCACCGGATTATAAGCCGCGGGTGTCCACATTTTAATATGAGATATTTACACGTTAGGATTTTTAATTTAATGCGTTTGGTCACATAAACAAATACATGCTGCAAATGCTTTTTTTCCGAACAGTCCCTGTAACACTGATGGTTTTAACTTAAACACCTATCGGTAACGCACAAATACGTGGCGTAAATGTTTTTTTTTCCCGAACAGTGCCTTTAACATAGATGGTTTTAACTTAAATACCTATCGGTAATGCACAAATACAGCGTAAATGCTTTTTTTTCGTGCCTGTAACACGGCTGGTAAGAAAAAAAATTAATTCCTCCTGCACACTAAAACCATCAAAGTCATCTTCTTCAGTGTCCTTTGTAACCCGCATATGCATTTCCTATTATTTATGCAGTACAAATGACCGATTTACAATAATTTAGTAGTGTAAGTGTGTTTGATTTATCGAACAATTTCATTGGACCACTGTGAACTATTCGTTAATTTTATTGGTCTAATGTTACGAGGCAAAATGTTTTTGGCAACAGGAAAAAAAAAAGAAAAAAACATACATTGGCCGCACCGTAGTATAAGCCGCAGTGCTCAAAGAAAAAATTTGCGGCTTATCGTCTGGAATTTACGATACTTGATAATAATAAGTCTTATCAATAATACTGGCTACCAAGATGACCAATATAGTAGTACACTATATTGCCAAGTTTTCACCCACCCATCCAAATAATTAAATTCAGGTGTTCCAATCACTCCCATGGCCACAGGTGTATAAATTCAAGCACCTCAGCATGCAGACTGCTTCCACAAACATTCGTGAAAGACTGGCTCGCTCGCAGGAGCTCAGTGAATTCCAGCATGTTACCGTGAAAGGATGCCACCTGTGCAACAAGTCCAGTTGTGAAATTTCTTCGCTGCTAAATATTCCACAGTCAACTGTCAGTGGTATTAAAACAAAGTGGAAGCGATTGGGAATGACAGCAACAGCAACACGAAAAAATGACGATGCTGAGGTGCATAGTGCCAACTTTCTGCAGAGTCAATCGCTACAGACCTCCGAATTTCATGTGGCCTTCAGATTAGCTCAAGAACAGTAGAGAGCTTCATGGAATGGGTTTCCATGGTAACTGCATCCAAGCCATACATCACCAAGTACAATGCAAAGCGTCAGATGCAGTGGTGTAAAGCACGCCGTCACTGGACTCTAGAGCAGTGGAGACGCGTTCTCTGGAGGGACGAATCATGCTTCAATTTGTTGGAAGAGTCTGAGTTTGGCGGTTGCCAGGGGAACGGTTTTTCAGGAGCTGGACTTGGCACATGGTCCATAAAGACATGGATGAGTCAGTTTGGTGTGGAAGAATTTGACTGGCCTGCACAGAGTCCTGACCTCAACCCGATAGAACACCTTTGGGATGAATTAGAGCGGAGACTGCAGCCAGGCCTTCTGTCTAACATCAGTGTCTGACCTCACAAATGCGCTTCTGAACAATGGTCAAAAATTCCTATAAACACACTCCTAAACATTGTGGAAAGCTTACCCAGAAGAGTTGAAGCTGTTATAGCTGCTAAGGGTGGTCATATTAAACGTCATATTAAACCCTATGGATTAAGAATGGGATGTCACTTAAGATCATATGCATGTAAAGGCAGATGAGAGAATACCTTTGGCAGTGTATGAAGTATCCCAGCAATACGTGAAAGGGAGGCTGAGTAGTCAGACACATAATTTTATATTAGAAAAGGCTTAGACTCCATAATTACAATTAGCAGTAAGACCATCACCCATTATATGTACTTTTATTGTAAAGTATCAAGAGGAAAATGGAGAGCTTAAAAAACTTAATGTTCTGTTATTGTATTTTGTTAGCATGCTTTTAAGTATTCAATTCATCGTTTAATTTGTTAGCAATGGCCCTTTAAGAGAAACAGGAAGTGGAGACACATGTCAGTAACTCAGCTAGTTCAGTTGCATGTTTCCATCTAAAGACATCTGCCTATATCTCATGCCTTTATGAAGCATCGTCGGTATGTAATCTTATAATATGTTCTTTGGTCGAATTATAGTGAGTTATTTGTTGTTTTAAGACTTGTTTGGTGCATCTGAAGAAAATATTATTTCTGTGAATATTGGTGCGTAAAATGGGTACTTAGCTAATTCACAGATTCATTTACAGTTTAAATGATGTTTATTAAACAGGAAACAGTATGAGTGAGAACACATTTAAACTCAGCAGGTTACTTTGTTGATAGATTTACACAATAAGTAAGCAGTTCATATATAAGCAGGAAGGAATTAAAAGTTAAAGAAGGAGTAATTTGATTTCTGTTTAAAGTATGGTACAGTGTATTAACGAGACAACATATTGTAAAAGAAGCACATTTTGTAAGCATGTTTCTTTTTTGTCTGTTCTCAGTTTCACCCTTTTTTAGTCAATAAACCTGTGAACAAACTGATGACTGTCTTCAGAGTTTTGATGAACGAAAGGTTTTTATCTTACTGCCGAGTTGTATTCGGAACATATAACGGTGGCGGCACAGTGAAACGACGGCTTCAGCGCAGCAGATAAAGCAGTTTACGTTGGAAACAGAAACTGGAAAAGACAGAAGGCACTTTACGGACCAGATCCTACGCCTCATGCTCTTCAAAAAGGTCAAAGGCTTCTTCCACCGGGGCTGCAGCCGCTGTGGCTCGTTCGAAAGCCGAGGCAGCCAAGGCACGCCTACCTTATGCAATGAAGGAAATGGCCCTGAAGATAGAAAAAGCACAACTAGAAGCAACGATGAACATGTTATCATTAGAGCAAGAAACAGCTGCAGCTGTAGCTGAAGCAGAGGTCTTAGAGGCAGCTGTTGACGGCAGTGATCGAAACAACTCCAAGCTTCAATCAGATCAACTATCTGCTACCTCCCATGACCCCATGGAGCGCACCAAAGAATATGTCGCTGAACAGGCCAAAGAGGAAAACAGAGTACGGTTTGTACCAGCACTGCATCGGCTATATCAAGATGAGAAAAGACAGTTACATGCAGAGCCAGCATCCATGTACCCTAACAAAACCTCACACTGCAAAACAGAGCACAGTCAAGCCGACGCTGACTGTTACACTGCAACACCTAACCAAACAGGAACAGCCCAGCAGCCACAGCCTGGTCCAGATATGCATCACTACTCTAGTAGTATGCAAGATGATAGTCGCACACATGGAGCAAATTATGGTCTTCCTCTTTCCTTCATGCCCAGCCACACATCTCAACATGCCCATCAAGATCAAGCAAACATGACTGACTTTGTCAGATTTTTGGCTCGACGGGAACTAGTCACCACAGGATTGATTGAATTCAACGACCAACCATATAGCTACAAAGCATAGAAACGGTTGTTCGGGAATACGGTCAAAGGTCTAGATTTGACGTCCAGTGAGGAAATTGATTTACTGGTTAAGTGGCTAGGGAAAGAGTCAGCTGAGCATGCTAAACTGATCAGAGCTGTCCATGTTAATTTCCCAGATAGAGGACTCAGGATGATATGGGATATACTGGATACATTTTACGGAGCTCCCGAAGTAATTGAAGAGGCACTTTTCCAACGTATCAATAGCTTTCCAAAGATCTCCAACAGGGATTATCCAAAACTCCATGAGTCAAGCGATCTCTTCATGGAACTGGAGGCAGCAAAAATAGATGGAGATCCCCCGGGCCTACAATACCTTGACACATCACGGGGAATAAATCCTTTAGTCCAAAAGTTGCCATTCAACTTACAGGAGAAGTGGCTCTAGCTCGGATCCAGCTACAAGCTTAAGTACCAAGTCTCATTTCCTCCCTTTGGAGTTTTTGTGGACTTCGTCAGGCAACAAGCTATAACACGAAACGATCCAAGCTTCAAGTTCACAGGCCAAGCTGATGTCCCTTTAAAAGGAGACAAGACTTCATGGAAACTAAGTAAACAAAAGGAAATCTCAGTGCACAAGACAGATGTACTTCCTCCCTTTGTCTCGGACAGACTTGATGTTAAAGCTGATGATTCCAAGAGACAGTGCCCAATCCATAAAAAGCCTCATCTACTCCGGAAGTGCCGGGCTTTCCGTGAAAAGTCTTTAGAGGAACGTAAAGCATTCCTGAAGGAGAACAGGATTTGCTTTAAATGTTGCACATCCACACGACACATGGCCAAGGATTGCAAATATGCTATGCTATCATGCTTTGAGTGCAAGAGTGAAAGACACATCTCTGCTCTCCACCCTGGACCAGCACCGTGGACTCAAGAGTCATCCTCCACTACGGAGCATGGCGGGGAGCAAGATTCCACATCATCTTCAGAAGTCACTACTAGCTGTACCAAAGTCTGTGGTGGTGATCAGAGTGATCGATCCTGCTCAAAGATTTGCCTTGTCAACATCCACCATGTAGGCCATCGCAATAGAGCTTTGAAATCATCGATGAGCATAGTAATAAATCTTTAGCTCATTCTGAGTTCTTCGATGCTTTCAATGTCAAAGGTCCCACCTCTTCATACTCTCTCCGTACCTGCTCTGGATTGACAGAGAGTACAGGGAGAAGAGCTTCAGGCTTCCAAATTGAATCATTGGATTGAAAAGTCAGTCTTCCTTTACCAAGTCTCTTGGAATGCAACGACATTCCTAATAACAGAATAGAAATTACAACACTCTGTGCTGCTTCTAACTACCCTCACCTCCAACCAGTGGCTCACCTCATCCCAGAGCTCGATCCAAGGGCTTCCATCATGCTTCTCCTCGGACGAGACATCATTTCGATTCACAAAGTGCGCAGGCAAGTGAATGCACCCTACGCCCAGAAACTTGACCTGGGATGGGTGATAGTTGGAAATGTGTGCTTTGGAGGTGTTCACAAACCCACCATAGTGAATACATTCTACACCAGTACCACAGAACAGAAACGCCCCTCCATTTTTAAGCCATGTCCAAATATCTTCTGTGTGAAGGAGAGGTACAATCATTTCCAACGTCCTGACCATCCTAAAGCACATCTTACAGGGAACCTCAACTGCAATGAAAAGGTTGAGGAGTTAGGTTGCACAGTGTTTCAGCAAACCAAGGATGATAATAAAGGGGCTCCATCTATCAATGACATCTCATTCTTGCGAATAATGGAACAAGGCTTAGAGAAGGATGACAGCAACAGCTGGATAGCTCCACTGCCATTCAAAAGTCCTAGGCCTCGTCTCCCAGACAACAAAGTCCAGGCTTTGAATCGACTGTCATCTCTAAGACGCAGTTTAGAAAGGAAGCCAGTAATGAAGGAGCACTTTTTCACCTTTATGGAGAAAGTGTTCCAGAACAATCACGCTGAAGTGGCTCCTCCACTCAAGAGAGATGGAGAGCGATGGTATTTGCCGTTCTTCGGCGTATATCATCCTAGAAAACCAGGGAACATCCGTGTAGTGTTCGACTCAAGTGCTCAGTACAGCGGAGTATCTTTGAATGACATATTGTTAACTGGACCTGACCTCAACAACACCCTCCTTGGTGTGCTCATCAGATTCCGCAAGGAAGCTGTGGCTATAATAGCAGAAATCCAGCAGATGTACCACTGCTTCCTTGTTAGAGAAGAAGATCGCAACTTTTTGAGATTTTTGTGGTTTAGGAACAATGACCCATCGAAAGACATTGTCGAATATCGCATGAGGGTTCATGTCTTTGGGAATTGTCCCTCCCCAGCAGTAGCCATATACTGTCTAAGGCAGTCTGTTCGAGATGCAGAGCCTGATATCAAGCAGTTTGTTAACCGTGACTTCTATGTGGACGATGGCTTGAAGTCTCTCTCTACAGTTGAAGCAGCGGTGGACTTGCTCAAGAGGACGCAAGATGTGCTGTCAGACTCCAACTTGCGTCTACACAAAATTGCCTCAAACAAAAGAGAAGTCATGGAAGCTTTCCCATCTCAGGACCATGCCAACGAGTTCAAAGACTTGGATTTTGATTCCGAAGCACTTCCCGTGCAGCGTAGTCTGGATCTCAATTGGGACCTTATGTCAGACACCTTTACCTTTAAGATTTCTGATGATGAGAAGCCTTTCACTCGTCGAGGCGTCCTATCGACTCTGAACAGCATCTATGATCCTCTGGGCTTTGTAGCCCCAGTCACCATACAAGGAAAGGCAATCCTGCGAGAGCTTACACAGGATAATGGCGACTGGGATTCACCCCTTCCTCAAGAAATGGAGGAGATGTGGATCAAATGGCGATCCTCATTGAAAGATCTAGGAAGTCTTCGGGTTCCAAGACCCTACACAGAAGTCTCTCACACAAAGGTGTCACGCAGAGAGCTAATTTTCTTTTGTGATGCGTCAACAAAGGTAATAGCAGCCGTCGCTTACCTCAAACTAATAGATAGCAATGGAGCCATCCACATGGGTTTCGTCATGGGCAAGGCTAAGCTCACTCCCGTCCCTGAGCATACAGTCCCGAGACTTGAGCTTTGTGCTGCAGTGTTGGCGGTGGAGCTTGCTGAGATCATCTCTTCGGAGATTGATATGAGATTGGATGATATTGTTTTTTACAGTAATAGTAAAGTAGTCTTAGGATACATCAGTAATGATGTAAGACGCTTTTACGTCTACGTCAGTAATCGAGTCCTACAGATAAGGAGTTTCTCCTCTCCTGAACAATGACAGTATGTACCGACAGATGTAAACCCTGCAGACGTTGCCACGAGGTCTGTCGCTCCTGCTCAGCTCTCAGGTACCAGCTGGCTTTGTGGACCAGCGTTCCTGAGACAAATTCAGCACACTCATCATGAGCAACGCAGCTTCGAGCTGGTGAACCCTTCTTTGGACACAGAGATTAGGCCTCAGGTCTCCACAATGAAAACAACCATGTTGAGCAAGCAACTAGGTTCTCAGCGCTTTTCCAAGTTTTCTAGCTGGAAGTCATTGATTCACGCCATTGCTCGCCTCACTCATATCGCTCGTCTCTTCCAGAAGACTTCTGTAACTCAAGTTAGTAGCTGCAAAGGCTGGTATCACTGCCACGCAGCAATTTCAGTCGAGGATCTCTCAAAAGCGAAGGCATCTATTATCCGTGCTGTTCAAGAAGAGATGTACTCTCAACAGTATGCTTGTGTAAGAAAAGGAGAAAAGCTCCCTAAGGACAGTCCTCTCAAGACCTTAGATCCCTTCATTGATGCCGACAGCCTCTTAAGAGGGGGGGGGGGGGGGGGTCGTATTAGAGAAGCAGAACTCCAGTCAGAGGAAAAGAAACCCATCATCATCCCTGGCAAGCACCATATAGCGACACTTCTGGTCAGGTATTACCATCAGAAAACACAACACCAAGGGCGATTGTTCACTGAAGGTGCCTTACGAGCTGCTGGCCTTTGGATTGTTGGTGGAAAAGGGTGAGTGAGTAGTGTTCTACGGCTGCATCACATGTCGTAAACTTCGGGGCACACCTCTGACGCAAAAGATGGTTGATCTTCCAGCAGATCGCCTTTCAACTGAACCTCCATTCACTAATGTTGGTCTGGATGTTTTTGGCCCATGGACTGTGTCCTCACGCCGAACTAGAGGCGGCCTTGCTCAGAGTAAACAGTGGGCGGTGTTATTTACCTGTATGAGCCTAAGAGCCGTTCACATAGAGCTCATCGAGTCTCTTGATACCTCAAGCTTCATTAACGCTCCCAGACATTTTCTTGCCATTAGGGACCCGGTTAAACTCATCCGCTCTGATCGAGGAACCAACTTCGTAAGTGCGTGCAAGGAGCTCAAGATCCCTTCAAATATTGATGATAGTTCTTGCTGGATCAAGGCTGCAAATGGGTGTTCAATGTTCCCCATGCCTCTCACATGGGTGGTTCATGGGAAAGAATGATCGGCATAGCGAAAAAAATATTGGATTCAATGTTCCTGCAGCTCGGGACTTCAAAGCTGACTCATGAAGCACTCTCCACACTGATGGCGGAGGTGGTCGCTATCATCAATGCCAGACCTCTTGTACCAGTGTCTACTGATCCAGACGAACCATTCTTACTGACACCGGCAACACTCCTCACTCAAAAAGTGAGTCCATCTTCTGCCCCGGTTGGTGACTGGGTTAAAGATCTTCACAAACACCAGTGGCGCCAAGTCCAGCATCTAGCACAAACCCTCTGGGACAAGTGGAAAAAACAATACCTTTCTTCACTTCAGCCACGAAGGAAGTGGCAGGATCACCAGCCCAACCTGATGCCTGGAAGTATCGTGCTCCTCAAAGACGATCCACAGAAAAGAAACGTATGGCCTCTGGGGTTGATCACTCAAGTCTTTCCCAGTAAAGATGGCAGAGTACGCAAGGTGGAGGTCAAAGTTTCCAGGAAAGAGGGAACTAAAGTATTTCTGCGGCCTGTTACTGAGACAGTATTGCTCTTAGCTCCTGAGAGGAAGCCATCATAGCCTCTATGGACTGTTAATGGTGGCAGTTTAATCCCGCCAGGCGGGGAGTGTTCTGTTATTGTATTTTGTTAGCATGCTTTTAAGTATTCAATTCATCGTTTAATTTGTTAGCAATGGCCCTTTAAGAGAAACAGGAAGTGGAGACACGTGTCAGTAACTCAGCTAGTTCAGTTGCATGTTTCCATCTAAAGACATCTGCCTACATCTCATGCCTTTATGAAGCATCGTCGGTATGTAATCTTATAATATGTTCTTTGGTCGAATTATAGTGAGTTATTTGTTGTTTTAAGACTTGTTTGGTGCATCTGAAGAAAATATTATTTCTGTGAATATTGGTGCGTAAAATGGGTACTTAGCTAATTTACAGATTCACTTACAGTTTCAATTATGTTTATTAAACAGTAAACAGTATGAGTGAGAACACATTTAAACTCAGCAGGTTACTTTGTTGATAGATTTTCACAATAAGTAAGCAGTTCATATATAAGCAGGAAGGAATTAAAAGTTAAAGAAGGAGTAATTTGATTTCTGTTTAAAGTATGGTACAGTGTATTAACGAGACAACATATTGTAAAAGAAGCACATTTTGTAAGCATGTTTCTTTTTTGTCTGTTCTCAGTTTCACCCTTTTTTAGTCAATAAACCTGTGAACAAACTGATGACTGTCTTCAGAGTTTTGATGAACGAAAGGTTTTTATCTTACTGCCGAGTTGTATTCGGAACATATAACGGTGGCGGCACACTTAATATCTTCATCTGTTATCATATATGGAAAGTCAATCATTTGAGTTTGTTTTCTAGTTCAGATGGGACACAGTTTTGTGAGTCAGGTCATTTAAGTCTTTGCCAGGTTGAGATTCAGAAGAATCTCAGATTGGATTCACAAAGTTGTTTGCATTCACCTTTACATGTATCCATTCTTCCTCAAAACTGCAAATCACATTAATGAAGTGCATCATTTTTTTTTTTTTTTTACTGTTTCTATTCACATTTTCTTATTTAAATGTGAATCAGAAAAGCCAATAAAAACATACCAGTTGGCTGGTGTCTACCATCCCTCTGCCCAGAGGTTGCACCTTTAAAAACCTTTTCTTAAACTGTTTGCTATGGTGTCAATGTAACAGTGAGTTTCCAGCTCATTGATAGAACTAGCTTATATATTAAACTAGCTAAGTATTAGCTTACTTGACTAGTTAATATACTACCTCTACTTATTGTTCCAATGTTAAACTTAATGTTTGGAATATTTGACCCACACAGTTTGCTTTTTCTCATCTATCTTCAAACTGTCAGTCAGTAACATGACATTAGTTCCGCATGGCACTGTCCATCATCTTGATTGGAGGCAGTGTATCTGGGGATTGGCTTGCTGGGAGATCTGATATTGCCTCACTTAATTTACAAGCATATTTTTTCTTTTTTTGGCTTAGTGTAAGAAAATTTTGGTTTTAAAAAATGTATACATACTTTATACATACATATGTCTATGTCTGTGTGCTGAGATCGCTGTCTGGAGATTGTCTGAGGCAATACATTTAGCACTGTGAAATCATTTACTGTTTATTGTACTATGTTTTGTTAATATGTAAGTTTTCACCTACCGTATGCAACCTTCACAAGCCCTGAGGTCGCTGTCAACCTGTACGCATCTTCATCCTGAACTGTTCAGCAGACAGTTTGTTTAAATGCCAGGCACTGCTGTAGGCTCTTGTATGTGTGCATGTGGGAGCGCATGCACTCTGGCCTCTGTGCTCAGTAGGTAGGGATGGAAAATGCATTATTGATAGTGTTTGAGGTATGCAAAGAAAGGCAAGGAACCTCTTTGATCTCTCACAGACACCGTGTCGCTTGTAATCTCCCTCAGATTTAGTCGTGTGCACACAACGCCGGGAGGCAATAGACACAAATTTCTCCTTGATCACCTCTCCCTTTTATCTTTTTTTTCTTCTTCTTTTCTATTTAAGACATACTGCCCAAGGAACAATGGTTTAGGTGTTTATCCTGCTCCACCAAAGAGAAAGAGGAAAAGAATATAGGAGGAAGTAGAAGTCTTACTTTAATTGTTGAACGATTGAAAATTGAACAGGAGAATCTGCTGCTAATTAACTGTATATTCATAAGGTACTCTTATCACTCGAATTGAATTTACAAGCAGAACGATGCAGCGTGTGTTGGAACGAGGGGCATAATTGCAAAGCACGGCCAAGTGAGTTATGCAAATCATGCTCATTTCCCCACAAATGTGCCTGCACCCATATTCATACAATGCCCTAATAACTTAAACATAGGTAGTGCCACTGTAATTGCTGTGTTAGATAAAAATTTCTAGTGCTTTGTTGGAAGAAATTACATGAATGGCGAAAGCAGAAGAGGAATGAAATTAAAAGGAACCCAAAACTTCTGGCGAGGACATTTCTAACATTATTTTCAAGGATTAAAGCTGTTGTTTGTTTTTCCAAAGACCAAATACCACATTGACTTTATGGAGCATAATGAGCTGTTACAACCACATACGTGACTGTGAAGTGAGGTTTGGAAAGTAGAAACTGACAGCACCTGGGACCCGTTGTGGCCACTGCGTATGTGTGAGTGTGTATGTACATCTGTGCTTCTTACCCACATGCTGCAGTGAAGAGATCAAGCTTATCCTTTGTGACAGTCACTTTTTAAGCCTTTTCGAAACTAGGTTCAATTTACTTCTGTCGTTACTCGCCGCCCCTCTCCAATTGCACATGCTCCCACACTGACACATAGACACTGGCAGGGTCGCACGCACACTTCTCTGATAGGCTGCTGGACAAACCATTGACCTTCGCTTTGCAATCTCTGAGGTCGATCAGTGGGCCATTCTCCCATGTAATGTTTACATCTCTGTGGGCTATTTGGCCACAATGGGGAGATTGCCTTTGGTCAACAACCTGTGTCTACAGTGGTCATTTTCCCTCGTGTGGCACAAGGGGAGAGGCCACCAAAGCCGTACAACGCTGTGGCAGTTTTTCAACTTACTGAACGATTCGGGTCGTTAGGATTGAAGGAACATGTCTGGAGCCTATCCCAGCAGTCACTGGGTGAGAGGCGGGATACACCCTGGACAGATCACCAGTCCATCACAGGGCCACACAGAGACAAATGAGACATGCAACCACTCACACTCACTCATAAGGACAATTTTAGAGACACCAGTTTTTGGACAGTGGGAGGAAGCTGGAGTACCTGAAGAGAACCCATGCATACATGGGGAGAACATGCAGACTCCACACAGAAAGGCCCCAGCTGTGAGTTGAACCTGGAACCCTCTTGCTGTGAGGCGACAGTGCTAACTACCACACCACTGTGCAACCCCAAGGTTACAAATATGATATTAAAAAATGATAAATGAAAAATCTAAATTATATTACAACAGTATTTCTTAGGTTTGCTGGGGCTAAAATCTGAAATTAAAGTCTAAGTTCCTTGGTCGGTTGATAAGAAAAAGGAATTTTCATTACATCTTCATTTGTATATCAGCCAGAACATTATGACCACTCAACTGTTTAATTGGTTCTCATTGTGTTGTCAGGAGTTCTGACCAGTCAGGGGTTGGACAAAGAACACCTGAGGGTGTAAAAGAGTGGTGTTTGGCTATTGGCAATAGATCGTTTGCATCCTGTGGGTTGTGTGGTGAGTCTTTGTGAATTCATCTTGCTTTCCACACATGCCATCAGATCCCATAATATACAGTATGTATCTGTGGAGTTCAGAAGCCGGGTTGAACACCTCAGACTTGTTGTGTTCTGTGAGCCCTTCCTAACAGTTTTATAAAGAATGCTACTGCCATGCGGAGGATGTGACTTGTCAACAAAAATGTTGTGATAGGTGGCAAGTATCAAAGATGTATCAAGCATGTGAATGCCTGGATGCAGGTTTTGGCAGCAGAACATTGCACTGGAACAAGATTAGCAGTGTTATTCACTTTACCTGTCAGTGGAGTTAATGTTGTAGCAGATTGATGTATGTGCATGGCTCATAAATCTAAAGTAAATTCTTATGTTGATGAAACCACAATTAAATGGAAATTTAAATCAGATGTTGTTTATCACTTTAAATTATCCCAAATCCTCTGAAATCTGTTTGTTCTGCTCTTCTCAGTGTAAACCAAAAATATGGTATTATGTAACAGTCCTCTTCATGCCCACTAATGTTGTCATTTGAGGCAGTCTACCTTTTTTTATTTATACACACATCCTGGAGCAGATGAGTCATGTGCATCTGTATAGTGTGTTTACAAATCTATATTTGCCATTATGCTTTCAGTATAATTAGAATTTCCACTGCCATTGTCACTAAGAGGTGCAACATTAGATATTTTCATCAAAAAGAACAAAACATACGTTTTAGGAGGCCAGACTAAAAGCAGTATTCAAATGATATTTGGAACTGCTAGAGGAAGAGGGCTGTTGAATCAAGCATTTAGCTATTATTGGCTCTTACAAAAAATGTGATTATTTGTGCTTAATTTATCACTGTGTGCAGAGTGCCTTCTGTGTCAATTCACTATTGTTTTGCTCTTCACAGCCATGCTTGTAAAGTCTGCTCTACTTGCTGATGAGCAGAGCAGAAACCCATCGTTACAGTAGATCTTACACTAATTGCACATAGTTATTACACCATATGTGTTTACAGTAGGTCTATGCATGGAGGCAGCCCTGGAACTCAGTGAACTGTATTCTAACCCATTCTAAACCCAGTTTCTATTTGATTAAATATAATATATATGTATATATACACTACAATCGGGTTTTTGAAGGCCCACTTACTTTAGAGCTGTGTTGGAGTCTCTGGTACCCTCTTGGAGGGTTCCAGGTCTTTTTCAGTAGAACTAAGATTCCTCTGACTCTCCTTTATTTGCTACAGTTTCTGCAGTTTTAATCAGAAACACAAATGCAAAACCAAAATGCATGCATGATTGTTTGTGCACGGTTAAATAATAGTAAGGGTAGTGCTGGGATTAGAGATGACAGTTTGTTTGTGGATCCACAGGGAATGGACTGGGAGCAGGTGTAATCCTCCCTCCTGCTGCCTTGCCAGGACACACAGCCACACTGAGCCAGCTACTTTTCAACATCCTCATCTCTTCCTCTGTCTGCATCTTTCTTGATGTTTCTCGCTTTCTCTCCATCCTTTCAACTCCCATTTATATTTAATAAAACACCTGCTTATATTTTCTTCTTTTTGCCCTTCCCCTTGACTTCAAGTCTACAAAGTGAGTCAACAAGAAGACTGTTAGGGACCAAAACGCTTGTTTTTTTTTTACAGCACAGTCTCATCTCTACTTAAAGAAACCTTACTCACATTTTATCATTATTTTTTCATTCAGTGATTTTCTTTTTGAAAATGTGTGTTATTATAATTTAGGTTATTTTCGCTTTTAATCTCCAGACTTTGAATATTTACAATTTGAGTGCCTTGGCTGCTCATAGTTTGTTACCTGCCAGAGATGAATTTTATCTTCTTTTATTGCTTTTATCAAACAGGAAAAGTCATAGTTTCACTCACTCTCATTGAGGCACAACCAATTTTCAGTGTCTCGTCTCTAATTTCATCCTGCAATCCAAGCCCCACCCCTTTCATACCACCTTTCTTTGCTGCCGGTTGTCTTCCAAGCTCCCCTACATATTTTAAAACCTTCCAACAGTCACAGCCACCTGGTTTATAGCCTCGCTCCATCTTCACCACATGCCATCAAACACACACACACAAACACAGTCCCTACACACACCCACTAATTTATCCACACAAGCAAGATCCTAGAGTCTAATCAAATCTTTCCTCTGCCTTCAACCTCCGCACTGCTCGTCTGTACTCAAGCAGTGATTCACACATTTCAGGATTGCCGGATTTCCGTCTGTTTTCCCTGCATATTATTGCCCATATTCTTTGCCGTTCTGTTTATCTGCCCTAATACTTGGTTGAATCATCTGACTGTTGTACTATCCATTTATAGACTACTGCTTAATTAACAGTCTGGCATCTCAAGATACAGACTACACAGCTCAACTCTTATTATTGTTCATCCTGTAAAATGTTGGGATTTGTGACTCATTCAATTAAATGTGTTATTTTCTTATCTCTGTGGTTCTGTGGTTAGGGTTTCCAAGAAACTTGAGATACTGTATATATGTTATTGGCTAATTATGCAGCAGAAATTGACATCCAGTTCAAGTAAACATATTTGCTGTGTGGCATATCATTAGATTTTCCCTCATTAGTTGCCTAACAGCACACCCAGAGACTGTTAGGGGCCTCTGTTTGGTTTTAACTGCACCAAAACAGAAGGTTGGTTTGGCAGAACCCATTTTGAATGAGCTGCAGTTCACTAGAAGGTTATAATTCCAATCACAGCACCAGGTTCACGATACAGGCAACATCAAAGCAGACTTTTTTTAATCTAATGACTGTCCTCTGGACGTGATGAAATGCTGTCTGCGCCAGGAAATAAATAAGTAAGTAAAAATCAAGTTTCCACATATGCAGTTTAACTGCAGAAACTCGATCTCTGTGACATAAGTTTTATATCTCCTATTTATGTTATACTTTTCCCATCATGTTTAATGTTCTGTTGCTGTTTTGATGGCTTGCTGTTGTAGTTTTTTCGCTGGACATTTGCTGGCTGGTGCACTTTGTACAGACATTATGCTATGTAATGGGGATGAATTTGTCAAAGAAAGAATTAAATAAGTGGCTGACATCTGACGCTTGACTGCTGGCCTCAACGGGCAGTCATTTTCAATCTTTACACTCATCCTTGTCTCTGGCAGTCCTCCCCACATATGTGCATAATAGCTTAAATGTGAGAGACTATATGGAATCACATACATCAAATTTGATTTGGGTGACCTATTTGTCTCTTGAAACATGCTTGTGAAGAGCAAAATGTGAAATGCGACTAGCGCCAAAGGCCTTGTACAACATGTTCATGTGTGCATGTACTGTGTGCACACCTGCCTCTAAATGAGTTGGCATGTGTATGAAGTGGTTGAACTGTCGATGTGTATGGCCAGCTCCCTTGTCCTTGCATACTGATGCTTTTTTGGTTTGTATTTGTGTGTCTGTGTGTTTTTTTTTTCATACTTGCTTGAGCTTTTGTGGTTTCAGAGATGAATAAATGTATGGATGCGGCCCCATGGGCCCTGCTTTATTACTTTTGGTTCATTGTACAGCATAAACAGTTTGACAGCTTGATTCCTTTTCACATGGCTCTTGCTGTCCTTATTTGATGTTGAAATGAAAACCGCTTCATTCGTCGTCTACTTGCCAGCTGGGATGTTGATCTTTTCTCTTGCGAGAGTTGACAGCTCAAATAGCTTGTTTTAATGAAGATATGTAAAGCCTTATATAACTGTATGGGGGGAGAAAGGAGGTTCATCTTAGATATGAATTATTTCATTTTAAATGAAAAAAAAGGGGTTATAGGAAGAAAAAAATGATTAATTATGGCTGTGTTATTATGTTACCCATGAGCATTTGTAATACCACTTCTTTACTAAATGACCACATAATATGTAATGAAGCATTAGACATTTCACTAAATATCTGTGAAAGAGGATGAATGCATCATGTTTTGTCTCCTTGCATGACCCTGACCAAGCACAACAGCCAGCCCTGTGGATGTCCCAGGCTCCACCGTAGTCGTTATTGAAACCACGGATCATGATTGCAGCAGCCTTTCTCAAAATTAGTAATGTAATGTTGATTGCTATCTATAGTGTCTTAATTTTCAAATGCATACCCATGTCTTCAGCTCTCTTATCTACACCATCAGAGAGGGTGGTTTGCTAAATAAAGCAAGCTGTGTCTGCACAAGACCTGCCAAGAATTGGAAGTAGTGTTTGTACAAAAACAGTTCAAAATTTATTTTGATATTATTACCACTAAAAATGTTATCTGAAGTCAAACTGTTGTAAATACATTTACACTTATAGAATACTAATACTGTTCTGAAAGACTCTAAAATCAGCAGATTAATTAGTGCCAGGTAAGGATAGCTAGTTTGGGTGTAATAGTAGCATCCTTCGATAGTTTAGTCTTTCCATGGAAGGAAGGGTCCTGGCTCAAAACTTATTATCAATCAGTAAAGTTTCATTCCAAAAGTTTAAAGAAATTTTACACATCTTCAGAGAATATTGTAAAAAAAACTCAGTTAGTCTGGAGAAGTGTCAGTATGTTAAGAACAAGGCCTGAGACCACTGCTGGTTGCAGACTATTGAGCCCTCAGGCTGCACCGCGGCAGAAACCTTCATGCCAGCTTCATCAGCATAGCCATGGGGTCAAGGATACCTTGGAAACACATTGTCACTCAGCATAATCCACTGCTTCATCCAGAAATGTAACCATAATCTGAATCTGAATTACACAAGGAGGAAGCCATAAGCATAACTGCATTAAACGCCACTTAGTTCTGTGGGAATGAGCTTATCTAAGATGGACAGAAAGAAAGAGCACATGATACCCCAGGAAAAAACAAAAGCATAGGTTTATTGGGCAATATTGCCCATTAACATGCACATGAGTATCAACATTTAAACTTCTAATTGGCTCTAACAGACTGTTTGTAATTCAAAACAGTGAGTGATTAATTCTAGACACAAGCACCCAGGGGTCAAGGTGACTGATTCCCATTTAGAGTGGCTCCATCGGTGTGGTGCCATGAGGTGTTTAGATGATGATGGAGCAGAAGGGAGGAGGCAATGATGAGAGTAATAACATATTGATAAATGATTGAAACATGATACTGTGTTATTACACTTTGTTGAAGCGGCAATTTAGGGGAAGCGAATCGTGTCCTCTCTTGCGTACATATTTCTTTTTTTCTTTCTTGCTGCACTAAAGGCAGGTCAGAATGTGAATGAGGGAGAGAGCAAAAGCTATATTTATTCATGGCTCAGGCAGAATACCAATTGACTTGAAAAGATATTACAATGCAGAGCACCATAACGCAAGTTCCTCTTCAGAGGGTTTCAGCACATGATAAGAAAATTAAATCAGTCACTGTAAAATGATACTGTAAGTAAAACCAAATTTTCCCCGTCGGTCTTTACATATTAATGATTACATGATGGTGGTTTCATAATGTTAGCCTAAGAGAGAATGTACTACACTGCACAGAATCAATTTAAAAAAAATAAAAAATAAAAAACAGAAATTAAAGGCACTGTTTATATTCTTAATAATGAAAAATAGTGGTGCAGTATCAAAGTTATTTCCCCTGCCTTAATTAATCCCCGAAACACACCCATTGTGCTTGTATGACTGAAATGCCTTTGAACATAACATTTTCCATTTTTCATATTGGCATAACCAGGGCAATCTGATCCTGGAGGAGCTAAACCTTGATTTTGGATTTTTTGACCCAAGAATAAAGAATGAGTTCCAAATTGAGCTCTAGCTGAACTTGTTTTACAGTTTGGGACTGATAACTAAAAGTGTCACGATCCATGGGCTTTTGTGTTATGGTTATCCTTTTGGTCATTAGTTTACTCCTTACTCCTTAGTTACCTTGAATCCAGTTTTATTTAGAAGAGTATTTGTTGGACCGGCGACCTGTCCAGGGTGTACCCTGCCTCTCGCCTGATGACTGCTGGGATAGGGTCCAGCCCTCCCCCGTGACCCAACAGACAGATTAATAGAAAATGGATGTGACAAAGCCCAGATGAACACAGGACACAGATGCAGGGAGTTTCAGAACAATGTGTTTTATTGGAACACAACCACTGGAGAAGTTCCTGAACAGAGCAAATCAACGGCTGTGAAACTCCTGAAGCGCTCTCCTCAATAACTACACTTGAGGAGAGTGCAGCTATGAAAATTAACAAACAAGGCTCTCTCCACTCTAGGAGGAAAACAGAAAGGCTATTAAAGATTACAAATAAACTCTCTCGCTCTCCAAGTGAGGCGGACATAAACAAAAGAAGCTCTCAAATCAAAGTGTTCCACTAACGGAGGTTTCTATGAAATTTTAACAACCAAAAATCTCTCCAAAAACGGAGGAACGAAAAATCAGGCTATGGAAATTACTTAAACTAGTAGTACAACTATGGAAAAGATTACAAACAAAAGGCTCTGCAGGAGGGTGACTCAACTACAGGCTCTGGGATACAAGGCTTGGAAAAGTCACAAGGGTTTCAAGGTGCGAGGGTGAAGAACACAAGAGTTGCGGCACACTGGCACAGGACAGAGGGAAACGCAGACTATTTGAACACATGAGGGAGCATGGGGAACAGGTGGAAACACTTAGGGATCAGGGCAGATATTTGACACAAGAGGAAGGGCAAGGTACGTGAAACGAGAGGGAAGTTAATATTTCAAAATAAAGCAGGAAATAGAGCAGGAAATGACGAGACAAGAACAGACTTCAGAACAAAATATGTCACAAGCTCCTGACAGGATGGATGGATGGAGTATTTGTTGGTTAGTTTACTTCCTGTGTTACATCTGGTTTCTGTTGCTAATTAGCTCTAACCAGCTGTCTGTCCCTTCATCACTCCCTCTGTATATATCCTCTTGGTTTTCTTTTCTTCTTGCTGGATCATTGTGTGTTTTCCCTCCAGGTTTGTTCTTCTTTGTAACTTCTGTTCATCGGTGGTTTTGTATTGCATATGTTTGTATTGTTGTTTGGTCAGGTTTTGGTTTCCCTGCTCTGCAGTGCGTTCAGTTGTTTTCTATCAATATTCTCTTAGTTAATATGTCAGCCTTGCCCATGCCTGCTGTTTTCAGTTTGGTCCACTTTTTCTGTGAGTCCTGACAAAAAGACGTGGATGTGGGGCTGAAAACTACAGATAAAACATGGAAAGATTTTTTTTAAAAATGGTAAACTCTGGAATCAGGTTTTTGTGTTAGTGAATTGAGATTTTAATTTTTTTCTGTTAATTTAAAAACTTAATACACAACCCTAAAATGTGTTGCACTCTCTTTCAAGGCTGGAATACTATCAATGGCTCATCATCACAGTTTACTTACAAACATCAGCAATAACATCACAACTAAAATAAAAGATCAGAGTAGTATTTTGCTATTTGAGAATTGCTTTTATTAAACTTTGCAAGTAAAATGAACACATGAAATAACAGCATTTTTATTTTATTTTTATTAATTGGCCAAAAAAAAGAAAATCACCTTTTTTGATCCAGTTTTTCAGCTTATTTCTTTCAGGCTTGTAAGAAACATACTTATATGTTGCTCTATTTATGGTTCATTTATGTTCATGTATGTGGCTGAAAGGCTGGGATTTACTTTCTGGATAAATAGTTTTCACTTCTTCAGTGAAGCACAGACTCTACGAATCAATGCCAACAAGCACAGAGGCTTTTTACAGAGGCCCTCAGAGTGCCGACACCTCACTTATAGACACTGTTTTTCTTGTAGTTTGTCACCCACATGTGTGAAGGTTTTAAAATGTAGCTTTGATATATAGAAGATGTTAAACAGCCAGCTTCAGATAAGACCAGATGAAAAACATTTAAAGAAAAAAATGCCAGAGTGTCCCTTCAATCAATTCATTGAGGTTAACATTCATGTGCTCTACCAAGGCCCGTGAGAAAAGGGAATTTAATTATGCTGCTGGCTATTGTTTTTTCCTGATGCTTTTAGAACATTCATTAGTCTTAAAAAGGTGCCTGAGAAGTGAACAAAGTGAGACCTCGGAATGGCTGAATTTTTTAAAATCTTTGTTTTCCCCAAATATTAGCCTATTTAAGTACCATTTGCTGATTGCAGTTTCCTGACATGTAGCAGTGAGATGCATTTGTGATGAAGAAGCTCCTCTGATGCGTTGTGTATCTCATGAATCACAGTCACAATTTTAACAGCAAAAACCAAAACTGTGTGAAATTGAAATGTCCAGAGATGAATATTGGCCTGATTGTGCACACATGATGATGAGTTGTAATAAAAGGAGGACCAGAGAATTTCTCTTGCCTTGGGTTGTTCGGGAACTTGGACAGTTTAATTGAGGTTGTATTAGAGACCTCTGGAGAGGAATTGAACTTGTCAAGCTAATCATCATAATGTTTGGCCTTGGGTCAAAGCCCATTTTCAGCCATGCCATCAGAGAGGCAGGGTCACTTTAGTCAGTTGAGGACTCCTCTGAATTAGGCCATAGACAGAGGCGATTGGATATATTTAACATAGAATTGCCTATCATCAAATCATCTTACAAGCAAGACTCATTTTTGGGAGAAGTAATTTAAGGGTCACTCCAAATGCTATGAAAGTTCTTATGAGTTTTATGCTGATCAAACATTTCTAAAGGGAAACTGTTGAGGAAAATGTGTTGTTTCTTTGCAAATGAACACACGTTGTCTTTCTGATTTATTTTGGCTCTGTTTTAAAGTAAATCAAGCTTTTCTTTTGAAGTCTATTTACACGCAGAGTGTGTGAATAACTTAGTTGTGTTTCTCTTACTAAAACATGCACATTTGAAGAACGAGAAAGCAATGAATCAGCTTGTTTGCATTTAGATTAGTCTCTTACACCAGCATGCATTCAACAGTAATCTTGGCAGCCTATCAAGTTATAGAACAAGGGTGTAATGCTGAGTATTGATAGACACAATACAAATAGTTTTGATTAACAGTAAAGCTGATGCTTAGATAAGAGACACAGCAACACAAAAAAAACATTATAATACACTTCATTCCCAGTTTAGCTGTCCAAACACCTCCCTGAATGAAAATGATATTAGGAGATTTTCCATGTCTGTCAAGTTATGACCCTGATTAGTACATGTAGGATAAATAAGGATCCCCAATATGTTTATGGTCTGAAAATGGCGACTGGATTCAGTCAGCAAATTCTGTTGACAGTCCAATAGTTTGGGTTGGGGTTAATCTCCCTCTGACACATTTTGACTGAACCAGAAAAGCATGAAATTGAAACTAAACCACCGGGCATATTGATCTCTCTCTCTATCCTGTGGTTCTCAGTTGAAATAATGAAGAAAGAAAGCGTGTGTATGGCAGGTATTCCTAAGGAGCTAAAGTCAATTCCTTTTTTTAAAGTGGGATTATGTGAAATACTTATGAGTAGCCAGTGTTTTACCTGTAGTACACAGTAAGAGTAGGGATGTCCACATCCAGTCCTCGAGGGGGCCGCTGTCCTGCAGTTTTCGATGTTTCCCTGCTTCATACACCTCAACCAAATCAATGCATCATTTGCAGGCTTGTGCAGAATTTAACAATCTTTTTGAAGAGATCTATTTCATCTGAATCAGGTCTGTTGAAGCAGAGAAACATGAGAAGGAATAAAGCGTCAGAGTTTTGTCAGACTTGTTGGATAGTTTACTGCAGGGCATTACCTTTTCAAGGCATATAACTTTTTTTTAAGACCCTGCTATTTGTATCTTGGGAGACCTTTGAGTCTCAGCTAATAAGCAGCTGGATATGTTGGCTAGCCACAGTGCATGCAAAATGTAGAGCAACAACACTGGTGAAAAAGTTAATGAACATCTGATGTAAAAGTGAAACAGTGCAAAAATTCACTATGTTAATCAATAGCTTGAACTGCTTTGACATTTTGAAGATTTGAGTTATTTTAGATGGCAACAATTCACTCCTCTGTGGTCCAGTTCTAAATAGCTGTTAGCTCCCCTTCAGAAATCCTCTCCATTCACCAAACTGAGGGCATTCTGACTGCTGTCTACTGCAGAAAAGAAATCCTCTTAATATTCAAGTTCAGTGTCACAAAAGTTTTGTTTTTCCAAAAATGTGTCATCTTGCTGATAATTGCTCTTAGGACTGATGATTTTATATACTAGAACACTGCTAATTTCCACATCACTGAATTCTCATCAGAGTCACACCAGTGAGTTAAATGTGCAATCTGAAAACTCAACAAAAAACTCCCATTTTTGGCTGAAATTATAGTTGATGCCATAAGCAGCAAATCTTTAAATAAGAAGAAAGAGATATAGATACTATTGTTAACCAACCAACTAAGCTAAGGGCATCTTTCTTCCATCTAGATTACTGTCCCTTGCAATTATGTGTGCATCCCACCATATCGCACAGATCTTAAACTGAGGGCAAATTAAACAGCTTTTTTATTGCTGTTCTAGCCTTTTCTATTACTGGGATGGATAAACCCATTACTTCTTTAAGTACAGGGTGCAGCATTACAGGAGTGAACTATAACATGCATGATGAGAATGTGGGAGATAAACGACAATTTAGTCAAGGGAACATTCAGAAAAGCTGGTGCAGGTTAGCTTATGGTTGACATTTCGATGAGAAAACTAATATACTGAGAAACCCTTGACCAAGCTATTAAAGCTAACATCAGGGTGATGAGTCCGATGTGATCAGATCATTTATTCCTTACTTATTTCACATTGGGTCCTGGAGCATGTTTCAACCTTGTTTCTTACACCTTACTGCTTGTGCTACAATAACAAAGATATCACTGTGAATCATTTTTATGTAAAATAATGGCAGTAGGGGACATTTGTGGTTTCACAGTAAATTTGGATAACTGTAAGTTTTATGTAATTTTGCAGTGTCTACTCCCATGGTAATGGTCATTTACATGTTGTGTTTATTTTTATGTTTAATTTCTTATAAATTCCCACAAATTAAAACCATCTGTTTGATAAACATATTAAAAGCTAATGAGCTTTTTATGACTGGTACAATGCATGATAAGGACTTCAGGGCCGTTTTTTGGTCCTAGTCCATCTATGACAGCAGGGATCGTAACCAATCCAGCAACCTACCGCACTCTTATTGCCTATAAGTTAGAAATACTGTTTTGTGCTGATAATATAAGTTAATCTACTATTATTTGATAACTGGTACTCTTTGTCAGTTGATGTTGATAGGATGCCAGTTGTTTGGTTACTTTTAGCTATTATAAAATACAGTAAGATGCAGTTGTGTCTTACACAACAGTACAAAAAATTTAACTATTCGAAAATACTAAAAGAAGAAAAAAAGAAGAAAAAGAAAATTAAAACACTGCATTGAAGATGAGCAAATATTGCACTTGGTATTTGAGAGTTTATTGTAGAGTAATTCAAATCCTGATACGATGATTTTTGTTACATAAACCACTGAACATTTAAGGAGGGCTGAATGGTAAAAAAGCCAGCACATAAAGTCTAGAAATTAAAAACTAAGGTCAAATTCATTTACTGTGGTTTTGAAGAAGATTCTGTTAATTTGATAAAGTAGGTTTTTACTGGCAAATAATGTCTGCAATTTAAAGTACAAGCATTGCAGTGTTCAAGCAGGGATCAAGTACAAGAATAAGTGACAGAGCACAAGTTAAATGAGAATGAATTAAATTTAAGATTAAATTTGAAGATTGAGAGTTTTCCTTTTATCCTAGCTGTTCTGTTATCTGTCAGCTAACTGGAAGTTTAGTTTCCTGCATTTGTAGTGTACAATCCAAATGTTTTTACTCTGGTTTTGTCTTAATAAAGGTACAGCCTGACTCATCATAGAAGTATCTTGAAAAATGATTAATATAATTAATATCAACACCTTTTTGCATGATGCAGCAAAAGTGATCCATGCCAGTCAGAATAATTATTAAGGTTGGCAGCACTTTCTCAAAACAGGGCAGAATGTCCTTTCTTTCGCAAAAATGTCATTGGAGAGGATATCTGTATTCAAAATGTTGCACGACCAATGGGCTGTTCAATTGTAAAAGGTCACAGGAGCTCTAATGAGGTGCCTGCTGGGAAAATAACAAGCCCCTCATGGCTTGGTAGACACCTCCCCTTGTCAGAACAGGTCAGGTATAGCAGGATGGAAACATTTCACCTGAAAGCCAATGGCAACGTTGTTGAGAATGAGAATTTATTTTCTTTTTATTTCTTTTTTTCTTTTGGTTGTCATTTAAAAAGAAAATCTCTTTCCTCATATGGAAAAAAAGGTAAAACTAAGCACTAAAAACTAAGCTGATGAACTGTATCTATGAGCAACATTACCTCTTCGACCTTCATCACTCACACACAGTTTTTCCTTGAAGAGTTATGAATCTCTTTCTGTTTTGCACTAATTCAATATTTAAAACAATTTATTTAACTATTTATATGTTCCATCGTACCCATTAGCTGATACTTATATGCCAACGTGAAATCATTCCTCACAGTGAAAAACATTACATCACAATTAGAATTTCTGACTTTTCACAATCATGAATCAAAAGTTTGTGCAACATTTAGACATGATGCGTCTGTAAAGCACTGAAGATAAAATGGCCTTTGTCCGTCGATGGGTACTTAACTCACTGTCGCCGAGCCACAATACTGCTGACATTTGAGAGTCCTCATACCATAGCACACAATGGCTGCTGTCATGTGACAAATGACACTGCACACATGGGATAATATGAGTATTCTGTCACTGTGCATGATACTGTCACTGGCAGGGACATGTTGAATCTATAGCTGCTGTCAGTGTGCTTGCTTGTGCATATGCGTGTTTATGTTTGGATGTAAACGGGATTATGATTAGAGTGACAGTCTTGCAGAGAGGGGAAAAAAGCTACTCTGACTCCATAAAGGTTGGAAGACATCAGTGGGTGGAAGAGAGGTGGACTGAAGCAGTTGGCTCTGTGTGCAGGTTTTTGTGATGAATGTGGCAGCCAGTGTGCTATTTGATAACTCTTCTACATGGTTGACAGATTGTGGTCGAGGGGAGCTTTCTGTGTTGTTGACACCACACAGCAGCACACAGTGGATGTGATGTTTGCTGACAGGTTGTCACATTGGTGTGAGAATAAAGCTTGGGTATTGAAAGTCAGGGAATAAAAAAGATATTGAAATTTTAGAAATAAGGTCTTGCATTTGGTTGCAATGTGACTTTCTGTGGAGTGTTGGGCAGTCTTTTAGGTCTTTTAGGCACCTGCATACACACTTTAAAGCTGAATATGCAGCTTTATAATGGCTTGATCACATGCGTCGTTATCATTGACAAGATGAATAATAGGTTTAGACGTACTCAGACCAATACTGAAATGCACCAGTGGGTAAGTTGGTAAATTTAGGAGGAAGCCAGAAATGTGAAAATTTAAACAGATAAAACTTGAAGCTTTCTTCCTGCCTGCTGTGCCTCTGCTCCACATATTCTCCTTCAGAAATGGAGAAAAGGTTTCCCCTTTTCGGTTGGATGTACAGTTTGATTGGGTTTGGGTAAATGTAGATCTTTTGTTGTTAGGGTCAAAGTCAAAGAAAGAATGGTGTTCGTTAAAAGACACGGGGCGTGACTGCCCAGCAGTTGCATTTAAGGTGGACTGTACATGGTATTCAGTCCAATAGTATAACAGCATTATTTCTTCTCACAATCTCACATATCTTCCTTCTCTTTTCCTTCCTGAGAGTGTGCATTTTCATGTTTTTTTTTTTTTTTTTTTAAACAAATGACTTCATATAACTTTGTACATTCTTGGATCAATTTTAACTCAAACACTTGGGGTCCTCCTCTCCCCGTGTGTTAATATAGTTAATTGAACTAATTAACTTAAAGTCTCCTACAGCTTAAAAACAAACAAACTTATTACTTCAGTTTTGTTAGTTCAGTTTGACAGGTGAGGTATTTTGTGTTTATTTAGAGCTTTTTTTTTATGGCTAATGCAAATATGAATGGTACTGCTAATCTTCTCAGATATAGCTTACTCTGCATTAAGAATGCACAGTGATAATGACACATTCTCAGTAGTGGCCAATAAAGGCTTTAAAATTAATTAGCAGTATAAATAATAGGATCTTGGCAAAGGTCCAGTACTATGTGTTGTTACTTTAAAGTTTTGCTTTGTAAATGTTACAGTAACCTCATCCGTCATGAGTCACATGTTTTTATGTAAGTGTGTGATAGCTTTATTATGGTTTAAATCTTGGCTGGTTTATAGTTTAAAATAAACTTTGATGGCAGAACTAATGTCTTTATAAAACTTCTAAGCTGAAGAAAACACACAAAGTAATTTGTATGTAACATTGTCAACAACTAAATTAGGTGATATTCCTTAATTTATGTCACGTGATCCACAGGAAACTTTGTGTGCTTTTTCCAGTGAATTATGAAGGCTGTGATAGATACAGGGATGATAATTGAGTGATTATCTACATACAGTCTATTCAAATTCTGTAAAGATGCATTATTAATATTATTCTATACCGACCAAAAGAAAAGTCAGATTCAAATGATCGCAGTAAACGTGAAGAACTTTAACTCCTTTAGACTAAAATCTTTGAAGTGGATCAAGTAAAATGCAAATGGGAAAAATTATGTCAAGTACAAAGAGAAGTTCTCATGCCTTCATATGAAGTTTAATCTCATCACATGATCTATTAGTGCTGGCTTTAAGTGAAAGTGCAACCTTTTATCAGCTCATATTAGATTAAATCTGTACATATGCATTATTTTAATTTGCTTGTTGTTGGGATCAGGAGCCAGTCTATTGAAATATGACTTAGTTCAAACTGATTCTTTCAGTTAACTTTGTAACGGAGGAAGATTTGAATAGACTTGGACTCGCAGAGAGAATTGACAAGAAGCTTCGCCTCAATGCCAAGAGAAAGAAAACAATGTAGAGTGCATCTCCTCTCCAAGCATCACTTCAATTTCCCTTCACTGGGTGTTTGAGAAAGTCGAGGGAAATGATTGAGGTCAAGTAAGTTCAGCATGGACTGCACCAGTATATCTCAGTGCAAGCTCAGAGTGATTTTTTTTTTCTTCAAACAGTTATATCCATTTGCTCCTGCCACTGCGTCTGTTTTGAAACAGTTTGATATCTGTTTTATGCCTTTCGAGGCTTTGATAATGTGAAATAGGGATTATCTGTACCGGCACACTAACTGTCTATCCTTATTCTGTAGACTGCATGTCAAGGTCAGCCAACATTTTATCATTAAAGACCAAATTAACGCAAGAATATTTATAAATGACAATTTCTTGAATTTCTTTTTTTTTTTTTTTAAAAGATAAATCTTGTTCTAGTAGGTGATTTCAAACAGACTTCAGAAACTCTCTGATTTCAAGCAGCAGCAAACAGCTTACTGTGTTTTTTTTTTTTTCTTGACTTGATGGATGCAATTTTATCTGTTTGTGTGTACATATATTTGTGCCACTTTACTTTTTTTGTGTTGCTTTATGAGAAGGAATAAGGAAAGCAAGGTCAGATGAATTTTCATAAAATGCCAATATTTAAAAATACATATCGGACATTGCTTAAAGCTTTGCGAGAAGGGATGTGGATATCAAGACCACAAACTTGTAAGGCAGTTAGAGTCAGAGTCTAACTGCATTCAAATTTGAATAATGCATTACTACATGACAAACACTTACATGTATTTCTTGGAGGCAAAAATGTATTTGAGGGAATGAAAATTCTGATGATTCTTATGTATTAAAAAATTCAGTTTAAATATTTAAAGCTGGGCTCACAAAGCTTCGCATTCACCTTTATTTTTTTTTTTACTCGTTTTGCTTCGGCTTTTAGTGATAAGTTGCCTGACATAAAAGTGCAAGCTATGTTTATAGTGAGATAACTGCATTTCTGTTTCTGTAGGCATCCTCAAAAAGCTTAGCCTCGGTCATGCCATTCTGTTCTCAAGCAGAAGAATAGTGTACAACCTGTCAAGTCAGTCTACAGTTTCCCAGCATGTTTTATCTCCTTAGCCAAATTAATTCGGTTTCAGTCTCAATTTACTCACTTGTAAAGGCAGCATACTGAAAACCAATGAGCCAATAAAAGCGACAGCGGGCTGTAATATGCTCTGTTTCTGAGCCCTACTCGCGTGCACCCAGATTTGCCCAAAAAAATCCCTGCAGATCTATAAATGTGGTCCACCTTGGCTCAACCAACAACAATCATGTTGTTTACTAGAGTTGTGTGGCAGCCACAATCGATTACCTTTATTTGCAGTGTTCTGGTAATGCAGAGACTGCTCTGACTTTTAAAACAAGAAAGTGTCAGTTTGAAAGTTATCAGAGAGACATTATTGCAATCAATGTGTCTGAGGGACAGTTTCAGGAGTGATTAGTTTGATGGGCCTCTGCCAGACATCTATTCCTGATAGATTATCCGGCTCATTACCACCAACACTCACTTTTCATTTTGATCAACGCCATTTCCATCAAAATCTCCCATGACCCCTTTGCTTCGCCTCTGTTATAAAATCTATTTAGATGAGGAAACAACCAAGGCTGATTTTCAGGCAGAAGGTGTGGTGCTAAGAAGGACAGCAATCGGTCATTGTGTTGATGCATTCAGTCGATCTGTTATCTGCTCTCTGCCTCCCATACCGATCAAACACAACAGGCTCTCCCAAACAAACATCCGTCTGTCCGGTGGGACAGCCAGTCCTGCTGGGTCACAGCTCGATTGAAAATGTCCTTGACACTGATGGCGTTTGCAGAAGCAAACACTCAACATGAATTAAACAAAGGCTTGAGGCCCCTAACAATGCTTTTATAGAGTGTTTGAGTTTCTCAGTGAACAGTGTGTGCTGTGGGCGAATGAGGTTTGGTTGAATCAACAATAGATTTCAGTGGATGGCGTGACATAATACTACCCTATTATATGTCATATGAAATTATTTACATGGTTACTTTTTGTCATGATCAGTGTTTACAAGTGCTGTGGTAGTTTGTGCTGTAAATTTTTCACTCTTATCTTAAAGCGAGAGGAGACAAAGCAGTCGTTGCTACTTAATGGTCAGAGGAGAACTTAGCATCCTTACAATAATCATTTGCTCAGCTTTGAGTCCAACAAACAATGTATGTTCTCTGGCATCCTGTCTTCTTATGTCTCCATGGGGTCTGATAAATTGCACATGCTAACACAATAAACAGGCAAAAAGGAGCATCAAAGAGCTCTTGATAATCACTGCTAATTGCTCCATTCATTTTCATCTGATTGGGGAGCCACATAAGGGTCTTTGCTATGTGGGAGCATCAGCAGTTGAGTATGATCTCACATTAGCTAGATGAGCCACTTTACGCCACTTCAAACTTTCTATACAAAACAATATGAGTATGTCAAAAAGGTATTGAAGATGAAAACAACTTTAAAACTCCACTTCCATTATCATCAAGTCTGGTGGTGATGTAATAATTACAGGGTTGTCTAGAATTCTTGTTTTAAACACTTGAGGGGAACAAACATGAAAAGACTTTCTACCCCATACTTATCTGCAGTACTGACACCCTGAAAAGATTTAAGGAGAAGGAAGAATTTTAGCTCACCAGTGACAGATCGTTGAGTGCCATCAACAGAAGAAACCAAAAGCATATGCGAGTCCTTGGTTCACAAGACATTTTTCATTCAAATCAAATTCATTTGATTTTGTCCTTGCACTGCTTTACTTTATTGCATAATGAACCATCAAAGGAACAAACACCTGCTCATTTATCCATGTTTTAGAAACTAATCACTCAAAGGAGCAACATTAAGATTACCAACAGGTAAAACTAGCAGCACTGATCATCTTATCTAGCTATTTAGCCCCCTTAAACTACTTTAAAATAGACCGATTAATAAGGCTCAGGCCATTTTAACTACAATGACCAAGCAAACTGCTGCCAAAGATTTAATCATGTAAAACGTATGTGCAATTGGTATATTGAGCTGAAAGGCATTTCTCTGGGAAAACTGTGAAGGACAGCGATGTAATATATGAAGGAAAATTGCAAAATGTCATAAGAAAACAGAACATGTCCACTAGAAATCCAGATAAAAACAAAAACTGAAACTAAGATAAAAAATAAATAAATAAAAAAATATCTTCCATGCATATTTACTCTTCTGCAAAAAAAAAAAAAAAAAAGAGAGATTCAAATTGATCGTCTCATTACAATTCAATGTTTTGCTTGAAACTGTGGGTACAGGCATTCATTTGACAGTACCTTCCTCATACATTAAGAAGTACGCAGGAACAACTAGAGGACCACAATAAATAGCCCAGGGTGTTGACTAAGCTTCCGATTCCAAACAAACATGACTACGCACATTCATGCATGCTACCTTTTTCCAAAAACCTCTTTATGTTGGTAAGAAAAAAAACACCCACACAAAAAACCAACATGCTGAATCACAGTTTTAGAGAGATTTGGATCTTGCAAAAATGCAAATGATCAAAGGCAAGTTTCCCCAAGACATCTATTTACAGAGGTGCAGTTGCTGTAAATTGGATTTTGTGCAGTTCAAGACGATTGCGACTGGTTTAGAGAAACACCAGTCGCAATCGTCTACCCTACAATGATCGGGGGTTAGGCTGACCGACATGGTACAGTGAAGATAGGACTGGCTACACAAAAAAGTGCTTCACAATTCAGAGAGGAAAATAAATGGAAAACTCTTTATTCGTGAGTTTGTTTGCCTCTTCACATGCTGTTTGTTTTTTTTTTTGTTTTTTTTAGAATGGCAAAGGATCAAATAGGTTCATTATAACTTTTTTATGTTGTGATTGTAGAAGGGAAATGACTACATTTGCAGCAGGAAAAGCTTTATTTTTGTCTGAGTTTGTGCTCTTTAAGTAGGTTTCACAAAAACCCTTTTGTAAGGGTAATACGTTCTGGTCAAACTTTAATCACATATTGAGCTTCAGCAGCTGTTTATTCGCACTCAGGTAACAGTAAAACTAGTTTAAAAGTGCTACTTTTTTTTTTTGTATATTTCCCAAATGTCCCTGCCTTGAGGATCTCTAGTGAAGATGAAGACTTCTCTTCAAAACCAATTCAATTCATCATTCTTCCACTCTGACATTTCTACTGCATCAATATCAAGAAAAAAATATATTCCCTTCTGTTTAACATGATATATGATACAGCTATTTGCTGTCGCAACTCTTGAGAGACTAGTATTGTTATAAGTTAAGAATTAAACCAAAGCAACATCTATTACATGCCTGATATCATATCATAACTTATAATGCCCGTGTTCCAAGTTTTATTGAGTTTTTGTTATTCCCGCTGACAGACAGACACGTGGCATTCTGCTCTGCCTTGGTGGAGAAAGAAGTCAATACATGCCTCGACTGAGGAATTATATTTATTATATATAAGCCTTTTTAAAAATAATATAATGAGTCCTTTGTGTTTGGAGAATTTAATCTGAATATATTTGTTTATAGAAGTATGCTTAGAGTAGAATTTAACACAAAAACTTGTGTTGGATAGTTTGAGACAAAAAAATCAGGTGTTACGTGCTAACTAAATGCATACGGCTTTATGTGTTGTAGATATAATTGATGAAATTAGGAAAAACTTTTATGTGCTTCAGGAAAGTTACCCAAAGTCATACGTACACTATTCCTTTTTTTCTGAGCCACAAGTACAAAGTTCCACTTCATTCAGTCTACCGTTGTCTAAACCTGCCAGTGAAAATCAAATGTGTCAACCACATGGCTGGGCAAGGACCATGAATATTTAAGTGAGCTGACAATCCATCCAGCAGTTGCTAGAATATCTCGGTGTGGCCCAAAGTGATCGACCAATTGACAGGTAGACAGACCAAAGACCAAATGCTATCGCCGTCCAAGACTGACTACAAAGGTCACCCCACTTTCTCTTATAAAAATGCACCACTAAAAGATGATCGATGTGATTAGTCAGATAAAAGAGAACCATAGCTGACTAGCTGCACTTTCAAATAAAACACTTCCACTGTACCCCTTCTCAACTTATTCAGTAATGTCCACAGTAAAAACTGCACATTTCACTACATATTTATTATGCCTTTACCTGACAAGCTGTCAGTTTATCTTTCAGTAGGCTCATGAGGTTCAGGATGCTTCTAAAAGGTCAGCGCTGGATTATGTTGAGTTGACAGTGATATCCTTAAGAAGATAAGTGTCTTTGTATGAAACCACTCAAACAAATCATACCTTCCAGCTAATCCATTCAGCCTTCCAGTCAGACTGGCCGCTGACGAGGCGGAAAAAAAATTAGTTGATAGACAGTTGGAATGATTGTTTTGATGTTTGCAAATCAAAGTACAGAGCGTGAACTTGCATATCTTCACTACCCATAAATATCAAAGACATGCATGACATACATCATCAGTGCAAACAAAAAATTTGAGGGTTTTTCCTGAGATGAGACTTCACAGCAGTCAAGGTGGTTGCAGATGTTAACAATGAGATGGTATCAGCAATTTCACCTCTTTGTAGTGCCTGAGTTGGGAGTGCAAGAACAGTCACTACAAACATATGAAGCTTGCCATCATGTGGGTCAGTGGTACCCTCTTAACCAATGGATGATAATAATTCAACACATTTTGGGCTTCAAGGATGCGAGCCGTTAAAGGTTAAATGTAACTCTAAGGTTGTTTATCAATCACAAAGAAGCTTGACTGGGTTTACACAAAAATGTGATTTGTGTTTCTTCATACTTTCTTTTACTTTGCTAGGCATTACAGTAGAGTATGACTCATTGTAAGTGTTATGTATAGAGAAGAAATTATGGAATTTCAACTTTGATTTAGATCGATCCAACCACCAAATCCATCCAGCAAACCATTATCTAATAAAGGTTAATTCTTTACCTGTTTATATTCCCATCCAATAATGTGTAGCTTTGCTTTCACTTCAGTGAGATTTCCAACCTTCACACTTCTAGTTGTCTTTTATAACTTTGAGAACTGTGAACAGTGGAGAGTGTAATCCCTCTAGAGTTTATTGTATAAGTAAATGCTAATGGAGGTAAAACAGTATGGATTTAAAAAACAATAATTCCTGACAGGCAATCTATTTTGTTGACGTAAAAAGCAGCTTATTGGTCTATTTTGAGACAATAAACATTCTCTTTTTCTTCAGTGAATCCCCATGTCATCAGTAATTACTCCCCTTCCTCTTTTATCTTAATCGTTTCAACACTCAGTTAGCTAAAGCCATATTTTCAATGTGTGTTTGCTTCTGATATAGAAAACATTCAGTAATAGACATGAAAAGAAACGATTTACACACCTGACAGATTGAAGTTGTGTGATGGTTGAAACATTAACACAAGTGTATGCACACACACACTCTTAGAGGGCCTAATTTCTCCTTATGTGTTTGACAATTTGCTCAAAAATGATTGCCTTGATGGAGGTGAGAGGTTATGATTTACAAATCAGAAATGTCACAGAATCAGATTAAATGTTGTGCTCCAGACAAGCTTGTTGAAGGGGATGTTTTAGGTAGATTATCATCTGGAAATGTTATGTGTGTCAAGCATGTATCAGCATTATGGGAAAGAGAGTGAGTGTGCAGACAGAGCAATGCTATTACATAATACCAGCAATTGTTTTCAGTGACTTTTGATCACTTCACTGTATTTTGCTTATGACTTTTGTAATCCTGTGTTACCAGTTTTCAATCATTGTTTTGGTCATTCACACAGGATTTCCTCTTTGTGATCCAAAGTCCCTCGCCAAATTGTTTTGCATGATGCTACAGTTTTACTGTTGTACTGTAGAGCTTTGTAAATATTTATTATTTGACTTAGACAATGTTTGGCATGTGACACTGGCTTTGGCTTAACGTTGGGCAAAAGAACCAAAAAATCTGTGATTGCTACATCGTGTTTGAAAGAACAGGCCCATTTCGGACTTTGTTATTCAGTTCCCCCAGGGCTGCTTTTTCCTCAAACAGCTGCTGTATGGCCTTGACTTAAGTGTGTCACATTTTCTTGTTGCATGCATAATTTTATTATTTTTTTTGTTCCTCTGTTTTCCCCTTTTCTCCATATGCAGGTCACCTCAGGCTCATGAAGACATAATCAGTGGTAAGGCCATTACAGCACCATTTTTCCCCACTGCATCTGTATTTGTTTTGCCACCTGCACTCCAAGCTGCATCCAATGAGCTGTATTAATCGACTCAAAACCTGACCAGAACACTCGCCAGCAGGGGGTGCTGTTTATCCTTTGACTATCAAGTGTAAGATTCTGCAACATGGGCAGATGTGGGAGGTGTGGTCCTGAGTAATCCTCTTTCTCTCTGTCTTTTCTAAATCAGTCAGTCACTCAAGTCTTAACTTCAGTCTTCTCTTTGATTTAATTCCTTCTGTAATTTTTTTTCTGCTGTGTTGTTTTTTGCATATAGATTCACTCAACTTGGGAAATTTAGTTTCATATTAATATCAGTCAGCTTGTTTTCATCAGCTGGCTTCATGTCTCATTTTTCTCAAGTCAGCATGCCATTTTAAACTCTGGGTTGAATGATTTGTAAGACCAGTCAGCTTCTTACTCCAAATCGCACATTGCGGATGATGACATGCTTTCCTTCTCCCCTGACAAAAGCTTATTTTCTTTCTTCTCACGGATGGTGGGAGGAATCAGATGAGACTTTGAAGTGGAGGATCCCACAGACACACCACCAGGCTGTTAATGAACAGCCTCAGTGAGAGGCACAATGCTTTTGTTCCGTTGGTTTGTTGTTTGGTTTGGTGGGTGGGTTGGTGAAATGTCTGCGGGGATATGGAAGATGTGAGAGGTTTTGAAGTCGAGTCATTTATTTCTAGGCTGTCAGCTTCCTTTGCCTCCTCTATCCTTCTATCCTCCTTCTTTCCTTGTATGCCCATCCCTTCTGCCTGTGTCTTTGGAGCGAAATCGGGCTCATTGCTGCCAAGACACTCGGGAAGCAGCATTTCTTTAGCTGTTGTTTTTTTGTTGTGTGGCAATCTGGCTTGTGTACTTCTGTGGCTTCAGTTGTGTGTGTTTGAGTGCATGCAGTTCTCCCGTGCAAATTTTTTAAAAAGCTGTGTAAGTGTGTCTTACTCTGCACTTCAACTACAAAGTCTGGCTTTAAAAAAAGCTTCTCTGTGCTGTCTCATGCAACTTTTGTCCCTGTAATGAGGTCTCAGCCTCCCAAAGACTTTGTGGATAACAAGACACCATTTGTGGAGTCAAGAGATATTTATATATATTCATGTTTCTTGTGTTTGTATTATGGATCATAAAATTTAATTGTCAAGTAAAATATATCACGATCTCTACATGTATCATAAGCCTCCTTATTGTGGTAACTTTTAAAGCTTTGATTTGTCCAGATTAAGAGGAAACATGCTTTGTTTTGGAGACAGTCAATATTTCAAAATTAATTTAAATATGAAAATAGTGATGCCTGATTATTAAAAACAGTTCACATGCCATCATCAGCAACCAATAGCAACAACCAGTTACCAATATCTTACTGATTGGTTCCAGCTTCTTCTGTTGAACTCATTTACAATGTATTTACAGTGTCCGAGTGATTGTACACGGAGATATGCACATGATAGGGATAAGATTACACATTGCCCCATTTTTAACGTGTTAGCTTTACATGTAGCCTGTGGTCTACTGACAACAGTGTTGGTTGTACAGTATAACAGCTGCAGGGAGGAACAACCTGCGATGCCGCTCCTTCAGACATTTCAGACGTTTACTGAATCAATCTGTTATTACTTGGCATAAAAACGGATACAGTCAGTGGATTATTTATTGCAGCTGTGTGGATGGTGCTGTGATCAAACACGAGTACATTTCTGATTCCACCTAACACACACACACACACACACACACACACACATGCATACATAAATTCTAAACACTGAAGTATACTTTTGTTGCAGGTTCTGCTAACTCCCGCTTGTCTTTTGTTGTGCTCCTCAGGACTTCATGATTAAGGTTTAGGGCAAGCCAAATCTACAACTATGTGTATCTGATTATTATTTTGACCTAACACATCTACAAAGACATTAAACTCAACATACCATAAATATGAGTGTATAAATATAACCTTCAACTATACAATTGCTGCAACTGAGCATGATGAGGTCACATTACCTGCTCCTCCTCGGGCTACAACAATCATCCGTAGGAAAAACTATATCTGTGTACAGATCATGTCTCCCTTGAAATGTTTCATTATTGAGGTTGCCTGGTCTAAGATGTATTTTCAGCAGCCCCAACACCAATAAATGAGTTCTAATATATTAAAATAATATTATTGCACTACGTGCATGAAGCAGTGTGTCTCACTTTTTCCCACATATTGTACATATTACTACTTGTTATTCTATAAAGAAGGTAACACTACTGTATGTTGGAATATTTAATATCTATATAGATCCAAGCCAAATCTCATAGTTGGGGGAGGGAAACGGTCACAACTGCAAATCCATCTACTACTTCAGCACCATGGACAGCACCAAGGATTTTATCAGTATCCAGCATAGTTGAGCTACTGTTATTTCAGAGCCAAGATTGGGGCCATAGATTCCAGTTTGCATATACCTCAGATAAAGGATTGCTGTGTTCTACAGAGTAAACTCAAAATATTTAATATATTTAATATTTTAAAATATTCAAACTCTCTCCTTGCACTCTTTTTACCTCCAGAGCACTGAGGTGGTTGATCGCAGGTTAACAAGAGGGGTTGCATTCTGCTAATTTTGCTAACAAGTGGGATCGCATCCCTTCTCCACTCACCTCAAATCATCTACTCATTTATAATTTAAAATTTTGAATAAATGTAGACCTTGAATAAACACTATTACTAACTCATACTGTAAATCTTTGTTAATATTTGAATGTTGGCAATTTATATTCAAAATAACATCTAATAGGTATCTATACTAATCAAACGAGTCACACTTCAGTATAGCAGCATGACATCAGTATGTTGTGAATATAATTAAGTAAGGATAGAATAACTAAGTACCGTTGTGATGGCTGTGGGGCTTGATTTCTGTTGAAAGCTGTTGTATTTCACTTCCACTTTGGAGACTTAAGGAGAGGTCTGCTGAGTTGTGTAGACATCGGTGCATCTCAAGAAATCTATAGTGAGTAGCGTTTCTGGTTGAAGCGCTGCTTTTACTGGAAGAGCAGCTGCATGATTGAGTATAAATTGTTTAAGTGAACTTCCATTAGATTTCTATCAAGTGCCTACAGGTGCATATCTATGTGTGTGTGTCTGACATGTGCATCTGTGGTAATGTATGCATGTCTGTAGATGGATGACTGGATGAAAGACCTGCAACATCCATTCAGAGGGTAAAATCCTCACAGGATGACTGCATTCAAAATATAAATGTAATACATTTGCACTTTTTTCAATGACCAAAGTGCAGTATTTCAAGTCAACATTACGGTGACAGCAGCACTGTGCTGCACTAGCTCCCTTAAGACTAGCAGCATTTTATTTTTCTTGAGTATTTTTACTGGGTTTTTTTGTTTTTTTTCTTCTTTTTTTTCTGAAGGGCAAGGTAGTTTTTTTTGTGGCAATTAATTGTCTTTGGAGGGGTGTGGTGCAAAGATTGGCTTGGACCATCTCTGCCCTCGGTATGCTCCAAATGGCCCTGATGATGTTGAATCAGCTGAAAGGATGAAGGAAGCCCAGATGGAGGTTGAACTTTGGTCGTGTTGCTCCTCAACACTACTTTCTGATGGATGTCCAGTTGCACGAGAGTGGAGTGGAGGGCTGAAGCTGCGGGAGGTCAAAGACTACTGCACTAGCACCTTTAGGTACCTAAAGCAGCCCTCTACTGTTGACATTTTACCATATTAATCTGTGTGTTTTGTTGCAGCAAAACAAAATAAAAAGCAAAAAGTAAAATCCCTCTTATGCTTAGGTGGGTCTTCTGGCCGTCAGTCTTGCACCCATCATTATGTACCTGTGGGTCACTCATGTAACAGGATGGCGTTTATGTTGTCAAAGCACTTTAAATGTTTGAATATGTGGATAAAAAAGATAAGAGCAGTCAGGCTGAAATATACCTTGTGTCTTACTAAAGTGCATAAAAGAAACTGCAAATGGTTATCTTTATTCAGTAATGCAAAAGTACTCTGATAAGCAGTTTTGCACAGAAAGTAATATAGTTATGTAAGGTAGTGTAATGTAATGTAATATTTCTTTTAAAGGCAGTCGTCCCGTTAAATAATAGCTTTTTGGGTTTTTTTCACTAGAATGTATCAGTTTGTTAGATACTTGTGTTTATATTTCTCCAGATGGAAATTCAATAAATGCTCTACATGAACTGTTTACAGATCATCAGCATTGCCATGGAAAAAGGAAAAAAAAAGTCTAAATGGTATTTTATCAGTGGTGTGTGTGCGTTGGCTTTAATCAAACAGACTTCAGATGAGCCACCTACATCCTTATTTTGATCTATCTGCCTTTCCTGCTTCAAAATCTATTCTACTTCATAGGTAAAAACAATTAATCATGAAAATGCTCATGCTTTCTGACCTGACAGTTGTTTTTGTCATCAGATAGATAATTTTTGTCAGATGGGTCTTTACCCACCTGAGATGTGAATGTTTATTTGCATGGTGTATAATTAAAATACAGGATTTAGTTTTAAACATGTAGCTGTCTCCGCCTTAGATATGCTCTTCAAAGCAGAAATATTGTTCTCATTTCTGTCTTGTGCTGAGATTTGATATGAGGGGTACGAGCATATAGTTTTTAGCTGTCCGTTTTTAGCTGTCTCCGTGGCAAAGACCTGAGGGAAAGTTTGTCCTTTCCCAACAACCCCTTGTCGTGGGGGACTCTGACTCATACCAGTTGTGTTTGTACGTCCACATAAGAAACATAGAGAGAGAATAGATTTTGTTTGTGCATGCAGATACAAAAACAGACGGAGCTTTTGTGTGTCGGGCTGTTACGTGGCTGCTTACGTGCTTGGAAGGCAGACACCCTCTGGTCAGAGCCAAATAAAGTCTCTCACCTGTTTGTGGCCTTTGAGGAGAACTGTGTATGTCACATCCCAGGGGCCAGTGCCACGGTGACTTAAAGCTGCTGAAACAATCAGCAGACTCTACAGGGCCAGGTCAGACAGAATAGCCCCAGCCTATCGCACTCCAAAAATCAAGGGCTGTTTTGTCCCACTTTGCATCACATGCTGCATAACTTTAGCCCTAAGTGGATGACTTTAGATAATAACTGATCTGCATGAATAGAGAGCGCTTAGCTCAATACTTTGACTTTGCTTATGAAATAGTTTTGAAAAGATGGAATTCGGGAGTTTGGGGATGTACCCCAGCCTCACTGTTTGACCTCTATTTCCACGATATATTTCACTCATTCCCATTCAGAGCATCTCCAGACAGAATTTAATAGGCTGGCAAAGGATTTCACAGCATACATATAAAAAGGGAACTGCATCTGATGCGGGAGGTTCAGCATTGCGATAGCTTGGATTCAGAGAATAGATTGAAACAAAGTGTGATAAACAGAATAACGCAACATTATTTGAGTCTGGAAAAATGAATTCTGAGTAACACTCTTGTGTAGTTGACTTACATTAGTACATGAGATCAGTAGCTATGTGACAATTTCCAAAGAGCACAAGAGGATTTCAAAAAGAGGAATTTCAAATTTTAAGGGAACACTATGGGCCTGAAACACAAACCAAGTTTAACATTCTCTGGGTATATTTTGGTTATCTGGATTCACAAACAATAATGATAAAGATTACATTAAGTGGTGCCATAGCACCAGCTGTCACCTCAGTAAATGAACCCAGGTTTGCGAGAGCCATAACTCTGGTGGAGAGGTTGTCCTCCAATTGTAGATCAAAATGGTGGTTTTATTCCTAGCTTCACCACTTGTTAAAATATCATTGGGTATCTGCATTGTACCTGCTCATTGGTGTATAGCTACAGCAATAGAATATGCTTTTGGATTTTTACACCTTTGTTCTGAATTGAAACAATGTGTTTTCTGGAATTTATTAGATTTCTAGGTTGCAAGATAGAATCACTCAAGGGTTCAATTATAGTGCATTAGGGATGCACTTAAAGGCAAGAAAGGTTTCACTTCTGGCAAGGATTTTCCTAAGTCTGACATCAATGATTTTTCTTTTATGTGTTCTTCAGTTTATAATTTTATATGTATAAAAAATGCTTTTTAAATTATGAATCTATGAATTTTTTATGACACACACTTTTCAAAGTGTTTGTTTTTATTTACTAATTTTACGCACAACCAGGCTAAATTCTCTACTGTCTCTGACATATGACAAACTCATGCAGCCAGGCAAAGATCCAGACCCAGGCGATTCCTTACTGATATTCTAAATATCATCTAAATCATCTGTGTTTTCCCCCACTTGAGGTTGAATTTCTGCTTGCGCTCATTACTCTCACTCTAGGTGACTGTTTGGAGATAGTGGCTGCTTCTTGCTTGTGAACAGTAATACAGCATTTTCACCTGCTGAAGAAAACTTTTATCTGGTGGAAAAAAAAAGAGTTGAGAATAGAATAATATATCTTAGCTTCTCACTAGTGCGTCAGCGCTGTATACTGTATTTTGATTATTGACAATTAATGATGAAACAACTGAAAGTTTCATGTTTTCATATGTTTGATTCAATTCAGTTTTATTCATATAGCAACAAATCACAGCAAACATCATCCCAATTCAAGCCAATTATAATCCATCCATCCATTTTCTAAACCCGCTTCATCCAATTTATGATCGCAGGTGGGCTGGAGCCTATCCCAGCTGTCATTGGGCAAGAGGCAGGGTACACCCTGGACAGTTTGCCAGTCCATCAGAGGGCCACACAGAGACAAACAAGACACAAAACCATGCATGCTCACCTCCTTGAGACAATTTAGAGTCAACAATTAATGAACTTGGGATTCGAACCTGGAACCCTCTTGCTGTGAGGCGACGGTGCTAATCCAATTATAATACAATAGAATCTAAATTTGTCCAATTCATGACATACATTTAAAAAAATAAATGAATAAATAAAAATAAGGAAAAAAGATTAGAAACTGGATCTATTGATTTTGTAACCTAAACACTGTAACATTGTAATTCTGTTAATTTCTTGAAATGTATGTGAAGTCCACCCAGCTCCACCTCACACCTATGTACAGTGTGTATATACAGTTTCATAAATATTCTATTATGTTTAGAAATGCTCAAAAGACAAATATTCCCACTTCATTCAGCTCAGGGGGGAAATGACTGAAAAACTGGGATTATATGAAAAGCCCTCCTGACCTTCACCACAATCTTTCAGAAAGCTTTCTTCTGCCACCACAGTCTCATAGCATTTTCTTAAAGCGACAGACGGGATTTGGAAATAGAATCACAGTAACCAGAAGATGGGGCAAGCTTATTCAGATGTTGCTTTTTTGTCATGGCATAGTACAGTTAATTTTGCCAATACCTTAATATCTCAGTCGTGTTAGAGGTTGAGATACAGTTTAATGTGTACAGGAGACCCTCCAAAAATGTTTTACGAACAGATAACTATGTAGACTGAAAACAATTTCATACATGGTTTCAGGGGAGATTTCGGGGAAGTACGCTTTTAAGTCAGTTTGTTTCTGTGAAAAGAGCAGAACATTTGGAGATTGGCTATCAGCAGTGAATCTATCAAGTCTGGGGATTACAAGAGGTATGATGGATAAAACAAAGCTTGGGTGATATTACTTAGCAGTGGGAAGAGAATAATTTCTTTGACCACCTCACGGATTTCAACATTTTGTCCTTTGCATTGAAGAATTTTCTTATGAGATGAAAAAGTTAATTTATTTCTCTCCATGCCTCTAATACACTCCAGACATGTGTGATAATTGATGTTTGTAGCTTATGCGGAACTCTTCTCTCTAAAATAGAGGTGAAGACAGACGATGAAGTGTGTCGATTTAGGTTTATTATTCTGAATGCTGTTCAGTTCAGTTTTTTTTCTTCTGTTCAGTAGTTTTTATGACTGATATATTTTTAATATCTCTTCATGTGCCAGTAGATGTTACTTGACTTTAACTACACATAAGCAGAAATTAATGCTGTTTGTAGTTCTGACATACTGACCAGCCCAAATGCAACACCACGAGTGCATTTGGGCTGGTGAGTGCAGATGCCTATGTGACCTTTATGTTGTGAGTGTTAGTTCTTTTTAACGTCCATAGCGGTCATGCTCTGTTGATGAAATGGGTTGCTGCAGCATGGGTTAAGAGGATCAAGAAGATACACCACTGCCCTGGATGTGCGCTGGTGTGTTATCTCATTTTTTTGATCTTTTGGAAAGAGCAAGCTTGAGATCTTTCCCTCTGGTGCCTTCTCAATATTTCATGATTGTGCAATGTATCTTTTGACACTGAAATATGCTGTGAATTAAACATGACTGACTACATAATAAAACGCTTTTAATGCAAGTAGAGGGGGAAGCCTCTTTGGGTTTGCCTTTTAATTAAAGAATAAATGGCCACAGATTTCAGTGGATGTAATAAAGCATATATTTTCTTGACACAATGCTGGCAGTTCTTATAAAAGCGACCTCTGTGTGCTTTCACAAACATTGATATTTACAGCCATTACCCTGGTCTGGGAGCAGGTCCACGAGCCGATAGAGATATGACAAAGCAAGAAGAAATTGTTTCACAAGTTGAGTTTCTTGGGGTTCTGGGGAAATGTATCCGATGTGCTTTGGTCAAAATAACAGCTCTTAAATTCTCACTTTACACCTGTAGTCATAGAAGCCAGTTCACCTTCCTCGGGGAATGCGTATTGTCAGAACAGTGTACAGTTTTGCATTTATGCAAACATTAATTTGAACACTGAATAACCCTTTCATAGAAAGTCATGAAGTCAGCTTCTCGCCTATTGGTTGGTCATCAGGGTGCAGAATCCCCATTCCAGAAAATGGTGGTCAAAAGCTGAAGTGGCAAAAAAGGTACAAATACCTTGTTAAGTCACTGATTGATCTGCTTAAGGTATAGTTAGAAGTATAAGTATAGTTGGCACAAAGACAGTCCTTTAATTTTTAAAATGAAGCAGAGCTCTGTACAGGAATATAAGAAAAATACAGGGGAAACAATTACGAGAGAAAAGGCAAAAAAAAATACTACAAAGACGTATAAATATAAAAAAAAATGGAATAAAATAAATCCTATCAAAAAAAGACTTAAATCAATAAATGATATGTAAAAGTTTATTGGCTTTTTGTATTAATATATACATATCTAAAAGTAAAAAAGTAGTGGTGTTGGCACAAACTTGAATTGATTAATTAATTAAAGCAAAATATCACTATCACATTGTTTACATCTAGGATTGCAAAATTCTAATTAAGTAGCATTTATCTAACTTTACCTTTCTAGTCTTTTATCTTTACCTTTAGTCTTTCTGGTTAGGCTGCAAACAACTATATGAGTGAAATTTACACTCATCTTAGTGTTAATCTATTCCTAATTGAATTGATGGAACATTTTTCCATTTATTCAATATAGATATAGATAGATAGATCATGATAGATACACAACTGTTATTTATTCTGCTGATGTTGTATTTGATTCATCTCAAAGTAAACTAAAAACTGTGTCTCCATGTCATGAATAAATGGTTATATGTAGAAGATCAAGTTGCAAATATATATATATATCACAACTCTCAAGTTACAGAGTCACAGTGACACAGTTTTATTGTGAATTCATTTTCTGTTTAAAAATTATGCATATCCACAATAGATTGGCTTGTCACTTATAACATATCTGATAAGAAGATACAACACTGTTGTCATATTTTCATATGAAATCAAACAGTGAATATGCTGTCAACACTCTGTTTCATTCCAGAAGATAGGATGGTCAGGGCAGAAAAGTCTAACTCAAGTTACAGATAAATCTAATTTCAGGCTGAGCAATATCAGAAGTGTGTCTTTTGTGCTTCTCTAACGTCTTTCTGAACACACTGTGTGAGCATATTACAATAATTTTCAGATTAAAGCCATTTCCTAAATAAAGTGCTATGTCTGTTTCAATTGCCAACTGCTAAAGTATTCTCAGAAACATAATGCACACCCAAATGAATTATGAATTATAATTGTTTGAATTTATACATTTTGACCCAATACTGTTATGCAATATGTAATGGTTAATTCATCTATGCCGTGCAAGTTCACGATGCAAGGCTACCCACTCATTCTCTCCAGGGCATCAAAATGAAAAAGATCACAGGCTTTAAGGTGAAGGACAATCACAGTAAAACAAGTGGTCAGAGCTGAAAATGTTTTTCCAATGGGTTCAGTTCAGAGAGTCACCCAGCTTGCTACTCACCTGCCTCCAGCTACACAGACTTCACACCCCACCTGTTCCACCACATCCTCCTTGCCCAACCACCATGATATAACCCTGCACCTCAGTCATGGATATTCACTAACATTTCCCCATACATCAGAACACATTGAGACCCATTACAGTTCGCTTATCATCTTAGGGCTGATGTTGGAGATGCCATCATATGCCTGCGTCATTGAACCCACTCTCATCTGGTGTGCGCTTTTATTACAATTCAGCCAGCACCAGAAAATAGAGGTGGACGCCTCAATAATCTGGATTTATTGACTACCTGACAAAGAGACTACAGTTTGTAAGACTGAGAGGTTGTGTGTCTGAGAAGGTGTTCAGGTGCACAGGTGCAAACATAGGACTGTAATCTCTGTTTGTCTCCTTTCTGGACCACACTGCTCACCCTATATACAACAAAGTTATGAAATGACAGAGGTCAGTCCAAGGCTTCTTCAAATGTGCGGCCATAAGATAAAATAAATTTTCATGGAAACCTGCTTTGACGTTACTGAATGCTAAAGAAGATAAATAATGTTATAGTTGGCAGCCCTTAGAGGTGACATATATGGCTGTGGTCTGTCTGAAATGTTTCAACTTGCAAGGTAGTTCTCAACAGTAGCATTAGAAGGTGAAAGTTCACTATCTCTAGACCGAGTGTCTACTCCAGTTTGTGAGTTCTGACAATTACGCATTCCTTGACATAACAATACCAGAGAACATCTGGCTACAGTCTCTCCCAGGAACTTCTCTTGAGGTCATCAGACTACCCTGCATATAAAAATAAAAAAAAGTGCATTTCAATGTTATGTCAAGGTATCCTGACCAAGCTTAATATGTGACAAAATGAGAACAAGAGCACTTTGCACTATGACAGAAGTAGTCAGGAGCATCACAGTTAGAGGTGAAAGCTGCTCAACCAGCTCCATGGCTTTGCCTAATCTTATTATTATTTTATTCATACAAATTATAATATCATACAAATTATAATATAATACATCACACTCAAAGGCTATTTGAAGCACAATGAAGTATGAGCAGTGAACAAGTTTTAGATTAATTATCTTTTTGAAAGAAACTGCTAGCTTTGCTCAGAACTATATATTCAGAACATTTGTCATGATGCAAAGGACTGAAAGAGCCCGTTGGTCAGGGTTTTCACATGTTAATAATCCACTCTGGGACTTATTCCCCACTTTGTGTGTCTCTCTCGTTCTCTATCTCCCACTCTCTCCAAGGAGAAATCCCAGAAATATAGATAAGGATTGTCCCACAGAGAATACACAACCTCCTTTCATTGTATCACAGTGATCTAATAGGTTTGGACATTGCAAGCGAGGATCTGAAGGGTTTAAAAATGTCCTGACTTCAGTCCCATGTCTGTTTAGCCATTATAGGACAGTGTATAGTGGGATTCAGACAGGGACGAAGCACTTTAAAGTAAAGCCACTTCAACCTCAAGGAGCTGTAAGGGGTCAGATCAAGTTACAGAGTTTAACCAAGAGACTTTATTAATTAAACATGGTAGTTGGTTCTGGTTTTACTTTAAGGTTCTTTGACATTTTTCATTAACTTTATTTAATGTTTTTTGGCCAGGTAGTTCAATGTAAAAGGGAAAAGTTAAAGGTCTTTTGATAATCTAAGAATATTTACAAATGACTAGTGGTGTCCGTCTAACTTTCTGAACAAATTAGAGAGATTTCTTCAGGAATTCAGGCAAAATAAATTGTGATACTCCACCACTGGGATTCCATTTAAACAAGCTGTATACAACTAGCGTCAGCATCATAAACCAATTATAAAATGACTGTCATTAGCACAGAGAAAGTAAGCAATCTACCTCAGCTTTTCACAAGCCTACAAAGGAAATACTACTCCCTTTCTTTATAATTGTGATGCTTTTTTCCCAGATTGAAGGGAGATTTTTCTAAAGTAAATTACAAGAAGTAGTAGTTCTTAGTCATCCCTATGAAGTCAGACATTTTATAGTATAATAAAATATCAGCTTGGAACACTTACCCTCCTGTTTAATATAGACATACTTTGAGCGGTATGAAGAGTAGCTATGTATTTATGTGTTTCTATTATTGTTTTCAAATGACCTTTTTATAACAGGAGCTGATATCACAATGCACATAATTCTCTTAATCTTCCTCCTGAAAATCTGCAGCTGTCTGCCCATCACAGTGCCATCACCACTTGCAAGTCAACCTACTTTCCTTCAGCAAAGCTGACATCTCTCAGCAAACCACTTAGACACTTCTCCCCCAGCTGTTTATACTCTCTCAGAGGGTATGTCATCTGTTAAAAGTTTTCAGTTAGCACCAATCTCATGGGATTTTTTTTCAACCTGACATTGTTATTCAGTGCAGTCTTCCAACTTTTTCACATCAAGGACCCACAAATAGATCTTTGCCTTTTGTTAACATCTTAAAGCAGTCAGTCTCGTCTTTGAAACCTTTTCCTATTCGATACGACTCGGGTTTAACAGTAAAATGTGGTCCTCGGTACTTTTCTCTTTGAGCTCCCTGTTTTTCTTCTTAAACCCTCTATGGTTAACAATGCACTGATGTCATAATGTCTGAAATTATTGAAGCCATCATTCCTATGTTTTTTATGTACTGGTTAGATGGCCTCATAGGGGTCCATATGGGCATTGTTTTTATTACCAGCATGCTAAAAAAAAGAAAAAAAAGAAAACTATGGAGGGAAAAATGTCCATTTCCAGTTTAAACAGAAACAGTGATAAAGTAGTGTATCTGTTAATCTTAATTATACTGATTTTAGCTCTATTTCATCTCTATTCCCCAGAAACACTAACTGTGTTATCTGTGCTGTTTGCAATATTTGCATGTGTTGTGCTTCTTTGGCACACACACGGCAAGATGAACACGTTTTTGGCTTTTGCAGCATGGCTGCCTGTTTTCATTTGTTGTGTGTTATGTGGTGTCAGAGGAACATTTTACATGTGTTTTCCCAAGTTACAAAGTGTTGAGCTGTCTATCGCCACCCAGTTAATCTTCCCTACAGAAGCATAAACAACCTGCTCTATGGGTCTGAATTTGAAGTGATCCATTTCCTATAGGACTGAACAGCTACTGTTATTAAGTAAATACATGATTTTCTGTCTTCATGGTTTTCCCTACAATAATTAGCTAAAGCACCATTTTTTATTTTTTTTTGCAGCTGGATAGTAACAGTTGCTGTGGAGACAGTGAAGCCAAGATAATTAGAAGACTATTTTTTTTCTGGAATCCACAATAACTGCTCACGTTGTTGTAAAGTGCAATGAAACCCTAACAAGAACCCATTCAGATCATCTATGTCTAGTTTGAGCATACAAATATCATTCCCACTCCATTTATTTATATATATATATTGTGCTAGTAACCATTGTCTAACTCACAAAGTTAACTCAAACATGTAGAGAAGCTAATCGATACTTTAGACTGACTCCATTTACTGCTGGTTTGTTTTACACTACCACAGCCTGCTTGACATGCTATTAATTGTTACAGTGATATGACATGTTGTTAAAGAAAAAGCTAACTTTATAAGGACTTTGTTGTCATACCTCACCTGATCCAATGTTCAGTCAAATGGCATATCAACAGATTGCTGACACCATCGTTGTTTAAATAGGATTTTAGTATCAAATAAAAATAAAGTCTCGTTCATCCATTCTATTAAACAGGATACGAAAATATGAACATTGATATGAATATTGATCAATATAAGATGCAATCCCATCTCTTTGTGTACAAATGAATGCCACTAAAGTGTAATTTATACTGAGTCACATTTTCCAAATGGGAATAATTGCCAACCTAAAGCATAGAAATACACCAAAGTTTCACTCATCATTACACTATATTACAGGGTAACAACTGAATAATATGAAAGCATAATAACCAAGTCATTGACATGTAATTGTACTAGTCAGATAATGAAGAACATATTTGCAGTAGTCTTTGCAGTTTATTTTGAGACATGTTTAAATAAACAGCAAGTCAGTGAAAAGGCAATTATGGCAGAACCTCTGAATGTAGAACATACTGTTAGCTGATGCATATATGCACTGTTGAACCAACCTCCAAATATATAGATTGTGAATAAAAGCAGACAGCTGGACACAATGACAGTGGTTGACCAGCACAAACTGGGCAGATGTTGCATCAATTATGTAACAAGTGTTTTGAATGACAAGTGGATTTCACCTCGTGCATATTTAGTCACTGAACATGCCCTCATCGGTATATATATATACATTGCACTGAAAAGCAAGCTGTCATGGAGCAGGAACAAAAATTAGTTCACATAAAAGATCATCTGCTAAGCTGTAAATATCAAAACAGCAGACAAAGACATACATACCATAATCCTAGGTATCCATCCACCCCTCTAATCTTAAAGCCAGCACACTCTGACAGAGATAAACATGTTGTGTTGGAGCAGACTGTGTGCCACATGAGGCCTTCATTAGGCCCTGTGTATCTGTGTCCACTAAAGCACTGGGATTTTCCCAAGATTGATAGTGGCAGACCTCGGATCAGTTAGGAGACCTCCCCCACTCCCACCCTCAAGTCAAAACTCAATAGTCCTTGCTGGGGAGGAGCTTAGGGATCCCCACACTACACAGAGGCAATATTGTCTGATAAATTGCCTTTCCTGGCATGATTATACACCAGAGTGTTCCCTATGGTGTTTGGGAGCAATGTTTTTCGAGTTGCAGCATTTTTGGAAGGTAGTAAAAGTGGGGCGATCTGTTTCCAGACTGGACAAAAAACATGATAGGATTTAACCATGTGGTGTGAGACAATAAATCACATGTAGGCATTCAAACTGAAAATAATTTGATAATAAATTATGTAAACAGCATAGGGATATTTTGTGACTTGTAGGTTTACTTTTTTTTTATTGTTCATGGTGAATTTTGAAAAAATGCAAATCTGATTAGGACTCACACTCAAACATAAGAAAAACCTGCAGGCAGGTTTTTGAATTATTTATCTTTTTTATCTGGGCTGTTTCTTACCATCTCATGTGGCTACCCAAATAGTACAAATTCAAAACACTCAGCACAGTTTGCTGCCAGCCTTTCACTGCTTATTCACAGTCACTTTTGTACCATTTCTTTTGCTGACACACAGTTAAAGAGGATACTCAGATAGTCAATTTGTAAACGGGCAGCTTCTGTGTCATGTTCTTTGCCTTCAGGAGGTTTCAGAAGGGTTATGCTATGTTTCCACACCTTAATTAACTCAGGTCCAGAGCATGTGAAAACAAGCTGACATAAAGATCTCAGAAGTATTTTTCAAAAGGTTAGCATGTATAGTGCTTCGCTGAAACTGTGCAAAGGGAAGGTGCTATGAGGGCAATGCACATCAGAACTGTTGGGTGCACTTTAATTATGGAGAAGGATTGTGCAACTCGCCTGACTGCCCTGACATTATTCAAAAGTAATTAGTTGCTTGTTATTTTAATTATGGATGAAAGGACTCAAGAACAGAATTAACTCTGAAACGGTTTGTACTGCGAGACAGAGAAAATGGAAAAAAACCCAGTGGTGGGATGATGTAGGGAAGTTGTGCACAGAATAACATTTTCTACCATATGAAAGCCCCACTTTGTTGAAATCTGTCATAGATGGATTTCAAGAAGACATTGTGATCACACTAACTTTTTACTAACAATTCAGCTCTGTTCAGTTTACACAAACTCATCATAGGCATAAATGTCAACAAAATAAATTTTCTGAAGATTTCTTTGAACTATTGCTTTTTGCTCATGGGGGCAGAATAACTGTGCAATAAACATATTTAGTATGAAAACGTGAATTTGGTGTACTATGTATTTTTTCTTTTTATAGTTCTAATTTTTTTGCAGCGCATAGTACAAATGGGAAATTTCAATGAACTCACTGTTGATCTAAAAAAAAAAATACATTCATAAAGTTTCACAAAGCTTCAATGTCTATAGGAGTCATTAAGAAAACTGCGGACCCCAAGAAAATTCTTAACCTCTGGTGCGGGGGAATTCTTTTTGAGGGTCAGGAACAACCTAAGAACCACAGCGGTACAGATCTGACATGAACTCGATGCTACTGTGTAAAGTCCAGTAAGTTTTACAGTGCCACAGACTGAAAGGCTGCCTCCTAAGAAAAAGGTTCTGACTCCTTAAAGTTTCCTGCTAACCACATAAACAAAGGAAAATACTTCAATTTCAGCTGATATTGAGTCGTGTGACCACAGTAGCCAGATGATAATCTAAATGAGAGGCATTGTATCAGCTGTTAGTATTGGAGGTGGTCACTCTAGGGGTGTTTTGGTTGCAGTGGAACAGGTTTATCATGCAAAGTTTTCTAAATAAGGAAGGAAATAAGGACTACATTGAAATAAATTATCTTATCTATAGTCATCAATTATTTGAGTCTTGGACACAGCAAGGTGTTGTAACAGGAAAATGATCCAAAGCACTCATCAGAACTGGCTGTGGAAAAGATAAGCCAGGCTGCCATTAGGCTATTGGACAGGCCGTCCAAAAGTCACAACCTCAGTGCCATTGTGAGCGATGCTAAACGGTACAAATACTTGAGCAACTATTCTTACAGAATTGCAACAGAACCTTGTTGACCAAAACCATCTATTCTAGTTGCAAATTAGTAAGGAATATGCAGCCAAATTTTAAATAGCCAGATGAGCACATCAAGTTGTAGGATGAGTAACTGATGGGAATAGATGGGTGAAAAAAAAGCTTGAACCACTCTGATTTATTCTATAATGCAGAATTATATCATCATCTTTTGTGTTTGCTTCTTTTTGTCACCCAACCTTTTGGTCACTTCGATTCCTAAACACATACCTAAATGCAGTGCACACATCTTATGGACTAGTATTAAAACTGAAATGTGCTTCTAGGATTTTGCCACCAGTGGTTCTCTGTCTAATATGTATGTGGGTTATTGATAATGAAAGACCTTGCAAACTGACACATTTGTGGTCTTTTGTTAAATGTAAATGCTTCTTTTGACTGCTTTGTGTTACAAATGTCAATTATATGAATTTATAGAGACTGAAAAGATAAAAGAATATACATAATATTTATGTAATTTAAAAAAAATTACAATTCTGAATGTAATGCTGTGTCACACTTTTTTCCTGGCAGAACAGTATTTACCCTGAGGAGCTTACGGACTATCAGTTTCTTAAGGCGTCTTCAGCCACTGATCTTCCAAACAGCATCTTAATTCCCTTGTTACGCTCCAGATAGATTCCCTTAATTAATCACCAACATAGTCAATGCACACATAACAAGTGCTAAGTACTGGTCAGGTCAGCTGTTAAGTGCTCCAGTGGGAAATATCAGGAGAAATCCAAGAGCCGCTGAGGTAGATTTTACTCAAGGGAAAGTGAGCTGTATCTGACAGTGAATGCAGAAGGCTGAATTGTGACTTATGCAATGCAAACAATGACACATTTCAATAAAATTTACTTTTTGTTGGGTGTGCGACATTGCATCGATTCTTGCAGGGCAATTTTTTTTTGAGCTTTTGAATCAAACTCTGTACATTTAGCAGTCATAGAGAATCTGGGCTTTGAGCAACCTGAAGAACTGTGTTTTACCTCTCACAATAGTTTAACCTCCTAATGGCCTATGACAAACAAAAGCACAGTAATGTTCCTTTAGATATGCACTTGCAGACCACAACTGGTTTGTTCATGTGTTTAGGCCACCAATACATCGGGATCAGCCACTCTTCGCAATGCATAATTTTTTGCATGCGCCTGACTACTCCTTATATTACAAATATATGTATATACCGATTACAACACTGAAGAAGTTTTCAGAAACTTCAAGCTGCAGCACCCAAAAAAGCCATGTAGAAATAATAAGTGTATTGTTAAATGTAAATAATAATACAGGAAATAATACAAGAGAAACAGGAAAGGGGGAGTTGAGAGGGAGCCATGCAGTGGTTCTCCAGGCTGGGAATCAAACCTGTGTCAGCTGAACTACATCCTCTGTACATAGGGTGCCAGCTTAAGCAGTTGAACTGTTATGGTGCCCCGAGACCATTTTCTTTACATTTATTTTGCCTCAGGCCAGGTGAGTGTTGCCCATGCACCAAAGTTATACTTTCTCAACTAAATCTACATAGTGTAGATTTTCGTCAGTTCTCTGACTCAGCTCATTACTAAAGAAAAAGCAAACCCACTTCCCTGAAGATTTCTCTTGGAATAGTCAATGAAAGGATGGGCTTTTAATTCATTCATTTGATACCTTTGCCTCACATTGCAAACCCTTAAATGTGTTTATTGCATAAAATACTGTTACTTGAGGATTCTTGGATACGCTGGTAATTCTTTAAACAATTCTGAAAGATATGCAGGTTCTAATTGTGTTCAGAAACTCACAGAGGAACATAAGTAGAATAACAAAAAAGGAATCTTGATTTGCAAGAACAAAACCTAATGAAATCGAGAAGTAAGTTCTTAAATCTAATACAAGCAGCAGTGGAGCTAGTTTTGGATAGGCATTTTTGGGAATTGTTACTTGTTCCTCCCAACTCTAGGTGAAAGGACAGGCAAAGTTGTGGCCATCTTTTCTCAGTGCAGCAGCAGCAGCAGCCTTCCTGTTCTTATACTGACAAATCACTGCTCAGAAGGAGATTGTCTCTACTTTGGCAGAGTAGACACTGAATAAAGGGTTACAATTTTGGTAAGGTCCCCAAATCTAATTAAAGAATAATAATGAGGCATAGAAGGTCTTTTTTACCTGGTGTTTAGAGCTCTTTTTCCCCCTGAGTTCTGAGCATTACATGATGACGTGGGCTCAACCTCCTGAGAAGTTATTTTCCATTACCCTTCCCACATTGATGAACAGCAACAATTGTCTTTCTATGATCATTACTGATGTATTTCGTCCTTGGCATTGTGGTAACACACACCTGAATGCTCCAAATCAGCAAAATGCCAAAGCTTCTGCTTTTATAGATGTGCTCACACCAGCTGATGATTGATTAATGAAGTACCCAGCCACTGCTTATCTTTTTAAGTATTGTTTAAGCTGTGAGGGTGCTCTTAGTTTTTCCACACACTGCCTCTGCATTTAGACAGTTTTTGTTAACTAAATGGTATAACATGTAATTTATTGTCATTCGTCTGAAGTTGCATTGACTTAATCATAACACCTGGTAAAGACCATTTTTTGTTGTCCTTATTATGTGATGTGTAAAATCTTAGAATTAAATGAGGGTTTACTTTATTCTCCCTCAATGACAATATAGATCCAACTCTCCAACCAACACATAGACACTCACACAAACATACACACACTGTGGCTTAATTCTGCCTCAGCATTAAGCTTTTAGAAAGCAGGAGCAGTTGCGGGTAAAGCATGACAGCTCCCTGGGGACCCTCAGTGCATCTCAGCAGAGAGCTCTTTGTGACTACAGATTACCTGCTATTGCATTTCTTTTCCACTGACAGAAGGCTCATCCTGGCTTTCCTCCAGCCCACACCTTGCCTTATTCGCATCTTCCCTCTCTCTCTTTTTCATTCTTTTTCCATCCATCTATCTATCTGTCCATAATCATCCCATCCTTAGCCACACTGTGGGAACCTATCCGTTCAACGATTTCTCCTCAGGCCGCTGCTGAGGTTTGGCATGAAGACACGGGGAGTCAATGCCCTCAGATACCTGCAGTGTCAATCCTGGATTCTTTGTCTGAAATAATTAGGACTTTCATTAGCTTCAGGAAGCATGGCTGTGTGCATTACCTTCTTGGGGAAAGTGTTCCCATAATTGGCGTCCGGAGACTATGGGACTCGCTTCCCCAGACATCAGTTGCAGGAAACTAGATGTCTCAGATGCCATGTTTTTCCAGGCCGTATACAGCTTACACAGAATGTTCTCTTTTTCAGGTGGCATTTAAAAGTTTGATAGCAGTCTTTCCTATCCGGCCCTGCCAATCTGTCTCATGCTGCATATTTCCAGAAGACACTCAAAGTGAAGGCCTCCTGATCTGTCTTTAAATATTTAATTCAGTCATACATCCAGGTGCGAGAAAAAAACGGAGGAAGCGACATAAGATCTCTTCTTGACATGCTGCCTGCAAAGTAACTACTAAAAACTAAAATAGCAGCACCGCCTGCACATTCTTTTTCCTTATATATTCTCAAGCTATCTCTAATATTACGACTTATGCATTTTTACATGTTGAACTGTTTATTGATATTTTGATATTATTTGATACCTCTCCTCTTGCCACCACTACTCTTTGCAAGGGGGAAAATAATTTTCTAGATGTCACATAATCCCAGGTAAAAAAAAAATTGAACTGGAATCAAAACCTAAGCATTGAGTGCAGCCCTTTTAGAAATCTTTTGGTGTTCTGTTTAGGAACAGCCAGAGTAATGTCTTGACGATGGCCTGTGAAAACAATGGAGGGGAAGGGTTGAGGTTGTGTGGGGTGTTAAAGCTCTTGAGAGGCTTTTGCATTTGTCTTTCTGTAGCTCTGTACATTTGCAAGTTAATACTTAGCATGGCTTTCCTAAGAGTCATACTTAACTGATTTATTGCTAGCTACTAAAAACATATCACTCAGAATTAAACATTTAGGGACATCCTTTGAGTTTTCCAGCTGTAAATGATCCGTTATACTGATTTCCTGTTTACTAAAACTGTAATTAGTTTAGTCTAGTTCCTGTTTTTTTTCTCTCTGGAATTTTTCTGAGAGTTCTTTTCAACAAAGTATTTAATAGCTTATTTAGTAAAAATAAAAAAGCTTCCAGCCACCTACACTAATATCCATCGATAGATTTACATTTACAATAATAGCAAATACTTTACCTCAGTTTTCTTAGCTTGAAATATCTTGTGGGCCGCCAGTGGCCATCTTTCAGTGAGAGGATCTGTGGTTTGATTCTTAGCCCCCGCCATATGTGGAAGCCTCCTTGGGCAAGACACCAAACTCTACATTGCCTTCTCATATGCTCATTAATGTGAAATTACAGGGAAAAAGTTACTGTATATATATTTCTGTTGAGAGTAAGATGTGTTGCATTTGTGCATCTGCATGTCATCACCAGGTTCCAAGTAAGATTGCGTAAAACAAGTTTTTATAGAGCTGGAAACTTATTGGCCTCTCTGGAAAACAGGACACTGCCATGTCCTGTAGGCCTAATCCATTTTAGGGTACCCTCAATCCATCTAAAAAAGATCTCATTCCTCAGAGAAATAAGAGGCTGAAGAACATACAACTGCAACAAGAACACCCAGTGCATCTAAGTGGGAAATTATATTGCACTCATGTTATCAGGTTATACAGGCCATGTTATTGACTTCATCTCAAAGTGCCACAAATGGAGTTTTGGCACAGTTTCACCCAGTTTACACAATTGAAGATACAGTTCTACATGATGTCCACCGCTGAAGAGACTAAAGGGACATGAACCAAAATTTAGGACACGGATGGTTGGCAGCCAACATGCACAGAAAATGTTTCAGCTGCCTTTTTCTGTCTTCCATTTCATGCACGTTTGATATCCAACACACTTTCACTTAACTCGATCCAGCTGTATCATTGAGGAGATAACAGCTCACTTTTTGCTCAGAAATGTACCCATAAATGTGAGCCAAAACGCATTTTTATGCTTTCAGTCTATTTTCCAGGATTTTACACTTAACTACACTAATAGTCTACTGGACTCTGAATTCTGCCAAAACTAGGTTACCTGCTGTGCGTGAGTGCATCCTTTGTCGATGTGAAAGGACCAAAAGCATACTGGAAGAAAAATGTGTCTGTGTTATCTCATTTAAAATAAATCTTTTTATTTTCTGTTATATCTTGCCATTTGATTAAAGGAAATGTTTGAGAAAATAAAACACAATACCACCCATTGTCAAACTCATCATTCAGTTTGATGTGAACCTGTAAAGTTTTGTTTGCTCGGTTGCAACACTGCTGTGTCGACATATTTCCCTTCAGATAGACAGACAGACAGTCAAATACCAGCTATGTTGCTCAAACTCCCTTTTGTTATAGTTTTCCCCACAGGAGGTGCCTCTAGGAGCATATTTTGTTATGATGACACACACAAAGACTAAGAAATTGAAAACTAAGGACCATCTTTCTACAGGATTGGACATATCTTTGGTCTTCGATTTAATGTCAAGTGCAACCCTATGAAGTTTTATGACTTCATTTTGCAGTGTTGTGGTGGTATCAAATAGATCCATAGACAGACACGTACCAAACAGCTTTTCTATTAGTACCTGCTACAGTATGTATCTCAAGGACCACATTTTATCACAATGACACATGCTGTTGTGACTGGTAACAAAACAAATGTGGAAATGTCCTAAAATGTGTAAGTACAGCCACTTTTAGGAAAACAAACCTTTGAGAAGTCATTAATGACTCATAAATTACCCTCTAATTCATATTCCTTAGTTCATTTTAAGTGTACTCATGACCCTTAAAACCAAGGGGTTGTGGTTGAGTTATTCCACCTTCAAAAGGGGCCATTTATCTGCAAGGGAGATGTAGAGACCCCCTCCTCACTAAAGAGGTTCCTAGTTTCATGTTGGACATACTCAAGTTGTATTTACACCGTTACCAATTATTTGTTTCACTAGGTTTTTGGTCGATGTGTTGATCCGCTAAAGATGGATCCTATTTAGTTGGTTAATACACTATATATATATAATATATAAAGAAAAGTGAGTAAATCAGATTAAAATTAGAGCTCTGCCAATATTGGAGTCCCGGGTTTTGTTTCTTTGGGCTGTACACCTCAGTGGACGCTGCCACTCGGCATTCCCTAAGGTTACATCCCATGGTTTGCCTTTAACTCTCACAGCTGTTAAGTTCTCGGTTGTTGCAGACTCCTCTTTCAAACAAGTCATACAATACGGTAAGCTGATGCTGTTGTCATCGTTCATATATAGGCTGTAGCCATCATTGTGTGGTTGATGGCAAAAATAGAAGAATGAAATCATATAATTATTGAAATTAAATCATATACATTTTATCTATAAAGTTTTCTTTTTCCACTTAATTTGGAGATTCAGTTGATAGCTCTTAGTTTGCCACTCTCTTTCTCAAAAATATCAGGACACATTAGCTCTTGGCATTAATACTCAAATTAGAGGGACAGAGCTAAATGGTAGAGGTGAGATGGGATTGGAGCCAAGAGTCCTTTGAGATTTAATAACTTTCTTTCAAAAAATATGACTGTACAGCTGGCCCATTGTTACCACACTTGCAGTATCATATGTTAGCATGTTCTCTGTTAAAAAGATAATTTCTTACTGCTGAAATGGCCAGAAGGGCACTGCTATTTCCATTTTTATGGATTTTTGTCACAACCACATAAACTGCCTCCAGTGCTCTAATATGAGTTCCCATGAAGTTCTTATTGATAATTCAGTTATGAGGTTTGGGGGTCGAATAAAAAGAAAAGAAAAACAGAACAATTCGGTTACATGACAAAGAATTCAATATTGTCTGCCTGTTCAACGAGTTGGAATTGGAGAAAAGAATATTACTTCACACAAGATAACAATTCCTCCATGAGAATAAGGCAGGAATTAGATTAAACACAATTCTCATTGTTAGTCTAACAGATCAAAGGGGGTCAGGCAAGGTGGATAATGTATGGCTGGCCCTCTTATCATGAGTGCTCCCACTTCGAGAGACAACATTTGTCATTTAAACCTTTTGTGTAAATGTGGAGGATTTTCAGAGTAACTATGTTACTTATGCCACAAAAAACAGAGTGCTGTTTTAAAATTTTTGACACATTGTCCTCAGTGGAACTGGAAGTTGCTCTACAAGGCCAGCAGGAGTGTCAGTGAAATTGAGCAGGATATTTTCAGAAATCAAAAGCTTCTGTAAAGCCAGACAAGCTCCATTAGAACATATCAAACTCCCTGGTAAGCACAGGTCTCTTTGTCACATTTATAAAAGGTTGTCCTGCAAAGGAGAGTGGAAATAGTGGCTATCCCACAGCCTCAGAAACTACAAAATTGGATGATATCAAGCACTTATGACCAGGACAAGATAGCCCTGTTTTTTTGTGGCACGAGGGAAGATGAGCAGGAAAGGAAAAATTGCTATTTTATAAGGAACCTGGCAGCAATATAGAAGTAAAGTGGGCCCATTTACTTTGCTGGTTGTTGCAGGTATCACTTTACACTCATACAGTGATATCTGAAAAAACAAAAACAATACAACATTGCCACTGAGAAAGTGTTCTGTATTTACAAAAGCAGTTTTAGGTCATGACATTTGCAATAAAGCCAAAACACTAAAATCTTTCAGGGCTTTTTCACCCTGTTTGAAAAAAATACTTAAGTGATTTCAACAGAATTATTAACACAAATCATAAATAATATCATATTCCCAATAAAAGCTTGGGAAGAGCAAACCCCACGATAAAAGAGTTTAATAAGAAAAAGTGTGTCATTCACATAGAAATACTTTTTAAAGCAGCAGAAATGGAAATACTTAAATTATTGACTTTCAACAAAACAAGTACACATACCAACAGATATAGGGTCCAGTAAAAGGCATGCAAGCCATACATGAGTATTTTATCTTTTTTATGGTCCATTAATTGCTATTTATAAGAGTTAATAATGCAGAATGCCCCAGTCAGTCACAACATTAACACAATTGACAAGTTGCGGCATGTTGCAGCTTATCAAGGGAGTGAAAGTATAAAGTCTTAGCCACATCTGTCCAAAGCATAAATTTACCTTTATAAATATAAATTTCATAATGTCTGTCATGCCTATTACATATTCACTGCACTGTTAGACAGTACTTTAGTGATGTCCCCTTTGGTAGTGCTCACTTCTGAAAAGAGGATGGCCAAATCGGGTCATCTATCTTGGTCCAAATAAAAACTTTTAGCAGGTCACTGGCAGCAGTGGCAACCATCCAGCTGCTCATCAGATTGTTGGGGCCCAGAGCTTGACTTTGATATCTGTGAAAGGATTGAACTTATAGCATTCCTGCTCCTGCACACGGGCCCCCTGCAGCTTTCTTATCCAAACATACTCACACACACTTGCACACCTCCACATCTGTAGGGTGGAGCAAAGCTTCTGACAGCTTCACTAAACAAGCCGTATGCCTGTATAATTTGGCTCTAGCTTTAGGCCAAGACAGCTGGTGTTTGAATATGTGTGTCTGTATTTTAACAGGGTTCAGGGACCCTTTTCGCTCTGATGTTTCTTCTTTCAACTTTCATGTTTACCATAAAGAAAAAATGTGCTAATTGCTGTCATTCTTGGGCTCATATGTGCTCAGAAGACTTGAACACCAGAAGGCCTTTACCTCATGCCTCTGTATATTTTAGCTCACTGATATATGATGTCTTTAATCTCAAAAGAACTTATACTTTCCAGTTGTACACATGTTTGTCCTTGTAATGACCAACCCATTGTGAGATGGTCTGAACAGGCAATTGATAGTTACGATTCTTGTGATGTCATTGTACCAGGAGAATGTCAGGGCGACTTCATACAGGCTAATTATCATGTCTCTAAATGCCTTTTCCTTTGGCAGTAACAAAGCGAATAATATGCATCTCTACCAGCAGCTACAGCAAAGTTGGCTGAATAGACAGAATAACACCAGGGGTCTACAATGTACATTTGAATTCAGAAACAAGCCACTGCCTGCCTTCTGGATGTGCTGAATGTCCTCAAAGGGGCAACTGTGCTGGTGGAAAAATGTACCTTCACATCTCCACTCTTAATTGCTGCCATATTCATGAAACCATGATAAACACAATGAGGAATTTGAGGGGAAAAGCTATATTTGGAAGGGATAGGGGCAGCAAAAATTATTTTTTTTAATTTCAAGAGACTCCATAGAGAGCAAAAAAAGATTAAAGCCAACTTAAAAACAGCATGAGACTAGAAAAATAAATTAGATTCAAGAGATTAGTTACCATGTCTCAGTTGTAGCAATGCAGTCAGTTTGTAGGTTTTTAAGTTATACACAGTCACAACGTTAAAAAATAATTTGGATGAAATAACTTAATTGTGATGTTCATTTGATGGTTGAGAAAGCTATTTGACATGATTTATTTGTAGACTTTTCTTTTGAAATATTGATTATAGTTAGAATGTGTTGGTGTTTCAATGAGATTTCATTAGGCTAATTAAAAAAGAGCAGTATTTATAAAAATCCAGAAACAGAAAAGTGTGGCTTTCAGTATTCCCTTTAGTGCATTCTGACTTTATACTGTATGTTTCATGTAGTCCATGCCAGCCTGAGGAGATGTGACTAGATTACGAATGTATAAAGAAAGAATAAAAAGCATTTGGATACATACTGAATTAAAGACTTAAATAAGATTTTGTCACATTTGCTTAAACTGTCACTAAAATGCTCCTGTGCTTCAAACACAGATGGAAATATTCCACTTTGCCTGAATAAAAACCTCCAGTCAGGATGCAGGAGCCAGGAGGTATCTCCAGTCACTGACACTCCTAAAGCTGTCATCTTAACTAGGTTGTGTATGAGAGCCTCTGGTGGAGGGAGGGGCTTTTGAGAAAAGAGCTGAAGCGCAGCAGAGAGGAAGAGGGAGGGAAATACTAGTTTTTTTCTTTCAAATTTCCAAGCAAAGTTCACCTTCTCCTCAACAGTGCTGTCTTCTGTTATATCTGAATTGCAATGTGTTAATGTTTTGTTTGTGGCTAACAAAGATAGAACTTGGAATAAATATGTAGAAAGATAAAAGCGTCTGCCAAATGCATAAACATAAAGATAAAGAAAGGCATTTGTTTCTGATCAGGGTGACTGAACAGATAAGTCACTATGATCCATCAAGCCTCGCTGTTAGCCTAATCTGCTGAAGAGTATCTGCATAGAATACTGTACATGGTAACTCATATAGCACTGCGTTCATGAAACTGAGTTGTGGATAAATTCAGCCAAGACAAAGGAATGCTGAACCTCAACATTTTTTGTGAAACAACCTTCTGGCTATTTCTGTGATCAACAGCAGCAGCAGCAAACCACCACCAAATCAAATATAGCAAGCCCTATTAAGATTCAGTGTGGGGAAAAGCACATTTCAGGTATAAATGGACTACTCTTGCCACCACTACTGATTATTATTTCTAGTGAGGAGAAAAAACAGTCTACAATCATAACAGCATAACTTAATGGCTTCTCAAAATGTAAGAAGTTTGTAAAGTCACAAAAAATCACTAAATCCCTGGCTTTTTGTAAAGCATTAGTTACACTCCCTCCATCTGGAGAATTTGAGTTTGAGAAATAAATGTACATCACCTTCATCTCATGGCAGGAGGGTCCTCCTTCTCAACATGAGAGATCTGTGATGTAGAATAAAAGAATGGAAGCTGAACTAAAGCTTGAAAGCAATCTGGACAACAAACAGCAGTGAAATACAAAAAAGAGGTTTTAAATGCAATTAAATGGTCTTTTCTGTTTTTTTCTTAAATGTGGTGCTCAGACCCATATCATCTCTTTTAATATGTTTTCAGCACCTTATATTGATGGCTTTGCTACTGTAATATTGGATAACACTAACTTGCCTAAAAAAGGAATCACCTATTTTTTTCACAGAACACACTGATAGATTTTCTATTTTTCCATATGACTCTTCAGATGAAGTGTTTGAAAGAAGACTTCAAGATGAGCGAGTTTTAATCTTATTCACAAAAAAATATTTTTCAAGCTGCTGTTATCCAGGTGTTACATAATCGTCTGCAAAGCGGTTGTTTCTCCCATTTTAATACACCCTGTGCTTAATATTTGTATGTACTTATTTTTTACTTTTACTTACTTATTTTTGCTGTGACTCATTTTTATGTGTATTAATAAAAAAAGAAGGGTTCTTATATCCTAAATATATCCCTAAAATGATGCTGAAACAAAGGCCGCTTGCAATATTTTCTTAGCTCAGGTTGTTTAAATAGTAAGCTGAAGGGTCACTTTAAGCAAACTTTAAAGACATTTGGACATTTCGAAAAAAAATCAACTTAAAACTACCCAAGGCAGGCTAAGGAGATTTGACAAAAGATGAGTGCAGTGCAGGGAGGATTAAAATGGTCTCTCTCAGTATGTACCTGTAGGGCCAGAGCCTGTCATTACCACAAAGTTTCACTTTGACAGAGCGAGACGAAAAGATAAAAGGAAGAGTAGCGTAACAGTTCAATGACTTTTACATCATTTCAACTTGCTCTGGGGATGGTGGGACGCTTTTATTAAAGAACCATTGCAGCAGGACAAATGTTTGATCTCACACAAAGTCTGAAATGGTGCTGTTCATCATCACATTTAATTAGCATATTGTGTAATGTTATAGTTTGTATATGCTGACGATAGATTGACTTAATTGCTCAAAGTACAGTCAGGCGTTTGTGTTAAGAAAATAGTAATTTCCTCACCTAACTTTTCATGCCCAGGTTATAGCACAGTACTATACTGAAGAGGCAGAGCGGTTATTGGTGTTGCCATTGTGGAGACTTGCAAAATTCATCTTCAAGAGTAGCTACCACAAGGGAATATGTGTAGATTGACCTGTGACAAAGGAAACATTGGCGTTAATTAGTTTGATGGAATTGGTTGCCTTCAGACCCTTTACATCAACACTACACCTTACTCTGTTATCATTCATCTCACAAAACAGTTATGTTAATTAAAGGTCCAATGTGTGAGATTAATTAGCATCTGGTAACACAAATATCCTCCACCTATCTCATGCCTACAGTTGCCCTTAAAAATGTGAAAGACCCTCTCTTTAAAACCATTGTTTGTTTAGTGTCCTCTTTTATTACAAGAATTGCAGTGTAACATGGCAGACGGTCAAGGATGGAGACATGTGGTGTCTGTGGTAAAACCTTCTGTTTCTAAGGTAATAAAAACAGGAAGATTTAAGAGGAAGACCCGAGTGCAGGACTTACAGGCAAGAGGCAGGCAGGTGGAGTAAAATTATAGTCTCTTTCTGAACAATGTAACCGTCAACATCATCGATGCCATTTTCCTGTTCAGTTGCTCACTGATCACTGGAGTATCACTGGAGGTCAATAAGTCAACAGAACTCCACATGGGCATGTTTTGTGGAGAAGCACAGTCTCCACTGTAAGTGTTCTCCAGCTTCATCCTACAGTCTGGAGATTAGAGAATTAATTGAACTGGTGATTCTAAATTACATAGCTGTAGGGATGAACTGCATGGTCTGTCCCCTTTACGGAGGCCGTCTTACTGTATATACTGGGAACCTGTCCACGGTGCACTGCACCTAATCTCATACCATTATCCTCAGCAGGAAAATTTGATTATAACAAATGGAGTCACAGATGTATCAAAACAAATGCTACAGTTACACAATGCTCTTTTCACAGTCTGCCTGCTGTGTAAAGTGTCTCTTCTTTCCCACTCGATGAACGCAGCTGAGCCACAGTAAGCAGGTGCTGCAGAGTTGAATTCAGGACTAACACTGAACATTTGTTATATAGAAATTCAAAGTGGTCTAACAAGTTTAGTTTGTGAGTAACATTTTGTCTTTAAATGTTTATTAGAGGTCATTTTAATAAGCCATCGAAATAGGTTGGTGCAGGAGATCTTGAAAGGTTAAAAGTACTACTCTCTTTCTTAAGAGTCTGATGGGAATTGTACAGCTGCAATTATATTATCATTCTGAACAAAATCAGAGAATTGTTGATTTCTTTAATTTAAACAAAAAAATTTGGATTTGATCAAAAAGGTATGCCACGAAAAAGTGAAACATTACCCTCTCCACTGTTTGCCTATAGCTGATGCTGAGGGAGATGTTCACTTTTTAACTGTCAAAACTATCTGTTCTGGCAGCTTCCAGGTGTGAATGTGAACCCAGATGAATTTAAATGGAGTGGGCAGAAGAGCAAGCATGCTCAGTCAACCTTCAATGACTTAAGCAGAATCATGTTGTCCTTGCTCACATAATATGGGCGATAATATTCATTTCACTTTTTCAAGCTATGCAAATGCAAGCTGAAGTTTAACGCTTGTTCATTGTGCATGACGAAACATGCTTTAACAGCTGGCTCATTCAATTTTCATCAAACTTTAGTTGTCTCCTCATTTACTTTTTAATTTTTAGGCTTACTCAGGCTATATTTTGTAATCAGGCATGCTTTGATTTGAAAGGGCAGCTGCTTCAAAGTTTTAGAATAAAAAACTCTAATCTTTTTTGCAAGCTTCTATGATTTTCTAGGTCTGCACTGTACTCAGGATCAAAACAAAGAGTAATAGGGCAAACTGTAGCACTAAACTCATGCATCTAGTCATGTATGAATTACTGCTTTTTAAGTGGCGCAATGCTTGTTAACATTTGGTATTTACATTTTTCAGGTGTGAGGTTAAAAACTTTTCTCATGTGTCTATGCATGAAATCTGCACAGTATCTTTTTAATTTATCTAGACTGTTGCTTGTTTTTAATAATAATTTTAATTTAATTTGAATTATTTTATTTCTTTCTTTTACAATTTTGAATAAATGACAGACGTAAAAAATCATAAAATAAATTCATAACCCCTGAGGGTTGTCTTCTAAATTGGATAGGACGTAGGACATGTTTTGTAATTATACCACAACCGGCAATATTTTGTAGTTATTCCGCAAACGGCGATGTTTTATAATTATACCGCAACTGACAATGTTTTGTAATTATACCTGAAATGGCAATGTTTTGTAATTATACCTCAAACTACGATGTTTTGTAATTATTCCACAAATGGCGATGTCTGTAAATATGTCAAAAAGGTGATTAATTGTTTATCATATCAGGACACAGGGCCAAGTTTTTTATTTTATTGCTTCTTCCACTCCCCGCTGCAATGCTTTTATTTTATGTAAAGCACTTTGAATTGTTTTGTACATGAAATGTGCTTTACAAATAAATTTGACTTGACTTGACATGAGGTATAAAGCAGATTAAGCTTACAATTGCACCATAAATACACAGTTTGAACAATTGTTTGCTATCACTTTTTGTAACTGTGATTTTTTATTTTTTTTTTTTCCCAATCGGGTCTTATAACATTTAAGAGAATGTCATGCTGTTTGATACTGTGAGTTCCCAGCATACAGTACAACCAAAATACCAAGAAGCGGATCGAACCAAATCTGATTAAACTCGAATTAGCATATATAGGAATCTCATCAATCAATGCTGTCTTCTTGAACGTACTTCCAAAGGCTATATGCCAAAGGACTGGTTGGATTCATTTAAGCTCTGACCTTTTTGTCACTGCATATAGTTTATACTTTGATTTGACACAGTTATTTGAATTCAATAATTGTGCTCATCCCAACTTCCACTGTGACATTTACATTTATAAAGGTTTACATCAAATTATGAACAACGTCTATTTTACTTATTGCTGTAATAACAGTCTCAGTACAATGCTGATAAAGTGAAAGGAAATACCAAGTGACTTGTTGACGCTGGTGGTGTCTCATTCAGATTTTACTTTGTCTACAAAGACACAAAAGCAATTTGGATGTTGCAGAAAAATAAGGTAAACCATGTGTATAAATGTAAACAAAAGCTTTGCAGCAATTTAGGATATCTAAAGGCAAAATGATCTGTGTAAGGAACACAGACCTGCCCTTGTAAGACAAAAAACAAACACACCATTTGTGATTTCCAGCTAGAGTAGATTTTTGAATGTGTAACTGTATAACGGCACAGCTAAGAGTAAAACATGCAGCTTGCTTTGTTGGTGGCTCCAAGACCAAGCACAAGTAATCAGAAACTCTGCATTTGTGGAACTAAAGACTTTTGAAGAGAGTATTCCCACAATGACAGAAAACTCCTTCTATGGTTAGTAGTAGGTCATGTTGTGATCAGACTTTGAAATGCTTTGATCATACATGTAAAGGCCAGTGCCATGTTGAAATGCTGAGGGACAACCAGAACTTGGGGAAACTATAACAATGATTTAAAGCATCTTTTGTGCTCCAGTGCTCGGCTTGGTTTATGTCACCCTATTTCATCTATTTACACACATTCATTTTCCCAGAGCCATGTTCCCTACAAAGTGGATTTGACATACCTAATTTTCTATTTGTCAGACAAAAGAACAAGTCTGACATAGTCACACAAACACAACCCAGTAACTACAGGGTGACCTTCTATCACTCACAAGCCACTCCTCCAGCTGCAGATCTGCATTTTTTACATTTTGATTATTTTACTGCAATGTCCTGAGAGAAAACCATCGTGATCAAAAATTAAAGACAATGGCTGGGAGTTTGGCTACATTAATTTGTGAATTTACATTTACAGACTTCCCTGAAGTCAACTGCATGTGGTGTGCAGCACCCTTTGGCTTATTGTTACTGAACTGTTCTTTACAGGTGAGCAGTCAGCAGCAGCTTTCTTTGATTTAAAGCTCATTTGGGACTGGACTGAGATTAATGTAATTACAAGCATGAAGAAATGAACAAGCCAACACACGAACTACACGTTCTATCAACACGGTAAGATTTACATGAACTCATTCAAAATAGACATTATACGTCCCCTGTAAGCTCTATGCTAACAGTAACTAGTACAATGCATGTCTAGATTATTAATTTAATATGTAGGTGAAAGAAAAGGCGCACAATTGTCCAAGAGTGTTGATCTTTTGTTCATGTATCATGTATTATATCAAAACTGACTGCTATCACTGTCAGCAGTCTGAGGAGACTGGTCTCTCTTCCTTAGTCATGATGGTTGCAGCAGGACATCAGTCCTTTGGTATTGTAAATTGATGTTTCTTTCCCAGTTTTCAAAACATCAATTTTTCTCCCTGGGGACAATAGATGGACTTTTAAAGTGTCTCTCTGCTGCATGACTCGTGGGTAGTGATCGGAACACATGGAGGTGGTGATTAGGTACGGAGGTCAGTGGTGGCTGCTGTACTGGCAACTCAAAAACCTGGTGCTGGATTTATTTTAGCTGGGAACATTCTTAAACAGTGGGAGAAAAAGGCACTTGAAGAAATCCTAGCTTCAGTTCAATTAAATTCTTACTAAAAAAGTCACTTGAAGAGGTGCAACAATAAAAACCCTTAGATACGGTATTTCATGTCATAACACATTGCTCTGTTAAAACAGAAACCAGGGAACCTAAAACGGCCCAAACCTGTTCTCAAACACTTTTGGGAGGAATGGAACTAGACCGAAACTCTTTCTTTTCAAATTGTAAGAAACTCAGACATTTGTAATGTGCTTGGAGTAGAAGTGATGCTTTGATGATTAGAAAGGAGTCAACATACTTGCTTTAGGGTCACAATACCTCCTGGATGGGTCCTTGTGGAGATGACAAGAAAGCCATGGAGTCTCTGAAGACGATATCTATCCATCCATTTTCTGTACCCGCTTAATTAAATGGGTTGTAGGGGGCATGGAGCCTATCCCAGCTGCCACTGGGCGAGAGGCAGGGTAAACACTGGATGGTTTGCGAGTCCAATACAGGGCCACACAGAGGCAAACGAGACAGACAACAATGCACGCTCACACTCAATGCACACACTCACTCCTAGAGTCAATATAGAATTACCAGTTAGCTTAACATGCATGTTTTTGGACAGTGGGACAAAGCTACTGTATCTGGAGAGAACCCACACATGCACAGGGAGAACATGCAAACCCCACACAGAAAGGCCCCAGCCGGGATCAAACCACTAACCCTCTTGCTGTGAAGCGACAGTGCTAACTGCCACAGCCACTAAAGAGGACATTTAGGCTTAAATCAACCTGCAATCAAAACAGTTCTGGACTGTAACGGTATGCACGATAGCCCTCTGGGAGTGTGTTTGAGAACAGGATGTTGGCAGTAGAATATTTCAATCTTGTTGGTTTGGGGCTTGGTTTTTCTTTTTAAATGCACAATGCAGATGCTAAATCATGGAAATTTGCAGGCAGGGTGAACGCCTTGGGTTTCTTTGGATGCTAGGTGATGCAATTCTTGTCAAGGAAACATCCACATGAAGACCAGGAGTCATGTTTTCCCAGCTGAACTTGCTTTATGATAAGCTTATCAAGTGAAATTATACTCAACTTAAGAAATAATCTTGTCAGCTTTAATGTTGAGGCTGATCAGTGGATATGCACACAATTTTCTCTAAACTCATGATATATGAAAAATTTCATATGCAATGCTCTGTGTTTTGTCTGAGTTTCCTTTATGGGTGTATCTCAGCTGAGTGCTTGGCTGAGTCACTGCAACCTTTGGGGGAAAGACAGCCTGTGGAGGAGAGATCTGAGGGAAGCACATCCATGGACCTTCAGCTTTGTAGGAGAGAAAAAGAGATCTAGTTTTCTTGACAAGACAGGTCTGACACTGGAGTGACATAACCTTAGGAAGCCTGTGATGTGGGGAAAGGTTGTATGAAGGACAGTATGGTCAACAAATTGCCTCATCAGCCATCTGTGCATACATAGAAGTACAGACAGCTGGGTGGAATATTGAGGAACACCACCACCACCACACGTGATTTACCTCTCTGTCACACTGCTTTGCTTCCCACATAGACAACTGATTTATCTGTCTTAGCTGCTTCTCTGCAGTGACAGAGTTTTCAGGCTATGCCTGGCTGATGTTCTTTCATGAACTCTGACTGACTATTGGTTAGCTGAAAACAAGACAAGCCCTCACTGGCTCATATTTTGAGAGGTTAAATCATGATTACGAGCTGTTTGTTAAATTAGTCTTGCAACAAAGCAATTTCTTTCTCCTAAATTTGTCAAATGCACAATGACATTTAAAGGTAAATGAACCAAAACAGAATAGTTCATCAGCACAGGACGGCCAATCAGTACTTTCATTTTGTTTTTTGACAGTCATTTTTTGAGATGTAAACTTATCTTTCATGCCCCTCTCAACATGACATGACAACATTTAATTCTCACAACATGCCAGTGTTTGTATTCACATATTATTATTTCTATTAGTTTGTATTTGAAGGTCTCTAAATGATTGCAGTATTTGTCTGGCTCTGTATTAAGAGCCATGCATTTGCAGGATGACTTTGAACATGTCTGAATAATAAAGGGCCATTTGGGCTAAATAGTGTGTCATGTCATATCAATGCTCTTACGCTTTGTAGCTATTTGGGGGTTACAGAGTCTTCAAGTCATCCTGCAGAATCCATTTCATATTCAGCTTTTGAAGTCAGGTTCATTATCAACTGCTCGCAGTTAAAGCTGCAGTGGACTTTGCATTCCCAAAGCGAGAGAAAGCTGGATCTAAAAACCTCCCAAAACCATACCTCTAAAACATGCGCACTGCTCCAGTCAGCTGGAAGAGCAGCGAGAGAAAATTGTGGTGCAGTGGAGATTGGTGCTTTCAGACTTCCAATGACTCATGCCCACATCTCCCAATCAAGCACACAACAGCACTGACAATTTTAGGCATGGGCTAACACCAGAGATTAAAATACAGTCATTTGCTAACACAGTGTAGCTACATGTATTTGCTCTCTGTATAATAATAATTACAACAGATTTCTGACAAAACAAACCAAAACATTATCTGCCCAGCAGCTGTCATGATAAAGCTTTCCCTTTTTTTTACTTTAGTTTGACCTCTTTTATGTCAAATTTCCTGTATCCTGTGGGTTGAAGTTAATGGTTTTTGTAAAGCTAAAGCATGATGCTTTAGACTTGTTAGATTGCTGTTAAATTGTGAGAGTCAATATATTTAAAAAGCAGCATGATGTTCATTTTGGGGTGTATTGCATAGTAGTTTTTAAGGCCTAAGTAGGGACGCATAAGAGAAAAAAACACTTCATCTGCCACTTAGTTTATGGTTGACTTATTTTCAATCAGTAATTTAAATGTTTAAAATGGGTATACAATTAATAGCTTCATTAATCTGTTAAAATGACACCATTCAGCCATTCGGACATTGCTCACATTTCCAATAGTGTTCATCACATCCTTCTCTAGATATATACCCACATCAGTGACAGTGACAGTATTTGCACAGCTTATCAAGTGAATTATAATGCTTTCATGGAATATAATTGACATGCAATCTCAATGTAGTTATGTAAAACATACCAAAAGTGGATGGGATCAGTTTAAGCTTATTGAGCTGGTGCTATGATAAAGGACTGGATGCTTTCTCACAGGGTCTTTATCTATGAATGTAGAAAATGTCAGAAAAATGTGACCTGTCTCTTCATCTGTGGTCAAAGTCTTCAGCTCCACTGTGTGCTTGTGTGTCCACTTTCATTTTTCAGAAAGGGAGCAAATTATGTGACTGCAGCTGAATTCAAAGCACAGTGGAGAATGTTCAGAAGAAGATAAGTTTTTTTTGTTTATTTAAATCTTTGTTGCTGCAGATAATAATTGTATGAAAAACCCAAGGGGGAGTTATTTATTTGATAATGCAGCCTCTCCTATTGCTCCGAGAAGCAGATCGTAAGCCAAGTTAAAAATCACCACTGTGTGTGCCCTTATGTAAATATGACTGCATGTAGTTCAGGCTTGTGTGATTTTGAAAGTGAACTTGTGAAATTGCTATTAGAAATATTATATCACTGAAAAGCAGCAGAAGAGGAATTTGGAATTTGGATTTACACACGTAGCATCAAGGAATACATTTTCTGTAACCTGGTTAAATAGCCTCGAGGACATGCGGATAGGATAATTTCATCCTATTCATTATGCAACAAGTCCTCAAGTCAAAACAACCACATAGGTTGTGCATTCCCTTAGATATGACCTATTATCACTTGCTTAGTGTTCAAAATCAAAACTACTTGGTTATTGTTAGAAAACTATCATGATTTGGACAAAAAGATAAAATTCCAACACGACCGTAATCATCATGAATGCCATTTAAATTTTTTTTTACACATCAAATGGAGTTGTTGTCATGACCACTTGAGGTCACATATTCTGCTAATGTAATTGTAAGCTGTACTGGCCTGCGTGAGCATGCAACACATGGGGTCCTATTTTGGAGGAAGATAGTCTTTCCTGGTGATGCTTCTAAGAATCACATCTATATAAGGTATATGGGTAGTGGTAAGATACAGAGTAGAAACGACTCTGAGGTATCTCATTGTTCTCTTACTGTTACAAACATGTTTGGCTTTTACCAACAATTTATATCCCAGTACAAGGTGGTACAGTTCAGTGGTGGGTAATATGTATTGGGTCAGGTCACTTCTATTTGCATGCTCCATCAATCTTTTCTAAGCTCATATCCTCAACTTGAAACTAACTGTGAGATGATGGTAATGTTATTGCCTCAAGTGACTGTCCTCAAGTCATGTTCGAGTAAACATGGAGCTGCTAGGAAAAAGAACAAAAAGAGCAAAAGGTGTGGGGATACATGCTAGACCAGAGTGTGCAGATGACACAAAACAACAGGTGGCGGCCCTACAGGACTCAAAGCTACCATATCTGTGCTGCAATTGAAGAGGAAATCATTTGAACTCACAAGAACAGCTTCTAAATCTTTTATTATAGCTTAAAAATGCTTTTTCAGATGGAATGCAAAGTACTTGCTTGATAATGAGTGGCTGCAAACTTTTCTAAGCTTTTTTAAGTCAACATCAGCCCGAGTGTACTCTTATCTTCAGAGTAACCCAAAGCAACAGAGTGTTCTAATTTCACAGATTTAGTCACATTGAAGCAGCCAGTCAGTGTGAGAGATTAGAGATTTAAACACACCTGCAGCCTTCTCTACCCTAAGGGGCTTGCATGCAAATAAGGAACAGACTAAATGCACATGGTCCATGAAGTTTTAAGGGTTGGCAGCAAAGTGGGATTATTCACAACAAAGGGAGATGAATGACTTTGTAAATGGCTACTAATCTTTTACTGTATAAGTGATGGCAAAGTTTTGGCATGAATCACTTTTGGCTATTGACTGTTGCAGGTCATAATGGTGCTATGAAAAATTTTAATGTCTTATAAGATGTCTCCATAATGACCCCAGCCGCTAACCATCCCAAGTGGTTCTTAAGTCTTTAGATGCTTGTTTTAACAAAGAATCTTAGTAATATTGAGAACTCTAGAGGCTGTTATTTTTTTTTTTTTCAGTGAACAGGAGTTAAACAGGTGACTCGCACACATAGGCAAAGGTGGTTTTGTAGAAATAAAAACTGATCATACACTACCAACACAAAAGGGCTTAAAATCTCAGATCAAAATCTATGCCATCAGGCGCAATAGAGCATGATTTAGCATAGCATGTAGCATAATCTGCTGTAGTGGTCATTAAAGCATCACATGCATTCCATTTATAAAAACTTCCCAAAAGCTTCACGAGGATCAAACTAGAATAAAGGGTAACTTTACCTTGAAACTACAGAAAGCTTACAATGTGCAGCCCTAAGCATCAAGGATCATTGATCCTAAGTTGCCCATAAAGTCTGCTTTATGATGCTTTCAGTTCCTGTTAAATGTACCTTGTCTAGAAAAAGCACTGTAAAAGATTGTCATACTGTGTCAAATCTCACATTAAAGAGAAGAAAGTTTAAGGCTTTTTATGTGAGTCGGATGTTGCTCAGCAAATGGGCAAATATATATTCAAGTTATGTTATTCTGAACTCTCAGTTGCTTTACATCTGTGATGTACTTTTGACTCTGCATCAACTGCCATAATCTTCAGATGTTTCCGTTGCTTTTTAAAGGTACCTCCAATATGGCTTGTTTTTCTTTAGTCACTAGAGGCTTAATTAACTGCTGAAAATAAAGTGCTGAAAACCTGAAAACACAACAGGGATTCTCTTTGAACTTCCGACACTTACATTGGTGCTTTTTGGAGCTTGACTGCCTGCCTTTTCAGCCTATTAGACTCATCTCTGGTAAATTTTCTTTGTTTGTAACTCTGCCCAAGCTGCTTTCATCTTTCATTATACTAGATTTGGATGTCAGTTGTTTAACCAACTGGTAAGATCACAATGAACAAGTTTAGTTTGACATCCTTCGAAAGATTTTCCAAAAAACCTTTCTGTATGCATTTCCTTCTAGAAATTTAACTCAAGCGGCCTTATTCTTGAAAAGAGTGAAAAGAGTTGCTTATCTTGTTATAACCTGAGTTGCATCTGATGATCCTCATTAATCACTAAGGCAGTCTTTGCAGTTGTTTGTCAACTTTTAGATTTTTGCCTGTGATGTGACACAATGTGGTCCAATCTGCCTTTGGTCTTTCACTATCCATGTGCGCTGTCTGTGATCAGTCAAAAGTCTCTTTTTTTATCTTTGATTTTTTTGCAATTGCTTTTATTTTACAAACAAGATCCAATGTCATCTCAAGAATGTGTAAAGTTAGTGGTCCATAATGAGGCATTTCAATTACAAGGTACAGTACAGTATGATTCGACTCGGCTCCTAAATGCTTTGTTTTCCTTTACAATCTTCTTGCTGTAGGAAGGATCAGCTGTCAGCAAAGCATGTGTGAAGCTGCGTTGATGGAGACAAGGTTCACAACTTAGCGACGTACAAGTCCAGAATGTTGAATACTTTTTCATTGAATTTGTAAACATGCTCATGTACTCATTAGTCTTGCACACAATATGCAATCCCTGCTCAAAAATTAGATATCTGTGATTTCTGGTCTAAATTTTCTTCTGGATATTCAAACCACTTTATAGAAAAAAGTGTGTTGGCTTGTGTTCACTGCTCTGCAGTATCCCTGCATCACCATATAGTATTGGCTCAGTTTGTTTGTAACCTCGTCCAAGGTTGTACCAAAAAATGTTCAACTATAGATATTAGTTCTATCCAGTGATCAAATACTAATCTGGATGTTTATGTGGTCACTGTTGCCCTTATTTAAATTATCACCCTTGATTATTCATATTTTCATTTGCCCAGGCCTTCCAGAGAAAATGGTTGCCTAGCCATCTTCCGTAAGCATTGTCCTCTGTGCTATCCTGTTACTCTGGGTGATTTAATTTCCTTTGAAGCTCATTGTTTCTTCATCAAATGTGTACCACCCTACCATGCATCTAAATCTATTGGCCCTCTACTAAGTCAATTACTTTTATCTCAGACTTTTCAGAACTTGTATCAATTGTAATGATAAGTTTGAAAGGATGCTTATACTTGGGGAATTTAATTTTCAAAAAGGTTGTCCTTCTCAATTCCAAACCTCTAATTTCTTAGGTCTTATAGACTCTTTTAACCTCAGTCAATCTATGAAAGTGGCTATACACTTTCAAGGTCACTTTCAAGGTCACAACTTAGATCTGGTGTGACCTGGTTTCGTCCTTAATTCACTTAAGGTACCGGATTTACCTGTCACCAACCTCAAAGCTGTTAACCTTGAACTGCCTTTTAATCAGTCTGTTTGTACTGCTCGCAGTAAGAGGTGCACTGGCATTCTTAATGCTGACTCTGCAGGTAAATTTGTTAATGTCTTTAATCCACCATACTTAAATCCATTTGACCCACTGCTTGGACCACAGGAGCAATTACATTTGTTTAATGATCATTGTCTTTCAATGCTTGACGAAATTGCCTCGTTTAAAACCAGAAAACAAAACTCAAACAGCTCCCCTTAGATCAATGATTAGGCTCCAACTCTCAAAGGAAAATGTTAACATCAGTGAAAGGCCAACATATCTGTAGTAACACACAGTGTCCTTAAGAATCAAATGTTAACTTATCAGAAAGCTGTTGATGATGCAAGATCATCTTACTTCTCTCAACTAATATCCAGTAACAACCATAGTGCCAGAATATTGTTCAAGGTCATTAATTCTGTTATCAATGGATATACCTCTTTTTTTCAAGAATCAGATGCTCCAATCCAGCCTGATTCTTGTAGAATTTCCATCCCTTTACTTAATTCTGCATCCACTGCTAAAGAAACCTAATTTGGATAATTTATCTTTAAGTAAATAAATATGAATATCCAAACTGTCCTTTCAAACTTTGGGAATTTTCATTCATGCATTATAAAAGTGTTTTCAACAGCTTCCAGTCTAGTTTAAAGACACTTCATTCTACATAGTCAATTCTTGTTAACATGACCAGTGAACTACTGCTTAGTCAAGATAGGGGAGACTGCTTTATTTTATTTCTTTTAGATTTAGGTTCTGCTATTTATGTTCTGCAACATCCTCTTGTATTGTTCAGAATCCTGAGTTGGAATGACTGATTGGGCTCATAGCTTATTACCCCAATACGTGTCTGATGTCTAAATCTTAGATGGCCCAAAATGTCTTTCAATTCACAATTGTGAAATAGAGGTAATTCTGTTTTATAACTGACATTTTTACAGTCCTGTTGGTTCTAATTGTGACAGAATTTCATATCACACAGGCTGCTTTGAATCTTGTTGTTTCCAGCCTAAGAAGATCTAAAAAATGACGTCATTCTTTCAACAGCTGACCTTTGTCTGTTTTCATCTTTTTTATTATTGTAATTCACAGTGTACCTGTTCTCAGGTATCAGTCAAGACTTCCTTTTTGTCCTCATTTACTTTGCAAATTGTGAGCAGTACATCTAATACATAGAGTTCTTCTCTTTGCAACATCTAAGCTATGTAATCTGTGTCATCATTCCATGCCAGAAAGAGAAGTTCTTCTCCTGATTGTGAATATGTGCTAATGACCCATCTGAACTACTGCCCCCATCGGATTTTTGGGATTGCAATTTTCCCAAAGTAACAACTCGTTTGTTCAAATATCACCGGTGAGGATGGTGACAGAACTTTGCATTAGCGTTCCACCTCAGGCAGTTTTCTCACCCACACGCTTTCACACAATATCTTGATTTATTCAGTGTTTCAAATCATATATGATTACACTTAAAATATAATAAAACTGAAAACAGGAGTTAAAAACATTAATTTCAAGTCAGACTGGTGCCCTTATAAAATGAAGTAGCACAAAAGCCAGAAAAGTATGACTAAATTTCTGAGCGAATATATAGAAAGCATGGATGAATATCTGTCATTACCCAACACCATCCCAGCAGACTTTATGCTGTTATGGAGGAGGCCATAGGCAGTGGGATCTGCATGGACTAAGGCTGCTTCTTAATTTAAAAAGCATGAATGTCAGAGGTCTCTTAAGGCTTTAAAGTCTCTGCTAATTACTGAAATGTAAAAAAAAGAACAAATCTTTAATCTCTTATTTGTCTCCTACTTTCCCCTCAATTTCACAGTTTTTTTCTTTGAGGATAGAAACTGAAGTGTGAGACTTTGACAATAATTTTAAGGGTTTGTTATGCTCTATGATAATTAACTTTTAACGTTTGGGACTTCAGTGGTGAACAAATAAAATCAGTGTTGAACATTGTGTCAGAAATGACAAAATGTGTGTTTGTGTATGTGTGTTTACTCTGTAGCTCTGAAGCATTTAGGACTTTATTCATGATCTGCCTGCAATGATTGTGGACTCGAGTATCTTGACTGTCAGGCTTGGTAATTAATCCCAGTTTATACTGAGTGTTTTGGCTAAAGGAAGAAGTTATGCAACCATCTCACTATTACCCAGCCCACAGGGTTACTGAAGCCCAAGCAGATTAGATTTAAGCCGTTAATGAGGGGAGCAGAAAACCAGGCAGAAACATGAATGCATTTAATACACACAGATAAATACAAGTCCTAAACATGGGCATAATGTCATGTCATTATATGTAAGCACTGGAGGCCACATGACCTAAAGTTTACAGATAAGGAAGAGACTAAATTCATGTAAAAGGTCATATAATTTTCTAGCTGACATTTTACATCCAATCTTGCATGACTGAGTGGTTCAAAAGTCATTAAATGTCATGTCTAATGAAGTCTTTCGTGTATTGATATAACAGGGTGTTATATTCAGCAGCATGACCTTTCAAACAGTGTTTTCAAAAGAGGTCACAATCATAGGTACAACAGACATCAAATTTCTCTCTGTGAAGGGACAAGTGCTGATGACTGGAATGTCTGCAGCTTGAGCAGGTTGTTATCTCATTGAGGGTCAGCAGTCTGATCTTCAGACTCTCTGAATGCTGGAGTGTCCCTGGGCATGACATTCAACTCTATAAGTCTGTAAGTATTTAGAAAACAAAGTGTTTTGTACCACGAGGACAAGGCAAAAAGGTGCTATAGACTGCTACTACTGACTATTCAAATTTATCTTTTTTTTTCAACTTGCAGGTTACAGTTGATGAGTGGCAGACAAGACGACACGAAGCACATGACATGAACTAATCATTTTGACTAACCATTTTTGTCCCTTTTGTCCCTTTACTTTAACTTCTTTTTTAAAATGTTTAAAATGTTTTTTTTACTTAGACATTTTTACTTGCTATGCTTTAGTATTTAGTATCTGTTTGACATAGAGTGGGCACACTTGCATTTCTAAGATGTCAAAGGGAAACTGTGAAAATTGAAAAAAATAAAATAAATAATAATATAATAAATAAAAATAATAAATAAAACTACCACTAAAAGTTAATTTGGTTACTTCAGGTGTTTCATACCCGTTCCGGAAAAGATTTTATGCACATTAGGGGAATGGACCCACTTTCGGAATTGCTTCTGATGTCACTGAAATAACGTGACTCACTAGTTGTTTCTGGTCAAACAATAGCCGTCAAACAATAAATTAATTCCATTAAAGTAATTCCTGAAGAAGAACCCTCTATATTTCCGTCTTGTAGATGTCCTCCGCAGTTGTTATTTGTTTCTTCCGTGTGGAAAAATAACAAATATTTGGTTCTACTGAATTACAGCCATTAGCAACATCATCTCTATCTAGATTAATTACTACATTATTAAATTTGTCTTAACATATCTTGACTGCATGTCTACTACATCTGATACAACAGAAATGGTGCATAGCAAGTTCTATATTGACTGTAATTTTAGTTGCAGTTAACTTTGCTGCCTCCTTAGTGAATGTAGAAAGAATGGAAACTTTAAAAGAAGTGTGTGTGTGTGCAAGCTCACACAGAAAGGCCACAGCTGGGATTCAAACCAGGAACCGTCTTGCTGTAAGGAGGTTGGTGCTAACCACCGCATCACCGTGCAGTCGTAAGTGAGTTCAATCCAGAAAAATCCCAATAAGGAAGAGCTTAAAGCAAATTTGATTAAATTAGTAAGGATTTATGGCAGAAATTTGATGCTGAATGGCAAGGTCTCAAATAATCCACACTGGTCTATATTTAATGACAATGAGAAAACGTCTGTGGCCAGCTGATAAGGTTTTGTAAGGCAAAGTGATATGTGTCACAAAAGTCATATCAGGTTTTGGATACATGGAAATACTTAAAGAATCAGCTCATTTAGGACTTTCACTATTTAACTGAATCTATCGCTGTTAAGAGAAATAATCAAAATAACAATTAAACAGTGCTCAAGTCAGTATTTTCATAAAACCATCTGTTATTTTGGGTTCTGTAAAAAATGGATCTTGAGATTGCATTTGATTGTCCAGACTAGACAACATTATTGTTAAACTCTACCTTGTTAAAAAATGAATGATTAATTAATTCATCTCAGTAATGAATGCATCACTTAACAGTGAGCCCTGCGCATACTGCATTATTCAGGCAGGCCTCCCCGCACTCCCAGCTCTGCATTCACCAAAGAGCTTGTACCTCAGCTGATGAAAGAGCTTGCTGTGATGGCACGGTGCTGTGGTACTCTGCAGAAGGTTGTGTAATAATCAGAGGGATTTGGTTGCTGTCCTTTGCAGCTGCCACCCTGCCCAGTGGAGGGAGAGGTGCCAGCGCAGGGGTCCATCAGCCAACTGCTTCTCTGTTCCAAGTGCACTTCCCTGGAAGGAACAGAGTTATTGGACTCATCCATACTGTGCTCTCCTCTCCCTACATAAGAATTGTTTCATAAAATGAAAATGTGATTTTGGTAGGATTATATAATGCCTAAACTAATCTCCTTAGCTTTCCCCCCGAAAGCAGGTCAGTGAAACAGCCTTGGTTTAGTTCTGTATCCTCAAAAAGCTTCAAAAGTTATACTGTAAGTCTAATATATCTTTTTTTCAAATTCATATAGATATAAATCTTTTTCAAATTCAAATATAAAAACTAACAAGCACCTTCTTCTTTTTTTTGTAAAACTTGGATGTAGGAATAATCCACTACTGCAAACATGTATATTTGGCTGATCGATGCAGAGACGAACAAGAGATGACCTATAAATATTTTTAGTTATTAGTCCACAAAGTGCACAAGGTCATGTTGATTTTGAGCACCTACTAGTTTTTAAACCTACCTTGTTGAAATTAATACAGATTTTTAAAAGCTAAGTCATTAATTAATTTCATTACTCCTAAAAAAACGTAGATGATTTAATTGAAAAAATATAAAAAATTCCCTAACACTTCAAGTTCCACGAAACATGCAACATCATCATTATCTTTAACTCATGGCATTGAAGTGAGTCTGTATAGAATAAAGGGCCACATTTCTTTAGGACTGGGTGTGCTATTTGAAAACTTTTACGAGTTTTACAAGGCACTGACATGCTGTTAAGCTTTCAATCATTATGAGCCCACGAACAGATGCTGATATAAAACGGACAGCTTTTCTAACATACGCATTAGTTAATTGAAATAAGGAAACTACTTCAACTAACTTAGTTACTTAGGTATCTAACATGCTGCTATCTGAATATTTGAATTGAAAGCCTTTATCAGCTGATACAGATAAAGCTCTGCCACACACTATAAGATGAACTTCAAATGAGCAAATATGGCTTGTAGACTGTAGACCTCACAAGAGTGATGAGACTAAGTTTCATAGTTTGAACTGCTTCATCAACAATATGTCAGCCCTGAGAATGACAAGGCCAACGTGACGAAAAGACGTCCGCATCTAAGCATGGAGATGAGCTGGCCTTGTTGCTTGGGGGCTGCAGATTTTTGACTGTATGACAAGAATTTTGTATTCTTTGAAGTACAAGTGTGCTATTCCTTCTTTTACATTAAAGTGTGGTTTCCTTTCTTGTTCCTGGAATGTCCTTCAGTCATCAATTCAGGCCCCTAACTAGAAAATCTAAGATTTTCCACTTGAAAATCTGAGCTGGATTTCAATTTTCAAGCTTTGCATGATTTGCCTCCCGAATTCTGATCTCTTAGCTCTAATTATGCTTGAGATCACAGCTGCTAAGCAATCTGAGCTGCTGCGAAGATGTTGAAATTGGCATTCTTAACCCAGAAACTATTGTAAAAACAGACAAACTCATCAAGTTTCCTTTGCTGGTTGGTTTCAAGTTGTTTAAGAGCAATATAAAACAAGCAGTTGTTGGCAAATGTTGTTTGTATAGAGTGTCATGGAATAATGAATAATAATGAACTGATACAAACTGACAAATGCAACCATTTTATTGTAAAATTCCACAGCTATGTGCAGGTTCCTTATGAAAAGGACTTTTCTCATAACATTTATAATATATTTTATTGACTATCAGAAATGATTAGTGCCCCTTTTTATGCAATAATCAAATATACATACAGCAGATGGCAAACAACTAACATACTGTATGGATGAAAATCATATGAGATTTATTTTCTCTCAGATACCTTTTACTCAGCCCTGTATTTCCAGTGCTTCTTATTTTGTTGTCTGCAGTCTGACAAAATACATAACAATAGAAAATATCTACATGTGCTGTTTATGTACTGTATATATCTCATTTATGGGTCCCAAAACAAATAAAAACAATTCACACTGTCAAAAGTAAGAATTGCAAATGTTCATGTCAACGCAGGCAAAAGATTAGAGAAGATGAATGAGGCCCAATTCTTCAAAACATTTTTCCCTTTGTGTTTTTTCAGTTTTTTTTGAGAGAATAAACATTCAGCATGCACGCTACAGTACCCCCCGCACAGCTTTATACCTCTGCATTTACAGTAGAGTGCACAGACTGAACACAAATTTAAAAAATAATAAATAAACAAACAGATAAAATGACAGAAGAGATACAATTCCAGGGCATCCTCAAATACTTTATGCACTGTCAACTCCAAAGCAGCAGAGGAGGTTCACAAAATATATTTGATATTCTCTATTGCATGTGTGTCAGTTTGGCACATTTTAAGATGTAATCACCCTGTTACAGTTTTCAACTACTTAACACGGATTGTGACCAGTCTACATTGCTACTGACACTCTTACGCTCCTAAAGATGTTAGAAATAGCATATGTGTACACTGAAGACAGGTTCAGACTACAATGTGGCAGCTTTGGAACACAGCAGGACCACCATTAAATACAAACTGGAGAGAACTCTGGAAATAGGAGATCATCCGGTAAATGTATGTTTGTTTCTTCACTGATGCGTCATTCATGGTAAAAGTCAAGACCGAAGCAAACCCTTGTGGTCATGGGAAAAGTGAAAATAATTAATAGTCATCAGACACGTAAATGTTCTTCTTCTGGTGGCTTAGGAACCTTTTTTTTTGTGCATTTTCAAGAAATTCATTCACGTGAAGTCTTGTACTCAGAAGCTGCGCAACAGGTAATGTTGCAGGTCACTCAACATATGTAACAGTTTGACAGGCCTTTGTGAGAGTAGTGTACATTTATCACAACATAGAAAACACAAGATAAATATGCTTAAGTTTCACTGACATGTTAAATTAAGATGTATCTTTGATATAAATGACAACATTCTGTGGTTTTTTTCAGGGGCTATATGAGCTTAAAATGCATTTATTTTAATAAATTAAATAAATACCATCAACAGATAAATAAATAAATAAATAACCCATAACCCCCCCGAGTATTCTGCATGGTCAGTCCAGCATAATACGATAAGTATATTATAGTGTATATAATGATATACTGTAACAATGATAAGATTACAAAAAATATTTACCCTTTAAAAAAAAAATGCCAAGGGCTTGACAAGTGTTTTCTTCCATTTATAATTTCTGTACATAAACAATGTGTTTATCACCCATTCTTTGTGAGTTTACACATACTGCAGCACAGACAGTTGCATACTGGTGTCTATCAAAACTGATCTGTCAGAAGTTCTAATTCACGTGTATTACATGCTGTCATCTACAACATTTTCAGTTGAGATGAATTTGCTGTCCTCACACATTCAAGTAAAATTTAAAACAAGTATAGACAGACAGAACAACAACGGACCTCTGCAGAGCGTTGCAAATCAGTTTCCTCGCCCCTGCACGGGATGAGTTACATCCTCAATGTGATTCTTTTCAAAACGACAGGAGGTGAGACACTTGGTAATGTGGCTTATGCATCTGTTCTTGGCACAAGCAGATGCTTTTTCACATGATAATCTAAAATATATCTATTTTTGGTGAAACTGATTTGTTTTGCTTCTTGTTTAGAAGAACGAGATGTAGGATTAGCTCTGCTTAACTGCAGATACTTTTAAATACCTTTCAGCTATCTGTACTGGCATTTGCACTGACGTGTAGTGTGGCTTCACCTCCTCGATTAGAAAGTGAAGCTCAGCCTCTGGTTGTGCAGCTGCAATTATAAATTTGGTTCTGTAGTTTTCATAACACCTCATTTTTTCAGTCCAGTTTGCTTGTAAAAGCTTGCATAACCAAAATACAATAGCTATTTATTATTAGGTAAATGTGTGTTTTTAAGAGCAAATGGAGGCCATGAAGGGTCAGTACCTACTATGCTGTAAGCTAATGTTTGCGAGAAAACAATTTAATCAGTTGTCTGGCCTGAAATACTGTGAATCTCGCCCACCTGTGTACAAAGATGACTCCTCAACTTAAAAGGAAGTACTGGGCCCATTTTAACATTTAATTTTCCAGTTTTCCTAGAAAAAGTCTAATTAACACCTGAATGATAATCAAGAGTGCTTTTTTTTTAAATTAGTTTCCAGAGCCAACAGTAGAAGACCATAAAATATGTTGGTTTTTGGCCTGAAAGGTGCATGCAATAAATGTAAACCACAATGTAATAATAAAATATATACAGTGTCTGTACAGTTGAACGTTGCTCATAAACAGCATCATCATACTCTGACCTCACATGAAAAATGCAATGTGTAGTTGTACTAATACGCCCTGAAGAAACTGGAAATAAATGTCTATTGTCAAAATGAATGTCAGTATCATGATTTAAAGTCGCTCATTTAAAGTGCTTCAGATTTTGTGTTTTAGGAAGTGTAGAAGAAAATGTAACAATAAATAAATAAATATAGTTAATGCAGTTTAGATAATTAAGAGTTGAAAGTTACACTCTTTTTTAAAACTTCAGTTTAAAATGTATTTGTTCTCTCTGCTATGGTGGTTTATGTTTTTTAAGTTGAATCACATCCACTCATTTGTCACTGCTTTAACTTGATTTAAACACAATCATCAATCAGATGATGTCCTCATTCTATCTTTCAGTAAGTTGTTTGCATTGTGTTTGGGTTTTTGTTACTAATTGTACAACTACTTGACATGTTTGATAAGATCTAAATTACAACTTACTTTCATTCCTTATTGTTGAAAGATTGGGACTGATCTAAATATAAGTACAACAGGCAAAACTCTCTTTGAGAAGACTTCAGTTTCCTCTGAAAATTCCAAAATGACATAAAATTGAAACTTAGAAATATGTTCATCTCTCACACAATCAAGTTTTTTTTACAACACAACTATAAACCTCCTCACACCAGTTAAATGTAATGCTACAACATTTGCAGTGTTCATCAAAGTTATCTGAAAAAGTAACTAAAATTTAAAGGGATTTAAACAACAGAAACGTAAGAAAAGCAAATAAAATTTTTGGGTATTTCAGTGGGTCCCCTCCTTTGAAATGTCACTTGCTGGCGCAGAGCATATGTTGAATGTGATGGACTGTAGGATAAGGCTGAATATACACCTGCACCTAGAGATAGAGATAGGAGACCCAGTAGACCAGGTTGAAGAGACCAAATGCAGTGGGGAAGAAGATGCGTGCATACGAGTCTATCTTGGCGACGCGGATGTGCAACCTGCCATGCCGCCAGGCTCCAGAGCGGCAGTCTTCGAAACAGCAGAAGAAGCTGGTGCAGTCCTTGCCATCTAGACACTCATAACCGTACTCCTCGTCTCGCTCCTGCATGTGCGTGGCATTGTTCATCTGAATGGCGGTGGCTGAGCGGGGACGGATGTCCACTGTTGGTGTCTGCTTTTGACAGGATAACATGACACAGTCAGCCACAATAACACTGTAATGAAAACCTTACTGACTTAACAGTGGACCCAGTTTGAGCCACTACTTTTATCTCACATTTCATCTATAGTCATTAATCGACGGGATGTAATTTTGCAACATGAATTTGCCAGTGGACCCATTTTAACGTAAGAAAATTCAAGCAGACCCCTAGACTGTAATTAGTTAGGCTTATAAAAGGTCAATTCCTGTAAAACATTAGATGGAAATTATACCTTTTGGGTGGGGTATAGCTTGTAACTGAGATAATCATAATACTCTCATCACAAATTTCTTATTCTTATTCATCACAACAGCTTATTCTGCTTATTCTACATTCAGAAATGCCATGAAATGAAAAGGCCAGTGACTGAACAACATGTCCAGAATAATTTGAACCAGAATGGATATTTCTAAGTGACTTATCTGAATTTCACTTATAAGATAACGCTTATGATGCATCATAAAGCCAAGCTTAGGGAGGGGCGTGTGTTGACAGATGTGCAGCACACAGCTCAATACTTCTCCAGCCCACCATTTCTGTCCCTAAATGGGTTAAAGCTCTTTTTCAAGCTGCGCTCACCACTGGAGGGCACATGCCTTTCATTTGTGAAGATTCTTAAAATAGGACAGTGACATCAGTGACTCTGCAGCCCTGTCATTCTAAAGGGAGACAATTAGTATTCAAATAGACTGTTTTCATCAGCTTTTTATCTTGAAATGCCACCTTTGCACAAATTAGAATTCTGGCTGTTTTGCAGATTAAAAACCCCCTCCCCCCAAACTCCTTCCTCCCAAACTCTCCTTTTGGCATAAATGGATGGTTCTTTGACCTTGCTGATAAACTAGGTTGTCAAGCTCATCATTAAAAAAAGACGTTGAATGCACCCAAAGGACAAGGTCTAGAAAGTGCTAGTGATTAACATTCAGATCATTCCTTATGAATTTTTGGTCATAATGTAGAACTGTATTGGCGCTCAAACTATGATGTCCGACATGTAGTTGTACTTCATGTTGTGCGAATACACGTTACTTTAAGTTCTTGTTTGTAACAAACACCACAGAACAGAAGTTTGTTCATCCGCCTTCTGAATAGTTTGAAGATCATTTGTTCTATCTACATATAATAATAATAATAATAATTCAGAGAATAGGTCATTGCAGTTTTAGTTTGAAACATGTCATCTGCTGTAAGCATGCATCCTTAAACAAGCTTAAACTGCTGTTAAACATAATATTAATTCCCTTCAACTTCACATCTTACCCAGCACTAGTGCACAAACCTATTGTCCCTTTGAAAACGATACATAACCACAACAAAACAACATATGGGTTAGTTTGGGCATTTTTTTGTCCTTATTAACGGACCATATGTTAAGTTAATGAGGGGATGAGCAGAGCAGGTTATGCCTCAGTTCTCAAAGGGGATTGGTTGCACTAAAGGAAGCGCAGTGGAAGCTTAAGCTGAAGGAGCATTGACAGCATCCCACCGCATGGGCTAGTCAAGCTGGTGCTAGCAGAATGTAAATAAACAAAAACCAAAGAACCAGCACAGCGGCATTGGCAGCTTTAACTGGCTGAAAGTCGACAACTGCTCGTGGAAGAAAAAACAAGGATTTATTTAGGGTCATCAGTACCTATTTCTATAATCAAGGTGAATATCTGAAGTTTCCAAAAGTTGCCAAAATTATGGTGAATTCTGAACCATAAATCTGGATATATATCAAAGCTGAAAATTCAATATATAAGACTTCCTCTGAAATACTAATGTTGATCATCATATCAAAAGCAGATTTTGTGTTGGATAAATTTAGATCTTTGCTAGCTTTGACTCACTCTGTGCTTTTTTGCTTTTTATAGATTACAATGTCTTAATTATCTGGAAGGACCTCCAAATTCTATTAGATTTTACTCAGTGCATGGGTTGTCTGTTTCAGTCTGTTAAAGCTCTGCTGACTCTGTAGGAAGCGTCAGGTCAAGAAGCCCAACAAACACACGGGTATAGATTTACTGACACAAAAAGGAAAAGAGGAGGAAGCTGTTGTAGCGGCTGCTTGTTCACTGTGGTAACAACAACAAAGAGTGAAACAGGACAGAGGGAGCCAGAATGAGTCCACACTGGGCCTGGACTATTACATTCCTCTGGACATGGGATGTGTGGGATGCCTATTAGAATTTTAAAAAACTGCATAAGTATGTCTGGCTGGCTGCCTCCGCACTGTGCACTGCAGAGCGCCACGTTTAATGTAATCTCTGATAGCCATTTAGTAACTGAGGAGGAGTACAGTAAGAATGCAGGTAGATAATGAGGTAAAAGAGAGAAGCGTATCTGCTGTTGAGCAGAGAGAAAAGCAGTGAGGTGCTGGGGGCTCAGAGAGCCAAAATGCAGCAGACACATGCAGTCAGACACAGGCAATATACCTTTGAGGAAAAGAGCCGGAGGAGCTTTTGTCCAGACAGGAGAAAAAGAAAATGTGGAATTGAAAGAGAGTCACAAAACAAAAAACAAAGAACAGATGCAAACAAAGAAAGTTAAAATCAATTGTCAGAAAAACAAAGGACACAAAGATAATGTGTGTGAATTACAACCACTGTACTTTCTATGTCAAAATGGAAAGAGGAAATACACTGTAGAGAGACAAACATGTTACAAACGGACGCAGGGGAAATGCATGTTGGGATATGTCTATCTCACATGCTTCTTACGCCAGCATCACCTCAGGAAAAACATTACTGCAAAACTGGAAAGATTAAGTACAAACAGTCCAACTCAAAATCCACATCCTTCATGTATGTGTGACATAACATTTTTATTTGTGTTACTTATGCATCTTCAGCTAAGACTTACAGCGAATGGAACAATTCACAACAGTATTTTAAATGAAATTTAAATAAATTTAAGTCCAAAACCGTATTCCAAAGACATGTTTTACTTTTCTGTGACAGGCCTGTCTTGTTTGCATATACTTTCCTATCTCAACATTTTGGTCAACCTTTGCAGAGAACCTGGAAAAGCTCAATTGAAATGGCAAACTGGCATTTCACCCAGACCATTTATTTTTAATTTATCCACACGAGAGTTACATCTTGCTAAAACGTGTTTGCCTACTTTCCCCACCATGTTCCAGCTCAATACCCTTCTTCATCTAAACATTGGTTTTCTGTAACCTATACTTACCTACTTATTTATATCATACCTTTTCAACTGTTCTATAACTTGGTTTAATTATCTGAAGCCCGTTTTCACTAAGGAAATCACAGGTAGATCTGAGCTAATTTTAATTAAAAAAGGATTTCTAGAACCACAAGCTGATTAGATAGCAGCCACACTCTTGGTGAACAGGGTACGTAGTAAATGCGAGGATATTTGGTGAGAGCTCATGACCCTTAAACTGAGCTGCTATGATCTCTTGAGGGATTTAGGATTCATGTGAGTCCAACCCTTCTGTCATGTGAGGCTATTATAAAATACAACTGTAACAGATGTGTGATGGATGTAAAAAGGTTTGAGCTGTATGCCTCACTCATCTAGTAATTCCAGGTGCTGCCCCTTCAAAAGATGCTTCCTTGGGAATATTACTTGTAGATACTGCATAGCTTGTTTTTTCCACAGCTCAGTCCACATACCTCTGTAACACAATGGGGGATGGGAAGGAGCATTTGTGGGGATTATCACCCCTCAGCAAGAATATTCCTGGTTCGGATTCTGGCTGGATTCTTAAAATGTTTCTTAGGTTAAATGGTGATTCTGAACTTGACCTTAGGAGTGAGTGTGACTGAATAATAGTTTGTCTTGGTTGTCTCTGTGTTGGCATTGTGATGGACTGTCAACCCGTCCAGGGTGTACCCATTGGCAGCTGGTATAGGCTCCATCCTCCCTGTGACCCTGAATTGGATCAAGCAGGTATAGAAAATGGATGGATTGATGATTACTTTGTCATTAGATTCTTAAACTGAAGAAACCCTTTTTAGGAAAAATCTAAAACCTCAAACAATAATTAGGAACAATAAAAAATGTGTTTGTTTATGTGGGGGAGGGGACTCACCGGGTTTTTCTTCTTCTTGTCCTTTTTGGCACTGGGCTTCCTGTTGCTGACAAAGTAGTGCAGTGTGCCATACTCTATGAGTGCGGCGAAGACAAAGATGAAGCAGACAGACACAAACAGGTCCATGGCGGTCACATATGATACTTTTGGGAGAGATTTTCTGGCAATGGTACTCAGTGTGGTCATGGTCAGCACAGTAGTGATGCCTGGTAAAGAAATCAGAAAATGGGAAAAATTTAATTTGTATAAGAATAGGTTAAAAAAAAAAAACTTTTACCTGGACCTCCGTGGTCCATATTACCTGAACATTCTAAACTTTTATTGCTTCTGAAAAAGCTTTCAGTTGTTATATATTGGAAGAGTACGCTAATACTGTCTTACATACGTCCTTTTAACCTTATCGGCAAAACAAGGATGTCTGTGTTCTCATCTCCTATGTTATTCACTCATGCAAACGCCTCAGCTTCACAATTAGTGTGTGCTTAAATGCAGCAAGCTGGCGTTGCAGAATCAGTTGAGTTTCAACAGCACCGTTGGTAAGCATGGAGAGTTCTGTGATGTTGACTTGATGTGTTGAAGCACACAGTTACAAACTCCCCTCACCACCTCAGAGAAATATTAGTGGCAGATCAAATTTGATCCCCCATACTTGGCACATGACACCGATGCACAGCAAAGTTGCACCGGTCCTGGCTTGAAAGGCATGTGTGAGAAGGTTTATAGAGTCTAGTCCATTATAGTGTATTATAGCAGGGATAAAAAAAGATCATGTGTTGCAGTACCTAATATGTTGATAAATGTTTCATGGAATTAAACAGGATGTTAAAGAGTCTTGAGTAAAGTTTTGAAGAAATGATAATAAATAATTGCAATTGTTGCTGATAGTATATCTCTACACAGTCTCAGTTGCAAAAAATCAAAAAAGTTTAAAAACTGGCATAGAGCTTTTCAGTAATTTGCAGAGAATTTGTACTAGCTTCTCTTTTCGATTCTTTATGTATTTTCATATTTTTTACATTGTAATGAACATACTCATGTACATTTTTTAAAACTTTTACATCTTTTACAAACAGGAACACAAAAGCTGTTCAGATGACAAGGAAAAATAATCATTCTGCCACAGTTTGATAAGAGAAAAGGCACACAATACTTACCTGATATTATGATGCTACAAAGTGTTTACAAGAGGGAGAATGAAAATATGTGCATGTGGTGCATGAGTAAAGTTATAAATGTTGTAGGATTTACTTGAAATTTAATAGCTGAAACAAATCAGCTACAAAACAAAAAATCAAAACAGTTTAAAATCATGTCAACAACAAAACAAAGAAGTAATAAATAAGAGACATTTAATCTTTGTATCGTACTAACAGTATAGTGTCAGGGTACTTAGTTGCGTAACTGATACATTTTAATGAACTGATTTTTTTGGCTTTGGTTAATTGCAAACTCTTAACAGTTGGGTGGCCATGAGGGGATGGTGAGCAGCTGTTCTGCTGTCCCCTTCATCCACATATTTTACAGCTGAACTGCCATTGACCACAACACTGACATACTGCATTCTTATATCTACCATCTGGTAACCCTTTTTTGGAACAGTTTTTACTCACTCTGTTTGTCTCTAACAATAATGTAGATGGATGGAGACGGATGGCACATGACGAGTAAATGTGTAAGTACTAAAATACAGCAGATTACCAACAACAACATTACAACCCCCAAACACCAACAAAAACAAGCAAGACTGCCTTCCTCCTTTAAACGCACCATATGTTTAAGGAGACTCACTTTGTATGTTGTAGAAAAGTCATGTCAAAATATGTTAATTGAATGATATTAGTCTGTATCAAGATTACCGCTGTTGTACTGTAAGTGAAATGATATATGCCTAGATAGCACTGAAGGATTAAGAATTATGCAATATACAATAATCTGCTTCCTAACCACTAGACTGCAAATACTTCCTGTATCATATTTCAAAGAGGAAATTAAGACATTGACTCTTAGTACAATTTTAGCAGGGAATTAATAGTGTTATTACCGCGGCTGCAATCATGTTTGGCACTGCAGAGACTGAAGAAAATAAACAAGCTATTTTTAAAGAGATTAATGAAAGACAGTGTGATGATGGGGGCAAGGTAGGGTGAGGGTGTCTACTTGCAGGGACTGCTTGGCATGGAGTTATTCTCTCTAATAATCACAACACATGAACTTGAGGTCAGATTTTAGAGCCTCAAGAAACCAAAGGGAGTGCTGACAAAGGAAAGCATATGCAACTGAATGATGAAAGAACCTCTGAGAATTTCAAGGGCAAGTTTAAAAGCTGACAAATTTCCCTGAAATTCTCACTTTCCACCTCTTTTTTTCACCATGTGTCCCTTTTTTACATCCCGTGAAGAGGCCACCTGCATTAATATTGTGCTGAAGAAGCATCTCAGCACCTTCCCTGCTGTATTGCATAATTAATGTCTCATTAAGGCACGCATACAAACATATGTGCCAGGAAGCGCTCATCTCCTCAAGATGCACTAGATTCCTAAGCAGCTGCCCTGTCTCAGAGGGGAAAAGGGGGAGGAGAGAGAAGTTTGAAGAAGAGAAGGAAAGGAGAGAAAACAACAGGAATGAGGAAGCTAAAACAGGTTGCTTTATAATATGAGGTGGTGTACAAGTAATACAGGGCTCTTGATGTGCTTTATGGCCCGGTATGGCCTAAATGAACCTCACAACATCAACGGTGTGTTTGGATTGGAAAGAAACACATCAAAAAAGATTCAAGCCGAGATTTTGACAGAGCTAGGCGAGTTTTCACTGGATAGAAGTATCAGAGGCCTTGAAAAAAGTGAATACAAGTAAATTAATAAAAAAAATACTTTAAACTGATACCAGTATGTCTTAAAGTATCAGCTGTAGAATTAACTTGGTTTGATACCTAATGATGTCCTTGCAGGGACTGCATCCTTGTTGATCCAGAAAGAGACCCAAGAGAGAACAACAATAAGAGTGCATGGGATGTAGGTCTGAATGGTGAAGTAGCCCATCCTCCTGCTCAGGTCAAAGAAGACGGTCAGCACCACATAGTCACCTGGACAGAGACAAAGAGGAGAAAAAAAAGATGTGTGTGAGGGCGTGGAATGGATAATGACAAATCGGGGATATAAAGTACACATGTGACAGCAAATTCACTGTGTTATGTGTTGTAAAAAGTAGAGAAATGACTCTGAGATCAGTCTTAAAAGACCTTATTATCAGATTCTGAAACCATTTCACACGATCTGCTACGGTCAAAGATGGCTGTCAACAAAGAAACACCGAGCAGAGATAAAACAAACTGTTAAATCTTCAGTACATGACATTATGTAACCAGAATCCTTACTGCATGGTAGCCCAAGGCAACCTGAGATTTAAAATGAAAGCGAGTGATTCAGTGAGCTGGAGCTGAACTTGCTTGGATGCACACACAAACCCTTGTCTCCTGCCAGTAGTTAGCTGGAACATGAGCACAAGCAGCCAGCTGATGATGATCCATCCCTGCACTGGCTGGCTGACCCAAGCAGATGTTGGGTGTTAAGAGGTTGAGGTTAGCTCAGCCCAGTAAGACCTGACCCTGACAATATGGATCATTTGCCCCGCCTGTTTAAACTGCATCATAAGCACGAATGCCAAGCACACTGGCACCCTTAAATACACGCGTGTGCACTGTTGCACACATTTTTGTCAATGCATTTTTTTACATCTTGCAAGGAAAGTGAACTGAATTAAACAGAGAGACAGACGTGTTTAAAGGAAATAACCTTATCACACACTCACACTTCAGTGCTCTCATTGCCAGCTTGACAGTGTAACTGCTTGCCAATAGTTACTGTCCTTTTAAGCTGTCTACCGATGTACCTGTCTGTCTCAGTGTGCTTAGTGTCAGTTCACTGCTGGCCTGCAGCTAAGTCAGATGTCTGCTAATTGATTAACATCAGACAATTAACGGTGTCAGAAACCTCCCCTGGCCTCTCACTATGCCTCGTAACCTTCGGGCACAACAATTGTACCATCTCTCCTCTGTATGTTGAAATAGTTTCTGCAGTTGGGGTATGAGCATTTGGCCAAAACTTTTCCTCCAGGAAAACAGCACACAGATCTTATTGAAGAACAGCCACGTGTACTGTATGTGTGTATTTGTGTGGGAGACATAAAAACAGAAGACAGTGTTTGTTTTGTCAGAAATTATGCGCACACTGTGTAAGGCGTTCTTCGAAATGTCTGTGCCCGGTCCAAGTCTTTGTTATTCCTCCCAGCTTGCACCCCTTTTTCATTCACCACCAACAGCATCATAAACAAAAAAAAGAAAAAGAAAAACAGGTGTTCATATCAACATGTGCGTTTTCCGCTGATGCAGGCAGGTGCATGGGATATTACAGTGCACTGCCGTGTGTAGGAGCACAGCAGACACATGAAGGCTGCTCTCAGGAGTCCCGCAACCCACTATTTTGTTTTTATTAACACAACATTAGCTGAGGCCCAACACTGAGACCCCTGACACCTGAGAAACTGCATATGAATACACTAATTCCAGCTCGGTCAGCAGCACAAAGCCACCTTCACATTTCCTCAGACTCGTAACAATAATGGACTTTCCACCACAGGGGTGATGCCAGTTCGCGTAAGACTCGCCTGCCTACGTTTCTCTTCATCTATTTGCCAGTTCCATTGCAGGCCATTTTCCAAGAAGACACTTTGAGGGGATGTTATCAACTAATGCCCTCCATCCTGTCAGGAAAATGCATGTGTATCAGATTGCATGCCATTACAGCCCAGTTGTAATACATCAGTTTGTTAATGACTTCCTGATCCCACTCAAAACAAAATGGTTTCCTCGCTGGCTTAAATGTTTGGCAGAGATTTCACAACATGACCATTTGGGGAGCAAATTGGTTTGTGCTCCAGATAAACAGTCCCAACACAATTAGTAGACCGTGTGAACACATTAAATTACACAGATTTGCTTTATGTGGAGATGATTTTACAGAGTAAAGTGTACAACAACAGTGTGATTGGGCTAGCTGTAGATATAGCAGCGTGTCAGTGTGCATTACTATCACAGCAGTCAAATATTTCAAATCCCATACATAAATGCTTTAAATCATCATCATATCATATAATTTCATCTCCAGGCAATTCATAAAATTGTCCCAGTGTCACCATTTCTTACACAGATAATCTTACATGGGGTTTTTCCCTTGTTGACAAACTATGCCTTGTTGTAACCTGCAAACATGCACTCAAACTTTTTTACAACCATGAAGAGGTAAGGAACAAAACTTTGAACAAATCCAAGTAGAAATAAATAATATCATAGTAAATATTAACACAACTTACCAATGAAGAAGTCAAAAAACAAACAGCAATCAAATGCAGGAACAAATACAGAGAAAAGAACTGACTGAAACAACCTGACAACTGACAAGGAGAAGGACTCAGCTATAACTATCGTAGACAGGAGACTCCTCTGCTGTCTTTATTTTTGATCTCAGCAAAACATCTTAAAGGATATGTCTGTAGGAGTAAGGAGGGAAGGAGGTTGTCAGAGAAACTTTAAACCAGGACTCACAAGTGTACCTTTGTGGACATGTTTTTGGCATCTCTGATGTACAAAAGTGACATGATGCATTGTTTCATGCTTTATGCTGAATAAAAAGTAAATACGTTGTCATGAATAATGTTAACACTCATCCAAAAGAGATCATAGAATACAGCAGTAAGCTGTAACAAAAAAAAAAAAAACAGCGGATGATTCACCTGTATCACATGTCATGTTTAATTGACCTAGGGTTAACATGATGCCCCACAGGCAAGGATGTCTGTTTTTGTTAAATGCCTGTTGCCTGCTTGTCTCCTCCTTGCCTCCTCCACTTGCATCACAGGTAGTGGAGAAAGTGAGGAGGTGCAAACAATTTTACAAGTTGGAAAACACAAATAGGAATGTGGAAAAAATGAGGAGACAAAAGAACAAGAAAAAAAACTGGGGAGCCATGACACTGCTTTGAATTCAACTTACAATTTTTCCTGTTTTGACATTTAGACACTTTGTACATGTTCAACCTGCAGGCAATGCTCTTCGCTCTTTTACGCCTGTGAGAGTGAGACAAAAAGTCCTCAAGAGTGCAGCTGGGTTGTCAAGCATACAATTCTTTGTGCCCTTACTCGAGCCCTCAAAGCTTATCTTCAACTCATGTCTACAGGTAGTCAGTTTTAGTTTCTTTGTAATAATTCACATCACATGCTGATTTCACCAGTAACAAGAACCCACAGCTCTCTATAGAGGGAAGCTATGTGGCTGTTGGTGCGTTTCTTTATCTCAATTTATTAGAATGACAAAAACTTCCAATTTTGTCAATCTTATTGCCATAATTACTAAGCAATCAATTCAACCCAGTCCTTTCTTTCTATAATTCATGACAGAAGAATGCTGATGTTAGCTGTGTGAAAAATAAACTATGCGGACAACAACTGAAAACCATTGTTTGTATTAAGATACGGGTTGAAGCATTTTTATTAGGATCACACATTTTCTTGGCTAAAGTGATTTACTATGACTTGATGTAATCTACAGAAAGCAATAAAAACGCGGTGGACATGATCATCCATCAGAAAACAGTGTTGCATGACTATTTAAAGCTGCAGTGACAGCACATTAAAAAGAATAAGACACACACACAGCCAAAAGAAGGAGACAGAAAACATTCTTCCAGCAGGAGTCCTCTGCTGTTGTAACACTACACCAAACAGGTATATTTATGATCAGAATTATTAAAAAATTGTTATTGGAATGGCATTATGAGTGCTGAACCTGCAAGAAGGGCTGCTGATCTAAGTTTGGCTGTACAAAATGCAAAGTAGCCACACAGGAGTTCACAACTGGGAAACATGGAAACTCAGGAGTTCTGACCAGGAGACTAAAAGTCATATGAAAGTGTCATTCCGCTGGCAGCCAGGCTGAAAATTGCTGTGGATATGGATGGGCAGGGGAGACCTGGGGCACATGCTGGCCATCCAGTGAAGGTAGACAAGCTAGATACATTGCAGAGCTGCTGACAGGCTGTCTTACTGAGCTCCTCTCCCGTCTGGGATCATGTATATGAGAGGCGACAGTGGCTGTTATTGTGTATATATTTGTGTGTGTGTGTGTTTTTTTGTGACCAAAAAAAAAAAAAAAGATTTGCTAACAGCTTGTTTTCAGGGTCAACAACACTAACAGAATATAACTCACCACTTTCTCTGGCGTTACCACAGGCTGTGTGTGAGTGATTAACCAGTCGCCAGTGCTTTATATTTTGCCCCCACAGGCTATTGCAGCTATTCCTACCAAATGGTGGTTGACAAGATGACATCACAGGGAAAAAAAAAGAAAAGAGGAGCAGAATTGTCACGGTGAGTAACTGCGGCAACCCAGCAGCATGATTAAAAACCAAACAGCAGTCTACAGAGTTTGATTGCCTTGTTGTTAACATTGTGTTTTCTGTGACGGGGACAGATGATTATCCTTCTTTCTGAAAGACTAATAGCTGTCACACTACTGAGAGCAAGGCTGTTTGTAGGGTTATGACAGTAAGAAGGTGAACAAACAGTGTATAGCAATATTTCTAAGCTGGGACACTACAATGGCAGGGCTTCTTTTTCTATTTTATAAATGATTAATCTAAACACAAAGTAATTAAGATTATATACCTAAATTCAAAGAAGGACCTCTTTATAACAAAAACAAGCCCCTCAAGCTGGATGAAAATGCAGTTGCAACATTGTAGGCCTGTTTCAATTATGCTTTTTTCTAACATGTTAACACACTTATTTATAATTAATCAAATCCCCACAAAGTAATTACCACACAATCACTGGAGGAGCTGCCTGTCCTGCCCACATGTATTTTTTTTGAAAAAAAAATATTGCATCTGCCCACCTCAAAAATCTTGATTAATTTCTATCTTCACCTAAATTGTCTAATTTCTCTCTAAAGTAACCAGAATTTTAGTAGAAAGTTTATTTCCACCTTGTGCAACTGAAAACACGACCAAGACATTCACAAACCACTTCTCTCTTAGTTTCCCTTTCTTTTTTTCCTTCCAGCTTACATTGTCTACAAAAGCTTCATTATTTCTTATTCACACACAGAGAAGAGATGCGGTTCATACCCATTAGATGAGCTAGAAGTTCTAAAATTAAACCACCGCGCTTCTCTCTTCCCATGTTTAATATATCCCCTCTTTTTATCCCGGGTCTTATCTCCTGCTGTAATCGTTTGGCCAGGTGACAGGACTAATCCTCACTATACAGCGACAACACTGATGACTTGACTTATTCGTCCCATTTGTGCTTCTTCGAAACAATGAGATAAGCTGCAATTCAATATAAACCCAAGTAATCTGGGGAAAGTGTGATGTCGTAGCACAGATGTTTTTCTATTTATTTCTGCCTTATAGATTATGAGTTACAGCAGAAACAACAATGCTGGTGACAAAAGTAAAAATATAGAGGAGTTTAACTTTTGAATTAGGCTATTAAGAGTACATCCAGGTAAATAGGTTTTCATTCATAAAACACAGAACGTTTCCTCTTTGTTCTTTGCATCTGCACTACTTGTTTTGAGTACTCAGATACTGCATTTTACCCTAATTGGGCAAAAAAAAGACACTTTGGAAACAAGGATGTTGACTTGGTAGGCATCATTCCCTGATTCCTCATGTCCCTATTATGTGACCCTTTTCCTGAGGAAAATAGAGACAGCAATGACAACGAGAAGTACAGTGAACATTAAATAAATACTGCTTTTTTAAAACTCTGCCACTGCCTAAATTTAGCAAATGCTAAAGTTATTCTGATTTACAAAAGCATAGGCACAGTTTGTTAAAATTCCTCTCTTAAAGCAAACTAAAACATGTCATGATATCTGATTCCTAATAGACATAAAGCTATAGGTGAAAGGAAAGCTAAAGATGACACGTTTCTTTTAACGTTTCAAACAAAGCTTCAGTTACATCTCTTATAGACTGAAAAAGGAGGAAAAGAAAGGAGGTTTGTATTAGCAACCTCCATTTTGGGATATATAACCTTGTAAACATTTATTGTCACCACTCTCCTCTAGCAAAAACTTTTATTTCAGTGGCAATCCTGACATTTCTTGTGTGCAGTATTACACACAGAATTACATTACGAATTTGAGGAGTCTTTAGAAATGAAAATCTTTTGCAAAGTCATTCTCTTCCAATCATTTTTTTTACATACAGTAACCTTGCTTCTTGAATTAATTTGCATTTAATTTTATCTTTAGTATATTTTTCAGTGAAAATGGTCCACTCTGGCACTTGATGAAACACAAATCAAAATAATATGATGTTACAATCGAAGGTTGCAGAGATGTTAACTTCCTGAAATTCTGCAGCCTTTATTTCACCAAACATTTTTGTTAATTGTGTCGACCACTGAATCTTCATGTAGGTTTTTTTTCTCATTTTCATTTTGATTCATGCTAACTCTTCAACAGTCCTATGAGCATTTGTCTCTACAACCGTTTTTTGCGAGTCCGTATCTCAACTGGACTTCCACCATTTCAGATGACTGATATTTTTTACATCGTTTAATCATTTTGGAAACTGAAAATGCCTAGCTTTTTATGGCTCTTTCCTGCATCGTGATATAAGTTATTTTAATCTTCAGAATGCTAAGCAGCAGCTTAAAGGAGCCCATGGGTCCAGCTGAATTGTATACTTTGCTTCGGAGGATTTCCTAATTGAATGACATGACCTGGAAGTATCCATGGTAAGTGCTGTTTGAATTCTCTAAATGCTAAGGAAAGGAGCTTCTGTTATTACCCACAAACACAGTAAACACTGGAGAATCATTTATAAAAGAACAGAGATCATTCGGTCCCACACTTCCAAAAGGGCGCTCGATTGTATTTTCATCCAGTTGTTAAACCTTGGATTTTTCTGGATAAATATGAGGACAGAAGGGTGAATGGGAAGCCTGTGGCAACACTATATTTCACTTTTGCACCTTTTTCTTTCCTTTTATAATTACTGATCTTAAATGTTAAGTCATATTCTATGTTATTATACCAGTAGGATTTGAATGACATAAGAATATGGAATAAGTTGATAAAATTGCATTAGAAGAGGTTTCACTTTGTGGAATATTTATTGAAAATCTGTAGCTGCTATGCTGCAGACCCACATCACAGCTTAGTTTAAGTGTGGTTCGATTTTATTTACATCACAAAAGGTCTAATTCTACGTCTTTACAAATTGACACCTTCTTTTTTTCCAATATTAGTAAAAGATGGTGGAAGGAAATTCTTTTGACAATTCAACCACAGCCCATGGCTGCTGATGGTTGGGAAGTGGAGTATTTATAAAGCCAGACTGCCTGGCCTTTACAGTCAGTCACTTTAAACAAACATAACCTTATCCCTAATAAGCTAAAATGTATGTGAACATTTTTGCATAGTGCATCTCCATTATTTATTATCCTCCCCTTGTAAAATGAATGAGCCAAAAACCTTTACCTCAGAAAACAAACTTAGCCTATACTTTATACGTAATCTCATATAACTGTAAAGGAACATCGAAAAAGGCTTTGCTGTTCAGGAAAAAACAAAAACAAAAAAATTGTGAAAGTTTACTTGTCTTTTGTTGTTAAGACAAATCGGATCTAAATCGGATCGACAAACTCAGCCAAACAGTTTCCGACGAGTTCCCATTTAATTGCCTAATGGCTTTGTGCCATTACAGACTTTGAATGGCTGGTTCTAAGCATTGAAATTTAATTAATTCTATTCAATATGCTGACTGTATTGCTAAAAAATGATTGTGATTATAAAGCATTTTAAAGTCTTTTATTAGTAAGTGAAGTATGTCTTATTAACAAATACGCACAGGTTCATACAGCACATGATTACAGTTATCTAGCATGTATATCAAGAATGCTTCCTCTCACACATATTAATCGAAGGTTACACATTTGGGTGAAGGAAGGTTAATCCTCTTAGTAAACAGAGTCTATGCTTCAGTAAAATGAAATGCCCCATGATAAACCTTTGATGCATTAGACTATCTATTAGACTATCTATGACAGTATTAGCGTCATATGTACAGATGACAAATGGTGTACTATATTCAAGGCTGTTCTAATAATAATATATTATGTCAACTATTACATGAAAACATTGGTGTAGAAGAGTTACTGTGGCATCAGAGAAGAGGCTAAATAGTAAGTCCTTCTGTAGAATATAGTAATGTCCTATGATAATACTTCATGGTAGAATATTTATTCTGTTTTCATTGGATTTCTGATTTTCATCCCCTCATGATATTCATTACCCAACCAGACATGTAGTAGTCCACAAAAACTCTTTCCTTATGCCTAATTACCCTGAACGCTGAGTTGCAGGCTAATAAGCTGACTGCTATGAATATCCATGGCTCTAGCATGAGCCTTCATAAAAGTTTATTGAGAAATGAGGGCTTGGCTTGGAGCAATTGCTCCACAGAGTAGCATCAACTGTTAAGTGCTTTACGGTTCTATACCAGCTCTGTTCATCTCAACGGGTGGCAAGATAAGCCCATGAAACTTTTTAATAGTAGCGCATGCACATCTACCAATACATAAACAAGTTTTGTTTTTCTAACTGCATGAACAGTGCTACTAGACTTATATTATGTTGTTTTTAATGGTGGGATGTAGACTAAATCGATTTACAAGATTTCAAATGAAAACAGGCACAGTGTGGGAAATACTGCTCCAAAACTGATGAATTAGCTATGTACCACAAATGCAATACTACTATAAGTAATGGCATTCAAAGAAAATATAATTATAAACCAGTCCCAATTTCAAATGTGGGGAAAGAATTAGTAATAGTAACAACAGGAACAGTAAAGCCAGTTGTATTTTCAGCAGAAGAAACACATTGCTGAAAGCATAAGAAAAAAACAACTGCAACCTAGAAGCATTTCATTAGAAAAACAGGAACTTACAAAGTCACTAATTTATACCTACTTGACTTTTTCCTGCAAGATTACTTTAATTTTGTTGTCCATGCATTCGGGTGTCCTAGTTACCACTATGAGCATCATGTTGCAACCGAAGATGTACTTTGGAAAACTGTCACTAAAGGAGCTTAAAAAGAAGAACCAGTAACTGTTATATCAAAAAAACAAAAGTATAAGTAGGGTGATGTGAAGCACTTATCAGTACTCATGAGACCTGCAGTAGACAGAGGCCTCAGTACTCTTACTTTGGAGAATCAGAAAGAATTTATGATGGTTGCATAAAGCTAACCTTTGTTCAGACCACGACCAACAGAGGAGTATTCACCACACATGGACCATGTCATGCAATGTTACAAAATGGGCCACATTACACACATTGCAACTAATGTGGGGTAAAAATCCCCAATATAGCAGCAGAGGTTTGAGTTATTTCTAGATTGTGAACCTTTGCGTTACTGGTGTCCCCAGATCTGAGTACCTGTTTGCTTTGCTCGCTCATCAGCATCCTCCTCGCTTCTTTTCGCTTTGTGAGCACGGTCAGTCCAAGCTAAGAAACTAACTTAACCCTACTTAAGAAATAAAAAGATTGAAAATCAGAATATTTCTTTCCTTTAAGTTATTAGGTTATGATTTCAGTAAGTTGCAGATAATCTGGTTTCACGGTTTGTCCTTGTAAAGGAGATAACAGAATACCAAGTAGACTGACAAGCTAGCATATCTCAAAATATTCACGTTCTCTAAATTTGCTCCCGATAGATACACAACAAAAACAATCTCATATAAAAGGCCTATCAGCATTCCCTGGTTTCAGGTGTTAATTACTATGTTAATAGACTGAAAAATAATGGTGTGTGCGTGTGTTGGGGGGGGGGGGGATATGTGAATATTTTTAGTATGTACGTGGCAGGTTAAGGTATACATGTCTATGGAAAGGGGAAATGGAGAAGAGTGCAAATTGGTATTTAAGTGCGCCAAAGAAAGATTTTGCCTGAGTCAGAGCATTTTGCCTCCCACTAATGCCCATCACAGCTATAACCCAGAAGCTATGGGATACCTTGCTGAGAGCTAGAGAGGGAGATTAGAGAAAACATCTATTACACCAGTAGAATCACACCATGGCTAATGGATTGTTTCAGCACTTCTTCACCTTTAAGAAGTGCTAAACCTCTAAGGTGGGGTGACAGTCATCTCATAAAAACCTGCATCATATTTTTACTGTGGTTAAATTACTGTTTTTATGTATGGTTTAAAGTCAAGAGTAGTTTTTAGTGAGTTATTAACTTAAAAAAATAGAAATTCCTTATTTTCTGTCATGTTCGCTTAAATACTTTGTTATGTAGGTATTTGAAGGGAAATTAGAGAACTAAATACTATAGAAGAAAGTAGGTAAATTAAAATGTATTTTGACTGAATATTACTGTTTTAGCTATATTAAAATGATAATAGGGGAAGTAAAGAAAAAGAGTGTTATCCTAAAAGGTTATATCAGTTGTATATTGACTATATCATAATATTAAGTTGCAAAAATCACATATTCAGCCATTTAAAATCAGAACAAGCGTAGAGATGAAACGAAATGTAGAGATGAAACTCATAGATAAAGATGCTAATGTATCCAGGCAAAAGCTGGACAGCCTTTTATCCCCCCTAACTCAAATGTACATGTAACCATGCTAATTGTTGCACATGAACATGTTAAAATATTCTTAACACGTTCATAAGTAGCGTTCATATTCTTTTAAAATTCTGAAGAGAACAAAGCTGTTTTCAGCCGGCGAACATGAAGTGAGCACAGCTGTCTCTCTCACCACTGAAGGATGTTCCTGTTGACAATGAATGGGTCATGCTAATTCGTGCACGTTCCGCGAGAGCTTGCTCTGGTGGAAGCCATAGTCCTCGCAATAATTTTTGCACCAGTCACAGTTATAAATAGTGTATATTCCACTAATCCAACAGCATTAGGATAATTACAGACTTGTTTAGTTATAAAAACATGCAAAACTACAGTGCACAGCAACATTCCCACAGAAGACAGCAGAAACTTTAAAAACAAAAATGAACAAATAATGAAGGTTTCAGAAGAGAGATAAAAATTATTGAAAAAAGAGGAATGCCAGCTGAATCCAAATAATGGAATAGATGACTTTGCATGACAGAGAGCCACAGGGGAGTACCTGTAATGTAAGTTAAGTTGAACTTTTGTTTTGGCCTTAGTGCAAACAGCTGCACATTCACTGCCTCTCACCCGTGTCCTGCACTGTTTATGTTTATGTTTATGTATTTAGCAGACGCTTTTATCCAAAGTGACTTACAAATGAAGGTATAATAGCTATATAAAAAGCTAACAATAAAAGTGATTTACAAATGAAGATAGAAGGAACCCACTAGTCCGACTCTGTCAGAGGGGACAGAGTAGAGATAGGGTGCAGGCATAGAAGGAAGTGCAGAAAGATAAAGTGCAAAGATAGAGGGGGTAGGGAAATGCAGGGTAAGTGCTAGGATAGGAGGTGCTCTCTGAAGAGCTGGGTTTTCAAGAGTTTCTTGAAGATAGACAGGGACGCCCCTGTTCTGGTAGCGCTCGGTAGGTCATACCACCATCGTGGGACGACACATGAAAAGAGTTTGGATTGTCTTAGGCGTGGTGTAGGAGCTGCTAGACGACAATCCTGTGACGAACGGAGGGACCGAGTTGTGACATAAGAGCATTCAAGTAGATGGGAGCCGTTCCATTAAGCACTTTGTAGGCTAACATCAGTGACTTGAATTTGATGCGGGCGGCTAAGGGTAGCCAGTGGAGTTCAATGAACAGAGAGGTGACGTGTGCTCTTTTAGGCTGATCGAAGACCAGACGCGCCGCCGCGTTCTGGACCATCTGCAGAGGTGCACTGCCACTAAGCGGGATTTTATCTGACGTTGTGCTCCTACTGCTGAAGTTACCTTAAGTAAGTATGATGTTCATTGTGACACTGAAGCGTTTGTCACTGGGCCTCTGTTTGATCATTTTCACACATGACTGAAATCATGTTAGTCAGCAAAGTAGGCTATGCACTAAAAACAATCCTTCACTTTTTATCACTGTTTGCCTTTGAGTAGCTTGATGGTTATGAATGAAATGGATAAATGCAGAACTATGCCTGAATCTGCTCAGATGACTGTGGGGCCATCTACATGCACTCCATAGCACTCCATGACACTAAGTACTGTCCATATAAGGAGGAGGCCATAAAAATGAGACACAGACGTGAACTACATCACTTTGGAAATGTAAACAATGTAAAATTTTCATAATTTTAAATGGTCAACTGTATACATTAACTTGTTCAGTTTTATTCAATCTGAACTGAACTTTGATGTAATTCTTGTCAAATGTGAACTTGCACAACATTGATGCAAATTGTTTGCAGCTGTATTAAGATTGATATTGTATATCTAACCATTACTGATCTGCTATCAATACCATTAAACAATTATTAGTAGAGCAACTGACAACCTGACTACTACCACAAAAAAAAAAAAGTTGCTCAACAAAAGCTAAATTCACGGGCTAAGCTTAGTCAGCTGACCTTCAAATAAGTGTGAAGTAAGTGTTGATTTTTTTTGGGGGGGAAATAACAAAGAAAATTAAATAGCCAAGGATTTATTTTTATTAGTTCAGATGCAGCCTAAACTGATGGGAATTAGTCCTTTCTGGGGATGCATTTGCTCTGATGTGAACTTTTTCTTTGTTTTTTGTTTTTCTTCTTCTATAATTCACCCTGTAACAGAGGCAAAGTAAAACTACCAAAAATTAACATAACTAAAGGTAACTGACTGGAATTAAAATTGCTTTGTTTCAGTAACAAGAGTGAATATCATATGTAACTTCTATCCTTGTCAGTTAGACTGGCATTTTCAACACTACCCTGTAAGAAAATGTAACACAAGCATAATCATGTCACTTTTCATGACATAAACCTCACAGCAAACATTTGTATTTACATTTACATATTATTTGATCTCATAGTGCTGGCTCTCACTTTTTGTAAATCATTCTGAGGATTAAGTTAATTTATGCATTGGAAAGTAAAATAACTTCACACAATATGCTGGAGCTCACAAATGTTATTTGATCAGGGATTCAGTATCTCAGTAACAATAAAAAATAAATATATCATTTGCGTTTTGGTTATTGCTTTTGTCTCCTTCTATCTTACCAAGCAGTGACAAACACTCCTCTCTCTGTGGCATCATTTACTGGAAGGGAATTTGATAACGTGTTCCCATTAATTTGCTTTGGATTCGTGTTGTTTAACTTGGATGTGGCATGACCATTACCATATCACCACTGGGAGATTTTACACCCCTTCTGTCCCCAAGATGATATTGCCAAATTTTTATCCTGTCTCTATTCTAAGTGGATTACACTCAAAAAATGTTGGGTTTTTTTTGTTTGGCAGGAACAAAAGGACTAACAGGAACCACACATACAGCCTTGAAACCAAGCTAAACGTTATGTACTCCTGACAGATAATTCAGATTCTTTCTTAAGATTCTGTGACAAATATCTTCTACAACCAAAAAGCCTTTACACGATATATGACCATGAAAAAAAAGGAAAAAAAAATCTGCGTAGGAAATGAATGCACAATGCTTTTGTGAGAGCACCATATTCAGGACTGAATTGTTGTTTTGCATCAGAACTGCATCAGTATTAGCTTTTCTAGTTGTCTCGTGTGTGTGTGAGCATGTTAGTATATTTGAAAAAGTATTGTTGAGATCCTTATTTGCTGCACTACCAAATATAGAACAACGGTGCACTTTGCAATGCTATATGGAGGAAATTGTAGTATATCACAGGATGACTGTGCTTACTTGAGTCCATTTATAGACATATACTGTGTGCATGCTTGTTTTTTCAGCCGCAGTGCCTCCAGATTTGCCCCATCAAAGAATCATGTAGAGACACAGCAGCTCAGTAAACGGCCACTGATGTGTCCCTGGGCTTTCTCTTCTCAGTTGAATCACATAGGCAGCTGCACACAGACAACAGGACTGCATGGCACGGCTTTTGGAAGGTCACTCTAAGAATAGCTTCCAATACAGAAAAACAGTCTCATATCCAGTGGAATGCACACACTGAAATGTGCATGCACGCAAATGGACATTAAAACATGCAATAATTCATGGACACAGGCAGAGTCCGGAGCACTCATACTGTCAACCACACACACAGATAGGCTGGCAGATGCACAGAGGGTACATTTGTGCTCAGTTAAAAGGACAGATTATTAACTACCTCGTGTCCAAACCATTCCATAGTTCACTGCTTAGGAAACTGATACTGGTTGGGAAGCAAAGAGAGAAAGACAGCAAATGGTATTGATTCCCGATTTATGCTTAGAGGGAAAAGCCTCTTGTTCATTTAAGTGATGCTTTTTTGTGCTAATTCATCCCACTAATGTAGAAGACCACAGTTAATGTCTATGCACCATTCTGACTACATCACTCAGTGGAAGAGAACAAACACTTTCATAGATAACAACAAATCCTGGTTCTCCCATCATAGTACATCTTCCTTTAACTCCATTCTTTCTATTAAGCTCCTGTATCTGTAATGTCTTAATGCATCCACACTGTTGTTGTTGGATGTTAATTGGTCACCCAAAATGCATAATCTATTGTAATGGCGCAAATAGTTTAGTCAACTTCTGTGTATGTAAAAAGTCACCACACAGACCTGATCACATGGCCTTTTTAGTGGAGCTATATCAACGCTCTAAAATGTCATATGTTTAGAATAGGCTGAATAGCTTACACAATGTTTTTTTGTTTTTGTTACAGAGCTATAAGTCCCTGAAAAAATTCCAAATCTTTCACTCACCCCTCCACACTACATCTGACCTTCATAGATATGCATATCATGGATTCTATTTCATCCTTTTTCTCCCTGCTCTCACTTGTGTTTCCTCCTTCTGCAGCTTTCCCTCACATTACGTTTGTCTACATTATAATGTTTCTAATCATCCCTGGCAGACGGGTGAGAGCATATAGCTTAACCCAGTAACCGAGGGGTTTATTTTTTGTGTTTAACATCATCAGCTGCATATCTAGTGCCTCAGATGTCCAACATTCAAATCCTCTTTAACTCTTCGCTTTTCTATATACTGACTACTTTTGTCCTTGCTTGTAATTTTTTGGGAGTAATTCTAGGCTTGCAAGTGTGTGTTTGTATATGTACAGATGATTGTTTCTGTGTTTGTAAATCGCAGGTATAGGCTTGCAGGCAGTCCAGCTCGCCCTGATGTGAAATGACATGTTTAGACACAAAGCCTTTGGATACTAAGGTAGGGAAGAGAAACCAAATAAAAACAGACATAGCCTTTATAAAAAGCTTTGACAAATAAATATATATTTTTTCTATAATGATGCACCACATATGATTATCTTTTTTTCTGTTATTTGAAACATAAGAAGTTTAGCCTTGGACAAATTGTCTTGTCTAAGAAAATGTCTTTGGTTATTTTTTTCAGTCAACCATCAGCAAATGGATCAGACAATCATTCCCCCATCTTACCTATTTTAACTAAATTTAAAAGATTCAGCATATTACTCTAAATCAAATATGAAGAATGTTTTAGAAAGAGCAACTGAAACTGACAACAGTATAAACTGCCAGGAAAAAAACATCCAGTTTCTGGCACCACTTTGTGAAAAGGATCTCTGCACTCAGAATATCAACCAATAAATGAGGAGCCGCATCCATAAAATCTCTTTGAAAGACAGCCCACTTCATTTGCATACTAAAGCAGAAATGCGTACAGAAATTCACAACGAAGACGTAAAAGGGAAACATAGATCGATGGGCTAAATGGGAAATGCACAGGAGAGAAGATGCAAAGGAGAAATGTTAGAGAAACACATGTCAATAACTAAATAAAAGGAAAATGATTAAAGACGTGCAAAGTCAAAGTCATAATCTCCATAAGTCATTGTACAATTTTTGAGCCTTCACTGTAAGGCTGCATAATATTAGGAAAACATGCGAAAGTATTGTCAGATATTGTGATGACAATATAAGTTGTGACATATATATAAATACTTTAAGAAATTACGTGAATCTTGAAGAACTGACTCTTGGTCTCACTCTTCTTTAATGATTCTTACCTTTATCTAACCCTAGTGTATGGTTCACTACCAAACAGACCTTAACCCTTAAAATCTACCCCACTTATTTGTATAAGTGTAACAGTAACGACTCCAGACCATTCAATTCCAATTATTTCCAAGACTTTAACCTTTTCCTAGGGGCAGGCTGGGACCAGGGGTCATTGGAAAGGGACTCTGCACCAGATCTCCACAGGCACACTGACATAAAGTCTGTTGAGCCCTCAGACTTGAACAGAGGGATTAGAACAAAAGGATTAGAATGGTGCTTTGACCACAGGGAGTTCCTCTCACGATGGCAACAGTCATAGGTAAGGAACAGCCTGCTGTGGTGGATGTGGACATGGTGAAGAGGAACGGGTCATTTTCCAATGCATGTAGGAGACGGCCATGCATCTTGAGAGACCCTTTACTGAAGCCCCAGGGAGACAGATGGAGGGTGGGTGGTTGGAGCTAAGAGACTAACAAGCAGCAAAGAGCAGGGTGGGATAGATTCTCAGCATGTTACATCCAGCGTCCAGCCAGCAAGCTCTGTTGCTTCATGTCCAATGTCAAGATTTAATACTATTGATTTTATTTAGCATATATTCAACATTCAGAACATATGCATTGAATCGTGAAAAAATAAATTAAATGAACATTTCAGCGGAGACGGATGCTTGCCATCCAGTTCAGTTGGTCTATCCACGCCACAAACATTGTAACACATTTACCAGTTACTGTGACAACCCTAACAGTGATAAAACATAAGTAACATAGTCCTACAATTCCAGAAGCATTCCTCAACGCATAGTGAGTACTTAAGATGACATCGTAATTGTGATGCCCTGACTGACTGTTCTTTGAGACAGATGTTGTGTTCACAAATCTTGAAGCAGGTCACCTCCCAAACTGACTGCAAAATGAGACAAGAGGTCTCACAGCCACCAGTTGAGGTTCTCTGCTCTGACAAGAGAGCAGATGGCGGTTTGTGGAAATAACAAACCAGATCAAAGGGAGATAGAATCTGAGGACCCTGCAAATTCTCCACTACTGCTCATCCTCTTACACAAATTCCCTTTTCATGTTATCACTTGAAAATTGTTCTGACCAAACCGACAAAATAAAAATTGCAAGTAGTTTTACTTTTATAATCCACCTGCAGCACTGCGATTCAAGCAATTGCTGTTGCAACGCCCATGACCCATACACAGCAAAATAATCTGTCTCTTTGTTTGCATGCGAGTGTGTACATGTCTCATTGCACTGACTTTCTGTTTAGTTGTTTCAAATAACAGAATGGCTGGATGAATGGGGTTCTTTCATTTGATGCTCAATATGATTGCATGCGATTTCCTGCATAGTTCTTATGGATAAAAACAAAAATCATTGTCATTGATGTAACTATGGAACTTAATAAGAGCTGTAAAGTCATTAGAAAAAACAACAAAGATCTGTTGGTTATTGGTGTTTTGTCACAGTTTTATCTGTCATTAGAAAAATGTATAAATAAAAAACACTATTACACCCGCAGAAAACACTCCCAAGCAATACAAAAAAACTTCAACGTTGAAATTAACTTTATATCAGAAAAAAGAGAGTTCCAACATCATGTGGCAGTTAAACTGATTTATTGTTGGCAGTAAATTTATGGTCACACCCATACAGGATAAGTTTCCTGCAATGTAGTAGTGTAGTGTAATAGTGTGGGTTTTTGGTACACAGGTGATTCAAAGTGCAGTAATGTGCTTTATAAAGAGACGATAGAAGACATAGTGATCTCCAAACAGTGGCACAAATGAGGACCCTAATGATTTGATAGCTGAAAATAGGGACTTGAACTGACTTTCATAACAAAAAGGACTGAGCTAAGGTTTAAAAGAAAACACTTTCACCTTGATGTTAGTGGGAAGCATTTTTACAAGTATATTTCCAAAGTTGAAATCTATGGCAAATAAATTCTGATGTTGACTTGTTTCTTGCTAAGCAGTCATTAGACACTTAGTGTGTGTGGCTGAAAGAAAATGAATCTCTATGACCAAAGTTAACGTTTGCAACAGGCGTTTTTGGATTCACACCAGGGACGCGCATAAAGAACGCAGACATCTCCTCAAAAATACCTTATATACCTCACCGACTTAAAAAGACCACAAACACAAATAGACACATGCATGCCGGAGAAGTTTTCACCATTCTCTACAACATCAGCACTGTTCTGGGAAGGGTGCCATTTTCTTTCCAGCAAACATCCATATTCTTGCTTCTTATCTGAATACAATCCAGTCAGTACACCATAAAAAACACTGCATTGTTGTACATTTTCCTTTGTAGTGTGAGTTAATATTGAAATCTGAAAAATTCATCCACCCGTGTCAGTGGAGAATGCAGGAATAACCGTGGACTCCGGAAAGAGATGTAGGCGAGAAAAGACAAGGCAGTGGGAGCTAAAAGTGAATAAGAAACAAAATGGATCATGTCTCTGTTTCTAAATCTTCTGTAACCCGTAGCAACAGGTACAAACCAGATTAGTCTAAGGTTCAGCAGTAAAGGAAGATGCGTGGCAGTTTTGATGGAGTCAGACAGGAAGAGTCTTAATATATTTAGTGTTTGGTATAGATTAGCATGCAGGGTTGGGCATAAGAATCACAGTGAGATCTATCTGCATGCTGATGCAAGAGAGTAAATATATCAAGCTCAACATGGAAGTTGTGTCAGGCAGCAGGAATAGCGATCCCTTTGTTGTTCAACCCCATGGTGTAGACATTGCAACAGTTCAATGTCAAAGCGGTGTAGCTGGCAAAGATATAACAAATTCATTCAACGCTTGCTGAATAAAGACAATGTCTTCTTTTTGATGGGAAAAAGAATAGGCTGCTGTCTTACCTGAGACGGTTCGAACTATCTCTGAGGTGTTCCTCAGGCCCACAAAGGAGAACTGGTAGAGCCTCCATGAGCGGATGTCCCCAACCTCTACTGAGCTCCTTTTCCACTTGTACACAATCTCCTCCCTGGGGTAGCCATCTGAATGAAGAGAGAACAGTAATATTCTCATGGAGGAGCAACAAAAAGACAATGTTTTTAAAGACTGTAACATATATCCCATTGGGGGCCACACTGTTCAAAATAAGGTTCAGTGCGTTTGATTTTAGACAAAATCATAACCACAAAGTCAGCTAACATGCAAATAAACCATTTCATGAAGGAATCATTTTATGATAAACTCCTGCTTATGATGAGTAAATATCAACTCCAGCTTCTTTCTCGCTAAAATACTAAGCTGGTTTTGAAGCAAAAAATCATATCATTGACAACAAAAAAGTGGGGTTTCAGTCATTTCATCACTTCCCCTTCATGCTCTCTGGTTGTAAGAATCACACAAGTAATCTTGCTTTCCTAAAACTGATTTGTTTAGATCAGCCATTGCATCATTGTAAGGCAAGGCAAGGCAAGGCAAGTTTATTTGTATAGCACAATTCAACGGCAAGGTGATTCAAAGTGCTTTACAGAGACATTAAAACAGAAGAAATAAAAAGCATGATTTAAAATTTAAACAAAAGAAAGAAATAAGAACAATAGATAAAATCAGAAAAAATTATATATATGAAAGATAAAATCAATAGTTACAATATGATTCCGTTTTGAAACTCAAGCTTATTCAAATGCAGCTGAAAATAGATGTGTCTTCAACCTGGACTCAAATACACTGAGTGTTTCAGCTGATCTGAGGCTTTCTGGGAGTTTGTTCCAGACATGTGGAGCATAGAAGCTGAATGCAGCTTCTCCATGTCTGGTTCTGACTCTGGGAACTGATAAAAAAACGGATCCAGATGACCTGAGGGGTCTGGAAGGTTCATAGTGGGTCAGGAGGTCACTGATGTATTTTGGTCCTTGACCATTGAGAGCTTTATAGACCAGCATCAGAACTTTAAAGTCTATCCTCTGATGGACAGGCAGCCAGTGTAAAGACTTCAGAGCCGGACTGATGTGCTCCACTTTTTTGGTCTTAGTGAGGACTCGAGCAGCTAAGTTCTGGATGAGCTGCAGTTGTCTAACTGACTTTTTAGGTAGACCCGTAAAGATGCTGTTACAATAATCAAGCCTACTAAAGATGAATGCATCTTTAGTATCTTTAGTAGAATCAAATCATGTTGGGAAGTATCACATTTCTGTGTGGTATCCAGAAAAGCTAAAGACATGATAATCATCTTTTCAGGTAGCTAAACAATCCCCTGCACAGGTTTAATAGTCTTACTCTAAGGTTCTCAAAATGCAGTATACCACAGTCTTCCGTCTGGAGGTGAGCTGTGGCTTGAATAATGCACCTGAACTTCTTTCGAGCAAACTTTAAATGATTTTATCACTTAAGTGGTTTCAGACATCCAGTAATACTGGGTCCATAGTATCAGGACATGAAAGGGTCTGCCCGCTTCCCCACATTATAGCCATCCGAGCAGGCAGTTTGCTACCTTCATCTCTTACACATCCAGGAGGAATTACTCTTTGTCCTTCTGAGCAGCCAGAACAAGAGCGCTCCCTAAAGATCAATGCCATGAATTCCCTTTTCTGTCAAAGCTGTTTTAATGATAAATACTAAAAATGCAATTTTGTGCCACTGAAGCAAACTGTGTCATGTGTGACTGTAAATTCTAAACTAAATTGTGGGGTCTGATCTTGTTCAACTACAAACAAAACCGCTGCAGAAGAGGCTGCACTCACCGCGCTATGTTGTTTTGGTGGCACGTGCTGAGATAATTTGCCGCGTGATAAGTAGCTGCACGCTGCTCTGCCTGCAACTTCTGAGACTGAGCTCATGCGTTGTACATCAAGCAATTTTCAAAGTTCTGAAAACATCCAGAGCTCTCATCAAATTTAAATGAATGCTTCTGTTCCATTTTTAGGCTTGCTAACACCCTCGGTGTCTCTTTCTTGTGCACTGGAGCTATTTGGGAAGCATGCCATTCTCCCTGGAGAACATCTCATGATGCATCTCTCTGTACATCCATAGCAGCCTCATTAGCATTTCTTAACCCCCGTACTCTCCTTTCAGGGAAGGACTGACTAATCTGGACTGTCACTTTTGAAATATATTTTTGAACTGTATTGATAATTCCAGAATAGCAATTAGCAGTGCCTTTGACTGATTTGGCAATTAAAAACATGCTAGATTTGTTTAGTGGGCATCAGTCATACTAATAATGAATTACCAATCTGATAAATTGCCATATATATGACATTTATATAGATATTTGCAGATTTGATCTAGTATTACAGAGCTCCCTAAATACCTAAACAGTCTAGTAACAGGGCAGTTGTCTGGTAAAGAATGTCATCCATTGACTCTCTGGGGTTGCTTTCTATCAGTATTAGGCATTATTTTAACTGATAAATCAATAAAAACACATGTGCAGTGCATATATATGACTTATCTGCTTTCCAGGTGTTTAGAAAATCTCTGTTGCAGCTTGAATTACTGTATTGCTCTGCTGCATAGTTATTCCATAAATAAGATCTTTGCTCATATGCTACATGTTTGTGAGTACAATGTGTGCATTTGAAATGAGTAAGAAATGGACAGGGAGGGGTAAAGCAGCAGGGTAACAGCGTATAGCCAAACTTACAGCTTGAGAACTCCAGGGGACAGGAGTGCTCATCCATTGGGAAGTTGTTCAGTTTAAGCTGGCACTCGGCATCAATGGTCAACCTGCAGAGACACAAAATTTGCATCCACTGGAATAAAGATTGCATACATGCATACCTAATCTATCCTCATCAGTGATGCCAAAAAAAAAAAATAAACTGATGTTTTTCACTGTTATTCACAGAAGCACACTTGTCTCTTTTATTTTTTACACTTGAGAAAGTTTGAAGGCAAAGTCATTAAACTTCTTCTTAATGAGAGAATGACCTTAAATGACTTCACCCAGCCATGCTCTCACTATTGTCATGTATCATTGTATTCACATTCACAGCGGCCATCCTAATTAACCAGCGCTTAAGTTCTGAGTTCCTCAACAAATTAATGAAGTGGAGGGGTAGAGTTCTGCTCAGGAGAACATCCATCACGGCTTGATGGAGTTCAGAAGACTTCACTCGCTCTCTCTCTATCTCTCTATTATCATTGGTGATGTATTGTGGTGTCACTGCAAATGTCCACTGTATTTATGATGCTGGACAAACATAATAATAAGCTCACTTAATATTTCCCCTTAATTTTGACCCGTTTGGCACGTCACACGTTTCTTTCTTCAAGAAATATGATATTTTAAGTTATGTCCTCAGTGTTGTCATCAGGCATCCAGTCATTTCACAGATGATATATCATTAATACTCCTTAATAATATTATCTTTCGTATATCAGGCACTAAAAATATCAAACCATAAACTCTAAGCCAGAGCACCCCATCAGTTTAGGGAAATGTAGTTCATGTTCTTTTGGCATTAAACAATTTATAGACTTATTATTCTGTGAAGACTGATTTTCTACACATGAATTATTACAACACTTATAATGCTTAGTGTTACATTTTCTCAGGGCCTGTTCAAAATAATCAGTACAATGAAGAGTTACGTAGAGCTGGTTTGGCTCCTCAGAATGCTTTTTATAGCACATATGTGGTTTGTTGCTACCTATGGAGTCAGAGCAGAGCAGGCAGCACCCTAGTAGCTACAAAATAAAGTCAAACTAATATTAGCAATAAAGACATAGTCACAAGTGGCGATGATCAGGGTCAGCACATCTTTAAATCCACAAAATGTTTTGTTGTTGGCAAGCAGAGATAATCCAGCAAGGAGTTTAAACCTTTGCAGTTGTACAGAGTGTGACTTTCTGATGAGGCACCGTGGGACATGATGTTCTACAGACCACCTGTAGAGCATTAGAAGCATCTTCATTTTGTGAGTTTATATATCATTAAACATTTTAGTGTGTACCTGTCCAGGGTGTACTCCGCCTTTCGCCCGATGACTGCTGGGATAGGCTCCAGCCCACCCGCTACCCGATTAACGGATCGACGGTATAGAAAATGGATGGATGGATTTTAGTGTGTTTTGATGAGACAGATACACAATGACTGTGTCACCATGAACTCACCATCATATATGAACACCTTCTGAAACATGTGATATCAATAATTCAAAGTATACCTGTATTGATTTTGGTACCGTCTGAATGGCAAGGTTTCCACTCACTAGCAAAGCGGACCTGAAGAGAATTTTTTTAAATCCACAAAATATGAATATAAATTAGACACGTCTCTGTTGACTGGCTTGAAGGGAATGAAGTGGGCTGCAAACGGTGGCAATACTGGTGATGTTACTCTTGATTCTAATGGAAAAACTGGTTTAGACATAAACAACAACAGGAGGAAAAACTGCAGTAAACGAAATGGAGAGACCTCTTCTTCAAGAATTTCTTTAATTTCCAGGAATGTAATCCACCCCCCCATGGAAATCAAGTATTCTTCAACATAGCCAATAAACATTGATCAAGTGCAAAAAACAATAGTTTTGCTCATTAGATGACTTTCACCATTTCCAATAACCTTATTGTTACTATACATGTGGGTCCAACTGCAGACTCAAACTAAAGAGACAGGTAAAGAAGAAAATAAATAGATTTTATTTCACTAAATAAATGGAGCTGCACTAGCAGGGAGTCAAGAAACATAGATCCAAAGTCTGAATCAAAATGTGGCAGGAACCAAGCTAAACTTGTCTAAAGCAATGCAAGACTGGTAATTAGAAACCAGGATCAGGTATGTGGGGAGAGCAGAAACTATGAAGCAAAACAAGAACATGAAAACAAAAGCAAAGAGCTATAAAACCAGAGGCATCCCAACAGAGGAACCACAGACCATAACACGTTTCTTAATTCACGTCTTTTAAATGCAAATCAAAAACAGCAAACCTGGCTGAAGAAAACTTAGATAGAGATGCTGATAAAGCTCAGGTCCTCTGCAGCTCACCACCCAGACACCTAATGATGCTATAACTGAAACCACATCTATGTTCAAGTGCTCCGACAAAGAAAAAAAAGTCAAATAAAAAAAAAAGTATCGTTTTTATACCTGACCTCAGGCAACCCTGACATATTACCTGAGGGTGTAGAGTATTCTTCCATCGTTCCAGATTCTAAGCATACGATTGGGTGTGGTGATCCAGTGGGCGTCAGCCTTCTTTGAGTTGCGAAAGAAAGTGTCTGGGATCCAGATCTTTCCCACCATGTTGCTGTTGAGGCGAAGAACCTTCATCGTGCTGTTGAATTTTAACCTTCTGTCATACCAGGTCTGAGCGAAAAAGATGTCGATGGTGTATTCCTGACAACATAAAACACAATGTTTTTCAACCTTAATTGTCATGTTTAACTACAGTTTATAGCTGGACTGCTTGCATCTTGTCCTGTCAGGAATGTGCTTTCCCAGCTTTAGGATAAGAACAAATCAAAAAGTGCTCAAAAAGCGCTTGTCTCTTCTCTGTGTGAGAGGAACTTAAGACAATGCTGGAACATATTTTCAAGCCCTTTTGCTTTAATAAGATGGTGTCTGTTCAAGCCAAGATGCCCTTTAGTCCTCAAAAGAGCACGACTGAAAAATACCATCTTGACGCCTTCAACCTGAAAATTAAATGTTCAGTGGGGCAATTAATATCTCTCATTGTTTGACTGAAGCATTACCAGACCTCATAACCTGCTTCTTTGGCAGTACTTTGTCCCAAGCTTAGTCTCCTATTGAGTCATTGTGAAAGCTGTGTTGGAACATACACAGTGGGCCCGTGGGAGACACAGGCACAGGAAGAGTTGGAGAGCTGAGACAAAAATGTGAGATGTGGTCTAATATGAGAGGGAATAGAGAGGCAGTGAAACAGTGGGAGCTTTGTTACATATTTTGTTATTTGGACTGGTTGAGCTCTGTGGTTCAAAGGGAAATACAGCATAAGGAAAAGAAAGAAAAACCTGAGGATTTGTGTGCAAGAGGGCATAGAGGTATTAACTTCCTGACAAAGCTTAGCACAACAATGAAGTCTAAATCCATGCCAAAGAGTTCCAAACGAGATTTGAAAAATATTTTCACAAGGCAAAATTCCCATATTTTTCTTTCACATGGGACAGACTGACAGTTCAAATCCAGTGATAGGAGAAAGCTTGAATTCCAGGATCTCCATGTGGACCCCTGTGAGCAGGTTAAACATCTACGTTTTTCTTTAATCTACTGTATATATATATATCTATATATATATAGATATATATATAGATATATATCTATATATATATAGATATAGATATAGATATAGATATATATAGATATATATAGATATATATATCTATATATATGCTCTGAGGTGATTCAAGGATAACGCTTCTTTCAATTCAAACTGTTGCTCATATCTGCGAGCAGCTAGAAAAGCTCAGCTCTGATGGCGACAAAGCATAAATGTATCATTCTTTTTCTTCATCAAACATTGACTGCCTTCTCTCTGTTAGTCTGCAACACTCGCGACTTGTAACATTGTAATCTCTCAAAGATTCCTAATTCATAATTAAGAAATAAAAATTGCATTCATACTTACTGGAGATGCACACCCCCACACCATCCGTCTACTCTCTTCTCCTCAGGAAAATTACCAGCCTCACCACATTTGTCATGTCATAGTGTGAATGCACTTTCCCAACCACACACATTACATATGGATGTGAAGCCATCAGTCAACCTTTCATGTCAGCAGAATGCCCCGTCACACACACACTCGCTGCCATAAATGTGCACTGGCTCCCTAATGTGAGCACAAACACGCATTTTCTAACTGATCCCATCAATGCTTCTGACTGCTGTGACTGAGAGAGTGGGTGTTTTAGCTAAGACTAAGTGAAATGGAACATCATCACCATGTAGAGATGGACGCTCTGCAGAAAAACAACAGACGCTGGTTCTCAGCAAGAGTCTGCAAAATAAATAAATAAAGCGGATTTTCAAATTCCGTTCTTTTTCTAACTCTATCCTTCTAATTCCGCCATTATTTTTTCATCACCTCTCCATTATGCTGTTGCATACAGAATTTTTATCACCCTACATTACCAATGGTAATCAGATGGAAACATGGAAAGAGGTTGTTTTGCACGTATCAGCGAAAATGGAGCTTTTTCATTGCTAAAATTTTGACTTGCTAATTGGAGTACGTTGAAAGAGTTTTTGGAATATGATACGAACCAGCACTTCTCCCACACAGATTGGCTGAAAGGAATGTGCAATTGTGTAAGATGTAAGACGCTGGATAAACTTGGCATGGCAAGTATCAAAGTGGTTAAAAAAAAACATAATTTGAGTCTCATTATTCTACATTGTCATGTTCAGAGAGAGCTCAATTTAAAAATAATCACTAGAACTACCAAATCTTCTCTATAACAAGTATTGAGAAAAACTGCTTGCTTCTTACTGAAATAGTTATAATAGAAAATATATAAAAACTATATTTTGCTCCGACAATGACAACAGGCACATTTTCAAAACCCTGAAAATCTGGTCTAGAGCTCCTCCTCTGAACATTGTGGAAGGAGGCCAATCACAAATCCCCCCCGCCCTTCTTAGTAACAAATGCAGGCTCAGGCAGATTTCTGATGACACATTCATGTAATATACCAGTATCACTTACCATATTGATGGCATTTACTGGGCCGATGCTATTGACAAACATGTCTGTGTGGATCACTGTTGGCTTGACTGCAAAGAAACACAGAAAAAGAGACTTGTGAATGTCTTTATACTTATCATTAGTGAGGAACAGGGTAAGTGAACTCGTGAACAGAAAGCTGCTGGGAAACTTTGTCAAGCATCCTCTTTTTGTTTCAGTCACTAGATGTGGAACACCCAACAGTTGATATAAAGTTAAATACTCTATTACTGAAAAGCTAGATTATAAAATTAATGCATATGAAAATGGAATGAGATCAATGTGTGAGACAAAATTAGGGAGATGTTCATATTAAGGTGATAAGAAACATTCCAATTTTCTTATAATATTTTAGAGATTTTCTAATGAAGGCAGAGTCAATCACAGTTAAAGAAAAAGAAAAAGTAAATTAGGTTTGAAAATTTCATCATAAACATGCAGTTTCTTTCAATTTAAACTTGTACAGCAACTTACTTAAATCGAATCCCAACTTACATTTGGTGTGGTAACGAAACCAAACCTAAGCTCAGAAATGTAGTTTGTCTGTGAAAAGACGATGTTAGTGCAAAACTAAGAATTCAGTCTATCTTTAATGCTGTAAACTCTAAACTTTTTACCACATTACCATGTGTCCTCCACAGCAATTCATCTACTGACAGTTCCTTCGACAGGCCAAATGTTGTGATGATGTTAAGTTAAGTGGTGCGTCTGCTTAGGCTTTTACTATATGAGCTGAGAAAAATAGTGTTTGAGGGATATCTTCAGTATGCAATGATATGTAAATTAGTCATGGTTTAATGAAATATCAAATGTGTAGTAACAAGAGAAAAATATTGGCATTAATCTGGGGAATTGTTACAGCATGTATAGTTATTGTTAATGGTAATCAGGTCACCAACAGCAGACATAAGACATGGCAAGCATTGATGTCAATGATGAAGCTGTGCCAGCCAATCAAAGTGAAACAATGCAGTTCCAGAAAAATAAATAATAACATGAATGAATAAATTAATAAAAAAATAAATCCCCCCCAGTTTTTAAAGATATAACCTCAGACACTGGATGTCACGCTGAAGCAGCAGAAGCATTCTTTAACAAACTGAGCAAAAGCCTAAATTAGAGCCCAACAATTCATGTCACAATTCCCATTATCTAGGTAAACAAACAACAATAAACTCACTAATGCAGGCTCAGATTATATTTCCCTCTTTGTGCATTTCTGCGTGACGAAAAGCAAGAATTTTGCTCCTCTTGAAAGAGACTTTTGTACAAAAAAAAACAAAAATAACTTAAGAGCAGTAGATATAAGGCACAGAGACTGTGGGCTTTGGAAATACCATCAGTATTCTGCTGTGTCTTCAAATACCACGTGTAGTAGGCGTTTGCTGCTGTATTCAGGTTTAAAATGTTGCATATTGGAACTTTTTTTTCAATTTCTTTTTTCTTGAATCTTTCTTGCTCATCATCTGTCAGACATCACATTCAACTATTTCATATGCAAATGTCTTGCAATCCATTTTAATATGATTGAGTCTGCTTTTTGGACCTGTGAACCTTACGTCCACCACTACATATCTTGGTTTCTGGTGCCTATGCTAGCTTAATGAGATAGACAGACAGACAGGCCAGTATTCAGACAAAGTATCGCAGAGGAAATTGGCCAGGCTGGTCTCAAATGGACATTCGTGCAATGTCTCTACACTTTGCAGTTAAACGCTTATGGATGACTGAGCGTCAAGATTGTGAGGAGAGTCAGGGCAAGACTCAGCCAGCTCCATGTAGGAGCTACAGTGGCTGTCTGAGACAAACTGAGGGAGTTTGTGCAGGTATGCTTTTTTTCACATCACTCACAAGTCAACATATAACTTAATTGTGCTTATGGCTCCCAGACATCACTTGCCGAAGCATGGACAAATGCACACTTAACAAATAACAAATATACAAAGCTTGTCATGGGTTAGACTCGATCTCAGACATTTTTTTTAGCATAAATGAATTCATCTGGGTTTTTGACCAGATATGTCTATACATTTAGAGCTTTTTTCATTTTTCTTTTCTTTTCTTTATTAACAAAAGTATTAAGTTTTGATCTTACAGTAGCATAAATACACACAATTAACACATAGAAGTAAAATGTATTCTATTTTCTACAGCCAGATGGAAAATGGGCCAATTTCTTGAAAATAGAAATATGTATCATATTAAAAAAAGGATGCCAGTGAACATTAAATGACTATGCTAGAGTCTCAAACTTGCCGCCAGAGACATTGCAAAACATGCCAAGACTCCCACCACATCGTGATAAAAAGCTGATTGATTTTGCTCACAGACTCTGACCATCACCATTCTTCCATCTAATGCTGCTGCAATGCACATTTGCTAATCTTCATCTTCCAAAGTAAAAGTGATCTTGGATCAATGCCATGGATACATTACAGATTAATTATTCTTCTTTTTTGTCTCTCTGTCCAGTCTGCTTCAGTTTTCACATATACGGCACGCTCCAGGGGTGTTAAAATGAAGTGAGCATCACAATGGACTTCAAAGAGAACCAGTGGCACAATCTGTGATTTATCTAAATCCACAGCACTCTGCGGAGTGGAGGAAAAACGTCATTCTGCCAGGCCTTGGTTGGTTGGTTACTGGAACAGATGACAGTATAACCAGCTAATTATATCCCCTGTGAGGATCTGTAACTTGGTAGCAACTGGAAGACCAACGTTGAGAGAGCCAGATCTTAGCACATTTGAAGACTGCGGCAGCCAGCCGCCCAGCTATGTAATGGCTCACTTGGTTGAAGCTGCACCACAAAGCAGATCTTAGCTGCTAATCTGCTCATAGCACAGGCCCTCTTCTTCAAAGGTTCAAGAATAAAATTATTGCCTTTCAAGAAATGTACCACAAAATACACAACAGTGTATAGTACAGTATGTAGACTGGTGTGAATGATTCATGATATACAGCAGTGTTACGCAGCAGCTGTCGTTTCATAGCTGATCCACCCATCACGTTTCAAAGATTTAGCATCACATTGAATCGTGATAATATCTCTCAGTTTGCACAGATTGCCTCAATTTCAGTGGGGAGACAATGACGGGTTGTGTTCTTTTTCTTGAACTGTTTTATTTTTTAACTCCTTTAAAGAAATGGATGGAATCTGGGAAGGAGAACTTTGAGGAAACCATTACAAAAAGGGGAAAAAAAGACAGAAAACTACAAAAAGAAAAAAAAATAATTCAGCTCACGGCACAAGTCAGTAGACCTCATCTGGTATGAATGTTACAGCACAGGGGCATGCAGTTCACAGATAGCATATGAATTGGCACAGCTTTATACTTTTGTGACAGTATGTGACAGCTCCTGACTTTAGCCGGTGTTCCCGGGAATACTGACCCATGAATCAAGTATTCAAGGGTACTGAGCATCTCCCTGTTCTGCTCTTCCAGATGGACGTGATGGGCTCATGCAGACAAGGGAGTCCTGCTCAGCTGTCTGTCAAAGTGAAGGGAGCAAGCTAGTTGTCTGCAGGTTTACAGGACCGTGACAGACATCTTCCCTGACCATAAAGCATGCATCTACATAAACACAGGCAGACACAGTATAAATTGCCTCTCTGCCTGTCAACGTATAACACACACAGAAATTCTGCACGTCTCATCATGATGGGATAATGATCATCTTAAGTCTTTCACGTTTTTAGTATCTTACAGTTTGAATACAACAAGATCCATCATATCTGGTAGGCAACAATTTTATTTCTGAATACCTTCACAAGTGATTTGGGGAAAAAAAGGGCCATTAAAGAATGACAGATTTGTTTCAGATATTTAAAATAATTGGAAAACTTACTGCTAAAGCTGTTTCACAGACAAATGTGACCTGTTTAATAATTTTCTAGTGGTTTTTTGCTCATGGGTGTATCTATTTGTCTATATTGTCCTCTGTGGTTCTAAATGGATCATGTGCAAAAATTCAGTGCCTACCTCCGATGTCAGGTCTGAGTTTGTTGTCATATCCATCTAGTAGACTGTTGAGGATGTGCGTGACGTCACTCTCATACACTTTGGGAGTCAGCACCCACGTCTTGTTGGACACCTCATCATCATCATCATTCTGGAGGGAGCTACAGGGAGGAGAAAGGAAAAACAAAAAACATCCAATTAATAATTTCTTAAAAATCTTTTGTTTTTTTGCTCTGTGTTTGTTTTGAAAAAGGAATAAGATATAAAAGACACAGAGAAAGAAAAGTCTGTTGAAGGTGCCTTGCCTTCCGTCTTGTTTGTGTTATGATTTTGGAACAAAGTCGTGGCATCAGTGAGAGAAAGAAAGAAAAAAAAACATTCAATGCCACAACTGTAATCTGTCTCACGGTCTACATTAATGCTGCGAGGCATTTTGTTATGCCAAATTGTAATTTGCAAAAAGGCATCTCTTTAGAACGTAACATCTGTGTTTTCTTCATAAACCCCTGAATGTTTATTTGATGTGTGCCTTTTGGACGAGATTGCAGATGAGCAGAGAATCTGCATATTTCAGGTCATAGGATATGGACATACGAGAGCCACTTCAGTTTACACTATGCAACACAAGACTTTAATCATCATTAAGTTTAGCCTCCTGTAAGCTTTGCACTCCTTTTTTCTCCTGTCATCAAGTGATGCTGATGTGTAAAGTCACGTGGTTACACAATTAGAAATCAGACAGCTGTAAATTAAATATAACCGCCACTGGATCAGATCTGTGCTATATTTTCATGTTGGTGACTTTCACTGATTTAAATGAGGTGATGTTGAAAATCTTTTATTCGATCCAGATGGTCAGCTTCCCCCCAAAAAATCTTCATGATATACTTTAGCTTTTCAAGGGAGAGAGACAATCTTTGGGGTAGTTTGACAAAATGCCCAGTCCATCAAGTCACTCAAAGGAACCTCCTTTAAGCCTTGTTTAAAGCAAATGGTTACACAGACACATATTCAAATATTCGTTTAAAATCTAATGTCAAACCTTCTGTTGATTTCAAAGGAATCACCTAGCACCAACTATAAGTAAAGACAAAGTAAGAGGCAGTCATGTGCTGAGGGACAAAATAAATGACAACAAGGATAAAAAGTACTATCAATCTATGAAATTAAACTTATTTTACTACTCAACCTACAGCCTTCTTCCACATATAATTTAGGTGAGTTTAAGCAGATTTGAACATTGCAAGTAATCTCTCTGATTTTCAGTTTGAAATACAACCTTATGACTTCAGTTCAGTGACAGCAAAATATTATGATGATAAGATTAAGAAATAAGATTATGCTTTAATTATCAGCTCAAAGACAGCAGTTAAGAAGCTTGATATTTGCTGTATCAGGGCCCCTAAACTTCTGTTAGTGTGAAGTTTACGTCCATGTGGAGACATCTCTGACATTAAAAATACTGATAGTTCTTAATAATGAAAAAAAAACTTAAACACCACAACATCAAAGGTGTAGTTGATTACCTGCTCTCTCACACAGGTATAATACCTGTAAGTTCTATGTCTAAAATATGACAGCTTAGTCACTGTCATAGTGAATAGTTTTTGGGTTTGAGGTCTGAATAGCAGATGGATGCATTTATTACACAAAAATACAGTCACTTAGTTATGTCCCCTTTGCATCATACTGCAATACATTCGATACAGGTTAGGTTTTTTTTCCTTAAATGTGCAAGGTAAACAGTGATACGATTTTTTAAAACCAAAAAATCAAAAAACCTGAATCCAACATAAACTTCATGTCTGCACCCAACCAAACAGTACATCAGAGCTAATCAGCTAATTTCAGTGTACAGCTGTGGAAATCAGAATGGGATAGCTGACAACATTATGCCACACAGTATGACTTAGCCAAAAGTAGCACTATTTAACGCTGTGTGCAATATTAAGTTTATTCTGCCAGTGGCCAGTGAGAATGATATGTATGCACGTAAGTGTATGGTGGAAAGAGAATAACAAACAGACTGTGGGGACTTTTGAACATAAAGCGCATCTTGAATTTCTGCAGTTTTTTTCATTCAATTTGTGTCACAAAACAGATTCTCTATGCTTTGAGTGTGGCATTCTCAAAGATAGATTTTCATTATGCAGTCAGTGCTACAGAATGTCTGTCAATATAGTATTGAGTGGCTGAGGCTCAAAACCTGTTTGTTATAGTATTTTATTAAATTAAATTGGCACATTTTCAGTCTTTGGCGCTTCAGACATACCCAGGTATGTCTTTGGACAGCCAGGAGTGAGAGCACGCAGAGAGCTGTAATCTTTTTGTTTTCAAATCTTCTTCCAGTGACAACAGTAACTGACTGTAAATTGAAGACATTGTCTCAAAATGCCAGGGAATTATCATTTTCATATGAATAAAAATGGAAGAGCATTGCTAATATGCCTCCTTCATACTTATTTTCTTCAAATCCTTATTTTGAATTGACACAAGGCCTTCTTTACTATTTCCATTCATGTTTTGCCTGAAAAACATTTTGGAAAGAAAGACAAATTTGTATAGCTACATAATACAGCATGAGAAACAAACCAGATCCAAAAGAAGGCTATACAAGTACATGATCAGATCAATAGAAAGAAAGATATTTCATCAATGAAAGTGTGATTCTAATGTGTTTTATCCTTAAGCCATGGCAGATGAGGATCACAAGAACTCCTCTAACCACTGGATCAGATCAAGTAGACAGCCAACAACACCTAATAGCAACCTTGAAATAGTTGTGCACTTTCAGCAAGGTTTTAAAGCAATGAGAGCCAAAGAGACTTCAAGATGAAAAAATAAAGAATCAGAAATGTTGAGAAAAGAATGTTTAAATGGTAAAACACAAAGATAGAGGCCCTGATGGCTTTCTCGTGTTCTTAGGCTGTGTTTGACAGATAATGTGTTGACCTGAAGTCTTCCTTAGACTGCATTAAAAGCTATTAAGTGCCATCCATCTCAACCATAACATGAGTGCCTAAGCCTTTAAATTTTTATAACTTTACTCAGATAAGTACACACAGTCTGACAGATAGAGGAGACAGAGAAGGTTGCGAGAAGTAAAAAACCTGCAGTTTTTCAGGTTACTGCAATTTTATCATCTCTATTCATCTCACAGAGTGCCTCTGCATATATATGGAAATGTTCCCAACATGAGTCGATCAAAGATTGTGTTGGGAACGAGGGGAACTAAGGGTTTGACTACTAATTCAGTACCTGAAGGTCCACAGAGGAGCACCATGGAATCTGACTGCACACTGTGCTGTACGTGTGCGTTTGTGTTTATATTCATGCGTATGTAAGTCAGTGACTGTGTATGCATTGATAATGATAATGATTGTGTTAGAGCTGGATCACAATTACAATTTAATACAGCACAAAACTACCCTGATGTTTGAAGTTTCACCTTTTCATAGGAGGGTCAAAAGAGGTTAACATCAGCCAAAAGAATTGAAAAAAAAAGGCCTCACATTCCTTTCAGCTATAGCTAATTAAAAAACAAATTTAATGAACATGCTCGGTATTACTACACGTGGAATTCGTCTTGCACCTTTGGCAACAATATAACAAAACACTTTTGCACACTGAGGTGTAGCTGCAATTCTTCTTTAACTAGCTCTACCTTAATTTTTCAGTTAATCTTTTATTAATAAATATCTACATTTTTAATAAGACCCCCGCCACCCCCTTTATAGAGACTGGAAAAAATCATTCAAAAACAAACATACAAAAACAAATAAACTTTGAACTGGACCTAAAGTGTGTCTCTGCTTTATCAGTAAGATTGTCAGTATGCAATAATTAACATCTGCAGCCATGAAATTCACATACAGGACTATTAACAACCAATTACCATAATTTTGTCTCTCTGCTCTACTTAACTGACTTCTGGCTCAAAGATAGAGTCTATTTGCAGGCTCAACTCATTCCAGTGTAAACCAGATCAGATAGATTAACTTACATCAGCAAGCAAGGCTGACTTCTTTCTGTCAGCAATTAAGTACAATGTGACTTAATGCCAGTCTCTAATTGTGCCAGCGCTGTGCCTAAAGTTAAATGCTCAATTATTGTTGAGTGTTGGACAAATTAAAATAAAGTTTACAACTGTGAAATGCTTGCCTTATGCATGTAAACAAACCCTTAACAGGAGTATAAATTCTCTATGAATTGTCAGTTTTTACAAGTTATTTGGTAAGTTAAAACTGTATATAAACTGCAGTTTTAAAGAGATAATCAGGGTGGAAGGATGGTTGAAATGTCTTTAATCATGGTTCAGAAACAGAGGTTAAATATCATCTGCGAGGTGGTTTTAAAAACAGATTGAAATGGATGTAATTATCAAAAACAGAAATGTAAGATCACTATCTCATGATGTGACTGCTGCCTCAACCTATAGTATACCTTCTACCTAGCCAAGGAGAATGCAGGATGTAATGGGCACTAGTCAACACCATATTGGTATCATTATGAAACACCCAAACTGAACTAGGTAAACATACTAAACTGTATGTTTTGGATGCCATACATAACAGAATGTTGTTAACTTTTATAAGGAGAAACCTGGTTTGCCTGGTGTGTCCTTCAGCTGTTGTCATGACCGTGCAAAGAAAGACAAACACCAGTGAAACTGTAGCTGTGCATCACAGCACAAGATTCTGTCAGTTTAATCAGTAGGTAGAAGAATTACATTTCACCCAAGTTTCTTAAATGCTCGAAAGACAGTGTGTCCTGCAATGAACTAATCTTAAAAAGCACAGCAGTACACTCTGTGTTAAAACTTCAACAGTGACATCTACTTTTCATTTGAATCAAACAACAATCAAACAACAATGCAACTCTGAATATTAGTGACAAGCTGTTCCATTCATACAAAAGCATTTCGTACAGAAAGTAAACTGGAAAAAGGCTGGACAGATCCACTGGGGCTGAGACAGCAAGGATAGCTATAAGATTAAAGATGGAGCACTTAGCTATCGATAACAATCATGTAATATCCCTGTTGTCATGACTTCTTGAGGCTTATTGTGATACTTATTTGGCTGAGTAAATTTAAATAATAATTTAGTTTAACATAAACCCATCTCAAACTGAAATAGTAATACTGACACATTTACAATCAATAGGGTGCTAGAAGCTTTTTCTGTCATCTATTTTACCATAGGCAACTGAGGGCTGACATCTGGATTTTTTAAAGTGCATTTGAGAAACCTTGACACACACACACACACTTGTGCAGACACAGAAGATCCTTATCATTGCATACATGACAGCTGGTGAAACATCCCAACCTTTTCCAGTTGAAAAGAACCAGATATTCTGTGACAGTTTGATTGAGTCCAGTTCACATTTAAAGGGATTCCATTTCAAAGACCACCTCCGGTGGAAAACAAGTTTTTAAACTAATATGTCCACATTATGTTTTTATGTTCCAGAAGCTCATTTCCACCTTGGAACTGCAGCATACCAATGACCATTTCAAAATTTCGCCTTCAGACAACCAACACTTTATATACATACAAATTCTAGGTAAACAAATCAGTTTATCAGAGCTGGTGACTGGTAACCAGATTTGTCTGACACTAGCACATTATAAGCTGTTTGCTGATGTACTCAAAGTGAAGAATGAAGAGTGTCTGAATGAGGTCTGGTGAAAGCACCCGCAACCAGATAAGCTACTGACAACAAGGTGGGGCAAATTTGCATATTCATACATTTGTGCATGTCAAATGAAAAAAAAAAGGTGTTGTTTTATATTGGAAAGAATAGAGATTATATTCTCAGGGAGAAATGCCTTAATATGCAGTTTTAATGAACAGGTATGTGTTTTTAGGAATTTGATAAATGTCTGCAAGATGAGTTTAACTACACATGTAAACACTGGCAAGTTGATGAGAGGTAGTAAAGAATGGGGGTAACTGGAATGCAGCAAAGGCAGGTTAGTCAGGGTGAACTCATAAAACTGACAGAAAACATAGCATCTTATGGCATGCATATGAAATCACACACATTTACAGCTAAAGCACCACAACCCCAGTTGTTTATCATGTGCCCCTTTTTCTTAAGATATACTTCTAATCGGATTTGGGATACAGTAATTTTGATTATTTACTGTATGCAGATGTTTTAAAACTCTATCCCAGTGGCTGATAATTGTTTAGGTGTACATGCTCTTGGCAAGGTATCATGCCTCTTTGTGAGGTGTTTAGCAAAAGGATTTTCAGATTTACAGTAGCTGCTGTAGGGTATCTCTTCTGAGCCGAAACTAAATGCAGCATTTTGTTATTCTCTAAATAATGCATAGTTGTAGGATACGCAAATGTTTTACTCAACACTGAAATTATATTAATTTTTTTAGAATATCTGAACAAGACTTTAAACAACTTTGAATAATGTGAAGAGCATATAAGAGCATAATTTACTAGATATATAGATATATAGATATATATATATATATAACACTACTGTATCATATTGATGGACCATCCTGCTGCAACAACAAAATACTTCGCAGTTTTATTTTAATGATACTGTTATGGAGTTTGATTTTAAAAAATTTATGATTCGTTGGCGGACATTGCAAGAATTATTTTATTTCTTTATGGTATCAGGGGTTTCAGTGACATCAGTGAAACATAGTGTGGGTTGTTGAAAAACATGTACTTTGTTAGGGTGAATGCTACCAGTCATTTACTTTGATTCAAACCTTCTGAATTCTATGTGAAATGTATGACCTTAGTACCACTGGTGGTGAATATGAAAGTGAAAGGCACCAGTTCGCACAAGGTTAGAAAGCTAAAAATGAAAAGAAAATTATTTAATAATTAGTGTTATATAATGAACCACCTGAGACACTTGAGATGAGTTTGCAAAACAAGCAAACATCACATGGGATAATGGAAAATCTGAGCACCACCAGATCTGGTTTGTTGTGACATCCCTTCTTCCTGTCAAGGCCTTGTTTCCATAATCCATGACTTCAAACTCCTCCAGTGAAGCCTGGGCCTTTCTCTGAAGTTAAACTTTTTTTGACTGATGAAACTGAAGGAATAACCATTCGCAGAAACATTTTGGGACTATTTATTTTTAGAGTGTGCAACGAGTCTGGGCTGCAGCATCCAGGCTTCCAAATCACTAATTGAGTGTGTACTGTGGTTAATGTATCGTGATACAGTTTGCCATCACTTCACACAGTGCTGTAGATGTTAGTCACAAAGCAGCATAGATCACTGAAAGCATGCAAAGACCTTGAAACATCACTTGTGTAAGAGTTTCCATACATGAATCATAATTTCCTTCCAGAGCACCTGCTTACAAATAAACAGCTACAATCTAATCATGAAGCAAAGCCTGCATATATACTGTTAGAAAAGAGAAACATACAACACGTTGTTCCTTTGAGCTAAGTTGCCAAAAGAGTACCCACATGTGTACCTACAAGAGGTACATATTGCCATTCCATGACTATCTAAGATAAATCAGAATACCACTTATTTTGATCCGTCTCAGTTCCCAGTATTTTGTGATTAAATTACTCATACCCATTGTGTCAACTGCATCAATACGTGTCAGATCTGAATGGAAAGGGTGTATTGTTTACTCCAGTGTATTATGAACACTTGTTGTGCATACAATTAGAAATACACAAGCCTGACAGTGCAAGGCTGGGCAAGGAGCCCCGAGGTTGTGATCTGCATGACGGTGACTGAACGTCAGCTGATTTATCTGCCTCCATTTTTCACCCTCCACAAACACACGAAGAAAACGATGCGAAGAGCCCAACCATCCGCTTCCTCTCAGCTTCCATCAGAGCATGAAGCCCTCACAGGGAGATAGTGCTTCTTTAAACAAACTCACACCTGCACCGCGGTTAAAACAGACACGACAGTCCTTTGAAAGTGTGTGCACGTCAAGGATCACTCCGTGTATGTTGTCCTTGCCCTTATTGTGCCTCACACTTGTGTTCTCTCTTTGTGATTGTCTGCCATTTTGAAATGCTTTTTTTTTCCTTTCAAAAACGTGGGACGAAGCGATCTCTCAATGATAATCAAGTTGTCTTAAATACAAGGCACCGTTTTCTCACAAAAAAGGACTATTTTCCAGCGCGGCCTCTTTCGACACATGCGATCATTACAGAGGATTTGACTCTTGGAATAGACTTGATCCTTGAAGACGGCTTAGCAGAGACTGTGTAGCCTTAGCTTAACTCAACTTAGCCTGACACTATGCTATTTCTTATAGGGGACAGACTGAGAGAGAAACTGAAGAAATCTACTAATAATATTCACCTACTACCCAGAGCTAAGCATTATGGCGGTGTGAAGCTGTTTGTCGCTTTCGTTTCTTCTAAAATATATATCAGTTGAGTGACAACACACGAGTGATGCACGGAATCTTGCTCGAACGCGATGCATGTGTCAGTGATTTTTTGAAAATAATATCCTATCTTAATATCGAGCCAAAGCTGTAATGTATACACATTGAGCAGCCAGATTTTATATTAAAACTCCCTCCTTATCAACCTCCCAATCGTCCAGAATGGCATTACTCAGGAAGCACCGCGTTAATACATGTTAAAATAAGACATCTCCACGGTGCCAACACCGAGTCATTCCATATAGAGGAAAATTCGCATTAATATCTTACCTTGTAGAGAGATTAATGACAATAAACACCCAGAGTAGCGGCTTCAGTTGGAGTGAAGGCTTCGCCATTGCTATCGAGCATCTGAAGGCTGATTTTGGAGAAGCCGTCATCACCATCTTCCTTTCCTCTTTCCTGCAGATGGACGTGTCCGTCTATTCACTGTGTTCCCTCTTTACGATACATTACGCACGTTAGCAGAAGCGGTTCTGCAAATCTACACCCGAGACGGACGTGCGTTGGAGTGAAATTGGGCAAAACTAAATCGATGCCAGTCGAAAGCTTGATTTCGTCTAAACACGTCTTTTTTGCGTGTCTGTTGCCGATTTTACAGCCTAGCAGGGGCCTACAAAACTGCCACAAACAGCGAAGCCCCAAGTCATAAGCTTCTCCGATATCGAGCAGCTGAGAAAACCATTGGAGCCTCAGCCTGAATGCAGATTAACACTGGGGTCAGAGAGGAACTGATGCACGTTGCTGCAGCACGGATCAACACATGCGCGGTTTCACTCAGCGGAAGCACCTAAATATAAGATGATATATATATACTGTATATGTATTGTGTATGTGTATTTTAGATGTTACAGTGTGTAATTATTTATTTGAGGATTTATTTTTCTCAAAAAATAAGAAAAAAAGATAAACTTGAAAAGAAAATGCCGGCTTTTCCCAACATAAGCAACAGAACTGAAACATATTTAAAAAGAAGCTTTCTAATCTCTGTGTTATATTACATTTAAAACCTTTATAGGCCACACACAGGCAAGAGTCCAGGCCAGTCACTCTTTCAGCACCTCGGACAGCTACATTACTTTCCCCTACGTTAAAACCAACGGTCAGTCCCAAAGACAGCTCCATCTCGGAATTTGCTACTCAATCGAGAAGAATAGTGGCTCCGATGGCCAACTTTATTTAGCAAATAAATAAATAAATACTGCAATTTGCAAAATGGACTCTAAAAATCTGATTACTATACTATGCAGTTTATATTGTGCATTGATTGCTTATTGTTTGAGTGAATGATGTGATATAGGAATGCCAGAGGATTTATTTAGGCAGTGTGCACAACTGTTCAATGATGTATGTTGTTTTCCAAGATTTTTGTCATATTTTGAAACCAATTCAGACCGTATCCTGTAGTTTTTGTTGCCATTGCTAAAGTGCTCCATTGTTCAATATCCTTATATAAGTATGCTAATGTGCCTATCTTGGGAGGGTGTAACTTCTTCTCAAGGACTCCTTGAGAACAAGTTTGAAGGGAAATTGTGTTTAGAATATGACATAGAAAATCGTGGCTTCTCTCAAAATGGATCTTACACTAAGTTGGTAGTCATGTTGCACTTAACAATATCCCTCCCTATGTCAGACTGTTGGCATCTGATTGCACATACACATTTTCTGAAAATAAAAAGTCTTCCTTCTTCTTGAAGTGCTAAGAAAAAAGAACAGCAAGTTTTACCTCCATGTTTCTTATCTCTTTGGGACATCTTTACCAATTTTTGATATTATAGGTGTACATCAGATATAGTTCAATCAAACAAATTTGATTATGCAAAAGAAACACAGCAGTTTCATCAGCAATATGCCCTTACATTTCTCTTTCCTCTGCTCTGTAGAAAAGTGACATACTAATATCTTCTTTTCTGTCTTTTCTGCTTTGCTCTGTGAGAAGGTAGCATATGTTTTGCCTCTCATATTTATATATATGTTTTATCCATTGTAAATTCTCAAATTATTTTCACTCACAACTTGAAAAATCATTATAAGAATATATACAATTTTTATATAAGAAAGTTATTCTTATTACATTGTTTTCCTCCTGTAAATACAGATAATAAAACCACGTGTGTGTATATTATTCCGTGTATTATTTATCTTGCAGTCCAGTATATTGTTGTTTTCACTGAAAGACAGACAGTAGCACTTTGGGCTATTGTAATGCTAAACAGTTTTTTATTTTTCCTTTTCTTGCTGAATGTGCAGTATTTTCTGATGATTCTATTTCCATTTACAAAAACATGAATAATTCCATTTAATATTAAAAGCCTGTGGCTTAGCAGTTGAATGACTAAATGATAATACAGCAACAAAGACAATAGCAGGTACAGTGGAAACAAGCATGAGTTCCAGCATCATTGTCTAGTCACAGTGCATTAGTATAAATTTAATTTTAAGTTTAATCTACAGGAATACCATCGTTTAATATGCTGAACTATCACCTTAACAATTCTATGACTTTATAGCCATGTGCCTTTGGTTGTTGCCTATAAAGTTAAATGTTCAGAATGAATCAAAGACTGAAACATCGGTTGTCTGGTTCCAGGTTTTAAACACTGGTTATTAAAATCTGACAGTCAGCACTGATCACTGCTGGAACCACCTACACGTGACACAGGTTTAGAAAGAGATGTCCGATTTGAAAACACCATCTTTAGTTTGTCTGTTTCAAGGGGGCCCTAACCAAGGTTGATTAACCCCAACTGCCTATTTCAGCGGTTGTGGTTTAACACTTGTAGTATTGTCACCTGTGTGTGGTATGTCCTATTAAAATTGACCACATATGCTTTTTCGGAATATCTTCAATTGTCAACATTTTTCCTTAATCCCCTCATATTGGAAATTAAACAGGTTTAAACACAAATACACCCTCACACACATTTGCACACATTCAGCACTCACATCATTTGACCGTCAGAGACAGATATCCCCCTCTGCCCTGTAGCCATGCCACTGCAGCTGTAGGAGACTGACCATGCAGCTCCATCCCTAAACGGCAGCAGCAGAGATACTGGTGAGCAGTTTAGTAGGTATTGACCTAGCTGAGATTGAAAAGGTAATTAAGATCAATGTTAATATACCTTATGACCACTAAAGTTTAACATTTGATTAACACCGAGGCATGTGGATACGTTTTACTCACAGAAGATTTTCACACTCGATTGATAATTAGATTAATGATGATATGGCAAAGGAACAAAACAGTGGACTGTTTATTCATTTTTTAAATTTATTTTTGGTTTCTCTCACAAAATGTGTATTTTAATTTAATAATAATAATATGCGACTTATGTTTTTTTTTATACGACACACAGCAATCAGTTAGTATCCCAGTTTCTCATTTTCATACTGTCTCTCAAACAGACAGAGATGTCAGTTTCAATTGACTTGATTCAGTAGTCACAGCAGAAATGTGCACCAATTTGGCACATCCCAAAATCTCGGGTGCACCTGAGCTCTCATCCACTGACCGACCTCCAAAAACCTATTCATCACTGTGTGTTTATACAAATATGAATTTGCACACAGGTAGTTCTACTATCGATATCAAATTATAATTCTTATATTGCTGGGCCCTTGACTGATATGTGAAGTCAGTGCTCAGCCACGTAGTATAACACAAAACTTGTGGTTGGATTATAGTAAATTGAACTGAGAATCTCACTTTAGTTTCAAGTGAATTGTATGAAGTATAGTTCCGGCACAGGAATATAAATAGAAGCCTGTTTAAAAGCATTCAGGGTTTTAATTTGTATAATCAGACAGATTCAATTATCGAAAGTGACAAAATTTTTGTCAGAAAGCTTAGTTTAGGGACAAAATTTCCATAATGACCTCATCTGCACTGCCACTCATTTTCTCTGTGAGTGATATGTGCAAGTCTGGCTGTGATAATGTGTTGTGTCATCTTTAGATAAGAGCTGGGGGAGGTAAGGCCTTCTATAATGGCAACATCAAACGCACAGATGCCCAGTTCCACTATCATTCCAGTTTTACAACCCACACATATGCCGTCACAGCCCCACTCGGTTAGCATCATGCTGTGGGAGCAGAATGATCTCCTGTAAGCACTATTGGATATGAGAAACAGTCTGGCGTTAAGTCAAAGTCATGTAACCACAGACGCATTTTTTTTTTAAAAAACAAAAGAAAAACAGATAACACAATTTGGGACTGATTTCATGTGATCTTATCCCTATTATAACAAAAACACAACAACAACAAAAAAGAAACTGTAAAGGACAGATAAAGTATTAAGCAGTCTGAGTTTGGAATTAAAAAAAGCTTACTCTGTTTTAAAGGGTTTTTAAACATCTAGAATACAGCATGACTGCAAATGAGCTTGTTCTTACATATTTAAGTCAGTCTAACTCACTTTTTTTTTGCTTTATCTTGCAGTTTTCTTTAAATTGTGTTTTTTTTTATCTCAAGAATTTTACATTCCATTGTATTGTGCTCTTTTCTTATTTGATAAGGCTGCCACTAACTGTGATGTCTATGCATCTCTTTCTTTGCTTTTCATGCTGACAATAATTTAGAAACATAACGGTCTGATGGTTTTCTTTGATACTACTGCCTCACCAACACAAGAAAATATCTCACCCTCTTAAATTCTTACGCCAAACCTGGCATGTGCATTATACAGTGCTCAGTATAAATGACTACACCCTCTTTGAAAAGTAAGATTTTAATCAATATCCGTTAAACCATTCATTGTGTATGGAATCAACCAATCAACCGATCAAAGGGAATATTTAGAAATTTTGTCATAAATGCATAACTTAGTCATCTGCTTTCTCTGAGGCTTTCACAAATGTTCCTGACCAGATGTTTGCGAGGTGCCTGTTAGCTTTTAACCTCTCCATTGTGATTATAGGAGGAAATTTAGTTGGCTGATTTTGTAGCCGCTGTGATGATATTTGGCCTCTTTGACGTTAAGCAGGTATAATCTCCACTCCCAAAGGTAGATCACATGGAGTTTCTGCTTTCAGCTCTGGCATTACTGTATATCGGATGTTTTAATGGTCTTTTCAGAGTCACAGTTGTATAGAAACACAAACCACAAGTGAGCCGAAAGCCACTGATGTAGATACTGTGGAATGCAAATGGGGAAAAAAAAAAAATCCGTTATGGATGAGGGGTACAAATTCCAGGCAGAACACTACTAACTCAGAGGGATACTGGAATAATGTATGTGGATTGTTTTTAGAAAATTTCCATGTTTGGCCCTTAGGAATTTGTCTAGATTGTTTTCCAAAGCCTCTTTTTGTGGGAAAAAAAAAAACAACAAAACACACCGATAAGTGAGAAAAGCTCTCACACACATGCACAGTGCAGGTAAAATGGCAGAATATTTATTTGCTTTGAGATGTGCTTACAGTTCAACATGGTGTTTTTTTCTCTCAAATGAAAATCTCCTGTTATTACACAGTAGTTCCCATCAAGACTAGCTGTTCCCCTGGCAGAATACTAATGTCCTGAGAATTCCAGCAACGCTTTTACTGCTTAAGAACTTTTTTGTAAAAAAACTAACACTTTTTGGCTCACAACCTTCCTCACAGCTCAATGATTCTACAATGAAATTGTTTGCCACATCACTTTCAGTGTTTTTACATTCAAGCTGGCCTTACTTTTTCCATTTACTTAATTTGATGTTGAGGATGAGCCAGAGCTCCTCTTTGTTATCCCAGTAACACAAATATTTACCATCCCCAATTCATCAGCCTAGTTCTAGAAACCACATCATCTTGTCAGTCTATTTTTTGTTGAGATTAAAACAGCCATAACGACACATATTTATTTAATCTCAGATATAAAATAAAGCCTTTATATGTGTTGGAGAGGGAAAACTTGTTCTCATTAAATGGACAGTCCCCTAGGATCACTTCACTTATTTCTTCAGCCGTAAATCCTTTTTCTGTGTTAATGGCATCCAAGGACCAAAATCAGAGAAAGAGCCACTTTATCCATTTACTTTTTTGTTTCCTCTTTACATGCAACACCTGCCACCTAAAGCATTAAGAAAGCTGCAGGAGGACTGATTCAAGAAAATCTTTTTGTATCTTACCTTAATAACACTGTGTGTTAGCCAGAAGTTGTGACTCAAACTACTAATGAAAAATGTAAGAAACATATATTTAGTTTTATCCACTCTGACTGTGGTGTAACAGTGGAAAAATAGTGCATGGATAAAAAAATTGAAAAGACAATTCTATCAAAAGTAAGATTTCAACCAACAAAAATGTTTTATCTCACAGCAGGCCTACTTAACACATACTGTGATGACTAATTGTATGACCTGCCTGGAATGAACATGGATAAGTAGGTAAGTATGGCTTTGATGAGAATCACTGTTTTCACTGTGTTGAACAATAAGTATTACTTTACAATGACATTCAAAAGACTGAAATAGACAAGAGTCTCTGAATTTCAGACTAATCATGTGACTTTATAAATATAGGGCACACCTCGCCTTATCAGTGCAGCTCATTGTCACTTACCTCAGTGATTTTGATTTAAATTCAATGCGTAGGGGAAGGCTTTATTGAATGCTCATCACCCTTCACTGTATCTCCATTGGGATGCTTATATAACATCATGCTCAACCGAAGGCCATAGCACTCTCTCCCATTGTGCATACCTGGCACATTGGTTATTCACACCAACAGTTGGTAATTTACTCAGCGCTGTGCTCACAGTGGAGGAGACTTTGCATTTTTTCCTACTACCTATAGCTTGCCAACTACAAACTGCAACTTTACTGCTAACAACTAGGTTATTTATAGATTTCATAAATTCAGGAATAACCAAAACGGGCTCTGTCAAACCGAACTGAAAAAAAACAAAACCTTTGATTAAGACATAATAATTAAGACATAAATTATGTAAATGTATTTGCAAACACAGCATTACTGGCACTTCCAGTTTTAACTCACTTTATTCACTCGCCTTCTAACTCTGCTTTGATATCCACCAGCTCTAGAGGTCAACATTTGGCTTTTTTAGCTTTTACACAGTTCTTTATGTTCATCTGGGGTTTGTTCCAAAATTTTAACAATAAAACAGCTTCAGCTGTTTCTCTTCAATCCATTCACTCATGCAAGACTTCTGATTTGATATATACTTGTATGTCCTCTATATGTACAGTATTGTTTTGGTCTATATTCACACATTGGTTGCAAAGTCTTGCCCATGGAAACACATCCTTCCCACTGAACCATGGCTCCCTAGTGCTGTTTGGTGGATGACATTGACTTGGTTAATCCAGTTTGTTTTACAGGAAATAGCTATCTTCTGGAGCTTGCAAACATTATTTTCTTATCAAAGTTCTGCTCCAGCTGTTCCTGATTGCCTAACAACTGATCTGTCTCTGAAAGTTTAGAAAGTTTCATTTAAGGGTTTTGCCATGTAAAAAAATGCCCGTAATACTGCATGGGGCATGACTGTCAAACTTATGCCACAATCAGTATGTGGGGATTTATAAATATACCATGAGTTCCACCCTGATCTCCAGCTCTCAGACCTTCATCAAAGTCTCCTAAAACCCTACAAGACTCATTCTGCTACCTTCATATTGTAAAGAACAGACAACAAAAAAAAAATATCAGAGCTGCTTAAACTTATTTATTAAGCTAGAATCATAGGTCTATCATGACATGCAACAACCACTTAGTTCATGTTTTGGCTTCAGCTGCATGGTCTCAATTATTTCATTTTTTGCTGATTGGGGCTGGGCTGCTAATTGTGCTGCTTTTGGCAAATGAGAATGGGACAGAAATAAAACACACTGGAAAAAAATAACAAACTTGATGGCTTGGCCTCTTACACTTGCAGTTTCTCTTGATAAATGCCTGGAATGGCATCAGTTTTCATAGTGTGTTGAGTGGGACACCCAGCTGTTATTTGGGTCAAATTTTGGGTCAAAGATAGGGGGAAAAAGGAGTTACTGCCTGCAAGAGAACTGTCTCTCAGAAGAAGACTCTACTCGGCCTCCCTTTGCTCCAGTGAGGTAGAACTAGTGGTCGCAGAGGAGAACCTCTTTTAGTGGAGGACTTTCTGCACAAACGTCTTGTAAGAAAACACATGGAAAAGCATGCACGTATTGAACGTCCCTCTTCGTATTCAGTTTCTTTCCGATAAACGGTTGGAATATCATTACACTTTATAGTTAGTTTAGTTGCAAACCCCTACTCTTTATGGATTAAATTGTGAATCTACTGTCCTGTATCTATGATGGGACACTGCAATGTCTCCAAATAAACTTAATCCACTTCTGCTGTAACCCTCATAACCCTCACTGGAGTTAGACTGACCTACAACTTGCCAGAGCCCCACCCAGCATGTAATCAGGTTTGGACATTGAACATCTGGGTTATCTGACCTCACCTTTCTGAGGCAGTGATATACAAATTCAAAACAGAAATCTTCAGTCATAGTGTTGACAGCTGATTTTGCTTGTGGTATATCTTAGAACACATAAGGATCATTTTCAACAAAGGGGGACTGAAAAAAAACAATCTACTAGAAGACCATAATGCTCTCTGGTGCTGAGGTATATCCTCAGTCTTAATCTTGTTTGTGGCTCTTCCTTCAACACAATGGAACACAAAATAGCACTTGAATTGTTATTCGACTCCCATTAGTGTTTTGCTTATAAGCCTCTCCTGTCTTCATACTTCATGCAGAATAAGCTCCGAGATTCACCAACTGTTTTTTTTATACCCGCCTGAATTTCTGTAACCTGGCTTGAGATTTAATGGACTTAACTACATGTTGTCTACCTGAGCAGTTGGGACTACGTGGATACTCATCCCTTGGTGCTCCTCTGCTCAGCAGTCTATAAACCCTTGGCGGTAGCCAAAATCCACCCATGCTTGCTATATGAACTTGGATTGCATGTTGTTTGTCTCTTTGGGTTCAAATTCTTGAGTTCCTCATAAAGAAAAAAACACCAATACACTCAACAGAAAGCGGTGTCACTCCGGAAATTTGTTTGGGGACGCATCCAATATTTGGTTTAGGGCAGTGTTTTTTAATATATGAGAGCCAGTAATTCTTTCTCAAAACACAGGGGAAAAAAACAAGGGGTAATAGGAGACATCCACAGAAAAGCATATATTCAAATCAAGCAAAGGCCTTTTCTTGCGTTGTGGCTCCTCAGACATATCACAGTTTACTGAAAGTGTATTTCACAAAGCAATTCCTAAAGAATTGTTACATACATTGTGTGTAATTTTGAAAGAGTAGATAATAAACTGCCTTTGGCAAAAAGAGACACATTTAGTTAAGATGTGCAAGATGCAGCTTTGGGAGTGTGCTTGGGTTCACGGTAATACCCGGGGTTATTGTTTTCATTTATTTATCTTTTTATTGCAGCCTTTGTATGAGCTACTGGAGTCAGAAGGCTTGTAACATTTGCAGTTAATTTGACAATATTTCCGATTCACTTAGAAGTTTAAAAGCAGTTTGAAAAAAGCTTAAAATGTGAATGTGACAGGAAAATTATGTGTGCATGAACACGAAGAAACAAAATACAATTTGGACAGCTCTGACTATGGAACAAGGGAGGGGAGTGACTCTGTAGAAAAACCGTCAGTCTTTTACACGCAGATGGGCTTTGATTCATTAAAGTGTGTCGCCCTCTGAACCAAAAGATGTGCCCATATCCCCAGAAAATAGCCCGAAGCTCTGTCACACTCCTCACAAAGCTGCCCCCTCCAAAGCAATGGAGCAGCTCCAGGGGGTAACACTTTACAACATCAAAGATTTGATGTGACTTTCTTCTATGTGACTTTCAGAGAGTTTGTATTTCAGGTTTTTCAGAGGGAGATTAACTAATTGAACTAAAGGTATAGCGATAAGTTAACTTAAACAACATTTGTTTCTAATCCATGGAAGCTTTTTTTAGGCCTAACTCCCAATATTATTATCGGGAAATGAATAAAAGGTAAGATTTTGTGGAGAAGATGGAGGCATTTAGGTTGTTACAGTAGAAGTCATTATGAAAAATCTTTACGGAATTTTGCAAAAAATTATCATTGATATTCTATAATTACTTCCAGCAAGGAGGCTTGGTAGGTGAAGGGTGTGTGCATGTGTGAGTGTGCGTGAGCTGGGAGGCAATTTGAATTATAATGTCAGGCAAGAAAACAGACCTATCAAAAGAAAGAACTAAACTCAGAACACAGTAATGCAAGTCTACTACTGTTGATGTTCTACTTTAAAAGTTGATGAGATTTGGTGTCCATTTATATGTCAAAGATTTTCAATTATGCAGCGTACCGTTTGATAGGCCCCATGTTAAGGTCAATTTGGCTTCTACACATTGATGGTGTGAGTAATTCATTTGCTGTGGCACAGTCATTTTTCTTACTTGCAGCAGAACGAATGAGGACTTATGTGGTCTGCCTGGAGTATGTTGTAAATTCTGATTTGTGTGGCATTGTGTTAAACACGTTCCTAAATGATGTATTAGGTCATATTACTAAACTTATTTTTTCAGATTAAATCGGAAACATATTTAGAAGATGAATTCTTAATCGTGTGACCAAAGTCACATGTAATGAATACTTTATACAGTACTAATACAACTTATAATACAATACGATATTTTTTTTATTACCTTGTAATACCTTGATTTGTAGTGTCATGGTCTTTTTTGTTGTCATGATATGGGCAAATTCCTTTTAACTGTACCAGAACCATTTCCTAATGAAAAAGGATCAACTGACCTTTGATCCTCACCTTTTCTCACCCATACATACCCCAGGATATGAATGGGTATCATTTGCCTTTTATCGACAGCAGTCTTGGTTTTCCCCCTGACCCGACATCTGCAACCTCAGAGAGCACAACCAGTCTAACTAATCAGTCAAGAATTAATGAGGTGGCATCAACTTTGTGTTCCAACTCTGAGAGATGGAAGAGAATCATCAAATCTGTGGCAGCTTTTAGAGATCCATATGGTTTGGTTGTAGAAAACCCAGAGGTTCACGAGCTGCTGAAGTTGGAGAAGCAATGTTAGCAGAGTATCTCCTACAAAAATAGCTCTATCTGCTCTCTACAACCCAAATTAAGTTGAAATTTAGGATTCAGATAAAGCTAGTCGAGCAGCCATTACATGAGATCTGAGGACTTCAGAGGCGACCGACTCATAGATAAAGTACAGTAGGTTCACACTGGCAGCTACTGACACTGATAAGGTTTATCATTTTAAACTAAATAAAAAGGGAATTTACACTAACCTGACTGCTTATATTCATTAATAAAAACTGCACAACAAAACTGTAGCTTTGTGCAGTCATGTGGTGATTTACAGATGCAAAACACAGCGATTTCTCATCAAAAAAGTCACATGGGTTTTTGAAGTATCCATAGAAATTATGTAATCTACACTGCTGAAACACAGATTAGTGAATCATGCCTAAAGACAGGTAGTCATGTCATCATCAGCACCACTGCCAACTCTGTTGTCATTTGTATTGTTGCCTCTGCTTTATTATACTTAAGCTCATCCCATCAAAACAAAACTGCCAACTCCCTCCTCTTAGTTTGTGTTGAATCATCAACATTATAACACCAATCATCTGCTTCATACTTCTTCCCGAGCCTCTCTCTGTGGAGCCATCTTCTCTTTCAGACAGATGGGGCAGGGTGAATGAGCGTTCTGGGGGTTGGAAGTAGGATGTAGTTTTTCTACTGCGCTAACAATTACCTGGATATATGATTTGATTTAGAACTGAGGCGCTGCTGCATCCTGTGAGGCATTATAGATTTATCTAAGTAACTTCTTAATGCCTTTTCTGGAGAGCATTCAAAACCTCTACTGTATTTATCACTCTTTCTCTTTCCACTTTTTCGCTGTCTCTTACAATCTCTCCTCCACTGCTTACACTGTACGTCTTCCTCGATCTTGCTGTCCCTTGCTCCTCCCCTGCTTCTCTCACTGTTTCTGTCTGCCACTGAGGGTAAATATGAAAATCGCTTGGATGGCTGCAAGACAGCAGGAAAGTGTCATAAGGGTATTTGAGATAACGGTGGTCTCACTGTGCACTGCCAACTGTATATCCGATGTTGTGTCAATCACACGCTAACCTACTGTGTACCCTTACTTGTAATTCAGTGCACACGAAAGAACCATACCCTTTCAGTTGAATGCAATAGATTTTTTTCAACCCAGGTTTCCTCAGATTGAGTATTTCTGCTTACACTGAAGAAGACGTCTGATTGCATTTTTTCATTAAAGCTTTGCTAATGTAATGGTATAATGAGAGTAATTACAGGCAACTAAACCGAAAACAGTAAAGCAGGCAGGAGACATGAAGGCATGGATGCCACCATAGAAATTTGATCTTTTACACGCAGTTAGTTTGACAAGGTGTAGAGCGAAAATCATGGATGTAACTGAAAACTTAAAAACAGCATTCAGTTTCATGTAAGAAGATCTAGGATCATTAAACTATGCATTTCAGCTTACTGTCATGGCTAATGGTGCTCATATACTGCTTTTCTTTAAATGAGGAAATATGATATTACCAGTCAACTATCCAGTTGAATTAAAGGGATTGAAAAGCCAAATGAAACTGACATGTATGCCATGAGCAAATAACAACATCCAGATGTTTAAAGCTTATATACTAATATAAAGGAGCATGCATTGATTCATGTTTGCTAATGTATAGAGTAACATGCTTGGGAAATATTACACACCAGAGATTGCGGGCATTTGCACCTTTTCTCAGAGTGGTGCAGTAAATTGAACTGTTTTTCTTTTATAGCCCAGTTAAGGTAAAGTTGAAAGACAGCAAACAATGCCTCATTTTTTTGGAGTAGTTTTGTTGTTAAAGTGTACTCACTAAGTTCAAGTTAATAGTTTTATTAAACTTGTTAAATTCTTGATTCTGCAATACTTTAGTGATGGAAATGACATCAGCTCTGTTTCTTTAAAGTCGTTTTCTTTCTGTTTTCAGCATTTTCAGTGAAGAGCCTTCTCGAAACACATCGCAGTAAATGATAAAACAAGCTCTGGTCTTGCGTACTGATATTCACTTTAGACTCAAAGTAACATGGAGGCAGCATAAAAGTCTGTCATTGTCAGTGAAACTTAAATAAATGGTTGAATGACTAAAAATAGCTCACATCGAATACAAACATGCAAATTCGGTTGCCACCATACTTATGAAACACAGTTTGTTTCATTTACGTAAGTTGATTTTACTGAGAGGGAGCATTTCCTCTCAGGACAAAACAGCAAGTTATGAAAAATTCAAATGCATGACGTCATGTGTTGGCTTTGAGACCTAATTTGAAACAGAGAAGGCGGCAGAGAGCCAGAGGCTTGTGCAGTAATAAGAAAGGAGGGAGATTTTTCAGTGGTCAATTTTGGAATATAACAGTGATTTATTTAGAGCAAAAACAAGTCAACATCATACATGGGGCTAACTTTGAAATGAATAATGGCTGGTAGCCAATGGCCATTATTGGCTGGCTGTGCATGTGCCTGAGTAATGTGCTAATGTACAGCAACCTGTAACAGAAAATCCAGTGTTTGGTTCTTTCATCTAGTGACAAAAACATCTGCTGTTAAGTTAGTAATGATATTTTGTTAAATGAGTAATTATCATTGGTCTCGCATATCACTGAATTATCATTACTCAATTGATAATTGAGTGTGTGTGTTACTGTGTTAGCAAATTAACATCCAATACAGTGTTTACCAAACAAAAAGGGATTGTTGAATTAATAAAAAGAAAAGATTACAGGAAAAACTTCACAATACTGTGACTTTGATTGTTTTCAATTTGTACGGTCCTCTGGACAAAAATATCTGCGAAATGAATAAGCATACATTTGGGATTTCCATGAATACTGAAGACTGTGTTCGAAACAAGTATTAATAACAGAACTGTCATCAGTATGTGTGGTTATTTCACTTAATTTTATTTACTGCATGCTGTTCAGGAATTCCAGAGATACAATTATAGCTGTATGTCAACCAGTCTGTTTTCAAATCAAGGCCATGAGCTCACAGACCTCATTCAAAACTGAAAAAAAAACAGAGGGAGAGACAAGAGAAAAAAAAGAACTAAACAGTACTAACACGTGCAACTTTAAGTGCACATGATAATGTCCGATAAAAGATTTAATTAGGGATTGATGTTACGTGTGTTTTTTTGCATTTTGAATTGCCATCCTCACTATGTTACAGAAGATTTGTAGGCTGAAGTTTTAATAAGGAAATATTCACAAAATGTTACAGCTAGCGATACACATGGTCAAATGATCATTATTTTCAGTAAGTCCAAAACTCACACAAAATATACACAGAGTCCAGATGGTAACATTTAAACAATGACGGAGGTGGAAAAGGACAAGGGCAGGGGATAGAACTGAAAAAATGACTGACAAGCAGGATTCAATTTTAAAATGAAACAGGAAACAGAAATAGGGACAAAAACTGCATTAAACAGCAAATACCCAACACTGTGACAATATGGTGCTTAAACAGATTATCTTCTTCTTTAAGTCACAGTTCTTTCATGTACATATACAAATACTCAAACACATTCTGGCCTGGAGAAATTTTCTGAAAAAATATCAGGGTCACATTGGGATGACAGACATCATATCAACCACAATTGCCACATATATTTTGGACTGCTCCATTCACATGATTTGAAACTGGTTGAGAGAAGACTAGATTAGGGAGCTGAGGACCCATAACTACTGTTAAAATCTTCTGTTACACTTGTAGATTTTGTTTGAAGCCTTTCTTCAAATGCGGAGATTCAGAGTAAAACATACACAGAAAACATCAAAACTTCTGTTATTCTTTTGTTTTATAATATTTATGCACTTCATGCAGCAATTGAGGTATTTTTGATGGAGACTTTGCTCTGCCTTTGCATCTGGTTTCATCCAAATATTCCCCTGACTGTGTGTGTGTGTGTGCATCTGTCCTCTCTCCGTCTTCAAGACAGGCAAAATGTCAGAAGCTCCCATGTGAGGGGAGACATTTTGTGGATTTGAACAGCTCTTTCGTTGCCTTTGCTCCACATGTACCTTTGCTCCAAGCTTTGCCAACAAGAGAAACAGGAGACACACAGAAAGCAGCATAGACAGAGTAAAAGACACAACAGCTGTCTGTGCAATGTCAGCTCTACTCTGGACAGTTTTGTCTACTTCTCTTTAGGAAATGCTTCTCAGGTGTGACACACTTGCACCTATTTCAACGTGAATCTGAGTGAAATGCTTTAGATGGTGGGCTAGTGCAAGAGTGAAGCAGCATCCAAATATTGCAACACCTCCCCCTGCTGGATCTGCTGCAGTGAGATGAGCAGATGAATAATGGAGGTGCTCTCTCCCTGTCCCAGTCTTCCACTCTCTTAAGACTTCAAGCTGGATTCTATCTATCTATCTATCTATCTATCTATCTATCTATCTATCTATCTATCTATCTATCTATCTATCTATCTATCTATCTATCTATCTATCTATCTATCTATCTATCTATCTATCTATCTATCTATCTATCTATCTATCTATCTATCTATCTATCTATCTATCTATCTATCTATCTATCTATCTATCTATCTATCTATCTATCTATCTATCTATCTATCTATCTATCTATCTATCTATCTATCTATCGTGTGTGGGGCTCAGTGCTAGAATACTTAATGTAAAACAATAAGGGATGGATGAAGGGTGGAGTAAATGTCAACAGTTACACCAGTAGCAGCAGCGCGTGTGTCAGAGAGAGTGCATGGATTTACATGCACAAAAATAGAAGTGATTAAAAAAATTCTCTTTAAGGCTTTTGAAATATGAATTACATATAAGGTAAATTATGTTTGTGCATTATCTGCTTTCAACGCAATATTCACACATGATGCAGATTTGGAGCATGTGATGTCCCGTTTCATGGAACGGGAAGCACATCTTGTAAGAGTTTTGAGAGAGAAAGAGAGCTGCAGGCACACCCTCACGTAATATGAAATTGCTGCCCCCTGACATAAGTAGTACATCTGTAGTTTGATAAGAGGAAGACATATTCCAGCAAAGTTTCCCTCCGTGGACCATTCTATCTTCACATCTCTGAACATCTGAACAACTTCAAAGAGGGCTGTTGCCCAGGAGAGCTGATTTCATAAAGAATTAATTGAAGTTAATGACATGCCATCACATTGCAGAAAACCACAGTCTGAGCCTTTCAACTGCCTACTCTTTTGTCTAATAAATAAAATGGAAAATTGGGCTTTATTCTATTTAAAATGCACACTAATAAACTGTTTCTGTCAAGCTTTAATAGACGTTTATACTCTACATTCCGTATTGTTTTTACCTTTAGTGTATAGAGTGGCATGCAGTGCTCTGCTCAAAGTGTCTGTAGCAATGAGTAGCCAAGTAAGTGAAAAATGAACCTATATATAAAAGGCACAAATTAAAAGATGACATATTTCTTACATGTTTTATTTGCTCATGAAGCTCATAAGATTCTCGGCTCCTGCATGCACCATGCTCTTACTAAGACTAACTATCACTGCTTGTAACATTTTCTGTTGCCAGAAAAGGCTCTTTCAAGTCTTTCTGAGTATTTTGGGGATTTGTGCAAGAAAAAGACCTCCAGTGCTGTTAGATTTTTGGACCGTATCACATGCACTGCTCTTTTGAGATCTATCTGCAAATTTTGATGTTTGGGTTTGGGGACTGTGGGGACCATGGGGAATCCTTCATCTTGTGCCTCTGGAGGTAGTCAAGGCTGGATTTTGAGTTCTGTTTAGACAAATCCTTTTTTCGTCTTCATCGTTTTTCTAAATGGTGTCATGTTTGCTTCGAGAACTTACTGATTCTGAATTGAATCCATTTTCCTCTCTAACAATGAAATGTCTCAAATGCTGCGGGCCATAACACAAGCTCAAAATAGAATTGTGTTATTTTCATGATATTCGGCACCATTTTTCCTTTAAACATTCTTTGTTGAAGATGGCCTAAACATCTGCTTTCTTCATCTTCATCTGTCCAGAAATCTCCAAAATGCACGAGGCTTCTTAAGATACTTACTTGAAAATGTCTAATGCTGAATTTTGATGTGAGCACGAAGAAAGAGCTATTTTTAATTTATTTATTTTACTATCCTTTTATGAATGTCAAACTTGTCCAGATGCCATTGTATATGTAGGACACCACCACTTGACTCTTCTGAAAAGCCTCAACTTGGAGTCTATTTTTCATGTTAACTGCCTTTTCTTAATCACATTCTGAACTGTGAAAACAGTGACCTAACAATGCTTTTGTACCTTAATATAGGCTTACCCCAATTTGTAAGTATTTATTGATATTCATTTCAGAGGAACAGGAACCGCATAGGGAAGCCCATGGCCAATTTTTCTTGGGAGAAAATGTGTGAAGTCATAAGGAATTTGCATGTCCTGGTCTTTTCTAATGATGATTGTGACTGTAAATGTTGTGACAGTTTTAATAAAATTTTGAGCCTTGAAATATTTGTAATTTTTAGATTTTTTTAAACATTAATTTTGATAAAATCATTTCCCTGACAAATTTATCAAGTACTGAAACCTATTTTTAGCTCAAATTTCTTGAGACAGGATATTTACTAATTTGTTTAATTATCATAAACTCTAAAATTGTACAAAAATAGATAATATTTGTTCTTAAGATGTCGAAAAGCTGTTTTATCTTTAGCTTTATGCCTTTTGGTGATTATCCTATCTTCAGCTCAATTCACTATTAACATGAGCATGTTTAAAGGGTGGTTAGCACTTCACCTCACAGCAAGAGGGTTCCTGGTTTAAATCCTGGCTGGGACTGTTCTGTGTGGAGTTTGCATGCTCTCCCCTTGTATGTGTGGGTTCTCTCCGGGTACTCTAGCTTCTGAACACCACTCAAAAACATGCGTGGGGTGCAGGTTAATTGAGTGAGTGAGTGTGAGTGGCGTGGTTGTTTGTCTGGTTTGTCTCTATTTGGCTCGGTGATAGACTGGCGACCTGTCCAGTTTGTACCCTTCCTTTCGCCCAGTGACAACAGGTATAGGCTCCAGCCCCCCTGCAACCCTGTGGACAAAATGTAGAAGCCATTCTTTATTTTCAGATTGAAACCATTGTGAAGCCCTGATAAAGTTCTAGGTTGAAAAATATAAAACTGAGTTTCTCATATTATTTTTTGTCTTTTTTTAAACAAACATTGTATCCTCATTTTGCTTTAATAAATTAGTTATCTGAGAAAAGTTCCTATTCATCTTGTCAAATTCCACCATGAGCTTCAAATTCTCTTTTGGGTTATTTTAATGTATTCTGTATGAAATTAAAACTACATATTCTTATTGAACCAATGCACAGCACACTAATTGGTGTAATTAACATTATTTAGACCTGCAAAATGCAGCCTGATGGCGTGGTATTCAACGATCTAAGCTATGGCCTTTCTGTGAGGAGTTTACTGTGCCAGTGTCAAACCGTTACTAGGCGATTCTAAATATACCCAAAAAGGGAATAGAAAATGGATAGAAAGATAGACCACCAACCTTTACAGAAAGTGGAGTTAGATATGATATGTGGCATTTCTAATCAAACATTTAGCATTTATGCCATTGGTCACAGGTCCCGATCACTTACCCCATGCCCCACGGTATTGATGTGTTTAAAAGAATATTGTAACGTTTTTCAACAGAAGAGAACTGGAAGAGAATGTCTGTTGCTTTTGACTGGTTATATGACTTCCCCCACTAGCTGAGGGCTTAGCCCCCCTATCTGGCTCACCACTAGCTGTGACCCCCTAAAACACTGCCTTGGAAGGGCTCAAAGAGCATGTCAAAGCATCTTTGATCTTCACCCAGACAACAAATTCCCCAAATACTAGATGGGATCTGATGACATTTGTAATAAGCAAGCGCATATTGTCCCATACCAGACACTCTGGCAAAGTCTCAGATGTTCCTTGTCGATACCCTAACCAGTAACATTCTGTTCTGACAGCTAGAGGAGAACCTACTCAATATTGGGTGGATGGTTGCAATATTGGAGCTGATCAGCGTAATTAATCACATAACAAACGAATAAGTGATTAGTCATCATCATGGTACCTTCTAACACGTCAGTTATAACTGAAGAAACCAAATCAAATGGGACCATAGTTCAACTTCCATTGAACCATATAAGTGATTTAGGATACTGGTTGGTATCAAAGTCAGATTTCTTTTGTTCAACATGCTGCAGTTTGTGCTTCCTAACATACGCTGAGTAACTGATTTACAGATAATCCATATATCTAGACATAAAAGGTTCTGACTGTGTCCAGGTTGGTGAAGACAGATTTTGATATTTTGTACCATTTTATGAAAAATGAAAACAGGCGGGAAAATATCTCCACTTCCGATGTATTTTTATTGGGTATATTCTCTGCTCAACTACACTGGAAAAGCATGATATATCTTAACTACACATCCAATTAATGTTTCACATCGTGCTTTCTTGGTCACACACCATGTTATCCCTTGAGTTCTTTATTGATTCATGCTTCTGAAGGTGGAACAGCACTGGCCTCAAGAGAAAATTATGTTTTGTACTCGTAGATGCCAACAAATTTATAAAGCTTACATCTGGCAATGTGTCATACTTTTGGGAAGTCAGTTTTTCAGGCTAATCCCTTGTGGAAAACAGGCAAATCTCTCTAAAAATCCATGATGCAGTAATGTGGAATAAGAAACTGCGATGGAATCCAAAAAATAGAATAAAGAAAGTTAGGCTTGTGTGATTAAATTTGAAACAACTTGTTCCCATCGAGTGGCTATTTTTTCTGATAGTTTGAGAGGGGCATGTCATGGTAACAAGGTATTATTGAAAGGCAGTGCTTGGTTGAACAGAAATTAGCCTCATGTCTTGTGATCTGTAGACCTTGCTGTAGATAAATGTGGAAACTATTGGTTCTGACAAGGACCATCCGGAAAGCTTTGGAGAGAAAAGGAAAATTGGGAAGGATGGGAACAGATGGAGAGAGAGAGAGATAGGTAGAATGAGGATAAAATAAATTGCAAGGGAAGAATGAACACAAGAAATTCCTTTGGAATCCCTGAAGGGTGAAACTGTGCTCAGGTTGAACCGGGCACAAGACAAAGAGAAGCTGTAACAAGGTGATGCTTGCTCTGATCATCTTAAATGTGGACTTACACTGTGATTTATAGGAGTAAAAAGGAGAGCAACATAACTGTAGGCAAGACAGACACAAGCTCATGCACATTTACACATGCATATGCTCATAGACCACATAGAGAACATATGAGCATTAGATGTACACACATACACTGTGTAAAAGGGCACACTAAAGCTATAAATCCACAGCTATTGTTCATCAGCTTCTTACCTGCCTTTGGGGAAATGTGCATACCCAGCGCTCAATAGACTTTTTGGGTCTGATCTGGACGGATAACTGCCATGGGTCAATATTGTGCTCAGGTCAACCTGCTTATACAAGACAGATGACAGCAAATGCATTCTGATAATACCCTGTATAGAAAATATTTTTCCAAACAAAAGTAGTTCCAAATAGCTCACATTGTCCCTATGAGATCCAAGAGTATTTATGATATGACCTTCAGGAATTAGACAGTGTTTACTGAGTGTGCCGCCAACCAGCTTACAGCAGCAAAACTGAAGCCTGGGCCATTGTTTGAAATAAAAGAATTCAAAATCGCAAACAAGACGAATTTGTTCCACATAAATCCAGTTGTAATACTACAAAGAGTGGACTGTATGCTGCAGATATGGTCGCTGAATCCTCAAGCACCACCTCATTGCTGTCAAGGGGAAGAAGTGCACTGCAAATGGAAGTTATTCATGTAGTTTTAATGAGTGGTGGTACAGCTGGAAAAAATTAGCATGCTGTTACCATGTTGTTATTAACATGAGAAAAAAAGCACTAGTTCCAATAATTTAAGTGCTTCATATACCACTATGGGTATTCGATTCTTATAAAATAGTTTGGGTTGATATGGTATTTCTATAAGAAGTCAGAATTCTACCTGAATTCCACGTTCGTTGCGGTTTTGCGGAACAGCATGCATTTGGTGATGTAAGTCAAATAAATTACCCCTCTGTTGTCTGGTATTAAATATAACCACAGACTGCAATAAGCTTAAGACCTCTTTTGATTTGCAGTGCTTGGCTGGCAAGTGGAAAGCACACACATGTAATTCAATGATGCTAAAACAGGATAGCAGATTTTGTTGGTGACAAAGTGGCTTTTGTCCTATTAAAACAACAACAATTCTGTTTTGGGGTGAGCAGGAGAAGGGTGTTGTTCATGATTTAGCGAATGCAGATGTGTAATTCAATAATATAACAAACACATTCTGAGATTTTGGATGTTTACACAAAAGCAACAACAGACACAGAGATCTAATGTCAGAATGTCATTTGAAATATTTTCTTTTTTCATGTACCTTACATGTTTTAAATATGTTAGTAAACATGCTTACTACCATCCTCCTTTTTGTGCTCCTGCATCAGTGTTTTTCTGCGCCCTTCCCTCTATTCTGTGTCTTTTTTCCTCAACCTTGCATTACCTTTTTCTCTTTGCTGAGCCTCTCTACATCATGTCAACCCCCCTCTCAAATTCCAGACTTCTTCCACCTCGCTGTCCTCTGTAATTACTCTTGGTTTATTTTTTCATTTCCTTTCATTCTATCTTACTTTTGTCTCTCCTTGTCCTCGTTCTTCTTACTTTCTAAGACTCACTCTCTCTCTGGATCCTCACTCATCCTTGTTGATCATCTCCTCCTCTTCTTTAATCTATCGTCTTAAATACCCTTGTGTACCCACCTCTTCTCCCACTCCACCCCTCTTCCTCTCAGCTCTGATTCGCTTGCGATTCTGCTCGGTATTTTTCTTTCTCCTCTCAGTGTACCTAGTTTTGGTATTTACGAAAGTCAACTCATCCTGGAGAGCTGAGCAGCATATAATGTCAGTTTCACCCAAGGTGTCAACTTCAAAAGAGGAAGTCAATGAAAAGAATAAAGAAAAATAAATTAATGTATAAAACTGCTGAGATGACTAATAAGAGTTACTTTTGATCGACAAAGAAAACCTGAAAAACAAACAAAAAAAGTTTCAACCTTACTTTTCTGAATAAGGCTGAAGGAAAAATACAATATGTTGATGACATAATGGTGACCGGCTGAATCTCTTTCCCATACTTATCCCTGCCATTAACTAGTCAGTCCTTTGGAATGACAAGACTCGCCTTTGGCTGCTTCCACCATCATTATCTGGTGCCCTGTGTTCTACAGCATTCAACCGAGGCTTAACGACAAGCTCATTTAGATAAACCTGTCACTGTAGTCGCTCTGCAAATGTCGTTTTATATGACTAACATTATTCTTATTGCAAAAGAACAGCTTGTGGGCTAAAGTCTGATTTCTCTGCTTCCATGAGCTCGCCTGGCCAAGTTATTTTCTGTGCAATATTATGGCTGCAAATGGTAACATCCCCCAAGAGGGACTTTTTTTCTCTTTAATAAATGCATGCAAACACATTTTAGGTTAATGTTGAATTTATGGCTTCTTCTTGTCTTGATAATTTGTGAAAATCTCATACAGTGAATCTGAGCTCCTTTGGGTAACTGCATTGTTATACAAACAGACTGGAATGTACAAATCAAAGCTGCAGAATTCAATCTGTGTTAAAGTTCATGGACAGAAAACACAGCCTCAGAAGTGAAAGAAGAATTATTTAATAGATGTGATAATGTCCCCTCTATTATTGTTGAACCTTACTTACACACTTTTTGTCTCTCTTGTTTTGACAAAAATAAAAATTGAAATGAAAAGAAAAGAAAAGAAAAGAAAATTTCTCAGCAGTTTGTAAAACTACAATAAAACCAGAAAACAAGCATTTTGCTTCCATTATTCTGAGTCATTATTCCCTTTCTTTGACGAGTAGGAGAGTAGTCATGTCAAAAATATTTCCATAACTGTATTAAGATATCTAATTTTGTTATCAGTTTCAATAATCGTCTTGAGCTACACGTTCTTGATTAAATACACTCAGTTCGTGCTCCAAAAACACTTAGATGATGAACAGTTAAAAAAACCAATGGATGATGTCACAGTGGAAAATTCTTATGTACAGTTATAAAGTGTCCACAGCAGCAATAAAAGGTGATAAACACTGCCTGACGTGCTGTTGGTACTTTGTTTCCTGTATCTCTTGTACAAAAGTTTATTGTATACTGCAGTCTAAGATGTTCCTGTGGAACATCTCCTGTCATATTGTATGACTTTGCAATGCTGCAGGTGGAGTAGCGTCTGTGGTGATGCATCACAGAACCTTCGGTCTGGTCAGATAAATGTAGGACACACAGTTATGCAGCACTGTACTATGAATTCACCTCATAGAGTGCCCAGAGAGAAGACTTTCACATGGTGTGTGTTCTTTTAAAGGAAAGTGTACGGTAAGATATGTGGTCCACATATGTGTTACAAATATTTTTGTGATCTGACAAATGAATAGAACACTCCATTTACCAAAGATCTGTACACAGAAATCATTGATCTGAAGACAGGTCTGACACTCAAAATGTCACTGAAGCAAAGCAAATCCTAAGAGGAGCTTTTTGAAGTGCAGATTGCTTTATTCTTTACTCATATATGATTATTTTGTCCAGCACCCATTTCAGGATTATTTGATTTGCATGTATTCACTTTAATTTTTGAAGATTTTTATTTCAACATTCAAATAGTCTGTACTTCTTTGTCCTTTATGAGATAAGAAACACTGTATGAGTGTGTATGACAAACACGTGAACTGCTTTGTAGAACATGCCGTTATATAAGTGTCGGCCATTTCCTGATGCTTGTGCTCCTGCATTTAGTAAGAATTGATTTAAATGATTTCTGCAAGCTTTTTAGGCTAGTGTCTCATGAAATTTTTTTCTATTGGTTCGTATCCCCAGGCATGATTTTGCCATCTAAGTTGTGCGAGTGGGCACAAAAATATTGACACAGAAGAGCGTGTGTCATGACATAATCATAACAAGACTTTTGCATCTAAATTTCAGCTGTTTAGTCACTGCTTTAAACATTACAAACTTATTTTTTAAGTTTAGGCATTGAAAACTATTTGTGTAGGTAGAGAAAACATCATGGGTAATAGTCACTATAATAATGGATGCATCAATAAATAATTTTAATGTATTACTGGCTGCTGAGTCCCATTCCCTCAACTGGACACACCAATCAGATGTCCTACTGAGGCTCTAAGCATGTACATTTTTAATCTGCCTTCCATTCCCTGTTTTGGTCATCCAAAAACAGTTGAAATTTAAATGTGTGCTGGTCTTCATTCTTTTCAGAAGCCTACCTCTAACTAATTTAGTTTTTTTTTTCCTGTCTAATGTTTCAGGTCATTGCCTTGCTGTAGGGTAAACCCCTGACTAAGCAGCCTGACTCCCCGCACTACACTGTCGTCCCAATGATGCATTTAGGTTTCAGTATCAAAAGCTGTTCCAGTCCTGGCTTTAAAGACAGTGAGGGCTTCCAAATAATCAACAAAAATTGGGGCAACTGCAGACACTGCTTGTAATGCTCAGGTTTAAACTCCATGAAAGATGTAAATGAACCCATTCCCCAATCCCTGTGAAAACTTTGTTTTCAAAAAAACTTACATGATTATAGGTAGTGATGACCGCAGCTTTTTTTATCCTTCTAAATGTTTGCTGTTTGCTGCTTGTCAATGTAAAAACTGGGAAAATGTAAGAGCTCTATAACTTTTCACTGATAGTGTGAAGGACAGGCTCGCAAAATTCTCTTTAAGCACAGTACTTGTATTGAATTTTCTTTAATGTTTCAAACCTTTGCTGTCAAATTATAGAACTTACTCAAATTAGTGATTAAAAAAAGAAAAGAAAAGAAAAAAAGCTTCTGTCTTCCTTCTTATATCACTCTCAGTGAGCCACAATCAAAAGGTTGGTGTGGTAATAGCACCTCACCTGCACAAACTTCTTTAGGTTCATATATTCATATATTCACTTATTCATTTGAAGTGAAGAAGAAAACCAAATCATAGCTCCTTATAGCAGGCCAAGAAATTCTATGGATTGTTCTGGGGGGGTAATTGGGAGGAGAGACAAGAGGCAATTGAAGAGATTGGGACGTTGAGGAAAAGGGACAGAAAAATGAGTGACCAAGGAGAGAACTAATAGAAATCTCAGGGGATGTGTGATGTGGCTGCTGCATTAGAATGTAGAGCTTGAAGAATTGGATGTGACACAAGATACCTTGAATGTGAGTGAGAAAGGCAGAGTGACTCCTTTTTCTCTTCTGGCTGATCTGAAGACTCCATTGCCCTGGATGATGAAAACTCCCAAAAGAAATGTTGCAAGATTGAGGAATATTCTGGTAAAATCCAGCACTTCAAAAAAAAAAAAATTAAGTGAAAGATACATACTTATTGGCCAATGATCAAACACCACAAGTTTTTTTCTATGTTTTTTTTTTCTTGTTGAAAGAGGAATTTCTAATGATGACCCTAGATATCATTACTACCATCATTTCAAAAGTTACATCTAATTTTATAGCGGTAGGATCATATTTATAATTATAACCTAAATTCATAAGGTTTAGAGGCTCAAAGAGACTAAGTAATGATGTTGTGCAGCATATGTATCACTTTGGTTATGGGGACAGATGTGTACTTATTGATAAGGCTTTGTTGTGACTTGTTAGTTTATTTTTTATTTTTGTTAGATAAAGTTTCAAGTGGTTAAAACATTGTAAAACACACACCCATCCACACATACATGCACACACTAGGCCTTCGGGGGAGGGTGTACTGAGTAGTATCTGGTGTTGTGGTGCTCTTCAGGTAGGTGGAACTGTTCAGAGGGCCGTGCTTCCACTTCTGCAAGGTTGCCTGCCCCTCAATTTTCACTGCTCGCTATTAGACAATGAGGGCCTTTGGGTGGGGGGGCATGTGGAGGAGTTCCACTGCTCAATAACATTGGGGAGAATTCTGCCAAATTTGCCCTCCACCCATTTTAATTACACACTAGCTACTCATGCACTCAATATTTATGAGTCAGGGGGGTGAAGGTAGGGGAATTACTACATCCCCAGTGATGCTGGACCCAGGTGTGCCCTCCCCTAAACACCTTGGGGGATATGGGGGCGCTGGGAGCCTCCAGGAGACCGTGAGCGGATGTGTGAGCTTTAAGTGTTTTTTTATTTTTCTGATATGTGTGGAAGTGTGAGCGTACTTGGCTGTCTGTGGTTGGGGCTGGGACTTGTTGTCCTCTGGCCTGCTTGTGCTGTCCCTGGTGGAGGTGGGGCCACGCTCCTCCCCGCTGCTCGCTGCTGCTCCCACCTGTGTGCGTATCTTGGCTCCCAAGGCACTTGGCCTTGGGGATAGCGGCGTGGGTTAGCCCTCTTTATTTGTTTGTCTGGGGTGCCTGGCTCTCTCAGGTATTGGGTGGAGCCTCTGTCGAGGGTTTGGGTGGTGCTCGGGCTCGCAGGGCCCGGGTCCCGCACTCAACTCTTGCCTGGGTGGCCGGGGCCTGGCAGGGCAGATGGGCTGTCGCCACTGGTTCCTGGGGGGCCTCGACCTGTGGTTTTAAACTTTCCGTATCCACAGTTACTTTATACGTACTTGCTGCTGGTGTTGTTGCTGTTTGTGTTTTTTATTGTATCTTTTTTTCTCTGTTTGTCTACCTGCAGGTGCTCCTAATGGTTCTCTGGCTGGTTTCCCCACAGAGTCTGTAGAATGTTTTCTGTTTAGTTTCTACAGATGTAGCAGCTAGTTCTCTGGTTTTGTCTTGTTTTTCTTTGTCTTCTCCCATCATTTCTTTCTATCTCCCTCTCGTTTCACTTTGTTTCTTTGCTCTACCCCCCCCCCCCCCCCCCCCCCCCCCCCCCACGTCAGGTTTGGCATTATTATGTATAAATAAATAAATAGTACTTAGGAATCAAAATTAACTTAACATTCATTAAGCTTCCCTTGGAAAAGAAAATGTGTTTGGCATAACACATTATTCAGATTATAATTCTGCAGTCATGCTGGACAGGGCAAGGGCAAAAAAAAATAAACATTGAACAATGCCCCATCATTCCATGCGACGATTAATATTTGTATCATATTGGATGTTTTTGTTTTGCTTGTTTTAAAAAATAGGCCAATTGTGATGTTTTTCATTGGCCATCTTTACAGGCCTTTTCGAGGAAAAGATAAGCTTTATTCAGCTTTGATTGTCAATTGTCAAAATTGACAGCAAGGGCTAGACTGTATTCTGACACATTTTTCTCACTTTTCTAAGGAAACCAGGAAACAGAGAAAAAAACAACTTCTTGTTTTGTACATGTGTCAAAAGTTATTCACACAAAGCATTTGTGTGTTTAAACCTGTATCAGTGGGAAAGCACTTCATATGCGCATAAGAAACACAAAGAGAATTGAGAAAATATTGAGAGATAGAAAAAGGAAAGAACTGAGAAAAGAAAGGTTCCTCTCTCTTCACTCCTGCGAGGGAGAAGCCGCTTTATTATGCAACACTCCTTGGGTTTAGCAGCTCACATGCTTTTAAGGAAGAACCACACGTTCCCTTCCACCTGAAATCTCATGGCACGCTGGGAGAAGATTGGGATGAGATGGGAGCTTGTAGGCAGAGGCAGTCTGAGCAGAGGGGTATGAAAAAGCAGCAAAACAATGGGGTGCAAAATATAGATTGATGGACTGGCTTATTTGGTAGCTCAAAGACATTAAACTAACTGCAGTGGGAATGAGAATTATAGTATTTGTTTTTATTCACCTAATATAAGTGTAAGTCGCTTTGGGTAAAAGCGTCTGCCAAATACATAAACATATAAAATATGAAGATTTAACATGTCTTTTTTTTTATTATCAATGATGCTGTCCTAGAATAATGAACTCCATGTTTCATGACATTTGTTAACAGCATTGGAACCACAAAGACAGCTTAAAATTGCCTACACAGTTCATACAAGATCAAGTATAATTCACATTCATAATTAGTATTGCAAGGGATAGTGTATAGTCAATATGTCAAAGCTTACACCCATTAGGTAAGCATCAAACCCAGAATACAGCCATACTAACAGTAATGTAAGTAAGTAATTTGGAATCATTTAAAAAAAAACGTTGATTTGATAATCAATGATCACAATGACTATGTTAATATGACGATCTTGGGCAACATATTTATAATGTTTCTTGTGTTTCAAAATGTTTCCATAAATTAAACATGAGAAAATAAGCTTTTTCCCATTACCCCACACAATCTGACTTGTAGAGCAGGGAATGATGATTACAAAGGCAGGTTAGGAGTGTGATTCAGTTATCCATCAAAATAGTAAGAACAAATTGAAAATATTCGTAGCAAACTTTAAATGTTAAGTCACTTTCAGTACAATTATTTTTTTCAGAATGCACATATTTATGTCATGTTTTCTTTCTTTTTCCATCGAAAACAAAAACATTGCAGCTACAAAGACTATAAATGGATGATGGATAAGGCTGAACAAAAACATTTTGGACAGAAGGTTTTTTACTGAATCTGTGTTTTTTAGTCTGATTTTTTTTCTTTTCTGTGTTGGTACAGTTGATGACAAAACAGCTCTTCCTGTTTTAAATGTACTACCTGTGTTGTCCAGCTAACAGTCTTTGGCCAATGACACGGCTGTCTTTTTGACAGTTTGTAGTGTGTGAGTGTCACCAGAGTACATTCACATGTCTGATGACATCACATGAATTCTTCTATTTCCCTCCTTCCTCCTGAAGGGGCCATACTTTATAGGATGCTGTTATGGGTTATTTTTAAGGGTATGAACAACAACCTCTGTGGTTATTTCAATTGGAGGACTGCTTCTCAGTATAAACTATTATTTTGTTTATTGTTTGCTCTGTTCCATCACCTGTCCAGAGTATTTTTTAAAGCTAACTCTGACTTAGATCCCATATAAGGTTTCAATCTAAGTGACACACCTTTACAAATACATGCCTTATGAGTTCTAATTTTACTGCTTGAAGCAAAGTCATAGTTCAGAGATCTATGTTGAAATCTATATACATTTTCTTTAACTGTAGAACCAAAAAAAGAAGCATTTCGGTTAGTTGTTTTCTTTTTATTTAAAGACTAATGCAGAGAATCAGATTTTACAGGGCTGTATCATAACCAAAAGAAACAAAAGAAAACATTTACAGAAGATTCATCATTTCATCTACATCAATCACAACCCTTTATCAGTATCACTGAACTACCAGTATATGCACTGTATGTCGATATGTGAGCCTGTGTGCATTCAGTAAGTGTGTGTCTATTAATGTCCATATGTAGTCCATATACAGTCTTATTCTAATTTCTCTTACCCATATCAACTTTTGTGCTTTAGAAAATTAGTTTTTTTACACTTCAGTGAAAATCAGAATGTATTTTATTTGATAAAAATACAAGAAAAAAAACTTCTGGTAGGTATCTAAGAATAACCAAAGACTCAAAGAGTGTTTGAAAGCAAGTGCTGCTGAGAACTGCAATGGACCTTGTGTCAAACATAATGACACTAATGACTGGTGTGCCTACATATGTGATATTTACATGTATGAAATGCCTATGAGTGTGACAGCAAAAGTTGGAAGCTCATGATTGCACTGTGCCTCAAATTTCACATTCTCTCTGTGGAGCATTAAATGTAGCAAAACCCGACCAGGCTCAAAAATACTTGTAAATGCTCTTTAGCCTTTGAATCACCATGCTTGGAATACAAGATAGGAGGCTTAGCAAAAATGCTTCCAACAGAAAACATTAGTACAAAATTCATTTTAACTCTGTCAAAACTCTCTGGCGCACCATGTATTATCACTGAGCTTTGAAAAGCAAAGGAAAAAACAAAATGAACCTTTTAGCATAACAGCATTTTCACCTGCTTTAATTTTTGTAATGACAAACAAGCTCAATAACTGAAGAGAAATTTTAATAACAAGGTGCCCTTGTTACAGTTTTGCTCCCGTTTTTTCAGCTCAATCACTTTATTGCATGTCTCTGGAAAAAAGCGCAATCAACAATGAAAGCCATTTTCCCTTTAACCACTGACAAATCCAAAGCACAAACAAAAGAGATAATCCAATGTTTTTATATGATGCCACCCTGTATAGCTATGGATGGGGGGGGGGGGGGGGGGGGGGGCTAATGGGTGCACAGCTGATACAAAAGCTAAGCTATCTTCTTTCTTTCATTTTTTTTAATAGTTTGCAAATCTAAAGCTGAATGGTAAGGGAGAGTGGGTCAGTGATGTGGTTCAAAGCTGTCCTTGCATAGCACGAAGCTGACTACGTAAATGTAATGTTACTGTTCTTCTAAATGTGCAAAATGCATAACAATAGGTTGAAAATACAAACAATATTCATCATCATCTTAGTTAATATCTTCATTAATAGAATCAAATACTGTATGCATTATGTATTTTACATATGTATATATAGTTCTTCTTCATGATAATAAACATACATACAATAGATTAGAATTCAAATATCTTTATACAACTCTTCACCCTGAACTTTACAGTTCCTTGACCCTCTGCTTGTAGGTTAAGTGGCTGTGAACAATAGGCCGCTTGCATATGCTTATGACGACGTCTTTCATTAAGGGATAGATTCAGTATTGGTATTAATGTTAATGCAAATAATAACAATAGTAACAACCACTAATCTCTTCTTCAGTTCCTGTGATCTATTCTTCCCAGTGCACAGACTCATAAAGTATTGTGCACAATTCTAGCATGCCTTTTAGCCTGTTCAGTAACCTGTAAAACATATTCAGCACAGCAGACTGAGAATCCATAAAGTGGTGCAGTGCACCTCTACTCTTGACACTGTCAAATATGGTTGGAGTGGAAGTTGAAGGCTTTCGAACCAAAGATGGTCACACAATACAATGCTTTTTATCTATAAACAGATGTAAATAGTATAGATTAAGTTTCCACGTACAGCACACAGATGAGACTACAAGTACAGAGGGGTCAGTGTAAAGCTACAATGGATGTCACCTCCAGACTGAGTGTCAGGTTCAGGTCCTAAGAAAAGCCCTTGCTAATTAATATTGCTACATTAACATAATTTAAAATGGACTATTCGTAAACCTTTACTTGCCACATCAGAGAAGAAGCATTTCCTAAAAATGTGTGGGTTATTTTAATGTTAAAAGAAGAAAAGGAAGCAAGCAATTATGAAGACACGAACAAAAGCATTCTTTTCACTTTAGTTTCTGTTGGTTTTTATCGGAAGAGGGATTGACATCATGCTACAAAAATATATTCATCTTTGTCACTATCGTATGACTACAAGACAAGTCCTCTGTGCGAAACATAGCGCCGGCTAACATAAGATTACAGTGCCACTTCAACTCAGTGTCTTCTTCCTCTTTGTCTCTTTCTGTCTCTATCCCTGTCTCTCTCTGTTGCTCACCAACAAGCAGCAACAAATGACTCCGAACGGGCATGTGATACTGAAGGCAGTGTTGCTGGTACTTTCTGAGTGTTATGTCTCAATTTTCGACCCAGTGGAGATGGGGGCTATGGTAAACACGGTCAGGAGACACCGTGGGATGGAAAATACAGATGCACCATCAATCAGCAAAGTAAGAGCCTTCACAGCTTCAACTCTGAAAATGGAAAAGGCACTTCTCCTCCGTCTCAAGGTGCCCCACCCCTTTTTAACAGACGCCAACTGAACTTTCCCATTAATGGTGTTTTGGCAAAGGAGGCCCCACTACGAATAGTCAAAAGCCAAAGTAAATAAATTAGTAAAAACATAAATACAAGAAAAATAAACCAAACAAAAGTAATAAAGCAACACTTTTACTTCTAGATGTAAAATGCACTCCAGGATTTGAGATGATTTTACATTCTTGCTCGTGACAAGCCAATCTCATTGTATACCAGTAATATTGTTGTTGCTGCTGATGCTGTAAGTGTGTGCACAAACATACAGCTGAATAATACTGAATGTGTGAAAGCAGCTTTGAGTGGAATGTTAGTTTGCTGAGAATCAGTCATTTAAGCATGAACTAGACCGGCATGTATTCTTCTTGTGGAAACTATCACAACAGAAAAAGGAAACTCAATTGAATAAAAAAAAGTTTACCTTTCAGTTAACATACCCTATAGTTACCCTTTGCAAAGCATAAACATAATATAGACATCTCTAACTCCTGATATTTACAATGCTGTGAAAGGAAATAAACTTACTTTCAATGCTGACCACAGGGATGATTGGACTTTGTATTTTTCGATCCCTAAATAAATGGTGTCCACTGAGACATGTTTTATTGCTATTGCAGAAACCCTAAAATATTTTTGAAGGATGACATAATCTCATAAAATATCTAGAGACAATGGAAGAGAATGAGCAAAGCACTGATGATATCAAATAAACTAAGCCACCAGTCAATGCTGATCTGTATTTTGAATGACTAAATAGAAATAATAAGATGCCCTGTCCATGCATGCACACACGTGCCTTCTTCTGTGCCTGTGATTCCCTGTTGAAATCAAACAAAACAAAACAAAACAAAACAAAACAAAACAAAACAAAACAAAACAAAACAAAACAAAACAAAACAAAACAAAACAAAACAAAACAAAACAAAACAAAACAAAACAAAACAAAACAAAACAAAACAAAACAAAACAAAAACAAGGAAACAAAAATAGAAACAACAGCCGCTTATCAAGTTTGGGCTGGGCTATGTGCAGTTGTAGAATAGCATTCTCTTGGCTAAATATTTATAGTAGCATTTTGTAGTAGCATCATCTTAGACCTGAACAACACTCTTTCAAAAGTTTGTATCATTAGCTATCTTTTTTCCTGTATTTTATGTTTTCAAAATCTTCAAAATTTTGGTAAACAGAAGCAATGCAATAACTGGGAATTGAAACCAGCATGGACACAATGTTTATCTCAAAATAAACACTTTTTGTAGAGGAATAAGAAAGAAAATGAAATCAGGTGTAATTTAAAAGGAATGAAACATGGATTAGGTTGGATTGACCCCCTGCAATTTGGGCTTCTTATTCAAGTAGGTTGCCCAATAGACCAAGTTAAAGGTTCCAAAGAGCAGAGGGAAGGCTATTCTGGCAATCCTGTCAATCTTGCTCACACTGTTAAAGGTCTTCTTGGCCTCTGGGGGCTTGGGTTTTGGCTCTTCCTTGGGCTCATCTGGGGGTGGAGGGGCGCTTTTGGCGATCGTAGCCAATCCAGGGTTCCTAGCGGGATTGGGGGCGAAGGGTGTAGCCGTGGCAGGTGGGTAAGCTGTAGTGTTGTTCTTCTTGAGGAGAGACTCCTTCTTCTTCTTTTGCTGATTGTAGTTATTAAAGAGAAAATTGGGGAGAAAACAAGAAAAATAAAAGTAAAAAATTTAAACAGCGTGGATGGAAGACTGGAATGGAATATTAAAGGCTACTTATATATTTCAAACAATTATTACACACAAAAAAACAATAATCTCAGTAATCACAGAATTCTTGTTTGGTTCTGTTTCTTTAAAAATAACTGGAGAATGCAGAGTGGTGCTGCTAACTGCAGCATACAGACAAGTAGAGCAGAAAGCACAAGATGAACACTAAACTATTAATGTTCATGTCATGTTACTCAAATAGCATTTTCTATTAGATGAGCTGGCGACAACAGCTAAATATTCCCCGCCTGAAGCAGCCTGCTCTGCAGTTAAGTGCAGTCCTGGTGCAAAAAAGAATGAGTATTTCAAAGAGAAATTCATACTTGTAGTTTTATACAATTTCGAGGGGTCTGAAGTAGGTTCTTTCCTGAATAGATTTAGTTTCAAACTCATTGCAAAAAAATGCACTCATGTCTATATCATCACCTATTTATGTCTAATCCTTTCTCTAGTTTCTCTCATTTCATTACAGTAATTGTTCCCTATCATTAGGTACGTATAGAAGTCAAAAGCAGTTTCAAATACCTTCTCTGGCACCACGCTTTTTCCATCCCAAGCATAACCTCTCTTGGTGAAGTAGTTTACTGTGGCAAACTCAATGAGGGCAGAGAAGACAAAGGCATAGCAGACAGCGATGAACCAGTCCATAGCTGTGGCATAGGCCACTTTGGGAAGTGAGTTCCTCGCACTGATACTGAGAGTGGTCATGGTCAGGACAGTGGTCACTCCTGCAGGAAGATAAACAAACAAGATGGAAACCTGTTTTAATGCTGGACAACTCAGATCCTGTCAGTAGTTAAAGGCAGTTTGTGAATGCATAGAAACAAGAATGTGAGGTGGTATGATTTGTATCAAAAAGGAGAATTAAGCATTATAAAGATGAGTTTATCACATTGCTCAACCACAACATCATCTGCTGGGAACTGTGATGAGACACTGTCAGAGAGTAACTGGGTCAAAGCATTTCTAATAGTGTGGTGCTCATCATAGAACAGGCTACTGCAGATGTTTACACACCACGTAACATCAGCCCAAGCTGCAAAGAATCTGACGCTCATTTCGGACGATCGTGGAGAACAGCTGGTTTGTAGAGCAGATATAAAATATGCAAAGAGGACCCTCCCACTAACATGCTGTATGTGGACAGATGTTTAAATACACATAAACATGGGATCAACATAGACATTTTTAGCTATTTATAGAATTTTTCTTTCAGCTTTATTTCAAACCTTTAAAACCAGCTGTTTTTCTGTCTTGTTACTTGCACATTTTGAAAGGCAACATCAATGCTGAAAGGTGTATACAGATTTTAGAGCAACATTTGATATCATCCAGACAACATCTTCTTCAGGGACGGCCTTGCATATTTCAGCAAGACAATGGTAAACTGTATACTGCATCTATTACAACCTCATGGCGTCATTGTAGAGGAGTCAGAGGTGCTATTTTGACCAATTGAAAACATTTGGAGTGTCATGAAACTCAAAATATAACAAGGGTGAGCCAGGACAGCTAGACTTCTATATTAGTCAAGAATGGGATGCCAGTCATCTCCCGAACGTCCAGAACTGGTTGTTTCAGTTCCCAGACATGCAGACCGAGGAAGGAATAGGGTGAACATGACCCTATCCCAGCTTTCTTCAGGCCTGTTGCAGCAATCAAATTCAAGATGCGCTAATATTTTTCATAAATTAGTAAAATGCCTCACTTACAATACTCAAAATGTTGTGCTATTTTGAATGAAAAGTTTTTGCAAATCATTGCATTTTGTTTTCATTTATATCTTATGTAGCACCCCAACTTTTTTTAATATATATAGACTCTTGCAGACAAGCAGGATTTTTTTCTGTTGATATTTGTTCAGTTTTTTGTCATTATACCATCAATTCACACAACAGCTTTCTTTTGTTCCTTAGTAGTGGCTACAGTCATATTCTGAATACAATATAAATTCAACTCAGATCTCTTAAAAAGCTATAATATACAAACTGTGGTTAAACCCATGGCTCATGCCTAATCTAGAAAGACAAAAATAGAAAGAAATTATTCACACTAATTGAGTGAGTTTGAAAATGACAAACTACATGACAAATAAAGGGCACATGCATTAACAAGGAATGATAGTTGCCCTAAAACAAAATCAACAACCACATGATGTAGCGGTGTTCATGGAATTGTGTTTTCAGCCTTCCTAAATGCAAAATAAGTTGGTGCTGAGTTATTACACACATCCCAAAATGTTACTGTTTCCCCTCAGAATTATGAATTCACTTTTTACTTCTTCCTCAGTTATGGTGTTAAGTGATGAATCACAGACTCCTCATCCTCCCACTCTCTTTTCACATGCTTTTGCTGTTGCCGACTGGGTGCTGAGGCATGTACTATAAAGGATGGTTATGATGCTCTCATTACTCACAGCCAAATAATTGATTGGTCTTTGCCCATAACCAAGCAAGATACCTTTGATGGATTTAGTGGATCTGCATAGTTGGAATGCTGGGTATGTGTGCATTTCTAATGTTCATTAGAGCTCTGAAGGGGCAAATACTGTAAGTAGGTCAAAGGTATTTGTCTGAAGACATATAGAGCTTAAACTGGTCAACACAGATGAAGCAGGACAACATGAAGATAATAAGTAGCTACAGTTAAATGCGGGCATTGGGTTGTACCTTTAAATAGCAACCTTTATGCTGTGGTGTGTGTATTTATAAAGTTATGTTATATCACAGAATCCACACATACTCGTGATCTGCACTGCACCAACTGCTAAGTAGGCCAACGTGTGGTTTCTTGATTTATTGTTATGGGAATGCATGGCAACAGAAGATATAAAGACATGAAGTGATGCTCGCTCAATTATTCATACCAGATTTTCCCTCACAAATCTGTTCACATGTTGCCAATTCTGTTTAAGAATATGCCAATGAGACCAAATTAGGTGAAAGATGAAAATGGTTCAATGCAGAAAAGTTTTATATTGTTAGACACCGGCCGAAGGCTTTATAAGGTCTGCTACAGTTCATAAATCTGTAAAACATCTAACACTGGAGTCAAATGCTGCTACTTTATCTAAGTAGCTGTGGCATGTCAGGTACGTGTAAATACAACTTAGAGAATCAACACATACTAAGCCTCACTTAAGGTATAAATTGACTGGAGGCATCAGCTTAATGTCATGATTTTAATCATTTCAAGTTGGAGAATGCTTCCTTGAAACTTGCCTTGGAGTACATACGTTTAATACTGAGGTGTCGTTGTTTATCAGTCGGACACCAGGACATTCACTACTGGAGCCTGTGTAGCCAGACAAAAGTCATTTAGCCATCAATCCTGCATCTGATCTTGGATCTTCTGAGGTAAGATGGAGGAATATATTTGTACCACCTGTGTTTGTTTCTTGAGTGACCAGAAAAGACCCTGTACAGCATTGCTCAGGTATTTTTCTTCCTTTTTTTTTTTTCTTAATCAGTCTTTTTAAACGATGTAGTTTTGGAAAGATCGTATGTTTTTTGTTTTTAAATGATTTCCTGTCTCATTCACAGGGCTTCATGTGCAGCTACTTTATCATGGCCCTAAGGTGTCAAATGTGACTGTAATGACTGTAAAGACCATCTATGAATCTAAGAAAGCCTTACAGCTTTGACAAAAAGGCAGTATTAGACATCCTGACAACATGAGAATAAAAACTCTGTACATATGATATATATATTTTCACAGCATTAACCCTGCATTTTAAAGGGTCCTGATAAAGCTGTATGTGAGGCACAAGGAGTGGACCGGACTGCGATATGTCACATTCACCAGTATATCAATGTCTTTTATGGGGGACGATGAAAGCAGCACCATTGGGTATTACACAAGTCCTTAGAAAAGCACTCTGATGCTTGGTATCTCATGTAGCTTACTGTGTTTGGCAAGCTCTGTTGTCATGGAAACAAGTCTTCTATCTACTGTGACTTGTTAATACCACAAAAGAGAGAGAGAAGGGATGGGGTGCGATTTGGTGTTAACATTTGAAATAATCTATGGATTGTATTATTACAAAGGGATGCCTGGCTTAACTCTTTGCAGACACCAATGCATCTAAGGGTTGTAGGTGTATAACTGTTTACTGTCACCTGCATATAATTGTAAAAGTGTGTGTGCGTCACTGTGCTAACAAGGTCAAATTGTTTTTCTACCTCCAGTGTAAAGGGTCCTCCTTTGTGTCTACTTTGTGACAGGGCCTACATAGGAATCATTAACAACAAAAGTAAGTTGATTCATTACAGCATGACTACAGAGCTGGTTTTAAATTACTCTATTTGATACATAGTAACTAATAGACTTGAGGTTTTGAAGGCTGTTAATGAACAAAGGCACTGATATGAAAAGTGAATTGATAGTAAATATAATTGCATTCTAGAGAGTTCCTTCCACCTCAGTTTAACTCTGTCTGAACTAACAGGACTTTTGCCTTTATTTACAGACTCTTTTAAATACTCACACACACATATTGGGTAAGGATAAAAACTGTGAAGATATAGAGAAAATGGTGGGGAAAGAAAAAAATATGGTAAATGAATTAGAGATTAAAGGTAGTGAATCAAAATGAAAATAAAACAAAATCTGTGGTTTGAGGGATGGCACTGCTGGAACATTTCTATCTGACTACAGTTCAAAAGTTCACTTTTGGGAAATGCATGGTAAATCATTAAATTTGATTGATAATTTTCTGACAGACTAAGGTAAAGCTTATAGGAAATTAGATTCAATATCAGTCATTAATATACTACAACATTGGTGCTCAGTTGCCTGCATTAGGCTACTATTCAGAAAATAAACTGTTCTAGGCATCAATAAGAATGAAAAAAAGGCTTTTTGACAAAAAACTTTATTTTGTACTGAAGATCAAATAATTATTCTACATGAATCACTAAGTCATTGCTTTATTATTATTGTCATTCTGTCACATGATTTGTTTGCCCATGACTGACAACCCTTGAATGAGAGCTTTCAAGCAATCTGACCTATCTCAGCCAAGCAAGCAAAACGCTCATGCCATTGCATCACAGTCACATCACAGACAAAACCCTGTCTGGGACAATGAGCCTTCAGGAAAATGTCTCTCCCTTTCTGTCACGCCCCATAGTTCCAAGCACAACTTTGCCTCAGACAGTGTTATGACAGTGAACGCAACCAATCAAACATGACAATCAAAATGTGGGTCAAAAGTACATTGTAAAGTGGGACGTCTGCTCACTCAAAGAATTCTCAGACCGCTACTAGACGCTATGAAGACCTTCCAATAAAGATGGTACAAAGGATTAAGTTTAAAACCATTTATGGTATGTCTGAACACATGAACATAGACAGGATAGACAAGACTTGTCAAGATTTAAAGATGCAAACAGCGTAACAATGTCAGGGATTCTTATGAATAATGCAATTGCTTTAACTGCACAGACATCAGTGGGAGGACATTTAACCACAGTCCAGCTTGGTCTCAAAGAAATATATAAAATGACTCATAACACCTCAATACATAGTGGAGGCGCCTGACGTGTCAAAATCAGTGCCTCCACCACATAATAAGATACTCCTCCAGTGACTTGGTTATCATGGGCACAAGTACCAGGAGGTGGTGATGACACAACCACTTCTGTACAAGCTCTGAGAATGCACAAAAATCTGCTGCAACTGTTGTTTTTCAGGTATGATTATTGCCCAAACCTAACCAAACTATGACCCACATAATCTGAAAAAAAAAACTCAAAATAACAAGCTAGCAAGCAACAATCAGACTCAAGTTAAACTGCAGGCTTGGACTTGGCCTTGCTGTGCTGGCGCTCCACCGCTATTGACTTTAACTTGAAGTTTCAATACACCACATGCCACTGTCATGTACTGAGCTGTGAAACTAGTCAGGACCATTCCACATGATTATCTCAGACCAAGTTACATTAGATAAAAACCCTTGACTTTGAGGTGAAAGTGACACTGATATGTTGTATGTCAGTGCCACTACACAAAAATGTAGTCAATTATGATATTTTTGTGTTGTTGTTTTTTTAATTTTCAATATTTACCCATTAGCTACTTGTTACATTGATATACTGTACTTCCTTTTTAATTAGTTAAAAACAATATTTAGTCCTAATAATGTATAAATGTAAATGTTTTTTTTCAACTTATTGCAGAATATTCATATTCAAACGTTAAAGAGTGCGCTAATGTTGAATCTTGTCGAGCGAGTGAACAGGCCTGACTGTTGGAGTTGTCAAGCACCTTCTTTACATTGCCTAAAACAGTCCCAAGATTGAGGCTGTCTTTGTAGCGTGTCTATCAACGTTCCCACTGTGCAGTAGATACTCATTTATTTATGCCTTATCAATAACTGAAGCCTCACGGAAGCCTGACTCTGAGACACATTAGCTTCAGCATCACTAAATCATCTTTGGCTTACATAAATAAAGAAATAAAGCAACATGTTGATTGGCAGGTGATTAAATGACTGTGCCAGCACCACAGCTGTGAGATTTAAATCAAGCACACGCATGCAAATGCACACACACACACATACATGCACACACACGCACACACGGAGACACACATACACAGACATGTTACAGTAAATAACAGCTCTGCCTACAATGTCAAAGAGTGATCATGACTATAAGCATACCCACTGGTGCAAAACAGCATGCTCACATGTGGTAGACAAACACACACAGTGACACATGCTCACATTTGGGTACAAATGTGTGAGCTTGTGTATGGGTACAAGCACATTCAATTTCCACCACTCACACACAAGGTGTTATTCCTTAATGAGCAGATACATTAAACTGCATCATGGGAGAATCAATAAATACCCAGCCATTCGCTTCTAAAGAGGAGAGATGGGAGCAAGCTAATCTTCTGAGCGCCGCTGTCCCTGACAGCTCAGAGAAACGGAGAGGGAGGGGAGGGGAGGGGAGGGGAGGGGGAGGGAGGGAAGGAAGGAGGAGGGAAGAGAGCACCACATCAGCACCATCAGTGGCTGTTTCCTTTCGGTTTCATTTGGGCTGCAAATAAATTGTTAACAGTTTTCCACAACACCGAACTAGCTATAAACTAATCAGCCTCTTAATCGGCACAGTGATAAATAAGATAACTCTACCAACTGCTGTGTTTTTAAATTGCCTATTCATCTACAGGGCAGGCTTTGGGAAAAATAAGATTTAGTACAGATGCTTTGCTTCACAGTCACACAATGTAATTTGAACAGGCTTGTCAATGCTGCGTTTGTTCACTCTAATGCTGTTTCTGTATCAGCTTTGGACATCAGATCACATCTGTACTTATATGAAAGCATACATTATTACAACAGTTGTTTTTTAGGTATTAGTGATGCGTTTGATACATTTTGAATGTGTTCTGAAATAGAAAAAAGAAAAAACTGAGCTGTAAATAAGTACCTCTGGTACAACTAAAGCGCAACTTCACAATTTAGTCATTTCTCCTACATCAAGTAAAATAATAAAAAGGAATTTGTACACTTGGCCCTTAATAGACATTTGCTTTTCTTAATGCACAGTGACATTCTGATGATTGACCTTAATTTAAATAAGACAATCTTCCAAATATAGTCTTTGCATTAGTTACAAAAAGGATTTGTAACTTATATTTCCATTTATATATTACAGAGTATAGTCTGATCAATGACCCATACGAGCTGTACACCCCCCTGCAGCTTTGAAATGTTTTCACTGATCCAAAGTCTAAATAACTCATCCCAAAAGTGTGTTCTTTTCATTGAAAGCCACCCTGTTCTGGCCTGACATTGCTAGAAGCAGCGACATAATCCACACAATGCCATGAAAAATTATTGAAAACAGTAGCAGATAACAGTCTCATTTCATATTTCTTTTTATATGAAAGAAATGCCATCACTGTCAATAATTAGGAGCATTCTGAAAATAAGTTATCATCATTGTTCTTAAGTGGTAGTCTACTTGTTTTTCTAATAACTTAGCTAGAGAACCTTTTAGATGTTACAAAGTAATTAATAAAAATATCCAATGTTGTTTTGATAAACCTAACTGTGAAATGGTGTTGCCTAAACCTAACCAAAGAGCAAGTGAAACCAAAAGTAACAGTAAATGAAGACAATGAGGAAGTGAAAAAAGAGTTGCAAGGTCGTGTCAAAGTGGAGGCTAAAAAAACCCACAAAAAGTTGAATACAAACAAAGGCAGTAAAATGCATTTCCCTCTGTACACAGTAAGCATTACAAGCAATTATGGTACCTTTGACATGCAGCATAGCAGTCCCAGGTTTACACTACCAGGTAGCTTTTATTAATGTTGCATTTTGCACATTTATCACCAAGATACACTGTATATGGGCAATACAAGGGCTTCAGAGTCAGGACTTTCAGGGACATATTAATCTTAACACCACAGCAGACAGATACAATGGTTTTTGATTTACGGTAGCCTATTTATATTTGACTGAGATAAGAGTCAAAGGATTTAGATGCCAATGGGAGCTCTTGGGTGTCCTCTTAATGATTTCATTTATGTTGATATTGACATTTTAACCTCTTTGAAACCAACCTCATTCATCTGTTGTTCTAAATGTTGTACATTAATCACACAAATGGCCAGCACAGTATATTAGTATGTGTGTCACTCTGTGTCTTGATAGATATGTGACCAGGTGTGTGTGTGTGTGTGTGTGAGTTCACATGCATGTGTGCACTCTATATGCATCTAATCTCATGAAGCAGAACCATTCATGATCGCATGAGGGACACACACATGCCCCAGATAGTTTGAATCTAATCTAGGACATCCTCGTTTTCTCACAACACGTGACAAGCATCGCAGGTAAGCAAGCTGTGGCACACACAGACACATGAGAACACTCACAGCTCATATAGGAAGACACCAAAACTTTGCGGGAAGATTAAAAAAAAACTGCTGGAATAGATTGCGGAGAAGCAAAATCTGGTGCCTCTGTAATGATTCTGGGAAATCTTTTTCAGTAGTGGGCCAAGGGAAACACTGACATCCATGAGAAGAAGATTAAGAAAGAAAGAGCAAGTGTGGGAGAGGGAAGTAAAAGAAGAAGAAGGAAGTGTGTAGAGTGAGGTAACTCAAGGACATTCTGCCTGCTGCTGTGCTTTGCTGCTACAGAGCATGCTGCACACTAGCAAGAGCTTCCCTTTTGGGTGGTATTATGTAAGACCATTGTGTGACAGACAGACAGATACACACAAGATACACACAGACACATGCAAACACACAATCCTTATTTAACACACTAGGCAACGTGAACATGCACACCAAAACACAGTGATGAACACTTACATGACACACAGTCAGGCGCATTCGTACAACATGTAGTCTCACATTCCGAGCACATATTTCTAAATTAACACTTTGCTGTGCTTAAGATTCAACTCCAGCTAGCAGCAACTGATTCAATTTCATGTTCACCTCACTGGTGCAAAGACAGAGCAGAACAGAACAGGATAGAAATATTTTGCAGAAGACTTGGTCCAACGAAGCAATTGGACAGTTCCCTTTTAATGTCCTTTAACATTTTCTTTTTGACATGTTTGGAAATGAACCTACTGGCTCTTAGAGAGTTACATTGATCCTGTGGTTTTGTAATAACTGTAAAGTTTCAAAGCAGTCAGCAGACTGTTAAAGCATGTAAAAGCTTGTCCTCCGCTATATTTCTATCTGTGTAGATTCAACAACCTATAAATGTTTCTTCAGAGGTGTTTACTGGCTTATTTTACTATGCAATGCTAGGCTAATCCAGCTTTAGCTCCAGCACTCTTGGCAAAATACAAAACAAATGTGTTTTCCAAAATGTTTCACTATTTCTGTGTACTGTGATTTATTTTCTTGTCCAAATCAGGAAGGAAAAATAATCAACTTAGATAGGAAACTCTAAGCTTAACATCATGAAGGTGTACTCTCACAAGGAGGTCATGCATTGCATTGCATTGAAAATAAGAATGTGTTGTTCACACTGGAGCAACTGAACAAACTCAGGGCCATTATTCACCGTATTTTAAGAAGCTGTATCCAATAACTTTTACTTATAAAAGGAAATGTGTTTCTGCCTTGCAATTCAGTGCATTGATGAGTTTAAAACAGATTTTGTTTATCCATATAAAGCAAATTGTAATGAAGTAATTAATGTATTTGATAATTGATATTTGAAAACCTTTGAAAATTTAATTGTTTTGTAACAATGTACCATCCTGATGTACTAAATGGCCTCATTGTGTAGTAGCACCACACAATATAGCTTACTAAAAGAAAATGACATTATAATGGGTTACACATTATTTGAAAATCACAGTTAAGTGGTTTTTCAAACAACCTGATACTTAGTAAGTTATAACAGATTGTACAACTGATTATTTACAGTCATTAGGCATCTTGAATCGCTTAAAAAATGTCATTGTAAATTGGTTTAAATTAACATGCAATGTTGAATTGGGGCATAATAATGACATTCGGAGGCTGTATGAAGCATTTGTACTACTAACATGGTTTCCCCCCTTTTATTATATCTTCAAGCATCCCAGATGGTTTACTGTCATGCTCTTAGCTGCTATAGTTTGTAGCCTGTGCCTAATGTGCTATGATCGTGTCTTCCACACTGATTTCCCAACAACAGACTTGAAACCCTCTGCTGATGGACTTGATTGCTGTAGCCACAGATGTTTAGAGGAGAAGAGAGCAGACAACTCACCGAAGACGGTTCTGGCAGGGACAGATTCTCTGTTGAGCCAGAAAGACACTTGGGAGAGGATGACTGTCATGATGCAGGGTAGATATGTCTGGATCACAAAGTAACCAATTTTCCTCTTCAGGAGGAAGTGAGTTGTCATCACAACATACTCTCCTGTTGTGCACGAGATAGAATGCAGGAAGAGTTATTATAAATGCACAAACAAGCTCTAATTGGGGTTACAACATTAAAGTGTTCAATCTAGATTTTAATTTGAGATGGTTTACATCAATACCTTTAGTCATTCCTAAACTTAAACCAAAGCAGTCAAAAAACATTTCATGGTGATAAGGTGGTATCCTCAGATGGGCGAGTCTGGAATCTTATCAATATGGATGAGCAATATTTGAATAAATAATTCAATTCAAAGCTAAAGACCTGACTAAAATACAGCTCTTATACAAACGTGGTTCAAAGTGGCTGCAGTAAAGTTCCAAAGGTAAGAACAGAGTGAAGGAAGATTCGAACATCTGGTAATGTCCTAAAGCTCTGGCATAAACACATCTACATGAATAGGGTGAGGAAGTGGGGGTGTCTTAAGAATTGCCCTGTGCCAGCTGTGGGCAACTCTACAAACAGGCCACACATTCTAAGCCGTGACAAATTTGGCCAGTATCTATTGACCAAAATAAGGTGGAAGAGAAGAAATAGGGGCCAGTAGGGAAATATAGAATCTGGGACATGGTCTGCCATTTATACAGCAACAAATTGATGTCATCAAAGATGCTGATGAACTGAAGCAGCTCTCAAAGTGTTTCATTGTGCAGTTATGAAGGATGAACAAGGCTTATATTTTTTGAGGAGCAACAAGTGGGTCTGCATGTCTTTGTAAGCATTGATGAGTAGTACAGCATAATGTATGTGGGCTAAAGCTTACCTGTGCTGGACTGCACCACACCAGAATCCACACTCTGCCCCATCAGATCATACTGGTTCAACCTGGAGCCATCCTCTGCCACCACCACAGACTGAGCAGCCCCTCTGGTCCACACGTACACCACTTCTGCTCTAGTGTAAGCATCTGACAAGAAATGTTGTAAAAAATTATCAATTGTTTTGAAGCAGTGAGAGATTGCAGTAAAAAGAAAAAAAAACAGAACAACTAAATTAAGGCTTTCTTCTTGAATCATCTTGTTTTTTCTTACCTCATCACATTTAGGCTCATCTAGTCTCCTTGTCTAGTCTGCTCTTATATCAGTGCCTCCTGTCAGACTAATTTGCTATTTAAACACATTATCCTTATTGTGGTGTCTGCATGCATCATCTCCGCTGTTTTATCTAATATTTTTCCCTTTTATTATCTAATTACATCTTGTCTATATCTTATTAGGTCTTCTTATACATTGTATTAGGTAATATGTTGTGTCACATCATGCCACGTTGCATCATGCCATCCCAATCTTATAGGAAAATAAACAAACAGCATCTCAACAGGACAACATGACCTTAAAGTAGCCAAGTCAGTTTTTTCTTCCCTCTGGCCACCCAACCTGTCAAAGCTGCAGCGTGGCTCGACCACTGCAGAGGAAAGGATGGCTCAGCTGCAGACTGCAGCACGAGGACAAGAGCTCATCACTAAAATATTTAGCGAGTGAGTTCAATTTAAAGCAGTTTAAGGCTTGGTCCTCTCACTCACGCTGTGCAGCTGTCTGAGGATTGGCATGGAGGCAGCGTGACGTTCTCTTTTCTGTTGGCTTAATGCTTGCTGTATTTTTTGCTCTTTCCACCCAAACCCCCACAACCAGCCCCAGGCCCATTACTTTTACTCTCCGGTTTTCCCCTCATTTTCTATTCTTATCCCTAACCTCCATCATTCAATCTCTTGTTATGTTCTCTTAAGGATGATGCAGGGTAGCTGCAGCTGTCAGCAGTGAGCAGCTGGTGTGATGCTCTGGCAATATTACGGAAAGTAGTGCGTGCTGCATGCCTGCCAGCATCTAGGAGGGTCTGACAGGGCTGAATGAGTGGGGCTGTTACCATGCCTTACTCTTCCAGTTAGGTGAAGAAGTCTCAGAGCATCTACTGTATATAGAGATATACTGCATGTGTGTGCCTTTGTGGCAAATTCATTAGCATATCTTTTTTTTTTTTCAATTTTTGTATAGAAGACTATGTGACTACTGAGGCTACTTACAGCTCCCAAACTTCAGTGGACAGGCATGTGCATCCATAGGGAAGTCCTCTAGATGCATGGGACATTCTGCTCTTACTGTAAGCCTAGAAAGATACATCCAGATGTGAACAAAATCAAAAACAAGAAGCACAAATAATGTGGAAAAACCAATAAAAGAAATCATGTAAACTGGAGGGCAGGAGCTAGAAGTAGTAGAATGTAGTGCCAGTTAGACATCAGGAACATGTGATTTGATCATTTTTGAAATAGCATAGAGGGTACACAGATTCTTTTCCCAAACAGAAATGTTCCAGTTCCCCGAGCTGCAAGCTTCTATTTCCTTACAGCTCGGTGGAAAAACAGCATGTCAGGCCACCCGTGACACACTAATCTCCCATCTATCCCTCATCTCACTCATCTGTGACACCAATATGGGCTCTATCTCCCCCCCTCCTCCTCTTGGTAAACACATTGAAACAAATGTTTAACAATCCTTCTCTTAGACATCTCATATTAGCATCAGCCAGTGGCACACATCAAGGTCTATACTGTCATGAGGGGTTTATTTACCCGTCCTCTGCTGAAGGCTGCTGAGGTGCCACAAGTAGTTCTAAACTCAGCTCCTCGCAAATGTCAGGTAGCATCTCCAAAGTGATAACTTATGTTTAAAACCCATAATAGTGCTCCTGGTGGGCACGACCATTGGAACATAGCAGTTTGTGATAAAACTGTATCTGGCTGACCACTTTCCAAGGGACATTTGATGAAAAGCATAAAAATAAAAGTTTAATAGTGTTGTAAATCATCTTTGTGTAAAAGGAACCATACATACAGTAACACATTTTAAGAGGATTATTTGATGCATTCAGGGTTTGAAAGGGTAAAAGCAGAACACACCGAAAAGTCTTGTCTGAAAAACTGTTTCAATATGCATGCATCAAACTTTTATTTTTGACAACCAAATCACATCATTATCCAGGTTTCCATTCACTTCTGAAACAAATATAAAGTGATCTTTTGAAAAGCAACAAAAATAAAAGTGAATCTGCTTTGGTTGCATAGTGTATCAGCTATGGTGCTAATGATTGTGATTCAGTAGACATGGTTGTTCTGACCAGAAACTCAAACTCTCACCTTGAGAGAAAAATAAAAGGAAAATGAAAGCTCTTCATGATACTTTGCTTGCTTTAATCCCAGGGAATATCTTGGATATTTTTAACACATCTGGAAAGATGCTGGTCAGATGAGTTTGCAAGCTCATTTCAGAAAAAAACTGGCAAGTAAGGTCATTTGAATATTTGCCAGGTTAGATGGTTGCAAAGTTGTTTCAATCACTCTTAATGCTCAAGTAAACCAATTAAAGAAAGGCAAAAAAAGACCAGCTAGCTTTCCAAGTTCCTCCAGTTTATGAATGTTATACCATTCACCCCATTTTTAACTCTTGTAATATAGATTCTCTGTGCCCTTGGCCCTCACTACTCTTCATAATGTATATGCTATACATTATTATTTGCACAGATGTAATAGATGATGTCTCCCTACCTCATGGTGTACAGTAGTGTGCCTTCCTCTGTAATCCGCAGCAGCTTATTTGGCATTGTCATGTTGTGGGCCACTGACTTCTTGCCATTGTGGAAGAAAGTGTCAGGGGTCCAGATCTTGCTGGCCATCAAATTGTTGAGACGCAACACAGCCATGGGGCCTGTGAACTTTAATCTTTCATCCTTCCAGCTCTGTCTGAAGAAGACATCAATGGTATACTCCTACAGGTGGGATGACGAGGGGAGAGCCAGACAGAAAAGTCAACAAATAGCTAAGTTTCCTGTCCTGTAGCAGTTTCCTTTCTGATTTTACCTGCTGCTGGCTTGGAAAAGATGTTGAGTAATGCAACCAAACTTTTCCTTTTTGCCCTTTTTCATGTTATCACATTTTAGTTTTTTTTCTTCCCTGTGTCACTTTGACTTTCTCTTGCTAGTCTTTGCCCAGTTTTGCTGCTGGTAACTGTCTCTTAAAGTTAAAGGCTTTGGCAAACAAAGTGAGGATCTAGTAGATGGAAGTTCATGACTTCCTGACTTTTCTAAAAGAATGCCTCAGTTGTTGTGCTGTCATCATTCTCTATTGTACACGGTAGTATGTGTGACTGCTTTTCAAATTCATTCCAGTCACTTATTTACATATTTTTTGTCTGACCAGTTCAATTACAATATGCAAATAGAGAATAATTTGATATACAGTCCTTTGGTATTACATTGTTAGGTAAGTGCAGAAAATTATTATTGTTAGCATTTAGTTTTGGGAAAACGTCTCCGCTCAGTAATCTAAATTACACTGGACACAAAAAGGAAGCACTGGACATAAAATTAGGCGGACATTTCATTTTCAGGCCAGCTAATGACTATAGCTGAAAGGAGATTTTAATGGTTCCACATGACTGCCCGCCAGAGTAAAGAGAGCCTGTAAAAATCACAGCACATTTTTTTTGTTCCCTTCACCCTATTTCCGCTTGGTTCTTGTAAGATAATAAGTGTGAACTGAAACAGAGCTTCAAGGTAATAGAGGAGGATAGGGAAAGGCTACAGATGGAGAAAATGTTATTTGGCTCTTCCTTCTGGTCTTAACAGAACAGTGAAATAGTTCAGGCCTGCATGTCATCCACTGCAATTAACTGAGATTATGTCAAATAGAGTAGACGCACTTCATGTGCATAAAAAAGGAGTGAATCATTTGAATGAGATTAATTGGTTTCTGGTGCAGCGGGCAAAGATCACTTACTCAGAAGCATTCTTGCTAACTCAAGAATGTTAAAGAGGACTAAGGAAATCATAAAAGGCAATAATTCATATTTAGATTTTTTTGGCTATTGAAATTTTGCTGCATTAATTCCCACCTATTTTAAAATCATCTTGTATAACGGTTGTATTTACTAAAAATCATACATAGCAATTCTGAAGCAATTGTAACTTGTTTCAGGAGCAAAAGTGACATCCGCTTTATATATCTTGTACTTTTTAAAAGCCCAACCAATCACCATCTGATAATTTTGTTTATTCGTCTCCTTTTTCTTTAATTTGCACTTCAACTCTGATATCTATATTACAGATCAATAACAGATCAGCATGAGGTTACTTTTTGAAAATTAAAAATAATATTAAATCTTGCCCTTCAAGGTTGTAAACTTAAAGTGTAACTTATCGATAAGCTACAGCTAGTCAGACAAATAAAGAGATCATCTTCAAATGACATCTTTATGAGTCGATGACAGCTACAGCCAGTGGCTACGGAAGCCGTTCATGGCAGCTCTTGCAGGTTGAAATCAAGACGAACACATTATAAATGAATTCGTTATCACGAGAAAACGATCTTTGTTATCTCGAGATAATTAAATAATGAATTCGTTATCACGGGAAAACGATCTTTGTTATCTCAAGATAACGTAATAATAAGTCGTTATCACGAGATAAGAGTGCATAAAATAATATAAATCCACGGCCGTTCTCGGCTTCCGTATAAACGACAAACAAATTGAGGCTATTTTTCAATATTCTGCAACAAATAAACAGGGTTTGGTGTCACCGAGCTTTTGACAAATCACATAACTCTTGTGAAATATATGAATTAATACATTTCACAGGTGACAGTTTTATTAAAACACAACAAGTTAATGAATCATCATCAGTACATAATTTATAGTTTCGAGACCACTGCGTCCGGAGAAGTGAGAAGACAGGTATGAGGGTGGAGGAAACGAGTGACATTTACAGAGGCGAAAAGAGTCTTACCATGTCATGGTCCGAAACTGGTCCGATGCTAGTCACAAAAATGTCAGTCTTGACTTCAGTTACACGCTCTGTTGAAGCAGGAAATTGCCAGAGTGTGTGACTATCAGTGGCATTCATTAGCCCCTAACTACTTGTTAATACAAGACCACCTGGCTATATCCCCTGATCCATTCAGTCTATGCAGCAATATTTTTAACACTTAGAGATATACCCCCCCACCCCCCCACCCCCTCCCACCCCCCCCACCCCCCCTCCCACACACACACACACACAGAAGAAAAAAAATAAAATCAAAAAAATAATCCTCGATTTCAGGTGCCAATAACCATTCCTGTGTCATTGGTCTCAATATCAGCTCCCTTACCACGACACAGGTTGAATCGCCTAATAGATTTGAGTTTTGCTAAAAAAAAAGCCACTCTTGCCCTGTAATATTGAAAATCAACATGGGACCGCTGTTTAGGGATTAATTACGAGGTGGTGGCAAAGAGGACTTGAGCACATGTTTTTATATGTGTGAAAGGGTTCCTTCCTTGAAACTGTCAAACTGAAATGTAACACCATGATTTATAATTGATACCAAACATAATCCGCAATTTCTTCCCCTCGGCTGCTGAACTTCTAGCAGCCCTGGTTTCATTCACCTGTCTGTTTGACGTCTGCTGCCTCGCAATCTTCCGTGTCCTTCCAATTTCCACTCTAAAAGTTTTCCTCCTTTTTCTTTTTCTTTCACTCTCTATTTCTGTCTTGTTATCTTTTTCCCTTATTTTCCATTTCTAGGATTTGTCTCTCGGTCTCCCTGCCATGTTGCTTCTCTCTCTAACAATTTATAGCTGACAATAGAGTGAATGAAAGCCCACACAGAAAAATGACATTCGCTGTGTGATATTGCAAGTCCCGGTATTATAACAACTTGACAAAAGCAGCAGGTAAATAATGAGCCTCCACTTCTTCTTTTTTTTAAATGATCAAACAAGAATGTTACACTGTAAGCAAGCCTACTTCCATCATTTTCAGTCATATGAAACTTATTCTGCGTTTTCATGTGGTTAGGAAAATACTTCCAGGGTTACATTTGTATAATTACAAAAAAAATTGGTGCAAAGAGCCGTCATAATGGACAAAAGATATTCAATGACTTGAGTTTACTGACCTCCCAGTCCTGGCCTGAGGCGATTGTCATAGCCATCCAGAAGGCTGTCTAAGATCTTGGTGAACACTGTAGTGTTATCTTTTTGTTCATCTGTCATGCCGTTCTGCCCGGAGCTGGCAAAGCAAAGAAGACAATTTAAAGTCACAGCTATAATCCAAAATTGCCAGCAGAGTAACAACAAACTATATGAATCATAGTGCATAACAAAGACAAAAAAAGATTATTTCAGCTATGTAGATGGCAAGGAAGCTATGTAGAGCATGGGAAGCACATGGTGCATCATGAATCACACTGTGAAAACACTGACAAGAAAACTGTATAACACTGACTAATTTCACTGCTAATTTACAATTCATAGTGTGTGACTATGAGATTTTAAATGACATTGAGATGAATAATCAAGTCATTGTGTGGAGGTGGAATGGAAAGTAAAATTCTTAGTTCGGCCATGTTTTCTAGTACAGTTCATGTGGCGAGGAAACATTGTTTTAGCTAACATTGTCTTATTCATTGGCATGTATGACTGTTTAAAGAGTACACGTGCAGGCACACACAAATCTGCGTGTAGGCTCAATGTAGGGAGGAGCGAACGAAACAAAGAGTGGCTATAGAGAAATCATAATATATCATTTATACTGTAATATGGTATTTTAGATGACAAAGGCCTTGCTGAATGTGCTCTTTGAACAACATGAAACAAATGCTTAGAGCAATGCCAAAAACACTCACAATCGTTAATTGTGAGAGCAGGATTTGCATCTCCATACATAAATATTTCAACACACCCCGAATCAGGGGAAACAACTGCTAATTACAAAGAGAAGTGTAGTATAAAAGCAGGATATGACATATCTGATACAGATCATCCTCTTTCTATTTGTCACATCAGTAGGATTTGGATTGATTGCACGCAAAAAAAACAGCAAGTGTTTAAACACAAGCTCTGCTTGCTGAACGGCTCCAAGGAGAGGGAGAGGTCATCAAGATTAGTTAGCAGGGACCTGCAATGGGAGAAAAGGAATGCGCAGGAGGGAGAGGAGCATCTGGAGAAACGGGGGTTAAAGCTCTAAAGAGAGTACAGTAGGGAGAAAACAAAATGAAGATAACAGAGAAAGGGGGAGAGGCATAAACCAGATGGGAGAGCAAGGTTGGAATAGGTGTGGATACCATTTTCTGTTGCTGTTCTGAGAAAAAACAACTCACAATAAAATATGTAGGACTGAGGTGGATCTTACATATCTGCACATGAGATCTCAAAATGAGGATTAACCAATAACTTCACTCACAGATTTGTATAAAACAATAGAAACAACAGAAAAAATACATGACAGAAAATGAAGAACTCTAGAGAGAAAATTAAGACAGTAGAAACCGAGAACCAATTTTAGTCTCAATCAGCTTTAGAGGCAACTGCTTTGAAACACTCAAATTTAACACAATAATTCATTTTTCTTGTTTAGATCTGAGAAACTAATTACATATAAAAACAGACTACAAACTGCATTCATGGGATGTCAGCTGAGATGGAAATAAACACAATTTCCTTCTCCCTTCCTTTGTAATATTCCCACTTTCAACATTCATGTGGGCTTTTCAGATTTGCCAAACCAAAGCTAGACACCAGTGTTTTAATCAATTTTAAAAGGGATGAAAAGATTCATCCTTACAAGTTATCAATAATAATGGTGCAATAGCACTTTTCCATTAAAATAAAGGGATCAATGAAAGGCCCTTTATCTTTTATGGGAGTTTAGGGTACTGACATGTCAAATAAGTTATTTTTACATCCTAGGAATGAACAACCCCCTATGATGCATGTCAGTATGAAACAATAATCATCTTCTTAAGGACAAATGGGAAGCATGTTGGGTGGAGATTTGAGATATATGTCATGGATAAGAAAAGAAAATGGAGAGACAAAGGTACTGTGGAAGTGCACACATGTTTATCAACTAGGGGCTACTTCTTTCTAAAACACTGTACACCATCCCCATCTACAGGTCATCTGAACAGCAACAGTGCCGTTCGCGCTAACACTGTCGGTGTCTCTGTCCATTTCTCTCCATATCTCACTCTCCCTGCTTCTCTGACTCTCCTGTCAGCCGGATATCTAATTATAAGGCAATTTATTTCGGTGGCAACATACTGTAGCAGAGCACTTGGTCCTCTTGATAACTGTGTCTTGCTGAAATCCAAAGGTGTGTGCTTGCGTACGTGTGTGATTCTATATTTGACTTCAAAAAGGGCACTGGATTATACAGTAAATCTTTGGGTGATAATTGCTTTGCAGTTTGCAGTGACAGTACCGAGGGACTGTCACTGCAGCAGTCCAGTGCTTTAACATTTTCTTTTATGTGCAGCTCATCAAGCCCAGTAAGTAAGACCCTACATTTGCAGCCTCTACATCTCAAACTAAAGCTACAGCTGTAATTAATGAGTTATATCAAATCAATTTTAAAATAATGACATACTGCGATGCGTCGTGTATTTAAAGCAGGACAAGTGTCTTCATTTCTTTTGTAGTCAGGGTGGGATGGTTAAAGCTGAAACACATATGGGATAAGGTATGGATTTGTTTCTTTTGTGGTGTCGTTGCTGTGCAAGGCAAGCTGGACAGTTTCAAGATCTAACTATTTAAGTCAACTGCCTGTGACAGTTCTACTGAATTATTCAGCTGTGAGGAAAAACCTGATCCCCGTAGACTTTGCAGGATTCTCCACAAAAACCACACAAGAACGAGAGCTTGAATGATCTTGTGCAGTTGGAACAGCTGATGGATGATCCTTTCAGAATTGTTTTATTTGTTCTCATGAATGTTTAAGTGGTTTGCATGTGCATTTATCCAAGGAGTGATATGAAATATGCAGAACACAAATGGCTGCTCAGTGTTTGAATCATGCAGGAATTAATGCAGTTACAGTCACATGACAGTGAATCTTTCTCCTGTCATCTCTAATCAAATTCTTTCATTTTTCTCCTTGTTTGCCTCCCTCTGAGCAGCTGACATCCAACACTTCAGTGTTGACACTGCGAAAAAGTGTCTGTACATTGACCCTACTATCCCTGCGGTCGCTGTCAAAAACACATATGCATTCATCTACTGCAAATATCCCAGTGCAACACAGAACATCCTCTGTACACAGCCCTGATTTGAAAACTACGAATGTAGATGTTGACCCACAAAAGGGTTAACACCAATGTAAAGTGGATAGTGACTATTTTGGTTGCTCATCTCTTCTCCCTGTGTTGCACGTCTTATTACCTCTGCAATTATAAGTATGGAGGTATCCTGTGAGGATGCCCCAGTTACAACCACAGTGAATATGTTCTGTAAGATTCTAATCCAATAAACCAATCACTAGGCAGGAAGACAGAATAACAGCCCGGCAGGTGAATGACTGTCTCTTTGGCTGAGTTGCAGATTTACAAACATACATACAAGCCAGCTGACCATTTGGCTGGCAGCAAGTCTGCAGTCAGCATGTTGCTATGTAAAATTAAGAGTTTTCCAGAAACAGCTTGATCATATAGGCTGTAGAGATTTCAGACTCTGTGCAAGGCTTCGCAATCAGGGCATATAAACAATGGGGAGATGCTTCTGTGCTTTCTGGACTTTCATGTCTTAAGAATCCTCAAATGATCCAATGTGACACACAGACAAAAATATATTCCTATGTCAAAGTTTGCTCTTACCTTTTCCCACCCAGTACGCTGTTGGTGACAAGCAAGCAAGCCAAAAGACACAGACAGGCCACCCTGCTCCGTCCACACATAGTTGCAATATGAGGACCTTTCAATGCTGGAGGTTAAAGAAAGAGAAAATTAACATAATTTTCATGTCACATACCAGTGTTACACCATTATCTCTAACATTTCATCATGTCAAAGTATCAACCAAACATGGATAAAGCGGCTGACTGTGTTCCTTTAGGGATTTTATCCAGAATCTGACCATCTCTCACAGATTCCCTTACAGCAAACGACTCAAGTCAAATGTCTCTGCCAAGCATGCCACTGACACACTCAACCCTAAGACATTACATCGTATATTATCATTTTGAATGACATGTCACATTGACAGAGACATATTCTACTCGCTAAGAATAAGGGAGACGAAATCAAAAACAATTGCTCAACGCTTTCTATGATCAGAGATGTGTGTGTGTGTGCGTTTGTGTGTAAATCCACTTTCATCATAGACGCTCAAAACATACGCATACGGCGTGTCTGCATCTGTAGCGCATAACAATTAAGAATAAATAACAAGGAAACACACTATCGAGCACACAGTACTCTATGAGAGCCCGTAGCACCTGTGAACAGCCCCTTCTAATACCCTGCAATGTGAAGCGGCGGTACCGCAAGATCACCCCCCCCCCCCCCTCCCCCCAACCCCCTTCCTAAAATAAGAACATTTGCTTCCTCCTCAAACATTTAGCTATGATGTCAGCCGGGTCACAAAGTATGCAAGCAATACCCTGCGATTTTGGGCATGCAAATTACAATACTGATTCTAACAGTCCATTATAAAAAGAATAATCGATGTGTCCACGAGAGGGCAAGATGCTTTATAATAATACATTTTTTTAAAGCACAAGAATTGTGCAAACGAGCTCAAAATGTTGCTCCTGAACCACAAACCATATATATACGAAAATGCCCATGACACTTGCTCGTGTTGAAGGTGTACTGTGTGCGGATGGGAGTCGATTGACATACAATGCTCGGTGAAAATGACACGAAAATAAAATAAATCCTTTGGCTGGCAAGGATTTAACAAAGCGAGGATGATGCAGATTAACGAATGGGGGAGAAAATCCCGCACAAGCACACTTTCTAAGTTATTCTGGGGGAATGTCACCCTCTTCCAGGAAAATATGAATATACTGAGACGAGGTAGAAATTTAGCATGCAACTGGCATCCCTACAAGGCTGGTCCAGATACATGCAATATGATCCAACCCGTGCGTGGCGGAGTAATTAAGCAAATGTGCGTTGATGATGCTTGATTCGGAGCACTGTCCGTGGTGCTGAAACCAGGTAGCATCAAATGGCTCTTCCTTGCCATAAAATTCCCTATAAAACGGCCCTAATTTCGTTGGCAAACTCTCCCTTCGCCTCAAAACTCGTCTTCAATTCTTGCGGTGTCCAGTAACAAAAAGAAAACACCCCTTTCAAAACCCGTCTGTTACCCCCCTTTCCCCTTCTTTAGCCCGATGAAAAGGCAAGGATAGAATATTACTTACAGCAGATGAGCCTGGGTATTTTGGGTGTCCGCTGACTATATCCCCAACTTTTGCGAATACCTTTTCTAACCGGACTGAAAAAGAAAAATCCTCTGTGATCTCAGATCTGACGAATTTTAGCTTGAGGCTGGAGAAGCGGCTGCTGACGATATGCGCAGGTCTCTCTCACTGTTCATTGGTTCTGTAGTGAGTTCAACTCTCAGTCTGTCAGCAACAGAAACGTTCTCCCAAACTAATAATTCTGGTCTCTGTGCCTAAACGTTTCAGGTCATCAACCGTCCCTTTAAATAAAGAGCACGGCAAACAGACAGCCGCAGACTATTTAATTTCAGAATAGGCTGTGTCAACGTAATATGAAGACAAACCCGCCCATTTTATATGCAGCACAATTTAACTTCCACTGCTGTCGCTGTAATCTCTTTTCAGTGGCTGCTAAATAAAAATCCTCTTACATTTTCAACTGGGTTTCCTTGCTTTCCCCCCATCGCGCGTTATCCGTCTGTCTCCCTGACTCCTACGTGATGATTTCCAAAGAGATACGATTCACCGTCGTTTCATTTATCAAAAGACCCTCTCCCAACCAAGACAGCTAATGCATCTTATGGACAAGGGTAACAGTCATAAAACAGACAATAAGCACTTAGGGTGAGATAAAAAGAATCGAACAAAAATGGATTGCCGCTTGAATACACGCGCACAAGCTGGGAAAAGACACCTTCAGAATTTTAAGAAAATCGTGTCCCCTCATCAGCTTGCACAGGATGAAAGACCCTCTCTCTGTGATAAATATCCTCCTCGTGTCACTCACCGTCTCCTAAAAGCCCACGTTTCGCATCGAGGCAACAGCACAATATCTCTGTTTACAGCCAAATATTCTGCTGCCACAGCCGCGCCACTCCAGACTGAGCACGGAACGGCGAGGAGCGCTGAGCTGCGTGCATCTGCAAGGGAGGAAAAAAAAAGGGGGGCTTATGATACGCGGCGTATATTTCTGTAGTCATCTGCGTATTTCAAGTTAAACTACAAATCAGAGGACATTTTAATCACCAGGGACTACTGTAGCAGAAGGCAGACGTGGACAACGAGGACATTCTTATAGGCACTTTACATCATATCAGTGTATTTTATAACCGCATAAGCCTTCTATAAATCCTAGCTGTTGATAGAATGCGTTTGACAGTAGAACAACTCATTCTTCGCCCTCAATTTTGACTGGGGGTTTATTTTCATCAGAGCAGCCAGTGTGAGCTGACAGTGTAGTCACGTCAGTCTGGTCTGCAGTGCAACGTTTCCTCTATGAGCTTGTATGTTGCCTCCTCACGCGTGGTTAAAGTAATGCATGTGCGTGATTAGTTATAAGGGACGTCACTGGCTTATGTTTATCTATCTATCTATCTATCTATCTATCTATCTATCTATCTATCTATCTATCTATCTATCTATCTATCTATCTATCTATCTATCTATCTATCTATCTATCTATCTATCTATCTATCTATCTATCTATAAGAAGAAGAAAAGACCTCCCACACTTCTTTTTTCCCATATTTTTGTACTAGTTCAATATTTCGACTCTCTGATGCTGCAGGTGCATGAGTATATTTTGAAAAAAAATAAAAAAAATCCCTCTACCACGATTTCACTCAGCTGCTTCAGTAGAATTAATGTCATTGTAATGCAAGTGGGGTATCGTTTCAAGCTGCCGCCCCCGACTTCTTAAAGCCAGTTGCCACCGCTGCATGTGACTCGAGTTGCCCGTGCGCGCGCGTGCACGTGAGGGCATGCAACGCCAACACGTGCCCGCGTGCGAGTCATTTTTACGTGCACACCCGCGACGGGAAGCTGAGAGGGAAGGAAAAGTAAGCGCGACCGCCGTTGCTTCAGCTTCCTCCAGCTTATAATAACCTTTAGCTCTGCTAAAGTGGAGAGTTTTTCTTCGCGGGAAACAGTAGGCAGCTTCTCCTAAACAGTGCAAGTGCATGACGCCGTTTAAACAGAGAGCGAACACAACCGACTTGCCTTCCGACAGCTCTATCTCTGGGCAGGTGATGGGGAAGGTTAGTGTTGTGAGGTGCGTGTGTATTTGTGTGTGTGCGTGTATATGAGTGAGTGAGTGAGTGAGTGAGTGAGTGAGTGAGTGAGTGTCTGTGTAGGGCTAAACGGAGAGAGATGGATGACGGTAATTTAGGAGGGAGATGTGCAGGTTATGGGGAAATAATCACTCCTCCTGAACAGTGCCTTTGAATTTAGAAAGAAAGGATATAGACTAACTACGCCCCCTCCCTTCTGTTTGTGCATTCATCACGGTTCTCTCTGTGGTGATAATTCGTCTCATTTCACATGAACTTAAAGGGCCAACTGTGGTAAATTAGCTCTCAGAGGCAACATGTTGCAGTCTTGCACAAATGGCACATTATCAGAAACTGCCCCTTTGTGTCATCTTTTGCATTTCACCTATAGTTTTTTTTATATATGCACACGTTTGTATTGTGTGAAAGTGTTACTCAAATGGAGATACTTTTAAACATTTTGTTTCATTTTTGCATAATATTTGTTTGTCCATTTGGATTTTGGAAGACATATGCGAGAACTACACCTGTAAATCCACAACTATTTGCTCTGTTGATAGTTTTTAGAGAGTTTGTTCATCACTCAAAGCATCAGGAGTTCTGTGTCTTATTGACAATGGTCTATTTGAATACCTATGACCCTGAAATGTACTTCTCTTTTTTCAGCCCCTTGAATACTTACATCCTGACAATGATAGGCTTTTAATAGCTCCAATGTAACTTTTTGCCTCAGTCAGGTGCGGCGGATAAAGTCTCATTTCATTTTATGGTATCTGTGGACAATAAAGAGCATTTACTCTTAAGAAAGTGGGAAAAAAATGTTTTGGTGCACTTCACAGGGTGGGAATGTCATAATTTGACATGTGATGTCAAATGTTGAGGCTCTGTCCCTCTACTCTTGGACTGTTCCAGCCAGTAATGTGTTTTTACCTTTAGTAAAAAGTGTCCACTTTGCAACAGCAGGTCGGGCTCCCCTCTAGTTACCTCCAAATTAAGCTGTTGCATGACATAGAAAGAGTGAAAGATAAGCCCAAGTAAAGTATTTCAGTTCAGCTACTGCAGTAAAGCTCAATTTGTATTTGCCTTTTATTTTCACTTAAGAATTTCACACTGTCGGTGGGTTGAGGATCTGGGTGCTCTGGCTCTTGCTCCCCGACTTTGAGTCTGCCTGTTCAATAGTGTTTAATTTCCACTCCACTGCTCTTCCGATTTCATCTTTCATCCTTTAAACACTCACAGTCAATCAAAATCTCTGTCAAAATTGAATGAAGAAAGCTCTGAACGGGATTAGAATACACAAGTAAAATGGTAATATTGCCAAATTGCTGGGCACCTCTGGTACTAGATTTTTACTAGTGGATGCAAAAGTAATGTGATGGTAGGCTGTTGTTCTCATCTTGCAGGGCATTAGGAGTGACTTGCCTCAATCAGTCATTTTGAGGAACAAATCAGGCTTCTGTTGAAGACAAAAGCAGGATTCCCCTCTGTGAGCTGCTCTTTGCAATCAGCAGAAGTTGCCATCTCCTCTGACTCACTGTTCGAGGTCAAGTCCAGTATGATGTATTGATACAAAGGTGCACACACACATACACATTCATACCAACTTCTACACACTTACACTGATGTACAGTTCAAATAAGCATACCTTCTTGCAAGCAGAAATTCCCCTTGCAGATTATACAATTGAATCTACAGAAAACTGAGATTAATGCATGTGTACACAAGCATAGACAAGATGTACAGGCTTACATCTGCTTTAGGCTGTTCACATCAATTCAGCATTTACAGCCTGGTAAATGTTGCAATGCAATTTGGTTCAGGGTGTGCTGAAAAGAAAAAGAAAAAATATATATTTTTGATGGTGTGTGTTTTGTTTGAGCACAATAAAAACCCAGAACAACCCAGCCATTTGTTCAAAAGTAATTAAAGGAATTGATGCAATTACTCATCAAAAACCTTTGTATCCTTGTGCTCTCAAAATGTAGTTCTAAGATGTTTTAGTGATTAAGGAGCATTGAATTGCAGCTTTTCATATTTCATACAAATGAGAGATTATTTCAGTGTTGCCAAAATTCAACTTTCAGAATCCTTTCCCATAGAACAGTTATTTAAAAGGAAATTCAACCCCTCTATTAATTGTAAGATGTAATTTATGTCTTAGGACATAATAATAAAATTCTATAGTCCATACTAGGTCTTGATATTAGGTAAATGTAACCTCACGTGAACAACAACACCTGGCATATTACACTTGAACATTAGTGATTAAAGAAAAACTAAACCAAATGATGCAGCAGTGTGTGAAAACCACCTTTACCAAAGGAAAGGAATAAAAGAGGGCAAGTAGCAGCCAGATACTACTGATTAAATGCACTTAATTGATTGATTATCAGCAGATGTGAGCATCTCTATAAAAACTGAAGTTTTATCAGTTACATCTGCTGATCTTGAGTATTTAGTTGTGTGTTAGCACAATGCCGAGGAGGAAAGACATCAGCAATGGCATTACAGAGGCAATTGTTGCTTCCTATCAATCTGGGAAGGGTTAAAATGTAATTTTCAAGCATTTGGTGTCCGTCATTCTACAGCGAGAAAGATTATTCACAAGTGGAAAATATTCTAGACAGTTGTCAATCTTCTCAGGAGTTGAGGTCCCATCGAGTTCACCCCAAGGTCAGATCGTGCAATGCTCAGGAAACAGAAACAATCTCCAAGAGCTACATCGCAGACTCTACAGGCCTCTGTTAGCATGTTAAATGTTAAAGTTCATGACAGTACAATTCGAAAAAGACTGAACAAGAATGGTGTGTTTGGAAAGGTTGCAAGAAAAAGCCTCTTCTCTCTAAAAAAGAGCATAGCAGCACAGCTTAGGTTTGCAAACTTACATCTGAACAAACCACAAGACTTCTGAAACAATGTTCTTTGGACACACTAGACCAAAGTGGAGATGTTTGATCATCATACACAGCAGCTTGTTTGGTGAAAAACGTTGACACCTTAAAATCATTGAGTCCGCTATATACTCTCCTTTATACCAAATTATTAAAGAGTCAAATGTGAGGCAACTGTCTGACAGCTAAAGCTGGGCAGAAATTAGGTCACGCTTCAAGACATTGATCCCAAGCCCAGCAGCAAAGCTACAACAGAAAGACTAAAAAGAGAAGAATCAAGGTGTTGAAATGGTCGAGTCAAACCAGACCTCAGCCTGACTAAAACGCTGCACTGAGACCTTAAGAGAGCTGTGAATGAACTTATACTCTCAAAACTCAGAACTGTAAAGAAGATGTGAGAAAAAAAAGAATTGTACGCAATTTAGAAATGAATGAGGAGCTTCTTTTTTTCTCCTCATGACTATATTTTACCATTACCTTACAGCGGGCTGAAATTATGTTATTTTACTTACGTAAATTAAATAAATAACAAAGAATCTGATCTCTCTACTGGTGTGTGACATTGTGTCTCTTCAGACTGACAAAATCAGATAAGTTCCTTATCTATATTCTTACTATATCTTCTATATGAGATCATGTGGTGATAATTTATCATACTATATTTAGGTAATACATTGTTTTTGTTTGTTTAAACCATTTACCCAGTTGATTTCTCAGTTTAAACTAAAAGGAAGGAAAAGGATGAAATTATTCAAACTCATCAGTGTTTGCTGTACCCATTACTCACATCTTTGACTGAAATCAGTGGCATTTAAGAACATAAATTATCTACAGCAAAGAGGACATGGTTTTGAAACTGTAGTGTCATAAAAACAGTAGGTCTCGTGTTTTAAGTATTAATGCAATAACAAAAGAGGAATAATTATTGTAGTTATTTACAATATTTAAAATCAATCGATAGGTTGAATATAGGAAGTCAACCAATATTTATTGAGGACAGTAAGTTCAATTTCAAAAACTTAATCAAATAAAAACACATTAGTAAACATCTATATGCATCTCCATTCATGCATACATACACAGTAAGTTGCAGTACCCTGGGAAAACCCACGCTGGGGGCACTGGGGGAACATGCATACTCCACAGTTTGCATACTAAAAAGCAAGTTTGTTTAATTTTGATTGAAGTATTTTGAAAGTTTCTGGATTTCCTTGTGTGAAACAGGTCTAATCATCTACGATTCAAACATTGTTGATGATATGATTATCAGTTTTTACCCCCTTCTCACTTTTGTTCACTACAATACAGTGGGTATGGTCAAATGGTCAAAGAAGTTAGTACAAAATTCTTCTCCTAAAAAGAGCTCAATGGAGAATGTGCTGGCTCAAGGAGACATGATAAGATAAATTGTTAAAAACTAAAGGAACAAATAATCATCATATGAGATAAATCCAGCTGTTCTTGACTGCGACATGAATCTGCTACGATGAAACTACGACTGTTCCCAGGATGAATGGCAAAAAGTTGTCTGTCTGCATTGTTCAGTGCAGATTATAAAACATGGACATCCCCGTGAAAATATGACTTCATTATCAACATCAAGCATAAATCTAAAACAATGAAAATGGAGAGAAAACACAAAAGCAAAATGTTTGCTCACATTTGTCCTCATGAACTATTTGATTTTTTTTAACCTGAATTCCATTACAGCTGACTTGGCCCAGCTTCTTTAAGTTAGCCTCTTGTGGCCATTATAGAAAGTGCATCCTAAGAATCATTTGTAATAGATGCAGCATTCAGCTGTGGTCGCGGCTGATTACTAAGCTGACTGGATGTGAATTCCACTAAATTCAAATTGCCTCTGCATCTCTTGCAGTCATCTTTGATTTCTTTCTCGTTTCGTCCATTTAATCTGGCCTGGCTGACATCACTATTGGCTCTTGTCTCCCCTCCCACTACACAAAACACAGACGCCTGCTTGTGAAGATACACTTCACATATACATACAGTGCTGTGGAGGCAAGCAACTGATGCCACTAAGCGGAGGCAGACCACACAGTGGCGACGGCGCTCTTGCTTGTCAGTTTACATAACACTGATTATAACCCTGGGATTTAGCCAACCACTGAGCAACAGTTTAGTTGGGCCTGGGCATTAAAATTTCACTGACCATCTGTTCAACTGTTTAGTTGCTTTCCTTCAAATGCTTTTCCTGGATGCTGATTCTTCAAAGTAAATTGTTCACTGCTGCCACTCATGCCTCAGAGTTTTACAGTTTTACAACTAGTCAGTCACAGATAGTTTCAGGACCACGTGATTTGTTATCTCCTCTTAGTTTGTTGTTATTCTACTCATATTTCACCCCTTCAATGGATTTGACAACAATTATTTTTCTTAAGTTTTACTTGTTTGAGATTTTGTAAGTTTTCTCACAGTTTGAAGCAAAAAAACAGTCAACAAGTCATTTTTAAAAAGTCAATTACATGCTCTAAAAGCTTGTAATATACATGCATTAACTATGCATTAAATTGTATTTACCGTTGATGTGTGATTGCAGAAATCAGCCGTTACCACCAGGGCTGAAAAAAGAGGCCACCATGTAGTTGCGAATGCATCATTTGAACAGCCACTGAGGCTTGGTCAATTTGCCCAACTACGTTGTGATTACCTACTTTTTTACTTTCTTCCCATCTAGTAATTGTTACAGTTAGGAGTTAAACGTACACGGTTACATTTAGAAAAATATACAGTTTCACTGACTGTTAAGTTTTATACTAACAGTCACATTTATTGTCACATATCGCACCACAAGACAATTACCTAAAAAAAAACTTCATCTCAACCTTGAAGCCTTGGTTGGGAAATTGTTACGTATTGGACATGTGAACAAATTGTATAATTTCTGGATCGACTCAACTGTTGCAGGTATGCACAGGGAAGGGTAAGGCTGCTTTGAAAGATGAATGACTGCTGTTGCCGCTGTTTAGTGTTTTCAGAGGCATCAGACAGCTAACAAAGAATAATTTATAATAATTTAAGCTTAATCTAGTATTCTATGTGTGGCTACACAGTAAACAGTTCACACACTAAAATAATCACTTTCTTTTTCCATGGTAACATAAAGTTTTACCCTGTCTTTGCTTTTATATTGCTATTAGAAAATGAAGTAACTTGATGTTCAACATAACTTTCATAGTTAAGAAAATCACAACTAAGATTTGCATTTAGCTGTCTTTTGACATTATACAGTGTATACAACATGAATGAAATCTGGTAGGGGTGTCATGGACAGATCCCCATCTTGCCTGTGATGGATCAGACGAAGGCAATGGGAAAGCAGTGTGGATCAATCAACATTGTCAGAGTGGGCACTTTGTGAGCTTGACAGGCTATATATTTGATCATATATAGTTTGTGTGTTTTGCTTACTTGGTTCAATTGAAAAACACAAGTTTCAACGATATAGATGAGACATCTCTTTGAAGTAAAAAAGAAAACAAAATAGATACAAAATACATTTAAAAAGATTTATAGAGGAACCGACAAATGCTCAAGTAAGATCAGGCAGCAGTACATTTTCCCATTTATTATTCAACCGATCATAAAATTAACTTGTGCTCTGCTGTAAAGTTTGAATACGTTAAAACATTAATTATAAAAATAATTAAACACACACACATATATATATATGTGTGTATAAAAATCCCTCCAGTCAATTTCAGGGGCTGGAGGAATGTTATCCTAACTAAAACTTAGATTCAATCAGACAGACTTGTAGATCATAAGAAGTGCCATTCCAACATGCCCTTTTTTTATTGAGTATGAATTAGCTAACTTTTGTGACCATTTGTCTTTTTTTAGCACCTTAATAAATTAAGAATGCCCTTGACCATGGAGGAAATTATGATAAAAATCAATCTATAATTTTATAATTTTTTTGTCAATTGTTTACTAAATAAAATCTAGCATTTTCACACAGCAATTAGATTTGTGCTTCTACCCTAGGCTGTTTATCTGAGACTAAGTGGTAACTGTGATCACATCTGCAGTCAAATATGATATGATGTTGCATTAAATGTCATACTTGGCGAACCCTGTGTATGTGAAATCATAACTTTCACGGCACAGATACTGTTGTCCTTTCATCCGATATTTCCTCTGAGTGCAGTTTACAATTCAGAGTGCTGACATTAACAGGTCATAAACTCTCTTCCCTCTCCAGATGTGAGGGAGAAATGATAGAGTAGCACCATTAACTATCACAATTATATGGAATGGCAGCTCCTCTCAAACGTCCCACTGATCCCAAAATATAGACAGAGCGAGAACGACAGAGTAGATAGAAAAAGAGAGACGCTCTGTGATTGTTAGCACAAGTTAATGAAACACTGAAAAGGTGACATTATCAACATGTGGGCTGTGAGATTCAGTGAGACTGTTTCTGCCTCTATTTCTGGAGGTGTAGGAGTATTTGTGTATGCTGGTGTGCTCATTTGTGAGTGTATTTTTTATGATTGAGAGAGGAACCAATGGTGTCACATTTAGCGAGTGTGAAAGGGGAAAAAAATGACACGATAGATAGATAGATAGATAGATAGATAGATAGATAGATAGATAGATAGATAGATAGATAGATAGATAGATAGATAGATAGATAGATAGATAGATAGATAGATAGATAGATAGATAGATAGATAGATAGATAGATAGATATGGAAGAAATAGAAGATTCACACATATCCCAACTCATTAGAGCCCAGTTTTCAGTCGTTCAGCAGAACTGTGAATTTGTAGGTGATGCTATTCTAGGATGCAGCCACAAAAAGTTGCTCTTCAATTGCCATCATGCAACCGAGACTGGGAAAAATTCTTTACCGACTCATCTTCATGATTAATGCCTGAAGAGTTTTTGTTAGCTTATCTCGAAATGTCAAGTGATGAAATATGCTGAACAATGGTTTGCTGTACTATATCAAGGCAGGAAAGCAGACTCTGCAAAAACATAATTTTCTATAATTTAGTGATGTCCTGCGTTCTGAGGGTCACTATTTTGTGAACTGATTTGAAAGAAGCACTGATTTCTTCCCCCATTTGCTGTCCTGTTATGTATGTAGTAAGTGATACTGCCTTTCCTGTTATGGTGAGCTTTAAAAGTACTTTTGCTTTTGGGTCTGTACAGAAGAAGAAACTTTTAAAGGAGGGTGAAAGTTTGATTAAGTCATTCCAGAGAAAGAATGACTTGAACTCAAAGAGCCATCCTACAGTGCTCGTCATTACCTGGGCAAGCTGACTCAAAGACGAGCTGGATATCTCACTCCCATAGCTTAAGAAAAGCAAATGGAATAAAAAACTTTGTGGAATAAACAATCATCCACTGCGCAAACACAGTATTGAAAACTGAGCAAGTTTTTACATTACACACAGTACACAGTAAGCAAAGAGAAGACAAAATGGAAAGGCCACATTGCCTGGCATGAATGTATTATTATTCATCAACCTTGTCTGACAGCAAAATATTAAATAGTTATGAAATATTAATGTTATTTTCAGTGCTTGCAGGCACAAAGTGTGCATTTATTTTCTTACTTTTCTTTTTTTGTGTTTGTGTCTCCAATCTGTTTCATGTTTTCTGCAGACAGGGCAGGGTTTGTCACCAAGTAGGCCAGAAAGATAATTGGATTCTAATATTCACACAGTTTCTAATGAATGTAACAAAGAAAACATTGACTGGACTATTTTGAATTGGACTTCATCACTTGTGAAAGGTGACAAATAACCACAGTGCTTTGAGCAAGTCCAATTTTTTTAAAGACTGATAAAGGAGGATATTAAGTTTATAAACTTATGAACTTAATATCCTACATTTATTCTTACCTAATATCCTATGGGCTGATTAAATCAATACAAAGTACTTTGGGAATACAGAGCACCACTTTGTTGATGGGTGATCAAGTGAGGCCCTGCCTACATTTCAATAAGGAGAGATTAATCAAAAGGATTTAACAAAATGTATTGATGTACAAGAGATTAATTTAAAATCATTTTGTTTGGTGATAAGACTTTAAAGTATATTCTCTCATATATCCTTACATAAACGAAGGAAGGGGACAGGATAGAACAAGATATGTGTCTAGACGTTGGTAGAGGATGAGTGGAGTTAGTAAGTGGCAGAGACTTCTAATGAGGTTCCTCTGGTATCAGGGAGAGGTGGAGATGAGTAGGAGGTGGGTTGGGTGAAAGTCAACCCTGAGGGGGAAATGAAAGAAGAGAAGAGACTTTTAAAGAATATGGATCAGACTGATTGGCTTAAAAGATAACAGGCAAAAAGACCATAGAACCACAGTTGCAACGACAGAATTAGGAAAGAGGTGAATTTGACAGCATGGGAAAACAGAAATGACAAAGCTTATCAGAAAGAAAAGTCCAAACTTCAGGGAATGAGGGCAAGGGGGAATAGTAATTTTAAGTGTAAACTCCCTAAAGACAAAATTAATGAGATTCCATCATGCTGTATGGCTTCCAGATGTTTGTCCACTGTATCATAAAGTAGTTTTTCATTATTCTAATAATTATTTAATTGATGGTAAGTCAGCACCTGCATGATGCCATAAATTAATAATGAGTCAGTTAATCCAGTTCAACTGAAGAAAAAATAAATTAATGGATTTAAAAAGATGAAAAATTTACAAAAGACAATTTTCTTTTATGAACAGCTCCCACATGTAGTGACAGGATAATTTGTAAAGTAAGTGATTTTCACTGAAACAATATACTGTTGATACACTCATGTTTAGTACACATTAATTTATCATGACCAAACCAGTTGCATAACTGATGTCAGATTTCGACACTCCAAAATAGATGGACATAGTCCAACATGATTCTTGGAATTGTAGTTGAATTTTGCCAAGTGCATTTCGCATTAAGCTAGTGCCACGTAGTTGCAGATTGACTACTGCTAGCATGCTTGCGCTCAGCAAGACAGCTAACAAATGACCATTGAGCCACGCTTCCCTCACCTGTTCCTGTCAGTTATCCTAGAGTAATGGATTTTGTCAGAATATCAATAGATTCTGCCTCTATAGCCTTCAAACTGAAAGTTATGAAAACAAGTGGCTCATTATAATTATCATGTATCTCGTAACCTACTTCATTTTGCTGGACTACAGGGATTCAACATTGTGAGGTAAGTTTTAATCATTCAGTTGCAACAATGCAGCATTTTTCTGTCATTTCTGTTGGCCAAACACATCTTCATATGTGTACATGTATAAACATAAAGAAAGAAACTGAGAATGTGATTTGGTGGTGTGTTTACACGTGTTAAATTTATTTCTCTATTTTTCTGCAGACTTATTTATGAGTTCTCAGTATCTTACTTGCTATAAACAACCTGCTCTAAGTTTGAAGAAGAAGATGGTTTCCTGACAGGTGACAAAAACTAAAAGCTACAGAATGATGCCACCAGAAGAGTGAAGACTTCGGCATCTAAATCAACTTAGGTCTAAAAAATTTTATTTGTGATTTAAGTCAGAACTAGTTTGTTGATTCTTACAGCTCATCACTTCCACATCAGACACTGACTTTGTCACTACACTTTTTCTCAACCACAGATCGTCTATGTAGCAACACTGTCTGCATAGCATTCCAAAATGGGTCTGTGTCAGACTCAGTGTAACTGATGCCAACGTAAGTAAGGTAAGACACCTTGTCATCATGATTACAAGATAAAACTGAAAATATCAGATTAATTGCCTTCCATTTTGAAATAGCATCCTCGTGTCCAGCTCTCTTGCACTGTTGACCTTAACAGCTCCTACAAACACAGAGTAATCATCACACTGCTTGATCAGTCTAAAAAGGAAGCTAGTTTAAAAAAGAAAAGAATTGTGCTGCCTATTTTTGTTTTTGCTTTTTTAGCACTGTTTCTGCATAAGTGCCTCCAGGGAGGAAAAGGGAGACAAGAACACTCATGTCTGGAATAGCAGCAAAACAGCCTCTCAGTTTTTAACTGTTGAGTGCAGCAGCAGGCCCTCCGAGGCCCCACCACGAGATTCAAAAGAAAAACTAATCTACAAAGTTGTACCTGGCATGAAACTAATTGTTATCAATAACACAGCAATTCTTCTCAGTCTCATTACATATTTTTGTCTCATTGGTCAAAATTACCCAACACTATTCTTCTGTAATCTATGTTGACACTTCTTGCTATACTGCTGTCATTCACACTGCTTTTGTTTCTATAACTTTTTTTAAAAAGCTGCTGGAGCATCCACCTGAAGGCTTTGAGCTGAGATTCCCTTGAGGTGGAAGTAATTATTGTTACTCCCCTCTGTCTGGTGTGACATTTTCTTTGAGGGAGCAATGAGGTTAGAATCAAGGCGCCAGAGCTCTGCCTACTCTGCAGTCACATAACACTCCATCCTACCCGTCTGTCTTCACTGAACTTAAGTTTACTAACTTACTTACTTCATCCCACATTTGAATTAAGAAGCGCTTCTTCTGGCTGAACCGGACTTGTTGTTTAGTGATCTGGAGACACAAATTCTTACATATCTGATTGGTGGCCAACAAGTGATTAGGGCTACAGTGCTAGCATGAAATGAACATTTTGAATGTCAAATAACTGACCAAAGGTTCAGAGCTTTAGGATCCCATTAATCACTAATGAAGAGCGGCATGTAATTTGGGAGAAATCAACCTCAGTCTTTTGCTTTTGGCTCCACCACATAAAAATCTCAGCAGTTGGCATGAGCAGAATTGCCTCCTGTCAGAAAAAGCTGCCTTCATCCATGACCTGCAGCAGAGCAGCAGTAAGGAGACTGATGTGGCAGCGTTTCTGAAAAACAGCTTGAGGATCTACCATATACCAGCAAGGTAGACTGAAGTATAGCTGACTGTGAAGAGATTAGTTTCTACTATTACGTGTTGCATATATTAACTATTCTAATAAGGTTTTGAAATGAGCATACACCCTTTGAATGGATATAAAGAACACCTTTTGCTCTCTAATTTAAATTTATGAGAAAGCCAAGTATAGCCTGCTGCTGACCCAATGGCTGCTATTCTGATTCATAATATCAGAGCATGCAGTCTCCTCACAAGTGCTTCTCCTTACACTTGTTAAATAGAGGAATGGTAAATGGACTGCACTCACAATGCACCTTTTTACCTCAGTGTACAGAGTGCTTTACAATTTGTGCTTCCCATTTACCAACACACACACACACAGTCACTGTGCTCACTTTCCACTGGAGGCAACTTGGAGTTCAGTGTCTTCAAAATGCAGACGGGAGTTTAGCAGGACAACTTGCTCCATCACCTGAGCCACAACCACTACTATAAATACAGAAATAAATTGAGGCTGTTAGAAACAATGAGATAAACACAACCCTCCATTGCTGCGGTAAATGATTGCTTGATTTTAGACATACACCAGCTTCTACTTTTGTGTTGACACGCACTGCTATAGCGGTCTTGTAAGAAAGATTGGTTTTTGGCTGTTGTCTAAGAGACATGCAAAGACATAACAATGCAGCACTGTAAACTTAACACAGTTCACCAATTAACAAAAGTATGCATGCATGTTCATTATTTATTCATCCACTATAATGCATGCTAAAACAAACACACCCTCCCTCAGCAACACACTTTCAAGATCACTACCAACTCTACAGCTTTGCACTAGGTAGTGCCATCCATGCTTTAGTAGTGGCATCCAAGGTCAGACACTTAATAAAGATTGATTTTATGTTGATGCATATCCGAATTGACAATGGTGATTGTACAATTTTGTCAGTGTGTGTATTTGTATGTATTTTTGTGTTCTCATGCATGAAGTAAATCTGGGAGGTGGAAAGAAGGGAAAAGTAGCTTTTAAAAAAGACTTAGAAGTGTGTATTTACAAAAGGCTTGGTATAAAAGACATGAAAATAATTTCAAGTCCACTGTCACGTATTTGTAAATACAGCTTATACACAGTATATCAAGGTGATATCAGATAGCCCACATGCTCTTCAGCTCTCATTGAGCCTCATGTCAGCCATCACAGCTAGTTGACCATGATTGATGGAAGGCACCAGACTACATTGTTGAGGGAGAGGTGACCACTGGAGTCTATACAGGTAATAAGGCGTGATAATGGTTGAGATGGCTGCAGTGCATGTATAGTGCCACATGCCGTAGAATATAGATTCAATGTCATTTCATAATGCTCCTTAGACTGCATACAGAAGATTCAATGTGATCCACTGGCTTCCTTAGCTTGGCAACCTTTTATTAATTGACATCATATAAATTGGACTAATTTATATTTTAATTAATTAATTTAAACTGGATTATAATAGATTATGAATGATGACTTTGATAATAATTTCATTTAATTACACTTCAAAGGCAACTGCATCTTCAAAGTTCCTTGATATTACTTTTGTTGGGAATTGTTGCAATATAATTAAAACGGAGATTAAATAAAGTGCTTCTGCAGAAAGACTTTACAGATCATAACATTTTACTGTCATTTTTGTGATTTTTTATTTGATTCTGAGAGTTTGACACTCTTATATGATATGAGTGGAAATCAGTTAGATCTACTCTGCAGGCTGCCAATTAAATCATCATTAAATCAATTCAATCAATTAGGTGTCAATCATTTAAATTAACTACTGCTCACATGAGGAGGACAAGGTTGCCTAATTATTGAAGCAACGAGTCGTTATACTGAGGGATAAAATTCTTAAATGCAGACACAATGGAATGCAGTGGATGAGCTGTTTTGTATATGTACCTTTGTATTATTGTGTGCCTCTGATGTTGCATTTACAGGTATTAGGCAGAAGCAGTAGTAATAGCAAAGGACCGGATCAAAGGCAGGAAGGGAGGTATTAGTTTCAAGGTTATGTTAGATCGAGGGGAGTATCCATGCTGGTCCCTCGGATTCCTCCTCAGAAGCAAACTGACGGGATAAGGCATCTGGTTTGACGTTAAGGGAGCCTGGACAGTAGGTAATGGAGTAGGAGAGACGACCAAAAAACATGTACCAGCGGGCTTGGCAGGAGTTTAACCTCTTACCATTTTCAAGATGAGTAAGATTTTTATGGTCAGTCCACACAGTGAAAGGCTGCTTAGTAGCCTCTAACCAGTGCCTCCATTCTTCCAAAGGTAGTTTAATAGTCAAGACTTCTTGATTGCCCACATCGTAATTTTGTTTTGCTAAAGATAAACGCCTGGAGGAAAATGCACAGGATTACAGCTTATCCTCAGATTCTGACCTCTGGGACCATATACCTCCCACACTTGAGTCTGACCAGGATGAACTGCTGATCGAGGTTTGGCTGGATGAGAATGGGTTGGTTGAGCAACATGGATCAGTGTGATTTAAGTTTATTTGTTCTGATTGATTGGTACCAGAGTCATTGAATAGGCTATAATTTAACCCTGTTTTTTTTATGACAGTCATCCTGTAATACCGCTGTTTTTAATAATTGTGGCAGAACTGTGCTGTGTGGAAACATTTTTCCAGCTGCCACCTGTCATGTCAGTAATTCAAGCATTTTGTGAGGCAGTAGTGCCAATGGTTCTACCAATTTGATTAGACACCTGAAGTTTAAACACGCGAAATACAAGTTGACTCAGCTTTGCCACAGCTTTGTTGAAACAACATACACTGGAGAAAACTTCAAAGTGAGAAGTTAGGTCTTTAGGGATCAGGTATACGTCAAAAATATTATAGAGAGGGTGACTGAATTATTTCTTAGTAGCCCATCACAATGGTTGATAATCTGGATTTTCATCATCTTTTGGAGCTTTGGGAGCCACTGAACACCACATCTTTTTTACATTTGGCACAGTGCCATCTAAACTGTACAGAAAAGTTTGCCACCACTTACAAGGTATTTAATCTGATGTGACTTCTACGGGCTTTACTAAAGACATTTGAAGGTCTGATTTTTGACTCTTGCTTCATGTCAATGCATACTGGATTGATTCTTCATTGGATCAAAAGCATACAGTGCTGTGTGTCCAGCAGAGAGGATAAAGCAGCCAATCAGGGAGATGCTAAATGCATGAGAAACAGAAAAGCTGAGTGTCAGCGTGACTGTATGTGATAATGCAAGAAATATAAAAAAATAAACACGATTTTATGGGGGTTCGAAGCCTGGCCAGTCTACTCTACCAGTTGTTTCCTTTTTTATTTTAATATTTTGTTTACTGCATTGAGATACTAAAAAGCAATCATATACATGGGAATGGTTTTAATAGGTTTATAATTTTCAATAATACAGATTTTAATGATTTATGTACTTTTGTAAAGATGTGCTGTAGGAAAATGTCAGACTGAGACTCGCATCAGCAAATACTAAATCTGAAAAAAACAGCTGTTGAGGTGACAGAACAAATAAATCTTAATCATGAAACACCTAGTTTGAGTCCCTATGGCTCTTACAGATTGATGAAAAAAAAATAGATGCACGACTTATATAAAATTATTAGATTACTACATATTACATGGGCCCTGAAGTCATCACTGTAATCCTCCAAAGTTTTGACCCATGTGTCATGTGTTTCCTGCTGTGGGGACATTTCTCAAGCTACGATTTAGAATTGTCATGGTGATGATTTTTTCTGACCCCTGTGGCCAAGACATCAATCTCTGAACAGGGAGTAGATTTCAGTTGGGTGCTTGCAGCCATTCACTTTGCTGAAATGACCTGTCCACTTTATGATCATGGTACTCTTGTCAAAATGGGTGATAAATTCCTCTACACAGAGCGTAGTTTAGCTTTCACATTAATGGCCAATGCCTCTCAGAAGCAATGTTGTTATATTAATTCATTGTCACTTATTATAGTTATTGTAATTTGCTTTGGAATGTGACATCCACCTTTTTTAATCAAAAACAGCTTCCAAGATAGAGAACTCTTTAAACCACACCATAGGCCGAAATTAGAGTTAGATTGTTTCCCCATCTTCCATGATCCATGTGTGAAAGGACATCATTGGAGTGGTGGTGCCTTACAGTACATATTCATTAACATGTTGACTTATAGCTGAGCTGCCTACCTAGAGCTCTTCAAAATTAATAAGGAATGGTTCATTTCTTTGATCAATTATACATCAAAACAGTTCATATAATGGCTACTGGGATGTCAGATACATTTTTTTAGCTCAACAAAGATTTCTTGGAAGTAGAACAAGCAAAATACTCAAATTGTAGGTTGTAATTCAAATTTCTTTCACCTACAAGTAACAAAATACAAAAACAGTTTGGTCCAGCAATTGTGAGTGAAACAGACTATCTTTAGGCTGCGCAAATAAATCAAAATCATTATGGAGATAGCAGGAACGATAGAGGTAGTCAAATTAACAGTGTCTACATAAGGGTAGATCCTGTGTAGTGAGCAGAAGATTTCCTCCTCCACACCCACCTTGCCTTGTTTGCATACTGCAGTTGATTCTTGGCATGGTGGACCTTTGGTCTGAGGAAATATAGAATCAGCTTTGAGGGAGCTGTATTCCCAGCTGTCACTGTCAACTGTTCTAATTCACAGTTTACCAATTGTTGAGAATGATTAAATAATTGACATTATTTTGTATGATAGAAGTTAGGCATAGAAGAAAACAACAGCTTAAAAACAAAGAATAAATCAAATCAAACATTGGAAACGTGTGAACGTTTTTTACTCAACACAAGACCTGCATAAATAAAAGCTTGGTCAAAGAAATTGTCTTATAAAGTTTAGTTTGGTAGTAGCCTCTTGACTAACTTGGAAAGGGCAGGGTTTGTTTTCAAAACGACATGATGTTGACGATGACTGGCTCAGTTGGTTGTGGGGGGAGTTGGATGGTCCAGCTACAGATTGCAGTAAGACATACTCTAGTGAAGTGTATAAAATTGTTCAGTAATACCAGCCATAAGCCTTAAGAATATGAAATGTGACATCACATTGTGCCTTTAAAAAGTAAATAAATAAAAACAAACAGGTGGCTGTAGTGTGATGGCAGGGGTAACATTATGCATGGCTTTACTGCCTATGGTACAGGGTCAGCAGCAGGGATTGTTGTAAATGTGATTGAAGACATTTGCAGCCAGATGAATTCTGAGGTGTTCGTAGACTTACTATTTGCTCAGATTTAGCCAAATCCAGCAGAATGGATTGGATAACACTTCACTGAACAGATGAACGTCCAATTTTCTACGTTAGAAAATTAAATGTGAATATGTCTTGTTACGTTTAATTCTTTAAAAAAAAAAACAGGTTTCATTGATTGGTGGAAGCACAGGTAAAAGGATACCTGCCAGACATTACTGCCTGTTGCACCTCTGACAATGCCATCAGGGTCATCAGCCAGGAGTCACTCTTCATTGATGTTTCGCTCCTTTAATCCCAAAACATCTCATGGTGGTGGAGCAACAGTAGGGACATCTCCCTACCATCCCCTGCAGTTAAGCCTAGGACTCTTGCCCACATTTTATCTTTCCATCAAAGCCAAAGCCAGAAGCTCCACTGTTCAGCCTCCTCAGCCAGATCTTTAGTGGCCTTTTTTGAGCTTATCCCTCGTCACGCCAACGCTCTGCAGAAAGCGCTGAGTGGATGCTCCCACAAATCCTCTGCAGCCATTAAAGAGGTGTAATACACAAACTTTTGTCAATTTGTGATGTGAATACCGGACTGGCGACTTGTCCAGGGTGTACCCCGCCTCTCGCCCGATGACTGCTGGGATAGGCTCCAGCCACCCCGACCGACTAATTAAGCAGGTATAGAAAATGGATGGATGGATTGTCACGTCACGTTTTGCGTTCTGTTTTGTTTTGTCTTGTTTTCAGGTTTTAGGTTCTGGTCATGTTTTTTCCCCTGTCACGTTAGGTTCACTCAAGTCATCCGTTTTTGTTCACAGCTGCACTCCATCACCAATCACCTTTTCCAGGTTTCCCTCAGCTCATGGCAGAATCCTCTCCTCACTTTCCATGGTTCTTGCTCATGTTTTGTCAGGTCAGGTTTTGCCTCATAGTCATAGTCTTACTCTTGTTTCATTATTGCATAGTCATAGTCTTGTCTTGTTTTGTCTTGTTATTTTTGTTACAGTTAAAGATTTTATATATCCGACTCAGCCACACTTTTGTTCTTGCCTTTTGTCTTTTGTTAATAAATCAACTTTTGCCTTAAGTTCTGCTTCTGGGTCCTCCCTGCCACACCACCGCTCTTGACATGGGTGATGTGAATACCTGCAAATTAAAGCTGAGACTCTACACTTTAAGCCTGATTTCATTCTATAACTTTAACCTGTATATTTTTTATAGTTGCAGTTACAAGATATTTTGGATTTGGGTACCCTGAATATTGAAGAGGGTTTTTGTCAGATAACACAACATTCAATGGTGTTCTGACAATCCTAATCATTTGTACCAAATGTTATATTGTGACTGGTGCAGTTAAACCTGTAATTAACTCATTCTTGGAGTTAAGTTAAGCTGATATGACAAAACTCATAACAAACATTACCATTCATTTTTGGAGTTTCTGGTTATTCAACAGTTAAAACAACAATTTTCACTCAGGTTTTGCTCTGGCTTGCTTGCATCCACTGGTGAGTATGATGCTGGGTGAAAAGTGAGTGAAACACAACAGTAAAGTTGCAGTGTTGTCTACTAAACTAGTTGCTATGACTGTGAAAAGGAAGGAGAGCTGGAGATTCAGGGACGTTAATCTTCATGTGAAACCTCTGTCATCATGTCAAATAGTTTTCATCTTGTGATTTTGACACATTGGTATCATATAGATATAGATTATAAATTCTGTACAGATAAACCAATATACTGTGATTCACAGATATTGTCAAATTCAGCAAACAAATACACATAAAACACCTCCAAAATCCTAACAGTTATACAACACAAAAGGAGAGATTAATTCTGCATTCAGTGGAGGTCTCATTTGTTTCTACGAGGAGGCAGCCATCCTTGAGTGGCATAGCCACTATGTAAATTTATTTTATTATTATTCTAATGTACTAAAGTTAGGACAGAGCTCCTGTTAGCTGGGAGTAAAGATGTGGTAGTTAGTAAGGTGGTTCCAAACCAAACTAAGGGGAGGAAATGCAATCCAAGAATGGCAGCTCAGAAGGCAGAAGCAACTCTTAGACATACAGATATTGTGGGTAATGTTCAGATGAGAGTCTGTATCATAGAGCTGACTCTTCCCTGGGAGGAATTAGTAGCAGAAGCATATGCAAGAAAAAAGCTTAGGTATGTGGAGTTGGGGGCAGAAGCAGAGCAGCGAGGATGGAAAGTTGGGATCTGTCCAGTGGAAGTAGGATGTAGAGGGTTTGTTGCAAAGTCTGTTGTCTAATTGTTGAGGTAGTTGGAGATAAGTGGACAGTGTGTGAGGAAAATAGTGATGAAAGTGTCAGATGAGGCAGTAAAGTTTAGTCAGTGGATTTGGATTAGAAGAAGCAATAGTAGCTGGGGGCCCAGCAGGGGGAGCACTTAGGGTAAACAGACTCTTGGAAGAAGCAAGGAAGAAATCCAGTATGTAATTAAGTGGAGGGTGTGGCCCAGGTGAGCCTTTTGAAACCAGGAGGCCATTTTAGGTGAGTTGGCCTGTATGGCCTTGTTTTTGCTGGCATTTTTAGTGACTGTAGGACTATTTAGGTGAGTTTGTCTGCTGAATCTGCTCGTGCACTTGTCTTGCCTCCACCTCCAGCACCCTCTTTACTTTCATTTCCCCTTACCCGAACCAAGGTTTGAATCCCATTACTACTTATCTTTACCTCTTCTATTTCTACCCCCTACCCGATCCAGAGTTTGTATCCCCACCCCGCTATGACTGGTGTGCAGTTGATGAGAGGCTGGGATAGCTTGTGGTTGTGAAAAAAAAGATGGTTGTTGTGGTGTGAGGAGCAGTGATGGCTGGCATTAGGGGAGTGACTCTGGGACGCCAATGATCACTATCTAGTCTCCCGGAGGTGTTGTGGGCCCAACTAGATGAAACCCTGCTGGGAACCCTCAGCAGGGTTCCCACCTGATGACCCTAATGACATGTTGGTCAGCACTTCTCACTGGTCTATATAGGGAATTATTTACAGAGTCTGGTCCAATTTTTCTTTAGCACAAGTTTCTTGTGTTTACCTTGAATCTATATTGTTATTCTTGAGGCACCCTTAGGGGCCAGATGCTCCCAAATAAAACATCATGGATTACCATTATATATGAAATGACCAAATCTTTTCCTAAACTTAAGCAGGTTTTTTTGGTTTAACAAACCTAACCAAATAATTTTGGTGTTTGAACCCAGCAAGTAAATAGTGTTACCTGAAACTAACCCTATAGTTATGACAGTGTCAACATGGGCTTATAACAGTATTGGACTTGCCATGTATTTATTCCCCTATAAATTAATTTCAGTCTTTTGTTTGCTTCATTATCTACCCCTTATTTATTCCTGCATTTGATTTGTTAACATACCACCCAAAGTATTGTCCTCTTCAGAAATACTCAGATGCCTCTGCAGTTGTGGGTTATATAAGTATTAATCAAGAGGCTGAATACAAGGAAATGGTTGACCACTTTGAGGCATAATGAGGGAACCATCACCTCATCTTGAAAATAAACAAGTCGAAGGAAGGACTGCACAAAGCTGTTGCATATCTTCTGTAAGTCTATGAGTAAAGCAGTCTGCTTTGCAGCCATCTTTTTTGGCTGGCAACTTCAGAGACAGTTTTAACCTTTATTCCCTTCCCTCAAAGAAACTGAAAGCTTATCTATGCTGAAGACTGCTCTGGAGCCCTAAGAGAAGAAAAGAAGAATGTTGCACACACTTCTCAACACTGACAACACTGCTCACCCTTTACACAACATGCAGATTAAAAACAACAACACAGAATAAACAAACTTTCTGTCACTTAAAAGCATTACAGATGTCTTTGTATACTATGCCAAATTTATTACACGACTCAACTTGGTTTGTGGGGAGGCTGATAGGTTTTAAGTGCAACAGATTAAATCAAAGGCCAGAGAAATTCAGATTGGGTTGTTGTGTTTGTTTTTGCATAACTTTATTTCTGGAAATGTTTCTATTTTTTTTCCAGGTTATGTTGAATACAGACAATCTTTCAGCATTATTTTACCCAATAATGTGTCTGTTAAAGTTCCTTGAAGTAACAATCTTCAAGGAATTCCATGATTATGTTTTGGGTGATGACATCCTGGCTTCAGAGTGCTACGGGAGAGGGAAGTTTTGGGCTGTCTGGGCTGAGTGTCAGTCTTAAAATGATATATATGTATTTTAAATATGTCAACTCAACACTAGCTTGAAGGTTCTCCTTGGAGGTGGTATTTATTTGAGCACCGTCAGCATATTAGACCAAGCTGTAAATTACTTGATATAGAGTACAGCTGCACAAGTACTGCTGTGTATTTCTGCAGGAGGCAATCTCTGACAAACAGGCCAGAAGGCAGAGAATAGAACGTGATGAACTTTATGAGGCAAAACCTCATCATTGTTATTGTCGTTTACCAAGAAATTCACATCTCTGTGGCCATTTTGTCATTTCTCTCTTCCCTCAACAGTTTCCGTGAATGGATGTGTGTATCTTTTCTTCTTTTCACATATCTGTTCAGCAACTGACCATGCTGAAACAACTGCTCGCTACACCCGCTTTTCTCACTTATTCACCTTCATCCACTCACCCGTTTAGTCATCATTCTTAATTTATTCACTAGGCATTCAACTGCCCATCCAGCCATTCCTTTATCTTACTATGGCTTTGAGCATTCACTCTTTAGCTCTTATCCCATGGTTACCAAACTGTTGTTTGTATGTTATCATTATGCTTGCTCTTTCAATCCCTGTGCTGATAGTTATTGTCTTTCTATTCCCTCTTTTCTGGCTCCTCCACCTTTCTAAATTAGGCTGGCACTGCTATTTGTTTCTTGTTCTAAACCTTCAAGTCTTTCTCAATCTATTTTCAGGAAGTCACTTCCTTATTTGTTCCTCTTGTAAAATAACAGATTTCCCAGTTTCTATTCTTGGTTTTAGTCCTTTGCAGCTACTGTACATTCTAAATGTCTACTGTCCTCTTTACTCCAGTTCTTCCTCAACCCCATTCACCTCAGCCTTACCTCTATCATTGCCTTTATCTCACTGCCCCATTCAGGGCTTGATTTAGCCTTTTTTCTCCCTACCACATCCGTTACTTAACTTTAACATTTGCTGTTTTACCCTGCCTTCCTATCATCTGTTGTTCTCTTCCGAACGCAACTTTTGATCCCAGCTAATATATTCACCTTCAACTTTTGCCCAAAGATAATTCTTATCCTTCTGCATAACCTCATTTGGGCCCCTCTTCTCTATCTTTTTGATGACACTGCCAGCCTTTCCCTTTATTTAATGGACTTGTACTTTGTCTCTCTTACTTTCCCCCTTCTCCTCCTTGCTCTCCTTTTTCTTTAATCATACATGCCCCCTAGTGTGCACCGAATAGTCTCATTCAGATTTAGAATATCAACAGATTTCACGAACCTCTGACATTACTGAGTCTACAGATAAAGCAACAAGTAAATTAATACTACAGCTAAATATGACTACCGTTCATGCCTATCATTATATAATGACCTTAAGCAATCTTTTTTCAATAACCTAGTTGAGGAATGATTCATAAATCAGCCCAAAAAGCCTGTTATGAAACAGGTGTTGAAAATTGCAGAATCAAAATATGTTCCATTTTTGTCTCCACATTAAGCTACACTGTTCTATAGCCTGTTATGCAGAAGAAAATTATTATGACATAGGCAGTATAATATAAGGAAGAAGCCCTTTAATTAAAGAGGGAAAAATAAATCAATCTTCTTCATTTTGTATGCTCAATAGGGATTATTTTGGTTTAGCTCCCAGCTCGGTCATGCAAGACCACCCACCAGTGGAAAACACAAAGCTTTTACATAAGATTTACTGCATAGCCTGTACCAAAACGTCAGGAATAAGTAATATTACAGATTGAGCTTGATTTATTGATCCAACCTATATTAACATTGTGGTTTAATATGTTAATATAAGTGTATTGGAGCTAATTTTATTAAGAAAAATGTAGTATACATTTTCACTCCAGAAAAACAATAATCAAATTTACACTTTAATTATTACAAAAACAGCTTTTGTTTCACTATTATTTCTTCAAATGAATTCATTGCTCCCATTTATTGTTTAAACCCTCTTATAAATTCCATGCTGTAATAGTCTAAGTAATTGGTATTGGTTGCAAGTTTTATCACAATCTGCAACATTTTTGGGTAGCAATTCAGGGATTGCAAGTTCATGGAGAAATGCACGTTCTAAATTGAGAGTTTGTTTAATTATTTCATTGCACACATCCAAACTTTAATTAAATCTTCCTGGTCGTCTATTTTGCCTTCTACCGAGAACCATGGTCCATAACTTCATTATTTTTACAATAATTTAACTTGATTTAAGCTTGAACATCTGATCAGATGAGAACCTATGACACAACTGTATACCTTACATTGTAACAAATACAAAATCTTTCGAGATGTATCTCTTCAGAAAGGCAGCTGCACATTGGAGAGACACAGACCCCACAAGCTCTAATTTAGTCCGCTTGGTTACTGTTTTTACAAGTCGTATCACTTTGTTAAAGTGCAATGCCTCTTTGGGACAAGGTGTGAAATATTCTGGGCTGTAATTATATCAGGCGGGTTCATAATAATAATGCAATAACCAGTATTCTGCCTGTAAGTATGTTTTTTCAATTAACTTCCAGTTGCTATATAAACTCCATCGATTCAATGATAATACACACAATCTCCAATATTTTGTCTTTATAGCTGTTTCAATAATTTCAGATTAGTTTGAAATGTATTATGTCCTCATGCATTCATAGAATCTGAGTACATCCAGTACCTTCAGTTCATTATTGTTTGGCGAAACACTGCCACTATCCAGCACTTCAGGGTCTAACTGCTTGACCAGACACAGCTGTAATTAAATAACACCCACAAATGATGGTCAAACAATGGTATTTTGAAAGTATAAGCTTGAATAGACATGATGATGGATCAAACAATTTATGAAAGTTTGTTGCTACCTGCAACAGGCAAAGTTCCATAACCATTCTTTTGTGAAATTCTACAATATTAGATGATTCTTAATTAAAAAAAAAAAAAAAAAGACTAATGTGACAGTTTGGGATAAATCATGACTACACTGGGGTTGTTCTTTTTTTCTTTCTTTCTTTCTTTGTATCCACCAGTTGTTCTCGTTTTGTTACTATCCATCCATCACCAATTGCAACCTTTGAATCATGAGTTTCTTTTTGTGTTCTTTGCAATTCAAAAAGCAAATGTGATGCCTGGAACAGATGACTCTCCTAGGCAATATGAAAAAGATTCAAATTAAAACCACCCTAAAATCTTCGAGTTACTATAAGAGTATCAAATATATATCCTCATGAATTAGTACAGATGATGGATTTATTATTATTATTATTCAGGGTTCTAGGATACTTTATTGTCGACAGCAGTATATGAGTACAAAGTGAGGTTAGACAACGCTTCTTCATGGACTTGATTAAAAAATATAGCAACAAAATAAGAAAAGATGATAACTATAAAAGACAATACAATAGGCAGTGTAGTGTACCATTTAGGTGAGAATGAAATGCAAACCTGATGTTGCACATTATATTTCAGAGGGCAGGTAGCACACAACAGTTCAAAAACAACAAATAGACATACAATAAACAGACAACACAACAATGCAAAGGTGACGATGGAATGGAAATAAACTTTAATGACTGATATTGCACATTGATAGCATTTATGAATAGCAGTACTAACAGAACATAAAGCGCATGTGCAATTTACAGAGTGGATGTTAAAAAGTGTATTAGGCCTGACGACAGGCAGATGTTTGTATGCATCGAGAGTTCTGATGGCCTGCGATACGAAGCTGTTACACAGTCTAGCAGAAGCAGTGTGGAAGCTTCAATACTGTCTGCCAGATGGTAAAAGAGAACACAGCCCAGTGGGATGGTCTTTTACAATAGTTTTTGGTCTCTTCTAACAGTGGGTCTGCTCAATGTATTTCAGTGGGGTAGGGGTACACCAATGACCTTCTCTGCTGCTCTCACTATGCGTTGCAGTGTGTTACAGTCGGACACATTACAATTTCCATACCAGGCAGTGATGCAGCTGCAGAGCAGACTTTTGATGGTGCTTGTGGAAAAGGTTGTGGAAAAAATCTCAGAAAAGGTGCAAACTTATTATTATTATCATTACCATTTCTATGGTGCCACCATACATTGCAAAAATGCTTATTTAATAGATTTGTGTCAGATAATTAGGTTTAGGCTTTGTTATTGTTAAGTAAAATAAAAAAATATCTTTAACCCTACAACACTAATTTACATTTTTGTAACACGATCACTGATATTGGGTGCGTTTTACCTAATATAATATACTCCACAATGAATACTTCACACCAAAATATATTGAAATAACAATAAATGCCAAATTGAAGTTCTCTTCTTTTATTTCCAGTTATACAACACCTCATAAAAGACAAAAAGCTACAATGGGGGGACCCTTTAAAAAGTCTGTAAAATCAGCCAATTGTCAATGAGATTCATACATTTAAAGAAAAAAAGAAAAAAAATTAGGCCACTGGGAACTTCTTCTTTGGTCCACCTAGAACATTTGCATCGTATGGGTGAAAATCAGGTGGCGTTAATGTTTTAGGATTATGTTTATGAGACAACTTTTAAGCAAATGAAACTTCTCAAGCTCAAACACAACATTCAGTGCTCCTAAGCAACGTCTAAACTGATTTAATAAAAGGCTGATTTTAATAAAATCCATTTTTATTAACTTTCTAAAAATCACTTTGCGTGACATTTTTTAATCTCCACTGAGATCTTCCTCTCCTCTGCTCCCTTTTTTCATTGTCACTAAGCAGTGTGGTGACATGAAAAAGGAATGAGAATTGTCCCTTGCCTGCATTCAATGTACCGATTAGCTCAAAAATGGAACCTTTTACAGGAACGCATTGTGATTACATTTTTTGTTTTCATAAAAAGAGAAAATACAGAAAAGAGCATAGAACTTAAAATAAAAATGTGCAAAATATACATAAGGCAAATATTTTTTTCCTCTTTCTTGTTCTTGTTCTTCTTGTTCATCTTATTCATATCAATCTGATTTCAAAATTCAAATTATTGTGTATTTCTACTGATGAGACAGTTACAATATAACAGTTGTCTTCTTATTCCACCATAACTCTTATGGTTTAAACTTGAGTACAGTTAAAGTAGGTTGGAAAATAAGCTTCAAATAATACCTGAATCACAATCTACAACCAAAACTCAATAAAGTCAACCAAGACATGACAGATTTAAGAGCATGCTCGTGCACAGGACCCAACATTGTATTACATTATTAAAAAAAAATGGCTGAAAATTACATCTGACTCGGGAGAAATTTAGCAAAAGTGGTATAAATTGATTGAATCTACACTCACAAAATGGGTCAGTTAAAGCTGTTCTATGCTGTTTTGATTTAGCCTATTATAAATCGGATAATATGATATGAGTACTGACATGTAGATGGTGGTTTAAAATGTAAAACAAGTTGGGTTTTTTTAGTAGTTCATATACCCATGAAGTTTAAGAGTGGGTCTATGTACTCATGACACTCACCTGTCAGGGCAGATAGTATCATCTTTTAAAGTCCATGTATTTGTTCAATGTTTTTGGGCTTAAGGCTATATATTTTTTTTCTTCATAAATAACATTTATCATTGTGTAAAGTCAATCTTTAGGCATGGGTAACAAATGGGCTTTAGACAGTTTGAGTTTTTAGAAAAATCCTCCCGAAAACTCTGAATATATTGAATGAACCTTGAATATATGGAATGAAACTCTGAATATATGGAATGAAACTCTGAATATATTGAATGAACCTTGAATATATTGAATGAAACTCTGAATATATTGAATGAACCCTGAATATATGGAATGAAACTCTGAATATATTGAATGAAACTCTGAATATATTGAATGAACCTTGAATATATGAAATGAAACTCTGAATATATTGAATGAAACTTTGAATATATTGAATGAAACTCTGAATATATTGAATGAACCTTGAATATATGGAATGAACCTTTGAATATATTGAATGAAACTCTGAATATATTGAATGAAACTTGACTGACGTCAGACTTCACGGAAGTGCCTGCGGCCATCTTGTCTAAGGTGTGGATACTGTGGCGAAAAGCGAATGACAATGAGTCAGTCCGATCGGAATTTTGTAGGAGGAATATTAAAGTTTGAGGACATCATTAACACACTGGCGAATGCATGTACGGGCCAAAATCCTCCCGATAACCCTGCCAGTTCTTCTAACGAAGAAGTCGTGGCAGACTTACGACAACAGGCCAGGCAGCTGTTTATCAGGCCAACCTCAGCATGCTTTCCACCTCTCAGGAGTGCCCCAAAACAGTCCCTGTGTGCAATCTGCACCCGTAAACAAGAAAGGGCCCTGATGTAATATAGACAATACCTCACTGCAGCCATAATGAGCCCTGGTAACACAGCTTCTCCTTAAAAAAAAACAAAAGCAGAACTACTAACAGAACAGTCTGTTGTGTGTAGAGGTCTGTATAGTTAGCTTGATAAAGTTTTCAGTTGATTTAATAAAGGTGAAACACAGTGAATGGCCGTGCGTAATGACACTGCGTTCTGACGCGGCACTTCTCCAGCACTGGAGAAGCTGCTGCGGCTACAGGGATTTCGTGAACTGAAAGAGAAGCTCTTAATATATTGTTTAGATACAATAAGAATCACCCACATTCATAGACCAATGTAGGCTGAATATTTAGTTTAGTATTGAACGTATTTGATGATCCGCGACACAGCTTTGTTCACGTTACTCACATCAGATTGCGGACAGACAAATGCATCGTGCCCAAAGTTGTGTCATGGATCATCATATACGTTCATAACTTAACTAAATATTCAGCCTGCATTGCCGTTTTGGGCCACTTCTGAGAGGTGGAAGGCATGCTGAGGTTGGCCTGATAAACAGCTGCCTGGCCTGTTGTCGTAAGTCTGCCACGAGCGAACTTCTTCGTTAGAAGAACGGAGGATTTTGGCCCATACATGCATTCGCCAGTGTGTTAATGATGTCCTCATACTTTAATATTCCTCCTACGAAATTCCGAGCGGACTGACTCATTGTCATTCGCTTTTTGCCACAGTATCCACACCTTAGACAAGATGGCCGCAGGCACTTCCGTGAAGTCTGACGTCAGTCAAGTTTCATTCAATATATTCAGAGTTTCATGCCATATATTCAAGGTTCATTCAATATATTCAGAGTTTCATTCCATATGTTCAAGGTTCATTCAATATATTCAGAGTTTCATTCCATATATTCAAGGTTCATTCAATATATTCAGAGTTTCATTCAATATATTCAAGGTTCATTCAATATATTCAAGGTTCATTCAGTATATTCAAGGTTCATTCAGTATATTCAAGGTTCATTCAGTATATTCAAGGTTCATTCAGTATATTCAAGGTTCATTCAATATATTCAGAGTTGCATTCAATATATTCAGAGTTGCATTCAATATATTCAGAGTTTCATTTCATATATTCAAGGTTCATTCAATATATTCAGAGTTTCATTCAATATATTCAAAGGTTCATTCCATATATTCAAGGTTCATTCAATATATTCAGAGTTTCATTCAATATATTCAAAGTTTCATTCAATATATTCAGAGTTTCATTTCATATATTCAAGGTTCATTCAATATATTCAGAGTTTCATTCAATATATTCAGAGTTTCATTCCATATATTCAAGGTTCATTCAATATATTCAGAGTTTCATTCAATATATTCAAGGTTCATTCAATATATTCAAGGTTCATTCAGTATATTCAAGGTTCATTCAGTATATTCAAGGTTCATTCAATATATTCAGAGTTGCATTCAATATATTCAGAGTTGCATTCAATATATTCAGAGTTGCATTCAATATATTCAAGGTTCATTCAATATATTCAAGGTTCATTCAATATATTCAAAGTTTCATTCAATATATTCAAGGTTCATTCAATATATTCAGAGTTTCATTCCATATATTCAAGGTTCATTCCATATATTCAGAGTTTCATTCCATATATTCAAGGTTCATTCAATATATTCAGAGTTTCATTCCATATGTTCAAGGTTCATTCAATATATTCAGAGTTTCATTCCATATATTCAAGGTTCATTCAATATATTCAGAGTTTCATTCCATATATTCAAGGTTCATTCAATATATTCAGAGTTTCATTCAATATATTCAAGGTTCATTCAATATATTCAGAGTTTCATTCAATATATTCAGAGTTGCATTCAATATATTCAAAGTTTCATTCAATATATTCAAGGTTCATTCAATATATTCAGAGTTTCATTCCATATATTCAAGGTTCATTCCATATATTCAAGGTTCATTCAATATATTCAAAGGTTCATTCAATATATTCAGAGTTTCATTCCATATATTCAAAGGTTCATTCAATATATTCAAAGTTTCATTCCATATATTCAAAGATTAATTTCCTGAACGGCATGCCATAATATATATATATGTATATATATATATATGTGTATGTATGTTAGTTCTGGCAAGCAATTAACCATGATTAATCATATTTACAATAAAAATGATGAACTGCTTGACAGAGCAATTTTTTCTTATAAACTTTGAGTAATCGAAGAATCAGATTTGGTTCAACTGACAGTTTAGTTAATTCTAAAAAAACTGAGAATTTGATTTACCTGTTAAACTTGTAAGTAATTAATCTTGCATCCATAGTTCTATCGTTATAAATATGACAGTGCCTCAAGTTTCCAACCAACTCAGTGGGATTTGTAGTGAGAAACATTGCATCAGAACTCCGTGAAAGTAACAGTCAGACTGCTATTCTGGAAAAGAGAGCGAGAGAGAGAAAGAGATACTCTCTTGGCATCAAATACTGCCTACTGTAGTTTTGAGGATTTTAATGGTGCATTTCAAGGCAGTTGGATCAGTTGTCCCCAAGCCATCAGATAATCAGTGTGTCAAGCTTTGTTCACAGAGAAGCAAATGCGTCACAGAGAATTTGAAAATAAATAAACCCAACACATCAATCAGCAAAAATCCCGTCAAAAGAATACTGTCAAATGGCACTTTCAGAGGAGAAGTTGCATCTCAAAAGACTGCCACACAGGAGAGAAAAAAAAGCAAGAGTACTTTAGGTGTCCTAAGATATACCAGTATCCCAAAGTAAATGACACACAAAGGGGGGAATGTTTACATATGAATCAAAGTTAGGAGGATAATGGCAATAACAGGTGTAAGAGGAGAAAAAATATTTTTTGAAAAGCATATCAGTCCTGAAATGAGGAGAATAAAGCACTTGTATAAAACAGGACAAAAAAAGAGCACAAAAATGAACAAATAACTTCCTGTAATCTTCAGAAATACCACAACACCCCTCTTTGAGCAAGAATGAAAAATATGGTAACCCCATTTGGTTTGACCTTTACTTTTACAGAAAGGAAGAATGGCAGCAGCATCCCTTTTTGTATTTCATGACCACATTCTTCAGAATTATATTCCAGTGCCTGACAAGCGGATGTTATTGCTTGAGTGAACATGCAGATCCTGTATAACAGCAGCTGGTATGAGGTGTGGGAGAACCAACTCAAAGTTAGCTGAGGAGCAGATGGGCCAGCTGGTCTCTTCTGGTCGGTTTCCATGGTAATGTGGATTTGACCTTATTTGTGTTTAATATTTCTGCCCCTAGCTCCTCTCTTATCACATCACCAATACCATTCTGAAAGACACAAATGTCCATGTTTTTACACAAACCTGTACTACCATAGAAATCCATTTAAACATACAGCACAACGTCGGCAAGAAAGAAATCCCAATCACATTCAAACCTATATTCACACACAAATTTCCAGTAGAATCAGGGGGCACACACTCTGTGTGGCATCACTGTTGTCTTTTCACATTCAACTATCTTTTTAAACTCCGAGGAGGCCTCCTGTGTTTCTCATTTGCATAAGTTCTGTCCACAGAATGTAGTCTGCCATCAATCTTCCACTTAAGATATGCAAACTAGGAAAAAAAAAACGGCAAAAAAGATCCCAAAGACTGTAGCAAAGTCATTTTACATTTGTTGGCAGAGTATACCCCCATTTGTTGTGAATTTCCATGAATTCATTGAATCACTTCACCTTCCTTCTAACATCTACTTTATGTTATCTGCAGTCCATGTTTCTTTGTGCAAGAGCTGTTTAGGAGCTTTTACACTTTCAACTCTTGTCAATGAATTCCCAGTATTTTGGCCTGTGATACATGCTAATGCTTCACACAGTCACAGAAGTCATTAGGTGCTTTTCTTTTTTTTCAGGTGCTACTTTATCTTTAAAGTAAAACATCACAACCTCATTTTGTACAATGATTGATTAATAATAAAAAATAACGGATACATTAAAAAAAGGAAATCTGATCTACGAAGGAGAAAGGTTCTCCTACCAATGGTAGATGAGCGAAGAAGCCCATTCATGCACGGAGATGCTTTAATGCAGAAATCATGCCACCTAATGTACAGCTGGATGCTGTAAATTGCTTACATAAATGTTCATATACTAATCCTGGAAAGGTTTACAGGATGTGCAAACATGAACATATTTCTCTTTTCCAAGCTATGCATCTTAATTTGCTGTTGTCAGTGTGAAAATGAATGCAAAGTATATGCAAACCATGTTGAAATTTTACAGCTGGGTTTGTTCTACACAGGATATCCATTAGTTTCTTATTTCATATCATATGAATTAATGGAAAAGTGCATTCTCGGTACTTTGTTTCCAGAATATAATCCACTGTAGAGCTTGCAGGAAGCTGCTTAATAGCACTGGTTCTACTGTAAGTGCAGACTGCCTTTTTTCATCACTAAGTATGTGCTTTCTACTTCTATCAAACATATCTTCTCACTCTGTAACTCTCCCTGTTGTAATCTTCATAATAAAATCTTGTAGTGTTTTTGCTTGAAGTTCTTTGTCACCAGTAAAACCACAGCCTGAGTGAAAGTGGGGATAAGGTACACATTTGTGAGCAGGAGGGTTAAACCACGCAATAGCTGAGCAAATAGAGGTGCTGACTGTTTTTTTTTTTTTTTTAATGTGTTTGACAAAAATATTTGAATACAGCTTCGCCACATCGATGCATGGCTGAATATATGCCATTCTTCGATTTTTCCATACCCGCTTCATCCTATGCAAGGTGCCAGGAAGGCTGGAGTTAACCATGCACCCTTACTTTCATTCCTTTGGTCAATTTAGAATCACAATTTAACCTAACGTGCATCTTTTTTGGACTATCAGAGTAAGCAGAGGTAGCTAGTGACACCCAGAAAGAGGTAAATTTCTCATAACTTTAATAGTTTCTAAATGATCCCTGCTTGCAAGGCTATTTTAAGTTAATTATGGATTTGAAAAAAAAACAAAGAAGTAAGGTATTTCACAATTTTGTTTCTTGTTATATGGTCTACAACAAACAGTGAGATAAGACTGGAGCCTGTGTGTGCAAAATCTTTCTTAATTAAGATGGTTTGATTACACTTGGTTAGACAACAGAATTACATCTATTAATTATCACTTCATAAAACTTACAGATGTATTAAAACAGATGCATTATTAAATCATAGTCTTCAGCTCAGATAAATTCATTACACTGTGTGGCTGGAGGCTATTTTGATACAGGGGCTTTGGAAATAATACCTCACATTGAATTAATTAACATAGAAATATGATAATCTAATATTTGTGAGTTGTGCGTTCAGAACATAATACATACAAGGTGAAACTACAGGAAACAGATTAATTAAGACTATTCTTATCTTATCTACTGCAGCGCAGCACAGAAGATGCTTGTGAAGACTGCATGAGCCACAGTAATGAATCTAAATGTTGTATAAATCAATGTCTTTGTCTTCGGTTTGGCTGTGAGTTACACAAGTAAAGACAAGAATGTGGGCTTATGAGTAATTTATCGGAGTAGAGTACAAACCTGTCACCTTTCACCTGTGAGCGTGGGAGACCCAGCTGTTACTATACACTGCTGTCTATTCAATAAGCTCCAACTGACCTCTTGGAATAAGAAAAACTTTGTTGCTATGGTATCAAGATGAATTTCAATTATTTGCTTGGAGGTTTTGCTATTCACGGATTTTATTAAAACCACTTTAATACTGACAATGAGAGTGCCCAATATCTATGCCTACAACTGCAGTAGATCATTTGAACTGCCAAAGATGACAACGACATTACACCGTTTTAAATGCAGCCCAGGTGGTGGTGGTGCATGTTGCTTTTCATCTTGCATAGATATTGCACTCTTGCATTTCTTGACACTTAATTGACATGTCTGCCAGGATGTTACCACTATATCTCCTCAGCACAGTCGTGATGCAGCACAAACAACACACAGACACATGTTGCTAGAATTATAGATATATTTATTCTCATATTGACATGCTTGTTGAAACTACGCTTCTGTCTAGTTTCATATATGTTAAAAAAGAAAGTACACCTTTCAATGACTGAAACTTCCCTTTTTTTCCTGTGGAAGCAGAAAGGGTGCACTTTTACACAATGCTTCTAGATTTTGGCTTAGCTTATATCAAATTAGTAATGGCATAGTGTAATATGTCATATTTTATAGTTCATCTGCAGTCACATTTACTTAATTTAAGACCTGATGAGGAGTAGATGATTTTTGTTTTGTCCTGGTATGTCAAACCTTGAAATTGAAAGCCGGTGTACTTTCTTCTTCACAATAATGTATCTCCATTCTAAGTGCATGTGGAGCACTTGAGTGTATCGAAGGAGGTCGTTTGTCACTGATTCTGTGGTTATTTTTAAGCATCCCTTGTGTCCAGGCCTAATCAGAACAGGATGTTCCTCATCAAATTAACCAAGAAATATATTTTCATGAAATGAGACAGTCTGTGCATTTACCCTACCATGATGCAGCAGACTAAGCTGAATTACTCAGGAGGGTTACTGGGGCTAAATGCAGAGCAGGGTTTCCTTTTGCATTTTAATGACTTCGATTCAGTGGTGCTTAAGGATATTTGTTTCTTATAAATGGGGTAATAACCCCTTAAACAAAGTCTTGTTCAAAATACTTTAAAGTTAGTGGATACTCAATCTTCCACCCAGGTCATGATTATGTCTGCTGCCATTTTACCACGAGACTTACATGGGAAAAAATACCAACACACAAAACTTCTCCTACCAGTCAACATGTGGGGGGTTATGCCTGTGCAAAAGCATTTAGATTAATTATAATAGTAATTTTTATTTTTGTTTTTTTTACATTGAACAACTTTGCAAACTTGTAGCGCAGGTTTGACACACAGCTTCAGGCACCCTTCTTCGTGCTACAGTCAACCTGTTGTCAGGGTGATCGACATATCTGCTCTGCTCAGTTATATAGGTGCCTTGTTTAAATTTGATGTGTGGGTGGATCTGACCTGGATGATGCGGCTTAGTAACAGGTAAGTTGTGGAGATAAAGCAGAACCCAGTGAATGGAAAAAAAATGCTATTGAATGCAGTAAAATCACTGGACCTTAACCCTGACATTGCTTCCATAGCCATAGCTGTCTGACACTTGCTGGCTTGTAGTTTACACCATATAATGCTAAACAAAGGCTGGCCATTACAGGGGGATTGGATTGTTCATATTGAAGCACGTTTTGCATACTTATGTTAAAGTACTAGTCTGACAAAAGCTTCCATGCAAGCTTGTTTACAAAGCTACAACCCACTTTTTAAATCAGCAAAACTGATGTAAAATACTAACTCTGTCCACTTTTTGCACTGCAGCATATTTTTCTTGCTTGCTTGTTGTACTTTTGATGGAGTTTTGTATTATAATGTTATTTTATGTTTTGCTTTGCAATGAGAAAGAAACCCCATTTCGACACCATGGAAGGTTGAATTACATCTGCTTTGGTCTACCTTTCCAGTCGATGGTGTTTTTACCTTGGTAATGCATGTCCGTGAATTTGTCCGTTTTTAAGAACATTTCCAAATCTGTATTCTTTTGTGATTCTACTTCTGTCACTCTTTTATATTGAATTTCTTATTAAAGTCACTACACGTGTTGCACCACTTCAGACCTAATCTAAATTTTGGATAATGGCATATCATTATAAGTTTCATATTATAATATTCTCCTGGGGTAATTTTGTCCTTTACTTGATAAAAGCTAAGCAATATGCCGACAATAGCCCACTGGATCTGTGCTCTCAAAAACACTTGGGGCCTATATATTTCCATATATTCAACAGCTGAAACGTGATAGGCATGGTGATAGCTCTGTTCTGGAGACTCCAAGTGACACCTCCTAAGCATTGTTTCATGTACTGTACTGCCAGAAGGCAGCAAATGGAATTGGAGATCTTTGTGCATGACATCACATTACATCCTTCAGGGGAAAAGAAGATGGGACGAAATGAAATGAGATTCAGCTGGCATGTACACACAAGACACTGTTGCTAGTGTGTCCATGACTCTGCCACAGAGTGAGAGGCAGAACGAGGAGAGCCTGAGACTGTCCGCTATCTGTGCGACACTTAACATTCTCTGGCTACTGGCTGGGCTGTACTGCTGTATCTCTTCTCAAGGAACAACTTGGCATGTTTGGAGTTCTGCTGATTTACCCCTTTTATCTATTTAGCATTTATCTGAATGTATTACCACCTTCCTCTGTCTGTTTATTATATTTTATCTCACTCCTCCCGGTTCTCTCTACTATCCATTTCTCAGTTTACTTTCGACATTCCTCTCACCTCTCCATCTTTACTTCTGTCTTGTTACATTCCTCTTTCCTTTGTGCTCCATCCCTCACTTCCTCAATCCCCTCCTCATTTTCTCTATTTTCTCTACTGGGTTGACAGTCTGGAAAGTTGATGAATCCGACTGTATGTCACAGTCTGGCATTTCGGTGAGTCTGATGTGGTTAATATGGTGCCTGCTGACAGCGCTGTGGAAATCATTCATAGTGGAAAACATTAAAACGCACCTACATTTTTGCCCAACTTTGCTCACTCACATTTCGCAAGCATCTGTGTGGGAAGTGTATGTGCTCATTCATGTGTGTGTGTGTGTATATGTGAATATATAAACTTTTTCTTTTTTTTTTTTTTTTCAAAAGTCAGGGAATACGATGCCATTCTATCCTACACTATACATTCTTGCACTAACAGCTCTTCCTTAAAAAGTTCACAATGCCTCAAACATGGATTTCGCCAGAGGAATTAAAGCAATAGTCACGCACAAGATCATTTCGATACATTTCAAGACAGCATCATTTTCAAACCTGAAAACCTGGGTAAATGCAATTGTTGAATTTACACCTTGAGCCTATGTTTGCTTGATTATGAGGGGTTTGGAAGTAGTGTATTCAGTGACCACACATTTTATTTTACACATTACACCTTTGAAAATGAATGGGTGTTTAGGTAATTGTTTTTTCCTTTCTTGCTTTGTATACAACATCACATTATTGATGTGCAATCCAACATACTGACTGCTCAGTTTAGCTAAGATTAAGTGTGAATTTGATGTATTCATGGTTGCTAATGAGTTATTTTGCTCAATTTACAGAATTTGCATCAATATGTGTGCAGCAACACAGCACATATTTGTGCATGTGCTGGTATCTTTGTGCACCCCCACATACAAACATGCCAGACATCTTCGATATGTCAGTTTTTGTGAGCTTGCTGTTACGGTGTGCACTGCTCAAACTGTGATTTTCTCCGTGCATGTGTATAAAACATATGGTGAGTCAGTGCGTAGGAGCTGTGCGCCACCATGTCTGTGGGAGTGAGGGAGAGCTAGTGAATAGATGGCAACGGAAAGAAGAGGATTCAGGTTATGCACCAATAGATGGCACTCTACCCTTTAGTGATTGGTTACTGTGACCCAGACAAAGACAGGGTCTGGAAGAACACGTTTGTTTCCCAGTCGAGCACGACTTTTGATGAGGATACCGATGTCTTTTTGTTATTCCTGCCTGCCAGCTGGTTATTAGTGTAATAAAGACTGAAACATAGTGAGAGGAGAGCGAAATGGAGGTTCACTGTTCTCTAACCTGCTCACAGAATAAACCATGTTAAGACTGAATTACATAAATATGTGAGTCACTGACAAAACCATAATTTCAGCTCTCTCTCGTAACATCTTATATCAAATCAGTGCTATGGTTGGTGGGATTGATAAAGGAAGCCAATTTAGAGCATGGTAACATGCATGTGTGAGGAATCAAATAAGAATCAAAACAGCTTCATACAATGTTGTCAATGAAAAAGAACAAATGAAACCAGTTTAATACAAGATTTTTCATAACAAGTATATTTATGCAGAAAGAAAAAATATAAGCATCTGTATGAATGCCTCTGTCAAAGATATACAATGAAGCCTGTTGCAGTAATGGTAAGAAAAGTATCCTACTGTTAAAGGCTACAGAGGTTGCATCTCAAATGTTTTACGTAATTAACTGTATTCTAAAAATTCAGCAGCTTCAAGTTGTTGAAGTTTTTTTATAAGACTGCAATTGTCATTGTGCAATGGTAGTTTTATACAAAATTGAAGAGAAAAAATTTATATTTATATTAACCACAGTAATATACGATACTGTGGGAAAAGTAAATACGGGTTCATTTATCAACAGGGCTTGAAAGACCTGAATATGCATATATTGTTTTCTGTTGCAATAAAAACTGACCCCTTTTGTGACAATAAAATGAATGGAGAGCAGTGTGTTCAGGGAACAATTATTAAGGAATTATACAGTGAAAATGTTAAAGCTGCCATCCGTCATTTGAACAAATAAATGTGGTTAATTCAGTGCTGCTAATCTTATCAGGATTATACATTAGGAATTCAAACATACAGAAATACTTAATCATATTAACAAATTCTACACATAAACAAAAGTGTAGAGCATTCATTGTCTGACAGGTAATGGCCAAATGGCAGCACAGAAATGCGAAAAATTATTAAAGATGGGCTAAAAAAAGAATAAAAAAAGTCCATGCAGTTTGTGGGCACAGCCACGATATTTATAGTATTCTGTATTCTATGGAGTTCACAACCCTCTACATTCAGGAGCCCTAAAAAGCATAAAAAGGTCATGCACATGTGGCTCTCGCAGTGGTGTGATGGAGTTGAGCAGCTATGCTGGGGTCAGAGGGCAGATTGCTCGGTTCACTGATAAAAGCAAACAATCTCAGTCATAGAGAAACCCACATACACTCAAACATGCACACACAATTTCTGCTGTTTATTTCTGTTTCACTGCGCGAGTAAATTTTATACTGCTGAGAAACATGGTCACCGCTGAAGGTGGAAGGTCATCAGAGCTCCAAAACTCTATTGGGGTTCAGCCAGCGGTCCAGTATCTGGGTGAATTCACTGGCAGGAAGGTTTTCTCACAATACAGCCTGATGTACAGGGCAATACAGACTGGCAATCCTTTAGGCTTCTAGTGTACATGTGAAAGAAAGATAATACATGCGACAACAGGCTTTATGATAAGTCAATCCTTTGCACAACCCAAGGCTGAAATCACACATAATTTCATTGCCAGAAAAACAAAGACATGAAGCACATGTCCATATACCTGCTATTAAAGTTTTCTTTTTTTTCCAATCAACTATAACCTTAACCTTAACAAAACGGTTTTGTGTTAATCTTTTATATTGGTGAAACCAAGACTGTCACAAGGAGATATCGATTGAAACAATTGTCATTCCTTGGCGTTGGATGCAATGTGAGTTTCTAAAGAACTATCCAGTGTAGTTTTTTGCAGCTTGTTAATCAAAACTTCTCTTTTTACATTGCATATTTACTCATGCAGTACTGAATTATTGTGTCAGCACAGTTGAACTGAGCCATACCATGCTGGCCTGTTCATAAATCAGTCAAAGTTCTCTTATATAATACAAATATTAAAGAAAATATGAGACTTGGCTTCCAAAGGAAATATTAAAGAACAAGAAACACTTGTTACTTCTTAAGGACATAAACTGGACTTTCAAAGTCTGTGCATGGATTCTTATCACAAGCAACTATGAAACAGGCTCTGAAAGTGCACAGTTTTCACGACTGCTACGATACGAGCTCTATACTTTTATGGTACTTTGTTCGACTTTTTCATTTTAAAAGATGCCTCTGTTAATTTGAAACACCTTTAATGAGAACATCCTTGTGGATGATGGATGACATGAGAAAGTAAACACACCAGCTTATTTTTAGACGCCGCATGGCTTTAACATGCGACTCTTCATTTAATTGGGAACTGTGCATAAGCATATGCAAATCTGCACAAGTGGATTATAAATGAATACGTCTTGGCATTTTGTATAGTTGATGGTGATAGATTTCATTTCCTATTTTTGCCGCTTTTTTAAAAACGAAAACATTGGCTGTCATTTCAAGAAAGAACTAGCAACCTTAATTACAATTACTAAAATAAATAGAAATAAGAAAGAGGGAAATGTAAAGAGCGTTACTTATAAAGACTCTAATCTTCTCTGGAGAATGAGGGGTTATTGCCAAGCTCTATGGAATGACAGCAGTGTACACAACAAGCAGTGTAAATGGCAATGTAAATCTTTCTCTCTTCCTTCCTTTATTTCCTGTCACAACACTCTATGGGGTTACCATAGCTCAGATGATCGTTCACTAATCAGAAGATGGCCAGTTTGATCTCCAGTTCCTCAATAGGCATCGTACCTGATGTTGTTCCCAATGGCTGGCGAGATCAGTGTATGGCAGCTGTGCTACTATTGGTGTTTGTACTTGTATGAAAAATAAGACCAAACTGAGGTTTAAAGAGGTGCAGAACATTTACACATCCACAATTACAGGCAAATTTTAAAAGACTGATCTCAGAGTTTTTTGTTAATTTGTAATGAATCATTCAAATAAAAAATTAACCTGTTTTTTATACACAGCCCTAGTTGAGCTTGTCCATACTTGCCTCTCCTATGTCCACTGCATCTATTTGTATATGCTAAAAACTCCAACTCCAACATAAAAAAAAATAAAAATTCCATCAATTGTGGCTTTGTGGAACAAATGCTCCAAACACTGCCAATGATAACTATAGTGAAAACGATAGGGTAGGAAACATTGGAAAGCATTGTTATTTATTTGATAATTTATTTACATGATCTGTGCTATTGCTCAGTAAAGCGGAGCATATATTCTACCAAATTAACCTGTCTCTACTAGTCTGTGCCTATCCATTAATGTAATTATATAATTACTACTGACTAGACACTTTACTGTTATGTTTTTTTTTACATTAAAGCGTTCAGATGCTCAATCAGACATGAAGCCAACTCGTTCAGTTGCAGTCAGATGATTGGAAAGGAGAGCATGTCTGAGAAGGGCTTAAGTTTTATTTATGTCTATAAGAATTCTGGGTCATATAATCCAGCCAAAGTGAAAATCTCGAAAACATGAAGTTTATGTGAGTGGCATGTGTGCATATTCTACTGACTTTATTTTTTCCCCCTGTACTTATATATGCACGTTTCTCTATTTGAATGTGCATGTGAAAGTGTATATACTATATGAAGCCACAGTATCTGTGGAGCACACCATATAAACCCTTTGAAGGTTTTGCTCCACATCCTCTGTACTCCATCAGCAGAGGGAAATTAAGCCAATGAACCAAAAACTAGTGTTGTTGGAGAAAAAAATGAGGAGTGGAAAGAAGAACTGGCAGTAAGAGAGTTCCTGCAAGTCAGTCAGTCACAATGGATTCAGTCAAGACGCCGAGTACACTCTTTCCCTCGAGTGTGTTCTAATTATCAGGGAAGGGGATGTGTCACTTCAAACGCACATGCAAATCACTCTATTTTCTGGAAATGCATGCATGTTGTACAGACAAACAAAATAAAAGCACAACAAAATAGCTTGGTATCATGGCTCTATTTCTGGCTCTGCAGCATTGCTAGTATTAACCACTCAGGCAAGGGGACATGATATACACATATAACAAAATTCCTTACACATAACACTTTTTTCCAAACACTGGAGAAGTTAGATAAAGAAATAAAGCTGTTTGAGAAAGTTCCAGAGCTGGAGACCCACGTGGCTTTGACCTCACTGGTCAAGTTGGCAACAGGAGCTGGTAGAACTGTAATGAAAACACTCACTTTTGTTGGGACTACTCAAAAAGACAGAGTGAAAGAGTGTTTGGCAAGCGTCTGTCATCTATTTTCATTTGTAAATATGCAGTATATAAGTGTGTGTGTTCATGTCTGTCTGTATGAGTGTGTGTGTTTTCCAGGAAGACAAACTCTGGGCTTAGATGGTATCCCTGAAAGACAAAACAAGAAAAGAGAGATTGAATTAGTAAAAAAAAAAAAAAAATGGAATACTGCATGTTTTGAAAAATCATCATTTTCATATTGCACCATATTCAAACATATTTGTATATGCATACAGACTCCTACGCATGCCCACCCACTTCATTTCAGATCCTTCCAGATCTGCCTGCACACAGAAACAAACGCACAATGTTACATATGATGTAACTGCTTCTTCTGGCTCGCTCTGGTTGTAAAGGCTTGTATACATTCCTGGCTGAATTTGAAATTGGATTTTATTCAGTCTGTCACTACCAGTGTTGTCCAAAAGGCTTTGTGAAACTCATGTGGGAACCTCAGCCAGGTAGTTCACACCTCCACCACCTCTGCCTGATGTGTTAAAACAGGAGACAATTTTGACAGCACTGAGAGCCATTTTCATCCAGAGAGCTCACAAGGCAAAAACTGCCAGCTTCCCGCATGTTTTAGGATGCTAGAGAGTTGAGAAAAATTTTCGTGGAAAGTAGGTAGCTTGGTCCATGTGCAAACATGGGCCTGAATTATAGCAATCTTGGAAATGTAGGAACATTTGTTAATACTATAGTTGCAGAATAAAAATGTTTGCGTGCTTGGCTATATTAATTGGTGGATCAAAATTAACCATTCAAAATGTTTATGTATATTTTTGTATGATGGGGTCTTGACATTTAAGCTAAATAATCCATAGGCACCTAAAATTATGCTAATTTACTGGATGTACTGTTTAGCGTCAAAGGACTGCAATGTTGCTAAAGCAAATAGATTTCACAGGCACAGAAATAGATTTCACAGGCACAGAAATAGATTGCTGAGTTTCAATAAACAATTCAAAACAGCTGTGATGCAAGTATTTATGTCTACATGATGTAAAGTATGGCAAAGACTAATGTGCAACACGGAAGCCAACAAACAGACAGTTGTCACCAACATAGCCAAAATGTAATTCTATCTAAAAAGAGAAGGGATCAATTTGTAGGGACAAGAAAACAAAAAAGCAATAGAACATGCTTTGTTGAAATGTCCTTGCATTAATTAGGTTAAATGTATTTCAATAATATATAGAAATATTCTGTCACTGTTTATAATTTGGAGATCTCGTTAGCTTTGTGACTAATATAGTTAAACAGTTCAGAAAATCCAGAGAAATAGTTGTATGCAATGAAAGACGCCCATAACCAATACTGAAAAGCTGAAATCTTATTAGCCTTAGCCTTCTAGTTCTAACAACCTACTGTGGATAGTAAAATATTTCAGGTTTTCAGCTGATCTGCCTTCATCCAGGACATATCACCCATTAAAAACTTTTGGCTCATAGTGAAAATGTTGAAATGAACAAAGAAGGCCTTTCAAATGTTTTATCAGCTGAAATTTGGTTAATGTATTTAAATTCAAAATGATTATACAATAGTTGTGAAATGTGTTGTTGTCTTCAAAACATGTAATCTTATCCAGTGTGACATAAAATTTCATAAGACATCAGATGAGTGTTCAACCATTGTCACGCAGCTGCTGAAAGACTCTGATAGGTTCTTAAGGAGCTTGAACTTAGACAAGGCTTTCCATGTTAATTGTATTTGCTCAAGTAATCCAGCGACTAGGATAATCTGTAGACTTGGTAAAGGGGGCTGATGGGCCAGAGATTGGTCCAGTCCTGCAGGAATGAGATTCCTCTTTACTCTGGACTGGCTGGATGATTAATGCAGAAAAGATGAGGTGGAGACACCCTTCCACTTAGCCTGTTGAGTTTTATCAAAGAGGAGACCAAGCACAGGCACTGCACCGTACTAAAGAAAGTGAGAAGTGGGGTGCTGTGAAAGTATAGAGACAGAGCAGAAGTATCTGAGAGTGGGACAGAATGTGTTTAAAAGAGTGGCACATAGTGATAAAGTAAGAAATAGATAGAACAATTTGCTGCACAGGGTATGAGATTAAACCAATATAGCTCATATGTCTGAAGAATGAATTGGAAACAGAGAGCAGTTTTCTGACAACAATTTGTCTGAAAGGATTTGTAAACATTCGCATTTTTCCACCTTACAGACATCCATGGAAACACAAGTAGATGTGTGAGAAATGCATTCATGCAAGCACAAACAAACTGGATGACAAAAGCAAGCTGTAGCAGTTCCCACAAGGCACAGGAGAGAAGCATGATAGATAGTGGATTACTGCTTCTATCGGTCTTCTTCGCCCCCTGTCTGAGTGGCCTGTAATTGAATGATCATTACACCAAAGTTATGGCTATGGCCCCGCAGTCAAAAATAGGAATTGAGTTGGAAACAGCATTTAGTGGTTTGATTTATGACCAACAACGGGGAAGTTGTTTTTCAAGACTAGCACTCTCATAGCCAATAAAGAGGTGTAAGGCTTATTGTCTGTTAGCACACATATACCAGTCAGCATGTCAGCCAGTCAGCAACCTGTCAGCCAACCAGCTGGGGCCCCTCATGGAAGGAAGTGTTTTCAACTAATTTGTTTCCTGTATGTCACACGCTGAATAGTGCTAATCATTAAGATAGCCTGCAGTCACCAGGCACTGCTGCCATAGCACATTTATACACTTGTATGCCCGTATCCTCCCAGAAGTACACATAGAACCACCTGCACATGTACTGAAACAAACAGAAAATTGCTGCTTCTGGTGCCGCTCATCTTTACAGAATGGTCTTCTATTTAAGGACAAAAATACAAAGTAAAGCAGGGGTCGGCTTTCATGAGCTACTGGAGCTGTGTGTTTATTTTTTTGGAGTGAAAAGAATTTCCAGCTTTCATTTAATGAATCCAATATTTGCAAAAAGGTGGATCTTACTCACAGTCAAAGGGGTCAGTGTAGTGGGCATCAAAATAGCAAAGAAAAGTATTGTTAACTGGGAAAGCATACACTGTCAACAGTGGACTGAGACTCGTGGCTGTAAAACAGTAATGCCTTCAATTTCACCAAAATTGGTGTTTTCAGTGCCACACTGAACTTGTGTGGCTGAAATTTCCTTTGACAAGTAGTCACATCTAAATGTGATTGGCCTGGCTACATGCAAGTTTTAAAATAAGATGCTTGTTATTGTCACAATCCTTGTTGTTTTGTATTTTTCTGGTTTAGTTTTGTAGACTGAGAAGAAAACTGGAGACTAAATACTGTGGAGAGGATGATTAGTGATATGCAACACCTGAGGAGAATTAGCACGGGCAATGGGAGTGGAACTGGTGACAGTCAGGAAACTGAGGGAAACAGGAAATGACAAGAGAAAACTCAGGAAACTAAACAGACGAGAAACTAGAAAACCAGAATACAAAACTAAACCAGAAAAATACAAAACAACAAGGATCGTGACAGTTATGTGCCTGCGGCTCAGATCACAATCACATGACGCATTTGGCTTCCATTATTCAAAGATCAGAAACTCTACACTAGCAGATTACCTGCTCTGTAAACCTACCCTGGTTTTGACTCAATAACTAAATAAATCAATTTTGACAAATATGGGACTTAATCTTGTACAGAAATCTTTTAAATCTTCTTCACTTTTCAAGTTATTAATTAATAAAAGATCATTGAACATGTAAGTTGCATCAGCTGGCTTTTGAAATATGAAGCTGAGGCAAACTGAGAACAATCTGAGTTCTGTTTTGCAGCAGGAGTAAAACACTAGGAAGAAACTTGAGCTGCTCACACATTCGAGCTTGCTGACACAACTTAATTTTGAATTAAGCAACTCATGTTTGAAAGTTTCTGCTCCTGCTTGTGTGCCAATGGTTGCTTTTTATTTGTGACAGATCTTGTCCTCCTCACCTGTCCAGCACTTATGGTGCTGCATGTCTTTGTTACTTTCATGCTCTGATAGCTCAGATTATTTGTTTTGGTATTTTGAACAGTTTGAACAAGCTATTTTATCTTATTCAGTGAATATATTTTTTTTCTTTCCAAACTTTTTTTCTCTTGGTTTTTCCTCTTCAGCTCACATAGCTATAAATGTTTAGATTCAAAAATTCAGTTTCTTATGTAATACTCTGATAAATATAATTGATATTTAATTTAGTTTTTTCATGGGAAGATGTTAAAATGTATAAATAATTTATGTTTAAAATTAGTGATTTAAAAATATAATTTCATTCAGAAATTATTCGGTTACGTGCGTCAGTTCATGACCTTAAGAGTTTTTTTACACTTCCGGGAGAGCCCCGAAAAGACGAGAAAAGAAAAAGCACCACGAGGAGACGAGCTGAGACGTACGTCATCTGGGTGGAGTGTTGTCGGTGGCGGACTGTCAACGTGGAAGTGTGATTGACCAACGAGCTCGGAGGGTCTGTGAGTTGGACTCCACACCGCTATTTTGTGTTGGTGAGACACAAGGCAAGTTCAGTAGCGGGAGCTAGGCTAGCGCTGCGGTTGCTGCTGCTGGACAGCGTGGGGTTGCTGCTGTGGGACGGAGGTTTGTCGTTGCCAGTTGCTGTGGTCGGAGACGATCCTTAAACTGCGGCCTGGCCCGGCTGTTTTCCCATGCACCCGGAGGTACGACAAAATAAAGGTTTCACTATGAGCTCCAACTGAAGCGCGCCAACGTTTATAGACCAAGAGTGCACTCAAAGCGGAAATAAAGTTTCACATGTGTTTCTGTGGTTGATAATATACATTTTAAACTGAGATCCTTTGTTGATTTTGATTTGTGACTTATTCTTAGAGCTTTATATAAATGTTACAGGTCAAGTGTATCCTCTATAGTCTCCGACCCTAGACCGACTTACAATTTGAGATGTGACTTTTACCACAAGACGTTGGATAGGAGTTAAGCTTCATCTTTTAGTGTGGGTTTTAACACACGACCCGGTTATAAAAGGGTTACACTTATAAATGGTGTACTTTGTCACAAAAACATGTCAGGAGTACAGAGCAAAGCTAGCTGGATGAATAATTCTTTTTCACCAAGCTCAGCTTGTAGATGAAACAGCGTCACTCTGCTGCTGTAGCGACAGGAAACAACATCTACTCCAGCCTCACCTGCTCTCCCTTGCCTTTGAAAAAAAAAACTCCCACTATCCACAACACAACAGAGCTAAAACTTGATGCCAACAATTATTAGCCTTTTTCTCATTCTTTCTCCCTCCATTCCAGCTCACAAATTAGGTTGACGTCAAGCACATACAGTCTATGGTACCAGGTAGTTTGAGGCTGATTCTGCTGCTATGTAAGAAAGATAAACTGATCGATAGCTTGCTTATTTTTTTTTAAACAAATATATCTTTTTCTCATATGCCTATTGTCATATTTGGGCAATTGCTAAAACTTCCTGGGTTACAGAACCGGATGCCCAGGAGTTACGGTGCCAATAGTTAATACAGTGTAACCTGTCCAGTGATGTTGCTTCACATGTGACAGGAAGATCACTGAATATTTACATTGTAATATCAACTAAATGCCTTTGCCTCAGATGATTTACAGATTTCTCTTTTTTTTTTTTTCTTCAGTTTTTTCGCTGTACTTGGAAAACTTCATGAGTCACAGCTCAGGTACTGTTACAGCTCAAAGTCATCTTAGCACTCATTGCCAAACTCCAGAAATGAGAGACAGCATCTCTTGTCATCCCGGGAAGAACTGTAACATGCTGCCAAGCCCTATAATAACTTATTGTTGGTTCTGACAGCTGCAGCTCTTTGACATTATTTACATGTTACTGTGAGATTAAACTTGGCTCCAGAGTTTTAAACCTAAAATTGTTGACATAAATCTAAGGATAAATTAGGGAATGTCATGTTTTCAAGAAGTGACTTTCTTTTCCCCATGAAAAGCTTGTTTAAGTAAAGTGGAGTTATAAAAAAACACCTTGGACTCCTGAGTTCCCCACGTATGGAAACTCAAACATGACATGCTCTTTATCTGTATATTTTTCCCTGTCTGTACGAAGCTATTTTTGTGAGCTTAAATACACTCAACTCTGCTTGCAGTCAACATGTTTGGTTAGTTATTCATTTTATGTTTGACATCCTGACTTTTATAGTTCACATGATATTACCACATTAAATCAGAGTGACAACATGTGGTTATCCTTGTTCCTCGCAATGGTTGTTTCTAAAAACCAATGGGGTTTTCAGTTGTAAGCTCCGTGGTATAGTGTTGTCACAATCTGTTTAATTTTATTCACTTCTCTCAACTCGTTGCTCTTGCTATCGTGTTTTGGCCTTGTGCACATGCACGAGTTCTTACAAAAACAGACATGCATACCATATAACATTATTTCCTTATTTCTAATTGCAGTTGATCACCCCAGCTGAAAGGCTGTCACTCTGCTGCACTCCAACATGCAATTTTTCAGGATCTGCTCCCAAGCCTACAGTCCCTACCAATTAATAGAAACAGTTAAGAGAGTGTCACTAAGAGGGTTAGTCACACAGAGCTATCCCTATGCTTGCCAACACTGCCATGTCCTCTGACTTGTCTCGGCTTCTGCCTTTGGGCCTTTTCCCTTTTTAGAGGAGCAGAAAGACAGGGAATGAAAGGAGCTGAACCCTCACAGTTGAAATGCCCTGGAGTCAGGAGTGGAGCAGGCATACGCATCTGTTCAGAGCTTAAGGTTGGGACAAATCAAACATGAACTTGGATGCATATGCACCCATGCACATTTGCGTGCACACACTCACACTTCATAATCTGAACTTTCTCCTTTAACAAGTATAACCCTCAGCATTCTGTCAAAGTGTCATGCCCTACAGGATCTGAAGAGGTGATGTAAGAGAGCAACATGCATCTCTCGATGTCATGAAAACACTGCAGCTCTGTTTCATCTGGTAGTAGACATTTCTTTGAAAGGCTGCAGATTATTCGGTTTGTCGTGTGAATTTGAAAGACAGTACTTGTGGAAACCCCATATAGGCAGTTTTGAAATTACATTAATATGCCTCTGAGCCTTTATACTTTACCTTAAACACGACAGTGGCTCTTTGGTTCCTGTTTTCTAGTCACATCTTGTCTTAAAACTTAATTAAAATCTGACGTCAGACCTGAGATTATGCCTCAAATCACTCAGGAATCACAGCCTTATTTTACTGAATCTGAATCCAGTATTCTATATTTGAACTGTTTGAGAACTTAAACTGAAAGCTGTAATTAAGATCTAATTTTGTTGGAGCAGGATGCGAATACACATAGCTGTTTCTGACACATTTTAAAACTAGTTGTAGCTTATTCATGTTTAAAAAAAGATGAGTAAAAAATTACAAAGTAAAATAAAAATGTGAAAGGTTTGAGAATTTCAAAACTGATTTGATTGTGCAGGTATTTGCAGATCAAAACCAACACTATACATCTACATATGTCTTATGATAAGGCACGCTCAAGTAATTATAGATATATCTCTGGATTTTATTGCTCAATGCTGAACTGCTTATAGCAGCACTGGGCCTCAGAAAAAACTTAAATACTGCCAACTTGTCTTTCCAGTAAATGACTCATCCAAGTCTGTATTTTACCAATTAATGTTGCTAAAATAGACAGGAGATAACTTTTTTTAATGCACTCACTGAGCCATATGCAAAGAAAACACAGACACATACAAATTATGTATAGAGTAGGTAGTTGGGATCATACAGTGCCAAATACATCGCATAACATTGAATAACAAGCAACAGAGACCGCCAGTGACGCCTGCAAGCTGGTTTGGCATTTGGAGAGTATCAAGATAAATACTGTATACTCACATATTAACTCCAACCTTTCTCATTCACGTGCACACAATCAATTTAAAAGATGGTTTTGTTTTGTCCATCTGCAGCTTCATGTCACACGGGGAGTTTTTCAGAGGTAAAGCATATAATGTTCTTGTGTTCAAGTCATAATTAGTCAGGCAAAATCATGTTTTTCTGTTGTATCTAATAATACAATCACTTACCTTCTACTTTAAACTCAATTGATTAAATAGTCAAATACTCAAGTACCTCCTGTGTTGGCTGGAGCCAATGGTGACGGTGTTATAATGAGAGAGATTGATGTAGTGATAGTAGACAGCATTTTGATATTGTCTGAATGGGGGACTTTTACTGACTTCTACTGGATAACCTTTCACACTGAAATATATTGCTAAATACCACATTAAACCTGATGCCAAAGGGCATTGATCATGTTATCGTGTGATGAGCTGGAAGTTGAGACACTTACTGGCTAAAAAACTAAATTAGACTGAATTGATTTATGTTTTTCAAAACTTAAGGTGGGTAAAAGGATCAGTGAAGGTCAATTTGAGGTCTGAGGGAGAAATAAATTGTACAAAGTATTGCTTGAAAAGACAAGTCTCCCCCCAAAAAAAACTAAAGAAAAAAACAAATCAAAGCCTTTACAAGTGTTTACTTGCCAAAGGGGGTGTTACTAAGTACTGCACATGCAGGGTGCCAGACTGAATATTTTCCTTTTTTCATTATTTTTAATTTCTGAAAAATTAAAACAGTGGTGAAAAAGTCAGACAGGCATAATTTTTAATGTTACAACTCCTTTACCTGCTTAGCAACTCACAGAGATAACAGGTCCAGAGAAAGGTCTGGTGGATTATGAGCCACCAATTTACTGGCCATCATTCTAATTTACAACCAAGCCATTTGAAAGTACATAACATGTGCATAAATATACAATGGAAAGGCTGATTTTGTGCACAAACTAAAAATCAAATTCAAAAGATTTACTCAGTAAGGTGAAAGTCGCAACAAAACAGTACCACCTTCACTCACTTTCTTATGCAATAATCTCCACATAGTGCTCCAGGCATGGAAAAACCAATGCAGGAATTATTTGTCACAGCCAAGCCATCTGCTCACCTGGACATCTCCATGGTGTCCTTGGTGAGATAGACAATCCAGTAGACCAGGTTGAAGGCGCCAAACGAAAGGGGAAAGAGGATGCGTGAGTATTTGTCAATGATGCTTGTGCCAGTCAGGACATTGTTGGCCGGCACAGCTGAACCTTGCTGCAGAAAAGCCTGGGCATTGACAGGTGGGTTGGGAAATGTTTTGGCAGGGCGCTCAAACAGCGGAGCAGAGTTCATCCTCTTCTTCAGCACACTACTGGCATCTACCTTTTAAAAGGCAAAAAGGAAATATATAAAAATTCGCACTAAACACAATTTTCCACAATGTACTGAGGATATTAATAATGAAAAATGGTCTTCTGCCCTGAGTCACTGAATAATGTGTGCCAAGCTTGTTAAAACTGTAGGATAAGTAAAATAACAAGATTTTATAATTTTATAAACGAATATCCAAAAAATGTATTCTGATGTGAGTGTCTTATCTAGCCAGTATATAGTGAAGTGTAAGTGTGTTTGCAGAACTATGTCAAGAGTACCAATGACAACCGCAGAATTACAACCCACAAAAAATATCTATTGTGTTTTCTGTTTGATTGGGAAAGATTTCAGTTAACCCACTCCATCAGGGCACATATTGACACATGGTTATCCTATACCTCACTAACTTTCAGTAAACCACTGTGATATCAACACACTCTGTGCAGTTGTGCATATGTACTGAGATGAGGAAAGTGCGCATCCAAGAAATGGGTCAATGAACAACATTTTTCCTGCAGGTAGATTCAGAAAGAGGAACATAAAGACTGAAAGACAAAGCAAAGCCGTAACAAAGGATACCCTACAAAAAAATTATCTTCACATCTTGATGGTTTGAGGCAGTTCTGTTAAATCGAACAATGATTTTGTTAAATTATGCAGTAGATGAGCAGAAATAATAATAACAAAGGTACCTGAGAATCCCATACTGTTATATTATTCTGTGAATACCATACTTGATGGGAACATTCCTCGATTACATTACTCAAAAACATGATAATTCCATGATTTTAGCCAGATTCAGTGGCAGACGTTTAGGGTGTTAGTAAATTATCCATCATAGCCAGTTTATGATTCCATTAGGATACATTTGCAGAGAGTTGACTTTAAAGAGTTGTGCACACATTTTAGGACATCAAATCTTTACAGTTCACAACACAGTCCTGCCTCCAGTTTTTGGACTTATTCAGTTCACTGTGGATGTTTTTTTTATAGAATCTTGGAACAAAAAGTGAGATTTGGGTTGGATTTGTGAGACTACAGGATTACATGCTCCACTTCAGGTTGATAAACTATTAAACTGTTTCAATCCTCTGGCTCTGGATAGCATTTCAAGTACACACGTATTGGTAGCTGATCCAAATAACGTGCTGTTGATGATTTCACAACAACAGGCTATGATGAAGCTATGATGACAACAGGTTTGTAGGAACTAAGGTTGCAGTAACTTCATGTTACTACTGTAACACAGCAGTGAGCAGTTGAAGCTCAATTTCTGTAGGTGCTGAGTAGGTGGATGATTATTACAGGGTATGACTGATGCATATGTGTCTGTAAATGTACTTTGTCTATATTTAAAACAAGGCAGTAAGAATTTATAGGCTGTTGCGCAATAACCTGAATTAGTTTAACATTTGAAAGAAAATTTTAATTTAAGGAGAAGTACTAATGGTTTCAAATGTGCAAGTAACAGCATAAGTCTGTTTGAACTTTGCAAATAACTCAGTGCCAGGATTATCACAGTTTTTGGAATAGCTCACAAAGGTCCAGTGATTAATTTCACTAGAGATGAAATGGTTGCCTAAGGTAAAGGCAGCAGTTAGGACCAAATATTGACTTTGAATGCTTTGAAAAACATTTGGTAATTTCAAAAAGAAAGACACTATCTGCCAAAGACTGCAACCTGTTGAATGGTCACTTGAAGCAATTTTCGAGAAAGGAAATCAATTCTCCATAGACCTCCATCTTAAAATGGATGCCACTTTAATCACTTCTGACTCCTTGCTGAGTTGTACAGAGGAGAAATGGACTCATAATTGAATTTTAAAAAATGCTTTTGGACACTACAAAGGTAATTTTCTCTTCACCATAAATCATGTTTTGTGCATTACTCAGAAACTCCTGAAAAACTTGAAATACCTTAAAAGTGTAAACAGGAAATTTCTCATCTTTGTAAGACACGTTTTGCTACAGGTCTACAAAGTCGTCAGCACAATGCATTATGGTATTGTATACTGTATATTTTATGGGTTACTGACCATTGATTGTACACTACTTTCCACACTGCAAAGTTTATGTTTATGTATTTAGCAGACGCTTTTATCCAAAGCGACTTACAAATGAAGATATAATAAGCTATATAAAAAGCTAACAATAAACTACATAGAAGGAACCCACTAGTCCGACTCTGTCAGAGGTGACAGAGTAGAGATAGGGTGCAGGCATAGAAGGAAGTGCAGAAAGATAAAGTGCAAAGATAGAAGGGGTAGGGAAATGCAGGGTAAGTGCTAGGATAGGAGGTGCTCTCTGAAGAGCTGGGTTTTCAAGAGTTTCTTGAAGATAGACAGGGATGCCCCTGTTCTGGTAGTGCTTGGTAGGTCATTCCACCACCGTGGGACAACACATGAAAAGAGTTTGGATTGTCTTAAGCCAGGTGTATACACTGATAGACGACAATCCTGTGATGAACGGAGGGACCGAGTTGTAACATAAGCCCTTGCAAGAGCACTCAAGTAGATGGGAGCCGTTCCATTAAGCTCTTTGTAGGCTAACATCAGTGACTTGAATTTGATGCGGGCGACTAAGGGTAGCCAGAGGAGTTCAATGAACAGAGGGGTGACGTGTGCTCTTTTAGGCTGATCGAAGACCAGACGCGCCACCGCGTTCTGGACCATCTGCAGAGGTCTCATAGTACAGGCTGGGAGACCAGTTAGGAGAGCATTGCAGTAGTCAAGGCAGGAGATGACCATGGCCTGCACCAGGAGTTCAGTGGCATGTTGGGTTAGGTATGGTCTGATCTTTTTTATGTTTAGTAATGCAAAGCGGCATGAACGAGCAACCGAGGTAACGTGATCTTTGAAGGTTAGTTGGTCATCAATCATGACACCCAAGTTTCTAACAACCTTTAATGGAGCAAGAGATAGGGATTCAGTTTGGATGCAGAGGTGTATGGTTAGTTTGGCTGGGAAGACAAGCAGTTCAGTTTTTGGGAGGTTAAGTTGGAGGTGATGGGCTTTCATCCATGTTGATATGTCAGAGAGACAGTCTGAGATTCGTGCTGATACCGTGTGGTCGTCAGGTGGGAATGATAGATAGAGCTGGTATCATCAGCATAACATTGGTATGAGAAGCCATGTGATCGGATGATCTGTCCCAGTGAGTTGGTGTATAAGGCAAAGAGAAGAGGTCCCAGTACTGAACCTTGGGGGACCCCTGTGGCGAGGTGGTGCGCTGCAGAAGTGTGACCAAGCCAGGATACTTTGAAAGACCGACCAGTGAGGTATGATTCAAACCAGGAGTGTGCTCTCCCTGTGATGCCCGTGCTAGAGAGTATGGACAAAAGGATACTGTGGTTGACAGTGTCAAATGCAGCCGATAAGTCGAGCAGGATAAGTACAGAGGACTTAGCTGTCGCTCTGGCTTCTTTTAAGGCTTCTGTCATAGCCAACAGAGCCGTTTCGGTGGAGTGTCCACTTTTAAACCCAGATTGGTTTGGGTCAAGGAGGTTGTTATGTGAGAGGTAATCAGTGACCTGCTTAAAGACCGCCCTTTCAATGGTTTTAGACAGAAACGGGAGGAGAGAGACCGGCCGATAATTCTCCACATGAGTTGGAGGGAGGGAAGGTTTCTTGAGCAGCAGTGTAACCTGAGCTTGCTTGAATGTGGTAGGAAATGTGCCCGATGTCAGTGAAGCATTAATCACATGCGTGACTGCTGCAGTTACAGTAGGAGCAATGGATTGGAGAAGATTAGTAGGAACGGGGTTCAGCGGGCATGTAGAAGGACGGCTACATGTGAGAAGTTTAGACACACTGCTCTGAGCGAGAGGGGTAATGAGGAAAATGATGCAGTAGGACTCTTGCATGCAGATTTTGTGGTATAAGGTCCGGTAAACTGTATGCTTATAGCTGCCACTTTGTCAGTAAAAAATGAGGCAAAGGTGTCTGCTGTTAGATTGGTAGCAGGTGGCGGAGGATTAAGTAGAGTTTTGAAGGTGGAAAAAAGTTTCCGGGTGTCAGTAGTACTATGAATCTTGTTGATGTAGAAAGACTTTTTTGCATCAGTAACACTGGATGCGAATGATGACAGTAGCGCCTGGAGTTTAGCTAGATCTGCAGGATCTTTTGGCTTGTGTCATTTCCTTTTGGCAGCTCTGAGATTGGTGCGCAACGCTCGGAGAGTATCATTAAGTAGTGGAATATGCTCCTTACTCTATATAGGGTATACAAAATCTCAAAATACAAAACAAAATAGCAATCTCTCTGTGTAGTCCATTATCTAAAGTGAATAATAAGTGCTTCTGGACACAGCCTTCTTAGTATATATCATTATTGGTGGGTCCTCTTTAAGATTCTGATGACATATTACTAAACTCAAGGCTTTGGGACATTAGTTCACAAGGCATAAACCAAAATGTATATCAAAATGGCTACATCCATCTGTCTTTCATAAACAGAGTATTAATGCAAGCAACTTTTTATGTTTTTAAATCATCCATCCATCCATTTTGGATGCAAGTGACAACCTCAAATTTTGTTGTACCACCCCATACAATGACAATAAAGACTATTCTATTCTATTCTATTCTAGTCTCTATTTTCATCTGCTTATCCGAGGTTGAGTTGTGGAAGCAACAGGTCCAGGAGACCAGAATTTCATCTCCCCAGCGACACTCTACAGCTCTTCCTGGGGGATCCCGTGGCGTTCCCAGGCCAGAAGGGACATATAATCCCTCCAGCGTGTCTTGTGCCATCCCTGCCCGGAAAACTTCTAAAGGGAGGCGACCAGGAGGCATCCTAACTAGATGCCTGAACCACCTCAGCTAGCCAGCTTTTGATTTGGAGGAGCAATGGCTCTTTGGGTTCCCTCTCGATGGCCAAGCTCCTCATCCAAACTCTAAGGCTGAGCCCAGCCACCCTCCAAAGTAAACCTATTTCCGCTACTTGTATTCACAATGTTGTTCTTTTGGTCACTACCCAGATCTCATGACCATAGGTGAGGGTTTGAACAAAGATGGACCAAATCAGACAACGTCCTCTCCACCACTGCGCCTTGGGATCCTGTCCATGAAAATCACAAACAGGATCGGTGACAAGGGACGTCCAAAACGCACTGTAAATGAGTTCGACTTAGTGCCAAGAATACGGACACAGATCTTCATTTGGTTATACAGGGACCAGATGGCTTGTAAAAAGAGCTTTGGTATCCTATACACCCTCAGCACCAACCAACAGAATCCCTCTGGGCTACACGGTCATAAGTCTTTTCCAAGTCTACAAAACACATATGGACTGAATGGTCAATCTCCTATGATCCCCTCAGTACTCTATAAGTTTGCAAGCGTAAAGATCTGTTCCACGACCTGGGCAAAAATCACACTGCTCCTCCTGCATCTGAGGCTTGACAAGTGGTCGGAGCCTCCTCTTCAACAGCCCGGAGAAAACTTTCCTAGGGAGACGGAGTAGCGTGATCCCACTAATCTTGGAACACACTCTGGTCACCTTTCCATGAAGGCTGCTGTTTTGTGCCTATGCACAAACAACAGTCAGAAGCTTCTCTTCTGTGCTAGACGACCCTCTCACTCACCGGGGAGAACTCCAACACAGAGAAGCTCAGCTGGGGTCTTGTAAGTATCCACACACCCGCCCATATAAAGATAATTTTTTTATCATCTTTATGTATTTATTAATTTTTTTTGTTTTGTTTTTAATAGGGTGGGGTTGAATTTGGGTTATTGGACTATACAAACAAACTTAACTTCTTAAGTCACCAAGGAGTGTTCATGTAAATGCTACACTGAAGGAATAGAATATACACAGTTAAATACACAAAAAACATCAGAGAGTCTTTAAGATCTTTTTATGACCCTTTTATGTTCATATTTGACATATCTACAGTTTGAAGTAACATGTAAAACAAAAGCAGAGTTGCAGTTGATGTAGATGTGAAATATTTCAAAGATATTTAAAAATGACTTGCTCTGATCTTCTTGATGCTAAAACACCGGAACATTTTCTTAATCAAAACACTTTGATTTAATCAGGATGTCTCATCACCCAAGCAGTCATCACTATGTGACCACAGGCGCTTCTGGCTGTGCCTAAATAAATAAATATTTTTGAAATAATAAATCTTTTTGTCCTTTTTTCCCAAATACAAATGTTTTACTGGCTGTTCATTCCAAGCACCTTATATTGCACCACCTACTCATCCACACCACTCACCATGTGTGCAACATTGTTGTTGCCCATGTTACAGCTGTGTGTTTATGTCATTAAATAAACAGTTTATTTTCCAGTTGTCAGATTTTCAGTCCTATTATGGCTTTACTTGACATACATAACAGGTCAGAGTCCTTTAAATTGTGATGGGGTTCCCACTCCTGGTGATAAACTTTTTTTTTCCTTTTTCATTGTGTAATAAAGAGACCTCCCTCCTACATATTTGGTGAAAGCAGTCATTTTCCATGATGCATCCCTCCCACTCCCTGTTTCTCTCTGTGTTACTCTCTATAAAATTAGTGCACACACACAAACACTTAGGCCTCTCACATCCATCTCTCCATCTTGCTCCATAGAAATGGCCTGGGCTTGCTTTTACAGCCGCTACCCACTCCGCTTCATTGTGGTGCCTGCCCTCCTTCTTCTGAGCCTCCAGTGATCTGCTGGATATTCCCTTAATCTACAGCTCTTACATAATCTGTAGCAACATCGTTCACAGAGCCACTGGCTGTCCCCTCTTGTCACTCTCTGTGGTTATCACACAGTTACAGGAATGAATAGAGGACAGGGAGCGAGGAATGGATGGATATACTGGAGATGGATGGGTGGATAAGACATTGTTTAAAGTAATGGGTTAACTATGAATGTTGGGTGCATTATTTGGTGCAAATTATGTGAATGTAAATTTGTTTATATATGTGTTTGAGTGACTGTTGCAGATTATGTGGGGATGTGAGAGCACAACAGTGGAGAATGTGTTGTTTTTCAGTGTGTTTATGTGGACAAAACATATAACCAATAAAGGTGTGTGTGGGGGGGGTGGTTGAAAGAGGAATGGTCATGGGGATATGTGTCTCTGTGTTTGTACATGTGAATATTTGTGCACAAGATAACATACGTGTGTGCTTGACCCATCAGAAAAGAAGGAGGAGTGGTGGTGTGGATGTGTTGTAAATAATTTTTTTTTAAGAGATTGTACATGTTTGTTTTCATAGTGTATGCAGCACAAGTGACTGCAAATGACAGAGGAAGTATAGATTTTTAGAACAATTCAGAGAGTAAAAATAAATACAATTACCAGGCACTTAATCAGGAACACCATCTTCATACTAGGAAAGGCTTCCCTTTGATATTGAAGCAACCTCAATTTTATAACATGGATTCCAAAAGAGGTTTCGGCAAACTTTAAGGATACTGGTCCTTTGATTGCATTGGTTAGTTTCTGCAGTTTCTGCTGCAAATTTATACTGTGAATCTGGCATTCTGCAACAGTCCAGTTTGAAATCACATTTCCTTCGTGATTTTCTGCATTATCAAACCAGAAGTGGTCATGAGACTATTATCTGTCCACAACTCAAAATTTCACTGCTTCACAATAATTGTTCAATCACTATATTTTCCTTGCTGTAGTAACTTAAACAGATGCAACTTAGGTTTTGTAGTATCAGCATGTGCATGTGCCTTATACTTGCACAATCTCCTATATGATGATGTTCACCTTCCATGTCGTGTCTCGTGTCTGTATTTGGCCACAAAATGTTTATCAAGAAGAGGGAGAGGATGAACAAAGGTACTAATCCACAGAACGTTTTGCAACAGATTTCTAGTCCAAGAATGTCCTTCCTGTGCAACATTTTCCACAGTCATGGCATTTTTGAACTTCTCTCCCACTTGCTATTCTTTACTTCTCTACTTATATTCTTAGCTGCAGATAGTTAAGATTTAAAGTGAAAAGGTCAGGATAAGGGGTAGAATTATTGTAAATGTGAGATTTGAATGTTAAAAACAAACCAAAAAAAAAGGAAATACATGGTTCGACATTTGAAAAAACGTCTACAGGCCTACAGTGTACACTTTTTATGACTCATAGGTAGTGCTTACCCTCATGTCATAACTAAATGCTGCTCAATAGAAAACAGCAGTCGATATATCGCCATCTTACAATTTACGACCATGGATTGTGAAAGTTTTATGTTTGGGACATGTGGACAAACTTACTTATTAGTTAGTTACTTATAAGTTTTCTGGTTACATTGGGATGCATTAGAATATATGTAAATAATGTTGAGGAAAGTATTAATAACTACTGAAAGGTGCAAAGTGAGCCACAAAAAGATTTTCCACACCACTGAACCAGCGACAGCAGTGGACTGTTTACACGAGGCAGGTTTGGATCCAAGTATTTACTCTGGTGATGCCAAATTCTGACTTTACCATCTGGAGAACGCCTCAGTAGAAGCTAAGATTCATCAGACTAAGCTCCACTTTTACAGTCTTTAGCTGTCCAGTATTAGTGGGCCCATGTCCACAGCCGCCTCTATCTTCTTTTCTTGGCTCTCAGGAGCAAAACCTGACAAGGTCCTTTGCTGTTGTAGCATGTCTTTACTCATTTGTGCCTTCTTGGATATTTTTCTGCTCATCAAAATTGTAAGAAATGGTTGTGGAGGTTACTGTTATCAGTCTGTTTGCTCCAACCAACCTGGCCATCCTCTTTTTACTTGGTTCATGAATAAGACCTTTCCCTAAACAAAATCCTACAAAACCATTTCCATCTTTTTTTTATGTAGCTTATGAATGAGGGGAAATTGTAACAACACAAGCTGTACGTAATCAAATACTGTACTGAAAAAATATGTACTCATACTGATTCCATTACTCATGATTATCATGGTAACATCTGGGTTGGGTAAAATATTGAGTCTGATTTCCCAGTAGTGTTTTAATGAAAAACATGCAAGGACTGGCTTGTGATTTATTCCAGATTACCATGAAATTTGTTTGTGTAAAATTAATGTAAAAGAGTGACCCACATTGAAATAAAGATAAAAGTCTCTTTGTCTACAAACACATGAGAATTATTCAAAGGTACAAAAAGCTTGACCAACATCAACTGATATTCAACTATTATAAATGTCAATAACTTTGTAAGGCGCAAATATTGAATTAATGGGAGGCTATCTGGCTTGTTTAGTTGTTCTTTAGACTTTATGTTTTTGTGTTGCAGCTGTTGCACTGTATTGCATTACCAGTTTATGTTATGTCATATACGTTGGCATTGTCACAATTTAAAGCTCTGAGTTGACCCCAAGAAAAGCTGCTGAAGTGCTGTAGCTAAATTGGGATTCTAATAAACTAACACTGTATGAAGGGTTTCAAACAACTTTGCAGGTGTGTTTGAAAGTCTGTCCACTATGTCAGGCACTAACTTTCAGACTGTGATCAATTTATTTCTCTATAAGATTTGTATTATTTCATCCACTGCACAGTGCCTATATGATGTGATGTTGCAGATTAGATAACCACACAAGCAGGTAAGTGTTCCAAACAAAGTGTTCAGTGATGACTGATGATAAAAAGATCTCAAACCATAAAGCACCACACGTTTAAACTGCAGGCAGGCTAGTTTAGCACAAAGACACACTTTGAAGTCATGCTGCAGTAAGTTTAGCAGAATGCTGACGAAGGTAGACCCCAATAACACAACAGAAGACACTTTTACACAATGCTCTCCTGACCATTAGTGCCTACTGGATGTAACCTACTGAAAGAGCAGCTGCCATGTCCCTGACCACATACAAACTGCAGCTCCCAGCCTATCTTTAAAAGCCACAGGTTAATCTCATCTATCAAATCGTTAAAGAAAGCACCTTCACCATGCAGAAATAAAAAAAAATGAACTCAGCAAATTAAACTGCTTACATAGAAACACAATTTCTAAAAGCCTGAATTGTTGCAAAATCTAAGCAGAGCAGAATGAGAAATAAAAAAACAAGTTGTGGAAAGGGATCATTAAACTGTAGTTGTTGTATAATCATAAGAGTTTTATGACAGTTGTTAATAATGTAGGAAAATGGAAAATAAACAACATAAAAGTAAATTTTGCTGAGTTTGTTATCTGTTACAAAAAAGTAAAAGGCACAGATGACAAGCAACGTATCAAAATGTATCTGTGTTTAAAAGCTAATGCCACATATATTGAGTATATAGTACATAGACAGATGGGATGAATGATAAAGAAAAGCAGAGACAATACTGAGAGAATTAATCATAAATAAATATATATATATATATATATATATATATATATATATATATATATATATATAAAAGCATTAAATAGAGCCACACATACTGAGATATGACAGAGACAAATTATATGTATGCATCCAGACTAGAACCTAGACTAGTTCAACAAAGAACAGAGTACTGACCATTCAGTTAAAAAATGTCGCCCACCTTCTGTGAGTAAGAATTTACATAAGCTCACAGAGGGATTCGGTGAACTGCACACGGGAGCTTTTCAGCAAGACTTCTCATGGTGCAATTGCACATAGTAACTAATTTCTTAATGTTAAAGCTACTGCTAATACAATAATACTATAATAATAGAATAATACTGCTACCTCTCTCAGCATGTCCATCATCATGTTTCTTAAGGTGGTGGTGTAACATTGTGGTAAAGCCAGAACTGTTAGCGCTGAGCTGACATTGCCAAAATTTTACAATGTGAATGTCCAACAGAACGAGTGCTGTTACAGCAATGAACTTTCTATTGATTGGGAACTCAGTTCTCTTAATGGTATTCAAGAATATCATGTAGTTGCATTTAAGTAGGACAAGGTATTTTTCTATGGTGTGGCATCAGCTCTGATCAATATCTATGACAGCAACTATGTAGCTTACATAGACTGTATATGTGCAACACCAGCAGTCCCACCATCATTTGTACAGCCATTCAAAGGACAGGGTATTTAGAAATGGCTTTTATATTTACTAACTGAAGTAACTGCCACATGTTTGACAGTTCCAAGCAGTGAGGTTTAAAAGATAGAAAAAAGTATAATGGAAGAGTTTGTGTATTTACAATAGTATCAGGGGTGTAAAAACTAAAAAAGTGTTACCCTAATTTAACACAAAGTGGCTAAAGTGACAACACATTTTAGCCACAGATGGCTTTATCCACCATCTTCAGCTAGTGAATTTCAAGCATGAGTTTACATATGTTAATGTAGATACTAGAACATATGCTGGCACATGTAAACACAAGTGTGAAAAAGTGAGCCAGACTTACTGATGAAACCTCTCCATCATTCCCTGCGGCTGGAGCAGGAGCTGCAGCTGCAGCTGCTGCCTCTTGAGCTGCCGCCTTCATAGCTGCTGCCTTCCGCAACTCCCGGTTGGCCTGAACGGTGGAGAAGTAGTTGACAGCCGCAAACTCAATGAGGGCGGAGAAGACGAAAGCAAAGCAAACGGCTATGAACCAATCCATTGCAGTGGCATAGGAAACTTTCGGGAGGGAGTGGCGGGCGCTGATACTGAGTGTTGTCATGGTCAACACAGTGGTGATGCCTGACAACAAACAGGAAGCAAAAGTTAGAAACATATTGATCCCGACTACACATCTTGGTATATATTTTGTTTTTATTCTTGCTGTCTTAATTGTACTGTTCTGGTTTACTGTTGTAGTGTGCAAATAGAAACATTTTCTGAAATGTTGGACAGAACCAGGTCAGTTGTTTTGCTTTGAAAACAAGATTTATTGTTTAGGTTCTGCAAACTGCTCCCTGCTCAACATTCATACTTTATTTGTAGACATTGATATGCCCTTGACCTTTTATTTTTTCTTCAAAAAAGTGTTTTTTAAACAACTATCAAATAATTTTAGATATACTAAAATCAAGCAAACCCGAAAGACTATACATATACATATATATATATATATATATATATATATACACACATATATGCATATACTTGTCATGGTGGATACACAGATTATCTTGTGGAAATAAAGGGAAATAAATGTTTTGATTGGATGGTGGAGAACACAGTAGAAACAAAGATGAGTAAGGAACTGTAGCACTGTAAGAGGTAGTGAGAGGCTGGCTCACTTTCTTCCTGTCAAACAGGAGCTAACTTTGTAAGCCTCCAGCTTCGGGACCGTTGGGCAAGACAGGGTTGGGAACTCGGCAAAGCAGGGAGGTAGCAGATTGAAATCTTGGTGAGCTGTGCAAACCAACCAGAAGTCTTCACGTTTACTCTCTCACTAAAATATTGTAGCACAAGCAGAAAATTGCTGAAGCTTTCAACTGAGTGTTTGGTGATTGTAAATGTAGGGATTTATATACAGTAAAATTAGCGACCCAAACTAAATATAAATAAATATGTGTGTGTTTTGTGATCACTACTAAACTGATGGAATGATGAATGAATAGTAGTATTTAATATTAATTATGTCATTAATCAATATTTTTCTAAAGAATATATGATAACATAGAAAACAACACAAGTCGCTGTATGTGTACACTTACAAACAGGCCCCTAACAGCATAATGTGGAGCAGCGATTATACAATGTAATTTTACTAAACAAAGAATAAAAAATGTAAATACAGTTTAGTGCAAATTAAATAAAATTTTCCAAGGAAGACCTTTGATGCATGGCATCCCCTCTGTTTCATGGCCATAATGTCAGGCTATAAGGCTTTTTAACTTAACTTTCTTTATATAGGCACCTTTATATATAATCTTTATATAGGTACCTGTGCCTGTTAATCAGCCATAGCATGAGCTAAGGGTGAGAAGATACAAGCAGAAACTTAAAAAAGGAACATAAAGGTTTGTCAAAAGTTTGTCTAGATTTTACACTTTGTTACATACTGAAGTGCAGAAAACATTGTAAGAATTACAGAAAATTAAAAAAAAAAGAAAATGACACTGATATCAGTCTAGTAAATAATAAAAATTAACTTGTAGTTAAAATTAGTTTGTATGTGAATAATGTCAACAAGGATGGTCAGTATTGCTCAGATTTAATCCTTACTGTAATAAATCACTTAAAGATAGTGACAAGAAACAACTACTTAAGGGACCGAGTAACAGAACACATGTCTAATTCACTTTCATTGAGCTAAAACATGCAGAGACAAAAAAACATTAAATACTGCTGTCCATTCTCTTACCAAATTCTTGCTATAGTTGTTTATATTTCATTAGCAGATTTGAAACTTATGAAATGGGTTTATGCAACAAATGTTGTTTCAAAAGCATTTTCACAACACTTCAGTAGTAAAAGCTGAGAACTCCCAAATACAGCCTCCTCCAACAATCAACCAACGCCAACTGTCTCAATCACAAGCACAAGTTAAACGATTGCAAAAAGGAGGAGGGACATGAGAAGAAAGCTTGTCAGGGTAGGAGGGAGCATCAAGAGAATGAGAAAAGAAGAGCGTAGGAGGCAGGGGGATGAAGTATAAAGACAGGATATAAATTAAATGCTTGGGGCATTCATGTCCTTTTACAGGGAAAAAGTAAGGTAAAAATTAGGCCACACTCAATTAAGTCAGCAAGACCTGTGCTCAAGGGACTCTCAGCTCTTGAAGAGGTTGTTAACAAGCCAGAACACAACATACTATGACATAATGTACAGTCTCTTCTCTTCTCTTCCCTTCTCTTCTCCTCAGTTATGGAATTTTCCACAGTACTGTTAAATAACTTCATGAGCTCATAAGCAGGAACCTTTTCACTTTAGTTTTGAAGCTTGTCCATTAATTTAGCATGTTTAATCTAAATTAAACATTTAATTTAGTATATAACCTCTCCTAAAAAAAAAGTTTTACTGCTAGCCCACCATGAGAACACCCACTTTATGATACACCCAATGCTGAGTGAAATGAAAACAGCAGAATGAGTGAGATTAATGAGTTGCCGCAGATGTGCATACTGCATAGGGCTTCCATGCAAACGCTAATGCCTGGGATTCATTCTCTGAACAAGAGTGCAAGCATGTTGTAGTGGTGGCTCACTTCTGAAGATAATAGACCCTAGAACCATAAGCTACAAGAACCACCAATGTCTCTCCTCTCAGCTGCAGCTTGTTGAGTTTTAACAGAGAGGAAATATATTTAGAAATGATAACGTCCGTGTACTTTCACACATTTTCCCATTTTTGCTTTGTCTCCTTTTGTCCTCGTCCTTCCTCCTAGTGCACCTCTGTCTTTGTTCAGTGTCTCTCATTCTCTTTGGTCCTGAGGCAGGAGCTTGGTGGCAACTGTAGCGTAATGTAATGCGAGCAAGCGGAACCTGTGAGTGCTCGGAAGAGTGCCAAGTAAACATCCTCCCCCTCTCTGCCCTAGCATGACCAATTTCAGAAAGGACATTTATTCCAAATTAATTCAGCGACACCACAGTGGAGAAGGAATAAAGCAAATGAAGAGAGTTTAAAACAGAATCTGATGACTGTCTGTCTTTGTTCTCTTGTAGAAGGTTGCATGAGCAGTTTAAATCAATCAGAGTGCAAAAGATATGGATATGAATGTTTGTACAGTTAAGTTCAATTTACTGTTTTATGTTGCATCAACAGAAAAGTCTACAGTGTTTTGTTTCGTCAATATGGAGCCATTTCACAACAGATATACAGAGAAAAACACAAAAATTCCCTTTGAAGATAGTCAGTTTAGTACGTCATGTTTGCACAGCATGTCTCTTGGATGAAAAGAAATTAAATGTATCAGGCTTGGTCATAATGCTAATGTTTCAATGAGTATATAACACACTACTAATGTTACAACCAGCATGCTGTGGTTTTCTGATTTTCATTGCTCTGTCAGTCCGTGCAAAGTGTTGTGGATGTACAAAACATCATCTCTAACATCTTTATTCTTTATGTGTTGGAAATTTGTCCGTAACAGCAATTGTTGTTCAACAGTTATCAGCTTTCCATATATGCACAGAAACAAGTTAAATCTGGTAGCTTCAATAAAGGAGCATTTCAACCTAAATCACCTAAAACTTAAATGCCCAGAGGCTGTTTTTAATGGCTATAATATAATGACAGCCATGGATTTATTAGCATTTCCACTGAGTTTGAACAGATGAAGATAAACTGAGTTAAATTTTTTTTTAACATTTTTTTTACAGTCAAAATGTAAGAAGGAACCCCATAATAGGTGATGCAAATGCACAGCTTTTAAAACTCCTCAGAACTTCTCATCACTGAATTAACATGATCTCGATTTGCCTCGTTGCATATTTCTATTCAAAGTTCTTTATTCAAAACTACAATGGATTGAGCCATTTTCATTTGAAAAGAGCCTCGGTTATCTGTAAGACCATATGGCTGCAATTTTGGCAGATGAAACAAGATTGGTCTTGAATTTTCCAAAGATTCTATTCCAAGAGGAAATTAATGTATTAAATCCTTGTTCCCTAATTTACTTGGAAATTAAGCTTGAAAGTCATATTGGAAGTTGTACAGAGAAGTGCGTGAGGAAAGTGAATTAAAGGAGAACTTACCAAACACAGTCCGAGCTGGAACTGATTCCTTATTAATCCAGAAAGAGACTTGAGCCAAGATAACAGTCATTATACAAGGAATGTAAGTCTGAATCAAGAAGAAACCCATTTTCCTTTGGAGGTGAAAGTGGACAGTCATGATGACATATTCACCTACAAAATTACAAAACACCAAAGACAGTTTTTACAGCCAATGATACACAAATGCTGAAAAAAGAAATCCCAATTCATCTTTTAAATGTAAAATACTCAGTTTGTTCAAAATTATACTGGTGATGATGACAACTTTTTCATATTTAAAATGTGTTTATTTAATCCCAATGATATTCCGAACTTTTACCTGAACACAGTTTGTCTCTTGAGGAAACTATGAGTAAATTGTATCGTCTCAACTCAAAGTTGCGAAACAGTGACCTCATCTGAATACACAACAGACCTTGGGGTATATTCAAAAACATTCTGCTCACCTGTGTTGGACTTGAGCCGCTCACTTGATACTGTCTGACCAATGAGGTCATACTGCAACAGACTAGATGATTCCTGTGGCACTTCAACAGAAGACAGAGGTCCCTTCTTCCATGTGTACACAATCTCGCTGATGGGGTAAGCATCTAAATAGAATGAAAGAGGACCGTTGTTCAAATTTAGTTCTTTTAAGTAACAAAAAATAGTTGGTTTCTGGGACTTAATATTTCTATCATGGCCTACAGCTTTTTTTTTTAAATGTATGAAATCACATAATTGAATAACCATACAAATGAATAACTCAGCATACAGAATGAGGAACATATTTATTTTCAGTTCTCAAATGTAAAGTATGTTACATTTCAAAGTCATATCTTTGAAAATATCTTGTCAGATGGTCAAATACTCTGTGACAGGGTGATCTTTGGAGAGTGACACCATCTGTCAAACCAGTGAGGCTTAACAAAAAACACACTCACAACTCCCAAACTTGAGTGGGCAGGCATGACCATCCATTGGGAAGTTCATCAGGCGCATGGGGCATTCTGCATTTATAGTTAATCTGTCAGAATGGAAAAGAGTTTAAATGAGTGTTTGATTTATATTTGATACACTCATACAAGCTAAGTAATGGCTGCCGTTTTAAACAGAATCTTTTCAGTGAGGTGCCATGTTGCACACTGGTTGACACACTGAGAGAGAATATGTATTTGAGACATCCTGATCTGACAGAGATGAATGAAATGATCACAACCTCTTAACATCGCACAGCATGATAGAGGAAATGCATAAAAATGAGCCTTCACTCTTCAGACTTAATATTTGCATCTCTAGACACATTGAAACATAAATTCAATGTTTCTAAATCCAGAAAGACCATCGTGTTTTCCACCTCTTTCCATGCTGACTCTGTACCATGAACTTTTTCTACTGTTAGGGTGTTTAGGTGCCAAATTCTGACCAGTGTTGCTGCTTTCAAAGATGAGTGAAATTGAATATATATATATATATAATTTAAACACCAAACTCAATATTAGATTACCCCATAAATAGAAGATTTCTTAACCACCAAGTTCAGCTTTGTTTGATGTTTGATAAGGCAAGCATGTCTGTATGTTGCTGCTGGGTGTGCTGGGAAATAATGAGGCATATGTGATTTAACAGAAAGTACAATTGATGTTCTTTGGGTGAGGTCAGGTTATCAAAACCTTTTTCTATTTTGAAACATAACCAAGTAGCGTTGGTGCTTAAAGCTGACCACGCAGTGACTGAGAAGTACAGCATGGACCATGGACTGATCAAATATTGCCACTACAGAACGATGGTCTCAAACAGTAAGCAAACACTAGTGTCCTTAGAACTCTTGCACACAAGCTGATCAGATATATCTGACCACAATCTTGTAATAAATCTGAAGCTCCAGAAAAATGCAGTATAGACATTTCAATAAAAGACACAGGTGAGGCATTAATTAAAATCTAAGAAATCATCTTTGTAGCAGATAAAAATGAAGACAAGCATGCATTGCTGCTAAGTAGGGGAGATCTTTGAAGACAATGTTTTCCCTATAAATGTAGGAGGACTGAATTTAATAGTCACATAAACATATTGTTACTAAGTGTCTCAATAAAGTTTTCTAAAGTCTCTCACTAAGTAATGCCATAGTGAACTTCATTCTTCTACAATTCCAACTTTTCATGTCAGTTACCTAAAAAATAACAAAAATAAATAAATAATAGACACAGAGTTCTTGCTTAATTTCCATCAAACAATATGTTTGAACTCTCACTCATGGTCTATAACCAGCCAGGTCATCCTAGAGATCTATGAACATGAATCCATTGTGGCTTTGTAAATATCCTAATTTAATGAATGTGTTATGTTAAGCTTTTGAATTTAGTCTTGATCTTTAAAAGAAAAGTTGATCCATTCAGATAAACTAATTATTCATAAAAATCAGTTTATGTGCAATCACTGACTCGGAGTGTTTTTTTCATACGATCTATCTGCTTTTGGAACAAAGCTGGAGTCATGTTTGTTTGAATTGCTTTCAAGGGTTGTTTTCAGCATCAGATGGCACATATCTTGTTTCTGGAATGGCTCTCCTTTTCATGTCCGTGCATATTCTTGGATGCCTATTTTATTCTTTTTTCAATTTGCTTTCCAGGTTTGTGCTCTATTCTGGTCTTGGCTGGGTTTGGATGTCACTGTCCAGCCTTGTTACCTCATGGTGTAGAGGATAGTTCCGTTCTGCATGATACGGAACAGCTTGTTGGGGGTGGTCATGTTGTGAGAGATCGACCTCTTGCCATTCCGGAAAAAGGTGTCGGGTGTCCAGATCTTGCTGACCATTAGGTTGTTGAGCCGCAGGATCTCTATTGGACCCTCAAATTTTAGCCGTTCGTCAATCCACGTTTGGCGAAAGAACACATCCATGGTGTATTCCTAGAAAAGGGTTAACAGTTTATTTACTACGTTTACCATTAGTCCTACTACTGGTGCTGCTGCTACCCTGCATCTACTATCTTGTGCCATTATTATCTAGTACCCCTGGAGAGAATGGCAGATGGTTTTATGAGCCATGATTTCAGAGGAACCAGCTTGACAGAGAATTGCCAATGTGATGAGTTGTTTTCTTGTTCTGCCATTTTTTTGTTGGCTCTTTTTTATTTATTTTCTTTTTATGACTATTCATCAATTCCTTACCTTACTAGCAAAATCTAAAATATGGATTGTCTATAAAAATAAAAACAAAGGCATAATACATCTTTTCTTGTTTTAGAACGTTTCATTATCTTTTGCTCTACTTCCTATAGAAAATAAAATTTTATTGTAAGTTTAAATCTTGATTGAGTGATTAACGGAGCTAACAGATAAATGTATGCTGTTGGTTTTATCCGTAAAGTAAAAACAATTTCTACAATGATTCCATCTTGATCTTTAAGCAAATGGATCACCTTGCTCCCCTAAAAAGCTGTTTACAGGCTTCTCAACACAACTGCCACTGGCATATCAGTGGTTTTAGAGGTTGTCACACAGTAACTAATGCCTAAAGCCTACACAGCATAAAGCACAAAGACATCCATCGTTCAGCCTATCCCATGGCAGGAGTATCTAGCCTATCCCGTCCCAACATCAGCCACATCTCTCTCTGCCTCACTGGTGGGAGGATTGTCAACCAGATTAAAATCCTAAGCTGTACTAATGACATCCTGCCCAAATGCTGGAATAATGAAGGCTGAGCAAACCACGAGTTAAGACTATATGCTTATAGTTACAGTGCAAACTGTACATTTTATTTTTATGCAATATATTTTAGCCAGTAATGAAACACTTGCACTTGAATGACAGCCAATGAATTTGCCTGTTTATCCTTAATCAGTGCTTCAGCAGTCCGCAAGGTTTACATACCATCTCAACATCCGAAACAGGTCCAAAGCTGGTGACAAAGATGTCAGTTTTGACCTCTGTAACTGGACCTACAACAGGAGGAAGTGACTGTTTTTGCAAAAACTTTTGATTAAACAATTTCATGTTCATCCAAATGTAAAGGGGTTAAACATTAAAGCTTTATGTAATCTATAACCCATCCATAGACTAAGATTGAGACAGAAATTTAATTAATTAAATAAACTACATGAAATTGTCAGGCTCACAGTAGTTAGCTGGTGATTTTGTAATGATGTAAAGGGGAAAGGAACTGTAATAGTTATTAGTTAATACAGCGCGGAGGCTAAATGCAAATGAGGCACACATCCACAGGAGTAAAACTTTATATCCTCAGAGAAGAAAACAAGAAAGCAAGAAATGAAGAGGCAATGTTAATTAATTTACAATTATATTCGGTCATTAGCATACCTCCAAATCCAGGTCGCAGCCTGTTGTCATAGCCATCCAGTAATCTATCCAATATACGCGTGATGTTATCCAAATAGATACTGGTCTCGCTGTGCTGATTTCCCCAAACACTGCTCGCACTGTAACTAAAGACACAGACACCGATGGCAGCTTTTTTTCACGAGGTATGAAAACGTTTGAAATTACAGTGTTTCTCTGCCGTTTCTGTTTCTGCCGTGCGTAAAAGTCCGAGAACATGCAGAGAAGATAGTTGCCATACTCACCAAAACAGAAATAAGCAAGTTAAAAGGAAAGCCATGCCTCGCAAACATCCGACAACTAGAAATCCCAGGTCAACTTTTACAATCAGCATATTTCATAATTTAGAGGCATGATTAATTGCGGGTCAGGTCTTCCTTTAGTTGTAAACCGTGCGAGGATATCGCGCCAGTCCAGCACGACTTGACTTCCCCTCTAGTGCGGTTGCGCCCGCCTCAGCCTGAACCGCTCAGCTGGAAAAGCCTAAAGAGTTTTCAAGAGAGTGAAGAAGAGGGAGGGGGTTGCATTATCTGGACATAGCTTCTTCCAAGAAATACACAGGTTTAAAATGCAACTAGAGTTTTTGTACAGTGTTGTGACTTGACGAAAATAACAACGTATACTGTGCTAGGAGAGGCTGGAGGGGAGCGATGGAGAGAGACAGGGTGGAGAAGAAGAGGAAGCTTACCCAGATATAGCACGATCATATCAATGGACAATATACTCAGAGACCTTTTTGCATGAAGCATCCCTTTTAAAGAATATTTGCTACTCTCTCAGCTTTTGTTACGTGTGTGTACACGTTAGTATTTGTCTTCACATGTGTGAAAGCACTAGACTTACTAAAACAAAAAAAAAGAGAATTGCTACTAGAAATGAAGCATGATTCATATAGTGGCTGGGTGGTTGAGTGGAGTGGGTGGTAGATGCATTTAGTGCATGTCCAAATTCAACAGGCCAAGAACAAGGGGGACATACAGTACTGTCAAAGTCAGCTACCCCAAACTGACATCTTTTTTTTTTTCTTTTGGGAAAACACAACTGGTAAAATTGCATCATATTTACTGGTGTGTTGAGCTTTCAGTGGCTCATCCAGTTATCTGCACTTTTGTTTTTTTATGTAATGTAAAATACAGTTGTCATTCAATCTATGGGTTCCTGATAAAGGTAACACAACCACTGTGTATGGTCACTGTACCACTAGCAATACTGTGGAAAAAAGGCTTATCATAACTCCTGTGTTGAACATAGGCTGAACTTAAAAAAAAAAGATAAGATTTCCTACAATAGAGAAAAAAAGAATCGAATGCTCTCGACCAACTTCACCAAGTCTTTTGTAGTTTCATATCTTCAGCGATCAATGAGGTAGAATATTTTCTTGCAGTGTAGCATTACTATTTCATTATAAGTGGTATCATAGTCATATTATCAATAATTCATATAAGGGAGAGAAAATATAGGATTTTCTTCTGACAGCATTAAAATGTGAAGACTGATTGCGCAACATAATCCCTCAACACTGCTCTCTTTGTACTCAAAACACAAGTTATATAATGATCTCAAAATGTGATTTGAAACCACATAGCATAAATATGAAAAAAAGTTGCTTTCTGTTTATATATGTTTCATATGGATTCCTTCAAAGTTACAGTAAAATAGCCTGTTGTAGCCTGGTGTAACGCTATAGAGAATATGAAACATAGCACCAACTTTGCTGTTAATATTGGGATGGAAAATGAGCAACTTTCGATTTAATCCTTTCCAGTCCATTTCCATTATTGCATCAACATTAGTTTAAATCAATAATGTTATAATTGCCAGTGGCTCTGTGCCGATGGCAGATACAGATGCAGCATCAACAAAGTAAAAGCAAAAGAGGCAGTAGATATAGCATAAGTCATGGAGGTAGTACTGTATTAGAAGTGGATCATTGACAGTTTCCATCTGACCTCAATGTCATAATCATCTTGATCCTGTCGAGCCATCTGACCAACCAGAGTGTGTTGACCATGAGAGGCTTCTGACCTCATTCTCTTTGTTCGCACAAGCTTATATTGTGAATGATCCTTGACAAAAAGCCATTTTTTTGTTTGTTTTTCATTGAAGTGAATGCACTTAGTGTGCTTAGCAATAGCTCCAATATTACGAGAATGTAGAGGCTCATATATATAGCGTAAACAGGCACATGCACAAACACATATGCTTGCATGATATAGAGCTTAGCTGGCAGCTGGAAGAAGCAATGGACACAGCAGTACAGATAGTTCTAATCTCTACTTGTCAGATATCACTAATTCAGATAATCTATTCAATATTCACACAACTGAAGTACGACACTGAGAAGAGAAGTGTGTGCAGGAATCAAGTATTGCCTAGTGTGCTACTGGTGTGCTTACTTGCAAAGTGTGTTCCCTAAATGGCTGAAAGACATACTAAGTGACTTCAGACAGTTCTGAAACTGCTCACATCCTGACTGAATTACTATAAGTCTCTATCTAATCCAAACATCCACAGCCAGTGATGCTGGGAGTGGTGGAGCAGATAGTTAAAGCAGCTAAATAGGGAGCCATGTAAATTCAGATCTTTATATAAGACAAGTATTAATCTTACAACCTGAAAATCAGCAATGATAACAGTCAGATTTGGTGAACCTTTTAACCAGTTTTATTGATTATCCTGCTGTAGCGAACATGCTCTGACATTTCATTGTCAGTTTCATCTGGTCCAGTTCATACTTTCATTGTAATTGGTCATTAGGTTTTTAAAGCCCATGTCAAGTGAGCAGTTTCAAATAATGGGAAGTCATTAAATTTAACAGACAATATTTCCACAAAATATAATCACTTAACCATTCATTCGACTTAAGCTCTCAACTGAGATGAAAAAGGCACAGTGATTATGATGGATTGCAATTAGGTATGCCTCATTCTGTGAGAACAATACACCTCATACGCTAGGGTGGGAGGCAATTCAATTATGTCATTTTAAGAAGTAAAATTACTTGGAAGATAAGGGGACCCACTTCAAAATCCAGTGTGTTTTGATATAGAAAAAATGCCTTCAAGTAGGAGTTTGTTAATCAGTTCATTATTCGACAAAAATGGGTTTAATTGAATATGTCATGATTTTCACTCTGTATTTGATTCCCCGTAACACATGTAACAGCCTCATTAGGAGTTGGATGCAAAGCTTGCAGATTATTGAAAGAAACTTCTTAAAACTTGCTGACACTTTGGGGTATCAAGAGTTCTTAGATTGCAGAACCAGAATAAAGCAGTATGTCCCTGTGGTTATAAAAGTTGCCTTGGAAGATGAAATATGACTATGGTATTCAGGAAAGTGTGCTCACATGGACAGAAGAAGCTATAGAAAGAAAAGGCAGAGAGAAACATAGTACTTGTTCTAAATGATAATATTCTAAATGTTCTACTGTACATTAAGTTCAGCACCATGGATAGCTCTTGTGTTAGACTATTTTTTTTAAATTACACAAAAGCACATACACACAGACATTCTAAAGTCTCTACTGACAATGTTCCTTTCAGTCTGCTTCACTTCATCCACTGTTATTACTCAAAAAAGTGCTTTGTCTCAACTCATTTCTGGCCCCACCACAATGCTTCTATAAATACATGATTTCTCCCACGTGAGATGGACCCACTGTACTTCATGAGCCTCACCATGTGGTATCTATGGTAACGACTTAGAGTAGAAGAAACAGCATGTGTGGTGCTATGTGACTGAGTGTGTGTGTGTGTTGAGACTATTAAGAACTAAATATGTTCACAAAAATAGAAAGAGGAGGGATCTCTGGTTATTGCCTCTAGAAGTAACTTGAACACTTTCATTAGATTTAAGGTGAAGAGAGAATTAAGCTTTTGTAACTGTGAGTTTCAATCAGTGTGGGAAGGTAAGGCCAAAAGTTAGGACTGATTTAGCAATGTTAATATAGGGGCTACTAAATCCTCCTGCTTCAGAAAATTCAAGTTATTGAAACCACTGCATAACACTTTCATTAAACTTGGTTGTCTGAAAACTTTTGAACTCAGACTGGTTGTGCCTTTCTGCTTTCGTTCTCAGCCCCCACAGTCACACATCCACAACACTGTGCGCAAGCAGTTGTCGAGTAAAATTTCTGCCGCTGCACCACCTCCATCAGATTGTACATTAGGAACATTTCCATTGCAGTTTCCATGGAGACAGAACCATACCATAGTAAGATGAAAAGTTGATTTTGAGAAAAGACTTGACCTCTTACCTAATTGCAGCCAGATGCTTCACAATGAACTGCTCTGGAGAACTGCCAGCTGCCTGCTGTAAAGAGGGTGGGAATGAAACACTGAAAGTCAATATAATGAATTAAATTAAATATAAACAGTTTTACATGAAATTGTTTAGATACTTTCTAAAGGGGATTTTTCCTTGTTTCCCTATTGATGCTTTTATCAACTAACTAACTAACTAACTAAAAAAAAATAAAGTACTGCAATTTTGAGACTTCAATATAACTGTGATTTCTGTGTGGTGTTATGACTAGTTTTATGTGGAGGAATGTGCTTTGTTTGCTTTGTTAAACTTCTTACAGCTGAATGTTCTTAGTATCACGCATTGTGAGCAACCACTATGGCTTATTTTTTCCACGAAGGCTGGAAAGCTTGTTTATGCATTATTTTCCCTAATTTTGTTGAGTTTTACAGTTTTACAGTTTTCAAAACCATAATCAATTATTTGCTAAATCAAGAAAATGTCTCTTTTACTACATGACTGCTGATAAGATGTCACTTTCCTTTATGATTCTACTTTAAAATATTTAAAAGAGTACAAAATACCTGTTTTGTATTGAAGCTGGATTTCCTCTCTCATCATAATTAATACTAACAAACTAACAAATCCCTATGCCCATTTCACAAAAACATTTGGGCACTCCAAGTCTCAGAAGTAAACATTAAAACTAATGACACTAACCCTCTAACATGAAAGGAAAGAGATGCATGCGTCCCATGATTTATTTTTAATCATTAAACATATCAAGCACTGAACTAGTGCTAATATAGTATATTTTTCTTTCAGAAACAATGCAGTGCATATGATTGTGCTCCTTTAGCACAGACACAAATAGAGCATTAGTATCTATCTCTATGGTTACCACTTCTGGAAAAAAAAATATATCAATGTCAACTTAAAGTCAGTGAGCATGCAGAGGTGGCACTCTGTGAACTCTGCAGAGCTCTGTCTTGAAACTGCGTTGACCTGATTAGACAGCTGGTGATTGTCAAAGATAGTTTCTCTTAAACATATTTCTTATTCCACACGATAAAGCACTATTTTACTGATTGCTGCATATTTTTTTCTAAGAAAGTTGAATTTAGAGTTTGGTTTTGTATGGTCAGAATAACATCTGTTGTATGGGAACAAGTCTCTCATGTTTACAAAGCTGTTATCCCAAAGCACCACTTTGAATGGCATGGAGTGTCAGCTTCATTACGTCACAGGAGCTCTTGATCTTTAGAATCTGCAGGTGGCTCAATGGAACAGCAACACTAGAGGCCAACTACAGTGTTATCATCCTGTGTCACAGTCTAATCACCACTTCTGATGCCAAGGTACCAAAAGAGGGGCTTTTGGCAGAAACCATGATTCAATCTTTCTTTCCACTCTTCTATCCCTCCCTCCATCTTTCCACCATCCGACTGTGGCCAAAGCTGACACTCACCCTGGACGTCTGTCAGCAGTTCTGGCAACGATGACCAACGTCTGTCAGGGACAGGGTGAAAGTGACGGAGAAAGTGATGAAGAGAAACAGAGTGTGGAGATGGGCATGGAATTGGCCAACTATCTGCTGTTTTGGTGCGAGCCAAGCAGAGAAGGACACTGCAACCTTGAAGAGGTAGCAGGTGGCGCCTCTTCTGGTATAAAGAAGGTAATGAGGCATAAAGGTTGGCTGATGGACTTCGTTTATCCTGCTTTTCTACATTTCAGAGGTCAAAATCATTGTCACTACATTTTGCTTGGGACAGTTGGGATTCCTGGTCAGTAGCCCTGTGGTTGTATTGGATATTGCAATGAAACTGTGTAGTCTAGGACACGTCCAGGGAACTTTTAAAGCAGTACTGATGGGCAGTCATGCTTCCAGTAAAGGTGGGCAGAAATGGAAGGAGTGCAATTACAGTTGATAGCAGAGTATGGACTGATTAAAAATACATAAACATTATAAATGATAAAATTGGACAAAAAAAACACGAGAGGTGGTTGTTTGATCATATACAGCAACAGAGGTGATAAACCTCAGCCACTTCAGACTACAGAACTGTTGGACTCAGGAACTGGGATTATTTCTCTGGATTTATAAACAGTCTTTGAGTATGTCAACTCAGGGACAGGTGAGTGGTGGGCTAACAAAGGAACAGTCTTCACATCACTGTGGAAAGGGACTGGACTTGGCATTGGCTGACCACAGCAACAGTATGGGATGACACAAGAGACAAAAACTGACAGCATTTGAATTCAGGAATCTCAGAAGCAAACCGGGCAGCAACTAACTCAGGATCAAAAAATGACATCAGTCATCTTGACTTCTGACCGAAGGACTTTAGCCAATATGTCTGGCAGCACAACCTCCATAATGCTGGAGAGCAGTGACAATGAGGTGCTGGATTGGAACTTGACGGCTGAGAGGCACAATATTGGAGTGAAACTTGCTTCCTCTTGATGTCCTTACCACAGGGTGGCTCCAGTGTAATAATAGGGGTGCTGGATTTGATAGAAAACACAATTTCGGGACTTGCCCGAGGTGGAATCTTGCAAGTAGCTTGACAACAAAGAGATTGGACCTGATACAACATTAGTGGTTCAAGAGCTTAAGGAAACAGATATCTGGCAGGCTGGTGGCTAGTCAGCACAGGAACAGTACAAAGCAAGAGGCTAGTTAATGTGGTGAAAGCGTAGAGTCAGGGATGTACCAATTGAGAATTCTTAGTCAAATCTTAAAGAAGTGTTTTCTACACATAGGTGAATGTGTGGGTACATGACAACTACTAAAGTTCATTTTCGTTTTTTTGCATACACCATACTATCACAACTTGTGCTCTTAGGTGAATAGTCTTACAAAGAATAAGACACAGATTCAGATGCGGGAGACCTGATACAGTTTGTTGACATTGTTTTTTTTGTACAAAAGCTGAGAGAATATGACAGCTTTCTGTCAAAACCAGAGGTAGTCCTTATAGACTCTAAGTTAGACCATGATTTACAAAGAAACTCCATGCTGCATTAATTAATGCATGAAACTACCCAATAAACTCGGCGGGAAAACCTTTATTTACGTAGTAAATTGAGAAATAAGTAGTAAAAATTCTCCACAGACTTATACACAACTGCTTATGGCTCAGTTATTTTTGCTATAAAATGAGTCGCCCCTTGCTGGATGTTAAAGAGAATTATCTCACTCAACTACTCCATTGATCAGACCTAGAGAATATGTCCATCTATATCCAGACTATGTTCAAGGGAAAAAAAATGTCAAGAAAGTCTGAGAACATCCAGTGGGCAGAATGGCAGGATGGGGGATATGGAAAGAACATACACTGAAAGAAGTGAGAAGGGTCTGTAGAGAGAGGCAGATAAGAACTAAGGAAAACCTGCCATTCGAGGTTGGAAAAGTGTTGTTTAATTTTGATATAATTTTGTATTGTATAGTATAGTGTAGTATAGTATAGTATAGTATAGTATAGTATAGTATAGTATAGTATAGTATAGTATAGTATAGAAGAGAGTTTCCTCTCACTGTCCAAAAACATGCATGTTAGGTTAATATGTGACTCTAAAATTATCCTTAGGAGTAAGTGTGAGCATGTGCTTGGTTGTTTGTCTCGTTTGTCTCTGTGTGGCCCTGTGATGGACTGGTGACCTGTCCAGGGTGTATCCGATGACCGCTGGGATACCCGACCGACGGATTAAGCGGGTATAGAAAATGGATGGATGGATAGTATAGAAGACATTTCAGATGATGTGACTTATCAGGATTTCATCAAATAGTTTGGAGGGGTTGATTGGTTGGTCAGTTATGTCAATCTTAGACTGGATAATTGGTTCAAAATATTGGTATATGGAGAACTGATTTTATTTTTCCATTCTTTAGGTCTGGTTTAAATTGTAAAAATAAAAAAAAAAAGTTTGAATAACCTGTAGTAAAAAAAAAAGAAAATAGGCCAAATTGGGGTGTACTTTCAGAGTGTTAATCATGATTTAAGGATTTACTCAACTTGTTCACTTTAGCACCTAATAGGGATCCCTGCTTGGTTAAGGAACTCAAATCAGTAGTGTCAGTGCTGTAATTACAACATACAAAAAAGAGAAATACATAGAGGTATTTTAATTACAGGGGAGGCAGAGTGCAATCTTGATTAATGGCTGACAAACTGTGTCTGATCAAATTGTAAATGCTATATTTGTTACTGTCACTCCTTAGATGTATGTTGCTGGAAATTTTTTAGTTGACAGGTAATGTACTTTTAGAAGAGCTACACTAAGTGGATGCAATTACAGCACTTATTTGGGCCATGTACTTTGGCAAATTGCCAGTCCAACCTTGCAGGGCTGGATGGGTATCAGAGTGTTAGTCCATGGGAGGTGTTACCTGCTGAGAACAGGCCAGGTGCAAACTCCACAGTAAGACCACAAGCAGTAGAGGTTTATTAAGCACTGCATGATAATCAACCCACTTCCCTTACCACCATCGCTCCACATATGCCTGAAATGTGTTGATAAAAAAAAGCTGATCGCGCTGGCTTTATTAGTATGCAAGTATGTAGAGAGGTGTTGAAATAGCTTTAGCAAGATTTAACTACAGAAACATTACTAATTTTGACTTATAGTGGGCTGATGTAGAATTATAGGCAATCATAGTCATGATGGATGTGAATCTATATCTGTAGCAAATTACACTTTTATAAGTTGTAAAGAATAAAATCACAAATTGAGCTCCAAAGTGTTTTTCCACTCTTCTATGAGGCACTGAGTTTGGAGCTGTGAGGTGCACGTTCTTATTTATTCGTCACAAAACAAATTAAAATGTGGTGACAGAAAACTAAACCAATGTCTCATTTTTTAAGATTTTAAGATTCTATGTTATGTCCAAATATACACCAAACATATGTCTTCTTATGACATTAATGAAGCATTTCCTCATATTGCAAAAAAAGTCATTATCATGACAGATGATTAACTGAGATGAGTTTTTTGTGTATACAGTCTTCTCTTGCTTTCACAGATATACACACAAAGCAGGATCACAAGGTTCCTGTCACATACATGTTTTCCATCATCTTGCAAAGATGCCAGCAAAAATTCTCTTGATTACTGACACAAACCACAGCTGAATAGCTGAATATTGTGCTGGCTGAAATGTATGGCGTTTTATTAATGGGCTCAGAAAAGCAGACATTATATTCCTTTTAGTGCAAAGATGCAAAAACACATAGATGGGGAGAGGGAAAAGAAGAGCAGGAACCCTTTTGGGAATGTTAAACAATTGAGCAAATGAGGCATTAACAACAGCAGAACAGGTCAAAACATCTGTTTGCTTGCCTCAGTTTCAATCTTAAATGGATGTTGACATTAGAAGGTTTCACTGGCAAAGTATTGTATGAGTGCACCATCTGTTCACCCTTTCATGAATAAAAGGAAAATCTGATATACAATGGTCAAAGAGATTTCATGGTATGTAAAACCCTGATTGTTAGTGACAATGTCCATCGTATAGCTCATAACCAAACTTTACATTGACTTGCAAATCATGACTAAAATCTGTGTATGTGTAACAAAGTTCTTTGTTAAATATGTATGTTTAATGCTGCATAAATGGGTCAACACTTTGATTATGAATGCACATAAGTTGCACTGTGGGAGATTCTACTGCAGGTAGGATGGACTATTATGGGTCCACGATAAAGAAATCAATCAAAAGTCACATTTGCACCACATAATATATGTTTTCTATTTTCTCATTAAGCGTGATATTTACAGTTTCTTATACATAGAGGTAGCGTAATGTTTTTATACATATTATATATTTTTTTTTTTGAGTTGCTACTTTCATTTGATTTCACAGTGCAACCATCAATGTCATATTCTATCAAGGTGGATGTCATATATACGCCCATCGTATTTACGCTTTGTTTGCTGACCCATTGTGCAGGCAAATAAAAGCCACTTCATCCACCAGTCAAGCCTCTTTCATGCAGTCCCAAACACAACTCAGTCACATATGCATGATGAAATACTACTTGGTTTGACCCTGATAGCCCTTGTGTGTCTGATTAGATGATGGATATAAAACATGTTGGCAGGCATACTCAGAAACAATTAAACAAATTGAATGAGCTGATCTAACTGCATACCTTGGAGCAGACACAGCCATTTACAGGAGCTCAATCTGCTCTTGGTGCCCACTCTTTGGTGACAAGATATTACAAAAATTCAACACCAGAATCTCTTCATCTTATACATATGTGTTTGCACACTATATAAAACTGCACCATCAATACTTTGTACAGGCTGCACAGTAATCTCCTAATGGCATAAGCAATGCATCATGTCACTGTGTTTCAAGATACAGTGTTCTCTCTTGATGATCCAGACCACAAGATCGTTGAGTTTATGAGTGTGTCTCTGTTTACTTCCTCTTTTTCCGTGGTTATAGCTGTCCTTTAATTGTGCTACAAGTCTTGTTAACGAATAAACACATCCTGTTTGCCACACTGTAGTTTAAAATAAAAACTGAAGCACAATGGTTGTTTATAATGTATATGGTGGTTTGAATCTGGAAAACTATATCAGTATATCAAATAAAATGCAAAGACAATCCATCTCATGCACATACATTTATCCGATGGTAGTTTAAACACAAAACGGATTATTATTAATTTTAATTTGTGCTTGATTTTGGCACTGATTTTAATTAGGGCGCCCCCATCAGGTCAAAATAAACATATTATGTAATTGGATCCATATCTATAATTCAGTGGAATCTATATTTTAATGTGAGCAGATCAATAGTCTTACATGAGAGCTTTTAAGTATGCATTTAAAGTAGAGAGCACTCAGCAGCTTTATGGTAGCGTTGCTTCCGTTCCCCTCCTCTCACAGACTGAGGAGTAGTTGCTAGGACCTTTAACAGGGCGTACTGGTCCAGCATCCGCCTCCGATCCCAATTTATCCATGACGATTCAAGTCCAAGTTCACAGAGCGGCGTTCATCCTGCTTACTAGTGCGTAAAGTTGACCACAAGCGTGCATGGCTGTGAGAGATGTGCTGAGTTGCAATCTTCGGTGCAGCCAGCTCTGCTCCATCCAACCCTCTTCCAACCCTGAGGCGGTACATGGGCACTGTTACTCTATGGGCCCGAATGGATTCAGTGGACGAGTAGTTTCTTTGTCCGTAGTGCTGAAACCAAAATCAACACTCTTCCCCAACTCCCAAGCATTAAGGATAGAAGAACTCATCTCACAAAGACAACAACAACAGACGTTTTAGTTTTCTTCTTCCGCGATAGTAGTGCTTAGCTTTATAAATATTGTTACAGGGCTCTATAATATAGGCTACACGCGGAGTCACCTCAACTCAAACTTCAGCTGGAATCCCACACCCCCTACCCCTCGAGTGAGTGCCTTGCTCATCGACCAGACAAGTTGGCTGACAGGTCTCAAAAGAGGGAATGAAACAACCCCACCCACGTGTTCCAATTTTCTCCCGTAGTTTCAAACCACCGCAGATCCCTTAAGTGTTGCCCCTTCTCAAACATTCACACAGGGTGTACAAAAACAGGGAGACCCCCGTATGCTCCTAAGTAACTTGAAGTCATTATTCTCCTTTAAATTGTCTCCGTGTCTGGATGTGCCACAACCATCAGCAGCAGCAGTGCTGCTCCTTGATGTTGTGGTGGGGAATACGCATGCGCCCGGTATTGGAATTACTGCACAGGCAAGAATAAGTTAGACCTCGTCCATCTTCACGAAAACAAACCAAAAAAAAAAAGAAACAAATTTTAAGAATGGTGGTGTTAAGGCTAAGAGGAATGAGGACAGCTGGAGTCTGGTTGTTCCCCTTCGTAGTAGCTGTGGTGCGCACACAAAGGTAAGTGAAAGGGTCGGCGGATGCTCCACTCATTTTACTAAGTGTGCCTGTGTTACAAACGGCATGGAAAATACTTGGACACTCACGATACAACATTGTCTCATTTGTAAATCTACTGTAAATCTACTGTTCTCCTTTTTTCTCTCTTTTCCTTCATAGTGTCGGTGTCAATGACCCTAGCAATATGCCTTTGGTCAAAGAAACGGTGGATAGATTGTTGAAAGGTTATGATATACGATTGAGGCCAGATTTCGGAGGTAAATTAACTCTTATTATCACCAGCTCTGTTCCAGGTTAAGCACTGTCAGCCGGTAATAGTCCAGTGTTTAATTTAATGCAACAATTGTCGATATTTCAACTTGGTTAATTTCGGAAAGTAAAAGGGACTGCTATCATCGGCTTAGTTGCCCTTGTCTTTTGACACATTGTCGTTAAATGTGCCAAAAGAACCGGACATGAGTGATGTGGCTCAATGATGAACGCGAACGATGAAATTGCACCAGTTCATTTTTTTCATGTGAAAAATTACTAAAATACAAAACGTGTCAGACATCTCCCAGAGCATCTCCGTGGGAATCATAGACAATTGATTACTCAGTCGTTTTCATATCATGTCCCAGTTTAGGCAGGGTCCGTGATTTAATGTTAACTTTTTGGGGGATTCTACTTTCACCGCAGGTCGGCGCATCTAAATCCAGCCCAAATGAGCGCTGTGGACTGCCAACCGGCTGACAGTTAAAATCACAAGTGTTATATCTCTGTTCGCTTCACGCGCTCATTATAAAGCTTCAATCATAAAATGCCGCTTGTGATAAAAGACATGTCAGTTATTTACTCGGGCTGATTCTGATCTGCAGTATTCCCTTTGCTTACGGATCTTCTTCTTCTTCCTCTTTTTTTTTATCCGTCCCAGGTCCTCCGGTTGGAGTTGGAATGAATATAGACATAGCAAGTATAGACATGGTATCAGAAGTCAATATGGTAAGTAGGCCATTATCACCTCTGTTTTTCAAAAAACAGGTGACCATTCCGTAGCGGTGATCACTGTTAGGCAGACACCTTCCATGGGAAATACCCTCCAAACACAGCAGGGAAACCCCCGTCTATGTGGGGCGGCGCAAACGTGCCTATACTGCAATCACTGGTATCAAACTCAATTTGAGACTTGAAACGTAATGAACGTTGTTGTTAAGATTGATGGCATGAAGACAAGATCCATGGGGATTTGAAAGTTGTTGAGATAAATGGACAGTTTACTTCAGGTTTTATGAATTAATTACCGCTTAATCTACGATGGAAAGAGCACGCTTGCCAAGCATCAATGACTTCACCAAATAATTAAAGAAGGTTCTATTTGTACATATATGACAGGGAAAGTCTCAACCTCAGCATGGTTTTTAATTTTCTTCATGCTGCTTCGTAATGCATTTTGTTTGTCATGGATGGTTTACAAGAGTTTGACTACAGTAGAAATAGTGACCGTGGAAGATCATGGGAGCAGGGGGTAAGAGAAGCGGAGATTAAGTTTCATACAAGTGCACCTCTTAGTGATGAGACTGTAGAACTACACCTCATTCAATGGAGAATCATAAGGCTGCATTTTATCATGGTGGAAGGTCACTCTTGACACTTATGATCCGCTTGACACAGTGAGCAAAAATTGATATTTATGGTAATATGCATGAGCATTTGATAGCTCCATTGTCATTTGTATCTTTCATTGTTATTTTTTCCATCTTTCAATGGTGAACCTCCGCTGTGGGAGGTGACACATTTTCATTTGCAATGTCTGCATAATTTGTAAGGATGCATCCCCCGACTGCAGTTGTTTTGGTGTTAGTAGCTGTGATTTGAGTCGTGCTTTGATGTCAGGGAATTACCACACAGTAGAGTATTTTTGGCAGCAGCACCCAAAAGCTTTAGCTCGTGTTATCTCCTTGCTCCTGTCGACTATGTTGGTTTGCAGAGATTAGAAAGCAGATGATGGTCTATTTGCATGTATTTATACAGAACTTTTGCTCAACTTGGGACACATACATACACATTTACAATAAAAGTGTACACAGCCCTCCACAGTAGCCTGAGATTCTTTATTAAAGGCATGTTGTTCCTTAGTCACCAAAGCAAGAACTTGAATTGTGTCTGTTCAACCGATAGTATAGTGCAGTGTAGTGTACTATAGTATACTATTGTATTGCATAGTATCGTAAGCGTAACTATTAAGTGTACATCCTAGAATCAGTTTTATCATACCGCTTTAAATATAGAAAAAGCAACATTGCGTTGATTTTTATATAAACTAAATAGTCATCCATGCTCAGCTGTAAATATTGATTATTCAGATAATCTGTTGTGGGATGAAACCCAAAGAGATTCAGGAACCAAAGAGAGAGGGTGGCTAGACTTTTCACCATAGCTGCAAATATACTGATGGTATGTGTCCCACTGTTGAGCCAAAAGGGCTTCCCATACTCTGTTTTTTGTTTACTACTTATAACACTACTTTCTCTTTCACATTATCAAGATTCAGAAAAACTAAAAGTATATAGCTATATGTTTGCATGCATTGGTCTCTTGCCCAGAGGTACATCAGAGCTGGAGGTTTCTTTTCACACACACCCACACACACGTGGCCAAACAAAAAGAAAAAAAAAGTCTCTAAACACACAAGGCCAGTGCTCCACAGCCTCTTTGATCATCCCATCCCCTTTGTGAGGTTTGGCCCTCTAAACACTCTCTAATGTGAAAGGGGAGTCATTACCACCTGACCCATTGGAGTCTCATAAAAAGAAGAGGCCACATGTGCGTGTGTGTAATGGTCTCGCAGCATCTTTGATCTGCTCTCCTTCCTAATATAAATGTAACCACTTTTTGGGCTAGCAGCTGGTGCAGAAGCACTTTCCTTTCTTCCATTTCCTCTGCCCCATCTGGCTCTCTGTCTGCCACTTATTTTGGTGCATGGGAAGAACCACCCTGTGTTCTTTCTGTCTTTAGTGAACAGCTAGGGCACAGAGTGGAGGGAAATGGAGAGATGTCATAGAGGGATGTATCCAATGGTGTCCTTTTTGTCTTTATGGCAGAGCAGGACATCAGTGCTTTGCTATGTATTATGAGTATAATCTTCTATTTCTCGCCTATGCTCTCTGTTGGAAGCTTCACATTAGAGAGGGGCACAGACAGCGTTGATGACATCGTATATACATTAGATTTTTACAAAGTGGCCATTAAAATAAAGATCCTCAAAGGATTGTGTCTCAAACCATCAATTTTATCACATTTTTCTAACATTGTCATTGGAAAGAAAGCCTTTTAGACAACACAAGCCTCAAGCTCACTTTAGATGAGTCACCAATAAGTATGCAAGATTCAAATAGGTGGCTCAGACAGTATGAAGTGCGTAGCCTCGACTCAAGCATGTTGCAGGACCATACCTAAAAACCCTACATCTCATTGTTTTATGTTGACTGTAAAACAGAAAGCCTCTGTTTGAGATATCTCGACTAAGATGTTAAGAAAAAACTATGTACATAGGCTTTACTAAGTCATGCAGCATGTAAACTACATTACATGCATTTAGGCCTGGAGCCTGACATGGAATGGGGAGGTTGTGCATATCTGGTGTTTCTCATAAACCCATGAAAGGTCACTGCTTTCTGGGTTTTAGAGTCAATATCCCAGGCCTGCAAGGGTGAAAAGCAATAGGGTATGATTGTGTCAGACCTTGGGGTCGAAATTTTCACCTCTGAGTGTGTGACATAAGAAGACAGAGAGACAGACAGAGATAGATAAGAGGGAATTTTGACATTAACAAGTTACCATGTGGAGAAGCAGCAGTGGTGCTAGTGTTAGAGGGAAAGTCATGTACCTAGTGCTGCTGAAGGTTCATTCTGCATGACTCAGGGGTGGAAATACAGAATGGGATGCACACTCTGAATACCAATGTCACTCAGACTTTCCACCCAAGGCAATTGGCCTTGCAAACCTCAGTTCATGCTACTAAGAAAAAGAAGAATAGAGATTATCATGTCATGTTGTACCTCCAGTAGATTTATTTCTTTTTCACTTCTACTAGCACTTCTCTGTAGTGCTTCTCTGCTGTTTTTCTAGTCTCAATATTTTCTTTTTGTTGAGCTCCTGAACACTTGAATCATAAGCCAGCCGTTTTCACAGATGAGAAATACTCCAGTCTGAGGATGAATTAAATTTCCCGTACTTCTCCAAAAGGTAGAAATACTATTATTGATGTTTATAAAGGTCAGGAGGAGCTCATTGATTGTTGAAGGTTTGTGAATTCCACAGCCTGCCATTTTAGTATGCTGCATATCAGCCAAAACTACATAAAGATATAAAGATTCCACTGTGAACTGGGCATGCATATATATATATATATATATATATATATATATATACAGTTTATGCATGTAGTGCGTCATGATGGGTACTGGCTTAAAGGCAAGTGAATACTACATGCCTTGTAAAAGGGAGGGAAGTTTGTGGAAGCACTTATGTGATGTTGCATAATATCCTATCCAGACCTGACAGCTGTTAAATAATATTAAATCTGTATTTGTAGTTACGTCTACATCTATTTCACAGCCACTTTCAATACTCTGCTGCTGAAGTGGACAGAACTGTAAACTGCTTAGCAGATGACTTCAGCCAAAAAATTGACTTCAGTCAATAATACTTTAATTAGTTTCCTTAGCAGGGGTTTAACACCCAGTATACAATGTTAGTAGTGAGGAAAACATAATTTTAATTGGATTAATAATGTTAGTGAGATTTATGATTCAATAGATGATATTGTGAGTCTTTGAGTATAATGAATGCAACTCTTTTGTTTCCTTAAAAGAATGTGTGAGGTTTTGTTTTCCTTAAGCAATGTGTGAGGTTTCACAGACCAAAGTTCTTTACAGCTCTGGATGGAAATAGATGAATGGTAATATGTAAAACTCAGTTAAAATGTATGAGTTTACAGTTTAGACTTTTTCGTTCCACTGTAAAGCCAACTGCAATCTATTAAATCGATCTCCATATCTGAAACTCAGAACAGGCTAATGAGCAAATGGAGATTGACCTCCAGCTGCCTTGTATTATACAAGTACATGTATTTGTTTGCTTTAGATATTGTGTGGCACAATAATAAAAAAAAAAAACCTCCAAATAAAAAGGGCTTAAGAAAGTTGTTTTAAAAAAAGTTTTAAAACATACTAATCAAATTGTTAAGCTGACTGTAGCTTTTCTACTCAAAACAACAGTCGTTAAATGTTTTACTTGCTGAAAGTACTGTTGAGTGAGTCTTTTTTGTGAAAGGGTCCCTCTTACCCCCCAGTCTATATAAAGCCTTTTTATCATATAGGGCACTTAGGATGTCTCTTGTGAGGATGTACACACTTTCTCTCAGTGCTGCTGATGAATATTCACACATTCAGAAATCCTAATCTCCCAATAGTCTTAAACAATGTTTCTTTTGAAACTGGTATGTTGTGTTTGAAATATTTACGAGACAGAGCAGAGACAAATTTAACTAAGGTAGTTTACAGTGGATTTTTCCTAGCTTATGAGCTTGTGCTTATGAGAATACAGATGTTGCCTGCAGATGAAAAGTTTTCGAGCTATGAAGGTGAACAAAAAAGCAGTAAAGCTACAAAACACCTAAAACTGAACAGAAAATAAGTAAATGAGTTTATTTTTTTCAACAGTAATTTCATCAGACATTGACATAAATGTTATGGTTATGGCAATTTTTTTTTTGTAACCTACCTTAAGACTTACCATCTAGATCTTTTCTCCCTGCTCTTACCGCAAGCTCAGTCCTCAACCTATAACCACATTTTCATCTGAATTTATCAAAAAACAGTATTTAAAAAAACACCTTATATATGTTTCTTCTAAATGTACAGTGTGCACCTTTATTCAAAACGTCAAGTTTTGTTACTAGATCTAAAGCATTTTAGCAATTTTCTAAGATGGTTTCCTTTGAGTTAACAACCAGCTGTTTGTATGCACAAAAATATTTATTTGTTCAAAACTCAGCGAATATGCCTGTAGTCAGATGTCATATTAATGTAACCTTTCAATGAAATGAAATAAAAGATTAAATGAAAATCAAAATTATATCATTGCAGTATTTTTTTTTTAATGAATTATTCCTTTTTTAAAATATTTTCCTCATAAGCTATCATTGATTTGGTTGTTGGTGCTGGCAGGAAAGATACTTATATTCTTCTGGATCTAACAGATCCCATACTGTTCTGTGTTGGAATGGAGCTGAAGATGCCTCTGACTGAACACACTTCCACCACTGTGTTCTGTAATGGGTGTGCAGTGTTGTCCATTATGTTCATCAACTTGTGCAGCATTATTATTTGCACAAGAGCTCCAGAGCATCTTTGCAGTTTCCCACATTGACTGTTGCAAGATATCAGAAAAGTGTCAAAATCTTCATCAATGTCTATGCATTCATTTACAACATCTAATCAACTCATTTGGAAATAGTCTGGTTGGCAGTGTCACTATCAACTGTCCACTGTATTATATGACATTTTAATGGAAGGAAATCTTTAGAAGTAAGTACCTACAACATAATATGCAGTGATTGGAAAAAATGAACACACATACTCTTTCAATTATACAGTTTTGTGTATCAAGACATGTCAGAAATAAATTAAGAAATGGGTAAATACTTTTAAGAGTTTGGTCTTTACCAGCTATTAAATAAGGTAAATACAACCTCAATTAAGATACACATATGGCACATTTCTTATTTATGTAACAAAAAAAGAAAAACAAATTAATTTGATTGCTTGTAACTTGAAGCTATCGTTTTCTGTATGATGATATCAGTCTCTCACATCATTGTGGAACAATTTTATCCCACTCCTCCTTTCAGTGGAGTTTCTGTTCACTAAGATCTGTAGCTCCCATAGGGTCCCACCACAACATTTGAGTGGACTATTGCAACACCTTGATTCTTTTCTTTTTTCAGCCATGCTGTTGTAGATGCTGATGTGCTTGTGATCACTTCTTTTGTGTGATCCAGTTTCAGCCAAGCTTTAGCTATCAGCAGATGGCCTCATATTTGACACTAGAATACTTTGGTATTCAGAGAAGTCCATCGATCACCCAAGAACTACAAGGGCCCCCATCCGATGACTGCAAAACGAGCCCAAATTATCTCTCCACAGTGCTTGACAGCTGGTGTTAGGTGTTATACTGATTATGTGCTGTGGCTGTTTTTTGTCGAATGTAATCCAGTGCATTATGGCCAACCATCTTAATTTTGGTCTTAAGATTATTCCACAAGTTTTGTGGTTTGTTCAGATGCAACTCTGCAAAGCCATGTTCTTTTTAGAGAGAAGAGGATTTCTCCTGGAAACCTTTCCCAACAAGCCATACTTGGAAAGTCTTTCTTTAATTGTATGATTTTGTGCACTTTCTCTGAGTATTGCACAGTCTGGCCTTGACATTCAACTGCCCAAACTGTCTCACACTAGCAAATGGCCAAAACTTTTGCTTTTATAGAGGTGCTCACACTTGCTGATGATAAACTAATCAAATGCTATTTTTACCCTCCTAATTGATGTTCATGCAAAAATGGTGACTTCCTACTTTATTCAACAATTTGGTTTAATTTTGAACAAAAACTATTTTTTGTAACAAAAAACAAATAAACACATAAACACAACTGTTGTTGTCTCAAGTTATGTAAGAGTCGGGCAAGGACTAATTAATTTTTTATGCCTTGACACATACCCAATACCAAAAGAATTGGGATTCTGTGTCAACAAGCATTTTTAAAGAATTGCAAAAATGATTAGCAAATCTTATAAACCACTATTTTATTCAGGATAGAGCAAAGGAAAAATCAAATGTTGATTGTGAGAAATTTGATGATTTAAAGAAAACAGGAGCTTATCTTAAATTTGATAGCAGTAACATGTCTCAAACATATAGGGACATGTTTACCATTGTGTAGCACCCATCTTATTTTAACGACAGTGTCAATGTCTGAAGAGCCAGTTGTTGGACCTCTGGGAGAGAAATGTTGCCCTATATTTGTCTGAAATAAGATTTAACAGCTCAATAGCCCTGGGTCTCCTTTGTTGTGCTTCATGAAAGCCTTACCTGAAAAAGAAGTCATGTGAAAGGGAGAATTTGATGCACTAAAACCTGAATATACCCTTCAGCATTGACGGTGCCTTTACAGATGTACAAATTGCCAGGTGCATGAGCACTAATATCATCAGAGATGCAGGCTATGGAACTGTGTACTGATTACAAGCCGAATGGTCCCTCTTCTCTTCAGTCAAGAAGACTGGGGATTCCATTTCCATTTCCATGTCCTGTTTTCTATCTTCTTCCCATATTTAATGTTAATTGTGCTCTTTGTGGTGTTTTTGCTTGTCACTAACACGTAAACATCGCTGACTTCAGTAATCAGTAACTGTTTGATATCTTGGACTCCTTTGAGAAGCTTTCTAATATTGAGAGAATTAATCAATACTTCCTCTTTTTGGGTTGTAGTCCCAGAAGAGCTGTTGCACCTTGAACAGTACTCCTTTCCCAAGAAAGAGTTTCTGCAAGAGACCCCAGCATGTTCACTGTATATGCTCTGGAAGGTGTGTAAGAGAGAAAAAAGTTTGCTTGTGGATGGTCAAATTAAATCCTGCAGCAGGGGATTTTTTTTAAATCATCATTAGTAACTGTGCTAGAAGCGGTAGCTTCTACTTGTTTACCTGGCTTTTTAACCCCATCAGCAGTTTGTCCTTTGGGTTGGACTTCCCCATATCAGCTGATGACATGTAACTATGTATACAGAATTTGAATCTGACTCAGCTCAGAACAATGACACTTATCTTGTGTTACTGAACTTAGAAAAGACTAAGAATTTAGTGATCGGACCGCAAGTTTGAGTCATCAGAGTGACCGGCTTTCCATATCTCTTGATGTTCCTCATGCCATAAATAAGATTCCTAGCTTGTTTTTCACAGTTTTATTTTACATTAACTTTAGAGAGGTGACAAGAGTAGTTTTGTTTCACCTGAGAAGAGTTGCTTGGGTGATATATATCCTGTCACTCAATGATGCTGAGGTTCTTCTCTGTGCCTTTGTGACATCTAAGTTGGATGCTCTCCTGTCATGGTTGCCTATAAGAGTTTGTTTAATTATGATCACACTAGCCCTGTTCTTGTTTCTCTTCAGTGGTTTCCTGTTAAGGTTAGAGCAGATTTTAAAGTCCCGTTTCTACCTTTGATTTTTAACTGATGTCATGAAGCCTTATGTACGTGTACTTACATACATACACGGTCACTTCATACTCATGGGACATGTCTTTGGGAGCTCCTAAGGATCAAGAAGAGGACACTTGGTGTCTGGACATTTTCATTATGTGAACCAACATTATGGAAAGGCTTTCCATCAGATGTTAGACTGGCAAGTTCATTTGGGGTTTTTAAGACAAAGCTGAAGACCCATTTTTTTCTACTACAAATGACTTTTACATTGATTTAATCTGTCTGTGATGTCTTGTTAAGATTGTTATTTTGAAAGTCTCTTTTTGTTTGATTTATTATGTTTTTATATGATTACATTGTTTTTGGTACTTTTTGTTATGTACCAGCTTGTTTGACCTTGGCAAAATTAATTAGATGGATGAAATTGACGTCTGTCATGTCATGTCCCGAAGCTTTGGGTGTGCTACCTTGTGTTAACACTGGAAACTTAACATTTTAGTTTAGTTCCACAAACATGCTAGGATTGAATCCTTTCAAGGATTTTATTCCCAATTCATATGGCATCTGTGTCCATGAGTGTGTGACCCTGTGCATGTGTGTGTTCAACAGGTGCCAACATGGATGGGTTAAATGCGGAGGACATTTTTTGTGTATTTCCTAATTAATCTTATCTTATTACCATTCACTCATATTAGTATGAATGATGTATGATCTCATACAGACTCGCTCATACTTTTATAGAGGGCAGTTTGTTAATCTTCATTTCAGTCCATTTTTATTTCCTTAGCTAAATTATAATGTTGCTAAACTCAACCAGGAAATTACAAAAGTTTTAGTAAAGTCTTGTTATGTAACCGACAGAACAGAAAGAAAAATCCATCCATCCATCCATCCATCCATTTTCTATACCCTCTTAATCCGTCGGTCGTGTTGCGGGGGCGCTGGAGCCTATCCCAGCGGTCATCAGGCGAGAGGCAGGGTACACCCTGGACAGGGAGCCAGTCCATCACAGGTCCCAGAAAGAAAAATGAAAAAGTAAATAAATGACATATGCTGGTCTTGATCATACATCCCACAAAGGCAGAAGGTTCAAAGTGTTATGCATCCCTGCACAATCCACACGTGTCATATTTTCCTCATGGTCGTCGAGGAGGCCATTATGGCTGAACAAGCGACCTAAAATGACTAAAAGGAAAAAACATGTTTATGTTTTTTCATTTTAGTGAACACCAGTATTGAAGTTTTGAGTTGATCACTCAGATACTATACAGATTTTGCAAATACAAACTATGCCATGGAAGAAAACTTAGATTTTTCTCTGAAATAGTTCAGAACAAATACTGTACTTTACTGTATTTTGAGAAATTTGATAATGAAAATGAAAAACAATGGCACTTGTTTGCATTCTATAGTTGCTCTGCTTTTTCAATAAGAATGAATCTGCAGAAGCTGATAGGTGGTGGTTTATAAAATACTGAAAATGCATAGTTGGTTTCAGTTTATCCCTGAATTGTTAATAATAATAATGATTAAGACGTAGACTTATGTGATCCCTGGTTACCAGATTGCAGTTATTGGCAAATTTCTTTCAAATGATAATGTAGTATCATCAAGTAGTAGAAAAATATTTATTAAAAAAGAGCAAGAAAAAAAATAAATCATTGTGACACGAACAGCTGTGTCCCAAACACAAAGCAAGGAGTCTGTAAAAATTATTGAAGAATTTCAAATCTGGATTGTAGATTTGAAACAGGATGCAAATTACAACCAAAGTCAATTACCTGTAGATATGACAACAAATCCAAAAAGTTTTTGAATGAGAGGCGGTAGATGGAAAGGCAGGCAGATGGTCATATAAAGAGATGCATTCAGGGGGAACAGAGTGACGGCTGGAACAAAACAATGTTCAACCTGTCAGCTGGTACTCGGGACAGGTGTCAAGGAAGGATAGCAAAACTCAAGAGCAATTGCTAGTGGGCATGTGAGGTATGGCACAGCTGGAAGAGATGGAGTACTCAGAACACATGGGAATGGTGAGACGAATTAGAGGTAGAGGAGGGAGGAGATGTAGACGGAGCAGCTGTCACCATTACAAGATTACCACAGGGTTTTTGCAGTCCAAATCTCTTAAGCTGTGTGTGCAAAGATGACTGGGTAAATGGTGAGTGGAAAACCATTATTTTTTTCTCAATGCAGGTATCTTTTAATGTCAGTAACCTTTTTTTTTTATTTTTTTCCCACAGACTGACCAAAGGTGGCTTTTTATTATATGAAACCCAAATTGACTATTTGTACAAGTATCTCTCATAGTTTCATCTCTTGTGACAACGAATTTCCCATATAAGTAGTACTCAAAACAGGCCTTATTATCCACTTTGCTTCTCCATTTTTCATCATATATACTCTATCCTTTGACTTTTTCCTCTGTAGTAGTGCTTACAGCTCCACTGAAATACAGTGCCTACATCATTGCATGTGCTGTATATACCAGCACTAAGTCATATTGACTTTGGTTATTCACCAGTTCTCCTTTTGGATGGTTCTGAGAAGAGATCCCAACAACTGGTTGGCTTGAAACATGTCCCAGTTAAACCAAACAGGAATAAATAATAGGTATTGTGCTAATTCTCTTCTGATCTTGATTCGTCATCAGATCAGAATTTCACTTGGTGTGTGAAGGCTGCAAACTGATAAACATATAAAACACGACTTGCCAGAATACCATTGTCATTAATGTTGATATTTTACAGAGAGTACAGCTCTGCCAGCGTATAGCCTTGCAGAGCTGCTTTTGCATACTGCGGCTTAATTTAGCATATATGGCTCTTTACTGTTTAATGACTTACAAAGACACAATGCAGAAAAGGCAAATGTGGAGAAAAACAACTCTTTAAAATATAAATGAAAATTCCTCTGTTATGTGGGCATATGCTCTTCCCTGGAATCTGAAGAAAAAGCCCCGTCTCAGTTCTCTTTTGCAAAACTTTTTCTTTTTTTAATTTTTAAAGCTAAATCCATCAAGTGCTACCAAGAGCCCTGAAGCTACACTTTGATATTTGTGGAAGTGCTCTTCTTGTATCCACCATTATTACTTTTTTGTGTGTGTCTTGCTATACAAGTTAATTTTTAATTTAGGCAGAATCTGTAACATCAAACACTGATAAATGGACTATTGTAAACTCATCAAAGTCCCACAAAAAATTTACTGCTCAGATCGTTATGTTACAGATACTACTTGTTATACAATTACTACTACAGCTCCTTAATGTCAGCGGAAGGAAGGTGTGTAATCAATTCCCCCAGGTTAAACAAGCACACTAGTTAGGCATCTGATTCACTGCCGCCTGTGACAGTAAATGATGGGGCGGATGTCCGGATAACAGCCCATTCCCTGCAGTGGTGGGATTAACACAGTGTGCAGAGCATGGGGAATTAAAAACTTATCGGTACACTTAGAGTAGGATAATAATTTCCACAACTGTCCCATATCCTTATGTGCAATGTAACACATTTCTTGACCTCTCTCTGTCCGTGGTCACTCTTTAATTTTTTCTGCCTGTGTGATGATGACTCAGGGGCCCTGCTGCAGGGTGGATTAGACAGATACAAATCGAACTGGGTTAATCGGCCGGCGAATCATTTCAGGAAACATCACTTAGTATCTCACTGGCCACACTTCTCCGTGGGTATTTGTGTCTCTGCCCACAGTCACATACTGAATTTAAAGTTTTGTTTTCTGTTGATTTGCTTTCATAAACATATTAACAGTGGAAAACTAAATGCCGTCAGCTTTCAGGAAATTCTAAAGTGCATTTGTAAAGCACTTCTCTATCGACCACTCAAAGTGCTTTACATCACAAGCCACATTCATTATTTTACACACATACTGCAACAATCCTTTTATTCCTGCACAGCACTTTTTCAGTCGTGCACACACTCAGACAATGATAATACATTAGAGTACATACTCGAGTTCAGTTGTGGAATGATACTTTGACAGGATGTGGACTGGATGAACCAGTACAACCACACAGCTCGATTAGTATACGGCAGACTCCAACTCTCAGGTGAAGCAGCTGGGGAGCTCCCCAAATGTGATTCAAGCTAAGACATTGGAAAAGTACAATTAGATTCAAATTGAAATTCATGCCCAAGGTTATGTACACATCCATCCAGCTTGAAAATATTTCAACTTTCTACTGTAAATGAAAAATTTGGGTTCATCCCAGGGCTTTATGAATAGGTGTAAAGCAGTGAAACAAAAAATAAGTTTAAGAGTTCTGAGCTTGTTCCAAGGTACATCTCAGCTGAAACAGTGCTTACTCCACTTACTAGGGAGCTTACAGCCAGTAATATTACTCTGGGTAGTTGTTTGAACTTCTCAAAATCATTTAAATACATTAAAATACAGGCTAAACAGAAAGAAAGTAAAGAGAAAAAAAATTACACTGATTCCTGGGTTGTTTGCCATTTTGCAAAAAAATGTCAAGTCTCATTTTATAAAACTTAGTAAAGTGGCAGAGGATGGGGAATGAAGAACCTATTAAATTTTGAAACAAAATTAGCGGAAGACTGCGCTCTCCGAATGCCCTTCTAGTTCCCAATGTTAATCAGTGTTAAATGTTCACTGACAGCTATTTGCCTTTGACAAGTGTTGACTGGAGTATTTTTCAGCCATATGCTGAAATGGCTCTAGGCCAGATGCTTATTTATGTATTAAAAGTGGTACATTATCTCCGATCGTCATAGTTTGCTGTGTACACATTTATCCAAGGATAAGAACTGTGGAGTAAGCCAATATGTTATTGTTGGTGTGTGTCATTGAGGAGGCAAAAAAAGATGTGTATAACAGCTGAAGTCAAGACACATGACGTGTAGCTCACAAAATTAAGGCTACTCGAAGATGTAGTTATTTGTTTAATAGAAAAGACATGGATTGAATCAAGGTTGGCTGTTTTCTTTAAGCTTGAGTGTGTAAGCTTCTCTGCTCAGTGTTGTTTACAGGGGATCACTCATCACTGTGAGGAACCTATTTTTAGACTGTTAATCAAGGTAGCATGTTCAGACTGGCACACTCAGTATGATATCCCATAAAGTGTGAGAAGAGTGAGATTGCTTCATCTCACCCACCTGCAGTCACACAACAGAGGTCAAAATGATGTGTGATGCCTGTAAATGCAGGTCTCTGGTTCACTGGCTGCTGTTGAACAACAAGATATTGCCTCATGACCCACATAATAAGGTTGCTAAGCTGAGTTACTCGTGTCTATCTTTATGGAATTATTCTCTTTTAATATAATGATGAAATGCACGTTTTGCACCTATATTTTGAGATTTGTTAAAAAAAAACAAGAAGAGATAACTGTAAACAGTCTAACACACCTATGAAACTGTTAGTGCTCAGAAAGTCAGAATTTCACATTGGTCGTTTGAGGCCCAGATAAAGATATCCTCACTCACTACAGTGTCTGTTGTGATGAATGAGAAAGTCACTGACACAAAAATAGGCCAAAGTGGCTGCAGTGCATACACCTGCCGGGCTGTTTCCCACACACAGAACAGGTGGCTTTGCTGAACACTATTGAATATTTTGTATGTTGGTATAAAAATGTGACTTTTTATTTGTGATTATGATGAATATGGCTAAAACTCATACATCTTGTATTTGTTGCATTATTTTATTTTTTTGTAAAGCTTTGCAAAGAAGCTACCAACTGCTGCAGCCTCTGACATATTTATGGAGAAACACTCCAGATTAGTATTGTGTTTGTGCGAATGCGTTTACTGTCCCAATCTTATATTTTATCCATCCCTTCTTGATTTCTGCCTGTGATAGGGCTCCACTTCCACAGCTTTGGCTTCTTGTGATATTCATTAACAAAAAAATGATTTGGATTGCTTTTCAAAGCCAAAAGAAAAACCCTCTAATCATTGATGAATACATAACAAAGGAGCACCTTTTCTGTGCGTCAAAGGAGATGATTCATAAAGATGGTCTAAAAGTAGGCGATGTACTCTGCATGTTTGGATTCAAAGTTGTGACTCAGAGGAAGGAGTATGAGCCTAAATGTGGCATTTGGATGACTTACTCCACAAATTTTTATGACAATTGTATTTGATCGTAATTTAGAATAATGGCATATCTTGAGTATGTGTTTTTAGTTTGTTGGTTGTTGGGACTCAAGTTGATCTTGATTTTGACAAACATGGATGCTCTGCTCAGTGTTAGCTAGAAGAACTTTATCCAGTCACAGTCAAAGTTTATTTCTATAGCACATTTAAAACAACCACACTTGACCAAAGTGCTGTACAAGCTGAATAAATATACAGATACTTAACAGTCTCTGAACCAGGGAGCCAACACGGCGCTCGCGGACACCTGGTCGCCTGCAGGGACCACGTGAGTCACCCACAGGGTATGATCTGAATATTTTGATAGAATTATAAACTGTAAGAATAAGGCATGAAATAAATGAGTAAAACAATAACAATGCATGCATAATGAAAGCCAACGTATGTCACTAAACCACGTCTAATTCCTATACATACTACATTTTGGGTCAAATGTGCTTAAGCGATCACAAATATTTGGCTTGCATGCATTCAGTCACTGAAGAAGTGGACTGGTTAGGGTAACAAAATTTATATCATACAGGTCTCACCGCTGAGTTGGATGTTCAAACCACAAATTGCCTTTCAGATTTATGTGCATTCACCATCAGTAAAAACATTGGGCAGTGACAACACCTGTATTATTTCAAAGAACTATGACAATCGCAGATTTGCTGGAGGCTGTTTAGAGTGTAATTACATTGTAAATCATAATGTTTTGGTATTGCTGTGCTCTCCACTGACAACCTCGGTTCCAAAAAAGTTAAGACGCTGTGTAGAATATAAATAAAATTAGAATGCAGCGATTTTCAAATTTCATAAATTAATATTTTAGTCATGGTAGCAAATAATAAAAAGCCAAAAAAAAAAAAAAAAAAAAAGTTTGGACAGGGCCATATTTACCACTGTGTAGTATCCCCTCTTCCTTTACCAGCAGTCCATGAATTGAGGAGACCGGTTGCTGGACCTTTGGGAGAGCAATGTTGTCCCATTCTTGTCTGATATAGTTCGGATTTACCTCAATGGTCTAGATCTACTTTGTCATATTTTGTGTTTAATGATGCACCAAATGCTTTCAAATGGCGAAAAGGCAGTCAGTTCAGCACCAGTCTCTTTTACTAAGAAGCCATGCTGTTATGATAGATTAAGTATGTGGTTTACCATTGTCCTAATAATATATGCAAGTCCTTCCCTAGAAAAGATGTAATCTCAATTTTTGTGTTTTTTTGTGCCATGTGCATTAACAGGCATTAATAGACGTGTTTACATGGTCCTGGTGCTCTCTCCTGTCATCACAGCATTATAATTGCTCTTGTGGGTCACTGTGTCTTGACTTTTGTCTGGCATCAAGACACAGATTTCACAGAATGTGCAAACTCTTACCATCAGCTGTCAACAAGGCACATAACTAGTTTATCACAGCTTGTCAAAATACATATAAAAGCCAAACAGGAGATATTGCAGGTGTGGATTGAATTTTACAACAGCTGATCATGGCACTTTCAGCTAATAATGGGATAGCATTGAGAGCTTTTAATGCAGCAGTTGCTTTTGACTTGAGAGATACTATTATTCATATTGTAGAAAACAGCAGTTTTAGATAAAACATCTATTCTTTAAAAATAAATTCTTTTAAAAATAAATCACTGCCATCATAAACCTTAGGAATGTTGAGAGCTCTCTTTGAGAGCTCCTCTTTTGATTCATGGATTGGTACATCTGCCAAATGTGGACAAATATATTTATTGGATGTTTTCTCATGAAATTGTACTGTGACATAATTTACACATCAACATTACAGCCTAGAAAACACACTTTAAGAACCAATTTGTTGAGATGCTCCTTTATTTAGAAATGCTGTTAATATTAAAGATCTTATTTAGATAAGTTTAATCAATTTACATGTACTAATTACTGTTTTTTATTGCCAATATATGAATGGATGGTATTGAAATAGATAAGTTGATTCACAGGCTCTCACACGCAACCTTCTTGGTTGCCTTTTAGAACTACTTTCTACTATATACTGTGCCATGACCAGGGATACATTTAGCATTAGAAGGCTAAGGTATGCCATTTGTTCTTGCACCAGAGTTCCAGACTAAACTTAGTTACTTTGCTGTTTAACTCCTTTCAGAACATCCACTCAACATCAACAAGCGAACATCAATTTATGTCATACACTGATATGTCACGGTTTTAGTAGATGTTCAGGATGCTCACAGATGTCTATCAGGAGCTTAAGGACATGAGTAAACGTGATCTGATTTCAATTCACTTCAGGGCCACAATGCCATCCATTACAATAGGTGTTTTTTTGTTTTTTTTTTAAATCTAAGGTCATACTTTCAAGGCATTTGGATGTTCGGAAAGAGGGAAAATTGCTATCCATGTATGAAGTTCAGTGAGCTCTTTTACAGAAAGCCATGATGTAAATTCTTCAAGTTAAATTGGTTGAAAAAAGATGAAGACCAGTAACGGTGCCGAGGCATACGTACCTAAAATACAAGAGACTTAGATCTTTACAGACACTCCAGACATGCCTGTCCATTGTTGTTGTATAATGCCCCATAGCTATTAGAAGACTTGGGCAGTTAGAAATTGCACACTGGTCAATTCCACTATTTGGGTTCAAACCAGTTTGCGTGATGGCATTCGACTTGCTGTTTGCAAGCCATTTGTTCTCTACAGATAAAAGAGAAAAAGTGCAGTGTTTGATTGTATTTTAAAATACTCTACAGCTAAAATGTTTCTACTGTTGTCCTTGCATGTCACTTCCATACACACACACACACACACATATAAAGAAGTTGACACCCCTAAAGGACCCCTGCGTCTCTTATAGGTCGCTCCAACTGTGAGGAGATATTGCTTCTTCAAGGGTGTCCTTGCTCAAGGAGATACTGCACACGGGACATCAAATCTGGACTCACACATCTCTGTACATATACCAAGAAAGAGACATGTACCCAGAGGCACATACGTAAACTGAATTTGTGGTTGTTGATAACTACTTTTGTACTTACTCATGCTCGTAATGTCCCTTCAATCCACAGAAGTCTCTATATTAAATTATCTCTTTGTAGACAATGCATACATATATTGTGTGCTTCTCCTGGTACTCTGCTAGAATAGCAAACAGTTATTCCCAGTTCCCCAGACCTCCATAATGCATGAGATGTGGGAATTCTCCATCAGTGTGTATGTTATGTGCATATCAGATCATCAACAGAAAACCATATAGACTCATTGCTGTATCACGTACAATACTTACATACACAAAATTAAATAAATTTAGAAAAACATACATATGCAGTGACTACTACTGCCCTCTGCCACCTTCACACACACATACAATTTCCTCAAGCAGGAGATGGGGAAAAGTGGGACAAATGACGAGCATCAAGACATTCATATTTTCCACTCGTCTTTTTGGCCAGCTAACCTTCCGTCCTGTGTGAATGATGGTTGAGATGGAAAACTCCATTAACCTCACCAACAGTCTTCCATTGAGATTCAAAAGCACCCTAATCTGAGTCTTTTCTGCCACCCCTCAACATCCCTCCACTGTCCCCCCTTTCTGAATTGCCACTCCACTCTACTCATCTCCAGGGACGCAAAAGGCCTGCAGATGCTCCAATCGACTCTAATAAATTGTATGTAGTCAGTTCAGCTGCGTGACTGCCAGCTGGCTGAGCTGGGAACTTCTGCTTTGGGAGAACTAAGCGGGAAAAAAGAGATTCCTCTAAATTTGATTCACCTTCAGCAAGCTCTATTGAAAGCTATGTCCAAGCCAAAGTAAATGATGAAAGAGTATGAAGGGAAAAGGGGATATATATACTGATAGAGGAAGGAAAGAGCCACAGAGAAAGATTCACTGCAACCCTGTAATGGAAAGGGAGGTTGGACAAAGTACAAATGCCCCAGTGTTTTTTCTTAGACTGAAATACATCTGGTTTTCATCATTACAAAAACTAGGAAAATGTCTTTGAGAGAAGAAGATATGAATAGTAAAAAGGAGTCGAATAGCTTTGGTCAGAGTAATGTCCTCATTGGGAATTCAATTTTGTGAACTTTAACGATAACACACAAAAATTAAGACTTTCTAGCTGGCGGACCAACATTCTTTGCTGTTATATCAAACATATCAATCACATCACTGTTACTCAACGTGATTGATGTGTTTGTGTGATTTAACAGCGAGGAACGTTGCTGTTCTATCAAACACATCAACTAACTATGATGTGATTAATGCTCTGCAGATATTGATGTTTTTAGTCAGATATGAAAATAAATGTGTTACATCATATTATATAATTAATCTGTATTACGTAATTTCTCAAAGTTTCATAATTTTTTATGCTTTATAGTGTAACAACACTTGTTTTTAGTAAAAAAAACTGTGCATGTAATTGAAATAGAAGTTTAAGGATTTTTTCCCACATTGTGTAAAGAAAAATTCAGTGGACAGCCCGAAGCATATTGCTGTGGTTAACAAAAACTATTGGATGACAATGTCAGTACTCTGTGTCACTTGCTGAAGTATAAGTAAAAAAAACAAAATAGGGAAAGTACAAGCAAAGAAAGGTACCAATGCATTACTGAACAATTAGCACCTCTTTCAAGAGAATTTTGAGTCAGTATGATTAATGGTAGGCTTATTGAGATTAACAGTCTTGTTGTGACTTAATGTTTAATAGTAAGAAGTTTAAAGAATCCAAACATTTTGTCCAGTTAATACACAATGCGCCACATGATTTGAATTTAGAAAGAAAAATAAAAGTTTCTTAACGTGCATTTTGTAAAAAGAAAATTAGCTGACAATTTCGACCATTTTGTATTCATGCAGTTTATGAAAAAGTGAGGGTGGTTCTAGTGTTATGTTATTGTTTGAAATATACACACATGTACATACTAATATATAAGTTTAGTTATAAACCTAATGTGACCAGGAACTTTCTATTTAGATATAGTTTCTATCTTTTTGTATTTTTTATGTAATGCATAAACAAAAAAAGGAAAAGGATAAAAAGGAATTAAAAAAAAGGATAACATAAAATAAAAAAATACAAACATTATTTGTTCTGGAGCAAACGGGCCAAATAAAACCCCTGCAGCAGCCCCAGTATGATTTCCTGTTGCCAATTCACTACATGCAGCGCACAAGCTGTTCCGCATACAGAGCTGAATCCTGAGGATGCAACACGCAGATCTCCACAGACTGCAGAATATATGTCACTCAGCTCTGGGGGTATCACCATGTTTATTATTAGGCCTCTTTGGGAATGCTGTGCCTTATGCCAGGCTCCTCATACCCTGTCACTGATGACATGAGGACCGTGTTAGGTAGGAAATTGAAAGCCACTTGTTGTTAGATGGCTTCTTGGTGGAACTGAAGTAGGTGGATCATAGACTGCAGTATGAACAAGAAGCCGAGTGGTGGAGGGATCATATTTTCTCTCACTAAAAGTATTTCAAAAAGAGGAGGAGGAGGAGGAGGAGAGAGTTGGGTTGACAAAGTGAGGAAGTAGCTGAGGAGGCTTTAAACGTAGGCTGTTCTTGGATTTCACAACATACAGTATATCCTGTTTGCCAGCAACAAAACTACAAACTGATATAAAAAATGTTAATTTTTTTTAAAGTACATTTCATTTTTTATATAATAAAAAAGTATGAGTATTTCAGATACTTAATATAATCCTGCCCAGCCTTAGAGGCGGATTCACCTCCTCTTTACATGTCTGCCCTGGTATGTCTGTTAAGTAGTAAAGATCTAAGCCATTCAAACTCGACTCCTTTCTATGAAGTATACTCCCATTCCTCTTTTCCCCATGCGAACAGATGCAACAGGAGCTTCTCTATGATAAAGATGTATATGGAAATGTGAAAATAGCACTAAGGGTGTGCCGTGGGGGAAGTAAGTGGAACACGGTTTGTTCAAGGAAGTGTTCGAAAGTGGAAGATCCAATAAGGAAATAAAAAAACATGAGCGAAGGGAAAATGAATTGATGGCGCAGATGAGGGAAGGGAAAAAGGGGGAGGGGGAGAAAATGAAACAAGATGAGGTCATTGGTGGTGTTGAAATCAGGCACTGGAAGTGAAGAGCTGTGAGAATAAAAGCAATTTGCATCACTGCTCCACTGAGCTTTCCAATGTCTTTCATTTACCCCCATAAAAACCCTTCAACACCTCCTATCCCTTCTAGCAAACTCATCACCCCATTCCAGATCTCTCAAATGGAAAACGGCCTTCAAAGATGGTGGGAAGAAATAGATATATAACCAGTACTCAGTATTCCAGATCTCTCTTTTTTGATGCCCTGTAGGCTTAAGCCTCCATTCCCCTTTATTCATCCTTGTATGCCTATAATCAAAATGCATTAAATAGCCACTTAGTTTCTTTTTCCTTTTCTCAGGTTGTGTCTGTACTTCCACATCTTCTTTTACCATTTCCATATGTGGACACCTGCATTGATAAGTTTGGAGAGTGAAATATTGTGACAATATTGTTGCGCAGGTCGGGTGGGGCATATATATTATTGTAAACTATGCAAACTAGTATATCAATAAACACACTAGTGGGGCCATTTCTCAATTTCAGCATCTACTGCAAGAATAAGACATAACATGTAACTTGTCACAAACCAAAATGCAAGTAGTGTAAGACAAAATTGTTGGTTGGTTACATCTTCATAACTGTTTTCACATTTACTTTTTTCTAGACATATTCCACATGGGCTCCATGGAAGAGCACAAATATCCAACATATTTACTCTGGATTTCTTCCAGATTACCCAGATAGCTACTTGGAGTAAGACCATGTGTGAATACGGCATCAAGAGGTCATGCTGATAAGAGTTAGTGTTTCATACTTTTTGATGACCTGTATGTTACTTATAACTCGCTCAACAATATTGTAGATGCATCCAGATATATTTGGTGTTGATATCAATACAGGCTGCGTGGTGGTGTGGTGGTTCACACTGTCACTTCACAGCGAGAGGGTTCCTGGTTTAGATCTTGGCGTGCTCCCCCCATGTCAGTATGGATTCTCTCCAGGCACTCAGGTTTCCTCCCACACTCGATAAACATGCATGTTAGACTAACTGGTGAGTTTAAATTGACTCTAGGAGCAAGTGTGAGTATGCATGGTTGTTTGTCTCATTTGTCTTTGCATTCACCCTGTGATGGACCGGTGAGCTGTCCCGTGTGTACCTGTCCCGGGTGTACCTGTCCCGTGTGTACCTGTCCCGGGTGTACCTGTCCCGTGTGTACCTGTCCCGTGTGTACCTGTCCCGGGTGTACCTGTCCCGGGTGTACCTGTCCTGGATGTACCTGTCCCGGGTGTACCTGCCTCTTACCTGATAGTATATGGGATTGACTCCAGCCCCTCTGTGACCGTAACTGGAGTAGAGTAAAGTAGGGAGTGAATATGGAGAGATGAATGTTTCAACTCAAACCTGCTTATCAGAGAGCCTTATCCATCACTCTCCATATGCTTTAACCAAAACACTGACTTCTTTTTTCCTCATAATTTCTTACCTCCCGTTTGCCTCTCTGAACTATTTTTTGTTGTGAGGATGAATAATGAGAGGAGAGTCTCTTGCAGAGAAGTGTATATGTAAAGAGCAACTGAAGAGAAAATTCTGGGGTCTTCTGTGAAAACCGCATATGGAAACATATAAAGCTTTTCTAGTGGAGTTGATAAAGACTTTAGATATTCTGAGTTTAAACCCTGCTTAGTGCCACTTTGCCAAATTGAAAAAAAGGTACAAAAAATGAGTTGGCATCATAAACTAGAAAAAGAAAAGTATATGTAACACCTCTTCTTCTAATCAGTCCCATTTCTAACCCCATCATTATTTAACATAGTGCGTAACAAGAAGTGATCCAATTGTTCAATTAATTGTGAACCAATGCAGCTATTCTTGACTGAGACTGAGTTGAACTGTATATAACTTTTCTGATGTTTAGAAGTTTGGGTACAGAGTTCAACTTCCTTGGTCACAGTGTTGTAATTATCTTAAAATGAACTTTGACACCACTGACGTGTTCTGGTACTGTTTGACATCACTGCAAGACTTTATAGCCCTTTTTTAAAATGTCTTTAGCCTTGAATCCTGCTTACATTTTTGAAGATTTTTACCGTGTTTCTCTTGGTTTTGAATCTGATTGAATCTGAATGGTTGTGATTTTGTTGCTGATTTGTTGTGTGTACCTCAGGAGTAGTTAGCTGCTCAATTTATATTTATGTCCCAACTGGGTCCTTCTTTCAACAATGCAATAGTTCATATTTCCTCCATGATCCTTTAGATCTGTAGTTCTAAACCTTGTTTTTAGAAATGTACCCCCTGTGAAATATGTTTTCAGCCAAGTACCCCCTAACCAGCTCTAAGCGTTTTAGTTAAAAACAAAAAGAGATAGATAAATACTTTATTGATCCTGATGGAAATTTATGAGATGTAAAACACAGCATTGTGTCATCAGTGTCGGATTTGTTAAACTTATTAAACTTTGTACATGATTGACACAAATTTCAAACATTTGACAAAAGATTATTTTGAAAACAGTGACCGCGGTGACAGAGGCACGAAACACTTAAAAATCTTATCTTGAACTATTTGGAAATCCATCCATCCATTTTCTATACCGTCAATCCGTCAGTTGGGTCATGGGGGGGGCTGGAGCCTATCCCAGCGGTCTTCGGGCGAGAGGCGGGGTACACCCTGGACAGGTTGCCAGTCCATCACAGGGCCACATTGAGAGATATACGAGACAAACAACCACACACGCTCACACTCACTCCTAAGGACAATTTACAGTCACCAATTAACCTTACATGCATCTTTTTGGATGGTGGGAGGAAATACCCGGAGACTATTTGGAAATAAAATGATAAAAAAATGACAAAAGTTTAAAAAAATAAATAAATAAATCAACCTAAAGTCTTTTGGGATCATAACAAAAATCTGTTGTGAAACAGATTTTATGAACTTAAGTACAGATAAAGAAAAAATTAATCACAAACATAACTATGGACAGAAAATGTTCACAAAAATCCTTGATTTCATTTTAGATAAAATATATGCTAAAGAGTAAGATATTTATCTTAAAATATCTTCTTCTGTAACTGTCAAATACATGGAGGTCTTTTTGCAACAAACCCACTCAGGATGCAGCACTGCGTACGATATAAGCACAAATTTCCCTGCCTATGCACCTCTGCAGCTGACAAAGAGTTCACAGCCTACGTTTCAAACTGGACACATGGAAAGAGTCGTCCTTTTACCGCCAGGTGCCTTTAAATGTTGGGGCCCCTTAAAAAAGATCCAACTGTGTCTTTAAAAATGTGGACTGTCTGCAAATCAAACATCTACCATCAGTGTTTCTCAACCCGTTTTCAGTAATGTATCCCCCTACCAGGTCAAAGCAGTTTAAACAAAGCATTGTGCCATCAGTGTCTGATTTCTAACTTTATTTAGAACTTATTCACTGAGATGGACCGGCGACCTGTCCAGGGTGACCCCGCCTCTCGCTCGATGACCGCTGAAATCACTAACATAACTATGCATAGAAAATGTGCACAAAAAACATTAACTTACATTTAAATAAAAGATTTGCTAAAAAGGAAAAATTAAAATATTAACTTAAAATGCCTTCACAAAGAAGTCTTACATCTTAAGGTTACAAACTGTAACACTGAACATTGTGTTATTGCATTGAACTGAACACTTTTGCATTTACATTTTAGTGAGAAACTTGGGCCTGAGGATCTTTGTGAATCTTGGTGGCAGGGAGGCAACTACTGTGATCAAGCTCTTCTCCAGGCACAGTCTGTGTCTTTGCTTTGTTTTGATCACTGCAGAGAAGGAGGCTTCACATAAATATGTGACACTTCCAAGAGTTTTTCCTGAGAAGTGACAGGTAGCTTCTTTCTGTTTGCTTCAGACAAGATAAACAGGTTTCCCTTCCAATCCAGACCAACTTGACCAGAGCTCTGTCCACGTGCTCACTAGAGAGAAAATCATCCACCTGAGGGAAGCAGGTGAAATCCCCCGGTGCACAGGTCCTTCTCCACAGCTCTGCTTTCTTCAGGAAGCCACAAACCTCGTCATACAGAATTAAAATACTGGTGTTGTTGCTCTGCAGAGACATCTTTAGTTTGTTCATTTTGCTGAATATATCTGCCAAATAGCACAGTTTTTCAAGCAAGTCTGTGTCCTGGAACAATAGTGTCCTGCAGAATTGTATGTGCTCATAAATGTAGTCAGTATCGACATATCTCACAAAAGCAACAAGTTGTGCATTTCCCCTGTCATCTGTGCATTCATCCAGCTGGAGTGAAAGAGTCTTCTCTTTTCATGCAACTTGCTCGACAATGCCTGTTCCCATTTGACCTTCTCTGCAGCCATTTGATAAAGGCACAGTCTTTAATTTCTCTGCTGCATTTGTGTCCAACATGGTCTCCGCCGGCACAACAAGTAAGGAATGAGCAGGTCTCCAGCTATAGTTAATGGTTTATTGGCTTTTGCTACGAGCAAAGACACCACATAAGAGGCCTCCGGGGCTCTGGCTGATGTCGAGGAGGCTTTCTGCATTGTGTCTTGAGATGACCTGAATACAGTTTCCACCTAAAAAAAACTTGGCTTGTGAACATGACATGCATGTTTTGTCTTGAGATGCCCCTGAAGATGTGCCGGTTTCATGCTACTTTTGGCTAATCTCTTCCCTACAGAAATAACACAATGCCTTGGGTGGACGTGCAACTGATGGACGTAAATCCCAATCAAACATTTTCTTCTGAATACTGACGGAATTTTTACGGCTCTGGTTTTGCTTTCTTTGGTCCTTGTCCCTCCGTGTTTTCAGCATCATTGCTGCTACGCTTCGACCATGACTCCATTGTTGGTTTTCAAAGCAGCAGTGATTGACAGGTGACACCACGTGGCACGTTCCAGGTCGGGTCAAACCATTCTTGTATGGGGAAAATGTTTTCTTTTAGGATTATGAAATTGATTTGCTTAACGTTCACTTATATTTTGTTGAAACATATATTAAATAACTTTTTTGTAAAGATTTTTTCATGGATTCTATTTCTCACACATTTTTTTAAAATCCCATGTAACCCCTGGAGTATGTTCTTTTAGCCCCAGAAGTACACCCACCCATTTGAGAACCACTGCTTTAGATCATTTAGAAAAGGCCCCCTCTGTACAAGTGTTGCCCTCAGTCATTGTACTGATTGAGCTAACACATGGTTAATGTGCAACATTAAAAAAGATGTTTCTTGATTTACTAACATAGCTTATAAACAGTTCGATTTGCATAATGAGTTGCTTCAACTGAATATTCGGAGTGATTTACAAGACAAATGTATTAAACAAGAAATCTTCAACATTAGGAAACACATTCACACAGTGGGGCATGTGTTAAGGGAACTGGATATTACTTATTGGTTGTAATGGGTTCTGTGATAGCTCTAATGACACTTTGTATCGTCCCCTCCTGTAGCTTAGGAGCATAGCCTATTCTGCTCTGATAAATTCAACATTTCTACTCCTGCGTCACTGCCTCTTTTCTCATTTCTCTCCCACACTCTGTCTCTCTCCTCTATAGTTTATGAGTTGCTGCTCATTATGACTGCTGGTATGACAGCCTCCCAAACATTTTTGTGCATGCACACCCTCACTGCATTGTTATTCTAGTGATGTACAACCTCCTTTTTGAACAGTGATGAAAGACAAAGACACACTGGAGCTGTATTTTAAAGGATCTTTAGGTTTGAAGTAGCCACACTGACTCGTCCACAGGGCTCAGGCACCCCACAAAGCAAAGCACGACTTCAACAAGAACTTTAAATACTCCAGCAACGACATGCTCTCAGGGCTAACAATAAAATCATTCACTCAGTTTAATGACTACACCCCATGTCACTTAAAAAAACTATTCTTTCTACACAATGGCACATTTATTCCTCCATTTTCACACCACCTTAAGAGTTCTACAAATTCAAAAGGCAGACCTGTGGTGGGGAAGATTGTGCAAATGCTGGAATCGCTCGTGGCTTTTGTGAATAATACTTATTATGAGTGAGAGGGCTGTAAATTCTTTAAAAAATATAAATAAAAAAATAATAAAACAACAGCCTCACTACTCTTGTTATATAATTCTTGCTGTTATTGAGAAGCATGTGAAATTGCCAGAGTCAAGTGAAAAAGTCTAGGCTGTAATCTCTAAAGCACAATGAACACATTTACAGTACAAGTGCTAATGTATGGCTGCAAATGCAGAAGACAGACTTATTGTTATGATCAATAGGGCATTCTATCGCACCTCCATGCTGTATCAGTGCTGAGACAGAATGCAGATATCACTCTCAGTGTCCACATCTCTGACATGACAAGCGGAGATACTGTGTGTAGTGAGGCATTCTGGCACTTTCATATATCACAGCAAAGCCTTCTGATTGATGTTGTGAATTGATGAATGCAGAGAAGATAGTTTCAGAGGACAGCATGGCAACAAGCATCCCTTCGGCTGCACATACTGCAGTGCACAGCGTGCCAGAAAGAGTAGAGTGGGAGCTGTTACATAACCACCAACCACTGAAGAGTTAAGAAGACAGCACGTGCAGTCAGGGAATGTTTTCTTTCATTTTTAAATAACAAACTTCTGCCTATAGGTTTATTCTACTATTCTACAATATTTAATGTAGGATCCTGTAGTGTTGTTTTGGTGATTGCGGGAGTCTTTTAACATAGTTGCAAGCCTCACCACACTCTCTTCCAATTTGTTTTTTTTTTAGGTTTTTTGCACAAACTGTCCCTAAATCGGGTGCTCTGGTGTTTCATTTCTTATATTAAAAAAGAGAATATTGAAATGAAAAATTCAAGAATCCAATACAACCCCTTAGCCTTGGATCCCAAGTCCAGTTACAGTGCAGTTTGCTACTATTGCTACTATAATAATAAGGTCTTTTGAAAAAACTAAGTTCTTAAACTCCCAAACAATGGTTGTCAGCATCCCAAGCCAAATACGGTATAGACAAAAACAACATGACAAAACCTATTTAAGTCAACCATGGATTTCACTGAGGAATGCTGCTCCCATTTTCCTGACTTCATCCAGTCAATTTCCCATCCTCCAGTTCCCAAGGTGCAGTGGGATGTCAGATCCATAGCCAAGGGGCATACTCAAAAATGCATGTTCAGCCTCTTTGCCAGGAAGTGGATGTGCCAGTCATGACAAAAAGTTCCCTGAGACAGCAAGTTTATTTAACTTCATTTTTTTTGTGGATGATTGGTTGGCTTCTTACTTCACTGCGCTACATGAGTATACGACTGCTGGCTTGGCTTTTGAGTGTGTCCTAGATTTACTATCAGGGGTTTTCAAGTGTAATTTTTCTTCTGTTTGTTCATGAATTATTAACCTACCATATGTGTCACAGGTTTCACATGTGTGCATGTGTCTGACAAAGTGCATCCTTGTATGTAACAACAAAATGTTAGCTTTAACACAGTCGGTGCTGTCTATCCTTTAAATTATAATCTTAAATATTCTATATATACGACACTATTTTCAGTGTAAAGATGTAATTTCTTACAAAACTTTAAAATGTCCCATCTAGTTGGTATGTGTTATGACTTAAGGATAAGGAAACTGATTTTTAAATTTTAGGGACAGTTTGCAATAACTCAGATTATTACAGACAATCACTCAAACTCTGTCAAATACAAATGTACGATATAATAAGGTGATTGTGTGCTGAGTAAAATGGTGTCAGTTCATGAATTGCAGAGAATTATGTCACACTTTCTTTGTCCATTTTAATCAATGCTTGTGTTTTGATAGCTAGTCTGGTACCACAAGTATGTTAGAGTATGTTCATCCTGACTTTGGACCGAGTACAAACCCTAGTTTACTTCTGATGTAATGTGGTAAATCAGGAACTGAGAGGCGGAGTGATTTTTGTGTCTCTCCCTGCTGCCTATGCATCTAAGGGTGTTTGTTTTCAGATTAATGAATCTAATACAGGAAGGTATTTAAATGTCTTAGGCAGATGTATATTTGACTACTATATTTGCTGCTAAGAAGAGGCACAGGTGTTGCATAACACCGACGAGGGGAAAATATGTGAATGGAGAAGCTATTCTTTTTTTTAGTGTAAGTTTATTTGGAATGTTAGAACAAGGCACAGTCAGTGTACACTAAGTCACGGAATACCTGCAACACCAAACCTTTTTTGCAGTGCTTCATGTATTGTTTGATGTTTTTTTTATATTTCTTTATTTTAAACGATGCATCATGCCCAGAGTGCAGAGGAATGAATTGTTACCAAATTGCCAGTATGCACCAGCGTGTTTATCATCTCATGCCCTAATTTTCTGGATTAATCGCTGTTTACATCTTACCCAGGGGTGCAGGCCATAATGCTAGTTGCTAATTTAGTCCAAATTAACTATAAAATGTTTTCTTTAGTCTTGTTATTAGGCTAAATGTTAGGTCTTAATGACTCTATCTCATGTGTGCTTTCAGATAGTAAACCATATAATGATAACAAATATTGTTGATTAAATGAAAGAGTGAACTGTTATTGGACTATCCATATTTCTTAAACTCTGTGCTTTCTCTGGCACATTTTACTTGTTAATCAGTAATATCCTATGTACCAGAAAAAAAACTAAAAATCTAATTTCAAAAGATTTTGCCCCTGAATTAACCCATTTGAACACATCCAGAGCAGTGGGCTGCAGTAGGCAGGAACAGTTGCATGGTGGGGTATCTTGTCAAGGCTGTGAACAGTAATGGAGTGACAACAGTGACCATTCACTGTCTGCTCAGTCTACTCTTTTTTTCTGGTTGTCAAGGAAACCTGTAAACCAGTAAACTTTTTTGGGTGTGGGTCTATCACACCTGTTCACAGACCGCTGTGAGACAGGTTAGTTTTAACCTACTAATGATGTGTTGTTGCAATAGTGGAATAATGATTTCTTGAACTGGATGCATGACCGTTTTGGTGTCCTCATTTGTTTGTATTGTTTTATAGGTAGAGGTTCTTAGAAATATGTTGAAACCTTGTACAGTATGTGTGTTCACCTGTGTGAGTGTGTATCACATAAATAGTATTTCTGATTTTTAAGCGGAAATGACGTAGAGAGTCACTAAAGCTTAAGTTACTTAACACTTAAGCAAATCTTTTTTGTTTAATTTTTTTAAATCTGGAATTGTTTTGACACTCAAGGTTCAAATTTCTACACTCTTTATATCCTCAGGTCCAGGAGAATGTAATATTGATAGTTAAACATATCAGCGTTCTTTCAAACAGCCTCCACTGAAAATGAGCCGAAGGTAGTGAGGCTGCAAAAATCATTTGTTGAATAATTTTTCTTTTTGCAAAAACAGAAAACATTGGTCTAACTTAACAAAACACATGGGTCTTTGTGTAAATGAATAGATACACCAACAAAGGCTTACTGGACAAGCTTCTTCATCCTATGAATGACCAGAGTAAAAAAAAAAATATTCCAGTCATGTTGATTAAAAGAAAAAAATGCATATGCGTCCACCACACTTTGATGTCTGACTATGCTATGTAAAGCTGACATATACTGTAGTACCTACAGTTCCTCAAAGGCTATATATGCTGCTTGATGTGATGAGAGTGGACAGTCTACCATTCTAGTTCTGGAAAGAATAAACACAAGCAAATGGGTGAATATGTTCAACATTGAGTCCCTTCCATAAACAGTTCTTAATCCCAGAAAGACTGTCAAAGTAAATAGAGCATAAAAGAGATGTTTTGTAAAAATGATTTCCGAGGTTGCTTAGAGGTTATTTTTATTCATCTGGAACACTTGGTCTCGGTCTCCCTCTGTCCCTCTTCTCTGTGTGCATGTTTGTGTGTCACATGGTTCGCAGATCACCTAGCAGATACATGCTAAAAAAATATAACATAAGACTGAAAAATAAGACTGACCAAAACTGACAAATGCACACATACTCTGTAGTCACCAGATCATAACCGTCTGTCTGTCTCCTTCTTTCTCTTCCCTTACTGACACATGCACACTCTTCACTCTGTCTGTTTTAACCTCGAGTTTGTATGAACAGAGAGAATTCCCCACTGCTTTGTGCTGTACCTTTTTTGGCACGCACCCCCACTGTTCCATTTGCTTTAAAGTGAACTTCATCCAATATTGAAGCCTGGTCTCATCTAATCTGAGATGTTGCAGTGGTAAAGTATAACAGGGCAGCTGTGTAAAATGCTTGCTTTGTGGACTAACCGCCTCTTCTCTCTTTTCTCTCATCCCTTCTTTTTTATGTCTGTCTTCCCCTCTTTCACGGCTGGGTTCATCCTTCCACTTTATCGTTCTCATTCCCTCCACTTTTATGTCCTCCTTTGTCCTACTCTGTGCACTTACAGGATTACACATTGACAATGTACTTCCAGCAGGCCTGGCGAGACAAGCGGTTGTCCTACTCTGAGATCCCACTCAACTTGACCTTAGATAACCGGGTGGCTGACCAGCTCTGGGTCCCCGACACCTACTTCCTCAACGACAAGAAATCGTTTGTCCACGGTGTCACCGTGAAAAACAGAATGATCCGGCTGCATCCAGATGGCACCGTATTGTATGGTCTAAGGTGAGATTTAAATCTATTAAAGTAACACTTTTACTAGATAACAAGAAAGGGTTAGATTTTATTTCTGACAACACAACATACTTTGGCACCTCGCTTTCTATGTTTAATAGCAAACAAACAACCTGGGAATTAAGGGAAAAAAATATCTGCAGCTTTGATATAACAATGAGTCAACGATTGCTGAATTGGACAAAGTCAGTAATTAGCTCATTAGAACCAGATGAAGAAAAGTACTGATGTGAAGTGCAGTATTGCCCCAGAGCACAAATTACAATGTTGATGACCTACTTCAGTCCTCATTTACGGGACGTGTGCACATCATCAAGTGAACCTCTGTAACACTGAACTCAACTCTTTTGCAAAGTGTCTGCATTATGAAACTGACCTCCTCCTCAAAATGTGCCAATGTGGCATTTGTTCATGCAGGCAGATAAATTCAATAACTGCATTCAAGGAATATTCCACCTATACAGCAACTGCATGTGAAGGTTACAAATAGCATGCATGATGGTACGGTCACATGGTAAAAACAAATGTTTTAGGCACTGACCAGAAGGTAATAAGAATAAAGTGTTGTCATGTTATTAACGGAATATTGGTCTTGACCTCATTACAAGCAAAGACCTGTGGTTGAAAGCACAAGACGAAGTTTTCATCCCAACTTCTCCCTCCTTATGAGGACGTTGTGGCCTCTTAAATGAAAGACTTGAGAGCTACATCTGATTTAGTGTGGAAACACTTTTATGAGTCCTATTTTCCTTCTGCAGGGGCGATACTTTACGGTCGACATTATGAGCCATATAGAGGTGTATGACCAAACAGCCTATAAGTCAATTTATCCATCCATCATCTGCCGCTTATCCGGGGGTCGGGTCGCGGGGGCAGCAGCTTGAGCAGAGAAACCCAGACGTCTCTGTCCCCGGCCACTTCCTCCAGCTCTTCCGGGGGGACCCCGAGGCGTTCCCAGGCCAGCCGAGAGACAGTCTCTCCAACGTGTCCTGGGTCTCCCCCGGGGTCTCTTCCCAGTGGGACGTGCCCGGAACACCTCCCCAGGGAGGCGCCCAGGGGGCATCCTAACCAGATGCCCGAGCCACCTCATCTGACTCCTCTCAATGCGGAGGAGCAGCGGTTCAACTCCGAGCCCCTCCCGGATGACTGAGCTTCTCACCCTATCTCTAAGGGAGAGCCCAGACACCCTGCGGAGGAAACCCATTTCGGCCGCTTGTATTCGCGATCTTGTTCTTTCGGTCACTACCCACAACTCGTGACCATAGGTGAGGATGGGAACGTAGATTGACCAGTAAGTAGAGAGCTTCGCCTTCTGGCTCAGCTCCCTCTTCACAACGACGGGTCGGTGCAGAGCCCGCAACACTGCAGACGCCGCACCGATCCGCCCGTCAATCTCCCGCTCCATTCGTCCTTCACTCGTGAACAAGACCCCGAGATATTTGAACTCCTCCACTTGGGGAAGGATCTCATTCCCGACCCGGAGAGAGCATTCCACCCTTTTCCGGCTGAGAACCATAGTCTCGGATTTGGAGGTGCTGATTCTCATCCCAGCCGCTTCACACTCGGCTGCGAATCGCTCCAGTGAGAGCTGAAGGTCACGGCCTGACGACGCTAACAGAACCACATCATCCGCAAAAAGCAGAGACCCGATTCTGAGGTCGCCAAATCGGACACCCTCAACGCCCTGGCTCCGCCTAGAAATTCTGTCCATAAAAGTTAGGAACAGAATCGGTGACAAAGGGCAGCCCTGACGGAGTCCAACTCTCACCGGAAACGTATCCGACTTACTGCCGGCAATGCGGACCAAACTCTGGCACCGGTCATACAGAGACCGAACGGCCCCTATCAAGGGGTCTGGCACTCCATATTCCCGGAGCACCCCCCACAGGACTCCACGAGGGACACGGTCGAACGCTTTCTCCAAGTCCACAAAACACATGTAGACTGGTTAGGCGAACTCCCATGCACCCTCCAGGATCCTGCCGAGGGTATAGAGCTGGTCCGCTGTTCCACGGCCAGGACGAAAGCCACACTGCATCTCCTGAATCAGAGGCTCGATTATCCGACGGATCCTCCTCTCCAATACCCCCGAATAGACCTTACCAGGGAGGCTGAGGAGTGTGATACCCCTATAGTTGGAACACACCCTCCGCTCCCCCTTTTTAAAGAGGGGGACCACCACCCCAATCTGCCAGTCCAGAGGCACTGTCCCCGATGTCCACGCGATGCTGCAGAGGCGTGTCAGCCAAGACAGCCCTACAACATCCAGAGCCTTGAGAAACTCAGGAAGGACCTCATCCACCCCCGGGGCCTTGCCACCGAGGAGCTTTTTGACCACCTCGGCAACCTCAGCCCCAGAAATGGGAGGCCCCGTCTCCGAGCTCTCCGACTCTGCCTCTTCCGAGCACGTGTTGGTAGGATTGAGGAGTTCCTCGAAGTACTCCCCCCACCGACTCACGACATCCCTAGTTGAGGTCAGCAAAGCCCCGTCCCCACTGTAAACAGTGTTGACTGTGAGCCGCTTCCCCCCCCTGAGACGCCGGATGGTGGACCAGAATCTCTTCGAGGCTCCGGATATTGTTCTCCATGGTCTCACCGAACTCCTCCCAGGCCCGAGTTTTTGCCTCAGCAACTGCCGAAGCCGCGGCCCGTCTGGCCTGTCGGTACCTATCAGCTGCTTCCAGGGTCCCACTGGCCAAAAAGGCCCGATAGGACTCCTTCTTCAGCTTGACGGCTTCCCTCACCACTGGTGTCCACCAGCAGGTTCGAGGGTTGCCGCCACGACAGGCACCGACCACCTTACGGCCACAACTCCGATCAGCTGCCTCGGCAATGGAGTCACGGAACATGGCCCATTCGGACTCAATGTCCCCCACCTCCCCCGGGATATGGTTGAAGCTCTGCCGGAGGTGGGAGTTAAAGCTCCTTCTGACGGGGGATTCTGACAAACGCTCCCAGCAGACCCTCACAATACGTTTGGGCCTGCCAGGTCTGATCGGCATCCTCCCCCACCAGCGGAGCCAACTCACCACCAGGTGGTGATCAGTTGACAGCTCCGACCCTGTCTTTACCCGAGTGTCCAGGACATACAGCCGCAAGTCCGATGATACAGCCACAAAGTCGATCATCGAACTGCGGCCAAGGGTGTCCTGGTGCCAAGTGCACATATGGAAACCCTTATGCCTGAACATGGTGTTCGTTATGGACAGTCCATGACTGGCACAGAAGTCCAACAACATAACACCACTCTGATTCAGATCGGGGGGGCCGTTCCTCCCAATCACACCCCTCCAGGTCTCACTGTCATTGCCCACGTGAGCAGAACGAGGGAGTCTTCGGTAGAAGCACTCTCCAGTGCCTCCCCCAGAGACTCCAAAAAGGGTGGGTACTCTGAACTGTTGTTTGGCGCATAGGCACAAACAACAGTCAGGACTCGTCCCCCCACCCGAAGGCGGAGGGAGGCTACCCTCTCGTTCACTGGGGTAAACCCCAATGTACTGGCACACAGCCGGGGGGCAATAAGTATGCCCACACCTGCTCTGCGCCTCTCACCACGGGCAACTCCAGAGTGGAAGAGAGTCCAACCCCTCTCAAGAGGACTGGTTCCAGAGCCCAAGCCGTGCGTCGAGGTGAGTCCGACTATATCTAGCCGGAACCGCTCAGCCTCGCGCACCAGCTCCGGCTCCTTCCCCAACAGAGAGGTGACATTCCACGTCCCAAGAGCTAGCTTCAGTAGCCGAGGATCAGACCGCCAAGGCCTCCGCCTTTGGCTGCTACCCAGCTCACATAGCACCCGACCCCCTTGGCCCCTCCTACGGGTGGTGAGCCCGTCGGAAGCGGGACCCACGTCATCATTTCGGGCTACGCCCGACCGAGCCCCATGGGCACAGGCCCGGCCACCAGGCGCCCGCTGCCGGGCCCCACCCCCGGGCCTGGCTCCGGGGGGAGGCCCCGGTGTCCCATATCCGGGCAAGGGATCACAAGGTCCAAATTTTTTGTTCATCATAGGGAGTCTTTTAAGCTGTTCTTTGTCTGGTCCCTCATCTAGGATCTGTTTGCCTTGGGTGACCCTACCAGGGGCTTGAAGCCCCGGGCAACATAGCTCCCTGACTCATTGGGGCACGCAAACTCCCCCACCACGATAAGGTGACAGCTCAGGGGGGAGTCAATTTAATTAGGAGGAATTGTTTGAACATAACCATTTCTTACAGAGTAGGTAGAGGTGTAAAATCTTCAGTTGTCTACAAAAATAGATTAACTTCTACTAGGGATGCAATTTGCTAAAATCAGATTGCGGGCTAATCTGTTGCTCAGCTGCAGCACATTAAAGTATTTAAAACTTTTTCGGGAATTTGTTTCAGATTTGTTTGAGATGCTGGTGTGAATATTTCCCTACAATGCCTCAGCAAACAACATAAACTTAACAGTTTTTCAGCTAGTTGACAGCATTCCCTTGATGTTGCTCACCTTGGTGGCTCCATATCAATCAAATGCTCTCACATGCTTGCCCAAAGAAGAACTTAGGGATAGTCTTATTTGTTAATATTTCTCCTAAATACTGTTTTTCCTGTTTGTATTTGTAACTGCAAAATTGGATCATTGAAGTTTGTTATATTACTCCAGATGACTGAATTTATTAAATCATCCTGGATATGGGCCCAACTAAAGAACAGGTAAAGCAAACAATGTTTTAAGTTTGATAGTTGATTTTCTCTGACAGTAATTCAGTTCAATTCCATCGTTATGGTCATTGTACAGCAAAATTGTAAAATGAAATTAAAATGGCTTTTATCATTCAGACTTTGTTGGCAGTGGATATCACTGTATAATGATCTTTCAAAAGTTTACTCAGACTGAAAATGTTCTTGATATTTATGTTAAAATGATATATTCCAGCTGTTTTCCAGATGCCAGAACACCTTGGCCATACTATAGAGACTGATCAAGTTGTAATATGTCAAAGCTAACATGACGACAATGCACTTCGCACACCTCACTGATGTCTTATCAGTTCATTTTGCAAATCGGTCTCTGATGCCCAAACTCAATGAAAACTAGCTATTTAAAATGACAACACCTACATGGCCATCAACGCAGTGAATTACCTCTGCTGCAGGAGAGAGAAATTACAAAGAGAAATAAATAAGGGGGGGGGGGGTCTTTATTAAAAACCCACAATTGTTCTCTCTTGTCTTCTTTGTCTTTTTTCACAATAGCTGCTCCGTTACAGTGTTCAGCATGATATTCATGATATTGCAACTGAGGCGATGGGAATAGGACGTATGGATGAATGAATGAATGGATGCATGGATAAAAAAAGAACAATCAAACTTATTTAAATTAAAATTGAAATTTAATGATAGAGCAGAAACGTGCAACAAAAAGCTGTCTCCAGGCACTATTATACTACAATTGGAGATAGCTGGAATAAAATTGGAATTTTTAGGAGGAAGAGACCTGCAGAGAGAGACTCAGAGAGAGTGGATAGCTATCTTGTCTGTTTGGGGTGACAGAACAGGGAGTGAAGAAGGGACAGCGAGAAAGAGAGCAAGAAAAAATAGACACCAAGCAGAATGGTCAGGCCGGTGACCACAGATCAGAAATATGACCTTCTTACATACTTCTTACATGTATCTTGAGCTCGAGAAAGAAAGAAAAACTATCATTTCAGGGGAGAACATAGACACAGAAAAAAAAAAAATATTCAGGACTCTTTGTTCAGGAAATTGTGATCATTATTAGGATTTTTCAGTCTTAGTATGGAACTCCTGACAAACTTTGATGTGAGTGGAAGACTCATTGTTTGTGTGGATTAGTTTGACCGTATCTGAATATGGCTCAGTGCTTTTCCTTTAATACAAGTGGTATGCTCCAGGATCAGTCCTATCAAATACAGTACTGAGACAGAACATGACAAGTGTAATCACCATTTAAGGTGATTATTGGTAAATTTCCCAGTGCTTCTTCTGTGCTGTGATGTGCTTTAAATCCAAGCTTAAATGCTTAAAGCAAGCTATTTCCATGCAAATGGTTACATGGCTGATTTGCAATAGTATTTTCAGAAAATAAAGAAATAAAGGAGAGGTAAGATATATTTTCTTATTTATCTGTAAGCTAGCAACAATAGGTGGCAAGAAACCATATAACCTGCAGTACATAACCTGTTACTAAAGGTAGATTGGGACTATTAAGAGAAAAAAACATCCTTGAGCTATGTACTCAGGATGAGGTCCCAAAGCCAGGGTTTTCTTTTCATTCAGCAAGCACCTTCAGTTTTAAAGAAAAATCATTATAAAAAAGAAGGATTTGTGAATTTTCTTGCAAAAAGACCCTCAGCAATAATTAAAATTGCTCTTATTTCAGAGTCACAAAAGCAGCTCAAAAGCAGAGGAAAAAGACAGAAGAAAGTTCAAGGCAGCAGACTGTGAGGGTCAAATTTGACTGAAATAGAACCGGATGAGCAGAAATATTTCTAGTGTCAGGTCATTTACGTCATAGCGGATAACCTACATAATCAACAAATCCACTGAATTCGATATGCAAAAAAAATGCCCAACACTAATTTGGAAAGGAGGTTTGAATATTTCCTGTGCACTGCAGAATTTATGACTCATGGCAATAGCAAATATTACTGAATTTGGATTAGACTCAAACTGGGAGAAGGAATTTATCACCCTTGACACTCAATAGATGACCACATTTTTACAAATCCTAAATTGGGTCATATGATCTGTAAGTTATCAAAAACATACATTGTCCAATGTCCAGCACAATGCCCAGCACATTACTGTCCCCTGAAAGCCAAATAACAATTGTTGTTTTTCATGTCAATACATTTTATTAGAGTACTTGAAATTTTGATTGTCCCCTATGTTGACAATTATTTCATTCCAGATGCTAACAGTGCTAACAGATGTATAAATGGAAAAAAAAAATAATGTAATGATATTATTAGAAATGGTTTATATAGTCTGGTTTACTATATATCAAACATACATAAATAACATTATCTACTATAAATATGTGAAGTATATTCATTATCTCAAATTACATTTTGGTAATTCTCATAATGATGAAACAAGAGCAAGGAGATAATCAGCTTTGAGTCCAGACAAACCTGTTACATGATCGATTGTGTCCATAGTTGAATATTAGCCTAACAACAAGCTTAAAGAATGCTGGTAATTCATACATCATGTCTACTTTGTGTCTTCCAACATGGCTAAATTAAGGACCCCCATTGAAGCCATAAAGGTGAAAATTGTATTTTGAGGCTACAGCTCATAAGATACAATTTGATCAGTCTCTTATTTTATTTCCATATTTCAGTTCATTTGAGCACACAAAATGAAAATAATTACAGAGTCAGTGCATTGAGCAGTCTTTCATTCTAGCATCATGTTGTGCTCTGGAGGTGGCAGAGAAAGAAAAGAGAGGCATCATGGGAGATCCCCCTGCAGCATGACAAAAATATGTTTTAAAATCACCTGAACCAACACTAGCTACCTACATGAGGTTTTTCAAAAAGGAAAGGTTGTTGCCTAATCTTAAAAGCAAAGTGGGTGTCTCTAAACCCAAACTGGGACTAAGTTCCATAGGAGACGAACCTGACAGCTGAAAACTCTGCTACCCTGCTATACTTTCTGCTGGATATATGTCCTGGATATATGATTCATATTCACAGCACTCCAGATGGTTTTGAACATTTCTAAACTTAATGTACTTTCAACAATTCAACAAACCAATGTTTACGTTCAACTTTCAAGTTATTGCATTAGTTTTTATTTTGGCAAATTAAAAACTTCAAGTTCTGCATTTGACACTATAAAGCAGATGACTTTATTGCTAACCACTCTAAACCTCACAGATATGCTACACGCTACGTCAGAATGACATCTGTTTTCGATGGCATCGAAACTAGAATAGGTTAGTATTGGAAAGGGAATTTTGAGAAATGTTTTTGTATCGAAATTTCATTGAAATTGCACGAGATCTGCAAGAAAACTGAAAAGAGGAATGATAAGGAGAACAAGTTCATATTTTCATTTAGTGCAAAGGTTGAACAAAATCTGAAAGATTCATTATGGAGAAGAAGAGAAGGTCAACAAAAGGTGAATTTACAAAGTGGGCACAGTAAGAATAGATCTACCTCACTATCTTAGACTTGTAAAGTATCATCAAGTTGTATTTTTAGACAGGTGAATTTTATCAGTAAAGCTTTTGTTGGAAATTTAGTTGGAAGCATCATCCATTGATGAAGAAAACAGGGAAAGTCACGCACGGACACTCAAATAATTGATACATCTTCACACGTACATATTCTGTGTGCGTGAAACTGCCAACTCACCCTAAAGATTTCTTACGGTGGATACAAGACAAAAACAACCTAGTGGTACATGATTTGCATATATGGTTACATGCCAAACAATTTTTTTTCTTCATAACTTGATACACTTAAACTGATCTTCAAAAGAACACGCTATTTTTATAATCCTTTCGTTGAACTCAGCTGACTGTTTGTCATTAAACATTATCATTGAAGGGAGTCAGCTGCAAGACTGCAAAATGCACAGCTTTATTGATGATAAAGGTGCCAAATTTTCATTCATCAGTGATTGAGTAATCATTTTCAGTAAATGTCAAAAAGCAATATTTTCTTTATGATTCTACTCCCCTATGTTTTCATGGCAGGCTGTGGGTGGGAAGCAGCTGGCTGTGGGGGATGACTGCACTCTGAATGCTGTCATTATCTTAAATATCAAATGATGCATCTCTGGTGCTCAGCACATAGCGTGTGTCTAAATGGAAATACAAAGGGAAGAGAAGTCTTCAGATCCATCTCAAAAAATATATACAGTGGAAAATGCACTAAATTGATTGATTTGACTTCACATGCTTGATTCATCAAGAGATAGAATCTTTGAGAAAAATATGGTAAATATGGAGGGTCACTGCAGGTGATGCAACATATGGGGCTCTGTTGGTGTGATTGGCAGTGTTTTCAGCTCGTAACCAAGCAACCAAAGATAATGATAAGATTGAGAGAGGAATGTGACTGTGCATTGTTTAACGGATGGGACAAGTGGAAAAACGGATAAAGGAAAAGCCAGACAGCTGCTAACAGAATCAAGCAATTTGAAACAGTCATCCAAAAGAGTGCCAGCACTATAACAAACACAGACAATAATCCACACAAAAGAGCATAAACTTTACCTTTCCCAACACAGACTTTAACAAACTGTACCCAGAGAGGCGCTTGTTGCTCTATTCTGCTGACTCCATCTTGACATAGAGATCAGAAAGTAACCAGCAATTTGTTCCTTGGTTAAACACCTGAAGCCACAAAGCCTCATCACCAGCAGCAAGAAAATCCATCAGAGAAAAATAAATGCTGACAAAGACAGGGGACAAGATAGAAAGAAAAGGAGAATTTATCTAAACCTCTTAGGCTCAAACAGCCTCCCCCTCACACTCTGTCGGAGGGGTCGGAGATCCCTTTGGTGTGTAATTTGAAACAGCATGTTAATGTAGGAACTCTTCCCTTTGAACTTCTCCGCTTGTATTAAAAGGCATATTGCGATACCGCTTTCATTTTTCCACCCAACATCCCCTGTACCAGAATATTGTTCTGTTTACAACATGTTATTCTTGTGGTCTCGTTTTCTCTGCTTCCTCATTTTGATTTTTACAAAACTACATGCCAACAGTAACATTGGCTGAAAAAAATGTAAATAATAAAAATGTCTTTTAAAATTCCCTGTAGGGAAGAGCTGTACTTTTAGGTTAGATTAACAACAGCATTTTGATGTATTTCATACTGATTAGAAGTTACAGTTTACATCTCTCAAATGTAAATTTGAAAAAAAAAACCAGCTAATTCAGTCACATAACATATAACAGTAGGAGTTTTTTTGCAAAAAGAACATATAAAATAGCTTATTTTATTAACCCTTGTGAATAAACAGCTGACAAATACTTTACAAATACAAAGAATGATGGGCATAAGGTATGCAAACATTGTATGTAATTGTGGTTGATGTAAAATGACAACATATTTTCCTGGAGACTGGATTGAACTTCAGCTAAGGTATGAGTACTTTATAACAGGTGTTCAACATTTTCAAAAGGCTTCAACTCAAACTTTGATGTTTTTCCTAAACCTACTCAAGTACTTTGTGGTGTATATTAAGTAAATAAATGAATGAATACATGAATAAAAATGTAATTAGAAAATTAAACTAAAGGATAACAATGAGAGTCATTCAACATCACAGTCTTGGGAGCAGCCCCTATGTGTTATTCCATCATCAACTCTGTTGCAAGACACTCTTGTAGATGTTTCTGTAAATTGCTACATATCAGTTATGGTTGGTTTAAACTACATATTTAAACTGTTAGCCTTGTACGTTGAAAAATGCTTATAGGTATTTGGTGCTCTGCTGCCTGACACCAATCAGTTACTGATAAAGCAGCAGTGTGTGTCTACTTCAACGCCCAAGCTCCTTATGATTTCATTATTCTGTCACTGATTGACAGTGACTTTTTATTCATCATATTGCAGTCTTTTGGTTTTACGTGTAACACATGAAATACAACTGTAACTGGAGGTCCAAAATTGCAAAAATCCAGCTGTTTGGTTAATTAGCTAATATTCCATTGTATTTTCTGGACATTAATTGTCTTTTTGGAAACAATGAGCTCAGGCCTGTGTATGTTCTTTGGGGAGGAAACTAACAAGGATCAATGCTGCTAATGTCACAGCTACAGTATGTGAAATATAGAAGTGACAACATTACATGTCCTCTATACAGCGCGATGATGGAACTATTAACTATGTGTTCAGTCAGAGGCTTCTCCAGCTCAACTGCAACACAAAATGATACATGAGGTATTTACAAATTCATAATTTCCATTTGGAATTTTCACAAAATTATGGACACAACTATTTTCAGGTTCAGCTTCATAACAAGTTCACATTTAAACAAATCTCTTTTTTTGGTTTCTTGTGTGTTATTTGATTTTGGTTTACCCCAAAATTACCCCAAGAGCACTTTTCAAGAGGGTAGATGTCCTCCCGCTTGTCCACCATTTGTTGCATATGATGAGCCTGCTTGCTTAATTCTCTTGGTTGCTTAATGATGGGATTTTTCCAATTGGCCATTAGAGATTTGTGACTGTGAGGTTTTAAAAAGTCATTTTTAAACCTTTACTGACAAAAGAGTCACGCAATGTATTCTTGGTTGTTGTTCTGCTTGCAGCTGCATTTATATTGTTCAGTCTGAATATTCAAGGCAAGAAGAAAAAGAAAGAGGTACAGACTCACAAGTGTGATTATATCTTCAATCTGCTCCAGAGGATTGGAACCAAGATGAGCCTCTCCTCTGACACAAATTTATCAGTGTTGTCAGGTGTCTCTAGACGATAAGTCATGATGTTGTGCTTCTCTGTGGCAACTCTCTCAGTGGGCGCTTTCACTCAAGACCACAGCAAAGGAAAGAATGCTGTTACTCACAGCCTCCTCCTTATGTTCAAAGTCTGATGGGCAATGTAGTCTGAACGATTGACTCATGTCTGGCTGTTATGGTCCTTTACTACCCATCCCTCTGCTTTTGTTTTGATGGTGATGTGAAGGCTAAAGGCTATACTTTGCAGCATACAAAATATTACAAGATCTATCGATCTATGTATCTATTTTATTTATTAATTATCATGCAGATAATAACGTTGTTGAATTATATGGTTGTGAGAGCAACAGTCTTTGAAATGTCAATATGGTGCCATAAACAGGACCATGAATTTTTAGAAAAAATGTATTTCAGCTCTACAATGACTTTTTTATGTCAAAGTTGTTAGTTTAAACATCCCACCAAGACTACCAAGAATAGAATTCTCACTCTCTTCCCCTGCGGTGGTGGTGGAAAACCCAACTTTATCTAACTATGTTTGTACAATTTGTTCTAGTTAATTCCCATTAAAACAGATGGTTAGGTTAATAACAACATATGCATTAATTCAATTGTGCCCCAAAAGACATGGAATAAAAATACAAATAGATATGAATATAAGTTTAAAAAAAAAAAAACAGATCGGATTGCTTGTCATCACTGAGTACTGAATATATGACTTTTTCTTACATTAGAATTGAATGTGCTACTGGGAAAGTATAAAAAATATGAACCTCAGGGGTCAGCTTTCTGCACTTCTGTCTCTTTTTGCCTCAGAGCTCTTGTATCTGTCTGCAATCTCCCTTTAGGTCATCCCAGTTGAAATATAGATAATAATCTACCCCCTTTGATATTTTTTTCCTCACTGTACCCTCTAAAGTCAGATAGAGTTGATATGTGGAACCTCAATAGTTAGAGATGAAAGCCCGGGCCCCATTTCAGCCCACTACATGGATAGAATGATTTATTTTTCTAACTGAAACTTATTATCTGAATTTTAACTCTGGGATATTTTGTTTATAAACAGTATTGGGATGAAAAATATAGAGAATGTGTGAGGCCTATTCGATCCAAACTATTTGGTATCTAATTGTATGACAATCAATAAATGTTTCTAAAAATCATAGTGATTAAAGTAGGAGTCCTGAGATGCAGAAAATAGGTAATTTCATTAATTTAAAGATTACCATATTGCACTAACTTGGATTTGACTTGAGATCTTTGTAGAGTTATACCAGTACCAGTGTAATTCCTTTTATTTCAAGTGACTCCTCAGGGCTCCAGAACCTAAAATTCTAGATGTATTCTAATTATGAGTGGAAAAAAACACTTTGGTCTTCTTTTTATTGTTCATTCATGCAACTCTACACACTCAAGAGAAAAGTTAACAAAGTAACCAGTCAGATCTGACAGAGGGGCTGGTGGGTGGTTGAGCTCAAACTTACACTCACAAAAAGCCTTGCAAATCCTACAGTTCAATAAAGCTTTGTAGCACGAGTAAGATAAAATATGTGGGTTACAAGTAAGATATTACTTTTAGATGATTTTGTCTAGCTGATATAAGAGATTTGTGTTAACACTTTACCATAAAATTATTACTGGAATCATTAAATAATTATATGGAATAATTATATCATATAAGCAATGCCATCCGCTTAAAGTGAGTTCCCCTTCATCCCACATATTCCATAACAACATGACAGGCAGTGTACAAACATTATCAGTTTTATCTACCACTGTCACTGGTGTCCCATAGAGTTTGATCCCTGAACTGATTCACATCTCAGGTGGCGACCAAACAGAGGACCCTTGGGATTATCTGAACAATGGGAAAACTGGGACAGAGGGATCAGTTGTGGCTGTGTAATCATCTGTGGAGCCTCCATCACCACCAGTACCACCCTAACAGCTCAAAAGCTGTTTTTTTTTTCAAAAACAAAGATTTCAAAGTTACATAAAATCATGTGGATGGTACGTGGTTATAAGAATCCTTTCTTATACCATACCTTTCTTAGCCAAGGTGCCATGGAGTCACTTCCTCCTTGTAACTTAGTGAAACTTTGTGGGGAATGGGCAAGTTTAAGAATTGTTGTGTTTTATGTCAAACCATGATTTATTTTTAAATTTAACAAACAATGTTAAAGAGTGAAAATAAATTAAAAAAATACATAAGTGATAGAAAATAAAATTTAAAAAGGCCTTTGAATTAATTTCTTGTTCTTCATTGTTCACCATGCTCTGGAATACAAATAATGCCTGCTCTACTCTGACACTGTCTGAGACTGAAAACTTCTAATTCTTGTCATGTCGCTGTCAGGCAAACAACTACTGTGATCAGGTGGGTCTGCACTTATCAAATTAGAGAATCGTGACAAGGATCAGAAGCTTTCAGTCAGGAGATGCCCATCTGTTTCAAGAGTTTGATGTGTTTCTGAGCTTGAAAATGGATTTCATGCATCTGAAAGTTTTCAATGTGCACAACTACTTCACTACTGCAGCTAAATAGTGGAATTTATTCAGATCACCAGACATCTGTGTCATGTTATTGTGCTATATACCATTGTATCTAGACTTTTTGCCCCTGTGACAGTTGTGATGCATTGAACATATGCTTATGTCATGCTTTGTTTTCAGGATCACTACTACAGCTGCCTGCATGATGGACTTGAGACGATATCCATTAGATGAGCAAAACTGCACACTTGAGATAGAGAGTTGTAAGTAATTATTCTCTGCTATTGTTAACCGATTCTATTTCTTATCAGTACTGAGTTCGTATTTTATATAATTTGAAAAATTAAAATTCGAAGAATATGTCTAGCTGTCAGTTGTATGTACAGCTGAGCTTGAACTGGGTATCAACAATTTGTGGTTTACTGCAGTACAAAGATTTTCTGGCAGTCTTAAGATTTTCAACCTTGTCATCCATAATCAAGTATTTTCCAAAGTAAATGAACCCTAAGTTATACATGACAAGATCTCAAGTCACAAAGCATCATTAGACTGTTTTTGTACTTTGATCAACTTCTTGCTCAGCTTTTTATTTATTCACTAATCGGTACTGGAAAAAACATTTCACCAAACTTTGTTTATGTCTAGAGAGTATTCACATAGCATGCTGTCTCACACAGCTGACAACCGAGCTGCAAACTGCTGCTCTATAGCCAAAAGTTGCCCAGTTGCTGGCATACTGATGAAAGATAAAAGTAATGGTGAAATAGAAGAGGTGACCTTAACATTCATCCACTATTGTGAGCAAAATCAACTTTGCCTCGAGACAAAAAAGGTCAGATTTGAACAAGCTTTAGTCTAAGCTCAGCTGGATGATGGTAAATGCATCTGAATTCCTGTATTTCTCTTGTTGAAATAACTAAAAGGGGCTACATTTATTTGCGCAGCTGAGCTGGAGGGCCTGCAGCTGGTGCTGCTGTATAAAGGGAATTAGAGCATAAAGGAGTAAAGGAGGTTGTTTAAGGGTTGCTGTGAAGTGGAGATCACAGTACAGGAAGTTTGAAGTAAAGTTTAGCAGAGGCTTGATACTTCAAGAATTCTGCTTGTACAGTAGTAATACTTCTATGTCTTTTTGATTGAAAATCCACTTTTGTCATTATAGTTTTATTGTACCTCGGAAAGGCTACATTTTCTTGAAAAATGAGATCTGACTTCTGTTGGCAAGACTACGGGTAATGGCCATGCTCCAGACTTTTCTGTATCCAGATACAGGTCATTTGTCCCGCAGCAGGTGGCCATGTCAGTGAGTATGGTTACAGTAATTCATGAGGGCCCTTCTACATTGCCACATACCAGTGGACTAGAATCCATTTTGCTTGGTGTCAAGACTCCACGTTTGCATTAACATCAAGTTTTACAACTCTAATTCAGAAAGAGTATGGACGGTGTCAGTGATGCAAAAATTGTGCAGATATTCCCACATTCACTTTGAAGAATGTTTGTGCTCTTACTCCTGAACTTGGACAGGAAAGTTATTCTACTTTGAAATGTTTCCTTTCCTTCTCACAACACATAAAAGGTCTTCTGGCGTCAAGGATACCAAGCAGTGAAGTGTTTTAGTCTTTTTTGACCTGTTCTTCCTGCAATCACATCTTAGAGTGTGCAACAGTAAGCGGAGGTATTTGTTAGAATTTTTTTGTTTCAAAATCACCCTTCACATTCTCTGTTAGGCACAGGTTTGGACTGTAAGCAGACCAGCCTAGTACCGTTTTTTAAAATTCAGAATTTGTATTTATTTATTAATTTATTGATTTATTTATTTACACACACATAAAGTAAAACAGTTTAGGTCATCAGTCCATTTAAAAAAAGTTGCTTCAAACTGGAATTAAGAAGTAGTAGCAGTCAGACCCTTTTGAGTTTTGCTTTGTCTGTTCCTGAGCCTCATGACATCCAAGCCTTCGTGCCTCGTTTGGTAACAGTTTCCATTACTGACTCTGTTTATTCAGAAAAGGCAGAAAAGAAATCCATTGTAGAGCAGTCCTTAAAAAAAGCAGCAACAGAATGAAAATACTTGCCTTAAAAAGATTTGTGTAATAAAAATAATGTTACTACTACTACTATTATGTATTATAGCAGGGGCAGAGAGTGTGGGCTAAGACATGCAGCAAAGGGTTTCAGGCCGCATCAACTAATGTGTCTGTATATGGGGTATCATCTTATCCAGTTGACCTATACATTGCCCCATTAACTAAACACATCAAAGTAAATCCCTACTTTCCCTATTTCAAACATGAACAGCCACTGATGATAACAACTATATCCCCTGTATCTTTTATGTGGAGAGTGGGTTTCGGTCACATTGCAAATTGCAAAAATATGGTCAGTTTTCTATACTTTTACTTTGACAACATTCTTAACTTCAAGTGCAGATCCAGCAACTTTTTTAATCATTTGAATTTCTCTCTTGCGTGCTTGCACCTATGTCATCATGTGGCTCTACACACTACATGTCTTCCATCTTAAGGGAGAGGTAGCTCTGAACATGTACAATGAAACCAAGGAGTGAAAGATACTGACAATAGCAAATTAGCTCCTCAGGCTAAATAGTTGTAGTAGGGAGCAAACCAGTTAAATCTGTTTTTCTGTTAGCTTGATAAGGAGACACCAGCCATCAACATTGGCCTCCCTCTATCCTTTAGTCTCTTATCTAAACTGTTAAGTGATGCATTACTATTGTTTCCCCCATACCCAATCCTCCCATCAATGCCACTTCTCAGGATGGACTTAGTGTTTTAACCAAACCTGAAATGAGGGACCATTGTTGGTGATGACCTGCCTTACATCAATCAAACCTAATAGGGAAGCTATGTTTTTAGTAAGATGGTATAGCGTTTGTTGCTAATGTTCCATGTCCCATGCTTTGCTTTCATAACTGCTCATTTGAATGGAGCTCTCCTATAATGTATGCATTAGAAGAGTAGACAGAGAGGGAAACTAACTGTTTACAAATGAGTGTGCCTCACAGCCCAGCTATTTATCAGTACCCTGAGCACATATCCATCTCTTTTAATTTAGTTACAGGATTTTCCCCACCAAACTTAAAAGACGTTGGCTTGTGAGTAGTGGCTGTGGATGTGTGCATGCAAGCGTTGACATGGGTGTATATGTATGCACATCACAAGCCCTGGAAAATGCAATATGCCTTGAAAAATGGAAAAAAAAAAGAAAAAAATACAACACACACAGATTCACTCATTTGTTTAATCTCAGCACTGGGAGCTGAGTTCCACACAGAGGAATAATATGGAGGGGATATCTGTTAGTCTGTGCTGTTTTACATTTAGTGCTTCATTCAGTGACTGGGTTGGAGAGTTTATTTCAAGTGCAGCACTCTCTTCAACAATTTCCTGCATGTGCTTTTTATTATAGTCCCAATCATACCTTTTGTCCGTCTTTGCCATCTGTCTTTGTAAGTGTCTTTCTTTCTCTACCTTCCACCTTTCGTTCTCACACCATTTGCAGGATCATAATTTAAAGTTGTTATCTTGTTTCCAATTAGTTTACTTGCTCCGTAATCTTTCTGGTATTTAGACACGGAATGATGCCTCTGAAGCTTGGAGATGTTTGAATATAATACCAAATACATTTTACCCCAGATTGAACCTTCTGAATATGTGTTGACTATCTCAAAATATTTTCTGAAACTGGTTAAATGGCCATCTTTAAATGAAACTATTTTGGAAAAGTGGTATATCTTTTCTAATTTCCATAAGTTAATATACAAATGAATAATCAAACAAGTTAATAAATGAATTAATGAATAAATGAATAGGCACAAATTAAATAAATAATTAAATAGATCATTAGATAAACAAAATAATATCCAATTACTTCAAATTGTTGAAATGTCTTACACAGTGGTTCCACTTGGTAATAAAAGGTATTCTAAGAAATGTAACCAACATCTCACAGGCCAGATTGGGAATTACAACTTCACTGAGCCTGGAGAAAATTGTTTAAATATTTTAGTTCACAGTCAGCATTGAGTCTTTGTCTTTCAACCAATTGCCATCTGTGGTTGTTTAATTTAATTCTCACTTTATCTTTTTCAAATTATTTTCTGTCTCGCATCACACCAGAACTTGATCATCATGAACTGATAGAGGTGAAGCAACAAGGATTTTTCCTTCCTGTAGTATGTGACTAAAAGTTTGGATTTGCAAGCTTGACATCCTATAGTTTGGAATTAGAGTTTTGAGAGCATTAAATAATAAAGTATAAGAATGACTAATGTAGTAAATATGATGCAAGAAATATATAAAATAAATCTTCTCAACACACACAGAACTGTAATCACTGTATTTGTTCTGATGGACCCGAATAGTGTATGTTTCCTTAAAGTCCAGCATGGCTTTTAGAGTATTGGTTTTCAGTGGAAAGTTTATTTTGTGGCTGCACTACATTTGTGTATTTTCCACGTGGTGGAACTTGCAAATCCAGAGTAAGGCGATTTATTATGTAGAGGATCTATTTTAAGGAATATATAAATCATTATCCTTTCAAAACTCTAATCTAGTAGATTTTTAACATTTAAACATATCCAGAAATAGCAAGTGAGAGTAAGAGTCTTACTTTGGGCTTCCTGGATAAGAGTCAATGTGTGTAATCCCCACCATGCTGAATCATTGTCATATTTGTTAGTGAGAGAGAGGGCTCAGTCTGACTGGCTGTTCAGCGTTTATGAAGAGTGTTTTTTTTTTCCATCTCTCTTTCCACATCCAAAAGGCCTTGCAATGCCAGAACTACCTGGAACAAAGTTCCTACCAACCATATCCTCACACTCATGTTCGTACAAGTTCTTGTAAGTGAGCAACAATGCAGTGATAATAAACAAATATTTCTTTGTTTAGTTTTAAAAATTAATTGTTCTCATTTCTCTGGGTAAGACATCATATTCTAAATATCTGTTGTTTTAAGAAAATTACATTATTAACTTGTGATCTTAAGATGATGACAATAAAAGACATTTTTCATTTGTGGCCTGTCTCAGCTTCCTTACACTTTCTCTCTTTTGCATAAAAATTGTACAAAAAAGTAAGAGTCCTACCAAGAACAATCAGACTTCGACTTTGGTAGATGTTTTTCAAAACAAATTTAGAGCAGGCATTTGATTTTGATAGCCATTGCTACTTGTTAGAGCCAGAATATACAGACAAAGAACTGCTATGATTGGAAATGAGAAAGAAGGGAGAAAATAGCGAAAACCCGTTTAATTTCCACCATTCAGACAGCAGCTTGTTTCTCATCTCTTTGAACCTTTCCTTCAGAAAAAGGTTCTATGGTATTTGATTTGTTCCTCTCTTTTATCTGCATTAGTTATTTGGTCAAAGCTGTCACTGCAAACACAATGGGCTACAAGAGTACGAACAGGAGTGTTTTCATCCATTAGTTGTGCAATAAGCCACAACTTCGCCATGACCCAGTTCCTCAATGGCAGTGTTAGAAAGCTGTGCAAAGTTCCACTCAACATTTTGTTGAGCACAAACAAAGCTCAGGGTTAGTTATTAGAAAGCCATGCTTTCAAAACTCCTGTTGTGTAATATTACCACAATTTTACACAGACAGGTTATCTCACATCTAACTCATGTCTGTCCTCTTGCTGCAAAAACTCACCTTCCATTTGTGTTGTCAGACACTGCAAATACAATCACTATTATTTGCCACACATGATTGGCAAGTGTCATTAATTTGCAGCTGTTTTTCTGTTGCCTGTTATTCTTCAGGTCTGATTGCACAAATATTTATGTCTATAAGCAAATTACACCCGAATGAGAAGAAAAATAGGGACAGGGTGAAAAATTCTAAAAGTTTAATCTAACTCAATATTTGCCACAAAGTTTCAATTATGAGAGTCAATATTAGGTGTTTTTGGAATAAGTGACCACACATTGAAAGTGGTATTGGATATAGATGGGAAATTGTCTGTAAAAACAAAAGAAGAGAAAAGAAGGAATACATTGGGCCATTTATTGATAAATAAAAAGACAGGCAGTCGAAGAAATACAATGAACAGTACGAGATTAAGTCGATTTTCTTACCACAAGCTCACATTCAGCTGCAGTAGATAATGGCTGGGTGTAACACCTTACGATTCAAGCTGTGTCACCTCGCATTTGTCTTGTCTCCATGATGCACGTACATAATGGAGCACTTCACCAAGCAGAGTAGATCAGGCAAGATTTTACCAAAGTGCAAGGAAACAGCATTTCCTGCAATATTTAAAAGGGTTAAACCCCTGATGTTCTGGGTCAGTCTTACAGTAATTCAGTTAACGATGTTCAGTGTGCCCCTGCCTTCACAGGAAGCTGATTCTTGTAAAAGATGTAACACTGACCTCCAAGGAATAGCAGTTGTGGACCTTCTCAATAAATCATAATACGATTTGGCTCACTCAACTGTGAAACAGTAAATATTACACAGAAACTTTTTTGCCTTGATTAGCTGGTTAAGCCTTAGAATATAAGTTACTCTAAATGGATCCTTAGCAAAATTTAAAAGAAGCAGCTTGGAAGGCACAGAGAGAGAACGCTGAGGACAAATGAATAGAGATCTGCAGTCACCAACATACCCTTCCATGCCAAATCACACAAAAACATTCCTGTTTATTTCTGAATAAAATAAAATGGGAGGGATAAGCATATCACCATTGATATATCTCACATAGTTGCCATGGACTCAATGAAACTGTCATTTCATTACAGCATCTCTTCCAAGTAATAGTCATATTTTCTGAACCAGCGATCCACATCATATGGACAGAACCACATCTCCACTCTGTCTTTCTGTTGCCATCTCAGCTCAACCCATTTTTAGAAACTGCAGATATCCTCTAGGGTGTGAATGATTCCTACGCTCAGTCTTGCGTGGCTTATTTATTTGTCTTATCTTCACATGTTCCATCCCTGTCCAGGCGTGCAATCAGCTGCAGATTGCCCTGTACTGCAGATGTTTTGAAGACATCTTTAATGAACACACCAGGAACAACATTAGAGTCACTTTGAGCTTTATGACATTAAAAATTGATTGGAAAAATATCCAAGAGTGGACTAGCCTACTTAGCTAATGAGGGATGGTGAGGAGCAGGAAGTTGTCAAGGGATTGTTGTGAGATATGTGTTTGTACTCTCTTACGTGCATCTCATCCTGTAAACTGTGGGAGGAGAGAGGTTTCTCTAACTAGGTATTGTAAACACAGCACATCTCATTTAATTTACTGTATTGTTGGATTCCCAGTTGGTACAACACTGACAATAAAACTTTGATAATTTTTGAATACTACATTCCCATAGGCACCTGGGTGACTTCCTGAACTAATCTAAGGTGGTGACTGTAAAATCTAAGGATTTTATATTAATCAGTTTTTGGACTGTTTGATTTAAAGGTATTTTTCCTCAGCAATTGTAAAAAGCCATTCATTTCCATTTCAAGTTTGAGTGTCTTGGTTGTTGTTAATGCTTATGGCCATCTGTCATCTGTCAACATTAGTGTTTATTACACATTAGAAACTGCGCTTTGCTTTGTTTTATTTAAGATATGGTATTTTTTGTGGTGTTAGAAAGTATAAAGAAAATTTAACAAAGATTATATCAAACAAAGAAGCTTTGTTATCCCTGATTATATTTTTCCCAGAGCAATATCAAAGCCAGTGTTTTATCACAATCCAAAATCCTTCTTTGCCCATTTAAGCAAATCAACTGGGACATTTTTTCATAAGCTCGATGAAAAAGGCCTGGAGTCGGATTTGGTCAGGGAGATATGCCAGAGTCCCAGTTAAATAGCTTTAGTATTGTACTGCTATCTCCTCTGATGTTATCAAGAACAATTTCATTCATTGCATTCTGCCAACTCTCACACGTTTTAGAATCCCTAAGAGGAATCTTTGTGCGAGTGTTAAATACATAGTGTTGCACCCGTGCATCATAGATAGATTAACTTTTTCTACATACGGGATGTATTGAAAAGCATGTGTTTGTTTGGTGAAACTGATGCTTATTTTACAATCCACACAAAAAACTGTTTATTTAGAGAAATTGGATTCAAATAATAATATGCATTACATTTGATTGTGGAGTGAAAAGTAGGAGGCATGATTTAATGTATAAAAATGGCATTGCATTATAGTGACTTTACTACCCATTTTCGTGGGTAAAGAAAAAAAGAAAACCTAATGTGTGCAAGTTCGCTAGGCTGCAGCATGCAACTAGGATGTCTTATCTCACCATGTCAACGCAATTAGATTAAGCTACAACAATCCTTTTCTTTGTGTTTTATCCCTCTCTTTCTAGCCATTCATTTCATGAGGGGTGGGAATTAGGGCAGTCTATCTATGTCAAACCCTGTAACACATTAACGTTATTATGAGAGCAAAATTATGGAAAATTGCAGTCTGTCTTAGTGAGCAATGTAGACAAAGCTGCGATAAGTGGAACCAGTGGGAAGACACTCAAACATACACTATATTGTCAAAAGTATTCTCTCATCTGCATTTACACACACATGAACTTAAGTGACCATTCTTAATCCATAGGGTTTAATATGATGTTTGACCCTTTGCTGCTATAACAGCTTCAACTCTTCTGGGAAAGCTTTCCACAAGGTTTATGAGTGTGTTTATGGGAATTCTGACCATTATTCCAGAAGCGCATTTATGAGGTCAGACACTGATGTTGGACAGAAGGCCTGGCTCTGCTCTAATTCATCCCAAAGGTGTTCTATTGGGTTGAAGTCAGGCCAGTCAAGTTCTTCCACACCAAACTCGCTCATCCTTGTCTTTATGGACCTTGCTTTGTGCACTGGTGCACAGAGTTCCTTTCACTGGAACTAAGGGACTAAGTCCAGCTCCTGCAAATCAACCCCACACCATAATCCCCCCTCAACCAAACTTTACACTTGGTACAATGCAATCAGACATCTACCGTTCTCTGGGCAACCACCAAACCCAGACTCCTCCTCAGATTGCCAGATGGAGAAGATTTATTTGCCACTCCAGAGAACACGTCTCCACTGCTCTAGAGTCCAGTGGCGATGTGCTTTACACGACTGCATCCAACGCTTTGCATTGTACATGGTGATGTGTGGCTTGGATACAGCTGCTCGTCCATGGAAACCCATTCCATGAAGCTCTCTACGCACTGTTCTTGAGCTAATCTGAAGGCCACGTGAAGTTTGGAGGTCTGTAGCGATCGACTCTGCAGAAAGTTGGCAGCTTCTGCGCACTGTGCGCCTCAGCATCCGCTGACCCTGCTGTCATTTTCGTGGCCGACCACTTCATAGCTGAGTTGCTCTCGTTCCCAATCGCTTCCACTTTGTTTTAATACCACTGACAGCTGACTGTGGAATATTTAGTTGCAAGGAAATGTCATGACTGGACTTGTTGCACAGGTGGCATCCTGTCATGGTACCTGGAATTCACAGAGCTCCTGAGAGCGACCCATTCACAAATGTTTGTAGAAGCAGTTTGCATTAGGTGCTTGAATTTATACACTTGTGGTCATGGAGGTGATTAGAACACCTGAATTAAATTATTTGTAAGGGTGAGTGAATACTTTTGGAAATGTAGTGTATAAAGACTTTTGTGAGAATATTGTTAGATATAAACATTTCAGAAGGACTTTTTAAATTTTTTTAGAATTACTCTCTGGAGTCAAGAATGTAAAGACATATCTCTTTTTGAAATATCATTTATAAAAAATACTGGCCCTGAAAATAGGCGTTCATACTCTGCAGAAGATCACCTGTGACTGAATTCATTAACTCAAATTTGAATTTTGAATCTCAAGTAGTGGGGTTCTTCAGTTGTAACTTTAGTTTGTAAAAATATTTTAGAAATTAAGTTATATCTATCTGTTCCTAAAAAATTCCTGCTCTGTTTCAACTTCCAACTTCCATCCATTCATTTTCTATACACGCTTAATCCGTCTGTCGGGTCGCAGGGGGGCTGGAGCCTAATCCCAGCGGTCATCAGGTGAGAGGTACACCCTGGACAGGGAGCCAGTCCATCACAGGCCCACATAAAGACAAACAACCACACACACGCCTAAGGGAAATTTTAGAGTCACCAATTAACCTAACATGCCTTTTTTTGGACAGTGGGAGTCCCTGGAGAGAACCCACACATACACAGGGAGAAAATGCAAACTCCTCATCCCAAATTAACAAATAGAATTTGTTTGCGTTTTTGCCCTTAGAAGGAAAAAAGATGTTATCATCCGTAATTTTCACTGGAACTGGAGAATTAATTTAAAGTGTCATAATTGTAGCCATTCTACACGTTTTAAGGTTTCATTTAAAGAGAATGGCGGTTGTGATGATAATAATGAGGATTACACTCTCCCAACTGTACTTGGATGCTTTGGAAAAGCACTATTTTAGAGAGTAGCTGTGAGCATCGATTACATTTTTATCTAGAAGAACAGAAAATGTTGGCGTGTGAGTAGGTTGAAAACAGCTTCAAAAGAGTGCTTGACCAAATGTATAGAGTTAATGGGTCATACATGTGTATACGAGGAGACATCGTAGGTTGAGTGTAGAAGGGGTGTAATATAACATTTTATATTTCATGCACCAATCCAGCAGTCATTGAGGGGTTTCCCATCAATTGTTCTGTCAAACATAGTTTCATATGACATTCAGCACGGTGCTGTCCTCATAAACATCTTCTATATACTCATACATATCAAGCATTTATTTCGAGCCTCTAAATCTCCCCATTTTCAGCAGTTGAGAAAGTATTGTCTCACGTACAATTATGAAAAAAAGGAAAAATGTCCAGGCATGCATTCAGATAAACAGTACAATACACCAGAGAAATCCTCAAGGCAACCAATACAAATGATTATCATGTTGCATGTGGATGTACTGAAAAAAATTCATGCTTGTTGAAATAATCCACCTCATGCTGATATCATAATGGAATATTAAAAGAGAAACTCAGCTGATTTATCTCTTCTTTTATGCAGGAAAAGAATATTTAGTAGATTTCCTGAGCCAGTAAAGCATATTGTAAGCTTAGCCCTACTTTCACATTTTATTTAGATGGGCAAATCAAAAAACACCGAAACACTGACAAGACATCTAGTTGGCAATGCTTTAACAGACTAAAGTATTTTGAAACAGGTATTATTATATCTACTTTCTTACAGGCATATAAATGCAAAAAAACAAACAAACAATTGTTATCAGCTATTGGCTAAATCCTTATAATCCGTGTTGATATCAGCCCAGAATTTCTCAATCGGTGCATCTGTAATTATCATAATAATGATGATTCTACGATTCTGCTATGATGCAAAGAAGTCTAGATCATTTCCGAACTTTGAAAGAAGGCAGTCAAACACAAGTTTGTTCATAATTTTAGCTTGGTAAACTTAAAATGGTGAGACCATCTTTCTAAAAGGTGTTATACATCCAGCTTTCTCTTGTCTTTCTTTGTCTCCTCACCTTCTTCTTCGTCTTTTGCTGTTGCTCTTGTACCCTGAAGTAAGCAGACAAAACAAAAGATCCAGAGTAGGCAGTGGTTAATACAGGAACCAATTTTCATGGTCTAGTGAAAATCTACTTTTTTTTTTCTTTCCCCAACAATGCTTGTGGAAAACCATGTAATTCAATTTTTTTTTTTCAGCCAATTTGCCACTTTGCTGTCCATGTCTCATGTGATTTGGCCAAAATGAAAGCAAAATAAAGTGTAGTTTTGGTTCAGATTAATATTAATGGATACACTTCTTTTCACTTTGCAGATTTCATCGAGTTTTAGATATGAAAATTGATGCACAGCCTGGTTATTTAATCAAGCTTGCTCCCAGTATCAATCTTTTAGTTGCTCAAGGGACAAAACATAGTAAAGTTGTCTCATGTATATTGAGCCACATAAGGGCCAGCCCTCATCTATCACAGAGGATGTTACAACTTCTATATTTAAGAATTCAGTACCCAGACAACTGTATGGACTTTCCTCAATGATGCCTGTATATTGAGATGGTTTCGAACTACATTTCCATCAGCTGTGGCCCAGTATAACTACACGTGGCAACTGTACATTTGTAACTATATGAATGAAAAAAAAAAAGGCTTGTAAATTAAATTCATCATGCTGTATATGTCAGAAGTTCCTCTAAGGTTATGACATGGTGGACTAATTGAAGTGGAGGCTAAAGCAGCATTGAGAACATACAAGTGGATAATGTTGATTGTAAAACAGATCAAATCCACATTGTACATTGTACCATATACAATATGCAAGTAATGTAGGAAGTAATGTAGGAATAAATTGATCTGACATTACCACAATCGAGTCATAGCAACTGAAGTAGCCGATACATAAACAACATGCCAACAGTATAAAGGATTCATTAATTCCTTGTGGATTTTCACATATTTTTTGTCAGTGACCCAAAGAGCAAATTATTATGTCTGCTGCCAACATAATGTGAAATGGTGATAAATGCTAGCCTAATCATGCTAAGTGATTAATTAGCACAACTGCATAAGAACCAGATGGGACATCATTATGAACGCATGTAGACCTTTAATAATCCCCAGTGACTCTTGTTCTTTGTACCCTCTCTTAGACGGTTACACCACAGATGACATTGAATTCTACTGGCGAGGAGGACACAATGCTGTGACAGGGGTGGATAAGATTGAACTGCCTCAGTTCTCCATTGTGGATCACAAGCTCATCTCCAAAAATGTTGTCTTCTCCACAGGTAATGTTACTGAACAAGCTGAGAAATCATAAAAGAGTCCACTTCTATTTTCTGCATACAACCTTAAGTATGAAAAGGTCATTTCCAGAAATGTGAGATGTCATGCATGTAATTAAACTTGCCTTCGGTGAGGCATTGTCCTATGAGAAAAAAAAAAATTAAAACAAAACTATAACTTATTTAATAGCAATAAGCAGGAAGAACACTGTCTGATACAATGAAATATTAATTTCTTTGGCATTTCCATATTCATAAATTTATCATGCAACTAAGCATTTGCAAGCAGAACAATCTTCTGGATACAGTCTCTAGGTAAGCTACTTTACTGAATAACAAAGTACATGAATACAAAAAAAAATACAGAGACTTCACTGAGGAGACCTTGTTTTGTCTGTCGGGGTCACAAATTCAATGCAATCCTATTAATAACATAGCGCTTCCCGGCGAATGCCCAGTGTCTGTGTACTTGTATAACATTAAAATGCAAGTATGTTTACTCAAGTTTGTCCCAATAGTATGATTATTACCTTATTCAGACAGATGGTAGATGGGAGAGTCCCTTTAAATGGGCTGTTTACTTCTATATTGACTGAGCAATCATGGGGTCACTCAAAAATGCAAACATCAGCGCAAGGGTATTGCCATTTATCCAATGCAAGAGTCATGTTTCACTCCAAGGATACACAATGCCATTGTTGTGCTTATGAAAAAAAAATATTCATGAAGTGTGGTCCTGTTACTGTCTACCCAAGCTATTACCTTATTTTGTAGAAAAATAATTTAGTGAACACCCCGGTGACCCATGTTATCCAGGCTATCCAGTACAGCAAATCACAGTGATGACATTCCAGAATTTACCTGTTGGATTGGTTGTGCTTTATTAGGAGTCTTCCTCACCTCTACATTTTCAGCATAACTGCCTATTACAGCATATTTGACCTCCTTGTGGTAAATTGGTGAGGTATATAAAAAAATTCCCCATCTCCAAACTTTTTTTTTTGCAAGGCTGTAAACTTGATCTTTTTTTTTTTGCTGTTAAATTGGGCAGTTTAGCGTGGGGTCTGAGCCCTGACTAACTTTTAGAGCCAGCCCCAAATAACTGTTGTGAAAATTGTTGCACACTAGAAAAAAATATAAGAAATTCCCCAAAGTCATTTTTGGTCCAAGTCAACATAAGTCGTGTTTTTTTGCCCAATACTTTTTTTTTTTTACTTTTTGGCAATTTTTTCAGCACTTTGAATGGCCCACTCATTCACTCACTCATTCATCATATGGTCACAATGATGAACTCAAGGGAGCAAACCGCTGCCAAAACATTTTAGACACGACTTCAAGAGGGCTTAGAAAATATATCAACAGTTACATGCTGCATAACAAAAGCTGGTAGAAGAGGATAGCACAAAATAGTTTTTTTGGCTGAGAACACATTGTAACTGACATCACCCTCCATAACACTTCCAGAAAGCTATGATATATATAGTTTTGTTATTATTTTTGTTTCTTATTTTTGTTTTATTTTTATTTTGGTTATCATATCCATTTACACAAGTATTAACAGCAGCTGTGACTAATCATCTATGTGTAAATAGTAACTAACATTACCCACAGAAAGCAATTAAAAAAACAACTTACCTTTACTGTTTAGACTGAACAGCATAAACCTCAAATATGGTTGTTCCATATATATTACAAATAAGTTGCCATTGTCTGCTTCTCTGGGATTACAACAGACCAACCACTTCATGGTTGAGATGAAGTGGCTGAGAAGAGCATCGTTTGCTCACCAGACATTTTCAGCAGGTAAGAAAATAATTTTTTGCACCAGCCAGCAATAGTTGGTGGCACCCTCGATGGCTGCGACCGTTCTAACTCCTGTACTGGAGTTGGATAAACGCCATTTCAATCTGCGTGCAATGTAATGTTGTAATGCTTGATTGACAATAAATGCTTCTGATCTGATCTGATCTGATCTGATCTGATTAGTTAACGTTAGTCAACTTCTGGCTGCAGGGTACAATGCATGATGGTCTGTTTCTACCATGTAGTGTAAAGCTTCGAAAACTTTCTTTCTTTTGCAGTGCACAATATAGTGTATAAAATGTTTCAAATAAATTTTAACCAGCAATAGAAAATAGTCTCATCAATATATATTTAAGTACTGAATACAGCAAACAAGTGAATACAGCCCAAGAAAAAAAGTATTTTAACATAAAGGTGGCACTAGAACAAAAATGACTGGATACGAAAAAGTCTCCATGTCACCAAAGTCAAGATGTATCCTTGAAAGTCTGAACCTCATTTCATGATAGTAGAGATTTTTCAGTCTTCATTGTGGACATGCAATATTGTCATTCCCCAAGTCACATATCTAACATGGGTTAAAATAGCTGTATACAGTATGTTAAACAGGATAATAAAAGAAAGTTATTGTCTCTTAATTACCCAACCAATTGGTTCTCTTTTAAACAAAAGCTTGAGGGTTAATGATCCATGATCAAATTGATCCACAATATAAATTGATATAAATCCAGTACAGATAATTAGTTTAGCCATTGAAAAAAAAAGTTATTGCCCAATTGTGGTGAAAATTTAATTTCTTTTTGCTATACATTCTAATCCTAAGGTTATGATTTGCTATAAAGAGTGTATTACTTCCACTTCAGAAACCTTTGCTCTTGTCCTGTGCACATGTTACCGTCAGCTTTTAACTAAAAACAAAGACATTTTCTGACTTTAATCAAGTAGGTGTTTGTTGCCTACCAAATATTGGCTGATCAGAATAGACATCTTCTGACATATGCACACATCCCAACTAGTGCATTGTAAGTCACAGCTGTTTCTGAAACAGCATTATTCCAACGTAATAATGCAATGTCCTTCACGCCTGACATATATGACAAAGTATATGGAAATTTTAAACTTAACAGTAAATCCTTTTTTCTTCTCCCCTCTCCTCCTCTCCACAGGCTCTTATCCTCGTCTGTCCCTGAGTTTTAAGCTAAAGAGAAACATTGGATACTTCATCCTGCAGACATACATGCCTTCTATCCTCATCACCATTCTCTCCTGGGTCTCCTTCTGGATCAACTATGATGCCTCTGCTGCCAGAGTGGCTCTAGGTGAGCACATACACCAATAAATATCCTGAGAAAAGGTAAGAATGTTAGTCTGGAGAAAGCTTACTCAATCTGTGTTTTTTATTTAATACAAAGGTGAAGAGATGAAACCTTTGCTGAAATATCCACCAGCTCAGATGCTGTACAGGTGCTGTAAAGAGCATGCCAAATGTTATGAATCCAGAAGCCTCAACTTCTTATCTTAGATGTTTATTTTCTAACCATCGTGTGATTTTTATTCCTATCTTTATAAGTACATTAGTATAGTAGTGAACAAGAGTTCCTGACATGGTCTTTTATGAAAGATTAATCCTACACAATATTTGTACATCTTTTGCAATAACTTGGTGGTAGCTGGATTAAAATCCACCAAATGTTTAGTTTATATGCATACTATAATAGATTACCTGGTTTGACCTAGTTTGACTCTGAAGCCTCTGAGATTTTATATAAGCCACCTTCACTCTCCCAAACCCCCTTCCCCCTCACGTTATTCTTATCATTATCCAAAACTGACTGACGCTTGTATTGAGCTTCTCTGTGTTTATCAGAGGCTTGCTGTCTTCTTTCTACTCAACTCCATCCACCTAGCTTCATCTATTTCTCTACCCATCCGTCGGTTTAGTCGACAAGGCAATTTCACTGATTGACGACTGAGCTGCATTTAGTGAATCTAAGGGGAAGGCAAGCGTGGGATGGAATGGACAAAGAAAAAAAGGAAAAGGTTATGTTCCATAATAGAGGCTGGTCAACAGTGTTGGAAAATGTTTGATCACACCCCTTTCAACATCAGATTTAGAAACCACTTTATTCTGACCTGGTTTCAAGGTATTAAAATGGCCTGTAATGGCTGACGTACACGGTTGCTTATTCAGAAATCCTTTGTTGGTATTGCTAAGCTCTCGCAGAAACTGCATGAGAAAATTGCCTTCATTCTAGTTTTAGCAGCGGTTACCTGACAATATTTGAATAGCAGTACAGTGAAACAATTAAGCAATTGTTCACTGGCAATCTTAATAGAAATCGCCTGAAATAAAGTTTTTTTAAAAAGTAGAATGCACAGGTGCGTGCGAGAGGATTTGAGGGGATGCTTTGGGAGCTCTAAACGTAATTATCTAATCATGAATGGAAAATATTTTAAGCTTCAGAATCAGGCTTCTCATGCCATTTAGGATCCCAGCCTGGAAAACATCATCAATTCATTACTGGAGGCACCCTACATCTAAAATCCATGACTTCTTGAAAGGGGACAAAAATATCAAATGAAATTGTGACTAGCAAGGGCGAGCATGGCACATGTACAGTCAATCTGACATCAACCTTTGCTATAGATTTGTTAAACTCTAATTTTATATGACCTCGTCTTGCTAAGCATTTTTTATAATTATATAATTTAGAATTACAATATAATTTGTAATTTGTGTTGCATTTTGCATTTATCCTGATGACGATGCTGCTTAATCCAGCTGATCACAAACTTGTCTTTGTGTCTGCAGGATTTTTCACAGTCAGACTAGAGCAGCATGTACGGCTTTGCTATTTATTTAAAGAAAAAAGGCAAAATGAAAAGCAAGTTTGCACTTGGTCTTTTATTAGTTTAACATTATGTAATATTAACTTCTCCCATGTAATTTTGAAAACATCCCAAATATGTTTAAATTGTGTATTATTATCTTCAATTTTCTGTTTATCATAAACTGGTATTTCTTTACTAGGTATCACAACGGTGCTCACCATGACAACCATTAACACCCACCTGAGAGAAACCCTCCCCAAAATCCCATATGTCAAGGCCATAGATATGTACCTCATGGGCTGCTTCGTCTTTGTCTTCTTGGCTCTGCTGGAGTATGCGCTGGTAAACTACATCTTCTTTGGCCGGGGTCCTCAGCGTCAGAAAAAGGCAGCAGAGAAGATAGCTATAGCCAACAATGAAAAGATGAGAATGGATCCAAACAAGGTAATATTTTATTAGATTAGTTTGTCACTGCACAAAAAATCTGCACATGTACAATCCCACTTCCAAAACAGTTGGAATGCTGTAAAAAAGTGCAATTATAAACAGGGTGTCGTGAATTTCATATCAGTTAAAGCTGAAAGTGAAGCAGCTGTCCCTGGTTGGAGTCTCAGCTTGGGGCCCTCTGCTGCATGTCCTCCCCCTCTCTCTCTTCTCTACTTTCCTGTCAGGAAACTTTCAAAGAAAGGCCACTAGTGCTGAAAAATGAGACAAACCTACTGTAGTATGTTCATTTACTGGGATTATTCAGGGACAAAGCAATGTTCTTAGGTTTAGCCTACCCTTATGTGAGTGGAAAAACAATGTGAACCTTAACGATTAGTAGTTCATGTGAGAATGACATTTTAAAAAACCATGAAACTAAATTTGACAAATCAGACAACAAAGTTAGAAAACTACCACTAATAAGCTCTGACCCATCCACAGTCAGGTCATTCATACCCCTCCCCAGGATCATTTGAACAACAAAGATGATAGCTCGTGCTCTGCATTAGGAGCTGAAACAGAGTTTATGAAATGACTTCTATGAACCACAATTGGCCACAGTTCCCAGGGTAAAGTCACAAGTAAAGGGAGGAGCCTCATCTTAAAATTATTAAAAGATTCCTGTGATTCAGAATGCCTATTGAGGTCAAAAAAGAGTGCAGGGTATCTGCTAAACAACTAATGATCTCTTTTACACCAGTTAATGTAAATGATTATGCGTCTATCATCAAAGAGAATGTTAAACAGGCATTTATTTTGAAAAAGAATATCTCTGCCTGTCTGCAGTTAGCAAAAAATGTATGTCCAAATATATAGCTGTCAGAGAAATATTTCTTGGCTAAATTTAGAACCGTTTGATTCAAATGAATCAAGTGTTACGCTTGAAGAAAGCTAAACTTTAAGCCATCTGTGAAACACGGTGGAGGTACTATCTAGGACATCCATAAATAGGACATCTGTAATAAACTGAATCTCAACATGAAGTGGGTTATGGGGCAAACCAATGACACTATACAGACAAGTTAAACTACAAAGGAATAGTTAAAGAAGAATAAAGTTGATGATTTAGCATATCCAAGTTAGAGTCCTTACCAAATTCCAAAAGCAACTTTGATAGGACCTGACCATCTGCAGGGATAGTCATCTGTTAATGGAAATATTTTAACTGTACTCATTTCTGCACTAACAGAGTCACACTGGGTACTGGAACCAAAGCCAGTTGCCATTGTGCCGCTCATTGATTTGAAGAAATGGACTTTTCCTCAACTAGATTATTTTCATATATAGTTTTTTTGTCTTATTTATTTTGTTGCTTGTCTGTTTGGAATTATGTTTGAAATTCTTTAGATCTTATCTAAATTGAATTAGAGAAAATGTGTGAGAGTTGACAAACTTTCAAGAACCAGATTAAAGGAATCAAATGTTTTCTTTACTTTCCATAGCATATTTAATCAAATTATTCATAATGCTGTCTAGAGAGCTGAGAATAATTCCTTACAGACAAAAGAAACAGTCACCCCTTTAAAAATGGGGGGGTGACCTGATGTTTCCTGTCTCCAATGTGCTGAGTGAGGCCAACCAAATGAGCCTTTACTATTGCTGTTTGAAAGCCAAGTATGGCTCTGAGCCATATAGCTCTTTCTCTTTATGTAGAAGAGACAGCAAATGGTAACATTTACATTTACACTTCTCCTTTTCAGGTAAAATAAAGCAAATGTATTCTCGTGGAGATGCACACATCCACATAACATGGCTACACATGGACTGCTGATATCTGCTTAATACAAAAAAACAAGAAGAAATAATAAGGAAAGTTGTTGCATTATCATTCAGTGGCATCAAAGGCAGTCAAAGTGGGAGAATTAAATCCAACTTGTTTAAATTGCGCTAATATTATACTTTTGTAGTTATAAATTTGCTTGCAAAATGTGCATATCCAAATCAACCCCCTTCCACTGAACGAGAAGTTTTTTTACGCTGCTTTCAGTGGCTGGTGGGGAGCGTAGTTGGCAGAGATGACACTCTGTATGCAAGAATGAAACAAAGAGATTTAGATGGCCATGACTCCATGTGGGAACCAATCTTTGTGGACGATGCAGCTATTGGACTTGGCGAACAAAAGAATAAGGTATTGCAAAAGTCTTCCATGATACATATAGAGCACTTATTATGCTGTTAACTTTTTATGATGTAAACGTAACATATTGTCAATTATATTTAAAAATTAGCTTAGTGTTTGATAGATTAAACCAAAACAAAAGCTAAAAGAAGCAAAAAACAATCAAAGACAATTATAATACTCTCCTGTAGGTTTGAACATATACCCATTTCAATTGTAGTTGCTCAGTATATTATTGTGAATACTTTCTCATGACTTCATTGCTTTTGGAAGATCATTTGATGATTTACTGTAATAATTTTAGATTTGTAAGACAGAGAAATTGCATCACATTCACTCATGATTCTTTTCCTGGGCAGATGGACACACATGAAAACATCCTTTTGGGCACCCTGGATATCAAGAATGACATGGGTGTTACAGAGCTTGCTCTGGGTCTCAATGACCCACGAAATACCATGTTAACATATGACAGTTCTACTCTACAGTACCGCAAAGCAGGGCTGGCAAGGCACAACTTTGGCCGAAACACACTGATGACTCAAAAGAAGAGCCGACTACGGAGGCGGGCTTCTCAATTAAAAATCACTATCCCAGAACTGACTGATGTAAACTCTATTGACAAATGGTCAAGGATGATCTTCCCAACAGTTTTTTCCTTCTTCAACATCATTTATTGGCTTTATTATGTCAATTAAAAAGAAAAAATGGACTTGAGTGAGGGTAAGAACAAATAGCAAAACATGTTACTCATTTCCTCTTTGTATCTTTGTTTCATATTTATGTGATCTTATAAAACTAGACTGAATTACTGTATTCAGGACGGGATGAATCAATCACATCTTAAATTGCAACATTTGCTGGTTAACACGTGAAAACACTTACAGAAGAGAGATTACATATATATAAGGTGCCTGTTAAAAATCTTACTCGTATTGTGAATTGCGTATCTTGCCATTTTCTAAATGTTTGTTTGCATTTTTTATGTTTTTACTTAAGTTACATCATCAGTATACATGATTTACTGCCAAAAATCTATCAATTGGATACAAATTGATAAATCCACATTCTTCTTAAATTATGTTTTCTCTTGCTTACACTGCTTTAAAATGCTGAATCAATTTTCAGGTTAACAGGCCTTTCTATTATCAGTTATGTCAAGGATCCTAAACCAATTATTAATATGACTGATTTAATGCTGATGATGTAAAGGGGAGATACAGGACCCTGGTATTAAAAAAAAAACAATTGTATTTTGTTACATGAAAGAAATTTCAGCTTTTCTACTGTATCCCACTTGGAGCTCTATACAATTCATTTTAAAGCATTTTACGGATCAACCCTTTTAGGTAGATGACACTGAGTAAGACCTATCTTTTCAAAAAGTCTAGTATATCATTCAGAATGCACTTAACAAGCCTGTTGAATGTGTCAAATAAAAGAATAAATGCCTCAAAGTTAAGAAGAGTACAACAAAAAGTACCCAACTTGGATTCATGTTATTGTGCTTTATACTCAATGAAAGTTTGCAAAAAAAGATGAGACAAAATATTAAATATTTGTCTTTAAAAAAACTGGCTACAGTTTCATCATAATTAGTGACATTTGATTTGACCTCAAAGCACATGTATAGTAGGCTACAAAGTATGGGTGACTTTGATTAGACTGTATCTGAACAGGGTAGACTGATCATTAAGCTACATGTTACCTGTATAGCAGTTTCTATAAGGTCAATATCATATAACAATTTCATTTTGAGCTCTTAATTCTCACTTTCTTGGATACATATAGACATATACATATAGAAATAGTTCACAACTGTAAAAAAGGCACTTTATTAGACATGATGATTCTTTCATGGCACAAAACAGATGGTACAAAGGTACCCAGAAAGGACAGAATGCATAAAAGCACAAACATCATCTTCAGTATTAGTTTTTCACATGATTATTTGTATGGCTGATGTCCAAATACAATTCCCTTTTTTTGACTCTTAATATATTCATTATCTGCCTCCCAAGATTTTTTTCTACTTATTTAAGATCACTCAGTTATTAAGTGCTTCCACATTGAAAAATAGGCTAGCATCTGTCCAAAACAAAGTTATTACATATAAAAACCACTGATGCTGCACGCTATACTTTTGACAACAGAGTGACAAGGCAGATTTACTAACTGGTTTTTGCACACTAGTTCTTAAAAGCCATAGAGGCTGAACCACCCTTCTGCTGATACTTGGTGCTTATAGGGCTTGTCTTAAGAGGAACTTTATTGATGTTATCACTCTTTTTGTTGCAGTCAAAACATGATCGACAGGTATAGATAAACTTAGGGCTGCAATACACCACAGTGTCATCCTCCTTTGCCTACAGATCTGACAAACCGATGGTATGAATGAACTGGGGTGTCATGAGAAACCAAATCAGTCATCAGAGTGTGAAATATAAATTGTCAAGTTGGGGGAGTCAAGATGAAAATGTTGGATGAACAACAAAGACTCATGTGAATTTGTATCTATGTAGACACTGCTACAGCAGAGGAGAAGATGGATAGAAAATCTCTGAAATATTATATTGAAGTGACAATGGACACTGAGCCTTCACCTTCTCTGTCTCACATGCTTTTATTGAGTTTACCTTAAACAGCACAAATGTAACAAAAGTAATACATTTCTCTCAGTATATCATTAATTGTGGAAGAATGAATGACTACATCTGTATTGTATAGTTTGATTATTGTGTAGCCACATACAGATGTGATACACTGCATGCTCTGTACAGTGGCATCTCTTGATATTCTGTTTTTAACGGTTTTTATCTGTTTCTTTTCTGTAATTCAACTTTTGAATTTGTGCTGTTTGCGTTTAATTCATATCACAAAAGAAGCATGCAGACTTTATGTATGTTATTAAAACTTTTGTTTTGATAATTTCAAGTATAGATTGTGATACTGAAAATACAAAAAAAAAAAAAAAGTATTATGCATTATGATGCATTTTCTCAGCCACTGCCGGGCAACAAACACTACCCTTTGAATAATGAACACACTTGAACAAAAGATTAAGTCTAGTTCAGGGTGAACTTTGGATTTTCAGCTCACTGGTATGGTCAACTATGGTACATGGCATTTCTCACAATGTGTTTATTCCATATTTTCTGAATAGTTGTACGTTTTAATTGTCCTGGTGATGATGTTGACAAAAATCATCTTTCATGTTTTTTAAAACAGGCTTTTTTCATTCAAAATAATTTAATTTGTAGTTGAGTTTAAACAGCATACATAAAATGTTTCAGATGAAATATCTAGAATAATTTAAACTTAAACTTATTTAAAAACTTAAAACTGAAAAGTATAGAAACCTGCTCAAACACCCAGGATAGGTGGAGGCTCTAAGAAATTAAGAAAACATGTACTGTATATACCAGGTGACATTTTATTCTGTCATATATTGGAATGTCATTTTCCTGTAAATAGATACAGAAAAGACCAATTACATTTTCAATATTGTTTAAACTGTAACGTTATGAGAATGCACAGGGCGATGTGAAACAATGTAAATAATCTGTCAATAATCTAAAATGTCACTTGGTCACGTTTTGATTTGGTGGTTGCTCGGATCATCAAAGTATGTCTTTGTTTTTGCCAAAATATAAACATGTATTTTTGAATGTAGTTGATTCTTTTGCAGCATGTATTTGCTGGAACATGTTAGCAAAAGTATAACAAGTTCTGGCACCAATTGTTATCTAAATACAGTTTAACACATACCGTCTTTACAAAGACACACACAAATTCACTCAAACAATGGCTGAAGTGATATGGAGGCTGGCAGTGCCTCTTAATTATGTCAAAATGTATCTATCTCAGGTCAGCAGGATTCACACAACTACAACCACAGATAACTATTTCAAACCTAATAACTGTCCATAAGAAAAAGTAGCTTTCTCTATTTGTTTGCTTTCTGTGTTCAACATAAATCCCACACATACAGCACACATCTATAGTACTTACAGCATGGCACAGTAGTTGAAGTCTTTAAGATACTAAACCCACCTCAGCCACAGTTATGTCTCAAGCTGCCAATTCTGACTCTTCAGAGTAATGCTGTATCTGGTATGATGTAGTGTATTTAAAGTGTGCAGTGAATGAATGTCAGCAAGACACTAATGTGTTTTCAAAGCACACCGATATCCAGCAAGTAAGTTCTGCTTCATAAGTTCTACACTTTGGATATATGTTTGTACAACATAGCGCTTTTTATGTTGCATATATTTTTATACTTCTATATTCCATGTAAAAAATCTATATATATCAAAAAAAGGAGAAAAAAATGCAAACACCGCTGTTTAAAAAAATGTTCAATAATGTCCAATTTTCATATTTATACTATACCAAATGATTACATTGTTCTCCAGGGATACTGAATATTTAATGAGAAGTATGCTAATTAAATCCTTCCATGATACGTTGTGTAAATTTTACAAGTTTGCAAATGGTTTGAAAATGATGTTTTTCTTTGTTCCTGGATAGTGGAGGTTTGTAGAAATGCAAGGTTTTCAGTGGATAGAGTCTTGAGACTCCTCTGGGGAGTAAGGATAGAATGGCATTGTAAAAGCCTACATGACACATCTCGGTGACAGTGTACGTTTGCACACACTCACAGAAGAAGCCTTAGCCTCCTGCTGCCATGGACCTCACTCCAAGCAGCTTCAATCCCTCTTACCCTCTCAGCACCCGCCACCTTGAGAAATCCTATGTGCCACTCACAAGAACATTCCCAGAAACCCAGAGCTTTTTCCTTCTCAAAGATAAGCCCTGTACTATTCAGTCTGTCTTTACTATGAAAAAACAATGGGAATTACAACATTGTCAATAAATATTGTATACAGTTCTGAATCTATGTGCTTGTTTCTGTACTTTATTTAGAGCATAAAACACAAACAAGAAAACCTTGATTGTTTTATGGGTGTGATTTGACACCAGCATTTTAAGAAGTACATCCAGGCTACTCACTAAATTCTGGGTTATGCAATGACAGTGTTCTGCAGAAGGTCTAGTTGTAAAAGTAAAGTGGTATTAACAAGAACAAATCTAATCAGTATTCGATGAGACAACAATTTTTCAACAATTTCTGAGAAAAGGTTCCTAGAAAAAAGTGGTAAGAACCTTGTCTCTTCGTGGACTTCCAGGGTTTTGCTGGTGCTGTACCACCTCTCTTAGGTGTCCTTGTTCATTTTGTGGTTTGAGATAGTCGTTTATGCTTCTGGCTGTACATTTGTGGTTATTTGAGAGCAATCAGAAGCCCTCCTGATGTTATTACGTGATGAACACAGATTTGTATGTGTTACTCAACAAATCACCCCACTGAGACCGGATGTACATGTGCCAAATAGCTGATCATTTCTGGAAAAGCACACAAAATACAATCAGTTGTCAGTTCTGAGTTTCAGTTGATGTACAGATTATTTGAACATTACTAAGAAGACAGTACTTCTTTTTCACTTTTATCTTATTCATGTTGGCAGGTGGGGTTACCAAAGTAATATTTTGTCCAACTTAAAAATGAAATTATAATGCTATTTGCAATACAATGCACACAACACTATCAGACATAATAAATCCAAATTCTTGAAGAATCAGAAATAGTTAAACAAGTTTTATTAGCCATAGATTGGGCATTAAATGGAGTCATGCTCAGGGAGGTGGAAGTCTGATTATTAGTAGAAACTACCTAAGTTAGGTGGCCTAAAAATCTTTTAGGCTTTGATCTGTGACCCTCATAGATTCCACTCAGATGAAACAACCTGAGAGTGGATGTACAATCTTCGGGTAACACAACATAATAAATCCAGGTCCTGCGTATCCAAGCAGGGACATGGAAGAAGAGTTTACTGACACAGGAGGATGAGATCTTTATCCATCATATTAGATCCAATAGATAACACTGTCAGGCAATCATAAGCTAAAGCAGATAAAACATAATAGATACAAAGCAAAAACAGCAGAAAAGAGAAGAGCAGCACTACAGAGGAGCAGGACATTCACATCATGCCTGATGAGGCCAAACTGCCCAGCCCTTCTGTAGCAATTAGAAAGGTACAGCCTACAAGGAACAGCATAACCAAGTGGCTGCAAGTGGACTGGTGAGAAGTGTTCAAAAGGTGGTTAAGAATGACAGAGCTAAGATGCCATTGGACGTTTGGATCCAGAGAGATTCCCAAATGATAATAACATCATCAAGAAGTAACAATAGAAATTGTGAAATAGAAAAAATTGTGCTCTACATGTGCAACATTGTCTGAGAAGGCTTCAAAAGCAGTTACCTACAGAAAACCAATTAGATGAAAGTAAAGTGAATGTTTAAGTAAAAGAGTCTTAAGGTGCTCAGGTTTGGGCCGCAAAACCTCCATCCATCCATTTTCTATACCCACTTAATCCATCGGTCAGGTCGTGGGGGGGCTGGAGCCTGTCCCAGCGGTCATCCGGCGAGAGGCATGGTGCACCCTGGACATGTCACCAGTCCATCACAGGGCCACACAGAGACAAACAACCACACACATGCTCACATCCAACCCTAAGGACAGTTTTTTTAGAGTCACCAATTAACCTAACATGCATGTTTTTGGATGGTGGGAGGAAGCCCTGCTGCAAAACTTCTTTTTCAAAATAATCGAAGCAAATTCCTGTTTCAATTGTAAATCATCAGCTGCAGTCATCTTGTAGTTGAACAAATTGCTATAAAAAGCTACAATTAGGATTACGTTTACATACATATGATGTGACATGTCAAAGCTTTTAGCAATGTGTTGTTGAACTAAGGAAGAAATTTTCTCAGAGTTTAATTGAAGTTTGGAGTACTGGGGTAGCTGGAGTACTTGTGAGGCGACAGTGCTAACCACTGCACCACCGTGCATTTAGAGTAGGAAATTCAGTTAATTTCATATCCTTCTCAAAGATGTTACTTCACCCCTTTAATACACTTCACTAACTCATACACTGGGAAGATACACTATCTTCTTTCACTTAACACAAAACAATACATTTAGGAGTTGAAATTCTAAATGAAAATGTTGCAGTAACTATAGTCTTTCCTTTAATTCATGACTGTTATCCTAACGAATCTTGTAATTTTAAGATCTGCAGCTTGCTTCCTACTGACAACACAATTTTAATAAACAATGTTTTTTTCCTTTAACAAGTCCAAATGAGCCAATGATTTACTCACTCTGCCAGGGTACGTAACAGTCCAACCCTGTGTTATCATGATTTTTGCATTTGTTTTTCTGAGTCCAGAGTTATCTCTACATTAACCTCCTTTGTGAGCACATAAGTGTGTGCATACATGCTGTTGGTATTCTCATCAAATGACGTTGGTTTTATCTGTACTGTACTCCTTCTGTAGTGTAGAACTGTGGGTAAAGCTGGTGGTTAGTAGGATTCCAGGTTGTCAAATGTTACCCTGTCCTAATATCTTAGAAAGCCCATTTCAATTGCATGGCTTTCTTTTCTCAAGCATCTATATAAAGCATATAGGGCTGATAGATAAAAATCTATTCAAATTTGCATACCCTTTTATACAAGCGCAATGTGATGCGATGATTTCAAACAGAGAATGGCGTAGAAATAGAGCTATAGTGGCTTTGCATGGTGGGACATGAGTCATGACACAGAACTGTAGGCAGCCCTGGCATTGCAACAAAGATGTTAGTCTAATGCAAAATGTTCCTTTTCATCTTTCACCCACAACACCCTTTTAGGTCATCCCCCACAGTCTTTAGTTTCAGATTACATTGACAAGGGAAAGCAGTGTTTGTTCAGCCAAGATGTCATACAGTCATTGTAAAGGGTGACTCACTGTTGATGGGAAATTAGAATATAAAAATTAGGTTAATAACATTTCAAGCTAATGAAGAATATATGACACTGGAGCTGTTCTTGTAAGTTTCTGTGTGGCCATAAGTATATGCTTTCTAGTTTTTTTAATTTACTTATATGAACGTCATGTTTGACACTGCAAGACTTGCTGTTCCAACCCTCTGTCGCAATTTGACTGATCAGTTAGTGATGTGCCAATAGAGCGGCAACAGCCACAGCTAGCTCTCAATGACTGCAGCACAGATAAATTACATAAGCAGTGGTTTAGTGTAGCAGCAGTGCCTTTAACGTGAGATAAACAACCTGATCTCAATATGGCTGCAAAGCCTCAATCTTTATACCACCGCTTCCTTCTCTCATTTTTTTTTTTATTACCTATTCAGGTGATTTAAAGGGGACAAAATGTTTTTTTTTCTGTGTATGAGAGCAAATGTATTTAGTGTGCTGTTTAGATTTGTAGATTTTGTTTAGATTGCTACCCCCGCGACCCGATTCACAGATTAAGCGTATATAGAAAATGGATGTACGGATGGACTTAAGATGACTTCTAGTTTTAGCTATTTTGCATTTTTCATTTGGCACCATCAGTAACAGGTGATAAAAGCTATGGTTCCTCATGTTAGCCACTTAAAAGCTAAACAAAACCCAAAGGAGTGGAGCAATTGTGAGGACCAGAGTTCATGGATCCAACATGTGACAGAATAATTATGAAGTGAGTTCTCCTGAGGTGCAGGTTTTAACAACTAGAGCCAGTTCAGCACATGATTCACAGCAAGATTGTGTCCAAAAGAGGGTGAGGTAGCCCTCCATCTCTCTATGGTCCAACTGCAGAAAAGGCAACTGTAAATATTCAAAAATAAAATCCTCAGTTTGGTACATGATCTGAGTCTCAGTGTCTTACCGTACCGTATGCTTTCTTACACCATAGTAACACACTCCATAGGTTATTAAGTACTATAGATTTCAAAAGAGGCAGTCCTCAAGGATTAGAGGGTCAAAGGTGAGTTGAGTTCTGACTTCTCGCACCCCAAAATGACCCACTTAAATAAAGAATAATCAACAAGTAATGACATGGTGTGATATGTTGTGTGCTGTTGTTAATATTAGGTTCCATTTACCTAACCTCAAGACCCTGTAAGGACCTTGTTTAAATCCAGGCAAATAAAATGTTATTATTTTCTCAAAGAGAAACAATTATTTAATTATCATTTATCAATTTATTTGTGAATTTTGGATAAAAGCATAGAAATCAAACAGGAAGGTTACTATGAAGACAATTAGAGGAAGAAAGGGTATGAATAAATAAGTTTTACTTCTTCATACCCCCTTTCAGACAATTTGCATTAATTAATGTCATATCTGAAGGTATTTATACTTACAAGTTTATTCAGTTGGAAATGTTGTTTATATTACTACTACTGGTGAATATATATATATATATATATATATATTGTTTGGGATTGTTCTTTTTGTAAATACTGTTTACTTTTGTGGTAATTGTCTGAAATAAATTAATTATTCAATTAAATTAAATTCTAATTCAAAACCTTCTATATGGTCAGTTAATCCAGAAAAATGCAAAAGCTTTAAATTAACATTCAAGAGCAGTTGAAAAAAATCACCCCATCAAATCCTATGATGAAACTGGTCTCATGAGGACAAGGAAACCCATTTACTTCTGCTGCAGCAGGTAAGTTCATTGGAGTTATCAGCCTTAAAAAATCAACACATCAGATTTGAGTCTACATGAATGCTTCACTGAGTTCAAGAGGCATATAGAGCACATCATCTGTTCAGAGGAGACTACATGAATCAGGTCTTCAGGGTTGAATTGCAGCAAAGAAACCACTGCTGATGGAAGCCAATAATAGAGCACACCAATGGTAATCTTTATTTTGGTCTGATGAGACTCCAAACACCATGAAGTTACCATGAAGTGCTACAGTGAAGCATGGGGGAGGGAGGAGGTGGTTGTCCGTGGGTGTTTTTTTTTCTTCTGATGACTCTGTTTCACCACACCACCACTCTGACCCTTGCCTTCTTTTCATTCACCCTTAATACTGTGAAAATATCCAGGCATAACAAGGTCACTTGGCCAGATACATTACTCAGATTATACAATGATATAAGGGGTAAACTTAGTTTCTGTTGCCTTTGTTTGGCAAAAGTCTTTCCTGACAAAGCTATGGAGCTAAGCTGAACCGTTTCAGTCAGCAGGGCAGAATAAGGTTTGCCGATCAAAGCTTTATGTTTGCAGTTTCATTTGCTCATTTCATTTTCTCATCTCATGAAACATCTTTAATTTTTGTGTCTCTTCCTTTCTCCCTTGCATGCGTGTTTCTGTGGATAATGAAGAGGAATACATGTTAATGAGATGCTGCTAGCAGACTAATTAAGATTCTGATTAAAGTGAAGATATTGTCAGCCAGTCCCAATGTGTGCACCCACGTGACTGTGTGTGTTTATGTGTGACTTCCCACTGGCTCACTTGTTGAGAAAATTGCACCAGCTCTAACATCAGTGGAACAGATTATACAGTGTAGTGCATCTGCTTTTTCTCTGGGTAACAATCAAAACTAATTTTCTCTACGATTGTTACACTATTAATATAATAATATAGTTTAAATATGAAATTGTGAGATTAATATTATTCATTCATGAGACTTATGATACGGTTATGCTACTTATGATACATTTTACCTCTCTGAAGGTAGAAGCCAACTAATACATTAATATTAATACACTAATATACTTTTGTTGTTCGAGTAAGTCACAAAAAACTGAGCTCCGGGTGTAGCAGCAACTTCCGTAACAGATTTGGTGAGCAAAACAGGACTTTTTCCAAAACCCTGTCTTACACAAGTCATGGAGATCTTTCAACTTAGGGTTTCATCCATGACATAAGAGTTAGGAATTGGCAACTTTAGTGTCAATTTCTCACCTCAAAAGTCAAAGACCTGTTGATCATGTGTCGTGAATTTACCACAATGTTTACAACCGTTATTCGCAATTAAAAGTTATGCAGTTAGATAACAGTGTCAGGATTTAGGTTTTGTTTCATATATTGTCTTGTCACTTCCTGTTTTATTTTGAAATATTGACGTCTCCTCTTGTTTCAGATAACTTGCCTTTCCTCCCGTGTCCAGTGTCTGATTGTCTTCCCTGATCCCTAAGTGTTTACACCTGTTCCCCTGGGATACTCATGTGTTTAAATAGTCTTCATCTCCCTGTGTCCAGTGCCAGTTTGTCGGGCCGTCAGTCCGTCATTCTAGCCATCCGTAGTATTTATTCCCTGTGTCCACTGAAGTGAGCATTCCTCCTTCAGAGTTTTGTTTTGTTAAAGTTTGATTCTGTAGCCATCGCTTATAATTCTCAGTGTTTATAACCTGCTTTGTCTCAATTTTCATGACTTTTTACAGACAGAACAGAGGAGAACACACAAGGCAAGATTACAAAATAACCGCTATTTTGCAACAAATCAACCGTATCTATTCTAGCTACACCAACACCGTAAGTGTGGTGATCTGATTGAATGAGGATGATCCTCGCTGTCACACAGATTACTTTGTTTAAATTGATGTCTGTTCTCAAAGTTGGTTTGGGAAAGAAAAGTTCAAAGAAAACACTGAAAAACTAAACTTTGGTTGTTTATTGATTCTAAATATGAATCCTTTTTGTTTTTAAATCAGACTTTTTATACCAGTTTAGTTTCACGTCAGTGCACAGTTTTTAATAAGAAACGGCTTGCTTTGAAAAGAACAATATGTTTCAACAAAAGGTAAACTTTCGATAAATATGATTTCCGATATCACTGTGATGCAGGATGAAGTTTTCTTTGACAATAATAAAAGACAACTTTTTTGTCTTTTTATTTTTAAGCTTGTTAAAATGTACATGTAGTGTCTTCTTACGTGCTAGTTAAGACACATCATGAGCAAACCGTAAACAAAAAAAAGCCAAACATTACCTCCTTCACCAAGTTGGACCAATGATGGTCTCCTTCAAAATAGGCAGGCTTTGGTAGGGAAAAACTTAAGGAACCAGGTCGTTAAATTTACCGCGCTAATTTTCAAAATGAAATATTAGTATTGAGCAGAAAAAATTAATAAAGCACCCGATTTTCCTCTTCTGAAAAATAAATAATATTGGCGTATGGTTAAGCAGTGTCGCACTCGTTTAAACGGCAGACCTGACTGTAGAGGGCAGCGGGCATGTGGTGGAGTGCAGAACCAGGACCAATCTGCATATCCATTAATTAAAACTGAAAAAGAAAATATATAGAGTTACATCTGTGCCATTTAAGACATAAAGATGATTATTTTCAAGGAAAAAATGTAAATATGTGATTTTGATCAGCAGAGGGTTTTTAGGAGTTTGATTAATGTTAAGAGAAAGACTAATCCCTTACATATGCATGTACACATATTGTAGGCATAGAGTGATGTTTGGCAAAGGGGATTAGATTACATATTAGTATGACTGTCAGTAGTCTTGAGGGCACACTGTAAGAAGTGCTTTGATAAACGGTTTATCACAACAAATCTGTCATAACAATGACATCCTTGCATGAGATGGAAGACAAACCACCTCAAATCTGTTTAGTCTGGGACAAGAGAACATATTTGCCTTTGATATAGTTATATTTACTGCACATATTCATATATACATACTGTTTTACTTGTCTTGTTGACTACTCAAGGCTCTTTACAGTTCAAGCTTCATTCACCCATTTATACTGCATTTTTATTTTATGCATGCAGAGGTTTTCTTTATCTCACACACACTGCCAGACAAGCATGCTGCATGTGATGCAGGGTCAGTATCTTGCCCAAGGGCACTTTGATATGTGGACTTGAAAGGCCAGGGATCAAACCACAAGCCATCTGCTTAGTGAAGGATCGGTCTACCTACTGAGCCACTGTTGAGGCTGAGACTGACATTCATTGGAGACCCCGCTTGGCTCTGAAAGGCTGACGGCATTCAGGCATGGGGGATTCTTGAAAAATTGCATGAGGATAACTTGAAGGGGCCTGGGGAACCCATTTTTTTTTTATTACAAAATGTCTTGCGTATATAACTCTGCAAGGGCCTTTGACAGTTAAAGCAAATATTACAAAAAGGTGTTTTCATTCCAGCTGCCAAATTATACTTACAGTACTCCACTTCTACAATGAACAGGGAATATTTTAATATACCATGGAGAAATACAAGGCCAAAAGCTAAATAAATATTAGTAATAGCATATAATAGCTATTGTTTTTTGATAGATATGAAATATTAGTCTCTGTAAAAATGTCACTATATTGCACATCACAAGGGATATATGAAATATAACTTCAGATACTGTACAGTTAAAGGTACAGAAAGTTAAAACTGAAATAACTTCTATCCAGTGGATCTAGCTTACATACATTTAATTTTTGGGCTTTCAAATGTCTTTTTCTTTTGGTTGTTGAAGACTGGTTCACAAAAATCTATTTGAGACTATAATTTACTGCCGTTATTGTCTTCCCTGTGCCAAATAAAGAGGATTGCTTGACATGATCTGTTTGATTGAACAACACACTGTGCTACTGGAAAATCCAGCTAGTTAAATAACGATTTGAAAAATATGTTTGTAGATTTACACAAGTAATCAATATATAAAGCCTTATATTATGTGCACGCCTGTCTATTTTTTTGTAAGCAACACCAGACTGAATGTAAATGTACCTGGCACAATGAACCTTTGATCTAGGTGTACAGGCAGATTAAATTCAGCCTTGCCTAGCTCAAAGCCATCATTAGAAGAGCTACAAACATCTCACTAGCCATTGCTTTTCCAACTTCACATGTCTGCATCCCACAGGGACATGCCCATGCAATTCTTTAAGATATTCCAACCAGGAAAAAAAGTGTTTACTCATAGTCTGCTTATAGCCAGGAGACTCATTATCTTGCTCATCTAAAATGTCACTCCATGCTACTCTGAGTCGAATTTTATGAAAGGCAGGGGGGGGGATGAATGAATGCTGACAACAAAAGCTAAATGTCTATTATGAACAAAAAGCGAGAAAGACAAGAAGGCAGCGAGCAAAGGAACACATAGTTATATAAATTCACAAACTACATACATATGATGGTCTTTTCATCTCAGATTTTCCATGAAACGTTGATCCCTTGAAGTTATGAAAATTGATCACATGACCTAGCATGTTAAACCTTTATCCCACAACCATAACTATATATGCTATGACTTAGGTCATAAGATCATTCTTTCTGAAGTACTGAAATCCCTGTGTTTAAGAGTTAACTGTTCCCCGATGAGGTCAATCCAATGAGCAGCACTCACACACACACACACACACACACGCACTGCACATTTTTCTAAAAGTTTTGAGACTTTTAAAACTATTTTCTATATGTTTCTGATATTGTTTTCTTAGAACTCAAAGAATTACCCCAACATATTGTTTTCCGATATCTCAGTCCAAGTACTGCCTGGACTAACTGATCTTGGAGCTAAACCTACTCTTTCAGTGTCGAGGAATTTTTGGTTGAGGAACCAGAGAGGGTTAATTAGAAGAAGTCAGAGAATTACTATTTAAGGATATCTTGAATGTTTAAAGTGAAGAGATAGAAATCCTTTTTTTCTTGCAGTCCCTTCAGTAAACTTTTTCAGTATCATCCATCAGCAGTTACTTGCACTATCCTCTCTATCCACTATCCTCACAGAGCTGGAGCCAGCTGACACTGGCACTGGGCGAGAAATGGGAGGGAGCCCTGTCCATCACAAAGAAACAGACATCAGAACGTATTCACACCCAATTAACAATAACCACTTAACCTACAACATCTGTTTTTAGATTGTGGGAGGAAACCAGAGCAGTTAGAGGAAACCCATGCGGACTCAAGACGAACATGAAAACAACACACATAAAGAACACAGACAACCAGATGGTTCCACTTCTGAACCCCTTTACTGTGAGATGACAGTGTTAACCACTACTATAGCCTAATCATATTTCATGCAAATACTATATAAGCTGCTCTTTATAGTAAAATAAAGACCAAAGAGAAGGCAAGCCTTTCATTACCAATGACTGTAGTCCCTACTGTAAAAACCGTATAACTACTTAGATGATCTCCCAAGGCTGCAAGTGTTATTATTGTATTTTTCTACAGTTTTCTGCGGTTGAAAATCTATTATATACAGTCTGTTCACATTGAATTTCAAGCTACAGTTCTTTCCCCAACACTGAAAAAGTTCAGCAGGGAAAATTCAGGTGTTCTTCAATCAATAAAATCAGTTGCTTACATTAATTACTCATTCAGGAGTGACTATTTTCATAACATCATGTCTTTTCCAACCCTCTCTAAAACACACTTTTCAGGTACAGATTAAAATCAAGGATACAAGATCTAAAATGTACTAAACTGAATTAAACAAAACTTTAGAAACCCTCCTTGGGAAATCATGTTGTTGTGGTAATTCAGAAAGAAACACATTCAGAATAAAATGTGTAAAAAATATTTCATATGAATGAAATTAAGAGAGAAAAAAAAAGTTGAGGCACTTGAGATGACATTTGTGTGAGATCTCCTGTTTGCCATGAATGGCACTTGATCTTAAACATCTCCTCTCCAAGTTGTCAACAGCTCCCACATGCAAAAAGCCTTCACAATGGCATGGTTAGATATTTACGCATTGTGACAGACATTAAAAATTAGCAGAATTACCAACAGAAACATCCCCGCAGCACAGCACCCAAACCAGATTACAAAACTGTTTTCAGAAAACAGAAGATACAAATAGACAATATGGGTTGCAATAAGCTGCAATTCGTACATCATCACTGTAGAGATCTGAATGTTTTTTTTATTTCAATTATAAAGTGAAAATAAAAAAAAATAAACGTTCTGGTCACATCTATGCGATTATACTGTTAGAAACAATTTATCTTCCAGAATACACGGACACAGACATGTACACATCATGAAATGCAATAAGGCGATATATGAGACCTCAAGACTTCGTTTACAACCTCTGGCATTTGCTGGAAAAACATCTGCTGTGATTCCACTTCAGAGTGAGATCACAACAAAAAAGCAGACACGTAGGAATGAGACTGATTATTCCACAGTCATAATGGTATGTCGGGCTGGCTTGGAGACATTGCAGTGTGCATTCAGGAGTAAGTAGGCAAAGATTTTCACACATGCACATGTTATTCCTTTATTCATCTCTTGGATAGACTAATAAGGGGTTTGGGTAACATCAACTGATGCCAGTGTTCTGAGGTGTTTGATGATTATTATCACTGTATCTATTTTATGGTTTGCATGGCCAGACATTTACAGGGTAGTTTAGAAATAGGAAGTAATAACTGACCTTATGCTTATAGATGATACTGCACTACGCCCGCATAAAACACATTTTAACACAAACACTGCACTGCATTCAGGGAATGCTACTTGGCAAACATGACCATTCAGCACAGATGGACAATTGAATATAATGTTCCATCCTGTGGTGTAGCATTCTGAAATAGACATCAGTGATGTTATCATCACTTGCATACAGTATAAAAGGTTGCTGAGCACTTGAAAGATGAGGTCATCATTTAATGTGACCCCCACTTCCTTTGAATAACATGTGTAGAGGAAGAGAGGTGCTGTGAAGCCCACACTATAGGCTGCTTATACCAGGTGGATCCCACAGGGTGTACTGGCTGTGCACAAATGTTGCATAATTACATGTTAATTTGCCTGTGAGAATTGGAAGGACAAGTGGAGGAGGAAACGGAACCTAAGAGGCTGAACTGTCTTTCAAAGCTAAGGAAACGGCACATTAACCACATTAGCACTGAATTATATAGCTTGAGATGTCCAAAATAGTTCCAATTCCACTTAGAAGCACAAACCCTCTCATTTGCAAAACATCAACAGCTTAAAAAGGAGCACTGCTCACTGAAACCATCAAGGAACACAATTTTTGTAGCTTTCGTAAGTCTTTATCGTTGAATATCTTTTACCAAGGTGCGTCTTTCTTGAGCTGCAGCTGAAAATCTCTTAAAAACTTTAGGCACATGTCCTTTACTATAAATTTGGGATAAAAATATTTTAAATAATTGTATTTAGTATGAAAAACTCCCTTTTAATAGGATTATCTTCAAACACATGTATAGACAATATATAGATATATTCTTGGCTGATTGTGTTTAGGAGGACTTCTGTTGAACTGCAACAGTGAAAAGAAATTAAATTGTGTGGAAGAGCTGACCTACAATGGTGTTCTAATAGCAGGAATTTTGAAGTCCTATGTTAAGAATTAGATGAAGATGATGAAGAACAAGAGAAGAGGGCCTGAAGGATTATTAAGACTAACAGTATCAGTCAGCAACGATTCTTATTAGAGATAAAAATCAACCCATATGACACAGAAGATCTACTTTGGATGTCTAAAATGTCCAACGTCATTTTTTTTCTTTAAATTTGATATCGAAGACATATTTTAGCCCAAGCTTGTGACAAAACATGAAATAGTACCAAACAAAAATAATCTTATTCCTGCAGATGGAAACAACATATACATTAGTTTCAAAATTCCTGTCAGCGCAACTTTCAGTGTGATACATTTCTACAGAGGGTTTTCATACCCGCACCATATTTATGTCTATATGGGTTAAAACCTTTTCAGCTGTCAAGAATTGGTTTATGAGATATGCAAGTCATTCAATTTATTTTTTTTGCAGTTGAGGTTGTTGTAAAATAGGGAACACAGATGTTGCATAGCAAATCATATTGTCTCACTTTCAGTCAACAATGATCTATGATCATAAAATACTCAGTATTACCAATTGTGCTTTGTCACAGTTTGGTTGACAGAGAAGAAAAGATTATCTTATTTGTCCCATTTAATTTCTTAACTGTTAAGGCAATAACATTTAGTTCTACTATAAGTAAGAAGTAACATACAGTACGAATAAATAACAGAAATGTCACTAATTTGCCATCGCAAAACTATTATATGTCGTAAGTATTAACTAAATATATATTTCAAGTCTGTTAAAGAAGTACATAACAAGTCTTGCACAAGGTAATTTGTCTCTCGGTTAATGCTCCGTCAACCACTGACTGTATTTTGACATTCATGATTATATTTGAGAGATTCTGTACATGTCCTGCCGCAAGGTTTTGATTATTCCAACAGCTATGACACATGTAACATACCAGCTTTTCATCAAATGAGACAGACATATTTCCCACCACTTCCATCTCCAGGAGAAAAAGAATGATCTCAAACAGAATGAAATGCTGGCACGTCATCAGATGAGGAGATGCAAGCACTTTGCTGAAGAACGAAGCAAGAACCATATCATTGTAAATGGAATGGTTGTGCTTTCACACAGTACAGAAAAGAACTAACAACAGTTGTCTTGGTTTTCCTCTCGGTCCTCTCACTTTTCTTTTTCAAATAGAGTACTTGCATTAGGAGTCATCTTTATTTGTGTGTGGATTATAAAAAGGCAGTTAAGGTGCCTTTGTTGCACTCTGTGTTTCGTAACATTCATTCTACTGCCGATAGTTCAGTCTATTTAACTATGTTGGGTGATATTACTTCTAAAAGAAACAAATTCACTTACATGATTACAAAGTAATGTGTTATATTATCTGGTTCTTTTGAATAAAATAACCTTAACGTTATCTATCTTTTCATCTGCCTTTGAAAGCTTTGACTCTACTTCAATGCAAAGTCTATCCTGATGTCTATAATCTGAAAGATTACATGACTAACAGATTCAATTTCCCATTTGCAATGCTTTATTTGTGACATAGTCTACAAAAATAAACATATATTCAAGCATGTGGAGTTAAGTGTATATCACAAAATGTTCAAATGATCTCTTGAAGAGATGGCGACTGATTGATACTGGTGACATCTCCCTCCCCAGTGTTATGAAGTTGTGCCTCTTCAAATTCTAAGTGAAGTTTTCTAGCTATAGAAACTCTAAGCTGCTTGCTTAGAGGCAAAAGAGGCACAGTGTGCATAAGGGATTGTTTTTTTGGTTCCTTTGTTTTGTAGTAACATAAGAAATGGGGAGATGGAAGGTTATTTTGGGAGTAACTGCTTACTTGAAAAAGTAACTAAGTTTTTCCTGACATTACTATTTACAAAAGAAAAAGGAATCTCAGTTCCCCAAACCAACAGATGGGTTTCTGAAAAATATTATTATTGCTTTCAGTTTGCACGGCTGTAGAATTTAAAATCATTTGCACAGTAGAGATATACGGCATTTTTAAAAATTCTATCTTATTTTTGGAGGAGAGGTTGGAAGTATTTTGCAAACCAGCATCAAATTTCAGAGTTTCACAATTCTGAAGTCTTGAACATACTGAGCTCCTTTGTTGTCATCTTTACTTCAATTTCTTTTTAACTGGTCACTTTAGGCATCCTCAGAACTTGCTTCTGTCATGGAAGATACATGCTGCACAACAATGAAATTTAGTTAACATTGTTCTCGCTGAGGGTGTGGCTATCTACAGTGAATTTGAAGTAGAGAAAGATATCTTGTACCATAAATGAGTGTAATGCTGCATTGTGCAATGGGATAAACAGAGCAATAAAAAAGAGAACGGCTGCAAGATTGGACAAACACACACAAAAATCATCACCATGTAACTGTCCATGTACAATGTAGCATACATATCTTACTATGTACATTATTTCTACACCTAAAACTCTGATTAAACTGATTAGAGCGTTTAGTATATTAGCGTCTTCAAACAGATCTATTCACTGAGCATGTGCCTATTGGGTGCTTATAAAGTAAAACATGCTTTAAAACTGGTCTTCTTCTTTTGGTCAGAATTTTTATAATATGAACAGTACTGCACAATGTTTATTGATATGTGTCTACAAAGTTTAAAAGGGCATCACACACTTATTTTCAACAGAACTGGCACTCCTGAGATACAGATTTAAATATATGCCTGTTATATATTTTATTCAAAATGCTGTCCTTTACGCAACACAACGTTTAATAAGCTGTCTGCAACATTCATCTGCAGCATTAATCGGCTAAAAATCTCCTTGGTGCCAGTTTTTGCACCTCACAAAGATCCAGGCTCTCATTTTCAGTAACTGTTCACTACCATCCAGTGCATATTGATTGTCTAACTGAATATAGACAACAAATTATTTCAATGTGAATGTACATCATCCCCATGGCATTGAGCCCCATGTTTGTGTGCTCTCTGATTAAACCATGTGGTTTTAGATAATGAGTCACTCACTCAATCAGTTAGCCACCCCCTCTTGGCTCCTATTGAAGGCCATTTGGTGACTGGAAGCCTGGCCATTTAGCTGGCCAGTGCTGCAATGGTAGCACAGCACAGACGGTGCCTGCTGTGTAGCTGCTCTTAGCTCATCATTGGCAGCAGGCTCCCATCAACCATTGCTTCAGTGCTCACTCGAAATACTCCAACAGACTTTGGTTATTGCCTATTTATATGGAGACACATACCTCAAAAAGATGGTGTGCAGACAGCAGCAAAAGTGTAGATATGGAGAGTGAAGCACTGATTTGGCAGGGACACTAGTCGTCCCCATACAGTTTCTATTTTTTTATTTCCTGTTGACCAGTAAAAATATTGACATTATCAAAACGGTAGCCATTGAGATTGACCATTTTACATTCGTATCAAACTGAAATGTATTTTGTCCATAAGGTAATGGCGGGCACTGAAGTTCAAAATGTAAACTTTAAGGCTTTTTAAGAAAGCCAGATAATTTGCATATGCCAATGTTTTTTGGTATAATATATCATATATATCACTAACCACTGATATATATGCAGACAGTGGAAAAAATACTTCTGCCAGATGTTTCAGTTTATTAATGTTTTCTGATATAAATCAGAATTGGAAGATGTGAAAGTATGATGTTCTTTATAGACAATTTAATCTGAAACTCCAAACATAACATGCTCTGTGGCAAATTAATGTATCTGTCCAGCATCAGTTAACATGGTGATCTTGCCAAGTTAAGTTTGACACTGACAACATGCTCTACATACCTAACTCGACTAGATGACATGCAACCCACTGAGATTAACCCTGCATACAGATTTGACCTAAGATATTTGCAATTTTGTGAGTCATTCAACATTTTATAATGGTACATTAAATGTACTGTACTTAGATAGCACTTTTCAAGTTTAGTTGACCACTGGCAGTCCTTTCATATTACAAACCACATTCAGCCATTCACACACACACTCATACAGAACTTCTTAGTTTATAAAGTCTTACAGGCTATGTAGAGCATTTTCTTTATCATACACACTGACACACCGATGGACACATTAGAAGCAACATGGGGTTTAGTGTGTTCCCCAAGGACACTTTGACTTGTGGTTCGGAGAAGCCAGAAATTTAACAACAACAATCTGATTAGCAGACAACTGCTCTTCATCACGAGCTACAGTCACCACATCACTTAAAGCCACACTAGAGAAGTTTGTGACTATCACTTTTAAGAGCCGATGCTGGCTCTGAAAATATGCATCTTCTATATAGTCTATGCCAAGAAGTTGCATTTTATTTCTATGTTATGCCATCACATCATGTTATTCTATTTTATTGATTGTACCATTACATCATTAATTCAGTTCAATCCCATTCCCTTTCTCAGACATATGAATATTCAAAATGTGATACATGTGAAAAAAGATAATTTTACAGCTACCTGTTTCAACCATCTGGTCCACAGAAGTTAATGGGACAGGAAACCCTTTCTGAGCAACTCTTTAGGCTTTAAGGTACAATAGATGACCCAACAAATGGGTAAAGCTGGAGAGCTGGTATATGTATTGAGTGCTTAGATATGAAAGTGGGGTCAGGAGTGCAGGACTGGCAACGAATGTTTGAAAAAAAAACAGGCACTGAAAGCAAGAATAGAGCTTCAAACTTCAAACTTCAAACACCTGTTCAAACTCTGCATGATAGGAAACTCGTAATCTTAAAAAAATAATAAAGGACACACACAAGAGCTCACTGATAAAGAACAGGTGTTAGTAATCACTGGCCAGGTGCCTAAAATGAACCATTTGCTGCAACCAATGAGCAACATATGGCACTGCAACACGACAGAAGGAACTTACATGCCACAGGAATGTATAGTGTGCAATCAAAATATGAACATTTATGAATTTATATACCATGAGGGTATATAAATTATATACCTTTTCACAATGACAGCTTTACATTTCCTATGAAAAGCAGTATGTAGAGGTATAGATGCAGATGGAGAGACAATGTAAGAAAATATTACCAGTTCTTCATGTGAACCAAAAGAGGAGGATGAAAGGCAGGCGCCTTGACTCATCCACCAATTTCAGTGGATTGCTTGAATTGTAAGACAATGTTGGCAATTTGGGGTTTTTTTTTTTGGGGGGTGTCATGGGAGATTGAAATGAGAAGTCAGGAGAAAAGCTCGCAATAAGACGTCTTACACAGAGTAAATCCCTCATGTGGATTTTCAGAAAATTGAATCAAAGCCCACATTTATGGGTTAGCATTATTGGAGTATTTCCAAAGCATTATCCATTTCTAGCTGCATTTGAAATGCAAAGGGGCCATAGTTGGTGTTCTCTGAGGGCTAAGGTGGATAACTATTTAAGAGATATAGGGGTTTAATGGGATCTGTCACGTCCATCCAGAGTTGTTTATGTAAGCAGCAAAAAAACAGCCTCACTCACAATGACAGAAAACCATTCCTGCTGGATCGGCAGATGTTTATATAATCTTACTTCCACACAAGAGAACCAAAGACACTATATGGGAGAAATATGTATTTTTATTTACACACTATGATAAGCTATAAAAATGATGATTTTTATTGAAAGGGTATTTTGACAGGATGTGTTACAGCAAATTCACTGTGCTCTTCCACAAAAAGCGCTTTGTCACCACAGGCTCCAATGCTGTGCATTTTATGGTTTTGCCATCATTCAAGTAAGACCGAATTCAGAAAGTACCAAAGCTGTGTCAATGATTTATACAACACATGATAAGTAAGTATTTCAAATAAACCTGTGAATTAAAATACCAGTCACCATGAACTGCATAAAATTTGAAGATAACACCCGTTACTTGCTTTCTCAACATAAAAAACTTGTGGCATCTAAAGCAAGCCAAACATTTTAATGGCTATACTTTTCATACAAATGTAAATGTAACAAAAATATACTTAAACTAACCAAACTGAATAAACAAACAACAAACAGATACACAAAACAGAGTGAAACAAACCCAAAACTGTAGAACAGAACTGCACAAAACAAACTAACAAAACAGCACAGCAGCAAGTAAACACAGAAGACAAAACAACACGTTAATGAGAAGCAAGATTTCATCACACACACACACACACGCATACTTGTTTCACCTACAATGTGAGAAAATTTGCTGACTGGTGAAACATGGGGACAGAAATTCTTTAATGAAATAAAGGCATAATTTTAGTACACCAATTTTTTCAGGGACCCTAGGATCCCAAATCTACTTTAATATAAAAAATTCCCAAATTTAGAAATTAACTACTGATCCGGTTTTTCCATTCTGGTGGGGACGTGCTCATTTTCTGCTATTGTGAACCACCAGCAGGTGGTGGTGTTTTACGCTTGCATTGAACATTTTTAAATGTACTTCTGGAAAATTCAAGGTCTTCCTGTAACAAGCCAAAGATTAATTATATTTTCACCTCTTCTTTTGATTTCATAAGTAATCATGTACAACATATTGTTTAAGATTGCACAAAGTTCTTCATTAATACTACATCATTTCAGATTGATGCATTATGCTGTTACAAGATCTAAGAACATCTTACACAAGTATTAACAGTAGGATATAGAGTTTAGCGATGGGTGGTGACCATATTGTAACTGCTGGTAAAGGTAGGAGTTTATTAGCCTGTTAACTACCTTTAAAAACTCTATCAGGCATGAATCTGCCTTTGTATACCCATTAACTTAAATTTATACTGAGCAATGATCTTAAAAAATTGGACTCCACTCAATGGTGTCTCCATTCAATTTATTTCACCAGTTGCAGGGGGTATTTTCATCCCCACTACAGATACTGTGTTGGAGCAGTAAAACTGTCAGAGTAACATTACTTGTCATATGATTTTAAAACCAACAGGCCTAATGTGACGACTAAACAATCTTATTCCTTTCAGTGTCAGGCCAAGTATGAAAAACATGTACATACATGCACATATACACATGCAAAAACATATACACGACAGTCTACATGATCTTACATGTATACATCAACATTTGCTGTTATTGCAAAACTGTCATCAAAAGGAACACTGAACAGGCATCATGGAGATCCTCAAACCATCTGATGACAAGAAGTCTCAACGCTTACCTTCTCTTCAAAGAGTCTCATTTCAATGAGTCATTGCGGTTTTTTACATAAAATTTGACTTCCTGCCATGTTCTGTCCTTAAGTGCCTGAGGGGATGTTTCAATGCACTTCTGGCAAAGAGCTTTGTCAGGAACCTTTCCAGATTTGATAAAGTCTATCAGTGTTTTCTCCACAGGCTCCACTTCTTCCTTGTTCTGCCTTTTGGTTTGTGATGACCCTCAAAGTAAGAATCAATTCATTTTCTTAAAATAAAGAAAATAGATACCAATCTGCAAATCAGGACCATGAATGAGATCATAATGATCAATTAATCACCATAGCAGCCATGCAAAAATACTAAAAGTACAACTAAATCAGTACACTTGACATCTGGTCAGTAGAAGCATACGATGTGATGCCATAGAAGAAGGTTTATGAAATTCACAATTAAATGTGGCAGTAATTAATTTTAATTGATAAAAAAGGACTCATTTAACTATTATGCAAGTCTTTGTATTAACAGTCAGACAGTAACAGAAAAATTATGCAAGTCTTGAGACTGAGTTCAATGGGCAGAGAGTTAAAAGTTCTCAAATGGAAGTTGAAGATCCTTGGGTGTGAAGTCAGCAAAGTACAACTTCAGATTACTCTTGTACAAGATCCATCCATCCATCCATCCATCCATTTCCTATACCGTCAATCCGTCAGTCGGGTAGCAGGTGGGCTGGAGCCTATCCCAGCAGATATTGGGCGAAAGGCGGGGTACACCCTGGACAGGTCGCCAGTTCTTGTACAAGATTTTAAAGTCATTCACCAAAAATTAACACTAAATGCAACAGCAGCAAATTGCCAAATACCGTATTTTACACACCATAAGGCGCACCTAAGAGCCTTAAATTTTCACAAAAATCAGCCGTGCGCCATATAATCTGGTGCGCCATATGTGTGCACTGGATTCCAAAATCTGTCACGGATACCTCCATTTTGAACTTACCGCAGGGAGCGCCGAGCATTCATCGGGGCATTAATCCCCCTCTGCATCACTCACCGCTCTCCCTTCGCGCCACTCACCGCCACGTTCACTCTTTGCTCTCTTCGCACCTCTTTGCTCTCGTACATTGGAAATGAATGGCAACTGGTCACTTCCGCCGCTCGCTTTGCGTTCGGTGTGAATCCAGGGTTAGGCGAATCCCAGCCATTCACTCTGAATGGGGCGAAGATTGTATTGAGCTTGTACTTAGCGATTGAATCATGTCATCATTAAAGCTTTTGCCCATGTCCCAGTGAGTGCATGTTCTTCAGTCTGAGATGGGTGATGCAGACAGTTGTGCAGTTTATAAGTGTAAAAACGACCAACGATGTTGTCCTTGACCGTCGGACCATTTCCCGCTGACACAGGGTATGAAACATACACTCCGTGTGATGGCAGCGATAAACCAATCAGAAAACATTACGTAATACGTACACCTTATAATCAGGTGCGCCTTATGTATGGGTTAAGTACAGAAATGGACCCCATAACTGAGGGTGCGCTTTATAAGTGGTATATAATGTGAGTGTTATAGTGTGGAAAATACGGTTCAATAAAAAACGTCATACTTTTACAAGCCTAAATTCAAGCAGCACTTAATTTTTTTTTAAAAAACAAGAAGTTATAAAATGGTGATGTGAAAATTAAGTACCTTTAGTTTTTTCTGACAAACCAGAGAATTCGCCGTCCAGCAGCATTTCTTCATCTACCAGTCCTATATAAAAACACAAAACAGATTGAAACCGATTGTGTGTGGAAATAATTACCGAAGCCCAGTGAAAGAGCTGTATATGAAGGATTGCAGTGACAAAATATTTACAAGTTAAAATTGTTCATAATCTTAGCTTTATTCCCACTTAAATATTACCTTTAACTGTAGGATCTTCAGCACTGCATTCCTTGGGCGCCTGCAACTTATCTAAACAATTAGATTTTCGGAAGAGTAAGTGTATGAGTCTATAAACTGGTGCTGTAAAACATCAGTAGAGTACATGCATCTTAATAGTATGCAGGGCTACTAATATTACAAAAACATATCTTTATCTCCTGCAGATCCATTTTCCTGAATATCTTTCTTGTTTTAAGATATATAATTAAGAAGATGATGGTGGTGAAGATGAAAGTAAATCTGAAAGTGCAGCATCCCTCATGGACATGTCAGCCTCATCTTCAGTTTCAGATGCACTGTCGACAGACATTTTCTCTGGGAAACAGCAACCACATACATTAAACTTAGATATGGCTCAAACCCTTTTAAGGCATTTTTTGTTTTTTCATAAAAAGGCAAAAGAGGACAATTAAGGTTGGAGCCTCAGCTGGTTTGCTTATAATTTAACTCCATGTACTAAATTAAAGCTAAAGCTATAGCTATAGCTCTCCTATAGCTGCAAGTAGCCACATAGTACAGGTTCGTTCATTCATTCGGATTAAAGTATCGGTGAAATAAAGACAGATAATGCCTTATTTAGAGGCTGCATCGTTTAAGCCCCGTTCACTCCATTATGTGGATATACGCTGATCGCAAGTTATCTAAATATCTTCCGATGGACGCCGATTTTCACCAAACTGCTCTGGGTGAGTAGATAAACATATTTCATGCCAGAATAAGGTCTAGATACCGGAGTTCCCGTTTAATATCCCACATTGTCCCACACAAACATAGTCTTTGTCCCACATCTGGTGAATTGGAATCCAGTCACCCTTGGTACAACATATAGCTCATAGTTAGAAATAATAGCTAAAATCATTTAAGATTATTAGTAAATCACTATATTGGTTATGACTGCCAATAACATTTTTTTTATTTGTTTTGCTCTATCTTTCATTTTGTTAAATTTTAGCCTGTTCTTATTTCTTCTTTAAGAGCTGACTCCAAAATAGAAATACACTGTAACAGCAGACAAAGGAAATTAAAGGTTAAATTCAGAGAAACCACTGAACACAATCCCAGCATTTTAAATAAGATAACAGTGGTGATAGTTTCAACATTCTATATATATTTTCTTTCGGCTCCAGGAAGAAAACTCAATGAAAGTGAAGGTAAAAAAAAAAACTAAAAAAAAACACTAAAACAATTGAGTGATAGTGTGAACATGGCGGAGTGAATCCAATTTTGTGAATTTGCATTTCACTCTATAGAGTGACATCTTATCAGATTCTTTCTGACCAGCCCCAGTCAAGAGAAAATGACTTCAGAGCAGTCTGGGTCTAGTCTAATTTCCTATTGTCACAAGACTTTAGGGGACGTACCTTTCAAAACACTCTAGTTGTGTTCCTTATTTCCACGACTACAGATAAAGGTCAGTTGACGACCAGTTATCTATAGTGGAACATTAAGTTTGTCCTCATTTGAACCACGTAAAAAAGAATAATAATTTTAAAATCCTTCCCTCTTCGTACAATCACAGGGAACATCTGTTCAATGTGTTCAGTGGAAACAAATTAATAAATTCTAAGTTGGTGTGCCCCTCACATCCAAGAAAAATGAGTTTAGAATATTCAAGCTTTTATTAGACTTGCCCAGCAAAGCTTTTTCTTCACTGGTATCTTTACCATGCTGAGATACATTTTTGAAAACTAACTTGATCAATTAACTGTTTTTCTTTTTTACTTTAATATATGATGCATACACGGAGTACATTCAGTGGCTGCACTACTTGTTGTCTGGCTGTTTATATGTGTATTTCAAGTATTTCAAACTTGGATTTGCAGGACTTAATTTGATCCCAAAGGGATATACACTATTAGCCAATATGTAAAAGTCAGTCTAGAAACTAATTAAAGCACGTAAGTCACTCCTTTATGGTGAATGGTGAGGGACTATGATACTGCAACTTTAAGAAATAAAGAAATGTGTCCTACATTTTTAATTAAAGTGTATGTGGAGGGAAATTTATCAACCCTTGAGTGCACATCTACCTTTGATTAATTAGTGGGCTCTTAGCTTTTGCAGTAATTGGAATGTTTAGCTTTTGCATGGTTGGAAATGTTTGCTACGTTACTAAACTTGAACAAACACTAACAGACTGCGTGGGAGTGGAATGTTTTTCTTTTTGATTAAATGATATTCAGCATCAGGATCATGCAGCAGGACATGGGCAGGACTCGACCGATTTAAATTTTGTGAGGTGATGTTAGAAACTGAACTGTATCATCAAGGTAATCACTTTCTCTTGCACTTTATGCACATTGATTGTTTGGTTGTTCAAGTTAGAATATTATGGTACATTATAATACTAACAATATTGACACAAAAGCACACAGGAGGTAAGAAAACCTTTGCAAACATTAAATATTTGAATTGGAGATTCAACAGTGAATGTCTGAAATAAGGATCAGCTGCCATTGAAACCCAATTATACAGCAAACTAAGGGTACCGGATATCAAGTTCAAAAGAAAATCCTTGTCCTGTTGCCAAATTTTTGTGGTGAGGCTTGGCACATCTCCCTGTCTTCACTGATTACTGCTGTTGCAAATATTAAATATTTCCAAGGAATGACAAGCATTGTGATAAATATAGTTAAATCTAAAGTGTAAACTTTCAGCAGTGAAAAATGTCTGTTTTGATGTAGATGACAATAAATGTGTGTGTGTGTGTGTGCATGTTTGTTCAAGCATGTTGACTGTGCTGCCTCTGCATAAAGCCCTTCTCTGGAATGGAAAGGTCTCGGGGCTTCCAGTCAATCTGACAAGTATTCCTTTGTGTTTTTGTGTGTCTGTGCGTGTTCACTGGTATGACTGGGTTTTTTTTAGCTGGATGAGCAACCTCTGAAGAAACCAGCTCCTGAATCTGAATGTCAACAATGCTCCATTCTATTTTAAAGACATTGTGTAGACTCCCACATCCACCTTCTCATTGGCGTGCTTGGGCATATTTAGTGTTTAAGGTGAATCTGAGAAAGCAGTGTATTGCCAAGTTCTGGATCAGTAAGAACTGTATACAGTTTGTACTTTTCAAATATATAATCAAACAAATAGACAAGTTTGATTTTTGTACTTTATTTTATACATTGGTTAAATGATCTAATTCAAGTGTCTTTGTTTGCAGTTAAATTTTTAAAAACCCATGATGCCTGCCAATAAAAACTAAATAAAACATTACAATGTGTACAGTAATAGATGTCTGTTCAACTTCAGAGTGAATCTATTGCTCTGCTCATTTTTTCAGTTCTAAATGTGGTAATATTACAGCTGCTTTGTTGTAGTTTTCGATGCCTGTGTCTAATCTGTCACAATTTGTGGAAAGAGCGGATCGGAGTACAAATAGTGTTTAGACACCACAGTTGGCAGATGATCCTGAAAGTTTATTTTCACCAAAAACAGAGAGAACGCTGAGAAATAGAAGCAGCACATACATGGATATAAAACATGACAATGAATCGACAACAGAAAGCCAGGAGTCTATACACTGAAGGAGTGATGAAACGTGTGAGTTTAATCAGTCATTTAAACCAGGTGTAACACAGAAGGGCGTAAAATTCAATTAACCAACCAAAGGGGAAGTTCTTACAAAATAAAACGGAAAATAACCAAAAACCAACAACGAATACCAGAGCAAAGGAAAATTCAAAACTCATGGATCGTGACATAATCTTCTGCATGGTCCACACTTTGTCGAGTGTTAACTGAGTTAAAGGAAGCTCGGCTCAGCCTCTGATCAGTGATTATCATATAAGAAAAAGAAGCCTTGCTTCGTTCTAATTGGAACATGAATACCCTTAAACATATAAACACAAACATGAGAAGACACACCTTGCCATGTTTCCATACCATAACCTGTTTTGCATGTATCCACCTATGGATGCAAGAGGATTTCACTTGAAGAAAGAAGTTCTGCTCGAGCTCCTCTGATTTCACACCTGACCTGTGTTTGGACAGGTGGCCAAGGCTGTCAGCACAGGAAATGCTTCACTTGTTTGAATTTTCTCTTTTTGCCCCATATGTCATTTAAAGAGATGGTGAGGATGTGGCAGAGAAAGCAAAGGGAAAGAAAAAGAGGTTTGGCGATTGGTCTTTGGGCAAGCCCGTTTATGGGGTCCTATTCTTTTGCCATAATTCTTTATTTAAATATTTGCACTTTTACTTTGTATACTGGGAGGTACTGCCTGGCATTTCTGCACACTCAAAGTGCTAAAGTGTAATTTAGCGCATTTATTTGTGCCACGTTTATATGCAACTTGATTTGATGTTTTCTCAAAGCCTGGTGCACTTCTTGGATAGACATAAGCCATCATTAGGGGATTTGCCCTGATATAATCCATCCATCCATTTTCCTGACCCTACCACAGGGCCAACACACAGACACCCAATCCTGCACAGTCACATTCATTCTTATGGTCAATTTAGGATTACCAATTGTTTTTAGATAAAAGGAGGAAGACGGCATATCTGGAGAGAAACCACACATGCAGTGTTCACAGCACAGACAGATAGGGAGCTGAGATTTGAACCAGGAACATTCTTGCTTTTAGATGAGAGCATTAACCACCACACCACTGGGCAGCCTGACCCACTGTTTCTCACTTTCACTTGCAATTTAATGCAATTTTTATAAACTAGGCTGCAGGTTCAGACACAATTTTTGTTTTTCATTCAGTGTTTAGTGAACTCACACTTGTCACTTTCTGGTGTAACGTGAATTAAACTCTGCCTCAGTATTTGTTGTTTAGACCTGGTCAATACAACAGAGCCAAGATAAAGCGGGCAGTATCGCACTCCTGAGGAGGAGCAATACAGTGAAGATGAAATATGAATGTACAGAAGCAGCAAGAAAGTGAAAGACCCTGCGATAGTACAAGGGTTTGGACATGAGAGGGAGAGTTTTAAAGGAGTGTGTCAGGAAGAGGGAAGAGCCAAAGGTTTTTTCCTTCTTTTTCTTTTATGTGTGTGTGTGTGTGTGTATGAATGTGTTATTGGGAAACCAGCTGGAGGTAGAGCGAGGGCTTGATTCTTTCAAGCTGTGCCAGCTGGTGCACCTGTTTCAACTGTTTAAAAACTCACTTACTAAGATGCATTTATGTCACGAGATCTAGTGTCCTGGCAAGCGAACACTGTCTACATGTACATACTGAGCTTCAAGTTAAGATAGTCAAACCTAATGCCTCCAAGCAGAAAATGTCACCAAGTTGGATAGAAATTCTCATCACTCAGTAACAGCAATACCTCACAACATCAAAAATGAGTCTGTTTGAGTTTGTTAAAAATTAGTCATTAGCCTGGATTCCAAGGGAATCAAAACAGTTTTTATTTTCTACATTCTTTGACAGAAACAGAAAATGGTGAGAGACTTTAATCCTTTTACAGTTATAATTATATGCTATTCTCACTGGTAATAGCAGATTGTCTTAAATAAATGCATGCTTATCAATGTTAATTTTCCTTTTTCGACTTGTTGGCTTGAATGTTATTTTAACCGCACCACCTGCAGCCTATGACTGTTTCATGTTTTTCCTCATCAGTTGCCTGAATTAGTTGACCTATGTAGAAGTATGTTTCTGTGCATCATGCTAATGCTTGTTTTTGTATGCTTTAACAGACTTTATATGCAGAGGTGGGTGAGTGTGTAGGGGTTTTAAATATGTGCGAGTCAATGTAGGCAACGGTATGTCTGCTTTAACATCCTCTGTGTATTCCACCAGCTCGTCATCAGATTGTTATGTGACTGGTGTAGCCAAATTATATATTGCCGGCACACAAGGCACCAACAATATATATTTATAGCGGACACACGTAGCGTGATGTGATAAGAAATCAGGATTTATCTGAAAGTTCTCATTATCTGAATAAGCCTTATTTAACCTCGTTTTAGGGCACCACCTTCAATCGAAGGAAAAAGACAGAATCTTACGATTCTGGTATGTTAAATTAATAATCAATGATTAATTAATAACTAATAAATTCCAGTCTTATATAGTCGCTACTCGTGAATTCTCGTTGTGTTGGACTCACACTTACGTAAAGAACACATACACAAAAGCCGGTTGATTTTATATATATATATGAACTATTTATTAAAATGACATGACCAAAGACAGGAACCTTAAGACAACAGGAGAAATGCTTTGAATATGGATGATTATATAAGAAACACTTAGTGAATTGAAAAGAACTAAGGGGAGGGGATGAATGGATACCGGAATCATTCAAATAGTCTAGGTTTGTTACTATTTGACTTCAAAGGCTATCAACTTGGGTTAGTTTATCATTTTAACAGCGAATTCTCTCGACACCCACCGCATACCGTCTGAAATGTAAGAACAGGGCAGATCTTACGGTCAGGTCAGCTCCAAACCACAGGTAATCGTCAGCGGGTCCCACTGGGTCTCTCTCTCGGTTCCGCGTCTCGTTGCCTTCGTTGTGGTTGACTTTCAGGGACTGGACCGGTCGCTTTCCTGGGTTCCTTCTGGTAGCTTGAAGACGAACGGGTGGTGTGTCGGAATTCACGCAAATAATGATAAAACTGTCCAAGGGTCGAGTTGGTTTTGGTTGCTGACCAACTCTGATGAGGTGAACTTAAATTCACAAAAGATTGACAAAAAGGTTGACAAGCTGAACGCTGGCTCCTTTTTCTGATCAAAAAAATAGGTGAGGAGGCTGCAGCAGCAGAGTTTAAAACGTGCTATAGAGAGGAGACAGAATGACGGATGAACAAAAATCCAAAACGTATCTTTCTACTACATTCTTCTCTTTCTGTCTTTGTTCGGACCTTCTTCTTCCATCTCATCTTCCTCTCCTGCCATTTCCAAAGACTCTCCGCCAGACTCTCATTCCATCAGTTAGAGCTCTCTGCTCTTCATCTTCTCTACTGATCTGGACCTTCAATATACTCTTTCAATATTCCGTCCATATCCTATTCAAGATCTTATGCGAACTGGGCAAAACTCTGACTTTTCCTCGCGGTTTCCGGAGTTTGATTCACGGAGGCGGGGCATGACGTAGGCCTACGCTACACTTTCAGCCCATGGTATGCCTGAAACTGTTGTGACGTCTGCCTGGACGTATTTTGTAAGGCGACCTGCAAAGAGGTTTGCGTCAAAGGAATTCGACTCCTGCATTCCTCCGTCTCATAAACATTTGTTCAGAGGATTCTAAAACGACATAACTTGTTAAGATATAAAGGGTAAAGATATAGCATAAACTTAGGATATAAAGACATCAAAAACAACATAACATAACACAACAAAACATAAAATGATGGTTATGAGTCTCAAAATTCAGATGGATATCTGTAAAGTTATGACGTATGAATAACGAACCAACCAATGTTATTTTCCTGTGTTAAACACAGAATACAATAAGAAACAGCTGATTATTGGTTAATAGTTGCATTATTCCATATAAATGTCACATGTCATATGCAAATTGTTGACTTACTTTTGGGTTTAACTATTCAGTACTATGAACCACTCGGGGGCAATGTGGCTCCATAAGCTGATTAGTAATTTTCCAAAATCATAATATCTTCTGTATCGTTCCACGTACGATCATGAAAAAGATATTAAAATGCAGCTTGTGATATCACTGAGAACATGAAAGAACTTGTACAAAGATACAAAGCACATTTATTACAGTTTCAAGATTCAGCTAAAAGTGATTCTGGGTGAGATCCTTTTGAGAGGTCCATGCTGCGACTGTCTCTGTTTTGAGTCAGAGTCAGGGCAAACTGTCACCATTGTTTACTTTGAACCATATAGGGTCGTAAGGGTCCTGTTCTGGTTTTCCCCAATACTCTCCTGAGAGGGTCCGTTGTTTGTTCAGCTTAGTTAGCACTAAGCTATTGATGCATTTATCTAAATTTATGGCACAGGTCTGTGGAAAGAGGGGCTGAGAAAACTCCCCCAAAATGCTTTTGTGGGCAAAGGTGGTTGTAAATTTCTCTTCTTTGATGTAGAATCCCCCATCTGGTATTTCCATACTGACCATCCCCACAAAAGAATGTTGCCGTCATTTAAAATCTTAAGTTTGTATTAAATTCCACACTTGAGTTCGCTACACTAGAGCACAGTATTTAGTTATAACCTTGTGATTTCCATAGCATAAAATTGTTAATTGAATATAACTCTAAACTACAAAAAAGGAATTCTTACACTGGAGCATATTTTCGGTTGTAAACATTAGGCCATTAGACATTAAATCCATACACTGTTCAATAAATAAGGAAATTCAAGTCTGTGTGTAAATGTATTTGTTTTTATTTTAACGTTTTAAAGTTATGTACTCCAGTTTCCATGTACCGTTAGGCATGTCCAACAGAAGTGAACAGAATGTGTCCCAAAAAGTTTTATCTGGATTCTGTCAGTGGCTGCTGCCAAATTACATAGCACTGCTTCTTCACATAAGTCTCCAAAATAACTTTTCCATTTCACATACTGTGCTATATATCTGAAATTTATGTAAGCAGACACACAATGAGTTTGATGATTTATGAGGATTAAGTTTAACCCTAACCCTGGAACTTGAGGCAAATGCTGTATCGTCTAATTTCCACAAGCTGTCTTATTGAGTGCACAGAATAGCCTACCAAATTAAAATGATTTCCCAGAGTCATAATTGTTGATAAACTGGACATATTTCTCATTCCATGTGACATGGAGATATCATGGCATGTTAGGGACTGTGAAGAAGCATGAGTGACACTCCATATCCACAGATCCATTGGTCCATCTCTGGAGAGGACAACCCTGTGACAGGCTGGGAAATAAAAAAATTTTTTCTTTTGACATTGACATGAGATTGTTTTGTGCGTCAGGAGGAGTACATTGCAAGTGGTGGATTGCAACTAGAGGGTATACTCAAAGATCACACCGATCTACCAGCCCAAGATGATTAAGATTACTGAGCGTTTTCTCTTGGAGCTCTATGCTAAACTGAGCATGGTTTTGGAAAGTGGGATTACAAAAGAAAGAGGTCTTTTATAATAGAATTGTCCTAAAGAAAGCTGGCTGACTGGTAAGGTATCTCTCCCTGTTATCTCTGAGTTGCTCAAGTACTTTGAGACATGCAAATGTATTTGTTGGCATGGTAGCTAGGGTCACCTTGTGATTTGAACATGATCAGTTTAAACATGTAGTTCTGAAATTCTCAGGGGACCATGGCTACTGGTTAGAATGTGCTCCCTCTGCTCAACAACCCCCTCACCAGGCAAGAGGAATGTTACAATACTGTCCATGGTTGGGCTCAGTTAAAGGTAAAGATCACAATAGGGCACCTGAAAATCCAGTGGCACTGCTTGAATAGCATGCGGTGTGCTATACAATGTATACAATGTCTGCCACAGGAGCTATGGATGGATGAACCAGACCCTGACCCAACAGATATGAAGCCAAAACCTGCTGTGAAATGCAGCTCCAAATGCAGTGTGGTTTGGCTATAATGCAGACTCTGAAACACGAGGAAGCTCAGAGTCATATTTTGTTAAGCTCCTTAACTGAAAAACATATGACACTATGCACATATTTATTGTCTTTGATATACCGCATTTGCATTTCTGTGATTGCGAAGATCCCACTGAATAGCCAGCTCGCCATGGTTCAGGCTTGATGTGCAGCAGGTCTCAGTGGGAGCACACTGTCGACTGCTATGGAGAAGCTGGACACACGTTGAAGGTCCTCCTCATGTCCTAGATCCTGACTCTGTTTGGCTCAATCAGGTTCTGGTGGTGTCTGGTAAGCACTGAACTCCCCACCTTCCACTTCAAAGTATGACAATAAATATCATTACATTGTGTTACTGTGTCCAGCCTGTTTACTGTGGGTAAATTGGATTTTTATGCTTTTTACTGACAGGTGTATGATTTGAAACTGTGATTTGATTTGATTTCTGTGAAATTAATGTAAAAAGGTTTGAAAAATGGTTCCGTATGGAGCAGAAATTGTGCTCATATCTGCCAGCGAAGAGTTAGTCTCCACAATAGCAGCAATCCTCTCTTCGTGAGCTGTCAGCTCCTGCCTTTCTGTGCCTCAACCTGTTGCCTTTGTGCTGTTACCGTCTTCTTGACATCCAATTAATGTCAAACTCTCTGAGCCGGCTTCATTAACGGTTACACTTTGACACCGTCAAAGCTGACGGTGTCGATGGACACTTTGACGGTGTCTAAAAAAAACAAATTATATCTTTATTACTTTCATGGGATTAAAGGGTAAATACTAGCTGTATGTTAGCAAAATGCCAAGACAGACAGACATCAGCAGAGATCTTAGCTAAACAGTTGTTGAGGCCCATAAATTTGGGAAGAGTTATTTCTTGAGACCATTATTCTATAGTTAGACAGATCATTTGGAAAAGTTTAATGTTCAAGACAGTTGCCAATCTATCCCTGAGTGGACATCCCAGCAAGTTCCCCCCATAGTCAGCATTCCTAAGAGGAAAAATAGAACACAAAAGTAGTTTTCAGATTTATGACAACACAATTTGCAAAAGACTGAACAAGTATGGCTTGTTTGGAAGGGTTACTAAGATGGAGCCTCTCATCTCTTAAAGGAACATGACAGGATAGCTTAGGCTAGCAGACTTGCATCTGAACAAACCACAAGACTTCTGGAACAAGGCCCTTGAATAGATGTGACAAACCTGGAGACATTTGATCCCAATGCACAGCCCTATGTTTGGAGAAAACCAAATACAGCATGTCAGCACAAGTACCTCATGCAACCTATCAAGCAACCGAAGCAACAAAATCACAGGGTGTACTTTTTATTTCTTAAACATTGCTTCTGCATTTTGAGCTTGTTATCTTTTTAGCCAAATAATGATTTAGTAAATAAAGTCAAATATTTAGTAAAATATGTTAGTTGTTACTGATCTGAGATTACTTGAGCAAATGATTTCTTTATTATGTCTAATAAGTACAACTATAGAATTAGATGTATGATTTATTTATTGTGTGTTTCTGTTGGGAGGTTAAGCAGGAAAACAAGGTCCTAAACATAATGTCAGCAGGCATTCTTGGTTTGAAGATGCCTTCAAGCAAGTACATGCCATGGAATAATTTCGTTGTTATTGTTAGACTGCACTTTAATTTGAATAATGATACAAATGACAAATTAACAGTTATATTTAGCTTTGAGTTATGCTTTGAGTCCTGCCCCCTCTGCGTTTGGTCAAAAGTTTTAGTCGGTATTGTTAAAAACTGTGGACATGTGTATGTACATGTATGTATATATATATATATATATATATATATATATATATATATATATATATATATATATACTGTAATGGCCGATTGCAGTACATTGTACATGTGTTGCATTCAACAACAGTTGGACTTGGAAAAACAAAGTACGTCAGTAAGAAGCTGGATTTCTTAGTCAAGTATTAAGCCTAAAGCATTTGTTGAGGGTTTTTCTAAAGATTTTTTTTAACTAAGTTAGATTCAATATATAACTGCTGACAACATTTGTTATTGATAACAAAGCAAAACACAAAAGTAAACTGGATTATTTGAAGTTGCGCGTGGGAATAGGGACTTTATAATTCTACTCTATGTGACATAACATTACTCCATAAATCATAACTGCTCACTGCGCTATTTCTAGGTGGCCCCATGTGGTTGTATTATATTGTATTTTAGTTTACTTCAGACATCCATCCACAGAATTACTCACATCACAGATAAAGGATTTGTTTTTTCATATTTCCCTTTTTAAAACAATGTCAAGAGGCAATAATTCAGTTCTATTGCTTCCTCATTGCTTTTCTTGACAAAAAGTGTGCCTTTAGGAAAAAGGATTAGCAAGCGTCAAAGAACAACATATTGCATGTCTTTAGGAATAGAAACTGGTCTCTACAGTGTTATACAGAAGCATGACAGGCCTTGAAAACATGTCAGTGCTATAAACACTATTTTTTACAACCATTACAACAGGAATGTTCCCCTAGATATGAGGCTAATAGGAAGCCTTAAAAGTAATTTTGGATTGATACCCAGGAGAGTGTAAAAAGTCATTTTGACCTGTTTAAAGCTTCATGGATCACATTTAGCCTCAGAAGCCTGATGTGTTCTCAGGGAGTAATTATTCTTGTAGCACTCTTAAAGAAAGTGAACATGACAAGCTTGTTTTGTGAGCTGTGTACAGAGGAGTTTCCTGATAGAAATGTTTTTGTCTGTAATTTTGTTGTCAGATTTGGAGTTCAGAAAGTAGCACAGCATGAGACACGTTTTGGGGGCTCTGGCTTTGGCAAGTTCTTGTAACTTCAAGCCTTGTCAGTTTTTCTCCTACCAGAATACTTGCTGTACATTATCATAATCTTTCTTTTTCTTTATTGCTTTTCCTGACTTCCTTTGCCCCCTTTTCATATAGTCTCTCTATACTCTTCTCTAACCATATGAATACCCAGAGTAACACAAACATTTAATATTCATTGTTTGTTGTTCCCTGCATGTCATGAACAAAACAGGTTTTCTCATCTTTCACACTGTATTTTCTATCCCATAATCAATTGCTTGGTGCTAAAGCCTTTGCATGGAGGTTCATTTTTATTCAAGACTGTGAGTTTAATTTCCCGTGAGCATTTGGAACACAAAACACTTCAGGGCAATGTTGCAAATTGCACATTTCAGGTTGGATGGTCTGGAGTGCATAGTTAATGTTAAGCTACCGTAGAACATACATTGATATATTTGATTTGATTTTTTTGTTCTCAAGTGTTTTTGGTGTAAAATGAAGACAGCTGACTTGATTTACAGTATCTAACAGCAGCATGCAGTGTAATAACTGCTTTGAGTTTTAACAGGTTCTCTGTACATTGTCAAGAAATAAATGGCTGAATTATGAGCTTCATTGCAAAAAAAACAATGAGGGGACTAGCGATGATTTTTTGACCTTACTCGGATTTACTCATAGCTAACAACAATTACATTTTACATTCATATTTCTCTAAACAGGACATATTTATCTTGGTTTTAATTAGTATGTTCAGAGTAATGGGCATGCATTCAGCAGGACTCATAACAGCAACTTTAATTAATTGTGTCAATTAAGCTTGTTCCTTATTGAATTATTAATTTAGTCTCATTTTCACATTCTTAATTAATTGTCCTGGGACTTGCTCGCCTTTTTTATGTCACACCATCACATTTTTTTCCTTGTTCTGTAAACAAATGTGAAGCAGTAGAAATAGAAGACATACACATTTTTTTTTTTTTTATGACATGCACTGTACTATCAAAGCTCTGCACTATTGAGTACACAGATGTAAAATCTAAATATGTACTGTTTTCATTCAGTTCTTCTTTTTTGTTTGAAACTGAGATGGAATTATATTATCCATAAAGCCTGACATTTCCCGTACTTTTTGTCTGTGTAAATTTTGCTCAAACAATATTGCCATTTATTTTTGGCATCCAGTAGAGTTTGTTTCTCTTCCAGACAAGTGCTTATTACACTTTACATTGCACTTTTATTCAATTTTACACTTCTTCACGTGTTAATGTTCCCTTGCTGTTTATTCTCACTTTAGGTCTGGCAAACTTGGCTAGGTTTTAGAAAATATAATGTTTTGTCTATACCCTTTCACAACTTGAAGCATTATCTTTCAAGGAACTTTAATTCCCAGGAGGTTGACAAGATCATAAAAAAGACAAAAAGGCTCCAAGCTGTCCATTTTTGGCCAAAGTACAATCACGCAACCATCCACAAAGTGTTTTGCAAAGTGTCTGTCCTTTCCCAAACAGTTTTATAGGGTGAAGACTTTTACTCATTCTACAAATGCATGCATAAAAAATATTTTACACAAAGTAAGTGTGTATGAAAAAAAAATGCATAAACTGATATCTGCACAAATTAAATGATGTTTATTCTGTGTCCATTCTATGAGGAATCATGAGATTGGACTTAAGAATTGCAGTCTTCTAACGTCTTTTTCATCAAATGATGTACCTGTGGGTCACTAAAGCTGTTTCATTATCAACAACAGGAAATATCTTACATTAAATATTGGTTACTTGTGATATTATGTGCTCGTCCTTTGCAGGAAACACATTTGTGGACATAAATAATTATATAATTAATTTAAATAAAGAGTCATTATTGTAAGATCCTTTGTGTTATTTTTAATTGGATAAATTGTGTTGATAGAAGAGATTATATAAACAATATTGCCAAAAGCATTCACTCACCCATCCAAATAATTAAATTCAGATGTTCCAATCACTCCCATGGCCACAGGTGTATAAATTCAAGCACCTAATGGAAACTGCTTCTACAAACATCTGTGAAAAACTGGGTTGCTCTCAGGTGCTCAGTGAATTCCAGCATGGTACCGTGATAGGATGCCACCTGTGCATCAAGTCCAGTCATGAAATTTCCTCGCTGCTAAATATTCCACAGTCAACTGTCAGTCAATGGTATTATAACAAAGTGGAAGCGATTGGGAACAACAGCAACTCACTCATTTTAAAAATGACAGAGCAGGGTCAGCGGATGCGCAGAGGTCGCCAACTTTCTACAGAGTCCATCGCTACAGACCTCCAAACTTCACATGGCCTTCAGATTAGCTCAAGAACAGTGCGTAGAGAGCTTCATGGAATGGGTTTCCATGGCCGAGCAGCTGTATCCAAGCCATACATCACCAAGTGCAATGCAAAGCATCAGATGCAGTGGTGTAAAGCACGCTGCCACTGGACTCTAGAGAAGTGGAGACACGTTCTCTGGAGTGACGAATCACGCTTCTCCATCTAACAATCTGATGGAAGAGTCTGGGTTTGGTGGTTGCCAGGGGAACGGTACTTGTCTGACTGTATTGCGCCAAGTGTAAAGTTTGGTGAAGGGGGGGATTATGTCACGGACCACAGGACACAGATGCAGGGTCGTTTCAGAGCAAGAGTGTTTATTTATAATAAACAAGTCAAGGATCTCCAGACAGAGCAAAACAAGGGGCTATGAGATACTAATACACTATACTCAATAATTAGGTTTGAGGCTAGTGTAGCTATAAAACTGAATCAAAATCAAACTCACTCCACTCCAGGAGGAAAAACTAAAAACTATAAAAGATTATCTTTAAACTTAGTGCACTCTTCTAAAGAGGTGAAACAAACAAAAATCACTCTCCTTCTAACTGAGGCTCTATGAAATTACAAATAATTAAACGCAACCGCTACTTTATGAAACATTGCTATGATAGATTTAGCAAGAACAAAAACCACTCCTTAACGGAGGAACAAAACAGGCTATGAAAATTTACCGTGAACTAAACTAAAGCTATGGAATCAATTACAAATGAAGATAGCCCTGAAGGAGGATCACTCAACATCAGGCTCAAGGAAATCATGACTTTGGAACACTTGGAATGGCTAGAATGACGAACTCTCAACAGATTGTTGCAACACACTGGCACAAGACAAGGGAGACTATTTGAGCACATGAGGAGCCATGGGGAACAGGTGGAAACCCTTTGGGAATCAGGGAAGACAATCAGACACTTGACACAAGAGGAAAGACAAGGTACCTGAAACGAGAGGAGTAGTTAGTGTTTCAAAATAAAACAGGAAATGACGAGACAAGACATTAATCAAAACCTAAAACGTGACAGATTATAGTGTGGGGTTGTTCTTCAGGAGCTGGGCTTGGTCCCTTAGTTCCAATGGAATTAACTCTGAATGCTTCAGCATACCAAGAGATTGTAGTGTCTGATGTTTACCACCTGTGCAAAGTTGTTTTGGGAAAATAATAAGAAGTCTGGTAATTGCCAGCTGTGTAAGGGAGTCATGGGTATTAATCAGGACATTTTGAGAATAACATACTCCCCAGTAAGTTTGTCCAAGAATATGCACACACCATGTCCGGGCTTTGTGTTTAGTGATGGGTACATGCATCTTCAAGGTCACTAAGAACAGGCAGATTCTACTTAACGAAGACTGCACCCTCAGTAAGTCAGAGATTTGGGTAATCCGGGCTTGATGCATCAAATCTGTAATTCTGATATGGACCTAGTTGACAATAAAGGTTTCTGTGTTCGACCAAGTCTGTGGCAGCAGAGTTCTTCCTGCATCATCTACACACAGGCTGATTGAAGGCGACCATACCCAATACACCACAACATTTTGGACAATTTCATGCTCCCAACTCTGTGGAAACAGTTTGGGGATGGCCCCTTCCTGTTCCAACGTGACTGCGCACCAGTGCACAAAGCAAGGTCCATAAAGACATGGATGAGTGAGTCTGGTGTGGAAGAACTTGACTGGCCTGCACAGAGTCCTGACCTCAAACCGATAGAACACCTTTGGGATGAATTAGAGCAGAGACTGCGAGCCAGGCCTTCTGTCCAACATCAGTGTCTGACCTCACAAATGCACTTCTGGAAGAACTGTCAAAAATTCCCTTAAACTCACTCCTAAACCTTGAGGAAAGCTTGCCCAGAAGAGTTGAAACTGTTATAGCTGCAAAGGGAGGGCCGATCATATTAAACCCTATGGATTAAGAATGAGATGTCAATAAAGTTCATATATGTGTAAAGGCAGATGAGTGAATAATTCTGGCAATATAGTGCAGGTCTCAGGTAGTATCGGGGGTTTTGTGTTACAAAGCATTGCATTGATAGACATTTCATCCTTTCGTTCATTAATCAAGGTAAGTACTAGTAAGACAGAGGCATTAGCTTATTATATAGGCCACAAAGACAATTACAAAAAAAGTCACAATCAGTTCATTTAAAAATAAATGTGGCTCAAAAGATACATCAAAGATACAAAAAGGAATACATATGATATTATGACAAAACATATGTTTATGTAAAAAACGATATACATTATTAAATATTTTCTAACTGACAAACAGAAAAAGTTAAAACATTATGTCTAAATGTACATCAAAAGCAGTCCACCCTGTTAATCAGCTGTTTTTTCCTAACAAAATATGTTAGTCTTTTATATTCTAATTTTAACGCAAAACTGTTATTCTCACACACTTATGGGATTTAAAATAAATATGTATATTTATATGTACAGATTCTTTTTTTTCAAACTTGACAACTTTAGTGAGATTAGGTGGAACTTGGAAGCAGGGAGAAGCATCTTTATATGAGATGGAATGAAATTGCTAAACTATTCATCAACTGAGATCGTCTGAAGTGCAAGTATGTGAGCACACATACACACATATGAATGAACACAGACACAATTTAAGTGCACCGTTCTCTCCAAGCTCCCTTGAATCAGCATAACAGCCTTCCACATTAAGGCAGTAATGTCTGGGTGTTATGAGTTGCCGGAAAACACAAGCTTGTGCTACTTTTACTTCCTGAGATGAGTCATGCTCTAAGGAGATTTATTCTACAGGGTTGATGGAGAAGCCATAATCTATGTACGTATCTCAGCATCAATCCCCAACCCCCTTCTCAGCTGCTTGCATTTCATTATTAAACTTTGTGCTGTAGAATCTTAAAACCAGGCTCGGTCCACTGTGTACTGTATATCATAGTGCTGAATTAGGTCTGTTGGCATTATAAATTGGGTTGGGCCAGAATAGATTCACTCACCATCTGAAGTAACTTCTTTTGAGATAATTCTTTGGTCACTTGAATAAAAGCGTCTGCCAAATGCATAAACAACAACATTGCTTTGGGGAGAAACTCAACATTGTTTTACAAGGGCCCAAAAAAGCTTCTATTTGTCATTGTTTGGGTTTTTTGTAATGTTATTGTTTTTTCCCTTTTCTCTTTTTTTAGTTATCTTCAACTTAACTTAACTTAACTCCTCCACGGCATGTTGCCCTCACAACTTTTATACAGCACCTGTTTGTATCCATTCCATCAGACTCTGCAGTATATGTGCTCCTCACTTTTCACCACTTATTTGTCACATTATTTTTGCCCTCCTTGTTTCTGGCATTTCTTGCACTCTTGTATGAGAAATATAAAACAGGAATTGAGTAAATATGAAAACTTTTGCCTCTTTTCCAATAGTTTTGTCCAGAGTAATGTTTTTTTGAAAATGTTGTTTGTGGTTTTGGGAGCATTGCTTCTTACTGTTTTTATTTTTTTTATCTTTAGGTGTTTTGCTCAGTTGACTGATTTCCACATCTGTTTTCAAATTTTTTGCCACTTCCTGTTCTTTTCTTCTTTAATAGTAGTCACATATATGACCTTGAACTCGAAATTATTGAAGTAGTTCAGTTTGGACTTTCTTTGTCTCTGGAACTGTGCTACTGGTCAAAGAGCTAATACTAGTAATCATGCTCTGGGATTATAACCATAAAACTGTGTGTAGTTTCTGAGCAGACAATTTTTCTTTTACACTTTTATGAATCCACCCATACATATGGTTTATTTTCATTCCTTTCTATCTAAACCTAAATGCACATGCACAAACCCCATTTCCAAGTCAATTTAGACTAAAAAGGGTGAGGACACTTTCCTAATTACTAATTTAGCATATAAAAACATTGTTTTCACCACAAACATAGGACAATGACAGCAACAAGGAGAACAATTTTTACTTTAATGTAAAATGCATGAAAAGGGAGAACATTTGAGGAGTTTGATTTGCTAAATTTTGGAATCACAAACGGAGCAAAAAATGTGAAATGTAAAAGAAAAAGAAACGGAAGCAACCAACTCTTTGAATTCAGATCAAAGGACACCTGAGAGCTAAAGAGATTGCAGATGATAAGCCAAAAGTACATTGGAATCAGGACAATATAAGTATGACTGGAAACTTCTGCTTTATCTGCAATGGATGAACTTAGAGCCTCTGTAATAAAAAGCCTAGCAAGTGAAATTTGAATGAAGTATACTATGTTGGTTGTTATTTATTAGCTTTTGCAAGCCTAAAACAGTTGTTAAACCCATCTTTATGCTAAAGAGAGAGCTGAGTCGGAAGGTGAAGCTGGCGATTTATCAGTTACTCTATGTTCCAACCCTCACAGCTGGGGGTCCTGAAAGTTTTATTTGGTTATTTCTCGGCTGACTTGGGAATGCCTTGTTGTTCCTTTTGAAGAGCTGGAGGAGGTGGAGAGGGAGGTCTGAGGAGCTATGCTTAGACTGTTGTCCCCGCAAACTTGTCCCAGATAAGCGGTTTAAAATGGTAGGCTGACTGGATGGAAAATTTGCCCCGCAAAATGTATCCCTCTCCTAACTGCAATAAGCAGATTTTTATGCATCACCAAATGCTGGCATTCTCTACTTGTGGGCAACTGTGAGTAAGAGGCTAATGAGTGAAGCGGTCAATGAGATTTAGAGAAGGACAGATGGAGTGACTATGTGAGTGAATGGCTGATGGCAGATGGAATGACTGAGAGTGGGAGAAGGATGGTGATCAAGGCAGGAATATGCGAGAGAAGAGTGATTGCTGTTGAATGAGCATTGGGAGCATGTGTGTGTTTCAGTGTGTTAGAGGTACGGGTGGGTTGTCCTGCCAGTCTCTAATTGTCTTTGTCTTAAATTGCAATTCCATTGGTCTGCCAGTGGCCCCATTAGGATGACCTTCAGTTGCTAATGGAGGGGAATGCGAACAATGTCGCTCATCATAGGGGGCATGGAAGAAGTGTAGGCTGTGTATGTGTATGCACACGAGACAGATGAAGGGTATAAATGTGTGTATGTAGGGAGCAAGACAATAAATATAAACATATCAATATTAACATTTGATGTTGAGTCGCGTAGAAAGTCAAGATAAAGAATAAAACATCACCTGTTAACACCTTAATGCTAAGGGTTGTGGTGAGCAGATGGACAGGGAAAGACTTTTCTATGACAGCATGGAAAAAGGAGGAGGGCAATAAGGGGACTTGTATAATATGAAGACAAACATGTTTAGTTTTCAACCCTTTTTCTGACAAAACACATACTTACATACACTTCCCTTGTTCTTCAAGGACAAAATGCACCATTCTAACATGCTTACCTACCCAACCCTTCTGAACAGTTTGCCCACTATACTGGCATTTTTCATTTTATTTAATATTTGTCATCTGTTGCATCTTAAACGTCAACACTGCTTATGGTGCAAATGTTATTCTAAAAAAGGCCTTCAGTCCCAAGGTGTACAACTCCTATACGCACTCACAAATGCTCATGTAACCACTGTATCCAGAGCATTATCATGTACTCACTCACTGAACACCTGTTCACCTTTTTTGCATACAAATTTGCAAAAGTAAACAAGCACTGTAAATAGATCTGCCCACCACATTGGATCAGATTTTATACTAAAGATACATACACTATGTTGGCATGTCACTGCATTGCTACTAACAAAGTACAATGACATTTATGATGACCTGTGGTCCACAGTAAAGACTCCAGCTTCTGATGGGCATTCACAGTCAACTCATTTTCTGCCTGCAATCAGCGCAGATGGGTTTCTCTCATCATCTTTGATTCATGAGTATGGATGGTATTGAGGAATTGCGCACCTTAGCAAACTACACTAAATCTAGGTAAGTGCTGCATGTTGTAGGAAAAAGTGCACATACACACAGACAGTCCTCTTAGAGATAAAAACATGGCATTCTTGTCCTGCCTTGTCCTTGACAAAGAGCTGTGTTTCTTAAACAGAAATCAATCATGTTAAGAGACAATTAGAGGCCCATAGGAAAACACTCACTTTTCCTTTTACCTGCTTCTCCCTGTGTTCTTCTGTCACAGCTTTTTCATCCATTGGATATTTTAGGGGAAAATACAATGAAAGACATTCTCCAAATATGTTTTTTGGAGAACATTATTATTCTGAGTTTATTTAAAACAGTAGGAGTGAGTGAACTGAAACCTGTTATTAGACAATAGTCTTGGCTGGATTAACCTATCCTCGACCTATAGGGGCAAAAAGCAGCAGCTTTAGTTAATTATCAACCGTAACGGTATAGTAAAACCACTAACACATTATTTTATCATATACTAATGCACAGAAATAACAAAGACAGTCTTGATTTTGGAATTTGTTTTCTTTGCCCATTTGGTAATCTAACCCCTGAAAATTCTTTGCAAAATAATTTTTTACGGTTACTTTTTGGGCAATTTTATCTTTATTACACAGTGGTGTGGTGGTTAGCACCGTCACCTCACAGCTAGAGGGTTCCAGGTTCAATCCCTGCCTGGGGCCTTTCTGTGTGGAGTTTGCATGTTCTCCCCGTGTATGCGTGGGTTCTCTCCGGGTACTCCGGCTTCCTCCCACCATCCAAAAACATGCATGTCAGGTTAATTGGTGACTCCAAATTGTCCGTAGGAGTGAGTGTGAGCGTGCATGGTTGTTTGTCTCTATGTGGCCCTGTGATGGACTGGCGACCTGTCCAGGGTGTACCCTGCCTTTCGCCCGATGACTGCTGGGATAGGCTCCAGCCCACCCGCTACCCGATTAACGGACTGTCGGTATAGAAAATGGATGGAACCCCACACAAGGTGCATTTGGACCAGTTCTAAGGTCTCTTTGAGGGTTAAAAGGACTGGGGGGCACCCTAAAGGACAAGCCTAATTGGACTTCTTACCCATTAGTGTTTGCACTCAAAATAGAGACGCTGACGTGCTGCCGGGTAGCAGTCCAATTAAAATTTTGTCGGAATTCTTCAACTGGCAAATTAGTTTAATAAACACTGGTCTTCTCTGGCCATCCTTTTTATGTGTTTTTAATGGCTAAGATTAAGAAATGTTGTTTACATGGTTGATCACTGTACACTTAAGTCGTCTAAATCTATCTGTAAATGCTGTCTCACAGACGGCTCTCGTCACGCTCGGAATGCTCCTCCACTGAAAAGACTATAAAAGCAATTTTAGAAAATACAATTCGCCACAGGCCACATGGTGTGGTCACTAAAAAGAAGGGAAACATTATCTCATAGTTAAAAGAACTACACTGTAAAAGGGTTCCTGCTGTCCATTGCAATTTATGGTGGAACTTATAATGCATTAAGACAACCTGCCTTCACCGCAGAAAGAGACAACCCTCACTGATTCAAAGGAGAGCAGGAATCAGGTTATATTCCCCCATAACCCTTAGCAAGTATTTTTCTTGCCTGAATCAAACATAGACAGAAAGTAAAAGTTAAAAAAATTATGTCTTAATGTAAGGGTAAGTTCTTGGTTTCCCCATCTACATATGTGCAAGACCTGTGTAATGTAAATTTCATCATCAGAACCAATCAACAAAGGTCGAGAGTCCCTCTGAGGCTGTACACATGCAGCCTGAAAATGTATAACTTTACACAATTTCAAGGGTGCCTACAATGTGTCTACCTCGATTAACTTGCCATTGGACAGTGGTGCCAAAACAAAGAAGACGACAAACATAAGAAGGACAACATATAGATGCTTGTTTTAAGGGAGACTCTGTTTGTAGATTTGCCATTGCTCACGCATGTGAGGAAGGCCTTAACTAAACAGTAACTGAAAATAAAAGTGATAATGGCCTGAAAATTCCAAAAGTACGTGAAAATAAAACAATTATTTCTCTCAGGGAAATCATGGTCTCATGATAGCAGGACAACTGCTGTAGCACCTCCAGTGATGTGGATGTCCTGTGGCCACCTGTCTGTCATGGTGAAGGGAGAGCGGAGCCAGAGGGCAAGGCTGTTGATTTATCAGTTAATCTATATGTCAACCCAGACCTACAGTCACATGATCTTTCTTTAATTTCTCAGTTGAGTGAGGGCATCTATTTATATACCACAATAAGCAAAGCCATGTGTTAACTATGGAATTTTTCCGTGATTACTCATTTGGAGCAGATTATCATTATATTAGTATTTTTGTCACGTCTGTGTTTTTGTTTTTTTTCATGCTTGCTTTCCTTATCACACACCTCCTTAAGAACGCATGCAGTGTGAGCCCCCACACCTGATTGCATGAAGAAGCAGATAACAGAAGATACTGTTCAGAGTCACACAGCATGATATTAAATTGCCCCTTTCAGTGGTTTGCTTTTTTTCCCCCTGCTGTTGTGGCAGTGTGGGTCTGAGTATTTATATGTTTTTTTTTTCAAGTGTGTCACCACTATGGTCATGTCCACCATGCACCGTATAGGTAAGGAAGCAATCTTATTTACACAGTATGCTACACATTATCGGTATCAATTTGCTCTCACTTCATAGTGTGTGTTTAATGTACATGCCTTGCATCATCAGACAGTTTGTCCCATGTGCAGCAAACTAGGAGGCTGAATTTCCAAAGGTCAGCTGTGCCATGCATAAACAGACACAAACCACTGGCCTGGATGTTTTCAGCTGCACGTGAGGTAGCTCACAACCAGATAAGCACAAATCAGAAACGGTGACAGTCAGAACCTTTAAGCCTTTGAGCTCCATCTGGTTTTGAGCCTATCCAAGAGTAACAAATCCCACCAGGTTAGGATGGACAGGAAGATAAACAAGGAAATATGAAGGAGCAGTGGGATTGATTGGATAAAGAAAAAAGAGGGCAACAGAAATTAACTACTAAAATATCTACTTCAGTGTGCGTGTTGGAAAGTCTCGATAGATATTTTCACTGTAATCTTTTTTTTGTTTGTTTTTTGTGTGTAAAATGTTCTCAGCACAGAGCTTGTCGAGGAAAGCCTACCTTGGTCCCATACACAAAAAAGGTCACACACTTGAGCTTGTGCTTATGGAATTATGCAATATGCCCTAACACAACTATGCAGATGACACTCAGATCTACGTATCACTGACGATAGGAGAATACAGACCTGTAGATACACTGTGTCACTGCATCAAACAGATCAGTGTGTGGATGCAAAACAATTTTCTCCAGCTAAACTGAAATTATTGTCTGTGGCCTACAGAAACAAAGAGAAAGTGTTATCAGTCACCTTGAGACTCTCTCTAAAACCTAATAATCAGGTTAGAAATATTGGGGTAATATTGTGCTAAGACCTTAACTTTACCAGCCACATTAAATCAATATCATCAGCAGCTTTCTACCATCTAAAAAACATTGCCAGAATCAAAGGAATAGTGTCTAAACCAGACCTAGAAAGACTAATCCATGTGTTTGTCTTCAGCAAGTTAGACTACTGTAACGGCCTGCTCACTGGGCTCTAAACGGGCTGTAAGACAGCTGCAGACATCCAGAATGCTGCTGCTTGAGTCCTGACTAGAACCAGGAAATACTACCATATTAGTCCAGTGGTCAGGTCTCTGCACTAGCTTCCTGTCGCTCAGAGAATAGACTTTAAAACAGCTCTGCTTATGTCGAAGTCTCTTCATGGTCTAGCACGAAAGTACATCTCTGATTTGCCATATGAACCAACTCAGACTCTGAGAACCTCAGTGAGGGGTCTCCTGCCGGTGCCCAGAGTCAGGGCTAAACAAGGTGAGGCTGTGTTTCACTTTTATGCTCCTAAAATCTTCATCTTCCAGAAGATATGAGACAGGCCTCAACTCTGACAATGTTTGAATCCAAGCTGAAAACAGTTCTATTTAGCTGTGCATATGACAACTGAAGGTATCTTATCTGCAATCTTCACTTTTTAATAATCAATTCATTTATTAATTTTATGTTTTAATGATTTTATTTGATATTATGTAGCTGTAAAGCACTTTGAATTGCCTTGTGTACAAATTGTGCTCTACAATAAACTTGCCTTGCCTATTACAGAAATATGCGACATGCAATTATCGGATCATATGCCTGTAATACTTACCACTAAGGCTGAATGATTAATTGCATTTGCGATAAAAATGTGAAAAAAAATCAGATTTTCTAATTGCATACTTTGCAATTTAAGTCATGTGACTTTCAACACGCAAAGGGCCAAAAAAAAACAGAAAAAACTTACCAGATGAAGATGGCCTCAAGCACAACCACGACAGCATTCGACACTGAAGAAATTTTAGAGTCTCAGAGGAGTAGTACTTCAGTTGTGTGGAATTATTTTGGTTTTAAAAAAGCACCAGGTATTGTGCAAAACATGCCTTGCTACTTGTGATGTACATTGCCTCTATGACTCCAACCACTAGGTGGAGCCTGGCGCCTGTGTTGTTGTTAACCTGTTGGGTGTCTCAAAGGCAACTAAAAGAAGAGCTAATAAAAGAATAACACAAGTCAATCTATACAGAGGTGTCTCCGTGTGCTTAGATACAAGTCCATGCATTATTATCATCATTACACTACAGTTGCTACCTCGTTTGGCAACACGACAAACTTGTTTCAACATTTAAAAAAACACCATAAAGCCTTATATGATAACTGCATGGCTCAAATGGTGACTAGCAGCGTATCACATTATCAACACAGCACCCAACAGGGCTTGTTAACGATAATGTTGGAAAGCGTGACTCCATATGAAACTTTGTCAAAACGGCACAATGTTTCTTTATCCTATGTAAGATTGTCTACTATAACAGAAATCCTATATTTGTTGAAAAATACAAAAGACGAGGAACTTACAATATAATCACTAATTCAATCACAATCGCAATAAGATCATTTTTCCATATTGTTCAGCCCTACTTACTACTGCAGACTCAAGCACAGGGGAAAACAATGTACCGTCCTCACGTCATGTGCTCGCATTCAATCCCTCAGCTTTTAATGAGTCTTGTCTCAGCAACCTGAGGTTCTGCTCCTATCAGGGCATCGAGGATCTCACCAATCATTCAAATTTCATCTATACTCTACCTCTAAGAACTAAGCACACATCATTTTTGTCAAAGTGCCAGAGAGCTATTAAATCTGCAAATTTTGTTTTGTATTGTTCAAATATTATTTTATAACAACTGCCACAGGCCTAAAGTTCTTTTTAATAGCAGGAGTATTCATATTTTGATTATTAAATCCTTAACATTAGGCTGTGTTCCAGCTGCTTTTAGACATACTGTTGTGCAACTCCTCATCAAAAAGAAAAATCTCAACCCAACTGTTCTTCCAGTTTCAAATCTACCATTTCTGTCCAAAATCTCAAAGAAAGTTGTTCTTAATCAACTCCAGATATTTTTAGACACCCATGACAGATGTGAAATGTTTTAAATCCTGCCACAGCACTGAAGTAGCTCTTCTTAGACTTTTTAATTACCTCCTTTAAACTGTCGATTCAGGGAACTCTGCTGTTTCAGTGCTTTTAGACCTGCCCGTAGCCTTTGATACAGTGGAACATAACATGCTGTTGTCAAGACCTGAACAATGTGTCGGTATCAAAGGTTTGTCCTTGACCTGGTTTAAATTCCACTTGACTGAGAGGAGTTAATTCAGGGGATTGTTTTTCCTCTTGCGCCCCTCTCACTTGTCCAATCTACTACAACAGTTATTAAATTGTCTAAGTGACCTAAAAATCTGGTTGAAGTCAAAACTCAATTTCAATAAGAGTAAGACTGAAGACAAATCCACTTGACTGTGGCATTCGTGGCTCTTTGACTCCATATGGCCGCTCTGCTGTCAGAAATCTCGGTGTGATTTTTGACTGCTCTTTGAAGATGGATAAGCAGAGCAGTGCAGTTGTAAAGGCTTTTTCTATCTACATCCCCCTCAAACATATGGGAAACGTTATACATGTTTCATTACACTTCGACTGGATTACTATTTTGCACTGTACACTGGTTTGGATTAATAATGTCTCTATCATTCATAAATTGTTCAGAATGCTGCATATCGTCTTTTGACTGGTGCGAAGAAGCACAAACATTTTACTCCGGTCTTGGCTTCCCTTCCGTTTCCAAACTGTTTTTAAGATTTTATTGCTGACTTTTAAAGTTTTGAATTGATTGACTCCATCTTACTTCGAAGATCTTTTGAACATCCACATCCCTGCAGTCAACCAACCAGTTTCTTTTAGATGTTCCAAGAAACTTAGAGGGGATAGAGCTTTTTCAGTGGCTGCTCCAAATCTACCCTAATTGTTTTCACCTAATTGTCTTCCCCTCTGTTTAGTGTATTTATACCCCAGCCTTTGTCTTGTTCGTTGCATGTTCGTCTTGTCATTTGTCTAGTTTTCGCGTTTTTGATGATTTATGACCAGAGATTTTGCCAGCCGATTTTGTACCTTTGCCTTGTCTATTCTTGCATGCCTGTGTACCAAACCTTGATACTGATACTGATTTTGGAAATCTGTTCTGTCTGAGTCGTGAGTCTGTTTTTTTCTTTACTTTCTTGTCTTTCTGAAAATCAAACACCAATAAGCATATCAGGTCTTTGGGTGGTTCAAGGTTCAACTCCCGGCCGGGGCTGGGGCCTTTCTGTGTGGAGTTTTCCCCGTGTATGAGTGGGGTTCTCTCCGGGTACTCCGGCTTCCTCCCACCGTCCAAAAACATGCAGGTTAGGTTGATTGATGTCTCTAAAATTGTCCTTAGGAGTGAGTGTGAGCGTGCATGGTTGTTTGTCTCTGTGTGTCCCTGTGATAGACTATAGCGACCTGTCCAGGGTGTACCCCGCCTCTCGCTTGATGACCGCTGGGATAGTTTCCAGCTCCCCCGCGACCCGACTGACGGATTAAGCGGGTATAGAAAATGGATGGATGGTCTTTGGGTGTCTTGGCCAACTAAACTTGGGAACCAAACTTGGATTCCGATTAGAAAATGCCCATTCTATCCACTGAGACTTGGCTGCCAAAAGTTTCGTAGAAAACAAAATTGCACAGCCAAGGACAAAGGCAGAAATGCAAACTTAAAAAATATCAATTGGTTTTAAGGATAAAACAATAAAAAACAGCTGGACAGTAGCACTGGTTACAGAACCAAGTAACAGATAAGAGATTATGAAAATAACTAGCAAACGTAACTGAGGACCTCTAGTTGATAGCAAATGTAGACCAACTGACAATGTCCTCCTCTATAGATGCTATATTTTTATTAGTTCTGTCGACCACTTCAGTAACTTCTTAGCATGTGTGCTTTTGCATTTTTTGCATTATTATCTTGAATAGATAATTGAAGTGGATTAGGGTCATAGTGTTATTAAAGATTGTATATGGAACATAGCTGTAGCATACTCAGTGATGCTCAATTGCTGGGACACTCTCCCACATGATCTCCCCTCTTTACCTGTCATGATGCAGGTGGAAAACATTAACGCTCTTATGCCAACTAGCAAAGCTTTCCATGAACAAACAAAAAAAAAACTCTATTATATGAGAGTCAGGGAGCAGCATCCAGACCAAATGTTTCTTCCTCCTTACCTGGACATGTAAATCAAAGGTTACACTTATCCGCTTTTTCATCTAACAGGATGAGAAACAGACCTGTAACACCTCTATTCTTTCATCACCCTTAGGAAAATAACAATTTTCTTCAGATTCATTCTCACCCGGACTATTGGAACTGTGTTAAGCATGTTTTATACCTGTGTTCAGGTTCTTTAAGGTTTTCACTGACATCGCAAGCTACACATGATTTTCACGATTTTACTTGGAATAATAAGGAAGAAATCATTATTTTGAAATATTGCTAACTTTTTCTATGGAGCCACATTGCCATCAAGAGGTCAGTGGCACGAAACAGTTAAGCCTAAAATAATTACGTAGTCAGATATTTACGTATTTTCCACACTATAAGACTCACCTGATTATAAAGCGCACCCTCAAATATGGGGTCCCTTTCTGTACTTAACCCATACATAAAGCGCACCTGATTATAAGGCGTATGTATTATGTAATGTTCTCTGATTGGTTTATCGTTGCCAGCACGTAGTGTATGTGTTATGGTCCTGTGTCAGCGGGAAATGGTCCGGCGGTCAAGGACAACATTGTCGGTCGTTTTTATACTTATAAACTTATAAACTGCACATCAGTCTGCGTCACCTATCTCAGACTGAAGAACAGGCACTCACTGGGACATGGGCAAAAGCTTTAATGATGAAACAATTCAATCGCTAAGTACAAGCTCGATACAATCTTTGCCCCATTGAGAGTGAATGGCTGGGATCCGCCTAACCCTGGATTCACACCAAACGCAAAGCGAGCGACAGAAGTGGCCAGTTGCCATTCTTTTCCAATGTAAGAGAGCAAAGAGGTGTGGTAAAAGAGAACGTGGTGGTAAGCGGCGCGAAGGGAGAGTGCACACATAAGGCGCACCGGATTATAGGGGGCACGGCCGATATTTGTGAAAATTTAAGGCTTTTAGGTGTGCCTTGTGGTCCAGAAAATACGGTATATGACTTAACTCAATTGATAGCCAATGTTCCTCATTGTTTCATGTTTTTCTCCATTGGTTAAACACAGGTTGATAACATTTAATTTTATTGATATGTGTATAACCTTACAGACACCGATCTGGATTTAGTATGTAAAGTATCTGAGACTCACAATATATTTATCATAATTCAAGATATTTTATTTCAAAATATGTTTATCTTTTTATGTTGTACATTATTTTATGACTGTTTTATATAAATTTACAATGAACTCATTGAGAGTGTGTTAAGTCAAAAGAATGGAGAAACTTATTAAACTCTTAACTTTAAAATTAAAACCTGCACTCCCACCTCCGAAGCTAAGCAATAAAGTTTTCAGACACAGTATTGGCTGAAAGTTGAATGTAAGCTCCGCCTTTGTGAGTAAAAACTCCGGAAAGCTGCCTGAAGAATCAGAAGAAATTGCCAGAAAATTAAGATTTACGAATAGAGAAGTCTTTTTGTGTTGTCATCTTGTTTTTTGGCGATGCCTTTTGTTTCTTGTGTTCTATGTTATGTCTTTCGTTATACTTCTAATCTACACAACTGTGATTGATATCATCTAGTAGATAAAGTAAGCTTGTTACACACCACTTCTTTTTTCCTTTAAATAGCCAGTGCAGTTTACTTAAATTAATACGTTCTTCGTTTTTTCCTTTAAGTAAAGTTTGTTGATTGAAGAGGGGTTAACCTCATTGGAGTTGAATCATACGCCAAACCAACCAACTCCAACCCAAAGCCCTGGGTAAACACACCTACAGTTTTATTTTTGTTATTTTCATGCAACATTTTTCTGACATCCCCTTGTCGTTGCCTCTTTGGCCACGAGAAGTGTGAGGAAGAAGAACTCAGCCAACTTGTCAGACGCCCTGAGGAGCCCTCCCACTGAGCCAACAAACAGATACCTAACCACCCTAAACAGCAAGGCCCAAGAGTGACAGCTTGGGGACATTGCTCCCCAAGCGAGATTGGTGGTGGAATGAAAAAGAAAGGCTGTTCAACGAGCGAAGCTCTGCAACTCAAAGTAAGATCTAATCTTTGTCGGCCTCGGGGGTGATGTGCGTGTAGTTGATTTCGAGACAAATGTTGAGTTAAAGTTGCCCATTTCATTTGATAGTAGTTCGTCATTAACCTCTACCAATACGTGTTCCTGTTTTCTTGCCGTTACACAAAGCCATCAGTCACCTCCCATAATGTAATATCCACTCAACCTACGATTAAGTTATTATTGCGTATTATTATTATTTCTCAATTCAAATGAGAACTCTTGAAGAAGCACTGTGAGACATATTTAGGATAAATTAAATGTTTCTTTCTGCTAAAGGACGATGCCCCTATTATCAAGGTTTATCTAATTCAATAGTGAGAATACTACATAGTGATCTGATGTACCCTGTACCCTGAGTTTATTTCCTTGATATTTAATTATATATGTAGGTATGCCACATACACTAACTTAGGGAGGTTTGTGCTCCAATGAGCAAATTTATCCTGTGGTAGAAATAATCATTAGTAAAACAGGAAGAACACAATTACACTTTAACATGGTATAAGTGTAATAATTATACGATTGATCTGTATTCCTGTGAATGCCTGTATTTTAGCAGCTGTCAAGTCACGGGTCTGAATGTCGCATGTCACATCTGCCAGCTGTACTTCTTATGAAATCACACGAGTTATTGAGTGTGATTTGAGTGTCCACATTCAAGTCTGGTAATGCAGCTGCATTTGGTGGAATCACGGGATTACTCATCCAGAAGCAGAAATACTGGCTTGGACGTATTGGCATGGAGAAAATCACATAGTGGCAATGACATCAAGAGTCAGCATTGCCATAACTATCTATACTAAAATGGTTTCAAATTTAGTTTGCACAGCAGTAGATAAATTATTGATTTATTCTGCTCTTTCTCTGACACAAATGCACGCCTAAGTTGAGCTTTGAAGCATAATGGAGTAGATAAATACTTTATGAGTTGATTTTAACCTATCTGGTTCTAAATATGTCAAATTTATGTTGAATAAAAAATTCCCAATGTTATAACAAAAAAAAACAACTAAATTAATCATTTACGAGCTAATCTGATGACTGGATGATACTAAAAAGACCCTCTCATTTTACCACCTATGCTGCCTTGTTTGAGAGATCCATTACACTGTGATACTCATTAGTGCACACTCAACTAATGCTGTTAAGTGAAGTGCAAAGATCACTAACTACTTACTTCAAAATACTTTATTTGCTTCAATTAGGCACAAAAGGAAAAAAAAGAGATAACTATGATCATTACAGTGATAAATGTCACCTGAGCAACTTAATTTAAAATGACTCAATAATACACGCACACACAAGTTTAGTCTTTTGTCCAATCAATGTTGATACAGTCAGAACACAGAAAGAAGTAAAACTCATTGATGCTCTTTATTCTGCAATGGCTGATTCCATCAGCTGATATCTACTGGATATAGCTTTATTTCACTGGCTGAAGATTAAACTGAAGACCCATTAACACCAGCTGAATACTACTGCAGTGAAGGCCTGGTAGAGTATCACAGAGGAGGAAACTCTTTTTCCGTGTCTCTCAACAGTTCCAGACTTAAGACAATAATTGCCTGCAAAGGACTCTCAGTGCAGTATCTAAACAGATTAGGAAATTAAGGACTATGTTTATATGATTGAATAAATTTGAATCCCTAAAAAAAGGATTGCACATAATAAAGATTTGTAAGCCCTTGACCCAAGCTGTAACTTCATTATGTTGTGTTGAAAATCTGAATTAACAAATATTGTGTCAGTTATCAGTGTTATCAATAGAGATGGGTGACAAATTATTGGAAGTGTCATGAGTCCTTGCTAAGTCACCACATTGCAGACCAGCTATAATGATCCTCGGCACTGATCCTACAGGTCTCTGAATATGGAGAGATAGAACTCTGTTGTTCAAAAAAATTTTGTCAGATTAACACAGGTATAAATACCAATAAAAACTCTTAGTAAAAAACTTTGGCGGTGTTGTGTTGGGGGACTGTGGAGGATGCTTTTTGGCTGAGTGGGTTGAAGAGTGGGAGTTTTGTGGAATCAAAGTTTGCCAGCAGAACATTGCGCCGAACAAACACCATTCAAATGTTGCCATAGAAATCAGTTATTTTAATCATAAGACTGCTGTACAATTAAAAATGACATTAGCTTATTTGTGTAGGTTTAAATGGGTTTACAGCCCAGCTACTCCTTCCACTTTCATGGATCATACACTGAATATGTTGACTTCCACCTTTTCTCTTCTCCTCAGCTATGACACTACTTCATTCTTTGATACTCTTTGTAACTTTGGGGATTGTCACTCCTTTCATTGCTCTGGTTATATCAGGGATCTATGAAAGGTGATTGTTTTGCTGGTACCTTGTGCCCCAACCAGAAATTTCAATGGACTTTGGGGACTTATTATCCTTATTGTAATTACCATTAGAAATACTCAGGGAACTGTTGGTTGCTATATTACACATTCATCATGTTTTTTCATGCCTGTGGGCTGTACAGATCCATTACTTGATTAATTGTGTGCTTGAAATAGAGGAATTTCACCCCTGAATAAAGATAATACACTTCATAGTTGCGTGGCGAGAGGCTGGAGTCCACCCCTGTTGCCATCGGATGAGAGACAGGGTACATCCTGGACAGGTAGCTAGTCCAACCCACTTAACACACTTAAATTCACTCCTGAGGTCAATTTAGAATCCTCAACATGCATATTATTGCACTGTGGGAGGAAGTCAGAGTACCCAGAGAACCCACTCATGCACCGGGTGAAAATGCAAACTTAAAACATAAATGCCCCAGCTGAGATAACACCAGGTACCTTCTTGCTGGGAGGTAACAGTGCTAACCACCACACCACTGTGCAGCCTTTTATAGTGATTGGCCCCTTGACTGTCCAGTGCCAAACACATTCTGTGCAAGCAAAGGTTTTCAGACTATGTCTTCATTTTTATCTCAACTTCACGCCTATTCATTTTTACGACATAATCTTATGTAGTTTTGATGCTATTGGGTTGACCAAATGTGGCTGCAGACACAAAGACCTATAGGTAAATGTTTGACCATTTTCCATGGTCAAACAGACACACTGCAGAGTATGTATTTTGTGAAAAATTCAGAGATTATGCTTTTTATGATAGGTATTTTGTTTGTGTGTGGTTGAATGTGTGATCCAAGTATTACTCCTGTTATAGCACTCATATCATCCCTCAATCTAAATTGTTATATTAAAAGGTGCTGACATGGTTTAAGGTAAAGTTCAGGTTTAAATTTAGGTTAAGATCAGGGCCTTGCAAGTAACACTCAGGGCTATGGTGAGAAAAAGTCTGTCTTTCAGTGTAATGGAAATCATGGAAGTCAGCAATACGTAACTATGTGTATCTGCATTTGGATATGTTTAATTCCTGTTGATTTTTTTTCTGTTGAGTGACTGAGATGACAGAGAAAATGAGGGCTGAGGGTGGTTTGTTTGAAATTTTGCAAATTCTGGCATTCAGCAGCATGCACGCCCTTGGTTCACACTCTCAAATATTTGCACTAGCAGGCCTGTGACTGTTATCGTCTGTGTGTGCCTTTACCTAACAATGTGTGCTCATGCACTTCAAGCGATCTGTACCACCAGTCAACAAGCAGCCACTCTCACTGCACCCTTCATTTGACTATTGAGGTCAGGTGTCCTCGTAACCTACCAACTTTGCCCATGCGGAAAATGGAACTTGGCATTAGTTAGTAGTTCTCCCCAAACTTTGTACCAGTGATCTTGTCGTCAGCTGTCCTGGCCTTTAAATGAGGCTGACTGAGGCAGGCTGTTTCAGCACCTAACAAAACTAACAGGGCTAGAGATTAGGTTCTTATACCTTGACATGGTTGGAGATAAAAGCCAGTTTTTTCCCCTCACTGTTATTATTATTTTGTCCTTTGAATGCTTGAAAATAAAAAATAAATGTAATGAAGTTAACAGGTTATCAATAATATGATTGATTCAACAAATCTTTTTCTCTGTCAAGTAAAGGGTAATTTTCCTTTAAGTCTTTGTAAAATCTTAGTAGACTTTGTACCATAATTTTTGCCTCAAATTGCATAGATTGTGGCACAGTTCATGTCATGAAATTGCAAACAAATATTAATGCTTTTTCAATTGTAATTAAAAGGGGTCAGACTGTAACAAAACATCAGCAAGAACTAACCAATAACCAAAATTCCATAAAATCTGTCATATAGACTTGTCATCCCTTTTCTTGACCCCTCCTGTTATCAACTCTTTGCTTTTCTCTTTGCTGATCTACTAAGTGCTCTGCTTGTTTAAGCAAGCAAGTCATGTGGAAGTTACTGCCCTGCCTCACAGCAACTTGAAGAGGACCAGAAGGTGCCAGTTCTGCCAATTACTGTTTCACCAGCAACAATGAGAATATCTGCCATTACAGGATTTGTTTGTGATGCATTATTTTTCTCTCCTTGTCAAAAATATCATGTTCAACGAAACAAAATCATGCCCTTACTTTCATGCCTTGAGTTTGAAAGGAGATAACACCAGGAACCATAAAAGTAAGGAACAAAGTAAGATACACAATACACTGGCTCATCCAGTGTTAGGCTAATGTGTTAAATAGAATGACTGAAGGGTGAGAGAGGATCTGCTGCTGAAAGTTACCAATGCTGTGTTTGAATTCACGTTGTGCACTTGTGTCCTGGGCCTTCCCCGGGGTCTCCTCCCAGTGGAACGTGCCCGGAACACAGAACGACGTCATCCGCAAAAAGCAGAGACCCGATTCTGAGGTCGCCAAATCGGACACCCTCAACGCCCTGGCTGCGCCTAGAAATTCTGTCCATAAAAGTTAGGAACAGAATTGGTGACAAAGGGCAGCCCTGACGGAGTCCAACCTTCACCGGAAATGTATCCGATTTACTGCTGGCAATGCGGACCAAATTCTGACACCAGTCATACAGAGACCGAACGGCCCCTATCAAGGGGTCCGGCACTCTATATTCCCGGAGCACCCCCCACAGGACTCCACGAGGGACACGGTCGAACGCTTTCTCCAATTCCACAAAACACATGTACACTGGTTGGGCGAACTCCCATGCACCCTCCAGGATCCTGCCGAGGGTATAGAGCTGGTCCACTGTTCCATGGCCAGGACAAAAACCACACTGCACCTCCTGAATCCGAGGCTCGACTGTCCGACATTAATTAGACTGTATAAACTAAAATAAACTTCATTCACTTAATTTTCATTGTTTTTTGTGCAACCTCACACAAACTTAAGGTTCTGTTCAAACCTGCCTACAACTAAGGGTGATAACATTTCAAACCATGCACACCACTGAACAGAGCTTGTATTACAACAGACAGGACACTGCTGGAATTAACTGTTCGAGCCAGTCATGTTTAAGGTATGCAGAAACTGAAGTACAAGGACAATATAGAGAGTAGGGCTGTTTATCAAATCCTAGGATAAACTTCACAGGATTTCCAAATGGGTCAAAAGCCGTGAACATATCCTACTTGCAAGCTCAGTATAAAAGACAAGCCTCTGAATCAGAATCATGCTTAAAAATTTCAGTCATGTTTAACCTGTATATTTAATTTGTTACAACCAAATATGCAAGTCATCTTGTACACCAATTGGTGACTGTAGATTTTATCATGCAAGACTAATTGCAATTCTAGGTTGTGCCCATGTCTGCTGATAACAGCAGAATTGGCTGGTAAGCTTTTTAAGAACCTGAGAGCACTGAAGTGGCAGAGAATGTAACACAGTTAAGGTGACAGTTATTTTCATCTCCATTTAACGCCTTGTGGAGTTAGTCATTTTATTAACTGGCCAGTATTGAGAACCATAGCAGTACTCTAAGTTAAATCTGTTATTTTACAATTAAACAGTGTATTTCAGTTAAGGTCCTTTAAAGGTCTCTGCTTAGCACACCTCAAATTGGAGCTGTAACCTAGACACATTTCATGGCTCCATATAATTGGCCATAATTGTAATTGTGTCTGTAATTGTGTCTGTTTTCAATGAACTCCTTCCAGTTTAATCATCTATATCGTGCTCCACACGCAAGTCTCCCTCTTATATTCATAACTGCGTGCAGGTTTAGATATAATGTACTTTATCTGTTAATCAAAAAAAAAAAAGAGAAATAAGTCTTTGAATACAAAGACGTAATTAATATTTCTATTCAAACAGTGCCTAGTCTTCCACAGATATAAACATTACATTAATTCTGTTCAACTTATGCATGCTCCCCTTGGGTAATAGCATAAGGAAATATGGAATAACTCTAACTGTTATGCTGAAGACATGTAGCTGTATCCGTCTGTGAAGCAGGATTTAAAAAATCAAGCAGTTAAAATACAAGCTTGCCTTATGGACATAATGGCCTGGATGACCTGTAACTATATTGTGGTAAATTCAGACAAAACAGAAAAAATTTGCTTTAAAAATACAACTTCTCTAGTATGACGTCTTATCTTATCTGGTTACTCTTGATGGCATTACATTAGCTTCCAGTCAGGTGTCAGAAACTTTTGAGTTGATTTTTAACAAGACCTTAATTTGAGAAATAAAACAAGTCTCTCAGACTGCATTCTTTCATCTGCATAATATTGCTAAAGTCAGGAATATCCTCTCTCGCTGAGGTGTTGAAAAACTACTTCCAGACTGCACTATTGCAACTTCTAATTATCTGGGTGTTGCAATAGTTCTTTAAGAAATCGTCAGTTCTTTCGAAACACTGCATCTGGCGTGCTGACAGGAACCAACAAGTCAGTATTTCTCCCTGTGAAATTCAGAACTGAATTTAGTCTCCTTTTACTTCTATGTTTGAGGTTAGGCATGACAAACTAATGTTAATATTAGAAATGAATAACTTACCCCTTAAATACACGTAAAGTGTTCAATACGTGAGCCCGAAGTCCAACTGAAATATTACTTTTAGAATTTTGCTTGATAGTCCCAAAAAAAACCCAACCTAATCAGCATTCTCTGTTTTGTTACTATTTCACACTTTTCTCTGAAATGAGGCTCACATGATGCACATTAAAAAATGATGCAGTCAGGAAGTGAAAGCAGGATTTCATCAGGTTGTTGTGCCACCAAATAGAAAATACATTTGCACCAAGACATTACAACCACCATTTTCATGTCAGCATTACTTAGACTCCAGGTTCTTTCTTCAACATCAAGGCCCTACAGGTCAACAGCAAGCTCATTCAAATCATTCAAATCAGAAAAAAGGTAGAAATGGATTACAGCCTGGTGTACCCTGCCAAAAGTCAGACGTGCAGGTTGTTCTTGCTGTAAGAAGACAGAAGCTTGAAATATATTGTTTTCAGAGTTCAAACTTTCTGTTTGTTCGAGAAAAAGAGGAAACAGCCACCAGGCAATAGAGGGTTTTTATGAGCACACAGAGGTGTGTTTCTCCTTTTCTTTAAAAACTCTGAAGAAAGTTTGCATTTGGATGATTGCACTGAGACATCTATATCATAACGCATTAAATCTCAACAGCCAAAGGCTTTTACTGCCTGGATGACAAAACCATATCCAACTGAGAGCTCAAAGATGCCATGAAGCTCTGTACCATCAGCAAACCTGCATGATAGATCCCTGACTGAGACTGCCCTCAAACCACACAGCATTCTGCTGTCACCCTTCACTACAGATTACCATATAGGTAATATCCATACATCACATGTTAATGGAGCATTTCAAGATCTTGGGCAGGTAATTCTTACTTCTGCTGGTGATAACAATATCCTAATCATAATCTGTCATAGCTATATTATTTGATCAAGAGTTATTATGCATCTTCTCGTGCCTAAAGGAATCGATTGTAATTCCCTGTCATAATTCACTCCCTTCCTATCCTTACCACTGACTCCTTCATGTATTGGTCTTTTGATACAAGCTCTCAGAGATTGGCAGAACCAGGAGAGAAGCCTTTTAACTGGAAATCAATTTGCAATACCTCTAATACTAGTCTGTATTTGCCACAGCAGGGTGTGTCTGTCACTTATAATATGTCATATCATATGTCATATGGATAGCACTCCAACCCAAATAGCACGGGCACTTTTTGACTCACTATATGTAAACATTGACTTTATGCTCTGTTGAAAAGTCAGAATGGTGTGAAGTGAACATTGTTAATTTACATTGTTCATGTAAGATGAAGCTATAACATGCAGTGGCTGCACAATTTTATATGCAAAATAGATAGAGGACACATACAGGTACTGTTGCCAAGACAGTCAGCCTCACAGTGGAAAAGTGATGCTTTAATATTAAAAAAAACAATACAAGAACGCATTTGTTCAAATGTTACTTTTGCCAAACATTGCCTTAAAACACATCTTCAAAAAACTGGGTTGGTAGTGACCTGCTGCTCTAAAGAAAAAACAGAAAGTAGGTAGCTCATCAGTTTTTCCAGTAAGAGGTGATCAGATCATGCTGGACCATTAGCTCAGTTTGATTTACTAAGTGCTGTAACGTGCATCCAGCAAACCAGTCATTCAGAAGTAAATATGTCCCACAGTATGTGCTGACTGGCAACTTTAATACGAACTCATTTGACTGAATACATAAGTAACAGGCGTGTCTAACTGATGTTGGAAGTATTAATGCACAAGGAGCCCTCCATTCAGTATCACACCAGATGAACCTCTGAAGCCCAATACTTCTCCTTTTCACCAACACATTCATCTCCCACTCTTCTAACTCTGTAGGTGAGATGCCCTTTTCCACTTTATCATTTTTGTTCTCTATCCTCTCATTTTCTGTCATTTTCTTCAATAGGTTTGCTTCAGTCCACTTTATCTCCATCTCATCTATACACCTCTATGGCTGATGTTCTCCTCTTTTATCTCTAAGCTCTACAGTTGAGCTACTCATCAACTTAGAGCATCTTCTCCACCTGCTCATTGATGCTGATCTTTCAATCTATCTGTCAGCGTACGCTGTTACCCTGTCCCTACTTCATCTCTAACTTTTTTCCCTTCTTGATTTTTGATTATGCCTTGCCTCGTCTTACACGGTTTATCATTTTGACTTACTTGCAAATATCTTTCTTGCTTTTACATTTCTCTCTAAAATGTTTGTGTCCAGCTCTTGTCCAGTATGGCGAAACTGTGGATACATACTGCCGCCCTGCTGGTCTTACTGGTCATGTCATGCCCCAGCTCGCAAGCCATTGGTTCACATTACCTGTGTGGATCTCATCTAGTTGATGCTCTTTACCTTGTCTGTGGGGAAAGAGGTTTCACCTATAGACCTGGGACCAACCAAGACCCTGTGCAGCGTAAGACTACCACTAGCAAAACACTTGAACTATCAGTATCACAGTAAACTTGAACTTAAGTTGTCTCCACCAACATATGAAGCACGAGCTGCTTATATTGTGGGGAGTAAATCCTTCATTTCTGGTTTTCAATTAATTCTTTGTTATTGTGTGTATGTGGTTGTGTTCTCTTTAAATCAGCAGGATGACTTTCACCCCTAAATTTCTGTCTCATTATATTCCCTCTTTCCAAATGCTGGTATAGAAGCACCAGCAGGAGGTGAAACCAAGGCCGCCACCTTTGAGGAACAGATGGGGATGATGGGGAAGCGAAGCATTGTGGAGCGCTGCTGTCACATGCCCTGCAGCCTCATGGTGCTAGAGAGCTACTGCCACTGAAGAACCAGTGCAGACACCAGCACTTTGGCATGTCGTGTTTGCTTAGCTTTGCAGACTGTAGCTTGGCTTATTGAAAAACTTAGCATGCATCCTCTCCCCTCAATGCATCAGGAAAGCTGTAGTGTGTAGATATTACTAAAAACAAGCTGTCTTTTAAAATAATGTTGTAATGAAATTGAATATTTTCTCCTAGTAAAGAAAGTTCCCTCAGTTGAGAAATAGAGGTTGTTTGAAGGGTGGTTTTTTTTAATTATTTTTTCATTTTTATTCTTTTTTCAGCCACAAAACCAGTTTAGTTTTACTTGTGTTGATTATAATTAAACAACTATTTCAACAGTGAAAGAGCAATTATTCCTTGTGTGTTGTATCTGTCTGGTGCTTTTCTCTGCGGTCTCAGTTTGCTTCCCCTCTGCTCCAGATAGTCTGTTAACTGAGCAGTTTGACACTTTGTGGTCTGATTCCAATTTTGCGTTTCTCTTGAAGAATGAAAGTCATACGGTAGTCTGGTTCCCAGCCTGTAACCCAGCCACTGCCAAGCCTGATAAAGTTTTGTTACATGTTAGGAAAAACAAAATGGTAATGTTTTCATTTTTGGGCATTTAGATGATACCTCTAATTAATATATAGTAAGTCAAATTAACAGAGGAATTTCCAGTTCCCTGCCATGCACAGTATTCAAATCTAGATTCCTCCTGATCTCCCCTTCTCCACTAACAAGAGTCAGAGGATGTACACATTGGCTTCCTAGTGGGAAGTAAAAATGACAGAGGCATGGGATTTATGACTGGCCGAGCAACATGTCAGAACTTAACCTAAAGGAGGGTTTATCTTATTTAAAAATTTTCCTCAATGTGAATAAGGATACTGTAGTTTTATTTGAATTGATTAAAGATAATATATGTATATATATAATATATTAAAATGAACTGGACTATAACAATTTATAGGGTTAGGGTAAGGGAGAGAAATAGGTACAAATTCACAAAATAGCACAGATATGTTGAACTATATGGTTTCCATCTTTGAATGAATAAATTAAGAACCAAAACTACACCTTAAGAACAGAGCAAAGCTGAAGCGCTGAATGCATTTGTTCTTCTCTGATACAACTGTTTTATAAAGGAGACAGTCCTTTGTAAAAGTTCAAGCTCATCATGTCCAAGTTTCCAGAGCCTGTAGCCTCATCCATGGATTAGTGTCCACAGGTTTTGAAAGTGATATGTGTGATAAACCTCTGAACAACAACATGTTACACACATATTAAAGTCAAAGTCAGATTTATTTGTATAGCACATTTCATGTACAAAACAATTCAAAGTGCTTTACATAAAATAAAAGTATTGCAGCGGGGAGCGTAAAAAGCATTAAAAATATGTAAAAGAATATAAAAAAATTAAAATGAATGACCGTTTAATCTCCACTGGCAGTTTGTTCCACTTGTTTGCAGTATAACAGCTAAATGCTGCTTCTCTGTGTTTAGTCTGGACTCTGGACTGGACCAGCTGACCTGAATCCTTGGATCTAAGAGCTCTGCTGGGTTTATATTCTCTGAACATATCACAGATGTATTTTGGGCCTAAACCGTTCTGGGATTTGTAAACCATCAGTAGACATTTTTAAATCTATTCTGTGACTGACTGGAAGCCAGTGTAAAGATTTTATTAGCACAGCAGCAATAACCTTTGTCATGGGTGTCTTAGTATCGAGCTGCAGTTTATCAAGATTTTGAAAGAGGTTTAGTGTCCAAAACAGAATCATTACAGATAAGGGTGTAAAACTAGCATTTGTATAGCTGTATATAATAGCACTGGCCATTCAGAAGCCTTTACAACACCATGGTTGACCATACGGTCTATATGGGCATCAGGGACAGTGGATAGAAAATGTTAGTGTGCCATACTACATATGCTTCAGAATATTTACTCATGGCCCCATATCTACAAGCCTCCCAACACCTGTACATAAAAGAATATGCCTTAAACAGTTGTGTTGCAGAAATACTGACATAAAAAAGCTGAAAAGTACATAGATATTTAAATTCAACCAGGTAAAAGGTGAATTTCAATTAATTTTTCATTTTAGCGTTTTTTATTTTCTTTGTTTACTTTTTTTCAGTAAAAAAAGCTATAGAAAGAGGAATAGACAGAGATTCTTAGTATTCCACCTGAGACATCTTGCCTCCATATTGCCATATTGTTAATTTAATCAGACAGTCAGCAGCATGGCACAAGAGTCTTGGTACAGTTTATTTAATATGATTGTAGTTTGATGGTTACAGTTCAGAATGGGAAAGGTAGAGATGGCCAAGAAACATAATATGATAGCATGTACACTTTCCATAGCTCTGAAAGCACAAGTATACCATTTTACTGCACACTCCACATATTTTGTTGTTAAATGGCAACAATATTAAAAATATGTGCAACAGTCTAAAGTAATGTTTACCATATTTGTGTGGCTGCCATTTTTGGTCCATTAGCTACCATAAAATGACAGAAGTCAAAGTGGAAAAATGTCTGCTTTGTAGTGGCGTTACACTAAAGTGTTAAAAATAATTAGGTGCTGCTGTTTTTTATCAAATGTTGATATCATCCTCATTTTGGTTCAAGTTAACTTTCAACAAACCAACTCATTTTTAAATTCTCTGAAAAGCCTCTAGCTGATCCAAAATGCTGCAGCCAGAGTTCTGATGAGCTCTAACAGGAGAGATTATATTTCTCCAATTTTAGCTTCTCTTCATTGGCTCCCTGTTAAATTCAGAATAGAATTTAAGATTCTTCTCCTCACATATAAAGCTCTTAATGACCGAGCTCCATCATATCTTAAAGATGTCATTGTTACATATTTTCCCAACAGAGCACTTCTCTCTCAAATTGCACGTTGACTTTGGTTCCTTGAGTTTCTAAAAGTAGAATGGGAGGCAGAGCCTTCAGTTATCAGGCCCCTCTCTTGTGGAACCAGCTGCCAGTAAATGTCCGGGAAGCAGACACCCTCTCTAACTTTAAGATTAGGCTTAAAACTTTCCTTTTTAATAAAGATTATAGTTAGGGATGGCTCAGATGACCCTGAAACATCCCATAGTTAAGCTGCTATAGGCCTAGACTGCTGAGGGGCCCTTATGTCACACCTTTCCTCATTTTGCTCTCTTTTTCCCCCCACGTTTAATTTCTCATGACATTATGTACATTTAGCATTAATGTTGTCATTGTCTCAACGGGTATCATTTGAATGGTGTTATGGAGTTTGTTGTCCCCACTTTTCTGTCCTCTGAAACCCCAGCTGGTCGAGGCGGATGGCCATACTTCCTGAGTCTGGTCCTGCCGGAGGTTTCATCCTGTTAAAAGGGAGTTGTTTCTCTCCACAGTCGCCTCAAGCATGCTCAGGATGGGAGATTGGACTGAAGAGTATTTTCGGTGCAATCTGTTGATTTCCTTAGCTAGGAAATTGTTTTTGAATTGGCTCTGTATGTATGTATTGGACTAATTTTGAAATGAATTAATTGGATTTGATTGGATTATGATTACAATTAACTGGACTTTAATTGGCTTGAATTGGACTGTTTTCTTGAAGTTCCTTGAGATGACATTTGTTTTAATTTGGCGCTATATAAATAAAACTGAATTTAATTGAATTAATTGTACTATTGCAAAAATCACTGCACAAACATTGTCTTTAAATTACTTGAATGGTGATTTTGTCACATGATGCTATGGCTGTAAAATCAGGAGTTTATTAAAGCAGAGTGAGTCAACCCCCCAGCAGCATTATCTGAGAGCTTTGATTTTGTACAATTTTGGATTGAAGATTTTCATGCATTTTAAGAGTTACTTGCATTTGTCCTGACTAACACAATTACTAGTATTTTTCATCTATCATGTAAATGAGCTTACTGCCTGTGAGTGTATTTGTGTGTGTGGGTATGTGTTTCAAGAGTTTTAAAAATTAGGCCTAAAAAGTGGAATCAATGATACTACTGAGGTCAGCATTGTGGGCACCAAAATGCTGGATCTAGCAAGTTTAGAAGGCTGGAGGTTATAACCTGGTTTGGGGTTTTGGATAGGAATTAGACTGAAGGTAGTGTTGAAGGTTTCAGTTCTAATTGTTTAAGTTGGGGTCGGAGCCATGTAATGCATTCTGTTAAAGATAGTCTCCACAAAGGTAAGAGAGCAAAGATGCATGCATATGTTTGTGTATTAACATTTACCAGAGACCAGCACTCCCCCCTGCTGGCTACTCTGCAAATGTGCTGACATTTAAATGTGTCCTTTGAAGCCTTTCAAACATCAGAGAAGCAGAAAGAAAGACTTATTATACAAAAACGAGTAGAGGGATAGATTTCTCTTAACATAGTCTGCCTATGTGGGTCTTTTATTAAGTAATCTGAAATGCAAACTCAAGAATTACATTTTCAAAGTACCTGATTATGTTGCAGGACAGTCCAAATTAGAGATCACAATGGTGTCTTTGTGCTGCATTGTGTGTAAGATATAACACAAAACTTTATCTTAACACCAATTACACCATTTTATGTGACAGTACAAAGTTGGGTTCTGAGGTTCTGGGTTCTGAGAGAAAGAGGAAGAGAAAGATGCAGCGAGTCTCTCAGTATTCGACACGAGACACTGTGCCTCCATACTGTCATTTCCTGTTTGAGTCTTATCTAAAGCAACATGAACCGGCACTCCCATCTCCAGCTGCATGTGGCTCTCTCTGCTCACCAACTGCTATTTCATCTCTGCCTCAGTTTTTCAATATTCTCTTCTTCATTACTCCTCCCTCACTTTCAATATGTGTGCAATGTCACCATTAATATGCTAAGAACCAGTACAGCTTTACCTGGACATCAGTCATTCAGACAATCAGTCAGCCGTCTCCCAGTTCATACTAGTCTAAAATGACTTGTTTAGTTGTTCAGTTGATTGCTAACCCACTCACTCAGTCAGTCATCTTTATTTTCTGTAATTATTTTGTTTGTTTTTCGTTCCTTCTGTTGTTTCTCATGCATCAGACACTTAGAAATAGACATATTAGACAGTACAAAGCACAGTGACTCTTTTTTTAAACATTCTTTCCATGCTAAGAGTATTTCAAAAGTAAGAGAGGACATTCACTCTGACTTTAACCATCTTGACAACCATAGACCTGGAATAAAACAGATGACACCTACGAACAGATGTCATACATTTGTTCTATATCCCACACAGCAGAGGGGTCTGGGCCAGATCAGGCATCAAGTTGGCACTTCTGGCCTACCTCTAGCATGGAAAGTGATAAGTGAACCGCATGTGGGCCAGATCTGGCAATGGTGGCACGGTTTATGTATGGCAAGCCAGATGTGGGCCGGTTACGTTTGAGTGTATGTGACCCATAAGTGGCATGAAACACCATCTTGCAGGGGCGGACTGGCTGTGTGATCCTGATCTGGATCGATCCCCTTTTGTTTACCTATAGGGTTTTCTTATCTGAGAAGTTCCTTTGTAGCTATAAGATTCATTATCCTCAAATGGTCACCACAGCAGTAATGCTTGCTCTCGATTGTGAAAGAAAAATAAAATCATACCTATTAGAATGTCAGAAATCTTTAACCTTAATAATTTTATAAGCACTTTAAAGCAACTTTAGCTACACATCCAGAACTGTTGCAGAGGAGGTCAGGAATAAAAAGATTCAGTGGCAGGGAGAGCAAAAGACTGATCCCCTCTTTCTGCCATGATTACATTCTGTTCAGGCCCTGTTGCAGAGAGAAAGAGGAAGATCAAGCCTTGGCCACAGAATATGAATTTTATATCTGCAATGCAGCCTGGAGGCACTTTCATGTAACATCCTGCCTTGGTTCTGGACAGCTAATATTAACTGTTTTTATGTCCTAGCTGAGTTGTATGAATTAGAACTGTTGCAACAAAATATATTTTTACCATCAACGAACTATCTTTATATCTGCAGCAATTTGCTTTTATACTCCCATATCTAACATAAACATTACTTCTCAGACTATAACAATTTTATATTACTCCTACCATGAACATGGACACGATATTTCTTGTTCAAAGGTCAACAACACATCAACACTGACAAGGGACAGCTCACTTAAAAACACTGGATGCAGTGAAATGTTCATATATTGGTGCAAGTTCCAGGACAATGCTGAATGAAAGGTAATGAAAAGTTTTTACACTATAAAAAAAGAAAACTGCAGTAGATAACCTATGGTTTGAATAGTATGTTAAGCTTGTTTACCGATTCCTAATTAAATTTTATGAGTCTACGAGATGACATTTAAACACTTTGATTTAAAGAAAAAACATTGTTAATTTAAAGTACGTTCCTGAAGCACTTTCTGCTTTAAATGCTTGGTTTAAGTGCTTGTCTCTTAAAGTGGCCACTTCTGAAAATCCCTTTCTACTCAGACTGGTCAGCTGATTGTTAATAAATGTAAATCCAGGGGCTCATTCTGTATGTTTTAGGTGTGCTAAACTGCAAATGTCGTGAAGTGACCACAAACAAGACAATTCAGGCAGTTCAGGAGAGGTGTCTGCTATCAAAAAGACTAAATTCCAAGCCTCTTAAACACATTCATCGAAAGTAAATAACAAGGAAAGCATACCCCCCTCTCTTGGTTTTCATAGTTTACTTCTTCAAGAAAAAAAGACATTACAATGAACTTTAGATTTCAAAGGTGGGCGCAAGCTGATGCGAGGTAAAAAAAAGGCACATTAATACAATGTTTAGTCAATTTAAAATCTACCTTAGGCCACAACCTGATGCTCTTTTTCTGCCCAGACCTGGCCTAGAATTAACTTCTCTATTCATATAATAATGCTTCTCCACAGCGAGCATCATATTCCATTATGGCTGATTTGTCTTGATTGTGACTTAATGTTGGACTGTTGTTTTTTCTCAGAACCTTTTATCGCTTATAATCAGTCTATCTCAACTATCTTTCAGCACATTCACTTATTATTACAAGAAAGGTGTGTATTTGTGAGGGTGTATGGATCTTTTTTTAAATTTATTTATTTAAAGGAAAATGTTACTCATGAAAAGTCTGTGGATTATAATGAGTGGTGGTTTCATAATTTGGGTGTAAATCTAGGGTGTTAGTAGAATGGATACCAAGCCAAACCGAACTGTACTGTATTGATTGTAACATCCATAATGAAAACTGATTACTGTGATCTTATCTCAGAGGCCTGAATGCAACTTTGGTCTTCCAAACAGTACATACTATTATTTCTCATGAATAAAATCCTGTTTTCTTTTCTCATTTCTCTTAATTAGAGTCAGAAACTTTAAATTAAATTAAAGAAATCTAACTTTCTGCAGCCTCACCTTGACAGTAAAGTGTAAAAAAAAAATTAAAGAGAGGGAAATGGCACAATTTCAATATTGCATTTTGTTGCTTTAGGGGGTGTTGCTTTGAAAAACAAATTGTGTATCAGTGTGTCAGGGAAACAGAGAGCTCAAGGTTTAACATAAGTAGCAACGTGTGGACAAAAACTGACACACTCACAGGCACACTGTGTAAGTAGCAGACCATTGCTGTTAAGCTTGTCAATTAATCTTGCCTTCCTGATGCCAAACATGAAATTTCATTATTGCACAAATCAAATCAAGTTGATATCAACTGTGTAAATTCAATTCCAACACTGACAAGCTTTGAGAAAATGTAAACAGTGGCCACCTCACAACAGAATACATAATCATCAAGGAGGAGGGGGGAAAAGTGTATTTCGTTGAGTCTGTATATTGTTTTGGACACTCATCTATGCTTGTTCAACAACAGCAACAACAAGCAAGGGGGCTGGGGCTTAGTGGAAGTTCTTGTTCATCAAATGATGATCAAATGATAATCAAAATTTCAGTCTGGCTTCAGGCCCCGCCACAGTACTGAATCTGTGCTTCAGAGAGTTTTAATGACATTGTTTTAACTGTTGACTCAGGATGTGCTGCTGTCTTAGTGACCCTGGATTTGATTGCAGCTTTTGACACTGTTGATCACAGGACCCTGGTGTCACGCCTGGATCAGTATCATGTGTGCAGCCCTTAAGCTGCTCCAGTCCTACTTAATCAATCAGAGCTTCTCTGTAAAGTTGGGTGTATTCTGCTCCATCATGGCTCCTCTCACCTGTGGGGTCCCACAGGGATCTATTTTAGGTCAATTGCTATTTTCTCTATATATGCTACACCATGGCTCCCTTTCCTGTAGGCACAAAATGTAATTTCACTGTTATGCAGATGACATATAGATTTACCTCCCTTTAAGTACATAATGCAAAGACTCACTAACCACTCTATTGGCCTATTTGACTGATATAAGTCTCGGATGAGCCAAAGTCATCTTAACTTAAATGACAATAAAACTTAGGTTATTATGTATGGACATCCACCATGTAGCATCAAATATGTTGCTAATTAAATCTATGGACCCCCTCGCCTCCAAAACCAGCTTGTATATAAAAAAAAAAAAAAACTTGGTGTAACTTTGGACATTGATTAATTGATTAATCTAAAAAGACAAATTGGCTCCTTTCACAAGCTTCTGCTCCTGGTAAAAGTAAAGCCATATTTATCTTTTGATGACTTGGAAAGGGTCATTCATGCGTTCATGCAACTCTTTATACATTGGTCTTGATTAGTGCTCCCTTTGTCAGCTGCAGATAGTGCAGAACGCTGCTGCTTGCCTTCTGACTGAAACAGGACCACATCACTCCTGTTCTGGTCTCCTTGCACTGGTTTCCTGTCCATTTTAGAATACTTTTTAAGGTTTTATTGTTTGTTTTTTAAGATTTTAAGTGGTGTGGCCCCTCTGTATCTCTTCAAGTTCATAATCCACTCTGAGCCCTCAGGTCATCAAATGAGCTGCTGCTTGAGCTCCCAAGATCCAGGCTTAAAACTAAGGGCGACCGAGCGTTCTCAGTGGCTGCTCCAAAACTATGGAATAGCTTGCCACTTCATATTAAACATGCCGTATTGTTGGAGTCATTTAAGTCTTCCTTAAAAACTTGTTTTTTTCTCCTTGGCCTTTGGTCCTCTTGGTCCTGCTGTGAGCCAAACTTGATCTTAACTAGTGTTTCCTGTATTGTTTTATGTGTGATGGGTTTTGCATACTGTTCTTATTTTATGGTACTTTTATTCTTATTTTATGATTTTTTATTTTTATGGTACTTTTAATATTTGTGTAAAGCACTTTGGTTGTTTAAATGTGAAATAAATGTAACCTTGATCATTCACTAGTATAATCAGACCATTCAGTTCAGACAATATCTGCATAACGATGTGATCATAATCTGCCTGATTTTCCCCCTATCTTGAGTAATGTTTGGAGCACCACTATATCTTCCAGAAATTATTTTGGCTATTTAATCAGATGAAGTGAATGACGACCTCACTGGCAAACAATTCACACTTAAAGTATTAATCATAATATAATTGGACTGAAAATTAAGGAGACGTTGTCTTTGTATTCCATTAGCTTGGAGTGGATTTCTCATTCTCTGGCATCGAGTGCATCTTTCATTATTTACATGCTGTGCTCCTCCTCTCTCCCCTTTGGCTTAGCTATTAAATGAAAGGTGGGGCAGAGGGGGTGGTAGAAAGGGAAATAGGGAGAAGGAATAGAGTAAGGAGGAGGAGTTTGGTAAATCTAATTCACTTAATATTATATCAAGGATGCTAGTGTCCTTTAAGGGTAAATTGATCCAGTCATTGTGATGAATAGGCTCAATTAATCCATCCAGTGTGGAGCATGGGTGAATGCATGTATCGGGAGATGTCTCCTTGTTGGCTAATTTTTCAGAAATCGTCTTTTCTTTAGGTGAAGAAATAATTTATTATGTAACTTCTTCTTCTTCTTCTTCTTCTTCTGCCTTTCTATCTTTCTACTTTATGTCCAAGCCTTTTACACTACCAGTTAAAAGACAAAATGGACACATTTAATTTAGATAAACACATCTTTTTTCACTTTCTGTTATGCCTGAAAATATTCATAACTATGTCAAATCGGTTGTATTAATTTCTATTTGACAAGACAATTTGCCAGAACAGAAATAAAAAAATTCAACATGAATTCAAAGTTTTTTTAATTTATATCAGGAACACCAAGTCCAACATCATTCGCTCTGGTAATGTTGGATGAAGTTTCATTATCGAATGCATAAAGTTGTCATGAAACTTAGTGAAGTTCTTTTTTCCGTGTTATATTGTTTACTTTGACAAAGCTATCTGGTCCATTGGTTAAAAAAAAAAAAAAAAACCTGTCAACCTGTTGACTGTAGCGTTCTATGGGATCCAATGCCTCTCCTTTCTTACTCTGAAAAACCCTTTGTGTTTACAAAGTGCTAAATTTGTATGTCTTCCGCACACAAAGTAGATGACTACAAGCTTTCATCTTTGCCAAATTAACTTTTCTACATGCTAGGGGAGCTTTTGTGAGGCTGTGTTGCTGAAGTGGTCAGCACCAACAGAGACCAGCCTCATAGACAGCATGCCAATGGCAATTAAGATTCTATGGAAAAACACCTGCCATTCATAAGATTTAATTTGCCTTGAGCAGCATAATACCTTGCAAATGTCATCATGAAATCGTTAAATGGAAAAAAAATTAAATATTTTACAATGACCCAGTCAGAACCCAGATCTGAATCCATCAATAATCTGTAGAAGTCACTAAAAACCAGAGTGATGGCCTTTAAACCCCTCAGATCTTGAGATTGTTGTAGTCGTAATCCTGATGGTGAAATAACAAACGCTTGTTAACACTTATGTTTACTTCTAATCAAGCCTTTTTCCACTGACCCCAAAGACTGAGTATGACTGATTATACTGAAGAATTTTGGAAATTGTTCTTCTGTAAAAGAAATACTAAACATATAATAATAATCATAATAATGGTTGAAATGTATTGTCAGACCAAAGCGTATAAAGATAGCCTTACCCGTATAGAAAATGCGTAAATACAAAAAATGGGTTACAAAATAAATACATTAAAAGAAAGAAAAAAACATCAGCTGAAGCTCCTGGAATTTTAGATGGTCCATCTTAACGGAAGGATTCTTCTCAAATGTCACAGATCTGTCACAGAGCTGGCATGTCAGCTTTTCCATTTTACCCTAGTCTATTCATGTTTGTAAGTTCCAAACAATTATGAGTTTGTCACACTGAATTCTGAAGTAAACTAGGAATAGTGATGATGCTTTTCAGAAGCAGCAAAATATGCTGCTTTTGGGAGCTGACATTATATCAGTGCATGTTTCCCAATGCTTGAGATGTATCACAATAAACAATATGTTAACAGTGGTTCATAGGTTAGCTTGGACTGAACACATCCAGTTTTGTGCATACACAGGCCTTTACTCATAAATCTATAAACTTTTATGCTTCTGGTCTCAGGAGTCCAGTAAAAGCTTTCAGTGCAGTGAGCACTTAGTAAATTGCACAGAAGTAATTTACACTGGACTAATATGATATTCTGCTCATACATCCATTCTACCATTCTAAGAAGCCCCTTTATACCTCTTTTCTTAAAATTTCTCATTCTACTCAGTGTATTACATTTTCATCACTTTAAATTGGATATCCCAGAATAATAGCAGCTCTGTCTATTATTAATACACCGAATCCATCATGGTAGAAAGAATCAGGGTCAGGAAACGCTGGAAAAGATCTCACGAGCCTCTGCAGCTGATGGCAAATAAGGGTAATCTACCTCACAAACAACAGAATTTAAACAGGAGAGACTGACCCAGTATATCATCTAATTTATAATTCATTTTTTTCCAATTTTCTATTGGGCAACGTCTTCACAAAATATTATTCAGCTGTAAAGTAGGTACAGAAAACCGACTAACCCTTCTGAAACTTTTCTTTCCCCAACATATCATTATCTCTTACTGTGGTAACTTTTTATTGTACTTGTATCGCTTTTAATTTTCCATGTAGCCTTACGATAATGACAGTGCTACTAAACACACTTCTTAGATAGCAAACCACAATTCCTTGAGATAAAATGCCATATTTTTTGCCATTTTAGAGGAATTTCTTCTTTCTCAATTAGGTTACATTTAAGATGTTTCTAAATCATGTCCCATTAAACAATTGTCTCTGCTGAAGCTCAGAACATAAAAGTTCAGGAAGGAAACCATTGTTGGATGCTTCAAGCATTCAGGAAGCACTAGATGAGAAACTGGGATCAGTATAGATGGTTGTCTTGTAAACAAACATTACTGGATGCACTGCAGTTGGTAATCAGAGAGTTGTAATAAACTTCATTGATAAACATACATTTTCATAATTTGTAAATTCTTGTTGACTCATGTAACGTCTACTGACAATCAAAATGATGAACGACACAGAGCTTTCTAACAGCACTTTATTCTCCCATGTTCAACTTGCCAATCCCTCATCCACAGATTGCAACACATCATTCAGTGACAAAGCCCACCACTCTGGCTTTGTCATCTTTTCAATTATTCCATCATAGTCTCTGCAGTTCTTTTTTTAACAAGAGGCACAAGTGGTAGTGGAATTCATGCAGCATGGACTGCAAAGGGGCTGAGCGTAATCTTTTACAGGTTCTGTCTTTCAACAGGCCGCTTGTGCCGAAAAACAGCACTGACATTTTCCACCCTTTTCTCTAATCCCATGTTTACGGCTTTTAAGTAAACTGCTGCTTTGTCCTTTGATCACATATACTAGGAATGTGCATTATTTCCCCTTAGAGACAGAGGTGGCTCTAAACCAGGAATACACAACTTAATTTGGAAAATGGGACTAGGCCAGGGGCCAGTTAATAAACTACATTCATCATATTAAATTAGAAAACTTTGAAAAAGGCTGATAGATTGTGATCTTATTTTGATGCATTTTATTTTCACCATTGCAATTCAGCAATATATATATACTGAACCATCTTTAACAGCATAGCTGGAACCTTTTCTATCGTGCAGACCACAGTTGGATAAACCATAAACACAATCTATTTTTAAAAAATAAAATTAACATCTTTCAGTGTGAAAGATATTTAACATTTATTGATTCAATTGACATAAAAATAGCTGCACAGTGCAAACCATCAAATGTTGGAATAGCTTTTGTTCATTAAAACAAAAACGAATAAAACAGACAAACACAAAACCCAAAAAGCTTTGTCTGAACCAGGCAACACAGGTACGGGATCAGATGCTCAAACTTCATGCATCTCCTACAGTCAGTAGTTGACGCGCCTGTTAATGTGAGGTTACGCATCTTATGTCCTTTGAGAGCTCACTGAAGTTTGGTTTGTGAGACGTCAAGGCAAAATGCAAGCACTGATTGAGATGTGTGTTGGTGAGTCTATTGCATTTCTTGTCCTTAAATAGATTAATCACTGAAAACCCCAACTTGTTGCTGGTGGATTTGAACATTGTCAAAATGTTTATAGCAAGTCTTTTAGAATTCGGATACTGATGGACAAAGTGTGTCCAAAACTGACACAGTCTCTCCTCTCTGACCTTGGCCCTCAGAACATCATTGGCCTGTATCTGGAGCAGATACAGATACAGAAAGCACCCTTGTTGATAGCATGTACCGTGACGGCAATGGTAAACGGATTGTGCACAAACAGCTGCAATTGTGGTGCGATTTTGAAGTTGTGAAACTGCCAGACAGATTTTCTGTTTTCTGACAAATTTTTCAGCAATGCGCCCTGCTCAGCTATCTGACATCATTGTGCTGCAGTAGCAATGCTACCAATACAGGAAATCCCATATAACAAAACTCAGTTATGAACTCAATCATAAAACAGTGCTTGGTAGTTCAAAGTTTTAATATTAACTTGTGGAAAATGTAAGCTGACAATATTTCTGAATGATCTTACCTGGTTTGTGAATGTTGGTTGTGCTCCAGGTTCCTGGTTGTGTTTCTTTATTTGACAGTAACAGCAGCATGGTGGTAGGATTCATTTACTGAGCTCAATATGAAATATTATTCAAGACATGTTTTACTTTTCAAATTGTCACATTTAATAGAAATTACCCTCTGGATATGACACCTAAAACCACTCATTGTCAGGATTATTTCAGAAACCTCACAACATTTTTTATGCAAATTGGTGGCTTATTGTTCCATTCATATATATATATATATGTTCTCTTTCTCATAGTTTTAAGTCTTAAAGGCTGAACATAGCTCTCTGTGCTCTCTATTGGTTCTTCACAAATGCATGTTTAGATGTCGTAGCATTTTACTGTCACTTGGGGTCTGAGTCATGGGTTGCTCTTGGCAGTGTTGGCGCTGTTGTTGATCCTTCAGCTTTGGTCTGCGGTGGAAAAGTCTAAAATCAGAGTGCCCAAAGATCTGCTTTGTGATTGAGTGAAACTGGAGTGGAAGTGTTAAATAATGAAGATTATTCAGTGCTATTCTTCTTCCTGTGTGCTTCTTTGCTTTTTAGTGTTTATTCAGTGTTGATTTTTCAATGTTGGATGCTGAACCGGTCATATATTTCTGCCGGATGCTGGAGCACAATGCAGCAACACTGCACAGAGGAGATCGTGCGGGACAGGAAGTCGTGCGCAGAAATAAAATAAAACATCTGGTTAATTTTCAAAATAATAAAAAAATAAATAAATAATAAAAAATCATTTTCTGTGGTAACTTGCCCGTACTTCATGAGTCACCACAATGGTCCTCAGAATGCCCCATTTTTACCTCAAAATTTCAAAAGCTCTGCACTGCCCTCAGGGTTTTTTAAGATTTCTGACACATCTGAAAACATGATGTTGAAAAGGCGTATTGTTTTCATTTCTATCAGTTTAGTATTTGACTGTTTATAGATTCAAGCGTTTTATATGTCACATACATAATCATACATAGTACAATGTGCAGTGAAATTGTCTTTTTACCTGCTACCAAGAATTAAGGATAAGAATTTAAATATCAATATTTCGAATAAAAAAAACCTTGGCACAATAATTCCACACAAAATAAGAAAATAAGAAAAATGCTTCAGTAAAAAAGTGTTGAGTGTAGGGTATTAAAATATAAGTGTAAAAATTTACAATATTAACAATATTATTGACGTTGGCATTAAGGTGCAGGTGAGTGAGATAGTGCAGTTTTTTATATTCTTCACTAAAGAGAAAACAAGACATGGAGGAAAAGGCTGAGCCAAACCAAGCACATATTTGGGCCAAGCAGCAAGAAGAGGAGCAGTGATAGAGGGAGAGCAGGTACTATAAAAGGAAGAGAGTATGCCAGACCTGTATACGTTTTAAAAATCAGATGTATAATGCATGATAATTTAAGTATTGTGTAAGATTACAATAGAAATGTGTTCAAAAGCTGGTTTTCCTTAACAAGAGAGAACAGATCAGGCACTATCATCAACATGATAGTGTAATAGGGCTTGGGTATCTATTTTAAATACTGAAGGAAATATGAAGCATTTGTATATATTATCCCTCGGTCCCAGGACAGTTCATTCCTTTTTATTTCTAATCCATGACTTGATGAAATTCATTCTCCAGTTTTATATTGTAACTCATTTGCAAATCATTTAGGATGAGGGTGATGTTCTCTGATAACAAACAAAACAAATTGTTGAACCTGCCTAGAAGTTCTGACTCATGACCTCAGTATTTTTTGGGCCCTGCGTATGACCCTGCTCAAAGTTATTATCATTATGTTGCCAAGTTAAAACTTAAAAACTATAAAATTTTTGTTATGAGACTGAAGCAGTTTGGAATTGGATCAGCCAGAGGGTCCATGGTCATCTGTGGATGCCGTTTAACTAAGAACACAAGAAGTCAAGTGCGTGTTGAGGGGATAATTACATTACCCGCAAAATAGTTGTATATTTTTTTATGCAAATAGACTCACCTCTGCCAGAGGCAGAGTTAAATCTAAGTAACATTTTAGGAATCATGCAAGATAAAAGTATTTTGATTCTATCTTTCCTTTTTTTCTTTGAGTGTGGGGGCTATTGTGTGTCTGAACAGATTCCCGAAGCTAAACTGTTAGAAAAGACCAACTATATTATAGTGCAGCTTGAAATATCAACAAAGCCTGTGGATAAGATGCAGTGTGAAACCAGTCATTGTTCTTGCATTAGACCTAAATCCATGATTTGAAGGAAGAAAAAAAATGCATGAGTGGTATCTTATTTGCTTTTTCATCTGCATCATCTGTCGCATGAACAATAAGTTTTTTTTTTTTCAGTTTATTGTCCTGCACCAGGACCAGTCTCAGAACAGGTGACCCAGAAGATTTCATTCTGTTGATTGCCTCTGAAGCTAATTTCAGTCAAGTGTCAGAGGTTACAGACTTACTTCTCCAATCATGCTGTCCAGGTGTTAATGTTATCACTGAGCATGCGAGTACTGATTGGAGAGACACATTTTGATTACTCCAAAATCCAAATAAGCTAACCTACACTGTTTTCTTTTGTGTTTTTTAAAAAAAAAATTGGATTAAAGCATTTTGCTCATAGGCAGAAATAAGCTACAGTTAAAGAAAAGGATTGGATTTTGGCACCTAGCTGAGTTTAGCACATATTGTGTGAATGAAATTAAGTACTATACTGAAGCAAAATCATTGTCTTCCATGCATTCATTTGTGATACTTTATATACACAATGTTGTGTTTGGTCAATTATTGCTTCCGTCTGTCAGCTAAGATTTTAACATGCTATTGCTAAGACAATAAAATTGCTAAGACAATAAAATTGATACTGTCATTTAAATTTCTGCAACTGTTTTCTTAAAGCTCACGAACACAGCCTGAATTACGTGATCAAAAATTCATCCAGCAAAATGTGTTTTGAACAAAACAGCCTGAGCTTGTGTTGTTGGCTACCCTGTGTTAATCCAAAGGGAGGACCCTCAAGGGAACCATGGGTGCTGAAAAACACTTGAGAAGACAACTGCACGTGCTCAACGGAATTAAACATGGTATGGTTTTTTTTCTTCCTTTGACTTGTAAAGGGATACTAAGTCAACTCATTTTCTTCCAAAATATATGCTTCTGTGTATTCCATGTATGGAGAATAATACACCCTTTCATACTTTTCATACTTATTACCAGTTTCCCAGTCTCTGCTAATGTAAAAAGTCCCCACAGCGTGATGCTGTAACCACCATGCTTCACTTGAGGTGACGAGCAGTCTTAGGTGTGCACCAGACATAGCATTTTCCTTGGTGGCGAAGAAGTTCCATTTTAGTCCCATCCGACCAGAGGACCTTCTTCCATATGTTTTGTGAGTCTCAAACATGCCTTTTGGAAAACTTTTCTACAAGCAATGGATTTTTTTTCTGGCCACCCTTCGGTAAAGCCCAGCTCTGGGTAATGTTCAGCTTACAATGGTCTTATGGACAGACACACTAGTCTCTGCTATGGAGCTTTCCAGCTTCGTCAGGGTTAGCTTTAATTCAATTCAATTGAAATCAATTCAGTTTTATTTATATAGCGCCAAATTACAACAATTGTCATCTCAAGGCACTTAAATAATATAGTTTAATTTAAGCCAATTGGAATTCAATTCATTGTAGTCATAATCCAATGAAATCCAATTATTTAATTTAAAAATAATCCAATTTATTCATGTAGAGCCAATTCAAAAGCAATTTCCTTGCTAACTTGTCTTCAGTCCAATCTCCCGCCCTGAGCGTGCCTGTGGCGACTGTGGAAAGGAACGACTCCCTTTTAACAGGAAGAAACCTCTGGGAGAACCAGACTCAGGAAGGGTGGCCATCCGCCTCGACCAGCTGGGGTTTGAGAGGACAGAAAAGAGGGATAAGAGGGGGGAAAAACACCATAACGCCATTCAAAGGATACCTGTTGGAACAGGGAAACACAAGTTAATAACCACAATAATGTCACATGTACATAATATCATTTGAGAAATTAAACAGGGGGAAAAGAGAGCAAAGTGAGAAAAGGTGTGACAGATGAGGCCCTCTAGCACTCTAAGCCTATAGCAGCTTAAATATAACTATAATCTTTACCAAAAAGTGGAAAGGGTGTCTGCTTCCCGGACATCTACTGGCAGCTTATTCCACAAGAGAGGGGCCTGATAACTGAAGGCTCTGAAGGCATTCTACTTTTAGAAACTCTGGGAACAACAAGTAAACCTGCAGTTTGGGAGCGAAGTGCTTTGTTGGGAAAATATCTTACAATGAGATCTATAGATATGATGGAGCTCGGTCATTAAGAGCTTTATATGTGAGGAGAAGAATCTTAAATTCTATTCTGAATTTAACAGGGAGCCAATGAAGAGAAGCTAAAACTGGAGAAACATGATCTCTCCTGTTAGTTCTCATCAGAACTCTGGCTGCAGCATTTTGGATCAACTGGAGGCTTTTCAGAGAATATGTGGGACAACCCAATGATAAAGAATTACAGTAGTCCAACCTTGAAATAACAAATGCATGGACTAGTTTCTCTACATCACCCTGAGACAGGATGTTCCTGATTTTAGCAATATTACGAAGGTGAATGAAGGCAAGCCTAGAAACCAGTTTTACATGTGCGTCAAATGATAAATTCTGATAAAAAATAACTCCAAGGTTCCTCACTGTAGAACTAGAAGCCAAGGAAATACCATCTAGAGTAACTATATAATTGGATAATTTCTCCCTGAAGTGCTCAGGTCCAAAGAGAACAACTTCAGTTTTGTCTGAATTTAGAAGCAGACAGTTCTGAGTCATCCAGGTCTTTATGTCTTCAAGACATGCTTGTAGTCTAACCAACCTATTGGTTTAATCTGGTTCCATAGATAAGTACAGCTGAGTATCATCAGCATAGCAATGGAAATTTATGCCATGCTGTCTAATAATGTTACTTAATGTATAAAGTATAAAGAATTGGTCCAAGCACAGAACCCTGAAGAACTCCATGACTTGCTCTGGTGTGTGAGGAAGATTCTTCATTTACAAGAACAAACTGGAATCTATCAGATAAATATGACATAAACCAGCCTAATGCAGTTCCTTAAATCCCAATAACATGTTCAAGTCTCTGTAACAGAATGCTGTGATCGATCGTATCAAATGCAGCACTGAGATCCAACAGGACAAGCACAGAAACAAGTCTGCTATCAGAGGCTAAGAGGAGCTCATTGGTAACTTTCACCAGTGCTGTTTCTGTGCTATGATGCACTCTGAATCCTGACTGAAACTCTTCAAACAGATTATTTTTATGTAAATGATCACAAAGTTGAGCTGCAACTATTTTATCAAGAACTTTATACAAAAAAGAGAGATTGGATATAGGTCGATAATTAGCCAACACTTCTGAATCGAGAGTAGGTTTTTTAAGTAAAGGTTTAATTACAGCAACCTTAAAAGTTCCATCAATCTACTTTCTTATAGAAACAATTTTATTGATGAAGAATCTCATGAAATCATCACTGCTGAGAGTTAAAGGAATACATGGCTCAACAGAACTCGGACTCTTTGTCAGCCTGGCAACAGTGCTGAAAAGAAACCTGGGATTATTCTTATTCTCTTCTATCAATAATGAATAATAAGCAGTTCTAGCTTTACGAAGTGCTTTCTTATACGTTATTAAACTATCTTTCCAGACAAATTGAGACTCTTCTAAATTAGAGGAACGCCACTGTCTCTCCAGCTTTCTTGCAGTCTGCTTTAACGCACGCAGCTGTGAATTATACCAAGGAGCCAACCTCTTCTGACTGATTACCTTCCTTGTCAGAGGGGAACGTTGTACATTCTTGTCTGCATTGAAACTATAGTGCTGTCAACAAGAGACAATCAAATTATTCATCTGCTACGTTTAAAACTTTTCACTAGAAGCAGCTCAGATAAACAGATACTGTCACGACTTCAGTTTTTATTTTCATGTTTTGGGGTTTCTGTTAAGTCATTAGTTTTGCCATTGTTTTCCCCTCAGTCACTGTTGTTCATCAGTTCACCCACGTCACCTGTGTTTATTTCCTCAGCTGCACTGCATCACTAATCACCTCCCCTAAGTATTTAGCTTCCAGGTTCCCTCATGTTCACCGTCAGATCCTTACTGTCTTGCATGTGTGTCAGGTTTGTTCCCTTGTTTATCGATCATAATCACAATCTGGTTTTGTTTGTTTTGTCATAATCAAGTTTTTTCTTCATAGTCATAGCTAAATTTTTGTAATCCGGCTCAATCGCACCTTGTGTTGTTTTTTGCATTTAAATAAATCAAGTTTTACTTTAAAATATCTGCATCCGGGTCCAATTTCACCACGCCACGTACACGTACTACACCTTATGTGACAGATACACTGCTGCAAATGCCAGACTGGGTTGCTCATTTTCCCACCAATGTGCTCACACCACACTGTTATCTTGCCTAAATCTTCTGCAGTCAGAACAACACTCACCAAGAAAATATAAATTGTTCAATTCCACAATGCATATAACTTCTTCCTGTCTGCAGCTGGACAGTCAGCATAATTTGTGATTTTTTTTTTTTAGGTTTGAGCAGATTGCTTTAATTAAAGAAATTCCCTCAGCAGAGGAGCCCTCAGCAGAGGAGCCCCCAGCATCATGTCTCAACCCTCAAATCGAAGCATAAGATGGGACATTTAAAGTTTAGGGACTGTCCCAGAATAAGGACCTAAAGCCAATATCTCAATTCTAAAATATCCAGAAGAGAGCAGCGAATCATGTAAACCAGTGACCTGCATTGAAGCTTTTTTATTTGAGTCAAAAGAGCACAGAACGTTGAGCTGTGTAGTGTATGCTTGCGTTGTCACAACACCGATGAGACATTTTCTTGTTGCTTACAATTCACATAAAAGCAAAGTTGCAGAATTAAACTGCAATTACATGGCTTTAGTTTACATGTGTGGAAATAGTTACTCACTAGTATTATTACAAATCAATAATTGGTTCATTCTCTGAGTAGGACTGCTTTCTGAGGTACAAATTAATGAAAAGAAAATCACCATAACCATGAATGTCACCCTGTGGGTCATGGTGATCAGTTGCAACCTAAATCAGAGAAAGACGTGTACAGAACAGAATTTATAGCCTGAAAGCGTGCCTTAACGACTTGTCTGTCTTTTTTCTATTTACAGCAGCTGCACCAAGGCCTGTGGAAATATTGTGCTTGAATGTGTCATTTGTCCTGACAAGCCTGCAAACATCTTATGCCTGCAATGACAACCATTTTTACACATCACCGACCCCACAATGTCATTCCTTCCCAGAGTGACATCCATGACATATAGGTCACTACTTCAGATTTACTATGCAATATTTTTAGGTCTCGTTCTGTGAGATTGGATTAAATTAACTGGTCCATGTGAAAATAAGCGTGAAAAATAGCACTCCTCGATACCTTATGGTTGGAATTTAAATTTACACAAAATGCACATCTACCTTCTTTGATTTAAAAAGTATTTCCCAGTTGCTTGCATATAACTTGTAGTAAAATGTCTTAGGACTGATACATCACGCCCTGTTCATTTACCCTGTTAGTACTTCTCTGTCTGGTGGTATACTGGTATACGCTGAGCCTGTCGATGCATAGCTGAACAAATGGAGGGGGGCAGAGGCTTATGATGAGAGGCAGAAAAATACACAGTGCTCTGTTTGGAAATGAGAGAAATGGAAAGTTGTGCACAGGCAGGAACCAAAGTAAGGAGGGAAATCAAGCAATACAAACTGCAGAGTTTTTTTTTGGGTCTTTTGGCTTCATGGCCTCAAAAGAAGTCCAAGTCTTGCTGATTAATGAAGCTATTACAGCCAGTGTGTTGAATTGCTACCGCATTTTGTCATCTTTTTTTTTTGTCTAGAACTGATTGAGGTTTGGCAGAATCCCAACATTATTCATATCGTAGACAAAATGGGATTTTTAGCAGAGCTGTCAAAATTTGTAATCCCAAAAAATTGCATGATGCTATGCAGTTAATCACAATTAATCACCATTTAACTGACAACTGACAACTCTAATTTGAAGTACATATTTATTTGCTTTACTTGATATAAATCAAAATTTGCCAGGTGAATTATTAATTTGGGGCTCACTTGTAGAACCAGGAGGGTATTTTTAAAGGCCTGTAGCTTCCTGTTGCTGCTGGTACTTTACATCTTATCTCAATGTGCCAAGGATGCCAATGAAAATGGAAGCCCAAAATGCATTATTTACCAATGTTGTATTAGCTATAGCTGTGGTAAAATTGCACAACCATTTTTTGATTAAATCATATTTATTTATCCATACAGATATGACTAAAGAGTCTATTTGGCTAGGGCCTAAATGATTTTGTTCACATGCACAAGATCCAGTGTAAATTGCATGATGGAATTTTACTTGTGCTTGCTCATTTCAGTGTTTCACCTCTTAGGTCTATCATGCGATATCTGTGTTATTCACCCTGGGCGAACACTCACCTCTAAACCCACTTCTGATAACACATAACGCCTTTATCAGGGCTTAACAATTAAATTAATGTGTATAACATAGCTAATGTTGCTACTTCTAGCTATTGTTAACAAAAGGGTTAATAAACTAGGGCCACTAAAAAAAATTAATTAATAAATTAAAAACATTTTGAGAAAAAAGAATTCTGACTTTTTTTGGGGGGAAAAAAAGTCAGAATTCTGACTTTTTTTCTCAGAATTTCAAAAAAAAATTTGCGGCCCTAATCCTCTTCCATAGAAATTGAATGAAACATTATCTTCTTCTTAAATACCTTTTTTTTTTCTTCCCCTCGTGCCCTTTCCCAGATTGCGCCCTGGGCGACTGCCCACTACGCCCATAGCAAAAACCGCCACTGATTCAGTGAAGTTTGTTCAAAGAATTTTAACTGAAAATAGATTCCCCTAGGAACCATAACAATCACATTATATATACAATGTGTATCAGAGAATAAATACAGATATGGAGCTAAACAACATTGCCTTTTGACTTCCAATCCACTTTTCTCACATACCAATGTGGAAATGTTTTATTCAACTCCCCCACAAAACAGTTGCTCAGTCTTAAAATCTGATTTTTCTCAAGCTCTTTTACAAATGCTGACATACTGATTTAACAATTTTACCATTTTAGCTGAAGGCTGAAACACACGGTAGTCTCATTAGATTTGGGCTTTTGTTTGTTTGTTTGTGTAGTTTTTTAAAGATGTTTTTCATGGATAAGGGTGGGCTTCAAAACATTTCCCAAAAGCAATTACTGTATATGATTTGCCAAACAAAGCTGCAGCTTACCCGCAGCTCAGCAGAAATCATGAATGTTATATTGTGGTTGGTATTCGGAAATACTGGAGTACAGTGCAAAAGCTGCAGGGCAGGTTTGAAATTCTCTTTGCAGGACTCAATTTGTTTTTATACCATTATAAAGAAAATGATCAAAATGGGAATACATTTTATTGTAGATTGGGAGTCAGTGACATGAACCTAATTATGTTCATTGGAAACATTTTATGATTTGTGGTGTGTTAGATTTGAAGTGGGCATTGACATTATTTGTAGATCGGTTTTTATATCCATTTACACATGTTACCTCCTCATACAGATTATGGTACATGGTGAAACAAGCAAAAAAATGAAAAAAGACAATACAATAACCTGCTGAGGTGTTTGCAGTGTAGCACTCTCCTATGAATGCATAAGACAATATGCCATTGCATTTCACAGTATGCAATGGCATATTTTCTTATGCATCCAACACTGAGTGTTGCTCAGTGTTGGATCATCATCCAAAAATCTGTAAAGTATAGATACATTTATTATGTTGAGCTAAATCTCTTAAGTAACGACACAAAAAGCCTGTTAGAATCATGCAAACACAAACAAAACTGACTGCATACATTTCATCATGTAAGAGTAAACAACATGCCAGACACTGATGATTTGTGTCTGAAAAGAGGTCCAGTATTAATGAGAAATGTTGGTAGAATCTATCAGTTACAATACTCTTTATTTTTAAGGTTGTGCTCATTTAGTTTGGATGAAATTGTTTCTCAATTCATTCATTAATTGGTGTTTCTTTTCTAACCTTCCAGAAAAATTGCAAGAAAACTGAGAGGTGCCTATCAGTGAGAACAGATGCACAAGTTTCTTAGGAAAGTTTTACCAATTTATTCATTTCGCTACACAGCTGCTTGAGAATTGAAGGGGGTGTGTATTTTTGGCAAAAATGTGTTGGAGGGAAAACAGGGGTAAACAGGCATCACCTGCTAAATAGAGAGTATTGAGTTTATTTCTTGTTTAAGCCAGCATTGCACAACAATGCCGAATGGGATTCTCTGTCTATTGAAATTTGTTGAAATCCTGCTCATACTCAGAGACACAACAAGCACATAGCACTTACATTTAAAATTCAAAGAGACATGCCACTAATTGGACTTGGAGGGAGTGAGTAAACTGCAGAGAAAAGGCAGGGTAAGAAAAAAAGGCAGGATGAGGGAGGGCGACAGTCTATGAGGCTACTTTATGTTTTGATTCATTTTCCATTAACAGAAGATGGATCATCACAAGGTCTAACCTCAATTTTTTAGATGGTGGTCATGAGCCCCTATCAATTCACTAAAATGTTGTGAGTAGTTTCATTTTGGGAATAATGGAACGGGGGAGCAGAAGAAAGATAGTGGGAGTGCTGTGATGGAGATTAATGTTAAAGTGGACTAATGGGCCGTCTGTCTAAGCACTTACTGTGGAAAAACTCTGATTCCAGCCCAAAGAAACTGCTTAAGTTTGCAGAGTGGAAGCAGGCTGCAATGAGGTTGTATATAGAATTTATTAGCATGTCTTGGTAAAACGGCTCATTTCCCAAAGTCTCTCCATCCTGTGATCTGCATTTTAATTGTTTCTGGCTTTACATTATGATCTGCAGAAGAATTCTCTAATTGATACATTATGACCTTGATGATGTTGGTTGTGTCGCCTTCTATTTCCCCATCACTAAACTCAGTAACTTTTTGTATATTCACTCTTTGTGCTTATTGTCTCTGTTCTGATTTAATCCCCCCCCCCCCTTTATAACAATTTAGAGTATATTCACTGAATATGGTAATGGGAAACAGAGACACAACTGGGAATACATTATATTCGAAATGGAAATGCTTATGTTTGCTTATGATCTTATGTTTTTCATTGTTTCTGAAAAGGAAATTTAAGCTAAAACTGACATTCTTGAATATTATAACATATGAAATGTTTCTTTCAAAAAATTAAAAGGAGAAATACAGATGGAGGACTTGCTTATATACTGTATTTAAAGCATTAAACTTCAATCAATAGCCAGCATCTCTGATATGGATATGCCATATCCTGTCAACACCCTGTAGTCAATATATTGTAACATTTACACTAACTCTTAAAAAGGAGTACTGCTCTGGTATCATATAACATTTATGTAGGTGAATATGCCAAACATAAAGTCAAATATATGAACCCAACAATGAAGTAGCCCATATGCAAGTGTTTTAAATAGTACATATATGGATACAGGTCGTGTAATTTAAAAACTGCCAGTGTTTAATTGAGAAAGCAAAAACAACTCTTCTGCAAATGTAATATTTCAAAATCCCTTTTTTTTACAAAAACAAAAAAGAGACACTACAGAGGAAAAAGGTTCCATAGCCCCATTATTTCACATGATTATCTTATCTAGTCTCATCTCACCATGTGTCACAATCTCACAGCATTTGCAGCCAAGCTCTCTTGGTTCCCTGTCAGGTAATGGGAATTCCTCTGGCACAAACATGATGTGAATGTGTTCTGAATGCAAAGCACCCTGTTTCGTTCTCAAGCCATCAACCCAGGGACACTCTGAAACTGTGGTTGGCAAACATCCATGACCTGACAAAGTAAATCAGAACGGACCTCTTGATGCTGCAGAGATGGCGTAAAGTGTCATTTAGATTTAGCTGATGGCAGGGTCAAACTCAGATGTAAGCATTTCGTCTCAAGAGACTAGAGTAGAAATGATCCTCATCAGAAGAGAAAAGCCAGTGAAAACTAGCCAGTGATCTAAACACATGGAAAATTTTCATTTGACCATATAGCTTTTTTGAGCTGGTGAAAACGCCTTAGTTTAGATAGCTCACATGTTTAGAATCGATGCAGCAATTTTCATGTCAACATGAAAAAGTTCAAATGACGTATTTTCTAAGGTGTTTTGTATTCTGTAAAATTAAAGGTTTGTAAGATTTTTGGATGTTTTAGTTTCTGATCTGTTGGCTGCAGACACACATGAATGTTTACTCGCAGGTTAGAGAAATCTAATCTTCCATTTATACATAAAGCTTATTTCATCTTACAAGCTCTCATGACATATCGTACATCATGAGAGCCAATTAGACATGATTTGTAAGAAACACAAGAGGTGCAATAAGTATTTTAATTATCTTCTTCAGTTCCTCTTTCTCTCTTTTGTCAGTACCAGTTTGCTGTTCATTCAGAGCCACAAAGGTCACGCAAATCTTCCAGCCGTCAGTCATGAACGGTGACCGACCCCGTGACACAATGTCAATAATACAACGGATGGTGATTATGTTAATGGACAAAGAAAATATATCACACACTCTTTACTGACACTTAATTTGATGCATCAATCATAGCAGAGGAAATCTTTAGCTGTATAAATTAACATTTCTTTTAACTGGAGTGAAGAAGGTGGAATGACCCAACACTTTAAATTGTGGAAATGCTGATGAAGATTTTGAGCTTTGATGAGATTGTCATTATATCATAATTGCATAATAACTGAGAAGAGATATACAGCCAGGTGTTAGATATTTAACTACATATCTGCGGGTGTTGAAGTTTCCATTATTTTTGCATTGCATCAAGCAGGCTGGTGCAGAAGCTACTGATACTGATACTTACTCCCTGGTGCCAAGCAGCAGAGGATATGAAACAATGCACAGAGTGTAATTACTACTGAATAGTACTCCTGACTACTTCTCTGAATCCTGAATACTACAGTAAGAGAGACAGCGTAGTCTCACATGTCACTGTTTGTCTTTAGTTGGATCGTCAGGTTAAAAAATTAAGCAGGGATAGCCTTTACTGTAAATGAAAATTGCCACAGATTTGGTAATAATCTTCCCTCTCTCTGAGTTGGAGGGCAACATTGTCAATGCCTCATTAATTCTTTGCTGACAAGTCAGGCTGGCTCTGCTCTTTGAGTTTATAGGTCAAGGTGAAAGAAGTTTCGTATTAGTTGTATGACCAATGTAATCTGTTTCTGTGAGGTAGATTTTTACACAACATGTACCGTTTATTTGGTTTGTGCTTTCGGGTAAGTGTGACCAGAGGTCCACTTTCAAAACACATTTTGTTATAGTTCCCTGCTGAGCCCTGCGTTCTTCTGCCATATCACCCATTATGTAATGTACCGCAGCTGTTCAACTTCATGGACAATCATTCACATCTGCATCGCCACGCATCTTAGAATCAAGATATTTCCACACCTTTAATAAGAATGTCAGACCATCAACTTCTGCTTCACTTCACACTTTGCTTGGGACATATTTACATTAATCTCACTGAAGCTTTGTGTTTGCGACTGTTGGAGGTGCGAACATGTGCAATCTTTTCTCCACTCGAGTCCCTGTAAAGTACTCAGATCTGACTCTTCTACCCGACACAGAGCTAAGAGCTTGTTAATGCCACTAGCAGTTAGCAGGCTTGCCATCTCGGTTTGAGAAAAATATCAGAGCAATTGAAAATCACCAATTAGATTCCTAGCTAAAACATCATTAAGGTTTCTGTCTATTTTGAAACAGTGAAATATAATTATTTCCCTCTTAAATAAATTATTTTTAAAAACTGACACTTTTGGAGCAGTTTGTCAGTGCTCATCGTGCCTTTTAGTTTAAGTAATCATAGGCCTATTTTTTAAAAGGTCTTTGTATGTTGAATTAACCGTCCACCCACCCTCCCTCTCACACAGTTACTTTATCATAAAAACACATCAAAAAGTACTTAAGTAGTTGTGGCTGCTTTTTTGCTCCTTACATTCTAGAAAATCTTTAACTTTATAACCTCAACCTAATAAATCCGAAACACTTGATGACTCCCAGGGAAGTTCACATTTCAGTTTCTTACCCATTACCATTGCTTTCTCATTACTTTGTACATTACATAAAGAAACTAAGGTATGCTGATATAGCTATCAGCTGTTCCTTTTTTCAAAAGATAAAGTCTCCTTATTATTTTTTCAAATTAGTGAAGATAATGTGCTTTTTATTGCTTTTCAGTTATCCATGTGTGGGTATTTGCAGACATGCAACTGTTGCAACGTATAGCTGAAATAAACTTAATTTTCCTTCCACATGATTTGTGTTTTACAGTGCACCATAACAACGCTTGTTTATTTCACACAGGCAACCTTTGAATAGTCTATATTTCCATACTTTTCTCAGTGCAGGTCTTTGTTCACTACACAACCAGGATAGAGATATGTGCTTTCCAGGAATATGTTAAACCTGAGGTCACACAAATAGCAGGATGCAATTTCTTTTTATCATTGATTTTACAAATGTCACTGAGAATGTAACTGAGATTTCCTATTTGATAGATTTTAAACCCTGCAACATCATGGTAGTTCATGCATATCCCTTATCAATTAATTTATATTTATTTGTTTTTGTTACTGTCATACCCCTGATATCAGAAAACTTATAAAAAGGAAAACCCAAGCTATTTCCTCCTCTTTACACTTAACACTTATATTTCTCTTACAAAGGTGTTTGTGATACCATGTAATAGCATATATATATATATATATATATATATACATACTGTCTATAAAAGATTCCTTTTTAACAGTCAGGGTCTTGCAGCTGAGTGTGGATTGGCCTTAATCACACCTGCTTGGGGTAGAGACAGGTCACCTTAATCTCAGTGGTAAGTTGCCCTGACCTTCCATTTTTCTTGTTCAGACCTCTACATGACCTTTTATGTGGAATACAGGATGTGTCTCTCAGTCGGCAGCGATTTCTGGCAAATATAAACAAGCAGAAGTCCCACCAAGAGTACAGCATGATGCATGATTTGACCTTCAGACTCTTGCAAAAATGGGAGCAACCATCACAGAAGTGTGAGATTTTTCTGGACTGTCATCCTCTCTAGGATGTTAAAGAAAGGTGTTTCAGACAACCAAAAAACTAATAACCTTGGAGAATTTTGCTTGCATTGCAATTAGTTTTTGCTAATTAGAAGAAAATTGGAGTTCAAAATGACAAATTGCTTGTTTGGTCCTACAACAGCCCAAAGCCCAAAGGTATTCAGCCTACAATAATACCTGCAAATTCACATATTTCAGAGGCTGATACATTATTTAGAAAATTAATTGATTGTCAAAATTGTCAAACTCATTCACTTTCTATAATGATTTGTCTGCTGCTGCACTGTCCCAAGTCTTTTTTTTTTTCTCAGCCCACTCTGCTTCAATATACTAGGTGCACTATTCAGTAAAGATTACAGCAAACCTTCACGACGCCAACCATTGCAAAGTTTCATTGATTTTGTTTTCCACACATAGCTGCAGGGCATATACACTCAAGCACTGGAATCTCCTGAGTGCTGCACCTTATTATCTTAAACAGGCATGCATATGGATGACGGAGCCTCGCAGAGCAAGCTAAACCAACACTGATAAGATCTCTGTGAAGGCCAAGATGTGGGGATCTGACAATGACAGGCAGGTGGCAATAGGCAGAATAAGCTTTAGAAAAATGATTTCCACAAATATGCTTGTTCTGGTGACAAGTTCCATTCATGACCAACGATAGTGTTTACCTTTTGCCTATTGAGATGAACAATGTAGCATTTTGGGTTGCTGTAGACTGTTGGCTCTTAGGTTAGTGAGCAATGATAAGGAGACAAGCATAGCAGGAGAAGATGAAAGAGAGGAAGATTAAAGTCAAACACTCCTCCTTGAATACAGGAATCCTTGCAGTTTTTCATTAAATCTAATTGTGCTGTCTCCTTGCAGGCCACAGCAGTGTTAAGTATCAGGAATCCAAATGGTTGGATCTGCTAAGAAAGATAAACTAAATGATGGTGACAGACAAATTCAGACACAATGCCATAGCAAAGCAGTGACAGATGAAATTATACAACCCAAGCACTTGTACACTTAATTGATTTGCAGGCATATATCAGAGAAAGAGCTGGGACAGTTACACACGCAGGGTGCCCATTGAAAATTCGGGCATCTGCCAGCCTGTGTCATGTCTGCCTTTCCTTTACACGGGGACATGTACAACTAATGAATGCCAGAGTTGTTTATGCCTGAGAAAAATAAAACTCCGAGTGGATCAAAATTAAATCTGTATTGGTGATAGGTGGTATATTATTTTCATTACATCCGTTAAAACCCAAGCTGTAACTAGCAAATAAAGTCATATGAAGTGAGATATAACACATTCAGTCAATCCCATTCAATTGTTCTTTGACTCTTCATATTAGATCTATGACTGTAGAACGGTGGCGGTAGAGATGTGATCTCTAACGTAAATACGAACGTTATTATATTACTTAATTCTTGTCAGACCGCTTTAGCCTAGTTTTCTCAAGTTTCTAAGGAGACCAGGCCAGTGTTAGCTGCAGTTTCATCTTGGATAGTCACTGTTCAATTTTAAATCCATGATCAATGTCTTGCAGACATGTCAAGAAATGTGAGATAATGAGGTACTGCCAAGCTGAAGGCAGAATACTGACAGGCTGTGGGTTTGAAATCGCACTTTTGCTGAAAATATAATCTCCAGTTGGTTGGTTTTCCATCCATTCATATGTACATTTTCCGATGTTTAACAGGGACAGGGTTACAGGGGCAACAGTCTGAGCAGGGATCACATGACCTCCCTTTCCCCAGGTAAATCCTCCAGTTCCTCTGGAAGAACTCTGCCTTGCTCCCAAACTAGCCAAGACATGAAATCTCTTCAATGGGCCCTGAAGCTGCTCTCCTAGTCGGACATGTCTGAAACACCTCCCCTGGGTTGTGTCTGGAAGGAATCCTGACTAGATGCCACAACCACTTCAACTGTTTCTTTCTGTGGAGACTCTCCTCTGAGCCTCTTCTTCTAATTTCCTCTGCATGTATTCTCAGTCTAATTCTTTTGTTCGCTACTCACAGCAGATGATCAAAGGTAGGCACTGCATTGTAGATTGACTGGTAAATAGACAGCTTTGTCTTTCTGCTCAGCTCTCTCCTCACCATGACAGACTGGTACAACGTCTTCATTACTGCAGATCTCCCTGATCATCCTGTCAATCTTCTATTGACATTCGCAAACAAGACTCTTCCGCTTGAGGCAATACATTACCTTTGACACTGACAAGGAAATCCACCGTTTTCTGACAAAGGACCATGGGGGCACAAATTCTCATCTATTCTACTGCACATTCGAAGGCAAAGCCCCCAGTGCACTTGGGAAGGTCAATTGAACCACATCATCTGCAAAAAGGTGAAACTACTGTCCTAAGTTGACTGAACTAGAAACCTTGACTGTGGTAAAAAAAAATCTGTTCATTGAGCTTATGAACAGAATCTATTACGAAGGGCTGCCCTGGTTTGTTTTCCCAGATATACAATAAACAAAGGTTTATATGAGCTTATACATGCGTATTCATAAGAGCTTTAATTTATATTTGTTTTATCTTGTAACATTTACCAGTTCTATTATTTAACAGTTATCTTAGAACACCCTTCTATCAGTCCTGACTTTTTTTTCTACTGGTTTCAGCTGAAGTATTTACAACTCTGAATTTTTCTTTCCAGTGTTTCTATTCAACATCAGTTAACTCAGCAAGTTTCAGTCAGTAGCTGGGTTTCCAGCTCAGCATGTTATGGAAATTAAAACCACATTTTCGCAGAATCTGAGAAATGTGTACATCTATGCTTGTTTTATAAGTATTGAGGGTGGGTTAACGAAGAGAAGCAGCAGGTGGGATTAAATATTTTGCCAGAACTGAAGAGAACACGGTGATATTTCAATCCATCTGTTCTTAAAAGTAAATTGAAATGTGCACAAAGACAACTGTATGGGAAAACAACTGCTGCTAATAAACTAGGTTTAAAAGCAAATGTTGGGAGTGCATCCATATGATTATGATTTTTTTATTTTTTATCAACAATTGCTTCGTATTTGCTCAGTAATGTATCAAACTTGACCCCAGACCTGCAGTATGTTTTAGTGATGAAAATGTGGTCTTACACATTAAATACATCGTACTTGACTTAAAAGGACTGAATTGTGTAACTGCTTTGTAGAGTTCACGAGTCAAGTAGTAAAAAACAATGTCAGCCCTGATGTGCAAAATAATTTTAGATAAAACAAGACAAGAAAAGCAAAAGTACAACAGCTGAACAAAAAAAAAAAGAAAAGCGAATCCAACGACATTATAGAAAGAACTCATAATGACTTTGCAGAAAAGTCTAAGGTTTCTCATCTTGCTGTAAATCTTCAGTTCTAAACAGTTTTATTTTTTGTCTGTAATTGTGCTTTTTTTCTATTTATTTATTTTCTAAATGTGTGGTGTTTAAGTGTTTAGATGTGTTATCTTAGAACACCCTTCTATCAGTCCTGACTTTTTTTCTACTGGTTTCAGCTGAAGTATTTACAACTCTGAATTTTTCTTTCCAGTGTTTCTATTCAACATCAGTTAACTCAGCAAGTTTCAGTCAGTAGCTGGGTTTCCAGCTCAGCATGTTATGGAAATTAAAACCACATTTTCGCAGAATCTGAGAAATGTGTACATCTATGCTTGTTTTATAAGTATTGAGGGTGGGTTAACGAAGAGAAGCAGCAGGTGGGATTAAATATTTTGCCAGAACTGAAGAGAACACGGTGATATTTCAATCCATCTGTTCTTAAAAGTAAATTGAAATGTGCACAAAGACAACTGTATGGGAAAACAACTGCTGCTAATAAACTAGACTCATTCACTTTTAACAGATGTAACATTTTTCTCTCTTAAAGATTACATTACATTATTTTGAACCATAATATCACAGCAAACAGCAACTGTACTTGCAGCATTTTGTTGTTACCAGGTTGCAGTCCCCCTTCCTCTGTTTGTGCTGTAATCTGAGGTACTGTGTTGTGTTGGCTGGTCCTTGCTGCAGGTGTGTGTGTAATGCATGTTAGTCCCTGCCATGCAGAGTGAGCAGACTTCATAAAATGTATAAAAAATTCAGTTAAAAGTATACTACATAGTGCCCTGTGACCATGGAATGAAATTATGTGATGCCAGTCAATGCAAGGAATAGAAGTGTGTTGCTTTCATAAGCTATTGTGCAAAGGTATGTCCAAAATATCTATAACTCCTTAAAAAGATGGAAAAGGAAAAGCAAGAGAGGACAATTCTAATACATCAACATATATCTGAACACTATAGCATGACTGCAAATATTATCATATTTTACCACATGCTGACAACCCTATAACGAAAATTACCATATGCATTGTGGAGTCTAAAAGGTCATGCTCCTGAAAAAGTTAATTCAAGCAATAATACGTAGAAATAGCAAGAAATATGTGATTCAGCTCGTGCCTCAGTCTCAACATAGCAAATCTATCTATTCAGCGACAGACATACTGTGCATGCACATTTGTACACATCGACTGCTCTGACTGCGCTGCAAAGCCTCTATTACTGCCAGAGCGGGCTTCTTGATTATTCAGTCTATTACAGCGGCACAGCGTGGTACCTTTCGATGGGCTTCCTAATGGGCCACTTATTATTATGCAGTATTCTACCATCTCGTCGAATGGCCTGGCTCTCACGGCTGATATGATTGCGTTGCTTCATTGCATGACAATAAAGTCTGCCCCTTTTCTCTCATTTTTGTTTCTCCTTTTGATAAATGAGCAGTTAGGATGCGGGACACAACGTAGAGGTTGACAGTAATATTTAGTCATCTGTCCAGTAAATATTTCCCTTGTCATTAACTGGATATGAAAAGTCCATCCTTAAGTAAACTTAGCTGAAAATGTAACATTTGAGTACCATTCCCTTGTATTTTGTACATGACACTGTGATACAGTACTTTGTTGTTGTTTCTGAATTATAAAACAGAGCTTCTTGAAAATGCAACAGGTTTAAGAGTAGGCTGCACAAAAAAAATAAATAACAGAGAACACTTGTTACAGTTGGATGTAATGATTTTGAAGTTACTTTTGAAAGATTACTTGACTGCAAATGAACATAACAGAAGTTCTACAACAGTTTGCTACAAAGCACAGCTTTTATTGCACTTAAATGGCTCATATACTTAAAGCCCTAACATAACCTCTGGTCATTTTGAACAAGCACTTTGTTTTGTGCTAAGTATTTTAAGATTTAAGACACGTTGACATCTGTTTCAGCTCACTGTTCATGTTAAGTGCAAAACCACCAATACAGTAGCTTACAGGGGAGACAACAAAAATACGCATGACTATCCTCATGTTTAAACTATATAGAGATGTTGCTGTTAATTCAGGCCCCTCGGGTACCCTCCTTTCACGATCCTATGAAGTAAAATTATAGCATTGGGTATTTTATTCATAACCATATTATTTAGTATAGATAACATAAAAGGCATAGGCCATTTGCCTAGAAAATATGATATACATATTTGCTTCAATTTATGTTTCAGTTACTGGAATTCAAAGACAAGTTATCAGTTTTTGTTTACATGTCTCTGGTCCTTGCAATGGGAGTCGAGAGTTTATTTCAAAATGAACACATTATTCATCTCCATATGGCATGGAAGTTTGGCTTCAGCAGATGACCACAGGACAGGGGCTCTGTGGCTTAGCCCCCCTCAGTCTGGACATATGGCCTCACTGGCTCCGCTGGGTGTAGATGATACCCCAGCCATTGCCGTCAGGTAACACACACCCACGGATACACTATCAGTGAGGTCTGTGATAACACAGAAACTGCAGTTATTTTTCAGTAGCTTTGACTCATGTGGTTTTTGTCATGTTTTCGTTTACTTGCCTCAGGCATCAGCCCTGCAGCAGGCTGAGCAATTGGTGTGAAACACCATGAGATGGAGATGCGCTGTTTGAAACACTGTATGACAGCTACAAATGCATCAGAATTGCTTTCAGGTCAAGTCATTCTGCTTTTGGTTTAAAAGCAAATGTTGGGAGTGCATCCATATGATTATTAATTTTTTATTTTTTATCAACAATTGCTTCGTATTTGCTCAGTAATGTATCAAACTTGACCCCAGACCTGCAGTATGTTTTAGTGACGAAAATGTGGTCTTACACATTAAATACATCGTACTTGACTTAAAAGGACTGAATTGTGTAACTGCTTTGTAGAGTTCACGAGTCAAGTAGTAAAAAACAATGTCAGCCCTGATGTGCAAAATAATTTTAGATAAAACAAGACAAGAAAAGCAAAAGTACAACAGCTGAACAAAAAAAAAAAGAAAAGCGAATCCAACGACATTATAGAAAGAACTCATAATGACTTTGCAGAAAAGTCTAAGGTTTCTCATCTTGCTGTAAATCTTCAGTTCTAAACAGTTTTATTTTTTGTCTGTAATTGTGCTTTTTTTCTATTTATTTATTTTCTAAATGTGTGGTGTTTAAGTGTTTAAATGTGTTTCAGGGTAAGTCAGCATCGCCACACACACTATTCTAACCAGTCACACTACTGTCACTCATTCTCCTTCGGTGACTCCGGGCTTGGTGTGTGTAAGCACAGGATGATGTCACACTGAACTGTTTGGCATGTGGGAATAACCAAAGAAGATTATCAAGATTTTTTTCTATTTTCTCTTTTTTTTTAATGTTAAGTTTTAGGATCTATTGTGTTTGGTGAAATAGGGGTTTGCTATTGTGCCTTTGTCAGTTGTTTTCTGTTTTGCTTTTTGAACTTTCTGTTTTATTGTATTCTGTTTTCTTTCTTGATTCTATCATTTATTGTATTATGTTGTGTTTCCTAAAAATGTTGCTCATTTTTGGCTTTGACTCTTGTGTGATGCACCTCAGGGCCACCGGAGAAAAGGGAAGGTACTCCCTGCCTCCGCTGATCCATTTATGGAAAGTAAGTAAGAATAATTGAAAAACAAAATACACTCTTCAGTTTCTATCAGCTCTTTTCAAAGAAAAAAGTATGCACCATATTTGCTTTGATGTGATGTGATATCATTTATATGCAAATTAAGATGACAACACAGTGAGAGGAGTGGTTGAGAGGTTGATACAAGCATGGCCCCCGTAAAAGCAAATACTGATCTGCAGAACGTAAACTGAAGGTATAATACCCAACTATAAATAACATTAAACATGCTGTGAGAAGAGGCCTCAAGCTGTTTTCCTTGTGTCAGTCATTGCTTTTAATTAGTTCACATTTAGAAGATGTCCTTACATACATTAGCTGCTCCCATGCTGTGTCTTTTGATAACAAACAGCCGTTGATTGTGATGCAAAAAAGACTTGTCTTGTCAGTGTTTTTATCTGCATCATGCTAGCTCACAACCTGTCACACTTTCTGTTGATGTCTTTGGAAGCAATCAGAAGCCTCCACCAAAGATAATTAGTAAGTCTATATTACCAAGCATGTCTTAACTCCAGTCACTGTTAAGGCTTCTAATGCTTCTCATTTAGCTAATTAGCGTAAACTTCTGTCAGTAATGCCCAATTAACTCCTGAGTAGGACCAATAGAGCCAATGAGTTATCAATATGATTGGCTCTTAAACTCTTAGTTTAGAGGTCAGGGAGGCTTAAAGAAGTATCAATGATACATCTGTGAGGTTTGTGTGCGAGAGCCTGATTGTGTTTGCTTTTTTGAGGTGTGAGGAATTTTTTAAACCAAATGCAGCAGATTCTATTGTTTCGTCACTTGTTCTTTTCAGTTTGCCAAAAATGTACCCGAGAGAGCAGCTTATACTTTGATTTTAGATCACAATATACAATATGTCACTCAGCTATCATCAAAGCAACTTCGTAGATGGGTACATGAACATGACAAAAGGTATGCATAGAAAACCCAGTAAGAACCAGTGTTAAACACTGCTTTTAGCTTATTCCATTGCTGTGTTGAGTTCTGTCTTTACTTATCCAATCTCCACAACAGCCTTCCATGACAAATACCATCATTCATGTAAATTACTGTGGGCTCTGTAACTACATAAGGATCTTAACTGCAGTTTCAAAACCAGAGAATTCTTTGTCCAGTGAGGTGATTTCATGTTATATATTCTAGCAATCCTCTGAGAGATTAAGTTTCTCTCCAGCAGAGGATTTAATCGCAGAGCTATGAAAGGAGTGATCACAGTCTGACAATAAAAATTGATTTACTGATTATGATTAACTTATTGGTGTTTGCTGTTTCTTCATGTAAATGCATGAAGAGAAATAGATAAGCACCTGCCTCCAGTTAATGTGCCACCAGCCATCATAAGTGCATTTAGATAGTTTAGATTTTGAGAGAAAGGGGTAAATTACAACGTACTTTTAAAAGGAATAAGTATTAACACATTGATTAGTACATGGAACAAGACTTTAAAGCACAATTCACCAATTTAAATCACAACTTGTTGAATCACAGTACTTGTTTTATTCAGAATGCAACATGGAATCTTAAAATAAAGAAGAAGTGGGACAAAAAGCAAATGTAGTATTGCTTCTACTCTTCAGCAAGCAACAAATGATATTTTTCACCATCATTTATTTCTTAGCTATTAGATTCAGGGAGGACATCAGGTGAAGTGACAGCTGGTCACCTAGATTACAGATTTTATGATAATAGTCATGTCACCACCCATCAAATATGTAACTTGAGTCTGACTTGCGGCCAAATTGTAGTCCACACTATGCGTGCCTAACACAAACACATTCATAAATAGATGTCATCAGTGAGCATGTCTCACTTCATGCTCCACCTGTTCCTTTGCCCTAACACCATACTGTGCTGGCACCAGATTCACATATACAAACACACAATGACACACATCTGCTCATGTAAACGCCTATCTATGCAGTCTTTGCTCACACGCATATTTACGCACACACAAAGCCCCTCTATCCTAACCTCCAACAGCTGCGACAACGGGAGGTTAGAAGAGTAAAATAAATTAACAACATCTGCAGACTGCAGATTAATTGGAGAACTCATCTGTAAATTAGGCATGGAGCTTATTCATCTGCTCACTCATGCACTAAAGAAATAGAGAGTGCGTGTGTGCGTGTGTGCGTGTGTGCGTGTGAGAGAGGAGAGAGAAATGCGAAGTCACAACATGTCACAAGGCAGCCGATGAGTCTTTATACATTCATCATTTTGCAGAGGCCTTTTTGGTTTCAGTTGCTCATAACTGATTTGTTTTTAGTTTAGTATAACATGTGAGTATAACATAAGTGTTACTATAATTATTATTATTTGTATATCACTTTTGTTAATGTGCTTTACAAGGTGCTTTACAAGAAGAGGTGACTGAGTTTAGAGTGAGATGAATGCTCAGAAGAACACTATAATAAAATGTGTGACAATGTATCAGATTACCAAATGTTTCCATGAAGAGGAAAGTTATGAGGAAAAATCTGTAGGCAGCTACATATATGGTGTGCTTGATTTCAGTAGGTAAAGAGTTCAATAAGCATTTCCCACTGTCACAAACTGTGTTCTGGGGATAATTAGCAGGGCAGTAGCTGCAGATCTCAATGGTCAGGAGGGAACACATGATGTAAGGGATGTATTTGGGAGCCATTTAAGGCTTTGAAAATGATCAGTAAGATTTCAAAATCAATATGAAATATAACCAGGAGCTAGTGCAGGGAGGCAAGCACAGGTGTGATATATTCATGCCTTTTTGTCCTACTAATGAGTTTTGCTGCAGCGTTTTGAATCAACTAGAGACAATGGAACTAGCCCTGACTGATACCCGAGTATAGTGAATTACAGGCTGAGAATAGGCAAAAACGCAAATAACCTTTTTTAAGTCAGCAGTTGAAAGAAATTAAGGGATTTATGAGATAATCTTAAAATGAAGATATTAAATGAAAAGAGAGTTTAGAATTAAATCTTGTTCTTAGATTCCATGCAGACTGGGTGATTTTATGTGAAAGGCTGGAAAGATTAGAAACAACAGGACTAACAGAGTTTGAGGGGCCAAACAGACTTACCTTTGACTTATTATCATTATCATATGAATTTCAAGAAATGTATGACCAAGCTGTGACATTAGCAAGGCTGCTTGGATATGTGTGATTTATCAGCATGTACAGCTGTGTATTGTAGAAATGATAAAGTACATTATGGTCTTGAATCAGCTGGCTAAATGGTAGCATGTAAAGATAGCAGAAGTGGGCCAAACACTGAGCCTTATGGTACACCACAAGTCAGCTGAACCATTGAAGATGTAGTTATTCAAAGTCACTGAAAAGGTTCTGCTAGAGATATTATTGTAATTAGTTAAATTAATAACAATAATAATAAATAACCTCCCAAAACAATATTCTAGCATCCAGGACTATGGTTGTTACTGAATACGTTGATCTTGATTCTTTAACAGCCTTCTGACAAATTATCATTTGATTATTTAGAGCATTGTGTGTTACTTTAGTTTTGTTGGCCTTCCACTGACTATTACTTTAATTTTCTTCATTCTTTGAGGGCTCAAGTGTGATCATTGATCTAAGGGGACTTATCCAATTTTCATTACCTGATTTCAAACAGGGCAATATTGTCCCAAGGATGTGAAGAACTAAGTATACCATTACCACTTTAATATGCACGAGGAAGAAAGTATGAGTAGTAAGTATGAGCACCCCTATAGAGGCAGAAGTTTTATCAGTTTGCTCGTGTGAAGCATTCAACACAATACTGAGAAATGAGAATGATCTATAGATATGTAAATGTTGCTACCCATTAATCAGGGAAGGGTCTATAATTCCACAGTGAGAAAGATTATTCTCAAATAGAAAACATTCTTTTTACTTTTTTAATTTACTTGGAAGTACTGGCATTGTGCTTCAGAATTCAGTGGGTATAATTCAAAATTGATTGTTCCATCAATAATGGAGCTTGTCAAGATGCAGTAAAACAGTCTGCAGCCATGATAGTGTCACCCCCATCTTTAACAGGTAACTACTTATGACAGGTTACAGAAGTGTCTTATTCTGGACTTTAGTATGCAAAAACAGTGTCTGATGGAGACTGTTTCATAGCAGAGACCAGAGATACATGTTGTCAATGGTAAACAGTGCTGGTACTTAATAGACAAGCGGTGGAAAATACAAAGGCGATTGCTCATTCTGCCTAAAATAGGTGGCACCTTGTGTCTAAACCAGCAGTGATGTGATAATTAGACTTTTTGGAAACACGGTTGTCCTTTTCAGACTTGTGTGAGAATCTGGTGATGTTTTAAACCATATCTATGTAGGATTACAGGACATTTTCAAGGGTTTACAAACTTCCAAACACAGTGTACTGAAATTAATCTCAAATACAAACAGAATCTATGAAAATCTTTCCTCTAGCCTGAGGATGGCTCTCCTTTTCTCCCTAACATGTCAAGCTTTTAGTGGGAGTGGCTGGCCTCTGTTTCAACTTTCTTGCTATCTTAGGAGTCACCAGTCAGCAGGAAATTGAAATTTCTTCATCTGATAAATTCTGCTTTGAAACTGGGGTAAACTGTTCTTCAAACCATGCTGAATGTGGCTTATGTTCAATGTAAATGTCATAGCATAAGTGGTAATTAACATCTATATGAAATGTGTGCAATCAAAGTATAACAAGAAAACCGTTCCATAAGAGTCGATAAAGTGAGTTTGTGCTGTCAAAGTAATTAACTGTCTGATAAACAAGCAAATTAAAGATATAATTTGAGTTTATTCTAGAAAACTAGAAGGCAGAATAGCTGTTGGCAAACAAATTCCTGTCCACATGAGATCATCACGCAAGTGTAGATTGCACATTTATGCTTAAAGAAATTGTTTTTATTTTGAAGGGTTACGTTTTTTTGGCCAGTGTGCCACATACAAGAGGCTTGAAAATGTTTGTGAAATGTCTTTACCCAGGAGACCCAATTCATAGCCTCTCTGGATCATTACTTTTCAATAACTATCAAATACTTTTCCACTTTTTTTTTTAAGTCATGCATGGATGCAAACATTCCCCCAATTACCATTTGCATATGAAAACATTAATTATACATAAAACTTAATGGAAAGATAATGAAAGCAACACACAAAAAAAATCTAATTTTGTGTCAGGAACGATAGAGGAGGTAGGACCTGGATGCAGTTCTTTGAATTAAAAAAAAGGTTTATTCCAAAAAAAAAAAGGGAGCAAAAGGCAAGAACATAGGATGCGGCTAGGCTGTGAGATGTGAGAAAAAAACTAAACAAGACTATGAAAGCGAGACAAGACTATGACTATGACTATGACTATGACTATGACGCAGGAAACCAGACTTAACTTCTGTGTCATGACATGAAGGGTTGGTGAGGATTCTGCAATGAATGAAAGGAAACCAGGAGACAAAATGCTGTGGAGGGAGTGATTAGTGAATGACGTGCAGCTGTGAACAATGTGCTTCATTGTTCACAGCTGACATGAGTGACATGAGTGAAGAAGAGCAAGAACTGAATCTAAAAACATGACAAAAACCTGAAAACATAACAAATGACCTGAAAAGAAGATTTAACAAAACATGAGCTGTGACATTTTGTCAAATTTGAAACTGAGACACTCATCAGTGAGGTAGACAAAAGGAAACCTTTAACAGGAGGTCTCAGTTCTCTTATCACAACCAGAATAAAATCTTCTGAATGAAAAATCAGGGTGCGCCTGCAAAGTATGTTGGCTTTGGATATTTAAACCAGTGCATGAACCAATCTTGTTCCGGAAAATAAGAACAATCTTAGTATTCATTATCTTTCCCCTATTTTCAAAGTCTCTTACTGGCATTTCGCACAACTGTGATACACACCTGCAAAACCTGCAGAGTTTGCTCAAAAAACTAATGATAAGAAGCTAAATCTTCAACCAAGCCTCATCATACTGCTCGAGGGAAATTATTTTTTAGTTACATTCACTGGTATTTTTTTCTTTTTTTTTTCCACCACATTTTGAGGTTTCAATTACTGAAAAAACATGTAAGCATGGTCTGAATAATCTAATTGTCTTTGTAGTAAAAAGTGTACAATTTTAGGTAGCAATAGCATTTTTATGCCTGCAACCATAATGCGGAGGCTGACGGTAACTTATAACCAAAGCAGTAGCTGAAACGAATTGGAGTAACTGCTGAGTTGGCTTGTTGTTTTTATTTAGCAGCAGATTGTGCATTACTATGTAATCACCTGTTGTTATCTGCGGTTTGTAGCTGCTATGAACTATAATCGACTGCTACAAGGTCTTTCTTGCAAAAAACACATTGGAGATAAATAGGATTTGCTGTTGAAATACACAAAAATTATGTGACTAAATTCTTCTAATTGGTGCTGTGGGTTCAAGAGTGGCACATTGTTCCTGTCAGATTGTGACAGAGTAGTCAGTAGCCTCTATCACATATCGGCTGAACTTTATAGGCAAAAAGGACATCCTCATTAACCCGCCACTGTTCCTCCTCATAATTCACACATGCCAAACAGAAGAAGCTCAGTACTGCATTGCAATATCCTTACATTTACAAACTTATTCATGTAAAGTCACTGTATATTTAAATCCAACAGTAGCTTGTTTTCTCCGAAGCACAGCTGTCAGGTTGCCTTTTCCTGTTGTGGACATTATAGATATGAATGTTCACTAAAATGGATTTTGTCTTGGGGAGAAAAAAAAAGTTTACACTGTGTTCAATTACTTGTAACCTTCAGTTTAAATTGTAGGAATTTGTCACCATAAACACAATAAGTCTTGTCAAACTCAGGTATGTGGAACAGGCTGGCGGTAACAATAGATGCCAGAGTGGACGAAGGAAACGGCGCTGAAGGATACAAGAAGGCAAGGTCAGATCAAGAAGTTTGTAACTTGCAATACAACACAGGAGTTGACCTAATTATCACTAGAGTAGTGAGAAAATCTCACAAAAGCTGGTGGCTCCTGCAGCTCCTAAAAAGTGTTCTGATGAGGGCAGATGAGGAACAGGTGTGGAAGCAGGAGCAAGCCAGACTCTGGGCAGGTTTCCTGGGAGCCCGGGGCAGACTCAGAAACCACAGCAAAACAACACAGCCAAGCATGATCGTGATACTTAAAAGTGAGATAATCTAAAACTATAACTGTGATCGAAAACTTTAAACTTAAAGCATCAACATATTTCATATGTGGAAACATTCATTATAAAATACATCAACTCCTAATTTTTTACACCACGATTCCAACCTTTGCTCAACAGAAGGCTGGCTAATATGGCTGGAAACTGGATGAAAGCAAAGACTCAGCCTTTTTAAAGAACCTTTACCAGGAAAAATTCTCGTCTCCTGTGTAAATCTGACCCGATAGTATACTGAACAAACACAGCTGTTATATTTATGTCAGGAAAATCAGTATCATGCGTTTACAGATCATCAGCAAACTTGTAAAACTTGTTTGATGTTACACTGTTTCAGAGTCGGGCATATCCAAATGCTCTCATTTATCCAGTTTTATTGATTCTGCTGCAGCACCTACTGTCTTCATTAAATGGCATATAAGCCCCCTTGGCTTGGAGTGTGAAAATGAGCTACAATCTCATCAATGGCCTATGGCCAGTCAACACCTTCATGAAGAATAGTCAAGCAGCAAGGGGCCAAGCCATTACCATAAAACAAATTTACTCTGCTTGACAAGATTATTTTAAATTAAACACCATAAGAGATTCTTTTTTCAGCCAAGTAAAAAAAAACAAAAAAAAAAACAGCCCAACTGTAAAAATTTGGATGGGTTTGCATTTGGATAGGAAGGCTTATTGATCACACAAGTTTCTTCTACACTAAGAATAATTTGAGACAGTTTAATCAGCCTATAATAGCCAAATGATTTATAACATACATTTCCCACAGATCAATTTACATTGATTGCCATGAAGGCCCAATTATAACCACAGGTTCATTCGTAACAGGAGGTTATGCTACAAAGGTCAACATTATCAGTGGATGCCAACCTGTTAATCTACACATCTCAGCATGGTTCTGAGCTTTAACAAAGTCAGCAGTCAGTGTGCTCTATCATTCGATTGACTTTTGAGAGCATGCAAGCCACCGTGCATTTTGATCATGTCCCAACATGGCAACATTTCTGCTGTAGGTCTCAATGTAGCAGGTAGGAGACGAGCTAATTATATGGAGCCTGAGCATATTGATCCAATGGGACAAGCTTTTTTAATCACTGGCCTCATGCTGATAAAGTGCATACGGCCACTGAAGTCAACCTGTCAGTTCCAGTTTCAGGTTTTCTCCTGCTGCAGACATCTTTTTTTAAAGTATGTGGCAGTCTGAGCTTCACTTAAATCATTGTTTTTTTTCATTGCATTGAACAGTAGTTTTATTCTGCTACCGAAAATGAAACAAGGGAGAAACAGAAAAGGTTGTGTCCTTCAGCAGGAGGCCAAAGGGATTCAGATTGATCCAAATTAAACTGCATGTGAGTGTTCTACCTGTTCACTCTGTGCCTTGCTGACTTTTATTAAATTTGGTCTGTTATTGCTCTCTCTCTCTCAGCTTTCCTCATTATTTGTCTTGCCTAACTTTGCTCTCATTTTCCACCGCTGTGCACTTTTCAAATCATGTTTGCTTTGGCAAAATTGATTGATGCTAATAAGCCGTCACCACTTTGATGACAAGGAGGGACCTGTGAAACTTTCTATTCCCTCTGAGCTCAAAACTAATTTCCGTTTTTTTTTTCTTTTCACAGCTTGAATGTCACTTGTTTCTTTGCCTGTATCTGTTATTCAGAAACCTACGGCATTTCTACCATATTATTTTGCAAAACTCAGGTTATGATTTGCATGACTCTGTGTTGCTCTGTTTTAGCTCATCATTTGAAGCCGTGATATTGTATCATCTGGCTGTGGTTGGTTTAAAAGGTTATTTACTTTTTCATCATATTTTATCATATTTATATATAAAGTATTGTTTAATTTAATTTAATTTCTTATTTTACATTCCACTTATTTTGTATCTTATTCATTTAAAATGTGTCATAATTTGCCCACCTCAGCTGATTCTAATGTGTACCAAACAGTCCCATTCTTTATTAAACATACATGGAAGATTTCAGATCTCTCAAAGGCAGCTGTTCAGATTGAAAAATTGAAATGTATGATTTGTAATTCTACTAACATTTCATATATTGTCATTGGAAGTCAACATTGCATGTATTTCTTTATAATCACATATCGAAGTTGGTTTGTTCCACCCCAACACAGAGCATAGTGAATTGTAAAATGGTCATATAATGAAAATCTGCGTATTTTTGCAGATGAACACAAACTGAACCTAAACTTAACCCCAAAGGTGACTAAGGCAAAAAGTTGCGTTTAAACCAAAATAAATTGGAGAACGTTCAGGATTGTACACAGGGTGGATCTGATTAATCCCTGATTGATAGTCATGCATCTTTTTTAAACTACACATCCTCCAGGTGACTCAACTTCCTAACTGTTTTACCAGTTAAAACTGGTCAACACACTTTTGGTGACTGTTTCACCAAGTGTGATATTGTGCTCCTATATGTACTTGCACATGATAAAAGGTCACAAATCACTTGAAATAATAGATTATGTTTCCGAAAAATTTTGTGAACTGTGTTACTGTGTTACAGACTGGGTAAATTTACATAATTTATGCAAGTACAGTTTGATAATTACATTTCCTTTCATTCCAATGTTTTTATTGACGTTGTCATATCTGCGGCAGTTATATTAACAAATTGAGTTTTTACCTCCTTAGCTCTTTAAAAAAAAAAAAACTAAAATTTGAAAATTACATTCATGAGTAAATGCAAAACAACAACAAAACAACAACAAAAGTTCCACAGTGACAGCTTATTTTATTCCCTCCTCGTCTGCTAAATAGTTCAGTTTGTACGCAACCTTTCTGACGTCGTTGGCTGGTTATGTCATTAGTTAGTTAGGGAAAGGAACTCACTCAAAGACAAAGAACAAAATCATCTCCAACTATTGAGTTCTTAAAGTTGTCCCACTAACTAGAGGTCTGGTCTCTCCTAAAACAAGCATCATTATTAGCTGGTTCCGTTCTACAATATGTAGTCACGATTTCCATAGCTCTTCCTGACACTGCGAGCCATAAACTCCAAATTTCACCCTGGAGGATCTTTTTTCCCTTTGATTTTGGTTTTCACTGTTCAAAAATTGTTTGATTTAGCTTTTAAACCCTGTCTATCTCCCACACCTGAAACCTGTTGCTGACGTAGCACCTGACGTAGAAGGTGCTAAATACTATTTATATATATATATTTTTTTTAAATTCACCAGCATTTTACTTTGTTTTCCTTAAACTCATTATACATTTGAGATACATTAACGTCTTCAATGCCCCCGCTGCAGGTGGTGGGAGGGGAAAAACCGGTGTCATCCGGCTCTGATGAAGTCTCATAAGTGTTACCTTTATTTTGATATCAAGATGGTTTACATGTCGTAATTTTATTATTTCTCTGCTTGTAATTGTAGAGAAATACTCCATTAATTTTGGTCATGTCATTTTCAAGCAAGAACCCCAGAAAGACTCCTGGGGATGAACAGGTTCACTTGTATTTTTATTCATTATTTTACCTAATGACAATAAGTTGGCGCCGACAGAGGTGATTAGATTACACTGTGTTCACTGCCACAGAAGTGAAAACAAAGGCCTGAGTAATGCAAGCCACAACTGTGTCAATCTGTTCCGGTTTATCACTGCACAGTTGGTTCAGACGGTGACAGTAGGTTATCAGCTATGAGAAAAGATGCTTAACTTCAAACCAGATGTCGTCCCTGTATAGTTAGGCACCACAGATCTTGAAAGGTACATAACATGTTCAGATAAATGTATTTAAATGAAGAGACATCAAGTAAACAGAAACAGGAAGAAAATGTATCCATGTGAAAAGCATTAATTTATCAACATCACGGTCGAGAAGGTTACATGAAAAAAGGAAGGAAGTAGGGGTCTAGATGCTGGTGATGGTGAATGAGCAGAGTTAGCAGGTGGCTGAGACTTTGGATGAAACGCTTCAGGGATCATGCAGAGGTGGAGACTGGGAGGAGGAGCATTGCATGAAGGGGAATGACAGACTGAAGTTGAGATCGGAAGAACATGGATCAGGCTGATTGACTTAAACAAAAGTAGGAAAGACGATCACTTGACCAGAGTAGTGAGATCAGAATTTTGAATGTGACTCTGATAGCAAGGAAAAAACAGGAGGGATGAAGATAATCACAGGCACAGGGCCAATACATCCTTGAATGAAAGCAGGTGAGATGGAATAGATCTTCCTTCCTTATGAACTTGTGCCAAAAGCTTATTTGCTGTTGTTCATTTTCTGGAGGTTGACACATCAAATATTTCAGAAAAAGTGCAACCTGTTCTTTTTGAGTTTTATGATGGTTGGCAAACAACATTGTGGAATATTATCACCCATAGCTAATGTGGCATGACTTGCTTTAATGGTATTTGCTTTTTCTTTTCTTTTTTTTTTTGACTGGAAAGGAATAATGCATTAACAACAGCCTGGGTAGAATTTCTCTTAAAAAGAATAATATGAAAATGTTGTTGGTGTAAATTATAACCGTTACTCCCTGAATAAATCCTGTAAAATTGCACAGATGGACAGTTTTACTTTATTTTTCCTTCTCTTGGATCAGTTGCTTCGGTGCCTCTATTTTACAACTTTCTTTAAGCTGTCAGTTCATACTGCTTACAGTCTATACTGCTGAATTAGTAATGCCACCCTCCACACTGCCTATAGCAGTCTGCCTTACGTTTTACCTCTGTGACTGATTGCATACTTGATCGGACATGTCTTCATGGGCTCTAGTGTGTCACGTGTCAGCATATTCCAATGTGCTGGAAATGATACCCATATGTGCATGTCTAAAAAGGCCGTGCCCTGGCCTCGGCAGGCTGTTGGTACACTGGCTTCAGTTTCATTTGGCAGCTGTCTTTCTGAGTGTCCCTGTTTCATGTGACAGGGTGGTTCCTTTTGTGATATCATTGTTATGCCTCAGTGCTCAGACACCAGTCCTCTGGCTCAGCTGAGCGCACCAAGGTCTCAGTAGCTGTCCCCATGGAAGGAAGGCGCTCCAGTGATAAAGATGAGAGGGCTCGGAGATGTTGAATATGTGTTTGCCCATGCGCCAGCGTGCACATGTGAATTTGCATCCCTAAATGTTTTTGCTCTTTAATGTATCATCCCTCAAGTATTTTGGAATAGCTGTCTTCAAAGCCCACATTGGGTTGAGCCAGAAAAGGGCATTCACTCCTATTTCTATATTATCTTACCAAAGGTGTACTGATAAAATGAATTCATCACTGAGTTATCTGGAGTTAGCAGTGGACTTAGTGATTTTAAGAAAACTGTGAATTAAAAAACATGTACGGTCCTTTTTGAACACTTAATTTGATTATTTGTGGTAATTTAAATTTTTTCCTAAGGAGTAAAACTAAGTAGAGTCGATTTTATCCTTCTCAGAATATTTACCTATTCCTGTGCATGTGCACACGAGAGACAGCGTATTAGCTTCAAAGTTAACATCCAATAATCACACTCTAATTTTGTTCAGTGGCTTTACTTTGAAATTGTTTATTTCTCTTCCTCTCTCAACTTTTCCAGAAAAGTCAGACTATCTGGGATGACAGAATGTCTATTTCCATACAAATTAAAGTTTGAGGATAGTATTTAAGAGCAAAACGGGAAAATAGTGAGGGGTGGAGGTGGACGAGGAGGCTAAAACCTCTGAGAAATTGTCCCTCTGGGAGGTAGAGGACCACAGACAGGAACACCAGACAATTCATCAGTGGCTGTGATTCGAAGCAGCTGCCAGAATGCTAATGTTCTTCTCCTGACTGGATATGTCACTCTTCTTCGTGATGTCTGTGCATCAGGGCACCAAGCTAATCGAATAAAATTGATGTTTAGAGAACATTCATTCATTCATTTTGACATTTTTATTCCTCATTAGTGAAAGGAGTTCCACACTTGCTGGAATACTGGATAGGCAGGTTTGATGGATTTTTAATTTTTTTTTAGATATGCTCTTTGTGGTTGTTGAAAAGCTATGGTACCAATTTTCTACCCATCTCCACCAATAGATAAAAGCCTTAAAAGCTTTATACTCTCTGTTATTTGAGATATTTTTATTTACCCATTTTATGTTGGCTGCACTTCGATATTCTCTTACAGCAACACCATGCCTCACTCTCTGTTGCACAATTAACACTATTCCTGGGAGATAATGATGTCACATTGTGTCCCAGCAAGAAGGTTTCCAGTTTGAATTTCATCTGGGGCCTTCCTGCACATGGAGGGGTTCCCCCTGGGTACTCATGCTTCCAACCACAGTCTACAAACATGCATGTTAGGTTAATTGGTGACACTAAACTGACAATGGGAGTGAGTCTGAGCATCATGGTTGTTTATCTTGTTTGTTTTTGATTAACCTTTGCAGGGTCACCTCTTATTAGATGGCAGCTGGGTGAGATTCTACCCTCCCCCACAACCCTGAATTGGATTGAGTGGTCATGGAAAATGGGTGAATGGAAGATATGCAGTTCAACCCAGGACTAACACTGATACATTATGTCCACAATCACAAATACTTCATCCATTTTGTAATTTATGAAGCCTTACAAAAACATTTTTATAATCTATCAATGTATTAGATTGGGATGGTAAATTTTCCTTAGTCCAACATCAGACTCTTTCATCTTATGCTGCAACTGTTTTCCAGTCATAAGTAAAAACATTTCCAAAATCATCAACTTCCTATTAATCAAAATAACCAAATTTGAAGTTCTGTGCTTTTCCATGTCAAAGGAAGTGCGACTCATTGTCAGATATATGCTGTAGAGTAGACAGATGACAATTGCCAGGCAACTTCTTTGGCCCAAGATACAGTAGTTTTGAATCAGGTCATTCATTGAAACTTTAAATGTTTTTACTTCAAATATTTAAGTTCCACGTCAGCATTATGTTCAATGTCTGGGTGAGAAATTCAGAATGTGGAGTGTGATCATTAGAACATCCATCACAAAAGTTTTGCACATAAAAGAAATTCCAATTTCAATAAATGAAAATAAAATAAATGAAAACTGCATAAAAACATTTAAATCAAGCCCACCTTGACTTCCTTCAAGGAGGTTATGTGATGTAAAGATTTTGATAACCAAAAGTAATGATCAGATTTATTATGGTTAAGTTTTGAAAGGTTAATCTTTGGGAAGCCAATCTCAATCTTTTTTTTTACAGTCACAACATATATATGGATGTAAACTACCCAAACTACCCATTTGACAGAAGTGATGGTGTCATTTCTATACACGGGGTGTAATATGCCACTTTGACAACAAAGAAGCATGTTGCTTTCTACTGGGTTGATGAGAAAATTCTAGTAATTTCTCATATTATTGAGAGACCAGGCTGTTCTCAAATGATTCCTCTGCTAAAGAAAGTAAGCTGCACACTTTTACAACAAGCCGATTTGGTTATTGTAATGCTCTGCTTTCCCAGGTCAGCCCGAAAGAGTACCTCAACTCCAGGTGCTTCAAAACGCTGCAGCACTGTGAACTAAGACCAGAAAAAAAGCTCAAATTACACCAGTTTTAAAGTCTCTATATTGGATACCTGATTGCTTGAGAACTGATTTCAAGATGATTCTGTTGTTTATATATTAAACTTAATCGTCTTTGTCAAAAACCAACATCGTCACATCCCTTTATTATAAATCACAGCAAAGTTGTGTCTAGACTATGCTAAAGACAAATTTCAACATTAAACATTAAATTCCATTCTAAGATCAACACTTTTTATGTATGGTGTATTTGATTCTTCAGTGAGCAAAGTCTGTACACGTTTTATTCCTGCTCACTCTTTCAACAGCTTAGATTTCCACTTTTTTCAGCTGTGTGGATTTGGAATAAACAAGGAGAAGGAGTAATCGGATGGTTCAACCTCTCCTGTTAAATGATAGGAAGGCCTGCAGTCTGCTGTCAAGTCTGCATGTAATGAGACTCGCCACATACAAATACAACATAACAATCCAATTTCTTTTTTCTACATTGTTTTTCGTCAAAGGTAGCCCAGGGCTGAAGGTTATATGGCTAAATATCTAATAATGTACGGACCAAATCGATCAATTTCCCTCTGCAGTGGCTTTTCTTAACACAATAAACAAATGGAGTTTTCATTCCCCTTCTGTACTCTGCATGTTCTGTTAATTAGTAAAGGATCTTTGAAACCAATTATATTCTATCAGAATCAAATTTGCTCAATTTTGCAAAGCACGGTACTTCATGTAGCTAATACAAGTGAATTGAAAGTGCTTAAAATGTGTACAATAACTTGTACAAAAATCTGAATACAAGGCAGTTGTCCAGGTAAAAACCTACACAAACTGATAATGTTGCAGCCACACTTTCAGCTGTCTGTCATGGCCAAAAAATTTAATTACATTAACTGTGACCTGGTAATATCCATTACATCTGCACCTCCAAAAGTATAATGGCTGCACAAGAGAAGATAATGTAAATTTTTGTCAGCAGGTCTTTTTCAATTTGGAGCAGCTTTTTGTTAGCATCTGGGTCTTGCTTGGATAACATCCACGTTGTTTCTCTTGCTGTGCCGCCAAGTAACGGAAATCATTTTCAGCTTTTTTTAAATCATCCATAAGTCAAAATGGACTAAAAGAACAGACAAGAGTTTGGGTAAAGCTACCTCTCTTGAATGGTGCGTTATTACTTTTTTCGTTTTATTCATTCTGAGCAATTAAAAAGTGGGAAATGAGTTCAGTTTGAATGCAGTCAGGTCCAGACTGGTAGAACCCATTTGTTTTCTTGGTCCTCATTCAAAATGAACTGCAATAGTTAGCAACTTGTGTTATATTTTGATTTTGTTTTTAATAAATTAATATACTAATTTGTGCTTAAAAAAATAAAGTATATTCACAAAACATATCAGTGAGTGCTTCACAACAAAGTAAAATAATAATTATAATACAAATAAATACTTCTTATAGATATGTGTAATCATTCTGAAGTAAATATAGTCTCAGAAATACTGTTGACAAAGCTTCAGAGTCTGCAGTCCATAGCTGTGGCTTGTGGACTGAAGGACACATTCTTAGTTTTAAGGTCAGTCGTCCAGTCTGTCAGCCTTAATCACGTTCCACATTAGCATGTTGGCACTGCTGGGGATTGATCGCCAGCCCACCGTCACCATGTGTTCTGGCCTTGCTTCAATTACACTTGATTCGAATCAAAGATAATTTATTTGTCTTACAAGTGCAGGAGAGTCATACCAACACAACCTAATCAGTGCTAGATGGGAGAAGGTTACTAACTGATCGATCGCTTACAGGCTTGTTTATGGGGACGTAGTGCAACAGCCAGTAATGATTTGAGCAGTCTTGTTTGTTACTATAGTTCATTCCTAAACAGAGTGAAACACTGAAAACACCCATAAACTCTAAAGAAATCACAGCTGAATTTAGAGTTTTAATATTGGTGTTCATCAGGGGACGATGCCACTGAAACATGCACACCCACAGATAAATACTGTATCCTATTTTCAGTAGACTGCACAAATATTTTTTGGACTGCAGGACTTTATATAGTTATTTTTTTTTAATCAAATCTGAGATGTAAAAAGCTAGCTTTATAATTTAGATATACTATGCTGCTATCATTATTTTATTTCCCTTTAACTAGAATAGCTCCATATTTAAGAGCCATTTGGAATTTTATCCATGTTGAAACTGTACAACCAATAAGTTAAGCGCTGCTTTGAGGGGGCAAGGACACAAAAGCAAGCACGATGCATTCAAGTCTATTCATCTAACTCTGAAATGTTTTTCTAGCAGGAAAGCCAAAAAATAATCACAGGAGTCATCAAACTCTTTTTAAAATGCTTAAGTATAAGTTTCAAAAGTGTCATTACATTTTACCCACATAGTCAAACTCACAACATTCTGGATTTTGTTGTCAAAACTCTGGTCCTAAAATCTAAAGTCTACCTCTCCAGCCAATCAGTCTGATCCCTTTGATACCAAATAAGCCTCATCTGAAGTATCTGTCTCCTCCTATCTCCGGTCATAAACTCTTGTTCATCAATACATTTTAACATCTTGTCAACTTATCTCACCTTATCAGAATAAGGTTGTTCAACATGCATACCCAGCAGACAACGGTCATCTGTTTAGACCTCCATAGGCCATTTACGACATCCACTAGTTCCAACAATGAATAACTTTCTCCTTAACGAAAGGGAAACTCACAGTCAGTGGGTCTACATGATAAGATTAATTTGATTATGGTTATAGTTGGACTATGCTTATTATTATCCAAGTATATACGGCGGTGAATAAATCGAATCATTGGCACAAAGCATGTCATACCCCGGTACGATAGGTGGGGCTGTACCCATTTTAACTAGTGTTAATAGAGCCACTTCCTTGACCTCTTCACCACCACCAACAACAACAAACTCAGGCATTTGAGAAAGATGGCGAATGAAGAGCAAGATGAAGCTATGTCCCTCTACAATTCATTTGTGATGAGTGCGGTTATTGCACAAACGCGATGCACAATGGCGTTCTTGGTTGCGATGATTATGGAGGAAAGATCCTGCAGCCGATCGTCTCCATCAACTTCTGAGTCATGACCCCGGGAAAAAATCTCAAGCATGCGCAGAATGAAAAGTCCAATTCCCAGTCCAATTCAGTGTATACAAGCACCTTTAGTGTGACTATCAACTGAGTTATCTTGGGGTCTTAATCCAACTGCGAGGAACCCAATCCTGTCCAATTTATAGTCAGACTAAGGTGTATACATGCACTTAATAACTCAGTCTTATTGTAATTTATCCATGAATTCAATTCTTTACAGTGCCATGTAACCCCACTGAGTGATGTAACGCATCACAGGGATGTTCTTTTGTTTGTAAACTAATCACAGCAGCCAAGATTTCATTGTAATTTTTATTTGCGTTTAGAAGACGTGAATTTAAAGAAAGTGGGTAGAAACAAAAAAAGTAGATTAATGCACAAAAAAATGCATGCATGCATTTCAAGTAGTTTTTGCTGGTTTTAAATAAGACTTCATGTGCTATAGGAGGAGCAGAAACAAAACTGTGAATTGCATCTGACTTGGCAAAGAGCTAAACAATAAACTCACGTGGCGTCTTCCCCGATATGATTTAATATCCCAGATATTCCCAGAGATTAAAGAGTAATTCCTGAAGAAGAGTTCTTTCCAGTTTCCTCTTATTAATAGTTTTGTTTTCTTTCTCTTCTCAAAGTAAGAGCTCTGAATTCCAGCCACAATTAATGTAGCCTATACCCCCACCCTCTGATGACAATGTAAGCCCACTATATTTGCTTCAAACCAGTCAATGGAAACATTTCTGAGCTGTGAAACTGTAACCTTAAAATAATCCAGACTAACTCTCTTATGTTGTGTTCCGCTGTGTTTTCTCAAAGCCTTTTGTGTTTCCATGAAACACAAACTCATCTGGCTGTGTGAGCACACACATTGCATCTAAAAACAACTGCGTTGTCAATAAAAGTCTTCCAGTTTACTTCTTCTGTTTCTGTTTTTTGACAGTGGAACAAATGGTGCCCATTAAGACAACATGTTAACCATTAACTTGTGTTGAGGGTCTTTTTCAGGCTCAGAAAAGCTCTTGATTTTATCACTGCGGCCTTGTTTGATAAAAATGTCCATTAACAGAGGAAAAAAGCAACGGCTTTGATTCGAATTCTCTGTTACAAATAAAATCATTTCTCAGACAGAAAGTATTCTGTGGATTAAAATCCTCTCTAACTCTAATTTTGACATTTTCAGTTTCTTTAAGGCCCCAAATGGATCTCTCACCATCTGCTGCATCTCAGCTTCAGAATTCAGCTTACATATATCCACCCGTCAAACCTTCACAGAGTTGTGACAGGACTCCTAATTTATTCTCCTATGGCTTAATTACTCTGAAATTGTTTTTGAGAGACTGTGTGTGGGGAGACGGGTCGTACATTTGAATGAGTTATGAGGTGGTGACTACTTACATCCTGTTTGCTAAATGTTATATTGTGACTTATTTGGAGAGTGTGCATGTACTAAAGTCCATCTTCACAGAAATTTAGATTTCAAACTCAACATTATGGTAACGCCACCACACAAAGATAGAAATGTCAAAGTTGATTACAACTGAACCAGGAGGAGGAAATTCCAGATACAGGTTATCTTACTTTTATTTGTGATTTTTGTATTTGTAACCAATATGTTTATAACAAGCTAAGGCACAAATGCAGTCTTCAGATCAATGTGAAGAACAATATGACTTTGCTGAGAATATCTGAGTATTATTACTTTCTCTATCCTCTTCATAGCCACACAAATCTGCCCGCGTCAAGTTTCAAGGCTTCACTTTGTTGGAGCAGAGACTCATTTTCAAAGTCTGTGGAGGTTTTTCTTATGAGCTTTGGGATCCTGTGCTTGTTAGTTGGCCTCAAAGTTAGGTTTCGTGGTCTTAGAACAAAATGCCTTCTAAAGCAGGAATGTATCAACTCTTTAAAACTTTTTGATAGTCATTTTAAGGCTCTTAGGGTTTTTCTTTTTTCGCATTTTCTTTGCCTTTTCTTTGTTTACCAGAAGTTGTCCCTCTGGGGCCTCATTTAGTTGTTGTGGTGACTTAATTTCTTGCATTACACATGTGTTACTTCTCGTAGGGCCTCTTTTTCCCCAGTTGTTTCGTTCCAAGCGCACACTGCATGTTGACCTTGACAAGTTGTTCCTTTAAGGTCCTTAGTTTGCTGTATTGGCATTTTTACCTCCTGCTTTGTCTGAACAGACCTCATCTTTTGGTGCTTTGCTAGCATACGGTTGCCTGTTAACCCGATCAGACAGGGCTTCTTTTTGTTGGTGCAATGATTCATTTTCTTTTTGCATCACAATTCCAAGTCTTTGGAGTATTCAGAAATCTGTTGGAGTTTCTGAGCTTGTTCCTGGACTTTCCTGCTCAGTTTTTAATCACTTCTGATACCAGGATTTGATTTTGCACAGAAATATTTCCCACCTCCATTCCACCACAATCCTACTCAAACACTTGGAGCTCTTGCGGGGTTTTGTTTTCCTGATCATGTTTTGTTTTTGCTGTATCATACTTCTATCATGGTCTTTTTTTAGCAAAAATCTTTTTCTCGGCTGAATCATTACTTGTTGAAACTCCTTCTTTTGCTATCTCAAAGTCTATCTCTATTTTGTTTTATTAAACTTGACCCAAACAGCCTTTAGACCATGTAGTGTTCTTTCTAGCAGCAGAACTTTTTTCTGCAGCTTTGGAATTTTCTCAGCATTGCTCTTCAGGGGGAGCTTTCTGATGTTTGTTCAAAGGCCTCTTCTTCATTCTCCAAATATTTTTTCTGTTTCTGTGTATGTCTGAAAAGCAACTCGAGGATATCAGTGTCACTGTTCAGGCCCTTGTTTTAATTTTGACATCAACCTCTTTGTGAAGTGAGTAAAGGTCTTTTTGCAGGGGTTCGTTTTTACTTTGTAAGACAGTAGACATATTCTCTGCGAAGGGCCTCGTTCTCATTTAAGAACACCTCTTTTGATTTTGTATGGAGACTGCTCAATTTTGTTTGGTAGGACCGTTACTTGTCTTTCGAAGGCCTTTGTTTTCTTTCTGAAAGTCCCTTTTGATGTTCTTACAACACCACTTACTAGTACCAGAAAAAGTAATTGATTTTTTCACCCAAATTGTTTGGTGATGATATTTAATCAGGATAAAAACACTGTAAAACATAAAACATCCTTCCATCCATCCATTTTTTCTACACCTGCTTAATCCAATTCAGGGTTGCAGGAAGACATAAATTATTTGAAAGCTAATATCTCCAAAGCACAACAGAGGAGGCTGGTGGTTGAAGCAGTTTTAGAGTATCACTTTTATGCCTAAAAGCTATGTCATGTCAATTCTGTTTCAGCAGCAGCTTTATGGCAGTATTACTAACAGGGGGGTTAGCAAGGAATATTTATTCAACATTTTACAGTGTGCATTTCATGCATGCACAGGTATTAGAGATATAAGCATTGATTTGCATGATGTAAACCTGTGCCCCAGTAGAGTGTTTCATCTGAAAACACAATTGTTCTGGCCATTTTTTGTTTTTTTATAATCTTTGTTCCAAGTGTCAACAACATTATCCTCATGAATGGCGGTGTACTAAACTCATGAAAGCAAATAACTTGCAAAACTGGAATGGGGGAACTGATGGACTGGTTAAAAGGCAACACATAACCTATAAGGTTACAGAACTGGAGTGATGCGTGAATGGGAGCAGAACCAATTCTCATTTGGTTGTTTTAGAATGTTTCCTTTTATCATTCACAGTAAACTCCAGGTTATTATCAGTTTCATGAATACACACAAAGGCCTTTGTGCCACCAGCCATCTGTTGTTCTATGAGACCATCAGCTTAGATTTTTGACCTTTGTCTGTAGGATTATTACCATCGCATTGCTGTTACATGATTAGCTTCTAGCTATTTTACAAATCTCTCAGTCTTTCAGCATGTACTTCACTGCATGTCACATGTCTGAATTGCCATAGTCACACAGTGGCAATTATACTGAAGATGGTGTGCTCAAGCAAAGTGAAAGATGTTTTTTCCAAGTCCAATTAAGAACGATAGAAGGAGTCTTATTAAAGTTCCAACACTGACAGTTCAGTCAACATAAGCTTGTGGAAAAGTAATATTTTCAGCTGCTACCATCTATCACCGGGATGCTTTTTTCAACCACAGCACATTTGACATTTATATCATGGATTATCAAGGAAACATAAGTTGTTGTTGTAAGAAAATTCTGGCTCACCTCACCTGATATGTTGTCTGAAGTCGATGGACCAAATGTTGCACAGATTCACGCTTTCTCCGCCATTCTCTGTCTGAGTGAAGCTGCGAGGAAACATAAAAGTAACCAATGATGAAGCCATTAATGTTACCCCTCTCATGGGGTCTGGGCATGTCTGGAAAGAGTGTCTGATTGTCTCATGTCTGATTGATTCGAGCCACATAAAATAAGTTTTGGTTCCACAGGGATATGAACACAGGACATTCTGCAACTAAGACAGCCATGATGACAACTACACCATGAAATATGTTCCTGTTATGTGAAGCAGGATTTCAGATGTTATTCAACTTGTATATTATCTAACTTGCCAGACCTTTAAAGGTTTACAACCTTTGTAAAAATAGCAACAATGTTTGCCTAAAGTACTGAGATGTGGTGAGTGAATGCTATACCTGGATAACGTTACAGGTCTTTTAAACTCAACATCTAAATGTTCGTTCATGGATGTTTACATGCATGGTTGGGTAACTGTGGTAATAGAACAGTAATCCAACGACACCAAAATACAATATGAAGAGAAGTGTTTAAATACCAACAATGTAGGTAAAATCATTTTAAAACAGCAGGCTGAAATAACGATGTGGACTAAATAAAGACGCATATAAATCTGAATGTTTTGCATCCTGAGCTGGGCAGGTGCACACCCAGTTGGTGCTCAAAAGCGTCAAAATGCGAAATGCTCCTGCCCAACATCCAAGGATGAGCAGCTTGCTTTTCTCTCAGTATGGAGCCCAACAGCAGCACAGAGAGGCTTAAACCATCTATTTAATTTATGTCATAAGTCATAGAGTTGGGGATTTCTCTGTGTGTGTGTGTGCACACACGTGTGTGTGTGTGTACTCAGTAAATCTGTGCAGGGTAGTAGTTTATCATTTTACATTAGCACTGCCAACAAATAAAAACCCACAGAAGAGCTATAAAAGTAGAGCTGTCACATAATCATCTAATTGCAGTTTGTTTTGGACTGACTGCAATCATTTTGCATAATCGTTTCAATTGTCACCATTCACCTGTATCAAATCAATCATATGTTTCCTGTTTCATCACTATTTCCACCAAGATTTACAACTTTATGCCTCATTTTTTTGTCAAGAACTTTACAAAGTCAAACACTGCAGCATTGTTGCTGTGGGGACATATTGGCTTTGGGCCAAAGAAAAGAGATCCCACTCACTTGGAAGAAACAAAATTTGTTCATTTTGAAGCAAAAAGTTTACATCAAAAGGACCTAATCTCACCAATTAGTAGTTTAAAAAAATTAACAGAAAAGCAACTATTAAATGATTAATCACAATAATTTTTTTGTCACAGCTGAAATTCCACAATTGTACAAAGCCTTCATGTAAAGCATATTGGTAATTTATTTTGCATAACATGCAAATAAATGAGAACAATGTGCATCCAAGGATTTTTAAATACTTGACAATGAAATGCCCCATGTCACATCACATTTCCACTCTAACGTTTGATAAGCAACATTTAGCTAGAAAATTAAGTCTACTCAATCACACTTTTCTTTTTAAATAAAATCATCTCAGTTAAAGTTCAGTTGATCACATTCTGGGATATTTACGGAAAAAAGACGGAAAAACAACCAGGCCACTTGCATGACACATAAACTAAGAATTCTCTGTAGTAAAACCCCCTCCGCTTCAGAACTAGATTCAAGTTCAGTTCACACTGATTAAAAGGGAATTAGCTCATATTTATGGTTAATTTCAAAGTCTTTAATTTTCAAAGTTCACAGTGCTCACATGAACTAGTTCATGTTTATTTCACTTCTTTTTTATGAGCTCGTGGTACATCCTGGTGTTATGGAGTGGTATGAAAAGGCGCATTTACATATCTATTTATCTGACATCAAATAAAATAATATTTTAATGGAGAGAAAAGTGCAAGATGGCCGAAGCCGGCCCCACCCACTTCATTGCTGCCTTCCAAATTCTTGCTCCTTCTCCTACCATCTACAACTATACATTTTTAGCATATAAGCCAGAAGAGGCCAAGTGACAAATGCGTCAGTCTAACAATTAACAACAAACACACTGAAGGTAACTTCTGCAGCGAGTGAAAGAATGCAATTTCAGAATAACAATAACCAACAACAAACATATGAGACATCTAAGAGCAATGATCTTAGGAAACAGACCATCAGCTATATGTGAAAAAATCTGTTGTGGGAGCAGCACAACAGATGAAATCATTCTTAGTGGCAGTGCAAGACACTGATGAGAACAGAGTCTGTAAACATGCAGCTGTCCTCATCAAGACCAAACAAATGTTCAGCTAAAATACAGATGTTCTCCCCAGGCTTTACCCCGTGCAAAGTCATCTGTTACATCCCTCAGATGCAGCTGCAGGCCCTTGCTTTGCCCTCCCTTTTTTTATCTTCTTTATATCTTCTCTTTATATTGTTCTCTTCCGAAACTCCATTTAGGAGTTTAGTACTGATGAGCTTGTAATGTGGGTTCTAATGCTGTTGCTACACTACTTGCATGAACAGCCATTTCACCTGTGTCTGAAGCAGAAGTCATTGCAAGACTTGGTGACTTTCAGCTAAGTACACTCCCTCAAGGTGCATGCAGGCACAACTCAGCATAACACCATTCACTCTCAAACAGGGTGTCCTTCATTTTTGCTTCAAGAGATTCACTCATTTGTGGATTATTCTAAATTTGTCATGAGCTTGTTTTGACTGATCAAAGGGTTCTTTGATAACTCAGGAATCTGTCCAGACTGCACAGGTGGTCCTCTAATATTCAGTCTTCAGATGAGGATTACAGTTATTAAAGCACACATATAAGACTGCAGATGCAGTGCACCTGGTACTGTATGATGAATGTGGGTGTTATTCTAAATGAAAGTAAATAGCTTTACAGATTACAGCTGTGAATGGCATGCATCACGGTGGAACAGTCGAAGCATCTTAACATAATGCAAATTACTCAAGAAATAAATTAGCATTAACATTTTCTGTAGGATTTGCTTTTAATTTCACTAGATCGTGTGTAAGCTTCAATTTTTTTAAAGAATATTTGTCAGGTAGTAATTAAGCCATTAAAGAATCTGTAGCTTCATTTTTTTTCTGTTCTATGAACTTTTAGTTTTAATCTAATTTGTGGCCATAACCATTAAAGTCATCATCTGTAAAAATATGATGATGTTTTGATACTTGATCAAATCTAAAGGGCTTTTTCAGGCACAGCAGAGACCTGGTTCAAATACCAATCAAGCCAGTTTTGCTTCAGTCTCCGCTCAATATACACACAGCATGTAGGTTAACTCTAGTGTACCTATTTTTAGCACATTGTGGGTGCGTGTGTTATTAAAGTTAACATTCATGCTTTGATATAGTTAGGCATGCCAGTGTACGAGAGACGTGGAAGCATTGATGTTCCCTGCAGAGAACTAATTAAAGTGAAGCACTGGGAATACTATGAGACATATGTTATCTTGCCAGCATGCAACTGGCCAAACATTAGGAAGCACTTTTAAGATATGCACATGAGCGCACACACATGCTCACAAATGGATACACAGTTGTGTAGATGCATACAACCACACAGGGCATATATAGAAACATAGATGCACTTGGTATTTACAAGTAGCAAACAGCACATTAGCTATGAGTCTCATTTCTTGTACTTATAATGTCAATTGAAACAATATCATTCTTTCTAGTTTTCACCAAAATGTGTATCTCAACAGTATCCTAATGGTTATACTGTAAACATCAATCTTTTTTTCTTTTTTTGAGATACTCCAAATAAACAACACCTACTATAATCCTCTCTTTGACTGACAAAAGGCTCTACGTGAGCTGTAAACATTGACGTCCATCACATTAGGTCCAGTACGCTATGGAGACACCCACGACTCTGTGCTTCAGGCAATCTATTAAAATGATTCATATCAAGCAGTGTTCTGTTTTAGCATGCAGTTGCCACAGTCTGCATAGGATTTTCTCTCAAGTCCCTCATGATTTAACATCACTCACAGTGGTCGATGTAAACACATATAAAAACTCAACATGTAAGTCTTACATGCTTGCACAGTTCTGGAAGATATACAGTAATTACAGTGGTCATAATATGTTGTTTCTATATTTTCTTGACTGCATTTCGTTGGAAGCTATCAATGCTATCACAGGGGAATTTTGTGATTTCAGATAAGACACAGCTGTTAACATCATTAATTTTACATAATTGATGATTACTTATTTATTAAATTACTTCAATGACATCTTAGGCAACGTAGTTCAAGAAGCCCAGAGATAAGTCAAGTTATGTTCATCGCTTGCCTGACGTGGCGGCAATGGCCTTCAAGGAAAGTCGTGCTCTGCTTGTCCAAGTGGTGCTTTCCAAATATAATTCAACTTACCACTCCATGCTATTAAATATATGAAAAGCTTTTAGGCAACTTCAGTGCTGCAGAACAAGTTGTAAACACATCTTTTAAAGTTGAAAAACATTCCAGTGAACAGATTATTTTACATCTAACAAACACAATCTCATTTATTCAGTGTCAAATTTAAGTCCAGGAAAAAGATTATCAGCTTTAGGCGCCACTGTAACTACCAGTCTGTCATAGACTTTGTCTTGTTTTGTATCATGCAGTGAGGTTATCGAGCCTGGTCTTTCCCCAGAATTGTCACATACTGACACTTTATCACCACACTCATGCAGTGGGATTCGTTAAGCAACATTTATTAAAAAATCTTTTTATTGTACCAGGCTATTGTCGTCATCTCCAAGACTAAATAAAGTAAAAACACTTTGATAAACTTCTTTCATCGAACCTCTTTCTTCCTCAAGCAATCTTTCTCGTTCATCCTGCATGTCTCAAGAACATATGCTGTTGCTGAGAATTAATGCTGTACAGCTGGTACATCACATACCAGGGCCAACAGGCACCTGTATCTCAGAGACAACACCAGCTTTGACAAAACTCCAGTATTTAACTCCCTGGGAATGAGAACCGGTTGCTTTTTGGCAGAGAATACAGCAGCCTACCGCTGCAGAAAACAAGGATAATGACACAGGTAAGCCTGAACAAAACAGAATGACTGCAAGTTGGCAGTCTGAAAAACACAACAGTGGGTTGAAATAGCAGAACACACCAATCTGAAGCTTTTAGCTTTGCAGTTTATCTGTGCTTCAACTTTGGATGGTGAGTGAAAGACTAGATTGATTCACACAGGGTCTCATCTCATTGTGTGTGCCCAGGCTCAACCAAACACTAGAAGCAGCACTACTGAACAAAGAGCCGACAGAAGGACATGACTGGATATAACAAAAATACCAACGCAATTGGTGGGTGAAATCTGCTTATTAATGCTTTTACTATAACATTTTAAATTGACATCTCATGGTATCTATAGGTGTACTGAGTGTCTACATTGACCCTCAGCCCCCTTGAGAAATTAGATACACAAGGATCCAGAAAAGTTTCCCGCTGGAGAGGACATCTGAACCACCTCGCTTATCAACGACACGAATGACTGCTTGAACGTTCGCAGCTGAATCCTCAACACTGCACGCACTGCAGAAGCTGCGGCGCACAGCTGTGAATGCGAATCAGTTTACCTCACGCGCATCATCCTGCAGGCACTTAGGGAAGATAACACTAACTCACATTGACCGTCCATTTCAACTCTTTTGTTAGCTGATTACAGGAGAGGCTTGTGGGCTGTTACATTTCAGAGGCCCAATGTCAGGTTTAACTTAGGGCAAGGCAGCCCGAATATCCTTTGCAGAAGGGTCCCGATAAATCACTGAGTGTTGCTAATCTCTGATGTTGCTCTTGACTTGAAGGACGCGGAAGGTAAATTGCATCTGAGGTGATGTGAGTCGTCACTTTTCTCTGTCACTGTCACTGTCTTTGTCTGTTGTCTCCTGATATTCTACACATAGCCAGCAGTGAAAATTATCCTGCACCTAAAATATAGCAGAGTAGAGGTAGAGGGCATAGAGTCACAAGTAAAGCAATACATCTCATAGTCAGTTTTAGGAAGAAAAAAAATGTTGAGTCTCTTGATTTAATTCAGACAACCGTGCAACATCCACTTTCTCTCCCTTTGTACACAACTGGTGATTATAAACAACAAACGATCATTTTTTATTGTTAATGGATTTCAAAGGTTGATGAACACACAGCTCTCCTTAAATCTTGAAAACAGAGTGACACACATGGTTAAGGCTTTTAGTGATCAAATAGAAGCTTGTTACTTTGATGTGTCAGATAAGCAGCAATAGGAGATGAGGTGTTCGTTTTCAAAAGCTTTTGGAATTACCAAAAAAAACTTGGTTTCTGATTTCGAGTCACCTTTATTATCAGTTTAGATAAATCTTATTTATATTTCCAATTATTCCAAACTAGAAATGTAACAAACATGCCTAAAGGGTTTTTTACAAACAACTCCTATTCCAGCCACAGCAGGCTGTTTTAGAATGTTGGAAAATGTATCAGCTTTCCAGGCAGATGTTTTCTTTTGATAATGGTGCAGGTTGAAAACTGAGCTAAAACAAAGTGAATAAATCAGTTTTCTGGATTGATCTGGAAAGCACCTTAGTGTGTGAAATGGCAACTCTCTTAAGAACTTAACAGAATCAGTTGTGTTTGTAGTTCCTTGTATCACCCCTGCTGCAACCAGCAAAATCAATCAATGCAGGGGGGGTTTGAGTTTCTTTACAACAAAAAAGAGAAAGAAACATTGTGACTTCAGTCTGAATCACAGAATATGGCAGTAAAATTAAGTCTCTCCTGGTATTACTATATATACCCAAGACCAAGAATGGCCAGTAACAAAACAACTCCTGAGAGGGTGATTGTGTCTTTTTCCTCTTAGCTTCAGGCATCAAAGAGGACACAAGTAGATTTATCTAGAGGGGAATTTAATCTTCCAGAGAATTCTCTCAAACTACGCCTGAACTCACTTTAGGGGTCAGATGGAAAGATAGAACCTCACAATTCGATTTTGGCGTTGTTTGTCTTCTCAGGGAGGACAGTTGAATGTCATGTTGCTCAGACAAGCGTTTTCACTTCGTCAGACACCAGAGCTTTCAGGCCAATGCTTGACTAATGAATACAGTTCAGTAACACAGAAGATTAGAGCAGCGCGGTTAAACAATGAAGGGGTAACAAAAGAATATTCCACCATGAATATACAGTAATTATTTTTTCTTTTATAGAAAAATAGATTGAAAACATAGCAGGTGATATTCCCCAATAGTTTTTCATTGCCATAAATGTTTCGTTTGACTTTGATGAGTCATGTCTCATGTTTGCCATTAAATTACTTTCACTATACATTTTTCTCTTACTTTGCAAATTGATGATTGTCTCCCAGTCAGAATGTTGCTCTTTTCTGTTTGTTTGAACAAAGTTTAGAATAATTATTCATTCTTATTTTAGGGGAACTGCTGGGGCACTCTAGCCACTCAAAGAGAGTCTGTTGTATCATAAAAAATGGTCCTCAGTGGCAACTTTAGCATACAAATTTCAATTTCTAACCAGGCTAAATATTTCTGAGGAAATTAAACCCTTTGAATAATCTCAATATACTTTTGTGATCACCACTTGTAACTAGCCAGTGATGCTTTCCTTTTGTGTGTGCTCTCATACTGTGTCAACTTGTATGTAATTGAGCTGGTTTTGTGTGTTTTGTTGGGTTTTTTTGTCCTTTTTTGCACCTCAGTGCATTATCAGCATTCACACCTTTTAATTCAATTCAATTCAATTCAATTTTATTTATATAGCACCAGATTACAACAATTGTCATCTCAAGGCACTTAAGTAATATAGTCCAAATCAAGCCAATTGGAATTCAATTCATTGTAATCATAATCCAATTAATTCATATAGAGCCAATTCAAAAAATTAATATCCTAACTAAGGAAACCAACAGATTGCACCGAAACTTGTCTTCAGTCCAATCTCCCGTCCTGAGTGTGTCTGAGGCGACTGTGGAAAGGAACGACTCCCTTTTAGCAGGAAGAAACCTCTGGCAGAACCAGACTCAGGAAGGGTGGCCATCCGCCTCGACCAGCTGGGGTTTGAGAAGACAGAAAAGAGGGAAAAGAGGGGGGGGGGGGGACACCATAACGCCATTCAAAGGATATCTGTTGGAACAGGGAAACACAAGTTAATAACCACAATAATGTCACATGTACATAAAATCAATTGTGAAATTAAACAGGGGGAAAAAGAGAGAAAAGTGAGGAAAGATGTGACAGATGAGGTCCCCCAGCAGTCTAAGCCTATAGCAGCTTAACTATGGGATGTTTCAGGATTACCTGAGCCATCCCTAACTATAAGCTTTATCAAAAAGAAAAGTTTTAAGCCTAATCTTAAAAGTGGAAAGGGTGTCTGCTTCCCGGACATTTACTGGCAGCTTATTCCACAAGAGAGGGGCCTGATAACTGAAGGCTCTACCTCCCATTCTACTTTTAGAAACTCTGGGAACAACAAGTAAACCTGCAGTTTGGGAGCGAAGTGCTCTGTTAGGAAAATATCTTACAATGAGATCTTTAAGATATGATGGAGCTCGGTCATTAAGAACTTTATATGTGAGAAGAGGAATCTTAAATTCTATTCTGAATTTAACAGGGAGCCAATGAAGAGAAGCTAAACCTGGAGAAACATGATCTCTCCTGTTAGTTCTCATCAGAACTCTGGCTGCAGCATTTTGGATCAGCAGGAGGCTTTTCAGAAAATATGTGGGACAGCCCAATAATAAGGAATTACAGTAGTCCAATCTTGAAGTAACAAATGCATGGACTAGTTTCTCTACATCACCCTGAGACAGGATGTTCCTGATTTTAGCAATATTACGAAGGTGAAAGAAGGCAGTCCTAGAAACCAGTTTTATATGTGCGTCAAATGATAAATTCTGGTCAAAAATAACTCCAAGGTTCCTCACTGTAGAACTAGAAGCCAAGGAAATACCATCTAGAGTAACTATATAGCTAGACAATTTCTCCCTGAAGCGCTCAGGTCCAAAGAGAACAACTTCAGTTTTGTCTGAATTTAAAAGCAGACAGTTCTGAGTCATCCAGGTCTTTATGTCTTTAAGACAGGCTTGTAGTCTGACCAACCTGTTGGTTTCATCTGGTTTCATAGATAAGTACAGCTGAGTATCATCAGCATAACAATGGAAATTTATGCCATGCTGTCTGACAATGTTACCTAATGGAAGCATGTATAAAGTAAAAAGAATCGGTCCAAGCACAGAACCCTGAGGAACTCCATGACTTACTCCAACGTGTGAGGAAGATTCTTCATTTACAAGAACAAACTGGAATCTATCAGATAAATATGACATAAACCAGCCTAATGCAGTTCCTTTAATCCCAATAACATGTTCAAGTCTCTGTAACAGAATGCTGTGATCGATCGTATCAAATGCAGCACTGAGATCCAACAGGACAAGCACAGAAACAAGTCCGCTATCAGAGGCTAAGAGGAGATCATTGGTAACTTTCACCAGCGCTGTTTCTGTGCTATGATGCACTCTGAATCCTGACTGAAACTCTTCAAACAGATTATTTTTATGTAAATGATCACAAAGTTGAACTGCAACTATTTTTTCAAGAACTTTAGACAAAAAAGGGAGATTGGATATAGGTCGATAATTAGCCAACACTTCTGAATCAAGAGTAGGTTTTTTAAGTAAAGGTTTAATTACAGCAACCTTAAAAGTCTCTGAGGTACATATCCTATCAACAAAGACCGATTGATCATATCCAATATGGAAGTGTCAATTAAGGGGAAAACCTCCTTGAACAGTCTGGTTGGGATTGGGTCTAACATACAAGTTGATGGTTTAGAAGAGACTATTGCTGTTGTTAGCTCAGAAAGATCAACTGGACAGAAGCTGTCTAAATACAATTCAGGTTCGAAAGATACTTCTAAAGCTGCTCTACTTGATGATACATCAGTGATAATAGTGGGAAGGATTCCATCGATCTTCTCTCTGATAGAAACAATTTTATTGATGAAGAATCTCATGAAATCATCACTGCTGAGAGTTAAAGGAATACATGGCTCAACAGAGCTCGGACTCTTTGTCAGCCTGGCAACAGTGCTGAAAAGAAAACTGGGATTATTCTTATTCTCTTCCATCAATAATGAATAATAAGCAGTTCTAGCTTTACGAAGTGCTTTCTTATACGTTATTAAACTATCTTTCCTGACTAATTCAGACTCTTCTAAATTATAGGAACGCCACTGTCTCTCCAGCTTTCTTGCAGTCTGCTTTAACGCACGCAGCTGTGAATTATACCAAGGAGCCAACCTCTTCTGACTGATTACCTTCCTTTTCAGAGGGGCAACATTGTCCAGTGTTGTACGCATTGAAGCTATAGTGCTGTAAACAAGAGAGTCAAGTTCTACTGGAGTAAAATTTAGGTAGCCGTCCTCTGTCATATCTGTACATGGCAGTGAAGAAAAGGATGATGAAATCAACTCTTTAAATCAGGTTACAGCATTCTCTGACAGACACCTTCTATATGTAGAATTCTTCTCAGAAACCGTGTAGTCAAGTAATGTAAATTCAAAAGTTATTCAAAAATGGTCAGAAAAGACAGGGTTATGAGGGAACACTGTTAACTGTTCACTCTCAATGCCATAAGTCAGCACAAGGTCAAGGGTATGATTAAGGCAGTGAGTAGGTCTGTGAACACTTTGAGAAAATCCAATAGAGTCTAATATAGAATTAAAGTTAATATTTAGGCTGTCATTTTCAACATCTACATGAATATTAAAGTCACCCACTACAATGACTTTATCTGTACTCAGCACTAACTGGGATAAAAATTCTGAGAATTCAGACAGAAACTCAGAACTAGTTCTGGATGAGCTGCAGTTGTCTAACTGACTTGTCTAGGCAGACCTGTAAAGATGCTATTACAATAATCAAGCCTACTAAAGATGAATGCATGGACTAGTTTTTCCAGGTCCTGCTGAGACATCAGATCTTTTAGCCTTGATATATTCTTAAAGTGATAGTAGGCTGACTTTGTTATTGCCTTAATGTGTTTGTCCAAATTTAGGTCCGAGTCCATCACTACACCCAGATTTCTGGCCTGGTTGCTGGGGGGGGCAGCATCAGGTGGGAAGCCGCAGAGAAGTGTGTAAGACTACAACTCTGCATCCTGGTCTCAACCCTGGGTTGTCATGTTTTTGGATGACTAATAAATTTGTCCATATTTCTAGAAATGAGAAGAGCTCCTTCCAAAGTGGGATGGATGCCGTCTCTCCTCATCAGACCAGGTTTTCTCCAGAAAGATTGCCAATTATCTATGTAGCCCACGTTGTTTGCTGGACACCATCTAGACAACCAGCGATTGAATGAGGACATGCGGCTAAACATGTCATCACTGGTCAGATTTGTCAGGGGTCCAGAGAAAACTACGGTGTCCGACATTGTTTTGGCAAAATTACACACCGATGCAACATTAATTTTAGTGACCTCCGATTGGCGTGTCATTACCGCCGACGTGAATAACTATTTTACCGTATTTACGCTTATCCTTAGCCAGCAGTTTTAAATAGGATTCTATGTCGCCCGCTCTGGCCCCTGGAATGCATTTGACAATGGTCGCTGGTGTCGCTAATGCCACGTTTCTGACTATAGAGCTGCCAATTACCAGGGTTTTCTCCTCAGCGGGTGTGTCGCTGAGTGGGGAAAATCTATTTGAAACGTGGACAGGTTGATGGTGAACCACGGGCTTGACTTTAGGACTATGACTCCTCTTCCTGACAGTCACCCAGCCACTCTTAAGTCCCGGCTGCTCGGGATCTACTCGGGGACGACTAACAGAGCGAGCTACGCTAGGTGGCTCCGCACTGACTAAAGGGGCCTGGCTCGCTATCGGGTGGTTTTCAACAGTGCAGAGCCGAGCTTCCAATTCAGATAACCTTGCCTCCAAAACTACAAAAAGACTACATTTGTTACATGTACCATTACCACTAAAGGAGGCAGAGGAGTAACTAAACATCTGACACACGGAGCAGGTGAAAGCAGGAGATAGAGGAAGAGAACTGATAGCCATGCTAAGCTAGAGAACCAGACACACCGCTAAAAAGTGAAAAATAAAAACTAAAGATCTGTAAGAGTGAGCGTTAGAATATAACAAGTATGGGATAGAGTTAACTATGCAAGATGTGTAAATTATAGGGAGAAATAAGGTGATTATTAGTAGTTCAAGAGGAGCGAGAACTGTCACAGACCACACACACACAAAGCAACAGGAAGTGATGCAATACGTCTTACCGCAAAGCGAAGCCGTCAGGGACACAGGGACGTAACACATACACTACGTATCTGTAATGTGAATTACAGTGTCAGTCATTCAATTCGGTTTTATTTATATAGCGCCAAATTACAACAGATGTCATCTCAAGACACTTAAATAAAACAGTCCAATTCATGCCAATTGGAGTTCAATTCGTTCAATTAATTGTATCCAATGAAATCCAATTAATTAATTAATTTAGAAATAATCCAATTCATTCATATAGAGCCAATTCAAAAACAATTTCCTAGCTAAGGAAACCAACAGATTGCACCAAAACTTCTCTTCAGTCCAATCTCTCATCCTGAGCGTGCCTGAGGCGACTGTAGAGAGAAACGACTCCCTTTTAACAGGAAGAAACCTCTGGCAGAACCAGACTCAGGAAGGGTGGCCATCCGCCTCGACCAGCTGGGGTTGGAGAGGACAGAAAAGAGGGGGAAAAAACACCATAACACTATTCAAAGGATACTTGTTGGAACAGGGAAACATAAGTTAATAACCACAATAATGTCACATGTTCATAATATAATTTGAGAAATTAAATGGGGGAAAAAAGAGAGCAAAGTGAGGAAAGTTGTGACATTTGTGGCCCTCCAGCAGTTTTTTTGCACAAGAGGATTTGCTCCTTTTGTGTTTATTGATTGGAGGGTAGCAGCAGGTGGGAAGCCACAGAGAAGTGTGTAATAGGGCTTGCAATCAGTTGGTTTTCAACAATGCAGAGCCGAGCTTCCAATTCAGATAACCTCACCTCCAAAACTACAAAAACACTACATTTGTTACTACATGTAACAAATTATTATAGTTAAAGGAGGCAGAGGAGTAACTAAACATCTAACACATGGAGCAAGTGAAAGCAGGAGATGGAGGAAGAGAACTGGTAGGCACTGGTAGCAACTGGTAGCCAGAACTGGTAGCTAGCGAACCAGACACACTGCTAATAAGTGGAAATAAAGACTAAAAGAATAGAACAAGTATGCTGTAGAGTTAACAATGCAAAAAAATGAATGTAAATTATAGGGAGAAACAAAGTGATTATTAGTAATCCAAGAGGAGCAAGAAATTCCACATTACACCACAGGAAGTAATGTAATGAATCTTACCGCAAAGCGTCAGCAACAGCTGAGTACATACAGCTTGTGTGATGGTGAGATCACTGGTTAGAGGAACTGGCATTTTCGTTTTTACTGTTATTTCAGATGCACTCAGTTGCACTTTATTACATTACAGTAGCAAGCTTTTTTTCCCTTTAACACATATTTAATCAGCATTATTTTGCACCTTGAACTGCAAATCGTACCAACCCAAACAAATGTGGGTTGTTGCCTCAAACTTTCATACTGTCTGAAAAATAACCAGAAATGTGTTTTCAAAGTGTAATAGGATCAACGAGGCTGTGATGACAGTGCACATTTCATGACTGCTTGCAGTTTGGAGAGATTTCACTCCAGCTGTAACCATAGCAACCAAGTAAAGACTGCCTGTTCTTTCTGGTGCTTTTATGCACCCTCACAGTGCTGAAGCCTTTTGAATTTACATTGTCGTGCCGAGCAGTCACCTTCAGCATATCAAAAATCATACTCTGTAAACATTTGGTTTCTCTGTCACACAGTCTTGTATTGTTTCATTTGACTTTTACTCTTTAAATGTTTTGTACAGTCAAACCATACTTTTCACTTTACATTTGTCCATTTGAAATGCGGAAACTGTCAACTGACAACCAAACTCTCTCAGCTGATCTCCCATCTCCTATTACACCACGTACAGAAACACAACCACATTTGTGATCCCAATGCTAGTCAGTTGTAGTGGCTCAGCAGACTCACCTCAGGTATGTGTTACATTCACTTACAATGTCAGAAGTAGCACTTATTGCAATTTGTCTCTCAAGATGCATCCTGACAGCTCCTTTTGGTTTCTCTACACAATGCTCCCTGTGATATAAGAGTGAAGGAAGAAGAGAGGTGCCACGCTTAAAGAGAAGGCAGAGAAAGACGATGAGCGAAAGCAGATCGAAAAATAATTGGAGTTTGTCTATGACTCACTAATATTACTCCTAGATATATACAAATATATATATATATATATATATATATATATATATATATATATATATATTTACATATATATACTGAACAACTTAACAAAAAAAAATGTTAAGTGGGGACAAAAAAAGGACATAAGAACTATGTAAAAGTTTGGAGATACCAAGATCTCAAATGTCTTCAAAAACTTCTCAATCTTTATCCCAGCAATCAGCAGGAGTGTGTTTCCCTGGGCAGCTGCCAAGCTCTTGGAAAATTAACATAACTAAAGTGGAAGATGGCTATAAGAAGATAGCAAATCATTTCCAGAAATTTCCTCAATTCAAAAGGGAATGAAGAAGTGGCAGTGAACAGGAAAAGTTTTTCATAAGTTGTCATCATAGATACTTTTTTATTGAGATTTCCATGCAGAATAGAAAATAACATCCCCCAGTTGAATGTAAAAGACCATAAGAAAGATTTATCAGTAAAAAGAATAAAGCTTTCGTGTGCGCTCACCACAAAATTCAGCATCAGAATAATGTTTTCATTTGCAAATGATGACTTCATGCGATGCACCTGATGTGTGTGTGTGTGTGTGTTCGAACTCTAACTGCAATATTCAAACCTCGTCTTTTTGTGCAATCTGCTGAAGATGTTACCAGAGAGCTTGCTGGAAAATCTCTTCATGAAGTTAACAGAGAAAGCTGCAGACATTTGCAGTAACACATGCTTTTCCTCCCAAACATCTCTGGAGAATTTCAGCATTGCAGCTCCTGTGTGACAACAGCTCATGTCACACTAGTTGTGCCTGTCCGACCCAAATAAGCAATGAGAAAAGGGACATTTTTCTTTGACATTGGAGAAAAAACATTTATGGTAACTGTGTTTTACTGTGCCTTCCTTTTTGAAAATACTCTCTGTAAGGAACTTTGTTGCCCTTCATATTATCATTTTCTGCTGAAATATTAAGTGACCTTGACATAATATAAAACTTAAATATAAAATGAAAAAATCATCACTCTCCCACTGTGACTCCATTTCAGTATGCTGTTACATCTCTTCTCACAAGCAGAGTTATGATGCAAATCTTACTCAAGAAAAGATCAGAGACGAGCAGTGTGGCCGACATTATGAACGAAAAATACAGGATGAATCCTAAATACAGGATTACCAGCTACATAAGTTTTCATGAGAACCGTAGGGCCCATTTATAAAGCAAAATTGTAGGGTAAAGAGGAGGGAAGATGGAAGGGAGAAAAAAAACTAAAGAGAAGTGAAAGAATCTGAGAATAAACATACATAGCGGGTTGTTATCAGGAAGGAAAAAAGTAGCCCAAATCTCAAGTGAGAGAAAACACAAAGGAACAGAAGACAGATAAAAGGAAATTTTGAGGAAAAAGGAAGAAAAGGAACCGTACGGAAATCAGGAAAATTATGTATCAAGATAGTATGGTTAACCAAGGAGACACTATAAGATCCTTTTGCTCAGCAAGTGATGAAAGTCATTTCAGTTTTTGCAGCCAGGATGTCATCCTACCTCTAATGTCAAAGCGATCAATGCACAATTGTGGGGTTTATGGGTGAATATAACACTTTAACAGTGTGTGACTGCCCTTGGAGATTAAAATAGATGTACTAAGTATTTGGGACCATAGTTCTACTCGGTTGTGAATGCAAACGTGTGCTAGTAAAATGTATTAATGTTTATGTGCATACATTTGACCTCACATAAATACGTGTACAGAAACAGAACAAACAAATAAGTAAGAATAGTTTTTAATTGTAATCTTTTCTCTATTAAGAATAACTGTAATCAAACATCGTCAACCATGTCTGCATATGCTCTTCTTGGGTTGCACAATGGTGATCCGTCATGCTCCAATTAAAATCCATCAGATACTCTTACAGGAAAAGCACATTAAAATGCCCCTATATCTCCAGTGGAAAATATACTGTAGTGTTAAGGGTTTAAAAATAAAATTAGATCAATAGAAGTCAAATATCTACTTGAAAAGCATCTATTCAAACTCGATATGTATGTCTCTGTCTCTGTATATATATGTGTCTATCTGTGTATTTTTTCCTGTGTGTGAGTGTGTGTGTTTATTCATGTATACTATATTTAGTCTTTTTTCTTCCCACTTCCCAGAAAGTGTGAATGGACTTGTCATGTTTTAAGAAACCTCTAGTGAGCAATACAAGAGACTTCTTCATCACATTCTGTTTTTTTCCTCTGATCTGCCCCATCATCTGCCTGACCTGAGCTGTCACACTCCTTGCAATGACTTCACACACACACTTGCATTGCGTTACATTGTTCACTCCCACCTCATGGATCACCGAGTCACACAGAGGGTCATACAACACAAGGATCTACATTTATATGCAGCGACACATTCACACATGGAGCAATGCCAGCAGGCACACAAAAAAGAGCACATGTTAAGGTTTGCATACATATGAACAAACATGGACAGATACATGCACATACAAACTGTTTGGGCTGCAGGTGCTGACTTAGGTCAAAATTAGGACAATATTTTGTTGACTGACAGGTAGAACTGTTAAGTTATTCTTCTTAAAGTATCCCATTCAAGCTTTTTTTTTTTTTTAAAGCTCACATAGTTTAAGAAACTGGGTGATAATAGAAAGCAGTAAAGAAAGTAAGTAAGTAAAATTCTATTTATATAGCACCTTTCAAGAAAAAAAGTTCTTCACAATGAAATACAGGAAACATGAAAAATGTCAAAACATAACAACAACTAATCAAAAGCAAGTTTAAAAAAGATGGGTTTTCAGCTTCTTTTTAAAAGAGATCTCAGACGCCACGGATCTCAGGCTCAGAGGAAGGGAGTTCCAGAGAGTGGGAGCCACTGTTGCAAAGGCTCTGGCACCATTAGTTTTCAACAGTGTGAGCTGCACAGCCAGCAAGTCTTAATCACATGACCTTAGGGACCTGCTGGGGATGTATGGCTACAAAAGTTCTCTGATGTAAGTTGATGCTTGTCCATGTAGAGCTCTATATGTTGCAACTAACATTTTGAAGTGAACTCTGTGGTGGATGGGCAGCTGGCCTCACAACAGTGAGAGTGACATGAGAGTACTTTTAAGATTTTGTTAGAAGCATTGCAGCAGCGCTCTGACAACCTAATGACGTAAGAGTGAATATAGAATTACAATAATCTAGATGTGATGAAATAAAAGAAATCTATGATCATTTCCATCTCAGAGCTTGACACAAAGGGACTTAGCTTGGCAGTATTTTTAAATTATAAAAACAAGAGCAAACCAGTGCCATTGCTCCTCAGCAAGATCTGTACCTTAAAAACATCATGTGGTCACAGGAAATGTATAACTGAATATCATCTGCAGAGCAGTGATAAGAAATGTCCTTATAAGAACTTAAGATATGCTGAAGAGGGAGCAGATATGCAAGAAACAAGAAAGGCCCCAAAACAGACCCTTGTGGCACACCATAGATAAGGGATGAATTTAGCAGCAGCCACAGAAAATGATCATCCAGATAGATATGAGGAAAAAAGATTCCAATGCAGATCCTGCTATACCAACCAAGTATTTCAGCCTATCGAGCATGATGTGATGGTTAAGACAGACCGTCCTGCTGTATCACTCCGCATTAGGATGTCATTGGAAACTCTCAGAAGGGCTGTTTCAGTGGAATGAGCCCTGCAAATTATCTGGAAACAACCAAGAATGCTGTTCTTTCCGAAAACAGCTGTAGCTGCTTAGCCACAATATTTTCTAAAATCTTGGAAAATGAGATTGCTCCGTAGCTGCTAAAAAGAGAGGGGACTTCAAGCTTGGACTTTTTTAAGAGTGGGTGGATGACAGCATTCTTTAAATAAACAGGGACTTGACCAGACACCAGAGAAGAGTTATTTATAGTGAGCATACAGGGACCAATGGCCTAAAAGACATCTTTGAACAGGGATGTAGGTAACATCTCAAGATAGCGGGAAAGTGATTTCACTAAGCGAAGGGTTATTTGACCAGCTCTGATAAAGAAACTGGACTGCGAACAGACATTGAAAAAGCCGAGGGAGAATTACTGCTTCTCACAGTACTGACTTTTTCATGAGAGAACATTGGCACAGCAGGAGGAGTAGGAGTAACAATATCACTAATGGTGTTGAATAGCACTTTAGGATTACCTCTGCTCTTTGAAACCAGGTCTGCGAAATATGCAGCCCTCATATCTCTAACTGCATTGTTAAAAGAAACTAAAACGTCCTTTAAGTGAAGCATTTGAACATGCAAGCTAGTTTTTCTTCCCAACAAGAACGTTTTAGACAGCGAATACTGTCATTTACCCAGGACTTTAAAACAGGCGCTTGTCTTGTTTTAACATGAAAGAAAAAGATTTGTTGAAAGATCAATGTCATTATAAGGGGATATGTGTGGGCCCAGATCCATGCTGGGTAAAAAAAACATTAAAATCAAAACTGCATCCTGACAGGACAGCGTCATGGTGGAAGATAAAAAGTTGCTGAACTCCTTTAAAAACAGGTGAGGCGGTCAATACACCACAGCACAGTAAAGAGGATTTTTATTATTAAATGTGGCAAACGTTTGATGAACGACATGAGAACCGACTCCCAAAGACTACAGCAAGACCTCCCCCTCGACCAGATGTCCGAGGCTGGCCGATGAAGGAGTAACCATCTGGGCAGAGTTCAATGAGGGGTGAATGGAAACAGATATTTCCAAATTTTTGGAGAGTATAAAATCGTTCAGTAAGAACGTTTTATTTGTCACAGATTGGGCATTAAAAAGAGCCATGCTTAGAGAGGCAGTAGTGCAATTTTTATCAGAAATGCCCCTAGTTAAGGGACATAAAAGCTGAGAGTTTGATCCCTGTTAGAGTTTTTAGTTGTTATCTCATGATATACCATGTGCTATACCATAAATTCTGCATGCCATATATGAATCATATGCAGTATTAGTTCCAGTCATGTGATATGAAATGTGTGTGCGTATAGACAAAGGGAGATGCCTCAGGACAGAGTGTCCCAGAGGTTAACAGAGTTTAACTGAGTGCAATTACAACGCACAATGCCTGATTCAAACCAGTTTACAGATGTATCTCTTTGTATGATTTTCTACAAGGTCTCACACTCTGAATTTGCAGATGTGTCTCCATATCTAAACATTCGACAGAGTCATGCTCTGAACTTTCTATGCAACCTTTTGTTTTGTAAAGCTCTTCCACTTTTCTTATCTCTGAATAAAACCAGGCTGCTGCAAGGAGGGAGTCGGAGATTGTTGGAGGTTGCTTAGACACATACACCTGTGGCTGAAGCGGTTACGGCTCTCCCCTTTTGCAAAAGCTGAACTTAATATTGATCTCTTGAGTGGTTCTTTCTGTTTAAGGTGGGACTTCGTTAATGGGAATGAAAACCTTATCAATCCCCGTCCACCATATATTCCACTCACCGCGGGGGAAGAAGACCAAGCAACCGAGGAGTCTGGATAAATCCTCCTCAGTTAACACGGCCTCATAGATCCAGGCCCTGTGTATCCAAACAAGGATGTGGAAAAAGTATGCCCCTCCATGGAAAGGAGCGAAGGGAGCTCTGATGACCTTTCAAGGATAAAGGTTGTTTCAGGCTCCTAGCTGCTATTCAGTCTGGTTGTGCTGGAGGTCTCTTTTTAGTTGAAAGGGAGCTCTTCATCTCCACTACGTATCATAAATAAACCAAATTGAATTTAATTAAAAAGTTACAATCAGCCAACATTCATTTCTCTTGAAAACCCACAATCTTGTGTAGCAAATAATAATAAACAGTGAACACAAAAAGTTATGACCTGATGGATTCAGCCTCCAGCATGTTGTTGGAGTGCCCTCCACAGTGTTGTAATGGGAGTAATCTGGGGCTGAGTTGTGTGCAGGTCCTAAAACCCAGTGTTGGCTCGGCGCCATCCAAACAGGACACAAATTTGCAGTTTATATACAATCTTCATGACCATAAATCTCTTGGTAAGATTGGTCTTTCAGTTACATCTTTGAATTGTTTCTCCACAGCAACATCATTTTTAACTAGAAATAAAAGAATATATGTTTCATCCCAATTCCAAAAAGTTGTGCTGCTATGTGAAATGAGAATAAAAACAGAATGTAATAATTTGCAAATGTCACAAACTAATATTTCATTCATAGTATAACATATAAAACACATCAGATGTTGTGAGATATTTTTAATTAATTCTTTGAGTGGTGTCATGCAAGTGAAGATGATTACAATTTGATTAAAACTGGTTTGAACTTAATAAGTTCACTAGTTAAGTATCTTAATAGGAATTCCACCTGTGGTTCACGTTTTATTTTACATGCATAAACTTTATTACACATTTTAGACTATTTTTAATGAATATATTCAACATCGGGCTGCACAGGGATTTAGTGGTTAGTATCGTTACCTCACAGCAAGAGAGTTCCAGGTTAAATTCCCAGCAAGGCCTTTCTGTGTGGAGTTTCCATGTTCTCTCCATGTATGCGTGTGTTCTCTCCGGGTACTCTGGCTTCCTCCCACTGTCCAAAAACGTGCATATTACTTTCATTGGTGACTGTAAATTGTCCCTAGGAGTGAGTGTGAGTGTGAGCGTGGATGGTTGTTTGTCTCTGTGTAGCCATGTGATGGACTGGCGACCTGTCCAGGATGTACTCTGCCTCTCGCCCAATGACTGCTGGGATAGTCTCCAGCCCCCCCGTGGCCCTAAATTGGATTAAGCAGATATAGAACATGGATAGATGTTCGACATCCCCTAGTCTTTAGAGTGGAACAGCATCTACTTAAGTTATTAAGTAGAGAAAAAATGCACTGAATCAACATTTTGATTTCAGTCCCTGATTAACGTTATCAGATTTTTTTTGGTTTTTTTGGACACAACTACATCCTCAGCGGCAATTTGCATTCAGTTCTACACAACGGGGCCACAATATAACACAATTTAGCGTATAAGTATTTTAATGTGCACTTTGTTTTACTATCGCAATACTATGAATTCATTTTGCAAAAGCCCTAAACTATGCTGTTACTGCGTGAAGGTAAATATGACCCCTTTTATTTTGTGGCAACTATTTCATGATCAAAAGAATTTCCACGCAGCTCCACTGAATGGTGAGGTCACAGGATAAAAAGCCTCACAAAGTGCTTTCTGCTTTAGTGAACAGTTTATGTGAAAAAGAACAATTTGCATACACCTAACCTTTTGATGTTCCAACTCCCAAGACAGAACAGAGAAAGTTAATAGCTCACAACAAGTGGAGCTCACAAAAATCTCTTACCCTACATGCATATTCATGCTTATTGAGTGTCCTCTGCTTTTCACCTCTTTTACCAGCTTTCTTCTCTTCCTGGGAATACATTTGAGGGCTATCTGTGTATGCTGTAAGGTTGTTCACTTCAATCAAGAAGTGCAATCGCTATCAAACTTCAAAACTTTATGTAGAACTGACTGTCCTCTCTCTGCCTCCAGCATTTTAAACCTATTTAAAGTTAATGAGGGAATATAAAGAAAATAGAAGATGGATGAAGAACCTTTGCATACTATTCCACCTGTTGGCACAAAATCTAAAACTTATCAGCCCTTAGGTTATAATACAGCTTAGAGCGTAAATTGTGACTCTCAGTACTTAATAGAACAGAACAGTAACTTATAATAATTTTTACATCACAACTCACTTTGGAGAGAGTTTTTCTTTCCTTCTTTGTCAGTTTGTGACTTTGTTTGCAAAAACGTAAAACAATCAGGTGAATTTTCATCACACGAGGTGGAGAGGTGGACCATAGGCAAATGAAGTCCTCATTAAATGATGTGTGGATCCAGGTCATTGTTTTGAAAAGTGAAAAATAGAGCACTGGCCTTGGTGGGGGATTTGCAAAGAAATTATGAAAAACTGGAAGCGGCTGGGGTGAGAATCAGCAGAGAGCCAAGCTTAGGGGTGAAGCTGTGGATTTACTAGTTGATCTATATCCCAATCTCTGCTCAGACTGTTGGACATGCAACGCAAAGAAAAATGGATGGATAGATGGATGATGAAAAGACGATCAGATGTAACACAGGTAGAAATAAGAAATGTAATAAAGTTTTATTCACATTAATTTTCATTAATGTTAATATGAAAACCAGACAGGGAATGGCCAGCACTGTTATCCTTCAAAAATAATCAATGCATCCATTTTCTAAACCTGCTTTATCCGATTTAGAGTCACTTGGTGGCTGAAGACAAAGCCAGCTGTCATTGTGTAAGAAGCAAGGTAAAGGCCGGACAGGTCGGCAGTGTATCACAGGGCCATGACAGCATAACTTGCATGTTTTTGGACAGTGAGAGGAAGCTGGAGCACACAGGTCTGTACAGGAAGAACATGCAAACTCCTCACAGAAAGACCCCTGCCAATATTCAACCCGGGAACTTTCTCACTGTGGGGCGACTGTGCTCACCAGCACACCACACTGCAGCCCTCCCTCAAAAACATTTTTAATGGAAAATAGTATTTCAGGACAGTCCCTCTTCATTCATGTGGTCAGTACAGAGGATCTTTACAGCCCTAGATAAGAACCCCAGGTACAAAAATGAGGAAAAGAAGGGGGAATAGTTCTTTCTTTTACTTGTGGAGAAGAGAAGCAAGAGAAGGAGGAATGCTGTGTTTCCGCTGTCTTGAAGTAGGTCATATACCCCGTGCAGCATTTGTCATAAGTGACAGCTCTATTAATCATGGAACGGGCCGTGTCAATGCCCCATGGCTTTGCTCTGCAGGTGGGTTGTCCCACTGGAAGCCAATGCTGTAGCCTCAGTGTTCTACCTGTGTTCTCGTCTCTTTCCTTACGATCTTGTCTCTTGGTACTCTGATGCACTGGCTATTCGTTGGGTGCCCTCTGTCCACATCTGACTCTCACTTCTCTCTACAATCCTGCTTTATCTGTCCTTGAAACTCTTCACTAAACTAAGTCAGTCTAACTTTCTCCCAGGCTACTCAACGAGCTGACTTTCATGCATCTTCTCTAAAGTTTACAAATCCTATCTGTTTTCCAACTCTTTCACTTTATTGGCTCATTTTATCAGTTTGTGTTTTTTTCCCCTCAGTCTGTTAAAACAGCTCATGGGGCTGTATTGAATTATTCACAGAAGGGAGTTCTGTGTTTATGGTCAGTTTAACAGCTCAAACAAAAATTGAATAATATAACCATTATGTTGTTAAGATGCATTACCCAACTGGTATATTAGAATGCATTAGTTTTAGCGCAGCATTATTTATTCTATATAAATTGATTAAGGTCCCCTCTCACAACACACATTTTTTTCTTTGCTTTACTTGTGCAGATCTGACAACACTGATCTGCATTAGCAATCCACTACTTAACTATGTTAACTTTATGGTTCCCGACAGTCTTCACGAATCTACTCTCACATCTTAATTTCATCCACTCTTTCTTCATAGAGAGCTGGTATTGGAACAGGTCTTCAGGCAGAACAATGACACAGGTAATTCCCTGCAAATGTTTATTTGATTGTGTGATAGGTTTACTCTGGAAGGATGTTATCATTCACAGAAGATGGAAGTAAATCTCTATTCCAAGAAAACCATGATCAATGAAAAATCTACAAACAAACACACAATGTATGTGTAATGCTGGTCAGAATGATTTGTCCCCATGAATTTTAACCACAAATTCAGAATGCTCTGAAATAAATGCAAATGAAGCAAAATTAAAATGCAAATCAGTTTGGTTTTTCTTTCAGCTTGATGACAAAAATGTAAAAAAAGTATTGAACAACACAAACTCACCTCTTAATTTAGTGGACTAAAGATTACAGATACACATTGTACACCTTGGTTTGAGAAAGCTTCTTCCATCTTTTTGTTATGACAGGATGAGGGACAGCAAACAAGCCCCATACCACGATGGAAGCTCCATCATGTTTTACTGTGTGTGAAGCAATATACTCCTCAATAGCAACTTATTTATTCATTTATTTACTTTATTATTTCTGTCTTTTTTTAGCTCATAAGGAAAGTGATGCATTGTAATATCGAGCTGCTTACTTTGGTTTCTTCTTTTTGTGGAACATTACACAGGAGAAACTTTGGCTAATATGTGAAAGTTTTGTCTTGCCTTTTTATGCCTTGCCTTTACTGGTGTCTTTGTCGGGCCCCCTGGAGTCTTCTTCATGGTTCAGTATGCAGGTACAGGCCAAAGCCAATATTCCAGACAGCTACAATTCAAGCTGAAGCTCTTAAGATGTCTTTGTTCCACAATCAGTCTCTTTCTTAACACCTCATTCTGGAAACATCTTAACAGTTGTATGATATAATATATATTAGAAGTTCTTGACCAAGTGTTGACATATTTACATCATTGTGAAAAAGATTCAACTTATTTAGCTTATGTTTCATTTACCATTTATTCAGCAAGCTATTCAAATTCATGTGCTTAAAATGAAGAGGTATCAATGATTTTATTTAGTACTGTACACAAAATGCACCACCATCAAATATCCTGATGATTTCTACTTTATCCATACAAATTAGGAGTCACACTTTAGGAATGTCAGGTACATTGTATAATCAGAGATATTTACCAGCCAATATTAGCATCTGCCTACATCATTACAAGTGACTAATTGATTACAAAACTAATTGCAGAGTACAATAACATTCTGTCGCAGACAGTTAGCATTTTTTGCCCTTTGGATTCTCTCTGTGCAGAGGAAAAACAGGTTCGTGAAATGTTAGCTTCAGGAAAGCACTCGTCACAGTTACGGTAAGGTTAAGTCTCTTGGGAATTAATGTCAGTCAGTATCCTCTGAAGTGATGGAAATACAACTGTCCGTGTGTGAGGAATGGTTTTCCCATCACTGCTATTGATAGTGTTACATATTTCAATCAGATTCCATGGTCATATATCTGGGTGCATTTGAGACCCGAGATAAGAGGGGATTTATGAAGACAGCCCTCTGCTAAGTCAAGGTGAACACCAGAGATATGATGCTTCTGTGTGTGAATGTGTGAGCAAGCGTGCCTGATAGAATGTTTTTATTAGAGTCCACATGTATGATAAAAATGTTACTGGTGCCTTCTCTTTATATGTACATATCTGTATCATGCTATAGGTGGCTTTTGGCAATGTAGTATTTTAAACTTAACTCTTCCCTTTGAGGAATGCCAATGGAAAATTTGATATAATCCATCCTTTTTTATCATTATTTCAGTGTGAATTTGTTCTTTCATTCATCTTTTTTTTCCAAGGCTAACTTAATCCTTTTGATGGTCAAAGCTTTTCCCAACACACATTTGGCACAGGGCAAAAAGATTTTTTACCCTGAAGACTGCATTTAATGAAGCTAAGAACTTAATTCAGGTTTCTCCAGAGTATGTAGATAGACAAGTAAAGCATAATTTCTGTTTCCAGAAAATAAATATGAAAGGTAGGACAAGGAGGAGGGCTTTTGATTTTCTTATCCCTTCATCCAAAGACATTGTTTGTCTTTTTATTTTATCATGGACTAATGCTTTAATCCTGATATTACAGCTAGTGTGCAACCTTGTGTGTGCCGCAGAGATACCACTGCATACACCCTGGAGCCTTGACGAATTGAAGATTTTAAATAATAGCCATGCTTGTTTATTCTCAGAATGGTGAAGGAATAACATTTTCATTTAATTTTCTTTCTTATTAATAAGTAAAGGATCATTACGCCTAGCTCTTATACGGTCAGTTGATGACAGAAATGAATTTGCCTTTAAATAAACTCTTCTTTAAGCACCATTTATCCCACCACGCTGTCCAACAATCAGAAATTGACTAAAACACTTGATGAAAAGAAAAATCACTTCTATGTTTATATATTTGCACTATTACCATGGGACAAACAAACAGCACACTTAATCTATTAGCTCATGCTGTAAATATTTTTGACTTTGATTTAGTATCTCATCATCCTGTACACATTGCACAATATTTATCTTATGATTAATTCAACACCTTCTGCTTTCATCTTAAGCTTCTGCATATTACATGACAAGATAATGTCAGGGTCCATGGTTTGTTGTTGGGTTTTCTCCATGTTCTCTCCCTGTTTGTGTGTGTGGTTCCTGTTTCCCAGTGGGCGTGGCGCCTGGTGGTGACTTGATAATGCTCATCTGCGGCAGATCCTGTGTTTCCTGCTCCAGTCTCCTCTCCTCTCGTTGCCAGTTCATTTGTTCTCCTAAGTGATACAACACCAGCCAGGTTTTCATGTCAACCAAGTTTTTGTCAAGCTTTTTGTGGACCTTGTCACAATCTCTTTCAGTTATCTTACAGGAAGACTGTGACCGTATCAGCCAGTCCTTCACCAAGCAACTATCAGGAGGAAAGCCACCCTGCACCACCACCACCATTACCACAACTGTTTCACCACAGGGAAGTTATTTCAAGTTTCAAAGCAACAACTTACCAATCAGTACAAACCCTCTGGAATTCACAGTCTCGACAGGAATCCCTGAACACTTTGTTAACCAGCATCTCCTCTCCCTGAGACCAAAGCCACCTTCTCGTAGAAATACCTGCCATCCTCTCCCTGTTCTTGCCATCTTTTTATGAGAGCAGTTTCATTGTATATAAATCACTCATCATTTTACTTAGCTCAGTTCAATTCAATTCAGTTGCATTTATATAGCGCCAAATTACAACAAATGTCATCTCAAGGCACTTAAATAATATAGTCCAATTCAAGCCAATTGGAAATCAATTAATTGTAATCATAATCCAATGAAATCCAATTAATTAATCCAATTAATTCATATAGAGCCAATTCAAAAACAATATCCTAACTAAGGAAACCAACAGATTGCACCGAAACTTCTCTTCAGTCCAATCTGCCGTCCTGAGCGTGCCTGTGGTGACTGTGGAAAGGAACGACTCCATTTTAACAGGAAGGGTGGCCATCCGCCTCCATCAGCTGGGGTTTGGGAAGACAGAAAAGAGGGGGGAAAAAAAACCATAACACCATTCAAAGGATACCTGTTGGAACAGGGAAACACAAGTTAATAACCACAATAATGTTGCATGTACATAATGTCATTTGAGAAATTAAACAGGGGGGAAAAAGAGAGCAAAGTGAGGAAAGGTGTGACATTAGAGGCCCCCCAGCAGTCTAAGCCTATAGACAGCTGTCTCCATTAGTCTTTGCGGGATCCTGCCTGTGTACAAAACTGTATTAGATAAGTTATGTTTGTGGGTTGTCCAAGCAACAGTTCACATGTATAGTATGTGCATGTGTCCGTTCATTCTTTCAGAAATGCCTCCAAGGGATATCTTCAAAAGTGGTGCAAACATTCAGTTGATAAAACGTTAAACATATCGGAACATGATAGTCTGTGATCAAAAGCCACTTGATCTTTGACTTTCTATTAGGATAAGAAATTGTGCCAACATATTATACAACTATTTTCAGTCAAACAACTCATGTTTAAACTGCTTATAGATTTTTGTTGCAAAATATGATTGAAGTTGGATGCTGCGGTGGTGGAGGGCTGAGATGAAAATGCAAGCAGCATGCAGAGTGGAGCAGGCCGCAGCAGACGTACAGGCATGGAGATGATAGGGAGCATGACACGAATTTTGCAACTTAAATGAATCGCCCAGACTGTAACGGTATGTTTAATATGACCCCTAATTTGAAAATTTAAGTCATGTAAATAAAACACAATGCAATGTTATGCAATGTCATCTCAAAAACCAAAAATGTATTCATAATTGAACATAGGAGACATATCGAAGGTTGAAATTGGGATAATTTACTATTAAATAAAAAATAAAAATATTAGCTCATCTCGAATTTGATGATGATGATGATCTGTCCCCCAGGTGTTGCCCCGCCTCTTGAACATTGGCAGCAATGAGAGGCTCCGACAACCCCCGCAACCCTGAACTGGATTAAGGGGGTATTGAAAATGGATGGATGATGACAATAACATGTCCCAAAAAGGTAGGACAGGACCATATTTACCACTGTGGCATCTGTGGCATCTGGAAACGTCTGGAAACTGAGGAGACCAGTTGCTGGATCTTTGGGGAGAGGGTTGTTGGTCTGAAGTAAGACTCTAGCTGCTTGACAGTCCTGGGGCCTCTTTGTAGGATTTTGAAGATTTTAAAAACGCAACATGTTTTTGATTGATGAATTGTTGATATATATATATACAAGGCCATCAAAGACGTTTGATTGGGAGCATTTGTTGCTCTAAATGCTCCAGATGTGTAAGTTTCCATTTCCATAAACACTTATGCATACTCTTACTGAGCACTGATAACAAGATGACCTCCTTTCCCTTTAATTAGAGGATGCAGTGTCCATGATTTAAAATTTTTTATAAAAAATGTAATTAATCTGACAACAAAACAGTTTTCCACTTTGCCACAGTACATTTTAAATGAGCTTCGGTCCAGAGAGGATGACAGTGTTTCTGGATTGTGTTCGCACATGGCATCTTCTTTGCATGATAGAGCTTTAATCAGGATTTGTGGATTGGGACTGTGTTGACAGACAGTAATTTCTGAAAGTGTTCCCGAGCCCATGCAATGATTCCTGCAGACAGAATGATGAATAATGTCTGTTTATTATGCAGTGTCACCTGGGGTCCTGAAGATCATGTAACCCAGTACTGATTTTCATCTGTATCCAAATTCTATGAATCTCTTGATGATAAAATGTAATATAGATGATGGAATGTTCAAGATTTTCGCTATTCTGTATTGAGTAACATCATTCTTCATTTTCTCCAAAACACAGTTTTTTTGCAGATTGCTGAACTTTTATTTCTACTTCTGAGGGACTCTACCTCCCTAAGGTGCTCTTTTTTATACCCAATCATGTTTCTGATCTGATGTCAGTTTACCCAGTTGGTTGCAATATGTTCCTCTGGCTGTTTCTTTTTTTAAGATGTATTGCTACAATAAAATTCAAGATAAGCTAATATTTTTGATCAAAATGCAAAATGCCTCACCTTCAACATTTGATGAGAAATAGATCTGCAAATCTTTGCATTCTTGCTTTTGAGTTCAGTTTACATAGCGCCCCTACTGTTTTTCAAGAACTGGGGTTGTATACGGGATTTGTGTGTGAGCCAGTTCACATGTGAAGCAGCAGGGCAACTGGAGTTGACTTCATGAGTTAGCCTCATGGACTCATGGACTGGCGACCTGTCCAGGGTGTACCCCGCCTTTCGCCCGATGACTGCTGGGATAGGCTCCAGCCCCCCCGTGATCCGACCGACAGATTGACGGTATAGACAGGTACAAACAGGTAAGTACAAAGTAATTGTATGACACTTATATTCCCCCACCCTTATTCCCCCCATCATAGTGTAAAGTAACTATATCTGTTTATGTCATTGCTGTTGCCCATCTGCTTATGCAGATCCCATTAGAGCCATATCTACAATAAGACTTGGATTCATAAATCAGTTGATTAGAAACTGGTAGTGAACGGTCAAGTTGACTGACTGTATCAACTGCTGGTGTAAGCTTGTCCTCAGTCACATATTTCACACAGCATTCTTCCTCCCTTCCACTGCTGGTGTGTGTTACAATTGTCAACTTTTCCATCACTATGGGGAACTAAACCCTCCAGTCCAGCAACTGTCATGCTGAAAATAGCAGATTCTAACAAAGATTTGTGCAGCAAGGCTAAACTGCTTGGTTCTTGCAATGTAAGAGCTACAAATAATGTTATTACAGTTGCATTATTTGTTTATTGACATGACATTCTTACTTGTTTGCACTGAGTTAAACAGTAAAACAGGTTTTCCTCTGACAATGCACTGGCAGTGTTACATGCTCCCTGGGTTTAGTGCCGCCAAAGATCATTGTGATTGGTACAATAAATATAAAGAAATGAGAACATTTTTCATTCCATACCAGACATAAACATGGGTGCTACCAGACCTTTTTCAGAACACTAGATTTGGGTTTGGCTTGCAAAAGTATGGTTACTGTGACCTAACAAATGAATGGGGAAAATGACAAAGCTCACATCCTTAATATAAAGAAAATTTCATAAAAACATCTTTAAAAAGGTTTACATTTCATTTCCAAAAATTCTGAAGTTAACTTTGCTCTTTCCAAAAAACAATTTCAGGACATAATTCAGCAGCATTACTTAGTAGCTTAAGGATAGACTTATGTAAACTGTTGCTTGACTGAAAATCCACACCCCAATGCTGCGATTCTAGTTTTCTAGTTTAGTTTCTGCTATTTCAATAGCAATTTTAATTTATCTTAATCAGTCTCAGTGTTTTTTCATGAGTTCTTCTTTGAATTGACCAAAATTACAAATAGAAACATTCGACAACAACTTGTTAAGTATATATTAACTATTTCTTGAAAGATGTAACAAGAAGCATGAACCTTAAAGTAAAAACCGAAGAAATGCATAGACTACGTATGGTGGTATAGGAAACACCTTATGGTTTAGATAAAGGGGCAAGAGAATGGATAAAGTATCAGAATTGCTAAAATTGGGTCTTCATTTTCTCTCAGACAAAAAAAGAGGTTTTGTTTATTCAATGAGAGGATTTGCCAACTGTATTTTATTGTCTTCCAGATAAGTTATGGCACAAATCTGGTGGGAGAGAGTCCCTCAAGTCATTTCCCAAGTCAAAGGTTATTGTAAATAGAGGTCTTGTGTCTTTGAGTCAACATTCCCACACAAGAATGTTGAAGGGGCCTCCTAAAGATTAGGTGTCATATTTTATCCACACTTGAGTTTCCTACAATACATACAAATTCCAGAGTCAAACAATGAGGATTTCATACAAACATAATTCTGTCACAATGTAGGAGCTAACTTTTTCAGGGATGGTACTTGGGATAAAGGTTTATCTAGCTTTAACATTAACAACATATTGTTACCAGTCATCTAAAATAGTCACGTTAAAAGCTATTTTCATTTGTATGCACTTGTTGCATTTGAGTTCAGAATGAGAGTCTCTGCTTTTCTTTAGTTCCTTTTTTTCTCTGTTTTGCATGGATGTGTGTCTGGGTCCCATCTGTTGCACTCCCTGTATGGGTCCTCTCTGCATGTGTGTCTGCTCGGCGTGACTCCATTTGATGTGTGTTTTTCTCTGTGACACAGGAGCTAGTTGGTGTGTCTATTTTCTCCATGGTACAGTGAGCAGAGTCAAGCAGACAAGATACAGCTGAGGAGTAAAGAGGAGAGAATGGATGGATGAAGTAAGTTACAAGATCTGACAACTCTGCAACTCAACACGTTACTATAAATGTAACTTTGATCCAAAAACAAGAAGCTGCTTTGTTTCAGGACCGCTTGATTTGCTCAATCATCAGTGGGTTTTCCTCTCCTGCTTAAAATGTCACACATTTTATTGCATTATCTTGTTTGGCACAGAGTCTTTGTCTTTGGAGCTGGTGAGCGGGAAGTGGTGCAGCCCAGGTGTCCTTGCTTCTGCAAAGGGGAAACAACAGGCAAGCAGTAGAGGAGTGAGACAGAGTTATTGGCATATTTACAAATACCAAAATATGAGCATAATTAAGAGATCAGTTCTTAGGGTTTGGATCAATGCTTAGAGAAAGACTAAACAGAGACATACACATAGATGTCCCCACAGTAGTTTGTGAAGAGAATAAACAAAGTTAGAATATTCAACACACTTTATAAAATGAAGAAGAATAGTAATCAGAATAAATGTTACGGTTGCTTTTATGCCCCTCCAGTGTTATAAGCAGCTGTTTACATAAAAAGTGATTGTGCGCTATATCTCAGTGTTGTTTTTACACCAGGTTTCCCATGAGTTGGCAGAAAATAGACTAAAGCAGGTTTGAAGCCAAAGGCCTCATTTAGCTCGACTCAAGCGCTCTTCCAAAGCAGTCATCAATTTATTCATCAAACCAAACTGTGGTGAGTTTGTTTGATTTAGAGTTTTATATCTGTTTTATCAGATACAAAAATGTTTCATTACGTTACTCAAACATCTTAAGAAATCATCTCAAGAAAATTCATTTTCTAGATGATTTTCTCAAGTTATTTGTAATGATAACCTCTTCAGCAAACCAACAGCTGTAGCTGTAGCAGATGTGGCTGCTTGCACTGTTTGTGACACATTTAATGTTACAATTAATTAGCTAAATGCAAAGCATACAGTGATACATGATAATATGCATAATGTATATTTTCTGTTACTGAAAAGATCATATCTGGACAAGCATGGAAAGGGATCGATAAACGAAATTATTCCATGAACATCTATAGGGTTAGAGGCTTGGCGCTGCTTGTAGAGTAGCAGTGTATTTTAATAAGTTTTGTAAGTTATGACAGCATTTCAGTCAGTGCAGCAAAATAAAACACGTCCTTCACATTTGGGGGCAATGTTGGTGAAGTTGGACTGATTCTAGCAGAAAAGTAGGTTTTGTGGAATAGAACTGGGGACCTATCTGCAGAGGAGAGAAGTGTTCGGTGATGTATGTCATTCCTTATTGGGTTCCTAGCCAGCCTTGCCACCTATCCACCCTCACACTCCTAACTGAGGAGGATCAGCCTTCACAGCAGACAGTGACTCCTGCCTCCTTGCATTTTGTTATTTCATTGATGAGTCTCTCTTTTTTACTTTTCTTTCAGCACACTCAAATCCCCTCAACTTCTCTTTCACATAAAACCTCCTCAGTCTCTTTTTAGTTTTCCCTTCCTTCCCCAGAGAACTCTAAAGCCTGCATCCACTTTCTTTAAGCCACTATATAATTTATTTTACAATCAAACGGTTCTGCATCTAACTTTTCAAGAACTCTAAGAACTTTGGAAGATACAGTAGTAAGCTGATTCCCTTAGATTGCTATCTTTTAACTATTCGTTGATTTGAAATAAAGGGATCCAAAACATAAGAACTCTTGTCATAAGCACATTTCGTCTCAATATGTGATTGTATTCATAATTTGTAAACATAATTTAGTCAGTTATAGTAGATATACATTATCAATACATAATACATATTACATATATAAGAAGTTAAAGAAATTTCCATAGGGTAAACAACTGATTCTAATATAATTGGGCTAATGTGACATTCATGTTTTCTTATTAAGCAAGTTTGTCATATAGCTAAGTTTAAATGTCATTCAATTTTCATTCAATTTCATGATTTGACACCTGAAATTGAAAATGCAAATGTTTTTACATTATCCCAGCTGGAATCTGGAATGTTAAAGATAATAATTTAGCTGTATACCATTAGCTGTTTTTATCATTTGTTTTTCTTTTAACGACAGAGAAGCTAGCTATTCAATTCAATTCAATTCAATTTTATTTATATAGCGCCAGATTACAACAATTGTCATCTCAAGGCACTTAAGTAATATAGTCCAATTCAAGCCAATTGGAATTCAATTCATTGTAATCATAATCCAATTCATTCATATAGACCCAATTCAAAAAATTAATATCCTAGCTAAGGAAACCAACAGATTGCACCGAAACTTGTCTTCAGTCCAATCTCCCATCCTGAGCGTGCCTGTGGCGACTGTGGAAAGGAACGACTCCCTATCTGTGCAGTACTAGTTGAAATACAGTTGTACTTACTTTATCATGGCACTGACATGAAGCAGCATTGTTCTGTAACTGTCTCATGTGTAAAAAAGCATCTATGACATCATGTCTTCAGTATGGAACTTGTTGTAGTCCTTTGTACACCCAACTCCAAAGTTTCTCAAAAGATTTCATTACATTGAGAAATTTTCAATCCAGGGTCATGGTGGGCCTGCAGCCTATCTCAGTTGCTATTGGGAAAGACACCGATTACATCCAGGACAGGTCGCCAATTAATCATGGACACAGAACGAAACAAGCAACCATGCATGCTCACATTCGCTTCTGTTATCAACTTGTTAACCTAACATTTAGAGTACTGGTATGTTGTTTGCACCCAAAAAGAACTACACATGCACAGATTGATCTTGCAAACTCAACACAGAAAGGCCCAAGCTAAGATTCAAACTAGGAACCTTATTGCTGTGAGGCAACAGTGCTTACCACACCACTGTGCAGCTCTTGACAAGCATTTTTCACATATTGGAAAAGAACATTGCCATCACGGGAGTTCAGGATAACTCCCATAAACTGTTTCACAGACATAAAGTCTTCAAGTTAATAAATGCTGGCTGTGCTAAATTGGTAAAGAGTTACCCCTGTGCATTCTTTGAACTATTTATGCCTGACCACGGTGACACTAATGACTCCTGCTAACAAAGACAAGTCGCCTTTGTTAGTTGTCTGTATTTCCTTAAGCACACTTTATAGCTATCTGACTCATTCACAATCAGACATATGCACAAGACCACAATACAAGGAGCTTGACAAAAAAAACAAAACACATTATCTTTGATAACCTTATCAAGTTGCCTGATATAAACGGTTGTAGTCTGTCATGCCACAGGAAACATATTAAAACTGTTTAGTTCTATTTATATATCATGTGCTGCTTCCAAAGACCAAATCTACAGTGTGACTCTGCGGGGTAAAGGTTAAAAAAGCTTTAGCAGAAATGTTGTTAAGTTTTTATGTATCAGCAGAGATGAGATCCCTAGTTTTTATTCATGAAGTCATCGTCTTGGAGTGAAATCGTTTTGCTCTGAAAGGTTATGTGCTGAAGATGGAAAAAGGTGGTAGGTTCAGACTGAGAATCAGTGTAGCAGCAGGAAAGGTCAAAGGGATAACTAAAAACAAAATTCTACCCTTTAAAAATGGTTTGCCATGTTTGCTGAAACTTTGGTGTTTGATTACTTCTTCCCTACATTGAGTTTCATTTTTCATTTTGCCTACCTTGACACTGGCAAGCAATGTGGTGGTCCGCTGGTCTGCACATTCAACCCCCCCCCAACCCTCAGTGTTAATGCAAAATGTGATTGTATTACTGCTTTAATGAAATAGACAAAGAGGACAAAGATTGAATAAGTTAGACATGACCTGGATTCATTTGTATACGCTATCCTCTCTGCACATTATTGTGTTAATGCTGAAATAAAATTTACTCAATGCACAGATCCATACTTATACTGCTAATCACTAAGCCTATAGCAGTATTGTCATAATCGTTTTGGCTTTTAAGAGTCAGTTCCTTCTGGTAATTTCTTCTAAGCAAGCAACCTTGAAAGTACCAGTCCTCTAACTAACTTCCAGTGGAGATTCTAATCACTATGCCTTTATCCAGTCAGTTAACTGCACAAGCACCTGTGTGTGATACCAACCACCAACAAAAAGTAAACCTCCTGACAGGACATTGATTCTACTTTAAACTGGTCTCCAAGGACCAAACTAAACTTGTCTAGTTAATTATATTATAGGGTTGGAGCACACTTTTTTCAAGCATATGTAAAGCAATTGTTGTTCTTGTCCAAACTGGTGCTGACGAGACGCCTTCATAATATAACTTTAGAATAAATTCTGAGACCAAATAAACAATCAAATCAGAAATTCTACAGAATTTAATGTAGATTAAACGTATCATTTAGCATTGGATAAATCTTTAGCTCCTTTCTGTTTCTTTTGTTAGACAGTTAAACGTAAATTAGAAATCAGAAACTGTGACGATGTCTGAAAATATGTTGCAACTTTTGCTCACTTGGAGCATTTGCAGACAGTTGCACTGATCTAATAAAATCTTGATTTCATAGCTGCAGCATCATCTGCAAAAATCTGCAGCATTCAAGTAACTTAATTTACAACATCTGTGCAGTGAATTACGATATATATACATGTACAATGATCTCCCATGAAAAAAGTTGGAAGCAGCAGATCGTCATCAACATTTTTTCACACATTCCAAAGCGTTCCAGTGTTGGACATACTTCAGTCAATATATAGAGTCCTCTCCTGAAAATGCATATTGGGACAGCCACATATTTATGATTCATGGGTCGTGATTCCCATCATGCCAGGTGAATGCATCTCAACATCAACATCACAATTTAAGAACAAGAATCATGACACAGCTATGTTTTGGTTATGTGGACAAAGGTGCCTAATGCAGGTTTTTGTAGTGAGACAGGGCTGGAAACCCAGGTTACCCTCTGATGCATTCAGAGACATGTGAGTAGGTGTATGGTTGGGCTCAGTGCTGTATGTGTGTTGAGCAGCCAATAAGACTCAAAAAGAGTCTTGTTAAATGCTATCTATTTATGACGGATTTGTCTAACTCGGACTTCTACAGCTTCAATTAACAAACTCTATATAGTTAAATGTGAACATTTTTGTAGTTTTGCCTTCACTCCACTTACACAGAAGCTCCTTAAAAATTGACAGAAAAGTCTGTATAAGAGAACTGATTTCAGAGAGCTGTAAGCCTTTTGGTAAGTATATAAATATCGTTTTAGGATTTTAGGAATGTAACTGTGAATTGTGAAGGTTTGTCTTAATGCATTGCAAAAGAACTTAAAAAGTAATATGAACAGTTTCTAAATGTTTTGCATAATTCATTTTCTTGGTGAATATAATTCTCAAGTCAACAACGTCAATCATTTACAGTATTCTTGTGATCTTTTCTTTATATATGCCGCTATTTATTTAATAATGTCTAACCATTAATTAACCAAAAGGCTTCATGTTCAGTTGCCGGTATGGGACAGAAAGTGAGCTTATGCTGTTTGACATCTGCTTGAAGTCACACCCTTGTGTGCTGCTACGAGCAAGGCATGTAATCGTTAACTGTATTTGTAGTAAAGGTAGGTAGTGTCTATATAGTGAATGACCCTCAGTCTGACATTAGGGATGAAATACATCTGAGTATGAGAATATCTGTGTGTGTGTATGTGCGTGGTCTTTAAAGCTAGGTCAGCGGGTCCTGTTCAAATTGGCCTATACAGATTTGTCAGGTCTTGCTTGCAATCATGTGGACAGAGATATAAAAAGAGGCTATGAAACTGTATCAACATATTGAGTGGGGGTGATTATTATCAGGCAAACACAGTGACACAATTATTAGCAAGCAAAACAAAAGTTCTCCTTTTTTTCTCAGCCTGCCTGTTCTCTGTCTCTTATTTTCCTTTCATCTCTCCATCCCTCACTGCGCTTCCATCCAGTTTGAATGATCACGTTCCCTGGCATGAGAGTGCTGTGTAATTAACGTATGAGATTCTCGCTGCTGCAACGTGCCTCCTGCCTGCCTTGGTAGCCTCCTCTGATGGATCATTTCTGCCATCTTCTGGCCAAACGTAAGTCTAAGGATCTCCTCTGCGAGAGAAAAGAAGTGACAGAGGTAGGAGTTGATATTTTCACACCCAAGTTTTCCGAGATGATGGATTGCAGCCCCTCAAAAGTAATCAATACCATGCAACAGGCAGTTTATCTTTCTGTCTTCTGTCTCCTCAGAAACAGTAAGTGCCCAAGAAAATCTGATGGGACCATACCCATGTGTTTCATTGTAAGATATGATTCACTTGAATGCTCACTTTAGATAGATGTGACTGCACAGGCTGGCTTCTCAAACTATTATTTATTTTACCTGTACCTCATTATTGGCCAAAGACGTGACTGGAGATTCTGTACTTGTAAAAAGCCCTGAAAATACCAAAAACCAACAATGAACGATGGAAGCAATGCCTGATATATCATATTCCTCTGTGCTTTAACTTCAAGTGTTTTCTAAAAACAGCACATGGGTGAACTACATTGTTCTGCTGTTCCCTCACTATCACGGATATTGTTACTAAAATACATTCTAGGTATTTAGATCGAAAATAAGATGAAGTTGTGAACCTGAAAACTTTCTTTCTTTTGGTTACTCTACACTTTGCATTGTCCTATCTCTATGTCCTTCACTTCCCCTGTTCACCTGCTTCAAAACAAAGTGTAAGTCATCGTTGGCAGGTTGGCCAAAATGAAACAGGCCCCTTTGGGAAGCTTGGCAGGTATGTCACTGCAGCTGTGCCTTTAGGAAGTCTATATTAAGGATTTTGCTGTTAGTGCTGTACAATTTGTTATTCTGGAAGACTCAACAATTCATGTGATTTCTTGCCTGGCTTCTTCATCATGTCTTTCACCACTTTCATCACAATATATAAGGGTACTGTGTCATTGTTAGCCATGATTTGGGTATTACCGGTAACAACTCAATTTCCTAAAATGTTGTTTGTCTGCAACAGAATTTACATGCTGTTTCATGCTGATTGGGAAAAAAATTAGCTGTTGGAACATTTCATAACTGGGGGATTGTCAGTAACTTTGCTCATCCCACAGAGACTGAGTGTTGCTGATAGTGAGAAAGGGTTCAGCAGTAATAAGATATGTATATATATGTATGAATGGCTGTGATCCTACATTACTGCATTACTGCATTAAATACATGACTCTGTAGTGGAAATCCTTGCTGGGCTCAGACATACATACATCATCACTTCATCCATAAACGCAAGCTCAAACTCCGCTGAGCATAAGAAAGGCTTTAGAAAGCTGAGCTAATTTAGCAAATTGAATAATAATTAATGTAAAAAGAAAATTAGATTGTTGGCATAATATTGGAAATTTTAAGCATTTAATAGAATAGAAGAAAAAAGGCAGATAAAGTGTGCATTTATCTTAAAGGGGTCCTCTCTTCATAGACAGAGTCATTGTAAAAGCTGAAGATGCCTCTGACTGAAGACACTCATTTCTTTAATCAGTATGTTGTGTAGAGGGTATGAAGCATTTTCCATGCTTTGCTGTTGAGCAGCTTGTGTATCATTCTTCCTCCCACAGCCAGCTCTTCTGGCTTATTGCTACTCTTCCTAAAATCCATAAATAAATAAAACTTCTTCGTCTTGTTCTGCATGAGGTGAGTGTTTCCACACCATGTCAGAAAGGGGATCTGAGGCAAAGTGAAAAATCTCCTGAGGCCTGATGATAATTTCATGTTGTTGTTTTTTTTAATCATGGATGCTACTCTCTAGGCTGAAGAAGAAATGGATCATCCAGCTTGGTATCAGCACACAGATCAAAAGGCTGTAGCTGATTGTATGGGGATGCATTATGCATTACACTCATGGTATGTGTAATTTGCATATACATATATATGTATATATATGTGTGTGTGTGTGTGTGTTTAATTACAAAAGTGACAAATCATGACTGGACATAAAGTGGTAAAAAAGCGTCTTTGGAAAATGTTTCGTTGGATAAGTCTCTTTGTTGTGGTTTCTTCAATCCGACTCAGCAGACAAACATCATCCTCCATTCTTCTTCCTAATAAGCATCCAAATGAACAGTGCATAAAATTTACATTGTGATGCAGTGAGATGTAAATGAAGCCACGTGCCACACATGGATGTCATCACGTAGCGAGAATGCAGCAATTGAACATACATGGTATTGACTACCATTATGGTGTCACCTAATGACATGTGATATAAAAGTAAAAAAAAAAAGTGAAATTCTCAAGGCTTTATTATGAAACTAAGACTTTTTACTTACATTTTGTCATGAGATGGGTTTTGGTTTTCAAGGTAGGTCTTGCTTCTCAACAAGGCAAAGCCTAATCACATTCTAATCATATTATAGCAGCTGTCCAGATCTCACCTGACACATAAAACAAAAAAGGGACTATAACAGAGGCCCTGAACTGTTGAGCAGTGGAAATCATTAACAAGCAAGAATGAGGAATCATTTATTTTAGAACTAACACAAATGAAGTTAAAAAAAGGGCTACACAGTGGTAAAACATACCCCCGTGTCAATATTGACTCATTCAAAAGTGTCACTGGCTTTAAGTTTCAAATGCAGCGCATATTAAATGTAAATGATTACATTAAATTAATTTGCACATAATTGTATTCTGTTTATATTCTACACAGCTCTGTAATTAGTTTTTAATTTTTTTTAAACAGAGCTGTAGTTATGGAATAATTATATACATAATAAGGCTTATTCTATATCTTTGGAGGTACTGGTGTGTTTTTTCTCTGCCTGTTGGACAGGTATCTTGGTATTACTTCTTCTAATTGTGTGAGTAGCAGGGGTATGCTAATGCTAATTACAGACTGGAGCAGCATAAGAGGAGTTTTATCTCGGAAGCATGAAGTAAAAATACAGTAATTATAGATAATGTGGGTGTAATTAGGTACTTCTTCACGAACATACTTTAAATGAGATGTTGCGTAGATGAGAGTAGGAGAAGATAGGAACTCATTTGTAATACATTGTCCTCACTTACAGCAGTCAATTTCTCCTATATATGTGTGCAACAACAATATTGGAAGGGAAAATTGGGGTCATCAGTTTTGTTCGCTCATCAATGCAGCCTCACAGTGCAGGCTAATCGATCCAGTTGCTGCTGTGTCTGTGCTCACCATGTCCAACCCCTGCAATATAGTATGTGATGAACAGAATTTCTTTGTGAAAAACATTATTCTGTAGCCCTGGGGTTTGAGGTTTCTGAAGCTGTAGTGATAACTGTGCCTACATGGACATTTCCAGCCTGAGAGACTGGACTTAAGTTTTTTCATATGTCTCATAAAAGCTCCATGAAAGAATAGATCCAGAATCAAATGGCCTCTCAGTCTGGATCAGATACTTTTGGAGGTGATGTGGCTGCCTCCTGTGGTTTTCAGCTGTGACTTTGCTCTCTTTTAATTCATTTTTCCCTACTCCAACTCACCTTTCGCTGTCTGCCCTGCTTTCTTCCTCATCAAAGCAATGGGATGTGATTTAAGTATCTTCCTCACTGCGTTTGATATTCTCACACTCCTCTATGCTGATCTATCAGTCATGAACCCTTGCTTTGATCCGTACATGATTGGGCATGACATGCAAGACATTTATCGTCTTGGACCATCACTTCCACCACTCCTGTTATGTCCACTCATGCATATTGCAAAGGCTTTCATCTTTAAAGTGTGAGCCCCCCCCTGCCCATAGAACTAGTTTTACTGTGTCATGGGTGACTTTGTGTTTTTTTCCTCCTTCATGTCTGTAAATTGAGTCGTGGGATCTTCAGCAAGGACTATAGATGCACACGCTTGTGTTAACAGCTGCGTTAACTGCACAAATCTGTTGCAGATTATTTATAGCTCTGGAATAACATTGCAACCCATCTGATGGAAGCACACATCTTTGAACCTCCTGGGCCTTAAGATTTCAGCTGCATTCAGTCCTGTGCTTTGTTGTCTCACAGTTTGTTGTTCTGGTCGGCTTTTAACTTGTGCTGTAGGTTCCTGGAAATTCACAAGTGAGATGAAAAACATGGATTGACATTTGTTTACGTGAAAGGATACTCTAAATGTTGTTTTGTTCCCTACAGACACATTGAGGAACTGAGACATTTGGCCACACTTCAGTCAATCTACTAATACCCTTTTTAAAAGTCCTCTGTGGAAGACATTGAAATCCTTTCAATAGAAGAAATGATTAGGTATTTGGAGCCCCCTGTCTGCAGCCACCAGCATGTTTGTCTGTTCAGGCTGGCTAAGCATCCTCTCCCAAGCCCCAAGAATATGTTTACAAATCGACACAGATAAGTTGGTGTGACTGGGGCAGCTGTGTTGTGAAAGCTGATTTAGACCCTCAGAGCAGTTCCAGTCCACGAGCAGACCACAGAGCCTTTTCACAAGCCTGTTTCTTTCACCTCAGCAGGAAAGAGGTTCTCAAACAACAAAAATGGAAAAGTCAGACTCATTCCTAAAACCACTCAGCTTGAAAAAGGTGACATATCACTGCTCTCTTTTGATATTTTGTCTGCCAATTTTTCTCGGTTGCAGAGCCGTCATCCTGAAAGGAGGAGCAGCCTGGCTGTGTGCTATTTCTTTACAGATGACAGGGGCCTGAATGTCATTTGATGCAGGCATGGCAGTCTGCTGAAGGGAGCATTAGGAAGAAGGAGGGAGAGTCAAGAGAATTAGAATGTATTTCAGGTCTAAAGCAAGTGGTGCATTGCTGCAACTCGTATCTCAGGGAAGGAGGGAGCTTAGGAGGGGGAAAGTGGAAGAGAGTAGGAGGGAGGAGGAGGAGGAAGAGGAGGGTTTTTTTGCAGCGAACTGTTGCTAGGAAACACTTGTGGCTTCTCATCTCCCTCTCCTTGAAATGCCAGAACTAACTGACGGAGAAGCAGCTGAGTGAAATGTCAGCTCTGTCCTCCCAGGAGTTTGAAGAGTGTGGTGCATGTTTCTATTTAAGTGGCCATGTTTATGAAAGGTTTCTCATTGAGGAGACACCAGCCTTTCTTCTGCTGGAGCAGAAAGTGTTTAAGATGCAGACAGGCTACCTGGGGTGTCCACTGCTTCATTCTCATCTTCTCTTTGCCAGGTCGTCTGTCTTTCCTAATTTCACTTCTTAGTCTCTTTCAAGAAGATTTAGTTTCCATCGTCTTTGTTTTTCTTCCCCTTCGATTTCCTCACTCACTATCCTTTGAGTGCTGTTACTCCATCTCTCATGAGATTCTCATTTTCTTTGCCATTTATTAGTCTCCTTTGCTCACTAATTTCCTCTCTCCTTTCACAAACTCCAAGCCATACAGCCCGTCAGTTTAATCCTCTGCCCATGCATTCTGTTATAAATGGTGTCTGGCCGCGAAAGGCTAAACTCTGCACTTGCTGCTACCAAATCCATTTTCTACACTTAGTAAATTTTAATTCAGCAAGAGCAAGGAGCTTACTGTTTACATAAAAGAACTCAAATTCTACAGTGGCCTCATCTGCACCACGAGATGTCAGTTTTTTCCGTTCACTTCTCAAGCTCATTTTCACGTGCCGTGTTGCTGTGGTAAAGAACCCCTTTTTTAAACGTTGAAAAATAATGCAGAAATGTTTAAGGTGCACATTGGCCACTGAAGGACTCATGGACTGTATCTTTACAAAGTCAGCATGTTGTTAGTCACATGAATCCTTAAACAAGCAGTACAGCTCAATATCATCAGCAGAAAATTTGGTTTGAAATGTTGTTAAATTGACCTATGATCTGTAACAGGAGTAATATATAGCAAGATCAGGACCCTGAACAGAACCCTGAGGGACTTCACACAACAGACCAGGAGTTGGACATAATCTGATTTAAAAGTACACTGAATTTTCAGTAAGAATGATGAGAAACTATGCATTAGAAAACAGTATCGGAAATCCTTAACAAATCCTGAATCCTATGATTAGGTGCTGTAATCAACAGTGTCTGGGGCTGAGGTAAGGAAAAGAAGAAAAGCTGCTACTACTACTACTGTCTAAAATGGGATCTGGGCCTAGAGTGTTTTGGCTGAGAGGGATTCAAACAGAATTCCTTATGAATTGGTTTAACAGCAGCTTCTTTAAAACAGTTGGGAACAAAGCAAGCTGACAGATTTCCGATATTCACAAGGGCCATTTGTAATCAATGTGCAGGTAGACCAAGTATAGTAAAAGGATAGTATATCTGTTCTAAGTGAACAATGGCATTGCCTAAATAAAGACAATTCAATTAGAGATGCCACTGCTTTTAACACATTCAATTATTCACAGGGCATTGTCTTCTGTTTTGACTGGATTACCTTGCACGTGAACTAGACAAAATCTGATTTGTTATCTTCAACTATCCCATTGTGCAAACTTCACAAAGCAAACTCCTAACTCACGTGTTTTACAGCATTTACAGACGGGGAAATTCCTACCACTGATTTACTTATGAGTATTTGTTTGAGGACTTAAAGCTAATTATTTCATAATAAACACCAGACCCATGCTGAATTTCATGTTTTTTTCTTTTTCGTCTTTTTAAATGTTTTTTTTTTTTTCCATTATCGTCTCCTTAAGCCTGATAAAACACTTCTATGCCGGCTGACAGCATGTACTAATGAGTTTATTTGGCAGGGGGTTGATTGGAGCCGTGCAAACTTTCCGTATTACTACTGTGAATAACTTAATGCAAACAGCAGTTACATTTTCCACCTCAGAATAAATGTGAAAAAAACAAAAAACAAATTAGTACTATACAAACTCATCTTGCTGATGACTTATCATTCTCTATTGATATTATAGTTGTTACATAATTATATCACTGAGCGATTCCTTTATATAGAATGTTGATTATCTATAGACCTTGAGTTTTAATTTCTTGTCAATGACAAAATTATACTTTGTCAGTGAAGTATGACTGAGACCTTACTGACAGTGCCAGCTGTTTTCTTGCCAATAACTTGCACTGTGTGACTTTTGGTACAGCAACAAAAAGTCTATAAGGTTTGCCTTTTCCAGCCCATGAATGTGCTCAACATCAATATTGACAGTAGGGGGAACGTCCTGTGGCCTGGGCCTGGAGCTTCCACAGCAGGCTGGCTTTCCAACAGTCTCAGCTTTGTGATTCTACCCACAGGGCCTGCAGCAGCACTTCAGCTTCTCTGTATGACTGGTATGTATACTTTTATTTTCTCCCACCAGAATTTCTGAGTAGTAATCTATTTAGAGAGGGTGTGTTTTAACTGTCTTTTGGACAGTACAAGAATACACTTGATTTGAATCCCTGGGTGAAATTTGTAGATATATATGTAGATAACTCTGACATAGCTTTTAGCTTACTGCAGCATAATAACATAAGAATGTTACACATGGTTCACTTGTGTGATCAGATTAAATTCATTCTCATGATTTAAAACAAAATAACAGCATCCTGCATTGTCTTTTCTAGTTTTTCTAATCTTCAAAAGATGAGATTGCTGTTGAGGTTCTGCCTTATTGCAACACTTCTGGTATGCTGTAAGTAGCATTCTCTAATCTGCTATCACCTACTAAATTTCCATTCTGACCTGCATGCATATGAACATATGCTGGGTGCCTGCATTTTAGCAACTGCTTTAAGTCGATCACGCTGCCAAAGCAACACATAAATGCACTTAAAATGTTTATGCACAACCACTTACTGTAGTCTTGCATTTGCAGGCATATACCCACTTAAATTTTCCATTCAGTAGTGTATACTAATAAGGTTATTATTATAGACATAATAAATGGTGTATAAATGTCTGCCTGCACCACAAATTTCCATGAACTGAACCCTGTTAGGAAACTGTAAACTCCTGTAAACACAAACCTTGTTGGGTCCATTGCTGGAAAGACTGTGTGTTGGCACAAGTAGATGGCACATTTAAAGCATGACTGAGTGCCTAATGCAACATTGCATTATTGCATCTAACTGAAAAGCTAAAGGCAGGCACTGACTCTCGGAGAGTGTAGAGTAACAGGAGAAGATGAGATGGCAGTCATATGAGAGCTACCCAGTCGAGATGAGTAAATGGACACATGAAAGCCAGTCAGTGTTATGTCTGTCTCTGTTTCTATCAATCTGTTTTATATCTTTAATTCTTAACACCCTAAAGTTGTAACCGGCCAAAAAACATAGCATCAAGTATTCTATATTAGTCATTAAATGTTGTTCTCTCTAATTGTGTTTTATATGAAAAAAATATCTTTCTATGCCCCAACAAACCTAGTTATTAAGACCTTTCTATGATAAGCAACTTCTTTCAATAACTGGGTCCACGGTATGTTCCTGGGGTTTGGCAGCGTGATTGAAATATTCCATGCCGCTGATATTAATGAAGATTGGAGACTCGTGTCTGGGCAGGATAATTGGAACGCTGTCAGGACTGAACACACCATGAATAACTAAACTAACTCACTGTGTCCATATATATACAAGTAACAGAGTTCTCAACAAGTGTGCCAAAGCAATCATCTGCGAGCTACCACTTCAAAAGCAAGGACGTTTTTTGTTGTTTTACTCATCTTTTCATTTATTGTTTTATTCATATTAACTATGTGAGTTTCTACATCCTCCTTATCTGCATCCATTCAGTGGATATATAGTCACATGAAAAAGAAAGGACACACCCTTTTTCACTTCTAAGGTTTAACATATCAGGATATCAAAAAGAAATTATCTGGTGCCTCCCAGATCTTAAAATCAGGTAAATGCGACCTCTGATAAAAAACACAATGATGACTACCTACCCTGTGTCATCATGGAAAAGATAAAGCCAAAATGTAGGAGCAGTAAGGGAAAACAAAGTACCCTTACTTCTTCAATGGGATTAAGAGGGCAACAGCAGCCAGGTGCTGCTAATCCAATACACTTGATCGATTGATTTTCAGCAAGTGTGAGCGCCTCTATAAAAGCAGAGGTTTAGGCAGCTCGCTGGTCTGCAGCATTCAGGTGTGTGTTAACACAACGAGATGGAGGAAAGACAGCAATAATCTTAGAAAAGCAACTCTTGCCACCCGTCAATCAGGGGAGGGTTATAAGGTCATTTGGAGTCCATCAAACTACATTGTAAAAGATTATTCATGAGGGGAAAATATTCAACATTACTGCCAATTTCGGAAGAGTGGACATCCCAGCAAATTCTCCCCAAAGTCAGATGATGCATGGAGAACTTTAAAAAAAGAAAACAAGCGTGACATCTCAGACTCTGCAGACCTCAGTTTGCATGTTAAATGTTAAAGTTCATGTCAGAAAAACTACAAAAAGACAAAGACAAAAAGAGAAAGCCTCTTCACTCGAAAAAGAACATTGCAGCCCGGCTTAGGTTTAACAGGGTCCTTTGGACAGACAACACAAAAGATGAACTGTTTGGTCATAATGCGTTTGGAGAAGACCAAACACAGATCACCACAAAAGCATCACATAGATAGTAACAGTTTAATATGTCATGTGCTGTTGGTCATCGTAATTTTAAGAACTGATAAGGATCAGAAGGTTTTTTTTTTTATTATGTCCTTATAAGTAAAAGCTTAAAATTGGAGAGAAAGTGTCATTTTTCTTCACCACTTTGTATCATTTAACAGCATGCTGATGAGCCAGACAGACATAAAGATTTGTATTCTTTGTGTGTCATGTTACGTGCAGAATAAGAAAATCTCTCTCATAATAATAACAATAGTTCCTTAGCCACTAAATCCAAAGTTAAAGGTAAGCCCAAATATCCAACTCACAAAAGTTTGATTCAGTCCTCAAAAGTAGAAACTTGTTTCAAGCCATTCTCATTTTTGATCCTACTTCTTTTGCACTTAATTCTCTCGGTACCTTTCATCTCTCCCTAAGATGTGCTGTTGAGTACAGAAATGAGGGAAAGTGAAGAATCTCCCAGCTCTGGCAAGAACACCTTCAACATCAAGGTGAGAAGAAATTACACACCCGCTAATGGCACAAGACCCGAGCCTGTCACTCTGAGAAGGAAGGTTAAAAACAAGGGAAGTAAGAGAGTTTCCAAGGGACCACAAAGTGACATCGAGTGCACCAGATTGGGAGGCATCTGCCAGGCAAACCATCACATCTGCCGAGGCTACTACCTGAGAGACAGGTGTTCAGGGGCCAAGATGAGACAGTGTTGCATGCAAGGTTTGAAGACCCACTTATATGCGCAAATACAAATACATAATAGCACATGCAAATGTCCCAAAGGCTAACACTATGAACATTTCCAGAAAACTTCTTTGGACAGTCTCAGATACACAGATTTTTTTTGCCAAGATGGGATAAAAAAAAAATAAAAAATTCTTACCAGGACTCACCCAAGAAAATGTTATTATAGGTCTGTGGCTGCATCGATGTCTGACATATGACTGACACAAAGGATGTCAGAAAATGACATAAATTGTACCTTTCTGCTGTAATCGGCCTTATTTCCACATTAATAAAAAATGTGGTGACTTAGATTGTGGATGTTAAAAGTTTTTTAAAAATACCATTCTCATGTTTGGCCTTTTGATATGCTGTGACTCAGCTTTTAATGTGGTGCATTTTTGGGGGGAGGAAAAGAATAACAGATTACATTTATCCTCCTCTGTAGCCGGAGCCTGGAGTGTCTTTTGTGCTGGTCATCACAACAACAGAGTGAGGGCCTGTGATACACATGGCTGTGGAGCTTTCAACTCCAAAAGGTGAAACCCCCGATCCGATTAATGCTTAAGCCTCAAAAGATCAATCATTCTGTGAAGTGACAGCCTCAAGGTGTAGTTATTGATAACACAGCATTTGTCACTTTGAGTTTTGCTTACTCTTCAGAACTAATGACTGTGTGGCCTCTGTTATGTGTTGCTGTGTGACCAACTGGGTATAGTTGTTGGGTATAGTTTGGCATCCCATTGGAAATAGTTATATTTTATCACAAAAAGTATGAGTCATGAGTCATTTGAGGATAAATCATCATGGGTCACATTTAATCTTAACAGCATTTAAAAGTTGAAATGATTGTGTAACAGCAGCCTTTTTTTTTCCTTACAGAGATAAAGGCCGCCATAAAGCAGTGGACCTGGTGTGTGATGACTACAGTGTCATCAATGCTCCATTCTCTGGCTCTTTGGCAGGTCCAGTGACCCGGAAAGATCCAGCTGGTAATCAGTATGACGGGGTCAAATTTCTCAGTGATGGTAAGGAAAAGCAAAATGTCCATAAGAGCAAGAGAAATTGCTTCCTGAAGATTTCATAACAATTTTTTGAAAAACAAAGTTGCTGTTGAAATGTTTATGTTGCTACTAAAGTGGTGGGCCGGTCTAGTGCCCTACAGAATATTCCTTGATCCATGCTGTTAGTGAGGCTAAAAATAGCTTTACACATCCTCTCGGTTTTCTGGAGAAATTCATCAGATTGTCCTTGGAGATTTTTACCACAACAGAAAGTATGTGGGTTTAATTAACCACTTTAAGCTTATGATGTAACTTCTTCGTGTGAATTCCTGTTATCCAGGCCATAGCTGGGGAAATGGCAAAGTTATTATGATGAAAGCATTATTTGGGGATGAAAAGTAGCAAGTTTGAGGGATTAGTAAAGGTGCACAGGGAGCATGGCTGAGACTCTATTGAACTCCGGGTTCCCTTCCACACTTGGACTCATCTTCATGCGAAACCCCATCAAAAGTTGCTCATGACTAAAAGGCCCCCACTTAGAGCCATCATTACAGAACAAAGCAGCTCATCTGTGCTTGTGCCAAAAAATGCCCATCCAATGTATATTTGTGTGTGTGTGCTCGTGCAGGTTAATGTATTTTGAGACCATCCTGAGCTGACAAGGTGCTGACACGACAAGTAAACATCATTAGTCCTCATTCTGCTTCTACCTCTAATTGAACTGTATCATCAGAAGAACACAAGTACCGTCAGCTCCTTTCATCTCCGGGTACATCAGAGACATGATTACACATCACAGAGACACATTACCCCAGCACGATACCCACATTAACGCTGAGACACTGATCGCTAGGTGCCTGTAGGATTTAATGACGGTGTGGAGTTTACTGTGTTCTGTAGCCTACTTTTGTGTTGTTGTTTCTTCTTGGCAGTGTGGGTGCTTTTGTCTGCAGAATAGTAACAGACATGTTATGTTATCTATGTAGGGTCTTGATCCCATGTTTGTCCATTTGAGACTGAAAATCACTCATTCATTGTTGTGAACATTCATATTTGAGAACGAAACATGTGCAAACATAAATAGAAAAACGGTATATAAGCCAAAAACAGAGTGTACAGATCTAATGAGTTTGAAATTCAATATATTTGGTCTGAGCTCCTTTATTCTTCAACAAAGTCCCCCCCACTGCTTCAGTAATGGTGAGAGCTGGTCTCTGGGGAGTCGTTGTCTCTTCATAGACCTGTTGCCACTGATTTTCAGGTTAGCTCTTATGAAACTTGGCATACTGGAGCCTTTTCTTCCTGTCTTCCTGTTTCTCTTCTCTTCCCTAAGAATACCATTTTGACATCCACCCCTCCATGGGGACATTGGTTTTATTGAGCCTTCGGTGAACTGAAGGGCCAGACGCATCTCTACCACCATAAATTAAATACATGGTTGGAAAATAAAAGTGTAATACTAATTTCTGTTACCACAATGCTTACAGATAATTTACTGTAAAGGGAAACAGAAGAGTTTCAAAAAGTAAATGGCCAGGAAGTGACAGAAACCTTTGATCATTCATGTGGGCATTATTTTGTGGGCATATAATTGTTCAAGACCAGACTACAGCCAGGGCAGCCGTCGATTCCCGCTCTCACTGCTCAAAGATTGGTGAACTGACAGCCGGTGGGGGGGCAGTCCACCTCCTCGCCACGGCCGAGGTGACCTTGATGCGCACCATGTGCAAAATGTGAAAACTAGTTTAAACGAATTCAATATTTTGAGTCATGAACTTTAAAACCTGGGTATATGCAGCAGTTTATTAAGTAAGTGGTAATCAATAATTCATTTGATAGGAAATTAAATAGCTGGATTTTCTTCCTCTTTCTTAAGGGCATCACTTTCAGATATCTGCTGTAAATATTAATTTAAGCATGCTTACATTGTCTTTTGTATTTCACTTTTCCGGCTTCGTCACATGTTTTAAAGACAAACTGAACACCGTGCTGAGATAGGCCAAGTTTTCAGCTCTTTGGGAATCGCCTTGTTGGTGCCAAAACACTGTTATATATGTTTCAAGCTGTGTTACCTTTGGCATTTTTGTAGCTGCATCATGATGTAATATATGTTTCTTTCTCATGCAGTGCACTGCGTGAAGATCTTCAACATCCGTCCCTACCGTTACATCGGCCCGGTGGCTCAGGGAGAAGCCTTAGGCTATGTGTTGCCACTACAAGAACGCTTCTCTGGTATAACATCGCATGTAGAACTGCGCATGTGTGATGGTACTGACCCTTCTCCTTTCATATGACCTCTGATTCTCATCTATTATATAAATTTACTTTACTTGTGAGATTACATGCATCAGATTACTCTGGTGTATTGGATTCTATCAGCCTATGTTTTATATGCCCCCAGAATGGACCTCTTTTTGGCAAAGCTGACACAGATGTTAATATATCAGTCTGAATATTATTTTTTTATCTGTATTATAGCCATACTAACCTTTTCTCTCTAAAGTCAATGTCTCCAAACCTGTGAACAACACTGTATTGTTTTTCAGAAATCGTCAGAAAGTATATAATTCTCACAGCCAACTTTTAACTGATCATATTTCATCATCAGGTCTCCACTTCTACAACAATTTGTGTTATTTTTCAAGACCATCATTATCACGTTCAACTGAAAATCATATAAAAATAAACACATACATTTCATGCCTCATGATGTTTTCCCTCCTATATTTTTATGTGAAAAATGTTCCATCCCACAACATGGACTCCTTTATCTCAATTTGAATTATGCAACATTTTCCGCTTTTGTTTGAATTGGTTTCTGTTTCCCATGTGCCAGCTCAAAGAAAAATGCAGAATGTGACAGGCATAAAGTGGGGAATCACATATCTTTATTTTTTTATAACCAATGCAATCATTATTTTGAATGAGGTTACTGAAATTGTACTGTATGGGCTATGTTTCTGAACAAGATAGAACTGCCACATAGACAGTGTCAATGTAATGAGTGCAGCACACCAAAAGATGGAGCTATTTTGCAACAAAGTCTGCTGTAAAAACCTCAAACTTGGCCATACAATCTATGTACAATCTATGGATGCTATCATATTTAGCATAAACCATATCTACTCGTTCAGTCCTCTTTTGTGTGATCTTAAAGAATATAAAAGGAGTTAATATTCTTGACTGTAGAACCTACAGTACAAACACCAGTATGAACTGAGCAGCTTTTGTCAGTGAATTATAGAGTTTACCATATTTCCAGTGCAGCTAAATTAAACCTAAAATTGGAAATAAAAGTTTGGAAGTCACTGACTCTTATGGTGTTTTTAATAGTGCAAACATTTCGACACCACTATTTCTTCCTCAGAGTCAAAGGGAACACAAAATGATGGCAGGCAAATATGGTCAATTTCACACAGGTGTGCACAAGTCATGGGGCAGATGGTTGACCTGCATTACAAAATCGCACTATTGCCAAAAATACCTTCTTGCCAACTTGTAATTCAGTTTCTAAGTAATAAAGCACTGATTCAATAGATATTTATTAAAGAAAAAAGAAAACTATATCTGCACTATGTCAGCAGTGATGCCACAGCAATGCTCTTTGAGACTAAGTGGAAACTGCTAATGTTAGCAAACGAGCAGGGAGCTTAACTAAACTGCTAAAGAAAGCTAAAGAAAATATGGAAAATGCTAACCATCAGATGGTAAAATTTAATTGGTACGAGAAAAGAAAAAGTTAGAAAAATTAATCAATTTAAACAGCAGATACATGATAGATGATCTTAATGTAATAAACATTTTGTTAAAGTTTAAGCCAAAAGTAGTAACAAAAGGGTTGGAAAAGCAAATTGCTATTTATACCGTGGCTGATTAGCTTGCTGTGCAAAGTCTGTCCGCAGTAATTAAATCGTTAAAGTTAACTTAGTTGGATGAAAGCAAATTTAAGAAAAATGTTTCAGCCCTTTTTAAACTGTTGATGGTGTGTCCTTTGACCTTATGACTGGCTTTGGAGTACAGACCCTATTAAAACGTTATTTCTTTTAAATTGGGCACAGTAACAAGGCACATTCATCTCTTTGCCCTCGCGCTGTCAACAAGCATGTCAGATTGTTCATGCGTTTATTTCTTTTTTACTTGCACGTGTCAGTAGCCCATCAGTGCACACACCCAGCCACAAAGCTAGTATGTAAGGACTGAACTAGTTCATGGCGCTCGGGCTAACACGGACAGCCTGTGGTTTGCTGTGACGCCTGAGGGCTGGTCCACGGAGCGTTCCAGCAGCTCAAATGGGAGTGGGCGAGCTGGGATAGGCTGGGAGTTTGGTTGGAGCCGTCTGCAGGTCGGGACAAGGCAAGACAGTGGGGGACTCAGGGACCGATAGACTGCCAACTTCTTTCCTCCGCGCGGCTGAATGTTGGACAGGAAATTTGACGTGGTATCTTTAAGGAAAACGACTTCGCAGTCTGAGGTCACAGATCTGAGCAACGCGGATGACAAAGGAGCGTCTCGGTGAAAACTTTTCCAACCGGGTGTGATCGCTCGTGAGTGCCAACGGGGAATTCTGCCTTTCTTTGTAACGGATACGTAAAGAAGAGGACATCATGCCACGGCGCACCGTGCAAGAAGTAACCGTGCAAGATGTCCAGAAGCGAAGGAATCCGAACAAACACTACGTAAGCCCCCTTTTGGATACCCACAGCAGCGCTTTGCTGCGTTTAGAGAGCAACAGAACCACCTTATTCTGCAGTTCTGCTTCTTCTCCTGTTGGGAAAAGTAAAAACAAAGAGAGTGTCAAATTACAGTTTACCAAGCCTGTCCGGAATGGCCAAATAGAGTTCCACAGCATTTTAAATCCCTGGATCATGTCTTAAATTTTAAGAATAGTTTTGATTTCTTTCTCTTTTTTTTCCTGATTGTAAAATTATCAGGTAAAATGATTTAGGTAGATGCCAACAATCCATATAGTGGTGAAGAGACAATAACCTGTGCTTGTCCATTGTTGCAGTCATCTGTTTGGGTCTAAAATTGAATAGACAACTGTGTCTAGAGAAAGTAAAGGCCCTTGTGTTTGTTTTTTAGGTGTCATTGTGGAGACCTTAAATGGTTCATGTGACCTATGACCCTGCCTTACTTTGCATATCTTCAAGTGACCCCCAGTGTCACATATACCTCTATGTGAATGTAAGCATTGTCCAGCCCCCTGAATTCTAGGAAAATCTCAGTTTAAACTCTGTTCATGTCTTCTGCCTTGTGTGTCACATAGGGGAAGTTCTCAGAAATCACCACAGGCATGTCCACTCACCATAAGGGCTAATCCTGATGCACATTTTAAGCTTATTCATGCTTCAAGGGCTCCAGTTAAGTCCGCAAAACCTACCTGCAGGCAAGGGTGACCAGGAAGTATAAGGAATGGATTTGTTGAGGTCGTCGCAGTGACCGCAGCGTTCGACAGTGGAATGGGATGCCCGTGGATCTGTACTTTTATGACCTCTAACAACAGTTTCAGTAACGGTGCTGTGAATCTGTGTCAGCTGTAGTGATTTTCGTTTGGTTGGAACATCCACTGTACTCATAGAATTAGACAAAAGGAACAACGTGCAAGTTTGCAAAGGTTGATGTGAGGGGATTCGTACTGTACTGGCACAGTTTTGTTTTTGTGTAGGTCAAGCAGAGCTTGTGTGGGAGACAAAAATGTCAAAAAGACAAATCATCGTCTCTAGTGTTTCAGCAGTTGGTGAAGAATGGAGCTGTTTTGTCATGGAGTGAGCAATGGGAGTAGCTCACTGTGAGTGCATTCGCCTGCAAGTGCGTGCACACGCCTCCTATAAAGCAACATGCACTGTATGACATCATATGGACAGGAAGCCCAACAACCAGAGCCACCGCCAGGGCCTTAGCAGGTGTTTGTGTTGGTTCTGTGTCGACAGTGTGCGCCTCATATGTTGGTTTGCATCCATGCGTGTGAAAATGAAAACCTGGAACCGACAGAGCTTCTGCTGCTGTGAGAGTCAGTGGTCAAGGACTCTGCGTGCTGGTGGCCCCATGTCCTCTCCATCTGTCTGTTTGGGCTCTTGTGTTGTTTATTACTTTTGGTCCTCTTATTTGCACATGCACGCCTTAAACCTTCCTGAGCTCTGAGGATTGGTTGGAGGACAGAAATCCGTTTTAAGGCTCATCCGTGCATCACAGTGAGACATTATATCCAGCCTATCACCATTTTTTTTGGTTGTTGTGACATTTGTGGTGTTTGGGATATCAGCTGATGTAACTTTAGTTTAGCAAGTATTTTTGTCTTTCTGATGTTTGACTATAGTACTGAAAAAATGCACTGAACAGTTTTATTCTATTATTAGCTGTAATTTGACTTCGGTTGTGGGCCAGAGGGGATTACCTTATCATGTAGATAAGCTCATATTTACACACACACTCAATATAAGTAACTGGTGACTCTTGTTATTGGATCAAGACAGTCTCACTACTTGTCTGTATAGCTCTTCTATTCAACCTGTCCACGACCATATCTAGTGCCCTGGAAGAAAGAGTAAGGCCAGAGAGGGTCTGGGAGGAGAGCCAGCAGCAGTCAGCCAGACACAGTTAGCCACCAGGGAGTTTCCAATCTCCTCCCCCTGCCTTCTTCTTTTCAGAGAACAGACTAAAAAAACTGTGACTGTTGCCTCCAGATGTCAGTGATTAGATTTGACATAATGCAATATAACACAGGTGTTCGTGTGTGAGTGGTGAACTTGCATTTGCACAGGTACAATATGTATTTTATTATCTGGTGCCACCATTGTGTCAAATAAAACATCACCTTGTCTTTGTGTCCCTTTGTTTCCTCTTTGAGACACTATCTGCCACGTCTGTAATCCTTAAAAAGCCAATATAGTCACTCTGCTGCTTGTGTGCAGGATAAAGATCCAGGAAATGATTCAGATGGCCTAGGAAGGGAAATAATGGGATATCCTTGCTGCTTTCATGTGAGCGGATGTTAACGCTGACTGATGCCTCATGTTAGCTAACTAAGAGTGCGTCTGTTTTTCCTCATTCGGCCTCTTGGGATTCACGGCTCCTCCAAATAATGGCACTGTGAGTTGGGAGTGATGCGCCCAGGGGTTTGGATGTTGATGGCAGTTTGGTTTGTTTGCATGTTCTAATTATTTTTCTCTTTTGCTTTGCCAGGTTTACATCATCAAAGTGTTCTGGAGCGATGGCAGCACAGAAATCATTTACAGACGCTACAGCAAGTTCTTTGACCTCCAGGTGAGTGAGCATGTTAGTGTGTGCATGTCTGTTGTGTGTTCTTCTTTTCGTGCTGTAAGTGTATGCAGACAGATGTTTCAGGGGCCAGGGAGGGACATGTTCCACTAAAGATGAGCATCGGTAAGGAGGGCAATGGAAGGACTGTCCTCATCATACAAGACTCCTCCCTTATGGACCTAGTACTTCTTGGCAGCCTTTTTGTGCTCCACCCATATGACACTGGTAATTATATTGTGCCAGAGTAGTCGGAAAATGTTCCAATGAAGTCAGTAGAGGACAGTGATGAATGGGGAGGCCGCACTGATGACCACAGACGTGTCTGAATCATTCTTGAACGTCAGGCTGCTGGTGTGTGTTGCGCAAGGAGGGAATCTCATTAGTATCCTCGTATGCCTTCCTCTTTCGAAGGTGATGGATCTGGGTGACTGGCCACATTTGAGCTCGGAGAGCATGGACTCCAGGAAACCCAGAAAAGCAATTGCCTTTAATGAGCATGTAGTCAGTTTAAGCACAGCATACAGTCAAAGAAAACCGAGTTAGATTCTTATTGATTGATAAGAATGGTCAAGGCATGAGCAGTGAACTAAAGAAATGTAATGCCTCACCCAAGCTTCCTGAGCCCGCCGGTGTAATGTTAAACAAAAGGCCATTAATGGTTTCATTACTAATTCCATTTGTAGTAAACTATAAAATATGTTGCGAGGAGCATAAGTTGGCTGAACACGATGACTAAAGGCAGCTCTCTGCTCTGTCTTAACAGCATTCATATGGTTGTTAAAGAGCCTATATTATTCATATTTACAGCGTTATTGATGGGGTCAATTAAAATAGATTCAGTGATTTCTTTTAAATTGAATTTTTGTAGTAAAAAAACATCGTTTTTCCTCATCTTGTCTGAAGTGTTGTATCTCTAATCTCTGTAAGGTCCTCCCAAAATCCCCCACCTCCTCTGATTGGTCAAAAATGATGCTCATTTTTTTGGGTTATAACCAAACTAACCAGTAGACATTGTGTAGATAAAGATATAAGAGAATATAATAGAAATAAGAAATAAAAATTAATTGGCTGGGCATCCTTTTTTATGTGGCGCTCTTCTGTACCCAAATGAATTGGATTGAATCAGATATTCTCAATGTCGGTTATTCCATGAATTACCTGTCATCATCCAGCACTGCTTTGCCTTTTAAGTTAAGGAGATAAAGAGGCCTTAAAATGTCAGTTTTCTTTGTGGTGGTGATTACTGTTAGTAATTATTCACTCACTTTACATATTGTCATTTCTGTGCTAAAGAGTAAACACTTAGTCGTATTGCACCTTTTAAAACAGCCACGACGACTGACAAAACGTCACTGATCATTTCCCGGCTGACGCATATCGCTGCCGTAGAATCGGATGAACATGTTTGAAGTATTTTCATCCGGAGCATTCCCCTGTCGCTCACCACCCTCGGGCCATTCATCTGCTTCCTGCTGAGTTGACAGTGTGTGGAAGGGTTCTTAGTGGTGAGGTGGACAAAAGATAAACTCAAATGGGGAGATTAGAAATGAGTTTCTTATCTCCCGTAAGGTTTGGCAGTTATATATTGGAAGCCAACTGGAGTGGCTGGCCTGAATGCACTTACGTCTCATCAGCTTCTCATAAGTTTTTGTGCCAGCGTTGTTTCTGACCTTTTGAAGCTAGATTTCTGAAGTCTTTCTGAAAAGGTCCATTTTTCATCTTGGCTGTTGGCTATAATGAGAATGAAGGCAGTGGTTTGTCATCATCAGGTACTCTGTCAGGTGACAGAGCATCATGATGACATGTGGCTGAGCCGTTCAACTCTCCTCGTTAGCCACCACTCTATTTCTTGTCATCCTCCCTTGCTTTTCTCACCGCCTGGTCTCGTCACCTCTCATCTCATGGTTTGAATGCTGCCGTCTTGTGATTCGGATGGACTTTAAAGAGCCAGACAGGATGTGTCATTCACCACATCCTGTCAGCACAGCTGGCGCTAAGCAGCCCCTACTTGAGAAAAAAACAAGCTGTGTTCATTGACTTAGTTTGACTTTGGGGTTGGGAAATATCGCCACAAAAGTCAAATATGTATAAATTTTCCAGGTTTATAGGTATCACCATAAGTCACGCCTTTTTTTGAAGTGACATTGCATTACCCTGCTTACCAATGATGCCTCTTTTAGATGAAAGCAGTTGGCTTTTAAACCATTTGTCTGATTCCTCACATGCCTGACAGCATTCGCTGCACAGGAAGGTTCCACAAACGCCAAATGTTCTTCTTGCTCAAGATATTTGTCATCTGTTGATTGTAAAAAGGAGTTTTAGAGAATGTTTTTCCCTTTTATCGGGGATTCATCATGCCATCTTTAAACTTTTCTTTCTGTATCACCCAAAGCAGTTTCCATCCCACACGTCTCACTGAGCAGTGCACCACAGCTCTACTTTACAGCTGTAGGAAAAATTGAAAACTTTTTTTTGCTTATTCAGAGTTGCTCAGCTGTCACATGTTTTCCATCTGCAGTAACAAAGTAACAGAACTTTTGAACAGTAACAACTTGCAGATAGGTTGGAGCTTGGCCAATCAGGGCTTTGTGTGTAATGAGAAAGATATCAAATTCTGTTCTTAGGTTTAGGGTTAGAAGGAGACAACACAGAGAGGCCAGAACTGGGAAAATCTTATCTCTCTCTTGGCAGTACCAGCTAGCACACTAGTCACAGCCTTTTGGTTCAATTGAAAAAAAATCTTCAGGGACCTTTTTGAACCAGTATTTTTTTCCAAATGAGGTCTGAAATCAGCCAGCACCATTTACGGTCTAACGCCGACTTTGTCCCCTTTAAAGCTGCCTGTGTGTATTTGTCCTGCTCCTAAGCCACAGCACAGCCCACCCCCCACCTTTTCCTCTGGTTTTTTGAGCAACAATCTGAGCTGCACTCACCTTACAGCTTCTGCTCATTGCTGCCAACTTAACAAATCTTGTTTTGAAAAAATCAAACGGTTTTATATGTAATGGTGTTTCTTATATACCTAATCACCAGGCTGTATGATATTAGGCAAAAACCCTATGATGGGCGATATTCAATGACCATTGCTTAGGTCTGTTAACAAGGGCTGCATTCCACATCTGCACTTGTGCATGCTGGTTAGTTGTAGAACAAGAACAAAGCAGAACTTTCTCAAGGTGGAATACGGGCCTTATTAATGCTCGTCTAAACATATTTCTAATGCGAAAAAGATAAATTTTTCAGATGTGGTGCAGCCTTACTAAGCAGAAACACGGTGGACTTCACTCCTGCCATATTCCTGTTTTTTGTGTTTTGTGACGCATATATTAACAAATGGGAAATTGGAATTTTACACTTCTGACAAAAAAGGACATAAAACGGTAATAGAGTACTTATCGAGCATTATTAACTCACTTATTACTTATGTTTCGTGAACTATATATAATTAATGATGGGATTTGATAAGAAGAGAAGAGCAAAAGGAGCAAAACAGTTTCAGCTTCCCAATTCTGAGGTACAGTGAATGCAGCATGATCTGAAGTTAAAAGATAACCAGAAATGAGGCTGGATGACCTTGTAAAATGAAAGTTTTTCCTGCAATCACGAACCTCTCCCTGTTTGTGACTTCAGACACGCAAATATTTGCTATTAAGCACAGAAATAAAGTGCTTTTTTATGTGTCTGCTTTAACTGCAACTAAGCATCAACCTCTGTAATTACTGCGCCGCGTGACTAGCTGGGACACAACACGGGACCAAGTTAAATTCTAAGCATAGTGCAGTTGCTGATAATTCACAGGTATTGTATAACAGTATGAGTAAACACTGAGAGCCAGAACCCCTGGGCGATTTCTGTGCTCCCAGTACTTAATAAAAGCACCAGTAGCATGGCTATCATTATCATTCTAGCCCCTAACGTAGCTATGAGCATATTTTTTTTTTCTTGTAGATCAAAAAGATAACCAAGTATTGTTCCGAACATGAGCCTTCTCCTCTTCAGGCTGGCATGACTGAGAGAGAGCGACAGACAGTGGTTTTAAGATCAATAAGCTATTGAATTGTATTCTGCTTTTTGCAGCGGGGATGTTCTACTTTGTCTATCAGAGTAAGCAGGAGTTTGCTTGAATACCCATAACATAAGTATCATCATCAGAGGGGTGCGCATGAGGATCTTTGTGGACATTTTGATACTAACCAGTTTGTTGTGACTGTCCATGCTTGATTAGGTGTACACAGGTAACATGTCTCTGTACATGACAGTCTAATACACGTGTGTAGAGCTTGTCCTAAAAGTGAATCCCAAATAGGGCTGCCACAAACGATTATTTTAATAGTCGACTATTCAATATGTAAAACATACAGCTTGCACCAGGATGCAGCTGCTCTTATATAACCTTCATTAGCTTTCAGCTTGGAGTGTTTAAGGTATATGCTAACTAGAAAAAGACAATTAATATCATAGTTCATTAACCCTTTGATGAAATATGCAGCTTGTTGCAACAAACAATTATTTAACTGTGTAGCAAACACACAATAATAAATACTTAAGGGTTTTTCTTTCCTTCATTTGTCTCTGGCATCAAACTTAGCTGCATTTAAATCAAATGAGGCAGGCACCTGAAACTCAGGAATTATTCACAAAAAGTTTTGGTCTCACTGACTCAAATATAACACCAACATGTTCAGTATGGACTCAGTCAGGACATTCGCTTGCTGAGGTGTGCATGTAGCTAGCTTTTTAACCGTCCATTGAAGATGAACATACTTTTTTAGCACTGAAACGTAACGTTAGAAAACATTAGCGTTCCTATTCAAACACATCACTGTTATAACGTTACAGAAAACACATGAAATATGTGTACTAAGGCTAATTAATCAAATCGTCATCGCTAATGTTAACATTTACAGCTATATATATATCAATATGAGTAAGTAGCAAGTTAACTCTCTGTTTATGCTAATTTTAGCAGCTAACTAGCCAGTTACTTACCAAGATGAGGGTTCCTCTTCACAATCAGCCACAACAACATGCTTCCTTTTCAGGTGCTCGTGCATCGTCGTTGTGCTGCTGTGGAAGGACAATTCTGCCTTACAGATATCGCATTGCACACATTTGTCTTTTAGTTTTCTTAAAATGCTCCCACACTTTTGAGCTCCGTTGCCGGGTAGCCATGATACCAGAGCCCGTCTGGTTTAACTTCCTGTGACATCACGGCTGACCCCCGGTTACCACTACTGCGCATGTGTGTCAAGGACAGAAAGGCAAAGGCAGCAGTGGAAGGTGCCGCAGCAGTTTTGAGAGAAAAACAAAGTTTGAAAAAATAAACCAAAAAAAATGATGCGTCAACTATTAAATTAGTCGTCGACAAATTTAATAGTCGACTTAATCGTGACTAGTCGACTAATCGTGGCAGCCCAAATCCAAAATAGGTGCTGTGATAAGACCAGCTATGAACTATGGCGCCTGCAGTTGTCAATGTGGAGATCCACGAGCGAGTATAAACAGGCGCTTGGCTTGTCATTGACCTCCCTGTTGGATGTCGAGTGCATGACGTAACTGCTGTTTTGAAGAAATGACTTTGCTCTCTCCATATTCCTTTTTCTTGTTTGAGTGACTCTGATTACAGAGTAGATACAAGGTTGAGAGTAGACACAGAGACTGGGGTGTGCCTGCACCGACACACATGGGAACAATTACAATGTGTGGGGTATCGGATCTTCTTTGTTTGTGTCTCTCTCTGTCTGGCTGCCCGTCTCTGTATTCATATGCCCTTCTTACGGTGGTGCTGTGTCTTTGGCAAAGTTTCAGACTATTAGGCAAATGGCCGCTTTTGGACTTCAGTGCACCCCCTTTATGTTTTATTGAATTCCGTCTCTGTTTTATCTTAAACGAGGAAGGGTGGGTGAACTCTTTTGCCTGTCAAGAAGATCCCGTTTCTTTCAGTCTGTTTCATTTCACTGTTTTTCTTTAATAAATATTATTGTAATTATAGATCATATTTATGTTACATGTTTGAGGCTAAAGGATCATCTTGAGCATTGTTCAGAAAAAGAAAAGAAAAGAAGAAGCTCACTGACAGATGTATTTTTAAAGATGCCTTGAGGTGGATGGTATTTTTGTCATTAAACCTTTACTATAAGCCATGTGATCACTCTGTTTATTCAATGCAAATCATTTAAAAATTTTTTTTTAGGTTAAGGAGAGCTGCTGCTTCGATAACAACTATGTGAGCTAATCAACTGCTTCCCCTGTTGCTTTCCCCAGTAATCAGTTCTGGTTGTATTGATCTGGTCGACAGTGCATGACAGAGCTGTCAGTAATTCCATTTATGTTTTCTGTAATCGTTATTTACAGCTTTAGGGCAATGTTGCTGTATTACAGGAATCTGAATTAATAAGTTACAGTCCGTGCACTGATCTTATTCCAAACACCCGTCGCGTATACAGTGATGAGCACAACCTGTGACGCTTTGTTTGAAATACTGGATAAACAGGAGCACCAAACAAAGAATCTGTGATACATAGAGCATAAGAAGTCTATACAATCAAACATTTAGGCCCAGATAAGAGACATGATAACTATACCGTTTAGATGTGGAAACTTATTGTGAAATCATTAACTCGGCACTTTAAGCTGAAGCCAAAGCTAAGAGGCTAAATTCTCTTAATCCTGCCAGACCTGCACAGCTGACAGTAAAGTGTTCATTGTGCTGGTGCTGTAGCATGTTTCCATGACTAAGCTTCAGCTCACCTGTGGCACATTTGGGAAAAGGAGACAGGATCAGAAAACAAATGGTAAATATTCCGTGATTGCACACTGGAAGTTAGAGGTTGTGACTCTCTGCTTTAAGCACATTAAATATAAAGCTCTGTGTTTATGATCCTAAAGTCGTTCCGTTGTAACTAAGTAGAAAAGCAGAATTAAATGTGTGCTTTTTTTGAACTGACACCAGTTATTTCTTTATGTTCAGTATTTTGTAACAGTTGTCATTCTGTGCACCAACTATCTTCTTATGTTCTTGTTTCTGGTCAGGCTGGACCTAACCCTCACAGCCTCGACAATATGGTGTTTATCATGACAGCCATGAGCTCTATTGTAGTTATTATTGTGTAGCTTCAGGCAAAGGTTTGGTCAGACTGTGCATTGTGCCCAGTTGTTGCCTCATATAACCTAGGAACAGAGTTTGTTGTGAGTTTTAGCTCATCTAGGGTTATTATTGGAGCTTGTGCTGCTTTAACACACCATTTACTTTGTTTAAACTAGGTTTTTAAACGTGGGTACACCTGTGTTCAGCAAAAGAAGAAGAAAAAAGCCATTTAAATCCTTTCCTATTGCCAGTAGGAGCACTTTTACCCTCAGGGCACTGAGGGCTGCAGTACATTCAGAACCGGTCCAATAATGCTACTAGCTCACATAACAGGCCTGTAAGCTACAATAACAAAAGGACGACATTACACTTCCCAGTTTCTGATGATCACAACTTTCTGAGATAATTAGCTTATTGTGTTTCAGTGGCCCTCAGACATCAGCCCCACACGACGGAACTGAGAGGAAGCGTTCAGTTGCAGGAAGTTGTGCTTCCTTCAATGCCGACTGGAGCTGGAGCTGCTAAATATTGATTGCAATTTGATTGTGAACTGAATGCTGACTGACTTTCCCATTACGCTCAGAAGCCATAAGTTTGCAGGGGTTTGTGTGCTTTTCAAGCAGTTTGAAAAGAACTTAAGAGATCTCAGTCTTGTGAGTCACTCAGTGGGTCTACACGGTGAGATTAACTCAATTATAGCTATAGTTGGGTTATGCTCCTTATCAGAGCAAAGGTAATTCTCCTGTCTGACATGCCTGACGATTCTCGGTTTAATATGCATCTGAGTAAAGTAGTTTTCTCTGCTGTTTTTTTTGTTGTTGGGGGAGGGAACTTATCCGGCAGGTCTGCAGTGTGTAATTTTAGCATTGTGGTGTGAAGCTCCATTTCTTCTTGAGACTATTGTTTCTTCCTGCCTTCAGGTATCTTTTAAAAGAGACCTCAGTGTAAAGAAAAAGGTCTTAGACTGCATGTCAAAGGTTTTTTCATTACACAGCTGGTAAGAACTTTTCCTCTTTATGCCTCACAGACCACAGTGCCATAAATATAATAAAACTTTTGTCTGTGGGATCACTTGACAGTTGGTTGAAAGGGAAAAAAACAAAAACTGTGGAATGATTCACAAAATGAGGATGTGGCGTCTGTGTGCTTAGTGCACACTGTATTTCATAAAAAAGGAAACCCTTGAGTCTTTACAGTTTGACGTTCTTCAAATGAGTCTCAAAATAGTCAAGATTCCGAGATACTTAATGACGAGTGACGTGAAAGTCATTTCCAGGCTGCACACTTGGAGAAACACCTTTTCTTGACAGCCTTGAGAGATAAATCTCTGACCACATCAGCAGTTTCACTTAACTTATAAAGCCCTATACTTTTTTACGTTGCATCAGCTCGCAGTGGGTTTGTGCTCCAGCCTTTTTCTCTCTTGCTGAGAGCAGAAGATATGACGCGAGTGTGACCCAAATTGTTGACCAAATGAAAGTTAAGTTGATTTGAACTCATTTTGGATCTCATACAGCTAAAGAATCCTACATTTAAAATAAATTAAAATCTTTCTGGGATCATATAGTATTATCCAGTTTGATTCAATGCGCAGGATTTGTTCACCAGTCTCTCATTTCTAATACTGGCATCAACATTTTCATTTGATGATATGATCCAGTGCTCCGTGCCATTTGTAGAAGGCTGTGCCTGACAGGTCGGTGTCAAAGCTGAGAACCAAAAAGCATCAGTCGTAGTTTGAGCCATTGCTTTTCGAATTTATGAAATCACAAATCCCTTCGTCTCATAAATGATGCCCATCATTTGAAGTTATTGCACTTTAGAACTTTTAATTCAGGACTTTGAGTGCTTTGAGATGGAGCTAAATGAATAAAACCGAGTCTCAATGGAATTGATCTGAGAAGAAGAAGAAGAAGAAAAAAAGAGAACATATACACTTAGAGAAATGGTGACTGAATAAACTAGAGATAATGAATTCATTTTCTTTGCATGTGAAAACAGTACAGAGTAAAAAAAGTGCATTAAAGGAGCTGAGCGTGCAGGAGTTCATGGGTCAGTGTTGCCAGATGTTATTTTATTGGCTTCAGCTGCATGTAGGACATGCACTCAATCACATTTACTGTATTTATACGCTGTATGTTCAGAAATGCAAACTAAGATTTTCTCTTCAGACTGACTAAAGAGAGCAAAACTTCTCATCAAAATGAAATGAGAAGATTGGGGAAAAATAAGGAACCACTGCTTATTGGCCTTTTAAAAATGATGGGAACAGAAATGTTCCACTATGTCAGTGGTGCCTTGCTGCTAACAGGCCCTTAGCTACAGAAACATATGCAGCTGAGGGGAAAAACCATACCATCTGCTCAGTACATTCCTAATCATTGGCAGACCTGCCCATATTGGCCAGATTCCTCGTAGGAACTGCTGATTTGTGAAAATCACTTCCTAACCACCCTCTGCTGTCCTGTTTATGGGAACTGTGTGTATGTACTGTATGTTAATGTAAATGCTTAAAGTGCCAGTAACATACAGTTAATTTTGTGGTTTCAGATGGAATTGCTGGATAAATTCCCAGTGGAGGGAGGCCAGAAAGACCCCAAGCGTCGCATCATTCCGTTCCTACCAGGTGAGAGCTGAAGACACGGTGCCCCCCCCCTCTCATGAATGCACATACCTACAGTACACGATTGCAGATTCTCAGGAATAGAAAGGAGGGAGAGTTACTTGCATGGTTATTATAATCCTGTTGATCACCCCAGCCTTTGGATTTGTCCAAGGCACAGCAGAGAGTCGTGATAACCTTTGAATGATCTTGAGGAGAGCAGAGAGCCCCTCTGAGGGAGCTGGAGTTGCTACCTTACTGTCTGTGAACAAAGCAAGAAACTTTGGTAGTTTAAAGAACATCATCAAGCATTAAGCAAAACCAAATCATCTCTCAGCGTATCTTTTTCCAGTTTTAGAACAGATCTAAGCATTAAAATCGAGATGAAGCTGTACCGCCGTCATGGCTGAATCTTCACTCTGTGTGAAATGTGATTGGCCGAAGCAAAATCATCATCTTTTCACTCCGACAATAAAAGTAGCAGTGAGGTTTGTTTGGAGTGAGGCCGTTTGGTTTACTTGTTCCAACTTTTGAACTCCTGCTGAAAGTGATTCTTTATGAGAGAACAGCCTCACCCATAGACTCCACCCACATCTCCCCCACTGGTGCAGGGGATGGGTTTTTTCCTTTTTTTTGATGCTCATGCAAGTCTGGAACTCATTCAGAGAACTTGCAGTCAGAATCACCACACGCACTTTGATAAACTCTGAGTGGGAGGAACAGAAAAGAGAGAGCTCAGCTTTTCATTCTATCCCCTTTTAAAGTCAGACAAAGCATTCTGACTATGTATAACCATTAGTCCTGGTCTACTTCCTTCATACTTTTTAGTTTTAAAGCTTATTAATCAGAGAAATTCAGTCTACTTCCCACAAAGGTTCTGTCCTTTTTTTCTTTATCTTCCAGGGAAACTTATTTCGGTGCAACTTTCTTTTGGTTCTCTTTGACTCTTGTTTTCTTTGCGAGTGCTCCTTGAGGAAGGTGCTCCTGTAGAGCTGTTAAGAGACTAAAAGTTAGACTTATTTGACTCTACATGGCACCCTCTTGGAACGTTGGTAAGCCTTTGCATCGTGGCATAAGTTTGCTAAAAAAAAAGGAAGGAATTTCAAAGAATGACTTTTACTACTATCGGTCCCAGAACAGATCTGACGGCTCCTTGAATTGCTGAAGCTTCCTGACAGTCAAGAAAACTATTCACTTACAAAGCATGTGTGGACTGAGGCCAACTTTACCGAGCACTGAAGTGGTTTTCCCTTCTTGGTTCGGTTTGTTCAAGGCCTCAAGTTGTTTTTACTCCTTCAGTATCTCCACATCAGCAAAGAGGTTTTCTGTTGATGTACAGAGTGCCGACTTCTTACTCAGTTTTTCTTTTTATGGCCTGGTGTGTACATAAAATGCTCGACTACACGTTGTTCTTTATCCTTCAGCCTTCAAGTTCGACAAAGGATTTTTGTAACGCTCAACTGAAACATGGTCGTCGCTGCCTCAGCATCCCACATTTAGATAAAATGATCAGTTGGGTCGGTTTCCCGATAGCTGCTTTTTAAGGCAGTGCCAGATGATTAGCCTTTGAAAAATGATGGAATGTGAGTCTGTTTCTCTAAGGCCTCCTATGGGTAAGAGGTGATATTTCCCAGAAGTCGACTTTGAATTTGTAATTTTGGTTGCCTTCTCTCCTCCTCCCTCTCTCAGTGATTGAACCACACTACGCTGTTTTTTCAGCTTCTTATTCCGGCCGGGGATCTCTCTGCTCGCCACAGTAGGAGTCACAGCATATTTGGTTAGGTCAAGTACAGCTCTGTGCAGCCTAATGACTCACATTTCCCTGACAGTACTTGATGAAGAGCAGGAATACGATGATCTCATTGCTTGAGTCTTATTCACGTCACATTCCTCTTTTTGCTCTCGATCGATTTGAATCGGCACACCATTGGCAGACCTGTCCCATGTGGTGAAATAACAAAGGTGTCTGCTCCACACATCCATTTTAGGAGTGTCATTTTGGGCAGGTCATTTTACAGAAATTACATGATATGTGACTGAATCTCAGGTCAGACGGGTATCAGCTGTGAAAGTTCAAATTGTTTTAAGAGATGTGATGGTAAGTTCCGTCTGAGTCAGGCCCCGAGTTCAGCTGATGCAAAGTTAAAGCCTGGGAATATTTTTTGAATGTTTCCTAAATATCAAGTGTAAAATCAGTCGCAATTATCGGACTTTGTCACAAGAGCTAGCTTTGTATCAGAAACTTAAAATGTCCAAGAGACCAAACAGGGTGCAGAGTCCGGTGATTAAGAGGTTAGACGCGAGCACAGCTTTCTGTGTGAGGTGAGCAACAGTGACCCTCTCTGTGTTGCCATCTCTGTCAGCCTGCTGGCTCGGAGATTTGCCATAAAGTCTAGCCTGCCTCAGCCATGGCTCCAATGCAGTGGCTTTTTCCTCCCTGCCTCCTCCCTCCCCAAACAATCTCTTTTCACTGGCTGCATCCATGAGCTGCCTTGCATACAAAGTGAGCAGTGTTGAGTTAGTGCTTCATTCCTGACCCCAGAGAGCTCTGGAAAGTCTTCAAGTACGCTTTCTGTTTAAGAAGTGATGAGGGTAGGAGAGGAAGAATGAGTGAGACAGAGGCAGAGAAGTAGGAATCTGAGGGCTGACTTTCAAATGTCTTTAGTTTTTGAGAGCTGTCCAGGCAGCGTGTCCTTTCAGATGCTGGCTAGATGTTGCCAAAGCCTTCGACATGTCGTCTCTTATTTTTTAATTAGATTCAGTCAAGTCATCCTTTACTTAGTACTAGATTGTCCTTCTCTTCACAAAAGTGATGGAAAATCAAGCTGGTCAGATCATGCACATTCAAATAAAATGCTGTCTTTATTCTTGTATATGTATATGTGTGTATATATATATATATATATATATATATATATATATATATATATATGTGTGTGTGTGTGTGTATATATATATATATATATATATATATATATATATATATATATATATATATATATATGTATATATATATATATATATATATATATATATATATATATGTATATATATGTATATATATATATATATATATATATATATATATATATATATATATATATGTATATATATGTATATGTATATATATGTATATATATATATATATATATATATATATATATATATGTATATGTATATATATGTATATATATATATATATATATATATATATATATATATATATATATATATATGTATATATATATACAGTGCAGCTCACCAAATTTTTGTTTCACTTGGGATATTTTTTCTTCTTATTTTGGCTTCCAGTGATTTTGAAAATGATATAATCAAGAAGCTAAAATGTTACGAGCTCTGTCTTGCACTGGTGCTCTTGTTGTATCTTGAGTTATAAATCCAGATGACTTTTTCTTTCCAGTGGCACATTCAGCTTTTCCTAAAAGCCAAAACTTACCACCTGCCTGCCAGCAACACCTTTAGTTCAGCCTGAGCCCAGATGGTGATCAGATGAACAGCTGTTGAGGGAAGTGAAGACAGAGGCTCTCTTACTTGTTAGGGAGATTATATCCAGTATGTGAATAATCTAGTGAGGCTGTAATACTGACTGCATCAAACTGTCGATAGAATTCAGCATCTCGTGTTTGATTATGGGCTGGTCACATGAACACTCTCAAACTGCTGGTGGCAAGAGATGACGGGATCAGCAGAGACATGTTGGACATACCGGCCTGGAAACATGAGCGCTCGTCATAGAGTTTGTGCCAGTCCATTAATTTCAAATGTGTGTTTTTAACTGGAAGTGTAAACTTTGAATAATGTGTCCCGATGCTATTTTTGGACATACAAGTTCATCAAGATTCACTTCCTTAACGCCTCAAATATATGTTTAAGGTTTCAAGGCATTCTGTGAGATTGTGGTCAACAAAATTAGGTCGACCAAGAAGCCGCCCTCGGGTGGCGTGAGATGATGAAGTAATGCATTACTGCTTTCATAGATTTCACACGCATGGCTTGAAATTAGATGAAGACAGAAGATGAATGTACATGACTCTAATCATTCCTCCTATATCTAGACGATGCCAGCTTTTCACATTATTTTTCATATGAACAACCAGTGATGCATGTTTCCGAATGTCATATTCTATCCAGAACATGAGTTACTGACATGTACAGACTGGGTCTCTGATATTACACACAACACACAGGTTTAAAGCTCGAAACTGCCAGTGATCTTATGTCACATTTAGATGTCATTTTGTCTCGTTGGTCCATATGCAGATAAGCCCACGTTTAGTCCTTTTGAGAGGTATTTGACAACTGGCGTTTGATTTGATAGCTTGGATAGGACAATGCCTCAGCAGCATATTTAAACATCTCACTCCAGAAAAGCAGTTGCAGTAAATGTTCAGCTGGAGAGATCCTATAGTGATGAGATTTATTTGATGGAATTTACTGATTTCATCCAATAAATCCATTGTTCAGATTGGCTGTTCTGGAAATTCATGCTATTTTCCCCCAAATTGTACGTTTTATAGACAGAATTTCTGAAAACTTGTGATGCTGAATTGAGGCTTACTGGTGAAGGCTTAGACATTTGACACTATTCAGCATGTTCTCACAGTGATGCAGCTTCCTGTGGTTTTGTCTTTGTTTTTCTCAACCACCTGAATCAACCTGAAGGGTCTTTTGGTGGTTGTGGTTATTTTGTTAAATTTGCAAGGTCTGCTCGTCTGTGTATGTGGAGTCAGCAGTCCACACGCAGTCATGCATTCTCCACAAAGACTGGGTTTTACAGTTCCCATGGTTAGAAGGCACATCAGGTCAAAATGGGCTAAACTAACCGTAAGATCAAAATGACAAAGGACAACAAGTAAAATGCAAGAAATATCCCAGGGGTTCAGGAAGCAGAAAACACGAGTAACACGGCTGGAACTGTGATGGCTGGGCTTTATGGCTCAGTGCAATCTCCTGATAGATCCTCAGGTCTCTTTAAGAAGAAAACACCACAGCTTCTCATCTGGATGCTTGCAGTTCAGTAACTTGTATATAAGAAACTTATAAGGTTTTATCAAAGCAGTCTTTTGGAAAGTTGTTGTTGAACCTTCTACAATCCGAATGAGCAGAAAATAAAAGGTGGCTGTGAAATTTCCTGAATACCGTTAAGTTGGCGAGGTATAGAAGGGTTTTTTTCTTGTGATTCCCCAGACGTGCACAGACGTGCACAGACACGCACAGCTTGTCTGTGTGTCTAGAGATGAGAAGAAAAGGCAGAACTGTCATGCAGACATAATTTGCCTTCCCAAAATCCTTTCCTCACGGCGCAGAAATACCTGCATTCACGTAGCCCCTCACCTGACTCATGCAGAAAAAACACACACCTTTTTCTATTGATGACATGAAGTGATTGTGTTTCACTTGTCTTTTTTTTCTGCTCTTTCAGGGAAGATTCTCTTCAGGAGGAGCCATATCAGAGACGTAGCAATGAAGAGGCTGAGGCCCATCAACGAGTACTGCAGGGTGCGTTCATTGACTAACACAGTGACAAAACCTGCAAATCTGTTTTATTTCTCATGTTTTCTGATATCCTCAGTATCAAGTGCTGAAATCAGCGAAGAAAGTCTCCAGTGATGTATCGGTATACAACAAGATGGAAAATAATCTTAGTAGATGGGGAAATACTGGAAGCTGTTTCTTTCAGCACCTCTTTAAAGTTTGCAACTGTAAAAGAATTAAACAGTGAGACTATTTTAGATTTGAAGACAAAGTCTTGTGTATTTTTTTTCTCTCACCTTGCAAGAGTGGGGCTGTGTTACTGTATGCGTGAGACCATGAGGAACCCTGTGTTTACGAACTGTAAATCGACTCGACTGATTAAAAAGTGTGTTTGTATGTTGGCACATTTCAACAAAATTTCAAGCCAACGAACATAAACTTTGAAACAGCAGTGCTCTGAATAGGTCATATGTTTCGTCTTCTCATTATGGTTGCGATCTTTTGGACTAATTTGGAGTTTGACAGCTTACATGTAATTTTATTTGTTTAGACATCAGTGGATGAGGTCTTTCTTCTGAGTTTACTAAGCCAAGAGAGTCATGTGCATTTATGCAAGTGGCACAACAGTTTTAATTTAAATTCTAACGTCTTCTATGCACATACATTTTCCAAGAGTTATGCTTTGAGGATGCACTTAGAGACCAGGCCATTGTATCGCAATAGAACTTATTTGTTCCATAAAAGCCAAAGCTTTTATTGATTTGTGCCATTCCTTGCTGTACAGCATGAATTTGTCAAACGTGTGCCCCTATCACCATTGCCTCCTCATTCAAATGAATGGTTTTTAAGACTGAAATCAGCTGCACTGTAAGATTCGTCTTAGAGGAAGGTTCATACAGTTAGATTTTTCCAACCGCTTTCTGAATAATCCTGTTGCCCTTGCTTTCTAAATTGGCAGCTGTTTGTTGCTGCCGTGCTAAGCTCTTCGGCTCTCAGGGGCAAACCTTTGTGACAGCTAGCATCACCAAGCTTAAGTGTCCTAAAAGCTCCACAGGAGCTTGACTCTCACACAGACTTGTGTCCCTGTGAAAAGAAACTAATTAGAAGAGATTTTTTTTCTTGAGAAACCAATGTATAGTGTGTGGGGGAAAAAAAGTGATATTTCAGTTGTAGGATAAACCCTTTTGTAAAAATGATTGATAAGTTACTTTAGTGCATTAATCTTCTGTTGTCATCAGCAACAGAGGACAGACAGGATGCACACTTGAAAATGACATAAACGTGTGGTGTAACGTGTTGGTAGTGTCTGTTATACGAGCCAATAAACCCAGCTCCTTCCCTCAGCTGAAACACAAGGCAAACAGTGCATTATGCATGGCTTCTACACGAAGAGATTAATGCCTTGATCACAAGAAAGGATGAGGAAATGCGACTGAACATATTTTGTAGGTTCACTGTAGCTGAAGTACACGTAAAACTGAGAAAGGTGAGTGACTTACAGCTTTACTTGGGGCAGATATGTAACCACCACTTCATCATGACTGAAATTCATCCTTTTAGCAAAAACGTTCTTCTCTTTCAGAATGCCAACTGTTTGTCTGTGGTAAAAACGTAGCTGTGGCTGCTCCATGATAACCTTTGCTAGGCTGCCTTTCACATGGTGAAGGTGGAAATCGGTGCCTTTTCAGAGCTATCAGAAAAACTACTGTTGTGCGTTAGCATGTGGCAGTTCCTGTTGGCAGAGTTAAGGCAAAGACAAAGAGTTTTCTGTTGTTGAGCTTGCTTCGGCAGGATAGTCACAGTGCTTAGGCTGAATGTTTGTTACATTGTGTTGCTTTTCCTTAAGGCTTTCAACCCTGTAAAACTTCCCCTAGAAAAGAAAAGAAGAAAAAAAACTGAGATAAGTAGGAAAGCTGATTCAGTGGGAGGATAAAACTAAGTACACCCCATGATTCACTAGTCTGTTGAACCACATTTAGCAAAAATAAGTATTTGTTTTCTGTCTGAAGTTATCAGTCTCTCACATCATTGTGGAGGAATTTTATGCAAACTTCTCTAAAGGTCCTGCCACAGCATCTTAATTGGGTTGCTGTCTGGACTTTTGCCGCATGTTGTGTCTTTTCTTTCTCAGCCCATCTGTGGTTGAATAGCTGCTGTACTCGAAAACATTGTATTGTTGCATGAATGAAATCATGAATTATATGTCAGATAGATGGTCTCACATTTGACTCTAAAATACTTTGTGATCAGCTCAAGGTGCTCAGGTCCTGTGGCTGTAAAAACAAGCCCACATCAACAGCCCTCCACCCCCGTGCTGGACAGTTGGTGCGGATATGTTCTTTAATTTTTGCCTCGTGTGCTGCTGTGCATTTTGACCAGAGACCTCCATTTTGGAGTCCTCTGTCCAAAGGACATCATTCCAGAAGTCTTGTGGTTTGTTCAGATGACACTTGGCAGACCAAAGCAGTGCTGCCACGTCCTTTCTCTTGACAACCCCTCCAAACAAGCCATACTTGTTCAGTCTCTCTGTTTCTCGTCTTATTTAATCATTGATTGCTTCTCTTCTTCCTTGAGCATCTCATCACTGTACAAAGTAGTTTCAGAGTTAGGACCGATAAGCACCTCCCCCTTACTGAAACAACAAGCCACGGGGCCCTGGGGTGAAGGGAGAAGCTTTAATGTATAATAAACAATGTTGAGGGCTGGAGGGGTTCCTTGTCATCCAGAGTTAAAGGAATGCTCAGCTGGTGTAGGCAACATCTTTAACCACTTATGTAAAAAATAAGAGTTTGGGGGAGGAATGGGTGAAGCTGTTGGTTCATGTCTGTGGGTGTGGATGTTTATAGGAAAAGCTGAGACAGCTTTTCTACTGTCGAAGTTGATGTTGTGGAAATGTCTGACAAGCTATAAGAAAAAACAGTTTGAGAGCTGATTTGTCTCTGTATTTTTGTGATGGCGACATTCTGAAAACATCTTATAACCTTTCGACAGCACTTTAGAGTTCAACTTTGACCGTGGCGCCAATCAAAGCCCACTGTATCAACTGAGATGGCATTTTTCATCCACCACCATAAGCAGTCATGGTTTACAAGGTGAAACTCGATGTTTTTTCTTGTTGAAGAGCTGAGTCAGCCCTTCTGTTGTACAGCTGAGGCTTTAACCTGACTCATATGGAATTTCCCTGGTTTCGCAGCCTTATGTTTTTATTCATGTAAGGAAACATTTGGATGAAGGAAAAGGAGAAAACAACATGGAATCAGGAATTTGTTTGCTTAAACCAAGAGTAAGACTGTTTAGCTGGGATGACTGGGCAGGTCACGCGGTGTGATGGGATGGAGCACACTGACAAATGTCTGCTTCGTCACAAATAAGTCGTAGAGCAGCATTCGAAAGATTTTAAATGCATTGATCATCAGGATTTTATTTTGAGTTCAGCAGCTTTTTTTGTCATGATCACACGCATATGATTTGCGATCCAACAGATACTCGTTTCTCATTCCTGCTCCACTGTTCACTGTGGGCCTGCTTTCAAAAAGATATTGTGCACATGCACATACAGTGAAGATTAGACCTTCCAAATCTTTTACATATTTTTCCTTTGACAATATACACACACATGCACTATTGCATGCACGCACACATGTGCAGACTAACCCAATTACCTTAATGCGCGCCCCACCCCCCCGGTAAAGAACACCCATAAAGTCCATTTAACATAATTTACCCTGAGCCTCTCTCCTGTCTCCTCTCTGGGGAGAATTGTAATGAGAGGACAGAGCACTGGCTGACATGAGGAGAGAACTAAATCCAAGGAGAGGATAAGCGTGTCAGGGTGCACTCTGACCCTGAGGCACATCGCAACATTCTGGGCTGTGGGATTTAACATTGGGGGGTCCTCTGGTGATAACCACTAAAGGCTATTAAATCGGCTACTTAGCTTTAACATATCAAGGTATAGATGAAGCTTAGAAGGAAGCATAATAGTCTCCTGTATTATTTTGCGGTGAACAGAATAGTGTTTTGTCCAGAGTAGCAGTGACGTTGCTGTCCTCCAACGCAAGATAAGCTGCTGGCACGGACCTATAGTCGTAAGTATTGCAAGGACACTTGGGTTAGGCCCTTGGATTTCATTCCATATACATCAGCCCTGATGTTATATCAGTGTGACAGGCATTGTGAGAGGTTGCCTCTGCTCCTTCAAAGGACAAAACTGAAACACTTAAGCGTATTAAAATCAGAGGTAGAGGCCAGCAGAGGAAGCTTGATGGATAGCACTGAGCTTTGCTTGCCAGCAAATAGAGGCGTGGCCGAGCTTGATCAGAAGCAAGAGATGGACCTCACAGGGTCACTGTTGGCAGCTATTCCTTCTTCTCTTTGGAGTGAGTGAAAGAGTGGAGCAGGCAGATAAAACGCATACTCAGGAGAGAACAAAAACGCACAGTTGGAGCAAGAAGCTTAGCGATAACATGCCAAGCTGGCGGGGGGGGGGGGGGTCGTGTTCACGTCTGTGTGTGAGACATCAAACCAATAATGTGACAATTTGTGTTTCATCTCAAGCCTTGTTGTCGAGGGCTCATCACTCTTCTTTTCGAACTCTTCCACAAAGCTGTAGGACGAGAGAGGAAGGCAGGCAACAGTGATCCATGAACTGACCTTCGGAGCAGAAAAAAGTGATGAAAACAAACCGATCAAGGAAGAAGTGACAAAATTGAGTTTAAATGTTGTGAAGTATCTTCCACATATTCTCTGTGTTTCAGGTAAACAACGGCAACAGTGCGTTTTAAGATGAAGCGCACATTCTTGCGTTTTTAATCGACACTTCGCTCTACAGGCTGTAATGGGCAAAGAGCGTCCATGTTGAAAAAGCCACTGAAATTCTTAACAGAACGGCATGCTGTTTGCGAGGGTCACGTTATTTCCACAAATGAAAAGAACCTTGTGTAAAGTGTGCTCACTGCTGGTAGTTCCCGATGCTTCCCCGAGAGTTTAGGAGAGCTTTTCAGAACACAGTTAGGCAAATACAGACAGCAGAATGAAATATTTAAGCTTAGTAACTTCAGAAGTTAAAGGTTTGATCCCAGTAAAGTCACTACAGTGACCAAACATCATTTTAAAGTCTTGTCCACACTTCAAATTGAATTGTGGACATGTCCAGTCAGGTCAGACAGATGTTCAGAAGAACACGATAATAAAATGTGTGAAAAATGTCACGGACCAAAGACTTTCACAAAGTGGAAAGTTTGAAAGTAGCTACAGATTGGGATGATTGGGACAAACACGCCAGCTCAGTTACTCTGAGATTTACTGAGGTGCAAAGCCATTTATGGCTTTGTAGGTGAGCTGTAAGATCTACAGGTAGGCAAGCACAGGAATGATTTGCTCATGCCTTTTTGTCTCACTAATGTGTCTCGCTCCAGTGTTTTGACTCAACTGAAGACGAGGGAGGGGCCTCTGACTGATACTCTGGGATAGTGAATTACAGTAGTAAGGGCATGAATGGATTAAAGCAAATGAATTAAAGAAATGACCTGCTGTGACAAACATTTCTCTGCTTGAGTTCTGTGTGTTCTGAAGTGAATGTACTTGTCAGCTTATGTAATAACCTGTTTTTTTGTGCTTGCAGGCTCTGATTCAGCTGCCAGTCTACATTTCCCAGTGTGAAGAGGTCAGAGTGTTTTTTGAGACCAGACCTGAAGACCTCAACCCACCCAAGGAGTAAGTAACACACAAAGAAAGAGAGAGAGAGACCTAAAGCAATAGAAACCCTCTGGTTCACACCAGAACCCCCCCCAGGTTTCGTGTCATGTCACGTCCTGTCAGCATTTATCATCCACTCAGCTGGTAATGAACACTCATTATACCATGTGATGTGTCTGATTTTTCTAATCTTACGCTGCATCCTGGTGTTTACTTTCTTTTTTATTATTATTTTAGGTAAAAATGCACTTAATGGGTCACTTAAGTGCTGAGTTTGCATGTCAGCATGTAGCTGCAGCTCCAGACAGCTGAGACAGCACGATCGCTCTAAATGATTGTGATTAGCTCACTTGTTTCTTGTAAATCTTGCCCAACATATTAGCCTCATTTTCAGCGCTGACAGTTCTACGTGCCAAAATAAAGCCGTGAGTCGGCACCCGATTGCAACATCTAACATACATATGCACATTTTTTTTAAGGTTACCGGCAGCCTCAGGGCAGTAGAGGTTGGGCTCATACGTGGGCCCATGAGATTTTTATTTTCCTGTCCCAGCTGTCAGCTGGGGCATTAGTTTTAACCTCTGTGTCCTCACACTCTGACGTGCAGTGTTGTGGAGTATCCGCAGAAGGAAGGAAACTGTGATAAATCGTGTGACATGTGACGTATGTGCAAGCAGTCCACTGTAAAATGACCATACTAGTACATTGTACCAACGTTAACACCTAAATGTTCCCTCAGTAGCTCCGAGTGGACGAACTGATAATGTGTCTGCTTCCCACAGCTTCTCCTGCACACTTGTTGAAAGGGAGTGAGACAGAGGGTCTTGGTTTTTGTTGCAATCTGCCACTAAACCTTTAAACTTTAGAATGTGTTATTTTCTTAGTCTTTATTCCAGAGCGGTTTAATCAGTTAGTATTGTTGCTTATCTTGGGCATTGTGGAATAAAACTGCATTTGGCGAGCCATATTCTAAAGCTACCATTACATCTGCTACACTGACCTTAACCGAGTAAGACCCTCTTTAGACATTTGACTCATGTCTGAAGAGATTTTAGTGAGTTTGCCTTTCCCACCTGTGGAATTTTTGATTTCCTTGGACGGCCCTGGAGCAGTTGAATGAGTTAAAACTGTGAAAGTATCTTGTGTCTTCTGTATACATAGTGCCATTTTTCAAATACACATCATTCACTTTTGTAAGTGTGTAGGAACCAATTAGTCCCCCTTCACTCTGAAATATGTTTTGGTCACTTTTCTCTAACTGCTTTTGCATCAAAGAGAATTCAGAGGGCTGAACTTGATTTTGTGTGTGTGTGTTAGCATGTCTTTTTCAAAAATGTAATGTCCTCTCAGTCCTATTCTGTGTTCAGACGTTTTCTCTACATATATAAAAAGAGCATTTTTTTTTGTAAAATATTCTAAAGTGTAGTTATAACACTTCCTCTTTCAGCAGCGCAGTTCTCATGTTCATGTTTTTGATTAAACTAATTCCTGTCTACCCTTGGGTGACTAATACGGAACATCAACAGAAGCGGGTTGTGTGGACTGAATGTGAAGTGGGTTCTTCCAACAGTCTGTCACGTTGTCATCTACAATGTGCCTGTCACTTTGAGGTGTGCTTTCAGCTTTGCTTTTTAAAAAGGATGGACTTATCACTGAATGAGGTAGAGGAATGACTTCACATACTGAGCAGGAGGGAGAGTGGGCCAGCAGAAGGAGAGGGACTATTGCCGATTGCCAAAATAGCAGAGCAGAATATAATCCCATAGATTAATGAAAATAAGCAAGATATTTTGCAATCATGAGCTGTTAAAAAGCTGATGTCCAGAAATGTAATGTTGTTAGATGAGCTGAAATGACATTGATAACAAGTCTTGACTCTGCTCAGCAGAGGGCATTTTAGCTGCGTGCGGACACACACGTTCACACATAAAAGGCCTATGTCCTAATGTCTGATATCAAATAGGAAATTTGGATGAAAAAACTGAAAGTCTGCTTATAGGCTTCTGACTTTATTCTCACTTACTTATTTTCACCTCTGTCCTCCCCCTGAGGGGGTTGCCAAAGAAGTGAGGTTACCTCTGCATAAAAAGACCTCGGGCATTTTGTAGGGAGAGGTAGGACAGAGAGGGAGCATTTACTTGAGTAGGATAAGTGTAGGAAAGACCTTGGTTAGTCTTTATTGAAATTGGATTACTGCCCTCTGTTGTTTCTGTTGTTTGGCTGACTGACAACAAGGCTGGTGTACAGACACAGCAGTCACTGAGGGAGAAGATTTATCTTAGCCTATAAATCTGCTACCATGAGACAGACCTGTTAGACTGTTTCCTTAAGAGCAGCAAAAAGGAGAGGAACGGGAGAAATGAACTGTAATGAGGAAGTGTGTGAAGCTCAAAATGAGTCAGAGAAGAGGAAATCTGGAGAAAAGAGGATGTGTCGTAACAAGAGTGAGACAATTAAAGGAAAAGCTGATAGTATGGATCAGAGAGACACGAAATACTCGGTTGATAAATCCTGATTTATCAAGACTGATGGAAAGAATTAGAAGCTTTTATACAGCCAGTAGAGAAAGAAACACTTAAATGAAGTGAGATGGGTTAGAGGGAGAGGTGGCATTTATCACTTAAATTGACATTCTGAGTCTTGTGTTGTACGGCAGCAGTTTTCCATAAGGTTTTCCATTAGGTGTAGAAAGTCTCCAGACATCAGAGCTAATCTGTTAGAACTGTTTTTGTAGGGGGAGTTTAATAAGTTTCACCTTATTTCTAACAATAAAGCTGGCTTTTCTTTCCCTTGTTTATCGTGACTAAAAAGTATCACCTGAGGGTATAAATGTTCTTTTAAAAGTAAAATTTGCTCTCCAGCAATTTTCTTCTCACTAGCCTCAAAGTGATGCAAACACATGTGGGAGGATTTATTTAGTTTTTTACTAAACTAGTGAAGATAATCCCATTGGGTCAAGGATCCGGGTCACTGGCGGTGCCCACTACATTATGTTCTCCTGACCTCACCTCTTTTTAAATGAAAAAGCAAGCAGACAAATATGTTATGCACATTTTTCTGCAATGAGCAGAATTATTGGTACTGCTTTTGTTGGCCTGCCTTTGTCTTTCTTTTTATAGCACATTAATGGGAATGCTTATGGGTAAGGATTTATTGAGACTAAGTCTCCACAATTAACAGTTCTACTAATCAAACAATGCTTTATGAGACTGAAAGTGTTCGTGTGGATGCAGGGAAATGGATGGAAAGTAGCTGCCAAGAAAAATGATCAAGGCAGATGAGGGAGTGAGCTAAGTAGACATGGAAGATGTGAGATGGAAAAAGGGGGCGATGGAAGGCCATAAAGTTAAGGGAGCAATATTTAGATAACAAAGCAGGAGAGAAAGTGAGGAAAACTGAGCATTTGCCACCAATGATTTCTTTAGAGACATCTGGTCGTTGAATCAGCTCCTGACTGCTGCCTCCGAGTGATGGTCTATTTATCTGGCTAATGTCTGAAACAGACCCATCAGATGCTGCATTTAATTTAACATCAGGCCAGGTTTTTTCGAGCTCAGCTATCCAGAGACTCTTTCTACATGTTGGCCCGGGGTTACACATGGAAGCAGATCCAGATCCTCTGATGTTTCTGTTTCATATTAATTACACAGGATGAGATAATAGTCATCGTTATTGATGTCTTGTGAGATATAAATAGATAATAATTAATAATAATTGTATATGTGGAAAAACATTGAAAGTCAGAGGTTCCCTCATAAGTGGTGCCGTTTTGTGATGGTTTCCTCTCTTTAACAGGGAACCCATTGGAAAGAAGAAGTCAGGTAAGACTCTGCTTTGTTTGTATAATTAAAATGCAAACAGGGTTAAGTGGCCTGTTCTTTTTGTTTAGTTTTTTTTTTTTTAACAAAAGGAAGTGCAGAAAAATATTTTAATGATAAATGACATGACATTACCTCCATCTAGTGGTAGTTTGATAGTTATTTTTTTACACATACTCACTATTCTTGACTTTCTCTTTAGCTGAATTTATGAGCAAAGAATCATTATTTTTCTCATCTTTTGTATATACTCTGTATTCTCTCAGTTCATCTACTGTTCTTCAGTTGCATCCATATTATTTTTTTTTCAGTTTTCTTCTCCATTCATTTTCCTTTTCATCAGGGTTTGTGGAGAGAGCGACTACTTTCCTAAAGCGAGGTAGTAAACGCACTGTCATGCTTTGTCGTGCTGTGTGTGTAACCCAGTGGGTTGCTAATGGCCTGTTCCCCCTCTCCTTCCCTGGCCTGGGCAGGTGGGATGTGGCTCTGTTGAGGGCTTGGGGCTTGCGTTGGGGTCTGTAAGAGAAGCAAACAACGTCAAATTTTCAAATCTAAGTGGTTCACAGTAGGGATAGTTTCAATATAAGTCTCCAATAAAGTTCCCTAAAGCATTAAAAACTATAAATATTGTAAACTGATTTGTTTAAAATAGCAAAATGATGTCAATATGCCTCTGAATGCTATTGTCATGAATTAAAAATTATTAAAACATTACATGACAGGGGCTAACGACATTATTAGCTTGCTATCTCAGAAGCATTGTTTTAAATTAAGCTAACTTTGCTACTTTTCTGCTAGTACTACTTCTGAGAAATGTTTCCTCTACTAATACTGCAATATCGCACTGACTGAATAAAGATTCATTGCTAACTGAAGTGGTGGGACACTTACAATCTGGTAAAACGCTATGAAAAAAACTAAAGAGTTGGATAGTTTTTTTTTGTTGTTGTTTCATTTTGCAGTTGCAGTCATGTGAAGAGGAACGTACGCCCACTTTTAGTTCTAAGGTGTTATTTAACAGCATGTCAAGACACAAGGTCTTAAAATTTGGTAAATACAACTTCAGGCGAGCAACAGCACAACATATTTCACTTGGCCATCATTTGTTGAACAAAAATTAAGTCAAAATACAGATCTGGTGTGGGAAAACCCTTGCTGCCTCCGTGGGAATTAAGTGGGTAAATAGCAGCCAGGTGCTGCTAATCAAATGCACTTGATTAATTGACCATTTATGTCATTTCAAGACCACATTGTTTTATTTATTTTTTTATCCTTTGTATCCTTATCTATAAATCCTTTGAATTGAAAGAGGGTTTACTTCATGCTCTCACATGACTGTATATGGTGACGTTCACCTGGCAGGGTTTATTCTTGTAAATGTAACACGTAGTTGCGCTCTGAGCCCCTTGTATGTTAAAGTTGATTTTTCTAATGCCGAGTCGTAGATAACAGTGGTGGTGGGTCTTGGTGGAGTTCGATTGTTTCCATGGTGAAATCGCATTCATGTCAGTGATTGAATTAACCCTCCATCCCTTTCCAAATCACGCCCTTCAGCCCCTTTCTCCTTATCTCCCTTTCTTCAACTGCAAGCTTTTTAGTTCCCTCGTTCCGTCTTTCCAACCTCGTACACCACCTCCTGTGCTTTGTGTCTCAGTGAATACCGCAGACAAGCCTCTTCTCATTTAAACTTTTTTACTTAATACCTTTTGGACAAATTGTTATCTCGGAATTATTCATGGCATTTCATCATAAGAGGGATTAGGTTTTTCTTCTAAATGTAGCTCTACAGTTGGATACGAGCTATTGTGTAAGGACCATGCTTAGATGTGGTTTTTAGTAGATTTCTTGAAATATGACATTTTAAAAGGTCACATTATATTTGGGCAAGGAGATATAAAACCCTTTAAAGGTCAATACCTTCAAACTACGCAGATGTAATCATATGATTCCAAGGTCATGGAGTTTCCTTAACCACATTAGCTAATATTACCAAAGATCTTAAGTAAATAGCAGAATAAAATGAGGGGAGGCTTTTTCCACTTCATCAAGCTTTCAATTGCAGCTTACCTAAGAAAGGAGCATAGAGATGGAGCCGAATAAACGTCAGACTTTGTTTCCCTTTTCTAACAGGAGATTCAACCTCTGCAGACCCTCTGCTCCTCGACCAGTATGTGGCTGTAACAGACTATGAGAAGCAGGAGAGCTCTGAGATCAGCCTGCATGTAGGTCAGGTGGTGGAGGTCATTGAGAAAAATGAATCAGGCAAGTTCATTCAGTTATAGTTTCTTTACATGACTGTTCCCGAGATTGCTAGTTTCAGACAGGTGTTACATAGAGGTTTCAAAAAGAAAGAATTCAAATATATTATTTGTATATTTTAACCCTTCTCCCAATATATATATATATTTTAAACGTGTGTATCCTTTGTGAACTGTGAATAGAAAGAGAATAACACACAGACCTCAAAAGGTTCAGACCGGATGATGCACCATCATCCCAAGAAAAGAATTTCAGATTTTGATTTGCCAGACCAAAGGACAGTTTTCCAGCCCATTTCACATTAAGTCAGGCCCAGAGAAGTGATAACTTGCATTTGTGCATGCAGTGGTGAACAGTGTCCACTTACTGTGGTTTTAGATAATGTTATAAGAAGAGTCCATGCGGTGATTTCACCACAAAATCATGTTTGGTTTTGTTGCAGTGCAGCCTGGGGGCTCAAAGATCCCCGCCGTTTTCAACCTCATGCCCTTTCACACAGCTAATTTCCTGGCACATTCTATTTTCTATACCCAATCATGGTTCTGATCTGGTCCAGTTGACTTTAAAATCTAAGTGTTTTTTGTAAATGAGGCTGATAAATTACGACAAATCCTTAAACTGAATTCTCAAGAGATCTTGTCCATGGATGTGTTTGTATTCTGCTCATTTAGGATGGTGGTTTGTGAGCTCAGAGGATGCCCAGGGCTGGGTCCCTGCTACTTGCCTTGAGGCACAGGATGACCCCGATGACTTTACTATTCCTGGGGAAGAAGGTAAATTTCAGCTTAACATCTAGGTACTTTTATTTAGGTCTGACATCCCCAAAAAGAAACAATTTGGATTTTTTTTAAATCAAAACTGTGAAACCAGTGTGCAAGTCAATTCTAAACTGTTGAAAAAATGAGAGCGTGTAAGACTTTTACTGTTGCCCTCTGTAGTCCATGCAGCATTGTGCTTTTCTGGAGAGTTGATGTGTGTTGATGCCAACACTCTGGCAGGGTGCGTGGGCCTAAGGCAAAGCACTCCAAAGGGTAAAGGGTGTCACAGTGGTGGTTATGATCTTTGTTAACCCAGGGCTTCCTCTTCAGGCTCTTTGTGCCCTCTCTTGAAAGGGGGCATTTTATGTGCCTTTTACTGACACAAATTCAGTCAAGAGCAACGGTTTGATGAAAGGAGAGGTGTGAAGAACGTATGAATAACTACAGAAGAAAGCTAAACTGTTGTTGCAAGACAGGAATGCTGGCAGAGATGCGTTAACTACGCAAAGTAGTAAATACATACTGCCCATTTATTCCAGAACAATACACTGCCGATGCTTCCTTTTATGTGTAAACTGCTCCTGCAGCTCATAAACAATAAAGTTGACACCCCAAAAAAACTCAATTTGTGTTCTGTTAGCTGCAGCAGCACAGTAGCTGTGTAAAACAGACTATTCAGCTAATTAACAGTTAAATTTCTGCAACACCATCTGAGTGCATGCAGTTTGGTCCACTGTAACTGCAGAACGTCATACAGAGGTATGACTAACACATGTTCCTACAGGTCTGCCAGTATATCACATTACCTCTGCTGACTTGCACAAAACCTTTTGTGACTGTTGAAAAGATGTCATCGATCACCCTTTGATTCAGTTTAAGTTGACAATGAAAATGGAAACATTCATTAACATTGTCTTGGCATGTCTCACACTGACCTTTTTCAGATTATTCAGTTATAACAAGCACTTTAATGTGGTTTCAAATCCAGGCATCAACTCAGATTTAATGATTCTTCCAGACAACATTTAAATTATGTTTTTCGATGTACCGGAATTGTAATGTAGAAATAAATGTAATGTGATTGTGCTGTCCGGGAAAACCATCAGTGTCAGAGGAGGTTTTTCTTTTTTCTTTTTTTTTATAGTTTAATTTGAAATATTGAACGCAGGTAATGCGTTCAGTGTAAGTTCTGATGGTATGTTAGCAGGGATAAAAGATTCATACATATGACCAGGAAAACTCTCACTTTAGGCTCAACATGGCGCGCCAACACTGTTGTGCAATATCATGGTAAAGTAGAATAAGCTTGTAAGTTTACTCCCATTGATTTGAAGAAAAAACCCCATCAGTGCTGTCATTTAGGCTGAAACATCATCCCAATGGCACATGTAATGCTCACTTCCTATTTTGCCCCGCTCACTGCACTGGGATGCCAGTGCCTCGGAGATTCTGGTCACTGCCAAGGCATGTGGGTCGTCGCAGAACTTTAGGGGATCTATTCAGCACAGGCTTTGGGCCAGGTGGAGCGCACGACTTTCTTTTCCCCCTTTACTGAATGTGTGTGTGTGTGTGTCTGTGTGTGTGTGTCTCCGCACACGAGTGCACATCTGTGTATATGTTTTATGCATGAACAAAGGTTGCATGAGTGACCCTGGCATGTAAATGAAATTGTTGCATGCAAAATGTATTGTGCATTTGGTTGTAAGATTAAAACTATTTAAAGCTAATTATAGACACTTTTGTACGTAAGTCTTGATCCACCCCTCATTTCATTATAATTTGCTTCTAACGTGCCAGACCTTTCTGTAATCTTTTAAAATGGTCTTGAGCAACAGTTATCCAGACTTTCTGAGGATGTTTCAAAGTTCATCTCTCAACATTGTCTTCTTTTTCACTCATTAGCAGTTAATTCCTTTTACCTGATGACTTTCAGAAGTATAGGTATGTTTTTTACTTGGCAAAGAGCACATTTTAAATAGTATCTTTAGTCACTTTGTTAGTAGCAGCCTGTTGCACACTCACATCACTTTCCCCATTTCTTTAACAATATCTGAAACTCATGTCCTTAACCCTCTGAGGTCTGTGATCACGCCGGCGTGATCAGATTGCATGACCTCATTACGGCTCAGACCCCAGAGGGTTAAGACATAGGAAACATTGACTGCAAAGACCTGAAACAGGACTTAAGAGATTCACCTGGTCCTTCAGTTGATCCACCTTCTGTTCACTAAAGCTCCATCAGAAATGACCTCCACGGAAAGGCCGAGCTATGCCAAATGACTCAAGAAGTGGACTGAAAATCAGTGGCAACAAGTGTTATGGAGGGATGAATCCTCCACAGAGCACGGACCTTTAGTTGGCAATATATAGAGAAATGAGGGCTGGTTCAAGAGCTGTGAGCTTGTGTGTGTGTTATATCTTCTCATTCCACCATATGTTGCCCCAGCCTTGCTTCTTTAAATATGTGATCATTCCTAATCAGCCTGTCCGTGGTACCCACAGTATCTCATCCTGAATCATAGGTAAAAGGTCATTGTGGAGCCCTTTCATTGTTAGGTTATCTTTAGTGCACACCAACAATACCAGTGTTAGTGAATGCAGACCTGCCCACCTTCACCTTTGTATCAGTTTGAATGTGAAGAAAATTGCTACTTTTTAAAAACATTCCAAGTCATTATAATCCAGGTTTGCCAGTGTGTGTGCTTTGTTTCCCAGCTTTTCCCATCCATCGGCATTTTTTTGTGTTCCAGTATTTGTGACCCTGCACACAGAAAATTCCTCACTTGTCATTGTACTTTTACATTTAATAATGTGCTTTTGTTCCAACTCCAGAAGAGAAGTATTCGGTGATTTACCCGTACTCGGCCAGGGGTGAGGATGAGATTGACCTAGAGAGAGGCATGGTTGTCGAAGTTATTCAGAAGAATTTGGAAGGCTGGTGGAAGATCAGGTAATTGAAACCCCTGACATCCTGTAAGCTAATGGCAAACGTAATAAAAGTAAATATGCTCTCCTGCAGTAGCCCAAGAAAGTGTTTCGACTTTTAAACCAAAAGCTCAATAACTTATGTCATGTTTGATCAATTAGAAAATGAACATCTACATAATTTGTAACTGTAATTAACTATTGTAATTAAAAAAGGTTGACACTTGCTATCACATTGATATTTAACAAAACAAATAAAGCTAAGGGACAACTTTAGTGGAACACATCAGTCTTTTTCATGATGGAGTGCATCTGTGGTACTCCTCCAGGCACACCTGTGTGGGCTTAATATCGAATGTCTTACAGACAGACACAGATTTACAAGATATTACTGAGGAAGTTCTTACGTAGAAGCAACGTAAAGACTGTAAAAGTGTCACAGTCATGCCCAGACAAAAAAGTTAAAAAAAATAACTAGAAGACTAGAAACTACACTCAATGTTTAAAATGCAGAAATAACCTCCTGCCAAGGAGAAAAATCCCTTTTACACAGCTCTGGTGCTCAGTCTATGTCTCCTGTATATGCGACGCAGTATTCAGACGCAGTATTCAGACGCAGTATTTCAGACGCAGTATTCAGACGCAGTATTCAGACGCAGTATTCAGACGCAGTATTCAGCTCTTAAGCCAGTCGCAGACCAAGGCTGGATTGTCCTGGAGAAAAATATCCACTGGTTGGCTAAGCTGATGAAACATGAAAACTGTTATTTATCATTTAAATGCAAACAAACTTCCCCTTGTGGAACATTTTGCAGTTTTTCTTGAAAAGAAAACATTCCTACATTTTAGTGTGCAAATACTGTCAGAAACCACAGTACCATAGATGAGAAATACTTGAACTGTTGATGGTATCCCACTAACTGCAGGTTGATTGTGTTTCTCCTCCATGCAGGTACCAGGGCCGTGAGGGCTGGGCCCCAGCCTCTTACCTGAAGAAGTCTGATATTCAGAGCCAAAGGCAGTCGGCAGGTGCCGTTGCTCATGCCAGCACAAACGACCTGGAAGGCTTTTCTAAACAGAACCAGCAAAACAACGCAGCGAGAGAGAACCGAGACAACAGCCAGAAGGAAAACAGACTCTCGATTTTCTCTGAGAACAACAAAAGCAGTAAGTGAATTTAGCAGCAGCTTGTGATTCGTGTCATAGACATATGAGCGGCTCGCACACAACTGATAAATCCTTAATTGTTGCAAACATGGCGGCGATGAAATTGAGGAAGCAGTTGTGATCCCCAGACGCAGTCAAAATACCCAAAGAACAAATGGAAATGAAAACCTAACTTCAGATTTTGTTTGAAAGACTTGCTGACACCACATCTTTTTCCTCTGCAGAAGTGGGATTGAGACACAGACCTCCTCCACGCAGAGATCTTACCATTGTAAGATGTAATACTGCTTGTCTTGGAAGAAAAATAATTGAATTTCACATGATACATTTTTTTTTCATCAACCTAATGTCTATGTATCTTTCCGGCGTCCCACAGCCACGTGGTGCAAACCTACCCAAGCCGCCCGTCCCTCCTCAGGTTGAGGAGGAGTTCTACACCATAGCAGACTTTCAGACCACCATCCCAGATGGTATTAGCTTTCAAGCTGGAGTCAAAGTAGAGGTGAAACTTTCTTATTTTTTTAAAGTATAGATTACTCTGTGTGCTATCACTTACCGTACCACAACTCTAAATTAAACTTTTGAATGAGGGTATGTCTATCTACGTCAGTAATTTAAAAGATTTATTGAACCCCCCTTTTTTTTTTTTATGCCTATTAGGTGATTGAGAAGAATACGAGTGGTTGGTGGTATATTCAGATTGATGACAAAGAGGGCTGGGCACCTGCCACATATATTGACAAGTACAAGAAGACCAGTAACGCCCTGCGACCCAATTTCCTTGCTCCACTGCCCAATGAGATGGAGAGGCTGAGGCTGGAGGATGGTGGTTCTTCAAGTGCTTCAGGCACAGATGACACCTGGTCCAAGCCTTTACCAGATGAGCCGACCACAGCTTCTGAGTCCTGTGCCCGGCCTAAGCTGAGAGACTGGAAGTCCAATGCCAGCAAAGGGACTTCTGCCTTCTCTGGGCCTTTGCCGCCAGCTCCAGCAGCCCCTCCAGTGGAGGAGAAACCAGCTCTGCCTCCTCGAAGGGAGTCCATTAATAAGAGCTTTGAATTGGAGGTAGCAGAGAAACCAAGACCAGATCACCCCAAGCCTTTGCCCCCGAAACCCCCCGCACCTGGGGTCATCATGCCCCTTGTTACACCCAAAACTGCCCCATTCAAACCAGACAAACCAGCAGAGGCCAAGAAAGATGATAAGAGCAAAGCTCTTCATCTTCGAAATGAAATGGGTCTCGAATGTGGCCACAAGATCTCTGCCAAAGAGGTAAAGAAGTTTAATCTGAAGCCTGTACCCAAACAGCCGCCAAAACAAAAGCCAGAGGTGCAAGAAGAGAAACCGGAAGCAGTTGGACCTGCAGTGCTTATGAAACCCAAGCCGGTGCTCAGACCTAAACCTGTTCCAGCTGCCAAGCCAGATCCCCCAGCAGAGAACAAAGTGGACATCACCAACCTGAGAAGCAAGTTGAGGCCATCAAAACCTGCAGACATTGGCTCTGCGTCAGGTGAGGTGAACCATCAAAATGGCACCTCAGGAGCAGGAAATAGTTCCCATCAGAGTTCGCCCCCTAGCTCTTCCCCAGTCCACGTCCCTTTTCTTAACAATGGTAAGTGCACTGATGAGCCGAAACTCCCATCAAAACACACAAATGGTCTTAACCTGGACAGCTCACCCCCCTCTGCAAAACCAGCCGTGCCCCCCCACAAGGAACCCCCTCAGAGACCTCCCACCATGGCTCCAAGGAGACCTCCTCCTCCAAAGAAAACTGACCCATCGAGCCCAACCGAACACAAGTCTCCTCCTCTAAGAGAACTCCAGGAAATCCCAAAGCCAGGACCACCACCACTCAGCAGACCCCCTCCCCCGAAACCCAAAGGGTTTGCTCAGCCGCCTCCAACCAAAGAGAAAGAAGAGCTTAAGGTGCATAAAATCCCAATTCCACCCAAACCTCAGTTGAAGAGTGAGAAGCCAGGACCACCCAAAGACAAACTTCCACCTTTACTAAAGGAAGCAAGTAAGGATGAGCTCTATCTAGCTGTGGCAGACTTTGAGGGGGATGAGCAAACATCCGGCTTCAAGGTGGGTACAGTGTTCGAGGTTCTGGAGAAAAACAGCAGTGGTTGGTGGTTCTGTAAAAATGTAGGAGAAGATGTCGAGAGCTGGATCCCCTCGAACTACCTGAGCAAGAAACCTTAGGTAGTAAATATGTTTTAGAGTATAACCGTATGGAAAAATAAGTAGAGAACAAAACATCGCTTGCTACTTCAGTTTTTTATTATTATTTATAGGTACCTCTTTTTTCTTTTATACATATATATATATATATATTCATAAGAATATTCTACCCACCTGAAACAGCAATAACACATCGCCTTGTTGGGGTTTTGTGATGTTTACTTATTTGTCTTTTTTCTCGCTTTTTTATGACTTCTTACTTGCTTTTGTGTCCGTTTTGCCATTACTCAGGCTAGACACGTGAAGAGCAGTAAACATATATCACCCATGCCTTTTATATGGTGCCTCAATAGTATATGCAAAAATGCTTCAGTGCTTATTAAACAGTATGCAGCCATAGACTTAGTCCACGTTGGAATTATTTGTCTGGAGATCAAGGATCCTCATCACAGGAGCAGATGTTCAAATCTCGCCAGTCGCTCTGGTGGAGGCTGCACATGAGCTCATGGGTGAAGTTAATCAACTTCACCTTGGCTTTAAAGTGCTATTAGCAATTACTTTTCAATATATCTTTGACCAAGTAGACATGCAGCGTGTTTTAGCAGAGACCTGCGTATTAGTTTACGGCCATCACAATGCTTTTCTTTATGGACCACATAATCATTGTTGCAGTGATTTGTAACAGATGTGCACTTTCACTCAGTTCAGGTGAGGTAAGTTAAGTTTTGCACACCCTGAAGGAGGGAGGGAGAATACCACAGAGCATTTTGACAGGCCTTTTAATGTGCCATGTTGTCATTTTTATCCACAGCACAACACAATATCCGTCTCATTTCTTAATATGGAAGGACGAGGCTGAAATATCCAAACTTAGAGGGTGCGAGGAGGCTTTGTGTCAAAAGTATTTGTGTTATCTCACATCTGGAATTGAGTTTTGCTAAATGTGAATTGCAGTGCAAATCTGCATGTCAGACCATAAGAATAGAGGATTTACATTGGTTTGTGCAATGACTTGCAGTATTCTAAATGAAGTGTGGTGCTCAAAGCGATGACCATTGTACAAAAATAATGTTTTACATTAATGCTTGACTGGTCTCAAGCGTGCTCAGTATAGCAAATTATTTTTTATTGTACAGTAGTAAGAGTCCTATCTTAACTGTTGCCTTTGTTGGTCCATCCAGTAGTCCCCCCCTTCTTTTCCCCCCCTTTGTACACTTTGAGCAGTTAAAAGTTATAAGGGATTTGTTTTTGTCAAGTGAAATTAAGGGAACATTTAAGAACATTCTGTCAAACATGCAGCCACTAATTTCACACCCACTTGTCCCGAATTGACTCGTCCGATCTAAGAAGACAAGTGTGCAGACAAGGCTTCAAGCTGTAACACCGATTCTGTTCTGCTTCTAGTTGCTATAACGTTCCACCTACACGCCACATTTTACACAAATGCCGATATGTTACCAGCTGGAAAAGAAGCTAATTTTTAACGGAACCTTGAAGACATGTTCAGGGGCAGGAGGGTACAGAACACTGCAACGCAAATGTATGTGTTGGATGGTTTCATTTCAGTAATGTAATTGATTTTTTTTTTTACTTTGTATTGTCATTACATCAACTCTGCTTTTGCTTTAAGTCAATAAAAAAAAAAATCTGATTTTTTTTTTCCCCTTCTCAAGAGTCATACTGTTTCTAAATCATTCTCCCAGCTCCTTCACCAACAGCACTCTTCAGGGCTCCCATTCCGTTTGTAAAAAAACAACGTGGCTTTCACAGGTACCAGAGAGACGGTGATCGCTCCAGATGTAACAGAACTGGTGATATCATCAAGCTTTTCACCTTTTTCAATTCCTTTGTCCAAAACTGAACTCCTCGATGTCCCTCGCAGCATGACATTCTAGTGCTTCTACTGGGAGAAATTTTGAAAAATTGTCACCATAATTGAGTAATTAGAAAATCTGCATTTTTTTTTTTCTTTTTTTAATCAGTGGTTCCTTCTGATACAGTTTCATTCATACTCACAGTCCCTCCACACAAATAATGTTATGTAAACTGAGGCAGAGGAAGAAGATGAAGCCGTTAAACACAACAGAAAATAAACTTTCACAATTAATTTAAATCTTAGAGAAAGTGTGAGAAAGAGCAATTAAGCTGTACCTGATTCAGTGTAAATCTGCAGGCCAAACTCCGCAACAAAACACTTTTTCTTTTTCCCTCACTCAACAAGGCGATAGGTTTCAACTGAAGGCTGAATGCATCATACAGCAGACTGAATGGTTGCACTCCCTACTTTCCAAAAATCAGACCATCAAAATCAAGTATGCCACTCAATTCTTGTTTATTAAATTATAAATGACTTAAACTAAGATTTTTTTTAAAAGGTTATTATATAGTTATTTGGAGTTTAACTCTTCATATTATTCCCCCTCTCAGTGCAAAGGAAGGCAAACTTTTAAGAAAAATAAACTTTAAGCTTAGCGGAGACATACGTGTAATATTGCACATTGGTTAGCAGGCTGTTCTTTCACCGCACTTGGTATAAGATTTGTACACTTAACAGGTTTAAGTTCCCTACACAACATAGAAAAAAAAACAAAAAAAACTGTACTTTACTTTGGCTTTGCCAGTTCCCATCCAGTGTGGCTGATTTTTACAGTAAAAATACAAAAAACGAACTAACAGCAACGCTAAGAAAAACGGTCTTCCCTTGTGATAAAAATCCAATTCCTGAATAATTGATAACAATTTTGCTTAATTCCCCATCAATAAAAAAACAAAGATTTAAAGCCCGTACTTCATGCCATGGATGTCTCAGAAAGAAATATCAACGCTTTAATTAAAAAGCACAGTATTAAACCTGGGTTTTGCTTTTCTTTAAGCAGTAAATACACTCTGGCATCCATGTGACATGCATCAGAGTTTATCAGATCATCAGAGCAAAGTTAAACCAAGGCAACCAATTCAGAAGACGTCACTGATAATTTAAAGTTAACAAAAAAAGGTTACTGGCTCGCCAGTACTCATAGCATTCCTACTTGTCATACAAAAGAAATTCCAGGGCCGGGCACTTTGGATAACACTGTTCCACTGATAAAGTGTGTTTTCTTAATAGTTACCCAGTAAAAGCAGATCATTTGGTATCTTCAGCTCCATTAAAGAAGCAGCTGCAGCGTCACACTACTCACATTTCACTGGTGGGCAATAAGAAAGACTTGAACATTTGAAAAAAAAGAAACATAGGCACTGTATGGGAGCAGATACTGAGTGTGCGAATCATGTGAAGCACACCAAATACAAACAAACATTTTGTTCCAAAGAATAATCATCAAACGTGAGTTAAAACACGAGTTAAAACATAAATATTCACTAAAATAAAAATGAAACCAAATGGAGGGATAGGTATGCTGCTACTACTGGTAAGGCAAATGGAACATTGTGCGACATCACAGCATCTGCGTTCATGTGGTAGAAGAGTCTTGGTAAGGCACAAACTTGGAGAGTTTATGAGGAGAGCTGGGGTTTGGGCAGTCAGAGATCTCACTCATCCTGAAGAACGCCTCCTGGTCTCTTTTTTTCATTTCCAGCTCATCTTCGAGAGCCTAGGAGGGTGCGGAGTAAAATGTGCATTAGATTACTGCACCGGCGTAGAGACTGTGTTGCAAAGCCTGCATAATCTTATATAGCCCGACTGTGTTTGAATGTTGTGCAGGTAAAACCGCTACAAGGCGTTTTATGGAAAACCTTTCATGCATGCAGCATAAATATGAACCGAAGGTTTCATGTTGTGCAAGAAGTTAATATCCTTCATGAAATTTAGAGAGTTGTGAAACACTTGTGAATTATGTGAATTATACTTAGATCTTAGGATAAGAGAACAAGATAATTATACACATGCTGCAAGCGTGTTGCAGGAAACTACAGATTTACTGCATCACCACCAGAGCGTTGCACATCTGGAAGAATTCTGGATGGATGGAAACACAGATCTTTAATACTAAACTAGGAAAGTTGGCACCGTTATAAAGTTTTGAACTCATTTTAGAGTTAATATGTTGCCAGAGTGTCCAGTACATCTCTTTAACCCCAGCAAAGAACACACAAAATGTAAACAGAACAGTACATTTGTGTCTCAGTAAATATACGAGGCAAAACATATGGTATTTGTGTGTGCCAGGGGCCACAAAGTAGATTTGTGTAGCAAAATGTTGCTGGAAGTACCTTCTTTCTGGGCATCAATTGATCCCTCCAGTCCTTCATCATCTGGTTGTGTTGCTCATCCAGATACTTAAGCCTCTGAGTCTCATTCTCAACCAGAAGGTGGCACTTTTCATTCTGACGAACAAAACAAGCTTGTGTTAGCATCTGCAGGCTACTTATACTGATCATTTTCTACTGCGGTGTGTGACACCTATTATGCGACAAAAACAAGTGCCTCAGAAGTAACGTGCAAAACGAAGACGTGTTGCTCCTCATTCACCTGTAGCTGCTGCAGCTCTCTGATGTTGCTTTCACACTGACCGATCATCTCCCTCATCTGGTTCTCGTGTTTCTGCTGCTGATGCTGCCTCTCTGCCTTCTGCCTCTTCTCCTCCTGCTGAGAAAACTGAAGAGCCCCACAGGGAGTGAGTTACTGAATAATCAACCGAACACCAAGTCAGACACGGAGTGTGAAACCCTGGGGCCCTACCTGTTTGATCTTCTCGCGGTCCTCCGAGGCGCTGCCTGTTGAGTTGATGCGGAGGCTCTTCTTGAACATGGCCATGCGAGTCTTGGCCTCGCTGCGCTGAATCTTGGGCAACCGGCTCTTCTCCTGCTGCTGCCGAGCTTTCAGAATCTCAATCATTCTCTGGTTGTAGCACTGCATCTGTTCCTGCTCCTGGAGAGACACCGAAAAAGAAGGGAAAACTTAGACGCACTTGGGAAGATTAGCGAGAGACACGTTCTCTTGTGATTTACATGCAACGACAAGTTAAATCTGTGTTTGGTGATTGGTGCAAAGAGGTACTGACCTTCTCGTGTTTCTTGAGGAGTTGATGCCTCTGGAGGAAGTACTGGTCTTTCAACTGCTGCTTCAACAACTGGTGTCTCTCATACAGATTCGTCTCCTCCATTTTCCATATAACAGACTCACGGTCTAATCACAGTTATCAGAACAGAATATGTAAAGCACTGCCCAAATGTAACTTCCCACAAAAGTGGCGTGGGGCTAGTATCAAGAGGACTCGAGGATGAAGTCACGTGGACAGGTCACTGTACCTCTGAGAAGTTGGTGCTTCTTGTTGAGGCATTCTCTCTCAGTCTCTGCGATCTGTCTCTTGTTGTTGGCGACTATCATCTTCAGCGTTGTGTCCAGTTGGTTCCTTTGATCCGCTAAGAATTTCTCCTCCTAATTCCAGCAAAGAACAAGTCAAGGAAGGGATGCAGAACAGAATGCATTTGGCTCCTTTGGGCTGAGTTTAGCCTGCTCAAATGACCACTGACCAATCAACATACCTCTTTTATCTTCTTTTCTTGGAAAGAAGTCATACTCTGTCTCAGGGATTCTTTCCGTTGACTTCGGGGCAGCTTATCAACGGAATGTTTTACCTAAAAAAAAGCCACATTTCAGGTCAGAGCTCAAGCAAGCCGTGAGAAGTTGTCATTCCTTGCTTTATATTCAGTCTTGTTGCAACAAGCATTACTTCAGGCAGATTGTTCTAAAAGTACCTCTTTTTTCCTCTGTTTTAACTGATCCTGGAACCTGCGGTGCTCTCGTTCCTGCTCAGTTTTGATGCGTTTGGTCTCTTCCTTCAGTTTAACATTGTGGTCTACCTCCATTTTCTCAATAGTTTGCTTTTGATTCTTCTCCAGATACTCCAGCTCAGTGTCATATTGCTTCTTCTTGGCCTGAGACACACCAACAAGAACGTTAGAATTTTAAATGGAAATTAAAAAAAAAAAAAAGCCCTTAATGTTCTGGTTTATGTCACCTATGTGTCCTTATTTATATCACCTGATTAAGTCTAAAACAACTGATGGTGAAGGTCAGGTTGTAAATAGTTATCTGCATGCTCGCTGAACTGCTGTTAATGTTGCAGGTTGTAGCTATCGAAGCGTCAACTCACATTCATATCCTGGTCAATGCGTCTTTGCATTAGCTCCCTCTGCTGCTCCAGTTTGGCGTTCAGAGCAGCCTGAGCACGCTGCTCTTCCTTCTGCAGCAAACGCAGCTCACGCAGCTCCTGCCGTCTGAACACACACGCAGCACCTTTACACATCTATGTCAACCTCTTAGAAAAAAGACTTCCAATTAATACTCATTATGAGCTTAGAAATCATTTGACATCATCCGTTTTCTATGCAGTGGCAGGCCAAGCCTCAGCATGGGAGAAGGGAGGGAAAGTAAACATCTTGGAGCAGGAAAGGTTTTCTCTGCAATGGTTTTGAGAAGCGAACAACCAGAGCAGCATCTTTTCTGACCAGAATGACTTTCAGGTTGGTTGTTCTGTGTGCTACGCCTGCAAAGTCATATTCTCACCAGGAGATGGCAGCAGTAGAACATTTTTTTTTTTTTTTTTAAGCCCGACAGCAGAAAGTGCTCATTTAAAACAGCATCGAGCAACTCCTGTCACAATACCACAGCAATAAAGCAGCATGGACCCTCTACCTCGAATAGTCATCTTCACACCACACTATAAACAACCAAAACATTTGGCTTTTCTCTAATTTTGCAGACCAAATTGGTGTTTTTCCCCATAACAGTTTGGGTCTTTGTGTACTCTAATCTTAAGAACCTAAACCCCTGGGGAACAGGGTCCTTTAAATAGTTGGCATTGTAAAAAACAACATCCAAAAGGCCACTTTCCACAGTGCTGTCTGAAGTCTTAGCTCAGGAATTAATAGACAAAACTGTTTATGGTCCTCAATTCCTAAGAAAAAGGCTTCAAAGATTCAAATTTCCAAGAAACACAAAGAGCACACAAGTCAAACTGTTTATCCAGATGGTGAGTACCGAGTACATGGATGTTAGAAGCTGCAGGAGTCAACCACATACCTCAGGAATCTCATCTCCTCATCTTTCTTCTCATCATCTCGGATGATCTTGGAGGTTGTCACACTCACCTCCACACCGTCGATGACAAACTTCCTTGTTCGCTTTAGAGTCTTGCTGGAAAAGGCCTGACAGGCAGACAGAGATCATTTAAGTTTAGGGAAAAAAACAGCAACCATATCACATTTGTTTAAACTTTAAGTGTTGATGGATACATGCGTGCACGTGTGTGTGTGTGTGTGTGCAGAGCTTTACATAAAAAAATAAAATAAAAAAACTGACAAATTCAGGGAACATTTTGTGTCTTTGTCAAAATCTGGTACGTATGTTACCCCCAACGCAACTTATCCACTGACACTTCGGTCGTTCAGCTGTTATGTTCTGCTAGCAGCTAATGTAGAACTGAGCCGCTAGACTACAGCAGAGCTCAGGGTTACGGAGCCCATATATGACAGAGGAATGATGACGTGGTTCTGACTATCTCAGCATTTTTACATACCATAGTTTTTCCAAACTGGGCCAGCTCAGTATAAACTGTCTGAGTTGAGAAACCATGATTGAAAGACAAATTGTGCTGTATTTTCGTAGTTTGTTGAACAAAACATTTCCAGACGTTCCATGAAGACCGCATTAGATTTTCAGTCAGCTTGTGAAAAAAAGGGCTCGCCGTCACTTCTTCAAACCTCTTCTTTAAAGTCTTTGTGAGTTCGTGTTTTTCAAATGGTCTTTTTTAAATTCTAATTAAAAAAAGACAGCTATGTGTGTTCTTCTCCAACATGCAGCAGGATGCTCCATCTGTCAGCACCATGCAGGAAGTAAATAATGAAAAACGTGTCCTCATTCACTAACCATGACACATCTTGACTTAACCTTGTTTTTTCCTGATGTCAAATATTAAATATTGGGCCAGAACCTAACAGGGATTTAAAGAATGGTCCTGTATTAGAGGATTTTGAGAGGATCCGAGCACAAATCTGTCATTTGCAATAAACGATGAGTCTGATTAATGAGTCAGAGTGTGGCTTTTCTTCATAGAAATAGTCGTCATGGAAAACTTAGCTTGTTTTGTCAAGTGCTTACGTGGCAGTGTCGCCAATCCAAGTAAGCCTCTGAAGAGTATATTTACCAAAATGATATGGCAGGGTTTATTCAGCAAACACTGGCTGACTGTCGTCACTTCCTGGGTCTATAAATGCTTTACATACAGTGTGAGGAGTGAAAAAACAATGAGCTGAAGAATAAGTGAGGCTCTTCATCGTGCAGAGGTTGGTGAGTCCACTCCCAGCTGAGTAAACAGCAGTGAAGTGAAGCTCCTGTCACAAATGATGCTACCTTTGCGCAGTTCTGTGCTGTTGATTGCCTTTCTGTCCCAACTGTTACATTTACAATGACAGTAAATGTGCTCGTGTGTTATTGAGTACACGCTGGCATTATGAAGGATGTGTTAGCTGTTTTCTCTTTCAGCCGTTTAAAGTCATCCGTGACTTTGTTGACTTCCCATCACTCTTCATTTACAAAATTGCACAAATGTTGTAGCTGGATTCACGTGCACATGCTCACACTGATGCTCTCGATCGTTACCTCTTTCGAGTGAACCCTTACTCGTTCTACCCCAGAAACAAAGAAAGCGGGGCAGATTGCCTGCAGTGTAATCCCTTCTGGAAAAACTTGACTTGCCGCAAACGGACATGACTCCATGAAAAGTCAATAGGATTTCAATCAGGGTCTGTCAGATGGACTCCAGAGGCAACAGAGTGACAATGAGCTGCATAGAAACATCCATTCACAATAGTGAATGCTGGACTGTGCCCAGACAAAGGGCACCATTGGTCCCTTTTGAATTAAACGTGTTGCATATTTGGCTTCACTTCCAACTTCTCGCTTCCCTCGCTCATTAGAATAGTCAGGGACACATCACTGAACTGAGATAAACCCTCTTCTGTAATATCAAGAGAATCAGCTTTTGTTTTTTTGGAGCCAAAACATCATCAAGTATCTGACATGGAATTGGTTTTTTTAAACATATTCTAAAATGTTTAAGACTTTAGATCTCTCTGTATTCTCCCCAAAAGGGCAATATGTGGTGTAAGCCCTAATGGGAAACAGGCAGTCCTCTGTCTCAGGCAGCTAACACCCACACCCCAAAACACAACATAATGCAGTTTCAGTTCCCTGATGGGTGCTGAGAAAAAGTTTTTCCAAGGAGGGGTTTTCCTACAGAGGCACGGAGCTGCCTCTGTACCTTTTTAACCCTTAAATAATGGTTTGATTTCACCATGCACGAGACATGAAACCATTCAGTGAATGAGGGCTCCGTTTCATTCACCTTCTCTGCTTCTACAAACCAATACAACAATATTTTGGTTCTTCCACTTGGCATTTAAACAACAAGTTTTATACGTCAAGGCAAGTTTCGCTTCATTGGGGACTCACCCTTGCAGACATGGAGATGCTCTCCTTGTTGATCGACATATCCATGTTCTCTGACATCATGCTGCCTGAATAAGAGTACCGTTTGTTGAAAATCCCTCCATTGATATAAGACGAGATAGTCTCAGTGTTTCCTCCAATCGATGTCCGCTCTGCAGTGCCCTTGCTTATGCTGCCATTCGGCCCAGAACGGGACACAGGGGTAGGAGCAGAGGAGGGTGTGGAAGTGGGTGCAGGGCAGGAGCTTGAAGTGGGGGATTCTCCGTGTGGAAGTGTAGCACTTTCCTGCTCCGTCACCAGGACCTTGGGCACATTTGGGTCTACGACAATGTCAATGTGTTCAGCAGGTGCCTCACTTTGTGGAAGAGATGGCGGCTGTTCAGTCTCTGGTGTCTCCAAAGCAACCTTAAAAATGAGTAAAAGTGTTATTGCTAAAATCCTTGAACAAACCACAGATAACATTTTAGGAACTGCAGATACAGTAAGGTTTCACTGGCTGAGCACCTTGTCCTCCTCCAGTGTGGGGGTACTCTTTCCATCCTCAATTCCCGAGTCTGAACTGGAAGTCTTGGTGGAGGCCTCGCTCTCAGATTTATTCGACTCGTGAATGACCTCATCGGTCAGCTTGTCTCCGTCCTCCTCAGGATCCTTTGGAGGGAGATTGTGACGTGGAAGGGGAACGGGGACCACCATGACTGAGTCCGGCTGGTCCTCTGTAAGTGAATCTGATGGCACCTCTCTCCCCGGTAAAGGTACCGGTGAGGTTGGGGAGGCCGTGGTGGGGCTCGGCGTGTGCTGAGACTGGTCCTCCTCCAAACTGGTCTGACTAGTCTGGCATAGCTCCTTGCCTGGAGACTGAGGGAACAGAGAGGTGTTGTTATGCACTGGTGCAACAAAACATTTGATGTGTTCAGGCTTTAAGTCGCAGGGTGGATTCCCAAATGTTAATGTTTTCAACCTTTGATTTTATTCCAATTGCTAATGGAGGGAGCAGTTCAAGCCTCCTGCGTTCAAGGAAGTAACTTTACCCTCTGTTAGAATAGAATGCAGTCAGTCCAGCTTTATACTCCTGGATAGCTACTTTAATCTGTGGCTAGGTTAGCAAATCTAGAGAGACTGCCCTGACAGTTCCAGAGTTTTACAGTTACTTGTGATTTTCTAACTGCACCTTCAGGATACTTACAGGGATATACAGTATAAGCAAAAGTGTTCCCTGCAGTAAAGTTAAGAGTCAGATGGGGGAAAAAAACATCCCCTGTTTTAATAAAGGTTTCCACAGATCCTCTGTAGATACTTGGAAACCACCCGTTTTTTTATTTAAGGGTCAGATTACAGCATCAGAACAATGAGCAACCTTAAATTATTTACTCCATCAGCGGTTGCGGGAAAACAATTGTTTTCTATACAGGAGCGAGGCTGACAGCAGCACCTATATTTAACCGTGTGTGGGTGTGGGTGAATGCCAGTATTCCGGTTTCTGTTCCTTTGTTTGTACTGACTGCACTCTCGCACTGTTACTTTCTAATCCTGTGCCCTCTGTGGATTTGTGAATGGCTTCTGCAGAACGGATAATCAATCCATCGTCAGGAAGCCTCTGTTTACCAAAAAACATGCTACTCGATGTGGGTCAATAAGCAATCATGGGATACACACACAAAGGGAGGAGGTTCAGGCAGAATTTGTGTGCTTTTCGGGAAATGGGTACATGTGCAGGTGAGTGCATGTCTATGTGATTACATGCATGGGTTTGAGCTCAATTACAGTGTTCTTACTTATCCATTTAAACCTTAAGACCACACAGCAAGAGGAAAAAAAGCTCAGTCACATTTGTACAAAAAGCGATACTTGTTCGTTAACAAACTGCCCCATTATACTGGGAATTTAAATCATGATTACCATTATAACCCATTAATTTTTTTAACTAAAGAAGAAAGTGACAAAAAAAGATGCAGGTTTGGTACCCCAGTGAGTTCCATGGTGTCGTCGTCCTCTCCTTCCTCTCTATTGTCCTCTATTTCCTCCATGACTTCAGCCTTGGCCTCGGCCACCAGCTCTATCAGCGGGCGGTTGGACGTCACTGATCTCACAAAATTGTGCTGTGGGCAGAGTTAGGACTGATGAGCATCTTAAATGAAACACAAGTTGAAATGATTTTTTAAAAAAATGAAGCCTCAATATGCAAAATAAAGTAGTTCCAGTCAAACACACTCGCACAGCAATATGGTGCGCGGAGGTGAGATAAAGCTACAAGAAACTTTCACTGCCGAGGAAACACCAGGCAGTTCCTGAACAACAAGCTGCTCCACAATGCAACTCTCCCTCTGACGTTGTGTTCAGACTGACATAAAACACCTTTTATATATATATATCTGAAAAACACTGCAAACAGGGCAAAAATAAGTTGAGCACAAGGAAAACAAAAGGCTAAATTAAAAGATAAGTGCAGCTGAGATAAAAGGCTGATCATTCATTATTCAGATGCTTTGCTCTACAGTGTAATTTAATTAGAGCAGCTGACAAAGGGAGAAAGCTAGAAGTGATATTAGACCATGAAATGTGTAGGGTGTGTGTACATGTGACCTCGACTCTGCCCGTGTGTAAAGGTGGCCTCAAGTCTTACATAACAGTTATGTTGGAGAGAATAAGATTTCAATGTTTGAATATGAAAATCCATCCTAAGGTGAACCGTCACAGATGTCTCATATTGGCTCACACCAGCCCATTTAAAGCATCAGATAAAGTTCCACTTATGACACAAACAAAACTAACGTTCAACTGTAAAACCGTTTCTAGGTTTTAGGATTTGAAATCTTTTCAAAAGGTGCCACTGCTTTAAACTGAATTACCAAATAAAAAAAGAGAGCCACTTTTATATTATGCTGCAGGGTTGTTTTATGATTTTATAACTTCCAGAGCTGCACAGATGGATATATAAAGACAAACTCACCCACCCAAAGTGGCTGAAATACCAACGACCACACACTGAGCGATCTGCCAAAAGGTCGTTCATAACGTGTGGCGGTGAAAATGAGGTGAACACTGCATCCCCAGGACCTGCTGCTACACTTCCAGTGAAAATCTAACATGAAAGCTTGTATGCCTTCTCCCAGAGAGCTGGACTTGAAGCTAGAAATTAAGTGTTGAGAGGGATCGGACATTGAAGGGCACAAGTAAATAAATAGCCCAACTCCTGTGTGCAGGCTCTTCTTCCCTTCATACGGTTCTACTACGAAACACAATCAAATGAGACATTCTCAGAGGAGAAAGCTTGATGCAGCTCAAAAAGAAAAGAACTGAGTTTCTTCTTTAACTCTGCGTCCTTACACATCAGCGTCATTCTTAAAGACTGCGGTAACTGGATGCTGACACGAGAGCCATAACAGACTTAGTACTCAAACAGCAAGCCAACAATTAATCTCATGATAGGCAACTGGATTAGATGGTAGATTTATTGTTTTGCCTATAACTCAAATTAAAACCAAGCAATACCAGATATTCATACATGCTGTGTGCTTCTTTCCAGTTGTCCGGTACATCCTTCTTACTGCTGCGTTCTACACAACCAGAAACCGAGTCGGTCCAAAAAACAAAAGAAATGCCAACATAAAAACTTTGCAACTTCTGCTTTTCTTTAAACAACATCTTAGAAAGGCAGACTAACCCCACCAAAAAAGAATGAGACGACACCAGATAATTACAGTGTACAAACGCGAGAACATTAATTAGCACAGCAATAATTTCAATTTGCTGCCTCCTCCCTGACTTTTTTTTTTTTTCATGCTCGCCTCACAACTCGCCTCAGGCTGCCAACAGAGCACAGAGTTGCACATCAGATCTTCAAATGTGACACGATCATTCGTGATAATGGGACTGCGTGCTGAGTTGTCCTGTGTCTAAATGTTCAGCATTCAGAACTGTCCAGTTGTCATAAATGTGCTGATTATAGCATGTAAATATTGATCAAACCTGGCATGCGATGCAAGAAGTTGCACATTCCAGCCACCAGGACACTGCAGAGCGGGAGCTTTATAACAACATTGAACAGCTCTTAAAAAGGTGTTTTATTGCAGTCATTTGAATGTTTGGACTCTATGTGAATTTGTTGCATGACATCAACTACAGTAGTTGCATCTGCACTTGATGGTAAGATATCATGTGGAGGCTGACAATAAGCAATTTCTCCAAAGATTATGGCAGAAAATTACAATTCTGAATCAAAACTATCTCGTCTCTTTTTACCTTCAGGTACCAGAAATATTTACAGAAGTGAACGTTGGTGAATTCAACAAACTGTTTGCTGCAACTGAGTAAATCAGACCTCCCATGCTCGGTCGAATCACGGTTCCCTGAGGCAAATCAAAGGAGAAAAAGCCAGACTGTAGTAGTGCTGCCTTCTCAAATCCAGCAGTGTTTTCTTTTTAACGATTGCCACGGATCAAGGTGTGGATCAGTGCAGCTTAAGTCCTCTCCTTTAGGTTTCATGTTGCTTTAGGCCCTAAGAGGCGGAAGATTTGACATGCACGGCTGGGTGTGAAAAGGTGAAACGTGAACAATATGGCCCTGTGAGTTTAAGAGCAGGCATCTGCGTGCGGGCCGAGTTACCTGTGAAGCGAGGAGGGCAGAGTGTGCGCTACCCACTTCTGTCTTTGGCAGGATAAAGTGAGCTTTTTGAACCCAGAGTGGTCAGTCCTCATGTCTTTGAAGGGTGAGTCAGAAATTAAGGTTTGTTTTTAAGGTTGAAGGTTATAATTAGGTAAAGTCTGGGGTGAGGATTAGGGTTGGGCAAGTTGTGATTTTGGTCCACGCAAATAACACTGGCTTGACTTTTATGTACCAAAAGTTCTTGAGATTTCTGGATCTCGTGAGGTGATCTCAAAAACAGCAAATTTACATTTGTCATTGCTCCGTATAGTCAACAGACCTCACAGGGGCTACTTTGTGCCGTGACGTGATTGTTTTGATACTTACAACATGAGCTACGTTAAAAACACCATAACACTCCGGACTAGGAGAAACTATGTGGGAGGGAAGCTGTACAGTATAATGAGCACCAGTCATTCAGATGGTGTGCCGCCCGCCGCAGTGACTGATAGTGTGTCATGTTGTTTTCTAAACATCTATTGCAGGCAAACATGTGGAACCGACGGATGGCAAAAAGCAAAGACTGGAGTTAAAACAAAGCAAACTAAAAATGACTCCGCTTTTAAAGTTTGATGACAGACTTCATGAAGCTTTGAGTTAAACTTTCATTTTCTCTTTAATTTAATAACACACCTCATTTAGTTCAGGCTACACTCCAGACATTCATCCATGACTGCACTTCATCTGATTTTCATAGCTAAGCACTCCATTGTAAACCTCTGTATACCACAGACTGCACATTGTGACTTGTTACACACACACACACACACACACACACACACACACACACACACACACTTCAACATCCACTGCAAAGCTAAATGTTAGGCTTTCATCACACAAGTATCTGCAGGCGTAAGGAGCAGCAGGCATGATAAACATCTAAAACCTCCAGCACGGCACCAAAAAACGGACCGCACCCGTCCCGTCGCCCCCCCCGTACGTTGGAGAGCACAGCCTGAATTCCCAACGGGCCTGGGTTTAGGATTTTCATTTCTCTGCCTCCCTCTCAATTGGCCAGAGGTGGTGAGCTCAGGGTGGTCCCAGCACACTATTGGCTGAGAGCAGGAATGTAAATAGCTGGCATTCCCTCAGCTGTGGGATACAGACAGGAAACTGTGGCTCTGAATTTTAATAGATGCTACTCTTATTCTTTCTGTCATCTGTCTTGAAATTCTGGAAATGAAGAATCGAATGTTTCCCAGATATTCAAGTTTCTTTTCTGGAAACATTGGCCTATTTTGGCAATATCAGGGTGCACTTACATGGCAACCCGTAAGATGCACTGTCATATCAGCGTCACAAGTATTATGAAAGTAATCTGTCCACACCAACTGCTCTCAAACAGGCAGCAGTGTTCCAAAGCTGTAACCCCTCGTTTCCGGACCAGAGTCATAAAATCAAACACTAATCTGCTCTGCCTTGTCCTCTTTTTGTCTTTATCTTACATGGACATGAAAATGTGTGAAAGTACAGCATTATATGATATTCTATAGCTTGTAATTGCACCCATTTGTCTGGACCTACCTCCAAGAGCTGCGCTGCAGTTGGACGAGTCTCTGGGTTTTTGTCCAACGCTTTCCTCAAGAAATCTTTAAAATCCTTCGACCTTTGACAAACAGGAGAAAACAGCTTTGGAAATAAGAAAAGAGGAGCGAGGAACATGGCACAGGCTAGGAAGAACAGTGAAGAAAAACTTACTGTACAGAAATAATATGAACCAACAGATCAGCAGCACACAGCTGTTTCATAAAAACAGGGCTTTCAGTAAGCGTGATGATTCAGCAGCCTATCCTGGTCTCTCCTTTTGGAACCCAATAACTTTGCTTTTGCAGCAATATATTCTGCTGCAATGGAACATTGAGACTGAAGGTGGAAGATAGGAGGACAAACCGATACACGGCTTGTCTAAAGTACTTATAAAACACTAAAGTGCACAAATGTTGTGAAAGAATGTAATGAAATGACTGGGGGAAATCCAGACAGGAAGATATAAGACAACGTTATCTCCGCCTGTCATGGTCTATGCTGCAACCAATAAATCATAGACTGTGCAAAGCAGCTTTACTTTCAGGGCTTTTCATTTAGGAGTAATTAAACACACTCGTGGAATACATGTCCCCCATTTCTTCTCCAAGCTTGCATAAATGACACAACACAGTCTGGACTAACATGCGACATATGGTTTCCGCACCATTTTTGCGGTTCATCGAGGGAGGGAGGATCAGACTTGGCGATCTTCAGCAGAACCCTCATGGGGTTGAGCTCGTGGTGTGGGGGCTCGATTTGTGCGAGCTCGATCAGAGTGATTCCTAGAGACCAGATGTCGGCCTTGTAGTCATACGGAGCATCCTTCATTGTCTCACACATCACCACCTCTGGGGCCATCCTGCAGCAAAATAAAGGTTAAATATTTATATGGGTGCTGCGTAGTGTGGAACACAAAACACCTGTGCCTTTTAGCATAAAAAACAACCACATTCCATGTGTGACCACACTAACGATCGATGTTTACAATGTCTAGGATCTAAAAATATTTCTACAATCTTTGTCATAAAGAGGAAAGACACAGAGGTTGAAATCTGGAGGCAGGTCGCCTTCTGTTGTTGACTCCGTTAATCCGTGCAGTAAAAGAAAACGTTGCGTATATTCTTTCCAGAACAGTATTGTGCAACATTGGAGCACAGTGGAGTTTAATTTAGATGGGAGTGTCCTCAAATCAGCCACGACTGATGGATGAGCTCTGGTCAATGGTTAACAGCTTTAAACCATACTTTATTGGGGATAAGACAACAAAGACAATAGAACAAGGTTCACAGAGGAACCTTTCTGGTTTGTCCAAGTTTAGAGAAGAGAACTGCACCGTGGTGGGAACAACAGAGGATTAAAGCACTGAACCGAGGTTACGGTTTAGTCTGAACACGACTTCATGCTTTTTACAGATATTCTGAAAGAAGCAGTGAGAAACAAGTCTTTTTAGAAGAGTAATAAGCCTAAATGTCTGTAGTTTGGGATGTTGCTGTATGCATCACACCCAACTATATTTCCTTTCCAAACCCCTCAGAGTGTTCAGGGAAATGCAAAGCTTTAGGCACCACCGTTCTATTTTTTCTGTTTCTGTGACTGACGAAGAAAACTAAAGAAGACTTTATTTTCAAAAGGTTCAAAGTTAACAATCACACAATTCATCATTTAAACAATAACATTTACTTTACTTCCATATTTTACAGTTTTCTAAAGACTATAAAAGAAAGGAGGCCAAAACAATAAATGTGGATTTCTCGAGTTCCCTTTTCATCTCCAGCTGTTTTTGCAGCAGTTGGCCTCTTCATGACAATCAGTTAAATCCATTCTTCTCTCTAGCAGTGAAATGTTTCCTGTGCCACTAACTGCAGCACAAGCCCAAACCATGTTCGCTCCTCCACCGTGCTTAACAGTTGAGGTGTATTTTTCATTGATCTCTGCATCCTTTTGCACTTTTAAGATCACTTCAAAGTCTTTGAAGTCAAACAATGATTTGATTTGCCTTCAAGTTTGCCCTTTGAGTTTCCTTGATCTTCCAGACTCAACATGACCTCCATCAGTCCTGTTAACTTTCAATTATTAACCATATTGCACACTGAGGAAATGGTGCCATGAAAACACTTCTTATAGCCATCTGTGAACATCGTCATTTGAATTTTAAGGGTGCTCAGCAGCCGTTTATAGGAGTCTCTTGATGCCAAATACTTTCCATTAAAGCTTTGAAATGTGTGTCTTCCGGGCTTTCCTTAAGACGATTGTGAACTATCCAAAAGCCTCGACAAGCTCATAAAGATCTAAGAATTTGTGAAAAGAAAAAAAAAAAAAAAAAGCTGAACTCTATTGGGAGTGCCTGTACTTTTACACACCAAGGAGCTCCCTACAAATCTAAAACTGTACACAACAAAAACAAAAAGATTATCTCACCAAAAATTATGAAAGCAATCTAAGTTTGTGTCTTTCGGAGGCAGGTTTTTCCCAAACTTTTGCATGTCGCTGAACTGGTTCGATATATTTGTAGACGATGTTCTGATTCAGTGAGCAGGATTGTTAGATGGCCCCTTTCAAGTCTAGCATCAAGGATTGTCAAGTGATTACCGAACTGCACGAAGCAAAGCACAAATCTCATCAAGAAATTTTAACCTTGCTTTTTTCTTACCAGTATGGAGTTCCGATGAAAGAATCTCTTCTTTGTAAGGTTTTGGTATTTTTTGCAGACACGCCAAAATCAGCTGCAAGAAAGCAAATTATTAGCAAATTAGACAACACAGATATTCTCTTGTGGTATTTAACATTGAGTTGGAAAGTTCTCATCGTTTTTTCCCCCTTTTTGAATTACCGTAGACCAGCAGCTTCTAAAGCTTTCACGGCATTGTGATGGGCGGAGACACAAAGCCAGATCCAGAGGATTTATAGCAGTCCTGTTTACCAAACAAGTCCCCTCCAACTCCCTTACAAAACCCTCAGATTACAGGGGTGTCGGGTTTTTTTCTCTCTGTAAGTTACAACATGATGTGCGGCACAGCCACAGCAGAGAGGTGTTTGGCCAAGATCCAAAGATTTTACACACAAAACAACATTCTTACTCCTTCAATTACTGCCATGTTCTATTACGGGGGACATAAATGGCTTTCAGTTTTTACAGAGCACAGTTCAAATATCGCCGACCCTCCAAACGGATCATTCCAACTGCTGCAGTTGAGACTGTAGCGGAGCAAAACTGTACCTCCTAAAGAGGAAGTGACCAGTTCAGTGCTGTAAGCCAGAAAATCCTTAAAAGAGTCTTCAAAAGAACTATTGTAGGTATATGCAAATATTACAAGGCATACTCATACAGCAGCACATTAAAGGGAACTAAATGAGCGCTCAACAGCATGTTTTAACTAGAATCCTAACAGACAAGATGCGTACCAAGATACCTGGGCGATTCATCGCCAATAAAGACCTTTTTAAAGATGTCCCAAAAACCTGAAGAAGGCTGCCGCATCAGCTTCAATCTTGTGTCTCATTGGCAAATTTGTTGCATTTGGCTGGCCTCAAAGACAGTTGATTGCTGCCTTGTTTGAATTAACATGTAGTTAGAGAAGCTTGGAAATGCTTAATGAGTCCATGCCATGACATAATGAGCTTAAAAGAGGCAACTCCCAGTGATTATATCTAACTTTGGCCTGTTGGGGAAGAATACAAGACAGTGGGAAAGAATCCATGACTGGAAAGTACAAGTCCAGATCAGTGAGTCCAGTGTATCTGACAAAAATCATTCATTTGATATTAAAGCACAAAAAAGGGAAATGGTTGGAAAACAAATTAAAGAAAAGTGCAGCTGATTCCAACAACACCTGTGTGAAGCTCTTAGATTAGCAAATGAAAAACAAAAGCATCACGTGCACCAAAGACAGCTAGATATTCTCGTTCTGAAGTTTTACATCCGATGAGCCAACTTTCTGAACTGACATTTCCTTCTTTTCTGGAAAGCCACACTTTAATCCAAAACACACGGGCTTTTGGGCTGGGTCCACAACTTCAGCTGTGCAATGTGAAGAATGTGGAGGAAAAAAGCCAACGAAAAGAAAATATGCAACATTCTCAGAATGCAGTTTTCCCACACAATGCTCGCTTATGATCCTCCGACAGCGCTGCAGGAGGGACGCGGGGCCTCTAACCGTGTGTGTGAATAACACGCATGTATGCCAAAGAAAGGAGATGACCTTCAAAGTGCAATGAAGGTTTATCTGAGAACCTGCATCATTTTGGCAGTAAAAGGGTTTTCTCTTCAAAAGATGAAATATGTTTAAACAAATCACGGCGCAAATTTTGCAATTTAGAGATTTTTTTTTGTTATTGTTGATTCTCCATCATAAAGTAAAGCACTTCCCACTGGCTTCGCATGCAAGATGGCACAGAACATCCGATCACCTGAACCCTTACCCAGTTTGATGTCCCCATTCAGCATGAGGAGGATGTTACCAGCCTTCAGGTCTCTGTGGATGATCTTAATGCTCTGAAGGTAGTCCAAAGCCTCCAACATCTGGCGACAAACCACCTTAATCTGTGGCTCTGTAAGGCCGCGATCCAACTCTGATGAAGGCAAGGGAGGCGAGATGGAGAGGTTCAGTATAGAGTAAAGACGAGAAGTTTAAACAAAAGCAGAATGAAAGAGTTGACGCTCAGAAGCTGTTGAGCGCACACACTGCACAACGCATTTCTAGTTTACATGCGCTCGTGGCAAACAAAGCCTTGAAGACTGAAGTAGTGTGTGAATTTTAAAGGGAGCATTACAAAATAAACCTGGGATATCAGATCAGATAGTGTTACTGGATAAGTAATCCCAGATTAGGATGACCGTCTTACATCCAAGCTAGTCCCGGCCCACAGACTTTACTCTACTTTGTCTGTGTTTGGTTAGCTGCAGAGCGGTACAGGCAGTAATGAGGATGTGGATTATCCTGTGAAAACAGACCAGGGGGGTTTCCCACACCCGAGGACTCCACTGTGTCTGCCTGTGTCCAGGTACTCAAAGCCAAATTGGGAAAAAATGTAGAAGATGGTCAGAGCACATAAAGAGCCCTGTAACATAAATGATGCTCCGATCCAGAGCTCTGCAACTTGGAACAGGTTTTATCACATCTGTGCAGTTCTTCAATGTCATTCATGAATGGACAAGACCGACGTCGATGAGGAAGGTGGTGTTAAAGATACAGAGCACAGAAGAGGAAGGTGGTGTTAAAGATACAGAGCACAGATGAGGAAGGTGGTGTTAAAGATACAGAGCACTGATGAGGAAGGTGGTGTTAAAGATACAGAGCACTGATGAGGAAGGTGGTGTTAAAGATACAGAGCACAGATGAGGAAGGTGGTGTTAAAGATACAGAGCACAGAAGAGGAAGGTGGTGTTAAAGATAAAGAGTACTGATGAGGAAGGTGGTGTTAAAGATACAGAGCACAGAAGAGGAAGGTGGTGTTAAAGATACAGAGCACAGAAGAGGAAGGTGGTGTTAAAGATACAGAGCACAGATGAGGAAGGTGGTGTTAAAGATACAGAGCACAGAAGAGGAAGGTGGTGTTAAAGATACAGAGCACTGATGAGGAAGGTGGTGTTAAAGATACAGAGCACAGATGAGGAAGGTGGTGTTAAAGATACAGAGCACAGAAGAGGAAGGTGGTGTTAAAGATACAGAGCACAGAAGAGGAAGGTGGTGTGTTAAAGATACAGAGCACAGATGAGGAAGGTGGTGTTAAAGATACAGAGCACAGAAGAGGAAGGTGGTGTTAAAGATACAGAGCACTGATGAGGAAGGTGGTGTTAAAGATACAGAGCACTGATGAGGAAGGTGGTGTTAAAGATACAGAGCACAGATGAGGAAGGTGGTGTTAAAGATACAGAGCACAGAAGAGGAAGGTGGTGTTAAAGATAAAGAGTACTGATGAGGAAGGTGGTGTTAAAGATACAGAGCACAGAAGAGGAAGGTGGTGTTAAAGATACAGAGCACAGATGAGGAAGGTGGTGTTGTTAAAGATACAGAGCACAGATGAGGAAGGTGGTGTGTTAAAGATACAGAGCACAGATGAGGAAGGTGGTGTTAAAGATACAGAGCACAGAAGAGGAAGGTGGTGTTAAAGATACAGAGCACAGATGAGGAAGGTGGTGTGTTAAAGATACAGAGCACAGATGAGGAAGGTGGTGTTAAAGATACAGAGCACAGATGAGGAAGGTGGTGTGTTAAAGATACAGAGCACAGATGAGGAAGGTGGTGTGTTAAAGATACAGAGCACAGAAGAACACAATGGGTCTACCTAGCATATTGGCATCCATAGCACCTCCAGGGCAGAACTCAATCATGATCTGTGAGAGAGAAGAGAGGAGGCGAGGTTAAACTTGACCCAGATGTATAAGCACACAACTCTCATGGCAAAAACAAGAAAAAAAATGCGTGGAGAATTCAGGTTTTAGCAGTAGCACGCTATACTCAATTTTCAATTTTAAGTAAAAAGTAGAAAAAAAACAAATGAAGTATTAGAATTCATCCCTGTCCATGAATGAAAAAAAGTTATGTCATCACTCGTTCGGCATCTCTGAGCACAACACTATGATACACACACTTTGTAAAGTGATGTAAAGTTGAAGCTTGTGATTAACTGCCAGGCTTTAATACACACACACTCCCTGGAACACAAAGCTCAGTGCCAGTGAGCTAAAAAGGACAAAAAAAACCTCCCTAAATGGCGTCTTGTTTGCCAGCAGCAACTCCCAGTAATCACCATACATATCTTCTACCTAGTCAAGATAGTATGATTCCCTAGTGGGAATGGAGATATCGTCTGACCTGGACAAGGTGAACAGCAGCTTATACACTTTGACTCCAAATGGTCAGAAATCAACCCCAGGTGGTGTGCAGCATACCTGCTGTGTGATCTCACTCATGTACAAAAGCCAGAGTCTCCGACTGTTATGACAACCCAGTCAAAGCATCAGTCTGGCACTGGGCAGGGAGCGGCGTTTTAGTCAAGCCAGTTACAAAAACAAAAGGTGTGTTTGTGTGCAGACACATTCGCACCCACAAAGGGAACATGTGAATGCGAGAAATGACAACTGCCTCCACGCACGCGGCCGCATGGAGACACACGCATACAGAAACAAGACGAGGAATGCCAATCTTGGTATGCAGCTACCGAGTGGAACAATGTTCTTTTGTGAGGTTTAGACTGACAATCCCCAAAAGTTTGGGTTTTGTCATGCGTAATCAAGGACATTTTCAACTCTGTCTGTTTAAAAGACCGTTTCGTATCTCAGCTCTCTAAGCAGCACATAGCAGAAACGCAGTCTGGTCTCAAATGCTGCGAATGTTTACACTTCCACGCTGTATCAAAGGTCGCCCCGTTTCTGCCCAGTGTTCACGTCAAGAAAGCACAAAAATATCTTCGTATTCAAGTGACTGAACAGGCTATCAGATGGCAACAAGTGGATCATAAAGACAGCAGCTTTATCATAGTAGCTTAAAAAAGAGACAGCACATTTTTGGTTTCTTAGCCTGATTTTCTTTACACTGCTGCAGGCAACAAATTATGACAACCAACCAGCATGATGACCTGCTGGATAAGGTCTGCGATCTCCACTCGTCTGCCCACCTGATGCAGTTGGCAGGAGGTGAGGACATCATAAGGAGAGTGTGAATTCTCTGCATCATTCACTGACCACCTAACCTTCAACGTGAGAATGAAGTTGGAATCATAGGCTAAACCATAGACCTCCTAACTATGCACAAACTGTGACACAAGCCAAAAGCTTGTAAAAATATCCACAAAGAGCTTTGTGGTTTGAAAGCACACACCCCGTGCAAGTGTTTCATTAGGAGCACAAAGGGAGGGTGAGTTTCAGCACAAACCACTTCCCTATTCCTTTTCACCACCTAATGCGCAAGATGTCTTTTTGTTTTTCTTCTGCTTAAAGTAACCCTGAAAAATCAAAGGAACTATGCACTGTAGCAGCCGACCAAAACAGCCGTACGCTACATAACTGTGTCAGGGGCAACTGTGGTTTGTGTTCTCATCAGATTCTATGCAGCAAGTTTGATTTTTTTATTCCCCCAGCCGCCTGAAGGAAGCTTGAGTGACACGTCGAGCTGCCGTGAAGAATGTGCTCCAACTGGTCAAGCTGCATGCAAAGCATACCCGCTGTGGGTGGAAGGAGCACGCAGACCGAGGCCTCGGACACACAGGAAGCCCTACAAGTTGACCAGAACAAACTGATGCATCACCTGCCAGCATTTCAGCTGTAATATGAAGTAATAGAACTTACAAACCAATTAGAGGTCTGAGCAATGAATTAGTACTTTTAAACTCAAGATATTTGTTCTACTTGGGAGAGTTACACACCTGAGCCAAACTGATATGAGCCAATATTTTACATGAGCCATTTATACGCTTTTAGCGTGAATCATTTCTTTTGAGACCAAACCGAACAAAAAATACCTAAAGGAAGACTTGAAATAAAAGGACCAGGCCTCGCTGACTCTGCAGAGTTCCTTTAATTCACCGCTTAGGAGTCTCACAGTGATTTCTCGCCTCATTATGTCCAAGGCCAAAGGAAAGCAAAAGGTTGTTCAGCAACAAAGACCTGCCTCCAAACGGCAGTGAAGAAGAAAAGAAATACGAGCCTACAGTACATGTCTTTATACTGCGGGTGTAACAAGGTCGTTAAAAATCTCCCAGCCAGAGACGCGGTCATTATGTAAACATTGCTGTTCACATTTGGGGACAGACATTACGGACACAGCTCTGAAAATAATCATTATAATGATGATAGCATCAATACTGCTTTTGCATGTGTAAAAACATAAAATCACAGTAAGACCAACATTGTCTCTTACTTATTTGTCAAAGTAACACTGAATGCAGACTAAACCAAGGTTTCTAAATTCCCTCAGAAAGGCGTGTCAGCCTTTATAGTCTCAAACTGGAGCGAAATGGATCCTGACAATTAGCTGCTTTTCTACAGACGGGCACAAAATGAAAGGAAACCCAAGTCGAAAAAAGTGATTAAATGGAAATGCTTTGATGACAACAGTAAACCAAACAGTTTCAGATGGAGGAGGGGCCCGCTGAAATAATCGCACATGCTTTGATTTTAGGGGGGAAAAAATGTAGCTATTATGTAAATGTGTAACGTAGTGATTAAGATGAATCGAGGAGAAAAAAAAAAATCCAAGCATTCAAACAAGGCATTTCAGGATCAGGAGCTGTGTGTTCTGAGGGGGGCATTATCTCCCTTTGCAAGGGACTTTGAGCTTTGTTACGTTACAGGCATTTTATATGTCCTCATAAAGCAATTAGCCAGTCTAATCCTGCCAGTGGCATCTATAAAAGTTGACTCTGATTTTGTATCTACAAGGCAAGAGCAAAAGATCTAAGTGACTTTAAAGAAGGTTCATAATTTGGTGCAGACGGCAGCCGCTTCAGTCCCAGAGACTGCTTCAACGGCTGGTGCCTCAACGCGAACGTCTACAAATGTGACATCTTAGTGAAGATCCACAGCAAACGGTATCTGTAAATGGATTTGAAAATAGTGGCTGATGGTTTACATTTAACAAGCATGATGCATTACTGCTGTCTGTTGGGGAACATACGGTTGAAAGCATTCTCAGGACCGATCGTGTGAGTGCAGGATGTAATCAGTAAAGAAAAAAAAAAAAATGGAACTTCCGTCTTCCCAGTACAGTTCCAGAGGGCAGTATTATCAATGGCACCACAGCTGGTTAGGCTGCTGTGGCTGGTGGAAGCCCCATCACCCAACGATAAAACTTTGTTGGTTTTCTCTTTGATTTTTGTCTCATGTCTGTATTTTCCCATTTACCCCTGTAGTATCTAGACTTTTAGACAGTTTTAGGAGTTCTGCCTGGTTTATGACATCTACACATCTTAAATTTCAGCCCCCTGTACTAAACAATAAAGGAGGATAGAATTTTGCTTGTAGTGCTTACAGAACAGAAAAATATTGCCATATAAATCCCCCAAAATATCCCCAGAGAGACAGCATCCATTTTACTTTAACCTTTTTCAAATGAAGAGATAGTCTCCATCTATTTTTTTTATTTTTTTATATCTAGTCGATATTTCTTAAAGGGATACGACTACGGGCAAGAGAAGATACAGTTTTGCTTAGTGAACATCCCTTTAAATAGACAGGGTTGCTTATTCAAACAATACCAAATTATGTCTCCTGCTCCGTGTTTAATGTCTCGTTGTCCATCTGTTTAACAGCCGTCCTCCATTCTCCCCGTCTCTGTTCATTCTTTGCAGTACGCTGATGTCAGCATTACGTTAAAGGCCCTCTTTTTCTCACGCTGTGGGCCTGGCTGCCTCGCAATCCTGAAGACCAGATTGTTCCCTGAAGTGGAACAAACAGCTTTTCTCTCCTCTTTCCTCCTCTAAACTCTCTCATTCTCAGTAGAGAGCACCACTGGTGGGTCGGTACTGGAATGCGGCAGCCAACCCAGCCCAGTTCACCCATCTGGGGGCTACAGAGGCCTGACCACCAACCATCGGGCTAATTGTTAGGCTCCTGAGGCTTGCACATGCACCTACAGAAAAGTCAAGCACTGCTCACCCTGTCTAAGTCTCTGAAAGAACTGAAAGAGGAAATGATTTTGCACCTGAACACAGCTTGGAGGTGAAATGTTAAAGCAAAGTCTATGAGTCTGAAACCGCAAATACACACAAACCCACCGGGGTGGAATGTTTGTGCATTCAACTTCTTTGCATAAACAAACAGTGTGACAGAAAGCACCGCTGAGTGATGGAAAAGGTTCACCTTTCCACATTTAGGAATTCCAGCTATGGCCAACACAGCTGTGGCCAACTCCGGGACTGTGGGTCATATCTTGTTGCAAGTCGTCCATCAGGTTAAAGGTGTGTCCAGTTGGTGATGTACTCAAAAAATGTTAAGCCCTAATTTTGAGATCAGTTTCTTTGAGTGGATCTTAGGAAGTCATTGAGGAGTCCATCACTGCAGACTGGATTCAGTCCAACTACCTAAAACTAAGCATTCACTGTATATCACTGGCATTACCAGAGTTTTTGGCTGCTAATGTGCCAAAAAAAAATAAATAAATAAAAAAATCTGTCATTTTCAGCAACCTTTGTTGTAAAGAAGATCAGCCGAGTGAGCAATACCATTATGAAGTGCAAGGCACCCCACAGCGAGAGTCTTTCATGGCTTCACGACTCAATCATTATTAACCTGTTAACAATTCAATATATGTAGCTGAGAGATGCATCTCAAGGCAATACCACCTTAAAATGCAACCTAAAATGACATTCAGGACATCCTTTTATTAAGAAAGTGCTTTTTCTGACAGGTCAGCTTCACTCTCTTAAAAAGCAGCTGCTCAACAAGCGGTTTGTTGCCACATTTAGCATCTTATTTTTCATCTCTCACAAGAGAAATTCAAAGGGAAAAAAAGAAAACCCAACTATCTTTAGACTCAAGACTGCGCTGTAATTCCTCAGATATTCAAGGTCGTGCCCCAACATGAGGTCACTCTTATTTGCCTTGGCTGGAAAAAGCAGAAGATTACTGAGGGAGCTGAAGAATTTACTCTTGACCCAGTGTGCAGATGGAGAGAGAAGAAACGACTCGAGAGGAGAAAACACTGAAGTGATCTTTTTCTCTTGTTGTAACATCAGGGTGAGGACAGGGTCAATTCTGATACATTTCGTCATTTGTGGGGATCTGCCGTCACTCCCGTTTAGGCTATCCACTGTTCTCAGTCTTTTAAGGAAATATGTAGGTGCAATAAATGAACGTGGCTGTCAGAAAAGAGACGGAACATCTGGTGAGCGTACACATATATGGTTAAAAGGTTTGTTTTTCCACTTCTGTGATGATCGTTCACACTTTCGTGTTCAGGCCGTTACGAAAGCTTGTAAAGAAAATACTGCGGATGAGTGCAAAGACAGCGAGCACAAAAGATTTTCATGGGTTTTTTTAAATGTACATTTTGAAGTAAGAGATTGGTGTAGATAGGGAGAAAAAATAAAAAAAGAGTTAAAGCACATAGAGCAAAGAAAGTTGTGAATAAGCTGCGACGTAGAGAACGTCTACCTCATGTGATCGGCTTCGTGACCGATCAGCCGTATCCCCAGAGGAGCAACATGGCTGATACCAGTGCCTTTGGCATGAAAGAATAATTACAACATGTCCAAAGTTTGCTCGGCCCTCTCTTTGTAATTGTCAGAATCGCAGCTACTTTAGAGGGCAGATAAGCTCCCTTTGTTTTTAAGTGCCAATCTAATCCAGCAGCACCCCCGACCACAGTGTTTCCACGCAGAGACTCATGGACTGTTTGTGTAAATGAACATTTTGGGCTCTGACAAAAAGAAAAATAATTAAGTCTGTTTGATGTTTTTTTTTAATCATTTTGTTCTTCTAAATCTCTGATTAGATTCAGAGGGTTTAACTGGCATAATGGTGCTCAGCAAAGGGTAATGAAAAGGATAAATAGGAAGAAAGAAATAAAGAAAGAAGTGGTGTGTGTGGTTTGCTCTTGGAGGTGGAATCACACCTCTGTGGTACTTACCCAGAGTTTGTTTTCATGATAAAATGCATCGAGCAGCTTGACGATGTAGCGGTGGTCACACTTAGCCAGGATGTCAATCTCAACTATGTAGTCCTCCAGCTCCTCCTCACATTTTGTCTCGATCACTTTGGCTGCAGCCAGGGCTCCCGTCTCCTTGTTACGGGCCTGAGAGACAAAAACATGCCTTGCATGAGGCTTTTGTTGTTTTTTTTAAAGGATTCTTGTATTTCGCTTCATGTCTTTTTGGGGCTAAAACATCTGTCAAAGTGAAAGTAAATTAAAGAGATTATTGGTTTTTATTTATACAAACAAATGTATTCTATATTCATATATACACATAGATAGAATTTTTTTTACATTACTTTCCAGTTGCAACTGCAGCCAAAGGGAAGCAGAAACATCAGGATCCACCACACAACAATTAAATGCTGACTAACATTTAAACAGAAAACAGGAAAGGAAGCTCCACACCCTGTTTGAGCAGCCGTGGAGAGAGAGAAGCCAGAAAGAAATGCCAGTGAGGCTACACTAAAACACCCACACACAAAAATGCAAAATTCCAAATGAGTAAACATGAACAGGTTAACCAGCGCCTTGCTGGTTAGAAACAAGAAGCCGCTGAATGAGTCACGGCTGAACATCACGTGAAGGACAGCATGTCGTGAATCCAGACGAACGGGATGTTGTGGTGAAACGCAACATTATTGTGCTATTATGCTTATCCTGCATTCAGACCCATGTGTTCAGTGTTGTGACTGCGGTGAGTACAGCCAGGACCATTTTGTTCCCTGAAAAGATCTGGCAGACAGCAAATGATGCCAGAAAAAAAAGGATAACAGACTCAGTCGGTAATTAAGAGAAACTTCACAGAGTGAGTTGAATGAACGAGAAAGTATCTGTTGGCTGTGACAAATCAAAGTGAGGGAGGGGTCTTCGTGTGTGCATTTGAGTGAGCACGTGTCCACCCAGAAAGACAAGAGACTAAACAGCCTGATGGGGGCTGATGCTGCCCTGCGAGACAGGGGCTGTGGGAAAACATCTGAACAAACACAGCAGACTCTCAGCGACACACACTGCTGCACGCCCTGCGTGTGTGTGTGTGTGTGCACGCGCAACAGGAAAACAGAGTTCCAAAGAAGCTGAACTGCCCCCATCAGAGTGAGTCAACAGGACGACTCCTCCTGCCATCCAATCATCAGTCAGTCAGGTAACGAGCCGCAACAGTAAACACCGAGACACTGATACGCCACTATACTGCCAACTCTGCTCTCTGCCGCTACGCCGAGGGCGCGATTTCAGCACCGGTGAGCATACTGCTCTGTGCCAACTCTCAAAAGGAAAAGTTCTGTACATTCAGGCTCATCTGAGTGGGTGGAATGATTTAGTTAAAAAAATCAAATTAATTCTGGACACCATTAGAAAGAACAAAGAATCATTTCCAACCTCACCCAGTGAAAGTTAACAACTTGTCATCAGGCTCAGACTGGGGCTGCTTTTGCACAATCAAAAGCTGACCCCCCGTGACCCAGCTTCAAAAGAGCCCCCTCTGTCACGGACAAACACACCTTAACATCTCAGTGGTAACAAGGCTGAGGAATGTGCCTCTGGGCCGCTGATGATTTGGGGGCTGAAGCAGGTACACAAAGGATTCGGTGCCTCAGTGCATTTATGCGGTGCATTTTTGTGTGGCGGGGGGAATGCATGACGTCAATGAAGCTCCTCCAGTATAAACTGTAAGCATGTGTGCTTGTTTGTAGGTGAACCTTACCAACTGTACACACTCCATAGAGAGGGGGAAAGCCTCCCAGAACACCTCAGTGCGTCTCACACAGGAAATCTTGACTTCTTACTTATCAGTATGACATCAACACACAAATACTAGGATGTTTGTACATATTATAAACACACGGCGGCAGGATGCCCACCTTACTTTAAACCTGCCGCCGCCACAGTTTGTGTGTTTAATCCATTACACGGTGCTCATTTCTGTACGAACAGCCCAACGCAACATGAAGACGGGTAGATAAAGCCTGACTTGTATCTGATTTTGCATTATGCAAGACACGATGTATTTAATCAAGTACGACAAATAAGTTGTAGGGTTAGGTGTCCCTCTGTAAAAATAGCAGAGGGAGGAAATCTCCAAACTGAACAATGGAGACAGCCAGACCCTTTTAGCAGAGCCATGCTGCTGTAATATGTGCAGAATGCGGTTCATTTTGCTGAAATACAAGAAAAAAAAAAAAAGAGTCTGTCCGAAAAGGATCTGCAGTGAATGATAGCACAGGGTGCTTTAACGCATCGTTTCACATTAATTATGCCTTCACAGGTGTGCACGTTACATATATACCAAGTGCACTAATCCATGCGGTTACTCCCGATAGAGCCTGAAGATCGCTGCCCCCCCAGAACCGGTTTCAGCATTGTGCCTCATCACCCCCAGAGATTCCTCAGAATTGTGCAAATTTTTTTTTTTCAGCCATATAAAGATGGTGAAGAAATCCCCAAATTCTTCCCAATTCTGCATTTTAGAAATCAAAATTCCTAACTTGTTGAACCAACATCCCTTGTTGTTTCAGTCTCTGCCGCTCTGAACTTCTGAGTGAACCGGCCTCTCCGGACGCTCCCTCTTATATCCGGTCATGTTGACGACCTGTTGTTAATTAACCTGAAAAGGAGGCACGCGTCTCATCAGACTGTGGTCTTCTGTAGGGACTGTCCCGGAGGTTTTTTTTATATGTATAAACGAGATACTGGCATCCAATTCAAAATGAGCAGATCCAAATTTGTCATCTGCTTACATCATATTGAAATCTAGTGTCTGTATATCTTTTCTTCTTTTTTAAATTAAACATTTCTGAATCAAATTAAATCCTCACCATCCACCTCGTTAAATCACACAGGACAAATGGATCTCATCACCTTGTATACAATCTCATGTGTTCATTGCTTTTCAGGAACCGTCTGTCGGCCGCTTTAGGAATGGTTCCCTGCAAAAGCACACGTTGCTGGATCATGTGTCAGCAGATAAATATATTCTAGTTGCTGACCGAGTAATTATACACACCCACACACATACTTCCAGTGTGCCATTTACCATTTGTGTGCATAATCAATCAAGCTGGGGAATAATAACGTGCAACACTGTAACAATGTTGATCAAGTTGTTAATGATTACTGTGGGTGTGTTGGCTTGAGAGAGCATTCCCAGATCAAACTGCTGTTCAGATGGCAAACCTGTAAAAAAAATGACTAAAATATCAAAAGAATACTTTAATCATCTCCTGTTTCAACTTAAACTTCTTTCTGCTCATTCAGAGGAGAAGTCTAAATAAATAAATCTTTGTGTCAACGGACCAGATGACTTCATGTGACCGATCAGAGGTCAGTCACCTCCAGGTTGAATGAGCACACCACGCGCCCATGTGCCTTTTTCAGCCTTGGTGCTGCGTTATGCTGTCTACAGTCAACACATGACTCCCTTCAGGGGGACTCATGTGAGCATGTCAGACCTTTGCCCACCATCATAAACCTGTAAACCACCTCTCCCCATGTCCCAGAGCAGGAATGTGTCTCACAGCACCTCTGCAACATCTGGCCGCAGACATCTGTAGAAGTGATGACCTCTCATCCAGATCAGCAGGGAAAGCACGTTAAATAGCCGTATGTAGATTACTGAATGGCTTTATAGCGGGAGAAGCTGGCCTTTAAAGATTACCTGCTTGCTTTGGTCCATTATGGCGCGTGGTCACGTGGTGCTGACAGCGGCGGCAGTGATAGTCAGGTTTCTTTACTAAACACTTGAAGGTGTCATTACTTTTGAAGACAGGGGTGACTCACTTTTCAAAAGCCTGTTTTTTTTTTTTTTGTCCACTATAGATTCAGTGGGATCCATTCAAAGGGCTACAAAAGCCTAACATCTTACGTGGGCTTTCTGCTCCAGGCTGCAGAAAGGCTGAATTATCGAAATGTTAAAATGCTAATCTGAGTCACTCTTAAGTCACTGCTTGCCTACAGCAATGAAGCTTTCTGAGAGGAGCTTGAGAGAAAAGAGGTTTTCCTTCTCTGGATTTTGCCTCCTGGGCAATGTACAAACTGTCTTATACCAGAGCTGATGAAAAGAAAAGTCACATCTCTCTCTCAGCTGCACTTCTGGGGCAAATTTAATCCAGCTGCTTTCACTTACACGATGCTCTTCAACAGATTCAGATCAAATATAATACAGTAATCTTATAGAAAACAAGCTTGGGTCAAAAGAATTCTACGTGGTCACGGAGTTAGTTCATCATAACTGAAAGAGGAATTATCATTTTGGAAAGCAAGGTAACTTATTTAATAACTTCATGCACAGAATCAGGGTGTAAAAAAATATCAACTTGAATTTCATTCTTTTAATCATCATCCAGTATGTCTACATGCAAATTTAAGAGCTCCACTCCCCTTTCAGCATGTATGATCTGGCTTTTTACAGTCGACTGATTGCGTCACGCACCAAAGCTGCAGAACTTTTCAGCTCTGCACATTTGGTATACTGACCCAAAGCTCAACATTCTAGCTTCTTTCATTCCCTTTAAAAAAAAAAAACACACACACACACACACACACTATGTGTTTATTTCCCGTTATAACTGGTTTCTTCAGCTCAGGCAACGGTGGAGCGTGCACAGAACATCCAGGCCATCCTGGGTGCAACGGAGTCTTTACAAACAAACATTCATTTGCTTTTTTGCTTACATCATGCAAATCTACGAACATATTTTTAAGAGGAACTAGCAACTAGATTAGAGCAGGGCATCATGTTACGACAGCGTGCTGGAACATGACTAATAAGTTACATTTTGGCTTCAGAGCTACCACTTAACTTTCCCCTGGAAATGCAAACTTCACACCTGATCTTATGACTAACCTCAACCTCAAAAATGGACAAAGTGAAGCACGCTTTCAGCTTTCAGATTTGGACTCCTACAGCTCACAGCTAAAAGGCTGACTGGGCGTTTAACAGAGAGAGATCAAACTCACACCAAACACACACCCTTAGATTAAGCAACCAGTCTCTTCAGGATGTGAAAGTTTTGGTCAACATTGCAAAATGTCCCACACTCAACCTTGAAGCAACAAGTCCTAAAGCAAAGCAGGTCACTGAGGCAGGAAACAATGATGCTTCACAAATGATTTTTCACTCCAATCATTCATACACGCACTGTGCTTTGAAAACCACGAACCTCATGACAGATGAGCAGAACTTCCTGACAACAGAAAGCAAGCTACAACTGACTGGAGTGCTGCAGTATCTTTATGTAGCAGGAGTGTGTAAACCTCCAGATTATTCAGTAAAGCTATCTCACACGCTGATGGCAATGTGGCTTAAAAAAAAAAAAAAAAAGGCTGATGAAAAGGTCCCAACAACAACCAGAACCTCCTGTACGACAGCGAGTAGACGCACATCTTTTAGCTGTCTGACACGGGACTGGAAAGCTTTACAACTTCTACTGTAGCTCGACAACCTTCGCTTTGTCTCAGACTCGCAGAGCGAGTAACAACGTGACCATAAGGATGACGGGGACTCCCATCAGGCTGAGCCCCCACCCACTCAGCTGGGCTCTTATCAGTCAGCGTGGGCTCAGCTGCACCTGGAGATTAGACCCAGGAAAACCCAGACTTAAAGGAGCAGTGCAACATTCACACTGACTACGTCTGAACAGATCACTCTCAAGTCTCGTATTGCATTTCTCATAAACCTTGTGGCTTTCTTTCTGAAAGAGCATGTTGAAACCGGCGCCCCTCCCACTCACCAACTCTGTGTTCGTCTTTGCCTTGACAGTGGAGGATGGTTACATTCGAGGTGATTTTTGAGGAAGACTTTCACTCGTCCCACAGTCTGTAATAGCCCGACAGTCTAAACTGGATAACCACAACACGTTTGACCCAAAAACCTGATGTGCAAAAATTAAGTTTGAACGGATTTCTCTAAACTTGATCCATGGACACTGCTTTTCTACCATCTGTAACTGGAAAATATCAGAACACATTTAGTCCACCTTGTAATTGCCATATGCACATTGGCGTATAAAGTCCTGGCTTTTAAGATGCTGTTAACTGCCTCTTGTTTTTTTTCCTCTCTTCACAGTGCCACAAAAATCAAAAGTTGCCATGCAGACATTGGTCTAAAATCTTAAAATTTAAGCACTTTTCTTCAGAGAGTGTCTGAACAAACAGAGCTTCCATGTAAAACACTTGTGCAGGAGCTAACTGACAACACAAGACAATTAAAGTTCAGGTTTGGCACACTGTCTTTTTACGCCTCAGACCTAAAAGGACAATGGGAATTTGACGGTGCGTATCCTCACAGCCTGCATGTGTCTATGGAAACGTTTCACCAGCAGCAGCAGCAGCAGCAGCAGGGCAATGTGCTCAGTGGCACGTGGCTCATTAATTACTCAGAGGAAGCATACAACTCCTATGTTTCATGCCTCAGTTGCAGTCACACTCTTTCAAACAAGTGTGAACACGCAGAGACAGACAAAAGTAAGACATCCTCCTATCAAACACTGCTCGTAAGAACAGTGCAACATTCTCCTGTAGTGATTGGAACTATGAGGGAGCCACTGCAAGTGGTTTCAATGGCACAGATCTTTCATTTAGCACGAGTCCAGTGAAGTGTATCGAGTCAAAAGTGCTGTGTACTCTCATTAAACTCAGCTTTAGGGTTATCGTTCTACTCCATCCATGCACTCACCCAGGTGGCCGTGTACTAATGTTTGTCACCAGGGTTTTATTACATCTAATCAGTATAAAAACATTTGCACATAAAAAGCAAGTGTGTGAATGTGACCCAAGCATGCAAACCAGCGTAAATAAGTGTGCTTTGTGATGGAGCATTCCTCCCCTGCCTGGACCAAAGTTACACAGCGCTGGAACGACACTCCGTCAGAGGTTGACTTAATACTTTGAAGGCAGGGAGAGTGGCTGAAATCTCTTCTCGTTTATTTTGGTCGTTAAGTTTATTTTAAGGAGACAACATCCTCCCTCGTCAATAAAAGGCTTTTTAGTTGAGCTGGGTTCAGACATGCAAACAGGAAGTGGTGTGACTGCACTGACCAAGGACAAAAAAAAGAAACTAGCAGCACTACAACCACATTACCTCCAACTCTCGTGGTGTCATTCAACCATCCCAACTCTCGTAAAACTAGTAATACTGGTATTTCAGTCACCTCCACCATGTAACTGTTGAATCTACTAGTGGAACTCCCACTGACTACTCCGACCCCTGCTCAACATATCACTGCTCCAATCGATGCAGAGACAGCAACTAGATGTTTTACGACAACTCCTAACACAACCCCCACTTCCACTGTCTCCTTAAGCTTCCCCCAGAAATGAGCTCTGAAAAATGCCCTCACATTGGACAAAGAAGCAGTTTGACAACAGACTCAGATTCTTAAACCGATGCTAATAGTTCCCGTACCGGGCGCCTCAAAGGTTATAGTCGCTGAAAATTAAATGAAAACATATCTGCAGAACGACACCGACGGTCCTAACTGAAAACTGGAGCAGTGGCTCCATAGTTTTTTCCCTCGACTGGATCACTGATAAATAAATGATTTGGTGCAAACTGCACAAATTAGCAGACTTTTGTTTTATTTCAAAGGAAAAGGCGCCGTGACAGCGTCTTAAGGATGGTGGGACGAGCTCACAAGCACACGTCTGCAGCCACTACTCCTCAGATTTGATTGAAAATACCAGATAACGTTGTTGAGCATCAGTTTGTGAATATTCGTGGTTCTTAAAGAAGGGTTTCACAGCTTCACCAGAGAGCAATGCATACTACTAAGAATTCTTTTCAGTAGTCTGTGAGATGTGATGTTTTATACTTTAAGAAAATCAATGTTCACATTTATTTTAAATTATCACTGTGCAACCTACTGAATTCATCACAAGGCTTTAATCTGTCAACAATAGAACACCAACTTTGTTTCCACATGCAAGCAAGTTTTAAAACTCTACTTTTGTCCTAGAACTGCCTCACTCTCCTGCTGCCTATCACACAACTGGCTTTTCTCTACACACCTGCCCCCGACAGAAAACTGAGCCTCTTCTCTCAAAGTCTAACTACGGAAAACATGTGCGATTCACCACCAGAGGCCATTCCCTCCCACACATGGGGTGATTATTCTGAGCTTTGGGAGCTGTGAGAGAAAGTCATTGGCCCCTGCGATGCAGTGTCTGTCCCACGACTTCCTCTCTTGGCCATCATCAGCTCCCCACTCCCACTCCTCCATCTGACAGCTACAGGTGTGGATCTGTCCTCCTGCAGCCCACTCAAGGAGAGGAAACCCAAGCCAAAGCACAGGCTTGCTATTTGAAAGGGAAAAGGCAAACATAGTGGGGACACACTGCATTTCAGAGAGCCTGCCTGCTACCAAAGAGCCACTTAATCTTCCTAAATGCATTTGTGCCTTTAGTTTCTTTTTTTTTACTGTGAATGCTCCTGCACTCATAATTTCAAAGAAGTCCTTTCCAAAGGTTAACAGCAACTGGTGCTCAGTCAGTTTCTCAGCTTCTTGGAAGCAAAGTAAAAAGACTTTCATTAATCATCAAAAAGCTATCCACAGACAGTCTCACGTGCTTCCCAAACTCACGAGACACAATTTAACTAAACATTTCAGACCTCTGACTATGTTGCCAATGTGAAACCTCTTCTCGAACAAACCACCCACTCAAACATCAAATATGGATGCATGATTTTGTGCGCAATGGTGAACTTTGAACATTCATCTTTCCTCCCATCTTCCCCCAGTGTGTGCACGCTTCAGCGAAAACAAGCTGCCCAAACAAGGTGGTCCGCTCTTAAAAGAGCTGCGTTTTCTGGCCGGTGCAGGATTCCACTAAAAGCATCACTTCTTCCAGCGCAGCTCGCAACACGTCAAAGGCTCCCAGTGTGCGCCACTGGGCCGTGCACACACAGAGGGTCTGTGCCCTGACCGGCCAGCACATCCAGATTAAACATCCCCTCTGAGCCAGAATCCTCCTGCTGCTGCTGCTGCTGAGGTTTGCAACAAACTCAAAGTGCTTTCTCTGCCCATGTGGCCTCACTTCATACTGAATTTACAGCCACGGTAAACAAGTGAACAAGAAGAGGAAGTGCAGTATCAAACTTTAGACGAGTGGTTTCTTTTTCTAAAGTCTCCACGAGCTTCATCCGCTAGTTGCTTTGAATGGAGTAACTGTTCCACTTCAACCAACGCTGAGAGTCACAGCTGAACTCTGCACCAGAAGCATATTTCAGAGATCTGTCATAGGGCCATGTCAGCAGCAGTCCACCAAGTGATTGCACAAGACAGACTAACAGCGAAAGGTATGATCTGTGGCCAGTAGTTAACACCACAGTGAAACACAGACACTTTGAGAGGAAAGAGTAACTTATTGACAGATGAGAACATATTGTTAGAAAGAGGTTCATGGACTGCCCACAGGTGCCAAGTGTCCCCTCAATCACACTCACCTTATAGACCTTCCCAAACGCACCGTCGCCAAGCTCTCCAACTATTTCCCACAAGTCGTTGGGGTTGATGTCCCGGTGGACATGCTCATACTGCTTGACTTTCTTTTTGATTTCAATCGTCGGCAAACGGAGAATTTTACTAAATCTTGCGAGTGCCATTATTAACAGTGCGGCAGCTACAACTACAACAAAAAATAAGAAAGAAAACGATCCGCAAGCTCGGATCTTTACGCCGAGAACATCACGCTCGGAGAGGCGCGCAGCTCCGTAAAGAACTATTTCTCTTCACTTTCCGCTCGTTTACGACCAAGAAATGAAACCGAGCTTTCTTTTTTTCTGTCAGATAAGTTATTCTACTCCATCCATTTCAGTCCCGGGCTCTGAGGTGAAAACACGTCACAGTCCGCCTCCCAAGCTGCGGCTGAAGAGCAGAACGTGCGACCACCTGCCGCCGCGCGCACACACGGATGGAGCTGGAACCTCTGAGTGTCTGGGCAACTTGTTGATTCAAACTGTGCGAAAAGGCCCCACCTTATTACTCAACAGTCCTGTCAGCGCCGTCATGGAAATGTAGTCCCTGAAGTCGTCGTCATTATAGCGCGAGCGCGGCGTCAGAACTTCATGTCCGGGTTGCTGCTGGGCGGGTCCTCTCCCGCGACGCCAGCAGCTGTCCCATCAACGCGTCTTCTGAGGGAGCCCTGTGGCAGGCACCTGATGTGTGGAGATTAAGTTTTTTTACAGTATGACACCGTTTTGCTGCTCACCCTACAGCACTGTGCTACTCGGTGCTATTTACTTTAGTCTTTTTAGTTAGTTTGTTTTTATGACAAAAAAAAAGATGACTTAGAGGTGAACGGATAGTTTGTCACAGTTCAGCAGGATGAAAATCCTCAGATAATGAACATTTAACGTTAACTCCTCGCTTCACATGCACAGGCAGAGCTATAGCGCCCCCTGGTGGAGCAGTTGACTCGACGAACCTGCTGACTGTTTAGACAAAGTGACTTTGGCAAATGCAAAACAAACAATCTCTGGGTATTGTCAACAATTATGTGGCTTGCGATCAACCGCTTAGGAATTCTGATAGATGTTTAAGCGCTTTAAGTCGCCAGTCTTTAAAAACGTCGCACATTTTCTGTCTCCAGCTTCTCAGATTTGAGACTTTGCTGCTTCTATGTTTTGTATCATGATGAACTAAATGTTTCTGGGTATTGGACTGTTGGTCACCTTCTGCCCCAGAGCAACAGTGATTGACATTTAATGGCTGAATGAATTGAATGAAAAATAGGTTAATGAAGTAGCCATAGTTTAAATGAAACAAGTTTAAATTAAAATGTGATATATATTACAGGCCTGTACTTGTCAGCTTACTGGTGATGGATAGTTGTACTGTAGTACATGTTATTGTCATCTTAAAATAAAGGAGAGACTAGCACAACAACAACAAAAAAAGTAATAATATATAAAGTGGATACAGAATGCCTGGACATCCCAGTTAAAATGGGGGGCTTTTCAGATGTAAAAGTGCTGAATGGCATCAGTACTTTCACAACTTACTTTAAAGTTTTACAGTCCATGTGAGAGGATCGTCTTTGCGCAGCCTTTTTTAAATCACCCCACAGATTGCTGAACATCGATCCTCTTTTGGTGAAGCCACTGATTTGCGGAGTTGTATGTGTGCTTTGGTTTGATGACGTGCTGAATTGAAATTCTCCTCCTCATTTTCAACTTCCCTGTAGACTCCTGAGGGGTTTGAGACTAAATTGACAGATATGTATGTATGTATTTCTCTAACAAGCTAAGCCTGGCTTGGATGTTTTGGCCATGGGCTGGTGGTACTGATTCCTCTTTCAGTCACAATCTCACACAGTCAGATAGTAAACCGGCCTGGGTTGTTAAAGCACCTTTCAAAGTGCTTACTTCATTCATTCCTCTTCTACTGTTTTATGTAGCAGCAAGTGATCTAACTAGTCACAATTTCACTTCAACAATGCCTTTATATTAACTGAAATGCACGTGTGACTGTTGAATCGTCTCAGATCAGTGAGGTGAAGGTTAAACCTCCATAAACTCAGACTTGAGTTGTATTTTCTCAGGAGAACCACATCCCTTCACGCTCACCTGTCTAACAAAGCAGTCATCATCAATCAATGCTTACCACATTCTATATTCTATTTCATTATTTAGACTGTGTTCTTACTCTCCCTATATCGATTGATTATTGCATTCGTCTTTGGCCCTGCTGTTTCAATTGCCTGCATTGTAAAAAGTTTAAAGACTAAAGATAGAAAGAGTAAGGTTTGGTCCGATCCATTGTTTTGGGTAGAAATTATAAAATGAATTGTGAAATACGAGGCAGTGAATTCAGGCAACATTTCCCTTCAGAGAGCATGAAGAAATTCAGAACAATACTTTAGGAGCTTAATCTATTATCTCTAAGGTAATATTAGCCGAATAATTAACTGCTGAATTATCAATAATGGGCGAGAAGACAGGTGACAGTCGGATGATGTCATGCTTTGCTTTGTCACCAGTTAAGCACCTCACTGTTTAAATGAGCCGTTGTGTTTCACCATCAGCTCTGCTGTTTTACTTTAATGAGACAGGCTTTTATTTATTCCGTCCATGTTAGTCATCTTGTTTGTCGAAACTTAACACAAAGCCAACATGACATTGTAGAATATTATCTGTTGTCAGTTTGCATTCTTATTAGTTCATTAATAGTTTCGTGACATGTCCTGTAAATCCCACAGTGACAACAGCCGACTGTATGGAAGCAAGCTCATGCAAGTCTGTACAAGCCCACAGAGGTTTCCACTTGTCTTATGACCTGCCACTGTTGCACACACACGTTTCCTTTGTTTGTCATCCACGACAACAGCTCAAAGATCCAGCGTGATAGCATGAAACATTATGTAAGTAAGTTTGTCATTTTGATCCATGATGAGTAATAGAACACTCAGAACTGCCTAAAAACCCTTTTCACATTTTGAGACGTCACAGTCAAAAAAGCACCACTAAAGAAAGTAATAATTTAGCAGCTTCTGTTGGCTCACATGGCTTACTTAGTTACTTGAGTTGAACAAATGCATTTTTAATACTCCTGCAATGGTAAAAATGAAAATATCAGCTGTAGATCATCCATAAAGCCACCCCACCCCAGCCCACCACCACCACCTTTTCAGAGATAGAGATGATGGTTGTCAGATCATTTTTAATTGGTATATCAGTTCCTGATTAACTCTGACATCCACACGAGGCTTCACAATGTTTTATTTAAAAAAAAGGTCATATTATTGTAGAATTTAAAGCTGATCTGTGTTTATTCACTTTGAAGGTATGTGAATTCATGAATAATACAGTTTACTTACACATAAGATACCTTTGACACGCATCCACTGACTTACACAAAAAATTTGTAAATAAGGCATCAAATCAAAAGTCTCATCACACGTGGGTTAGGAGGCAGATTATTAGAAGTAGATCTGTTCATCATGTCTTGGAAATGTCAGCAAATCTCTATGTTTGAGAATTTCAGATAAGAAACAGGAAGTAGAAATTTTTGGTTTCATAACTGCTGGTAACATACGTAGCTATATGGAAGAAAGTGTATCTGCCAAGGGCTGGTGGGTCTATGTTGCTGACAAAGTGGAGTTCTGCTCTAAATACTTTCACAAGGGTTAGGATTGGTTATAAAGACCAAGGATCTTGGATATTGAAGATATTGAGAAACGGTGATGAGACTTCACTATACTTCAGTGATTCTCCATACTGATTCTGTTTTACAAGGAAGTTTATTTGGGGATCGTCTTGTAGATTACGAGTTGTAGTCCAATGAACCCTCTAAGCATTTTCTGACAGAACAATCTCACCTTGAATCAATTGTTGTATCATTCCATGGCTGTTTTGGGGTGTTGTGACAAAGAAGAATAGAAATACCACTGTTTGGGAACAGAGGACAGTAGAGGATAGATTACCTAAAAAAGCTGAAGCCATTTTTAACACATTTCAAGCAACCTCTTCATGTTGGTTTTCTTTACACACTCCTTAAAATGGTATGAATATTATCATCAGCCTCCAGTATCTTAACGCTCCAGCGCAGCACAGTCATAGATTGTGAACACCAAGTCCTATCAAGACAAAAACATACCAGAAAACATCTGTGAGTGAAAGGTCAACTTTTGGTATTGTTTTGTTTGTATTTTTGTATTTCGTATTGATTCATTGTGTTTAAGCAGAAGTTTATCAATATGACACACTTGCAGTCACACTCCATTCACTGTATTTCCTCTATAATTGACCTTAGTCAGACTTGAAGCTGACTTTCTCACATCCTAGTCTTAGCTGGGCAGAAATGTCATGTGAGTTGGATGCAGGACACTGTCTGCAGACTCAGTTGTGTCTGACTTCACAGGTCAGGTAAACAGAATTAAACATCCACAGAGCATGGGACGGTTTTTATAATCTGCAGCATAAACCCTGCTCAATCCTGTCAAATCACGCACTGAGCGACCCATTAAGCTGCAGCCTCTCTGTTGTCCTTTCTTTGCTTCATTTCAGGCTGCAGTACCTAGGAGTGCAGCCCAGCAACAAAAATACAACCCCTGGCAAAAAACTATCCAATCATCTCGCTTGGAGGATGCTGATTCAGCTGTTTCATTTTATAGGAAAAAAAAAAGAAAAGAAAAATCACAGATATGACACAAACCCATTAAGCAAAACATTAAACAACATTTGCTCTGTGCAAGATGCATTTCCATCCTGTAAAAATGACCTTAGCATCATCAAACCTTCCTCCTGATTCATGGAATGAGAGAAGAGGGTAAAATTCCAACGTCAACTTGTTCATTTACAGTAGAGGCAATGACTGCAACATTCCCTGGTGCTTTAATATCATCAGTGATTGTGGAAATTTGCTTGCTTACTTAAGACAGTCATCTTTGTGTGTTTCATTGGAGAAAACAAATGTCCTTGTCCCTCTTGCAAAAGCTATTTAAGTTCTGCAAGCTCTCTCTTTTATCTGCGGACTCATTCGCAGACTTAAAGGTGTGCAGGAATTTGTTTTAGTAACTCAATTACAAGATGATTCTATGACCTTTTCTCTTCTTGTCTTGAAAATAAGAGAATGTGTCTTAAATTAAAACGATTTGATAAAATTCTTTGGCGATTAGTTTTACAAAGCCAGATGGCTCAGCTATAGAATAAAAAGTGTTTTGCTCTGTATCTGTATTTTATTTTCTTGGCAAATAAAACAGTTGAATTGGCCCAAACTGATGATTCCATATTTTTTTGCCAGGGGTTGTACATCCTCAGTTATTGTTGACATTCAAATAGAACGCTAATTACCTGATCAGCTGATAAATAGCCCATCTAATTTAGAAGACCCTTTAGATTTATTTATTTACCTTAACTTACCAAAAATGGTACATTTGTAAGTGTTTTATTTTGAAGGTACAGTTGCTAAGGCTCATTCCTTTAGCGCTTTGCTCCCTGTGGGCTGGCCAAGCCATTGTTGTGGTGCTCATCCATTTAGCCATCTCTCCAATTAGAGCCTAACCCCACAGTCTTGAACTGCAGCTGGCAATAATGGTTGTTTTTCTGCACTCAAGAAATGGTTAGGAGACTCATTGGAGTGGTCACTGAATTACAATAAAAAATGCAACAATAGCAACCTGGCCAGCCTCCAGGCAGGAAAACACAAATAGGGATGGAACAAACTGTATAACAGCCACTGAACTTTCAAAACACCCATCAGAAATTAACTCAGATGATTATTTAGGCAGTTTATCTTGTCTTACCCCATGACATTTCTGCGACATGATGATGAAAAGCTGTTTCAGAGTGACTCCCAGCTTCCTCACTTCTCTAGTGTAAGCACACCGGCGTTGCCTTAGGCCCTCCACCAAGGAGATGTAGGTCCTCATTTTGTGCATCACACAAGCATTCTGTCATGAATAGCAATTTAGAGTCCCTGTGCATGATTTACAGCAGCTGAGGTTTGCAGTCAAAACACCACAGAAGAAAGTCCAACAACAGCCAGAGAACTCAAAGCAGTGTGTGAGTGACAGTCGACCGAAAATCTGACAAAAAGCAGAGCTTCTAAAAAAAGAATTTAAAACACAATCTGTTCATCTAAAAACCTCGCCTGGTTGCTTTAAGTTTTTTTCCAACTTTGCTAACTTTCACATCTTATCTTTAAAGAGAATTTGAAGTCATACTTACATGGACATCAAGATAAAGATCTGGCATATGTACCATGCAGTAACTCTGGATTAAAAAGAAAAAAATGGTGAAGCTAGTTTTAAAATCAACTTTATGTGGAGCAGAAATGGAAAGTAACGACACAGCAGCTGACTTACAGTTTCAGGGTCCCTCTTCAAATCTGCAGCCATCTGGGTGAGCTCTGCTGTCATGCTCAGAATCTTAGAGTAACATGTTGGCGGGTAGAAAGGGGAGCTCAGTGCCAGTGGCACAAAGAACAAAACAAGCAACAAGTGGTTTAAAATCGACATTACTCACTGACACCTGCTGTCCCAATGAAGCTTTCGTTTGTCTGACCAACGAACACATGCAGCCACGTATGCAAGTGGACGCCTTTTAGCACACCCCTTTCTTTACTCTAAAAACATACAACTGTGGAAGGAGGGCAGGCAAAGAACTTGTTCGGTTTAGATGGAGCTACAGAATATATTCTCCAACAGAATTCATAGAAGTGATCTTTTTTATTTACTAAAGTGAAAGTTGAAATGTGGCAGCGAGGGGACAGCAGAGCTGCTTTAAAGTCAAAACAAAGCTAAACAACAAATCTATGAAAAATGTATAGTAAAAATAATGAGCTGTGTCAAAATAATGTCTGTTACATTTCTGGATTATAATAATTGATGCATTAATCGATTTATTATTTAATTGTTGCAGCTTTTAATGTTGGGATCAAGTTAAATTACTTCATTTATTGCTGGATAGTTTGTGAGATCACTGAAAAGGACTAATAGTACAACTTATAATAATAAAGCATGTTGTACATGTACACATTTTGGAGGATTATATCTGAATCTGCAAAGGGACTGAAAACTAAAGCTATACAATTAATAGAGGGGTGTTGGAGAAGGGCCAGTGGATTTGTGTCATGAACCCAAAACATTTCATTTCTGGAGTAAGATACCACAGAACTGTATGTGCAATATCTGTTTTGACTATTTAAAGTAACTCTCCTCCAGAGGATTTGTTTCCATTCATTTAATTTCTTACTATCAAGAACATTATTTGATAGAAATGTATCCTACGCGTTAAATGATCAAATGCAACAATGACACTAGTTTTCTCCAACAGCCTGTAAACTGTTAAGACCTCAACTTAAGATGAAGGACTTTGTTTTAATTCATCATAGTGTGGAAATCATTTCATGTTATAAAAATGAGTTTGCTTGCAGTGGAATATACTTTATATATGAAACTTACTGAGCAGGGCCACCTACTTCAGGTGACTGGATCTGTGATGCAGTTGTGGTGTAGCATCATCAAAAGAATTTACTGTATCACAAGTTTACAAAGAGACGTCCAAGCAAAACATCTCTCCAACAGAGAGTCGATGTGATAACTGGCCATAAACTACAAACATTGTTTAGAAATGTCCTCTTTATTATTATTCATCAAATTCCCATAATATGTGCATTTATGACTTGAGTTCAAACACAAAAATCCTTTTATATTTCTATACTGGACAAAAACTCACCACATATATTTTAAACCTTTTTGCACAGTATAAAGGGCTGGTGTTAAACAGCAGAATTTTTATTATTTAAGTGTGGTATGCTGAAAATTCCTTTCCCAGAAAACCCTAACAAATACCAGCAGCCATCATACTGTCTTGTGTTTTACATCCACTAGAGGAAGCTAATTTTCAACACTTCTAATCTCTACACTTACCTTAGTCTAGGTTACTGAACTGGAAAGTCTCCATCTCTTAAATAAAAATGGAATCTAATACAAACCAGGACTTAATTTTGCAAGCCAAAGAAAGAATTTTATTTACAAAACTAGTGGTTGATTTTTCCATGCTGAGGCCCTATGCATGTTAAGTAGCTTCATTTCATCTCTGTCAAGGTATGATATGACACAGTCATCACTCATTCCATCTAAAAGAATAGAACACCTCCTGATGCCGCCAAATGTTCAATAAGGGATTGGCCTGGTTTTGAGTGATGCTCGTCACTTTTCATTGCGTGTTGAGATGGTCGTCATGTGAAGATGGATGGCCCACACAGAGCGTGTCTTGGCATGAGGGAGTGGCATACAGGGGAAAAATGAGTAATGTGCACTGTAAGCATATCTGTTATCCTCAAGTCTCACCACTCAGCTATTCTCCTCTTGACCTTGGCCTGCTCTATTAACAGGGAACACAGGTGACTGTCCAGTCCTCATAATGGATGGGTGTATTTTGCACTCTGTAGTAAATGGTTGCACAACTTGATCTATGATATGAGACTGGACCAAAGCAAATTTCCCTAAAAGACAGAAAATTCCAATGAAGCAGGCATTTGCTCTGGTTTACAATCTGGCAGGCAGGCTATTATCTAGATGACACACATAATGTGAAGGCAATTCTTGTTTTTTTTACATGGTAGTTGTCAAGGAAACAGCTGACTCTTACAGTCCTTCATCTGCATTGTGCTTCACACTCAAGTAGTTTGACTATAAAACAATGATTCACCATTTCAACCAAACAAATTCAAGATACAAAAAAATAATGAAAGTATTAGCATCATGTATCTACACAATGTTCATGATGTGTTAAATTTAGTAGAACATGATATAACACAGATGTTGTCTGTCTGCCTATTTTTGCAGGTTACTTTAATTACAAAGTTGCAGGAAATTATAAATTCTTTATGACATACAGTACATCTGGTCATTTGAGAATGTGAATATAATGTGGATTTTGAGGAAGAGAAAATACCAAAAACCACACTTCAGTCTTTATGGACACTAAACTGAGCAGTAGACAAACATTATTTACTGTAAAACTTTAAAGGTTATTATGACGCAGTAGGTTCAGCTGCCATTTAAATAGATTGTGGTCCAACCCAAATTACCTCTTAGAGCCTATCCCAGCTGTCATCGTGCAGGAGGCGGGGTATATCCTGGACAGGTCACCAGTCCACCACAGAGCAACATAGATATTTTGAATTTATATTCAATATGAACTTATATTGATTTTTTTTCAAACATTGGAAGACTCATCCAGTTATAATCTAATGCACTCTATGTCCCTTGTGTGCAGCCCCATCCCTGCCTGTTCCTCTCTGTTTGTCAGCAACAAGCTAAGCTCTTCTGGCTTACAGCTTCTTCTCACTGTTAATGGCTTTATTTTTCAAAAGCAACCACCTTTACATGCTGCGACATCTTGGGCAAATTGTGGATAAATTCCCTAGAGGAGTGTTGCCAGAATCACGTTCATTGCCCTACAGAGCTGTTGACTATGACAGACCCCTAATCGAACCTTTCCTGGTAGACTTGCAGTCGTTTAAAGCAAATAATAATAATCCACACCACACACATATTTGGAAAACCACTCAAACAATTTCATTGTGCATTTTACAGTAATAGCGAAATCTACCAAAGCAAAGCTTGTGTAGTGTTCTGAGCCTCTCTACATCGCCCCTTTCCTCTTAATAAACATGCACAGGATCAACTACAATCACAGGAGTTACATTTGCTAGGTTACACAACTCGCTTTAAGCACTTACGGACTTCTTCTTCAGATCCTTTCAACACCAGCACCAACCACAATAAAAGGAATCAACTCTTTGAGGAAACCTTCACTAAGTTCCTTTTTGTGTTACATGCTCCCTCTCTGTCCCTCTCTGTTTCATCACAGTTCACTGAGTGCAGGAGGAGCAGCACAATAATTGATGTGACTTTGAGTGGGAGACAAGAAAATCCTGTTGCTTCTAATGTAAAAATTATGATTGAAGCATTCAATAATTCACATATTTTCAAACATGACTCAAACATAACATACAACAACTGCATTGGTTTTTCGTTTTCATTCCTGGGTCACATTCGGTAAATAACATGACAACACTTAATTCAAACACTCTTGTCACTTACTGGGTAGGTTTGGACAATACCATTAGTGGATTAGAGTTAAAAAACTGTCAACATCCTGGATGCTATTTCTACGCATCACATGCAGTTGCTCGAAAGACCAGGCTGTGTATTCTTCAAAAGGGATTATAGATTGCTTTGGTCTGCATGAACAAACAACACACTGGTCGTTTTCATACTACTTGGCTCCATAACTCCATTTTCCAAGCTTGAAGGTAGGATAGTTGCTCCTTTTCTCTCTGAGATCAAGAAGCAGTAGTATTCTAGCCGTTCAAATATTACTCATTGTCCTTTTGAAAGGATAGATAACCACTACCCCTTGATCTTGACATTGCGTCTGCACAATGGAGGACGAGGCCTAAATAATTTCATCATGGGTACCAGACTAAAAGCTCGTCCATAAACTCTCCTCCAGATGTGCACCTAGTGCCAACCAAATATCAGCAGCGGGGGGCGCCGTTGTATAGCTGACCACTTGATGGCAGCTTTGGGGGAAATGACCCCGCATACACAGAGAGAGTAATATAAGGCATTTGATTTTTAAAACACTAAAATAAATGGAAAAAACTCACTCTTAATGTGAAAGGAAGAAAGTTTATCTAGTTTGAATCAATCATCACTAAATGTTATGCAGTTGAAAGAACAAGACCAAGAATCTGAATGAAAAGTCTAATTGTAACATGTCTTCCAACAACACATGTTGAAAATGTACCTGCTATTTCTGTGGAAGCTTTGTGGATCTTTTATTTAAGATGTGCGTAAGCCATCAACAAGGAATCCTCCGCTTTACAGCTACACCAGTTCTGGCGGGGAGCCTATGAAACGTGCCTCCCCAGACGCACGGATGTGGTGGCCACTGGCCAGCCCATCATACAGACTGCGATGTGGAGGTCAGTCGCACATCGGCGCATTGTGCAGCACAGTTCTCCACTAAATCTTTGCTCTTGTCGCCTTTGTCCTTCAGAAACACTGCACTGGTTTTCGCTCTGCACACTGTCGGCGCAGCCCGCAAGTCACGTCTCGCCTTGCGGTTTAATTGTTTTTGTGTGGCAGGTGTCCCGGTGCCGCGTCGTTTTAACACCGGACAAGTGATGCCCTGAGCTGCGCTGTTGCTCCGCCGTCGCTTCTCCTCTCTGCAGCAAACTGGGCAAGAAATGGTGCCATGGGCAACTAAGCGGCAACGTTCGGAGGTAGGTACCCACAGCTGCCCTGCATGGATGGACAAAGGAGGGGGAATACTTTCTATTCAGCGCATGTTCTCCAGTTTGATCAGATAAGAGGCTCCGAGCTCCGTGTCCTCTGCGGGGAGCTCAGCACTGCGCCTTCCCGCACTAGTTTTGGAATATTTAATTTAACCCAAGAGGGTTATTCAGACGTGCTCTGGTGACCTTATCATGCAGTCTGGTAACGACAATAATTAACGGTTTCACCTAACATAATGTGCTCAGTTTATCTGTTAAACCCAATAATATGTCTCATAACTTAGTTCATTCACCTTTAAACCTTGAAAGTTAAACCTTTCATTCACCTGACACTGTAACATTAATATTTTGGTGAATTTAACCACACTTTAATAGTTAACTCCCATGTTTTAACGGTAATGTACATTTCAGTGACTTGCCAACACTAGCATGAAAATGTTTTTACCTACAGGCTTACAAAGAGGCAACAGAGCCTCTGTTTTCTTGTCTGGCACTGGAACGAGGTGTAGTAGCTCATGAAATCTTGTGAGGGCAGCTCAGAGGATTTCCATTTACAGTACATAACAACATCAAACTGTAAATCAAAAGCCTGCAGTTGTGTGCTGTTAATGAGGAAACGAATCCAACCATTCATCAGATCGGCCCTGTAGACAGTGCTCCTGTGGGATTTGTCTCTGATTAAAATATAAACGTTAACTAATAGATAGCTGGTAGACAAAGGAAAGATGGAGGGGATGGAGGGGAGGGGAGGAGGCAGGAAAACTTCAGCTTTCTGTTTAGTAAATCTATAAGTTTTATCTCTTTCAGTATGTTTACATCTCTAAAAAAAGTCTGTGAATATCTGAGGGGTTCTACTTTATCACTTTTTCTTTCCTCTCCTTTCTTTATGTCCCGCCTTCTCTCACTCAGCTGGTGGTGTCATGTTGTCTGCCTCTCTCACAGGTTAGACTCTCAGTCAACAGAGGGTCACAGCCACAAGCACATCACCAACCCTCTTCCTCCTCCTCCTCCTGGCTGGCAAAATTCGACCGTCTGCCTGCATTCATCTAAGCAGCATTGAAGACCGAATAAGTAGTGACTTTGCCTGCGTGAGGGAGTGTATGTGTGTCTGCACGTCAGTGCCTTCACTGCTCAGTCACCCTCCAGCCTTTTTTTCTGAGCGTGTGTGTGTTTGATGATGTGTGCTTGTGTCAAGGTGGAGAGTTAAGAGGAACAAGGGACCTCTTTCAGTCAGCAAAACAGAATCCAGTACAAGAGAGAGTGTGTGTATGCATGCGTGTGAGTTTAGCTGTTGACCAGGCTATGTGGGAGAGCCGTTCCATTCTGGGTTGAGTCGAGCAGAACAGGAAAGATCTGTAGGAGGAGCAGCCATGGGGCTCGGACAGTCCAGTAAGCCTCCGGTCACTGATGACACAGATGAGGGTGAGTTTTATTACATTCTGTATTCTTATTATGCCTCAGTTTTTGTGGTTCAAACCTGAAACGAAAGCAGTTTCTGAGCAGAAACTAGCACGGTCCAAGCTTTTCTGCAGCCTTATCAATGTGTTAGTCTTACCTGACAAGATTAAGAGCACTTCCAGTTAATGGTGGTGAAGCTGATTAGGTCTGAAAGCAGTCTTCTTCAGCAGTGCAGAAGAGGAATGCCAAGCGCTGCACAACAGTTTGCCTTTGATACGACCACAGAATTTTATATTTTTGCAAAGATAAATGTAGTCTGGAGTTTACAGGAGGACAGAAAGTTGTCTCTGAGCCTCAGATGTAGTCATTAATGCTAATCTTTACCAATGCCCTTGTATTTTAAAGTCAACTTCTTGATAGCTCTTGTCATAGTTTGTCTTATTCCTGCTACACCATTGCATTATCCATTTTTTTCTCAGACTAAACCCAATCAAGGTCAACATGAAAAGAGCCTTGATTGGCAAAGCTCTTGGTCTGAATTAATTTTCCCTTTGCGTGTCCTGAGTAGATAATACATTGTGATTTTATTGATCTGAGCCTGTCTCTGAAATTAATTCCATTCTGGCTGCAACCCAAAGACAAAATAAGTCAGTGTTACATGAGTCAGTGATTTAATCACAAGTGAAGTGGCTTTCCCACATTTGATCTCACTATACATGTTTTCCTCTGCATTTATAGGATCACAGGCCATCTGATAGTTTTGTTTCTTGTTATAAAGTTGCACATCATACATTTGTTTTATAGGTTTGGCTGCTGAGACCCTATCAAATGACTGTATGACTCAGAAATTTAATTCTGTGCTTTTCTCCTTTTCACTTGAGCTAACTTCTTTCAAAGTAGAAGTTATTATTCATGGTTAACCTTGCTGCTTAGTCATCTAGCGTGCCATTGTGGACGTGTTGCTCATAACAGAGCTTCTCTGAACTCTGAGGTAATGCAAGAGTGCATCCTCGCTGACTGCATGTGGGCGAAGTCACTGAGGGCAGGGTAGTGACAAACCCAGAAATACAACATTTGAGTTGAAAAAATAAGAACGTTCCGCTCTCTGGAAACAAAGTTATCTAGCTGATGAAACTCAGTGGCAAAAAGGATTCTCCTTATGAGGTTGGGGGAATGTGATCGGTGCTCCTTGACTTTGGGGTTATTGCTTGACATTGTGGGGTGGTGACTGGATCCCCTCACTGCTGTGTATATACTCCTCAATACTCCGCACATGCCTGAGAAACACAGTTCATGTCTGGGGGACAGAGCAGAGAAAGGGATGAGAAAGTAAGGATAATTGAAGAAAGACACAAAATGGTCAAAAGTAAAAAGGTTGAAGCTGTGTTAAAAACAGAGGTCAAGATGTAGAATGTAGAACAAATAGGGGCAACAGTGATTTCAGTAGTCCTTAAGAATACCTGAAAGCTTCTCAGCAATGATGACAATGATGACCAATCTCAGCGCATCTCCTTATGTGTCAAGAACCTCCAATTCAATTTTTTTTGCTGAGTGTTAGCAATCTGCATGTTGAGTACAGACATTAACACCTACCAAGAAATCATGGTAGGTGTTCGAGATGCAATAAAGATGCTAATTGGGCTTTCACTGCACAGTAATATTGGCAGCAGCGAAGGTTTGTTTGTTAATTCTGCCATGAAGCTATGGGTCCACTCATGTTATTACAGCAATATGAATACATGCTGACATAAAAAAAAAGCTTATCAATGTACAGGGCAGTCATTGCCATTGGCAAAACCTGTCTTGTACACTTACGTCAGAGTTTATGACATTTGTGACGCTTTTATAAACACAACCGCTCATTCATGTAGAAAAAGCGCAAACACAAATAAAACAAAAGGAAGTTAAGATTTGATACAAAACCAGCTGTAAGAATCAGCGAAGTTGATGAAATGTTGAAAACTGTGCAGTGAAAATCCTACATATTATTTTCTATTCTGCCACTGTTAGCTGTTTTACACTGAGAGGTGTGCATGACAGTGAAATTTGTCAAGACGTGTTTATTCCCCCAGAGAATATTGTTTGTTCATCATGTGTCCCCACATGTGTCTCTTTCTGCAACCAGGAGACTGGTTAATTGACAGGCCCTGTTCACAGTTCACTAGATTCTATTCACAATGCAGCGCCACACGGACCCACGGGTTCTGTTACGGTTGCCAGAGCAACCACGTAAATGCTGATTGCACCGATACCGCTGAACCCTCACATGATTTACAGGTTTCCATGTCAGAAGAATGAGAGGTAGAGTTAGAAAGAAAGAAATAGGGTGAGACATTATATCCACAATGAGTTGCTGATTTTGAAGATGTCATTTATATTTTTTGAATGATGAAACTATGAATTCTGTCCAACACATATGAGATTGTTCTGTTTCACTGTGTCTTTGTTGGTAAACCTGTGAGATTTGAATTCAAATTTGAGTTAAAGTTTGTTTCAAATTTTTTTCAGGCCGAATAAAACAAAAACCTCAGTTTTTTTTTTTTGGGGGGGGGGGGGGTTGAGCCCTGTTATTCCAATTTATCTTTGGAATAACACTTCACAGGCAAGTCAGCTTCACAAAATCAAGTGCAGCAGAGGAAGAAGTACACGATGTATAACAGTCTTGGACTCCAGGTATATTCTTAATTTCATGAAGATTTGTGATTTGGAATTTCATGAGAAACCACGTTAGCGCAGGAGATTCATTTGACTTTTTGATCCTCAGTAGTAATGAATGATATATGTTTTTAAGTGTTACTAAATTGAAGGGGGATATTTGAACTCAGTGTTCTGTTTTTTAAGAATGTCCTTTTGTCATAACCTTTTTACTAAAGACCAATGACTAACAACAAATATTGTGTCCGTAGCCAAAAACTCATACACATTTCTCTGTATCATCTATTGTTTTAGGCTGATAAAAGCTATGAAATTAAGTATGAACAGCAGATATTGACAAAGTACTATACTGTGTGTGAGTTAAAGTTAGTTTAAAAATGTAATATAGAGATAAATATGATATTTACATTTTTTTTTGTTTCCTTTTGAGAGGCATTGTTTTTTTTTGTTTTTTTTTTAAATGAACCAGACGGCCATCACAATGAGAGTGAGCATAATAATACATCAGCTCCATTGCAGGGTGAGAGTTGAATCTCCCTACAATTAGGGGAAAAAACTGAGAGCACAGATTAGTTTCAGGCATGATAAGTTGGAAGATATCTGCATATAAGATACAATATATGCAAAAGTACAATATGGTGCATCCCCTCAGTTGTGCATCCCTCTAAAATTAAAATACATCAGAGATGCAGATAATTACAGAGGCGACATGTTCCTTCATTAATACAAAGAAAAACACTTTATTTTGAGTAAACCTCGCTCACTTACTAGTATTGCTTCTCACTGGATCACCAGATGTGCTTTAATCCACTGCTGAGAATAGTCTCATGCAAATGCCCGTTAATTCTGGACTGAGTACTGTGTGCTATGGCACTTAGCTGTTTTAAGAATTTAATTGGCTGCTTTCAAGGCTCTGCATACAAGCTCAATTCTAAAAAAAAAAAACCATCGGGATGCTGTGTAAAATGTAAATAAAAAACGGAATTTAATTGTTTTGTCAAATCCATAAACTGATATTTTATTCAACAGAACATAAAAGACGAAATGTTAGCTCATCTTTATTTTCATGGCAGCAGCACATCTCATCAAGGTATAGAAGACGCAAAAAAAGGCTGGGAAAGTAAGCAGTACTGAAAAGAAACAACCGAAGGGAGCATGTTGCAGCTAACTAGATTAATTTGCAACAGGTCAATAACACAGATGGGCATAAGAAGAGCACCTTGGAGAGAAAGCGTCTCTCAAAAAAGGAAATGGGAAGAGATTCATAAATCTGCATCTACAGATGTGGAGCAGTTTAATTTGTAAATGTAAAATTGCAAGGACTTTGAGTGTTGCATTCTTTACAGTACATAGTATTATCAAAAATCTCCAAATCTGAAGACATCTCAGAAAATCTTATTTGCTTATCTGCTTATTTTCAGAGTTTGAGAGTGTGCAGGGCTTGAACCCAACAAGAGTGATTACTTCAGTCCAAACTGATTAGCATATGCCAGTCACATTCAAATTGACTAGCAGATGAGTTCCACAGTCACATGACTTACTCAACTAGTTTAAATCACAGAGAGGCTGTCAATGTGTCAATTCCACTCATGTCTGAGACGTCAATCATTACGCGCTCTTTTCTATGTATCCATCATTTAATATGGCACATTAAACCACTTACAGTAAAATACTAGTTTGCCTCTTGCTCCAGTCCTCCCTTCCCCGCTGCCTGCCTGTATCAGCTGTCTCTCCAGTAACTCCATCAGAACAAAATCTTGGTAATTCATCAGCAAAATGACCAAAAAAATCGGAATCGTTTCTGCGTATATATTGAGTTTATACAGTGGCACCTCTGTGTGTAATTGGTGGGTTATTCAGCTGGCCTCATATGGACCTTATAAGTGCACGTTGTATAAACACACCAACACAGATAGTGTGAGACAAGGAAGTGCTGCTGATACGTGACTAACAGAGCATAACATTGGCTGTCACATCCAATAGATCTTGTGACCGCAGGCAGATTGTGTGTCCGTGTGCGTGAGTGCACGCCATTCTGCTGCAAGTGGCAGGTAAAGTTTTAAGTCAGCACTAAATGTCCAATAAATGTGTGTGTGTTTTTCAATAATGAATGTGGGTGCATCTGTAAATGTATGTGTGTGGCAACATCTAAGTGTGTAAGGGCGTGTGTGTGTGTTCAGATGAGTGCTAATAGTGGGCAGCAGCTGTTCCATCCTCAGGGAAACTGCAGAGGGAAAACCGCCTGTCCTCGTTGTCACGACAACAAGAAACAAACAGCCCCATCCGGTTCCAGTTGGCGATAAATGTTGCTGATAGATGGAGGAGAGTGAGATAGGGAATAATACTGTCATTTAGGGTGTGTGTGTGTGTGAGAGAGACAGAAACCGACATGATAACAAAGTGAGGGAACTGCTAGTAAGCGGTAAAAAAAGAGTGCCCAAGATATATCTTTTCACATCTGTGGAATGGCTCTAAAGGAGAAACATGCAGATGTCATGCAAGACACCCGTGCTGAAGGTTATTTATGTCTCCATCATATAATGTCAATGACTTCTTGTTGCCCTGGAGACCTTCAGCTGCCTGATCTTGACTGAGGTGTTGTGTAGACAAGCAAATCTCAGTGATCCTTAGATGCAACACTTAACATCCAACTCTTTCCATTTATAATGCATCAATGATCATTTTTATAGGTGTGTACGTATAAATCGATTTTTCTATATTAGATTCTACCTGTAACACATTTCACACTGTAAAATGCCTGTTTTCAGAAGCAAGTTCAAATAGGTTTCATGAAGCTGAAAACTGAAATTTACAACTTTTCGAATGTTCCTTCGTTATCCATAATTACACGGAGCCATTTGTTTCCAAAAACATTGTAAAAAGAAAGAAAATGCAATGAATTGCAAATGATTTAAATTCTACAGCTAATTGGTGGAAGAAAATTTGCTCATTTTGAACTTGATGCTAGAAACAATTCATAAAGGTTTGAAGAGATGCATATTTATCTTTGCGTTGCATCATTTTCATTTACATTTTCACTGTGTTCCAGGTGTTTTTATGGGGTGACAGAACTGGACTGCAGACAGCCCAGTGCAGCATAAAACACACAAATATGATGTGATTTGGCACTGTGTTACTGATATAAGCAGCATATGTTGCTCTAAAACCTGTATGCAGGGGCACCATTGATGTAGTTCCATGCCATCATAGATCCTTACTCTTGAACTTTGTGATGGTAACAAGCCGGATAGTCTTGCTCCAAATTAGATAAGGTGATGTGGTGTAAATTCAACACAGAGGTTAAAAGTATGGAATCATCAGACCCAGGGACAGTTGAGCTCTGGGTAAGATAAAATGCAGCATTTCCAGCAGTTCTATGTTTTCTTTGCTTTGCATGAGTTCTAACTTGCATTTGTGGATGCAGCAATGAGCTGTTTTCACTGACAGTAGTTTTTAGAGGCGCTCCTGAGTTCCTGCAGAACCACAGAATTGTACCACATTACTGGTACAGTTCCACCTTAGTGTTGGTTTTCAGCCCTGGTGTTTTTATTTTTTATTTATTTTAACAAGACAGCATTTCTATTCATTCTTTACCTCTGTCCCAACTTAACTGATAACCTGGCATCACATTAAAAATGCATGTATTAAAAAAAGAAAAGATGATTCAATATTTTATATGTTGCCTTTGTATTTTTTCATTTACATGCACGATTCAAATCATTTTCAAATTAATGCCTTCTGTTTTTGTTTACATTTACACAGCATGATAACTTTTGGGGAGAGTGAACCAATAACAAGAAGATGTCAACATAACAACATGGGTTCTTTTTAATAATATTATCCTGATATGATATAATATTTTCTAAGGTTTGGAATTCTGCTTCAAATTTCGAATGAAATTGAACAATAACAGCTAATTTTTTTCCTCTTTTTATTCTCCCTGCAGTCAGTTTTGACCATTTCCAGATCCTGAGGGCAATAGGAAAAGGGAGTTTTGGAAAGGTAAGTTCATGTCCGCTCAAGTGTCCTCTTTTTTTATACTGGACAGGATGGAAAATAATAGATTAGTCTCACAATTACCTAAAGCTCGTGGGGGATATATGCCCCATTATGCTGGAAAACCTGGAAAATATGCACATTCCAAGGGCTGAAATGTGCAATGTGTTACTTTATGCTTCAGTAGTAGCAATTTTTGTGTCCATTGACTACATATTTGAGATTCCCTCTGATTTCCTTTCAGAGGAAAGGCTGCACTGCATAAACAATATGAACCTAAAAAAAAGAAAGCTTTTTAAACTGCTATTTAAAAAGAGAAAGAATATAAATGGACAATGTGTCACTTCAGACAAATTGCAGACCGTATATTAAAAAACGAAAAAATATTTTTGGTTTAAAAAGCACAGATATTAAGATGTAAAATTCATCATTCAGAAACTACATTGTAAATATGTTGCAGAAGCTCTTTCTGTTTTTTATAAGTTAAATGTGATGTTAGAAATAGCTGCAGAGAAACGTAATGTGTGTGAGTCCTCTACAGAGGGTTTCTGTTACTGTTTCAAGTCTGGACATTTTCCTCCTTGTGATTGTGGAACTGAGACCACCAAAAACAACAATATTTCTCTATGATTTGCCTTTTGTGTCTAAACCACAAATCCAGTAATACTGACCTTTCACTTTGCAGTTATTTTCATTTCAATGTCCAGTAATTTGGAGTAGAAAAAAAATCACATTTACATTTAAAAGACTGGCACGGAAATTAGGCTTCATGATGTTCTAGATTTATCTAAGATAAATGTAGTTAAAAAAAACAAAAAAAACGGTGTACACAGATTTAGTTGTAAATCCACTGTGTTTGTACACAATAGAAAAAAAATAATAGTCCCCCCCCAATTCAAATCTGTACCCAGAGTTCTGATAAGCACATATAGGGGATGCGCACGCACACTGAGATGCACACGCATACACACAACACAGACCCACACAACAACAACATGCTATCCTATAACAGATAAGCAGTCTAATCACAGTAGATGGCAAGCTGCTCAATGCTCCGAGTGATGCGATCAGGGCTTGGCTGATTAATTGTGCCAGCTGGTCCAGAGATTACTCTCTTAGATAGCAGTAATCAATGGCTTATTGATGCTTGTAGCACAGACAAGCACAACTACAAATAAATAGGCCGTATGACAACTCTGCAGTTTGGAACTATGAGTGTCAACATGTAATACACATGTAGCAGTCTGTTTGATATACACCAAATGTCAACAACCCAGATCCCAGATTGCACCAGGTGTTACACTTAGCATTTGCTCACATCAGTCATGCTACAGCCATGATACATTCATATACACTTAAACCACTAATGACTGCAAACATGTACTGGTTTCCATTTGGAAAAAATTCTAAACATACCCACGCTGAAAGCTAAACATCTTAAGAGAAAATTCAGTTCATGATCCCAGAGATAAAAGACACATCCTTTCCCTCCAAAATTTTCATCCAAACTTGATAGATGGTCAGCATTTCTTTTTATTGCAGGGTTGTTACAAATCCTCCATATGTGACGTGCAATAAAGCTTCAGGCAAACATGAATGAATGATAGAAAGTGAACCACCATTCTGAGAGATTTAATAAAAAGAATATTTTTTTCTAACATGTCAATCAGCCTATTTTCCCACTTCTGGGTTGCATGCAGTTGACACAACAGCTGCTGGTCAGTTGAAACACAACAATACTTTACTAAAACATTAAACCCCATCCTGGTTGGTTTTTGACAGCAGCATCACTTGGTTAGTGGTAGACATCGAAATTAGATGGTTAGAGTTAAAAAATAACAACATGCTAAAAACTTTGTTCTATACCAGATGTTGAATATTATATTTATTTAGGGGCACTTTTGGCTGTGGTGTTTATAATGATCTAATTTTGTAAGGAAAAGCTTTTTGTGAAAACAACAATCTTTTTCAATTCAATACAATTGAAACACTGCATTGCAACAAGCGATTCCCCCTCATGTGATTTCAACAGGTCTGCATAGTGCAGAAGAAAGACACGAAGAAGATGTATGCCATGAAGTACATGAACAAGCTAAAATGTGTAGAACGGAACGAAGTGAGGAACGTCCTGAAAGAGCTGCAGATCATGCAGAACCTTGAGCATCCTTTTCTGGTCAATTTCTGGTAAGCTAGTATTCTTAAATACATATTTGGCAAGTGTAATGGTATGTCTCTGTTTACTACTCCGTAGATTTTCTGTAAATGTGCAAATTCCTTTGTGTTTTTATCTATTCTGACCGAGTTCAACTACAATGTAACTGTTTGGCATCCAGTCTTAGAATGGCTTTCATTTGTAAGCCAGTGACTTTGACAGAACATACCCCACAGTTCAGTGAACATTCACACAAAAAATTTGAAATCTCAAACACACTATGAATGCTTGCTACTTCTGCAGGTCATCTCCACAAAAGCCAATGTTTTACAGTCAGTATTACCATTAGAGCACAACAGCAATATCGTCGATTTTTTAGTGCACTCTGTCACCCTTTTAATTTAAATTGTGGCTAGATCCTGTCCTTTAAATCAGTGAATGTACAGCCACAGTAAAAGAGTATTATCTATTTAAAGAAGCCTTTCACACAGTTCTTGGACTCAGGTTGCAGATTCATCCAGAAAGATGTCAACCACTGAGGAGCACTTACAAGCCTCCATCCATTTCTATATCACCCCCTGAAGTTGCTAAAAGGAAAATGTAGTTTGCTCACTGATCCAAGCGCAGCTTTATGGCACAAACTCTCCTCTACATGGCCTCTCCTTTGCCTCATCGCATTTGTTGTTGAAGGAATCTTTCCTTCAACACCACACAAAGCTCATGTCGGGGCTAATCTAAGATGACTCATCAGGTGCTCATTCATCATCAAATGAAAGCCAGCACCAGGGATCATACTTTTAAGTTGCCTGATAAGTAAAGCTTGTTATACTTCCCTTTGAAATGCATCATTCATTTATGATAAGCACCCTACCATCCTGGTTTTCTGTCAAGTGAAGAAGCAGAGAAAGGGGACCTCTGTCCAAAGGTTTTTTAGGTATCTCCTAAAAATTGCTAAAAATCTGAATCAAAGAATATCATTTGACTAGTGGAGCCGATTTTCTCCAAGGTCTTCTTTGAACTTTACTTTTTTCCATTCATATTCATCCTCTGCTCACCTAATTCCCCTTTCCCCAATTACAATTTATCTTTTTTTGAAAGCTACTATAAAATAATCAATAGCTTTCTTTTTTATTACAAATGTAAGGGAAACAAAAATAAAAGTCTCCCTTTGACAGGAATAAATTAGATTAAACTGAGGGCTGTTTAAAGATGAAGAGAGAGTCGAGGGACAGAGAGGCCCGTGAAAACGTGGAATATCCACACAGCAGAGGAGGAAAACAGAAAACTAGAGGGAGAGGTGCCGTTTACAGACTCATCAGACAAACAATGCCAGCGCTTGCTTTCTTGCTTGATTGCATGCTGTGCTGGCCAAAAGAAAAAAAAAAAAGCTGGAAGTTAATTCTGTTGGCAGTGTAAGCCCCCATGGGTGGGGGTAATTTCCTCCAGAGATGTGCTTGGGTCAGCGCTGTGCCCACTCAACCACCCACTCCTTCTCTTTCTGTCTCTCTCACTATGTTGAGTTGGCATAAGTTATGCTTGTCCTGTGGTAAGCACTCAAGGTCAGACGGGGAGGCACTACCTGCGAGTATATGAACTGAGTTGAGCCAATTACATGCACAAAAGTGTCCCGTCACTGTCCTCTCTTCTTCCTTCTGCATTCATTCACCTTGTCCTCCCCTACTTTCCACTTTGTCCTCTTCTACTGTATTTCCCTCCTTCACCACCTGCTCCACTTTCTTTTCCCTTCTCTTGCTGTCACTGTGCTTGCCGTTGGCTATGACCTCAGAGGTGCGCACAGCACGCAGCCAAGAAACAATTGCACTTAGAACAAAGGAACCAAAAAAAGGACAGTTATTATCCAGCCATACAAAGCATTTTACCACTTAATGGTTATGAAGAATTTTAACCTTTGGAATGATCAGTTTATTGATGTGCCAGCACAGAAGGAGAAGCCCTTTGTGCCTATAATTCCCGCTGTGTAAGGGGAGCCCTTACTGGCGCTGCTCCACTTCAACACAAATGCCAGATAGACACTTTGTGCAGGATCATAGGCAGAGAGAGACACGGGGATAGTTACGAGCATAAAATTCCAACTTGAGCTCATGACAGATTGTAAAATATGTACATTGGTCCACTGAAAAATACATAGCAATATCTACAATGTCTTTACTTAGTTCTCTACCGTGACACAGCTACTGATGATGTTTCCACTCCCGGTGTGACCTGACAACACTGACACCTGCAACGCAATTTTGTTGGAATTCTTGACTACGAAAACAATGCTGTATTAGGGGTTGGTGGGTCATGTTAAACCCACAACCTTCATGCAAGACTTTACTGGTTCAAATACTGTCCCGAACAATCTTTTTCACTCTCCTTTTACTTTTCTACTTTGCTCCCACCGGCTCAAGTTAGGAGTTGAAAGTAAATGGTTAGGATTAGAGCTAATATAAATGGTTAGGATTAGAAAAAAGGGTGGGGTTAGAAAACGCTACCCTACTCAAAACAACTGGCTACCAAAACATTTTTACCTCATAATGTTCCTTTTTTTTTTACAATTTCTGGGCTGACAATTCTGTTTTCAGTCCTAATGTTTTTTCAGCTGATTGGGGGAAATGGCCCTGCTGTCTGGTGTGATGGATGTATTTCAAATATCCATATGACCCCCACATTACTTAAGCTTCCAACGGAACAAAAAAAAAGCATGCAGTAATATTTCCCCAGACAACAAAAGTGTAGAGTAGTTTCTGTTCTAGGGGTTAACTCTTGTTTGGAAGCTTTTGTTACACTTACAGTAAAGTAATGTGTTATCATCAGCGCGAATAACTAACCTTAGCTTAATTTGTCCCTCCATGTGTTTCCCCATGACACAGCCTAGTGGGTTATTGGAAAAGAAGATTAAAAAAAATACCTGTGCTGTGTCTGGCAGAGCATGTACCCAAGCCACACACACACATTCCAGAGAGAAGAAAAGGAAGAAAGAGAGAGTGCAGCAAAATAATCATATTTCTGAAGTCTGAAGGACTCTTCATATAACAATATTTCCCATTTATAGGCTATGGGGAAAAAAACTACTATGATGTAACGCACTATCATAAGAACATAATTGCATAACTATCAAAGAAAAAAAGTAGTAGCCTACATTAACAAAAGTCTGAAAGATTGTTTAGAAAAAGCTTTACTTGCTTCAGGGCGTCCTTCCTTTCCTCAGTCCTTATGTAATCTTACAAATGCATCACATTTCTGTGCATAGCAAGTTTCAGTCTCTTTTCACTCACGTTTTAAACTCAGAAGACCAAATAGTGATGCCATTATGTGCCACCAAGGCAATGCTCTTCTCCAAAAGGAGCCCTTCTTTAAGAAACCTGACATAAAAGAACTTGTAAAGAAGACATGTTGCATTGTGAATTCACCTCACATATTGACTGAAAATACTGAGCAATGATAAATTTGACTCCAAGTACCGCAAGAAATAATAAGGCCCAATTTTACTTTTAACACTGCAGACTTTGTCAAACGCTTGAAAACAGAATGTCAGCATGTCAAGTATTTGGCTTCATGTCAAGGTGACCTGCTGAAATGGAAGATCGGATAATCCAGGATGGCAAGAAGAGGAAAATATCATAATCAAGTACTGGTAATGCCAATATGTGACCCAGCAGGAAGTAAAAATATACATACAAATATTCCTTGGAAATATTTTGTGAATAAAAAGAAAAAAGTAGCTGATTTAGAATCTGCTTGACTGCTAAATTACTGGCATTATGTGAGGGCATGAATTTGTAATGTGCCTTTTCGTTACAAACATGTTTATGTATTTTTGCATGGAGGTGCACCTATTTGTGTGCGCTGAGGGTATATTGAACATCAACTGATGGGAGCTGTCAGTCAAAGGGAGGTGTTGGGAGAAGGGATGGGAGGTTGGTTTGAGAGCAGTCAGCATTGATCCGGTATGTCACAGTCTGAGTGGTTGGCTAGCTGAGTCCATTTCAATGTAGTGCTATGGTCAGTGTGTGTGCATGTATGGGTTGCATGTATATCTAATCACTATAATTGCAGTGCTAAACAATTCTTAATTAAGCAGGTTATTACTGAGATTCACTGATGTAGTTTTTATGCTTAAGGCACTCAATACATACTGTAAATGTTAATTAGCAAAACTGCTCAACAGTTTAGAATAGGTTTAGTTAATTTTCTTCACAAGTCATAAAGAGCACAATAGCGCATTTAGTTAGAGTACAAATAATACAGCTTTAGTATTATTTTAACTTTCTTTGTAACCTTACAACTCATTACTGCTAATAACTGTTCCCTATGACAGGAGGAAAGCAATGCCTTTTGTAAGCATATGTTACTATTAGCTTGTGAGCCCCTGTGGTTTCTTGAGACATCCATTACCGAAGTGGCCCCGGGGTGCCTCTGCCTCTAAAAGCACCATACAGGATGCTTTCCTGTGAGACCGAGAGCCTGGAGGCCACCAAGAGGTCACATTGAAATGCATGTGTGGTAGAGACAGACTGAAAGAAAGAAGGACAGAATGAGTAGAGGACTGAGGAGACAGAGAGAAGGCATGGGAGAGAACCAGCACACCATAGAGGGACCAGGCATGCATCCAAGAAGGCAAATAAAAAGTCTGCACTATTTTATCATGATGTACAGTTGCTAATCTAAAGCCTAGCTATTGGTCTCTATTCTCTTCTCAAAATGCAGTTTGAGATATGAAATAACAGCAGCTGACTGATTTTGATTTGTTCTTTCTAGTGGTAATAAGCTCATTCAGCTGCAAAATACAAAACTCTGTTGTTGTTTTTTTACATCAGAAAACTATTATTTAGCAAAAATATAAATTTCTAATCATGTTCTACTCTAAAATGTAAGTTACACAGACAAATTGTGAGTACAATAGAAAAATGCAATGACATAATTTCTTTCCCACACATTTTACTGAAAACCTCTACCCTGGCTAATGTTTTGATGCACTAGTTACACTTGATAGGGATTTATGTTTCGAGTGCTTCCCTGCACATGTTTTATCCAGCCAACTTAACTTTCCAGCTGCATCTACCAGGGAAATTTAATGAGCTATGACAATCAGTCTGCATTGGTTATTGGGAGTTAGCTGCTTACTGCTGCTAGCAGGTTCTTTGTTATAATGCTGAGCAGTGCTTCCAATTTAGTGAGCCTACCATCCACTGCTGCCACTTAATTTATTCCAAGGATAAAAGAACACACTAAACATCTGACAAACTATGCAGGTGGGAGAGTAGAGGAGCAGAGGGAGAAAAACTGTTGCAACAAGTCCTCCAGTTAATATAATCATATCGGTCATTTATTCATATCCTTAAACAACCCATAACAGCATCCTGTAAAGGATGGCTCCTTTAGGCTGCAGGAGGGTAAGACAACCCATATGAGCATTTCCACATCAGGATAGATGTCATTCTGAAGTGTTTGCTTTAAGAAACAAACAAAAAACTCATAAATGGGGGGAGGGGTTGGGGGGCACTGTAATCAATTTAAATGATATAAAATACATTATTTTAACAACAGAAACTGTCACTTTCATGGACACATTTTTTATAATTCACATGCAGATGCTCTTCTTTAAACATAACTATAGGCTGTTTCGGCCCGCATGAACAAACGTCCAATTAGGACGTACTCAGGTAGGGGACAGTCTCAGCTAATGCTAAATGCTGTTCTTGCAAACCTGAAAACAGCACTGTAAAATGAGCAAGGCACTTTTAAAATAAGCCACTGTGCAGAGGAACTTTGAGTTGTAAGATGAGTTAATGTAAGATCTTTTTGTATGCAGCAGCACAACACAGTTTATACTGTGTGCAGTGTGTGACAGTTTACAGCAGTAGATGTCAATCAGACTCATCACCTCTGAAGCTTTCAGCTTTGTACAGGGCAGAACACAACCTCTTGGCTGAGGATTCACGCAGCCTGCGTGGGTACGGCTGATATAAACAGCAAGGTTTTTCTTCATCTTTTTCTTTCAACATCTTGAACAGTTTTGAGCGACCTGCAGTTGAGATGTTTTAGAATAAATTAAAAAAATAAGTGTGACTTTCTCAATAAGGCCATCAAATACTCTCTTAGTTTTTAAATATATATATATATATATTATCTGATAGAATTTAAAGATTTATTTTTTTATTTTCAAGTTTAAATAAAAAAAAAAACAGCAAGGGCTTTAGGGGTCAGTGATGCTAGATACCATTTGTGACTTAGTGGCAGTAGACCGGAATGCATTTACACAGGTTGCAAGTTGGATATATATTCAAGTTGGAATATTTCAAAATGACACAGAAAGTGAAACTATCTAAGATACAGAACAACAACAAAAAAAAAGATGAAAGACAGAAAAAGACAATAAAAGATGAAAGAAACAAAGAGATGATAACCATGAAAGTGTATGTGTTGGAACGAGTGCCATTTTGAATTCACTGTGACAGCAGAAGCAGCAGGTTAACCAAGACTTGGTTTATATTCAGCCATCTTCCAAATACCACGTCAAGCAAATACTGTTGAGCATTAAATAAAAAGGTCAGTTAACACCACATGGATGTTGTTTAGTGCCGAACACAGTGCATGAACTGCATAAGAATGTAGCTATCATAACACGCACATAGACTGATAAGTGTTAACATTGTGCATAAATCTATGGGATGACAGGGTCTGTCTGTAAGTGAGCTTTTTTTATATAAAAGCTTGCATGTGAGTCGGCCTTGATCTGCCAGCATGCAGAACGCATATGAAACTTTTATCACATCTCAAGAATGACTGTGGTTGGCTTATGCACCAACAAGCAGTGGGGCATGACTTGGCACACGTGTGGGCACACTCTACAGAAATCCAAGTACAAAGTACATTCTTTTCTCTGTACATATGTACATGTGCCTGTGTGCCGGCAAACTTCCCTACAACAATGATGGCTATGTCCTTTCACTCTTTACTGCGTTGGCTTTTTGATGGAAATACTATTGGGACAGAAAACATGGAAACTGCGGCCAAGCATGAGAGTTGGTTTTCTACTTGATTAATCTGGTTTCGCTGAGGACTCAGGTGGGATATTGATTGACTGGATGGCCTTTCTGGCCCTCTTTAACAGCACTCTAGCCCCCTTAACAAAATCATGTTCATCCTGCAGTTATGTATGTTGAAGTTATAATATGTTATCTTCTCATATGAATAGCTACCTGGATTTTCCTGCCAATGAATATTCTTCCTCAAAAAGCAAATACCACATTACTTTTGAATTTTTTTGTAATTCACAGAGAACAATAATTTGAAACATACACATAACGTATTTTAAGATGTAAACTAAAGCATTCTGCTTGATTCTTCTGATGATGAACACATTAATGTTTGTGTCTTTTTTGGCAGTTATTCAAATTCAGCTTCTCATGCACCTTTTGGTTTGTCGACATAGTTTGGAAAAGGTCGGAAGTATGAGAAGAACAAATTATAAAACAAACCAAATTAAATATAGCTAAGTTGCTACCAAAAGAGGTGTGGTAATCTGTAAACAAGGACCTGGTGTCAAGGTGAAACACGAAGCTAACTCCGAAGAATACACAAAAGGGAAGTAAAGTCACTAAAAGACGCTTTACACCCTCCAATCAACGTTGGGTGATGCACCTCCAACCAGTTCTCGCTGGGAGTCTGTGAAAACACTGCTCTCATTTTCACATCTTTCATACTAAATGCAAATAAATGCTGTAACCGTTCAGAGATTACCTCTGCTCTTGGCTCTGCTTGAAGAGCTCCAGCTTCAAGACAGTTTTTCTAATTGTATTATTATATTATCTAAAGATCATAGTCTTGAAAAACATCACTGAGCACACCACCACACAAGAAAAATGTCCCATTTTATAGACCGCATAACAGAACAAATAAATAAACTGCTGTTTGACTGATAGGGGCCACCTTTTCTCAGCCAAGAAAAACAACAATTAAAGCTAATTTGTGTCTCTTTAACTCTTGTGACAGCAGCCTCCTGAATCCTTTGCAGCCTTAACTAATTCTGCTGGGTTAGAGGTATGTACACACACCATATGTGTGTGTGAATGTGTGCAGAATACTGAAGTAGATTGAAGGAGAGAAAGAGAGGATGAAAATAGGCCAAAAACAAGAGTGAAAGCAGAAGGATGAGAGTTACAGACAGTTAATCAAAAGATTAATAGACTGGCTCCAGTCCAGCAAACACAAACTGTTGTCCAACTCACACTGTAAACAACAAAACAGTCTGTTTTTCTTGTCTTGGTTTACAGTTTTCAACCTGTTTTTTTGTACCTTACTGCTTATCAACCTATTGTGCTCAAGGGCACTGATCTTCTGTAACCACGCTTTACAGATGTTTTCATTATATGGTCTCCAGTACACACACAAGCATCCAATCAAAGACCAGTAAAACCTTCAAAATGTTAGGATTTAATATTAAGAATTCAAAATTTGCATGATTCTGTCACATATTTATCCACAGAAGCACAAAAAGAGCACTATGAATAATTAGAAGGAATGTTTTTATGGTCACGGCCAGAGCTGTGTCAGGCTAAAAAGACTACAAATGCTGTGTCAAAGGTAGGCAGGGCTCTGATATTTAGGAGAGTGCAATGTAAATTTCATGATGCAGGTCTGATGTGTGCTTTTTTCCCTCAGTGCCAGACTGAAGTGTCATATCATTTTCCAACTCACCCCCTCTTTCTCTCAGCTCCTCTCTGTTGCTGCAGTTTTTATCTCCCTTACATCTGCTGAAACTGCAGCCGCTGGAACTTTGTAGACTCCCTCGTGCAGGTTCCCTCTTTTCACAACATGTCCTTCTTAAATGAACTTTTCCCCTTATCATTACAGGACCTAGCTTTCTTTTTGCTTTAAAAAACGCACAATTAAAAAAGAGTTGAATATTTAACAATGAGAATAGGCACATGTGCAGTGGATGTGAGAGCTAATTTCAAAGTAACTAACCTATTCCGTTTCCTGAAGTTGTGGTGCACCGAGCTCTAATGTTAAATGTTAAAGTGAGTAAATAAAGAAAAAACTGTAATTTTTCTGTCTAATGCAGAGACAAAATACAGATGGACAAAATAAAAATACACAAAAAACAAATCAAAGGAATTCAAATGTAAGTTTTCTTAATGTAATTCACAACAAGTGATTTCCCTGATTTATCTTCACTGCAATTTTTACGTTCACTGAATGATAAAAGAAAATGAACTCAGCTATAATAGATCAGTGACAACAAGAACAAACTGTTATAATGCTGTAGCCATGACCTATTAAAGGAGATATATTATGCCTTATTTTCACAAGATTACTCAATTCCCTAATGTTTTAAAGAACTGTCTGTGACATGCTAAGAGATGCTACAGCAGCTCTTTTTCTTTCATTGATTTACATCTCTGTTCAAATGGATCCTTTTAAGGATGTGGAGTCACCCACTTGACTCCCCTTCATCTCTCTCTTCCTCAGGGTCTGCCTCTTTTCAGATCTTTTCTACTTAATAGCCCTTGGAGCATGTTATTATTGTATGAGAGAGTGGATACTGTAAATAGCCTGAGAGTTTAGCGCACACACCAAACTGATACTTGACTAAAAAAAAATTATTCAATTGAATTTCCCTACTCCGGCTTCCTCCCACCGTCAAAACACATGCATGTTAGGTCAATAGGTCACTCTAAATTATCCCTTGAAATGAGTGTGAGCGTGCATGGTTGTGTGTCTTGTTTGTCTTTGTGTGGCTCTGTGATGGACTGGCGACCATGTCCAGGATACCCTGCCTCTTGCCCAATGACAGCTGGGATAGGCTCCAGCCCTAAATTGGATTAAGCGAGTATAGAAAATGGATGAATGGATGGATGACTTTCCCTTCTCTGCAGTTGAATTATGGACAGCTGGTGGGCTATTGATCCATCTTTTAGGTGTGGTCCCATCCTGAATCGTGTTGAACTGGCCCAAGTTGTTAAAACCCCCACTGCATGTTCAATGATTTTCTCACATTTTTCAGGATTACAGGAAAATGCACATGTACTTACTCACATGCACATGTTTGCTTGCAGAGTCCATAAAAGTTAGTTTTGTCCCAACAGTGCGACTACATCATCCGTTTTATTTCATTAGTTAAGAATAGCCTAAGTAAAACTCAGACACACTTATTGAGGCACATTCTCCTGCCAAATCATTGGTGAACTCTCGCGTCTGCAGGCATGGCTAAGTAATTGTACTTGTCTGAGTAACTGATATTCCCATCGCCTCATTCACTCAGCTATACTGTATACACACATTTAAATGGTAAGTTTGGTTGTTTCTTTGAATTTCTAATATTTGTGTATTTGGGACAGAATGTCAACTTCGATTTCAGGATGCTCTGATAGTCTTTTAACAATACGCAATAGTTCACGGTGCATGTGAATTTCATCTGACACAGATAGTACTGCAAGTATGTGTTTCTTTCTTTAGGAAGCTCTTTGTCAAATGTGCAAGCATCTTTAGGATGGGCATCTCCCAGATAGTCTTTCCCCATTTGGAGGCCACTGGCAGTCAGATGTTACGTGGTCTCAGCATTATCTGAGCCTGAGCAGACAGTTTGGAGTCAGCTCAATCAATCCCCATCCATCCAGTGCAGAAAAGCACCACGTCCAGTTTGTCTTTGAAGGTCCCAGAGGGAGGGGGCGGTTTACCAACTTCATCTATGGTCAGTTAGCATCGAGTTGGAATCAAGATGCTGGTCTTTTTGCCAGCCAAAACCTCTGCAGGCTTTATAGGGAGGACATATTGATGGAAACAAGAAGGGGGATATTGTATACTTAGTATAGTTAGTGAGTATTTTTTACAGGATATGAACTTGTGAATGTAGGACATTTTTGTTGTAGACTTTATGTAGAGAATACCTTCAGGGCAAGTGAGGAAATGTCTGCTGCGTTAATTAGTTTAATGCAAAAAAGAATAAACCCATCATGAAGGAGAAAAAAGAAGTACAGCCCAGGTGGGAGGCCCGGTCAGTAAAATCAATAATTTGATAGGGATGAGTTGACCGATGAGAGACACACACACACCAACACACTAATAGATTCTTAAACAGGACATTATTCATTACAGAAAACCAACATTAAAAAGCACATTTGGCCTGAAGTAAAGCAAAAGAGATGTCACTAACCTGGTGTTTCCGTAAAAGCTAAACATTTATGTTTTATTTCACATTACAAATGATGGCAGATTTACAAATTTGTTGACATTAAAAAGTATTCTCATTGTCTTTCTCTGTTGGGAACTAAATTGTGGTGAACGTGTGAATCAAATATGTGGTGACCTCCTCACTTCCTCCATCTTCTCCCTCGTCCACATCATTGTCACGACCTGCTCCCCCTGACATTGTTATCTCTTTCTATTCTTCCCATGCAGGTATTCCTTCCAAGATGAGGAGGACATGTTTATGGTGGTGGACCTGCTACTGGGTGGGGACCTGCGTTACCACCTTCAGCAGAACGTTCACTTCTCAGAGAGCACGGTGAAGCTCTACGTCTGCGAATTAGCCCTGGCTCTGGGATACCTCCGCAGTAAGCGCATCATACATAGGTAAGATGTTTTCTCCAAATTCTCTTCCGCTGGCCATAAAGTGTCCCAATGTTCTTTTTTATCCACATATTTTTTCAATATGACTGCTCCACCACTGTACAGACAGTGCAAGATATCCTAAAATCAAGGTCAGACCTGACAGATTAGTTTACTCTCATCTGAAGACTGTGGTCTTTGTGAAAAGCACCAGTCCTGTAGATAGTGATGTGTTGATGGCTTATTTAATTTGTAAAATGCACGTTAAGTGCATATTATGCAGAAATATCTGCTACTATGGCAAATAAGCTTAGTCATATGGCCAAGAAAAGAATGGTTACTGCCAAATGTTATTACTTTAAGTCGTTAAAGTGATTCAGAAAGCTTTTGGAAATCCTGATGCAGTCAAATGTGCAGCCAACATACAAGGAAAAAGCAAAGTATGGGAAACCTACTCTTGAAAAACCTACCTACCTTGTGGTTGAGATGGAGTAAACAACTACATTCTGATTCTATGTGATTTGCAGCAATATTCTTTAATATTTTAATATCCAATATTCTTCTTTGTTAAATTTCACATAATTTAAACAGAGGTCATCAGCCTGGATGGTTACACAAAACACAATATTCCAACTCTACCTCTACTGTACCTGATATTGCTTGTGTGGAAAATATATAATTCCTCATTAAGTGCATTTAGTTATCTTGACAGCAAAAACAATTTGATTTTACATAGGCAGAATTGTTGCATAGTCTGTTCCCACTAATGTAAGCGATAGACTTTCCAACTTTTACTTCATATCTCTGTTGAAATTTATATTCCACAATCACAACTTCTCCTGTGCATCAACAAATTTAGGTCATACACACCACAATTTTGAGCCCCTCTTCTCGACTTGACCTGCATGACAAGGTCTCCAACTGATATGACCATATTCATCATCAGCTCATAACATCCTGTAAAGTACTGCCCCTACAAGCAGCTGGAGGGAGATACTACTCATCTGAGAGTCATATATATGTTATTTCAAGTAATTTGTTTTAAGAAATCACAAATCCCTCATATATTGCATATTGCTTTTATCTATATGCCTTCATGTGATGCGCGACCAACACTTGACAACTGTTGAAGTTAAATTCAGCGTATACACGACAACACTGGTTAAATTTAGACAATAACACTCCTTGGTTAGGTTTCATATTCACGGCTAGGGCTAAAATACATATCCTTTACAAAAAATGTATTCAATTGAATTTCCCTACTCTGGCTTCCTCCCACCGTCAAAACACATACATGTTAGGTTAATAGGTCACTCTAAATCAGTGGCTCCTTATCAGGCCACTGCAGAGCTTGGTGATGAGCTGATCATTTGAATCAGGTGTGGTGAAGGAGGGAAACATTGAAAACGTGCAGGGCAGTGGGTCATGAGGACCGGAATTGAGAAACACTGCTCTAAATTATCCCTTGAAATGAGTGTGAGCGTGCATGGTTGTGTGTCTTGTTTGTCTTTGTGTGGCTCTGTGATGGACTGGCGACCATGTCCAGGATACCCTGCCTCTTGCCCAATGACAGCTGGGATAGGCTCCAGCCCTAAATTGGATTAAGCGAGTATAGAAAATGGATGAATGGATGGATGACTTTCCCTTCTCTGCAGTTGAATTATGGACAGCTGGTGGGCTATTGATCCATCTTTTAGGTGTGGTCCCATCCTGAATCGTGTTGAACTGGCCCAAGTTGTTAAAACCCCCACTGCATGTTCAATGATTTTCTCACGTTTTTCAGGATTACAGGAACATGCACATGTACTTACTTACATGCACATGTTTGCTTGCAGAGTCCATAAAAGTTGGTTTTGTCCCAACAGTGTGACAGTGTGTTCATATTCATGGCTAGAGCTAAAAGACATTTCCTTTACAATGCGACCATCACCTTCATGGACATGATTTTTATACTTAACATGCTCTGAAGATTGTCTGAAGTTGTCATTGGACGAGAGGCAGGGTACACCCTGGATGGGTCACCAGTCCATCACAGGGCACAGATGGAATAACAGCACTGCATCATGTTATGGTTGCTACTATTATCTCAGACTCCATTTTCTTGTGGATGTATGTTGGAGGTACAACAGTGGGTAGTACCGTTGTAATAGAAGTAAAAGAAGATTTAGACGTGCTGGCTGACTGGAGTCTTTTCTATGTTTCGCAGAGTGCACATTGCATCCTTTGTTGAATTTCAGTTGAGATAGGCATAAGACCCCCTTTAACCTAAACAGGACAAAATAAGGTGTAGAAGACATGCATGGATTTCACGTAAAAAATGTTATATGAAAATGTACAATTTTAAGCCACTAAACCTGAATTTGTTTTCGGTTGAATATTGAAAAATCAATATTTCAGGGGCAGTGCTATGTACATCTAGTCAATTTACAAAAGAGTTGTTAGAGCACATGTGCTCACTTCTAATATTCCCACGGGTGACGCTCAGGTTCATGTCCTGGTCAGCTCGACCTATACATGCCAGTGTTCTGCTCTCAGGCAAAAATGAAGCCAATTAAGGCAACTTTTTGTTTTTTGGCTGTTATTAAAGCAACTTTTAAAAATATGCATCCTCTGAGAATGGAATCTGAGCTGATGTCAATGACTCTTGGCTCGTGTTAGTAACAAGAAAGAGGAGAATCCACATAGAGGAATACAAATACTCGATTTTTTTAAAATCTAACAGTAACAGCATTAAACCAGGTGGAGTGTGGAAATGTAGAGAGTCAGTGGTGTAATTCCATGAATGGAAAGCTGTAAATGCGTTTGGAAATATTGAATAAAGATGGCTTCCCAGAGACAAAGTGAGTGTTTGTATCTTTAGCCACTCCCACCTCTCAGCTGCAGAAAATCCTGTAACGATCCATCCAGGCAAATTTGTGAATTTGCAACAAGGCACTGAACCCCACGTTGCTCCCCCAGTGTATCATTGGGGGTATGAATGTGTGTGAATGCTTAGAAAGCACGTAGTTATATCCTAAGACGTGCTGTATGAATGTGTGTGAGAGGGGTGAATGCGGCATGTAGTGAAGCGCTTTGAGTGGTCAGCTAGACTAGAAAAGCGCTATACAAGTACAAGTCCATTTACCATTTACCATTGAGGAAAACAAAGATGATGGTCAACCAGGAATTAATTACCGATCACTATTTTATTGGTTTGCAACTGAGTAAGAGTGGGTTATCATGTGTGTCTGTTCGATTAAAATGATGGAAAACAAAAATTCTGAAAAAAACATCTTCTATGTGGATTAGCCTTTGGACTCATTCCTCTGGTCTAGCGACTGAGCAAATACGTAGTCATAGGAGTAGAAGCATTCTCAAATCATGACTAATAGGAAACATCACTGCAACAGGGAACACTCATTTATCAACAGCCACAGATAACTAATTATACCACTTAACATTAAGCAGGCTGCTTGCTCCTGTCCATGCCCTTAAAACTCCACAGGAAAGAGAGCGGGAGACTGTGGATTAATAATTTGCTTATTCATTGAGTCCTTCGGGGGATATGAATATTTAAATTATGTTTTCTATTTTAGTCCTGGAGAGGACACACTTGCCACTTGATGTGCAGGTGGTGGGCTTGTTTGTTTAGATGGAATCAACATCGTTTCAGTCTGCATTCATTAGTTTCAAATAGGAAGAGTGACTGAAAGTAACTCTCAGCTCATCTCTATGGAAATTGAATAAATAATTTCCACCCTCAGATGTGGATGCGCTGACTTTGGTACAGTAAGTGAATGCACTTGTAGCCTTGAGAGTGTGTTTGCGTGTATGCACCTGTCAGTATGTGTGTAAATGCAGGATGTGCATGTTTCCCTTCCGTTTGTCTTTGAGGATTTTGATGATAATGAGAGGTGTAATGATGATAATGAGATCAGTCAGGTGCAATATGGTTTTATGGTAATTCTGTTATTAAGAAGATGAATGTGATTGGCAATAGTTTGTTGCATATGGTGGCAAGATGTCCATATTGGTTGCATAAATTTGCCTGCATCTATTTTACAGGGGAGCAAAAGTAACTTCCATACCACAATCAAAAAAAGTATACAACTAAGTCAGAGCGTCTGATTATTGGGTTTTGCTTGTATGTAGTGGTTATTACTTAAAGGGGAACTCCGTTTTTTTTAAACCTAGACCTTATTTCTGCCATGAAATACGTTTATCTACTCACCGAGAACAGTTTGGCGAAAGTCAGCGTCCTTCAGAAGATATTTAGATAACTCGCGATCGACGTATATCCATATAACGGAGTGAACAGGGCAGGGATGATGCAGCCTCTAAATAAGGCATTATCTGTCTTTATTTCACCAATACTTTAAGACGAATGAATGAACGAACAGGTACTATAGCTCTGTTAGTTCATAGCTGCTGTTATGTGGCTACTTGCAGCTATAGGAGAGCTAATGGAGGGAATTCTACACACACCTCTACTGGAACCACTTCATCCACACGCATGGCTGCAGCACAGCTCATTCACTCCGGTAAGAACCATCTTACTCAAAGTTGTCATTCACGTTGTCAAAATTTGATAAATATCCAGCCAAGTTGCACAAAACTAGCAGTAGCAGACTGCGTGTGAAGTTAGCAGACTGTCACAGTGAAAGAAATAAATAAACTGTGCTCCAGGGGTGTGTGTGGATGAAGTCGTCCCAGTAGAGTGCCTGTGTTAGAATTCCCTCCTTTAGTTCTCCTATAGCCGCAAGTAGCCACATAACAGCACCTACGTGCTAACAGAGCTATAGTACGTGTTCGTTCATTCATTCATCTTAAAGTATTGGTGAAATAAAGACAGATAATGTCTTATTTAGAGGCTGCATCATCCCTGCCCTGTTCACTCGCCAATCGCAAGTTTTCTAAATATCTTCCAAAGGACGCCGACTTTCACCAAACTGTTCTCGGTGGTCTAGGTTTAAAAATACCGGAGTTCCCCTTTAACAAAAGTGTCCCAAGGAAGACCAACCAATGAGCCAAAGACAGGATCATGAGCACCAAAGTCTAACTGATATTACTTATAAATGTCATGTTTACACAGATTTCTTAAAACAAAGAGTTAAGAAAGTTTCACAGATGTGTATCTGATTGCAAATCTGTGGATTGTGCACTAAAATCAAGCCTACTCCCTTGGGCACCATCCCACAACCAACAGCAACTAGAGGATCCACAGCTATGCCTTGGAGCCAGAGACCACAGGACACCTTTGTAGGTGGTTGTAGAAGTATCAGAGACCTTAGTGAGATGGACATCCTTACAGAATAGACAGTAGTCCTGGGTTTAAGACCAGGGCATATTTTTGGCAACATGTTTTATAACTTAAGAATATGAATACAACCCATTTAAAAATAACAAAATCAAAATAACTACATTTATAGCTATATATCGGCCAGACGACCAGACTAACACGACAACAGAAGTGACAACATACAGCGCTATCTATAGTACTGCAAACTGTTTTCAGTGATAAACACTTGTCCTGTAGGCCACTGAATGGAAAATGGCTCATGTGAGTATGAACAGAGCATAAGTTAAGCTCAGCAGACAGAAAATGGACTCAGTTTAGTGTAATTTACAGGACAATACAAGAAATTTGACCTATGATTGGATGGTTGGTTGGACAATGGTAGGCAAAAATCACCTCAGGTTGTTCATTTGTAATAGATGATTGAATTGTCCAGTTTGGTTAATAATTTGTCTGAATTTCTCTTACACAAATTACGCTGGTCTGGTTTGTATCAGTGTAGATGTTTGACTACCAGTGTTTGGCACCCTCAGATATATTTTCAAGCACCCAGTGCTCACAGATACGTCAAATCTTGTCTAATCATAAAATCCCTCCTGCAGCTACCACACACTCCTATCACAGGATTAGGGAGAGCTGTGTTCAGCCACTTCATCATTTTTTTAAACCTGTGTATACATCTACATACTGAGATGAAAAAGTAAGCAGGGTCGTAACCTCCCTCCCTGGCTCTGTTTTATTTGTTGCACTGTTTGGGAGTGCTACAATATGAATGCTTTTCAGGAGACAGTCTGACAAAGTGGAGCATTATATCCAAGGTTAACCTGCGTTTTTGTTATTTGTTTTTTACTGATGCCTCAATACTGAGTAACTGAAGCAATTTTTTCAACACAGCGTGGGCAATATGAAGAGAAGTGCAGCTATACTAGCACATGATATTTTAAATAGTAGAACATCATCTTAATTTATAACTTTTAATTAATTTCTTAATATGAAAAAACAAGTAGCTCATGGCCTTAGGTAATAGTTGAGTACTTCAGTCGCTTATAACTGGAGAAATCCCAGAGGGTTTAGTGATATAGCATTTTGTTCTACTCACTGTGGCTACCGGCTTTTCACTGCACCCATGAGAACAGAAAGGAAAAGCTATAAACACTTTTTCCAATGTGTTAATCTTAGCACTTTAAAAAGGAAATTAAAGACATTTATCTATAAATCCAGTGCATGACACCAAAATTTGTGTCACACAAATTTTCAATATTTTGTCCTTCACAATCATTTTTGTTAAGATTTACTTTTTGGAGCATCATGTTCTCACTATGCTCTACCAAAAAGGTGTCCTATGTCTTCTTGAACCTAATTCAGGATTTGTTAGTGTTTTAACACTAACCCCTTTAGGGGATTTGAATTATTAACGATAGAGCGAGTCTCAATTAGACAACATCTTCAGAGACAAGACAAGGTCTCTCAAACAAGTGGAAAGATAAATGGAAATTGTGTGACAGGGGAGGTGTGTGTGCGTGTATTCTCATTGGCTGCAGTTGTTGTGTGCAAGTTTAAATCACCACATGCTCTTTGACATCAACAACAATTATCTCCGGATGAATCCTCTGGTGCATTTTGGTGCCTCCTCGAATCCTCGTAATGGAAAGACTTGCACGTTGTTTGCCAGCAGACACTTCTAACGAGTCAATATGCAGCTGCAGTGAGTTTAGGAAAGACACTGCCCATTAGACTTGTTAGGGGACTAATCACTCCTTTTACAGCTGGAAGGGAAGTTAATTTATTTTGTGAGAGAAAGACAGCACACACAGTAATGTAATAGTGACACATCAGTGCGTTTCTGCAAGATTCAGCTGCTGAAACGTACACACACTTAAAACTATTAAGCTTTTATTTTGTACAATAAGGGACACAGTTGGTTGCTTAGCTTAACTTGATTAAAAACTTAATTTTATCTTTGTTTGTTTAACCCTCTGGGGTCTGAGCCGTAATGACGTCATGCGATCTGATAACACCGACGTGATCACAGACAATGATAATGTTGTACGGACAGGATCAGATATTCCCACCAGCGAGGAGCCAAATGCCGGTCAGTTTTGGGTTAAATAAATTAGATAAATGAACTGGGTCCTAAGACTAACATGACCTCTGACCACCATACCTACCCTGACGTCAAACTAAAGCAGCTTACTAGTATTTGGTGTTTTCTGCAGATAACTGCTGGGTGGGAAGAGTGGCAGTTGTAGCGCATCAATATAATTCATGTTGATGCTGTTTTCATAGTAAGAGTTTAGAAATAAGCTGTAGATTGTTTGGTTTGTCTCTCTTGAAAGAATAGAAAGATAGCTTTTCCTGTGGTACTCTCCATTACATAAATGTAACCAAAGCTGGCACAAACATCTTTGGTCAACATTTTATGGACTGAAAACTGACAACAAACCAACTTATAGTCCCTTGCCTATACGTTCTTTGCATTCTGCCTATAGACTGATGACACTCTTCCCACTGGTAATGGAACTAGTGCCTGTAGCTTTTTCCATCGGGCTAATGGATGGATCAACTGTGTCAAACAAGAATTCAGTCATCCTACCACAACAGTCACTGTTGTGACTCTTCATCCTCTGCTCCCTTTTCTTCAGTGGAGGGAATGACAGTGACAGTCTGTCACAGTTCAAAGTGAAGGACAAATGTAATATTTCCTCTCCTCTCGAATATCAGCCTATAAGGAGGAAAAGCCAAATCTACAATGAAAAGTTGGCATTTAAAAGTGTGAAGCCTGCTATAAGCCAAAGTGAACTAGCTTTCAATTGCCATGGTTAAATTATTCTAAGGTTAGGCCAGCAGAGACAGGAATGTCACATCAAAGAGGTGTCTCTGCAATCAGAATCAGAAGTTTTGACCATGTTTACAGGAGTTACAGAATTTTCTTTGTGTTCTACACAAGGTATCCTGAATGTGATCAAATCGTTTCTTATTGAATTAGTGAGACCCAGCTGTCGCTGCTGCAAGCGTAATACGGCCAAGTAGTATGAAGATTTGTACTCTCTGACTCTCAAACACACATACACACACACACATTATGCATAACTCCAAATAAGAAGAAAGTTGAGATGGCAACAATTTTTGACAATTTTAGAGACACCAACTAACCTGACATGCATGTTTTTGGACAGTGGGAGGAAACCGCAGTACCCAGATGGCACTGCATCAACAGCCATGATTCATTGATACCTGATATAACCACAGTGGAAAGGGATTACTATGGTAAACCTTTTGCCTTATGTTAACCTTGTCCAAAGACTGCAAAGACTTCTATGGGCTCAATGGCCATCATACCGTGGAACTGAGTAATGCCAAATCAATCAGGATCTAAGATCTGTTCTGCAGAAATAGCACTGTGTGCTCTGGACAAAGACAAAAAAACTTTCTGGACGGTTGTCAGCAATCACTCCAAAAGCAAGGCTCTGTGATGGTATCGGGTCGTATCAGTGTGCTTGGCAAAGCTCATTTACACCTGTGATGGCAGCGTTGATGTGGAAAAGTTCACTGAGATTTTAGAGCAACACATGCCGCCTTCAGTATGGCATCCAAGGATGCATTTTTCAGCAAGACAATGCAAAACCAAGTCTTACAAAGACATCTCAGGGAAAGATGGTACAGGAACTGCTCGGGCCTGTCTGCAGTTTGTACTTGTCCCCAACAGAGAATGTGGGCAGAATTTTGAAAAGAAAAATATAAAAGAGAAAGTCTTTCACTGTTGCACACCTTAAGACATGTTTGTGGGAAAAAAGGAACAAAATAACACATGAAACACTGCATAAAACTCCTAAGTGTTGTAAAGAATAGCAACAATAGCAACTTTTTTCGGAATGTGTTGCAGCCCTGAAATGCAAAAAATAGATATATAGTAACAAATGAAATGATGTTGTGGAGACAAAACATGAAATTTCTCAGTATCATATAATCTACAAAGGAATTAACCAACATAAGTAAGTGCAGGAGTGCTGCCTTTTCTCTTAATTAGCATTTTCCATATTTTCTGAACATTTTTTTTGGGGGGGGGGGGTTATTCTGTTCTTCTCTAATAATCTCTGTCATTATTGCTCTGAATTCTGTCTTATGCTACTGTTGCTGTACTTGTGTTGCTTTCCCTTGCCTATTCTCCCACATCCAATATGTGCAATGTCATTCTCAGAGGGAGTGGCACAAGTAAAGCTCTGCTTCAAATTATTCATTTGCTTCTTCATCCCACTTCTGCTCGAGAGGTCTCTTCTCAAAGCTGCCAAAAGGGAATATTGTCTTAATTCACCAAATTTGGTGAAGTGAAGGTGAAGTGAAGTGGGTCATCTAATGAAGGGTTCTTAACACGAAGATGTTATACTCAATTCTGGAGATTTAATTAAGATTTACAAGGTCATCACTCTTATTTTCCATCAGCTGTTCAAAATGGGGGCCGTTTGTCGTAGCTTCAAGAGAGATATTCTTTATTCATGGAGAGTGTTAATGTTTTATTTCCCAGCAGAAGAAAAAAGAGGGGTGAGAGAGAGCGGAGAATGAGGGTGAAATTATATTCTTGTTTTTCATAAATGCAGATTAATGTGCCAGCTGATGCCAGCTCTCCAATTTCCACCTTGAAACGGTGAATTGAGCACTATCATTGTTGAAAATCTCCCTCAGCTCAGCCCAGCTGACAGCAGGAGATTAGATGAGGGGAGGAGCATTGCACTCTGAACATGATGGACTGTTTACTGGCGAGTCTGCTCAAAAAAGATCACAAATTGCCTCTTGTTTATCATGCTTATGTGTCTGTCTGTACGAGGAGAAGAGGAGAGATTAGAGCTAAAAGGAGCGTATTCAGAATGGCTCATAAGCAGACAGTGAGACACAGAGAAAGGCAAAGATACACACTCAAAAGAGCCAGTTAGAGAGGGTGGAGAGATCTGTTTTTTTTAAACACTCTCTGAATGTTTCTGACTCTGAATTATTCATCACTCATAATTGTGATGTAAGTTTTGGCCTTGGCTTTTTAGTGCCGACTAGCTGTTTTTTAGTGTCTGCTTGGCACTTTATGTCTTATTAGACCACCAACTTGTCAAAGTCTTCACAAAGAACTCAGAACACTCAGAAATTTGTTGATGAATAAAGAATGAACATCTTGGAGCTCAAGAGTCAGTAGCATCGTACACACCATTTGCGCAAAGTATATTTACTTGTGTACATAAAGGTACAACATGAGCACCTGTGCCATTCTCACACGCGCCAGAGCTGCTTTCCCCAGCAGAGAGAAAAGAGGATGAGTTAGAGATGCAGCAGTTTGTTGGATTTGAGCTGTTGGTTTCTGTGGGTCGAATGGAGCTTTCAATTCACGTTCAAAGGCAGTGACTGTCTGACTAGCTCTTAAGCGTCTGGTGGGCAAGAGCAGGAGAGAGGGATTCTGGCACTTTGTGTGTCTGGAAGTGTGTACACATTTCTATACATTCTATCTATCTATGTGTGTGTGTGTGTGTGTGTGTGTGTGTGTGTGTGTGTGTATTGCTGGTTTTGAGTGTAGCTGAGCTGTGGTCTTTCTGGGGCTTCCACAACTCATCCATTCTCCTTTGTGATAGAGATGGAGAGGTTCAATCTCAAACAGCACTCCACTTTGATTTTAGAGTGGAGAATATATATAACAATTAAAGCTGGAGAGCCATGAAAGAGCCTTTGATTAAACTGCCAGTGATTTACTTTATGTCGAGAAAACCAGTATTCGCAATTTTCACTGTAGCAGCTATGGATCTTTTATTCTTTTTTAGGTATGTAAGTGGAAAAAAAACACAGATTAAGGACACTATATGGCTTGAGAAAAAACCTTCAAATTTACATTTTGTTGAGTACAAGAAAGTTCTGAAATCATGTATAATGTAACTAGCACTGTGTAACCCATCTCAGCAGTTTCAGTTGCTCTAGAGCAGTGAAATCTTTCAGGTATTGCTTACATAGCTCATCAGGTAACTCAACAGTTGATTTAAAGTCATGGATTTCATTATAGATGAATCTTCTGAGAATCTTTTGTTTACTGGGGGTTTTGACTGTTGTTCAAACAAATTATGTAATTCAACAATGTGGTATCTCTACACACACCAACTAATGACATAAGTCCAAACTAAAAAAAAAAAGCAAGAATCTGTTAATTACTATTAATATTTGTCTGTGATTTTGTCAAGAAATGTCACTGATTATTTGTTGCTTTTATCGTAAAAAAGGTAGCGTTGTATTTGCTTTAAATCCACAAGAAGCACCATTTATCTCTCAGTTTTGATCTTATTTTGCTTTTGTATGCAAGACACCAAATGTGCATTCATGTGCTTTTAACTATGTCAGTGTGTGGCTCTGTGGTTGCAGAACCTCGGTGTGAGTGTAAGTCTCTATTTTCGGGTGTGATGGCCTTCTCCAGTATCAGCTCAGTATCATATGGCCAGGTAGAGGGCTCAGTTACCCCTTTGCCTGTGATAGCAGGCTGTAATGAGATCATTAGATCCTACTAATAGCTTGTAGGGCCAGTCAACCGAGAGAACAGCCAAGAGGATCAGTTTGCACCGAACCAAACTGGCCCTGTGTCACACAATTTTTTAGAGGAGCCCCAAATTTTTTTATTACCAAGGCTCACTTCGTTCCTTTATCTAACTTGCTCAGTTGACTATAAGTATGTCTTGTCTCTACTTCCAAGTTAACCATTACAACTCCTGTAATCTCCTTTTTGCTCAAGTTGTCCAATGGGCTTTCCACTTTATTTAACCATTCTTTCCAAGTAGAATTGCACCATACACAACTGCATTTTTTCTGACAATAAACTATTTAAAACAATTGAGCTTTTTGGCATTTACATTTTTATAGCAATATGAACCAAGTAAAAAATAAGGCCATATATTGACAGTATAACTAAACAGATGGTAAATGGACTTGTACTTGTATAGCGCTTTTCTAGTCTAACTGACCACTCAAAGCGCTTCACTACATGCCGCATTCACCCCACTCACACACATTCATACAGCACGTCTTAAGATACTTAACTACGTGCTTTTTTCTAATCATTCATACCCCAGTGATACACTGGGAGGCAACGTGGGGTTCAGTGTCTTGCCCAAGGACTCTTAAACATGTCGCCCGGGGAAGCCAGAGTGGAACCACCGACCTTCCGACTGGTGGCCGACTGCTCTTCCTCCTGAACTATATACCATAGCTATATACCTAACAATATACTCTTATTTACAGTAATTGTTGCTGCTATTATACACTACATCTGTTAGTGGCGGATGTATCTGGCCTCCAAAATGAGGCATGGTTGTTCCAATTGTCTGACACAAGATTGTCTCATTGACTTCTCCAGGACTGTTCAAGAAAACAGCAGTCATACCATGATCAGTCTGTACATCTGTGTCTCCCTCCTGATCATCTCCATCAAAGACTGCATACTGTACAGGCTGAAATGAAACTGTATCTCAAATGTTAAGAGCTAATGTCTGTTAAGGTAGCTAGTTTAAAATCCAACCATTTATTTGTTGCTGTTGTTTTTTTTAACTATGCAATGTTGTTTGCTCTGAACTTACAGTGCTGATTGATTGATACCGTTGTAATTTATCAGTCTTTCTTCTGTTGGTCTTTGCACAAATTCCACTTTTCAAACACTGTCGTGTCACAAATGTCAGACAAAGAAAAAAATGGAAACCTATGATGTCACAGCATAAAAAGAGGAGACAAACTGAATGAGTTTTTCACACCTGGTGATTCATACACCTGCCAGAACTCCCCATAGCAGACACACCTTTCTCTGCTGCTGCATGAAAGGTAGCATTGTGCGTTCATTGCATCATATGAGGCTTTTAACTGTGTGAAAATATAAGTGAATATGAGCAGCTTTATTGGGAGTTCAATTATAAATTAATTGAAGGAGGGAGTCGGAGTAGGAGACAAGAAAATATAGGCTGGAACCAATCAGAATGCAAGTGTCTTGATGGTGCTCTACATTTGTGCAGCACAAGTGCTATAGATTACCCACCGAAAATATCACCTGTAACGGTTAAAATCCTACGTTAATAAAATTATCACCATAGTTTGCAAATTATTCTTTGCCTAAGAAAGACTACATAAAACAAAGAAAAACAATATTATCTAATTTCCTCCTTTTTAGATGTTCACGGAGAAACTATTACAATAGCTCTTAAGCTGCTGACAGCCCCCCTCACATGTGTGAGTGTCACTCTTCTGTCACAGAATTAGTTTTGAAAGGCTTGTGTCCTTTCTCAAAGGTAAGAAAATCCATGTTTCAAGTCTGTCAGGTTACATGGTCCATAGTCTGGTCAAAGAGTACGATCTTTACAAAAAGAGACAGGGGACGAAAGATCTTTTTGAATTGTCCCATTGCTTATTGACTCTATTTCCAATCAGTTTAGTATTTTATTCACATTATCTGTACGGAGTTGAGGAAGTCACTGAACTCAAAATCTATTCTGCTTGAGATTTCAAATTGTAAGCAGTTGTGTTGCTGCTGTTGGTGCTAAAAACCTGTCTAGTGTACTTGTTTCCTGAGAAAATTTGGTCAAGAATCAATAAGGATATCAATAAAGAACCATATTGATTAGACGCATTGCTGATGGAATTGCTATCAGTAAGATGTTATTAACTACTATCCCCTGTGAACACACATAGTTTTAGATATAAATCTCCACACAGTTTTCTGCAACTAGCCCCAGATGTCCACAAAGTCACACATGGCTGAAGTTTTAACCTGCACAATATTGCTGAGTAGATTAGCTCCTTTGTCTCTTGTGCCTTTTTGATGTGTCACCCCTGAAATCATCTTACTCACAGTTGTAATCGCTTACAGATGGTAGAGGTTTCACCTCAATAAGCAGTTTTTCTTCACACAGTCCTGCTGTGACCGCCGCTGCGACAGACCCATCTGTTTCTTACCAATAGATGCTGCATCGCTATTATCCTGGCAAATAGAAAACATGACAAACTGCTTGCTGAGATGAACAACTGACAGTTTCTTTCTCATGTCGTCTGTTTTACTGCAGAAATGGAGGGTGAGGCACTCTGATTAGTAAATGGGAAAAAAAATAAACATTATAAAACAAATCACTTCATTATAGACAGTAACATTTATTGAACAGTAATATTTGGAATTCCTCAGAGGAGATGGCCCCTAAAAAGCAGTGGACATGGACAGGCTTCTAATTTCTTAAACTGTCCTTAAAAAGAGTTGGGAATCTGGGATTATTACAGCTTCACAGTAAACACCTATTTAATGCTGAGTCTGGGAAAACATTTCATCTAAATATTAGCTCAGCTCTTTTTCCCTGACATCGTCATTAAAAAGCTGTTTGACCTTCCCCTTATCATTGCTGTTTTTGATCGAAAAACTTTAGTTTGGCAATTTTTGGGTGAATCTGCTGGATACTGCAGAAGAAAAATAATAGTCATTTCATGAATATTAAACTGAATGCAACAAAGTGTGAGACTGTTTGCATAGGCTTCATAGTCTCTGAGGTTAAGAAAATATTACTGTACTTTTGCAAATACTACAAATGACTGAGTTTCTGATTGTATTTATTCAACTGCTCTGTAGATTTATGTAGCTATATTTACAATATTCAGCCCAGTCTCAGCAGAAACTGTGAAAGTGTCATTACAGTTCCAGTAGTACAATATGACAGGATATATATATTTAAATGTATATGTATATATGTTTATATGAAACATATATAAAGCACAAGGCTACTGCCAATGCAGCCTTGTATTACCCAATAACAAAAACATTGCAGTGATGGTCACTCTTATTTTTAAAGTGTAAAAGAGGATTTGTTCAAGCTATCAGAAGATAAATCATTTGAATCACCATCGCCTCTATCTTGGCAGCATGATGTTCGCCATGCACCACCTCCTAATGAGACTTGCTGCTCTGCTTTATCTCTTTAGCCAGGTGTCCCCTACCAGTCCCGTGGCTTCACAATGACAGTGTGGCCTTTAGCTGTAGAAGAGACTTCCTTGTACTCACTCGCAGCCTGCTTTTTTAGCAGCAACAGTTGCCCCTCCTCTCCCCCTTAGTGGCATCCTTTGAGGCAAATGTCAGCTAATTAAGGGTTACATGGTCGACCTTTCTCAACCCCACCTAGGCCTGCACCAGTCTATCTGGCAAGGCACCCCACAGCCAGCTCTATGCTAACAGGTTGTCCTTTTCTGCAAAAGCCATAGAAAACACACATATTCACATACAGGCTTCTGTTGCCTTTGAAATGCTAAAGACTGCTGTGCTCCTCTGGGGCAGTAGACTTCATTAGACCTGTCACTAACACTGAGGATGCATCTGTTGAAATGGATTCTCCAAAATGTTGTGTTTTACCAAAGCTTGCTGTGTGATATCTTTGATAGCACTATTTCTCAATTAGATTCCGTTGTCCTTTTTGTTCCTTGAAATTCTCGGTGGTGTAAGATCCAACAGAGAAAGCCATACAAAAGAGAACCACATCTTAATTTTAAGAGGAAAAGAGGCAGATTACAAATCATCTCACATGAAAAACACAGGTGAAAATGTTTAAGAATGCTTTTGTGATATTCCCAACCCAGTTAAAGATCGATGACTGATTATTGTGTCACCGGTTGAAATGCATTTTTGTTGCTATGGTGATGCGTTCCAGAACCGAGAGAACAGTGAGAACAGTGAGAACCCACTATATCCTTCCACTCGAGTTGTAGTTTTTTTATTCTATAGCCTCTCAAGTGGATGCATACCAGAATATTTTGCTGTCTACATTTCTCATGTATGTATGCCTACCTGTGTTTGATGAGGAAGGTGAAACGAAAAGAAGCATGTAAACACACGAGACTCTGGGAATACTGCAAGTGTCACAGACAATGTCATGGTATGAAAGAAAGAAAGCTGACTGTGTCAAGGACAGATAAAGATCAACGAGTAAAAGGAAAACGAGAGAAATAATGGTGCCATGAATTGTTCTTTGAAGTCTATGATTGTCATCAGGGACTTCAGCATTGCTGCCGGTGGCTTTGCGGAAAATCCAGTGTGTATGTATCTGAAATGGTTAGACATTCATTTCCCCTCCATTAATCCACTTTTTGTAGTTGTATGGTTATTTCTTATTCTAAGTAATTTTCTTCCTCTTTTGAAGATGGCAGGAAAGGCATTTGTTCACAAATGCCTGTAATTCAAAAGAAAAGGGCTTATATTAACGATTAAATAAATGACGCATTAAAGAAACAAAGTGGCAGAGACACAAAGATCTGTTTGAAAATACAGAAGGAGAAAAATGAAGACAGGACAGAAGATGAGAAAGCAGCAGAGGCTGTGACTTTGAAGAAGGGTCTCAGTCAGCACCTGCTCCTCTTCTCAGGTGTCTCAGCTACACCTACAACTGAACCAACTGCTGTTCTCCCTTCCCCTCAGCTGTATTAGATATTCATTTGTTTTCCCACACACACCTAGTACATACTGGCCAAGCACTCCTTCATGATTAAGCTTTGGTATAAGGTATTTTATGTCCATTTTTATCCCCACTGTGGTGAAATGATTCATACTGATAGTGAGTCAGCCTACTGCAAATTTACCTTCTGGAAACTTTAGCATTTGATGACACGTGCATACGGTGTCTCTCTTGTTAATGGAATGGGGTTTTTTTTCTCTTTTGCTTTGTTTTGTTTTTAAGACCTGTTAATGTGTGGTTTGTTTGGAGCAGGCAGAGAAGAACTGGGGAATTAATATGGGCCAACTAATCTCCAAGGCAGGACACAGAGAGCGGATAAGTACCATCTACGGAAACTGAAATGTCAGCAGCAGTAAATAAGACATCACAGCACCACCCACAACAGTTTATTTACAGGTGAAATGTAGGAAGTGTGATGCAAACCCAAGCTTTGTGAGCTAATTACAGGAGACATCACACCACTCAAGGTCTTTGATGATTACTATCTCATAGTAGGCAGCAGTCACTGTAAACCCCAACTTCTCTACAATAACACAATAGCTGTGTTTTTTTATGTAATCTGTGTTTTTCAGCATCCTGAAAGGGCAGTGAATCTGAAAAACTCAAAATATCAATTTAAAATAAAAGGTGTAATGAAGAAGGTTATTTGGAAAATACTTAGAATGCATTTTAGGAGATGGACACATTCTTTCTGAACGCTTATGTTCAGATTCAGTTGTTCCCCATTTATTTGCCTTTTTCATTGTGGAAAAAAAAGTATGACTGATACTTGCTCAAATGAAAGAATAATGAAAACGTATCAAGCTAAAAAAATCACATCACCAAAGTGACTGGCTTCGTTTCCTCTTCATCAAAGCTTTGTTTCCAGTTAATGAACACCGCTATGGTGTTTGTCACAGCCATATGTCACCTAGCCTATATCTCCAGCTTCTGACAACACCACGCAGCCAGTAAGTCAGCGTTTTAAATTTTTGCTGTAAATTTGTTTGACATTTGTCTGGAAACCCAAGTATTAATAGAGGGTCAAGAGTTAAGTACCTCTCTAAGTGATAGGTATGAAACCAAATTTTTCCATCAAGTGAAGTTGCTTATAATGATGATAAGAGTAAAACAAAACACTCTGAGAGCACATCCTCCACTAAGGCGAATGCAGGATTTTGCAATTTTAACAAAAGAAAAGAAAAATGGTTCTATTAGCACCGAAACTGAACAGATTTTTCCTTTGCCCATGCTAAAACTTGTTAAATTTCATCAAATTCATCTGGGTAGTTTTTGTTTGATCTTTCAAGCAAACAGACAAAGAAGAAAGCAGCAACGTTCAGAAACATCCACATCAGCTCCCACCTTAGCAGAGACGTGCATGTAAATACTATCTAAAAATGTATTCAAACTACTAGCCATGACAGTTTACTCATCCTGGCCATATGTGGACAACCACATAGTATTGCTGATCTCTTAGTGTTTCAGTGTCTGTTTCAGGAGTATGTTTCACTTTACTTTGCTTATCTCTTGACCTCTGTTCTACATTTGTATCCTGTTTGTATTTGCATGCTTACATTTATTATAACTGCACCAAAACACCAAAGCAAACTCCTTGTGTGTGCAAACATACTTGGAAATAAATATTTCCCAAACCTCAGATTGTTTGTCAGTTCCTTTAATCTCTCTCCCCTGAGTTTAAGTCATGCTTGAGATTAGACAGTTTACAAACTGTTTGATTTTCTTTCTTTTTTATTTTATTTTATCAATGCTGCATACAAGCTTTCTGAAAAAAAACTCAAAACAAATATGAGTGGACAAGGTTCTCATTGTAGTTAATGAAATGAAGATTGAAATTGCCATTAAAGTATATCAAGTTAAGACAACTGTAACTCAATTATAGCCTGATACCTTATGCCTACAAATAAATACATTTAAATAATAACGTGTACTAATCCTGCTGCACTGTGTGCTTCCCTCTACAGAGACATCAAACCTGACAACATACTACTGGATGAGCATGGTAAGACCCTGTTACTCGTCATATTTTTTTAATTGATTCATGCAGGGATGGTGTTCCCTTCCTTAAATGGTAACATGAAATTTAAAAATTATTTTCTAACTTGTTAACATATAGTAGAAAATATGCATTTACTAAACTTACCAGCCAAAATCCAATCCAGCTACTTCTGACCAAGCATTTCACCAAACCTCCAGCCTGTGATGTGGTTGCGTATTCAGAGACAGGCTGCACAGTCATGCCATTACTTATTTGTTAAAAATATATATAACTCAGAGAGTACACGCACGAGTCAATTTATACATTTCCAAACTGTCGGTCTGAGTTAGAACATCGTGACATCTAGAAACTTTATTTTTTCAAACAATGGGATGAAATAAGAGGAAGTGATATAATAGGAATGTGGAAGCCAAGATCATATCCTTCATGTCACTTCTCCACTGAAAGAGAAAATCCAGCTCTGACCGATCAAGCAATCTTCAACCACTCAGCTGTTTCACACAAGTGGACATAGACTCATTAACACACATAGAGTCAGAAAATAGGGTGTGTGAAAAGAGAAAGTGTGTGTGTGTGTTTACGGTCTGAGAGGAGAACGACAGGCAGCATTAATAATACACACTATAAAATCTTTCATCAAAATGTTAATGAGAAGGAATATGAAGTATTTCATATTATGACTTGTACTATCCTACACAAACATCCTCAGATGTATTGCAGTGTGCACATGTACCGAGCACGACCAAATGTATGTGGACAGCACTACATTTCTAAGACAAAACCATGGACTCAAGTATGCTGACAGCATTTGCAAGCATTCCACAGCAAGAGCATAAGTAAAGTCAGCAAAATGATAAAGCTGCTGTCAGCTGGGGTCAGGACTGGTTACACAGTTTCTTTGAGACCTCCCTGTACGCTTAGGAATTAGGGAATTGCAGGCTAGAATAGGAAAATAAGTTAGGAAAAAGAGACAAATAAATATGTCTAGAATTGTACAGACAAATTATAAAAAATAAGCATTTTAATTATTTTTTAACGATCGCTTTTCTCTATAGTGATTACTCCAAGCCAATCAGGTTCGAGCACCAGTTGTCTGCTTCCTCTTTATGACACTCATCTTGTTGCAGGAAGATACGACAAAATGTGTCACTTATTACAACTTAATCCATTAAACTGTGCTTCTGAGCAAATTTTGTGGCAAGAAATAAGTAACATAAAGTTTGTAATGTAGCGATATTGTATGCAGGTGTGAGGATTCATTGTCTGGCCTAAGAAAAATTAGGGATTGTTGGTTATTAGTTAGGATTATTGATGTTTATTTTCTGTATCAGGTTTGCTTCTTAGCTAATTTAAAAGTAATTTCTATGGGATGTAAACTAAGTAACCAAATATACTACAGCCAGATTTATCTTGACTTGAACCGAAGGGTTCCCAAGGGTTCTATGGTCTAACAGACTTCTGGCCATATGCTGTAATACTGTACATTATGCACACACACAGCAATCACACACACAGAGGCACACACCTGAGAAAGTCCTAAAATCTCAGAGGACACTGGGCATCTGCTCAGGGGAGCTGGAGGGATATGTAGGATGACAGTCCGGCTGTCACTAAAAAACTGGAAGCAAGCAGTGAAAGACATAGAGCAAAGAGGGAGATAGAGTTAGGCAAACAGGAAAGGCCACAAGGACACAACGAGAGGAAAAAATATGATGAACTTTCTGAAAAGGTTTGTCAAAACTGAACAAAAAGAGAGAGAAACGTTTGAGAAGGACAGAGATAAAGAAAAAGGGGAAAGACATAAAGGCAGCTTTTTCAGCTTTGAGTCTGATTTCCACAGGACAACAGATACCTGTGGTCTGTGTGTGTGTGTGTGTGTGTGTGTCAGTCCCTCCAACCACAGTAAGCACTTTTCTCCACTTCATGCACTCAGCCCACACTGTTTTTCTGCACAGACCTGTGGTTTACCACCTCACTGAGGTCTGAAAAAACAACAAGAGGCATCGGAGGGGGAAAGTGAGCTGTTTGCTCCTGCGCATTTGAATTTTACAAGCTGGAATTGACCAGTGTTCCTGTTTTCCTCTGGGAGCCACTTCATATAGAGAAAAATAATTTACTCATGTCGCTTTGTTAAACGGCATAGCCTGGGGTTGGTGGGAGAAGCTCAGAGTGTCTTTGTCTAGGTTATCCACTGTAAGTGTGCATGCATGTTTTTTACAAAAACAGAGATAGTCCATAAAAAGAATATTGTTGCTGCACCTGCTAGTCTGTGTTCCCCTCCTAAACAAACACAGATCTTCACAGTGAAGAAAAAGTAGCAGTTTTTATGGTAAGACACTCATACTGTGTGGATATGAATCACAGCTTTGCTATAACCTTAATACTACCAACTTATTTCTGATCTGGTTCACCTTATGCAGCCTTAGCATCTCTGACCCCTCAGGCATGTTGCAGTGTTTCACACACCCTTCCAAGACCTTTGTCATCTAGAAATGTTCCCTTACTGCCATTAGAGTTTACATTTACGTTTGAGTTCAGTAATGGTTAGATGGGTGGTCCATGAAACATCCTGATATAAGCCAGTACTCAAGGTTGCCCAGCAGAACAGTTCTGTCGGTGTAAAACACAGAGTTTCAGCTCTAGTGTATGTTTAAAGATGACAAGCATGAACTCAATGGTGTCTACTGTACTGAATGATAATTAATTTCTCTCAATAGGGAAATTATTTTCTTATTAGTGGAAGTAAAAATGTTTCATTATTTTTTTTATCATTTATAACCCCAAATCAAACAGTCTGTGGAGGTTGTTTATCATGTCATCAACAAACACAGGTTAAAGCTCTATCATATGTGAAGATGATACAAAAAGGGCCAAAGCTCCTTTAAAATGGGTCATGGCGCATTGAAAAAGTGATCTGTGGTCAGACTAATTGAAATAAAACATTTTTTGGGAAATCATGAACACTACCTCCTCTTGAGAAAAGAAGGTTGGGGTCAGTAGCTTCTTATTAGCTCTCAAGTCAAAACCCTGCATCTCTGATGGTTTGGGGGTGCCTTTGGAACCGAAAATGTGCATACTGTATCTTGAAAGGCACCAACAATGCTGGAAGGTATATATAGGTTATTAGAGCTTTAAGAGAGAGTTAAGGGACATCTTTTTATGGGAAGACCTTACATATTTCAGCAACACAACACTAAACCGCATGCTGCGTCTATTACAATAGCTTGACTTTGTAGTATAAGAGCCTCTAAATCACTACATGTTTTTGTGAGTTACTCAAAGAGATGAAAACCGTCTCGTTAAATACTATTCTCTGATGACAGGGATTGCACTGTATGTAGTTTTATTTTTTCCTCAAAAAGTGTGTGTGTGGGTGTGTGTGAGGGGGGGGCATAAAATATAAGTCTGCACCCCCACTCACTTTTTTAGTATTAGGTAGGTGGTCCACTTGTCCCATCAATCAAACACCTTTGGGGGGAAAAATGTAATTGGATTAAATTATGTGTCGGGTTTATTACCTGGTGAAAGGCTGTAAAGACTTTTTATTCATCGAATCTACTTCATGAATTAGGTCAATCAACCATTTTACATTAAGCTTATGAATAAAGTTCATGTAGGGATTTGTACAATTCTTAGTGCACTTATATAAATTGGTCGCCAGAAATTAATGTTGAGACCATTTATAAAGTAATTTGTGTATGTATAGTATAGATGTGATAAGTGGGGGGGTTCTGAGAAACCAGTAAGCAAAGTCATATTGCAAACAGAAGAGATAAGCAGCAGAGTGACATAACCTAAGGATGAAACCTCAACAGCTGTGGAGGTAATCCCAACAAAACATGTTAGATAACTAAGCCACCATGAATCACACAGAGTCTTTGTTCAGCGGCCACACTCTGAACTCTGAAGTAGGGACAGTGGGAATCCACTTTTACTTAACACACAATGTACCCCCTCAGCTCGAGCAATTCATTCACATCTGACAAGCATTTCAAAATCACCACTGCTGGCTGATTTTTTCTTATCCAAAAGCAACACATTTGACACTTTTAGTCATGACTTAAAAACTGGTTTGTTTTTATTGCTTCATGTCTGCCCAAGAAGCAACACTATCTTGTGCATTTCTATAGTAGAGTAGAGTATATAGAGCTCAAAATGGGTCTTTGCGGGGTGACAAAATTCGATACTTGACCCCATTTAGCCTCTTACAGTAAAGTCTATTTTTTTTTCAATTCAATTAGATGTATTTATTTATATAGTTTTCACTAATCTCAGGGCACTTTACAGCACTAACAGGGAAGAAACAAACATTTGAGTACCAAGCCTGGTCAGTTTTTAAGTATTAAAACTCATCTAAGATCTTTTTATTATAATGTCAGGCCATGTTAAATGCTTCAGCATGCTCTTTTTATGTTTATGTATTTAGCAGATGCTTTTATCCAAAGCAACTTACAAATGAAGATATAACAAGCTATATAAAAAGCTAACAATAAACTACACAGAATGAACCCACTAGTCAGACTCTGTCAGAGGTGACAGAGTAGAGATAGAGTGCAGGCATAGAAGGAAGTGCAGAAAGATAAAGTGCAGAGATAGAAGGGGTAGGGAAGTACAAGGATAGGAGATGCTCTCTGAAGAGCTGGGTTTTCAAGAGCTTCTTGAAGATAGACAGGGACGCCCCTGTTCTGGTAGTGCTCGGTAGGTCATTCCACCATCGTGGAACGACACATGAAAAGAGTTTGGATTGTCTTAGGCGTGGTGTAGGCACTGCTAGACGACAATCCTGTGATGAACGGAGGGACCGAGTTGTAACATAAGCCTTTGCAAGAGCATTCAAGTAGATGGGAGCCGTTCCATTAAGCACTTTGTAGGCTAACATCAGTGACTTGAATTTGATGCGGGCGACTAAGGGTAGCCAGAGGAGTTCAATGAACAGAGGGGTGAGGTGTGCTCTTTTAGGCTGATCGAAGACCAGACGTGCCGCCGTGTTCTGGACCATCTGCAGATGTTTCACAGCTCAGGCTGGGAGACCAGTTAGGAGAGCATTGCAGTAGTCTAGGCGGGAGATGACCATGGCCTGCACCAGGAGCTGGGTGGCATGTTGGGTTAGGTATGGTCTGATCTTTTTTATGTTTAGCAATGCAAAGCGGCATGAACGGGCAACAGAACTAACCTTTAAAGGTTAGTCATCATCATCATCAAAGTTCGTCATCAATCATGACACCCAAGTTTCTAGCTACCTTTGATGGAGCAAGAGATAGGGATTCAGTTTGGATGCAGAGGTGTATGGTTGGTTTGGGCAGTTCAGTCATATATACTTACATGTAAGATGGTCTCCCACAGACAAAGTAAGAGGCAGAATGTCTTTTTTCAAATTTTTTCACTATACTGTGACTTTAAAACCCTATGCTCATATTGAAGAATGTTATAAAATCTGCTCACACAAATGGGAGAAGGGAGCACTACAGGAGAGGAAAATACACTTGAGTATTTCAGGCCCTAACTCAGTAGCTTTTGTATTTTCTTTCTGTAATACAGTCATGCATTCATCTGAACAATCATTCTGGAGCAAATACACTCTTTCTACCACTTTCTCTCAGTATGACATAGACATAAACATCCAGTATATGCACACACATATAGTACATTCATCTCATTACTGTGTGATCAGCGAGCATGGCAAAGACTCAAGGCCATCTAGCTGCATGGTGAGACACAGGTCAGTGGTTTGACATTGGAATTTACTGACGTTGCTTATCCACCTCCCTCACAGTATCAATAAAGCTTCAGTTAATTTCCATTAGACTCTGTTAACAAGAATAAATAAATAAATAATAAAAAAAGAAAAGAAATATATATATATATACTTTGATCCTCATTTTTTCAATATTCACATAAGCTGCCAACAAAACAGATAATAGCAATGATTGAGCTGGTTAAATTTCACTTCTGAAGACAAATACTGCATTGTTAAGACTTATCGCCACCTTACAATGCATGTTTTGGCAGCAAAGGAGGGACCTACTCAATTAGACAGAATGTTATGTGACTGATGACGCTGTCCATCAAGATACAGTAATGTAATCTCTCTCATCTACAGGGCACGTCCATTTAACAGACTTCAATATCGCTGCTATCGTAAAGGAGGACCTAAAAGCAACATCCATCGCTGGAACCAAACCATACATGGGTAAGAAAATTAAATTTTGGAGGGGAGAGGGTTGGGTGTCATATTTAATACAGCCACCTTACACTGAAAAGAATATCTTCCCTTTTTTGTTTAGAAAAGTTGTTACCTCATAGCTCCTCCGTTTGTATTCACAGAACAGCTGCACACCTATGGGCATACTGTAATATTCAATTAGTCACACTTTTCTTTTCATTTAAAAACTAATGGCCACCTTGAGCTCAAAAGCACAAGCTTATTGTTGCAAGGGTACAGGTTGTCGGTTCTGATGGTTATGCAGCGCTGAGTGGGAGAAAAACCCTATACTTTGTGTTTAGGAGTGATTTTCTGTGTGCAGTAGCATGTTTTGTAGCCACTATTCTGGTAAAATTTCTCAGACGCTGAATCTCCTTGAGGGTGAGCAAAGATATTTGAAAGTGATTCATGTCCTTGAAGCTGGAAATGCAGAGGCATAACAACACTTACAATTTCTTTGATAAGTATGCATCAACATTTGTAAAACTATATTTGATTTCCTGCTGAGTCATGTTTCTATGCAGAGTAAATTTTCAAGCATATTGTCTAATTGTTCACAAACAGCAGATATTGTATGCAGACCAAGAGTCGTGAGGGATATTAACTTTAAAGTGACCGGTATGAGAATCTTTGAATTGTGTTGCTTTACAAGATTGATAAAACCAGTGACGTAAGGTTTTAAGGCATATTCAGTTGTTCTGCCATGAGAAAGCATGGCGTATCCACTAATGTGGATTCAGCTCCCGATATACCAGATAGGAGCTAACAGGATTTCAGGGGGATATAAATGACAAGGAAGGGCATGTATTTGTCTGTATGTGTCTGTGTGAGTATGTGTGTGGTTGCCCAAGACTGTTCTGTGTGTGTTTTGCTGGTGTCTAAGTTTTGACACTTTTAACCTTGTGTGGCAAGCTTTAAGCTAAATACTGTGGTATAACAGGTCTCTCATAGGTATATAAAAAAAATCCTATCTCTCAAAGGTTTAAATTTTTCTTCCTAGCATGAGAGAACTCTGTGGGCATGTGTGTGCAAGAGTAGATGATTTACATCCATAGAAGGAAAATTATAAAACAAGTGTCCCTGTTGCAAATTAGTCATTACAATTCTTTATTTAGGTCTAATGTCCAAACTACCACCTTTATCACTTTTTACATAAAAGTGGTGATACTCAACTGTTTCAGATGTAACAACATTCCCATAAACCTTTCAACACCCATAGCCTCCTCGAGTACTATGTATCTTTTATCTTTGCCAACTGTCTTGAAAATAACTGCATCTAATAGGATCAAAGCGATTAGAAAAAAAATAATGAGGGGATTCACTGTATATTGGTTGGAATAAGAATGCACTGAACAAGATCATTTGTGTGCAGCATCTTTCTGCAACATTCCTGGTCTGTCTGAATAAAACCATTATGGAACATTTAACAAACGGCAAATAGAATCTGTCTCAATAGTCTAAAAAGAAAAAAAAGCCAGATGAACCAATTGGTTTTGAGTTTTCTGTGTCTGAAAGGGAATCGCTGTTTTAAATTAGGAGAGCTGAAAATGCCATCATGTAGTAATTGTGTTGAACAAAATGTGCCTTTTCTCAGCTCCCGAGCTTTTTCAGACCTTCGAAGGATCCCACCCTGGCTACTCCTTTTCTGTCGACTGGTGGTCGCTGGGGATTACAGCCTATGAACTACTAAGAGGACAGGTAACATAAACAGTCAGTGTACCGTCACCCTGTCCACATCGCAGCTCTCCTCAGTGTAGCCTGGCACACTTACATGAAGTCAATAATGCATATGACAGCGATAAGAGTGTGCTAAAAAAGTCCTATCTCTAGAAAATTTGATGCAAAGAAAATCCTCAATTTACAGGGATAGTTCAGCATTTTTTAAGTGGGGTTGTGTAACATACTTACTGCTATGAGTATTTAGTACCTTACCTGCAGGCAGCAGTCAGAGTACTGTCTGTTTGGAGAAGCAGGAAGACTTATTATGGGGGAGCCATGCTTATAACTACTCAGAGCAGGGACCAAAGGAAAATAATTTTCTAAAACAACTCAAACCTCAAACATTTCATTGCTGTTCAGTGCACAGTGCCCCTGATGAATCAGACTGTTGTTACCTTTGTGCATGCAGTGACACAGAGTAACACAGATGTTGTACAGTCAAGCTTTCACTGAACTGCTACGAAATTTTGGTTTATACTGTTTTAGACTTTTGTCCCTAGTCTTAGTAGCTGTTCATTCGTCTCTGCTTCTCCAAACAGACAGTGCACTGACCACTGCCTACTGCAGGTAAGGTACCAGCTACTCATAGGTTAGTCACTCAGTTAAGTCCACTTAAAAAAACGTGTAAAAAAAAACCTATCCTTTTAAGTTACTGAGAAATATATTTGAATGTTTACTCATAGGGGTGAAACGAATTGCTCCAGGAGAATGACAACACAGAATATGAGTAATTCCAAGAGCCACATAATTGAAATGAATCATTAAGATATATGATGCTCCCATCTGGAGGAGTTTAATTCTGATGTCACGGAAATTACACGGGACAAATTGTGTTCGCTCTGAGTTCTTACTCTATTAGACTCAGTCTTAGAGCTGAAAGTCAAGCTTTCACTGTTTGTTTGTGGAGTCAAGTCAAACTGCAGCTGCTGAATTCTCTCACATATTTCAACATGGTGATTGAACATACAACAGTAGGACCTATCAACACTTAATGACATCAGAAACTGGTCTTGAGTCATTAACATTTTAGTGTGATCTCCTCACACTGTACATGCAAAGGTCTTGCTTCATCACTTTCTCTTACGCCCACTAAAATGCATTCTGTTCTCTACCTGATCCTAACTTGACCATTCCATCCAGCTTATTTAACTCCAAATCCTTCCATTATCCCTTCTTAAATGTTTTGTCATTTCTGTCCTCTTACTGAAGCAAGGGCTTCTGCCAGCCTTCATCGTTGTGCAATTAATTCTGTGTCCTGCAGTTTTGAAGTATCTCTTGACCTTCTCTCAATCAATAGAAGGCTAAAAAATGTTATTCTTACCAAGAAATGACATGAAGTGACTCAGACTTTGGGCCCCATTTTGTGTCTTGCCACACACTCCACTTTTTTGGAAGTTCTTCCTGCCCCCTACCACCCTAACATTCTCCCAGACAATTCATTTTCACTTCGTTCTCCCCCTGCCTCTTGTGTGTTTTCCTACACTTTTCTCCAAACGTCACATTTCATCACTATCCATAACACAAAAGTCAGATTTAGGGTGTCAAAACTGCCCTGTTGGATGTGCAAAATAGCCAGCTGTGGGAAACTGAGATCCCTCTCACTATTATAAAGCTCCAGGCATCTCCATATGTAGCTCTTCTCAACTTTTGCTTCAACTCTTTATCTCAAGCTCTCTCTATTTCTCTGACAGCAATAATGTCTCACTTTGATTTAATCATTGTACTCACTTTTTTAAACATGCTTTCCTGCTGGATTTGACACTTACTCCTAGGGCAAGTGCTGAACTTTCTCCAGACCCACAAGTCTTTGTCTCAACTTTTACCTCATCCAAACTAGATTTTTTCATTAATTTGAGTAAACATTTGGACCTTCACAGAAGGACACAGAACCTGCAAGGTGAATTAACAAAAGGGTATTGTAAATTAGTATATAATGTGTCATGAAATGAAAACGGACTAGATATCTGAGTTGCAAGTTGTAAATACAAGTATTTACAACTTTAAGTTGTAACATCACGTCTCCTCCCGTCTCCTCTTCCGTCTTTATTTCAGAGACCATATGTGATGAGATCCAATACCCCAGCTAATGAGATCCTACAAACGTTCCACAAAGTCCATCCCAGTTACCCAGCAGCCTGGTCTTTGGAAATGAAGTCTCTTCTCAGAAAGGTAAATAAGTTGTGCATTTATGAACAGAGGTTTAAAGGTAAATTAGCTATATTTAATTTTGCGTAACCACTAACCACCAATGAGACTTTTCTCTCATGTTTGATATCTTTATTTCCTCTGGGAAGATAATTATACATAACTGATACCAGCAATTCATTAGTAGCTACAGAATCTTAATTAAGGTTCTCTTTCGTTGCCGCAGCGCCACTTCCTTGCAGTGTGGTTTTTGAATTATAATCACAGAGCAAAAGCACTCAGTATTCAGGATCAGTGCTTAGTAACATTCCCTTTTATGTATTTTAGCTTGTAAAGCCAAGAGTTTTCAGTCCTTGTCTGAAGATTTTTGCCATTTCTTCCTAGAAAAGGCTTCTCAGTTCTGAGAGTTTCTTGGGAGTATCACGCTGCTTTTCTTAGGTATATTAGCCGATTTTCTATCATTTATAAGTCAGAGGTGTGAAAGAGCCTTGGAAAAACCTTCAGCTTACTCCTCTTCAAGGAAACCTTTGTGAATTCTGAGGTACAGTATTGAAAGGTAATTGTCCTTTGAAAATTATAGTTTTTCCTCATAAAGTGCGATATTGATTCAGAAATGTGTTGTATACAGTATAAGCTTTCCCCATTTTCTTTGTGCCATTGGCTGTGCCACAGTTGGAAAGATGTCCTTTTCGTGAAATCCAGGACCTTTTCTTCTCTGAAAACCTTTGCTGATTGCGTGCAAAACCAAAGATATTTCTGTCTCTTGGCTGGAGTTTTTCTAAATGCATATGGCTTGCTTAGATGTTCATTTTAAAAGGTTTTGATGCAAAATTTTGCTGTGCAGGAAATGTTCTCCTCAAATAACTATTCTAAAGGTCATATTTGTGCATGTGTGGGTGCACAATGCATGAGTGTGCCAACAATCCAGTGTCTCCTACATTTTCTTCAATATCTTTTACAATGAAACAGGGGGTTTTGATTTCCATTTGGCTACATTGTCATCTTCTTAGGCCTGTCTCCTGTTTTATTAAAGTTCTATTGCTAAATCATTGCTGCTGATAATTGGGACAAGAGACAAGTCAGGGGACTCATAACGAGATTTCCATGTTAGCAACCCAATTGGAACTTTGCAGATATATATAAAATCCATATTACCTCTTGGCCCAGCCTGCCAATCCACAAGCATGTAAGATGAGGTGTGGATAACAGCAGTTTTCCAACAAAGTTTTAAATCAAGTGTCCGTGTTGTTATTTGAGTCCTCACATAATATGCTATGTTCTCTGAATGGAGACTGATCCAGGTACATGCATAGCAAATATTCGGGTTGAATGCGTTTGGCTGCAGGGGAACTTGGCGGACCCTCATAGACTGGTGACGATGCAGAAAATGATGTCACACGGGTAGCACAGGAACGCAGAGTATGAGAATTATCTTTAAAGTTTTGCAAATTTGGATAATTTTGCTGATGAAGTCCTGATGAGCTAATTCACAGAACAAGGCGTTCACTAAGGTAGTGAAGGCTGTGTAGGCTTTCTTCTGGGGCCAAAATTTTACGCTTTTTTACTGTCAAATGTACACAACAAAAAAATATCAGACAAATCTTGCTCAACATGTTGAGGATAATCTTAAAGTTTTGGCATTATGTCTCATGGAGATTAACTTAACATTTATATCATTAACATTTGCATACCACTAAGTTACATCTGTTACAATACTTTAGATGATAAATGGATGTTAACAGTCGATTCTGTAATCTCAACAGTCTGTTAAAAATGAGTTGCCAAAAGTCTATTCTTCTTGTCACAATAAGCTAAGCTAAAATATGCACTGTTGTAGTAGCATTTGGGTTTTTCCTTGGCAGCTATCCACTGCAGTCAAACTGTTGCATTGCTTCGTGCTCAGACTCCTCGAAGCTCATTGGCATTCCAGTTGCATGTGCTTGAGTGTGTGTGCGTAGACAGTGAACAGGAGAGTGTGTGCGTGTGTGTATGGAAAAGAGAGTGGGAGATGAAAAGAAAGTGAGCATAACAGGGAAGAGTTCCATGCTCAATATATTTGTCCTTCATCTTTCATACCTGACAACTCACTGAATTCTCCTCTTCGCCATTTGCCTTCTAAATGCATTTTATTTTCTCATCCTCTCCCTCTGTTTCCTCTCTCCTCTCTGCCCTTAACTTTTCAGCCGTGCCACCCTGTGGACAGTCATTCTCACTCTCATCTTTTTCTCTCTTTCAGTTGCTGTGCATAGATGTCCAGAAGCGAATTTCTTGTCTAGCAGAGCTACAGGATCTGGACTACATGTCAGATGTCAACTGGGACGCTGTGCTTAGCAAACAGCTTCCTCCAAGCTTTATTCCCAATGTGAGTGTCAGAAATAAACTGAGTGCTACCTTGCTCTGAAACACCATGAAATATTAAACTGAATATACTGAAACTGAATTTAATGTTTTTTCTAGCATTCACCATTTTATTATATTGCTAATCACATAGGCTATCCCAAATCTACAATTCATCTACAAATAAGCAATAATATGTAATTATTTTAAGGCTGTGTATCCAAAAAAACAACATTATTTTGTCAATTTAAATGTTTCCCTCTGTTTTTTTTTTCCAATACTTGTTTTTATACGATTATATTTGTAAAGAAGACATAGCTATGGATACAGAAATATGTAGCAAGAAGTACCCTCTACTCTCATCTCATCTTTCCCTGTGAGGCTGTAAACACCACCCCCTGCTGGGGTGAGTCGGATCACCCACTGAGTGTAAACATGGTCTGTATCTGAAGCCACCTACTTAACCAGCCATACATACTGGGTTGGCCAAATTGCTACATATATTGTGAAGTATTGTAAGAGGCTAAATCGGCTGGACTCCAAAAATACTCAGATGACATGTTGATTTTGTACACAGTACACAGTAGGAATACTTCAGTTGTTCAGTGAATGAAATTGGCTGGTTTGAATTTTGGAAAGAGCCAACCTGACAGACCGTATCACAGCAAAAATACTGTTTGTATACCTGTTAGTCACAGATAAAAGCAGAAAGCATGCAGACGTCTACATGCAGTCATTATGATAAGTTGGGTGGAGAAAGTCAAGCTGCACGGCCGGCACACTGACATGCATTGCCCTCTGCTGTCAGACTCCAACTGTAGCTGGACTTATTTAACAGAGGCTGTTTGCTGGGTGCCTATAATGAAAGCCTACAGGTAATTTAACTCAGTTTTATACAAGTGTCTTTAGAAAAGTTAATAAATGTGCAACAATGCAACACTGAAGCAATATTACACTATACTGCATTCTATCACTGCTTAGTGTCAGAGATCAATAAGTGCATAATGATGCCTGTTGGAAGTAAATATCCAAATGACTATCTAACTGTAAGTCTATGCAGAGCAGCAGATATCTTTATTAGTCAGGCTGGCACAGAGGAGAAAAAGCATCGATGGGGATCAATGGGGGAGTGACGGTGCCTTCTTGTGTAACAACAGGCCAATCCCGTGTCTGGTTAAAGACTTTTAATGTATGGCCATAGAGGGAAACTCAACCATCATGATTTGTTTCCCTTCTCAAAGCATTCAGTTGTCTCCTTTATTAGCTTCTTGTAATTTAACTTAAATTCATCATTGAAAGTGTCAATTTCATCATCCTATTTAGTATTACATTTCATCAAACTCTAACATATCGCACAACCCATAGATTACATCACGATCATTTATCCAATAAAAATGTCAGACATATACAGCAGTGACACAGCTGTGTAGAATTTCCTGACTGTATCATTTGTGCCACAGGAACCAGCCGTCTCCTTTAGCTTAAATGTTTCCCTTTGTGTGTTTTTGTTGCTAAAGAGACGGAGGCTAAACTGTGACCCCACTTTTGAGCTGGAGGAAATGATCCTGGAGTCCAAACCACTTCACAAGAAAAAGAAAAGGCTTGCTAGAAAGACCAGAGACCAGGGATCTGATGGTTCCCCACAGGTAAGGTTTTCAATTAAACACATCAATTACATTTTAAAGCAGGATTTTAAGGACACCCGGATCACTTGAAGTCTGTAGCTAAAAACACTGTCATATTTGGAAAACTTGGATTTTATTACTTAAATTATTCAAATGATTTACATGTCATATAGTTTTTGAAAGCTTTTTAGAAAAGACATGTTTAAATATAATTTTGCTCAACTTTAAAAGGGCACATATGATCCTCTGAGGTCATACTGAACCAGCTCTTTCGGTCTCTTCCCATCTAACGGCTCAATATTATTCATTAAGGAAAGCAGTCCGTTGGTTCCATTTAACCATACTACAAGTGACGAGTTGCTCTTTATTTTGCTGCGTCTGGATGAGGGCATATTGTAGAGCTGTGTTTTCCCTAAGCTTCATCAGGATAAATAGCAAAAGCAAAAACCGTGACAGCTGTATGCATGCAAAACACAAATAATGCACTTAGCTAGCTGTGTTAGTCTCGCCAGTCTTCTGCATACTTTCAAAAAAGCATTTAGGAAAGCACTGAAAGGTTCATTTGACCTTCTTAATCAGGTGAAAGAGATGAAAATCCACATTACAGGGTCATAGACACTTTTAGCGAAAGCAGTGATTTTGTTTGTGCTCTTATACAGGAGATGGAGCAGATCAGTGCTGTTCTCTTTGTTTTTACAGCTAATTGTACCTTATAAGAGCTTAATTCATGTATGTTTATGTACGTTTAGCTACTCTAAATTCTAGGCTTTTGTCCAAACGTGAATCTTTTGAGCTTCCCATTGAGACTAGAATCTAATACATACAAATGTTCCCTTGGCTGTAACAGTGGCAGAAGTGTGGCACTTCTGAGCACATTAGAACAGTTTGTGGAACTCCTCACTAATACAAGGAAAGCACTTTGTGTTTTAGACCTAACATGCCAGCCCACAATGAGAAGTCAGAGCTGGCCCTAAAATGCACCATGTTTTATGAGAGCTGACAGCTGTTTGTGGAGATTTGACTTTGTCTGTATATCAGTGTGCAGCTAGACAACATTTATCATCCTCTGGCCCTTTTAGACAAAGATATAATGACACAATGATAGCAGCCTTTCAGAAAAAAATGTTTTTCATGTTTATGGAGATAGATGAAGGACCATGCCTGGTCAAATAAGCATGAACCAAACACACTTTTAGAGACATTCTAGTCTCATTTAGGCAATATGAAAACTACAAGTATCACATACTGATGGGAACTTTTACTGATTTAAAGCAGGTTGTTGGTTGTTTTTTTGGAGCATTTCGTCCCCCTCGTGTTAAGACTTCAAGTCCTTTCCTTGTAATCTATGATGCTGCCATTGCATGCAGCTCTCATTCTTTGGAGCTCGTCCAAATTGTTGTGGCCAAACACAATTTTCTGGCATCATATTTTGCAGTGTGTGCTAATCTTTGCCTCTGTCAGTCAGGGAAAATACTGGCTTTGCTGTCTATAAATATCACTTTGTGTTTGTGCAAAGCTTTAACATATCCATTTACCAAAGGCCTGTGGGGCCACTTGAGATATATGCATTTAAGAAAGAGACAAAGCAAGAAGGGTGAGTGCTTCGGGTGTTGCGGAAAGAGAGAGGTAGATGTCTATATGGCATCGCTGAACCATAGCAGATTAATATTGAATGAAGAAGTTCGCCCTCCCGTCTGTCCCAGCCTACTTTTTTCTTCTACTCCACTCTGTTCTGTATTCTTTTTTCATATTCATCCTTTCTTCTCATTTCTCTCTTCTCATTGTCAAGCTTTGCACTCCTCCTTTGTCCTGAGACTCCCTCAGCAACGCAGTCTGTGTCGTCCTTGCTGCTTTTTTTCTCTCTTTTTTAAAAAAAAATCTCTCAGCCTCTCCCTCCTATTTTTCTGATATGCTCATAATGTAGAATGGAATTAGCTCAATTAAATCACTGATAATATACAGCAGAAAATTGGACTTGCGCTGAGAGAACAAAATAAATTGGCACTTCACACACACACACACACACACACACACAAGGCCACAAGCTCTCAGAAAACCCATTTTAATCACTAATCAAAGCCATCCTCCACACCCTTTCCTATGCGCTCTGTACACATAACAGCAGACATACACGTAGGTGCATAAACTTCTACACACACAGAAAGATGCAGCTACACACACACTTCTCACACACACTGTACATTGTACATTTTTACAATGTACACTTTTTTTCTTAAATAACATTAAAGAGATGAAATGAGGAAGATATATCATGCATATCTGTACATGTGCTCACTGTTCCATTCATCCTTTGCAGGGATGATTCTGTGGTCATTCTTCCACATGAGAGTGTAGACAATATAGGAGCTTAGATCTCATAACAGAGCATTTGAGCATTTTTTTGTCACAAATATCAATCATTGTTAACACAAAAGAAGTTCATACATTGGAATGTTTTTGTTACTTTCCCATCTACATTGTAAAACACTTTAAAAAATCTTGTGATTATCAATTCAGGATAGCTTTGCTTATAAAGGTAATATTAGTGCTCCATCTCCTGGATTAACATGCAGACTATTAATGGTGCAGTGCATCTTTCTATGCAGAAAGCAAATTTTGAATTTTAACACGTCGTTCCATTTCTAATGTTTGAAATTCAAATAAGAAGTGACATCTCCAGATCGGAGAGGTGTCACACTAGACTGTTGTGGTGGTGTTTTAAATATGTGGCAGGATCTTGCTGTATGGTTGCTAAACTGTTATTGTAAGGGTGTCTCCCTTCGGTACGTTGGTGTCAGTGACCCGTGTGCTTTCTGAGGAGCACAGACAGATTATTACAATTATGTTCTATGGGACTGTGACTCCCGCAGGTGCAACATGATGTGATATTGTATGATGAAATGATGTATGTAAAATTACCACTAAATTTTGTTTGGTTTTGTTGTTTTGCACATGATCATTTTCCTCACTAATTTGAATATACCAGAAAATAAAGCACAACCACGTGTAAATATAAAGTAAGGAAACGGGCACATGGAGTGTGGCTTCACTTATCCTCAGAAGATAAAATATAAAAATAAACATCAATGCAATGTAGGTCCTCGTTTCTTAGGTAACGAAAAGACGCAGTAATGTTCAAAACGAAGTGAAACGTCAAAAGTTTGTATCAAGTATGAGACAAATGTAGCAAATTAAAATTTCAGAGTGTACTTAGTTAGCCAAAATTTGAAATAGGATGATATTTGGTAAGAGCTGACATAAGCGTCTGAAAAGGGTTTTAGAAGCATTTGAAGAAAAAAAAAAAAAAAGGTATTGCACACTTTTTTTCCTTTAAGTAAGAAATTTAAGAAATTAAGAAATTAATTTAAGAAATTTTCCCTTTAAGTAAATAAAATGTAAAATGATTCTGTTCTGTTAGTGCAAGTCAGTTGTAGTTATTAGATACTTAGCGAAACCATTTCTGGCAGATAACAGAGTTCAGAGGACTAAAAAAGAGAACCTATTGTAATTTATGTGTAGATCAAAAAAGGAGACAAACAAAGATAAAATATAAAATATAAGTACCACAAAAGATAACATTGCAAAAGTTTGAGCCTTGCAGAGAGACTCTATTTCAGGCAGCATGGCATATATGCTCATCCCCCCGCTGGAACTACATTTTACATTTACCTGAAATCCTTTAGCAGTGCTTTTATCCAAAACAACTTGCAAGTGAGGAAATAATATTAAAGCTTCAATGGTAAAGAAATTCTGGTCTCTTGGCTACAATAAGAAATTAATTGTGGGGAAATTAATTAAAATGGCGCAGTACAGGTAGAATAGATACAGAAGGGCAAGTGAGCCCGGATTAAATGTTTCAGGGTGTTAAAGGTGTAAAGAGCTGAGATGCTCGTGGAAGAGATGAGTCTTTCAGAGATTTTTAAAGTTAGAGAGGGACATCCTGTTCCAACAGCATTCGGTAGCTTGTTCCACCATGATGGAACCACAAATTAGAACAGACTGGATTGTTTTGTGCGTGTCATGTCTTGTGTGTGGGGATGCCTGTACCAGACCTAATGAAACTGGTCATTTAAAAATGCTATATTGATAAATGCAGTGTTTTTACTTCTAAATGGCCCTGCCTTTAGATTTATGCGCCACTGTGAGAGCTATATAGAGACTGTACATCATTCTTCTCGTCTCATCCATCATGTCTTTTGCGTCTCACATCTATAACTCATGTTTGACAAATGGTCTGCAGTTTTGTATTTATCCTCGGTTTCTTTGTCCTTTTTGTGGTCATCACAAGTACATCCTGTTCTCAAAGTCTCTGTCTGGATCTTTATCTTCTTTACGGGTTTGGTTCTTCCATTTTCTTCTGTATAATGCAGCGATAGTGTCCCAGGAACTAACAGGCTAACCTGCAATAAACATTTTTGCCAAGTATAGATCTGTTCCATATTTCTTAACTTTCTCCCTGTCACTCATGCATGTAAAATAATTTTACAATCCCCTTGCAACTACTTTCCTTCTGTTTTCCTCTGTACTGTTACCACTGTCTTCCTGCCACTAATTGATGGCTTTTGGATAGCAGTGGAGCATCTTCCCTGCTGTGACAGCACCTGTGAAGGACCTCTCTGCTGAGCTGTGGGACTGACAGCTCCAGACTCTAAATCAGCTGTTTGGTTGTTTTATGGGCCAGCTTTGAGAGGAACTAGCGTATGCGTATGGACTACATGTTCGAACCTTTTAGTGAGGATGAGGGCTGCCTTTCTCATGATGCTGTTAAAATCAAACCTTTGATTTACTGTATAAAGTTTTGAAGATCCTAAGATGGTAGTTTTGGAATTTGTCGAGGGTTAATATTGAAATGTGAATGACGCACAGACTTGAGTTATATATATAAAATGTAGTCTTGTGTTCTTGTGCTAGTTTCCCCCAGACCCACATTCACAGAGTACGGTTTGGTAATGATGACGAATATTTAAAAATATCTGGAATTAAGTCATTAAAGACCTGTGTGTCTCAAAAGCAATTTATGACATTCAAGTTTTATCAGAAGCCAAAAAAAAAATTTAAAAAAAACAGGCAAAATATAAATACTGATGATAAACATGAGCTCAGAGTCCGTGAGGACATTATCCCTGACCTTGTACAGGTTGCTAACTTCTTTACTTCATCTGTTAAAGATCTGACAATGAGTTTCCTCATGATATAACTAATGTAAAATCTGTAATCTGATGAAGATGATATCAACTCCTTTGAGATTAGGGAAGTTGACCAATGAGATCTAATGAGAGCCATCAATAACTAAAGACATAACCTAGATATTTTTTTTAAATAATGTTGTCACATCGTAATTCTGTCCCCGTATTTATCTTGTTACTGTTTCTATTAAAACTGGACAATTCCCTGATTCAAAGAAAAATAGATAAACCCAGCATTAAAATCTATAAATACAGAGGTGAGTAACGATATGGCTATCAGTCTCCTTCCAGCTCATTTTAAAGTGCTATCGAAGGTTGTATCAGAGCAACTATTAGATTATGTAGAAACAGTCTCTAGATAAAGAAGATATTGTAGGTGGTGTGTATTTGAATTTGAAAAAAACAAAAACAAACAATAACTTAATTTCAAAACGTTCTAAAATTCAGTCTGTCGAAGAAATCACTATCGTGGTTTAATTCATACCTGCAGGGCCCCAAACTGTGCGATTGTCATTGTATAATGTGAAGTCTCTCCCACATGAAATCTTATCCATTTTAGCCTGCGCATTAATGACCTTGCTATGTGAGATTTGTCCTATTTTTAGCTTTTAGATTTGCACCGATGATGCAGCTGCTTGCGTTTCTGGTCAAACTTCAGATGCTGTTTAAGAAAAGCTAACCACAAATAAAGATGGAAAAAGAAAAAGAAGGAAAACAAGATGTCTGTTTTTCTAAATGAAAAAAGTGCATCTGCATCTGAATCTCTCAATTTATAAATTCAATTACATTTTCACATAAGTCACATGGTTTGACTGTCTGATCTCAGGCAAGCCAGTCTACAATCAAATCCAAGGAGGTTCTCGACAGCATTAAAAATCCTTTTTTTAAGATTTTAGAAGTTTATTTAACTATATTGATTTGCACTGCATTACGTTTGTATTTAAATGTTTTATTGGCCTTGCTCCTCCACCTCTTTGTATGCATTAAGAAACTACAGAATTGCAGCAGATCCACTCGACCTGCTTTATGTGGCAACTGTAAACTCTTTTGCTCAGACGGGTTTTTCTGTGAAAGGAGCATATATTTGGAATGCACAACCTGTTTGTTTTAAACTCAATGATGAGACCTGTAAAATGTTGGTTAATTCAGCAGCAAACGTGTAATCATGTCTAGTTTTGAATATTGTGTTCTTAATTTATTTACTTTTTTTCTCTTATTTAGAGAAACAAGTGTTGCATATTAACGTCTGCTATATGTATTTAAATAATTAAATAAAATGCATCTCTGGGACCTTCCTCCTCATTGCACGCATTGGGGTGTGAGAAAGCACCTGTCTTCGTGTCTTGGCACTACAGCAGTGTTAGGACAGGCTTGCATGACAGCCGGATGTGAAGTGAAGTGGGCCAAATACCACAAGCAGGTGGAGGCATAAAAGCACAAGTGTCCTCCAAAGTTAGAGGGATTTCCTCAACTGGCATCTCAATAAAGGAGCCGAAACAGATAAGACATGATAAATAGTGTGCGCAGTGAACATCTTGCCTTATGCTGTGTGTGAGGTCTTGCATGCCAGCCGATTCCATAAAGTAACACTGACACCGAAACAATGTGATCAACTCTGAAACTAAGAATTATGTTGTGTTTTTGTCTCTCCCCAGAGTGGGCAGTTACAGCAGCGTTTGGATAATGTCCAGAGAGACTTTATTGTCTTCAACAGAGAAAAGTAAGAAGGCTCCATGACCTGTCCTTCAACTTCTACAATCAATACTGCCTTGTTGTGAAATAACTGACATTGAAGTAGTAACTAAAGAAAAAAACATTGCAAGTGTTAATGTTGTAAAATGAAAAGGATTTAAGAAAGAATCGCACCTTTAATAAATAAATCTAATTCAAAAGTCAATATATTTATATTCAATGTTGCTTCCACAATTTTCAGTGTATGCCCTGGTAAATAAAAATTAAGTTAAATGAAAAAGGCCTTTATTTTATTTGGCACAGTCAACAATATTTATATCACGCAGGTAAAATGTTGAGGCAGACTAGCAAAGTTAACTGTGACCTTTTATGGTTATGTATGGTAAGGCAAGAGTAAAACGATTGATTAACATTTCTTATATTCTCTAACTTTGATTCTGAGGAAATAAGAAATGTTTATGAAATTACCAATGAGGTAACTTAATACATGCCTGTCAAAGAGAATCAGTATTGTTGGTTACCCTTGGTCATCATTTGGGGAAATATAGGAATAACAGTAAATGTGACCAAAATGTGCACTGTCGGAAAATTCTGTTGAATTGATCTATGAGTGTTTCTGTTGCTGCTTTTTACTCCGAAAAAATGTTCGGAAAATACAAGATTCTTTTTTTCAATAAACAGGTCAAGAAAGGCATTGGTGAGCTCTTCAGAGCTATCCACGAGTGAGAAGAACAAGGCGATAGAAGATGGACAGAACAACAACGTTGAGCCAGCTGCTTATTTATCAGGATAGGCCTCGTGATCCGAGAGCTGAGAACCCCACCTCATTATTTGCACCCACCTGCAGCTTGTAGATGAGCCAGCTACACAGACCCCTCCTGCTCTATCAGCACATGCACTCCCAACCGGTCTTCTATGTTCCTACACTCCTAAATATTCTGTACAAACACAAAAGCAGCACTGTATGCCCTTCTGCAGCACCGTTCATTCACAAAAGTCACGTTGTCAAGAAATCAAGAGCTGCTGGAGTGAAATGGACTCCTGCAGAAGCGGCCATGTCAGAGACCGGCTTTTTGCTTTGCTCTTACTAAAAGGATTGACTCTCAGCAGTGTGTCACTCAGATCGTGCTCTCTTATGTTACTCTGGTGCTCCAATATCTGCTCAACCTCTCCTCTGGGCAGCATGCTGAAGTGAGAAAAAAAGCCAGATCCTTGCCAAAAAGAAGACAATACCGCACCTGCTCAGCTGGTAAACTACGCCTGAAATCTGAATTTTGTGACGTTGATTTGTAATGAGACATTTTTCAGGTTAAATATGGTTATTTAGATATGATATGACAGGTCTCCAGTGTTCGCCACACTGACTCCATAGGCTGACAACATCTACACGAAACAGGATCCAAGCGTGACATGCCTTTCCAGAAATGCTTGGGAATTTTATGAAATGAAATAAAAACGGCGAAACTGCAACTTCTTTATTAATCTGAGCAGTCCCTTCGTTGAACAACTTAACTGCATTTTGAAAATCGAGAAAAATTATCAAATTTGATGCCAGCAACACACTCAGAAAAAGTTGGGAGCCCGGCAAGGAAGCTCAATTTTTCAGATTTCACATTCCGTCAGCTGATAAACCGCTCACAGGTCAGGGTGACGGGATTGGGTGTAAAAAGAGCATCCATCACAGAGGTTTTATTTTCAAATGAGGCAAACGTGTCATTGCAAAGAGGGATGGTGTAACACAATGGTAAACGTGCCTCCACCCAACTTTTTGAAGTCTGTTGCAAGCGCCAAAATTTGAAACTTGTTCAGACTTTCTAAATACAGCCAAGTTGGACAGGGAGGACACTGGGAACCGTTTCTCTGGATTTACGCCAGTTAAATAAAGGCTGAGTCATCAAATTGCAGATTGCAGTTTTAAGAAAGAAAATGCATTTCACAAAATGTCCCACTTTTTCTGAAAACGGGAGTTTGTACAAATTCAAATTTATTCTGTCAGTAGCTTAAACAAGAACTTTGGTTTCAAGAAAGAAATCCCAGATTCACCTAAGACTGGACTAATAAGAGATTAACTGAGCTTAAGCATGAATGGCTCACTTTATCATAGCAGCAGATAAACGGTTGCAGTGATCATTATGCATAGCTTTGCTAGTTAAGCTAACAATAATGGTATGTTTACAACATTTGGAATGTCAGTGATAGATTTGGGCAAAAGTTGCTGCAGTTTTCTTGATCTGTGGTTGGTTTAAATAGTGCATTCAGAATCTTAAATGCAGCAAAAACTAGGCTTAAAAGGCTTTATTAGACAAACCAAGTAAGTAAATATTATGATGAAAGCTTATGTCAAACACTGGCAGGTTGGACAAACTTGCACCTCCGTTTGCAAACGGCCAACCGGGTCTTCAAGTAGAAAAGGTAGATGGTAGATGTTTGTGTTTGCACTGAACCTTGCTTTGCACACGCTTCTTTACTAATTGTAGCATTTATGCACAGAAAGATAGAAAATATTGTAAAGCTGTGAGTGAATACTTCCTCCCTTAGGAGATGCGGATTAAGCTGACTCCCTGGACAAGATTCTGTTTTAGTTATTGTTGACACTGAAATTTGTTTTAGTCAAATATGTATTTCCTCTTTTGTGTTGGATACAATCACTTACATTTAGTATGTGCCATTAGATGAGATGTTGTATGACTCTCGGCGGTTGTTCAAAATTACACCCCAAAGAAGCAACTAGATGGCAAAAGCAACACCCCTCAGTTTGGTATTGGGTTTGAACTTGTTCACAGCCACATAAAAAAAAAAAACATTACTTGCCTAGTTTACAGAAGGATGCCTTAGACCGTTGATATGATGCACATCTAGATTCTGCATCTGTACATAGAAAAAACCTGAGCTGTTTTCCACAGTTCGTCAGTACAAATGTGATTTCTACATATACCTCATCATTCTACAGACCCACGTCTGATCTATCTGCATTATGGATAAATTATTTCAAGCATCTCATCTCTTGTAATTCAATTTAGAATATATTTCAGTCTCTTAAATTTGTTCGTGTTGGCACATTGATATTTGGTACAATGTTTTGACTTACCTTTGTGTTGTTGTTTTTGTCATTGTCACTAATGTAATTTTTGCAGTTCCAAAGGTGGCTTCTCGTAGACTGTAGGTTAGTGGGACGGTGAAGTAGGGTGGTATGGTCTTTGGTGTGCCTGGTGTAATAATATCTGGGAATGGTTATTCTAAAATACCTAATACGAGTACAGAATGAGGTGGATTTATTGCACCAGGTTAATGATTTGTAATAATTTTTAGGGGGAATTCCGCTGGCATGAAAATAGTATTTAGGCCAGGCAATACTGTTTATCGAAAAACAAATGTCTATTAAAAAAAAGACTGATTTCGTCTGGAAACAGAATTGTTCGACACCTGTGAACCACACCTCGTTTAGGTTTGGTTGTCCTTCAGTTGTCACTGTGTGTTTACTGTAATCAAATGTGATGGAATAGTTGAAACTATTAAGGTGTGCCTTAAATAATCATTTTCTTTTTCTGAACCAATATGGCTATGACTTGTTTTTTATTTTTATTTTAACTGATTCATTTATGAATTATCGTACTTTTTCACTGATCATGAGCGAAATGGTAGAACACCAGCAAGTGTCGCTGCTTGTTCTACATCTGGCTTCAATGTAATGCCGCCCTCTAGTGATACAAGATGTGTACTACAAGTAACCAACAAATACACATTTCAAACAACACTAAGTGAAACAGAAACAAATAGAATTTGTCACTGCCGTAACTCGTCCTTCATATTGCCTTTCATTTAGCCACATTTATCCATGGTTTACAGACTGAAGACCACCACTTACCCATGTCATCTAGAGGATACAGTCCCTTCTCTCCTGTACAGCAGTCTGAGACGAAGCAGCATTTTTCCACATTAGTAGCTAAATTGGGGGAAGGCCTTTCAGTTAATAAATGCCTGTATGTTCTGTGTGGCATCACCTAAGATAAGCAGCGAACCTGGGCGTATCATGGAAGTCTTCCAAAGATACTTAAAGTCATCTAGAAGACATACACACAAAGTTTTTAACCACCATATAGAAAGGAAGGAAGCTTCTGAAGGCTCTAATGTGCAGATGCAGTCACACGCACACACTTCCAGAGGACGAGAGAAGTAGGATTCTGTGTGCAGGATCGTGATACAGTCTATGAAATGGAGCATCGTGCAACTTTGTGTGTCATTTTGTTATTATTCCCATTACATGCAACTCAGAGGCTAATGTGACGTCACACAATAGTAGAAAAAGCGTTTTCTGACCTTGCTGTGCCGCAGAGTTTCTGTGCGTTTCCAAGTGTTCTGGACATGGATCATTTCAACTATTAAATCCATTCTTTCATGAAGAATGGACAAAAAAATACCTATATCATGTAATAATGTTACACCACTAGAATACACCAGGTGATACTACGGCTTAAGTACTTTGTTCACAGGAAAATGTGCAGCAGTGTGAAACACTGCGTTAAAAAAATTTTTACCGTATCTGTTAAACTAACTCTATATAACCACCTCTATTTACATTGAATATAATTAGAATACATTAAGCGTACGTTATTTATCATTATGTCATATTTACCGGATCTGAGCAGTTTATCACTGTTAAATTAATTAATGGTGTTGCAGCAGTGCACTTAAAAAAAGAAAAAATGGATATACTGAAGTGTAACTTCTGTATTATTTGAAGGCAGCTGTAAACATCTTTCCTCAACTGCAGGTTTTAATTTTTTAGAGCAGCTAAGCTAGTTAGCATGACACTAAAACCACTGGGTTATAGAACATCAAGAGAGAAGCTTGAATCTTACTGAAACTCACATTAAACGTTTTGGGTTTTTTTTACATCAAACCCGTGGCGTCTCTCTGTAGGTTAATGCTTACCCACAGGATGGGAGTAGTTAGCATCAATAAGTGTAAAAGAGCAAAGCCGAATTTGAGAAGCTTTAAATGTTGCTGCCCCTAGCGGCCACGAGACGGTGGTGCAATAGTCAGGCGGTTGACGTAGGGAAAGTTACAATGACATTGAATGTTTCATTATTTAATTATATTATTTATTACAAATACATTTAATTTCTGATCAATTATTGTATATCATTATATAATATGAATATTAAAATAGAAATTAGATAAAAGTTTAGTTTTAGGGCATGTTTAACAACCTTCTTTTGCTGTTTTTCTACTTAGCGCAGTCATTTAAAAAAACAACAACAAAGACAGCATTAAACTAAAGAAAACCTCTCTGCTGTGATTTCGGCTTAATTTTTACATGGACAAGTCACCCAGAGAAAAAAGTATTAGTTGCTCCACTTGCATCTCGCTCACCACAGTGACTCTACAGCTAAGAAAGAGAATAGCGAGATCCAGGCGAAGTGACAACTTTCACATCTACGAAGGAGCCATGGTTTGTTAAAAAAGTTACTATATTTTTGTTGCCAATTGTTTTTTTTTAAGAAAAACGCTGGAAGCTTCAACACTTCAACCTGAGACAAACAGTTCCAGGGCATGGAGCCTAATTAACCAATCATGTCTTACAATTGAAAAAGTCCCACTTTGATTGGGTGACGCTTGCCTCCATTCTAGAAACCTCCGTTGACCTTATTTCACTGTAAGCACGGCCTGAATGTGAGTGACACTCATTCAAGCACTTTGAGAAAGTCAAGGTACCATTTATTTAATGAAATAAAATTACATTGAAAAACATGAATTTTGGAAACAAGCTTTATATTCTCACTATGGCGAAGGTAGAAATTATGTGTTACGTTACTTCTCAAAGTGAAGTTCCCTTCCTGGACTTTCAGGCTTTAATCAATTTATTTCTAATTCATTTATTTTATCTTATTTTATTGATGAAGACATAGTCCTGCAAAGTTTATCAGCCTGAATTAATTAAGTACCATAAGTAGGCTAAACATGAGAGGAATAAAGCAATATATATATATATATAAACTTTAAATCAATATGAAACCAAATGTAAGGTGTAATTAGCTTTGAAAACCAATAATCTTTTATCATTAACATTATACTTAACTAAAAAAAAGTATAGTCTGTGAGTTAAGGCTATATATGCCTAATTCTATTGATAAATAAAAACGATTAGCTAATTCGCTTTTTTCTATGTTATACTTCAATGTGTGCAGCTTGAGGTGTAACATTAATTAAAAAGTCAAGAGATGTCAGTTGCAACTCGTGTTTATTCAGGAAACAAATCATACGTCCACACCTTATTTTTGACCTGCCATCTCTGGGTTTTGATACAACAGTAAAAAAGAAACAAAAACAGTAACAAAGGTTGTCAAACTAACATAAATACAACAAACCACCTCTTGTGCATGCCTCAGTCTGCCAAATAAAAACAGCACATCCTTCCAACCCTCCCCCACAAGGGGGCAACAACAAAATAAAAAAAGCTTCCCTTACTGCACCACAATTCTCTGCCTTATCAGGAAACAGCAGACACATAAAAAAAAGCTCAAATGCGCCCCCAACAGGATCAGAACCAGAGTATTGGGCTCACTGACTTTCAGGCAGGTGCTTGATGCACTGAGGGTTGTGTTGGAATGACAAGGGAATGATGGTCTTCCGCTTGTCCCGAAATGAGAGCCCAATTTGGTCAGGAATGAAAAAGTAAAGCTGGAGGTTAAGCACTGTTATCTGAAAGCAGTTTTTTGTTATATTTAATCATGTCATTGCATCTAGTCTTTTTTAGGTGCCCTGAGCTGCAAAGCTCTTCATAACGTGTTACATTGGAGCAAGAAGGGACAGTGAATTCTTACTTTTTGTGATCAGGTTCTCATTTTTTGCCCACCATTCTGTTTGTCATGATGATTTCAGGATTACAAGAGCAGCCACTATACTAGAAGCAAATACAAGGGACAGTTTCTTGCAGTTTTCTTTTCAAAAAGCAAGAATGAGTGAGAGCAGGGGACAGAAACTAACATAAACTTTTTGGAAATAAAGAATAGTCAGAGCCTTCATCTAATTCCTCCTTGTATTCTTTTGTCTCCACAAAGTCTTTTCTCAAGCAGATGTTATTTTAAACATCAATAAGTATGTGATGGGGATGGTACTCATCAAACACCACAGAGGGGGAGATGGGAAAGGATCATGGATCACGTCGCCCATGTTACTGTGGCCCATGCAGGTCCATGTCCAGCAGCCCTCCTGCTCTCAGATTTGATAAATACACTTTGCTTGGTCCTGTAAACCCAAACAGGCTGCAACAACATCATTCACAAAGCTACATTACGTCTACCATATATACAATGTCACCTAGAGCTAATCAATGGTACCGCATGGTTATGACTAATGTGGGATCTAGTGTTAGGTTTTGCTGACTATGGAGAAAAGGGGGGTGACATTGAAAGCCAAACAGGATGAAAGAACAATAGTATCATTCTGAGAAAATCTGTGTCCATTTTCCGTTGAGTACACAGTTTGTTTTCTTTCTTGTTTTAATGTGATTATGCCAAGTTTTACTGATGTATTCTACCAAAACCAAAGTGCCAAGAGGACATGTTTTCCCCTTCGGGTGTGGTGTACTGTGTAATGAGAAGAAAGCTTTAACCAGTCGGGTGTAATGTGCTTTGGTGGCACATATCCTAACCACTTTAATACTCTTCAGGAAAAGGGACACAATTCTCATTGGAGCATAGTAGCATTGTGACAGGTAAGGCATGAGGATTCAGTGTTTTGCTTTTTAAACTTTTAACTAATTATGGTCCTCTGCATCTCCTCCTCCTCCCTCCTTCCCTCGCTCCCCATTTCCCTCCCACCCACAATCTTGCACTCTGGCTGTTTTTCTCTGGGAGCGGCCTCTCGTCCTCCTGCTGTTTAACTAAGAGAAGTGATGTTGGAGCGACCGCCAGGGGGCACTACAATACGCCGGCCAGCAGGCCTGATAGGGATGTCATCAGGGGTGGGGGGGGCTGGACAGAGAGAAAAGCAGAGAAAGATGAAGAGTGTTACATGGACAGAGAACAAAGAGATCAGAAAATGAGATAAAAACAAGGAAAATAAAAAATTAACAGTTAAAACTGTGGTCGGCTGTCTGAGCAGATGAAATCTATAGACCAAACTTTGAAAAGTTTCATTTTCTCTTCTGAAAGCAAAGCTGTTTAACAGGAAACAATATATCACAGCATTACTCAAACTTTTGAGTAACGCTATTTTGAGTAAGCACTGTCAGTTGTGTAGTATTGGATCACTATGGGCCTCTGTAATGGCCAAAATGTTGGTTTTACATTTAAGAAATACATCTCAACATATAGGAAGTCACAAGATTGAAACTTGTCATTCTCTCATGTCGAGAGTAAGCTATTGGTCCTGGGGGAAGTTTGTGTTCTCCAAGAGCTACTCTAATGGATCAGTGGTGAGCTACGGAGCAACCGCAGTGTGAGCCCAGTCTTTGACCTGACTCATACAATCCTAAAACTTCTATTTCTGTTGAAAAATCTAGGATGAAAAATTAAGCTAACTAAATTCTCAAATCCCCTTCACCTGGGATGCTGCACATACACGGCTGTTGTCGAAACTTTGCTGCAATAGAAATGCAGAACTGCTTTACTTTGAAGGAAAATGGTGTCTCCTAGTGAAACTAGTGTTGGCAATTGTCAGTCATTTCAGACTTACCCAACACATGGTAACTCTTATACCATCATAGTATACATCCTTGAACACTCACTTTGTTACTTTCCAAGCACTGGAGGCTCTTAAAGATATTATTATCAATGACGCACAGCATGTGTCACTAAAGTGACAGAGGAAAGCAAGTTATAGCAGACTTTGTGCTGTATGAGTATTGCTTAACTGTTAACAAAAAGATGCTCAAGGCTGACATAAAGAATGGTGTTTCCAAAGGATGAGCCAGATTGTCTGCTGAAACAAATGATCAGTGAGTATATAAATGGAAAGTAGAATGATGTCAGCCTGTGATACACTGTGTCTAATCAAACAACCCCTCCCATCTTCGTCCAGAGCAGTAAATCAACTCTGCAGGTGGTATCCCTGGAAAAACTAAAACAGACAGGAGACAGACTCATTCTGGGAGAATGCAAACATATGTGCATACACAAGAATGCATAAGCACATACGAAGTACAAAGCCTGGGAAACTAAGAGCAGCCTCACTCTCCTCCAAATACATGTACTTAAATTTGGAAATTCTTTCCAGCAAAGGTCACTTTTTTTTCTTCAGTGAGGTATCACACATTAGCTATGCTTGTAAAGACACATTGCTCAACACTTCCAAAGGCCAAACAATTTTATACACTTACAAGTAGGTTATCACCAACGAAAAAAAAGATTACTATGTTTATTTACAAAGACTATCAGTAACATAGTGAATACAGCTGTGTTCTTGTCCAATTAAACGAGTTTGATCTCCCCGAATTAAGGTTACACATGGACGCGTTTAGTCTGTCAGGGAAGACAGAATTAGCAGTGGTTGCCGCATCTGACTGGGAACACTGAGCACAGGATCCATGATTTTACACAGGTATAAAGTGTCACTGTTTGATAGATTGACAAAAATTCAGTTCTTTAACATTTGTTTTTCTGTTTCTAATCTAATCCTGTGTTGACCTGACATATGGACACAATCACGTTGTCACTCAGCAACCCCGCACAATGGAACAGATGTCTAACAAAAATACTATTGTGATCTCTCACATTACATCGGCCCTTCCAGCAGCCCGTGTCCAGATGCCTGAACTGAAAACACTGTATGTTTTGAGTCTTAAGCCAAAACCTATCCAGCGTGACTTCAAATAAAAGTGCAAATGTCAGCAAAACTTTGTTTACTGTGGCTTAATCCATTAAAGAAGCTGTAATTGAGACAGATTAACAGAGTGTCCTAAACAGCCTTAAAAGTATTATTTGGTAGTTGTAAAGATCTGCATGGAAAGTTTTCATTTAAGGAGGGGGGGTTTAAAAAAGGGTTAAAAACACTTTTTTTAAGAGATGATTAAAGTTAATGACACATTCCAATAAGTTAGGGAAATCAAACAAAAGCGATATACTTTCAAGTCAAGTAATAACACGTTTTACAAATAAACTCTCTGACCACAGAGTGTACACTGTATGTAACAGTATTAGTGAAGTTACCCATTGAGTAGGATGCCAAAAGCTTTGACTGTTACTGTATTTATATGATTCAGGATAGAAGTAATGTGAAGCAGAACTGACAGACAATAAGCGCCCCTTAACTGCCGCGGTGGAACAACGTTTTTTTCAAGAGTGTCCCTCACTTGGTTTTTGTGGAGAGTGCTGTCAAACACAATAATCCAAAATATCAAATAGGTGCTTGGTTGGGTTGTGATCTGGTGACGGCATGAACAGCTTATCATTCACATCATTTTCATCCTTATCAAATTGGCCCCCGGGATCAGAGCATTGTCATTCTTCAAGAGAACACTCTTATAAGAACATGGTGATCACTCAGAACAGCTCACTCTAAGTCAGTAAGTCAATGAGTCAAGTGAACTAAAACCATGCAAGCAAATTGCATTCACCGTATCCTGTCACTGTAGGGGCCAAGGGTTAAGGTTTTTCCAATCAAATTATCATCTGTTTGTGATATAGAGCCACACAACAGCTCTATCCTCCCAACTTTCACCAGCTGTATATGTTTATTGTACAATAGTTTACAGAGAAGTCACAACTACATTATTGTTATTCAATTGTTATTAACCCTTGATGTCAAATCAATAAAATCTGGACAAAACAAAAAGAAAGAAAAAAGACCATTTTACTGCCATTGCTCTTCTCACTGTAAGAAGGCGGACAACTTGATGATATGCATATATAAACACTGCATGAATTATCTTACAATAAAGTGGAATATACTGTAGACAAACGCATGCCCCACAGTGTAAAAAAAAAACTATGCATGCAAGATGATAAATAAGTAGGTTATTCTATAGACTTGAGACTGATGCTCAATGGTCAAGTCATGATGAATCATTCAAGAAAATCAAAATGCGCTAAAAATTGTATTACTGTTCACTCAGTGGGGTTACATGAGTGCCATCTGATCGGATTAATGGCTAAATTACAATAAGACTGAGTTATTCAGTTTATGTAGACACCTTAATCTGACAAAAAAACGGATCGGAACGGGTCTGAATCCGATCGCGAGATAACTCGATCCAAACGTACACCATACGTGCACGTAGACGGCAGAAGCATGTGGTGGATTGGATCGAGCGTTCTGCGCATGCTCGAGATTTTTGCCCGGGATCATCACCTGGAAGTCGATGGAGACAATGTTAGTGCCATAACCATGCTCATCATGAACGAAATGTAGAGGGACGTAGTTTCATCTTGCTCTTCGTTCGCCATCTTTCTCGAATGCCTGAGTTTGTTTTTGTTGGTGGTGGTGAAGAGGTCAACCGGAAGTGGCTCTATTAGCGATAGTTGAAATGGGTACAGCGCCACTTATCGTACTGGGATTATGCCAGTGATTCGATTCATTCACCGCCATATATCTAAGGATAATTACCCTTGCTCAGATAAGGAGCATAATCCAACTATAGCTATAATAGAGTTAATCTCATCATGTAGACCCACTGACTGACTTCACAACATGAAGTGGAGACCAACGGGATGCCAGATGGAGGACCAAACAATGCACATGCTTCCTGTTTAGATGTTTGTACATGCAGTGGAAATTGATGAAGACCATTAACAGAAAATAAAAGGCTTAGTAATTGTTCTAATAAGAAGCTGGGCTCACCACATGGTGCAGGGTTACCTGCTAGACTAAATCCAGACTGGTGCAGGTTTCTGACAGGCTGTTTGGTGGGAGAGGTGCGGGCTGACGCTGAGGGGGTACCACCACGGGACATGGAGAACTCAGACACGGGGCCATCGTACATTCCCCTGGGTACTGCCCTCAGCACTGCCAGCTACAAGTAGTGAGGAAAGAAAAAAAATTGCTATTTTATAACAAATCCCGACACAGATGTTAAGTATAACATGGCTCTTTGTGCAACTGTTTGTGGCCTACTTTTAAATACACTTCTCCCTCTTCCTTCCAAGAAACAGTCCCAGATTTACACATCCACAAACAAACAGGCCTTCGCAAACACTGACATACATAATCAAACCATTCTAAAGGTTAGAGCGGAAGAAGCACATAATACACTTTCTGTGCGCTTTCACATCAAATTTCATGCTGTCGCTGAACAAGCCATTGTCTGTATGTCTGTCAGTGCCGTGACTCAGTGGAATCTTGGACGCTCCTTCAAGAGTTAAAAAGAGACATCTGTGAACCAAGAAGGCATAATAGTAACCGCTACCAAGATAAACAGCACACTGTTACTACAGCCCCATTTTCTCATCAGCAGCCAGCTGCAAATTAAGAAACTGTGGGGAAATGAGGTTTCAAGGGGAAGGAAGAAAGATGCCGAGAGAGCAGAAAGCAGGGTCCATGTGGTGCTTGCACGGGAGCATTTCTCATCATTTGAATTCGGTGTGGATAAGTAAGCTAGGAATGTTCCTTTTTTTAAAATGCATTTGTATTCTGAGCTGGTACAACTAATTGACTTTGGACAAATTGAAGCTGTTTGGGATTTGACCTTTTTGGTATTCAGGAAAATGGCACTGTAAGAAATATCAAATAATTCAATGTTTTTTTTTCTTGTCTTAGTTTGTTGTAAACTATATGTATCACACAATTTCCACTTGTTTACATATATACTATCTACATTTAAGACATTGGAAAAAAAAATATCATTAAGCTCATTGTGGGAAATGACAACAGATGACTGATACTGCTCTTATTTTTTATGCTACGCATAGGGCTGCCTGCAGTAACTTCAGGAGTCTTGCAGTCAGCCTTTGGCTGCATGGCAACCAGCAAGCCATTGTCCAGGAATGTCCCTTTAAAACTTTCAGCTTCTCTGTGGCTTTTCCTGTGATGAAAGCAATGCTCCTTAATGGCTTTTGGAGCATGGTGTCTTACGACATGACAGTAAATTTAGGACCAATTTTAAAACTTTAATAGAACATGTAAGCCTTATATTGTATACTGTGACAAATCTCTCAAAAAGAGTTATAACTTAAAGTTTCCTTTTTAAAGACGTGATGACAAAGCCTCGACCATCCATACTGTATGGACCTTACAGTCCTTACAACTGCCTTGTGGTTGAACCTTGGAGGGTGAAGTCAGACTTGCTGTATCCACATCTTAGCCACATCTCACTTCAATGCCTCATCCTGTTCATGATCCTAAACTCTATTACAGTCCAAGACCTCATATTTCAACAATTTTGAAGGCCTTAACTCCTACATTCCACACGCTCTAATCTTCCCTGCATGTATTGCAGGCATCCCTTGTGGGATTCTATGCTCAAAATATTCCTCCTCCCATCATATTTGCTTCTATTTATGCAATACCTTTGATGGCACAAGGTCAGTGTAGTATATTCTAGCAAAACTTTTCCTACTTTCTGCATGAAAACAGAGTTGAGAAAAGTTTCTATGTCAAGTCTTTTTTATGTCTCATGTTGCAAGTCAGTTTTATTTCAAGTTTAAGTTACTGTGAAATAATTATCATGGCAGTTTCATCTTGGAAAGTTTATCCAAGTTCAATTATTGAAAAGATCACTGTACACTTTCAATACAGTATATGATAATTGCAAAATGGTATCTACAAAAGTGGACATAAGCAGAAACCGGTATTTACCTGCTTCCTGGCTTTTACACGCTTATAAGCAAAGTCAGGGAAGGGTGAGCAGGGAATGAAGCGACCCAATCCAGAGGTGACATGGAGGTTTCCATCTTCCAGAACAATCTTGCCCTGGCATATCACCACCAGTGGGGCTCCACGCAACTCCATGCCCTCGAAGACGTTGTATTCAGCAGCCTGAAACACACAAGGGAAATCATTGGAGAGATCTGTGGAGAAATCAGTTTGTTACATCAGCTGCGTAAATATCAGTATAATTAATTCATGTTAAATTGTGGAGATCAATTCTAATTACTTTGTCATGTGGTTTTTATGTTGGACTTGGATCACAATTTTGAAACATTGTGGAGGCATGAACTCTTTCTTCATCCCTCTCTGAATCTCATTATTTTTCATTCATCACCTCATTTCTTATACTTGTCTGTTTGGCATGCACAAACAGCTGTCATCATCCAGTTGGCTACTGACGCTTTTGTAGATCGTCACACTGTTTCCCTCCCTCCCTTGGCTCTATATCTTCTCCACAAACTCTCCTCACACTACTCCTTTCAGTCTATTGCCTTTTTTTCTTCTTTTAATGGCTCTTTCTCCTCCTGGCGTTGTCCTGCTCAATTTATGTATGTCTTGCAGTTTTTCACCCATGTGTACTTTCCATCCTCCTCCAATCTCTTATGAGCAAACTTTCTTTTCTCTACATGTTTGTTATCTCTGATGGTCCCCTCCCCTCATTCCATTGTTGCTGATTTCCTCTGCACACGGCCCTATTTTCTGCTGCCGTCCAAATTCAGGCCAGAACAGGACATAACTAAGACCTGCTGCATGCCAAACATGATGTCATGACTAAGCTTAGTGTATGTCTGTGTGTGTGTGTGTGTGTGTTCCTGCCTCTTCTTGTCTATGTATCCAAATATCCCTCTGCACTTTGATGCGTTTTTTTATGTTGACAACAACCTTCAATCCAGACCAGATGAAGGTCGATTGATAAACTATGAGACAGCACAGTCTGGGGGAAAGTGTTCACCAGCTTAATGTGTGGGTAAAGAGGGTCAGTCATGTTTAGTCTGGCATCTGGGTATACATTAAGTTAGATTTATTGGCACTGGGAGCTTTTCTAATATTTCATCTGGAAGGACAACCAGCAGGAAATGAGAGGGTGACATCATTATGTAACAACCCACGAATCCTCAGTGGATACACTCCACTTTAAGAGAAGGCATGTTATTAGTCCAGTTCTCTCCATGTCACTCAGTTCCTCCATCTGGAGACAGTGCAGCTCTCTTTCTCGCCAACCATTAAGAATTTAGGAAAGACAATTTTCACTTCATCTTCATCTTCACCTTAAATTCAAGATCAACTTCACTTGCTATGAATATAAGCTGTTAGTAATTGCATTTTCCCCAACTCTTATATTTCTGTGAAAGCAGGACTTGTCCTGAGCTGGTAAAGCCTTCATTTCCTGTACGCACACTTACCCTGCAGCTCAGCAACTGGTGTGCAATCCTCTCGTGTCTGCGTAGCGGCAGAAACCTCATTTTTTACTTTTTCCAGGTGTACTCACAGTGTGTGTATGTGTGTGTGAGAGATGTGTGAAAGGTTGTGTGAGCAAGTCTTCACATGGCTCATGTCTTGGGTGAGACAAGAAACATCTGCAGCGGAATATAGTTTCACATGTTTCTCATGTAGTCTTACTTTTAGTATTTAACTCTGAAAACATAACGGCGGACAAAAGCTTGACTCAAATACACAAAAATTTCCAAATAACAACCTATGAAATCACCAACTGTGATTCATAATAGGTTTATTCAAATCCTGCCATTCACATCCAGAGAAACTAAACAACACGAAAACAGTAACAACGTAAAAGACAAAACATGTGTCATGCAAGGGGGAGGGGGTCATGCTGCACTTGTGAATCAGACTGCATCATTTGGTGACATGTTTTCTACTTATTGGATGCATTATTTTTCCAACAGTGTGCACCAATGTCCAAAATACCTGCGGTTTTATGAATGTGTTTAATGTGCATTTACTAGAACAGAACCTCGAGGTAAGAATGACATCCTGTGAGCCCACTTTTCTGTTTGAGTGAAAGTGATCTACAGGAAGGAAATACCTCCTGATTATACAGCACATACAGCACGTTCCCTGTTGACTAAATGCAGCTCAGCTGCAAAGGAGAAAATGTTTGCATTACTGACAGCGTGTTTTTTTATGATTTGGTGAGGCTCAACTTTACATTAGGAGCTGGTCAAGTGACACATGTAGTGAGTGGAATTAGTAGTGAACATCCACTGAGACTTCATTTCCGTTCAGCGGAACTGAGAGCTCTCTGGAAGCTGTTCAAAAATGTGCTCTCTCTCCCCAACCATCGCGGTCTTGCACACACAGATGTAAACACTTATATCATATATTCTAGTTGGCTGTTTTTCTAAAAGTCACACCTCCCAAAATAGAACCTTGAATTTCCTTCTTCTTATATTGTAAATAATAGATAATGTTCTATAACCCACCTGCCATAGTTAATCAAGTACAACTAGAAGGCGTGACTAGGACGAAGATGGAGTCTCCAGTTTTACGAATTTAACTTTGTTTAAAAGAGGATGAAATGAGAAGCAGCAGAAGAAAGGATGCAAAGAAGAAAATACAGGAGCTGAAAGTTTAATTGAATTGAAACGTAAGACAAACACAAAAAGAAGTTTTGACCTGTGTACATACCGAGTTGTGTGTCTTGGCAGTGATGGTGCGAATGGAGTCTGTGTCCCAGATGACCAAGTCGGCGTCAGAGCCCACAGCAATCCGACCTTTCCTTGGGTAAAGGTTCAGGATCTTAGCTGCATTGGTGCTTGTCACAGCCACAAACATGTTCTCATCCATCTTCCCTGTAGTCTGAGAGGAAAAAAAATGAAAAAAGTCTAAGTCGAGATATATACGTCTCATTACGATACTAACACCAATGGGATCTACTAAGACAACCTTACACTGTTTCTAACAGGAACACTTCACAGACAGCCGCTCAATTTTTGTTTTGTAATGCTTAACTAATCATTAGGCTGGAGTTGTGCAAATATGTTTTATAGTAATATAATCAAATAAAAAAGACAAGCTTAGACTGGGAATGAGCATCTTTTGTAGTTTCACGGATTAGTTCAGCACTCTATATCTATTAAATTGGGAGAAAAGTTGCTTGTCCATCTCAAAGCCTTTCAAGCTACCAGTGACGAAATGCCTTCTGCACATGTAGGAATACTAAGAGTCAGGATCCCACATGTTTCTTTTTGCTGACGCCCTACAATGCACTGCCTGTAACCACTTTTTTGTGTGTGTCATAAACAGCTTCCCACTACACAGCAGTTATTTTTCAGTTCTGGAGATTAACTGTTTTCCCATCAATTGTGCCTTGGACTTAACTGTGCTCTAATGTTAATTAGTCAAATTTTATGAGCTAATCAGAAGGTGCTTCTCAAATTCAAGGAAATATCCTTGATGGTTGCATTTTTCCAGGTGCTACGCCAACAAATCTCACCAAAGAGCTTCATTCTATGTGCAGTGAAATTCGACCAATAATTCTTTCTCAACCTCTATGTTCTCGAAGCACCCACAATTCTTTGTACATTGAGGAAGATAGATTATTTTTTGAGGTTCTAAGTTTGTTTTCAAAGAAAGTTGTTAGCATCATAATGGGTTCCATCAAAGAGCAGCAAAGTATAATTGATAGCATAAATAGCTATGAGACAGTCAACAACTACGAGGTATTTAAGACATGTCAGTTTCTCAACTGTTGTATGTAGGATGTAATTTAAGGTGGGGCTGTTGCCCACTTCTTGGGACTGTTCCAACTTGCATTTTCTGAATTGAAGAAAGGAATATAATATTACAATATTTTCTCGCCTTGAAAGGACATAACTTATAATGACCAATGCTACCAAAGAAGCATCTATGACTTCAAGGAGCACTTAGGGTCTGTTTATCCTATTTCTAATTATGAGCACATGATATTTGATATACACAACATGTGAGTAAATACAGTTTGAGAAGTAATATATAAGACATGTTAATTGCTCATGTGGTTAGTGTGCTAATCAGCCATGTGGAGGCCTGGGAAATTTTAGTCTTTCAAGCATGCACCAAAGTACATATGTTTGTGGCTGTACGAGACGCTACACACAGCCCTGCTGACATTCTGTTCTTTGGATGGAATTTTATGGTACTAGTGTTAATGTGCAAGATGTGCATAAACGGACCATTAAAGAAGGTAAGGAAGCTGTTAAAGCTCAACAACATGTAAATGTAACTTTCCTTTGCTGAAACATAAATCCACAGGGGGCCTTTAAATACAAATACAGCATAAGATAATGCATTTTTTTGCAAGGTTTTATTTCACCTTGTGGTATGTTTTTCATCAACCAATGATAAAATGGGCACTTATAAATGACCTGAAATCAGATACCATGGGCAGAATATTCAAGGAATATTTCATCTCTTTGGGAGATGTCTGTGTGGTAAACTATGGAGCTGCTGTTATCAGGAGACAATTAGCCTGAAAGAGAACTGGGAACACAGGGAAACAGCGAGTCTGGGTCTGACAAGAATGAAAAAATACACCCTGCAGCAGTCAGTCCAATTTTGGAGCTTGGATTCTAAGCAGCTGTCCTATGGAAAGACCTACCCACATTTTATAGGCACCACTACACTCCACAGCAAGGCGCAACAAAGCTGCTTGTTAGCCAAATACTGATGCAGTGATAACAAGAAAACACAAAAGAGGAGCAAGGGTAGTGGGCTGTATGAAGGAAAAGACAGATGTGGAGATAGAATAAAAGGGGATAGAGGAAGGCTGACAAAGTGACAACAAGACAGTGAAATATATACCTGAGAAGAAAAAGACATGTAGGGAAAAAGTGAACACCAGATAAAACACAGGGAGAACAAGCTTCCTTCAAAAATAAAGACCACAGTAATGAGTGAGACGTTGATATGTGAAAATAAACAGGAAGTCCGATCTGGACAGAATAAACACTACAGAAGAAAATCAAAGCTACTGCACAGACACGAATGGTTTTATATTTCAAGAAAAAGTGTAGAAAGCAAGTGAAGCAGTAATAGGTCTTGGTCTGACTCTTTTACTACTATACTTCTCTTTTTCATTTTATACAATTGAAACAATTGAAAGAGAAATAGACCCTGGATAACTAGTACTCACCACAGCTTTATCCCAGATGAGTGCCATTCTTTCCTCCACTCCGTTGACACCTTCTGGGATCTGAGTGAAGTCGTCCTTGCCAATGGCCTTCTGGGCCACGCTGAAGGTACAGTGAGCACTGCCAGTCACACTCAGGTCTCCACTGGGAGAGGAGGACACATGAAGATGGAATTATATCAGCAAAGCAAAGTCTGTGTGTGTACACAAGGAAATGTGTTTATTTACTTTACTAGAAAAGGAGCTGAAAGAAGCTGAAGTAAGCAGAGTTTCTTCTATGAGGACAAGACATTACTCATGCTTCCTATGTCCATACGAAGCTGTAAGTCTTCTTCCAGATGAAGTCAACAAACTGGTATCATTTACAAGTCAGGCCCAAATTAATCAAACTTTTATTGAAAACAGAGGTGAGAGATTTCAGTTTGTTCAGTCAAAAACTTATTTTTGCACACATATTTTCTGGCAACCAGAATGCAAAAGGACATAAAACACTGACCAAGCAAAAAAGGTGCATTTATTACAGGCTATACACATCCCAGGAGCTCCATTTTGCACAGTTCCTGCATGCGGGAGCTGCAGAAAAGTCTTAGTGTACATGTAGATTACGAGCAAGCAGAAAGATGTTTGATATAATTAGTTCTACTTGAACTGTACTGCATTCTGCTATGCTTTTTGTTGTGTTATCTTGACACACTGTAGTAATATAAAAATGGTAGAACAAGACGTGAAAAACAAAAATACGTAGCATCATGTGTGTGTATCATACTAAAGGTTAAATAGGTCAACATCCAAACCAGAGGGAGGTGCTGTGGTACGTACCTGGCCAGCAGTGTGTTCAGATAGTCTGGAGTGGTGGGATCAGGGCTGAGAGGAGGTGATGTAACAAAAGAAGCTGCTTTGGCCCAGTTCTTGCTCCAGTAATGTGTCCCATCAGTCCCCAGACTGGCTGTGATTGGCTCCCCAAACACCACATTTCCTGAGAAACAAATAACAGCAGAAAAAACTTTACTAAAGCGCCAAATGTGGAGCGATTCTTGGCATTTTCAAGATCATGAGTTGCATCAGTTAAGTCTGATTCATTTTCCAGCAGTTTAATCTCACTAAAAGCTTTGGTGATTCATCAAAGTGTTTGTAAGAGAGGAACATGCCACTGCTGGCAATGAACTTATTCTTCTATGCATGACGATCCAGACTTTGATTCCTGTGACAAACACGTCTGCTCCTATGTTTCTTTATAGTCCTTTATTCTTACATGTCCATGACTAACATCCTTCCTGGTTTTAAAAAAAAAAGGTGACGGGTCCATGAAAGCATTTAAAGGGTGGACATGACGGCACGAGGAAAGCCATGCAAGGCCACCTCCTGTCTGTTAAAACCTCATGTGGCCTATCATGAAAGACTTCCAAACAAAAGTTTTCCTTTACTGCGCTCTCTTGTTTTCTTCCTTCCTTTCTCAAAACTGAATATTTCACAATCACTCACAGCCCTCGGGTTCACATCTGTTTTTTTTCTCTAAGATATGACAGCTGAGCCACGGAAAAAAAAATACAAAATCTGAGTGACAAAGCTGCAGATGACAATAAATGTCACTTATGATAAAAAATATAAAAAGAAAGAGTAGAAAGAATCATTAAAAAAAATCAGAAAGGATGTGATCTTCCTTTTAGAGCCAGCCCTCTGTTTAGTATATAAATACATGTGATAAACAATTTCATATGAGGAACTTAACACAATGCTTTTATTTTAGTTTGCAAAGCACATATTTATTCATATTCTAAAGAGAAGTGTTAGTCTACTGCTATCCCTGTGATTCGGACTGACTTTTTCCTCTAGCAGCATTCCCTGGTGCACAAACAGCACCAACACAAATTTTAAAAGCAGCACTTGAAATGTTCAACTGAATGGCTGCTGTCTGGAGACTTTTATTCAATTCTCAACATTCCTCGAAGAAATAAGATCGTTTTAGTCCATCTTGTTGCAAGGTCATGTAGCAATTCCGCACTGTTAAGCTTGTCTTTAGATGTGCACACAGGAAAAATTTAATTCATCAATCTGCTGCCCATTTGATCTAGCTCTAAATGCTTCTTGTTACCTTTTTTGCGGGCCTGTGAGATGATGTCAGCAGCACTCTTGCTCATGACCCGGGTCACATAGAGAGGACAGTTGGTTTGGCTGGCGATGGTGATGGCACGAAACACCGCCTCAGCCTCCAGCTAGAGAAGGGACAGCACATTGTGGTTGACTTGGAAATGTTTTTCCCATTAGTTCTTTGTCAAATATACTTCAAATATCTCAACCACAGGAAATATTTCTGGAGTCGTATAATTTGAGTGATTCATTTTTAAGTTAAATGACAGTGGGGCACATATAATTTAAATACTATTAACTGGAAACGTTGAGGGCTCTCTGTTGCACTGAATTCAATTGGTTAAAAGAAAATTGAAGAAAATGTGTAAACAAAGGCTGAAATAAACTGTCATATAGTCAGATGAGCACCACGTGTTTTCACATTTTTGAACTCTATGTCTTTGAAAGCAGATTTTGGACACATGTTCACAACGCAGAGCACAGCATATGGCGTTTTGGTATGGTTAATACATTCATGAATTTTCCATTTAAACAGTTCCATATTTGTGCAAGTCAGTTTTAGAAGACTACAAACAACTTTCAGCACAAAAGAAAAGAAAAAGGCTCCAGACGTGGGAAAAAGGATGCTGCATGTGTTGTGTACTTTGAAATGAGAGACTGACGCTTTCAGCTGATGATTGTGCTCCAGTCAGAAAGCTCAGTCTGATTCCAATAATCAATAAATGAGAATCAAACAGGGCAACAGACACTGATTAAACTGAAAAAGCAATGATAATAATCCAGCAGTGAAGTCTACCAAGTTTACCAATGACATTATGGCACTGGTGGAACAACATCACTTCTCTGCTCCACAAAATGGAAAATGCCTGTCAAGCAAATGGCAGAAAAGTCAATGAGTTGAAAGTGTGGCTTTGATTCCGTTGATTGTGGGAAAACCTGGGGGAAACCAGCACTGGGGAAACCAATTGTCATTACAAAGCACCCCCAATGTGTCTGAAACCACATGTGTGCAAAATTGGTGTTTAAGGGCAGTCTAAAAAGTCAATGTGACAATGTGAGTATTTGTGTGTTCAGCCATATTTGTGCAGCAACAGACATTTTGTACCTTTTTTTTTTTAACTGTATCTGAGTAGGATGTTTACTTAAGATTTAAATCTCAGTCCAAGGGTCCAAATCAAAATGGTTTTATATTTACTATACATGACACATACCGACATAGTGCACAGCATGTGAGTGTCATACCTCCTCTGGCCTGCTAAGAACATGTCCCTCTGGTCCAGTGATACCCATCTGCAGCATCCGGGCTTGCTCCTGTTGAACAAACACAAAAAACTCCATCAGCTGCTCGGTTTCATACAAATACTGCATCATATGCAGGACTCTTCTTTGGTCATCAGGGGCTTGAAAGCTTGAGCAGATGTAAACTGGTGGTCACGGTTCAGAATAACAATCTGTTTCTGTGTAAGTGACGTACATGAGCAGCAGATTTATCATTTCTGTCAGGCCACACACAGTGGGAATCCTCTGGCTGTTGAGGGTTTTTGCGCACATGTTCACATTTTGTCTTTGTAAATACAAAGGTGAGCCCTGCATGAAGAAAAAGTGATTGTTTCCAAAATACATTCTTTTCCATTAATCCAGCGGCAATCGAAGATGTCAATCTCCCTGCTAAATGAGATTACTTTGATTATTTTTCAATAAAAAAAACATGCACAGATCTGAACTACAGCAGTTGCGTTAGATGATAGGCATGCACCAGATTATGCCTTTAAATGTCATATTTAATAAATACATTTTATGTAAATATAGATGTTGAAACTGTCTCTCTATGCTTTCACCAACTATCATTAAGTGTAGCACCTCAAGCATCTTCGAAAGACTCTGGGCTAAATGCAGTCAAAAGTTCTCCCCCTCATTTACACTCTCTGCTCCCTGAATGACATTTTATGTTGAGTTGACAACAGTCATGCTCATTACTTGAAGTGCAATTAAAAGTATGACAGAAGTCTCTTATTGCAGCATGAAGAAAATCTATATTTTCCACTTATACCATTGGCTGTTGCTTAGTTTTACACATCCACAGCACACTTATCAACGAGGCATGTCATCGTCAGAAAACTCTGACCTTCAGTGTTATGCCTCCCTTACTGTCTAATAGTGTAGGGCTGGCAGATACTGCATGTGTACTATTCCTCTTTCCATCACTCTTTCCGTCTGTAGTGTCTGAAATATGAACAAAGCTGTGATGAACATAAACTGCTATGTCTGAATGTCAGAGTATTTGTGATAACAAGAAAGGTGCTTAACGTTGATGTGCTTTTCTTCTTTGAGGCATTAAAGGTTTTGGGTCTGGCAAATTTTGCATTTACCACCTCAGAAATAGTGCTGAATGAAACACCATTTTAAAATCTTTCCAGATCTTATTTCCATCCAGATCTCTATAAAACTGCATGTTTGAGGCTGTTGTGTGAGAAATGGTGTGTGAGGCTGTTGGTTTAGCGTTAACAAGCTAAGTAGAGAGGTAGTTGCAAACATGAAGCAGTGTTAGCCTACACTGCTGTCCTGTAGCTAAATATAAAAAACTAAGAGCACTGGTCATTCAGCTGACTACAATTAGGATGTCAGAATTCCATCTGATCAACAATAACAATAGACAAGTAGCTGAACCAAATCAAATCATCAAAAAAATAAAGAGTCTGCAGAGGCAGCAAACTCAAGAAAGTGGTGGTATCCCTGCAGCCTCTGTCCTTGTCTAAGGGGAAGAACTTTTTTCCATGAAGTGGGAAAGGTGGCAAATCTACATGAGAGTGAGTATTTCCAGCAAAAAGTAAAAACATGGCTTTGTTCAGCCCCGCTATGATGGTTTTGTTTCCAAATCTGAATTCAACTAGAAGAAAAAAGCTGGATGAAACAGTTCCACTCGTCTTTTGCAGTAATGCTTCTTAAATCCTTAGCTGCAGATGCACTTAAATTAGATCAAAAGATTTGAGAGAATTTTGTGTTATACTTGTGTAAGATAATCCAGATGTATATATCCAGTCTTTACCGTTTATATGTTTGTAAGGCAGCAAGATTGCACAAAAAACAAATTCCCTGAAACTTGTTGTTGAGGGTTAAATATGGGGTAAAAGAAGAACCTACTAAAAATACAGGCATAAATTTGAATAATGCAAAACAGACAATTGACTTGGGCAGAGATATACCATCTGAGTGCTCCTCTATTCTTGGAAAGCCTAAGAAATCTTAATCTAATTGCCCCTTTAGCTAACCCTGTGTATACCACCTCTTTACAAGGAGAGCTGGGATTATAAATTTAGCAAGCCATAGTCAGAATGGTTTAATGGAAATATGGGGAAGGAAAATACTTGAATAAGGCTTTCATATATTCTTGGTGGAATAATACTATTTAAATTCCATCCGAGACACACATTCACTAATGAGTCGCGATGCTTATCAGGAATGTTTTCTTTACTGGATTTTGAAATTTGCAAACAGAGTTTAGCTCAAACAAGTTTTGAGTACTGTAGGAGGAACTGTAGCTTTAAGCTCATTAGTCGTGGTTTCAACATTTATCCATGCTGGTTGTCACTTGATCACAACACCATTTATCACACGCAAGTCTCAACAAGGCGCATCTATCTCAGCGGGTCTAAAGTAAGGACATGACATAATCTGTCAGTTCAAATGTATTTGGTCTTACAACTGATGGAAATCAGGCTACTTCAAAGCTCCAGTTTCAGACTGGATAAGGGAGCCCGGATTTATGATGAATCAGATCCAACATGTGCACAGTGACAGGATCCAGGCATGGTCTGGAGTTCTGACTAATAACAACTGTCTAAATCCGCCAAGTATTACGGCTGATTCACTTTCATTAGTCCACATACGGCACAGCCCCGTACAAACTATAACCACACATTACTGTCCCACACAGTCTCCCTCACATCGGTGACAGTGTGTTTAGTCTGTAGGTAGTGGACATGCACTGTGATAAGACTTGACTAGAAAGGCGAACTCAAGTGAACTAAAGTTTAGTAACTCACATTAAGCATAAACAGATCACAGATCTGGAGACGGAACAAATAATTAAAGAGAGTGTAAATAGGGAAACGAGGAATTTGTATCGTTACCTCAGCAATGATCTCGCCATTTTCAGCATGGACCTGAGCAATGACTCCCCTCTCTGCCAAGAAGGTAAAGACCTCATAGAGCTGCAGGAGAAAGAGACAGAAAAATCACAGAGGTACTGCTTTTACTTTTAAAATCCAGCCTCGCTGTTTAGACAAGGACAAGACACTGCTTTTTAACTCGGGGGTCACTCATAGGCCACAATTTAAAAGAAGCCCGCAATTTTACATGATGTCTACCATGACACACTGCAATTACTCTGTGTGGTCTCCAGAAATGTTGGGATGAGCTCCAGTTGTTGTCAACATTGCTGTGCCATGGTTCCTTAACAGGGTGCATGACATCAGTTTTTCAAGATGGACTATTTCAGTTGCTTCATGTGATCCTATAAAAACCAAATTAGCTATGGCTGCATGAGAAACATGAAGAATCCTGCCTCACACTGTCTGAACTTGCACTTGTTTACAAGGACTTACAAACTCATGGTATATCACAGGCTACAGTACATGGTATTTCCAAAAAAAAAAGGTGAATACTTTTTAATACTTGGCTAAAAATCTGTGCTTAAAAATAAAGTCTATCTCTTTTTTTACTTCATTTTGCAGTCATGCTTCTTGAATCCTTAGTTTAACAGCAAGTTCAGTTTGATTAATTTGCCATTAACTGCCATTAATCTGAATCACAGATGATAAATCTAAATAACTTTAGATTTAACTTAAAAACCTCTTCAAGCCAAGTCTATTCACATGTACAATACTTTGGCTTTGGTTTCCTGTGATTTTCCTGTGATTTTTTGTCTTGTTTACAATGGCCATAAAGAGCTCCTCTTGTAACGTGACTGTACTGTGACAAATTAGTGATAAAAGTGACTGTTCTGATTGGTGTAAAGATAATACAAGGCCCTCAGAAACAGGAAAACTCAGTTAAAGCTGAAACAGATGGAATCTTTTATTTATAAAAATCAGGGACATAATTCTCTTACCGAGGCAGAAGAGAACTGAAGGAATGCAAAAGTGAACATTATTGAAGAATTGTATTTTTTATAAAGAAATGTTTTTGCTCCTCATCTCGTCAAATCAAATACTTGCAAAACAAAGACAAAAAAAACAACCACAAGCGGATATCTTCCAACACGAACTTGGGAATCTTTAACACATGAATGAGTTTAAAGTTATTGTACCTCACTGTTGGTCATCTGGTAGTAGTCCTTGTAGGCCATATAGACCTGGAACGAGTTCACACCTGTAAAGAATTAACATCTCAGTAACAAGAAAACATGACCAGTTGCACCTACCTCAACCCCACCTCTATTAACTTAAATGTGTTGATGTATTTTTTATTTTATTTTATGAGTTCACCTACTGCCACATAGCTTGCACTGGTCCATCCTGCCAGGTAGTTACCTAACAGCAATGTGGCCTGGTCACTACTTTTTTTCCACAATGTAATTTAACTGTTTCTGTGGAATGCCTCTTTTAGTCCTGCTAATGGACTACAACTCCACCATCTTGGACAGCAGCTAGCGATGGTGGTCCTTGTTGTACCATTACTAGCTGCAGTCCAAGACAGTGGAGTTGGTGTCAGCCTGCAGCACCAGAAACTCGCAGTTGAGGCCGCTGAAATACATAAAGGACCACCACAACAGCAACCAAGCAAACCTGCAGGTAGGTAGACACAACATGGGCTATTTCAGAACTAGCTGGTACCTTTCTCCTTGATAAGATCATCCACCTCCTGCTTTACGCTGTCGTTCCAGTGGGTGATGTCCACATGGAGAGAGTAGTCACAGCTGGCTTTCTCATCGGCCCACTGCTTCCACTGGTCATAGGCCTCTATCAGGCTGGTGCCAGGCTCTGGGATCACGTGGTCCACTGGTGAAGATGTATGGGAGACCAAAGAGGACCGCAAGATGAAGGAGTGACAGGAGTGTGAGAAGAGAGAGAAGTTTGTTAGGGTTTTTAAAATGAAAAATAGGTCATAAAGAGGTCACAAAGAGGAGAGATGACAGGAAAAATTCAATGAAGAGACAAAAGAGTGACAGAGTGGATTGGGTATAGTCACATGAGAATTTGTCTGCTGGTGTTTCTACTTTCTCTGTGTATTGTTTATCTTGCATAATCAGCTGTCTGAGTTCCTGCAGTGCTCAGGCAGTCGCGACAAATCTTGTCAGATGTCACATTACATTTAGTTCATCTGGCTGTAGATGTCCTGGGAAAAACTTGGGGCCCACTCAGCTGTTGGCATTTTCTATTTGGATGTGTCACTATAATCAATTTTTTTAGCAAGATGCGAATCTTGAAATACACTTTGCACATTTTACAAGCATGTGATATCTACTGCTGTGGCTCAAGCATATGAGAAATATATTTAGAAATATAAGGAACATTTGCATGACTGTATTTGTACACTGAAGTACAGACAGTAGATGTTTATCTTTGCACATGCCTGTAAAGTGAATACTCACAGTAGTTTGTGTCTGCTTTGCCTCACTGTACACAACTGTATCCCTGTGAACTAAATATCTTGCTCCATCTTACTCAGCTATTATAATATAAGGCTTCCTGCTGGCTCACCACCTGACCATCTTCTTGATCTCATTAAAGACAAAGACAGCCCAATCTGCTTATGTTAATAGGATACAGCTAGAAATGGTAGTCACACACACACACGAAAAAAATGACAGTAAAGAATAGAATAACAATAAATTGGCAATAATATTGGCAAAAAAAAACATCATTATCGTTACCCATCAGTCATCTGAAGCACCTTTTTATTCACAAATCAACAAACGGAACATTATCTGATGAAGAGAAAGACGTGAACTGGATACAGTACACACAAGGAGACACGCAGTATACGTTTCCACTTTCTCACACATCACCCCATGGAATATAATCCCTCTGTGAATAGATCCTATGAATAGAGCTTACTACAGCAGCATGCCTGTTAGTGTGTCTGAACACAGAGCCTCAGTGGCAAACAGGCAGCAGAGTGGCAGCCAGCCTGAAAGAAGTTCATGGTATTAATGAAACTTTGTTATTTACCAGCTGTTCACTGTGATAGCGTCTCTAACCCACATGCAGTTACAGACTGAATCTAAACTCTACACAGACAAGGATGCAAACACACTCCTGAGTGGTGCCCTATTTCCATGGGAGCAGTGTTTCACTATGTACCGCCCACCATTCCTGCCCCCTAAACTCAGTCTTTTGTGCAGCACTTTTTTGGAGAGTTGCCCATTCCTCCCTTGCTCTTGTCCTTATTTTGGGTTCCAGCCCTCCCTCGCCCTCGTTACACCCCCCTTCAGGCTTTAGTCTCTATGTGAATGCTGAGTGAGGCTTCGCCTGCTGTCAGTGTCACATGGGTGGATGACTTTCGCAACAGCACTTACCGATCATGGTTGTGCCACCAGCAAGGGCAGCTTTTGATCCCTGAGCAAAGTCATCCACAGTTGTGGTTCCGCGGTATGGCATCTGGAAGTGGGTGTGGATATCAATGCCACCGGGAATCACCATCTTCCCGTTGGCCTCAATGGTCTTAACACCACCAGGCACAATCAGGTTGTCACCAATTTGCCTGTGGGGACATTATATTATTATAAATGTATGTAATTTCACAGTGAATTTATCGTGAATAGATGAATGACTTCATAGTAAAATGGAGAATAAGAAAACACACATACAGATATACAGTATGAGAATGAATAGATGCATACAAATAACTTAGTAAATAAAAAGAAAGAACAATAAAAGAAATGAAAAACGATACCATACTGCTCTATGAAACAAGGTGGGTATATGCAGGTAGGCTGCATAACTGTGCATCATAATCATGACCTAAAATATTGCACATGAATGCAGAAAGCAGGGAAAAATAAATAGCTAAACATATATTTTGGTTCAACATTTTTTTCATTAGTCCAATCTGGCATTTTTCAAAAGAAAGTCATCATTCTAAAGCAATTAAATTAAGAAAAAGTAATGTCGTTTAAATTTCCCTGTGTACTCAGCTAAGCTCGAAGCATACCATTGTCACCATGTCAACAGATAAACATTAGTTAAACCTGTTTAAAAAAGGGGGAGGGCGGCGTCGTCCTGACTTTATAAAGGAGACGAGTCAGACAGACAAGCAGGCAGAAGCCATGTTTCTGTGCATTTGCCAGCAGCTCGATAGCGCTGCAGGCTAATGGGTGTTTGTTATGCAACACCAGACTTTCTGGGGCTTCCTCTGTCTGAGCTGCCTCACTCAGAAGAAACAGGGGAAAAGTGACTCTACACTTGGAAAGATAGGGGACAACTGATCATGTTCCAACCACCCTGGCTTCATCAAGCAGGGTGGAGACAGAACATGGAACTAGGCAGATTTTTAAACTATACCTTTAAGACAAACACCTGAAAAAAGCCCCATTTTCATTGATGTTCATATTTGTGGTCATGCATTCATTCTTAAATTCATTGTGTTTTCTTATTTTTATTCCACAGTTAGATTATAAGAAACCAGATATGTTGACATGGCTACTTACTAAAAATTATGTTAAATTCAGTCAAATACATGGGTTGATAGTAGTGGAAATCAAACCCCCTCGCTCAAAACAAACAGATTAGATTGTAGCTGGAAACTGGAACGGCTGAAGTGTAAGGTGTTATGTGTCATAACAGGAAACAACTAATCTTTTATCCCTAGCGTTCCACGGAAGCCATTCAAAGCCATTTGGGGGAGGGAACAGCTGAGAAACAAATAAGATTAGAAAATGAAAGGGTGAGTTGAGTGATGAAAGTAAATGGGAAGAGTTGCAGTGGAGGACTAACTTAATGAGGCCATCCTCCATGTAGATATCAGCATGGAAGGACTGGTCATCGTTCACAATCCTTCCGCCTTTGATCAGAAGCCTGTCGCTCTGTAGGGAAAAGCATGGGAGGAAAGAAGAGACAAGATGGGGGGAGAACATAATTATTCAGTGCAATTCTCATCCAAGAAAGATTCAGTTTGTCTAACAACACAGTCAGGCAAATATCAGCTCTTGGAAGACTCATTGAGTAAGGATGTTTCTGCACAATATTTAGAGTTAGACAGTGCTCCTCTATTTCTCTGTAGCTACTTTATGTCCTTATTTTTCCACCCAGAGGAGATGCACAATGTTTCATTCACTCATGGCTACAAAAAGACAGGCATGTTTGTAACTCTTCTTCCATATAAACACATTACACCCAGTTTCACTATGGACCATCCGGTAAGCTTGCCAAGCAAAATAACCCATAGTTTTGAGGGAGTTTTGCTCAACATTAGGTGCTATAAATATTAGAACTATTTTTATTCTTCTATCTATACACAAAATGGTCATAGGATGAAAAACTTGGAAATCAGAACTATAACACAAAACTGTTATGCATACATTTATACACAGATAAGCTCTTACACATGTAAGCAAAACTATACAACCCATTAGGAAAGTTTGTGTATTCATTCGGCCTGATGGTGAACCATTACCTGTGGTCAAGTTTAACCTGACTTAATACTGCAAAGAACCTCACAGAGCCCATATGAAAGCCTAATAACTGCCTAACATTCACTTAAGTCAATATGCAACATGGTAAATCTCTCCAGTCTTGATGACATCATCTGAGAAATTGACATTTTGCTGCTGGGAGCTGAGCAGATGCTGCTTTTAAGCACTGATCAGGGCTCAAGATCTTATCCATGTTTATCCTGCTTTTATTATGCAACAAAACTAGCTGTGGAGGTTACATTCTCAGTGCAATCCATCATCAAACAGACCAAATGCAATCATCTAATCAGATTACTAATCACTTTCCATAACAGGAAGTGTATAATGTGTATGAGAAAATAATAATCCTCCCCAAATGTGATGCACATGCTCCACAACATCACATCTTCTGTGTCACATCGCATAACTTGCTCTTCTCAGGACGTTGCTACGGTGCCACACAGTCAGACAGCAAAATTGTTGCAGCTACTCTACCTCAGACTGACTGTAGCAGGTCGTTGTCATGGCAATGGGTTGCTATCCGTAGAGAGACTGAATAGGAGGGGAGAGTAAGAGCCTGGTTTTGCTGATGTGCTGTGTATCTGATTGGGTGTGGAGCAAGGTGGGGGGCTTTAGGGATGGATGGAGCCATCCCTAAAGCTAGCAGATGGGCAACTGGACAGCTGGTTGGCAGCTTTCTGAGCAAACTGAGCATTTGAGCTTATTCTTAATCCACTGGGCACGAGAAGACATGTTGACACAATATATCAGTGGGAAAAAAAAAAAGAAAAAAAAAAGAAGTCACTTTGATCAAGTATTCATTGAACAAATCACTGAACCAACTTGATGAGCAATGTAGTTTGTTACACAGAACCATCCGGGAAGAACAGACTGTATATAAAGAATGGACATAACTATCATAACATTACCCATTGGTTTATGGACTATCATTCAGAAGCTTTGAGCTTCTCATTTGGCCATAGTAATCTTGGGTTTTTGGAAGCAGCAATTATGTGTAAGTGATGAAACTGACAGAGAACCTGTGGTACATGGTAACAGCCATGTCCTTAATTATGCACAATTTTATGCAATTTAAACTGGTAGGTTATGTGGATGTATTTTTACTGTAATGTTGGAGGTTTTAACATGCTGTACTCTGTAGAATGACTATCTTCTGGAAACTACAGTCTTTTTTAACTTTGCAACTGACCTCAATTTTTCAGCCCCAGAGGTTACCACTTCATGGAAAGCCAAGTGTGTGGAAAATGGTAGGAAAAAGAAAAAAACCCTTTAAAATATAGTTGGCAGGTAAAGTAATAACACATCATTTTTATGTGTTCTTACAGGTAGATTTATATTTAATCTTTTTTCTTTAGTTATGATGTCCATAGTTCTAGTTTTTATATTATAGTTTATATAACGACTTGCCATCTCGTATCTTTGGAGCCTACAGTGACAAACTTTGCTCCTCTCGCAGTCAAGAAATACTCTCCAGTCCTGATATTGTCCATGCTACAGCAGCATCTGTGCTAATCTCATTTTAATCCACCATTGATGAATACCGGTGGCTGTCAGTATTGGTCCCATTCACTGATACCTGTCCACAAACACATACTTTGTAAGAGTCACTCTTACAAGATTTGCCAAGATCACTGGCCCAGTGATACATTTGATTGACTGTCTTTGGGTTTGGGGTGACAACAATAACTCAACTACATCAGAATAAATATAATTAAAACAGTTATTACTTCCAGTTCTATAAATGCCTTAGGCTCTTTGGAAGTGTATACACAGCCAACTAAAAAACTCTCACACTTAGTCTTCTGACATTTTTAATGACCAAGCTGTTTTCTGCTCAAACGTCACCCCACCCCTACGTATGTGTTCATGATTGCAGGTACCCCAGCACTCTTACACTCTCAAATGAAAAAAAGAACAGTACTGCAACTTTCCCATCATTTGAAGTTGAATTATTTTGTTATTATGTGCTTTGAGATCATTTCCAAACCAAGATGCTTAGGCATGTGAACTTGTCAGAGATAATTTTCTGTGATGTTTTATCCTGTCTGGTAAATGAAAGGTCAACTAATCAAACATGAAGATGATTGAATGCAATCTGTGCTATTCTGAGGTGATGCAAAGCAACAAATACGGCATGTCTCTGACATAACAAGACTTTTTTACAGCAACAATATAAAGTTTAACATCCTTTATGCATCTGCACTCTGTTACAATAGCAGGACTCATTTCCCTACCCTACTGCGAGTTAGAGTCCTCCATATTTTCCCATCAGCACATGTGTGCAGTGATTTACGTCCCTGGCTGTGGACCCAGAGTTTCATCACTGTAATAAACTGCAGCTATTTCATTTTCACCTATTAAAAAAAGGAAAAACACACACCCCAGTTTTGCCAGCAGCTCAGAGTATACACGCATAATATCTGCTGAGCTCATATGCAAACACAATGTGGGTATTCTTGTGTCTTTCTGTGTGTGTATGTGGTTGCGATGGTGAATGGTGATGTATGTGGTGATGGAGTAGTGTGAAACTGAGCCCAGGGCCTGCAGGCAACCACACCCTGAAGCAGCACATAACAACCATCAGTGGCTGGAACACAGCACCAGTACAGATCATACTGCTGAGCTCGCTGCCCTGAAACTGTCACTCATTAACTCAGAGAAAGTACCTTCCAAAGCAGAGCACTATTGAAAAACTTCATCATCCTGCACTACCTAATTCTGAGGTTCAACAGTGGGTGCATACACATACCTTCATCCCACCTAACAGAGTATAGCAGTTAAGCAAGTAGCTGGATAAAAACAAAAATGATCAAGGGTGGCAACTAACTAAATGAATAGCTTGTTTTGTTACACCAATCAACTCAATTTTTTATTTGTTTTTCTCTGTTTTGCATCATTGTGAACTAAATTCTTTTGGGTTCAGTCAGATAAAACAAGCTTCATCCTTTCCTGACATTTAAATACGTTGCTTGTTAATGAGAAGTAGAATTAAAGAGCACACCTCAGCAATACTGACCTCCTCTCATCAACTGCAGCAGAGAAGAGTTCTCATCGGATTTATAGCACTGCAGTCAGGGCACTGCCCTCACACACGGGTGACTTCCTCATTCAATCACTGTCATCCACACACACTGATGACAACATGGAAGAGTTCAAGCTCACTTAACAATCAATAGCCTTCCATATACCAGTGGTCCATTGCTGGCTTGAACAGAACTACATTTAATACTAGACTTATCTGAGGTCAGTGGAAAACTGAAGGTTAACAAACTTAATGCCAGGAACTCAGATCATCAATCAAAAAATAATGACTCAGATCATCTGAATAGCAACAAATATGTCCAAACTGTAAACGAATGTCAAAAACACATTATGAAGATTTAAGTGCTAGCGACACAAAAAGTGTTACCAAACTGTCAAGCCTTTAAAAGACACCTAATATGAGACAGTTTTTCACAGCCATTTTTCAAACGCACGTCATTAATCTGCTTGTGGATTTAAAGCAGCTTTTTCATACAATCTGTTACAAACAGCCTCAAACCATCACACTCACCAGGCTTCGTGCTGTTCAACACAAAACAGCAATATTCTGCACGTATATTTACACACGCGTGGTAATATAAGTAGTGAAACCAAGCTGCTTTCAAACACCACCACTGTTATGTCACCAGCATGTGCCAGAACACTGTTCATTGTGCAATCATGCATCCAGGATTCCATCAATTACCACACATATGATTTTAAGCATTACTTTTATTGTTGATTAATTAAAAAAGATGGGTAAACTACAAATTAGATTTTTTTTTACAATAAGTAAGCAGGAAGTTCTCACAATGACTTTTCATTATGACGTTCCCCTCCATATGTAAAGTGACTCTTGTGGCTTTTCAACAGTCACATTACTGGAGTTGAACCATCTGTGCTATTATGTGGTCATGGGAATAAATCTGACCATTTGTTACAACATTAACGAGACAACATAGTATCCACATAATGAACACTTGGCACAGTGATAATACGGTTTGAATTTTTCCTGCAGCTCCAGCTTTGACATTTAATGCCTTTAACTGGCCGATGTGCGCTTCGTACAACCAGTACTGAGTCCTGGACTGGATTACATGACCACAGCTGTTTCAAGATGGTGGGTTTAGTTACATGCAACATCAGAGCTAATGACAAACTTTCATCTTATTAAGTGTTGATACAAAAAAAGACTAAAAACTATAATAAAGTGTAATAAAGAACAGCTGCTATTATAGTCCCTGACTGCCTCCCCTACTGAACTGACATTATCATTGTTTAGTCATGCTTTCACTCACATCTGACTTGTGATTGTGTTTACTATCTTGGACATCCCTTGTTCTTAAATTCAGTGGTATCGCATACAGATACCAGGAGTCACACATCCTCGCTCTATAATTTAGAAATGATACCATCTGTCTATGGTTTAAAATTAAGATTAAAATTAAATAAATTAAGATACACTGTACATCATAGACTATAAGAGTCCACTGACTGTTGAACATTTGGGATTGTGTGCGTCTCTAAAGTGAGAATCACTGCTGAAATAGAGATATAGTCTTTGAAGTTAAAAAAAAAGAAGAAGAAGAAGAAGAAACAGGACCGAGACTGAGAGAAACCCAGATGGACTGGTTCTCTGGAAGAAGAGCCTGCTTTTCTGTTCTTTTCTAAATATCATGGTTCATCCTGCCAGAGTAGGAAAAAAAGTAGCACAAAATGTACTATTTTTGTAGTTTTCTCTGTTCTATTCTTACTCACTCGGACTAAATACAACACCGTGTTTGAATCAGGTGTCATCACCATGCAGTGTTGATTGATAGATCAAATCATTGTAAAATAGGAAAACAAATCATGCTCTGCTTTATCACAGGATTTAATCTTAGGTTTGATATTCACATTCAGATTGCCAAGATCACGTTAATACTGATATGGTCTGACCTTCCAGGGTCACTGACAACGCCCTAATTCGTCAGCCATCTTTTTCTGCAGCAAAGCATATCTTTCTAGAAGAGCTGTGGATACTGAACTGGTTATGGGTGACTGCGTACAGGGACAACACAGAAAATTCTGCTCTCAGACATTACTAGTTATTTTCCATCTTTCTTTTCATTGCTGCAAGTTGATGAAACAGGTACATAAATAACCAGGACGAGCTGAAATCTTCTACTCAAGTTAAAACAAAAACTGAAACTCACGTTTAGTTTCATTTGCAGCATCAGTGTTAAAAAGCATCTAACTGATTTGTTTCTTGTTAAAATTCCTCTGACTCCCCTTTTTCCTTCACTGTAACATGTTACTGTTTCATGAAAATATAAGATTTCAAATATGAGTTTCAAAAACTAAACTTGGTGTTGTAACTAAATACATTTTTTATCAGATTGACCAAGAGATCTTAAAATAACTGCCCTTTAAAGGTGCCAGAGATTTATGTGTACAAGCTAACATATGTATGACTATGAGCTCTTTTCAAGTCTCAAACAGCTGAGGTTTCAGCTGCCTTAGTTAAAACAGGACAGTTGGAAAGGATTAGTTGTGATGTAAACAATGAGAAACCATTACAACTGTCTGAGATCAACCGCACAAGATTACAGCACCAACTAAATGCATAAAATACAAATGTCTCCCATTAAACTAAGCTGACAAAATGGATGTTAGAAATGTTCATTATTAGGGGAATGTGTGCTTCGACCTGCTTTTCTCCTTTTAGGCATTTTAATGTTTGAAGTCGGTATTTAAATATGAAACCTCGTCTTTAAACATTCAAAATTTCTACTTGTCTCAACTGCAACGTCTCACAAGTGCTGACAAGCTCATCTGTTAAACTTCTGGCAACACAAAGGGGTGTAAAGTTGAGATGGAAAAAAATATCTTGTCTTTCAGCTCCTAACAAAAACAAAGCACCTAAAATAAAGCGCTGCACAGGAAACTGTCATTTTGTGTTACACAAGCCAGCAGTAATCAAAAATAGACGGCAGGATGTTGTTCTTGTATTACTACGCTGATACCCACTGACAGCTTTTTTCCACTTTCCCCAGACTGGAGAGGGAAGCGCTCATAAACTGGGATGCAAATTACTAAATAGCCACGCTGCGGTGCTTAATTAGTGGGAACAGTCCTGGAAAACTGCATAGCCACAACGCAGGTCAAATGGGCTGAGAGGACATTAGAGGCGACCTCCATTAGCTGTGACAGAGACCCTTGTGTGGGTGGAGGGAGCTGTAGGGAGGCAGGCGGGGACCAGTGGAAGAGGGAAGTCATCTTGAATGTGCACCAGTGCCTCTGCTGCAGCCCTGTTGCCTAGCAATCAAAAATATTTACTCTTTAACCAAAACTGTGGAGGATTTTTTTTTTTTTTTTCACATTCTGGAAAAGTGAAAACAATGAGTCTTATCCTCCTAAATTAATTGTGGAGGCCCCTGCCAGCCTTGGACAGAGAGAGATCCTGCTTGTCTGGAATGTTGATCTTGTGATAGGCTAGGGTAGTGTAACCATGTTACCATGGCAACTAGGGAAAAAAACATATCTTGACTGGGCTGTACAGGTTATAGGCTGTTTGTGTGTTTTTGATCAAATTCACTTGTGTGTCAAATCACACAACAGACTAAAGGGGGGTTGCATTTTCCCGCTGTCACAACTGTATATTCGTTGCCATGGTGACTCATACTGCAAAGTCTGGGTGGCCAAGGAGTATTATGTTTGCTGCAGCCTGCATGGTGAGGGTACAGGCGGTTGTGTGGTGCGTTTGCACGGGGAACGGGTTTTATTCCCCGGACGCAGCGGCTCTCTGCTGGGTCGGTTTCATGCACACAGATGCTCATTCCGGCTGAAGGGGATTATTGATGACATGTACCAGCCTGGAACAACACTGAGACTGCTCCAAGTGGGTTTGACATAAGGGAAGAACCACACCTAGAAATCTGACAGAGCCACTCTGGCAGAGAGCTGACACATGAAAACAGCTGGAACAGAAAGGACAGATGAGGAAATAAAGGGGGGAGAGTGTGAGTGGGGAGCAGGGTTTAATACAATGGAAACAGGAACATTATTTACAATAAGGTCTTCATGAGAAGTATCCTATTGGTGTAAAATGTTCTTCCTGCATATTGGAATTCAAGAGTTTGTGACCTATTTTATTGTTTTTTTCTTTTTATTATCAACCAAATGTTTTGAAAGAGAAAGAGGTCTGAACTGCATGTGGCCAGTTTGACACTGAGACTCCCTCTCTACAGGACCACGCTGTTGCAATGCGTGCAGAATGTGGTTTGGCATTGCTGAAGTATGTAAGCCATTCCCTGAAAAGGGCGTCATCTGGGTGGCAGCATATGTTGCTCTAAATAATGTGTTCATCGTTCAGCGTACATGGTGAATGATGAATACAGCGTACATGGTCACTACCCTATCTCTGTACCATCGCATACAATGGCTTTTGACCTGTGGTCTTAAGCTGTATACCCCGCCCCCCCCTTTCTTCGGCCTGGTCGATGCAGCAGTTCATGATTCCCAAAAAGAATTTCACAGTTTGAATCTTCAGACCACAAGACATTTTTCCACTTCAACTCAGTCCATCTTAAATGAGATTGGGATCAAAAACAGCACCAGTATGGAATTACTTGTGGTCATAGCCAGCTTCTTTTTTTTTTTAATCTCTAACAATACATTTGTTTTCAAGTATTACCTGTCCACGTTCTGGCTTTCACTGTAGCGTTCTGACACAGAAGGAGATGGCAGACAACAATCTGTGCAGTTTAACTGTATTACTCATGACAACATTATTTTCCTTAAACAGCTCTAACTAAAACCATCTCGGCTTGTCTGGGCAAACTAGAAACAGATATGTAAGTTTTATTGTATTCACTATTCGTAGCTCACAACATTGTAGCAATCCCACATGGTTGAAATGGGAATTATCACGACCAAGTCCTGCAAATTTTCCAACATACAAGTGTCTGTGCCTTGTAGGCACAGAGATCCATTTTGTGATCCAGTGCTCTTAACTGTAACAAAACACTGCTGAAAGATGAAAATCAGTTCTGTGGATAAGGTTTGGTTAGCTTTTAGCACAAAACCAATTGCTCAAATAGAAAGATGGTGGTTTTATGTACAAATTACTACGCCGTTAGATCTTGGAGATCTTTGTAACTATGGTTACAGCAATAACCCTGTGGTCAAGGTTAGAAAACGATTGTGGTCATGCTTAAAATAAGGAAAAAAAAACTGATTAGTGGCTCACAAAAAAACAAATCAGACATGCTTAAGTTCGATTAGTTTGTTGATATATCCCACCCCCATGACCACTTTCATTGATGGATTTTCAGTCTTTACGATATTGTCAACGAGATTCCTTCGTTTGCTTTGTAGTTTTTGTTATTGCCTCTTGTAGAAAGCTTTGTCACTTGAGCACAAACAGATTTGGACTTACTGAAAGCTGTGAGTTTTCCAGGGATGGTAGTGACAGGAAATGGGTGTTTTGTCCTGCTCAGAGTAGGAATTCTGCATCCTCTAGGTCTTACCCAATAAAGTAGGCATCACATTTTAAGGCTATCTCTTGGACTGGTCACTTTATGCTGAGACCAAACGGTTACATCATGACTTAGTCTCATCTCAACTGTAAAACAAGGTGACCTCATATCTGTCATAAGAGAAACACTTTGTGCTGAGGTAGAAGTTGTCGCTCTCTGGTAACATACTCGTTACATCTGAACAAAGCAACACAGACAGAAGACAGACATTATGTTGGTGTGTCCAACACTCCATTTAATGCTCCATGCTGCGTCATCCATTCATGATTGTAACTATGATTACACATTTCACACAAGTATCTGACATCAAAACATTTTTAAAGAAAGCTACTCCCACCCTTTCGATAAGTGGCTGGTAGACCTCTATTTCAGCTCCTATAATGGCTTTTGTCTTGGAAAACTCTGGCCTATTTCAGCATGTAATAGAGACATGTCCTATTTGAGGAGTATTAACACAGGATAGAGATGAAAAATGCAAGATCTGTACACACATCACCCGTGTGGTGTAAAATCAGCTGAGGAGAAGAGACAAAGGCTGTCTCTCCCACAGCCAAGCAACACACCCCTGACTGCAGCCTGAGCCGCAACAATGAAAACTGGAAGGCAGGCAGGCAGGCATGTCAGTCTCCATCACACACACACACACACACACACAGAGAAGGAGAGGGAGTGGGAGAGGATTCTCTGCAGTCGGAACACCCACCAGCACCCAGCTGCCTCGCTGTGTAGCACTGGGCTGCCCTAAATTCAACCCCCCACCCTCTATGCTGTGGCAGCAGCCTGAACCTTTCTCCTCCTTGGGATGCAGATATCCAGGCGCCCCACTACACTGGCTAATCACGGCTCATCACAAATGGGCGTGTATCCTTCCCCTTACTCTTCTTTCCTCCTCTTTCTCTCAGCCGCAACACAAGCCCGTCTGTGTCGTCTGCTAAGAGGAGGGGGGGTTCATTCTTTACATTAAACTAAATTAGGCCCTTTGTAGAAACAATGAGCTGGTCTACAAGACAAGCAAATAATTTTACAATACTCACTTTTGTTCAGTTATTTGCTTTAGACACATGGTAATATGATTAGAATGTATGAAGTGTGTCGCTAAACACACAGTGCATCAAAATGACAGGACTGCAAATGAGACCAGCCCTGGTCAATATCCTCCCAAATAGCTAGAGGATCAATAAGAGCTGGGCAGAATAATCCCACAATAGCTGAACCCATTTGCGTTAATATGACTAAATTCTAACGGCCAAACGTATATTTTCTTTTGTGTTGTTCTTGTTTTTAATGCAATCAATACAATTTGTTGGGGGGGGAAATAATAAAACTACATTTCCTCGCCAGTTTAAGGTTGTGCTACAATAGTGCATTTTAAAATAATCTATTAAACATGCAACTATGCACAGCAGAGAGCAGAAGTCCCTGCAGAAACATTTCAGTGTTTTTTTTTGTTTTTTTTTGGGCGAGCCGGCTCACCACAAGGCATGGATCCCCTCAACAAAGAAGATGCAGGACACCTTTAAGAAAACGCCTTATCTCCCTGCCCAGGCTGTCACTATGGCAGCCAGTCATGCCATTTCATTGTGTACTTATTATTATTATTATTTTCCCCAAGCGGCTTACTGCATTCTCGTCCTCTGACAGAAACAACCTTTTTAACATCGAGCTGGTGGTTCGTGTGATTTTATCGCACAGCTGCCTCAGCACTCAAACCTAGCGCAGTGATTTGCAACAGCGCGCATCAAAGTTGCTGCAGCCAGCGAGGCAGAAATAACTCTTTTACTCACTGTGATCTTTGGGATGTTCTTTTTGCCTTGATAAGACATCTTTTTGTCCGATTCCACCTCTGACAAACAAGCTTAAAAACAGGATAGTTCCCTCTTTACGGATGCTGCTGCGGCCCTCGCCTGGATGGGAGCTTCAAGGAATGGTCGCCCCTCTTGTCAGTGCGATGTTCAGTGCCTCGCAGTGAGCTATAGGAGCGTGTGTGTGCTCCAGTCGCCCTGCCCCTCCCTCAGGAGGCTCGCTTGCACAGACGCAGTGTCGCAGTCTCTCCACCCGAGGGCGCAGTGGAGCAGCTGGGGAACATGAAGCCCTTGGCAACATGCACTCTGTTCAGTTAAGCGGTGTTTAGGTCACTTAACGTGGAAAACTACACATTAGGAAATAGGAATAAATCACCACAATTTTTTGACTGGCTTTGTTTTAAAATTCTTAACGCAACTCCTTCATTCATGACATAATTCATGTCTTAAGTTGAGCAAATTAGTATTTGCTAATCATTACCCACAGATTTTGGTGTTTTGTTGTCATGTGCAATATGGTGTAGCTGCTGTCACAGAGCCTGTTCACAAAACTGCACCCACACACACACACAGTCCCTCCTCCCTGTGTGTCCCCACCCAGCCATGTGTCTCTATTGTTTGAAGCTAAAGTGGACCCCCTCTCCACTCACCACTCCCCTCCTCGGCCCTAATGCAGGTCTAATGAGTCGAATGTGAGAGCAGGCTCTTGCAAGTATGCGCGTCTCTTTGTGTGAGTGCACACATATAAATATCAACTAGAAAATCATACTTTTAGTTAACATCTTTTTCTTTAGAAGACCAATCTAAAGCTAAAAGATATTCTGATAATCCATCGTACAGGACCATATGTCTCTAATTAGTATCACATATCCTAAATGTAGATGTACACTTTAAGAATCTGCAGTATGTAGAATTTATATAGTCTTTAATACCTAGAATGAGTGTGACCACTCATCATTTTCTTCTTGCTTTAGCTCCATAAAGACACAGGGCCTGCATGCTGACATGTCCTTTCATGGCAGCAAGGCAGTAAGGCATTACCTCAGCATTCCCAGGCCTTGGAAAATGCATTAACAACACACTCTTATGTTTGTTGGCCTGCTACCTCTGCAGACTGCATTAACCAGCTGACACTGACAGACAGACAGGAGGCAGGCAGATCAAGGATGCAGAAATGACTCTTGTCAGGTTATCAAGTCTGCACCAGCAAGTTTCTCCTGCCTTACTGGCCCATAATGGTGCGAGAAGCATCCTCTTCGACACCCAGCAACTGTGTTTAATTACCCTGTTCAAGATTAAAAATGCAGCAATATTATATTTAACGATCTAGCAAATATGTGATGTCTTTATGAGGAAGCAACCAGAGAAATGTGAGTGTGCCCTATGTTCACCAATGCAAGGAATTGCATTTGGGTGATGAGAAAAGATGGAAGTACTGGGGAGCTCCACTTAAATAGCTTTGCATTTTGTAGAAATAGTCCACCTAAATTTTAGTGAAGACAGCCTGCCTAAATTATGCTTCAAAAACACTGGATCTTATATTTCCCACAACCTTCCAAGCACTTTAAGAAATGTTTTCGTTTGGAGAAGCTTAAATATATCACTACATATTTGGCATTTATGTTAATAATATACGTGTGTGTGTGTGTGTGCTCACGCGTGTGTGTGTGTGTGTGTGTGTGTGTGTGTGTGTGTGTGTGTGTGTGTGTGAGTGAGTTGAAAGGGAGGAGGGCTTCCTCCCTTAACTTGTTTCCCTGGACATCTGGCTCACCACTCCCCATTGTTCACCCCACTGCAGCAGCTCTTTGCACTCATTAGCTCACCAGACAGAATTATGATGAGTAATTAAGATCATCATCATTAACTATTACAACATAACAGCAACACAAGCTGAATAGTTGAGAGCATTTCAGCTGACTTCTTTTTTCTCTTTCTCAGTGTTTAACCTATTTGAACACACCCATGAAATAAGCACAGTCCTAGCACTAGGAGACGATAACAGCATCAGTGTCCTTTAGAGATTGAATTATTTACCATCAAAGTAAAGTTGGTGCACTTGAAAATGATGTGGGAAGAGAAACGATGAATTCTCACAAAGGGCAGTTTGAGTAACAAAGTTAATGGTAAGCCTGAATCTGTTAGATTATGTTACAAAGGGTGAGCACATCCTGTCTCTGTCATCTCTTTGAGTTTGATATCCAAATAGCAAATGGTCCCTGAGGAGCTGCAATAGTGTAGTTCACGTATAGGCCACATGGTGGGAAACTGGCTGCCTGTCACACTCAAGATTACCATATTCAACTTAGATTAAAAATCTCATTGAACATTACAGTGGACTGTTGAGGTTGTTAAAGTTAAGATATGGGTTACATTTAGAATTTACAAGCAGGGAATGTTACATGTTACAGTTTGACTATTTTAAATGCAGATGATCTCTTAAATGGTCAACTGCAACAAAAAGAGCCCCAATTTTAGTGGAGAAGGAAGAAGTCCAAATTATTCAACCAAAATCGAGAAAAAAATATGTTCAAGAAAAACTTTTGTCCTCAAATAGACAGAGCACCGTGGCTTCAAACTGTCTCCAAGCGTTAGTCTCATACCAGGTCATTCAGTCATCTGCCTTGCTGCTTAGTCTGTGATGAAGACCATTTGGAAGACAACAAAGTGAGATAAGACATCTGTCATCACAGCAGAAAGAGCAGTAGACACAAGGCTGAAAATTGTGAAGAGCTTTAATACTGTATTTGTCCCTTCTTTCCAGCTTTTTCTAAAGTAATAGCTGAAAATTTCACAAAATGCTCATAAGAGCACTGATTAGATCAATTTCAAGACCTCACTACCCTCTCATATAACCTTTAAAGTTGAAACATCTCAGCCTAGCACTACTCAGGTTTAAGGTTCACTAAGATCAACTGCAGATTTTAGATTAGAGTTTATGTAAGGTTGATTAATTTTATCAGATTATATCGAAGTTTATTCAACTAAAGCAGATCACTTAAATGTTTAGTTTTGTCTTCCCTGTAAATGTTATTTTACTTTAGTCATGCATTAGACTGACGTGTCACCAGCACTGCAGTTACTGCAGACTAACTGGTGATAATCTTCATTTTGCCTAATGGCCTCTCTCCTCTCAAAGCCTATTTTTGTGTGAGTATGGGTGTGTGTTTGTGTGTTTATTGCAGAGCCAGAGAGGCATGACTCATCACTTCTGATGCCCAAAGTGATCTCAGTCAGTCTGACATTAGGACAACCAAATTTCTTGCTCAGAGCAAGTGTCATTGAACAGTGAATACTGTAAATAATTAGTTTGCTCCCCCTTTTTTTGCCAAAGGAAAATACCAGTACTTTTAGTCTCAGATACAAATGCAATAATCAAAAAATATAACACAATAAAAAGTGTTATGATATTAAATTGAATGGGTTTATCAGCTATCTTTTATATCACCCTGGCCCTGTTTCCAACTTTATTTTCATAAATTATGAATATATTAAACTATATTATATATATATATATACTGTATAATTGCTAATTGTTAACTTAGAGGTTTTGTATTGATCTCTGTCTATGGTGCTAAAAATTCGGCCCTGCCTTTGTTTGTGTCTCTCTCCGTGGTGCTGAAAATTCAAAATTCATTATCTTATTTATTGCCTCTCCATTTTGGTATGCAAAAAATGATAATATACCATTGTACTGCGATATTATACCAGATATCTGCATCATAGTTTACTATGGATCTTCTGAGCTCTTTGGCTTTAATGGCAAAAATATGGCAAAAATGAGCTAATCCATTACTACCCTCCTTGTCCACATCCTATAACCTTGTTTTTCTCCTCGCAAAGCCAAAACATAGAACAACAAAGGGGCCAGGTAATGCAACAACAGACACACAGCATCACAGCATATTGCAGTTTCCAAGGTAAAATCAAGTTAAATCAACACCTCTCTGATATGGAACGTATTCAGATTTTTTCAGGTCTTCCCCAACAGAGTGGTATGGATGTAAGAAAGTAGAAGCTTTCTATAAAGTTAAACAAATATATATGTTTCCTTTAAGTAAAATCTTTTCATTCATATCATATGAAATATGCACTAATTGAAACCTCACATACCCTGTACTTCTGAGATATATATTTTTTGTCTATTTTTTGCACATGTAGTGTTCACATATATTGCTTCCATTTGGCGTGCAATACATTCTCAGGCTTGTTTATTACAAGCGTCTCTTTACTACGCCAACAGAGAAGTGTACCACTGGCTCGCACCTTCACTTTTTAGGCTACAGTTGTCACACAGAAATAGCACATCACCATGAATGTCCAGGAACACTTGTAGCTTTCTTTTGGCATGGCCCATCAGTTATACATACCATTATGCCCTCTGGTCTCTTCATTATTTGACAGAAGCTCATTCTGTTATATTTTCTTTAGGACAAACTTTGAATTGTATTTTCTTGCAACACGTCTTCAAAAATCATTTATTTAGCTGAGAAACTAAGTTTGTTCATGAAACTGGTAGTGAACAACTTCACTGTTTCATTCAGTCATTCTATGGTGCCAGTTTCACTTGTTAATATGGCTCTGTTATATTACACAGACTATAATGTGGTAGATATACAAAGTCCGATGTATAATTGAGTTTCTAAAATGTACTTGGCATAAATCCAGCCTCTCTTAGTGGAATAAATGGCCTATATTGGAGACTCTAAGCATGTTGATTATGGACAGATTGTGAACTGGCTATTTAGGGTTTGCTTTCGAAGGAACAGCATCTTTAAAACCTTCTATAACCTTCTATACCTTCTATAACACCAGTTCTACATTTTTCACACAACATGTTTATCCTTAAATATCGCAACAACAAATTGGAAAGCATGGGCTTCCAGAATAGTTCAAAAGTAAAGAAAGAAGGGATATAAAACAAATAACCACAACAACAACGCCACTTTTTGTGGGAACCACTCCTGCTAAAAAAAAAAACACGTGCTGCACTAACCAGCCGCCAGTCACGCCGAAGTTCAAGTCCTCTCACCTTTTCATCCCCCAGATTCTGCAGCACTTCTTTACCACCGCTGGTTCGGGTCTCAACTTGCGGCGAGTCTTTCCCTCCCCGCCTGTTTGCTGCGGGACTTTCCTCACCAGCGGTGCTCTGGTCATTACTAGCCGGGGACCTCGCTTCCTCACCGGTCTCACGTTGAGCGGTCCTAGGGGTTCGGGAGCCCCTTTGCCCAACGCTGAGGGCATCAAAGTCAATGGTTTTACTCTCAAATGCGTCCTCGACGCTGCAGAACAAGCCGCCGTATTTCTGCCGGGGGACCTGGTCAGCTGTGCCGGGACGAGCGAGATAAACCGGCAGGTCGTCCTCTGCTTTCTGCCAATTTCCTCTGCGCTCTGCCATGGTGGAGTTCCTGCACAAGTGACCGAGAAATACCGTGAAACTAGTGGTGAAGTGGTGTCTGTCTGTGTATGTGTGAGGGAGACAAGCAGGCTGGAGTTGAATCAAGGCCAGAGGTGGCACTGTGGCAGTACTTGACGGGTTATCTTTGCACACAGGATGTGCTCTTTGAGATTTGGTAGCCTGTGATTGTATGAGTTTGAAGTGATAAAAACAAAAACAATGCAGCAGAGGAACCAGGTACTTTACATGAGCATAACTACTTTAAAATCAGGCAACCTGGTTGTATATGTAAACACATAATACTGGAAAATAAACCCAAGTAAATGACAGCTGGCCTACACCTAGAGACGTGTTGGCGCACTGATATCACGGTTAACTAGTGCCCAGGTAAGACAGATGTCAAGTTCTTCGCTGTCCTTTCAGCACCTCTAAAGGTATTTGGGAGGGTCACACCTGCGTTCAAAACACAAGTCAAAGCGGTGTGAAGCCGAGGAGTCTCCAAGTGCTTGTCTGGCTCTTCAGTAGCAACATCTCGGGGTGATTACTGACGCCAGCACATCTGAGACGAGATCGTGTCAGCAGCGCAGGAGACAGGCAGCTTCCAGTCAGGCAGCAGGTCTCAAACAGAGAGACTGCTGAGTCCAGAGGGCTGCACCCTGCAAAGGGAACAGGAGTGAACACCGTCACTCAGAAAACAGGATATCAGCATGTTTCACATGTTTGTGTGGGGTACATGTGATTCCACCGAGAGGGAACACAAAAAAAAACTCCACCTGCACCTTTTCCGTTAATGATGTTGAACCCACATTCATTGCAAACTACATTTCAGACACTGTAACAAGCTCATATTTATTAAGTTTATGAACAACAGAAGAAATATGGATATCTGCCTGGACAAACAAGCAGGAAACATCTAAAAAATGTCAAATTTGGGACACTACATTATCTAGCTGTACTGCTATATTCCACATTACCACACACGTAAAAGATAAGGAGCGTAATGTGAACCTAAACTTCAGTTCAGTCCCTCAACAATTTGTCTACTACAGTTAGAGGGTGGCTATTTGTTTCACAGTGAAGTGAAAGCATTGGTGGAAACTTTCATCAGGTGGATTAGAAATATCATCCGGATGTCTGAGTGCTACATCTGAGGGAGAGAAAGTGTAAATGTGAGCACACAGACTCCACAGCGATACCAAAGACTCTAGGTCAGTCACACTGTAGGCTAAAGTGAGGTCAAACATGCTACATCATTGGTTCTTACCCAACAGGTTGTCATCACTGACATGAAGCCAGACAGGGGGCTTCATGGAGCAGGGAGGTCACATGCTCAGTGTTTCACTCAGTAGCCTTTGATAAATAAACCATATGCGGCAAGAAAGTGTAAATTATACTTTAAAATAATAACTGAGCCTGAAAACAATTTTGGACAAATACCATAACTAGATTCATGCACAGATATGGCAGAGAAGAATGAACAAATTAGATATTTTTCCACATATTCCTTGCTGAATACTACCGTCGCAGTTCCTGTGGCTCTACTGACATCTAATGCAGCAGTTTCTTCTGGCCAGCAGAAATATCCACTCACATGACTCAGATTAAACCACCAAGGTTTTAGAAGATGCCAAAAGGCTGCTCTGTGAAAATGTATCTCTTGTCCTTTCCTCCAGAATGTAAGTTTTTCTTCGGTGGCAAATAGGGCTGAAAGATAAGGACAGATAACCTGTATTTGTTTTAGATTTTTACCCTTGAAGCAGTTTGGTTAGGGTTTTTTTTGTTGTTTTTTTCCCTTGTTTCTTGCAAATTTATATGCAGACACCATCTGGTGTAGCTGCCTCAGACAGAATTGAATATTATGTGAAAGAACAAGAACAGTCATTAAAGGCTTGTGCAGAGTATGTTTGTCTTGAAGCATAGCCTGCTCCTGCTCTTGGGACAGAGTCTGTGACTGGGAGGCAGTGGAGCAGCTCACACTGTCTGACTTTCAGCGTCAGTGATGTAACAACAAAACAAAAGAAAAAACATTGTTTATTTTATTTACTGTCAAAGTAAGTCCTTCTGCTCAAACAGAAGGGAAGTTTGTTGGCCGTGTCCCTTCTGAGAGGCATCCACAACTCTGGGACATGAAGTAGGCACTTGGACAAAATGCACACTCACAGGATATTGCTCTGACTTAATGAGGCTTTTAAGGCAATGACAGCCAAGCTGGAACACATCAGGAGGCTATCCTCTTCTTCATATTAAAAATGGATGCCAGCTAGTAAAACCGATGCCCCATCCAAGACAAAAGCTCTCATGTTACCACTGCTTAAGTGCAGGTTCATTGAGGCATGATGGATTGATGGCAGACAGGACAGCGTTTGGCAAATTCATGCCCACTGGTTTTCATGGATTTGGCACAACAGGCCTCACAGAGTCTGGGACCTTTGAAGAAGGAGGTAAATGGGCCACAGGCAAGTCGGTTGGATTTAACTCAAATGATACGCAGTAATGCATGAAGTCTGGCAAGCAGAAACTACTGTAGGTCTGGATCATGAGTGATTTTTCATGGAAAAAGAAATAACACAACACATTCCTCTGAAATAAATTCCTAATAAAACAATTTAGAGGGAAACGCAAAGGAGCCACGTGCTAAACTGTGGGCACTCCGAAAGATCTCCTATTGAGATAAGTTTAACAAAAATCTCAAACATTTATGAGTTGATTAGGGCTAAGTGTAATTCCCATTCATTTTTAGGTGATGTTAGGTGATGCAAATGTCATAGCTTTGCAAATACTGTAAAAATTACAATAAATAATATCCACACAGCAGCAGTACTGTAACAGACTCTTTTCTTGTAGCTATTCCCTGTCTGTAATGTGAATAAGAATCAGCAGTTACAGCTAAAGTGTAATAAGTAATTTGAGGTCTGGAGGACCAAAACAATGTTCAAAAAGCTAACTACCTCTCCCCCAATCAGACGCTGGCAATTGAAATTGAAAATTTGCAGAATTTCACGAAAAGAACAGCTCTTCAACTGTTAAGAGCAGGCATGAACTGATCATGCATTAGGCTTTTCATGCAGCATATGGCACAGGCAACTCTGCAGAGATAGAGTGAATGCAACGGAATACAGCGCATCCTGTACACAAACATCACAATGCTGTAAGTTTAGAGAAAAGTTTGTCTTCTACAAGATAATGATCCTAAACAGTGTTGTCGTGGCCCCCACAGTACATGAACATAATTGAAAACCTTGGATAGATCTCCGAAGAGCATTGCATGAAAGATGCTCCAATAATTTCACAGAGCTAAAGACCTCTGCAGCAAGAAGGGGCAAATGCATAATCTCTAACAGACAACTGAAATCAACAGTGATGTTGTCAAACAGGAAGTAAAATCATACCTCCCTAATGCTTTGATATATGGTTTCAAATTTACACATCTTACACATCAATTGAAACTGAACCTTACATTGTAAATATTGCTGTGTTTGATTTACACAAATACTTCCAGGGTCTGCTGGTACCATGGCCATGTCATGTCAACCTAATTTGATGTGACCATATTAAGACTTCACAAAGGTTTTACAGGCAACAGATTCCCCCCAACGTGACATTAAATTGCCACGGCCATATTTACTAGTTGCCATTTTCTGCTTTCAATTTTTCTAAAACAGCACCACCTCTAAATCATCATTGTGCTCAGCAGCATTAAGCAGCTTAAATAAAGGCCCGTGAGCCTGTCGTTGAAAAAATTAAAAAGGGATGGAAAACTGGAGTAAAAGCTGGCGGAGGAAACACATCTCTGTTTTTTTCTAGGACACTGCAATGCTGATGTGTTTCCCTGTGTGTGCAATATGTGCAAAACATCACTACATCACTTCTGCTGCCTTAGAGGAATGCTGGTCTTGGCTCCGTTTGTGGACTCCTCAGCCTCAGAAAGGTAAAGAGGTGAGAGCAGACAAGTGAGATGCCACTATGAGGACACAAGTCACTGTTGCTAAGCAGCTAAACACAGCAGACAGGACGGCTGCATCCGCCGGGAGGGTTTGGCTCCTGACCAGCTGCTGCTGAAATAAGGTTAAAGAGCCTCCAAGGATGGATATGCTGTCATTTTAATTTTGTATCCCGTACAGTGAGCCAGGCTTTTGAACAAACGGTTGCACAGGGGTTTACATGTTATCCAGGATGACTCATCATTGAACTTTGACTTTTAAACTGCCCACTTTTCTAAAAAAAGGTGCCATTTTTTGCAAAAGGTTTGTGCCCTAGAAGCATGTGTTCTGCAAAAAAATGAGATTTTTTTTTACACAAATCTGTCATCTAGAATTAACGTGTTTGCAAAATGTGAAATTCGCAGAATCGGAGCAGACTACAGAAAAATAGAGAAACTCAGCTCAAAGATGTTCTATCACTTCAAACTTTATTTTCCTTTTTTGTATGGGTTGTGGAAGGCAGTTATTTGGTCAGTCCACAAGATGACCTCTGTGTGAGTGGTGAAAGGAGGACAGATAGAAGTGCTTTTATGACAGATATCCTTTGGCTGGGTTGGTCTACAGCACAAAACCAGGCTTGACCTCGCCATTCCTGTCTGGCTTGGCAGGGAAAGTAATTGAAAAGACAGGCTGTTATCTTGGATAGACTGTCACATATAGCTTAAAAAAAGACCACAATGTGGAAAAGACCACTGTTTAACAAGCTTGTGAGACTACTGAAGCCTTCAGTGTGAGATTTTCATATTCCTATAATATACAGTACCACAAGCTTTAAAACTTTTAAACACTGAGCTCTGCGACTGAGCTGCAACTTAGCGAAAAACGTGAAAGACCACAGAAATTATATTTGTGTCTACGTCTGACTTTGCCTTGTAATGTTAATGTCAAAGGATGTACAGATGCAACAGTGTGCCTGATGTTTCAGTCTTTTGGTTGTGGATGGAACAGATGGAAGAGTAACCATCAGCAGCCACAACTCCAACCATAAGCCTGTTTTGCTCTTCCTGGGTTAAACAAAGCAGACCTCTGTTAGCTGGGAGAAGTGATGACAGCTGCTAATAGGTGCTAAAAGAAATAAATAATAATATGATAACAAACCAAGGAGGGAGGATAGAATAGTAGAAAATAACTGGAAGCTGCAGTTATCCAAAATGAACCCATTTTTCTCAGCACTGTAACTGAAAATCTTCAGAACAGGTCAAATGACCAGATTATGTACCACTGTTTTGCTGGATAAAATTCTGATGATGCTAATTATAATATTTAATAGAAAAATATATAAATTATGATTTTTTTTTCAAATCAAAATTTAAAATAACATAACAAGCAAAATGTTAATAATAATATGAAAATAAAATATTTTAAAACAACTTTCTTCACTTTCCCGCCATGATAATGTGGATCCTTTTGAAATATAATACGATTAAAACGTATATATAACACACTTCATAAATAAACTGATTGCCGCTTTTATTACTCTTTAACTCTGAAAGTAGAAAAGGAGTAAAAGTGATGATGAAACACCTCTATTATTACCAGTTGCGGATTACTGGCAGATACTATTACCAGTACAAAAAATACGAGAAAAGAAGACAAACTAATCTTTAATGTCAAAGGCAATGATGTCTCTTTTCTTTCCAGGCTTAGTCATTTCTTGGTTTGTTAAATAATCTAAATGAAATAAGGAGATTTTATTCTTGTTGGAAGACAGACAAAAGACAGACTAAATAAAAACTTCTCTGTCAAATAATAAAAACATTACACATTACATATAATGTAATGCACATTTGTAATATATATCATCTGCATGAAATAACAACTACATGAAAGGAACATACATGACGAAATGGGGAAGAGTGCATTTGTGGCAACTGCCAGTTAGCTCAGTTAGCCCAAAAACAGCATGAGTCATTCTCCTTGTGAAAACAGAAGTGGACGGAGTGGGTTGTAGTTACTGTCTGCTTTGTAAGGAGATCCCACAGTGAAAATCAGCTTGTGGATGGAGCCACAAGGTTGGACTAAAGACAGGTTCTGCTGCTCAGGTACACACAGTACAAGCTAGTAAATATTTCAGTCTCTGGGCAGTGACTGAAGCGTCACGGGAGAGAAATGGAGCAGGTGTAGGCTGGCATTCACTTTCTCCTGTTACATTTCTCAGAAGTAGACCCCTATGTGGCCAAAAGTGTTTAGGAAAAGAGGATTGTTAGTATAAAAGAAGTTTTGGTTAGTAGAAAAAAAAGAGAGACAGCAAGACATGCTGTATTGTGGAATAGGTGATACTGTAGTTTTTTTATGTCATTTGAAATCAAACTGGTCAATTTAATGACAAGAACGTACAGACAACATAACTGTTTGTTTTGAATCTGAACCAGATTTGATGCAGATACTTAAAAACTGGTCAGAGAATATTTACAGGTTTAAAGGGCATCCTCTGCTGGTTGAGCAGAGCAACACATTTTCAGTAGAATAACAAATCCAGTACAATGAATGTGATAGAGGGCGGGAATAGGAAAGGAGAGGAAGATATTCCATTGTCCACATTCAAATTCCAATGATTTTTCAGGTGCAATCTTTGAAGGAATTAAGCTCATCTTTGCAGCTGTCACCACAATAAAACAAAGCAATTTCTTTCTCCCCTTTTAAGTCATTTACAAACTGCCAAGTACATCAACTGTTCAAGCTGCTTCAGAGAGTTAAAATAAAAGTGTCACTATTCACAAAATAAAAGGGGAGACTACGGATAATAATTTAGATACATGTTCATATCAACAATCTCTATATTACAGTACAGAAGAGGGATTTTTCTTTTTCTGTGGGAATCTGGGGACACGGTATCTGAGTGGTGGGAGTTGTAAAAAGGAAAACCAGAGAGTGAGCCTCTTACAGTCTGCTGGCTTTTTCCAGAAAAGTTAAGAAGCAGTCTGACAGTATTTTTCATGTGGAGGTCCGGGCTGAGAGGAGGTGGATCACTCCCTCACCCCCCCAAGAGTCTTTTCCTTTCTCTTTTTATGTCCCTTCACTGTGTCCAGTGACGACGTGTCAACCTGAGTGTCCTGTATGCTCTCTCAGTGTCTGTGCACACCAGTGTCTGCAGTGTACTTCTGTCCTTTTCCAGGCACAAACTCCGGAGATTGCAAGCAGTCTGTGTAAGCACCATTATGCGAGCAGCGATGGCAGGCCAGGCAGCGACACACCGTGTCCCGAATGTTCCGTATTGTTATCTAACCTGAGACCAGCACTGCTCCAACGGCCTCTGCACATATGGGCCCTGAGTTTGCTTGCTTCTGTGCACCGAGTGGTTGCATTCACGGAGAACATTCTAACAGATTCGGACAGCAAAAAAACGAAAAAAGCTGTAGAGGCTGCGGTCTGGTGGGTTTTTTTCTTCGTTGTTTATGAGTTTTCTGTTTGTTTATGTTCCTGCTGTGGCTGAATGACGGTGGATGACATATTATAACTCTGCATGGCAGAGAGAACATTTCCCAGGCTTTGGTTTGGATTTATCACAGCATGTGTGTGTGTGTGTTTGCATTTGCATGCATCTGTAAATGCATTCTTGTTTGTAAACTGTGCGTCGTGTAAATGTGCATGTGTGTGTGTTTCTAATACAAATGAAATGATCATCCTGGGCAGCATCCTGAGAATCCAAACCCGATTTAAAAAGATGACTAAAAAAGTAACGTCTGCAGTGTGAACTGGCCAATGCAAAACAAATCCACCTACACCGACAGCAGTCGCTGATGGTATGACACCAACAGCCACAGCTACACGCACCAGCTTGTCCAGAAAATACACCAAACTGTAGACGCAATCAAGATCTCCAAGCTGACACAGGACCTGGAAGAAGAGTGAGGCAGGAGTTAGAAAAAGGCAAATAAAATTTAACACAGCTCATTTTTAAAGAATTTAAGACCCATTAAGGCATAGATTGTATTTTTCATACACTCACAGCAGTTATTTAATCTCTGTAGCTGGGGAGGGTAGTGGAGCAGCTAAAATTCTTGGTATTATCCTAAGGAATTGTGGAGACCAGACTTATGGAGTTGACTTCCTCAAGTGTCCACAAAGCTGCTCTCACCTGTCTGTGTTTAAAGCCTTCTCTGTAAGTACCTCCCCCCTCTCTGAAGTACTTCTGATATCACGCCATGTCTTTTGACATGCTGACATGACACTGCTGCTCTCCCTGCCTCAAGCATTCTGCATCTACACATGTAAAATGGCACCAGAACAGAGCCATACACAATACAATACATACAAAACTGTGCAAAGGTTATGAGCCACCCCTTATTTCTTCACATAATCCCAGAAAAATGAGAAGTTCATACACCAATTTATTGACACATGTGCAAAAATTAATGGAAATACAGCATTTAGGACAAAAACAGAGTTTGTACAATTTGAACATGATTGAAAGTCAACATTTGGTGTGAGCAAATCTGTTCTTCAACACAGCCTGAACCCTTTCAGACAAGTTGTTTTGTCATTTCTTTAAGTAGTCTTCAGGAATAGTTCTCCAGGCTTCTTGAAGGACATCCCAAAGCTCTTCTTTGGATGTTTGCTGCCTTTTGTTCCGTTCTCGGTCAAAATGATCCCACACTGCTTCAATAATGTCGAGGTCCGGGCTCTGGGGAGGATTCATCCCTCCATAAGACCTGTTGCCACTAGTTTCAGCACAGTTCTTGTGTCATCTGGCATACCTCAGCCTTTTCTCCCTGTTTCCCTTCCTTCTTGACAGCCACCCTTCCATGGAGACCATTTCTGCTAATGCTTGGCCAACAGTAGATGGATCAATTGAAGGGTCAGATATTTCACTGAGGTTCTGTATCAGGTCTGTTTTTTTTCCAATTACTTTGGGACATCACTTTCAGATGCTATTCATCTGATGTAGACAGTTTTCACCTCCACTTGTCAAAATCCTTAACAAGAAGACACTGCACTACATGCATATTTCTTTAAATTTCTTTTTTTACATGCAGCTAAAGAAATGGGAACAAACAGATTGCAAGTGCCTTAAGGTATAATTCAAAATTGGTTCTGTGTCAAGTAGTCTGTTATATGTCGACACAACATTGGTTCGTGGCTTGAGTTTCAGTGTCGTTTTATGCTTGAATGAGTTACAGGTTAGTGGGAAATGGCTTAAAACCTGGAAAACAATTCAAGACCATTTCAAAAGATTAAAGGAGAGTGGTGCTGTTTGGAAAAAACATAAAGAAATGAGGGGTGGATCAATATAATTTTTATGTATATTTGTACAGTTTTGTAAATCCCTTTAAAGTGCTACTTTCAGTACAGATCATCAGAATTATCTTTTTTTTCTTTTCTTTTAACTGAAGCAGGTTGGATTTAACTTTATTTGATGGTGATATCATTTTCACATTATAGTGCTGCCCTCTGCTGGCAGGAAAATCTCATTAAAAATTACATTACAAACACAAAAACATGTCATTGTATCCATTTAATTTGAATTTCCCCCACTGGCGGATGAATAAAGTACTTTTCTATTCTATTCTATAAACACATAACACAGTTTGTTCAATGAACAAAGAACAAAAAATAAGAAAAAAATTATGATGATGCTGATTTTACGCTCATGTAACATGGAAGAAGAAGGTGATCTTTCACAGACATACAAACAGTGAAAAGGATGGAAATAGAAACAAAGCAACAGGCGAAATATTTATGGATGAAAGCAGGGTGGGAAAGTGTGATGACCACGGTCAAATAATTGCTATTTCTGGAAGGCATGGAGCCAAGTAGAGTATGTAACATATGGCATTACTGCAGGAGTCTTTAGTGAACTTAATCTCCTCTGGCTGTCTAATTTTCAGAGCAGTATGCGCAGCTCTTCTTTATTTTTCTGTATCTAAATCAATTTTAAACTCAGTCGCTGTTTTCCTGCTTATAAGTCAGAAGTTGATCGCAGGTGGTCTAACTGTTGCTACAATAGCGGATCTTGAATAAGCGTTCTGGAAAAATTCCCAGTCTCTATTCTGGCTCCCGTACAAAGGCCAAAGCACCTGCTGCGCTGGCTCTGCTTTAGCTGGACAATTATTGACCGAGGTCCAGAAAAGAGATGGTGGTGGTTTGAACTCAAAGCCCACGGGACTCACCTCTGCTACGGGACACGCCAAAGACTTCAAGGCCAAAGGATAAAGGCAAGAGAAAAGAACAAGAATAGAAACAGAAACTGTGGAAAGAAAGATGAAGAGGGGACAAAGAGCGTGAGAGGAATTAGAAGAACAACTTGAAATATGTTAGTAATATCAGGGGCAGAAACCACACTTCTGGATAACAGTTATGCAAACACAGAGATATCATTTTCCCCATATTTCTCATGTCCACAAAACACAAAATATCTATTGTAATGTTGATGCCACGTGGCCTTAAGGCCCAATTTCACTGGCCGGGACTGACTGTTCCTAATGTCTTACAATGACTGAATTTGATTACGTTTCACGATGGGCCCACGTATGTGTGTGTGGACATGAAACACATCTTACCTTTTCCTCTAGGTCTTTAATCTGCCTCCTTTGGATTTCTGTCTTGTCTTCCAGATCTCGGATTCTCTGCAATCATGTAGATAAAACAAACATTTCAGAACCAGCACCACCAAACTACAAATCAACGCCCCCCCAAAAAAAGCTTTTCTGTTTATCACTTAGACATTGACCTGATGGGCCTGGTGGAGCAGTTCCATCCTCTCCTGGAGGATCTGGCAGTCATACTCTCGGCTCTTCCTCAGCATCTGCCTCCTGAGCTTTTCCACTGCCGTCCGCAGTTCATCCCTCTGATGCTCATCCAAAGGCTCACCGTACTTTATCACCTGATGGAAGAGGACACGTTTATATACTGTACCATGATGGATTAAAAACTTGGTTATACGCTTTGTCACACTGTTTGACTGTTAAGTCAAAACAGGCTTTATGAAATCACAAGATTCCCAGAGGGTTACAGGGAGTATTTCAGGAATCTTGTCTCCAAGAAGTTCATTATGCGTGAAATTGGTCATTAATTTAATTCCAAAGCCATCACATGGCATTCATTTGCAAATAGCCATGCAAACTAACCATTTAGGCTCAAATAACAAATATTTTTCACACTTGATGAGATGCATGATCACAAGAATGCCTGCAAACTAGTGATTATTTTTAACTACACATTTCCTAGAATTTTCTAAGAAAAAGGAAAAAAAACCTTGTCCTGCTGCAGGGCGTTGTATAACGTTGCTTCCAACTCTTGGATTTGCTGTTGACAGGAGAAAAGAAGTTGTTACTAGTTTACCTGTTACACAAACACACATAAGTGTCCCTAAGCTCCCATCCTTAACCTTACCATTGTCATGATATTAATCCTAATTTTCAAATTTTGTGGTCTGAAAGTTGCTCTTCCAATATGACATAATGTTGTGTGCCCACAACTTGATGCAAACACGAAGCACGACATACCATGTAGGCCTGGTCCAGGGCCTGTTTTCTGTAGTCAAGCTCCTCTTCTAGATATCCTTTCTGTTTACAGAACATCTCCTGTACAAGCGGAGCAGGTCAGCGTTGATGATTAGACGGAAAGAAGAGGAAATTGAATCTATTACATATCCAGTGTACCATAATTAATCATGTACCCCATTCAACATCATGCATTTAAAGCTATTGTGTATAGAATTACAGCGAGTATAGACACATTTAAAGTACATCCCATAGTTTTTTAAGAAGGCCTACCACTTATAAGCGGGAATTACAATCGAAGCCAAATTGTCATGAAACTTCGTGAAGAAGTAGCATGTAGGCAGATCACTTTGTATATGTGCCTTTATAATTACAAGATCGGGTTTCCCAAAGCACCCTTTTGGTTTTACTAGTGGTTACCTCGTACAGTATGACAATATGCTGCTATAGCCCATGTACCATGTGGGATACTAACATTATGCATCAACCTTTTGCCATGATTTTAATTAAGCAGGATCTTCATTGAGCACACATATTTGCAGTTGCAACAAAGACCAAACTCCATCAGGGGCAAATATTAATTATGGTCTGCATGTTTGGCAATCACTGGAGCTGAACAGAAAATATTTTTTTATAGCTTCAAATATGGCTTCGGTCCCTGTACAATCAGAGTGAGAGCTAAGTTTGCACTGTGTGTGTTGTCATCTGTCATCGGTTCTGGTTGTGGCTTTTATGAACAGGATTTCTAGGCTCAGCCATGGGGCAGACAAGTTGACACATGTTGGGTCAGCTTAGGAAAGCATGTTCAGCAGACACTGGGGCAGTTTGCAGTCAAGTGTGAAGTTTCTGGGATAAGAATTAGCTCCTTAAAGTCTGAGCCCATGGTCCTAAATGAAAAAGGGTGGATTACTAGTTGCTACCTCAAGTGGAGGAGTTTAAGTAACTTGGAGTCTTGGAGTGGGAGACTGACAGGTGTACTGGGTCAGTCCACGTGAACAATGAATTCTCTCTCACATCAACTTGCCAGCCAATTTCAAGCCAGTGGAAGTCTCTCACATTATAGAGAAGAAAGGTGAGAGCCACAGACCTGGCAGGGAATCAGCTAGAAGTGAAATGCCCGTGAATAGGGCAGCTGGATCTGTATCTGTAGAACTTTGTTCCTCTAATCTTTAATCTATGTTCATAGGCTGCGGGTGGTGTCGAAAGGATGAGAACAAAGATGTCAGCAGCCAAACTGAGCTTCCTCTTAAGGGTGACTGAACTCACCCTTTGAGAAAAGGTGAGGAGCTTAGTCCCAAGTAGGGACTCAGAATAGAGCCACTGTCCCTCTGCATCAAAAGGGAACACTTGAGGTGGTTTGGGCATCTGGTCAGGATTTCTTTTGGGAAAGGAGATGTTTCAGACATTTCTCATCAGCAGGAGGCATCAGGGCAGACTCAGGACTTCTATACTATTCAACTGGCTTGGAAACACCTCAGAGTCTCTCTGGACAACCTTGAGGAGGTGGCTGAGAAGAGGAAAGGTTTGAGGATGTATGCTCAGGCTATTGGTTACTTGACCACATCCCACATAAGCGGAATAATATGGGTGGATGGATAAATATTGCATAAGGGGACACCCTTGGATTGATGTGTTTAACCCATAATTTGATTTATTTCCAAATATCATTACTTTCATTTAACAACCAGATTTAAGAAGTATTTTGTTTCGTTTGCTGTTTTGGTTAAATTACAAGATTTGACTGGATTGACTGAACAGAGGAAATTTAAGAAATAATTCAATCATATCACAGATCAAAAAAAGTATTTTTTTCGGTTAAAAAACTGCGAAGACCCACCATCTCTATCTCCAAGTCCACCATCTTCTGATGCAGCGCTGCCTCCGTCCCTTCTATCTGTTGAATCCACTAGAGGGCGACAAGCAGCAACACTTCAGTCAGTGCAGCGCAAAACAACCTGCTATCAAATAAAGCAGACTGTAGTTTTTTTTCTTACCTTTTCTGCTAGTGACAAAACAGTGCTAGCCTGAATAATAGCCACCTGTTCCTCATTCCTCAGGTTCTGTACAAAGGGAAAACAATGCATTCATGATGTGCCTGTTTTAACATTACATGCTTATTGCTTGAGTTATATGTAAATTACCCCGTTGTCCCCAAGGATATCTAGTAGTTTGATGAGATCAGGTATGCACACATCCTGTGAGTAAAACAGAAGGTCTCTCAGTTACTTGGTAATGGGAAAAGACCATGAATGATTAACGGAGTTAAGGCACCAGTCCTTCTCACCTTGACTCCCTCCTTCATACAGTAGATCTGAAGTGCACTGACTCCATCAGAGAATGGATGCATCCTCAAATGGTTGAATGGAGGAGACCTTCTCTCTCGCTCCTACAAGAACGGAGAGCCACATTTTTACTATTCACAACCATGCTGCTAACTGAAGTCTGACTGTGAGTCCTGTCAAAATAAGTAATGGGGTATTAAAAATCTTCTATTGCTTTGCCTATTCTCTTAAGACAGCAGATATTACCGTACATCTGCAGAGATAATTATCAGCGTAGACATGAGACATTCTTTTCAACCACTTACATAACTTTCAGTAATATCTGAGTTGATGATTACATGAGAAATGATGGCTGCAAGTGAAATAATTTAAAAATCAATTTGCGATGTTGAATGTTGAGTTTACTCCCAACAGAAGAATCCCTTCAGGTTAAATCACAATACCGTTGTAAAAGGTGTCACCAGTACTGAGCACGTGTGAGTCACATCTCCTCTGCGCACATTAGGTGGCAGCTACAGTCCTCACAGGCTGCTGCCAGTTTGTCAACAGATTGAGCACAAAGACCATACCAGCTAGTTATTAGCCTGACTGAGACTGCCTGTCTTACATTACTGAGGAAATACAACAATGGAAAAATGAACTGAAATTATGCACTATGAGTGGCCAACGCAGTGAGTCACCTTTAAACACTGATTCTGCTTTTTTATAGCAACTGTAAATTTCAGTGCTGCTGCTTTTCATATCTCTTGTTGTATTTTATTTCCTACAACTTAAAAAGGAAGCTCAGTGTTCAGAAAAACTATATAATCTCTGAGACACTGACCTCCAGGAAATTAGGTTATGAGATAACTGCAGCTGGAAAAGAGGTCAGACAGACCCACACGAGAACTGATTCTTTATGGAACATCCAGTTCATTCTAGACACAGCATTGTTTTCATGAAAAACAGTAACAATAAACATTAAAAATAGCATAGCATGTAAATTCTCATTTTACAGAAGTGAAATGAGAATTTACAATTTCTCCTCTTTTAGGACTTTTGGGAGGATGAACATGGGTTTTGGACCATGACAGAATCCTTGTATAAATGAGCACAGGATGTGTTCTCAGAGTAGCAGAATACTTTGCTGGCACTCAATAAAGCACAAATAAAATGTTTTATGTTAACACAGCTGCATCAAGAAATTTGAGACTGAAAAAATTGTCCCTTGTTTATTTGGCACAAATTTTAAACGTCCTGGTTTGACAAATACTCAGTAGGACGCTCTCTGGACTCACCTCCAGCTCCAGTATCCTGAACTCCAACAGTTCGTTTTGGTCTTTGGAGTCTTGAAGCTCCTGCTGCAGCCGACTGCAGCTCGAGTCCATCTTTTCCACCTGAACAATGTCAAGAATAAGAATTAGGGAAATGATATTAGTAGCTTACAATAATATTTGTTTTATAGATAGTCTTCCAAATGTTATAGTAGCTATGATATGTTTGATGGAAATTAACTACACTATCTAAACATTACCACCTTAAAATAAATAAATAAATAAAAAAGACCAACCTTCTCCAACAGCTCCTGATTCCTACGTAAGAAGAGCTGCTTCTCCTCAACCCATTTGGAGTCCTGAAAGACAGGTGATGGCTTTAATCAATCACAACCATCATTTCATCATTTTTAGCAGTGAATTCACTTTAGGTTCACATGTCCCACAAATATACAATCCCATTAAGTCATCATCTAAAAAACAAATTCATTGTTTGAACTTTTAAGCTATCTTGCGTTCCTGATATTTTGTCTGTGTGGACACAGCCTAAAGTGCCAGATAGTTTGTTATAAAGAATGTAATCTTCATAACCAAATATCCACATGTCATTGTAGATAATATGTTGGCAGGGAACTAGATTGTTAGAAAAGTTGGAGGTCAAGATGTACTGAAACATCAGATGATAGCTAATGGTTCCCCAGGCTGCTCCAACTCACCTTGAAAGTCAATTACACAAACTGGAAAAGGGCAAACACACCATCTACCCAGTGAAACCAGTGGCAGATCAAATAACTTATAACAGCTATAATGTCCTTTTAATCTAAAAAATCTTTAGGTGTTGATCATTACATGAAGAAATGCTCTCCAGTTTTGAATAACTGATACCATCGCAGCATTTTCCCAAGTCTCTTGAGGAGTGGCCACTGTTGACCGTTATCACACCTAAAGCCAGCCTGTAACTGCCAGTGTAGGATGCAAACTGGTCCAATCCAATATACTTTGGCCCCAAACACACAGCTTGAAACTTGGGAAGATGGATTCTCACGGGATCTCATGAGGACTCGGCTGCCGTAAATGTATGCGCCGTAATTCATGCATGTACATCTTACCTGTCCCCTCAACGTTAGCTCCTTCTCCAAGTCTTCTATTTTAGCCTTATACCTGAGAACATCTGCTTGTAGCTGCTCATGAGCCTGAAACATCAGAAAAACAAAGAAAGAAACTCAGGTTTTCTATTCCTTCCTCCAGTTGAGAACAGTTTGCTATGAAAACTGGATCGGTTCAGCACAGCATTTAAAGTAAAACCCAGTGCACAATGAAGGTAAGTGCAGAAGTTAACGGATGACAATAAAAACCAAAAAGGATGCTTTGTGTCCTTGTGCACCATTCTCATGACCATGTGATTAGCTAGACTGTGTTCCAGCTGTGCCGGGGACACAGTTCAATGTCAGCTGTAATCCCAAACTAAGGAACCTGAATTAGTGCTGTTATTGTAAGTTAGTGTAGGAGCAACATATGTTATGTCCTTGTTGCATATGATTAGCATGGGAATGAAGAGGAAAACTTATAAAAACTCTAAATGTTTTGACCTGAATGAGGCTTTTCAGGGACTGTTGGTGTCAGAGATGTTCAGATCTGGGTTACCACAAGCCCCCCCCTTAGGGAAGTGGTCTGTGGTGCATGTCAGCTGATCACAAGGCAGTCAGCACTCAATGAAGAGACAAACTAATACAGTAGAGGACATTCTAAAGTACAAAAGCTAATGTACCGACATGTCCTCAGTAAACATCAATGTTTACCTACCAGGCAAATTAAATTTCAGCCTGTTAGAAATGAGACAAACTAGATAATAAACATCAACATGGTCTCCATATGGAACCATACAGCATGAGTCTCATATCACAGAATAAATGACAAAGCTGTTTAAAAAAATCATGTGTTAGGTTAACTGCCTCTGGTTAGAGATAATCAAATTATCTCTAACTGAATTCCTACAGTCTTATGGAATACATTAGTCATTAGCTACCATGGATGTAGCATGACCTCTACCTGAGGGAAAAACTAAAGTGGATTCAGGATTTCAAATTTCAATACAAAAGTGCATGCAGTTTATCGGTATCTGTACCTTTGCTTCCATCTCAGCATCCAGTATGCCTCCTTTCTGCTCCTGCAGCAGGGCGTAGGCTCGCTGTAACGCCTGGTATTCCCTGGTCAGCTGTCGGAACCGCAACTCCGATTCCTCGTTGGCAAGACCCTTGTTTAACACAGAGTAGAGGTCAAATGTTCATGTAGCACTGGCATTTCCAGTGCTGCTAAAAAAACTGCACTGATGTGGATGACTATGACATCACTTCTAAATTGCCTTTGATAATCGTTGTTGTTCTCACCTCATCCAGGTCCTCATCAGGAGTGGCAGGGGTTCTATCCATGCGGTATGAAGCCACCGAGGACGTCTCAGAGTCCATAGACTCTTCGTCATATCCAAAGAAGGTGTCCACTACAATGTGCCTCTGAAGAGAAAAAAGGTGAAACGTTTTAAAAATCAAGATCTGACTAACTCTAATGTTGAATGTTAGATTATTAAACTTTGTTTGCCAACAACTAAGTTAAATGGTAAATGGACTTGTACTTGTATAGCGCTTTTCTAGTCTAGCTGACCACTCAAAGCGCTTCACTACATGCCGCATTCACCCCACTCACACACATTCATACAGCACGTCTTAGGATATAACTACGTGCTTTCTAAGCATTCACACACATTCATACCCCCAATGATACACTGGGGGAGCAACGTGGGGTTCAGTGTCTTGCCCAAGGACGCTTCGACATGTATCCTGGGGAAGCCAGAGTCGAACCACCGACCTTCTGATTGGTGGGCGACTTCCTCCTGAGCTACAGCCGCCCAAGTTAAGTTCTTGTATTTTGTAAAATACACTTCTGCAGTGTCATCATGGTCTGTGTCATTGTTAGTAGAGAGGCTTTGCTTCTACTCGCTGATTTGCTTAACTACATGCAACACCAATTAATGATGAATGGCGATGGACAAAGTTTAAGGCCGAGTCGTCCTTAAAGAAGTAAGAGAATACTTTTTCAGATGCATCTTCAGCTGTAACAGACTTAATTCTTCTACCTTTATTGGCCTCGAACTTCTTTTATGCCTTTTCTTTCTCAGCAGCTTTTCACGGTCCTGGAAACAAAACACAAATGAAAGCACAAAAGATGAAACACCACTCAGAGGGTTGAACAAGGGATATCAATTTTAAAACAAATATTTCCCTCTGCTCAGACAAAGTTTAGCAACTTACATTATCAAATATAAAAGCTCTGACAAACAATATGAGAGTTTAACATTTGAGCAAATATGTGCTCCCACTTTGCATATTAGTTGTTGTGTTGCTCTTATGTGGTAGTTAAACCTAAACTCTTGTATTGTAGTTTGCTCAATAAGGATGAATGATGAATTTATCATATCAACAAAATAAGAACCACAAGTTTAAATAGAAAGCTTCTTTTTTGTGTTCTAATTGACCGGGAAGGGACATGACTGATCCGGATGTTGTGTTGGTTGTAAGGATTGTTAAGCTCATTTGTTTTGTTGCACCACATGGACATTGTTTAAGTCATTTGGATCCCATGAACCAAGTAGTAAATTGTGATAAAAGCCACCTGGGGACTGAAGGCAGGACTTTACTGTATGTGGCTGATATAAGGTAAAGCAGGTCATAGTTAACCTTGTATTTGAGTGTTTTACCCCTAGAGTGAGACAGTTTTTGTCTGGGAAAAGTTATACACAAGCACACAGACATACAAGGACCAACCATGTTGTTGCCTCTGATCTATGTAAACTCTTTGAATGATTAATTACTCGTCTTGTTAGTGTATCAAACAACACAAAAGAAAGTTTCCTCTGTTTGGACTGTGTTCTTTCCAGTTTCCTCTGCTGGTTTAATGAAAGTCCATCTGTATCCACAGGTTTAAGTGACTTTTCTACATCTGTGTGCTCAGAATTCTCTCTGCCTTAGCAGAGACATCGTCAGGCCAGTGGTGTAAGGTTCTGATTACCCTAAGCCTACGTTCACCTGGGTGATGGAAGTCACCCAGGTGAACAAGACAAGAAAATGTGAACAGGGCTTCAGATTTAAAATTCCCTTAGTGGGTTAGGGAATGATGGTCATTTATCCACCAGGTTGTCCTTAAATCCGACCAGGGCCTGCATTACATAAACTTCCTAACTTGCAGATCCTCTTTTAACTCTATGGGTACCAAAGTAATCGGCCATAAAATTTGATTTCGGGAAAAAGCCATGACCCTTCAAATGTCAATTTAAGAAAAGCAAACTGAAGCATCCAAATGTACTGATTTGAAATAAACTATCTAAGTATAACTGTTAACTGTCCTAACCTCCACTTTTGCACCAAGTGGTTTTGGCTGTTTATTTGCACATTCCTTTTCATGACATTTGACAGAATATGAAGTTGTTTAGTACTCACGTTAAAAAGTTTTCAAGTGTTCAAGCACAGTAAAGGAGAGGTAAATATAGCCATAGTGACATCACCCACTGGTTCATGGACAGACATTTTAATGCTCTGTGTTATACTCAAGCAAAAACCAGGTAAAAGGTGAATATATTCCACACTGTGACATGTATGCTAAAGTAGTTTTTATAGCAAATACAGATACATACTCTCCCACACAACTGCCTAATCTTCATATTGATAGAAAAAAAATCTAAATGAATACCAACAAATGTAAGAAGAGACATACTCTTGTCAGCTCATCAATCATGCTTTGTTGCTCCAGGACTTGAAGTTTGAGAAAGGCTATTTCCTGGTCATCATGGGCCTGGTCCAGGTCATTCAGGGACTTCAGCTTCTTCAGAGGTGGGTGGGAGCTTATCCTCTCCTTCTGCAGAGATACAAAGCATGAAATGAGAGCTGTCCTCTGACATCACAATGTCCAACTGCAGATCAGCAAGTGTGATGCTAATGTGACTTTGTGCTCACCATTTCATGGTTCTCCTTTGTTAGACTTTTCAGCTTCTCCTCCAGCTTCTGGATAGACTGGGTCAAATCGTCATTCCTCTTAGTGAGCAGCTTGTTCCTGTCCAGCAGAGGTTTGCACTGCTTTTCTGACTCTCGAACTCGCTTTAGCTGGTGGGAAGAAAAGTACATTTTAAATGCCTTGAAAAAGGGGCAGGCAAAGAGAATCTTGCAGAAAATGCAGTAGAATGAAAAAAAGGGGATTATCTAGTTTAATTTGAAAAAAATTATAGTTTCATTCTATTTTCAATTTAATGATTTGGTCCAACCAGTTCATTTCTCTCATCCACCAGCAGCGAATTGCGGTCCTCCAGCTTGCGTATGGTTGAGTTGAGGTCAGCAATGCGCCTCTGATTTCTCCTCATGTCCTTAAAAGAATAGAAAAAAACAACGATTTACAATTCACATATATATTGTCTTTTGCTATGCTATTGGTTAAAACCAACCTATCTCCTCAGACTAAGTTAGAATTTAAAATTAGGAGTAGGGAACAACAATACGGATTGAATAAATAATTGAGAACAAAGTGGGGCGACTTTATCTGTGAGAGTACCAACACTTTCAGTATGTGCCTGAATCTCATCTGCAGCAGATCTAAGTCACATGATGAGTGCGAATACGTGATGATTCACTCACAACATGACAATAAATGTTATCCTTTTGTTGTTTCAGGTGATTTTATTTGAGCTGTGTTTTATGGTCCTTGCTTAAAAAAAATATTCTAACGCATTATACTGAGGGGGCTTCAAGGTAAAAATGGGGTCCAACAGGTAGAAGCATTGGAAAAAGTTTCTCCCAAATAATATTTACATTAGAAATTAATAAACTTCCCTCTACTTACGGGGCTGCCACAGTGCTCTGCGCCATCTCCAGCTCTGCCTGGAATCTCTCTTTTTGGGCTTCCCAAGCCACACTCGGCCTCCTTGACCAGGAAGAGCTGTTCATCCAAGGCATCTTTCTGAAGCTGTAGCTTCTGTAAGAAGCCTGTTGTTGACTCCAGTTCCTTCTCCAGAGCAAAAACAGTGCGATCTTTAGATTTGATTTCATCCACCTGTAGTGAAGGGAGGAGAATATTGGCATTTCTGACGACATTCTACCTCATTAGGAGTTGAAGATTTAGAAGTACAAGAATGTCCTGCCTATCCAATGCATTATTCTAAATGAAAATTAATAATTTATTGCGGAACAAAATAAGCAGCTCAAACATTATTTTAAGACATAAGATGTACAAACAGATACAGAAAAATGATTTCACAGATTCATTTCTTGAAGAATCTCATCCATACACATCTGGTTAGGTTCTATGCAGCAGCTCTCGACCTTTGCATAATAATTTGTAAGCCCTAAAAAGTCATCGCTCAGTTTTACAACTGAAAAATGTTCCCGGATAAGAAACCATTCCACTGCTTCTCTCACTTTAATTTTGACATTTAATAAAGAAACAAAAGATGTTATGCAAGCTAGTAATCCAGTTGTGATTATGCTGATTATGAAAGTTTTTTTCCAACAGAGGGGGTCTTTCTTTGAGGAATACACTGTCGGGGGAAAGGGTTCTTGGGGTAAAACATTCACTTGAAAATATACCACTCCGCGCAAGTCTTTTTACACCAACATTTAGAAATCAATAACAATACTAATACTAAAAAAAAGTATATCTGACTTCCAAAAAAGCGCCAAAAATACCTAACTAAAAGTAGTTAAATTTTTCAAGAGGAACTGCATCTTACGTCATCAGCCCAACGCAACGAAAAAATAGTTCTGAAAAGCTCAGGATTAAAACGCTGCAATTTATTGAAACTATCTAAATAACTAGATAAATTAATCAATTTGCTAATTGTTTTTTTCTATCCCTTCATGTAGTTATCCATTATCTTTTCTTTGCATTTTATCTCTATTTAATCCCTAAACATATTTATTTATGTATTTCATTGTCATTTTACAATGTATCTTTAATCAGATCATTGTACATTTCTTTTGAATTTATAGATTAAATGATTGCTCTATTTCCCATTTGCATTTTCTGGAGCCTTTCCCCGCTACCATCAGACATGAGGAAGGGACTGCGTGAGGAAGCTGGGGAACCGGGACAGAACCCATGCAGGTACAGGGAGAACAGTTTGTTCCTTTTATTTTTTTTACTGATGTAAAATTTGTGCTCAAAAATACCCCTTTTAATCACTGTGTATCCTGTATATCCCTGGGTATTACAGTATTCAGTAGGAGTGACTATGCATACCAGTCTGCGGATGTCCCTCTCACAGTCCCACTTGATCTTGGAGATTTGCTCCTGATGCTGCTGGTACTCGACCCGCAGGTCTCCAGCCTTCATCTTGTCTGACTGGATCATGTTGCTGAGAGCCTCATCAGTCTGCTTCTTAGTAGCCTTGAGCTCTGCTATCTCCTGCAGGAGCTTCACTCTCTCCTGGTCAAAGAAGCGGCGTGCCTCTTCCTTTGCTTCCAGGGTCAGTGCTGTGCGCACCTGAGGGAGCAAAAAAAGTGCTGACCTTGCTTGGCTTAATGTCCATAAAATAGCTGTCAGAACTTGTTTTCAATTGTTGGAAAAGAGACAAGTTTTGTTTTTTCTTTAATATATTTTCTTATTACACTATCTTCACTCCTGTAACTCACCTTTTCTCCACTACCATCTCGCATGGCATTCAGCGCAGCTTTGAGCCTCTGATTCTCCTGGTCTTTGATCTTGGCGTGGCGGGCCAGCTCCTGCTCATGCTGCCTTGTCAGGTTTTCCCTGAGAGCCTGCAGCTCCTTTTGCTTTTCCTCATGCCACTTGGCTCGCTGCTCTGTTAACATGGCAGTGTGGCGGTGCTGCTCCTGCTCTCGCACCCGCTTCACCTCCTGCACCTTGTCGCGCTCCAGCTTGCTCACCTTTGAGAAGGGCGACAAAGGTGTTAGGTCATTTTACATACAGTATACTGCCTTCCTTATATTTTGTTGTCTTTGATTATACCATCAATCCTTTAGTCAAGGCTTTTTTAAAGACTCAAATTTGGGCTCCACTTTTAATTTTCAATATCTTTATTTACTGGATTTAAAAAGAAAATGTGCAAATATAAAACTCAGACTTCAACAAATGTTGTACGGTACCTTGCATTTTTCTTGGTGTAGCTCTATCTGAATGTCAGTCAGCTTGGACCTGAGATCTTCATTGGCTGCCTGTAAGGCAGAAATGAGCGCTTCGGGCTTCTCGCCCTTTGAACGCCCTTTCTTAGCCATTGAGTCAAAAACTAGAGAAGCTCTTCTGATGCTTTCATCGAGACTTCACTGAAACTTTCCAAGGTGTTCCAGTGTTTTCCAGTTCCTCCTTCTCCTCATTCTCCTATTAGACAGAAGGGGCTGAGGAAATTAAGGAGAAACACAAAAAAAGAGAGGCATATTGAGACATACATACAGCTGATATTTGTGGACTGGCATGTTTATTAAAGTTGGATGAGGTCAGATGTAGCAGAAAGCACAAGTCACTTTGTGACCACAAATGTCAGGCTTTGTGATATTACCATCGGAAAAGTCATTGGGATTAAGCCCTGGAAGACCAACTTTCATAGCAGTTCTTTCAACAGCTATTGAGACATTTCAATTTGTACAAATATGGCGGAAACCACATGCTAATCCTTAGATCCACATGGTGAGTCTAAGATCACGATACACTGCCTGCAGAAAGAGCTTTTACAGCTAATTTGTTTGATTAATTACAATAAATAAGATTATGTGTATACGAATGGATGCATGAAGGGTAAGCATTCAAAAAGACCAGGCCGGCTCGAATTGTTTAAGTCAATTTTCTAGATGAGTTTCTCTATTGCCATATCAATCTCATTTTTTTAAGCGTTTCTTTTTCATTTTACAGTCTCTAACAACAAAAAACACATCACATGTACATACCATACAAACATCAAAGAAACTGTTACTAATACTATTATCTGGATTTCATCTCAAGCTGACCTTTTTGCAACCGCTTTTCCAGTTTACATAAGAATGCAAGGTGACTCCATAAGGCCACTAAGATGAAGACTACATAACTCTAAAATCAAATCATACATTTTACAAGAAAAGAAAAAAAAACAAAGCTAACTTTTTATTGGGTACATCTTGCTTAAGAGGGTTTTATCTATATTTAATATTTTAAGTAGGGTTGTTTGGACAGTAGTCAGAGTGCTCTCAGTGTGAAGAGGGGAAGGGGGAGGGGAAATTCTGATAGGAGTGCTAAGCTACCAGCCTGTCACAAGGTGGCAACAGATGCGCAAATTTTCACCACCGAATACAACTGGTTTAAGCTAGCACTCTAAATATCTTTTGAACACCACATCAGTCTTGTTGTAGATGGTATTTGTCGCTATTTTTTCAACCAAGAAACAGTCAATGTCCAAAGCAGCTTATCAGTCAGGAACTGTGTAAGACTCGTTGGATAGCTTACTTCTCTGTTTTACCTTTGCAAATACTTAAAAGATGAGGAGTGTTGGCGCTTTTCAAATTATTTTTGTTATCATGTTGTGGTTATTATTTAGGTTTTAGACCATTAGAATTTTGAGTCAAAGCAGGTCAGCCGTAGGATACATTGACCAGCCACGATGCAAGCAATGATGTGAAGCAACACGGACGTTTTTTGGTTTACGCATTAGTGACACAGTAAACGACTGTCTGATGAAAAAGTGGCGCATTGTAAAAATGCCTAGATATGGCTTTCCTTCAATCTATAATGCAATGTTTTTAGGTTTGAGCCATTTCAAATGATAAAAATTTGCTCTTTTGTGGCCCCCTTTTGAGTAGCTGTTAGCTTAGCTCAAGATCAGAATTCTTCCCCGATTCTCCAAACAGAGAGCGCTCTAACCTGTCTACTGCAGGTAAGACACATTTTAGTCGTACGTACTACAGAGAAAAAAAATAAGGAGAGGTGCTTAGTGCTTTATGGGTCCTCGGCCAAAGCCTAAAGCAGCATAAGTAAAGGGATGGTTCAAGAATATCCAAACCAACCTTTTTCATTACTAAGAATATGCAAAACGAAGGTTTTAAGCCTAATCTTAAACGTATAGAGGGTGTCTGCCACCCAAACCTAAACTGCCAGCTGGTTTCACAAGAGTAGGGGCCTAATAACTGGAGGCTATGCCTCCCATTCTACTTTAGGAAATTCTAGGAACCACAAACAGGCCTGCAATCTGAGAGCAAAGTAGGTTTATAAAAATATCTTTTCGTTTTTGACAAGGTTACTTTTTTTTTCTGCTTCAGGCGAGTGATACATCCACCTTGAAACAACTAATGTCAGTGTTTTCCAGGAAATGAGAAATATATTAATAAGAATACCCACAAAAGACTTCTAAACAACTGTTGGTAGATACTGACATATAGAGTGGCAGCCAAAGGTTTTAGCTTTATCTGAATGAGGTTTGCATCCAGACTTTTGACTAGTGACTAGTGTAGTCTGTAATCAGTTTTAGGAATAATTGAACATTCAAAGTATAACAAGGAGAATGTGATGCAAAACTTTGTTAGACAGCATTTATTTATGGTAACTATTTAACTGATAAGTATAAATCGGTGACATTCTAATTTTGATAATGAAATTAAGAATAGCCGCAGAAAAAAAACTACTTAAAGCATTCACACAAAGTTGGACGAATACCTCTGTCATCAAAGGAGAGACAACGTGACTGAGATGCAGAGGATAAGGACATTAAAGATTTTGTTGTCTCGTAAAGAGCATTTCTCTGGAAACGAATCTGTTGCAGGCAATAGTTTGAGGCCTATCCCTGCAGGCTCTGCTTATTTTATGTTGCTGTCACTTCCTAGAATTGCGGGGACTTCCCTATATTCTGCTGTATATACAAAGCTGTTTGTGCAAAGCAATATAAAAATATACTATATTTTCTTCTCTTTGTGGCAGCATGACCAACTTATCGATGCGGCGTCCCACATACTGACTACCACAGTAATAGAAGTCAATAAAAGTAATGTCTTTTCATTTTAAATGCTTCATGGTGAAAATATGTAGAATAAGTAAGCATCTAGCGGAACGGTCTTGATCACATATCAGTGGAATATACTGTACCGCAGGAGAGTCTTTGGAGCGGATGTTTGACTGGTTGTGGAGAGTCACGGTCATCTTTCCTGCTCTACCTTTTGCCTATTTTTTGAGTGCATTTCAGATTAATTGAATGTCAGTGCCCTAAGTGCCATAAACGGATCTGTTTGGAGCTAATATTTTAGGAACTGGTGAGAAAAAAGTTGTGTGGATCAGTAAACCTACTCAACTTAGCTATGTAACATCTTAATTTGTTGTTCAAGAAAGCGCACTTAACTTCTTATCACTTTTTTTAATTAAGTTGATATCCTTTTAGCTCAAAGTCGAATATTGATCTCCGTGGGAAGAGAGCAAGTCATCCTTTCAAATGAAGTCCACATTTTCATAGTTTTCTGTTAAACTTCAACTTCCTGCTGAGACATCAGAACTTGGACGTTTTTTTGTCTATAAGTGTATCACATGGCAGAGTCTACACGTCAAAGGTGAGTTCATGTAACACAATGTGACACATCATACACAAATTTTGTTAGACTTTTGGAGAGCTAAGCAGGACACTTTAATGTGTATGTGAAGGCACTCAAACTGCTTTTATCCCACATTACCTACGCACACATACAGCAGTCGCTGAAGGACTGAAGTGCCTTGCAAAGTTAGAAGGACTTTAGTGCTCAAAGGAACTTTGCAGATAAATGGATGTCATACAAACACACCACGAGCCAGCATTCAGCTGGAGTACGCGTTGCATTTCATGGGTCAGACTTGTGGTTGCTGGCTGCCTAAAATAATCGGGTTTGATACGTGTGTGCCATCAATAGTGTGAACTACATTGAAGAAACCACCCACACATGTTCCCTTCAGGTTTTTTTTGTTACTTGTCCATTGTGGCGTTGCATTCGGTGGATCTGACTGAGCACTACAACGTAGCCCCAAACTAGTGCAGACCAGTGAAAATAATTCTCTATTAAATAAGAAATGGTAATATACATTAAAACCATAAACTCACTCTTCTTCTTAAAAAAAAGCAGCATTTAAAAAACAACTATTAATTACTGAGTCAACTCCGCATGCATATATGTACGGAGATCACTTGTGTAAAAATCCTTACAGCGTAAAATGGTTCTATAAAATCCAACTTTTGGAGGATTATTTTAAACTTTTTTTTTTCTCAGGGCGGTTTCCCAAGTTTATATGTTTAAGGAGATAAGATGTGTTTAAGGAATTCCTAAATGATTACTTTGATTTACTACACTTGGTAGACCGTGCACTGCCAAGATGATTCGGGAGGTGTTAGAAGCCTCTGTCATAATCTGCAGAGGGATGACATAACAAGATTTTGAGCTGCAGATTAGAGATGAATCCGCCATCACGTTGAGTCTACACGGACTCACTCCTCTGCCGCATTAAGAGACCTTCGTAAAAGTGCTGCTGCTCTTTTTAAGCGTCACCTGAAGAGGCTGCCAAAGAAACACTGATGATAAAACAAGCACAGAGTGGATCAGTAACTATACATGAAGCAGAATGTGTCAATATGTAATTGGAGGTACAACCTCACACAAACCCAACCCAACCCTAATGATTTGTAAAAGGCCTTACACTAGCTTTTGTAATCAACAACTACTTCAAATGGGATATTCAGTTCTGAAAGGGGTTGTGACCTCATAAGTACCAAAGATAGCTGATGTGAAAATACACTGAACAGCATTCACTCAAACTGATTTAAATTTATCGGGTTTGAGTCGTTCTGATGGGAGGAAATTCTAACTTTTCATGTCTGCCGCTGGCTCATTCTTGTTGTTCTCTCATATTGATTTATTATCTAGCTACCAACCTGCATAAAAATGTGTCACACTCAAAGTGATGTATTAATATGGTTCATGTAAAAAAAAATCTTTCTTCTTTTTTATCTTTTTTTATCATGCAGTTAAAACCTTTTTTAATCAATTTGGCTAATTTGAAAACAGTAAACTAAGCAGAAATGACTGACTTGTTATTTACAATGATATTAAAGCTAGAAAAACAAGCAAATTGTTGACTAAATCCTTTATTATCAGCGTGCATGTTTGCAATGTTCTCTGTTAACACTGCTTACACGTGAGCAAATATCAAAAACCATCATTGTTTTGAATTTTTCATTGACTGAATAATTAACAGACTGGCTGTTTCAGTCATGAAATTATAACTTTTTTTTTTTGTTTCAAGGTACTGCTAAATAAGCAGACAGCTGGTCAGAGTGCAGATATGCTGACTCACTGTCACCAAGTCCAGGCTTACTGAGCTTATTGTGTTTTCACCGGTGTATCTATTTGAGGTTCCAGCCCTTGATGTTACACATAACACGTTGCATTACATATTAACAGTAGTGAATGTGTACAAAACATAAACTTTGCTCGGAAACAAAATGCATTCAGTCAATGGAATTCACACCCTGATATTTGATGTACGGTCTTGGCATCAACTCAACAGTTTCCTTTCAACAATTTAACTCACAAAGTGGAGAAATGTAGTTTTCATAGAGTCACTGTCTCTCCACAGAGACACGTTAACATGCTGTGTACATTTACAGCAACCACTAGTAACAGAAAAACAATGGAACAATCAGTTACTTCTGGTTTTTTTCACTGTAAAATCTCTTATTACATAATATTCACCACACTTCATGGCGACATGGGTGCGAGATCCTTATTCAAATCACCAACAGGCTGTTTGGAACATCACTTATGCACAGCATGTTCTCCTTTGTGCTCAGCTAAATCTCACTCCACTGACCCTTCTCCACCTCACATGCCAAAAGTCTGGGTTTAGTTTAATATATTAACCCAGCTAAAGCAAGCAAACTTCCCTGAGAAGTGATATAAAACAATTGCTTAGTTCTGCTGCTGACTTTACAGCTTCAAAAATGTTTAACGCCTTCCAACTCTACTTACTGTTAAACATAAGTTTCTGTTCACCTGTCAGTCATCCTAAAAGCATCTGTACCACATGATGGAGGTCTTTCCTCATACTGTAAGATGACAAAACTGATCATTTCAACTACATACACACACACAAACACACACAAATATATATATATATATATATATAAATATAAAACTAAATCTTGAGACACCCATAATACAAATCCAATCATCAATTCATCATGACCACTAATACTGTATTAACCCAAATTTCATCCCCAGCAGCAACAAACTGCTCTGAGTGGGTAGTATAGATATGAGTGTGCCACGAACCTAAGTCCATCTGATTACTGTCACAGTCCATTTTGAACTGCACTGGGAAACAATCTGCCAGCTAGTCAAATTAACAAACCATCCCACAAACAGGCAACACAGCACACCGGATGTAGGCTCTGTCTGACCCATTATGACTCCTTTAACTATTTTCAAATAGTTTTTAAATTTTCTTCTTTTATGCCCACTGAACAGATTTTATGGGGGGATTAAGGTTAATTTCACAATTTTTTCCCCCTTGCAGCTGAACCGGAGTCCCTAATTGTTCCATCTTTTTTCAATTGCCATTTCCACAGGGAATATTATTACTCAGCACTCAGCTCTTTTCAAAGACAAAGGTCGGCACGAAATAGCTTTTTCTTTTTAATACAGAGTTATATGGCGTAAGATTAATCTTTTTTTTGGTGAGGATTTTCCCAGCTGCCACTACTTTGCAGATAGTGGACTATTTAATGAGCTTCAAACTGAGCTTGATGAAAGATTGAGGCATTGTCATAATACTTTGGAACTTCAGAAATAGCTTGGCGGTGATGAACCATATAACTATGAACTGCATGTTTCTACTATTTGCATGGACTGTACTGCAATATTAAAGTTATAAAATCCTCTAAAATGTTTAGACATATATCAAAAATAGATACAGCATAGATTAGGGAAGAACTACTTGACTTTTCAATTATCCAATGACTAAGTTACCAAAAAATCATCAATTCTAATTTTTTGTTGCAATGCTTCATTTAAGCCATACAGCTATGTGCTGCTCAGTGGTCAGCATGTACCTGAGATAGCTAATAAATTGCCAGAAGCAATATTATCAGTTAAAATCAAAGCAACACGCAACAATTAAAGATAGAAGCATGAAAGAGCACCAGTACCTTACGGAGCTTCGTATGGAGCAGCCAAAACAAACTGTCAGAATCTCAACAGCTGCACTCAGAGACAAATCTCACAGACTAACACAAGTTAATGACAGCACCTCTTCATGCCAGAAAAGGATTTAAAGAACTACATCTTGTGTGAGCCTTGACAGTACTCTTCTCATGACTAGTGGGCAGGAAGAGCACACATCCATTCCAATCTCCTTACCTGTCTTATATCTTTAAAGTTAAAAATGTTAACAGTGGGGGGTGCTCCGGGAATATGGAGGGCCGGACCCCTTGATAGGGGCCGTTCGGTCTCTGTATGACCGGTGCCAGAGTTTGGTCCGCATTGCCGGCAGTAAGTCGGATACGTTTCCGGTGAGAGTTGGACTCCGTCAGGGCTGCCCTTTGTCACCGATTCTGTTCCTAACTTTTATGGACAGAGTTTCTAGGCGGAGCCAGGGCGTTGAGGGTGTCCGATTTGGCGACCTCCGAATCGGGTCTCTGCTTTTTGCGGATGATGTGGTTCTGTTAGCGTCGTCAGGCCCGTGACCTTCAGCTCTCACTGGAGCGATTCGCAGCCGAGTGTGAAGCGGCTGGGATGAGAATCAGCACCTCCAAATCCGAGACTATGGTTCTCAGCCGGAAAAGGGTGGAATGCTCTCTCCGGGTTGGGAATGAGATCCTTCCCCAAGTGGAGGAGTTCAAGTATCTCGGGGTCTTGTTCACAGTGAGGGACGAATGGAGCGGGAGATTGACGGGCGGATCGGTGCGGCGTCTGCAGTGTTGCGGGCTCTGCACCGACCCGTCGTTGTGAAGAAGGAGCTGAGCCAGAAGGCGAAGCTCTCTACTTACTGGTCAATCTACGTTCCCATCCTCACCTATGGTCACGAGTTGTGGGTAGTGACCGAAAGAACAAGATCGCGAATACAAGCGGCCGAAATGGGTTTCCTCCGCAGGGTGTCTGGGCTCTCCCTTAGAGATAGGGTGAGAAGCTCAGTCATCCGGGAGGGGCTCGGAGTAGAACCGCTGCTCCTCCGCATTGAGAGGAGTCAGATGAGGTGGCATCTGGTTAGGATGCCCCCTGGACGCCTCCCTGGGGAGGTGTTCCGGGCACGTCCCACTGGGAGGAGACCCCGGGAAAGACCCAGGACACGTTGGAGAGACTATGTCTCTCGGCTGGCCTGGGAACGCCTCGGGGTCCCCCCGGAAGAGCTGGAGGAAGTGGCTGGGGACAGGGACGTCTGGGTTTCTCTGCTCAAGCTGCTGCCCCCGCGACCCGACCCCCGGATAAGCGGCAGATGATGGATGGATGGATGGATGTTAACAGTGGATGTGAACTATAATTGCTCCCACAATGTGCACATGTCATACGAGGAAATACATTTTTTGCACTACATACTTCCTAAATCTACTAATGACATATTGCTGAGCATAGTTTTTATTTAGAATATGTATTAACAAAGGATGCAGACACATACTTAACTGCTGTCCAGGTAATTTGAAACTATTCTTGCCCAAATCCATCATGATGAGGTCATGGAGAAGTAGAATGTAACTGAGAAAAATTATAGTCTACAATTGTTATTTGGAGATTTTCCAACTTTGATAGAAGTTGCACAGATATGTTGTTGTATTAGGTTCAGCTGCAATAAAAAAAAAAAACACAGAAGAAGAATCAGAAGCACAGGAGGAAGTTATGTAGCCACAATGTTATGCAAACATTGGGTGATGTGTCACACGACTACAGAACTCAGTATGAATTGATTCATTTTGGTGATTGATTTTTGATGTTCATCTGGGCAGATTTAAGTTTTTATGAATTTACCTGGAAGCATAAATAAGATAAAACCCATGCAGTGTTTCACAACTGCTGAGCAGTAATTAAGTATTTTGGTAATACAGCTAATTTGAGGAACCGCATAAGCCGTTTTTACACTGACCTAAACCACCTCACTTATCAGACGAGAACTAATGAGGCACTGTCATAAGGCACACTACAGCCTAACTGAAGCCTGGTAAAGGACTCTGCCACTAAAGATTGTCAAGTTTAATTAGAAGCCATTAAAGTACACGTGACTCACAGATCTCTATGGTAAAAGTCTCATACGTACATACAATACGTATATATTTCTGCATGTTACACTGATAATGAGGAGGAACAGAATTTCTTTTGGATGAAACATCCAAAAGGGGGTGAAAAGGGGGTCGCAATTGATCTAACCACTTGTATTTGTGACTTTTTATGACTAAAAACCCAGGCCGAGATTTGATGCCACGACCACCTGCGCCTCAGCCTCTGTACAAAAGGGTATCAAGTAGTCTTCTGGAAATCGGTATCAAGTTAGAAATCCAGGCCTTCTGTTCAACTTGTGTTTTTAAAGACGAATCTGATGACAGCTCTCTGATTCATCTCCTGCTCTCACAAATGTACCACCTCGTGTCCACTGCACTGTCCTTGCTGCAAATGTTGCTCACATAACACCTCCATTGTGGTCAGCTCTGTCTAACCACATCTAGTCTTTGGATCACCTTGAGTATTGTACATAATGCTAACCCAAAACCCATGGTTCCAGGCTGGGTCTCAGTCCTGGGGTTCATGTGGATCCATGAAGACCTCTGTCTCATTCAAATGCTAAAGTTTGTTAGGCTTCATTTTTCTCAGGAAGAACAGAGTACCAAACAGAGAAATTGGGTACAATTACTTGTAAAGAAAGTATAGAACACAGTTAAAATTTTCTTTTTTTTTTAAATAATCAGCAACATTACTCCAGGGTGCTGATTCTAAATAAACCTGAGGCACATCTACTCAACACAAGACCAGACCCAAATTCAAATGTTTTACGATGGTCTCCTGATCATTCCATAACTAACTGTAAAAGATTGAGAAAATTATGTACAGAGGCAGCAGCAAAATTGATTAAAAAGCAAGGAAGACACTAAAAAATGAGGAAGGTCACATGGCAGCTAATTGCAGCCTAAAGAAAGCCCATCCTGAATCCAATATAAAACATTTTGGAACAACCAGTTCATTGACAGCGCTAGAAAACAATATAGAAGTTGATATCAAACCAATAAGCGCACAGATTTGTGCAAAGCAAAAGAATGGATATAAGCAATAAACCTCAACAAATCAAATCCTAACAGAACAGACTCAGCTCTGTGTGACCTGAAGTCAGGTGAAATAGTCAACTTTTTAAATGTGTGGCGGGTGGAGATCTGTGGAGCCATCTGCCACAAAGTACACACATTTCTATAGTCTTTAAAACATTGCTATCCCTGCTGATTATTCAGCCAAAACTATGAGTCAACCACTCAGATAAACATTGGTTATAAATAAGATCCCACTGAAGAGAGAGAGGGATCTGGCTACAGACAAAATGGCAGACCATGGCTGCTATTTAATGGACATCATGTTGAAGTTGATACTTGACATTATGAATCTATTTACAGGTAGTTATTCTTTTTTTACAAAGAAGAAGAAAATACTTTGTGAGGCTTTCACAACCACTCAAGTGAAACACAATTTGGACTGTGAGAACATCCATGGTGGATAAATAACTGAATGAAAGGGAGGCACTGCGACTCAGAGGTAAAATGTGGACAGTGTAACAGTCTATACCTGTGCAAACTAATCAAATTCTGAGAGAAACTAGTGAAGCTGAGTTGGATGACCTATTTTCTCTCAGTGCTCTGAATGCAAGTGTGCATGAATGAATTACATTGCTGTTGTATCAGTGTGAGCTTGTGTGCGTTAAATACTACAACATGAAACACACTGGTACCATGACCCACTTCTGACAGCACAGACAATAAATTTGATGCTGGTGATGGCTGTTCCAGACAGCCTCCGGTTTGGCTTTGATCCGCTTAGGCGTCTGTTTAAAATGTGCTTATTAGGAATGGGCAAACCACAGCTTTTCAACAATGAGAGATGACCTTATCATCTCCATTACTCACTGTATGGAAGAGAACAGACTTGTTGTTATAGATAAGGCATGACTGACATGTTTAAGTCGGACTTGACTTATGACTTTAATCACACTGCAGGTTAAAAATGCCAATAAGTGGTTGATTCAGGTTAGCATTGAGCTGTAATTATAATTGTCTCGGCGTGAGCTTTGCGGTGGACTGCAACCTGTCGAGAGTGCGCCCTGCAAATTGCAGACATATCCATGTTTAATGAATTAATATTGATGCTTGTAATTACCCTTTTCTGTCACAATGTCAACTTTACAAAAAATAATATATATAAAACTTGGACATCTGCAGTATGATTTTATTCAGGGGGATAAGTGCTGTGTGCAGCTCACATGATGAGCAGGAGTCCAAACATTCTCTAATACCAGACAGAGACAGACAGATCTCTTTAATAAGTCTATGCCCATGTGTTCCTTACTGCTCAACCAACTGTCACATCTGGCTTTATCTCTTCAGCTAGGTCTTTTTTCCAGCTAACGGAGTTATACTCTCCGGACTGCTTTTTTTTTTTTTTGCTAACCCTTCTTATGCAATTGCATCAGCAAATGTTAGCCAGACTAATTCAGGCATTTGCCCAATGTAAATGAGCAACTCAAGCATAATCAGTCTTGGAAGTTGCTGTGATGTAAGCAGTTCTGAGGTGTCAGCACTCTGGCTTCAGTGAAGCAGCAGTCCACTGTTTTTTTGGATTACATTTTAGTTCAGGGCAAACACGGCTTTTAGTCTTGCTGCCCGAGGCCATAAAACGCCAACCACGTGCGTGAGAAGAGCTGTTAGAAGAGCAGCCCGGAAGTGCATCAAAGTGGTTGAGGTTAACATCTGCTACATAGTCTGTGACTCACATAGCACATCTATTCCAATTTCAGTCACGTGGCATGTGATTACTCGTTATCTTTTACACCTCGTAACCGGCAACTATTCAAAAACTTCAAATGAAAATAGGTTTTTAATGTCATAATCAAGTCAAACTGTTCATTCTTTGGCAGATTTTGGGATTATGGTGATGTTTATATGCAATTGATAAAGTCTAACATGGAGCTCTAAGGTTTAAAACAAATCTCACAAAATCTCACTTGATACACTCCTGTGCATTAAATTAAGTGCATTTAATTATAATTCTCCCTTGTGGATTCAAAATAGTCTCATGTGCTTTAGAAGAAAAGCTAAATGTTCATATTGTTGAATATGTTCTGTTGTAAACAATGTCAATCAGTCATAGTGGTGTTTAAAATTCAGCTATCCATTATTTATTAGAGATACCATCTATAATATGGTTACTGTAGATGTCATGATGTCTGATAATGTTGCTGTGTATTATTGTGTGTCACTTTCAAAGTTGTTTCCCTTTTCAGATGTTTGTCACAGCTACGTTCAACAACTATTAACACGAATAAGAGTGTTATCTGGTGGAAGTCGGCAGCATCTCGATTAGGAGCATAAAATAATGTGCAAAAGTCTTGAGTCAACCCTCATTTTTCATATGTTGCCAGGACAACAGGAAACGCAGTGCAGTGATTTATTGAAACATGTGAAAACATGACTGGAGATACAATGGATATACGAGCCCCTTCATTCTTCAACACAGCCTGAACCCTCTTAGATGAGCTCTCTTGTCATTTCTTTCAGTGGTCTTATAGTTCTCCAGGCTTCTTGAAGGACATCTCAAAGCTCTGCTTTGGATGTTGGCTGCCTTTCGTCCCATTCTCTGCCAAGATGATCCCATACTGCTTCAGTAATGTTAAAGTCTAGCCTCTGGGTATGATTTAGCTCTCTGGGAATCACCTTGCTGGTGCAAGAATGTCTGTCAAACTTTGTAGTCTTGTTGACATAAATATGGACACATTTGTCAAAGATGCAACAACAGGCTGCTAGTAACAAAATTCTTAAAGATATGATTTAAAATGGTTCCTTAGCTAAAATGTTAATACACAGCACCAGACCACGCTTTCAGTTAGGTGACTTTTTTTATCCTTTAATGATTTATAGGTTAGTGTTAAGCAGCTTGACAAACAAATAAGAAAACACAGTCTACAGAAAATGATCAGGAACAAGGACTGGACTTAAAGAAAGTGAAAAAGTGGTCAGCATCCAAGGAAAAACTTTGTGGGGCCTTCAGAAAGCCTGGAGAACTGTTGCTCAAGAGCACATTTAAAGATGGCAGGAGTAAAGTACAAAGAAATGGACGGGGGGGGGGGGGGGGGGGGGTAAATACTTGCTGTGCTGTGTATCTGTAAAATGATGCTCACAATAAGAACAAAGAGGCAAAAACAACATTCGCCTGTGGTCGACTGCATCCGAGCATAACAGAGTACAACAAACTTGTACTTGTACGCAGATTTGTGAACCACTGTAAATGTCCAACACAAATCCATAAACAATTAACTTGTGGCTAGTTACTAGCCCACATCTGTGCTGACCCTGAAACAACAGAGTGACAGTTTCCTTCCCAGCTGGTCAATGTCTGTCAAATCAGGCCAGCTTAACACCGTGAGGCAGAAGCAGGCTCCAGACGCTGCCTCCCTGTGAGGGCCGTGCCGGCCCACTGTGCAGCATCCTCCTGCAGAATCACTGCAGCATCCTCTCAAATGATGGTCAGTGATGTCTGGAGGTCTGGCAAGCCGTAACAAAAAAAAAAAAAAAAGATGCATTGACTGCATAAGATACCACACGCGCCAGATTATAGAAGCTACTGTGCATCTGGCTCCACCTGAGGTGAAAGCAGTAACAGCTGGCCTCTACTCCGCACAACAAACACGGATTCCAAACGCGTTACAGCCGCATAAACACACTCACAAATCATCATCGCTGCAGCGTGGGCTTCCGTCGTGTGTAAAAGGGCTCTGCTCGTGGGGCTGAATATCCCCTGGAGCACACAGGCTACGTTCCCATCATTTTGCTGGTGTAGGCCAAGCTCTGCCACTTCCGATATGCAGGCTAAACCCCTGCTATGCGGCCAAATAAGACATGTCGTCCGGTTTAATGTCCCGATACACGACGATGGCTTTTGTTGCCGGAACGTTACCTTTTGTCGAGGCTCAGTTAGTGCATAAAAAACAATTTCGCACCGCTAATGAAGATGATGAATTGGACTCAAACCGACAGGCCCGCTAGTACCAGTAACTGCCAGCTGAGACGGTAATGAACGGTCGGAATTACACGCAGCTTTCACTGCCTTACCTCCGTATGGCTTTTGAATAGGTGTGAAGTCCTAATCTGTGTGAAACACTGTCCATGGCATTCTTCTCCTTTTTTTTTTTTTAATCGCCTCTTCCGCTATGATGTCCGCATCAGCAGCAGCCCGTACAATGAAGCAGTGATGGCCGGGGGTGATGATGCTGGGAGCCCCGCCCTCCTCTCCGTGCAGCCAGAATGAGCTCACAGATTTCCAGCTAAACCAGCTCCACTTCTGTTGCAGTCCACCGGCACACAGAGGAATCTTTACTGATCCAGATGTTAGACTGCACACCTTAAGCACACGGTCCTATTCATCTGTCCTTCTTTCAGGATGTTTTTGGCAATGGAGTCTTCAAACTAGAAGAGCTCCGTTGTCTTCCAGCAGCAGCATCCTCAGTCAGCTACTAGAGGAGCTCGAGGTTAGAAGAATTAAATTGAACTGTCAACAGTTTGCAGTTTCTTATCTAAAAAATGTAAAATTGTCTTTAGAAAATTTAATCGTTGTTAATCTGTATTTGCTTCTTTCCTCAACAAAAATGAAGAACTATCTCATGAGGCCGTACCAGTAAAACTATTTGAAGATTTAACAATTGTACCAAATGCAGGTGGAGTGTTAATTTGGCTGAATATTTACAGACTGATTACTTTTATTGCTCAGTCACAAGTTCATTACGCTATTATTATAGCGCAGATCATCATAGATAGCTACATCAGGAATATACCACTTTTGCTTTTATCAAAAAATTCTAAGTGATCCTAATATTTGTTTTGATTCTATGTATGAGAAATAAACCTATGGTACTAAGTAGCTAAACTGGTTGTGGCTGTCCTGTGTACAGAGGTTGAGGGCCTCAACACAGCTGGTCTGAGTTCAAGTTCCAGCCTGTGGCTCTTCGCTGCATGCTGCTCACTTTCCTGTCCAGCCACTTTCAAATAAAAATGACAAATAGAGCCTTGGGAAAAAAGAAGGGAAAAAGGTTGCAACCTTGTGGCTGATTTAAAGCAGAAATTCTGAACTTTTGTAGTTTCTCATAGGTAAGTCAGACTCCATAACCTCCATGATTTGATTTATAGATTTAAATTGGAAAAGCAAACTTAAGATCAGTATAGTTTTCAATTCCCTCTGCTTCAACATCGTGTTGCAGAGAGCTGTGTGAAAAATGCAGTGTAAATGGTGTGTGAGGTACTGCCACCCATAGGTTGGTCCCAGAATTGTGCATTTTTACCGGAGCCTTAATGCCTAAGTGTTTGGGTTATTCTTAGAATAACAGAGGCTCTTAGAATAACCCAAACCCAAAAAAGAATAACCCAAACAGTGTTATTCCTACAATAACATTATCAGAATAACCCAAACAGAATATTTTTTGATGATCTCCAACATAATTTTGCCACATCAGAGCTTGAATTGAAAATATTTTAGTTTTTGCCTTGTCAGAAACATTTCAGGAAAGTCAAAAATGCAGAAACACCTGTGGGCTCTTTTAACTGTGTACTCTTCTATGCTGTTGGGTTGAAATATTGGCATTTGTTGTCATGTTTCTCACACCAGCTTATCTACACAGTTCAGGTCAGCAGGTTGCCGGTAGGAAAGGTATCTTAAAGTCATGTAGTTCTTAACATTTAATCTGTGTGTCTTAATATTTTGTTGTACCATCGTCTTTGGACAGTAAATAGTTTTATTTAGCCCAGTTTTATTTTCACTCCTCTTCATGTGTGTGTTTTTTTTTCACATTTTGAAAGATGTCTTCTATACAGATTGTCCTGGTATGGAAGATGGTAGAGGGCCAAAATATATGAGTGTACCCCTATGGCTTATAAGCCTGGTAATGCTTAAAGTGTGAAGTTACTGTTAACACTCACAGATGTGAGCTTTCAGTATCTTATGGTGGACAATTATGAACTGTGAAACAAACAAACCGACAAACACCCCTTTAATTGACAATTCTTGCAAGCGACTTGCAGCTGTTCAGCACTTTGGTATTATCAGCAGGATTTGCTCAGCAGGTGTGTATGGAGGAAGTGTTGGATTTTTGAGGTTGACAAGCACATGGCTGAAAGGATGCAAATCCATATTTGTCTTCCTAACTTCCTTAGATGATTGGAGACTTGGAGTCTTGGGAAGAAACGATGCAGTAAATCCGGTTATGCTTCATTATAGGTCCTATTGAGGCATAACAAAGGTAGTTAGAATAATTAATGACAGCCTTACAATCCTTAAAAACAGGAGTCTGTGACCCAACCTCCACCTAAAACGAAAAGAGATGCAGACAGAGAGTCTCTTCATTTTAATTCAATTTTTGAATACTTATTATGCTTGTGTGTGTGTGACCAGAGGGCCCACACAGTCTGGTACTGTATAGTAAGCTCCTAATGAAGCTTTACAGGGTTCCAGTAACAAGGAGTGTACTGCATCTATTGGTTGTCTTGGAGCTGAGGCCAGTTGCAGGGTCAAGAAGTTGGATCAATTCATACAAATGGCAGCATTACTTAGTTTTTAATCCTTCACTGTTTGGCCCCTGAAAGGCCCCTATAAAACAACTGCTGGATTCCAAAATATTCAAGGAATTTAGTAGTCCATGCATCTCCAATCATTTTTATTTTTGATGGCAAATTGCAAAAGTCAAGTAAATTCTTTAATTTATCTGTCAGTCACTACTAACTCAACAATTAAATCAATGTTTCTGGGGTAAAACTGGGTATAAATGGTGTCAAAACTGCTTGGGGAAAGACATCAGGATTGCAGTGGATTAGCCTGATGAGTAACGCTGTCATTCCACTTAGATACAAGTGACTTCTTTCAATCCTCTCCAAAAACATCTCGTCTATCTCTGTCTTACTAGGAGCATCATGTTATAATGATTTACTGTCACTAGTTGTAATCACAATTTCAGAAATTACAAATTTGTATTGGATTTATCCTAATTTATCCTAATTAGAATTGAATTGATTAATTAATTTAATATAAAAAAAAACCTATTTCTATTTCCTACTTCACGCTCCTTTCCGGTGGAGTGTTAAGGTGCAGTTCAGAGCAGCACCAGAATGCAAGCATGTAGGAGGCTGGCTGACAGAGAACAAAGATTTTTAATGTGCTTATGCTTAGAGGGAGAGGAGGGTGGAAGCGCTGACACTTACAGTGGTATTGCGCCACAGTCTACACAAATGAGGAAGAATAAATCACTGTGAACTCTTTAAATCAGTGAGTACATGACTACATCACATTTTGCCATGAGACTGCATCACAAGAGGACATTCAGCGTACCACCAGCGTTAATCCAAGTACAATATTAACACCATTAGTGTCAGTCCTGGTAATATTTAACCTGCTATGCTGTATACTGTTCAGTGGAAAAGAAAATATTGGAAGTGTTCTGGCTGTTTCAAGGACTGTAATGTTTCCAAAAACTATATCTACTCTTATATTATTATGATGCCTTTACTGCAGATTCCAACGCCATAATAATAATGATAAGAGGAATACAATGAAACTTTGCATAAAATGGATCTGTATTTACACTTCTGAGACATGTGTAGAACATAGATAACAGTTATGACAATGGCGCCTTTCTGGGAACTTTGTTGCCGATTTAGATTAATCTTTCCACTTCTGTCAACGTGAGTTCAGTAGTAGCAAGTCTGCTTGGTTGCATGGTTCAGCTGGCTCTAGAGCATATTTTTGTCTATCGTGAAGGTTTAAGATGTCAAGGCATTGATTCAAAACCAAACCATTTACTTTATCAGTCTTAAAAAAAGACAAAAAACTATCTTAAACTAATGAAGGATGTCATGATCCATGTATTTTTTTTGTGTGTCGGGGGGTTCTGGTTAGTCTTGATTTAGTTTTTTTAGTTAGTCTTGCCATTTCCTCACCTTTCCTCAGTTCCCTCCTGCCATTCATCAGCTCTAGTCCCTTCACCTGTGCTCATTATCCTCAGCTGTACCTTCTCACGAATCACTCTCCTCATAGTATTTAGTCTCCCGGTTTTCTTCATTCTTGGCCAGATCCTCCGTCGATGTTCATATGGTTTTCCCTGTCTGTCTTGTTCCTGCTCTGTGTAATGTACAATCTGGTTTTCTTATTTCCTTAGGTGTTTGTTGTTTTTACTAGTTTAGCTTTTTGGCATTACCAGCTTGGCTGTAATTTTAATTTCTATTAAAAAATAAACCGACTTTTAAGTTAGCTCTTGGCTCCTGTCCCTTATCTGCACCTGGGTCCTTCATCCCTGTATCCACTTCAAACCTTGACAAAGGGCCTCATGCTTATATTGCATCAGGCATAATTATTTTGATTACACTCAGTTACACGACTGCTTTAAAAAGAGTAAAAGCTGATACTGTTATGGCAGTGAAACAGCATCAACAGGTGAGTCAGTAGAGAACACAGTCTGGTGATTATCTCTATGAAGAGAGGGGATTGTTAGATTGGTCCAGGAGAATTCAATAATGCCAATCTGTTCACTCAGTGAGCGCTTACTATGTTTCCAGGAGGGGTCCAGCAAAGGAGGGGTAAGTGAGCGATGCAGACTGCGGTGTGGTTTGTCCGAGATGGTATTGCTTGCAGGTTGTTAGTCCAGACACTGAGATGGATTCAGCGAAGATATCCAAGATCTCAGAAGAAGATCTCACACATAGAGACAGTGAGACAATCTGGCGAAGACTGGATCTCCTGTAGCTCCTTAAGAAGCCAGCTCCAAATGTGCACAGATGAGCTAAAGGTGTGCTGGCAGGAGCAATCCAGACTCCGCCCCCGACTTCCTGGATAGCTGCTCAGCAGCACCTTGAACTCAGAACAAAACCAAAACACCACAGCCACGTGCAATCATGACAGATGCAGCTATGCCTAAAGAACTCAGTCAATCTGCCCTACACCTTATGTATAAATGTATGTTGTTTGAGAGCCTAAAATGTACGCCCAAAGATACCGCAATACAGACTGAAATCTGTTTCGCCTTCAGAGCGAACCTCGTTTGGTCTTCAGGAAGCAAGTTACCTGCCTCAGGACAGGCCACAGACGATGGAAAAATCAATGACTCAGACATGGCCTCGATTTGTCCTGATAGTCGAGGCACGAGGGGAGTTAGTTTCACTTTTCCTCCTGCCTGACTGCTTTGACTTGAAAGGACAAACCATGGCCAGGTGCTGCATATGTACTAGAATGAGGAGGGGTAGGAAATGTGTAAAATGTGTAAATACAATAGGATATATAATTTGGATGAGAGGACTGTTTAAAAATAGTAAATTATTTATGTTTATAGACCATATTCTGGTTATAATATTCTTAGCTTTAAAAGTGAGATGACTCCCAGGAACCAAATTGAATCACCCAAGTGATCTGTGAATTGACTGATTAGACCCCACATATTTGTCTGTGTGGGGAAGTGCTCGTTAGTATATTGTGTTTCTAAATTGTCTGTATTTGGTTGTTAGATCCCAATATGCATCAATAGAGAATAATTAGCCATCTTGTTCTGCCTTACAGGCTTGAACACATTCACCAGGAGGTGAAAAACGCTGTTTCAATTTGAGAACTATGTTGTCCAGATATGGTAAAAACAGACTTCTTTTCACCTGTTCTGCATCAAAGACTTCCATTTTTGTCTGCTTATCCCTTTGGCTGGAGTTCATTAGTAAAGAAGTATATTGTGGATCACCTATTAGGTTTGACAAGGACACAGAGTTGTTGGTCCCATCTGTGATGGTACTTTCACACAGTACAGTGTGTCAAAATCTGACTTAGACACGTCCAACTTCTCCGCTCATTACTCTTCCGTGTAATTTTTCAATATTCAGTGCAGCAATGTTCAGAGTAATTTCGTGCCAGTTATTCATCATTTGCAGCATTTATTCATTCTTCAACCATATCCTTTGGTTCTGTCCAGCAAACACTTCTACCTTTAGTTTCATAAAGGACATGTAGCCAATTTCTTTCTCTTTGATGACTATTTTTGTTGTGCAGAAAATTTGGTTTGAGCAGTGTTTTTCCATTTAGGTCACTAATGTTCCCTTTCAGAGTATGCACACAGCTATTATCCCCCCTTATGCCTATTTTACATGTCCTGTGCTACAGTGGCAACTTATTAGGGGGGATGAATTACCTCAAGCAAACTGTAATAAATGTATAGTAAATGAATGTAAACAGAGGCCAGCCTAGAAATCAAAGCATGTTTAGTTCCTGGTAAGTTCATGAAGAAGCGCGACCTGGCAGGCCTATTTATCAATTAACCTTAAACCGTAAAAAATCATTGCCAATATTGCTGCAAATTGTTACAAATTATTACTTTTGTAAAAGGCCATGATTTAATTTTGAAGTCCACCAGAACACGTTTACATGACTAAACTGGGTATTCCTAATACATATAAAAATAATCCCTCTTAGTCTTATGACTGAATAGAAATGTGACATAAATGTGTTATTATTCTGTGTTCTTGATTTTTTTTTAGGTTTGAGGATGATAAAATCATAGCAATCAGCTCACAGTTGACTCCTGTCTCCGCTTTGCTCTGTGTCTGTGTGCATGCACACTCGCAGCTGCAGCATGTGTGTACAACACTGACGCCATTATTTTTAGGCATGCAATTGTAGCCCCAAGTGTGTTTCATGGATATTTGATTGAGTAATGGAGGAAAAGCCCAGACTACAAAAAATGAGTAACAGGCCTTTCATGGGAAAGAATAACTGCTTTTGTGTTTGAGCAATCTAAGTTTTTACGCTTTGTAACAAAGTTTAGCCAGTTTAGTCAAACTTCCAAGATTTTCAGTGTCAACCTGCTGTCTCCTGTGCTCTCATTGGCTGTAACTTCTAACAGAAACCTTATTCACCCACTCTTCCTCCACCGACTCCCCCAAAACATCTATCATGTTAGATTTTTGGGCGGCGCCCCTGTCAGTAAAGCTAGATTTATGCTTCTGCGTAGGACGTGACGCCGTCATTGAGCATTCGAGGTTCTGCATCGAGGGAACACCAATTCACCACACCGCCAGGGGTGTGTGTGGCTGTGTGTTTGTGTGGTTTCAGGGGTTATAGCCGAATCCTTGCTTTTTCTTCCGGTCACAGTTAACAACAGTAAACAATGGCAACCGAGGTGGAGTGGCTGTATTTGCAGTTGGAGCTCATCAATATTGAAGAACAAATGCTTATATTGCAAATGTTGAAGTGTCAACTCGACCATAGTTAGGATTTTTTGGAGGTGCACGTCAATCATCGCTTTGAAGTGACCGCCAATCGAAAGCCAATTTGCCACAGAGCTGGACCACTGTCTGCACCCACATTAGTCTGTGACATGGAAATCAGGCTTAAAATCTTGTAGGAAATTTGAATAGCTCAGTAGTCTCAGTTTAAGCATTAGCTTGATATTTAGTATTTATATATACATATTTATGTATGTATACATATTATTTATTTATATATATATATACGTTTAGCTATTCCTCAGGCAGATAAGCCTGTTTTGAACTTTTATTTGAACCAGTTGTTTTGGAGCAGAGGGTGCTTTTGCTGTGTCACAATATATTCGTGTCACATTTAAAGGCTGTGTAATGTAATGCATTACTACAAAAATATTTAGTTTGATATGAATTGTCAGGTGTTAACAGTACAGTTTGCATGAAATATTCAAATCATATTCATATATCCATTATATTTTCATTAAATATGGTAGCGTTAACTTACACATGACAGGGCCACAGCTTCTACTGTACGAAAACAGTTTTGTTGAGATGTTAAGCATGTTTAGCAGAAGTTCTAAAAGGCGGAGCTGACTCTCCACCCCCACCAATCACAACGTATTTCACGACACACCAGCGCCCTCCGCGTAAAATACTCTCAATGAGCGCATCTGCACTTTAAATAGTTGCAGTCTCAGCCGATATTCCACAATCAGGACAGGGAGAGCAGCAGCCACATCATTACAGTCCTGAGTTATTCCTCAGCTTAACATTTTTGTTAAATCGTTACCACACCGCGTGAGGCCGTGTGAGATTTTGGGCGTGCACAACATTCAGGTGTGGACACACATACATTTGGCTGAGCAGAATAGTAACAGTTTGGGAGATCCAAGATGACCACTAACGGAAAGAATGGCCAAGCAATAGTTGTTGTGCCAAGCAAATTCCCCAAAGCTTCCCAGACTAAAGAGTTGGAGGGACGGGGGCAATGGGGGACCAAAGCAGAGTTCATCCTCACTGTGATGGGAGCAATTATCGGACCTGGCAATGTATGGAGGTTCCCGTACCTGTGCTACAAAAACGGCGGAGGTGGGTGGTTTTACACAGAAACCAGATTCGCGTGTTTGTTCTCTTCTTTTTCCACGTGCATGTATCTCTTCTGCGGTCATTTATGTGAAAATCTCTCTCTTTTTTTTGGTTTGCAGGTGTCTTTTTCATCCCTTACATTCTGTTCATTTTCACGTGCGGAATACCCTTGTTCTTCCTTGAGACGGCCTTAGGACAGTACACCAGCCAGGGAGGGATCACTTGCTGGAGCAAGATTTGCCCACTTTTCCAAGGTAAACAAAAACATATTTCATTTTGAAAACATTGGCTATTTAATGTGAATTAGTCACTGGTGCATCATTTACTTTGACTGAAATATACTCATAGTTCAAATCCTTTACTTTAGATCGTTTAAATGCTTTATGTTCAGGGTATTACTAGAAATCTGTATTTCAAGATTCCTTCCCTTGCAATAAAAACACTGTTTTAATAGAATGTATATGCAGAAGTTTTTATATCCAGACATGGAATTGAGAAAAAAAAGACTTTCCAACAAATTTATAGAAAAATATCACCGTCCCCTCACAGCAAGAGGGTCCCTGGTTCAAATCCTGGCTAGGGTCCTTCAGTTTTTACTGCTCAATAATCCATGGTAGATGGATTATGCTCCATTTCCTCTACAAGCCTAAATAGGATGAAGCCACGAGATAAAAAGTGCTGCGTCTCCCAACATCAAACACAACCCATAAGAATACTCACCGAATAGTTACCTCATAATGTAAAAAAAAAAAAAAAAAGAAACCTGAAAAACATGATAATCACACATCCAGAATAGTGATCCGTGGCTGAGATAGTGAGAGCTTCATTCAGAAAGTGGATGAATGACTGAGTAAGTGAGTAACAGTCACACGGACAGACTGACACAAGGTGCCTGAGTGAGTGAATGAGCAATCAATTGAGTCATGTGTAAAAGAACATTTTTAAAAACTAATGTTTAAAAAGTGTTGCATCATGAGGACCATTTCTTGTGTAAGCACTGACCTTGTCCGGACCAAAACAGGCGCTATATGAGGCCAAACAGGATTTCTCTGGTCCCGGTTTGGGTTGTGAAGTTGTGAATTGTTAGGTTTGGGTATTGGTTTGGATTAGGTTGTCCGCAGTGAATAAAAGTCAGTAAATATTGAAGACATGCTGTTTGATTGATGTTATTTTTTTCTGAATGATCTTTACTGTGCATTGTGACAGAACTTTATTTCATCAAGATTTCCCTCAGAATTGAACCAAACTAAAACAGCACTGATCAGAGAAAGTGTATTCTAGTTTGTTTTCTAAGCTGGAATTCACAGGGTAAATGTAAATGTAGATGCTGCAGTCTGTCAGTGCCTCACATGCTGGCAAATGGTTGATAAAACCCCCTTCTCTAAGATTATAGAGAAGATAAACTTAGCTCCCAGCTCTGAAAAGTGATAAAGTAAACCAGGATGTAATTGTGTGCAGTAGATGGTGTCTCTGTCTTCTTTTTCTCAAAAGAAGACGATTGCAAGAATACACTCATAGAATTGTGCTGTGTGTGTCTGAGTGTGTGGTCATTGCTGTTACAAAGCACAGATGCACGAAGAGCCAGTAGGGCATGCAGAGTTAAAGCTAACTAAGGGAAGTGCGAAACAACCGAAGGCAAACTGTTTGCCCATGTTCAGTGTTTCCCACAGGTTGAAAATGCACTCGCTGTGGTGGTGGGTGCGTAGGAAAATTGAAAGAAGAGAAGTTTAGGTGAAAATATGAGAACTGCTCATTGAAAAAGATTCAAAATCAAGTCTGGTTTTCTTGGACCTTTTTCAATGAATAAAGACAACTCTTAAGAAGGTCAGATAAGCTATTGTGAAACACACTCACAGATGTGGAGCGTTTACATATATCAATGAGATATGTTCAAACTTGGTATGAAAAAAATCTTTCCTATCGTAATCATATTAGCAACATCGGTTGCAGGAGTTTAAGGCCTAGTAAAAGTCACTGTGGAATGTAACCATTACAGTACCATCGAGGTTTTCAGATTAGAAGAGGACTACTGTCAACTTTGGACAGTTTGCGCAACGTGAATGAATATCAGCCCCTTCCTGTGAGGGAAAAAAACCCAAAATATGTTAAAACCACTAAGAGTGGCTGAGAAAAGTGATGGAATTTGCATAAACAAAGCATAAAAATCACTAAAAGAACTCATTTGTAGGAAGGAGATGAGTAAAATATGTAACTGCTTCTGTGCAACCAAACTCACTATTATTCTCCATCTCACCAAAATTCAGTGCAAAAACATCATCGCGCTGCGTTTTCTTTTCCACCCATAAACCAATACTGTAAAATGTTGTTACATAGATCCATAATCAAAGATTTTTAGAGAACACAGGATTATTCTCTTCATATTTTGAAACTGGTTAATAGCTCATTTTAAGAGTAGCATCTTGTGTGGTCACATGATCTGAAGTAACTTTGTACACCATCCATCCATTTTCTATACCCGCTTAATCCGTTGGTCGGGTCACGGGGGGCTGGAGCCTATCCCAGTGGTCATCGGGCAAGAGGCGGGGTACACCCTGATAGGTTGCCAGTCCATCACAGGGTCACACAGAGACAAGCGAGACACACACACATGCTCACACTTACTCCTAAGGACAATTTTAGAGACACCAATTAACCTAACATGCATGTTTTTGGACGGTGGGAGGAAGGCAGAGTGCCCTGAGAACCCACGCATACACGGGGAGAACATGCAAACTCCACACAGAAAGGCCCCAGTCAGGAGTTGAACCTGGAACCCTCTTGCTGTGAGGTGATGGTGCTAACCACCACACCATCGGGCAGCCAACTTTGTGCACATGACATGATTTTTTTGGCTGTAGCTTCAACTACAGAATACTTCCAATGTGCTGCCCTCTCATTCAGAGTATATTTGTCTTTTACTCAGGCATGGGCTACGCCAGCCACCTCATCATCATGGTCAGTGCGACCTCTTATATCATGATCCTCACATGGGCGTTCTTTTACCTGTTCTTATCCTTCAATGCTGATTTGCCTTGGGCCTCATGTGGGAACTACTGGAACACAGGTAGGTTCTCATAAGCCAGTATGTGCAGTTGTAAGAGGGAATCTGAGCACACATTTCTGATGTAAAAAGTCAAGAATGTAATTCAGTGTTTTCAATGACATGAAATATAGACGGCATTTTTTAACCATTTTTGTGTTTCATTTCCCATTACTAGACTCGTGCTTTGACAACAATCAGAATCTGAGCATAAAGTCTAGGCTGAACACTACTCTTCCAGTTGTGGAGTTCTGGCAGTAAGCATGAAGTTACACAAGTTAAACTGAACACAATTTGATTTCTTTCCCTTCCATCTTTCAGCTTTCCCCATCTTAGACCTTGTCTGTCCCTCCAACACTCCCATTCACACTTTCATTTATCCCATTTTTCGCAATCACCCTCTTATCTTGACATCAGATTTCCTCTGCCCCAATTATTCAGTTTCTTTCCCTTTCACCTGTCATTCATCTATGTTCTCCTTCTGTCCTTCTCATCCCATCCACTGCTCCTTTCATTTGACCAGACGACGAGTTTTAAAGATCTCTACTGGCATCGACGATATAGGCAGCCTGAGGTGGGAACTGGTCTTGTGTCTCATCCTGAGCTGGATCATCTGCTACTTTTGCATCTGGAAGGGAATCAAGTCAACAGGAAAGGTTAGTTACATAAACACAGCCATTTTTGACTGTTTTACACAAGTAGCTAATAACATAATGTACAATGAACACAAGATCGTCAAAAGAGTAAAGTGGAAAAGTAGTTATATATATATTGAACAGGCATTGGGACTACATATAAGTTGGTGTGGGATACTCAATTTATAGATATATGCAAAAGAAAGGTGATTTGTGTTGGTGCTGAAACTGCAGTCTCTACGTTGTTTTGGAGGTGTATCAACGAAGAGGGGGAGTGAAAGAAGAAACAGCCCAGGGATTAAATGTGTTCTGTCTGTTGGTGTTGGCATTGATAACTCTGTGTCTCCTCTAAGACAGCAGAGGGACAAAGAAGATTTTGTCTTGGTTGGGTTGGATCCCTGCTAATGTTGCTGACCTTTTCCCCTTATGTAAAAAAGGCTTCGTTTGAACGTTCTTCATTAAGTTGGGGGATCTTATGAGACAGTGGGCTATTGGGCTTTCAGGAATTTAAAGTCATTTATATTCTCCAGCTCCTCACCACTTGAATGAAAGTGGGACGGGGCAGCCTTACTGGATCACCTGAAGTCCATGATAAACTCATGGGCTTTATGCTACCTTCACTGCTTTCTTTGAGGAGCGAGTGGGGATGTTGTCATTAATGAAGAGCTCGAGAGGACCTGGAGTCCTGTGATGCACCTGTGCTTAGAATGAGGGTTGGACGGAGTAAATGGATAAGGTAGAAATCATAGTGGCATTTGACCACAGAGGTTCTTGTGCACATGGACAAACGACAAAAGTTTGCATTACAGCTGGGGCCTGAAGAACTTTGGAGTGAAAGATCAGAAACACCGATGAACACCTACATTAGTTGGTGCTCATAATGAGACTTTGTGCATTCCTGGTGCTTTGGTGGTGTCTGGGTCTCACTTGGTGTGTTGTAAAAATCCATTTTACTGCAAAAAAGGATTCTCAAAGATCAATTGTCTATCTGAGTTGAACTGAAGCTGGATCATATTTATCCAAGGACTCAGAGTCTGCCAAGATAAACCAAGTGTAAAGCCAAGCTTTCTCATTCACTTCTGCTGCCAGAGCATTCATGTGCAACAAGATTTTATCTATTGTGCTCCCTCAACACAAGCACTAATATAATAATGAATTTTAATTTATTTCTCATATATCTAATTCAGAATGCTCTATTATATCTCAGTGAAACCAGCAAGGTGTGACAACTCTATAGCAAATACAAAAGTTCCATTGCAGAAATTCTGTTTTAATAACCACAAAATACAATAAAATAAATGGAATCTCAGTGAATAAATGATCACTTTCCTCGTTGTGTTTTAAACCTTTGCACACTGTAGAAATATGCCTTTTATGAACCCCATATATCATTGGACTTTGTCTTTTCAGTTCTCAGTTAAAATGTAGTTTTGCCTGAAACATTTAACCTAAATCATATTGGCAGTTAGTGACCTGTTCTGTGAAGTTACATTTTTCATCAATTTCAAATTTTCTTGCTTATTTGTGATTGCTTATAGTAAAGAGAAATATCCTCTATGCATGAACATAGGAGCAACTCAAAATATGGATTTAAGCACTTCCAACTTTAGTTCATGGCTTACCTCAGAGTTTGATAAAGCGCCTGTGAAATGTATGGGAGATTCTTCTCTTCACATTTTGCATGTGTACAGTTCGAATATCGTCACAACCAGCAAAACTAAGAGACAAAAGAGCACAAACACAATTGCTTTTTGTAAAAAAAAGACTTGTCATCTTTCAGCAGTTAAGTGTGTTGAAGTTTGTGCGAGACAGTCACCATGAGGGGACCCTCTTTTGTTGTGGGGTTGAATTGCACCTTTGGGTTGTGAAAATCCCTCACAGTTTAATCAGTTGTAACAAAACAGTTTTCAGATTAATGAGGTTTAGCGTTAGAGTTATTGTCTAATTGGTTGTGGGTTTTTTTGTTTTGTTTTCTTTCAGTGTTAAGCCGTAGGAAGTAAGAGTTTTATTGCAATCCTACAAGGACAAAATTCTACATGGATAAAGACAGGTTAGGTTCTTCTAAGCAACCAAGGTGTGTTTTTGAAGGATAGTTTAAAAATGATCCACCTTCAAATCATGTCCCGCAGCCTAAAAAAAATCTGATTAGTAACATCTGAAGTATTACAGACTGCCAAACTCTAGTGTTCCTGAAAAGAAAAGCAGTTAGCACAACTTTTACATTTAAAGCTTCAGTTGGTAACTTGAATAAAAGTAACTTCTTGTGATATTTCCTAAAACTGTCCCTATAACGTGACGTCAAACTTGTGTTGGTTCAAATTTTTAAGTTAAGTCTGCTCTCTTCTCCATCTTACCAACTGTAGCTTTAATTTAGGATGGTGTATATTAATTTCAGATAAAGAACCACAAGTCATGATTCAGACTGAGTTCCTTCACATTGTTGAAATAGTGAAACAGAAAAATGGCATATTTTCAAAATAAAATGAGGTGACTTTGGTTTTAAAACCTTAAAAGATGGTCCTTAACAAACTGTTATATATCTAAACTTCTTTCTTTCACCTTCCCTTTCAGGTAGCCTACTTCACAGCCACCTTCCCCTACCTTATGTTGTTGATTCTGCTCATACGTGGTGTTACCCTACCAGGGGCAATAGATGGGATCATTTACTACCTCTACCCTGATATCTCTCGTCTCTCAGATCCCCAGGTAAGAAGATACACTTAGTGTTTACAACAGATCTGTTATATTGTCTATAGTAATGTTGCATACACACACAAACACACATAAAAAACCTAGGACTGCACTCTTCTGGACAGAGATCTCTGATGTTGCTCCTAGGATCTGCTGAGGCATCTCTCAGTTTGGCGGCCCCGAGTGCTCTGGTCTGCACTGGTACCACTGCTACTTTCAATTCCCACATCTTTTCAACTTCCTCCTTCAGCTTTATGTATTTTTCAAACTTCTTGTTTTCCTTCTTCATGATGTTGTTGTCACTTGGAATTGCTACATCTATCATGACTGTCTTCCTCCGTAGTTTGTCCACCACCAAAATGTCCATCTGCTTATCAGTCGGATCTGGAAGTCCCACAGGATCTTAGCTCTGTCATTCTCCACTACCTTTTAGGAGTCTCCCGTCTTGACTTTGACTTGACTTCCAATCCATACTAATCACTGATGTTCCTGTACACTACTCGTGCCAGGTAGTTATGGCTTTCCATGTATGCTGTATCTGCCTGCATTTTACACCCCACTACTATGTTCTGGACTATCTCAGAACCCTCTTTGCACAGCCTACACTCTGGGTCCTGTCTAATGTGATAGACCCCAGCCTCTATTGCTCTTGTGCTCAGTTCTTGTTCTTGAGCCACCACGATTAAGACCAGCTTTTCTTGACTTCTTGATATCAGCCACCTCAATTTGTCAGTGGTACATGCTGTGCAGAGGCTTAACTTTAGTTCCTCCTCGCCTCCCCTGGGTTTCAGCAGTCTGAGACACTCAGTTAGCAGTTCATCATATATGTATGTGTGTGTATGTATATATGTATATACAGGGTGTCCATAAAGTCTCTTTACAATTTAAAATATATATTACAAAGGCAGTTGAGGAGATATCTTAATCAGATTTATTCTATGTACTCAGTAGTTATCAAAGTTTTTAATCACATTGCATTTGTGTATTTCAGGTATCCTGTTGATGAAAGAGGTACTGTTAAATGAACCCCTAAAAAATGGCTACTCCTCAAGAAAAGGCACAATTTGTGTCAGGGTTTATGAAACAAAATGGGATACGCAGAGTCAGCGAAACTACAGTAATACAATTTTTAAATTGTAAAGAGACTTTATGAACACCCTGTATTAAATATCTCTATATCTATAGGTATATAGCTATAAATATATAGATATACATACATATATAAATTTATATGTATACCTTTTCTCAACCTTTTATAGGTGTGGATGGATGCTGGCACTCAGATCTTCTTCTCTTATGCCATTGGCCTTAGTTTCCTCACCACTCTTGGGAGTTACAACCCCTACAACAACAACTGTTACAGGTAAGTGCAGATGTAACTGTCAAAACCTTTCATGAATTATAAAGCATTATTTTTTCTAGGAATGTCCTCAGAAGGTAATGAAAAGTTTTGACAGATTACAAATAGATCAAGTATCTTTACTTAAAATTATTTAATCACACAAATTATTCTGTTACTTTGCCCACTGCTACAAATTCTGACATAGTCTTCCTTTTTTTTTTCTTTCAGAGACTGTTTCTACTTGTGTTTGCTGAACAGTGCCACCAGCCTTGTTGCTGGCTTTGCCATTTTCTCTGTTCTGGGTTTCATGACATATGAGCAAGGAGTGGATATTTCTGAAGTGGCAGAATCAGGTAAGCATTGACTCAGTTGAGAGCAACTTTTGACTCTTGAGCAACAGTTGAGAGCCAGTCAGGTATTCCATTCTACATACATGCTAATTCTTCACTGCATGGAAAATTTGTTAGTATGCAATGTGATGTTTCTTTTTGTCTCTTTATCTTTCCAAACTGCTACACGGTGAAGTAAATGCCGGTGAATTCAGCTGCGCTTACCTTGAATATTTTCACAATATGATACACTATGGATATTAAAAGTTATTTGCAATTTTGCATTGAAACATGTATTGTTTTATTAATTGATGATTCTCTAAAAGAGTCTGACACAAAGTTGTAAAAAAATTACTCATCCTCGTTTGGAAAGACTAAACTTTTGGTGGATGCTCCTTTTATACCCAATCTTGACACCCTCACCTGTCACCACTTAATCTGCTGACTGGAGAGTCTTCCAAAACAATGTCACTTGAATATTATATAAACTTTCCTGTCTGTCTTTGACTCTTTAGAAGCTTGTTGATCGTGTTGCTGGTACAAAAATTTGTTTGAATTTTTAAATACAATGATACTGGTCAGTGAAGGAACCAAAAAGGATTTTCCACATGTGCCTATTTAAATAAAGGTTCAACCTACAAATTACTTTTTGGAGGTTAGATTTGTATTTACATTGAATTTGAAGAGTGCCACTCAGCAGCTCAACAACTCTTTTCTGATATGCTTTCATTCAATGATACTGTAGCACAAACACTGTGGAAGAAATCAGACGTTGAAGATCCTCGTTTTCTTAGATAAAATAGCCCACTCCCACCCGACAGTCGTTTAGTTAATTGAAAATACCCAACTCTAATTAAACCTAAAGTTCTTAATTAATTTCTAATACAAGCGGATTCCATACTGCGGCTCATACATATGTGCTGAATAATTGTCCACATTAAATAAACAGTGCAGTGAAAGAATAGTCATTTCTCTCATTTGTTTAATTCAGCTCTATTTATCTACTTAAAGGGATTGTCTGAACTTCTGGTTGTCTTTCAACTTACATTTTTTTAAAGAGTTTTGAAAGTGCTGTGCATTTCTGTGTGGAGTTTGTATGTTGTCCCTGTGCATGCATGGGTTCTCTCTGGGTACTCCGGCTTCCTGTCACTGTCCAAAAACATGCATGTCAGGTTAAGTGGTGACTTGAAATTGAAAATGGATTGATGATGGGAAGTTCTGATGGAGTTCAGAAACGTTAAAATACTTCTGTAGCATAGCATTTAAGCATTAGCATTTAGGTTTGTTGCCTGTAATTTATATGCACATTATATAGTTATATTTCATGTATCTGTTTCTAGGCCCAGGGTTGGCTTTCATTGCCTTCCCACGCGCTGTAGCTATGATGCCCATGCCTCAGGTGTGGTCGGTGTGTTTCTTTCTCATGATCATTCTGCTTGGACTGGACAGCCAGGTACCAACCAAGTCTCTGAATGAATAAATGGACAAATGAATAAATAAACAAATGGCTGTTTAATTGTTTTTCTTTCAACTGACTTCTTTCAGTTCGTTGGTATGGAATGTGTGATGACATCACTGGTTGATCATTTCCCCACTTACCTGCGTCGAGGCTACAGACGTGAGGTCACCCTGCTTATCATCTGCTGTTTCTGCTGCTTGCTGGGACTCCCCTTGGTAACTGAGGTTTGTATACCAGACAAGCAAAGCTCCACTCTTAGCAGAGTCTTCCTTAAAGGGCAACTTGCAGGTAGGTATTAGGGGTCAGGTATTAGTGCGCTGTCAGGTTTCCGATATATGTTCACCCCCAATGTTAAACTCATTCCTACGCCCTTGGTTAGCAGACAGCTCAACCACACTGCTGCAGACAGACACATAGCCCCTCCCCTCACTAGCGGCTGAACACTGTTGATTTCACAGCTTGGAGCTGGCTGCTGTTGCGGCATATTGTTCCACAAACTCCAGACTGTGACATCGTAATAATATTTTCCAATCGATTTTGGAGTCAATGCATCGATGGGGCGCACCAATAAGACTTGGAAATACCTATTTGCCATGTTCTTTTTGTTTTTTTCACTTATTCCTATAAAACCCGCACTGAATAGATCACAGTTTCACTTACACAAAATATTTTAGAGTAGATCAGGATAGTCCAGGACACAAGATACTTGTTACAAAGCTCTCTGTGAATTATACATCATTTCATAGCGTGCTATAGTGAGGTTAGTTTTAAATATTTATTTTACAGTTGGGTAGAGTGCTTTAGCGACGTTGTTCCACTCTGCAAAATTGTCTTCACCTGGTAGAACATTTATTGTTATACACTTTATAATTCAACAATGTCCTATTCAAGTAAAGGGGCTATAAATTAACATGTATGAGGTGGATCTTTCTCTTATTAAGGTGAACTTTAGCCCACAAGGGTCAGTCACTGACATGAAGATGAGCTTGTCAGAAGCTTTAGCAATGCTGTGATTCAGTAGGAAGTAGTTGAAGAGCTGGAAAAAGTTTCAGTCATGTTGCAGTTGTTGTTTGCCTGTTATCCAGCAGCCATTCCACATTTAGTGGAAACTGCTAAATGCACTTGAATAAAACTGGAGAAGATGGGTGTCAGTGTTTAGGGATTTTTTTTTACCTTGTGTCTCAAGAGGAGTTTTAATTATCATTTTTAAATAAAAATAGCCAAATTATCCATAGTTATTATTAGTATTTTTATTCCAATTCTTATTATTTCTGTCCTCATTTTCAGGGGGGGATATACCTACTCCAGCTGTTAGACCACCATGTCTGCAGTGGTACTACCCTGCTCCTGCTTACCTTCTGCCAGTCCGTCAGCATTGGATGGGTTTACGGTAAGTCACGGGTATACTTTTTTATGGGCAGCCATCATATTGTGACAGAAGACAAACAGTTTGATTAACTTGAGCTATTTCTGGCACTGTGAGCTTGAATGCTATGCTTTGGAATGAATCTCAAACACTAAGCGGATGTTTCTGATATGTTTTCCCTTTAGGTGCCGACCGTTTTTATGACAACATCACAGACATGATCGGTTATCGTCCACTTCCATTTATGAAGTACTGCTGGTGCTACGTCACTCCTTTCATCTGTTTCGTAAGTAAAATGCTTTTGAGGTTAATTGAAATAGATTTCTGAGATGTTTATTTTTTTTATTTTCTTACTTTGATGTAATTCCAGTATATTTCACATTTAAGGTAAATCGGTTTTGTTTTCTTCTCATCACAGGGAACCTTTATCTTCTCTATTGTCAAATATTCTCCACTGAAGTTCAGTAACGCTTATGTTTATCCACTGTGGGCCAACATCTTGGGTTGGTTCATTGCCACAGTCTCCCTTTCTCTCATTCCACTGTTTGTGTTGCTTAAAATGATGCAAGGAAGCGGTACACTTCAGGAGGTGAGTGTGACCTTTTGTTCCTGTGTAAAGTGTTACCAAGTCATTTTTTCCATCCAACCAATAAAAATAAAAAAAACCTCCTGGCCTGGCAGAATCGCCAACTTATTTTGGATTTTCTGCCATTTAAATCTAAAAGCAGGGCTGTGACTGATACAGTGATTGAGTAAATAAGGTCTAACGTGATTTTTTTGGCCACGGGAACTGGATAAACGGCACAACTGAGAGCCTGTATGGACTGCTTTAGTAATGGGACGGGATTTTATTCATTCATTTATTTTTGTTTGTTTAAAATTGAAACGTATCTATAATCTGATTTTTTTGATCATGTGTGTTTATGTAGGTATGGAAAGAAATCTTACGGTTGGACTTTTTAAAGTATTGTGAGACAAAGTACTCACCATGCAGGATTCAGATAAGAATGAACCCATTCAGAATAAGAGTAAAGTAAATTTCCTTTTTCTTTCCTCAGCGCTTCCTATTTCTCTGCCAACCTGTAGATGATGCGGATCAAAAACATCCTTTTGCTGCTCAGGGAAGCAATGGCATGACTTCCCACGCAGAGCTCAAAAATCTAACCCAGACTGATGAACTCACTCAGTCAAAACAAACCACACAGCTTGGAAGTGAATTGTAAAATAGTCTGAAGCGTCCAGGGTCCACATGCATCGAAAGCTCATGAAGAATGCACTGATGTGAGTCCAAATGTGCCCTCAGCAGGGAAAATTCATCGAGCTCAAGAATTAAAATTTTTTTTCAGTCCTTAAGGAATTCTTGGGTGTTACGCTGGAAAAGTGTACAACATCAAGGTTTTTATGTCAGTGTGTTTTTGGGAAATCTCTTAGGTTTCAGAAAACATTGCTTCTGCCTTTTGTACACACGTGCCATCTTAAACCTCAATGAGCAATTTTAGCCTTATACATTATTGAAGATATAACATCCTGTCTGAGTCCATTGATTTGCCATTGTCAGTTTTGCCAGATCAGCACATGAAATTTACAACCACCTAATTCATTCTTGCTGCTGTTCATGGACAGGTCATCAAAGAAAACATAAAGAGGGTATCTTGTACATTGAGAGTGTTTTAGGAGATGCAGTGTAATATCTTCTCAAACATGGATTGTGCATTACAGATTTGTGCATTTAGACTGAAGTCTAAAAAGTTCATACCTCTCGAAGAATATCTCAATCGTTTTTGTCTGATGATCTAGAGCAATTTGAAAGTCATTACGAGTAATCTGACAGCAGAGCATTGCTGTGCCCGTTTATATGAAGTAGGTATTAGTCATCACCTGAAAGGAGCAGACGCAGAAAACAAAGCAGAGATGTTTTGTCCTGCATTTAATCAAAGAGTCGTGCACAGATATTCTACAAATGATTGTCTTCATCAACACGCTACGCTTACTTGCCCTTTGAACAGTCTTAAACACTTTAAGTTGATGAAATCTCACCTTCCTCCCACACTGCATCCACCCAAGTCACTATGTGATTGGAAAATTGCTTACAAGGTCAGCAATTCCACAGAGCCTGAGTAGTCATGAAGATCGTGTAAAGCATTCCCAAGTTTAGAAGATCCCTAACGCATTCAGGTCCATTGCCAATTAAGCATAACGGTGTGAAAAAAATGTACAAGAGCAGAGATTAAAACTGGCAGAATGTCAAGACTGTTGGAATAATCTGAGAGGTGTTGCAGTCACGTGCACATTTTAGAAGCTGGTCAGGAGGTGTGTGCACAGAGAGCATGGAGACACGCGCACATGTGCACACGTACGTGCACACGCACCTGTTGCAGAGCCAAGCTTCAATGGCTGTTTGATAGCCAAATCAATATACATATACTGTATATACTGCAATTAATAATGATCTTTTTTTTATTCCACTGATATGTGTTGAGCAGTTTTGTCACATTTTGTTGACAGCACTATATCTGAGCCTGTCAAAGTGCCATATAAGGAATCTTTCTCTTTGTTATTTGGGTGGTAAGGCTTGAGAGCACTTTAAAAAAAAATAAAAATTTAATAGCTGGTGTTTCTAAAGACAATCAAATGAAATGGGATTTGATTTCTTACTGCCAACTTTTTGCATACCAAACCAAGCAGTGTCTTAGAGGAAATGTGAGAAAATAAAAAAATATTCAGGTTCTAAGCTGCCAAATGTGGAACACCGGCAGAAAAGGCCTATGTAATATACATGTACTCATTTAAAGCTTTGGATAACTGCCTTTTCTTTGGTTAGGATAAAGTGATCCCACAGTCATTTTAATCATTTAGATAAGACATTAACTCTTCCAGTATGAATAAGCATAACACTCTTTACTTGCTCACAAACATGGCAAGACAGAACAAAACAAAAGTTCCCATTTTAATAAAAAGACCGTTGATTGACTTTTTTTTAATTGCCATCTTGAGGAATGAGGATACAACAGTGTAATAATTTAAACAGTATAAATAAAAAACAAATGCTTTGGAGAAAAAGCATTTCTCTGCCAGGGTCCAGAAAGGGATGAAACACTTATATTAATGTGCTAAAGTTCATGGTACTTTGGATGTTAATTCAGAGACATTTATTCGCATTGACAGTGAGCACATGTTTATTTTCAGTACATTTGGAATGTGGTATAATAATCTACAGTTGTGTGCATGAACCAAAAATGGTGACAAAACCTTAGCTTCATTCGTTATTCAAATCTAAAAGTTTTTTTTTCTTAACTCAGTTACTGCTCTTACCTGGAAGATGTACATACAAATAAAACGGTTAAGAAATGTGCAAATACAATTCAAATAAATGTAAATAACCTTGCCTGACAAACATTGCATCAAATAAAAGGCTAACTGTATTTTTATCAGCTAACATATTGGATTTTCTGTTTCTCATGTAATGCTCATAGCTGTTAGATGCTGTGGGAAGATTCAAATGTTCACCTCAGGGCGAAACTAAATGGTATTGTTGTTTTTTGTGTACGTGTGTTTTGTTTTTCTTTTCCATGATCTGGTGGAGGGCTTCTACCTTTGAAGTGAATTCTGTCAAAATAAAATATGTTTATTGAAAAACTAAAAACGATTTGTTCATTCTAATTTTCTCTGATTCACCGAATCAAATGGACCCATTTCAAGGGTCGGAGTGACGGGGCTGCTCTACAACTTCTGATAAAAAGATGATATTCTCAAATTCAGATCCCACACAGTGGAGGGTTGAACCTTCCCATGCGACTATTTTTTCAAGAAAGCAGCCAAGTTGAGTGAGAAAACACTTTTGTAAGCGTTATACAAGGCGTCTTTGTTGCATTGTTGCCAAAATCAAGGCACTACAATGTGTGTGTGTGTGTGTGTGTGAGAGTGAGAGAGAGAGAGAGAGTGTGTGTGTAAGAGGGGGAGTAAACGTTAGTCCACTTCTGTGAGGCCACATGGTCTCCTGAACTCTTGCCCCCGTTCATGAATCCACTTGTTGGACACTGACAAAACGGAAAATAGAACAAATGAGGGCCAGAGATAGAAAAGACTTTTGTAATAACCTTACATTTAAGATTACAACAAATTCAATTTCAAAAAGGGTTTCTGGTATAATCTCAATGTCTCCTCATTTCTTTCCTAAATAAACAGACCATTTGAACGAGGACAGAACTTTCCACGATGTTGCCTTTGTACACCAAAGTGTATTAGAAGGAAATCAATATTACTGGAAGTTTTAATACAAAATTAAACCACTTAGGAATAGTAGCTTTTTTTCTTTTTCTAAGTCAACGCGTGGCATCACCGAGCGCACCTTTACCACAGTTTGCCAGTCCTTTACTGAAGCTGTCTTCTGTTGCTGCTCATCTGTGAGTCATTCTCCCAGTTTGGTTGAGCTCATGGCATCCATTGACCATTTCAGAATATTTCATTTCTTTTCTCTAAGAAGTTCTAGAGTTAAACTAGAGTCTGACTTCTATTTGACTGAACCTCCACCTGCTTATATCAGCAGGCTCTTTATCAGTAAGCATTGCTGACCCAGTCCCATACCATAATACAGCCTCCACCGTGTGTAACAGATGATGAGGTTCACTTTGGGTCATGAGCTTTTAGTCTTTCTCCACTCTCTCATAAAAAATTATGAATATATAAAGTTATGAAGAAAAATGTGGAACAACTAAGAAAAATAATGCAGCATTTTAGTGAAACCCCTGGTAGTGATTGCTTCGTTTCAACTGTAATGTGACATAGTCCAGAAGCAAAATTGCAATGATTCCAGGTAGAGTTTTAATTTGAACTGACTGATTAAGGCTGCCCAGTACACTGGTGCTGTGTTTAAACTGCAGGCTTTGGTTGATTTCCTTGTTCTCATATGAGAAATGTCTTATATTTCAGACAAGCCTCCTCTTGTCATGCAGAAACTCTTGATTGCAAGTGTATCTACATTGAACAAATATACATAACATAAAGGATATTTTCTGTTGAGGGAAGCACCACTATACATAAAAGCAATGACTGGAGGTCTTTTTTTAACCTTTCAGATAAATATCCAATGACTTTCATTAAAAAGGTCATGGTGGCCCAAACTGTCCACACAGGTTAATACCACTGATGGAGTCCAGGGAAGGATACTTTTGGAGATAATCATTTAGCTTCCAATTGAGTTGGAACGTCGTCTCAAAGGAGGTTTCCAAGTTGGGCAAAATATGGGCCAACATCATCACAATGTCTTGGCTGTTCTACAACATTTGTCTTTATGAAAAATCAATACATTTCTGATGTTTATTTTAGAAGTCAACAGACATTTTCTTCAACACAAAGAAAACATACTTGAATTGTTGATGTCACTGTCACTAACACATCTGCATGAGGCTTTGAACAACAGTAATGGAAAAGTAACTGATGTCTGAACGCCATAGAAAGCCTTTATCGGTTCAGATATGTTGCCAAGGTCTAAGTCATTCACATTCATTCAAGCTGATCTCAGTCACAGTTTGGTCGGTTTCTATCCTCCTGAAATGTACCACAAATCTTTATCCAGCCTGAACTTTGACTCACCCCATTTACTTCCTACTAGAACAGGACAGGCTGCATGTCTGGTCCTGTAGTCTCCCTCTCCACTTTTGAAGAGATTATACCAGAACACTGCAGTCCCCTGGGGAGAAATGACAAAAGGCTAAAGTTATCGGGAAAGCTATTGTGAACAAGAGAGACTGGTTACAGATGACCTGAAGCACAGAGAGCTTAATGCTGAGAATTATTTGTTTCCCAAATAATCCAATCAATCAGCTTCAAAAGTTCTGTTGTCTTTGGTGGACTGCAGTGCAATACAGAACAATGTAGAGGGAGCATAGCAACCTGGAGGGACCAGCATCACACACAGTTGATACTTGGCTCTCTCTCACATGGACCCAGTCACGTGAACAACACAGAGACATGGAACACACCGACTGTAATCACCTTTCTGGGCCAAATTGCTGCACCAAAGTCAGGGAAGACCGTGGCACCTCCCGCCTCAACATCACTCATCTGAGAAAAGACATCAAAGTGGTTACTTTGTGCTAACTTAACCTAACTTAAGTGCAACTTTTTCACTTCAGCACGCATCGCACCAACAATCCTGAAACACAAGTTACCACCACGGTCGAGCTGGAGTTTACGCTGATTGTCTGTTTAGAGCAATAATATTTGTAAGGAAGAACCTGAAAGAATTTAAAGGACGGGCACACTATGAAATAAAGTCAGAATCTGCCATTCTGTGTCAGAGTTACAGCACTAAAAACTAAATGTACATATTTGTGTGAAATCTTTGCAGTAATTGATGAAAATTTTAAAAATAAAACCCCAAATGTTATCGTTTCATGCTCAAAGTGAACATTTGAGCCATATTGGAGAAATTAAAAGAGCAACAGGATGTATACATACACATCAAGCTGTTAGACAAAAACAATGCAGTGCTATCATGTTATTCAGGCAAGGTCATTCATAGATTATCATATCATGTTAGAACATTTCTCCACCAGTCAGTGTTTCATGTGTTTCAGCGTCACACAGAACATTCTCTGGGCTATTTTAGAGCAGTTAATGGAATCAAACTCCGATTCTCTTAATGTTTTCATCCAAGAAAATCACACCTTTATATACTTTGTGTAATTTCTATTACAATATTGTGAAATTTTCCTTGCAGAAAGCCACGTTCTTATCATATTCTGGTCTGATTCTTCCCATCCACACCTTATGACCAAAAAAGCTTTTTGTCAAAGCATTTCGTTGAGATACAGATTAATATTTAATAAGCAGAATGCAATTCATTCTAAATTCAGTCTAAATTTAGTTTTCAAAATAGTACAAACACATTATATCAAATGTTTCAAATGAAAAATTTAACTATTTTGAAGATTTCAAAAATACTCTGTGAAGGTGGTGCCCAGTTGCTTTGGTCTTGAGAATGAAATATTTGACCATTCTGATAAAGGATTTCAGATGCATAACAAATCTTCGCCTCCTTTATTGTATATTACATTTTATAATACACTGATGTTAAATGGGCCATTCTGTGCATAATATGGCTTCACACTGACTTTCTTAGTAAGGGACAATTCAGTAGTGGCTTTCATTGTCAGCATGTTAAAGGTAAACAGAACTCTCTACAATAAGCACTCAAACTGATTGACAGAGAAACTTCATTTGTATATTTATCTAAAAGGCTTCTCAAACACACGGGTGATGAAGGATTTCTCCAGCGCTATTTTTTTACTTTAGACTTCTTTAAACAATTTGTTGAAATGTCAGTCTTGCATCAAATGATGAATATGTAATTCTAAATGGGAACTACAAAGCTGTAATGCCAAATTAGGGGTCATTTCTATAAAAAGTTAACCAATTCAAGTCCATGATGGAACCAGAGCTTATGCTTATACTTATGAAGCCAGAACAAAAGTTGATTCCAGGAGGCTCTCACCACTGGCCCTCAATTAGCGGCGACTGATTGTACGTACTTACGTAGTTTAAAAAAGTTGCCACACGATTTCCAGTGCCTAATCTTTTGAAAGCATCAGGCTCATCCTTCTACAAAGATAAAATTTAAGAGTAAAATACACGACAAAAACAGCACACACATTACTTACGTAGTTTAGGAAGGTAGCAAGTCTATTTCCATCGACCTTGAGGTTGCTGTCAAAAGGACGCTGCAACAGATGTTTATATGTTTAACTCATCATCGTAAAGTCTCACTTCGGAGCCCGCCACTTAAGGCACAAATCTTAGGCTTCTACGACAATTTGGATTTTTCCTCTAGCTTTAAAACAACTTCAAGTTGAATGTTTTAAAGCAGATAAGGAACGTACTATAAAGGTAACACGGATAACTTTTGAATTGAAGATGTTGCACTCTCCTTAACATTCGAAGGAGGGTACAAAACAGTTGAACAGTTATGTCTTTAAAGGCATACTGAGCAGGATATTCTAAATATGAACAAGTCAAAATATATACAGGCTCAAACAAATGCCATCTCTTTGTATCATGTTTTCTGTAGAGACATCGCCCATTGTATGTATTTCTGCATGTGTTTGAGACATTTATGGGCTGAAACCTTTGGGAAGAGGGTGAATTAACATCAGCCTATGACAGGATGATAAAAACATAGCAGTCAGTTCAAACTGCTGTCTCCTTCTTGTTTCTAAGTGGAACTTGTGAAGTTTGAATGCAATGTTTGATAATAGTAACTGCTTAGTATGACTTTAAGGGTTATCCATACAGTAGAAGAATATTGTTCATTATTTTGCATTCTATCTGAAGACTACTTGAATGATAAAGTGCTGAGGAAATGCACTGATTGTTGAAAGATATGCCATGCAGAGCAAACAACACAGATTTTCATAGAAAATGTTGGGCTTTATAAGACAGGTAACTTTAGGGAAATCAATGCACCAAAAAAAGGGGAACTCACCCTTGAGAAGTCAAAATGTGGCTCGTACTGTCCTCCAACTCCATAGTTTGCAACCTGGTCGGTCACACACAACGATGATTGATAAAAAGAAGTATGGAATAAAACCTACTGTCCAGCGGACAACGTGCTGGATCTCCTTCCCTTGCCTGGTTCATAATTGAACTTGTGCATATAAACTAAAACTTAAAATTGTTACGATCAGAAACTCTCCAAAGAGTTGCTGATAAAAGCATATATTGTTTTTTTTGTTATCAAAGCTTCTAGCACGGTTGTTCTTCTGTCAAACAGGAACAGTATACACTGAGCTATCAATAATGTCATACCGATATCTAACAGACTCTTTGGACAGAAAAATGTTCCAGTAAAAACAAATGTCTACTGACATTTATTCTGGATGGACACGCTGCTGCTAAAAGTAAAAATATCTGTTCCTGGCCTTTGCGGTGGACAGCTTTTTTGGCCCATAGTTGTCTTTGTAATGTTTGATTAATTCATCTTCTGCCAAAGTTATTTGTAATTCAAAGTACACATTTTAATGTTTGATAAAACATTATTCAGTTCATTTTCTTACATTTTACTGTTACTTTGAAATGAATCCTTCTCATCTATAAATGTAACGTTAGATTTCCAAAAGATAGATGTCTTGATCAAGCCCTGCTTCCTCAGCTATTCCGCATGGGGAGGTTGCTTGTTATATTTCTTGGTGTGATAGTTTCTTGGGAGTTTCAGTATTTCCATCTGGTGCCAGAATAAGTAGTCCATGTCACACAATAGTCAGATTCCTTTGTACGATGTCCTAGTTTGAACTATGTGAGACATCCTACATCGTGCTTTGAATGTTTCTTTAGGCATGTAGGATTAATGACCTATGACCACGTAAGACATCCTACTGAGAAACCTGTGACTATCATGCACCACAGAATGGTTATTCTGGCACCTCAGATGGAAATCCTAAACTATCTGGCTGGCTGTTTGTTCCTGCTTAATTTGTTAGTGAATTAGTGTCAATTCTTGACCTCATCAAATCAGGTTTTCAGCAGTTTTTTTTCCCAGCAGGTCATTATCTCATTGGTCATTACATATCTCACAGGTCATTACACTCAGCTTGCAGACGGAGTGTGTGTATGAACAAATGTGCAATATATCTGATGGGACATCTGACAGACACTTCCTATCGACTGCATGTCAAGTGAATAGAATGAAGAATTAAGTACATTACCTGCAGTAACTCTGCAGTCTGTACTGTGAGACCGGTGACGTCTTCTATTCTTTGATTAACTCTTTCAATTACAGGGTCCTCCTCTCCTTCCAACCATGCACTGAAGAAATCAGCATGTATTAATACACAGTACACACACATAAAACCCTAATGGACATCTTGCTTTATCATATTTTTCTTGTAAATCAGACACGCCTCTGTATAAATCACCTAATTTGATGGAGCAGAAATAATAGCACTGACAAGGATTAGAACATCATTCTGTTATAAAAAAAATAAATTAATAAAAATAAAAAAATGAATCCAATCTTATTAAAAGACAATTTGAACAGAGTGTCCCACATTAGCTCCAGATGAGAACAACAGCTCTCTTTCAGGTGAAACTTCAGCGTTCAGAGCTGTGTGCACCGTCTCAGAGCCCGTACTGTGTGCATGTTCAGCGTCTTTCTTTTTGTGATACAACAATCGCTCACGTGTCCAAATACCGTTTAAAGGTGGACACAGAGGTTATGGACCCACTCTCATATGCTCCTCATCACCAATTAGCCTTGATATAACTTGATTTTTCTCTAGGGTTTTTACCAGACGATCCACAGTATGTTGCTTCTCTTTCTCAGCAGTCCACTCATTCCTTCTCACTTCCCATAAAACCTTTTGTTATCTAAAACAACCTCCTCATGAGAGGGATTTACCTAGAATATTCCCTCTCTGCCTGATACAACCTACAAAACTGTACAGAATTACCTATTATCACAACTCATTTCAGTTTAATGAAGACCAGTCTTATCATTCAAGGCTAATGATTTTCACTTATGATATTTAAGAATCAAACACACTTATACTGATGTTTATTTAATATGATGTCCTTAAATACCCAAATCAAAGTTCCTCATATCATTTACAGAAATCTGTAAAGTGATTTGTGCTCTCTGCAACCAGCAGAAATAAGAAAATTAAAATGAGCCACAAGGGAAAACCCAAGGCGCTTTCCCCCTAAATGACTTACCTTTTTGATACCCTGTAGTTGGCTGTAGTCAGGACTCCTGTTTTGGGGTCTCGGACAGTAGCTCTGGAAAGCTTGAAATGCAAAAAAAGTCAGAAAGTGAACATTAAACACCAGAGTTTACTCACTTTCCATTTTTGCTGCACAAGTTTTTTCTTGCATTGACAAAACCACATCATTAATACTAAACCGGTCAAAAAAAAACATCTGATATTTATGTGCAGAATTCAGAAAACGGTTTAAATATAATCTGGATGTACAAATCATAGTTCTGTATGACGTGTTGTAAATGCGTCAGTGACACAAAGAAACCACTCTTATCTGCACTAATAAAAAGTTCAGGGACAAAAGATTTTCTGCCCCGCCTCAATCTTCTTTTAACTTTTGAATAGTGAAATATTCGGATGTCTCTCACCTACGCTGCCCTTTCAGCAGTATTAAGTTCCAGTTGATGGAATTATTTGTGAGCTGGCTGAAGGCGCATAAATGAAATGTCTAACACTCATAGCATGTGTTAAAAACAGGAAACATTTCCTGATAGAAACTCCTTTGGGGATATTTAGAAACAAATAAATGACGAAAGTGCGCAGCATCTCTTTCAACATGACTTGGAACTTCTCCCCATCCAGAATGGATAGAGACTGTAAAACTGCTACAAGTTTCTTTCAAGGCAGTTTGTAAAAAGCATTCAGTGGTATGTAAACAGGAGTCTGTCTGCAAGCTGATCGTGTTTTGCAGCTCATTAAAAGTATACATTGGATCCAACTTTAAGTGCAGCCCAGGAACATTTAAAAGAGGGCTTGTTGTAGACCTCCAACCAACGTTACTGGTGTGATAGAACAAAGGGCGGGTGATGTGAGCAGGTTCCCAATGTCTGGGTATAAAAAGTAATAAAAAGAGGAACATTCTGCAGATTTAGAAAAGACCCAATGTTGATTGTGTAACAGTGAATTATTATAGTCTAATGAAGTCTAATGTAACTTTATATGAACAGAGTCATAGTCTAACATAGTGTTTATTTCTTGCAGCAAATGGAAAACAGATTTTTTAAATTAAAATGTCATAATTTGTCTTTTTTTCTTTTCTTAAAATCAAGAGCAATTTTTCTCCATCAAGCCAGAAGCATTTATATTTGTAGAAAATGAGTCAGCATCACATTCTTGTCTATAGAGGGAAAAGTGCCAACTGTTACAATTGTGTTTGAAATACTAGACAAAAAAAGGGGGCAAAAAAAAACAGGTACATAGAAGAATATGGTTCCTTAAAGAAAGAACCAGTGAAGATAGGAAATTTGGTATTTTGTTCTGAGGACCAATTTTAAATTAAACAATGAAAGGTGTAGTGATTGAATTCATCTCTTAAGAGTGTACAAGCATAATTTAACACCTGATTTACACCACAATCCTAAACTATGTAGGTAAAAACTCAAGTTTGTTCAGTACAAACAAATTAGGACAAATCAAACATTTATTTTTATTTATCATTAGTCTCACCCTTGGTTTAGCCAGCTCTTTAATCTTCTCAATCTCCTCATCTGACAGCATGTCCAGGTAGCGTACAATGCGGGGGCTGTCCCACTCGTCCTCTTCCTTCACGGGCTTCAGCAGAAGACGAGGGTTCATGTTGCCATCACGGTAGTGACAGAACAAACGACTCCTCCTTGCTTCAGTCTGGTAAAATATGAAGATCATAATTAAATCAGCAGGTATCTCTCAGTCTGATCTTCACAACATGTAGTGAGATTAAATTAGATTTTTGGTATTGGACCTAAGAAATCTAAATCCAAAAAAATCGTTTTTGTCACTTTAAATGACAAGTGTCATAATTTGAGAAAGAAAAAAAAAGAAAAAATAAAAGACTGCTAGATCCCCATTTAATTACTGACCCATCTTTGTGGTGTTATCAAGGCTTGGACCTGCTTTGCTGCATCTGGGCCAAGACGGCTTGCCATCATTGAGGAACAACACATTCTGAGTAGTAAAAGTGACTTGCAAACTAAAATGTCAGGACATCTGCCTGATAACTAAATCTCAAGGATAAAGTTGGTCAAGCAGTAAGAAAACAATTCAAACACATGAGCTGTTATACTATAGTTAAAGAACAATAGTCTGTGTTTTCAACTCAGATGATTGCACATTACATCCACCATTTTCTCTGCATGCCTCACCATTTTAAGACCCTCTCCTCTGCAGAGAGCCTCATAGGTCTCCCTCTCTGGGAGATGGTCTTTAGGTCTGCTGTAGGTCCCCAGCTGGATGGGCTCCTCAGAGGCAGGCTGGTAGGCCTGGTTCAGCTCATCAAGCTGCTTGAACAGCAGCCGCTCAAAATAACGGAGGTTTCCTCCTGCCCTCTGGTGGGTAGGGTCTGTCAGTGTAAAAAGGATGGTTTGTTAATACTCTCAGCTGAAAGTATTCTAAGTAGCTCTGTCTACTGTGTGTTGACATCATAAATCTTATATGATAAAAGTTTAAACTTCTACAACTGACTGTGCTGTCATTTAGTCATTTTGTATAGGGTTTGTCTTTCGTGATTGACGGTAACTACTGTCCTTTGAACACTTCTGAATCGTCATCATTTTAAGTATTTATTTTACTAAATGTATTTAGAATATAAAGTGCTTCTCAGAAATCAGTTTATAGTTACTTCTGAATCGTTGCAAACTTAAATCGATCACAGATTCAACTACAAAATGGGGTATAAAGCAAATTTACTGCCACATTTAAGTGTCACTCAGAGTGTTTTTATATTTGACTACATTGGAAAAGTAAAAGAATTTACCTGAACTACTCATGATATTCTGACAACTCTATGATAAATCCTTCATGTAACTCTGTCAGTCCTTGGCATCTCCCTCTTGTGGTTTGTAGAGAAGCTAATGTGAAATACATTTCATCCTCATTGACAAGTATGAGAGCAACATATCTGCAAGCTAAAATCTTGGAACCCATACACAGGAAAGCTTGAATCACAGATCAGATATGATCACAATTGTTACACAAGTGGAATATTATCATCTTATCGAAACAAGCACCGTCACCTCAAGAGATGTAAGCTCTCTGGTAACTTAAAGCTAAATAAACGTGCTGGGATTGGTGCTGCATAACATTAAAAAAACATGTGGTATGCAATATCTTTATTGAACAGAGACTTGCAGTCTATTAACAAATACTTCAGCATATGGTCTTAAGCTCATGTGTATTAAAAATAGCTTAGGGATGGAGTGATTTTTGATCGGATCATCTATCGAAGGGAGAATCATGATTTATTTTATTTTTTTCCCCAAATGGAGATCTTTAAGGCGATCTTCAATTAATTTAATGCCAGAAGATGTTGAAAGAAAAAAAATCTGCACTTGACTGTGTACCTAAAAATGTTTCTGATGGAGCAACATGTCTGCATACAGAGCCCTTTGATCTATGCAACTGAGGAGTGAATATTAAACTCTTATTTACACCCTGTTGAGTCTTTTTTTTCGGAGATGCAGGCTCTCTTTGTCTCCTCTGTTCTTTATCTTCTTGCTTGCTTGCCAAACACTTTTCTCTGCGCCACAAGTGGTGTGCTATAATATCTTTCTTTACCTTTTATCTAGTTTTTATTTTGTTGTTTTTCTTTAAGCTGACGTAACTGCGCCCCTCCTCTCAGGCGATTGGATTGCCTGTCGGTGATCAACAGTGGCCACGATCGAACAATCTGAAGACACGTGTGCAAGAGGGTCTTTAAGTTTCAATTTGTTGCAGTCCAAACACTCACCTTGATGGTACATTTTCAATATTCTGTACGCTACTTTGCGTATGGATATACAGCGACAACAGTAAGTAAATAATGGGGCAGAAACTTAGTTGAGGCCCTCGCTGGGTGCAATTAAAACTCATTATTTCGACAGTAATCCAGAGACACAATTTACTGTATGAATATGTTTTGTGTGTTCTCTTTCTGCAATTCTTCATCTACTTATAAAAACTCAAATAAGAGATATATCGGTATAATGATAAATGCTTAATTAATAATGCTTAATTAACCAGTGTTGGTTTACGAGTTATTAATGTGGTTAATTAGACAACGACAAATTCATTTTTGATCCCTTTAATCCCCTTTCTTTATTATGATTTGTGCTTCTCCCTGTCAAATCTGTTATTTACTGTCGCATTAATGTTTTTTCATAAAGACCCATCGTTTTCTTTTTCTATTTCCTTTGACATTGCTTTGGTTACGTTCTGTGGGGCTTCTGCTTCTCTTTCTAAATGTTTAAGAGAATTCCTAAATTCTTTTTCTGTAAATGGTAACTTTGCGACCAACAATAATTGAGCCTTGTCTTTACAAAAAGACTGGTTTGAATGTGCCTGTGGACATCTAATTAACCTTCTTTTAAATTGTTTATTCGCTGTCTGTGCAAAAGCCGAGAGAAATCTGTACGTATGACCTGTTGTATGAGCCTTTTTAATGTGCTCTTTGTTGTACTCGATGACACAAAGTAGGTCTGCATCTGCTCTGCCTCTACTGACTTCACTTGGCATGTAAACAAGGACACCACAACTCCAAAAGGAATGCCTTGGTGCAGAAATAACTGTTTGAAACCATAAGCCCTTCCTTAGAGTGGACAACACCCTGCTGCTCTGGCAAGCACAGAGCACCACCACAGACAGAGAGGAGGGTAGACTGTAGTGATTAGTGAAGCATGAAAGAGAGGAACCATCAATTACAACACAGAAGAGGACTGTGGTTACATTGCTTAGCTTATATGTGTCAGTGTGTATCATGGGGGAAAAAATAACAAATGAAGGTATCTTAAAACAAGAGACGTTATTTTAGTTTCCTTCATCCTTTGCTTATGGTTTTAAAAACAGATAATCGGCACGTTTCAACTGCACCTTACCGATGGCCACCAGCCGCCGTGTCAGCTCAATGGCTCGAGGTAGGTCACCCATTTGGTAAACAGAATAGCTAAGGTAGTCCAAAATTTCTGCTTTGGAGACCACAGCTTCCTCTCCACCATCCAGCTGCTTCAAGGACTGCTGAAACCACAGCACGGCGTGGTAATAATCAGCATCGTTATAGGCCGTCTTTCCCATGTCAAAGCAGTCGTCTACCGTCAGAACGGCGTTAGAGTGAACACCTGGAAATGTATTCAATAAAACTGAATTACTGTCCAAAATACTGTTGTTTTTTTTTAAACTGCAGCAGAAGCAGAGCAAACCAAGTTCACACTCTTATTCATAAATCCAGTGAACTCCAACAGGAATGTTTTGTCAAAGTTCTGTGGACTTTGATATTGTATTTATCTGGTGCAAGTAAGCGAACAAAATCCTTAAAAGTCCATTGCTCTTACTGCTTCTCCAACTAATAATAAGTAAAATATCCAGGAGCTTCCCTGGTGCGTGCTGGTCCTGTACCTGCAAACTTACTCATCCTGTTCTAATAAACTAAAAAAAGCACAAGAAACAAAACTCACCAGCAAAATAGAGAAAAAAATAATTGGTGAAAAACTGATAAATCCCTTTTACAAAGCTGGTTTTCAATGACATGGCCCTTGGTTTTTGTGTGCTGGTTTTCTGTCTTTTGGCTCCTTAGTCTTTGCTCTGGTTTAGTTAGTTGTTCTTGTTTGGTATTTTGTTTCCATTCCTTGTATTCAGTTTGACTTTTTAATCCTCCGTTACGAGTCTGTTGTATTTCTATTCCTTGTCATCACCCCTAGATGTTCTCAGTCATCTTGGTTTTGTTACTTGGTCTCATTTCCTGTCAATCACTATCCTGTTGACATTTAGCTCATTCATATATATATATATATATATATATATATATATATATATATATATATATAATTTATATATTTTTCCATATTTTTCCAGGGGCTTTTTATTTTTCCCCCATAGTCACTAGAAGGATGTAAAATAACAGCTTAGAGGGCTAAAATCAGCGGTTTCAGGTCCCACTTTTAACCTTGCTAGATCACCATGGTAACTTGAGCCAATCACAAAAGCTACTTGCTACAGTTTAAGCTTTGTATGTACATATTATCCCTAAAGTGCATAAATGTGGATTTCTGATCTCAGTAACTCCTTGTGGAAAATATAAGGCCATGATGGATGTATAACTGTGTACTATAAGGTTGAGATCTTTTAGTCTGTGTCTATGGAATCTTGGCTGTGATGAGGGGTTGTATGAATAAAATGTAATCATTTTTGTATGTGAGCTCATAATGCAATTAGAAAAGAAGTTGTGGTTCTCAGACCAGGTATTTATTCCTAAATCTAGTCATAATTGCTGAGAAACCAATAAAAGTCTTAAATCATGTAATGAGCAACTAGTGGAGACTGAGAAAGAGATAAAAAATACACCAGTTATAATCATCATATTATTCTATGATTCTATGGTTACCTGGCAGCTTTCCTTTGGAGAACGCTTCAGAATCCAGTTGGTATGTGTCCTGGAGACGCATCAGCGCCTTGGCTGCACCCGTCTCATCCTCCGCATCTGGGAAGTACTGTCTGTGTACGGATATGTTTGAGATGAACCCTGGAGAGACAGTAAGAACGCTTTAGATGGGAATGGTAATACAAATGAAAAAAATATATCCAAATCTGAATAATAAACAGTCAGTTTTACTTTGCCCCACTGTCTCAAAGAGAAGGACAATGATTAAATGGACAAGTAAAACTCTAAATAAACAAAGTTCAAAGCTAACACAAGCACTCAGACCTGACGGAGCCCCAGCACTGAACTCTGACTGATTTATAGATATCATTTTAGATTTAACATTACATAATCTAGGCAATTTTCTGTCAAGATTGAGACAATATTCCTTTCAATTCAATTCAGTTTTATATATAGCGCCAAATTACAACAATTGTCATCTCAAGGCATTTAAATAATATAGTCCAATTCAAGCCAATTGTAATTCAATTCATATAGAGCCAATTCAAAAAACAATATCCTAGCTAAGGAAACCAACAGATTGCACCGAAACTTGTCTTCAGTCCAATCTCCCGTCCTGAGTGTGTCTGAGGCGACTGTGGAAAGGAACGACTCCCTTTTAGCAGGAAGAAACCTCTGGCAGAAACAGACTCAGGAAGGGTGGCCATCCGCCTCGACCAGCTGGGGTTTGAGAAGACAGAAAAGAGGGAAAAGAGGGGGGAAAAACACCATAACACCATTCAAAGGATACCTGTTGGAACAGGAAAACACAAGTTAATAACCACAATAATGTTGCATGTACATAATATAATTTGAGAAATTAAACAGGGGGGAAAGAGAGCAAAGTGAGGAAAGGTGTGACAGATGAGGTCCCCCAGCAGTCTAAGCCTATAGCAGCTTAACTATGGGATGTTTCAGGATTACCTGAGCCATCCCTAACTATAAGCTTTATCGAAAAGGAAGGTTTTAAGCCTAATCTTAAAAGTGGAAAGGGTGTCTGCTTCCTGGACATCTACTGGCAGCTTATTCCACAAGAGAGGGGCCTGATAACTGAAGGCTCTGCCTCCCATTCTACTTTTGGGAAACTCTGGGAACAATGGGTAAACCTGCAGTTTGGCAGCAAAGTGCTCTGTTTGGAAAATATCTTACAATAAGATATTTAAGATATAATGGAGCTCGGCCATTAAGAGCTTTATATGTGAGGAGAATAATCTTAAATTCTATTCTGAATTTAACATGGAGCCAATGAAGAGAAGCTAAAACTGGAGAAACCTTTTTTTTTTTTTTTTTTTTTTTTAAAATAGGTACCCCTACAAAATAAAGCTAATTAAAACCTTTCCCACTGCCAGTAGTACTGTATTTAATCTCTGTGCTGTGAGGACTACAACTAGAAATACATTTCCATTATAATGTTGACGATACTCAGTTAGACTTATCTATGAAACCAGGTGAAACTAATCAGTTGGTCAGATAATTAGCATGTCTCACAGACATAAAGACCAGGATGACTCAAAATTTTCTGCTCCTAATTTCAGACAAAACTGAACTTGTTATCTTTGGACCCGAGCGCTTCACAGCGCTACTCTAGATAGTATTTCCTTGGCTTCTACAGTGAGGAACCTTAGAGTTGCTTTTCATCAGAATTTATCATTTGACTCGCATATAAAACAGGTTTCTAGGACTGCCTTCTTTCACCTTTGTACTATTGCCAAAATCAGAGTGATGCAGAAAAACTGCTCCATGCATTTGTTGTTTCAGGATTGGACTACTGTAATTCTTTATTATTGGGCTGTCCCACAAATTCTCTGAAAAGCCTCCAGCTGATCCAAAATGCTGCAGCCAGAGTTCTGATTAGAACTAACAGGAGAGATCATGTTTCTCCAGTTTTAGTTTCTCTTCATTGGCTCCCTGTTAAATTCAGAATAGAATTTAAGATTCTTCTCCTCACATATACCGAGCTCCATCATATCTTAATGATCTCATTGTAAGATATTTTCCTAACAGAGCACTTCGCTCCCAAACTGCAGGTTTACTTGTTGTCCCCAGAGTTTCTAAAAGTAGAATGGGAGGCAGAGCCTTCAGTTATCAGGCCCCTAAAAGCAGAATGGGAGGCAGAGCCTTCAGTTATCAGGCACCTCTCTGTGGAAACAGCTGCCAGTTTGGGTTCAGGAAGCAGACACCCTCTCTACCTTTAAGATTAGGCTTAAAACTTTCTTTTTTTTTTTTTTTTAATAGAACTTACACAAAGGAATGGTTTAAATGACCCTGAAACATCCAACAGTTATGCTGCTATAGGCCTAGACTGCAGGAGGACCTCCCACAATCCACCTTTCCTCCCTCTGCTCTCTTTACTTTCCATGTACATACAACATTACTGTTGTCATTAACTTGTGTTTCTCAGCAGGTGTCCTGGTGTTAATGCTTGTTTTCCTCTCTTTCCTGCCCTGCTCAGGATGGGATTTTGTTGTTGGCTCTGTATGAATTAGCCTAATTTGTATTTTATTGAATTGTAATTGATTGGATTACAATGAATTCATTTTAATTGGCTTATATTGGGAGAGGAGTATCTTTGAAGTGTTTTGACGTAACATTTGTTGTAATTTGGCGCTATATAAATAAAACTGAATTAACATACCAAGTCCAGTAACCACTACCTCTCAGGGGACAAACTTGTAGGCAGTGAGAACATTAGAGGAAGGCATTAGACTGCATACCGCAGGGTGTGTTGAAGCACAGTTCCTGATGATTACAACGTTCAGACATAATTAGGCTAGTTTATCTTTGACAGAATTGTGGAAATCAGCCTCACACAGCAGGACTGCATGTGAGCTACCACCTGTCTTGAGGTCAGGTAAAACTGATCTGTCTCATCTTTTTATCCATGTGTTGTTGCTTTCAATTTCAAAGCACCCTTTTGAGACATTACATCTGGTGAACATCTGCTTCTGTAATGAATAAATGAGCTGCGTCTACACCTGTAACTCAGACTGCAGCACCCTCTGTGAAAATTAGCGCCTGCACTCAGACGTTGTGTTCCAAGGATGCTGGCATCAATTAAGACTGTGCACTAGCACAGTCATTTCATGTGGGTCTAAATGCTGATTTAACACTTTCCAGGTGCACTCAAAAGCCAGATGTTACAGAGATCAGTGAAGCTCAGTTGGCTGAGCGGTTGCTTCATGTAGGGAGGCAGTAGGTCCTAATGTTAGTTGACCTGAGGCCAAGCTCGTTGCTCTTTATTGCATGTCAGCCCTTCTCTCTGCTTCTTTTCCTCTCCACCATAAATAAAAGATATTCAAAGTTGCATAATAGCAAAAGTCTCTCTTTAGCACACGACAAACATCAAGACAATAAAATGTTCTTTCTGTGTCAAGTTTTCTTTCAACTGTCTACTGAAAATGACAGGTTAATTTGTTTTCATTTACTAGTATAAAAAGATTGTGAATAAAGCAAAAGAAAAACAAAATCACACATTGAAATTAAATACACTTTTTTTTCTCAGTCATGGCCACGTACTCAGTAGAGGCCACACATATGGGCTGTTTATGCGATATAGTCCTATGACCTGACACGTGTACACACACACACACACACTAAGTGAGAACATGGCCAAAATATGTAGAGATGAGGAACAGCCGCAGCTAATATCTTTATTTGGGGAACATAGCTGTTGAGAAAAGCTGTACAGCAGAAATTTCCAGAGAAATTACAGCGAAACAAACGATTCTGCTCACATCCTCTCTGGTTTTCAAACTTGCTGCTCCCCACACACTCTGTACTGAGCCGCATATAAAACATGGTTTTATGCCCCTCTTGTGAAACAGAGTAAATCAATTCAGTGTTACTGCACAAAAAAGAATGAAGAAATGGGTGACGGCCAGACATTAATTAGAAGATGCACTCAATCTAGTTTAAATAGTTTCAAAATGAAAATTAAAGCAAAGAAAGAGAAACGGAAACCAAGCTGGATTAAAATAAAGTAGCTCATTTTGATCCAGCCTGTAGGTAACTCATGTTATTGAGTGTGTCACACAGGCAGGTGCATTTGACATAACGTAACATTGTTATAACAGAATCATACGTTCCCTCTGGCAGTTCATTTTATTCAAAGTAAAACATTAAAGCCCCAAACAAAGCCAAATCACACCATATCGGACTCATCCTTCTGTTCTTGAAATATTTCCTTACCATCAGAGGGGCTCTGAAGCACCAGGCTCTCCAGTTCAGACCACTCTGTGTTGAGTCTCTTCATCAGTTTGTAGGCATTAACTGGGTGGGCCAGGTAACCTTCTGGGTCAGAGGTGGACACTCTGGTCAATGTGTCGAGTTTGTTGGCCCAGCTAAAAGACAGAAAGACAGAGTGTCTCGAATACTACAAAAGCATATGTACAATTCCACAGACATATGCGCACATTTACATACAATTTCACTTGGGGAGGCCTCATGGTGGTGAAAAGATTTTGGCTAAAAGAAGCTTAAGTTGCTTTCCACTACATAAACCATGTATTGTGTAAATGACTTAGTAAGAACACACTGTAGCCTTGCACATGGGGGGCTGACGCATTGCAAAAACAGAGCAAGCTCTAACAAATTTCTCTAAAAATGACTGGTAGAGCAGAAACAAATGTTTTATTACATCATCTGTAAAACACCACTTCCACAGTATGTTGTGTTTTACTCATGAATTTACTACATCTTAATATAAAATGCAACTAATGACTGTAGCTGTTTAACAACATAAGCAGAGTATAACTTAAATTTCCCCAGTGGAGAATTATGGAAGAAAAATCTAATCGATGGACTAAAATGTTTTAAAACTGTAGCTTGCTACAGTAGTTGTGTTCAGGCACTTAGTTGCAGGGCTCACTACCTTTTGACAGCACTAAGCTTGGACTCCTCAGCTTTGATGTATTCCCTCAGAGACTTGACCAGCTCCTTTTCTGTGTGGATTAAGTCAGTCATTTGGCCTGCAGAGAAAGCACAGGAGATAAATGCAGCATCATAACATCGGCTTGTATAACTGCTTACAGTTTTACATCGACTTATTGCATCTGCTGTGCGTTTATGACTTCTTATGGTACCGCTGTTTCTGCAGTACTGAGGTGAAAGACAGCAAACAAACTGCAAAACACGTTGAAGATATTGTCAGAGTCTCATGTGCTTTGTAAACATTTCAGGGAGGGAAAATTAAAGATTTTGATTGCACAAGAACAACTGACCAGGCAGGTGCAGCAAACCAGTGCAATTCATATTGCTAAAAAGATGCAACCAGCTGAGAGATATGGTTAATATTGTAACACATTTTATAAACCAACTGCCATCTTCTCAAACATGAAACAAAGTAAGAGCTGCACAAAAGGTAAACTAAATGTTCTTTGGCATGTTTGCAGGGTGTTTTGTGATTTATTTTTAAGTGGTGTCAAGAGATTAACCTTATCCTCTGAAGGTCATACAGACAGACTTTTTTTGAGTGCTTGGTGGCCTATGGGGACGCCTTAGATTAAGAATATTACACTGCCAACTAAAAGACATACATTTAAGGTTAAAGCAGATAATCTGCTCTTCTTTAGTCGAATACACTATCATTAGAGAACATATTAACATTTACAATAAAGCAGTGTTATAACAACATTTTTAAAAGTTGCTTTACACAAGCTACATATAGTAGATAAGTCCAAATCATCACCCTTTCACCACTGATCCTGGAGTTGGTATGAGGCGTTTGTGCCGATATGCTCTCTCTTTTAGAGAGAAGAGGATTTCTCAGGGTAACCCTTCCAAAACAAGCCATCCATCCATCCATTTTCTATACCCGCTTAATCCGACTGTTCGTGGGGGAGCTGGAGCTTATCCCAGCGGTCATTGTGCTAGAGGCGGGGTACACCCTGAACAGGTCGCCAGTCCATCACAGGGCCACACTGAGACACACACACAGGCTCACACTCACTCCTAAGGACAATTTTAGAGACACCGGTTAACCTAACATGCATGTTTTTGGACGGTGGGAGGAAGTCGGAGAGAACCCACGCATACACAGGGAGAACCTGCAAAGTCCTCACAGAAAGGCCTCAGCTGGGAGTTGAACCTGGAACCCTCTCACTGTGAGAGTGACAGTGCTGATCACCACACCACCGGGCAGCCAACTTTGTGCACATGACACTTTTTTTTGCACAGAAAAGGCTGTAGCTTCGAATACTTCCAATGTGCTGCCCTCTCATTCAGAGTATATTTGTCTTTCACTCAGGCATGGGCTGCGCCAGCCACCTCATCATCATAGTCAGTGCGACCTCTTATATCATGAGCCTCACATGGGCGTTCTTCTACCTGTTCTCATCCTTCAATGCTGATTTGCCTCATGTGAACACGGCGAGGGAGACCCAACTGACCTTGGAGTGAACTTGCAGGGATTTCCATTTCTATTACGACGGGAAACTGTTGAATGTTTTCCGCTTGTAGAGAATCTTTCTCACTCTGGAACGATGGACTGGAAACAGTTGGAAATGGCCTTCTAACCCTTCCCAGACTGATGGGCAACAACAATTACTTCTCCAACATCACTGCTCATGTCTACCCTCACGTCTGCTTCTGCAATTTGTTTTATAACTCTGTGTAATGTTCCATGATTTGTTGTTCATTGGAAGTTGTACTAACAATTTTTATGACCAGATGTGCCAGATGATTTTTTTTTCTTTTAATGTCTTGATATATAAATCCTCAGAATTGAAAGGGGATGTTTGTCGTGTGACTGTGGCCAAAAAGAAGTACAAAGTTACAAACTGAAAAAATCTAAATATGAAAAGTTTTGATTCAAAACAAACAAAAAAAGGCTTTAAACCTACCGATGGAGGTGAAGATCTCTCCATGTGTGGTCCAGCAGCAGTAGAGCAGCACCAAAGAGAGAATAAAAAACAAAGACTTCATGCTCTTTTGTTTGAGAACCTGAAAAAAAAAACAAAAAAAAAAACCCATAAGCACTTCATGTCACCATAGAACCAAAAAGGATTTTTTCCATGCTGCTCAAGCTTCCTCTAAAGCCTTTTGTGATCATGTTTTTTGACACTCTGGCATTTATAAGCTTAACCATTAGTATTGCACCGAGTTGGAAACGTACACAATGATTCTGTATTTCCATACTAAAATAGCTGACAGTCTAACACAAAAAGAAAATTGCCACATTTCCTATGAATGAGTCATTACTGCCAGTTGTTCAGTATGGTCATTATAAGTTCATTCTTTTTTTTTTATTACTTCAAACATGGCCACCAGATGGCCAGTGATGTTCATAACAGAGCTGAGACTGAGTTTTGAATGCAGAGCGTGCACAAAAGTGTCACAACACCTCACATATTGCACAGACAACTGAGGTGTCTTTCACATATTAAACAAAATATTACAAGCAAGTATAAAGAAAAGAGAAAGTTGGGCAGTTGGCTTCGGTTCAAACAGCAGTGAAAAAACCATTGCACGGCCACACTGTGTAATTGGAGTTATCTGGGGCGAGAGGAACTCGAGCTGTGAGAGCTCTCTGTTCACAGACCAGAACCTGCGAGCGGCTTTCTTTGTGAAAGCGTCTCTGCTTCACTTTCTCCTCGTGGATTTTGTCCAGCTCTGTTTTACCACGACTCTCGGTGATGACTGTTTACTGTTGCCTGAGAGAAACATGCACACACAAACGCATTCATGCAGCCAAACACAAGCACGGGCAAACGCATTCTTCTGTCTGCACCGCTGTATAATCAAAGGCTTTACAGAGCCAGACTCTAAAGCGTGAAATTGATGCTTTATGGTCACACCTCTGTGACAAATTCACTTCAGCTAAAAAGAAAATCATTACACCTGCTAACCAGATATACAACAAGGAAATGTTTTATTGTTGGCAAATTACTCCAAATTAACATACGAGTCAAAAACACTTTTGTTGTAGTAACGCTATGACGACATGTTTGAAGGAAGTAACAGAAATTTTTCCAGGATAAAACACTAGTTTACGGACTTCCGACAAAAAAAAAATAAAAAATTCCACAACTGTCTGTCAATGACATTATCGATCCATTGAAAAAAACTGAAAAAGTGAGGTGAGAGACGGTGGAATTTTGTCTATTTGTGACAAATACATCTAATCAGCAGGGCGGACATTCAAGACTTGCTGTGAAGTGATCTACAAATAGTGGGCAGTTCTGGAAAAAGGCTGTGAAATGCCATTACCTTGTACAGCAAGTCAAATCTAATCGTGCTGGTGCAATGAAAAAGAGCTCAATTTCACTCATTTTTAGCTTTATAATGTTTGTAATTATAGTTATTACACTGCAACCCACCACAGTGGGCGTAGGTATTTAGGTCAGTGCCTGCAGTATTTCAAACAGTTCAGAGAACAACTGGACCACAGTTCACAGAACCAAACTTATTTGGTCTTTTTGCTGAAGGAGTGAATCAGTTTAGTCAATCCTTTCAAACAAAACAAACTCACCATGTCTGCAGAACTGTGTTTCACTACCGTGAAAAACATTCAGATCAATGTGTTATGACTTGGATGGATACGGTACATACTGAATGAACTCCAAAGGAAATATCGCTTTAACACTTAGGTTAAACAAAGAAGGAACTCACCCAATCAGATTTGAATAGAAACTTTGTTCCTGTGGTTTAATACGTTTGGTCTTACACACAGATAAGATCATCTTGTTATGGCTGTGTTCACTTGAGTCCAGGACTATTGTAAACACACATACAGGACTTTTTTCACTGTGAGAACCTTACTCTAGAACCCCTCTTTCTTGTAGATGTATTTTTACTTGTACTTAACTTAGCTTTCAGTCTGTTATCTCTAACTATCGATGGTTTTCTTAAAGAGTGCTGGCTCAAATAATTCCTGCACCAGTGCTAAACTGCTAGTTAGATGACCTAGTGTTTCCCCTTGTTATTTACATCCAGTACAACTGCACAACTCAAAGAGAGTTGTGCCTGCTGTTGCAGGCTGTAACACCTTTTTTTGCATTCCTGGACAAGAATCCTGTTCTGTTAACTACAAGGATGTGTCCGGGTCCTGACCCCTGTCTGGCATTTCAGCAGAATTTGGGAATAGTGCAGGAGAGAGGAGAAGACAAGGCAAGTGGGTAGATATGGACAGCTGCATTTTGAACACTCGCTCAAACAGTGCTAAACTATCTTTCCATGTTGCAGAAGTGTAGGAACTAATATCACCCGTTTATCTAAATAAAATGACGAAGCTCTGCTAAAATGCACTGAAACAAAAAAACTGCATTTTTTGATCACACAAATGGGACAACTGACCTGAACAAGCTGTAGGTTCCCTGGCAAGTTAGAAATAGGTTATGTTTCTCCAGACCTCAGCTATGTTTAATGTGGGTGTGGCTTCTTGAGAGAGATAAGTACCAAAAGCAGCCCAAACTCTGGCAAAGTAGTCGGGATCCAAGGTCTGCAATGGGGCAGGGGTTCCTGTGGAGCAAACGTTTATTCCCAACAGTCCACTTTTCCAAATTTGTTGCAAACCTACCAAAAACAACCTGGCTGCTCAGAGGAGCAGCAGTCTGTGGCCACATCAGGACTAGTGGACAAGAACTATTAGCAAAATAAATTATTTTACATTTTGAGGGAAACATGATTGTAATATTAATCAAGAAAGACTTCGGAAAGCAGAAAGCTTAGAGGAAAATAAGAGAAAATAACATTTTATAATAAAGCGGTTCTTGTATGATAAGATAGGGAGAGCGTTGTCAAGACAACTGCAGTGTGAATATTTCAACACCGATGCAAAGTCAGCCAAACCTTCACTGAAATATTCAGTAATTTCAAGGAAAAAATAAGGAATTTAAGAGGATTTTTCACAGGGCATTCGCTATACGATGGCAGCTAAAAAGAATTTTAGGATAAGGAAGACAAAGAAGAAGAGGGTATACATGTGTTGCTAACAGTGATTTCCAGAGAAAAATACTAAATACTCAAACCTTCTGCTGTCACAGAGCTATCAAATTGATTTTCTTTTCTTTGTCTTATAGGTGTTGTGGATAGTTACATTAATTTTTTCTTTCTATTTTATCATTTAATAAATGAAAAAGGACATAAACAAAATTTTTCTAAAACGTTCAGAATTCGGATGATACCAGTAATCAGTCAGGCGCTATGCGAGAGGAGCTATCTAAACCACAGAATGGAATTCGCATGCCAGAAAAATTTAAGTCCTCCAGGAGAAAAGTTGCTTGCCAGTTGCCAGCTCCATTCATACCGAGATGAGATGCAAATGCTGATGCTGCCGATGGTAATCAGCCTGACCAGTGCCCGCCCCCTACACACACCCAGTCATGTTGCATCTGCAGATTGGCACATGCATGTTGTACAACAGATAAAGCATGTGCTGCTCAGACTGTGAGCATGCTGAGACAAACCCCAGCTGTCCTAAAAAAAAAGCCCAAACTCTCTTCAAGCACTGAAAACCATTTCAGATTCAGACTTGTCTTCAGATTTGCCCCATGTGCATTTTAATTCCATTGTGGGCAGCAAAAAAAACCAAACACTCCACCTAAATTGAACTACGCTCAGCTTTTGTCAAGACAAATCAGTTCCGGTTTGTGTGCGTCTTGAAATATTTTCTAAAGCTTCGCGAACAGACAAGAGTTGATCAGTTAACCAACGAATGGCCTCAGGATCAGCTGTGAGCATCAGATACACTCAGTCCATCCAGAGTTGAGGCACACTGACTGCACAGACTTTCACTTCCACTAAACATCACACGGGAGGTGTACGGACATTTCTAGTTGGGAAGCAATCTAGCAACGAACCTCACAGAAACACAAAGAAACAGTACTCATCAGATTTCCTTGCTGTGAGACAAAGGCAGTGAGCATTTGCAAACAAAGCTCAATCAACCCTGCAACAAGGACAGAAATCGGAGGAGAAAGATTTGTGTGTTGAATCAGATTTATCATTCAATCTCATCTAAATGGCAGCCAGACTGTGATGACATCTACTTTTACTGCCATCTGGCAGTGTTGCCGATTGTTATGTTGCAAAATATAGCATATTGCTATGGAAATATAGCAGGTGAGAGTATACAGAGTGAGACTCAGAGTATTAATACACACATGCTATAACCTGCTTACGCTAACGTACAAAAGCATGCACCCAAATGGACACACAAACACTGAACACACCCTGCCTTTTCATGATATAATACTACATGTTACTAATATAAATATACAACAAGGCGTTTATTTCTTTTGTATTTTGGATAAGTGACTAGGATAGTGACTTTATTTTAGCAGAGGAGGATGAGCAGTCTTTAAAACAGATAGTGAGGGACGCTCTTATAGTATTTCATCATATTTTATCTACATGCCGCATCTACAGTAAGAAGACATCGTCATCCACTGAGTAAGCATCTGCCTCCTGGCTTGAATGCTACTGACAAATTTATGACGACTCTCTATTCACTGCTTCCCATTTATGTGCGCTCCAATGGCAGCCAGTTACTACCACAGTGTTGTGTATAAATCACTGCAGGGCATCACTTACCAAAACCTCTTTCATACTGAAGCTGTGTGTTCAGTGACGTTATGAGCCATTAGCAAAGCATGAACAAAGGCCATGGCTTTTCTTTTGAAGCCTTATATCCTCAAACAAATATTGTGCCTTCGCTGTGTTCCCGGCTAATTAATTCATAAACTGAGCAACAGAACATTGATATAAGCATGCTTTGACAATGTGGTTTTTTTTGTTGTTTTTTATTTTTTTTTATTTGTTCATTTGTTTTTTAAGCAACTTTTCAACCAAAAGGCATTCATTCAATGGTGGCAACTTTGCTCATTTTAAGGATTGGCTGTATAATCTACACATTTAACCTTTAGACCAGCTGTTGATACTCTTTTTAATCAGACTTGCTGTTTCATTTTTTTTTTTTTTTTCATTTTTAAATCAGTCAAAAATCTGCTTGTTTTGTTTGTTTGTTATACTATTATGCGAGCACAAACTGAAATATAAACAGACTTCTGTGGAATTATGCCGCATAAACACTTCCTTACTTCCAGTCTGCTGCTCATCATCCCCAGCTGGGTCGTAGCCATCCCAGTGACGTCAGACCAAGAAAGCTGCTTCTAGCACTTTCTCTTATGGTCGCAGGAGTCCCCTGCCTGTCTGCATGTGCACAGCTTTAGAAGTCCTGGGACAAACTTAAAAAAGTAAGTCGCTCACTACTTAACGGTCTGTGTATGTTAAAACAATGTAAGAACAACACCCACTGAGATGCTCGGTCAGAAACTTCGCGCAAAGTTTCAAAATGTTCTCCCTGTCCACTGTGAAACACCGTTACCCGACTGTGTCTTGTGTTGCAAACGCGACGAAAATAAACACAGACCTCGCGACGTCGCAACAAGTCGTTGTCATTGCATCAAAAAATAAAAACTCTTTGGTCTGACACCCTAAAAATAAGCAACAGAAGCTTGTTGGGCTCATTACTGTAATGCCATCCCAGCGTGTTCGGGAGGCACGAGGGTTCAACGACACAGTGATGTAAATAAGAGCTTCTGTGGCAACTTGATAGATAGCAATGTCAGATTACCTTACCTCCAGTGGGTCTTAAAGAGGACCGTCACGTCTTCGTATGTGAACGACAATCCACTTGACACAGTGGGATCATGAACAGTACAGAGAGGGGTTGTACGCGTTGCCACGTACAAATCCTACAGGAGGGCTCACCTTAAAATGTCGAATAGATGCGCAGAGACATTCTTCAACAAACATTGTCTTTTGTGTGTGCGTGTCGCATTCAAGTGTACCTCGTAAACTGCAGAGTCAGAAGCTCATTCTGATTTTCCTTCACAGGACAGAAAATTGTTTGAAAAGGTCGTTTAAAACACGATGTGTTTTTGCCGTGCCATCACAGTTTTTGAGTGAAATAGGTCAATTTGGGTAGATAGTGTGAATTATGTTTTATGCGTGGTTTTGAGGTGCTGGGACCTACAGCACAGTTTTCTACATTATATTTAACACAATAAACTACATTTCTATGCCATATTTCACCTATGTTACAGCTACAGTTACTCCTTAATCAGTGTCTGGAATCTAACCCATAATTTAAACAGTCTGGCATTTCTGAAAAACAATGTTTCATCTCAATAAACCACAAGTTGTCGTGATTTCGTTTGGCTCCCTATTAAGTTCAGATTCTAGTTTGAAATGTTTGTTCTTAGAGCCAGCAACTCAAAACCTATTTGCTGAAACTGTTTTTTATTTTTTTTTTTTTTTGCTCAAACGCGTCTTATTTATTTATCTTTTAATCACTTTAAATTATCTTTCTTTTCCTCTTTTTGAATCGACTGTCTCGCATATATGTGAATACCTCTCGTGCGTGGACCTTTTATCCCTAAATGACAGTATTTCCAAGTTTGACTTGCCAATTGGCTTCACTTATGGACGCAAGTAAAGCAGATATGATGCATCATTTTTGCTCTGTTAGAGTCATTTTCACAGCAAACAAAAGCAAATTGACACTGTAGAACTAAAAAAAAAAAGCTTTTTTTTTGCTTGGGTGAGACAATCCAATCTCTTATAATGTTTACGGTAATGTATTCCATGCAGGTCGTCACGTTTGCAATTCGGATTCTTGTTTCTAGTCTATTTTCTTTGGGTGGGTTCAGCACTCTCAGGGGGAAACTATACGCCTTTTTAATTATCTGCTTCGCTCGAATTGTCTCATTGTGGCCGCTGTATTTTATCTTTGATGTTTGTTTGTGCGAGGGGGACCAAAAGAGACTAAAAGAGCGCCCTAAATAAGATATGATGCAATGTAATTAAAGCCAGTTTGATTACAAGGCAAGGAAAGACTTTTTGGGTTAGTAATTTAATGTAACACATGAAAGACTGAGACACAATTGAACATGCACTTCTTGTGACTGCAGTGCTCACATTGAAAATTGTGCATTTTATCCAGGAGATATAGGTTAAAGAAAAGTTTCTTGTTTCTTTGCCTTTAGAATGATTTCAACCAACCAAATTTCCCTGTGAGTAAATTATTATTTGTGTAGCTCTATCTCACAATGGGAGAAACTTTGCAATATTTCTTAAACGATAAAAAAAAACAGCCAGCCAGAGATTTGACTTGAGCATCCAAAGTGAAGGAGTTGAGTTGAAAGTTACCCCAAGGTTCCTGATAGAAGATTTAGGAGAAGATGCAAGGCAAATGAGAGTTTCCATCATCTTAGACACAAATCTGTCAGGGACACAAAGAAGGACCTATGTTTTCTCTTCTTTAAGTTGGAGAAAGTTGTCAGCCCTCCGATTTTCAATAGAATCTAATCACCTATGCGATATCTGTTGCCCGGAAACATCTTGGGGCTTAAAAGAGTTATGACTGAATGTCATCTGCAAAGCAGTGATAGGACATGTCCTTAAAAGTGCTCAGAATGTGCAAAGAGGGAGCAGATATAACAGAAAGAATAAAGGCCCCAAAACAGAACCTTGTGGCACACTCTAGGCAAGAGAAGTGGAAGATGATCTGTACTTAGAAGCAGTCACAGAAAACGATTGTTCAGATAGAACCACTGCAAAGCAGACCCTGGCACACCCACCCACTATCTTAGCTTACTGAACCTAATGTGATGGTCAACAGTATCAAAAGCCTATGGAAGCGAATCGTAACCATAATTCAAATTAGAATGTATTTGCAGAAATGCTTTTTCATTTTAAGAATGTGGCTGCATTATTTGACTCATAAATTAAATTAGTAATCAATAATCCTATTTGCATTTTAATTTTCTTCTTCAAGAGTGCTCAATCTTTCACTTAATTAAAATAAAAAAGAAATAGATATTTGAGATTTAATTTTCAAAATATGCCCCAGCAAATAGATACCGAAATTCAATTTGAAATGTAAAATTTGAAAATTAAAATGCATTTGCAGAAATGCTTTTTCATTTTGAGAATGTGGCTGCATTAATGGACTTATAAATAAAATTAGTGATCAATCATTCCATTTGCATTTGCATTTTCTTCTTCAAGGCTGCACATTATTGCTTTTTCGTTTTCATGGTCTGCCAGCAAAGTACTGCCCATGATTCGAAAACGAAAAAGCAATCTGAGCGGCGCAGCAGAGTGACGTCAGCGCTTCTTCAGCTCCCTGCTGACCGAGCTACCCATCTTGTTCGGTAGGGGGCGGTGTGCACATCTGCATTGCATTACATTTCAAATGTGCCGGGAAATTGATTGAATTGCCGGGTCTTTAGAGGACGCATCATAGATCATGGTGCTCCCTCAAATTGTGCAAACACTGTTAGAATTAGCTGAGCAGGTAGAATCTAATAATATATCTGAGTCTGATGCCCGTGACCGAGTAGAACAAGGCATAGAGCTTGGCTGCATACTCAGATTTACACATTAATGAGGTTGCCATAGTAAACCTCTGTTCAGTCCTGGAACAGCTGGATGCTGTGGAGCCTCAAATGGGACGAGGACGACCAACCATCAACATCTGTTCAGTCCATTGAAAGGTATTTATTAAATTGTTTAGAAATAAAGGAAATAGCGGAGCTGTTCGGCGGAGGCCACCAGACAATCCGTCGGAGGATGCAAAGCAACGGATTGATGTAGCAGACTCCTTATTACTGTTATTTGTAAAGGGACCGTGTTCACAACTAAACTTAATTGTTGCCATTTGATGCTTTGTGCCAAAGTTATAACCTGATCATTGTTGATGTGACTGTCACTAAAAATAACTTTTATAACGTAGATCAGCGGCACTCCCTTCTATGTCCCAACCGGGTTCATTCATGGAACTGGGGGTTTACATCCACTGCTATGTCAGACCTGAGGCTGGAGTCAATCCCAGCTGTCACTGGGCGAGAGGCAGGGTACATCCTGGACTGCTTGCCTGTCCATCACAGGGCCAAATTAAATCTAATTTGATCTAATTAGACTTCAAAAATCCAATCATCTAATCACCAATACACCATGTGGGAGATACAATTGAAAAAATCCATAGTAAGTTAAACCACTTGAAAATATCAATGAAAATGTTTTATGTGCAAATGAAAAAAAATGGTAATATGAAATAATTTTACAATTCATTTTCCAATGACAAAAGACTCAAAGCAAAACAGCTTTTATTTATTTATTATTTATTAACATATTAATTTATGAATTTATGCATTTATTCCCATTCAAATGCAGCAGACCTGCAGTCCATTTTCTAAAAAATGAAAGGATCCATAGCTGCGATGTTCAAAGATGTCCACTAAGTGTCAGCAGTATTCTGTGGATGAAAACTTCTTTCACAGGAAGAACCATCTTTGACTTTTACGTTTGATATTGAATTGATCCTTTGCAGATTGTATTTGGACACAAGAAATCCCTTAATCCAACAGTGTTTTACTTGTATCTTTGCATATGGCCATCTGACTCAGATATTTACTTTTTTTAAAAAGAGTTTTAAACAGACAACCACAGGCTGGTGTATGTTTTGACAAAACCAGCACAATTGAAGCCCATTGAATACCCCACACTCAACAGTTTTCTTGAGGGCTGGGATTGCTTTAAATAATCCAGGACAAACCTGAGAGATTTCTAAAAACAAAGAATCAGACATTAACCACAGCCGACTAATCCATTGTTGACTTCTCACTGTTACTGTTTTGTTGCTTGCTTATTTTGTGATCTTTTTCTCACGAATCTTAATTCATTCTCATTATCTATTCACAATCTATAAAGATAATATGAAGATAAAGGCCCACAGCATAAACAGTGTGTGATAAACCCGTCAACAGATGTCGCTCTTTACGCACTCACATTTAGGAACGCGCATCTTTCCTCTCTAACATTACCTTTTACAATTTTCATTAAAATAACACTGATAGGAGTGTAATACGGAGGTAATCCAGTCATCAGTCTGGTGAGAAGTGTTGTTGTTGTCTCAACAGGAAATGTCTCCTCTTAGCTAACCACAAAAGTATTTGCTTGGTATGCTGTCATAGTTCAAGGACAACACCAGGCACATTTCACCTGAGCAGAGGCTTTGTGCTGTGTAATGAAATCTAAAAAAAGAGACTACGATTAACTGCCAACACAAAGATAACTGAATGTCTGGCATGTCACACATCCTGACAGACAGAAACCCAACAGATATCAGAAAACAAACAATAAGACAGGGCTGAGGTATACGTCATTCCTCCTTAATTTATGGTCTTCGAGGGACTATTATGTGACAGTGACATCAGTGCCAAAAAACAGTTTCTGCCTCCGTCTGGAATCATGACAAAATTACTACAGAAAACCACAAATATGCTTCCACCTATTTATTTAGTTGCGGTTAAGGCCTTCCAGATGTTTCACGTGCTCTGTTAAGTTAAGTTCTTCCTGTACTTGGCTCCTGGGTGCTAAGCTGCACATTTGAGGGGTCACAAGGTGAACAATGCTCCCCTGTCGAGTGGAGATGATTTAAAGACGACACGCACATGGGGAGACAGAGCAGCTCATGGCATGTGTGCTGTTGGGTAGCTCTTCACTCTGGAGCTGTGTCGTACCATCAGAATGTGTGTGAGCCTCTGTGATGGAAAGTGAACACACAGAGAGCGAGGTTTGGGTTTCAGCCATTTTAATCAAACCTCATCAACTGAGTTTAAGAGCTCGACAGGGAGTCCATACCTCTGGGTCTCTTTTTCCACCCTGGTTGGAGGTTAAACGACAATGTAAGACGCAGAGAAAACAAATCAGTGTGTGTCTGGTTCAGTGACTCCAACAAGGTAATGAGGCAGGAAAAAGACACACAGAGAGGGAAAGTTCCCATGACTAAAGAAAGATTTTTCTTACAACCCCCAATGGACTTGAAATCATTAGTAAATCCGTTACATTTTTGTTAAGCAGCACAAATGTCACCTTTTGTTGTGGTTTGTGGACTTAAATTTAGAGCCTTGTGATTATTCAGAGACAGCTGCAGTACCTGAGGATGGGGTGACAAGAGCTGTCTGTCAGCACAGAAAAAAATAAGTCCCCTCAGGACAGCAGAGACAAAGTGTTGTTCACACCACACTGATGTCAAATGCTATTTGGAAGTGATCCTTAACATTTGTTTTAGCAACTATAGTCCCAGATGGGTGACGTTTGACCCCACATACCTTTAGAAATTCACAGGAATGCACCGCAGAGTTAGCTCATGGATAGTTACCCAGACAAAATCAGAATACATCCACTGTTTATACCTACATTTTTAGCTCAAAGTTACAGTAATCTCTTCTGGGAGAGAGCAACAGTCAGGAAGAGAATTACACACTGCAAGGGTAAGACTGAGTCACCAGTTCATCCAGCTGTCAACCTTCTGTGAGGAGTTTAGCTACTAAGTTGTACATGAACTCTGTTCTACAATCAAAATGTCTGATAGCTACATTGTTCCACAGGGCAAAACACATTTGTTTTACAGTGAAGGTCATATGATTACAAGTGACTTGTTTGGTTTTTATTCCCATTCACTGACACCACAAACTCCTCCTAGTTACAAAGGAATATAAGAAAAAAAAACATCATATGCAGTGTTTATTCCAAATTATGTTGTGAAGAAGGACTGCAATAGAAAAAAGTAGAGAGAAAAACATCCAAGCATTGCTCACAACTGTAGAGGATTTATTTGTTTCATTTTGTCAACCAAATGTGTTTTAAACTGTGGAACAACATAACTATTGCACAATGATGTAACACTGATTTGTTGTGAGGGAAACAATTCAAAGCTACAATTAGTATTAAACTTGGTTAACTGAAAAATAGAATTACAAAAAAATTAATCAAAATTATACAAGTTAGCTTTTGCTAAGAAATAGAGAAATTCTGTACCCAATTACTCAAATTTAGGGTTAAGGAGGCAGCTGGAGCGAACCCCAGCTGCCATATGGTGAGAGGCAGAATATACCCTGGACAGATCAGCAGTGTGTCACAGGACCAATACAGAGACAAATGAGACCAACAACCATGCACGCTCTCACTTATTGAAGACATTATATAAGTACAGATATTTATTTATTTAAGATGACTCTGATATAACCATTAAAAAGTGCATACAAATGAAAAAAAGGAAAGAAAAACTACAAAATCTGGGTGTCGCAATAACAACAGGATGACCAGGAAGGATCTTGTCCAAAGTTATAAGTGTCGTTTGTAATTACTGGATGGATCTACTAGTCATATTTGTATGTGTAAAGTAACTTGACATGTGATGTTTAGCAGAGGTGAAAATTCAAAGTAAAACCTTTTTCACATCTGCTGCTTTTCTTCTGTTTCTTTCTTTCTTTTACCCCCTTTGACTCTCCTTTATTGTGAGAGTTGTAGAAGCATGATAATACTTGTGTGTTTAGAAGTGTTTGTCCGGAAGTGTGTGTTTGCACACACCTTATTTGGCCATAGGCTCCTGTCACTGAAACATTATTGAACAATCCAGCATATCAGTGAGTTACTGCTTCTCCAATATTTACACAGCTTCTTTTAGTGACAAACCAGGCAGCCCCAGCAGATGCACAAACAGGTCACAGCCTATCGTGGTTGTGAAATGCAGAAGGAAGGGCGCGAGCCGGGAGGTCGGTCTGTGACCCTTGAACACCCAGCAATTCCTTGTTTCAAAGTAACTCAAGACATTTTTTGACCCGTCCTCCCTTGCAGATGCATGTGATACAGCAATAACTTGTAGTTCTCGCAGCTCAGGGAAATTTGGCTGAATCTGGCATCAAATTGTGTGTGAGTGAGTGCAAGCCTCCCCAATAAACATGGTGATGCTGTGTGAGAAAACAATGATATATTTGTCATTTTAACCCACCCAGTGTTTAATTGAAAATAGTATGAAGTCAACACATTTTAAAGCGTATGTTTGTTAAGAATGTGATGCTTGTGACCCACTTCTAAAAGGTTGAGGTGGGGGAATCTGGAAATGTTTGCCTTTGTGTTACTCCTCCCATTCTTTTAACAACACTGTAAACATTTGGGAACTCACCATACTAACTCCTGTAATTGTGAAAGCGAAAGTGATGGAATCAGCATCTCTCGATCTTAATCATTCAGAAACCAAGTTCCAATAAACGTCTGAAAGTTGGAAAAGTGAAAGAAAAGCTTAAATCATTTATTGTTCTTTGAAATATGGACAAATCCAGACACTGATGCAGCACACTCAAAAAGAGGAAAGATTACTCAAATCTCTGCTGGTGAGATATTGTACACATGATCTTTCCTTTCCTATCTGTCTACAGGCAAAGAACCATGGAAAAGATTAATGACAGCATAGGTGTATGTGTTGATTTAACAACTGCTTTATGCAGTTCAAAAGGATCTGAGAAACTGAGGGAAATATAACTCAGAGGCTGAAAGTAGCTCTCACTACAGCCAAAGAGGATTAAACTGAGGCACTGTAAGGAGTGAAGCAATCCTACCTTGGAAATCATTTCAGTCCTAAAAGACTGCTTCTTTGATTCATTTGCAAAAATATATGGGAGGTCTGACAGCTCCAGAAATTTTGGATCCATTTCTAACACACAATCGGTGAAACCGAAAGACGAATCTCGTTTGCACATAATTCGAAAACAAATTTAGAGTGCATATTGTTTGACTGGCAGGTCAGGAACTAGATTATAGGATGGGAGAAAACAGTGTCCTTACAGCTGAGGTATACTCTGAGGTGTAGCTATTATGTATATACAGGTGTGTGTATATTTTATATTATTGGACACCAATGTGCATTTAAAGGTACGTACACACATTTGTTTTAACTGTAGGATATTGATTTAATTTTCTGAGTATGGCCTATTTCAGTTATTTGTTTTTTCCACCTTTCTTGTGTTAGTTGTGAAGCAAACAGTAAAGAATAAAAATTGAAAAAGTAGGGCAGATACGTAAGTCTGATGCTATGTGACATCACCCTTATATTCAATTACAATCTTGAATATTTTGTTGAGTGTACATTCTTGCTGAATACACAATTTCAGCTGCTCAACAGTTTGTGGTTGTTCACACATTATCTTCCTCATGATGTGCTCTATCATTTAGTAGAGCACATTTTTCAGTGACTATACTGTATCTTATCAAAAAATATGTGGAAGTGAACCAACCAAAACCATCTCCTCCACTCAGTTTCGGTGTAGAATGTAAAAAAGAAAGCATGTATTTAGCCATTACTTACTTTTACTGTAAGTAAAGTGTCAACAGAACCATTTGTGAAAAAACAATTGATTCTGGTTGTTGCCCTCATGAAACAACCTAAATGCAAAGAACTTTTTTTTTGCCTTTTTTTTCTCAGTGCAAATATTAAATGTTAATAATTATTTTTCTCTCTTTAATTGATGAATGATTCTCTGACCAAGTTTGATGAGCCAGAACCCATCCTCACTTGGAAAGTCTAAGCATTTGTTGAATGTTCCATTTATCTCAACATCCTAACCTCTCACCCAGGGGCGTGTCAAGTCACCATGGGGGCCCTCCCGGCCAATGCCCGCTTCATGTTTGCTTCGGTGAATCGAAAGTACGGCAGAAAGCTGGCAAGTCGGGACGAGATTCCAAACGTGTTGCTGCAGTGTCTATGGGGATTTCAGGTTGTGTCACTGATATAGATCAATATCGGCCGTGTCTCATGGGGTCCCTTAACAGCCACTAGCCAGTAACAGCTTGTACGGGCCCTATGCTGGGGTTTCCCGATGCATCGACGTTGCAGTGTCTAAAGCAGTTCAATTATTTTGTTATTGATAAGGACCAATGTCAGCCCTGTCTTGGGGCCCCTTCCAGCTCGGGGCCCTTGCCTGAGTTGCCTGTCCCGTTGCAGTGTTTCTGCTGTCACCAACATTTCTCTTTTTCTTTTCCTGTTTTTAAATTTAAGGTGCATTTATGGATGCTTTTCAGAAGGACGAATTTTGCTAAAATGTCTGTGCTGCCTGTTGTTAATATAACAAATCAATCGATATTTACTTTCAGCTTTGACATTAATGAGAATTCAGTGAAACCTTTATTGATATTGTGCAACACAGATGAGGAACCACCACCCTCCTTTTCTAATTTTACAATCTTATTCTAAAACTTAGATGCTCTTATTGTGTAAATTCAAAATTAAAAGGTTTTTGGAAACTATTAGTTAACATTTGATTTATTGTTCTAAACCTCTTTTCTTTTGTTTACTTTTCAGGGTTCTTTTTAGGTTGAAATAAAAGGAGATAAATGACAAATAAAGTAGATTTTCTCTTCAGTCATTGCTGATAGACTTCTACTACTACTACTTCTACCCGGGAATGCTGGCATCATATTCATATTATCAGCTGACAGTGAAGCCAATGCACCCTTCTCTCCACGGACCAACACCAACTTGGTATATAACACAAACGTAACAGTCATCACTTTGGGGAAGGCCAGTCTAGCACAAGAAGCTTTCAAAACATGACCCTGGAGGCTGTGTCTCCAAAGAGCAACACCATTGGTCTGCAGAGGGCCATGCTGGTTCTTTACTTCATACCGCACAAGGACTGGAAAACTCCCCTCCTGTCTGCTTTTTCTGAAGTTCCCACAGCAATAAAATATACAAATGAGAAAGGCAGATTAACAGAGGCGGGCAGGCCGGGTTCTTTCCTCTCTCTCCTTCAATGGATCTGAAGAAAGGTTGGTGCTCCCTGACCCAGCTGGCAGTGCTGGCAGTGTTGCTTCACACATATTTAAGTACCAAGACATTGATACATTTTATTTTCAGGTTTTATTTTTCATTTGCATTTCATTTAGAAAAGTAATCTTTCTGCTTTCCTGTAGTATGTGTATGTATATATTTCTTTTTTTATTATGACTTGCACAACTAAACCTGAATCTCAGCCTGTTTTTCCAAAGGCTTTTTAGTCAAGAGGGAGTCTGATCTTCTTTGCCTTGTAAATTATGAGCCCAGTAAATCCACAGAAAACATAATTTTCCTTGACCCTGGATTTGTAGCGCTGCTGCTGCCTGTCACATTACGCTGACACGCAGAGCACTTTGCTCTCATTTGAGAAGGGTGGCTTGACTGGTAACAGCACAGGGAGGCATAGAAAAACACACTCCCTCAGACATGTGCTGGAGCAATCTAGGAGAGGAGGGAGGATGGCAACCTTTCAAAGTGGAACTCAGACAGTGAGGTTTGCTCCAGGTCATCTTTCCAGTCTATGCAGTGCTGATCACTTTAGTGCACAAACAGACGATGAGGCTAATATCGCTGAGGATGACTGTGCAGAAAGAGATAATAAAAATCTTTGAACCCTTCCAATCTGATATCTCAAAGTAGATTCAGTCAGTTATATACTAGGAAAATATTGGGTCTATGCTGTTTTGCGTTTTTTTGTTCTTGATGAAAATTAAAAAATATATGCACAGCAGACAAGATGCCACAGGCATCAGCAAAACCATCTGAACTAGCTAGCAAAATAACCCTCCAAATGGCAAACATTAGTGCACCTGTAATTGAATCATGGCCTGCGGTAGAGGAAACGGAGATTAAGTTATATGATAACATCTGACTGGCAGCCTTTAATGAAAGTTCAGCTGCTGACGGGCTCCCTAAATATTCTCCATCTGTGTTGGGTATTTCCTCTGTTTTGTCTACCACTCTTATGTGCATAGACGGGTCACAAATGAAAGACAAAAAAATGAGAGCTGGATCCGTACAGCGAGTGGACCTGGGGTCACTGTTGTGCTCGACATTTGTGAGATTTTGACCACGTTCCACCACCATCATCAGAGAACTGAATGTGTAACAGTTATTTGGAGGAGGACGAGAACTTGGAGGCAAGTAGATGTAGGCAAGTAGGCAAGCAGAAAAGACTTATACTAATAAACTAACAAACAAAAGCAACGCACGGAAGGGTACCCAATGAAAGTCCAAACAAATGCAAAAAGTAAAAATTTGAATTAGGAGAATGAAAGAAAAAAGCACCGGTGAAAGGCAGGTACGGACAAGTTGGACAGGATTCATGTTGACGTGAAGCTTTAATGCTCATAGCTGGGCAGGGCTGACACTTGGATTTGTAGCAACAATTGAGAGCTTGAGAGATTGGCTGGTGCCTCCACTGCCACTTGAGCAAGTTAAACTATTTTCAGCTATAGGATAGCAATACAACAGACTCAAAATTCAGTTTGGGAAACCCCCCCCATTCAAAGGGAATGAGAAGCAATGCCATTTACGCCTTGACACACATACGTGTGATTCCTGCCTTACTAAAGCCTAGTATACACATACAACAGGCGTCCAACTTAAAATCGTGGCGATTTTTTGATAGAAGAAAAAATGGCAAAATGGCATTGGACAGTGTGAGAAGTTCAAAGAATTAAGTTTTAACACTCATGAAACCAAAGATAGAGAGAGACAAATTGCTGATAGTCAGAAATGCATCTTCCTGCAGTGTGACTGCTGCCACGACCTACATTTGCTCAACAACTAATATGAATGTCGCATGGAATGACGTGTTGAATAACTAAAAACAAACCCAAACGCTGTAGATGGAAACCAAATGAGAAAAACACAAGCTGTGGAATTTAAAAAAAGAAGCAAATGTGGTTTAGTTGTGGTTGCAGCTGAAGCCTTGCATGATGCGTCGTAAAGCTCATACTATAACCGTTCCAAGAAAGATGCAGCATGGAAAAGTATAGCAGAGGAATCGTAGCTCCTGGGTTTGTATGAAACCAGGAAACATGTTAACACACATCACACTATTCACTCATAAAACCTATTGTATGTTCACCTGGCACATGGAATTTGTGTTGCTTTTCACAGTCAGAGCTTTCTATGAATTGTCATAGTGGGGATGACAGTGATTTCAAATCCTGACCTGTACGACAGGTACTACTTTCAATAGGGGTCCATAAGCAAGACCCCCTTACGTTACCTGCCTACCTGGGATATGAGTGTAAGTTGCTTTGGATAAAAAGTGCCTGCCAAATACATAATCATAAAACAAAGGTGTGAAGCAACACGCATTGGAAGGAAACTCAACTGAAATGCATGTCGCTGTTTCAAAATAATACAGGAAACACTGTACAACTGAGATACTGAAGATACAAAACAAAATAAAAATCCAAAGACCAGAAGGTCAAGACTTAAAAGAAGAACCTAATGATGAAGGAAAGAGGAGAAAAAACCAGGCTGCAGTGGCTCAAATCTGGTGCAATCTGGTCAGGACTCCTGTGAAAAAAGAGATTTTTAATCTCAATGGGACCTTTTTCCTGGTTAAATAAAGGTTTAATAAAAAAATCTGATCTTGCTAGCATTAGCCACTGAAAAAACAGCAAAAGCCAGCCCTCTTTCTTTTGTTGTCCCTCACAATCTTTTCCTGTAAAGCTTGACAAATCTTTGCCATCCTCTAGGTCCAAATGTCACCATTCAGAAGTGTGTGGTCTCACAAATAGGATTTACATGTACTTTAAGTTGTTATTCCTTTCATTTTCCACCCATTCCTGTGTGTGATGCACTTTTGTGATTGAAATATTTGGGGATAGAAAATTAAAAACATAGTTGACTTGATCCTTTGTTGGGACAAATGAAACAAAAACCTGTTGCTGCTTTTGGCAAGTGTGGATCCACCACAAAACCCAAAGTCAGCTTACCCATTTTAGTTTGGGGACGATGACTGAAAATACAGCTATACAGCTGTTATAATTAAACAAATGATAAATTAACATTCAAATGTGAAATTTAACCCTCGCCTCTGAATAATAGACCATATGAATAAAAGTTATCATGAAAACCACTCAGTTATGGAGAAGATTCACCTTTCTGAGTTATGTGGAGTCGAAAATTAATAACACTGATTTTGCTAAATCTAAAAATCTTCTACTATCTCCATCAAGCTATAATATTTATCTGTATTTCATTCTTGTTCTGAAAGATGTAATACTGATTAGATTTTTTTTAATTCAATGAAGTTAGTTGTTTCTAAGATTTAAATCCTCACAGCCTATAGATAAATTCCATTTGATATAACTAAAATCCACCCAGGATTGCCAGTTTTCTTGATCCACCCAAAAATATATTGCAGATAAAATTTCTGCGCTTGATCTGTATTGCCTTCCTTTTCTACGACGCCAAACTTTTGCCTGAGAAGTAAATCAGTTAAACACTAAATCTGTGCCATAAAATATTTGTCTCCCAGTGGGATATACTCAGTGATGGACCCTGACAGGAGCATGCAGCATAAAAGGGAATCAACATGCGATAGTCTGGAAGTCATTATGAAAAGAGGTTAAACTCTCCCTCTTTTCGTTTCCCTTAAAGCTACCAAAGTCCCTGAAGCCCCCAGCAGGCTGTAAACAGGTTCTAAGTGCATTCTTCAGGGATGGCTCAGAAATGTTCAGCTCCCATCATCCAAACAATGCACACACAAACACACATCCTGCAGATGTGTGGAACACACACACTGAAGCCTTTAAACTGTCTGAGAGTAGTGATGTGCAAGCACAAAGATAAGGCCATGAAGCCGATCTGTTCTTAAACATTTGGAATGCCTTTTCGTTGAAGTCCTCAATGGCTTCTCTAATTTCATTGATCAAACAACAGCAGCAGATCAAACACGTTTCTGTATAATAAAAAAAAGATTTTCCCCAAAATATATTTCTTACAAACTTCCTTTGTGGCAAAAAAAAAAAAGTCTGCTACTGATCACATTGACATCACTGATCACTGATGACATTATCACAAAAATAATAAGCACGTTTTCAAGCCCAAGAAAAATGATGGTCGACAGAAAGTGAATCTGGTCATTAATCATACCAAACATTGATTTATATAAGCCAGCGATGGGAAAGTTGATTTATCTCACATCCATGTTAAAACTTCTGGAAGGGTTAACTGTCCATGCTGAGCCTGCTTTGGTTCAGCTAATGGTTTAGGTGCAAAAGGAAGGCAGCAGGTAAACAAGCCTTCAAGAAATCAAATGAAACAAAAGCCAGGCGCCGGGTAATTTCCTTGGAGCGTGGGAGTGGGTGGCTGTAAGGTTTTTGTGAGTCAGTCGGTGTGTATGTGCTCCGTTTTGTTGTCTCTTTTATGTTTCTCTCTCAGAACTGCTGTTTGACATTCCTGTAAAGGGCTAGACTGAAGCTTTTCAAAATGGCAAAGCGAGAAACAGACAGGAGGAAACAGGAAGGGTAGAAGGTAGCCCTGTGTACCCAATTACACTCATACAATCAATTTTAGTTTCAATTTTTGTCTTGTAAAACCCATCTATGCTTTTTTTTTACTTCAAGTTTTAGTCTGGATGTTATGAAGGGGAGTCAAACTTCTTATCGAAGCAACAACTCCCTCCAAGTTCTAAATTGGTCTGCTTCTCAGTGTATGTTTTCTTCTCCTTAGTGTGTTTGTGTGCACGTGTGTGGTTCAGGTGGGTTGTTATAAACAGCTGCTGACCAGTAGCTGTAATTTGTCCCATGTTTCAGCACTTGTCAGTGAGCAGAACATTACAATCTTGTGATTTGGATGCTGCCCCTGCAAAAGTCTTGTCTGAACTGTACTGTATGTTAAAATCAGTTATTTAGGAGTCTTGTGGGACATGCTTGTTCTGCAGCTTGCTATACAACCAAAAAAGGTTGACAGCTCAGCTGCAGACTAACACACAGAGACAGAAAACGTTTTATCCTGACGTTTGAGCTGTTTTCTGTCTTTTTTTTTCTCCACTTTGGATCATCCCTCTGGCTCCCCACACCCCTTCTTATTTAATAAACCCTTTGTCAATTGACTAGGCACTAGCCATAACACTCTGAGAGCAGGTTTCCCTAAACCTTGAATTTAACCTAAACAGCAAGTAAAAGAGAAAGTTAACAGAAATAGACAGCTAAAGTGAAGTGTATAAATAAAGGAAAAGTGCAACAAGTCTTATTATTTTGGATAAGGGTGCCTCTAACCAACCCTCCAATAGCTAATATCCACTTTAAGTTCTATAAAACTGAGCACACTCAAATATGTAATTATTTCTGAATCACTGAACACAAAAATAAAGAAAAATTCCAAGAACTCAAATCAATAAATTACATCCTCTGACGTTTCAGAAAAATTCCATGGGTTTGTCCATCACATATTATATTGTATTGATCCACCTTTCTTTATTCCTAAAAGGTCAGAGTTCTGAAAGCCTCTGAAATGTCTCCTGTAGTGAGATACCCACTGTACTGTACTGTTATCTGAATCTATTTATTGACATATTTTTCCCATTTGCAGTCAAGTGTTTACAGTCACTAAGTTCATGGGCTTTGATTATCATAACGTCTAAACATTTTCAAGGCTGTGTGTTTGATTTTTGTGTGTGGCTGCGGGCAGACCCAGGGTTCATAATTTGTTTGGCTTTGAAAAACTTTGCAAAAGGATCAAATAATCAAAACGTTGTGTTGCGGTAGTTTAGGAACTGCTTAAAGTTACTTCAGTCAGTGCACGAGATGACGGGAAAATCGTGTGTACATGCGTGTAAGTATGTGTGTGTGTGCATTGCCCATACTTGTATGGCAGTTTTTAACCTTGGCTGGGCTGTACAAAGCACATTTAAATGTGTTTGCCATTCACACATGTATCAGTGCTTCTTCTTTCATGCAGAGCTTATTTTCTGTAACACATGCACATTCTGACTTTGATGAGCACATTGAGGCTAAATGTGGGATTCAGTGTCTTACCCAAAGTGCTGAGGATTTTGTGAGTGTGTGTGAATTGACGACTGTCTTACCCTTTCGACCTATGAAAGCCTCGCTCCTCCCTGCTGTTCTTATTGTTCAGTCGACCTTGTAATGGCTTGTCTCAAATTCAAGACCAAACTTGTCCGATATCCCTTGTGATGCTGATGTCCCGCTTTTCACTAAACGTGTATTCCAAGACAAGGCAGAGTGTGTGTGCATTTGCCTATGTGTATTGGGTAGTCATTGGGTAGTCATCTGTCTGCAGGTGGCTGAGTTGCACTCTTTTTTTAAATGAAATTGGACCTTGGCAATAGTAGAATTGAGAGGAGGTGTTCAGTTTGCTGAATAGGCCACAAAACTATCTTCAGAAACATCTCACATGGCTTAAGGCAGCCCTTTTACTGTACAACTCCCTAATCCCATTAAAATGATTCTAACAAAACAACCCCTTATTCATCAGGGAAGCAGAGACTACTATATGTACAACTGTGCATTCGAGATTGCTTTAAAAGCACAGTGGAGACTGTGTTTATTTGTACAATTATTCAGCTCTGTTTCCTTACACTTCTTAGGCCTTAGAAACAAATATACAGAGTTTTGGTGTTTGTGCTCAAGGCTGGAAAGAGTCAGGCCGAGAATAAAATCCTCCAGAGAACTCGGGTCTTTACAGTATAATTATCTAGAACTCATTTTTCGTGTTACAAGTCTAGCAGTTTTACAGGCAAATGTGAATCCCATGTGTACAGTACAAAGCTTAAGGGGGAACGTTGTAACATTCTCATAACCAACAAAGAAGTTTCCAATTACTTACCACAATTAACAGACAGCTGGATCACAGATCATTCAGCTTTTAAAATCCCTTGGGTCCCATTCACAGTGAGCAATTGTAGGAACACACAGCAACTGGTAAATACCTCACACAATGACACTTCCAATGTATGAACAGGAAGAAATGCAACATTTTTTGAAAGTAGCAAAATGAATGAAAGTAAAACTCTACCATTTAAGGTTTTGCATAAAGCCTGCAACAATGACGTCTGCATGGAAAATGCTAAAGATGGTAAGATGGATGGTTTTTTATTGTTATGTTGAAGTATGAGGCAGCTCTAGATGTAGAGGAATGGAATTTCTAACAACATTTTAAAAGCTTTTTTCACAAATATACCGTAATAAGGACAACAAGTCAATATGGGCACTTTATTCCTTTTCACCATCTGACCAGGTTATGCTTGTATGTTACATTAACAAGTAAACTTTGTATTAAATTTCATTTGAGAATTTTTTACATGAAAGCTGGATCCTTGTTTTGATGTTGTTCATTCATGACTTGTTTGTAGATCACTTAATGAAATTAAAATCATATTGTACTGTGCGTTATGTTTGCATCATAAGTGTATGTATGTATGTATGTATCAAAGTGTCAACATCAGACAGAATGCCATATAAGGATATTTGACAGACTGGCAGCTACAGAGGCAGGCCTGCCAGCTGGCATCGATAGTTGTGGCCTTCAGCTCATTCTGTGGCATTGTACAACTGTAAATACAAACAAAGCAGCGAATGTGCTGAAGTCAGTTGTCAATGGTTAGCTGCACGTGGGAAACATTTTTGTGTCTTTCCCAGGTCAGAGACCTCCAGCACAGGACAAGGAATGCATTGTCATACTGTTTACCTGTTGCAATATATTTGTGTTGTGCATTTGATGATGATTCGGTCAGATTTGAATCCTGATGAGACCTATTTCAAGGCTTGAAGTAAAATTTCCCTCAGTTCATGTTGCTTTCACTAGCACAACTTTGGATTCTATTATGATCTTAATTTACTTTTGTAAATTCCTAAGGCTCCCACAAGGAACCACTCAATCACATGACAGGCAGATAAAATCTGACATCGGCGTGCAACTTGTCATCATTTGGGTGGGTAGTTTCTTACTTGAGTGCCAAATCAAGACTGCTCATGTGAACTTTTATTCAAACAGCCTTTTATGCTTTGGTCTAAAAAGTAATATGGTTCTCAGTAATATGGTAAGCTTACAATGTGTTCAAGTAATATTCAAACAGACGTGGACAAACGTAGCTACTGTCATGTCGATTAGTTTTTTTATGTTTTGTGTTCCTATCTAGTCTTTAGTTTAGCCATGTCTCCACTGTTTTCCTCAGTCTCTCTCCTGCCCTGCCATCAGCCTCATTCACGTCACCTGTGGTTTCCCCTCAGCTGCCTTCACTCACCAGTCACCTCCCTTCAGTATTTAGTTTCATATTCAAGTTTTATTTTTTGGAAAATCTGCATCCGGGTCCTTCCTCACCACCATGGTACACACCACCGTTATGACAGCTACAACATATTTTCTATGCATAACATCTATTTTCATTATCATCATGACCCAGATGCATTCCCGGGCCTTTAAGAATTGAGTATGTATCAAAGTGTTTTGCAAAAGAACATATGCTTTGAGGGAATTGTAATTCCTTCTAGAGGTTGGATATTCTCTCTGAGGTTGCAAGCAGTTGGCTAAGGTTAGGGGAAGCTCATGGTCTAGGTCAGTACGAGAAAAAAATAAGTGCAGTAACTTAAGCAAAGTCCCAATTGAAATTTATGACATTGCACACTCACACAAAAATGCTGACTATGAATATAATAGATAAACATACAAGGACAATAGATAACGTGAGCCAAACCTTGAGGGTTCAGATTACAGTACCGATGTGTAGAATGTACAGTGTTGCTTGTTCAATATAATTATAACAGCATTATGCATTATAACATTGTTAATAATTTCCTATGTGTGTGTATATATATGTGTGTGTGTGTGTGTGATCTTTGTGTGAGAAACAGCAGATTTTAGCAAAATAAAGCCTGTGGTTTGCAGTTCTTAAACAGACTAAATGAAAACAGGTGTTTCTTATTTTGGCATTTTAAATACAAAATAATGTGTTTTGTGTTTATTTTTATGTTACCCATATTTGTTTTAAGATAGGCATTTTAAGATGTTGCATATATTTCTATTTTGAAAAATAAGCAACGTTTAGGAGTCAAAACAACACATTTCCATATTCCCACACATCTCAGAGGCCCTCATCAGTATTTTTCTGCATCCATGACTACGTTCTTAGAAAGTGTAGTTTCTTAGAGAGTCTATGACTATTCAGCCAGCTATTCGAATCTAGGTTTACTTTACACAGTATGCTCCTCAGTTTTTCAAATGCCACCCCAGTGTCTGTGGCACTGTCCTCTGTTTGCTCTTGTTTCACTGCATGGATTGTTTACAAGATAATGTAGAACTGCCTGAGAACTGGTTTGAAACCCTAGTCCTAGATTAGACTGGCTCCCTCTGGTATAATGAGGGGCCTTGGTGTCATTTGGGTTTTTTTTGTTTGTAACACTGGAGGGAGGTTATCTATAGGTTGTTAGCGTTTCAGTAGAAGGTTTGCTTGGAAAAGCCTGATGACTCATCATGGTGAGTTAATTAGATGTGTTGGAGAAAATGAGACTTGGAAAGAAAGATGGGTAGAAGAGAAAAGGGATCAAGTAATCCTCACCAGATTTTACAATTTAAGGTCTCTAGAATTAAACATTGCCGCATATTTCATTCTTGTCCAAGATTGTTGCTGTGAATTGAATCAATTTAATCATTACCCAGAATTTTCAGGGCAAACACAGCTTGGTTAGCTTAAGGGAAAAATGAAGGAAGATGTTAATGTTACTGCTTTGCAACTGTCAAAGAGTTTGTTGTCATATTTTGGAATAATCACTTGTTTAAGGCAGGGGAACAGCACTGGTGGTTTTTTAACACACCGGTCGGTCCAATACTCTCAGTGAACAAAGCCTTAATTACTGTGGATGCTGGCTTATTAATTTACAGTAACAGTTTTTCACTTTCCAGGTCCAGAAGCTGAAAATCTCTTTGTTACCTGTAAGTTAGCATAATACACTGTCAGAATTTTATGTTTCTGTTACTTGACTATTAACACTGTAGTGTCCAATGTGTTGACATTCTTGAGCTCTTTGCGAACTTCCTCAATCTAATGCTGCCTGTTTTCGTGTGCTATTTTTGAATAGAATATGATTAAGCTGGTAGTGGTGAAAGTGGCGAAATCCTTAAGGTTATTCAGTTACAGTTTGCACAAAGAGCAAGCATGGAGAGGTATGTTAAATTTGGTTGTGCATCAAAGGCTGTGAAACCGTCTGTGTCTGTGCGTCATGATTCCTGGAATATCTTGAAGCTTTACTTCATACTGTGTATGAATAGGTATGTGAATGCCATTATGCAACTGCTCACAGCTTTATTCAGCAGAAGACTCTAAGAGCAGCAATTTATCTTTATTCTGCAGTTTTTACGGTTCTCATAATGATCCTACATGTCCTGATGAAGGCAGAATGAAATGCTGCACACCTTAGAAGCTCATTTTTCTTTTGGTTGATACCAAGCCTGCACAATGACTATGGCTAAGGTGGATGAGAAAGGTTTTTACACTGTATGATCATTCATTGTTGACATAACGAGCGGATGTGTTTTGTGGTCAGTACATATCTACACCTCCAGGTCATAGACAAGCCCCAGAAACCAGCTTGTCTTTCTGATTTTACTTTCTCCTGTTAGGTTTATTTTACAAAGAATTTAAGCATGTTTTAATCAAGTCACTCTAGTGCGTCACATCTCACAACAAGACTTTGGGCAACTGATGTGATGTGAGCAAAAACTCCATGGCCAGATCATCTTATACACATCCTGAGATCACATGTGTTTGTCCTTTGTTATTGTTACAAGATTTCACATGGGAATATCAATTCTTCAGCGCTGTTGCCGATCCAATTTCTTATCAATAATTTACAGATACAGCTAACTTGTAAACTTAATCTCCATGTCCAATGTTCCCAGTTGTTACTATAATAAAGTGATGCAGTGCAATCATTAACAATTTTATGGCAACTGACACTTCCTGGATGGGGAACTTCTATATTACAGGAATTAATAAGTGTGTAGTGAGGAATCACAGCACATACTGTAATATACAACGTAATTCCACTGTAATATTTTATTGTTTCACTGCAGGGTGGTTTGTTTAACTTAGCTTCGCTTGCTTACATGTCGGCACACTGCCTGGCAGGTGAGTGAAGATATTCTTCATCTTCAAGTGTGTGTCTTGTATTAATGGCCTGTACTTGAAGATCCATTCACATCTGTTTGTTATTCCAACAACAGTTGGGCTACGCCACCACATTAAATATTCATTGCTAGCATCTGGTCAGTGTGCATTTCTTCAGCCAGGAAATGTAGCCAGTCTGATGATGGATAACTGTGTAATTCAGGATTTCTATCACTTTTCTCACCAGCTTGGCAAGCAAACACCTCAGAACTGATGCTGCAGTTACTCTGGTCTGAAAATGATTGATATGGATATGTAATTTATCTTAGTTTAATATTTTGTAGAGTTTGTCATTTGTTTGGCATGAAAATATTTAGGCACAGTTGTTCATTTTTTTTTCTACACCAGTGCAAACACTTGATCTCCTTTCAGCAGCATGCACAGGACATTTAAAGACTGACATTTTGATTTAGGACTAAAGATTTAAAACAAAGAACAAATGTACCCTTCATAAAAAGATTAATATTTCCTCTGGTTTCAAATGTTTCTCCCTATTCATTTTCTATAATGACATCAACCTGCTCAAGTTAAGAGTGTAAGTCCTCAGCATTCCTTTGAGATGGCTCTGGGGCTGCTGTGGTCACAAGTTATGAATTCATCTGTTTTTCATCTCTGACTCAGCAATATTGCAACCACATCAATTAAGCTTGATGATTTCCCTGCAATTATTTGCTTTTCCACAGGGTGCTCCAGGCACAGTACTGCAAGTGGCACCATTGTTTTCATCCCATGTCATTACGATGAACTAAGAATTTTCAATGCAGGGGACATAATGCTTCCAAATGTTGTGCGAGCTGGAAAACAGGTTGAAAAAAAACAAAAACGTTTTTCCAGTTAATGCAGCAAAGCTGTTCCCAGTTGGGAGCTACATCTCCTGCCAGATTTGCCAGCAGCTTCTTAACTTCAGACAAAGTAGTTGCTGTTTTTCTAAAACCTGCACACTTGATGAGATTCTTGTGCTTGGATATATTTTGGACTTTAAGTGCAAGCTTCTTATTTTTGCTTTGGCCGCTCAAGAACGACAAGGTGGAAACAACACTGATACATGGTTTGCTTGGTTTCTGTGGTAAACTTATCACCTGGTTAGATCTGTCAGATATTAGAATTCATTTTGAGTCTTTGAAATCTATTTCTGTTTTCAACCACCTTGCAAATTTACAATATTTGCTCTCATGTTAGACTTGCATTGGGCTCCACTGATTATTTAGCAGCTCAATGCTCTGCCAGCTTTAACAGCTGGTTTACCAAATTTTCACTCATGTCTGGGACTATAATCCTCTATAATCAACTATAATTGTTAACCTTACTTAACATACTTTATTTTCCTTGTTTGAGGTTGCATGGTGGTGTGGTGGTTAGCACTGTCACCTCACAGCAATAGGGTTCCAGGTTCAATTCCCAGCTAGGTCCTTTCTGTGTGGAGTTTGCATGTTCTCCCCGTGTATGCGTGGGTTCTCTCAGGTACTTGGCTTCCTCCCACCATCCAAAAACATGCATGTCAGGCTAATTGGTTACTCTAAATTAATCCTAGGAGTGAGTGTGAGCGTGCATGGTTGTTTGTCTCTGTGTGGCCCTGTGATGGGCTGGGACCTGTCCAGGGTGTACCCTGCCTCTCGCCCAATGATAGCTGGGATAGGCTCCAGCCCACCCGTGACTCTAAATTGGATTAAGCGGGTAAATAAAAAAAATATATAGATGTCTAATAATCATCCTTTGAACATAGTAAACACTTGTTAGATGGCATTGTTCTCACTTCATTAACAGTGACATGAACATGAATACCCTGGGAGCGACGTCACCAGCAGTGCACATTTAGCTTTGGTCTCATGAAGTCTACTTCAGCCATTGAGGGACTTAAACTAACGTCTATTGGAATACTCTACACATTCTAATTTGTATTAAAGGAATACCCTGTTAGCTGTAATCCAATCAAGCAACCATATGTCAAGATTTGGAAGTACGAACAGGTGACTTGTCCACAATAGTCATGTTTCCATCAATGTTTTCAAATGGAAACAAGTCTTGTGTAAATTTACTACAAAAACAGGCTGAAATTCAATCAACAGCTGGAGGGAAACATGGCTTGTGTCTGTCTGTCTTTTAGTAGTCTCATCTTTTCATTTTCCGTGTCTTTCTAGAAACAGGATTGATAAGACCAGTGTGACTGCACCAAAAGAATGAGCTAAGTGGGCCTAAACGCTCTGAGGGCTTTTAGGCCCACTGAGGGGGGACCTGAACATTTGTTTTAGAATTTCAGTAATTCCTTTCCAACTACATAAAATCAGATCTGAGATGGCTGGTTGCTTTAAAACTCTAAATTTTGTTCTGTGTACTTTCACATGTTTCAAACATGAGAATTGAAATAAATCATTTTCTACTTTTTGGTCTTTGGATGAATGAAAAATTTTAAAATACTGATGTATACCATTCCAAATGCATGAAGTAATTTCTCTCTTGAAAAACCAAATACGTTTATTAGACACTGCTGGATATAATCTGGTAACATTAACAATTACTACACTCTGTTACAACTTGTGAAAAGGATGTGGTATCAGGTTTTGTGCAACAACACAGATGACATAATTCTCACCGACTGCAGAGGGAAAACCAGACAGTGGCAGACAGCTCATGATTACAGCACGGCTTACCTTACCTGCGTCCCTCACATTCTTCATGGCTACGTCACACGACGGCAACATCAGAAAATATATGGATTTGCAGTGCTTTGAAAGTACCTCATAGTTTGTGCTGTGGATGAGCCAAGGGATGATTATTCGAGGAGAAAGAACAGAGAGATGGGAGCTCTCTGTAGTTTGACTCAGATTTATAGCAAACAGACTTTGAAGAAGATGTCAGGCTGCTGATCTGCTCAATAAATCTTCAGTACAGACTACAGCCTTCTCAGCCTTTCTTGCTCTTTGGTTAGTCATCCCTTGATGTATCCGGGGCAGTAAGTGGAGGAGCAGCCCATAAAAGCTGTTTGGGGACACCTTTGGAAACATGATCATTTGTTTTGTTTTCATGTCTGTACAAATGATTGTGTGGACATACTGTTTCTTTTTTACAATGACAAGCTTCTTTTGGTGGGATTATGATGAAATAAGACTGTGGGGCAGTTAATTTTGATTAATGACTGGTGAACATACACAACTACACATGTGGTGTTCTGCTGCGTGATGATTCTTTCTCTTATTTAGTTGAAATGCAACATGCTTGATTGCTCATTTTTCCTGTTTGTTTTCTGTAGTGAGAGCAGTCACACTCCCTGCATCGTTACCTGATGCCTTCTTACTTACTGAACATTCTCTCTGTTGCATCACAGCTCCTCATTGTGCAAAGTGGGTAAATTATGTTGAAAATGCTTTTACGCACATAATGCCAATACACCCAGTGTTGATCCACTTATCTTTCATAGTTCATTTCATGGATTAGGGTCTGATTCAAACTGACTCAGATTTTCAGACAGGACTCCACGTGTCTAAAAAACGCACACCATAGAATGTCTGTGAGGTCATCTGCAGAAGAAAAATCTTGCACTGTGACTCACACAGTAATTGGCTGGGGAAATAAAGGGATCACAAACTGAGACACAGAGGATACTAGAATATCCACTAACAGATGGCAAAACAAGAGGTCTTGTCTGCCAGTGAGGCGTCCAAATTACTGAACAGCATCTCTATTGTTACTCTATGCTGCTTAAACCTTGCAGCTTTTTACACTTTTTGGTTATACTTTAATGAGTAACCATGAAATTTGGTACAGCTCCTGTCAGAAGTTTAAGGTAACTCATCGGACATAATGTCATGGCAAAATTGGGTGTGGCCCTGAGATGGACTAATGGACCCATCCACGGTGTACCCCGGCTCTCGCCCGATGACCGCTGGGATAGGCAACCCGACCGACGGATTAAGTGGGTATAGAAAATGGATGGGTGAAAGGAAAATCATGTCTTTGAGCTGTTGTTCTCTGGGCCATTATGTGCTTGTTTTAAGAAAAAAAAACTGAGAGTGGAGGAGTTAACACAGGATCAATATTATATAGATAGCATAAGAAATATACACACTCAGATTATTCATTTAGTGGTGCTTAAAGTTCTAACATGTCTTTCAACTTGCCAAGGCCTCGTAACTTCCTCATGGTAAGTGACTGCAGCTGTTATCTCCTCTGTGCCAAATTAAAAAGTTTTTGTTCGACAGAAATCATTTGACTGAAAACCACATTGTTTAATAGGAATATCCATGTAGCTCAACATAAATCTGAGAAAGATAATTGCAGATTTACACAAGTCAGGAATTCATATTGTAGCCATTTCTAAACAACAGCATATTCCTAACATCACTTTAAACAAGCGTTCACAAAAAAAAAAGATTTGGATGTGTAGCCGCTTTGTCAAGTGCTGGAAGAGGACACAAACAGTCACCTTCAGCTTAGGGGGAATTTTCGTTTTGGGTGTCAGAGACAACTCAGAGACAATCAAGGCACAGAGCTATCAAGAGCTATGAGCTAAGAGCTACCAGTGTCACTGTTAACAGGCAAGCAAGATTTACCTCCACATGGACCGAGAGGCTGCTTTCCAACAAAGACGCTCCAAAAACAACACCTTCAAGGTTGACTCAAGTTATAACTGACCACAAGAACAAAGAAAAAGCCCTCTGGAGAAACGTATTTTTGGGAAGATGGAACTAAAGCCCTTTTACACAGTATGTTCACGGTGGAACTGAGGAGCCTTTGTTGCGCTTCACCATTTCGTTTACAAGGGAATTTGGAGTTGATGCACCTTTGAGCTGGTGATAGAGGGTGTCTCAGAGCTGAATTGGAGTGGAGCTTGCTGTTTGAATCTAAGTGCCCATTGATGGTGCACGAAGCTGCCTGAGTTTGGTCCGTATGAGGAGGCAAAGGAGAAGAATGACAGCTGAACGAGGACAGGTTTTTTTCTCTTTGTTCTTGGTGCTGATATGGACTAACCGCAGTACAAAAGCCCTAAATATTGGGTTGTTTGATCTAAATGATCAGAGGTATGGTTGGAGGAGTAGAGGTGTGGTAGTAAACCCCAGCAGCACTCATAAACTGCACAAAGTGGATAGAATAATATAAAGATGTAAGACTACACTACAGATCTTCCTCAATCTACAGTGGAAGCTTTGAAACAATGAACACAATATTTTTCAAAAGGATAATGACCTCAAACACCTAATAATGCTGGTTATGAAATGGAAACAGGAGGCTAAAATTTTGCGTTTGGAAAGTCCTTTAGAAAATTCCGACATACATGTCCACATATTCAGACTGTGCTTAGAGGTCAGGTCTTGACTCTTAATCAACAAATTCAATTGAACTGAACCACTCCTGCAAGGACAACTGGTCAAATATCCAATCTGCCAGATGTTTTCTGATGGATACAAAACACATTTGTTAAAGCTGCAACTTGGAAATGGGCACTTTGCCAAAGATCAGTTGCGCTGTATCTTAGACTATTATATTTTAGAGTATGCTTGTATAATTTTGACCCTAAATTAATGACAGAAAGACCCACAGTCACAAAACGTAAATGTTTTTTTCTTTTACTCAAGTGCAGCTTTCTGGCCCCAGAAAAAGGAACAGGCCAAAGAAAATCATTGATGACCATAAAGAATGTATTTGTATCTCATACTGTAGCTACAGATAACCTTCACAGAAAAAAACTGTCACCCTACATGTTCAAAGTTGCTCACTAAACCCTGCCTTTAAATCGGAAGTTTTTGTTTTTTAAACCTGGACCTTATTTCTGGCATAAAATGCGTTCATCTACTCATCGATAACATTTTGGTGAAAGTCGGTGTCCTTTATACTAAATAGCAGCTATTTAGATCACTCGAGATCCGCAAATATCCATATAACGGGAGTGAACGGAGCATAGAGAATACAGCCTCTAAATAAGGCATTATTTGTCTTTATTTCACCAATACTTTAAGATGAATGAATGAATAGACGTGTACTATAGCTCTGTTAGTTCAGAGCTGCCGTGTTGTTGTTATTGGGGGCTTTCTACACCCGGGCCACTTGGGATAAAGTCATGCACAGTTTATTTACTCCGTGCTCTGTGACGGTCGGCTATCTTCACACGGAGTTTGCTACTGCTAGTTTTGTGCAACATGGCAGGATATTTATCAAATTTTGATGACGTGGATGACGACTTTGAGTACGATGGATGTCCTTACCGTTTTGAGCCAGAAGCAGAGAGAGAAACAGCTGGCCATCAGCGCAACTAGCCAGAGCCAGGCCGCGCAGAGGAAGCCTGTGAAAGCTGAACTCATCATTTTATTTGGACAGTTTGGAAATACGCAAACACGAACCATGTTACCAGCAGTAGCAAACTCCATGTGAAGATAGCCGACTGTCACAGAGCACGGAGTAAATAAGCTGTGCTGCAGCGGCGCGCGTCAATTTATCCCAAGTGACCCGGGTGTTGAAAGCCCCAATAACAACAATACGTGTTGTGCCAAAGTAGTTATCCCCGCCAAGATATGTATCCCCTGACGCGGGAGCGCGCATTCACTCAGTGCAGCTCTTACAAACTATTTCCCCCTACTTCCAGACAAAAATAACAGTATGTTGGTTATTTAATACATGCTTCAAAAATCAGTTTCATAATACAACTGCACTGAGTGCCCACTCCCACGTCAGGGGATACAAATCCTGGCGGGGATAACTACTTTGGCAGGACAATTGTAGCTCTGAACTAACAGCGCAATAGTACACGTTCACTCATTTATTTATTCGTCTTAAAGTATTGGTGAAATACAGACAGATAACGCCTTATTTAGGGTCTTGTCTATGCCCCGTTTACTGCTGTTATATGGATATACACGGATCTCGAGTGATCTAAATAGCGTCTGAAGGACGCCGACTTTCCCCAAAATGTTAAGAAAGAATAGATGAACTTATTTTATGCCAGAAATAAGGTTCAGGTTTTAAAAAAACTAACTTCTCCCTTAAAATAGGAGCCAATTCAATTTAGTTAAGACAGTGAGTACTCTTTGTTTCTAAGTTTAACCTAATAATTACAGTCTATATTTATACAACCTTCAATTTAATGTAATAAGAATGAAAGCATAAAAATGTCACAGTAAAATGCTAAATAACACAGAAAGTGGTTGACCTAGATGAATAAAAGCTAACCTTTAATGACGGTTGAATGAAAAGTGAAGTGAAGAGAAACTGAGAGGAAATAAATAGATTTAAAGTCAGGGGGGAATCACGCAGTTAACTGATGTGGGACCACAGTTCAAGCAGTTCTGGGACTAGTTCACTTCCCCCGCATTTGCACCTGCAGCATTAAAACAAATGAGTTCTCTGGCCCTTTTTTTTTCAAACAGTTGACAACTTGACATATCACTCCACTGAAGGTCCCCTCCTACTCCGCAGCTTTTTGACCGAGTGAAGGCGGGCAGGACAGCCCGTCCACCGACGTCAGAGACGGCTTCGTTATTTAAACCTGAGTCTAGAGCGGAGGAGGAAAGTTTTCAGCGCCGACACCGCGTTGCCTAGCAGCTACGAAGAGGACACGAGATAGTTCACGTTCACTTATTCTTTCATACCCGAGGAGCCGCGGACTCTCTCCCCTTTTTGCCTGTCATCTTCCTGTTTATCTTTCGCAGTCTTCGTACCAAACATGCCACAGACCGTGACACTGAAGGGACCCTCTCCGTGGGGTTTTCGACTGGTGGGAGGACGGGATTTCAGCACACCGTTAACTATCTCCAGGGTAGGTAGCAACTTCCCTGCCTGTGTCCATTCATTGCTCCGTGTGGAACAGACTAAGAGACTCGGGACCTCGCTTGGCTTTGAAAGTTTGAATTCAGACACACCGCGGGTTGCTCAGTCAATGAATTAAATGAGAGGCCACACCAGGGTGTTTTCTCTAACAGAAGCGTATAAACAGGAGCAGTGCTCCAAAAGCGGACAGATGGTGCCGTCTATTTTCTGGCAGCTGATTTGCCAGCGCAGTTCTGTCATAGCAACTGACCGGCGCGTGAGTTATGTGTGATCAATATCCCCAAGAGAGGGGTAAAGAATCCACACCGTAAATGCGAATGTTTTTTTTATTCAAATTCCACAGAATAACCGCGTTTGCCTCATTTACAGTTTGAGCAAAGTTCAACCAAGATCAGCTCGTGCAAAAAAGTTAGCCCCTATTTTGGAAATGATTCAAACAAATCTGTTATTTTTATATAAATGATGTAACTTCGTTTCCCCATTTTGACTATGTGACTGTAAGTGCCCTGAGGTGCTATTATGACCGTTTGGGAGCAGAATTGAGAGTAATGATTATCTAAGTAGACCACAAATTTGAACTAATCTTTGTTTAAAAAAAAAAAGAAACGCATAAGTACTACTGGCAAAGCTTCGTGAACTTCCCTGACCCTCTCAATGTGGGTCAGGAGGCAGTGTGCTGGTAGTGGATCTGGCAGTAGCCATCAGTTCATCCCAGCCAGGACAAACACAGCCTGGTCTCGCTGCAGGGCTCACAGCAGGGACAGAGGGAGGCGGGTGGGTTTTTTTTTCTGACATTTGTTTTTCATCAGAGCTCATTGGTGCTGCTGAGGGATTCCAGGTGTTGTACTCCGCTGTATCACCAGGCCCAAACTGGCCATTTAACTACAGGGCACTCCAGTTTCTAACCAGAGGTGTCATTTCTACATTTACAGCAGGCGATTAACATCTTTGAGAGGGGCAGAAAACCCTGTAGGTCACCCAAGTGCGCTCTGTTAAATTTATGGAGGAGAAAAAGGAAAGAAAAGGTGTGATGCTGCTTTGACTCACATGGCGCGTGCAAGTCTTGACGGATATACGTCTGCAGGTTAACGGTTACATCACTCTCACATTAGCGAGACTCCCTTGAAAACTTGGCACCTTCCACTCTGTAAATCAGTGTGAGGCAGCTGATTTTGACATCCAGAAACCAAACATACATGACATCAGCACTTCTTGTAATGCTTTTTTTTGGTGGGAAGCAGCTTTCAGTTGATGGAAAGTTGTCAAAATTTGTGCTTGAGCTTCATGTTCTCTGCAGAGAGTATGCTCAAAACCATCAGAGAGCCTGCAGCTCTTTGTGATGCGCAGGGACTGTAGATTCCAAATGTTTCCTTGTGCAGTTTGCAGTTATGTTGGGCGAGTTTCTCACCCATTTATTTTTGCATACTAGTATGACAGCCAATATGAAAAGTGTGGCATGCACAGGGGAATCTATCGCAATAGGGAGTGTTGCATAACTTTGTCGTGATGGCATTGCTGAAATTGATTACATGCTACACTCAACAGAAAGTTACATAGCAAAGATGGCAGTAAAAACCCAGCGCTCGCTTGGAGGAGCTGCTTGCAAGACTTGATTGGGGATTTCTGGTTAATTCCTAAATGTTGGCTTGAAAATGAGAGGGGGAAGCAGCTGTTGAGATGCAGGCATATTTAGCAAAATGTGTAATGTTGGAGGCATAAAACACACAGTGTGTTGGCAGCAAATCCCAGGATTACACTACCTCCTAAATACTTCTTCACTCTCTACCAGACGTTGCAGCTCACTTCAGTGCACAATTGACATCACTTGCTCTCAAAGATCAGCTTACTTCGCAAATTGTGTTTTACTGTCATGACTTGATAATTGTTTAATCCTGGAGTTTTATTTTTCGGTTTACGAGCAGATAAATCAAACTCAAGGAGAAGTAATTAAAAAGAAAAGAGAAGAATCCTTTCGCTGTACGTCATGGGAGCTGGTCGAATTCTGAATCTGATGTAATTTATTGCTGCTGATATGGAGGAGTATCTCCTGAGCTCACTCTTGAGCTTGTTACTTCTTGCGGCAACGTGCAAACCCAGAACTGCAATTCAAATATGTTGAATGGTGACACAGAAAGGGATGCACAGAGGGAGTTTTTGAGTTTGAGTAATACCTCGACTTGCACTAGTGATAAATATTTTCCCTTTGACTTAACTGTCGAGTGCCAAGAAGCACCTGCAGTTGGAGACGAGGAATGTTGTAAATACCATGAAACGAGTTCTGATGCCATCAGCTGGTTGTGTTCCCAAGGTGTTAATGTTTGAGGGTAAGCCCTGCCAGCTCATTAAAAACCAAACTATTGAAACCTGGAGAGTCGGTTTGAGTCTGGAAACATTTGTTTTTACAGTGTGTGCTCGTGGTGCGTTGGGCCGTTCAATGGCTTTGTGCGTGAATGAGAAAGATGGAGAGCCAGAGAGGCATAAACGTATAAATCACTTGATATAGATGCAGAAGCATTTCTAGTAAACGTGTTGAATGTTGCTGATGTGGTATTTGCACGTCATTGTCGCGCTGACTTCCAGGCAGAAGGTGACGCAGGATGCTCGTCCCTTCTGCCAGCTGGCAAGCAGTCGTTCACCAGCCAGGAATTTGCACGTTAGCGTTGGATAAATAATGATTCATGCGTGCAGTGTCCAGCATCCCCTCTGACACCTTTATGGTCATCCTTCTGTGAGGCCACTGCTGGATGGAATCCTGAGAACGGTCAGTGAAAGTAATCAAAGTAATCTGTTTGAGTGTGTGCTACATTAGTGCCTTTTGCACATGGGCCAAGATTTGTCTCTCAGTCAGCTAAAAGGACCATTTTCCAACATGGCGTAGACCTTATTAGAGGGTCTATTTTTATGGCGAGCAGTGTTTTCCTTACTATAATAAACTGTTTTTTAATGCCAGCATCTAACCAGGTGGGTTTAGGAGCAAAAAGTTAACATTGTTTGTTTGTAAACCAAACAGAAGTTTGAATTGAAAGTGAAAAGCACTGGATTTCATGGACAATGAAGCCTGGACGTCATGTCACCTGACTGGATGAGCCATTTGCAAATGTCACTGCTAAACACCGGTCTTGAAATATTGTGTTTTAGCGTGTTTTAGCCTGTTAAAACGGGCAGATCATCCTCATGTGACAGTGCCATAAAATTATGTGTTTGACAGATGAGTTCATTATTTGATTGCTCATAAAGATGTTTCAAATTCATCTGTCAATGCTATGTTACTTTTTGTTATGCTATGACGTAGGAATGCACGGTTATGCTGGCCCAATATCAGAGCTGCTCTCAGTATTCGGTTTGTTGACTATAGTTGGCTATTGACGAGTATGATCATGTCAAACAAAGGCAGTGGCTGGTGTCTATTGGGTGTATCCTGGTTGTGTTGCATTGATCTGATCCAGACCGTTTCATTTGGATGAGCGCTTACCCATTTCCAACAGTGAAAAGTGAGACCTAAACCCAGCTGCAAGACGTAGGCAGGCCTGTTTGGCAACAGTTTCTCAGCTGATTTCTATTAAAAGGTTAGCATCAAATTTACAAGTTATCAAAGGAAAGCTTTGTGTATTAGCCAATGTAATAGTAGGCTTCTTCCCTTGTGTATGGTTGGTACAAATATAATCCATCCTTCATGCAAAGAAAGCTGGTAAAACACATCCAAGTTTTCTGTCATTCCTCTCTTTCTGATTGAAACAATATGCTTAATCCCCTTCATTTTGACAGCGTTTAAGTCCCCTTGCTGTCACAATGATTGATGGCAAACACGACTCATTTAGAATCAGCTTTGAACGCACACAGCCGTTCCATCATGATCCAGACTGTCTAATCACGGTCTTCTTGCACCCCCCTGCAGTGTTAAGCCTAACGTTAAACAGACAGAAAACCCACTGTAGTAAGAGTCTGAGCAGAACGCAGATCACCTCTTTTCCTACAAAGCAATGCGTCTCCATCTTATGATGGCACTGAAATCGCAGAACATCTAAATGAGTGCTTTAGCAGATGCATATTCCCTGAACTCGATGTCCTCTGTACCCTTTAATCTCCACCACATACCAGAGGACATGTGACCTAAAGCCACACGGGTCCTTTCTCGGACTCTGCTGACTATGATGGCCAACTTTAAACTTCACATTGACCGTTCTGCTCTTTCAGCAAGAGTTGAAACTGCTGCAGCCTGCTACAGCAGGTCGAAGCATCATGGGAAAAACCCTGATTCCAAAGCAGATTTACACGAATTGCTGCTTGCTCACTAGTAACTTATGTGTAATATTTATCTTTTTTTTCATATCCATTCAGTGTTGTGCAAGTTCACATTTTACAGGAACTATCTCAACGTTTACTTCACAAAGATTAAAATTGGAAGTTCATGGTTCACCTTTTGAAATTCTGAACCAAGTTAAAAGTAATTTATCACTCTGTTTTTTTCTTTTAATCTTTTTTTAGCTTCCCTAAATTCTTGTGCTGATATGTTCCATCATGTTATGAAGTGCTTGGATGTGGGCTCCATGGCCTTCTGAGCAGATTATTTAACAAAAAAACTAACTTATTAAAACAGGCCAGCAGCTGTGGGACAAAATCATGCTAAGTAGCAGTGCATGTCTCAGGCGAGCACAGAGATTTGCCCCAAAGGACAAATGAAAAAAATCAAGTTACTTTGCTTGTATTCCCTTCTGTTCTGTCATCTATCACACCTGCCAGATTCTGCTGGCAGGCCTCACTGACTCCTTTTTTTATAATTCTCTTCTGAACCCGGCTTTTGTTTTAGTACTCTACATCTTTGGTGAGGAAATTATCGTGGTGGCTACTGCCAGAAGTACACCTGCGGAGTGCCGACACAGCTCATCATGACACGTTCACAGTCAACATGAGACGCAGCTGCGCTCTCTTCATGTTCAATTCATTGAACGTGCTCATTTTAACGCGTTCATTTCCCAACACTGAGTGCTTGACTGACCCTCCCTTTTCCTTGTGTTCTCATCAAGCTCTAACCCCTCATGTTTAATAATCAGCCGCGGTGTTATTTATTGCTCTTGGCAGATTCGGACTCTTTTGTTTCAAAGTGATTATCGGAACCTCACACCCGAGTCTACGTATTGGCTTTCTGTAGTGTCACCAAGGTCATAACCATGGTTCCTATCGCATGTTCAATAAGCAAACAAAGGCGTCTGAGCAGTTGCCAGGAATTGCTCCCTGTGCCGCTAAGACATGCGACTCCAGCTCCTGCCCAGCAGAAAGTGGCCCTGTTGAATCCACTCACAATGACATGCCGAAAGACTTTGCCCTGTGGCTGATGTCACACGAGTGAAAGTCCTTTATCCGGTTTTATTGCATACAAAACACTGTGTACATGTACACAAAAAAACCTCTTGTCTCTGCTGTGTTCTCAGCCTCCGTTTCACTTTCACATGCCCGCAGTGAAACCACACTCCAGCACATATTCACCAAGCCTTGTTGCACCACATCATGATACTGTGTCGCACGAGGATGTGATTTACTAACCACTCTATCTGTTTGTGTTTAACTTTGTGACTTTTTGAGGAGCGGTTGCTTATGGAAATGAAGGGACTGTTTAGATTGCCCAACAACCAGTTGTTGCATGAGGGCGTCCTCGGCTCCAACGCAGCCGCCTGCACCCGGTACCTGTTCACTGTGAGCCAGGTTCACGTTACAAGCTTGACCCGCTTTGCTCACCTGGTCGTAGAAGAGAATCGGAAGCTTCTCCTTGCAGCTTTTTTTTTCTCTCTCTCTTGCCATCTCTCTCTCTCTCAAGGCGTCCTCGTCAATATCTAACTAAATTCTAAGTTCCCTGAGCAGACTGTGAATTATTTACCAGGCTCTTATGTTTGTTATTTCCGTTTTTCAGAGTTTTCCCCCCGTTCTTGTCCCCTGAGCCCGTCTCTTGTGCTCCCATTGGCCGTAAAGCTTCCCCTGCCCGCTTGTGTTTGGACGTCAGAGTTGACGACAGCCAATCAAACTTTGATTTGCCTCGGAGCAGCTGTAGAGTTAACTTGGCTTTGATGACCCACGATGAAAAATGTTTGAATAATCTCTTCTTTGACACATACCCTACCAGTTACTGCTCAGACACTTTCAGGTTTAGAGTCCTTACTTAAGACCCACTTTTTTTGCGCTGGCTTTTAAACATAGTTGAGCTTGAGATTTCTTTGAACTTTCGCTTTTTCATTGTGTTTTTACTGTTTTAATTGTTTTTATTATTTTATTGTGTGGCACTTTGGTTAACTGCGGGTTGCTGCAAGTAAACTTGACCTTGACATTGTCAGAGAGTATCAGACCATCTTTATTGGCAATTCTTTTGTGCGGAGACAAAGTCGCAGTTTATATTTTTTTGTGCACACAGAATGGGTTTGAATGTCTTCAGAAACCCGTTTGGTTTAATCAGAATGTAAGTCACATTACAGCCATTACGCCTCGTGGATAGTGCATTTTGTGTTTTTATTTCTAAGAAACATCTTTTGGACTTTCAAGGAATGCCTAAATCCAGGTTGCTGAAATGGGGATTTGAATGCGTGCCATATGACCCCGACTCTTCAAAGTTAGAATCCTTTGTCCCATTTTTCTGTGCAGCCATCCAGAAACCAGTAGAAATAGAAGCTTTAAGTTTTTGTTTTGACAAAGAGTTTCATATGAAAGAGAGCACAAAAAAACGTGGGTTAAATAAAAGATTAGCAAGGTTAAACAAAATGTTATTATGGTCTTCAAAGCTGCCTGCCCCCACCGAGGGATGACATTCATCTTTAAAGCTCTATAGATGGAAGTCATTACATCACGCTCCATGCACAGTGGGAAGATGGAAGAGTGATTTTGTGTGAACCGCACAACTCTACATCACCCGTACACTTCCCTGTAGGCGGGAATGTTTGTCGTCTAGCGACGACCTCAGTCGTACCATTGTGGTACTTGGAATACCAATTTGTGTGTGTGTGTTAGTGATTCATGCTTTGCTGTTCATGGCCTGAGCCTGAAGTGAGATCCCTCACTTTATGTGTTGAGAGTGCATGAGCTTTGTTCCACCATGACACAACCCAGGCACAAATCCAAGAAATGCATTCTCACCGGGGAGGCCACGCTTAATGACCGAGGTAAACTCTGACTGCACTGTGCTGCGCTGACAAACAAGAATCTGCTCGTTTCCCACTCTAAGAAAAGCTTCATTTGTGTGTCTGCTTCTTATAAAGACTCCATCTTTAATTTACAAGATTATATTTGTAGAGTTGTTTATGCCAAATTGTGCAGCTTTCCCAGAAACCCTCACACACACACACACACACCCAAACTTAGCATATACCCCACACTGACCCCTGTGTTTACCGGAACTGAGTCAGGGACACTTGGGCGGTCAGAAGCTGTAAATTAGGAATTCCACATCTGAACCACACGATTTAGCGATTTAGTGCTTCATGGAGCGTGAACTTGTATGCCTTCTCTTTAAACTGTCTTCCCAGTTTGCAAGTTGGCTTCTCTTGCCCAAGCGGCTCCTCTGTCTCCTGAGGTCCTGTCCATTATTCCAGACATTTCCTAATGCTAATAGACTTTAGATTAGATTAACAATGTCTTTATGTGATTGTTCCTTTAAAAACAAAGTTTTACTGTTCCAGATGAAATTCTTCTTGAGCTGCAGCTGACAGGGTGTTTGTAACACGTTGTGGGGTCAAGCCGTGGGTCCTCTGGTATGAAGATAAATGAGTCCAAAGAGTGTATCGCTTAAAAACTCGCACTATGTGACAAAGATTAATCATCAACACTTGAGGCAAAAGGGGCAGATTAATGGAAAAGTATGTCGAGCTTGTAGAAGCTCATTTTGGTTAGGATTTAGTTTTTACCTGAGAACAGTTAAAAACCGGCTCGGGTTGTGTGAGAACAACGTTTCACATGTTGAGCTTTGATATGAGAGGTTTAAATCTGAATATGTTGGAGGTCATCGTATGCTTTAAGGAGGAAGGCTTCCCTTTTGTTGCCAGTGTGGTACAGTAAACAGAGCTCATGCATAATCCTTCTGTTGGTATGTAAACGCAGCTCGTCTCATTCACACTTATGAACCAAAAACTGTTGGCGCATGTGAGGCTGTACTGTTAGCATGCACATGACTTGAAGCCTCCTACAGCTCACGTGTTTAACGAGAAGAGCGCAGACACAGAAAAATAAGATATGATCTTAGCAATTGAATTATGAAGTATTTTGCCTGCGATGAATCAGTGCGATTGTATTTCCTTATGAACATGTCAGTGTCTTCATTGACCGAGCGTCTCTGTCTTCCTGTGATTACCCAAAGAGAGTCTGAGGATGGCGGATTCGCTGGCCCCCAGGTGCTTCTGCTGATGTTTGGTTTACGCTGGCCCAATCAGACGTCGCAGAGTGCTGCGTTTAAAACAAGAGGAGCGACGCAGAGAGTGTTATCACAGCTTTATGCAAAAGGAAATAAAAAAAACAACCATTTGTTGAGAGAAATTAAACATTTCCATCACAAATTTAGAACTGAAGGTGCTCTTTAGGTGATATAAAGAGATATTTTCCTTCAACATTCCCTTTTTGTTACATTGCTGTTGAAGGACATTTGGCTCTGCTGCCTGACTTCTTTCTTTTTTTTTTTACTATGGAGGAAATAATTTGCAGTCTCTTCCCATCAGCCAAGCCATAAGATCAGTCAGAAGCAGGTCTGGAAATAGCAGAGACATTTGTTGTGTGGGAGGGTGGGTGGTTGGGTGTAATAATGTAAAATTGATCTCATATGTTCCTTGGTATGTCTGTGAAGGTGAAACATACCCACTGGGACACCGGCCCTCCCGTTTACTCCTCTCCTTCTCACCCCTCTGCCTCCCTGTGAGGCTCAAATGTCCTCAGATCAGCGTGTTTCAGGAATGAAAGATCAGAGCGAAACCTGCTCTGATGACCCGCTGACAGAAATTCTCCCAAATTACGGCAATAAGGGGAAAAAAAGAAAAAAAAAAGATAAGGGGAGCAATATGTTGAGTTAGATGCTCGCAAAAGAATATTATATTAGCTATTCTGGTTCAAGGGTCATGTAGCGAGGGCTTAGCCTTGTGAAACGCCAGAGAGCTCGTAAAATTGCACGTGGTTAGATAGTTATTTTATTTAATTTTTTTTTTGCAGAATTTGAAAAGGCCAGTCACATAAAACCTTTCCTGTTCTTTCCAGATATGTCACCACCTCCAAAACTGCGAGGCCTCTCACTTCCCAGTGTCATCATTGCTGGCTTTAGAAAATGTAAACCTTAAGTGCTGCCTAAGGCAATATGACATCAATCATAGGAGGACTGCTTTTGTTGAACTTGGCCCGTTTGTTGACACTCCCACGCTAATGCTCTTTTTCTTTATGTCTTTGGACTGTCAGTGAGGGTCAGTCCAGTTCACTTCCTCACTGACACCATTTACACACTTGTGTGTGCGTGTGCTTCTTGAATGTTATCTTTAGGTAACACCTGGAAGCAAGGCGGCCCAAGGTGACCTGTGTCCAGGCGACACCATCCTGACTATCAACGGTGACAGCACGGAGCACATGACACACATGGAGGCTCAGAACAGGATCAAAAACTGCACCCAGCAGCTGACGCTCAGCATCAGCAGGTATGGAAATGTTCGACTGTATTAAATGTGGTCCAATAAAGTTCCAGTGTGTGAGATTTATGTAGTTCTACTGACAAAAATGCAATCTAGGAGTCACTTGGAGAAGAAAAAAGCCGTTTTCTCTACCTTAGAGCAGCCCCTTTATGTCAGCATATGCAGGGATTCTGCTTCGAGAAGTCAGCCGTGTTGCGTCTTTCTGCAGTTCTCAAGGACAGATGAACCAAATGCTTGCTGCAAAGAGGACCCTTCAAGTTTTTCACGACCATCTTAATTTCTCCCACATGCTTACCCCTCAGTACGTTTTACAGGCCAGCACCTAAAAGTGACATCTCACGATAAGAAGGTAGAGCTAGTTCGGCATTTAAAACATCTTGAGGAGAGATCAGACAGTAAAACAAAGTGAATTATTGAAGAAAAAACAGAATTTCGACTGCTGGCATGTTTGTGCAGTCTGTGCTGATTTGCTGATGCACATGTGCTGTAGCTGGCTGTAAGCACAAGTAGTTACGAGGCCGTGTACTTTTTATATTTATGGACAGCTGAGACTCTGACTGGTCTCATCGCTCACCAGAAAGTCCAACTATTCCCGTTCTCTTTTTTTCTTCCTCTTGTCTTTGTGTGCTTCTGAATAAGTTTATGAATGGATTTGCGCTGCTCTGGGAAAAGTTTCCATGGCTTTGTGTCTGAACACAGTTAAAAAGAAAGTGTTCAGGTGTCGGCCTTTGAATGTGGAGCATTTTGTATCCACCACGAGTCAGTACTGGTTTCCTTTAAGCACGATGGAAATCTTTCCAGAGCTGACTGCATAGTTGTTGCGTAGCTGAAACCAAACTGAGTTTGCAGACCTGGGAGACGCTGACAAAAACACCCTGTTGTGTCAGAATATGTGAATCACTGCACAGCCAGCATGGTGTAGTTGGACCTTTTGGGAAATATGAAATAACTGAACATTTGGAAATGTGAGCATTAGTCAGTTTTTAATCAATCATCACTCCTTTGACCCCGGCAAAGGCTGCCGATGGTTTTTGCTCTCAGTATCATTAAGTGAATTCAGTTGAAAACTTGACTTGATGGTTTTTTATGACGAAGGTCATTTAGTGCCTCTCATCCAGGAACACATATTGCTTCTATTTGTGGTCGGTCTGTTCAGCTTGGCACAGTCGAGTCATTGTAACGGATGACAGGTTTATGACAGTTTAAATGATCTACTCTCTGGTCCTACGGAGCGCCATCAAAATCAATGAGGCTTGTACATACAGTGAGTCAGACGGTGACCTTTACAAATGGACTTCACAGGTTGATATTGCACATTTTTACTAGTTCAAGACCTGGAAAATTGGCTTCCACTCTTCAAACCTGCGCAACATTGGAGACCTTGTGTATTAGGATGCATAGTTTTAGCTTCAGAGGACGGCAGGGACAACATGGATCTGGAATAAAAATGATCCGTTTAAACAGTTAATGACAGAGGGGGTGAGGGTGTCTTGGAGGGTTGCGACCAAGGAAAAACTGAAATGTCAGCTGCTTCCCACATTTCTATTAGATGGTTACTTGGGTTGCTGGAGTACTGGAAAGTGCAGAGCGATTCTGGCAACCTCTGAACCCCGTCCACGAAGATGAAGAACACAGTGCGGTTTTTGCCTCAGTTACAAGTGACAACTGCCAACTGGTGCCTCGGCTCTCTCCTTTTAGGGCTGCAGAGAACGCACTCCTTCTCTTTTTGCCAAAATGTGGTCAAACCGTGAAGTTGACTTGCAGACGCGGTGCGAACAGGAATGACTCTGTGGAGTAATCAGACCAGCAAGATGAGAACGGATTTACACGTCCAGGAGCTCCGAACAGACAGATTTTCTCCCTCGGTCTCTGCGTTGGTGTTTTATGGTATGCACCCTAGCATGCAGCAGCCTCTTCTGCCTCACCCAGCCTGCAGTGGGAATCATCCATCCATATATCAAGCTGAGCGTCTGAGCATTAAGTGGTGTGTCCACATTGAGGTTGTAAATTTATTTAAGGATGTAAAAAGAAACCTTCAGCATGAAGACCAGAGGAGCTCTTTCACATCTGCAGGAGCTCAGAAAAGGGCACTTGACTTAATTAGAAACCAACGTTCCCTTGAAGTAGACACTTAAATGGCTTTAAGAAGAATTTTAGTGTGATTAAATAAAATAGGGAGTACTTAGTCTGATGAAAAGAATTGATTCCACTTGACTGATGTTTTGCTTCTCTCATCATCTGCTTGTTTCACCACATTTCTCACAAATTTCTCATGCAGCGTTCAGAGGGAGGACATATATAACATTTTGCATACCCTAAAATGTTTTTAATCAAAGCAATCTTTGGCAATTGGAGCATTTAAAAAAAAAAAAGTTTTTACCAACTCCTTTACGTGACACGATTCCCCTAAATGAGAGCCACAAGAAACTACTTTTAAACAAAGATATGGTGTCTCTGTAAGATAAGGCAGCTATGCTTATATAACAAGAGGTAGAGCGAGGCTAACTGGAGGAATGTGACCTTTCCGCAGTATATTGGTTGAATAATTACAGTGTGAACTGCCCTGCGCTGCCTTACTGGAGGAGAGTAAGGCATGTTAGAGAGCTAGGTATGCACCTTGGGCTCCAGTGCACGGAGCTGAAGTAAACAGCTGGTGACATGCTGGGAAAATGGACAAAGAGGGGTGTGTGCAGAGGAAAACATTTTAGAAATGGATGTGAAAGTGCGATTCAGTTTGAAAGAAAGAGTGTTGAAACAGGTGAAGGGGTAGAATTATGGGAATGAGGAAAAAAAGAGAAACTGAGATAGAGAGCAACTACATGACAGTCACGGGAAAGTTACAGCGAAGTAGAGTGAATCGGTGAGAGCAAGTGAGAAAGCCACATGGGCTCTACCCTGCCCAGAATGTTTTACAGCCAAACTTTTCTGCTTTTGTGCATAGCTGGAAATGCAATTAAACGGACGCCACAGCCAAGCTCAGTTTCTGTAGCTTAGACGGAGGACACACTGCACCACAAGTTCAGAATTGTTTTTGAAAAAGAGATGTAATGCACATGACATTTAAAGCTGGGCATTAGGAAATCCCCATACTGTACCTACATGATCTAATGTTTTTTCTCTCTAACCATTAGTCGCGCACCATGTTAAATGTATGTAATGCCAATAATGTGTTGATGTACCGCAGCAGTCGCTATGACTGCACAGACAAACGAGGTGGAGCCAACTTGTGTTAAAATTCATGAACGGGAAAAGAAATGTTTTAGCCTCTGCCACCAAGGAACCCACAGACGTTGAAGCCACAATACAAACCCAAATGTTGGACTTCAGAATAATGAAAAACTTAAACGCTCTCCCTGAAGTAATGAGCTGTGAAAAGGCAACCACATGTTAGTACAATCTCTGGTTGCTGAATGAGTGTCAGGCCTGGAGCTATTATTTATCCCAACAATGGCTTTGTCGTGTCCATGCGTCAAAGATGCACTTATGTGTTGTTCATTCAGAGATTTGGGACATTTGGGACTTTCGTTTTATTTGGAGCGCTCTTCGGCTGTTGGCCGCAGAAAAAAGCGAGTGAACATCGTTTAATTGCAACCATTGATTCTGGTTACAAAAAAACGGGGAGTGACTGGAAGAAGCCATGCTGACTCACTCGAAAAAATTATTTTAGAGGACAGCAGTTCTCAGCCCTCATTAAAAGACTGTGTCATAAAATACTCCCAACAGTCACAAGAAACGGGAGACCTGTAATTTTGTGCGGCAGCCCATCGACAAATATATGAGTCTACACGTCTGCTGTGAACCAAAATTACAGTACACTGCATGCATCTGAGCTTGAGGTCTTGTGTAACACAAGCATGTTTTTTTGTAATGCGTCCTCGTTTATAACTTTCAGAACCCACGCTCTCATAATTTCTATTATGGAGCATTTTTAAGGGCCGTTCGGCATCACGGGGGTTTCTGGTTATCTGCCCCAGGAAAGTCATGAAAGCTGAGTAAGACATAAAGAGGAGTCATGAAAAATGGGCCTGCGGCTTGAGTTCTTTGTGTAGTTTTTGCATTGTCGTTAAAGATAAATTCCTTTTTCCAATGTGTGTGATCCAGAACTTGTTTTGTCTGTGATGGACTGCTTTTTCTATTTTGGTTCTAGATTGTGGTTCCTTACGTTTTCTAAGACAATTTTCAGACCACTCAGGACACTTTGACCTGCACTGAAAGTGTGTGTAGATTGTGTGCCTCTCCCACGAGATGAGATGAGCAGAGCTGCCCAGTCTCATGATAAATGTATAATAGTTGTGTATTTGTGTGCAACAGTATTGTGAGATAATAATTCTCCTTGACTGAAAAGGAAACGCGACGTAAAAATAAAAAGAATCTCGGAGTGAAAATGATGTAAAGAAGATGGAACGCAGTTTCTTCCTCGGAGCCAAACAGCTGCTGAAATGCAAGCATCGAAACAGTTGCCCCTGATGCATGTACGAGCCCACGCTGCTCAGTGATGACACTGCTGTCCCAGTTCCAGCCCCGCTGTCCTTTGAGGAAACACTCTCTGCTCAGTCTCAGGCAGCTCAGTCTCTCCAAATCTTGATGTCACTGTTTCTCATGATCAAAGAAGGAAAAAAAAAACGTTTGACGTACAAAAAAAAAAAAAAATAGCCCAAAGTGTATCGCGCATATAATGTCATTGAAGGCATTGAGCAAGGAAGTTATCATCTGGTGGGATGTAGATGTGAAAATAGTTTCTCCAGATGTGAAATCAAGTGTAAGAAGTGGGCATACATGCAGAATCTGTCTTTGATTTTTGCTCATGGTAGTTTTAGTGACGAGGCTGTTTCGTGCTTTTTGCCTATGCATGTATGAACCAGCTGGAGCTTCGGGCTCACTGCAGTGGGGGTCATGCCTTCCACACATGGAAGTGAGGGCGGAGAACTGCACCTTCACCACAGCACGGAGCAGGGCCTCTGTAATGGGCCTGAGTCTCCTCACACATTTTTCTCCAAAAAGGATGCAGAAAACCGAAATTAACGGTGTTAAGTTTAAAAATGGAATGAATCAAAAAATGTGAATTGGGAGGGGGGATAAAGTAAGAGCTGAGCCTGAAGGACAGGAGAAAATGACACGGACAAAAATAAGATGTATTGTGAGGTCAGCACTTAAACAGCGCTCTGAAAGGCTCTCCTCGCTCCTCTGTCCCTCCTTCTTGTTCCCCGCAACCTCTTCCTCCCTGACCTCCATGTGCCCTACTCCCGTTTCCCTCTCCAAACGCAAATCTCACCCCACAAATTTCTTTTTATATCTTCTCTTCATTTTTTTTCCCTTTCCATCCCTTCCACGGTGCCTTCACCTCCCTGAAGTCCCCCACTTTCTGCCAGAGCTTGTTAGAGAACGCTGTGTGGCTGCAGAGGCCCGAGAGACAGATGATGGCAGCCGGGTTTGTGTTTCCACCGCTGGTCAGCCTGTTTGGAAAGAATCGTGCTGGAGCGGCACGTTAAATGTGCTGAGAAATGAGTCATGATGGCTGCGCTGTCTGTTGCTCAGATGGCTTTTTATGTATCCTAGAGAGAATCGTGACAAATGTGGACAATCTTTTGTTCTTATTAAACTCGTACTTAGTGGTTTAGTGCTTTAAAGATCTGTTCAGATGACACAAAGACATATTTCTTAACACGCATGTCTTTAGTTTTGTCATCGCTTGGGGTTTGGCTGAAGAACATCTGGGCACAACTGATTAAACTTGATGCTTCTCAAAACTGAAAAAGCTGGTATTTACTAAACAGCAGCTTTCCAAAACAATGTTCTTGTTATTCAGAATCATCCACAGATGTCACTAAAAAGACTTTTCACTGGAAAGCCACAGAAGAAAGATGGCATCAGAAATGACAAATTTGATCATGTTTGTTGAGATGGCAGCAGAGCATTTCTGTGGAGGGTTGTTAAAGCAAAGTTGACTGAAGTAGCAAATATATCTGATGGTTCACTTATGGGCTTTTTCAGCTGCACCTCGCAGTCTTCAACTAGTGACTTTTACTGATTGCTTTATACTTAGGTTACATGAGGGTAGGGTTAGACATGCAGAAGTGGGGGATAAATCCAAGCTCCCAGGTTTAGGTGATGTAAAACACATCAAGAGTGTGTGCATATTGAATATAAATCAAATCATCATCTGGAAACTGAAACTAAAAGAACGGAACAAGGCTGAGGAATTTGGAAGGAATCAGAGAAAACAGGCAAAGAAAGGATATGGAGTTGGATCCTTTTAGTGCAAGATTTGCCCCTGCTGTCTCGCCTTGGCTCTGTGACCTGTGAGTCACAGCTGAGGAATTATGCATGAAAATGCAAGGGACCAAAAGAGCACAGGACTCCAGCTGGGGCAAAAACAAAAAAGAAACCGCCAAAGGAACCAGCTTACTCATGTCTCTGTACTTCCAACGCTGCTGCCCTGTCCTCCCGTCTCTTCTCCGCTCCTCTCATGCTCCCCCAAGGTCTCCTTTTTTGTGGTTATGAATGCAACATCAATGGCCTACGAGAGGTGGGTTTCCCCTCTTTCATTGATCTTGTCATCACCCACATGCAGCCCCCACCCGTGGTCTGCCAATGAGGCCTTCACAACTCCGTCAGTTTTCTCTAATAGAACTTTTTCAGAGAGTTTGAGAAAGTGAAATGTGTGTAAGACGAGCAAACCCTGAAGCGATCAGTGATCAGTCACATCTTAATTTTAGGGTAGCTGTTTTTCAGCTGTCTGTCTCCTCCTCTACGGACACAGTGATCCTGTGCAGCCAAAGTAAACTCATCCACCACTCCAAGAGCCAGATCTCCCCCATCAGGAAATTAAACATGGCAGGGTGAGTGGGGGTGGGGTGGGGGGGCAGGCAGGCAGGCAGGCAAAGGAAAGTATGACCAATGGAAAGAATAGGAAAATGACTGTGATGACCTTCTTCTTTCTGTTTTTGTCTGTTTCCTTTCTCCTTTTTCTTTGCTTTTATCCGTTTTCATCCTCGGCTCATTTGTATTCATTCTAGTCTAAATTCTCCTTTTTTTTCCCCTACTCTTTTGGGGGTTTTTTGCCGTTTGTGTATGAATCGATCTTGTTTGACAGAATGGGAGCTGTTGGGGAAATCAAATACACGAGTGCAAGGATTTGCTACAACCATCAGTCTTCATAGAGTAAATAAAACCTCTCAGTGTGAAATTAAATCTTAATAGAAAACATCCAGTCTCTTATAGCCGTGCAGATCACAGTGATCTCGTTACTACATCAGTAACTATGAAAGGGTGTTTCTGGCACAGTTTTCTTCTTCGGGGGCAGGATTTATCTTTGGATCCCATACAGATGCAGAGAAGTTAAAGGATGGAGGAATGAAAAGTTGGATTATACTGACAATCAACAGGTTGATGTGGATCCTGGATAATACCTCATGCGAACTATAAAAAAGTGATTGTTAACTGTACGGTTCATTGTCCTGAATCAAACATGTGCGTCAGTCGCTTGTATTTGTGCCAAGTTGATTTTAACATAGTCCCAAACTGATCCCAGTCTGTTCTGTATATGTTCTATACTGAAATCATAGACCTAAGTCCAGCTGTTGAGCATTTGTTTACCAAGTGGAATTTTTTTTGTTGTAAGTTTTAAAGCACATCACCCTCTTCAGCCTGATGTTCGGTAAATTGGGCCCAGCAGATCAAATCCCGAACTGATCCGTCTCTCACAGTTTCCACTCACACCCCTGCGTTCAAAGCTCCATTACCATGGACGGAGAGTTCTGTGTTTCTGTCTTTCACTTTGAAAATGTCAATTCAAATGGGCCAACTTTCCCTCCTTTCAATGGGCTGTTTGTGTGGTAACTGCTGCAGCCGAGCAATCTGAAAACGCGGCAGGCTTTCTGTCCCTGAATCGTGGAGGAACTGGTGGAAGGGAGGGAGCGTTTATCCTACGTGCTTCTGTAGCTGTTTCTCATCTGCCAGACACTCGGCGCCTCATAAGAGCGTCCTTGATAGCAACACCTCCGCGGTTCATATCTGAAGCATTGCCTCAGATTTGCCAATGTGCCAGCTGGAGCGCAGTGACATCACCTCTTCAGACATCAACCCTCCCCACATGCACACAGTCACACTTTGTGACTGTTGATGGATATGGGAATGAAGAAAGGTCCAAAGGATGAAGGAAAGCGTGCACACACATGCATGCTGTTATTCACTGTGATATCCTGGCGCTACCCTTTATGAAGATGGATGGAACGTGTAACTGGATAGTGATATATCAGTTCAAATGAACTGCATTCTCATTTAAAGGAAGAAGGGGATTATGTGGATACCTGTTTGTGCGTACACAGCAGGCTCATTCGGCAGTGCTGTAAATGATAGATTTTATCAACACTGCCAATCAGTAAGTTATGTAGTCTTTCGAAAGTGTATGCAACTGGAGTCAATTACTTTTAATCTGAACAGGAGGGGAAACGCCTTGGATATCAGTGATTCTGTTATCACTACTTTTGAAATGTCCATGGCCCAGAACACAGTGTGTTTTTTCCAGTGATCGCTCACACAACTGGGAGTTTGGTGTAATGATGACTTAATCATTTTGTTTCTGTGAGGAGTATGAAAGTAGCTTTATCCCATTCCAAATGTAACACACACAGATGCGTACATGCTCCAGCATGATTAGTTTTCTCATATAGGGGACCTGAACTGCTAATATTAGATGGCAGTTAGAAGGTATTATGTGAAGCAAAAGTTGTCATTTTCCCAGATTACAGTAATTCCATAAGTATTAAAGCACACAGTGTCTACTTTCACTTTTTTTTACATTCACACCAAAATAATTGCACTTAATGCAGAAGGCCTTCTGTGGAGAACTGTCAGCAAAGAAAAATCCATCCCTCTCAGCAGAAATGGTGACACGCTTCAGCTCTGGGGTGTTGGATGACTGAGACAAGATTTATCTGACTTTTTCTCTCTTCTCTCATGGGTGTCACCTTTCAGATCAGGATCTGGAGACAGAGTGTGGTCGCCAACAGTTAGCGAAGATGGCAAGACAAGCCCTTACATGGAGCCTGACTCACAGGTAACCATTGTTTATTCTGGATTGCCCTAACCACAAGTCACAGGTGTTTCTTCAGGTTTTAATTTGTATCCACCGGTGCGCTCTCAGAACTCATCTGCTTCGATTTCTCACGCTGCCGACACACAGTTCCACTAAGAATTTGTTCAGGGTTTGGGGGAAACATGACAGACCAGCCCACGGCAGAGGGAAAGAACCTATCGGTGAACACAATGTCTCTTGAACACCATTTTCTGGACTGCCTGTCTCTGAGTTGTAAGGCCTAGAAATGACTTCTGGTTTGACATATCCACCTATGAAAGTGCTAAAATCTTTCCTAGATACACATTAAATGCCAGAAAGTACATGCCATGGTGGTTCATCAACAACACGTTTCTTTTGATTTGAACTGATCTGGGCTTGTGATTTAAAATCTACTGCAATGGATTAGTATCATTTACAGCCCCAGACATTGGCCCAAATAGAAGCCAGTTTAAGGTCAGAGCCTCAAAGTGCAGTCCGGTAGCTCTGAGATTTGAATCTCCTCGGTTTGTTTGTGATAAACAGAATCTATGGAAACGGGACCAAAACTTGATATGTAAATTACACGTACGCTGTTGTTCACTTGATTTTGAATGAGATCCACTGTTCACTGGAGCAGTCTTGAAATAGTGTCTTGATTGTTCCCCAAATGCATCGCTGCCAAAAGGATATTCAAGGCATGATGAGCTCCAACAGATGATCTTTTCCAAGTTTTCCACTTCTGGCCGGCGAGCGTGTTTCTGAGCACAGGAAGAATAGGAGGTGTGTGTGTTGTGCGTTAGCATGTGCACACATATGCTGCGAGCATGACAATGAGCACATTGTGCCATTGATATGTGAGAGATGTCCACTTTTCAAGGATTGTGTTGTGGAGTCAGCATTGAGATGTGTGTGTGGTGGCTTAGCTTTGTCTGAACAGAGAGCTGAGATGAACTCTCTGTCCGCACCCATTAATGACCAGATGACCTCTTTCAAGCAAGTAGTGGTTTAAGAGATAAAGATGTAAGAGTAGGACAGTGTTGTATTTTCAAGATTCAGGATTCGCCTCATTGTACCACATAGGAGAAATGACTTTGCTATAAATGATGTCTCTCTTTGCATAGGCTTTACATTCATAGCCAGATCAGTTTTCAGGCTGTCTCACTAGAGGCTATAGGTCAAGATTTACAATGGAATACATGGAAAAAAAGACAACACTGTACTGCAACATATCCCCCACAATACAACACGAATCAGTGCATTTGTAAACCATGGCGGCCTAAAATAATCTTTATGCAGTTTCAGGTCAAACAGCTTGGATCAGAATTCAAAGTGGAATAGCTGATGGATGGAAATTTTGGAGGTTGTGGTGATCTGAAATAAAAACTGGTGTGACTTGATATAAACGAGCGAGCCTTCAATACCCGGCAGAACTCTGTTTTAACCTTCAAGTCACATTCTCGGCACCAGCTTGAGTCTTGCATTGATTAACACAAGGAAATACCAAACCTGAATGAAAGGGAGCGTCTGCTACAACAAACACAGCCAAGCCTGACAGCAGAGGCTTTGCTTGTGGGTAATCTGAGAGTAGCAAATCTTCCCTCTCTTTTCCCTGATTCTCCCTTTTGCCTTTCTCTGTATCTCTGTAACATCTTATCCAGCCCTTCCTTTCTCCTTCACTGAAGTCTAAAAATGCTCTCTGGCGTCTCATTTAACAAAGTGAGCCCGGGCAGCTGGAAACCACCAAGTCAGGGCCACTTCAGCGTCATGCTCAGGTGGATTATTCTTTACATGAACAGAGGAAACATCCGCTCCCTGGGGTCACATTAAATACCAGAGCTCTATCTTTCTTTGTTTCCTGTCGTATTCTGATACAGCTTTAAAACAATCACAATGCTGATTGTTCCTGAGATTCTGTGGAGACAATGTGTGTCCCATGACCCCTCTCACACTGACTGAACCAAACCGTGTGATGTGATACATTTGGCCCACAGTTTTTCCAGTTATGAGCTGGTTTGGAATGAGTGAGCAAAAAGGAACTGAACCAAATTGCTGGAAGAGGATGATAATACAGTCGCTCTCAAAGACTTGTGTCTACCTTTTTAACACTTACCTTCACCACGGCACCTGATCTACAACATTAGGATCACACTTAAGTAACATGCTTTCATGAGCAGGGTGAAAACTGAAACCACAGGCACACTATCTGGTAAAAGCAGCATCAGAAGATTTTATTCTTACAGAAATGCTGCTACTGTAGAGCAATAAAGAACACTGCAGCCATTGATGGCATCCTTCATTACTTTCTTTATTTAACATGTCCTTTTTATTCATGAACTCTGAAACCAACTATGTTGGAAATTCCAGCCTCACTTGTGGGAATTTGCCACCGAGCAGGAAGTGACACGTGGAAGCTATGAGGTGTTTCCTTTCACCTTGGGAACACAGAAGATTCTCATAAAAATCGAATAGGAAATGCTGTATTTTTGGCTGTACACCAACCAATCATACGACCGGTTGCTGTTGTGTGATATTGCCGTTACTATGGAGACGATTTGACCTTTCCATTTGCTTGTGTAGGTGGAATTCAAAGGAAGCGTATGATATGTTTCCAAGGAATTGTGCTCATGTTTTGGCAGGACTATCCTGCGGCCTACCGGACGTCATGCACAACTTCCTGAAATAGAAATAATTTTGATAAAGAGAAGTGGCAGGGATGAGGTAATGATAAAGTGTCATAACCACACCAGCATAAATTGTATGTGTAATGTTGACAACCAAGTTTGGACTTAAATAGGACATGAAGCGTTTCAGTGTTTCCCTCTCCTTCATTTGCTTGGAGCTGGCAGACACTTGGCAGCACTTTTGCCAGGGTTTCTTCAAAGTGCTCTGATGCAGTCTGCTTCTATGACAACAGTAGTTTAACTAAAAATTAGTTTTGCCCCCTTTGCTTTTTATTTGCCTGCTATTTGTAGCTGTAATCAGTTTTGTTGTCCCTGGGTTATTTTCATTATCATCTGCAACATTTAGAGTCCAGATGATCATCTTGCCACAGGTGGAAAGTCTCTCTTTCTTTCTGGTTACCTGACAATTTCTTACAAAAAAAATAAAGAAGACAGTTCTGACACCAGTACCTTTCTGAGACGTGCAGAGATTGTCACCTACAATTTACTTGTGCTTAGAAGTAAAGCCTTGATATAGCCTAAATATAGCTTCCACACCAGACTGAATAACTCTCTTCCAGAACTGCCTCAAATGTCCCCTTTTCTCCAATCTTCCACTCCCTCACTTGTTTCCATCAACATGAATCACAGTTGCATAATACCTGACTAGTGGCTTGTTTGACTTTCCTCAAATGAACAGTGATGAGCTGCCCTGCACTGCAACAGTTCTGACCAGTATCACATGGTTTTTATAGCATGAAAGAATAAAGCCAGCATCATGTAATGCTCCACTGTTCTGTGATGAATAATAACGCTAAATGTTAGTATTTCTGGGAATGTGCACTGGCTGTTTTGAATGCACTCACGCTCAACAATCCACAACTGTATTTGCCAATGAGAGACTGAGCGTTTAAGAGAAAATGCCTCTTGGTGTCATAAATGTTTATCGCACCTCACATCTGCATTTTCCATTTAACTGTCAGGTTTGTTTTTTTTCATGCAGTAGTGAAGCAATATCACCAGCTACTAATATTTCAGGTTTAGAAAATTCCTTCCGTTAAATTTCTCACTGACAGTTTCAAGTAGGTGGGAATAGCCTACGGTCGGTGTTTTAAATCAGACAGCATTTTCTTTGGCACACAATGTCAAAAATACCATTTGTGGCAGCCAGCCCATTATTACAGTGATAGCTATTGTGGCTGAGCGCTTTGCTCCTGTGGAAAGTATGAGGCCTCACAATGCGGAAGCTGAGAGGTCTGGATCGGACGTCACTCTCAGCTTCCAGTCTCAGCCCGGGAGCTGGCAGCTGAGAGCCAATTCCCCAAGCTAACATTAATAGGAGCTGACAGATAGAGTCCTTGCATGACTTATAGACCATATTTCCTCCTCAGCTTGGAACTGAATTTGACTTTTTTAACAAAATGCATGCATGACACGTTTTTGTTTTATGAATGGAACAAGACGGTTGCTTTCCAGAATCTGTCATTAAGCACAAGATAGAGTTCACTGTTGTAAAAGATGCATATTTTTGCAAAGGAAAATAGAATCTTTTAATAGCACTGTACAGTCAGGAGTTTTAAGGTTAAAATTTAAGTCCAGCAGACCATTAAGGCTTTGGTGAACAGTCCTTTTGGCAGCTTAATTATTCACAAAGAAGGCCTTTAAGCTCACGGACCTGTGACCCTCTTATTTGGTTGTTTGTGTTCACCAATCAGTCGGTAATCCCCAGAAATCTCCAAATCAGTCTCAGGGCTTCTTAATGGAGCATTTCCTGATCTGCTTGGCTGTAAGCAGACAGTGGAGTAGATGAACTCTCCTGATGGCTCAGAGGCTGCACCTGTCCAAAATTATTTCAAATCGAGAAGATTTAGATATGGGTTTCCCATGTTTGTCAGGGAATAAAGTTTCTGATCTGGTTTCATAATTTCTCCCTACCTCCATTACTCTGCTGCTAGTCTGTTCATTCTCACACTGGCGCTGGCCAAGTGATAATGATTCTTTGCCTGTATAACATCCCACAGCTGTGTATTTACCAGGTTTGTTTACATGGTTTTAACATTTTTATGAACCTGCTGAACTGAGAATTGCATTTTTTTTTGAGAAGCTGGTTTATCAATGGCATTAAGGGCATAACACAGCCCAGTGTGGCACCGAGGCTATCTAAATGATTCACAGCTTTCTTCTAACAAACAGCCCCGACGGTACACAACTCTGAGGAAAGATGGAGACAAAAAAGAAAGCTTTTGTTTAACCCTGCTTTGGTAGAAAAACAAACAAATCCAGATGAAACTGTAACGAGACAGAAATTGAATAAATAAGAGCAAATTGTTGTCCTCTTAGCAGCCAAGCTAGCTGCTTATTAACATACCCAAACCCTAACATTTTACCAAATCAATATACATATTTTGGAATAACTTGTGGTCATCAGATTTCTTCATTAAAAATTATTTATGTCTTCCAGCTAACAGCAAAGTAGGCCAGACCATTATGAAATGTTAGGGTCCTCATGGCTGTATACAGCTGTGTGCCGCAATGTTTTTGCCATGCAGCAGTTAAAAGAATATCTGTTTTCTATGGGCACTTGATTATCTGTTTTCCATCTGAAAGGGCATCTGGCTCTGTGCCGAAGAACATTAAACATCGCTTAATGTTTGCTTAATTGTTTCATTCCAGCACAGTGGGTATACGTCACAAAAATCGGTTTGTAAGTAAGATTGTCACATTTCATTGATTTCATGATAGAAATTTGTAAAATAGATAATATTTTCATACATTAGAACCCAACATTGCACAGCTTCAATCTTCCCGACGGCACCAGCAGTCCACTGTCGCCCTCTGCTTTCGCCTCTCTGGCCTCTCTGTCTCCCCTCCCGGCGAGGTACTTGGGGCCAGGCCCAGAGAACCGTAAAGAGCTGGTTTGTGTTTGGTTAGCGGTGCAGAGCGCCATGTGAAAAGCTTAATTTTGAATGTCCAGAGGGATTAAACCATGCAGGAGGCAGCAGAGGAAGAAGTGGTGTGTGTGCGTGTATTATCATGAATTTGTGTATGGTGTGTCTGGCGAGGCAAGCTGGCTGAGGTCTCAGTCCTCCATTAAAGATGGACATATGATTTCAATTAGGGTCCCCCACCCCCCGCCCTCAACCTTTCCTCCCCTCATCTGTCTACCACTTTGTGGCCAAATTGTAGTTGTGAACCGAGGCACTGTCGTGTCTCACTCAAGCGCTTATTAATCACAGAAACGTTTAGAATGGATAATGAATGGAGGGCCTGTGCATCTTTGATCAAGTCATGGCAGCAACACACAACATAGTGTGCAAGCACAATCAAATGTGAAGTCACATGCATGGAATGATACATTTCCTTTCCTTTCCTTTTCCATTTTTACTTATGTTTCATTCTTTAAGTATGTTCTCTTTATACACTGCCATCCTGAGCCATTAGCCATGCTTGGTTACCGCTGAAGAATAGCACAGTGAAACTAGATGACTGGCTGGAATTATGAGCGGCAGACAATGCTGGTTCTTCTAAATCGTTACTGCTCTTGGCTCTTTTTCTCTCTTTTGCATTAGATATAGGAGAAAATCAAACCGTATCCATTCACAAGAAACTGAAAAGAGAATAGATTTCCTCACAGGTGAGTTTCTGATTGAAGCTGTTGGGAGATGTCATACGTCCCTTATGGGACAGAAGGAGACGAGGGGGATTAGAGTGATAAGATTTTCACAGGATTACACTGGCTGCCAACTTTAGACAAAATTCCCATTAAACTTATATGCAGTCCAGCCGGGAAATGGAAGAATAAATCTTTTTAACAAGGCAGTTGTCTCACAGCTGATTTGTGTAATTTGAAGAAACTAAGCCGCTGTACCGTTATAGCAACTTGAAAGCACCTACAGGTTCTGAATGTTACCAAACTGGCATTTTTATTAGGCAAGCACCAGATGTGCTGCCCTATAAATCTACCATCCTTCTGAGCAAGTATCTGTGGACCAGACGTGCACGGCCAGAGAGGAAAGAGTGTAAGGAATGGGGGGGGGTTCACTGGAAACAGATGGAGCCACACTGTCACGGACAGGTGTATGAGGGGGGGTGGGCATGGGCTTCCACCTCGGTCTCTTCATTTGCACAGCCACTGATGTGTTTGAACTGTTGATCTGATTTTGCTCATGTCTCTAACCACAAAAGGCTTTTTTGTTTTTACAACTTTTGTTGCACACACATTACTGCTCCCTTGAGTCTCGTGTTGTGTAAAATCATTGGAGATCCCCTTAAAACATCATTTCTGCACCACAGAGTTGCACTTAAACCTAATTAAAAGATCCGACCACCTCTGTTCTATCTTTTCTAGGGTTAGAAGGATAGATGCTGTCACAAGTTGCTCACACTCCTTGATTGTAAATTGTTTACTTTCTCATTCTTTCAGGGTTACTTCCCTCTCAGTTAACAAAACAAAAAGTAGATCTGGTCCTTTATCGCTCTTCAGAGTACACCATTGTATACATTAGCAAAGGATTATCTGATGCTTTCTTAACATGTTTGTACAGATTGGTATCGTACTGTAAATGCAAAGTCTTTTTTTGTCGTGCTACAGCAGGAGCGTGTAACAAAATCCACCGTCATGGGTTTTTCTCCACTTGCGTATCTAATTCTGCAGGCACAGGCATGAATAAGCTTGTCTGATGGCGTGAGTTATTGTTCAGATTATTATCTGGAGATTTATTCCTTGTCTAAAATTGAGAAATGATCACTAAAGACAACACATGTCACTGTCCCTACTTGTCTTTTTCAGAACTTCACCCTCAGTTATGGGCATGTTCTCAAGCAACTGAAAGATCTGAAAAGAATAATGAGAGGAAATAAAAGTACAGTTAAAGACGGCAGACGTAAAAAGTTGAACAAGATGTTCTGTTATAAGAAGGAGGTGTTCGGGATGAAAGGAGGACTTGTTGGTAATGAGTTGAGCGTGAAGAATGTTCTGGTGGGCATCCCAAATCCAGTGCCAGGGACATATTTTCAGCTGACTTCTATAAACGTCATCAGTTTTACATTTTAAGTTTAAATTCAATTTTAATTTTAGATTTCTCCTGAGAATCTTCATGCACTTCCCTTTTTTTTAAAGTAAGACAAAACAACACTTCTAACTGGGGGATGATTTACAAAACAGGGAGGTTAAGTTCAACTTTAATGACATTCCCATGAGGTCCATCGTCTGTGCAAAGAGAGCTAAAGAGTGAAATCAGGTTTTGCCTGTTTTGTTCTGCTTGTCATCCTTAGCCCTCTTTTGTTCAGAGTTTCAGAGTTTATCCATCTTTATTATTATTTTTTTGAAAATTCAAGGAGAATTCAACGCATTGAAAAGCGCTAATTACAGACCCGTCCGTGTTTATGAGTGCATGTGTGTGAGAGTGTGTGTGTGGTCCAGGCGAGAGCCAAGGACAGGATGACATCCAGCAGATCCATCTGCAGAAATGACAGGGGTCCTGCCCAAGGAGGCAGTGAACCTCCACCACCTGTGGCTCAGTCACTATATATTAGCCCAAAAACACACAGCCACACACACTCTCACACATGCATGGACACACACTCAGTCCAGTGGCTCATAGTTACAACAGTCTGTCTCCCATCATGCTGCATTTGCTGTACTTGTAAACAAGTTGCTCCATCTTAGCTGAAATGTTTATAGTCCGAAGCTATGATAACGTGCAGCCCCGTTCAGTCATTCAAAACTGCTGGCTATCTGAAATTCAAAGCCCTAAAACGCTATCAGAAGTGGTGACATCAGCGAAAGTTTTGCAATAAAACTATCTGTACAGTTCAGTCATTGAGGCAGCCGGGCCAGGCTGCCAGCGAGCGTTATCTCTGCAGTGTGCAGATAGCTGCGGTGAACACGGAGCGGCTCGATGATGTCACCGCAGCGTTTGTGCAACTGTGTGAGGAGGACGTTGACCCCCCCCCCACATAAACACAGTTCCTCACTGAGAATGCAGTGGTGTAATATAGGTGTGTAATGCATCTGTCCTGCGTTAGTCCAGCAGATTCTTCTGAACAGTTCCAGCGAAGCATCTATGTGGTAAGAGTGTGGAAAGGCTGTTAAAGAAAGATCATTTAAATGTTTGAATTATCTCAGCTCCGTCAGCATCTAAATCTCTCAGTTCATAGAAGAAGTAGCCAGTGGAGGAAAAATTCAATGTTTATTCCACACCAGATAATTTGTTTTGACAGAAACAGCTGCTGGAAGCAGCTTGCTAATGCAAGCTCTCTCTTAATATCACTTGGTATTAAAGAGTGAAAAATGGAAATAAGCCTCTCTGCAGTAAAGCCTCATTCGTGCTGCCTCTTTAGAATTGTGGTTTTCTAGTCGGAGCGCCACCATGCTCGATTTCTTACTCCTGCTCCTTTACCTACTGAAATAGATCCATTACCCTCCTTTTCTGTCTTCTTCACTTCTTTATCTTTTTACCAACAAATCCCTCTTTCTTTGTGGTTACAAACGTTTTTAATAATAACAAAAAAACTTTGGTTTTGCTGTTTACCTGTCTTTGAATTCCTTTTTTCTTTCTTTTCCTAGAATTTCCGTCCCATCACCAGCGGGTATGGCAGTTACAGTCGTAAACCTTCATACACCCCCGAACCCCTGCCCCCCCTGGCTCCTCAGCCCACTCACCTGAATAATGGACACTCCAGACCCAACAACGGCCACAGCTATGGATACGGGAACGGAACTGGGCATGCTCAGTACAACAACCCAGCAGGGCTTTATGCTCACAATGGCAGCAACGGAGACAGGTCTCTGCCAAGCAAGATGGGTGGTCTCAGCCTCAGTGCCACACACAGGTGGGACGATTAAAGTGTGTGCTTTGCAGAATGAATTTTGAAACGCATACAAACAGGACCTGCATTCAACCCCAACTTGCAGTTTTGACAGGATAAGTGGATTAGCGTCTACTCGCTGTGAGGCTTGTTGTTTTCATGTTTTCTGCCTCCTCTGGAAGAATTTCACAAACTCCCAAAAAACAATGCATACTTGATCAGAAAATTAGATTTCCATAATAAAATTTGCTGCTTTTTCGCTCTTAGTTTATCTTTTGCGTATCCGTGGGCTCTCTTCAGAGCTGTCGTCATGACAATAAGCTCTTGTTTGCTGTGTTTTTCTCATATATAACACTGAAAGAACAGAGGGATCCCTGTTTGATTGTTTCTGTGTGAAGCTGTCGGAGCAGAGAACAGTGGACCTTACTCACGCTGCAGCTTTTAGCTCAAACTGCTGAGACTTATCATCTTTCAAAATAATTCTCCATGACATTTCCCAGATCGGCCTCATTGCACACAAATGCTGTGAGAAAATTACACAAGGAAATAGTGGTACGTCTCCAGCGAGTGCCTTAAAAATCCATCAAACTTTCTGTTATTAAAGCCTCAGCAGGTATGTTATTCATTTAGCAACAGCAGCAGTATATCTCACTTTGTGTGTATGTGTACACGTGATAACTCCTGAGGACACGCTAACAGATGCGGACACAGAAACATTTTGGATGCCTCATGACACACCTGCACAGACATAGCCATGTGGCCTGGAAAAACTATTTGTTTTTGTGCATCCCCTCAAGCCGGCAATAAATGTACGCTTAGTCTGCTGGTGAACACGCTCTGCGGCACTTTCAAAGTTTCCCTGGAGGAGACTGTTAATCCTTACCAGTTCTGCAAGCATACGCGGACAAAGTTAAACACAATTTTAACACGGCGCACTACGTCTCAACTTTCTCTTACACACTCATCACTGCCACTTTTCTCTATCTTACACTCAAATTTAACAGCAGCCCATGCTTTTTCTCCGGTACACACACACACCCTCGTGCCTGGAGGGGAGTCTGGAGACCAACATGCTGTTAAGTACGCCTGGATTTGCACATATCTGTCATCGGCCCCACTTGTCATCTCCCCGAAGTTTGAAAGTTTAAACCTGTCATGTGAGGTGGATCCTCCCAGTAAGGTTTGGGAGTAACGTGATGGATGGATGAGCATGCAGAGGCATAGTGCAAAGCTGCTGTGATTCATACTTCATACCTGTGGAATCGCCCTTTGGTACATTCAGCTCTGCTTTTTGGCTCAAGGATCCATCTGATGTGCTCTTCCTACTGGAAGGAGGAATATTCTGGTGCATCTGCTCTTTTATACTCTGTTTCCTTCATTCTCTCCTTCATCACAAAACAAAACACAATGATGACGCCTGATAAATGTAGTATCCAAAACACAACGATAAGTTAAACACGTTAGCAAGCGTGAAAAAGTTTAATCTAGATTTAGATCGACACCACTAAAGAAGCTAAATCAGACAGTCTGTTGTGAGAATTTTGGATCCTTAAGAGGTTTCCTTTTGTAGTCCTCTGTGATTAGTAAAGGGATTTTAAGTTATCTGACACTTGTCCCCAAGTCATCATGAGTCAGATTGCTTTGCAAGAATGCTGACTTGTGCTTTCTTTGTGCTCTCCAGCCCAGAGCCTCCCACACAGTCCCCTGTGGGCCGTAACGGTTTCGACCCAGAGTCGGATGTCTACAAGATGCTGCAGGACTATGAAGTGCCGGTTTCTGAGCCCAAACAGTCTGGCTCCTTCAAATATCTGCAGGAGATCCTGGAGGCTGAGGATGGAGGTAAGCATTTATGTGTTTGTGTGTGATAGTGGAGCAAGCAATGCATATGGGTCCACTTCAAGTTGTACTTAATGCAGATCGTGCTACAGTAACTGACATGGTTGTGAAAGAAGAACATGAACAGTGCTGCGTTTGTAAAAAAGCAGGTATAATGTAAGCACTTAAATGTACCCACATGCATCCATGCATTTCCTGCAAACTGTCGATGTAAACTGTCGACATATCAGTAAATATTTTCTCCTATGCAGATGAGGCTTGTGATTCCCGCTCAAGCAGCCTCTCTCTGACTGCTATGAGCTCCCCTGTCTTAGTAGCATAGTTTTCCTTTTATAGAAAAGCACAGACTGTGAGGTTAAAAGGACAGATAGGAAAAGAGTGAGGGAGAACAAAACGGACAGAAAGTCAGAGACAAAGGGAAGCAGGAAAAAGATTAAGTGCTCTGAAATAGCTCAAGTACGGATGAGTATGCAGGGGAGGGAAGTTTTGGTAAGACAGTTTACTGCAAAAACAACTTCACAAAGGACAATAAAGTGAGAAATATGGCTTTCCTGTCTGACCGCTCGGCATTCCAGCATTTGAGGAGGAGTCATGTGATGCTGACAGCAGCGGAGCAGAGGAAGGCTAATCCCTGGAACTAAAACCTTCTCATCAGATTCAGTGTTTACTGCTGAAGCGGAGCGACCATTTAAGAAGTGGGAAATGAGAGCCAACTGATGGTACATTCAATCAGAATTGGACTGACAGCACAAGTCTTGTATGATTGATGTTTTTTTTAACCCTCAGCTCCTGTTACATGGGTTGGGAGGAAAAGGCCTTTATTTAATCCAGGGTACAATTACCAGAGTGTTACCAGCTTCGACTGAATTAATCTGCTGTGTCTACTTTTCCATTGTTAAATACAGACTGTAGTGTTCAAATATGTTCACGCAGTCTTATAAATAACTCTTTTATTCAGTTTCAAATGAGAAAAGCCGACCTCTTTCCTAAAAGTTTGACTCGGAGCGCTTACGCCTCTTCTTTGACGGATGTAGGTCTTGCTTCGTTAGAATACTTATTATAAAACCTACATTTTGTCATAACGTATATATTGTCATTTAAAATCTAACTTCATAATTCTGGTAATTCATTTCACGAGATTTGTTTGTGACTTGTTTCTTTTTAGATCATTTAAAATTGCATTTGATTCATCTCAAATGAGGTGAATGTGTGAAAACAGGCTCATGCATGTAAGACGAGCATTCAGAACAGTATCTAAGAGTAGAAAGCAGTCCTTACAAAGGAGTATTCCTCCTCTGTGTGCACCAGTGTTGTCCTGTGAGAACCCGGCAGGAGTGACTCACCCATTGCCACCCCGCCCCTCTCTTCCTCAGGGTCTACCTCTTTTGAGATCCGTATACTTGATGATTCTTGGAGCACAATATTATTGTATGACAGAGCACAGAGTAAATAGCCTGAGAGCTCAGACCCACATCAAACACCGAACATTTTTACTCTCAGATACTCACATCTACCCCATCTGCAGTTAAACACGGACAGCTGGTGGGCTAAGATCTTCTCATTTGTAGTCCCATATGGAACGGTCTTTGTTAAGTTAGCGGTGAGCTCCATAAACTCCTGACTTTGTTGCCACCCCATTCATCTGTGCTTTTTGTAAGTTTTTAGCAGCTATCATTAAGAACTGATGCTTATATGGCCAGTGTTTCACCAGTTTTTATGTAAGGGCTGATTCTGGTGGTGCATTCAGTGAACGGCTTGCTGAATGTCACATTATCAGACATATGGGGCCTGAATCAAAATACCAAGATTGTGTTTTTCAGAGTTTTCTTTCCCTGTAGAATATTATTATTTTTCGCCTGGTTATCACATTTCTGACTCTACCTTTGATGTAAGAGCTGACAGGATTATTCCCTGCACAAGGAATGATGCAAACAGCTCCTGCAGTGAGGCCTGGAGCACAGCCAAACCACACAGTTTTCCTTATTTTATCACTTCTCACAGCACTAAAGCAACAAGAAAGGAAAAGCTGACGATGGAGTAAGATGCTAATGACAGATGAAGTCGGCTGGAGGGCGAGAATCTTAGCACCGCTGATGGAATAAGGAGATTAACAGACACCGCTGTTGTCTGCTGTCTGTTGTCTTTCAGCTTGGGAGTCTGACGAGCCGATTGACACGTTTGGCCCTCCTTGTAACAGAGACACCTCAAGTTTACTTTGGATCCCTTTAACAGCTATGTGTTGGCGTGTCATTTAATCCGTGTGAGAATGAGAAATCTGGTAGCAAATGTCGCCCGTCTTTGTTGATGTTTTTAAATGGCTCCATAAAGAGGTAACGGGACAAATCATCATTCTTTTGAATGCATGCTTCATTGTCTGGCTTTTAAATCATTATAGCTGCTCCCCGTTTGAAGGTGAAAGCCCCTGCAGAGGCCATGTTGACTTTCAAGGGCTTTTAAAGTTAAAGCAAACAAGAGTGTCAGTTTACCAAGAACTGCACAGACTCTACAACAATTTGATAGCAATGTGGATGGAATGGGGCTGGAGTGACTGTTAAGATACTGATTGAAAGTTGGGAGGTTTAAGGCGGTATTAGAGCAACATAACATTTTGACACAAAGCGTTTTTAAACAAGAGCAGACTTACTAAAACCTGGACCTACGACAAACACTTGGAATTAAAGCTATCAAACACTGAATGCTAAATGCTAAGAGGACTTATTACACACTTCATGAATGATTACCTTAGAATACCAGGCAGAGAAGGTGAATATAGATCAAAGAAAACAGTTTATTTTAATGGATTCATCCCAAATGGCCACAACTCAGACAGATAGTGATGCTGATAAACGTCATGTTCCGTTCAGACACACTGATGTCATCCTGAATGAGAAGTTTCCAGATAAAAGAGAAGCAAAATGCATCTAGCAAGACGGTGAGGGGAAAAAAATGAGACTTAAAGCCGTTATAAACTTTATAGTCAAATAGGGGTAAATGTGTCATTTGAGCAGTTTGAGCAGGTTAACTGCTGAAAGCTTTGAGTGAATAAAACTAAAGAACTACAACCACAATTCTTGACTGTGTTGAACAAGAGCAATGGAAATCCTACCTTTTAGCAGAACTAGAACTCAGAAATATGATCATCATCACCGCTCTTCTGTCGGTCCACTCTCATGTGAACACATTCGACCACTGGTTCAAACTGCAGCTGCATGCCAGATTCTAAACTAGCCTTTTTCTATGCGTCCCTCCATTGACTTTCTGTTAAATCAATAATTAATGACAGGAATCTGTTGTTCCACTCTAAAGATAATGCATGATCTTGCCCTCAGTTATATTTATGATCCTCTTGCACACTGCACAAATCTAAGTTGGCCTGGATCCATTTCTCGCTTTAACTGAAAAACAAAATGTGCCTTCGGTGCTTGAACCTCAACCCGACAGAATCCTCTTTCACAAAAGCCACGTTTCTCGGCAGTCGTGTTTTTCAGACAGCCAATCGTGTCTCATGTTGTGGTCTGGTGTTCTGTCTCTATGCGTTTCATTTTGGGATTTATTCTCGCGTTGTTTCTTAATTCAAAGGCTTTTTGTGCTTTTTATGTGCAGCGCGTTTTGGGCGTTTGAAGTCACATTTTGGCTATTGCTTTAGTCATGAAAAAATCTAATAGAAAATCTACTTGCCATAAAAAGTAACCATTTGAGTTTTCAACTTAAACCCTGAAAGTTAAATCTCCGTTTATATTGTGAGTGTTTTTTAGAAAAAGGGTTTAGTTTTCATAGCCTGGTGTTTAAATTATTTTATTTTTGATAAAGCATGATTGTTTATCAGATTTATCAAGTGGTCTTCAGCCGTCGACTCCTAACGTAAACTAAAAGAAACAGGACTTTTAAATGTGGCTTTATTTAATCCTCAGATTTCTGTTCTCTACGTGTATGTAAATGGAGCATTTAAGAAAACTTGTAACTTGTAAAATCCCTCTCTTAATGTCAGTAAGTCAGTCTAAAATGAAACTGAAGCTTTTCACTTGACAGCTTGGAGATAGGAAGGGGCTTAACAATGTGTGACTGATTCACAGAATGTCTGGTTGATATTCGTCACAGTTTAAAGCACACTGAGCCGTGAATGTTACATGGGGTCAGATGTCTGTTGCAAGCAGCCGACTTGTCGCTGCATATCAAACCGAGTCTATCGGCAACTAAATCTTACGGGTCTATGTGTTTCAGCTATGTATTAACATATAATGCATGTTTGACTGAACAAGCGGAAGGCATTTATTAACCAGCTCTTCCTCCTTGTTAGAAAGCAGCACAAGTGTTTTGCATTAAACATTTTCATTCAGAGTACATCAATAATGGTGGAGACAATAATCCCGCCGCTAGCGCCGGCTCTTAAACACAGCACGGAGCAGTCACATGACAACTGTTGCTGAGGATTTAAAAGTGATTTGACGCAGGTGCCAGATGCAGGGTAATTATACTGTGTTCAGTTGCGATTGTGGTCGGCCCGTTGGCCTGTTTATCCTTTGCTGGCACATCATCAGTGGGCACATACTGCAGTTTGCAGCTGTGCTCCACTGATCTGACTTACTGCTTTTGGAACCGCTGGACTGCCTCAGACATCCAGCATAAAGTGTGCCATTTTCATACTCTCCAGTCAGGCTTAACTGAACTGAATACTCAATTTTCTTAGCTTTTCTGATAAAACATGCAATCTGTGGGAAAGCTGTTACCTGTGTCAACCACGGCCGCGGTTCTCAGTGTCACTTAGGTGTGGTTTAGTAAATGGTCACTGGAAAGGTGTAACACTCTCATTTGAAGCTAACAAAAATGTAACAAAGCTGCATCCAATGGCTGTTGCCAGAAAGATAAAGATCATCACAACTGACTGCGTGTTGTTCACATTCATCATGTGATTGTAGCATAAAGGTGTGACGATTCAATCTTGGACTTTGTTGCATAGGATGTTTTCCCTGCCAGATTGACTGATGAGTGCCTACCAGGAAAAGCCACTGCAGAATTTGACACCTGAATGGAGTGCGCAGGAAGATGCCACAGACACAGAAAAAACCTTCAGGCAGAGGGCAAGGAAAGAAAAGAAGGAGAAATGATTGGGAAGTGATTGGGTTTTAAGGAGAAGAAAGTAGAGGACAAGGAGGAAGGTTTATGGATTGAAGATTTATATTTTATTCTGTGGTGGAACTTGATTTAAACTGGAGCTTGTGGTGGACCTGGCAGTTTACGACAGGATGTCTGTCTTGTGTTTTGCCTCACCAAGGTTTAAAACATGCACACTGTGGCCTGGCCTCACCAGAGAAAGGACGGTTTGGTTGTTTCACACACTGAAAACTGCTTATGTTTACCTCATGCAGATGACCGTCAAGTCTCCGTAAAAACTCTAAATACAGACTTTTCCTGCTGTTTCCTGAAGCTCTCATACATCAACTGTGCATCGCATGGAAACCTGCACATGTCCCTATGGCAGCAAATTTAACATATATCTGTGAGAGGGTCAGAAAGAGTGAGAAATAACTTGGCGGGGAGTAGAAATGTAGTGTACAGAACATTAATCCGTCTTGTATCACTTCCCAGCCTTATATGGACCTGACAGCCACCGTGTTCAGCTCCTTCTACCTACAACTCAAGGGAATTTCCTCCAAACACAAATGCACACAAATATATATTCCCATGATCCTGCAAAGCGTTTCTCTTGAATTAACAAATCAACACTAAGTGGAATTTCTTCCCCCTTAGAATGCAAAAACAAATAAATCCACATATAAATGAAATTGTCTCCTGAGGCCCACTGAGGTGTAACTGTTATATCTGCGCTGTTACCTCTGGAAGCAAATTGTATATTTATGGTTAGCAAGCTTGTCTTTAAGCTGTTTGATCTTTTCTTTTGTGCCATTTTGAAGTTATATTTCTACTTATAGGTGTGTCACCAACAGACAGAATGAGAAACTTGAAGTCTCCAGTCAGGTCTCCAATCCCAAAGCTGGGAAGCCCCATTCCCACCCCCGTGTCCGGCCTTCAGAAGCTACCCCAGTGCACGCGCTGCTGTAACGGCATTGTGTAAGTATCATTCACATCCTGCTTTCATTACCATGTGAAAACTGAGACGCAAAAGGAAATCATTTTATCATATTGTATTTCAACATTAAATATGAATTATTTTTCACTAAAGACTTTTACAAACCACTGCATAAAACACATTTGCGCCAAGTGCGATGCAGGGAATATGAATGATTTGCTGTTAAAACACTTTTGAACTACATCTGGAAATTGCATTGCTCCCACTTATTTTATTGCCCCGCCTGTGGTCATTAAGTTTAACAATTGAACTATGCAAAGTGAGCGGGGTCTCTTCCCTGATCTGGATCAAGGAGGTTAACTCCCACCGGCCCGACCTGCACCAACAAGGCCACAAGCTCTCAGAAAACCCGTTTTAATCACTAATCAAAGCCATCCTCCACACCCTTTCCTATGCGCTCGGTACACATAACAGCAGACATACACGTAGGTGCATAAACTTCTACACACACACACACACACACACACACTCAGACACTCAGACAGACATTTTGCCAAAGTAACCACAAACACCGGTAATCCCCCCTCTCTATAAAAGCAGCTGCAGGTAAGCAGTGATGTCATAGGCTTGCTTTACTTGTTAACAAGAGAGCATTGTGGGGGCTCACTGGGCACAAAAAGCCTCTTATGTCCTCAAGGTATTTAACAGTTTGTTTGAGCATGTATGGAGCACTGTGTCAGGACTCCATCCAGCAAGTAGAGGTTCTGAAGGCAAAGTGTTTAAAAAAAAAAAGAAAAGAAGCAGGATTATGAGTCAGCGGTCGCTGCCCCCGGATCCACAGTCCAGAAAGTAAAGTCTTATTAAGAGCCCTGAATGAACAGTTAAGGCCCTTTACAGCTGGGTGACAGCTTTGAAACCCTGTAGCATGCAGAACAAATATGTGCCATTCAGTTCCCAGGTGAGAAGATAATGTTCCTTCCACCAAACAACACCTTAAGAATGAGTTCTTTGAAAACTGATATGAACCATGAAGAGACCCATTCAAATGCCTGCTGAGTTACAGTGGCTATAAAACACGATTATGGCTGATTTGCATAGAACTCATAAAGCTGAATCAACAGCAGTAATTGATCATCACTTCCCTCCTTTTTAGGTGCTCTTTTTAATGTCTGCTCTCTGTGATGAAGTCACCTCCCTGAAACCTGCTTTCAGATAGACGGACGGCTTTTTAAGGCAGCCTGCATGTTGCCATGTGCTTATCACTGCAGCTGTTTTAAATCAGCCTTTACTGCATTGTCATCTTTGTCGCTGGCAAAGCCCGATGTTGCTCCACTGTCTCTCCATGTTAGGATGTTTGCTTATAGAGGCAGAGGTCAGAGAAGCACAAACTGAAAACAAACATGTACAAAAGCAGTATCTATCAAGAGCTTTAACTGGCTGTTATGCATTGCTTAAAATGGTCAGAAGTGGTGGCTCAGCATGAAATAATCCTAAGAAAAATTGATCTAATTATCATTGCTTCACAGAGCTCTTTAAAAACACAAGAACACACTCAGAAGCTTTTCAGTCACCACAGAGCAGTTGAAGTGAACCCGATTAATTCCCCTAATAGAATGGTCAGTGGTCAGCGTAATGTAAAGTTACATCCTTTAGAGGGAAAATAAAGGGATGATTAGCATGATTGATTGTATGTAAAAAGTGAGCATTTCGCATACAAAAAAGAAAAAAACATTTTTACATGAATATTTACGGAGATGAATGAAAAGAAATTCAGTGTTTTAAAATGTTTTGCAATTTGTTTATATTTCCACAACCATTCATTATTTTATTTGTTATTCTAAGTTGACTTCTTTATTCATTTCTGTTTATTTCCTTGTTTTAGAGCAGGTTTACTTGTTTCTTTATTCAATCTTTCATGACAGTCCTGTCATTCAGTCGCACCGGTGCGATTATTTTTTGTGATTTTTCTTCCTAATGCAAATGACTGACGTGCACCTGAATTTAAGTATGAATGGAAGAGGAAGTTCCAATCCCTCCGAGCACACACATTGAAAATGTGAAGCAGCCAAACGTTGGCACTGTCTGGAAGGATAGGATCAAGGCTGGGCACGGCGTATATGCAAAACCACAACAATGACAACTCTTACCTGTTTTTTTTATTTTGCTGTCTAACCCTCTGTGTCTCCCTTCATCTCTTTTTAGTGGCACCATCGTAAAGGCCCGGGACAAGCTCTACCATCCTGACTGCTTTGTGTGTGATGACTGTGGCATCAACCTCAAGCAGAAGGGCTACTTCTTTATCGAAGACAGTCTGTACTGCGAGACCCACGCCAAGGCTCGCGTCCAACCCCCAGAGGGCTACGATGTTGTTGCTGTGTACCCCAACTCCAAGGTGGAGTTGGTCTGAGATAAAGAGACTGCCATTGTTGTGATATAACTGGGAAAAGGGGCCAACACTGATCTGGCTCTGTCAAGTAGGACTGCTGATCTTGGATTTGTTTTGCCTTTTGGGAAAGTGGTATGAAATTTCAGTGATCCTAGATCAGTACTTCCACGGTGACGGACTTGATAAATGCATATTGAAATAAGATGACGGATCGAGGCTTTGGCGCTGATGAATCTCTCAAAACTCCAGACCCTTAACAAGTTGACATTACCTTACTGTTTCTGCATACTGTTTCTCAATCTGAAAACCCTCATCTGTCACCTGTTGTGTTTACATTGAACTCTACAACCAAGAAAAATACCGAACCAGTTCAGCTCATAATCAAGTGTTCAGACGTACATTCCACATCACAAGCGCAGTTTAGTAGCTGAGTATTCCCCATCAGGGACACGTGATATGTGTGCATATCGCCACAATCGCAAGAAAAAGAAGCAAGACGTTAATGACTACCCCAGCTGTCAGCTCTTCAAACAATCAGTAAGCCAATAACATGTCTGATGTCCCACTCAAGCAGTTTGCAGTGATGAACTGTGCAGAAGACTTTAATTTTTGGATGTAGCTTTTATACTGGCAGCACACCACAAAGTACCGGTGTGCTTTTTGCAAAGTCACATAAAGTATACTCATTTACTGCTTGAGTCTTGGTTTAGGGTTGACATTAAGAATGCTACAGTTGATTATTACACTCATGTATTTCTTAATTCCACATGCAGTTCACTCCTCAGGCTTTTTGTCTTGCAAAACTGGGAAAAGTTTCAGTTTGTCACTTTTTCTGCTCGCTTCAGTGACCCTCTAACACTATGCTAGTTGTAAGTGTCTTGACTGTGTTTCAGTACGCTTTGGGACAGGATTTACTGAACTGCAACTGTGATAGTAAATTCCTCTGTATGCGGCAACACAAGCTGTGTTTTCTGAAGAAGCATGTTCCTGCAGGAGAGAACCTCCAAAAACCTTCATGCCGAAGGATTTCTCCCCCAGATGTGGATGACAGAGCAACCTAGCTAGATGTGTGCAGTGGTGACACGTTTAAAGAGACGCCGACACGCTGGTCCTTGCACAAGGCCGAGACAGGGATCCCAGCTCTCTCATTGAAGAATTGTTGTTCATAAAAGCAAGAGCTCACTGGGTGTTTGTAAAAACATCAGTGCGTTCTCCACATCTCATGACAGCTTTTAAAGATGGCTGAGTGCATTTAAGAAAGGACGCACAGCCACGGAAAGCTGTTTGAAAAAAAGAAATAAAATTGTAGACTGGGACGCCTACAACATGTGGGAGTAATACTCGCTCCGTTTGGAGTTTTTGGATCCACTACATAGACCCGTTTGGTCTCTCCTTAGAACAGAGAAAAAGACAGAAGTATGCATGTTTTTTTCATTCCCTGCCTACAATGAATTCACATGTCGGGTCACAGCCAAGGCACACGAAGCAAATGAAATATATTGCTACGTTTCCTCTGAGAGATGGGCTGGGGGGGGGTGAGAAAGAGAAATGAGTGGTGTCATTTCCTTTTTCTCACAGAAAATGTTGTGGCCATCAGTCTCATTGTAGCTTGTTGTGAATTGGGTGGGGAGGAAAGATGTAATTCTGAATTTTAAAGATGTTTCTAACCAAACTACTTTTCTAAGTTGAAATGAGTGGATTTTGCAGTAATGGCTTTTTTCAATTTGTGAACAGTGACGTGTCCCTGCTGGTGTGCTCAGCATACTAGCAGCCTTGTAAATTATGTGAAAACACCACCACGTTTTGCCTTTGGTATTGTACATATTTGTTCCTTTGTGACTGCTTTAACACACATTAATACATGTCACTCGTGTGCCTTTTTTCATCTCTTATGTCTTTAAATGTTTTCTCTCACACAAGTCCTCCTCGTGCATTTAACTTATTATTCTGCCCACACATGGTTTCTTTCTGGATTTTCTGTTTTTCTTTTGTAGGTTCTAAATAAGATTAAAAGTGCATTGCTATGAGGTGACTACTCACATTCTTTGGTCTGAAGTGCAGGATTTCCCACAAACATTCCCCGAAACACGAGGCCCTCAATTTGTCTTAGTTTTACACCCCAGTTCTGACGGGGCAATTTTCTCCATCCCGCACAGCGTAAGACCACCGGGCTGCAGTATTTGTGTCGTGTAACCAAATTCCTCAGACACACGCATCAGAGAGGCTGTAAATCTGATCGTAAAACCAAGCGAGAGCAAGGCTTGTTGTAAAATAGTTTGTTTTAAAAGTGCAGAGTTTTGGACAAGTAGATTTAAGATTCAACCATGCGTTTTAGTTCTTATTTATGAGTGCATGTACAAACAGAAAGGGCCTGGTCATAATTAGACAAACTGCAGGGAATGATGGTAGAACTGATGCTGAATGACAAAAGGACAGTCGGCCACAGAATCAGAATCCTGTAGCAGAACTCCTGCTCTTAACATCTTTATGACAGTTGTTTTAAGCTGTGTGTGAGAAAGCAAAAGATCTATAATCTGCATTTCCACTGACTTCCCAGCTTCGAACGTGACAGGACGAAGCATGGACTGCATAAAGGAGAAACACGACTTCTGGGCAGCGACACTTCTTCCTTTCATGTCGGGCTGATGGGAGACTTGCTGCTGCTGCACATTTCCCAATCCTAAAACACACAAGGCCTCTAACTGAAACAGGCCTCAGCTGGCTCATAGCAGGACCCTGTAAAGCATCACCCCTAAAAGTGGCAGAAGGAAAATACAACTCAGGTGCTGGTAGGTGGTAGATGGTGCAGCCAAGAGCTGCTGCAGATATTTGTGACATCAGATTGACTTTACTTTAAAAAAAAACAAACTTCCTGGTTGGGTTTAGGCAATGACATCACTTGGTCACGGTTAGCGATCACTACTTAGTTAGGATTGTAAATCAATCATAATTTGAACCAAAAACTTTTTTTTTTTTTTGCAACACAATGACAATTACATTTTATTATGATTATAATGAATTAAGTGGTGAATGGAATACTATCAGGCATTCAATCAATGCTAGTCTGCCTGTGCTGCTTGAAAACCCGAAATTCTTAATTCCGTCTGGGGTCAGATCAACACAGAGAGACACTTGCATGCTACCTTAAAGGAGACGCATGCCCTTTTTTAAAAAACTGGCACAATTCCCTAAGGTCTTACTGAAATGTGAGACAGGCTTGGATCAAATTATCACTTGGCTGAAGCACAGCAGCCCTTCTCTGACCCCTATTGTAACACTCCTTTAGAGTTTAGACTGAGGGGCAGGTGAACAACTACTCACTCGACTCAAGGGGGAGATTGTTGTGTAGCACTTTGAGTTAGCAACAGATGCAAGTAAACAAAGCTTTCTCAGCAACATCGATGGACCCAGCCAGAGATGTACACAGCGTGACTCACAGTAATGCATGTGCACCACTAATTACTGCACTTAAAACTTGTCTGTGTGTTAACATCATTGAATAATTGTAATTGAGACCTACATCTTTATTCAAAACATCAACGCTGAGAGCAGTACACAGTGTTCAATGTAGCAATGAGAGCGAGTGTTGTGCCAAAAACACACTTTATCCACACACCTGCTCAACTAGAAACGATTGGTATAAAGTAAGCAATGACACAACTATAATGTTAAGCTTTCAAAATGCAACAGCTATAACCCCTGAGGTGGTATGCATCATCTTCTTCACCTAAGCTGTTAGCGTTAGCTACATGAATGACAGAAAAACTTTGACAAATAACAACTCACTTGCATCCCCTCGTCTGAAGATCAGACACTGAGAGTTGGAACTGATCTTTCTTTGTGGCACATTTTCTTCACAAGTCCAGTGTTGAATTGGACTGAGTTGTTAAAAGTTGTTGTTCTAAGCAGTGGAGGCAGGGTGAACTTATCGAGTGACCTGAGTTTACACTGAAAATCTGAACAGCTTGTTGAGTGAGATATTTTCAAACCCATGCTCTGAAGCACAGAAAAGGGGATTTTTTCCGTAATATGTCACCTTTAAACAAGCCGTTTGTACAATTATGCGGCAGTACAAATGGTCTACACAGGTCACTGAAGTCTGCATAACTGTAACGGTCCAAATACTGTTACAAGGATATTTGCAAATGGCTGCTGAGGAGGCAGTCGGAAGGTCAGTTAGAAAGACTGTAGCCAATGTCAGCCGAGACGTGTCAAGTTTAGCCATTTCTACTAGGTTACTCGCACTATGGACTTGTGTTTGTTTTGACTTGTTTCTTGGTTAAAATGATTGTAAGCAAAGGTACTGGACATTTCAAACACATGTAAACATCAGAAACAAACAAAATGTCATGTATGACAGTGATAAGTTGGAAATCGTTATTTACGCATGAATTTATTTCTAAGAAATAGATAGAAAGATGACCTCAAATTTGTTGTGAAAGCACTTTCACAAAACTGAATAGGCCTACACAGTGAAGCAGAGGCAATGAGAGACAGAGTGAGAAAGTAAGGCTTCGCTGGAAAGAATTCTGCTTCTCTGAATATCTATAAACATTTAGTCCGCTTCAAAGATAAACACTTCAGGCTGCTCAGAGACAGAGCTTACTTCACCCTGCAGACTGCAGCATCACACTCTTACAAACCAGCACAGTGTTCATCCCACTGAAGAGGTCTTTTCCTTTAAGCAGGGTCAAATTTTTCCCATTGACTTGCATGGAAATATCAGCTGTTCAGCCATAGTGCTTGTTTTCTTTCCATTCTGTTTCTACACACACGATAAGTCTGCATACAAAATAAGATGATATAGGAAGACTAACTCCTCTGCCTCGCTTTAGTACATTTTGCTCATGACGATCGTGAACATGTTTCTCAGATATGTTTTTTTATGTTGCATTTTTCTTGTGGAAAAGCCTGGTATCAAATTGAAAGACTACAATAATATCCAAACTTTGCGCTTTATGACATAAATTCCTGATCGCTCCTTTTTCTCAGTTTTATTGGTGTACCTCACTCTCTCTTTATGGAGCATAGTATTCATTCCAGGTTTGCAGTTTCCATACGGTACCAGTCTGTTGCCTTTAACAATCATGATTTGTAGTCTCAAGCTAATACCTTGGTATAAAACACTCTACGTGCAGCATTCTGTCCTGTCCTACTGACATATGAATTGGAAAAAAAACCCCTATATTTAAAGCCTATTCAAGCAGTATAATTTCTTCAGAGTTACAATGATACAGAGCTCTGTTATCACATGTTTAGCTTTGCAACGCTGGTGGTTCGGTTTAAATGAAAGGATTCGCAGCTTTGTAACTAAGTTCCATTCTAATGGCTGTTTTGTAACTCCAAAAATTATACAGGCAATTTTATTTTGATGACCTTGTGTGTTACAAAGTCACTGTGCGTGCAGTGCACAACAGGAGGGAATAGAAGCATATGCCATGGAGTTTGTGTGGCACTTCCATATGATGTGTACAACATTGTTGACTTTCTGAAAATCTAAAAAAAAAGAATGAAATGAAAATTAATCAAATGACAAATACTTAATTTATCTTTTTCTTTTCATCGATAATCTTCAGCTGTCATTGTCTGCGGTTATTGCTGCTGTACCTCCTCCTGTACCGTTCTCTGTTGTAGCGGAGCTGAAGAAGCCTCTGATTGAACACACTCCACTTTTTCAACACTATGTTGTGTAAAGTGTGCAGTCTTGTCCATTATGTTGATCAGCATGTGCAGCATTCTTCTTCACACAATCAGCTCCGGGGGCTCCAGAGCAGCTCAGAGCCAGCCTTTCTTTTCAGTTTCTTCAGTTGATTCGAGTCACTACCTCTAATGCTGATGCCTGTCGGTTTCCTCCCTGCTTTGGAAAAGTTGAACGATTGCTCCCTTCAAATGCAACATGCCCTTTACAATATTTGTGTTGTGTTGAAGGCCAACCAAACTAAATGAATGGAATCTGTGTGGCTTCCAGAGGTTTCTAATGACTAAAACCTACTGCTTCTACGTTATCTTTGAGATGAAAAGTCTGCTGGTGTTTTTGAACCATGAGGAAATTGTTGTGAAAGTGTTACTGGGTCATACTTACTGCATCTTAATTCAACTTTAACACACTCTGTGTTTGTTTTTTTTTAATGGATATATATGTATTTTTGCATTTTCTCAAAAGAGAACCAAATCTGCATGCGAGGATGAAAAAGCAAACTCCCCCCATAGTTTGTTTTTTGTGTATCGCTGCAGCCCCCTGGATCCTTCTCATGTTTTGATTGGCCTCCTGAAAGGATGAAGCTCAGACTGAGCTTTGCTTTGATTCTCATAAAAAGTAGATTTAAAAAGAGACAGTCACTAAGACACCAAACAGGATGACCTCCCAGTTGCTCAGATCTCAAGCAAACAATAAATCTTGTGAGGGAAATCAGAAGGGGTTGCTGAAAAGGCTGGTGAAAAGAAAACAGGGTTCACCACATCTGGGGTGATGTTCAAGAAGGTTTTCCACCATAATCCAACAATCAGCCACATGCAAACTACTGTCAGGTGAAGGGAATGAAATGAATGAGAAACCTTTGGTCCTGGTTTGTACGAAGATGGAACAGAGAGCCCAAGGCGATGACCCGGTTCTCCAGATGTCAATCTGTTAGAGCATTGTGGCATGCACAGGAACTCTACCCTTCAACCACTGGGGCCAAAACAATCTGCTGATGATGTTTTAGTGCCAGACACCACAAGGCAGAGACAAAGGTCCACAGCATAGCCTTAACGATGCTTACAGAGGAAGATCTCTCTGTCCCATGTGTTTGCATTACTTACAATTATGTTGACAGAATTAATTTATTTTGGAATAGTCATTATCTCAGGAACTCGCTCTGATGAAAACCATCCTGTTGGTGTCTATCTTTATTTTTATGCAGACCGAAAGTGTCAGAATTTGTGCAAGATAGAGGCACGCACCGGGCCCAACCTGGGCTGAAGTTGCTTATATTCAATTCTGAACATCAAAACAAAACAGAAAGGCAAATCCATTATGCTATAAAGAAAGATAATGAGTTTGGAAATGGTACTGACAGCATGACGTTTGTGTTTGTGTAACAGAATCCACACTACTTGAGATGCACAAAATGATGCAAGTAGGCTGAAAGAGAAGAGCTTTACAACACTTGTCTCACAGAGGAATTTAGCTAATTTTGCAGTCAATATTTTTTGATGATAGCCAGAGTGACCTCCATCAAGTTGCAAGGTGGACCCTGTTACAATATCTGTTGGAATTCAGACATGTGCAACACATCTCTACCCTCTCAAGTCCGTTTAGATAAAAAGAATGTAAAAAAATGAACATATGGCTCATGTTTTAGAAGTATGTCTGCCTTCACCAAAACCTGGCTCTGGATGAGGTGAGGCAAGCTGAAAGTGAAATCAACATATTTGCACCATACAGAGAATATTTCTTTATCAAAATGGACATTTGTGTGCACATCTTAATTTATGGTCTGATTTATTAATCAGTTCCAAATGTTTTCCTGAAATTTGTTTGTTTCGTCTGACAAAACACTAGTTTCTCCGAAAACCAACATGATACGATCCAGTAGAGAATCAGAAAAAAGAAAATCTGTCTTTTTAAGGAGGTGTTAGTCTTTGAGGAGCTGGAGAAAGTTATTCAATTATATTCATTAATCTCAAAGAATTGAGGGTTGGAAGTTAGCAGATGGTAACTTTTTCATCACAAATATTCTCCCGCTTTATGGTTTTCAAGACTCTCTTGTTTCTCAGCATCTGGACTCAGAATTTTGCAACAATTATTGAGATGTGTCAGTCACCTTACTGCAGTTAGTATGCTGAATCCTTAGCAGTATAACTGTTTGTAAAGTTGAAAGAAATCTCTTGCCTTGGCCTTTCCTCTACACCCTTGCCTTGCTCTCTTCTCTCCTTTGTCCTTCAGAGTGGACATTCACTTCATTCTTCTTTTTCTTTGCTTCCTTTCTTCTTCGTCTTTTGATAGTCACACATTCTCACACACTTCTTCTGCACATACCTTCTCTCCTTCTCAACAATATCCTAACAAAAAGCAGTTACGTCTTTTAGCAGAAACCATAGCAACGATATGAAAAGTTCCACTGCAGTTGGCCCTCTTCCACATACCCTTCGAAATACAAACGCCAGCTCTCACACTTTTTTTTATATTTCTTTTGCTCTCTCCCCTTTACGTCTTTTAACCTTGCCAAACATCTTTAACCAAGTGAAAAATGCCTTTACTTTGCAAAACAGCTCAGTCTGGACTTCCTAAATCGGACAGACTGAAGGTACAATTTTCTGAGGGTTAAGTATAGAGCAAGGAGAGTCATAATTCCATCGGGGGCACAGAGCAAGGTGGGTCCACCCTGTCTCCTGGACTTTTCTGCAATGCTGGATTTGAACATGCATCATAGATCTACTACACTTAGGACTGCATTCAGCTGTTAAATATTTAGATGTAACAACAAATGGTAGCATCCTGCCTAACTGTAGAGTTGCTTGGGAGACTATTTGTTTTGATCAGTTCCATGGCCATCATCTGAGACACACAAACATGTACAGAAACAACAGGTCAGGTCAGAAGTGCAGCCAGAAGCCTAAGACTGTTGGGTTATGATCGGTCTCACAAGTTACCAGAACAAAAACAAGTTTTTGATGAATTCAAACCCTGCAGTTATTCACATCACGTATACTGACGCCACAATATAATTGCAACTTATCGTACTACAGTTTGTCCTTTTGTGCTGCACTCCATTCGAACTCTTTCATTCTTTTTTTGTGCAACAGCTGAACAAGAAGCCCCAGAGTTTGACCAAGGTGGAGTGGCGGTGAGTCCAAATGACTCCAGAAACTGGTGAGATCACAGGCAAGTCTTCATCAATATTCTGTAGCTCAGAAGTTTTCCCTGAAGCTTCAGAGGCAGACAATTGTCCTACACTGACACAAAAAAAACAGGAATATTACAAAATGCTTTTGATCAGTATGTGACGACACAGCCAACATCATCACATCAGAGCAATTCATATGAAGCAAATGGAGCAAAAGCGGTAGACAAATGAGGTATGATAAGATCAGTCATTATTTTAAAGTAGTGTTTGCTCCATTAAACTCGATGTTATCTTAATTGGATAGTTATAGCCTGAACAAACCAGCTGGGATTTTACATTCACTTCATCTTGAAATTGCCCTTACATCACTCTGAATTATATGTCTTAACCTCTGGCCAACGTAACAGAGAACTATTCCAGTACTTTTGTTTGCTCTCGTTATTTTCTCATTATTTCTCATTGTTTTCATTGTTTGCTTTTTATTCTGTTTTATACTAAAATAAGCATTCACTGTTTTTCGTTGCAGATCTTTGTTATGTTTCATTATAAGAAGCAAACCCCTCGAGTTCCTCACTTATTACAGATTTACATGAAAGAAGGGGTCTAAATGAGAAATGCACGTATGTGTGTTGGTAAAGAATCAAAATAACATTATTTGTGTCTATCTACTTTAGTTCTACAGGATTCACAGCAGGGGCTCAGAGGCTGTATTCATATAAAACATGCATGAGAAGAAAGGAAAAAAAGACGATATTTTAACATGAAATATTTCTGTGTTACAAGCAACAGCACGAACAGATCCTCAAAAGCAGACTGAAAACGCCAAAGTCCTTCACTCCCACTCTCTGAGTTTACAGAAATCCTTCCCTCTCCAAATAACAGGGATTGTGTAATTATAGTTGTGTTAATATGAGATCATTTTTGATACGTCCAGAGATGTACGGCTATTTTCTACTCACTGCTTGCATAAAACCGTCAAGCTACAAAATGTCACCAGCAAACATGAGCTCATCTCTAACAGTCACACTCATGACTCAAACTTGAAACTTAAAGTGGATTTATATGCATTCAAGAGTGAAGAATTGACCCTGCTTTTCCAATTTAACACATTTTATTCAAATTCACAGCTGTCACACAACTTGTGAAACACTAAAACATGGAGCAAATTAACATTAATGTTCTTTCTCATTGTGTCATATTATTTGAAAAACAAAGAAAAAAAGAAGAAATATTTGTCTCCTTTGGATAAGGAGTCATAGATTCATCAAGGCTCACTGGGTTTTCCAGCCATCGCTGAGTTGCCATTGTGGGCTCTGCCCTGAGGAGCTGGCAGCCACTCAGTCAAAGAATTTCATTAATATGGATTAGTTTCAGGGAAGAGGTTTAATGTTACCTCATCTAAATGTTATTTCAAAAGCTGTCCAACACAAGCAAGGAAAATATCTTTGAGGAAAAACAACGCTAGAAACTTTCTTGTAATTTCTGTGTTGGCAGTCCTGTCAAAACTTGTCTAGATATGGTACAAGATAAGAAATAAAGAAGCACAAACGGTTGGGAATTAAATAAAGTACAGAAACACAAGCTTAGTAGTAGCGGGCAGAACACAACACAACTTTATTTCCCACACTGTGTCGGATTTATTGGCATTAATGGTTAAGTTTTCAGGTTACATTGCCTGTTTCTTCATAATCCCACTCAGTGTTTGGTTCGTCTGTGCTGGGCTGCAGTAGAAAATGATTTAATGGAAGGGTGTTACTTAATTAGGAAAACATTTGCTATTTGTGGATTTAAACTGCTTGTGGTAAGGTGACGGAAACATAATCATTCTTATCTTTATGTGATTCTACACTGATGACAACATGGTTATGAAAATTATATAGCATTTCTGCCAGTGGATCATCCCGAATGTGACACAATGGTACTTGAACAAAGCTTGCCAAAAACAGACAAAAATACATCACAAGACAGTTTATGACAATTTTTCAAATATCCCAGACTTCACAAGATTTACACACAAAGCAAAGTAGAAATGCAAACTTCACTTTTAGTCAAAAATAATCTACTTGGCATTAAAGCTGAATGGATCAGAGCAGGGACTGTGGTCCAGATGCACTGACGCTGCTGCTGATTGATGGCCTGAAAAAGTAGAACAGAAACACTCACTGTATTTCTGTCTTTTCTTTTCAAGTCATACTCACTTCAAAGGATGATTTATTTGAAAAATTCAAGTGTTGGCATTACCAACAGGAAGATGATGCATTGAGGCTCACTTGAACAGTCTTAAAAGAAAATGCTGACCAGTAAAACAAGCAGATGATTAGCATTTAGAAAATATAGATCCAGACTCTGATGGAGAGACAGAATGGGACCAGCTTTCAGCCTGGACCAAGACCATTGAGAAGGATATTGCATAAAAGTGTCACGAACTTATAAATACTTATATTCATACATACTTGCACACTTATTTCCAGTTATAGTGTATGTATGTATTACCAGATACATGTCCTAACTGTCCTCAGGATCCTCATGGCCACTTCCGAGGTCATCATCATCAACAGTGTAATAGACAATTTGCTCCTCAAAGGTTGCAAAAGCATTTAATGAAGGGGTTGTTTTTTTTTTTACTGCACACATACTTTTACTTTGCTTAAACTTTATTTAATGACTGTTTCCAATTCAGGCCATCCATTGGTCACAATGCATTGAAGCCTATCTCAGCCGTCACTGTCAGTACATCAAAGAATCAAAAGTGAAAAACAACCAGGCATGTTCACACTGACTCTTGCAGTCGGTTACCAAAGATTACCAAGCATGTTTTTGGATGGTGGAAGGAGGCCGAAGTACAAGTAAAGAACCCACGTATGCATATGGAAAACATACAAAGTCCACACAGAAAGATCGTCGACGAGAGATTTGACATTTTGCTTGGCATGGCAACGCAATATTCAATGGCCAGACTTTGTCTTTACCTTCAGAAACCAGTTCTGTGCTTGTTTGTCCTCTTGAAAAAATTTTAGTTTCCCACACTTTACTTTAATTTTTATTGCTACACCTCGTGAGGCTGTATGGTCTCAACCATCTAGACAATTTGGACCAGGAAAATTGCTACAGGCTGTAGCAGCCAGTCATATGTGCAGAAAGTGACACATGTAAGGAACTTTTTTTTCTGCATCCAAAACTGGGAATTCGCCTGAAGCTGTTCGAAGTGCTGCATGTGGCCACACTACACAACCCCCTTACTTCCTCCTTATTAGGACTTTGTGGCCTCTTAAATCAAATACCTGAGAATGATACCGGTTTCGATGTGAAAGCTCTCATGAGAGTTGCTCCTTTCAGCGGCTTTTACTGCTACAGGACGCACACATGAATAAACAACCTACTGTCATAACAATTGGAGGACCTGTTTATCAGTGGATCTTGTTTTGCTCTGTGCCAGACCAAAAATATTACATATGTGGTGTCAAGGTAAATATGTTCATGCCTGAGACTGCCTGCAGTGACTGGAAAGTGTGTGTTTCAACGTTTTACTGAAACTGCAGTCCTTTAAAGTGGCTTTTGGATGAGCTGCTTGGCTTCTCAGGAGCAGAGAAACTGTTGTACTATAATCATATTTTAGGAACCAGAATTTTGAATAGTAACAGTATGTTTCCTACAATTTTACTGTTTCAGTTGATATGCTGCCATTCAGTAAACACACAGAACTATTGAATAGTGAAGCCGTAATAGTTAAACTACAGATACTGAAGTCCCCCTCAAAAGATTGTTTTTCAAAAGGAAAAAAGTTAAAGTCATCCTTTCTGCAACAGATGTTTCTATTTGTAGCTGTCAAACATAGAGAAGTTGTAATGTCAAGACTGTCTCAGAGAGTATTTTGTATGTTTTCAGAGAGTATATTTATTTTCTCATCATGGGTACTGGAGTGCAGTTGTTAGCCTATAACATTTTTCATCCCCAATCATCAAACCAAGCTTTGCCTCAACAATGAGAAAATAAGTCATTTTCAACAGCCAAAACCAAACACTCAGAACAACAACTTGAAATCCATAATGGGTAGGAAAAATGCACTGAATACCCCAAAAATGAGTGTTATGACCCTGCAGCCCAAACCCAACATCTTGGTCTGCACCGTTATATAGTAAGTGAAAACTCTAAAATTAGCATGGAAAGGGCTTTTAAAGCTTGTGGCTCATGTGAGCACCAAAGTGGTGCACGGTTCTGAGTAATTTAGTCAATTCTATGTACATGCATTCCTATTCAACACCCCCTCTGTCAAGCATAAAAAGGCTTTCAATTTAAAAAACCCCAAATCCTTAAATTCTATTCTTGACTTTAGTGTTTTCACTGGGACCAGAATAAAGAACAGCACTACCACAGCTCATGTAAAGCAGACAACATTTTATTCTTCAAAACACATGTGGGCCACTAATGTGTGTGGTATTAATCTTCTAATTTTCATAGAAAGTAAACCTAGGACAAGTGTATCCATGTCGGTTACATTACCAGTTTTATGGTTGGGCCTGGTCTGAATGGTGTCCCAGCCTACATATTATACAGCTTGGCACAGTGGTTCCCACAGACACATGCCAGTAAGCTGTTTGATGGCCAAACAAGAGTATGGTTTGCTTGGCATTTCCATAGTTTAGGATGGGGCATTAAAGGTGAGTGTGTTTCAGTGTAGAGGGGTGAGACTGAGTGACAGCTTGTAAGAGAAAGTGTTTTAGGGTTTGAACATGTACCCATCAATTTACTCACATGAACATGCATACATTTCAGCACGTGCATGTGGTTTTAAGCTTGTGCGGGCTTGTCCAAATGACTATTCGACTTGGCCTGCTGAGCAATAATGTGTCATTCCTCACCACCATTCAGACCACTCGGAACATGAATTAATTCACTGGCTCAGTGCTCTGAAACCCAAAATGACACAATACTTTCCAGCAGGTTTTGCTTGTGCTCCAAAGTGGTTCCCTTTCTCAGACAGAGATTACAGTGGATTTATAGTGCCCCACACTGCCATGAATGCTTTCTTGACAGTTTCATTCATTTGATATTCAAGCAGGGAAGGGACAATGAAAAGTCAATACTGAGTTGCAAAGCTGTGAGGCTGGTAATTAAAGAGCGTGTTGGTGTTTTTCTGAGAATTTACATAGTATTAAAGTAAATACTAACACTCATATATTGAAGTGGCTCCTCGTTGTGCACATCATTGTGTTTGCCTACCTCACTCACCCAAGGAGGCTTTCTTTTGAGATAAGAGGCCATTGTTTGACTGACCTTGAGATTTTGACTTAGACTAATCCGGCTAGTGCTTCCAAAATGAACAAGGTCACATCATTAACAATGTGCACGGACCTTGACCCTTCTTAAATCTAATTTCCAGTTCTGGGGAGTTCTGTGTTTGAGTAGGAAGACAGGAGGATGATTTGGAGAGGCTGGGCCTGTTTTGATTATTGGGAGAGTTTCCGATTAGAGAGATGGATGGCATGAGGAAACTTTTTGCCACAACCTTGGCTCATGAAGCACCCTTTGTTGGAAGAGACGTGTTACATGAAGCCAGTGGTATGTGGCCTCACACTTTGACCTCTCATAAAAAAAATGTTCAATTTGCTAATCGGCTAACTGTTGCCAGGAAAACAAACGAACAGCAACAACAAAAAAGGATGCCCAGGAATGTTAACCAGTGCATCCACTATTGTTTTCAAAAGCAATCAGGAAATATGATTTGCTGGTATTTCTCACGCTTATCATTTCAACATTTTTTGATGAATTCAGGATACAGGATTTTACCTTTTAGTGTTCTGTTACTTTGAAGCATAGGTGTGGTTGCCCTATAAGGAATGATGGATGGTCATTATACCCACTACAATCTGTACTTTATTTGAGTAACCTATTTGACTAGTTTTTACTGTTACTAACGTTTCAACAAAAACATCTTACTCTCTACTTCTTATATTTTCAAAACAGGCTCATTATTTTATTTCAGCGATGGAAATCATCTATACATTTTTAATTTCCTATCATTGTGAGCTTTTCCAACATCAACATCAATTACAAACAGAAATTCGTTTAGAAATGATGAACCCACAATGTGTCCATAAGCAAACAACAGGCATAACAAGCAGTAATGACAGAACTAAGAAGACAAGAGGGAGAGTTGCGTAATTATATCTGTGGCAAGAAGCGCTAGTAACTAGTGACACTGGTAAAGGTAAACCAGACAATACCACAGATAGAGCAAATTCACAACATGAAGTGGGTGGCAAACACCGGGGGACATTTATCTATCAGTGGTAGACCCTTATTGGTACAGTAGTGAAATACATAAAAAAAAAAAAACAAAGAGTCGACCAAGTAACCTGGGTACAACAACAAAAAAACTGCAAGAATTTGAACAGTGTCAGGAAACAGTAGAAGAAGTCATGCACACGCCGGTTGATTACGTCACTGATCTTGAGGAGCACTCATTTGGACCAAAGGTGTGAAACTCTCAACAGCCACCAATGTCTGTCTGTGAGCTGTCCTGTCCCAAAACGGGTTGGAGTTCTATAACGATACAGGGATTAGTAAAAGTAATATGACTATCAAATTTCAGATTGTAATTGTAATATGCGACTTCTTACCATAACAAGCTAAATGCAATCTTAAGTGGCACGTTGAGTGTAACGTTAAATTGAAAAAATTTAGCTATGTAAGTGTTGTATCAATTAAAACTCTCATACAGCAAGGAAGGCATAGGGTGCAATTAATGAACATTAATTAAGGGGACAGCTAAGTATTAAACGTTATTGGAAACACCACCACATGTCATCCTCAAAAAAGTTAAAACATGTTTTAAGAAGACTTTGGTTCATTAAAAAGAAAAAAAGTTGACCATGAAAATATAGTGCTTTCGCACGGACACCTGAGGATACACTCAGTTGTTAGATATGTTAAACATGTTAAATACCATTTAGAGCAAATGTGAGAATTTTAAAACAGCTGTTTTCCAAAGTTCCAAAAGACTTTTCTTTTACAGTCACTGCAGTGGATTTTTAATTTTATTCTTTATTATTCTGTTGTATGGATTTTCATTTACATGTCTGCACTATACCGTCTATATCACGCAACTGAGGCATGTGACTTGGTTTTTGTTCTTCGTAAATGTAATTCAGTTCTAACAAAATGTCCGTGCCATGTGTGCTGAATGTGGGTTTGTCTATTACTGCTGGGATTGTGTTCCACTCTCTCATCTATCCGTCTGCCAGGCCCGTACAGTATAATCCTGACTCTGAATGCAGAATAAAAGCTGCAGCTGTGGAAGCAGCAAGCTGTCAGACAAAGGTAAATGGAGTCATTCAAATCAAGGCCAATTCATTGGACTGCAGCAGTTGTAACCCAATTATTCCTCGGCCACATGTTTTCAAAGCGGAGACGTCAGGCAGAGGGGGAAGCCCTCCTTTTCCCTCCTACATTCACCCCATAAAAACACAGCGGGTTAGGGTAGCGGAGAAAGAATGAGGGTGGCAGGGAGAGAAAGTTGGAAACTCTTGAGTGTTATTCCACATGACTGAAGAAAAAAGACAGTTCCAAACGTTTTGGCTTTGAGTGAGTACTGACATATATGGTATGATGGTGGACGTGGAAAGATGGTTGACTGAGGGTTGCGTCCTGCACGAGAATGCTTCTTGGAAATACAACACCTGGCAAAAAAAATGATGAAATCGCTACATTTGGAGGGTGTTCATAAGCTCTTTTATATTTTTGAAATGAATAAATAAATGAATTGCAGATATGACACAAAGCAATCTGAAATAGAGGAAATGATGTTGAATCACTCAATTCCAAGGAAAATATAGTATGGAATCCTCTTGCACTTTGCATTTCTAAAACAGAAACATTCTGTTCCGTGTGAGTCTGCAGCTAAAATAGTTAGCTTGCAGACCCAACAAGCTTCACCAACAGCCAAACAGAAGAAAACAAGGTTCTGGCGGGCTGAGGAGAAGCAGTCACGGACCGTGGATGATTGGATGAAAGCTCAGCTGATTGTCAGCTGCTGTACAGGAAAGTTGGAACCTGATTGATGAAGAATATTGTTTTTCATTGGTGAAGTCTGTGCCTCAAAAAATTCAAACTCTCACAAAAGCCAAAGGAGGTGTTTATGAGTCACCATTTTTAATCTGTTTTTTCATCTGGAAAAGGAATTAGAATCCTATTAATTTTTTTTTTGGCTATGTTTTACAGTGACAGAATTTTCAGCTTTTAACATTATGTCATACTTGTGTAATTTATAGGTTGTCTTTTAAATGTAATTTTACTGATATTTTGAATATCTACAGAATGTTTTTTTAAAGGACATGTGGGGTAAAAGCTTGTGAGAACACTGATGGATGATGTGATGTGTGTCATGAAAATGTTTTGTGAGGAAAAAGAAACGTAAAACGTCCACCAGGAAAGATTACGCGGTACAAAACAAAAGGAGGAGGCTTCTGGCCTGAGGCAGCTCCAGAGGAGTGGAAGGATGTGGTTTACACTGCAGTGTATTGTGTGGAGTGATTAATAATGTGATATTAAAGACTAGTTCCAGTGAACTCAGTGCAGAGTTTACAGTCTTCACACATTAAACCTTCCCTGTCCTCTCACCCTGTGTTCCCCAGTCACTTCACAAGCTGAAAGGACGACAGACATGTTTCTCCATCAAGGTCAGCGGAAATGGGAAGTAACAACAGAACAAATGTGGTAAGTTGTTGTTCCAGTGTTAAACAACAGATGCATTAACCTGACACAGCAAATGAAATTGACCAAAGAAACTCTATGGACACCCTCTGGGGGGAGCTGTCAATATTTCAGGGTTTCAGGTATTGCATATTTCAATAATGACTATCTGTGCTGTGTGTAAGCAGATGCATTTTAAAGGCTGACAAAAAACTAAATCATTATGAAACAATAGCTGTTCATTTTGAAATTGTACTTCAGCAAATTGGTTTAATGTCCTCTGCTCTTCACAAAACTGTTAACGTAGACACGTAGACGTAAAACCTGTTCTCTTCTTACTGGTCAATAATGCTTGAACAACTTCTCTACAGATTCTACATTAATTATCAGATAGCTGTGTATGTGTATGAGTCTGTGTTTAAGCAAAGCACAATTTTTTGCAACCATAATGAGGACCAAGCCCTACTGTCACTAAGTGAAGGTAAGCAGATCAATGGGATCAGTCTGTTTGTTGATCACTGGTGACTTCTTGATTAAAAGTGCAAGTTAATGGCATTTTAAAAACATGTTCATATGCCAGACAAAAACGACAATAAGAAAGAGTTGCATTTTGTATTTGACAATCATCAGGTTGCCTTTGATGGTCTTTGTCTCTACCATGTGGTCATTAATGATAACTGCAAATTAAAACCTAATGTGTTGATCATTTTTGTATTCACTACCAAAAATGTCAGTTATTCCAGATGTCACCCATGACCAAACTGCTAAATCACAAACAAATATAAACTAAAGCTCTTTCCAGATTAAATTTTTCTTTTATTTCTGACTTAATTTCCCTTTGGTTTACTGACCTTTACAGTGAGAACACTGAAATAATTTGTGTAATGGTGACTACAACAGGAAATGCCTGACAATAAATGGTTTAGAATATTCTGAAATATCAAGAAATCATAGAAAGGTCCCAGCCGGGAGTTGAGCCATGAACCATCAAGGCGATGGCGCTAACAATCACTGTACAGCCAGGTTTATGATGAAGATTAATATTATGTATTGACTTTAATATTAAGTTGAATGCAGTACATTCACTGAAATGTCTGAAAAAAAATGCTGAATTATTGATAAAAGTATACATACGTGAAAATATGGGGGAAAAAAGCGTAACTGAAAATGCACATAGACTGATTTACACAACACTTTGTATACACTTTTAACTGTCCATTACATGGCATGTAATGGACAGTTACTTCCCAATTCAATGAAATGTGTTGTCTGGATTACACAGATGGAAGAAATCATTTTTATTTCTGTAAAATTAAATTACCCCAAAACATCTGACATTATTATTGTTTTCATTTCAAAGAATCCAACAGGAAAGCAGTTAAGTGGATGCTGACTTTTTAACATAGATATTGTGTAGAGAAACAAGTCAAGTCGGGAGTAACATGCAGGAAGGATCCAGCTGGCTGAGAATCAAACCCAGAATTACAGGTGGCATTTGTGTTGCTGTGATAATCACCCTAATGATGCCGCTGAGCGGCAGCTCGAGTCACTCTGACGTCTGAGTACACAATTTCATCTTGATCGCCATCTGAAAGAAGGAAATATATTCATTTTAGATGTATTTTAAAGGGTGTTAATGTTGTTGATTAAAGAACAGTAAAAAAAAGTTGAAAATGGTATAAATGTAAAATAGATTAAACTTTTTATAGTTTATATAGTTATTCTTAAGATTATTAAGTAACTTGTGCATGTTGCATTCTAAATTTGAAATAAAATATCACATGGGTCCTCAGTGAGCCTCTTACCTTCTCTCACAGTTATGGGGTTTTTATTTTTGAAGTAAATGATTCCAAGGAACACAGCAAGAAGAAATAAAGCGACCACACCTGCTATCACAGCCACAGCTACAAGCCAGGTGGGAGAAGTGGCACCTAGGAAAATACAAAAATCAACTTAAATGAGACATTGATGGAGGTGTTTTGTCATTTACAGTGTATGTTGAGAATTAAGTCAACATATGAAACAGAAAAAAATACTCTGAAGCCACAGAATAAAAACAGATGATGTGAAACAACAAAATGTAGTTGATTAATATTCTGAAATGCACTACCTGCACAGCTCATCACCTGGATGACTGTCTGTTTTCTGCTGACGTTGTTTTGAACATTACACACCAGGATTCCTACCAGTTGACCATGTAAGTTGATGGTAACGTTATAATTGCTTTGACTTGGTGCACTCCCAGCTCTGATCTGTATCAGTGTGTTGCTGTCTAAAGACAAAATGAACTCCACTTCATCTCCCTCAGCTGAGCAGCTGACTGTCATCTGTTCTGCTGACAAACACATCTGGGACACATCTGGCTGTGACACTGGAGCTGCAAGACCAACAAAAAGTCTCATGTTACATGTAGCACCAAATACAATATTCAGTTCCTTTGTTCATTCTGTTAATATATTAATATTAATATGTAAAAGCAATGTACATTTCTGAACTTCTGCATGTGTAAGAGCAGTGCTACTATTATCTATGTGAAAGTGAAGTAGATTCTTAATTATAACCTTGCTTGAAATCATACTGGCTTAAAAAAAGTAATTACCCAGTATTTCTAGGTGGATGTTGAATTTCTGTAACAATATACCATCAGATGAATATATTTCCAACAGATAATCTCCAGAGTCATTCTTTGTTGTCTTGTCAACCATAAACTTTGTTAGTGTATCATTGTAAAAAATGAAAAAATTCTGATTGTCCTTCAGCAGCTTTGTTTTTATAGATGTTTTCGTTGGCAGGTGAAAAATTAGTGGCTCTCCAAGTGCTCCAAAACACTGCTGGTTTTCAGTAGCTTGAGTTAAATTGCATTCCATTGTCCCTGAGAGAGCAGAAGGAAGGATAGAAATGAAAATTGAAAAAAAAGCACATTTTTCTAAATTATTGACATTGATTATATTGGTATGTAATTTAAGAAAGGTACGTTTTCAAATGACCTATTTAAACATGAATAACCAATCTCCCTTTTTTGTCTAAAGTTCTTGAAAAAATAGTTGCAGTTCAACTTTGTGATCATTTACATAGAAATAATCTGTTCGAAGAGTTTCAGTCAGGATTCAGAGTGCATCGTAGCACAGAAACAGCACTGGTGAAAGTTACAAATGATCTCCTCTTAGCCTCTGATAGCGGACTTGTTTCTGTGCTTGTCCTGTTGGATCTCAGTGCTGCATTTGATACGATTGATCACAGCATCTGTGACAGAGACTTGAACATGTTATTGGGATTAAAGGAACTGCATTAGGCTGGTTTAAGTCATATTTATCTGATAGATTCCAGTTTGTTCTTGTAAATGAAGAATCTTCCTCACACATTGGAGTAAGTCATGGAGTTCCTCAGGATTCTGTGCTTGGACAAATTCTTTTTACTTTGTACATGCTTCCATTAGGTAGCATTATTAGACAGCATGGCATAAATTTCCATTGTTATGCTGATGATGCTCAGCTGTTCTTATCTATGAAACCAGATTTTTAAATCCCCCCCCCCTTGTCCTGTTCAGCATTATGGCAGCAGAATTGTAGTCAATGCCAAACAGATTTGCTTTTCCAAGGGAAGTTTTATAAATGTAAAGCTCCCCTTGATGCCCATTTATTTATTTCTGTTGACAATATATGACATGTAATAGAACTGAACCGGACCGGGGGACAAGGAAAGAAGAAGAGGAAAGAAGAGGAAACAGAACAAAAATAGAAACAAAAACCAGACAACCAGCTGCTACACCTGTAAAAAATAAAACAGACAACAATCCATGGCCTCTGATGGGAATCCAGCCTTAGCGCCACCAGGAGCACCTGAAAGCAGACAAGCAGAGAAAAAACAAACACACAAACAAACAAAAACAAGCACAAGAAGCGGTAATCGTATACAACACAGCTGTGGATATAGATGACCTGAGGTGTGTGTGAGAACATGCAACACCCATGACACAGGTCCTACATGATAACCGTGCTTAGTTATGAGTGTATAAGTGTACAGAGCCACAATCCACAGCCCCCCCCCCCCAGCAATCAGAAGCAAGCAGAGAGCCCGAGCGCCCCCAAACCCCCCGGCAGAGGCCCCACCCAATACGCAGGAGGGCCAAGCGCCCCAGACAGCCACACAGTGGGTCAGCGCCTGCCCCAGCGCCCCTGGCCAAGTGCCCTGGGAGTCAAGACGTGCCCACAGGTGGGTGAAGTCGTGAGCAGCGGGGAGAGGCAACGCCGCCCCCCCATTGGGAGAAGCACAAGCAGGCCAGGCGACAGCAAGTCCCAGATCCAGGCCCAATCATCACCACACACACTTTCACGTCCCATACATCCACACGTCCTCCCTCCCTCAACTCCGCTGGGGTGTAGCGCAGCGGGCACACCAGGGGGCCAGCAGCCCCCCAGCCACCACAGACCCCGAACCAGCAGAACAATTAATTAATCCTCTTGGCCCCTCCCGCCCCGAGCAGCAACCAGGAAGCAGGGGTGTGGGAAGAAGACCCCTCCCCTCACCCTTCTGGCTCTTCAATATTTTCTAATAGTGAGCGATTAAAATTGAGGGGCAGCCAAACTTGTAGAACTGGGAGCGCGGCCATCTGGGCAGCCTACAAACCCAAAGAGCCCCGCCCACCAGATGCCACTCAGTGTAACCACCCCCCAAGACCTAATGTGTGTGTGTGAGTGTGTTTGATAAGTAGTAATGTCTAAGGTGTAATTAAAACAGGGGCGGGGAACTGCAGAGTGCAACCAAAGGGGACCACCTACGTGGCCCCATCCACTACACCCCACCAACCACACACGCCCCCAAAACCCTTCATGTGTGAGTGTGTGCTGTGTACAGGAGCCAGAATTGAGAGGGGTATGGGGATATACACCGGGGGAGCTACTCTCCCCCGGAGAGGGCAGCCAGGGACTGGCTGCAATAGGCATCCGCGCTACCTGGGAGCCAACACAGGGCAGGAGGGGCTGATGTCCACCAGCGACCATATTCCGGGAGCTACTGTACCCCCAAACAAACAAACAACAACAAAAAACAAACAAACAAACCACCCGGTCACACCAGTCGCAGCAGCCCGGGCCTGAGACCCACCATCACCCAAACCCCCCCCACCCCCCCCCCCCCCACCCCCCCCCCACCGCGCGCCCCAACACCCTGAAAAAAACAACCATCTGCGGACACCTTGGAGGTCCCAGAGCAACAAGCCCGGCACCAGGACCTGCACCAACCCACCCATACTGTGGCGCGTCCAGGGCAACCCAGCCCCCCCAGGCACAGGCAGGGCCCCCCCCCGGGCGCAAGGCAGCGCCCAGCCACCAGGGCCCAGGCCCAGCACCACCACCCACGCCAGAGCGGCCCGGCCACTCGGCATAGAGCCAGCAGCCACCACCCCAAGGCCCCTAAGGGACCCCGCCCCACACCGCAAGACAGCCCCACCCGCAAGCCCCCAAAACTGCCCTCCAAGCCCGACACACAGCCCCCCCCCAGCACACACCCAACCGCCCAGAGCGACGGGACAGCAACCCACCACCACAATGTGATCAAGCTAATCAGAGGGGACCAGAGAGAATTAAATTCAGCCAATTGATGTTTTGAGGAGGCAGACATTGTTTCCATGCTAATATAGTCTAAAAGAAAATTTTTAAACTGGTTTAATACACAGATTGTTCTTCGCTTTCCAGTTCATGAGAATAGTTTTCTTTGCGATACATAACACTGTGAGAACCATGTGGGCTGAGTTAATTTCCATGTTGATGTTGTCTAAGTCACCCAGTATGCACAGTGTGGGGCATGCAGGGATGCTACACTTTAGCCATGTTGATAGGTAAATGGTAAATGGTAAATGGACTTGTACTTGTATAGCGCTTTTCTAGTCTAGCTGACCACTCAAAGCGCTTCACTACACTCACACACATTCATACAGCACGTCTTAGGATATAACTACGTGCTTTCTAAGCATTCACTGGGGGAGCAACGTGGGGTTCAGTGTCTTGCCCAAGGACGCTTCGACATGTATCCTGGGGAAGCCAGAGTCGAACCACCGACCTTCCGATTGGTGGGCGACTGCTCTTCCTCCTGAGCTCATCAAATGAAATAAAATTTCCATTTTGGATTATATGTTTCAGATGTTTGATTCCTTTGATCTTCCACAGAGTAAAGTTTAACATTTTTTTTGTTTTGCAGTATGTCAGGATTGTTCCAGATGGGTGTAAGCTTACATGGGACAATTGAAGACTTTGTTATTTAGAGAAATTCCCACATCAGGCTGTCAGAGAGGTGCTGATGTTAATGCTTTTGAAACATTTGTGATTTTTTACGTTTTGACTAATAAGTGGCAGGTCAGAGATTTCCAGATTATCACACAATGCTTGTTCTAAATTTATCCATGGTTCATCTATTGGGCTAGGTTTAAACCATTTTGATATATACTGTAACCTATTGGCTAAGGAATAGTGCTGAGAATGAGGTAAATCTAATCCACCACAGTCCTTGGTCTTCTGTAGGGTTTTTAAACTAATACGTGGTGGTTTGTTTTTCCACAGAAATTTGAAGATGCATGAATCTAGTGACTTAAACCAAGTAGCAGATGGTTTTATGGGGATCATTGAGAACAAATAGTTAACTTTTGGTAGTATCATCATTTTAATGGTTGTAACTCTCCCCATAAGTGATATAGGTAAGGACTTCCAACGAGAGAGATCGTCCTCTACTGTCTTTAATAATCGCACATAATTTAGCTTTGTTAGCTCTGAGAGCCTGGAGGAAATGTTTATGCCTAAATATCTAATATTTCCTGACTGTAAAGTGATCGCAGGTATATTCTGGACCCTACAGTTAATGGGCAGAACTGTGGTCTTAGACCAATTGATAGAGTAGTCAGAAAGTGCTGAGAATTTATTTATGAGTGTGATCGTGTGAGTGAGAGACGTTTGAGAGTTCTGAAGGAAAAGTAAAACATCCTCAGCATAAAGACTTATTTTATGCTCAATATTTTGGGGTTGGATGCCTTTAATATTTCTATCTTGTCTGATAGCAGCTGCTAAAGGTTCGATGAAAATAGCAAAAAGTGACGGAGAAAGTGGGCAACCCTGTCTTGTACCTCTCTGCAGACTGAAGCTTGGAGAGGTTTGATCATTTGTCCTGACACACGCATTTGGGGAGCTATATAATATCCTTATCCAGTTGATGAAGTGTGACCCAAACCCAAATTTGTTTAATGCTGCGAATAAAAATTTCCAGTTCACTCGATCAAATGCTTTTTCTGCATCTAGAGAGACTATTGTGGTTTCCAGGTTGTCGATGGTAGAATAGTCTATGAGATTAATTAGCCTGCGAGTGTTAGTGGATGAGTGTCTACCCTTTATAAAACCTGTCTGGTCAGGATGTATTATAAGTGGAGTTATTTTTTCCATTCTTTTGGCAAGGGCTTTACAAATTATTTTGAGGTCTGCATTTATTAGAGATATTGGGCGGTAGCTGGATGGAAGTATGGGGTCTTTTCCTGGTTTCTGTAGCAAGATAATGTTAGCAGAGTTCATGTGTGGGGGTACTCTGCCATTCTGCTTAACTTGTAATACCATTTTGTGAAATGCAGGTGCCAAAACAGTCCAAAATTCTTTGTAGAACTCTGCTGGAAAACCATCTGGTCCCGGGGCTTTGTTACTAGGCATATGTTGAAGGGCTTCATGGAGTTCTCCTATTAAAAGAGGTGAATCCAGAGCCATCGCCTGTTCGGTTTGTAATTTTGGAAGGTTGATATTACTAAGAAACTGATCTATGTTACTGTCTGACGGATCATTTTGTGATGAATATAAGGTTTTATAGAAGTCCCTAAAAGCATTGTTGATTACATTGGGGTCATGGGTGACATTGAAACCAGATTAAACCAATAGGTTGGTCAGACTACAAGCCTGTCTTAAAGACATAAAGACCTGGATGACTCAGAACTGTCTGCTTTTAAATTCAGACAAAACTGAAGTTGTTCTCTTTGGACCTGAGCGCTTCAGGGAGAAATTGTCTAGTTATAAAGTTACTCTAGATGGTATTTCCTTGGCTTCTAGTTCTACAGTGAGGAAACTTGGAGTTATTTTTTTTACCAGAATTTATCATTTGATGCACATATAAAACTGGAGAATAAAGGACTGCCTTCTTTCACCTTCGTAATGTTGCTAAAATCAGGAACATCCTGTCTCAGAGTGATGCAGAGAAACTAGTTCATGCATTTGTTACTTCAAGATTGGACTACTACTTTATTATTGGGCTGTCCCACATATTCTCTGAAAAGCCTCCAGCTGATCCAAAATGCTGCAGCCAGAGTTCTGATGAGAACTAACAGGAGAGATCATGTTTCTCCAGTTTTAGCTTCTCTTCATTGGCTCCCTGTTAAATTCAGAATAGAATTTAAGATTCTTCTCCTCACATATAAAGCTCTTAATGACCGAGCTCCATCATATCTTAGAGATCTCATTGTAAAATATTTTCCTAACAGAGCACTTCGCTCCCAAACTGCAGGTTTACTTGTTGTTCCCAGAGTTTCTAAAAGTAGAATGGGAGGTAGAGCCTTCAGTTATCAGGCCCCTCTCTTGTGGAATAAGCTGCCAGTAAATGTCCAGGAAGCAGACACCCTTTCCACATTTAAGATTAGTCTTAAAACTTTCCTTTTTGATAAAGCTTATAGTTAGGGATGGCTCAGGTAATCCTGAAACATCCCATAGTTAAGCTGCTATAGGCTTAGACTGCTGGGGGACCTCATCTGTCACACCTTTCCTCACTTTGCTCTCTTTTTCCCCTGTTTAATTTCTCAAATGATATCATGTACATGTGACATTATTGTGGTTATTAACTTGTGTTTTCCTGTTCCAACAGGTATCCTTTGAATGGCGTTATGGTGTTTTTCCCCCCTCTTTTCTGTCTTCCCAAACCCCAGCTGGTGGAGGCGGATTGCTACCGTTCTCCTCTGGTTCTGCCAGAGGTTTCTTCCTGTTAAAAGGGAGTCGTTCCTTTCCACAGTCACCACAGGCACGCTCAGGACGGGAGATTGGACTGAAGACAAGTTTCGGTGCAATCTGTTGGTTTCCTTAGCTAGGATATTGTTTTTTGAATTGGCTCTGTATGAATGAATTGGATTATTTTGAAATTAATTAATTGGATTTCACTGGACTATGATTACGATGAATTGAATTCCAATTGGCTTGAATTGGACTATATTATTTAAGTGCCTTGAGATGACAATTGTTGTAGCTCAAAAATTCCATTATTTCCCCATCTAACAAAGTTTCATGAAATTCATGAACTTGTTTTCCAGACATCTCACTGACAAACAGACACACAACAATGGTCACACACTTCTGACTTGGCTCTCATCTTTTTGGGAGAAACAGAACGAAAGGATGAAAGGATGAAAAATGTTTCAGACCAGCTCAGCAGGTGAAACACCTTTTTGATCCCATCTGCTGATGAATGTGGTTGTAACTGATCATCTTCCTTCAGTTTCACATATAAAATGTGTTATACTCCATCAATTTGAGTAGAGTGATATTGAGATTTTTACAGTCAATGAGGGGAAATCAATACATGACCCAAATGCCACACAAATATGTGTTCAGCCATCTTTCTTCCTCCAATGAGATTCTAGACCATAGGTAGAGGTTCATATCACTGCCGGCCTGGTAAATATCTCTGCTTGCACAAGACAGGGTCAAGTCAACCGCAAGAAACACTTGAAAAGACACAATTTTCCTGTTCAGGAAAAAAACATGGATCAATATTTCAAAATCTCTGAGTTTTACTTTAATATGATGAAGAAAAATAAACATTACATATCTTTTTTTTTTTCGAAATGTCAATTTGTGAATAGTAAATCAAGCTGATGTCCTCTTATTGAAGAGTAGATGTCCAGGATGCGGGGGAGAAACAAAATGGAGAGAATTTGAATTGGCTCTATATGAATGAATTGGATTCTGATTACAATGAATTAAATTCCAATTGGCTTGAATTGGACTATATTATATAAGTGCCTTGAGATGACAATTGTTGTAATTTGGCACTATATAAATAAAATAAATTGAATTGAATTGAATTGAATTGAATTGAATTGAATAAGATATTTCAACATTTAAGTCAAACCAGCAACTTCTGAAAATGTTTGATTTAGTTGAGGTTTGTTTTTGGTCTGTGATGTTTCCATCTGAAGTCATTGAGAATGATTGTATCAGTGGTTACTGATGTAACAATTCCTCCATTTCAGGAGCAATTAACTCATGCAAAGCATTGTAACAAGGCCATGCTGCATTATATTACATTTGATGATGAATGATATGAAAATATGAAGCGTACCTTCTACCCGATCTGTTGTTCCCAGAACTGTGATGATGATGTAGATTAAAATCATTGTCTGTAATGACAAAATTAAACTGTCAACGAAAAAGTTACATAGGAAAACATAGGTGTAACCTTTAATGTCCGAAAAAGGGTTTTTTTATTTCCCAAGACACCTTTAAAGGTGTTACAAATGTAAAATAAAAATATTTTTAGGATTAATTTCTATAAGTTTAGAATTTGTAAAAATCACACAAAACAAAACACTACTGTCATGGTTGTGTTGACTTCAAGGCGGCGCTGAGCAGGCTTCAAAGAAGTCTGGGGCAGAGTCTGTGTTGCTCCTGCAGGCAACACCTCTGATCCATCTGCCTTCATTATGAACTGACCCCAAAAGGAGCTGCAGGAGAACCAGTCTTCGCAAGATTACCACACTACCTTAGTGGTAAAGACGGCCATTCCTGTGTGGGGACTTTGGTTGTAAACTGTTGTTACTAACTTTGTTCCTCGTTTCCCAGCTCGTATCCTGTGTTTCCTTATGCCTGGTTACCAAGGCGGTCCTGATACACAGTGGATGTTGTTGCCTCGTACCTTTGCTGCCAAGCCATCTGTTGCCTCCTGCCTGCTCGCCCCACCAGTCCGGGACTACACACACCAGCCTGCAACCACTGACTGCCTCTCCTACCCTGGACACTTACTGGATACGCTGAAAGCTAAGAGATTTAACACTGGATATACTGACTATTGCTCTGAGCACTCCTCTCACGTTTGCATCTCCCTTAGTGCTTCCCGTCTGGACCTGGACCACTGTGGACCTGCCCACAACCTTCTTCAACTTAATAAACTGTTTTCACCTAGCTTAAGCATTGTCTTTTGTCAGTTTCTGTATTTTGGATTCCATTTTTGTTTTACATGGCCATCAGCCGTGACAACCACATGGTTTGGACATATCAAGTAGACTGATCATTTCATTTGAATTTCTTTCAGTCTAATAACCTGTTTGGGAACTTCGCACTAACTTCTGGGCGGTTATTCCTTGTCTTTATGTGGTCTGATGAGAATCAAAGTAAGTTATGTACATTCACTTAAGTAGTGACAAGATTAAATATGCATTAACTTGTTCCTCTTGTATCAAGTTATGGGTCATATCAAAATGAATGAATTTTGAAGTGGGTCAGTGCTGACTGAGAGACAGGTGGTTGTACTCTGTATATACCTTGTTGTTGTGTAGAAAATGGTAGCAGGCCTTATGTTGATGATGGTACTAAAGAGACACAAATTTGTCCTGGAAATCACTGATTGGGCTTCAAAAAAACATTGTCAGTGAGCTCATGTTGTTGCTGCATTCACAAATTCAAGTTCAAAGGAAGCTCACCACAGAAAGAAAATTTAGAAATGTTGTTGCCTTCACTGGAGCTCATCTAAGATGAAGATAGTGGAAGTGGAAAACCTTCCTGTGGTCTGATTAATTAAAATTTGAAACTTTTCTTTACTTGAAGAAGAGAGGAACCATCCAGCTTCTTACCATTGATCAGTTTGAAAGCCAGCATCTGTGATGGTATGGAGGCGCATTAGGTAGTATGAAGGCATTATTAATGAATACTGATGTGATGTTTTGAGCAACATATGCTGCCATCCAGACAATATATTTTTCAGGCCTTGCAAAATCAAATCAGCAAAAAAATGCAACTTTTTGCACACAGGACAGCACCGTGGCTCTTTGGTAAGGGAGAGTGAGAGCAAAACTGTCTCAGTCTGTCACCCACTGAGAACATTATAAAAACAAAAAATATTGGCAAAGGAGGGCCCAGCTGTTAATCAGATGAAATTGGTAGCCAGTGGCTATAAGTGGTTAAAAAACAAGAGACCCAGTATTGATTTAACTCAAATTCCAGTCAGTCACCTCTAAAATCAAAGATCAAGTCTTCAGTTGATGTTTTTTTCTTCTTTCGAAGATGGAATAAGTCAAATGCTAGTTGGCAACCTGACAGTGAAATAAAGATGAATTTTTATAACTTTACAGCTGTTTCAGCGTTGTAATCGTCTCTGCTGATACTGTTTGCAAAGCTTTTATATTACACTTCCTGTCATTTGACCACAAAAGCTGAGACACTGTCTCTCCTGTTGGCTGCACTCACACAAGATAATGGCAATACTTAGCAAGAATGTATCATTAAATTATATCAAGAAAGATTAACAATCTGAATGAAATAATCCAAGTAGTGACACTGCAAATATAAATACAAAACATGTAAAATATGGTGAATAATTTGTTCTTTAAGCAACATTCTTGTTAATAAAGCATTTTAGATCATTTAGGGCAAACAAAATGTCTGACACACTTCTCACTGCAAAGTGAGATAAAATAAAATAAAATACAAGAAAATAAAATTCATCAGCACTGCTGTATAGGTTACAAAAGTGACTGCAGGTAAAACATTACCTCACTTTTGACGACAGATGAGTAAATCAAATAAGTTAAAAATAAAATAAAAAATTACTTTTATGCAAGTTTTAAACTGTTGACTCATTTTTCATGTGCATATTTGGAAATAGTTCAATTTTATACACTGTGTTTTAGAGCTGATATGAAAAACTGATGTTTATCCAAGTTCAACAAAAACACGGTTAAGTGATCCATTTCTTTTCTGTTTATGCAGAGTTATTCATTAATTACTTTGACATCTTGTGGTATTGTTTGAAATGATAAACCTTAGGAGCTTAATAATGAGTTACTTTACGTGTCAAAACTGCTGATAAACATTTTCTTGAAATCTCTCTGGATTTTTCTTGGGTCAGTTTCTCCTGTAGGTGAAGTTCTAAAGCTGAATGTTCTGCTTTACTCTTAAGTCATGAAGTGAGTTTTTCATATTTTAACAAAATGTTTTGACTACAGATATAAAAAGTGGATTATCTGCATCATGTTAACCAAGATAAATAAGTAATTAATGTTGAAATAATGTTGCTTTCACTCACCTGCATTTGGAGATCTTCTGTGAGTCTAACTGACAGGCGGGCAAATTTTCAACTGAAAGTAGGTTGGCTTTTGTTTGGTGTCTTTTGTCTGTGATGTGAACATAAATGAGGAAGCGATTCACTAAAAAAAACAAGTCACTTTGCTTTTTCATCTTTTATGTATTTTCTCATATTCATTTCAATGATGAGGTTAATGAGCTTCATTCAGTGAAGAAATAACTAGGAATGGTTTTGAGCAATCAATGAGTGTCAGGATTTAGTGCCAAACTGAAACCTTTCTGATAAACTTTCTGAGTGACGATGGAGCAAAATCATTCCACCTTATTGTACTGTTGGAAATAAGAGGTCTGCAGTAAGTGCCAGTGGTTTGCACTGACACCTGTTTTTGAAAATGTCTCATTATGTAAACTTAAATATTTAAGTTCATTCTTCATTCTAAGCCATCCAACAAACTGAATCTCAACATTTTAAGAGACACAAATCTAAAGAGATAAAAAGCTTGTGATCACTAGTTTAATATTTGAGGAACAGGGGAGCACAACACTGGGGGGAGAGATGGAAATATGTTGTTTCTGGGAGAGCCATCAGTGAATGTGCAATGTGACTATAGCCTAATTTATCGTTGACTTTATTTGTTACTGTTTATCATATATATATTAATAATTATACATAATTCAAGTTAAATTCTGGCCTGGTTGGTATCATAACTAAACCTACAAATACTTTGCTGTTAATATTTTCTGTCACTGTTAATCTAAACATATTGTTTGATATGCAGTTAAAGCTTTTATCCTGTAAAATAGAAGTACTTAGCTTGTGTTTGTGTGTTTGTGAGGAGGATGGTACTTAACGGAAGTGACACCTTTGACCATTCAGACCAAAATAACGTGTGATAGCTCTTGTTTTTTTTTCCATTCGTGGTTTATATGCATCAGCTATACTAACAGCCTCTGTGTGTATTTTCAGCTGCAAAAAAAAAAAAAGCATGTTAGAGATGCAACAGACAGGATGAAAGAACAAGATCTGTATATGCAGGCAGACGACTGATGTTGGAAACCTCAGTTACAAATCAGTATCTACTGAGGCTTCAAAAGTATGCTCAGAAAGGAGACTACCAATATCCATCCTTTTAAAACCTTTGATCAAACGGTTACAACCTACAGTGACTTCATTTAGAAAATGTATCATATCTACATTTAAGGAGACATATTTAATTTTCTTTACAAGTCGGAACAGTTTTTCATGGTCTACAATGCTTAGTCTTTGATGGTAGTGGACCAAGTCAGAGATGTACACAGTGTAACTCAAAGTTATGCATGTGTACCATTTTAAATATCGCAGTTAAACATTTTGTATTCATTAATGACATTAAATTATTGTACTTGAACACCTGCATCTTTCATAGAAAAATCTCAGTAATGCAATGTTAATACTGTAATGACTTGCGGGGAACTTCACAGACAAGACGTTGTCGAACTGCTCTTTTATTTTACAGAACTCAATCCCGTTTACAACTCAGTACTGTTGGACCATAACCCACATGCGATCATCAGCACTGCTTCTCAACCAAACTCAGGAGAGCGCCCAAACCTGCACCCAGACTGGCTCACGCCCACTCTGTCCCACCAACCACCAGCCCACACCTGAGTGACATGGCCTGTGGTCTAGTGATTGGCAGGAAGAGGGGGAAACAGCCAACTGTGTGCTCTTAACCTTAATCTGGGTCGTTACAATACACTGAGAGCTATGAGAGTTCAGTGTAGCAAAGAGTGAGGAGAGGACTGGTGTTGTGACAAAAACACCTTATTCACATAGCTGCAGATTTTTCATAAGCATCAAATTAACAAAGTAATGTCTAAACAATAAGAGTTTTTCATAAAGTAACAGCAATTACTCCCCAGAAGTTTACATGTTCATCTCCATTAGCTACACTGTTAGCATTAGCCACTGCTAACCAACAAATAATGAATAAATAAACTGACATTTCCCTCTTCTGAAGTTCAGGCGCTGAGAGCTGGAACTTATCACTCTCTGTGGCACAGTGATGAACACAAATCCAGTGATGAACTGGACTAAGTTGGAAACAGATTCCAATGAAAGAGGTCGTTACACATAATTTTTTGCTGATCTTGCTGGAACATTACCCTCAAATACAGTTTATGCACTGGGCTCTTACATCTTCACAGGCTGGGAGTAGATGTAAGCTGCATTCTCCTCAGCTGACAGAATAAAGCAAAGCTGCCTTGATTGTTCTAGCAGGTTGAATGTGTGCAGGAGAGGATTTGAGGTCGAGGCTGAGAAGAGGAGGCGGAATAAATTTGACAAGTGACCTAAGTTTACACTAAAAAATCTCAGCAGTATGATCTTAAATGTATACATGTTAGTTAGAGTATTGTGTCCTGTCAAAGTTTTGCAGCATTTTTCAACACGTCTGACAGATGTCATGGACTCCAGTGAATACAAGACATGATTGGACAAAAGAAGGCAGACCTTTGGGGTGAGAAATCAGTCAATGCTTCCTGTTGGCTTTGAAAACAGTGTCTCGCATATCAGATGTAATCAATTAGACTTTGCTCTGTTTTATGTAAATAAGAATGGAAATCTATATGCAAATACATGAATCTATATATATATTTTTTAACCTTTTTTATACAGGTAAAATCTCATTGAGACCCAGGATCTCATTTGCAAGAGATCTGTAGGTTGGCAGCAGCAAAACAAAGTTACAGACTAACTGAACGTACAAGAGACAAAAACAAAACAGGAACATATGATAACTAATAATAAAATAAAAAAAGAAGGAACTAGTTAAGTATAGTACATGTGCAGACCCCCACTGACTGTCTCACCAGCCATCATTCAAGTAATTTGAAGTCCTCTAGTGAAATAAAACTGGAAAGCTTCAGCTTCTGTTGGAGCCTGTTCAATATTACAGGCGCAGCATAGGAGAACGCCTTTTTGCCAAGATCAGTATGGACTGAGGGGATGGCAAATGTGATGTCATCCAGGGACCGGAGGCTATGATCAAACTGTTTCCTTGTCGAGTATGTGGACAAATAGGAGGGGAGTAGTCCAGTGATGGATTTATAGATAAATAGATACCAATGGGTGGTTCTGCGCATGGAAAGTGAAGACCAGTCAGTGAGAGAGTACAATGTGCAGTGATGTTAGGGATTTACAACCAGTTATGAATCTCAAAGACCCATTATATGCAGCATCCAGTAGATGTAGGGAGTTCAGGCATTCATATAAACAACATCACCATAATCCCAGAGTGGCAAGAAAGTGACTGCAACAATACGTTTTCATGCATTAAAATAAAAACGGGCTCTATTTCTAAAGAAAAACCCCAGTTTTAATTTAAGTTTCTTCAGTAATTGGTCAATATGGCATTTAAAAAAGGCTATCGTCCAATGTTATGCCAAGGTATTTATAAGTGGCCACAGATTCAATACGGGTACCCTGAGCAGACATAATACAGGGTAAAACAGCAGGCACCTTCCTTTTTATTTGAAAAGAACAGACTTAGTTTTACCTGCATTTACAACTAGCCTGAGATGAGACAATTGTGTCTTAATGGTGTCAAAAGCAGACTACAGTTCTTTAAACACCTGGGTGACAGAAGATGCGCAACAATAGACAAGGGTATCATCAGGATAAATATGTACAGATGCATTTGTTTTGGCCTAACCCATTCACATAAATAAGAGTGGGTCCTAAGACGGAACATTGTGGAACACCATTTAAAGTGTTTAGGAACCTGGCGCTAAGACCATCGGACTGCACACACTGCTTGCGGCCGGAAAGGTAGTTGGAGAACCAGCCAACAGCATGGTCTGACATTCCAATGGTAGACAGCCGCTGACATAAAATACTCTGATCGACAGAGGGCAGCGCAGTATTTCTTGGCATCCATGGCTTCCACAATGTCATTTATCACCTTAATGGCAGCAGTTGCTGTACTATGCTGCTTCCTAAAACCTGACTGAAAAGGAGATAAAATATTGTTCAGGCTCAGGAAGTCCTTGACCTGGTCATTCACCAGCCTTTCAAGAACTTTTGCTAAAATCGAGAGCTTGGAGATGGGTCTATAATTATTCAATAAAGTGGGGTCACCCCCTTTGAGGAGAGGCAGGACATGAGCAGTTTTCCACACATCAGGAATGACGTTGCTCTGGATAGAAAGATTAAAAATGTGAGACACAGATACATCTTTATTTCACTTATCAGGGCCTGCTGATTTTGGGTCTAGGTCTTTTAAGGCTGTAAGAACATCTTTAACAGAGAAGGGGGGGGTGAAAGAGAAATTTTGATTTCCAGTGGCTGGGCTGACAAGGGGGAGAGTAGGGGAGTTACCATCACATGAAGAGTCGAACAAGGATCTGGAGGCTATAAAATGTTTGTTAAAACAGTTTAGCATCTCAGATTTATCTGATATAGGGGTGGAATCGACAATGTTAGGTGGCAGCTCTGAAGAGCAAGTACTGGCTGAGAGGGATTTTATGGTATGCCAGAATTTCCTGGGGTTATTTAAGTTGTTGGTGGTCTGCGCTAAGTAATACTCCCGTGTAGCTTCCCTAATAGCGGTAGTGCAGCTATTCCGAGCTTGGCGAAAAAGTAGCCAATCAGCTGCAAGGCCTGACTTCCTTGCATTGGCCCAGAGCTGATTTCTCTTATGTAGGAGATTAGTCAGTTCAGCAGTGAACCAGGGGCTCTCTCGTCCCTACACCCTGAACTGATGAAGAGGAGCATGTTTGTTCATAAAATAGCTAAAACTGTCGTGAAAATATTCCCAAGCAAGATTTAAATCATCAATTAATAAAATACGGTCCCAGTTAAAATGGGAAAGATCATGAAGGAAAGCTTGTTCAACAAATTGCTCAAGACTTCTTTTATGAACAATACGAGGCTTAGTGCGAGGGATTTTAATGTCTCTAACTGCACAGATCACACAATGATCACTCAGATCATTAGCAAAAACTGCTGTGGCAGAATATTTATGCATGTTGGTTATTAAAAGATTGATAAGAGAAGATTTTCTTAGGCATTTGGGGTTAAGACGAGTGGGGCTTTCAATAATTTGAGTGAGGTTAAGCGCAAGACACTGGGCCTTAAAAGGATCAGATACTTGTAAAAGCCAGTCCCAATTTAAAATCACCTACCAGAACGATTTCCTTGAATTTCAGTTGAGCTAACAACTGCATTAAAGAGGATAATGCCTCTGCATTAGCGGAAAGGGGCCTATAGCAACCAACAAGAGTTAGGCGTTGACCACAAGACAATACTTAAAGGTAAGAATTCAAACTGCTTAACAAAAGACTTCCAAAGCAAGACCCGTGTAGCAAGACTGGATCTGACATAGATTGCCACGCCATCGACGTTTTTAGGGCGATCAGCGCAGGAAAATATTGAAACCCTCAATTGATACATCTTTGTCCAAAACAGAATTTGAGAGCCAGGTCTCAGAGATGACAATTATATCTGCACCGGTCGACTCAACACAAATTTTTAGCATATCCATTTTCATGTTAGAAAGCAGACTGCGAGCATTTACCTGTATGATATGCAACTCATAACCACCAAAATATTTTTCTTATTTGTAATGCATTCAATATATTTCTCCCGTGTAAGTGACTGTTCTGCCACTGTTCATGCATATGGCTAATGATAGTTTAATAATGCATGTGTGCTTTCTAAAAAGAGGATGTGGTCGAGCTGTCAAATCCACATGATGTATGAGGCTAGTGTTAGTGAGGCCTTTGACCTTCCTCCTTTTGAAATGTCTTGTCATGGAAGTATACTTTACTGAAACACCACTGTGGGTGTTTCAGTAAAGTCTGTAACGCTCATGTCAGTAGAAGGTTTTAGAAATATAATTCCTTGAATGCTTAAAAACTAAATAGATAAATAGAAAGTGGTTGCATTAATGATTTAAGCCACCCATAAATAAGGATGAATGAAAATTGTTATGATGCTTAAAATGATCTTTTATCTTGGATAATTACTGTTAGTGTGTTCAAGGCTACATACTATAGGAATTACTGACTAATTGCCACTTACTGAGTGTTTCCTCTTGTGTTTTGTCAGACAGATACAACATTAAAGTGTGCTCATCTTATTGCCTGATAAATCCTTTTCCAGCAGATTATTGCCTGGAAAATTACACTGTAAAATCAGTAAAAATCTAATTTCATCACATTATTAGTTATTACCTTCTCATAGTACTAAACTGTATCTGTATTTATGTTGCACTATATTTCTTGATAGTGCATTGTCGTATTTGTTGGATAAAAAAAAAAAAAGTGTTTTCAAACCTTGTAACAGAATCAGACAAAGCTAAATTCTTATTGAAATGGAAATTACTTTTTGGATAACACTTATATTACGGAGTCATCCAGCCAAATTAAAATGAAAAAAAGATATAGTTGTTAAATGTCAAACACTTTGGCTCCATCCTGTGGTCAAATATGATTGCAAGGTAGACTCTCGTCCTTGAAATAACTGCAATAAAACTGCATCCCCCAGACGTCGCTCACATGTTAGATTCCGCATTAACTGATTTTCAATTATAAAGTTAAATAAACGTTACTATCAGTTACATAGAAACACTTAACTGGTCATTCTGTTTGATCTTTGAGTCAGAAAAGGTTGTTCCTGCCCTTTAAAAGCCAAACCAAGCCAACTTTATTCATAACGCACTGAAAAAAAAAAACCCCAGCAACCTCTGACAAAAGTGCTGAGCATAGGAATAAGAAAATATATGAAACTGATATAAGGACAAAGTAAAAGTAGACAGAATAAAATCATCAGTTAAAACAATAACATAAATCTAGAATCAACATCTCACACTGGGTTGAAATCAAGAGGTGGGTCTTAAGAGCAGATTTAAAAATGGTCAAAGAAGAAGTTTTTCTAATGTGTGATGGCAACAAATTCAACAATTTAGGCACTGCTACACCAACCCCCTGAGCCTCTGTGTCCTCGGCACATCCAGGAGCAGCTGGTCAGCTGATCTGAGCGACCGGGGGGAGGGAGGTTAAGTGCAGCAGCTCAGAGAGGTAGGATGGGGCAGGACCACTTAAAGATTTAAAAAAAACAAGTAAAATATTTATTGACACTGAAATTAATAGGCGGCCAGTGCATTGAAAATAAAACAGGAGTAATGTGCTCTCTCTTTGGTGTTGCAGTTAAAAGTCATGCAGCAGCTTTCTGGACCAGCTGAAGACAAGACAGAGAGGTCTGGCTAACATCAACGTACAGAGAATTCCAGTAATCCAGTCTAGTTGTAATAAAAAGCATAGATCACTGTTTTAAAGTGGTTCTTTGATAGAATGTCTCAGCTGGATTTCATCATTGCACTGATCTGACTAAAATCCTTGTAAATCTTTTCATACTGTGCCAGAGGGCTCATGTCTACAGATGAAAGCCCACTGGTGACACTTGGACAAAAAATTATCACCTCTGTCTTCCTCTCATTAAGATTTAAGCTTTTGAGAGCCATCCAAGCTTTTAATTCATCCAGATACTCAGTTAAAGCTTTCATGGAGTAGGGAAACACAGGGGCAGTACACAAAAGAGGAGATGCCCAAGTATTGACCCCTGTGGGACCCCACATGCTAATGGAGCAGAGGAGGATGTGATGTGACAGTTGAATGTTCCTGAGCCACTCCAGGGCTGTGCCACGAAAACCTCCTCAATGCTCTAAACGAACTATTAAAATATTAACACAGTAAACAATAAAAACCTCAGCAGCACAGATCACGTGCAATGACGAGACTTAAAACCAGACTGACAAACTTCAAAGACATCATTTTCATTTTAAGAGGCTTTTAGTTGACTAGAATCTGAATATTTCTCCAAAATTTTCAAGAGAAAATGCAGCATGGAAATAGGCCTATGGTTGGACAGCACAGAGGGATCCAGGCCAGGTTTTTTTTATCAGTGATTGCACTGTAGCATTTTCAAAGATTTTTAGGAACCAGGCTGCTGTTAATAAGAGCGAGAACAGATGGTCCCAAAACAGAAATAATCTCCTTTTAAAAACTGAGGTCAGTGGGGGAACCTGAAGGCTTCAGATGAACAACAACCTCATATGAATAAGACAAAGTCACACTCGTGAAAGGCAGCAGAATGTTAAACATAGACTAAAAGGTTAAAAGCCAGAGGTGATAAATGAGCCCTGACATCAGTTTTATCCACAAAAAAAGTAAAGAATTTTACACATGCCTCAGGGAGGGCTGAATATCTGGACTCTGAGGAGCATTCAGAACAGCATCAACAGTTAACATAATACCTGTGGCTTATGACAGTTTGACAGAATAATATTTGACAAATCTTTCTTTTGACATCTTTCACAATCCCCTGATAATGACACCAACAGCCCTTTAATATTTGAATTGACACCTGCAGCTTGTCCTTTAACTTTTGTTCAGCTTTACGGCACTCGCTTCTGACGGCAAGCTGTCTGGTTCTTAATGGAGCCACAAGCATCTAATACAGACTGGCAGGAAGTTTAAAGATAATTGCGCACAAACAACTTATAGGAAAAAGTTATTTTATATTGTCATGTAAGTCAAATTTTCTTGTATTCTACTTGTGTGTAGAAAATTTCATCCTCGGGGTTACCTGGAAAACATTATTTTTAATTTAGAGTGATGGCAGAAGATCAGACATTTTTTCAAAGTCAGTTTTTATATATTTCACTCACCTTCATTTACTGGTCTAGAGCTTTGATTTTTACAAAGTTTACTAAGTCCCAATGCCACCAAAAAGAGAAAGGCAACACCAGATATTAAAGCCACATTAACCGCATCAAGACCTAAAGAATACAAACAAATATCAATTTTAAATATAATAATGACAATTTGAAGCAATTTGAAGAAGCTTCTCATTATTTCTTTTTAATTTTTTCTGTGATCTGATAAGCAATCTGTAACATGTACAGGTAGAGGGAAAGCCAACAACGAGACTGAAAGCTGAAGCTGAACAGTCTTTATTGTATTTTCATTTAAAATGAAAATGCAATAAATACAAGAAATTTCATAAATAAATAAATATATATATATGGAAAGCACCATCCTTTTAAACACTGTACCTTTGCAGGGTGTCAGGTGTGTGACTGTCCGTTCTCTGCTGACATTGTTCCAAACTTGGCACATGATGCTTCCAGTCAGCTGTCCGTGTAAGTTGATGGAAATACTTGAGACACTAAATTTTTCAGCTGAACAGCTGTTCAGGGACTGACCGTGTTCTCTGGTTTGTAAGAGTAATTGATCATCCAGTGTGAAAGTTAATTCTGCTCCATCTCCCTCAGAGGAGCAGGTTACTGTCATCGGTTCTGGTGACAAACACATCTGGGACACAGCTGGTTTAGCTGAAAGATAAACATAAAAGTATGACTAAGATACAACAGGTACATAGATTTAAAAAAAAATTTGTTTCAGAATTGATCACCAGAACCACAAGTTAACGGATTACAGTTTTTATGAATGCAAAACCAATTTGCTCTTGTTGCACTTTTTTTAACAGCATGTTTAGACGACCAGTTTGGTGATCCCAATCATAGACGGGCTGCGTATTTTACTCTCACGCATTTATCTTTGTTGCCAAAGTCTTAATTTTGTTGTACCCTAGTGGGCAATGACAAAGTATATTCTATTCTATTCTTAAATTTCTGATCCTTCTGTCCCATAGACATGAGAAGTTGTATAAAATTTCACCAAATCCACGAAAGACATTGTAAACAATTTGCGACCTCAAGTCCAACAATGCTTTATAAAATGGAAATAAAAACAGAATGGAGTGATTGACAAATTTCAGAAACTTATATTCTATTCACAATAAAACAGAATATATATATATGATCTTAAAAATGAGACATTTTACCATTTCATGAAAAATATTAGCTTTTTAGATGGAACTAATCGATTATTAGATGTGTAATAGTAATATATGTGGAACTAAAGAGAGACAGCCAGAGAAGCATGTAGATAGGTTAAAACTGTGTGGATGAACTGCATAGCAATTTCAGAACAATCTCACTGTAAAACTGAGGCTTTGAAATACTTTGAATAATACATCATCTACAACACATAATAATTCAGAGAAGCTATAGACATTTCTGAGGACAATGAACAGAGGTGAAGATTATTTTTTGATGTTCTCTTCAGTCCCTCATACTGCTCTGCGTTAAAAGCAGGGATGATTTTTGTCCTGGAAATCACCTCATGGGCTCAGAAACACTTTCAGAAAATAGTAGTCTGTGAATACCGTTTTCAAATATGACCCAGCAGCACAGCCACCTTCACTGGACCAAAGCTCATTTAAAATGGAGTTAAAGTAGAAAACGGTTCTGTGGTCAGAAAAATAAATTCTATTTTGGAAATCATGGACACCACGTCTAATGAGGAGAGGGACCATCTGGCTAGTCATTAGTGCTCAGTTTGAAAACATATAATATTTCATTATATGGTGGTGCATTAGTGGCACAAGAACTGGCAATTGGTACATCTGGAAAGGCACCATCAACGCTGCAACGTATACATGGGTTTTAGCGCAGCATATGCTCTCATCCAGTGATCGGGTCTTTTTCAGGGAAGGCCTTGCATATTTCAGCAAGAAAATACTAAACCACGTACGGCATCTATTACAACACCACGGCCTCGTAGTTGAAGAGTTCAGGTAGTAGACTGGCCTGCCTGCAGTCCAGAACTTTCACCAACTGAAAACATTCAAAGCATCATAAAACATGATAAGTCAAAGGAGTAAAATGTCTCTTTCTCTCTGACATATCCTTTGGAAATCTTTACATTGTTTTTTTTTTTTTTAATTTTACACAGCGTCCTGACTTTTTTTGAATTGCGGTTATACCTGAGTTTGAGTGTCTAAGCTTGGATGTCTAAACAAAAATCAAGTTGTGAAATCAGATGCAACATTGGGTTTTCATGCAAAATGATGACGATAAGGGAGAAGCATTTTCGCCTTGAGGTTCAGAAACTCTGGTGATCATATTTCCTTCTTGCAATGTTTTGCTAGTTTAGTAACATTTGATGCATGTAGAAGCAGTACTTTGTTGGTAGAAATGATCTCGCTTTCTCCTTTACTGAGTGTGCATGAGTGTAAATGGCAAATGTATATTATATATACAGCCCTTTCCTATTTTAGCTGTGCTAAAAGCAGTGCTTTTAAATTTAAATCCACATTCAAATTCACATTTCTTTGTCTCTACAGTGTTACAGGATATACAAAACTTTTTTTCTCTATCGTACACACGTTCACAAGCCACGTTCGCATCGGTGTTCGCAATTCTGTGACTTGTTGAAGGACACTAAGACATAAAGTCCAGGGAAGCTGAGACCCAATGACCCTGCAATGGGCAGACGACTGCTCTGCCATCTCAATAAGTTTTTTAAACATATAGCTTGTTCAACGAAATTCAAGAATAAACTGATTATCTATTTGAATATTAGAAACAGACAGTTATATATTCCCAAACATTCATTATATATTTTTTAAAATTATTACATAAAATAATTCCGCATCCAGATTCCATCAAACTGACCCGACCATTGTCTAAAAAACTAAGTTACCTACCGTGAATTTGCAGATGCACGTTGACTGTTTTCAGGTTTTTGCCATCAGGTCTAAATTCTTCCATTTTGTAATCTCCAGAGTGCTTCTTCATTGCGTTACCTAGATTAAGTGTTCCATTGTAGAATTTAAACTGACTTACATATTCCGGATTAACTGTCACATTTTTGTCTTTTTTGAAAATCTTGTGTTTGCCATCCTTCAGCAGCTTGATCTCCACATTTTGTTTATTTGACAGATGGAAAATCAGTGGTTGTCCCTCTGCTCCAAAACACTGTTGAGTTACAGCTGATTCAGAGAAACTGCATTCAATAGGACCTGAAAGAAAAACTTTTTTCATGTAAAATGGGAATCAATGCTGAATATATAATTTCATTACTAGTTACTTTGGATCATTTCAGTGCAGTGGAACAAAATCATTAAGCATGTCCACATTTACTGTAAGTACTTTGTTATTTTACCTCTTGCTTTAAATAAAGATTAAATCAATTTTGACAAAATGTGCTTTCCGAAGCCTCAGATCACTATACTGTTCAAAAAAAAGTTTACCGTTTGCTAGAGCTGCTGCTGCCAGAGCTGCTGCTGCCAGAGCTGCGAAGATCATGTAGACAGAAGTCATTTCTGCAACATATACATATAAATAAATAGTAAATGTGTCAGTATATTGATATTTCATGTGTATGTTGGTATAGTATCAAATTAAAAAGACGCCTTAAGATTAATATAGCTTGTTGAATTACAATAACTAACTTAGACAGGAGCTGTTGCATGTTAAGGATTTCTACTAAATAAGTAATGAAAAATGCTCTGAAGAATGGCAGTGATTCTGGTCCCTTCTATCAACATGCATACCTTTTTAAATAAATTTTTTTTTTACCTCAGTCACAGTGGTTTGATGTTTCCCCAGCTCACTGAGACCTGTGAATGTTCTGCAGACAGAAAGCTGGTTTATGCTCTTCTTCTCTTTGTCTTGAGTGACGAAAATCAAGGAAGCAGCCACAGGGTGTGCTGTCACTCACAGTTTGCCAGGAAACTACATAGTTATATTTATAAATTCAAGTCTCTTTCTCGTCATTAATGCTATATTGTAATAAGATATTTCAGTCTGTTTTGCTCACCTTGTTCTCTCTATTGTATAATGATTGAACTCTGATCCAAGTGCTGATTTACATCAGATCTGGACCGTTTGTCTGTAAAGTGAAAATTGGGCTTTAAATCTTTGTGTGTACTAGGCTTAAATTCCAGGCCTGTTAAGGTTTTTGAGGTCTCACCAAAATTAGTGTCTGATCCCTTGAGTTGAACTTTCCTTCTTTTAGAGGTGCTGTATAAAACATTTGGAATCACTGAATTTTGTATTAGCATATCAGCATCTCGGACCAAAATCAGACAAAAAAGAGAACTAAAACTAAATTCAGAATCAATTAATTAAAAAAAAAAAAAAAGGTTTTATAAAGTCTATCTTCAGTCCCTCCTGTTTTGTTTTAAAGCCAGTTTAATATGGATATTTAATACTTGAAATATTCTCAGTAAACCAGAGGACAAATACATCATGCAGTTTTCCCCAGTAGTTATGTGGAACAATGAAAACTGAAAAACAATTGCAGATGCTTGATAGTGGGTTTACACTTAAGGGTGTAAGTTTCCATTTCAGCATTTGTGGTCTTTGTGTCTGTATGCTTGTGTACGTGACAAGAGGTATGGAAACATACAACACTTTTCTGTCACTTGGTATGTTGCTAACTGTTCTTTTTAAAAACATCAGTGAATCTATTATAGACACAGATGATATATTCTCACGATAGCAGGTAATACAAAATTAAACCATGTGAGAGGCTGACATTTAAAAACCACAGCTTTTGTCTTCCTCTGTACCTGCCTTCGCTACAGTAAATCATTTACAACAAAGGACTCACTGTCTCTGTAAACATACAGGACATGTTCTACTTGACTTAGCTAAAATATTAGACTAAATTCCAATTAATTTCAATTCAACATTACATTATAGCAGACTGGCAACACCTTGATGTTGAACATGTCAACATCATTGTGACAGTTGGTAGAATTGATTCTGCATTAGAAAAAGTGTGTCACAACACAGGGTGCTGTATACCATGTGTACATATACTGTATATATATATATATGTGTGTGTGTGTGTGTGTGTGTGTGTGTGTGTGGAGAGAGAGATTTATGTTTATGCCAGATTAAACAAAGGAAGATAGAAAGATACTACAAAGATTTATTTCAATTGGTGTCTCTAAAATTGTCCTTAGGAGAGCGTGTGAGAGTGGTTGTTTGTCTCTATGTGGCCCTGTGATGGACTGACGAACTGTCCAGGCTGGGATAAAATTGTACCTCACTCAACTATTAATGGATATACAGCTGAAGCCTGCTTAGATCTTACTGTTTAATGTTTCTTGGACAACAAATGGAATCCAGGAAGGTTCCTTTTTCTACAGATTCTGAATAATAATTACAAGATATGCATTCAAGGGTAGATTCATCTGGAGAGCCAAGTGTTGTAGGTAGGATCAGTGGAATCAGTCTGATCACGAGTGAATGTGAGTTCATCATCAAAGGAGAAACTTGTTGTACTCAAACACATGTTCAGATGCTGCAAAGAACTGCTAATAATAATAACAAGAAGAATCAGTCACCAAACGTGCAGGTTGTAATACACTTGACAACTATCAGGTAACCTTTTTCTGCCCTTTGTCCCCATCAAGTGTTGGCATTGATCACTGCAAATTTAAACTTCAAGCTCTCAAATACTAATTTTGCAGTTACTGCCAAAGATTCCAAGTATTTCAGATGCCACACATTAGCAGACTGTTAAATCACATAACAATTACTCACCACAAACAAATGTATGATTGATGTCTGTTTTTCTATCCATAGAACATGCATGCCATGTAATGTACAGTTACTTTACAGCTCAGTGAAATGTGTTGTCACGATTATGCAGATGGAAGAAGTCATTTTACTTCTGTACACTTTGAATCCACCACAAAAAAGGTTTTTTTTTCTATAAACGATCTAACAGGAAAGCAGTTAACTGGATGCTGACTTTTTAACATAGATTGTGTAGAGAAACAAGTAAAGTAGGGAGTAACATGCAGGAAGGATCCAGCTGGCTGAGAATCAAACCCAGAATTACAGGTGGCATTTATGTTGCTGCGATAATCACCCTAATGATGCCGCTGAGCGGCAGCTCGAGTCACTCTGATATCTGAGTACACAATTTCATCTTGATCGCCATCTGAAAGAAGAACATGTTCATGTTGTTTATTATTGAGAAAGTGCACGTTTTAAACGTGAAAATGTAAAATGCCTGATCGATGCAACTTTTGTACTTTGCAAAGTTATTCTTAAGATTATTAAGTAACTTGTGCATGTTGCATTCTAAATTTGAAATAAAATATCACATGGGACCTCAGTGAGCCTCTTACCTTCTCTCACAGTTATGGGGTTTTTATTTTTGAAGTAAATGATTCCAAGGAACACAGCAAGAAGAAATAAAGCAACCACACCTGCTATCACAGCCACAGCTACAAGCCAGGTGGGAGAAGTGGCACCTAGGAAAATAAATGAGACATTGATGGAGGTGTTTTGTCATTTACAGTGTATGTTGAGAATTAAGTCAACATATGAAACAGAAAAATATACTCTGAAGCCACAGAATAAAAACAGATGATGTGAAACAACAAAATGTAGTTGATTAATATTCTGAAATGCACTACCTGCACAGCTCATCACCTGGATGACTGTCTGTTTTCTGCTGACGTTGTTTTGAACATTACACACCAGGATTCCTACCAGTTGACCATGTAAGTTGATGGTAACGTTATAATTGCTTTGACTTGGTGCACTCCCAGCTCTGATCTGTATCAGTGTGTTGCTGTCTAAAGACAAAATTAACTCCACTTCATCTCCCTCAGCTGAGCAGCTGACTGTCATCTGTTCTGCTGACAAACACATCTGGGACACATCTGGCTGTGACACTGGAGCTGCAAGACCAACACAAAGTCTCATGTTACATGTAGCACCAAATACAATATTCAGTTCCTTTGTTCATTCTGTTAATATATTAATATTAATATGTAAAAGCAATGTACATTTCTGAACTTCTGCATGTGTAAGAGCAGTGCTACTATTATCTATGTGAAAGTGAAGTAGATTCTTAATTATAACCTTGCTTGAAATCATACTGGCTTAAAAAAAGTAATTACCCAGTATTTCTAGGTGGATGTTGAATTTCTGTAACAATATACCATCAGATGAATATATTTCCAACAGATAATCTCCAGAGTCATTCTTTGTTGTCTTGTCAACCATAAACTTTGTTAGTGTATCATTGTAAAAAATGAAAAAATTCTGATTGTCCTTCAGCAGCTTTGTTTTTATAGATGTTTTCGTTGGCAGGTGAAAAATTAGTGGCTCTCCAAGTGCTCCAAAACACTGCTGGTTTTCAGTAGGTCGAGTTAAATTGCATTCCATTGTCCCTGAGAGAGGAGAATAACATTTTTTAATAAAATTGATGCAAAACAAAATACACTAAAATATTGATGTTTCCAGTAACTGCTATGTTAGTGTTATAAGCATGTTTTTAAAAAATAAATCCATGATCACTTTAAATATGAGGAAAATATTTCAACATATTAATTTAATTAAACCAGCAACTGTTCAATAACTGAAAATGTTGCATTTAGTTGAGGTTTCTTTTTCATTTGTGATGTTTCCATCTGGTATACGTGAGAATGATTGCATCAGTGGTTGCTGATTTAACAATTCCTCCATTTCAGGATCAATTAACTCATGCAAAGCTCATCTTGATCATTTCCAGTTTTGAATAAAATAATTATGATTGATGTCGATAATGACAAAGCCATCCTGCATTATATTGCATTAGATGATGAATGATAAGAAAATATGAAGCGTACCTTCTACCAGATCTGTTGTTCCCAGAACTGTGATGATGATGTAGATTAAAATCATTATCTGTAATGACAAAGTTAACAGTCAACAAAAAAGCAATTTGTAATGTACTAGTAAGATTCTTTTTTTTTTTTTACCCAAGACACTTTTGACCTACAAATGGTATTGTGTGGAGTATGTTTAGGATTAATTTCTATCATTCAAGATTTGTGATTTTAGAAATCGTGCAATACCATTTAAATACCACATGGTTTGGAATTTTCAAATAAACTGAACATGTGTACCCATGTATATAAATTATTTGGTGTTTATGAACTTCCCACTAACTTCTGGGTGGTTATTACTTGTCTTTTTGTCTGGTGAGAATTAAGAGTAAATTATGTACATTCAGCTAAGTACTGACAAGATTACAGTACAAAGTACAATGTGGAATTTCAACCTGAAACTGTTGAACAGTGTATATTCCTTACTATGAGTGTACATTATTTAAAAATATTATACGAGGATCTGTCAAGTACAGTCTATGTAAGCCACATAGTCTTCTTGATATAGAGGCAAAGACCTTACTAAGATTTACCTTTATTTAATTTCTTTCTTTCTAGGGCAGTGGTTTACAACACTTTTTTTTCCTGGATGGATTCCCCTAGACCTCTGAAGCTGCGGTATAGTATCTTTAACCATCTTTAACCATTTTTTTTACAATGCAGACGGGCAGATTTGCAGTCCCCCAAAATTGAAAAATGCAAAGGCTCTAGCACTGACACTATGCATTGATTGTATACTGATTGGCTGAAAGGCAAGAGTTAGGAGGGGAAAGACAACAGATTTCACAACAAGAGGACAAGTGCCAAAAACCATACATACATATAAAGAATCACCGGTGAATAGCTCAGACAACTGCTGCACTGGAAAATCTTCATTATCCTAACACTTTGTTTCACTACATCAAAAAGAAGATCCATCCATCATCTGCCACTTCTCCGGGGATCGGGTCGTGGGGGCAGTAGCTTGAGCAGAGAAACCCAGACGTCCCTGTCGGGGACATCCACTTCCTCCAGCTCTTCCGGGGGGACCCTGAGGCATTCCCAGGCCAGACAAGAGACATAGTCTCTCCAACGTGTCCTGGGTCTTCCCCGGGCTCTCCTCCCAGTGGGACATGCTCAGAACACCTCACCAGGGAGGCGTCCAGGAGGCATCCTAACCAGATGCTCGAGCCACCTCATCGATGCGGAGGAGCAGCGTCGCTACTCCGAGCCCCTCCTGATGACAGAGCTTTTCACCCTATCTCTAAGGGAGAGCCCTGACACCCTTCGGAAGAAGCCCATTTCGGCCGTTTGTATCCGCAATCTCGTTCTTTCGGTCACTACCCACAGCTCGTGACCATAGGTGAGAGTAGGAACGTAGATTGACCGGTAAAACGAGAGCCTCGCCTTCTGGCTCAGCTCCTTCTTCACAACAACAGGCCGGTGCAGAGCCTGCATAACTGCGGACACTACACCGATCCGCCTGTCAACCTCCTGCTCCATTCATCCCTCACTCGTGAACAAGACCCTGAGATACTTGAACTCCTCCACTTGGGGAAGGATCTCATTCCCAACATGGACAGGTCATTGGTCTCGGATTTAGAGGTGCTGATTCTCATCCCAGCCGCTCCACAATCGGCTGCGAACCGCTCCAGTAAGACCTGAAGGTCATGGCCCGACGATGCTAACAGAACCACACCATCCGCAAAAAGCAGATACCCGAGTCTGAGGTCCCCAAATCGGACCCCCTCAGTGCCCTGGCCGTGCCTAGAAATACTGTCCATAAAAATTATGAACAGAATCGGTGACAAAGGGCAGCCCTGACGGTGTCCAACCCTCAACGGAAACATGTCCGACTAACTGCTGGCAATGCGGACCAAACTCTAACACTGGTAATACAGAGACCGAACAACCCAGGGGACCACCACCCCGATCTGCCAGTCCAGAGGCACTGTCCCCCGATGTCCAAGCGATGTTGCAGAGGCATGTGAAGCAAGACAGCCCTACAACAGCCAGAGCCTCTGGACGGACCTCATCCACCCCTGGGGCCTTGCCACCGAGGCAACCTCAGCCCCAGAAATGAGAGGTCCCATCTCCGGATGCAGGATGTAGTCTTGATAATTAAGAGTTATTATCTTGTCTGGGTTTTAATTAAGAGACAAATAGTTTAAAACAATCAGTGTGAGACAAAGGGTTAATGCAGATTGGAAGCAGTCCTAAGAGACATAACATTTACCATCACAGTGTCCACTAGCGGGTTCTGGGGTTGCCGCCACGACAGGCACCGACCACCTTACAGCTCCGGTCAGCCGCCTCAACAATGGAGGCATGGAACATGGCCCATTCGCACTCAATGTCCCCCACCTATCCCGGAACATGCTTGAAGCTCTCCTCCTGACAGGGGATTCCACCAGATGTTCCCAGCAGACCCTGACAGACCCTTTGGGCCTGCCAGGTCTGATCGGCATCCTCCCTCACCAGCAGAGCCAACTCACCACCAGGTGGTGATCAGTTGACAGCTCCACCCCTATTTTCACCCAACGATACAACTACAAAGTCAATCATCGAACTGCGGCCTAAGGTGTCCTGGTGCCAAGTGCACATATGTACAACCCTTGTGCCTGAACATGGTGTTCGTTATGGACAGTCCATGACGAGCACAGAAGTCCAACAACAGAACACCACTCTGATTCATATCGGAGGGGCTGTTCCTCCCAATCACACCCTTCCAGGTCTTATTGTCATTGCCCACGTGAGTATTGAAGTCCCCCAGCAGGATGAGGGAAAAAGAGTGGGTACTCTGAACTACTGTCTGGTGCGTAAGCACAAACAACAGTCAGGACTCGTCCCCCCACCTGAAGGCGGAGGGAGGCTACCCTCCCGTCCACCAGGGTAAACCCCAATGTACAGGCACACAGCTGGAAAAGAAGATCTTTGTCCACTTTTACTTTAGTCTTTTTTTCCACAGTTGAGCAAAGCTAAAGAAACAACAACAGTGCTAACACAACCTTTGCTCTTCAAACACCCACCATCTCCACCCCCCAGACAGTGCTCGAAGTGATCAGCAGTAGAGATTTTGAACTGGGTCAGTGCTGATTGAGAGATAGGCACACATACTCTGCAAATACCTTGTTATGTATACTGGAAATCCATATAGACAACGGTAACCAGCTTTTGTTGATAATGGTAATTGAGACAGATGCTATTTTGTCTTGGAACATACTGATTGGACTTCAAAGAACCATTATCAGTTGACACATTTTTGTTGACTTTACAGCTGTACAAGTGACATTTCCTGTCATTTGACTACATAAGCTTAGACACTCATGTTTGGTCCCACCAGGAAATGCTAAACCTTATAACAACAATAACATATCATTAAAGCCAATGTGATTATATGGAATAACAATGTGAAAGAAATATTCCAACTTCAAATGTGATTAGTGACATTACAATTGTAAATACATTAACAGATGTAATATGGCAAAGTTTTTGTTCTTTAGCCTACATTTTTGGTGAATAAAGTATTTTATATGATTTATGGTCGACAAAATATCAGTCACTTTTTACTGAAGTGTATGACATTCATCAGCTCTACAGACCACTGTTTAGGTTATGAAAAAGACTCATAACTCATGTTATTTTGTCAAATATGTTACCAACAAGTTAATTATGAAAACTAAGAAATATGACAGAATGACTACTTTTCTTAATAAATTAATTGTTAAAATCAATTTTTGTCACAAAAGTATATTTATATAAAAAAGAATGAAATCATTTTTTCTTGCGTCAGTTTCTCCTGTAGGTGAAGTTCCAAAGCTGAATGTTCTGCTTTACTCTTAAGTCATGAAGTGAGTTTTACATCATATTTTAACAAAATGTTTTGACTACAGATATAAAGACGGGGTTGTCTGCATATTTCTAATCCAGCTAAATAAGTAATTAATGTTGAAATAATGTTGGTGTCACTCACCTGCAACTGGAAATCTTCTGTGAGTCTAACTGACAGGGGGGCAAATTTTCAACTGAAAATAGGTTGGTGTTTGTTGGTGCCTTTTTGTCTGTGATGTGAACAGAAATGAGGAAGCGATTCACTGCAAAACCAAGTCACATTGCTGTTTATCTTTTATATATTTACTCATATTAATTTCTGTGACTATGACATACCTAGCTTAATTATTTGTTGACGAAAAATTAAGAAAAAGTAAGAATGGTTTCAAGCAACTGAATAGTTGCCAGTTATTTGCGCTGTATTTAAATTTAGAAAATGTCTTGGCATGTAATCATAAAATATCAAGTTTGTTCTTCATTAAACACAAAGCACACAAATATAAAAAGATAAGAAACATGCTGGCTATGATCACTTGTTTAATATTTGATGGACTGGGGTGATAGAACATTAGAGGAAGATGAAAATATTTTCAAATATGCAGTGTGACGAGAACCTGATTTATTGTTTACTTTATTTGTTATTTGCTGTTTATTTTGCAAAAGAGCTTGTTGAGTACTTTTAAGTATATGGTGTTGATCTAACAAAGAGGGGAATCATAAAATCTATTTGAATGTTGGTATCATAACAAATTCCTAAAACATTTTGATGTTAATATCTTATCACTTTCAATCTAAATTTGACGTTTTAGTTGCAGCTAAAGCTTTTGTCCTGCACTACACTCAGTGTATGTGTGTTGACTTAAAGGAAATGTCACCCTAAACCATTCAGACCAAAATAACGTCTGATAGATCTTGTACAAACCAGTTTCTTTCCACTTGTGGTTTATGTGTATCAGCTACAGCAACACCCTGTATGTGTATATTTAGCTGCAAAAATAGAAAAAAACGTGAGAGATACAGCAGATAGAATGAAAGCACAAAAGTTATACATGCAGGAAGAATGATCATGTGGGAAACTCAAAATACAAATCATTATCTAATGATGCTTAAATAGTAGGCTGAGAAAGATGCTAAGAGGGAAGACTACAAATATTCACCCATCCATTATCAACCTTTTATCAAGAAAATACAACCTACAGCAACAACATTAAAATAGTTAATCGGGTCATACATTTAAGGATACATATTATGCCCTTCATTTTATCAAGTTGGCACAATTTCTTGAGGTGTTACTGAAGTGGAACTGGCTTTGCTCAAAATATCTTTTAGTTTATGTACATTGGCCCTCCTGAGACTAGGCGGGTCTGAGGGACAGAGGCCAAGAGGTGTGGTTTGGGCAAGTGAACAACATCTGTAAATGGTAAGTTACTTAAGGAGTGGCTGAATCACAGACCCTCCGATTGACAGGTGGATGGTTGGCTTCCCCCGCCCACATGTTGAAGCGTCCTTGGGCAAAACCACATTTTGCCTATGGAAGCATTCATCAGTGTATGAAAGTGTGTGAATATCTATAAGAAAGCATTGTGTAGCATATACAACTATAAAGACTAAGATGTACTGTGTGAGTGGGTGAATGTACCATGTTGTGTGAAAGCGCTTTGAGTGGTAAGCTAGACTTGAAAAAGCGTGATACAAGTGCACAGTAAGGACACAGCCATGCTGGATATCACTGATAAAATTAAATAAGAAATAAAAGTAAAAATTAATACCCCTTGCCCACAATCTGATAACTAATAATTATCACTTTTACTTCCTGTTTATATTCTGTTTTATTTAAGATATGTCGATAATATTAAGAAGGTTAGGAGGAAATGCAAGCGATAGGCCAGAGAAGATGGGAGATATAATCTACTCCTATGGTGTAGAAAGATTTGGGGTGCAAGATAGAAAGAGGGTAGAAAAAGTACATTTAGTTAAGTCTAGATGGCAAAGAGCTACAGAAGAAGAGAGGGAGGTAATTAATATTTTGCAGGAAGAATTGAGAAGCAGGCTAGCACTACTCAGAAGGGCTGAATATCTTAGGAAAAAAAGAAAGAAGAAAGAATATGCGTTTTACAGGGACCCATTCAAATTTGTTAAAGGGTTGTTTTACCAGGAAAAGGGAGGGCAGCTTGAAGCAACAAAGTCAGAGGTGAAAGAGTATCTAAGAAATAAATATTCAGATCTTGAGCAATGTAAGGTAGTAGGCCTTCCACCTGACATGCCACCTTTAGGAGATGGATGTGAGACCACTTATGTGGAAAGAGGTTGAGGAGGTAGTCAGGCGTGCAAAGGCTTCGTCGGCCCCAGGGCCAAATGGAGTCCCTTTCCCTTACCGGGTTTATAAAAGTGCAGCTGATATCCTTTTGTGGAGGCAATTAAGAATAGTTTGGGAGAAACAGATTATTCCTAGAGCATGGTGTAAGGCAGGAGGCATACTTATTCCAAAGGAGAAAGAATCCTTAGACCTGAGTCAGTTCCGGATGATCTCTCCTAAATGGAGAGTGGAAGATTTTCTTTAGTGTAGTTGTACAGAGATTAGCTAGTTATTTAGAAAATAATAGTTTAATAGATGCAGAAGGCAGGAATACCAGGTTTCACGGGTTGTTTAGAGCACACTACCATGATTTGGCATCAGATTCAGACAGCCAAGATTGAGAAAAAAGACTTGCTTGTCATATTTCTGCATCTAGAAAATGCATTTGGTTCAGTGCCACATCGCCTTATTTGATTTGATTATTTTGGAGTGCCTGTAGTAGTTGTTAACTTAGTAAGAGCATATTTTCAGGATATTAGACTGTGCCTAAGTACAGCAGGTTTCACAGCAGGTTGGCAGAAGCTAGAAATAGGCATTATGGCAGGGTGTACCATTTCTCCATTAGTATTTACAATGGCGACGGAGATAATTATTAGGGCTTCCAAGTGGATTGTAGGTGGAGAGAGACGTCAGGGTGGCATGTGCCTCACACCAATTAGGGCCTACATGGATGATATGACATCGGTGACTACAACAGTGCCATGTATGAGGAGAATACTTGAGAGACTTAACAAAAATCTAAAGTGGGCTGGTATGAAAATCAAACCTACTAAGCCTAGAAGTATCTCAATAAGAGAAATCAAGTGATAGAAAGTTTGAAAAAGATATAGAAAAATTCCAATAATCAGGGAAAAGGCAGTAAAGAGTTTAGGCAGGTGCTACCAGGCAGACTTGAATGATGGAGAGCAGGTAGTGCAATTTCGGAAAGATGTTGTTGAGGGACTGGATAGAGTAGGGCTTCCAGGAAAGTTGAAGCTGTGGTGTCTGCAGTTTGGATTGTTTCCTTGGTTGATGTGGCCACTGTCTGTGTATGAGATTCCATTATCTGTTCCAGAAAAAAAATCGAAAGATTAGTTAGCTTTTACATTAGGAAGTGGCTATGTGTTCCTAGATGCTTAAGTACTGTGGCACTGTATGGGAAAGGCATAGACCAGTTCCCAGTATCTAGTCTAGTAGAGGAGTTTAAATGTACTAAAGTTAGGACAGAGCTCCTGTTAGCTGGGAGTAAATATGTGGCAGTTAGTAAGGTGGTTCCAAACCCAACCAAGGGGAGGAAATGAAATCCAAGAATGACTGCTCAGGAGGCAGAAGCAACTCTTAGACATACAGAGATTGTGGGTAATGTTCAAATAGGCTGAGGAGGTTTGGGGCTTGGTCCAGGCAAACTGGTGTGGAGTAGAGTAGGTTCCAAGGAAAGAAGAAAGCTATTTGTTGAGCAGGTTCATAGACAGGAGGAAATATTAAGGGGTACAAAGACAGTGGCTCAGGCTAAGCAGGGACAGTGGTTGAATTAGGAAGGTGTAGAGAAGTGTAGTGAACTCAAGTGTCGAATTTAATACAAACTTAAGATTTTAAATGACTGCAACATTCTTTTGTGGGGATGGTCAGTGTGGAAATACCAGATGGGGGATCTCTACATCAAAGAAGAGAAATTTACAACCACCTTTGCCCAGGAAAGCATTTTGGGGGAGTTTTCTCAGCCCCTCTTTCCACAGACCTGTGCCATAAATTTAGGTAGATGCATTAACAGCTTAGTGCTAACGAAGCTGAACAAACAACGGACCCTTTCGGGAGAGTATTGGGGAAAACCAGAACAGGACCCTTACGACCCTATATGGTTCAAAGTAAACAATGGTGACAGTTTGCCCTGACTCTGACTCAAAACAGAGACAGTCGCAGCATGGACCTCTCAAAAGGATCTCACCCAGAATCACTTTTTATCTAAATCTTGAAACTGTATTAAATGTGCTTTGTATCTTTGTACAAGTTCTTTCATGTTCTCAGTGATATCACAAGCTGCATTTTAATATCTTTTTCATGATCGTACGTGGAACGATACGGAAGATATTATTTTGGAAAATGACTAATCAGCTTATGGAGCCACATTGCCCCCGAGTGGTTCGTAGTACTGAATAGTTAAACCCAAAAGTAAGTCAACAATTTGCATATGACATGTGACATTTATATGAAATAATGCAACTGTTAACCAATGTTTTTTTATTGTATTCTGTGTTTAACACAGGAAAATAACATTGGTTGGTTTGTTATTCATACGTCATAACTTTACAGATATCCATCTGAATTTTGAGACTCATAACCATCATGTTATGTTATGTTATGTTGTTTTTATGTCTTTATATCCTAAGTTTATGCTATATCTTTCACTTTATATCTTAACAAGTTATGGTGTTTTAGAATCCTCTGAACAAATGTTTATGAGACGGAGGAATGCAGGAGTCGAATTGCTTTGAGGCAAACCTCTTTGCAGGTCGCCTTACAAAATACGCCCAGGCAGACGTCACAACAGTTTCAGGCATACCATGGGCTGAAAGTGTAGCGTAGGTCTACGTCATGCCCCGCCTCCGCAAATCAAACTCCGGTTTTGAATTACTCTAATTGATGGAATGAGAGTCTGGCGGAGAGTCTTTGAAAATGGCAGGAGAGGAAGATGAGATGGAAGAAGAAGGTCCGAACAAAGACAGAAAGGGAAGAATGTAGTAGAAAGATACATTTTGCGTTTTTGTTTGTCCGTCATCCTGTCTCCTCTCTATAGCACGTTTTAAACTCTGCTGCTGCAGCCTCCTCACCTATTTTTGATCACCAAAAGGAGCCAGCATTCAGCTTGTCAACCTTTTTGTCAATCTTTGGTGAATTTAAGTTCATCTCATCAGAGTTGGTCAGCAACCAAAACCAACTCGACCCTTGGACAGTTTTATCATTATTTGAGGTGAATTCCGACAGACCACCCCGTTCGTCTTCCGAGCTACCAGAAGGAAGCCATCTTCCGGCGCAGGAAAGTGACCGGTCCAGTCCCTGAAAGTCAACCACAACAAAGGCCGCGAGACTCGGAACCGAGAGAGACCCAGTGGGACCCGCTGGTGATTACCTGTGGTTCGGAGCTGACCTAACCGTAAGATCTGCCCTGTTCTTACATATCAGACGGTGTGCGGTGGGTGTCGAGAGAATTTGCTGTTAAAATGATAAACTAACCCAAGTTGATAGCCTTTAAATTCAAATAGTAACAAACCTAGACTATTTGAATGATTCCGGTATCCATCCATCCCCTCCCCTTAGTTCTTTTCAATTCACTAAGTGTTTCTTATATAATCATCCATATTCAAAGCATTTCTCCTGTTGTCTTAAGGTTCATGTCTTTGGTCATGTCATTTTAATAAATGGTTCATTTATACATATATAAAATCAACCATTTTAGTGTATGTGTTCTTTACGTATGTGTGAGTAGCGACTATATGGGACTGTAATTTATTAATTATTAATTGATTATTGATTTAACATACCAGAATCGTAAGATTCTGTCTTTTTCTTCGATTGAAGGTGGTACCCTAAAACGAGGTAATTAAGGCTTATTCAGATAGTGAGAACTTTCAGATAAATCGTGTGTCTGCTATAAATATATATTGTTGGTGCCTCGTGTGCCGGCTATATATAATTTTGCTACAGAAGAAAAAGCTTATTTGGAAACAGGTGTGGAGTATCGAGGAAAGGAGTATTAGATTTTTGATAGAGGCAACATATGATGTATTGCCTCTATCTTGCCCCCAGAACCTAAAACTCTGGGTAAATGGAGATGTTTTGTTATGTTCAGGTACTGCACCTCCGAGGCATATTTTGTCAGGTTGTAAGGTTAGTCTGTCACAAGTCTGGTATACGTGGCAACATAACCAAGTATTAAGAAGCTAAGCTGCAGGTATAAATTTAGGAGAGTCAAAGGTGAAGAGAGTGGCAATTCACAGAGCAACGAGGATGGAAAGTTAGGATATGTTCAGTGGAAGTAGGATGTAGAGAATTTGTCACAAAGACTGTTATCTCATTGTTGAGGGAGTTGGGTGTAAGTGGACAGAGTGTGAGGAAAATAGTGAAGGAAGTGTCAGATGAGGCGGAAAAGTCGAGTCAGTGGATTTGGATTAGAAGAAGCAATAGTAGCTGGGGGCCCAGCAGGGGGAGCACTTATCTAAGGTAAACAGACTCTTGGAAGAACCAAGTAAGAATTCCAGACTGTATTTAAGTGGAGAGTGTGGCTTATATGAGCCTTTTGAAACCAGGTGGCCATTTTAGGTGAGTCCTTGTTTTTGCTGGCATTTTTAGTAATTTGTAGGACTGTTTAGGAGTTTGTCTGCTGAATATGCTAGTGTGTATTGTACTGCCTCCACCTCTGGCACCCTCTTTACTTTCATTACCCCCTACCCGAACCAGGTTTTGTATCCCCACTCTGCTATGACTGGTGTGCAGTTGGTGAGAGGCTGGGGTAGCTTGTGGTTGTGGAAAAATATGGTTGTTGTTGTGTGAGGAGCAGTGATGGCTGGCATTAGGGGAGTAACTGTGGGACGCCAGTGATCACTGTCTAGCCTCCTGGGGGTGTCGTGGGCCCAACTAGATGAAACACCGATGAAAGGAGGTTCCCCAGCTGACGACCCCAATGACATGTTGGCCAGCACTGCTCACTGGTCTATATAGGGATTATAGGGAATGATTCACTGAATCTGGTCCATTTCTTCTTCAGCACAAGTTTCTTGTGTTTACCTTGAATATCATCAATCCTTCTTTACAATTTCCTACATATACTTGGTTTAGTAACTTCAGTAAAAAGTTTCTGGTTTGAATCCTGGCCTGGGACCTTTCTGTGGGGTGTAGGTGTGTGTTCTCTCAGAATAATCTGGCTTTCTCCCACCATCCAAAAACATGCATGTTAGGTTAATTGGTGTCACTAAATTTACCCTATTAATGAGTGTAAACGTATATGGTTGTTTGTCTCGTTTTTCTCTTTGTGGCCCTGTGACGAACTGGTGACCTGTCAAGGGTATACCCCGCCTCTTGCCCAATGACAGCTGGGACAGGTTCCAGCCCCCTCGTGACCCTGAGTGGTATTTAGCGGGATTTATAAAATGGATGGATGGATTAATCTAAATTTTAGAGTATGCCTTTATTGGGATTAATGCATTAATAATAACCAAATCAAGTTATGTAGAGTAGTCTGATCTTAAGGTATACATCATTAGACTATTGTTTCCTGTTTTGCTGAATTTGTCAATGGCAGATACCATGGATTCCAATACCAGATACAATAAATGGAGAAAAGAAGACGTACTTTTTCAGGTAAGGGAGAAATCAGTCAGTACCTCTTGTTTTGAGGGATATATATGTATGATGAAGGCTTTAGAGTTGGGTCTGAAAAATTATGTTTAGCATATGGGATGTAATGTGAGCTATCATCAGATTTTAATCTGTTTTATGTAAATGCAAATTTTATTCTATTTGGAATATTCTTTAAGCAATTTAAGTAAATGCCTTAATATAATTTTTATTTGTTTTTAATAGTCAGTATATTGTTGTTCTTTTAAGTGACTGTTTTTGTTAATGTTCCATTGTTACCGTTTAAGCTAATAATACTTTAATGATGCATGTACACTTTATAAAGAAGTGCGTGGCCTGTTGCATCTACATGGTTTATGAGATTGGTGCTAGTGGTGTTTAGCTTTGTAATTAAATCTGGAAAACTCATGTCAATAGAAGTCATGTAAATAGAGTTCCTTGACTGTCAAAGTGGACATGGCATGATCATTTCCAGTCTTTTAATCCTTAATCTTGGTTACCTCAATATTAGCTTTTCACACTTCATAACTATAGTGTGTAATTAGTTTCATATGATAGAGAGATTTGAGAACAAGAGGATCTGTGACTTCAGCCCGAATTACTGTTGACTTGCAACAAATGCAACAGTGTCTGCAAATGTATTTTTAAATAGTACTTTAAATTGAACACAGTTTAAGTTGACAAGTGACCGAATTTTGAGATAAAAATCAGAATGGCACAGCTTTGCAGAAGTCATGCACAATAGCGCAAACGGAGGACTTTGCGATGCCAAACAGGTTGGCCAAGGTGCGGCAAGAAATCCTGCTCTGTGTAATCAGCCACATCCTAATCCCACCGCTCCTGGCTCCGACGCCGCATTCAAATACTTCTCTGTGCGGATGTTGCGGTTATTGCTCCACATAGAGCCATCATTAACATCTGAATTGTCTTCCTCTTCTTCCTCCTTCGTGATCTCACAGATTTCCCAGCTGCCGCCTCACACTATTTTTAGCAGGGCTCTTAAGTTTTGAATGAAGGCAAGAGTGAGAAGCCCACCACGATAACGGCGCACCAGAGAAATTTAGATTGTACTCTTTTTTTCAGTGTGAGAAATACCGTGTGTGGCGTGTGAGTGTGCAAACTTGTTGAAGTGCGTGTGTCTCGTGAGACTTGAGAGCCCTGATTTTTAGCATATTTAAGCCATACAGTCCTGCAGTACCGGTTGCCGTTGCCATGGTCGCTTCAGTAAACATCATTATGGCGTGGTCTATGGCCGTGATGTCATCAATGATCAACTGCGCATGCGGGTCACTTCAGGAACGTGAGCTGTTCACACAGCAATCCGTAGACAGGCCACATTTAAAGAGGTAATGTGAACAGCCAAACAAAAATCGGATTTGAGCAGTAAATCGGAATTGTGCATTAAGACCTGCAGTGTGAACGTAGCCTTTGACCTCCATCCGTTTGCTGCAAAACTGACTAAATGCATCGTCAAGTTAATATGGGGCTTGCCAATGTTGTTTCGCTAAACACACACATTAGCTTTGTAATTAAATCTGTAACACTCATGTCAATAGAAGGTCATAGAAGTAAAGTTTGTTGAAAGCTAAAAGTTTAACACCATTAGATAATTAGTAGGTCTTGTCACTAACCCAATGCATAGGAAGAGTACAGCAAGATGAAAACATTGAGTATGAGTAAAACCTCATTTGATTGCAACTAATGTGGAACATGACATACTTATGGCATTTCTAGTTAGTCATCCATCTGGTTATTTAAGGTAACAGATAAGATGATAGAAAATGGTTATGCTTCAAATTATTATTTATCTTAAATAATTGTGATTAAGCTTTGATATAGTAATTGTGACTAGTGCCATGTTATTTAAAAACAAAAATTAAAGTGTTAATACTGAAGCTACAAATTCTCTTCATTTGCTGGACAGTTTTTATACGAGGTCCATGTAGGTTCTAAAGGTTCCACTGGACTTATTGTTGGTTTGGAAACATGAATACAAAGCAATCAATTTGAAAATGGATAGTGATACAATTTCAAAGGGTCTAACCTCATCTAGTCACAAGAAAGAGCTTTTGGACCCATTATGTGGTCAGAGAGGATCTCTGCATGGCCCAGAGGTTGTGCTTGAGGCTTTATTATCCATCGATCCATTTTTTTAAATTTATTTTTTGGTATCCACTTAATCCAGTTTATGGTCGTTGGAGACTGGAGCTTATCCCAGCTGCCATTCGGCTAGAGGTGGGGTACACTCTGAACAGGTCACTAGTTGTCACAAGGAGACAAAAAAAACACGCACTCTCACACCAATGGTCAATTTAGAACCAATTTAGTGGGATGAGGCTTGAATACCTGGAGATAACCTATGCTTGCATGGGGAGAGCATACAAATTCCACTCAGAAATGCCTGAGACTGGATTCAAACCAAGAACCCTCTTACTGGGAGGCAACCATGCAAACCACCACACCACTGTGCGGCCCAGGCTTTATCATACTGCCTGGAAAAGCTTCAGTAAAAATGAACTCTTCTGAGATTCTGCAAAAAAGCTACATTTTTATCAATAAATCACTGGCTATTTACAAATGGAGGATTCTCTGTTTTGTTTACTTAGATGGATAAAACTTTAAAATATGGTAATCTTTTTGCCAGATAAATTATTTTCCAGCAGATCATTGCCTTCAGCTTTACCCTCACAGACTCCCCACTCTTCATAGTCCATCCTGATGATGGGTCTTCCTCAAGTTATATGCGCACATGAACCTGGCTGTCATCAGGGCCCAGGTCCCCTTTATCTTATCGGATGTTTATCCCCAGTCTGTGGCTTTGATATCCAACACATAGATATCCCTGATGCATTGTGTGTTATGAAACCTTTCTAACACAGCAACTATCATAGCACTCAGTAATTGTTGCTACAGTAGGTCTTCAGGAGTCTCATTAACTCATCAGTAAGTTTTGCAAGCCTATGAACTTGTGAGAAGTTTTTCCTTGTGTAACCTGATCGTGTGTCTTCTATCTCATAAAGAGATCTGTACTGACCCCAAAATAATATCTACAAAGGTGAGTCTTGTACCAAAAATCTTAGACTTACAATCTTCCAGTTCAGATTCTTCACAAGGTTACTCAGATTTACTTTCACTGATCTACTAGGTTGGGAAGGAGATTGGCAGTACCAATCCAATCCACACAACACACAGGACCACAGATTCATGAAACAGAAATTTAGCTTTATGTAAACATCTTGTTCAGTTCAGTAGGAATACCTTTAAAGCAAAATAGAGAACTCAAACATATCACAAAAATAATTTAAACAACCAAAATGGATGTAAAACAAACAATGAAATATTTCAATACCCCAAAAAGAAATTAAGAAAAGGAAAAGAAATTGTGGTACCACTTAACCATTTACTGGTTGACAACCTTCAGTTCCTTAACCCTCTGAGGTTTATAATCACGCCGGCGTGATCAGATCGCATGACGTCATTGTGGCGTCATAGAAAACAAACTAGGTCACATGGAGCGCTGCCATCAACTTTATTCAAAAGAGCGGATTTGAAACCATCTCCTAGTTTTTATTTGACTTTGATACACCACGTAAAACCGGAGATATGATAGTTTCAATTTGGTCATAAAAAAATATTTATCCGATCGTTAAAAATGGGCGGGATGGGAGGGGCAGGGATTGCATTTCTTTCCATATCTTCGTCATTTTTTGTGATTTTACAAAACGGGAAAAAGTGGTCGAATCTGTTAATACTACTCTATATAACCAATGTACCAAATACGTCTGACATCGATCACGGGATGCGGGGAGCGCCAAAAATCGCTGAACCGGAAGCCAACAGCGGGAGTTTTTGAGGAGAAGCCGAGTGTTTTTGTCAGAAGGAATAAGACAGAAGAACAAGATAAGATAAGAGTTTTTGAGAGAAATGAAGCGGTCATTAGATGTCAATCAAGCCCTTAGGCTGTTGTATGCCGAGTACGACAACGAAGACGATGTCATTTCTTTTTCATCGTCCGAGGAGGAGGAGAGCAGCGATGAGGTGACAGATCCGTCTTTTGTCAACATCGTCGGTGATGAGAGATAAGTCATACTAATCATGACTATTTGTAGCTTTTGTTTTGTTTACTGCTATATTGTAAACGTTATAAAACTGTCTGATATGTATGTAACGTTATATATTTATATAGGTTTATGTTTACAGAAGAGCAGGGCTGAAATGATAAATACAGAACTGGGTAAATGTTCGCCATTTTGTTGTCCTCTTTATCTGAACGCTCATACTTTTTTCAAGGAGATGAATATTCTGATTTTACTAGTGTGTATTTTGAGTTATATTTAATGTTATTTGTGTTTATTTTTAGTTGTATGTATTTATTTATTATTTGTAAGGTTTTTTTGTAAACTGAGTATTCACATTGTTGTAGGGAGCAATGAATTACGAATTTTAGTGCCCACATTTGTATTCACTATCCATCATGCACATATGAGCAATAACCTGAAAAATCTCTACTTTTGTATTTATTATTGTCATGTGTATAATACTGACAAGTGACTAACCCATAATTCACAGATATGAGGACAGACCCTCGACATGGAGGCCTATCCGGAGAGGGCGTGGTAGGAGAAGACAGGTGAGGTCCAGATCTCCACAGGCTCAGCCACTCCATCGCTTGGAGCCCTGGAGAACTGAAAGCGACCCTGACACTGCTAAATTAACCGCTTCGTGCCACGAAGAACACCAGGAGCCCAGGTGGACACACATGCAGCCTATTCACCTCTGGACCTGTTCCAGCTGTACTTTTCCCCAGCCAGTGTTAACACTCTGCACCAACACCAACAAGCGTGCAGCAAAGAGCAAAGAAATGGGAAAGAAGTACAAATGGACTTGTGTTGAAGAGCTCTACAAGTTCCTTGGGCTCCTTACATATACTTCTTTGGTGTCACTGCCAAGCATCGCAGATTACTGGAAACAGAACACCATTACATCTGTGCCATTTCCAGCTATAGTGATGGCGAGGGACCGTTTCAGGGTTCTGCTTTGGAACATCCACCCCAGTGACCCAGAGGAGGATAAGAAAAATGATGAGAAGAAGGGAACACCAGAACATGACAAACTGTTCAGGATCAAGCCGCTCATCGATGACATCCTCAGTGCCTGTCAGGCATATTATCACCCAAGAAGGGAATTGGCTGTGGATGAGAGAATGGTGGCCACAAAGGCTAAAACTGGCATGACCCAGTTCATGAAGGACAAACCAACCAGGTGGGGGATTAAATTATTTGTTTTGGCTGACTCAAGCAATGGCTACACAGTCAATTTCAACATTTACACAGGAAAAAAACACACACACACACACACACAGTTCGTGGGCTCTCATATGATGCAGTGATGCAATTGATCCAGCCATCAAATCTCGGGACCGGCTACCATGTTTACATGGACAATTTCTACACAAGCCCCCAGTTGTTCCGTGACTTGGCCAACTTGAAGTTTGGAGCCTGTGGAACGTACAGGGAGAATAGGAAAGGATGTCCAAAAGGGAGGGAAAATGCTCTGAACAGGAAATCAGAGAGGGGTGCGGTGAGATGGATCAGGGAGGGATCCTTGGTCTTTGTAAAATGGATGGACACACGGGAAGTGTCACTGTGCTCCACAATCCATCCAGCAGTTTCTGGAGAGGTGGTCAAGAGGAGGGTGAAGGAGAAAGATGGACGCTGGGCAGTGAACAACATCTCCTGCCCCACCCCAGTCATTGCCTACAACAGGAACATGGGTGGTGTTGACCTGTCCGACCAGCTGTTGCAGTACTACTCCACCCACTGCAGAACCGCGCGCTGGTACCACACCATGTTTTTGCACCTTGTGGACATTGCCACCACCAATGCCTACCTTCTATATTGTGACATTAGCACCTCAAATAAAGTGAGGCCCATGTCCCACAAGGACTTCCAAACACAACTGGTGTCCCAGCTGTGTGGGGTGAACGGGATGGGCGTGTCCACCAAGAGGAGGGCTGACCACATTCCTGTTCCCATTACCGTGGTAACAGATGCCAGCCTGAAAGCCACACAAGGCCGCAGGAGTTGCCTACACTGCCACCAGGTCGACAAAAAAAGAAATCTTACTCCCTGGAAGTGCCAGTTTTGTGATGTGGCGCTGTGTGTTGTTGTGGACAGAAACTGTTTTGCAGAGTGGCACAAATAAATTTTTTTTTAAAAAGTTTGTCCCATTGTTTGTATATTGTTTGAAATATTTGTATATAGTTTGATTACATCTAAATTTTCCCTCTAATATTACATTTTCACTATTTGGAACTCAGGGTAGCTACTCCCTGAGTTCCTTTGAGACTCCGCTGATACAAAGCACTGATGTAGCTCTCTGTATGATTTTGCACTTACTTTGTTTTGAAGACTTGAAGGTAAAAAACGCCTGGAATTATACATGCTTTTTATGGAAAATATTTGTATAATGTGTTACTTTATTTAAATTTTACATTTATTTGTTCATATTTGCAACCTATGTTACCCTTTTCAAGTTCCAAAACAGTTCATTGAGCATGTTTGTGTTTTTTATTGTAATAAATAGTATGTTTTTTTAATTTGGATTTGATCATTTCTGTGTATTTTTGGGCTCAATGTGTTAATAAAGTAAGTCAAAGTGAAAAGTGAAATAACTATTAGATCATATAGATGAAGTTGTGCTGAAAAAAACTATACCAAGCATGGGTATGGCAAACATTTTTTTTTTGTGGAATATAAAGGCAAAAGCAAAAGCATTCAAAAACAACCAAAATGGGCTCAGACCCCATGTATCTTGGGCCAAAGAACAAAAAACAACCCGAGTCTCAGGTGGAGAAAAGTAGCAAAATAGTTAAAAGGGTGGCTCTCAGGTGAACTTCCTTTCATTCTTTTTGTTCCTACCGCCCTCCTGGTCCGGCAAACATCCACAACAGCAATGGCGTCCTGGACCACGATGGGGCAGTTCCTCAACTGGCACAGACAGAATGCAGAACCATTAGACTTCCACACTTCTTAAATGTCTTTTCCTCTAATGTCCTTGTTTTAAAACAAATAAATAAAATAGCATTTTAACTAGTTAACCCATACATGAATTAAATAATTCCCCTTTTTCTTCACAGATGAAATGAAACATGTAATAAATTGAATTTTCATGTGCATATCTAGCTTTAAACATGAACTATAAGCTTCGACATGAAAAATACACAGCATTTTGTAACACTTTATACACTGAATGGCATTACTCTGCATCACTCGCAGTTGCAGTTACAGCAACTGTATATGCACTGTGCACAGCCACTTTGGCGGCCGCGGACTGAATTAACAGGCCGGAAAGGAAAAAAAAAGTGCTAAACATTCATCACATCATCACAATACTCAATACAAACATGTCTCAAGCATCATTGAACAACATTCATCTACTATTCTGACTGGTTATTTATTTTCCAACGCATTGAACCGCAACTATTATGCTAATTGAGCTAAGCTAACTCACCAGAATAGTTCGAAAAGTTTGAGGAAACACTCCGACGAAGGCTCTCTGACGGCCCACTCCAACTCCTTCGAGGTAGGTGCCGGGTTCTGGTTCACCATTAACAGCAGCTCTTCCCAAATGCCTACGGAAAACCATCTTTTCCTCTGCTAATTAGAAAGCAACGTGCTTCACGGCAGCATGGAGTTTCTCCTGCCTTCTCCTTTTCTCCCGGTCTTTCCTCTGTCCCACACCTTTGCTCTCACGAGAGCTGCAGGTGATATGTTCAGGACAAACCCGAAAATTAAATTATCAGATGATGCTACGATGCATTCAAGGAATCCGATATTTCTGAGTGCTATAAATATAATCAGGGTTACACTTGCTTGGACAACTTTTTGTGGGAACATTCAACAAGCCCTGTTGTCATAAATGCTCTGACCCAGTCGTCCAGCTATCACAGTATGACCTTGTCAAAGATAGTCAAATCCTGATTTATACCAATTGTCGCTACTTTCAATTGAGATAATTGGTGTTATTCATTTAATTTTTCAGTGTTTTTCATGTTGCAGCTAACCTGTATATTAGTAGAATTCTCTTTATTCAAGGTCTCATATTTGAGACCAACATAATTATTTTACAAAATAATTCCATGGTGCACTAAAATACATGTAATGGTGCTGTGACTAAAATATGAAGATTAATAAGTAATATTTTGTACTGGATCACATGTTCAGGATATATAGTGACTGGTCTGTGGAATACAACTAGTTAAATGATAAGACATATAAAAATACAAAAAACTCAGTTAAATAAAATCTCTAGTTATAGTGCATCATCATGTTTGTCAGATTAAAAAAAGTTTTCAAAACCTTGTGTAATAGAATCAGCTCTGTACATTCGCTGATCTACTGATACAATGCAAAATTCTCATTGAAATAAAGGAAGTGGAAATTACTTTTCGGATAACTTTTATGAGTTAGGATTCATCCAGCCACATTAAAATGAAAAAAAGAAAAAAAAACAGAACAGCTGTTAAATGGATTTTAGCTCCATCCTGTGGCCAAATATGGTTGCAAGGTTGAAGCTTCCTGTGATGACTGCAATAAAACTGCATCCTCCAGATGTCACTCACATGTCAACATTAACTGTTTTTTGTTTTTTGTTTTCGTGACAGAGAAACAATGGCGCACTTATCTTTTACTTCTGTTTGATCTTTATTTTTTTGCATTATGAAATCAAAGGAAAAAATGAATAAAAGGAAATATCTGCTGCTCAAAACATTTTTCACAATGCGTCATGTTCCAAGACAGCTAACATAAAGTAAATCCCATGAAAACAGACATTCAAGATTAAGATTATTGTCATGCATACAGTCAAGTCGCATCACAAAAACTCTAGGTATAGTATTCACAAGCAGTTAATATAATCACTGTAAAGTTAACATTAAGGATATCTGGGTTTAAAAGTTATCTTGTCTTGTCATATTTGTTTTGCTCAAGCCATGTCGGATCCAGTTTTTCTGGCATTTTTCAACACTTTAACGTCTGCGTAGACAATTTCAGCCTGAGAATTGCCTGGAAACAAACAGATGTTTAATTTCATTCAAAGTGATTCAAACTTTCTTTTTTAATTCAATTTATAGGAATTTTACTTGCCTCCAATTGTTGGTCTGGGTGTTGTTTTTTTACTAATTTTAATAACAAATCCTAAGACCACCAAAAGACCGAGAGTGGAGACACCAGCTATTAAAGCCACTGTAACAATATCACGACCTAGAGAATACAGATGTCTGAGTTGAATATGATGGCAATTTAAAGATATTTTAAAAAGCTTTCAATAGTATGAGAAAGTAAAAAAAAAAAATATGTACAAAGCTGAAGAGCTTTTAATAATTCATGAATGTGTTGAAATTTCAGGAATAAATATATATATGGAAAACACCATCCTTTTAAACACTGTACCTTTGCAGGGTGTCAGGTGTGTGACTGTCCGTTCTCTGCTGACATTGTTCCAAACTTGGCACATGATGCTTCCAGTCAGCTGTCCGTGTAAGTTGATGGAAATACTTGAGACACTACATTTTTCAGCTGAACAGCTGTTCAGGGACTGACCGTGTTCTCTGGTTTGTAAGAGTAATTGATCATCCAGTGTGAAAGTTAATTCTGCTCCATCTCCCTCAGAGGAGCAGGTTACTGTCATCGGTTCTGGTGAAAAACTCATCTGGGACACAGCTGGTTTAGCTGAAAGATAAACACAAAGTAATATATGAATAACACACAATAGACAAAAATAATTAGAATAAGTAAATTGTTTCAGGAGTATACTTTTACTTTCATCGCAAAAACAAGTTATTAGATGACAGTTTTTATTTGTGTGAACTTTACTTTATAGTATTCATACACAGCAAACCAACTTGCTGTTGTTGCATCCTTTTTTACCACATGTTTAGAGGACCAGGTTGACTATACCCTGAATTTTCAATATTGTTGTCGATTCCCAATAGGAAGGGGTCAGCATATTTTGATCTAACACATTTGTCTTTGTTGCCAAAGTCTTAAATGTCTGATTCTTCTGTGCCACAGACATGAGAAGTTGCATAAAATTTCACCAAATCCACTAAAGACATTGTAAACAATTTGTAACCTCAATTCCTGGGTGTGTGTAAGGGTAAATGGTAAATGGACGTTATATATACAGCCCTTTTCTATTCTACCTGACCTCTCAAAGTGCTTTTACATTTGAATCCACATTCAAATTCACACATACACACACACACCAATAGCATTTCTTTGTCTATAGTGCAACAGGATATACAGAACTTTTTTCTCTATCATACACACATTCACAACCCGGTGTGCCCATCAGAAGCAACGTGGGCTTCGGTTTCTTCCCGAAGGACATATGCTCCAGGGAAGCTGAGAATTGACCCACTGACCCTTCAATGGGTAGATGACTGCTTTTCCATCCTAATAAGTTTTTTAAACATATAGCTTGTTGAAGGAAATTCAAGGATAAAATTATTACCTATTATTTTTTAAAATTTTTTTTTTTACCTCTCCCTTTATCGGGGTCGCCACAGCGAGTGGCCCGTTGATCTCGCATCATTGATTTGGCATGTTTTACACTAGATGACCTTCCTGATGCAACCCTCACCATTTATCCGTGCTTGGGACCGGCACTAGAAATACACTGACTTGCGTTCCCCAGTGGCTGGGTGCTCACAATCACACCTAGGGGATAATTTAGGGTCACCATTTAACCTAACATGCATGTTTTTGGGGGTGTAAGGAAGCTGGAGTACCCAAAGAAAACCCATGCATACACGGGGAGAAAATACAAACTCTACAGAGAAAGGCCCCAACCGGGAATCTAACCTGGAACCATCTTGCTGTGAGGCAACAGTGCTAACCACCACACCAAAATGATTAGCTTTTTGAATATCGTATTCCCAAACATTCACAATATTTAGATCAATTTAACTTGAAACTATATGTAATAAATATAAATGTTATGACAAAAATCCTTAAATCAGATATGTGTACTTTAGAAGAACATTTTGGCTTTAGACATCAAAACAAAATAATATCTAACATTGTTTGTTTTTTAATTCTTTGATAATGATTGATAATTTTCTATTTTAAATCCATGTCAGGGTTTACTATTTATAATCCACTGTCAGAAAGTTTGAAATGTGCTTAACCCTAATGCTAAACATATTTACATTTCATTGGTCCCTTTTTGGGGTGCACAGTGTTGTGGTGGTCACCTCAAAGGGGCCTTTCTGTGTGGAGTTTGCTATCCCCATGTATCCGTGGGCACTCGCAGTCTTTCTCCCACCGTCCAAAAATATGCATGTTAGGTTAAATGGTGATTCTAAATCCTCCCTAGGAGCGAGTGTTAGCGTGTATGGTTGTGTGTGTCGTTTGTCTCCATGTGGCCCTGTGATGGACTGGCGACCTGTCCAGAGTGTACCCTGCCTCTCACCCAATGACAGCTAGGATAGGCTCCAACCAGCCCATGACCCTAAATTGGATTAAGCAGGTATAGAAATGGATGGATAGTTCCTCTTTGATTGATACAAAAATTTATTGAACCTTTAATTTTTTGTTTTCTTCTTGTTTTAACCTTCAATGGAAAAAAAATAATCAGAAACTGATGTTAATCTTTTTTAATAGCTATTTATAGGAATCTTTACATAGTGGCTACGGTTGTGTTAAAAGATAATTATTTAAGGAATTTATTAAACATTGAGTATTAACGTGTATAACATGTATAATCATTAAATAAAATAATTCCGCATCCAGATTCCATCAAACTGACCCGACCATTGTCTAAAAAACTAAGTTACCTACCGTGAATTTGCAGATGCACGTTGACTGTTTTCAGGTTTTTTCCATCAGGTCCAAATTCTTCCATTTTGTAATCTCCAGAGTGCTTCTTCATTGCGTTACCTAGATTAAGTGTTCCATTGTAGAATTTAAACTGACTTACATATTCCGGATTAACTGTCACATTTTTGTCTTTTTTGAAAATCTTGTGTTTGCCATCCTTCAGCAGCTTGATCTCCACATTTTGTTTATTTGACAGATGGAAAATCAGTGGTTGTCCCTCTGCTCCAAAACACTGTTGAGTTACAGCTGATTCAGAGAAACTGCATTCAATAGGACCTGAAAGAAAAAAGAAAAACTTTTTTCATGTAAAATGGGAATCAATGCTGAATATATAATTTCATTACTAGTTACTTTGGATCATTTCAGCGCAGTGGAACAAAATCATTAAGCATGTCCACATTTACTGTAAGTACTTTGTTATTTTACCTCTTGCTTTAAATGAAGATTAAATCAATTTTGACAAAATGTGCTTTCCGAAGCCTCAGATCACTATACTGTTCAAAAAAAAGTTTACCGTTTGCTAGAGCTGCTGCTGCCAGAGCTGCTGCTGCCAGAGCTGCGAAGATCATGTAGACAGAAGTCATTTCTGCAACATATACATATAAATAAATAAATAGTAAATGTGTCAGTATATTGATATTTCATGTGTATGTTGGTATAGTATCAAATTAAAAAGACGCCTTAAGATTAATATAGCTTGTTGAATTATAATAACTAACTTAGACAGGAGCTGTTGCATGTTAAGGATTTCTACTAAATAAGTTATGAAAAATGCTCTGAAGAATGGCAGTGATTCTGGTCCCTTCTATCAACATGTATACCTTTTTTAATTAAAAAAAATTTACCTCAGTCACAGTGGTTTGATGTTTCCCCAGCTCACAGAGATCTGTAAATGTTCTGCAAACAGGAGGCTGGTTTATGCTCTTCTGCTCTTTGCCTTGAGTGACGAAAATCAAGGAAGCAGCCACAGGGTGTGCTGTCACTCACAGTTTGCCAGGAAACTACGTAGTTATATCTATAAGTTCAAGTTACAAAGAAACTTACTGTGCATCTTTCCTTTAGCTGTGCTGGGGTAATGAACTGAAATAATATCATTATCTTCAGATAACAATTTAATTAGGTCATCTGGAGATAACGCTTGTTTTTTAGTGATGTTATCTTGAGAAAACAAAGGACGGATTTCTTGAAAATGGCATGTATTCACTTCGCAAAAAAACAATTTGTTCTCTTCAGAACAGAATAATTAATCTGTGATTTTGAGATACATGCATCAGAATAAATAATTTCAAGCATAACTGCTTTCAGTGTCCTTACGTATTAACCATTCCTCTCTGAACTTAGTAACAATGGCTATGTTTACAAGGACAGCAATATTCTGGTATCAACTGGGTTAATATCTTATTCTGAGGGACACTGCTGTGTGAACATCATATCCTGATTACCTTAAGCAGACTGAGGTCATATTCGTAGCAATAATCACAAAAAGCTGTGTTGGGTATGTCAGCTTATGTGCATTAGGTAAACATGCAAACAATTTGATTGCAACATTACATCCTACTGGAGTTTTCATTGCATCTTGCAGCACATGACTGCTTTAATTTGTTGGTTTAGGTATCAGAGTTGCCAGGTCTGCATATTATGAACTACTTTGGCCTTGTTAATTATGGCATATGTTGTTGGGTTTTTTTAGCTTGTTTTGAGGGGTATTAATGAAATTAAGACTGGATGGGCATAAACATTGTCATTAATTGTCTTGATTGGTTGTAACTGTGCATAAAGCTTAGTTCAGACTACAAGATGTTCAGCATCTTCAGATCATTTTAAAGTTCACTTCACATGACCCGTTTCTCCTGGGTTCAGGAGTTTTGGAGTCCTTGTTTGTTCACACTACATGGCATATCTGCTGCAACTAGGCTTTCCAGGCCTGATAAACCTTGTGAGGGTTCACCAATGCTTTTGTTTCTGTTGAACTTCACTGTTCCTTAGTTTTTAACTTACTTTTTTTTTTTGCTGCGGTATACAACATTTGGAATCACTGAATTTGGTAGAGCCAACCCTTTAGCACATACTGGAACTCTCCATTTATTGAAAACTATGTCATCGTTGGGTGCATTCTGATCGCTCAATAGTTCCCTGTAACAATGAGCTGTTTTTTCTGTGTCAAACAGTTTTATAAAATCTATGTTCAGTCTTCATTTTATTTTGGAAAGCCAGGTTCTATCAGTAGTTTAAGACTTAAAACTATTCTCAGTAGAACAGGGTACATACACATTATGAAGTTTTACCCTGTAGTTATGCAGAGCAATGAAAACTGAAAAACAAATGCAGATGCATGCACATGACTGAGGTGTGACTTTACACTTAAAGGTGGGAGTTTCCTTTTCAGCATAAACAAAATTCAGGTGGTGTGGTATCATCTTAAAAGTAACAAACTTGCACTAAATGTATAAGTGTCCTTAAATTTTCTGTACTGCGAGAGATCAACTTTGGTCGCTTTACAAATGGAAAGCAGTTTTAGTGCTGCTTGAGGGACACCAAACTCTTGGTCTGTTTGCATGTGTGTCTGTAAGTAGAGATATGGAAAGAAAATACTTCCTGTCTCTTGGTGTGTAGCTCGCCATTCTATTTAAGAACATTAGTGATTTTATTGGAAACAGTATGTACCCGTGTTCAAAGGTAATGGCACGGTAAAGGACATCTAAAAACCACAACTTTTTGCCTTTCTCTGTACCTGCTTCCACCACAGAAAATAACACTTACCAGACGTAGTTTCAATTCAGCATTATGTTATAGCAGAATGGCAACAAATATCTTTATGGTATGCATGATACTGGGTTGAGCATGCCAACATAATTTAACAATTGCTACAATTGATTCTGCATTAAAAAATGAGAGACAGTCACAACATAGCATCAAGAAAGGGTATTTTCTACTAAGCTGTGCAGGAAAGCAGGACATCTTTTTCAGGCACTTTGTAAGATGTTAGTGCGAATACTTAAGTTCCAAACTAAAAAAAAAAAATAAAAAAAAAATAGCTTGTTAAAGCTTGCATTTTCATGGAAATTAACATTTTCAGCTGTGAAGTGATTGAAAAGTTAAGTTAACTCAAAACAACAATGCTCAATTTTTTAAGTAGTTTAATTTTAAGGTATGAAGCTATTGGTGACATTAAAACTTGCCTATGAGCAAGCTAAGCTTACGTTTTTGGGTAGCAGTAAAGTTTCAAATTTGATCAATTTGAAATTTAAAACATTTTATTCAGTCCACATCAAGGACAGAGTCATAAAGATGGATCCAACTCTTTGTGAGGGGGTGCTTGAAAATTTGTAGAGGTTTTAGTTCTGGTTGAATTGACTGACGTTTTATACACATACATTTTTTATATATAAATATATGCGTGTGGTTTAAAGACCTTTATAGTATATCTGCATACAGCTATTGTTAACATCTTGCTCATAATAGTTGTCAGACTTGTTGCAGCTCTGTGAGAATGTTATACAGTGGTTTATGTGGGTTTCAATTCTTTTAACACCATTTAGTCTTATCACGCTAAATGAGGATGTGACTCTATCTCTTCCAGACTCAACCTGCTCACTGAACCTCCACCGTGAGTTTTACTTGTCTTAAAGAGTTACCATGATCTAAGAATACTGCTCAGACAGCTCTAGAATGGAATAGAAAGGAATAAGATAGAGTAGAATAATAATTCAAAGCAACATTATATTGTTCCAATGTTATTAGGGAAAAAAAATACCAAAGGAAAGAAAAAAACTAAAGCCAAGCAACAATAACAAATTAAATGCACTGGACATGATTCTGCATTTCATCTCAAAGTGACAATCACTGTATGATTTTATTGAAGTGGACACGAATAACCTATGCATCAGTCTTTTTTGCAGCAGAGCTGAGGAAGCATTTGACTGAATACACTCCATTGTTTTATCAGTTTTTTATGAAGAGGATCTGGAGTTTGTGCAACATTATTCCCTCCATTGTCAGCTCTCATGACTCCAGAACAGTCCCCAGCTCACAGCCAGACATCATTAGTTAGTTCTTAAACAGCTGCCAAACCAGCAACGGTGCTAACCACCACACCACCATGCAGCCTCTGGCTGCCACTTTCCACTGGTCTTGTAGAAGAGATGGAAACTCCAGCTGCAAACAAGTTTCCTCAAAAAATAAATTCTGTTCTCAAGAGTGAAATTTTTCTCTGTTATGAATCAAGAAAGCTAACATCAGATATTAAAATTGCAATCGTTACAGAGTGTTATTACTTTGTATGTTTCTTTAATGATTTCAAGTTTTAGTTGGTGCAGAGCATATAAAGTTTGTAATTGTTGAATGGTTTACAGGCATTATTATTCAAACGCTTCCTACACTCATTCATGCTGATCTACTACTGGTGTATATTTAACTTCACAAACAAACTTTAAATATTTCTGTCAGACAAAAACCTCAGATAGCCTACTGCATATTATACACAAACAGCATGTCTGGATTTTCTCACGGATAGCGGAGCCATCAATATTAAGCCATGTATGAGTTTTTTGTCACTATTTCAACAGTAGTGACTGTAATATAACTCATAAGACGAAGGTATGACTCATTTGTTTGTTATCCATTTGTGGTGAGTCATTTGATGTAACGTTAGTTTCGGAAAAATATTGCATGTCCGTATATTCCTTTGTTAGCATTAGCCGAGCTAATATTAGCGCTTAGCGCTAATTGGCACTTTTTCACTCTATTTTTGTAACTATATTTTCGATTCCCTAAGCCTGATAACACTTCTGGAAACGTTGCTTTAAACTTGTTTCCCATGGCTTGAACTGCTGCTACATGCAGACAATGTGCCAGTACAGACAACGGTTGGTTGTTAGGCCCACATATCAGAATTAATTATTAAACAATTAATCTTGTAATTAATTCTCGCCATATTTAATAACGACTTTAATCTCGTAATTCATTCTCGCCATATTTAATAACAACTTTAATCCTGTAATTAATTCACGATTAATTCACTGATTACTTACAGTGGGACTGAGACCGCATTGTGGCAAGCTTTCTGACAGGTCACCAGGTGCTCACCTCCCGGGTGTCCTGTGCTAGCTACGTTCACTCGAGCTCGGCTAGGTGCTAACATTAGCTTGTTAGCCACCGGAGCGTAGTTCCGAGTAGCGGCGGACTATTCTCCATAGTTAGGCTCACACCGGCTTTATACCCCCATTTAAAAAAAATAAATAATTCAAACTAGGCTCACCCCTAGTACCACATTTCTTCCCCAGTTGGCATGTCTGTCCCCGCAGCTCCCGTCACAGGAGCCGAGCAGAATGAAGAGAAGGGCTCTCCCCGCCGTTGCGCCACATGATGTGGGGCAACAACTGTCCCCCCGGGTATCACCAAACACTCATTTTCTGGTTCCCATGCTTACAAAAATAAATCTGGCAACCCCGCAGACAGGCCAAGAGCTGAGGGCGGGCTGTCCCACACAAAAACATCAAACATCGGACAGCCAAGGGAGGGAGATTCATACCTCCTCCCGGCCTCCGTAGGACGCCATCGCCCATCTGGAGAGAGGGCCCCTGGCTGTTCAGACGGAGAAATGGCACGCATGCACATTGAATGCATGGGTCATGTTGTCTGTCTGCCGGCGATACAGGCTTCAGTTTGCTACAAAACCACTGAGATTCTACAGTGTTTTGATGTCAGTAGCAGAGGGGGAAGATGCACGGGTGTTACAGAACGAAATTGATTCTCTTTTACTCAAAAGAGGAATCTGAGTGGTCCCGATCGAAGAGAGTCGACAGGGATTTTACTCCCATTACTTCCTCATTCCAAAGAAAGGGGGATGACTGCATCCCATTCTGGATCTGTGTGTGTAAAACAGTCATCTGAGGAAATACACGTTCAAGAAATTTCTGAGGTTTGCTCACTGGGGCACGGCATACGAATACCGAGTGCTCCCGTTTGTTCTCTCGCTGGCTCCACGGGTTTTCAGCAAATGTGTGGAAGCAGTACTGTCTCCGTTAAGGAGCAGAGGTATCAGAATATTTTTGTACTTAGACGATTATCTGATATGCTCTCATTCACGGGAGCAGGCGCTCAGGAATGTGGAGACAGTGACGTCTCATATCAGTGGTCTGTGTTTCAGAAAAAACTGGACCAATAGCCGAGTGCTGCCCGCACAATGCATCTCCTATCTGGGTCTCAATATAGACTCCCTCAAATATTGTGCCATGCTATCGGAGGAGAGGCTACAGTCGTTCAATCAGAGTCTGGCCCGGTTTCAACCGAGGACAGCGGTGCAGTTCAGACTGTGTCTACGGCTGTTGAGTCTGATGGCGTTGGTCATTTCATTAGTGAGGCTGGGCCTCCTGCTGATGACGGATGTGCAGACGTGGGTTGCATCGTTAAGACTGTGTCCCTGTCGTCACCTCTCTCACTCGGTAAAAGTTTCTGAAGAGTGCACGGCAGCTCTCCACCGGTGGAGAAATCTGCCGATTTTCTTACAAGGTGTCAGCCTGGGGACGGTGGCGTCAAGGGTTGTCATATCAACAGACGCGTCCATGTCAGGTTGCGGAGCGACATTCCAGGGCAGAGCAGTGAATGGCGTCTGGTCAGCGGAGCTGGCTCAGGCGCATATAAACTATCTCGAGTTGATGGCAGTGTTTCTGGCCATAAGACACTTTCTCCCTCATCTGAGGGAGCAGCATGTGCTGGTGAAATCCGACAACTCCACGGTAGTGGCATATGTGAACCGTCAGGAAGGCACCCGCGCTCCACGGCTTCACTTGCTGGCAAGAAAAATTATTTTGTGGAGCGTCGCTCGGGTCGCACGTAGCGGGAGTGCTGCACAGGGGCCCAGATCTCATGTCAAGAGGAAACCCTCTGTTCGGGGAATGGAAACTCCATCCCCAGGACGCCTCCCTGGGGAGGTGTTCCTGGCACGTCCCACTGGGAGGAGACCCCGGGGAAGACCCAGGACACGTTGGAGAGACTATGTCTCTCGGCTGGCCTGGGAACGCCTCGGGGTCCCCCCGGAAGAGCTGGAGGAAGTGGCTGGGGACAGGGACATCTGGGTTTCTCTGTTGAAGCTGCTGCCCCCGCAACCCGACCCTCGGATAAGCGGCAGATGATGGATGGATGGAATCTTATCTCCCCCACACTGACCAGACTGAGAGATCAGGGCTTGTCGCTGGTTTTGATAGCCCCACGGTGGCCGTCCAAACACTGGATAGCCAAAACCTTGGCCCCTGCCACTGTGCAGGGACCTCTTGTGTCAGGCCAGGGGGAAGATTTGCCACCTCAATCCAGAGCAGGTAGCTCTCTGGGCCTGGCCTGTGAGAGGTTAAATTTGGGCTCTGTGGGACTGCCTCTGAACGTGATCGACATTATTCAGTGTGCGAGGGCTTCATCCACTCGCTCATTGTACAGTTGTAAGTGGCGAGTGTTTGAGGAGTGGTGTGAGGCCAGACGTATTGTTTAATTACTCAGTGAGAGACATTCTATGTTTTCTCCAACACTTGCTGGAAAAGGGTAAAGCCATAAGCCTTTTCCACAATCAAGATGTGTCTGGCTGCCATTTCAGTATGCCACATAGGCTTGGGGGATAGGCCGGCAGGCCAGCATCCGTTGGATGTACGGAGTGCGCCGGAAACTTCCAGTTTCCAGGCCTATGGTGCCATTATGGGATTTGGCTGTTGTTAGATGCTCTTTCACAACACCCACTTGAACCTTTGGAGGGGGTGGGTCTGAAGTTCAAGCAAGTGATGCTTGTAGTTTGCTCTGGGCTTGTCTAAGGTGTGTTTACGGCCTAACCTGAAGTTTATACCTGAAGTGGTGGAATCTGCTTACAGATGCCCCACAGTGGAATTGAAGGCTTTTCACCCTCCGCCGTTTGGGTCAGCGGAGGAGAGCAGATTGAACACTCTGTGCCCTGTGCGTACATTACATGTGTATGTGAACAGAACAGCCAGCTTCCGGGGAACCGATCAGCTGTTTGTGTCTTGGGTCACACCCCACAAAGGGAAGCCTCTGTCCGGACAGAGACTGCCATGGTGGATTGTGGAGGCTATAGTGCTAGCTTACAGGTGCAGGGGGTTGCCAGTTTAGATTCAGCCCATGGTTGTATGGCGAACTTGTGTGCCGCACTTGCGTTGTGTTTTTTAAAGGCTGCTGTTGCGCGTTTCCAGTTCTTATATCCATTAGAAAAGGCCAGCTTTGAATGGAACTGGTGCCCACCACTACTCAAAAAATGTCAGCAGGCAAAGCAGAAAGTTGCCTCCTTCTCAACCGAATATATGTAGTGCCAAACTAGGCAGCATTGAAAGATATCTGCTGGTTACCATACAATTTTAAGAGTAAATTTTCCTGATGGGGCGATACAGTCCATCTCCGGGTCGTTGGCTATTGTCAATGGTAGCATTAGCATCATGGCCAGAGTCCGTGCTCCTTTCCTTGTCCTCTTCCTCCTCCTGCTGCTCCATCTCCTCTTCTTTTTGCTCATTTTCGTCCGGCCGAGCCTGACACATGGAAGATGCGGGACCGGAGTGGTCCTCTTTCCCTGCAGGTGTCAAAGGTGTGTCCATAGTTTTATCCAACACTCCTGCCGCCACCATCTGTTGTTCTGTCCGACGTTTAAAAACAAATTTATCCATGATAAAGTTTGACCTGAGCTTAATAATGTGACTGTAAACCAACCAAATGTCTCTGTGACGAGCATACAAAATGCGCACTCCAATGAGTGATGTATGTCATGTGAGTGACAGTTGTCATCGCAGCTGCCTGAATGCTGTTACCACGTGGAGGCGATGTTGGACTCTGCACTTTTCTTGGTTTTATGGTAGGGCTAACGGTAGAGCTAACACAGTTCTTGGTGGGGCTATGGCCCACCAAGCCCTACCCTGGCGCCACCTATGGTGATTAGTGATTGAGTGCAGCTGAGTGGAGAAACACAGGTGACGTGAGTGAAGCTGATGGAAGGGCAGAAGAAAACGAGGCAAAGAAAACACACAGAACATGACAGGCATGACATCCTTGCTGTTCATTAGCTCCTTTTTCTCACCTTTGTTAATTCTCGTCAGCTGCTATCAAATCACTCTCCCCACAGTATATAGTCTCCTTGGAGTGTTATAGTCCTTGTTAGATGTTCACTGTTACAACGTCTTGTTCATCATCTAGTTTCATATATATAGTTTCCAGTTCCAATTAGTCATCAATTCACATTTGTCAGGATTTTTGTTTTTGTTTCCTCCTGTTTTAATTTTATGTATTTTCGGCTCGGTTTGGTTTCAGTATCAAATCTAGTTCACCTTCAATCTCCTATTGTCATCTGATCATTCTGCTAGTCTGCATTTTGGGTCTTTCTACAACACTCTTAACATAATGGCTTTTATTTCAAATGGAGGGGGATAGGTCTGCATGCAGTAAAGGGTCACAGGCCAGTATATAAACTTTCAGCCTTTAAACATGACGCTACACTACTTGGCACCTGGAGGTTAGTGTATATGGAAGTTGTAATAAAATATGAGAATTTATATTTATTTATTAGTTTATAAAGCATATACACAGCAGCATCAATCATTTCTGAGTATCTTTAATGTACAGTCACACTGTTCTGCTGTCTTGTTATGAGTGTTGGGGTTTTACATTGCTCATAGCTGTAGGGTTAAAAAAAAAAAAATCAGTTTCCTGAGTGAAAACACTTAACAGAAGTTGACATTCATACAAGCTTTGACACAATGTGGTTTTACCTGTGTGTGACACAAAAGTGATACTACAAGTGAGTGCTATGAAATTGAATGCACTTATTGTTAAAGTTTGTGTCTTGTTCTTTGGAATGATGCATGTTGTTGCCTGGAGACATGTTGCTTGTACTGTTGCCAGTCTTATTTCCCTCATGATACTGTAAATCACAACATCCAAGATTGTCCCATTCTCTTTTTGTCCAACTCTCATCAGTCTCTTGGTTTTCCCCATTCTGCTTCCATTTTCCTTTCACTCTTCTCTCAGGGTTGACAGTAATCCTCTCTATTGATGTTACTGGTCTGTTATTTTTCTTGAAACTCCAATCTAACGGCCAATCAGCAGGAAGAGGATGTTAGTGAGCAGATATAAAGAGGTGGTAAGTCGGTTAAAAACTATCTGTAAGAGAATGTCAAAGCGGGTTGGTAGCAGAAATACTTGCCTCTAATTTGTCTGCACCACAGGGTCATCCTGGTGATGAGGTCATCCAGGGGCTGCAATGAGGTCATCCAAACAGGAAGAAAATCCCAATTCTGTAGTCTAACAGGCAAACAATCAGGCCTGTGTACTTGGAGGATTTTTACTGTTGCAAAAGATACAGTCACTATAATGACTGCTATGCCAATCCCAGTCATTATCTTCCAACCAGCCATGGAAATGGCAAACACCAAGGATGGGAACAGCAGAAAGCAGAGTAGGAGATACAGGACAGCAAACCAGCGGTACCTGTGTAAGTGTGCATAGTATTTGTTTGTCATTCCTTCTCAGTAATTGTTTTTCTGTTTCCCTTGAAATCAGATGCCATCAATAGACACAGCAACGACCTATCATACCTGGCAGTTTGCTTGCCAAGGGCACAGGCCATTCGTATGGGTAAGCGGGTGGCTGGTACAGGATACCACATCAAGATACCAAGGAGGTTAAAGAAAAAGTGACCTAAAGCAACCTGAAAAAAAATGTAGTCTTGAAGGTGAGACAAAAATAAACTCAAGAGAACAAAGAAAGAAAAGAGAAAGTAAGTTTGTCCGTTTTTTTCTCTGTTTTGGGCAGTGGGGCAGTTAGGGAATGTGTGGTTTAAATAAATGCCCTTGCAAAGATGGAGATGCACATAAGGTGGTTTTAGGTGCCTGCGATTGCATACCTGTGTAGCAGCAGCTAGCTTATCACCAGGACTTGCCAAAGCTGCCAGTAGAGCTGTAGTAGTGGTTCCAAGGTTGGACCCCAGGGTTAAAGGGTAGGCTCTTTCAAGATTGATTACACCAATCCCTGTTGGGCCACAGCATGATAAATAATCCTTCATAAAAAAAATATCAGCTAATAATCACAAAAATTACACAAAACACATCAACTACCCTGTCATTTGTTTGTTTATAGATTGACAACAAAAAATGACAAAAACATTTTTTTAAGACAACATAGGAAAAAAAACAAACGTGTAAAAATTGAGCAAGTCTGCAAACTACCACCACTGTACATCAGTAGGAGGCCTACAGGTTAGATCAAGTCGAGCTTTAAATACTCTGTATAATTCAGAAAGACAAAATTAAGTTTTTTGGGATGGGCGTAGAAAAATGATTAATGATCATTTTTAAAATCAGACTTCACAGTGAATTTAAATATGCTCTACTCCTATTACTTCTGATGATTGTCCACTCGAAAATGAGGCTGAGAAAAACCTAATTTAAAAAAAATCCTGGCATGTGGTGTCTGTCTTCCTTCCCTAGATGGTTACAGCATTATTTCATGCTTTTTACACAGCTGGTCAATGTAACTTTGTTGGTCCTGACAAGGAACAGTCATGGATGGCTGATGATTCAGTTTGCAGCAATCCCAAAAGTACATGTGTATAAATTCAAAACTACAAATACATTTAGCAAATGCAAACAACCACAAACTTCAATGAAATTCAGACAAATATAAAATAAAATGGAATAGATTCAATTCGATTGTGTTTTTGAGTGTGTTACCTATGAGCGGCGTTATGGCAGACGTGAAGACAGAACTACTTTGAACCAAAAAGGTCATGCCAGCCCCTACTAATAAAGCCAGATAACCTGCTAGCCAGGTAAAAGGATAGGGAAAGTCTAAAGGAGACAGGAAAACACATTATGGGGGAAAAGGATGTCATAATATACAAACTGTACACAATTTTCATTCCCATTAGACTTGTAGAACTTAAAGGTTTTCCCATAAATTGTCGTTGATAAGAAATATTTCTAAAAACTAAAATTCATTTTTAAATTTGGATCAAAGTTTCATCTATTTTACCTGTGTTAACAACATTGTTAATAACACTCGCCACCTGGCCCCTAAGCAGGGAGTTGAGTAGTTTAACCAGCAGTATCAGACAGCTGCACAGGACCAACAGAGAGCAAGTCAGGAGGATCAGACCTATGGCCAAGTCTGATAAAGAGCAGTCCACAAAGAGGTGCCTACCTGAGCACAGAGAGATGTGATTTGAAAAAGTGTAGAGAAGAAGGTTGCTATAGTATGAAATTGAATGACCAGAATGTGAAGAAAAGTCTTAGAACAGCTGAGAAAAGTTCAATCTCGCTAACCAGTGTTTCTTTTGCAGTGCAAGTTTGTGCTTGATTGACAAGTTAAATGATTCAAGCACACAAGTATTTAGAAACAGTGAGAGTGGAGTCACAGACAGCTTATGAATCTAAATTCACAGAGAAATTGAAAAACTGACAAAATTACATACATTTTTCTGTTTGTTCAGAAAGGTTGTGCGTTTCCCAAGATGTTTCATTGTCCTGTTAACAATGATAAACAGACTGCAGACCAGTGCAAAGAGATGAAGTTACAATGCATCAATCTGACAAAGACGTGAAGTACAAGTACCTTGACAGTTTTGGTTTGACACCACTGCTTTACCAGACTCTTGTTTCTCATGCTCTGGCCTCCTGTAGCAATGGCTGTAATGACTGAGCGATCCAGCTACACAGAGACAGTCATGACATTACGCTGTGTTGTAGTGCTACAAATTTAATTCAGGGATTTTATCTGAGCTCTTCATAAAAGAGTTTGCTTGTCATGGCCTCTTTAACTATGTCCAGAGGGCACGATTTTTGAAAAAAAACACGAAAATTCCCCTAAAAGGGCTCAATTTTTTTTTGATAGATATAAATTTTCACATTCATGATGCTCTGAGACTACAGAAAGTTGTAACCAAAATAAGTTTTGTCCAAAGGGAACTTGAACTCTACTGCTCCTGAACTGCTTCTTTACCAATTTTTAAAGCTTAACTGACAATGTTACTGCTACAGTTAATCTGTCATAGAATGATTATACAAAACTCATTGAAAAGGTAACTTTAAGATGTAGAGAAATTATGCAAAATCTGCTTAATGAATGTTTTCATTATGGACCTTTTCACTCTTTTTCTTTTCTTGGCTATGATGTGTGAACTCCATATGGTTGCGAGAACTTACACGTTTGTTATGTAGCTACTATTGAGGGGCTACATCATTAGTTATTACTAAACTGATTTTTTTTCTCCCCCAACTCTTAACTGTAAGTAGTTTCTCTGACCCACTACCTGGATTATTAATGAAGTCAATGGCTCAGTGAGGACTTTCAGAAGTTCAGGTGCATCTCCCCCATCACTGAGCTGTAATGTGTCGACTGCAGCCTGTGACAGTCGTCTCAACAACCCACTCAAAGCTTCCAGAGGGAGAAGCACCAAGACAGACAACCAGTTAAAACAGTCATGGACTGTCGCACCAGCAAAGGCCCTGGAATAACCACAATTTCAGATTTTGTTAGAAAAATATGCTTATAAACATATACACAACACATACTGACACAGCCCTACCTTTCAAACTGCTCTCTCTCACCAGCCTGCATCAAGGCAACAATGGTATTAGTGACTGATGTTCCAATGTTAGAGCCCATGATAATAGGAATGGCTGACTTTACATCCAGTACTGTGCAGAAAGACACAAGTCGATAAGAATTTCTGGTGCCCTATTCACCAGAGTTTTGTCTTAAAAGGCAGCGTTTTGTTGTTAATCAAGTATATTGTTGTGTTAATTCTAATAACTCACAACCAGAGGACACAAGGCTGACTATAACGGAGGTAGCGGTGGAAGAGCTCTGGACTAACACTGTCACCAGTATCCCCACAACAAGCCCAGCCACTGGGTTAGACAGGATGGCATTTTCCTGGAAGATATCCCCAGCTACCCTGCCTGGAAAGGGGAACAAAGAGCGACAGACAGGTGGATCAGCTTTAAAAAATAAATTAGTTAATGAGGTGTGTACTTACCTCCAGCTAGTTGAAAACCAGAGCTTAAAATGTCAAGGGAGCACACAAAGAGGTAAAGGAGAAGAAAAAGGAATGGGATTTTTAAGAGAGTAGATGCAGCCATTTCTATTTGCTGTGGTCTTGACGATCAGTTATTCAAGGGCAGTACTGGGTTGCAACAAACCACAGTAAACCTATGCAGGGTGGACATATACTCTGTATCAGAATCATGGAAAAGGAGCATTTTTCTCAGACATTCACCATCCAAACCTGCAGTCACAAAAAGCACATGTAGAACTTTGTACCAATACCATTTCAAACTTACCTTGAGTCTTGAAAGGTGTTTTGAAGAAAAAAAAACTAACTAATAGAATATTTTACTCCAATGAAAGGAAAGAGAGAAAAAGAAAACAGGACAGAAAAAGAAAATGTGACGAGGTGAGAAAGAAGACAGAAACGCATCAGAAAAAGATAAGGGAGGTGCTGCTGGTTAGCATTTAACTACTTCAGTAAGGTATAAATGGAATGAAAAGCTAAGAGTCACTTTCGCTAACCTCATTTCATCTGCATACAATCTATTGTTCAACTGGTCCAGTTTAATATTTCCCTCGTGGCATGTTGTTGGAATTGGGCAACTCTAAAAATGAAAGGAGAGAAACTGATGTCTGTATTTGAGGACAAAGTCAGTCGCATTACAGACAAGAAAAACCATCTAATGTTAAAACTTAGATGGTTGAATTTATGGTTGTTTAGAACATTGGTTTTTAACATTGTATCCTAAAGTAAGTCAATACTTCAAGCTGACTTCTTTGTACCTTTAGGTTGAGAAGTATAATCATTTGGCATTTCCTATTATGTTCTTATCTTTAAACATAATCGTTAATGTCACCATTATATCAGCAATATTCTCTGTAGAGCCACTGGTATCAAAGCTTGTCACAATTAACAATTAGTTGTGTGATTACTTGAGATGATTGATGTTTTTGCAAAATCATTATTTCCCCAGCATTTGTTGAAATGTACATGCTGACTAATAGAGCTTTTATTCAGAAAACTCAGAAAAACAGTCTTGCCTTTTTGTTTTAGATATTTGAAAATATCTCACTCAGATTACCAAACTGGTCTAAACTTGTCTCTTGTCAGGTTCACTCCTCTGCTGAGCCTCGACCTCTGAGCCCTGCCTCTCTTGGAAATGTTCCGTTGTCACTTTACATCTATCCCCAGCCTCAGAGGATTTAAGACCCCAGAGCATAAATTATATTTGAGTGTAATGTTCTCGCAAGAGTTTGTAAAAGATTATGCATGTACAGCATATTGTATCAAGATTGTTATTGTTATCAATTATTGTTGGCTACTTAGGAAGCTGTGCAAATACTAGTCATGAGTTTGTACATGCTTTTGAATGATCTGTTGCCACATACCCATTTTTCAGAGGTAAATCCAGTTTCAACAGTTTCAACAGTCATCTATAATCACCCTTTAGGGCGTAGGCTGCTTATCATTTGATCTTTCAAACCTCTGCTTGTGACGTAGCTTTTGTTACCTCACAGGGTCCGATTACAGGAAGACGGTAACTAGAAAGCTTTAACTAGAACGAAGAGGATAGTTTTAACATGGATTATGCTGACGCCGTTGCTTTTTTGGGCCAGTGGGGATGTTTCCAGCAGACTATCTTCTTCCTGCTCTGTGCCAGTATTATGCCAAATGGATTTGGTGCTTTCAGTCTTGTTTTCCTGGCAGACACACCAAGTCACCACTGTGTTGTACCTGACATTAACCTCACAGAAGACTGGCGTGAAAACATAATACCAATAACCGTGAGTCACTTTCATAGTATCTTTTATCATTGTATGTGTCAACACGGGTTTAGCTATGGTGTGGCTTGGCATGAAGGTAGGACGTGGATGCAGATATTGTAAAGAAAAACTTGATTCATTAAAACAAAAGGAACACAAGGCACGGCTGAGCTGGAAAACCAAACACATTAAACTGATTATGAAAAACTAACAAAACAAAACATGGCATGAAGCATGACTATAATTAAACTATGGCACTGAACAAACCTGACGTGAGAACAATTACAGTGAATCGCTGTGGCACAGAACGTTGAGGATCTGGCAAAGTGCAAGGGGAGACCTGCAAACTAAATACTGAAGGGAGGTGACTGGTGATGGAGTGCAGCTGAGGGGGAAAGAAAAGGTGATTTGAGTGAACTGATGATCAAGAGTGACTGAGGGGAAACATGGCAAAAAACTATTGACTAAATATAAACCTAAAACATGAAAACAAAAACTATAATCATGATAGAAAAAAATCAAGAAACAAAAACACAACAAAACCCAAAGACGTGAGAGTTTGTCAGTTTTCCTTAATTTGAATGTGATTTACTAACTTAGTTATGCTAATATGTGAATTTGCTGCCATTTCTTAAAGCAAACCTTGTGATAGGGTGCATTTATTTTTTTTTTATAGATCCTTCATAATCATTTTTTTGTTTTTCTCTTCAGCTTCTCCTCCACTGTATAAGCTCAACTCTTTACGTGGTTGTCTAGACTAAAAAAAACTTGATATAAATACAGTCCATTTACCATTGAGACAATATCTGGTGTACAAGAAGAAGATTTTTCTGTACCTGCACAGCTCTATTGATGCGCTTCGGTTAAATAGAAGAATGCGTAACTGCTCTTTATGGAAAAAAAACTTGCTGTTCTCTTTATTTTATTGTGACTGTGAGGTGGTGAATGGGAAACAGGAGCTGAGCAGCTGTAGCAGATACAGACTCGATGTGGTCAGAAATCTCTCTGCTCAGGGTTATATTCCTAGAAAGGACATTAATCTCACTGACCTGGAACAGGAGGGTTGCATGGACGGGTGGAGCTACAGTAAAGACGTCTACCAATCTACCGTCGTGAGTCAGGTGAGTGTTAAGTTGTCATTTTGCAACTCTCTAATGTTGTCTTGTATTTAAGTGTGTTAGCAGGTTTGTCAGCTTTGACTTTCAAATTTCCCAATAAAGCAGCTTTTAATGCACAGTACATGTAAAATGCTTAATTTGGAATTCTTGTTCTAATAAAACATGACACAAAGTTCAGCCAAGTAAACTACAAACTTGATTTCCAGACGTTTTGGGAAGTGATGCAGGACGTCGTCTTGATGATAATTAAGAGTTTAAGTTAAAACAATTATCTTGTCTGGGTGTTAATTACGAGATAAATAGTTTAAAACAATAAGTGTGTCTGGGTGACACAAATGGTTAATGCGGTCTGTTAGTTCTGAGACATAAAATTTACCATCACAGTGCACTGAACAATTTTTTGTAGTTTGAAAAAAAACAACAAATCTAGATGCACCAACACACAAAAAAGTTTAGAAAGAGGCATGTTTATTCATAGTTATATTAATCTGACTTTTAATTACACTTTTTAATCATTTGAGAACCCAAGATACTAACTGTTGCTCGCATCAAACTTGATATTTGTTAAGATTTTAAATACAATGAAGATGGTTCGTAAGCTATTTTCCTTAGCAGACAGCTCCACCTCCTATCCTGTCCTACCTTGTGCTGTGTCGTTATGCCTGCAGCATTTGGATGCGTCAGTACCTGCTTTTGAGAATGTAAGCAATATTCCCTTTACAAACTGCTAAAGTTCAAACTACCTCTCTCAAAAGGGGTATTAAGTGTTGTTAATGTCTCATTTTCATGTAATCATATTGTCAAACTGTGACTAAATGCTTAATAACCTCAGTATTATCTCTCATCAACTTGACATTGTAAAATGTAATGTACTGTGAAGAGATTCCCTTCTTACACAAAGAGAGAGACGTGGCTTTTCTTTTCACTTTAACTGATAGATCCTGTTTTGGAACTCAAGCTCTTTTCTTCATAATAGATTCATTTCAAGCTTTTCTTGAAAGCAAGTCTTATACATGTAATTTCCCCATTGCCTAATCCATGGCTGGGTTAACACAGAGACTCAAGGGCTTGTAGTTTGCTTGTGTCATTCATTATTGTGATAGTGTAACTGTTAGCACCATGTAACACATACAAGAAAATAAAAATTAAGTTTTAAAATTGAAATATGTAGTCCCACAGTTGTAATATGATGCTAACATATCACTCTTCAGACAAGGTTGATACGTGGAATAATACTTTTAATCCTGGAAATACTGCAGAGGGGTTAACCTCTTGTCCAAATGAAATTAAGAATCTCACATTTCTGTGTAATGTTGCATTTAGTCAATTTTTAAACCTCCTTTAGCACTGATGAAACATTTAGCTCGTTCCTCTAGAGGTGCCTGTAAGAAAAAAAATAAATAAATAAAAAACACAAGGTTTGAAATACCGTTGCAAAGACTTTCTCCCCACTGTAGATTATTTTTAATTTTAGCCAAGCTTTAATGATGCAGATAATATAATCATGGATATACTTAAGGCCGCAAATATTTGGCAGAGGAGATAGAGAGATGGACCTTGTAGGTTTTAGTTATTATATGGAATGTGTTTTCAAATTTCACACAGGGTGAATGCCTGCTGTTGTTGTGCTGCTCTCCTTTTCCTCTCTGTTTCTCCCTTTAAAGGGAATGTCATCTCTGATAACAGGCACATATATGTGTCACCCAATGTTGTCAAGCAGTGATGACATAAAGCGTTAAGCTGCACAGTTTTGTCTGAGAGACACACATCCACACAAAGACACACACATGTATATCACAGTGGAACTATAACAGCAGCAAAATAAAACCACACTTTCACTGAGCTGAAGTGAAACGACTGCGCACAGATTACACAACAATTACAGGACAGAATTATGGACAGGATGGGAAACATTTTTACTCCAGCAAATTACAACTGGTTACTTTGCTGTTGCAAGTAAGTCATTCAACAGCTGTCAGTTTGCCAAGACTGAGGCCTTGGTATATCTTGTGATTTTCTGAAATATTAAGCTATGATCCTGCTTAATTTTCCATATTGAGAGGAACACCATGGATCAAGACAGAAAGTAGAGAGGGCAGCTCTAAGCAAGCCCAAATGTTAAATGTTGAAGGAGACAATTGTGTATTTAAGTGATTTCAAGGTATTAATAGATTATTTTCATTTTAAAGATGTAACTTTATTGACAAGAGATTAGCTTTATGATCTTTAACCAGTATACATATAAAGACTTAAATGTATGAACTTTACAGTTTGACTTGGTGTGCAGTGAGCAATGGAAACAGCCATTCACCTCCACAGTCTTCTTTGTGGGAGTACTTTTTGGATCTTTCTTCTCAGGATCTCTGTCGGACCGGTGAGAACACCATCTCCAAGTTATAATACTTACTTAAGGTAGATTCAAGGCAATTCAAAGGTCTTTTCCAAAATGCTGTTAAACAGTTAAAATTATATTCTGAGCCTGTGAGGTGCAAACACAGCAACTTTAATGTGGACTTTTCCTTTTTTTTTTGATAATTTATTCATTAGAAAAATAACAATACATTTTTAAAAAAAATGTTATAATAATCAGAGGAAATATAACTTTTTTGATCATCCTGCTTTATAGGATCTTCTGCTTTTCATGCTTAATATACAGTGCCTTGCAAAAGTATTCACCCCCCCGCCCTTGGCTTTTTAGCTATTTTGTTACATTCCAACTTGTAATTTAAATGTTTTTAAATCTATGTTGGTGAAATGAAATGAGAAAAATGTATATTTAAAACATAATTTCAAAAATTTAAAACCGAAAATTGGCATGTGCATATGTATCCACCCCTTTTGCTATGAAGCCTCAAAAGTTCTGGTGCAACCAATTATCTTGTCCACCTGTGTGAAATCTAAATGTCACATGATCTGTCAGTATAAACACACCTTTTCTGAAAGGCCCCAGAGGCTGCAACACCACTAAGCAACAGGCATCACACCATAAAGACCAAGGAGCTCTCCAAACAAGTCAGGGTTGGGTTATAAAAAAATATCCAAATCTTTGATGATCCTTAGATGAGCACCATCAAATCCATCATCCCCAAATGGAAAGAACATGGTACCACAGCAAACCTGCCAAGAGAGGGCCACCCACCAAAACTCACAGACCCGGCAAGGAGGGCATTAATGAGAGAGGCAGCGCAGAGACCAAAGGTAACCCTGAAGGAGTTGCAGAGTTCCACAGATGAGACTGGAGTATCTGTCCATAGGACCACAATAAGCCGCACACTCCATAGAGCAGGGCTTTATGGAAGAGTGGCCAAAAAAAAGCCATTACTTTGTGTTAAAAATAAGAGGGCACGTTTTGAGTTTGCCAAAAGGCATGTGGGCGACTCCAAAATGTAAAAACGCTATGTCTGGCACAAATCCAACACATCCCATCACCCCAAGAACACCATTCCCGCAGTGAAACATGGTTGTGGCAACATCATGCTGTAGGGATGTTTTTCAGCAGCAGTGACTGGTGGATGGTGCTAAATACAGGGATATTCTTGAGCAAAAACTGTGTCAGTCTGGCTGTGATTTGAGACTGGGACAGAGGTTCACCTTCCAGCAGGACAATGACCCGAAGCATACTGCTAACACTCAAGTGGTTTAAGGGGAAACTTTTATGTGTTGGAAAGGCCTAGTCAAAGTCCAGACCTCAATCCAATTGAGAATCCGTGGTTGGACTTGAAGATTGCTGTTCACAAGTGAAAACCCTCCAACTTGAAGGAGCTGGAGCAGTTTTGTCTTGAGGAGTCAGCAAAACGTCTTCAAAGTTGTAGGCATGTTCTGTAATTGACATGATGCAAACTCTCAAATCCATTCTAATTCCAGGTTGTGAGGCAACAAAACATGAAAAAATGCCAAGGGGGGTGAATACTTTTGCAGGCCACTGTATACTGTACCGTTTTTGCTCATAATACTTTAGCCTCTGTGAAATTTTGAATATAGGGCTTTTTTGTGATTTTCTTGGCCATTTTTACTTGCTTTATCTGATCATTTATCATCTTTCTGTAGATATGGGAGGAAACCAATTCTATTTGCAACCATGGCAACACAGACCATTTTTACATTTGCTCAGGTCTTCTCCAAATCATGGATTGTGTTTGTCATCCTACTCTTCATCAATGGTTTGGGCCAGATATCCAACTATGTAGCCGCTTTAGTATTGGGTACATGAGTATTTCATCCTATGAATATCATCCTATTAGAGTAATTATATACAGTACAGATAAGTATAGTAAGTTTGTGATAAAGACTGTACATATATACTGACTCACCCCATGTCCCAATCTGTGTATTTGCTTCTACTCATTAACAGGTGCTGAGGTCTTGACCGGCAACATGCGGGTCCTTTACTCATCCTTGGGCACAAATTTAGGCTTTGCCATAGGCTATATGATACTGCCTCTATTTGCTTACTTTTTAAGAGACTGGAAATCTCTCCTCTTGGCTCTATCTGTCCCTTGTTTGATCTACACCCCCCTCTGGTGGTAGGTTGCGGTAATAGTACTTAGTTGTAATTGTAATCAATCTATTTCCTAAGAGAGGAGTTCTTGTTTGCTGTCATTGATGACTTGTTATTTGAGTCCATCTGATCCTGCCTGAACCTCTTTGTCTCTGTGTTCAATAATGAGCCAGGGTCCTGCCAGAGTCTCCTCGTTGGTTGCTTTCTCAAGGCAGAGTTGAGGAAGCTGACGCCATTGTAAGAAAGGCTGCAAAGTGGAACAAAGTTCAAGCGCCAAGGGTCATCTTTGAAGACTGCAGTGTAAGTTGACATTAATTTAAACTCCTTCTTTACGGTTCAAGTTAGTGGTAAAATAAAAAAAAAACCAACAAGTGTCAAATTTACAAAATGAACATTTGAAGGGGGATCTTCGCAAAAATAACTGAAAGAAGTGGTGTATAGAAATAATATGTATCTTATATTACATCAAAATACATGGAATATTATATAAATAGCTAATATTTAGGGGCAAATTATCCTTTTGTTCCCTAGAACCCTGGCTCTTTTGGTATTTGTTACAAAAACGAATAAACATATTTTTTAAAGGTTCCCAAACATGGCAAACTCACCGAAGAACCCAACAGTGTTGTATCACAATTACACACAATTATCACAATTAAAATGAATGAACTCATTTGTTAGTCTGCTTAGGTGGAAGATAAAGAAGATATTTGTAATTGTTGTTGTTTGTCTGTTAGCAAGATTTTACTAACGCCACACAGGCAAACGTTTTAATTGGCTGAGAGTCGGAGGATGGGCAAAGGAAAAACTCATACATTTTAGTTTGGATTGGGAATGTACTAGATAAATGTGTAAGATATGGCACTGGCATTTAAAAACAAACTGATTAACATTTGTGTGACCATGGTTAGAGGACTGTTACTGAGTCTATAATTTACAGTTTTGATTAGGCGGGGATAGAAACCAGAATTTTTGTTATAGTTTTTCAAATTTCACCTTTGTCTCGTGACAAGGAAAATGTGACTTACTGAACAAACTCTGGCAAATTACAAGATGAGTCCATCATTTTGTCCTCTACTTAATTTGAAAAAAATAGATAGTTTGGTTGTTTACAAAACTAGAATATTCTACTTTTAAATTAAATTGTTTTGTGTCTGAATGCACATCCTCCATGTGTTAAGATTCCATAATTGTTAGTGGTAGTTCAGAATTCTCCTGTGTGTTTCTTATCCAAAGAGCCCAAGGCTGTTAAAAGGTTTGACCTTTAGGAAACGCATTGAGGACAAAATAAATGGCTATAGAAAAAGTACAAATAAGCCTGAAATACAATGTGACTGCACAAGCTTACACAGAATTCTGAAGTGACAACTAACTTCACTTTTCAACACCATCCATTACCTTTAAAAAAATGAAGTCACTTTTAAAAGGTTTTCAAAGAAAACACAGAAATGGTATGTACTAATGAAGAAGTCATCTGACTTGCTGAGACTGGAAAGCCCGACTACATCTGATTGTAGACTACGGACCACGGCCTTGACAGTAATTAACTGCTCTTCTATCCTTTGTCCACAAACTGTCTTTGAAACCGTTATCTTTAGAATTATTGATACTTGGCACTTGGTGTGAATGCACAAATGAGAGATGAGTCCGCAAAGTCAAGTTATTTTTACAGCCTATCTCCAGATTTATTCGCCATTTTTTTCTTACTGATAAATATAAAAGACATTGTCCAACAAAAAAATTGTTAAAACACTTTGCCCTGTATGAGTAAAAACCTGCAGTTGTGTAGATGTTAATAAGCACATTTTAGGGTGTTTTTCAGGTGAACGTTTGAAGAATGTTTTAACACTCAGCTCAGCCTCAAGTAGCTCATTAATTCATTGTGTATCCTGCAGATTAAGAAGACAAAGACTCAGAAGAAACAATACACTGTGTTGGACCTGTTTAGACACAACAGCATTAGAAGCACAACTCTCCTCCTTTGCTTGGTATTGTGAGTAAAGTCTTAAATCCCTACAAACTTCTATTGAAACTTATCAGCTCAACACAAAGGAAGCACATGCAAATGTATTTCATGAATTATGGAAAATTGCACATCTAAAATGGAAAAATACATTAACTACGCTGCCAGAACTTATAGTATACAGCATTCACTTCTCAAATAGCTCAATTTTACCTCTTCAAAGCAGAATTTTATAACATTGTAAGAACATAGTAAAACAAATGCAACTTACAGGGCCTTCCCCCTCTCTCTGCTGTGCTTTAGTTCTGCCTCTATAGCCCCTCCCTGCAGAGTAGGCTGACATAAAGACATTGATTATGGCAACTACAGGAATGATAAGGGACTGACGGAGTGTATGAGCCGGTCAAACATGAGGACACAGTAAGGTTCCAGAAAAATGGGATTCATTTACCCAAAAAATGCAAAACACCAAACCAACATAGGGCTACATAGGGCCCTTTAAAAGAGGTCACATTAGCAAAACTGAACTTAAATCATTGCAACAACTTAACCAGAAAAGTAACTCCCAACTAACTTTTGTACAAAATGAAACTGAGCTGACATACAACAAACACAGGGGATTTAAATACTGGCTGATCAGACCAGTCTGACACACAAGGGGAAAGTAATACTAACAAAGAACCCAAAACAGTTAGTTTGAAGTAACCGTTAAACTAATTCTAATCAAACAATATTAAGTAAATACTTCAGAAATGAAAGAAAATACACAATATTTGATAAATAAATGCATTACCATGATGCAGCAGTTCATGACCCATCAGTGCTTCATGTATGCCACACTGCTGCTCAAGAATCCTCCCCAGCAAAAGTTTATAAAATTGAACATGCAAAAGTCAACTCAATGGGCGCACTACATATACAACTTTTGCATCTGAAAAATATATGTAAAGAAAAATGTGGCAAAACATATGAAAATAACTCCTGTAAAAGTGTTGGTGCATGGGGTTGCCGACCTAGCTGTGTGGCGGCAGGTGTGGCCATCATAGGAGGAAAGGCACAAATAAATAAAGGTAAATGTGTATCATTAAATTCTATTTTCATGCAGATTTCATTTCAAAATTGAACCCCAACATCGTTATTCATGTTCTCCAATTTTTCAGTTTCACTTTGACTGCTGCGTACTATAGTTTGTCCTACAATACGTCCCAACTCCATGCTGACCCTTACATCAGCTGTTTCATCTCAGCAGTAGTAGAGGTCCCAGCATACTTTTCCAGCTGGATAGCACTACGCTACCTTCCACGAAGGCTGTCAGTCATTGGTACCCTGATCCTTGGAGCAATACCACTATTTTTGATTCAACTGCTGCCAGAATGTAAGCAGAAAAAATATTGTTCATATCTGTACCTCTGCTCTCTTTTTCTCACAGCAAATTAAGAGTATGATGAGTAAACACTTGATTGGAATATCTTTCATTTCTCTTCAATTGTGATGAAAAAGGCAATAATCAATCATTTACCCTTTAGATCTATCCAGTCTGTCTCTTGTACTGGAGATGGTGAGTAAATATACCATCACCACTGGTTTCTCCCTGATGTTCGCCTACACTACAGAGCTTTACCCAACAGTGCTCAGGAACACAGCAACAGGGATGACAACCACTGTTTCCAGGATGGGAAGCTGCATCACCCCTTTTTTATTAAGTCTGAGTGAGTAAATTACGTTGAAATGATCAATGTCATTTACTTTTGATGGTTAATCAGCTGCATGTAAATGCTTAGACTGAACCTGATTTCAAGCTCATGTGAAAGCTTTGCGCATACCTGAATTTATACTCACTGTGAATACACAATCACGAGGTACTTTTCTCTCTTCTCCAACTTACTTTTAGGTGCATATTTCAAGTACCTGCCTTATATTACATTGGGAACTCTGTGTGTTGTGTCAGCCTTCGCTGCTCTTTTCCTTCCAGAGAGTTTTAAACGACCATTACCAGAAACCATTCAACAAATGCATGAAAGAGAAAGGTATGCAATTGAAGAATATGCTTTTTATTAAGCTTCGGCTGATTTTTACAAGAGTCTTAACATCAACTAAGCATCTTGGAATTTATATTGTATAAATTTTGTACTTTAAGATATTGTAATTTTCTCTCTTTTTGATATTCATATGTGGTATCCTCACTTTAGTTTTACAATTAGCTTGTGTACTACCTTTATATATTGTATTATTGCTAAGCTTTTTCAAGATTTTAGACCTTGTGTTCTTATCTGTGTCCTGTTTGAGTAAAAATGCAGAGCTTAGTATAAAAGTTACTTTTGTGATTATATTCATATAGTACAGTGTGTCCCACTCATTTTATATATTTGAATTAAAGGGGATGGCATATGATAAACAGACAAAATAATAAATGGAATAAGGAAAAAGAGATTTAAAAAACTCTAAACAGTCATTTTAAATTTCCCTTGACACTGCTACTGATTTCTAATCTGCTCTGATTGGTCTGCTCCAGTAGTTTGTAGAATTTACAGTAGCTCCAGTAAATTCAAGAAAGTATTTAATTAAGTGCAAAGCTGTCATATGCCACGAAGTGTAGGCTGCATTATCGGCTGCGTTATGATGCACATATAATATTTTTTATGTCATCAAGTTGTTTGCAAAGACAAATATTTATGGAAGCAATAGTGTGATAAAGGAGCAAATATGTCTATGTTATGCTAGTTATGTGAAATATTCAGAGTTTATCAGATATATCAGAATATTTGTGTGCATGTGAACATACCCATTGTCTTTTCTTTTGTAATAGTGTCACCAAAACATGTAAAAGCAAAACCAGTATTTATCTTCTTACTCGTTCCATTTTATGAGCACAATACCACAACCAGTTTGTTGTTTGTGTTTTTCACCTCATAACAGATTGAAGTGTCCCTGCATAACAAGAGATGAAACCTCAGCACCTGTAGAACTGCCGGACAGTCCTGTATGATCATCTGCTTTTCTTTTCTTCTTTTTTTTTAAAACTTTTTTATACTTGAAATGTTGGTTTTGCTATTGAGTGCCGTTATTATTGTTTTTAGCTCTAAACAGTTTTTTTTGTATGGGTTTTTTTTCTACATCAGTAGGATATCAGGTAGTTATTCATTCAAAATTAATATGTAGTGTTATCTTTTTCTTACATTTGAAATCTATTATTGTGTCTTTCAGACATATGCACAAGCATTTATTTATTTTACAAGAGTACAAAGATATAAAGAATGTTTTGATAGGATATATCATTCTATTATTGCATGAATAAATTTTTCATGTTGTACTGTGGCCTTTGACACAATTTTCTGAGGTCTCGGACATAATTTAAGTTAAAACGTCAGTTTTACTCTCAAATACTTCCATTTATCTCATCTGCAGTTTGACCAGACAGTTGATATTGATCCTCGACACATGCTAATGTAACACCTGGTTAAAAATAGAACCAGTTATCAATGTAAAATAAATAAAATTGAAACTTAGATGTCGACCAGTTACTCAGAAGATAAGACTCACTGTGGAGAAATGGGTGTGAGTAGAAAAACGAAACAAAAAAAAAAACTAAAAAACAAACAAGAGATCACTGTTGTGTTATATAAAAAAGTAAAACATGTAATTTATTTCAGTATGTATTGATTTTCTTCAACAATAATAACACAAAGGACAAAATCAAAAATATACAAACTATTCCCTCTTTTCCCTTACAAATCCACCTGTCAGGTAAGTATCTAAATTTGAAGACTAATTCTTAGTTTAGTGCTAATTTAGTTATTGTTTTAATTGTCTAATTTATTTCCAGTTTGGTATTTTTAGTCATATTTCATTGTATATCTTATTGACAGGTGGTTTCCTTAACTTATCCCTCTCTCTATCAAAAACAATACACAAAGATAAATAAAAATAGTTCCAAAAGTAACCGAAGGCTATCACAATCACAATGTATCACAAATGAACAGGAATCAACTTCTCTGACAGTCCGGGTTCAGTGGGGTTTGGCTCGCCACCTCAGTTCAGACTGTAATGTCTGACCAGCTGAACTGAAGAATTAGAATGTTGTCCATAAAGAATGAAGGGATGATGATGAAAGGGGTCACGATCAGCACACACATACACACACAAGCTCCTGGCCAAGGGTCTTTGATTTAAAAAAGCAGGATTATTACTGTTCCAAGAGGGGTTTCTTCTTCTTCTTCTTTCTTTCTCTTATTATTTTTTGTTGGTCTGTCTCTGACTCCGTCTGTCTCGGTGTTTCTCAAGGTGCAGCTTGAAAGACACCGAGACACATTATAAATTCAAGCACCTGGACATGCAGATTGCTTCTACAAACATCTGGAAAAGAATGGCTCGCTCTCAGGAGCTCAGTGAATTCCAGCGTGGTACCGTGATAGGATGCCACCTGTGCAAGTCCAGTCGGGAAGTGTCTTCGCTCTTAAATATTCCACAGTCAGCTGTCAGTGGTATTATAACAAAGTGGAAACGATTGGGAACGACAGCAACTCAGACACGAAGCGGTAGGTCACGTAAAATGACAGAGCAGGGTCAGCGGATGCGCAGAGGTCGCCAACTTTCTGCAGAGTCGATCGCTACAGACCTCCAAACTTCACATGGCCTTCAGATTAGCTCAAGAACAGTGCGTAGAGAGCTTCATGGAATGGGTTTCCATCTCCGAGCAGCTGCATCCAAGCCATACATCACCAAGTGCAATGCAAAGCGTCGGATGCAGTGGTGTAAAGCACGCTGCCACTGGACTCTAGAGAAGTGGAGACGCGTTCTCTGGAGTGACGAATCACGTTTTTCCATCTGGCAATCTGATAGACGAGTCTGGGCTTGCCAGGAGAACAGTACTTGTCTGACTGCATTGTGCCAAGTTTTCAGGAGCTATCCGAAAGTGTATATACATTCATACATTAGGAGTAATAGAAATGTTCTTTGTCATTTAAGATCACAAATAAAACTACTGGATGGCTGTTTGGCATGAACCGTTGACACACTTTGTTTTGAAGTTCTGTCTTGTCTCGTCATTTCCGGTTTTGTTTTGAAACACTAACTTCCTCTCGTTTCAGGTACCTGCCCTTCCTCCTGTGTCAAGTGTGTGATTGTCTTCCCTGATTCCCAAAGTGTTTCCACCTGTTCCCCATGGCTCCTCATGTGCTCAAATAGTCTTCGTCTCCCTTGTCTTGTGCCAGTGTGTTGCAACTATTCATGTTCCTCACTCTCGCGCCTTGAACCCACAGAATTTCCCAGCCAGTAAACCATGAGCCTGTAGTCGAGCGATCCTCCTACAGAGCATTCCTTTGTTTGTAGTTTTTTCCATAGCTTTAGTTACCTCGAGTAGTTTTTCATAGCCTGATTTTGCGCCTCTGTTTTTTGGAGAGATTTTGAGTTGTAACCTTTTTTCATAGACCCCTCCGTTAGAGGAGTGTTGCGTCGTTTAATTGTTAAAATTTCATAGTTCCTCCTCTAGTGAAGAGATTTTTTGTTTGAGTTGTTATGTCCTGTTTTTGCCTCCGTTAAAGGAGAATTTGGCGATAATTGTTAAAAGTTTGATAGAGCCTCCCTCTGTGGTGTGATTTCTGTTCTTGTGTACTTGGCCCCGTTATTGGAAGAGCATTCTCTTTTGTTTCAATCCGCCTCATCAGGAGAGGGTGAACATTTGTTTGTAATCTTTAATAGCCCTTTCTGTTTACCTCCTGGAGTGGAGAGAGTTTTGTTCTATAAGTTTCATAGCTGCCCTCTCCTCCACAATAGTTAGTGAGGAGAGTGTTCCAGGATTTTCACAGCCCTTCGTTTTGCTCTGCTCTGGAGTATCTCCACTGGTTGTGACTAATAAACCACCTTGTTCTGTAAATTCCCTGTATCTGTGTTCATCTGGGCCTTGACACTGTTTATGTTTCTATAGTCAGTTACAAGATTTTTGTGTTTTTTGCAGGCCTAACACACTGACTGGTGTCAGTTAAAGGGGAAGGGGAACTTCAACATAAAATACGTTCATCTACTCACTGATAACAGTTTGGCGTAAATAAGCTGTGCCGCAGCGGCGCTCATCAATGATGTCATCCCACTAGACGAGTGTGTAGAAAGCCCTCTGATGGCCCCGGATAACAACAAAAAAACTATTTTACCCTTTAACATTAACATTTTTTGCTATACTATTGATGTATTACCCTTTAACAATAAAAAAAAGTTAATCATTTAGCATTGGGACTTGAACTTTGTCTGTGGAGTGTCCCTCAGAGAATTGGCAATTTTAACACCATAAACTGTGGACAAGGACAACCGTGGGTGCGCGTGTGTGTGTCTTTCACGTCTGGACGTTGTGATAGACAGGTTTGCACAGTTTGGTGTCTGTGACAATGCAGGATTATGATGAATCCACAGCATTTCTAGGATCGTGGGGACATTTCCAAAAGAGTGTATTTTTCCTGCTCTGTGCCAGCATTTTGCCAAATGGATTTGGTGCCTTTTCCCTTGTCTTTCTGACTGACATTCCCAGTCACCATTGTCTGATTCCAGAGGTTAACTTGACCCAAGATTGGCACGAAGCTATCATCCCTATCGAGGTAAATCCGTTTATGAACTCATAAAGATAGCATTGCAGATTTATCCCATTTCTCATGAGATTGTTGCTGTCCGTCTGCAAAATTTCATGAAACTCGGTGAAGAAGTGGACCGCAGTCAGAAAAGTTCTGAAATTATTTTGCATGTAACAACATATTTTATAATACTGCAATATAGTGTATTGGCCTTGGTGCAGCATGCAGCAACTGCACTTGTTGTTTTTTTTCTGTTTGATTGTTACTCTTTAAAACATACATACAGCCCTAAAAAAAAGACAATCTTTGCCATTGTACTACTTCAGCCATAGGTATTCTAGGATTTTTATTGTGGCAAGTGCAAACGTTAAAAGAATGCAATTACAATTACAAAACTCATTTGGTATTCTGTGACACATTGAAAGGTATGAAGATTATCATTTGCAATTTTCAGTTGGAAAAAAATACCATTTCTTGAATAATTCTCAGATGCAACAGCCTTAGTTGTAACACTCAACAGAAAACTTTAGGATGAAACTGCAAAAGATGAGAAGAGGGGTTCGGCTGACACAGGAGTGATAGTTCCTTTCTGCAGCATTGACAAGTAGACAGGATCTCCATCGAGGAGTCTTCGTAAGGAAACCTAATCGGCTAAGTCTAAAGTTAACAAAGCAACATCTACAAACCAATGTCAAATTGATTCATTTGAGTGTCAAAGATAGACCAAAAATCAAACCAATTTGACAATTTTACAAGCTAGACCTTACAATCAAACATTATTTACTTCTAAAAATTTAAACTGAAGCATTTGGTGAGTCCCTGAAATGATTTTTGCTGAATTAGCAGGGAGGCAACTGTTCCAGGTGACAAAGAAATATCTTGAGGTTGACTCTAAGGTTTAAAATGGACAAAGTTAATGAAAGGTTTCTTTTTCACAAAAAAAAGCTAAATATGTATTTATTTTTCATGTTGCATCTGTATATCATCACTGTTTTACCACAAGATGCAGTGATGTAAACAACAAGCACATTGATGTGTGCTTCCACACTTAAGGCAGTCATTGTCTGCAAGGCATGCTTAACAAAGTATGAAACATTTTCATTATGGGTGTGCTAATTTGTCACTGCATTTAAACCCTTAAAAAGGGGATTCTACATTTCTTATCATAAATATTGTAGACTACTGCAGAGATATTGTCAGATATTGTATTACAATTTTTCTACCATAGTCATATCTACTATATCTATAACAGCCATAAGTTAACTGAAGAGATGTGCTTATCAGTAATGCTAAGTTTGTTATGTGACTGTGAGGTGGTGAATGAGAAACAAGAGCTGAGCCGATGCAGCAGATACAAACTGGATGTAGTCAGAAATCTCTCTGCCTGGGGATTTGTTCCTGGCAGGGACATCAACGTCACTGAACTTGAGCAGGAGAGCTGCATGGATGGCTGGAGCTACAGCAAGAACATCTACCACTCTACCATTGTTACTGAGGTAAGTAGGACCACGTACATGCAAGTGTTTGCTTATCTGAGCTGTAGTCTAGAGCTGATCACATTAGTAATGCTGTTCAGAGAGCATCTCCTATCCTAGCACTTAACTTGTACTTACCTACCCCCTCTATCTTTGCTCTTTATCTTTCTGCACTTCCTTCTATGCCTGCACCCTATCTCTACTCTGTCACCTCTGACAGAATCGGACTAGTGAGTTTCTTCTATGTAGTTTATTGTTAGCTTTTTGTATAGCTGTTATATCTTCATTTGTAAGTCGCTTTGGATAAAAGCGTCTGATAAATACATAAACATAAACATACAAAAACATAAACATAATGTTTCATTTCAAATATCTTTGATCCTCACACTCCCTTACAGGCTGTTTATGAGCATATGTGAGTTTCAATTCAATTAAATTTTATTTATATAGCGCCAAATTACAACAAATGTCATCTCAAGTCACTTAAATAATATAGTGCAATTCAAGCTAATTGGAATTCAATTAATTGTAATCATAATCCAATGAAATCCAATCAATTCATTTAAAAATAATCCAATTCATTCATGTAGAGCCAATTCAAAAACAATATCCTAGCTAAGGAAACCAACAGATTGCACTGAAACTTCAGTCCAATCTCCCGTCCTGAGTGTGTCTGAGGCGACTTTGGAAAGGAACGACTCCCTTTTAGCAGGAAGAAACCTCTGGCAGAACCAGACTCAGGAAGGGTGGCCATCCGCCTCAACCAGCTGGGGTTTGAGAAGACAAAAAAGAGGGAAAAGAGGGGGGAAAAACACCATAACGCCATTCAAAGGATATCTGTTGGAACAGGGAAATAATGTTGCATGTACGTAATATCATTTGAGAAATTAAACGGGGGGGAAAAGAGAGCAAAGTGAGGAAAGGTGTGACAGATGAGGTCCCCCAGCAGTCTAAGCCTATAGCAGCTTAACTATGGGATGTTTCAGGATCACCTGAGCCATCCCTAACTATAAGCTTTATCAAAAAGGAAAGTTTTAAGCCTAATCTTAAAAGTGGAAAAGGTGTCTGCTTCCTAGACATTTACTGGCAGTTTAATCCACAAGAGAGGGGCCTGATAACTGAAGGCTCTGCCTCCCATTCTACTTTTAGAAACTCTGGGAACAACAACTAAACCTGCCGTTGGGAGCGCAGTGCTCTGTTAGGAAAATATCTTACAATGAGATCTTTAAGATATGATGGAGCTCGGTCATTAAGAGCTTTATATGTGAGGAGAAGAATTAAATTCTATTCTGAATTTAACAGGAAGTCAATGAAGAGAAGCTAAAACTGGAAAAACATGATCTCTCCTGTTAGTTGTCATCAGAACTCTGGCTGCAGCATTTTGGATCAGCTGGAGGCTTTTCAGAGAATTTGTGGGACAGCCCAATAATAAAGAATTACAGTAGTCCAATCCTGAAACAACAAATGCATGGAGCAGTTTTCTGCATCACTCTGAGACAGGATGTTCCTGATTTTGGCAATATTAATGTTAATAAAAGCACTTTAAAGGGATTTAATGTTAGATGCTGTGGGTGAAAGAGTTGCACGTTGCCATTCAGCAGTCCTCCGTCCTGCTTAAGAGGTCTTTGTGGATCCTTAAAGCAAACTGGGTATTTACTCTGATGTGGAAATGCTCACATTATCCCGTTGGTCACACAGTTGCTCAGACAGGGGCGTAGCACCAAATTCTGGGTCCAATGATCTCCTATGCAAGGCCCCCCACCCCCAACGCTGAAAGTATCAAAAAAGGGCTTACTACCAGTCCAGTGAACTAACCACACATTATTCTCTTAAATGTACAACAAAAATAGCCTTATCACACTGACTTCTGTAAACTGAATTGTTGTTTTATTTTCAGAATGATTAAAAGCTATAACAGTAGATGCCACCAAAGGCAGCCTGAAAACTTGACTCACTACTCTTTTAAAAAAAAAAGGGCAAAAAGAAAACAGACTTCCACAAAGTGCTAAACACAGAAGTGTATACCCCAGTAAGTGCCAAATGTGACACACACATTTGTGACATGTGGCAAAAAAAAGTCAACTCAACTTTGGATGGAATTGCCTTTAGTCTCTTATTTTAATTAGGCTACAGTAAAACACAGAGCATGACTTATTACAGTATAAATAGCTAAAATGATGTGCTTTCATTTTAAACTCACCTTGTCTCAAGTCCACAGTATCAGAGGATGAGGGGTCTGTTGCTGCATCACCCTTTGTGACAGTTTCTGAAACTGACATTTCACAAGTTAGCTTTGCTCCTTGTTTGACAGCCTCCTTATGAACCTATGACACTGAGCCTACTAAGTCAGGCTATTAGCCTAATTATGTTATGGCCCAATAGTAAATATCAATAAGAATTTTTGAATTGGTATACTATTTCAGTGATGTGGTAGGCTATGCAAAAAAAAAATTTTGACTTTACCTCAGATTACAGAGGAGGCGTCACCTTATTTCTAATTTTGTGTTCTGCAGTTTTTATCACTGACACTCGCGGTGGTATTGAAGCGTTTTATAACCACAGGAGTTAATTTATGCGCTATTTGCTTTCACATTTGCTGCTACCTTTCTTGGGAAAGAAGTAGGTCAGCAGTTTCTTTCCCTCATTTCTTTTTTTTCCTCTCTCCTGCCTCTTTTTCCTTTTTTTAAAAACCTTATTTTTGCTTACTTGGGCATCATCTTCAACGTGCTGCGCAATGCAGCTTCAGCAGAATGAACGCTAAGTTAAAAGTTAAAAGCGCGCCTAAAAAGCCTGGCGAATGCAGACTAAACCATTTCGTGCAAGGTGTGAGGGTGCCTGTACTCAGACACTATATGTAGTCTAGGACACAAAATTCAGTCCATCAATCAACTGATTTATTTACCCAAAACCTTAAATTTACATTAGTTAGCAACATTTACTGTGATCTTTAAATCATATTAATATTTAAAGGGGAAAAAGACTCCTCAAGGGTCCCCCACCACTTGGGGCCCTGGTAACTCAGTCCCACTTTTCACCCCACTACGACGCCCCTGTCCTCAGGAACTCCATTTCACATGAAATAAGTGAAAGAAATTCATAAAGTTGCATCAGCTTGATACAAAAACATCCCCATAACCTGAGCGAGATCCTTAGTGAAATAAATATTCGTTTGCAAAACAATCCAAATTCAATCATTGCTAAGCATGTGCCAGCTAAATAACAACCAAAAGCACACTGACAGCCTAACATGATAGCACTTTATAGTAAAAGAAAGCTCTCTCTCATCATCTGTAAACAAAGGTGCACACTGGTAGAGAGAAGAAATCTCTCCTGTTATATTAGAGATTAACAGCAAATAAACATAAGCCTGATCTTGCTTTAATATACAATTCAATTCTACACAAACTGTAGTAACAATTTTCTCATCCAACATGGAGGAACTGTGGACATAAAAACAACTTTTGAGCAAGGCCTCTATTATATAAAATATTCAAATGTATATATAAATGTGTATATATATTACATGTATTTCAATAAAATTATACATTAACTATAAATAAAGACATATAACTTTGTCTACAAGCAGTCATTGTTGTGTGCTATGTACTGTAGTTATCATGTGGGTAGAGACTATTCTTGCCATGTTTGTAAGAGTTTACCCGGATACATTTTTAGAACGGCACATAAAAAATACTGTGAGGGTGACTGTATCAGCCATCTATCAATGTCCAATATACATCTAAAGCATGGCCACACTATAAGAACAACATTTGGTTTGTCCCAGTGTTAATTGGCCATGAGTATAGCTTGCAGGACAATAAGATACACAGCCTGGCCAAAAAAAAAGTCACCAGCTGGATTTAACTCAGCAAATAGGAGAGAGCCTCCTATTGGACATTTACTGCATGTGCGATTATCTTTCAGCTGGCAACAAGTTATTTAACCCCAACTGATGCAGTGAGTAGCTTCTCATTTCTTAAACAACCATGTCGAAAGACACATCCCGTGGTCGTGGAAAAGATGTTAGTCTGTTTGAGAAGGGTCAAATCATTGGCATACATCAAGCATCAAGCAAAGAAAACATCTAAGGAGATTGCAGAAACTATTAAAATTGGGTTAAGAACTGTTCAACGCATTATTAAAAACTGGAAGGATAGTGGGGAATCATCCTCTTCGAGGGAGAAATGTGGTCGGAAAAAAATCCTAACTGATTGTGATCGGCGATCACTTCAACGTTTGGTGAAATCAAATCGCAGAAAAACAGCCCAACTCAGGGCTATGTTTAAGAGTGAATGTGAGAGCATTGCCACACGCGAAATGCGAAGGGAACTCAAGGGATTGGGACTGAACATCTGTGAAGCCTTAAGAAAACCACTAATCACTGAGGCTAATTGGAAAAAAAAGGCTTCAATTTGCTTGAGAGCATAAAGATTGGACTCTGGACCAATGGAAGAAAGTCATGTGGTGTGATTAGTCCAGACTGGTGCGTCAGGGTAAGAGGAGAGACAGATGAAGTGCTGCACCTATCATGATCTGGGGTTGCTGCAGTTGGTCAGGTCTCGGTTCAGCAACGTTATGAGCTCAAAGAATGAGGTCAGCTGACTACCTGAAAATACTGAATGACCAGATTATTCCATCAATGGATTTTTCTTCCCTGATGGCACGGGCACATTCCAAGATGACAATGCCAGGATTCATCGGGCTCAAATTGTGAAAGAGCAGTTCAGGGAACATGAGACATGATTTCCACACATGGATTGGCCACCACAGAGTCCAGACCTCAACCCCATTGAGAATCTTCGGGATGTGCTGGAGAAGGCTTTGTGCAGTGGTCCGACTCTCCCATCATCAATACAAGATCTTGGTGAAAAATGAATGCAACACTGGACGGAAATAAATCTTGTGACATTGCAGAAGCTTATCAAAACAGTGCCACACTGAATGAGTGCCGTAATCAAAGCTAAAGGTGATCCATCGAAATATTAGAGTGTGTGTGACCTATTTTTGTAGGTGGCGACTTTTTTTTTTTGGCCAGGCAGTGTATTTGTGATCAAGAATTCACAAATTTGAAAATTGAGAATTTTGTGCCTTTGTAAGGTAAATGTGACATTTGGCTATGAATGAGACTGAAAATTACACAACTTTACACAAGGTAATTATTTTCAAGAATAGATGCCTTAAAAGAGTTTACATGTTCTCCCCGTGTATGCGTGGGTTCTCTCCAGGTACTCCGGCTTCCTCCCACCGTCCAAAAACATGCATGTCAGGTTCATTTGTGTCTGTAAATTGAGCCTAGGAGTGAGTGTGAGCGTGTAGGGTTGTTTGTGTCTGTGTGGCCCTGGGACGGACTGGCAGCTAGTCAAGGTTATACCCCACCTCGCACCCAATGACAGCACCGCCCCAGAATCTCTGAGAGATTCTTCTCATCTTTACACATGTTCATCTTGCAAAGACTTGACAGGGTCTGCCTTAAATTTGAAGCATTACCAATGTCTGCCCAAAAAATTATTATTTCACTTTTGAATTAATCAATTTAAGCATTATCAAGTGTCGAATGGTTTGTTGACAACATCTGAAAATAATCTGCATTTCATGTTTATTTCACTGTCTTATTCTTAAATGAACGTATTCCAGTTTGACCTGGTGTGCAGTGAGCAGTGGAAGCAGCCATTTACAGCCACAGTTTTCTTCCTGGGAGTTTTAGTTGGATCTTTCTTTTCAGGACTATTCTCAGACAAGTAAAGTTGAAAAATCTGTTTCCTTTTTTATTATTATTTCATTTTATTTCATTTTTCTGTAGTTATTTTTCATCTGAAAGCTGCCATTCATAATTTCATGCATTAACGTTATTTCATTATGTTCTAGTTTTACATTTTGCTGCATTGCATACAGTATTATGAATTTTGAACCCAAGACAAAGGATACAGTGACTGAAAAAGCATTGAAGAATCATCCAAATACGTTTTCCTTTTTCTCACTGTGTTTATCTGCTCTTTTTTTCATTGTACGACTGTTCACTGCAGATTTGGAAGAAAGCCTGTTCTCTTTGCAACCATTGCAGTCCAAACAGTTTTCACTTTTGCTGGAATCTTCTCACCTTCTTGGACAGTGTTCTCCATCATGCTCTTCATGAGCGGTTTGGGAAATATCTCCAACTATGCATCAGCATTTGTGCTAGGTAAATAGTATTATATCATACTTAGTTACTGCATATTAGTCAGGGATTTTGAATAATAACAGAAATACAGAGTAAACATTGCTTATTCTCATTACTGACTCCATACTTCCTTCTTTTTATGCAGGCGTTGAGATCTTTACTGGCAATGTGCGAGTCCTGTTTTCATCTCTGGGCATATGTTTGAGCTTTTCCTTTGGCTACATGATGCTGCCTCTGTTTGCTTACTTTTTAAGGGACTGGAAATCTCTTTTATTGGGTTTGTCTGTGCCTGGCCTACTCTCCCTTATCTTCTGGTGGTACATTGTACTTATTTTGATAAAAAATAATATCTTTACTTGGCACTGTAACCTCCTGCCAATCTTTTTTAAATAGAGGAAATTTAAAAAGAAAGTATTTTACACCACTTTGATCAAGACTGAGCCTTTCTGTCTTTGTGTTGAATACTGCGGCAGGTTTATCCCAGAGTCTCCTCAGTGGCTGCTCTCTCAGGGAAGAGTGAAAGAGGCAGAGGACATAATTAGAAGTGCTGCTAAGAAGAACAACGTTGAGGCTCCACAAGTCATCTTTGGTGATACCACTGTGCATGTATGTTGGCTTTGAGTTTAATCACGTAGAAACAGAGAAACGGGACTCTGAGGTGTTTTTGGTAAAATAATTGATTTGATAAAAATCACACTGTCACACTGTTTGTAATTTCTTTTTTTCTCTGTCGAGCAACTGTTATCACAGGAGCCCCATACAATACAGCGAAAACAATACAGCTGCTAACACAGAGATTTTGTATCTTTCAGGCTGATGAGAGACAAGCTAAGAAAAATTACGATCTCTTGAACCTACTGAGGACCACAAACATTGGAAGCACAGTTGCCACTCTGTGTCTGGTGTGGTGAGTTTCTGGTCAAAGAACAATCAGTTAGATTTTGAGCATTATTAGCAGCAGCTCATTAAAACATTAATTTCACACTACTGAGGGCTGTAAATGCCCTCAAAGTAAAGACTAATTGCTCCACATTATGTTTTTATACTTTTTATTGCTGTGTTTATTATAAACGGCCCAATAAAATCGCACAACCTTACAATACAACCTCAAAATCAGAGAGTGCAGGTCCAGAATTCCCTGACACTGCTTTAAGTTTAACAGCTGACTGCGCATTCAATGAGGAGAATTGTCAGAGTTTATGAACGAAGTGCCAGTGAGAGACTCAAATGCTTTTCAATATACTCCCAAGTCCAACTAATTGGATCATATGACCCTGTAAATGTGCAGTAGAATAAGTCTTCTGTACAGAGCACTGACAAGCTGGTGTCTTATCAACCTTCCAACCATCACTTGTTTCACTTGGTGTTCCAGGTTCAGTCTGAGTACTGGCTACTCTGGCCTGTCCCTCAACACATCCAGTCTTCATTCTGATCCCTATGTCAGCTGTTTCATCTCAGCAGCTGTAGAGGTGCCTGCATATATTTCCAGCTGGCTGGCCTTGCGCAACCTTCCACGAAGACTGTCTGTCATCTGTATCTTGCTCCTCGGTGGAGTGTCATTGTACATCATTCAAGTGGTGCCTCAAGGTAAGCAGAAAAAATAACGGCAGTAGTAGTTTGTCAAACAAGAGCTTATGGAACGGCATAATCAGTAATCAATTAGTATATACCTCAGATGTTTGACTAAACTCCCACAATTATCACTGCAGCACTTCTATGTGTGAAATGTGTTTTTCTTAAACAGATGAGGGAATGAATGCATTAACTGTAAACAGATCTAAAAAACCTCCAAACCTATGATTACATCCATCTAGTCTAATACAGAGCCTACAGAAACAGACTTTGTGTCTTTGCACTTTTAGATTCTTTGCCAAATTATATCTTCTCCTTCAGGTTTGTCAAATCTATCTATTGCTCTGGAGATGCTGGGCAAATTTGCTATAACCGCAGGTACATCCCTGATGTATGCGTACACAGCCGAGCTGTATCCAGCCATGCTGAGGGGCACCGCAGTAGGGATGGGTACTTGTGTGTCCAGAGTGGGAAACTGTGTCGCACCTTTTCTGTTACAGCTGAGTAAGTAAACTGCTATTGGAGAAAAAAATCACTTTCTTTATTCAAATGTGAATTAAATTCAACACGGCACACAGTCAATGACTCAGTTTGTACTTTTACTGGTGCAGCTTTTTACTTTAAGAACCTACCCAATATCATTCTGGGGACTCTGTCAGTTCTGTCTGCTTTTGCCACTTTCTTCCTACCGGAGAGTTTTGGACGACCTCTGCCTCAAACTATTCATCAGATGCATAAGCGGGAAAAGTAAGATGTTATATCTCGTGCTTCTTCTCTGTCAGACTTAGGAAATATGCAAATAATTAGAAATAATTTTGGAATTTTAAACTTTTTAAAACATTATCATTATTATCATCATAACTAATGTTGTTTTTGTGGTCCTTTCTGTAACCATCAGTCACATAACCCTGCCCATTATGATAGAGATGATGTGATAACGCTGATGCTGTTATTACACAAAAAATGCTGTGATGCTGAAAATGGTTTCTGAAGTGGAAAAAATATCTCTCACTGCAGCTTTTAACAGTGTCCCTTTCTGCTCCCAACAGAATGAAGTGCCCATTCATTACAACAAAAGTACATTCAACACCTGTGACACACCTGTGACACACTCTAATAGCAACTAAATGACTGAGTCACTGATTAACATTCTTAATGTGCAGCAGCTGCTGTTAAGCCTTATTCATTTGTACATGTGAAGTTTTTAATCAGCAGATTAAGGCCTGATGTAACATAAGCGTAAATCTATTTTACTTCCCATATTTGGAGGATGCATCAAATCTTTTTTTGTATGTGTCCATCCTTTTCACTGGCACTGCATGTACAGTGTGGACATTTGAGTACTTATATCAAGTTGTGTTTTTTGGTTGTTTGTATGTTTATTATAGCTTTTTTATTTTTTTAAGCTAAATTCTAACACCCTGCATTAAAGAGAGACTTAAGAAAAAACACTTTTGCAGTCATTTTGTATTTTGAGTTAAATTTCCTAACCAAGTTTTACAAATACAGTTTATTAAAGAACTGATGAAGCGTACAGGATTTTCTGCTGCACTTCACATGTTATTTTCACAAATATGTATACAAAATATTTAGTAGAAACTAAACTTTTGTTATGTGTTTTTATTTTGTTATCAATTTTTAACTGTAGAATGGAATGTGAACAGTGCTACATAAGTATGGTAGCAGTTGCATTGATGGTGAGTATGCGTAAAGCACAGGGAGAGATAGTTTCCTTACAATATTTTGTAGAAAAGAAAATATTATTCCTTAAATTGCATTTTAACAGCCAATTCTGTAGTACATGCATGCTTGCATCACACACTACACATACATGATAACATAACAATCCTTTTGTAAGATATATATGAAAAGAAATGTTTTGCCAGTCATTTACAGGTCAGATTTGAGCGCTGCTCCTAATGTGTGGAGGTTTTCCTTCAGCAGTGTTTTCCTCTTCTTCAGTGTGCGTTAGTGTATAAGGTGGCTTCCGACAGCATCTGGAAATACAAAATAATAATAATACACAGTGATCCTTGAAACTATCTTGGATAAAAAGGTGAAGGAAGAACATTTTTTAACAATGTACATCAGGTTGGAAATTTACGTGCATGTCATCTGAAACTTTTACTTTCAGTGTTCCACTATTCTGTCAATTCTACGGGCGGCAAAACAGCCCCTCCTATGAGGCTACCTCCACCATAATGAACAGCTGGTATGGTTGTCTTGGGGTTGAATACCTCACCTTTACTCTTCCAAGTATTTCTTCTTGTTCATGACACGGAAGGCAACTTACTGAAGGAGTTATATTCCACGGAAGGAACCACGGTATCAAAGGAAGAGATGATCATTTTGGGAAAATCTATTTTATTAGATGTGCTCGACACCACTCTTGTTTCTATAACCAGCTGAAAGTTGGCTAAGCTGACCACAAACTTCAAACGGGGAAAAAGCGAGCCTGGCTCAAGAGGAAAGCAACACAATCAACCTCTAGTACGCACTAATCATATCTTCTTTACTTTCTTTCATATCAAAAATAACATATATCATCATCAAGCCACAAGTTATTATCAAACTGATCTTTCATGCATAGTTAAGCTTGCAAGAGTGTGTTTTTCTAAGCATGTCTAACAGTGGCATGGTATGTGCAAACAGCCTGGTTGGTTGGCTGAATATGAAAACGTGATACGGCAGTTGATTGTGCATAGCAGAGAACAGTTTGTTTGAACTTGGACTTTAAGAAAGCATTAGTTACTTATTGTACATGTGAGGAATATTTCATCTTTATGCTGTCATTTAGGCAATATTGTAAAAGTGTCAAAGGGCAAGATGTGTCTGGGATTGTGCATAAACACACTGCCAGGTTAACGATTGAAAATCTGCTGCACGTACAAGTCTACTCTTACCAGAAAACGCGAAATACAGAAGGGATTTCCACATGACCAAAATCACGACAAAACCATGACCAAAATCATTGTATACTTCTAACCCTATGTCTTTAATATCTAAGCCTAACTGTGTACTTTCAATTCATAACTCTAACCATTCGCAGGCATAGAAGTTGTGATTTTGAATGAGAGTAGAAGAGTGAATAGACTGTTGAAAAGTGCCCAACTATCAACCAAGTAACGTCGTCTACCAGCCTTCCTCCTCCATACAAGTGACAGAAATAATAATGTGTACCGTGTGTGCAGTGTCAAGACGTTACAAGTGAATAATATCGCCATGCAGCTATATGTGGCAGTTGAACGTCATCATGTAGCAAGAACATGGGGACACAATAAATGTGCACTTCATCAGGTAATGTTCTCCATTTGGACAATTTTAAAGCACTTTTTGTGAAACTGAAATGTCTTGCTCTTGGACTAACGTAACCGTAAGAGTCATTTGCAAAAAAAAGCCTTTTTCTCTATCCTAATAGAGGAATGTTTTATGTTTCTGTTTCTATCTCTGTAAAACAAATGTATCATGAAAATGAATTATCATTCTTGATCCTGTTTGAAAATGAAGATTCCAAAATGCTGTGTAAAATTCTAAACTAATGATCAATCCTAAAATATGATAATACTGGTCTCTCAAATGCAGGTGCAGGTTTACCCCGGGAAGTGTTGCATGTGAGTGATGGTGTCAGGCAGAGGCATTCCATAGCTCTCAGGCAGCAGGAGACTCAGCAACCCTGCCAGAGTTGTGAGGGTTCCCATTAGGATGTAAGGCAGTGAAATGGAATAGCTTCCTGTGGCAACACAATAAAAGGGGAAGCAGACAGTGAGAAACAGCTTAGTTTATAATGGTACTATAGAGCAGTTAAGAAAAGACAAAGGTAGACTTCTTTTTCAAATGAAGGCTTTAGGACATTACAGAGGACTTTCTAATCAAAGCCTGCCTTTATGTTTTTGAGCAAGTAGTTGGTCTTGCTCTCATTTCTGGCTGGAACGTTTCTACGTTTCTGTGTGTGGTTTCCTCCAAGAGTACAAAAACAGGCAAGTTAGATCAAGTGGCTAAAAAGTTGACTAAAAATGTGACTGTGAATATTGCAACTGAGCAGGTGGTCCTCTCACTTTGTGTTTCAAGAGGCCGTAATATTCCCATATCATGGTGGGATGTTTGATACAAGTAATGTAAATTAGTGGAATGACAGTACATGACTTCTAATATTATTAAGCCTATGTTGCTTTGTTGTATTTATGAGGACAGTGAATGTAAGTGGAGTGCCATAAAGTTAATGTACTTCAGGGAAAAGAAACAGCATTCTTACTTAAGTAAATGAAGAAGGGAGCAATGATGCTGCCAATTCTTGAAGCCATGGAACAAGTGCCAACAGCTGTATTCCTCAGGACAGTGGGGTAGATTTCTGCTGAGTAGGCGTACACAACCGCAAATGCTGTTGTCACAGCAAACTTCCCCATCATCTCCAGTGTTATAGCTACATAGACCAAGTCTGCAGGGAATGAAATATTACACTGTTAAAGTTTGTGAGTCATTGACTCAGTTAACTGAACGAATGATTAAAGGGCAGAAACGTAGTCTGTATGAAACTGTTGCCAGTTGTGGTGTCATACGTGCTGGTATGAGCTGTACGATGAGTAGAAACAACCCTCCAGTGAAGAGAGTTGAGGAGAGACTCAGTCGTCTGGAACACCAGCGGAACATGACCCAAGACAAAGTGTAGGCTGGGAACTCCACCAGAGCTGACAGGAAACAGTTGAAGAACGGATTCCCATGGAGATTTGCCGTGTTCAACGAAAGACCAAAGTAGGCGACGGTAATGGTGTTCCTGTCGAGGAAAAATTTGACGCAAAAAAAACAAACTGATTTATTTTATGCACTACTGCACATAAGTATGTTTATCAGCGTCTCTTATCCAAAACCCTAATACTTCAACCGAACCCTAAATTTAACAAAAAATCTAAAAACAGTGCAAAGATAACATGAGAAATGTTCAAACTGAGACATTTTATCTATTTATTTCAAACTAAAAGTTAAGGTTGGGAAAGGAGAATCTTCTTTCTGGGTCACCCCTTTTAACTAAACTTTAGAAACTGGGAAAACCACTTGCTGTAGTATTGGAAGCAAAACTTTTTCGTTCTTGCTTAATATAGGATTTGTCATGATCTGACTTGGCTTGGAGGTGTGTTTCTGAATTTCAGGCTGGGTGAGCAGGTTTCCTTGGATACCAGGGCTGAGTCTGGTTGCTGCCTGCTGTCACACTTGTTTCGTCATCTACTGGCATCAAGAATCATCCTTAAGGAGCAGCAGTCTTTGCCAGATCGTTTTACCATTCCCGTGCCACGTTCCTCCCGAGACTCTGTCGGAGTCCCTGGCTTCCTTTCTCGACCAACCAACATCATTGCCTTTTTCAGATCTTCCTCCACGTCCACCTCACCACCTGCCTGCTCACCCGCCGCCACCCTGGAACACACCCTCCCGCCTGTCTGACTCTGCCCCACCCTCCAGTCATATTTCACCAGCTCGCAGTAAGGCAGTCTCTATCCCCTTTTTGGAACATTTTCCCTGTTGGATTCAAAATTAACCAACCTCTTCTTATTCAATTACGCCTGCCTCTCAAACTCCTGCGCTGCCCGGTTTCTCACCATTAACCTGGATCCTTATTCAACGTTGCCTGTTCATTCTACTTGGTCACTAAGAATAAATCTTTTATTTTCTTCTCAACCGAATCCTGCTTTTGAGTTCTTTCTCTGGTTTGGCTGATACCCTGTGACAGCATTTTAGCTGTTTGTAACGCTCCCGTTGTATTAACCTTTCTGGACTGCCTGCTAGGGAATTTAAAACATTAACTTTTGACACTGAGCCATGCTGTTGTAATGTGCTGAATGTGGTTTGGCATTGTCTATCTGAAAAAAATAAGACCACCCCTGAAAAATATGTAAACTGTAATCCAGGACCTAATGTTCTTTACCCTTTATATTTCACTCATCATTAATAATAAGTCACACTAATGCCCTTACATACAATAACAAATGATTGATTTTAGCTGTGCACTGAGAATAAGACTGATAGACTGTCTCCAGTGTTCAAACATTTTTTGAAAATGAAAAAAATAAAGACTTATTTATCACCTTTCAAACTTAAGATTGTTTCAACAAATTGCTTTAACGTGTGTTTCTCGTTCACTCATTTACACAAACACTCACAGTGAGCCTCTTACTATCTATATGCGCTCTGTGTGTGCAGCACTTTCTTTTTCTTCTACAGTCACATACCAAAGAGCAATGTAAGAGTTCCAAGTCTTCAAGGAAGATGTGTAGGGGCTGGGATCAAATAAGTTATTGCTCTGTTGGAAAACAGCTACTCGATCACCTGCACCTGAGCAAGGACCCATCTTACTTGTACATATTTTTTGTTGGTTTTTTTTCAGATCTGACAGTTAAAAGTTTGTAAGTCCTTCAACTGTCTAAAAGATAATTAAAAATGAAAGAAAGCATGTCATTTAGAGCTTGTTTTCAGACTCAGCATGCATAAGACCACTAAAGACATACTGTGCAGTTACATAAAATCTGAGTTTGATCTTAGCTGCAGGCTTCACAGCCCCTGACAGGTCATTATTTGTTGTTAGTAAAACAGGTTGACATGTGGCTGAGATGACGCATGAACAGGCAAAAACTGTGCATGTACACCATATGTGCAACAGTGTGCTCTGTAATATGCCTGTTTGTTAGTGCTGAGTCTCTGTGTACTCATGGTCACTGTGAGGAATGTGGAGGCCAGCTGGGACAGCAGGGACTCACCAGACCAGCCACAGCGTGATGGAGATCCAGCGGATGTTTCGAGAACGAAGCAGGTCACAGATGTTGTGGGGCCTCCTCTTCTCAGACTTAGTGTCTTTCTGTGGGGCAGCAGAGCATGAGGAAAAACAACCATTTAAAGAGAAAAGCCGTCAGTCTAGAAATAACATGAGAGGGATGCGTGACCACTTGCTAACTGAGCACACACGTTCACATATGCTGAGTGCAAACAAATCTGTTTCTCAGTGCTGTAACGGATTGTCATTTATCATGTTACCATGCGCCACTTGTTATTTACCAAGCAATTTAGCCTGGATTGCTGCCAAAAACAGAACTGAGCAGTTTCCCACAAATTACTAAGTCTAAGGAGTACAACAAACGTTACTGGAACAAATTAAAATGTTCATATACCTATACATGTATGTAGAAAGTGCCCCCACATGACGGATTAGAAGTACTCTGGACTCAGATTGGTGCATTAGAACTGAATTGTTCAGTGCCTGCATATTATCATTGAATTACATACCAATTATATTGGCTGTAAGCACCACTTTCAAAGGGTCATTTGCTCATAACAAAGATAACTAGAGAACAGCATGTGTCTGCACTGAGTAAAGGTCATGATTTGTGGCAGCTCGGTTTCTCAGAATCAAGCTCACAGGTTTAGTTACATGACACAGAAACCAGCTGTTTGTAGGAGCAGCAGGGGAATAGAAAAAGGCATTTACAACTAATCAAAATCATTCAGCTCTCTTTAAACATAAACTATGATTACATTTCCACTATGACAGCTCATCTATTTTTGCACTATTACCACAGTAAAAGGATCAAGTCCCATGTTAAAGAAGTTACAATTGTGTTTTTCAAAAATTCATCCCACAGTTTCAAGATTTTCTTTAAGTAAATTCTAACTTTTTCTTATCTCAATATTAATCAGCTTTATAACAACAAAAATGAACGGGACCCCTAAAGGCAAAGTTTGGGCATCTGTCAGCGTACCCTCTGGTACATATCTCAGCATATAAATGTGTTTGCAGCTAAAACTTTAAGTCATTGTTTGAGGAATTTTCATCCATTCTCCCTACAAAAGGTTTCAAGTTTTGTTTGCACTGCATTGCTCTGGCAGTATACAGCAGTTGTGCAACCTGTGCATCAGAATGGTTGTAAAAGGCTCTTGACCAAGCGCCAGTATGTGTTGCAGTGGGAACGAGATTACATTTTGCTTGCTTCGCTTGAGGCAGTCCATGTTGTATTTTGAAATATGTTTAGGAGCATTATCCTGTTGTAGAATCCATCCATTTAAGTTTGCTTCCAGATTTTAAAAGTGTTTAATTTAACTGTTTTTCTACAAGCACATGAAATGCTCCCTGTACCACTGGCTGCAACACAAGCCCAAGGCATGATAGAGCTACTCCTGTGTTTAACAGTTGGGGAGGTGTGCTTTTCTTGGAAATCTACACTATTTAGTTTTTTCAGGCACTACTGGTGTTTACTTTAAATGGCATTATAGAAGAGAGGGCACAGCGAGGGGGATGACGTGTAGCAAAAAGCCACAGGTTGGGACTCGAACCCAGACAGGATGCAAGGAAGACCGTCAGCCTCCTTAAATTGTTTTGGTTCATTAATAATTTTGTTCATTTCATACAAAAAGTTGTAATTTAGCTGATTTAGATGATTTGACAGGACTTTATTACCAGAATGCATCAGGGTTTGTTGAGCTTGTTACATTGCAAACCTCTGATGATGAATTCTGTGGTGAGGATGCAGGAAGGGTTTTCTTCTGTTGACTTAAGGAAGGTCATATTTGTGCAGCTGCTGCTGCAGGACAGACGAGTGCAGGATCTCTACAGACTCTACTAAAGCTTCTTCTTTTTCTTTTTTCAGTTAAATAATTTGCTCTAAATTCAATCCTACATCAGTTCTCTTAAAGATCTCAATTTGACCTTGACTGTTTCTTTTACTATCTTCATTTCTGTTCATTTCTTAGCATTACAAACTGTTTTCATATCTTCGATCACATTCTTCTGCATTGGGCATCAGTTGTTTAAACTATTAACCTGCTTGCAGCTGTAAAGAGCCCATTGCTGCTGATACATTTCCAAATGATGACTGTAATTAAGCCAGAGCCCTAACAAACTAATAACAGCTGGAAAAACTTATCTGAGAGCTCACTTTTGCAGTATGTTGCTTTTTTTTTCTCATTTAAAAATTGTACAAAATAAAAGAATACATTCAACTTTCTTAAACTGTTGATTTACTCACTTTTGGTGTAACTTTTCCAGAAAGAGACCAAAATGTGTTGCATAAATCTTGATATTTCTGTAAACTGACATTCAGTGAGTTCGTTCTCATGTGGAATATGAGAAAACAACAAAATATTACCCTGAGCAGTGACTCCTGAAAGGTTCATCCTCCCTCACCTTCCCCTAAAACCCAGTGTGAGCAGGGAAACAATTACCAATGATTTATGGGTTAAAGGGTTACAGAAAAGTCAAGTGGTTTCTATGATGGCTCAGGAAGCTCATTGCACTTTGAATCTTCACACAAGATAACTGATTTGTTTCCACCCTCGTTATCAACTGCTTTCTGATTTTTTTATTCCTTTTTTTACTTAGAATTCAATCATTTTTAAAAGAAACAAACACCTCTCTTCAACAAGAACTCTTTTGTAACTGTAGTACAGCAGAACATGCTCTAAAAGCTTAATTTTTTTCAAAGCAAGCCTTCTTCCAAGTTGGACGAATAACACTGGTCTGTCTGTGCAGCTGGATGAGAAACCTGCGAGGGCAGCTCACAAAGTGCAAGACTGAATAGAGAAAAACATCTGATAACTTAACTTTTACATGCAGTGGCATCATAAAAAAATTATAATAGTTTGTATGTCCTCTGAAGCTGCAGCTCCCTCAGCCACTGTCATTGTCTCTAAATGAGAAAGCATTTTTACTCAGTATCTTTGATTTAATTCATCGTATTACTATAAATTATGAATAACAAACGTCACATTTCCAATTAGGATACATGTAAAAGAAAAAAACTATTTTATTTTTGTTTCTCAGTTACAGATTATATGGTTCTGTTCCCCTGAGCCTTTGACTGATATGTCTTTCAAGCTTTGTCAGTAAACCAATAATAATTTTGGTTTGGCAAAAGGTTTGTAGCAGTTAAGAGAGCGGACAGTGACTTAAAAGCAAAAGAAAACTGAGTCAGATTTACCTTTGACTAACTTTGATCATTTTATCAATTGTATGCAGATGCAAAAGTTATGTTCTCATGACAAAGTATACTGTGATGATTAGTTTGAATCTGTTTACTACAGCAATAGAATTGTGCTCTCACCTGCAAAGAACTAAAGATGACCGGCGGAGGCTCAATCTTATTCAGCTTAGCAGCATGTCTGAATATGACCTCAGCGTCTTTCACTCTTCCCTGAGAAAGCAGCCACCGAGGAGACTCTGGGATGAACCTGCCTCATAACACAACAGAAAGACAAAGAGGTCCAATCCAAAGTGCACTTAAAAAACACACTTTAATACATTTAAAACTTAAAAAACACAGTTTAAAGGAAGGTACTGCTCAGTTGTTGTTGTTTTTGTTTTGTTTTGTTTTGTTTTGTTTTGTTTTGTTTTGTTTTGTTTTGTTTTGTTTTGTTTTGTTTTGTTTTGTTTTGTTTTGTTTTGTTTTGTTTTGTCAGAGTGTTAAATCGGAGTGTTTCCATAAAAGTTATACCTACATAAACCCAGCTTTAACATCGACGTGAAGTTTTTGTGCTCATTAGTCCGGTTAAGTCTATATTTTTGGATCCATCCATCTTCTATACCCTCTTAATTTAATTCAGGGTTGTGGCATTAGGGTTGCTGGAGCCTATCCCCGCTGCCAACTGGCAAAAGGTAGGGTAGACATTGGAGAAATAGCCAGTCCACCACAGGACCAAACTAGAGACAAATTAGGTCAATTTAAAATCACCAATCGACCTAACATGCATGTTTTTGGATAATGAAATTAAACTGGGGTACCCAGAGAGAACCTACAGGGAGAGTATGCAAACTCCACAGAGAACGGTGGGAGCTGGGATTTGAACCAGGAACCATCTACCTGTGAGGCGACTATCTTTGTAGGATGTTTACTAATAGCTAATTGCTTCTAGATAATTCCAATTTTTTGTCTACAGCATAATGTTGATTGTACAACCCTGTTTTCAAAAGAGCTGTGACACTGTGTAAAATGGGCCTAATGTGGTTTGGAATTGTCTTGCTGAAATAAACAAAGCCTCTCCAGATGAAGACATCATGCTGATAGCAGCAAAACTTGCTTCAAAACCTGTGTATATCATTCAGCATCAATGGTAGATTCAAAGATGTTTAAGGTCTCCATACCCTATGGGCTATTCTACTATTATTCTACTACTACTATTCTACCCACTGCCATCAAATATGGTGGCTTTTGAAGTGTGCGCAGTTAACAAGCTGAATGGCCCCTCTCCAGTCAAATCCCAGCACAATTTCCCATTGCCACATTTAATTAGCCATTCACAGCCTCACTGTTCCAGTCGTATGTACTTATACATGCTTGGCTTGCTCTGTGAGACAAGAACGTGCTTCTGGCTAGATCAGCTAAATTCCCAGGTCTGATAACTGAATAGCACATAATGACCACTGAGTCTGCAGAGAAGGAAGTAGAGTTTCTGGATGTGACGGCCCAAAGTACACGGCCAGTGTTTCGGTGAGTTTTTAACAGAGTGTTTTTTCCTTGCAACTGAAAAACTCAGCTTCTCAGGGATGTTCTTTTGAGACCTTGACTTCCTGCCAATAAACTCAACTAATAAATGAGAAAAAATCCCTTGCACCAATGCATCATCTGATAAACATTCTGCACCACTTTCAATTAAACATAGGATTTGAATACATGTCTTCATATGTAGTACATTTCACAAAGTCTTGCAACCCTTTTAAAAAGCGTGAATGTAAAAGTGTAACGTGTTTATCCGAATTTTTTTTATCAAAAAGTACGTCTTGAAACAGTCAGAAACCCTAAAATGTAAAAAAAAAAAACTTGCAATTATTCATGTCAATCCCAAAACTCAATCAACAGATTTTTCTCTTGTTAAAGCTGCCAAAACACAATCGACAAAGCTTTTTATAAATAATGCAGAAACAGATGAAGCATGAAAAACTCATTACATAACCTCAGAAATCATACAGACACACACACACACCCACCTACCACCAGAGAGGCAAACAGAGGCAGCTTGGCAGCGTGAGGCTGAGAAGAAGCATCCTCCAGTCTCTGATGCAGAAAGCAAGCAGTGGCAGAAGCATGTAGCCCACAGCGAAGAACAGACACACTCCCGCAGTGGAGAAAATTGTCCGAGCCCTTGGTCCTAATATCTCGGTGCCTTAACACATGTTGAAACACATGTTAAATTATACTTTTTTTTAAACAAATATATAGTATCATGGATATCATGATGAATAAGCTGAAAACAAAATAACTGATGTACCTAAGACGAATGCAGTCACATAATTGGAGATTTGAGCCAAGCCGACAACAAAAAACACGGCACAGAAGGCTGTCCAGCTCTGAGAGAAAACCTGAACGAATGTGGCGATTGTCTGGAGTGCTATTGTGACAAACATCACTATTTTTCTCCCAAATCTGAAATTTACACAAGGCACAAAAGATTGACCAAGTAAGCATTTTTCACATGTGGAAGAATGTAATTCATGACACAATTTAAGAGTCTGTCTGCTGTTACATTACTTCATTTAGAACTGACATTCCTCAACTTGTACTATGCCTTTATCTTTTTTTCACTATTTTTGTCTTACAGCATTTTTACTGTACAGTAGACTAGCTTCTCACCCCTCCTATCTGCTTTTATCTTGTGTAAATGGTAACTAGGTTGTGAAGAAAGCAGCTGCAGAGCCAGAGATTGTTCTCTCAGGTGTTGGTTGAGATGCAGATAAATGGCAAAGTAGGATGAACAGATGTGCTTAATTTATTAGATGACCCAAAACACAATTTAAGATTTAAGGGGTCCTGTACATCATCTTTAAGGAGAGATTAAGCTCTAAGTTTCCTAATTAAGAAGAAAACTTGAGCTATGTTGTTGAACAAGTCCCAATTTCTCTGAAAGATAACTAACCAGCAAGGTTCCCCCATCACATTTTGACCTAAATTGTTAAGTTTTCTGTCATTTTCACAGGAGAATACCACATATTATTCAGAAAACCATAAATCATCTTTACCACTAAATCATTTTTTATAAGCCACTGTAATTTTTTTAAAAGTTTATGATAATTTACTGTTAACATATAACCAGTTTGCCTTTACTGTAATTTATAGTAAAATACTACAAATATCTGAGTAAAGCATACATTATTTTTACAGTTAGTTGCTGTAAATTCATTGTATCATGACTATAATTTATGACATCATATGGTTCTTAAAGTTACTCTGTGTGTGTGTGTGTGTGTGTGTGTGTGTGCGTGTGTGTGTGTGTGTGTGTGTGTGTGTGTGTGTGTGTGTGTTTTAGAAGTAATCTGCTGTGAATAGATCACTAGTGGTACAACAGTAGTTAGCCAATGTGCTGAACAGATTTATTTCTGAACCCAAATCAGAACCTCCGCAGCATATGCAGGTCCTGTCCAGATAATGATCAAAAGCTTATCTGGTTCAAAGAAAATTCATTCAGAGAAATAGTGAAATCAATTTATGTATTTTGTTTTGTCCCTTTTAGTCAAGTTGTCATTGACTTCTGTCTGTCCTACTCAAACAGTTTGGTCACCACTGGCAGCAATGTTGTTAGTAAGCTGCCTTAAATGGATAACCACAGAAACCTAATGGAGACAGTACTGCCGGTAAGTAACAGTGAAAGAAACAAAAAGTCTAACAATACAAAGTTTAAGTAGCTGAAAGATCTAGTGACTCATTAACAGTGGGATAAATGGTGTCACGATGAACTCAAATGACTTTTGGCTGAGGGTTCAAGAGTACATACTGAATTTGGGCAATAAGAATGATTGGCTTACTCTAAGACTTCTGTTTTAATAGATCTGTACTGTCTGCATGGGATAGATCTGTACTATCTGCATCAATGATCATGTCTGTTTTTCTGTTATTTCTTAAACCACTAGTCTTTGTCCATAACCTGTCAGAGATCTGTCCTGAAATGAAGGAGCCAGTGAGAACACCAAAGAAAAAGCAAGAAGAAGTCAGTGGGTTCTTCCAGCTTTCATCACACACCAAGTCCCACTGCAAAACACACAGGCAAAAATAAACTGTACAGATTAAATTAGGAAGCGTAAAGTGCACAACACATGTTAAAATGTGACTGTAATATTCATGACTGTAACATTACTGTGGGAAAAGTTAGTTTACACCCAGTTTTCCAAGTTTGTGCTGAGGGCAGCTGCCTTTTGGAAAGCCCTATACACACACCTCAGTTATGATGGTAGATGTGTAGATGCTTTGGTCGTACTCCCATCCGTCGAGGCAGCCTTCTTTTGGTACATTAGACAGATTAACTTCAATGCCGGGTAGCAAGCCTCTTTCCGAGAAACTCACTACCTCTTCAAGCTTGAATCTGGAGCACCTGCTGGGCATTAAGGCGCCGCCGCGGCTCTCGTCCCTCTCCAGAGGGATGCTGCTGTTCCGCCATGCTGCGGTGAGGTTGAGGTGCGCGGGTACGAGGCAGCGGTGGGGCGGCGTGTCGGCGAGAAACACGATGGACAGGCCGGAGAAACCGTTGGGGATGACGCTTAGACAGAGCAGGAAAAAAACCTGCTGCTGGAAGCGTCCCCACTCTCCCAGGAAGGCGGTTTGAGCCTCATAGTTGGGTAGTTTGTTGGAGACTGAAGGCTCCGCGCACATGTTTCAGAAGAGTTAAGGAACACAAATGAATGAGTTCAGATTGGGCATTTCTGAAGCATTGGTTTCAGCCACAACACCATCCCTCCCACCACCCGCTGTAATATTTTTTTTTTTTTGCCTGCGGTTTTCTGAGTCAACCTCGTCTTCGAATGTTCTATCCGTGGGTTTAATGTCGACTAAACCATAATCAGAGTTGTCACTCTTCAAATTATTAACTGCTCACACACACTCGCCAATGCTGTTAACTTGTGTCAATGATACGTTGGTGTGCTTTCCCGGTCTTGTTCAGTGGAAGAAATGACAGATATTGACAGATAATGACAGTAAAGCTAAAAAGATGTGTCTTGAATAAAACTACCCCCACCTTTAATTAGATATATTAATTAAGGCTAAATATATATATATATATATATATATATATATATATATATATATATATATATATATAGCCTCTTTAAATGTAAATCTGATATGAAAAAATCGATTACACACTTTAATACATGATCAAATTATGGTTAAAAGTATCAAATATTACCAAAAGTAGTGAAGAGAGGTCCTGTATATAGAGAATGTACCATATTTCACGCAAAAATAAAACCAATGCTATATGTGTTGCAGTTCTGTTCTAAATTTCATCTGGTGTGAAAAGAAAATTTGAAACAGCCTAATCAGCTTTGTAGAGGTTAAATACGAGGTAGTCTGTCTTTGTCCACGTACTCCAAGTTTATTTAGTCATCTATACCACTGCTTGCTTTGTTTTGTGTGTATTATTTTTATATGCAAGTTCTTTATTGTGGAACCTGGCTAGTTTCTGCCCAATCAAACAGCATGTGACTTTTAAACTGCTGCATCTCTTTAAAATTCTTTTAACAGTTTTTTTTAGTCAGATATAAATTAGTCATGACTTCTAACTGCTTGTTGAACATTCAGTATCTGTTCACATTTGCAAAATGCTAGATTGGCATTTCCATTTAGCATAATTCAAAGTTTTAAAAGGAACTGTAAATCTGACCGACTGTCCTTAAAATTGGCTGTAACTTGTTGGAATATTCCTCCGTGGTCTTGAACCTTATTCCATCATACAGTTATCTCCCAACTGAAAAGAAAGAAAAAAAAGACCCAGGTTTTACCACATTGCTTACTTTCAAACAGAAAAGATAAATGTATGATACGTATGGTGGGCCTTTTTATCATTGTAATGGCTAATGCACTATCCATCCATCTATCCATTTTCTATAACCGCTTAATCCATCGGTCTGGTCCCGGGGGGGCTGCAGCCTAATCCAATGGTAATCCATGGTAAGAATACAAATCAGTTTTTTGGTTACACCTCCTTAAAACCTTCCCCCTCAGAGAAGCAGACGTTTTAGCCTGTCCAGTGCCTCATAACCTTACACTTAAGTTACAGGGTGGAGGCCTTATCTTGAACATTTCATAACAGCTGATTATGTGATGATGATGAGAACTTTATAGGGATTGAGAAATGGACTAGTGTGTGTAACTGACATATATGAAATGAGAGGGAGGATATCACTCTGTCCAGTAAATATAATGTAGCTAGAGTCTTCACTTTATAAGCTTGTAACAAAGAGTGGAGATAGTAGTGTTGTGGGGTGGTGCAACTAATTTAACTAATTTAAGGTAATAAAATCCCCACCAACCACAATTTATAACATTACTGTATATAGCTGGTTTAATCTGTTGACAAAAAGACAGACAAGAATCGAGTTCTCTAAAGGTTTTTGTTGATGTCAGATTATTTCTTGACTCTGATCAGCTGCCAAGAAACTCAAGGGAGTTTGATAAGCAACACCCAGCAACAGCAAGTGGTTTTATTTAACCTTTCATATATACGTGTGTGTGAGCAAGAGAAAGAGTGTGTTAATCTTTTCTTCCAGCCACAGAATGACTTTTTTCCCCAATGTTGTTCTGTAGAATATCCCCAAAAGATATTGGCATGCAGTCTTCCTTTTGATAGAGTAACATGTAAACTAACTGATATATAACCCATGATCTTATGTACTAGAGAAGCCGAATCATTTAAAAGATGCTCTAAAGTAACCCAGACCAAAACAGACACCCTTTATATATGTGCTGATTGCGTCTATGTGCTCTGCTTTCATGTCATGTGCATGCAATCGCAGTCACTAAAGCCTCTGACTGTGTGCCCCATGATCCTCTGTATCAGACCAGAAAAATCTGGTATTAAAGCTCATGTTAATGTTTACCAGACTGCTATATGCTTTTTCTATTTACAAAGAAAACAGGTCAGCAGATGCTGGTGCTTTTCACAACTTAAGTGATGTCAATTACTGATAAAATAAGTTCACTTTAGAAACTGGCAAATAGTATATGCATAATTTTTTTACATGTGCAGTCCATTTAAATCTTTACGATATGCGAATAAAGTCTGATCTAATGTGTTTGATCCTTGTTAATCAGAAAAGGGTGACATGTGTGCATGTTCCAGTGCATGTAAAAAGAATGTCAGTGGATAATCTGTCATTCAGTGTCTGTGTATACAGATGTTCATGTCATAAATTAGAATCAATCCCACATTTAGGACATTTTGGAATGACACACGATAACCTAAAAAGAAATATATTTATGGAAAATGCACTTATGAAACATCAAATCAGCTTCAGCTTATGCTCATAAATCAGCTGCCAGATGTGATTGGAGTCTGTCAAGCATCTGTTAAAGAAATCTTTATCAGTTTTCTCTGGAGAATAAAATACCTCAAAACAATGATTAATCCTGTCAAATATCAAAGTCCTCAATCAACATTGTGCAGAATACTAAATATAATATAATTGCAAATGGAAATAATGCAAATAACCTGTTATATCATATAGTGCAGTTGAATCTTTCCCAATTGTCTTTGGTGATAGAACTGATTAAGCGTATAAATAGGTGAGTCACCACTGATGTAGCAGTCAGATGAGCTCTCCAACTGATATGGCCACATAGGTCATTGTTCATTACCTTTGAAGTATCCCTCCAATAACTGACAGGATGGTTATATACCTTATGTAAGCATCTCAACATTGAAGCAGAAGGCTTTCATTTTAGAAAACCACAAAGTTCCCATAAAAAGTAAGCAGGGTTGTTTGATGGCGTAGTTGTGCACAACGCTTTCAACCATTGCCTTTGTATAAAATGAGATCAACACTAATGCTTGTTTTTATTTTCCATTTAGTCACTGACACAATATTGCTTTACTAAACCACTTTTGCCCCATTCCACTTGGATTTAGGCAACAAAATTAAAGACATTTTATTTACAACATAATTTACCACCAAGATACCATTTTGGTGGCTGCCTTGATTGCATTTAAACAAAACACCTTATGAGAAAATGTCTCTTTTTGGTTGGCTTTAGGGAATAACATCACTTGGTTAGGGTTAGAAATCAGAAAATTATTGTCAGGGTTAAAAGAACCATGATCATGGTTAGGACAAAAATTAATTACATTTTTTTTTAATGTTGCCTTTGACTCCATTTGTGCACTTTAATGCAGTTCTTCCATGCAGCCACTCGAGGCTGTGTATTCGTTGAACGTAATCGTAGGTCTGCTGCCTGTATGAACAGATAACATATGGGTATGTTTAGGCAAGTAGGACGGTCTCAGCGATTGTGGAAGTATTTGAAACCTTAAGCCCTAAAAAGTGGGACCTTGAAGAGCCATTTAAAGCAAATAGAAATGTATTTTAACCACGCAATTTAAATTTGACATTGTTAGCATTTTCTTATAATAGAACCAATACTGCAGACTGTGCATGAACTTGCTCTTTTAAAAAAAGTTGGGCAACAGATATCGAACAAGCGACACCCATCAGGATAAAAGCAGCTAGTTTTTCATAAGAAAGGTATATGAGTGCATCTCATAGCATAAATATAGAGGGATTTTTTCATTTTCTTTTCTTTCTCTTTTGCTATATTATATGACTCCTTGTTCAGGCAGTATGTAGAGTTTGACTAAATCTTCCAGTAGTAGGAAGGTATGCTACACCAACAAATCCAACACTCTTTATTAACTATTTGATCCTGCAAACACAACACATGTAGAGTGAAGCCCTATTCAGTTGAAGTTTATAATGTATACACGCAAACATCAGTGCACACAATGGCCAAGTAGAGAATATGTAGAGACTTTAAAAGTTCTACTTTAAACCCAAGTGTAGTTTTACATGGATTGGGTGCTTTAGTAGTTTATCTTTAAGATAGTAAAACAAACATACACTGTTGATACAGTTCCTGCTGAACTTTCCATAAAGGCATGCCTGTGTCCACAGTGTGTCCAAAAATACTCCAATAGGAGTCTTAATACTACTTAGCAACTTTTAGAGTACAGGCACGAGGGCGTCTTTGGAGTATTTAAAAGTGTGGAATGCTGTTTAGAGAAAATACCACAGTAGTGCAGGGGGGCTGGGTGCCAACAGTACAGTAGACTGGCCTCTCTGAAGCCTTAGATTATTTTAGTTCCACTCAATCAAATCACTGAGTGAGTGGTCTTTCATTCTGTAATCTTAGATAAATTTTCTCCTTTGTCTGCTTTTAAGAGAGGGTCGGTAAACAAGCCTTTACTGTTAGAGTCTCTCAGTTATTCTTTTTAGAGAGGGTTTAATACTCTCTGAGGACTGGAAATGGAGATTCTTTAAATGTGACTCCGTCCCACCGAGGGATCTGTTCATCCTACCCTAAAGAGAGCTCAACCCTACACCTTCAGTACTGAATTGAGGACTTTAAGAGGAACTTTACTCTGAAAACCAGTGAGGGCATTTTTACACAGAATGGGAGACTATGATGAAGACACTGCATTTCTAGGACAAACAGGTCCTTATTTCTGGGCCACATTCTTCCTCCTGAATACAGTTTTTGTGTCTACTGGATTCAATGGACTTTACATTATCTTTGCTGGAGCAGCTCCGAAACACCACTGTCTAATTCCAGATGTCAATCTGACAGAGGAGTGGAGAAATGCCATCATCCCCTTCACGCTAGAGGATGGTGAAGAGGTTAAGAGCCAATGCAGCAGATATAGGCTGGATGTGGTTAGAAATCTCTCTGCAGAAGGATATATTCCTGGAGGGGATGTTAATCTCACCAATCTGCAGCAGGAGGGATGTTTAGATGGATGGACATACAGCAAGGAGATCTACCAATCCACTATAGTCACTGAGGTTAGTATGGGTTTATTTATGTCCATTAAAAGCTCTGCTCCTTTTCCCACTTTATCATTTGTTTGAAAATCCCATCTTTCATATCTCTCACAGTGGGACCTTGTTTGTGACAACCAGTGGAAAGTTCCATTTGCATCCTCAACTCTTTTTGTGGGATATCTTGTTGGGTCCCTGATATCAGGACAGCTTTCTGACAGGTATTTCATCGTTATTATCACATCAGTTATCAATTCAGTTACTCTGAATGCACTCTTTAGAGCACAGGTCTGTCTTTATGTTACTGGAGGGGTCTGGTTAGTTGCCTTCAAAGGCAACAGCCCCATCTGCTGTTGATGTTCTGCTCAAATCGGATTTGCTACCTCTAGACTGAGCTGTTTTCTCTTCAGCATGGTCCTCCACAGTAAGCTCTTACTTGAATGCAGGCCAGCTGCCATGGTATTAAAATTCCTTGTTGAAGCATTGTTCCTCAAAGAAAGAAATGTGTATTTCATTCTATTTTCTAAATGCCTTTTTACTTCAGGTTTGGGAGGAAGAAGGTGGTTTTCATGTCTCTTGGGGCCCAGTGTCTGTCAGTCCTGCTTCAGTCATTCTCTCATTCATGGCGGATGTTCTGCATCATGTTCCTTTTTATTGGAGCTTCTCAGATATCCATCTACATTTCAGCATTTGTACTGGGTAAGCATTGTAAAATACTCCAATATGCAGGTATGGCTTTTACTCTTTGCTCACTCATATCTTTCAGTCACATGGCCTTCACTGAATACCATGCTTTTATGCTGGACAGGTACAGAAGTGTTGAGTAAAACCATGCGAGTTGTCTTCACAACGCTCGGGGCCTTCCTGTTTTATTGCATTGGTTATATGACACTACCATGGATTGCATATGGCATCAGAGAATGGAGGACTCTGCTTGCTGTTCTATCTGCAACTTCTGTGGCGTACATCCCATTGTGGTGGTATGTTTCCTATAAAATGCATTAATTTTTCAGCTTATATTCAAGTAAAGCTCCCATTGTCATACACAGTTTAAAAGCAAACATAAACTTTGATATTGCAGGTTTATCTCAGAGTCTCCTCGATGGCTGATTACTCAGGGCAGAGTGGCAGAGGCTGAGGTCATTGTGAGAGACGCTGCAAAGAAAAATAAAGTTGAGGCACCACTTGTAATCTTTAAGGAATCTGAGGTGAGGCATCTGTATCAACACTGTTATTTATTCAATACAAAACTAAGAAATTGATTTTAACCTGTAGGTTGACAGTGAGGATTTTTCATCATTGGACACACAAATGTTGTTTCTTTATGTGATTGATTATAATGAGTGTTCTATAACCTGTATCCAAATATAAAAATGTTTCTCCAGAGACCTCTTGGAAATGTTTTACTGGCTCACTTGGGGGGTTTAATCCTCCCAATTAATTAAAGTCTATGTATAAGTAGTCTGAGTCAAGCTGACTCAAAAGTACAGTGCAAATGTCTGAAATGTCTCCTTGAATTGCCAAAAAAGTTCCCATGAAACAGCAAATGAAATGCTACTTAATTCGCCTTTAAGAACCGCTGACAGAAGCTTGGGTGGTGTGTCTCCCCATGTTTTCTTGATGCTGAAACCTTTAATTAGAAATTGGAATTCCATCATTTGTGGAGAAAAAAATCATACATAATCCCATTTGTTGAATCAATTGTCCCATAAACAAAACAGATTATGATATATTTGAGAAATTCTGTGTGAACATGTGCATACTGGATCATCATTTTCACACTGTGCTTTTAGATACAAGAAAGGTCTCCAAGCAGGAAGTACACCATGCTTGATATTCTGAAATCCAAGAAGATTAGATGCATCACTCTGATGTGTCTCCTTTTGTGGTGAGTGTGGTCAACACAAAGTAATTGTCGTGTATCACAATTTTAAACACATTCATCCTTCATAATTTATTTGGTAACAAAAAAAAGTGCACATGCCTTTAATTCTGGTGTTATTTTTGTCTTTCCAGGATGGCAATAAACATAGGGTATTTTGGATTGTCCCTCAACACCTCAAACCTGAGTGGCAACCCCTTCATGAACTGTTTTTTATCGGCTCTTAGTGAAGTTCCTGCATACATAGTTTCAACTTTGCTACTGAGGAAATGCCCAAGAAGACCACTACTGTCAACATTCCTCGCCATCGGAGGGGGTGTTCTGCTGCTCATCCAGTTCATCCCTGACAGTGAGACTTATTTTATCTCTCCATAACAGCATATACATAACATATCATTCACCACATATTACTGCTGCTGTGTGGTTTAATCTTTAGGAATGCATATCATTAGTAGGCCTGGTCATATGTCTTTTCACATTCACTCTAAAATGTTGTGGAATAGAAGAAGAAAGTATTGAAATATAGCTATGTACTTCAAGATCATGTATTTAGATGCAGTGTATTCTTCAACTGGCAATATATGAGTTTCTGAAATAACAGTTTCAAATAAGTACACCTTAGAAGCTATAATACAGTTTATAATGGCACAACAGATGAGTAAGATAAGTCAGGTGAAATTGTCAGAAATACGGAAATATGGTAAATATATTTCTAGCACATTCTCTGAGTAGACCAATGTATTAATTAAAACATGTTACATTTAATTTGGTTAACTCAGAAAAACATTACTAATTTTCTTTTTTCTCATCTCTAGATTGGAGATAAATCTTTCTCATGTAATCAGTTCCGTGTATATAGTTAAGTTAAAGAAGAATTATATCCTCACACAATTCTTTTTTACATCTCATAACATAATGAAACTGTTTTGTGCCCATAATGCAATCTGATGCCATAGAGATAAGTCATTGAAGGAATATGTTTTTATCAGAATATGGTTATTCAGAGGATTTGTGGGAAGTCAGTATCTTAGCTCTAGGAGGCAGCGGTGCATTCTGGAGAATTAGATGGTTTTTCAACAGGCGAGTTACAGCTAAAAGTTACTCAGAATGGGACCACCAGAAAAGGAAACTTCTTGCAATTTAGAACTGCTCAGACATAAAACAAAATTCATAGCAGATCAAGCTGATGCTAAATTGTGGTAGGACAATTTTTTTTTTTTCATTTCTCCATTGGATACTTAAACGGAGTGGATCTGCACAACAAATTCCATATTCCCACACAGCATTGCACCTTCATTTATTTTGTAATTGTGTTGCTATACAGATCTTCTGCGCTTGTGAAAGTGTTAACAAGGATCTGATGCAGGAGTGTGATGTAAATATCCACAATATAGCCATCGCTTGAAGAGCTATAATATATTTTTGGTTTGAGTTGTTTTACCTTCTGGTAGAACCTTTCTGAGTAGCTTTTAGGTTTAGTCATTTACAGGATTCTCCAAATGAAGAGTACTCGACTGGTGTCTGCGGCAGGCAAGACAATGGCAACTTACAAGTACTTTATGGAGTACCTCGAAAAAAGTCCACTCTCTCCACATCTTCTCTAACTCTGATCTGACATGACATTGCATGCTGAACATATCTAAGGGGTATGTGTTTTCTTGCCGAAGTTCAACCAAATTCTGTATAGTTTCCTGACTGAGTCAGTTTGTTTGTTGAATTCTTCTTTCAATCTTCTACCCCTCCTGTTCCTTTTCACTGTAAGGCTATTGGTCCCCGCGAGCGGCTCACAGAACATCTCTTCCTTTTATCAACCTCTCAAAAATATCAAGCACAGTCATTTTTGTGGGAATCTAGGATATGTCTCCAAGCCTCACAAATCACAACTTTGAAGCATTTGCACAGCAACTAATACACCAATTGGTCGCAGATTTGGGCTATGTGTCTCCAACCTTTATAATTACATTAAAGGTAGCACCTGGCATACTGGGATGTTGTGACAGGTGTTTGCACCTCTGACTAATCTGTCTCTGTCAAAACAGCCATAAGTTTGAGAATTTAGTGTCCTAGTGACCAACCCAACAGGTAGCTGATCCTGGGCATGAATCTTGGCATGCTAAATTTGTGATGTTGCGTTCTGGCATGATGGCTGTAGAGCTTTTGGTTCTTGTGGGTCTGGATGGCTTTGCTCTACTTTATCTCATGGATGCTCATGTGGATTTGGATCTGGAGAGTTTGGAGGCTGAGATCGAAACAAGACAAATATTAGAACTTTGCTGAGTTATTTGAAATAAATCAACCAGGAAAGTCTTTGGTGAAGTTTTTTTTTCTTCTACAGTATATGGCACAGAATAACACAAAAGTCAGTTCTATGGTGGAAGCTTCAAAGATCGCATTGATCATACACCTAATATACATAAGCAAGCAAACATTCCATAATTATCCTTGTGTGTATGATAGACAAAGAATCAGAGTGTCCCTGATTATGAGAGCATTCTGTTCCCAGCACAGCTGCATTCCATTTCACATTATGAGTGCGACTAATGCTATCTAAATTAACATAAAGGTCCGACAGACTCCTCCAAATAGCAGTGTCAGCTCACATGAGCAGGTACATTTACAAAGTGAAATCATGTTCTCATTAATCCCCAGTTTATAATGAAAATAACAATAAAAAAGGGGGAAAATTCAGAAGAATGTTAAGGGAATACATAAATGAAAGCTGTTCCACTTCTATTGATTTTCAACATGTTGTTCATAGGATGTTAGAACTATTTTGTCATGAGTCAGTTTTCCCCACAGATGTAACAACCACAACCTTCACCCTTCGTCCAGCCTCCGCACCCACCTCCAGGTCCAGCCCTCTGGCTATAATTCCCAAAGTGATCCCCTCAGAAACCAGACAGAAGCTGAAGAAAAACAAATATGTCTAATCAGTCTTCATTTTGTAACACTTCCACAGCATATGAGCCCGATTTCTTACCAAGCTTCTGATGTTCGATCTGATGCAAGTTCGCTGTTTACCATCTCATCAGATTTTTTAAACAAAAGTTTTTTATTACACCAATGATCTCTGGTTTGCAGCCATTCAAGAATGCTGTCTTTAACTGTATTCCTTTGGTTCAAAATGGTTAAACACCTGGAGAAAAAGATTATGTCGCTGATCTGACCTAGTGATACTTTTTGGTGAGTCTTTCATTTCTTCGAGAAGCCTGGATGCTTCACCATGTGGACCTTGAGGTGGTGGAGAGGCAGGTAACATGAAGGTGGTCTGTCAAGGAGGCATTGGGGGGAGAGGATCTGGATATATTGGTGGGTTGGGGTGCAGTCTGAAGTGTTCTGGGTCATCAAGTTGATTAGAAAACACTTCACTGTCTTTAGGCTCAGATAAAAGGATTAGTTTTGTTTGCTTTTTTCATAAGTTTCCATCAGTTTACTAATGTCAAAAGAATAGAAATTAAATATAAAACTGTTTGCTCTGTCTTACCACCTCAGCCCTTCATTATGTTGCTCTGGCGCTGGAAATGACTGGAAAGTTCGGCTTCACCATGGCCTTCAGCACCGTGTATATCTACACCGCTGAGATCTACCCCACTGTACTAAGGAATGTTGGCATGGGAATGTGCTCTTCTGCTGCTCGCATTGGCAGTATCACAGCTCCTTATGTCATCTATTTAGGTACGTGAATGTGCTGTATTTCTTGCAGAGATAATGCAATGTCATAAAAGAACAAAATTCTCTGCACATATTAAGAACTCATTATGTCTCTTCAGTTTATATGTACTGAAGGGAAACCATGCCATGTACTAAAACAGACTTTTGCTTCTTTGTTATTCACAGGTACATATAATAAGGTTCTACCTTACATTTTGATGGGAAGTCTCACAATCGCCTCCTCTGTGGTTAATGTTTTCCTACCAGAGACACTGAATAAAGATCTTCCAGAAACAGTGGAGCAAATGCAAGAATGTCAAGGGTATGTGCATTTTCCCTAAACTCAAACTTGACTGTATGCGGCTAACACACTAAGTTACCACATGAAGACTGGATTATAATATTGCAGTGGGTTATGTCCTTCAAAGTGCTGTACAGGGAAAGAAAAAACTACATTTCTAGTCTACTCATAACATTGCTCGAGTTAATGATAAGACAATGGCATTTGTTATCTCCTGAACAAAGCAAGAACAGTATTTCATGTTGGTTACCTTCAAACTGATAAAATAAATACAACATGTGAGCGATGAAGATAGAATAAAGAAGTAAAAAAAAAGGTTATACCTTGACAAAGGTTATACCAGATGGTATAACCTTTTTTTTATGTCATCTGCCATTTACAGTATTTATCAGTGCTTTTGATAAGGCCTTTTTAGCAGTGCTTTCTCTGTTGCAGGTTATGCTGTGGGTCCAAAGAGAGGAAATATTTTCAGAATGGAGCAACACGCAACACACCCATTTCACATGAGGGCAAATCTGAAGTGCAAACTCTCACATAGTTCCCTTTGTTTTGCTAAAATCTGAAAATGAATGTGAAAAATTATTATTCAGGATCCAGAAGTGCTTTGCTCAGAATTTTTGTTGTTATTTTTACTTAGTTGATGTTTGTTAATTCAACACATTTTCTATAATGTTACCAGGTGAAATACAATAAAACATTTTGTATGAGATTGAAATGCATTTTATCTAATGGGTCATAAATTTTTATCTGATATCGTTCATTAAAAAATAAACATGAAAACATTCTAAGTAGAGAACCTCACTATATTTTCATATTCCGTATCAGATATATTGCTGTTGTTGCCAGTGAAGAGACCACTTCAGTCATTTAGCTTTATAATACATCACGACTAACACCAACTGTCGGTCAGCTTAGCTTAGCATCAAGACGGGAAACAGGTGTGAATATGTAGCCTAACTTTGTTAGTAGTTTAATACTTTGTCTACCAGGAGGTCTCACTAATTAACATACATTCTTCAAATTGTTGTTATTTGTAACTCTGTACAACATGATCTACATAAGCCAGTGGGTAAGTATACAAGTTAATCCAAATCTTAAAGTTATGGTTGGAATTCAAGCTTTGGATTGCAGATTGATATTCCTGCAGGTTGAAAGACCTGAATAATGTTGTATTAATATTCAATAGAAGGTTGCTGGGTCTCCTCCACGACAAAAAGGGACAACTTAACACTTTTGGGAATAATGTGGATTCTTCATTGTGACTGAAAAAAAGATTCTAGAAACGTGTGTAAAATTAAGAAGTCATTACTATAACAATTTAGTGAATAATATAAGACACACACAGCTCTGTTACATTGGGGAATAGTTATACAGTTCCCTGTCTGCCGCTCTATTCCAAGGCTGTATTCTTGATCTTGTCAAAATCATAATGAGTCCTGGTTTGCTGTCCCTCAGGACTTTGGTCCTCTGTATTAGTTTATGAACAACCACATCTGAGCTCTAATCTCTTCATCTTTAAACTGTTAAACTGCAATAAACTACTTGTGAGTTACTGAAAAATACAGCGAGAAGGAACTTCATTACTGTTTTATCTGTTCTTGAAAATGATTTACCATCTTTTTAAGGGTTTCTTAAATGATTTATTCTTCCTTCACCTGTCACATCTTTATCATATGTTCATTACTCGTGTTTCGTAGGGTGTTTCTAAGTCTAAAACTGTGGTGTCTTCTTTATCAAAAACAGCTCAATTATGTCTAGATAAAAGAGTGCTACAAAAGGTTTTACTGCACTGTACAGAATTGTGTAACCTCCCCCATTTAGCAAGGGGAGGTATTTAAAACGTGAGCTCAACTTCACATTTCACTTGCCGTCTTGGCATATCACAGAGTAGGAGAGCACACTTTCGTTCATACTCACAGAGCACCGGCTTGACTTCTGCTCTTATTCTTTAACTATCTAAACCTCTGTGAGGTAATGGGCAGCATCAAGATCAGAGACTATGACTCCATCACATCTTTCCTTGGATCTTGGGGACCCTTTCAGCGAAGGGTTTTTTTTGCACTGGCGATCAGCATCCTTCCAAATGGATTCACTGGCATCTATATAGTATTTGTGGGTGATACCCCACATCATGAATGCTATATTCCTGAAAACTACAGCATCAGTGAGGTGTGGAGAAACGTGACAATCCCACTGGAAACAATTGATGGCACTACAAGACGCAGCTCGTGCAGGAGGCTTCACCTGGAGACTGTCAGGAATTATTCTCAAAATAATTTCATCCCAAATGTGAACGTGAATGTGAGTGAAATTCCTTTGGAGATGTGTCAGGATGGGTGGACATACAGCAAAGAAATCTACCTCTCAACTATTGTCACAGAGGTAAGCAATAAGTCACAAATTAACCTTGAGTATTTATTTCTTTATGTTTGTTTGTTGACTTTCTAGGAGATAAATTATTCAAAGTTATTTGATTTAAAGTCACGGTTGTTTTTTGTATGATGAGAAGGGGAAAAGGTGATACACTTGAACCTCAACTAAGAGGAAACTAACTTTTTTCGATGATTTATTGAGAGAAAATAATAGTTTCAATAGTCATCCGTGAAAATTATTACACCTTTGGTCTCAGAATCTGGTGCCCCTGTAACAGAAATGAATCGGTGTAGACTAAACATTTGTACTGAGTATAACAATACTAGATTTTAGTATGAAATCAGACAATATCATTTTTTACCGATGTAATCCTGCTTCCTCTGTAAAGCTGTGTGTATTTCTTCCGCTCTTCATAAGGTGCAGCCGGCCCCGTATCTTTCCCTCTGTTTTTGTCAGCGCCTGATTCCAACTTTCCTTCACTGTTATGCCTAATATCAGACCTCTGACTACACGTGCTTTGTATCAAGCACGCGCTTTTTACTGCGCTTTATATGCTTTTAAATCACTGAAGTCCAAAGCGGTCCCATCCTTCTCCCTCAAAGCCGTCCACCTCTCATGATGTAGCTTCAAACCATGCGCTTATGGTTATAACCAACTATTTTTTCACTCAATGATTAATGTGTAATTGAAAATGTCAGACAGCCTTTTTTCTGCTGATTTAGAATTTTGTAGATCATTGAAAGAAACAAAGAATATTTTGTGCTGACTAGATGCTTTTCTTTAGTCGATTGTTTTGACCAGAGTTTTGCAGGAACTGTAAATCATGCTGTCCAGAAGACTTTTCTCTGCCGTGACTCACCAAACTGTCTTTATGGATAATTTGAACCTGAAAACACTCAGTTATTGAACTTGGACAAAGTCACCGAACAGAGAAATGTGTTTTATTTCTCTGTGCCATCTCTAAACCTTTCTGACATAAAGATGTATAGCTTTACCTGTTAAAAATATAAAATGCTGCAGATAACAGGCGTGGGTTCTCTCCGGGTACTCCAGCTTCCTCCCACCGTCCAAAACATGCATGTTAGGTTAACTAGTGTCTCTAAAATTGTCCTTAGGAGTGAGTGTGAGTGTGCATGGTTGTTTGTCTCTGTGTGGCCCTGTAATGGACTGTGGACCTGTCCAGGGTGTGCCCCACCTCTCGCCCGATGACACCCCCAAGAAATGGTTGAGGATTCAACCATTTCTTCCCTTGATCATCATGGGAAGTGTGAGCTTACTGGAAGATGAAATGGACAAGCTTAGAGCCCTAATGACGATATCAGGAAGGCAAAATATATATTTTTTTTTCATCAAGACATGGCTGCAGGAACAACTCTAACACCTCTCCACTCAACTTTAAGACTATATGGGCAGACAGAGACTGCAGACAGCAAAATTTATGTCAGGCATTCTGCTCCTGAGTGGAAATTGCTGGGGAAGCTAGTCCAGGAGAAATTTAGTAATTTACAAATTTGTAACTGAATTATTAAGAATTTTACTATTCAGTTACTTCATCAGGTCCTCTGACAGAAACAATACTCCTAAATATAACCCATAAGCGCATCCTGTAAAATACTACTCCTACAAGTAGTAGGAAGGAAATATGATCTATATGAGGATTTTCAAAGTGGAGCAGCTGTCATTTTGAAGGGCTTTATTTTAGAAATCAGCACATCCCTACATCTCAATCAATCAATATATTCATAATACAAGCTTAAGACCAGTATATGAACTCAGGTTGTTTAGTTTGTTAAGTTTGTTAAGTTACTTAAACATACTCATGTAAGGTTGAAAAAGCTCTTTATTATGACTAAAATGTATGCTTTTTACAGTTCTACCGTCACCCTCGTGGATGCTATTTTGCTGGCTGCTATAAGTACATGTAAACACAACACTTTACAAAAACACTTCATCACTTCCTGGTTGGGTTTAGCTAATAACCTTCATTAAGGTTAGAAATGAAATAGAATGAAAACCTATTGGTTCAAATTTAAAACATCATGTTTAAGATTAAAATGTATTATTTTTGTAACACACCCAGACCTTTCGTTGGAACCTTTTTCACAATTCAAATGCAGTTGCTCACTTTACCACTAGAGGCTGCCCCATGGGGACATATATGGGCAGGGGACAGTCTCAAGCATTGACATCCTGTTTTCTGAATGGTTTAGAGAGTTTGGTAGATCTTGTCCTGACAACAGCAACAGCTCTCAATAAGAGAGAGAAGCTAAATCTAGATGTACGAGTTTTAAGAGATTTTATACTTATGTTGAATCACAGAATGTGATTTTATGGATTTGATGGTTGTTTTTATATAAATAGTTCTTTAATCTACTTACATTATCATTAGGACTGCAAAATTCATATATCTGTTTTTGTATATCAACTTTATCAGTAATGTGGCATACAGAGCCATCAGTGATATACCCACATTGTTATTATTTATATGTTTAATATCACTTGCATTAAGTATAGGTCATGAGTGTGCTGAAAATTGTCTGTGTGTTGTCTGCTCGGGAAAGGTTCGCTTATTGTTTGACAAATGTGGTGATCCAGTGTCTAAGTCTCACCAGCAGATGACGGTCCGGAAATAGGCTATCAGTTGATAGTACTCGTTGCCTAGCAACCGCGAGCAAGCATAAGGCTGGAGAAAGCTATGAGCCGGTGTAAAGAGCCCGGACTGTTCGTGTATTGTTAATAGATAAATAAATAAGTTAAGATAGATACATAATTGATTTCGTTAATGTGATCATTTTGGTAGATATGAATGGCTGATTGTGTATTGGAGAAACAAATTTTTCTGTGCTATGTGAATACGCTGTGAGAACGAGAATACACACCTGAGTGTGAAAATGTGTGTGGCATAACGTTGATAAATAGTATATATTTTTTGCTTTTTGCAGAACAAAAATAAAATACTTTTTACCACGCTACAGTAACTTTACAAGAGGATCAAATGTTTGCTAGTTAAAGTACAGTATGTTTATTGCAGAAAAAAAAAACAATGGACTTATTTATCCACATGACTGTGAATGACTGGAAAATAGCAGAAATGCAGTTATAACTGTACAGAGCTGGGCAGATATAATGGCAGAAAGCTAACATTTGCAAAGAATAAATCATTGATTGTCAGGATGAACAGATGAAACACTCACTATGCATTAACCCGCATAACCTTTATAGTCTTTATAGCACATGGAGCATTTATTCCTGAAACATTAAAACAAAATTGCCATTTAGATTGAATCATCTGAACTCATGATATTGTTTTTCCATCTTGTTATGTTAACGTACAGTAGTTTCTTGTCTGCAATCTATACATTACATATATATCCTTGTATATTCCTCCTACTATAATATCACAGTCTATGAGGCTTAGATCATTCTGAAAAAGAAATGTGACTCAATGATTGAGAAAATGTGTTGTTTTTGCAGTGGGACTTAGTATGTGACGATGCATACAAAGTGCCGCTGTCCACCTCCATTCATTATGTTGGTGTGCTATTTGGAACCATGATATCAGGCCAGATGTCTGACAGGCAAGTACTGTACATAATATTTTTTGGAAGTTTTTGGAAACAACCCAATTTTTTCTGTTTGAAATAAGCAATATTTCTTCCCCAGGTTTGGGAGGAAGCCAGTACTCTTTGTCATGATGGCTCTTCAGACTGTGGGACTTGCAGCACAGATCTTCTCACCAAATTGGGAGATCTTCTGCCTCATTTTCTGTGTTGTGGGTGCAGGGGGGTTCTCCAACTATACCATTGGATTTGTGTTGGGTATGTTTTTTTTGTACAGTAAATGATGCAGTATTTCACATTGCTTCATCTGATTTCATATGGAGGACCTGGTGGGAGGTGTATACTGAAGCCAGGTCTCACATTTAAGTACAAATGAAAAGGGTGAGAACCTCCCACGTACTTATTTTTTAATCATGTCACATGTTAGTGATTCACAGTATAAAAGTAACATTATCTGGAGATGTGGATGGTTATGGAAAACTGAATCCATCTTTTAGCTTTTGTACGTACAATTTTATTATGTACGCTTTTAAAAATACAATAGATTTTGTTCTTAAGATATTCAATTGCATGTGAGTAACTAAGTAGTATAAATAAAGTATGTGCTCTCACACACTTCCACATACACGCATGCTCGCGCGCACACACAAATATTCTATTTCCAGCAATAAACCAAAAAAAGTCGAAGTCCATCTTTAACGTATGGCTCCTACAGGATCAGAAACTCTCAGCCCAAGAACTCGAGTGGTCTTCTGCTCCCTGGGAGTTTTTATGGGCTCAGCTGTAGGGTACATGGTAATGCCTCTAGCAGCCTACTTCCTTCGTGAATGGCGGCTGCTGATGATTTCAATGGCAGCCTCTGGACTCATCTACATGCCTTTGTGGTGGTAAGGATATTCATATGTTGAAACTTAATATTTCATTAATCAATAGGTTAGAACAAGTAGTGAATTTTGTTATAACGGTTGTGTTTTTGTCTCTATTTTCTTATGTTTTATTTGGTCAAATTGAATGGACAGCTGTGCCCAAACTTTGGACTGGTACTGTGAGATTTAGCAGAGGAAGTTGCATCTTTATGTCTCTAGCATAGCCTCGAATAGACAAGTCAAACACTGCCTTTAGAGAACAACTTTTACTGTTCGTTATTTATTTTTTTGTGGGGGTTTTTGTTATGGAATCACCACATTTGGATGATGTTCATTCAGCTTTTTTATATTGTGAAAAATTAACAAAACATAGACTTTACACAAAACGATATTTATTAAATAGCAAAACATTCTGACTTTGTTAAACTTACCTATAAAACATATTTCTTTAAAAAATCATTTATCTTTTTTTTTCCAGAACAGGTAGTATAAATATGCAAATGAAAAGATGTTGGTTGTTTCCAGTCGGCTGTGTCTAAAATTTGGAGCAAGCACAAACGAAATGGGAGGGTTGTAAAAGGGAAACATACAGGTTGACCAAGGACACAGAAAACTCACAGTAAAATGCCTGGAAACACAAAATGTGCAGGAACTGAAAAACAAATGGGCAAAACAAGAGTCAATGCTTCCACAATCATGGATGATGAGGGGTTGATGTCAGTTAAAGGTGTTTGTTTCAGGCAAAACAATGTTTTCAGAAAACTGTAACTCAAGAGTGACTTATAGAGGGTTTGGCAATGGTGCAGCTTCTCCTCTGAATGAATCCTTGGATTTGGTAGTCATCCCTTATTACTTGAGTCGATAACTATCACGTTGTTTTTGTAGTACCCTCAGGAACATAACACCGACTATTCAACAAGCTTACGCTTGTAAAAGAAATTACATTTGTACAATTCAAAATTCACCGTTGCTTTGTTTTACACAATCAATATTCGCTTGGCTTGCAAAAAGTAATTATTCTGGCAATATTTAGGCTATACACTAGTGTTACATCTGGTAAACAAATCAAATTTCACATGCTCACTGTTGTCTCTCTTACTTTCAAAGCCACATCTGAATGAAGGAACATCAATGGAAAAGTGACTGACGTCTGAATGATTGAATACTATTGCTTTAACAGATTGTTCAACCATTGATGTTATATACACTACCCATCCAAAAAAAAAGTCCCACACTTAAATATTTCGTTGGACCACCTTTAGCTCTGATTACGGCACTCATTCATCGTGGCATCGTCTCGATAAGCTTCTGCACTGTCACAATATTTATTTGCAAAGATCTTATAGGGATGATGGGAGAGTCGGACCACTCTGCAGAGTCTTTTCAAGCACATCCCAAAGATTCTCAATGGGGTTGAGGTCTGGACTCTCCAATCCATGTGTGATAGTGATGTCTCATGCTCCCAGAACCACTCTTTTACAATTTGAGCCCAATGAATCCAGGAATATGGTAGAAAAAATCCACTGATGGAACAACCGGGTCTTTCAGTATATTCAGGTAGTCGGCTGACCTCATTCTCTGGGCACATAAAGTTGCTGAACCCAGACCTGACCAACTGCAGCAACCTCAGATCATAGCACTGACACCACAGGCTTGAACGGTAGGCACGAGGCATGATGGGTGCATCACTTCATCTGCCTCTTTTCTTTAGCCTGATGCACCAATCATTCTGAAACAGAGTAAATCTGGACTAATCAGACCACATGACTTTCTTCCATCGGTCCAGAGTCCAATCTTTATGCAAATTTAAGCCTTTTTTCCAATTAGCCTCACTGATAAGTGGTTTTCTTAAGGCGACACAGCTATTTAGTCCCAATCCCTTGAGCTCCCCCTTCGCATCGTGTGTGTGAAAATGCTCTTACTTTCACTATTAAACATAGCCGTGAGTTCTACCGCTGTTTTTTTACAATTTGATTTCACCAAATGTTTAAGTAATAGCCGATCACGATCATTCAAGATTTTTTTCCAACCACATTTCTTTCTTGAAGATGATGGTCCCCCACTATCCTTCCGGTTTGAAAAGAATGCATTGGACAGTCCTTAACCCAATTTTGGTAGTTTCAGCAATCTCCTTAAATGTTTTCTTTGCTTGAATACGTGCCAAAAAATCTGACCCTTCTGAAAGAGAACAGTTTAAGAAATGAGAAGCTACTCACTGCATCAGTTAGAGTTAAATGACTTGTTGCCAGCTGAAACATAGTCATCCACAGATTAATTAACCAATGGGATGGTCTTACCTATTTTCTTAGTTAAATCCAGATAGCAACTTTTTTTGGACGGGCAGTGTATGTTGCATGTTACTATGGCTTAAGAAAGACTCAGAAACTGGGATGAATAAGTTTTGGTTTGAGTTAGGGGTCTGCAACTGATTGATATCAGCATTCTTTTTTTTAAACACAACAAACAAGCGTTCACTTTCACCTATCATCAAGTATATCTCTTGATTTAAACATTTAAACATCTTGATTTAAACATTTAAACATCTTGAATTAAATATCAATCTTCAATGCCCCCAAACATCAGTTTAGATTCATTCAGATAATTTGATAGTGTGCTCAAATTCCTTGTCAGGTGTATTTATATGATGTGAGTGTATCTTCAGATGATGTTTCTCTTTCCAGGTTAATCCCAGAGTCCCCTCGCTGGTTGCTTTCTAAAGGAAGAGTAAAAGAGGCTGAGGCTATACTAAGAGAAGCTGCAGAGAGCAATAAAGTAGAGGCTCCACAGGCTATTTTCACGCAAGTTGAGGTATCTTTATCAGCAAGCACATGATCATCATAAGTTAAGTGTTTTGCTCAGGTGATCAATTCTAGCCCATTACATCAAAATATGGAAATACCACAAACAATACAAAAATACAGTTCATCTCTTTGAGTTGCAAAAATCTTGTTGATTTCATATTTTCATTTTCAGTTTAATTGCTGAGACAATTCCTTCTTGTTTTCTACAGATTGAACATGCTTTGGCTATGAAGGATGAGAAAGTTAGCATTATGGCCATCCTGAGAAGCTGCAACATCACATGTATTACATTGCTGTGCTCAAGTTTGTGGTACGTCCTCAGCTGCCCTGCATGACATAAATCCCTAGCCCTTAATTCAACAGCCCCACTGAAAGTGTTGCTTATAATAGACGTGATTACAGTTACAGTTGAACTGTTTGCGTTCTGTATGTATAAATGTGAGTTTCTAATCTTATGTTTTTTATTTGAATTTCTTGACAGGATGATCATCACCATTAGTTACTATGGTTTAATCCTCAATACTTCAAACCTGCACGGGGACCCTTACCTAAATTGCTTCTTGTCTGCTGTGGTAGAGGTTCCAGCATACTTAATTGCTTTGTTGCTGCTCCAGTATTGCTCCAGGCACTTCTGTCAGTCTTCAACTCTTTTTGTTGGAGGTGTGATGATCCTCTGTGTTCATCTCATTCCAATAGGTAATGCTCAAATCTATTTAAAAAGGATTGTTGATTACTGAGACTTGATAAATGATGGGTTGTGATAGATTAGCATAATTCTATAGACTTAAACCCAAAAAATGGAATGAAAGCACATTGAAGGGAAAAGTTGGCCTCTTGTGTTTTTTGTTGTCAAAGGGTGTATTCTAACCAAAACCCTAAAGGGGTACCAACTGTATCAAATCGTGATGCAAAAGCCTCCAGCCCAAATGTCCATCTGGTCATTGCATTGTTACTAATAGATTAGTAATGAGTAGAAATTGCATATTTTATATACCAATATGTGACTACATTTTGATAAAGTGTAGTCATGCAATATATATAGAATCTGTTTATCTGTGATCTGAGGTAGTTCTCTTCTCTAGGGCCATTATCATACAAGAAACATCAATACATATTATTTATTTCATTGGATGTTGGGATTAATTGTAATATATTTCAGTCTCATGTGCTTAGACAGATCATCATTAGCAGAAGATACATTTTAAAATGGCTAATGTCCAGAAGTAGCTTTGTAATAAGACGCCAAATCGTGTGACTTGTTAATACTACGTGTTCTTTCAGACATTATATTGGGATGGGACTCCACCTTGTGCATTTACCTAAACCTTCCTTAACCAGTTACTCAGTCATTCTAACACCATGAAAGAAGTATTAATCCTATATATATACATATATATATCTTGTGGCTGTACAATATCAAAGGTATGATCCACCAGTGTCACCATATGGGGTCCATATGAGGCTGCCCAAACCGTAATTGTTTTCCTTAGCATAACAAAGGAGTTTAGTAACCAAACCCAACTTAACATATGCTTCAAATTAATTACCTAAAATACCCTTATTACCATTCTAAATAGAAACAGTTTAAGCGGGGTTTCTTAGCTAAAAGTGTTGCAGCAGTGCCAATACCTCAAGGGAGTTTATAAATTCACTACAACAACTTTTTAATTGACTTTAAATTGACATTATTTCCATTATAACAGTATCTAATGTGTTAAAAAAAAAAAACATTGCAAGTAATGCAGTATGCATTAAGGGTTAAGTATCGGTTCAAATGAAAAACTGTTTAAGAACTCTAAATCAGTTCATAAAGTGGATAAAAGAAGTGGTTGTAGCCCTCAAGATGCAAAAATGTATGTGGATGTTGTAGTGATACTCGTATTGTAATTGTATTAACAAAAACAAACAAAAAATAGGTTTATGAATGTCACTGAAAGTTACCTGGCGAGTCTATGCCCCTGGTACCTTTCACAGGCACTTTTACTGAGAATTGCCCTCTCTTTGCAGATCTTGTTTCTACCCTCATCCTTTACAAATAGTAAATATATATAGTCTAATGTGAACTTCTGTCTCTGCGAGCCCTATGACAGACGGTCGAACTGTTCAGGGTTCACCCCTCTTCACACTCAGCTTCAGCTAGAAAAGGCTCCAACCTCCATTTGATGTTTTTAGCATGTATTTGTAATGTTCAGCAAATCTTTTCCCTTAGGTCTGCCGGGTGTTGCTGTGTTTCTTGAGATGCTTGGAAAGTTTGGAATGACATCGGCATTCTGCATAGTCTATTCAGTCACATCAGAGCTCTTCCCAACTGTTATCAGGAATACAGCAATGGGCTGTTGCTCCATGGCTGCACGCATCGCCACCATCATCTCGCCCTTTATCATTTATTTAGGTAAGTCTATCAAATTTTCTATTTTGAGCAATTTGAGCCCATACAAAGGCAATTATAATGACATGGGTAGTAGAAGTAACTATGGCTAAACCATAAATTAATTCAATCTTTAAATAGAGCATATATTTAAATGAATACAAACTTTTTTTTTACTAGTGCTAGTACTGAAAGAAAAAACGCTTCTTCCAGATCTTTTAAATGTCATCAGCGAAATGATTTATTAGGAAAATAAATTGCACATTTACTTACAATAACAATTATTTTTAACAAAAGGTTTTCTTTACATCTTGTTTGCTATTTAACAAGAGAATATGTTTTAGTGCTGTCAGTCATCAGCAATGCACATTACAATCTTAGTAATAACTTGTTCTCTGCCTCCCTCATTGCGTGTTTTTATATGTTACTGACAGGAAAATACTACAGTTCACTCCCATACATTGTGATGGGCATTCTAGCCCTTTGTGGAGCTGTGTTGTGTTTTATACTGCCAGAAACATATGGGAAAGTCTTACCAGAGACCTTATCAGAAATTCAGACAATTCACAGGTAAGTGGTACCTGCACTGAAGTATCTATTTCTCACCTCTACATTAGATGCTGTTTTAACAAAGAATAGCTTCTGTTCAACTCAAGTTACATTGATTTTCTGAATTTGTTGGTGAACTGTTTTATTTACATTTAACATAAACCAGATATTAAATAGTTTGTTGCCCTAACTAGTTGCTTTATCATTTTAACAAAAAAGCTAGTTTTCTTACTTTGATGTAACTAATAGGCTTTTCCACTGTTGTTAAATGTCTTTTTTTTGCTTATACAGAAGAAGAAGAGGAAAGCATGCTGAAACTGGAGAAAAGGCAGGCATTTCCCAAGCTAATGAAACCAAGTTATAGTTTTTTTATGACTGCTGTCTGTGCAGCTATTTTGTTCTTGCTTTGCACGAGATAGACTCATGGGAGAGCAGCAACAGCTTCTTTTTTTCTTTTTTTTTTGAGGGAGTGGCACTTGTTGTCAATCAGTTTTGAGCAAAAATGTTGTGGAAAAAGATTTGAAATAATGGTGTATCATTTATTCTCATGTTGATCAGTCATCATATATATACATTTATATATATATTCTAAGTTTTCTTTACACTGATTGGATCTACATGCAAATGCTATATAACAAAAGCAATGTGGCCAGCCATTCAGTTCTATGTCCACCTTAATGCACTACAGAAGACAATACTGTGGCAAACTTCAGATTTGCTGTAAAAGGTTGTGGATGGATGAGTTACCTTCTCTGTATCGGCCCTTGTTGCAGCAGAGCTGAAGAAACCTCTGGTTGAGGGCACCTGTTGTTTAATCTATGTCGTGTAGAAGGAGTGCAGTGTTGTTAGGATTTGTGAATGTTCTGACTCTGGATTTGTTTTTTTGTTGATTCTGTTTTCTTGTTTATGTTCTTAGTGTTTTGATTTATTGGTTTGTAGTAAGATTTATTCTCTGTATTAATCTTTTCTTGATTTGCCTTTTTGTTTCTAGTCCCTCTTATGGTTTGCCTTTGTTGTTATTCTTGCTTTTGTCTGTACTGTGCTGTTTTGTCTTGCCTCAGTTCTCTAGTTGTTCCCTGGTCTCAGTTTAGTTTCTTGTTTACCCTGTTCCACATTTTCACCAGTAGTTGACCTCAGTCCACCTGTTTGGTCCTCAGCACTCACCTGATTTCATCTGCCCCAGCTGCAGTCACTTACACAAGAGTTCCCCACAATATTTATGCTCATCGCTTTGTCTCAGTCATTGTCAGATCCCCACTATCCCTCTCTGCTTCTTTATGCGCTGCAGTTCTGTTCACCACTTGCCTGGTTTTCTTCACCGGGTTTGTTCTGTTGTTTAGTTTTTTGTTTTCATTGTTTAGTTTGTGGATTTCTGGCTTGGGCGTGTTTTTGGTTTCAGTTTTTAATAAACTTCAAGTTAAGTTTCAATGAGCCTCCTGTTTGCTGTCAACATTTGGGGTCTCTTCCCTTCAGCACCACCAAACCTTAACATGTTGACCTATATGTTCACAGGCTGTTGCAGCCTTCTTCTCAGCATAATTGTCTCTAGGGTCTCCAAAGCTGCACAGAGCCAGTCCGGTTTCTTTATGCAAGTGTATCATATTGCACTCTCTACAACAGGCAAAGAAGACATGCACCATCCTGCTACAAATATGGAAGGACCAAAGGTTTAGGTCCTACCCTATGGTCGGTCTACCCTATCCCCTCTTGTAGACAGCCTCATTTCTTAACTCCTCATTTCTTAACTCCCAGGAATCTGAAGTTATCAACCACCAACGAGCAGGACGGGAAAAAAACACCAGGCAGACAGAAAAGGTTTCACAGGGGTTTATTGTAAAGTGGAAAACTGAAGCTTAAATTCAAAGTGTCAGGCCGGCAAACAGAACCAGAAGACAGAAAAGGGTACAAATTCATATATAATAAAATAAATAGAAACCTTAATCTAAGGCAAAGAGCAATCTAGCAAAGAAATTAATGGCTTAGGTAGTTCCAGGGGGCTAAAAGGATCCAAATGAGAACAGATTAGATTTGGTGGCTTAGCAAACAGGTGGCAGTGCAGGTTTGATCATATATGGTGGGTTTATTGAGTACTACATCTACCAGGAGCCTCGTTTGTAACCCCATCAAAGCTTTCAGTTAAGAATGGCCGGAATGCTCACAGAGTGTAGAGGACACCTGGATTAGTTAAGATGGTCTCATCAGTGCCATGACATTACTTCATTCTTTTTTTATTTCATTGCTATGTATTTATTTTTTTTCTTTGATTGAGGAACAGGCAGAAACACGCTCACGGTTGATTCAGCAGCCAGGGTTTGAGTGCTTTCAAACAGACTAGTGTGGGCATGTAATAGTAAAGCACCCGAATGTGCTTTCACTTTTACTCCTTTTATGCGGCTATCATGCGGGCTGCTGCATAACAGTCGAGTCGTCATCTGTTACCGTGGAAAGTCGATGCGGCACGAGGCTTTAAACGTATGTGCGTGTACATATGTATTCAAATATTAACTATAAGTTAATATGTTATTTTTCAATCGTGGATTAAATGGGTTAAATAGTAGCGGCTAAGGATCTGAGTCCCTGACTATGCTGCTGATTTCCCGGAGTAGGGGGTGGGGGTTACGATAAAAGTGAAACCAAAGGCTATAGCCAACGGCTCGGTTCATTCTACATTGTATCAGACCTTTACCGCTTATGTGGATGGATTTATGTTTTCCTGCATTACCTCCATATGACACAGGACGATGGACGTATGATTTAAGGTGAGTTTTCAGTTTTCCCATAGTGTTTAACGTAATTTGTCTCGCGCATCCTCTCGCCCTCGTTGGTGCTTGTCTTTTTACGACAGCCTTGGTGTTGTATGTCGGCCAACATCATTTTTGAATAACGCCGTTTTCAATCATATAGAAGAAATGCGTCATACTTTTAGCTGTTATTATTATTTCTTGGGATTGTGTCTTCATCTCTGTATCTGTATCTGCTATTTTCTAAGATTGGGAATCCGAATAACACTTGTCTCGTACTGTTTCAGTTTGTCTTCAGCTTTTAACTGTTTAAATGGCAACTCAGAGCCAGGCCTGATTAGACTGGGTTAGGCTTGCCGTAATGTTTGAAAAAAATAAAAAATACATTCACGTTGTACCACAAATAACCACTGAGTGTCGCCAAATACACATATACAATGGGATACGTTTACTTTAAAAAATGTCCTCTGAATATGGAGTGTGGTTTCTTCGATTCATTAATCTGTAGTTTGCCGTTGTTACATAAAGATGTCAAGGACCTGCTTATGTAGTCTAAAACTGACGTCTCTGTCACACTTTTTGTCCATTTTATATCCAAAAAATGTGGTTATAGATTGAAATTACAAGAAAACTAAATTGATTTTGTGTCTATGATTAGTAAATAACTAAGGGTCTTTAAGTAAAAAGTACATTTTAAAAAGTGGTTCTGCAACAGGGGCTGCACGGGGTGTGGTGGTTAGCACTGTCATCTCACAGCAACTGGTTCAGTTCCCGGCTGGACTCTTTCTGTGTGGAGTTTGCATGTTCTCCCCATGTATGCGTGGGTTCCCTCTGGGTATTCCAGCTTCCTCCCACCATCCAAACACATGCATGTTAGGTTAATTGGTGACTCTGGATTGTCCCTAGGAGTAGGTGAGCACGCATGTCATTTGTCTCTGTGTGGCCCTGTGATGGATTTGTAACCTGTCTGGGGTGTACCTGCCTCCCGCCCAGTGGTAGCTGGGATGGGCTTCAGCCCCCCCACAACCCTGGACTGAATTAAGTGGGTATAGAAAATGGATGGATGGTTCTGCTGTAGGTCATCAAGCTACCAAGAGGATCATTGGCTCCCCACTACCATATATTGCAGGACCCTTCACACCCTGAATACCCCTTTTTTGCCATCCTCCCCTCAGACAGATTTAGAATCTTCATGTCTCGCATGACAACTTCTTCCACAGCCTTCCAATTCTATCCCAAAACACACAGACAGGGATACTTCTGACGCACTCACCTTCACAGACTATATGTGCAATACCTCACTGCCCCTGTGCAATCATTTTGTTATATTTTTAATTATCACTTTTTTTATTGACAATGTTTGTACATTATGAATTATTGTGTGGATGGGTATGAGTGAGTCGAGTACAGGTATGCATTTATTAACTTATTCATTAAGATGCTGCTAAGAGGACTGCCCCAAACAGTTTTTTTTATCTTATAGCACACAATGACAATAAATGATCGATCTATCCATCTATCTGTCTATCATTAATATTTAGAACTTAACTTTAGGGATCCTGGATAGCATTTTATAAAAATAGAAAAAGAAAGGTAATTTTGATTTGTGCTTTAGAACAGCAGTTTGATTTTGTGTGCTTAAGTACGTTCTGACACTGGTAATAGATTAGCCCACTTTAATATAGAAATGTGTATAGTAGAAACTAAGCAGGCTACACAAGCTTCACATGCTAAACATCACAATTTTTTTTATAAAACTGAAAATAAATGTTTAATGTTTTAATATATTCTCATTTTTATAGACTTAACTGATTTATGGAGGACAATTCAAGCTGCCTAACTATACAACTTCACCTTTCTCAGCAATCAAGTGATAAGGCTCCATTTGATGCATTGATAATTCTATTTCAGTAATAGAAAACACATCATTCTGACATTCTGCTAGGAAGTCATTATAACTCTTAAAAAGTGGACATTGACATTCATCCACTGAAGTAATTCATTGATTTAGTTTGCCTTTTTTTTGTTCCTAGTTATTCCTTCTGTAGTCCCATGAATGAACACTAGATGTCAGCATGGCTCCAATAAAAAAAAGTATTTATAGTAAGATCACAAGATGGCACCAAAGTTATTGAATTAACCAACATCTCCTTGATCAAACTCTGTCACATGAAGTTTTTTGTTTTTTTTTCACCCTGAAAAACAACAGTCACCCTGCAGGTTTAATGAGAGTCAGATAGTCAAAACAGGAACTGAATTGTTGAAAGTGTGTCAGTGAAGCATGAGCTGCTTTGAGCTTAACCACTCTGGCTGGGCTTTTACATAATATTTCAGGGACCTTTGGACCTCATAAAGTCAAGATGTTACAAGCTTCCTCATACCCTCTGCTGGTAAAAACTCATTCTTGAAAGCCCTCCAAAAGACAATCGGCAAAATGACTTCAAATTTGAATGAAAGCCTTGTCCCCAGTGGGCCATGAATGTACTGTTTGCGTCCCAGTATACGGATACTTAAAACTGAAAACTTGTTTCCACTGAATCTATTTTGCAGTTGTGTTTTTCTTTCATCAGTTACAATCAGTGGAGGAGTATAACTGCATCTAAGTAGAGCGACACAAAGAGTAGATAACAGGATGCCAAAAATTCCACTGACAGAGCTGGACAGTGAAGCAGACAAAAACCCAAAGCTTTTCAAAGTCATTGCTCTTCAGCAGAATTAAGTTTCAGGCCGTCACAAACAACTTAGAAATGATTTTTGCTTTTGCATTTTAAGTTTGTGACATAATAAACAATTGCACATCTTTTTTATGTAAAAGAGCAACACCTCAAATCACTGAGAGTGGTGCAGGCCATAAGTTCAACTCCAGTATGGGTTAATTTAGAGTCTTACACGAACAAGGTGCCAGCTGTGAGAGGGTGACATGCCCCTGAAAGTACCAAGACAAAGGAGACTAACATGATAAAGCACATTATCTGATTTTTTTCATCTGCATTTACTGGTATTTTTGAGCAATGTATGAACAAATAACAGTAAATATGAGGAATGTCACGCTAAAAAAACCTTTGCATTAACAAAATGGCCTTTTTGTTTGACTTTATTATAAGATTGTGCGACTGTTCATAGATGTTAGGAGTCTCACAGCAGAAAACATCTTATCTTCCTATTTCTTGAAAGAACAGCCCCAGAATATTGCTCTTATATGTGTGCACCCTTAGGAACCCTAAAAAGAATTGTTTGAAAGTATTTGAGCCAAATCTGATACTCAGGACCTTGCACACACATACACACATGCACCATCATAATCTACTTGATTGCAGTAGTCGTTTGTGGTGATTTTACATTTGTCACAGTTGTTCTAGTTTCATGGAAAACTTCAGCAGTAAAGGAACAAGCCAAGCCTCGCTGTTTATAGAAAGGGTTGTGGAAGCTGGAAGAGCTGGATTTCCCAACACTTTGGAACATTTCTTAGAAATGCCTCAACATCCACTTCTGACCAGTACCACCTACTGGTTGAACACCAGAACTGCACCAGACAGCCTTCTTTCAAGTCACGTGATTTATAAGAAATCGAGCCTGCCGCTCTCAGCAGGTCATACTATGGTTCAGTCCCTGACAGAAATGTGAGACTTCTGAGTCAGCAGTTTTTTTCCTTTTTTTTTTTCTTTAATTGCATTGGGTGTTTGTACAGTTTTATGCCTCTTATCCAATGAGTTAGACAATGGCTGGGAGGAGGTGATCTCATACCACAAGTTTCATGCTGATGTCTCCCGAAGCGGGAGAGTTTTGGGTAAAGCATCTTGTGACTTAAAGTCAACAGTTTCACCATTTTGGGGGATATTTGAGTCAGGTGCCTTTATTTGGATTTAGTTAATTATATGCAAATTTAGAGAGGGGTAGACAGAGTTTCTTTGTTGAAAGCCGGAGGAAATCAAATTTGCTTTTGGTTCAACCACCATAAAGTTTTAAATTTTTCCTTATTAGTGGCTAACAACAAGTATAAACATTAGAAATAAAAACAAAAAAAAGAGGACTGAAGTTTTTAGTCCTATTCCTGGCATTGATCCAAAGCTTAACATTAGCAGCCACCATAACTCTGGCATGTTTTTATTTTAACTGTAGATCTAGCAGCCCTCATGTTTAGCCTCACTGATCTTTGTTTTCTTCCTCCTGTTGTTGCTATGACCTGAACTCATTTCACCTGTGGCCACACCCCCAGCAGATGGCAAAGCAGTGCAAACACATTGCCTTTGAAGGATGATTAAATGTAAATGGAGTATTTAGTCTTGCGCACAGGCTCTCACGCAAACATAGACTGTTTACATTCTGATTTTATTTTATAATAACAGCACTTTAAATGTTCTAGAAAACCTTAATGATAACTTTCCAAATTTTTTCCTGTATTTGTGTTGTCTTTACTCACCTCTTCAATAGTTTTTATGTCTCGAACACGACAACAGATATTGCAAATGGCTGCAATGCATACACTCAACAGCCACTGCATTAGGTACACCTTGCTAGTAAAAGGTTGGACCCCTTTTGCCTTCAGAACTGCCTTAATTCATCGTGGCATACTTTCAACAAGCTGTTCCTCATTTAAACAATGCTCAATTGATACTAAAGGGCCCAAAAAAATGCCAAGAAAATGTCCCCAGAACCATTACACCACCACCAGCAGCCTGAACCGTTGATACAAGGCATATTGGATCCATGCTTTCATGTTGTTTACGCCAAATTCTGACCCTACCATCTGAATGTTGCGGCGGAAATCGAGACTCGTCAGACCAGGCAACATTTTTTCCACTCTTCTATTGTCCAGTTTTGGTGAGCCTGTGCGTCTCAGTTTCCTGTTGTTAGCTGACAGGAGCGGCACCCGGTGTGGTCTCCTGCTGCTGCAGCCCATCTTCTTCAGCGTTCCACGTGTTGTGCGTTCAGAGATGCTATTCTGCATTCCTTGGTTAGAACGAGTGCTTATTTGAGTTACTGTTGCCTTCCCATCATCTCGAACCAGTCTGCCCATTCTCCTCTGACTTCTCACATCAAGGTGTTTTCCTCCACACAACTTGCCGCTCACTGGATATTGTCTCTTTTTCGGACCATTTTCTGTAAACCCCAGAGATGGTTGTGCGTGAAAATCCCATCAGATCAGCAGTTTCTGAAATACTCAGGCACCATAGTCTGGCACCAACAACCATGCCATGTTCAAACTCACTTAAATCCCCTTTCTTCCCCATTCTGATGCTCAGTTTGAACTTCAGCAAGTTGTCCTGACCACCTCTACATGCACAAATGCATTGAGGTGCGGCCATGCGATTGGCTACTTGTATTAACAAGCAAATGAACAGGTGTACCTAATAAAGTGGCTGGTAAGTTTATATTTTGAATATTAACAGTTTTCCAAAGGGTGGGGGTTGAGATTTACTGTTTGACAGGGCAATGACTGTCAACTTATGTAATAAAAGACCACACTGTTAGTAATGGCTGTAGCTCATTCCCTGAGTGCTATATATCATGCTTTTAAGTGTGTTAAGGATCTGCTTTGTATGATAACCTTTTGCATATATATATTTATTGTGGTACATAAATCTACGTATGCTGTAAATATATTTTTTGGCTTTTACATGTAACCCTGCGAAAGACAGCCAGTTGAAGAATTATAAAGTCATCTAGGAGTGTGAGAAAGAACTCAAGAGAATTAGAAATGCTTAGTATTCATCCAGTGCAGTCTATGTTAATTTACATAATTTACATCATCCACACACATTTTCAACAAAATTACCCCTTTAAATTGGAACACCTGCTTCTTTTTTTATCTGCGCTGCACAACATTTCCTGCTCTGTGCACATATCACAAGATTGCACACTTGCTTATCTCCACTGGGCCAGTGTGAATCAACTCACACCGGCCCTGTGGAGATGAGCTTCTTTTTGTCACATATTTAAGAGGTAATGTTTATAAAAGAAAAATTTGTCTCTATAAATTCACATAACATTAAGTATTTATAGCTAATGGTGGTCCCAAGAAAAGAAAAATCATTCATAAAATTAGAGCTGACACATCATAATCTGTGAAGTTTCTTAGTCATGATGCGATGAGTCACTAGAAAGCCTACAGGCTACTTACCTGTAGTTGTCACAAGTTGGTGCCATGTCAACACGGCACCTGGTTTGATTTGAATTTGTTTTGCTACTTAGTATGGTAGCATTGACATCGTGCCATTCAAGCAGTGTGCGTCATCCACCCCCCTCCTCCCTGTTTCTGTGTGATAAATGGAGAGACAACGAAAGCAGGTCTTTCCAGTGAATAAAACATCCATCCATTTTCTAGACCCGCTTAATCCATCGGTCGGGTCGCAGGGGGGCTGGAGCCTATCCCAGCGGTCATCGGGCGAGAGGCGGGGCACACCCTGGACGAGAGGCGGGGCACCCCCTGGATGAGAGGCGGGGCACCCCCTGGACAGGTTGCCAGTCCATCACATGGCCACACAGAGACAAACAACCATGCACGCTCACACTCACTCCTAAGGACAATTTTAGAGTCACCAATTAACCTAACATGCATGTTTTGGACGGTGGAGGAAGCCGGAGGACCCGGAGAGAACCCACGCATACACGGGGAGAACATGCAAACTCCACACAGAAAGGCCCTGGGTGGGATCAAACCTGGAACCTTCTCGCTGTGAGGCGGCGGTGACAACCGTGAATAAAACAATTTTGGCAAATCTACTTTCTCCTTTTTTACACTCATAAAAATATGCTAAACTTCACATACACAAGCCAAGTGAAGCACTTAATCAATACGTCCCTCAAGGCAGTTCATTGTTCTGTATTTCTACATGTGTCCTACAAACTTAAAATGTATAATGTGTTATTACTTATTTAAAACAAAAACAAAATGTAACTTCTGTTTATAGACGTATCACAGTCAACCAGGCTATGATTACATTGAATATGAATATTTCTACAATTTAGTTCACTGTATGGCATTATGAGGGTACAGTGAAATTGTCAACAAAAATACAGTCCATGTTTTTTTTTTAAACATATTCTTTAGTCCAGGTGGAAAATCAATGGTAAGATAGGATGGGAAAGGGAATTCAGAAAAAGATTTGAACATACTTTAACCAGGCTTTGACTAAACTGAAACATACTATTGTTACATGGAGAACAGTTTGCTCATACTTACCCTTGTGTACTCATATTTGCATACATGGTTCCTAAATAGTATGAATTTAGAAATAAGAGGGCATTGCTTTTAATGTCATACCCTCGTGGAGTTGCGTGACAAGATAATTCACTTTTACTTCACGAAGGACAGTCCTGTGTAACCTGTGCCAGTGGAGGTTTCCTCAGAATTCAACCAGCTCTTATCATGGATCAGCTTTTTGTAACATTGAAAGCCAGTGGCATCCCGTAGATTTAATGAGAAAAAGTTTCAGAACTATTTCATGTACGGTCATCCAACTCAGCATATAGACAAGGCATACAAGAAGCCGGTCTGAGTTTTTCCAAAATATGTAAGGGTCTACCACTTCTCCAACAATAAAAAACAACTTAGTGCTATAGCTGATTCTTAACACGATGAGATCAGGTTACACTGCTGAAGTGCCCTCCCCCTCATTACTGTTTGCAACAATACTCAGTATTCAGAGCCTTTACTTTGATGAAAAAATAAGTGTTGTACCTTCTCTAAATTACATTAGAAAGTACTCACCTGCAAATAGCTGACTCCTTTCATGTGTAAGCATCATCTGAGGTGGAGTTGAGTTAAATGAGCGTAGGAAGGCAAATGGAAATGCAAGAATCCAATACTGATCTACTTCAGCACTTGTAAGGGTCTGGTAATATCAGCTTCACTATTCATTCAGACCCTCAGAACGTACAAAAAGCTTGTGGTGTTTGATTTTTAATAGCAAAATTCACACCATGATGAAGCTTCCACCAGTTTTGATGGAATTGACATTTTGCTTGCTCTGACGGAGCAACTTGTTTCAGCTTGCATCCAAAATATATGTCAGCCTCCTGACAAGACATTGAAGAATGCAGTTATCTAATCTCAGATGCCACCCAGATTACATTTTTACAGACACATCAAGCAGTTTCTCATGTTCTTGGAGCTGTGCGAGTGTGTGTTGTGTATCAGTGTAGCTACCCTGCCGTGACGCACACACAAGCTTGTGCGCAAAGGCAGAGTGTAAGGGCTTGCATCTATTTTTTTACTTTTTGAGCTTCATACATCTGTTAAACTCTCGTGTTATTCAGCTTTACAGTTCTCTGTGTAATATGCAGAGAGATTGTTTTTGTTTTGCAGTTAGGTGGGGTTACCTGGTTAGATCCATATTAGAGACAAACATCACTATTCCCTTTGAGAAACCTGCACAAACACACAGAAGCTAGTTTCATATGGCATAAGCTCAGTTTTTTCTGGTCTGCTGATCACTTAGTAGGTCTACCTTATTTAGTTCAGGTGCTAAAAAGCTAAATAGTTTTGTTATGATGAAATAGGCAGAGATACAGTTTGTAAGTTTTCTGTGGTTTCCTCCCAGTTCATTGCATTCCTTTTTTGTTTGTCACAACTACAGGCAGCTCAGGCATTTCCAATAAATGAGCAGATTAAAGTTAACACCATTTGTTTCTCTCTCTCTCTCTTACACACACACACGCTCAGAAAAATAGACACACACTCTCTCTTTCACTCTTTCCCTCCCAACATCTTCTCTGACACACACCCACATGCATTCAAAGACACCAACAAATCCACAGATGATATCACTATCAATCAGAGAGCTCTTTCCTAAACTTAGCTTTCAAATTCTCACAAAACTGAGTTCCAAAGTCTGGTCTGACATAGTTTGGTTTAATGTTGTTTTTCATTCTGATGTGATTGTGTTTAGACTTATTAGTTTTCTCCAAGAGGTTTAGGGATCTGGAGTCTTTTAAAGTGTGAGTGGTGATTGGGAGTTTCGGTCTGTACCTGTGAAGCCATTTCACTGGTGACTATTTTGACACCACACAATCGTGCTGTGGTGGTTCTGTGTGAAAGTTAAACAACATACTTCATTACCTTCTTGATTGAACATTAACTCCTTCCACTGAGATGGTCAAGGTTCCATGGGCTGCAAAAGCTTAACTTGTGCTTTTTCTTTTTCTTACCTTTGAAAATCGCAAAGCATTAAAACTGTGTTTTTCATCCTCCTCTCTGGCTCCCAGTCCTTCGACTTGCCACCACAAGTGTTGATCTAATTAGTTCAAGCACGATCGTGCTAGATGGAGGTCGATAGTTTGTCCAGTTTCTCGTCCAGCCTTTTTTTAACTGCTTCAAAACTCCTCAGATGGTTTTGTGTTACAAACCATTTGGTGGTCATCAGGCTACCCATGTTACTCAACAACTAAAAACTGAGTTTAGGGTGGAACGGCATTTGCTGTGGCACATAATAGGGTGGCACACATATAGATTATACATATTTCAAGTTTAAGTTAGATTTCCTAAGGATAGCCCTACTGTTCCCTGATTTACATCACCGATGCCACCAGCAAATGCTGTCATTTTTGAGTGTTAAGTTAAGTGAGAACCTGGTCACTAAGAGGGGAGCTGGGGAAAGTTGTAGGTCCCACAAACATTAGATTCAAATTTGAGATCACCTTTGAGAAGCAGTTGTCCTCTACCCTTTGTTCATTCACTTACACAATGTAACTTGCTCTGTGGTTGCTTTTAGAATCACAATTATTTTATAGATGTAGACATCACAGTTTCCTGGATGACTTGGTTAAAAAAAGATGATACAATGTGTCTAAAAATAGAGGGAAAATATATCCATAAGTACGCCACTAAAAGGAAGTCACCATAATTCATTTTTCATAATGTTTTCAATTTGTTAAACTGTAAACAAGTATAAAAAAACAGCTGATGTCTAGGCTAAAGCTGCTGACACACCAAGCCAAAAGACAGCTGTCAGGGACATATTGAAGCACCTGTTGCCTTTGTTTTTTTTAAGTTTTCCGAAACATTTGCACTAGACCAGTTCAGGGGTCTCACAGAGCACCTGGCAGTGAAATAGATCATTCTGATAAGCTGTGCAGCATTGTGAATGAGCTCTAGGTGTTAGTCTAAATGGACAGAGTTAGTGTAACTGAAATGCAGATTTTATTGTGTTAGTCTCAAGACAATAAAACATGCCTAAATCAATGTGTTGCATACTAAAAGCTATAATGCACCAGTAACTACACTCACTGCTTTGTTTGCATTTTTAATCTATGAAGTCTTCAGTTTTCCCTCACTGATTAGCATACAGCATCTTTTAGTGCTGGATAGTTATGTCCTCTTTCTCACGTGTAAATTATCAGTCACTCTTTGCAGTGTGCTGAAGTGCTACTTCTTTTGCCAAGACAAAAGCACAATACGGAGACCTCTTGTCGCCACAGATCCTTGACATTTATTTATGGTGTCAGCATCTTAACTGAACAATGCTGTTTACATTCGTCAGAGATTGTAAATTAGTATCTGTATCCAGAGGCTCTTCTTCCCCATATGGGGACATGAAATAAAATAAAAAGTTATATAAGGCAAAAGCGCAATGGGGGCTTGATTTTTTCAAAGCTATGTCCCATGATGTCAGACAGTACAGATGACTCCTCTGTAAATAATCACACTACTCTGCCTATAAAACAGTTCATCTCATCCTATCCTCTGTTCATCAGCAGAGTCACAACAAATATTTTGGATATTTCCAACAGCCCTCCAATTGGCCATCTATTGAGCTCTGCTTCCTGCTGTTATTTTCAGCGACCTCAGAATGACAGTTAAACTATAAAACTTCTGCCAGACCAGTGCAAATGTACAGAAGGTCAGCAAAAAAGAGAACAGTCCTCAGCCTCTTATATTAAAATAATGTCTGTGTATTAAAGTTATGTAACGTCAGAAATCCTGCAATTAAAGAGCTTGTGAAGAGCCTGCCTGATCATGTATGGAATGAGTGTACTGCAGTGAGGCATCCTTGTCGTTCAGTATGAGTCACTGTGAAACTAAAATATAACTGCTGGCAATTAGTTTTATTCTGGTGGTTTTGATGCCGCGAGTCATAATCGGTTGAGTCAGACTGTTTGAGATTTGATCAGACAGCTGGTAGTTTTTCTACGTGAAACTTGTCAGATACATTGGAAGCTTGTTTAGGAACTGAAATCTGGAAAACAGTATTTTCTCTTACCAGTAGCACAACGAGAGCATCTATCTTTGCTTATTCAAAGAGTTGTTTTCATGTTGCCTTCCAGGTGGCTTGTTATTATGTTTGGACAGTAGTGCTCCATAATCGTAGAAAAGTAAATAGAAATTTGCATGTTTTTCTTGTGGAGGTTGCCCTTTTAATCCACCTGAAATTTTCCAAACCCTTTTTTGTTACAGTAATTTAAAAAGTAGCAATTCAGTTGTAAAGCTGTGGATCATTCTGCAGAATGTAGCAATAAACTGAAGTATAAACTAATCAGATGTTTCCTTGAACTTCTGTGCGTTGACATTAGATTTACTCCTTGTGCAAACATCCATCATTGCTGCTTATTTGATGCCAGGATGCAGTGCCACTCAGCCATCTGCCATGATATCTGCGTCTTTAGTCAGTTAGAACGTACCAAACATGTTCAGCAGCAGACGTTACACAAACCTGAAAGTCCACCTCCTGTGGTTCATCGTTGTTATGTTTGGCTCATACTTTCATTTGGAAGGTTCAAAGAATATTAATCCAGGACTATTACGCATGTCTTTGTGACTTGGTCACAATAGAATATCGCCATGTTTGTGTAGACGTTCTATTTTCTCTCTAATATAGGTCATAAACTACAATACATGACTGCTTGTGTAATCCAGAAAATACGTAATAAGAAGGATGAGAAGTACGGGATTTCAGAAAGTATTTGGCACCGGAACTACATTTGAAACTTTACGTGTTCAGTCGAAACAGTAAACATGTAAAATATATGTTGTGATCTCTCCTGCTTTTGAAGTATTTGTATTTGCATTTGAAGTATATGAGCCAGGAGTTTAGAGTTTTGGCATAATATCTTTGTGCTTTCTGTAATTATCAGCCATCCATCTCCAAGTGAGTCCTCTCTTTAGCAAATCTGTTTAATGGATGAGTGTGTGACTAAATGACAAGTGTACAAATAGAGCGTAGCCCACAGTCAAATATCTATTTTTCCTGTTTAGCCTGTTGTGCTTTTCATGTCATAGACACTTAAGCGAGGTTTATGTGTGATAGTTAGTACTGTCGCCTTGGAGCAAGAAGGTTCCTGGTTGGAATCTTGGCTGGGTAGTTGGCATGTTTTCTCTGTGTATGTGTGGGTTCTCTCTGGATATTCTGGCCTTCCAAACACATGCATGTTAGCCTAATTGGTGAATTTGAATTGCCTCTAAGTGTGTCTCATATTGTTTTTATAATGTGCAATAAGTTTTATTCCTTCAGAGCCCTACAAACGGTTGATGCGTTGCTCCAGTCCAGTTTCAGCACAGCTAAGAGGAATATATAGATATACCCAGCCAACTGCAAACACCACTGACACATGTAGTCATATCTGATTCCTAATGTGTTACAGCCACAATTATAACAAACTAAACACAGCCATTGTTAGAGCTGCAATCACATTGACGGTGATGTTATCCCATGACTGCATTCATGGTTGGTGACTAAGCTGGTTAACCAACCCTTGAGATGTAGACATGGCCTGTCTGCACGGCCACAAACGCAGTGGGGACTGACTTGTGCTTTGGTCCCAACCAGTGGCCGTCCATCTTACATAACTCATGGGACTGTTTCATGATACAAATATTTTGCTGTTGGTCTGGAGGGATGCAAAAAGCTATTCTGAGGTAAAGTAACATGTAGTGTCAGATCATGGGAAAGTAATCAAGAAAGAATTTCTGACAGTGACCCTTACAAGCCTTCTTCAGACATGTGGCTCATACCATCTCTGATCTTCTAGACTACATCATAAATTATCTGTAACATCTGTAAAATCCATGGAACCTTACGAAATCTGTAAGCTCTACTGGAGGTTTTAGTTATAAGTCCTAGAAAAGTGGCTTAGTGATATGTAGTGTAGCGCTTTGAGTGGTCAGCTAGACTAGAAAAGCGCTATACAAGTACAAGTCCATTTACCATATATTTTTAAATATATTTTTTTCTAAACCTTGATAGAAAATCCACAAAACCTATGGATAAAATGCGAATTAAAATTAATTTAGCTGAATATTATACAACTCTTGCTCTGTTCCGAAGCTCAAAATTGTTATGGAGTTATGGAAAGTGTCAGATCCTTACAGATGCATTACAGATGCAGGGTTTCACAATAAGTTAGTTTAGTTGTAATAAACAACTTATGGTTCTCCTGAGCAGAGCAAATCAAGAGGCTGTGAAATCCTAATACACTAACCTCAATAACTATACTTGAGGCTAGTGCAACTATAAAACTTAATAAAAACAAAACTCACTCCACTCCAGCAGGAAAACAGAAAGGGCTGTAAAAGGTAACAAATAAACTCTTCACGCTCTCCTAATGAGGCGGAATAAACAAAGAACGCTCTCCCGGTAAATGGAGGCACGATCACTAATAAACTCAAAATCTCTCCATGAAGGGAGGCACTACGAAGCTTTACGCTTAACACTAAGCTCTCCTTTAACGGAGGCACTATGAAACTCTAGGAAATAACCAAAACACTCCTCTATCGGAGGTCCTTCACGGAGGAAACCAAAACAGACTATGAAACTTAGTGAGATCTAAACTATGACTATGGATCAAAACTTTAACAAACAAAAGATCACTCTGTAGGAGAAACACTCGACGACAGGGACGCAGATTAAATTCTATGGTTTTCAAGAACGCTAGAGTTAAGAACATTTGGGAAAGGTTGCAGCACACTGGCACGGGACAAAGGGAGATGCAGACTATTTGAATACCTGAGGGACCATGGAGAACAGGTGGAAACACTTTGGAATCAGGGAAGACAATCAGACACTAAACACAAGAGGAAGAGCAAGGTAGCTGAAACGAGAGGGCAGTTAGTATTTCAAAATAAAACAGGAAATGACGAGAAAAGACATGGTTCAAAACAAAATGTGTCAACGGGTCATGACAGAAAGAGGTTGGAAGAATTTCTAAAAACTTAGGAAAATACATCAATTAGAACCTGACAACGCTCACATTCAGCTGGGATGTGGTTCTGCAGCCATAAAACTACACCTGCTCACCCTCACCCTCCTGGCCTCATGTTTATTCATACAAATACAGTTACTACAAATGGATAAAAAGTCATTGAGAATCACTTTGTTTTTTTTATTCTGCTTTCACTCATGAAGGAGGGTCCAGCAATGGCTGCTTTTTAAAGTGATTTCATGAAGGTCTGCACCTTCCTGAGCAAAAACAGACTATTTGACTGGACTCCTTCTTTTTTTTAATACATATAGACTGCTGAGAATTTTTTTATTGGAGTTTTCTGTCCATCATTTGGGAAATCAAGCAAAGTTTTTTGCTCTCAGCTCATTTTTCTTCAGCTTCATGTCAGTTCTTTGCATGCTATTTGTGTGTAATGGGATCATAATGTTAAGTTAACTTGCTATTACAGTACATTTTATTCAGAACCTGTATGTTAAATGGGACATGCACATCAAACCAGCTTTACTTTTAACTGACGTCCCTTACTAAACAAAATACTTTTTGACAGTAGTCCAGACTGTTTAACTGACACCTCCCTTTTTGTCTGTTAGCTTTATCAGAGCACTCAGGGTACATTCCACATATTTTCAAACCATATAACACAAATTGAAACACGTACAGCAGTGTGCATGTACTGTAGTTTGTGGTGTTCTAGGTGTCCCAAAGAAAAGTAATGTTGATGCATTTTAAGCATGCACAAATACAGGAATTATTAGTCATGAAGAATACAGGAAAGGTTTTAACTGGCAATCAATTCTTTTCTGATATGAATTTGAATATAAATTGTTTTTTTATGCTGACTGTTCCTGGGCAACATACATTGTTCTTTATTGACATGTTTTCCAGATCACGGGAAATTACATTAATGGTTTCACCTTTCATTAGCCTTTATATGTTTTGGGTTTTTTTTGGTAAAACTCTGACTTTTTATTCTTAATGCATATTAATACCTGCATTTATGTGCACATTCCCCACATAAAATGCTAACATTTTTACACATGTACAGTTCTCTTCTTTGTTACATTTTTTTCCTCAGGCATGTATTTGTGGCTTCCTGTATGTCTAGAGAGGCTCAGTTCCAGTCTAAATAAACAAGCTAAGTGACAGACATTACATTATTTGACGTTTTTATGTATTGGTTACACTGTTACAGCTCTGTGTTATACTAAAACTCCCCAGTTGTACCAATATATTAACCATTTTGTTTTAACTCTAAAACTTACAACGCTTATATTGCTCTGCAGTTGTATCAACAATATCTCAATATCAGTACAACTATAACTAATAAACTGAGTTTATTCTGGTGAGAGGCTTTCATTTTTCACGATAACAAAGTTTGGCTCAGAACATAAACAACATGCTGCCAAAATTGCAAAGCCTATAAATTGTATTTTTCCAGAATTTTAATCTAACACTAAGTGAAGCTAAGGTCAGAGTTATCTGCCAAAGGTGTCTGTCTCAGTACTGTGACAATATGCAGCACGATTATCTGTTCGGTTGTCAAACATGGCACAAACGTGGCCGTGGTAGTCAAACGTGGCACACATGTTGTCAAATAGGTGAGAATGTTTTCCCCATTTGCTTTTCCAAAGTTGTATCTCTTAAGCACCAAATACAAACTATATGATTAGTGTACAATCTATGTATATAGTTTAAATACAAACTATATATATATATATATATATATATATATATATATAAGATTTCTGTACACTTTACATACTTTACATATAAGTTTTAATTGTTAACCACTCAAAGTGTTACGATTGATTTCTTGTCTAAAAAGCAGGATAACAGGATTTAATTCCTGTTTTTCTGATGTGGGCAAGATTTTATCGCACTTACGTGTAATAAGTTTGTATTTGATAGATTTCTGGCTTTTTTCAGTGGCTCAATGGGTGATTGGTAAAGCTCTTTCTTCCTGCTGAGGAACTGTCTTTGTTTAAAGCCAAGGGGAAAAAATTCAGTAGAAGTAGCTTTCAGCAGTTGTTAAAATAGAGCAAGACGAAAGATATCTTTCTCCCCTGAGAGTGGTTGGATACTCAATAAGTCCATTGTGCATTTTTTTGCTGTGCCAAGTCAAACATGCTCAGGTCTGTTTGTAAAGATGCAAACAGGTGATATGTTCATATGTGAACGTTTAACACGGAGAAGCTTCCAAGCTGAAAGAACAGAAACCGCTAAGACAAAGGAGATACTATTTAAATGTAAAAGCTTTGTTCCGTTCGATTAGCTATTAATGATTATTGAGTATGACGAAATATCCTGGATTTTATCTTAGTCAATGAATTGACCCAAAGGAAGGAAATGGCAAGAGTTTTTGTTAAAATAGAAAACAAAAGTGTCAAGTCCTTAATCTTTAAAGCTCTTCTGATGGCAGGGGATATGATGTGAAATATTATACTCTACTAGATAGGCAATAAATCTGTTGTAGTCTGTATGCGTATCACTGGCTGTAACTTGTACATGGAAGAGGCTGTCTTTAAGATTATTTTTTACTTTAGTTACTGTAGAATGTAAGTAGATGAGGCTGAGTGACCCAAGTGACGTTCATGTTTTTAGACATCATAGGTTGGATTGTAGTGGGGCACTGGGGTTGATAGTCCATTTATTGCAAGATATTTTACTGCTTTACTGACTCTGACACGTATAAAAAAGTATGACAAAAACATATTCATGAAATCACTTGTCTCCAAAGACGAGCTCTTTCAAAATGTTGGAAAAAGAATAAAGTAAACATCTCTTTCTGTGTTGAATAAAGCCCACTTTGAAGGTTGTAAGATGCAGCCATGAAAACACACACACACTGACTGGCATGACAGGCTGTGCCATTTGTGGTTTATTACCCTTACAAATTATTCATAACCATAACAACACCCTTTTTATTTTTGCCTTGATTTTGGTGTCCGTGCCTCAACCCTGAATTCATTGATGGATTACTATAATGATACTAAGTATTGTTCTCTTTCTTTTTTATGTTATGTTTCGTAAAACATAGGTCTAAAGCGGAATGTAAAATGAGTTAAGCTGAATTCATGCCTCAGCATCAGGCTGATGATGAGCCTGCAGCTGAGACTGTGTAAAGGACTTACATGCCTGTGCAACGTGTATCAGTCTGCAGTTTAGAACCCCAAAGCTCCAGATACGAGTCTGTCATGTTTCAAACAATGGCAGCTGAAAACAAAAGATACAGGATGTAACTCCAGTTCTATGAATATGTGGGGTGCTAATTATTGTCAAACAGCAGTCAGTGTCACTGAAATGACTGCAGCACAGAAAAGAGGAAAGATGTTAGAGGAGATGATGTTCTGAAATGAGGACAGAGCTACAGGCAGGATATTGGTTACATGTAAGCATCATGAGAAGGCCTAATTTGATTGCGTTTTACATTTTACCACAAGGGTATTAAATGAAATTTGAAAGTGACAGATGTAAACACAAGTGGAAAGGGGACTAATCACAGTTCAGGTCTATTTTATCACAATGTACAGTTGTAAATAAGTAAATAAGGCATTGAATTAGACATGAAAATAGTTTTTGTAGAACATTATGATATCACAGGGAGGCCGAAGACTCATCTTATTATTTTATCTGGTGGGAAATTTGTGTTAAATCTTTCATGACTAATGTATGGTTTCCCTAAAGGTGATCGATGAGAAATCGTGAGAACAGGACGCTACAGATGGACTCAGGATCATACCTGTGTCTACGCCTGTATCTGACACGTTGGTATAAAAGTACTTGACCTGGAAAAGCCTTACTGTACAAAAAACTTGTGACATCTGTAAAAGGCTTGATATATATTTTTAGTTTATTTTAGTATCTTTTACTTTTGAGGCACTTTTGGAAACTTCACCAAATTCCAGACGGAAACAAGTTAAATTGAGGCATTTTCCTTGTAGCATCAAATGTCAAAATGAGTCAAATCTCACCCAGGCAAAAGGTTAGCAACGAGTGGCTGCTTTCAAATTTAGATAGTTACAGAAGCTTTTATCACAAACCCATTGAATACGCTCATTATATGAGTTTATTGAAAGAGTTCTCCGTACAGTGCAGGTGCTGTACAATTACAGCTTTAACTACAGTGTCAAATACGGAGTGATATCAGTCAGTGTCACAAGTGTGAAAAATCCAGGGAAATACCAACGCTGCTTGATTTTACCCAGCTGATGACTGTGGTGTGTGTGTGTGTGTTTGAAGCTTCAGAGGAAGTAAACTCACATGTAGATGACCACATGCTCCTCCACAATAAAAAAAACACATTTCACTCTACGGTGACTCAGGGGGAAATGTGTGATCAAAATTTGTACAAGCCAAGTGGAAAGCACCCAAGATATCTCCCTTTGTTTCATCAAATGCATCCCCACACTCCCTCGTTGACCCTCCCTCTCAACTGTCCTTTCTCTGTGGTTTTTATGTGATAGATGTTTTTCACTGCCAGCTCATCTATGCAGGGAGGTATGGTTACCATACTCAAGTGTTACACCCTTTCCTGTCGCACAAATGTTCTATACAGATTTACAGATGCACATTTAAAGAATAATACTGGCTGTGTATGCTGACTTGTTCTTGTTAAAAATGTTGTATCACGAAAACATGAAAACTGATCAAACTTAATACCTAAAGAAGGCATTGGCCTGATACAGTTTGTCTGTTTGTAAGCATGATTTTTCCAGTTTTCCAGAGCTCTGGCGTGGCAGCTTTGAAATGATTAACTTCTGATTTTGATCCAGATCTAGATCCAGGATCTTTGAGCCTTGGCACAGTTTCATGCTTGAATTGCTCTTGTTCCTTTGTGCCATGGCTTGCTAAAGAGTTGAGAGCTGTGTGATTTAGTCTACAAGCTTTTATATAAGCGATAATAAAAATGAAAAGCTGTTTGTTATTGAGCTGAATATTGTGCTGCTGCATGAAGATACATCGTTAGCTAACACTGTCGATTAAATTAACGTCTCTCTTCTGCCTCTACACCAGTTAGATAGTATCAACATTAGGGTAGGAAAATGAGTCTTTAGAACACAGAGCCGTTAGAACACTTCCTGGGACCTGTTCTCGACTTCCTCCTTCCCAGACCTTTGATGTCCTGACTGATTGTGCTAACGTGCCACAGGCAGAATGAAAAGAATATTTATGTGTTGGATTTTTTCTTTTTAAACAGCAGGCAATGCAAAGAGCTACACTCAAAGGTAACTAGTGATTCAGTTGACCAAATCAGTATGGAATCATGTAAGCTCAGATTGAAGGAGCCCTCCCAGCAGATGATTTCTGTGATTTCTGTTTTGTATTATCTATGTATCATTCTTGTAGGAGACAAAGTCCCCCCCAAAGTCTATTTTTTTCACCTTGTTAAGAAGTCCTTGTGCTGTGTTTTTTTCACACATAAAGAATAGGGCAGCAGTCACCACCATAGCTGAATATTCTCACTTTCGTGTTACAACACGTCGTTTTCCATCAAGTTTTAATATATATTTGTTCATCTATTTATGTAAAGTTTGGGGGTAACAATAGCTGGATGGAAACATGAAAAAATGGATAAAACGTATGACAGACTAAATGCAACAGAATAAGGTTCAGAAAAAAAGGAAATAAATTATTTATGAATGGACACAGGGTTGCACAAACGCTTTTTTTCTTTCTTTCTTTTGGCTGGAGAATGAGTGCTACACACAGCTCAATAATTAATAACAGTTGTACATTAGATATATTTTCATTATATGTTGCATATTTTCTGTCAAATTAAAAAAAATGAATACATCATAAATGTATGGAACTATTCACTTCACCTTTTGGAGTAAACTTTTGAAAACTTTATTGGAATCGAGCTTTTCATTTCAGCTTAGAGTGGGTCTCTACTACTGTTTTGCTGAGGCAGCTTTTGTCACGCCGACTGTTGCAGTTGTGACTTGCCAGCAAAAATGTTTAGGTAGGTAGCAAGTGTTAACTAACATCCATGTTAATGTGAGGATTCCGGTTGTTCCATCAGAACGCTGAGTTGTGACATAATGGGCGGTGTTATTCACTTTACCTGTCTGGTTGTTATATCTGATCAGTATCTGTCTGTGTGTTTTGTGGTTACCAAATGGTGGGCCCCACATGTTTAAAAAGACCTTTTAGAGTTAAAAAGTTGGTTTTAGGGTTAGGATTAGAATTGGGTTATGGTTGGGGTGCAAGTTAGTGTAAGGTGAATCACCTTAAAGATAGAAAAACAAGTTTGTGTGGATGTGTGTGTCTGTGTTTGTATGTGGTCTTATCTGCTAACTGTGGTTCCACTGTGTCTCTGCACTGCATGACTTCACTTGGTGTTGGCTTTTTTTTCTTGTGTGTTTGTGAGAGACACATGGAATTGGACTCCAGTCTGAGGAGCATTTTTCTCCTTTTTCTTCATTTTTCTCCATTTTTCCTCTTGATTGACTTATAGTTTGAATTGTAAAACTGAAGATTTTGATGAATGCCATCATCATTGGTACAGATAATTATAATACATTTCCATTTTTCTATCATTTGACTGATTAATCAATTAAAAACACAACAAAATATGGAATAATAATCTACACCTGTATAAACTACTGGGTATGAAACAACAAGTGTACAACAGTATTTATGTATTATTTTATGTTTTAGTTCATAAGTAGTGGCTCAAATTGTCAGATTAAAACAGAAGCCCTGAGCTGCTTTTCCTGCAGTTGTTCATATGCAATTATGGTATGGCTCCATCTTACTTGTCTGAACTGCTGCACCAACGCGCTCCAGTTAGAGCACTGGGCTCATCAACCTGGCTCCTCCTAAACGGCCTATTTTCCATGCTCAAAACCAGGAGCCTTTTCAGTGGCTGCTCCTTTGTTATGGAGCTCTTCATATCAAAGTTGCGCTGACCCTGTCAGGTTTAAGTCCCTACTTCTTAAAAACAGTTGAGGTTAACATTTAATCGAACATTATCCTCTTTTTTTATTGGATGTTATTTGTTTTTAGACTGTACAGCACTTTGGGCAACTTGTGTTGTTGTGAATGTGCTATATAAGTACATTTCAAAATTCAAGATTACTTCAATGGTCATTGTTGAAGAATTCAACAAAATTTCTGCACTAGTGTCAGTGGCTCTCATCTCAATAAGTAATCAGTTTTGTTGTACTCTTGTTCAATGACAATTAAAGGAGTCTTGACCTTGACCTTATGTATTTTGATACCATGATCTCGAGATCAAGAGTTGATTATTTTATCGTCCTGAGATAACAAAGTTTGTGTTGTTTTTGTGTAATAACAATGAAATGTGTCTAATTTTCACAAGAAATGTACTTTAGTCTTTTGAAATAACCTAATGAATGCCGTATTTATAAATAATATCTCGCAAACACTCACCAGCCTGTTTTTAAAAAGCAGAAATATATGCAGCTTAAACGTAGAACTTCATTTGTTTACCTTTTTTATTTTTGTGCACCTGGATGAAAAGCAAAAGGTGCATCAACTCAATTCATTCAAATAATTTTGTCATTTAATCATTAAAGTTTCAATTTTGCAGTTAATGGTAACAGTTCTTTTAATTTCTTGTTAAGGTAACAAGAAATCAACAGTTGAATTGGAATATTTATATATTATATCATATAAGTAGGAAGCTTGAGTAAAACAGGTTTTATGAGTTTATTGTTTAATTTATATGAGTTTATTTATCCCAACAGAAAACGTGCTATCCATAGCAAATACAGTGATAGTTGTATCATCAGTGTACTACATTTACTTGAAATATTGTAAGTGCCTTTCTCCATTTCATTGTTGTGCTGTCACTTTGCATCTGACGTCTGCTTGTTTTGAGACAGAGGAGTTAGTGTTGGCATAAAGTGGGTACCATTATTTTCGTTTTGTGGCTACCACCGCTTCAAATACTGAATGCAACAGTTAAAAAATGCTCTCAACTCCATTTGGGGGGGGTTGTAGGTATATTCAAGCTTTAAACGTTCTAAGCGTTACGGACAAATTCACAGGGCTTCGAGTGTGAGTATCTTTTCCCAACGACTTTTTGTGTTCTCTTTTAGATACTGATCGGCGGGAGTCAACGTGCTCCTCACCTGTACAGTGGCAGCAAAGGAGGAAGACAGTGGCGTGATTGTTGCCCGTCGTTAGAGGAACTATGTCTGAGATGGCGACACTGAAAGTTATAAAAAATGTACAACAATGTTCATTCAGCAAAAATAATCCACATACAGCAATACAGAAAACTGAAGTCTAGAATGTAAAGACTGTTTCACATCCGTTTCTTTGGTCCAGTAAAGACTTTGCCCCTACGCTGTGAATCCATATATCTATATTAATGATGTATCTCTTTATTATGTGCAGCATTTCTCCATAAAAAGGTATCTAATCGCGACTTTATTAGTTAATGGATAATGTAATGAGTAACAATTTCAATGTTACTTAACAGATAGATTTCAACATTATGTTGTGTTCATGCAAGTACAAACTTCAATGACCTTTTTTATCAGACTGTAATATAATTGTAAGAGTTTCTCATCACGTTACTCAAAGTCTTCGTCATTCACAAAGCATGTCATAATCTGCTACAATATAGATGTTTTACTATCACCACTTATTTAAAAAAAAGCTGCATGCTTTATCAGCAGGTCATCTGGTATCAGGTCATCTGCGTCACTGATGGCGACAATAGCATCAAGCTATTTGCATTTAACCGCATATTACGGAGGACAGACTTTTCAGAGCACCGCAAAGCGTGTCTGAGTCCTTCCTCAACAAACAACATCAACTTTATAAATCTACAGTAGCATTTTAGTGCTCGTAATAAAGATATTATTACATTTAAATTCACCTCAATTTATTCTAGAGCAATGTAAAACATGCTGTTTACATTGGAGAAAAGGTCAAAAGTTGCTCATCTGTGCTAAATTCTAAGAACTCATCATTTCTTAGTTTGCATGAAATATTTCTAAAAAATTATTGACTAAACATACTTTTTTAGATTTTATGCTACAAACAAAGATCTGACTATTACAATTATTAGTATTAGTAGTAGTAATGTGTTTGGATATTTAACAAGTTTCACTTGTCCGAAAACAGATGACTTAATCATTCCTTAACTTATTTAAACCCTGAGATGTGACGTACATTTTGGTTTTTTTTTCAGGTGAATTCAATTTGGAACTATATGAATGCTGTCAAATGCTGCAAAGCAGTAGAGAAAAAAGAAAGTCCTGTAGAAAGTCCTGTAGAAATTTAAAGATGCACACAATGACGTAAAATAACATTATGAAGCTAAAGCCCTTTGGTTATTTGGTTTTTATATCTACAAATTGGGCTGCAGGTGAGCTCTCTTGACAGGTTTGCGGATGACAAAAGAGGCTTCTAGCGTGTAGCCTCCGATCACTGGTTTGTATTTCCTGTTTTGCCCTACTCCAGCAGGCTCTCATCTTGACCACCAACCCTCTGTAAGCTTCTTTGCTCAATCCTGAAATTGTGTTTTTAATATGTTTTATGTAATTATTTCATTTAGAAGAAAACAAAGGAGTGTTTATTTTTGGTGAGTTAAAATTGGGCTTACATATTTACATAATTTATGTTATATTTATTGTATTTTGATTTATGCTTATTGTTCATTTACAGAAGTCAAAGTGTCCCATGTGTGAAAAGATAAATAAAGATTTTAAAAAGCTTGTGATTTGTGTGTCAGGGGGCGGGGGTTCACTTTTCTTATTGAGCCATAGTTCCCCCAAGATTAGGACATAACGCAAGTGCCTAAAAACAAAAGTGATGGCTGCCTATATACGTCTATGAATTCGCCATGACTTCTCAGACCATATTACAGCAGATCTACTATTAGTAATCCTCATCCTTTACGTTTTTTTGTACACCTTTATTGAAAGTAAGGTCCCTTTTTGTAAAACTTAATTTTATACCAGTATACCATAAAACCATTCAGTATTCAAAATGGTTTTCTTGTGAGGCATTTATTTCACCATCAGTAGTAACATCACACAAACAGAAAACAATGCAGGTACAAAACAGCCTTTTATGTATCAAACAAACTCCTGCAGGTGCAGTTATTCTGGGATGTTCCCAAGGTGCTTCACTGATAAAGTAAACAGGAGTCATCAAAACGTTTTTTGAAGGGTCACGCCACTCCATGGCTTGATTCGTTTCTGAATGTTGTTTGAAAGCATTTTGGGGAGTGAAATGTATCACTTTTCAAGAAATAACTAAAAATGTATCGATTTATGCCACTTAGTGGTTATAAAGAGAAAAATTGGATTGCGTTTAATCTGACTTTTCTACAGTTGTTTCTGAAATGCAGTAGAGTTAAATACAAAACAGGTGAATAGGAATGTGCAACATAAATAGCAAAAACCCAAACCACATGAAATATGTAATCTGCCCAGATTCCAGATGAGGAAATGCACAGATCATCAGATCATAGCCAGACTGTGAAACATTCCTTAATTACGTCTTTGAAATATGGTCCACCTGCAGACATCAGATCAGCACGTTTTGTAAGGGTGATTTGATTTTATTAGATTTAAATACCAAATATTTTCCAATGGATATCGAGGGAAATGAAGTTGCCACTGGTGACTATGTTTTTGTTTAGTGATCATGTATGGATAATAGAGTTTTTAGTCCTTTTCACCTACATTAAAAGTGGAGGATGGACATTTAGACATGGAGCTTACCTTTGATTAAAGAGCAAAGTCCTCGAAGTGACCTGTGATTAAGAGGGAAAATGTCCCTGTGTCCCTACTCTGTTTTGCAACATTTATTTAAACAAATATTGATGCTGAATGTTCAGAGTTGCAGTATTTTCTAAATAATAATAAGAATTCAGGTTTAATTTACCTATAGATATTCTCATGTAAATTGTGTTTAGTGACTGGCTACATTTCAAAGTAGTTTAACCCAACCCTGCCAGCAGGTTGAGAAATTCATGTTTTTTAATCCAAAACAAAACCAAGAACTGCAGCTTTCTCTTTCTAAACTGACAGTTTTACAGGAAATGTTTTGAAACCTCAGTAGGCTTGAAAGAAGGCTTCTATGAAGTCACATGATAAGCTGTAAAGTGTGTCTAGCCTTCAAGCCTGTCTGTCAAGCCCTCATGTTTTCATCTACTAAGTAATCCTAAAAGTTTGGGATTATTTTCTTGGGAACTGAACGAAGAAACTAATTCACTTCTATTCAAGCACTTATTATCATAACCTGGATGACTGAGAGTCCCCACTAATTTCTTTAAAGCAGATCAGTCCTTCTATGCATGCAACTGACTGTCCTTAATAAACACCTGCCCAACCCATGAAAGGAACTTCAGATGGAAAAAAATGCCATCCCTGTCACTGCAGAGGTTCAATGGATTTGCATATTTATCTGATTAATCCACCTTGGCTTCATTTATCACACCCTGAGCCTTTCTTAATGTCATTTGTTTTATTCAAGTCAGTATGATATGAAATGACATTGTGTGTTCTCATGTTTGTTGGGGATTATTGGTGAACCTCAGATGAGGAAGAAAAAAATGCATGGTGCAACTATTCATGCTGTGTCTATCTAATAAACAATATACCACAAGTTAGTCAGTGACAAGCATGTGTAGGTCACATGGACAAAATGCTTATCCAATTTTGCCTGCTGTATTGTTAAAAATAAATGATTAAATATAGGTTAAAATTATGTTCAAGGATTAAGTTAACAAATAATCTATTTTAGAGGTTTTTGATTTAGAGCAAGATATATATATATATATATCTACATATGTCTAGACAGCTGCTGCTGCAGCTACTTTAGGCCTGGTGCCTTGCTTGAGGACACATTAGCAGGAGATGTCCTTTGTAAACATCCATTTGAAATGATCAATTTCATAACAGCACAGCAGTGAATTGATACCTGTATTATAAATAAAGAGTCAGAAAACTATTTCATTCGACATTTTTTTCTTTATTTTATAAAAAACACAAAAAAACAAGCACAACTATATACAGAAACCTCTTAGAATTAAATCTAAAAGACATTTAAGAGGCGCTCTCACCAAAAGTTGATAGGTTTGTTAGGAGAGTTGGTGTGTAAGAATGTATTTTTTTCCCTTTAACTGACGTTCACTTGTAGATATAACGGACGAAAAAATGAGAGTGAAAATTATTTGACACTATACAATAACTGCTCGCTATAAGCTAAGAGAAGTGAGTGGTGGCCTATATGCATTTGAGTAGGTATACCTCCAAATTAAGAATGATTATGGATGTAATGCCCTTCCTGAGCTCAATAGATTCTACACCATAACAACTTATTATGAACATGAACACCAAATGTGCTTTGAACCAGCCAAAAACAAAGACAATGAACAGCATCTATGTTCCTTTAACACAGCAGCAGTGCACTTAAAAACTTCACAGGATTGGGTGAGAGATGAACACAGCTCTCCGAACTGCTATCAACAAACAGGGAGTGGGAGGTGGTTTAGCTTAATGTGTGGACACCAGAGGGCAGCTGAGGTTTGATCCCAGAGGGGGGGGGGGGGGGGGTGTGTGGAGGGCAAAAAGGACAGGAAGAGCCCTTAAAAGTTCAAAGTGTCAAAGCACTGTCCTGTCCAATCCTGATGATCTCAGAGAGACATCTGAAAAAGGTTGTCCCAGATTTCATCTGTGGAGGGTGTGAAATCTGTTCCCAAAGTTGTGTACTGTGGTGTGTCGTCTAGTTCCTCTCCTGCAAAATAAAGACAGAAATCCAAGGTGAGGACAGGCATTTATTAGGAGATGTGATCAACCCCTATTTACATGTTAATTTCATCTGCACCTACATGCTAAACCAGACCATATTTGTATTCAAGTGGCATTGATATGTTTTTAGTGAACAAATGCTAAAAAAAGAAAGAAAACAAATATCTTGGGATTGATTTCATCCTCGAATTGTTGGAAAAAAAATTACCAACACAACGTGTTATGTTTGTAGGAACAGCTGGATGCAGCTGGATTTACTGATCTGTCTGACTAATAAACTACAAATATTTACCTGAAGAATGTTCACTCCACTGGCTCCCTGGACTGGTGCATGCATCATTGCTCAGGATTCCCCTGCAGTCTGCATGGTACATCCTTTGTGAGTCTTTCTCATTTTGTTGGCAAATCTGCAAGAACAGCACCGGACTAAGTACGGCTATATTTTGCCCAACAGGAGTTTTCCCACAAAAAGTAATCTTAAACAATCAGCCTTGTTGTTTTAGGTCATTACAAGCCAAACAGGCAGAGCAAGACAAACATGGGTATTCCTGTCAATGAAATATGCAAATATGCATGCCAGTAATAATAGGATCTGAAAGCCATGCTTACCTCAATAATGTCTTGGAGAGAGGCATAATCTGGAAGATCACAATGAAGAAAGGGGGAGGAAAACAGAAGAGGATGTGAGAACGGTGCTGTGAAATGAATGAATCAGTTCGATCTAAACAGATCGTAACTTATTAATCTGGGAAGTATGAGATACATGCTGTCGACTTACCAGGGCAGTGATCTGGGGAAACTTCAAATCTGTGGTGAAAGTCCTGTGAAAAGGGTTCTAACCCAATCTCAACCGTCAAAGACAAGTCAGGAACTTCAGATGGAGGCATTAGAGGGAAATCTGCAGCAATGGCAAAAAATAGCATTAGATCCACCTGTCGCTCAGAATATTTCAGTTTTACCTCTTCAAATGTACATCACAACACTGCAAATCACATTTGTGCTTACATATGAATCTATTTCTTTTCATAAAAAATATTTTTTTTGCTTACCATCCTGGTCAATGTTTATGTTGTTGTCCAATGTGTTTTCCTGAGTGGAGGAGGTGTCTTCTGGCAGGGATACAGTCAAGGGAGAGTGAGTGTCACTGTAGTCTGTGTCGTCCTCTGTCTTCACCACTGTGCTCTGCAGAGACATATGAAAGCAAAATTCATTGAGAATCAGAAACTAGATGTAACAAAACATTAGTTATATGTAACTTATACTTCCTGTATGGATACTATTTATATAACACTACCTAGGTCAGTGTGAAAGCAGCATTATTTGAAAATAAGTGTCCCCATGTAGCTGCAGCACAACATTATTATTACAACATTAACAGTATTTACCTTCTTCCTTTGCTTTATCTCCTTTGCATTGCTTCGTTTTTCTGTGAAAGAGCAAGAAAAACATTTTGATCACTTTCCAGGTTATACTTCTAATAGTGTGACTGTAGATCATGCTGACTAAAGCTGAGTAAAGCTAAAGCAATCAGCAATTCTCTCACCTCTACATTTGGGAGCTGCAGGCAGCATCTTGAAGACACGCATGGCTTGGTGTCCTTTGTTGATGCTCCGATGTTTCACCTCCTCGATGTCCACCAGTGAGTTCATTGCACAGCGGAAGTTGGCTTTCCATGTCTTGGGATCACAAGTCTGACCCTCAACATATTTTCCTGCAGAAGGAATTTGAATATGTTGTTGTATTGTTGTTTTTTTTTAATCCATTTTTTCTTTTCAAACAACTGCAGTGCCTATTCATGTTTGCTCACCTGTGTGGATGGCCCATTCTTTGAAAAGACAAGCGTCTTTATTCAGCTCCCAACCGTGTCGAGCTGCATGTTTCCAGGGAATGGAGAACATGGTCTTCTCCTGGAAATTGCAGAAGAAATGTTGAGTTAGAATAATCAGACTGGGTGCACGGATTACTTCAAATAAGAGAATACGTTTTCAAATAGTGCAGGGAGCTGCCATTCAAAGGTTCTCTGTTGCATGTAACTAAATCATGTAAATATGTTATTTGCATATATAGCAATTTCACAGTAGCCACAGAAGTATTAAAATAGCAACAGTATTTAGTTTGGAGCCCAGTAGCCTACTTATCACATTTTTTTGGTCATTTTCCCACGAGCTACCGTTTTAAGTTTGAGGACTGCAATAGTTGCCAAATGTCTATTTCAGCACTTGACTCACGTTAAAACACTTAGATCCATCCCAACCCAAACAAGATGCTTCCGCGAGTAACAGGAAAATGTTTTGTGGACAACTGAGCAATAAGAAAGACGAGCGCTGCCTTGCAGAGATCACCTACGCTACGCTGTCCCATCCTACGTCAAGTTAATTTTGAAATGTTTACTCATGCACTCGTTTAAATGTACTTTTACAGAAAATCATTCGCGAACAGCTTCAATGTGTTGCAAGACTCTCACCTTATCCACCCAAGTAAGCCCGGAGATGGAGTTGGACTCGATCATCATCTCCAACCATGGCCTCATCCTCATTCTTGAAACAGGCATGTTTTCCTAAATATGCAGAGAAAAGAAGTGCAAAGTCTTTAGATAAGTGAGGAATGCTGTGTTTGGTATTAAGTAGCGAGAGAGCAAATGAACCCCCACATCCGCTTCAGCTATGATTTTATAGCAACCGCCGACTGGCTGTTTTTAGAAGGGTGAGGCGGAGTTCAGCGAGACCCACTGGACGCGCAAAGGGGGCGTCGACGCGTAGGAGTCAACGTTGCTTTAAAATGTTACAGTGGACCAAATAAACCTTCAACTTTGTTTTGGGCTAATTTTGCAAAAAACAAATAAAAAATAAAAATACATATACTAATGCTAAACTGAAATAAAACTGAAAACAGTCTTGATTAAATAAAGCAGGACTTAAACAGAGACTTCCGCGCGGGGAGAGACGTGTTCACACCTTACTCTGCTCTGCTGTCTGCAAGCATACTTAACATTGAAATATCTGTCCACTTAATCCGCTAGCGAATTAATTCCTGTTCATAGATATGAAGAAATAAAATAAAAATAAACTTTTCCAATGCGTGTGAACGGTGCATTTATTTGCGTTTTTTAAAAATAATTTTATAAAAAGTAATCAGCAATAAAATATAATAAAAAGAATAGCGCGTTACATCCTTAAAAGCGTTTAGGTAGAGGTGATCAATTCATATCAGGTCACTTACAGACTTAGTTTTCTCTACGATCGTAGAAGGAAAAGGTACGCGAGAATAGTCCGACAGGTATAAGTTTGTTCCAGAGCAGCTCCTCCTCGTCTTTAGGTTATCTAAACCTTTCTTGAGCTCAGTTGAACACTGATATCACACAGCAGAGTAGGACTCAATTTATAGTGGCCAGACAGCGGGTTTTCCCCGGCCAGGCAAAGGAGGGCTGTTTTTACAGTGGGTTGCGCATGCGTTTGTCAGCCTCTCATTCGGCGTTTCCGAGAAATCACGCTGTTGAGAAGCAAGTAAGAGGGAAGTTGACAAGAGTTGATTACAAGTGCTTGCTGCACGTAGACACGAGCACCAACTTGGATGGCCTGGCTTGTCTGTCATTTACATGTAGTAATCCACTGTGCAAGGCTTTTCCCAAACACTTAAAGGTACCTGCAGGTGTTTTGTATACTGCAAAATTGATATGACAGCGATATTTACTTAAATCTGAATAAGGCTGAAGTTGATGTTTTATTAGCCTAGTATATGCTGTATTGCACATGATATGTGGGGAAATGTCACATTTATTATATTAGTAATAGTAACATCAAACGTCTGTACTTTAAAGTGTTGATGAAATAGGTCAGTGGGAGTTGTAATAAACAAATAAAAAAACACCCACGCGTGCACAAGCACTTGCTTTTTGTCACAAAATGCTAAAGGTCGTGCCACACACTGGCATAATAAACATGTGCATGAGACCAGCCCTTTAGTATAAACAGCAGTGAGTCTGAGAAGTTCAGCATTTACAAGAAACGATGTAGTAATTTATGTCGCCTGTAGGGGCGCCGTGGTGCTGCGGCGCTTGACCCACATGACGTATGGCGCGCAGGGTCACGTGATGTGGTCGTAACAGCGGGAGAAGAAGCAGTGCGGAAACAGCGAATTCACACAAAGGCTACTGTGTGTATTACAGCATGTATTACTGTGTTGCATACATGCTGTCTCCCTCTATTGCCCGTCTATCATTATGGTTCACCAAACGATCATGGTATGTAAAGAAATAAAGCAAAATTACAGACTGCAAGGGTGATTGACGTTGAATCATTCACCTTCAATTTCAGCGCGTAGTTGTTTCACGCCACTGCACTAAAAAGCCACATCTGGACCGAAGGGGTCTTGTTTTGTTACAGTGTGAGCGCACACAGAACATTTGGGAAACCCCACGGCTGCCTGCTTGCAGTCGACCCTCTTCTGTTAGTTTGGGGCTTCCCGCGGAGGGTGTCGTGTGCGCGCCGCTCATGAGCCGGCTGCACGTTTCGAGTACGCGCGCCTCTGGGAGGGAATGGCAGGGAGTTTTCCTGCGGAGTTTTCAGAAGCTCTCTTTGAGCGGGGTTTCCCAATAATAACGCCAAATGGAGTCGGAAATCTGGATCCCAGGGGGGAAATTAATCCAGATTGTCCAACTTTTTCAAAAGTTTTGCTTCAGCACTACCAGCTCCGCATTTAGAGTAGAAAATCACGTGAACTATAGGAATTCAACGCAATCTTATTTTGCGTGTTTGGTTTAATTATTATTATGACCCATCCAAATGGGTCGTCCGGTTTGCTCAGAAAGTACTACAGCACCAAATACATGACTAAAAGTATTCTATTAAAATGAACACATCACGTTTCCTGTTTTAAATCTAAACCCTGGTGCTTGTCGGTGTATTTCAACCACATCGGCAAACAACGGTACATTTGATTGAACTCAGTGCATGCATTGTAAATCTGATGATTTAGGCCTCCTGAAAGGATTAAACATCAAATTTGAGGCTTTGGCATGAGACAAGCTGCCACAGCTTCCTCCCTGGCCATCTGTTTTGATAGCTCAGTGACACCAGATCATATCAAAGCCCTCGTGCATAGATCACACAATTACAACTCATGAAGATGCGAGAGGAAAAACTGATTTTTTTAAAGGTTTTGTTACAGTGTTGTTGAATTTTTATCGTTTACATTCTATTCCAGTGTGTTGGACAAAAATTATGTGATCCCTAGCTAGTGTGGTGCGAATGAACTAACTGTGCTGTTTGATTTCTATTCCAGTGTGTTGGACAAACATCTGCTCTCTTTACCCAGTAACTCACTCCTACAATCACTTCACACCCATAAATATCTGCTGAATTTCCTTATTTAAGCACTTTCAACATATCAGAGGCTCGCTGTTAAAAAGTAGACATGTACAATCTATCGATTAACTGAGGAGACACGGCATCACTTAGGTGGGTTAGGGCCTTTAAACTGACACTGACAGTCATGGATTCCTTTCTTCTGCACTTATGTATGTCATCCATACTTTCCATATGCAAAAGCTAATCTATTGTAATGATAAATATTCTTCTGATTTTTACTTTGGTTCATTGGGTTTTTCTGTAAAGAAAATATTGTTGAATGAAAACATTTTGTACTTATTTTGTTAATAAGATCTCTCATACTAACTATGGCTTTCATATGTTACCCATTATAACTTTATTCAAGTTGAGGTAATAAGGAAATGGTATTTAAAAATTGCTGTATGTTTCAGAGTATGGTCTTAATTGGGTTATCTGAATAATGCCATTCATGTAAACGTAGTCATTGTCAAAGAACTGTCCTGTCCAGATGTGGAAACCTCAGAACATGTGAGGGGAACTGTTGATAATAGCCTTTGCTGGTGATCTGTGGAATTTGTGAAGTCTGAGCCCTAGGTACTGAAGTGTAATATCAGTTCACTGACTGCAAAACAGAGAAATCCATGATGAATCTACGTGAGGCAAGGCATGCATTAGGAAATGTGGCAAACCACTGATAACACTGGGGAGTTTGATAGTTTCATCCACAGTCACATGCAAAATGTGACCATATGTTCTTAATGTCATAGGCTAAGTGACTCTGATGCGTGCTTTGTGTGAACAAAGTCGACAAAAACACATTTGAAGCACAGGAATCTGTCAGTATTTTATCTCTTTGTCTCCCCCTACAGTTAAGGGATGTAAGGCCACTGTGGTTTCAACAAACCCCCATGTGAGCCCTGCACATACTCGTCTATACACCTGTCATACTTTAGAGGCTAACAAAGAAAAAAACCCTCCAAAAAAACGTCAAGAGACAAGGAAAAGTTATGGTACAAGACCAAGAAGAAGGCTGCATCTTTCTATACAATGTGATAGATGCCATGAACTTTTATAGTTAATTTGTAATAGTTTTCTTATTCTGATTTGGGTTTTTGAAGAATTCGATTGCGACAAATGTGTGCAGTGTTTCTTCTTGTCCAGCCATCTCTTTTTCCTCACTTCCTCCCATAGCCTTGTCTTGTCTCTGCATCTACCACTCACTTTTTTTTTCTTGTACTTTATTTGTAATGACGACAATATTTATTTTCCCTTCAACATTATTTGTAATGGCAACATTTCTTTAAAATTTTTAAAGAATTTTTTTTTCTTAATTTATGATGGCGAGGGTTTTTATCTAGACGTTGGTGCATGACACAGTACCATAAAGTAATGCGGTGTTGTGCCAGGCAGGAAACCAAAGTTCTGGACTGTAGTATATCAGACCCCGGGCTGTCCAGGGATGTTTCAGTCCTGGGAATGTCTGTTAGAATGTTGGTGTACTTCAAAACCAGTCAGAAGCACTTAGTTCACTAAACTTCTCTATTAGAAGAGGCAATATTTACCTGAGGGAGAGTCAGTCCTCTGGTTCCCTGAACTGATGCATACTTTGTTGCTTAATGAACTCTTGCTTGTACATTCACTGCCTGCTTTCTCCAGCTGTTGGGAAATCTGTAAGAGCAACACCCGGACTGAGACTGGCTATATTTGGCCCAACTTTTCCCCAAATAATCTATATAGCGTATATAATCTAATATATTGTTTTCAACATTGCCGCGCATATGCCACATTCAGTGAGATTTGGAAATCAACAAATCAGAAAAAACACCAGTTGTATATCACTCTACTACATCACATCACTCAAGTTTCCTGTATAGATGCTATTTACATAAGATTATCTAGGTTAGTGTATGAGCGACATTATTTGAGTAGGCCTCTGTTTACACAAAAACAAGTGTCTCACACTGTGTAGCTGCAGCACAGCATCTAGAGTATTTACCTTCTTCCTTTGTTGTGTTTCCTCGCTTTGCTTCATATTTCAGTGAGAGAAAAATCATGCTAAACACTTTTCACAAGGGACTTCTTGCAGTGTGACTGTAGAACAAACCGACTTCATGAATAAAGTAAAAAAGATCCACAATTGGCAGATGCTGCTCAGCAACATTCATACAATAATAAGAAAATAAATACATTTAAAAAGAAAACTATCTCTTCCTTACAGTTCATGCCACCTACACTTGAAAATGAAAGGCGACATCTTTAAGATGTGCATGGAATGTTGGCCTTTGTTGATGCCCTGGCACATTTTTTCTTTTCCTTGTTTTTTTTCTTCAGACTAAAAAACATCTCCCCTGGAACTGTCTGTGGAGATTGCAATCTGCCTTACAGCCACATGTTGGGGCAGCAGCTCCAGAGCCAGCAATTCAAAGAAAGTGAACAAAATGATATGGGTGAATGACTGCTCCGGAGCTCCTGGAGCTGATTGTGCAAAGGAGAATGCTGCACAAGTTCATGAACGTACAGTACAATCCTGCACACCCTCGACACAATACAGTGATGAAACAGCAAAGTGTGCTCAGTCAGAGGCTTCTTGTGCTTTGGTGCAGCAAAGTACGGTACAGGAAGTAATTCCTGCCAGCACCAAAAGCCAAAATGCAACAGCTTATGACTAATAATTCAGAGTTAATCACCAAGAAAAAAAGATAAATGATTGCCCACTGCAACATTATACTTTTCATGCATGCGTTCCCATCGTCCTTCACTAGGTTAATTCCTGTCGTTAGATTAGCACCATATTCAACGCAAGGTGACCAAGAGATTTGCAGAACAAGTTTGCCACTGCAGAACTTCCAACACTTTATCTGTTTGTGCTCAGTGCATTTATTCTGAATTCAACATGTTTTTCAAAACATGCAAAAACTATGAAAATGTGCAAAAATGTATGTGCTTTCATCATATTCTTTAGGTATAGATGATCAATATTAAGTCATTTCCAGACATTGTTTCCCTGTTTGATCAGTGATTGGAAATGTACAAGATTGGTCTGACTGCTTGAAGTTTGTTTGATGAAAAAGAGGGTTTTTTGGGGTTGATAAGCACATCTGTTTGGTCAGAGTTGATCTTGTTTATAGTTAAATGGAGGAAATCACGTGTTTTATGGGTTTTGACCCTACTTAGTGGAGCCCCCTACAGGTCTCCTACAGGTGATGTAGTGTAGGTCAATAGCTTTCCAAAACTGTTTACAACTGGTCTGTGGCCCATTTTGCTGCTGCTCTGTAAGCCTTCAAAAGTGTCTCAGGTTCAAAGTTCAAAGGTCACCTCAGAGGAGCAGGAGCTTCCCACAATTTTCATACTGACATATGTTACTCCCCAGGTCAAGACCTTTCCAGTGATGTCTTCACTTTTGTCCTACACCAAAGTTTCAAATTTTCATCTTGCTCCAAGGCAAAGCCCTTTGAGGTGTGCTTTCTCAGAACCTTATTAAGTCCAAGCTGGATGAAATAATTCAAACATGTTTTAAGGGGTAGTTAGTGGCCACATGTGTTCAAAATATTGACATCTGCTTAATACACTGTCAGACTTTGAAATTTGGACCAGTTTAGACCCGGTTTTCCCCATAATTTACAATGAGTTTCACATTATATTTTCTAATGACCTAATATGGCCAATTATACCTACTGTATCCCTTTACCCAAGCTGACAGGATGGTCCTACATGACCAAGACTTCAGCATATTGTAGTGCCAGTAGGTATCTGGATATATAGTTTTAACTTTTGCATACATAGCTTTACAAATGTTGTTTATTAGCGATGATGTGAAGATGCTGAAGGGATTTCCGTACACTTACAGTGTTTTCTTAACATTTCGATCTTCATGGCAGTAAATTCAGCCAGCCAGGGTGTCATTTTATTCACTAGCTGCGTTAGTTTAGTTAAAAATGGAACTGCTACGAGTGTGTGGTGTCTGTAGCTGTTACTTTGTTAGAGCACCTATTCAATGATCATTTTAATTCTCTTTTATCCCTAACCATTTTTAGCTGTTTTGATATAATTATCCATGTTTCCTTATTTAACTGAAATTAACTGCACTGATCTCCAAACAGTGCATGTGTGAAACACAATTTAGTTTTTATGTGACATATAAAGCCTAGTTTATGCTTCTGTGTCATGGACCCCTATACGAACTGTGGGTGAGAGCAGCCTGAATTTTCACATAGTTACATCTGTTTAACAGAAAGTTTAGGACACTATTGAGTTTTTCTTTCTATTCTTTTTCAACAGAATTCTGTGCCGGTGCTTGTGAGGCTCCTGTTCATCAGTGGTCCTGTTTCCCACTTTCCTACTGCTTGGGGACAGAGGGGAAAGCATCAGTGATTGTTTAGCTTCCTGCACAGAGACAAAGAGTCTGTGGTCACTGGCCCTTGAAATTCACCTATGTTTAAAAGCTGTTGGGTGAAGAGAAACCACGTGAATTATTGGAATACACTAAAGTTGAGGCAAGACATGCACACAGCGTTTTGGATCTTGGTTTGGCTGTAAGTGTTTATCTTATCAAGATCAGGTTTATTATATTATGTTAGAGCTACTAACAAGGGGTAAGAGCCACCTAAATGGGTCATGATACGTGCTATAAAAGTGGTTACAGCACCTAACGGATTACTCAAAACAGTCTTTTAGAGAACACAGAGGAAAATGAGCCCAAACGGTCAAGGGGTATTTCATTACACAATGATAGTTCTTAATTTATGTGAATCATGTTATTCTTATTCCTGTATTTAAAATGTAACATAGTTTATAGACTATGTGCTGTCCTGTGAAGTTAATTGCACACGGTGCATGCAGTGGCGATGAATTTGAGCAACCTGAAAGGATAAAACAGTCATTTGAGTCTTTGGCATCCGACAAACAGCTTGAGCATCCAGTGTTCCCCTGGACCATCTGCTTTTATAGCTCACTGACACCAGATCAAGTCAAAGCCTTCATAAGTCAGCTAAGTAGTTCCAGTGCAACCACACACACGGTAGAAGGCAAACAGAGATTTTATATTGTTGAATTTGAGCATAATTATGCTATTTTTATCACTGTGTTTGCAGTTCAGTGGTTCCAGTAAAATTTCCACTTTCTGGTCCATGTGTTACCAAACACCTCTTGAGATTGTTTTCTTTAAAAATTCAAGGTGATGTGTGGAATAGTCCACCATGTCAAATTATCAATCTTATTTTGACAAGTACCTTGCTTTGAAGTTTGCTTGATAAATCCATTGATACACAGTTAATGATGAGTCAAACCCATGCACTTTTGCCCCAGGTGATTCTTTTGCTTTTCTCGAGCAATAAAGATCTGTTACATCAAGAGAAAGATTTTTTTTTTCTGAGGCTTTAATCCAAACTACTGTTGCTTTGCAAGTTCAATTACAGAGGAGGGAGAAGGGAGGCAAGGAGAGATGGAAAAAAGGGTGCATAGTACTTAAAATATACTGTGACAAGTTAAGCAACCTGTCATTAATATTTACTGATATGTAAATATGTCAACGTCTCATCAGTTTTTATTCACCCGCTTTCATGATTTGCGATCGATATCTTCTTTCACCTGTCACCTTAACCTCACTGAGCTGCTCAGATTTCTGAGTTGCTCTCTTGACCTACTCCCACAATAAAATACAGATTGCACTCATAGATGTTGACTCATAGGCTTTTCAATTTGAAAAGCTGTTATTATATATTTTGCACTGAATGGATGCATCGTGCACTAGTTTGGATTTGATTAGATTCTGTAGAAGCATGGCATTCAGGCATTAGAGTTAGACTACTGTTTGCTCTCTAAGTTGGCAATCTAATAGAAAAAATATGGTAAATGATTAAAGGGACAGTAAAAATGTTTGCCCTCCTGAGAGAAGGTCACCAGGTTAAGTAATATGCTTTTCGTAGAGTGTTTTATCTTTATTGCTGGGATAAACAGTTTTAAATCATGTGGGCTGATTCAAGAAATTGGGCATCTCTCTTTTTTAGTGTATTCACTTAACTGCCTTTCATTCTACAGACATAGCATCATCTGACTCTGTTTGCTTCAGTAGGTCTTTGCTGTAGTTTTGTGCATGTTTTTATTTCTGTTGCTGTTGGAGCCGGGCACTCAGGAACATGCAGCAGACAACAGGCCACAAAAGGCTTTGATACTAAACATTGCTTGGCCAATGAGAAACAAGGGAGCTCTGAAAGACAGAGTACTGTCCTTCTTTCATGTCTCCAGTCTTCCTGTAGTATGGGATGAAATCTAAACTGAATACTTCCTCATGATCCCTCTTCCTTCAAATTAGTACTTTTAATGTTAAAATGATCACGCTGCCTTCAATTAAATCAAGCTACTTTCGAGTCTCAATATTTGAGGTTATTTATTTACTTGTTTTGGGACCCCTTCTCTTTGCAATATACACCACCTCCTTAGACTCAGTCATCTGTTTGCCACTGTTATGTAGGTTATGTAGGTGATTCTCGACTGGCCCTATTATTTTCGCTTGATGTACATGTGGTCAGCATGCAAACTCAGCTTATCTCTCTGGCATGTTCACATGGATTAAGAAGTGCCACTTTCAGCTAAACCTCTGTAACACTGACCTATCTGTCACCACACCCAATCAATCCATCAAACACCAATAATAACAGAAAGATATCCTCTTTGGCTTTCTACTTTCATATAATTTACATCATCTGGTACTGCAATCCCTAGGTGTCTCAGTAAAAAGCTGTTTTCATTTGTGGTTCCATGATGGGGAAACGAGCCACCAAATCCTGTCAGAGCAGCGGGATGTCTCTGTATCTTCAAGCATCTCATGAAGACTCAAATCCTCTGAGTAGATCTTCTCCCCTCACACCTTTAATTAATCTTTGAAAGAAGTAGTGCTATGCAAATATTCAGACTTCTTTGGTCAAAAATTCTTCAGCTGAGCAAGAAAAAGAAAAGGGTTGAAGTTCAAAATGAGATCTTCTCTTTCACGGTGTTAAGACAACGGTGAAGGAAATGAGCCGGAAGCAAACGTATGGGCATGGTCAATATATATAAAAGCATCCTCTTTGGAAGGCATTACTACTTGTTAACATTTTGTGTTGCAGTAAAAAACATTTTTAGTTCTTGTTTTCGCCCATTTTACCAGAAAAGGTTTTCAACATATGCTCGATGGGCCACGGATTCTCAATTATGCGTGGTTTGTTTCTGCTGAGGGAGTTCACTGTGGGTTTTAGAATTGCTATCATTTTGTTGACATGTTATAAAAACATCACGAGGTCATACTATAAGAAAAGAAGTACTGTGTGTAAGAATGTTTTAGGGTGTTGGAAGATTAAGAAGTACTGTATGCTGGGGGAGTCCTCCTCCAATCTTATTAGTTCAACCTTGGATGCTGAAGAAGGCCTTCCTATCTATGCTAGTTCTATCTTCTGTATGAACTTTGATTTACTGAACAAAGAAGTGAAGTGTCTGATATTCACCAACTGTACAAAAGAGTTTTGGGAAACGATAAGAAATATATAGTCCGTTAACTACCAACTACTTTTGGGCTAAATTAGCATTAGAACATGCAACATCTTCAAGGTCACTGAAAACAGATCAATTCTACTTAATGAAAGGCACATCCACAGTAAGGAAGAGAATCTGCGGACATTCAGGCTTGAGGGATCGTCTCCAGATTGATGCATCATTCTATAATTCTGATACGGACCTGGTTGACAATAAAAGTTTCTGTTCAACCTGTGTCAGCAGAGTTCTTCCTGCATCATCTACACATAGGCTGTTTGAAGTCGACCATCCTCAATACACCACAGAAGTCTTATCATGATATTAACTAAACTGTACACATCTAACAAAGGAGAGAACTACAGGAATGTCTCATAACCTTGTGTGGCTAATGGTTTTGTAGTAGAAAGCTTTACATAGGATATTCCATTCATATTACTATTTACATGCTACAGAACGTAGTCTGATTAATGACTCACACCCACATTTCTTCTCCCTGTGATTGCAGTGCTCAAACCCATCCAAAGCCTCAGTAACATCCATATTCCTTGACACACAGGGCATTAATCACTGTTCTATCATGAATTGTCTGTTTCCCGCAGCCATTCTATTCAGCCCTGGCTCGAGCTGAGGGCATGTTTTCATAAAGAGACAGTATGTGCTGCTGTGCATTTAAACATTTCACAGATTTCACAGGGGACGTTAACAAAAAGTCTCGCTCAAACATGTCAATCAAGGTTTAAAAATATTGTAAAGGGTATGTGACACCTAAAATCACTTAGGTGCGCAAATCTTTTAAGAGTGCTTTCACCATAAGTGATCCCAGGTTCACAGAAAGAGGAAGGTTCAGTGGGATGCCAGACTTATGCATGCCACTGTCTGGTTTTTCTTCTACATTTCATTCCATCTACATCTCATTGCAAAAATATACAGACTAAGCAAATCTGATGCCATCACATCAAACATATTTGCTCTCTTTTCGTCCTGCTGGCAGATCACGGGCAACTTGTTCGAGATTCCAAATTTCATATAGCTAAAAGGACCTTTTATCTACCGCTCTGCCTAACTACTTCACCCACATCTTGCATGAGTGGCCAGCTTGGCAACTTGTTGGCAACAAGTTTTCCGGCTTGTGGTGGTGTTCTCCGCAGTGTGATGAAAGAGTAGGTGAAGGTGGCACTGCTAAAGACTCCTTTGGAGTTTCCTGTAAAACAAGGTCAGTCACATTCCTCCAGCACAATAAGACACCAGGCAAGTTATCTACCTGTAAGGAGTTTTTTTGAGGAATGAATTTTGCATGAGACTGTCAAATAAAAGTCCAAGCAGCGGCATTTGTGGCACATCCTCTCATGAATGTGCTTGGCACAACAGCTCCATCGTTCTTATTTCTCATTTCTTGACCCTATATCTGTATCACGTCATGTTGTTACTCACCCTCTGTGTCTCTGTGTCAGCCTTTCTCAAGGTTACTTTAGTTCACTGGGAGTGTCTTATTTTACCACGTGGTTCTGATGCAAGGTTACACAGTGTCACAGCACGCTCAGCTGCAGGGATGGCGTGATGTAGTGTACCAAACACCCCCTTGAAATTAATCAAAATAAAAAAAAATGTTTTCTTAAATATCATAATACAGGCTTTGTACCACAGCAACCGTATTTTATCTATTTTTTCTTTTGTCGCGAAATTTCAAACAAATGAGACTGTGAATATGCAAATTATAGCTTCTTGTATCTTCTTGTGGATTACAGATACCAATGTAAATACATCCGTGGCTGTTTAGAAATAAACCCTAGACCCGCTTGAAGCTTTAATATCAAATGTCCAGAATAAACATGTCATCCCCAATAACCTTGGCGTCGACTGTCCGACCTACAAGCCCTATAATGTCAGCGAGGGTGTCTTCCATTGTGTAGCGGCCAACTAGGTGAAGTGGAAAATCCACCAGCACGAAGGATGCTTCGATAGGCTGCCTGACTCTGTTTCTTCAGTCAACACGGGTCGTTTTTTCAGGCGAAATCTGCACAGTGAGACTTGCAGGACATCGTCATCCCCTGCCCGGCTCCCCCACTGTGGTCTGTCTCAGATATATCGTCGGCCCCCTCTACACCCCCCTCCTTAATCTCCCAGATTGTCGGCGACTTGCTGCAGTCGATGCTGCAGTTCTGAGCCGCTCCTGCGCCGGGACACCTGACTCAATGAGAAAGACATGCTCGCATTCGTTTTGGTCTCTGGGTCGCTCTGGATTATATTAGGTGAGTTTGGGACGTCTCTTTGTCATTTTCATTCATTCATTCATTTTTGTCATGGTTTAGCTTAGCCGGGCTGGAGCTAAAGGCGGTGCACCTGCCTCTCGCATTATGTGTCATCCGCTACCGGCTTTTTCGTTTTTCAAAGGCGGCGGCGTTTCTGGTCAAACCGAAGCTACTTTGATGAGTTTATTCATGGTACACTGCTGCTGCAGGCACTATGTCTGCAGCCCAATGACGCCGGTGACATGTTTTTTTTCTCAGACAACACGTGTTTGGACACATTAGTTCAAGCCTCAACATCACGGTGTGCTGCTTGGATTTCGATTTATAAACTCCTTAGACGAGCGATGCAAAATGGAGGAAGGCTTTCAGGTTGGCTTTGGCCACCTCTAATCAGGTGAATGGGCTGGACCGGCTGCCATGCGGCTGAATCCATGACATCCCGGAGACGCGGGACTGCATTAGACTCGTCAAGGATAGCTTTTCACGATGAAATCCAGCTTCCAAACTATGGTTTATTGTTATTATGAGGCAGATGGGATAAACGTGTGCATTAGGCCTGCCAGCTGCTAAGGTCGGGTGACATTGTGCGTAGAAACCGGACACACGTCACTTAACCCCCCCTTCTTTAGCTCTCGTCTCATATCATTCAAAACCAGCTGATCTACTGCAGTGTGTTTCCACCTGAACGAGCGGGAACAAACGTCCACCTCTCATTCTTTTGTTTAAATTAAAACGTGTTATTTGGCCTGTGAAAGGCAGTATTTAGCTTGTGATGTCCTCCGCCATGCCTCTGTGACGGAGGGAGGGAGGGAGGAAGGATGAGGAAGGATGAGGAAGGCTGACGCTCTTCTAAAGAACGTAGCTGATTGGTGGGAGCTGTCCAGGAGCTACGGGTGCTGAAATCCTGCGGCCTACCGGCAAACCGGAGAGCACGGCATGTTCTTGCTTTGGAGCCGATACCACCCCCCACCCCAGTTTACACAAACCGATTTGTAGGGTCTTTAAAGCTGAGCAGAGACAAGACTAGTTGTTGTCCTCCAGTTGGCTGAATGAGATTTTAAATGTGTATATATAAATGGTCCTTTCAAGCTGTTTTTTCTTCAAGTGTAGAGGCATAACAAGGCGCCAAATATGATGACGGGGGATTATGTGCCTGTTTTAGTGGTAATTCCTTTGCTATGGTTATAGCAAAAGCTGAACTGCATGGTTGCTAAGTGACCAACATCCACTAACAGCTGTCAGTTTTGCTCGTATATTGATATTAAAATTCGCTGGTATACGGTTTCAGGTGGTGCATAACGCAACTGATGAGAGCAAATTCCTGTAACGCTGAATCGTTTAGTTGAAATATGAAGAGAGACCACTGGGGAGGATCCATGACGCCTTCCACCTGTCATTACAGCCCAACACCCTGCTGCTACCAGTATCAATAATTTATTGTAAACCTATTCTTTTTCCTACTTTAATATTTATTAAAAGATAGAGGTCGCTTTACCACACCCTTTTTTTTTTCAGGAAACAACTAGTGACGTTTGAGTGCTCACACATAACTTCCATCTTTACAGAACTGATGCCCACCAAGGGAATACTTGGTTACAACTGCATGTTCTCTTTTTTTGTTAAATATTTTGAAAGGTAGTTTTAATGGATCTGAATCTACAGGAAGGAAGTGGTTAGGTTGATGTATCTGATTTCTAAACCTTCAAAGTAAAAATGCTTTATGTGACTGCATGGTATTTGTCAGCAGTCTTTCCACCAGCATAATAAATGTCTGTGACTGTGCACCTGGGCTGAATGTGAGGACTAGTGATGCAAATGTAGCTGAAAGTGCAAGACGGAGGCCAATTCCTATACATCTGCATGTCAACAATTTTATTTGGAATTTGGTAACAATTATATGTATGAATGAGAGATGCACTGCACTATACAGATATGACTCAATATAACCTTGTGTCGATTTTGAATATTTCATTTTGGCCAGTCAGGATGCTCTCAGAACCATATGGCAATTTTCTTTCTGAGAGCCGTATTGCTGTTTCAGCAGTCTGTGCTCACTCTTCCTCATTTTGTGGAATGCCATAAGTGCTGAACCAGGTCTGCTTGGCTCTCTCAGTATATAATGCTGTACCTTCTTGGTTTGAGCTTACAGCCACTCCTTGTGAAGGAAGACTCTTCATTTCTGTGGGTTTATGATTACAGAAGTTGAAATACGACCAGTGTCCAAGGAAAACCAAGCTTTACTTCCTCATTTGACAAAGAAGAAGCGAAATTTTTTATTTATTTTTAACTTCTGGCTTTACCCCATGCATGTGCAGTTGAAGGGTTAGCTGCAGATTTAACTATTTAAAGTATTTCAAAATCACACAAATTTTGCATGAATATTTTTGATATTACATATGAAGAATTCATTTTCTTTTCTAAGGATGCTGAAAAAAATAGTCTTGTGCCCCATAAGATTTTCTAACTCCCATACTGAGATTTTAAAGCCACCTTTCCGTCTACTTTGATAGTCAAATGAAACTGAGCACAACTTCAATTAATGTGGGCCTATGTGATTTGTTTAAACCTTTACACATCAACAGTGCAAGCATTGGCGTTAATTTGTATATATGTACATGCACATGCATTTGTATTCTCTGTCACTGTAAGCTTGTGCGTTTGTCTGTGTATTATGTAGTGAGGGAGGGTAAGCCCGTGTGTTCTGTGACAGAGGCAGAGAGTGGTGGTGGGGGGGAGAAGGGAGGAGTGGGTGTGGTGAGAGTGAGCAACGTCTGTTGAGCTCAGAGTGGTGTGATACGGAAGCCAGCCAGGCTCAAACGAGGCTAAAACGCATCTCGCTACCCTCCTCTTGCTTGCCTCAGCTTAATCTGGCTGGTGCCAGAGGGAAGGTAATCACTAGTTTGCACAGAGCAATGTGATATCCGCCTGATGCCCCTTGACACAGCACACACATACATACACGCACACCTACACACACACACACACACCTACACAGACACACATCACGCCTCACCAGCTGCCGGACGTCTTTGTAAGTGCTGCTGCCTAGAAAACATCTGCTTTAACCTTTCTGCACTGCAGTTACAGTTTAGATCTCTGGCTTGGTTAGCTTCTTCTGGTTTGCTTACTCTGAACGTCTCTTTATCTCTCATTGCACATACAGTAGCAGTCCCTCCTGCTCAGCTTATACCAAATATTTCCTTTTCTGCAGCTTGGATCTTCAGTTGTCCCTATTTTGTGATCAACTGCAGTTACCTGTGGTGCAGCCTCTCATTGTGGGTTGGTGGTTGTTTCGAGTGCACAGGATGTTACTGTGTCTGCATGATTATGTTATTGGGACAGTGACAGGAAAAAGTTGCGGTCTGAGACCTTTTGTACTGTCTAAGTAGAGGAATGGCAGTGAGAAATAATGGCCGTTTAAAGAGCTGCTGTGTGGGACTGATTAAAAAGTGATGGTTAAAAATAACAAGTTTGAGCACAAAGAGACATAGGCTGCCCTGATGCAAGAGAAGCTACGAAACAAAGGAAAATTATTATAATAAAAGTAGAGTAGGTTGTCTTTCGATAAATAATATATTGAATGCTGTAGAGAGGTTACTACTGGCCATCTGCCTCTCTGCTAATAGGCTGTAATCTGCACGCTGGACTCTAATCATTGGTGACGGCCCTCGGATGGGCCGATGGGGCGGGATTTAAGGACGAAAGGTTGGGTTGCCTTTACTTTAAATTTTAGAAGATGCAGGAACTGGGTTTGGCCCTTCACAAGCCCTCACCATTGCATAGCTTGCAGTTTACTCACGCCGCAGTAAAATCTGTGGTTCGTGGATTCAACATCCAGGTGATTTGATGAGTTGAGATTTTTTTTATGTGTAGTGTTGATGTTTTCACCTTAATGGTGGTATGTTCCTCCAACCTTATAAAACTTCCCCACAAAGCAAATATTCAGAGCAGTCCTACACGAGTCAATAGTGGAAGTGTTTCTGTGACGTGTATGTGTGTTTGAAGACGGAATAGTTCTCTACCAAGAAGCCCGCTACTTCTGGATCATTGATAAAGAGTCGATACGACACATATTTTCCTTGGTCCATGAAATTCATGGTCAAGTTGAATCGTTCGATAGAAGTTTTGCATTGTGAGTCATAATTCATACACCGAAAATGCATTTCTTAAATTCAAAGGACTTTTGTGTGCATATTAACATCTGTATGTTACTCATGCTGATCTGTGGTGCAGCTGAAATATTATACCAGGACCTCTACAAGGCATTCTCACTGCTGTGGCCCATTCCTATATCCACTAGGATGTATGAAAAGTTCAAATGTTTATTTTCATTACCCATCTGTTCATGCACAGCATGTCCACTAAATGTTTTGTAATGGATATGAGACAGTCTGTATTTAACTATGCACATCTGTTAGGCCTTCTAGCCAAGTGTACAGTGTCCCCTTAACTTCGCTCCAAGCTACTCAAGATGTCCAAGACATTCCTTGAAATTTTCTTTAATTGGCATTTGCTACATTTCAGCTTAGATACATTAGGCTGATTGCTGTCTAAACAGAAGATTACTATTTTAGATTACATATCAGTGTTAGCTTATATTGAACTTGTCTCTCTTTTGTATTTCAAAATGCAAAAGACTGGTAACAGATGTTCTGATTAAATAAATATATTAAGAAAACTCCCAGGACATTATGGAGCAATAGTAATATTTTGATTTCAGCTGTCAGGGAAAAGCTGTACAGAGTTATATGGTTCCTAGAATGCATCTTTGCATTGTATAAGTGGGTCAGCTGCAGTAGGTCTGTGCTGATAGTAGCAAGCTTATTTTTGTTGGCTGACATTTTAATCAGGTTCTGTAAGATATGGCTGTTCTACAGTCATGTACACCGTCTTGTACCCTGATGTCAATTCTAAGGTTTTGTGTATCAAGATATAATTACAAAACAGTGTGGGCCTTACCAGGTCTTGTTATGAGGTAAATACAACCTCAGATGAACAACAACACATAATGTATTGCATCGCTTCATTAGTTGGTGAACAAAAACTAAGCCAAAATGCAGAAGCAGTGTGCAAAAATCGGAGCGCCTTTCCACAAGATTCCCCAATCGTTTCCCAAAATCAAGAATAAGATAATGAGATAATAATCATTGCAACACCTAAAAACTGAAGACTTTTGTAGAATTAAGTTCTAATGATGGCCAAGGGCTTCTACTAATGTGAAATGATTCCATTTGATTAAAATGTTTGCCCAGTTTTGTTAACCATGGAACAAGTCTTCCCTTCAGTCGTTGGTTTCTAATGCTTTAAGTCTTTCTTCTTCCACTGCCACTCTCTCATCAACTCCATCACTCTTTCATCCCTTGCTGTCTGTTTAAAGTGTATGTTGAAGGTGTGTACATTCGGTCTGATCTGCTTCCAAGCTAATTGCATCTATAGTATACCAAGCCCCTGCATGCATCACTGACTCAGTGGCCACAGTCAACTAGACTAGCCTCTGTCCAATCACATGATGAGCAGAAGGCTGAGTCTGTGTGTAACTCTTGTCAGGATTTTGCTCACCTAGTTTGTCCCAGGAGCACCTCTATTGAGATTTTCTCTGTGACACTGGAAAATGGATGAGCCTCTGACTTCCTAGGCCCCATTTCACCTCCTACTTACAGTGTTTCTGTCCGAGACTGTACAAAACTGTAAGATTGAACAACATATGCACATATTGGTAGTGACTGATCTTTTTGCAAACACCCAACCTACCACCGATTTCAAGTCCATCCACTAAAAGTGAAGTGAAAATGACTGGCACATGACTTTATGGCGTGATAGTTCAATCATTTCCCAAATGAATGAGTTCTCATGCTGATGAAGGTCATTACTGTTGCTAAAGGGGATGCCCCTGGCCCGCTGTTCCTTTTTCACTCCAGCTGAAGCAACAGTCTTTGTAGATAACAGCAGGAATGGACTAAAAAATGTGTGTGGACGGGCTTGTTTGGATGTGTGTGCATTCCAGTGGTATGTTATCAAAGTTATTATGAGACAGAGAGCTGGACACCAAGCAGAGCTTCAGGCTAGGTGGAGAGACCACTCTGTTTATGCAAAGTATTCATGCAAATTTACCCATATAGCCTCATCTCAACTAATAAAATACATTCACACTTTCCCTTTTGAAAGCTCTTTTTGAGAAAGTGGCAGGTCATCCTGTTCTGACAAAGACAAAGACATTTTTGTATGCGAATATAAAGCAGATGTGGCCTCTCAGGCTGAACCTCCATCTATAACATGACAGTATGTTGAAAATCCACCTTGTTTTATACATGCTTGTTCTCAGCTAGATTAGAAAAGTAAGTTTCCTGCATCAGTGCAGTCAACTGTTGAACTTTTTATGATTCAATATTTTTCTTTTTTTTTTTCTTTACCGTCAGTCAATCAGAAGCAAACAGATGAGAGCAAAAAAAACGACAGCCAGAAATAACAATGGGCAGTTAGATGTTCGGCTCCCTCCTGGGGACCAATTAGGGGTCTGGGTAGGTTGCGAGTCTCCTGTGGCTGTCAGGCAATTTCAGGGTAGGAAAAGATGTGGTGCGCTGGCACTGCTGTACCAGAGAATTTGAAGGTTTGCTTAACCCAGCAGACTTCACATAAGAGTTTGGTTCTTCACAAACAATGATCTGCGTAGTATCACAGTAGCCCACAGGAGCTGACAGGTTGAATCCTCCATTAGTCAGTGCTTTTAAAAGATGGTCAGAAACTGGTTTTGTTACAAAAATAAAATGTAATTTGCGTAAGATTACACATGATTTTCCATGATAAAAAACGTATATTGCTTACAGTATGTGATGTAATCTGACATGTTTGTGTGTCTTGACTGGATTGCATTCGGGGGCGGTAATACACTCAAAACGAAAATCTCTGTCGGTCACTGTCAGGGCCTCCCACTATAACATTACTTTCAAGACCCACTGTTTTACAGTTACTTTTGTTTGTTTCTTTCCTTTTTTCCACTTGAATTAATCCATGTAAACCTATTTCAGTTTACTCCAAAAATAAACTTTTGAACTTGTAAATGAACATGATATAAACTCTTTAATTAGATTATAAGTTAAAAAATTATTTTGTTTGTTTTTTAGTAGATATTAGCTATTTTATCATGAATTTCTATGAATATTTTTATTTTGTTTCCAAGATGCACAGCAAATAATAAAGATGATCTCATAATGTATATAAGATAATAAAATAATTGTCAACAATACCGACGATTCTCATAATAAAACATAAATCAGTGTCAGATTCATAAAGAATTTAATTTTGTCTTTGAAAGTGGTATTATCTGTCTTTGTACTACTACATGTCACCCTTGTTCTATCCAGTTATCTTTACTCTTTCCAGATTGTGATGGAGTATGTGTGTGTGTGCACAAGAATGCTTTTTGTAACCAGCTGCACTCTCCTTTATTCCAGTTTACTGCACAGTGGTGTCAGTGGGTTATGGAGTCTGTCTATATTTAGAGCTTGTCCAGTGATGTTTCTCCTCTCTCTCTTTTTAAACACCAGCTAATCCAATGTGGCTCAGTCATCACTGCAGCCAAAACACATTACCCAGTGGACACAATGCATAGAGAAATATTTGTACTTACAGAGTCAGTTGACTATGTGGGCCAATAATTAATTAAAGAAAGGAGGGGAACATCTACTATGGTCAGTCAGTCAATTGCAACATTCATCTGCCCCTTCAAGACAGCTTGGTATAGCTTAGTTTTGCCACTGACACTCGGATTACATCTGTTCAGATATATTAGCTGTAATGTAATTGGGAACAATATAATATAACAAGTTGGATATCAACATGAATATGGAAACTACAGCCTATAACAAAAGGAATAACGTAAAAATGTAGAGCTGGTAACAACGGTCATGAGATGTGTTATCATGGCAATGTGGACAATGTTAGGAAAGCTTTTTGCCGTAAAATATATTTTCTGTTGTGTCTGTTAACCACTGACCATGATGTGTTCCTGAACGTAACTAAGCAGATTTACTCCCTAACCTTAACCAAGCTTTACTATAGGCCCCCCATCTCTGCCTGATTCAGAAAGATAACAAGCATTCTGGATATTTTGAGGTGCTTTCACACCAGATGCCGTTGATGGTGCATTCAGATTCCAAACCAACTCAAGTCAAGAGTTCCAGTCAGTTAACTCACTCTGAGCTGAAAACTGACTCGAGGGTGCTCTTAACTACTGGAATCAAATGCACGTTTACTTCAACCAAATATTTATTAAAAATCTTAGATAATCTTGTTTGATATGTGGGAAAATAATAAAAGCAGTAGTTCATGATTACAATAGAACTGACTCTTTCTTGTATCCAAGCAATGCAAGGTGACTGTTGGAAACTTCAGTATATAGTAGGCTATGTGTTAATTTTTTGTACATGTTACATAAATACTAAACACATGCTATACAATGCATGTATTGAAAGGTGTTTTCAGTGGACAGAACCAAGCTAGCTGTTTAGCTCTGACTTTCCTTGAGCTAAGCTAAGCTAACTCTTCGTTACTCTTTTACAGAGCAGGAGAAGGTGTTTCCCAAAAAGTCAAACTATCCCTGTAAGTAAGAAGCTGCCGCTACACCTATGAAATAATAAAATAGATACTACATGTCACTTTGGTTTTAAATTGTTTAATTTTTTTTATTAATAACTTCTGAAAGAGCTAGGCTATTGTTTTTCCTCTGTTTTTAATCCTCTTGCTAAGCTAAAGCTAACTTTGTTGCAGCTAAAGATTCGAGTGGCATAACGATACTTTTTTTTCATCCGAAGGGACATAAGCGTATTTTCAGATTTTACAAGTTACTCTTTTCTAACAAATCGTAAAAGACATGTGCAGTGGAATTAAAAACGACAGGCTAGCATAGTAAATGCTTTGAAAATATGCCATAGTGTTAAATGGGATAAGTGTCTTTCTTTGTCTTATTTTATCTGTCCATAAACACATGAAGCTGTGCCAGATTAGGTTTCCTAATTGTTCCTTGTTTAATGGCATTATGTCTAATAGACTTGAGTGAGCAGCTCTGTGTAACCTACTTAGCAGGGCAGGACATTTTACTGAGTTGACTTAATATTATAACTTTCCCTGTGCTTGAGCTGCTCTAATTCATTACTGAAACAGCAGTGATACAGAAAATGGACATCAGAAAAAGAGGAAATGCCTGACACAAATGCAGTTTGAAATAAAGGGGGAGTCGTGGCCTGCGGTGTTGAATGCGCAGTACTGTTTTCAGACATATCAGAGGGATGTTGTGGTTTTCCGGTCACAGGTAATAGTTTCTGTCGCAACAGAAACTCAACTGAGAGGATTCAGACCTGAGGGATGTTTGGGAAAGCAGCGTCAGGGAATTCACCGTTGAGTGCATGAAGGTATTGTGTAATGAACTCAAAGCAGTGGAGTTGATGAGAAATACCTACAGTATTTCAGTGTGGTGTCTTGTGTCAGTGACAGTGTAGACGATGACTGCTATTATTACCATAAGCACTTTGCACGTGGGGCTTTTGTGTTGGGCGGAACTCTGCAGAAGTGAAACATGGCCACCGGCTGAGAAATGATGTGAATTTCAGAACATTTTCTCAAGTTCATAAAGTGCAGTCTGAGATTACTTTGTTATGGTAAATCGTACCATTAAGACTGGCTGATTTATGACATAGCATTCATAATTCATAGCAAGCGCACAGCTGTTGTTCTGTGCAGGAAGAAATGCAATTACAAGACAAAGATGTGATGAATCATGTAACAGGTTTTTCTAAATATGTACCACAATCTTCAAGCACTAAACAGCAGAAAATTGTGTTTTCCTGAACACCAGTGTGGAAAAGTATTGCAAGTGTAATTATGTCAACAACTTCTGATTAAGCGGAGTCAAAACTTCTCAAACATTGCACTAAGTGCAACTTATGTGTTAAAATCTGGGTGCATGAATGCAACACCAAGACTCTTGCAATGCAAGAAAAAAAAAAAAGTCTTGTTTTTGAGACTGTCACTCAGGAGGCACTTTGGGGACTCATGAGAGCTCCTTAGGAAGGGGCACTGAACTCTTAACCGCAAGTCTTTTAAGTCCACTGGCAACTTATTTTGATCACATTTTCATGGTATACAGCTCACTTAAAGGTTGTCCTCATTTGGTGTTGATCATCAGAAAGAGACTTGTTTGCTCGTTTGTTGTCGTTCTCCTTTAAGTTTTGAAAATCTTGAATGTATTTATAAATTGTTAAACGGTGCATATCTGTTAATTTGCTGTCGTTCTATTGCACGTTTGTATCATCCAGGTTCCCCTAAGTGTGAAGAGGGAGGTAGAAAAGAAAATAGCGCCTTTATTTTAAAAAAAACAAGTGATTGAGGAAGTCAGCTCTCCCACGGCCTTAGATATTTTTAACATCCCTACTGTCTGTTAGACCTGTGACTGTGTGTGCGTTTGTTTGTGTGTAAAGAAAAGGAAGTGGTTACGATTGGCTGTGAGCTGCAGCAGTCCTCAGTGTTATTCGTCTGATCAGGTGGCGCTGTCTGTGACTCATTTCCCTGGGCAGAATAGGAAACCCTCCTGTCAGCATTGCAGTCCACCTCCTTCTCAGCTAAATTATGCAATTTGCTGTGTGTGTGTGGCGGGGGGGGGGGAGTGAAGCTGAACCTGAACCTGAACCTTAATACGCACCATGTGTGTCGTGTGTGTACTTTTATCTACTTTGTAGTTCTCACTGCTGTACTATAGATAACCTATGCTGGCATGCTTCAAATGTAAAACTAAGAATGTGTGGGAATCCCCGTAACTCGTCCTTTTTCCAGATATGAATTTGGGTTGAGGAGCTGTGGGGTCAAATGTAATAATAACACACTTATCAGTCTTACATTTGTCACAAAAAGAATGACCAACTTGTAGGACGGCACAGTTTTGTATCTGTCTGGGAATTGTTTGTATCTGTCGACAAGTCTCCTCAACATAAGTAGAATTTACAAGGACCGACATTTAGTTTTCAGTGCAAAGTGTTATTTGTGTTTTCTACAAATCTTTTAACCTATCATTAGACCATTCTTTTGAATTTGACCTAAAATGAAAAGTGTTATAAGCTTACAGATTTTAAAATATCTAAAAAAATTAATCCAAAGTTCAGATTTCTCTCACATTTCAGCATGAGTGGTTTCCACTAGGACACAAGATTCAGTTCAACATTATTGATTTGACAATGATTTGTCATTTCATGTCAGGTAAAAGACAACAGAGGTCAAAGTTTCACATGGAAATATTGAAATATTCTTAATGTGGTCAAAAATTAGAATTTGCACTTGCTTCATCATCATTGTGGTACTGCCTCAGATTACTATTACAATATTTGCTCGTCAAAATATTTTTGTTCTCTGACACTACAAGTGAATGCGTGTCCTCTGCCCTGCAGAGCTGAGTTCCACCCTGATGGAGAAGATGCAGGCCCAGGAGATGATGAGTGGCCTGAGGATACCGGAGATGGATGAGCTTGGCCAGTTCTTCCGCTCACTGCCGACGTCAACGCTGGTGGGCATTGGCGCCTTTACCGCCGTGCTGGCGTACTGGTTCGCCACCAGACCTCGTCCAATCAAGCCTCCCTGCAGCCTGCTGCACCAGTCTGAGGAAGTGCCGGTGAGACTGCCACATCTATATGCTGCTGACATTAACGCACATTCACTCTGAAGATACAAACACATCAAGTAGATATTGGCTGTCCTATTTTATTTTCCCAACAACAAAGTACCTCCCAACAGGGCTCCTCATGACTCAAAGATTTTGCTTTATGAGTTGGAGGGAATCTTTTGTTTTTCAGTTTCAGTTTTTTCAGTTTTCAGTTCAATGTAGCTCCTCATGATAATCAAGTGTCAGTGTCTTTGAATTAAGCTAATTGTAAACTTTACGCTAATTTTTGTTCACTGTTGGACCAGCAGTTCACCCTCTGCTTTGGTTCGTCTTCAAATTCTGAAAACAAATTGTATCAGTTTCTTTTTGTTTTGTGTTTGGAAGACCTTTTAGTTTCTTTGTGTACCCCCTGCTCTGAAATAAATCTGCCAATCTTACGCACGCTTCATCAAAATGTGTGACACATCACCCATCAAAAGAGTCGTTATTCAGTATAAAATCTTTGTGGCTGTTAAAATGACTGCAGTCTTACTTGCACAGTTCTAGAGCAAAAAGCGCTAAACATGACAAACAGTCCTGTGTTATGAGTGTTAAAGTTTCATTACCTTTCAGGCTTCCTAATATTCTCAACCTAAATGACTACTTTTAAAATAGAATTTTTTTTTTTCTCACCGTTGTTCATCTTTATGAGAACACATTCCCTAAACTAATCACCCAGAATGCATCAGTGGTGTAAGCACAGGACACAAAGCACAGCTTGGTTCAGCTCTGATATTTCATAGTATTTTTGGAACTGACAACAGAGATGAATTAATATCTGGAATACTATAAAAGCTCATTTCTTTTGAACTCAGGCTTAGCTTTTTGTTCTGTACCATTTTATGATGAGGAAGAATTACATGGAAGAAAACGATGTGACAGTGTTGCGTCTTTCTGTTGCTCTGCTCTTTTTTTCAGCTTGAAGATGGAGGTCGAAGATCCATGATGGGCGACCCCGCCAAGCTGCTGACTCATTACCATGATGATGCCAGAACCATGTATGAGGTCTTCCAGCGAGGCCTTCACATATCTGGTGGGTTGGATGTGAAGAGGAAAGAGAACTACTAAAGATACAGGCACCTGTAAAACACAATACAAATGATTTTACTATAGTTTTTGCTTTTTTTTTTCTGTAAGCATATTATTGAAAGGAAAAGGGTATAAAATAATCATCTTGTTATTTTAAACAAGATGATGCACTGAGCTCGACTTCAGACTCCCACAGTGCAGCTGACTGGTAACAATACCTTTGCTAGTTTTAGCTGAATAAATATCTTGGCTGTTAAATTGATAAAATCATTAGATTTTCTATTACACATATGGGCAAAACCCCAGTGTCACATTTCAGCAAAGAGAATGTAGGACATAGAATGCTGAAAACGTAAAGTGAGACGTGTTTGTGCCCCCCAAGTTCATGTAATCTAGCCTCTATGTAGAGTAAAGTAAAAGGGCCGTGCTTGTACAGGATGTACATGTTATCTTGCTGCCAATATTGCACACATGTGAACAGAGATAGCACACTCTTAACAGTCCTGTATACTCACTGTAAAACCTCCAATTATCTCTCTGCTGCTGGAGGTAGAATCAGTCCTCTGGTTACCAAGGTGATAGTCATTTTTGCTAGTGTTACAGCTCATGGCCAGACTTTGAGACTGACACACAATGCAGACATTTTTCAACACTCCATCTGCACTGGCTCGTGGGCGTGCTTCATTAGGAGTGACTCGTGCACTGTAATTGAATTTGAATGCTTATAAAGTGACTGATCAAAGAGGATGTATAACTAGTTAGCTTGAAGACATCCCATAAGCACAAGACAAACATTTGCTCTTGAATATCTGTTCAATGAGTGTTTATTGGATTTGATCCATCAAGTGAAACAGAAAAACTTAAGTTAGACCAGATTGTTTTTGCCATCACGGTCAAGACCCCTCAAGTTATAGGTGCAGAGAAAGGTGTAGAGGATTCTATTTTCAGCCTTTAGATTTCAGCAGACGCTGTCCCAACTGTTTTATCCTGAGACATTTAAATCCCCTGCAAAGAAAAACTGGAATGAAGTAAATGATGCTTTTGTCTCTCTGTGTATTAAACAGGTGATGGGCCTTGCTTAGGCTCTCGGCTCCCTAACCAGCCTTATAAATGGATGTCCTATAAAGAGGTCAGTGAAGCAGAACTCGTCCAAGTGACACCTCCATTTCCTTTATATTCTGTTTCTTAAGTCATGTGTGAGACACATGAGATGGCACACAATGATTATAGTTTCATCTATTTTCCTGTCCTGGCATGTTTCTGTCTGCTGTTGTGAACAGAAACAAATCTTTGCCTTGTGAGGCCGCTGTGTAAACCCAAGAATATAACATGTCATTCAGTTTTTTAATTAACTGAAAAATCCCAACATCTCTTGAGGCAGTTTGAAGTTCCAATATATCTTCAAGCAAGGAGATAAGCTGACATGTTTTGAGAAGTGAGTGGAGTGGAGACGGTGGTTTGAGGGAAATTTTACTCAGACAAAGGTGATAAAGGAATTCTACCAACCTCACCATTCATCAGTGACATCATGCCATTTTACCAGAGAAGAGTGGGTGTGACTTTCTAAACTGTTATTCCCAGAGCAGCAAGACAAATCTGGGCTTGTATGTGGTCCCATTGAGAAAGAAACCTGTAGTGGAGCAAATGATCCAAGATGAGAGATGGAAAATAAGACACAATTTCCACTGAAATTTAGAACATGTGATGCAACTTCAATATATTTTTTTTCGTCTTTCACAATCATGGTAACTTTTTTGCAGTTCAACATTTTCTGTAATAGATGTATTCTCTATGTATTTCTCCAGAGATGTTTCCAAAATGAGTTAAAATGAGTCTTTTTTTTTTATCTTATTTTTTAAATTTTTTTTTAGCATTTCATAGTTGAAACATAATGCTAAATGAAGATATGTATTGAAAATATTCCTGATTCACTTCCACCTGCTTGTGGTTTTCATGGGGATTTCAATTTGTATTCTTTTGAGTTTCGGGAACTTTTAATGTAGAGCTTGTGTGGGGTATTCACCCTCCTTGAAAGTTTAGCTCAGTTTTTGGTTTTGCTCTGCTTGGTCGAATCAGCTGTTCCAACTTCTCACTCCACAGGTGACAGCACGGGCCGAGCATCTGGGTTCCGGCCTGCTACACCAGGGTTGCCAGCCCAACCCCAACCAGTTCATTGGCGTGTTTGCTCAGAATAGGCCTGAGGTGACTTTGTGATGTTGCTCCCTTTATTTGTCATTTGAATGTTGTTTCTTGCTGGTTCTCAGCTTCCCTGTTCTATATTATCCGGCTCTCGTGTTGCTAACTTTTTCAACATTAGATAATAAAATCATATTGACTTAAAGCTTTATCAATAAGTGTCTGTGGATGTAAAGTAAAACAGCAAGATGGTGTGTACAGGATTTCGATGAATGTATGACGTTTGCTCTGTGTGCGATTTCAGTGGATCATCTCAGAGTTGGCTTGCTACACCTACTCCATGGTGGTGGTTCCCCTTTATGACACACTAGGTGCAGATGCTATACGGTTCATCATTAACACCGGTAAGAACACAAACCTTCAGACAAACTGCTCCCACGAGAGCACAACGGCAGCCATGTAAACACAACATTATTAAAGTTAAAAAGTGTGTAAAAAGTTCCTACCTGACTGAAGAAGTAATTGATAAAAGCTGTAGCTCCCCTCACTGGTGACTGAGTGCATCTTTATCACCTTGACAAAGTGTTATTTCCTGGATTAAAGCTTATTCAAAGCATCAATGTCACAATGCAGTCCTGCTGCAAACAATTGGCAACTGAGCTGATGTTCATATTCATTAGGTGTATAAAAGCCCATTTCATGTTCATCTTAATGGAAGTGATATAAGAAATGGACTGAATTCTAGACAGATTAAAACAATAGCATTGATATTGGCAGTCACTGGTTTTAACCTTAATAAAAGAGATTTAGATTTAGATTTTAGATTTAGTGTGTTGCTCCAATTTTGATTAATTAGATCACCTTAATGCTTTGGACATCTTAAACTGTCTCTCAGTATGGATCACAAAACAAAGTTTTTTGAATTTCAACTAAATTCCACCTCTTTATGTGTTTTTTCTTTTTCCTTTTTTATTTCTTATTTTGCTAATACTTTGCTAATAAGGGTGTGTGTGTGTGCTTGTTTAATTTCAGCTGACATCTCCACAGTCATCTGCGACAAAGTGGACAAAGCGCAGGTGCTTTTGGAAAACGTGGAGCGAAAAGAGACTCCCCGCCTACAAAGAATCATCCTCATGGATGCCTTCGACTCTGCTCTGGAGGAGCATGGCAAGAGCTGTGGTGTCCACGTGCAGGCTGTCCAAGAAGTTGAGGTAAGACCTGCAGAGAAATTACTGGAAATATCAAGTTGGGGAATTTGCACAGTACAAGTAATGCATAATGTGTTTTAAATGATATTGAGTATATGGAGTGGTTACATCCAGGTGAACTCTTATACCAGCATATTCTGCTGCTCTATTCTTTTCAGCAGCTTTAACACAAATTGTATATTTTTAACATGACCTGCTCTTTAACTTCATGTAAGCTATCAAGTGACTTGAGCTGTTCCAGGACATGCTTCCTGAACAGGTGACAACATCTGTTCACAAATGAAGTGTGCAAACACAAAGAAACTGGTTTGATGATGTTGCTGAGCAACAGTGGTAACTTTGGTGCTGTCCTAATCCTAATGTTAACCATGAAAGGTAGAGAAAACACCCAAAACGAGACCTCCCTTGAACCAAAGGTGCTTAAACTTGATAGTGATTTGGGTCTCCAGCAATACATCCTCAAATTTAGACCTGACCTGTCAAACCATGTCAATATAAGTAAAAAAAATAGATTCCTTTATTTATTACTGATATTAATGAGATGCACACACAATTAGTCAAATCTTCACAGTTCAGATTTTTACTACTTTCTTTCACGCCCACCTTGTGGATGACAGAAACACATGCGCAGTACATTACTTTTTACTCATAAAGTGGATAAGTGATTATAACCAAGGTCAGGCCAACCCATAGTTCTGTGCTTTGACAGTCGGTAGCTGTGCTTAACTTGTTTTAAATCGTTCTGATTTAAGTTTCAGATTTAACAGATTAGATGGGTGCCGAACAAAGCGCTTCAATAAGATGTGCTTTCACTCTTTTATGAGAATGTTGCTTTTTTCCCAGGTGTCTGTAACAAAGCTTTTCAAATGCCAGAAATTGAATGGAAAAATGACAAGATAATGACTCAATTATGATCTTGGAACAATACCTGCCATTCATCTGCACTTTCTAATTAAGGAAATACTTCAGGCTAACCACATGTTTTTGCCCCACCCAGTAACGTATCAATAGTATAACGTGAGTAAATATTTGTTCTAGTGATTGGATTAAACATTCACGCCACTATTAAGCATTTCTATTTTCCTATTGAACAGATTATGAAAAGATTGACGATGACAGATTGGACTGTAGTGCCTCAGTCTAGTCCAACTAAGGGAGATATATGGATGTGTTTTTACTGTGATTTGCTTATGATTTTATGCTTCTTTGCTTGTGATTTTTAAATATTTATTGAATCTTAGCGTTCTTGTAAATACAGCTTGTGAACCAGCATTTTTTCTGAATATGTTCCCACAGCTGCAGCTACAGTAATTTTTTCATAGTACAGTCACAGGGGAGTGTCATTGGTGCACAAAGCAGCATACCATGAGCAGCCCATCATAACAAACTGATTGCTGGGTGAGATGTGTATCTCTTCGTCTCAGACATGATAGAATCTGAGAAATGTGGTGCTTCACAGCCACAGAGTTTAAGAAAAAAAATAAAGAAATGCTGCTATGCTGGAAGTTGCACATTTACAGTAAACCAGGGGCTCCATTCATGCATGTCACAGTTTATACTTCATTAGTTCAATGACATGAAACTGGTCTGCTTTCCTGAAAGTATTGAACTGTACCAGCATCATGGACCTCCAGCGCGTCGAGTTTACCAGATGCTATGAAATTTAAAGAAGACTTTCAGAGCTTTGCTTTCCAGCAAAGAAGAACCACAAACGTTTGGCTCTCAGCTTGCAGATGACGACAACACCTCTGCTCTTTTCTTCTTGGTCTAGAAAATGCATTACCAGAAGTCACTGTTCAATGGGGACAGAGGAAAACCAAACACCAAAGGCTGTGTTTGCTAACATAGGTTTTGTTATCAATGCAATGCGTACCCATAATAATTATTTTCTTTTTGTTCTTTTACAGGCTCTGGGCAGGGAGCACTACAGAAAACCCATTGTAAGCACAACAAAGTACAACAACTTTAGCTATTAAACACTTACACAGACATTGATGGTGCATGGGTGATGATCAATCCTACATATCACCTCTTGCAGATAGAGAAAAAAAAAGCAGTTTAATTCTATTTCCCTTCCCTTTTTGTTTGTGAGAAAAACAATGTTTCAGGTCAGTGTTGTCAAGCAACTCGACCACAACAAAAATCACCAAAAAATGACCCAGGTGACTGCTGATAATTTATGAGAATGATTATTCTGTAAATGAATATCACAAGGGCAAAGAAACTTCCTGTTTTGTTGACAGTTCTTATATGTGACTGTATCATAATAGTGACAGCAGCCTTGCATTTAGCTGGTCATATTAAAGTCATTTTAAAGATACCCTGATATCACAGTTTTGGTGACTCTTGATTAGCGACTTAGACTTAACTCTCCATGTACTGGCAGATAACTTCACATGCAGCTCAACAGATCCTAATTTTAAGCACTTCTGTGGTGGAGCAACATATAGTGTCCCACCTCATGATAACATGCATATCTTCTGACTGATGCAATTGTTTCTCCACAGCCACCATCACCAGAAGACCTGTCCATTGTGTGTTTCACCAGTGGAACCACAGGTAATAGTTGTGTCATTTATTACAGTGTCATGAATGTTTTTAGATGAAGAAACTAAAAAAAAAAAAACAACCTTTGAGCGAGTTTTTGTCTGGTTGATACAACAAGGCCTGTGTCATTGTTTCAGTGGATTGACATAAAGCTCTGAGGACGCTTCTTCATCTTCGCTGCCAAAACAGGCCTCCATTTGAGACTATTTTACAGCAGCACCTTTCGTGTCCTGGGTTTAGCTTTATCTAAGAAAGTTGTGATTGTTTTAATGACATATGTCCGGACCGTTTTCCCCCTCCCCCACACCAGTTTCTGAGATAGGCCTAGCTTTGGAAGACCACTGTAAGTGCAACATGAATCCTTTATCACTCTACTCAAGTGTTGACTCAGACACCTACAAAAAAGATTCCTCAGCTGCTCCCATCCATCGCCAGTATGTGTTACATAATGACAGCACAATGATTTCTGTTAATCATTACATGTTGTTAGAACATGAAAAAAAACTTGAAAAAAAACCAATGGTTTGTATGTATTGCGCCACACTTTCCCAGGTTACTTTTAGGGGTTAGGAACATGCTGAAATTGTGGCCAGCTGTGCTGCAAATGAATGAAAACACTCCTTATGCTCCTCTTTGCTCTACTTTCATATTTGCGGTGACCACTTTGACTGTAATTTATTAAGGCAGTCAAACACGAGAAGACATCCTACACCAAAACATCTTTTACTGAATAGAAATACTGTTCCAGTAGCAGAAAAAACTCCTGCAGATAGAGTGGAAGTAATTCTACCGCCTGTAGTTATTTTGTTGACCTGGCATAATCGGCCTAAATGGCTTCTTTTATTTTTGGAGTACAAAGCAGTGGAATTCAGTATCAGACCAATCTAAATACTTTTATTCTCATTAATCATTTAGAAATGACAATACGTTAATTTTCCTTGTCTCAGACTTTTCCTATGGACACTAATGCAAGCCAGGTTTTTCACTTGTATAGCGCTTACACATAAACAGAGGTTTAAGTTCACTGACTGCATGTAATCCAACTTATGTATAACTTGTTCTCTGTGCTAATAGTGTTAATTTTGTTGGACAAATTTATAAAGTGGTTATTCAGCAGGACAATCTGCTGATTACACACCCTCTCCATTTACAAAAAAGTAATCAAAATCCCTCCAAATGCTTTTGGTTTTCCTCCAATAAAGCAGCACACACCCGCCAGCATTTTCAAGTAAGAAAAGTCAGTAGTTGTAAACTGAAGCCTGTGTTGCATAATGTTGCATGTCAGAGCTAACAGGAAGCTGTCTGCAACACAAACCAGCTGCCCATTGTTTTCACATTTTCAGATGCCATGTGACTTACTGGAAACAGCAAGTCAATAACTTTGCTGTTTTTAAGCAGAAAGTGGAAATACCCCCACCCCCCTCAAAGGTGCAAACAGATTACTATGACCTCTCAACAATCAAATGGTTCAAGGCAGTGTTGGCAGCAGTTTCTCATTTACATGGTGAAAGGAAGGCAAACATTTACTGTAAATCCAGTTTGTTACCAGCAGCAGAATTACTTTTTTAATTTTTTTTTTTATAAATGTTCACTCTGGATTCTCCAGCATGTTCTGTCATGCCAAACTCATGGCAGCATGGAAGCATTGCTGCTTTTTAGAGAGGTCTCATCCCACAGGAACACCAACCGCTGAAACGAGCCACACAAAGGAAAAAGACTTTGGTCATTTGAGGACACACTGGTGTCAGTTTACAAGCGTCACCAGCAGCTTTGATGAAAAGACTGCCACCTTCTGGCATTGAGAGACACCTGCAGCCACTCCAGCATGGGATTCGTTTTCCATACGTCACCCTGTTTCCGGAGAATGCTTTCCCTCTGTTGCAACATTTTTTCAGTCCTTAAGTTCATTATTGTGTGTGTGTGTGTGTGTGTGGGGGGGGGGGGGGGGGGGGGGGGGGGTTGTTACTTAAAAAAAAAAAAGCATCAAGTTTTCCAAAGGGAAGCTGCCTGGTGTGAAATTTCAGTGAAATTTTGATATAGGTCAGGTGTTTCTTGCTCAGTCAGAATTATTTTGTGTTAAACTGTGATGCCTGTGATACTCTGGCAAGCGAAGGGAATTCACTTGTGTGACGTTAATGCATGTTTTTTTTTGTTTTTTTTTTGTCTGCTTACACAGGAAATCCAAAGGGAGTTATGCTCACCCATGGAAACGTGGTGGCAGATTTCTCAGGCTTCCTCAAAGTGACAGATGTGAGTTACACTTTGCATTTATATCCCTCCTTCAAGTCATTTGTTATCATTAATAAAAATGTGTGTATTTGGCAAACAAACTGTTAGTCTGAAATATCTGCTTGCAGATGCATCTTTTATTTTTATGTTCCTGTGTAATGATGTAACTTTGAGGTTATCTTAAGTGTTTTCTTCTTTGTATGTCCCGCAGAAAGTAATTTTTCCCAACCAAGATGACTGCCTCATTTCCTTCCTGCCCCTGGCTCACATGTTTGAAAGACTCATTGAGGTAAACTGGCTTAGCTGAGATCCGTGACCCCAGGAAAGAGATAGTTGTGTGTTTAAGAGTTTTGGGATGTTGGCGTGGGCTGAGGAAGAATTTTCGTATGAATCACGACATTGGAGGTGGGCGACTGGGTGGGCGGGAGGAAGAGAGGCTCAATCCTCTCTTCTTCCTTTACTTCATCAATTTTGCTTCCCAACTCGTGGGATGAATGCCACGCCTGCATTTTACAGCCGACAAGCTACAGAGGAACACATGCACACACTAACACACACTCACACACCTTCAACTGAAAGAGGTCTCAGTCATTTACAACAAACCGCATGAAAAGTCATCAACCTAAGACAGGCAATCAATGATTTACAACGCTGACATGTGGAGAACCAACATGTGGTAAAACATGTATTTGTTTAACATGTACCAGTTTATTCCTCCAACCGCACTTTTAACCAAATTTAAAAACATAAAGAGACATGAACACACCACAACAGCCTAAAAAGTTGGGTTTTTGTGGGATTTCTGGTCTCAGAGGTTCTGTGGTGAGAACTGTTAGTTTTTAACGTTACAGACTGTTACAGTTTGAAAAAAAGAAAATGAAGTTTCAGTTTTAGTCAGAGTTTTGGCTCAGCTTTTATGGTTGGAGGAAAATGGATATTTCCAATATTTTTTTTATTCTTCAGTCTTCCCTGCATTGTAAGGCCAGCCTCAACCCTATGAGTGAAGAATGACAAAATGTCCCTACACTGGATGATTTTCCCCATCCTACAGTTCTGGTGAGGACTGTTGTTATTCCAATACAAAAAAAGCATGCAGGGAAATCCAAACCAAGGAGAGCAGCAAAGGTTGCATCAGATTATTTAACCTATTCAGACCTGATTCAACATGCATGTTTTTTTTGTTTAATTAATTTCAGTTCAGTTTAATTTATATACGACCAGGTCGCAACAAAAGTCAAAGAACTTTGAAGATGCAGCCAAAGACAGTCCAACTCATGTAATGCCAATTCATAAGAAGTTAAGGAAATATAACAACCAAGCCAATCATTTACAATAAGAACTAAAGGTTTAAACTCTCCAATATTTCAATTTCATGTTCAAGTTTCTTCAGAGACTGAGAAATGAAAGCTCTTCGTGGACAGATTAAAGTTTCGCAGAAAACCCTCAGGTTTTAGAATGCTTTTTTTAAATTTAGCCTTATGTTTGAATGGGTTAAGAGCCCCTGGATCTAAAGAAGGAAAAGAAAAAAAGAGAAAGTACCTTACAGTAGTGACCAAACAAAAAATTCTAATCATATAAACACAGGAAGCATCAGCATTGCTGTACCTGTCCATTAACAGAGAGTCTCTTCCAGCTTTCTATTGCTCTGTCATCAGCCCTTATGCAAGCAGTGGCTGTCGCTGTGGCTGCTACTGTTTCAGTAGCCCTTTATTTGGGTGTATTTGGGTTGAACATTTAAAAAAACAAGACATAAAAGCCAAATGTTTTGAAGGAGATCTTTTTTATCTCTGTTTGCAGCTCTTACGCTTCTGTAGTTTATATGATTTGTGACTAACAACTGAAAGAAAATACCATGATAGTAAATAAGTATTTAAAACCTGTCCTCAAATGACAAACAGCTGATATTTGGGCTGGTTTTTTTATTTTTTATTATTTCAACCGCAAGGTTTATACAGTTTTTCTTTAACACTCTGCAATACTAAGATATCATTGTTACTTTTGGTGTGTGAGTGTGTGTGTGTAGATGTGTTACATGTGTAAGAACGGTTGGCGCTGCTTCAGGTTGAACCGGCCTGGTTTGTTTGCATGCGGTGTGTGGCAGCGCTGTCAAAAGCGTGAGACTCAGACACAGGAAATCACCTAACCGCCCCAGAAAGCAGCGCAGCAGTTCACACAACAGACGCAAGTTCAAGAGACTCACACAAACACACAGCACCATATCTGATATCCATGACAGCTCAAAGAAAAAAGAGACCAAACAGGGTGGGTGTTGTGCTTTGCTGTGTCCTCACACGACTCGAGAAACTGGAAGAAGGCTTCACATGGTGGTTGCTTTTATCATTGTTACTCGAAAGCAGTCCTTATGAAACGGGCAAACTATGTTGTTTATTGCTTTTATATAACGTTGGTAGTTGGTCTGAGCCTGAATTATTTCAGTGCTGACAGTGGCACACCTCACATTTGTTTGATCTGTGGTTGTGTGAGATTTCATTGTTGAGATGTAAATTATTAATGAGTCACTTTCTCTGCTGCTAATTTTAGTTAATGGCCTGTCAGAGTTTCTCTATGTAAAAAAAAAAAGACTTTTTTGTGGTAAAAAAAGTCATACCACAAGATACACCTCTGTGCTTTGCTGGCAACACAGTCAATAAGTTCAGCTTAAGTTAATAAAGTTTATTTAAAAGTGCCACAAAACTATAGATTCCACCACTTCTCATCAACGTTATGATAGTTGCATGAAAGATTATGGAATCCAGATATATCGTTCCACTTTTAGGATTCTTTGACTTACGCTGGTTATGCAGCTTTGTGTTTAATTTGTGGGAAAGAATCGACAAAAAGAAATTATTTCTATTTGTAAATAAATGGCAACCAGCCTGAGATACCGTAAAATGAAATTAAAACCTCCGTTATCTTATTGTCATTTACCGTATACAGAAATGTACAGTTGGAATAAACTACAGCAAATGTACACTGAAGTAATGATGTCAGACCATTATTTTGCCATGAAGTTGTTTACACTGAAGTAGGATTTTGCAGGGCTTTTACTTCTCATAGACTATTTCTAGATTGTAGCTCTGGAGCTTTTCCTAAAGTAAAAGGGAAACAAATTAACAATAATTGAATCAATGAACACCTTCTACCCACATAATCTTTACTACACCTTTTTTGGGCAAGACAGAGTCGCATAGATCCTTCTGTGTTATGTCTGATAATCAATGAGAATCTCATCAGAGGACTGCCCCTTAAACACACTATGAACACACTACCGAAACATTACATGTCAACAGTAATGTTCCTCTTTTTGCTAAATGGCATGACACTTGTGCCTTGTGTTGGAATGACAACTGTGACATTTACGATAAGTATGATGACATCTGGTATGACTGAAATTTCAAATGAATGCCCAACAAATACCTGTAAGCCTATTATAATTGATCAGTTACCCGTCTTTGTTTCTGTAACACACATTTTCAGATTTAGGTTTTAGGATTGCCACTCAGCACTAACTATCCACCGCGTCGTGTGCCACACTTGAAATAGATGGTTCATTTTCTTACTTTGAACCTATTATTTCAGAAATTTGTTCATTTCATCCTGTTTTGCTGAAGTTCTGTGACAGGGTTTTTCTTCTTACATATCCCTCTCTATTTCAGGCTTTTAAAATCTATTTTCAAAGATACCAGATAGTTGTTAATAATTGTGTGATATGTCTGCCTCTGCAGTCTGTGGTCTACTGTCATGGAGGACGAATCGGCTTTTACCAGGGCGACATTCGTCTCTTGCCGGATGACATGAAGGCTCTGCGGCCGACCATTTTCCCGGTGGTGCCTCGTTTGCTCAACCGCATGTACGACAAGGTGAGATAAAAGTTCAGGAAGGCCCTTGAAGAATCCACTCGTTTGTCCTGATAATGTAAGCTTGTTGTCTCTTAAAAGGAATAAAACATGTAATTGGTACTGTTTTGGAAAGAGGAACTTTAAATCTTACATGCAGTTAGTTACTTTATTCATCCCGGAGAAAACTTGACACGTTACATTTTTTCAACAGCTGGAACAAGTAGTTTGTTTACCGGCTAAGAAATGTGTGCCTGGTCCTGTTCTTCTCTACAGATATTCAGCCAGGCAAACACCCCATTGAAGCGTTGGCTGCTCAACTTTGCTGCAAAGAGAAAAGGTGCTGAACTAAGCAGTGGAATCATTCGCAGTGACAGCATGTGGGACAAAATCTTCTTCAGTAAGATACAGGTAATGAAACCGTGTTTCCTTCCAGTAATACGAACACAGAGGCCAAGTCTCCCTCTTAACTAATGCCTTAATCTAACCAAACGAGTAAGAGTGAAACTCCAGGGCAGAAGTCCAGCAAAGGTTCAGTCAAATCTTTTACATTTACAGGCAGTAAACAGGAAATGTGAAAGCTACCCTGTGTTGCCCTGTTGTAATCATACAACAGTCTTTAGTCTTTCAATGGATGCTGAATCTTAAGTGTTTCCTACAACATCAACTATTCATGATTGAAATGAAAGTATTTAAACAAAACACATTGGAATTATTATTTAAGAGTTTTATGCCTAAATACTCAGCTAATCTGCCTTATTAGGATTCTGTGGGTGTTGTCAGATTGTTATTGAACTGTTAGTAGCTACTCGGTCAAAGTAAAGACTCTTTTGTATTTTTTTCCCATTTTGTACAGGCCAGCCTGGGAGGAAGACTTAGAATGATTATAACAGGAGCAGCTCCTACCTCACCCACTGTCCTGGGATTCCTCAGAGCAGCTCTGGGATGCCAGGTCAGACCCCTAATGCTACGCACACACACACACACGCACACTGCATGTTGTCCTATTACTACTCTTGTGAGGAAGAGTAGAAATTAGAATGTGATATATACATTAACATAGTATATTCTCAAGACCCCTAACCCTAAACTTAACTTTTACAAATGTGAAATTACAACATGAAATTAGCTTTCCTACAATATTGATTCACCTTTAACTGCACTCGACTGGATTTCCATCTCAGCAGGCATTTCCCTTTACAGTACCTGATCAGCACCAACAACAACCTAGTTAGATATTAGCGGGTGAACGTAGTGGTGCATCGAGCTGCTGAAGACACAGATATTTGTTGATGAGGGTTCTCAGTCATCCAGGTCATGGTAACTCTTATGACAAAGATATTTCTTTTGATCAAGTAAAAACTGAAAAAGTCTTAAGCTCTCAAACACAGTCTGGCTCTCACAAAGATGTGTGCAATCCGTTTACCATCCAAGCACAGAACGTGCACAGATACGTGTGACCCTACTTTACACAGCACATCAACAACATGCAAACACAGTAGATTCCTAACACTTGTTAGCGTGGCCCTCAGCGTAATGCATGTCTCTGCGCAGGTATACGAGGCATATGGTCAGACAGAGTGCACAGCAGGCTGCACCTTCACCACACCTGGAGACTGGACCCCAGGTGAGTTTCTGAGGTCACGCAACAGCTCGAGACAAAAAACACAGGTTCTTCATCTCAAATCACTGAACTTGTTCACTGGGCTCGAGCATTCGTTCAAAGGTCTGAAAGGGATGACAGTGAGTCAGGATGTTATGAATTAAACAAAAAAGTGTCGAGGTCTGTAAAATCATTACGTGAAATCATTTGTCACTATGCTGTCAGACTGACTTGATCAAATATCCAATGCTCCAAACTGTCTACGCGCTGTAGTGTGGGGGTCATGATGATGTAACTGCTCAAATACTCCAGCTGTGTCTGCTGAGCTCAAAGTAAATGATTTATGGATGGCACTCAGTGGAGGAAACCAAAAAACAATTCCATTGAGAGTAAGTGTGTCCATGATGTTAGGTGGAAAAAGGGAGAGGCCTGGGAGACTGTGAGATTTAGAGATGAAAGAGCTGTCAAGTCTGCTTTGGTGATCTCCAACATGCAAAAGCAGATACAAAAGACTGCCTGAAATGAGCCTCTGTTGTATTGTGTTAAACGTTCTGGTAATGATGCCATTTTCCAAGTAACCTATATGTTTTTTTCTACACTTTCTCTGAAATTACAATAATATAAGGTATGAAAGATGGCCAGAAAGATTTCAGACTCACATGAACTTCAAACTTAATTAAGTTGATACGTTAGCTTTTTCTTTTCAAATCCACACTACGTCTACTTGAAGTTTTGGCTATGGTCGTGATGGAAGAGGAAACCTTTTAAGGTCAAAAATTGTACTGGCGAAGAGAATGTTGGTGGACCAGACCGGTCTCATGAGACACTGTGCAAAGACGACGCCCTGTTCCTGCCACTATGAGCCTGTCCCCCTTTTTTCTTTTCTTTTTTTTTTTGGGGGGCAAAAAAGCAAACGCACATTAGATATTTTGCATAAAGCTTGCTGTCTGTACACATACACAATAACTAAAGTATAGTTCCTGAGGGTAAAATGTAACAGAAGTGCACCTGCAGTGACAGCAGTGAGGTGTTCTGGGAAATATGGTGATTGTACTGGTTAACTGATTGTTTCTTATTGCTGACAGAGCTAACAAATCAAATGGTTTGATAAGATAAAAAGGCTCAGTAGGTAATTCACACTGACGACTTTGACCTTTATTCAATTCTTTTCTAAAGACAGGGTGTTGCGATTAAGGAGGTTTGATTCATGTAAATGTCAACATATGAATTTGTTTGAGTTCCACTTGTCAGTTACAAATGATTTTACTCATGAGAGCTTTCTGCCGCAGGTGAAATATTTGTTAATCATCAATAGAATTATTGAATATTTGACTGTTACTGATGAGCTGGTGGCTTGTGCTGGTTTCCTCCTTTAAGCCAACTTGCTTTGATAATAAGGCGAGTAACAACAACCCGTGGCTTTCAGGCCAAATTGCTGTGCTTTGGCCAATGCATCAGAAAAATGTGTCTGTACATATATAATCCCAATATGTGTCCACAGAATATCCTTCAGTCATAACATTTGTGGTTTGTTATTTGTTTAAAATGACATGTTTTACAGAGAGTGGGCTTTGAACTCTCTCTTGATAGAGCTGTAGCTTGAAAATCTACACTCTGTGATAACTGACATTTCACACAGCAGGAAATACATTTTGAAATAGGGAAAAGTAGGTTTGCTGAGTGACGAGAGGCTTTGTCTACAGATTTTTCAAGTTGGTATAGCTAAAGCAAACACTGATGGAGTGTTAAGATGTATATTCTATCATTGCATGTCAGAAGAAACCACAAAGTTTCATGACAAAAGTATAAGCTATGTGCCTGAACCCGTTTAAGGGCAGTAAATAAAGCCGGTTGTTTAACACTCACTGTATGCACTAACAGGAAAAATGGCTTTGTCAGCCCCTGCTGCTCAGCTTGGATATTTGATCAGATTTTTTTTTATGTGTTAGTCTCTACTCCCCCTGGTGTTCAACAGTGGAGAGTGAACCAAAGGACAGGCAGAAATTGATTGTTCAAAATATGGGAGTAAAAAATAAAAAAACATTTAATTTTTATTTCTTTTTTCCTTTTTGATGCTCTGACTAATAGGTCATGTCGGTGCTCCTCTGCCATGTAACCTCATCAAACTGGTGGATGTTCCTGAGAAGAACTACTTTGCCTCTAAGGGAGAGGGAGAGGTAACTAAAGTGATCTTGAGAGCGACAAACATTACTTACTCTTCATTTAAACAGTAGAAGATGTTTCATTTAAATTTTTACAACATGAATATCTGTTGTACAACCAGGATAAACTACAAACATAATGTCTGTGAAGGAGTTGGTCTCAACCCTTTTGCACCTTTCTAATCTGTTATCCAGGTGTGTGTGAAGGGACCAAACGTGTTTAAGGGCTACCTCAAAGACCCCGAGAGAACGGCTGAGACACTGGACGCAGACGGTTGGCTCCACACTGGAGACATCGGCAAATGGTTACCTGTGCGTACATACAGCTTACGCCAGTCATTTAGCATTGTATAATATCCAAGTTTAGTTTTTAATAAGTCATTGTAATTACAGTGAGGACTGTTTCCTTTTCTCATCATGTTTTGGTTCAACCTATCATCTTCTGTAGACTGGCACGTTGAAGATCATTGACAGGAAAAAGCACATTTTCAAGTTGGCACAGGGTGAGTACATCTCCCCTGAGAAGATTGAGAACATCTACATTAGGAGTGAACCTGTGGCACAGCTCTATGTTCATGGAGATAGTCTGCAGGTAAGGAATCAAATATGATCAGTGCAGTCAGTATCTTTGTGTCACAGGGTTCTTAATATAGAGCAGGTTTCCTGTTGAGATTGCATGTTTGAACTGTCTGAATGTAATTTTTCATTTAGCTTCTGAGCACCTGAGAGCATTCTGCATGTGTGCTTTGTGTTCATTAATGTTTTCTCTGCTGTTTCAGTCATGTTTGGTAGGAATTGTGGTCCCCGACCCTGAAGTTATGCCTAGTTGGGCCAAGAAAAAGGGCATCCTGGGCACCTACAAGGACATGTGTAAAAACACGGTAGGTAAAGCATTGCTGAAGTGCTACGACTCCAGTTAACACTGAGAATAATTTGAATGTAACAATGAAAACTTTCTCCTTTGTAAACAGGAATTAAAAAAGGCAATCCTTGAAGATTTGGTACGTCTGGGCAAAGCCAGTGGGCTCCACTCTTTTGAGCAGGTAAGAATACAGTTCTTGACTGTGTTTCCACCCAAATTAACAGAAACTTTTAAGTCGATGATGGTTTTTGGGTTTTTTAAAGGAACAAAGAAAGACCATTATGTGTCCGCGCTGCAGTTTAAAGTGCAAGAATTCTGCTGATGCCTCCTCAGGGGGTGGTAGAGAGGTCTGTGGAGGTGCTGGGGTCTTTGATTGTGCTTCGCTGTGACACAACCAACCTTTTTTTTTTCTCTCTAATTCACTACTTTTTCTGTCAATTGCAGAATGTAAATGCTGACACTGACTGACAATTCTGACAGTATAATTTAAGTAGGCAAATCGATTTCATTTAGCTAAATCAAATACCACGTGACCAACGAGAAAGTCCATTTATTAATTTTTTTTCTTCTTTTTTTGTTGGTCTTTTGACTTTAGTCTGTACAAAAGGAAATGCACTGAGCATCTGCAAAGTGACTCTGGTCATGGGGAAAGGAACTGCGGTTGAGTGGCTTTTGTTAGCATTTTAGGCAAACCCGACCAATAATTGATTGACTTTTATTCCTATTTTTTTGGTAGTTGTATTCTATTCTAACATTCAAAAAGATAACACAGGATTAAGATGAATAGGTATTGTTACGTATAAATATTGACCCAAGACTCGAGGAAGCAACACCATAAAGGACATGAGGGGGAAAGATTCTCCATTTAAAAACTGTCATGGCTGTCTCCATCACTGTTATTTTGTATGACTGCATGAAGCTGTAACCTAACCTACTTTACATGACCGATGATACCGTAATTAAACAGTATATCCAATGTGTGAAGGGTCATACTTTTTGTTTGGGATACTGTAGAAGCTGTAGAATATAATCTGATGCCTGAAAGGACACTAATTAGGAATTCTTCGGTATTTTTGACTCAACATCACCACGTCAGCTCAGGAAAGACAGAAACCTTGGTCGTATTCTAAGTCTTAATTATTTTTTCGACTTTCCCTTCCTTTTAAAGGTGAAGAACATCTACGTCCACAATGAGATGTTCTCCATTGAGAATGGCCTCCTGACTCCGACGCTAAAGGCCAAAAGACCGGAGCTGAAGGAATTCTTCAAGGCGAAGATTGACCAGCTCTACAGCAGCATCTCCATGTGAAGGCCAGCGGACCTCATTTTCCTTCAAGCATCCTGACACAGAGATCTGCTTTGACCAGTGACCTGCAGTGGGTCAAAGATGGTGTCTCATGAGGTCGAACATGCTTTGGGAAAGTAAACCACAACTGGCCTAACTGTGGAAGATTTAAAATGGTTATTAAAAAAGAACAAATCAAACAAAGTAAAATACAGTGCACATTGTCAAATGTATTTCCATCTTATTTACGCATTTACTGTCACAAATGAATGAAATGAAATGTTAAAAGGATAGTTATTTAAGTCCGACATTTGCGTTGTGACGTGAATGAAAAACAAATCCAAAAGCAAAGTGTCAAAGTGACGAGCACTCTGGTGTTGCCCAACAGAGGGGAGCATTGACCTGCATACTTAATGCAAAGCAGTGTCTCTGGTTTCCACGAGGAGGTGCAAGATGGCTCTTTACTTTTTGACACATCACTGATACCAAAATCATCAACAGCGAACTGTTCAATCTCTTTGAAGGAAGAACTCAGTTGTTTAAATAGACTCTCCTTTTAATGGATTTTTTTAATCTCACCTGACATAGTAAATGTGTAAAAAGGAAAAAAAATAGACATGTTTTATATTCAACAATGTGTATTGTTACATGTATTCATAAGATTGTGCTTGATTTGTTTGAATTTAGGCATGTTAAGTCTTCCCAACACTGGTACCTGCTATTCATCTAAACAAATTATTGTTCAGTTCCAAACAGCAGAAACCTATTCATACTTAAACATTAGCAGACCATCTATTTCCCATCACTCTCCTCCTTCCCCCACCAGTTTAAACCTAGCAGCCCAGCAACAAGTGTACACTACTAACACAGTTCTATGACAGCAAGAGTGTTGTTCTTGTGTGTAGTTTATCTCCAGGTGACATCTAAATGTGCCCCTGAGAGGACATCAATGGTTTTGATCTTCTGTGGTTAAAAAAAAGTCCACTCCTGTGGTATTAATTCAGTCAAAAACAAGCTAAGAACAGTGCCACTGAGCAGAAACTACCCTGATCTGGAACAAAAGGAAACTATGACCCCAACTCTGTGCGCTTATGCAAAAAAAGAAGTACATCCTGCTGTTTGGGGTCAGAATTAAGATGAGAAAACTGAGAAAGCAGCAGCTTCTGCTTTTCAAATAATTTCTCTTTGCACTGTTTCATGTGGAGCATCACAATGTCAGGGCCACACCAAAATCACACTTGATGCCATCAACGCATTCGTTGCAGTATGTCATCCCTATGTGGCTGCGGTCAGCGTGCATGCACTTTGTTTAACACAGGACTGGTCCAGAGTAACGGTCATCGAACTCTACACTTGGTGCAGTCACAACCATCTTTTTTATCCATCTTTGCACAGAGTATTTCAGGTTGAGGAAAAGAAAAAAAAAAAGGAAAAAAAAAAAAAACAATGCGAAACCAGGCCTCAGGGCAGTGCATGCAATTTGCCCTTCAATGCTGGAATCATTGGCATTTGGCTTAGGGGAAAAAGAACTCTTTGTGGCCATTGAAAAGAGGCTATATGCACTCAGCCGCAGGTGCAGGGCTATGTAACTTAGGCATAGTTGATGATGAATTCAACTCACTGAAGGTAAATAGAACAAACATCAACTTTAAAACAAAAGAAACCACCTTTTTTTCTTTTCTTTTCTTTTTTGGTCTTTTGGTTGACGGGGTTTAGACGTAGAAGTAAAGTATAAGCTTTTAAAGTTGACTACCGTCCCAAAGCATAAACATTGCGGATGTACATAAACGAGGACAGCTAGAAGTAAGCTTATTTATTAAATCAACAATTTGAATGGATTCTTTTTCTTTCTGTTTTGCGTGTAGTAAGATGAATTGTACTTATTTATTTATCTATTCTGCTGTAAAATGGAATCGGCACCATATCCTTGTAATGATTGAGTGCAGCAAAAGGGGTAAGAGGTGAAGGGTGGGGAATAAGATGAGGGCAGTGAAATAAAAATATTCTGGAATGATTTTCAACTAGTGTTGTGTTGCTTTTTGCCATTTTTATTCTATGCAACAGATTTCTCTTATCTGTAAATGGACTGCCTACATATATTGATCTTCTACTCCTATTGATCACTCACTACAACACATTCCCTGATTCACACACCCATCCGCACTGCGCTTCTTACTCAGTGCAATTTTTTTTTAGCTTATGCAGTGCTTTTTCTTAACCATCTACAATGCTGAACATACCAAGGGCAACGTGTGTGTGTGGGTGTCACAAAATAATGACACAATACTGTTCTGTAGCTGGAGAAAAAAACAACAACAGTGACACATATTTTTTCACTTAAATTCGTTCCAACATGACAAGGGACCCCCTGTTATATGCATTTGGGTTCTCTGTCTTCTTATCAATTTGAAGCCAAAAGCTTTCACTTTGAAGCCTGATAACATGGGTATTCATAAATTAGCGACCCTGAGTTGGATTAAGCGGGTATAGAAAATGGATGAATGGACTGAAAGAGTAGTCTCTATTTTGTTTGCCATTTCTAATTATTTAAACTCATCAACAAACTAACATCGAGTCGCTAATGTACATGGCGGTGTATAATAATGATTTTACTCTCCTGGATAATAATAACAACAGTATATTTAAAAAAAGCTTAATATAGCAGTTAACCTCGTCATCAAAACTTATAGCTCTGACTCAAGTGTGCTCAGTTGCTAGGCACCGACAGAGCAGGGGGAAGGGTGGCGCTTTTAGCATTTAGCTGTACTATTAGCATGTTGTCGTGGGTTTAAAACGTTTGGAAACTGCAGGGGAAATTTATATCGGGTCAAGGAATCTGTGTGATTGCAAATGGATCGATATAAGCTGCGAATTAGACGGCGTCGCGACAGTGGGTTTCCCTTTAAACGAGATACGCCGGTGAAACCAGGGCTTAGGAGACGAGAGAGTACGTAAGACACTGACATCCAAGTGCAAAAACGCTTAAGCGTACTTTCAAAGTTGGTAGTGATGGAGAGTCCTAAATTATGTATAAGCTTTCAACTAATTTCAGCTTTTTATGTGTACATGAAAGTATCATTATTAGCAGAGCCTTCTATACTGAACATTCCTGCTTCTCAATTTTCAGAGAATAGGAGGCTTCTACCCTGCAAACATTATGATCCATTGCCCGAGGAACCTGAGGTGGATGACATGAATGATCCCAGTGTCAAACCAGCAAGCTTAGTGTGTGTGAGTGTGCTGATTAAAAAATAGATGTTATGTTTTCAACCAAGTATGGATGTCAGCATTCCATGTTTATAAGCTTCACCCTTATAGTTAGCACATGATGTACATTGACCATATTTACTTCCTTTTACAATTGGGCAAATGAGCAGTGATATAGCTAATATCCAGTTCAGCTATTATGTTTCTGCTTAAATGTCCCCCTATAAATTTGCTATGTGGAAATCTGTTGAGGTGCTATGATTTCAGTTTGTCAATATTTCTACTGCTTGCTTTGTTTTCCTCTCTCCCCCCTTCACATGGACGGTTGGAGAGCATACGATTTTCCCTTCACACTCACAGGGTGGCACTGCGCCTGTTCACTGTGAGTCCGTGTCACACTTGAGCGACCCTGCATTTGCCGAAAACCCCAGAAACCAAACTGCCTCGTTTGTAACGCCAGCCAAGACGGAGTCTTATCACCGAAAAGTGTCACAAGCAGGTTACCTAACCGTTCAGGTGACGCCTGTCCTGGAAGCTTTAAAAGATGGTGATACTCCAGAAAGCGGCACATCTCGCAGCATGGAGCCAGACACAACTTTTTGCTCAGAGGAGGCGGAGGACAATGGCCTCTGTTACTCCTCTACCTCAACAACTTTGAGCAGCATCCCATCCCCGGAGATATTCAGAAAAGATAGTGATGGTGTGTGGGTACATGTTTGGTTAATCTTTAATATCCAGAGGAAGAGTACAAGGTGTCTTTATTCTCTTTTTTTCATATCTTGTTCTCACAGCGGTTTCACAGACTTTCCCCAATAAGGAGGAGTTGATGAGTCTCCATCTTCACAAGAAAAACTCCACCCTGCTGGATGTTAGCCATGCTAAGAGTATCCAGATGCATCATCCGCCTAATCTTTCAGCCATCATAGTTGATAGTGAGAGAAATTTGCAAACACGTTTGTATACGAATCGTGAAGTGAGGTTAAGGCAACAAAACAGACAATGATGTACTTTGATGTTAAAGGGCTTGAATGGATCTTAAACACATGGTATCGGTCTGATCCCAACTATTTTTCCGTTTGCAGATGCCTCCAATGTTCTTAGTGAAAAGAGCTGTGGAATCAGGTGAGTGTGTTGGTTGAATTCCTCTTAAGATTGGCTGCTTAACATGAAACGTTTGTTCATGGGATTTTTAAGATACTGATGTAGGATGAGTGACTTAAGCAGTCTCTGTTGCTGTCTTTTTCTTCTTCAAGCCACCACAAAAATCCTGAATCTGACAGTAAAATGCAAAACGATTCATTTGAATCAGGTAAAGGATGTAATTTGATAACAAGCAACATCCTCATGAAATAGTACAGTTCTGTCTTTACTTAATGTAATTCAGAGCATTCTTTTAATTCCATAATCTACAGACAAAGACCTGAAGAGGAAAACTCAATCAAAAGTAAGGAAACTTTGTTTCATTCTTTTTGATTAAAGACTCCAACCGTTTAAAGGTAAGAGCTTTTTTTCATGGTCTCGGTCATATGTAAATTTTCTCCCTAGCTCAGTGAGAGGAAGGCTATTTTGTGTAGGAAGAGGGTTTGGTTTAGAAGCCCTGCTGCTGTTGAGACCTTGAAAGCAAAACACATCCCATCCTCCACCGGTGAGCTGTCCAGTCCTAAGCAGGTGAAACCTGATGTGGAGACATCCGAATTGGGTGAGATCAGCTTCAGGGAAGACATATTACCAATGACAGTGATGCTGAAAAGGCCTGTTAAAGCTAGTCCAGTGAAAGCCAAGTTCTTTGATTTTGGCAGTGATAGTGAACGGGACGCCTACTTTCAGAGGATGACAGAAAGGTGTGCCAAGCTCAAAAGTGCTGTTTTCATTCCCTTCAAACTGTGCACACGTTGACCCTCTGTCCTGTGATAGAAGATTTAAATTAATCTACAGTTCACACCGAGTTGATTTATTTCAAAAGGGTAAGATACTGGTAGCAGATGCCCACTAGACAGACAATTGGTAGGTGGTTACACAGTGGGTGGGGCAATTACTGCTACAAAGAGTTCAGAGAATTTGGCTTTTGTCCAATGGTAGACGCCATTCTCACTGTCTAGTTCTAACAAACCCTTATGAAAAAATATATTGCAAAAGAGTGGTTGATGTGCACTTCAAAACAGAATGTCCAGACTGAGTGCAACTAGTTCAAATAGTGTCGCTGGTGTTTGTTTTTTTTCCAAGAGATTTTTTTTCCTTATTGATGAGACACCAGTCTGACATTCATATATGTGCTTGCTTATCATAAACCATCTGCACATTATCTGTGTAACCATAACTTCCCCTGCTTCTCTGTCTGATCTTTATTTATATTTCATAGTATCTGTTGTTCCATGAGATTTTTACGTCGTAAGCGGTGAGTGATAGAATTCATGGAGATGGTCCTTGAATACTACTCTTTCAATTTAGAATAGTTTCATTCACTTTAAGTACTTAAAAAGCCTGCTGATGCTTTATCTTATGTATTTTACATACATGCTACCAAAAGCAGAAAATGACCTCTAGATGGCATATGTGTATTTTTTTTCTTCAGTTTTTCTTTTTTCTTTACAGTGACCCCTGTTTTGAATGCAAAATATGTTATCTTGGGTGACAACATGTAACTGTATTTGTATTTATTATTGATGCATGTGTCAATGCCACTGGTTTAGTGTAAACTTGTGGTGTAAAAGTGTAAATTTCAAGAGTTTGTCACGTTTTTCTTCTTTCTAATGTATATGTTTTTTTTGCAAAATGTTTTGCAAATGTACATATGAGTGTCGAAAATAAATGTCCAAAATAAATAAATAAAGCACAAAGAGTGTGAATAAATGTGCTGCTTGAAACCTTTATTTGCTTTGTAATTTTTATTTTTTTTTACAAATAACTTTATTTATCCTAGGATGGACTTTGGTGTATGTTTGGGCGTGTGTTGTTTGCCGGTCAGAAGTCGCACTTGCATGATTTCTGTGAATATATTTCATGCCGTCACGATTCGAGACAAAACATCAACACGGTTTACCCGCCTACCACGTGGTACCTGGACGAAAATATCAACCAATCGAGTAATTTAATGTAGCAGCCGCGTTTGGTCAGCCAATCAGAAAAATGTGGTGGGTTACCATGCAGCGCCTGTGACTAATGACTGTCATATGACTATGACACCCATGGAGACAGTTACAAGGAACAAGATTTGCTCCTGGATTTGAAAAGGAAAAGAAACTTGTGCCGAATTTATTTTGGTACAAAATGCCTCCGACTCTCTTCCAGAAACTTTTTAATAAGAGAAATGCGTTTTCGTCGCCTCCCCCGAGATGCAGCAAAGAGGACCCAGCTTTCAGGTAGCTGTTAAGTGTGTGTATGTTAGTGTATAACGTTGTGTGCGCTAATATTATTTATGACTTTCTCCATGTGGCCTGGAAGCATGACAGAGTTTTGGTCTGGTGAACGTTATGAGCTTGGAGACACTTTACAAATTAGCGCCCTATAGGTTTTGGTAATTTGACATCACTGAGGCAAAGTGCAGGGAGACGTGTTGTGCGGTAAGCTAGCATGCTAATGCTAGCCACTAGCGAGGCTTCTGCACGCGCTCTCTTTATGGGACTTGGCTTACCTCATTAGTAGTCACTTTGTTACTCGTTTACACGAATGTCCATGCATGTCTGCTGTTTATACTCTGTTGAGAGTAAATGGCTCGTCTGGTGTTAACCAGTCAGAATCCTCCCTGATTACAAGTTGCAGAACCAGTGTATTGCGCTCCCCTTTGTTTCCCTTCATGTTTCCCTTTGAGACTATTTGGTACAAGTAGCAGCAGATTAGCGTGCGTGGTAGTTGGACAACAAGTAAGCCACGACACTGCAGTCACACTCCCGACCTTATCTTTAGCTGAGTTAGAGAAAAATACAAGTGGTTTCTCTCGGTCTTGCTGACTGTATTGTTCTCTCCGTCAGACAGCAGAGGAGGACACTGTGTGCTCAGTATCTCGGAACATATGATCGCTTCTATTGGCCACTTTAAAATAGACAGATCATTGCCAGGACGGCATCTTCCTCTAGACCGTTCACACCGTTGGTGGTCAACAGTGAAATAATTTCAGCAACTGCTTCGGCTTTTCGTATGTCTAGTTTACATCACTCGCATAGTATGTCCTGATTTAGATGTCATTGCTCCGCACAGGTGTTAACAAAACGATTTACCAACAAATGTCGTTATGCCAGTGCTGCTAAAATGTAAAATAGCATATCATGACCTTAATACCTAGCAGCTGGCTAAAGTAAATTATAATTGACTATAATATATAATTTAATGAATCGTCACATTTGAACATATATTTTTGAATGTCAACATGTCAACATGTCTTATGGGAGGGTTTCATGGTCTTTTAAGCTGGTAGAACTGTAGTTATAGATATTGGCTTCAATTAAGAAAAAATATCAATAAAATCCTCCTATCTTGTGAAATGTATTTTTTTCCATCCTCTTTAGATTGAAATCTCCACTTTAGCTGCACACACACACACACACACACACAAAATACACTCCTGTTCATATTCTAAATGTTGCATTAGTGACATGGTGGTGAATTTTTATCTTCTAACTGATATTTTTAAAATATTTTTTTAAATGTAAAATGAAGACAGCTGATGCATGAAACATTTGTCCAAATTAAGGAATTTGATTGTTATGTTTCTTTGGGATATTTTGCACATTGGAAACAATTTTGACAAATTTGACACCATGCTGGCTTGCACTGATATTTTGTAAACAAGCCACTGGCCTGTACTGACATACTGGCTGTTAAGATGCAGTGTCTTTTTAAAGCTGGGCAAATGCAATGAAACCTGCCAATGCTAAAAAAAACAACTAAAAAGCATGTGCTATCATTAAACAGTACCAAGCTCGATAATTACGTGAAAGTTGCGTTCAACAGTGGGATACTTTATACTCCCTGAGTTGATTTGGAGCCTCCGTGTGAAACTGTATTTTCTTACACACATTCTTGATCAGTTACGCCAGCAAGAGAGTTTAGTTTTAAATACCTTTTTATTGGAAAATGTTTCTCCCACCCTTACACAACTAGTGGATATATTTACCAGTGGACTTGAAAGCTCACCACCTTATGGTGCTGCTTGCACTTTGGCCCATGTCTGTGCCAGAGCACGTTCCAGGGCCATAAAGGTGCCCTGCACCCAGTGATATAAATGCTGCAAGTGTGTGTGTGTGTGTGTGTGTGTGTGAGAGTGTGGGCTGATGGGGGAGGAGGAGGTAGCTGGCATCAGTCCTAGAGCAAACAGGCAGGCAGCAGGCGTTTCTGTTAACTCAGTGGTCAGCTGTGCTCTTCATACCTCTGGCATAAGCTCCCCATTCATCAAGCATGAAACGGCTCTGGAGGGGGGAAATCTGTGAGAAGACATGCTTGAAGAGGACACTTGGGTTGTAATGCGAATAGGCAAGAGTGCAGTTGATAAGGGATTTAGGATGAGAGATAACCGGTAATTGATCTGATTTGTAAAAGCAAAGAAGAGGCTAATAAAACACGTAGGCGTGGAAGAGGGGATGACATGATGACGAAAAGCGACGGGTAATATTAAGGTGTCTGAAATTGATCAAACAAAATTAGAGGATGAACAGATGAGAGGGAAGGTAAAAGAATAACTAGAAAGTCAAATGTCACAAGTAGATTGTTATATACTGACATTGATATAATCCTGATCATCAGCTAAGAATGAACGTTGCTATTATAGAGCCGGCTCTGGCGTAATGATGTGGTCTATTTTAATTGAGACCTTTAAAGAAACAAGTTGAAGTGCTCTGGCAGGTTCTCCTTGAAGAATGCTAATGTGACTCTAACCTTCCCTTTTTTTGTAGTTTAGAAATATTTTACATTTTAAGATACAATTGTAGACATCAGTCAGCGAAATCCATGTTCCAGATGCTCCAGCACAGGCCTTGCCCGCCATGATTTGGGTTATTGTTAAGTTATTGTTTTGCAGTCCTGTTGCCCAGCGTAATGCATCATCAACTCAAAGCACCATCAGAGCACATCACTGTGGTTTCCAGAATACCACAGAGGGCAGCAGGTTGGCTAAGCCTCTGAGGAAAGCCTAAAAAGCCTCTCTTGTTTCCCTGTCTGCTGCACCTGACTGGGACAGCATACTGTACATTACACGGAGAGCTTCTGGCTCGGAGGCCTTATCAGCCAATAGCCGTGTGCTCATCACCCACTCTCAAATAGTTTGTCCTGGCAGCCTGCTGAGGAAACTTCCTTCTTGAACTGGGCCATACAGATCTGTAGAAATGTGTTTATGCTTCGATGTGGAAGAGAAGTAGTATGTTTAAGCTACTTTTCATGCACTTTCTAAAATGTTGCATGACTTGTCTGAGGAAACTTTTTTCCTTGTCGTTTTAAACAAAGGAAGTGTTAATAACCAACTTTTGCTGATTTATTTATTTATTTATTTTTCAGCCTTGATGTGGCCTTTAATAATATTTGACTTCCCTGTGTAATGAGTGTTTTTCTCTTTAGTTTGAAATGGTTATCAATCTGGAATAAAGCTAAAACATTGTGGTGAATGAGAAATATTATTTGATATTAGCGTTTTGCTTTTGACATAATTATGCATCACACCCACAGACTAAATATATCATGGAATCCTCCCCAATCTGTGCAAATGCATGACATTGCAAGCTGCCTTGCAAAATTTTGTGCTGCATTTGCTCACTTGATAGTTCAAGAGAAGTGGCATCTTGGGTTCCTCCACTGCGTGCTTTCATAACACAGTGTGTCATGTGAGACTCATCAATCTCAGGCTGTCATGTTTGTGAACTAATCACATGGCTGTGGTGTGCTCAGTCACAGGTACAGAGCTGGCAGTTCGGTATGCCAGCTATACGTAGTGAAGGATACAAAGTCTTTGTAACTTTTTCACTCTTCTTATCCCACCCTATTTCAACACTTTAATCTAATCAGTTCTGTGGTCCTAGTATCATAGCCTCATGTGAAGGTGCATAACCATCTTGCACATTGATTGTATTTGCAGGATGTCTCATAAATAGCTTTGCATTGTTGTTCTACGCCACTATCGTGCTTTGTTGGCTTACGTTCTCCAGTCTATTTTACATGACTGAAAAACGACTATTCTGCACATTAAGAAGACATAGTTAATGCAATTCGGTTCTGCTAATAAAGTTTCCTTCTTGCAACACACTAAGACTTTAGCTACACTCCACTTAATAAAACATTTGAGCATTACTTTAAATAAAACCTTACTCAGTGTCTCCTTCTGTCATTACCAGTTACTTGTGTACATTTACAGCGTGTTAGGATCATGGACTCATGTGTTAAAGCATCACATTGCATTTGTGTCTTTTTGTGAGAATGCTGCAGGCCTGCCAAGTTTCTATAAAGACAGCGGCTGTCAACAGGTTCCTATCTGGACTATTTCGAGTGGCAACACTCAGGCTTCTCAGAACTGCAGGGTCACGATAAAGATATATAGTTTTATGAAAAAAGCATCACACACAAGACATGTGGTTACGTTCTAGTGTTGGTTTAACATCTAATCGGGCCTATTTGCCCTCTTGTTGTGAGATGATCTGTTCAAGTACGGCCTTTGTTTTATGCATTTTAGGATAATGGGCTTATTTTAGTGTTTGGTTTCTTTTTTCTTTTTGTCACAATAATCTAGTAGTAAATCTGCTATTGTTTACTGCTTTGGGACTTGTGCATATATATGTGTGTGTATATGTATATATATATATATATATATACATCTCATGCGAAGGGAAGAACACATCCCAGACAGCGGTTTGTTAAGTAATGTTAAATAAGGCATTCTAGTTAATGCAATACTGTGTAAAATTCTTGAGCCGCCACTTTTTTTTAATTTTTTTTTATGTATTAATGGGAAAACAAAAATTTGTTTGCAAACATAAATGGAAATGCAGTATGAGGCAAAAACAGAGCGTTTGTATTGTCCTTGCGAGCTTGAATGTCAGAGTTCGATGCAAGCACCTTTATTCTTCAATCCAGCCTGAACCCTCTTCGACAAGCAGTCATTTCTTTAAGGAGTCTTCAGGAATAGTTCTCCAGGCTTCTTGAAGGACATCCCAAAGCTCTTCTTTGGATGTCGGCTGCCTTTTGTTCCGTTCTCTGTCAGATGATCCCACACTGCTTCAATAATGTCGAGGTCCGGGCTCTGGGGAGGATTCATCCCTCCATAAGACCTGTTGCCACTGATGTTTCCTGTCATTTGGCATGCCTCAGCCTGTTCGTCCTGTTTCACTTTCTTAAGAATGGCTTTTTTCTTTTTCTTTTCTTTTTTTTTCCCCCTTGTCCTGTTCAGCATTATGGCAGCAGAATTGTAGTCTGAATACCTTTGATGCCAAACAGATTTGCTTTGCCAAGGGAAGTTTTATAAATGTAAAGCTCCCCTTGATGCCCATTTATTTATTTCTGTTTACAATATATGACATGTAATAGAACTGAACCGGACCGGGGGACAAGGAAAGAAGAAGAGGAAAGAAGAGGAAAGAAGAGGAAACGGAACAAAAATAGAAACAAAAACCAGACAACCAGCTGCTACACCTGTAAAAAAAAAAAAAAACAGACAACAATTCATGGCCTCGCAAAAAAAAAAAAAAGAAAAAAAGAATAGCTTTTTTCACCGCCACCCTTCCATGGAGACCATGGGTGTTATGTGTAGACGCAACACTGTTGAGTTGGGGGCCGCTTTGATGCTTGAAGAACGGGACAAAACAAGTTCCCCTGAAAATTGCCAGACACAAGGTGTAGACTAATAATGAGCAAAAAAAGCTGCCAGTGTCCAAAGAAAAACATTGAGAGACCTCCAGAAAGCCTGGAGAACTATGTAGGTCACTTTAAAATATTAAAATATATGGATTAGCTGAGAGTTTGGTTTATACGGCACATGTTGTCTTTTCTGGACTCCTCATATACACTGAGTCCTATTTATCCATTATTTTTTGCCATACTTTAAAAAGATGAATGCATATGATGGCTTATTTAGATGTTGTACTGGGAATTTCATTTGGTTTTATTTCTTTTCTCATTTCCTTTTCTGATTTATTGGTTTATTGGATGTCTGAACAGATTAAGAAAAAAAGAACAGAGCAGACATCGTGACGTAGCTAAACCAACAGAGCCCAAAAATCAAACCCAAAATTTATTCTCACATGACCTAATTAGCCTACTTTCAGTCTCTTGATGAGCGAAAGGGAAAAAGGAAATGTCATGGAGCGACACCGAGGATCTGCTCAAACACAGTTACAGTCTTGTGCTGCCTGCCGGTGTCAGTACCCGGTCGCGAAGCTGAACAGTAAATCACTTCAGTCATGTGATTTGTACCTCCACTAACAACACCTTCATCTTTTTTTCCTCCTCCGTCTGCAACCCCTAACATTTGGAGGCAAATCTGTCTTCCACACAAAATTGGCCATGTCACCTGATACTGAAATGGAAATCACCACTCCTGTTGAACTTGGTTTGTTCATGTGACTCTGCGTGAGCCGTACTGTACACTCATCGCTGTCAGCATTCCCATCATTCCCTCTCGGTCATGAGTTGCTGATTCAGAAGCTGTGACACAAGAATAATCAAGTGTGTACCTTCACTTACTAAGTTAGGAGTAAAACTGACTGTAGCGATAGTCGTGTGTATTAACAAAACTAAATGCTCCTGATAGTATAAATGTTCTCCCTAAAATGCACTTTTTGAATATACTGCTGAACTTTACTCTTCAGATTCTGGCTTCTTTACATCGTGTTTATAGAAATTTGAAATTCTTACAAAGTATACAGTCTAGGTTCTTATTTCTTTCCCCATACTAACATATTTTTAGTTGCATTGATTAAAAGCACTGTAACCACAAAAGTACACTGATTGCTTTCAGATGATATCAGCCACTGCCCCTATGAGCCCGTTAGCTATTTACTGCTTGAATGTAATGTATATGTGTGTACAGAAACCTCTGGGCGTTGAGGCATCCTCCCCAACTAGTGTCATGTGACTGCTGGAATGCAGATGTCCTTAATGCTACCTCCATATCCAGGTTGTCAGGTGTTTTCAAAATAAGGACGACTAAGTCCCTTTGGCAGTTAATTTGACTTCTGCGGTGAATTGTTGAACCTTTTTGTTCATGAAATAAAAAGAATAAGAATTAGAAAAAATGTCTGACATTTTAGGGCTTCCCTCTAATAGTGGGCTAAGCTTTAGGTGACAGTAAAGATCTTAGTCTGACAGATTTTCATTGGTCGGTTAATTGCTGGGGATGGGGTAGGCTTCTGGACGTAACAGAATCCTCTGCCACACAGCTGGAAGAACGTCACACAGCTTGGGCTGAGGGGATGTTTATGTAACTGTCCCTCTGTCTCTGACACACACACACACACACACACAGATGTTCCAGTGGCAGTGGAGAGGGAGCTAGGGCTCTTTGAGGTCAGTATAGGCTGATGTCAGACTTGTAGCAGTCCAGGAATCTAGACTGCTTTGTTATAGCGAGGGATGATGGTTCATATTTTAATAGCATTGTTAGTCTTACTAATACTGCTTATCTATCTGGGATTTGTTTTGTCATCATTTGTTTTGTCTTTGACTTAAAAGAAAAGAAAAGAAAAGAAAAACAGTGCATGAAAAATGTCTGGTAGATGAAAAAGACTTTGAGTTTGACTTCTACCACTGCCGTTACTAACATTCAGGTTGACAAAAACACTGCACATTTTCATGCAGCCCCTAAAATCACTAAATGCACGTATGTTTAGCGAATGCCATGAGCTTTTATAAGAGGTAACCACAGATTACATGCAGAAGATTTCGATTTAGGTAAGCATTATCCAGGGGTGCAGTGAGTGACAGCGTGCACACCAGCACGCTTCCTTGAATGCAATTACGGCATGCATCGTAGACAAAGTAACGTACACAGGAATAATGTATGGGAAACGTATTTTTGGTGCTGAAAAATGATTGTCAAAGGAATCAGCATCTTGGAAACTTTTCCCTCAGAGGGTCTTTAAGGTCTTTGTTTCCCTCTGTCTTCATACACTTCTTTGTTGGGAATGAATTGTACATTTACATTTTTCGGACAAAGAAAGATGGGGAAGAGGGAACACAATTGCGAGAGGGACAAAAAGAGAGGGATTAAGAAAGAGCACACAAACAAATCCCCACTGTCACTCTCTTATCACAGCGCTTTCTGGCTGTCGGCAGTCCAGCCTCGCTGCTGTTTCTGCCTCTGTACTGTCCGGCACACACAGTGTTGCCGCGATCACCTGATAGTCTCATGTTGTTGTGTGAATTTAGTTCACTGCTATTCTTAGACCCCGCTTTGGGCTGGCAGAGGAGGAGAGAGGAGAGACGAGAGGAGTAGAGAGAGGAAGAGGGCTGGGGAAAGACCGGCAGACTCGCAATGATGCTCAGGTAGGAATCGGTGATATTTAACCAGGCTTGAATGCATTCGAGCTGACATGATGAAGTTCGTGAAAGGAAGCTTGAGAACAGTAACGGTGCTCTTGTATATTTTTGCCTGAATCTTCTCAGCGTCAGCACGGACAGTTTGAAGTAGCAAGGCAGCGGTTTGTCTTGTCAGCCGCAATGTGTAGAACATGATTGATTCTATCAGCTGCAGTCATGTGGGTAACTGGAGTTGTAGGGAAGCTCGGCTTTTGTTTTCAGCATACACATGTTTGGGTGGAGAGAGTTCAGAGAGTCTTTGCTTCACAGATAGTTCAGGTCAAATTTGGTAACTGTTGCTAAGCAAGACAGTCAGTCGCTCAATTATTCAGAATCCTGCTCATTTCTCTCATGGAATGTTTTAGATAACACCGTTGCTGTGTTTTTTTGTTTTTTTTTAACCAGTTTATTTTACTGTATTTTATTTAAATAGATCAGCGGGTTGTTCAAGGAAATGAATACCTTTTTATACCTGCATGTCTGAGAAACGTTGAGCTGCTGTTGCTCAAGACAGTCGAGGGCAGACCGGTACAAGTATGCAACATGAAGTCATGTGCTGCTTTTATGAATGACTCCCCTCTCTCCTCTCAGTACTGTGACTGTCACACGCTCACTGATGGATACTTCCTCCTCTGCTGTGTTTCCGCCTCGCTATTCTTTCAAATGTTTTTTTGTCATTGTCAGATGTTGTTTTAGTGACCTTTTATCATCATGTCAGCTTATTTTCTAATGCTGTTCTGGGCTTCTACTCTTTTGTTAATTTAATGAACTCCATCTTTATTTATTTATCCTCATCTTTAATAGGAAAGCAGTCTGTTTTGAATTGTTACAGAGATGTGAGCAGGATCACGTATCATAAAGCTTTATTAGAAATCTGTAAATGTCAGCACATACAATTTATTCAAAGCACACGTTGAGTTGAACACCACTTTCATGTTGAACCATTCAAGAGAGGCAGTATTCAAATTGCAGGGAGGCATGCGACAGACTTGAACAAGAGCCTCTGTAATTTTACACTCATGTCTATGAGCTGAATATCCACCCAGCCCCATACAATGCAATTTGAGCCCATAATGTAAGCCAAGCAGCCTTTACGTCACAAATTAAGCACTCAGACTGGGTAAGAGAGGTTGGGTCTTCCCTCGGACATAAGCCAAGAAGAGAAAACTGTTGATGGTTTTTGTAAAGCGCTCAAACACAAACAGAAGACAATAACAGAGCAGTCATTGACTCCGTAGAAGGGTTGTTAATCTGTTGGCTCAGTCAGCAATTGATAACTCTTTCGGGCTGAAAGTTTGAGATGTGGTTGGAGAGGTGTTCTGAAAGTATGGACTAATTCCTGGCCACTATCGGATTCTGCACCAGAAACAATTTCCCCCCAATAAAAACAGTTTATCTCTCAGTAGAGGCAAGAGACAAATGGACGTTTCTCACAATGGTAATTATTTTATTCACAATATGTGACTAAATGTGACTAAAAAAACTATTACATTTTTCACTGTGCAATAAGAACCTGCATTAACAGGACTCTGCCTCTCTTCTGGATCCTAACTCAGTGTGAACAAATATTCAAACAAATATTTAAAGAGGGCAGTGTTGATAGATGTAAAGGGGCCATTTCGAGCCTCCAGAACAGATGGATGCTGGGTTTCTAGCTGCAAATGACACGAGTTGAATATATTTCTGAGTGTGTATCTGGGAAAGACGGGTGTTGTTCTGTTCTTTAGTAGTGGTCGGACCTCGATGTTTGTCCTTTCATTTCTTTATAACAGCAAAAGTAAATTTTTGGTACTAGTTTAGCATTTCTTGCAATCACTTTTTTTTCTTTCTTAAATCTTGTAGCAGCATGAGGCTTCTAAAGTACTTAAAGTACTGTATTAGTATTTCTGCTGCCAGTGAGGTTGCGTACCATTACCAAAATACTTTTTTATTGGTACTTTTTGTCTGAGGGCTGTTTGAAAAAGAAAAACGACTGCAAATGACTTAACATTGAAAAGATTACCAACTAAAAACAGCTAAGACCATTAAACGGGTACAAAGCTGAGCAGTAGCACAATGTAAAATGTGGCTCCTGTTGTTGAACGTGTGCAAAGTGTAATTTACATCCTGTTAGTGGTTTTGGTTCATATCGGAAGGCAGCGTGTTGGTTACGTAGAAGAAAAGTTTGACAGGATTGAAGGCTGGGGATGGATGGATGGATGGTGGTTCTGACTCTCAGCATGCCAGTGACTTTAGTTTGATGACGACTCTCTTTGCTCCCCAGCACGACAGAATTATTTTGTCTCCAAAAAACGTGGGCCAGACTTTGACACCAGTGTTTGGTAAATAGAAGCTCGCATACACAGGCATTCCCTGTCAAATGCTCAACGACTCGTCACTGAAATGCTGCTTAATAACGGGGGATTATGTGTCTGCTATTTTACTGGCAAGTCGAGTCGACTTAACTGTTCTTTCTCTCCCACTCCCCACCAGCCTATTTATTATTAACACTTGCTCCCCAGTAAAGGCAATATTTAGGTCAAGCCCTGTGTCCATCAACCCGACCCATTCTGTCAGAGCAGACAGAAATCCTTGACTATTAGCTGCTCCAATCTCCTGTCATCGTTATAGCCCCTACTTTATCGTTCAGGTGACAGTTTCTCAGAAATTGAGAGGGGCATCCCAGAGTCGAGTGAAGAGCCATTTGTACGCAGTGTGAGCTGAGCAGCTTAGAGGTGAGGAACACATTTGGGTGTGATATGGAGTTCAGTATCTTGCACAAGGATACTGTGACATGTGAGTAAGTTGAGTATAGAAGCAGCAGCCCTCTGATTGTACAGGATATCCTTACCTTTTATGTCTCACTATGGTAATTTTGGTTTCAGTCATCTGCTCAGTTAAAATAATTCCTATTCTGTTAGTGTCACTGCACTTCTAGCTGAGGATAATCGTGAAATAAAAGTATGAATGATGTGTCAACTGATCTGGTGGAACGGCAGGCTGTTTTATTGGCTTATAGTCCAATGTGTTACTACAAACCTACTACTGTGTTGTAGCTCCTCCCTGTCAAGAAGGAGGGAGCTGCAGACTGAATAGGTGAAGCATGCACAGATATTCCAGGATGAAAAACAGAATATCAATTTTATTTTGGCTTTCTTGAGAAGCTGCTTCCTATCTGGGTACATTGTAGATGTGTAGTGGAAGGTGGGCACTAGGTTTTATGGTTCCCCACAGGTTTCGGTATGAGATGGATGACTGGCAGCTGTGGCATGGATTGTGCTTGCTTTGCCATGCCATGTGGGACGGGTGACAGCTCAAACAGTGTTTATTACAAGCTTGCAAGTACACCATATTTACTTTTCTCCTCATGCTTAGCGCCTGGACATTGCTTAAGGTTTCACGTTCCATCTGGAAAAGCCTTTTAGTTTAGTCATTCTTAGAGGGTTACCAGTTTTCTTTTCTTTTAAATTTAGTCTTCATTAGTAATAATGTAGTGTGTGTTTTTATTCCTGCTGTTCTTGCTTCGGAACAATGCCTGAATGTTTTGGGAAAGGCTTTATTAATTTGCAAGGCTTTATTAATTTGCCACATCCCCCCCCCCCCTTTTTTCAGGTTTAATCTCCCCGATCAGCATCAGTCTATTTGTGCTAACTCCATTTTTATTTTTATCTCCCTCCCACTTTTCACCCTCTTATCCTCCAACTCTAAACATCACATTCTTTGTCTTCATTCCCTCCATCTAGCTGGCCACATCCCCAGCTGGAACCCAGTCAGATCAGACTGATAGTCTACCAGGACTGTGAGAGACGCGGCAGAAATGTCCTCTTTGACTCCAATGCCAAGAAAAGGGGCACAGAGGAAACCCCCATCACAGTGAGTCACTCGTTTTGTTTTCACGTATGTGTCCGGTCTTTTGGAAACCCACCCTTGTCTCCTATTTTTGGTCCCTCCTCTTTCTTTATATTTCGTCTTCATTATCTGTAGTTCAAGCACAAGGCAGCATTTGATGAGCAAAGATAAGAGCAGAGAGATGGACAAATAGAGCCACAGAGGTGTGATTTACAGGTAGTCATGCGTCTTGATTCCTGAAGATCAGAGGACCTAAACTGTGCTTAATCTACAGGAAACGTGTGCATCACCAGATTTTTGACTGTTTTAAATGTATTAATCTTAACTTAACTTTTTATTGATTTAATTTAAATACTTTATTTTGTACCTGCCAGTTCTGAATGTTGGCATTTCTTTTGTCCTGTGTGACATGAATAATATTACAGTTCAAATACAGCATTTTTGTGACGTGTGGGTTCAGAGTTTTCTGCACCAAAACCGGATCAGACACAAAAACCAGTTGAGTGAGATTTCTTTTCAGCATTTTGAGTCTTGTGATCATTTCGTCAAGGCAGATTTTAACAGTATATCAAAGAGGTTGTTTGTTTGTGTGCGCCGATGAGAACACAAACCAGATCATGACACACAGTCACCACTCCTGGCCCTTTTAATTCTGTATAACAGGCTGAATATTTTCATAACCTGCTGTGTGTTGGTGTCCGACCCTGACCGGTTTGTTCTGGTGCTCTTATCTGTAACAATAATAGCCTCAGCTGACAGCCCGTGTGTAAGCAGCATTCTTTCATCCTCACATGACAGGCATGTCACTCACAGTCTAGATATTTATTTTTTCTCTCCTGTCCATCTTCATCTGTCTTAAGCTGTTTTTTTCCTCTTTGACTCAGAACTTTTTTTTTTTGATAACTATCCTTTGTTTTTCCAGAATAATCTAGTTGTCTTGATCTTTTCTGGTTTTGGTTCTGGTTTCTTTTCTCTGTTATCTTTTGTCAATCAGTCTGTATCTCTTACCCTTATAAACATGCAGAAACTCCGTATCATCTTCCCCTTTATTCACAGAACTTTTTCTTCGCTTAATTTCTTCACATAATACTTTGCCTTCTCACTCTCTGCTTCTCACATAATTTCTCTCTTCCTTCTGGCTTTTTCTGTCACAGTGCTTCTATTCCAGCTGTGTGTTTACCTGTCCTCAGCTCCCCTGTGGTCTTTTTAATTTCCTACTGAGCCTTTGCTGTTTGGCTGCACCTTCTCCACCTGGCTCTTTATTATCTCCATAACCTTGCCATCACACAGACCTGTGCTCACCTTCTGCTAACATTGACATGAAGTTTGTATGCTTGCTCAACTTCCTAAGCTAATTTCCCCTGAATTTAGGGGGTTCACTTCAGTGTGTGCATGGTGTCAGTGTTTTTGGTGCATTCTGCAGCATCATGGCTTTTCTAGGCACTCTTGAGTTCCATCACATGACCGCTCCTTCTGTCAACTCATTGGAATTTATTTTAGACGGATCAACAGTGTGAACATGCAAAGCACGTCTTTACAGAGAATGAGGAATAGAGAAAAGAGGGATCAAGCAAGAGACACAGAAGATGGGAGTGTATGGGCTGGAAAGAGATGTGAAAAAGCATACAAATGCAAAGAAACCGATGCAGAATGAAGAAAAAGATTTTTTAGAAGAGAAAACTGCAGGAATTGGAGAGGGATGTATTTTGAGTGGTGGAGGGAGGGGAGAGGGAGAGGCAGGGAGAGATTGCGGCGCTGCTCGGTCACGAGTTCTGGAAGAGTCATATGACTGGCAGTCACATGCTGCTGAACTCTGTGTACATACCTCACACTGCACTGCAGCAGACACGCACACACACATTAACGCACACACCCATGTCCATACTCGAACAAACACTCAGGAGTGGCTTTGCGAGCATATGTGCATGTTACAAAATAACTTCTAAGATATGAAATGTACAAAGTTATCTGCACAGAAGCTGACTGTTACTGTGTATCTGAAAGTACCAATTATATCTCTTGCTGTCTGCTTGTTTTCCTGTTTCCCATTCCCTCTTTGACATGGGATGCCACAGTAGTTTCATGTGAGCCATTAGAGCTGAGCAAAAAAAGCCCACACACACCCTCTCCCTTTCCCACCCTCCCAAATGCATTCCTCTTCAATAGGCTGCCAAGTTAAGAAGGCACATGACTCGGGCTGATTGAGCTCACATTGCTGTTAGTTAGCTGTTTACCCAACTGCCTTTGGCTTAGGTTTCTGTGGTTACTGACCCACACAGTATGATTCCATTTATATTTTTTCCATTAAAAAGTTTGTCTTCAACTCAGGAACTCTTAATTGTGATACTAGAATTTTCTCTATTGTTTATTTGATTTATTTTTCAGTTTAACACAGGGCTGCATAGCAGAGATAGCCCCCCCCCCACAGTAACGTGGTCTTGACTTTATCTGCTCCCACTCATGCAGATTGCTGCCACAAGTGTGGGCGCAAATTTACCAAATGTCCAATACTTACATTTCTGAATATATGTAGGTAAATTAAACTAATAGTCTAATTAATTGATTTTTGTTTGTAATTATTTACATGGATGAGCAATTATTACCTACAAAAAACGGCCTTTCTGTCGTTCAGTCAGGGCTGCACTTTGTTAAAAGGCAAGCTGCAGTGTAGGCAAAAAAATATGAGCTGCTAATTTGCTTCATTCTTCCAAATCTTGTTAATGACCTTAAATAAAGCTCTAGTGATTGATGCTTTTATAGTCACAAAAAGCAAGGACTATGCTTTAGAGTAAGTTAAGTACTGTCTTTTAGGTCAGATGAACTTGCGTTTATGTCAGCTATTTTTTGTTTTTAACCCACAGAACACAGATGGCCAGGTGAAAATGTTTGGGAAGTGCTGCCAGCTCCGTCCTACTGGAGGCAGCAGCAGTTCCCTCGACAGCTCCTCCTCCTGTACCTCTGAAACCAGAGAAACTAAGGAGCATGGCCTCCGCTTCCAGGTAATGCTCACGGACTGAGACCTGCGCGCTCCATGTACTTAATCCCCTGCAGTTATGCATATGCATAGCTACACACTCACAGTTCATCTGCTTTAGCAGCAAAGGGCATGTAGAAGTCTTCAGGTCCATGAGGGATTATATTTAGTTTATTCTTTTAAAGGATTAAAAAGATTAAAAGATTAATCTCCTCGACAGGGTTCGAGGTGTTCGTCCGACGTGGTAATGCTTGGGGAGATGATGTTTGGCTCTGTGGCCATGAGCTACAAAGGTTCCACACTCAAAATCCACCAGATCAGGTAAGAAAAGCGTGACTGATTACTCTCCTTACAGGTAGTAATGAAATAAAATAGAATGGAAAGACATACTTTGACCTTGTTGGTAAATGTTTTTCATTAAGTTAGGAGATGTAACATGTTTCTGTAGCTAAAGAATTCTATGCAGGGAGAATAGGAGCAGGCCAGATGTAAAAGGCTTACATGCATACATATGAACTGAGCTTTCATGCTGATAATCTTTGTCCCTGTGCTATCGTCATATCAGATCGCCACCTCAGCTTATGCTGAGTAAGGTTTTCACCGCCAGGACAGGAGGCAGTGTGTATGGCAGTCTCAACACGTAAGCACACACACACGTGTCTGATTTATATTGCCTGTGGGGACTTTCCATTTAACTTACCTTACCCAACACAACTGAATGCTTTACCTTAACTCTTACCATAAAACTAACCCTGACCCTTAAACCGTTTTATCCCTTCAAAATGACTTTGTACCCATATGGAGAAAGAGTTGCTGTGGTCACATTTGCTGGAAGTCCCCATAAGTTTGAGTGCAGTTGACCTCATTTGATATCTCTTTCCTGCCCCATTTGTCTTGTGTGTGATGGGTATTCAATGTGTCTATCTTAGTTAAGTAAACCTTTGTTCTATGTCTTCCTCTGCACTTTTTCTCCATAATGGCCTATATGCTGTATTTAGAAACTAGTCAAAATGAACAGTGAATAATGTGAAATGGTGTTAAAATGTTGTAAGTTATTGAAACATTTGATTCCTCACGTTCTGCTTTGCCCTCCACAGGTTACAAGACAGCCTGGAGTTCATCGGGCAGGACAGCAACACCATAAAGCCTGATCAAAACACAGGGCCAAACAGTCTCCTAGGGAACATAGGTAACCATAGCAACCCAGTAACACATCGAACTTTCTTGATTCCCTGGTGATTGTTCCTCTGTATCCTCTGAGTTTACAGAATTTTAGTTGAAAGTGGATGAACTGTGTTTGACTACACACAGATTATTTTGTAAGAAATAACTCGATAATATAAAGTGTAAGTAGTTACTTTTGGAGGCCAACTGCAACTGGATTTTAGCTTTTTGTTTAGCTTTTTTCGCAGTTGAAGTAATTTGTTTGTCGCAGGTGTTTTTTACCCTTTACTTTAGGACCATTCTTGTTTTGGTACAAACAAACCGTGCTGAAAAGACTCTATCTATCCCTCCTCCCCTCCACTGGTGAAGAGTTAAAGGATTGAATAGGCCTCGAAGCCTCATCATTTCTGAGCAGCTCAGCTGAATTGATTCTTCTGTCTGCTGCTTCTGTAAACCTCATGACTGTACTTATTAGTGGTGGTGAAACTTTTTCTCGGTTTTTTTGAGGTGCAGCGAGTTTACAGAGACAGACTTGAAGTGAAACTAAGAGTATGAAATACAGATATTAGAAAGTAAAGTATAAAAAACCTTTTATCAAAGGAGAAATCATACATCTTTCACTGCACTTGCTCTCTCTCTCTCACAGAAAAAAACAAAAGTTCTCAGCATTAAAGCTGAAACCCTGCCCTCATAAATGAATTATAAGAATTCGGATTAGCTGTATTCTCTGTAAGTGATACCAGCTCTCTTGTCTTGTATCACTGATCAGCAGATGATTTCATCATCATTTCTTTCCAGACTAGAAATCTCCTGTAACTAACAAGATGGTCGGAGAGCAGGATGGAGCCAGCTTTCCCTCTTCTTCATTCACTAATCATGATTCATGTTTTTGTCTCTTTTCCCCTCTTTTTCTCTTCAATATTTCTGTTTATGCTGTACAGGATTTTCTCAGCTCTGCAGCCCTCGACGGGCCTTCTCTGAACAGGGCCCGCTGCGCCTCATCAAGAGCGCATCTTTCTTTTCAGGTTGGCCCTTCAAACTGGCTGCAGTTGCTGTTTGCCAGTTGCATGTGTGTGTGGAGGCTGTAGTTGGAGTATTCTGAGTTATTGTGGAGGATTTGACTCTCAGCGGGTGCATGTCTGTGTGGTGAATCTTACACTGGAGGGGGTAGCAGTTGTAGTCAAAGCACGCAATAGCATGGCATGCTGCAAATAACCTGGGTCATATTATTGCTGCTGAAGAAATTCTTTGATGAGGTTTACATCGGACATCTTTAAAAAGATGATGAACGATTTGGGCTGGTTCGAACAATTGGTTATGAAGAAGGTGCCAACTCGGGATTGTTGTTGAACACTAAACTTCCACTTTGTAAATCATGGAGGAAATGTGTAGTTTCAGACCTCTACCGCTCTTCTTTTCTTTTCTAATGCCCAATCAAACAACTTCAGCCATAAAGTTTTTCTCTAGCCAGTAATATCTGACCCAGGTGTATTGTGCACAAATAAATTGCATGGGGGTTAACTGGTGTTGGTTGCTGTAATATTTAGTCATTTTCTTGCAACTTCTTCTCCTTTTCTTTGTTATTCACTGACATACTTTGACCGGCTCTTCTTTGACCATGTCTGGAGCATTCCTGCAGTGCTTTAAGGCTTTTTATCCAGAGTTTTCTGGTTTTTTTATGAACATATATTTAGCTAAAACGACCAGAACAAATAGTAATGATGCTCACATTCATGAAATTAGACAGACTCCTTGTTGGTCACTGGGAAACCTCACTAAAACTCACCACTAAACTTTCTCTGTAGAAGTTTTCTCAGCTTTTCAGAGATGGAGGTTAAACGTTATGTTGCCGGCTCTTGCCCATAAAGCAAACCTGTGTGGTTACAGCAGGTGTATTCATACCCATAATGCAACACTTCCTGCAGTGGATCTGTGTGGTCTCCTTCTATAATTTCCGATTGACTCTGTGACGTTGAGGCCTTGCTGTCCGTTTCTCCGAGTCCTTTATTGTTTAGTCACTGATGATGTTGCTTTTGACTCTTGTATCTTCAGATTTGTTGATATGCTAGTGAATGAATTTATGGCTCTGATGGTTCTGCAAGATAGGTCAGACTATATTCATTACAATTATAGAGCTAAATTGCCTCAAGTGTCCTTACCTCTCTCTTTCACAGGGAGGGTAAAACCCCTCTGCCTTTGCAAACTAGTGAGCCTTCTTCTGCGTCATGCTTCCTACTCACAATGCTGTTTAATACATTCTTGCATTGCTATGCTATTGTAGCTCTACCAGTAAGGCAGTGTCCATATGGTCATGAGCCTTGTGTCAAATGAGGGCATGGGTTTATTCATATGCTGAATTTGTACTTTACACACCTGTTTGTTTTTAGAAGAAGAATCAATGTTCTTTTCTTTTTCTAACCTGGAATAGATGAGCTTGAGAATACACAAACTGACTCTGTTGTAGAACGGTCTAGCAGTAGTAGTAGCTGCGGTTGTTGTTGTTGGTGACAGTTATTGAGTTGTTGAGCAACAGCCTATTACAACAGAAATGCTTTTTGCCTTATTTGTTTTGCCTTTGACACTTCCTCTTGTCGGAGTTGCAAAACAATGGGTGCACAAACAGCTTAAGGATCAATCAGTAATGACCTTTAACCTTTAGCAGTAGCTGTTGCTCAGACATGGGATGCTGAGGATGTGTGGAATATGCCAGCACTACAATCCTCTGACTATCTTTTGTTGATCACATTGTTCTGCTTTTCACAAATTGTTTTTTCTTTTCTTTTTTTTTTTCTGTCTTCCCTTCCCACTTTCTCATCATGTGACTCAACCCCTCGCTTTCTGGCTTCCACATCTTCGTCAACCTTCTTTCCTGCAGGCCACAGTCACCCCATGGACATGCCCGGCCGCGGTCTTTACGACGAAAGGGACAGTGGAATCGCCAGGTCAGGTACGTTAATGAGACTAGCAGGCAAAGCCTGGATTGACCTACACTCAGTGCAGCTTTCAGTCTAGCAGCTGAGCTTTGAATTGTGCTTACATGATATTCTTTTAATGGAAAGAAAAATAGTTCATGGAACAAAGAACATCAGGAGTATTTTTGCGACTTCAAAACATCACAGACTCTTAAAAAAAAAAAAAAAAAAGTCAATATCTGGTTCTCGTGATTTGGACTTGACAGAACATGCATGATGCAACTAATGAGTGTATTTTTATTTCACAAGCACCTCCCGTGTCCAGGTGCTTGAGCTGCTTTAACTTGACTGATCAAGGTCAAAACTACCAGCAACTTTAGCCTGTGATGCTTCAGCTTTACTAACACATGTTCACACAACCGCATGCATACAGTCTGCCCTGCACGAACATGACTCCCATGTCCCCTCTCAAAGCTGACAGGGATGTTTAAAAAGAATCCTTACCACTCACAGGAAAATAATGCAAGCTGGAAGAGGGTGGTGGGATCTTAACACATGCTCTGGGGACTGGGAAACCTTGTCCTGTGGAAACTGACCTCTGCCCCCCTCAACACCGGTCACATGCTGAAGATTAAATATAGCAGCTTTTAAAACCTTCTACTAGTAAATTAACTTCTAATTTAAGCTTTGTTCTGTCATCTTTCCGCCACCCCACACTGTGTTTGAGCTGGAGAGTTCTTTTGACACTCACGCACACGAGTCCCTCTATAACACACAGCCTCCTTCTGTCTACCTCATTAGCATAGTTTCCTCTCGTGCATCATTCACATTCATCTAACGCATTTTTAAAGTTCTTTTTTTTTCCCCAGTCGCTTCACACACGAACACAAGATCACACACAATCAAGATGGTTCATTTGACCATTTATCGTGCCTGCTGGTAAATTACCCAGCGATCAGTGGCCTGCACTCTGTGCGTGTGTCTAGGTATGGAGGTTGTTGTTATCATGCCAAGTCTGGTGTAAAGCCAGGTGGCCCAACAACTGCAGCATGTGACCGTAAGGTAGCTGATACTGGATCTCGTACGAAAGCTGTTCAGTCATCAGACACTGTTTAGAAAAAAAGGGAGAAGATGTGTGATGAATTCTTTGCCCTTCTCCAAGTGTTTTTTCTTTGTCTCATTAAGAACACTTACTGTCCTTCATTCTGTCTCACTCTGTGAGAACGATGTGTCATTGAGAATGAGTAACCCCACACACTTGTTGTCTGACTCACTCTTGTCCTTTTACTCTGCTGTCATCCACCATTCTCTCCATCTGTTCCCTAACCCTCCTCTGTGCACCTCCTACTTGTTCTTGTTCTCTTCATTTGCCTTTCTTAATCTCTTTTTTTTTTGTTGCCCTCCTCTCCTCTCTTTTCCAACCCACCATGTGTCCTTTCAGCCTCTCTGAGCAGCCTGTTGATCACTCCCTACCCGTCCCCCGGCTCCTCCTTGACAAGCAGCTGCGCCTCGAGCTACCAGCGCCGATGGCTCCGCAGTCAAACCACCAGCCTGGAGAATGGCGTCTTCCCTCGATGGTGAGGCGCAAAAGTATCATGCAAACACACCTTTTGAATTCATCTCAAAGAAATGGCAAAATAAACTGAAAAGAAATTGAAGAGAAGAAAGAAAGCTACACAAGTTGTTCTTTGCTCAAACAGGTGCATTCATTTGAAAATGGTTTTCAGTAACTGGTTAGTTTTGGAAAATATTTTCTGTATGATATAGACAAAAACAAATTAGCATCAAGTAATGGCCACACTTTCATACATTTAAAATGTTAAGTAGAGCATCTCAAGCGACTTCCCATCAGTCACACTCACAGACTCTCTCTGCCTTTTCACCCTGTTCAGGGCCTCCGTCTGGCTTTTGTAAAGTTTATCCGGCACGAACTTCCTCAGAATTCAGCAGGCAGCTGGGAAAATGACACACTGCTGCTACGTGTTGATAACTGTGCTCCCAAATGCACATTGCTGTGACTAGACAGGATGCTGTGTTGTCCTGTTACTATAAACTCAGCTGCCAGCCTCTGAATGCACTGATCCTCCAGTTCAACATGACCAAAGAATCTTCACATTTTCTTCACATTTTGTGTTTTAAAGATGGAAGTGTTATTTTTCACATACTTAACTTTAACCTTAATGTTTATTCCGTGCTGCAGAAGTACACTAACTTTTGTGGATCCATAACAAATTGGGTTTGTGAGATTTTACAAAAGACGAATGAGAACTTTATGGGCCAAAGTACCAGGATTCAGATTTGCATATGAGGACTGTTGCCTTTTTGCTCTTGCCTGAGGTTGACACCCTGTTAACTGTGTTCTGATCAGGTCGGTGGAGGAGAGTTTCAACATGTCCGATGAAAGCGGAGGTCCGAGCCTCGGTACCACCCGAAAGAAGAAGATTGCCATCGGAGTCATTTTCACGCTGTCCCCCAACCCCGAGGAGAACAGCCGCTTCCAGGATTTCTTCTTCTCTCACTTCCCTCTCTTTGAAAGCCACATGAACAAACTCAAGAGCTCCATCGAGCAGGTAAATTAATACAAATTATTCTCACATCTGCATTTACGTTGTGACGTTATCCGACATCATGTTCCTGATTGACAGAATGGAGATGAGCCTGCCAGTGAAATGTACACACTGTGGCACTGACGAACAAAATGCAAACCTTATACCCTTTGCTGTTGTAATGAGTAGAGTTGCTGTCAGATTGATTGGTCAATCGTCATACCTTGTATATCTGCGGCTCTTTTTACTGGTGTGTGTTGTTGGCGCTGTCCAGCTCTGGATGACTTCCAGTTTTGCCCTCAATCCTGCCGCCCACCCCCTTTCTCCCTCACAAATTCCTTAGTTTGGCAGCCTCGGTGCCAAATATCTAAAAGTGCATGTGTGTTGTGTCACTCTCAAGGCCATGAAGATGAGTCGGCGGTCAGCTGATGCCAGCCAGAGAGCTTTGGCTTACAGCCGAATGGTGGATGGGCTCAACGAGTTCAGGTGGGACATCAACTCACACACTTTCATGCTGACACAGAAATGGATCTGTTTTTTAAAAAAAACTCTTTTCTCTCATTCTTTTTGTGGAGAAATTCTGCCAAGCACAATCACTCACAGCTTTCACAAACCACATTGGTCTGTGCTTTTACTGCATGTTAATTAGCAAACTCTCCCAGTTCACCAAAGCCTGCCTTGTCATTAAGTTTCTATGTACTGTGGGTACATAGCAAACTGTCTGCATCATGGAAACTCAGGAAGTGATGTGACATTTAAAATCCGTGCCCAAGGAGTGGATACAGCTTTTGAATAGGATGTATCACCATAAAATTGGACTATTCATCTGTATCGTAACATTTGAATTTTCAGGATATTCTCCTCTTTGAGCAGGATATGATGCAAATAGGCTGGTGCCGTTTGGTGGGTAGTAAAAGATCTGTAAATATTGATATGTGGCTGCTGCACATGAATAGGAAAAGGCCACATGGAATATAACTGAGGTTGCCTAAAGAGATTCTGTTACTGATGCAGTGAGCTCCATGTTTCACAAGCATACACCTTTATTAGTAAGAATAATGTAATGCTAACAGTTAGTTTTCAGTAATTATTACAACAATTAAAAATGTGCATTCCGAGTCTAGTAAGAGACGTTCCATCATGTTGAGTTGAAGAAAGGAGGAACACTCTGTTCCCTACCTGAGCTGAGCTGAACATTGCATTGTAACCACATTGCATGCTGGGCATTCTTTCTTTCTTTAGATCTCTGGCTGTGTTTAAGGAGAGTGTTTTTATTTAGACCTGCAGAAACATCAGTTCCAGGAGGAATTAATATTTATTTGTGGTGACATGAATTATGAAGTCATAAATTTGTACTCATTAGGCTGCATAATTGAGTGAATGTTTATGTTTGTATGCATGAGAGATGCTCGCCAGAGTTGCATGACTGTTAAGTGCCCATAAAACACACGAACCTTTGAATGTGTGAGCACATGCCTGTATCCACCACTACTTTCACTTGCCACATACGCGCTGGCAGGCAGTTCCCTGTTGGAGGTCTCCGCATTGCTGCAGTCATATGCCTGTTGACACTTGGCCTCAGTAACCCAAGCCTCCTGAGTGGCAACCCTATCTACCTCATACACTGGTCACAAGCAAGCACCAGAATAGTAAACAGTATGCAAGTGCCAGCAGGAGAAACACCAGTGCCCTGGACGAATTAAATATCTGTAAAATCTCACCTCCAGACAGAAGCTAAATATAAGCATTGCCACCTTTGCCATTAAGAGGTTTTGACTTCATGGAACATTACAGAAGGAAAGTGGAAGAAATTCCTTTCCTCGATGCTGATGTGGCTTTGACGTAGTTGGAGGGCGGGCGTGCACACATGTTGGCAAAGATAAGCTGCTCACTTAACAGAGGCATGTGTACATAAAAGTCACACCAGCCTACTCTGGGGTCATGTTAGGACTCGTGCTTAGTGTATAAGTGGGAGTTGGAGGTGAAAGCATAAGTAACCAGTGTTTGACCCTAATTCCCATTTTAACACATTTACATAAAGTTGAAAGTCTTCTCCTGTGAAGCACTTTGGGTTAAAGTAAGCTCTGTCCATTTGTCTTCAGCTCACTTAATGCTCACATCAGCCACTGAAACGAAGCTAAAAGGGTGATAAAAGCTCAAACGGAAATGCCATCTTATTTATTTTGATCATAAAATCCACTTGTATGCACACAGGTTCCTTCTTCTTGAGCACCAGTGATATAAGTTAAACTGTTGGTTAGTGCAGTGAAATTAGAGCATTTTATTGACAATAAACTTGCTAAACTTGCAATATTTCCGAGGGTCTTCAAGTTGCTTTATGAAACAACACTTTGCAAAACCAAGCCCCTTAAATGTTGTGAGGTCTTTTAAATGCAACCCTCTCAGCCTGTCACATCAGTTTGATTTATATCAGACTTGAAGCCTGCAAAGTTCACCTGAACGGCTGCTGCGCATGTAGAGCTGGCTCCACATCAGAACTCTGCATGATGGCAAACTCTCGGTGCTCGAATGTACGCAAACACAGCAGGGTCAAGTAGGGGAGGGGCTTAAAAAGTCACCGAAAAGTCAGCCTATTCATAAAACAGGAATGACTGACACGTCTAGTCATTCGATACGGATCCTCTCTGCTGACGTACAAAGTCAGACACATCATATTGGGTGATGCATTGCATCTCAGTTCCTTCTTTCTGGCTCCTGCTGTGCCCACTTTCTTTTGTTTTTGGGACCGATGAATAAATAATTTTTAAGAAGTAGATCAGTCATGCTGTGATTTATTATCCAATGCTGGAGTAATTTGATGCCACGTTTACCGTCTGTTGTCTATTCTGTCTATTAATCACATTTATGATAAATTTGCAAAGTCAAAATGAGCATGTTGTTTTCTTTGGATATTAATAGTTTCTGAGTGACCTCAGTCAAAGAACTTGATGGAAAGGCTGTAATAATTCCACTGTGTTCATTCTTAAATGTCACTCATTGACATTTAATCTTTGATGGAAAGGTTGAGTGTTGCGCCACTTAACAGTTTAGTTGAAAGAGAGCAACTTGCAGCAACTGTTGCATTTCTGTTAAAGTCATCGGCCCTCCCTTTTTTGTTGATTCCCTTTAAAGGTAAAATCACTAGTGATTTCTTTGGTAAAGGGGACTTTTAGCGAAGGCCACTTTAACTGTGTGACACCTGCGTTTTCTCTCAGCTCGCAGCATGTCCTTATCTCTCATTTCACTGGCTTCTTTATAGGTCAGAGGTTGTGAGTTGACCTTGTTTACAATCTGAAATCCCCTGTTGCTTCAAGTAGAACCAAATCAGCCAGCACAGGGTTTTATCAGCAGGACCTAGAAGTCTTGTGACTGATCAGCGGAGCTGATTAAGTCTTGCATGACTATTTTGTTGTGTTAGCAGAAGATGGCATCATCTTTTAGATAATCTGTACAGTCAGCAGCCGCATTATGTTTTCCCAAAACCTACCACATTTATGTGGTTGCAGAGATTCCCCTCTGCCTCTGGGTGAAAGCTTGGCCTCTGGCCGAGACATGTTCATCACCACCCAACGTTCCATGGAAACTCCAGTCATTCTCAATGGACAAATGCTTCCACTGAGCCTCACACAGATATGCATGTACCCAAACACTGTACCAAGAGACAGAGTCGTGTATGTGTGCGTGTGTGTGCACACAGATTTGTTGGACTGTTACAAACACGCACAACGAGGGTCTCCCATGGGCTCACAGCAGACAGCAAAGCTCTGGGAACTGAGATCTCCTTTGTTTTCCCTGAGAGACAATAACGTGTCTGTTCTCTCTGTCTGTTTTCTCTTTTTTTCCCCCTCATTCCCTTTTTATTTTCTCTCTCCATTCCTTCTCCCACTTTCATCCCTCGTTTCGTCTCCATACCTCATCTCCAGGATGACCATCTGCGACCTCTACACAATGCCCCGCGTGGCCGAGCCCGTCTGGTTGACTATGATGTCTGGAGCATCGGAGAAAAACCAGCTCTGCGGTCACTTCATGAGGGAGCTCTCCCTACTGATGGAGCAGGCCTCCAAGAACCAGTTGAGTGTCTGCTCATGTGCCACAAAAACCTCACAAGCCTCTATAGGTTGTTTCCTATACTGGGATCAAAAGAAATGCTTTTCAAACTGTCACATCAAATATATTGATCAAAGAATGTTTTCAGTTTTTCTTCTTTCGTCCAGTAAACCCAGCAGCAGTGAGTTTGACTCTTTCTAAGCTGAAAAGCGGTGAGAAAATAGATGTGAATCAAAGGAGCTCTTACTTATAAAGAGGGGAAATGTGCATATTTGAAAGTGTTCCACATGCACTCTTTCCTGAACCTTAACAGCTGGTCCTTCAGTGTCAATTTTATCAACAGACATGCAGATTGACATGGACTATTCATTCTGTCCCCCACAAACGCCTTTCTTACATTTTCGAACACACTTGCTCACACTCACACTGACTGCTTCACCCTCTTTGCATCTATTTGTCTGCCTTAAGAAGAGCTGTGAATGAGAAGATCCCTGCCAGTCTCTAACTGCTTATTGTTGCCGTTACAAAGCCACGTCAAACCACTGCTAATTGTACATGTATGAATTGGTAGCAAGGCCTTTATTGAACATTGCACCCAGATTCAGTACAGATGATTTAAGTAGCATTCACCGCATAAAAATGAATTTATACATCAAATTGACCTGTAAGATATGTTTTGTTTTTTTCTTTTAAATTCACTGGTTGATTATAGCTTTGCAACAAAATTCTTATTATCTGTCAATCTGACAATTTCTTAAATAAATAGATAGTTGATGCAAGTTCTTATAGTACAAGTTGATACTTTCATGTTTTGTCTGAAAATGGTTTAAGACTGAAATGTAATTAATCAAACTGGGAATGAGCAACAGAAAATCCATGTAAAAAATTCATTATTGAAGTTTTTTTAAAGTTAGTTTGACTAGTTGTTTTCATAATAATTTTACAGCCCCATTGTGTTAAATGGTCCAAGGTGTGTCTCTGCAGAGAGTGACTCTCTGCACGCTCACCAACCATAGGCTGGGAATAGAAAGTGCATCTCCGAAGCAACCATTTGTTTTCCATATCAGTCTCATTTCTTGAAGTCTCCACCACTGTCGGTTAACACAACCCCCTCCCAGCTACACACATTGACTCATTGAAGCATCATGTTTGAGTGTTCTCATCAGAGTTCCCATGAATGATGGCTGCCTCTATCACAACTGTGTTCTGGCACGTGGGGAAACTAAACTTCCATTTCTGTGTTGAGTCATGAGACAGGAAGGGAAGTAGACAGAACTGAGAAGTGAATCGTACAGATAGTGTGTGCATGAGTGTGTCACTTGTGTGTTTCTGTGAATGTGCTCGTCTGTTCAGAAAGTAAAAAGGCTGCTGACCAAAGTTTTTCCATTTAGTGAGAGCAGATTTAATCACAATGACACCAGGTCAGGTGTCACCCAAGTAAATAAAGGAATTTCTCATAAATGGCAACCAGTGAAGAAGTTTCTGATATTCTTTTACTCTTTGCTGATCACGCTCTCTCTGAAATTCCAGATTCCTTCCCGCGTTATTGACCGCCATCCTGACCAATCACCTGGCCTGGGTGCCCACTGTCATGCCCAATGGGCAGCCTCCAATTAAGATCTTCCTTGAGAAACACTCTTCCAAGAGTGTTGACATGCTGGCAAAGACGCATCCCTACAACCCCCTCTGGGCACAGCTCGGTGAGACTGTCAAACACAAGTGCACACAGACACAGAATTATTCCATTTTCTATCAAATGTAAAACCTGCGTTTAGTCCTTTTTTTTTTTTCTTGGCTGCAAATTGATATTGTGTATTATTACCACAGGGAGACTAGTTAGGACAAGAGTGTTTTCTTTATGTGCAATAATAATGAAGTCTTCTGTGTCTATTGGCAAGCTGCGTGTGTATTCCTGTGCGTTTAATCTTCAGAAGGTAACACTGCGGATGTGATAGGTTAACCATTTTTAAATGCAGATGTTATCACTCTGAAGCTGCTCTGATGATGTGAAAGTTATCGTTTTGCAACAAAGCAAACTGTATTTGTGAAAATCAAGAGTTGTATTTTGGTTAAGAATTTTGCTGATATATGTAACAGGTTTATATTGAAAGTAACATCCTGCAAATAAAAACTTAAGAAGCCTTTTTTTAAGAATGTACACAGTCACACTTTTAGAAAGGAAATCAATGCTGACACCTATTGTTCACAACTGAGAACTGCGGATAGCAGTGACGTCATCAAAAAAGAGGCAAAGAAATGATCAACAAGAATGATGTTATTAAATCATGAGCAGCCATGTTGAATATTTTAAAATATTTGAATGGACATTAACAACTTTATTGCATTGAAAGTCTTGATTAACTTTGTTTTTCTCTTTGCATCTGTTTTTTAGGGGACCTCTATGGGGCCATTGGGTCACCGGTGCGGCTGTCCAGGACAGTGGTGGTTGGCCGGAAACAGGAGCTGGTCCAGAGACTCCTCTATATCCTTACTTACTTCATCCGCTGCTCAGAGCTGCTGGAGACTCACATGCTGGACAGTGCTGAGGATGAGGCCATCGTCATGCCTGGCTCCCTCATCACCACCTCCCTCAGGAAGGGGGAGGTGGAGGAGTCAGACTATGTCCTCGTAACCGTCCATAAACCCAGCGGGGACTACCTAGCCCAAGGGGCCCACAGCCAACAGACTGAGGCTGAAGACAGCAGCTATCCTTCAGACAACAGCCTCCAGAGCAGCACATACACAGACATTGAGGTGGAGCACAGTTCTGGGGAACCACCCAAAGAGGAAGAGGAGGAGGATGAAGAAGATGAGGAGGACAGCAGTGAGAGTCAAGGGTCCAGAAGCAGTGTGCTTCAGTCAGAGCCCACCAAGGGCACAATTCCCATTATCAGGACTCAAGAAGTAGCTGAACCCAGGGAGCTGTGCAGGCAGTCGAGCAGCCCACTGGTAGCTGAGGCACGGCTGGAGACGGCGCTGTGCGTTGGATCAGCCTCACCCAGGGAGCAGGGCTGTGTGCTGGATGCAGAGACCAAGGGTGACTTGCAACATGTTCCATCTATACCTACAACCTATATGTTAAGTGCATCGCTAACTCCTGCCACCACAGACAGTAAAAGGGCTGTTGAGGCTGAGGTGGAAGCTCCAGTGGGAAACCAGCCCAACAAAGTGCTGGCTCATCGGCCTTTGGGGATCCCTTTAGAGAAAAAGCCCCCAGATAAGAAAATGGTTGCTGCAGCTCCACTACCAGTTATGCCAGGAAACACCATGACCAGGCCCATGGTTTTAACTTCAACAGAGGAAGAAGAGCCAGCAACAAAAGTCACTTTCCAGATCGGAGACTCCATGTCTCCTGAGTCAGACACAGAAAGCCGCAGAAGAAAGGTGGAAGAGGATTTCAAAAAGCACAAGAAACATCTCAAGGACAAATATTCGCTTCATCTGCAGCTGCTGCATCAGCAACAACAACATCACCAAGAGCAACATCATCATCTGCAAAGAGGAGCACATTCAAAGACCACCAACATCTGTGCAACGGAGGACCAAACTAAACCGACCAAGGCAACTCCAGCTCTGCAGCGGGTGTCCAGCAAGATGCCCCAGTGGAGCTTGAACTGTGAGGATGATTTTGATGAGTATTTCAGCTTGGAGAACCCAGTGGAGACGAGGACTATGGATGATGTTGCCAAACAACAGGAGGCTAGAACCACGGACAATATGCACAAACATTTTCTAAACACCTCGGGGGATCACAGCTTTCAGAGTGCAGTCAGAAGTCAGGGTTTGGGCATCTGCTTAGGTTCAGGTAGTGTTGAGATGGGGTCCAGCAGAAAGGGAGATGCTTTGTCAGATATCCGAAGGAGATGCAGGTGTGGTTCTACGGACTCCTCAGACACCTGCTGCTGCAGGAGCTGTCCTGTTGAGCAGGACAAGGACCTTGTGATGTCTGTCCCTGTTCCTCACGATGGATGCAACAACAGTGGCAAGGACCAAAAGTGCAAGGTGGCACCGGTCAATGACTGGGAAATACCACGAAATGAGAGCTCAGACAGTGCGCTGGGAGACAGTGAAAGTGAGGAGACTGAGGACTGGCAGGAGGAAGTGCTGGTTCCTTTTCCAGGGTGAGTCCATGATGCATATACACACCTCATACACCTTCTCTTACTGTTCAGAGACTTGGTATGAAGTATTCTATATAATATAATCATTTTAGAGCAAAAGAAAAAAATCTTATGTTGTCTGTTTGATCTAAAGGTCAAAGTTGGTGGAGAACTACTCTAAGCCTAACATTGCCAATTTTGGCCGGTCTCTCTTTGGAGGGTACTGTCCCACTTACGTGCCAGACTTCGTACTGCAGGGGATGCCCAGTGATGAGAAGCTACGGCAAAGCCTCATGACTGAATTAACTCATGCTGTTCAGGTAAAGGAAATCAAGAATTTTATTTTCCATGAAAACTTGAGTGCATCTCATTCTCGAGCATATGGCGCACGCACCGTGGAAGGTCTCGTATCTCATTGTTCACACGTGTTCTTGTCGTCTGTAGCATCCAGTACTGGATGAGCCCATAGCCGAGGCCGTCTGCATTATAGCAGACACAGACAAGTGGACAGTGCAGGTGGCCAGCAGCCAGAGACGAGCCACAGATGTAAACAAGCTGGGGAAAGAAGTCCTGGTGTCCAGCCTGGTCTCCAGCTTATTGCAGTCCACTCATCAGCTCTACAAACTTAACCTCTCGCCTAACTTTGTACGTTACAACTCTGTTTTTTTCTTTGTGATGTCTCAACAAAGTAAATCTTTTCATAGCTGTCAATGCGCCTGCATGCACGAATCGACACTTTGTACCTCTCTTCTTTAGTGTATAATGCACCTTGAAGACCGTCTGCAGGAGATTTACTTTAAGAGCAAGATGCTTGCTGAGTATCTGAAGGGCCAGACGAGAGTCCATGTGAAGGAGCTGGGCATGGTCTTAGGGTAAGCAGTCAACTGGACTTTCAATTCAGTTGTATTCAGTTTGTAGAAAAGCTGAACATTTCTCAGGGATTATAGGTGTTTTTTAATTCCTGTGCTACAAAAATAGACTTTTTTTACAGCAAAAGGTTGAACCTTCAGTTGGGTATATTGACTGCGCCTTCATCTGATTTATTTCTCCGCTCTTTTGTCTTTGCAGAATTGAGTCCAGTGACCTGCCCCTGTTGGCTGCAGTGGCCAGCACTCACTCCCCCTACGTTGCCCAGATCTTACTATGAGACTTCGCTGGTCCACAGTAGTGAATGGCCCGAGGAGACCAGTCAGACCCAGGTGGTGCCACCCGTCCATGCTGCACAGCTGACCCCTAACATGGTATCTGATCTGTGTGCCTGGCCTGTTCTGTCTTGAACCCGAGCAGTGCAGGTTTTCATGGACCACAGTCGCAGCGAGAACGGACACGTGCCGCAACTGCTTCCCACTTTGGAGCAATGTGGATGTTGCACCACAGGGTGGAGGTAGAGACCAGTGATGGAGTAAAGCTCATGATGACTGAAGCGCCTCTGAACTGACCTGAATGTTTCTTTTAGAACAGGGCTTTCTTCTTTTTTTTTTTTGGAAACAAAAGCCAAAGACTTTCATTATTTTTCCAGGTGTAATTGACATTTTATGATACTTACAGAGTAGTAACAACGAGTTTTATTTCTTCAACCACTTTCTTTTCCGATGCAATCTTAAACCTGTTCGTACAAAATGATGTACTCTGTGTTCAAAGGAAATGGCTGAACTTTTTTAAAATTTAATGTTGAGGTAAATATACCCGAGAATTATCAATCCCATGCCAGTAATGCAGTTTTATTTATCTTCACGTGTTTGTTTACAGTTCAGATTTCCCTCGGATAGCTCCGCTTTTTAGTTTGGCTAAATGAGGTCCCACCTATCTTAAAAATCTTTCTTTTAATTCTAATTGTCATCCTCAATTATTGTCTCTCTTTTTTCCTTCGGCCATGTGGCGGAAATCAACGCTCGCCGTGATTTTTAGTTCCACAAACTGGTTTTTAAATGGCTAAAAGTGGCTTTGACATTCTTATCATAGGTACAGCACTACCTCAGACCTTAACGTGGGCAGCGGGTGAGTTATAGTTGCCCCATTGAGAGGGGGGGGGTGAACCCTGAGGTAAACTTAAGAAAATATTTTGTTCAGAAGATTGTCAACTGTGCAGAGACTCTATGCTGTGTTTGAAAAAGGGAAGGCTGTTTGATACTTTAAAAATGGAACAAAAACATATTTTTGCATCACATTGTGATCAAGAAGGGTCCCTTTATACTGTGGAAAAGCTTCTACCTGCGTTGTCTGTGTACTATACAACCAAAATGCTGAAGTATTTTCCCACTTTTATAGCTCCGACTTCTTTGTATGATGTTTACGGCTTCGGTGTTGCTGCAGAAAGACGACGAGAGGAGCGCGATGGGCCTTATCGTGCATGTGTGTGTGTACTTGTTAACGCTATTTTCAGTTTGTTTCTATTAGTTTCATACACACAATTTTAAAAAAAGAAGAAAACTAAACTACCACAGGCCTCCTTTTGCCATGGAAGCAGAGTCTGATATGCGGAGCGTAAGATGGAGGGTTCGTTGCTTTCACATCTTGTGAACCTCCTGCACTATAAAGGTGGACACAATTTAATTATTCATCCTCGTATCCAGTGCTTTGGCAATGCCCTGTGCTTCTAACCCAGCACATGTACCTCAGTTCCAAGGAGGCTGCTTTCATTTGAATCCTGTAACCAATCCCAAAATCTCCCCGAGATTTAAAAAGGGAAATACCATTGTTCCTGTTTCCAGAGAAAGCAGGTACAACTCTCACTGTAACCCTGAGAACGGGACAGCATTTCTCCATTAAGTCAAATCGCACCCCTGAATATGATCCAAGTCTTAATTGAGAAGTGGCACAAATGCTTCAGATTTCTTCAGAGCTTACTTCGCTTTCTAAGCTGATAAATACATGCTTATGTGTACAGAGGACGCGCTTCTATATAAGCCTACATTTTGTACAAGCCAGCCATTATGTTTAAAAGATATGGATTTATATATATCTGCTTTTCTCTCTTTATATATGAATAAATTATTTAGTTGCCCGTAAGTGTAACGGTTCGCGTAAACTGTACATATTCAGAGTATTTCCACAAATTTGTACAGAATGTCTTTTATGAATTGTCACCTCAAATAAATTTTCTTTTTTTCCCAATTTTCTGGGAATGTTGTGCAATAAAGATGCTGAGAATTTGAGCCTGTGAATGTTCTCATCTTTTCATGTCAAATGGGAAAAGAACTCAACACTGGATGTGTGAATATAAAATATACTAACAGAGCTGAAACCCAAAGGGATCCGAGACAGACGATTCGGATCCAGTAGGCAATATGGGGTGAAGGAAAAGCCCGACCGCGATTCCCTGCAGTGGGCATGTACACACGGGTGTTACTAGGACCGTCTGTAGAGAAAAGGTGACCACATACCTTGGTTTGTACCTGTGCCGAAGTCACTTAAGCAACATTACAAACAGGCCGCAGAGCATCACTGGAGCATCTCTAACTGTCTCTTTCTTTACAAGCTGATTAGTTGCTGTGGTTTCCTCTTTTTCCACACAAATAACTATCCCATGATCGTGTCATTACGTGTCATCACCGATAAATAGCTGATCTAGTGTAATGCCAACATTCGTGTATAACCGCCTCATTTTAAAACCGAGAGCACGTTCTTCCCGACAGACCTGGAAGAAGAAAGGCACTTTTGTTCTGACGGATGGCGGCTTTCACTGTAGTGGTCAACATCTGGCCACCACATTTTACCCATATTTTAATTCACCACCCTCCGGCAGAGCGGCTTCACCCCACCCTCCTTTTTGCGGCGCAGGAGGTAAAATAAACCGAAAACGTACACACACACACCCCGCAGTTATGCAATAAATAAAGTAAGGAAGGAGTGTCCTTGCTGCAACTATGAATGTGTCCACTGACGGCTGTAGATCTACTTTCTTTACGCTATTTTAGGAACATTCCTTCAACGAAATGACTGGTTGTCAAGTCAAGCTTAATCCAAGTTGAAACTATTCGGGATACGTCTGCTCAGCCTTGTCTCGTTACATAGCTTGTTCCTCTCAACTGCATTTAAAATAGTGCGATGAAGAGTCATAAAGATTACCTCCACTGTACCAGGCTGCGTTTAGTGAGTTGATGCATTTAAAGGCATTAGGGTAATATGAATGTTAATGCCAGTTAGAGGTGAGACAATCTGATACATTGAAGTTCTCCTTTATCGGGTCGTATAATCGATTCTCAAACGAATTCGTTCTGTTTTTTTAAGCCTTTAAAAATAGATTGAAATCAAGGTGGTAGGTACAATTTATACACAATTAATATGTTGTCCATTTCTTTGGCTTCATTCATTCATTCAAACTTAAAACTTTTTTTTTTTTTCGAGATTAGAGATGTTATTTTTCATGTTTTGAAATGCGTTTGGCTATCTCGTGCTTTCTGAAATACGTTTTACTGTTACATTTTATGTATATAGATGAGTTTTGTACCCCAAGTTACCTGTAAATTTTGCATTATGTCCACAAACAGTTGGATGGAAATTGAATACTACATAGCTACAGTTTATAGCTACCAGTTAAGGCGTTCATGTGTCAAAACTATTTTAAAATGACTTATTTCCTGTAGTTTTGAACGCAGCACCTTGTCCGGGCGGCAGACAGATGTCGTCAACTCTGAGCTCTGCAGGAGGAGGGATCTGAAAATCTGAACTCCTGGATCTGTCTGATTCTGACTACCGAAGTGGATATTTCTTTTGACAAATATGTTCCCAAATCAATCCAGCGGGTCCTACATGTTTAAGTTTCTGTCAAACTTTAGCGGGTTTTGGAATTTCTCGGACGCACAGTAACAGCGAGCGAGTTGGAAGTTTTTTTTTTTCCTTTACAGGAGAAGAAGGAGTTCCCGGCCGGTTCGTTTGGAATAAACTCCATCCATGCTCGGCTGTGCGAGGACAACATCCACGGGGATGTGAAGTTGTTCACTCCCTGTCGGCTAAAGAGCAGCTAGAAGACGTGAAAGCGAGATTATAAGGAGTAAAAGTCCTGACTTGGGTTTGAGCCGAAGTGATGAAAATGACGGGAGCCACGGAAACTTCTTTTAAACTGGCTTTGAAGAAGCCGCCCTCGCTGCGGACGGCAGAGGTAAACATATCTATCGTGTCTTTAATTAGCTTTGCCTTGCTAATGTTGGCCAAAATTGGGCATTTGCTTCACTTCGGCGAGGTAAAACTCCACTCAGCTCGGCTGTGGTGGAGGTTGACAGAAGTTGGTGAACAATGAGTTGCTTGTGGTTTGAATTGTACATCGAATTACAACTTATCAGCACAGTCACATGCTAATTTGATTAGTACACGGTGTACATAATTAACAGTCTGTAAACCAAAACAACAACAAAGAGTCGAATGCTAGGTTTTGGGCCAGTTTTGAAACATTTGTTGTAATGTATTTATACCAGTTAACAGTGTATGCAGTTTAGACATTACACTCAGATGGGAAAGGTTCAGATTTAAATGTATGAGATGCTTCAGTAGTACCTAAACAGGGGTGCAGGGACCCAGCCGGGGCTTTGAGTGGATGCCAGGTGTACCTGATCAATGTTTGAGGTTTTTTTTCTTTGTAATCAATGATGACAAACTAATTTGATTCACATTTACAGGACAGACTTTTGTTAAGATAGAAGTTGATATTTTCAGTCTTGGACATGGTTATGTTTGGGAAAACCTTTTGCTTGCTCCACTTTCTGGGTCCCATAATAATAAAATAAAAATAAAATGAAATGCAACTAAACATGATGTCAGAGTGTCCCACCAGCGTTCAGATGTAATGCATCTGCAGGAGCAGATAGTATGTCCTCTAGGTTGAGTGACGCTAGTAAAAGTAGACCATTGCTTCTTTCCCATTCCTCCTCCTCCCTTCATGAAGCTGTGGAAACACAGCTGGCTTGTCACTGCTTTAGTTACGCTCTTTGCCCAAAAATAGCTCCTGCTGTATTCCCCTCCATGTTCAGCTGCTGGTAGAGGTTTCCAAGAGCCAGCACCTTTCAAAGGTCTAGCATAAAAATGTTTTTCAGGAAGTCGGCCTTCAGTTTTGCTCGACTGCTTTTAAAAGTCCCCTCTTGGGGCTCAGATCCTCTGTTTGTTTGTGGGTCTGTGCCAGGGAGAAAGGCTCTTTTACACCTTTACAGAGGGCTTTTGTGCACACCAAAACAACCACGTTTAGTCCACAAATATATGACACAGTCATAGGAGTGAAGAGCTGCCACTGTAGTGGTGGCAGAGCTGGTCCAGTTTCTGTCATACTTTACACACATTGCCTTTCCTTTAACCAGCATATGTTATAATATAACTGTAGGGAAGACAATGTAGAGTTATCCACACTTGTTCTTTGTACTTGTCAGCAGCCAACTGCTGTAATGCTTATCAGTGCTTGTAATCGTTACACAAGTATGCTTAAAAGGTAATATTGTGCAACACCTGGGATTCTAAGGTACTTTCAGTGCAATTAAAACAAAACCATGTTGCAGCTTGAGCCTGATGGCCATGCTTACTTGAACAGACTGACATTAACAGTGTGAATGTAGCTCTCAGCAATTATCGCATACAGACAGACATAAACCATTTACCCATTCTCCTGTGAGAACACACACCCTTCAAAACCCACAGAACTAATGTGTGAAAAGTGATTCATTATGTTTTGCCTTGATGCGATTAGAACAAAGAATGCATCAAGTTCTCTCCTCACTGGTGACAAACAGTGAGATCCAGGAAGCCGATTCTCCATTAAACGCCATCCAAGGCCTAAGTGGCTTGATGTCACTGTGGTGCACATCAGTGTTGCAGATCTCTTTATCTTGTCTTTTTTTATTAAAATGTTTTGTCATGCTTGGCCTCACCACAAACGATTTATGTTTCTTTTTTAGTTCTTTGAAATGAGTCTAAACCTGCTCAGGAGTACGGTAGTCTCACTTTCAGACACAGATGTGTGCTTCCTGCTCAGCTCTGGCCTGTTGGATATGATCAAGTGAAACTGACCTCAGGGGACTTTTCACAGCCCTAAAGGATGTGGAAAAGTGACTGCCGATGTGTTCAGTGGCTTTTTCGTTGTCTGAAATCAAATATTTTTTAGGCAAAAGGGCACAACTTCTATTTAAGTCATCAGAATTAGTCACTGATATAGCCTCACTATGAAATAGGCTACGCTTGATTGATGATGAATATTTTCAGCTTTGCATGCACCGGATTAGCAGGTGCTCCCGCGAAATAGTCTCAAAACACGGTCAGACCTCAGTTTCTGTACATCTTTGGTTGCAAGATCCGTACAACAGAGGTTTCTAAACCCCTTTCACTGTCCTATTTACTGCGGGACTACTGTTTTTAGTCGTGATCAAAGGTATCACCACGATTCTTTCAGGTTGTTCATCATTAATCTGAGACAGCTGACATTCACAGTGTGTTAGGGGAACTTTCTTTGGCGCAAGCGGGCAAATGCGTATAGGTCCTTTCCTCACCATTTACCCCCGCCAAAAAGGGCAGGATATCCTACCAGGTCATCCTACCACAGTCCAGATCTTCATGAAAACTTGCTTCAGTGTCTTTTCTGATCTTAAAGCTGTCAAAAATGATGGTAAAGTGAGGATGCTTCAGAACTCCTATCGCTGAAGGTGAGCCCAGCCACCCTTTGGAGGAAGCTTATTTCCAGTCCCATTCTTTGGGTCACTGCCCACAGCTCGTGATCTTAGCTGGGGGGTCGTAGACTGACTGGTAAATGGTCAGCTTTGCCTTTCAGCTCAGCTCTCTCTTCACCGGACCACGACAGCTCCAGTCCACCTGACAGTGCTGATCTGGTATACTTAAGCTCCAAAGGTTTAGGCTTAACTCATTCCCTACCTGGAGCAGGAAATCCGCTGCTTTCCATCTGAGGACCATGGCCTCAGATTTGCAGGTGCTAATTCTCACCCCAGCAGCTTCAGACTCAACTCAAGAGCCTGACGGAGGTCTTCACCTGATGAGGCCAGTAGGTCCACATCGTCATGAGTAAAAAAAAAAAAAAAAAAGCAAAGATGCAGTTCTAAGCTGGCCAAGTTAGAAACTCTCCGGGCTGGTTACAAACCTTAAGTGGAGTTTTAAGATGGTGAGCGTGTCGGAAAATCGCAGATGTTCATCTTGGTGGTTCATCCATCCCACAGCAGGTTTAATGCTTCGTCAACCTTTCCCATGTTCTTTGGTTTTCCGGGCCAGCTCTTCCCTCCCAGCCCACCTTTCTCATTACCATCCAGACGCCCTGGTGGTAACGGACAACAAGTCCCATCTGTGTGATTTATGGTGGTTTTGGCTGCGCCCAGTACACATTGGACGTTTATGGGAATTCCAGCCATCACAAAGCCACAGGCTCCCAAGGGTAAGTGCAAGTGAGGAAGAGGGAGACTAAGTGGTGACTTGTTGCTTTCTGAGCAAGCATTTATGCCTCCGGGAACAGAGCAGAGGAGGAGAAGCAGACCAGTGTGTGGTCGGTGCTGTATTCTTGGAGGGCTTGTTCAGAAATGTGTTTCAGCAGAGATTAGAGTTGGAGCTGAGTGCAGAGCATTCCGTAAATCCAACTTAAGGATATATCCTTTCGTTTGTACTTTTATCATAACTTCTTGTAGTGTTCTTGTAAGTCTGTATCTTATGGTCTGATGGCTGCTGTGGAAATAAGCTGACTCACAGATGGTTGCGGCTGATGTTTGTGTCGTCAGATTAATTTTTGATGCGGCACTAAGGCAGCTTTGGTTATTTTCTGTAATTCAAACATGGACACATGGAAGGCTGATTAAATGCTGAAAGACGTTGGAAATGTTTGATTTTTAGGCGCAACTTAAGTGTCAAAGTGTTCATGGGTTAAAGATTGGCACTGAGGTACTCAGGAAATGATGCAGTCGCATTAAGCCACATCAGCTGGTGACACCTGCATAAGTGCATCCACAGTTCTGATTTTATAGTTAACTCAAGATAAATCTTGTACGACACCAGTGCTCCTGTTTTAAAAGAGAAGTCAGAAAGCAAAACACCTTTTCTGTGGTGAGACAAATATCGACTGCTTGAGTGGGAAGATCTGGGTCACAGAGGACGGTGGGAAACAGCAGCTGACAGACCTGTGGTTCTTTCCGTTTGAGAGTGCGAACCCGCAGCTTTGTAACCCGTGAGAATACGGCAAGTTTCACGCACAGCTCAATCTGTCTGCCTCTTTGACTTTTGTCTTTAGTGTTACTTCAAGTTTACCTAAAATATCCCCCCAGTGTGATTCCAGTGAGGGAGACACCGGTAGGAGTTCAAAATGAAAGGTGGTAAACGAGTGTCTGGCACTCGCAGGGTGCGTCTTATTAGTCTCACATTCCAGCTAATTTCCATGAGACACAGCTACCTGTAGCTGTGTGAAAAACACCAAAGACGTTCTCACGGTAGCTTGTTTTGCTTGCAGCACTGTGGTAGGAAAAGGAATTCACCTGAATGGACTGTGGTTGGAAAGCAGAATTTGACATTTTGAGCCACACCTGCAGAGACGTGGCATCGAGTGTTTGTCATTCTCAAATGAATTTCAGAACCACTATTTGACTGACGGTGGAAGAGGCCGTCTCTACGATTTTACCTGTGTCGTTTTGGAACTCCAGATGATTAAAGTTTTAATATTGAAACCACAAAGACATTCCAGCAGTAACTTCCTGCTCTGCATGTGTCTTTGACCGTCTGGGGAAAAAAGAAGTCCTCCTCTTACAATGTAACCAGAAACAGTTGGAAGCCACTTAGCCATCAACAAAAGGATTTCTAGAGAGAACTGCATACATTGCTGACACTCAAAGTATGAGAAGGGAAAGAAAAAAGCTCAGTTTTTGCAGTTGGAAACATTGTTAAACTTTCTCACAATGTTGGAGGACTTGAGGTTTCGGCATCTGCTGATGTGAAACTGTACTGGGAACACTTCCTGCTGCAGTGGCATACATTGAACCACATGACACAGCTGCAAGCTGACTAACCCGAGAACACGTATCATTAGAGCTGTGGTGGAAAACAACAACAAACAGATGGATTTAAAGTTGTAAATTACACCCATCCCCCCCTTTGTGTGCAAACAAGTAGAAAAGTGAGAGGAGATGGAAATGTGATGGAAAAGTCCAGATTTGCCAAAGAATGATGACATCGTGAAATATCAGAGAAGGTGACTGTGGCATAGATGGTATGTGAGAGAAATGATCTTCTACTTAGGAAAGGTTTAAATGAAGCTACAGCCCATTTGTAAAGAGTAATTTGCACCTTTTAAGGCAGAACGGTTGACACAGGAAATGAGTCATCATCAAGGTGCTTTTTCAGAAGTCAATTCAGAGTTGACTTGGATGAAAAGTTAAGCGCTGAACATGTGAAGATGTGTTGCTGCAGGCTCCTGGTGACAAAACGCAGGTGGACCCTGAAAGTATGGAGTGGAATACGTGGAATTGGCCGAAAGAGTTGCTGCTGTTTTGCGATGCAGCAAAATGTGAGCTACAGGAGGTTCAGCTCTCTGCTGTGACCATGTTCCAGGATCTGAGTACATGGGTTCTAGTGAAATGAAACTGTGGTTTATTTTGAGTTACACTCACCCAGAGTTGTTAGATTCATTCAGTGTGTGGTAGATGCTTTCTGCAACATGAACAGTTACGTGTTCACAGGGCACAACTGGCTCCAGTTCGGTCATAAGCAACAACTTCGATGGGCAGCACATCTTTGCATATAAATCCTGCTCTCATGTCATTTTGACAAGACTCTGCTGTGGTTAACAGTGTCAGACTTTCACTTGCTGTTATGTGATATCTCTGCTGCCTCACCTGGGTGACAGACTAGCAGGTGAGTCATTGCATTGACTTTGTAAAGTATGCAAACAGCCTCATCTTTGTTTGTTGCGATAGGGAATTATAGAGTTGACGTCACGCGCCGGCTCGTTTGGACGTCATGTTGTGTTCTCACCTGCTCTCAGGCTGTCTCTGTGTGGGGAGACCCTGAATTCTTCTCAACTTCAGGATAATGATTCGATGTCTAAGATCATATATCAGCCCATTTCTGATCTTCAGCCCACTTGAAGTAAAAGATAGGAAAAAATGAATGAGTTTCAACCTTAAAACACGTCTTTGTCATCAATACAGTGACTCATTAAAAACATGGAGACAATGAGAGAGCATTATTCACAAGGTGGTGCTCCCATGCTAGAGTAAAACAGGACGTGACGTATCTTCCCGTTTTCACCGTGTAAAATGCTTCTAATGTTGTCTGGTGTCGTGATTTTCTTCTCAGGATGGCTTTCTCACCAGATTCCTCCATTGTTCTTGCAACACAATGAACCAAAAACAGCAGCAGCGTTGGCTTCGTTTACCTTTAGGTCGAGCTCACACTCGAGTGCCCTCTTACAAGGCAAAGTACTTCTAACCATCTGCACAGCTTATGGTCTGAACCACGTGCACTTTTCCTCACGTTTGAAGATGTTTTTAAACCTCCCAAGAAAAACTGACAGCCCTAATAGAGAGTTGTCGTCTTATCAGGAGCTGCTATCGGTCAATATGGAGCCAACATCAAACCAAGTGGAAGTGACTCATGATGTCACGTGACCTAATATAAAGCCTCAAACTAATTAAGAAACAACGCTCCTCAAAAATCAATTACACTGAACCATTTATCAACTTAATATGGAAGAGATGAACTGGTAAAATTGTTAGTCTTTGTTGGCGGTTGAAGGTTGTCTCTGCAGTGTGAATGAGTGCTATATAGATTTTAAATTCTTTAGATTTATTGCCCCATATGCTGGCTTTATAATGAAACATAGCACAAAGACTGTGGTCAAAAAGTCTACAGTTAATATGAGCAGATATGAGCTATCTATATCAGTGTGTGTCTGGTCAAGGATGACTGTGTGCCAAGTGTTTAGTCTGCAGCTACAACGCTCCGACCAAACAGCTGTCATCAGGGGAGGGGCACACCGGACAGGTCAGTACAGGTGAGGATTAATTAGGTGGGTTTAATTGTTATCTTTCATTGGTTAGACATGAAATGTTCCCTTATTAGAGAGAAAATGTGAACAACCTTTGGATCCGAAAGTGCACGTTACGTGCAGCATGCGCCAGCACCTTTGGACGCTTCAAACCCAGAGCAGCAGATGGGTGCAAACATTCACAAGCCGGTGCTTCTTTTCTCCAGCACGATGTGAACGCAGCTCAACTTCACACTCCATAGCAACTCATGCTCCCACTCTGAAAACACGCCCACGGCAGTTACAACATCAACAGACCTTAATGTGCCGAAAAGACCTGCACAGATGGGGCGAAAAAGAGAATCTGGAGTTAAATGGATATAATGTCCTCCGTGTATGAGAGGGGAAATTATATGGAAGACGGTGCGTTTGTGTGCGTTTCTGTGCAAATGGTTGAGTAAACACAACCTTCCCCTGACCCGGCACACTGAAAGCTCTCCTTGTGGATCCAATAAAGGTCCCTCCTGACTGAGCTGAAAGGCCTGTGTGCAGGGAGTTAGACGGACGCTGAGATACTGGGCGGGGGACTCAGGTTCTTGTGAGCGGGATATGGGTTGTCTCTTTGTGAGCTGTTTGGCTGTTGGTTTCTGAGAAACGGCACCAGGCTGACACGTCTCTTTCCAAAATAAGAAGGCAGAACTGTCTGTGAATTCTTAAACAAGAAACGAAACCTGCATTTGCTTAAAACCACAGTTTATCATTTGGTCTGCTTTTTGACAGAAACGTTTACTCTTATACCAGAAATGGATTTTCAGCCGACTCTCTTTAGTCAGATGATTCTTGTTAAGCAGTAAACTCATTGTAGCTCGTCTTTACTCTCCTAATCCTGCATAATCCTCAGTTCAACTAAACACATTTGATTTTAAGCCCGTGTTTAAACCACTTGTTGCTAATGGCATGGCTTTTCAAAGCCTGTTTTGAAGTCCCTCATTCGCACAGCGGTTCACAACAACAGCCGGGCTTTGTCTACGCTGGCTATTGTTTGAATGTAAACACGTCAGCTTTTCCTGTGGGTACACCAACCTCGCTGCCCAGCGGCTCAGGCCCCCCCCCTCGGCACGCACGTTTGCCTTTGCATGCATGTGCAAACAGCGTTGCGTGTCGGCGTGTGTGTGCGAGGTGGAAAGCGGAGCTCCATTCCACACACGACAGCTGGTGTGAAGCGGCAGATATCACCAGCTCTGACCTGCTTGGTTTGTAGTGAATGCAGATGGACTAACCTTTCATAGCTCAGTCAGGCAGTGACAGTACTGCCCTGTCATGGTGATTATCAGTGCATCACTTGCTTTTTTCTTTCACAAATGATTTTAATATCACTTGATAGCAGCATTATTGTGCCAGCCCAAGTGTTTTAAAAAGGCTCTGGCTAAAAACTGCAGCACGATGTGAGGCATGACGTTTATTTCGTCAGATGTGTTTCTGTTATCATGAAGTAGTGACATGCCACAGCAGGAAGGAACTGATTTGACAAAAGATAAAGATATCTTTGGAATTAAGGGCAGTTAATGAATAATAGGGCTGCTTTTAGTAAGTGTTGACCTATTTTGTTCATTGAAAATATTTTCCCTGTTTTATTTATTCTTCCCGACACATTTGGAGTTGGGGTACAGAATTTACTCACTGGAAGACTTACTGTTATGAATGACTTTACGATCAAAAGCTCCGATTTCCTCCCGCTCCACACACGTTTTAGCTCTGTGGGTGTGGTGCTCAAAATCCTTCAGTCTTGACACTATTTATATGTTCTCAGTCTCCATGAGCAGAAGTAGGCCAAACAGCCGCCCGCATGCAAACCTGTCGCCACAGTGGTCCTCTTTAGGCACTTTTACGATCTTGCAGAATGTGTCTGGAATGTGTGTCAGAGAAGGAAAGCAGGAGGTGCTTCCAGTTATGTGCTGTTTGGGCTGTACTGATTTTGTTTGAGCATCACACGGTGCCAGGTGTTTAACCACGTAGGACAGTCTACATAATGCAGTTGTGTGAAACATGCGGACGGTCCCGTCTTTCCATTTTTCTGTCAACACGATCGTTTTTGTCCAATGGTGGTGTTAAGACGACAACAGGCTCACTGTGGTTAAAACAGATTTTTTTGGCAGCGGTGATGAAAATTGTACCGTGGAACTGCCAACCTGAATTTCTGACATGCCTCAATTCCACGCGATCGCACCACAAGCCAGATTGTTGATTGTCCAGACAATCATTCCCAACGTTTTTTTCATCTCCCACAAACTGAAACAACGGCCATCTATCTGCTGGGGCGCTTCAAATGAACATCCCGCCTAACTGACTCTTGTACTGCCTAAAATACACAAGCATTTGTGTTACTTACCTGGAGTGAACCTCATCTCATCTTTTTCTTCATTATTAACACACTGTAGGTTTATTTAGTTATTATTGATGCTTCTTTCTTCCACCTACTTGTAGAGGGAAAAAACACTGATCTCTTCTGATTGTGCTCTGTCCCAAATTACATTTGAAGCCACTTTCCAGGGTTCATGAGGTGACAATGATCTGTTCCTCACAGTGGCTCTGAGGTGCAAAGCACAACACAGATCTTCTCACAACATGCAGTAGCTTACAAAACACGGCAAGAAAGCTAAAAAATGAGTCGGAAGAGGCTTTGCCTCCTCAGAAAACCCACTATTAAACCCTGAAATAAGTCACACCCATGGTAGAGAACCAATTTAAGCAATTGCAGCACTGTAATGCAACACCAAACTCGAATAGGCAACAATAGAAATGTGAAAATGCAGCCATAAGAGAAAGGGAGGTTTCAGAAAACACAATCGAAAGCAGGGGACACAATGTTCCAGTGAACCCAAGAACAATAACGGCAGCGAAAATCTGCCGAAACAGAAAAATAGGACGTTAAAAATCGTTAGAATTGAATTTGTTTTTCTCTTATTTCGGTTCTATTGTGTTTTACAGTGTTCTTGTTCCTCCTCAGGGTCACCCTTTGTTCCTGCTCTCTCTGCCTTTTTTTTTTTGGTGAGAAATTGCTGTTTCAGCGTGGGTCGTGTGGTCTCTCTTCTTGCATTTTAAAACCTTTTGACTTTTAAATTCTGCCGGTTGCCACTGCCATAAAACAGGTTTCCCATGTGTGGTGTGTTCAGTGGAGCTCAGGCAGCATGTTGGCTTCATCCGCTCTCCCTGTTAGGCCCTCAGAGACTGGGCTGGAGGCAGCAGCAGCAGCAGCATGCCTCGCTGTAACCAGGCACTGCTAACACACCAGGGAACAAGCTGTAAAAAGAGCTGATGTGCTGTCTTATTTTGAACTGGTCTGTTTCTTTGTTTTGCCTGTGAACCGGAAAATGTCCAGAACAGCCGAAGGTTGGTGTAGTGCAACACGTTGTTCTCCCCTGAGGTGTGATATTGACGGCGAGTTTTGCAGCTCTATGTAAGGACACTGACGCTTTCATCGTCCATCTTGTTTGTGTGGGAGGAAATTACTTGTTAAAATAGACAAAATGATGAAGATTTTCCAGGCTTTTGTGAATCTGTCCTTGGATTCATCAGAACTGAGCACATATGATTGACACATCAAAGTCTTTCGTTTGGTTTTTCTTCTTGGTTTTTTTACCTTTTTATAGACTTTTCTGAAAGCTCTTTGCTGTTCTTGGCAGAGTTCTGGGGCAGAAGGCTTTCCAGAGACGCGCACCTGCTACGCACCTCTCTGGACTTTATGTGCGTCAGCTCTTTTAGCCTGGAACCACAGCAGTGTGGTCTCGCCATTAGATCCCAGCTCAGTTTATGTTATCCTTGTTATGGCCGCACTTTGAGTTGTTTCTGACCTTGACTCGCAGCGTAAGAGCAACCTTTGGACAGGTCATAGAAATCTGCTTTGGTTGGGAGCCAAGGCACTGGTTTATAGAACCTGAGGTGGCTTTATGTGCAGCTCAAATTTAGCTGATAACTAAATACACTTAATCAACATCAGTTTTGTCAGTTTGTGTATTTGTCAGACGTTCTTCTCATTAGTTTTAATTTTCAGTCGGATAAAGGTGATCTTTGACTGAAAAATGAATGTTAATCTAAGCTTTTTCTTTTTAACTTGATTGTTGCGGTCATAAACATTTGATCCCTCTTAAATTGCAGTCAGACAGATGACTGAAGTGAGAAGTTCTTGCCAAGCTCGTAGGAAAAAAGGACTGTGTGGCAGAGCGGTTAGTGGACACCGGCAATCTGCAGTTGTCCAGTTTCATTCATCAAACAGGGAGGGCTCAGAGATGCACTAGTTTTGCAGATTACAGACGGATAAGTTCCGACCCAGCTGTAACGAGCAGAGACTTCAGGAGTCAGCAACGACTCTCTCTCATCGCATCCATTTGAAACCGACTGGCTGCCGGCTCAGATTGAGTGTGATTAAGTCTGGAACGCTGACAGAAGCAGTGTTGTGGGAGGCCTCTTGTTTGGCAGATCCCACTGTGGAAACACTGAGTCACTGTCCACATCAAAACACAAACCACAGGCTGCTGACTACCGCCTGCACTCTCCCCTCTGCTTTCCATTCTGGCCCCTGGCCCCGAGCCCCTCTTTTCTACTTTGAAACAACAAGGAGGGAGTCGATATTTTCATGGCACATTACACAGACTTTGGCATAAAACAAAGAGCAATAGCTTTTATTAGGTTGTAATGTTTTGTACTTTGGATAAAATAGGTTTTGCTTCAGTGAACAGGAAAGTTGTCAGTACAGTCGGAAGACAAAGAAAGAGTTGTTAGCCGTAGCAGGAAGCAGTGATTTAGGGTTCAACATCTTCTGAGTCAATCGTTATCTCTTTTTATGGCCTTCTTTCTCTGACCTTATATGCACATCGAGCGCAGCAGCAGCTCACCTGATATTTTGATATTCAAAACAATTATCGACTCATCTACTGCAGGTGGAGGCAGTTTGGGATTTGAAGATCAGAGCTCTTGACACAATGGTTTTGTTAAGTGAAAACAAGAAACCTGGTACTGACAACATTCTTGTCTTAGAGACTGACGCCAAAACCTTTTACCTTGCCATTCTTTTCAAGCTTCACAAGAATGAAGCCAGGCTGGATGTATACCTCCCTGCCTTGTTATCGCTCACCCCGCGTGTGAAAATGGATCTAAGGCATGCAGCTGGTTCTTCTTGGTTCTGGGAGGTTTTGGTGATGATTCCAGGATAAAAGCTCACATCAATAATCTTTTGACAGCATCTGCTGTAACCAAAAGTCCACTAAAACTAAATGCAAATTCCGCCCGCGGGGAATTCAGCTGTGTTCACCTGGGGCTGATTTCCCTGCAGCGTAATGTTGCAACACAGGAGCGGATATTGTGGAGAGGAGCTGTAGATAACAGGCGCAAGTTGGTTTAGTGTATAAAAGCATACAAGTACCCCACACACTTTTACTCCAGTTGCCCACTTCATCAGACTTGTTCAGTCACTAATTTGCAAGTTTCATTCAGTCATTTATGTGTTTATGTGCACTCTGCTTTCAATTCACAAGCACTCATTTCCCTGTTTGTCTACACACTTACTCACTTACTGGCTTGTACAGAAATTCCTCTGTCATCTGTGTTCTTACTCACTCCGCCATTGTTTGGATAGCTTGATTTCTTGTTTGACCAACTCCTTTGCAGACATGGTTGATAACAAAGCCCTGACACTCACTTCTGGAATGCTGGGAATGTGACAGCTGGATTCCCCGAACATCCTGCCTACCTCACCAGCACAGTTGTATTCGACAAAAAAACATGGTGGCGCTCAGGATGGCATTAGCATCTGACGGCTTTTTACAAGTGTTATCAAAAGTGACCCGGAGGTGTGTTTAATATGTCAGGCGTGTTATTTGAGGGGAGACTTGCAGAAAGGGATAACAATATCTAATATTTATCATTTGTAATTAAAAATCGTATTGAATTTAGGAAATCAAGCAAATTGAAAGCATTCATCTTCAGCCGGTTGCCAGTGGACTTTTTTGACACTGTAACAATGTAAAATTGAGCTTCGTCCTTCAGCTTGTGCATCCATACTTCACATGTTGCTACTTCCTCCCGAAAGCTTCCCAAAAACGTTGACACAGTGCAATCATCCCACTCTAATCAGATCAAACACTGTCTGCCTGCTCCATTTCTTATCAGTTATGTAGACACATTTACGATAATCCAGTACGTGCAAATTTGCATCCATCACTGAGAAAAATGTGAACCGCATACCATCTATTTCCCAGAAATAACTTCTCTTAACCAGAAGTAACTTCCAGTTGAAATTGGGGAGGTTTGCACCCAGTCGAGTTCATTGCTGCGGGTCGGATCCATCTCAATGGCCTGATTCATAGTGTGTTAGGGGAAAGATGACAGGGGTGTGCTCTTAGAGAGCAGATAAGTGGGCATGTCAGAGGAGCAGATGGAGACTGATGGATCTCTCCAAACGGAAGCAAGTTCCCCACACAGATCCTTTGAGATTGTTAAAGTGAGGCTAAGCTGTAGTGATGTCAGTGATCTCTATGTGCCATTAACAAAAGATGTGTTGACGATGCAAAGCAGCGTTTGTGGTGATGATGCTGTAATATGGTACTCTACGTATATATGGTCTACCTTTTTTTTTTTTTTTTTTTTTACAAGGGCAGCTGACAGATGTGTGTGCATTCAGAGATTTGCTCTGTTTAAAGTTTTGTAATAACAGTGTGCTAATACACATAAACATTTATAATATAGTAATAAAGTAGGATTTCCTCCTAACTGGAGGGGTATGGACTACATTACCCTCTTCCATTAGCCTGGTTTTAGGACAGGAAATCTATTTTTTACAAAACGCTGAGAAAGTTTCACGAATTCCGACTTGAGAGAGTTAGAGAAAGTGTTTATTCTGTCAGCCTCTGTGGCCGAATCTTCAGTGGGTGAGCTCAGTGAAATATTCTGACCGCAAAGTCTGCTGTAAATTGTGTCTGGCTATGTGTACATAGATAAGAAGCCCTTTACTGGCAGGGGTTTGTGTACGTTTGGTGTGTCAGTGTAAGGCAGCCGGAGGTCTGATGAGCTTCAGACGTTGTGATTCAGCATAACACGCCATGCAAATGTATTCAAACTTTATGTGAATGTTGGCACTGTCCACATGTTCTTGCTCAGGGTTGTTATATAATCCTCCTGCAGAGAGTTAAAGGTTTACTTTAGCTCAACAGAGTTTACAGTTTCTGGTCTAATCTGTAGCTTAGCTGCTAACAATCTGCTCCCTGTTTCCTGTCACTGCTAACATAAATGTTAGCTTTTAGGCCTAACTCTCCAATTATAGGAAACCTTCAGGCATAATGAAGCATGCATACGAGTCCCATTCCTTGGTAGTGGTGGTACAATTACGCTGATGCGTGGGCTGCTCCCATCGGGGACACTATAGATTCCTTCTTCACCTGTTTTTTTCAAGACCCTGGGGCCTCCCGAAACATCTGAGGCTCCAATGAAATTGAACCAAATGGAATGGAAATATTTTTTTCTTGTCCCAAAGGCAAGCTAAAGCTAGCAAACCCAGCTTTGATACACTTGGCACAATTTGTTTTTGCTATGCTGCTTGGTTCTGTTTTTGATTTATGACGCTGCAGTGGGAGTGTGAGAAGCAGAGCAGAGCTGCCTGTCTGAACACATTGGTGAAAGAGATCAACTATCCATAAGCTGGCTATTTGACAGCTCGCCCGTGGCTACGAGGCCATGCAGATGACAGATATGCATAGACCAAGTGGGTGCATGCATTGCCTACTTTAATTTGACTGCTGTAGAGAGTGGGAGCCGCAGTATTCGCTTACATGCTTCTTCATGTTTGCACATTTCTCTTTGTGTGCCTGCCTAAGCTTAGCAGTCCACCTCCAAACCTTTGCCTGCTAGCTGAACTCTGTCTGGTCAGCAGTTCAGCTCGGTACTGTGAGCTTTGTCTGTAAAGTCTGCTGCTCTGAACAGACCTCTCGTTGGCTGCTGTGTTGACCAGCAGGAAAACAGAGCGGGGTAATGGAGGGAGAGGGTAAATGTGTTTAAACCTCTTCAGCTGCAAGTGTCAAACTCTCAAAACTTACGGCTGGAGTAATGAAAACTAACCATGAAATAGTATTCACAGCTGAGGAAATGGAAGCAATGGGTGCAGACTGTATTCCTATGAACCCGAGGAGATTAGAGATGAGAACAAAATAAGACGATGCTCATGGGAGGGAGATAGAGGGGGATAGAGGAAAACGCTCTTTAAATGGTGTGTAAGATGGCTTAATTTAAAATAAATAAATAAATAAAATTTGGGCCTGTGGTACATTACAGTTAGTACGAATGAAACGGCAAAATTGCTTCAACTTCAAACCACGAGCCATTGCATCTTTTCATATTTTTGGAAGCTATTCGGGAGCCTCGTGTTCAGTATGGGGGGGCATTGCATTGCAAGGGCAGTTTCACGTAGCAATACTGAGTGGAAGTCAGTAAACAATTTTCAGTTGAGCATTTCCCTGCGTAAAAGAAAAGCATGTTTAGAAGAGAATAGAATGGCCTGCTTCTGCCTAAAATCATGACCTTGTAAATGAGTTTCAGCCAGCTGTTACATAGCATGCAGTGTAAAAATGACAATAGTAAAGAAACTTCGAGTGAAACTTAAGTTCATTGCAGTCATAAAAGAAGCTTCTTGTGACTTGTTTCATTCATTTCAGCAAGAAAAAGTGCAGCTAAGATTTCATAAAGGGTCAGATTTTCCATTTCTGTGCTTGGGAGTGTTTCTGTGCACATGTGGGGCTGTTTGGTTTGGCTGGTGAAAGGATGGCAGCCGGTGTGGCGCTCTCAGGGCCAGACTTATAGAGGAAGTAAACCGGTCCCAGACCTTCCCAAATCTGAGGCAGAAATGTTGATGCGGTGCTTGCAAAGTGCAATGAATTGTTTTAAATCGTTGCTACGTGTTCATGTCTATTATCTCCTGCTGGGTATTTTAAGGGCTGTCATTTTCTTGAGCTCCACAAGTTTTGTTGCTGATTTTACCATCTCATAAGTGGAGTTATCCGAGGCTTTTCTTTTCATGCGGTTACTTAGGCCTTTCCTTCTCTTCCTCCTCCTCTTTCCTGGTGTCTTCGTAACCCGTTCCACCACCAGCACCACGACTGTCGTCACTGGATTTTTTATGAAGCCAACTCCAAAGTTTTTATAGAGTGGGAACTCTCCAGGGCTTTCACTGCGCAGTATTTGTTTTCAGTGTTTTTGTCTTAGCAGACGTCAGCTTCTGTCAGCTTGTGTTTGCAGTGATTTGCTGCAACTTCACTTGTGTTTATTTCAGCTGAGTCCCATTGTGGTTAAAGCTTTAAAGCTTTCTGCGTGAGTGTTCCAATCCCCCTCTCTCCAACCTGGCTTTGTTGCTGGAAAAAAAAGTTTTATATCTAAAGTGGAAAAGAGGCTGTGCAGCGAGGTAAGAGAAGGGACCTCATTTGCTGCAAGTGGCCTCGAGACCTCACGCAGATACCAACAGCGATGAGGCTTAACTGCGTTTTGGGCAGGGGATCGTCTGGGAGCTTGCATGTTGTATGGATAATGATCCTGTCTGAAATTATGATGGGACAGGATCACTGCTGGCATCGTAAGTACTTTAAATCATACGGGGTTTAGGACCCCAATCCCTAAAAAGTGATCTCATCTTGAATTTGTTGGAGGCAACACGTCTTTTTAAAAGAATTGGGATAGGCCAACAAAATCTGGAAAAGTATGTGGTACAGAAATTAAACTGCTGGAGGAACACGTTTCCGCTAATTAGGTTATTTAGCAACTGGATTTGGTATAGAAAAAGAGCACCACGGGGAGGCAGAGTCTCTCAGAAGTAAAGGTGATCAAAGGTTCGGCAATCTGCAGAAAACTGTGTTTGCAAACTGCAGAGCGCTTTCAGAATAATGCTCCTCAATGTAAGATTACAAAAAACCTCGAATATTCGATCATCTACAGTACATAAAATCCTGGAATTATTCTGGAGACATCTCTGCCTGTGCTGCTTTACAAACGTTGTAATTCTTTCATGGACAGCACCTGACGTGAGCTCAGGAACACTTCCAGAATTCATTGTCTGTGAAAACAGCTCACCATGCAAATCATGTTTACATGTTCCAGAACATGTAAGAACCGTTTTCTCGGGCCAAAGCCCATTTAAAATGGACTGAAGCAGAGTGGAAAACTATTCTGTGGTCAGACAAATCCAAATTTCAAATGCCATTCCAAATGATCGGTGCCTCATTCTTTGGACTCGAAAGGAGAGAGACCATCTGGCTTGTAACAAGTGTTCAGCTCAAAAGCCTGAATTTCTGATGGTATGCTGGTGCATTAGTGCCTATAGAACTGTCAACTTGCACATCTGGAAAGGCTCCATCAATTATGAAAGGTATATACAGGTTTCAGAGCAACATGCAACAGCACGGCTTCATAGTAGAGTCTGGGTCTGGACTCCAATGACACAGTGACCCAGATCACTTTCAGATTTCTCTACTTTGTTTTAATCTCATGTTTAATGAAGCACCAGCTTTACCTTTAAGTGGTAAGTGCCTCCACTGACAGCACACTTAGATTTATGGTACATTAGAGAATACTTAGCCTCATTCTCCCAGGCTGACGTCTCTGTTTGCCTTTCTTCTGCACCTTATGGAAACTGAAGCGGCGCAGATCTATTTCCAGAGCAGAGTTACCCTGTTAAAAAATCAGCTTTACACAGCTGTAACACAGCTTTCATATAGAAGCTGCGATTTGACAAGTTGTCTGGGACGTCACTGCAATTCCTCAGGGTGGGGTTTGTGAATATATAAATGTCATCTTAGCAGGAATCCAGCTCAGCCTATTGGATAAAAAAATATCATGGGCACACTGTGCTACTCATCCTTTGTGTTCTTTTAAATGTTTCTTTTGTCTTGCATTTTCTCAGCACATAGTATGTCAAATTCACCACTTCATTAGACTGAGGTGGTTTTGTCCCCCGCTTTTTGGCCTTTTTTGGGGACCTTGTAGTCAATATGATGAAAGTATTCAAGGCCAGTTATGAAGGCTGGATGTTAGCCAAGCTGTTTGTTCTTCCAGCTTGAATGGGCATGTTGTATCGTGTGTTGACAACATCCTCTCTGTGTTAGTGACAGACTCGACCGGCATACTGTACATTCTGGTGGAGGCGGGTGTGTGCTAATGGTTCATTGTACATCCTACGAAGCTAAGGACGGGACCCCCGTTCATTCCTGAAAAGTCACAAAGGCAACGAAACGTTGTCAGTGTTTTCCTCACCATCACAGGAGGAAGAAGTTTGAATGTGTTTTGTTGTAGAAAAACTCAAAATTGAACCACTCAAGGTCAGTAGTTTAAAAAGCAGAGAGTCTTTAATTGGAAGGTTTTCTTTTAAGCCATAGTTTTTCTGTCTTACGCAGGAGTGCTTCTTCATATCAAGACGCCTGCACCAATGTGCTGATTCTTGATTGGAGGGAAAGAAATGTGGTGGGTGGGACAGAAAAAAGCTTTGTGGTGTACTGCAGCAACTCGCTTTTGAATCACGAGTTTCAGTTGTGTGCTGCTGCAGCATGTTTATGGATGACTAACACATACTTAAGATAGTCACATATCAACATGTCAGGATCCTGTCAGGGTTGGGGGAATTGGAAGCAGGGTGGCTCCACGAAATTAAGATTCAAGGTCTGTGTATGTTAGTGCTGACACATCCTCATTATATTTCTGTAATTTAGTGAAAAAAGTTTCCTGCTGTCCTAATGGGTGCGTGTGCCCGATCCCTCTCAGACTGCTTAAATACTGTAGGATTGTAGGTAAACCTGGAACTTCTGTTGGACAAAGACAGAGCGACGTGTCTGCCAGAAGGTGGCAGCAGCATTGTAGTTATACCTGAGTCACTCACTCACTCACACACACACACCAGCACAAGCTCAAAGCATCAATGATCATCTCTCATCAAACTATCCTTCTTGTTGTTGGTTTAACAGCCAGGGTGTCCGCTTTTAAGGCGTTTCCTCTGTACGTGAAACATTATTGCAGCTTTAAACTGAAAATGAATCATCTCTGCGGTGTTTCTCTTCACAGTTAATTGGTGCATATTGGAAACACATCCTGAATGTTCGGGAAGCTGCTGTTGGCAGTGGTTTTCAGATGTTTCCATCTAAAAGATGTTTGAACTTGATTCTGAATTTGTCTCCAAAGGTCTCCATTGCATGTAGCACAATGTCTGCCATATGATGAGGTAAGAAATGATGTCACCAAACAAAGGGATTTTTCATTGGAAATGAAGATGCTTTGGTGGCTCCCTCTTCAGCTGGAACTGGAGAGACTGTTGGACGCACAGAATGTTTGGTTAATGAACAATCCTCTGGAAATGAGGGATGATTGAATTTCCACAGGAAGTTTCTTGCCTTTTCTGTTTTCTGCTCCAGAGTGTTCGGGCTGAAAGAGTCCCTCTGTACCGGAACACCCTTTTAAAGTTCCGGGTGAAGCCATGTCTCCGTTAAGGAGGGGGGGGGGTGACATGTTTGGGATAAAGTTAGTAAGATTTTAGAGTGCAAGGCATATTATGCAGTTGTGTTAAAGCCTTTTTGTGATTGTCAGATGTTTGTTTCTAAGATATTTGTTTGTTATGATTTGGTGTATTTTCTTGTTGGGGGGTTTTGTAATAAATGGACTGATCTTTTTAGATGGTAGAGCCTGGGGATGAATTAGTGGGAGGCTTTAAAAGGCAGTCAGTTAAGATCAGAAGCTGGTAGGCTGCTATGATCCTGGGCTACATGCCCTGCACAGGGTGGTTCCTGTCATCTGGATGTCCGTTGGTGAATAAAAAGCACTGACTCTCTGCCTCAAGCCTCTGTGAACCAGCAGCTATCAGTCATCTTAACTAGGCCAACAGCAACTTTATAGCTGAGTGTGTGCAGCTGATAGAGACAAAGGAATGTTTTCCTATCATCGGGGTCACATTTTGTTCCAAAGCGTTGGTCATAAAGTACCTGACTGGACTTAAGTACGTAAGTAGTTTGACAAGCAGGTGGTGTTTAGAGAAAACTCTGAAGGTGCAATTTAATAAAACATTAACATCCCAGACTGTCATTTTAAGTGTTTTTTCAGTGTCTAACCAGACAACTTTAATTGAAATTCTCAGCCTCAGCTGGTGATGAGTTGAAGGATGCTTCTCCTGAGGTTGTGACGTCCTAATCACAGATGGGGTCGTAAGGCCACATCATTAGTCTCTTGGGAGGACAGAGCAGAGGTCAGAAGTCAGTGAGGAATGTTGCTTTCAACAACATCGCGCACACTTGGGCTTCAGTCTAATGAAAAGAGAGACACTGCTTTGGTAGTTGGAGATGGGCCTGTTTAGCTTTCAACAGGCCCAGGCGGCTGTAGCTCAGGAGGAAGGTCGGTGGTTCCACTCTGGCTTCCCCGGGCTACACGTCGAAGCGTCCTTGGGCAAGACACTGAACCCCACGTTGCCTCCCAATGTATCCATTGGGGTATGAATGTGTGTATGAATGATTAGAAAGCACGTAGTTATGTGTAGTATCTTAAGACGTGCTGTGTGTGAGTGGGTGAATGCGGCATGTAGTGAAGCGCTTTGAGTGGTCAGTTAGACTAGAAAAGCGCTATACAAGTACAGTCCATTTACCAAAAATATTCTCTGATTGCGTCGGTGATGTTTTAGATGTTAAGCGATGCCTACTCATTTGTTCATGAGTTGAAATGACTCAAACCTTGTTAAGAACAGTGCGATATTACATGAAAAATGGGAATTACTGTCTGTAAAGAACAACTTCTGAACCTGCATCCTGTGGATAAGTAACAACCGCAGCAGTGTCATGGTGAAACTTTTAGGTTTGGGTTTCTGACACCACTGCACTAAAATCAAAAGCCAGGCCACTAACGCCACACTCAGAGTTCACATTCAAGCACTGTGGCTGCACAGTGATCACTGTACCGTGTGTGTGAGACCACAGCAGAGCAGAGATCTCCCATCCTCTGACATCCTGTTGTCTGTCTGGCTGTCTGGCCCTCTGGTGACCCGCTTTTCCCCAATCAATGCATGAAATGGGGACAGTTGGTGTTATGGGTGTGCCTGTCAGTAGTAGTAGTTGTAGTCATCACTGTAGTAGTAAAATCACTGTTGGATCATGAGCGACTTTGGTTATATTTTCCTTTACAGCTGGCATAGGCAGACAGCCCTGTTTCTACGTGTGGCAGAGCATTTCATATAATCCAGGAACTCTCTAACAAGCAGGGGTGGGGTGGATGATGGGGCTGTCTGGCTCTATCTTACCCCCCATGCCAGGATCCGCCTCAGGGCTGTGTGTTCCAGCACGCACGTGCTTGCTGTACGAACACGCATGCAGGCTCAGCAGCACGACAGGAGTGCTTACTGCAGCGCTTTGTTGTGTTCACTAACCCAGTTAACAGTGATTTGAAGTCAATGCACTTCCACTTTCTCACTGTTGCAAAGCAGGCTTTTCCTTTGCTCTGCGCTCTCTGTCTCTGCCTCAGTGAACGGAGGTTACGACTCTTCCTGTAATGGCTTTATCCAGGTCAAGCTCGCTGTCCTTCAGAGTTGAGCTCGTACATGAAAAGGATAGTTTTTTATCTTCTGGAGACTTTTGGAAAAAATCTGTTGTACGCAAAAGTGTTAAATACCAGCATTTAATCACATTCCGTCAGGGCACTTTAATTAGCCTTGCTAAATGCTATAAAACTAGTTTGAAATGAACAAACACCTGAGTTGAGAGGCACCCTCTGTGCCTCTTACTGAAGGACCCTCATTACTGCTCCCATTGTCATAATGAGGCTCCCTGTGATACTCGCTCAGCAGTGAGCGGGGTGAGTAATTATAGAAGAGGTGAGGTGTTCTAGCAAAACTGCAGCTTTTTCTCCAAGTTCTGCTGGACTCAAGTCCCAAACAAACACAAATTCAGCCGGAATGATTTTTAACCACGCGTGGTTGGAGCAGTGCATGGAGAGAGGATGGGGCCAGTGACCCAGCCTCTGCAAGCGGCTCTGATGACTCCTGCATGAGTGATCGGGTTGTTTCTCTTGGTCTGGGAGACATTGATCTGACCTAACGGAAAGCTCCACCTTTAGTCTTCATAAGTGAATTGACTCAAGTCCCCTGTCAGTTGTGTCTTTCTGCAGTCCTACATTCGTGTTCAGCTATCGTCTCCGGCGCCCTCGGTGCAGAACTCTGTATGTTACTCGCCGACAACATCTTTCAGCTGTTCTCCAGAAATCAGGCAGACTTCTTTTCTGCATTAGTGATGGTAAATAAGATAACTTCAAGCTTCCTGTTTGTCTCATGGAGAGTTTGAATTGTTTGCCCTCCTTAACGTCACATGTTTATTGCAATATTGATGCTAAACTGATATATAATGCACAGCCCTATTGAAGACTTTGGGTCCAGGCACTCCTGTGCATGTTACACCACCAGCACATGCGCTCCCTTTCAAACAGAGCACAGTGCCAATGGAAGTTGCTCCTCCTGACAGCACAGGTCTCATCAAAATGTTTTGAAAAAAGCTTTAAAAGCCCCAAGGCATATTCTCGGCCCAAAAACGAACCAGTTTGATCAGGAATTTCGGATATGCTGGAACATGCCTCGTTCAGGGATTCCCTACTCAGCAACACATAACCCAAAGAGATCCAGTGCCAGTGTCCTGGAAGTGTCTTGGTCCACGAGCTACACCTACACGCTATCAGGGAGACGACTTTAATGTTTTGGCCAGACTCCAACCATAGTATCCATAATGAGCCTCAGATATGTTCCAGTTCAACAGAAAATAAAAGGAACTATCTTGGCAGACAGGATTTCACCTGATATGTTTTCTTACCCTCCCTCTCACCTCAAATTTTTTTCCTTGTCTCCCTCCTTTTCTTTCTTGATGTTTTCCTTGCTCTGACTGTACTCTGTCACTCCCTCTTTGCCCTTTCCCCGCTCTCCTTTGGCTTACTTTCTCCCTCCTCCCGCTCACTCACCCAGCTTTCACCTCCTCTGTCAGACTGAGCCAACAGCACTTCAAGGTTGTTGGTCCATGGCATTAAATGCTCTCCATTCCTCAGTGTTGCTGGCTCCCACTGCTGGACTCCAGCACATGAGTGACACAGTCATATCAGAAACAACAGTATTTATGTCCCTTTCTCTTTGGATCTGCTGCTTTGATAATTCCTGTGATTCATGGATCAGATTTATAGAGTCGTGGCACGAGTGTGCGTATCATCACTCTTCTTTACGGACAGCGGACAGTGTTTGCATGGAATTAAAGAGCAGCACATCTACTGTTGCATGTTTAGATAAAGAATCCATATTTTCTTACTTGATGCAAACACTCATAGTACACATCAGTCAGTATTTTTTATTAGATGCTTTAAATGAAATTACCGATTTTGGGGGGGGGATGTTTCAGCTGTATGTAAACAGAACCGACAGTGTGGAAAATGCAGCGCAGAGCATTAGGATTTTCCCCACCGAAGACTGCCAGATTTATTCGTTTTGGATCAAAGCAATGCAGCTGTTTTGATTTGTTTGTATACTTTTGCTCAGCAGCAGCTATGATTTAGTTTTATCCGAAGCGGAGATGATTATTAGAGAAACGTGTATTTGGTTTAGTTCTAATTGTTTTTGGCGTGTGGGACACTGTCTCGCTGCCAGTATAAGGTATAACCACTTCAGACAAACAGGACCTAAAGCAGTATGATCTCCTGTTGAGTAGGTCCTCCTCATGCAGCCCAAAGAGCACCGACCGGACCGAGAACATGCGACTGGGACACTGGATCCTCGGGGGCCCTGTGGGTTGTGTGATGGGGTCTTTGTGGATTGGGCTTCTTTCCCACAGATACCATCAGATCCCTTTCGAGCCACACCAGCAAAACACAGAAAGCCACCCAAACCATAAATCATATCATATGATATCATCAACTCTTCATACTCAGCATTCCACAGCAAGCGATCCTAACTAAGGAACAGGCTTACCTTAATACTGGGATAAGCAAGCAGGCACGCGTATCCTGTTTTTGCATATCATTATCAGTCGTCTTTCATGTGACTCTGAAATAGCCAGATAACTCTTAGAAAAATTGGCGTCATGTATGAGCAGTCGGCTGGCCTTCTTTTTAAAGGTCGGCATCAGCCATGGAAAAAACCCGTCAGTCAGCCTGTAGCACGGTTTCTGTTGTTTGGTGTGATCCCACAGACACTTTAAGATGGGGTTTGTGAGAATGAAACCTATTTTCCATAAGTTACCCGATTTAATAACGCGTTGGATGACATTCGCCTCATTTCCTTCCATCAACAATCCAGAATTGAATGCAAATGTTTTTTTTGTTTTTCAGCACAATATTTACTGACGTGCTTACTGACCTCGTGTTCTGGTTGAAAAGGGGCAGCTATAGCAGCTATATCCAGACGCTGTGTCTCTCCGTCAGATTTTTGACACAGAAGCAGATTTATGCACATTTCCTAATTCTGAAACTTGTCGACTTTACGTGGCACAGCGTGTTTTTGTCCCACCACCTGTTAAAAGTAGCCGTTCTGTTGGTGTGATCTACACGTGCTCATGAGGTCGTTCCCTTCACATACACTCTGTCATCCTCCAAATGTTTTGACAGCTGGCCGTGATACAGTACTATTTTGAGGGAATGGGCGGGTGTATCTGAGAGGCTCTTACTGCTGTCATGTGGGCACATAAGTGGTGTGCCCGTCTCGTCTTTGACGGTGTCAACTTGATAGGCGATGTCTGGCATAGGCCAAGTGGCTTCTGTCAGCTCAGAGCATTTGATGTGATTTACACAGTGCAGACACATTCCATTCACTGTAAACAATGAGCTTTTGATTTTGAGGATGTTTAAGGTGTGTTCTTACACTCTGCGTCGTCACTGAAGCATAAAGTGTACGAAAGTTCTTCCTTTTTTGGGTTTGTGGTTGTATACAATAATGTGATACTTTCTGATGGCTGTTATTTTTCTCAGTAATAATGAATTTATCATCTTTATGCTCCACAGGACCTGCACACGATCTACTGTCACCTTTACCATATGGATGTCCTCTCCCACCTGAGGGAACATCAACTACGGTGAGCTCTACTTATTTTGAGGAAACCAGGGTTGGTTTCGCCACCCTGTCTTAAAGCTATATTAGTCTTTAGACCTTTTATGTTTTTTACCAAACGTATTTTGAATGTTCTGCTTTAAGTCAGTAGAGATGTCTTTCTCAGTTGAGTAAGTGGGAACATTGCAGCTATAGTGCCAACGAAGAGTAGTGTCAGACCCTCATCCACTGATGATGGTAGAGTACCTACAACCCTCTTTGACTTGAACTATTGTTCTTTTTTTTTTTTTTAGTGAGTTTCATTTAGCAAATGTTTAGAAAAAAAATAGTTCCAAATCAGAAAGAGAAATGTAGTTTGGGTTGCAGCCTGACAATGAGAAGTAAGCCATCTTAACACTCCATGCTAACAGAGTTAAGGTGTCCTCTAAAATGGATGAGCTGGCCGCCTCCCGAGGAAAAACGTGTGTGTGTGTGTGATGGGTTGCAAGAGAGAGAAATGTATCAAGGATGTCTTTGGAGACTAAAAAGCTAATGTCTTTGCCTGTCTGTTTCAGGTCGATGTGTACCTCAGCCAGGTACGAGAGACATGAGGCCAACCACATCCTATTTTGGTAAGTACAAGCACTCACGCTAAGCGGGATATGCTCCTGCCACGATCTGCTACAGTTCCTCTGTATTTGTTTTCCTTTATCCTCTGCCCTGTTTCACAATCACGGCATCCTTCACATTAACGGTAGGTATTTTCAGCAGGGGTGAATGTTAGAACACGAGTCTCCTGTTAAAGATAAGAATGCCTCCAGGCAAGAAAAATTGAATGTTATGCTACCAAAGAGGAGGCTGACCTGTTTGTTAGTTTAGTGTTTTTGCAACTTCATCATAATCGGTTATGACGAATGTGTCATTGCATTGTCAGTTCTTTGCAGCCTGGTTGCGTTCAAGGATCTAAAAATCACTTGCATATGAATAATAAGCTTGGTTGCCAGCGTAACAATAAAGCTACTTTACAATTTATAAAGCATTTACAATATTTCTGACTTAAAAAATCAGCAGGTTTCCCACAAATGCTCCAGTTACATTTATTTATGGAGGTAAATCATTAAATTTTACATATCAGTGAGTGGCAAACAGATGTGACCAACCAAGCTTTTCCCGTAGCTTTAGTCCTGCTTGAGTTTTAGCCCGTTCCTCTCTGTGTGAACTGTGTGAACTGCTCCCTTCAGGTCTTTCCACAACATTTCTGTTGGACCACCATCAGTGTTTTTATTTAGCAATTTCAAAACATTAACTTTATTGCTTTTAAACTTTCTCCGGTAAAGCAATTTGTGTGTTTTGTATCATCGTATTGCTTCATGACAAATGCTCTGATATTTTCCTTTAAATTTTGTGTTATAAATCAGATGCTGAATCCATACCATGATACAACCACCGCCGTGTTTCACAGATACACACAGTTCTTAAACTAAAATGTTTCACTCCTCCACACAACATTTGTCAGCTGCCTTCTGGTTTGTCCACATGATCTTCAGAGAAGCTGCAGATGGGTTGCAGTCTTTGGTTTTGAGAGCGGGTGCCTTCTCCTTGAAGCTGCGTCAAGCACACCGTTTTTATTCTGTGATGTCGTGAATTTAAACATCAGCCACTGTCATGGAGACTTTTAGCTACTCTTGGACGGATCTCCTAGTTTTGAATTTCCTCAGTGTGTCTGGTTGTGTATGGATATGGTTGGGAAACTTTCTACAGATGGTTTCATAACATTTTCCAGTTAGTTTTCCATTATTTTTCTGATTCCTCTGAGGTCTCCTTTGTTTGTGCCATGATACTTCCACAAGCATGTGTTGTGAAGACCAGACTGTTACAGATGTGTGGGCTTTAAATGAAACAGGGCAGCCTCTCAAACCTTACATATAACATTATAACATTTATGCAAAACACTAGATGCCAATTTCACTTAGAAATTAACTGCAAATCCTGGTTATACACACATTTTTGCCATTCATAGATATAATGAATACTTGTATTGGATTTTCTCTGATTTATCTGATTGTCTGGATATATATCTGGAATTTTCTGATTGGTTCATAACCTCCCAAACAGCACACTAGGTACTGTTTGACCATGTCTCATCTTTCAGGCCAAGGGACAGTCCTACTGAAGGCATAAAGCATTAAAAAAGGGTCACAAACATGTGCTTCCTTCTCTTGAGAAGCTAATAGATGAGCTTGTTATGTCACTGTAACACCTTTCAGGAAAAAATTGCTTTTTTTGCCCACATTCATGTAGCTCAATGATGGATTTCAATTGTTTTTGTCAAGCTGTGGATGTGGCTGTCATTAGTGGGATCTTAATGGTCACCTAATATCACCAAACTTATCCTTTTACCGTGTTCACAAATAAGCTTGGTCAAAGTTAAAGATATCCTTAAACAGGTACCATCTGCTTAGCCTATGAACAACTTCTGTTTCACTGTGAAGTGAGTTAAATAACTGCTGTATGTACTTTAAAGCTCTCATCTTCTGCTGGAGGTGTTGCTTTAAGATGCAGTTGTCTGGTTGAAAACACTGATAGCAGCCCTCACTTGAATAAGTGAATATGAAGGAGATGAATGAGGCAGATGGTAGTATACAAAGAAGTCAGAAAGGTAATGAATTTTAGGAGAGGCTGAAAGTAGGAGAGGCTTGACAATGAGATGAAATGAGAAAGTAGAAAATGTCAGCAAATGAAAAGCTGTAAAGACGTATATTAAAATGGGAGGAATGCTTGCAAAAGAGGAGAGAAAACGAGATATGCCACAGAGGAAGAAGGAGGAAAGAAAAGCATGTCAAGAGGGAGGCGAGATGAGAAATAAGCAGGGGAGGAGAGCGCAAGGTGGAAGAGGGATGAGGGTGGCTGAGATGTGGAGGAAATGTGTGAGATGGAGGGAGGACAGAGATGGATGAGTGAGAAGCTCAGCATGCTGTTGATGCATTATCATGCTCAGTAGAATCACATTAGACACTCGGTTCTTTAATTTAGCAACAAATAAACACACACACTCATTTTCTCTCTCTGATAGACTCTCCTGCCTCTCCTCCGGAGGCAAGACTTAAGTACCTTAACCCAGACCAAAGTGGCTGCCATGTTCAATTAGTTTTCAGTTACACACACACACACACACACACACACACACACACACACACACACACACACGTTATACAGACAGCAGATGAAAGCAATCAGGGTCTCTTCAATGAAGCTACACTAGTGGTTAATCACATTGGCCTCGCTTAAATCCAACAGTGCGAGAACTTCTTTTCTGTTAGCTTTTACTCTAATTACATCAGTATTCTTGCTTTCTTACACTTAATGTAAGGATGAGATGAATGTATAAAAAGATTTGGGAGCGACGGCTGCAAACAGAGAAATGGCTGTAACTTACATCATTGTGTAATTTGCAAATGTTTTTCCCTGTGAAGGTGAAAAGTTCCTCATAACGAATAGCAGAAGCTGTCAAAAAAGGATGTTTTACATGGTCTCAGTTTCCAGATGAGACTCTCTTTGATTTCCTGCTATCCTCATATGTCGTGTTTGTTGCTGAAATTCCAGCCCACAAATGTGCAACTGAAACTAATTTGATCTTTAGTCATTCACCTATTTTAAACTCTTAAAAAAGACATTAAAAATCACCTCACAGAACCCAGAAATCCAAAGTATAGGGGCAGTCCAATTATGATGACCTTTTAAGTTGTTAAGAAATATTGACCTAATTAACATTGTTTCACACTCCCATGTCGTTTCTTTCTGTTCCAGCCCAGACAGCATCGCTACTTGTTGGTACATCCTGCTCTCTGGATCAGTCTTTGTCAAGGAGCACATGTACCTGGCAAGATGCTGGTATGTACCAACACACACACAACACAAGAGAATAACAGAATGACGGGATGAGAGAAGGAGGTGTCGAATATAGTGAGCAGACGGCGGATTTGTCTGACATGGCACGTGAAGCTGCTCTATGAAGGCAGCTTGTCTGAAGGAAGAGTGTGTGTGTGTGTGTGTGTGTTTGTGTGAAGCTGTAAGAAGATGGGGGAGACAGCATGTCACAGAGCTGTAAGCTGTGAAAAGACGGGTTTTACTGATGTGTAAGGGAACCTCTATGTGAGCCCCCCCCCACACACACACACTTGCATCTGATGCTTGTAAGTTCCCGTTGAGCAGCACAGAGCAGAATTCCCACATCTTTAATCCTTTCACGACTTAAAACGAGAGGAAAATTTTCTTAAACCTAAGCCTTGTAATTCTTGACTTTTTTTATCTCAAGTTTCAGAAGATCTGTTGGGTCTCATCTGCCTTCACGGGGGCCGCCTGCACGGGGGCCGCCTGCACGGGGCCGCCTCATCTTTTAAACTTCTCCAAACTAAGAGATTTGTGTCCTTGTGTAACTGCGCTGCAATAAACGATGACTTTAGTGAAGAATTTCTGTCTATAGAATATCACCGGTTCATGCATCGCTTCAGGGGATGTAGATTTAAAGGAATAGTTGGACTTTAATAGTTGGACTGCTGTTGACAGGAATTACCTCTTTTAATGTTCTTTGTTACAGCAGAGCTGAAGGAGCCTCTGACTGAACTCACTTTTGTTTTGCAGATTTGAGCTTTTTGATTGTAAACTTTCCAAATATGTGGAAATAACTGGCGAAAAGCTTAAATTCTGTTGGAAACATTTAGTGGTCCGATATTCTCTAAGCTTCTTGATTAAGTCAAAGAAGCTGTTTGACTCGAAGAGTCAGACCTCCAGAAAGAAAGCCCGCTCATAAGGAAAACCACAAGTCTGTCTTCATAGTGGAGTTTGAGCGTAAGTTGTTAGCCTGCTTAATGAAGCCATCTAAGTAAACTTTCACTTATTTCCCTTTACCAGTCCACCAAAATCTATGTCTGAAATGCATTTTCGAAAACAAATAACACAGAGTGTGCACTTGAAGGTTTTTATTGTCATCAGATTATCGTATTACTTGCACTACGAGGCTTATCTTTTGATTAAGACCTTTTGGGTGGTAGAAAACTCCCTCTTTACGGTTGATCTGCGGCACATTACAAGATTTTTCCCCAAACTTAACCCCTGGCTCGTCTGTCTGATCTTTATCCAGCAGCTTCATGCAGACAGGCCTGTTTCTCTCCTCATAAACATCACAGTATGATAAAAAAATCTCTGTCCTGAGATTATACGCTGGAAAAATCTGAGAGGCATGAATGTTCTTGCCAACCTTTAACCAAATTCTGCTGCTTCCTGACCATGCCACCTGTCCCGCGTGTTGTAAATTTGTTTTATTGGTTATTGCTTTCCTTTTTCAGGTTGCCCCCTGTCAAGTCTCCCAACCCCCCCGTCTTGCACTCTCATTGGCTGTAGCGTCTCACTCACCAGCTCTCTCCCTGCCAGCTGCCCCAGGATATGAAACTTGCTAGATATGCGGACTGAGGCTATATTGTTGATTATATCGTTGTACTGTGTCAGCTGAAGTATGTGCTATACTGGATATTTATTCCCTCCACCCTCAGGTCACATTTCTGCTATTTGACGTCTGAAACAAAATACAATGAATTTGGTCATTGTCCAGCTGGCAAAAGGCAATGATACACATGACGGGAGCCTTTAGAGAGAGGGGCAACAGTTCATCAACAGCATTTTCGGATTTGATAAACTCATTTTGTAACAAAATACTAGGCTGCAGACCAATCAGAGTGCCAAAAACAACTCAAAATATCTTTAACTGAAGTGTTGCACCTGTTTAAACACTGGAATTGATTTTACTGGGAGGGGAAACTGTGACTGCAATTGCCTGAGGTCGGCCTTCAGTGTTTACTTTGACTTTGTTATTTTAGTTGGACCGAAACAGGAGAAACTCATGCCAAGAACAGAAACGAGGGGGCAGATATCTTGTATTTAGTCATTTCTTCTGTAAAAGTTTTGACTTTCTGGCCTGCTAAAGGGTGTTGGTCACAAATTAAGGATGATGGCTGAAGCATGGTCTGACAAGACATTCAAATATCACCCAATAATCATGTGAGTTCCTGCCAGTCCTGGAATTCTGCCAAAGGAAACAGCATTTTTATTCTTAAGAGTAGCATCCCCATGACAAAAATGTTTGAGGCTCTCAATAGAGGTCATTGTTAACTTTCTCAGCTGTAACATTTATTGTGATTTTCATTACCCCTTAAGACCATTACAGAGTTGGGGAGAACAAAAAGGAATAATATACCTTAAATTGAGATCAAGATTAAGTTCTAATCATTTCCGATTTGTTAACATAAAGCTATTTTCATCTGTAAAAGGCCAGAAAATAATGGAAATTTCCAATTGACCTCTTTCTGAGTCCTTTACCGGTTTGAACCGGGCTCGTGTTGGTCAGACAGAAGCAAATAGGAGGAAAAAACCACTTAGACCCACTAACATCTGACTTTTGTCTCGGTAAAGGCAGCAATCTGTAGTCATTCCTGGGCCTAATGACCTTGCAGCAGTTGAGGTGTATTTGTCGGCTCCATGACTGATCAGCACCGGTCATTTGAATGCAGCGCGCGGGTGGACATGCTAATGTTTGCCTCATTTCCTGCACGATAATGCGAGCTGCCACTGAGACAATGAAGGCTTGTTGCCACCGCTGGGAACAGCCACAAACTCCCTCTGTCTGTGGTCAGAGAAACATTGCCCAATCAGCATTTAGGAAATACATGCTCCATTCTACGTTTTCTTTGTAAAGTTAAATCTGCTGCGTTGCAGAAAAAGTATTGAATGAGAATATTTTTATTTTAATCTTTTACTTATTTAGGTTTTTTTTTTATTTTCAAGGAACAGTTATCAGAGCAGTTCAGGTTACTTTTCCATTGACTAAATTTAATATCTGTGTCACTTCTAAACAGGGAAGAGGGCTAAGCACATTGTTGGTAACTTCAGAGGAAAAGCAGAACTGAAACAAAGTGCAGCTTAATGTTTTTTTTTCTTTTAACCGCTGATGCGTTTCATGAAGAATAATAACAGTAACACAAAGTAGACTGACCAGCTGTAGCAGAGAGAGTAGATGGCCATATATCGATAACCTCAAGGCTGTTTTGACTGGTGTGTGGATGTGTGTGTGTCATTCCAGCATGGGTCAGTTGATAACTAAATGAAAGGTTGGGTGGGGGAAGATCAGTGTCCTGCAAAGGACCACAGCGTGCATGTGTGTGTGTATCTGTGTGTTAGAGTACCAGTAGCAGCAGGGGGTTTGGAAAGGGTCATAGAGTGGGAGCTGATGGGAGGGGTGTGTGTGTGTGTGTGTGTGTGTGTGTGTGTGTGAGGAATGCGGAACCCCTGGCAGAGCAGTGGATGGCCATGTGTTCCTGAGCAGCCTGTTCGCCTGGAGCCCACAAGCACATCCAGGCAGGAAATGAGTAGGCTACACACACACACACACACACACACCTCATTGGAGCCAGCGGACAGACAGACAGACAGACGTGAACAGAGAGAGAACACACTCCTTACTCTGTTAAAGACCAACTAAAAGCCTGTTAGCAGCTACTTCTCCTTTCTGAGGAAACTTCTTTCTCGCACAGCTTGGAGCACAAAGCAAACACACCAAACCTGAACTTGGATTATTTAAAAGATGAACTTTTCCTTCTTCTCATGGTGGATAATATGCTGGATATTAGAGGGAATTCAAAGAAGTGGACCCCCAGTGTTCCTGTTCCTGGTTAGTGACCTTAAAGAAAGAATGTCTCATTCTGGATTGCATGAACGTTGCTTCTAATGTCACAGCGATCGCAGGCTAATTCAGCTGCGATTTTTCAAAACTCCCTCTCTCTGCCTTTGTGTTCTTCAGCCCGGCATGCTTCATTTCCTGCCTGCCGTTATTTAAACGACTGGATAGGCAGAAGGATAACTTCCAACTGCTGGGCCTCTTCGCTCTGAAAACACAGCTTCTGTTGTTCTTCTTTATCTTCACTGATTATCTTAAAGAGAAACGGACTCTTTTTCATATTACAGCCACCATTAAACGCGTATGGAGAGCAGAATGTTTGTGCTGGTTGGTTGATAGCTGTTGTTGGTAAACTCTGTATGACACAGACCACAGAGGAACATGTCATATGTTGAATTAAACATATAGATTCATTCTCTGTTTATCTGATTCTGCTGACACAGAGAAAAGTGTTGTCCCCAGTCTGGTGTTGTAAATCAGAGCTGAAAATATAGTCTTGCTTGTTTACCATTCATTTGTCTTGCTGTTTGCTTCCTCAAAGCCCCACAGGTTGAGCAAATGTTCTCAGTTTTATCAGATTTTTTTGGTTTCTCTGGAACTTGCTGTGCTGCATTTAAGTAAAGATTACAACAAGATAATCTTCAATGTTGGGTAACGAACGCGGGTCTCTCAGTCTAAGCATTGAAGATAGCTTAACTCACTGCGTTAAAGCTGAGCAGTAGCTGTTGATCTTTCAGATTGTGGTGTTTCTGAACAACCCTCTACATCAGTTCACTTGTGTTTTTTCTTCGTGTGTGTGCTGGTGGTCTGTCTAAAAAGAGAAGAATGCTGGCCAGTCCTCCGGTCTTGTTTAAAGTGTGTATGAGTCAGCAGAGTCCGTGTTAGCCAGCTTAAAACAGTACTGAGAAGTAGAATTGTCTGTGGTTTTTCTTTCTTTACCCTTACTGTTATTACCATGGAAACGTTGGTGCCATATTCTGTTTTGGTTATATGTTTTCTTCTTTAAACAAACTCAGACTCTGTATTGACTCGTATTACACACAGTCTACACTGTGGCGAAAAACATCACGGACAGTTTGGAAACTGACTTCTCTAGAAGTGAATAATTTAGAGCAAGCAGGCCATGTTTTGTGGCATGTTTTGCTGACAGGAGTGAAACCAGTCCTGCTGCGTCGCTGGGATAGCAGTGCAGGGTGTTCCAGCAAAAAAAAGAAGAAGGGGGGGCAGGTTTTTTTCCATCAAAGAATTCAAAACTCGCCCAACTTCCGCCACCATGTTCCAGAAAACTGTCTCCTCTCTGACTGACCTCGCAGTCTGAACTGTGGAAGATAAAGGAAGACATAAGACAGTGATTTCCACTGGAGGATATTCTGTAGCTTCAAGAAAGGCGGCACAAAGAACCTAAAAAGTCAATAAAGTAAGTTCTTTGTTTTAAGCGAGTGTTGTCTCTTTCTCCAGAGGCGTAAACAAGTGCACATTTGATCAGTGGCGTGAGTTAAATCTCAACTGAATCAGAGCGTGCGCACGAGAAGTCTTTGTATCACAGTATTGGTCGATTAGAAAAGAAACCCAGCTGATATACACACTTCCCCTTAATGCTGGTACCGTGATGTTTTGCATCTCTGGTTTTCCCTGGCTTTAGACATCACGTCAGCGTGAGCGTGCATGTGTGTGGCCATACTGTCACGGTTTATTGTTGAGGGCGCCGCAGCTGTCACTGGACCGGGCTGAACCTGTTCCTCTCTTCCATTAACTTGTTTTTGCTGAAAGAGAGGAAAGAAGAATGATCACCTGCTGATATCCTGCATACTTCACTCGCAAGAGAAGAGTAATGTGCATTGTTTCATTCCAAGGAAAGATGATTTTTATTTTTTTTTAAAAGGGGAGGGTCATCCAGTCAAATGTTACTCTAAGAGATAAGAGAAGTTATGGACATGATAAAGTCAGAGAAACGGTAGTAATCTGTAAGCCAAAGTAAAAGCATGGAGATCTTTAATCGGTTACATAAAAGACTAACTTAAAGTTTTGCATTGCCTGGTGTTGATGGGTCAGTGTGATTTGGTCTGACTGGGCGAGGTACAGATGTTTCCTGCATAATTTCAGGAAATCATTAAAATGCCAAATCCTGTAGTATACAGTTCATCTGGTTCATCTGGGATCCCCTGAACTGTCTGTTACAGATGAACAAAGTCAGCGCAGCACACGCTCATGGTGGTAAATCTCCGCCTAGTTTTGTCTCAAGTCTTGATAAGTGAAGCTTTCCAGACCGCTCCATTTCATTGGACCAATAGTGTCGTAGCATTGTGTTGCAAGTGGTAGCTTGCTAATAAGTGAAGCATTAGAATGAGATATGGCTGACGTATCTGACCTGAACACTGGAATTGTGTCCTTTCTAAACTCTATGAACAGTAATTGTGTGTCTTTGAAATAAGCTTTTAAAACCTGAACATTCAAACTTAAAATTGGATTGTTTAAGCATCCGGTACAACTCAGGGTAGATCTTCAGAGGATTCTTTATTTTGATTTCACATTTGTTTCTGCTTCTTCGGTCTTACTTAATAAGAAATGTACTTTTTCAGGCAGAATGAATGAGTGCAGTGAGATCTTCACCTCCACCAGACTCTGCGCTGTTGTTTTGATTCTTTTGTTCTTTATTTCGTTAGTTTGTTATGCTCTGAACCCTTTTTTACTTTGTCAGATGTAAAGGCTAAAGATTGGCCATATGCAGTTTGTTAAAGAAAAATACAAAAGGATGGAGCAAACGCACACAGCTAATTTATCTGCATCTCGCCATTGTTTCCCTAACACCACCCTGCGCACACAGAGTGAAGAGACAGGCTTGGCAGGCTTTGTGTGGTGCTGACAGGGACCAGGCGTTTCGCCTCAGTGGAGTGCAGAGAGATCTGTCAGAGTCAGGCTGACCTCCATGCAAAGGGCTTGGAGCTCCAGGTCCAGCCCACTGCATTCCTCCCCAGGAGAACTTGGATGTACTTGCCCCTTATAGATGTGTGGATTTCATTGTGTTTATGTTCTTACTCTACATTTCTTTTTGTTTTCCAAATCAAAGCAGTTAAAAAAAATTAAAGAAATGTCATACTTTTGCAGATAATCTTTGTCCTAAGAGGACAGCATTTTTGTGGCATGGAGCAATTTAGGGAATTTGAATTGGTGCACTTTGTGGACGACCCATGTGTTAGCAACTGTCCTGCTCGATGAGGTGTCATGGACACATGCCAGTAAACCCTTTACACCTGTAGAAGTGTTTTCTGCAGCTGACTCTGGCATCTGACCTCAGCGCAGGGGGGCAAGAAACAGCTGAATTCCCTACGAGATGGCCAAGATGGTGTCATGTGATGAGTCGTAGAATTAAGGAAAAAAGAAGCGAGTTTTGAGTTGAAACCCCTTCTCTTTTTAGCATTACTTTGTCTGTGCTATCAATGGCTTTAAAATGAGAAAACTTAATGAAAAGGACAGCCGATCGGTTGCGAAGCTGTGTCAGTAGGAGTTTGCATCATTCACTTAATTCAGAGATTGTTCAGTCTGAAACATATTGACACAGAACATGTGAAGGTGACGTGGCAGTAAAACGAATCCCCACACAGCTCATTTGGGCCAAGTTCAGCTACAGTGAAAGAGGTTCAGCTGATTCATCCCATTACAGCTCTCTTCATGTTCAGTGGATAAAGATTTATTTCTCTTTCGTGTGATGCAACAAGGCTTTTTCACAATCACATTTCCTGTGAAATGCGTTGGAGAGAAAATGGCTATTCAGAAATGTGTTTGAAAAAGGACTTTCATTATTGTTACTATCATTGGATCTCATTACGAAGACAGACTTGCATCTGAGCTTTTAAAAGGAAGAGTCTGACATTGAGGACCGTTTGCATCGGTGTAAAGCTGATATTCAGGATGGTGTATGATGAAAGCTTGCTCCTTCTGATGTAGAGTAAGACCAGCGTAAAGGGGAGGGAGGCGGGATGAAAGGGAATGCAGAATGAGATGTGGAGAAAAGAGGAGAAAACAGCAAAGCCAAAAATAAAATGCAAAGGGGAGATTTGCAATGGTGTGGGTATGGGAAAGTAGGCAAAAACATGGCACAGTGTGGACAAAGAGGAAAATGACAAAACTTCAAAGGAAAAAAATGGGCTCAACAGAGGGTGGATGCAGGTGTGCAGAGGGGTAAAAGGAGGGATCAAAGAAAGCAGAAAGATGTAAACCAGAGGCCTGAGACGGTTTTGAAGATGTGAATGTTGGCTTTCTCTCAGCTCAACACGCTTCCACGATTAAAACCAGGCGCTCCCCTGTCCTTAAACAATGCTGAATCGCCACTTTTACATGCCAAAGCGAGCGAGACATTTTGGCAGTTGAATCTGCTTGCGGGGTTCACCACATGCTCTGATTGAGCCGTTCCGACGGAGGATCTCTCCCACCCTCACGCAGTCAGTGGGAAACACAGACGTGAGTAACTGCTGTATTCGTAAACACAGGCGCTCACTCTGGGAGGGATTTTTCACTGTCGTGTGAAGAATTGCTCAAAGATTCAAATCCCTTTTGAGATTTGAAGCGTCTTATTGCACTCTCCCCAACCCTGGGCACACGCCTGCATATGCACACAGAAGGGCCTCAGTCAGTGTTGAACCTGCAAGTCTTAGAATGAATCCACGTGTCAAATGATCGGAAACTTTTTTTTGTTTTTTCTTTACCAGAAAGCCTAAACATTAGTGAAAAGGAGAAATTGCATTGCAGCATTTAACATTTACCATCTATTTACCTTGAAAGACTTTCACTTCAATCCAGTTTTATTTATATAGCGCCAAATTACAACAAATGTCATCTCAAGGCACTTAAATAATATAGTCCAATTCAAGCCAAATGGAATTCAATTCATTGTAATCATAATCCAATGAATTAATTTAAAAATAATCCAATTCATTCATATAGAGCCAATTCAAAAAATAATATCCTAGCTAAGGAAACCAACAGATTGCACCAGAACTTGTTTTCAGTCCAATCTCCCGTCCTGAGCCTGTGGCGACTGTGGAAAGGAACGACTCCATTTTAGCAGGAAGAAACCTCTGGCAGAACCGGACTCAGGAAGGGTGGCCATCCGCCTCGACCAGCTGGGGTTTGAGAGGACAGAAAAGAGGGAAAAGAGGGGGGAAAAACACCATAACACCATTCAAAGGATACCTGTTGGAACAGGAAAACACAAGTTAATAACCACAATAATGTTGCATGTACATAATATCATTTGAGAAATTAAACAGTGGGGGAAAGAGAGCAAAGTGAGGAAAGACTTGAATCATAGAGGCATTTTTCCTTGCACGAGTGCCTGAAAATGTAAGAAACTAACATTTTGCTGCACACACTCTTATTACAGAGTAAATGACTGAGTGTTGTGAGTGTCTTTGCATGGTCTTTGACCTCCTCACATCATGGCTGTTCTGCATATGCAGACGTGCGTGTAAGTCCCTTTTTAGATGTTAGGGATAAAGTTGATTGCTTTTCCAACACTGACAGCAACTGCTTAGCCTTCAAAGTAACCCCGTACAATTCAAATAAACACATGCCAGCAAAGTGCATGCGTAGGAATACTCATATTCTGTGTTCTGGGCTAGCATGGAGATGGCTGTGGCTGAAGCTGTGGTCCACCAAACAGAAGGTCCCTCAGTAGTTTGGCATCGCCATCATTTAGGCTTTCCCAGCTTTAAGCACTAAAAAACAAAATGCCAAGCTTTTCCCATCGCATCCTAAATGTCAGAGTTAGCAGCTTTTCTTATTCATGTGTAAACTGATGTAACAGAAAAATGTGGAACAAGCACAAACGTTTTTACGCCCCATTATGTGGTTGTGTTTAACGGGTTGAACTTACATGCTACCACTTAAGAAACTGCCAACAGAAAGAAACAACTTTACTTTCGGTCGATTGTTTTAGCTTTCGCTTTCTTTGATTCACTTTGGTTTAGTGAATGCTCCAAGATACTTGGTTAGAACTAAGTCGCGGTTTAGCAAGCACATCGTAGCCTGGAAAATGACCAGAGCCTTTGTGCTGTAGAATTTTTAGTTAATCCTTGACTTTGGGTTAAATCAAAGACCCAAAGAGTGAATGAAGACATCTGCTTGGTGATGAGAAAGGGGCAAACTCAGCTACGTGGTCTGCTCTCATCACGTTGCTCCTGTGAATCTGACAGAATCAGAAATACGTTAATCATCCCAGGGGAAATTATTTTTTGTTACAATGCTCCAGCATATATTATACAAACAACATCTATTTGGAACAAAATATACAAATATATATATATATATATATATATATACATTTCTAACTATATATGAATAAAAGAAAAATTTAAATATCCAATTTCCAGTTTAATAAAATACAAAAAGTGTCAGATTACAGAGAGGGGGAGGTGTCTGATTCTCAGAGGGAGGCGTTATGACGTCTAATGACCACAGGCTGGAATGATTTACTGTGACGTTCTGTGTTGCATCTGAGTGAGAGGAGTCTTCTGCTGAAGGAGCTCCTCCGCTGGGCCAGTGTGTCGTGGGGGGGTGAGAAACATTGTCCAATATGGCCTGAAGCCTGGACAGCATCCGCCTCTCTGCCACAGCATTTGGATTGGAATAGATTTACTGAGCAGTAGGGTTTGTGATGAGATTATTTCAGTGTAAGCGATGTAAATATGCCCTTTCGTTCGTGCTATTGTGAGGTGGGGCGGCCTCTTGCATCAGCAAGTCTATTTAAGGGTTGCATCTTCTTAACTGATTACTGTTTTTTAGTCTGCTGACTGTGTGCCGTTATTTTGAAGAGACGCTCATGAATTTTTATTTATCCACATTCTTTTCTTTTTTTTTTCTCCTGTGGTTGGTCCTCCACCATAAACTGCTGACATGCAAACATACGTCACTAACACCGGTGAAACCACGTTTAGGGGTCATACTCTCCTGACTGGAGGCGATGGAACGAGATGCTCTCATGTAAAGGTTTTACAGTTGCACTGCTTTAGAAGTTAACTGCTAGTTAAACTCTTGAGGGCACCTCAGAAAGGCTTTTAGAACATCATGGCCGCTGAAATGTCTAATTTTGGCTTTTAAAAGGTTAGCAGCTCAAGGATTTATTGCCGATTGTTGTAAAAGCTATTCTCTTCATTTTTGGTGTTGATCTTTAAGCATATACCGATACTTCTTGGTGTACTTGACTCTCAACAGTTGTTACTCCTCCTGTTTAAAGACGTTTGGCACCTACATGGCCCGGACACCCTCTGTATCATGTTACGTTTAATGCTGGGCCAGCCTAATGACTCCGGCAATTATTGTGATTTGATGGCCTGTAATTTGGGTGTTCATCTGTGGGTGGGCGAATGTGACTGAATGCATCTGTCGCAGCTTTACTTGTGAGCAATTATCTCATCTCTGCTTGGGTTTGTTTCTGCTTTAAACTGATTTTGCGCTCGTGTGTCTTTGTGCGCTCTATCTCCACAGTTTTGGCAAGCAGCTGGGGGGCAGACGCGGCTGTGAATGCATCACTTTGGAGCCATCAGAAATGATTGTGGTGAGTATAGAAGCCGCATCTCTCTCGTTCTGTCTTGGATTCGACCTGCCTTTGTCTCACTCCCACCACACCTCACTTTTATCCTGCCGCCCCACCCTTCTCTGGCCTTTGATATTAGTCCATTTTTTCTGTCTTTATTTGATGTCTGTATTACTCTTTTCTGCTTCATCCTTCTCCTGTTCATCCTGTTCTACCTTTTATCTGGTTCCCTCTTCTTTCTCTTCTCCCTGTCTCACATTTAGCTTGAATATGAGGATAATATGGCACTTTCAGTCTCTTCTGGAAGGCATCAGTGTTGCACGTGTTTTTTTACATGAAAGTATCTACGAATAGTCTGATAACATGGTTGTTCTAACGCAGCTTGCTTTCTCACCCCCACGTAGCTGGTTTGTCATGATGTGAAATGAACGAAATGTAGGGAAATGTCTACACTTACCTTTTATGGCAGCTATGTTCTTAGGAAAACATGATCCCAAAGAAATCCATCTCTCCTAGCATCAAGCTGCTCGAGATAAAGTTGTTTCGGACCAATCTGTGTCCTATACTGACAGGTTCTAGGTGTGAAAACAATCAAGAGGTTAGCACACAGAAACAGTTTTATCAGTACAGGAGAGTATTCACACTGAAGGTTGGCTTAGAAAAGAGTTTGATTTAAAACAGTCTGATTTATCCGCATGCTTTTGTATTCCTACTCCCTGTTGTATTAGCATAGCTGATGCCTCCTACAGACGGGCTTGGATTGTTCGACAGTGAATAACAGATCTCTTGCAAAGTTTCGACCCAAATCCAGCGTCCATGTTGTTCTTCTGCTCCCCGTCTGTTTATGGGCGTCCTCAGTCAGCGCAGTTGCACATATTTGGGCGCCACGGAGGGACCCGGTGGAACCCCGCAAACTAGTGCAGATGACAACATTTACATCGGAGGCCTCACACACAAGCAGAGGCTGAAGGTTGAGTTACTTTTGGACTTGGCTAGACCTGACTGGAAGCCCAAATATTTTTGTACCTGCAAAAGCATTTTTTTTCAGTCAGAATCGCTTCATGTAACAGATGGACGATACACAGGAGCTTTGAGCTTCAGAAAACTGAGTGTGGCTGTGAGTACAGGAGTGTGGGGCATCCTTTCAGAGGAGGCACATGGAGCTCAGCTACGGTGCTCTGTTACGAATAATCATGTAGTCATTTCGTTCGACTTCTTCAGCATTTTGAAAATAACGGTGAGTGTTCCTGTTTGCTTCCAGGTGGTCTCACTTCTTACAAATCTCTGCCTCCCTGCCTGAAAGTCTTTCCTGCTCTGCTGTTTTTATGTCTGCTGAGTCCTAAAGAAACCAGGAACACGTTTCATAATGTCGTCCAACAATGAGGTCAAAGAACATAATCGTGAATGGAAAGTTTTTGTACAGATTTTCTTTTTGATTTGGAAGTCTCCCATCTGTGATGGTACTGAGAAAATACCTCCCTCCTGTAGCTGGGGGGAGAAGTGATGGAACCTTGTCATCATTAGACAGCGTCTCGCTCTGTTTGCTTGAAACTGAAGCAATAATGCGCAAGATTTGTTCGCCCCTTTCACTTTGTGATGTAACACAATAATGAAAGCATTCATTTTGTGCCTCCAGTAAGTTTCTGGTGGTAAAAATCCTCTCGTCAACAGGAAGTTACACTTTCACTGAAACTGAGAGGAATAAGATTAGAATATCTTCCAGAGGCTTGAAAATGTCTTTTTATTCAACTTATGCATGTTGGTAACGGTTAAAGTAGGAATTTACAACAGCATGTAGCTTTTTTCTTGGCTTTGGAGGCTCCAGGAAGTTACTTCTCAAAAAATAGTCTGTCACTTTGCTAATCACTAAAAAGTGAGCTGTTCCTCGTTAATTAGTAAGCTGGTAGGTGTTTTCCTCTGTTTTCAATCTTTGTTCTAAGCTACAGTGAGTTAGTAACTCGGTGCAGGAGATTGTTAACAAGAAGAGTACAGTGAAAAGTGCTTTTTGTGTTTGTATGGCAAAGTAAGTTTCTTTTTTTATTCTTTCAAGTGTTGCTTCTCAGACATCGTAGAGAAATCAACCAGAACTGAAGAGGTGTTTGTTGACTGGAACAAGACAGGAAAGAAGGGAAAGGGAGATAAAAGAAGAAATGGTGAAACAAAGGGTTAAGAAGGAGATGCACAAAAGGAAGGGAGAGCGATAGAAGGAAAAGAGATGAAGAAGGGGATAAAAATGAAGGCCACAAAGGGAGGAGGAAAGAAAGATGGAGAAATATGAAAGACGGAAGAAAAGAAAGAAAGATACCATTATAAAAAAGGGGAAAGGGAAGAGTGGAGGGAGAGAAAAATGGTGGAATAGGAAAAGATGACAGGAAGAGGTAAAGAAAGACTGAAAGAGGAGGATGAAGTAAAGAAAGGTTGACTATAATGATGTTGTTTGACCTCATTGTTAAAATATCAAATGTGCTCCTCGGCACCAGTCCCCCACACAGTGTTCAGATCACTAATAGCATCCAGTCAACCAACAGCCTCCTTTTAATCCACCAGTCACAAGGAGCAAGTAAACACAAGGGATTTCTTTTCACTGCATATCTGCCGTAACTCTGACAGTAAGACTGGATTGAAAGCAGAGCCGTGACACAGAGTCATGTTTTTACTTCTCACCCAGCGCATCTCTTTATCTCATCTGCCTTTACACGAGTTGGAAGACCGTTATCTTACGACGAGACGTGTCGGTGCTTGCTTGCAGTGTGAATAAAGGGCATTATGATGTTGTGGCAACCTTGAGGCTTGTTCGAGCTATCAGCAACATCGAAGGCTGCCCAGCCCAACAAGCCGCTCCAGGGACATCGGAGCATAACTTTCCTTGAAGTTTACCACACTGAAATGGGTTTAGAACAGTGAGGAGCTCTTTCAGCAAAATGCTTAATCCTCAACTACCCCACTGGGTCCATTCAGAGGGTATTGCTGCAGTAAAAGGCCGCAGTGGTGCTGACCATCTTAAAGGCAGGATTGTGTGAATTTGAACGAGGGTTCTGTAGAGGCTCGGTCGATTCAGTTGCCTGGGAACCAGGAGATAAAGCCAGTATGATTAAGAAAAGAAGACTTTGTTGCTGAGGGAATAAAATTAGTTTCAGCTAAACTTTCCTCTAAATGAATCATACAATTGACTCTGTGTGTGTCATCCTGGAGGAGCGTAGAGACGTCTGTAGAAGTGGAGGGTGGAAGGAAGAGTGGAGACGCTTAGAAAGAGACTGAATGAATCAGCTAATCAGAACCTTAGGGGGGACATGAAGTGTTTTTCCTCATCTGCACATATGTCTTTATGTCCAAGTATGTCGTTTTCTTTTTTGTTTTTTTCCACTCAGAACTGGCAGAGGAGATTATGTAGAGGATGTTATTATCTGTGCATTTCCTCATCTTGTCCACGTTTATCGGTATCCTGTAATGGTTCCTCATGTCTCAGCGCAGCAGGGCAGCGTGGCTCCTTGGATCTTATGTATCAGATTGACAGGAAGGAAACAACATTGTACAAGTTGCTCCATTTCAGACTTTTCAAAAGTTTGTTAAGACTTTACCAACAACGAAAAAGAAAGGGAAAGAAACAGAGTTTGAATGCATTGTGGCTTTGCTCCCCTCATTTGTTATGTATTAATTTCCCTAAAGATCATGGATCATATTAGTCTTTATGCCTGATAAAGATCTGAGACCAACGTATCTGCCTCTTCAAAAGGTAAAGATGAAATAATTCACACATTTGGTTAATTGGTAAAACTGATTATAAGAATATTAGTTACTGCTTAATCTTCTATTCACTGATATTTCTATTTTGGATTGGTTAAGCTAAGTTAGCCACTGGCCTTTGATAGCAGTTTGAAAATAGTTTGAAACTGGTTTTAAGACATTTTGTAACCAAGTGCAAAGCTGTGCCATTATATAGCCAAATATATAGAGACCATTGTGCTGGTTAAACACTGTCAGTGGGGAAGGGTTCATATCATCGATGATACCTTCACCGAGTGATAAGAAAAAAAACAAAAAAACAGGACAGATTCCTGAAAAACACAGAGAACTGAATGTGACAGGAAAACAAGAGCAGGGGGACTGTGGGGTTGTCACACCGCACTGCAGCCAATCAGCTAATTGGAGCCATGGGAATACAGGAGGGAATGTGATCTGGTCATGACTCTGGTCACAGGAGGGACATTCGGACTCACAGGTTGTTTTTATGCGTTCTGGGAATGCTGGGAAATGAATGGAAGGTGCAGTGAGAGGAGAGGAATTAAAAAGTAAAACAAGCAAACAAAGGTCAGCTGATGGGAAAACCATCCGATGGAGAGGAATGTAAACCGACAGATGAGTCGACGTGGACTTCATCGCACTCTTTTTTTAAATGCGCTCCGGAAACAGGAAATGTTTATAGCAGTGACTGGTGGTCATGGGGCGGGCGACACACACACTCAAAGTAAGTCAAGACATGAAAGTATGATAAATTTCTAACCACCTTAAGGCTGTCTGTCTCATGAGGCTCATTATAGGCGAGATGACATTTTTTGCTGTGAAGGGACAAATCGATACCTATACCCACCCCAAAAATGATTTCTTTTTTTTTAACAGTTGCACGATCCTTCATTCAGTTGTTTAAGAGGCCATTACGCTGGAATCACCCACTGTGCAGCCGTTAGTCTGTGTAATATATATTATATATATCTTGTATTTAATCATAATTCTAAGCGTTTTAACTCGGTGAGCCCTGTGGGGTTTATTTTTGAGGAATCCTAAACATTTGGTCGCTTTTAGGATACTGTTTAGTGAGTTTTATTACATGAGGACACTGGAAGGCAACCAGCACAAATACACTGCTGGTCTTGTTGTTCTTCAAATCTTCCATATTTCTCTGAACACAAACGCAGTCGCCGCACGCTACGTCCTTATCACCGGTTGCAGCCCGTCATGAGTCTTTATACATAAGATGTCTGAACGCACATGACTGACCTGAGGAAAGAATACACCATGGTCCCCAACAATGGCAGTGTTTGTGGTGTGGAGTATCTGTGACGAGATCGCAGTTTAGTGTTCTAATTGCTTTACAGTCACATTGTGAGCTCAAGGGGACAAGTTGAAAGACTCAAATATCCCCCAATATTGCATGGATAAAAGACCAAAATTTCATCAGAATTGATCAAATCAAGGGTTAGATCAAGTATCAGAGCTTCTAGAACTACCAGAGATGGAAATAATAAAGATACAGGAGAGAGAGAGAGAGAGTGGGCAGGAAGATGGAGCTCAAAAATGTTCAAACTCCACCACATGGACCTTCTTACTATTCTTTTCTTCTCAGACCAACGGGAAGCTGGACAAACTGGAACACAACAACTCTCTTCTCTTTCAAATCATGATTTGAATAAATACAGAAGAAACAGGAGAATAAAAGACAAATTAAGGACAGAATGGTACAATTGGGGAAAAAAGACCTGTTTTGTGACATGTTTTACATTTAAAAGAAAAGGGAAAAAACATCGTGGTCATAACTGATATAACAAGGCTATTCACTTACTTAACATTATGTAATGAGGAAAAAAACAAGGTGAATTGTTTTGGCAATAACAGACCGGGAATGAATTGTATGGTCGGAATCTGTGTGCCATGCTGTTTTTCTTTCTGCCTGCAGAGGATATTTGTGTATTTACGGCTTCCTGGAGGAAGCTGTGGGCTGAGTGTTTGCTCTGTGCGCGTGTCAGACGGCGACAGAGAGCGAGCGAGCGAGCGAGCATGTGAGTAAGTCTGTCAGTATGCAACGTGTTGAGCAGCTGAACTCCGTCTCCAGCTCCAAAAAAAGATGCAGCGCTCGTTTTTCTGTCAGTCCCCTTGTTCGGCTCATTTAGTTTGATTCTTGTTTTTCTTTTCTTCTGGACGCTTGCCCCACAGGATGTGATGTTGGGGAATCCCTCAGGATTTTTGACTTTGTTGTAAATTCTCGGCCGCGACCATTCTTTTCATCTTTTGTGTAGAAGTTTCCCTGCTTTTCTTATTCCCCTCCCCTGCGGTATTTCCTGCTTTTATGTGTTGTTCTGATACCGTCCTTGAGTCCGGATGAGTGTGCTCCGCTGGCACCGGCTCTCTGCGCTCTGGAAGAACTGGATGTTCAACCAGGAGCCAGCCGAAGAGCAGGGCCAGATCTCAGAAGCTCCTGGACAGGAAGAAGAGCCACCGAGAAAGGAAGGGAACACATTCAAGAATCTGACAGAAGCTGAGACCCCAAACTTGGATTATAAGCAGCAAAAATCAGAAACTGACAACCACAATGTGGAATTTACAAATCTGAATGCGGTTCCTAAGGTCCAAAAGTCTGAACTACTGCAACGCAGCAGCTCTGAGCCGTGCTCTCAGGCCTCAAACCGTGTGGATAGGTCGTCCAGCTGCCCCCACGGACCTAAGGGTTGTGGCTGCAGGTCCAACAGAACCTTCTGTTCTGAGGAGAGTGTCGACTGTGTATTGCAGGTGGATAACGGCAGTGAAGGAGACGACAGCTTCCTCCAGAGAGAGGGGTCCCAGCGGCGGTCCAGACGGCGCTTCAGGAGGGTGAACCCCAGAGGAGAGCGGGAACTTATCACAGACGGCCAAGAACCCGCCGGCTACAACACGGTAAGATGACAAATGTTGTTGGCAACAGCAGCCAGTGCTGACCCTCTAACAGCTGTTTACATGTTCGGTTTGAGTAACGGGATCTGAACCGAGCACGCTGTCGGGCCTTCAACATGCTTAGGTGGGGAGGACTGATAGCTGTCTTTAAGACAGGAGCAGGGTTTGTGTTTGGTTTTCTGAAACGTGCTGACTCATCAGAGCTTTCAGCCCCAGCACTGGAACATGACAGTTGGAAAGTGTTCTCTGCTCTTAACGGTTTAATCCTGACAGTTTTTCTGACAGCCAGACATCTGCTCTGTCATATTGAATTCTTGCTTTTACTTTTAGATTAAAATATGATTTTATGAGAAAGATTAGGAGTTGCTTGACAACAGCTCAAGCTTTTTAACAGTTTCTATTAATAGCAGTGCTGCTGAACTCTCTTGTTTGTGTCCATTTAAGATGTGTCACCTGTGTTTCTCATGAAATGAAAATGGAATTGTGTCCCAAGGAATCAAATTAAGTTTCTCTAAAGAAAAGTCATTAGTGTAAGTTTTTCTTGAGAAGAAGTCAGTGTAAGAAAGGGTTGAACAGTACGTCCCCTATGTAAGGGTGAATTTCCCTCCCTCTGATAGGATCACTTGGGGCCAGCATTGTGTCAGTTACAGTTTCAGCTAATCATCTGAAGCCACGCTTTGCTACTCACACACACAAAGGCACTTATGCAGAACGCTTGGTTCGCACACACACTTTTCCCTGCTGGTGTAAAGCTCCCTGGGGCGTTACAAAGGGGGCTTAATGGAGAGCTTAAAAGTGTCCTCTGTCGACCCTACCTGCCCCTGTACTCCCTCGGTGATTGTTCCACTTTTTGAAATTACATTTCTAGCCTTCAGCGACGCAGAGTCCCACCACATTGTAGTCTGCGACTGCATTTAGTGTAAAGTTTCTCCACTCTGGATAGGCTGGATGTGCGAGCACAGCAACACTACGACGATGCAGGACAAAAAACAAAGCAATGGTCCAGAAAATAGATAGAATTAGCCAACGCTTTGGGATCGTATTGGAGCAGGATTGGAAAACAGAGGAATTTGTAAGACATGGCGAAACCACATCCGTGTAACAAAGGTTTATTGTCCTATGGCATGAGTGGAGCTCTTGACTTCTTGGCCTTCAATCATTTCTCTCTCAATACAAAGACACACAGACTTTGCATACTTTCTTCTTCTGACTGTGTCTTGTTTCTCTTCCCTTTCCCCGGTCTGGTGGTGTTCCTCCCCTCAGGGTTATGTCAACAACCAGGTAGGAAGCAATAAGTGAAGCTTTGCCTCCATTGATGCTTCCATTTAACACTGCATGCTTCTGCCTCGCTGTATCTCCACATGCATCAGGCTTTTTTTGGTGTTGGCATGTCTGGTGTGCATGTGTGTGTGGCTCCTGATTCAGGCACCTATTGTTGAGACACAGGCAGTTTTGAGGAGGGGGGAAGCAGGTTGTTTTGAGGCTGCCACACACATGCTTACTGCTGTCTGCTGACACAGTGGGTGGCAGATAGGAAGAGGGCCAACAGGGGAACAAACAGATGCATGCTGGGAACAACGACTGAGGATGGTTTTGTTCAGTTGAAAATGAAACTTTAGAGGATGGAGGCAGGTTTAAGTGACCCTTAATCATTTTCAGGTTTCCTCTCTGAGAATGAAAACATTTCCCCTCGTGGGCTGTTTTGAGGTCAGTTTCCTCACATTTACCGGTCTGGCAGAGAGAGATCTATCATAAAATGTGTTCCTGTATAGAAATAAGTCTTAATTTCTCATAAATGTGTGTGTAGTGAGATGCTGGTGTAAGATGTGACATTGTCCTGCTCTGCGCTGGACATAAAGCAGCAGTTTGCTTAGTAAAAAAGGAATGTGTAGGAATTATTTTCTGTTTATCAGACGTCTGTGCAGAGTCTGACGTTGTGTCTGCTGCTGTTAATAGAAGTTTGTTCTTTAAGTGCTTTAGCAAGAAGTAGTTGATTTGCTGATTGTTTTTTCCTTTGACCAAGTGAGAAATGATTTTTTTAATGACTTTTGTTTGCTTTATGCATTTCAACTTAGGGAGTTGCTCGTATTTAATTTTCTAATGTGTGAGCTGAAATGATATTATTCACACATAAGCACATGAAACAGAACTGTTCTGGCAGTGGATCACACGATGTCGTTTGGATGTATATTGATCCATAATAACATCAGTAATCCATTATCACTGCTCTGTAGTGGTGTCTGGTGTCCGTCTATGCCTCTTAATGGCTTACTCTTGAGTGAAAGGAGTGGAGTGGAGTACCCCCCCCCAGGTTAAGAATTGAAAGAAAAAGTAGCATTTATGTAGCTTAAACAGAGAATACTGCACTAAACAGAAAGGGGTCACACCGATGAGCTGGAACATTAGCTGGTATTTTTCTTTATTTTCAAACCAGGAAAAGTCAAATTTCTGATCATATCAAGATTTATTTTATTATTTAACTTAATATACTTTATCATATTCGGTGCCATGCTTAAGGTGGTTGTGATTGATTTGTATTGATTCAGAAACCTGATTCCTCTTCCACCGAGCAGAGACAGAAGATCCTGCGCATTCTCTCACTGCAATAACACACCGCTGGGATTCCCTAATGACTCAGCTTCATACAACCCACACACACACACAAATGTTGCGCTGTAACTGATGCACACACGGAAAGTCACTTCATTTAGACATCAGATGCCTCTCTGGCTTATTGTCTGCCTCCTGCAGGGAAGATAGATAGATGAAGCCATCCCCTCATTTGCTCTGCAGAGGAAGCCTGTTCAAAGGGCTCTTTCAGCCGAGCTGCTCCACGGCACCTCTGGCTCATTAATTCAGTGCAGGTTCAGCCACCTGCACGGTATATACTTCAACATACACAGCACTAGATCTAAATCAGCAAAGTGATATTATAGTGGTTCCCTTTGTGCTACATTTAAAGTTAAATCCTATCCACAGCAGAATATCAACACAGATATGTTTGCTTTGCTTTAAGATACCAGCTGCTCTTTAGTTTCTGTGCCAGGTTTATCTGTTTCTGTGTGAGGTCGTGCTGCTTATTAGTCACTGTAACTGTCTTGAACGTGAGGCGTGAAGCAGCAATCCTCCCTGCTGATTTAAAAGTAGTGTAGTGTCGGTGCACATCACACACCGGAAATGCACACTTGCAACGTCTGGGGTTTGCTAACTTCCTGTGTTCCAGGCAAAATGTCTGATGTTTGAGTGTTTTTGTAAGACAGAAGAAAAAAAAGCTTCTCTCATCAGTAATGAAAAGCTTGAGCCACCATTGACCTGTATATGAGGCAGCTGCTCAGGGACCATGGTTGTGGCTCCAAGAGTTCATTCTTATTTATGCAGTTATAGTTTGAAAATATGATTAGATTATGATTATTATTTTCAAAAGTCAAAGGTCACACCATGAAGAAACACTTTATGCACAATACATCAGGATAAAATGGACTGTCGTGGTTCATATAATACCAGTATTTTTAGGAATGCATCAGCGATGACTTTATCACGGTGACACCGTCTTTGGTGGTATCATTTGAACTCAGTTTGATGAGCTTGTGCTCCTCGTGCTGATGCCTTACTCGGATTACTCTGACGTCACTACTTACAATCGGGTTAAATCTAAGGTTGCATTCCTCGTGAGACCAGTAAGTCATTAGTGTGACTCATGAAGATGCTTCGTCATAATGGTGTCAACCTGGTAGGAAGAATTGAAATGACCCTGCAACATCTTGCATCTTGAGATTTGAAAGCCACAAAGGTGTAATGGTGGAAAGCTTCTCCATCCGAGCTGATGAGAAGTGTGTCTCCTTATCTCTTTGACTGCTAAAGGCCTGCTTAAGTTGAGCAGGCTGGTTAAACGGCCATGTTTGGGAAAGCTGTGGAACTCCAGCCTCTGTGTTGTTGAAAAAGTTAATTTCCTGTGCTGATTATGTTGGAATTAGCTCAGCGGGGTTGGTTAGTTTCATAGCGTTTTGCTTGGCATTATCTAACAATGACGTTTCAGCCCATCCTGTAATACTCGTGCTGCTGTATCTGCGCAGAGCTGGAATATTCTGGGCTGCTTGGGTTTTAAAGCTGCGTGCTGCTTTTTGTCCATCTACTCCTTTCCTGAGCTCATCTGGTCTCATTCTATCAGAATGCAGGTGGGGGCCAGCTCTGCCTCTCCTCGACCAAGCAGGGCCCCAGGGAGAGATGGAGAGTCAGGAACAAGTGGACAGAAAAGAACAATGAAAGCCACACGATTAAAATTTGCATTCCTTCACTGATAAAATAGTCAGTCTCTATTTTTCAGTTGCAGCTGTGAAACATAACAGTAACTTTTTTTAATATATATATATATATATATAAAGAAGACAAAGGTAGAGGGATGGAATGAAGGGGGAAAGGTGAGATGTGTGTGGGGGTGCATGCATGTAGAAAATGTTGGGTCTTTAAAGAGATAAGAAACTGTAAAGAAAATTGTCTTTGAACTTGATTAAGGAGCACAGAGAGGCAATGCTAAAGAATGAGAAGATTTAGAAAAGATGGATATGTGGCTGAGGAATGACGGTGAGGAGAAAGGATTATGAGAGAAAGATGTGGGCGTGCAGCAGGAGGAGGAGGAGCCGTGTGTTGTAGGGATGAGGCAAAGGTGAAGGTTGTGAGAATGTCAGGAGGGGATTTAATGTGAGGGAGGGGTAAAAGAGGAGAGGTCAGGAGGACAAAGACGGGAGAACGGAGGAGGGGAGGTTGAGCTGGGATTATTTGCAGTTTCTCAGACTGTCTGCTGCGGTTTATAGAAGTTTGTTCTTTAAATGCTCTCGGCAGAAGTAGTTAATTTACCATTTTTTTTTTTTTTTTAGCTTTGGAACCCGGTTGACAGCACTTTCAATTAACCCTGCATTAGGATAAAAAGTCGGAGGCAAAATTAACTGCAGTTGAGGAGAACATGCTGTGCTTCTATTTTATTGACAAATGAAACCTCGGGAAAAGCAGTGAAACGTAACGGTAGACGTGCAGAAAAACCACGATCAAAATATTTTTCAGCCAAACAGCTGGAACAGTCTGGTTCAGCGATCACGAGCCAATCAACGACTTGTTTACTTCCTCAAATTGTTACCAAGGCTCAAAATACTCGGCCCAGTCTTTGACTGCTACCCTCCGACAGCCAACAACACCACAGGGATTGAACCGTAGAAACCGTTATGAAATGTGGGTTGTGACATCGACGGCAGCTTTCTTTGAACTGCATGTCCCTTTTTTCCATTATTTACCAAAACCAGACTTTTTACTCAGCATCGGGGTTTTTCCCTCGTGCATGAGCATCATAGGACATTAGTAGCGTAACAGGTTGTTTGCAATCTCCCTCATTTCATATTTAAGATCGCTCTCTGGTTCTCTTCTTTTGTGAGGCTGTTGAACGGTGCAGACATCCTGACAGTGTGCAGGAGTGCATGCAGAGTACAGTATGTTGGACAGCACAGTACACCAGTGGGGCACTGTCTGTGGCTGTTGTTGCTGCTAATTTTAGGGATGACATCATCAGCATTAAGATGACAACCTTGTTGAACTCCCACTCTATTTTCCTCACTGCTTCTTCTCTCCTCCTCCCTCCATCCCTTCTCCCCTCTTCCTTGTCCCCATCTTATCTGCATCTTCCCTGTTTTGGACCAATGTTGAACCACGTTTGAATCCGTTTTATCCCTGTTTCTCTTACATCAGGATGAGATTAACCTTTAAGTGAAGGCTATTTGAAGCTTTCTGCTGTTCATCTTGTGTGCAGGGTTCCCTTTACGGGAACAAAAGCAGATGATCAGTAAAGTAAAAAATGAATAGGTGCTATAAAACACACCCAGGCTTTTACTCTTCCAAACTTGCCTCTTCTTCACCTTGTAAAATCCCACTGGCAGTTTTTTCCCTCCTGCTCAGCCACCCGCTCCCCCCCTTTTTGTCTAAATCTTTCATCCATGAGTCTCCCCCTCTTTTTTTTTTCTCTCTCGCGTGCTTGTGTTCGACACACCGTCTCCCCTTGTTTGCTTACAATTCATCTTTCCCTGGTACTGGCCCCTGTGGGTTGTTTCTCACTCTGCATGATGATGCTTATCCATCGTTATCGACATGTCAGGAGCCTTTTTTGTTTTTTGCAGAAACTGCCCATTACCTTCACAGCACAGCTGACAGAAACTGGCCAAGAGAGTCCATTGTGTATCATTTTCACCGGTTATTTAGTGCCGGTTCTATTTTATTTTTGCTGCTCTCTTGATCTTCAAGGCTTAAAACCTCCCTGTCAGGCTGACTCTGCAGGGACCTGTCGGAAAGGGAAGGGCCGGTTTAAATGGCAGGAATTCCTGTCTTGTCTTTCACACAGACACGCTCACTCACACAAGTATATACTTAGGGACTACTCTCCTTTTTCATTTTTTATTCGGAGGGCTTTGTGCTTAAAGCGATTGTGTCTTGCACACAGGACATCATCTGGATGTGAGCCGAGGTCCCTATATCTGTGCCAAGTGGATTTTTATAAATTGCAGTGGTAATGAGGCAGTTTTCATGCAAGAACTTGGTCATTTTTGGGACAATGTGTGGACAGATCCAGTCTTCCTCCACAGATGTGCTTCATAGGAAGACAGAGATGTGCTGTCATACCTGGAAATATTACGGAGTAGAAACTGCCCCTCCAACTGGATTCAGATCAGCTTCTCTGTAACTTTTATGCCACCATTCTCACCACCACGTGGCACAAAAATGTGTGAAACACCAAACGTACTTCACATTTCCGTTGTGTTGTCCATTTGAAGGGGGTTATTAGGGGATTATTGCACATCAAAGTTCCAACAGAGAAGTGTTGTCTAAGCTGACAACTCGGCGCTTCTTCACGTGTGTATGTGGCTCCACATCTGTGTTCTACAGAACAGCAGGATCTTTATTCAGCTGACTCTTTTTAATTAGCCTGGCAGAACTGATTAGATGTGAGATGTATCCCCGTACACACACACACACACACACACACACACACACACAGACTGCATCTGACCACTCTGTGCAAGCTTGTGAGCGCATTCAAATGAGTGCATGTGGTGTCTCGTGGGCCAGTTGTCCCAGCTTCATGCTGAATGACAAAAGGTATTGACACAGAGCGCCCAACCACACGTACAGGATGCACTGTGCACATGTAGCCAGTGTAAGCTGCACAGCATGTGCGACAGTCTGACATTTCCTGTCTGTTGTTCGTCTCTTGTTTTCCAAAAATATAGAAATTTTCTTTTTGTGGTCAAAAATTCATCTGGCCTGCACATGTTGACTGTTTCTTTTTGCATCTTCACATACCTTTTCTTTCTTGCATAAATATTGTCGTTTGTCGTTTCTGTTCTCTCTGCTTCGTCCATAAAACACTCACCTGACGTGACGAAACTCATGCAAGCGAGCGCACACAATCACAGACTGTTCCAGGAAGTATTTCCTGTGTGACGTGTATCCTGCTTCGTGTTTCGCACACAGATTCCTCATCTTTTGTGCACTTACTCTGAACGGTGCTCTCAGAAAGCTGTGTGTGTGTGTGTGTGTGTGTGTGTGTGTGTGTGTGTGTGCTTTAATGTTTTAATTTTGAACAGAGAATCGGGTCAGTCGCACGACATGAGTTGAGGGACATTTTGTCACCACATGAAGTTGCCTTGTGTTAATTACTCAGATAGCCCTGTTCACCATGAGTGCAAAGCCTGTGTTTCTCATTTCAGTTCCTTCTTCACTTTCCCTTCAAACCCCTTTTTAAATGGAAATTTATAGAGCCAAATGTGTCTTGACCACACAGAGATTTGTGACTTTGGCTTCTGAATTACCTCGTCCATCCTTCCTTTTTTTGTCTTTTAATGTATTTAGTTTGTGTTTGTCTCCCAGCAGCTCTGTGTCTGAGATAGTTTATTCTCTAAAAAGGATTTTATTTCAAGAAAACTCCGATTTCACATCATCAGATGTCACGAAACACTAATTTAGTTGATTTTGGCTTATTTTAGCCATTGTGTTCAGTACTTGTGTGTGACGATATAAAGCAGAGAGCAGCATGAGGGTGGCCACGACTACAGTGATAGTAATCTGCTTATGAAATGTATCTAAACTAAATTCTGTGTAGTGGTATGATTTCCACCTTTCGTGTGGGAGACCAGGGTTCAAATCCCCTGCATGAAAGGTACTACCTCCAGCAGTGGTCCTTAGGCCAAACCCCCTTACCCTATCTGCCTACCTGTTTGTCGTTTTGGATAAAGGTGTCTGCTGAATGCATAAACAAGAAGGAGAAATGTTGATTAATAACTGTGTGAAGCCAGGCTTCTTTCGCCATCCTTCTCGTGCTTAGCTAAAGAAGCTCCAGAACTTCCGTTTCCCAAATGTTCTGTGTCATGTTGAGCCTCTGATGCCTCTTGCTGTGAGTGCGGCAGGGAAAGGAGACGCACTGCTGCACCTACTTAAACACACATCCAGAGAGTGAGCACAGCTTTTTCTTTCTGAGATGCTCATATACTCTTTGACAGAGCCCTCCATTAGGCCCAGAGTCTTCCATCCGTTCAGGGCTCGGTAATTTCATTCATGTGGAATGATGTTCATAGGATGTGTGTATTTGTGTTATTTCATCTTTTCATCTTTTTAGTCTATTAGCTACCTTTATTTTGTATATCGGTCTCTCTGTCGCTCTCTGCTTATCCAGTGATCTGTTTCCAGCTTTTTCTTTTTCTCTCCAGGCTCTCTTGTGTACATAGCGCTCCTCTGAAGGCAGGGCTCCATGTGCTTGAATCTGATTGGCTGCAGAGTAAAAGGATGATGTCATTCTTAGTCAGGAGGAGTATTTTTGCCTCATTTGGGCAGAGGAGAGTTGTTTGAGGGTAGGCATCCTTATTCAGAGCAGCTAGCAGAAAGAGTAAAAATAGTAGCATGCAGAGATAATGAGGTGAATGCCGTTAAAGGAGAGAGACTGTTTTGTTACAAGAACAAATTATTTGAAGTGCAGCACATTAATGTTGGTAAAGGAAGAACATTTTCATGGCACACACAAAAAAAAAACAAATTTATGGTGTTAATTAAAGCTGGACTTTTAAAATGCTTGTTTGCTCGTAAACATCTTAGTCCAACCAGAATGGTGTGAAATTGAGCTTTTCATACCTGCTTTACTTCCCTTTTGTACCTGCTGCTTGCTTGGGTTTAGGCAGCAAAATGATCTCGCAGACAATGTGGGTCCGTTTCTTATTATCGTTGAACAAAATGGACGGTGACTGAGTTTCATGGGGGATCAGAGAAGGGTTAAAGAGAAGGTGGCCATTTAATGGGCTGATAACACTGGAGTTGGCTCTTCATAGTGACGAGGAATGACTCTTTGGAGTTTATGTCTAGTGCTGTCATTAAAATGATTATGATTCCAATTAAAGTATAGAGTCGTCCAGATGAAATATTACTGTGGTTTGTGTCTGTTGTGTTTAAAATGCACATTTTAAACCGGCAGTTTTGACAGCTAGACCTCTTCTGACTTCAGTGCTAATTGGGATGTGACCACGGATCTCAAGCCGTTGGTCCAACTTTCTTGGGTGGTATTCCACATCTGGTGCTTCGAGTGGGAAAAACCACACTCTGGGTTATTTATAGATTCAGATTTATAGAGCCAGGTCTGCTTCAAATGATTAACAGTAACAAACTGCTCAACCTAATGCCTTTTATAAGCCGCGTTTCAATCCACGGTCTCAGATTGAGGTGCTGTATGTGTGATTATTGTCTTTCTCACATGTGAAATTCTGTCTTTTGTGTTCAACTCTTACACGGTTCTAGAAGAAGAAAACCTATTACCACTTTCTGCTATTGTGCCGCATGTTCACATTCGGGAGCGTCTGTCCTTGTATCTCACAGGGGCTCTGTGATTTATGCCTCACCCCCCTCGTTTTTTTGTAATTTATGCGGCACGCTCACAAAGGGGAGGGGGTTGCTTCAATACACTCAGCTTTATGTTACCAGCAGATCAATAAAGATGTTCCCTCGCTTTCCTCTCTATCTCCATTTCTCCCATTCTCCGTCTCTCTCTCATCCACATCTGCTCAGCATCCAATCCATCTAATGCAGTTTCCCTCTGCTCTCCTCATTTGTGCCACCTCCCCTCTCTCTCTGTCTCCCTCCCTCTCCCGCTGCACAGGTGATGTCATTCTTTTTCAGCTGGATTCCCCTCCCTTCCCTTTCCTCTCCTCGTTCCCACTCTCACCATTAGCAGCCGGCTCTCCTTAGCGCAGCATCCATCCACGGTAGCTTCTCTCCAAGGATGGGAGGGGGAGGAGGAATGCCGGCGTGAGGTGGGAGCACTAACCGGGGATGAGATCTTAAAGCTTGGGCTGCAGGAGCAGGATCACTGGCCTCTGCCATGGAGCTGCACCACCGGGCGCACACACGCACCGCTGGAGCTTTATAGAGAAAAAAAGAGTTGCAAAGAGTCGAAGAAAGGAGTTTGACAGACATAGACAGTGTATGAGAAGGAGGGAAGAACTGCAGCTTAATGATCCAGGCTTTTGGGAGCTGAAAGGAGATTGTTTGGATTGCTTGAAGCCAGGCGAGAGGCTTCTTTCTGTGGGGCTGCAGACGAGCCCCTCTTTTCTATTCTGCATTTATTCATCTTTTAAGAAAGGAAACCTCTGCTTCCTAATGAAGTAAAAAGCAGCATCAAGGGGGCAAAATTGACTCGCTGAGCTTCTTCACTGAACTTTCACCAGAAAGATGAACTAAACTTGTATGTTAAGTTTGATGGTTTTATCTATCGCCATGCAGCCTCCTTTATTGTGGATTTAGCTTTGAATATTCTGCACAGTTTCTCATATCAGAGAGGGCTGTAAGCGTCCCCGTTGCAGTTCCCTTGAATGTTTAAGTAGAAGACGGAAAGCTTCACATATGAATGGATCTGTCTTGACTTAAAGTCTCATTCCGTGGTGACATCTGACTGTCGTCCAGCTGATCTTCTGTCCTTTACTGGCAACTCAGTGAAAACAATTTTTCTTTTTTAAAACCACCTTCTGGACAATTCTCAGCAAAGAGAGCGGCGTCAGCCTTTGCCCTCCTCATTTTTTTCATCTCTTGCCGAACGAGGGGAAACTTCCCCTCACTGGCACCCTCCCTCCCGTGGAAATGGCTTTCCTGGTCCGTTGCTATGCCAACTGCTTGCAGCCGTGGTCCTCCAAAGTAAGCGATGTCGTAATCCCTTTTTCTGGCCAGTGCCTCTGGCTCTGGATGTTGCCGCCTCTGTGTGTGTGTATATGTGTGTGTTTCTGAGAGAAAGCGATAGGGTGGGGATCAGAGAAAATGAGCTTCATTCATATGCATATTCATGATATGTGTTTGAGGGACACTTGCATGTTCTGCTTTGGCTTTAATGTGAATTTTAAACCTACTGAAAATACTAATAACTGTTGCTGCTGGTATCACGCCAAAGTCTTTTCCAGCTGCTGCCCTGTGGAGGGAGATGGATTTGAAAATGAAAATGAAAGACTAATTATTATCTTTACATAGGAGTGTTTGGAAAATCTGCCTGATTCCAGACCTGCTTTTGTTTGAACAGCATTTAGTCGCCATAGAAAGTAAACCTGATCCACATGAAGAGCTGTGACGTATTGAAGATGTGGGATGTTTTCTTTGGCCTCACATCAGTGTTTTGCTACTCCCATCAGCTGCAACTGATTTCCAAAAAAAGATATTTCTGAAGGGTCAGCACGCCGCTCCTGTGTTTTAAATCTGGTTTAATGTTTGAACTGATTTAAACTCTGCAGGTGAAGTTTAAACCTATGTAGTGTTTTTTTCTTGAGTAAAGTGTCGCCATGGCAGTGAGTGCTGTGCATGTCTTTTTTTCTTTGTTGGTTTTCATTCTATAACTCAGTCTGTACATGAATCCATCTGATCTGCCTGTTGCCAGTACTCGGCACTGAACTGGTGATGATGTAGCTGTGTATAATTAACAGTTTGATGGCCTAGTTTTTTGCATCCCAAAATAATCTGCCAGAGTTTGCCTCCAGTGAACTTTGTGATGATGTAAGAAAAGCAGCCTCCGTGCAGGAAGTGTCTACTTTTGGGCGTCTTGTTTGGTCTATTTTGGACTTTTAAAAAAGATGGAGGGATGTTCTGCAGCATTAGCTTCATGACAACATCCAGAGACCACTCTGCTGCGGTCGTTTCAGCAGAATGAGTTTTTCTATAGATCTCTATATGTCTGTCACTCTGGAAGAATCTGTCTGGGTGTCGAAAGCCTCCAAGATGTTGTCTTGATTGTGTGTGTGTGTGTGCGTGCTTGCAATAGGATGAGTAATAATTGGGTCCCTGGAGATGAAAGGGGATAAAGAGGGAAGATGTTGCAGTCTAAGGTGTCACATACAGTACAGAACAACCTTCCTGCCTTGTTACCCAGCTCTATTGTTGTCCATCCCTTATTTGATCCAAGTTCTACAAAAAGCCATCTTCAGTTTAAAAAGGTCTAGTGTTTCTTCAGCAGGGGGGTAAACCTTGTAAAACCTCATGATAGGTCATTAGTGCAGCTGTGTACACACAAGTACTGACGTTCTTTTGAATTTGAAAAAAATCCATTAATCATGGACAAATTTTAGCTTTTGGTTTCCAATGTCGAAATTTGGCTTTTAAAAATGTGACTGCAACAGATGAAAAATTGTCTCATGTTGTATAATACAAAAAAAATTTTTTCAAAGGAGCATATTGAATTTCATCATATGTTCTGTAGTGGACATTTTCCGTTGAAATGATAAACTCACTTGAGTTATTGTAGGAGTGTATTTTATTCTTGGTCTCAAAAATATCAAGAAGTCAAAAAATGCAGTTTCCCAAAGTAGATTTTTTTTTTTTGTCATTTGATCAGTCAGTTATGATACTGTGACTCGGATAATAAGTCAGTTTTTGGCTGCCATCTTTGCCAATGTTTTAAAGCTATTAAAACCTGATGTTTCGGCTCGGTCCTCATTGAAGCATTAACATTTTTGCAGGTTATTAGCAGTGCAATGATTCAGAGGAGGTGATGTTTTCGAACCTTAAGGCCTCCAGTCTCTCATGTCTCATATTTTAGCCATAAAATATAATTGTTTTCCGCTTCCTCAACTTGAACTAGTACATCTGTATTTTCTCACTGGCCCATCTAAGCTTATTTATCTTCCTCCCATAGCTGCTGAGGTTTCATCCAGCGCTGCCTGTTTGAAGTCCATGTTAATTGATCACCATCCGTGATGAGCCCACCTTTTGCAAAGGTTAATTGAGCATTCCCTTTCTTCCCATTAGGCTGATGGTGCTCTGTTTTTAGGTACAGTAGCAGAAACACTGATGGATATAGAAGCAAAGTGTGAGAATGTTCTGAAAAAAGGGATTTTAATCCCCTCACAAAATGTTTGAAACTCACAAGGGGAAAAAAGAAAAGAGGAGCAGTTCTGGAGCGTGATTAGAAGGTTGAGGGAGAAGAAGATGGAGAAAAGACACAAAAGAGACTAGCAAAAAATAATGAATCATTGAGTATATGAAAGCTTCTTTTTTTTTATTCCACAAGAGGTTTTCACTGTTTGTAACTGACTGCCTTCCAGAATGGCGGCTCGTTATTTTCTCCACAAGTCTGCCTGTTTTGACACTTTTGGCTGCCTTGACCCGGCTGGGCCATTTTTCATTGCAGGGAGATTGATGTTGGATGAATCACCGGCCCGTTCGGTACAACTGCAGCCCATGCAGCTTTGCATTGAACCGATTTAACAGTGCAATCATGTACTACAAACGATCTCAGACAGAAAAAACAAATCATTTAGTTTTACCTCTCTGCAGTGAATTCAGGCTACCAACTGGCTTTTGCACCTTTTCTGCATCTCAGTTTGGCACCAACTTGGACTGTAGATTAAACTGCTATGGAAAGTTTATTTTGCCATCAGGCAGCAGCCCTTAGCAAATAGCACGCCATACCCGTCTGATCTAATTTCTAACATCAGAGGATGGTTATTGAAATATCGACTGTGTGGCTGGAAATTTGGCATCAGATGACAGGCAGTGAAATGTAGGCCAGTGGAGTTGCTCCGTGAGGCCAGGAGGGCTTCTCATTCAAGGCACTGAGCATTTATGAGGCCTACTTTATTTACTTCAGCAATAAATGGCCCAAGACTTTAACGGGAGGTCTGTTCGGGTCAGTTTTGTTCTTCAAGAGGCTTTCAACATCTTGATTCCATTTGATTGTTTTATTGTGTTGTGCTCATGGTTGAACTGTCCCTTTAAATCATATCATGCTCATCCCAGTAGAACACAACCTCAGTGTGCATCATTCTGATGCTGGAGCCCTCCCTGCTGCCTACATGGGTTTACTGTTGAGCTTCCTCTGTGTTTTTATGACCCTTTAAATCTCTGTCCATTATTTTTCTTCACTTTTGGGTCTGTCTTTTAGTCAGGGATTCCTCCATCTTCTATTACTTCTTCACCCCTTCCTCTCCCTCCACCTTTCCATCTCTCTATCTATTATTTAAAGATCAATAATGGGGCCTTTTTTTGTCGTTCCCAGCCCGATGCTGTTGTTTCTGTTGCCTTGGTGGGTTGCATCCTCCCTCATCTGCCCCTTCCTTTCTTAGAAATCACACCAAAGATGGGAGAGGTTGTTTCGGATGGGTTGCTTTATAGTAGATGTCTTTTTTCATGTGTGCTTTAAAGATTTCTCAAGTTTTTGCTGAAAGAAAACGAATAAGCAAGCAGTGTCTTACATTACTGATGAGAAGATTCATGTAATTTTAACAATCTCCCACCTTTGGGTTGCAAATATCTCCTGCAGAGGGCATCAGGTCCAGCCTAGGACTGCTGCCTTTGCTTTCCTCAGCAATCAATGGGCCGTGCTGAGCATTGGCATTATCAGTTTGTCTTGGCCCCTTCTCCATTGAATAGTAATGGGGCTATTGTGTTGTTTGTAGGGGAGAGATTCACTGGGAAGATGGATTTAGTGTCAGGGCAGGAAGGGCCAGGCATGGCAGGTCAAACAGATTGACAGGTACACAGACAAAGTGTCTGGCATATCCAAATATGTGCCACTCTCAAAACCTCAGCACACCAGTGTAGTATAATCATCCAAAAACGGAGCAAATCAAATGTGTGTTTGGTTTTTAAAGATTCCCCTTTAAAACTTCACAGATTTACTTCAGTTTAGCTGACTAAATGGTGCATTTTATTGAAGCTACAGTTGCGCTTCAAGCTATCACCAGAGCAGATAGCTATATTAAACTGCTCAACATCTATTGAGTGGAATAAAGAGATTAATTATTCTCCAGTACAAGCTATTGACCAGCTGCTCAGTGCTGTGGCTTCATGCCCAGACGGCAGTCTGATTAGGAGCTGAATTCATAGAAGCGTTACAATTCTTTCATGTTTCAAAGTTGACTTTCAAACAGAGCAGTTACCTTTTTGTTCCAAAGGTAACGCGTTGAGTGGTTTGCCAACTAATGTATTTACAAAGAAGGATTTGAGTGGTCGTTGTGGCTTAACGATAAAGTGGGTAACATGTAAGGCATTTTTATGACAGAAGTGCAGTACGTTCTTAATAAATGTGCTTTTAATAAATGTGTGTGTGTGTGTGGGGGGGGGTAATCAGTGGGTTGCAGTTTGCGCTTTTCGATGTCACTACTTCCCACACACTTGACCTTCTAACTGGAGGAGCAACATGCATAAATAATGATGAGGAAGATTGCGTCAAACATAAACGTAGTTCTGTGTGGTAGTCAATGTTGTTTTGTGTGTAGTTTCTCTTTTTTCTGGATCTATGATGACAGTTATGCATGAACAAACTAACTAACCAGTACAAGCTCTGTCTATCGTAAGCGTCTGCGTCATCAGTTCAGCAGAAGCAAACTGCAGGCACCATTAAAAGAGTCTTAGATAGCTGCAGCGTGGCTCCCTGGGTGCATGAATATGTTGACGGAACCGTTTTTGTGCTTTAAGAGAATGACCTTTGCCAGGCGAGGTTAATGCCACTGCCTCTTCGCATTGGCCTTGGCTGATTTACTCCGACCTCAGCCCCACAGACAGGCTGACAGACGAAATGACAGAATCCAAGCTGGGTGTCAATGTGGCCTTTAAGCTTAAAGAGTCGGAGAGGGGTTCCGGGGGGGGGGGGGGAATTTGTTCTGATAAAAACACAAGCAGAGAGACAGAGAATTTGAGCAAGAAGCAACAATAGAGAGAGCAAGAGAGCTTTTAGCATGCCAAGGGAGGTCTAGGATATCATATGCACAGGAAGTGGGGGTGATAAAGATCGATATGGATTGCATTTAGCCAGGCCATGTCCTACTCGCCCCCCAGAAGTCATAAATCACGGTTCAGTCCTTCTAAACAAAAACAGACATCATTGCAGGTTTTAGTTTCTTTTAATTTCTTTGAGCATCTTATTCAGAAGGTCCTTTGAAAGCATTGTTACGAATGTTACAGACACAATTTATTGGGTTGTGAGCACACTGTGTGTTGTTTCTGCCAGATTTCGTTTGCTTTCTGGAGAGTGACAGCTGCAAGGGAAAGAGATGTGTAGTTTTCTTTAACTACGTTTCTTCAGCCTTTGTCTCCTCCTCGTGTCCTGACTTGAGTCATTAAGCATGTGCGTGTAAATCTCATCCTTTATTTAGACTGAATAGGCTGGGCGGAGCGCACTGCCTCAACACTTATAAAAGTACATGTTGATTTTTAAACCACAATTGGGCCTGTTTCACCCCTGGATTCCTGAATCACTGCTCTGTAAAGTGGCAAGCAAGTCTTCAAACCTGGGCAAATTTGAATGGCTGCACCACTTCCTGTTTTTATAAAGCTGCCAATCAAAAAGGCTTTCTCAAACTTTACCGTTTACTGCTGCAAGAAAAAAGTTGGCGCTGTATGAATGTTTCAGATGTTGCAGTCGCATGAAAAGGCTTGTGTGGTGTCCTTGATGGCTGTTAGTTGTGATTGGCTGAATTTTTTTTCTTCTTTTAAGAGTGAAAGGCCCTCGTAACATTACAAGACGGAATATGCTGAAAGTGAGGCTACTCGCCTCCTCACACTCATTCTTTGTCCGTACAATCTTGCACCCTTGCTTGTAACACTTGAAATTGCTGACCTTTCACCCCTCACTAAATGCTGTTCAACACCCATAAATACACAAACAGGTCAGTCACAGCACTCCCCCTCTCTTTATGTGCAGGTTCCACCTCCTGTACCAGAGGGCTGTCAGTCAGAAGCAGCTATCCCCAACCTCCCCCCCCCCTCCCACACAAACATATCCAAGTGATGATGTTTCAACCACTCAGGGCCACCACCCCCTCAATTTCACTTGCTCCCATTATCTCACTGCTATTGATCCCCCGCCCCCCGCCTGTTCAACCAGAGAGCCTTTGCTGGATAATTTTCAAGGGCATTTATAAATACGAGATGGGGAGGGTGGGTGATTGCTCTGTGGCTGTTTGTGAATTAATGTGTAAAAAAATGAAGTGGAGGACGGTGCCGGGGAAGCAGGTGGACTGTGGCATGTCTGCATGAAAACAAATGTCATGGGGCTGGAATAATGGAGTTCATCTACTCCGATAGCTGTGCTGACTGGCGTTGTCGGCCAGAATATTAACACATCTGGAGCTCATGGTTAGTTAAAAAAGTGAATTTCCTTTCCTGGCTGGCTGTGGTGCCAAAGTTGCAGTTGGCTCTGTTTGGGTTGCGTTGAGTTGAGCGGGCCGGCATAGTGAAACAGGATCCAACATTAACAAAAACACCACAGGAGAACCACAGGGTGGAGCCGCCACTCCACCCGGCTCCAGGGTCAACCTGTAGGGGTGTGTGTGTGTGTGTGTGTGTGTTGGTACGTGTGAAGCGCTGTTGATTGGGCTGCGGGGCAGGAAGCATCTGTTAGCAGAGGGGGAGCCAGGAGGCACTACGTTGTATGCGTCTGTCTGTGTCGTGTGTGCGCTGCATGTTTTTCAGTGTGTGTGCGCGAGTGTGTAACTGGACTTGTGTTTGTGTCAGAACCAGAGCCAAGTGTTCTCCCTTCCCTCCTGTATCCGGCAGACCTGGCCGTGGCCCACCTTCCTCAGGCGCTCAGACAGAGACGCCTTTTAGCTTCCTGTAACATGCACAGTCACACTCACGCACACAAAAGACGGTACTGGCACACAGACAAACGCACATATTACACGTTTCATAAGATCGGTGTTGCTCCCCCAGAGACTTTGTTCACAAAGAGATTAGGACAATAATTCCTTGTAGTATTCATTAGTGAGATATTATACATAATTCACAAGTTGCACATTGAACCAGGCACAGACTACAGAGGATGTATAGTCGAAATACTGGAGCAGCACTGAAGCTGCATCAACATCCTGTCAGTTGGAAGACGCGGGCCTCATCCTATTAGTCCTATAACTAAACTATAACTAAATCAACCTGGTCCAGGCAAGCAATTTTTTTTCTTGAAAATGTGTCCATCCAGGTGTCCTGCTGAGGGTGGAGACGGAGGACAGACGGGTGTCACAGATTAAATCTTCCTCAGCTACAATCATCGTCCACTGCCACACATACACATTCAGACTCCTCTTAAAAGGAATTTCCTCTTAAGTGTGGCTCTCATTTTCAGTCCTCCAGTAAAGAAAACTTGTCTTCAGGGGTGCCAATACGTGCCAGTTGATTTCTGTATTATGATTCTGCAAAGTTACACTCATTCCTTTGCAGGTCCAGGATAATGTTTCCATGCAAACACAGTTGTACCTATTCAGGACTATGGAAATTCCTGTGAACTTCAAATTCTTAATATGCAAGTGGCACACACACACTCACATTTTGTCCATTGTTTTAGGGCTCATTCCTTTATTCGGCAGCACAGTAATGTGTTCAGGATTTTTAAGTCTGTCAGTGATTCATCTGATGTGAAATGAGGACAGAAGCTTCTCACAGGCACAAAAGCTTTCCTCCCATCTCTGCCCGTCCCCATTTGTCTCGCTATTCTCGTGCTCCTTTGCTCCCTCTGTGTGTTTTGCCAACATCAGACAATTGGGGCAAAAGTCGCAGGCCTTTGGCAGTGCTGATGCCATTCAACATCCCGTCTGTCACAATACTGGCAGAGCGCAGTGTTGAAACTGCCAACTGATGACTGTTGATCCACTGCGGCAAGTTGCCAGCCAATGTCTGTCCAGACCAGGAACTCGCCCGCCAATTATTGCTGAACCTCGTTCATCGCTAAGTGGTGCCTGCCAAATCACAGGATGAAGTTTCTTTTTCTCAAATGAGATAAAAAAGATTTTTCAGAGGGTTTTTTTGGGTTACTTTGGCTGAATTTTCATTTACTTTTTGGGGCAAGAGAAAAAAAGTTGTGCCCCATATTCAACATACTAATTTCTTTCCGAGTCTTTTTTTCCAGCATGTGTTAATAAAATCTCATGTAAGCAGCTGGGCTTCAGCTAAATGGTTTCTCATTGAAAACACTGAGCCGTTTTTAAACTGTGTATTTCTAATAATATCGTTATAGTGGTGTTGGGCCGGTAAAGGTATCACTGAGAAACTGGTGTCATTTTTTCACAGATTGGGACAAAGATGCCATATAGAGTAAGCGGCCTTTTTTGGAAAAGAAGTCAAATGCGTCACGGAAACTTCAGATGTACTTTTTACACAAACAAGTTTTTTCTCAGTGTGTGATGAAGCCTGCTTTGTGTTTGTAACCGTTAGAGTGAGTGTGTATCCCATTTTTTTCATGGCCTTTTAATTTGTGGTGCAGCAGAATCGATTAACAAGTAATGTGAAGCAGCGGTGATGGATTTCAGTGTGATTTAATTATTTTTTTTAAAGATTTTTGTAGCAAGTAAGAGAATAGTTTTAACCGAAATTAACCGTGCGAAACTGCGTGTTTGTGAGACAGAGGGAGCACATGTGTTTGAGCTCTTGTTTTGTGGGAAAACACACGCCGTCTTCTTTGCTTGACAGCGTTTGAGTCCTCATCTCCTCATGTGGTCCCCTGCTAACTGCGGCAGCACTCTGTCTCCAACCCCCTCTCTGTTACATGTCTGTCTTTGCAGTTGTCACCTCCAATTTCAGCTTCAATTCATTACATCTCCCCTTGCTCCGGCTGGTGCAGACACTCAGTCATGCACACACACAGAGGCACATTGCCAGAGATATGGTGCTCTGGGCTGAGGCAGAATTGGAATCTTAAGAGAATATTGGAGACTTTTTTATCTTCATCTGTTGCCTCACTTTCACTTCATCCTCATTTCACCCCACCCTGCCAGTCCTAACTGTTTTATTTTTTCTGGGCCCTCTCTCTATCTCCACACACACACACACACACACACACACACACACACACACACACACACACACACACACACACACACACACACAAAACCTATTCAGTCTGTTTTTCACTTTCACCTTTTTCACTCCTCTTTTAGCTGTTTCCTCCTTTTCCTCCTTTGTCTCTGTTACTCACATTTACTCCAGGTGCCTCACCCCCCCTTCCGTCTCCATCTGTCTTCCTGCACTGTATCTTAATCCAACCGTCTGAACTCACCAGTAATGGAGAAGAGCATGAGCTATGCACTAAGACTGTTCATAAAGCTCAGTTTTGCTGAATGGAGACCAGAGATAACGCACGGTTTTCATATTTAGTCAAATCTGTGCTGGTTGGTTTGCACGAGTCTTTATAGGCGTCATTGTAGGCTTTTCTCCTCTCTCCTTGTGTATTTACTTTTGTGTGTACGAATCATCGTCTGTGTGTGTGTGCGTGTGTGTGTGTTTCCAGGCTCTGTCCATGGCTTACAACATTAGAGTCGACAATGGCCTGGATTGATCAAAGGTTTGTCCAGCTCTGCAGGGCTAAATCTGGTGCGACTGGGTGTGTGTGTGTGTGTGTGTGTGTGTGTGTGTGTCCTTTTTTTTTTAAGACATCAGAGCCGATGTTCACACCTAGCCAGTTTGATGAGGCTCCTCGCAGTCATTTTACTCATTGTCGCTCTCACTGATGCAGAAGGAGGAGGCTAAGGCTGAACGAGAAGGTGACAGGACTAGAGAGAAGTAGTGACAGGAGAGCTGTAGAGAGGAGGCTGTGATGAGGGAAGGAGATAGACCGAGACAGGAGACGGCATTACTTGCCAAAAAGGCGAGGTGGGCCGGGTAGAGATAATGCAAAGAAACCATAAAACAAGAGGAAATCAGATCCAGGCGCCAAGTTAAGTGCTGTCACAAAGAAAGGGGTAACTCTGTTGTGCTGGGACAGTTGCAGCATTGTTCTTTTGTGCAGAGGTGCACTTCTACTGTCTGCGATGTGGTTTTTGGTCTAACAACCAGCTGTGAAAGCTAAATCAACATAGTGACAGCTACTATGAGCGAGGACACGCTGTAGCTAAGTCTTCCCTCTTTTAATTAGTAACAGTGCCCTAAATCCTTGGGGGGGAAGCCCTTTGTGGAAATTACCTTGCAAAAAAAATGCACATTACTTGTCACCTCATACACTTTTTTCTTATAATGATAGGATGTAAAAAGAAAATACACTATTTTTCAAGCATACACGTGTAAGCTGAATATTTACTCATAGTAAAAGCTGAAGTTCTACACGCAGTAATTAACTGGCATTGATGGTTGTTCAGCCTACTTCTCAGGTCATGTTCGCGCAGTTTGTCACTGCTGACATCTACAGGCCAACCTTGTTAATTTCAGCTACCCCAGCAGTGACCTCAGCATCCATCACCATGCCTGTATGTACTCAGCTCTGAGGGTCTCAGTATGCTACAGCGGATACGTTAAGCAAAGCGAGGCAATAGAAATGAGCTGGCAGCTTGATTGATGGGGGATTTATTATGCTTAGCTTTTGACTTTAGTCACCATCTCAATCCTTCATAGCTATTATAGTATAATATTGGATATGCATTGAGTAAATTAGAACTTTTTGTCTGTTTTTGGTCTCCACATTGTTTTAGACATTGGTCTGAAACGGTACATCTTTCCCAGAGCAGGCAGCTCTCTCTTGTTTATTTATGTCACCTTTTTGTGACCAAATAACGCATAAATATACTAATTTCTGCATCCTTGTGTTGTTTTTGGATAATTCCTCTCTATGATCGTATCATTTTGTTTTCTCTCTTTGTCGTTGTTTTTTTTACCTGCTTTAATTATAATCCTCATCAAGATTCATCAACCACAACTTATTTTAATTACTGAGCAGACTCATTTATCCTCTTTATTATTCATCATAACGTATTGTTCTCTTTTATTCTTCTCTGCCTCTAAGCCTCACTTCGGTGCACATTTGTTAATGCATGTTTTATCTTGGCTCCATCTTTGTTGGTATAACCTTTCACTAATCCTCTCACTAATCCACCAAAGTCATTGGTGATTCTTGTTATTTTGTTATTAAATTGTCTTTGCATCCAAAAGAGTCCCCACAAGCTAAAACTACAAAAGTTGAGGTCTGGGCCACAAAGGCTGGGAAGATAAATGAAACGGTTCAGTAACATGATCTGGTATACAAAGAGCACCTTAGAGAAGCAGAGTCTCAGTCGTAAAGATGGACAGAGGTGTGGCAGTCTGCCAAAGCTCTGTGTACAAATTGTGGAGAGATTTCAGAATAATGTTTCTCAATGTGACTTTAAATATTCATTAATCTACCGTAGATGATATCATCAAAACATTTAGAAAATCTGGAGACATCTCTGTGTACGTGGCTGAAAATCAATGTTTGACGTCCATTATCTTGGGTTCTTGGACAGTAGTGCATTAAAACAGGCATGATTCTGTCATGGAAATCACTGCATGGACTTGGGAACACTTCCAGAAATCATTGTCTGTGAACACGGTTCATCGTCCATCCTCAAATTCAGGTTAAAGCTCTATTATGCAAAGAAGAAGCCAAATGTGAACATGATCTAGAGATGTCAATGTCTCCTGCTGGATAAAGCTCATTTATAGTGGACTGAGGCAAAGTAGAAACCTGTTCTTTGATGAAAGAAATTCAAATCTGAAATCCTTTTTGGATGTCATGGATGCCACTTCTTCTGGGCTAAAGAGCAGTGGGAGCATTTGGCTTGTTACCCGGTTTCTTCAGTGGCTTCAGATCTGACAACTTTCATCCAGATAACATCTATTTCACAGAAGGCCTTGCACTTTTCAGCAAGACTGCACACTGCATCTGTTGCAACAGCAAGGCCCCATGGTCTCTTTACTATTGCTGTCTTTACTATTGCTAACTTTTTGGGTTGTAATTAAAGGCGATGCACTGGCACATTTTCAAGTGAGACAACAGCATTTACAGCACTCTACTCCTGTCCTATTAAGTTGTAATACTGTGACCCTTTCTGGTACCTCAAACCATCCACTTTCCGACTTCAGTGCTAGATGGACCGGGTGTGTGGTATTAAGATCTCTGAAAACCATAATGCATCTCTACACATTGAACAGCAATGGAGCAAAGACTATCCCAGCACTAAGGGTTTGCGAAAACCTGTCAGTGCTCTAAGTGGCTAAATGGCTGATGTGGACTTTATTGTCCATTTTTTTTTTGGCAGATCACCCAGGCCCACGGCCACTTAATCTTCTTAAAAACACTGCAATAGTTTATTAAAAGTAGGAAGAAGAGGGCATCACTCTAATATCATATATTATGGTGATTTAACTTGTTTTTCTTGCATGGAATTGAGTCGGTCTAGAGAAATAAAATGAATTATAAGGAACTTGAAATGCAGAGCTGTGATTTAAATCCTTCTTTGTCCTCCTTCCTGATGGACGGAAGGCACTAATTCAGATGGTAAACAGCAATAAATGATGATATTGAGCAAGCACTGGCTTTCACTCAGATATATTCAATTTGCATTTGGCTCAACCCACAGCTGAATTACCACATACATCTACATGCATTATTCACAATGTTAGGGGTGTGAAAAATAAATCCGTGATACTGTAAGATTATGATCTGTTTAACGGATTCTCTGACTCATCTGTATTCTTTTGGCCTATGATTTCTTTTTGTGCGGCCATCCGTATTTGCACCACTTCAGGCCTTTGTTTCTCATGTATTCTCATCAACTTGGATGAAGTAAATCTTCGTTGGCGTCTTATTACAACAGATGAAAGGTAAATTTCTCTGGAGATAATCAGACTCATCTAGTGATTGCTCCAGTGAAAGCGCAGCGACTCCATAATTGTGCCAGCTCCTTGACATGATAGAACCGTACAGCTCAAGGAACCTTGCACATTTATATTTAATCTTCTCGGTCTCATCCTTAATGCATGAGGAAAATGGGAGACCCCCTCACCCCACCCCCACTCCTTGTTTTGGCCTGCTGGGAGAGGAAAAGAGGGGGATTAGAATAGGATTAAGTCTGTGGTGTGAATAGGAGCCACGAGCCCACCACCGCTCTTGGCTCCTCCCTTCTAGGCTTTGCGGTCTCATGTACTCAGAAAAACACATTTAATGTTCTTCCTTTTAACCAAAGGCTTATCCAGAACTCTATTTAAATAATTCGTTTGTTTGTTTTTCCTCATTGCTCTGCAGCCTGTAGTTTACCAGCGTTGGGTGCCATGACAGTATTCCTGTTCTTTAAGCGTAGACGGTGGATCGTCAGACTAATCTGTAACACCATCAACTCCAACAAAATCCAGAATTAGTCAGGATATAATGGTGGATAAGCCTACGTTAGACCATTCTAACAGCATGACACAGACATTCAACCTCATCTCTAAAGCTCTCTTGTATTAACTCCTTCCTTCCTTCTAAATCAGTGGTATGATCATCACAATAACCTTAAACACCATCCACATCACCTTAAGGATTCATGAAGTTCTCTTTCCAGATGTGCCGATCTTAGTACAAATGTAGGACGCCTCATAACTACTCTATCATGCAGAAATCAATATGTATTTATCTGTGATGAAACTAGCAATCGCTCTCTGTCCTCCCAAGAAACACAGTAAAGTTCTGCTGAAGGGCTGGGTCAACAGTAAGCTTCAGGTCGAAGAGTGGAGATATGCATATGTGTGTAACTGGGTGTAATTCGGTCGATAATACCAGCAGTCTTATGATTGCGTGTTGTCTGTGGATCAATATTTGAATCACACAATACATTAGTCTGCTGTACTTAATAGGAAATGGATTAGACTTAAATGCTCGTTCTTTCCAGACTTGGACCTCATTCCAAAGTCATTATGTGTATACGCATGTTACAGTAGCATACTGTGTAATTAGAAAACTACTTTTTCAGTGTCAGTAGAGTTTTAATATCCCTACTGTAATATTTGAGATAAACATACAGCAACGCAGAATATATCAGAATATATGAATGTTACATATGAAGGGCATATGACAAATCCGGGCAGCAGATGCTTTTTTTCCTTATATTTGAATTTAACAGTCAAGCCTTTATCATGAACATATGACTGCATTTAAACATTTTATTATGATTTCTTCTTATATCCAGGTCTTTGGATTAAGCGAGTATAGAGTATAGAAAATGGATTTCCGGATGTTGTGTAAATCCACTTTTGCCTTCCAGTGTACCTCTCATTCAGAACAAGCCATTTAACTTCTTAAACTCCACCCCTCAATGCTGCGTTTCCCTGTTGGTTTGAAGATAGGGGGGCTTAAGTGCTGATGAGGTTGTACAGTACAACAGGCCTATTAGGAGAGAGCACTGAGGGGCAGAACCCCCAGACTCAACGTCTTTAATATTGCATGTAGGCACCGTGGTTGCTTGCAGCCCCAGCTTGCTTCCGAGCCCAGGCTTTGCAAAACGGTTGGCCTGAGTGTTTAAACGGTTGTTTATGTGTGTGTTTGGACTGATTTGGAGATGGAGGAGATGTGCTGCAGGTTTTCATGGTGTCGCAGGAGGACATCTTCCCTCACCCTGACTCAGCCCAGATCCAAGCTGGTAAGGCTCCAGATTTAAAGGTTGTTACGAGGCAGATGAGGGGCCAAGCACAGTTGTCCATGGAGGTGAAACATAGCTGCCTGGGTTCTTTCCCTTTTTTTCCATGCAGCTCTTAGCATCTTAAATCAGATTTTAGAAACCATTTTAAATATAGATCTTTGGAGAAATACATTTGAGTCGTCGGAACACATTATCGGTCTTGTTTGTTTGCAGCAGAGCAGACGTGCTGCACCGTAGAGACCAACTAAATGGATGGCATGGTGAACTTCCTCAAACCTGAGCTCATAATACCTGCAGTCCGCCCTTGCTTCTGGAAGTGCTGTTTAGACACGGAGGATGTTTCCAGTTTTTCAGAGCCTCTGAATCTTTTAACATTTCATCTCTGAGTCTTCCAGGAGCCAGTGTTGTCAGACTTACATTATTGATCCTGGACATCTTTATGTCTATTGGTTTCCTTCTGTTTCTGCTGTTGTGCCCTGTGCTGTGTATTTGTTGGATTCATTCATGGACTTGATGTGAAAGATGGAATGTCATTACCGCCAGAATAAAACAAAAATAATTTAAAAAAAAAAGAAATAAAAAAGATAAGGGGATTGATGGTCTGACTCAGTCTGATGATGAATAGAGGGCAGAGCATCTCAGGAGGAAGTGTTAGTTTGTTCAGCTGCTCGCTAACTGAGGAATGAATATGCAGCGTGTGTGGAACAGAACTCTAATTTACACACATTTTTTAAGGATCAGTGTGTCCAGTGAAATGATGTTTTCTCCATACAAGTTTTTGCTCAGCATCCTTTCAGAAATAATCAGAGGTCATTTCCATGAATTTGATATATGAGATAGTCTCTTGAAAAACGACAGCGTTATAGTTCTCATGCTTTAAGAAGTCACTTGACTGCTTGAGTGATTCATTATGAATCTGGACTGGTGTGTGAGAATGTGCTCTTGGGAGACTTTAAAGCACAAGCGTGTGATAACAGAACAGAAACAGAAGTAAACAAACTTAGGACGTCAACAGATTTCCTCGGGAAGTGTCTTTTGTTCGTGCATTCTTGATGTGTTTTCTGATTTAATTACTCCGATGGAAACGGTTTTGTTTGAGTTGGACATAAAAGCTGCCAGTATCATACGGAGGCCGGGGTTTACTGTTCCAGTACCTGCCACCTTCACTGTCTACCAGTTCATTGCTCGATCATAATTTACAGCCATGTGAAGTATTTTCAGCTCTGACCTCCACATGTTAATTATCCTGGAGTACAGCATGTCAAACTGTGCCAAACCAGCACTGGCTTTCAAGCTGATGAAACCGCTGTATGTCTGTGTGTGTGTGTGTGTGTGTGTCTTTTCCTCCATCGTACAGTGATTGTGAGAAAGTTTTTGCCTCCTTTATACTCACGTCATGTTTTCCTCTCTCTGCCTCTCGATTGTTTCCTGTCTGAACAGCTTCCTGCTGACCTCAATAAGATGCACCTAACAGACCACGCCCACCAGCAGGTGATGCACATGGCTCCCAGCCAATCAGGATGCAGCATCGCCAGTGACTCCGGGAGCAGCAGCCTGTCAGATATTTACCAGGTGCTACCTCTTTGCATGCAGACTACAACTATTATCTATTGTTTTGATCTCTTTGTTAGATTGCACAGACCCACAAATACAAAATCGTTTGCACATGTGTGGTTTATACTAATGAAAGGCAGTTTGTTTCCTTTCACATTACCATATTAATTCCACTTGGTGTTGTGGAACGTTCATACCATAAGTTTGTTGTTCACCGGCTCTGGAAGTGTGGAGTGTCACGAGTTTTTGGGTCATGTCTCATCCTAATAAAGAGCTTTTGGAATATCTTTATTTTTTAACTGGCATTTTCGGGAGAAAAAAAACCAAAAACCTTTTGATGAATAAAAAATGAATCTCCCCTGCCACCATTAATGCCTGAATAATTACACATAATGATCTGAGCCTATCTGATCCAGTGCCGAGCCTACAGTCAGACTCACACCACTACAGCACCTCTGCTGGCAAAATGTCTTTTTCTGACAGATAATTGTCTTCATTGCGATGTGCTTTAAATCTGGTTTGCTTACCTGTAACTTATCAGTCACCCTCTCACCTTTCCTCCTTGTAATCCCTCTCTTCTTGCTAATTATTGCACATCAGTTGTGCATCCTGGTGACTCGTCTACCTCTCTGCTTCCTGCTGTGGATTAAAGGTCACGCGCAGGAAATGAACCTAACCTTTCAAGCTCCATACTTACCTGTGCTACAGGTATATCTATAGCTGGATCTGTGGCAAACATTTAGCAGGTTTCTGTCTTCGGTAAAAGATGTTATACAGTGATGGGTGGCAGAAAGATTGAGTATGACGTCTAATGTACATAAGAAACAAAGAAAAAAAGAGATTAGAAAGCATTATAAGTGGGTCATACTGGGGTCTGAGTGATGTGTGAGGTGTCCCCTGAAATCTGTTGTGCTCGCTCAAACTTGATCTGCACACAAAATGACAACTTGAACTCTGCATTAAAACAGGTAGATATTCTAACTTTACTGAGTAATGTGGGTGAGGACGCAGGGTCCTCAGCTGCCGTAGCTATGAGTGTGGATAAATATCTGATAAAAATCAGATTTATTCATTTTTGAATTCCTGGTATTTTCTAATCCTACATTTCATGTCAGTATTATTCCAAAACTGCATTCACTCTCCCTCTGATAGTGCTTTAATATTTACTCTCTTCTTTTGTATCTGCCTCACCCTTTACGTGACATTTCTGAGCATTAACCAGCTCTGTGTGCGTTGGAATGAAATGCTTTTCTTAAGTCTTGGGTGTCTAAAAGGCGTCAAATCAATAGCAGAGAAAAGAGTACACGATAAGCCAGTCATCTAATCATTTTAATCCCTCAGTTTGTCTAATCTCCCCTCTTACACAGAAAGTTGTGGTAAGTCCTTGCTTTCATCCTCCACTGTTCCTTACAGCCTGGCAGTGATTATACACTAGCCTGATAGTATTACATTTCAACATGGGAACCTGTGAGGTTAGTTTGCTAATGAGCCAAGTTTATGAGGTGGTGTGATCTATGGGCAAAGCCGGCCACAACACTAATGAGATTTGTTTTAATGAGGAATGCAAACAATTCACCAAGATGCTGTCAGAGCTCAGGCAGTGGTTTGTTGTTGGTGCTGCTAAAACCTTTAAATTTGCTACAGGTAGGATAACCTTCACCGTGTCAGTAAATACTCATTTATTTTACCCCGAATAATCTAAGAATTTTTCTGCATAAAGTTTTTAACAAAGCATAAATGAGCAAAACATAAAATAAAAATAAAACTTAGAAACGCTTTGCAAAGTGGAAAAAAGACCTTATTCAGATTTCTTTTAACCTCCTTGTCTCCTGCCTGTCGGTGCTTGGCTCGTCTGTGAGGAACTGCAGATTGATGCAAGTCATGTAAACCTGGGTCAGAAGCCGAACACAGAGATCCGATCTTTTCATTCTCAGATTAGGTATTTATGACACGGCTCTGATCCCATCAGCTTGCCGCTGACCCGCCTTCATGTTTGTTTACAGCTGTCTTAAAGAGCTGACCTTCCAGTCAGCTGTGGACCTCAGCTGTCAATGCAAACGCACTGTTTTTGTTGTGAGTTTCTCCCACGCATCTAAAAAATTCCACTGCAGTCTGTCTTACCTGAACACCGAGCAACTCCCTTCACTCAGCGTCTCCAGCTTCTCTGCCTCGTCTTACACTGCTAATACTCCCCTCTACCTCTACTGCACATCCCAAACCTTTTGCACAAACCTCCCAAGTATTTCACTTCTCTGCCCTCCCACTACAGCACGCTTTCACTTTCAGCACTATTTCCTGCAGATTTTATGCAGTTTTTCTCTCAGAAAATGGACAGGATTGAAGCGACTCCTGCCTGCTGAATGAACTGGGCTCTCACTGCCGCTGGTTTACATCTGCAGCTCTGTACTCTCCAACATTGCCCTTTCTTTCTTGATTTTTCTCTTGGTCTTCACATTAATGTAATAAAATTACAAGGCGAAAATTTGTCCAAGAATTCCTAAATCCGAGGTGAATTAAAGGAAAAAACCCTTTTTAATATAGAATTTGTACTCATGAGATAAAAAGATGCTCCACAATTTCATTAAATCATTGCAACTCATTCTCTCATTTATTATGTTCGTCTTTAATCATTGGTGTGATGAGGACTTGTATTTCATCTTCTTCAGTATTTTGTCTGGCTTGTCCGTTCACATAAATTAGACCAAATTAATTGCATCCGGTGCGCTGGGAACAGGAAAGGCTGAGCAGCTGGTCCCTTTCTGTAGTCTTCTAAATAGCTGTCCAACCTAATTTATGAAAACAAGAGTAGGCTGTGGCTGAACTTGGGATGCACTGTGGGCTCAATCACCTTGCCTCAGACGAGCCCATAAAACCTTTTTGGCCATGCTCCAAATCTCAGGAGAAACCAAGACCACAACTGCACTGCTTGTTAAAGAGTCCGTCTTGTAGGGTGTAAACTAGGACATTCACTTTTTCTGTATGAAATGTATCCCATCTAAATCTTCTCTAGTCCAGTCTGCTCTGTTACCTCTGCCACAGTGCTGGAACAGGTGAGATCTCCATCTTAATGTCTGAGTTGAAAAGTTACTTTCCTTGGCTCAAAACCTTTTCTCTGTTCTGCAACAAACCCCCCCCAAGGATGGTGGACACCAGCACAGTGAGGTTGCTGCATGATCATTGGAGATGAGGAGCTGTACACCACTTAAAACTTTGAGGACAAGCTACAACACCTTTCTGAAAATCATCAAGGAACTTAATTGGTTTAATCATAGGGCTGAAGAGGGTTGAAAACCTCTTTTTCCAGTCATAAATGCCTCAAAACTAAAATTTTCAAAAAAAAGAACAAACATAAAGCAAATTGCAGAGACCACACCACCTCTGACGTCACCTTGGCTGAGTGCCTAATATCACACTGATCATCATAATATTGAGCAGAAAAAAGGGGCGAATGCTGCATGCAGGGTTTAAATTCGGTGGTCAGTTCTTTCTCAGACTTAAGATTAAAGACTTGGTCATCATCCTTCATCTAGAAAGCGAAGAAAGTGCTTGAGCAGTGTTTTAGAGACACTAATTAGCTTGTCATAGTCTTTTACTTTGAAAAGACTTTCATTCACTGATACATTTCGATTATCACAGCGAAGCAAAGATAATCCTCCTCAAAGGTAATTCTCTGTACAGCTTGAAGGTAAAAAAACAGCATTTCATCCATTTAACGATACTAATCAATACATGCATTGACCTTTTTACTCTCTCTTAGCTTGGAATTCAGAATTCAAGAATAAGTGCTAGAGAAGTGAGTGAATTCTCTGCCTGGATTATTATATTAAAAAAATATTGATAATTTTACTACTAAAACTGGAAGAGATGGCAGTGAAATCCGACAGTCAGTTCCTTGATCTCTTAGGAACATCCGCAAAAGCCAACAGATGGCCAGCGGTGCTGGTGCTGCCACTGGAGAGCTCCTCCATTCACCTCCAGGTTGATGGTTCAATTCCCACCTGACTTGAAAGCTCCCCCCGCCCCCTGCCCTTTTAGGTCCATACTCTGCCAACCGTCTGTCTCCCTGGAATTGTTGAATTGTTGCTGCTCGATTTGAATATTTAGCTGTTGGCCTGCGTCTTCAAGGCTCTGGCTGGGACTCAGAAAAGGTCCACAGGTACAACTGCTCCTTTGAGCTTTAGAAATAAATGGAGAAACAGCAGACATGTAAAGATGAAATGTGCTGAAATCTGAATTCACTTTGTTATAATTATGGGACATTGTTGATTGCAAAGGTTTTCGCCTGGAATTTGGCTTCCTTTATATTACAATTTTTCTATGTTTCCTGATGCCCTCATCCTGTAATTGCACATATTTGACCTATTTGCTACATCGTCTTATTGTTGTGCTGTTAGCAAACATCCACTTTGCTCATTCTCCAGGCCACAGAGAGCGACCTGGGAGATGTTGACCTGTCAGGACTTCCAGAGACTGCAGTGGACAGTGAGGAAGAGGAGGAGGAAGACGAAGACCTGGAGAGGGCTTCAGATGCACTTCTGAGCCGAGACTTGGTCCGAGAGTGTCTGGAAAAAGATCCAGCCGACCGCAACGACGACGACATCGGTCAGTCTAACCCCCACGGTTTTCTCATTTTCAACTTTTTATTCTTTAACCTTAACCAAATTCATACCATCAATCCTCTTTTATGTGAGCAAATTGATTCTGTTGGAAAACACTTTTCCTCTGAAAACCATAACGTGGTTTATGCCTGCCAATCGGTTTTTGGTGCTGATCAGTTTGTTCTTAACAGATGCATTCTTCGCTGATCACAGGAGATCATAGAAAATAGGAGTAAAATTTGTCCTCTGAAGAGGACAGCTCTGGTAGATCCTGTTGATTCGATTGGCTGAAATCCATTTTGGGGCCCAGGTGCTTCTAGATGTTTATAGAACATTATGACTCTTTTGTGTGGACCCTCGCGTTGTCATAGTTATTGTTAAGGGATGTTGTTCTTGGTGTGAACGGCCCTTAGCTAAAACAGATTGCATTTAGTGACAGTCACACTTTGCCTTCTTGGACACGTGCATTGGAGCCATACGCAGGGGAGATGCACAAGTGGCCCTCTCTCTTAAAGACACCCCGTGTAGTGTTGCCTAAACAGCCGTGCCCTTCCTATGTCTATTTTTAAGTAGGCAATCAGAGAGACATTCTCATTAGCGGGACCCAACTGAGGCCTGGAGGAGAAGGTGACCACATCAGAGAGCTGAGGGAGGTTGTAAAGGCCTGGCCTGCTGTGTGCATGCCAGGGGGCCGGCCTTCTCATGGCCTGCATGATTCCAGTTTCAGTGCATTTAGCGGATAAACTTAAAGTAGAGATGTGCAGAGGGGAAGTGCATCTAACCCGAGTTAAACCCCGGCCCAGTACAGTTCAGTTTTGTTTTATTTCAATTATTTTTTTTAATCAACTCTGTTCATCCTTTACAGAGATTTTCTGGAAGGCTTTTCCTCAATCAAATTGAAGAAATGGATGACACGGCATGAGAAATAACTCTTTCTCACCAAAAAACAGTTCTACTGATCTAACCTCAGAAAAACTGAAAAACTGAGATAACCTCAGCTGAAGCTACTCGATTCGCTGCAATGCCAAAAAAAGTTATCACCAAAATCAAACAGCTTTTATTGATTGATCTAATTTTATTGTGTCCCGCCGTGACAGAAACTGGGGGTCAACCCAGTACAGAAATTTCCTCCGAGCACAAACTCTGAAGATGCATCCCAGAGTCCACACCATGTATGTCACACCACAGTTCAGAGGTGTGTATCAGCACAGACTGTTAAATGCAAGATCTTACCAAGATCTAACGGCTCTCCTTCACTTCCCCTCCCCAATCAATACCCTCAAATACAAGCTGCAACCCGGCCAAAAGCAATTCATTCCTCACCATAGTGGCCTTCTGATGAATGCGAGGCACAAGAGTTTCAATGTCCAGCATCGCAGAAACTGTGAGTCAACCCATAATCAAGATTACCCCTGAGCACGAACTGTGAGGATGCAGCCAAGAAACAACAGGGTCAATGCAGTTCACACCAGGATCAACACATCAGAGTTCAGAGGAGTTCATCAACGTCTTACCATCGAGGCTTGAATAAAACATTCCACCCGTTGTCATGAAGTACACATGACTTTTATTACCCATTTGTATTACTAATCTAATGCTGCCTCACCGTCGTGCCAAATTACTGCCACAAACCTAATGTCTACATTCTCACAAGTATCCAGAGATCTGAAAGACATTGTTCATCACTTCCTGGACCCCCTCCGCTGATCACATCCCCACTAAACCCTTCACATCTCTATTTTATAGCTGCATGACTTTGCTTCTTGAATGTTATCTCCCTGGTTCTCTCGATTGTGCTTTTTTCACACGTCCACTAAATGAAACACACCGAAAGCAACCTGCAATCAACAGTCATAGAGCAATATACAATCCGTGTTTCCTCAATAAAATTCTGAATTCTGAAGTCAAAGTTCTCTCTAGGCCTTTGTAAGGATCGGCTTTTGGCCCACTTCTCTTTAACCTTTACATGCCTGCTGGGTGATATAAAGAATCACAAAATATTCTGCCATCCATGTGGGGATGATACTCTGACAATTTGACCCCTGTTAGCAAAAAGGTCTACTGTGTTGAATAAATGATTTGCTAAATGCCGATAAACTTTTTACCCCAAACTGTGGTTGATCACAGCCTTTAGGACAGTCATGTAGCAGCTCCATGTGTTGTAGTAATCTGTAGTGTTATCACAGGAAACAATGTAGCTGTTTTTTTATTTCGGTGTTTTTTTCATCTGAAAATCTGTTATGTTAAACCACTTGAAGGACAAAACTCAGGGGGGTTGGAGGAGGAGGCAAAGGAAGAGAGTGAGCCAGTAACAGCAGGGTTAATATGTGGAAGGAGCTGTGCCTGAACCAAGGTCGCTGTGTTCTCGGTGCAGAGGAAGCGGTGAGAGGGAAGAAGTTCTCAGCAGAAATGTTTTGATCAAGAAGGCAGCGTGAGCTGTGTCTTTATTTTTCATGTTTGATTTTGAGGACTGTCAAAAGTGGCATTTGAGATGAAGACGCGATACTGTGCGTCCCTCATCTCTTGCTAAGCACTGAAGTATTTAATTTGAACATATCCAAGTGTTTGTAGATGGAACTGAGATGAGACGAGCTGTCGATAATCTCTTGACATCAAAGTGACAGTGGGGGGTGCCATGGTGAGGTTACGCACACCATCCTATCTTACTCAGATGCTGTCTTGAGCTCCTGTTTTCTAAGACAACTCCTATTCGTAAGGTTTTGCAGTTGTGAGCGCTTAAAGTCTTTCCTGCAGACGTCGGTGTGCATCCATCCATTTTCTACGCCCTCTTTTTACAGTTCAGGGTTACCGGAAGCTGGAGCCTATCCCACTTCTGCATCAGTGTGCAACATTTGTTTTTCTTGTGTAAAATGTGTGAATATACAGATGAGTTAAACACTGTCACTCAGTTTTCTCTAAAAATTGTTCACATTTTTTTTGTTAGTCTATGGAACAGAGCGGCGTATTCGTGTCATCTGGAGGCCAAAATTTACCAAAGTAAATGTAGTGTGCATGCATTGCATTTTTTTCCAAAGCACATGGACGTCCACAGACCAGTTTAAAGTAATAGTCTCCCCCAGTTATCTCAGCAAGTCGTGATGATCACTCGTTGTTGTCCAACACAGCCTGTATGTAATGCCATGCTTTCATGTTGGGTTGATCAGACATATGATCATCTGAGTCATGTTGCTTTGTGAGCACAAATTGAAACAATATTTTTCTCCAACCCTTTCATTTCCCACCTACTGTCTGCTTCCTATTTCTTAATGCATTTCTGTGTTTCTGTTTTTTTGTACCAAACAGAGCAACTGCTCGAGTTCATGCACCAGCTGCCTGCTTTCGCCAACATGACCATGTCTGTGAGGAGGGACTTGTGCAGCGTCATGGTGTTCGAGGTGGTGGAGCAGGCTGGCACTGTCATCCTGCACGACAAGCAAGAGGTATGACTGGAGTCAGGTTCTAAGTTCAGAACTTCAAGTTGTAGAATAAATGCAAAAGTGTGTTTAATAGAAAAGAAGAAAGCACGGACATTTAAAGCAGTGCATGCACACATCTGCTAATGGTGGTTTCCTCATCCTTGCTGTCCAAAGCTGATTCACACACAGAGGCTGCTGTGTGCTGAAACGCTTCATGCAGTAAGGCCTGCCAATCGTTTGAGCAGCTGCATAGCTAATAAAGGAAGTTACATGCCTGAAAAAAGGAGCTGTGTCCTGGCTGTTTGGTTCCATACAGGCAGCATTACAACTGAGAGGGCGATAAATGGCAATGAACTAACTGCCCACAGTCTGGAGAGATGGGAAGTAAACATAACCAAACACACAAAAAAGATACATGGATAGGCTGCTGACATCACATGTGTATATGCCTCCATGCTGTCTGTGTGAAGCCGATTGATTGGCAGTTCTCCTCCACTCCAGCGTCTCTCTGGACTCAAGTTGAATGTCAAAGGGAAGCACTCATCTCCTTTTCGAAGTCAGAATGACTTGGCTAAGTGAGTGTTGGAGGGAAAGGAAAATAAAGAGCCTTAAAGTGCTCCAATAGAAAGAAAAATGCAGGAAAGTGCTTGAGCGGACTGAAAGGCAGAGAACAGGGAGCCAGCAGTGAGTCACAGTGAAGAGTGAAACCTGCTCGCTTCTTCACTGGCTGTAATAGAATTTCTAAGAACTAATTGTTTACCCACATCCACAGGCTGCTCTAAATATTCATGAAGCAAATCCTGAGGCTATGTACGACAAGAAGCATTTTATTCATGTAAAATTGAGAAAAACTGCCCCTCGGGTACTTTTGTTTACAATATATCCTATGTGTAGTTGATTACGTTTCCTCGCCTCACCTATTACCATTTCATCACTGCTGAGGAATAAGGAGAACCACAGGTGGAATGGAAAAATATTGGAACTGATGGGGAGAGAAAGTGAGAAGCGCTGAGAAGAGAATTGGGGATTTGCTAGGTAAAAAAGTGAATGAAAAGGCAATGAGAGGGAAATATCAGTTATCGCTGTGGAGGGAGCCGAGAGCTCGTTCACTGCCTCTATCCGTCTGCTCCCACTCGCAATGAATGGCTTGTTATATTATCCCTGCCAGTATTTTCTTTCAAAAGCCACCTGCAGAGAAACAATACCTATTCACTAACATACTCGCACCTCACACAATGCCCATGGTGCCCACAAAATCTGACATGTAGGTTAGTATTATGTTGCCATTTCTTTCTTGTGCAGCTCTATAGTTGTGTTAATCAAATGATTTAAGAATGCAGGTAATGATGACGCTGATCCACAGTCAAGTGATTATATATTCTATTCTGGCTTGATTCACCCTGATAATAGTAGTTTTAACAGTACAAAACAAAATGTATATGTGTGTATCAACTGTTGAGAAAAAAGCAAGACAACCACCTCAACTGAAAACCCCAAAAAGTTTCAGACTCGCATCATTTTGTCATCTCTGTGCACCCGTCTCCAGCTGGACCACTGGTACGTGATCCTGAATGGAGCGGTTGAGATCAGCTATCCAGAAGGCCGAGCGGAGACTCTTTGTATGGGCAACAGTTTCGGCATCTCACCCTCACTGGACAAACAGTACATGATCGGAGAAGTTCGCACCAAAGGGGACGACTGCCAGGTAAAGAGGGCCGATAAATACAGAGGAAACGCTTGTTTCTGCATGGTCACCTACAGCTGCAGGGTAACTGTTAACAGAAGCACTCTGTGACAACAGTTGTCGTAGTTTAGAAGAGAACATTTGGTGTCTGACACTTCTTGGCTTTGAAATCAAAAATAACCTGATACTGTTGAGTGTTTTTATGATTACTGTACACATACATGGGGAAGGTGTGTGTTTTATGCTTAGCCTTGCAGTGTTTATCAAGCAAAACCTGTCACAGTGCTAAAATGTCAGAGCTGGGTGTTTCTTTTTTCGTTTCTTCTTTTGACCAAACAGTAGAGGTTTGCAACCATGGCAAAAACAGTGTTTCCTTCCTGTATGATGCACTGTCAATCAGCAGTGTGTTTTCCACTTATAGAGATGCAGCTTTCTTTAACAGACAGTCTTATTATAGCTGTGAACTTTTTTTTTTTTTTAAAGCCTAGCGTTTACTTGTAGATCCTTTTGTCCACCCTGCCCAGTTCCTCTACTGCACACATAATTTCCTGTCCTCAGATACACAGGAAGTTGCAGAGGTAGGTCTTTGTGAGACAAATGCGGAAACAGATTATTTAAACATAAGACGCTCAGCAAGCCACAGGGCCATGTCTTAGCACTTTCTGTTCAGTGCGATTCACAGAGCAGTTCGTTAAGGATGCCCCTGCAAAATGGCAAGCTGAAATGATTTCGGACCTCCGTTCCTTCTTACATTTAGCCTTATTTCATCAGTTTTACTTCATTAAGAGAGAAGTGCTGTTAGACATTCCTTCCTCCATCAGTCCGTCTCTTCCATGTCTCTCTCAGCACGCTCTCATGCTTCTTCTTTGCTGTTGTTTGAGTACCCGACTGTGGTGCAGAGCAGTGTTTTGCTCTACTACAAGTTCACCCGCTGTCCCCATGTCATCCTCGACCAGTTCGTCTGCATCGCTCAAGAGGACTACTGGCGCATCCTCAACCATGTGGAGAAGAACACGCACAAGGTGGAGGAGGAGGGGGAGATTGTGATGGTGAAGGAGCTCCGCGAGCTTGACCGCAGTGGGACAAGGAAGGGCCACATTGTCATTAAGGTTGGTGATTGTTTCAGTGGAAGACTCCACTAGAATTCCTTTTGAGACTACAAGCTTTGTCCGTTGTATGTGACCCTGACCTCTGACAAGGATCAGTAAAGATAAACATGATTAGTGTCAGTGCAAAATGTGAATAAACTGAGACTAGTAAATGCTGGATGCAACATGTGCAAGGTTTAACAACAAGGTCAAGTTAGACAGTTGTGTTTTTTGTGTTCCTGTTGTCCAGAAATACATTTAACCTTGTTCAAAGACATGTCCCAACCAGGATGAGACAGGACGAGTCACCCAGAAGGCCTATTGTTAAGCTAATAAGCATGTTTAATCTAACCCCAAGCTTGAGCTAAGCTCCTAAATCAGAAACTCAAAGGGCAAAGTTTTTGCCCTTTGCTTTTTTTCTACTGTTCAGCCCTACATCCCAGCATGCCTTTGATTGATCTGACCACCACAACCATTCCCTCGCAATACGGCTTCTTGCAAAAACCTCAGGACAGCTGCTCAATGTTCTTTCTTGATCGTTACGAGGCACCACTAGCACTATTAGTGTTTGCCGGAGCATTTTCTTGTATGCTACATTGCAGCCTTCCAAAGCCTTTTGATCCTTTTGCTCAAGCTCCAGAGGCAGCCAGGTATTGATCGGATAATGGACCTGAGTGATTCTCTTGGCTGCCGCTCAGAAGAGAGCTGTTGGCTCTAAAACACATCCAGTGGAGATGAGTCAATTCACAAGTGTTAGCATTTCCGCTTCTCTTTTCAGACTTTGTTCTTTTTGTGTCTGACAAAAAGTGGCTGTCTTTCTAGTTTCTGTTCCCCGTCAAAATGAGTCGTTTCCCTCTGCTTTGGTGACGCTAACAAACTTGGTGAAAAAGGAGTAGTAGAGTTAATGTGGCTTAAATTCTTCTTATGAATAAAAGTCCTTTAGACATTAAAGTCAACAATTCAGCCCCAAATGTTTCCTGTATTTTACTCCTACTCGTGTGTGTGTGTGTGTGTGTGATTTCTTAATGGGTGACTGACAGCTCAGTTCGGTAACTGCATCTTAATAGAATGTCCTTGTCACTTTTCTGATTAATGTTGATGTAATGTATTCAGTCTGCAGGTGCTTTTATGTCTGCTTCCTTCGGAGTGTGCAGTGTCTTCAGTGTGTGTGTATGCTTATGTGTGTGTTTGTTTTTGACCCAAGGGAACCCCGGAGCGTCTGATCATGCACTTGGTGGAGGAGCCATCAGTGGTGGACCCCACCTACATCGAGGACTTCCTCCTCACCTACAGGACCTTCCTGTCGAATCCAATGGAGGTTGGCAAGAAACTTCTGGAGTGGTTCAAGGTGGACTGCCTTCGAGACACGGTCAGTGTGTGCGTGTGCACAGTGACGTGTATGTCTGTCTTTGCGAGGGGAATTTTGGCCGGGCAAGAAGTCTAGTTTGGTGAATTTAGGAAATCTGTGTTTGAAAACATTAAAATGGATGATAAGCATATCCATCCATAGCATATGGATGATAAGCCTGTATTTTCATCAACGCCATTAAACAGTTACACTAAGTGATGATCTTTATGCTCTCCTTCATCGGCTCTCCTTTCGTATTCAGGTATGTTGATGGATATTCATGTTTTGCTGCTCACATTCGATCAATACAAGTTCAGCAAGCTCAGCTGTGTTTGAGCCAAGTAGCGATTGGTTCAGGTCTGATGCTCCCGTTGTCCATAACTGCTTTAACCTTAGATTAGTCTTGTACTGTCAATAGTTTTTATGTTGTTGTCATTCAGGCTCATAATCTTCCACGTCCTTAATCAGGATCTAATCATGTGCAGAGTACACATGAAGAAAGTGATAGAATGTGGAAAGAGGAGGGGAAAAGATGTGTGTTGATGTGTTGCTAGTCTGACTGTAAAGGTGAGAACGATGTTCTCTCCCACATCATTGTTTACCAGTCAGTTTAGATTTGTGTTTTTTCTTCTAATTATTTGTGACACAAAACTGATAAGTCAGCCGTAAGTGGTTTAAACATTTCTCTGCAGTCGGGCTGCAGGTCACTGAATAACCCTCCTGCTGTTATCTTATGTTACTAGCTTGTTGCCTTTTTTTTTCTCTCCAGAAAATGAATACAAATACATTTATTATTGGAATACAAACAAAACCTAACCTCTGGAATGTTGTTCTGCTAGAGTGACACTTGCATTACTTGTCCTCATTAAAATGAATTGATATGTTTAATAAAAAAAGCCTTTAGCATGCCACTGTGCCCTTTAGTAACTCCCAAACATTAATGAGCTGCAGTTGAGTAAAACCTGTGATCCACAACCAGCATTATCGACACTCAAGAGCTCTTAACAAAGCTCTTATCAAAGTAGGTTGTGCAGAAAAGCGTCAGGTTTAAATTTGTTACAGGAACTCTGTATGCTCTGTTGTCTGAATAAAGACATTGTTTTTCCCCTCACAGGTAACAAGAATAGTCTTGTTGTGGGTCAACAACCACTTCAATGACTTTGAGGGTGACCAGGCTATGACGCGCTTCCTGGAGGATTTTGAGAAACATCTAGAAGCTACAGTAAGGCCAAATCCTACGTTTAACCTTCATTTCTGCTTCCTCTTGGTGTTTTTCACTCGGCTCTCTATGATCCCCATTTCATACTGTCCGCTTTGACTGTTTAATCTCTGCATATCAGCGGATGTCTGCATGAATTATATGTTTATCATTTGTATCCTGATTCCTCCCAAGGTTGACTTCAGTGGCATATTAAAAAAAACAAGCCAACACTCATCTCAACATTTCCATAGTTGTGTCACCTTCTTAAAAACTGTTGTTTTTAACAGCATGTTCATAAATTTCAAGAATTAATTTCAATGTTTGTTTTCATCTAAAACTACACGGGTATAAAGGCACGAGAGCACATTTTAGTTAAACTGTCCTCAAGTTAATTTTTGAATTTTTCCCTCCTCGTCAGAAAATGAAGGGCCATTTGAGGCTGCTGAACATTGCTTGTGCAGCCAAAGCAAAGTGGAGACAGCTCACCCTGCAAAAGGCGTCCAGGGAGTCGCCTCTCTACTTCAGCGTGCAGGGGGGCAGCGAGAGAGGATTTGGCATCTTTGTGGAGTCGGTGGAAGAAGGAAGCAAAGCTGCAGAGTCCGGACTCAAGCGAGGAGATCAGGTGAGACAACGTGATGTCACGGCGCATACAAAGCTGTAGGATATTATACCTCAGTTCTTTTCTAAAGAGCTTTATTACTTTACTTAGTCTTCTAAAAAATAAAAACAGTGCTTCCTTTTTTCTCATCTAGTGTTATTTTAACAGTCATAGCATAATGTTACATAGCTGTAACTATGTAGTAGTTTAGTTAAGTTGTATCCCTCCTAATTGAGGAGTCCAACCAGCATCCAGCCGCTCTTTAGATGAAGGTAGCAATGATCTTATGATGTTACAGAACCAAATATTAGTTGCAGTAGGATGTATGATGCAGATCAGCTTGTTATCAGGTGGTCAGAAGTTACACAAAGAAGCAGAAAGTAAACCTTTTACCTCTTTTTGGTTGTGCCCTCTTATGACCTGAACCTTTCAGTGGTTGCAGAGTCAGCAGTTTTATTTGGAGCATCTCAGATGACAGTGTGGTTAAACTACAGTTGTAGAGTACAATGTCTCCATAAATATTCTGACCTCGTTGGACCAGTAAATGGAGTGGAAGTTATTTAAGCTTTAAGTGTGTGCACGATCTGTGTAACATGTTAACAGGACAAATTACGTCAAAATTAAATGTGTGCACAGTGGAAGAAAATAGTTCCACCTCTCTGAGAGGCAGGTTATCTTTCTTTGCCTGGCTACAGTGAGACATGGTGTAATGAATCTCTTCTCAGTATTATGAGCTTCACTGTATTAAGAAATAATGTGAAAACAATACATTTATCTGATCATTCACCAGATAACCAACCAAAGGTTTGATATTGTTAGCTGTAGCCTGAAGGTTGGGATGTTGGCTGTAAGAGGGCAAAGAAAACTGTTAATTGATAAAAGCTGGACTGGGGAGAATTTACTGTTGAAATGGAAATCAGAGAAGGTTACAGCTCTTTTCATGTACGGTTCTCTCAGCGTCAGAACACAGGATCAGAGAGTTAGAACACTTTGGCAGGCCAAAAAACAGCAGGCCAACAATCTGAGTGTGACCCAGTGCAAAGCGCAGATGTGGCTGCTGGTTACCATGTTTGACCTGTGACTCACTGTGCAGAGATGTGAAAGTAGAAGGTCTCGTGCACAGAGAACCGCAGGTTTAAAAGGATGCTGTTTCTCCATCTTCATTTGTTGTCATGTCTGTTTACCCTGGCTGGTTATCACACAGCTGATTGTTTCGTTGACCACTTCGGGTTGCCACCTTGAATCACGGCTGAATCCTTTTAGTCCTGTGCTGAGCGTGTCACATTGAATAAGAAGTTAAATAACTCCTTATTCGCCATTAGGTTCCCTGTTTAACCACTATGAGTCTTCAACATTTACATTTAGCTGGTTTTTCACTATATATTACCTGAAATTGCACATTTTCCTTCTGCCTAAACAGATTAATCTCCTCTAAAGGTGAAATGAAATGACAAGCTATTACTGAAACACACACTTCCCTGTTTTGTGTTATTTAAAAAGGACTTGACTCACACACTTACCTCTTAAGCATTAACTGAACTTCTTTGCTGAGATAAGCTGAGTCAAGAGATTTAAGAATAACATCATGTGCAACCCTGAACATTAATGTGTTTCATATCTCAATAAAGGAAAATCCAGCTGGTTCATATCAGAGGGCGCTGCTTAACTCCAGACCAATTCTTAACAAAAACAATGAGTCTGCGGCACCTGTTATAAGCTTCTTATTTAATCTGTTGTGTTTTAGATCATGGAGATCAATGGTCAGAACTTTGAGAACATCTCCTTCTCCAAAGCTGTAGACATCCTGAGAAATAACACACACCTCGCCCTCACTGTCAAAACCAACATATTTGGTAAGTAAACTTGTGAGTCGGATTGAAGTGCTTGTCGACCGAGATTTTTACAGTATAAAGATAATACCCGACAACGACTACATTTAAGACATCAGAGCTAAATATCTCCCTCCATCCGTCCAGTCTTCAAAGAGCTCCTGAGCAGGATCGTGCACGAGAAGAAGAACGGCGGCCCACACATCCCCAAGATCCAGGAGAAAAAAGGCAACCGCTTCTCTATCGCCGACCTTCCAGGAGACATGGAGTTCCCTACAGACCACAAGAGCACGCGGAAAATGAAGGCCAACACCGTGTCAGGAGGAAGAAACAAGATCAGGAAGATGCTGGAGAAGACGCGCTTCAGTATTCTGCCACCTAAACCCTTCAGGTATGCAGCCGGATGTGAAAATGGCTTCACTGATGATGAATGAAACGATTGTTAACTGAAACTTTGATGATGACGGAAGAGAATGGGGAGAGGATGTTTTAATGATGGTATCAGTTATAGTAATTATTAAGAGATTTGACACTGACGTGAGTCAGGAAAAGCAAAAGGAGAGTTTTAAGAGAAAGTGATCTCAGGCGGTTCTACCCGAGAGTAAAACATCTTAAGTGTCTTTCTGATTGGATCCTCCTTTTGTTTTTTAGTTTTAGAAAATATTTCTAGCATGAGTTAAAAAAACCTAACTTGCTGCAGTGTGATTGGACCAAACACCTCAGAAAATGATAGACGGGTAAATTTTGCCCTATTTTTTTAGTGTTTTCAGTAGGAAATGATTCAACTTCTCTGTAACTAACATCCACCTGTGTTTTATTGGAAAATGCTGGTTTGCAGTCCATCTTATGCTATGGGTAAACAAACTTTGCCGTTGAAATGTGTTTTTTTATTTAGCACTTTTTCACTCTCAATCTTTCTACTCTGCCGTTTTCTCAGAGCCAATGCGATGTAGATCCAGGCCCTTCATCGTCATCATCATATAATCATTGCCAGTGTCATCCCTAACCAGTCATTGTACTGGTAGCAATCTGGATAAACTTCACATTCAATATTCCACCCATAACGTGGCGATACAGACTTGATTTCATTTCATCATTTCATGCCTCTCTGGGCCTCATTTAAGCCCACAGCGCATCGGTGCCGGAGAGAAAGCAGACACTGTGCTCCCCCTGTTAATTACAGAGCTAACTCATTCAGTGTAACCCACACACACTCTCACACACGCCGTCATGCATGTCATCGCGCTTTCTGCCTTTTTTGTCTCCATTTCCAGCTCAGTGTTGATCGTGTCCACAAAGCCAGACAGTTTGCATGAAAACTGAATGTCCTCAGTTTCCTAACACACGATCACGTTGCTGTTTGATCCGACTGCTTCCACAGGCTCTCCACTGCCATCTATTTATCAACTCAACAGGGACTTTCATGGCTCTGTCCTTCAAACTAGTCTTTGAACTGGTGGCTGATGGAAAGCACTGAGATGAGAATAGAAGTGAGACAGATGATTAGGGTCAGTCAGCTTTCATAAATGCCTTTTAGATGGGATGATGATATCTGGGGGAGGAAGGGCTGCAGTGTTGCCAGCTACGTGTTGTTTTTGTGTGCATACATGTGTATAAGCCTCTTTCTGTTCTTGCATGACATTGCACACAACTTCAGACTGGGGTTTTATATGATAAGGCAATAAACAATTTTTTTTTTCTTCCAAAATAACATGTTTATTTACCTTTATGCTCATCCCGTATTGTCCAGTCTAGCTGATTTACATCCCACAAAGTCAAAGCCTTGGACAGAGATTTTCACTTGGAGTCAGTTTGTCTCAGGGCTCTAAGTGATTTAGTGAGACCATGATGGACCTCACTGTGATACAGATACATGTGCTGGCCACTGATGGGCATTACAATGCAGTTGCAACTTATCAGTTGCCTTACCGGACCCCCACATGCATAATTGCTGTATAAATGCTGCTTCACCTGACGAGCAGACATAGTCAAAGGAAGAATATTTCTGAACTAGTAACTCCATTCATAGCTAATGTTTTGGCTGTTTTTTTAGGATGAAATTGTGAAAAAAGGCTACAGTGCAAGAGACGTGAATGGGGCCACGCCTATGTCTTGGAAACTGGATGTTGTTGACTCAAACCCATTCAATTGTGATGGCATCAGTGGAAATAGGGTTGTTGTCTGCAAAATGTCCCGACCTGTTCATATCATTCATTATAATGTTTAAGATATTCTCTGGAGGCTGTCAGCAATCTGAATTTTTCAACGCAGATTGTTTTGATTAGACATTATTAGAAAACCGATCAAAAACAACAATTAATTTTTTTACACCTGGTGACAAGTGAATCGACAGTAAATGACCCGAATATAAGAGTTATTGAGGACTTTGAAGGAAAGCTTTTCACACCTTAAAATCAGACGCTGAAGGCAAAAACATAACGTGGCTTTTTTTTCACGCACCGATGAATTTGGAGAGTTTTGTCTGTTCTGCCGCCTGTTTGCAGACGAGTGGAAAAACACAGTAGACTCTGTACGCTTTCATAAAAACACACTCAGATGTTAGTTCAGCAGGTCTTATTACAGGCAGCCTTTAAGATGATTCGAACGATAGCTAATGTCTGTTCTACAGAGGTGTGATTCTGTAGATGGGGATAAGAAATTGGTGTAATCTACCACTTGCTCACATTGTGTCTGCTTATTTTTTTCAGTACTTCTGTCACTGTGTCAAAGACATTGTCTCTTGTACACTATATTCTGTCAGTTTAAATGTTTGTATTGTTTGAAGTGAGTGAGAAGGCGGCTTTGTCACACTGCTGCACTTTATCACTGAATCACTTCAGCAGAGCTTCTGTTTTTTTTTCTTGTTTTTTATTTTTGTCTTTTTCACGCTTTTAAATGTTGTCTCTCTCCTGTCTGTCTCCACTGCTTCAGGGGCCTGTTTGGGTAAGACCTTTTGCGTAACTCCCCATCCTCCAACTATCTGATTCTGTATCCATCTGCACACAGCCACACACACACACATCAGCACCGCTTGTGACATTCAGTATATATGCCCTGACAGTAGATGGTCTGCGTCAGAGAGAAGACGAAGCCGCAGTCTTTAAAGGGAAAGGTGTGTTGTTTCCACATCCCCCAAAGCACAGAATCTGGAGCAACAAACAGACTTCTTAGATCTTTATGATAACAAGGTCAGACAGAGTTCTTTGTGTGAAGACATCCCCCGTAAAATCATCCTTACAGTCAAACACGGTGATGGCATCATCATGTTGTGGGAATATAGTGTTTTTGCAGCAGGGCCTGAGAGACTTGGAAAAATGTAACATTTCCCTGAGTAATAACCGTTTTAGGATGAGAGGAAGATTTATATTTCATCGAGACAAAATCCTAAACTGTGCCTTCAGAAGAACCTGAACCCAGTGAAGCATCTGTGGAGCGACCCGAACATGAACGTGGACCTAACAATGTTTCAGAGTAGTCTTGACCTCCGTGCTGCCCTTATCTGTCTCAGTCCTGACATCCCCAGATTGCTTAAACTCCTGAATGTTTCTCTACTGCTTTCTTCATCACACTGTGTCTTTGCTTTCCTTTTCTTGCCAGATCTTCATTTGTCTGTACCTGTGTTTTACCGTCCCGCCGTCTTTGTTCTGTCCCCAGTGCGTTTCCTGTCTCCTGGTGAATCATAGATTAGAGAGGCTTTGTTACGGATGATCGTAGCTGTGTTAATGGGCGCCTCATGACGAGCCTCATGATGAGCACTAGTGGTAGCTGTAACAAGTATATATGCAGCAGGAAACTTCAGATGCAACTGTTACTGGAGGAGTGTGCTTTATTTGATATTATTAGATAAGATGCTGGTTGACAAGCATATTTTTTTTATATTTAGTCATTTTTTAGAGTTGCAGCAACTTTGTAAGAAGATGTTACCAAACTTTGAGATTACCACATTTGGACTATCACAATACCAGACCTTCTTTGGGGTTTCTCTTATAAAAGAGTTCCACCACATATATTCAGATTTTCAGTCTAATGAGACTATTACAACATCCCTGAGTACAGATAGAGAACCATTTAGAGTGTACTGCACACCGATGTACAGTATTTACAGTATAAGCTAAGTAAGCTCCCGGTGTGAATAAAAACATCAGTAAAGTCATGGGAAAACATTTGTGTCTCTCCTATGTGCTCGCGCTGTATCATCGTGTTAGTGACTGTGTGTGTGTGTGTGTCCATGAATACAGCTCCTGCCATTACGGAAACCTCCTCATGGATGAATGTCAGTGCTGCATTTTAAAATCCAAACACACGTTACTGACATTGTGTGTTGACACTGTGCAAGAGTGGACATTTTGATCGAATCACAGTTATTTTTCCAGTGTTACGAGTTGGGATTTTAATATGTTCTAAGTGTAAATGTCATCACTCACGTCCTCTCATTTTAAGTTCATAACAAAGGGAAGGAGGAAAAAAACTGCTGAGAGAAATGTCCACTGTTGCAAAATAAAAGCTTAGATGTTCCTTTCAGTTCATGGGGTTTGTCTTCGATGGCATAACATGACTTTTCTGTCTCTACTTTTTTTTTTATTTCTCATATCCTTCCCTTCCCCCACTATTACCTTCGTATCCCCCCCTTCGTCCCGTCAACCCACTGCACCTTCATCGATCTTCTCTCTAGTGACGGTGGCTTGGGCCAGTCTCAGGATGACAGCATCGTGGGCACCAAGCAGTGTCGTCACAGCGTGGCCATCATGCCCATTCCAGGCAACCTCTCATCCAGTAGCCCAGACCTGCTGCAGCCGGCGACGAGCGTCCTGGACTTCTCCAACCCTGCCGGTAAGAAACGCATGTGAAAACACATTTATAGCGTGTGAATCCAGGTGTGAAACATTCTACTACTGCCAACTGTTCGTAACAATACACTTACGCTAAGTTTACTGAAAGGATTTACTCGCAGTTTGTTGAAGTAAATTACCCTCATTTAAGAGGGTCAAAAGTAATGTGACAGTCGAGCTCTAAATAATGCGACTGCATATTGAAATGAAGCCATGACACTGCGATACAATAATGAAGCACTACACACTCAGTACCAGCCTAGAAGGAGTGTGTGACGTGGGAGAGGACACAGCTACTGACCCATGCTCCAGTAAATGAGAATAACACTTTCCTGCACGTGACTTAAAGATGACTCTCTCTCTCTCTGGATGTATTTGAGCCTTAGCCTTAGCCAACGAGCTTTGAAGTCATATGTTACGAAAAACAAGTCGGACTTCTGAAAGTGAAACTCGGACATCAAACACTAGATTCATTCACACATTTAACATTCACATTTGGGAACCTTAGCGCAGATACTGCGACTCCCAGGGAAGTAAAACTTTTACAAGTTTGGTGATGACGCCTCAGCTTTTCAGCCGTCTCGGTCACAGTTGAGGGCTTCTCCTCTGAAGCCGTTTGTCACACTTGACCCGACTCCTCGGCCTCACTGAACAGTGAAACGGATGTGGAGCAATGAACTCAGCAAGTACTGACAGACACTGAGCAAACAACAAGCTGTCATCGTTAAGCAGAGCACCTATATGAAGAGTTTACACAGCACAACTCTTTCTTTCCTCTGTTGTCCTTCTTCTTGAAATGCAGGAATTCTCCTAAAAACTCTTACTTGCGCTGCTGACGTCACAATTCTTTCATGAAAAGCAAGCTCATAGAGGCTTTAGCAAACCACACAAACTCACACAGACATGCACAAACATCTTTTCTCTGTATCACAGAGCTACGGCAGAATTGTTTCCGTCTGACAAGAAATTAACCTCCTGAGCCATTAGAGGACGTATTTAATCCTCTACTGTCTGAGGGGTTTCTGATCCCATAATTATTCAAACTAACAAGGAGGGCTCCCTGTGGATTTGTGTGCGTTATTTATGTGTGTGTGGTGAAAGGAGAGCAGGAAAGAAAGAGTAAAAAGGTGAAAGAGACATGGAGAGAAAGATCATTGGTCTTGATTTATTCCAGCAGCAGTTTGTCTGCGAGACAGACCCAAACACACAGGCATGCTCCTGCCTGTAGGTCACCAGTTTGCAAGCCTATACATCACATGTGCTTTTGTTGTGTATGACGGCACAAACACACAACCAGCCTGCATTAATCACCCTCCATCATATCAAGCTTCCTTTAGTTCTCGGGCCTCCCATTAGGTTTAATAGTAAAGCAAAGAGCAGCCTGCCGAAACAAAACCCCCTTTTCCAGATGCTCCGCAGAGTTTGTAATTCCCCCAACAAATCCCTGCTCGTATTTACATTAGCATAGAAATCCGAAGCAGAGAGGAACCCTTTGTCCCAACTTTTCTGGCTGCTAATTTTTTACATATCCTTTAATAATCTGCAAAGTTGTTCTTTCTTATTACTGCCATGGGTTTCACTGTAATTATTCACCTGTGTCATTTTTATGCAGATGATGCTGTCTTTACACAGCCGCATCCATCTCTTTTTAACCAAGTTATCAAATACGTTCCCCAATTAGATCATGATGGTAATAAATCTTTGTAACATCCTCAATTTTTCCAGCATGTGATAGACTTCATATGGTTTAAAAAATCCTTGTCAAGCATCTCAAGTTTGAACCATTTGGGAAATAAAGCATGAACAATAAGGCTGCTCTTCCTCTGAGGAATAATACGTAAGTTTTCTTTGGGGATTGCTGTTGATGTCTTGCCTCATGTTTGCTCAGTGGTTTGCTGTTTTCTCATACATGTAGCTCTGAGTGAAGCCGCTCTAAGATCCTCGGTTTTTGTTTTTGTTTTGTCTCACTGTTTTTCTTTTTCCTCTCTCCTCTTGCATCCCTGTAGCTGTGATTTTAAACAGATGTTTTAGTGTCGACATGTTGAGTCATACTCTGCCTCTCTGGTTTCCCATGAGCCGATTAACGCTGCAGTAGAAACTCCGCTGGTCTTTCCTCTTTTCTTCTGTCATGAAGTTTCCAGCCACTGTGTCTGTTTATGCTCCTGCCAAACTCTCCCTCTCATTCGTAATTACTGTGTTTTCTCTTTTCCTTCTCTGCTTGCCAAGCCCTGGGACTATACTGTAAGTATAAATATCTTCAGAGCCACTGTTTGTGTCTCCTTCTTCTTGTTGTTCACTATTGTTTTCCACATTGATCTTTTGACACTCTGCATTAGTAATTTGCACCCTTTAGGTTTGGTGTTTTAAAATGGTTTTCACATTTTAAGTAGATACCTCAGGGGTGAATTGATCACATTTGCCAATCAAACATGGAAACTGACACATTTTCATTTGTTAGATTTGATCCATGAAAGCCCCGGTGTTAAACCCACCTTCTAAACACTCAGGACTTCACGCCATCCTCTGCTCTAGGCACTTTCACATGTGATTTGTATCATCCGAATGCACGATGAATTGTCTGGGAAAAGCTGAGGCAAACATGAGAAAGAAGGGCAAAGAGAAGGAGGAGACTTGATGATAGAGGGAAGTGTGTGTGTGTCATCTCAGTGCTGTGTTTGGGGGGGGGGGGGGGGGGGACTTCTCCTCTTCCGAGTAACTCTGTTTGGCTTTACTCCATAAGTAATACACTATGGTGTTAATTGGTGTTAATAAAGATGAATGATACTTTATTAAAGATGGTAATTGATTGGATGTTTGGTGAGGACGCCATTGATCGTCCTCTCCAAACAGGTCACAGCTCATCCAGAGGATTACATATGATTACACCCCCCCAAGGATATGATAGCCAGCTATTTATCTGAGGGCTTCCCACACTCTAATCACAAATCACAGCTAATGAGGCACAAAGCATCTACCTTCCAGTCAGCCTGTGCTCCCAACCCTGCTGCACACAAACACAGAGCTACTCTCTACTGCAGCAGGGAAAGCTGCAGAGTGCAGCGTTTCTGTGCATATCCACATATTCAGCAGAAAACTCATTTGACTGTCACGCAAAAGTCTCTATGTCATGTGATAGAAATCATTGGACTTACGGTCCATAAAGAAGTCATTCATATGCAAGAAAAGCTTCTTATTTTAGAAACCAGCAAAGCAAAAGAGTGACGAAAAGATAATCGAAGGCACATTTTTCAGTGAAAAATCATAAATTAGCATTCGTTGTACATGGACAATATTACATGCCATTAAAACGTCAAAGAAACCTCCACTGAGACATCCTCTCTGTTGAGAAACAGAACAGAAAAACACAAAAAACAAAAATCTGATTAATCTCTGTCAAAATGCAAAGAGGAGACGGAAAATAGGAGAAACACGTTCCCAACGCTACCAGACAATTGGTTAATGGAGGCACCTGAGTCCTGTATGCGCGCACACACACACACACACACACACACTCACAGCTGATAATCTCCCTCTATAACAGTGTCGTTGATTTGTTTCTGCTTATTGTGCCGCTGTAATCATTATACTAACAGTTTTGTCATAAAAACACTCACACACCTAAAGTAACTTGTGCCTGCTTGTTTCTGTTTGATAAACAAGAAGTGATGTGTGAGTATTTGCATAAGCATGCACTGGAAAAAAGTCATGAGTCAAAGACACCCTTTATTTTTACCTGGGAGCCACTCTCTGCTCGTGATCTCCCTCCCCTTCCAGCCTTTTGTGCCTTTGCTTGATCTAACTGAACGAGCAAACACACACACACTGCATCCGTATAACAGCTTCATCTGGCCGTCGGACAATCTCTCCCCTTGTCACTGCGCTGCGATCGTTGCTCGTTCTGTTAAAGCTCTTTGGCTGCCTGTGGCTAATGGGCCATGCGCTCTTCCACACTCAAACATGATGAACTGTGCAGTTTCTCACTGAGAGGAAACTTCTGGAGCTTATATTAAATGTACTTATTTGTTTGTGCCCTACCTGTTTGGCATGCTTCTTTACTATACCTTTAACTCATCTGTTATTCTTTTAATGCTCAATTTTTTGTATTTCTGACTTTTTGTGTTTTATCTGAAGCTCTACGTCAAAAAGGCTGTACTGTCGTTGCTTACTGTTTTTTTTTTTTTTTGTGTAGTTTTACACATACCTTCATGTGTCAGCAGTTTGATGTTGTTGGCAAATGCTTAATGTTGGCTGAGTTGATTTTTTTTTTTTAAATCTAGGTTTATGTTGCACTAACTCTTTGATCCTTTGCCCATTTTCTCGACACCAGACAAGTTGGTCACCACAGCAAATCACTTCAGAACCTTAGTCTTGGCAACTGCAGGCTCTTATGGAGCAAATATTGAAAATTGGACATGGCAGCCATAACTTTACAGCCTTTCTACTGTTTTTTTTTTTACATTATTAGCATGTATTCAAAAGTAAATAATTGTTTTAAAGATATAAAAACTGCTTTCAGGTAACTGTTGTAGAAGTCGTTGCATTTGATTGATTTCTTGCAGCAACATTCTCTGCAGTAGCGGCTTCCTCATTATTTTAACACCGACTGATCCCCTCTCTCCCTCTCAGACATCCCAGACCAGGTTATTCGGGTGTTCAAAGCAGACCAGCAGAGCTGCTACATTATTATCAGCAAGGACACTACAGCCAAAGATGTCGTCGCACACGCGGTCAACGAGTTCGGCCTCATTGCAGCACCTGAAACCTACTCCCTGTGCGAGGTCTCAGTGAGCCCGGAAGGAGTAATAAAACAGCGTCGCCTGCCCGACCAACTGTCCAAACTGGCTGATCGGATTCAGCTCAACGGCAGGTAAGCAACACAAATACTGCACTGGTGTTGAACCTCATATTTCGGATACTTCCTGTAGTTTTGCAGATTGTGTTTTAGAGTCACATAGATGGTGGTTGTCAGCAGTTTTTTTTTTTCTTTTCTTTTTTTTTTACCATAGTGAGCACAATTTTTGAAGATTTTATAGCATTTCAAAAGACAACAAACAAGAACAGTTGGATGAACAGGAAGCAACAAGGTTTCGTGGTCAGGGAAGCATGTTGGTCAAGGAAAAAGGAGTGAATTTGGACTTAAAGCTCATCCGCAGTGGGGAATGTTGGACAGAAAACAGCTGGAAGTAGAACACAGGATCTGAGAATTTCTATAAGCCCCTGTTGTGTTGAAGACTTGAATGAGTAAACCAAAGCCCAGAGCCCCGAGACGTGAAGAATGTTCCCTTCTTTTCTTTTCTTTTTTAAGATATTTCTGGGTCAGTTAAAATGATGAAAGTTCACACAGGCCTCATTGTTTTGTACAACTACAGTTTTACAACACTTTCCTGAACAAAAAAGTCATCCATATCTTTCACTCAATGGCCCCGTCTGCTTGGGTCCAGCTCGGTTAGAGGGCCGATCATGTCCAGTATGTTTTTATAGATCCTTCTCATGGAGTTGTTCTCAGCTCCTGAGAACTTTTCTGTGACACACTTAATTCACTTAACATTGCTAAGCTGCACAGCTTGAATGCAAAGCAGCTGGAGTCTAGCCACTGAGGAGAATGCTATGTCCACTTCTTGTATACAGACTGTGTACATTAACCTTTAAGAATTCTTTGAAAAGTTTGATTCTGTAGACTATTGGCCTTTGTTTGCTGGTTTGTTTCCTTTAGCTCACCTAGTTTTTCCCTTTCACATGTCACTCACATGTTTGTTAAAAAACCTGTAGTTGTTCATCTTGATGCTCAACACATTCACTTTTAAATTGAAAGTTCGCAGGACAGCGAGGAAAATTGGACTGCAACCCCAGAGTCTGCCTTAAAATGACTCCTCCATCAGTTTTTCACGGTTTCTCCCTCTCTTTTCGTCTCCTGTGGTCCCTCATCGGTCTCCTGCCAACTACACTGGCATGAATTTTTCATCTTCTGTCAGGGGCGGAGGCTTCTGCAGACAGCATGGCATGTCTGGAATTATTCATAGGCACACACACACAAGCACATCTGAAGGTATAGATACACTCACCTATGCTAAGTCGTATGTCTACAGATATTTAAATACTGTCTTTACACACCTGAGGGTATTAAAATGCAAACACACACTGAGAAGCAGTGAGATAGACTCAAACACACGAGGATGATGTCCTTCACATTTGGCGACACTCTCAGTCTTTCCTATAGTGGTAGTTTGGCAGTATTTATTACATGCATGACGTGTCAGAAGGCACGTATTCAGAATGTCCAGCAGACGTTGTGTTTAGCAGAGGCAGTTGGGAAATGTATTTCTGCCTCTCTGTATCTGTGCCCCTCTGGCTCTAATGCTCTGCGGCTGGAGATTGACTGAAGGTCTGGGAGGGGGCAAAATACACATAGATGCAGCAAAGGGATCCTAACCTCATCACACACAGACACACACCATAAACGCTTATGTACAGTGGCTGTGTTCCAATCTTTTAGCCTGGCTTGATTTCCCACCACTTTGTCAGTCATTCATTGAGACTCGGTGTCTCTTCATGACTCTCCTTTTCTCACATTCTAGTCTACACTCTCAAGGATCTTAACTCCTCTCTACGCCTCCTCTTGTCCCCACGTCTTTTTTTTTTTTATTACTTTTTCCATATTTAATTTCTATCTTATATCTTGCTTCATCTCCTGTTTTTCTATTTTTATTCCTTGTCCCCTCCCTCCCCCCTCCTGTATTGGGGGAGTTACAGAAGACTTCCTCTACACACAGGAAGTCCTAAAATGTCATAAAACTGTATATATAAATGAAGCTTTTCGAGTCATCTCTTCCTCTGTTGAGCGCTGAAACGTTGGTATTTTTTGTTAAATGTGAAACGCACCTCATGCTTTATCCTAAATGTAAATTTAACTTGAACTTATTGCAGCCTGTTCTTCTTTTCTCCAACTCGTCTGACAGAGTAATGGCATAATTTAGAGTTATGTTCATGCTAACACTTTACTCTTGAGGACTACCCACTCTGGGCCCTTAAGTTCTGCATTCCAAGATGAACACATTACAGCTCCATTAGAGTGGAAGCAGGAGGGAGAGATTCATAAACACAGAAGCACATTAGGAGTAAGAGATGGCCTACTGCTGAATGCTTTCACAGAAGACTCTGAGGTCAGGCTTGAGGAGGATTAGCTCTCACTCAGACACCTGTCGTCTTGTTTTCCTTTGCTGCAAACCCCTCTTTGCACTCTTTCTTTTCTTCACCTCATTGTGAAACACGATCTATCAACACCTTCAATGTCAGAGTTTGTGTTGTTTTTTTTTACCTTTAACCTTAAAGTGAAATGTGGATAAAATGAAGATTAAACAGGGTTTTTGTGTGTGCTGAAGATTAGAGAGGCTGAAAAAAGTGAATCATGTCCGCCTACCTGCAGCCTGTCATGGAGCATCTGAGGTTTGCTGCAGATGTAGTAGCTACTGTGCTAAAAATACACAGAGACTATATCCTTTTCAAGTTGTTTTAGATCCTGTATCCTGTACTCTGTTCTGTCCCTCAGAAGAAGAAACTTTTTTTATTTGGTAAATTGCCAGTCGAAGTCTGGAAGTCAGAGACTGCATTAGTCCTGACGACTCCAGACCAGAGCTGTATCTGTGATAACCAATGCTCCCACTACCTCATCTCATCCTCTGTCAATCTTGTTCTTCTTTTTCTGAAGGTACTACCTGAAGAACAACATGGAGACTGAGACATTATGTTCAGACGATGACGCTCAAGACCTCCTCAGAGAGAGTCAGATCTCTCTGCTGCAGCTCAGCACCATGGAGGTCGCTGCCCAGCTCTCCATGAGGGACTTTGAACTCTTCAGGAACATCGAATCCACAGAGTAATACAGCTTGTCTTTATGAGCCCTGATGGCTTTGTTTTTGCTGCTAAATGTTTCCCCCCCTAAACTGAGGAAATTCTACTGTTGTATGCAGTTATTTAAACGTCTCTGTCCTGGTCCTCAGGTACGTGGACAACTTATTTAAACTAGACTCCTCCGCTGGAAGTGGACACCTGAAAAAGTTTGAGGAGGTGATAAACCAGGAGACCTTCTGGGTAGCCACAGAGATCTTAAAGGAGCCCAACGCCCTGAAGAGGATGAAGACCATCAAGCACTTCATTAAGATCGCCCTGCACTGCAGAGAGTGCAAGAACTTTAACTCCATGTTCGCTATTATCAGGTGGGCTCAGTTTAGATAGAGTGTGTGTGTGTATGTGCGTGTTCTAGTTTCTGCTTCACCGGTATTATGGTGGATGCATCAAAGAAGAGATTCTTATTCTGTGATGACAGCTACTTCATCTCCACTGACAGCACTTGTCACTTGTACCAAATTAACTTTGGCGGCTGACTTTCCTCTCGTCGTTCTCAGAAGACAAACTTCATCCTCTCCCCTCTCCCTCCTGCTTGTTCATTTAATCAGCTGTGATTCTCCCCGACCACACAGTCTGCCTCTGCCAACCCCAGCCAGCTTTTAAAGGGGGACTCTGTTATACTGATTGTTTGTTGAGATCATTGTGGCCTGCTGGTCCCTGTGGGTTGGCTCTTGATGGCTGTTTGAGGTGAGGGAGATAATGTGGTTGTGTTATTAGGGATGAAACCTGCATGAAGGGAGAGAAGTCGGTGTTGCGCAGAATTTAATGTGGAAAAGATCAACTTGAATGCACCAGCGTCTTTCTATATGAGCATGTTAAAGTCTGTGCATGTACGCTGCTGTGAGTATGTGGGACTTGTTCTAGTTTTAATTTGAGACCTTTGAAAGAAACGTGCGTGGCAGAGATGAAATCAAATGAAACAAAAGGCAGCAAGATGAAAAGTAAATGCGCTGCATTACATACTATAATGTCACTCTGCCATTTCTGAAAAGAAAGCTAAAAATCCAGGGGCCAGCTTTGGGCACTCACAATTTCAGTTTTTAATTTCCCTTAGGACCCCGGGCCTCAGGGCTGTTGTCAACTTTACCTGCTTCATGATCTGCAAAGTTGTTTACCAGCCAGGATCTCTTCTGTTTTCTCTGTTTATCAGAAAGCACAATCCTAAATTTCCTGCTTCATAATCTGCAAAGTTGTTTACCAGCCAGGATCTCTTCTGTTTTCTCTGTTTATCAGAAAGTACAATCCAAGTTTCATACTTGCACAGATGATACAGCTGTCTCTTAGTCTTTGGCAAAAGTCAAATCTAGAAGTTGATTGTCATAGATTTCAAGTTTATATTAGAGGACATCAAAGAAAGAAATAGCTAAAAATGAAGACTCCTGCCATAGAATGAAATAACGAGATGAACTAAACAAACACAAGAATTGCACTTATTAAGAAAATGTATTTATGTTGCACAATGTTACTGAGAGCTTTACAAGAAGAAATAAACCCAGAATAAAAGACAGAGACAGAAAAATTAATCAAAATCTAACATTTCATAAAATGAAATAAAAGCAAACGAGGCTAGAAAAATGAGGATTAGGCCTAATAACCTGTTCACTGGAGAAGTTGAGAAAATAAATATGCTGACACAGCAGTATTGTCACTTTACTACCAGACTATAAGTACGAGGAGTGGGCCAAAACATTTCCTCCTAATTTTTTTATTCTAAGCATTTGGAAAATGTCACGAGGTTAAGAACAGATTGTGGGGAAAAATTCTCAAGTGATGGTCCAGTGTAAGGAAGCACTGAGGCGGTTTCCCTTAGACCAGTTGTTTTCATGGTCATTTCACTCAGTGCTGCTCAACCAATCCCTGCATCTGGTCCTGGCAACTCCTAATTCCCACTCCATGTTGGCCCATGCAAAAGATTCCCAGTCTTAAGAGTGATTATTCAAAACCATTGTGTCGTGTCCTCTGAAGCAAATCTGGGCTTTAGGGATTCTTTGAAATGTTCTCTTTCAGTCTACATGAGAAATAAGAGGATCTACTGTTCACTCTTACTGCAGCACTAATTGAAAAGTTAATAAAAGAGGTCCTCTTTTTTTCACTTGATAAAATGCAATTTAACATTCAGAAATCAGACAAATGACCTTTTATTCAACACTATTTGGTCTGTTTGCATTAACAGATTCATTCTGCTCTGTGTATACAGCGGGATTATTTATATGATGTTAGTAGGTAATCAAAATATTGTGCCGATTATCTGTTAATGGCGAGTAATCTGCCTGATTAATTGGTAAACATAATAATCTGTGTGCTTCTACTTTTTTCTACTATACAACATTGCCTTTTGTTAAATGTTCCATGGACCAGAGTAAGCGTCTCTCTTTCAGTAGCAAGCAATCCACTTGGTATGTTGGACAGCACTTGCAATCTGAAGCTGCAGTTCAAGGATCTCAGCAGTCTGATGATCCTTTGTTGGCTGCTGTGGAATTGACTTTAGAGCTGAAGTGTCTGACCTCAACGTCCCTTCACACTTCTTTTCCCAGCAGGATTTCTTCGCACATATGGCTCTCTGATGCATAACCTGCCAGATGACAGGGGCACGGCTGCTGCGGCGGCTGTGGGTCCATGAGAAACACGACACACGGGGTTTCCTATGTGTTTTTGTTTGTTTTTTAACAGCAAGCCTCACCCTGAATGAAATGAATTACAAAGAAAACTAAGCTACACTACATTTGCAGCTTTTTTTCGACCCCAAGTGTTAACTATGACTTTAAACTGATGACTGATGAAAGATATTTGAGAAACAAAGTGTCTTTTTGGGACCTCTTTCACTGAAGCTAAGTAGTTCAAAAAGTAGGAATTATATTCATGACAGCAGGGGTAGAGTTAAATGAAAATCTTTTTTCTTCTTTACCCTTGTTTCCCATCGCTGCTCCCTCGTGGTTTTCCCTCTTGTGTTCACACCATAACCCATTTATCTCCGCCTCTGTGCCCCTCTTCTCCCCCACCCTCCCTGCTCCCATTCCTCCTCTCGCACAGCGGGCTGAATTTGGCACCGGTGGCTCGGCTGCGGAGCTCGTGGGAGAAATTGCCCAGTAAGTACGAGAAGCTCTTCGGGGACCTGCAGGACATCTTCGACCCATCCAGGAACATGGCCAAGTACCGCAACGTGCTGAGCAGCCAGAGCATGCAGCCGCCCATCATTCCTCTGTTCCCAGTGGTCAAGAAGGACCTCACCTTCTTACATGAAGGTAGAGAATGAAAAAGTTTCTTACGGTTCCTGTTTGACCAAATTAGCCATTCACATGTTGTCCCGTGCGTGTCTTTTGGAAGCTCAATAGCTCAGGTTATTTTGTTCAGCTTCATGTCGCCTACTTCCTCTGTGTAGTGCAAAAGGTCAAACTCAGGTTCAATCTGGAGACTCACTTCTGCTTAAGGCTTCCCCATCTTGCTTGTTTTTATATATCAGACTAAGTTGACTCAAAACTACACAAACAAACTTCTCCTTAAAGGCTTTCTGTGAAATAAGAATATTGATGGTTGAATCGGAAAGCTTCCCTAGTTGTGCAAGTTGCAAAAAAAAAACAACCTAAGATTGCCATGGGTGCCTACATATGAAAGAAGGACTTTGATCTCTTGCAGCAATAACAAGAAAGAAAGAATAAAGAGATTCTCACTTTGAAGAATGTTCTTGCAAAATGCGCTTTAAGTGTCCCATGATATTAATCATTTATACAATGCTGACAGCTCACTGCATGCTTGATTGTTGTGCTTTCTTTGTGTGTGCATGTGATTCTGTCCTCTCAGGCAATGACTCCAACGTCGACGGCCTTGTGAACTTTGAGAAGCTGAGGATGATTGCCAAGGAGATCAGACATGTGGTGCGGATGACCTCAGCCAACATGGACCCTGCCCTCATGTTCAGACAGAGGTCGGTTGTTACATAAAATGCCAGTACAATAGCACTACTCCTACAATAACCTTTTTGCTTTTTGATTTGAATGCAAATGGAGCTGGATAAGGAACAGTTGCTCATTACATGGCTCAGAAATTCTCACAGGACACACACACTAGTTAGTTTGCATAGTCTGACTATCTCCAATTAACTTACTGTCTAACATAAGCCAAATCGTGCGGATGTATTCAGCATTCCTATCTTCCTTCGTGCTTGTGTGTCTTTGAAACTGGCTCTTCCTGTTTGTCATCAGCCAGAATGCAGCAAATTTCTCAAACTGAGAATGCAGAAATGCCAGTATAGCAATGTTGATGTTAGGTTTTCAAAAACTTTACCTCTGAAGGCTACAGATGTTGGCAAAAAGGGAACCACAGCTACCATACCTCCACTGGCCATCCTGGATCCCTCACCAATGGGATCGGGCACACACTAGAGGTCTGGTCCGATCAATTCCCATTTGCTTCCTGTCTGGTTCGTGGCCTTCTGTGTTTGGATTACATTCCTCAGCTGGAATGTAACCACCTGAGAACACAAGTCATGAACCGAAAGGAACTGGAGGTGGAATTGATGCCAGCCACAGTGTGTAGTTTTTGTCACTCAGTTTTGTGTGTGTTTATCACAGTCTGTCACTGCTGCAGTGCATGACTGCCCCCTGCAGACACTCCCTTCAAACTGCAACTCAAAACATCACAGGAGATACTTAAACTTAAATGCTCGATGTGTTGGTTATGCTTGGAATAGTGTTGGTTTAACACCCTATCATATATGTAATATTTTGATATTGTAACACAACAACCTGCTGTTGTGGGTCCATGATATACGAGGCCATAACACACACACAGTTTAGGTTGAAATGGGGAGATGTCCCTCATCTGGTGTCTTCCCATCTCCAGTCATTTCCTGTTTGTTTGTGGCATGAACTCTACATAGTCTTGTCTCCTCCTCCCCCAATCCTTTAACTTGTCTCTAAGTCACGCTTCAATCTTCACGCCTCTTGCTTGCAGGAAGAAGAGGTGGAAGAGTTTAGGGTAAGTTTGTCCCGGTCACCAGATTGGACCGGCAGAAATTCCATCCACCCTGCATCCCCACCGCCATAAACTCTGCATGTCTCATGTGTGTCTGCCTGTGCTTCTGTGTGATTAACCCCTCCATTTGCAGTGTCCATTCACACAAACCATACTGAAGTCCATCACTGATCCATTAACCGTCTGCTGTGTTCATAAGATTTTAGGTTTGAGTCATATAGTAGCTTGAAATGATACTTATTTATGGCATAACTGTCATGAATGTGTTTAATGTAATCCTGTCTGTTAGCAAAGAATACAAGTATAAGGCAGTCCAAACGTGGCTGCATATAGCTGCTTGATTAACTTGAAAGGAAAAAAACATAGATACAGTTTTCTCCTCCCATGTGTATTTAGCCTTATTTAGAGCTTCTGATACTTTTTCAGAACTGCTTCAGCCAAGGTTCCAAGCCAGTTGAGATGATATTCAAACCTAGGCCCAACACCAACTACTGGCCCTATCGCTCTGTTTTTTAGGTGAAAGGGGAAGCACCTTTTCCATCTGGGGATCAAGGATTGGTGGTCATCTAGCCCTTCATCTGGAGCATTGGTGGCCATTTGGTCGGCAATGAGGACCACGACTCTTTGCTTTCCAGAACAAGAATAGAAGGGAGGGGTTGGGACAAAGGGAGGAATAGGGATAAGGCCTAAAAGACGTGAATAAGTTGCAATCGTAGACCGATCAGAGACAAACCACACCTGTAACTATGACAACCATACCTCTGAAGAGGCTCTGAATCCCTGCACTCACTGCACACGCTCTTTGTTGTCCTGCTGTGACAGAAATGATTTGCTGTGGAAATCTGTGGCAATGAATGGCAAAAATACGAGACCCAGATTTCTCCTCTGAGAAGGTGTGAAAACTAACACCAGAAGTTTGCATGCTTGTGTTTTTTCACTGCTGACTGAAGGTGAACTTTGTAGGGCCCATTTCTTCTGCTCATTCTAAATTTAAGATGGCACAATTATTTTCATTTTCACACAAATTAGAACATGTTTATATTGCATTTTTAACAATAGGTCACCTCAAATATAAGGCTAAAACTCCATCTGCTGCTGAAAATCATGTTACACGACTGAAAGCTTCGGACTGAACTTGAACCTTGGCTAAAAGCTTTATAGGACAAAAGATCAAATAAACTGTGGCGAGTATTTGCAGATACTATTTGACTCAGGTTTGGTGTTTGTTCATATCTGCATCCCTCCATAATATTCCTCATGTTAAATACTGTGCATCTGTTGTTTCCTAACCCTTTTTGCCTCCATCTGACAGAATGTTCTGCTGTTCTGTACTGTGATAGCATGGCACATTAGGGAGCGCTGCCTCCCTGCCAGTTGCATGGTCCTGTTTTAAAATGCTATGCTCCAAAACAAAGACAGATGTGCAGATTTTACAGTATAAGTGGACATTTATCTTTTTTTTTTTTAAAAGCAGGCCTTCTTGTTTTATGTGGTTGTACTGATTGATATTTATTCATTCCCTCTCTCAATCTGCCTCTGTCTTTATATTTCTTCTTGCATTTCTCCTCCTCCTCCATTGTCATCCACTCGCTCCGACTCTATCCTCCTCAATCTTTTATCTCCTCCACCTCTTTCAATTCCACGCTTCTCTCTTCCTCCTCCTGTTTCTTCCCCTCATCAGATCTTTAAGTCAGGGCAGCACCAACTCCAATATGCTGGATGTGCAGGGTGGAGCCCACAAGAAGCGAGTCCGTCGCAGCTCTCTCCTCAACGCTAAGAAGCTATATGAAGACGCTCAGATGGCCAGAAAGGTGAAGCAGTACCTCTCCAACCTCACAGTGGAGATAGATGAGGAGAAACACCAAATTATGTCCCTGCAGTGCGAGCCATCCTACAGCACCCGTGAGTAACACAGGATCTGAGACTGTCACACTGACTGAATCCATTTTTGATGTAACATTAACATTAATAACTCTCGGTGCCTTTTCTAGCCTGCACTGCCACCTAGTGTTTCCTGCAGAAAATAGCAGGAGGATATTGAAGCAGTCTGCTGACAGAAACTGCTGTTTCGTCCCATCCCTCTTTAAACCATCACATGAGCACATGTTAATAATTTTTTTCTTTAAAGGGAAGCCTAAATGCCAAAATATTTCACCTTCACATGAGCCATCCTGTGTTACTGTGTAAAGAGGAATTTATCAGAACCCCCCCCCCGGCATTATTTTGCTTTTGGTCACTTACTTTGATCTGTTGTTGTAATTATGTTAATAAAGGTTTCATCAGATCAGGTTTCATTAAAATCCATGATTTTAAACATCAGTTTTCAGTAGAAACAAGTAGGCTGTAAAGATGTTCGACATTTGTTAGGAAAATCATGTCCCCTTCAGGGAGCTATCTTGATTGAGATCCTGTCAACTGTCATATCTCACACTGAAAGGTCAGTATGAAAGCCAACATCTTCTTAACGTGCATTTTTCGTCTCCCGCCTTGTTGTCAGTGAGCAAGAACCTGAACGAGAGACGATCCACTAAGTCGGACATGTCTCCGGTGTCTCTGCGCTCAGCTCTACCCTCAGGAAAAGCTCAAAACAGGGTGTCACAAGTCCTTCAGGTCCAGGTTCCATTGAACCCTCTACGGAAAAAGAGCACAGCCAAGGACATCGGCACACCAAGTGAGTACACCTGAGCTAGAATTTGAACTGTGTTTTACTTCTTTATACTCTGTCTACTTGCAATGTGCAAGTTGTGAACCAACTCTCAGGTTTGTTTCTTCTTTCTTTCCGTTAGACTCCAACTCTCCCCAGGTGGTGAAGAAACCCCCAGTGCCCTCGTGCGATGAGTGGAACACCAAGAGACCATCTGATGACACCGTTTCCACCATCTCATCCCTTCACTCCAGCCCTACGGTGTCACCCCAGGGCTCCCCACGCAAAGGTCTGAAACGCTAATTTTCCACATTTTCTTTTCTGCTGGATGAAGAGTTGTCATTTATAAGGCACTTTAATGTTGTAACAACAGCATGCATTTTAACCTCCTCTTTTCACAATTTTTTCCCATTTCAGTGGGAGGGGCAGCAAAGTCCCAGAACTCCAGCCAGATGAACTTATCGGGATCCTCGTCTTCACTGACCAGTGACGCCAGCACAAAGACGGGCACCATCAGCCTGCGCAGCTATGGCATAGGTGGGGCTCTCCTCCACAAGAGGATCCTACTGATGACCAGGCAGCACAGCCAAGAGAGCAGCAGGGAAAGAGAGACAGAGCAGGAAGCAAGAACTGAGGAGATGATGCAGGAGGAGACAGAGGCAGCTCAGGGAAACTTGTGTTTGTCAGAGCAAAGGAGAGGAAGATCCAGGCAGCAGGGCAAACAGGGTGTTCAGACAGATGCAGGGACGGTGATACAGATGCCAGGAGCAGGAAGCCCAGCAGAGAATTACCTGAGAGCACATAGAGAGGCTCCCATGGTCCACTCTGGATCTCTGCCCAGATCACCAGGGTTGGAACTCATGACTTTATCACCTCCTCCCACTCCCCATTTCAAGAGACCCAAACCCCCGGTGTCACCCATCAGGACGAGGCTGATGTCACCCCTCAGAATACTGAGGGAAAGAAGTCAGTCCAGGGAGAGACCACATCTGAACATTAGGGAAGGAACAGAAGTGACTGTTCCGTCCTCACCTCAGGATGAGACAAAAGGCCAGGCAGAGCAGAGAGCCAGGAGATCAGTCAGCCCCAACCCCTTCCTCTGGCTGTGCAGAGACAGGCACACCAGGAGAAAGACAGTCTGAGCCACTTAGAGTAAAATTAGAGCTCAAAAAATGAGAGACTCTTCTTATATTTGCTGAGAATTTGAATATAAATACGACTGAGTTTGTTAGTTGATGACATTTGATTTTCAGGAATCGCAGAAACATCACTGATGTACAGCAGTGCTGTAGTGCATTGAGTCTCTCATAATTGTCATCTGATTTTCATGAATTTTAGTTTGTTGTTAGGGCGGGAAATTGGATATCATGCTATTTACTATTTAGATTTACCTTCAGTTACTGTGGGTAGAGCTAATATACCTGTTAAATAGCCACAGCTTGGAGTACTCAGATGTTTTAACATTTATTTAGTCTTTCAGTCTCGTTCTGTTGAGTTCCTCGAGCATTTGATTGTGTGCTGAATGCCATGAATTTTTGTAAGTGTAGTAAAAGTCATTCACTTTAACAGTTTAACCAGAAAATAAGGGTAATTGTCTCCATGAAATACATTTTTACAACAGAAAACTTCATTGACAGTTGCAGGTTGTAGTTTCTTTAGCCAGCACGTTCATTTTATTCCTCAATTACAGTTGATCTGGTTCTCCATGGTTTTGTAATATAAAGTTTAAGCTGTGACTTAAATGATGTTTCACAGTCATTTCGACACAATCGACACAGTCTCCGTGAGTTTAACTTCACACAGCAAAAGTAGTCAGCCTCACCTGCTGTGTTGTACTCGAGTTAAAGGACTCGAGGTTCACAGAGGAATAAGAAGAGCTTATTCTGGCGCCTGGGTGATTTGACGGCAGGTATTGTAAAGTATTCCCCGTAGAACAATCAACAGATGAAAGGTTGGATCCAGCTTTACATTGACATTCTCTGGGTTTGTCTGCAAAACCTATTATTGCTACTCAGTGTAGAAATATCAACATTCATGCTATGATGCTGTGCTGTATATCTTAACGTTTTTCCTTAATGCAATACACAGTTTCCCTTAACTTCAGGTCTGAGCGTCTAAAATGCTCCTCTCTGCAGGCTATGCCCTCCTCCCGACTGGTAAAGCGGACAACCTGTCGGACTCGAGTCACAGCGAGATCTCCTCTCGCTCCAGTATCTGTTCAGTGGACTCTGTGCCGGCCCCTGGGCCTGAGGACCGATGTAACAAGACCTGTACAACTACTGCTGCCCCTGTTCCTCCTACTACTGCTACAACAGCTTCTGCGGTTGCTGAGAGCTCAGCAGCATCACAGGCACACCTAAATGAAAATTACTGCCAGCCCAGCACAAGGTGATTAGCTTCAATTTGGTTCATTATATCTAATGTCTGCTAAAACGATTTAGGTCGAAGACATTGCTTGTAATTTGAAAGTCATAATGAGATGAACAGATGGGTTTTTAACATTGAGGTCTTTACATTTTGTCAGGCATACAACACCTGCTCTCACAATGACGTGTAACGTATTGTTGGGCTGGTAAGAAAGTTGTTGTCAAGAAAGTTTACAATCCTCTGACACCATACAAATACTTTTTGTTGTGTCAGTTATTGTGTCTGGATCCCTGTCGACTCCCATCACACTTCACCCTAAGTTATTTGCTTTGAGAGCCACAGCATGTGAAGACGCGGCAGACTGATTTGACAGCAGTTCAGCTCGTCTGAAGGACGTTTGAGAACACGAAAAACTTCTCTGCTACATGGCCCAGATAGTTGACAGCAAAGTGTCTTTTTCTTTTTTTTTTTCTTTTTTTACAGCCATGACTCCTGTCTCCATCCTCCACAAACTTTGTCACAAACAAATCCTTGGGTACACCATCTGCTTCTATCCGCTCCTCCTCATTTCCTCCCCAGCTGCTTTCCAATTACGTCCCTTCCTTATTAAAAGTCCACGAACAGGAAGTTGTAAAAAAAATAACAGCTTTTTATTAGCATCCCACGTTTACTGCCCTCCTCTCTCCTCCTTTTATCCGCGAACAAGGAATCGTTTTTCACGCAGGCGGCTTTTTAATCTGGCTGAGTAAACAACTCTGCGTTTTTTTATTGTCTGCTGTTTGTTTATTGTTTCTTCATGATCAGGCCATTCTGTCCCATAAACACGAGACTAGAATACCTCCCTGTCTGATATATTACCTCGACAGCCTTGCTGTATAATACCAACCTGTTTTATGAAATATTTCCCAGTTTCATTGAGTGGCTTGTCTGTCCTGTAAAACGGTGCCAGTGAATCAAACCCAAGCTGAGATGAGTCGCTTTTTCCACGTATAATTCATTCAAGTCAGACTCCGTGATCTGTCATGCAGAACACGCTGTCATATTTTTGTATTGTCCTTTCTGCAACATCAAACTTTATCCTCCTCCGTTGTCTTCTTCTCGCTTTTTTCTCTCATTTCATTATTGGTTCATTTCTCTCCGTGGTGTTTGATGCACGGAACAACACGCCATCCTTCCCTTTCTTTTCCAAGTAGTCTTTGCACAGCCCAGAGACGTGCAGGGGGGGGGGGGGTTATTGTCTTGGCTGTTGGGGCCTCTCAAACAAGTCTTATGAAGTTAATTTTCAGTTGTGCTCTGAGGAATCCTGCTTCCATCCATCTGATGACACATAGACACAATGTAAAGGAACCAAAGTTCTCGAACCTTCTCGAAACTCTTCCTTGCAGACCTGCTACCTGGGGCTGTGTCCTCATGGCTGATGCAGGCCTGCAGCTGGTGTGTGTCATTAAGTTGAGCTGTGCAGCAGGTCAGAGTGTGCCGCAGTGAGGCGAGGCAGAGTGGTTTCCTTCTGAACTGCACCTCTTGATCTTTATAGTATTTTTTTGACAGTTGCTTTGAAGATTTTTCCTTCCTGTCTCAAAACTGACAGTTTTTTTTTCTTGGATCAGTTTCTTCTGTTTCTTCTTTTCTTTGAAAAACTTTTTAAATGATTGCTGAGGGTCTCGATGGGAGGGGGGGGAGCAGTTCTGGCATTCCTCAACTCTAGTGTACGTCAGCTTACTTATTTTTAGAGGATGCTGTATCATGTACATATACCTAGTTTTGGATCCTAATTATGTCTGTGAATATATTGAGGATTTGACATTTGCCAGTAAAGAACTGCAGCTACTATCTTTTCATTGAAGTACAGACCTGATCACAGAGTAATACACAGAAGGTTTTGTGGTTTTGATTTTGGATTTGAGAATGCATCATAAAAGAAGCAGAAATCTATGAGTAAAAATTTGAGGGTATGAGAGTTGATGGGACACCTGATCAAACACTGCTGTGAGGCGTTCATTTTCATATCAGTGTGTGAATGATTGTTATTGTTTGCTTTTGTTTATTTGCCTCAATAAGATGTCATATTTTTCCAGTTGTCTGTTGCACATACTGGGGTTTAACAGCTCTTTTTTTGTGCGTTCTTTTTTTATTCATGGTAGTTCTTCACCGTTGGCTCGAGGATACGCCGCACGAGGCTGCACCTTCGCCTCCTCCAACTCGACGGAGGAGCTGACCCCGGACCACGCTTCTCTGGACTCTGTAGCTGACAGTGGGCGCGGCAGCTGGACGTCCTGCTCCTCCAACTCTCATGACTCCTTCCAGAGCCTCCCCGCCTCCTCCTGCCGGCCATGGGACCACGGCATCCACGGTCACCCGCTCTCTCTGCCACACACACACTTGGGCGGCTTCAAGCACACGCAGCTGGCCAGGCCAGCAGCGGAGGTGGAGGCCGCCAGGCCGGCGTGGGCCAGCGAGGAGTCCGCTAAGCAGCACTCCAGAGACTCCAGCTCAGATCTGTCCAGTCAGTTACGGCAGAGCTGGGCGTCGTCCAGCTCGCTTTCAGACAACTATGAGGGGAATTACGGAACTGTGAAGCGGCGAAACACCTCGGAGCACCCCTCCTCGCCAGTCAACGAGGAAGGAGGGCAAAGCACGGACCCTGCCTACAAAACGGTGACATCAAGCACAGAGAAGGGCCTGATAGGTGAGGGGACAGGTTGCAAGTTTGATTCCCTGTAAATGGTGTAGCAGCAGTTTAATTCAACTGTTGCTGCGCATGTGAGTCTGTTGAGGCAGTTCACTTTGTCACGTGGAGTTTCTTTAGTATGCTTTTACTTCATCTGAGTATCAGGATGGCTCACATGCTGCCACCGAAGTTAGTTTAATGTCATTTTAGATGAATTACTGCAGCTTTTTCTTTTTTCCTTGCTGTTATGATGGAGGGAACAGGTGGCAAGCGCTCCATTCCTTAGATGTTAAATCTCATTCTTGTTGCTGTTGGCTCCCCATCTGACAGGAGTTATGGAGCATACTCATCAGCCATGATGTTAATCTGCTTGGGAGACGTTGTTAGTTTCATGAGGATAACAAAATCTTTTTTGTATTTATAGGATAGTTTCCACAGAGTTGTTGAACAGGTGTTCATCCACTGTCGAAACCGTGTTTTAGTAGAGATAATGATAAGTAGTTGGTCTTTGTCTGCCTGCATCACATCGAAGGTTAGACTTTTTTCTATGAACAGATATTTTTAGATTTTGGGCCTGTTGGGCCGATTTGATGTTTTCTAAAAGGATTACTCGGTTATGAGATAAATAACAGAAACGTTATTAGTTGCCATTATAGCTGTGTCTGTACACACTGCAGCCATCCATCTCATTGTATGTCATATATTTTCCTTTTAATTTTCACCATGTTGGTGCATGTAAACTGTAGTCTTGCGTTTTGTTCACGAAACATCACATTAATTTAAGTTTTCCATTATTTTCTTTTGGTTCTTCCCTCTTCACACCCCACACCCTCACGTCACTCCTTATCCCCTCTTTCTTTGCTCCATTCCTCCTTTCCTTTTATCATCGCCTCCATCCAGTGTATTGTGTCACCTCCCCCGCCAAGGATGAGCGTTACCGAGCTCCCCCTCCCACCCCTCCAGGCTACCAGGGTCTGGCTCTGGGGGATCTCGCCCTCACAGACGGAGTAGTGGGTGGGCCAGGAAGTCTCGTCCCCCGGCCTCCACACCTCAAACCTCCAGACTACAGCGTGGCCCTGCAGAGGAGCAAGCTCCTGCAGAGCCCCGGAGCAGCTGGGGGTCTGGCTGAGGCACGGAGGCTTCAGCTCCAACACCAAGACGCCCGGACAGCTGGGAACTCCAGACCATCCAGCATCTGCCACCCACCACAGGATCTCGCTGACAGTGAGGATGGTAGGTCCCCACTAAGGATTGCGTGATACAGTCGTCTCACTTTAAAACCCATGTACAAGAAAAGTGTTCAATAGCTTTAAATGTTGAATTTGACCAAAGTCTGTTAGAGCAGCACGGACTCAGATGTTTTTAGGTTGCAGAAGGATCTGTAATGTAAGATAAAGACAACTGGATTCAGCAAAGTCATACTTTAAATAACATTTCTATTCCTGATGGATTACTGTGTTCTGAGCATTTAGAAGTCCACTGCAACACAGAGGTGACCTTCAGGAGCGTGCTGGGGTTCATGGAGACATTTAGTGTTCTTTCTTTTGTATGCAGAGAAAAATAAAGACAGAAATTGCAAACTGTAAATGTTTTTTTGTTATAGCTTAGTTTTTTACCTGAGACACAGGGCTCCAAAAGTGAAGCGTTCTCTGACTCCTCTGATCTATTATTGATCATTTCATTGAGGATTATTGTTCCACACAATTGGAAAGTGATTCTTGGCTATTGTTCCCTTCAGCTCTTCATCGTGATACTAAATTAAGAATGGCATGCTGCACCAGGAATTATTTCAACCCTTTGAAGCCTCTTTTCTTTTCCAGATGAGCAAGTGTCAGCGGTGTGAAGACGGCCAACACACACACACGTCGTGTTGATCGGGCTTTGGACTGAACTAGCAGCCCGTCATCCTCACACGTCAGAGCACATTGTCCAGGCCCCGCCCACAGACCCGTGGGTCACGTGACCGGTTCTCACCTCGCAGGACTCTCACTCTCACCTTTTTGAACCAATTTCACAAAAGAAGAAAGAATTTAGATACTTTTTGAACAAATCTGAAAAAGGTGGTGTGATGGGATCATATCGCAGAAGACAGGCGTCTAAACAAAGAAGGAAAGAGTGACAATAACGATGCCTTGTTGGAAATAGACCGCCACATACCTCCATTTTGCGCTCCAAGCCCACTTGTCTAAAGGTGTTTCATATTGTTCTTAAAGTTTAAAATGTTGTACAGAGATAGTTTTTGCTTTTATTATGATTTTTCCTTCTTTTTGGTTGCATCTCTGAGCTTTTATGTGTGACAATGAGTAGGAGCAGACAAACGTGAGCTTTGGGGGTATTTTTTTGTTTTGTATTCGCAGTTTGTCAAAAGCTTAAAAGAAGATGAATGTACATGACTAAGATCATCCAAAGGGGGGGGGGGGCACATATTTTGAGATTAAAAACATTTTTTTAGTTCTTTTTTTCAGGGTTGTTTGATATCAAACTGACAAATTGATGCGAGTAAAAATCTCTTCCCAAAAAAACCCTGCATTGTAGGTCGGGAAACCCCTCAGGAGCCACTAAAAGCCCCTTGCTATATTTTTCAGCCTCTCTTCATTTGAAGAAAAAAGATAAATGAACCCCTCGAAGTAACAGAAAGCATGTCTATCTGTGTTCAGCACTTACTGTTCTTTGCTTAGCTTGACAGAAAAAAGACGAACGGCATCTCTCAGGCAGTGTCCCGTGTCTGCGTGTCACGCTCGCCTCCGCCCACTCACCCTCTTCTCTTATTGCTAGTTCAGTCAGACGTTTAGGTACTTTAGCGGCATGCTGCCTCCTGGATGTTCTATAAAATCTGTATTATAACTTGCTTTTAATGATCTGAAGAACAAATGCCTCACTGCTTCCTGTAGAGTAAAACGTGTGTGTGGTTATTTTATTGCAGCAGCTGTAATAAAACGATAAATTAGCACTGCGTGGTTGCACAGTGTGCACGCACACACACACACACAGACCCCAGAATTGTGGTTAATGTGCGTAGACAAAGGACAGTGTTTACGCCGATGCTTACATATTTTGTTTACAGTGTTTTTTTAGACTTAGTCGTCTATGGAATTACAAGCTGGAAAGTGTAATGCTCCAGGTTTAGTTGTAAATTTGTTTCTAATGCAGCAGGAATATACAGATGCAGCATTGACTTGGTGTATCTCTCCTCTCGGTTTTTGCTTCTTATTTAAAAGAAAGTGCATCAACAGAAAAAAGTCAGCACAGGTGTTTTAACACCTGGCTCCATCCCATGTTGATAGTAGTATTTTGTAGAATATTTAAAGAAATGTGCTTGAAGATTGTTTATTTGTATCCAAAGCGGAGTGAATTTGTACCTTCAGGCAGACAATTTTTCCCCCGCTTGTGTTAATGTGCAGTTTGGCAGGGGTGTAACTGGAATCGGACCTTCTTCTTCTGCTGTTTGTCTTGTGTCGCTTCTTTTGTTTTGTTTTGCCACACGAAGACTTGAAATGATCAATGCTAATATATACGTGGCATAAGTATGAATTTATACACACATATATCTATATATCTATATATCTATCTATATATAGATATATAGATAGATATATATTTGCTGTTTGTTTGCCATAAGTTAATGTTAACTGATTTTGTATAGATGAGAGAAGAGGTTCCTCTATAAAGGCTGTTTTTGGGTATCTTGTTAGAAGAAACAATCTGAGGTGGTGATTGCCCCGTTGCTCTTCTGGGGCAGGAGTCTTTAAAGGAATTTGTTTTGGTTGTTGTCATTTTTTATGACATGTTTTTTTTCCCCTGCACGTTGCTGCCATTTCTGATCTTTCAGTGTAACTGCTGCTGTGTTTTGGGATGTGTGTGTGTGTGTGTGTGTGTGTGTGTTGGAATTCTATTTGTGACGTTGGCATCAAAACAATTTTTTTGTTGTTCTTCGTTTCTAAATCCCATTTTGTTTCAGTCTCAGGGTGCAGCACATAGTTCATTTTGAACAAAAGCCCCTCTTAGTTTGCAGTTTTCTTTGATGGCTTCTTTCTGCATCAAGGTGAGCCCCCCGTGGGTCTGTTGCCGCCAGTTTGATGGAGAGTTCATCCCAACTCAGACAGTATGACTGAAATGAGTTTTCTGATGCTATTATATCCCCGCCTGTTTAAATTGAACAGAACAAGCTCTGCTGCGATGCCACGTTTCCCTCCCCGTCTCTTTCAGCTGTCAGCTCAGCACGATGTTAAACTTTCAACCTCCCTCCTCGCTGTGCTCATCTGATGCATTTCCCTCCATTGATCAAGAGGTTTTTGTGAAACCTCGGCCTCCACTGCGACCCTCACCTCAGCCCCTTTTTGTTTTCTGAAAACAATGTTGAAAGTAGATTTCTTTTTTTTTTACACAAATGTCTTCCTGATATTCTTAACCACAAATCAGTATTAATGCGCTGCATTGATTGACTTTTTCTCCTTTTCTTTGTTTTTAACATAAAATGCTACTCTCAGTAGGTGGCCCAGATTATACGAGTAGTTTGGGTTTAAGTCAGAAAACAGAATAAGATGTGCGTTGACCTGCCTCCAAATTGTTGAGAGAAAAGCATCCAACACGTTTGGTTTATGTCGTTTCTTTTTACCATGACATTAACCTGCCAAGTCCCTGCATCGTCATGTGATAAAGTTTCATACCTCACACTATAATATCTCCAAAATTGGTTTTCTTTTGGACTTCCCTCCACATTCATCTCCTTGTCTTCTTCTCAGCGTGTTTCTGGGGAGATTCTTTCAGTTCAACTGTAATTTAGCTCCCCCACCCCCGCCTCCTGCCATGTTCTCTGGAATGCAATAAGAGAGATGTGAATGTGTCTGTTCTTTTTCTGTTTTTTTTTGGCATTACAGCAGAAATGCACAACAATAAGCTTAAATGTGGTGAGTGAGCTGCACAATCTGTACAAAGAGGTATTAACTCGATCTGTGGCTTAGAGTTTGCTTTCGTCTCACACGTGTAGCTGTTGTAACTTATGTCTTTTAGAAAGACAACATGATTTTGCTTGTACGCTTTGTATGTATTTTTTACAAGTGATTGTAAATAGTTGTTATATTTTTGTTTAAGAGAATGTTTAAAAAAAAAGGAATAAATACCTTTTATTTCTCTGAGTCTACTGATATGAATTTGGACAATGAATAAAATGTTAAACTGAAAGAACTTGCAGTCTTTATTGTCAGTGGTTAACTACGGCTGTGACATTTCTGTATTCCTCTACAGACAATTCAGAGAAAAGAATGACAAATCAGCTTTGCTTCCCTACAATATCTGACCCAGCACTGCAAACCTAATCTTATATGAATTACTATGTTTTGGTAGCTCAAAGTATTAAGTTCATGGTAAGGAACAAATTGTACTCTGCACCTACAGCCCAGCTCTCTCGGAAATGTCATTAGCTTTGCAGATATTTGGCCATAAATCAGAGTATTGGACACGTTCAGAATACGACCAGATGATGGAGCTAGAGGTTTGGGGAAATATTGTTTATCTTAAAGGGTCACTGAATATCTGTAGAGTATGTCATGGCAATCCACCAGTCGGTATTCAAGATGTTTTGCTCAAAGCTAAATCTAACAAAGAGAACGATTCATCAAACTCTCGCCTGATTTTAGAGATTTTTCAGTCTGGAAGGACTAAACTTCTAACGTTTTGACCTGGACAAATTCAGTTAACAGTAGTATTTTGGGTGTAGTTTCCACTTTCTTATGCTTTCATATGCTGAAGCTTCACATAAAAGAGGAGGAGCCTAATCTCTGCATGTATCGTTTAGATGTCTTTGCCGTATTTCTGCCTTCTGCTGCGATCAGCACTTTATCAGATCTGATCGGAGCTGGAGAGCATCACACGGAGCTCAAGGTCAGCCTGCTTTTATTACTCATTAAAGGTTTACTGTCACATGGGGAAGCAGGCTGGTTGACCTCCCTCTGTGTGCGTGTGTGTGTGTGTGTGTAGGCACCACAGGCTGTGCTGTTCAGCGCATTTCCAGTGTTGACAAATGTGCGCAGGCTGAACCGAACATAACAACTGTACGACTGCATCTGAACAACCGCAGGCTTGTGACCGTTCTCAGACCATCACTCACTACGTTTGTGTGCACATAATCATTTCTAACTTTCCTGTAAAGTGTTATAAAAACACACAGACTGTATATATAAGATGAACATAGCCACATTGACACCACTCATTGGTGTGTGGACTATAGTTTAAAGCCTTTAGATTTGCATTTCCTCATTTTGGGCTTTAGCTGCCAGAAGTAGAAGAGGATGGATTAGAGAAAGGACACTGAGCAACCCATTTGTCATTGATAAAGAAGCCAGACAGGATGGTGTATAAGATTAAGTTTAAACATAATTTAAATGGTTGACAGCAGCAGGCCAATTGCACTGCACCTCTTTTTTAGACGAGACAGGCTGCATCTGAATAAAAGGGTTCCAACTCCTTAGCAGTCATCACTCAGTTCACCATCCAGTCTCAGCACAGTGACTGAATATTAACATTGTACACGTGTCTCTGCCTCTCCCCCAACCCAAGGATCCTTCAACTAGCGCCCCCTACAGTTTGCATGCTGTCACACCTCTGCTGCCTCGTCTTTCCGGTCAAACTGTCAGCTCTGGGAGAGCTCCCAGGAACACCCATATAGAAATCCTCCCTTCCATGGCTATAAACTCCTCTCCCACAGATTACGTCTACATCCCAGTACATTGGTATCCTCCATTTCTCCCAGCAAACATGAATATATTGCAGGGTGGGATGGGGGCTGACAATTAGTTTGCTTCACTAAGCAGCTGTGACCGGCGCATACACCAACAAGCCAGATGTTTACGTCCTGTCCCTCACCAGTCAGATGGTAGGAACCCTGACCTATCGCCATCTATCCGGACTGAACTACTCGGTGTTCGCTCCGTTACAAACAAATCTTTCACATTTAATGAACTGTTTACCCGGGAGAGTATGGATTTTATGTTCCTTACTGAAACACGGCAACAGAAAAGAGATTTTGTACATTTTAATGAACTGTGCCCTACCGATTGCTCCATTATTGACGCGCTGAATCTATCTTTTCGTGGTGGAGGTTTTGCTATGGTTTTTTTGAGACGAGCTGAGTGTGTCATACTTTCATTTTTTGGTATTTATAGTGAAGCCCTTTGTGATTGTTTTCTGAGAAAGGTGCGATATAAATAAACTTTACTAACTCACTTCACTTACTTAATCTGAGGAAATATTTTTACCACAAAAGAAGCTCAGTTAGGCGTGGAAATTGAGTTGGTGAAAGTAAACACAACTTTGAATATACATCACAGAGGGGCCCCACTGGATGGCAGGAGAGAAAATATGGAAAAGCAGGAACACTTGGATATTCTAATGTGAGGGACCTGAAGGCACGTGTGTGTGTGTGTGTATTCAACACCTCTAGCCTGTTTTGACTTTGAAGTTGTGACTTTGTCAGGAGCAGAAGCCAAGAGCAGGAGGTGGGAAAACGGAAACCTTGCCACCTGAGGGTTGTGCACACATGGGGGGGGGTGGCTTTTAACATATTCTTGTCTAAATGAAAATTTGTGAGGCAAAACAGTTTGAAATATATTCTGTCACCTGTACAATCTTAGCAGTTCTGCCCTTGAACAGTGTCTGGGAGTGTTCATTTCCTCTGACAAACATTAATGCAAAAATAAGTTGGTTTTATGTCATTCACCTTTTATGTCTTATTTTCTGCGTCATCGTGCACAGAAGTCATACGAGTACATCAAACTTTTGTTTAAGTATCTCTATCTTGAGGAAGCCATTAATGCAATTAAGTCCATTTTCATGGATTTAAGGAAGAAATAATTCTCCAGACATTCCACATTCTTTAACCTCCCAAAGTATTATGTGTTTTTTTCTTCACAAGTTTACACACTTTCCTGAGGTCTTCATAAAACCTTAATAAAAAATAAAATAACACAGAAAGACTATGTTTGTTGTTGCCTCTATCTCCTGTTTTCCTCCTATGTGGTGTTCCTGCTTCCGTGTGGGGGGGACAGATGGTGTCGCCTTGATTGCCCATTTTACCTACCAGTGGCTGACCCTGCTGTGTCTGTTAAAAGCGCCGATCTCCTTTCCTCTCATTGCCAGTTTGTTCAACCAAGCTAGACAGATCTGGCCTAAGATCATGTAAATCAAGTTCAGTAAAGTTTGTGTAAAGCTCGTTCCGGAATTACCTTTTGTCTGCCTTTCAGGAAAACATCCATCCAGACCTTTCAATCCAACCACAACGCCTACCAATAAATTTGCCACTCTGCACTGGAAATCTCTTTAGGAACTCTTATCACCACGAGAACCAATATCTCTACTCCCAGAGACCCAAGCTGCCATCCAGGATGATTCCTTTCCATCCTCTTCTAGTATGTTGCTGTCTGCCACCAGGCTCCTGTGTTTAACCAAACGTTTTACTTACCTGCCTCTCTCTGCTTTTCTGGGCACATCCGTGAACGAACCTTAACAGAGATACAACTTTTCCCTTTTAAATCATGCATTCACACCTATATTTATTACGACTGGTTTGAGCATGGTGTGTGTCTTAATTGAAAAGTCCCACAGCTATGAACGACAATGCAAACTTAAATTGGACACAAATTGCAGTAAGTGACTCTTAAAGCATATCATTACCATATTAGTAGCTAGTCTGAGAGCTAACACTTTCAAACCCGGCTCTCACTTTCACACACCAAAGTGTCAGAAATACTAGACTGGCAGTTTTATTCTTTAATCCATTTCCTTTAACCACTGACAGTTGGTATATATCCCCCCTAATACAAAATATCACAATGTGTTGCACTCGTTCAAATAGGCTGAAGTCATGTACCAGTCAGCAGTCAACTTTAATACTAATATGGGCTACTTTTAACCCTGACTCCCTGAATGACATATTCTCACACTTAGGGGCCCCCAAACAAAGTGACAGTGCTGTCTGTTTTACGTTAGCAGGGATTTCAGACACCCAAATATATGCTCTGAAGCACAGAACAGTGTTTTTTTTTGTCTCCTTTAAAACTCTTAGTCTTTCACCACTCGAGATTTTGCAGTGGTTGGGGTTACGCCCCCCTCCCCCATCACTATACACAACTGATGTAAAGCATTTGGCATATAATTGACACAAACACACAAATGCACAAGCATTCATTCAATTACATGCTTACCCCGCTATTACAATGTGACCTTTGGCTTTAATGATAATCAGTAACTACAGTGGCTTTCCTTCTCATATACTTACTGCTGGTGATGTCGTTTCTGTTTGTTTGCTACGGTTTCTCTCCATTTTTGTTTCTGCAGGTGCTCCTTACGATCCTGTGATGGCCGCAGTTTGCTTTCTTTTCTCTCCACTGATGCAGCTGTTGGTTACCTTTTTTTTTCAAGGTCTGTCCTTTCCTCATTCTTCACTCCCCCTCCTTTTTTAATTAATCCTTTCAAGTATTATTATGGGGGGAAAGGAGAAAAAAAAAGAACAATTGTGCTGCAAACTCTGATGAGAACACTAGCACTGTGGGCTTCGGCTTTGCTGATGCCTGTGCCTCTGAGTGCAGCAAGAAAAGAATAAAAAGTATAGCACCATGCAATCAAACTGCTGCTTTGTCCAGTGGGTGTCTCTTTTAGTTAAGCTTTTGTAATGTCAGGCCTACTATAGAGAAACAGAGGAGACAGGGTAGGCTATTTTTATCTGATGGTGGGCAGAGATGTGGGTGGCACCAGATTAGCATATTCATAGATCCTGATTCAGTGAATTAGGAAAAGATATGTCATACCTCGCTATTTTGAGTTGTTTTTTTTTTTTCCTTAAGCAAGGTACCATTTCAAGAAGCACATACACGTTTTTGGGGTATAACCATTTTACTGACTGCTGCAGAGAGACTTTAACAGTAAACAAGTGCAACTCATTTTGGTCTTGGATTTATTTACACCAATCTGCTGTTGCAATTAACAGAAATTAACCCAAAATTATGACACTGTGTGCACAAGTATATGCTTTATTTCTACTTCTCCAAAAAAGGTGAGATTCCTGTTAATTAACAGCTTCAGTTGACTGTGAGGTTTCAAATTGAAAATGTCAACAAGGTCTCACAACTAAAGTTTTGTGTTATTTTGAGAAGCAGATGCTCCGTTTGTTAGTTTGTCAGCAGTGCTGGTGAAGTGTTGGTTTTCATTTTTGAAAATCGAAGCCAAAAGCACAACATAAATCACAATATCTTTACAGGTAAAATTTGAAAACAAATTTTAAGTGACAGTACGACAAGCTGACTAAAAAATGGTGTTTAGATGCTGGATATGTAATTGTGTTTGTGTCCAGGCTCATCTTCAGCCATTTTCAAAGCCCATAGAAATATTGATTTATTGCATGAATGTATTACTTAAAATTCTCAGCATGTAGGAGCAGACAGAAGAAAAAACCGACATCTGAAGCCAACAGAATATCAAAAGCAAACATGTTGTGGTCAAGAAAGGAAAGCATTCAAATGTGCCACACGGGGTCCCATGGATCAATTGAGTGGTCCTCGTATGTTGAGAGAAACTCCAGCACAAGAACAGCACTGCTGTGACTGTTATTACTCATTATAAGTCATTTTTGCTTTCTCGTTTTTTTCCAAATACAATTATCATAGATCTTCCCTTTTATCGCAATAAGGATGAATTTAAAGGCTCAAATCAACAGCGAAGGCTCGGATGGCAAAGCGTGTTGCGGCTGTTCCACTAACAATCATAAGGGGGCAGCGCTGCATCATATGAAACACTGCCTGCAGAAAAGCTCAACCTCTGCATCTCTGTCCCCTGTATCCTTTAGGCAAGCTTTGTGAAAGAAGAGTATTTGAGGAGCACCCCCCCACCCCACGCCAGAGGCTGACCATCTGATTAAGGTGCAAATTACAGACACGTTGTCCATGTTGGAACAATGCAAATCCGGCTTTGTGGCGGTGATTATTACATCTCCCTCTATTGTCTTTGCCCTCTAAATAAAAAGTCTCCCCTAATCCTGTAACTCATAAATGCTGGTTCCTGAAGGGGTCTGCTGCTCCTCCATACAGGGTTGTAATTTTTGTTTTTAATGGGTAGGCACATATGTGTGAGGAGACTGCATTAATGACTTAATGTGGGTGTTTGCAGAGTTTTGTGGGTGCATAAATTAATGTCATACTATGTGTGTCATTATCTCTGTGTGCTTGCCAAAGTATGGCTGTGTGAAAGAGGAATCATTAGGGAGTGTTATCTGTCCTCCCAAACTAGAGAAGGAGTGGAGGTGGCTGCACATAGGTGCCTCATCATCAGCAGCATCACCATCATCAGTACATCATTAACTTTAACCAGCATAATGAGATGCCTTTGAAGAAGAAGGTCCCATATTCTAGTTAAAAAGAGTCACAAATTCAATCTTTCAAGTACAAGCAGAAACCTCCGTTCATTGTCTTTGTTCACAAAACTGATTTCATTCTCATTTAAAATTGTGCTCACTCACCACCGCCTTTCCTAAACACACTCTCACACACAAAAGAATGAGAGGTTTAGATTACAGTAGAATGAGAGGTAAGATACACTTCACATCCCGTGTTCTTTTTAAGCTAAGCTGACAAAGGATCCCACCAAAAAAGTGTGTGTGTTAGCGAGTATTTAAGTGTGATTCTGAGCCTACCAGGAGAAAGGCCTAATCCCAATTCCTCCCACTGGCCTTACTACTGGGCCCTATCCCTCTGTGTTCCAGATGTGTGGTTCCCCTTTTCTTTTAGGGATCGAGAGTAGTAGCCATCCAGCCCTTCAGCTGGAGTGTTGGTGGCGTTAAGTCGACTCATTTAAACAAATAAGACATTTATACATAATATGTCTGACTGTGGATTGGTGGAAACAAATTATAGATGATTTTGTAACCATTGCTAGCAGTACGAGCAAAGCCAACTTCTTTTCCTGGTCATCAAAGCTCAGCTTTGGGTGTGCTGTGATATATTTTGAGAAACTTGTGCAGGTAACATGTTGATAGATCTCAGTGCTTTAGATAAAACAGGGCAGTCAATTCCACCTGATAGACATGACAATGATTGAGAACACCTGACTCCAGTTTCATCTTTAAATCAACTGCTAATCCAAGAAGCGTACATACTTTTGTCCTTCATGGACTGCTAACTCCTAAATTATTAGATAACTAATGTTTCTGTCCCCCTCGTTTATTAGAGTTCTCTTTAATAATTATTGGGCTGGTACACTGTTGGATTAGAAAATCGACTTATATTTTAATTTTCAAGTGACCTGGTATATTTCTTTATATTCTTATATATCCACTAACACTAACTTTGCACATCTCATGTGTTTGTGAGAGTATGTAGATGATGCATTTTCTTGACTTTCTCCTCAGTGATCTGCTCTATCAGCCATAGCTCCTTCCACTGTGTGAGAAACTGTTGGAGATGTTTCTACCTATTTTCTTACCCTTTAAGCTCTCTGTAGAGATGAGGCTAGCGTTTTGACATACCAAAGAAGAGATTTTCAAAAACTAGGAATCCCACTGGAAACTGAGATCAGCTACTCTGGCATTTAAAATGTGGATAAAGAAAATGAATTTGAGCAGACCAAAGAATGTCTTAGCTATCCTGTCATATATAGCTATTATCCTTTTTTTTGCAATTTAAAGAGTATATATTACTCTTTTTTGGTTTTCCCGTATCCTTCAGCTTGTTGGGCTAAGAGGCTTTTGCAAGTTATACAGCCCAAAATCCACAGCAAAGATAGTTATTACTGCTCCAAAACTGTCAGAAACGCAGTAGTCCAGCCTTTTTAAAAAAGATTTACATTACTCATTAACATCACCATGTAACACACTTGCATACTGCCTTCTTTGTGTCTGTTTTGGCAAGCCTCAAACAAAGATGGATCATCTGCCTCATAATCCAGCGCCTTTGACCCATGGGAGTAGACTGAGAGAGGAGAACACAGATCTAGTGCTGCAGTTATATTCAGCAGGAAAAAAACATGTCTCTTAAACATTAGAGCACGTAGACCTCACTGAAATATTATACTGAAGCTGTAAATTAGCAAATATATTGTTGGTAGTGATAAGAATTGAAAAATCGCGTGATGGCGTTGATACACACATGATCGTTTTTAACACACTGACAAACTTTTTGGATTCAGTCAGCTTTGAGTGGATACTGTCATGAGCCATGGGTTTTTGTGTATTGCTTTTTCTATGTTCTGGTTTTGTTGGATCACTCTTTATTTGCTCACTTTCTTTGCCTGACTGAGTTCAGCATTCTTTTTAGTTTTTTAGTCCTTGTTTTAGTCAGTTTCACCATTTATGCATCGCTATCACAGATGTTCTCAGCTGCCTCTTATCACTTAATCACCTGTGGGTCATCTTTGTAACTCACCTTTCTCCAGACTACGTCTATGTAAACATTCAACGAAGTTGGTCTTTTTTAGTTAAATTTTTATGGGGTCTTTTCACCATGTTCTGATGGGAGTTTGTTTAACATATTGTACCCCCACCAAGAGCATCAGCTCAATGTTGTACAGTTGCAACTGATGACAAAAACAAACAAAAATACTTTTAGTTTAAAGAAATACAAAAGTAAATATCTCAAAATTAACAAAAGTTCCAGCAAATTAAGGGTTACTGAAAGTGAGAGTGAAGGAGCCCAGTAAGAGATGAAGAAAGAAAAGGAGAGATGGAGAGGGTGTCAGAAGGAACATCTATGAAACCCCCCACTGAGGAAACTGGGGAGAAGGCACAGAGAAATAGATGAGAGAGGTGAAGGAGGGGGGTATGCTTGGTGGGAGGCCCCTTCCTTTGAACTACATGTCAGGAGAGAGAAAGAGGGACCAAGAAGAGAGGGATGGAGGCATCTCAGAGCATATCAGATTGTAGCAGAGCACATTAAAGACGTAGAGATCACAACAGTTACAGATGGTGAGAGGGAGTAACTAGAGAGTAGAACTTCTGCAACTCTAGCAAAATAGGAGAGGAGAGCTTTAACAAGTCCTTTGATAACAAAAACAACTTAATTACAATACAATAAGAAAATATCTTCAGAAACTCAGTGTTTTATGTCTTACTGTAAGTAAAACTTTTCCATCCAGCCAAACAGAGACAAACTGATTTAAATCGACGATGATATAACAAACAAACTCAACTTTAAGACGAGGGACAACCAGACCTTTAAAACTTATGCTGCAAATTTGATTATAATGATCCTTTAATTTAGTTCCTTCTTGTAAGCAAGAGTGCCATTGTTGCTTGACCTATAAGAAAATGATTCAGACAAACACACTTACAACCCTGCCAAGAGTTCTTTGCACACTGACAGTTGAACATTCTGGACTGAATAAGTGGTTTAAAGAGCCGAGGCTTTGCCCCCATGCTATCACATAGTCCAGAGCAGTCTCTTTTAAAGGCTAAAACAGTTTTCCATGCCATTGGGACAGCCTGATAAAAAGGTGTAGTTATCTGCAACCATGCCGGATGATCCCAGAAGAAACAGGTGTTTGTCATAGCCAAGATCCACTCTGCATAACAAAACAGAAGCTATTTCAGTCCACATCTGTGACTTATGGTAAAGGAAATGCTAAACTATCTGTAAACAAAGTGCTGTAACCTATTTGCAGAGGTTCCCCAACCCGTCTGCCCTCAGTCACAGGCAGGAACAGAACTGCAGACCTGACCCACTGGTATCCTACCCAGAATAAGTTGCCCAGTCTCTTCAGTATTTCTGTAGTGAGTGGAGCTAGAGATTCCACAACAGTGCCAGAGCATCGAGGCAGCCAGGTTATTCACAACCAAACAGGTCCATCTGGACTATCTAGCATCAACCTTCTTTACCAGACCTTGTGAAAGTCATCCCTTCCCTGAAAAACACACCTAATCCCTTCTCTGCTCCAGTGCTGGTTGCTGTCTGTTTTTCCACCTGCCTAATAAATAACCCCCCACACTTTTAACAGTTTTCATCCAAAATATGGATGTCATTTTGACTGGAGACAAACACAGTGACATCGTCAGCTGACAAGCTATCTGATGTATGTGTGTGAAAGAAAAGTTCAACCAGTGAGACTCTGCCCAACCTGGTTCAGGAGGGGTTTAATGGTAGCAGTATAAAGCTTCCAGATAAAGGCCAACCCTGCCTGATGCCTCACCGTACATGGACTGGTTTGCTAAGTCCACGAAGCATGGCCACAGTTGAGCTGCCAGACATCTCCAGAAGAGAATGGCTTCGCCTGCACTGAAGTTTATTCCAAAAAGGTCCCCTATTCAGTTAATTTCCAGGTCAATTCTATTGCTATCCATGCAGTGTGTTTTCTGTAGGAACAGCATATCTATATGTTTATTTCTGACTAACTCTGCCACCATCCCTCTGTCAACCATGTCCAAGAGGAAAACATCCATAGTTTGTCACCCATGTTTTATTTCTTGCTGTTAGTGGGCTCTTCCCTCACTTCTCCTGTCTTACTTTAATCAGCATTTTATTCAACTGAAATTGCTTTTGCTTGCTGAGGTTTTTGTATCCTGCTGTTCTTTCAACCTCACAACTGAGCTTATAAATCAACTTATAAATAAGCTCTGTAGAGGCAGAACCTGTAGCCTCGACTGCCACATTGTCACTTGCCTCAGTTAGCTCATTGTCTCCCATTTCTTGTGCCGTTTGTCCGTTGTCATTGTTCCCACTATTTTCACTGTTCATGCTATTAGCATGAGTTCAGATGACCTTGGGGGTTTTAGGTTACGATTTGTCAGGAAGGGGAGCGGACCATCCACCGCAGTCTCCTACTCCGCTCTGAGGCGGTCTCTGGCGGTGTTTCTTGTCAGCCGCTGTTCACCTGAGCTACTCCCTGCTAACTCATCTTTATGTAGGCATGAGGAACGTTTATGGCCAACATCACCACACTCAAAGCATTTCGTGCTACCAGAGCTGGCGTAAAGTGTGTCGAAACCCTTTTCATACTTAATTTTAAACAACATGTCCACAGTTTGCGTATGGCCTGTCAAATACATAAACGGCCTGGACGGACAGTTTTTAATCCGCTGTAAAATTTACTAAAACGGGTTAACTCCTTTTCGATGAGCTTACTGGGGATGAAAGGTGGCACACCTGATACAGTAACCCATGTTGAGGGCACAAACACCAGGGAGACATGAGTAAACATGTCATCTAATATCAGGCCTTTCTCCACCAATGCATCTTTACAAAGGATACAACGGCCTTATTCATGTGAGAGCTGTAAACAACGTTCTCATAGCCAATCTGTTTCCCAAAGGAAAGGAGAACCTGCTCCGAGGCGTACTGAGGGTCAACCACAACTCCAACACCATGTCTGATAAACAGCGGAGTCGAATCCTTAGCCGGGAGGGAAGCTGTGACAATCAAGGAAAAACAGTTCTGTATTTTTCTTTTAGAAATAATGAACTACCGGTAAATGTTCCTTACCTTCAAATATTATTGGAAATCAGTTTGAGAGGGAATAATCCCCAAAAAACTCCATGCACTCATCTATCACCTCCACGTACTCACTCACGCAAACTCCCAGCATGAAGTGCAGAGGAGAGGAGAAGGTTTAACCTCAACTTGTGCTGCAGCCAGACCATTGATGCTGCATTTCTCTTAAGTCCACTGTAGGAGACTAGTACCAGACCCAGTCTGATGCCCTGAAATAAGGATCCATTCCAGAGTTTGTCAGACACATGAATTATTATTCAGACAATTAAATCTGAGGGTTTTCAATTCTGCCATGACAGCAGGACACTCAGCTTTCCTCTAGAATGGGGATTCATTCCGATTCGATGCCAAGTAAAACCAAAGATGATTCAGTCGATACCGATACCTTTTACAAAAACTTGCACATGTGTTAAAAGATGGGAATTTAAAAAAAAAATTGTGTTTCAAAGTCTAGCCACCCAGTGACACCAAAACAGATAATCTTTCTTATTCTTTATTCATAGAGCATTTTCAGTTGTAATAAAGATAAGAAATGATTACTGCAGAAATTAAAACAAAATGATCTGCTGAGAAAGTAGCTGTTGACATGAAATTAGTGCAGGTTTGTGAAAGTATCAATACTTTTAAGAAAGTATCGATCCTAAAATGGACATGTTTGTGATCGCAAATATCAATATTTAAATGCCGATCTGCACAACTCTAACAGGGATGCTGTTCTGTGCTGGCACGCCCAATGTTGACTTTAAAATTGTTTCCTGCCTTGAAGATGGTATTTATTATTTATGCAAGTCGTGTACGTTTTTTTTGGCTAGTGAAAGAGAAACTTGATTTAACAAGGGGGACAAAGCCTATAATTTGCAACTTCCGCTTTCTCCGCTCAACAGAATTTATTCAATTTATAGTAAATCAAAATTAAGAAATGTGACACATAAAAATTCAAGTTGGAAATCAGAAGTTCAGTCATTTGATTAAAAATTTAAATAGGATATACTGGAAGAGATGTTGCCAGTGGCAATAACGCACACAGCAGATTCTTGTATTTAGACCTTGCTTTCATGAAGATGTTTAATTCAATTATTTGATATTCCTCTCTAAACTACTTTTTCTCTTTTTCCCTTGAAGGGGAAAAGGATGTGTGACTTTGGGCTGATGGATGACACCTTTGTCCAGAGGCAACCAAGTGTGTCTGTTTTCAATCCAGCACTCATACAGTTTTGAAGAAGAGAACCCTTCATCCACAGAGTGATGGTGATGGACTTTAATCTTAGTTTCAGCAGTAGTTTTTACCACTGCACTGCACTGATTGCACCTCCCAGGTAGACAGTGACTGTAATGTGTGTGTGTCCAACTAAATTAGTCTCAATCATGGTCCCCTCCCTGGGAAAAGAATTATATTGTCAGTCATGCAGCCTGTGCTGTTAAGATGCAGCACAGGTGCTTGTCTTATACACCATAGGGTTGCAGAAGAGGTCATCTCTAATTTGGAAGAACTCCTTGACTTCTTCAGAATGCTACTCATACCTTAATCACTTGTGTGCGATAGAGACCGTGTCAGGTTTCTTTGCGTCTGTATGCATTATTTACTTTTGTTTTGGAAACTGACAGGAGGGAGGGAGTGGGGGGGGTCATGGTTCAAACCTGGGAACCTTTCTGTGTGGAATACAGTAGGCCTTGTTTTGCCTCTTATTCAGGGTGTACCATGTATTTCACTCAAGAGGAGTGACATTCAGTTGAAATTAGTTTTGAGTTTTAGTGACATAAACAGAGCTCCAGGGTGGAACCAATTCTGTGTCTAACTGTGTTTCTTGGTTGCACTGGAGAAACTAACTTGCATGCATATCCTGTGACGAAAATTATCAAATGCAAACAACTGTGATCAGAACCTGTAGAGAGTACATGAAACAAATGTGCACAGCGCAGGGTATTTCTTGTTAAAAGTTCTTCCAAACAGTTGGTGATGGTTATTTGCACTTCTGTTTCTTCTCTTGCTCTTGCTTAGTGTGTGTGCTCGTATGTGAGATCTTTGAGGGGCAAGTGAAGGTGAACGATCACCTCTCACTGTTCTGTTTAATCCGATCGAGACTATATGCCTTAGGCTAAAACAGCTCTCTGTTACACACAATTACTGCACGCACACACACGCACACACACACACACACGTGCACGAACGCACACATACAATGCCTGAGAGTAGTTTCAGTGGCGTAGTCACTTTCTTTTCTTTAGTGCAAACAGTTCTTTCTTGCAAAAATGAGTGAATTACCAAGAAACTATCATACACTTTGATCAATTCATAAGGAAGAAATAACTCATTTTGAGAGCCACCTTCTTTGTGATTTATGTGGAAATATGTAAAAAAAAAATCAATTGGCACCACATTGCAATTAATCAATCAACGACGCTTTGCCTTCTGTTATTTAAAAAACAAAGAAAAAAACATGATCTTATTCCAGCCGCATATTTTGGAAGAAGTTGCTGATTCATTATCATTTCTTAAAACATGTTTTACATAGTTTTAATGCGGTATACATATTTTCTTCTATTTTACTGTACAAATAATCTAAAATAATCTAAAAAACAAATCAGTACAACAAATAATTGGTTGCTGCTGCCCTAGAAATTCAACATTTCTGGATTTGGCACCATGACATTTATGATAATTTATCAACGGTATAACACAGCAAAATTACATTTAATGGATTAACCCACAATGAAATAGATCATTAGGTGCATCTCATTCTGAGATAAAACGATTGACATGTCACAGTAAGAAAAGCACAGGATTAAATAATTTAATTAATGGCGGTCTTGTTCCTCCTGGGTCACATTCACACTGTCAGGTCTCACTGCAACACCTGAATTTAATGGAGCCATCATCAGTGTTATTAGTAACACCTGTGCTCTCTTCATGACAAGTCACAGTGGCCTCTTCTTGACCTTGGAGACTTGGAAACAGCTTTTAACACAATTCTCCACACACCATCCAAACATATTCTGCACCTTTCTAAGTGCAGATTTCTTGATGTTATTGAGAAAATGTCTGTTTTTGTCAACATATGAGCTCAAAATGGAATTGTAGTTGTGTCATAACAGGTAGTTCTACAGTAATCATAAATAAATGTTTAGGGAGGATGATCTGACGTTGGATGGTTTCCCTGAGTGCCTTCGAGGTGCAAATTGACTTGCTTGACCTCTTCCAAACTGATGTTGAGCTGGTGTTGTGGAGTTTATTGTTAATGGTACAAAACATGCAAGAAATGATTAGATTTTGTAATTTAAAAAGAGCTCTAGGACTGAGCTAATTAAAATGCAAACTTTGTTAAATTTGATATATTTGTGATCCTGTGGAACATGGAGCAGGTGTAAGAACTGAGTTTTTAAAGGCATATGGCTTATGGAGTGTGTGTGTGTGTGTGTGTGTCCACATGCATGCCCATTCCTTCCTCTGCTTGTTTTTAGGGGTACTGTGTAACAGAGTTCGAGTGATCATTAAATGCACAATTACCAAGGATCCATTGGGAAACTTGTGCTGCTGCTGTGTTTGTGTGTGTGTGTGGAGGAGTTTAGGTTTTACAGTGTGTTTAAAATGTTCCTCCCTGTGATACCAATGCACCGATTCACGTCTACTTCACTTGCTCCTGTTATTGTAAGATTTTTCATCACAGTGTTTTTTTCATGCTCATAAATCTGACATTGGTGAACTGTGGGATCAAAGCAAGATTCTTCTACACCCCTACTGCTTTATTTGCTAGACAGTAACTGACCTTAACCCACAGGAGAGTCAAGGCTGAGCTCTTAAGGCTTTAACTTTGCTTCAGATGACCTACATCAGATGAATAACCTCAACTGAAGTTCCTTTAAGGGTTTATACTGTACATTCAAGAGCTCTGCCAGTTTATCTGTATACTTTTAAATATAGCTTGAAGTCATAAAAATAATAAATAAAAATACAGTACTATATTGTGGTGTAAACGACATCAGAGCTCAAGGTCCTCTGCGCTCACAGGCTCTGACGTCTACTGGTCTTATGTGACATTTTCAAACAATCAATATTTGTTTGTGTGTGACATTTGCAAGAACTTTATAATTTGGTCTGGCTGCAGATTTAATAGTTTTGCTCAGAGGTTGAACCAGTGATCCGGACTCTGCTCATGACATGTGCTGATTACACCCCATATAAGTTTCTACTCGCTTCAAAAAACTGTTTGCAGCCATTTAAGATGGAGTCATGAAGCAAATACCACGAGGCTCATGGGGTTGTGGAAAAAAGGAAATTATTTCATGACCTTGAGTTCTAACAGTTTGAGCATTGTCAGGCTTGTCATCTTTTGCAGGGGTGTGGGGTCGCAATCTTGTTATAAATGGATCATAGATGTATTTACAATTACAGGGTTTTTTATGTCAAACCGTAGGATGGGTCTTTATTAGATCAATTATTTTGTTTGACAATAGCTTTTAAAGAGCATTGGCATGTCTCAAACTGAGGAAGATAAATCCTCTGTTCTTCATTCCTTTTCTCTTACAATTGCTGGTTCTTACGTTACAAATATGTCAAAACACAGAAACTTTATCCCCAGTCTTCGCTATAAAAGTTATTCAATATGTTTTGATTCATTTAAATCAATGTCTCCTTTTATAGAGCAATCAGTGCTACTATCTCCTGGCATTATTTGATAGCCTGTGTGCATTTCCTTGAGCAGAGACAACACTTAGCGGGGTTCCAAGTTTCTTAGATTTTCCTGAATCAAACTTTAATTGGGAGATTATGAAATGTGCCATATGTATCAGACTGCTAGAAATTCTGACGCTGTAGAGAAGGCTTCTTGGAACTTGAACTCTTGTGCATGATGAAGACTGCAGTGGCACATGTGTGTATTTTATGAGGAAATGTTGCAATATGACCTTTGCTGGAAAATATCCACATCACAAATTAGATTCCTGGAGGTGCTGTCAGTCAGATTTGTTGTTACTTTGATTAATTACTTCATGGTGTGTAGGTGGTTGGGTCAGACTGTACTGCTCAGGGTTGCAGCACCTTAGTTTTACCAATTAGGAGACAGTGGGTTAAGGTTTTAGAAAAGAAAGCAAGTGAATGGAAAAGAGGCAAGACCAACTGAGAAAGAATGTGAGGGAAGGAGAATAAGTTTTTGGTGGGTAATATTTCAATAGTGCCACGGGCAAGAAGTATCATGGCTGAACTGAAATTGTGGTTTTATTGAATCTCGTATGTTGGGGGTTGTTACTTAATGGCCACAGAAGGTGCCCTCTCTCCCTACTCAGACCGTTTTTTCTTTTTTTTTTTTAACCAAGCAAATCGAAGCTGTAACTACAATGACACATTATTCACAAATGCACACATGCATTATAAGATGAGAATACTAGAGTTCATCTCCCCCTGCAGTGCCTACAAGCCCTGTATTGCCTGTATTATTGGAATATGTCTGACTCTGTCAAAGTAGGGAGCAGATGGCAGGCCAAGATCAAATGGCAGTAAGTGTGACAGAGACAGCAGGAGATCCTGTCGAACTGCAGTGACCTAGTTTGCAGTCGGGCTGTGAAATTTACTTTGGGCAACAGTTGTCGAGGTAAAGGGAAAAAAAGTGAACTGAAAGTTACTCATTTTTAAGTAAACTCTATGGAAGTGTTTTTTTGCCAGGTTAAAAGGGCCCAGACAATTGATCAGCTCATTTCCACACAGTCCATTGTAGAAAGTGACTTTTTTAGGAAGCTAAAAATGGAAATGGGTATCATGGCGTTTAAAAAATCTAAAGAGAGTTTAGTGACACATTTCAGGTTGGCTTTTTATGGTACCTTTTCTACAGAGTTGCTTAGATAAAGTCTAAAGAAGAAGATAAAATCTTTTGAACTATCAGGGAAAATGCCACGATGAAGCCATGTCTGTGCATTTGAGGGTTATGACATGAGGATAACAATAGAAAGTGTTCATATTGTGGTATGATTGATAAAAGGAATATTGACTAAAGTCTCAATCAGAATATTACCAGAATGACCTCTTTTGGCAGTTCTAGCACTTTTGGAATAAATACCCCACATTAAACAGAACCTGCTCCCTTTTCTTGTGTAATATAATTACTGTGTAATCTTTAATTCCTTGTGCCTGTAGGTGTTTTCCTAGGTTGTTGTGAAATAGCTGGATTTACATTGCTTATGTAGTAGAATATAATTGCCAAAGGATGTTTGCTCTGGTAATTCTGGTTGGCATTTACGTAGTACTGCGTTCAGTCTATTATGTCATAGTAGTAGTATTAGTCATACTTTGTGAACTGAGGTAGGGGCTACCACCTAAAAATTTTTACTGAGGTCATTCCAAACTGGAATATTGGGTGTTAACAGGCTGAAAATAGCATATTTATTTAAAGTATATATATATTGCTGTGAAGTGTTATCTTTTTATTTAACTCTAAATCAGCCACACCAAGGATTTTATGGTTTATGGCTGTGGTCTCTTGGTTTCCAGTGTCGGAATTCAGTTTCACGTTCTTCATATAATATTAATAATTAACATTATGGTGCTCAATTTGTGATGGAATATTGAGTTTTATGCCTCACACATTTCAATAAAAGAAAAACAATACGGATATCTAATTTTACTGTTGGTGCTGCTGCATAAATAAGATCAATTTTCATTTTCCTAAGGCCTCTGTTGAAAATTAATTTATAGTATTTTATTTCACTTTCAGCTGCAGCTGTTGAAGAGACTTTGTGCCACAGACAATACAGGAATGACGGTCCCTTATTTCTGTGGGACTGTAAGTCATAGGTGTACATCGGATATTCAAAACAGTAAATCAATACACTCTGATACTCCTAAATTAATACACATCCATACAATGATTATCAGAATCAGAAATACTGAAATAAGATGAACTATAATCTTACCGTAGCAGCACAATCATGTACACAATTGCAGGTTGGTGGTTTTATTTGTGTCATGTGATGTCAAATGATAAATACGTGTTGTGTTGATTTGAAAAGATTAGCAAATACATACATTTGTTTGGTTATGCTTTAATGTGTATTCATGTAGAGCTAACTGCATAAACTCATGGACTCATGCCATACCAATGTTAGCTTGATAGCACATATCATTAAACAAACTGAACATCAGAGCTCCAGAAAAGTTTTTCCACAGAAACGCCAGGCAATCTTTATGACTTCTTACTCATGTATGACTGTGTGCACTTTTGAGTACAAATGTATGTCAATTTTGACAGTCTCCCGTATAATGTTGGTCTAGTGACGAGCAGAAAGGACAAGATGATCAAATTTGGGATGTGAGAGACCTTAATTTCTTCTCCATTGCCTCAGTGATGCCAACACAGTGACTTTGTTTTCAGCCTGGCAGGTGACCGCAGCTGTTCACCTTGCAGACTGCTGTCATCACACACAGGTTTGGAAGGTGCGAGTATAGGCGGGAAGAAAGACAAAAGTGTTAAGAAAGAAAAATGAAGTGGAGCAGGAAAACTGAGTGGCAAGCTGTTAATAAGAGATGAGTGATGCAGAGAGGCCAAGTTTTATTAGAAAAAAACAGAGGACAAGATAAAGCTTTGCCATCAGACCAGAAAGAAAAACAGACTGAAAGAAAAGTAAAGAGAACAATGGGTGGAATGTGATAACATGAATTTGGTGGGGTTATGATACGATGAGTAAACTTGATGTTTTGGCAGAGGGATTCCTTTATGACAGCTATGCTACAAATGACAAACACATCATTCACAGATGATGTGTTTTTTTTACTGATCAATTTATTCTAAATTATGTCATGTCAAACTTTTTATAAAGATTCAGTTGGCACATGAATAAAAAGAGAAAAGACTTGAGCAGCAGGTAGAGATGTCCAAAGAAAGTGGGAAGCGGCTGATAGAGAGTGACAGAGCTGTCTTCTCCTTGTCTTTGGCTTTATCAGCCCCTGCCAAGTTCTCACTAGACACACTGTACTGTACGCGACTGTCTTTTGATTTTTAAGAATTAATTTTCCAGCATCAGTTACTGTCAGCACCGTATTCTTTCTTGCTTAAGCACATAAACTCACTCATACTCTTTTATGTGACAGATATCCTCTCTTCTGGTTTTCTTCCCACATTTCATCTTGGTGACATTTTCACTGACACCAGAGCACAAGACACACCTGAGACCTCCTCTCTGTTGTCACACTCATCCTTCATCTCAGTGGGGCTTTGAGGGCACAGTTCTTTGTTACAGTGTGCTCTGCAGAGGAAGAGTGAGAGGTAGAGTACAAAGGTGAAGTGTGGAGGCTAGCTCATTAACCATAGCTAGAAGATGAGGTACAAGCTTGCCTAGGTGTGCTAAAGGTCCCCGAAAAAGCCAAAGCCAAAATGTCAGTTGGAACCCCATAATAGATAAACTCAGTTAAATTATTGTAGAAGCAATATTATCCAATTTTGAATCCAAGTTCTACCTTTTCCTCTGTGGTTTTGTGTGTGTGTGTGTGTGCGTGTGTGTGTCTGTGTTTCATGTCATAGTGCAAAATCAGGCTTGTTGGATTTATTGGTGATTGTAAATTAACTTATATATGAGCATGGACGGTTATCCATCTCTATGCTTGCCTTGTGTTGAACTGGCAGCCGGTCCAGCGTGAACCCTGCCTTTTGTATGATGACAGCTGAGAAAGACTTTGACCCACCGTGACCATGAAATGGATAAAGTTACTTTGAAAATAATTTTTCCTCAGTTAAGGCTGCTGTCCAGTCTGTTGATTTATGTTGCTAGCTATGTCTGCAATGCCCTTAAAGACTACCATAGCCCAAATATTTGGTCTTACAATATAAATTCATCAGTTTAACCCCTCTGCCCTTCAATGAGCATATGGGGAGCACCTGAGGCAGGGAAAGCAGCGGCAAAGACCCCCACCTATAATACGGAACACAGCAGCCATCAGTAACTACAGACGTGACATTAATTAAATCAGAAACAGCATTTAGAGTAAAAGTGGGTTCCAGAGGAGGCAGCTGGGGTTGTACAGACTAAAGAAACTTCAGTGGTGTGTCCTGAGTCAACTTGGCAACTTTGTTTTTCACAAAAAGGCAACTGGTTTTGGATATAGTGACATATTTTACAAACCTCAGCTAACTTCTGTGAAAGCGTGTCACCTAAACAGGTCCATGAGTGCTAACCACATTGCATGTTCTTTTGCCCCCTCATCATTCTGAGCACAGCTACAGCTTCCAGGTGCACAAGTAAACTAACATTCTGAGAGTCATCTAAGTATGCAAGTACAAGTACAACTGAGAAAAACCCCAATGCTGTTAAAAGACCAGACGAGGTGATACTTGTGATACTTGAGTGTAAGCCTATCCGAGCTATCGCTGGGTGAGAGGCGGGGTACACCCTGTACAGACCGCCAATCTATCATAGGGCCACACAGAGACAAACAAGACCGCCAATCATACACACCAGGCTCAACTGAGACACCAATTGATCTAACATGCATGTTTTTTGGACCAAGTACCTGGAGAGAAAACCAGAACATACACATGGAGAACATACGAACTCCACACAGAAAGGCCACAGCCTGGATTCGAACCAGAAACCCTCTTGCTGTTATCATGTAAACATACAGTATATCATACAGCTGTAGAATTGCAAACTGGGAAGGGATATTCTTCTTCTTCTGCACATGTTTGTTTGCACCGATGCACTTTGTTGAGCAGGATATCATATTGGTAGCACTGACATAAAAATAAACATTTAGCCTAATTTGTAGAAAACATCAGCATACATCAACAGTCAGCCTAGAAATACATGTATAGGAATAAGCTCCCATGAGCTCATGCACAGTTTTGCAGCTGCTGCATGCAAGATTTGGTAATTAATCAGCCAGCGTTCTTACAAAAATTGATCCCCTTTACAATCTACATCCCTTTTTCCGCCTAATTGTAAAACTTCCAAATATTTGTCTTTTCATACAGTGGGTTCTCAGTTGCATTGATGAGGATTTGCTTTGCTTTTGTTCTTTTCAAGCTTGTTTAAATATATGTTTGACATTTGATAACAGTGAGTAGATCTTTGCTGAGATAGGACTTAAAGGTTAGTCTTTCAGCGTGTACCTAAAATCTCAATCCCTAAGGTTACTGTGTAGTATCTCTTGCATACAAAATTCTTTTAAACTGTTGCAGTGCAGTGCAGATGCAGTGGCAAACATGTAAGCAAGATGTTTATTTTTCAATGTCATGCTGAGTAAGATCCAAACAACCCTACTTCATGATAGAATTGCATCCTTTTTCAGTTTCTTCCTCAAAATATTCCCGGAGGGAGGTAGCCAAAGGACATCTCTGTGTTTACTCAGATTTAACTGGTTTCTTTTCAGTATAAAAGACCAGTGGCTTCATATCAAGGTTCTGCAAAATCACTTAGCTCAATCGCTCCATCAAATAGAATGAGACTAGCCACTATGCGGAAAAATATCTTGGCTGCTTGTCTGTGAAATCATTCTTTCAGTCACTGCCAAAAGCCAAAAAGCCCATACGTGAGTGGGTTCAACAATTTGGCCAGTGAATTGCAGCCAGAGTTTCTAACCAGCAGTCAGTTGTGATATTTTTTTCCTCACATCTCAGTAAGATGCCTTAAACTGAATTTTATTCACTGATATGATTTTAACCTTGACTGATTTTTCCATATATAAAGTTTATTGCTGTGTCAGTTGTTGCTCTCCTACTTGCCTTTAGCCTACATCTGCATTAAAATGATGAGAAAGACGGTGGTGATTACTTCTCATGTCTGCTATGGTATGATGGGATTCCTTTTCAAAGGTTTTTTTTTTAATCTGAATGTGTTCTATATAATTTTCGAGGGTTACCTGAAAGACCTGCAGTTGATTATATCAGCGAACTCTGCCTATTGACTAAGAAAATAGGTACAGAGGTTGAACCTGCTTTTATACATTAGGTGTGTATCAAAAGCACTTCCAGTGAATGCCAGATCTAATAAGTAACCAGCTGGTGCTTGGAAACCAAATGCCTGAAGCCTTGTCAGGGAGCCTGCAGTCACAGTCTAGTACCTGGTATAAAACAAATTTCTGGTGACAGCATGACACAGGCTCAAAACTGAGAGAACCACAGCACCTCACTTCTGTCCTCTATTAATTAGCAATAGTTGTGTCGGTGCCAGAAGAGGGGATGGCTGACAAAAAGTGCGAGCACCTGCACATTATTAGTTTTTCACTGAGGTAAGGAGAAATGTCAAGCATTGGCAAGCATCCGTCATAACACTCCTGTTACCGTACAAAGCAGTACCCAAGAAGTCAGATTTAAAGTCACTGCCATACCTCTCATTTTATTGATAAGAAAATATAATTAGCCTGACTTTAATTTATCACATCACTATCAATAGATAGTGAAATAATTTATATAATTTGCATAAATTATTTGATATTATGTTGAGAATATATCTATAACAATCCAACCTTGGTTCACATCAGTATATGTAATGTTTACTTTTGCTCACATTGCAAAATATTTTGTGATACAATAAAGACTGCACAATTGTGAGATGCATACATTTTGGTTGTTTAGTTGTGTGTGTGTCTGTTTAAAACCAAGCCTTTTTCTAAACCAGAGTAGTTTCGTTGCCTTAAGAAAAAAAAGACATAATAGAGCTTTCAAGAAAAATTATAACAAAGAAAAAGTATGGGTCAAATGTACCATTAAAAACAAAGGCTTCAGATGACACACAAACCCCTGTCTCTCGTTTTAAAGTCCTGATGCTGACTCATACTACCACCTCCTACCCCCGTGGCAGATTTCTGTAATTTTATTTGTCTGCATACAACAGGGTGCTAAAGTTGATGCATGATTATGCACGGATAACTCTTGGGTTTGCTTTCAAGCAGAGCTGGGTGACATTTGTGTGAGAATTGTGATACTTTGAATTGTCTTAAACCTTTATTTCACAGGATTATTATCAAGTTATCTTGTGATTTTGAAACAACCTTACATTGACCAGAGCAGTAGTAGCATCATGACCATCTGCATAATATTTCATTGGTCCCCCTTTTTGTTGCCATAACTGCTCTGGCGAGTTAGGGCATGGAAAAATAAATCTAACAGTGTCCTGGATAATTGTAATAGATTATTTAGGCCCTGTGGGTTGTTTCGTGGGGTCTTTGTGGACTTGGATTGCTTCCCACAGATGCCATTGGATCCCTATTAGTATCTGTAGAGTTATGAGGCTGGATGAACACCTCAGACTTTGTTGTGTTGTCAGATTCTTTCATCAGCAGTTTTTGAGGGGCCAACTACTGACCTGCTGGGAGAAGCAGTTACTTTAGAAGAGGGCTATTGCCATAAGAGAGAGATGTGAGTGGCTCTGCAAAAATATTTGTTGGTGGCAAGTGTCATAGCTATATCAATGTGAACGCCAGGATGCAGATTTTCCAGATGGAACCTTGTATTATGAGTAGTAGAAGAGATTAGCATTGCTACTTACATTATGTGTCAGTGGTAAGGTTATTGACGTACATATTGACTGGAAAAAGTTGGTGTTCTGTTATTGTATTTTGTTAGCATGCTTTTAAGTATCCAATTCAATTCAATCCAGTTTCATTTTTTAGCAATGGCCGTTTAAGAGAAACAGGAAGTGGAGACACATGTCAGTAACACAGCTAGTTCAGTTGCATGTTTCCATCTAAAGACATCTGCCTACATCTCATGCCTTATGAAGCATCGTCGGTACGTAATCTTATAATATGTTCTTTGGTCGAATTATAATGAGTTATTTGTTGTTTTAAGACTTGTTTGGTGCATCTGAAGACAATATTATTTCTGTGAATATTGGTGCGTAAAATGGGTACTTAGCTAATTCACAGATTCATTTACAGTTTAAATTATGTTTATTAAACAGTAAACAGTATGAGTGAGAACACATTTAAACTCAGCAGGTTACTTTGTTGATAGATTTACACAATAAGTAAGCAGTTCATATATAAGCAGGAAGGAATTAAAAGTTAAAGAAGGAATAATTTGATTTCTGTTTAAAGTATGCTACAGTGTATTAACCAGACAACATATTGTATAAGAAACACATTTTGTAAGCATGTTTCTTTTTTGTCTGTTCTCAGTTTCACCCTTTTTTACTCAATAAACCTGTGGACAAACTGATGACTGTCTTCAGAGTTTTGATGAACGAAAGGTGTTTATCTTACTGCCGAGTTGTATTCGGAACATATAACGGTGGCGGCACAGTTGGTCCCCTTAAGCTACCATGAAAAAAGTGTTAGCCCACAGCAGAAGGCTTCTTCCAACATGTTGCAATGCCTCATCCATCCTTGGAGATTTAAGTCTTTTGATAAGCTCAAGCTTGCTCTGGGGCGACACAGTGGTGTGGTGCTTTGAATGGTCTCCCTGCACATGTGTGGGTTCTGTCCGAGCACTCCGGCTTCTTCCCAAAGTCCTAAGACATGAGTGGAATAAGCATAGGATTAAACGAGTATTAAAAATGAAGAGATGGAGACCAATCTGGCATATGATGAGAACTGCAGTGAAAAGTCAAGATGGATGATTAACAATGCTGTTACCTCTGTAGTGCCACAGGGACAAATATTGACAATACTGAAAACAATCACCATATCATTATGTACATGTTACATTACCAACGTTTTTCTTAACAATCATACTAAACCTATATTTTGATATCCATTTATAATCTTTGTTGTATTGTAAGTAATGTTTAATTGAAAACTAGGTTGGTTGTTTTTATGTAATGAATGTGTTACAGGATGTTTTTAACATAGCACTGACGCTAGATTGGATTCTTACATGAATGTTATGTTTCTTCTCTTTCTACAATGGCATAGATAATACTATGTTATCTGTAATATTTTCTCGTTGCCTTCAGCATATGATGGAGATGAATGTGTGAAAGTGCTCCAGTTATATGTATATGAAAAATATCAGGGAAGCATTATACTTTGAATCATGCAACACATCATGAAAATCCAGATATTCAAAAGGTGTATTCATCTCTAAAAAGCACATCAACATTCTGTGAAGCTAACGTGAGGAGCCTAAACTTTCCTGACCTCAGTGTAGCCAAATTATATATCGCCGGCACACAATGCACCAACAATATATATTTATAGCGGACACACGTAGCGTGATGTGATAAGATATAAGGATTTATCCGAAAGTTCTCACTATCTGAATAAGCCTTATTTAACCTCGTTTTAGGGCACCACCTTCAATCGAAGGAAAAAGACAGAATCTTACGATTCTGGTATGTTGAATTAATAATCAATGATTAATTAATAACTAATAAATTCCAGTCTCATATTGTCGCTACTCGTGAATTCTCGTTTTGTTGGACTCACACATACGTAAAGAACACATACACAAAAACCGGTTGATTTTATATATGTATATATATATGAACCATTTATTACAATGATATGACCAAAGACATGAACCTTAAGACAACAGGAGAAATGCTTTGAATATGGATGATTATATAAGAAACACTTAGTGAATTGAAAAGAACTAAGGGGAGGGGATGGATGGATACCGGAATCATTCAAATAGTCGAGCTTTGTTACTATTTGAATTTAAAGGCTATCAACTTGGGTTAGTTTATCATTTTAACAGCAAATTCTCTCGACACCCACCGCATACCGTCTGAAATGTAAGAACAGGGCAGACCTTACGGTCAGGTCAGCTCCGAACCACAGGTGATCGCAGGCGGGTCCCACTGGGTCTCTCTCGGTTCTGTGTCTCGCGGCCTTCGTTGTGGTTGACTTTCAGGGACTGGACCGGTCACTTTCCTGCGCCGGAAGATGGCTTCCTTCTGGTAGCTCGGAAGACGAACGGGGTGGTGTGTCGGAATTCGCCTCAAATAATGATAAAACTGTCCAAGGGTCGAGTTGGTTTTGGTTGCTGACCAACTCTGATGAGGTGAACTTAAATTCACCAAAGATTGACAAAAAGGTTGACAAGCTTAACGCTGGCTCCTTTTTCTGATAAAAAAAATAGGTGAGGAGGCTGCAGCAGCAGAGTTTAAAACGTGCTATAGAGAGGAGACAGGATGACGGACGAACAAAAACGCAAAATGTATCTTTCTACTACATTCTTCTCTTTCTGTCTTTGTTTGGACCATCTTCTTCCATCTCATCTTCCTCTCCTGCCATTATCAAAGACTCTCCGCCAGACTCTCATTCCATCAGTTAGAGCTCTCTGCTCTTCATCTTCTCTACTGATCTGGACCTTCAATATACTCTTTCAATATTCCGTCCATGTTCTATTTAAGAACTTATGCAAACTGGGCAATAACTCTTATGCCATTAACCGGACAATAACTAACTTTTCCTTGCGGGTTCCGGAGTTTGATTCGCGGAGGCGGGGCATGACGTAGACCTACGCTACACTTTCAGCCCATGGTATGCCTGAAACTGTTGTGACATCTGCCTGGACGTATTTTGTAAGGCGACCTGCAAAGAGGTTTGCCTCAAAGCAATTCGACTCCTGCATTCCTCCGTCTCATAAACATTTGTTCAGAGGATTCTAAAACACCATAACTTGTTAAGATATAAAGTGAAAGATATAGCATAAACTTAGGATATAAAGACATAAAAACAACATAACATAACATAACATGATGGTTATGAGTCTCAAAATTCAGATGGATATCTGTAAAGTTATGACGTATGAATAACGAACCAACCAATGTTATTTTCCTGTGTTAAACACAGAATACAATAAGAAACAGCTGAAGAATTGGTTAATAGTTGCATTATTTCATATAAATGTCACATGTCATATGCAAGTTGTTGACTTACTTTTGGGTTTAACTATTCAGTTCTACGGACCACTAGGGGGCAATGTGGCTCCATAAGCTGATTAGTCATTTTCCAAAATAATATCTCCCGTATCGTTCCACGTACGATCATGAAAAAGATATTAAAATGCAGCTTGTGATGTCACTGAGAACATGAAAGAACTTGTACAAAGATACAAAGCACATTTAATACAGTTTCAAGATTCAGCTAAAAGTGATTCTGGGTGAGATCCTTTTGAGAGGTCCGTGCTGCGACTGTCTCTGTTTTGAGTCAAAGTCAGGGCAAACTGTCACCATTGTTTACTTTGAACCATATAGGGTCGTAAGGGTCCTGTTCTGGTTTTCCCCAATACTCTCCCGAAAGGGTCCGTTGTTTGTTCAGCTTCGTTAGCACTAAGCTGTTAATGCATCTACCTAAATTTATGGCACAGGTCTGTGGAAAGAGGGGCTGAGAAAACTCCCCCAAAATGCTTTTGTGGGCAAAGGTGGTTGTAAATTTCTCTTCTTTGATGTAGAGATCCCCCATCTGGTATTTCCACACTGACCATCCCCACAAAAGAATGTTGCAGTCATTTAAAATCTTAAGTTTGTATTAAATTCCACACTTGAGTTCGCTACATCAGATTGGACTTTACAGTGCTTCTGCAAGTGTGTTTTTACTTTCCTCAAACTACCAGCCTCAAAATCTCAAACTAATAAAACCCTTTCTTATCTTTCTTCATGAATTTTAATACAGACACACAGATTACATTTCTGTAGATGCTGCAAAACCAGAGGAAAAGAAATTGCCAAGATCTAGATTGCATGCATTCTAAAAAACACTCATTGTTTTCCATGAATATGTCAGGAAGTCTAGAGATGAATAAAGCAAAATTAAATTCCTCCTCTAAAGATTAAGGGATAAAAATGTTTTTTCCCTTTTTTTCCTAGATTCAAGGAACATCATAAATCGATTTCCAAACTTTCACACCTCTATGTGATCTATGTGTAATGTTTCTAACAAAAAGAATCATAATTACATTTGTCTAATTTTCACGTTATTGTAAAGTTTACTCTATCATTGTCTATTTTTGTGTTAAAACTTCTTAAAAACTCTCAGACCATTGAACATACAGTCACTCTGTTATCCAAATGTCAGACTTAATATGCGTATGTGTGTGCACCTTTTAGTGTACAGTATGACATCCAAAAATTCTTGCCCATAATGTCCTTTGGTGGCAACAGCTGCAGACTGCATCAAAAACTCCTCTTTGTTGCCATGCATTTAAGATGATGCCTGTTTGTCTCGTTTAATATTCCCAGAAGATCATATGCTCTCAATTTTCCTTTTTTTTTTGTGTGTCAATGGCAAGGGGTCATCTTGTCCTTGAAGATAAAATCAAGTTGCACTTAGCCACCAAGCTGCAGTGGTGTCAGGAGATGCTCTGTTCTACTTTTGGAAACCAGCTCAGGGACCGGTGAGAGCATCTTTACTAACACAACCATAAATGACAAGGGAAATGACTGCCGATCTGCACTCAAATGCAACATATACACTCTTTGTTTTTGAGCAAACATAGAAGACATAAAAGATTGTGACTGGCGCTGTCATCTGTTCCCTGTTGGCTTTTTCTAGCTCATATATAACTGAGAAAAAGGGTCCTTAAACTTTGTTTCAACTAGTGGCAATTTTTGGAATTTCCAGTGCTCAATTACTGACCCCTGAGAGAAAAGGATGGAAGATTGCAAGGAAAGGCAGTAACCCGTCCCCCATCTCAGTGGAGGTTCAACTAATTTTCGACAGTTTCCCCCCCTTTGGAGTAATGGTGTTCTCTGGAAAGGCCCATATGCCACAATGGGTGTGTGATGATATGATTTGCCATGTGAGTGTATGTGTGTGTCGCGTGCTACCACTGCTGCTCAGCACACCATTTAGATTACTTTCACCTCATCAGCCCACATACACTCGGCTAAGACCTTAGGGACGTTCTCTCATGAGGATAGATGTTTTTGCTGCACCACACGAATATGTGCCTCACTGTGTAGGTTTTGTCTGCATGACGTGAGATAAGGAAAGAGGAAGAGAGTAAAAGGGACACTGAGGGTAAGGAGGAAAGAAATAAGTGACTTAGAGATATGGAGGATACTGCGTAAACACAGAAAATTGTGGGCATGTAGTGTTCCTGTGTCTCACTTTTTTCTTACAGTGGAAGTGTATACAAATTTGCTAATCTGACGTTGGGGGTCTTTCACAAAACTTAAAAGATACATAAATAAACTGGAGCTCCAGCACTGCCCAGTGACCATGAGAATCACCAGTTACATGAATAACATTTTAAAGAGAAGATTACAAGTCAATGCTTGTTTATGAAGTAGCTACCAGCCCTAATCTGAGCATTTGTCGCCTAAATTCTTGTGCATGAAAAGGTCACAATTGACAAATAAATTAATATGAATAAACAAATTCGATAGAACTTAAAGTCAATAAAGTAAATAGAATTTTATCAGGCAGACTTCTGTTGTAGTGTGGCCATGCAAATGAGGGCAGTTTGAGTTTCCTCTTTGGTTGATGCGTCATAAAAGCTGTGGCAGTTTATGCACGGCAGCTGTGACAGTTTGAATTTCTCTTACCTACTTAACATCACATAACCTGTATTGTAATTATTGTGCATGTGCACACTGCAGTGTCACTGCTAAAACAATATGTCGTATGGCCCCAATTATAATTGAAGCCATTTTTTTCTAAGACAAATAGCCCACAAGTAATTTCTGGTCTTTTTTTCCCTCTCAGCGAAACATTGACAGTTCAAACATCTTAAATAGTTTGGATGCCTTATCATTCTTATTCTACCATGCTCAGGACTGGAGATTAAAACAAATTGTTAAGAATTGACATTTCCTATGTACTGCTATTCTAATTTGGACAAAACTGCATTGATTTGGATTAAATTGATTGAATTAGACTGTATTTGATTAGACTTGAATAAAACTTGTTTACTTTTCTTTGTAAATTTTGTTGTGAAATTGCACTACTCAGATAAATCTAATTGTTCTGAATTAAATTGTTTGCTCTACATTACAGTAAACAGTTATACATAATGAATACATGAATAAAACACAACAATTTCTACAGAATCTTTCCAATAAATTATTAAATTCTAATCAGCTCAATTAGTCATAAGGAATGTTGACAGATGTAGTCCTGGCAAGGACAACAAAGGAGTTTGAAACAAGCCAGAACTTTTTCATACTTTTTTCTATTGCAGGCATCAGGGAGACTCTACAAAACATGTTTTTTTTTTTTTCTTCATTTATAAGGTGTCATTTTACTAATATTTAGTCAATCAGTACAGTCTATATCCCAGAGGTATCATATGTCTCTTAGTTTATGTGAATAAATTGTATCTAATCTGAAACAAAGCACGGTCAAACCAGGACCTGCGTCAGTATGGTGCTTGACTACAGTTTCTCGCTCACACAAAGTACTAACTTTATTCTAAGCACCAGTCCTCCAAGGTCAAAAGCAGAGCCATTCGAGGCTGTCTCTCATATCATATCCATTAAATAAAAGTAATCTTTTCTGTTGCGAGCTCATGCTGCTCTCACCTCTAAATGACACTGAGCCCCTTAGTGGCTGTCCACTGCACGCACAGAAGAGATAGCTGATTATTAGACGTATTAGACATTTCGAGCATTTGCATGCATTGTTGCTTCACTTCCCCTCATTATGTGTATTAATTCAACCTGAAGGGAAAGACATTTTAGATGTATCAAAAGACGGGTTAACAGGCTGAACACACGTCATACGCTGAGCAGCTCAAACAGTTTTTATGTTCAGTCATATAATCCAGAAAACACTTTATAGTTGGCAATAAACAGGAGGATCCCTAATGACCTTTTCTTGTTTACAGCTAAGCAGGTTAATTTATATCCAGAAATGCATCAAGCTCAAATGTTTTCAGATTCATTCAACATTTACCGTTTCTTTGGCTGATTTGTAAAGGATAACACGGAGTGTGATTGTTATCAGAACTTATTAACTGATTTCACTTTTGAGCAATTGATTTTATCGATAATGAAATAGGAAAACAGATTCACCCTTAGCCTTACGCGAACCAATGAACCACTTCATGTCTGCTTTTTTTTAGAAAACACATTCATGTCTGCTTTTTTTTGTTTGTATTTTCTGTAAGAATATTTCCAAAGACTTTATCAGACCAAGTACATTTAGCAAGCCCTTTAGATATTTGTTTAGGATTTGCTGTTGACCTTTTTAGCTTCTCTTCTTTCAAAAAAGAAGCCTTTCAAACAAACTTCAGTTTTTTTTGTGGAAGGTAAAGAAAAAGAAGACCTCATATTGGTGCATCCCCATAATGATGAGAATATGTTGTGTGCTCCTCCTAATCATTTGACCAAGCTGATGTGACGGCTTACTTTACAGCAGTCTGTTCTGTCAGAGGCTGAGAAGACACAGAGCAGTGTGATAGTGAGCACAATCCAGTCTCATGGCAAAGCATAAAATAAACACAGAAAAACATAATCTTTTGATTTGTGATTTGCTGACTTGTGTAGCATCCATATTAACTTTCGTAAATTTCATCAGCCCAAAGCTGGCTGCTTCACGTTTTTCTGTGATAACAGGGCTTGCTGACAAAGGTGGAAATATAAATGAGAAGGAAAATTTGGAAATTATTGACATTAACAGTGTGCACCTTAACATCTTGTTGCATGTCTGTCCATCGCATACAAGAAGGGACATTTTGCACAACCCTCAAGCTATATGTTCTGAAGCTCACGTCACTCTAAAAATGCAATATGCAATATCATCTAACTGATATATTCAGTGAAAAGGATATACAATAGTTTGTTGTATCAGATAATGCTGCTGGGTGGAAGCTTGCTAAAGAACGATCCTTTGTATCTTCTTACAATTCTATTGCAGCAAGTAGCTTACTGATAGTTTTGCCAAATGGAAGTCCAGGAATATTTTCCATGTAAAATGTTGTATACCTTTTATAGAGCTTTCCCATGCTCTAGAAAAACCTAGTAGTGAAGACATGTTGATGATATACTGGGTTTGACATACTCTTAAAGGTCTGAGTCCATTAAAAACCATCTGTTGCCCCAGCTTCTTTCAGGAAATCTTACGTTCCATCTCTCAATCTTTCCCACCCTCTTATATGCATCCCTTTTATCCACTCTTTCAGCAACTCAGGGGAATCTATGGCCACAGCCAACCTCATTAAACTACAACCATCAAGATAAAACTCAATTACTGTGAACCTCTGGACTGGCATCCAAGATCAATATTGAAGTAAAAAAAGAGGGACATCTAATAGTGTGATGTGCATAATTAATACAGTGAAGGGAGTGAGAACGGGTAAAATGAAGAAACCAGTCTTCCAAGCCTCTTCATAACATAGCACTCTGGTTTCTTATAGTGTGTCTAGGTGATGGCTCAGCCACATGCATGTTTTCTTTATCCGGCTTGGAAAGGTTTTACTTTGAACAAGACTGGGCTTTGAGAGATGCTTGACTATTCAGTCAAGTGGTGGGAGTATTTCCGTACAAGAAGAATATCTTTATTTCTTCTATGTGCTTTTATGTGTGTGTGTAAGTAAGTAAAAAACAGCAGGCAAGATTTTAAAAAAGGAGTGCTATGTGTTAATTGTTCTAACCACACCACAATACCGTCTATATAAAAAAAATACAGATATGAAATATAACAGCAAAAAATGTTTCAGTATGTCAGGCACCCTGGTGACTTTAGTCTCATCCATTTTTAGTTATGCAACATCTGTTTGTAGTGTATATTTTCTCTTTCTTTCATTGCTTTGATACTCCTATTTAAATAGGATTTGCTATAAGCGTTACAAGGAATGATTTTTTTTTTGTCATGCCACTAGCAGTTAACAAATATTCTATATCCATTTATAGTTTGCTTTCAAGAAGTATAAACTTCTGAGTGGTACATACTTCTGGATCAGAGTCACCTCTCTGGTATTTTCAATAATGCCACAGATCAACCAAGATGCATAATTAGCAAGCTAATTGCTCTCCATACTGCAGTAGTGTTGAATATAAATTTACATGCAGTGTTTCACATCGGTGTGTTTGCTGGATCATGTGCATGTTCAGAAATCAGAGTTTTATTTCTAACATGATTACAGGTTACTGAAGGTTAGGGAGGCAGACATGCTTCGGGTTTCGGCAGGAAGGCACTGTTATCAGCTGAAGAGAAACGAAGTAATGAGGACACAGATATATTAATGAAATGGAAGTCAGATATTGTACAGTGTGCAAAGTCAGACAGAAGGTGAGGTTAAGAGTGAACAAGTGAGCATAAAAACTAAACTTTTTTTAGTTCGTTCTCATCCAACAGGATGGATGGATGTTAGTTGCATGCAAATGTTGGTTAAGAGATGTTGAAAAGAAAAACACAAGATGATGACTTTGATAGTGGGATTACAAAAAAACCTTCAAAGGCATGAGCTGTGGGTGGTGCCATGGTCCTCACAGTCCACCATCCTAAATGTCATTGTAAAATCTTTGGATAGATCTCAAAGGAGCAGATAATCCAAGAAAGTCCAGTGATGTCACAGAATGAGAAGCCTTTGTAAGCAAAGCTTGGCAAAAAGGAATAAATGAAAAAAACCCAACAAATTTGATTTGAAAGAAAAGTACAATTATAAGGTGTGATACTTTCCAAAGGGGTTGTTGTTCAGCATTCATCATGCAATCTGCCAAAACCTTTGTTTTAGACCCATTTCCCTTTTTACAGAAATTTTCAAAATATGCAAATGCAAAGTATCTTTGGGATAAAGATATGTGTCATCAGAAATGCCATTTTTTCACACAGCTGTTTACACAAGACTGAAGATTTGCATTCTGCTGTATGTATTTGACTATGGGAGCCAGGAGTCTTTTCGTTAAGTGTTATGGGTTGTACTCACATTATGTTAAGCATAAGATTAAATTAAACAGAATCAATGACAGGAAAGAAACACTCATTTTTGTTATCGGTTCCATCCTTATCAGGAGTTTATAGGCTCACCCAGTCATAAAAAGACAAAAGAAAAATGCACTTGATCGATGATTTGAGGAGACAAGTAATTGCGACTATGTGCTGATAAAAAGAAATGACAACATGAACCATGATTACTGAACGAAATGGCCTACTTATGGCATTCAAACAATGTAAATGACTCAAAGAATGCCAGTGAGCTAGAATGTGCCAAATGACATCCAAAACTGTGTTATAACCAGTTGAAAGCTGTGAAGTCTGGCTGAGTTTCAGTAAATCCCTCTTCTGGAATGTCATTTATTTTCTTGATGTTTTTATATATGTGTTTCATTTTTCAGAAGTAATTAATCTCTTGGTGGCACTGCAGGTATCAAAGTATGCCAGTCATTTAACTGCACAATATGTGTGCTGACTGAAGTGACAAATTGTGACTGCTCTGAGGCTCTGCTCAAGCAGTGCAGATTTGAACATTAAAGTAATTTAGTTTGACTTTTTATATTTTGTTATAATTTTCTTTAGGCAGGAGGAAAAAAATATTTCTTTCTGACCTCTGCACATGGAAAAATGGACCCAAATACAGGACACCATTAACAAAAGTCCAAACCTTTACTCCAGGGTAGAAAAAGGTAGATGGATAACTGGCACAAAGGTGAAATTAAAACTGAATCCAACATGTCCAAATAATCAGGAGCAAAACAAGATAGTAAGGAATAAAGCGTGTACAGGGAAAGGTAATCAACTAACAAAAAATGCCTATTTTCTGAAGAGCCCTTTCGGATGAGAGGTTAAATGTCATCATGAAACAAGAAAAAAGAAATCAATTTTTCTTTCTACTTCAGCTCTGAGGCCTACCATGACCTGGACGACTGAGAATCTACAATCAGCCAATCGAATGCAGGTTTAGAACAAAACATTGGCAGGAAGCAGAACTCAAAAGAATGCAAAAGATGAAACATTTAGTAAATAAAAGAGAAAATGACAAGTCCCCACACCAAGAAACTGTATCTGCTGTCTGCACAAGCAAACAGTGGTGGTACGGCAGGACCAATTCAAGATGTGACACAACATAATGTCAGTCATGTGAAACAAAATCAGAATTAAGACTTCAGATATATTTATCATGCTGATGCATGTCCTCATACTAAAAAGATCAATTGGGAAAACTCAGAAGAATGGTAAAAACATTCCACGGCCTTTAATGTGAGGTAGTGTATTGCTTGACTCTCTAAGGTCTCCCAAGTGTACACAATGGCAATTACAGGGTCCTTATGCGACAGCAAGGTGAGAGCAAATGACACTTTTGGCTCATCAGAAAATGGGAGGGCGGCCTGAGTGAAACGGGACCCTCTGATTATTTAGTTCACAAGCTGTTTGTGCGATGGCTTTTTAATCGTTGCTAATGGAGTTCCCACTAACATAAGCACCCTGTGGGAGTTGAGAGAGTGACTTTGGTCCACTCCTACCCCACAGTCTCTCAGTGCATCTATCACTTAATGATATCGTGCCTCACATCTTCCTTTTTTTCTTGTCTCCCTTTTTTCCCTTTCACTTCTCTCCCCCCTTGGACAGCAATTATGTTGTGGAAAAGGAGTGGTTGTTATTTTTAATGTGGTGCCAAATCTCTCGCCTTTTAAAAGCAAACACAATATAGCACTCAGCAGCAGCCAGACTCCCCCCAGGGCAATGTATTAGCTGCTGAAGTGGCTATTTAGAGTGAGAGTAAATGAGTTGAGGGATGACAGGTGAGCTAAATGTTTTGAGTTTGTAACCACCAAGGACACTTCACTCCCCACAGATCCTTCTTACTTGTGCTATAGAAAGTCAGACAGGATGATTGTGTTCTCCTTTGCTAGTAAACTTTTTTTTTCGAAATCTGACTTTTTCCTGCTCTGATACTCTCTACAACAGGAGTCTGCCATTGTGAAGGGCATCCTGCTGTGTGACTGCCTTTCCTGCCCGCCCTCCCCTGTTGGTTCCCTCCACCTTTCCACTTGCGAGCGCTGACAGTGAGTAGAAGCACATGAGAACTAAAAAGAATTTGTGTTAGAAAATTGCAGTGCATTTTGTGCTGCCCCACCCACACCCAAATCACTCCCGCTGTGCTCCAGGTTCAGCAGACCTTATATAAATAAAACCAGGTTAGGAGCAAAGAAATGTTTAAAAAATCATCGAGGTAAAACATCTTTTATTGAACAGAGACGGGAGAAACAGAAAGTCTACTCCAGCATTTCTCCTACTTGTTTTCCTGTTGTTGTAAAATCCTTCCTACACAGCCTCACCTGGCTCAAACTTCCTTGGCAGAGTTTTACCAACGAAGCCTTTGACTCGTGGCTCTCAAGTGTGTCACCATTCACCATTGTAGAATGCAGTGGAAATATACGGCTTCTGTTTGGCAGTGCTAAGTCAAAAACAAATCTGCTTTCTAAGAACTTGAATTGTTTTATAATTTGAAAAATATATGGAGAGGGACATGAAGTTAGAATCCCAAATGTTTGGGAGCAGCGAAGTCTGAATTCCAGCTTTGTTACAAAAGCAGTAATGTTTCTTATGAAGCATATTTGGAAACCGTTAAAGTAGGAATAGCTAAAGTTATCCTTTGAACCATAAACTGAGGTGAGTTTATTTTTGGAAACCATTAGATGCTATTTTGTTTCTCTGCTTCAAAACGACCTGCTCCACAGCAGACTACAAAGGTAGGCATTTATATGAAAAGCTGACACAGTTCCACTTATATCACGATCAGCCTGTGCTGTTTCTAAGAGTTAACATTTCTGCGCAAACATGTCAAAAGACATTTTTAAGGTAATCTAAAATAACATATGCTTTTTTTCCCCACTGAAGAGCAATAACAAAGCAATAGTCCTCATTGGCACATTATTTTTTCAAAATGGCCATATAAAGGGATCCTTGCCATGAACCTTTATGTGAGTGAGTGACCACCATCCTATTATGAAACTTGCATATTAATTTAAACATTTATAAAGAAGTCGACAGCTTGCACAACTATATTTATGAATCCCAAAGCCAAATAACATTATAGTGAACAACTTGTTAAATTCTATATCTTGGTTTTCCACTTAATTTGCCCCACATCTGTAGGCTGTATGAACACTATAAACACTGTTCCATAAAACCAACAATTCATCAGTGGTCTGTTGTTCACCTAACTGCTGAAGCACAGAGGGCACTGCTGCTTCTGCTCACACGATCATGAGTTTACCAACAAATGCAAAATGGTGTGCATTCACACTGAAAGGTGACTTTTTTTTTTTTTTTTTTACAAATGCTGTCCATCTAACCTCAGACAAACCTGGCTTCAATGCTCTTCTACTGACTCAGCACTATGTTTTATATGCCTCAGTGAGCCTTTCTCCCATGACGCCACAAACATTTGACCACAAAACAAAGTCCACCTAGGGCAGTTTGAACTTATGCACCATCACGTGCACTTCAACCAGTTTGTGCTAGTTTGTGTGTTTTCGGGGACATAGCCACAGCTTTAACAGCTTCCTGCAGCCTTCAGGAGTGGCAAAGTTGACATATTGGCAGATTAGAGGTGAAACTGTTTTCATGTAATTTGTTTACAGATCAGGCGCTGCAATGCATTTTGAGATGCCTGTGTGGTGGCTAATAAATAATGGTAATGAACAAAGTCATTTATTTTCCACAGTACAATAATTATACTGATGAATATAACCTTTGGGGTGCATTGTCCACTTTATTGTGGAGAATGGCTTCATGTTCATGTTTCCTGGGAGTTGTGTTGTTGGGGTCATTAGCTCCTGATAGCCTCCCAATGCAAATGGTTCCCAGCTGACCAATTCAAACATTATCATGGGGAGATCCATCTTGTCCACATGTTGAGAAACATGCAGCCAAGTCTGGGAAGAGAGTAATGTCTGATGTTCACTTGTATCCAGGAGATTGGGCCGGGCTCAGCCTGCAAAAAACTGTTTAAGACTTCCACAGTGTGGCCCAACTGCCAAGCTGGAATATGTGTACAGATCTTGTGCATTTGCTTGCAACACAGCCCTGGCGTTTAGTCTTTGATGTTGAACTGGAGCCAGGTCTGAAGAAAATTAGGCCATGTCAGGCTTTTATTTCCTTTGTGCATTATAACACAGTGACAACAAACAGACAATAGCCAAATGTAGACATGACAGTGTAAAATTCAGGTCCAGTTAATGTAGCTGGAATCTCTCCTTTTTGTGTCTTGCTGTTTAAAGGGAAAAACGTGATGCTTAGCCACATTGCTTGTGATGAGTTCTGACAATCTGGTAGCTTAATGAAAATAGTAATTTGTCTTGTATTGTGTGTTGCATCTTATTGAATTTGGCGTTGTGACTTTATCTTGAATTTTCCTGCTTGTAAACTGTGGCCTCTTAAATTCTGACTTGTTACCTGCTACAATTAACGCTTCAAATCAGAAGTCCTGAATGCTCTTATCATTTCTTTTCTAACCACTTTATCCGTCTGGGGACTCTATTGTCCTATGATTGTAGGGGCAATTTTCAGTACAACTTGGAACGCAAAATGATAACTGTGAGAGCATCTCACTGAACCAGGTGGAACACTCTATTTCTCTTTCTTTTCTCTTTAATAGTCCTGAACAATGGCACTGCACCCCTAAGTAACCCCAGCTGTACTTTTAAAGTTGTATAATTCAAGATATATGCTGTAATCTATTTTAATAATCCACCCAAATGTCTCATGGCAGCCATATTGAATATCTTCAAGGAATATACTTGATATGTGCTCAGAGTCCATATCTGTTACATCATCTTGACTGCTGTACCGAGATATTAGAAATCCATACACTCAAAATATGATGTATGACTCAGCTGCTATGAAATTGAGGGGGGCTTTGGTGTGCTGGAGTTTTCTTTCCTATAGAGGAGAAAAGAAGAGGAAAAAATAACAGCCCACAAAATCATGAATAATTGACACATTCCATATGGTGAAAAAGGTCAGACCTATAAGGCAGCTTAAGAAAAAGACTATTACTCTTGATGAGAGCAGGTAATTAGTATTTGTGGGCCACATATGGAAGTTAAGAGGCTCAGATGGTGGTGATGTGGCATGTCTGAAGTCAATTTGGCAAAATTTTTATCATGTATATGTCACCATCCCTTCACAGCTGGAAGGAGTTCCTCGGGTCCTATTACTGTCATCCGAGTAAATTAGCCACAATAGAGCACATTGATGAGGGCCATACACCTGGGGTTTATTTGATCTTTTTCATCCCTTGATACTAAAGATGTAATTTCCCCCAATAGAGTCTAAACAGTGATCATCAATCTGGCTGAAAGAGGCAGAAAATAATTGTAAAGGATGATGGACAGACATTTACTGAAATTTGTGTGACAAAACCCTTGATGTACCAAATATAAATTCAGGTTATTATTGCATATACTAGCAAACTTTTTTAAGCAAACTGCAAAAAGAATCGTGATTAATGTATTTAGAATTTACCACAAAAAATTTAGTTGTAGAGTTGTATTTGTCTGTATCCCTCAGTACTAAAGCAAAGCTCTGTGCTTAAATCCCCTTTGGAAACACTTTGGGAACTGTTGCAGTTGGTTGTATAGCTACACACTAATGTTTTATTTTGAGTAAACCATTTCCCTGTGGCGCAGTCTTTTTTCAAAAAATATATTGTTTATTTTCAGTGTTGAGTTGGTTAAGAGATCTCAATCTCCATGAAACATTTTTCAGCAGACGAGGTCCAGCAAAAAGGAATAAAAAGGAATCAACAAACAAACAAAAACAAGAAAACCCTTAAAATAAACCTATAAATACTAAACGTTAATTATTTGGTCATGACAATGAATTCAGCATTTTGTTATGTAATGACACTGAATGGGACAGTCTATGTGACCCATTTTTCTGGAACATGCTTCTGTGTCTTCATCTCTCATCTCTTGCTGGCACCATGTCTCAGTAATTGTTGTGTAATGCATGCGAGAAAAATAAGTTCTGTGTGTATATTACCAATGACATTCAATATAGCTGTAGCGTTGAGAAATAGTTTAAATCAGTACTATCTGTATCCATATGCTAATTAGCCAAGTGCTTATTAATTTATGATGAATATCTGTTTCAAGATTCAGGTTGTATGTTTAAAATCTTTGTGGGATCTGATCTCTTTAATGATGATGAAAACACACACGAAACAATAGAAAATTCATCTCGGCACATTTCCAAGCAGGGGAAAAAAAGCCCTGCTAGAATTTAAGGCACTTTTATCCTTCCAGACTGCTCAAACTTAGGCGAAGGCTTGTCTGTTGATCACAAGAACTTCTATTATTTGAACAGGGAAGTAGATGTCAGTTTAGATTTGAAATACTGTGCCAACATCCTCTAGATCAGCTTATGAGACTGTATGTGAGTTTGTGTATGTGTGCAGTTTTAGAGTGTGTAGACGAGATTACTTCATTGTTTTACTGCCCATCCCAAGATAGACATTAGTGGAGGCCATCCAGTAACTGCTGCATATGCCTTCCTAATCTGTTTCCCCTGCTGTGCCAGGTGTGCCAGCAGGAGGCACTTCTGCAAGGACAGCCAACTATGTGTAAACTCTGCACTCAAGGTAGAGCTTGGGGATGGTGGTGGCATAAATCTTTTTGTAATTATGTCATAAACATAGATAGAACAATAAAAGTTTGTTTAGACTTGTGATGAAACAGAGTGGGAGGCTTAATCCTGCACAAATCGCTTTATACTGGACTGCTGGCTTCCTTTCTCTGCACATTATTTTACTGGATGTGAAAATGATTGAATGCTGGTAGTAGTTGTTGCTATGTGACAGATTGGTCCAGGACCCTCTATCAGTTGTCCATTCAACCTAACCAGCTGGAGTATAGTAAGTGACCACCACTGTTTGTCACCCAATATTTAAGAAAATACGACCTTGAGACAATTGTAGTTTTAAAAATCTTATTTTAAGGATAAAAAACACAAAAGCTGCATGTTGTTGTGGTCATTGCTTAAATATGCCACATTACTCCACAACATTGCTGCCCAGTTGAAAGCTTTGTGAAGCTGCTTAAATAAGTATCTTCAGTAATGTGCAATAACTAAATAATGTTTGCACTTTCCTTTTACTTAAATTGTATAACATTTTTTCAATCGATTTTTTTTAATGTGTGCCCTTTTTAATTTGAAGTGTAAATTATCCTTTGAAATACCCTTTAGTATACATCTAATACAAATCTGCTGAGAATGCTCTATAATAATCCACTTATCACCTAAACATCAGGCAAAACTCTCCTCACTTTTCACAGAAACCAGTCATCTTTTCCTGCTTTCAGTAGCATTCAGGCTGTAGGGGGTCATCTAATTTGGGTTTCTTCCACACTGACCTCCTGTTATAGATACCATTCAAGAAAAGGATGGAATACAGTTCTCAGAATTCATAGATCTCAGCTTTGAGATCTCCACTTTTTTTGATACACGGTTTTGATACACTTTTAGGCTCTCTTGTTGATTATCTCCCCAAGATTGTGTCTCTTTATTTTGCTGTCATGCCTTCTGAAGTGACCAAAGAGCTTTCTAATGTAAACACTGTGACTCTGTGCCGTTATCTGACACATCTATTACAAATAGTCACCTTCCTCTATAAGATAAAGCTTTGACTTTGATCTGATCTAGGCTGAGTCTATAGATCCAAACAGTGGTGCTTACATACAAACAGGCACTTGTAAAGACATGTGCTTGCAGATTCAACTTGTTTAATATTAGATATTTTTCTATCTATCATGCTTCCACTTCACACTGAACAAACAACATCTGTGGACCTACAGACGTAATTGATACCGTGTATGTTGGTCCAGGCCATGACTGGAACATCTGTTGATGGTCAGAAATAATCAATAGACTGAGAAACACTGAGAAAAGCTGTTCAGACAGGCCAGCTTTGTGTACATTGATATCTGGAATTGGTCCAAAAAAATGTTCTAACTGGTCAGAACTGGTTATCCATTGACAGAAGAATTTGTTCTTCTTTTTGACTTATGTTGCATGTTGATGACTTTTTTGGCATAGTTTATTTCCATTTCCCTGCAATAGTTCTGGAGGTTATGCTTACAGTGTCTTAATTGTTTTTGTTGTTTTGTGTCAGCTACTGGAAGTTTCGATATGTACAAGTACATGTATATGACCTCAAGCTGTATTGCATGATTGAACAAGAGATTGACTCTCTGACATCAATTCCACCTCATCTGGATATACAGCAATGACATGCGAATGTTATTTAGACTGCATAAATACGGACGAATGGTTTTAGAAAAAGGCAAGATGATCACAGCTGAAGGGATTGAATTACTAGGGCAGTTACAAATACCTTGGGGTCCTACAGGAAAATGGCAACCATGAAGAGGCAGCAAGGAAGTCAGCCACAACCAGTACCCACAGAGGTCCAGAGTTCTGAAAAGTCACCTCAATGGGAAGAACAAAATCCAAGCCATCAACATAAATGCCTTGCGAGTTATCAGACATCCTGCTAGTATTATAACCTGGCCAAAGTTGGAGATAGAAGCCACTAATTAAAACAAAAAAGCCCTTCACAGTGCATGAAGAGTTTCACACCAAGCCCTGCTCCCTGAGACAGTACACTAGGCGGAAGGAGGAAGGCCGGGGGCTTGTGAGTGTCAGAGCCACCATCCAGGATGAAAAAACAAAGATCCAGGAATAGATCAGGGATAGGCCCTCCAGTAATGAACTGCTAAGCTATTGTCTCATGGAACTGAAACAAAGCAAGGGAGAGGGAGAAGTAGAGAACCATTTTTGAAAGAAAAAGAGATTAATGCAATGTGTTTTCTAGTATCAGGCTGTTCATATTCATAGCAAGTGAATTTCCAGTTTCCCTCATTGAATAAACCACATCCTCTTGGGGAAAAAGGGAAAAAAAACCTCCCAGGAAGCTGGTGGTAATACCAGTGGTGACCATACTGTTTTTCCTAAGAGATCTAGGACTACAAGTTGGTTTCTTTAATGGGTTTGGCTCAGATTGTTTTAGTCTCAGAATTTGTTGTTCTAGCACAACACCCTGTTTTTAAATGAACAAATTGGAATTACCTTGTTGACAAAGCAGAATGGCTGTAATTAGTGGTCATATCTACCACTGTAAGGTAGGTCAGGTTTTCTCCAAATATGCTTTTTCATATGTGAACATAAAAAAACAATGATCCTTAACATTTCTACAGTAAGGCGACATTCACTGAAATGCTATACTTTGTTAATTCATTTGTGCCTCTCTTGATATGGCTATTTTCCATATTAGGGCAGTAACATTATTTACAACTGCAGCCATCTCAACCTGAAAGCTGAGGTTCTTTCTATGGGTGCTGTTAGGCTCAGAAACAAGTGTCTGTGTGCAGTAAAGTGATTCAGAGCCTTTCTCCCCTTCTTGGAGTTACTGGAGGGAAGCTAATGGGCCCAATGCAAATTATAGTTGGCATTTGGTTCTTCTCGGTAGACCTGAAAGGTGAAGTGAAAGGGTCAAGAGGAGGGGTGACCATTATCACGACTCACACGAAGACCACATCTACATCAATCTTCTTCACATTTTTTGGCCTTACTGCACAAAGAGGTTAAGGAGCAGCAAAAGGAGAGAAATCAAGAGTAACGATGTGTGATGATGAGAACTTGAGAAATTGCGAGAAAGAATTGGAAGAGCCAGGAGTGAAAATAAGAGAGCTGAAAGACAAGATGGAGCAAAGAGGAAAGAAGGCAAATCATTAGTCTGTCCTTGCTATTAGTCACTCAGTCACAGCTCTCTGGCTTTATGGCGAGTTTCCTGTCATGGTGCTGCTTTCTAATTGACATTAAAGAGCACTGACCGGTATGACGGTGTTCTCCCTCTGCCTCTATATAGTCTCACTCCTCCTTCCATTCTCTATCTCTTTAACACTCCATGCCTGACTGATGTGGGCTGTCATTTACATACAGTGCGGTGTGACAGAAGGCATCCTTTCGTCACATCTCTCCCGTAGCTGTGATGACCAGCGGTTCCTTCCTGTCAGAACAGTTAAGCCTTTAAAACCTTGTTCTGTATTCTCTATCTGAGGGATCTGCTTCTGTGTGTCAGTGTCATATTCCATGGCCTTGTCGTGTGCGGAAAAAAACTTTCCCCATGCCAAGAGAACAAGCCTTCCAATAGGAATGTGGTGCTGGCTCCCATGGGTGCAGATGAGTTCTCAGATGCTGAGAAGGGGAAGAATATAAAGAGTAATACCCTTTAAGGTTACTGGGATGAAGAAATATGAAATGGAAAGTTTGTGAGAATAAGAAGGAGTTAACGCCTTGCACAAGCAATGGAGGCTTACTGTGAAGAACTGCACCCTATTAAGATCCAAAGATCTGTTTGAAGTGGGAAAATGCAAGATCCGTTTTTCCTTCCTCTATAACAATAATATTCAAGGTATTTGTTTATCAGTTTATTTGCACTTGCTCAGGCACTATCTGTGTCAATCTGAATCAGGCCTGCCAAAAACATATTCCTGTACTCGACATGCATTAGTTATTTTTAGAACCAAGGAGAGTCAGACCACATCCGACGATAATTGAAACCCAGCCTGAAACATGGGAAAGCCTAAATGAAACCAACAAAAAAAATAGTGGGGGTAAATGGCAATGTACTTCATCCTTTTTTCTTCCACCTGACAGTTAACATTTTCCACTGCTAAACAATATTCTCTTTCCTTGTGAGAATAGTGACATACCACATGATCAGAGCTGATGGTGAGTCAGCCATCACCATCTCAGATATAGGAAAAGCTATGTCCAGACATCATGAGATGTAGTTTAATCTGCCTACGGCTAACCTCAGGTTTCAGATCAACTTGACCAGTTTGGAGAAAAAAAAAAGGATGCGAGTGCCTTCAGTACGGCACGTAGTTCCTCTCTTATCATTTTTCTGTGCTCTTTTTAGTTGGGTGCTCATATTTGTGAGGCATGTTTAGTATATTGAACAGAGTTTACATTGAATGGGCACACCCTAGCATTTTACCTTTTCTTCCCTTCTGCTCCACCTCCTAAAGTTACTGAAGTGATAAACTAAGAGGACAGGGTCCCTTTCCTAGAAGAAAAAAATATATGCATATATAAAAGTGTATTTTTAATGTGCACGTGTTAATGTGTAAGGATTTGTGCAACTGGTTGGGCTGAATGTGATCCTGAATATAGGGGTCATGTGTTTCTGTGGCTTTGATATAATCATGTGTTTGCATTTGAAATAGGTTATTAGTCAAGTGAATGTTTCTGTATGAGTGTGAGTGTGGTTGTGTGTTTGTGTACTGAGAAGACTGATTAGTGAAAAGTTTGTAGAGGTCAGTAAGTGCAGAAACTTCAACGGATTGTTGTTAATGGAGAGAAACAGAGAGATCAGGAGAAAGATGAATAGAGGGAAGGACAGAAGGAGACAATCGAGGATAAAAGAGGTGACATGGGCAAATATATAGTAATAGAGAGCAAGATGACACAAGGAGAGTGTGTGTAGGTATCATACATTTCAGCCAGTAAGTCAAAGCCATTTCAAGGATACATCAGTCCTTCTGGCCGTCCTGCCGGTGGCAGAGATGCTTCTGGAGCCAAAGTTCACAGGTTCAAGATTTCTGCTCTGCTCCGACTCACCTGCTCATGCTTTGTCTCGATGACTCATGCTAAACACATCTTTCTCTCAGTCCATCAACAAAAACACACAACTACAAGGAACATGCATTCACAATCACACATACATGATGACACAAAAGCTGAAACATGCTTATGTTCCACCATCTGTCTCTATGCAGACCTACCTGTTTGCTCAGTCTAGGTGATTTGCTGGTTTCTTGATGCTTACAGCAGTCTGAGCCAAAATCATAGACAGGTTTTGGCAGTTGGCTCCCCATGCTCTTAATGATGATGATAATGGCCACGGCTGAACATTAATTAAGAAAAACTTCCTCTGCAGCTGTGCCCCACAACACATGTGAGCCTGATTTGACGGATGTTTTACCGAGTAGTGTCAAAAAAGACTACATGACCTTCAGTCTAATTTGTTCTGCATTTTAAAATACCTTACAAATACTTTTTGTACAGCAGTGCCAACTTGAATTCAATAATGGCTTCCAGATCCTTTAAAAGTCGTTTTCAATCACACAGGAATCTTTTAAAAGCAGGTAAGGATAAAGATTGTTTTCAAACATATCATTCATTCTATTTTGTTGATATCAAATTTTAAAAACCAATATGCTGATGCCTTCTCGATCTGATTATATTTGTGCTCTCACCTGAGTTTGAATATTGCAGCTAAGATACAAGTGAATTTCTTTGGATGTTGATATACATTTTAATGTGCTAAACACAGTGTTGAGATTAGATCTGGGTAGATTTTTCCATTTGGTGAGAGAAACTAGAAGCTGTCTGACCGACCCTGCTCTGCCTGTGATTGTCTCAAACCCAAACGTTATAGTCAAAACTTGACCATATTACCATCTAGCTTAACAAAACTCCAACCCAACACAAATACTAACCAGTTAGAAGCAGAGGCTCGTCTTTAGATAACAGAAAGCAAAGGAGATTTTACTTAGTTAAGATGACAAAGCACCCAAAAGGTTTACAAAATCTTCAAATTTGTTCTTAAATTTGATCTTTGGATACTTTTATTGGGGAAAACAACTGAAAATTTGAGATTAAGACCAACATTTTTCCAGACTGTGAACTTTTTACAACAATTTTGCTTTAAATTTTCCTCTTCTTTAAATTTGTACTCAAGATAACGCCTTATTATTTCAGTGAGACGAACTCAAACGACATACAGGGCTCGGAAAGTCAAGTATTTATTTTGTACAGTTGAAAAATATGCTACTGATGATGTTTGCCAGTGAGTCAGAAAGTTAATATTCATCTCTGGTGGACTCCCCACTAACACAGTATGGATTACTTTTAACTTCATGTGACAATGCAGTATCACTCCAGAATATATTGCTTTTCCGTGTCCACAGTGAAGAGCATATCTCTTTCATTTTGATTTAATTTAATTTATTTTTCCTCACTATCACTCGTGATTGAGCTATTTAAAACACATGCCTGGGGAAAAAAATTAAAAGGAAGGTTTTATAGTTCACTATCACGTGGCATCACGTAACCAGCATAAAAGTTTGCCATCTTGCAGTTTCTGAGCCTTTGTTGTGATACTATTACCCATTGTGTAGTGAGTCTTGGCTGCACACACTCAGGACTGAAAGCCTAATCATCCCCTAAACTAAGCCCTGCATGTTTACATTTGAGAAGGCAAACTTGTGAAAATATGCTAAAAGAACAGTTTATATGATGAAATAGTAGCTTTAGGATATGACCACCAAATTTGTACTTTGACAACCGCCATTTTTTTTTATGCCATTAAAGGCTTGAGTTGAAGGGTTTCTATGTTTCAATCACATAATGCACTGCACTACTACTGCTTCTGAAATGCTCTTGCATAGATATTTACTCTGTGCCAAATATCCAGATTAGTTTAAGAATATTCTGTGTGTTGGCAGATGTATCCTTTTTAATGGTAAAATCATATATATACCAGTTGGTTTATTGGATTGTTCAGATGAGCTTAAAACCCCTTCAGGTTTTTCTTTTTTTTTTACCATTATTTTTTTCAACATAACTATTTAGCCAGCATCATTGTTCACATTGATATTGATCCAATGCAGTTTTTTTTCTCTGCAGCACTCATAACAGGCCCTGGTGTCAAAGCTAAACACCCACTTCATTGTTTGAATAGTTTTAACGCTTCCACTAGCTAAGTGGGTGAAGCTGGAAAGCTACAAAGCTTTTTAAATAAGTCAAGTGCATATTTGAATAGATTTTCAGATATGCTGCATGTTTTTATAGATGGACAAGTGTTTTTTTTTTTTTACCCCATACACAGGAGTCAGAAAAAGCCTTGGGTCTGTGTGGGTGATGATGATATTGAAATACTGAATTGATGTAGAATTTTTCTAAGGTAAAAAAATTGTGAGTTTGATATTAACATATTGCATCATATCATATATCTGTCCTGTCCCAATCAATTTTAGAGCTAGATAATAGATTGATTTATAAAGAAATATAAAACAGTTTATTTATTGCATAATTAAAGTAATAATTAAAGTAATTAAAGTAGTGTCTTCAAACAGATCAGAACATCCTTTTCAAACCAAATGAAAAGGGGTTTTGACAACTGGGGAAACAGGCAGATTAGTTATTGTCTTAAATGCTTCAAGACAAATAACTAGTTTGAAAAAAAAAAGTTTGTTTATAATCTAAGAGGTTCAAATCCAAGTATCACCTTAGTCTTGATGTTGTCGTAGTTGTTCCACCTTGATATCCCATCAGAATTTCAGCTCTGTCAGGAGTTTGTGCTGTTTCTCTGGGGACTGGAGGCTGATTATATGGTGCAGCGGAAACTGTATTTTGTTGATGCCAGCATATAATTGGCTTTGTGCAATAATCTGTCACTTGTTGGCTCATGCACACTCACACACATGCACACTTTGGCAACTTCATTGTTTTATGATTTGAGCAACCAGCCCTGCAAAAGCAATAATCTGTGACATTTTCAGATAAATTCCTTCCAGTTTTGTTTATATCCTCTGTCACCTATTGATAAGACACAGTTGTGATTGAACTTTCAAAGGTTTATACATTTATTGTTCTCAATATCATACATGATTTTTGTCTTTGGAAATATCCTTGTTTGTTTTTCTGTACTTCCAAGAAATAAGAGAATTCTTGAATGAGTGCATCTACTGTACAAACTGCTGACTGATGTGTTTTCTATTAAAACTGTATACCTCACAGACATGTTCACTCTTGACAATAAGACCAGCAAGCTTATGCAGGGTCCTGAATCAAATAGCATGCAGTGCAGATGGCCTGAATGAGCAAATTCCATATATGGAGCCACAAAAAACAAACAAACAAAAAACCCCACTGTAGATGAGACAGTTCTGTTGCACTGTGTCGGCGTTTACACGCTGATTTATGCACCGATTTACTCAGTGTTTGGAAAGAAATGATGTATCATTTTACCTATGATGTTTGTATATTGCATTTATCAAAGGAATTATGACTGCTGAACCTCTATATTTTCAGCCTGAAATACACTGAATACCTCAGCTGTGATGATGAGCTTGCTGAACCCCAAGCTGATTCACTTTCAAAGAAATAAATTCAGGAGAATGGAAGCAAAATTTTGGACAGGCAAAGGACATGCTGCTGCACCCCGACTGGCAAAATAAGCTGTTGTATCCAGGTTGCTCTCTCATTCAGCACTTATGTCCTTCTCGACACCATTATGAAAAAAACCTTGACAGGATCTTGGAAAACACCACACCTGACATCCCACCCCAAGCCAGAGGTATGCAAGCTTAATATTTCTCAAAGTTGTTTATGAATCCATCCATGAGTTGGACATGTTTTTTTTTCTTGGGGGTGTTTGGTCACCAATCAATAACTGAAGATTGAAACATTCGTGTCACATTAGTATTTTTGGTTGAATTAGAGATATCAGTTCAAGACGATAGATTGAATTTATTCATATTCATACATCACAAAGATTGTGTAACAAAAATGGAAACCTTGTCTCTCTGTGTGATATGAAAGAGCAATCGTGTCACAAAGAATAAACTAAGACTAAAAACTACTGTAAATGATAGCATCTATCAGCTGAAAGAAAGTTAGGAGAAGCACAGCAATGTGTCCTGATGCACCAAAATGAGGATGTGAGAGGGCTCTGAAGCTTCCAGAAATTTCCTGAATTCGTCTTCCTCTGGTGGGATTGTCAACATGCAGATGGAATTTAAGCACAGCACTTTTTTTGTTCTTCTTTAAAAATCACCAGCAACAATAAAAATACAAAAACAATCCTGCCAATGACCTCAGAACTCCTGGCATGCCTTTTTATAATTTATATCAGGAGGAATACGAACAGCAGGAGACACACTGATGGACTGACATTACAAAAACAACATTGTTGTGTCTTGTCTCAATTGATAAAACCTACATATGTTTGGACATGAAGGTATTTTAAATCACACAGCATATGTTATTAATATTGTAATCTAACAATTAGAGTAATTAGCGGTGCATGTGTTCCAGCTGCTGATGTATTCATTGTAACCTTTTTTGGTATAAGAGCAGTAAAAAAGGGAACTTAATGCAGTCCATCTATATGGATCTACTCAAATGAAGAAAGCATGATTTAATCTGACAAAGGGCAATCAAATTCCATTGTTTTGATTTCTGGTCCAGAACAAAACCTTTGACACTTTCTCTTCTGCCTTACTTTTTTTTTTTTTTAGCTTTTTCATGTCTTTTTCACCTCCAGTCCTTTCTAATTCATTGTCATCTCTCCTTCCTTCCATTCTCTTTTGTATTTAATCTATCATATTTTGCCCTCAGAGGTGCTGCCAGTGTCATTCTCTTTGTTCCCTCTTGCTGCAAAGATGATTTTAAAGCTTGTTTGTACTTGCCTACCCCAGCTTTGCTTCATTTCAGCTTCCCTCTGTAGTGTGTTGATAGCCCCTGGTAATTGGCAAATATGACATTTGCTGAGATGTCAGATTATGTGTTTGTGTGGTCGGACAAACATTAATTTACACATCACTGCAGAATTTGCTTATCCATTATACTTTTTCACACTATACATTGATATTTATTCTTCTTCTTCAAGATAAAGTAACATTTTCTTGTAATAAAGCCCTGTTTGTGACTCATAAATTGCATAGTTTTTTTGTAATTAGATTTTTTTTTCTCTAAGGCTTTAAAAACAAAGCCATATTAAGACTTTTTAATGTCACATCCATATAACCTAAGCCATCATTATTCTAATAAGGGGTTCCCAATAATAATTATTAAACCAAATAAAAAAGCTTTGTAATTTGTGAAAAAAACTGAATGCGAGTTCCGTCCTATCTCGTCTTTTTGCTGCTTGTACTTGTGATTTAGCTGTTTAAACCACCTTCTAATTTTAACAGTTCTTTTCTCTCCTCTCAACCTTCCCAGTCTGCACTGTTGTCAACACGTTCAAATACAGCCCGAGGAGGTGCCACTTGATAATGAGTCTCGCTTGCCCCTTCCTGCCATAATGCTCCACATCACCCAACATTATTTTCACCTTTACTCATGCCTCCTATCGTTTAATACCACCTTCCCATTTCTTGTGATGCCATGGTTGTTGGCGATGGGGATTGTTAGAAATGCTGAGAAATGCGATAATAACAATTAGTGATATTTGTGTTTTTTGTCAATTTGATAGATCAGTCTAAGAGAATAGACTGGATAGATGTTCAAGAAACCATCAACTGTCCCCCATGAATTTTCAATAATGCAAAGCACAATGCTGGATGACCTTTTCTGGAGAGTTTAATCGGCACGTTTGAGTTCTCACATTGAAAAAAGATTTTTGCGTGCTAATTGGCCTCAGTGGAAATCCTCATTAACAATCAGACCTGTATAATCTCACTGTAGAAAGGTGAGAATGGATTCAACTGATGAACAGAGCCTTTTGGCAGCACCCACTGACCTTTTACTTTCATTGATCTACATCAGGAGCTACAGCACTAATAGAAGGGACATCTTCCTACACATACAAAAGGACCTCCTCACACCGGGTCAGCTTACTAATTGAAGAGTAGGTCAGTCTGTTGAGCTGTAGAAAGATTTCATGCTGAGAGGAGAATTAACCCTGGTGTTGATGCATCATAGCTGGATGGATGCTTCCCTCATTTGGATGTGGCTGCACATACAAGATGAAAAAAAAAGACAACAAGATTTTATTACACTGAAAGCAGTAGTACTTTGATGTCTTTTAATATGTAGCAAAATTATAATCTGTGATGGTGTATGTAAAAAGACTTTGATCTGTATAATATAACAAGGTCAAGTAAAGGGCGTTGAGTAAACACAGATTTCAGCAATTTAACAGAATCTTCCTCTAACTGAATGAATACTGAGGACACTTTGTTGCAAGAAATAGGTTTTTAAAAGCTTTTGCATCTGTATTGTCTTTTGTAAGAGTCTTAAAAAAACTGACAGACACAAAATGTGAAGACATTAAATAAAGTTGTTATTGGCAGGTTGTCTAAAAGCTGCCTGTTTATTTCTTAGACTACATGAAGAACCATTAGCATTTAGGAATGGTAGAAATACTACAAATTTTCAAATATTCATATTCATATTCAAATTCCAAGAAATTGAAAAAAGATATGACTATTATCTTGATATAAGACTGTCTGAGACTCCTCCCCAAAATGTGCCCAGGGTCATATGTTTATGCAGGTAGATACACCCTAAAGTTTGTGAGCTTAGAAACCAATGGTGTCCAAATCAGAGGAACCTGCAAAGCCAAATACCACAGCCGTTAAAACTTTCTTTATGAAACTCCTTTAAAAAAATTAATTAAGATAAATACAAGCACAAACTCTACCAGGTAAAGCTAGCATAAGTCGACCACAACTATGCACTTTTGTGTAAGAGCAAAACATGCTGTAAACATTTTTCCTCATGGTATGAATGAGTGTTTTGTTATACTCACAGATTTAGCTCTATACTATATAGCCTTGCATCACTCAAGAAAGTGATAGCAAGATACGATAAATGCAGATCCCTGTTTGTCTTTTGCAGTTGTGTTTCTAATAGACATTCAGTTTGCTCTTGTCATGTATCTATAGAATGAGGTTTTTAATTCTTGATTAGTCTACTTTGCAATGAAAGTGATCAGTATGACCCAAAATAATAAATTGGAAGGGTCTGAAAAGGGGCCGCTGGGATAGGCTCCACACCTCAGCGACCCGACCGACAGATTAAGCCGGTACAGAAAATGGATGGATGGATGGATGGATGGATGGATGGATGGATGGATGGATGGGTCTGAAAAGCTCAAATCTGCAGAGCAAGGTCTTGGTTTTCTGTGGGCAGCTATTTGAACACACATATTCATTTGTGTCAAGAAAAATTGATTACTGCAGTAGTAAGGTTAGGATGAGGTTTCATCACTCTCCACAGTACATGAAAAATAAAGTGGCAGTCTTAAGCCCCTCTGCATACCCACTGGCACTGCAGTGTCAGTACAAGAAACAGTAGATACTATAATTGGACTTGGAAGCCATTGCCCTTGGTGAAACCTTTCCCCTACAGGTAAAACTCATCAAACCACAATCCCTTTCTAGATCTTTCTCGTCAAAGTGCTTCAGTGAAGAAGCATGACTTCTCTCCCACAGTTTCTGCATAATGATTAGTATTTTAGGATGATGCTTATGTTTAAAATATTATATACACCGGGCGGTCTAATCAAAGTGAAACCACTTGGGAATAATTGCTCAGACAACCATAAACTTAATGGAGGTGTGCCACAAGGGCATAGAGTCATAGCTTTTTGTCACGTAAATGAAATCTTTAACCTAGTATGTAGCAACCTCGGTGGGAGGACAGAGAAAGTTTCTGTGCTGTAGGTACACAGCAGTGCACAGCTATTAGGCAAAGCAAAGTTGCAAAGTACCACCCACATGTTCACATTCAGCCCGAAATATTCTTAACTCTATTTAACATAAATCAATAAACCTTTTCCTTTGCCTTTGACATCTATAGCTATGTGGACCTGCATGTATTTACATATATCTAATGTAGGGTTCCAGCAATATATCAGTTTCATACTTAAAATTGACAATATTGGTGTGTATTTGCTTATTTAAAACATTTGGTAAAGATTCTTTCCTTCTTGTGTTGCACACATCATCTTGAGCCAAAATAAAAAAAACTCCAAGTTCCATTTATGTGACTTTCTTCCAAAACAATCAAACAAACAAAAAGCCTCTGTTGTTTTTCCTTTAAGTGCCATTGTCCATCCATCCATTTTCTATACCCGCGTAATACAACTCAGGATTGGAGGGGGGGCTGGAGCCTATCCCAGCTGTCATTGGGTGAGAGGCAGGGTACACCCTGGACAGGTCGCCGGCCCATCACAGGGCCACACAGAGACAAGGGTCATTGTGACTGTTTCTAATAACAATAATTGCATATTGGCATATGCCATGCTAATATGTATAATTTCTGAAATGGTTATTGTACTGTAAAAATGTCATATCTCTGCAATCCTAACCTTGTTATGAAAAGTCCCTATTCAATTTAATTAAATTCAGTTTTATTTTTATAGAGCCAAATCACAACACATGGCATCTCAAGGCACAATGACATGTTACACCTACAGTATCTCAGATAAGTTCTATCTAAAGTCTAGTCTCACCAGGTATGAATGCCGCCTCCCATGACCGTCGGAGGTGTAACCAGTTAAAGTGGTTTAGGGTGTGCCTTGTTCATTCTCACTGTCACTAATGACTGGTGGGGGTGTAGAGGGTCATTTAATTTGTTGACCAATATATTAAATCAATACAAAGTTCTTCAAAGCTTATTTGACGTTACAAAAAGCTTTGGTCAAGGCTCTGTGTAAGTGCTTATTGAAGATGGCCCCGGTTTGAGTTCCAGCCTGTGGCCTGCATGTCACCCACCTTCTCCCTGTTTCTTCTTGTCTTGCTACGCTCAAAAAAAAATGCCACTTGTGCCAGAAAAATAAACATTTTGACACTCTTGTTTGTGAAGGACTTACAATTACTACTATTTGCTCTGCTTCCTGTTTGATTTTTTAGTATGTTTGTTTAACTGTGTTGTATTTAGTTGTTTCCTTATTGTTCTCAGTTCTGTCATCAGTCAGTTTTTTGCCAGTTCCACTGTAGTTTTCCAATTGTCCAACTAGCTGCTTGGTCTATTAGTTGCACATATGTCCATGTATGTCCACACAGAACCTATAAATAGGGTATCTGGTAAATGTCGCTGTGACATGTAAAAATCCATCATGGAAAATAAAAAGAACACATAAATATCTTTTTAATACCCCAAGATCTTACTTTATTTATAGTATGTTTTTGCTGTGTAAGGGCTTTCAAAAGTTTTTAATTTGAATCCAGATAACATCAGGCACTGAAGATAAAATGACAGTTGAAATGTTCAACGATTGGATTTTCTTAATCTACATTCCTTTTTTATCATTTCAACATGTTTGCAGTTACTTTATCATCATTAGTTCTTAAATGTCTAAACAGTTTGTGTTCATGTGTATTTTGCCATTTTTCTGCTTGTACAAGGTCAAAAAAAGAAAGTAAATTAATAACAAGTAGTGCAGAAAGGATCAGTGAGTTAAACAAAAGCTCTTTCGAAAAGATAAGTTTGAACTTAGTCTTAAAAGGGTTGTTGGCGTTTTGTACCCTCACTGGCAGCTGGATCCACAGGAGAGGAGCCTGAAAACTGAATGTGCTGCTTCCCATATTGGACCTGGAAATTCTGAGAACCCCATGTAAGCCTGTACTTGCAGAGCAAAGAGTTTTTGTGGGGTTATAGGAAACTAGATTATCTTTAACATAAGATGAAGCAATTCCATTTAGAGATGTATATGTGATAAGGATGTGATAAGGAGGATTGTGTACTTTGGCACTGGTCAGTGCCCCAGCTGCAGTGTTTTGAAACGGCTGAAAGATTTTCAGGAAATTATTTGAACCAGCTCAAATGGCATTGTAGTTCAATGCAGTCACCTGCCTAGATGAGATAATTGCATGAACCTCTCATTATCAATTTGAGAAAGGATATTCCTGATTTTGGTTATGTGCAAAGGAAAGAAAGCCACTCTATATACTTGTTTAATACACATATTAGGACAAATTCCTGGCTGAAAATTACTCCAGGGTTCCTCATAGTAGAACTGGCAGACAAAGTAACGCCATTCTGAGTAACTATATGGTTTGAAAGTGTAGTGAACAAATACAAAAGCGCATCATGACTTTCCGATGCAGTCCTGTAGGTATTCTCGTTTCGATAAGGGAGAGCAGTTGTGTGCTGACCAAGCAGACCTGGGCAGCCCACAGAGAGAAAATGTTTGGTTCAGTGACCTCACATACATCACTGAACAGTCAGCATATGAGTAAGCACAGACAGTACAGTGTTTGTGTGTCTCAGTGTGGGTGGATATAGATTTCTGTATGGTCACTGTAAAACAAATGCTGAGCAAGACATACTGTGCTTCCACTTGTGTGAGCAGGAAAAAGTATCTGGATTTTTCTCTGTGTGCAGCATGTAGTGTTGGTGCTGCAGCTGTTGTTGCACTGTTTAAGTGTAATGATAGTGGTTTTAACAACCCTGTAAGAACAAAAATTAGGTTAGGCTAAGTGCTGGTGGAACACTTTCAAATTTGCAGCACCACAGACACACAATCGATGACATTCTACTTTAAAAGTACTAAATACATGAGATTATGACACATAGCGCAATGCTAAGTTGAAACAGTGGCTGGTTTCATTCTTGCAGTATACTGCCAGGCAAATTCTTTCTTGAATGGACATTATTGTGGGTCGTAAACCTTGAGTTAAACAAATAAAAATGGTTATTTGCTTGTCATCCCAAAATTATTTTATGATGTGACTTATTGATAAATAAGTCACAATAAAGACAACTAAACAAACATGATTTTTATAGTTTTTATTTTTTTCATTGGGTGGATTTTATTCACCATGTCTCTTCTGGTTTACTTACTGATTAGAATAGAAGTTATATTCTTGTATTTTTTTCAAACATCATATGAAACTATAAAAGAGTTAAGTAAAGGTGTGCTCTCTGTAGATTTATTTCTTCAAAGCAGAATAAAAGCAATAAGTAAAGGAAACTTTCACTTTTGCTGCCCTTGCATCAGCTCCACTCAGACTGTGAAATGTTTCGATATACAAATGAAAAAGTAAAAGTTTGGTGGTGAAAAAGATGAGCTATGTGACACATATATGAAAAAACAGTGCTTTTTATTAAAGAAAAAAATCTCAAGATTTAAATAAATGATCAATAAGTGATATGCCTCGGGGTTGAGATTGTGTGTTTTAAACATGAGGTGTTCCAAAGGGGCCATGAGGCAATGCAGAGTAACTGCTGCAGCATGCATGTGAGACTTCTCCATGTGTATGTTGGTGTAGAGCTTCTCCCTACTGAACTGACCTCACATGCCAGCTGGACAAACTTTCATTGGAATCATTATGTCAGTAGGATATGTTATGAGCCACAACTGAATTACAGCAGGGCATGTATTTTTAAGCATATTTAAGTATTCTGCTCAGTTTCATGTTTTTTTTTTACTTTGAATATTATTCATATTTTCTTTGAATATATTTCATGCTTTAACATCTGAAACCATGACCACATACTGTGTTCAATTTCTTACTTCTCACCTGCAAATATGTTGAAAGGGATCGCAGTTGATACGTATGTTCATAGTCTTAAAATTATGCAGGCACAATATTCACCTTTAAAAAAGACTCGGTAGGCTCTTTTTAAGAAGCTGATGTCCTGATGTCTGTCACATGTCTGGTCAAATTAACACAGACTGTACTGAAGCCACTTTTTCATCCATCAATCTACACCTCTTTTCAAGTGGATCATTTTAGTGACTTGCGGTGACCCACTCAACTTCACTCCGCCCCGTTCCTCCTCAAGGTTTTTTATATTGATATTACTTAATAGCCCTTGGAGAACATTATTATGGTAAAAGTGAACGTAAAATGAACGGCCTGAGAGCGCAGACCACACATCAAACTGACAGAAAAATACTTTGACAGTTTTATTCTCAATATTTCCTTGTCTGCATTTGGATCATGGACAGCTGGCCACCGATCTCTTTTTCAGGTACAGTCTCATCGCAAGTTGTGTGTAGAAATGGCCAAAGTTGTTAAAACAAAAACTGCAGAATACAACTGCTACTGGCCAGTTAATGATACCAGTGAGAATTTATGTCATAATTGCTCCATCGTATATCCTCTTCATAAAACCTGAACTTTCCTGTCTCTCCATTCCTCTGTGTTTTGAGGTTTTAAGTGGCCAACATTTCACAGATGCTTGTTTTTACAGTATAACAACGACAACAAGAGTATAATTTCACTCAAGCAAATGATTCATTTCTTTGTATTTTTGATTTGATGGTTTTCTTAGTAAGGACGCCCCTGGAAACCAGACAGGTTACAATATTCAAAGTTTGTTAAATTGTGAGGATGGGGTTGAGCTCAAGGAGGTAGTAAAGCAAATAAAAGAACAAATCAGGCAAGGAGCAGGGTAAAAAGAACAATAAGCCCCGAAACTACTGAAGGAAACCAGAAAAACAAAAACGCGCTCAGGTATCACAAGGAATAAGGAGTGATGTTCTGCATATTCATGTAAATATTCAAATAATCATGTAGATGTTGAAAATGACAGCCTAAATATTAACTTTAATTCTATATTAGACTCTATTGGATTTGCTCAAAGTGTTCACAAACCTACTCACTGCCTTAATCATACCCTTGACCTTGTGCTGACTTATGGCATTGAGAGTGAACAGTTAACAGTGTTCCCTCATAACCCTGTCTTGTCTGACCATTTTTTAATAACTTTTGAATTTACATTACTTGACTATACGGCTTCTGAGAAGAATTTTACATATAGAGGGTGTCTGTCAGGGAATGCTGTAACCAGATTTAAAGAGTTGATTTCATCATCCTTTTCTTCACTGCCATGTACAGATATGACAGAGGACGGCTACCTAAATTTTACTCCAGTAGAACTTGACTTTCTTGTTGACAGCACTATAGCTTCAATACGTACAACACTGGACAATGTTGCCCCTCTGAAAAGGAAGGTAATCAGTCAGAAGAGGTTGGCTCCTTGGTATAATTCACAGCTGCGTGCATTAAAGCAGACTGCAAGAAAGCTGAAGAGACAGTGGCGTTCCTCTAATTTAGAAGAGTCTCAATTAGTCTGGAAAGATAGTTTAATAACGTATAAGAAAGCACTTCGTAAAGCTAGAACTGCTTATTATTCATTATTGATAGAAGAGAATAAGAATAATCCCAGGTTTCTTTTCAGCACTGTTGCCAGGCTGATAAAGAGTGTTGAGCCATGTATTCCTTTAACTCTCAGAAGTGATGATTTCATGAGATTCTTCATCAATAAAATTGTTTCTATCAGAGAGAAGATTAATGGAATCCTTCCCACTATTATCACTGATGTATCATCAAGTAGAGCAGCTTTAGAAGTATCTTTCGAACCTGAATTGTATTTAGACAGCTTCTGCCCAGTTGATCTTTCTGAGCTAACAACAGCAATAGTCTCTTCTAAACCATCAACTTGTATGTTAGACCCAATCCCAACCAGACTGTTCAAGGAGGTTTTCCCCTTAATTGACACTTCCATATTGGATTTGATCAATCGATCTTTGTTGATAGGATGTGTACCTCAGACTTTTAAGGTTGCTGTAATTAAACCTTTACTTAAAAAACCTACTCTTGATTCAGAAGTGTTGGCTAATTATCGACCTATATACAATCTTCCTTTTTTGTCTGAAGTTCTTGATAAAATAGTTGCAGCTCAACTTTGTGATCATTTACATAGAAATAATCTGTTGAGTTTCAGTCAGGATTCAGAGTGCATCATAGCACAGAAACAGCACTGGTGAAAGTTACCAATGATCTCCTCTTAGCCTCTGATAGCGGACTTGTTTCTGTGCTTGTCCTGTTGGATCTCAGTGCTGCATTTGATACGATCGATCACAGCATTCTGTTACAGAGACTTGAACATGTTATTCGGATTAAAGGAACTGCATTAGGCTGGTTTAAGTCATATTTATCTGATAGATTCCAGTTTGTTCTTGTAAATGAAGAATCTTCCTCACACGTTGGAGTAAGTCATGGAGTTCCTCAGGGTTCTGTGCTTGGACCGATTCTTTTTACTTTATACATGCTTCCATTAGGTAACATTATCAGACAGCATGGCATAAATTTCCATTGTTATGCTGATGATACTCAGCTGTACTTATCTATGAAACCAGATGAAACCAATAGGTTGGTCAGACTACAAGCCTGTCTTAAAGACATAAAGACCTGGATGACTCAGAACTGTCTGCTTTTAAATTCAGACAAAACTGAAGTTGTTCTCTTTGGACCTGAGCGCTTCAGGGAGAAATTGTCTAGTTATAAAGTTACTCTAGATGGTATTTCCTTGGCTTCTAGTTCTACAGTGAGTTCTACAGTTATTTTTTTTACCAGAATTTATCATTTGATGCACATGTAAAACTGGAGAATAAAGGACTGCCTTCTTTCACCTTCGTAATATTGCTAAAATCAGGAACATCCTGTCTCAGAGTGATGCAGAGAAACTAGTTCATGCATTTGTTACTTCAAGATTGGACTACTACTTTATTATTGGTCTGTCCCACATATTTTCTGAAAAGCCTCCAGCTGATCCAAAATGCTGCAGCCAGAGTTCTGATGAGAACTAACAGGAGAGATCATGTTTCTCCAGTTTTAGCTTCTCTTCATTGGCTCCCTGTTAAATTCAGAATAGAATTTAAGATTCTTCTCCTCACATATAAAGCTCTTAATGACCGAGCTCCATCATATCTTAAAGATCTCATTGTAAAATATTTTCCTAACAGAGCACTTCGCTCCCAAACTGCAGGTTTACTTGTTGTTCCCAGAGTTTCTAAAAGTAGAATGGGAGGTAGAGCCTTCAGTTATCAGGCCCCTCTCTTGTGGAATAAGCTGCCAGTAAATGTCCGGGAAGCAGACACCCTTTCCACTTTTAAGATTAGGCTTAAAACTTTCCTTTTTGATAAAGCTTATAGTTAGGGATGGCTCAGGTAATCCTGAAACATCCTATAGTTAAGCTGCTATAGGCTTAGACTGCTGGGGGACCTCATCTGTCACACCTTTCCTCACTTTGCTCTCTTTTTCCCCCTGTTTAATTTCACAATTGATTTTATGTACATGTGACATTATTGTGGTTATTAACTTGTGTTTCCCTGTTCCAACAGATATCCTTTGAATGGCGTTATGGTGTTTTTCCCCCCTCTTTTCCCTCTTTTCTGTCTTCTCAAACCCCAGCTGGTCGAGGCGGATGGCCACCCTTCCTGAGTCTGGTTCTGCCAGAGGTTTCTTCCTGTTAAAAGGGAGTCGTTCCTTTCCACAGTCGCCTCAGACACACTCAGGACGGGAGATTGGACTGAAGACAAGTTTCGGTGCAATCTGTTGGTTTCCTTAGCTAGGATATTAATTTTTTAATTGGCTCTATATGAATTAATTGGATTATGATTACAATTAATTGAATTCCAATTGGCTTGAATTGGACTATATTACTTAAGTGCCTTGAGATGACAATTGTTGTAATCTGGCGCTATATAAATAAAATTGAATTGAATTGAATTGAATGTGTAAAATCGACATAATAGTATGAAGACAATCCTTGGGCCTGTACTACAAAGGAGGATTAGTGGCATAGAGAGGCAACTTCAGTTTCAGCTCAGGATTTTCAGGGTTATAAAGCTTGTTTGCTTCTTACCAGGTTGTACCACCCTGAGAAGTTGCACTGGAGACCTGTCATGGAGCAGTTTAGGTTCTGAAGTAAGAGATCAACACCACCTCCTGATCAATCACTCCTTTTAGAAAATTTTAAATAAAAAAAACAAAAAACACAGACATCAGTGAGAGTCTCTGTCCAACTCTGACTGGAGTCAAAGACCGAACTGGCTCAGACTTTAATGTAGAAGCATCTTTATTGGAAATGTATCTGCCAAAATGCATGTTTATGCAGCCTAAAACAGCGATTGATTACTCTAGAGCTTGTTCCTTTTAAAGATTTGGAACTAACATTCATGACTTTATTAATTAAAATCATCATTAAAATATTAAAGATTTCCATACCTTTTTACCATGAGTGTGCAGTGAATCAAATTTGCAAAATTGCATCAATTGATATCTGCACATTCATACTAACGTCCACAAACATCTTACTAAGTGTATTAATTAAACGTTAATTAAAATCATTAGACAACTGAAAGCCCTTCTTTTTTTCTTCGTTTTCTGTTGACTCACTTTTCTGTCTGATCACAGATTGAGATTGGTCAGCTGATGCCAGCTCCACCCGTTTTACACAAATACGCAGATATTCAGAGTTTGACCAGCGTCGTAGTACCACTCAGCGAAATCTCCATTGTTAGGGTTAGTTAAGCAAGATCCCATAACGATACTCTGAATATTTTGGGCCTGCTTCATAGTACAGGCCCCAGCAAAGAAAGTCATGGGGTGGAGTAATCAACTGTACACAAGGGGGAAAAGAAATGTCAGAAACCAAAACTAACTGGGAAAAACATTTCAAAATAAAACAGGCATGGACAGTAAAACATGTTGATTTTGAAGTTGTTTCAAATCACTGAATGGTTAACATAATGTTTTATACTGTTGGTTAGCTTCTTCAACAATAAAATGAGAATGTTTAATTATGTTATAGCTTTCATTATGGAATTAAATCTGCGCAAAATGACCTAAATAGTTCTGCAGTTGTTTTTGAAGAAAGAGCAACACATACAGGCCAGTTTCCAATCAAAAATCTTTCAGTGTGTGTCGGTCAGCATGCCGTTTAGTTGTGAGAGATGTTTCTTTTTGGGCTGTAACCCAATAAATTTCTAAAAATTATAAAAATGTTATAAAACGTGGGGATATTTTTCAAAGAGCTTATGTAAATCCAAACCACAATCTTTTCATAAATTTAACCAAATGTCTCAAAAACATAAGCAAACAGCAAGTAAAAATAGTAGAAAACCATGGGAAATCTAAAAATGAAGTGAAATTAAGTCTTAAAATAAATAAAAAAATACAATTTTGCCATAGCAACTGAAAAAATTACTAAATTACTGAAAACATGATTAAAAAGTGTTTCGTGCACAGTTTGAATTGCACTGCATTCTGCAGGGTTCATCACTTTATTTATAGGCTTCATGGACAGCAGGGCAGGGCTTTCTGAGAGGTTTTGTCGTGGTGAAGGTAGGACCCAGATGCAGTTCTTTCAAAAATAACGTGATTTATTAACAAAAAACGAGGAGCAAGAACAAAAGGCGCAGCTGAGCAAGATAATCAAAAATTCTTAACTATGAAGAGACAAAACAAAACAAGACTATGGCATAGAAGCAAAAACAAGACTATGATTAAACAAGACTATGGTACTGTGGTTAACAAGGCTGTGAGGCAAAACCTGACTTGACATTCAGTGGCTGTGGCATGAAGGGTAGGTGAGGATTCCGCAATGAACATGAGTGAACCAGAAAACTAAATACTGAGGAGGGTGATTAATGAGTGAGTGCTGCTGATGAAAATGAAACAGGTGACATGAGTGAGATTAAGTGACAGGGGGAAAAACATGACCAGAAACTTGAAAACATGACAAAAGACCTGAAACAAGATCATCAAAACATAAACTGTGACAGGTTTCCCATCATGGATACAGTTTTTCATCCAAGCTCTTAGTGCCAATGCAAGCTTGTGTCATTATTTTGCTAAAAAAAAAAAAAAAAAACTTCATCGTGCTAGACATTTAATAAGTGAGAAAAATATTTATCTGCCTCTTGAAAGCAGTTCTGGGGTTATTCCACAGCGACCCCTCCAACCTCCAGACAGCAGCCAAACGTCATTGGGTTTTCTTTCTGCAAAGTGAAAATAATGTGAATGTAACATCACCTCAATCTGAAGGTTGCTAGTTTAACTGAAAACTTCCCAAGCTAACATGTTGCCCCCACTCTGCCCCCACACAAGTTCTGATGAAGATGAAGAACTTGATGAAGATGTTTTCTTTTGGCGCAGAATATCCATCTCAGTTCTGTCAAAGCTTGCTCTGAAGGGGGTTGATGGTGTTATTGATCAATACCAATCACTGAACAGATACTTGTTAGAGGATGGAACAGCTGGGGGTCTCTGCTAGAGGCATCTCTGCTTTTCTAATTCCAAGTCCTTTTCTCTGAGCTGTAGAGGTCATGTACAATCTATTTATTTCATTCTAAATTAAACCACATGGTGTGGTGTCGAAATTGATGACTCAAGAAAATAAAAAATAAAGTTTAGTTAATCGGAAATCCATTAATGAAAGACGCATAGAGGAGGAACAGCATTACTAGTCCAATACAGCTTTTCTGTCACAGTAAATGCTTTTCAAGTCTCTTTCTCCACTCTCTTCATCCTTCCCACTCATTTTTTCTATTTATGTGCATCTTTATTTCCTTTCATTCCACTGTTTTTCAGGTCCTATGAATGTTATAGAGACAATCATAAAAGACTGGAGTGGTGTGGGGTGTCAGCAGAAGATGCATCATCAACCCAATGCTGAAGTTTAGCTGTTAATGACAATGAAAGCGTAATCTAAATATCACGTCATTACACTAAAACCCAGTGTCCGTAAAATAGACAAAACGCCAGAAAACAAGCAATATTTAATACACTGCAGAAGCATAGACAAACATACACATTTAATCATATCCATAGAAATACACATATATAATATACATATATAATATACATACGTTCACATACACACATTTATTTTGATGGCTGTGAGAACAGGAACAACAAGAGACTTTTCAGTTTAGTGTTGAATGTAGATACAGATGTAACCAGTCTTAGCTCAGCAAACAGATTGTTACAGAGAAGGGGACCATAAAACTGAGACACTCTCAGCAGACTTAGATTTATTCGGGGAAGAACTAACAGACCTGCATCTAATGACCTGAGAAAACTGATTGGGTGATCGGCAGTGCGCAATTCAGATATGTACTGGAGGGCCAAACTATAAAGTGCTTTATGGACTACAAAGTGGATTTTATTGGTAATCTATGTTGAATAAAGTGGCTTCTGTGGAAGAAAGATAGCAGAGATTTGTAGAAAGGAGTTCTGGTGATATCGGTAATGTGATTATCAAAACTGAGATTGTTGACCAAACTGATTCCAGGATTTCTAACTAAACACACTTTCTCTGTGTTTCAGAGACAGTAATGATGATGTCCAAACAGATTTTCTGTTTCTGAGTATGCTGAAAACCAAACAGTATTTCAGTTTTATGTGAGTCACTGTTTATCTTAAGATCATTGAATACTTTGAGTAGAGCTGTTTTTAGGTGATCAGTGGACTCACAAACCAACTGATAAATATCAGAAATACTGGTGTTTAAAAGAAATTCATCCAGTTGTTTATGGACAATTCTCTCAGGTTATTTTATTTTATTGAGGAAAAGGAAGACTGAATCTTGTTCTAAAGTCATTAATTGCAGATGAATCAAACTCTATTTTCTTCAGAGGAGGTGTGATTACAGCATGGTTGAGAGATACTAGGAGGGATCTTTTGTAAGAGCTTTTGATTATATTTTCTAGCTTAACTTAAAGAACAGTGAAATACATATTTTAACTCTGTAGTAGGCATATGATCAAGTAAACATGTGCAGGTCTAGGTGAGGAATAACATCTACTAGCTCTCTGGAATTTACAGATGAGAATTAAGGCACTAAGCTTGAAGCAGGGATTTGGTATGACTATGAATCATTGCTCGATGGGTTACTATGGAAGATGTACAAAAACAAACTTATTACATTTGTTTTTAGAGAGAAATTCAGCCAGTGTCCAACTTGAGGGATTCAGCTTTTGAACAGAGGAAGAAAGAAAATAAGAGGCAGAATTACACTGATTATTGTTAATCAGTTGGGAGATGTAAGATTGTTTGGCTGATTTCATTTCTATTTTGTATGAACAGAGCTAATTTTTTATATGTGACAAAATTAATTCTGACTTCTTTTTCTTTATACCTCCAAATATTCTTACAGCTATTCTATCCTAATCTTTTTACTGTTTTCCAAGGGACTTTTGGTGGACCATGTGTGTTGACAATTGAATACGCTTTTACTAGCTCTTTTGAATGTGTGTCTGCTGGAGACAGAGCATTTGTGTTTATCATTTTATCTGCTGTGTCTGACTTATGAATTGTGTAAGATTTTTCAAAACAACCAGGGTTAAATCAAACAAGGCCCAGCAGGAGAGAATCCCACCTGATTCAAAGGCCTGGGACTTGCTTCCTTGAATAAATTGTTTGAACAAGTGACAAATACGGTCGTTGAGGTTGGAGGCCATGTCAGTTTAATCTAGGAGGTAATGGTTAAAAAAGGTCAAACAGTCTTTTTTACATACTCAGGTGCGACAGCCATATAGAAGTTTAGTGTTTATGTAAACCTTGATTAATCAAATGAGATCAGGAGCTGCTTCCAAATAGATAAGATCATATGCTCCTCTGTTGGTATTTTCAGTTTTTTTTTTAATTTTAGGTAACATAATAAATTGCTTAGAACCTCTACTAAACACATAGCAGTCTTTAAACGTTGAAGAAGAAAACAGCGAAAAAGAGAACAAAACTGGACACAATAAGACAAAAAAAATATATGGTCTTACCATGTCTTACAATGAGGTAAATACGACTTCAAATGACATTTTTCATGCAACAAAAACAGCCAAAATTCAGAAGCAGTGTGTGAAAAACAAAAAAGCAGCCCATGGTTCAATTGCATAGAAAACTGCCTTAACAGAAATAACTTGAACTAACTGTTTTCGCATGAAATATAAATCAATCAGGTTACTGTGTAGGGATTTTGGTCCACTCTTCTTTACAAAAATTGCTTCAGTTCCCTAAGTTTTACAGACACTGGTTTATGCTCTTAAAGTCCCACCACAGCAGGCTGATGTCTGGACTTTGACTGCACCATTGCAACACCTTGAATCTTTTTTTTTTTTTGAAAGTTTGAAGGCTTTGAACTTAAATATATTAACTGAAACCTGAAGAGTCTGGTACAGTCTGAACCGTGATGTCACATACTGCTTCTGCATGTCGACTAAGTCATTGTTAAAGAAATAAATGTCATGTATTGTTGTTAATCCTATTTTTTATTTACCTCATGGAAATACAATATCAGATTCTTTCTTTTGACTGTAGTTCTGAGGAAGTACTTTCAACACACATATAATGAGAAGAAGAAATTCCACTGTGGCGGCGTTTATCCATGTACATCTGAGCCTGAGTGTGTGTAACAAAATAATGAAGTCGGAGATTGACTTCCCTCCCATAACTGCAGACCAAAGCATCATGGTGGATTGGACACAAATCCATTGTCCCCGACCTCAGCCCCCGTTCTCTATCCCATTCTTTGTCTTTCCAAATCCCTCTTTGTTGTGTGAATATGCCTCAAGAACACAGCGTCATCTCAAACAAAAACAGACAATGACAATCGCCTCAAGGGAAAACTTAGTGTTAACACAAAACAGGAAAAATGGAGCTGGAAGTCAAGAGGAAAAAAATCTGAGTGACGAGCTTGCCATGTTTAGATTAAGAGGGGTGGGTCGAGGTGGGAGTGAACTCTTTGAGATGATGCAAGTTGAGAGGAGAGAAATGTTTTCTTCTTACAGTTTTAAAGAAACTATTGAATACTATTGAATTTGTTTAATTTCTTTAAGTACACAATCAGTGTGTATCGAGTTGGGTCATTTTAATCCTCTTCAAGAATCAGTCTTGTGTAGCCTGCTGTTGAGGGGAAAAAATAGTGCTATTCAAAAAGTTTTTTTTTTATTTACATCAGTCTACTGACTGCACATGTTTTTAGAGAAGTAAAATGAATGCTTGTTTTTGTATTGTGTGTTCTGCATTGTAAATCCCTTAAAACAGGCTGTCTCTATATGCTGCAGTATGTGTGGCCCATTTCTGAACATTTCTACCCATGATTATAGCGTGTATAGGTGTGCAAGTCTATTGTTTTGTGTTTGAATTCACAGCCGTCCACAGAGGTGCAAGGTGTGATGTTGTAATTATTCTTGTTCTAGAGGAAACGTGAAAAGATCAACAGTAAATTAAAAGCTACTAAAATATGTATTGGCAACGCTAGCCTCAGTCAGATTTGTAATCAGTAAACTCAACACAAAGAAATTTAAACTACAGACACATTTCAAATAAATATTGATAACACAGCTACAAAAAACAAACAACAACAAAAAATATATATCACCAGAGGCAGTTAAGTGGTAGAGGGGAAAGTTGCTTGTCAATATTTGTTGAGTCACAGTTCTGAGGAAAAGCTAAATATCACAAGGTCAATTAAACAGTAATTGCTCTGTGTGGCTACAGGGCTTGCTATAGCAAAGGAATAATGTTAAAGGACACTAACTGCTGGAAGCATAATAATTATGACAGAGGAGAAGCTTTGGAGGCAGCACTCTTGGTTTGAAGCAGCTCTAGGATTAAGTTTTTATGGGAATTAGGATTTTGACATAAAAAAATCAAAGCAGTAAAACACAGATGAAGTTTATCATAGCTGAACTGGCCTCCCATTCACAACTGCTGATTCTAGTATAGGAAACAGCTTAATTCCTTCAAAGCTTCACCAGAACCTCTGCATCCAATTACAGCCTATGCTCACATCCAGCCTGTCTATATTTAAAGTCTATCCATCTGTCTCTGTTTTCCCCTTCATCCTCTGTATTATTTGGGTTGATTTGCCTTATGTAACCCTTCAAATGATAAGCATCAGTGTCTCTTGATGTAATATGAATGGCTGGCATTGTGTCTGGGGAAGGGGGTGCTGGTGGTCACAAAGCACCCTGAGAAGACATGAAACTAGACAGTAAAAATCAAAGTATAACGCAGGGGAAAAAAAAGATAACAAGGGGGGCGGGCAGGGTTGTTCGAGATTGAAGGAGAAGGGAAAATGAAGGGAGAGCAACAGTGAGAAGAAGTAAGAAGTAAGAGTGAGACAGCTGGAGACATGTGACTGAGTGTGACAAAGCTGAAGGGAATTCATTTTTAAAGTAGACACGAGCCACTTGTGATTTAATCTTTTTCACTGGAGATCTTGTGTTCGTTGTCTGACTTCCAGTCATCACCAAAGAATGAACCTATTGAGTTGATGACAGCGTATACACGTGTTGACATAAGAATGAAGCCAACACACACTTAACCTGTCAGACAAGTACACAGTGAGACAACAGTGAAATTGTCTGTGGGAAAATGCATTTACTTTTCATTAACCACTAATTTGTGCTCTGAAAACCATAATACTGAGTAAGGGAAGTCCTCTGGATTATGTAGATACTTTGCAGTCAAATATGAATCAAAGTGGACAAAAGAGAATAACATTAGAATTGAGGTTTTGCAGGGTTTCTTTTTGCAAATCTTTTCTTGGAAATTAAGAATTTGATGCCATCTGCTTAACTCAAATACAACTAAACATTTCTCTTATACCGCACATTTCTGTCTTATTTTATAGAATATATGTGAGCAATAGGGAACATTTTCGCATTGGATGGTGGTCTGCCCAGTCTTATTGTCTTATTCTGACAATAAGTCTTATTCTTGCTGGGTTTGCTTAGGTATCACATTGTATTATTTGCTGTTGGTCCCTGTTGAAACAATTTTACACTTTAAAACCGATGCATCATTGTGGACTGTGTGTACATCTGAACAAGCTAAGAATCATTGGAGAGAAGTTGAAGTCAAGTCACAGCACACACAAAAGGTCAGCTTAATTTCAGTTCAGCAAAATTCTATTATCCCAAAAGGGCAATTCAGTTTGATTGCCTTCCCATCTTATACTGTTGAACGGAGCACAGCACCCACAAGACTACTTATGATGAGAAGTTTATCTGCTACTTTCTTTTCATGTACTCACAGTTTACTTTCTTTGGAGAGATTTATTAACCAAAAGTACTTGGTTATGTTCAGGAAATGATAGTGAAGTTTAAAATATTGCTACGGTGAATCCACAGTGTGGTAATGGAAAATAAGAAAATGCACTGTTAAATCAGCAGTGTTGAAAAGTGGTCCTAAAGGCCGTCTTCTCCTTTGGTATGAGGTTTTTTTGCTGATATATTGTGATTGTTTTTTCCATAATTACTGCACATTATGGCAAAACATCTTCACTTTAGTCTCATCTGTCCAAAAAGAAGTTTTGAAGTTTTATGGTTTGTTAGTTGTTAGTTTTGAAATCTGTCTTGAAATATTTCTCATTTTGCAGCAAATTTCCTGGCAGCAAAGTTGATTTTAGTGAAGCTGATTGACTTCAAATGTTGATTGACTTCAAAACCTTTTAAAAGAGACTATCGATCTTTTTATCCATCCAGTTTTTGTAATTTGTCCCATTGGTTAATTCTTAAAATGAAAGATTCTCCACATGACTTTAATACATCCCCCAACCTTTTAATATCAGATACCCTCTTTATTCTTCCTCACACATCTGTTGCCTCACCTCCTCCCCAGCTTTCATGGATTGTATGAAATAAATAAATAAACCCACATTATCATCTCCATCACTTTGACAACATGTTTACCTGCAATAAAAAAGTACCCACAACAAATCAATAGTTCCATTATGAAATGCTTATTCTTGCTTGACTGTCTCCAAGGTGGCATGGAGAAAAGTTTCACTTGCACGCCTTTGACAGGCGGAATAGGTAGAAATATACTGTTGATAGAGGGATGGATGGAAAGATGAGTAGAATAGATCAAAAGATCCACAGGGAAGGTGGATAGTGATTTCTCCCTGTGGATTGGTTACTCGTTTTTGTTTCAAGTTTGTCTTGATCTTATCATCCATTTGGGACAGAGACATTCACTGGCATTGTTCTTACTGTAAAGCGTGTTTGGAACTCTGAAGTTAACAGCTGACAGACTGTTTTAAAGTGCTGCTTCAGTGTGAAATGTTTTCAGCTTTTTTTCCTGAAGGAGATTTATAGTGCTTTATTCAACCCCCATTTTTGCTATCTAGCTGTCTTATGACCTGCAATTTAAAGGTATATGTGGGGCGATATTACATATTGGACTTAGATGAAACGTTGCTGTTATGCACAGAGGTGTGCTTGTGCATTTTACAAAAAAATAAACAAAAGGATAAACTAATTATTGAAATGACACAATCTACACCTGTAAACACAACAACATTTTCCACAGTGGATGAAACAATCCAGTGGCAGATATTCAGAAAGATGAGCATGCTTTGGTTGTAAATTAAGTCTGATTTTACAGATGTTGATGCCTATTTGTAAACAGACTAATGGATGTTGGACCTCTGCATCTCCAGTGTAGATAATGCAGAAAACCTTTGATCTCTCGTGCAAAGTTGGGGAGGATTCCCTCTGTTCTTATGCAGATGAAATCAGATCAGTCTTTTTCCTCTATGTCTGTAATCAAAGTCATGCACACAGCTAATGTTGAGTGGGAAACACTGAATGTATCTATCATAAGTATAACAGTATAATAACCAGGAGGAGTTCAATCGGGGGTCAATCCTAGTTGTTCAATAAGTTCAATAAGCCACAGTACCCAGAGCTCCTGTTGCAACAAACCATCTCTAGATACTAGCATTGTTCATTAAAAAATGAGTAGTCCTTTATGTAATGATGGTGAAAAGTCTTCATTTTCAGTTAAAGAAGGAAAAAAGGTTCTTTTTTCACGTATTTAGGACATTTGGACAGAAAGTAACACTGCTTATCATAAACAAAACAAGGACAGTGTGCAGTGACTTGTGCAGTCCTCTCATTGAACTGCTTGTTTTTTACAGCTGGACAAAATGAAACTCTCTTCTGACCATGTTAGGCCTTTATTAATCCAACTTGACATTTTTAAAAACAGGATTTTAGAGAAAAGCTGGATTACGTTTTCATTCTTTAGCTGTCTTGTAGCTTGTCTTCCATTGACTGCAGCTCCTTCTTCCTTGTATTTAGAGAAACCCCCTCCCTGGACTAAACAGTGCTCTGTGGGAGAGAGCATTAACATTTATATAGAAACATGAGGCAATTGTTTGACGTGCGATAAATGGAGTATTTTCCTAACTCTGTTTCAGATGGAACAATGGGGACAGAACTTGGCAAAACATTGTCCACTAGCAAACAGTAACCCTGCCTAATGGCTACATACATCAACACAATTGCCTTTATTAGTCTGTCTCGCAGAATTCATTGTTGGATTGTTTGTATGTTGGAGTTTGTGAGGCTGCGAGGGGGGTGAGGCATGTTTTAGCGAGGATTCTGATGAGAGTAGAGTATGGATGTGTGGGGTGGGTATGTGTCAAGTCTGCTTAAGGGGCTCAAAGTTGAAGGCAGCAGCAATTTAAAAGTTGCACACATGATAAATACAATGTGAGAGGACTGCGAATGGGAAAAAGCACAAAATCCCAGAGCAGGGACAATGCAATAAATCATATGAACAAATCCGCCAGATGACCACTAGGGAGCACTAATAATCTGAACCCAACATGCCCCCTCTCTTGCTCTCTGTTTTCTGCATGCCTCAAACTGTTTTTTATTTCTTTAATTTTTGTATGTACTTTGTCCCTGTTCCTCCTTCTCTTTTGCCATCTCCTCCCTTTTCTACTGTTTTTCTCTGTATTCCCCTGCTCGGCTCCACACACATTACACACAAACACTGGCCCTGGGATGAATTAATCAGAGCTGGGGCAGCTGTGTATTTGAACAATGCCACCCTGAGAAGTTGGTGTAACTTTGTTGAACAAGCTGCAGCCGTTGTCGTGATATTAAATTCTTTTCTCTTAGTGTTTTTTTTACAGTTCGATATAACAGCAGTTCTTGTGTTTTGACCTGAAGACCCTTACAAGTAGAGGTCAATGGGAAACCAAAGGTGCATTAAGACAAATTTGCTGCCTTTTTGTTCTCCATTAAAGGAAGAACCACTTTACACCTTTCCAAACCACATCTACAGACATAAATCTAATTTGCTTTCCAGCACCCTGCCTTTGCAGCTGTATCCACATCATCACTATTTTATTCCATTTAACACGTGGGAATACAGTGTTTTTGTGTTAGTGTGACCTGAATACATCCTGTACTTATATGGAGCATTGAAGCTGCAGCTGCTGTTTGAGCTATCATTTACTTTATTGCAACCTGTCCAATGTGGGGAAGTGGCTCAACCATTCTGTCTTGATGTTCCAAGCAAATGGTAGAGACACAGAATAATGTTCTTCCATTAGGGCAGTGACAGAGTCTACTCTACTTTTTTAGATTATGATCTGATTCCAATATCTAGATTTGAATATATCCTGCTACTATTAATTTCCAATTGCAAACCATTTACCACATTTGTGATTATTTTTGGTGGTGGTGGTATTATGTTAGGTTGCATCAGGCTTTAGGTTCAAGTTTGTCTTGATCTTATGAGAAAAAAAACAAAAACTAATGAAATTGTTTTGTATTCCAAACTAATTTATCTATTAAAAACCCTCAAAAGTGTGAGATTATATATATTATCTATACAAATAATATATAAAATGGAATTAACACAAGCAAAGGAGAACTGAGGCAACAATCTGATCAAATGCTAAAATGAAATAAGAATGTAAGTTTTTAAGTTTTTGTCTCCCCTCCATAATTTGTTCAGGTTCAAAACACATACATCTTCGCAATCTCTTGTTTAAGGCTATTCTTGTCATCTTTGACAGTCTTTTCTCCTATAAAGTATCTACAATAAAAAAAAAATAAAACACAGCAGCATCAGCCTATAAAAATCAACACATTTACTCTAATATCACTAATTCCCAGAATCATCTTTATTTTTTTTTATTACGCCTTCCTCCCCCTCCTCTTCTTGTTCTTCTTTGTTCAAGCTCTCACTCTTCTCAGTCTTTCATGCTCCTCCCTCACTTAGAATAATTGCTTAAAAATGAACATGTATAGTACAAAAAACAAACAAACCATTAAACTGTTATAACAATGAGACCAAAACCTAGTAAGGTAAAGAAAAAAGTACACTGGAATATGAAGGAGGAATTTTGGCCAAGGAGACAGGCACACATTCGCTTCCAAATTATTGTACAATAGTTTGTCAAGTTTTGGCTAGAAATCCACATATTTTTTTCTGTAGAGGAAGTTGCTGAGCTGATATTCTGAGTTAATTCCTCGGATACTTCCAACCCTATCACATCTTTTTCTAACGAGGCCCAATGGCTGACGCTCTTGCAGGCTTAGTGTTGTCCACAGTGTAAGCACAGACGGCACGTTTCCGTTGAAGAAGGTTTTGTTCATGTTGAAACAGCTGTTCTATTTTGTCTGGCACTTGCTATGCAGTTGATGAATGTGAATGTTTAAAACGCTCCATGATTTTCCACATATTTGTTAGAGCATCGCTAACGCTGCAGTGTGAAAGAAGCCCTTGTGCACAACAAGCTGTAAGGTATGGGCAAAAAAACAAACTAGGAGCTGTTATGTCTTCAATTGTCTTTTTCACGTTAGCCACATTGTCACGTGAACTTTAGCCAGCAGCACTTTCCAGTCATCTTGCATTCCTTTAAGTGAGGCTGCAATGTGATCGCGTTGTTGGGTATATGTACAGTGACATTTAATTGAGACATTGGGCTCTCATCAAAGGTTCAAATATCTGTTGTGCACCCCATGCTGCTAACTGGGATGATACTCTAAGATATAATGAGAAAATAATTTTCATGGTAATCTATATCATGATTTTAACTGCTCCAGCAGGCTGTAAAATGGATCTCATTCAATATTCAGGGTGATTCATTGGAACAAATTCTCTATAATCTTTAGCCTACATCTCTAGCCTGTTTTGCTGTAACTTTATCATGGCTATAAAATGATGCCCTACCTGTGAATGACATCAGTATCAGAGCTCAACAGTGATATTGGATCAGATCTGTTCTGACATGACTTGGGGTTTGATCTCATATGTACACAGTTCTGGGAATCTGTTTAAATAACCCAACTAGACCAATACTGTAACCTCCCTTTGGTTCACAGCTTGGATCAATCTGCTACTTTTGCTGCAAGTCATTTATTGAACGTGTAACTTACCTAAAAAATAGATTTTCAAAATAGTAGTTCAACTTGGTTCATGATCGTTTTGTGCACTGTACCAAAACTGTTTATGTGTTATGATTGATATGAAACCACTTGTGCTTCACAACAGAAATTCACTCATCACTAATACCTGCAAAAGAAAAAAGCTATTTATTTATTCCCTTTCATTTGCCTTAAAAATTCCACCCAACAAGTATAAGGAAGGATTATCCATTGAATGAAAGTGGGAAGCAGATTTCTTCTCTGTGCACTCACTACACGATCATGGTTACTTAGTTATCTCTCACCTTGCTCTTGTCCTGGTCTGATCCATGGCTTGCTAGCCTGAAAGGTGTATCAGACTCTAGCTTCAGATCTCCCCACCGTTGCTTGGGTTTCTTCGTCAAAGGCTGTTCTTTCCCACATTTTATTGAACCGGGTTGGTGAGGAGGATTTCTCAGATAAGTTATCAGATGCCATAATCACATGGAGAAACCATCAAGCGATGAAATAAGCTGTCTGACTTAGAGTCAGGATGTGGGTGCAGCACGAGGAGTGGAGATGAGTGAAATACCAGCTCTCAGAATTAATAAACTCACTTAAATAGACACATTAACATCCACTTTGAAGACATTGTGAAGCAACACAATTAATTGTACTGTTTGTACAGATGTGTAAATATATAAGCTGGGGCAATTTTTTTTTTCACATGATTATTGTTTCATCTATAAACACGGACAGGCACGTATTATCGCAGAAGCTCGGTGTTGAGATGCAAAATCAATGTTTGTGGTTTTAACCAACACATTGATTTTCACCACTTCAGATGAAATTATAAAGAATTTGATTGATCACTGTGAAATACAGAGGCCTTAATAGCTTTATGTTTGCAGATGGCATATCTTAAAAATCAGACAAAGATATCCCCCACTGTTGTTTCCAAATGTGAACTTACCACGTACATTTGTTTAATCCTGCATTTTTCATGACATCCCTGTCAGTCTCAGCTGTTCCTTGCTTGCTGTATATTGCACAATTAGAAGAGGAAATTCTACCAGCAGTTCAAGGACATATACTTGAACACATTTATGACAATTTCCTTTAATTACGGTTCCATGTCCTTGTTTTGTTTAGCATAGATGTGTAGTTGTACTAATGAACATTTGTTCAGTTCAAACGCTGTGCAGGGATTTAGTTTTTGAGGCATGTAGTCTATTTTAGTAAACTCGACGTGATGTTGCTTTATGTTTTTACATTGTTTTTGTAAAGACTTTGTTTTTCTTATCATTTCTTGGCTCCTTACAGAGGCACGCACAGGTCAGTCAACCAGAAAAACACCTTATTTTCCAGATGGCCAATTTGCACGTTACAAACACATACACTCATCAGAAACACTGAAAAAGGGAAATTTATGTCACACATGGTGCTTGACACACAAACAGAAGAATCACAGCTCCAATAAAGCCAGTAACAGTCACACAAAAGCTATATGAAATGAGTCTCTCCCTTCTCTTAACACATACATTGATATTTAACCCATTGCACTATAGGTATTTGCTATAAACATTCATTTCTCTGGCATTGTACAGACAGAGAAGTTATTATTTAGTAGTATAGTTAATATGTGCATATTAATCAAATAACAGTTGAATATTTGGTAGTTGGTTACTTAGGTATTGTATCAACATTTGTAAATAAACTATCCCATGTAATGTCCCATGTAATGTAATTGTTTATCAAGCTACTGGAGTCTTGACATCAATTTGAAAATACCAGACTTTCAACATATACCTTAGCCCACCCAAATTCTACTCCCTGTCCTTATACTCCCAAAAATTCCAAATGAGTGTATTTTTACTTTTAATGGATACAATAAATCAGACAAAAACATGTTAATTAGTGACTTGTTGTGCTATTTAAGAAGGTTTTGGACCCAGGCTGGCTTGCTGGTTCCTGTCTTTGAGCTGTGTTAATCTTTTTTTTGTAAAATAATGACTATATTAGATGTTTGGCAAAGTATCACTAGTCGCTGTAATTACAGTGTTTAATGACAAAATGCGTTGACTAAATTTGACCAAAATCTGCAGACTTTTTTGGGCAAATATGCTTTTTCAGATTGACTCTAGCAGATTTGGATTAAATGGGACGATTGTCTTCTAGTTCTAGTTCTAAATTCTAGCTGAGTCTCTTTATGGACGTAAAGAGTCCTTCAAAAAATGAGGTTTTCTTTGAAGATTTACATATTTCTTACAATCTTGTGAGTAGAATTGGTTCTGATAAGGTTAGAATAAGATGAGACACAGTGACTATACTCTCATTCCCCCATACCATCACCAGCTCCCCCTCTTGTTTGCCCCTCATCTTCTCTTTGCAGTGTAAGCACCCCACCAGGCCTTTAAGGAATGAGAAATAGAATAAAAATATAATATAAATAGCATAATTCAAGAGAAAGCTCCACAACTCCAGGCTGCTGGACTATAGCAAGCTTATTTTTTATTTTTGTAATCTGGCTTCAGATGAATGTGTAACTACACAGCAGTATGGCCACAAAAATGAAAAACAAAGGAGAGACAGTAAGAAAAAAAGCTGGTGGGAAAGACAAACAGATAATACATAAGCAAACAGCTAGAGAGAAAGAGAAAACTAGTTTGTGTAAGTTGAGATGAAAAAAATAAACATTGGTTTGATTGAATAAGCTTTAGCTTGGTTGTTGTACCAAAAACACTTTCTACTCTTACCTTGTCTGTAACATTTTCCTTTAAGGGACCTCATGATGAATGAAAGACTATTAAAGAAGGGCAGTTGCTTATTTCCCCACCCCCACCTCTTTTATACTGAGAGGTAAACAGAAAATAATGAAATGAAAACACACTGATATAGGTTTTGGGTGTAGGCATTGTAAAAGTGTGCTGGAAGAAGAAACCAATGCTGAATTCATGTTATATTTGCAGCCACTCTGGTAATCACGTCACAAGTGCAACACAATTCTGCCTCTACAATAGTTGATTTGTAAGTCAGTGACATACCCGTGTTCTTTAAATTGTGTTCATACAAAATTTCACTTGCAAAAGGCAATTAATCACCTGGGGTGACATTGTTAGCTGCTATTTAGTCCCAGCTGTTAAACACACTGCAACATCTCACCTTTATTGTGAAAGGATTTAGCAGAAAAACTGGAGCACATACCAGACATCATGAAAAAGCCTTTCAATCACCAACTATTAAATGTTGTAAGCTGACAGAAGAGAGCAAACATAGTCGGAGCCTGCAAAAAATGTTTGGAAAATTATACATTTTTATCATCAGTGAAGCTGTTTTTTCAGAATTTTACTTTACTTGTCCACATTTCAGTTACTATTTAAAGTTATAGAGAGCATCCTACCCATTGCTGTTAAATCATCACCTTTCTCATGGTTTTCCACAGCTTTGTAACATTTTATCTGTGTTTGTAGAGTGATCCATAATGCTTCCTGCTGTCATCTCTTGAATCAGAAAACAATTTTAAGAATCAATTGCAAACTAAATGACCGATGATGGACATTTTCGTGCCATACACTGATTCAGCAGGTTGGTTTTTTTTCGGTATGAAGTGATCCCCCATCGACTACTTCTGTACAGACCTTATCATACGTGCTAATTTGACATTTCCTCTTAAAAGGCCACAGATAGATCATTATTTGTGGACTGAATGCAGGATGATTGCTATATAAAGAGTAATGAGCCTTGCTGTAATGGAACCAGCCATTCTGTTTCTGATCTTGTGTCTCTTGTACTAAATAATATTTGTGATATAATACATTAATATTTTTATATTAAAGGTACATCAGTAAAGTAAAAGTACATCTCAAACCTAAAGATTTCAAGCAAGCGTTATATCATGGACTTTAACACTGTGTCAGTTTTGCATCAAACAGTTGTCAATACATTTATCTGGTGCAAAAAAATTGCTTCTGTTCTGAGTAGCTGTTAGCTTGGCTTGCGTGCCATTAATACTTTGGTTTTCTTCAAACAGTTAGCTCTCTGACCACTGCCTCATACAGGTAAAACACTGATGTCTCTTAAATACTTCACATACAATCTTAATTCAAAGAGATCCAACTAAACACCAAAAATTTCAGTTTCAGGACATTAAGTTTGGTTTTAATCTAACCCTGCTCCTTGAGAGCAGACCATGGAGCAATCCTGGAAACATACGTATTATGATTATCAGTGATAATAAGTGATTGTAATTTTAAGATAAGCTACTCACAATGTGAAAGACAATTTATTTTTATCATATTGGAAGCATTATTGTGCACAGTAGGAAAGGTTATGAAGCCTACAGAGAATTTGTTCAATTTGCTCAATTCAGGCAGCTCCAATCTCAGAGACTGCAATCTCAACTATATTGAGCGTCTTATCTGAAGGGTTAAAAGGAAATAATTGAAGGAAAATAACTAAAACAGCGCAATAGAGCTCTGTTTAAGTTCCAGGCAAAGATTAACCATGGCAGGGTTGTTGGTAGAATTCTTTTTTCAAACCATTTCCTTCAAATCATCCTGTCAGTGTAATTTGATAGGTTTTTAGATTGCTTACCATCCACAGATGCACATCTCCACAAGTGTGTTGACCTTGGCTCCTCTGTAGTGTGCTCGTACTCATGGATAAGTGTGTTTGCGTGTGTGATATAGAAGGTAGAGTGGGGGAGTAATGATGGGAAAACTGTGACGGTCAGTGAGTGTAAAAATAGTGAAACACATTATTATTATTATTCAAGACAATTTGATTCAACCAAATGTGCAACTCAAGCACGTGAAAAGAATATGTTGCTAAGCAGTTCAATATGGTACTGATAGCAAATCAGAAATGAACCTAAATGGTTAATTTGACTTTATTTCGCTTTACTTTTACCATTTCTACGACAGTTAGATCCAGAAATACCTGGACACATCTGTTTGTACATTAGTTTTGAGAGACTGTTATTGTAAACCTACAATATAGTCTTTAAGGGCTCTTAATGCAAGTGAAAGAGGCCATCCTTAAGCTGCAACAACCAAACAACAGGAGGTACATAAAGATCAGCAAACAGTTTGGCACCTACCAAGAAAAAGAACATACTGGCTGGCTTGTCACCATTAAAAGGTGTGGACAACCACTGAAGACAGCAGTGGCGGATGACTGTAGGATCCTTAGCAAAGTATAACCCTTCACCTAATCTATCCAAGAGAAAACACTCTCTAGGATGTAACATTATCATTACCTAAGTTTACCATAAAGAGAAGACTTTACCAGAGCAAACACTGAGGATTTTCTTTTTTTATTTGAAAATTAAAGATGAGAGTCTGAATGTTAAAGTAACAGTGTGTAACAACTTCTGACAACTAGTGGTCAAACTAGAGATGGCAACCATGCCACAATCTGCTCACCTGCTATCTAACAACTTTGAAAACAAGCAGTTTTGGCATCACTCTGAGAACTTTTGTTCTTCATCAGTGATAACCATTTGGGAAAACAACACTAATGTTTGTCCTTGTATTCTTCCTTTGGTTGTCCAGAATTGGCTTCACTTCAGCACTTCTCATCTGCCAGGTAATAGAAATGTAATTCATTTATATAAGGAATTCAATTTGAACTGAAACCATTTCAAATAATCAGGTAGTTTTTATTTTCCTCAGAAACATTATTATTACACTGTTACTTTAACAACATGTGTTGATAAAAATATTTCTAAATCTAACTAATAACTTTAATATTTTTGTGTTGTTAAAGTTAAAGTTAAACTAAGTCTGGGTCTGGCATGAAATACATCCTTTTTCCTCTTTTCTGTCTCAGTCACTGATTTACACCATCACACACATATAACAGTTCACCTCAATTTACAACAATTTAGTGATGCTCAGAACTGAAATGAAGCATTGTGCAATGTGCTGTAATTACTGCCAGTAAATGACGTGCTTTAGTAGCAATGTGCACAATACGCTGTGGTGCTGTTTCTATATGAACACAGAATATTGAGAGACAAAATTTGCAATATGTTGCTTGCCAGTCTTATTGCTTGAGGCTCTTCTTGGTCAAGTCAAAGCTGAATTCAAGTGGGAGGCAGACACCACCATGCTCTGCGCTGTGTTTCCGCCTTATGTAAGTATCAATGTTTGTTGAAGTGTCTGTGTACATTATTGTGGCATGGCATATTGCATGTTTCTTGTCAAATTGTCTGTCGCTTGGAAAATCTAAAGTCTTGCCAAATATTTAGTTAATCCTCTCAATATATTACCCGTGACTCTCCCTGTCAGAGGGACTTGAGGCCCAACGCATAACACTAAGCCAAGAGATTTTGAGAATGGCCCCTGATAGCAGCTTGGATACGTGAGCATGCCTGGGAGAGGAGAAACCATGCTAAATGTAAAGTTTTTGATCACATCTCTAAATGAAAAAGGCACAAAGCTTCTACTAATAATTGTTTATAAATTAATCAGCTGCGATTTCAGCTGCGATCCATCTTTAGTGAACCATGACTTGTATCATTGGTAAGTCGCTTTGGATGAAAGCGTCTGCTAAATGCATAAACATAAACATATATGGTACACACTTTTTTCAGCTAAGGGGACATAGCAAAATTTTGTTGAGTTTGAAAAAGTTGTGCTTTTTACTATTTTCCAAATCCATAACAAGTTGTTGGATGCCTAGACAAGGAATACTGAGCTAGAGCAGAAGTGTTTAGTTTAAAAACAAAAAAGAAGTCTCACACTAAATTAAAACTTGGGTAACTTATTACATTAACACTCTTGAAGTCCCCAAATGTAATTTTTTTTCACTGGTTAACAAGGCCAATGTGTTACAATAAAAAATAAATACAGTAAAACAAAGAACATAAATGCACATCCACATAATTTTAAAGCTGTGCCCACTTAGGAGACCGAAAGTAGATACCATTCCACACCATTAGCTCCGCCTGAAAAATGTAATCTTAGCTTTTGAGGATCTTTGGCTGCACAGAAATTTGAGAAAATAATTTCACTGGATGCAAACTTAACATAAGCCACCAAGTACCAAATGACTCATGAACATTCTGAAACAGTTTTCCCAGAAATGACAAATTCCAAAATTCCATTAACAATAATGGCATAATGAATTTTGATAGACCAGGTACTGATGTATTAGCTTCGTATAGTACAAGACCAATGATGTTCAAACATTTAAACATACGTTTGATTTCGTGGCAACTTCAACTATCAGCATCATGAATGAAGAAGTAGCTTTGTTACAGTACCTTCATTCTGATCACCTCTCTATTTGTTACCCATGACTGCTCTCATTTTCTTCTCTCCTTTATCTCTCCTTTTTGCATCAGTTTACAGCAATGCATGGGCTAGTGATGTGTTAGTACCTTGATTTGCCTATTTCCAGAAGTAGGCTGCTCATTTCTAAAGGACAGCCATGTGATGGGTTGAAATGTGGCTGAATTCAAACAATAAGTCATGAAGCTGTCATGTTGTCATGTCATTTTATCATGTCCTTCAATCATCTCATTATGATGTCATGTAAAGTACCGCTTCTACAAGCAACAACAAGAAAAAGAGGATTTCTACACTAGAGGAGACATCATCATCAAATCTTGCATTTAAAAGCCACAAAGTTCTCATCAGGAAGAGGGAGGGTGGACTTTACAGTTAAGCCATGGGCCTCTGTGAGACATGAAACTGAGACCAGTATGCCCTCCAACACACTTCTAGAATATCTATATAACTTACTGTTTGGGTTTAGAAAGGAAAAATACTTCAGCAGGATTAGAAAACAACAATCAATTTGACTAAAATATTGTAATTTTTCAATGCAACTCACTGTCAAGGACGGTATTTACCAATTGCATTGGTTACATGTAAACGGAACACATTACCTTGAAAATTTGTCATATCCTGGTTAGCTTTGGAAAATAACATCACTTGGTTAGGATTGATAAACAATAAGGTTTTTGGCTAAAAATCAATCTTTTTACAATACAATCATCAACATGATGGTTTTTCCTTTTTTATACATCATATGTAGTTGCTTCACTGGATTTTAAGTGTTCTTTGAAACCTAATTATCTGCTTTCATAAACAAATGCCAAATGGCCACATTTGGGGAGCAGGACAGTATCAATTCCTGTGATGTGATTAATTTTTATTCTTATAATTAGCATTTTATCATTGGATCCTTGTGGTTTGTTATATGGTAATGTGCTGAATGAATGAATTAATGAATCACTAATGGAAACTGCAGCTGGACAGCAAACAGAAAATATCCATTATAGCATTAATGTGTTGTCTCATAAGCATTCAATTGTTGCCTAAATTTATTGTGATCAATGTGGAACCACCTGCCAAAAAAGGTTGCGAGCCCCTAAAGGGACCCATGCCGAGGTCCGTATGGAGGCAGACTTGGCCCTGTGACTCAGAATGAACTCCAAAGCCCTCACATGCACACAGACACAGAAAGCTTGGCACACAGCAAGGTCCTGGCACAAAGTGAGGTTTGCTTCTTGCAAGTTCACCTCCCCCTCTCTCCATTCTGTCTGACTCTCTGCTGTCGTGACCATGCAGCTAAGGCTAAGAAACAGGTGTAAAGAAGGAGGGAAAGACAAGTGCATCATTACGAGGGAACTAAAAGGTCAGAGGAGGAGAAAGGATGAAAAATTATACAGGAGAGGGAACCATGGAGGGAGATGAAGTGGCAGAAGAAGAGGGAAAGCTGTCAGTTTGGCTTAATTGGAGAGAATGAGGGATTTGGGGTTTGGAAAATTTGGAGAGGATATGGACATGTACAACATCAGGTCCCTGTTAGGCCTCTAAATCATACTTTATTCAGACAGACTTCAACCCTTCTACTTGATAAAATAAACCAACCTAGAAAATGTGCTCAGATTTTTGCCTACTTACAGCACAAGCTGTAGTGGAGATCTGTTCTTCACATGCCTCTGGAGACCTCCAACTTTGGTATGGTATCTATATTTATACAGTTGATATAGTGTTATAGCAGTATTCCAATTAAGGCTGTGCTTGTGAGCATACCAGTGATAATAAGGAAGACAGTTTCCCTAACCCTGTTGTGTTCATCCATGTGATTTGCCCCCGAGGCATCACACAGGCATTCTGTGATTGTAACGGAAAACCTCTCAATCAATCCATCTTGTTCTTTTTGTTATTATCCTTTGAGTTGACAAAATGGCCCCATTCAAGACACGTCATTTAACAGTATGATATTCACCTGCAGTGTAATAAAACAGTGTAATTGTACCCTTCACCTTTTAAATAATGAATTAATTAGATATGGAATGCAGATATATGGAAGTTTCCATGTAGCTTTTATATATAACTTATCGTAATTTTGATTATGCAGCTGAAAATGTCACACAACACGTTTTCCTGTTTTAAATTGGAGGCTTTTCTTTTTTTGCACCATTTTGAGATGTCCTTTGACAATATATATCCACAATTTATCCAAAGAATGCATCTAAATGCCCTTCAGTGTTTTGCATCTTTTTATTATTATTATCTAACTCCACTCGCTTTAACTATTAAATACAAACAGTCAGATGAGCCTGAACTTTTTTTGTCATTTAAAAGTCAAGCAAAAGAAAAGTGTATCATCCCACCTCAGCACTGTATGTAACGTTTGTTACAAGTCACTCCTTTGATGTCTGCAAATCACATGTAGGCTCAACCAGCTTTACTTGACTTTTATTTCACGTTATTCACGTTTGCATCATGATGCATCACGGACACGCCTGTGCACATTCCTTCCAGTGACACTGATAAGTTGCTTTGGATCAAAGTGTCAGCCAAATTAATCAATATAAATTTATTTTTGGATGTTGGACAGTTTGAACAAGACAAACTATTGTACTGAAAATGATGCTCTGCAGAATCCATTTGTGATTTGTCTTACTAAATATATAAAAAAGCTTTTCTAGAGCTAGATACTATGGTTCCTGTGTCTGTCCACTGGTTACATTTTGGTATGACTGCTTTGAAAATTAAAAAGTAACTTTGTAAAGTCTGATCAATAGCTGTTCAGATCTATGTTCAACAGCAGGCACATTCGAAGATAACAATGGTGGAATTCATCGACCTCAAATTGTGAAAGAGTGATTCAGGGAGCACAAGGAATCGTTTTAATACGTGTCCTGGCCACAGAGTACAGCCCTTAATCCCAATGAGAATCTTTGGAATTTTTTGAAGAAAACTTAGCACAGCTGTCTGAGTCTCCCATCATCAATTAAATAACTTGGTGAAAATCAATGCAACTCTGTATGGAAATAAAATTGGTAATATGATGAATGGGTGCGGCAATCAAAAGGGAATTTGTAGTGTGTGAATTTTTTTCTCTTTTTACATCGAAGTCAAAGTCAGGAATTTATTTCCCTGCACAATTTTTTTTCTATAAAAGACTTCTCGCTGTACATTTCTCATTTGTAATTGAAAAAGACAAAAAAAAATGGCAGAAAAGGAAATTGTCATCAGCAAGAATTAAGTAGAATTGAATGATGTCCAAATTTCAGTCAATTTCATCATGGAAGAACTGGGTCAACATTATGACATATAGAAAAAACCAATGGCGACATCTATTAAGATGTTGGTTGGAAGCCAGCCAATATCACCCTTACAGCTGATGTTATCTTATTTGTCGCTGGAATGAATATTTGCACAGTGGCAGCCACAGACACTAATAAATAAAAAAGGCAAACTAGAGCATAGCACTAGAAACAGAAAATCCTCTTTAGGTTTTTCCCCTGTTCTGTGATAAATGGATTTGGCTGAGTCTGTGATAAAGCTATCTCTAAGCTAACCCTTGATAGAGCTACGGTATATTTGTGGTCACAGTCAAGAGAAAATGGGTGAAAGGTAATTTCGTCTGCTATGTTTGTTTTTAAATGATCCTGGAAATGTGCTGTTGTTCTTTTAAAATCCGTACAAATCTCCTGAATTTTGCATATTTAGCTCATGTTGATTAGCTGGCATTAGGTTGGAGATGATGTATAGTGCACACAGAGAATTTGGAATTATATAAATTTCTAGAATTGTTCTTTATTTCTCAAGGGCAATATCTAGTATGTATAATACTGTTACTGGTATTATATGGTTGCATTCTGCACTGTAGTAGCTTTGTCTGTACTTACCTTTGACATTCACAGGTCGTAATATTAGTTTTTTTAGCAATTGTACAGGACAAGGAACATGATTTGTTTGTTTTAAGATGTAGCTTTTCTTCTTTTTATCTTATCAGCACCGATCAAAGCCCATGTGGATCCCTAAGCGACACATCACTGTCACCACATAAAATCAAAAACTGCTATTAAAGTTAGGTAATAAACAGGGTAGGCTACCACACTGGATATCATAAGGGATCTTTAAACAAAGATATGAGTATTAGCAGGCATCTATGAAATAACTATGTACATAATATTTATGTGGTTGTTGCAATTTTTGATATTATGCATTTATAAAGACAAATGTTATTGCATTAAAACTACAATAATTTGTAATATTCCTACATGGTCACGGGATATTGAAATACCACTGGAAAAAATTAGTGATACAGATTATCTATGTAAAAAAATATAAGCCATCATCTGGCATGGAAAATGTTGCAGTTACAGCCTACCAACCACATTTCATTACTCTGGTGCTGTAGCTTCCAACTGCATTTGAATCTTCTTTGTAAAAAGTATCTTTTTCATCTGCTTAGGAGACTCAAACTATTTTGATTGTACAATAGGTATCAGATTTACAGGCGATGTATAAAGTTACCACCTGTCAACTGCCAGTCAGATTAAAGAGTGTCAAGTTATTTACCCTACATGACTATGAAGTAAACATTTTCTTGTCTGTTTTTATATCATGCTTTACAACAGCAGAGAGATGACACATTTCCTTTTTAACATGAACAAAGTACTGTATTTTACCGCATTCAGGTGAGTGATATTTCACAAAATCTGTGCTTGTGACGCTAATACACACTTGCACTGACACATCCATCTGTCTGTGTGCATTTTAAAATATTTGCCACTTCATCTGTGATGTGCAGTAGATTGATTCTTCCCCGTTGTCTTTTGCTTTTGATAACTAAATTGCCTCCTCCATGTTCTCCCAGCATTAGCTTGACAACACTCCGAGCGGTGGCAGGGATTGTTGGAAGGCTGTCGTGACATACATCATTCAGTAAACCCGCTAAAGACACCAAAAATCGACAGGGGAGGGAAATCGGATAAAAGGCAGAGAACTGCATTCATCATTCAGACCCTAGACAAAGCAAATGACACCTGTACTTATTCTCTGGATCCTTTTTTTCTTGTCTAAATTTTCTGATTTTCCTGTAAAAAAATAGACTTCCTTGTGGATAACATAGGATGAAACTGCTGTTTTTCAGTGTTCATTTTATTGTCTACAGATGCCTTGTGGAGTGAGAAAAACACAATATGAATAAAAAACATTACATTATGCATGCATCCAAAACCTGATTTTACCTTTGTATTACAGTTGCTCTGTTTCTTCCTATTCAAAAACAAATAGCTGAGCTCAGCAGTTGAAGTGCAATGTGAAATGTTTGTACATGAGGAAGAATATGGGTCCAGTTTATTTAAAAGCAGCTCCAGAGACCAGCGGTTGAGATCATTTCACACTCTTAAACCTTTAAGACATAGGCCTTGTGCATTATATGGAAGAGGGCATGTGTTGTTAACACTGTTTCTACTGTTATACTCAGCATTTACAAAGTTTATTTAAAGGATGTGGGATTGTCTGAACCAAATGCTATTCACATTTTTTAACCCCATAAAAAGTTTCTGAGCAGCAAGTACAAGTTAAAATGTTCAAGTTGAGTTTATCCTGGTTTGTCTCATCTTGTGGGATCACTGTAGAGGTTTGTTAATACCCCCAGAACATTCTTTTGTTTTGGGTTTTGTTCCTTCTTCATCGAAATATTACTAACATTTGAACAACATAATGTACAAACGTTGAAAAAGAAAATGGGTTGTTCTCTAAAATGTTTCAGTTTGAAGTATCTCTGTTAGGAGCTACCTGGCAGTGGGATCTCTGCTGGGTGTGTTGTAAAAAATCATCTCAAAGGAAAAACCCTGAGAGCTGACTGCTCCTGACTGGATCTTTTGTTGTCAAACAGTACAAGTGAGTCCTTAAGGGAAGTTTACATGCTCCCTCAATGCTGTCTGTATGTCAGATGTAGCAGCGTTTTTATACTGTATTTAAAGATGCACAAAATGACACATGAGTTATATTATTTGATGGTCACTGCGCTGAGTGCCAATCAGTTCTATTACTAATCTGCACATATGATGAATCTATTGACTGTTTTATAATAGAATCCATCTGCTCCAGTTTGTTTTATCTGACAAAACGTATCCTAACTCAGATATACTATAGGCAACATAATTAATTTAAAGAAAGAAATAACAAACAGTGTTAGTTTGAGATGTGATCTTGATAAAAACAACCCTAAAGGGCTTATTGAAAGAGTGGCAAAGGAGGTGTGAAAACATAGAGCAGACCGAGAGGAGATGTTTTATAATTTCCTTTGTAGGATGCATAACAAAGGAAAAACCTTTAACCTGTGAACTACCACTAAAGGTAGTTATTTCACGCTTTAGTTTAATTGAAAATGTCTGAATGATTTATGTTTTTCACCAAAACAAAACATTTTCTGCACTCTGGTATAAAGATGTACTGATTACAGGTGTCTTGGCCAATGCCCATGCCTGTTTTTTAATTCTGAAAACAGTTTTAAATTCTTTTTTAAGAATTGACCTGCTGATTCCGATTTTGGCCTGGCACAATTTTCTTTCCAAAAACTGTAACTGACAGTGTGTAAAATAGTTTGGTTTTTTTTAAATGGAAAATTCAGCAGTGTTCATAATCAAACACTGACTATAATTATCTGTCATGGTTTCTATATTTAATATGTAACAAGTTATAGAATCTTCTCTTTCTGTTACTCAAAATCTCAACCTCAAATTTCAGTAATCTGTGCTTCAGGTTACTGCAGATATATCAGAGATATTTGTACAAATAAGGTTTCTGAAAAGGAATTATCCTATATCCCCTAAATGTCTGTTGTAAGACTGACAAGGGCTTTTGGAGTAGCGTGTTGTGTGACACCAAATGGGATCATACCATTCTAGTTCACCCTGCAACTGAGAAGAATCTCCTGCTAAATACGGCCTATTCTGGACTCAGGTGATGCATCAAATGTCATGTTACTGACATACACTACATAGTAATTCCAACAAAGCTGTTTTTATTAACATTCATTTCTATTGTTAGACAACATCTCAAATATAACAATGGGACTGAAAAGAGAGCCGTTAAGAGACTATGTTACCCCACAGTCATTTTCTGATTGCTGGCACTGCTCTGATAAAGACATTTTTCACCACAGCATCATCTGAGAAAATTCCCATCCACTTAAGTGAAAAACAATGACTGTGCTGTGATTTCAGTCACAATTAGATTTACAATAATCACTGGGAGAGAAAGGTGGAAGTGACAGAATACCTCAGCTTCTTAACAAACCAATAGGGCGATGTTGAATGTGTGCCTCTGATGTTCTCAGAGAGGAAGCAGGAAGAGGTGTTACTGCAGCAGGAGAGAGACGTGACTCTCTTGGGACAGTACAGGTGATGTTAGGAGTAAAAAGTTGCTAATTAGTATGTTTTTTTAAAGTTACAGAGCAGGTCTGAAAAAGGGCCAACCTTAGCAGCAAACTTTGCCTGCCTGTCAAGCTGCACATAGTCTGATGAGCCAAGCAATCAGTGCATTAGTACTCTGCGATTTGATGTATGATGTCAATCTTTACCTTTGAATATTTTGTCTACATACAGAGCAGCAGCTGCAAGATCATGTGAGGATTGCACTTGGTTTCTCATGTGTGGCTAGATGTATCTAGTTTGTTGTCTGGGACAGTGTGTAATTATGTTTGAGGGTAAGGAGTGTGTCAGTTTGAAAGGATGCGCAGCTGTTCTCCTGTTCACAGCTGACTGCCTGTTTGCATTTGTTTGCCGTCACTGCTGATGAGTTATTGACTGCTGCATTCAAACCCATATAAGCTGACACATCCTCTCTCTGGAAAGCATCCAACATCATAAGCTATTGTAATTACAAAGCAGGGAGGACAATATGGATTGTCTTTGTTCTAATTAAATTACAGAGGTCAAATCTGGAGAAAAAGGGCAATAAGCAGTGCCAGTACTATTGTGTAGTCCACTCATAGCCTTGTGATCTGAGCACTCTTGTTCTGTTTGGGAATCTTTTTGACTGCCTGTCTTCACTTCAATAAACCAATGTCACTATGGTCAGTGTAAAGTCTCTCACACCTCCTAACAGCAACCACACCATTCCACACACACTTTGTATAAGCAGTGCAGATGGTGAGACCATAATGCCAGGAAGGAGACACTTTACATGGGCAAAATGTTATCAGTAACTGAAAATATGCAAAGTCAGACGTTAATAGAGCTGCCTTCAAGCAAACTGTAAAACAGTGTGGCACAAGAGCTAAGTGCATTACAGTAAACACACAAGAAAAAGGATTATATAATGTCAAAGGCAGAGTTGACTATCCCTTGCAGTCTTTCACTCTCGACATCATGCTATGCCACCCTATCCAACTCGTCGTCTGAAGCACTCAGTGAGGAGGTTAAACTGGATGCAAAAACTGTTGTCATTACTCAGGTTTAATGATTCTCACAGTCAGTGTGATTTCTTGATTTGTCACAGCCATCTCCTTAGGCTCTAGATTCTCTGCCTGGTCACTTCATCTAGTGACACATTCAATCTATCCTCAACACAGCACAGATGCAGCTACCCAGTACTCTGGCCTATCTATTTATCCTGTCAGCACACATTCTTCACCTTCCTCTTACTGGCTTGCCTTCATCCTGCCCTCACTCCATCACAGCACCTTCTTGGCATGATATTCCCCTCTTGTTTACCCACTTTGCAGTGATTATGACTGTTGTCATGCTTCATGGTAATGGCTCTCCCCTGATAGGCCCTCAGCTTTACCAATGTGCTCGGGCTGGCTGTCTCAGCTTCATTGCATTCTCTTCATTTTTGATAATTCCCCCTTTTTTTAGGAAGGGAAATTACCAAAAACAATGAAGATGGATGAATCTCTAGTTAAAGCAGGTGGTGCTAAAATGCAGGATTGAAAATTATTACAAATAGCATGAAATAATGAAAATGCATAATAAGTAAAAAAGATGATTGATAATAAGTGATGCAGTTAAATCTCATCTAACTCAAACAGCGATATTAGGATAAGATACATCTAACTTAAGGGTGGGTTGATAATTATGGACAGATATTCTTCCTAATTTATATGCTTTATGGTCGCTGAACAGGCTGTGTATAAGGGCAGATTGTCTATTATTGTCATTATTATTTTAAATGGAGAAGTGAGAACCATCTCAAGCAAAGCCCGTTAGCGGGCAACCTGAATCCTCAGAACCCCAGTTAAGTCAAGTAACTATTATCCATCTTGGTGGTGTGGTGGTTAGATGTGACCTCATTGAAAGACGGTTTCTGGATCGAATCTTGGCTGGGGCCTTTTGGTGTGGAGTTGTGTGGATTCCATGTTCTCCACTGTGCATGCAGGCTTTCTCAAAAACATGCCTGTTAATTGTCGTTTATTTGGTTAATTGGTGTTTTTGAATTGACATTTTATCCCGCCTTTCACTCTATGGCAGCCGGGAATAGGCACCATCCCCATTCCCACACCGTATTAGATTTTTTCTGAAAAAAATGGATGGATGGATGGTTGGATGGATGAAAGATATTGAGGCTTTATATCCAGGTTAGATCTCACAGACACACATTAGTAAATAGCATAAACAAACATCACTACAAGTCCTTGTGTTACAACAAGTGATATAACCTTTCCAAACAAATATTAATCCGTCTAAGACAGCGATGGTCACGTTGAGCCTATGTTTGACAGTAGGGGTCTATTACTTTTTAGTTAACACACTCAACCTGAATTTGGGAAAGACACTGAACGCAAAGTAACTAGCACATGAATAATTAGCATATGGACACAAGCACTATCACCATCCATCCATCCATCCATCCATTTTCTATACCGTCAATCCGTTAATCGGGTAGCGGGTGGGCTGGAGCCTATCCCAGCAGTCATCGGGCGAAAGGCGGGGTACACCCTGGACAGGTCGCCAGTCCATCACAGGGCCACATAGAGACAAACGAGACAAACAACCATACACACTCACACTCACTCCTACGGACAATTTGGAGTGCACTATCACCAAATCTTTATGAAACAAATGCAATACATTTGTATAAAACAAATGCAAATTGTCAATATTGCTGAATCACTGGGGCATGGTACCATCAAGAAGTGATAGACAATGACACAACAGCATGTTCCAGCATAATGGGTCAGAAACTATACAAACTATACTACTTTGGTAGCGAGCATGACCTTGAAAGAGCAATCGCCCACATGGGGGCATGTGTGGAGAAATCAACTATATGTTAGTAAATTATGTTACATTATAAACAAAGGCTCTCCATGTGATCAATAGTTGACATAGGCTGATTTTGTGCACCGCAATCTGTGAACGGCTCCAGAAGTCCTAACACTAACTCTAAAGAAATCATGACAACATTGAATGACGTTCTTTATTGGCAGATATGTCACGCTGTCAATCAGTTGAAGAGGAAAACAAAAACAGCAGTGTATACCAACTTGAACATGTCCCATTGATACATCTGCCTACCTGTGAATGAAGAACCATCGAATAACAGGTTGATTTACAGACACACAAATGCCTCTTCAGCACATCTCTTGAGCAAACAGAGTACAGACTAATTAACTGTCAGTGGATATAAACTCGCAACATAACATTTTAAGCAATTATAATCAACTGGCAGTGATGGCTCACAGTCGCTATAAGAACCAAACCCTGCAAGAGGGGAAAATGAGACCCATTATTATTACTGTTGTATTCCAATTAGCTTCTGTCCTCAGTGCACAAATACATGCCTATCTACTATTAATAATACAGCCAGCAGCATCATGACACAGGAAGAAGGCAGTTTTCACCCACACCAGTTAGCTCTTCTTGTCAACTTGTTTAGCAGCCACATATTGTCGCATCCAGAATTTTTCTTTTTTTTTTTTCTATTTCAAAGCATTCTGTATGTCTTAACCAGTTTGAAACAAAGTGATAAGATTGATTTGCTGTCATTTTCAAGGCTTTAAATGCATGGACGAGCTGGCAGGAAGAGTTTCATTCTCTGGCAGATGAAGTGATGTCCAGTCAAGACACGTTTGTCTTCTGTAACACAGCAAAGGAGCGTGAGTCTGTAATTAATAAACCAATTATTCTTTGCTTTGGGATTTATCTATTAATGAACATGTACATTATATATTCTGTTTTAAAGATATATCATCTTTACTGAATTAAACAAACTCAATTTAACCCAATGAGCTATCTAACTCCCACTTAATACCACAACAAATATGTAGCTGTCACAGCTTTGCAGAAAGGAGCTAAAAATGAAGTTTAATTAGTTTGCTCAGTTGCTCAAAATAGTCTTCTTAAACAGAAAACTTAAGCCAAAAGCTTGAAAGCTTGAAGTCATACTTTTCACTTTCTTTTAACTTGCTGGCATGTTATTGCACTTACAGGTGTAATTGCAACCTTTGAAGATTTCCACCTGCTTGTGCTGAGTTGTCTGAACAGAAACATGTGGATGGGATCATTCTGACAGGGTCACCATTTTTCTCAGTTGCTACACAGCCATCAACCAAACATTCCTGCTGGGAGTGCCTTTGTGGAAGAGCTCCTGACAAATTCAGGAGTATGTGATCACCACTTCATCCTCACTTTTTAGATGTGGCTCATCCAGCTGCTGTTAAGAGTTCCTGTCTAGAGACAACATCATCATCAGTTATCAAAATAAAACAAAAGATTTCACCAAAACTTTGACAACTCCGCACATCCTGGAAAGATGAAAAGAACAGCAGTGAAGTCTTTGGGTGTTTGATGCTTGATTTCCATTGTTCAAGCTTGTTGAGGGTTGTACATTTTCCCAGATTCTTACTGTATCCTTTTGAGAATCTTGATGCTGAGTGTGGATTTTTTTTAAGGAAATGCTTTAGTGATACATATCTAAAAAAAAACTCCATTTTCTTATACACAATTAAGTGATCACATCTTTTTTTCTTCTGTGTAGTTTCAGTACATCCTCGTTTAAGTTTAATCCCTGTAATTCCACATGTTGTTAAATGTACAATATATAAGTCTCTTTTGTTTCCTCTCTTGACAGCCCTCACACATAACTTCAATTATTGAGACCTCCAAAGCATGTCTAGGTCACTGTTTTCAATTTTTCTGCAGACCCTCTGAGCTTACCTGAATTACTGTGCTCAAGCAAAGTCTTTGGGGACGTCTAAGTGGTGCGCCTCAGTGTGCCCCAAATACAATTCTTTTCACAAAATCCATTAGAGGACATCGCTCTCTCTTCCTCCCTCCTCTCAGATGTCTATTTCTTTTTCTTCTGTCTTGTTCCTCTGTCAGAACCACTGAGATTAGATCTGAAAATGCATTTTACTGTTTCTGTAACCGTCAGTATGTGGCAGACAGCTGGTATTTGCCGGGGCTGTGACTGATAATTCTATGATGCAGGTTATTTCTGACGCAATTAACTTATTTCTGGTTGGTGCACTTATCCCAACATTTATTTTCTCTGGTGTTTTATCTGTTTGCAGTTACTCCTACTTCATACACCTTGTTTAATCTCTCTGTGTGACTGCTCCATAACAGTGTTTATCTCTCCTTCATTAGATGCACAAATAAGTATTTAGTTCTTTGGGATAGGAAATGATTGAATGCTGATGCATTCTTACAGAAAACTGTTCAGTGTAAATGGATTCCTTTTGATGCTTGGTTGCCTGACAAGTAAGGGCAATGACAACACTTTTTTGTAAAAAAATGTTTTATATTTTTTATGCAAAGCACTGCATACAAGTGCTGGAGCGCTCAGAAATAGGGAGTAGCGTGCAGCAGACATACAGCTCATAACTGGGAACAGTTAGCCAGCGTTATATATCCTTTTAATCTTAATGTTTCTCCTTGTGGTCTTGTACATCTGTACTATTTATGATGAGATTGTAGTTTGACTGAATATCAGATTGTGTAAAATCCAAAATAATTCCAAACTATTGACTCTCAAAACATTTGGTATTTTTTATTTTTTAGCAAAATAAGTACACAAGTTTAGCTTTTCTACTTTATGTTAATGGGGAACATATTTGGTCAAGCTAATGCTAGAACCACTGCTGCGTCTCTCACAGTCTGATTCATCAGTGTATACAGCCTGTGGTCTGAAGCAGGGTTTGTGGATTTTGGTGGAATTTTGGATTGGTTTTGGTCTTTATTTGTGATTTTGTTTACCAGGTCATTAGTCTTGTTTTCCTTTAATTCATGTAGGTTCTTGTTCATGGTTCTCTCTCATAGTCTCCTCAGTTTTCATGTCTGTTCATTAGTTCCACTCATTTCACCTGTGTCCAATTGTTTCAGCTGCTGCTCAGTCACTCTCCCCTGTGTTTAAGCTCCCTGGTTGTTTCAGTCATCGTCAGATCCTTGTCGCTATTACTATCCATGGTTTTCTCTTCTTGCTTCATGAACATGTTCATGGTTATAGTTTGTTTTTGCTTCAAATAAATCAAATTCAGTTCCTCTTCATCCTCCTGCCTATCTGAGTCTGCATTTGGATCCTCTCACCACCTCACACTAACCCCAACAATTCCTCATTACTTATGGATTACATCACCATTTCTTTAGCCTGCTGTTTATCAGTGCTGTAAAGTGAAACATCATACAGATTAGTTATTCAGTAAATCCTTATTACCATTATAATAAGTTTATGTATACCTTGAAGTTGAGAGAAACATCATGTGGACATGACAGCAGAACTTTCTTGCCTCTCCTTTTATTCTACTTTGCCACAAACAGCAGTAGCCACCAAAAATCCATCAAAAGCTTCGATTACATCCTGCTTCATGAGGATGGGGCATTGATGGTTTTATAACAACTGTTTATAGAATGTTTTAGGAAGAGGTTGTGCTTAGTGGTTTGGTATCCATAAGGATCTAACTTGCGACTAAAGTATAGTGCTTTGTTAATGATGCTGGCAATTCTAATTAGGTATTAGATATTTCCTAAACTTTATCATTTCTCATCATAAGAGCCATTTATCTGCCTTTGCTTGCATGAATATATGTTGCCAGACATATCTCGTCCCCTTCTGTTCTCTAATCCCACGAGACCAGCAAGGGGTACAGCTTGGAGACTGCCATGCTGTCAGCACGTTGATGAAAACATAACTTTCATTAGGGCTCATTATATCACCACAGACATCCTTGTTGAAATTTCATTCGCTAATTCCTTTCAGTGCTAATTTCCACCCAGCGGTCCCGGCAAGATTAACATGTCATTTATTGGGATGCGAGAGAAAACAAACCCAAAGCTGTTTAGTAATAAGAAAATAAAGAAAGAGAGCAGGGTTGAGAGTGGTATAGTTTGATTGCTGAGCACATGTATTTTTAGCAGGTCTGTCAATACAGGAGACACAAAATTGCCTGTTTTTGGTGTATTCCTAATATGCTTGAAGCACAACCTTCTTCCTACATGAAACAATCCTGGAGTCACTATTCTGCAGCAAAGTTACAAAACATACAGTTCTGCTCTACAAATAAGATCTTCCTACTAAATAGGACTAAAAGAAATTCTTAATTTACGAGTTTGAAGACAGCTAGTGGCTCTGTCTGTCTGAGGCTGTCTGAGCACATTTGTGCTACATAATCACTGCAATGATGCAATGTGCTGATGTTCAGCAGGTGCAGCAGTCATTGTGTTTACCTTCATAGTTTAGCATGTTTATGCTTATAAATAAAAGTATTTGACAAGATGATGGCGCTGGGCAAAAAGTCAATGTATCTTGAATTAAAAGAACCCAAGTGTGAGCCTAATGTTGGTACTTGAGAGAAATTCAAAGGGCCATTCAAGACACATGAACATACCAGCAATTTCTCAGATAAAAGCCAACTTTGATTTCTGGAATGGAACATTGTGGAAACCACTTATGATTTGTGTCACAAAAAGGAAAAAAAACTGCTATTTTTTTAATTATGTAGAAGGGATGGTTCACAGACATGCAGCTTTGATTGCAAAGAAGCTTTCCGGGAGAAATTTTGAAGATTTTTAGACTTTAAAAATACTACACACAGATGAAGCCCAGATTTGAAATGAAGGGAGAACTATTTATTGCACAAAAGTCTTTTGTACTTAGTTGCACTTGAACTAAGTACTATGTTAAGAAAGGCACCATATAATCAGCACTATTAATACATTCTTTAAATTTACAGAGGATTAGATTAGTCTGTTCTGGGTTTCAGGATGCTTCTTGTGGCTACACAGGTTTTTCAAGTATCTGTGTTTGTATGTATTAAATCCTGCGTGCCCACCAGTGACACACACAGTAGACTGCCTGCTTTCTGGATGGCTGCCTACTGAAGAGGGATAAGCCTGAAGCCTCAGTGGTTCCAAATCGGTTTGGGCCATTGCCAAGAGTAGAGCACATTTCACTGTCTGCAGGAGCCTTCAGTGTACTGTTACTGCTAGTTTTTCTGCCTCGAGTTTTACCCTAAACAGAGAAACCAAGACTGAAGAACATTTTACATCATCTGCTGTCAATTTGGAAATAATTCTTTTTTTTATTTGCTTACACTAATAACCCATAGATTATATATATATATACTCATATAATACACCATACCACATGCCTAATCCATAAAAGTCATGATAACCCTTGACAATAGATTTGAAATATAGTCATAAAATATAAAGATAAAGTAAAACAATAACATGAAACAATAGGATCAAATGAGGACAAAATGCTGGGTCAGGGAAACAAAAGAATGGGAAAGTTCAGTTATGTTAAAGAAAATAAAAAAGGTCGGCTTGTTCAATGTCTCACACCTAATTAGGTCAACTGACAACAGGTTCGTAACATGATAAATTATGTAAATTCTAAAAATGATAACAATTACAGAATATGGTTTATCAATGTATAATGGTAAAAATCTGAGTTTCCATTATGTGCTTGTACATGATTCTATAGTCTTAGAAAGATTTTAAAAAAATCTTTGAACACATGACGAGACTAAAAAGACCAATCTGGAATTCATTAAAAACAACACAAACAGCTGATATCCTTCCTATTTTATTGTTTGGAGAAAGTTTTATTTTTCTGTGTTCAGACATTTGCTTTTGATGAGATATTAGAGATCATTAGAGATCATTTTCATTGTGAGTGTTTTTGTTTTTTAAATATTCAGAACTGTCAAATTTGAATTAGATTTAGCACATTCTATACTTGAAGAGGAATGTATTTTTTTTTACCATTAGAGATTATTACAGTTCTTGTTTGTATAATGTGACTCAGACTCAGAAGTTGCAGTTGTAACAAAGCTTAAAGTTTTCTGGAAATTTGCTGAACTTTTCATGTACTTGATGCCCTGTTTATAGACATTTAGTTTTTTTTCAACAATGCATCATTACTTCACCTCACTTAGTTAGATTTACAAAAAACATACAGTTTGGGGAGCCTTCTGCAAAAATAGTCCCTGGTTCATGTTAGTACAGGTTAACATCAGATGAGAGCTGTGACTCCTGAGATGAAACATCTGAGAATAACTATCGGTGCTAACCTCGTGGACATTGTCTGATCATATATGTCTCATGGCCTGAATGAGAATTTTGTGGTAATGCGCATACAGTTAAATGATAAAATAAATGAAAGATTACATAGTAAAAGAAAACAATCTTTTATGTCCACAGACAGTTCTATAATGCGCTTAACACCATCTTATAATGTGTAAAGAGGCAGAACAAATGAACATGATTACATTTTGTATAATACATTATGCCCTTTATAGAAATGCCTCAGACTCACATATATATAATATGTGGATACGTAGATACTGTAACATTGCTTACTACTAAATTGTGTCAGTTGGGTATTTTTCCTCTAGTTGTTATAGTAAAAATATTTGTTGTACTTGTTATGTTGTGAGGGATAAGTGATGCAGCTTAGTTTTATTTTAGATACATGTCCAAAAAGTATTTTAAAAAAAAAAGTCATCACAACCTCGCATCTCACATTCTTTAAGTGCTCAAGTGTGCAGTTTAATCACCTGGGTTACTGTGAAACAGAATCAACAGGCTGAACTTGACAAACAACTTTCTTGTTGAGGAATAGTAAAAAAATAAAATAATGCTCCCATGTCCTGTGATTTAACAGCTGTTAGTTATCTTTGTCTGTGAAGGAAGACCGAAAGATAAACATAATGCAGCATTCCACTGGTCCATTAAAAACATGTCTTGTAGTGAAGAGAGATTGCAGTCTCGGTGGTTGCTCAGGTTGGGTGCAAATTTTACTTATAGTGCCTTTACTCACCTTTAGAAGCCAGCGTTAGGAGGTCCGCTCCGTCCTTTAGCTACTGCTGAATGATTTTTAACTGAACTGCAGAGTTGCATGTCTTCATGTGGAGATTTACATAGCAGCGGAAGACAGCATATCAATTATTCCAGTCCCATTCTGGAGGTTCGGATATCAGAAACTGATTGGTGTCCAGAAGAGGGGGTGGGGGTGGGAGGTGTTCTTTAAAGAGGGGATGGGCTGGAATACTTGCAAATAAGATCTTCACCTTATTCTCACCTTTAAAAGTCACAATAAATAAATATTTAATTTTTGTGAGATATATAACCTGTTCTGACTTGTGAGCATATTGCCAGAAATAAAAGATATTCTAAGCAGTTACAGGTTCAGTCTCTGTCCCTTCTCCCCTCTGCTGCAGTGTAACAACTGAGTGAGCACAGTCTCTCTTTCACAGAATGACTGAGACAGTGATCTGAAGTGTTTGCTATATTTCCTCACATATAAGTCCTCACATCAGCAAATTGTCATTGTCTCCTGTCCACCCACTCTCTGCTGAAAGGTTGCAGACCTAAAAACAAATTGAACAAAGCAAAATAAGAAGAAACAAGGGGAACATTCTTTCTCTACTGGGAAATCCATTATTTCCCACATCGATTGGTGCAGAAGACACGACTGAGAGGGAGATATGTGATGCTGGATAGTTAACCTACACACACTTTTATGTGTTTTTGAGTAAAAACTCTACTATGATAAAGTATTCATTAAAATTTAAAAAAAATTATAAGAAAACTGTGTAGAGACTGCACTACTATGTGCATTGGGGATTTTGTGCTTTTTTTCCCAGATGAATTATGCTCCTGTTGTGGTCGTGGTTGCTTGATTGACAAGACCCATCAGCTAACATCTGCTTACATAGCCTTTGCAAGCATTGAGCAATGTTTCTGGGCTTGTGATACTGCCAGCAGATATCTGGGTGACAGATTTTTTTTGGCCCACACTTCCTGTGCATTCATTATATTAATGAAGATAAATGTAGTTAAAGAAAAGTCTGTTTTGGCAGACAGGTTTTATTCTCTTTTGCACTTCACATGATGCTTACCTTCATGCAGGTAAAGCTTATTTCTGAAGTACAGAAGACGTACAGAAGAAGTACAGAAGAAGTCCAGAAGAAGTCCAGAAGACGTCCAGAAGAAGTACAAGTGTAAGTGTGCAGATTCACTTGGACCATTTGGGATCACTTTGAGCCTACGGGCCTCTCTGAGCAAGTTTATAATATATGTTTGCAGCATGACAAACCATAGAATACCATAACTCAATTATAAATACAACAACATCACATGATGAGTTCCGAACTACTTAATGAAACATCAGCAGCCTTAGTGATTTAAACAAAATCAATTCTGTGTTTTTTTTATTTTTTATCCAAAACATCTAAAACGATGGCGGGTTTGGTGTCAGGTCACATCAACACAGATGCATGCTCCAAGCTTTGAGAAATTTCATGATCAATCATGAGAACAGAAACATTTAAGATCAGCTTGATTGTTAATCATTTCAGAGATAAAGTCCTTACAGGAAAATGTGTGCAGAATCAAATATAGTAATTTCCGATAAGCTGGAGGACTACACCAACTCATAGTCTTTGGCTTGTCAGTGTTGTGGAAGTATTTATTTTCTCTCTCATGAATAATATATGTTTGGCACATTAGTTGCTCAGCACACCTTGATTTCTGACACTCTCTTTACCATAACCATCATCAGATAGACCACTAATACCCCTCATTATCATTACTTACAACTCTCCTGCAATGATTTGCTCACGCTGTCAAAGAGAGGCCAAGTTCGGTATTATTCCATATCTATGGCCATGGTTACTATTATTATTATTATTATCATCATCATCATCATCATCATCATCATCATCATATTTTTGCTTTAGCTCTAAAGGCTGACATTCTGTTGAAAAGTGCCTGTTTGTTTTTTACTCTGTCATTCATCACCAACCCCATGATGAAGGTGCATCGGCTGTGCTGGTGATCTGGCTTTGTGTAACATCAGCAAGAAAAGACAACTTTGCCTCTAGCAAATCATGTCTTGAAATGGTATTTTCTATTGCCTGCCAAAATACTTTTTGGTTGGCTTTGTTACATCAACAGCATCTACTATGACCCAGCATGTGTTTGCCCCACGGCATTAAAAGATGTCAGTGAAGATGTTTTCAGGATGCAGGTCCCACATTAGACAAGGGTGAAAGGAAGGCTTTGAATACTTACAGCACAGGTCGGGCAGCAGGTTATGTCAGCAGCAGTGGAGCACCTTTTTTTGCTGCCAGTGTTGGAGAGGACCTTTCATGACAATTTCATGGAGCACATAAACATTAAAATGCCCACGTCACAGGGAAGTTATTGCCTTGGCAGTGGTTGCCCAACCATCAAAACCACATAAAAAGTTGTCCTGAAAATGATCTTGAAGTGAATAATGGCGCTTCGAAGCTGATTATATTACATCCAAGTCTATTTCATATGCATTAAACTAATGGCTTTATCAGTCTGTTTAAGCAACAGCATCTTGTCATTCAGACATTGGACACATATATGTTAATGTTTCCCATATGTCAGTCAGACATGAGGCGATTCTGCAAGATTTGACAGCATACCAGTTTAGATTTGAAGATTTGAAGCCCAAGTCCAGTTTTCTTACATGTTGCCTAAACAACTCATGTTAGTATGACACATGGTAGTGATTGAAAATGTTGCTTCTCCAAGTTTAAGCTTTTTTGTTGCTTCTTGGCTGCACCTGGATTGTCATCACATTTTATGACGATGTGGCACACCAGTTAAAACACAGATGCTTGCTTATTAGATGATGAAAGGCTTTCTGTATTTTCTCTTTTAGATCTGTTTAGCTCCTGAGAGATATTTGGTTCTTGAATTGTGAAATGTTCCACCCATTAGTTAGTTACTGTGTCTGTTTGCTATTTGTTGAGCTAGTTATAGGTATTTTCTAAATGCCTGCTTTGGCTGAATAGGTACAGTTGGTATTAAATAGAAACAGATGAGCTAACGGTTCAACAACAAGCTCAAACTGGCTATTAATTTAAGCAGAGGAGCAGATTTGAGTGATAATTCTGTTGCTGTTCCCCAATTGAATTGTTTACATTTTGTGGTTTGATGCTTTGTTATATACAGTAGCTATATATTGAATACATCAGTTTGGATTAAAATTTAAATCCCCAAAAAATATTTGCAAAACGCCTACTAGCTGTTATACACTCAATTTTTTTTTTGTTTTGTTGCCTGAATTTCTAATGTATTGTGAGCAGATGCCGAAAAGAAGATCTTGTACCTTGATATTTGGCACTCAGTGAGTTGAATCCGTGCTGGTAAATCTCTCCTCCTGCTGCTGACATCTGTTACCGTATCTGTGCCCTAATCATCACTGTTCTGCCTGAGAATGTTGTATCAGCCATGAAGCAAAGAGGATGGTTCTATAGGGCCTCGTTGTATCTACTTCTAGTCATCACAGTGGTTTTCTATTCTAGTAGCAATGAATGATGATCTAATGATAGATTTCTCGCAGAACATGCCTTGATTTCTAATGCAGCACAGTGACAAGCAGCCCTAATGATGAACACATTGTTCTTGTCTCCCTCTTTTAGTGTTTACAATGTGTCCGCATGCTGAAGCATTAATGCACAGAAACTGACAGTGAAACAGCTCTGTGTCATTGCATGTTATCTGTAATGAGTGATATGTGACAGGTGAGCAGTGTGGTGTTCACCACAATCAGCCTGAAATACCAAAGTTGTTGCTGACAGCACTTTCTGCTGCATCTTTATAAAAGATCTCAACAACTACTGGATAGATTACCATGAAATTTAGTAAAAGCACCCAGAGGATGAATTTTTCTGCACAACACGTTGTTATGATTGTGGCCTCTTTCTTTTTGTGAATGTCTGACAGTGTGCCAACAGGGCACGCACAGCCCTGCTGCACAATAAATTTTTCTTCTGCTCAGGGAGGATTGACTTTAGCACGCTCTGGAGTTGTTCTGTGTCAAATCACAATTCTTTTTTCTCCCTGGTGTTTATAATGGAGCATTATCTTCCTTGTTGTTCATCCTTCACTATTTTTGCCATTTCATAGACAAAATGAGTCATCTATTAACTGCGAATATATTTGGTAGATAAATGTATGACGAAAAATATTATCTATGCATCTAAATTACTGTCCAACTTTAAAGCATATATACTATTAAAAAAAGAAAATGAATGAGGAAAAAGAATTGTTGACTCAGGTCTCCTTTCAACAGACAACCAAGGCCGTTATCTTAATAAACTTTTGAATGTCTGTAAAGCAGTGGGCATTAAACACATTACACTTACTATATCCACATGGGGTTTGCAACGTTGATACCGTTATTATTATATGAACAGCTACGCAGATTTGATGTTTTCTAATATTTGTGTCACTAATTTGAGCTATAAACTCAGTCTCTACCAGTAATAGTTCACTTTCAAGCTTCTATTTATTCTGAAGAAGGAAGTGCTGATTTGGTTTAAATTACATTGCTGTAGTTGGCACATGAATAGAAAGAAAATTACTACTTTCCTGAGGCTCATATGAAACAATAAAACCTGGTGGGAACAGATGCAGCCTTTGTGCTGAGCTCAGGCTCTCTGCCATCCCAACATGGACTGTTTCCCAGATTATTCAGCTCAATCTTTTCCCTTTTCCACACGCTGATTACCAAGGCTCACAGGCAACGGTCACATTGCAGAATGTGGTCACACCCGAATTTCTGAATTATGACTTTGAATAATGTGATTTTTTTTAAACACTGTATTAACTGAGTCAGATCTTGGTTACACAACCTTTCATGGGCACAGTGAATGGAAGGTTAGTTGGTTCACTCATCTGATCCAGGCTCTCGGCTCATGTTTTTGATGGATTTCTGGGAAGTTGTGTACATGTCATCCTCAAGATAAATGCTTTTAACTGTGGTGACACCCAGACTTTTCATTCAGTGCCACCATCAGGTCAAGACAGATGGACTGAGCTGGACATGAACACTGCTAAGTTCTGATAGGCTGGTTGGTGTTAAACACTTTACTGTATCCCCTCTTTGCAAATAGGTCCCTCTAACTGCAAGTAAACATAAAAACAAGTAAAATAGAAATAAGATAAACTTTATAACCAGATTTTGACTTTGTATCCTCCCGTAGTCTAATTCAGTGTTCCTTAATGTAGAAACAATGTGCTTTATATACCTGGTATCATTTTCAAAAGAAAAATATCTGTCATTTCCCTTTCTCCTTTTGTATCACTCACTTTTGTAATTATGCTCAAGAAGTGTTCAGACAGATTAAAATCTGCTCGCTTAGCGTGACTCACCTTAAACTGTCAAGGAAAGCCATAGCCTCTAGCCAGCTGAAGAGAAGGTGTAAATGCATCAGTCTCCTCAGGCACAAATGCGATGTTTATCAAAAGGCCATCCACACATAGCATTTTTATGTGAGTCAAGTCACTGAACAGACAAATGTTTCATATTTTTAATGTTGCCCCATTTACACACTGATTAATTCTTATTTTAAGTGTGATTGGAAAGAATTGACATGTGGTCATTCATTCTTTGAGTAACAATGCCATACTCACATATCTGTGAGTGACAAAAATATGTGAACATTGTCTTTCAGTGTCCAGTTCATTAGTTTGGAGAGATTTCCTGACATTCCTCTGCTAAAAGCAGCATAATATCCATGATATCTTCCTCCCTTGAACTGCTTTCTGCAAGTCCTTCAACAGCTAATTTCTCACTTTGCCTGACATTTCAAAACATTACCTTCACTTTTCTTTAACCTTTCACCGGTGAAACGTTGCGTCTTTAGGGTAATTTTACTTCATGACTCACTTTCAGTTCACGAATCAATATCCCAACATATTTCTTTACAAAAAACTGCTATAATTACGAATTAATTTCTGCTCCTTGCTATAGTGCAGTGTTTCTCTTTCTTCTTCTCAGTTAAAATCAGATTTCTTCTTTTATTCAGTCCACAACTTTTTTTTATTCCAAAAGCTCTCTGGTTTGTTGTGATCATTATTAAAGAAGCAGCAATGATTATTTCGAAAGTCTTTCATCTCGTTAAGCTTCTACTCTTGGAGCTTTGAGCCAGTGGGACAGAAGTAGTAACTTATACCACCCTGATTTTCTCTGTTACTTCTCTTACTATTACACACCTTACTCATGGACTAATCTATTGATTAAGCTCTCCTGAAGAGGCATTAATGGTCTTGAATTTACACCTATCTGACTTTGGACTGGTGGTGGTGGTTTTCTAAACATTTCACAACCTGAGTGTCAGCTTTTATTGGTTTTAGATAATAAATTCACGCATAACTGACTCGTTTAGCTGCTTTAGGTGGAGCCCAGGACATAATGCCTCGAGGCCTGAATCACGTTGTGGCCTTAGTTAGATAACAGATGGAGGCTTCCTTTGTGTTCTGAGTCGTATGGAATTGAAGCAGCCATGAACAGGATGGTAATTGTCTGTGTGATCAGGCTCTTCTACCTCACTGATGTTTGGCTTCAGGAAGCCTTTTGTTCTCCTTCACCCTTCTCGGTCACTCTGACACTGATTGAGGCTGTATTGACAGCACCTCTTGGTATCAACGTGTTGTAAGTAATGGTCATGGATTGTTGGAGCATGTTGAGCCCGGGAAGACAATAGGTTTCATTAACTTCTACAGGAGTGAAGGCTAGCTCATCAGCTGGCTGTGGCCATAAAGGCGGACAGGGACGAGGGCTGGATGTCACGAGGAAGATGGGAACTCATTACAAATATCTAGCCTAGATGCTAAAATTGTCACTATGCGACCTTGTCGGCTACAGTATTTTTCAGGTTAGACTGCCAAGTGTGGCTTGAGTCTGTACTCTTTTTGCAAGTTTCTTTAAATGCTCTGGACAAGAGCCATGTAATTATGGTTTTGATGTTGCAATTGATCACTGTATGAGAAATAAAGTCCCAGAAATATTTAAACGGAGCAAGACTTTTCCTGTACCAAATTATATACTGTGAATATTTCTAAGGAAGTATCAGGATATTTTCTCTGTGGGTGTAAAAAGCATTGTTGCAACAACTAGTGATTTGCATAAATTAACTGTGTATATAAAATTACCTGTCAGGGCACCTGTGATGTCTTGAAACTACTTGTGTAAAATACCTAAAATGCTGCTCCTTTTTAAAGATTAAAAACATAGGCAAAGGAGCAACTCTCACATGAAAGAAACCAGAACCTACAAAATTATTAGAATCATGCAATGGATCAGTTAGACAACCTATAAAGTTGCCCTCAAGTCAGAGAAATTAGAGTCTGGTTTTTGTCAGCATACCTGAAAAGATCAAGTCAAGATTGAATAATCATTTCAGATCTCTTCAAGCAGCAAAGCCACAAAGTCTGTTTAAACATTGCATGCCTTCCTTATATATTTCAATGACATCAACCGATCATTATTGGGAAATTGAATAGAATGCCTTGTTGCAGCTTTGGGCATCAATAAAAGACTCTTTAACACACTGAAAACTGATTTTTACAATATATTTAATTCCATTTTTTTCTTACAAAACAATTCCCTCATAAACCAGAACACACAAAATGCATAAAGAAAACTGTACAGTCAGTTTTGTCATGTCTGAACGTGTTCTAAACATGAACAATGTTATCTACAACAGTGGTTCCTATCAAGGTCTATCAAACCAAGCAGTTCAGCTCTGCAGCTCCTTACTTCAGGGTGAAAGGAGAAGTTCAGAAATAGTCATGTGACACCGAGGGTAGATCCACACAAACAACATGAGCTAGCCAATATTATCAGCAAGCACAGGTGCAGTGTCTTTGCTCTTGCTCTCCTTGGCTCTAGTAGCGATGTTTTACTGCTGCAAATGTGTGACGAAAAGAGGGCAAAAAAAGTGATTTTTTTTCACAAGCAACTGTAAACTGTGAGTGACTGTGAGAGATCACTGGGAGGTCAGTGGTAGTCATGTTGAAGATCGGTTTTCATTACATGCATGTCTCGGCACTGGCCGATAAGGTAGGATACTCATTCAGAGTCACAAGGGTGCGATTTTGAATGGAGTTGTGATTTTAGGAAGCCTCGGGGACCGAATCTTTTCTATCAAAACAAGATTAACGGCTCAATATTTTCTCCCAGGTAGCATTAATGTATGTCAGATATATATATATATATATCTCCTCAGTGCAACAGTGGTCTAAGAAATACTATCAACAATGCTGTCTCAATACCCTCAAAAAGCTCATCAGACAAAGTTTCAAACCAGAAAGGTTTTCATGGCAGATTAGCAGCAAATACTAAAGTCACAAACAAGAACGACAAATCTGCTTCACTCCCGTGTTTACTTTTCTTACACCTTGGTTTCTACCCTACACATTGCATCGTGTTGTGGAGCTACTGGCACAATCACGCATTAGGAAACAATGATTAATATTAATTTGGGTTGTTGTTTGTGAAAGGGGGTGACCACGCACTAGCAGATACAGTACACTCCAAACTAAACACTCTAAAGCTGAACTTTGACATCTTATTCTGTAGAGATAAATATGTCATTTATCTCTCTACTTTCAAACATATTCGGCCCGCCAGAACCAGCCAGCAAAAATCTCAAAGGCTGTGAGTATTTGTGCTCTCATTTAGTTTTCTGCATATCATAATTAATAAGCTTTGTTTCTGGAGCACTGCGATTTATAGAACAAGTTCACACTGGGCTTCATGCAAGGCTGTTTTCATTCGAAGCCGGATTCACCTCAACTCTCAACTACACGCTGCAAATGACTTGTTCTACGTCTCAATGAGGTGTCATTACCTAAGAAAGTTATATTCATAAATGTTACCAGATTGTAAAAAAAAAAAAAAAAAAAAAAAAAAAAAGCTTCACACAGTTAGAAGAAACCTGCTAATGTAATTTGCAGTGTTTTAAATCATCAAGAAGTAATTGTGCATCTGTCAATGATGGAATATTAAAGCAGCAGGAATGTCAGAGAATGAGCCGAAGTGAGAAAATAAAAAACTGTTTTTATAAAATAAAATTGTCTTTGACTTTTGAAAGAGAAGTTGATTTAAAACATGATCTCATCTCCTACTTCACTGCACTAATTAAATTCTCGTGAGGTTCTGACCTGTCATACAAATTAGGTAGACAATTTTGTTCTGATATCACAGAATGCCTTAATCTGCTTGAATTTGTAGTTTGAATTTATTAAAACCAAAAGACTGATCAAAGATGAACTTAATGTTAAAAGCTCTTATCACTTGGCCATAAAATCATCCTGGCTAAACACTATTACCTCTTGTATTTGTGAGAGAAACAGTTGCGGCTGTGTGTACAAGAAGCGACGACATCAGCTGTCAATCACCGTCAAAGTAAAGCCAATGCCAATGTGCCTCTAAGTACAGCCGGTGCTGTCTCACAAAATACAACATTTGTATGACCATAACAAGTCATTATAATGCCATTAACTAGATTTTTCTCTTCCTGCGCAGTAAATTGGTGCTAATTTTTTAGAACAGTTCCATAGAAGTTCGTGGACGACACCACTCTCATCGGACTTATCTCTGATGGTGACGAGTCCACCTACAGGTGGGAGGATGACCATCTGGCGACCTGGTGCAGGGACATCATCTTTTAGAGCGTCAAGCAGGAGCTTGACGCTCTAAAAGACAATGGAGATGGTTGTGGACTTCAGGAAGAACTCAGCCTCACCTACATCACCCTCCACAATTGACACTGTGGAGTCTTTCTGCTTCCTGGGAACTATCATCTCCCAGGACCTCAGAGGATGTACTTCCTGAGGCAGCTGAAGAAATTCAACCTGCCAAGGACAGTGATGGTGCACTTCTCCTCCTCCATCAATGAGTCCATCCTCACCTTTTCCATCACCATCTGGTACGCTGCTGCCACCGCCAAGGACAAAGGCAGACTGCAGCGTGTCATTCGGTCCACAGAGAATGGGATTGACTGCAATCTTACATCTCTCCAGGACCTGCACACCTCCAGGACTCTGAAGCGGACAGGGAATATTGTGGCTGATCCCTCACACCCCAGTCACAAACTCTTTCAGACACTCCCCTCTGTCAGGAGGCTGCGGTCCATCAGGACCAAAACCTCACGCTACAAGAACAGTTTCTTTCCATCCGCTACTAGCCTTATCAACAAGCCCCGGAGCACCCCTTGACACAGACTCTCTCCCTCTCCCCTTCCAGACCTACAAGCTACATTACGTAGCATCTTTAGACCTTCTGCGTTACATTAACGCACAGTCTCTATTTGTACATACATTTAGATTCTGTATATATATCTATATGGTCTGCACCAACTACACCAGGTCAAATTCCTTGTAAGTGCAAACCTACTTGGCAATAAACTTGATTCTGATTCTGATTAGTGAGCGGCTTTTATGTCTGAAAAGGGAGGTATATTTTTTTACTCAGTCAGGTTTAACTAGTCACTGTCCAGCTCCTCCCTGTTGTCAAAATATTGGTCAATTCTGGTTTAAGAAAGACCATGATGACAACAGCTGTATGCTGAATTTCAGGCATCAAATCATCTGTTAACACACAAACGGGTGACGTCATGCTGGGCTGGACCCTGTTCTTAAAGACAGTCTGTGGTTCCATAATGAAATCACTGTTGATACGACTAGTCTTTGCTTGTGGCCCATTGTGTTGGTCTCAAAAGTCTTTGTATACTTTTTTGGTTCTCATCTTTTTTGCTGGTGAGGTGAAACTCAACTGAATATAGCATCGTAAAGGCTGGCTGTTGTTAAAAGCCAGCAAATGTTAGAAATTAAACGAGTTATTTGCGAATATAGCTTTAAACATGTTCTTTCTCAATTCCTACCCAGGAAAAGTCAAGCAGCTGAACATTTTAGGATCTTCTCACAACTAGAATCAGCATGTTTGCAAATCTTACAGCTCCCTTTTTTTTCTTCTTTTTTTTTTGGAGCAAGAATAGAAAGAAAAGGCCATTACCCCCAAACCAGTAAAAGCTTCTGTGTGTCGTCCAAGCTAAGCATTCATGTGTAGACGAGCACTATTGTCAAGAGGCAGAAGTGCTTAGAGAGACATTATGGTTCCAGTCATTATAACAACTGCACAGAAGCTGCAGTGCTGTCTTGCTGCTAATGGCTCATCATTGTGATGATTAGTGCCAGTGGAAAAACACAATTACAGTGAGAACGATGCAGTTCAACCACAGAAAGAAAACATGTGCTATTCCAGTAGTTGAAAAGTTGCTGGTGTTAATTCAGTTATTGTCTTGAGACAGTTTTTCTGTATGTACACACTTTCAGAATGATTAAAAAAAAAAAAGAAAAACTTGGACACTTGTTTATATTATCTGACAATTAGCAGCCCACTACATATTACCTATGACTAAATGAACAAATATAAATAAACTAAACTCATAACTAGTTTTGAAACAGCTTCTAAGCTTCTAAAATTTCTTATTAATTACCACATGTCACGTCTACCTGACTTGAACGTTTGATATTGATGCGCGGCTCTCAGAGAGGGTGCACAAATGCTCACAGCCCGCCAAATAGTGGAGTTGATGCTGCTTTGGCTCGGCCTTGGCATATGGGTCAGTATAAACCAAAGTCATTACCCTGAGGGAATCTGCTAAGTGGTATAAGTGGCATTTTTCAGGCTTCGCAGCACAGAGCTGTGCTGCAGGTTCAGGCTAAATGTGAGAGACAGCAAGGGAACATTATACTGTTACAAGAGACCAGAGGATGGACTTTTCATTTTGTCAGTGTCCGAAACATCCATTGTCAACGGCTAATGGACCAATTGGGCTCTTTGGATAGATAACGTAAATAGAGGGTTTTACACATGTGCATAAAGCCAACCTCTGCTGGTAAGAGGAGAGTGAAAGCTTTCAGGAGGAGAGTACATTACAATACCATGACAAAGGCGAGTAAACATATGGTGTTGGGAGCTTTTTAAAAAGACTCAGAACACATATACACTAACGGCAGACAGGACAGACAGTTTGTGGTGATTATATGCAGCACTGGTGAAAACGACAAACATTGTTGAAACAAATAAAAACTTGAAAGCTTTTAATTCTAAAAAAAGTGAGCATTGTGCATAGTTCGTAGTTCGTTAATAACCCCTCTTCAGGTACCTATTTGCTGTGATAACATGGAAGGAAGTGCAATAATGTACAATTCTGTATAGTTAAGTGCACATAGATCACTGTTGCACTGAACGGTATTGACACTTTCTCCCAATAGGAATATCACAACAGGGTCTCCTAATATTTTCTCAATTACTCTATTTTTAAGTGTACTTTTGTTACAGCAAACCCAGGCATGTTTCCCTCTCACTCTCCCAGGGTTGAGTCCACAACGTATGTTCACATAATATATCTTAATATTAGGTCATTTGGCCTGATCTCCCCTCTTCATTTTTTATTCATTTACTTCTTTCACTAATTCTAAGTCACTTTTTTTTTCTTTTTCCCCCCTTTTTTCACCTCATACCTCGCCGACCCAGACAACTGTGTTTCCTCTATTGATATCTGATACCTCGCAGTGCGGCGTTCTCTGTTTTCCGTTCAGGACAAAGAGGGACTCGACTGATGGAGTCACCAGGTACTGTCCAAACAAGCCACTGGAAACCACCACTCTCTTAGGGCCTGCCCATGGCCAGGCTTGTGGGGCCAGGGGCTCCTTGAGGCTCCGGAGTACCTCTGTGCGGCCCGAGGACAGATCAGCAAACAGCAGGTCCGTGCCTGAGCCTGAGGTGGCTACAACTACATGCTGGTTGGACTCAGTGAAGGAGGGCTGAAAAACCAGATCAGAGACATCTACAGGCTCATCTACTTCCTGGTTCAGACCCAGCTCTCCCTGGAATGACACTGTCTGTACTATCAGCTTTGAGCTCTGCGGGTCAGGTGTCACAACGTAGCGGCCATCTGGTGACACGTAAGCTTGACCTGTGATGTTCAGGTTTGGACCAATCACGGTGTCGGTCACGCTGTCAATGAGGAGCTGCGGTGGAGGGTGCAGAAGGCTCTTGCTCTGACACTGGATGAAGTAGAAGCCGCTCAGGTGTGTGTAGGCCATGCTGAGCGGTATGCAGCTGTAGTTCTTCAGACTGATGGTCTTGATGCGGTGGAAGGTCTCCAGATCAATCTTGTGTACGGCAGGTTCATTTTTGAGGAAGACAAAGGCAAACCTACATTGACAAAGTTCAAAAGAGAGGTTAATTGCCTTTCAAGGTTTTTTTGGGAAGAGATTAATACACATGTAGATTCTCATTAGAATTCTCATTTGCTCTTTTCTCCTTTACTTTAGAAGGACAGTTGTGATGAGCGAGCATTAAGGCTGCTGGTGATTTTAAGGCCAGAGGTGACGTAATGTGGGCTGCTTTACCTCACATGAGTGATGATGAGGTTAGTTGGAGGGATGAAGAAGTCGTTCACCCTTTGGAAAGTTGTGCGGATAACACGATGAACTTCCCCAACGCTGGCTTGGAGAATTACCTGTTAAAGAAAGCGAAGGACAACGACATTATTAAGCACTGACATACAAACATTTGATTATCACTGGGATGTACATTTTTGATGCTTTGGATTTAATTCCTTAAAGATAAAAAATGATGGGGCTCAAAACAGATGTTGGTGGCAAGTGTCTTGCCTGTCACAACACAAAGTTTGGAGTTCAAAATTAAATTTAATATATTGATGTCTTTGCTGCTCCTCATCACCATATTTTAGTGATGTTCTTCCAGCATGAAAAAACAAAGCCATTTCTTCCTGAAGTATAGGTGAATCATCCATTAATCTAGAGATGGCTTTATCAAAGACTATATATCTATCTATTGATGATAGATTACAAAACCCACCCATGTCCAGGTCTGTCATCCTGTAGTTGAGAAGCTACTCCTTCAGGATTTCAACAGCTTGTCCTTCATTTGTAATCCCATTTTCCTCTTGTTATCAAGTGCTTTTAATAGAGCTCAAGGCCCTCTGTGAATACAGATACATTTTTCAGTGGCATGTTTGAAAGAAACTTGTCTGTTGTGTATTTTTTTATCCATACTCAAATGATTTATCTACAGAACTCTACACCTGTAATTATCCACTACAGAGAACTGGTAAGTTTAAACGTTTGAACAATACTATATTTTGAAATATCAGCCTCAAAAATCCAGTCATGATCTGGTGTTGTACTGTAATGCTCAAAGTTGCGTCTGATTCGAGAAGCAACCAGCCTCATCAGCATGCCATGCAGATAGTTTCTGTTCACAGATTTGAAGGCTCATATGTCAGGTCCTAACCACCAGAGCTTGTTCAGGTGACAGCCCCATATATCCCAAAACAGATAAACATCTGCAGTGTATGACCTGAGCTGATGATATGTAGCTCTGTTTCAGTTCTCTGTACACCATCTCACTCAGAAATGGTTGTCTAAGAAGCACAAACAACAGTAAAAGCCTCATTTCTCATGTCACAGTTCTGGCACTGAATCAGCATCTATATGAAGTGCAGGGGGGGGGGTTCATCCACTCTGTGAATCTTTACCCTGTTAGTGACACACTCTTCATCACGGAGGCCTTCATGATCAGATCTGAGTCAAGGACGAGTGAGATGTTTGATGGGACTTAATTTATTCAAAGCAAAAAAACCAACTTCTGCCCTGTAATAGCATCAGCGTTTGAGCAGTGACACGCCAAATCAAGTAGTTCTGAAATTTCAGCTTTAATTTTACCAAGTGAAGCTGCTGGATTCTCATAACATTCCTGATCATGAAAGAATTCCTGCTGCCAGGCTCCAAGCTGTCTGTTTTTCTGGCAAAACAAACATTTGGTTAAATCTGTTAGCTAGGAGCGGGTTTTTGGTGTAACGACAATACAACTGAATTGAATTGAATTGAATTTTCTTTATCTTTTATTTTCAAAATAGCCTATTACCACTTACCATTGAAAGACAGAGGAATTATTTCAAACAGTTGCAGAATGCAAAGATAGGAGGTAATGAGGCTCAATGTATAGTCTCTCATGTATTATAAGACCACAGCCTTATAATACATGCTGTGATCTTCCGGGCTGCAGATGCTCCCCACTTAATGCCAAAGGGTTCCCTTTGTTATTTCACATCCTTGAATTTCATATCCAAACCTTCAGCAATGAGGCCCAATTGAGTTTTTCTCTGCTCCTGCCTCATTGCACAACCTAATACCAGAGGGAGGTCTGGCTCTGATTGTGTAGTTTCTCTCTTTCAGTATTATTCACTCTACAGAAGAACTGAGTAGGATGTTTTCTGAAGCTTGAATACATCTAAAAAGATGGAATTCTTTAAATGATCCCATGTATTTGTGTCATTTTAAGAAATCAAATATATCTTACAATGTATTTTAATATTGCCTCTGGTATTGCATGTTAAACTAAATGTTTGAATTAGTCATTTTGTCATGCCTGGTGAGCAATACAGTTTAAAAAGGATTCTTTCTAAACTCAGACTCAGAGGCTCAAAGTCAGTGCTTGATGCAGAATTTACCAGCTTAAATGAATATTTCTTCTCCCTGAGGCGTGTATCACACAATTGTAAATGAACGCTCATTTGCAGATCAGATATTTGTATGACCTGTGATGTGTCAGTGATGCCCTGACTACTGTGTGTGCTGTCGATGCTATCATGCAGCCCTAGTGTGTGCATGCACAGGGAAACAGCAACATGCCTGGGAGCTGCATATCTTCCTGTCAGGCTGATGCAGATTGGACTGACAATCTGAAAGGCCAAGTCTCTCTCTGTCTGGCAGATTCCTCCATTTGTCTTTCCTAATGAATTGACAATCACACTCCCTCGGATATTTACACAGAACTACTGCACCTTCCTTAAACCCACACTCAGAGGAATGCACACCTACACACATTTACATCCAACGAGTGCTCGGAGAACCACACTCATACACATGTATGATCCGCTGAAGCGAAGCGGTGCCTCTGGTAGCGACAGGCTGCTGCTGAACAGGTCAATTACTTTCACTCCAAATGATAATGACATTATCAGACCATTTATTTGCGGTGTGATCCACGTGGCCTCCAATTCATTATGCGGCTTCCCTGCAATTGCATTTTTGATAGATTCATGCCCTTCTCACTAATTATTCATTACTTCTGAACCAATGCAGGAAAGAGACGAAATTAATAAAATGGAAAATTTCTGCAAAGCCGCTCTCTGCGCTCGGTTCAGATTATAGGAGCAGAACATTGTTTTGTCTCCAATTAAAAACATCCTTTAATAGAATTTTCTGCTTTATTTAAGATTACAACTGGCTTAGGTGTAAAACAACCTCATTGTAATCACTATGAGCTGTGACAACTAAATAGAAACAAATCTTGCTGGTACACATTTTGTGAAGAAAAGGTGTAAAACAGAGGAACAGGGAAACTGAAGCCTGTTTTGCCCCGCAGATTGGAAATCAGCAGAAAACTGTTAAAACCCACACACAGATGGCTGTTTTCACTAGTTATTGTTGCCAATTTATAGTGGCACCTTTTCTGATCCAAAACAATTTTCAACCAGTAAGTATATATCTTACATTGTACCTTAAATAAGTATGAATATGTGCCACTTTTAAAGCTATTTGTCACAGGATGGCAGGATATTTAACTGCTAAAAAACTGCTGATTTAAAAGAATATCTAACCAGTATTGCTCAAAACCAACAACTGCACTGGGAAAAAAATCACTTGCAGTCACTTGAGTCATTTAGCTCAAAACATTCTTTCAAAAACAGAACAATAATAAACTACTGTGTATTATCCCTCTGCAGTCTTTGTAATGAACAGGCACAGCATGTCCCCAAACCATAAAGACTGAACACAACATCTCACATGATTGTAATGGGACCCAGCAAAACAATACACATGTTTGTGTCTATTTCAGAGATTACAATGACATCCCTCGGTGGGGCTTTACTCATGGAAGCATCCTATGCCACTACACAAACAGGAACGCACAAGCTTTTTCCACTTTAAAAACAGCATCACACCTCTCCCAGAGGTACCAGTTCTGGTCCCTTTCCTCTCCCCTCCAACTCCTCAACACTCTTTACATCCTTATCTCTTCTCCCTCATCTCGCCTACTCCCCTGAGGAGGATTAAATAAAACCACACCTGTGATCATTTCTCATTTGTGAAGCCTCCAATACCAGTGGTCCAAAGGGAAGCGGACAACATTGCAGCTGTGAATTGCTGTTTTGCTGGCTTGGTAAATGCTCTAAAACATACATAGATTAGATTCTGCCACACAACATACTTGAATTACATATACAGGGATATAGGTGCACAAATAAGCTCAATTAGTTATGAGGCAGTTTTCCGCACTTGGCGAACAGCTTAAATAGATTATATCCTCCAAGGTATATAATTGTTCATCAGTGTTAGCAAATATACACAGTGCAGAAGTCTGTGTAGAAAGAAGACAGTGACAAAAGAGAGCTATTTTATAGTTTTATAGCTGCTCTAAGATGGATTTATGTGGCATAATCACCTGCTTAATTTTAAAGATTACACTACAAGAGTGCATCAGCACCCAGTCAAACATGTTTGTGTTCAGCTGTCCCATGGAAATATCTATATCGCATATATTTTTTGCATCTGAACTGACTACCAGCTAAAAAAAACTCATAACACATAACACAACTCTGTCACTTTGTTTGGGGCTGCCCACATAACTCTTTCAGTGAAAGAGTTTTATATTTTTATATTTGCAAGGTAATGTTATGTTACAGTAGCAGCTTAGAATATAAATATACAGCCTCCTTATCCCCCATCTCAACTTCAAATCAAGCTGCATTCACTCCACCAACAAAATCGCATCAACATTTGGTGTTTGTGCTAGTATGAGCTGTCAGCCAGGTACTGTACGCTTACTTATAAGCTAATATTTATCCTTTAAGAGTCACTAAGTGTAACTTAATTCCAAATCTATGTTTGAATGGCTTTAGGACAGATGTATAAAGAGAAAAGTTTCAGAAAAAAAGGTGGGTCTGAGAGGAGTTTGAGTGGTTTTCTCCACCTCTTAAAATGAGCTGCTGTGAACGCAGGTGTAAAGACATGGTTGAAAAGGGTGCAGTGGTGATGTCTCTCTGTGGTGTTTTGACCAAAGCAATTCACCGGATTTAGAGGTAATTTGTAATAAAATGAACATAAAATTTTCACTTTCCACTTACCTGAAGTGTTGGATGTGTTTTGTCCATGTCTCCCCATGTTAAAATCCACACCTGGTCATGTGATTTGTCATAGAGCACCTTCACTGGAAAAGGATCTGTTGCTACTACCTGAACGACATAAAGAGAGTGTGGGACAAAGTTTGAATTAACTAAGCTTTAAATGAACACATCACATCATGCTCACATCATGATAGTGAAAACTCACAATAGTTTAACAGAAACTGGAAAAGCTCCAGGTATGTCTAATGTTTCTGATATCTCTGAACAAATTACATCATTACCCAGTTTGTCCATTAATGGGCAATTGTCCTGAATAAGTATTTACATTTATCCGCAGGTGGTGAAAACATACCACAAAAAGCATCAATGCTCCAGAAAAGTGAGTGTAGAGAAAGAAAAAGAAACACATGGGAACGGCTGTAAACAATGTAAAATACTTAAAAGCTGGCCTTAAACATTTCAGAAAGAAAATGCTATACTATACTCGCCCAAAATAACGTGAAGTGCCTACAATATGAAGCTGGATTTGACGCTTCGTGAAGGATTCATGTTTAATTCAGAGACTGTCTCATGAGTTAGAGAATGTCTTTCTTTCCGAGCATCTGTCAACGACAGAGAACACTGAAACCTGTTTACCAAATACTTTGATTAAAAAAAGTGTTTTCCTTTTATCAGAATTACTGGGCTAAAAAGGAATCCCTCTCTGCTCACTCAGCATCAGTTTGGCACTGCTTTAAAACAATGTTGGTGACTGTTCTCTAAGTCATGCGAGTTCTTTTAAACTTTTAATTCACAAATTTGACTCTGTAGGCCAGATGTCACAGAAAATTAACTTCTACAGACATTTTCTTACAAGCATGCAGGTTTGAATTGTTTTTTTTTTTTTTTGCTCCCAAGACTGTTTACAACTGCCAGGGCAGCAGTGAAAAAAATGATATGGCACAAACAGTCTTACCTGCCTTAAGAATATACCTTCAGTCCATAATTTTTATGGAATACAGTTGCTGTGCATCATAACAAACAATGGAATAATAAGCAGAGAATGTGTAGAATTGGAAGTGTGTTGCCTGCATTTCTACAGTGTTGCTGTAGGAGAGGTTTTAATGAAGTTATCTGGCAATAAGAGAACAAAAAGAATAGGCGATAATCTACAGACATACAGTAGAGAGGACGGTGGGTGAGAATGGAGAAGTGGGGAATACACTCAGCCTCAGATCTGCTGCAGTGTCAACAACAAGGAATAACACAATCCATTACCCTGCTTCTGGCTGAGTGGACGGGGAGCTGCTGACACCCTCACCAGTGGAGCGAGACCACAAACTCTGTGTTCAGTAATGGGAGGTCCAGCCCTCTGCTCTGCACCGGTCAGCCAAGTGTCAACTCAGCATGTGCCTATGTGTGGTTCGAGGAGATGGTGAACTGTGTGTTTGTGTGCGTTTTCCACATGATGGGAGCAGAGGTAAAGCTGAGGCTTGGCCCTTAGTGCTACAGCAGGGGAGCCAGCGGACCTTTAAAAGTCCAACACACTGAAAATGTTTGAAGGAATTCAGGAACCCTTTGTACAAAGAAATGTTTAAGCAAACTTTTTTTTTGTATTTTGGGGAGAGTTATAATAAAAGTTTGTTTAAGTTTAAGTTTTGATCTCACTTCAGATTGGCAAAACAAGAACTAAGCTATGGTGCTAAGAATGTAGTCAAAGGTGTTTTCTTTCTCCTCGCCCACTTTATGATCATGGAACGACATGTAAAAACATCTTTTTTTTTTGTCCTGATTGTTGTTTTAAGTGTTTATGATGAACATCATTTGTGGCAGACTGCCTCAGCTGTAAGTTACAAATGAATTGACTGGCTGTTGTCTGGTTAACTACAGGCTTGCCAAGGAAAAGGAACATCATGTCAATCTGCGACTGCAAGTGTTTTTCTAATTTAACATGACTAACATAGCAATTATTCTTGACTACATTTGATTTTTATGTCAGGCTCAGTTAACAAAAGTGTCATTTTATTGCACTGTCAGTTCTTACCTTTCTGTTCCTAGTGCCTGTAAAATTACTTGGGATCTTTTAGGTTGTTTTTTCTCATCAGGTATTAACATTTGTCCACAGTCATTTGATGGATTGAGGACAGATTCAGATCTGAACTCCCAAATAACATCTGGAGGTAGTGTAAGGGAGGGAGGGAATTCTGTGTAAAGCAAACATCAAATGCATGCGATGGTACGATCATTTACAGAAAATACAAAGCTTTTTCATGTTTGCTGAAGTACTGAATGATGACACGTAAAAAAAGAGAAAGAAAGCTGCATTAATCACAGCGCCTGGGTCACAGTGGTGACCCTGAAGCTGAGCTGCAGCCCCGTGTGGCAGTTAAAACTGCTCCCGCTGGACTTCTGACCATTACTACCCGCCCTCATTAGGTTTGCATTAGGTCACATGGTCCATGTGGGATCTTGATCCTGATGCAACGTTACAGTCTACCAAGAATCACACTACTGTTTATAGCAGCAAAATGCTGCAGCAATAACGAAAGGCACCAAACTGTTAAGAAATCGTCATTTAGATAATTGAGTTGTGTTACACCTCAGCATGAAGACTCATTTTTTTTGGATTAATGAATCACAAGCAAGAAACAGCAATCAATAAAGGGTGAAAAGTAAGTACAAGTAAAACTTGCTGTTAATTTGTTAAAACCACTGATTGTAAACCAACTCCTAATATTGCATAACTTCTTTAACAAACCCAAATAAAACAAAACTGAATGAGTGGAAACAAACCCAACACTTTGACAGATTCACCTTGGTTTGAGTTTGTACTGAAGTACTGCTGTAACCTTCCTCTCAGCTTGATCTAATTCCAACTCTGTGATTAAAGCTAGCTCAGTAGCGGAGTCGTTGTCAGTGCTGGACCCAAATTATTTATCTGACCACCCACGAAATAAATGCAGCAATGCGATGTTACAACTGCACACTCCTGGAAGATTTGCTACCCAGTGCAGCCCTCTACACTGAGCTCTGCAGCATCACAAACAGATCCCGTTACACTTGTTTTCTCTCTCATTTTACATATATTACAGAACAAAGCCTATAGAAGTAAGCCAGAATATAGCTATTAATATGAATCAGGTGAATTTAAAACATGGAAACGTCTCAGCCTGTAGAAAAGTTCAGGTCACTGAAGGTTTTCATTAGAATATAGAGGGAGGAAGTAACATGTAATCACACGTGGTAAGTTTGAGACGGATGTGGAGACCCACTGTAATAGCAGGTGTAAACTGACATATTTCAGTCACAAAGTTACATGTTAATTTCAGGTGTTAATATGATTTTTTTTTTGTACTGGCTTAAATGTGTCAAAGACAAAATGTGATAACATTGTATAACAGATCTGACTGCAGTAACTAGATTCAGATAAAGGAAATAAAACAGCATCCTGGGTCTGAGAGGAGTACCCTGAGGTAAACAGATTATATCATAAAGATCTTAAGCTGCAGACACACAATAGAAATTCTGAGGTGAGAGATATTGCAATAATGGATGTGGAGTCTGTGGGAGATGAGCTCCTTGAGGTCACCTAAGATTATCCATTGCCAAAACAGAATTAGAAATGCAAATGTGTGCCATGTAGGGCGACTTTTATCCTTCGGGAAACCAGCAGGTTTCCAAATGCTTGTAAAAAAACAACAAAAAACTGCCTATTTTGGCTCCTAAAAGAGAAAGAATGACTGAATCCAAAACATCATCTGTGGGGTTAATTTCTGATTTACTGCATCCTCAAAATGAAGCACCACATAGAAGTTAAAGTAACTATATAACCAGAGGTTTTTGCCATCTGGCTTTCTTTTTAATTAGCTGAAGTGCAGTTTGTTTTCAGACCCAGTCGGAGGCTTTGTCAGCACAGGTCTGACACATCAGAGACAAGGTTAGATCCCACTGTTGGGAAAAATAACAAAGGTGCTATTTCATTGTGTGGAACACTATGAAAATGTTTTATTGTTAAAGTTTTTTCATGCACTTATAGCTTACAGTGTCTTTGGAAAGTAAGATTTCACCTGAACACAAGAATGAATGTAAAACAAATAATCAACGTCATGAGAAAAAAAAAAAACAATCTCAACATTTATTTTTCCTGGATTTAAAGGACAACTTCAAGCTACTTTTTGTTTCTGGACTCACTCAAATAAATGTTGTTCATTGTGTTTTACTGTGAGTATTTCTAGTTCCAGCTTGTGCTTGGACTAATAATCTGGATATCGTTCTCATCTAGAAAGTATTGCTCATGTATTCTATTACTTATTTGAAAAGTGGTGTTATCTTTCTCAAATATGTGGTCATCGAATAATTCTATATATTTTCATTGACTTATTATATATTCTAATATCTATGTTTTTCACAATTAAATATGGAGATCAATATATGGCGGTTTAAAGTGGTTTAAAGTGTTAGCTTGAGTAAAGGTGACAGGTGGTGACATTACATCAGATGGTATCAATAGTATAGCTACATATTGTCAAAACATCTTACTGCACATATAAGCCACCTCAACGTTTTGTTCTTCCATTGTGTGGCCTTAAAAAAAAAAAATATGGCACACAACAACAGAAATTTGATGACACTGAATTGGATAAAACTTCTGAATGAGACACGAAACAACTGAGCAGATACAAAATTATCAAAGAAGATGTAAGATGACATGAATGCCACACAAAATGGCCCCAAATAGAAGGGCTACAATGACCAGAAGAGGAGAAACTTTAAAAATACAGTAAAAGAAACAGTGGCTACAGACACACGTAGGACAAATATGACCACAAAGAGATAGTAACAGAGAAGAGACTCAAAATGCCTCAAATATCTACAAAATACATCTTGAAGATGCAGAATAATCACACTTTGCAGTTTCATTGTTTGTGGTTGTTCTGTATTTCTCTGCCTGGATCACCTTCTGGAGGACATGTAGGGGGTCTTCTACGTGTCTTAGCCCAAAGCTCATCATTTTATAATTCCTCCAAGCATTAAGTCCCATTTTCCTACCTGGATAACAAGGTCAAGTAACAGGTTTATAATGACATTTTGGTTCTGCTATCTGCTCACTGTGCTGTCTCTATCTGTCACATTCTCCACTTAGACTTTCCCCCCCTTCTCTCTCTAGCCTCCTTCTCCTTGAGTTAGGCCTATTTCCTCTCATCCTGCACCTCAGTATAAATGATGCTGACCATGGGAGGGGCCCTGAGGGATTCAGTCTCTAAACAGCCGTTACAGGCAAGATAAATGGCAAGGCAGCCAGCACCCACCTGGGCACCATATTGTTTCTAATGCTTCAGGTGCTTTTGATTTATTTTACCTTGCATACGGCTTCTTGGATAGGTGGCAGCCCGAACTGAGTGCATCTCAGAGTGTTTATATCTGACACGAAGCCTAACAATGGCTACAACTGACGAGATGACAAGATGCAATTGTTTAATGTGTTTAGTTTAGTCCCCCCCCCCCATGACTTTTGACTTGAAGTTTAGTTCAGCCAAAAAAAAAGCTTTACATGAGGTAAAAGGTAAAACTGCACTAGGCAAGATGCTGGTGTAAAAACATGCAACAATTTTAAACATCCTATATCATAAAAATGGATCTGCATCAGTTCCATCTAAATGATCCACATCTAACTAAACCGTTGTAGCTGCTCAGAGCTTTTGCAGTGTCACAGAACATAGTATGAGGGTTAGTAGGAAGTAAAACGGGTCCATGTGTGCTCTGTAAGTTCAGTTTAGAAGTTGTACCTGCAATTTAATTCAACCCTTCATATACAAATTGTTAAAGTGATTTGATGCAATCTTCATACCTGTCATAAAACATCCAAAATGTGGGATTGTAGGCCATGTATGGTTTCTCTTTTTCTGTACACTACCAGGCCAATGTCCCAGTTATCACCTCTAGCTTTTGTCAGAAGGAAGAAAAGACATAAGCTTACTCTTCCCCTCATTTGTCATTATTAGTGTTGAGCTTTTGCACATGCTCAACATTACCAAAATGCAGAGTTCTCAACAAGAGCTTTAAAAAGTCCGTCTCTAACTTTAAAATGAACTATGTCTGATGCCACTGCTGCATTCTCATGTTTTGACAGGCCCGCCTGGTAACCTGTTCCACCCACCTGAACCACCTTCTGTGCTTGAATATCGACAACCAGCAGCCGGCTCTGTAGGGGCTGGGTCACGTAGATGTACTTATCCCTGACGTTGACTGCTGAGGACCACACGCAGCGCTGAGATGACGCCCCCTCACCTTTCGGGCACATCTCCTCCTGAGAAGAACCCACAAGCAACAAAGGGGATGATAGGAGGAGAAGAGCAGTCATAAGGTGTTGCTATGAACTCTTACATACACTGCCAATATCTGTGTTTTATTTTCTTATGTGCATTTCTTTAATATTAATACAAATTGCCTAATTGACTAGTGATATATCAATCAACTAATAGTTGCAATATGATCTACTTAAATCAGTTTGGAAAGCATATGATCACATTAGTTACCAGTGCTACTGGTACACACAGGCCCTGTAGCCTGCTGCATTTGCTGAGATAGCCTGATCCTAAAACAATTGTAATGCTATCCTCAGAGCCAACTTTTGGCCTTTCCAGCAGCACTTGAAATATGTTGGTTTCACCTTATTTGGGGCCAATAAAATCATGAGAACCCCACAAGTATAGAAAAACAGGACCACACACACACAGACTATGTTTCAAGTGTGTCCACCTCCACTCCGCCTCAGTAAAGTGGAGAAACTGCTGTTTATAGCAAGAATTGGCTAACACATGGCTTATTGAGTTTGTATTGATCTCTAATACAATTACACCCTCCTGTAAAACCCAAATCCCTCAAACAAACAAGCAACTTCTACCATCTAAAGCCCCTTACTGTTGGGGATGGATGTTCTCCAGTGGATTAAAAACCCCAAGGTCTGTGGTATAGACTTATACACTCTATTGTTGTGAGCTGTTGAATAATGGACACAAGTAATCCCATTACATTTACTGAGTTGAAGAGTCAAAACGTGACATCAGGAGGGAGGAAGAGGAGGACAGATGGGCTTGATTTTGGGGACAATTTTCCCTTTTCACTCTGCCCAGGGCTGGGATGAATATAATACAGTATATTTACACACATCTGGCAGAACAGATAAATCTTGAAGATTGTAAAGGCTGGAAGATTCACTCTCTGTGATTAATGTTCTAAGGTTTAACAAAGTCTTGCAATTTTACTGGATAAATATTTTCTTCTCTTTGACTTACATAACAGTCTGTATCTTAAAGTCCTTTGTGTTGTGGTACAACAGCCTGAATAAAAACTTTAACTAACTCAAGAGTGGGATGCTCCAACCAGAGAAGCACATGAGACAATGCATGCCATAAGTGCATGCCATGGTTAACATAAAAGCATACACTTAGTGGCCTCTTTATCTTTCATCTTTCTCTTTTTTTAAACACTTTATTTGTATTTTAATATAGTGATTTAATAAAACAGCATGCACTTACATAGGTAGCGACGATCCTCTCTGTCTGCTTCATGTGTCTGCGTATTTCACATTCACTGGGCTGAAGAACAGTGATGCCCTCATCAGAAAACACATAGAACATGTTGCCCACACTCAGCCCTAAATGACAAGAGAGGAAAAAGTTGACAAAAAATGCCACTTGGAAAGGAACAAATACAAATTGAAAACAGCATTAAGTCTAACTCCCGTCTTATCTGATGGACATTTCCATTTCAGTTCCTGCCAGAGGGGACAGAGCCAGGCATCCGTTCGTATGTGTTCATGTTAGCAGGGTTCGTTAGTGTGCGGCTGCCAGGCGCTTTGATGACGCCTACAAAGGGCCCTGTCAACAGGTCCACAGCCTACTGTAACAACAGGCATCAAATTATCAGCTCTGTCTGCACATCTGCTTGGTGTAAGCGGCTGATGTGACTTGACTGAAAGCATCACATGATTGGAGATAAGCACAAACTCACACTTGCGGTTTACATAACCATTTAGAGTGCACACAATAACTCTGGAGGTGATTGATCTGTCAGGCTGTTAAGTCTTTATTTTGCACTGCTATATTGTCAGATAATGTTGGAGTAGGTGGTCAACAATCTGAAGCTTGCTATCAAGCCAATATGCAAAATGTACAACCATGCAATCCCTAACAAAACACTGACAAATGTATGCATACACACAGAGGAGCCCCTCTGCTCTCACACAGTTAATTAGGTAGCATTGTTTTCAAGGGTATATAAACACCAAAAATGCTCAGCATGTTTACACTGTAGCATAAACTGCTTTGGCTTATTTAGCTCAGTATTAAACCTACTATGCATACGTATAGAAAACAGCTTTCATTTCTCTTGGTCTCCAAACTGCAGTGGTTTTGCAGTGCAGTGGTAAAACTGGTCTCGTGGTAAAAACTATTCACAGCATAAAGAAAGGATAGATTTTTAAACTGCTGAAAACCACAAAGATGTTTTTTTTTTGCAAAACACATCAAGTTCCTGTTTATGTGTGACTCTTTTCTCCCTTTGGTGATACAAAAAACGGATTAGAAAGCACAAAAGGATGAAACATCCTGGGCACGCAAGGGAGGAGAGCAAGACTTGAAGAAAAGCTGCTGGAGAGTAAACAACTTTGTGGTTCTTCCGGACAGCAAAGCAAACAACTTGGGAAGTGGTACAGCAAACATCCAGCTGCAGGCTCTGAATGCTACAAAACATGCTTGATAGAATTTTCTTATAATAAGAATATAAAAGCTTTTTGAGAACTCTTATGTATTACCTTCTTCTCTCCAAAGAATGTTTGCAACTGCAGAGTCAGTGGTGGAGCAGTAGAGAGAGAAAAAAAGAGGGGTGGAAGAAAAATGTTAACGTTAATTCATTCATTCATTCAAGATAAAACATATGTTGCAGCTACAAAACATTCCTCATTGGTGAGGACATTCCAAAATTTCCTCCGACATCAAGACATCACTCTTTTCTTATGGTGTGATAAGATACTGAAATTTCATATCCATCACATGTTTAAGTAAATCTTTCTCTAAATCTTTCTAGGTAGTGATCATTATCTCCTCAAAATGATTTCATCTTTTGAAAGACCAGATAACAAAGAAACATAAATATATGATGAATACTGATGAAGAATCTTTATTTTTGGGTAATATCATTAATAATATTGAAGAGTAGATTAAAATATATAATGTTCCACTTAGGTGGTGATCAAGTGGGGACTTGTTAAATTTAGATCTTTAAAAAAAACTAATTGTGTTCTAATGCACAGCTCTGCTGTGTGGGACAGATATATGGATGTTAAAAATGGTCTCAGATGCCACTGCTGACTCAAAATATGTATTTAAAACAAAAGAAAAGAGAAAAGAAAAGAAAGAAAAAGGGATGAATCTTGGCCTTGCGTAAAATCGTATTGCAGCCGCTGTGTACATGTTTGGCTAGGACATGACAGAGAGGGTGTTGTGTGCTGTGATCTCAGCGTTACTATTGAAGACGCCAGGCTTTAAAAAGTGTCTTTGCTGCCTCACTGATGGTCTAATTATCAACGCCTGCCTGAGCTGTTTAAATTTCCCTAATTTTTCTGACATCTGAGGGCAGAAAAAAATCAATTCACTGTCACTTGATATAAAGCCGTTTTTGTGCTTATTTGCTTGAGTACTTACTGGATTAAAAATGCAGGAGATCCATGGAACATTTTCAAGACCTCATCCACACAGAAGCCATCTCATTCATGCATTATGTTGAATATTCCAAACAATACAGCAGTATATTTATTCAGATTTTATATGATTAACCACAATGATTGGAGCACATTCAACCAAAAACAAAACCTGTCAGTTATGAACTGTAATGACTTTGTGTATAAATGGATACATTCCTGAAGCTGCTGCTTTGCTTGGGTTCCATCCTCATCGCTGTCATCTTCATCACTTACAACAATCAAATTTGTACAGTAAAAAAAGGTAAGTACTGTGAGACTTACGGGTCTTCTTTGCTGAATCTTCAACAAAGAGAGAGGAGATATCCTCATCCACTCCCACCTCATTCTTGGCGATGCAGGTGTAAGCTCCGGTGTCCTCGTACCGGACGCTGCCGATATAAAGCTCACTACCATTCGCTACAGAGAGAGTTAAGTATAAGACGTATTAAAAATGTGTTCTTGCTAACTTATTTGACTGTTTATATCTCACAGACAGACTTCTTTAGTTCAGTGTGGTTGAGAGAGATTGTCAACCTTGGACCGTCCTATTTTCTCGACTAGATTAACTGAAAATTGAATGTTGAAAAAGATACATATGTATACACAGACATTTAAATTCAGTGTACTATTTCAGTACTGTGGTTAAAACATTTCTGGTTGAGCCCTAAATGTGGACAATTCTTATTAGGTCCTGCGGAATGAATGGTATAAACAATAAGAGGGGCACGTTAATAAACTGTGCTTTGCTAAAGTCTGTAATATGCACCACCGGATGTCACATAAGTGCCCCGATGTCTTTGTTTGAAACAAACCAAAGTGCACATAAACTGAAACCTATCTTGGAGTTGTTTAATAACTTGTAAGTCTCACCATCGTCGATGGAGCAGGCCAACACTGACTCTAAAAAAATCTATAAATTCAAATGCAGCTGCATGACCTCATGAGAGGAGACCACAAGCACCAACGTGCACACATAGCTGCAACAACATCTGGGAGAGAAGCTCAGATTACAACTCAACAGTTTACGACTATGACACCATCACTCATCTGTCTCTTACATGGCAAAAAGTTGTTTACGGTGAGTTGAAATGTTAAATTCTTTAATACTGAACCATTAAGGTTATGATACTTGTGTCCTTTTTTTCTTTTTTTACAATGCTGCATTGTTTTACTGCAGTTGCTGGCTGTGCTGGCAGGTGATGCTGAACATCAAAGGTGAGCTCTCTGCTGTTAGCTGTAGCATCCAGCTCAATGATGTACTGTTCAGCTGCACTCTGATCTGTCCTGTAGATCACATGATGTGTTTGAGCCACAGTGGAGCACTCACGAGTCATGTTGTGTTACAAAAACATTAAAGACAGTCTTAGCTCTCATCCCCTTCTGATGAAAGTGATGATAGCAACAATGAACCTCTGTAACATCCATCACTGACTATACCCTCCTCTCAGTGTCTTTTATGTTGGATTTCTTCTTCTTTTATGTTCTACCAATTCTACCCATAGACTGTTTGTGATTCTCCTATAGAGCAAGGATTTTTTAAGTCCCATCTTCCTGCAGAAAAAAAGATTAAGCAAACCGTTCTAAAGCACTCTTTTGGAAAACAAGCCGCATTCAATTTGTACACCAAAAAACACCAAAAAAATTAAATATTTCTTGCATTCTCCTGATAGTTTTATTTTATCAGGGAGAACTATTGCAATGCTTTTGAAGTGAAAGCTATAGGACTTTATAGACGAACACACTACAATGACTGCTTCTAAATCAGAGTTATGTCCTCATCAGATCTCCTGAAAAACCAGAGAATCAACCACTCCTTTAATTAGTCTTTATATCTGTGTGGCTCTTTGTGGAGACGGATACTTTGACCGTTTTTTAAATTGAATAAAATTAAATCTGCAAAAATTGTTCCCCCAAAGATGGATTACTGAAGAATCGAAGTGGACAACAGCTCCTGTTGGATCTGGTGAGAGTTTGCTCCTCAGCCCACAAATGAAAAAAAAAACAATCAAAGGCTTAGATACGATACACAGAGGATCCATACAACCACAAATGCAGCTTTGAAGGGAAATCATAATTTTCAAGGTTCAAACAAGAATCATCAAATGTTCACACAAATCACACAAGTCATAAACCAAGACTTTCAATGCCCACATAAAGGCCTACATGAAGTCAGTCTACAACACCCTGTTAAAGGCTCCATTTTAAAATTCTCCTTCTGCCTTATACAGCACCAAAATGTCTTTTGTTTAAACACAAATGTGATCTACTTGTACTTTAGAGGAACCCATAACCCTTAGGTCCTCTTTTAACTTGGTTAACTGAATGTGGATCAAAAATAAGTAAGCCGAAGCAGCTGTTAGCTAATCATACTTTCCACCTGTGGAAAGAACTTCCTGAAAACCCTGAGGACTACAGCTGTCAGTTTATCTAAATCAGGGCTTAATAGAATTTTGTGGCTTTGAAGTTATTTGGACATATATTCTCCTTGGAATGCTGATGACATTTCCACACTTAAATCTGAAACTACTGTCTTTTAAAGGAAATGTTTTACCTTGTAACTACAGTATTTTTCAGTTATCTTATTCTTTTATGTCCACTTTTAGTTTGTTCACTTTTTATGCTTTTTGTCTTTAGTTTTTATGCTGAAGTAAGGTCATTTTTATATCCAAAGCATATCAAATTTGTCCATCTGTCAATTGTCTGTACACCTTATCCATCTAAGGGTTGGGGAAGCTTGACTTTATCCAAGCTACATTTGGGCGAGAAGCAGCATACTCTTTGGACAGCTCAGCAGTCCATCATAGAGACAAATGAAAAGAAATATACAGCAGACTCACATTCAAAAGTACAGTAACTTTTGAATCACAATCGACCTAAAATGCATGTTTTTGGATGGTGTGAGGCTGTTGGAGAGAACCTATGTAACCACAGGGAGGCAATCAAGATGAGCAACATTTTTTCATGGAAAGTTCAAATGTCTCACTTTCTTCATTTGATACGTGTATTATGTCCTGTTGTCTCCATCACTGAATCACCTGTTAAAGTGACCAAGAAAAAAGTTGAGGAGTGCTGTTAATTTCTGCGTATTGAAATGTTTCCTGTGAAAACAGAAACCAGAAGTCCACATCAGCTCTTCCAGTGTTTATGTTTCATTCTTGAATCTGGGGAGGGGACTATGAAATTACTGCATGAATTAGGAGTTATGAACCTTTGTCCCCAGGAAAATGACCACTATCAAACAGCATTAAGTGTAGTCACATAATAACATAACACAATATCTGTTGAATAAAACTGTTTGAAATTAATTTGATAAGCAAAAAATAAGCTTTGTTTAGCAAACTAAACTACAGGAAATATCGAGTCGAGTTCTCCAACAGGCTTAAGTGGTTTCAGCACAATGGTCAGCTCAACATGGTCTCGTTCACTCTGCTACGAAAAGCTGTTTTTGTTTGCTTTTTTCTATCGCACTCTCCACTGACTGTCAGCACTGCATGTTATTCAGACTACAGAAATCTGAGATCCAAACGTAAACAGCCTGTGCATTATACTCCCCGTGTGAGACATGTAAATGAGATAGCGAACTACATCTCTGTAGTTTAATCCCTCTCATGGTAAGAAAAAGTGAAAATCTGCTAAATGTACTTTATTGGCTTTTCACAATGTTTTTTTTTCCACTTTCATGATACTGATTATTTCTTTGACTCATCCCTTCTTCACATCAGTTGGTTAAATCTGAAGCTGTGGCCATCGCAGTATTTATGTGATGGTAAACCTCACGGAACCTCCCAAGTTTGAGTGGCTATTACAATAGGTAATGATCCACACTCTGTCAATAAACTCTCCCTTAATGAGAAGTTGGCCATAAAAGGAGAAGATGCTCTCCATTCTGCTCCTTCCTGATCTGCATCTTTACATAAAAAAATAAATAAATCCTCTAATTTAGATAAGTAACTTCTGTTTTTCTCACACTGCATATTTATTTTTCATCTCTCTTGATCTGTTATCTCATTTACTTCACGGAATTAATATGTGAATGTTGTCCGTGGAACAAAATGAAGACAGGGCAACAACAATCTTTTTTTTAGTTGCCCTGGTTTAGAATGCAAATTCTTGGGAAGCACAGCAAAAATATTACTGCTGAAAAGCGAGTTCCATAAAAGAAAAAAAATATCATTCTTTAAAAGAGCACCAGCTTTGTTCTCATTGCTCTCAAGCACCATCTTGGTTTATAAAGATTTATGCAGCCCTGCTGCAGTCCTATACGATTTAGAAACTCTGCATCGGAGAGAGGTGACACACTGCATCTGCTGAGACACAAAATCTTCCTGGAGTCAAGAACTCCTCACCTATCAGAGAGAGCTGTTTTGAGGAACTGGGCTGCAGATCCATGCCATTCTTCAGCCAGAGGAGTTTGGGATTTGGGATGCCGTCGGCATGGCAGTGGAGGCTGGCAGATACACCGGGCTCCTGGGCCTGCGTCTCTGGGTAGACCAGGATTACTGGAGGGACTGGACACACAAACACAAAGGCGAAGACGCAAACAGGGAGAAAGGAGAGGGACAAGTGAAAACATAATTATGCACTGGTTCATGGTACACCGTAACTCCTGGGGGGACAGAACACAAACACCCACACATGCAGTGGGCAGAGAGGAATTTGTCTCAGCCCAGCATGGAATATTTTCACAAATAACAGGCATCCAAGAGCTCTGGGGGTGCTTTATTGCAGCTCTAGTCCTGCATGAAATAGATGTTGGACGTATGTGCCACTTACTGCCTCCTCTGGGGAGAGTAACGTAAATGCTGGGAATATAGAGGGGGAAATGAAACGTGAGGTAATAGTTTACACGACCAGGTAAGGTGTAGTTTACGGATTTTGATGCTGGGCAACCTTGGAGCAGCTGCAACATACTAACTTCCCCACTTTGTAACCATACCCCTCAATAACTATACAATATCTTATTGTTGCTCCCTGCATCTGTGTCTTTTTTTCCCTTTCTCTAGAATCCCTTTATTGCCCTAATATGACTGGTTAAAATGTTTTCAATTACTTGCTATTAGTAAAGGAAAGTATAGGTAAGCATACAGTATTAAAAAAAATCTGAAGTCTTTACATTTTGTTTCAAAGCAGCCAGACTTTCTTGTCATCTTTTAAAGCAACACTAGATATGTTTGTGAACCGTAAAACTATTAATGAATCTAGTATGCATTAAAAGCGTACTTAACTCAAGGCATGAACAACTGTTGTGTCTAAAAAATAGACAATTTAGCAAAGAATACATTTTAACTTGTATCTTTAGATATTCTTGTCACAAGTAGTCTTTTGCAAAGACACATAATATGTTCCTTCCCTTTTGGTTGCTCCTACAAAACAAAAAGGCATCTTTATTACATCTTTACAGACATGAAATATCATTTTTGTACCAAAAATGTGCTGATAGCCAAAATCTTGGCATATCTCAGCACAAAAAAATGAAGTGGCAGGTCTAAAAAACTATCCACTGCAGATGAACAGTATCTGAAAGCAATGTCCTTAAGAAATAGAGAGAAAGAAAAATCCTGCAAAGACCTGACACAGGACCTGAGAGATGCATGTGGCCCTTCAGCTGTTCCACTTTAGTGTTCACTGAAGCCTCATCAGAAATGGTCTCCATGGAAGGGTGGCTGTCAAGAAGCCATTCTTAAAGAAAGGGAAACAGGGGGAAAAGGCTGGGCTATGCCAAATGAGACAAGAAGTGGACTGAAAATCAGTGGCAACAGGTCTTATGGAGGGATGAAGCCTCCCCAGAGCCCGGACCTCAACATTATTGTAGCAGTGTGTCATCTTGACAGAGAACGGAACAAAAGGCAGCAGACATCCAAAGAAGAGGTTTGGATTGTCCTTCAAGAAGCCTGGAGAACTATTCCTGGAGACTACTTAAAGAAATGACAAAACAACTCGTCCTAGAGGGTTCAGGTTGTGTTGCAGAATAAAGGTGGTCACACAAAATATTGACTTTCAGATTCATTAAAATTAGACAAATTCATTTTTCCCCACATATAATGTACTTTCACTTATGTTTGCACAAGTTTTCATAAAGCGCAGCACCTATTTCCTGTTTTATATGATACATTAAAAATATATATAGAACGACTTTTGCATGGTGGGGTATTTACTAAAGAACTGTACTTTCCATTCTATCTCTCTTTATATTTGCTTTTCATTTTCAGAAGAATATCTTGTAATATTCATTCTGCTAAATTTACAGTACCCCAGAGCCTTTCTAACTATCATCCAACAGAAAAGACAATGCACTGTCATGGAATAAAGCACTGATTTGTAACTTTTTTTCTCTTAACTATTGCATTATTGCATTTGGGACTTCTTGTTATTCTTCTAGTTTCTGCATATAGATAGATAATCTATAGCTTAAACACGGAAATGCAGCATGTGTCTCTTTATGAAAGAACTGTTACAGCAACTATTCTGTTTGGGAATAAAAAACCCTTTCTTCCATTACTTTCAGGTACTTACTTTGTATTGCCGACACATTTTTGAACAGCATTGACATCTTACACCAGGGTACTACAATACCATAGACAAGAGTGTTATATTGCAACTATGGGTTCTTTGTGATTTCTATCAGCACGGCATAGAAAAGATGCTGTTGCTTTAATAGCACAATGGGATGCAAACCTCCCACTTGTATAATGTGGTCCTTGCCTCGACTCCATTCAACCTTATCTAACTTTGTCTTGTCTGATTTGAAATACCATGAATACCAAAAACAAACATTTGGCAATTTCCTTGTACTAATATTTGGCCCCTACAGGCTTCTCTCTGTCTTCATGACTTCTGTCACATCACTACCTCTCCTTTTTCAGTTTAAGACCTTTTAATTAGTTATGCAGAAAAGCCAGACAATCACGCCTTCATTGAAAGAGATTTAATCGATTTTGATTCCTTATGCTTAAAGGCTATGGTAGGATTAAAATGATTTTATTTTCTTTTAAAAGGTTTCCTGTTAGTGCTCACAAATCTAAAGAAACCAGAGTTGAGCGATCCAATTCAGAGGATTACTACGAACAAATCAGTGCTTTGAGTTCAGCTTGTAAAAATCTGTGCCAGCTTGCGTGTGTAGTTTTTATCAACTGCAAAGAATCAACTAAATATGCTACATGCAGTCATATTTAAGATTCAGTTTATGTGATGATGCTGTTTGCAACGGGAAGGGACTTTAATTCTGTGACAGCCCTGATCCTATAAAATACTGGTATGAACAACACTACTTAGTTATTGGTCATTTCCATTGGGGAAACTATTTCTTAAGTCTTTTAAAGCAGCACTGCAGACATTATTTTCTCTATAACTGTATGTTATAGAACATCTGCACAAGTGTGATAAAATGATCAACGACTGACAGAATTTTGTCATGAAATAAATTAATTTGGGTGTTTAATGCTTGCTCAATCATTTTTTCAAACAGCTTGTAAACTTGATACTAATTTATTCCAGAAATAGTGGGGAGATTAATCAATGACAAACTCAGACAGTGATAAAAACAGACCAAGAGAAGTGAACTGATGATTAAACAACTGAACCACTCACTTAATCAACATGTAATTTGGTCTTTAGAAATTCTGCAATCAAAATTTTATGTAACAGCTTTATATAATGTATCATATGCACAGCCTTTACAATTAAAGTTACAGCTAGTCTTGGGAACATGTGACAGGGGAAAATCTGCACAACTGGTGGAACCCCATGGTTAAATCCCACTCTGTGCAATATATGAGCTCAGAAAAAGACTTTGTACTCTTCTGCAGAAGAAGTCCAAATTGGGGCCAAAAACAAAGTTGAAACCAACTCAGAGACCTGCAAGCACATTGATCTTTAAATCTCATCCTTAGGCTGTGTTTGCGTAACCCTCTTCCTCCCCTTCTCCACCTCTACATGATGTCGAAGAGCCACCTCAACTATCCTCCACTTGCAAACTTGGCAAATCCACTACTGACATCTAGAGAGGATCAGTGAGATGATCCATCGTGTCTAATCGCCAAACAAAAATGTTTTAAATTAATCCATCAATAAATTGTGCTCTTTTGTTTTACTTCATCTCACCATATTGATCAGAGTTTATTGATAGGAAGGAAATCTAAAACTTCTGCCATGATAAGCTGCACAGCAGGGACTCCTATGCACCAGAATGCTGCAGCCGCCACAATATAAAACACAGCTGCCTGACGCATGGCTCGCACCCAGGGAGAGCTGCAGGATCTCCTTGTAGATGTTGGTGTTGCAGATCATTCTTTATGACCCGGAGTCTACTTTCCATGTTCAAACTGCAGAAAAAAAATCAGCTCCACACTTCTCTAACAGCTATATATGATTAAAGCAGTTGCAGTTATGCATTTGAGTATATCACCAAATAGAATCCAATACAACTTTGCTTCCAACTTTTTCCAACTCAACCAAAAGGCTGAATATGTGCAGACCTGCCAATTGATGTGTTCTTCATTTTAAGCACAGCAGACAACAAGAAGAAACATTTTACTGAGGAATCAAAGAGTGGAACAAATAAAGAAAAAGCATTTCTAACATTTCTTCTTCTGTATGTAAGAAATTAACCATTACTGACCATTCACCTGCAGCACATGTGTCTGATAGAGCTCTTCATAGCCATAGGCATGGCAACTGTAGTTCCCCATATGGATTGTTGTCACCTTGGTGATGTACAGGGAGCCATCGTCCCCAAAGTCCTGTATCACAGGGAAGAGATGGAAGAGGAGCATTATGTAAAGAGAGAAGAGGCAGTGGTGGCAAGAAAGGAAGAGAAGAGAAGATGAAGAAGAAAAGAGGAACAAGAGGTGTTGCAGTGGAAATAGTGGTGCAGAATGTGGTGCAGAAAGCATCCCCAGGGATTGAGAATAAAATGGAGGTAGCTTGATAGAATACATAACGATGCTTGAGAGAAAACAGAGAGAGGAGGACACGCAGCAGCAGGGAATGATGGGATAAGACAGGAGAGAAAAAGAGTGATGGGAAAAGGAGGCGAGACCATGAATCAAAGGTCTCCCTGTTGAGCTGAAGCAGGCGTTGGGGAATTTGATCCTCCTCTCTCCCCTCACCACACTGCCTCAGCCTGATAAATGGCAAGGGTTAAAAATATAAAGCCCATTAGGTTGATGAATGGAGCCGGTTGTTGTTGGTGCAGCATGCGGCAATCACAGGGGGGGTTCCAGACACAGCTTAGGGTGGATTAAAGCATTAAATAGTTGCTGTCCCACCAAGTGGCAGAGCTCAAGTCCTGATGCAGCTTTGTCATGACATTTAAACCACAAAAACGGCAGCTTTGTTTCCTGAAGGCTCAAGAAATTAATGTGACCCAACGGGGAGTCACTTTGTGACGGGGAAAATGCAAAATTATTTTCTTTAAAGATAGACGAGGGAGCTTAGGCAGTCAAAGTTCAGAATGTACAATTAACATGATAGATGCATCTACACAGGCAAGGACAATTAAAACTGAATGGGTTATTTGGACTACACCTGGCACTAAAATGTGAGCGCAATTCGTAAAAAATAAGATTTGTTATGTGGCCTGTGCGGCTGCTTCGATGATGATCAAGACTGACAGTGGTGGGACTGGGCAGAAACCATGATCTCATCCGTATATCATCTTTTTCATCAGGTCATATTTATTGGAAATAGACAATGTTGGAAAACCTAAAATAGTAGGATGAAGATTTTGGCCTGATAAACCATCTTTTAGTTTGTGAAATATACTGATGATGATGATAATAATGATGATAGAACATTAAGATGGAAAAATCCCTGGCAAATGATAGGCTTCTCTACTGGAAAGGAAACAGTGGAAACAATTATACATGAGACTTAAATCACCCATTGAAGTCCTTCTTTTCAGACATAAAACTAAATCACTTTCCCGGCCAGCACATTTTTTCCAATAATAATCATTGTTTTTTCATCTTACACAGAATAGTTATGACGGAGTAAACATCTACTTGCACATTTAAACAAGTGAGCAATTCAAAGAGGCATGATGAAAGCACTACAGTGGAGAACAAGGTGAGCTGGAAGAGAGTGATTAAAATGGATGAGGTTCAGTCCTCGGGATTGGGGTGGAGGTGGTTGTGCGCGGAGACCTCAGTCAGTTTCAAACAAAACTTCAGCAAACAATCCTGTTTCCATTAAGCTCAGTTCAACCGAAGAAAACAGTACTCTGAAAGGACTTTGACAGGACAATAATGACCCCTCCTTCGTCTTACTCCGTCACCTCTCTGATCTACAGTGTTCCAAGTGAACTTGTATAAAAAAAAATAAAAAATGTTTTCTTCTCACTGAGAAGAAGGAAAAGGAAACACACTCTTATTCACCTTATGCTGCTGCAGTTTTGCTGTCTTATACGAGTCTTAGAGCTGAGTTTATTGGAACATCGTCAGACAGCATCTTATCTGCTGATTGGTTAACCTTTAGTTACATATTTAAGACATTTATGTGCTCTGGATTATATACAGAGACATTAACAATAATTATACCCACACGGTTGACTTATGTACTTCAGTTATATAAAAATATTATTTTGCGTTACAAACGGAATGTTCACTGTAAGTGGTCACGTAAAATTTAATTTCTGCAGTTAGCGCCATAGATAAACTTAGTTAAGTTACTATTTACATTAAACTTGTGTAATATAACTGGAAAAAAGTAAATTCCATTACATTAAAAACATAATTACATTTTCTCAGTGCACATCATGTGCCACGTACAATACTCATGATGAAAATTAAACTAATTAAATATTCACTGTATCAATATGAAGCACAATCCGAGGATTACTTTGGTGTTTATCTTTGGCCCTGCAATGAGCTCATTTATTTGGACATCTAATTATTGTATGGTTTATTAATTTTCATATTTTCTCAATTAGTTACTGAACATATGGAGTCTTTTGTACAAGATAAAGCTGTCCAACCTCACCAAATCGACGACCTTGTTACAAAAACTTTGCGTATTGCTGTAAATGACCTGCATTTTCCTGTTCTTGCCATTGAAATCTTGTGCACACAGGAAAGCACTGAGGCTATCTCTGTCATTAATTCAGTCGTTTCTTAGTCTCTTTGATTTATCAGAATGAAAAGAAAGTCAAACACAGCAGGTACTCCTCTCTCCCTCCTCTGTACAGATCACTGAGTTCTGTGAAAATCCATTATGTGCGGTCAAGAGCCTGAGGGACCTCTGATGCCATCACCTCTCCTCCAGTCTCCACCTTAACACTTGACATTGTTTATCAGCTCATCACCACAGCAGATCAACAAGGCTGCTCATTAACATGCAATTAGTGATTTGTGATCTGGCATTGGATAAAAACTAAGACTCGCAATGTGCTGTCACCTGTTCAGATGTGTCTAAACAGGAGACTCATTGCATAGGTCATTAAGCACTGAGCAAATATTAATTGTACTGTTTCACAGAGGGTGCTACAGAGGCATTGTTCCTCAGCTTTAATCTTTCTTTGGCTAGTTCTAATCTTGTGACTCGTCTCCAGCCACTGGGCCTTCCTCTAGCCCTCTCCTACATATTTTGTTCTCGACTGATCACTGAGTTTGAAAAGTGAAAGGGTCCTTTATATACAAGTACAGCAATGAAAGTGCAGACAAAAGAAATAAAAAAATGTTCTAAAAACTTTCTCAGAAATAAACTGAGAACCATGCAGAGCGCTTAACTCTACGTAGAAATGTAATTTTCAGCTTTCAAAAAAGGTGCTAAAAGACTTTTGGTTTTAAATCAATGTGAAAAGCCCCCCACTGTTCCTCCTTGCTGCTCAAATTTGGCAAGTATTAAAAAGACAGCAAACTGTGATTAGAAAGAGGTTTTACTTGCAGTCACAACAAATTACTATTTTCACTGCAGGAAGTACAAACCCTTTTATTCCAAGGTTTTCAGTGTCAAGACATGATCAAAATGAAGTGTTTATATAGCTGTCTTAAAATTTGGTCTTCACATAGACAACAACAGACATACTGTTCCACATCATTAAATATTCAATCCAAACTAAGCCAAAATGCAGAAGCATTGTATGAAAAACTAAGAACATCACACGATTCAGCAGCTTGTCGAACCACCTTTTACAACAATAACTTGAAGTAAAGGTTGTTTGTCATTCATGTTGTTCTGGTCCACCTCTTGCTTAGTTTATTCAGTTTATTGAAGCCTGCAGGTATTTGCTAATGCACATCTTTCTTAAGGTCCTGCCAGAGCATTTAATTTGGGATGACATCAGGACTTTGACTGGACCATTGTGACACCCTGATTATTTTGCTTTTCAGCCCTTCTGTTGCTGCTGTGTTTGGGATCATTGTCCTGATGTGTGACATAATTCAAGGCATAGGGTGTCCAGGTCCTGTGGATGCAAAACAAGCCCAAATCATCATGGAAATTGCCCTATAATCCTTCTGAGATAGATGGGCAGCAACTATTGCTTCTCCAGGATAATTGCAGATGTCTTTCCTCCTTGTTATTGCGTTAACACAAGCCTGAATGCTGCAGAAAAGCAAATAGACGAAACTTTTGCAGGTGCTCACACTTGCTGATGATCAACCAATTTAGTGTATTTAATCAGCAGCACCTGGCTGTTACTTGTTAACCATCTTAATTCTTAAATGTAGCACTTCATACACGGCTTCTGCATGTAGGTTTAGTTTCTGTTAAATTCAACAGTCACAGTATTTTTCATTATGTGTTGTTGTTCATTTGAGGTTGTATTTATTTAATTTTTAGACTTTATAAGGACCGAATAAGGATTATTTTGTGTGACCAGATGTCTCTCTCTGTGATTATCTGTCTATCTCTATATTTATAATGAAAATGCACATATTAAACTCTTTATTTATAGTTTAAATCGATCTAATTGTCATTATTCATCAATAGTGACAAAAAAAAATCACACATTCACTACGACAGCTTAAATGTGTCAGAGTTGTGTGTCTAAAGTCTATGTTTCTGCATCATGGACCCCTACGCCGTAGCCTGACGTGCACCTCCAAAAAATTCTAAGTACGTGTCGACTTGACACGGACCACAAGGGTTGTGATTGGTCCGCTCAGAACGTAATTCCCGGCAGTTGCTTTTTCCGGTCTTAATGGCTGTATACAGCGAAGAAGCTCGTCAAATCGGCATGTTGACAGTTGAAAGTATCGAAAGTCCAATGAACCAGTGCTGTAAAGCCTCGACTGGTTTAGTGGTCGTACAGACCACCTCCGCTTCAACATTTGCAATTTAAGCACTTGTTCTTCAATATTGATGAGCTCCAACAGCAAATACAGCTGCTCCACTTCAGTTGCCATTGTTTACTGTTGTTAACTGTGACTGGAAGAAAAAGCAAGGCTCCGGCTATAACCCCTGAAATCACACAAACACACAGCCACACACCCCTAGCAGCGTGGTGAATTGCAGAGCAACGCGTTCCCTCCAGAAGAACTTTGAACGCTCAATGACGACGTCACGTCCTACGCTGTCGACGTGACGCAGGAGAGGTGTGTGTGTAGAATTACCTCCGTTTGCTCTCCTACAGCCGCAAGTAGCCACATAACAGCAGCTATGAGCTAACAGAGCAATAGTACACGTTCATTCGTCCTAAAGTATTGGTGAAATAAAGACAGATAATGCCTTATTTAGAGGCTGCATCGTCTTTGCCTCGTTCACTCCGCTATTTGGATCGCGAGTTATCTAAATAGCTTCCGAAGGACGCCGACTTTCGCCAAACTGTTCTCGTCAGTAGATAAACATATTTCATGCCAGAAATAAGGTCTAGGTTTAAAAATACCGGAGTTCCCCTTTAACAGTTTGTTTTTTGCTACTTTTTTGCCATAATTCAAACATTATGGCATTAATAGAGGTTTAAGATGACTGGACTTAAGTAATAATGCTGATGTAATCAGAGGCTCTCAATGGGTTCCTTTGATTTTATCCTTTAAAGCACAATCAACCAATGGGGAAAAAAAAATCAAAAATAAATAAACATAGTTTAATGTAATAAGTAACAAACAACCTGTATATGTAGGTTTTGCACTCACGTTAATATCCTCCAGATCCAGGAAGTTTAATATGATGCCATTCCTCTTCCAGATGATTGGTGGACGCAGCGTCCCCTGGATGGCACAGGTGAGGACAGCACTGAGGCCCACTGTTACCGTGGAGATGCTGATTTGCTGGTCCTCTGTGAGGCTCAGCTGGACAACCTCTGTCAGTGTGAAAGTATGGAGAGAAATGATTGGTGGTGTAGTAAGGGAACAGGACAGAGGCAAAGAAAGAGGCAGTTGTGTGAGAAAAAGATTGAGGAAAAATGAGAAGATGGAGAAAGAGGGATAAAAAAGGTGTCAGTGAAAAACACAGATCTAAATGAGTGTGCTGATGTAGTGGAACTGTAGCCAAGCTTAAAACATTTCTAAGCATCGGACTCATTACTGGTGGAGCGTAGAGGATAAACAGCTGTCCGGGAGTGAAGGATAATCAGTATGAAAAAGACACACAGCAAGGCAAATATCATTTCTCTCATTGAAGGAAATTTATGTTAATTGAAATGGCCATTCAGTTCAATTCACCTTTACTGGAAAAACAAGAATTATTCTTCCCTGGTTCTTGTTGGCGCCATAAATAGTCTCTGTGGCAAAGATGTGTGGTCAGCCACCAGATCTACACAGCCAGAATTATGGTCTGAAAACTTTCTCAGGCACTGTTCCTTTTCTTATAGGTCTTTCCACATCTTTATTTGGGAAGTAAAAGTTTAACTGAGATTAAAAATGTCATTTACGAATATATACTGGGTTCTGTAGTTAAAGTAGGCGTGAAAAAAGCAGACCACGTAATACGCAACTTTATGTACAGTAGCTATGACATGTATTCTCACTGCTAAATCTTTCTCACGACCTTTTATGGCACAACACCCAATCCTTCCTCTTTCTAACATTTTTCATCTGTTTCTCTCTGTAGACACTGTTTGCTCACACAAAGGTGACATTTCTGTGTCAAACTGAAACTGCATGCTGATGTCAGTGTGAGGCCACTTGCCACTGACAAGATATATGTCAGTGTTTAACCCTTTGTCAAAGCAGTCTAGTGGCTGAGGATATATTCGGCATATAAATAAATAAAGAAACTGATAGAACTCTGTATCTGTATTGTGTTGCAGCAGTCTGAGTCAGGACACTCTTGTACGAAATAATCTTTTCTCTAAAGAATACTTTTCCTGGTTAAATAAAGGTTATAATGAGAACAATAAAAATCTAAATGGAACTTGACAAATGCATTGTCACTCGAAAAGTCTTATAACAATCTTATTTTTTAAACTAAAGTGAATATTGGTTTACATATCGAATATTTTTACTTGTTCTCTCAGTGAAAAAAGCTCTGACTTTATGGCCACAGTTCACACTTCTTAGTTATCCTAGAGCATTTTCTTATGAGAAAATGACAATGTCCTCAAAAGGAGAGGAGGGGAACTGTGGAAAGATCACAATGATCAGAAACACAAGAAAACCTTCCACTGCCTTGTTTACCAAGTCACGTACTGTTTAAGCATGAAAAAGCACAATTTCCTGGTTGGTTAAGTTTAGGAAAAGATCACGGTTGGTTTAATAATACACTGCTTTAGGATGTTAATTGGGCCATTCGGATAATATAAAAAATGACAGATCTCCTACATCAACTCTAAATATTGAAAATCGCTGCTAAAAGTCTCCCTGAGTTGATTTGGGATATACAAAAAGGCATCATCATTCAGGAAAGAAGCGGTCCTGAATGTGATGCCGTCAGAGTTAGATTAGTATTTTCTCCCTCTGTACTTCAGTGACTTTAAACCTAGTCAAGCATTGCTTTGTCCACAAGTATGTTTTGAAAACCTTCGTTCACTCTGACCTACCTTAAAGACTGACAGATATAGATTGACCTCAGCCGTGAGCTGACAACAGTTTTGAGCCTGTATGGCATGCTGCTGATGCTGTTGTGGGAAAACACAACAGACCTGTAACTGGAAGAGCAGCGAGGAGCAGATCTCTGAGTGTTCTCAGGAAATGTTTTAATACTAATAACACGTTTAATAGTAATCATGAAAAAAACGGTTATTCAAGTTATGCATGCTTTGCATGAAAAGTGATGACAGGCCTGAATGCAAGATCAGCATTGTCCACAGAAAGAAATTAGGATCTGAAAGGGAACTGACATTATGTATGGAATAGGGTATTAAAAAAAAAGAAAAAGAAAATAACCTTATTAATCATCCTGAATGTCATTTTGTCAACTGGCAATCTTCATTCTGTCAGACTTTAAACCTGCACCTGCTCACTTTAATGTTATCTCCTCCAGCCTCTGAAATGATAAAAGCAGCAAAAATGTGAAAACTCTGGCGTAACGTAACATTTCTCCAAGGTACCTGATAAAGTATCTGAGTTGATGAAGAATAGACAACACTTACTCTCTTGGTATATTTTTCATGAATCTTACAAGATTCTACTACTGTCAGCCAAATTTTTTTATTTTTTTGAACTACCTCAGTTCAACCTATCGTAATTAACAAATTAAAGACAAAAAATTATTTTATGAAGCTTATGGTTTATGACTCGAAGACGGTGATATAGTCAATATCACAATTGATCTTCATTTCAACAGCCACAGGAGACAATTCTTTTTTGTCCAAACAGACTTTAAGTAAACTGTGAACAGACTGAAATGGTCCCGTCTCGACGCAGACTTTGACATACGCTGTTGTAAAAGACTCCAGGATATTAGCTGTCTGTTTCACAAAGCTCTCTTGGTGATAGATATATCTGTGTTGACAGCCTGGTCTGCCAGTGATTTTTCGGAATGCCTTGGGTACAGTACACTGCCAGGGCCAACAAAGTTATAATTCAGCACATCAGTAATTTGGATGGCAGAGCAGACTTTGAGTGCCATGTGGACAGATGAGAGATGAAGTGCATTGATCTGACATGGCTTGGGGGGCAGTTTTAGGTGGCACTGTGAATTTCAACGAGACTGCTATTCACGTTGAATTTAATACAGCGCATGGAAGCAAGACCTCTGCGCTTCGCAAAGTCAGCAGCAGTTGACTGTTCAGATGGGCACCCAACACCACTTTGTATTGATTCCTTTAAGGGAGAGGAGGAAGACTACAGCTTAAAAGTTTTCAAGTGAGGAAAATCACTTCAAAGTTCACTCTGTGCAGATCTGCAATTAATAGATTGTGGAGGATAAACCAATGAGAGGGAGAGAGGTTATTTAAACAGAGGCAGCTGCTACATGCAAGTATGTACTGATGCAATGGAGTCTCATCTTCATTGCAAAACTGAAGCTTGTTAATAACAAACTAGAATCTAATTGAATTCTAAAGAAGATTATTGCTGGAAAACTAATCATTTGAAAAGAAAAAGAAACCTATGTTTATTTGTATTTTGAACTATTATATAAATTTCACCTTTTTTGTAAATCGGTACCTATTGCAGTGAAAAAGATAACCTTGAGTTTATAGCTTATGATGCACTACCATAAACACTGCTATGTACACCCTATACCAAGCTGAAAATGAGCCATCCATCCAAAGTCAGCAGATGTGTTTAATAATTATACCAAGGCATCAGATGAGGTCAGCTTATACTTTGTGACCTCGTGTGATGATCATTACAATAAAGTCAGACCAGTTGTGAAAGGAATCCTGAAATTAAGGATTACAGCTGTGAGACCAACAGAAGACAGAGAAACATATTCTGCCTCTTTAATGGAATAAAAACTAGCTGGAAACGAATGACATAATTTGGTGGTAACTGTGAATGTCTTTTTTTTCTTTTCAGCAAACTTAGCACACTTTTTTAACTGTTAAATACTTAAAATGTTCAATATGGACAACTACTGTAAATGTCACACCTTACTGGATCTATGAAAGTAGAAGAACTGCGCCTCAATAATGATTCTGACATTAATTTGGAAAAGTTTGCTGATCAGAAATGAGAACTAGAGCTACAAGGTGTTCCTTATGGCCAATTTTAGACTGGTGTTTTCAGTGAGGGGACTGACCTCAATTAGCTCAGCCGACAGGGAGGGCTGTGACAGGAATAAATACAAAAACAGAAATCCAGGTTGTTGGCCCCTTACCTAGTTCAGTCAACAATTTAGATTTTCGACTGAAGGTTTTTTGATTTGGAAACCTTAAGAAAAAAATGTGTAAGCACATATTTTACATAGAGACTGTCCTCCTCAAAGTGTGCCCATTGTTCATGCAAACAGAAACACAACAGCCTATAATCACGTTTGAGTGGTTACGAGATCAACTGCATATGAAGGATAAAAATGGTGTCCATCACAGTGCTGTTGTGCTGTGAAAATGATTTCTTCTAGCTCTAAACATGATTAAATTCTAACCTTGCCTAATTCTTTTTAATTTCTAACCCAACCCAAGTACAGCCTAGCGCCAACCAGGAAGTGACAAAGTTTTATCATGTGTTGTGTTTACATGTAACAAAGGCAGTCAATGACAGTGAAGGCTGCATTGGAAAAAGAATGTATTTTAGCTGAAAGCATAACACAGTAATATCTTTGTCTAAACCCAACCACGAAGTGACAAAGGTGTTTTCGTCACTGAACATAATTAAACACAAAAATATTTTTTTCAAATCTGCGCCTTGATCTCACATCACACAAAGTATCATGTTTTTCATTGAGCACTGCATATATAGATCGCTTGTTTACATTCAACCAACCTGCAAAAAGTGTGGGATAATCCAGTTTTATACTTTTTTTGTGGAATGGAATGGAAAAGTGTTTTATGTTTTTCTGTAAAGAGCATTTCTAAAATGATTCTTTGCTTGCAAGAGACAAAAAACACCCTTTCAGAATATAATAAACTTTTAAACTGAATGACTTTAAATAAATGTGCTGAAAAAGAAAAGTCGCTGTGTGAGATGCGCTCTCACAACTGGAAATACTCTGGTGTGCAAGTCATAATGACAAACGCACACCGCCGAATCCGAGTTGCTTACAGCACAATAAAAGATGAGCCTCCATACTTCCTCAGAATGATGGCTCCCCCTGTTTCAGTACTGATGAACTAATGGAAAGTTGCGTTCACACATAGCATCTGATGCAGACGTTTGTGTTTACATGTTGGAAAACGTTGAAGTATCTGACCCCACATTTACTGCAGTCTTAAAAAGTGCTCGATTACAACCCTGTTAGATACATTCATGCTCACCCTCCATGAACCTCTTCCAACATCCTCCGTGTTCTGTCTTGCTCTCAGCTGACCCAGACAAATTGCATATCCACAGCCTGGCTGGGGAAGGTTGTCATGACATTAGCTGCTTAATGAATCCTACAGTTTCCTAACTTCTTCTAAAATAGTTCTTATGTGTAAGTTAGTAATTGACTCTCGGAAGAATTCGGGAGGTCTACTAATTGATCAGCCCTACTGACTGAGCTATGGAATGGCTGACAGGGTCGACAGGGAGGTTTCCCGTCGCTAGCTCTAAAGTTACACAGGATGAGTAACATAAAGACCAGGAAAGAAAATGGGCTAGAGTTAGCGAATGAAAAAGAAAAATAAGGCCAATGAACTAAACTATTGTGGAAGAAAGATGAAAACATCAGAGACCATTAGAGAAAGAAAAGATCTGAAAATACAAGCAAAAAATGTGTCCAAAAAAGAATGAGAGAATGAAAGAGAAATATACGGACAGATGGACTGACAAAAACAAGAATTAAAAGAGGGAGTAAAACATGTGTGTCCATGATTCAGGAAAAGATATTAGATGCAGAACACGTAGAAGATCCTGCTGTGAAAAACTAATGTGGCGGGCTCCAGACAGCAGCTCAGAGAGTTGTCCTTCTACCTGCTTGTATCATACCACCACTCATACCATGAGTTACAGTAAGACATCAAGCCTGAATGCAGAGGCTTTTTAGAGGGTGAGGCAGATAACATCCTATAGCCTCTAGACCAGAAAAAGAATGAAGAGTGGTGGTAAGGGCCAGAGCAAGAGGGTGGAGAGACCAGAAAAAGGGGTTAAAGGTGGAGTAGTGGGATGTGAGGAGCCGTGTGAGTAGGGCAAAGAACCAAGAAAACAAGCTGAACTGCCGGCACGAAGCAAAGATCTGCTTAGATTTCTTGATCTGTAGGTCAACCAAGCATCATCTTAACCCTTTAAGCACTGAACATCCTTTGCAAACTTCACCAACAAAGCTAGCAAAGCTACCAACAAAGCTCCTAAATTCTAGGTGCAAACTGAAAAACCTCAGTTGATATGGTGTCAGAGACACATGGGATGATTCTCAAGTTAAATAAGAATCCTTATCTTCATCAGCCTGCCAGAGGGACATCTGAAAAACTTACTCTTTCTGCAAATTAAGTCTTCCCTGCCATGGGCTGTAACACTCTCAGCACTCCAGACTTGAAAGCCAAAGTGATTCCTCTCTTTCTCACTGCGCACAGGCTGTGGAAGGTGGTGGTGTTCGTACTCTGCTCTTCCTGTATCTTGTATGCTCAGCACACTGTCATTCATATTTGACTGTCGTGAAAAAAAGTGTCCTCATTCAATCTAATTTGGCATGTAAATACTGAGGCATTAATCATTAAGCCCATCGCTGAGTGAAAAGCAGCTGCTACAGCAAGTGGGCTTGTATTTGCCAGCTTTCACACTTCCTACATGCTGCCAAAGCTGCCAAACTGGCAACAGATCTGTAGGATTCAGAGTATTCAAAGAGTAAGGATAACCCCTCTCCTAAAATCTAATCTTTAAAATAGATGTTTTCATGTTAATTGTTGCTATATAAGAGTATTGACATCTTAAGAACAGGCAATCTTGGACCACCAGGCAATGCATCGCAGTAGGTTTATGTCTGAAACACATGCTCTTCATGTGCTTCTCATCATATGCACACGTCTACAGGAGTTTGTTATCATACTGTATTAGAAAAAAAATGCATGGAATCAGTTAGACGTACACACAAATCCTTGATGTGTGCAGAATATAAAGAAATATGGTGTACTGAGAAAATAAGAACAAGGCAGCAACTACAACTATTTCGAATATCAATGTTGGTTATTACATGAATAACTGAATAGAAGTTTGATGGAAACAAAGACTAAATCAAATTAATTGTACTTGTACAAGTCTCTTTCAAACACCCAAAAGAATACTGTGTTGTTTCAGCTAATGTTTACTGATGTACTGTGTAAAAGGAAAGTAAAGAACAGACTGCAGTTAAAATCAAAGATATAAATTGGCAGTGGAGAAGCAATGACGCACTGGCATCAAGAGGCAGGGATAACAATAATTCAGCAAATTTGACCAGATACTGCTTATGTTTCTCTTCTGAGAAAATAAAGAATCATTTTAGACCTTTTCAGATTATCAGCATGACTCCTAAAACTCTACTTCGTTGTTCACTCAGGTCAGGGTTTTATCATGTGATCTGCTCACTGCTTTCACTGTATTAGATGTTGCCACACTGCTTGCAATGCATCATGACACACAGTCACATACTTAAATAATCCCTGATGAAGTTTTTTGTCACAAGTTAACTGAATGAATTTTAAGCATTTGACTTCGGTAGTTGTTACAGCCTCCAATTTTAATCCTAAATTCTAAAGCATGTACATTTGAACTGAATACCTGACATGCCACATAGAATGTCTCTAAGTTCAAGCTACCGGTAATATGGGTAATCTTAAGATAAATGGGCAGCACTTACATGGTGCGCTTCTACCTGAATGGACACTCAGTTTAATATTTTTCTCTCTCAGCCATGTACATACACACACAAACACATGAATGCAAATACACGACAGCGATGGTCGAAAATGCCTTGAAAGATGCGGTCCTGCCTGTTGGGAGGACTGTGGGGCTCAAGGAAATGCTTGTGACTAAAGGAAGATCTGTTCTAGCTCCTGATTCACAGCTTTGGATTTACTGTGTCATCAAATTTAAGTTCATTCTGTGAAATAAAATGATTAATGTATATATAGATATACATATCAAGTTTCTTCATAGCAATTTACCAATCTCTGAGACTATCAGATATTAAAAAGACCTCAGCATCAACAATAATGTTTTTTTAACCTAATGACAGCAGCAGGTTTGTATAACACGTGAGGAGACAGAACTTCCACTGGGAGCCCACAGCATGCATAAAATTGTCTCGATGTGTCACTGTGCATTTGTCATGAGGGCTGCTCTCTGCAGGTGGGCTGTTGCTATCAGTAAATATATCAATATTTCAAACACACTGACACTCTAAATTTATGTCAGGTTGTAGTCAGTCAGTGAATAACAACATACACTGTCAGTTAATTCTATGCATACAGTGTATATGTTGTACATACAAGCTGATCATTTACTGACTTTCATGCACACACTTGCTCTTCTGCATCTCTTTTGAACACACAAGCACTTATTCTTTCTCTCACACACACACAAAGAAATTCATGCTTTCTCTTTGAGAGTGCTAGCGTGGTGATTATTCATGGAGGGATGGGGGGGGATGAGCAATCAGCGACCAACTCATTAATCACACTGGCTACAGACCCTTAATCTCCTCCACAGGTACAGAGGAATTCTCCACTGCCACTCCTCATTGCTCCTCTACCCCCCCCCCCCTAGTTTTTTCTCTATCTATCTAACTGTGCTTCCCTCTCTCTTCCACCCACCATCTCATTTTCTCCCTGATGCTGTGTTTGCATCTTTGGCCATTCCTCTCGCTCTTTGTCCTTCACAGAGCCTCTCACCCTTTTGATATCTCCGTGACTGTGACTGCCCGTCTGTCTTCCTTTCTATCTCACCTTCTTTTGTCTTTCTCTGTGGTTTAAATTTGCTTCTCTCCTTCTCCTGTTGTTCGGCTTGATGTGCTTCCTTGTCTGGCTGTCTCTCAACTTGCTAGCGAAGCCACAGTGGTGCTTATTTTCTAGTAGCTAGACAGCAAACAAGCCTCATTAGGATCACACACATAAAAAAAAGAAAAGGCACGTATATAGAAGTATTAGACATATATAGTTTTAGTCATGCATGCAGTATTTCAAGACATGTTGCACTGTATCAGTAAACCAACTCTAGCAGTATGGTGGGAGCTATCGCTCTGACTGGAGTTCCTCTGCAGCTGCAGAAGCTTTGGACAAAATATCAGAACTTTTGGTCTGTAAGTGCATGACAACTTAGTAGAAAAAAGTGAACAAGTATGAAGAGGTCTTTCCCCAGTACTTGAGAAAGACTCTTTGAGTTACATATGAATGAATAGGCCTGCTAATATTGTTTTAATTGGCTTTGTTCTTAGACATTATGTATTCATATTCTGTATTTTACTAAATAACTAACTAACTGCACAATAAATTACCTTAAAGAGTCCAAGACTTTAGGATGACATAGCAAGACAAAACTACTGCGTCAGACAAAACAGCTCTATTGGAGTAGATAGGTGTGGTACATTATTGTCAGGCCTAAAACAGCACTCACAAACACACACATTGTTTATCACATCCAAAGAATCGCTTAGCCCACTAAAAACTTGCCAATTATACTCTGTCAAGTGTGAGTACAACCTCTGTGAGATCAAACTGAATATAAATATGGAATGCTTCCAGATATCGGGACTCAGTCTGACGGATTTCCTGCGAGAACCCCGAGTCCAGCGCTGCAATATACTTCACATGTGATCACTAATAAATATTTTGTTTAATAAAATATTTCTCCAGCTTGTTCTTGGGCTTCCAATGAAAGAATCGGGCTAGCAATATTAATAGAGTTTTTCTAGTTATCTACCATAGTCCCTCTACAGCCTCACCCCCTCCAGGCCTATTGTCACCCCCACATTATTCAATGACCATTTTAACAGAGCATGCTGTTAATAACAGATCCCATTTCTATGTGGTCGTTGCTAAGTACCTGTGCACACTGAAAGGCGACAGGAGATATCCAGGGGAGGAAACCCAATAATGGCCTGACATCAGTGTGCTAATGACAGGGCAGAAATCTTTTATTTTTTCTTATCTTTTTAACTGTTGTCCATAAGGCAGTAGTACTCAAACATTTTCAGGCAAATCACTGAGAAAGATAGGGGAAGCAAAGATGAGGAACGATCCAAGTTCACTTTTAGTAAAATAAAGTTCTGCACATTAGTATCTTCACTCCTTGATTACTGGATCGTGTTCAACTCCGTGTTACTCTTCTGTGTCGGATAAATTAGTCTTGACCAGTCCCTGTCTGTGATTGGTTGATTTTCTTATCTCCAACCTGCCAATCATCTTTGCTGACTGGACCAGTTATCCATTTCCATTATCCATTCAGGATGTCAGCTGCTCTTCACTGCAACTGCCATAAAACACAACCAAGCTATCATTCAGAGGGACTGTGGTCTAGCATGAGCAGCTGGCCCCCATGCCTCTGGTTTTGTGTGAAATGGTGGTGGAGATAACTCAGAACTGGTTCTGTTTTACTGTACCTGAAGTCTCTGCATTCCATTGTGGGCTTATCAGTAAAATATAAACCAGTGTTCTGTTACTTTTTGCAGTTTTGTACAAAATACCTTGTCTGGAAAAGCATCTCCGGGTACAAGTTCTGTTGCTTATCTGCAAACTCAACAGCTTTGTTGTTTGTGTTTGAAATACTAGAAGTAAGAGTTCCGTTTCCTTTTTATTGTTAGACTCGTTCAGTTTTTGTTTAGAGTTTCTTCAGAGCACCCACAACCCTCTTTCCTCTCTTTTGTTGTAAGTTCCCTTAATTTTCTTATTTTCTTTTTCTTATTCTGGGAGTAATCTTATCATTACTCCCCACGTCTCAATATCTTAGCTGAGCTGGTTCAAAAATGCAATTAAAGACTTAAAGTCTGGCTTTTATCAGTTTGCACTGATTGGGATGAATGATTGACAGCTGCCATGTTTCATGATGTCATAGTCCATTTTCTGTCGGAAAAAAAAGACCCTTTAAGGTTGTTCAATCCTGAATTTTCATATTCTGTAACTAAATAAAAAAAAAATTATTTAATCTACGTGAAAATTCAGCAGAACACGGAAAACAATCAAATCAATTTTAAAGCTTGTACCTGCTAAAGTATGAGTAAGTTTATCTACCCTTTTCATTTTCATTTGCTTTCATTTGCTCATAAAGGGGCTTGTATAATATTCTGTTCCATCAGTTTAAAAAAAGTGAGATGCTAAAAGAAAGAGAAAAGATATGAAGAATTCTAAGAAAAAAAAGTTGATATAATACGGCTTGGAAAACAGCTTATCTTTATACTCTATGGTTTGATATAACTGAGAACACTTTAAGTCTCAGAGGCCAAAAAATTCATCCTGCTCTGAGAGGCTTAGAGGAAACAAGCTGACAGTCTGGAGCTAATCTCCCATACTTCATTTGGCCAGATGAGACCCAATTCATTAAAGCTATACTCTCATCTGATAGCAGTGTCAGATCTCTGACAATCTTGGTAATCTTTCATCTTATGGAAAGAAAGACCCCCTCCTTCTCTTCCCCAGCTATGTCTCTTACTGTAAACTGCTAAGGCATCTTATGACAGGGCTGGCTAAGTGGTGTTTCTAGTTTCAAACCCTTTCAGCCTTGTAGAAGAGAGATTAGTGGCCTGCAGCACAACCCTGCTCTGCAGGAGTCACAGTTTGACCTGACCCGAGGGCCCACTTACACTGAGACAGAATGCACAATGAGATGCACTGAGAGCTGTATGTGTGAGTAGGGGCGCGTGCATGAGCACAGAGTAGTATGTTTGTAAATGTGCAGGCATGCGTCTTCAGTGATACGCAGTCTGCGTGAGTTTCCTATGAATGTCAACACTTGCAAGCATTTACCAACAATATTCTGATTAGAGCTGCAGGGCAGAGGAACACAAAGACCAATAATTTGCTCCCAAGAGAGCATCTTGCCAGAGAAAGTACTCCAGGATTAAAGAGGTCAGTGGTTTCGTAAGTTCACACTGGTGAGGAGCACAACACTGTGTGCTGTATTTTTTGTTTGATTAAATACAGTACAATTTGGAGAGGTTACTTATACATACGGTTTTCTTCAGAGGGAAATGAAGAGGTCTGTATTTGATGAGAGAAAAGAAAAAAAGGTTGAGCCTAATAATGCATCTATAGAGACAAAGAAAACTGTCAGAAAAGAGCACAACTTCTCATTAATTCATCTTTTCTGCTCATATAATAAAGTAATGGCACCCACTTACTGTCTATATTCTATGTAAGCAATATTAAGCGATAAGTAAGTATATGTACAAAAGTAAAACTAATTAATAGCTTACATGTAAGTTTATGTCAAATTGTTGTGTTTAAAACCCCAACGATTAGAGAGAAGTATTATAATCTGTGTTCAGCCATGTGGCCATTCCATTCAAATTCAATGTCCCAGATCAGAAAGTAGCATGTCGGCGCCCTACAAATCGTAGCTCAGTGGATTTCTTAGAAAGATTAGTAAACTCCCCGTGTGCTAAAGTGTGCCATACCCAAATGAAGGACTCAGGAAACACAATGAATCTGAGGACACCCTTAACAAGATGTCATCCTGATGTATAGGCAAGAGAAAGGCAAACAGCTAAGGTTAAATCAGAACAAAACAAAAAGAGTCAAAACCAAAAAGTTCCCTGATGTGAAACCCTTCAAATAGCTTTTAGATCTCTCTGTCTCAGATTTGATCCCAGTCTTTACTAAGAATTGACAATGATTTTAGAATTGAAGAGTTTATGGGGGTATCGTATTGCTGTGGATGTATTCTGATTTAAACAACAGCTGGTAATAATTCATTACTATCACCACAAGCATGTGATTTGCAATGTATTCTCATGAAAGGGTTCGTGTGGAAACGTACAAAAAGTTATGTACTGATTTTCGTGCATTATCCTACGAATATCCAATGACACGATTGATTAAATAGCTGTAGCTCAGGAGGAAGAGCAGTCGCCCACCAATCGCCAATCGGAAGGTCAGTGGTTCGACTCTGGCTTCCCCAGGCTACATGTCGAAGCGTCCTTGGGCAAGACACTGAACCCCACTTTGCCTCCCAGTGTATCACTGGGGTATGAATGTGTGTATGAATGATTAGAAAAAAAAAGCACGTAGTTAAGAATCTTAAGACGTGCTGTATGAATGTGTGTGAGTGGGGTGAATGCGGCATGTAGTGAAGTGTAGTTAGACTAGAAAAGCGCTATACAAGTACAAGTCCATTTACCATTTACCAGTGCGCATGCGCAGTTCCCTGCAGTCAAAAATGGCTTCCATTCGTTTCAGCTATTGAACACGCCCCTTTCCGTCGGCAAAACAGAGTGGTAGGAATCAAAATTAGCATTTGATTTTTTATTTTCATAACATAGCTTTAATCACACCATGAACGTACATTTTAGGATTATACTTTTTCAGTTGAAGAATATGTCTTTTAAACCCTAATTTCGCAAACCCTGACCCTAACCCGGAAGCACGATGTAAAAACTACAATTTGTACTAAATTGCCCTACACAGTGGTGGGAAGCGTCATGTGTTTTGTAGTTCGAATACGTTTCCTCTAATATGGGAAATTGTGGCCAGGGAACTTTCAGATTTATAATAGGTTTTGGGGTTGATAAGCACATCTGTTTGGTCAGATTTGATTTTGCTTATAGTTAAAGGGGGGGAAATCACGTTTTTTCTGGGTTTTGACCCTACTTAGTGGAGCCCCCTACAGGTCTCCCACAGGTGATGTAGTATAGGTCAAGAGCTTTCCAAAACTGTTTACAACTGGTCTGTGGCCCATTTTGTTGCTGCTCTGTAAGCCTTCAAAAGTGTCTCAGGTTCAAGGTTCAAAGGTCACATCTGAGGAGCAGGAGCTGCCCACAATTTTCATACGGACATATGTTACTCCCTAGGTTAAGACCTTTCCAGTGATGTCTTCACTTTTGTCCTATACCAAAGTTTAATTTTCATCTTGCTCCAAGGCAAGGCCGTTTGAGGTGTGCTTTCTCAGACCCTTATTAAGTCCAAGCTGGATGAAAAAAAATATATTGATGCCTGCTTAATACGCTGTCAGACTTTTAAATGTGAACCAGTGTAGACCCGGTTTTCCCCATAATTTACAATGAGTTTCACATTATATTTTCTAATGACCTAATATGGCCAATTATACCTACTGTATCCCTTTACCCAAGCTGACAGGATGGTCCTAGATGACCACAGTATATTGTAGTGCCAATACGTATCTGGATATACAGTTTTAACTTTTGCATACATAGCTTTACAATGGTTGTTTATTAGCGATGATGTGAATATCATGAAGGGATTTCCGTACTCTTACAATGTTTCTTAACATTTCGATCTTGCAGTAAACTCAGCCAGCCTGGGTCCCATTTTATTCCACCCTGTCCAAACTGTGTTAGTTTAGTTCAAAACGGAACTGCTACGGGTGTGTGGTGTCTGTAGCTGTTTATTTGTTAGAGCACCTATTTAATGATAATTTTTATTCTCTTTTATTCCGGACCATTTTTATCTGTTTTCATTTATTTATTCATGTTTGCTTATTCATTGTTGAAATTAACTACACTGATCTCCAAATGGTGGATGTGTGAAACACAATTTAGTTTTTATGTGACGCATAAGAATGACAAATAAAACCTTTATTTTATTTGTCTATATATTATCTGTCCGTGAATACATCCTCCTGTAAATATAATTATTCTGGGTCTCTCCATTTGCCTCGGCGCTCTGATTCGATGCAGGAGATGTCAGTGGGCAGTGATCTTTCAGAGTGCGCTGTTGTTCATCTAAAACAAAGTTATTTCTCCGTTGCCTGCGTGTAATTTCTTTATAGCGTGTTTCAGCAGCAAAGCCGGAATAAAAGCAAATTAAAACAAACAAACAAAAAAGTTGCCTATGGTGATTAACGTGACGTTCACTGAAGCTACAGCGATAGTAGCGTCCTTAGTAACCACCATAGCAACGTTCGAAACAAAAATACATTTTACAGGTTAATAACTAACAAACTCTCATGCTTGCATACATTCCCTGAAGGAAGATTTTAAATATAAAAAGTTAAATTTTCACTTTCAACAATGTATTTAAAATGTTTATATTCCTCTGTGAATGAAAGGCATGTCCGCCCTGACTTCAGGCTTTGCGCAGGTGCACTGGCGCTCGTGTTGATGGAAATTCGTAGGATTATGCACGAAAATCTGTGCATAACTTTTCGTATGTTTTTGTCACGATTTAAGTTTTGATTCATGTCTTGTCCAATCATTTCCTGTTTTATTTTGAAAGCACTAACCTGCCTCTCGTTCCAGGTACCTGCCCTTCTTCCTGTGTCAAGTGTGTGATTGTCTTCCCTGATTCCCAAAGTCTTTCCACCTGTTCCCCTTGGTTCCTCATGTGCTCAAATAGTCTGCGTCTCCCTGGTATTGTGCCAGTGTGTTGTTTCTGTTATGAGCTTCATTACTCGCGTCTTGTTCCACAGTTTCCACGTCCCTAGTTTCCACAGCCACAGAATCCTCGAGCCTCCAGTGAGCGAACCTCCTGCAGAGCATATCCTTTTGTTGTAATTCATTCTTTAAGCCATAGCTTTAGTTTTCACCACGGTAAGTTTCATAGCCTGGTTTTGTTCCTCTCGTTGGAGAGATTTTGAGTTTTTAATAGAATAGTTTTCATAGAAACCTCCGCTAGTAGAGCGATTATTTGTGTTATATTCTTAAAGATCTTTGTGCCACCGTTATAGGTGTGCTTATTGATAATTGTTAAGGTTTCATAGTGTCTCGGTTTTTGTTTAAGTCCGCCTCACTAGGAGAGTGTGAGTTTATTTTGTTATCTTTAATAGCCTTTTGTTTCTCTCTTAGAGTGGAGAGGTTTTGTTTGATCATTTTTCATAGCCGCACCATCCTCAGACACACTGAGGAGAGTGCTCAGGTGTTCACAGCCTCTTCTTTTGCTCTGTGTGGAGATCCTCAACCAACCTGCTGTTTATATGAATAAACATTTTTGACATTGAACTGACCCTACATCTGTGTCTTGAGGCCGTGACAGTATTCATAAAAACTGTGGGTGAGAGCAGCCTGGTGGTTTGCCGACTGTCATGAAAACAACAGAAGAGCGCTTTAAAAATTGCTAAGTTCTGTTACAATGTATCTGGCATTGTGAGCTCAGATATTAATGGTGCTCCATCAAGAGGAAACATGCAACAGGAAGAATGGTGTCCAGAACAAACTCTTCCAGCTAAAGCTAGCATGTCTTAAGTTTACTGCAGCACCTCACTCACAATTATTCTTTTCTTTTTCTTACCAATGCAAAACACTGTATGTGATAAGTATGACAACATTTGTATTATATTGATTATAGCATTGCATCACTTAAAAATGTGATTGTCCAGAAAAATATTGAAAAGGAAAAAAAAAAATTTTGGTGCAATTCTAGCTTTTTTTTTTCTTCTAATTGAAGAACATGGCTTAGTAAGTTGAGGAAAAACCCTAAACCCAGCTGGGTCTGACAGGTTGTCTCATACAAACAAGCGCACAAGGCCGGACAAGCTTGATTAAAAAGAAAAGCTACTGCTATGGTAATAACTGCTATGGTAATAGCAAGCCAGAGAGCTAATATTAGCCCAAACTGTACAAACGCAGTTGATAGAGCACACACCAAACAGTTTTATCCTTAGATCTTTACATTTCCCTCATCAACCACAGACAGTTGTATCCTTCTGTTAGGCACAATGGCTCAACAAATGATACATTGTCAGACCTACGAGGATCCAAACAAAGTGATAGGGTTGTGTTTCTTCTAAGGTTTTGAGATGGAAGTGGCCACAGACACCTAAATATAGGCTATTTTTTTCATAATATGTCCCCTAATTCCTCCGCTCAGATTGCACATGAAGTAGTGCATGATGCTAGAAGATAAAGTAAAAGATTTAAAGCATGTGGTAAGGTATATAGATATTAAAATATGGTATATTTCCTTTTTTCCACAGTATCACAATATACTGCAATATCATAACAGCAGATCCTTGCCAACACACAACCCTTTTAGCACAGTATTCAATTTGAATTTATGCTGATTGACAGTGATACAAATTGGAAATGCCTATCTGAATTATAGTAGGCTACCTTATAGACGACAGGTTTTTATTATTTAACTAAGCTGCTTTGATACACTCTACAATTTTGGATACCCCTTTGAACCCAATATGAAATTAGCACACCAGACTCCAGCTACATGTATCTATCAACTGGCATCTTGGTAGCTAAGTATCTTGGTCAGGAACATCCCCATAATCTGTTTATATTTAAGTTGAAGACTTGGAAGATCTTTAAATAGGCAAAAAGTTGAATCACATCTGAATTGCCCCAACAACATGTCCAAGGTTACTTTCCACTTAGAAACTCTCAAAACTCTTATCTGCTTTCAACTAGAGTGTAAACTGTTACACATCCTCAGACCTTGAGATCACTTTTAATAAAAAAACTGTATTATTTATTTAGCCAAATTACTGCTCTGACAAACCTCATTTCCCAATTCTAAATAAATACATTTATATTCCTGCGTCAGACCCTTTAGTGAAGACAAGCCACAGCATTTACATTTCATGTATTTGCCCTTCATAACATATTCTAAAAAGGTTTGACAGGCTTTGTGATTAATGGTCACAGTAGTGACGGTGTGAGTTAGATGTTCTCAAAATAAATTCTCAATATTAAGAAAAATTACTTTAAATAAAGTGTCAAGGGGCTATTTTTACAATGAGAAATGCCAGCAAAATACAAGGCTGAATCATGCATCATTGATCTATTTTGACAGAGCAATTTAGGTGAGAAATGGAGAGGGTTCAAGCGTTGTCAATAAAAATAACAAAAAGCACATGTGTTACAAATGCAAAGCAGCAAGAAGCGGGAGGTGGGATTTTTTCAATACTTAAAGCCTGACCTTTGTTTTTTTTTTTTGTTTGTTTTTTTTAATTATAGATGCAAAAAGGTTTGGTGAACATACATTATATTTAAACATCATAATTTGCTGCAAGCTGAGTTACTGCACTGTCTATGTTGAGTCTGAACGTTTTGCTAAACAGGATTTTGTCTGAATTCACATCCAGTCATATCCAGAGATATGACAAAAAGCTTTGAGAAAAACTAACAGCTTCTGATGTTGCATCCCCTAAAACCTTTGTAGACGTGATGATATGTTCCGTCAGATATAAAGTCGTCAGCCGTCTCATTGTTTAAGCAATTGCTGGGATTTATTTGGCTGTTATGGGTAATGTTGCAATATTTCATTTGTCAACAACAACTCAGACGTTTTTTGCTGGACTCTCCCTGCTTCTTAAGGACTTGCATCCTTCCGACTGTGTGGCTGAAACACATGTATTCAAGCCGAGATACTCCATTTAAATGACACTTGAATTATTCTAAGCAAAGGTCATACAGCACATTATATCTTCCTAAAGGCTGAGTAGTCTATATGAAACCTGGTGTTGTGTCTCTTTGCTTAATCCATCCATCCATTATCTGCCGCTTCTCCGGGGGTCGGGTCGTGGGGGCAGCAGCTTGAGCAGAGAAGCCCAGACGTCCCTGTCCCCGGCCACTTCCTCCAGCTCTTCCGGGGGACGCCAAGGCGTTCCCAGGCCAGCCGAGAGACATAGTCTCTCCAACGTGTCCGTGGAGAGCCTGAGCCACCTCATCTGGCTCCTCTCAATGTGGAGTAGCAGCGGTTCTACTCCGAGCCCCTCCCGGATGTCTGAGCTTCTCACCCTATCTCTAAGGGAGAGCCCAGACACACTGCAGAGGAAGCCCATTTCGGCCTCTTGTATTCACGATCTCGTTCTTTCGGTCTCATTCCCGACCTGGAGAGAGCATTCCACCCTTCTGCTTGAATTATGAGTAAATAAAAAATAAACCCTTCCAGCATGAGCCAAGCAGCAGCTACACATTACAAAAAAGAGGAACAATTCTCACTAATACTAATAGGATATGAAAATGCCTCCTTGGCTCAGGATGGGGTCTCTCAATCATCTGATGACAGTGGATTCACTCAATAGAATTATAACATTTGTAGAATAATACTGCTGAGTACTGGTTCATGTTTGCTGCATTTTTCAGTTTTAGGAATCATGCCCACTGTTTTTCTCAACTTCAAACTCTACTAGAGGGGTTTTTTTGGACTGTATAATTACTCTATACAAAAAGACTCTGAATAGATGTAACATTATGTTTATCACGTGTCTCTGAACTGGACACTTGTCCTTGTTATCTATGTTCTTGGTTGAACTGGTTTACCCTATCATCTAAATCTTTGACAAAAGTGGGCTAATTAATGAGGCAAAAAGTTAACTAAACAGGCACTGCAATATTGCTCCTTCATAACCACTAAAAAGGTTTTTAAAAGCTGCTGATGAGTTGATGAAGTTGATTAACTGCTGCATAAAATTAGCCCCAGAGAACTCTACCTCCCTCTCTCTATCATCTAATGAATTAGGAGAGAGTAAACTTTGTGTACAGCTTGTGTATACCACCCTACTAAATTATTATGGATCTTCCAAGCGTGACAGTGGTCTTGCAAATAACTACGAGAGTTTCAGACTAAATTCCTGCATGCTTACTGATTAAATTATATGTAAGTAGCACAGCAGCTGGAGGGTAAAAGTGTCTACTCAAAGTGAGAATGACACGGGTATGATCCCCAAGAGGACTTTTGCTCCAAGAACCCGACCTATAGTGGCCTGTGTGTGTTTACAGAAGATAGTATGGTAATTTTTGCACACACTGACTGTCACATTAACCAAGCAGGTGACCAAAGGCATATGCTGAAAAGTGATTATGGTGTAGAGGCTAAGCTTATGCGGATTCAGATCTCTTGTGATGGCAATTTAGAAATCAGTCTATTGTGACATTTTAAACAATTAGGCATGGCTTCTATAAATTTGTCCAGATTTCCTGCGAAGCTTCATTGTACAATAAATATACAAAAAAAATTCTGTGAACAGAATACTTAATATGGTCCCAGGCTGTCCCCTCAGGAACTCTACTGTCTCCTAGATGTGTGTAAAACTGTCAAACATTAGTGCCTCTAAAAACTATGTATGGGATATGATTCTAATATGTGTTTTTATCTTTGAGATGCTTTGAGCCTGCTAACACAACAATCTAGACATTAAAGCATTAAGCCAGAAAGATTCTTCTTGTTGGAGCTTTATTTGTAGTACATCACCTCATTAAAGTGGTCTGTGTGTGTGGCTTGTGACTAGGGTATGGTATAGAAATATATAAACAACTAGAATAAAAATTAAAAATGTTTTAACCCCCGAGCAACCTCAGCAAATATCGTTTCAGTAGATTGGGTTGAATGGCAGCTTGTTATCACAGGAGATGCTGTGTAGTAACACTTTGTGCCAGAGAATCACAATGCACTCCTGAGAATAAAGACTTTGGAGATTTGGGATTACCTTCTCCCCTATCATCCACCTCTCTCTCTGTACTGTACTCTCACGCTTCAAAACGTTTGACTGCTTCAGCTTCCTGAACCTGTCAAAGCAGCATTTTCAAGGTCGACTGAATAAAAACTCTGGCTTTAGAAAATCTTTGAAAACCACTAAATGGTATTGGCAGCTTGTATGTGTGCTCAACAGAAGAACTGTAATTCCTTTTAACAGTTAAGGAAAGGCTCGGGCTCACTGAAAGAAAAGTTCTCTGAAGAAAGCGTTTCCCTCAAATCACCTTCCACTGAACCACATGAGGTCATAAACAGTGCTTTGCAACTGCTCTGTCATATGTGTAAGAAATCTCAGTCTACAGTACTTTAGTTAAGCTGTATTTGGTGTCATATAACAAAACTACAAATAAAGAAATCTGCTTTCAATCAGCTACTATTTGAGTGTTTTTAAAAAAAAAATATGATGCTTATTGTTTACCTTTTTTAACCTAAACAGAATGGTGAATATGCTACCTTTAACAATGATTTTCTTCTAAAAGTTCTTCTAAAATGAGGAAAGACTAATAATTTATAAAGCTTTGCCAACAAATATGACCCATGACTGTAGTGTGAAATACACATTTCAGCCATCCACAGCTCATTTCATATTGCAGCTCTCAGTACAGGATTGTGTCAGGCTCATTTTCTTTCTAGCATTAACACTTTACTTACAGAAAGAAAAGAGACAAAACTACTGAAGAACAAAACAAACAAAAAAAAAACCCAACCCAGCCCCAAAGAGGACAAGAAAACACGACTCAGCTCGAAGCTTAACACGCACTGACAGACTATGTCATGACTATTCAGTCTGGCACAGGCATGATGGGAAATGAAGGCTGTCACAACAGCCTACACTTATTACACAACTGACCTACTGTGTCAAACTGCAGCTCACTCACAGGCTACTGTCAGGTCAGGAGTGACAACCTGTGGAAAGCTACTGGTTGGATGGTATCCCGCTTCACCTCACCCCACCACATATGTCAAATAAATTAAATTCCTTGGCATGCCGCCAACAAGCAGAGAAAAGTACATTTTAGGGAAAATTATTGTTTTTCTGTAATCTATTGTACCTCAGCAGCAAACAAGTAAAATCTGTGTTAGACCAAAGCTTTGATGTCATGTGCTTATTATGATAAGTTATTCACAGCCTCCATTCTTAACTCACATGTTTATCATCTATGATGTATAGTCTTTTGATTGTGTCAGAGTAATAAAAACTGTGTGCAGTTTATGCATGTGATCCCAAAAGAGTGTGTGCTGCTGGTTCTGACAGCCGCACCAGACAGCAGGCGAGGATGTTGTTCATATTATTCTGCATAATTTTGACATTTTATAATTTATAGCCTCATGGAATATAGCTAGAAACAAATCGGCCAACAACATCAAAGTTACAGGCCAGTTCAAGTCATTTGTGCCTCGGAGAACTACGACTTTTACAATTCAAATTCTGTCTACTCATAAAAGCATCATTAAAAACACTGGGTGTAAAGCACAGCTGTGTTTTCTCCTCCCTATATATATTATGTGTTTGGATACCTTCTGCATTCCACACACATTGAAATATAAGCTGCTAGCTTCCAATACTGCATCTGGACACTTTGTCATTAGGATAAACTTGACTGAGCGCATTTCTGAGCGAAACCTGTAAACATCCAGCTGTTGACAAAATATTCTACTGCTAGTTACAAAACTCAATTGCAGCTCAACACTTGTTATTCCTCCAGTCAAGGTGGTTTGCGGCTCACTTCCTTCAGACCTCCTGTCTCCCTGTATGTGAGTAAGATTGTACAAAAATAAAAGATGTATCTTATCTTCTATGTCTGTATCGTAGTGTTCCATTTTCTTCAGCAGTCTTCATTGCTGCCCCACATTTTTTAAGCATGTTCTGTAAACTTTACCTCTCTCCTCACACTGTTTCTCTTTTTGTCCACATGATCCCTGACCGACACCGGTCTCAGAGATACAAAATCATCATGACTTCCTAACGCTACATTATCTGGCTGGTGGAGGCAGGCAAATGTGTTAAAATGAGGGAGACAATGTGGAAAACAATGAGAATAAGTGTGTGTTTCTGTAAGTATGAGTTTTTCCCATTTTTTTAGTAAGCCAGCGAGTATATTTGGACGGGGTCAACATACTCTATTAGGGTTGATTCAACTTATTTTCTGGGTTTGAGTGAACACATCTAATGTTAGTTATTAAATTAAACAGCATTGCTTTTGTCAGTTTTAACACAACTGACATGAATAACATAGGCCAATCACTCACAAATACAAATAAATTTTTTGCCTTCCCTAGTTGAAAACAGAAATGGTGATAAATTCTTGTTTTGTGGCAAAAAACCACACTTTTACAAACGCTAACCAAGTAGTTTTGTTTCCCAGCCCTAGCCTAACTGAAAATGAACCAACAACAGTGTAAATAACAAAGAATAGAGCAAGGGAGGAGCAATTCACCTCACAAATTAAACCAGCATCAGTCATAGTGGAGGTCACGCTTGGTATCTGACTAAAGAAGAAGAAAAAAAAAGAAAATGGGAATGAGGCTTGGCACACAGAGAGAAGCAACACACATATGGAATGAAGATAAACTGGCAGTGAACAAAGCTTTGAGAAAATTACACATAAACAACAGGTGTGGCACAGTCAGCAAAGTAAGACCATACTAAACAGAATAAACTAGGGACACTTTGAAAAAAAACAAAAAACAGGAAGTAGAGGCTAATGAATGAGCAACAGACTCGCAAAGATACTGAAAACCCTAAAATCGAAAGACAAGGTCACTCTAAAACAAGGAAAGAGAGAAAAACCCAACATGTCATGATACAAAGAACATAAAACCCACAGCCCATGACAGCATCTCTTGAATAAATTAATTTGTGGGTATTTACACTTCCTGATTTTAGCGAGATGAACCTTGTGTCCACTGCAACAACTTGAGAATTAATTTTTCTGTCACAACAAAACAGCTTTTTTTTTTTTGCACACCACCACAAAACCATTAGATTTCACGTCATTTCAACATCACATGCCACCACCACATATTACACTGTGATTTCTCATATTGCTATGAGAACAGGTTGCACTGAACACACCTTTCCATGCAGCTCTTGCTCTTTATCACTGAGCTGTTCGAACATGTGAAAACATATAATCATGCAGCACATACATTTCTAAATACTTGCTATCTTTCCGTTCCTCTTCTACTTAATCATTTGTAGCTTCCCTCAAGATCCTATAATCTCCTAGCTCCCAGCTTATTATAAGTAGACAGACGCATCGTTCTGCAGTCTTTGTTAGCCTTTGAATATGGAGGAGCTGACATAAAAGGACGTTAAGGTGTTTGTTTGAGTCTGTGATGTCTGCATTTTGTGCCTTGCACTTTCATTCGTCTCCTACTGATTCCACTCTCTTGTGGAACAAAGCGTTTGTTGTTCTGCTTGTCCAGTTCAGCTTGGTAATGTCAGGGTTGGCCTCCACAATACAAGCTCAGAAGAAATGATCATTAAACGAAACCTTCCTGGTGATTTACTTTGCCCATTTCTGTTTCTACCATCTTCTGAAAGAACATTTCTTAAGCCAAATATGGTGGATGCTGGAGGTGATTTTGTTGAGGAGATGCGAAGAGTAAAAAAGAAAAAGAGAACCTCCATATAAGGATGCAGTAACAGTGTGGCAGACTCACACCCATACAGATTCACACTTGTTTGAAATTGAAGAGGGGTGTTAAAATAAGAGGAAGAAGGGGGTGGGGTGGGAGGGGGGTATTCCACAGCAAAACCGAGAGAAGGACCAAATCAATGGAGACATGATAATGAATTATATCCTTGCCAGAGAGGAGTTAGAGGAGAGAGATAAAAGCAGACCACATGCTGTGCCACTAACAGCCTGAAGGCTGCTGCTTCTGAATTATGGTGTGCTGGAATACACTTGCTACCCTCGGGACCCATTGGTTGCAAACAAAAGAGAAAGGAAAAAAAATAGAAGTAACAAAGTCGCAGAGAGAGGAGGCGACTAGAAAATAGATGTTGGTGAGGGTAACGGGTGAAACCAAAGCCCCTTGTGGTTCTGCAAAGCATGGATTTACATCTCTTTGGTTAATTAGAGACATAACAGTAAAATTAAAGAGGTGGAAATAAAAAGACAGATGGATAGAGGAGGGATTCTGTGAAACAGGGGCAGTGCTGAATGGGATTCATCAGTAAGTGTAAATGTCTGGTAAAACATTGAGAGTAAACAATAAGAAGTCATGACTTAATGATTCTTAAATGATGCTTTGGCTGTACTGTGAAATTTTAGCATGAGAATTTGTCCCCCAACAGCAATATTATCTCTACTCAGAAGCCCAGGATTACTAAACAACTGTGAGCGGCAGAGATTCACACCACTTTTTCAGCAAACATTAGTCTAACTGCTCTCTTTGTTCTTCCTCAACAAAAACATCCTGCTGAGATGGTTGCAGTTTAGGAACCTGATTTAGATGAGCCTTTTCACATAGAAATGTTAAATGGACTGCATTTATTAAGTACCTTTCTACAATTGTTGACTAAAGTTATTTTCAGTGCGAGCCAGACTCAAACACTCACACATCCAGCACTTTTTTATTCAACAAATGGAGCACAGTTCTCTGTTATACACACTCATGCCGATGAATGCATCGGGGATCGCAGTATCAAGACACTTTGTATTTAATGTTCTTTTAGATTTACTCAGCAGACAGTTTTATACAAAGCAACTTACTACTGCGGAGCACATTTTGGGGTATTGTGTGGTTCAGTCTAAACGCCTCAAACTGAAGCACAACTACCTCACCTACAGAGATACGGCCACCCCAGGAGCACTCAGATTGGACAACCAACTTCTAGATCAGTGATGACTCTTTCTAACTCCTGAGCCACAGTTGCCCCAGATGTGAGCAAAGTGCATCAATATACTCAAAATATTGCAAAATGATTAATATAAATCCAAATATGGGATAAAGCTTAATTTTTAAGCCGCAGGCTGCTGGTGGCTTATTATCCTTAATGCACATGCGGCACAATGGTAACCTTAACCACACTTGTTATTTAATTAATGTCATTTTTAATCGTAACATGTGTCTGCGAATCTTACACTTTTATACATCATCCATCTCTGATGTTAACCTACTTACTTTTTGCTTTGTAATTTAGATTTTGAGAGTACAGAGTACAGAGCCCCCCCCCATCTCCATTAATTTACTAATTCATAACATTTCCTAAGATTACTTGCATCCCCCACAGAACAAGTTAGATTTCTCACATTCAACAGTCTTTCTGTGACTGTGTGAGAAAAATAAAGTTAACAGTTTAGGTGACTGAGTGAGTTTTGACCAGTTGAGCAAATTAAAGCTGCAACGGCCCCTCATTTCTGAAAATGTAACACATCTTACATCATATTTAGTTTTTCTAGCTTGAAGCCAAAACTCAAAAGCTTTCGCTTTAGCTTAAATGTACTTTCTGCAGTGGAAGCCTTCATACAGTTTCCTCTATGTAAACTGGCCTTGTAACCAGAGAAAAAAGGGGAAAAAAGAAATCAAATGAAAGAAAAATAAACCCTTCACAAACATGTTTGTGCATTTCACTGTGATAGTATGGTGTGAGATACTGTCTTCAGCTTTGGCTTGTGTCATTGCAGTTTTTATCCTAGAAAACATGTCATGGTGCAAGATTCACAACTGCTAATGATGACATGGAACACTTAAAGTTACCATGAACAACAGCAGCATGGTGTAAAGCTAAAATCTGAGGCATTAACTGGCTATGTGCGTCTATATCAGACCTAACTCAGAGTACTTGGTGCATTTCTTCATGAAACTGATGTCCTGTTAGCCTAAGCAAAAGCATTGCCATCATTAGCAACATCATAAATATTTTCACGTGTCCCTCCAAGTGTGGTCTCTGCTTTACAATTCTGCTGGTGAACATGTTAAAAAAGATGCTCATAAGTGAACTTTTGTAGGTCTAGTATCAGGATTTTAAATCATTATTATCATTCTTTATTTAGACAATGCCCAGCCGCCTGTTTCCTAGCTTCTGGTTTTAAAAATAAACTGGCCTAATCCCCACATGGGTATGGCTCTGAGACATGATAGCTGCATTGATCGTCTCTAACTCTCTAAAAGCAAGAGGAATGTTTGTAATGCTATATTTGTGCAGTAGTTTGGGCTCTTTTATTTTGAAATTTTATTTTTTTTATTTTATTTTGAAAAATTGAAACATTTTACACCCAGAAGCCCTCAGGAGTCTCCACAATCTGGAGTTTTCAGGACTGTACTGTATAAATTTCCTCTTTGACGAATGGAGCTATACCAGAGAGGTGAAATGCCGAGTACAGAAAAGACCATCACACTCCACTCGCATATAAAGACAAGGAGTGTGCATTTCTTCTGTTATTAAAAGACTCCAATAAAGTTAGCCTTTCTCTTTTAAACGTGTGATTTCACCCAGAAGTACAGCGATGAAAATACTGTACAGTGTACGTCAGTCTGACAGAGCTGAGGGTTTCACTGAAGAGTGCTACACAGGACCTCGGACGCCGTTCGCTTAAAGTACATTTGTAATATCATAAAGCAAGCAGATGGCCCACTGGCTCAATTTACCCTTTGAGCACACACCTCATGTTGTTTTGCCTTGATGCACACAGTACGTCTGCGCTTGTTGTGAAGGAGCTCAACAGACACTTTCAGAATGTCCTCTTATGTTTCATTGTTGGCGCTCCCTCTGCTCATCTCTCGTTCTGCTTGTCCCATTGTTAAAGACGTCCACCTGTCTGCAGTGTTTACACTTGGGGATAAAGCAGTCCTGAATCTCAAACCACACGCAACTTTAATCCTTAATTGTTGAACGTGTGGAGAGTTCAAATTGTCTAATTTACTGTACGTCTGGCTGTATGTTCCTCTGCTGTTTTACCTTCTGCTCTGCGGGGAATTAGCTGCATCGGGGAAGTGTTGCACTAAATAAATGATTCAGAGATTAAACAGACAGCCACAGTTTCCATGGCAACAAACAGAGCATCTCTTGCTATTGTCAGGATACTGCTAGGTGACCACTGGCTGTGAGGGGTTATTGAAGCATTTGTGAGCATTTCAGAGTATGTGAGGTGCATATTTATTTGTGCATACGTGAGTACACGAGTGCCTGTATTTGTGAGGTAGTTATACGGACTGAAGAATTAACTGGCTGCTTGCCATGTTGCTTTATGCCAGAAAGATATATTACATTCCTTGTTTCCACTGTTTTACAAAACCTTTTCTAAACTTTTTCTGTATTATATTTGTAGCGGGATGTGATAAGATATAAGGATTTATCTGAAAGTTCTCACTATCTATAAAAGTCTTATTTAACCTAATTTTTGGGCACCACCTTCAATTGAAGGAAAAAGACAGAATCTTACGATTCTGGTATGTTAAATTAATAATTAATTAATTCCAGTCTCATAGTTGCTACTCATGAATTCTCGTTTGGTTGGTCTGACAAATATTGAATATCTGATCCAATATTCTCAGAAAGAGGGTTGTTTGTTGGTTCAGCTTAGTTAGCACTCATTAAGTCATTAATGCATCCACCTCAGTTTATGGCACAGGTCTGTGAAAGAGGGACTGAGAAACTCCCCCAAAATGTTTTCATGGGCCAAAGGTTGGTGTAAATTTCTCTTCCTTGGTGTAGAAATCCCCCATCTGATATTCCCACACTGACCATCCCACAAAAGAATGTTGGAGTCATTTAAAGTCTTAAGTTTGTATTAAATTCCATACTTGAGTTCGCTACATATAGAGCAACCATCTGACGACCAACAAAAGTTTCTCAACTATGGGATAGAAATAGCTAGGGTTTAATTTAGAGTCACCAATCAACCTAACATGCATGTTTTTGGACAGTACGAGAAGGCCACAGTACCCAGAAAGAACCAATGCATACACGACGCAGTAAGGCCCCAGCCGGGAGCCGACGGTGCTAACCACCACACCACTGTGTAGCCCAACTTAATACTGCTGTTAGCTAAATATGGCTAAAGGTTTACAGATTGCAAAGTAACTGAATGACTTGTTAGATAAATAGTTTTCCAACTTACTGGTACACAGAGAAGTCTTTCCAAAATTCAGACCAAAAGTTTGGTACCCAATGCAAAAGTTCACACTAGGACAAATGTAACGGAGATGATGGTTCCACAAAGGAATGAGTAGAAAATCAGGAAAGAGACATCAAAGGAAGCAGCTAAGAAAGTAAGTGATGAAGTTGCAAGTTATGTAGGAATACATAATCAAATAACACTCTAATATCATCCTGCATGATATATCTGTGAGGTCACTGTAAAGAGTGCATGTAGTGCTCTTTTACAAGACTTTACAGCATACAGGACTGGCTATAAAAGAGGTTCTCTCAGTGCAACATGTAAAAAAGTTGGATCAAAGCCTTTAAAGTCCCTTACCTGTGACTGGAACTAGTGGACAATGGGTAATTATCCAGGAATAGACAAGGCACTTGGAAGGCACCAAAACCCTTTAGACACACTAGCAATTAGCTGTTAAGGTCCACTGAGCAGTAATGATGAATTAGAAATAAACTAGGGGTGGGAAGGGAAGGTAAGGGACAGGAAAGGAAAGGTGTGCAAAAGAAGAGGAAAACACAAACAGGACGAGAGGAGATAAGATAATGATATTGTTGAGATAATATGGACAGGAAACAATAGAAAGCAGAGTAGAGAAAAAAGGTGCAGGGGATGTTTTGTAGAGGAATGCAAAGGAAAACTCAAAGACCTCCACTTCAAAGTCACTTCTGGGTTGACAGGTTCGCTGGAGGTTTCTCACCCACTTGGCTGTCAAAGGAAAACAGGCTCCCCTTGTAAAAGTGATATCTGATCTCAGCAAGATCATTTGTGCAGATTAAGGACAAACTTGAGCAACATAAAAGATCAAACCTTGTCAGGAGCTGCTGGGCAGCAACCAAGAGATATTATCTTGCAATACAGGTATCAGGACTCTCTTTGAGCCTCTATGTACAGACAAGACAACATGGAGAAAGGGATGAATATAATCATGGTCTACAGATATAGATGATACACATTAACTGGAAACAACAAAAGAACATGTTTATACAGAAGATGTCGAAGATTTTGATATCTCAGTTCCACACCGTGATTGAATGGCAGAACAGGTCTTACATTTTGAACACAGTTACACAAATGCAACCACAAACTGGTTGCTACTCTGAGTTAACACATCTGACAAGTTGTTTTAGCAAAATAAAGGCAACACTTTGTGCTATCTTTCCTGACACAAGTTTTGTTTACAGAAGAGTCACGTTCTGACTTTGTCCCCATTACTTTTAAGAAGGAAAATATTCGAAGATACTAAATAATAACTAATACTACTCAATACTAACACTAACTAATACTAACTTTTAGAAATGTCTATTTCCACAGTAGGAAAACATGCCATGCACTATAAATACAGAATGAATACATTTGTATTGTCTGAATAAAGGAAGAGGGAGACACAATTAATCATCACTGACTTATGAACTCTTATGACTTATGAAACTCTTTCCTCCAGTGATTAAAAACTGTGCGGCTTCAACACACCAAAGGAGTTTATCCTTCTCTGCACATATAGGTATTGGAGCAATTGCATTCTCCAATCTTAATTTTACCACTTAACAAATTCAATGCTGTCAAACGGTCCAAATGTGATATCACTGCAGGACTTAGATGATGCTGCAGCAGTGGGTGTGAGTTTTTTACTATTGTTGACTCCATAGTAACCCAGGCTGCGCCTTTTCGATGCACTGTCAAGCAATTTTTCCTGCTGTCATTACCGGTTCCTCTACACATGAGAAAAATCTCATTGGTAGAAAGATGATTGCACTTTTTTGCCTTTGAGCCTTATAACTTTTATATGACTCATAACTCATAACTTTTATATGAATTAAATATTGTTCTGGTTTATCAATGGCAAGGTATGTAACTTTTAATTAAACCCTTAAAGCCTCTCCTCAGTTTAACATGCTGCTACCTACAAAGCATTTCTATGTAACTAAGAACCCAGACACAATGCAGCTTGAATTCAAACTGTTTTCATTTCAAGTTTTCTTTTTCTTCCTCTTACTGTTATCACTTAACCCTTCTACATTATGTGCAGCAAAAAAATATGACATGGAAACATTGGTCAAATGGTCTGAAATCCTTTCCACAAAGTATTTAAGACACTGATCATCAAATACAAACACATCCAAAAACCTCTGAAACCTCTCACCCAGAGACGAATTACATCTCTATCCAGTGAGGAATTATAGCTATATCAGTTTTCCCTCCATTTCCACTTTTTATCACATCTCCAGCAGGCCTCTTCCCCCAGAAAAGAGGTGCCTTTCTCACCTTCCTTAAAAAGCACTTTACTGATCTTCCTTCCAACTCCCTTCTCATGATTCCCTCCTCCCCTTCCCCTTGATAGGCCTCTTTCTCTTCTACCTCCATCTCATCCTCCTCTCATTCTCTTCCTCCCTCACCATCTCTACTTAACTCTCTTGATTAATTAGTGAGAACTGCTGAGAGGCAGAGCTAGCACAGCTCAGGATCTCCATATCATTCCTCTCCTTATGAATCATGGAAAATAAAAACTCACAGCAGAGGATAAGCTTAGACTTGAAGATCTGCATGTGGGAGAGAGATCTTCGGAGAAGGAAAATCAGGAAAACTGTCCTGGTCCTAATTAGAGGCTCACTCTCTGTGTTATTCTGCAAAAAAAAAAAAAAAAAAAAACATCTAACCACTAGCTTACTGCACTTCAGTTTGACAACTAATGGGTTGACAGCACATGTATCTTATTCTCACCCACACTTAGCTTCTAATTCTCTCTCTCTGGTGCTACCCCGCTGCTTTATTCTAACATCTTGTCTTTTTTCCTGGTAGTTTCCCCCTTCACTCCTGAGATGCTCTCTGGATGATCCACAGTCCGTCATGAAGATTTTATGAAACAAGCAGGCTTACACGAGCTCAGCAGTATTTGCCACAATCAGACCTTTCTGCTGCAGGTCTCTGCAGGATCTGGAGGCCCTCCAACATTCTCAAAGCCTTTATATCATCTTTAAATTGGTCACAGTCCTGATGTGTGTAGATCCTGATGTGTTGTGAAGTTCCCTTATGGCTTTCGTCTTTGACAGAGTTAACAGATAAATCTCCTACCCATTTATCTATAGAGCCTCTACAAGTCGACGGTGCCTTTAATGTTACACCAGCATCATCTGGGACAAATGTAAGCGCCCTCTTGACAAGCTACGACAAAATGTTCATCCCACGGGCTGGGCATGCTGTGGTGTGTGTCAACTTTTCCTATTTTTTAATGAAATTATATTGTTACACAACTGGATTTCCTTATTTGAGAGCAACATATCACCACAATATAATACAATAAAGTCTGAATAATACTAAGGTATAATTCAGCGCAAATTTTCCAAAGCTATCTTTGTATTCTACCCAGCTACCTTGTGAAAAGATATATTGACTCATACCATGCTGAGGACCAGGCACAGTAGTGAAGCTAGTATTTTAGAATCTAGTACAGATATCTCAGACTGAATTAAAGCTCACGCATTCTACATGATGCACATGCAGCCCATGTGATACAACAGGGCAGTTTTATATATTACACATGTAGCAACAGAGGAGCTCTGACCTTCTCTGACCATATACATTACATCTGTACCTGACAGATATCCCTCAGTAAGCGTGCTCACTTATCAGCTCTAATGCTAATGCACTGTAGCCTTTTGACGAACAGTTACTGTGATCAGGCATCAGTGGTCGTGTCCGTGAGGGAAATTCCTATACATTTACTAGTGTATAATTACAGTGGCTCTAATTCAGAAACAAAGGGCACATGTACAAGGCATCCTCTCCTGCCCAATGTTGACTCTGTAACAGAGGTAACCCTGTGAAACCGCACACCATTAGCACACCTTAGAGCTAATTTAAAGCTATTACGTTGTTATCTCTACTTTGAAATGTGCTCTATGGGAATGCTGATTCCCCAGTTGGACTGAACAATAACTCAATTCTTTTTTTCCCTTTTGCGCCGGCTTTCAGATAAAAAAAAAACAAAACACAGAATTATTGGTGTAAACTGCAATACAGGCGACTGTACAGAAGTGCAGCCTAGTGCTGAACCCCAAATTGTTGTTGACAGACAGATTCGGTGATAATTAATTACTTGTTTAAGTAATTCATGAAAACATCCCCTTTCACTTGGTCTTGACACGAATAATCCCAAGGGATAAAATGTTTCTAAAAAATGCTCTGTATCAGTAAATCTTCACTATAAGTCTCCCCAGCTATTTGTAATAATAACCACATCATAAACTCATGTAGTACTACCTACATGTATGTATATATATATATATATATATGAATTATTAATGTATAAAAAAATCCCTGCACTGCTTGAAATAAACCTAATTCTGAATGTCTGACACACAAACGTAAACAAGATTGGCGTCTGCCATTAATTATCAGTAATCTATTTGAATACATCATTACAATTCAGTTCAAAGCCATATGCTTAAAGAAAAAAATAAGGTGTTTAAGTGGAATCCACTTAAGAGAGGTGACATGGAGGCAGACAAGTAATGTGATAAAAAAAAGAAAGTCAACAAACACAACCGGCTTGGCTTGTAAAATGTAAAATAAGAGGGACTGGATCGATAAAAATGTAATCAGGTGCAGTCTCTGACTGTATTGTTTTCTATTCAATTTGTTAGAAAAAAAAATAAGAGATGTACAAGGCAACGGAACATAGCTTTGTAAAGTTATGTGCCTGTCAAGGTTTATACGTTAAATAACGAAATAATAGGCCAATATTTTTAGTATGAGATGAACAGTGAAGCTGAGTTGTCCTCTTGGGAAACTGGTTGGGACTCCTTTATCAAAGCTACAGCACAGAATGATGGCATCGTCAGAAGGGAACCATGAGAACTAAAGGAGGATTGCTGAGAATGCTCTTTCACATTTGTGTGCTGAGTTATAAGATCCCCACAATACACGATGCGGCCATAGCCGGTGATTTAAATGTTCACCTGAAATCAGGCATTTGGCTTGAAAAAAGGATATCAACCAGGGAAACATATCATCATTTAGGTCCATTATTGGTATTCTCTATTCCAAGCTTTTATCCATATTGTGAATTTCCACTCTGCTAAGCACACCTGTGATTCCTGGCTGCTCTGTTTCCCAGACCACTCACTGGAGAGAGCACTGACTGCATCCCAGGATACAAACACACACACACATACACGCTCACACAGTTATGCTAAGGCACACAATTCAAAGCCATTAACACTATCCAGAACACCAGATGTGCCACTCAAACATAATTACTCCCCCTTGGTGTTGCCTTTTTGCAGTCCAACGGTTAACCTTGAGCTTCATCTGATCAATAGCTTGTTATTGCTCCCAACCCACCTCTTCAGCTGCTTGTCAAACATAAAAACATTGACAAATGCAACTTAAAACCCGTCAGGCAAATCTGTAGGTAGATAAATACCTTGCAATGTCTGCACACTGCCCATCTGGAGGGTGAAACGAGAGTAACTGAATAATGGCGGGATGGTTTCTATTAAAACCAGTCATTAGGAGGCTGAATTACTGGTGAGGCTTAATAGACCTGAACAAGCTAAAAGCAAAGCTTTGGAAATGGCCAGCTGCCATTGCTAACTGCTATATTGATAAATTCTGTCAGTCTTTATTGCCTGGTTGGGTTCAGTCCTCAGTTACTTCACTGCCAGTTAAGGAAACATGTGGAGGACAAAAAGACAGGAAGAAAATGAAAAAAAAAAAGGGATTTTAAAAATGACAGTGGGTCGCCTTGGCACATAGCGATTTTCATGCCAGTTCTAGGGTTACCCTAGTGGTGATGGAACTGATTATTGCTCTTAATAGGGGAGAACCTGTATTGGCTCTTAGCCACCTGCCGGCTTAAACCTCAAAGGCTATTGCAGCAGTTCCAGGAGCTATAATCAAGGCTGGCTCTGGACACACAGATTAGTGCACAATTATTAATGCATCTGTTTCTGAAACACTTTTATCCTGTTGGCTGCAACGGAGAGGATCAGAGCTCACCGGGTTCTAAATGCTGGTGACAGTAATCTGTGTTTTAAAGATGTGCGTGACATTTGTATTGCACTGTATGTCAACTAAGTGGAAATAATAATCTTGTGTTGGCAGAACGGGTTGATAGGCATTAATAATTCTAAATTCATTTACAGGAAAAGCTCAAAACTTTATAGCCTCATTAAAAAAATATTTTATGTCTAATAGATACGATTTTTTACTGCAAACCATTTTCTCAGCTCTTTTTCATCCTTGGATTCTGACAGAAATGGGGCAGGAAAACCTGCCAAAACAAGAGAAGGAAGCCGTTTAAAAACGAAGTGAAATAAAACTTACGAAAAGCTGTGTAGAATTCGTGTAGGCTGAGGTGTCCATCGTTGTTGTAGTCATCATAACGCAACAGGTCTTGCATGGTGCACTCCAACAGGCTGTCCTCCAGATGCTCCTTCATTGAGATCTGATGCCCACAAACAAACAGAATGCACTGAATCATAAAGCAAAGGGCGGGTGGGGGGTTCAGTCTGGAGAGCATGAGAAAAAGCTCAATACATAGCTCCAGAATTTTAATTATTGTGTCTCTCTCAAGTTGATCTTTTTTGATTCTGTGTTATCTGCTGCAAGATTATGCACATTCAGTATAAATTAGAATAATTGTTTTAATCCTTTTTTAAAGCAGATACCATACAGTTTAATTAGATTAGTCCAGGCAGGAATCACAGATTCTTCCATTTAATTCAAATAGCACAATCGTACTCTTAGCATTTGACATGAGTCATTGTATTCTATATTGATCAATGAAATCACTTGCCTGAATACACTTAGCACTGTGAGTTTGATTGTTGAGAGTGTGCCTTTGTATCCAGTAATAATTAGGATAAGATTTCCTTTGAAGGAAAATGTCCTACTGAGTATACAAAAAAAAAAAAACTAGAACCAGCTCAAATGAACTGATTTAGTTTGTAACAAGCAAACAAATTTAGTTTATCCAAAGGGACAGAGGGTAATTTTCAAGTTGAATGAATCCACAAAAGTACACTGTCATCACTCTACTTTGTATGAACTATGTCTAAAAGCTGGTTTTACAGAGATGAGTGAATATATTAGGGGGGAGTAAAACAATGATTTTTAAATCACCTCAGTTCTGTTTCAGGCAAAGCTCTCTATGTTTGTCCTGTGAGGTGTAAATATTTAATCTCATACTATGGATTATCATACTTTGTGCTGGTCCTTCTTCCACTCTTGTAAAATGGTTCAGGTCTTCCTTAATTGATTATTTTTGGTCATGGAAGAACTGGGTCCTTGATAAGGTTTTTGCAGCATCTGATTTCCTTCAAGGTTTTACCTTAGGTCAACTAATTTTCAGTCGAAATTAGAAGAGATCATAACATCGGTTTCCATAATTGAGCACATTCAGTATAAAGGCGTAGATGACTGAGCTCAGGTAACAACAGCTCTAATAACAGCTTGAGTGAATGCCTCTATAAAAAACTGAAAACAGCTTAACTCTAACCTAAAGTTTCAGGGTCACACTGGTGTCTTTCTGTGACTTAAAAATCTGCCAGAGTCAGACTATATTCTCTCCCAGGCAGACACAGAATAGTTGATACATCCTTTGATCTGAAGCGAGCTGGACTACTGTAAAAATCTATTGTCTGGTGTGTCTATCTGAAGGTTATCTGTCACACACGGCTCCAGCAGAGCAACAGAGCATGTTCTGAAGAAAACCAGGCTGGTCTGTAGCAGAGTCAATTAAATTGGGAATAAATTCTCACTGTGGTTAAGGTAGTGGACACATTGTACATATGCTTGATAGGTACCTTTGATTGTTTGGCTCAGTCTTCTTGGGGCTCAAAATCTGGGGACTCTTTCAAATTTTGATACTATGAACCTTCTTTTTAAAGATTCTTCTTTCATAAAATGTTTATACTCTTTGGTTGATTTATTTTCTTAAGTCCTATTTATTTTATTTTCCTAGATTTTATTTCTGCTTCTAATCATATCTGCTGAGATAGTTTTTATACCTTTTATGAGGATATTGTGTCATATATATATATATATATATATATATACAAACAAAGTTCATGGTTATATTGTTTTGCCATTTTCGGGGTTTTTCCTGGTGCATTTCACCAGTAACACTATACCTACTCTGTAAATTCCCAAGATGTTCCTCTGGGAAGACACTCCAGCTATTCTCCATTGTTTGTCAGTAAAGCACTGTGCCTTTCTCAGGGGAAGCATCATTGAATAGATGATGTTAAGCATTTTCATGGAGATAAACACAAGGTCAAGCCTGTGTTCAGTATCTGCAGTTGCTTTATTTTCTCTCAAAGCTGGCTCTTCTCTACAAAAGAATAGCAGTCACTAATAAAAGTGCCTCTCATTGCAAGTCTATCTCCATCAAAGGGCTGCTCATGCTGGAAATGTGGATTATTTCTCGAGTGCTTGTGAAGAATTTAAACTACACAGACCTCACTAGAATTTTTCTGTTAGCTCCCACATTTATAGTGTAAACAAACACGAATACCAATGCATCGAGGTAGTCTAAAATAACTCTAAAAATAAACATCTCTATTCTGCCCCTTAGCTTGTAACATTACTCTGCTTTGCCATCTGGTTGATTCAGTAGCACATAACAGACTGCAAATAAAAACTCAACAAATATATCTTATTTAAATGCAATTTTTCCCAGTTCTCTCATGTAAGAAAACATAGTAAGCGTTGGGCTTTTCATAGGACCTCTCAAGTTAACACTCCTGGCTGTGTACAATTAAATAGAATAGACAGTCAGGACTACAATTGTTCTTTCAATTATAGTGCTTTAATAAGGGTATGGCTTTCCTGTATTTTCTCTAACTTTACCAGACTCGCCTATATAGTTTCCCAGTCTTTGTTGTAGCTGCATTTTCTTTTCTTAGTTGTAAGAGTCGCGCTTTCCTTCCTTTCCGACCATATCTCGTGCTGCATGTCGGTGCCGATCTGAACTGATTTGCATTGTTTTTTGTTGATGGGCGCGCCCTTAACCTGCATCCGCGTTCCTGTTTGATTGACGATGTCAAACAGCCGGCCCCGCCCCCTGATGGAAGCCCTCCCTGCTTTCTCAATACAGCCATTTGATAAACGCCAGATTATAAAACATGCAGGGAGGGAAAATACACAAGTACAATAATCAAGAGTCAGAGGAAGATCCATGCAGAGAAAATTTACATGCAAAGTATTTTATAAATTAAAAAAAAAATTAAATAAACAAAAAAAAGCAGATTAATATTAAATTTAACTTAACAAGCATGAGCTCAAAGGCAGTTAGATCCACCTAAACCCAAGAGATACATGGTACCAAGCCACATAGCTACTTTTTGACTTATTTATCTTATCTATAGATTTTATGGTTTTTTAGAAAAACAATTTGATATTACAGTGGGATGCAAATACATAGCAACCACAGATTTGTGTTGCTGTTCACTCCAAAAAGCTAAATAAAGATGACAGATTCATTCTGAGCTGTGGTATGCAGCTGTATTTCTGTTCTTTAATGTAAAATGTGTTTTTAGCTCAACATGCCACCAGATTGTTACAATTATTATCATTATTTTACATGCTTTATTGGACTAGACTGGAGTCTAAAAGTATAACCGCACTTCTTGTTCGTCTCCAGCTGATACTGTATGGAGCTGCACATGTGACATGGCAGATTAAAGGATGTGACAAACTTTTTTTTACAAGTTGCTGCCTGCAGCTGACTGCAACCATATGCTCACTGTCAGACAGTTCTGCCCGTGGGCATTTGAATAAAACATTTTCAAAACCTAAGAACGGGGCTTTACCCGCTAAGCTTATCTGTGACAATAGACGGATCCCAAAGTGAAGACAGTCCAGATGAATGACTGGAGTTCCTTTAGATTCTTAAAAGCATAATCTGTGTGAAACAGAATTTATAAATTCCTCCAGAGTAAGAAGTCTTATCTTTAGATTTGTCATTGACATGCCAGCTTTGTTAAATCTTTTAATACTGCTCTACCATAAAAGGCCAAAGTCACTCAATCTTTTTTTTATTTCAAAAGAGGACAAAACTTGTCAGAATTTACAAGCAGGATAAGCTAACAAAAGATAACAGTTCTGACAGTTACTGTGGGACTTTTGACAGTATATTTAGTAGCACTTATAAATGTTCAGCTTCGAGTGAGCTTATTTTTTTTAGTTACATCATGCAATGTCTCAGTTTCTACATAACAACCAAGAGCTATACAGTCAACTCAAAATGTCAGACATTAAGAAGCCAAAATCCTGTATATGACATTTTAGTCCTGTTGCAGTCTGCTCTCAGCAGTGACATGGTTCACAGCACCCTGGCAGACTGACAGTTACTGAAATTTCAGGCATGACTGGGAGGAAATGAATTAACATCTCTGATGCTCATTTCCTGATACCAGATGATGCTTGCAATGATCCTATTTCCTCACCATAAAAATGTCAATGCCAGTTCTTTCTATGTTTTCTCCTATTTGTCCCTTCAGACACAGGTTGGAGATAACCTTTGTGAACATTTTTCATTATCTAACAAGTTAACTAAATGTTTAAGCTAGATGACATTGAATCCACTCTATAGTTAGGGTCAATAACATGATTGGGTACAAAAAGATCACCCTAGAGGTTTTTTTTAGGAATCTGTAATTTTGTAATTGTTGGATGATAAATATACCCTCTTTTCTGCAGTCATGTCATCTGTGTATACTTTTTCATGAAATTGCTCTGATACAGTAATAATCATGCTGTTTCAGCTTGAGACCCACCTTCTCCAGTTCGTCACTGACCAGCCGGCCATCCTGGTTCACATCCAGGTAATTAAACATGGTGTCCACCAGCACTCTCTTTGCCTCCATGTCCCTCTGCTGGTTCTGCTCTCCGGTCTTCAGCACTTTTGGCTGCATATCCAGCAGCATGCTCTTCAGCTTGTTGTACTCTGACATGGTACATGAACTACCTGCAAGGGTAAACACACAGATATGGAAGAAAATACATTGGATATATTTCAATTACACGAGCCTTTGGATTGTAGCTGTACATTGGATTTAATTTAATTTGCTGTTTAACAGTGGCATGAGAGGAAAAAGAGGGTTAGGGTTATCATGTTTGTATTTGTGCTTGTATGTGTGACTTTGAGCATCTACTCATTTAAGAATATCAAGTTTTTTTGTTTTCGTATTACATCTTACAGTTTTCTGGTACACAGGCTCAACATTATTACAAGTAACTCATCAGTTTACATGAAAACAAAAAGCCCATTAAGCTCAGGGTCTAAATCATGTTAGGTCTCTTATTCATGATTCTCTGCAAGTCTGTCTGATGAAGATGTGCAGAGTGAATAAGATAACTCAAATTAACCAGGTGAAACACTACATTTATTCCTTACACTTAAAAATAAATAATGATGCATGCACATATGTGATATGTGCTGAAACAACTAATTAATATTGGAGATTAGGTTGCAAATAAGCAACAGAAATGGTGAGGGTTCAGACACAGGTTTCTTTTTCTTTTCTTGAGTTCATCTTTTGGATTCATACCACAGTGTCCTGTCTGATGGCAGCATGAGAGATGCTGACAAGAGTTTGAGTGGAGGAAAGACATGTGAGCATGTCAGAAACATTGAGACAAGAGCAAAAATTAGGGAAGGAAAAATGAGAAAAACTAATATTAATGAATAAATCATTAGGTGACATTCCACCCAGAGCAGAGCAGGAGACCCCCATCTGACATCACATGTGAGAGGATCTCACTGTCAAAAGTTCTCAACAACCATGAAAACTAACCAAAACAAAATTTTAATGTTGGAAAACTCGGGAGCTTTACGTTGGAAAATAATAGATGAATACTTCTATCCTAATATCCCTTTTGGATTCCACACTAGTGGCATGATTCACTGCTGTCAAAGTATATCTAATACTGATAAGATGTCCCTACACCAGCACCAACAAAGGTCCAGCAGGGCTACAGCAGAGAGACAGCCTCCTCCTGTTTAACTCCATGTGCGAGTGTACATCAAAGATGCACATACTCCGGTTCTTATGCATATGTACACATGCATATGTGTAAATGCTTCCTGGTGAGCGAAATGTCTTTTCATATCAAGAAAAGCTCAGGGTCACCCATGATTAAGTGCTTAACAACCTCAGAGACAACATGCTCTCCTTTAATCTTGAGGACTTTTTCCTCAGTATTTTACTGGCTTCAGTGAAGAAAAATAATAAATCACCTCTTAATATATCCATGTGTGTTATGAACATTGGAATTCAAATTGAGGATTAAAAAAGAAAAAAGAAACTGTTGTCCCAAGCTTAAGAATGGAATAACAAAGCTGTTGCCTGTCATCAAAGACAAATTTGAATTTCAGTGGCTACAGTTTATTAATTCACTTACACATGCTTGCAATGCTGTCTTACGCTTATAATTGAATTGGTCCTTTAAAGGAGCAGTGTTTCAAATCCCACTCTGCCAGTTATTAATACCTTTAAAAAGCTCATCCGTGTTGCTAATAACTGTACAGTTCAAAGTTCTGGGCAAAAATTTAATTTAGTTTAGTTTAAGCTAAAGTCTGTTCAACACTTCCTCTGTTCTATTGGTAAATCAGCTGTAAACGTCTAAACCAGAGAGCGATTCTCAAGAAAAGGAAGCTACTTTATACAAAGTCACATACAAGTGGAAGCATCAGAATCTATTAGAAAAGGTGCATAGGAAACTCAAAGGGAGGTTTTTTTTTAGTTTTTGTATACTCAAATTACAGGTCACAAAATATCCAGGCCTGAATCAGGAGTTAGATTTTACTGCATTTCTTTTAAACTGTTATCATATTGGTTTGGTATCATACAGTTTTTTTAAGTGATTTTTTTATGAATGTTCTTAAAATAAAAATGATTATTTCTTACTTTATTGACTATTATGGACACAATGATGTTATCTCCGGTAATCAAATACATCTGTCAAAGTGTTTTATGTAAAGGTGATGATCAAATAAGAAAAAAGAAAGTTTTAAAAAGGAAGTAACCAGTCTAATGAATCCTGTTACATACTGTTTACCTCCTGTTTATTTCCCGGAGGCCCACATTAAGTGCAACAGGCACTCAGTCACAGAGGAATGCATATGCAGAAACAAAGCTAAATGAAACACACACACCTAAACAAATCACTGGTGACCCCTCTACTGATTACTACCTGAAGACTCACATCTGGCCAGGAAAGACATGTGAACTCCTCTTAACAAGCAGACAGTCAAGTCAAGGTCTTGGCTAAATCCCTGTTCAATGTTATTCCTGCAAGGGGAATGAGGCGTGAGATGGCTCAGACATGAGGGATCATCACCTGACCATTGTCTCTGTCCCTGCTCTGAAAGGGCAGATATTAATTCCCTCCCAAGTATTTACACCACAGCATGGAAAGAGCAATCCTCCTATTTAGACTTACTCAATCTCCACAAGTTTCTGTGTTGCAGATAGCAAGAACATTTGTAAGGAAAACGTTGCACATGTTGAAAAAGACCCAACATATCTTATGTTTGAGACAGAGGTGGATTAGAGGAACAAATTATCGTCACGACCTAAAGACCTTCATGTCCCTAAACAGAGACTAAATTTTACACCTGAACGTTACCGTGAATCCTAATCTCTTTCTTTGCTGCATACAGCTTGTCCTTTGATTCAGTCTCCCTCATTCTGCTGAGCTCAGCAGCTGCAGCACTGGCAGAGAAATATCTGTCTGTATTACAGCGCATCCACCCCTGACTCTGTTTTATTGTACTAGAGGGACTAGGACTCTCTTTATTGCCCGTTTGAAATGTTAGCTGCTTAAGCGAGTGATCCGAAGCTGCTCGCTGCGTGGACGCCCAATGTCCCGGAGACGGAGCTAAACTGCGCTCTTCAAAACATCCTCCAAGCTCCAAATTCATAAATGCCAGGCAGAGAGAAACAAACAGGGATGGAAATTAAATTCTCTGCCACGCTAAAGGGAAAAGGATGGTATGCAAGGACAAACAGCCACAGAAAATTAAAAAAAAGGAAATTAAGGAAGGCTTGAAAGACAAGTTAGACAAAACAACAACAACAAAAAATGGAATTGCAATGAACCTGCTGGTGCATCACTGCCTGGAGAGCAGATTATTTACACTTGCCTTCATTCAGTGCAGTGTGATCAAAGTTGGAGGTCACAGATTGTCTTGGATTTCCTCTAATAAATTAATAATGATGTGTCTTTGCCATGTGTTCCTTTGGCACACCAAACAAATAACATAAGAAGAAATTCTCTTCCCCTGACCTAACACTCTCTGCCTCCTGCAGCACCACCTCCCATCAAGCCCAAAATCTGAAACATGTTTTTTTCCCTGCTGTAAATAATGGTGCAATCTGCAGTAGGTTGTCTCACACACATGTTGATGAGTCACATCGCAGGATTCATTTGAATACACTTTCCCCCCGAAATTTGGGCACTGCAAAGAAAACCTTATATAAAAATCCTTGCAATGGTAGTTTTGTTCAACAATAAAACAGACAGAATTGAGGAAGGTTCTGTAGAAACGACCCTAAAATCACTGTAACATAAGTGTGTGTACAGTCTATCAGAGTGGGAGATTCTGCCAGGTAAAATATGGAATCTTTTCATAAAATTAATCCCAATCTGCACTATAGTTTAATGTGTTCTTCCACTGCCCACACTGCAGTTTTCAACATGACAGACTTTGTGTTTTTTTGTGTAAGTTGCTAACAAACAAACAGCAGTCACAAACCTTTTTTAAGATGCAACAAGCAGCTCATTTGCACGTCCTCCACATTTTTTTACACACCTTAATTTGCAAGAATCATTTTCTCAGCTTTGCACTTTGCAAGAGGTCCTAATTACAATCTGTCCAAAAGGCAGATTAAAGCATATTATTTTCTTTCTTAAATGTAAAAGGAATCAAAGCCTTATTTCTTTTATAAAAAATTATTCAAGGCCAAGAAATGCTGAGGAGAGTTGTGCTTTTTTTGTGCTTTTTTGCTGGTTCGATTTCAAATACACTGAACAATTAGTGGAGAATTTCAATGGAGAGAAATAAACAGGCCACATCAGTCATACAGTTGATGCTAGCTAGATGTGTATGAACAAGAGAAAAAAAAGCAACTCAAAAACTTCTGTACTTATTGGAGTTCTGTGGCGAAAAGATGTAGAGAGGGACGGGAAATCCAATGCATGATTCCTTCTGATGATGAAACCTCCCTACAATGCCCTGCAGCATGTAAAACTGCTCTGTGTTAAATTTATGTCTGCCTGACCTCCTCTGGCTGAGATGATGGGATTATTTACTGCTGTGCTGCCAGTGTTCTGCGAAGATGCAATAGTGATGGACCTCCCTTCCAGATAATTATGGATATGACGGACACTCTCTGCTCCAGAGGGCAGCAAGGTCTGTGAGAGCGGAGCCAATCTCGGAAGGGTGACACAAGTCACAGAAGAGCCTCATAATGCATAATCACAGTTGGCAGCTGTTTAAATTGGCTTACTGTGAGCTCCCGAGTTTATCCAACATTTCTTCGGTGACTGTTGTGACAGAAAATACTTTAACCTTTAATGTTCTTCAGTTGGATATTCATCATTGTTGGCTTTTTTAAGTTAGTAGTTTTTCTTATAGAGACTTGTCGTACAAATTTGAGACAGAAATACTAATCTACTATACATAAAATGTCTTAAGTTAAAAGATTAATCAAAATTACATTTGTAAGCTTCTGAAGTGTGACAAATTTTATCTGTGCTTTGGTGCCACTACAAATTGAACATCTTTTGAACTTTAGACCAGTTGCTGGACATGGAAATATATATAGAATGGAATTGAGTTTGGCTTTTTGTCAATATAATCCCTGAAAAAACTGGCTACTTAAAAACGCAGATTTATGCAGCTACTGCTATTTCATTGCTAAAGGTTGGCTCACCAAGATAAGCAGTAGGCGGTGCTAATTGTCTCACCTGAGTCTCAGGAGAAGATGGTGCAACGAGTTGATGCAATTAAAATAAATAAACAAATAAAAACATTTCTTTCATTTGCTCGCATTTATCTTAGCAGTTTGTGAAAGCTTGATAGTTCTTATGAACTCTTTTCCAATTTCTCAATCTTCAAATGCCTACGACAACACCTGGAGATATAACTAGTATGTGTATATCGTTTGGATTTCAGGAATTTGAAACTTTGCAGATAAAACACATCACTAAGTAGCTCAAAAGCAACAAAAATTTTGAGATAAGAAAAAAATCTTGTGCTTTGGTGAAATAATTTCAGCTTGACTGAAGAACTGTAAAGGAAGAAAGAATAATAACTTGCTGAGTCATTAGTTGGGTTTAGGTAGTCAGTTAGAGAAGTACTTACAGTATGAGACAAAAGCCAACCTCTCATAGATCAAGGAAATGATGCTTATCCTCTAACCACAGCGACACCAATGTGAGAAGGGAAAGGAAATCCAAGGCATGGTTCCTTCTGATGAACCCTCCCTACAATGCCCTGCAGCACGTAAAGCCGCTCTGTGTTAAATTTATGTCTGCCTGACTACCTCTGGCAGAGATGGTGGGATTATTTACTGCTGTGCTGTAAACAAATTGTTGATTTAACAGCTGGTTCTCAATTGTTTCTCAAAGTCAAGTTGAGGCAGATCAACAGAAGTAAACTTGAGGAATCATTTAGTGACTAAAATAAAAATATCTAAATATGTATAAAGCTTTGCACTAATGAGGAAACAGACCTCTGGGCAAAGTCTGAACTAGACAAAAGATTTGTAGGGGCACTGCATCCAAGCCTGTGGGGAATCTTGCGTTAGCTTTATGAACAATGTATAATATAGAGTTATACAATAGTTTAATATCAGCCAGTGCTTTGTATTTCCACTCAACATGCTGTTGTCAGCTAAAAAGTTTGCTTTTCTTCTTTGGTCTGTGGCTATTCCTGACTAAATTTACACTCACGCTGCCATAACTTGACGAGGAAACACAACACAGATGCTGACACATTTGTTGAACCTGGGTTTTCGAGATCACAGGGACGGCAACATGATAAAGATGACGATGCATGCATTTACGACAGTATCAGTTGTCATCGCTACCATTTGGTAGAGCACATTCTTTACTGACTATACTCTGTGTCATTAAAGACTAGTGAAAGTGAACCCACCTAAATCATTTAAAGATTGGCTAAAGAGCAAGTATGTATTATGACGTGACTTTTTCATGTCACAATGTCATACTTTCATCATAAAGTACCACCCCAACCTTTTATGAAAAAAGTTTTGTTTCTGATTATTATTCCTCCAAGGAAATGAAAAAATGCAAAGAAACTTTTGGAGGAAATTTGGATATACAACTACAAATTATTTGTTCATTCAATTATCCATCGTCATATATTATGAAATACTAGGAGGTGGTATATGACCGGAGAGTTAACGTGGGCCTGTCTCAACAACACCATAACCACACTGGTGGGGACAACTAAAATGATGTAGGTCATCATCTATCTCCCTTCACTCAAAACCTTTGAACAACCATGCAGCCCTGTGAGGGTTCCTATGAGAATAGGATATGGAATCGGCCAGAAAAGTTCTCTTCCATCTGACGTCAAAAAGTAAAGATATGGCACCGAAAGGAATGCCGCGCAGTTCATGGAACATTGTTGCCGTGGCCGAACATCTGCGGGCATAACTTGTGCGCCAACTTAAACACAAACCTGAAAAAAACTCCTGTAGTGCAACAACAGGATGACACAGCAGATCTGTCTGTATAATTTAAGGGGAAGGAATCAAGTAATCGGTCTGTAGAAGGGACTGAAATGACAATAAAATTCAGCTGAGCCAACTACATTGTAAAGGAAGAGCTGACAAGCATGTGTAAGACTCTCAGAAACAGCACAACGTGTGTGTGTGTGCATTTATGTGGAAGTGACACTGATGTGTTAACTAAGTAATTATGCATCCCTCTGTGAACATAAAAAACACTTTAAAATGATAGATTTCTTAACTTATATATATATATATATATATATATATATATATATGTGTGTGTGTGTGTGTGTGTGTGTGTATAGAGAGATATATAGATTTTGAATTCTTTCTGAACTATTTTTCTGAATTATTTTTTGCTTTATTCTGTGACATTTTCCTTTTAAAATCCAACTGAAATTTGGCAGTTGTTATATGTGATGAAATTATTAATTTACTCGTAATACAGTTAAGATTAAGAAAGCTTGAGCAGAACAGCCATTTGTGCATCGTTCCCCAGTGGTGTTGACCACGCTATAGTAAAATTACGACCACGCTATAGTCGACTAAGCAAAATTAATACAGTCAATTAAACTTTTTTTCTCTTTCTGTAAATTAAGCCCCGGAACAACACGAACTGCACCTCTAAAGTCAGATAACTGAGTGTGAACCCAGTTAACTAGCATCTTGGTGCCAGATGCCACTCAGATGTACTGTTGATGCCTTAGCAGGACGGAGATGTAAGGCATGCAGGTAACCCACAGCATAACAGGGATGTTAAAAATGTTTATGTTTAAAAAGGTGTTGAAGTTTACTATTCTTACATATTAGATATCTTTGATAGAGAGAAATCTGCTCAGTGATGCTCACCAGATAAAGCCAAACAGCAAACACAACATTAGCTATTCTCTAGAAACAGCTTGCAGTGCATTTACGTGCGCTAAACAGAAAGAGGAGTGTGACAGTGGGGGTGATTTTATGGTGACCTGGGTCAACAACAACAGCAGCATGAGTGACTGAAAGAGAACCTCAGAATATGAGCTTTAAAGTTATGAACATGTCACCGACTGCTTGAATGTGATTGTGGACTGAAGGAGTCAGCTGATGAGCTGAGAGCCATCATATCTGACTAATGAGGAACATCATATCTAAGTGATCGACAACACAACATTTCTAATTTCTGTATCAATATCTCTTACAAAATTGCAATTGATAGTGTGATCAATAATCCCATATCGAACCAACAGAAAGTGGCCATTTATAGTATAAACTGGCACATTTCTGAGATAAGACAGAACTCACATATGACTAAATAAAATGACACCCCTAGATTTCCAAAGTACGGGCAAGATGTCTGCGTGTTTGCCTTCCCATACATTCAGCAGAGTGGATCAGTATGTGCTCAGGAAGTCTTATCAGAGTCTGTGCAGCTTGGCGCTGACTAAATGAGAAATCTATTGCAAGACCAAAGTTATTGGTATAGCTTTAAAGGAGAACTAGTATAGGAGCGTGCACCACCTGCTTGCCTGCCTGCCTGTCTGCAAGATATCTAAAACTAGCTTCTCAAATTGCACATCATTTCTATACACATCCGCCCTGTATCTCTGTGTCACAGGGAATTCCATTAGTCTGAAGTCAAGTATGACTTGGACAGCCACACATGGGTTCAAATGCTTTTTATCATTTTAGCGCTTTACATCAGTTAAATAATTAACATGGTAAATACTACAAATATTTTCTTCTTTTTTGGTTCTGATGTTGCTGTTTTTTCAATATTTAGTTCTATAAAAAGCATCCTGAGCCACTGTTTTACAACATTCTGCAGCGTAACGCACTTCTCTTCTTGTCTGAACTAAGCAGGTACAGCTGTAATTCTCACATTTTCTAAAATTAAGGTTATGAGAGTGCTCTCTGGGATTGCAACAGCATACTTCTTTATTGTCTGTTGAAACTGTCTTTTCAAAAATGTGATTATATACAGTATCGCGGGGCTAATGAATATATTCCAACACAGTATGCTGCATATCGTTTACTGATAGCGTCTGCCGATATAGCTGCAAAGCAGCAGAAAACAACTGAGACATTAGAACTGAATTATCAGCAACACACACGGGTATACTAAGGCATTTTATTTCCAGGTGAGTCACTGCCTGTGGTTTGTGTGTAGTATTATATTTCTGGATTTAGAACCAAGCTCTGTACTTATGAAATGTGCGATCATGTGCCCCCATGAAAGTGTTCAGAGTAACTGACCAACTTTGATCTATGAAACTCTTCATTGGATGTTTTATTTGATTATGTACATCATTGTCAGAACCCCAAAGGGAAAAGATATCCTCACACACATTAGTTGGTCATTGTTTACACATTTAGCGCTTATCAACAATTCAGTATTTTAGCATGAACCCTCAACTTTTTAACAATGAAGGTAGCATTCTGCTATATGGATCACTAATAGGTAGGTACAGTGTTTTTTTATGTACTGATTGTAGACAAGCATATAAATCTGACCAACATTCAAAATACTTCCATTTGTAATGATAATGTAGAAAGAATAATCAGAATCCCAGCAGCACGGGTTCATTCTAAATACAGTAGCACCCTCAGCCCCGGTGAAGAGGATTTACCCAAAGAAAATAATTACAAAGCTCCTGCTCCTGCTAATAGATTAAGAATGGGAACAAGCTCCGGTGTTGATTACATTTTCAGCGTCCTCCCTCTTCTTTCCCTCTCACCTACAGTAATCTCCAGGCCTTTCATACTTCTTGCTGAGGCCTGCAAGCTGCTGCCTGATGATCCCACGAGTATACATTTTAAATTGCCTGGATGAGGGGACTGGAGGAAATGGCTGCCTCTGGCTCTATGGAGCCCTTTGACAACAGAGAGCCCAGAACTAACTTATCATTTTCCCCCTCGCAAACAATGCAGTGACCTTGTAGGGAGAGTTTTAGAGACAGAAACAGGTGAAGGAGAGGTATGATAAAAGTATATTAAAAAATTTAACTATTTATTTCCATTTCCATTTGTGGTGTTCTTTTAGTTTGATGTGTAATCTACAAGTTTTTTTTCTAGTAGTACTATATACATGATTTAAATGTTTTTCTTAAGTACATAAAGGCCTGGATGGTGTGTAAGTTTCTGTTTTAACATTCTAAAATCCTTTAATATGTTCTACCTGAATTATCTCTATTATTATTATCATCGCTGCAGCATAGATAATTGTGAATAAAAATGCGGTAGATAACTAAATGAAATGAAATAAAAATTGGCTGACACACTTGGGATGTTTAAGAGTAGCAGAGAGTGGTATGACTGAAATCTTCAGAGATCACCCTGAGTGGATTGCATTTTTTTTGTAGCACAGGTGAACTCTCGTGACAATCCCGCCTCCTGTACTTTTACCCCTCTGTCTGCAGTCTTTTGCGCGTGTGCTCTTAAAGCTGGGTAAAGACGAGTCATTACAAATACTACGTATTTTTTTTGTAGAGAAACTTTGTAACCCTGCAGTTATTCAAGGTAACGTTAAATTAGCTTCCACTACTATAATAAGGAAGAGTTGATTTTGACTCCTCTATTTCTCTCTCACACACACACAAAAAAAATTAGCCCCTGCGCTTGTTACCTCTAGGCTTGATTTTTGTATTTTCTTACTTTCAGGACATCCTAATGCCTCAGCTGATCCAAAATGCTGCAGAGAGATTTCTGACAACAACTACCTGGGGAGATCATGTTTTTACAGTTTTAACTTCTTTTTAAAGGCCCCTTGTTTAATCCAGAGCAGAATTTAAAATGTTCTTTTCAAACAAATTCAAAACTCAAATCATAACAAAAAATGTGATTGTATGACTTTCTAAATTTCTGATGTTTAAAACAGGATCTGTGTACCTGCACTAAGGAATTTTAGACGGTGCATTTGTTTCATTGAAGCACAGCTTGCGTTCCTTTCTGTGGTGCTAGCTGTGACATCTTGTGCTCACTTGCTAATCCATCCAAGGACGTATAAAGCTGCATTTGAAGGTTATACTTATCAAGGATGAAGTCTGAGGTTTATCGTCTATACATCATCTTCACTACTTGATCATCAGATAATTGCAAATAGGATCATTATGTCAGATAACATGACTGCTAACACAGCAGATTGTGTCATTACAGTGAAAGCCATCATGAAATGTCTCATTTTGAGATGACCACACATCACATAGAGAAGAGCAAGCGGTTTCAATGGAGTTGAAACTATAGGACACTTTTAAAAGATAGCTCATGATTCAAAAGTCGCTGGGAGTATCAAGCAGAAAATAATGAGAATGCATCTCGTCTTCACCGTTTCATCAAGTATGCAGATGGCAGGTGTGAGTATTTTTTTCCACATCTGTTAGCGCACATCAGTGGTGCATAATGCTGACACCTAAAAAAAGACAACAAAAAGGAACAAGAGAAAGAGAAATGTAAGCCTAGAGCAGTCAAGAAGAAAATGATTTATTCCTTTTATCTGAGTTTTTCCTTTCATCTGAATTCTGTCAGTGAATGCATGACTTGAGAGGAATTCATCTTTCACACTTTTTTCTTTTTTCTGTTCAGTACACAACAGGTCAAAACTCTGCGTCAGTGGCAAACGTTAAAGTACTGTGTGTGGGAGTCTCTTGACAAGATATTCAGTCTCTTTTTTCCCCCTTATGAACGTAGCAGCATCAACTACTGCTGCCAAAAGTACTATGATGACATTTTTTTAGATCCATAGTTCATCAGATTTCCATTTTCTTTGTCACAGAGAGGAAAAAGTTTTCATAGGTCACTCTATCTTCATTGTGAGTCAACAAGGAAACTAAATAATGGTTTAAATACTGGTATACATTCGATTCACCATAGTCATTGTCTTTATTATCATCTCAGGCGAATACATGAAGGAAATTAAATTAGTTTGTTATGTTTTTCCAGGAGGAAAGAGGAAGTGGTCAGCAACGTTGGAGTCTGCACAATCGTGCAATAACAACAGTGTTTTCATTACCGTCAAATGAAGCAAACATGGAGCTCATTTCAACTTTTATGACATCCCTCAATTAAGGAGCACAGTTTCCCCTGAGTTAACAACAAGAGACGCTGTAAATCAGCTCATAATCTAGCCCTTTATTTTCCTCCCTGAAATCACAGCACAGTCATTTGCTTATTGTTGCATTTAAGTAAAGGTACTCTTTAAATTCTCTGGGTTTATTACTTGATCACTGGGGAAAGCTGACTAGATATTCAGCTGTATCTCGGATTGAAAACTTCTCATTCTTAGGAAGCACTAATTGAAAAGAATGCGAGAGTGGCTTACATGCATGTAAAATGTATGAAAGGTGTGCAGAGAGTCTCACATTCATTTTGGTTTTTACTTAGGTTAAAAAAAAGTATTTGCTTTTGTGTTTAAAGTGAATCAAAAATATCCTTTGAATTTAGAATATGTAAGTGGAAAATGGTCCTTCAATCACTATAAATGTAATTTTGAACACTTAAATGTAATATCGACTTGTATTTTTCATAAAACCAGCAATGACCATGTTTAAAATTTGACCTATTTTGTCAATCTGATGTGCACAGCCATTCACACACAGCAGTGAGTCAGTGAAATGGCTCTGTGACCAGCGGCAGACTGATGGCGACCTGTCCAGAGTGTACCTTGCCTTTTGCCCGTTGACTGCTGGGATAGGCTCCAATATTTGAAATAATACACTATTTAAAAATGAATGGATGGATGGATATGGGGCTTGGCTCTATCCCTTGTTCCTAAGTGCGTGCTTAAACACATTTTGTGGATCGGGACGAGAGAACATATGAGGAGTGGGACCTTTAAATCTCCTCTCCCTGTCTGGTTCTGGTCAAAAGGCCAATTCATGAGCACATGTGTCTCATCTGTGTGGCTGAACATTTAGTTTGTATGCATGACCCCGTCTATGTGGACACCTGTGGAGACCTGTCCACAGGTCCCAAAGAACAAGCCCACCTGACCTTCATCCCAGCAGGTCAGTTTAATAAGAGAGAGAAATATACTTCTGAGGGATGGACACTGCATCTATATACTTGTAAATCTCCTTCTTGCTGACTCTCTGCTCACTTCAGCCCTGATCCTCCTACTTGTTGCTGACATATGTGTCGCAAAGCTCATGTGACATTTTCATCATAGCTCGAACCATTTCCTATTCCAAGCTGTTCCCCAATAATCTGCTACAGCCTTTTTTTATATTACGCCTCCCTGTATCTGTTGGTCTTAAAGTGTTTTGGGCTGAGAAACTAAGTAAATCAATTAGTCGGATGCCATGTTGGTTCGTGTAAAGTCGTTCTGAGTGGTAGTATATAGCCTGTTTTGAAAACTTTAATGATGGGCAAACGCTTCAGAACCCCTCTGAATATGAATGACATCATTTGACATTGTTTTTGTAAGTGTGACATAATCAGATTAAAAAATACAGACTGGGTATGCAAAGGTCTTAATACCAGGGACCAAATGCATAAAAGTATGTCAACACAAAAGACAGGCAGAGTTTTTCCTACAGAAAGGTTGACAAAGACTGTACGGTGAGAATACGAACATCCTTCAGACCATTATTATACGCACATTTTTTAACAGCAATTTGAGTTTTATTTGGTGATGTAAAAAAAGAAAAAGAAGCAATATATTTTAATATAAAATAACACACAATCTCACAGAGCCGTTCCCTTATTGCGTTTTTTTTTACTACCAGGCTTCCTCTAAGGCTCTTCCTGTGTCTGCACTTTCTCCCTGAGGTAAATGAAAATGATTTGCAGACCAAAGACCCATGTTTGTCCATATCCGGTTGAATGGAAGTGTTTTACTGAAGAAAAACATTGCGATAAAGGATACAGAAACTCTTATTTTCTTCATAACTGTGATAAAAGAATCCAATCTCTCGAGTTTTTATGTGAAGTAGCAAAGGTAGAAAAGGTTCAGTTTGCACTAAGTAAAGTTCAAATCTAAATAAATTAAGTCAACATGAGGCTGCTGTGTCAAAGTATGGACAGGAACTCAGGAATAAAACTTATCCAGGTGGAGGGCAACAGAGAGATAATGCAACATGTGAGTCACTTTAGTACCAAATATCACTCATCAGGTTACACTCTGATTGCTGACGTTTAGTTCTAACCATGTTGTGTTCAGTGTTCCTTTTTAGAGAGAAGAAATACAAAAAAATTAGCAGATAAAAAGAGCAAACTCTCAAAGTGCATTTGACTGCAGTGCATCCCCAATTGTTTGCCCCAAGGTGCACCAGCAGCAATGGACTGTTATTGACTCATTAGAGGTTTACAGCTGGCATCCTGCTCTCTGCCAGCAGGTAGAAATAGTAGCAGAACAGGCCATTAACCAGAAAACAGAACTAATGAAGGGAGAAATTAAGAAAAGACAAATAACACATTTTTTTCCCCTGAAATTCCTGCCTGGGTTATGTTGATATAGCTTTCCTTTTTGCATACTGCCTCCTCTCTTTATTGTTTGAGAATATCTGGGTCACACATCTGCCACCACTTGGGGAAGTTGTCAAAAGCAAAAGCAATGGACAAAAAGACAAAATAGATATATGGATAAATAAATTAAAAAGAACGTGTGTTGTAAAAGTTGTAAAATGCCATTAAAAATAAGGTGACCTGAATTGACAGAGTTATTCAGACATTTCTGCCCAAGACTATTAATGGAAATGACCAGTGTGCGGAACAAGTAAATATATCATTGGGGTTAGGCAGTTAAAAAACATTTACCCCAATTCAATTCAGTCTCTTTGGAGAACACATTCTAAAATCGGAAATGTTTACTCTAGTTGGAATATTTCCTTCATTCAACCCCTTTCATACTGTCTTGACCATCAGGAATTAACTATCTGACCTGACAGTTTTAGAACAATGGGGAGCTCGTCCTTCAGTCTGCCACTTGTCAACTGGAATGACACGTTTCAGAGCCTGGTATCCTGACTTATCTATGTTCCTTTTGGCTCTGCGGCCTCTCTGGATCCCGGGCCAAGCCTCCGTATCTCTCCTCTTATGTCCAAGAGTGTCACTCACCACAGGCATAAGGGATGAGCTGCGTCTGACCTACCATGTGATGACTTATTTTATGTCATGCCATGCCATGTAGTTCTCAGATATATTTTCTCTCCGGTCAAGAAATAGTCTTTTTTTTTTTCTTTAACAGAATACATCAAGGAGTCAAAATGAAAGTGGTTTAAGTTTTGTTTGTGGTGCAAGAAAATGTGGTACAGGCCTTAATATTCAGTGTTACCAAATATTAATACTCCAATAGCTACAATATGCCTGAAATGTAAAGTAAAAGTAGACATGGGCCTGTTTCCAGTTTAAAATTCATGGTTTCAAAATCGCTCAAATTTTCCATCGTTCCATCTTGTGGTATAAGCTATTTTTCTGTTACTCTAAAGAAAGGCCAGAGTGTTAACTCTCCCCCTCTTCCTCCAGTGAGTACAAGCTGTCAGTCAGCTGTGAATGATGGCTGAAGCAGGTGTACATCCAAACTTTCCACCCACTGGAAAATACTACGTTGGATATTTTGGGAATTTTTAGGTTACTGAAAAAACACAGATGGGTGTGGCTTAGAGGAATAACGTAACTGATGTGTTTGCAGAGAGACAGGTGCCGTTGAAATGAACGTTTAAAACTAGCCCCGACAGTTAGTGTCCATCATTGGCTAATAAATAGCAAATCACAGATTTGCTAATGAAGCAGATAACATGGCTAATTAACCATATTGCAAATGTCAGCTATATACCGTGGTGAAGTTGCTCAACAGAGCAGAGAAAACACAGTTAGTTTATGGAAAATAAGTATGTTTACTTCAGTACTAGCTGCTATCACTTCTATATTTCCGTGTCAGTCTTTAACATTTTGTTGAAAATCACTTTTTTAAAAGCAGCCTTCTGGCTCTTTTGTGTCTTTGCATGTCGGAGAGAGCTCCAATGTGTGTGTGTGTTTGTGTGTACGTGTGTGTGTGTATGTCTGTAAAGTAAACACATGTTAGCGCTCTGTGTTTGTGTGCATCAACACTGAAATAACAGAATCAATACCAAATCATAACAAAGACTGAAAAAGAAATGTATAGAAAAGTGAGCATCTCTCCAAAAGCCTTGTGGAGTTGCAGGTTTAAACTCACTTAAATGTGGAAGTGTCCGTTTTAACATAAGTAATAAACGATTCACGTTTTGAGGTCATGTTATGCTCGTATTTTGATATGAACATTGTTTCGCCTTTAATAAAATGACATTCATTTAGAAAAAATCTCAAATTTTTCCTGTTATAACTTAACATACTGCACGTTTACTAATGTTGTTAAGAATACCTTTGAATACCTTCAGATTGTCATACCAACTCATTCTTAATCTAAGTATATACATGTCACAGGCTTTTATGTTTCAGGAAAAAACAAGATTTATTTGATTTTCCAGTTTCCAAAACCATGGCAAACGACATACTCAGGGCTAATGTACGACAGACAACCCAACCTTCACTGTGTTAATACCTGAATGAATACTTAAAGAAGGAATGGAGAACAGAGTATAATAAAATATATGGAGGAAGTTGAGTAGATTTTAGGCCAGTTGGTCACATGCACAGTACAGTATGCTGTAGCACTTTACCCTGGAGTCCTGCTTGTTGAAGTGACTAATTGTAGAGCATTAGAGAAAATTGGTTCATCACTGTACTTTCTTTTAATTACCCCTGCGCATGATGAATTATGTAGTGTCATCTAAACTTCTCTTGAATAATGTCGGAGCAGTAGGGAAAGTTAAAGTGACAAACATGAAGATTTTTGTGGTTTATATGTGTGAGCGAGATGTCTTTATAGCCCACGGAAATGAAACACGTCAGGGTATCTGAAAATATGAGAGAAGGGTGTTTCTTTCTAATCATTTAAGAATTGGTGAAATTGTTGTAAAACCAAACTGGAGGTTTTACAACATTGTTGCTGTGATCATGATGTGCAAAGTTACCAGATTCATTCGCAAGGAAAAGGGTCAACATTTTTTGACACCAATAATAATCTGTACACTAAATATAAGGCTACGATTAGCAGCTGGTAATCTTAAATTAGCAGATACACTGTAAAACCGTCAAAATCTTCCAGCCAGCACCACCAAAGTCTCCATCAAATCATGTTTTATATGCGTTTACTGTTACTTTAGAATTCATAGCTTCCTGAACAACATTTAGAAATGTTTATTTTTTTGTTCAATTAAATGCTTTCTCGAATTCTGAAATTCCACAGAGCTGACGTGTCATTATGGGCGGTGCTTGCTCTGCCCACTGGAGCTGGTCAATCAGAACATACAAAGCTCTTTTGGAGGGCCAGCCTTCTTAGACTCCTTTTACAAAAAACACTAAATATGTACGAGGAAAAAACCCTTCACTGGCCTTGTAATTGGAGCTCTGAAGCTCACAAATTGCATCTCATTTGTTTGTTCCATTTAAAAAAATGTAAAGTAAAAACAGCAAATTGATAAAATGGATCCAACAGTAATTATACCAAGTACACCAAATGTAGAGTTTTCACAAAGTGATTATTTTACTAAAGCAAAATGCATCTATAAATCAATTAATTGCTCAAAGCCAAATAGAAGACATTTAAACGAGCTAGTTCACTTTCTTGCACATGGTGTGGTCTCTTTCCACAACCCATCACAAAAGCATTTCCAGCATCTTCCAGGCAAATTCTGTGAGGGGAGAAAAAGTGGCAGCGTTGTTTTGCACACTTGTCCTGATTATAGAGCTCCCCATAGGAATGAATGGATTTACGCTCGAGTTGCATATGAACACACAGGCACGTGAAAACAGGAGCGAGTGTTAATGTGCACCATTGCAAATTTCTTTTCGAGGCATTTAAAAAGGCATTGTAGAAAAATATGTCAAGTCACACTAACGACAATAAGAGTTTGAAATAAAGGCCTTGCACCCTGAACTGTTGAAGTAAATAAAAACCTCGGCCTCTATTTGAGGAATTAAAGTTATCAAACTAATGGTTTGCAGGAGTCTTCTGTTACTTTTCACTTTCTTTCGTTCATCATTTCTTATTCCTCAATCTTATCCTTTCTTCTTTCACTCTTTTTAACTGACATGAAAGCTGCAAAACACCGACACACTTTTAAGCTTCACTTATTTCACACACCAACAAACATTTTGTGGTTTACTATTATGTTTATATTATGTGCTTGAATAGAATTCCTATTTTTTTATGATATTTCACCCCTTCATCGGACTACCTTCTTTTTGAACATTTAGGATTACCATAACTTGAATGACCGAGAGTCTACACATATCAGATTATGATTACTTTTGCATTATCAAAGCTTTCACCATCGGGCATTCCTTAGAGCTCTACCACTTTTTGGACAAGTTCAGTACTCGTTATAGGTTATAGATAAAGATGAGATATAAATACAGTAAAAGATTATTATTCCATAAATTCAGCTCTGTCCCAACCTACAGTATAACTGCAGGGCCATAAAAATCCACAAACAGAGGCCTTGTTAAACACGGTTTTTGTGGCATATTGTACTTTCAGCAGCTCTCGCAGCAGCAGCGCGAAGCATCCTTCGTTTTAGGAACTGCTTTGGCATCAGTTTACACAGATATGACGTGCAGTTGGAACAAACTCTTGTGTCTCTGGAGATTTTTCATTATCTGCTATAATTAATCAACAGGGAATAATTAGTGATTAATCAGCAAAGAAAATGTAAGCAATTACGAGCCCAAACAGTGGATTAACTGCCATTGTCTCCCAGGAGCAGAGGACAGGAAAGCATATCAATAAAAGCTTCAATGAGGAGTTGAAACATTTAGAAAACGTAAATGTTGGTGGACTTTTGTTTCTCTCTTAGTTAATATCATTTTTGTTCTTGACTTCAGCAGCGTCTGTCTTCATATTGCATTAAGGGCCAAAAATTGCATTAAAGCCTCACTGCAAATTTGATCTAATTTCCACAGTATCCAGTAAATATATTCCTAAATCACATTACACAAACAATGTCAACTATTGATTCTCAGCATCTCTGATAAAATCCAGTTAATTGGACAAATCTTTGTGGCAGGATCAATAAAAATCAGAGGCATGCTCGTTTTTCAGCTTTTTATTTTGAATAGTGTTGTTCAAAGATGAATGTTTCATACTTGCTGACAAACTGATGAACAAAATGATGCAACAATGCCATTTTTTTTACTGAAGATCCATTGTTTAGTTAATCATGTTCACCTCAGATTTTTAAAAGCTAAATCAAAACAAGCAGGTCCACAGTTGGACAGATATTATTTTTGGTAGTACATGTGGCACAGAAAGTGAGAGAAAAAAGTTATGGAGTTCGACAAAGTGAGAAAATCTTATTGCTTTAGATCATTAAAAATCTTGCTGACAGCAGTTAAAACCTAACTAGCAGTTCTGTGCCTCCTGACTCATATTTCACATGAAACGGGAAGTCAGATTTGTAATTTTTGGTGCATATAAATTTTGCCCCGTTCTGAGAAACCTTCCATCCCAATGGATATGTTAATAGTAGCTAAAGGAAAAGCACAGCAACCACATCATTCAGGACATGCTGCTTCCCTTATCACATAGAAAGTGGCATGACAAGGATCTTTTAGACTGGCAGTGATAAAATTAATAGGGGATTTATGAATAGCTAATCTGCCTCACCAGCGGATGACACTGCCCTTTCCTGTTTCTTTTACTACCAAGAAACACGGCTTGAGTGTGGGGATTGTGAATAAAACAAGGACAAAACAAATTAAGAACATAAAGCTAACAGCTGATGAACAGGCCATTTTGTATCAGCAGCATCGCTCAAATAAATGGTTGGAATTTGGTAAAGTTTAGGGACAAAACCCAGCTATTTTGGGAAGAATTAGCTCAGAAAATAATAATGCACACCTGTGTCCCTTCTGGTACATTTGATAGGACTTCTCTGACTATCGAAGAAGGTTTACAGAATCTAATTCCATGCCATCACATTACAGAACACGTCAGCTCTGCCATCTTTGCAACAAAATACACTGAGTAGCTTTTCCTCTTCACTTCTATTGTCCTCTTCTCTTCGCTTGTGCTACTTCTTCTGAGATCTTGCCAGCTTCTCATTTCACCAGTTTCTCCCAGCAAATTCAAATGAGTGAAAGCTTCGCCTAGCAAGTAGTTCATCCAGACTTTACGCAGAACACAAGTGCTGTCTCATCTTTCTGTTTTGACTGCTGGTGGTGCTTGGCAGGTTTAATGCAGAAATCCAAAGCCTGTCAATTGATACCTTCGCCCTTGTATCATGTAACAAATTAGAAACATCTTATGAGCACCAAGGTGAAAAACTTGATTTAAAGTGGGACTTAGAGAAAAAAAATTGCTTTTATCCAGGGAACTAATGTGTTTAGGTCACAGAATGTATTGAGCAGTGCGTCCATCAAGCCGACGTCAAAAAACAACTTTTACTTTTTGAAAACATGTGAAACTCAACACTGATGCAAACAAAGGACATTTGACTGACAGTTTAAGAATTAAGGACACAGACGAACTGCCACCTACAGCACTTTGTTGCTCTGCAGTAAACACCAAACTCCCTTACGTCACAACGACCTTGAAGGCACCAACAAGGACAGTTTGATTACAACGGGATCAAAGACTGGACCTTAAACACCTGTTGCAATTTTCAGCATCTCACAGGAATTACAGCTCCCTCCCTATAGCCAGGGGGAAGGTAAACATGTGTCTGGTTAAATTGTATCATAAGTGGTGGGGCCTCTTGCACTGCTGTGATGAGAAGCAGCATTAGTGGAGGTGAGGCGGAGTGATTCGGTCTGAAAAGCACCTTGTTTTTTTTGTATTTTTAAACAGAGTGACCAAACACGGTCACAGTGGCAGAGTAATGACAGTTATAAAAATGAACCTGTAGGCTGCGGGTGCAAATCCTCAGGCTGGCTGGGAAATTCTGGACAGGGGAGCAAATGAGAAACAGGATTGTGATGAGATGGTTGTTTAGTTCAAATCCTCTAGAGAGAGCAGGAAAGATTGGTTGGTTGCAGAACATAATGAGTAATACCTCCCACCGTTTCTTCAACCAGTGCTGTCAAGGTGTCCTTGTGTGAGGAGGTTACCCCACCTGTTCCACAAGATCTGTTAAGTGGATATGAAGGAGGTTGTGCTGAGCAGCAGTTCATGTTCAACATGCCACAAAGTCTGAAGCAAATTAACTGTGCATGCATCAAAGTTGTGTCTGCTATCACTTGACATCCATTTTCTACCAGACCAATTTCGGGCTAAATGACCAACCAAAGCACAACAATATTCTTGAGATTTGCCAACAGCATTTTGCACTAAACCAGAGTTTAATTACCACAAAAAGTCAGGATCTGTTCAACAAAAGTATCTTCTGATAAATGTGGAATCAAAATGGAAATGTGCTGCAGTTTTCGGGATGTGTGCATAATGAGATAAAGAGTCAATCAGCTTTTGGTTGTTTTGTTTTTTGTGGGTGAGGCACTTTAACTGTTGAGAGCTTGAAGAAATCAGGACTATAAAAACACACACATTTCTTTCACACAATCTGTCTATTGATCTGTCTCTTTCCCACCTCTAATTTCCCCCTCCACGGCATGTGTGATTTCTTTCTCCTTGGAGTGCTGCAGTGCTCGACTGTGATTGGGCATAGGGCTTCGACTGCTGATTCTCCTGCAGCCACTTCATGATTTAATCAGAATGAGAGACGCTTTGACTTTGTCATTGTTTATCTGTCTGGTCTGCTGCTTTCTTTCCTGTACATCCCTCCTTCACTCCCCCTGTATTACTCGGTGCTGTTGCTCCTCTCCGAAATTTCATCAGTGTGTTTCGGTACGTAGGCTGATGACAGATCCTTTACCACTGGCTCCTTATAAATAATGCAGGTAACTCACATTCACATCACTGTACTCAAGCACAGACAGGCACTCATGCAGATTCTAATGCAGGCAGAAGAACACACATATACACTTAGCTAACCCCTTAAGGGAATCTCACAGATGTCTTAGCACCTGGTGATCCATACCAAGATATTCTTCATGCCCAAGACCTAGTTTACAGCCCAGGTAAACAGTGTTTGTTGGGGAAACGGAGACCAATCTTGGGTAAATTGTATGCAGCGTGTTTTTGTGCTGAAGGCTCAAAAACAACATAACCGAAACCTGAAATATCATTCTGCTTGTGATGATAATGTGATGACTAACTGCAACAGATGTGCAACATTTAATGAGGTACTTTAAATGTGTTTAAAGCCTTAGTTTGGCATCATATGTAAGCTGATTTAGGTAGTGGGAACTTCCATTATACTATATCACCAAATTGGAACAAGATCCAAGATGAAACTGTCTATCAGAACCCATCCCTGTACTGCCAATGTATTTCCTTTTTAGAAAATGTATCTCTTTTTCATGGTTGACCGTATTCACTCAAGCTAACTAAATGAAAGGCCAAAGCACAGGAAAGTTCCAGTTTTCACTATTTCCATAACGACTGGCTCTTCATTAGATCAGCTATAGGGCCTCTACATTTCAATTATGTCTCAATAGAGAAAATTTCAGCCGTTGACAAATGGAGATTTTGGACAAGAGTTGCACTAAACAGTACATCTTGAATAGCAACAGGTGTTGAATCCCCAAATTGTGTATTTGAGTAAACTCGGGATACGCCCAGCTTAATCTTTGCTTGTATAGACAGCTGTGCAATGTGTAAGTAAGCCATCTGAGTCACGCACTCTGCAACAGTGCAAGGATCTCAATGTTAAACCTGGCATTGTGGTGGATGAGTAGTGTTCGTGAATACAAACCATATAATTGACATTAATATGTAGCTTGATCTACCTGAGAATCACACATGTAACAACTTCCAAGAAAATAAATGTATTTAATGTCATAAAATGTTGCTTTACAGCTAATTCCCCATTCTCATTTCAAGTTCAAGACTATCAGTGCAGAGGGGGCACCTTTTGGCCCGGGGGCAACATGCAGATGCCAATAATTCTGAGTGGAAGATGGTGACAAAAAGAACAGTTTTTGGCAAGTTTGTGGGATATTCTTAAGGAGTTGGACGGTGGAATATAGTGAATGGGAGTGTAACTTCCAGAAAATAAGGGATTGTGAATCACTTTGAGAGATAGATTAAGAGACTCCAGTTTATTATTTATTCTATTTTGTAATTACTGTGCTTCATCTTACTAAGAGTCTTTTTAATGTTACTTGTGAGTTTGTCACATTTGCATTCCATTCTGCACATATCATGTACTTTAGAATTACAGAGGCTTTGAGTAAAGTAACTGTAGCAGGAAACGACCTTGATCAGAAAATGTGATCCTGGCATCAGTATCTCTTACAATGGCTTTATTTAAATAATGACAAAAAAATTAAGATTTTATGTAACGCAAAACATTTATAAGGGCAAAAATTTAGGTGTGACTACATTATCAATGATGGCAAGCCAAAGTGCTTTAATAGACAACACATTGTCATTTGACCTTGGAGGACACCAAATGATTATGTTGAGTCAGTAAAACCTTTAGTTTGGTCCTGTTCCAATCCAACACAATTCAGGGAGCAAATGTGCTGCAAATATGGACAAAATTGCTTTCAGAAAAACATTAGCCTGGGGAAAACTTAAAGTTTCGACCATTAGAGCAAAGAGTCCTAGCAGTATCTAATTATACCATACCTCTTTCACGGCAATTCAGATAAAAAAACTTTTATATTAAAGTCAGGAAGGACAAAGAGACTTTGTACATCCTGAGTGTTTGTGAGAGCAGCCATCAGTCTTTGAATTGAGCTAACATCTAATGAGTAAGGGAAAACAATTTCTAAAATAGCTTCACTTATAAGCTATTGAAGCTACAGACTGAATATGGCTCTAACTGTAACTTTTTATCAATGTGGTCACTGTAAAGTGTCATTGTTTCATGAATGAAAGTCTTTTTTCACACTGGCAACACCTTGAAATCAAGGTTGAGAAAGTGCGACATAAAAAAGAGGATAAGTGTGAAGTGACTAAATTACTAACATCAAAGCCAGCCATTTTCATTAATAACATAACATTAACAGTGTAATCAGATCTCAGACAGAACAATACCAAAGAAAGAGGACAAGATGGTTTTAATATCTCGTGAACACACGAACACACTTCTTCACACAAAAGGCTTACAACATCAAAGTTGTGTCTCAGTGTTTTCATCATGTGGAGAGCCAGCCGCTACCCTATAACACCACCACGGTTCTTTCTTTGTTGAGATGGGGGAGATACTGGGAGGAATATTAAGACAACAGTGTCCTTCAAAAATAACCTGTCTAAACAAGTCATTTTTGATATGCTGGCCAGAAAGAATCCAGCAGTTTTCCTCTGGAAAAAAAAAAGACGTGGCAATTCCCTGTTGATCTGAGATTTAGTCCTCCCACAGGTCTGTCTCGTTGCAAAGACCCTAATGAGTAAATAAATCCTTCCAAACAAGAAACACTAAAACACAAACATAGGCATTTAAAATTCAGATGAAAAATGCTCAGTAGAAACCATCAGTTGCCATCAGTGAATCACTTTGAGTTAAGTTACTTGTCATAAAAATGACCTCAAGAAAGGCATTGCTGTTTTAGATTTAAGATAAGATGTAGAAACAACTGGATGATAAACATATAAGCATGCTCAGTTTTTAAATCCCAAAAGTCTAATTATAAGAAATTGCTGTGGACTTGGAAATATCTGCTATTTTAATGTGAAAACTTTCATTATTATTAAGAGTGTTTAGCATTATTAAGAAAACTATGCTAAGCTATTCAATTCCTGTCAATGTAATTTAATTCTGTGAGTACATATGAAAAGTCTGATGTTATCTCACCAATATTCACCTAACTGCCTAAGAAAATAAATCCTATTTTCACAAATATAGAAAGATTGCAGTTTAAACTGTAAAAACACACTTGATAAGAATCAAAACCATAATCCAGAAACTAGTTCTTTGTAAAACAATGAAGCTGGAGAATACAACTAGTTTGTGTAAAAGATGTAGGAGAAACAAAAAAAGAAGCCACTGCAGCATCTTCTCTGCCGAGCTCGTCCTCGGTGGAGCCAAACAGCAACACAAACAACAGCAATGCATACAACAGTCCGCTGGGATACACACACATACTGGATCATGTGCATACGCAAACTAGCCCCCTCTGTCTCTCTCAAACCCATATGACTACCCAGAGTAATGCTTTCCAAATATTACCAGTGCTCTATCTGCTTGCCAAGGGCTCTATCATGATGAACGGTGTTTGCCTGGTTGGAGCCCATCATCAGATACCTGGGGAAGTGTTCCGAGCTCTGAGAGGCTGTGTCCTCGAGTCCCACCTGCTCTTTGAAAAGGAACATCCTAAGGCGGAAATCACCACCGCCTCCTCTTGCAACCAAGCGGAAACCTATTCATCAGCTGATATAATGAGGCACGGCCATGCCTGCTTTACGTGTGGACCACTACACACACACACACACACACACACACACAAGCGTGTGTAGGCACACATGCACTTCCAAGCAGACCATTGCTAAATCCAAAGTGAAGCTGCATTCAACTCAAAGCGGGAGAGCTATCAGTGTGGTTTCTGGCACTGTAAAATGTGGCACAGATGAGCTTTTGGCAGTTCGCTGCAAAAGATTTTTTGTTTTCCAACAAAATTTAGTTTTGTGGCAAAGAAAACAGAGGAGAAAAAAGCTTTTAAGGACTTGACGGCCATGGATAACATTCTGAAAAAAAAAAAATCTGATTTGATTCGATTTGAATGAGGAACATGGTTCAGAAATGTCTCACTTGATCACCAGCAACAATAAAACAACATCCAGTTATTTATTTGTGTGACTGCTGATGATTTCATACAGAGCCCGGATGAATCTCCATCTGGAAGAATGTAATCAGTAGCAACAACAGACATCAAAGTACTTCTTTTCAAACGAAAGAAGTAAATTTTTTGGTCTCTTCTCGTGTACCCCCTTATAATACCTGACAAATGCCTGTGTAGAAATAGAAATTTACAATGATTGTTTGATTACAATATGTTTCTTTATTAGTAAAACTATATGGCGACGTTGCAACTGATGTATTGCAATATCAAAAGAATGTCACAAAGGAGGGAATGAATGGGTACGAGACTGGGTGATATATACCACTATCATATATTTTTGGCTGAATGGTGTTATACAAGCTATCTTGGTAGGGTTAAATGTTCACTTGTAGTGCAAACAACAAATCTCAGCCATTTTTAAAGCATTTGGATTCTTATTCCCACGAATGTATGAGCATACAGAGCAGAATACGGCCTGCTCTAAACAGAAACTATATTGTAGCCTGTATATCTAGGAAACCGATGTACCCTTCACAGTTAACAGCTGTAACTACAACATCGATGCTCCATATTAATCCAGTAGCCTAATACTTGTGAGAACTACAGCCGTCAATTAATCAGACCAGGTCAACTCAAAGTTAATCTCTCCACGTAACCGTGTACATTCCCACATCCATGCGCTTTCCTGTAATGTACATATAGTGAAGAATTCTGTTCAAATTTTCTTTTTGGAATATCTGCTTTACTCAAACACACACTCCCCCTTTTGTCAGCGAGTCATGTGTCTGTCTAGAGCAGTTAAATAAATGTTTGCTGTTTTATCTGAATTTGTCGTGCTGGGTGAGCTCTACAGACGTGTAAGCATCTTAATGATTAAAAGAACCTTTACATGACATGTATGTAAATGTAGGGCAGAGAATACGTATGTAAGGATACAGGATACACATCCACAAGGATGTGGCAGGTGGAGCTTAAAGTATGCTGGACAGGTTAACGCTGTAAGCTGCGAGCTGTGCCTCACAGGGGACAGCAACAATAATCCTTCATGAGCAAAGCGCAAAAAAGATAAGAATTATCCAGAGACTTCACATTATTCAGTCTGGAAATCGATCTTCAAAGAACATCACTCCATGCTAGGAGGCCCCAGGTCACTATTTCATAGTGGGTTTTTTTTGCGTTAAGCAGGGCTCCGTGAGAGCCACAGAGTTTTTGAGGCCCCACCATCATCCTCCCAAGCAAATGGGACAGACAGACACACCGTCCCTGCATGGCTGGCTTTATGGGTTGGAAGAGAACCTCGAGCGGTCCAAAGTTCTATAGGACTGAATTCTTAATGGATTCTTTTTATTTCCTGCCACTTACTCTCAGCTGGGTTCAGTTTACAAAGAGATTCCCTCAAGATGAAAAAAAAAGCAAAACACTGGATCAAAATAGTTTAAAGCGTTTTTTTTTTTTTTTTACTGTTATTACCATTTTTTTCTCCATTTGAAACTCCACAGCAACCTTAAACGACCTGCAGCACAGGGGCTGACTGACATTAAAACCTTCCATCTTGGGACTCCTGAATCTGAACATGACAAAGCTGATGCCACATATGAAGACTTGACCTCATTTGAGACCCATAAAGTTGACTGAAAACTGAGCACTGCAAAGTGAATAAAAGTCAAGTTAATGTCATCAGTTCTTGGTTTCTCTTTAATACACCTTTTTTTTATATTTATATTTTGATTTTAGAGAGTCTCAAGAAAAGCATTCTTTTTTTCACCTGCTCAGCTTATTTATATTTCATCTACAAGGCTGCTTAGCAAGTTTGGCTTTTTGCAGTGGTCTTTGCAGGAGTTGTTAGGCCTCTATCATGTCTCACTTTTTGGTTTGACATCATTATAAATGGACGATAATGTAATAGTGAAACACGCTACACAGGTCATTTGTGGTTTGTATCTCATTGATCTACACGCAGAAGCAAAGACAGGAAAGATTTGGATTGCTAGCAAGTAAACATGCATGTTATGTAACGTTGCAAATAATTTATAAGAATAGAAAGGCATTAAGCACTTTTATTGGGCCTTGAAGATACACAATGTTTTCTTATACCGTTTAAGGTAAACCTAAAATAAAAAAAAACTCCATAGGACACCTTTAAGCGCTCAATATCAAATTTTTAAAACCAAATTTTTTCTGTCTGAAACATTGCAAATTAATAGAGAGAAAAATAAATGAGCAAAAAAATGAGTAAAAATGAGTATGGTTCCCCTCCTTACATACCGAGCACCTTTACACATCAGCGCATCAGATTTTTCCTCCATGCAAAGGAACGTGACACAAACTGTATGTTAAATTTGTTCTCTGTCTTTACTCATGTCCCACACAGCAGGTATACAGGAGCCTTGAGCCTGTATCTGGAATGCTTTAAAGAACAGGCAAAGTATTCCTTCTCTGGTGTATTTGCATCTGTTCTCATGTCAACAACCTCATACTAACAAAACACAAGGTCAGCAGATAGATATTCTTACAATCCCAATTTTATTGTTAGCAGTCAACTGTATCAACTGTATCTACAAATAGCCATAAATTCAATTTAATGACACTACAGCTGGAACTTCACATTGATCTCTGGTGATGTAGTGAGTGTGATTTTAAAATCTATTGTTCTACACGTGTCACCCACTGTTTGCTTTTTATTGAACTGTCTGCATGAAAACCACTTATCCTACACTGTTCCTGGATTAAGCTTGAATACAAATTTCCGCCTGAAGCTGCAGCCACATCGTCAGCGTCTGGATAAATATTGATGATGATATTGACACACTTACAACACCAGCTCACATCATCCAGATTCATTTTACAGTGTAACTCTCTGGAAAGGGTGGGAATGAATAAAATTAAGCATTGCTGTGAAAATCATAAACCCACATGTCAGGACTGGTATCCATATTAGCTTTAATTCTAATCCTGATGCGGGAGTTCTGGAACCTCCAGGCAGAAGGTCTATGGTTCACACCAGCAGGGGAGTCACACCATGAGGCCGGGCTTCTCCTAAAGGCAGTTCAATGATAGTCAATGGTTGGGCTCTAGGATGCTTATGGTGTAGTGGATCAAAGATGTGGAGCTGAAGGGGCTCTGCAGGTCCCCTGCAGGGGCTGTGATGGGTTAGTAGAAAGGATTTGGGGTCCCAATCAATGAAATACCACATTGCTTTTATAGCTCCAATGAAAGCAGAGCATTTTCTCATGAAACTACTTTTTCTTCTAATGTTCCTTCTAATGTTTGGTATAGTCTTGAATATTGAATATTTTCTTTTATGTTGTTATTGGCTTGTCTTAATACAACGCTTTTATTACATTCTGTGAGAAGGTTGATTTCACAACTTTATGAAATGCCGAATGGCGTGAAAATGAAACTAAAAGTTGACTAAAAGCTGAATAAATAAATCGTTATTTGATTAATCTTAGTGTTGCTTCAAACAGTGATATGTAGACAGCTGGAAAACATTTGTTAATAGTACATTCACTCTTTAAGGCCTGGATGCAAGGTGCTCAGGAGCACTTCCTGCTTACCTTTCCTGAAAAAGGTGCCATGACCCAGCACTTTTGCTAATGTTTCAATGACAAGAATATCTCAAAAGCACATTTCTACTTTGACCACTGTTTTTATATAAATCAGCTTTACCCCCTTACCTCTGTATTACCTATTGTCAGTCTACTACTTGTGTGACATTGTTTTCCCACCATGAGCACCAAATAGGACACTTGCCCTCATGTTGTCAATGGATGAGCCTGTCGCAACTTTTTCTGATAGCCATACTGCAGAAAGAGGTCGGTGTACGACACAGTCTGTCAGTACAAGGAATATTACAGTCTTGTGAAGGCGCTACTATCAGAGGATGCCGAGTGCGAGACCGGTTTTCTCCTTTCAGGAGGTTCAGGGAGACGATTTGCCCAGCAAAGCTTCTGAGTAATCTGTGGAACTGTCTGTGGGAGGTTTTCATTCTATCAGACTGCCTGAGCTGTCCCATTATTCACATAATCACAATCAACATTTAGTGCCTGGCCGATCTGTTCATTCAAATGGGCTTTCCTGTCTTTGCCCTGATCATTCCTGTTTGACACATCATAGCCTACAGCTCAGGAAAGAGCAGCATTTTTAACTTCAAGCACTGGGTGCAGCACTTTTCTTCTAGGCTGCCGCGTACACTTTCCTCTCATTGAGAACAATTGAAAAAAATAAAATAAAATGCTGGTGTAGATTTATGTTGGCACAAGCCTAGACTCAAGTACTGTTTCATAATATTCTGCTAATCAAACATACCGTCCTGCTGTGCTTGCCAAATGTTTGCCAACACTACAAATGCCGGAGCCAGTCTTCCACAGTCAGCCTCAATGTTTTCTCGTCTCTCATTCAACGATCAACATAATAATAAATTACACTCTAATAACGTTAAAGCTGTTGCATTATCATACAAACACTAACCAACACCAAGCAGTCTAGAGTAATGGAGATGGAAATACAAACATGGGAAACTATGAGAAAACCTTTGTGAACACAGGGAGAAATAGCCATACTATTCTGAGATTTTAGGAGTTATCCTGCTGTATCCGTGAAGCCACTGTGCTGTCTCACAGCCGTCATATTGAATATACCTTGACATAGAGCCTGGAGGGCACTTAGATTTAGTTCTATTAGCTGTTTAGCTTAAGAGAGGCTGACTTGCAGGCTGTCAGGCAGAGCTGCACCTCCCACATGTATAAATCTGACAAATGTCAGTCGTAGTTTACTGCCGTTATGTTGTCAGGTGGCTCTGCTTACTGGGAGATTTGCATATATGGGTTTTATGTAGGTTGGAGATTTAACAGAGAAAAGAGTTGGCTTCTGTATTTCATCTCCTTGCAGAGCAATTGGTTTAGAAAATGAGTTTGTCCACAGCCTAGGTTTAATTGGAATTAAACATAAATGAAATGGTGAACCTGTCTTACTGTTAGATCAACTGAATTTATAAAAGTCTGTCAAGGTAATCATATTTAAAAAAAAGGTGTCATGTCTATGTAAATGTGCAAAATGGCTGATGTGTAGATGTGTGCAAAAGTCCGTTGCTGCTGGCTGTAAAAAAAACCTGTATGTGCACATCTGCTTAAATTCACTCATTCTGCAGAAGGTCTGTGCAAACATGTAATTAGCTTTAGGACAGAGGACATCATCACCTCATTTTTCACCATACCTGTTGCTGTCTGGAATTATCTTTCACATATGCCCTCTTAAGAGAGGCATGGAATGTATTATCTCTTAATGCAATATCGTTTGCTCACGCAAATGACCTCAGTCACAAACCAGAAAGTAGATAAAAGTCATTGTTCAAGGAAGACGTGATAAATTAATTGCACCAGGTGCTCACATTTATTTCTGATGTCCCTGCATTCTTGTAAATCTCTAATTAACACTGTTGATCCCTGTGCGTTGCTGAATTAAATCAGAAGATCTAAGGGACGATTCCTAGCCTGTTATTGATAATGGGCTTCAATTAATTGAGTGCTCTTGAAGCATCAATCTTGCCTCGGTGGCAAACACCTGTGAGTAATTAAGCATCTTGTGCTTTCAGTCAGAAGTATGGCTCCCCTGCTGACATATTCAAAGATCAGAAATACATACTGTAGAAAAAATACTGAGAGGACAAAGCTTTAACACAGTTTCTGCAACAAAGATTCATTATGCGATCGTGCATCACGTCTGAATATCAGCTATTCGTATGATAATCAGTTGAAAAGGAATTAAACATCTCGATGTCTAAATACGTGTATATGTACTTTATGTAAAAGACTGAACAAAACTTAGCAAGATACTATTCAATGCAAAATATGCCAAAAGAAACATTAAAGAATGTCTGCATCTATTTTGATAGGAGCCATGATATTTTTCTGTCCTTGACGAAGAGCAAGCCATGCCCCATATTTCAAATGGTCATATTCTATGTCAGCTTCACTACAGTTTGTTTCGAACATCATGAACCATGATTCTTCATAACATTCTAAACCACACCTAAGGCTGAGCAATATGTCCAGTATTTCAGACAGGGTGGCAGTATTCAGGATATACTGGTGTTTTATGTGTAGGCTGGTGTTTTATATCAATATTCACAAGGACTATAGAATACACGGGATCTGTATTCTACCCCCTATCACACCATCTCTGGGCTAAAATGATTTTTCTTACTAATAAACATTTACTTTACTTTTCTGTTACTGTTGTTAGTCAACAAAATGAGTCAAAAATATTAACTAAAACGGTACCGGTTAAGACGATATCAACCAGCAATCACTGTTTGAGTTTTTGATCGTTAATGCGTGTTAGATGAGAATATCAATTCACATGCGCAGTTCACAGAGAACTCACCCCCCATCACCCCTGCAGCTGCAGCAGAGCTCGTGGGGCTGTTCTGGTGACAGTCTTCCATGGAATTTAGCAACCATTTGTCCAACAAAAGACTACGAAGAATGCTATTTGCTTTTGTAAGAAGAATATGCAGACAGAGTCACTAAACTGGCAGAAACAAGGAGGAATTGTGAGCATGTGCAGCTCAGCTTGTTGCTCACAAACACAGGAGGAAAGGTGAACCATGATTATGAAGAAATAAACACACTGACACAGCTTTAACGGGGGAAAATTAGTGTGAAATTACAATAGTATAAACAGTATTGTCTGATTTCATATCTCATAAGAAAATAGTGATATTGAAAAAAAAAAAGAAAAAATGAATAAACTGCCCAGCCCTAACTTCACCCATCTTGAAAAAAGAATATTGAACAGAGGTCTAAAGTGAGGTACGAGCTGTGAGCCCCTTGGTGTCGCTTATACAGGCACTATAGATGGGACTATGACCATTATCCAACTCTTTTTCATTTTAATACCAAGTACAGAATTCCACAGGCAGACATCCTGCTTAAGTGCTTAAAATGACCTTTGAGGTAGTTTCTGCAGTGTGCTTCTAGATTCACATTTTACCATTATAACAGCAACATAAACCGATCCTGAAAGAATAGAAAACATGCTGTTTCTTATCCACTCGACAGTATCACCATACAATGTTTGTTGATATAATTTCATAACAAATAATGTACTTTTAATCCATGAAAAAGATTAAACAAATCAAAATGTCTTTGTAGCATATTGTGCCATTAGAAATGTATCTGTAACGTGTAGCTGATCACTTTCCAGAGCCACAGGCCTCATTTCTACTCCTGATCATTGGCTAGAAAATTAAAGTCCTAAAAGCTGACTTCCATAAAGGTATACTCAAACAGAGACATGTCAATCCACTTTTCTCTGCAGCTGGGAATCATTTGAAGAAGCAATGCAGTGGCCTGAATCACCACCACAAACCCCAGGAGATGGAGTGTCTCTTTGAGTTAGGCAGATTATTGTACACTGGTTGAGAGATGGATTGGGAGGAACAGTCATATTAAGCCATGGTAGAGGTTTGGGGAAGGAGGGAGCACTCAAAGCACCAAATGACGTGACAGGGTTCGCTTTCAGGACGGCAGGAGAAGACAAAAGGATACTGAGGGATAGAAAACAGTATAGCCAGAACAGAAAATGGAAAAGGACAGAAAAGTACAGCAGGATAACAGTATAAAGTTTAAAAAAAATCTAATTTAACACAAGACCTACATGAAGAAGTGAATCAATTGAAAGGACATCTAGAGAGAGTATTACATTTTAGAAATACAAACTTTTTTGATGGGGAAACCGCTTTGAAAACAGATAGAGTTTCAATTGGTGTCAAGAGAAATTAGTTTTTTCCTGAATGAGTTATTTCAGATTTAGGCCTGATTAAAAAGGCACATATTAATGACAGGCAGAGCATGTGATTCACTTCCCTGAGGTGTCACATGAGGTGTGACAAAGTGTAATGAAACAAAAAGCTTGGTAGGAAGGTAGACTGAGGAGATGTGCGATTTTTTAAATAATGCAGGCTTTTACAGTGGAAAAAAAGATTCAGATGTCAATTATCCTATTCTGCATTGTAAGATTTGTTTACATTGGCACACAATGAATAACATACAGACTGTTGGGCCCTAGTAGAAACAAGACAAGTGGGGTGAATTTGTCCAAAAGAAATGAAAATGAGAGGACACGAATGAGCAGCATAGGAGCTAAGGGATGGAGAATGAAGCGGATGAGTGAATAACTAGTGAGGGCAGAAGGAGGGAGGAGAGGGAAGACAGGGAGACAAAGCAGAGGAGCAGAGGGGGAAAAGGAGAAGAACATGCAGATGGCTTGGAGAGCTAGGTTGAGGCTCCGGGGACACAGTAGAGAACGGGCTGGGAGAGGTACTGTGTAGCTGCAGGGATGGTTGCTCCATTGCACAAGAGATGGAAGTCACTTTGTGCGCTCTGAGGCCTAAAATCCAGTGTGTGTGTCAGTTGGGGAAGGAAGAGTGTATATTCCCAGTCACTGAAGAGACCCTGGCCAAACACTGGTGAGAGGATCCATGGCAAATGACCCGGCAGGAAAGAGCTGCGTTTGAATATGGTCTCCCAGCATGTTCATTTTTGCAAGTGTGTGTGGTTTCTTTTTTTTCTTTTTTTTGCATAATACCACTGTAGCTGCTCTTCTGAAGCAATTACCGAAGCTCAAACAAGCAGTGTTTGTTTACCATGAAAGTGACCTGTCACTCAGGATTTCAATTATCATCCTCTCTCCCAGTGAACCTGAGCTCACACACTGAAGAACAGCACCCTGTGCCTCACACAGATAAGGCAGCAGACGTCACCGGCTCCGGCCACAATGGATATGACTACTTCAAACTAGATAAGACGAGCATTAAACATACGATACCGCAAGAGTTGCTGTTATCTGTCAGGGGAGTTGACATCTTTATACCAGGTAACAAAAACAGAAAATAATCAGAACAATGAGTAAAGAAGTTTGATATATGTGACAGTATTATCTTCATAACTCACGTCACTGTCTGTAACTCTATTATTGGTCTATCTATGTGTACTGTCCCTCTTTTTTTCAAGTTCAAGCTTTGCGTTTTGGCTCATTACAAGGGATTTTGAGACAAATTTTTAATGTCAGGCAATTTCAATTTATCTCAGCCAGCACTGACAGTTTACTGCTTAACTCTGTTAACATGCTTGAAACATTTACATAGACGGGGTGGAGCATGTACTCGGATCCTGAATTAAAGTAAAAAACATTATTTTATCTCTGTAAAAAATACTCCGTTACAAGTAAAAGTCTTGCATGAAAAATAAGGACATGGGTATTAAGAGCAAAATATAGTGTAATTCTAAAAGTAAAAGCACCGATTCTTTCCCAAACAAAAATAGATGAATAATTTGTAGTCCACATGGTTTCTCAGAAGTTAAAGCTACCTCATGATGGACAGTGTTGGTTGCTAAAAGCACATCAGCTTTTGTTAGTTTCACTATGGAAACTCACTTTATGGGGAGCATGCTGCTGAAGTCAAACTTGGTAGATTGTTTGTCATCTAGACATAGGGGTTAAGTTTATCCAAGTCAGCCCAATATCTTGGGATGTGTGTGCACTCTCATTCTGTGTGAACCCAAACATAACCAAGTCCGTTCCGTGTCCTCAGCTGTTGAGCATTCTGCGGCCAGCTGCACCATAGTCACCATTTTATATATACAGCATTTTTCAGGGTGTGATAATTGATCATGAAGATTTGCATTCCCCCCAAAATGTCAGTTATTTTAGTTTTTTTATATAATTACACTGTTTCTAAATTACACTGTCAGATTATTGCATTAACTTTTATTTTATAGGTGGAATTGGTAAAGGTGACTTTAAGTTTTGGATAATTACATGCAAGGACGGTAGCAATTTTTTCTTAACCTTTCCATCCCCCACCTCTTGGGAAGAGAGAAGAGGACAAAGATCTTGGAGTCACAGTTTGGCCCTGTTCTAACGCCGGTGATAAAGTGAAGGAATACAGAACAACAAGAGATCAAAAACTCACTAAGTCTTTCTTAAGTCAGATAATTACACCAGGGCCATGCATAGTGCATCAGAAGGGTAGGATCTCAAGGTTAAAAAACAAATGGCCGTAGGGAATAAGACTTTAAAATGCAATATCTCAGTATCTCCCTCTTTCACTCCTTGGTGGGTCTCCATCTCCCCATCTGACCATTCACTTGCCCCTCCCTCTTCATTTGGAGAATATAAAAAATATTCTAAATTTGAGAAACAAATACTAACAACCCCTGTACCTTGTTACCAATACAGCAGACATGTCGTAAAAAAGAGAAGTAAAATTAGGCTATAGAAAACATTAACTTGAGCTTACTTTTGTGCAAATTAGCAAAATTTGCCAACTTTGTATTGCAAAAAACATAAGTGCACATAATACTGTGGTAATCCAGTAATAATAATCTCACTGACAAGTAAAAGTCCCTTCTTTGGGAAGTTAAAGAATTTATGGCATACTGTTTGAACCGCAACAACCCAGATGTGAGTGTCAGGAATGATGAAGCACATCACGGATGCCGCCAGGTGACAGGTCATCAAGCCGCATAAAATCACTGATGGCAGGCAGGTGAATTTATTTTTAGACTGTATTTAAAGCAAAATTATAGTTAAACCTAAGTGTATGCCATCATATCAAAAGGAACCAATGAACAGCAAAGCTTACCAATAAATACAGTGGAGTAGAAAAATGCATAATTACTTTTTAAAAAGAAAGAGGAGTGGAAGCACAAGATGCAAGTCCTTAGTAAAGTTTCAAACTTTAGCTTATTGGACAATAGGTCACAAACTGCACAAATACATCGTTTTCAGTATACCACGATGTGTGAAGAATTCTACCAACATGCAATGTGAATTTCAGAAAGCTATACCCATGTCAAGGGAGTGAGAAGAGGTTTACTTGTTTTGTGATGAGCTCCTCATTAAAACTGAGGACTACCACCAGCTGCCTGTGAAACACTAAAGAAGTAGGCTTCATTTTCAAGAAACGTGTCAATGCCAATTAGCAGTGTAGCTATAATTTGTACATACACACACAAACATATTCAAGGACAAATTAAGTAGAACCGAGTTAAGTCCTAACTGCAGTTCCACTGCAAGCAAACAGTTTAGCAGCGTTAAGTCATTAGTAAGTAATTTTCTTCACAGCGAGGTCGCATGTTGACCATTTTAGAAGACAAATGCTCCATAAAGTGGCCTTTAGTGCGAGATTCTAATCACTTGCCCAGACAAACGCTTACCGTGTAGGAAATGACTGCAGATGAGTGAGCAGCAAAAGGGGCGAAACAAACAAACGGCAGAATTACCAACATGAGCAATAAGCAACCCGCGCCTTCCAACCAGCTGTAAGTAATTCACTTGAAGAGCAGTGACTAATTCACACAAAACGGTATCCATCGCTGAGATCTTACACTGCTATGCAGCACACTTGAATAATTTGACTGTTTTGCATGAAAATGACTGAGCCCAGAGAATGCAAGACAATCTCCCACAAACTACATATTGAGTGTTAGATAAAAATGTAAATGATTTGGATTAAATGGCGTGGATGTAATCACCACATCAGTCTCATCTAAAGCAGGTCAACTCAAGCAAAACACACTCTTGTAATCCACCTCCGCTTTTTATAATACAAACATTATTTCACACAAGAAGCTGTTCTTTTGGTCTCTACAATAAATTCAAATTGGAAGGCATCTGCGTCTTTACACAATTAGCCGATGGATTCCTTATACATTAAAACTAGATATTTCATGAACACATTCAGTCTTCAGGTGGAAGTAAGCCACTTATCAAGAGAATAATGACTGTTGGTCCCCTACATTTCCATCCTCAATGGCATGGAATGCCTGAGCTGTGAAGATCACATCACTCACTTTCAGCTGATCTTTTTTTGTTTCAAGAAAAACAGGCTATTCAGCACCATTCAGCACAACATCTCTGTCAGGGACAGTCGTGAGCACCTTGTAACAACAAAAACAAAAGCTGGCAACAAGCTGTCACAAACATTACACCTGACATTTCGTCCCCATCCAGAAGTATGGCTTTTAACTTTAAAAAAAAAAACGAAAAGTGCGGCCAGTTGTTCTGGAAAGGGGTGCCAATAAATACGTGGAGATCATTCTTTCAGTGAGCACACACCTGGCTGCCTGTGGGGGCTTGACAAATGGGGAATAAAAGACTGGACACATACCAAATGCATCAAAAGTTAATTTTCTGATATGCTGGTGAGGTTGATCATAGCTGTGGGATTACTCTGAGATGCTAAAAAGTGGCAAGCAGCGGTGGAGTCTTCAAGTAGCAGTACGAAAGAGCAACACAATGAGCGCAGTTCAAAGATGCCATCTGTAATGTGAACAAAAATGCTTTTGCAGAGAGTATATGTGAAAAACATTAGCTTTTCATGTGATGCTGTGATCGCGAGAGTGGGACAGATGGAGGACAACCTGAGAACATAACGTCTCTTGTGTGTGATGGCTGCAGAGCTATAAAACCCCAGCCCCAAGATACAAACAATCTATTTAAAGAGAAAATTGTAAATAACAGTAACAGAACTGGCAGCATTGCTATGCATCATGCCAGCAGGCGTTGGAACAGCGCTGGGACCAGATGGAGTCTCAGATCAAGAGAAAGCTCTGGGTCCCTGCTAGCATCAGTGACACCTGTAACGTAGGTGCTAAAACAAAAAGGTCAGCAGCATCCATCCATCCGCACTGTTCTGGTTCTCCGTGGAAATCTTGTGGGATGAGTTTGAAAACAATAACACGGCTGATAACTTCCCCGAAGCAGCTGTTAGGGTCGTTACTCCCTTTGGATGTTAGAATTAAAGCATTCTCCATAGTCAGCGACTTATGGTAGAATGGTGACTCAATGATGCAAATAGGTCCTGTTGTGCTGAGATGCTAATCATGAATGCCAAGGGCACCGTGTCACTCAATAAATCCAAGCTACAGGAGCTCCTTTTTGTTTTGATGGTATGAAATGACCATGGAACATTAGAGGGAAAAATGCTTGTTTCTCTCAAAGGAATATATCATGTGAAGGACATCTTGCTTTTTTAACCAGTATGTATATTTCCTTCACTGTTGCTGATGTTGTTAAAAAAAAGAAAAAATTTAAACGTCAGCAATTCAGAACTGCAGTTTATAGTTCACAGCACAAAGATGTTTACACTGTAGATTGTCACTTACAGCAAGTCTTTTCAGGGGCACTATGCACCAATAGCAATTAAATTGCCCACTCTTGCTTGGAGACGGATATTTGTCAGATAAAAGGAAATGCTATTTAGAGCCATTTATATAAAAAACTGATAAGTATATCTCATAGATCTGAGCTGAAACCAGTCGGTAATATGAAACAAAGACATCAGATCAGTCTCAGATCACATAAAAGTTTCCTCATTTCTGAAATCCGAACAAAAAAACTTGAATCTTAATTGGGTAAAAAAATAAATCTGCCAATCGCTTTGCCCTGGCATAAAGCAAACTAATGTCCTTGAAATTGACAAGGCTTTGAATAATACCAGGTTATTGAGAAGCCATTTCTCGTTAAGCTGCTAGCAAACCTTGAGGATTTATGACTAGATAAAGAAAGAGAAGATGTGATATCTCACAATAAAGCATATGATGCAAAGTGCATTTTGTGACTTCATGTTTTCTGGTGAGAACAGTGATCAGAGGGTGAGCAGCTCGTGTGCCTCGGTCAAACAGACGGCTGCGAGAGAGGCTGGACTGTCATTCAGCCGATCATTCAGTCAGACAGAAAGCTGGCAGCACACTGTGTTGTGCTAGCTGTCGATCTGAGCTCATTCTTCACCCTCTGGTCAAACAGTTGAGCTGACAGAGTGGAAATGTATAATCTGACAACTCGCATGACACAGGACAGAGAAGGGGCTGCTCGGCTATCTAATCTCAGTAAGAGAATAGTAGCAGAAAGAAAAGATGGTCTGAGCGGAGTAAGAGAACATGAAAAATGTAGCCTGTCCATAGAAAGTTTGCATGAGTGACTCAGCATCATTTAACTTGTGTGATTAATCAACAGTCAGGCATAGAAGCATGGGTATAGAAAGAAGATGATTCACACTGAGCATTTAAAGTGCCAGTTGCTATTTAACGTCACATTACCATCCAAATTAAGCAGTGATTACTGCATATACACAAAGAGTCCGGCTTAAATCTAATTAATGGGATGGTTCTAATTATGAAATTGCTTGGCTGATTATATGGTACTTATATTATCATTAGTTTATTCTTTTCTGAGGTGTCTTTGCTGGTAGTGGTGATATGAAAAGTCCAATTTGATGTAGAGATAAAGTTTCTCAGAGAATCTTCCTGAGTCATAGCTAAAGCATATTTTCGGATCTGTTTTGTAACAGGTATATTTATTTTTTCAATCTGGTGACAATTAATCAGTTTCCTGCTGTGTTTACTTCTCCTTTTCACTCACTTAGGCCTCTTGTTAAGATTAACCTATTAAAACAACTTAGTTAGGGTCTGGAAAACATTCCGACTCATCTCAAAATTGATGATCCCACGACGTCTACTTCTCGTTGGAAATCTTTTCAAGTTTACAGGGTGTGAAAGATATGAAACAGTGTGCGGGCACAAAGAAATCTCTAAATGAAAACCAATTACCGCATCCATCTGCCCAAACAAAGACTTTGTTGTGTGCCTATACCACGATTTACCACACTGGAGGCTTTATCAGGACTATGGCATTCAATTAGTTTAAAAACAAATGAAATGCCATTAAATGAGTAGCTAAGAGTGGATATGAAGGGTGAAGTGTGCAATATTACAGCCATGTACTCGTGGAGCTACATTTGCAATTTTCATGAACAATGCTCAGAAATATAATTTGGTGGGCATGACGTGCAAAAAACTCTAGCATGCAATGACTGTTTTACTTGGTGTCCTCATTTCCAGGACCCTTGGTGTAACACAAGGAACAGGGCACCACTTTGCTTCATTTCATCTCAGTAGTTGAGGTGCCAAAGCCAAACCAAGAAAATTAGGTAACTAAATACAATAAACTGTGGAACCAAAACCTAAGAGTGTGTAAGACTACGTGAACTAACCCGCCCTTACCTCCTGAAACATGCTTTGAAACCCCTTTATGCTGCCAAATTCTTTGCTCTTAGTGTAGCCAAAGTCACGGCACCAACGCCAAAGGACACGTGTGAGAGAAGCTGTGGTATTTGATGCCCTGGGAACAAGAACAGACTGAGACCACACACAGTGACACATTAATTTTCTTTTTACTTTCAGCTTATGAATGTGTGTCTGTGTTTGAGTATACCAGGAACATAGCCGAGAGTATATGTGACTTTTTTTTTCTACTCAGGGTCACTTTGCCTGAAGATGTTTGTATTTTTATTTTATTATTTTTCTTCCAGGCTCAAACTCTACTTAGGCTCTGAACCAATTTAACACAGATCAGCAACATAGAGAGGAGCTTGACAGAGTCACTCAAATCCCTGTCTGCACTATATTGGGGACAGTGAGAGAAAAATTAGGGTGAAAGATGGAGAAGAGGAAAGCAGTTTGTGAGGAGGGAGTGAGAGGTATGGGGGGGGGGGGGGGGGGGCAGGACTGAGGGTGAGCAATGTGCTCCTACCTTTTCTGGAAAGGGGTGCCAAGAAAAAAGTAGATACATTTTTTTGTTGCTATTTGAAATATATCCACAGTGAAATCATTCATGATCTCACCTGTTAGCAACTGGAATCCATCTTTGAGAAAAACATATTGGATCAGTGAAGTTCTTAAAGTTAAAGCCAGAAGCATTGGCAGCCACATGTGCTATATTTTCCTATCATGCACCCATTAAGCTAATGAAGTGATTGCATAATAAAGTGGATGGACCAAATGACTCAATTTGTCACCGGTCGATTTTTTTCAGTTCTTCAGATGCCTTTGCCAACAGCTTTTTAAAAAAGTTAACAGTACTAACCTCAACAGTGTGAATAATGAGCACCAAAAAAAATGCTGTGACATGTGTTAACTCCACATGAGATGAGCGAGAGTTCAAAAAGGAACCTTAGATGTTTATTAATTACTTGAATAACAGGGAAGAGAGATCAAGTTTGTTCATTTTCGGGGTAGAATGAGAAGAGGCTGAATCCTAAGCCGTTTTGTCATTTTCCATTATCAATACAGCCGGATGCGTCAGACGGGCAAACATACATCAAAGGCTAAAGATCCAAGAGGCTTACTGTGGCGCCACAGAGTACAGCTCATCGCTGAAAAGGCAAAGTGATAGGCAATGCCAGTGTTTTGACAAGCATGTCAAAATCTCTTATTCAAGAATAAGCATCCTCTTTCAGAAGATATTACTTTGTTTGTGTCCAGACAGAATTGTGAGTGTTCTTTCCCGTTAATGTATGTACGTCTGTTTGTTCAGATCCGATTGTTTGGTTTTTTGTGTGTTTAAAAGTCCTCTAAATAGATGTGTGGGTGGTCTGATAGTGAGGTGAAGTGGCAGAGAACAAAAACCAGACCAGTGAGAGATTAAGCCTTTTCTATGAAATTCAAAATGGAATCACATATGCAGGATACTGCAAATACAAACGATAATCTAAAGTCTATTCTATCCTTCTAAACAATAGTCTGACACAGTCTCACTACAGCTCCACAAAAGCGGGGGGGTGGGGGGTGGGGGGTGGGTGTGGCAGTGGCCAAAGAGAAAACTGATGTTTATGAGGTGCCGGACCGGAGCGGGACCAGGGCGGGACATCTCTATCTGGGACAGGGCATCCATTTCATACAGAAAATACATCCAAAGTAATGAATGTGTAGGGAGGAAATCAACTTAATGAGGGAAGACCCACGTGACCACTGAAAGGGAAAATGAGTAAGAAGGTGTTGGGGGAAAAAAAAAAAAGAGAAACTGGAGTAGTAGTAGTGCTCGTTAATAAGCCCAGTGTAACAAATAAAGGGCTGTCAGGGGAAGTCTGGAGGATGTTAAGAGTGTGTTTGTGTGTGTGAGCGGATGTGTCACACCTGGCAATCCAGCCTGGCTTTAGTTCTTGTTAACCTAACAGAGAGTTGGATGCCAACTTCTGAACCAGTGATGCGTTATATGACCCGAAATACTTTACAACCTTGCTGAACCGGTTCAGTTCAACTGTGTGTTTTCTTAAATGTATCAGTGTCGTATGAAGCTGATTTGTGTTCCTTAAAAGAAGAATAATTACAAAATGTCGGTCCACATTAAATTAACACACACGCAACCTCTTCTATGATTTTACTCCAAGGATGTGGCATTGTAGAAATACAAGAGTTTCATGAGCTCAAATGAAGGAATAATTGTCACACCATCACAACACCAAACAGTCACCTAAATTCTGAGGGAATGAAATTTAAAACAAAATTATATATTTTTTCCTTGAGGTTTTGCCCCCCAAAAAAGAGAACGACTCAAAGACAGAGATCATCAACACTCAGGCAGGCACAAACACATGTTTGATCTCTCTAAAAGCATCTTGCTGCGAGTCCATACTGTACAACCCCTGCGTGAACTCAAGTCAAAAGTTGATCTTCCTTGTAAGTGCCATGTGTTTGTGTGACCGAGTTAATGGCTGCAGTCACAGGAGGGAGCAGAGTGTTAGCAAGCAATAAGATGGACGGTAGAGGGTCAGCGCAGCCAAGCTCTACTCACACAGAGTACTGCAGAGACAAAGGCAAGAGGGGCAGAACTGATGGCTAAAGCAATAACCACAGCTGCCACACAAAGAGTAATCTGACTGGCTGAGGCAGCTCTTAGAGGGAGAAACAACAAACATAGAAGTTGAAATGATGGATGGCAAAAAGCGATAGATAGAAAGGAAAAGACAAAGGAATGCATTTCAATCCTGATTCATCTTTCTTTCCTTTTTTAATCGAGCAAAAAATATAACGTTTTGATTATGTTTTATCATGTTTTTTCCCCTGTCACTTAGTTTCACTCAAGTCACCTGTTTCTGTTCCACAGCTGCATGTCATCACTAATCACTTCCCCACAGTATTTAGTTTCCAGGTTTCCCTCACTCGTTGCTGAATCTTCACCTTACTCCCATGGTTCTTGTTCATGTTTGTCAGGTCAGGTTTTGCCTCTTGTTTCGTTCCATAGTCTTTGTCTAGTCTTGTTTATTCATTTGTTCACAGTTTAGTGTTTCTTGTATCTGGCTCAGCCGCACTTTTTGTTCCGTGTTTTGTTAATCTTTTGTAAATCTTGTTCATCGAAGTTCTGCATCTGGGTCCTCCCTTCCGCACCACGAACCATGACAAAAAAATAAATAAAAAATTGTTTGCATTCATTCAGGAAATAATGATACTTTATGATTTTAGATGGCTTGTCACAGTCAATAAAAACAGAGACTGTGACCATTTTGTATGTTTGTTAAAAATGTTTTTATTCACCTGCATGAGACAAGATGTCATATTGGTCTCTTCTGCTTGCAGTCCTGTCACCTGCATTGTTTTAATGACACCAGATGTAAATATTGAGGCCTATAACTTGTAATATTCAACTGAATATACTTAGTTGAGCAACAGTTGACGTCAGCGTCGAAGCCAAGCAACACAGCCCAACTGTGGGCACGTTTTAGTTTTTAAAAAAAATAAATTAAATAATTCAATACACTCTGCAAAAATCTTCTGCGCACCAAACTGGTTGCCACTGGTAGAGAAAGTGGAAGAAGAAGAATAAAGTTGGCTTTGTTTTAAGAAGAAATTGGATTAATAGAGGAACAGCCCAACAGATGGATGGATAAATCTGTACCCTGCTTCACCTGGAACATGGCTCAACATGAACCTGAGGGACTTCCAATTCATTTCTCTTTGAGTGCAGAAAGACTGCCAATCTGAGCTGAAGGTCGGTGGGCCCTTAACCTAATATCACCAGTAAGATGCTCGTACCTAATTAAGTGGTTATACCTGGAGTAACCAAAGACCCCCCTGCCGAGTGCCCTGCACAACCCAGTGGGAACAAAAGTCTCTCTACTGCCTGTGCTGTGAGCTTGCTATTCATCAAGACGATGAAAGCAATTAATCAGCCGTGTTAGTTCTTTTTTGGAATGGTTCTAGAGGAAAGGGTTTGTAATCAAAGGCGGGATCAGAAGCTTGGATGTGCCCCGCACTCACCACAGGAGAAAAGACGGAAAACATCTGTGATTATGATGCTAATTTTACAAATTAGCACCCTGATTGCTAAAAGTAATGAGATTTTTAAATCTGTAAATGGAATCTTTTACAAACACCATGTCCCTCTTGAAATGGTTAGGTGAAAACTACGTGGAAAAAAAAGTAATTTAATTTTATGAAATTAGGGCTGTGTTATTGCAGGTTTCAACATGTTTCTGATTCTGCATTATCTCCTTTGTCTCACTTGTTAAAAAAATTAATAGAAACTCGTAAATAACACTGTGTAATAAAAAAATTTAAAAAATGGGGCGCTGTGGGGCACAGGAGATATCCTCAAAACCTGTCGAATGATGACTTTTGATACTTACAATCTTTATATTGCGAGGTTCAGGAGCAGTCAGTATTTTAATCCTATTTACTGAAAAGGTGGCTCTACAGAAGCCATTTGAATTAGAAAAAAACAAGCTTCAATTGTGAAGCTTATCATCAATTTTCAAGTTCACCAAACACACATCCTGTGTGAGTTAAGTCATCTGTTGCTTTTTTGTGTCTTCTTTAGCAGCTTCAGCAAGGTTAGAGTCATCTTAAAAGCGCTGCAGTAAAAACAGAATTTAGCTTATTGAGACCATGCACAATGGAAATCCTACTATCCTCTTTTGGTTCCATTTTACTTGTATGCAGTATTTATCCATTTATTGCACATGTGGCATTTTATACTCCCACTGTTATACTAATATCATTCCCCTCTAATTATTTTTACATGAAATGGACCATGGATTAAAGCACCAGATGAAGAGACTGTAAACACAAAGAAGCCGGTCAGAGGAGTGAACAAAGGCCCCATTCCAAGGTATATACCCTTCATCTCACTTCATTCTCAACCCATCGCCTCTCCTGTCTGTCACAAATCTTAAGTTCTCAAGTGATGCAGAGTCAGAGGGAGGCTAAAGGCTTCATTTAGCATCAAAGAGAATATTTGGTTGCCCTCAGATGGCCGAGTAACTCCTTCATCTCTGCATCTATGTTTACCTTAGCAGGTCTGGTTTAAAGCCTCCATACGTTTCATCCCCCCACGAACTGAGAAGAAAAATAGAACAACATTTTTTTAAATAAATAAACTAAAGGTTTCTCTATGAAAAAAAAAGTCGACTTTGTCCTTTTGTCTGATGCTACACAACACATATAGTACACAGAAAATACAAATGAGAAAAAGAATAAAAAATAAATCACCACTTGGACATGATGTATCAAATGTGGGTCATCCTTTATGTGCCTATAAAAATGGTGCCAGAATGACCAGGTTTCTCTGGCAATAGTTGTTTTGTTTTTTTTCCGGCCAAATTCCAAAATGAAAATATTTGGATTCATAAGGCTTGAATTTAGAAATAGCAGTTCAGAGAGCATTGCACATCCTTTTTCATACACTGAGTGCTCATCACAGAGTCCAAACTGTAACACTTCCCCGCTCCCCTTTAAGTATTAAAGAACATTGAGAAAAGAGTCGTGACATACATTCTGCCCCGAGTTTCATCCCAGAGAACATGAACTAAAGAACATATTGAAGAAGGCAGCCGGTGACCCATCTCTGGTGCTACTGGTTAACTTACCATATCTGCTAAATATGGTGATTGGCTACTGACGCGATGTGTCATAAATATTAAAAATAACTTGTTCTATCAGATAAGTGTTAAAGACAGCTATCATTCTGCAGCCTTACTGTTCACTATTTTCTCTGATAGTTGAACTGTGACAAAGTAAGTTGTAAAAACGTGCAGACCCACTGACAGCTTTACACATAAAACTAAATCTTTGATCAGCTCTTTAGGTGGGAGCCAGTAAAGAAGGCTCATACCACAGAAATGTCATCTTTCCCCAGAGGGGAGCATCATGGACAGGCTGTGCTGAGAGAATCACAATAATCCTGATATGATGAAACGAAACTGCATAACTACTTGCCACATTTTACACTGTGACTGTGGGCCATGGCCCTGAGCTGAAGGAAATAAGCTTTCATAGCTCAGCTTTTAGCTTTATCAAATGAATTTTAAAGTAAATCTGCCCCTGAAATTTTTTTTTTTTACCATGTGACTTTAAACGCAGCTCTTGGGATGCGTGACATCTGTTTGTAGCTATGAAGTTCTTGGTTTCAGTTTAGGATACTTTTTTCAAAGCCCTCAAAAATTCTGTTCTAAAATGATATAATCAACAAATGTGTTGCGAGATATGGCTATAAAAAGGAGCAAAAAAAAAGAAATACTCCTCAGTCACTAACACATACATGTATATTGTTCTTGTTTTACCATGCAAAACCTATAAGAGTAAAATATTGACACAAACAGAGTAAAGCAGAGTTTGGACGAGCTACAAAGACAAAGTCAAATTTTCAAATTGTAAAAGAAAGTGGGAGAATGAAACCCTGTACACAAAATTAAGCTGTAGATGAACATGTGAAAGTGAAAACCTAAAAAACGCATCTTCTTTCCATTTTCTGTGCCGTTTATACCAACAAGAGGGATTGTGAACAGGCACAGCTGCGCCTGCCAATGACGTCTCCGTTGCAATAACTACTTGCTATTTACAAGTAGTTATTGCTTGAATCACATTTGAGTGATTCCCAACGTTTTCCATATCTTGCTGGTTTGCTTTCAAACATCAAGTTTAAGCCTAATGTGCTGACTGAATATCCCTAATGTGGATTAGCTATGCATGGTGGTATCTGCCAGCAATCCTTCCCTCCCTAATGTTACGCGACAAAAAGTGCTGCCAGTTTTGTTCTAGTATGTAAGCGTCTGTGTTTTTTGGGTCGCGCTGACTTGAAATCAATCTCCACGAATAACTATAGCTTTACTTTCCATTTGAACATCTACACTATCATAGATTATACAAATCTGTTTGATACTAGTATGACCCAGAAACAGCATTTGGAAAAGAGGATGTGTCAACATTGTACAATTTTAGCATTTTAGTATGTGCATGAATACATTGAATAAGTAAAAATTCCAATCAAGGCCTGGTATCTGTGAATCAAAATTATGATGAATTGCTGATGAGTTAGTCAAGGAGTGACGGTTACAATTATTTATTGTAGAAAGCTGCTGATCCTCAGTAAACTAGTGGTGAATGAGCAGAAGTAGTAGAGGGAGGAATATACAGTATGTGGACATACTGGGTATTTAAAGTCATTGATGAAATCACAAATACAAAGCTGTTGATGGTGTTTACACTTTAGCCTAATTATGTTGTATGATGCAATCTCTCCTTTAACATTCTACAACATTTGTGGTGCTTAAATACTGATTGAGATGTCACTGTTTGAGTGAGAGCTGTGACCAGCATCTGATAAAGATACCGCCTGCCATACGGTTGAGGTACTATAGGTAGCTTAGCTGCCACTTCCCAGACAAACTTGACCCGGTTCCAGAGTCTTCAGCATCAAACGACAGCGGACCCCATTCTTCAGGCAGCTGACAGAAACTGCGTGGTTTTCCCAGTGACTGATGCTTGTGACTGCAGCTCGACAGCTGACAACACGGTACAAAACAATAGCTTTTCACGTCAGCACAACTCTTTCTGTTTAAATGGTTCAACATCACACTGAAGCCAAAGCCCCAGTTTAGCCTTGAAAATTGTTCACATATGTGCCTCTGAGGTATCGCAGCATAATTTGAGGGCAATTCTCACTCAAATTGCATCAAAAGCATCAACATGTATCATACTCAGTGATGCAGTGAGACATCAAAGATGCAGCTGCTGTGCAACACCACTGTGCTGTTCCTGAAGACAGTGAAATTGTTACTGTAACAACCGAGATGATGTCTTTTTTTAAAGGCATGTTAAAGAAGAATACTGTAATCGATTATTTGACTAAATATCACTTACTCTCAGATTCAACATGATAGGGATGATTTATTTATTTATTATTTATTTTTCTTAGCTACGATGAAGAACACTTTAGTAGTGGCGGTTGTACCAGACATTAAGAGATTAACACGTGATTTTTGTTTTCGTCTTGAAAAATATTTCACAGTCAACTAGAGTGAGTTTAATCATTGCCAAAAAAATTACTGCCACCTAACTGGAACATTGACAGCATTCCTAAAAGTTAACCCAAAGAAAAACAACGCTTCTAGAGCTCTCCAGTAACAGATGGGTGAGCAAATGAAGGACAGTCTGGAGAAAACAAGATTAATTTAAACACACAGGATGAAATGCCAGGGAGTGCTCACAGCAGCATGCTGTTTGTCATCAAACTTTGTGGGAACCGTCTTAATTTTGACAACCACCTGCAGTAATCACTGCAGGGCATGAGATGAGCATTTCCTATATGTCATTTATCTTAATAAAGACAAATTACACACACAAACTGGTCTTATTTTGATTTCAAAAACTTTGCTAAACTTTACTAAACTAACTCCTGAAACTTTTTTCCATTTCCTGAAGCAGATTTGTGCCATGTGAGAGTACCGCACAAGACTTACCTTTGAAGAAGCAGTCCTTGCTGTGTACCACGTAGATCCGTCTCCTTTCTAGGCAGGCAGTGCGGTAAACCTCACAGTGGTTCTCGTAGAACCTGCCATCTGAGCCACAGACCGGCACAAAGGAGGGTCGACATTTTTCCTGACAGATGCACTCCGCGCGCCCAGTTTCTGCCATCAGCACACACTGTCTGCCCCGTCCACAGTAAGTCCTCCGACACGGGCCTCCATCTGGATCAGAACGGGCTGGAAGGAAGAGAAAGAATATTGCGTGCGATTTTAGGAAGGGTGCCAGAGGAAACAAGTAGGTTTGTAAACCTTCATTGACTGGGTATGGCCATGAGGAAGGAGACAAGGATCCACAACAGCTACAATATTTCCTTAAATAAAAACCAAGATTCAATTAAAAGCAGGGCCTCATCTAATGACCAGGAGGGAAGCTGATGCACACAAATAAAGGCCAGGCATCTAATACAGAGTGGGAGAGAGTAAAGAAAACAAAATCATATATGTCATTACAAAGCATGTAGCCAAGATGAAAAATGTCAGGCTATACCTAATCAATTCAGTGAAAAAAAACATGGTGATGGTATTACATTTTATTGTTCTGGATTTAGCTTCTGTCAAAATAATTCCTCACTTTTAAAGTTGCTAATATCTTCGAACAAAAGCCATGCTCAGAGCTGGGCTGTTTTCTATCCCATTCATTTTCACCTGTAATTTCAGTTTTATAGAAGTTTTAAAGGTGTAGTCACACCTTGTCAAGCTAATAGTTTGTTAGCCAGCGTGCCACTTAGTTTATTCAACATTTCTGGCGCACAGTGCGGCATCTTTCTCTGCAAACTTTTTCAAAGCATCCACAGCAAATTCTAGAGGGAAAATTAACAACAGTAGTATTTTCCACAGACTCCTCCTGATTACGGAGCTCCCCCTTAGATATTAATTGATTTTCCAGTGACTCGCATTTACCTGTACTACTCCAGATTTAGTCATTAAGGAATAAAGATAAGGTATTTTAGCACAATGTTCTAAGCAATACTAATAACAATGGTAATATGAAATAAAGGCTTGCCTCTTTTGAAGGTCTGGTACCCTGTTGCAGTAAATACAGACCTCAGCATTTATTTGAGGAACACTAGTATCGTCATTAGCAGGAAAACCTGGCACATGACTGAAAGTACAAAATGCCAGAGGGACCTTTCTGTCAAAATAATACTGGAATCCACAAAAGAAAATCTTTAATACACTACTAAGGAGGAAAATATAGACTGTAGAAGACATTTGAATTACTTTGAGGAGCACCAGAACTGTATTGTAAGAACCGTATCCGTCTTCTTTAAATGATGTCAAATGAGTTTGTTTTTTAATATAATAAAACAAGGAAAATTGTATGATTCATACGGTGTGCACTAAAATTAGAAACAGTATAAACTCAAGCCTAACACCTACAACCCTCGCTGCAGTTTTAAGACCTTCCTAACAAGGAGAAACTTTTTAAAACACAGCCTTTACTAATCAAAGAGCAAGGTGTCCTTATTAACACCTTTCTGAATCATTCGCACAAACGTGCACATGTACACAAATACGAAGAAATTTTCATGCCGTGAACTCGAAAAAACTGAGGCAGAGCTTACACTTCTGCTTTTCTTTTTTATAGCTCTTAACACACACACACACACACCCACACACAAAAAAGTGCACATGGGAGCAAAGGGCACACAGAATTCTCTATCTTCATAAATACAGTCTGTGCCAGCCTTTGCTTCACATACACACACGAATGAGTGTCCAAGAGTATCACTGTCACCACCTCTGACTGCCTACGACACCTTGTTTTTCCCCCCTGTTTCAATCTATAAGAGCTCAAAATCAGTCAAAAAGCTGCTGATCCAACCAGATGCTCCACCTTGGACTGAACTTTCCTGTTTGACCAGCTCCCTGCTATCATGCTGTGATCTGAGGCCCATCTGTGCCCCGGGGTTACAGCAGCAAAAATCAAACTCTCATAAATGTACAATTAAAGAATTTGCTGCCTCTAACCCATTTCATGCAAATGTCTGTGTTAATACATCAAACACTGCTCAGACATTACTCCTAAAAGTGAAAAGGCACAATCGTTGTTAGAAAATACGAAACAGGGATTCACTGGCAAAGAGTCAACTCCAGAGTTTACACGCTATGATATGATGAATATTAAATACAGTGGTGTACTCCTTTATTACATTTTACAACATAAACTAAAATTATATGTATTACTGCACTGTGCTTTTTTGTATGGAGACCAGAAAAGTCCCAATTAGAGTCGATTAGAAACTCTCAGATAGGGCTGGAGCCGAACCCAAATACAGTATTTGGAAAGGCACGAATAGTGTTTTTGTTTTTTATATAATTATTTCATACAAATATTTTTCTAAATTATTTGTATTCAAGAAGAAGAAAAACATTAAAAACATGTTGTGGCTCAGTTGGTAAGCTGCGGGGCATCTGAAATGATTGACTATGGTCTACGTCACAGCCAGTTAAGCTTTTGTTCATATGGATTTGTTTCTATACTAACAGAGTCATCCTAATACTTGATCCCGCTGTTGATAGAGATCAGTAGCCAATGCACCTTCAAATTATTTTAGCTTTGTGGTAAAGATAAAATATATATATATATTTTCATACACTTTCAAACATGGTATCGAATTGGCCTGTAAAGTTTTTGATGCACTTCTACATAGTAAGTATGGGTGGACTCCTGGAAATTTGTAGGTTAAAATTTTATTGGATGAATTATCTACCGAATATAAATCCTTGATGGATGGTTTGTGCAGCTGCTATGCTTTGGCTTTTATTTGCTCTGTAATTTATTTATTCTGCTCAAGGGCTCCATAGAGGGAGCTACTTTATAAGAGCTGAACAGGAAATAGTCATTTTGAAACTGTGATTCAATGGCTCATTTTTTGATGTTCTGTACTAGCAGAAAAAAGACCTCCAACACGTTTTGTGTGGTGACCCACCAGTCTGCTCCTGGTTACAATGCTATTTCACTAGCTGTGCTCAGAGCTGCGTGCTAACAGTTGTGTACATCAGACGAAAAAAGTAGATCCAGTTTTAAACTTACTGGTTGCTCAGTTTATGAAAAACACGAACCAATATTATATTTAAGTAATCAAAATCACTTTCATAGTTATATTGAAGGAGAATTGTACACCTACGTATCCTGAATTTGAAGTGTAGTGAAAGCAAAAACTTAATTTGAAGACAATTTTCAATTCTATTTGAATAAAAATGCAAATGCAATCTCTTGCCTCAATAAATACAATTACAAATACTGTGTGTCCTGCACACCCCTACCCCAGACATTCTCTCAAATGTCAAAAACTGGTTGAACCGTCGAGCTCTGTAGCCATAGAAATGCCTGTGGCTGAGTATTTATCCTGTAAAATCTTCTGTTTTAGGATCAATTACGAGACTAACGTTTTAGAGTCAAGTCAAAGTATCCCTCTTATTGACCCTGTTGAGTTGAAGCCCTGTTTCTTCTTTTAAAATTTCAAGTGTTCCTATCTTGTCTTTGATGTTAACAAGCTATGTTATTTGCCATGGAAACTAGGGAAAACATAAAGGAAATGACTGCTGGCTGCATCACACTGTGAGAACCAAATTGCACAGCATGAAAAACTGGGTGGAAAAGGAAAACAGCGTTTGAAAATGGTGAAAATGAAACCATGATTTTAGAACCTAAAAGAAAAATACATGCACAACGACATCTAATATCGCTGCTCGTAACGTTTCATTGCAGTTATGAGACACTGAAGGATGCACGACAATTACAGGGAAATAAACACACTTCCCAGAGGGGCTTTGTGGCCATTGTGTTGGTCCTGCTTTGAGGTAGAGTTAGTTAAGATGCTGAGACAGGGTGAGCGCTATTATCCCTTTATGGAATGAGGCTAAAAACCATACTGGCTTAAAAAGAAAAAAAAAAGAAAAATAAACACTCAGTCCATGCTTTTATAATCAAACTGCTGAAAACAGAAATTGAATTTGCCTGGACTAAAATCATATCTCAACTCTCAGTATATTCAGAGGTAATACGCTGCTGTTGGAGGACAAAAGACCTGTAATTGCATTAAGGTGATTTAAGGGCCGATGCAAAGGGACCCACTGCAGCACACACACATTAGTTCTGTTGTACCCTCCAAACTCACTTAAGGGTGTCAGTATGCAGGTAAGCATGTCTAATACACATCATCAGGCACATTGCCAAAAGCAAACGCATACTGTATATTGTGTCGAAATGATTAGTCCATCATTCAACAGACATACTGATCAATTTACAAAACCTTCGATGACCGTCAGCTACCTCTGAAGACATTTTCCTGACTTTTACATGTGATACACTAAACCTTTAACCAATTAATATCAATAACGGGTGGGAAAATAATTATAGAGGATAATCGATAACTACAGCTCAACACAGCCTGGAGGTATGTGGGGTCTGACCAGACGTGGCAGCTCTGACTACTTTATCATAATTAGGTATCAAGAATCAAAAGAAGCCGTGGTTTGGGGGTGTGCCAGGTAACTACCCCGATGGGAGCACGAGTGAGACAAGGAGGATGCTGAGACTAAGACAGACTCAATTCCTTTTTATCCAGTTTACTAATTGCTGTGCGTGTCTCGGCAAAGCATCTGTGGGAAATGCAAAACAGCCCAGCTCCCTCGCCACCTCACTGTTCATGTCAAGGTCGGGGACGATTACAAGATCGTTTGTATTCTCCAAGCATGAGAGATTAAACGCTTAGCAACAACCATCCAGCGGCTGTTACCCACCGGTGGTGGTGCTTACTTCCTCTTCCTTCTCTTGCTTTGTCCCAAACTGTCTCTGCCTTCACTCTGACAGTCCCTCTTGCCCTCTTGCCTTTTGCTCAGAGAAAAGAGTACATGAACAGCAGCCACTCAAACAACAGCAACAATAGCGCATAGAAGTTACATTTACAATGCACAAGCTGCCTGACATTTAGCTAAGTCTCTGTGCTCACATTTATCTGCAGAGAGTCCTTTGTCTTCCACTCTCTTGGACCATATTGGCTGCAATTTAGGCTTACTTAAGAGGCTAAAAGTGCTGTCTGATAATCCTTACTGTCTAAGCTGCTGGCACAGCTCTTTGAATGGCATCCAGTGGTGCCAAGACAATGTCAAGCTGACCCTACAGAGTCAAGTGTGCGTCCTGCCGCTCTAAATCTTTCTCCTTATTCTTCCCTTTCTTTTGTGTACTGTTCATGTTATTGTTTGGACTGAAGAGAAATTTTGACCAGAAATGGTCCACTGTTATCCCAGATGTCTGGCTTTGTAAGACGCAGTGCCGATAACTACACAGAACATAAGGGACCAGTACAAAGCGTTTTGGCTCACGTCATGTCATTTTTTTGACATAAGTCAAACTTTTCATACTCTGCCGAAGTAGAGAAGAGCATAACTAGAGGCACAGCAATCCTGACTGTCTTTTCCTTTGTCAGAGGGAGCTACAATCATGTCGCTTTCAGCTCTCACTGAGTCATTGTGATGAAGCAATTGAAAATTCGACTCCAGAATGAGGCATACAATGAATCTGCACTGCACACTGTCACCTATACCTATACTGTCACATATTGGTACGGTCGCACAAGAACACAACACAGATTGACTCAGGATATGTCGCTTTCCTCTGGAAGTAAAGCGCTTATGTCTGAACACCTAACTCTATCTTGGAAATTTAATATACCTTTACATATTTATACCTAAGGCTAGACTCTTGAGCTGCATTAAAATCCATTTAACATTTTAAGGTAGTCATGAGAGGCCTTATCTGTTTTGTTTTACCAGGCTCCACAGATGTAGTAGTTTATCGTTCCTGATAGATTTTCCTCAGAGAAACCTGAGGACAACGCTGAGCTTCTTACTAATTAGACTGGAAGAACATTTGCCCTGCTGATGTGGGACTCTCAGCCTGAAGCATCGCCATGTTATTAATCTCCCTGATCCATAGAAATGAAGAGCACGCAGTCACAAGCCTTTCAGGATGTCAGAATGTGACATTTTGTGAAATAGCGTTTTTTTTTTTTCTTCCTTTGCCAGAAGATAGCTATTGTTATGTGTGGTGTGTTTTTTTTCATTTCACATCCTGTACAGTCAGGCAGCGAGCGTGTGAAGGGCACGTGCATCCTCTGTGTATGTGTTCTCCAGCCTGAGAACAGCTCAGTCACGTCTGCATATCCTACAGATCATTTTATTTGCTCTATAGCAGCTGTGGATAATTAAATATTGAGACACGCCGTCAAACACTGTCTTCCCTGAGCTGCACAGTTGGACAAAGCACTTCTGACATGCACACTGAGCTGGAATATCAATGGACACCAACGTCTCTCAGTGCTAGGTGTGATATGCCAGGGCATACACACACAGATAAGGACAAACTGTCATTGTATACCAAATAATGTTATTTTTCTGAGTAAACAGAGGAAAGATACTGGAATACAAACGACCAATGGCAGAATAAGGTGCGAGTCTTTTTTTTTAATACTTTGGCTCTGTTTAATACTTGAAAATGATACCCTCTGATCTAGCAGTAAAGACACTAGGAATTGATTTTTACCAACCAGAATAACAGCAAAGACAATTAAGTGAGTGAGTGAGTGAGTGAGTGAGTGAGTGAGTGAGTGAGTGAGTGAGTGAGTGAGTGAGAGAGAGAGAGAGAGAGAGAGCGAGAGAAAGGACACTCACAAACAACAGAGGCGCAGATTCAAGCACACACACCAAAATAAAGATATCAAATGACGCTGTGTGACAGGAGGGGCCAGGATTTGTCTGCTGTCTAAATGAGAGCTCCAACAACGTTGCAAAACTTTTCCATGTCTGATGCAAGAGGAAGATGCTAAATTTGAATGCAACAGTGTGCACACTGCTGTCCACTTCTACTTTGTGTTCCTGCCATCGTATGCAATGTAGACTATTTCCAGGCATCATAATTTGAAATGTAATGACAGCTACTGGAACAGAAGGCAGTTTAAGCTCTATTCTTTGATTTATCCAGGACACCAAATGCTTCAGACAAACAAACAACACATTATCAGAAAAGGAGAAGATACAGCCATTTGAGTTTGGGCTGGATTTTTTGTTGCCACAAAAATACTAATTGATAAAATCAAGAATTTATGGCTGTTTTCCTTAAGAAGAGAAGACAGCCTTCAAAAAAACTGAAACTGTCAAGTGTGCTGACAGGTATTGATGTAACAATTTGTTTAGACAGTGAGGACTGCATGTTAATTATTGTGCTCACAATAACAACACACTGATGTTTAGCATGTTCCTTCAAATTAGAGATGTCCCTGTAATTATCTGGGTTTATTTTAATTTGTTGGGTCTACTATGGTAGTTTGATGTAACATTGTTATAGCTCATCATTTTAATCAGACCACACATGCAAAACTGTGATCATGAGAAATTCAATTTAAGATTAAAAAATGGATTTGCTCTATATGGCTGCAACTAGTCATTTGTTTCATTGCAATTAATTGCTTATAGTATTGGTATCAAATCCCTGTTTAGTATAATCCAAAAGCAGCTCATTTCATTTCAAAGGTTTGGAATGTCTGGAAAAGGAGGAGAACTGAACCTCTGAATTGATTGTAGGTTTCATGCTGAGAAAGAGATAAGTATGCAACATTTCATCTCAATCAACCAAGCATTTGATATGTTTGATAAGCTGTTCATATGTTTCAATCTGGACCAAAGAGATAGAAAGGGAGCTACAATAACAGTGATATGTGACGCATCATGTAAAGGTGGATTAGATTTATCATTAACTTGCTACCAGAGACATCTCTCTCCATCAAAATGTGACAAATGACCCGTTACTTCCATGACCTCCTCCGTAGCGGCAGGATAGCCATAACCTTTGTGACCCTTATATAGGACTCAGTGGATGGATGCTGGAGTCATCTCATTCAAACAACTTAGATGAAATTGTTTAAACGTTATTGGTGAATAGACTGAATGCACCAGTGATGACTGGTGACTGAGCTTGGACCCGTCTGGTCTGTGCAGAAAATGTAAGCAACTCAGATAAAAACTGCAAACACACCAAGAAAGCTAGAAACTTGTATCAGAGTAAATCCTGTAAAGATTAAAGGTACTGTGGACCTTAATGGTAAAAAAGACCCAACAAAGCTGACAATTATCCCCCTTTTTCCTCTCAAGTAGTGAACTAGTACTAGTCCTAGTCCTAGTAACAACCTCAAGATATAGTATCAAAATTGGGCCGATTGCTTTTATATTATAAAACGCTTACAGTGGAGAAACTTTTACTGATTACTGAGGCCACATTGCTGATGAACATGCAACAGAAAGTAGTCATAGCTGATTAATTGCACTTGTCAAGTCCCTTATTAAGACGTGCTGACTATGCTTTCTTCTCTGTCTTGATGTTTGTGTTGCTCTCTGTCTCTTCTTCAAATTATCGATTGAGAAAGATGCAAATGAAAGAGGTAATCAAATGAAAAGACGGGCAGGCTGCTGCCAGTGTTTCTATAGTTTTGCTGCCTCTTGGGACACATGTAATGCAGTTACTTCTTTAGCGATGAAAGAAAAAGATGTCATTTAATTTGAATAGATGTCAAATTCTTATTTGTTTTCTCAGCTATGAAGAGCTACTTTTCCCATATGTATCAGTCTTATCTGTGGACACTGTCACATTAAATTTGATTTGGACATGAGATAAAGCACTTGAGCTTCAAAAATAATCGGTAGGAACGTTATAATTGAGTGATGAAGCATTCTAGCAGACAGTAATGGTGCTAGGAGGAGAGAAAGGTTGACTTTCCATCCATAGAGCAGGTATATCGAGTCTGTACCTCACAAAATGTCACAGGGCTTATCTGGCTGGTTCAGCTGATGGGTCTATCTTCATCCTCTGATCCCCATGTATGGGCGGCTGCTCCCAGGAGAGCTTCAGATCTCACGAAAGAGCGACCTCAGAGAGCCAAGCAGCAACTGCCACTGCTACCTATACCTGGGGCTCCAACGAGATCCTTTACAGACCAGAGAGTAAAGGATTTCATATGGATTTGATGGTAATTGTTTGTTCATTGCAGACTTGTGAGATAAAATATGATGGTCTACTGCTATCGTTTCTTTATTTTTTTGAGAATCCATATGTTTTACTGGACCAGCTTCTATAGTTGCATTATCAGCAGAGATGTGGCTTTATCTTACAAATCTTGAAACTCCATTAAGTGAACATCTTCAGGTCATTCCAGCATTGTCCTGTGGAACTTTGGGATACTGGACCAGGTCTAAGATCTCACTATTTCCTTTATTCCTGGTGATTAGATATTTCATATAACCCAATATCTATGATGTGACGATGCGTCAATAACACACACTGATAGTGCTGATAGTTAAAAAGGAAATCAACTTCGAACAATCTAAAAATAAACGTCATTGTTCAAATATATTCACATATTCATATATGACGTGCTGCAGGGGGAGGACGGATGATGCTGTGGGGAAGGCATTGGTGGATAGGGCCTGAGTTGCCACTTTGAATGGTTTCAGTCAGTCTTTTAGTTGCTCAATCACCGACCACTCAGAGGTGCCGAGGCAAATGCCGAGCTCCAAATGAGATTAAAAAATGACTGCTTCCACTGCTGTTTGTTGCTCGGATGCACGACATATCCTGTCATAGGTGGTATTCTACCTGGTGACACAGTCATTAATCAGTCTCTGATTTTTTTGTAATCCGAGGAGCTCCTTCCTTGCTTGCTTTTCCTCCAGCAGGCAGGTGTCGGACGGAGACCTCACAAAATGAGCTGCAGTTTGCTTTAGTCTGGAAAGCGCCGTGTCAACAGCTTTGGCATCAAGACTCTTTCACACGGCCAGGTTCAGTGTGTGGTCCAAACAGGGTACATTAACAAGCCCCAAAATGTGCGCAGCGTTGACGTAGTTCAGGGCATTATCCGTGGTGATGGCTACAGCAACCTCGCGGGAGATTTTAAAATCATTCAGGGTGCTGATGCTCTCTGCAACGTGAACGGCTGTGTGGCTTCCTCTCAGTTCTTTAGTGCAGAAAACATAATTGTCAAGTTCCCATGAGTCTGACATACAGTGAGCTGTGACTGTCATAAGCTTGTGTGGCTGATGACGTCCACCCGTCCGTTGTAAGAGCAAGTTTTTTATCCTGTAATATAGCCTTTATATTTTCACGTGTGGTGTCATACAGCCACACTATATTTTTCAGAGAGTGTGGTGCGGCTGGTGATTTTATATCGTGGCTCCAGTTCCATCATTAGATCCCGAAACCCCTCTTCTGAGACAATATTTATGGGGCACATATCCTTGCAAATAAACCTCGTTGTCTTATCGGTGATGGCCTTTTTAAGAGCCTCTGGCATTGGGCCCCTTGTGGTCGAGTGTGCTGAATAATATACCGTCAATCAAAGCTGTGCATTTGGTGCTGCTTTGCTGGTCTGTGGTGCCTCTGCCTCCGCTGCCTCGGTGGGATGATAAGCTAGCAGGTTTGCCCATAGATTTGTTGTTGTTGAAGGTAAAATAGCTGCTTTTTGCTTATTATTATTGTCCATTTGGCAAATAGCAGATGAGCTTACCACTGCGAGGGTCCAGGTCAAAAGCGCGGTTAAAAAAGCAAGGCCCTTATAATAGGTCAATATGATAGTAGCACCATCTACCGGAATACAATGCTCTACTACTTCAAATGGTGTGATGTGCCTAAGGAGAGCCTACATTTCAAATGGGTAATTACAATTCGAATACGAACTTTTCACTCCTCATTCGAACCATGTTCGAACATCGAATAAAAACTGACAGCCTTACACGCTTCTCATGAATAACTCAACATTTTTCAAAAATACTTGATAAACAATTTGCTACTTTAAGTTCACGCTGTGGACTGAAGACAACATTCTCCATCTTTGAGTCTTAATTATGACGAAGTGGTGACAATGCGTTTCTCTGGGAAACATTGGGTATTACTGGCGTTTAAATAAGAACAGAAAAAATAAAGTTATGGTAAAACTGAGGAAGAATAAGACAGATCATGTAAATTCGTAAGAGCAAAGTGAGCTGCAATTCACACCTGGTGACCATGAGTCACATGACCACACTGGTTAAAGCCTGACTGGTATCTGTTTCTCACTCCGTGGGCTGCTCACTGCAGAGGACTGGAAATGATTAGTGAGAGTGGCGGGGCTTTGTCATGTGAAATAATAACTTTCTGATGCAGCCTCTGAACCTTCACTTGTAATTAAATAGTAGCAAAAGCCGAGAGAGGGCAAAAAATAATAAGAGTTCTGTATAACAGCTCGACAAACATGGGTGAACTCAAGTCAGGTGTAGTCATATGTCTGCTAAACAAGCTTTTGCAATTTGGCTTTGGAAACCAAGAGAGTTTAGGTTTTTTCATTTAAGTCTAATATGAAATTGTTTATTTTTAAATTCAATAAGTTTTGAATTCCATTGGCAAACTCTCTCATTTTAATAAAGCAACTTAACAAGATTCAACAGGATCAAATTATATGTTAGATTGTATGTAAAAGTATATTTTAGCATCCATTCACAGAAACATTCATACAGCAGAATACCACACTGAATACAAACTAGCCTGAGTGTCACGCTTTGTTCAGAAAATAAGTGACAATTTTAGACACGTGCACATCACACCATCTGTCCCAGAGGCCTCAGAGTCGTGCTACAAATATGCTGCAAAGTTTCAAACAAGTGGATAAATGTCAAAACCCCAAGCTTCACAATTCATTAAAACTAGCTTTTTACTGTTTTGTGTCTTTTAGCATTCATTTCTGTATGTGGTCAGCTGCACAGCATGCCCACAAACTCAAACTGACTCTTCTTGGTAAGTGTATGCACATATTCTGTTGTATGGTGATGGCAGAATGACATTTCTTGTGCTTTGTGACCTGTGGCGCAGCAGATTTTTTCTAGAGTCAGCATTTTAGCACATTTTCATCACATACTTTTATTAGCAGAGAAATATAAAATGTACATACAGCATGCAATAAAAAGACTAAATCCACATTTTTAATCAAATAATAAGCAGGAAATGAGCATAAAATTTTTAAACTTTTGTCGCCGTATAGCCTCATATTTTAGATCAGATTCAGACTCAAACACGAGATACGTGCAAGCGGATTAGAAGAAGTGCTTTAAATGTCCATGTGCATACTGTAGAAACGTACTCTTAAAGAGGGCTCGTAAAGGCCCGATTGATTGAGCTTTGAGACTTAAAGAGGCAGATTTCTTTTACTGCTGCAACTACAGGGGAAATTACAGTAGTATAATGTAGGTCTGAACATTAGTCCTCTTCAGCTGCCATTCTCATACTTAAGTATTGACAGCAAGACCATCATGGATTAATAAGCTCTCAAATGTATTTTACTAAAGTAGATTTAAACCTACATGTGAGTGTGGAAGGTATAATCTCTGCTGTTAAAGAAAAAAAAAGCTGTACATGTCAGGCGTCTGAATGGAAAATGTTTTAAAAGAGGAAACATGCCTCCTGCGTTCTTTACCCGGAGAACCATGTGTTCTCAAACTTCAATACCTGAATTAGATTTTTCATCTCCGTGTTTGTGTTTGTAGATGCACATGTGGAGGTGTGGAGCAGAAAATTAAGTGATTTTCTCTCCTATGTGTGCAAAAACATTTGTTTCTCCTGGATAAAAATACTGTTGTCTCCCATAGCTCGGGAGCTTCCTCCTGGTATGCTCCCTCTCCACCCCACCCCTTTATTATCAACATCATCTTAATCTCTTTGATCTAACTTCAGTCTCATCTTGCTTGCCCCTCTCACCATTTATCTCTGTATTTATATGTCTCTACAATATAGACTGTATTTCTGCTGACACCACACCTGCACCTCCCTCGCTGCAGGGCTCTGGGAGAACAGAGACCAACGAGTCACAATGGACTCGCTCCCAGAGCCAAGATGACTAATAACCCCTGCAGGACAAGAGGCTGCAGAGCTAAGGCACAAAGGTACCTCCTCTGTTGGGTGGGCTGTGGACATGTGCCTGATACTGTCTCCACACAGAGATAGCTGTGTGAAATAAATGTGCTGTGTCCATTTAGTGGGAGGGTGAACATTTCTGGCAAGTACAGGATTCCAAACAAAGAGCTACTTGCTCACTGGATGAGGAGAAATGATTCCTTTAACTCATATAAAGAAGGGTTGGATCATTGTTCTATACATGGTTTAGTGATTGGCTGAATTTGAATGTCAAAGTTTAACATGGCACAACACAACTGAAAATCCTTACATCAAAATCCTAAGAATTCAACACGTAAAAAATGTTGCTCTGCTTGTGTTTAGTATTACAGATACACGGTCAAACAGCTTGGGCCACTGTGTTTTCAGTGGAAGAATGAAAGAAACAGCAAAAATCTGCATTAAGCAGTTGGTAAGAGCAATGCACATAGTTCTGTGCTGATATCCGGCTGTCTGTTATCACGAGAACATATTTGAAAATAGACGTTTTCAGCTGAAACTCTTTAGTTCTTTTGCCTCTTGAAAAAATTGCCAGAGACTTTCTTAGAACCCACACCAGATAGATCCGGCGAAATGAATAATGAATAAATTTGGTTCTCCAAAGCTGCCACCGAACACCTTCATTGTTTGGCTGATCTTGTGTAAAGATTAAAGAGGATGAATGCAGTGCAGAAAAGCACTACATGCAGCCCTGCTGGGATTTAGCAGTTTTCGTGTTCTGCAGCTTTTTGCATGACTGCCTCACCCACCTCAGCAGCCTCTTAAAACCTCAACTGTCACAGTACACATACAGTAGCTGCCTGATTACTATCCCAACAGTGCACACGCAATTCAAACCCAAGTGAGGGGGTCAGAGGTAACTGAAAGGTTGTGCATGTCTGCTTGTCTGTGTATTTCTTGAATAAACATATTAATGTTCCGACGCTGCAGGCCCAAGCTGACAACCTCTGTTGACAGCCAGAGAATGATGTAAACTCCTTTTATCATGTTATGAATACAAAAATCAGACTGCTGGACCAACTCAGCCCGTTTTCAAAGTGGATTCACTGACACTGATTCTGGATCCTTGAAGGTTTTAAGATGGAACATTTTCATGTTCTCTCAATGCAGCTTATTTCAAAGATACACGAGTGACATTCAGACAGTAGCATGTACTGTATTTATTTAACAACTTTAGATAGCATGTAACCAATTTTTTTTTCATCAATATGTTTTTAGATTGTTGCGAGTCTGAAGTTGAGGAATAGTCGCCATAGAACTCATCTCGTAATGTCTTCATTCTCACCCTATTATCCTCTTTAGCAGACGGTGAAAGGGGCTTTAGTCAACTAAAGTTAGCCCCATCTCACATCTGACATCAGATTAGCAAAGGCCAAAATTCATGGAGAGAAAGAGGAACCCTGACGACTGGAAAGTGACATACTGGAATTGTAATGGAAGTTTTTTGGTCAGTCCATGATTTGAATTTATAGAGAGAAGAATCAGTATTTTCCCTTAAGTTTGAATATTTACTCTCCTTAATTATCAGGATTTTAGTCCAGACATGTGGCTGGAAGAAGATAGAGCAACTGTGAGATTTTCCAACCATGGTTTGCACTGAAGGCTTTTTACGGCACAAAGATGTGAATATCCTTAATTTTTGCTAAGATAAAACATAAAGTAAGAATAGAAGAGGTGTTATTATTTTTTTTTTCAAATCTTGGCAGACACAGAAGAATAAATATATTAACAATATATTGTCCACTACTATTGTCTGCTGTGCTTAAAGTTATATATTTAACTTCACAAACACAAATGTACCTCATCAGGTTGTGCATGTTTTAATCACTGAGGCTTAAGATAGGTACAGTCGTGCGCTGCCATCCAACAGGATTCTAATAAAAATTAGTGCACAGCATCATTGATGTATAGACGCAGCAGCATTATGTTTGAACAAACTGTATTTGTTGAAGATGAAGCAACGAAATGCAAACTAAGGGGAAAACTGAGGCAACGTTATTCTGACAATAACGGTATTGTTATGGTATAAGTATGTTAACAAGCAGGACTTGTTTGGAATTATTTTGCTTGTGTATTCTTGCAGTTATTTTGAGCCACAAAATACTCCATCGCCTGCAGATTTACACTGTGAAGCACTAATCTTAAGCACCAATTTCTTGTATGCCTTATTGAAGTGTCTATCAGCAGCAATGTTGTGACCTTCGACTTTCCCATCAAGACTTGTTGTGTAACACACAATGTAAAATAATGTGCTGCCAGTGTTTGTGTGTTTAACTGTGTGGTAATGGACACAAAATAGTTTGGTTGTGTAAAATATGTTGCGATGTGAAGTGAAGACAATAAGTTTCAGGAGTTTTACACTTTACCTGAATAATTTTAAAGGCACCGGGGTTTTGAAAGAGTTCTCAGTGAGGGTTTGTTGAAAATAAATAGCTGCAGATATGTGCTTTTTGTCTTAATGAAACTGGAGATGGTAAACATACAGAGAGAGAAAAAAAAGAGAGAAAGACATAGAAGATCAAAGCTGAAAGATCTAAACTTGGTATTATTTTCCATTTATCCAGGTCAAATCAGGCGACTGTTCAGATTTATTCCAAGTCTCATGGCATGTTTGTCACAGTAGGCTTTCTTTTTTATCTGTGCATATTTTGTGGCTGATGAGATACTTTTTCAGTATCACACAATAATGGAACAATGTTTGCAACGGCCAAAGTAAATTTGTACAGCTAAATCAGCTTCTCAGTGTTACTGTCTTTGATAAAGAGCTTCAAGCTGTTTAAATACGTAAAAAAAAAGTAAAAGATGGCGTTGGATTGCAGTCACTTGTCACACACATTAGGCAAGTATGGGACATATGGCTCAAAACACCATTATTGTCTTGGCTCATTTTGAAGTGTGGCACTCGATCGTGAATTCTCAGCGCAGAACTGACGTGGTGCATGCGCCAATGACTAAGTAGTGAGACAATTTATTCTGTTCACACGCTTCCTGAAGGAGGTTGCAGGTTGCCAGGCTTGTTTGACAGATGGGCTGAAATTGAAAATTGAAATTGTATGGAGGGCAAGCATTGCGTGTGCAGATATGGACTTACAGATGATCTGACAATCTGTGTTTTCAAACTAATTAAAAAACTTTACACACATTTTTCATGGGAAAGTTGGAGACTATGTAACTACGTAAATGCAGGGTCCCAAGATATTACCTTTCTAAATGGGAGGCACCCTGAAAAAGGGAGTGCTTGTGGGTGAGCTCCCTGGGAGTATAGCAGCTGCTGGAGACACAGGGTTGTCTCCTTGCTGAGATATTTGACGCTGAAAACCGTAATATGCATTACTAGAAAGGAGGGCTATTGGATGTAATATTGGGTATTTTCATTTTGGAAATCATACTTTCCTTTCAATAAACGCTGTGATTCCTTTATGATATCACTGTTTTGATAGGTTTACCTTCGCTTGCTGTTTGGTTTAGACGGCAAAACTACTTTGCCTGAAGTTGGGTATCGTGGTTTGGCCTTCCATTAGGTTCCATCAAAATATTAGCCTTGCATTTTGAAAGAAGACACTTTTTATAGTCTGATGAATGAAAAGGACCCTCGGTGAAGAGACTGGTCTCAACGAATCAAGAAGCAATGGAGAAAGGGGGCTAAACTTGTAAATAAAAGACATTCAGAACAGGGAGAATCTGTCAGGGCATTCAAGGCTTAATAGACTCTCTGACATAAAACAGGATCTGAAAAAAAGACCATGACTCACAGTGCTAAAAGCTTGGGTTTAAAAGCACTGCTCTCTAAGCCTTTCAACACTGAGGACCATGTAAGGACACAGGCATCTGCTAACTGATCACAATGTTCGTTATTGAACAGCTGATCTTCAACGGAATAAAGAGTTTTGTGAGGTTAGCAAGCTCAAGACAAATTACTGATTGTATTTCAGAAAGTGCACACCGCAGCTTGGACACTGAAAATAGATTGAAGGATTCAAACATAAAATCTATTAATGATGTGACAAGTGCAAGCAATCCAATGGAAGGAGAGAAAGTAAAGAAATACATTTTTATTTTATTTACCGCCAAATAAATATTAATTAGAGGAATGATGCTCAGAGCATGGAAACATTTTATGATGGTTTATTTCCTTGGCTTATCTTACTCCTTTTAAAATCAGTAATAGATTTTTTTTTGGACATGATTCAGTTCTCACAAATCTACCAAGGCACTGGTTAAAAATGAAAGTCCCTGAAGATGCAAAAACTTTAATTCTACACGTATATTAATATGCTGTTCATACCTGATGCTTTCAAAGCGAACACCACATTCATGTCATGGAATTACCTCAGTAGACACTTGCTACAGACAATATTGCAGCAGGTTGAAAAAAGGCAAAGTCTTAACAGAACAGGACAAATTTTGAAGCTCTGAATAATTAATACTTATTCCACCTTTTAGGTCTCAGGTTAAAATGATGATTTTCCTCAAGATACCCAAGAGACATCACAGAGAAAACAGTCATTCGTGTACATTTATATATTTGAAATATGTGGACAGAAACAAAGCATGAGTTAAGGTTAAGGAGGAGTCAGATATGCACACATGAATAGACGCACGTAAATCAACACACAAGACACAACCTAAGCTCAAAACAGAAACTTATGAATAAATAAAGAAAAAGCGACATCTGAAGTAGCTCTGACTGAACTTGACCGGCGGGGGACATTCTGTGAGTGAGCTCATCAGTGCTGCTGTCCGATCTGTTTGGTGGTCAGGAGAGCCGGCATGGTGTTGACAGCTGGCTGTCACGGTGCCAGGACCGAGGAGAGGGAGAGGGACAGGAGGGAAAGACGGGAGAACAAAGAAAGAGTGCCAGGAAAGAGGTGAAAAAGAAGGAGAGAGAGGCGGAGGAGGAAGCGGACAAAGACAACAGAGAAATGTAAAGTGACCCCTTGGCCTTGATGTACTTGGGCCTCTAGCCTAACTCCTTGATGATGTGTTATCAATTCAGCTTCTCATCTCTCTAAATAATAGCATGTCACATATGTCTCGTCTGTTAAAGTTCCAAATTTAGCTTCATAATGGGTTCACTGAGTGAGCCAGTGTTTAACAGATTTTCGTTGATTAAAAATTTTCAGGTGCAGATCAATATTTATAAAATTGACTGATAATGTCTTTTACATTATTTATTTCTAATAATCTGGTAAGCCACATTCTATAGATGTGTCTCTAGTTTTAAGATGAAAAGGGTAATATTAAACGGTGCACTTTTGATTCATAAACTCATCTTGTTCTAATCATTTTTTTGTTTTCATAAACTGCTTCATTGTTTAAATTGTGAATTCTATGCTTTTATTGCCATTACACCCAAACAACAGCTCTTAAGTATGATTGTCTGTATATAAGTTCTCTGTTCTATATGGAAAAACGTGTGTCTTTTATTAAATCATTACTACATATTAATTAGGTATACTGGGTTCAACACTGGCAGCAACTACCGTACTAATCTTTGTCTCTACAGGATAGGTCCATTTAAACTGGTTTGACTCCTGCAGGCAGGAGCATCACGCAGAATTTTCCACATCATAAAAAGAGAAGGAGAAAACAAGGAAGGGAGACGTGGAGGACACATGGTTGGGGCTGCTTTAGAGTTAGATGAGTGACACAGGTAAGAGATGCGGGAAAGCTGAATTAAAATCCAAGACTAAATGATCACACAAAGTGACTCGTAGAAACGTGGGAGGCATGAAGGTGGCAGGAGCAGAGAGGAAGATGGAGAACAGGCAGGTAGGCAAGGTCAAGGGGTGGTGAAATGAATGAAGGTCAAGTCTCTGAGGGACTACCATTGAGTGGTCAGTGTGGGTCTGTGCTGTTGTTCTGACCGTGTGTGTATGAGGCACAATCTGGCAACTGAAAGAGTTAGTGGGTAGGAACAAAAGTTTAAGAGTGGGGGCAAGACGAGGTGGATCTAGCCCAGTATAATCAGAATTAGGGTTTCAGGGCATTTTGTTTACATGAACCAAAAAATATACCACTTGCCTAAAGATGTAGATATTGTCTGAATCCAATCTGGATTTAGATTAAGGTGTGAAATAGAGAACAAAGTTAACACAAGCAGCTAAAGACATTTTGGTAGAAATGCTCAGGGCATTGTTTGTGCTAACATAAAGCTCAGCACACGAGTGTGACTGAGCTCCCAGAGTTTTAATCCACAAAAAAAAACAGGATAGTTTGTTTTTTTGTTTGTAGTGAAGCCGCACACACATTTACCAGTGAAAAGGTTTGTCAAGTAGAACACAAGACGGCAGAAAGCAACAATAGAAGTTATAGATCCAACACACTGGCTTTAGGTTTGTTGGTTTTAAGAGAACAAAATGAGTTCAGCTTCTCTAAAAACCCAGTGTTGGCTGGTGAGTTCACACAGGGGCCAAGATGGGAACACTCAGCTTCAATCAGATCACAATCCATAATAGATGGGCATGTAAATATCTTATGAGGAGAGCAATGGAGAAAATGACTTGTACCCAGGAACACACACATACATGCAGACACACGAACACACAAAGAACCACAAGTGCAGACAGCAGAACCACAAAGAGTAGACATCTCTCTCTGCAATGGAAAAAAAAAAGTGTAATAGAGTGTATTTATCTAATATTCATGCATGATCTTAATGGATCTTTTGTGTGAATGTATTCTTGTTTTTTAAGTTGTCTGAGAGCTTGCTCAACACAGACAAGACTGTGGAAAACTATGGCTCCTACATACATCTAAATAAGAAATAAAACTGTCCACTGGGTCTACCTTCAACTGTGTTATGAAGCTAAATGCAGTGAAAGGTAAATTTTGTTTACAAGAAAGAAACCGTTACATATAACTGTACGAACTCAGCATACTGTGTAATATCGGCGTAATATAAATAATAGAAAACTTGAATGTACACCAACACAAATAGTCTGGCATCATCCTGGACTAGGTTGCCTTGTTGAAACTAATATCTGCGTGCAAAACGAGCGCCAACTACTTTTTGGTCAGCGATTTGCAAAGCTGAGAGTGTGAGCCTCCTTTAAGAGAAAGTCAACAATGAATATATAGAATATGTCTTTCCTAAGGCATTTACCAGGCTTATGACTATGGAAAGGTTTGGAGAAACACAAACTTGACTTTGCTGTCAACTTTTAATAGTTAATGTAAAGAGTTACAGAGGCTCTATGGAAGCCCCCACATAACCTCATTATCGTGTCATATTAATGCAGAAATGAATAAGATCCTAAAAGATTTGCAAACCTTTTTAAAACAGTTATGGATTGGTGCAGGAAAAATGGCTATCATTAAATCAGCTAGTTTTACAGTAATACTTGTAATACTAAAATTTATGAAGTGAAGATACTAAAGTGTTTAAAGCACTGTGTATTAACACCATAGAGACTGAAAATTAGGTTTAGATTATTTATAGATTAATTTATAGATTAGCAGCAGTTAAATACTGTAGCTGAAACAAACAAAAGAAAAATATAGGAAAAATAAAAAATTTAGTAAAGTTATCAACCCATATTAACATGCAACCATACAAACACCCAAATTGAAAAAAAAATAAAAATAAACTGAGAAGATGTTCCATCTTCCCTCAATTGAAAATGATTCAAGGCGCTACTTAAATCTACTCTTCCAATCCTTTTAGTTCCAAAACAGAGGATTAAACTTGACTGACAAAATGCGCTTAAAAAATAAAATAAATAAAAGCTTGTACAAGCATGAAAAAAATCTAAATTTAGATGCATGAATGGCATCATGCACAATCTCAGTATTAATTAGCACATCCATTAACTTGGTAACATGGAAGTTTGGCTGCTTCTGAGAGTATGTTCTGTGCCGTCTAGGTGATGATGATATTATGAGTGCAGATGTTGTGCTAAGCCCTGCAGTCCCCCACAGGGGAGCACTAAAAGCCAACCCTCGCCCTGTTGACCATCAATAATTCAGTAGAAATCAGGGTTAGAGTAAGTGCATCACCAAACGACACATCATTTCTACAGCTTGCAGAAGAGCCAACAGTCTCAGGCATCATAAAGTTTGCATAAGGCCCAAGCTTCTCTGTTAGCTGTCCACATTAGCTCCATTACGATGAAAAAGGGATTGATGGGTGGAAAGTGTGAGGAGAAAGAGATGGTGAATCATCGACTGTGTTGGGTCTCCACAGAGATTCGCATGGCTTGTGGAAAAGCTGGACACTGCCATAGTGGATGTAGGAGAGTCCTGCTGAGAATACTGTCAGCCATGTTAACTTGAAGCTAAACTAAGAGATGAGTCTGACAGCAGTTGAGTTTATATCAAAACCATATATCAAAACCATCAAATATTTGGAGAGTTCACTCTTGAGTTCCAAAATAATACCTAAAGACATAGTGTAGCACAAATTCCATAGAACAGAGAGTCTTCTTGTGCTAACATCACAGCAGGGTAACTGTGTATTACCCTATATTGTAGAAATTCAGCAAACAGCACTTTGATATAATGATTACTGGTTCAGTTTAGCTGGTTAATTCTGTGTCTACTCAGCGTTACAGAAGAGAGCCCATTTGAAATGAGACACCATGAGAAGTCGAGACTGTGTGGCCTTTTCAGCTATGCATCTTTTAAACATTTGTGTTAACACTGCAAACTAGTGCAAAAATGTTAATATAAAAAAAAAAAGCAGTTTTTGCGTGAAGAGGTTTAAATCAAACTGGATTCAAGTTTGGCTCTGTGGTAATTTGCATTAAACAGGTGACTGAGATTTGCATTTTTATCGAGTTCCTGTGGCCTTCTCTTGCCCTTAACTCTCTCTGAACAGGCGAAGAAGGAGATAGGGATGTTAATTATGGACCAAAAGCACCACAATGGGAATGATCTCAATGGCTTTATTGTGCTATCCCAGATAGGATTTAATTGAATTATGGTTCCGGACGGTGGGAAACGGAGTGGAGGGGAATGCTAAACACAGCGGTCCTTCTAAACAGTCAAATTAACCCAGAACAGGGCAGTGATTTCAGATTTATATACAGTATGAAATCTTTTGTGTGGCTAAAACAGAGACAATGCAGTCACCCGTCAAGATTAGGGACATTTCTTACCATCAGAATAAAACACCAAAAAAAAAGAGTTTTCTCTTTAATTGTTACTTGATTTTGGACAGCTCAACAACAACAACAACAAAAAAATCATCATGGCACCTAAAACATTTAGTCATATCCCATTTTCACTATGTATCAGTAACTATTACAAATACTAAACTTTATTTAACTTCAAAACTAACATGAGTAATTCCACCTCCCTGCTTCCATTTATTTTAAAGCCTTCATCTAATATTCCTCTTAAGTTTCATGGAACAGTTTTTTGTACTTATTCTATTGTACTTATTTTATTCTTATTCTATCCATCAAACCATTTTCTATATCACTTAGTCTGTCGGTTAGGTCGCGGGGGGGCTGGAGTCTATCACAGCAGTCATCGGGCAAGAGGCGGTGTACACCCTGGACAGGTCGCCAGTTCTTCACAGGGCCACACAGAGACAAGCGAGACAAACAATCATGTACGCTCACACTCATTCCTAAGGACAATTTTAGAGACACCAATTAACCTAACATGCATGTTTTTGGACGGTGGGAGGAAGCCAGAGTACCCGGAGAGAACCCACGCATACACGGCGAGAACATGCAAACTCCACACAGAAAGGCCCCAGCTGGGAGTTGAATCTGGAACCGTCTCGCTGTGAGGGGACAGTGCTAACCACCACACCATCGTGCAGTCCCTATTCTTATTCTATTCTGTCCTCAAAGGATACGGGACAATAGTGTTAGTTGATGATAAAGTGTGATGGCACCAAGTCAGGGAAGGCATCGAAGCTGAAACTGGATGTGAGATGACATTGCTTTCTATATTTTCCTGGTAAGCAACCACAAAATGACAAAAATATGGAAATAAAATATATAGATTACAGCGGCTTGAATGTGAGTGCACTAGACAGATCCTAGAGGACCCGTACACCAACTTCATCACATTTGTGGTATGTAAAGCACAGTGCAGGTTTTCAGCCAATGAGCTAGTGTTTCAAATTCATTAACTTTACACAAAATGCAGTTAAAACAAAATGGAAGCCATCTTTTACCATCAAGAAAGCAGAAACTCTCTACAGTAAACTTGCTCAGATAAATAAGCAAAAATAACACAAAAGCAGCCACATCCACAGGCGCTCATAAGCATAAGGATAACCCCTAAGTCCCTGCAGTAACAGTGGAACGAGGACTCACACAGGATGGCAGTGGGTGCAGAGGAAATGGAATATCGAAGTAAACAACACGATGGTATGACACAAAGTAATGTCCATTTCCACTTTCTTTCTCAGTGTCTAGAATTTCTTTTTCATTCTCAGCTGTATCCATTTCCATCCATCCACTTTCCACCTTTCTGTCTTCACTCTACTATTGGCACAGTCATCCATGGAACGTATTCATGCATGGATAAAAACGTTAATTGTTTTGTCTCTCTTCGTCAACAGTTGACAACGCTAGCAGCATGAGAAAGGCATGACTTATGGATATGAAAACATGATTCAGCCCCTTGAATAAAATCAAAGTGACACAATACTCTGCTGGAATCAGAAGTTGAAAGCAACCATAGCTGCTTATTGAAGATGACAGTCTCATGCTACCACGGGCGGTGCAACAGATAAGAAAAATTGGCAAAGCAAGAATGAAATGTCAAATACTGCTCAACCATGTTGGCATTATTTGTCTTTATTTATGTATGAATTTATTTATTTGAGGCAAGTCTGCCTTAAGAGAGGAGAAAACTAAAAAGTAAAGTCAGTATGTTCCTGTCAAACACAGTTTGACAGTTAATTAAAGAGGCAATAGTTACAAAGAGGGTCATGACTCATCAGCTGTCCCAGGTAGATATAGGAGCTGTAACTTTAGAATCTCCCCTTTCCCACAGCAGCTGTGCACTCGTTGCCTTTATTGTTTGAATGCTCTAATTAAGCTCATTCCACGCCAGTCCAATGTGGTTGAGGTTGAGTGATGAAGGTGACCACAACATGACTGGCAGCACACTATCGTTCGTTTTCTTCTTCAGGTGGTTTCTGTGCAGCCGAGAGGTGTGCCATGGTCATTATCGCACTGCAGGAAAATGTTTGGGCCAATCAAACAAGTTTCTGAAGTCATGGCCTGACACAGAAAGCTGGAGTGATGGACGTGTTGGTCAAGTTGGATTTTATAAAGCTCAACAACTTTGCCTGAAACACACACACACACTAAAAAAAAAACCTTTACTGATCCTTCTCTGTGGTGACACTTCTAAAAATGCACCTCAGTGTCTCCCATTCCTAAAATCACTTTTGTTACCAAACTTAGCTAGTTTTCCTTTGATAAACAGGATTAGTGATAGTGATGATAAATATGAATTCTCTCATAATTAGGTACTTTCAAAAATCAGACAGTTATTTTAATATAAGAAGTGTTTACAGTATCAGAGGGACCAAACGCAGCTGTCTTTTTCATGTTTTGTCACAATAAAAAAAAATAAAAAATCAGGTGCTTGTAAAGTCCATAAATCACATGCACATTTTACCAATCTAACATACTTAAATGCCGTCACTTAAGACAAGGACTTGCATGTTAGTGGTACAGGTAGTGCGAAGGCATTCAGTTGCGTGTGTGATGTGAGTATAAAGATAACCGTGAATGTTGCTGAAACTGAATTAATTCAATTGCAGAGTGAGTTCCTTCTGAACTATACCTAATGACGCTAAGAGATTTTTGACAGTTCTATAGATTTGTTAATTTTGCCACAAAACTGTAATTGACTGTCTCGCTTCTCAGAGAAGTTCTTTTTGTTTCTTCATTTCTTTGAAATGATGTTTGAAAGTCTGGCCCTAAAAGTCTTGGAAATAGCTTTTGCACAATGACAGAATATGAGAGACCGTTGACTCTGACCCTTTTGAAGCTGTTAAATCATCTTTCGTGTTCAAATGCAAGAACTGTTAAGACCTCAAAAGATGCAACAGTGTCTGTAATATTAAACCTTGGGTGGTTCTCTATGTAATGTTAAGAATATGTGCTTTAGAAATCCTTGAGTGTACATCGATAAAACAGACGTGTTCAGGTGTATTCCTACTTTTTAAAGGTACTGTACCAATCAATATTTCTGTAGGGACGTTGTAATCTTGCTTCACATATCAGTATAATCAATCATAAATCACATAATTTGTCAAATATGTCTTTTTTGACAAAAAAGGCAGCATTATAACAATAAAATACACCTTCTTTAGTCATGTCAACCATCAAGTACTCTGAAACACACAAACTTAAAACAACTTGTCTGTTGTGTCCCATTTTAAATAAATTTCAACAACACAGTGAGAGCAGAAAAATCACTTGCTTTTGTCATCTTGGCAAAACATTTTACACACCTCTCTGTTTCACAAGCTAATACTGGAAGTAACGTTCACACATTTACTTTGGAACTCATTCACCTTGAACTGCCCTTTGTGTAGAGATTACAATTAACCATAGTGTCAGACACTTTGCTCCGAGTAGTATGTCCTTACAGCAGAGTTAAGTCAGTCTTGACATTGGTATATGAAGGTTTTTCCACAACAACAGAGGAGATAATGTTCAACTGCCGACACTTCAACAGAACTGAAGTCATACAGGGCAAATAATAAATGTAACGATATCTCGTTAAAATTCAAGTTCATCCTCTGCATCATTTTTTCAAGTGGCTCTGCAAGAAGGGACGAGATGTGAACCATTACACACTTTTAAATACTCCAAATAAACAATGGCATGGAGTTAAACACAGTTAATGCCACTTAGAATAACTAATTTAAAAAGGCTTATACAAAGACTTAACATGTGTGAGTAGGTACTCCAACCGGTGAACAGCACAACAAGCTTTTTGGGAAACTTGTACAACAACACGAGTTCTTATAATTATCGAGTTCTGATAATTATCATTGTTTATATAGACTTACCCAGTGGTTGTTGTACAGCAGACTGCATTACATATGAACTTTTTCCCCGATTTCTTTCTCTTTTTTTTCGTCCACTCTGTTCACTCTCTTTTTTTTAATCATCTATGTGAAAATGTCTGTAACCTTCATGGAACGCCTTAAAATCCCTCAGACTTGAGACAAAAACTTTTTTGCCAGTTTATGAAGGCTTATCTAAAATCTTTATTTAGATAAACTTTATTATTATTATTATTTTGTTTGCATTGTTTCTGCAAGTGCATCTACTCCGCACTCTGTCAGCTGTGCATTTATTCAGAACAAAGATAAGCATCAACTGAGTCAATATTCACTGTTAAGTAAATATTCAATTTTCAGTGTCAAAAGCATTGCTCTGTGACAATCACAGTAACAAGGTTGCAGAGCACTGCAGAAACAACCAACAAGTGATGCAGGCAAATCATTGGCTAAAATAATTGACAGACCAATTAAGTGTCTTCTCTAATTTGTACTTGGTGGCGTCAATGTTTTCCATCTCTGTGTGATGCCAGAAGAGGACGTTTTTCACTCCCTGGAGGCAGTTACAGCTTGCAGTGACTTAACTTGTTGCATACTTCATAGCTTCATCTTACTCCATGTGTCTGGATAATACATCTGTCAGTTAACAATTTAAATGCACAGATCATTTTTGCAATATTTGGCAACATTTTGCTGATAGCATTTGAACTTCTTTGTTTATTGTTTGGTATTCAGATGGTAAGGAATGCCCCCCTTATGATATAGGCTTCTTATACATTGTGAAGACCAATACTTCAAACCAAATGTGTGTGATCATAGTTCTATAGTTATAATTTTATAAATCACCTGTGTTATTCTTGGCATGCCCTGTGAAGCCTCACATATGAAGACAAACACAGGGTTTAAGAGTGGAACATGATCCATGAAATGCTCCATCATTATTCACACTGAAACTTCAGAATCAGTATCATGCGTACAGCTGTGAAACAGAATTATGTTCCAACATGGCTGAAAATTAATTGATTAAAAAGAACTCCACGTGCATAATCACACTTCTTTTAAATGAAGTTGCCCTGCAAAGTTATGTGATCACTAAAGTTTAATAAAATCATATGAAACTACCAACACTTTATTATTCCTCTGCGGCTTTTCATTAACCCGCAAAGCCACACTTGCAGGAAAATATAATTAGAATGTTCAATTACTGAAAACACAGTGCACACACATGCAGTCTGTGCTCATAGCTTCACCAGCAGTTTCATCTATTTTACTAGCTAACTTGTACTCTGTGATACACTGGCCCCAGCATCCACAGAGCATAATTACGTGACTCCCAGCACTTTTGCTCCTCATAATAGCTAATCTAAAGATCATTAGTAACAGTATACGCTTGACTTGTATTATTTATTAAGCTGTTCTGTTTCATATTAAAAACTCTGGCAAGAACTTGATTGATGCCAAGGTACCTCCATGCAAGTGTGTGTCCAGACCTGCTGCTAACAGGTGGCATGTATGACTGTATGACGCCAGTCTGGGTTCTCACTCACAAATTAACTGCTTTTACGCAGATATTATATTTGGTGAATTTTGAAACCTCGAGGTTGACTTTCAGCCATTAAAGGGAAACACATTTTCTCTTGGTGACTACAAAACTACAGTGCTGTGAAAGACATGCTTTGCAATTATGGCACCTTAATAATTCCTGTGCAAGCTTTGTTGTCTTTCACCTTAATGCAGGCAGTTCATACATTTTCAAAAGAACAGTGTTTTCACCACTGAACAAACATAGCTCTTCCATTTATTTTGATTTTAAAATGTAGTTGACATTCTGTCTTAAGGGATTTAAGGACCGTAAGGCTGAGGGCATAAGAGAGAAATGGAAGGTCAAGGTAGGCTCTCTAGAACTATTCTTCTCTGTGGTAGTAGCTATGAGACAAAGAGGACGTTTTCCATGATTTCTTAAAGTGCATGATAGGATTAATAAGACCTCATAATTCAGTGAAAATTACATTCCCACATGCTGATTTGGGTAGAGGAGGCTATGTAATAACTTCAGAATAACAGGCTAGTCTTTAATTAAAAAAGAAAATAATAATAATTTCACCCTTAAACACCACTTGAGACAAATTATTTTAAAAGTGTCTGCCTGCAGGGAAGTAAACCGTTTGATGTTGTCTGGCTCATAAATCAAACAGCACGGTCAAAATGATGGAACATGTAAGCATTACAGTGAAACAGATTTAAATTAAAAAAGATATATATACATCTTTCTGTTATTAAAAGAAGACCTTGTTTAACAGATATGTCTGCTGAAGAAAACAGAATTCCATGAATGAATCAATGAAGTGGGTGAACTAACCTTACTCTCTAAGGTTAGTTCATCCACTTCTTTGATTCACCAGCTTTGGACCTCTCTGTCAATGATTGGTGAATCATTGTACAAGCATGACCAGTCCATTAATGTTGCAGCCTTTGTTGCTGCCGACACCAAATGAAGGAAACATATTGTTTTAGATTGTTTCTAGTGCATATGTAATTTTACATTTTTATGAAACAAGATCACATAATTAAGAATTGTGATAGTAATTATAGACACATAATCGTCACATTACTGAGGTCTTGCTGCGATGTCCTTTCAAGAAATCATACCAAATGATGCGAAAAAAAACTGTAAATGTCAAAAAATAAAAGAGAAACACATGCAATTATCTTCTCAACTCAACTTCAGTGGGGGGTTTTTTCGTTTCTACTCCATTTTCTTGTCTGCAGAAAAGCACTTCACTTGCGGTATTTCAACAGTCCCATTGCAGTGGAAGGGGACACCGAGAAAGAATCTACAATAACAGCAGCAATTCTCCAAAAGGTAAATGACCAACCAAATCACCCTGACATTTCACACTGATACTCTTTTCCCTGATCCACAGAGCTGCCTACTGTATGAAAGCCAATGGAGATGGATGGGTCTGCCTGTCCCTGAACAATATGGGATGCAGTCAACCATACAAGTAGTGATAAAAGCCGACGTTATCACCCTCTAGACTTCTCCCCTGGGTGAAGCTTCACATTGCTGACTTCTTTCTCCATGAATAGGAGCCCCTCAATATGCTATTGCCTGTAATATTCTCTGAAAAGCCAAACACTTTTTTCAGAAATGTAGGCTTGAATGATGATGACATGGGCAAAAAGTCGATGGGTTGAAGCAGTTTGCCAATTTCTTGTTGCCAGATAAAGAGTCACTTCAACTACACCCAGAATATATATGTCTCACCTCCAATTATTCTTTCACAGTATATTTGTTTAGAGTTGAACGTATCTATTCCTTTAGTTTGTTTGGCTTTATCCTCAGCTCAGAGTAAGTCTTACTACTACAGTAAGGGCTTACTTTGACAATGTTAGACTATACTGATGCCACAAATCAAGTAAGAGGCAGAGTCATTAGGCCTTTTCATATATGCCTTTCAAGTTGGGATTGATGCACCTTTGTCACACATCGGCGTCCTGTGAAAGTACCAAGTTGGCAAAAGGGACAGGGGGCAAAAATAATCCACAGCCTCTGCAGGGAAAGTGGAAAATGTGTGTAAGGGCAAGCCGGCGTTGATGAACATTCTAACCAACAACACTGTCGTCACTCAGCTGATTCCACTATGCTGACTTGATGTGTGTGAGGAACACTAATCCAGGGCTGAGCTACCAGTCTCTGTCTGGTATGTATAAATTAGCAAAGCAGAACATCTGTGAGTTAACGAGGATGTCGCTTTTGTACCGAAAAAGCTAAAACTGATGTGTAAGAAGGGTTATTTTTTCATACATATCTAAGTAGTTGCTGATGGTCACTGATTGACTGCAGGATTTAAGGCTTTGCTTTTGACTTACTTTTTCAGATGGGATTATTCACAATATAAGGAGAATAAAAGCTGACTATGTCTCTTGTCTGTGCGTGGCAGCAGCTGTTTAAGTTTTTAAAACCACCGTCAAGTCTGCAAGTATTTCTTAATTAAAGCATATACTGTATCTGAGTATTGTTTGATCAATGATTTAACTACAATTAACTTAACCAAACTACCAGAAGGTAAATTAGTGTAAATCTTGGTTACATTCTTCTTCTTGAAATGTTCAGATTGCATTATTGACTAGTTTAAACGGTCTTCTTATTTATCCATCTATGCAGTACAGAATGTGTTCTTCGTGTCCTCGTCTCGGTCTTTACTGTTGGTAGGGTGTGATTTCTATCATTGGCATCTCATCACCTTTAAATAAACTGATGCACTGCATTACAAAAGAGCTCTGCTTTTTCATTTGTCCATAGAATATTATTCAAGAACAACTGTTGCTTCTCTTAGATCTTTTTACTGACCGTTAGTACCTTTGCTTCTTCAGTGGCATCCTGCTTATACCTGCCTAACTGGTTCAGTGTGCAGCATTTTGAGTTTCTTCTTAACATCATGTCCGGGAGGCATCTTTTTGAATGTAAAACGTCTTGATAACTGCCTTTACAATTATATAAATACATGTTTTTTAAATTGTATTTGTAATATTCATGACAGCTGTCTTGTTTGTGAAAAATATACTGAAAACAGTAAGCTCCTTTTTATCCAGTAAAACCATCATTCACTGCTGAAACCAGATCATGTTCTCACTGACAATTAAGCACAGATCCTTTTTTTTATTATTATTATTATTATTGTTAAATTGATTTTAGAAATTAATTTAAACTCATCAAAAAGTCGCCCCATTATATCCACTGACCATTCCTGTTTATTTTCTGTGTATTTTTTACTTCTGTCTTAAATAAAGCCTTTCATCAAGTTTTTATTGCTGTTTGATAACTTTGGGAATAGATTAAAATGTTCAGATTTTACTGAATTCATATATTTCCATTTATCCCTGATGAGATCAAAAATGTAAACCCATGAAGCAGAGGTGTTGATGATTCTAGTACAGTGACTCATGAAGCTCGTTGAGAGAATGCCAAGCGTTTGCAAAGTAGTAATCAAAGCAAAAGATGGCTATTTTGAAGACTGATATATAAAAGGGTTATATAAGGGTTATTTCACTTTTTTGTTCACTACATAATTTCATATGTGTTCATTCATAGTTTTGATGCCTTTAGTGAGAATCTACAATGAAAATAGGTATGAAAATAAGGAAAAAACATAAAATGAGAAGGTGTGCCCAAACTTTAGACTGGTAGTGTATATGCTGTACAATTTCACACTCTTGATTAGTTGTTGATTTAATCTTTATTCAAATAATGAAGTAAAGGAAACTGCAGTCATTCTTTTGGGAAAATGAGAGTCCAAATTCCAGAGTGAGTAAAACAACAAATACCATCAGATTTATTTGGAAAAAACCTTCACTTTCTTTGGATTCTTCTGTAGTTAAAGTGGAACAGGAACAGATGACAACATCTCATTGTTTCAGTGACTTCAGGTTTTGCAGATGATCAAAGGTGAACCACCAGCACAGTGGCATCACCCAAACCCCCCAAATTATTATTAGACCCTCTGTCATCAGGATTTGACCATCATTCCACGCTATCCATTATCTTCAATCAAACCTTCTGATTGTTGCTGATTAGAGGTAAGGTCAGCCAATCAGTTACTCTCTGAAATCAAGGTGGCCAAGATGGCTTAAGCATCCCTTACTTTTAAAGAAAACAAAAGTTGAATTCCTTTGCGAAAATGTATCCTCTAGTATTCACACAGAGTATGTTCCAGAGGAGTGATAACAGCAGTTAGCCACATATTTGTCCTTCAAGCCTGATCTGAAGAGAGGAGCTCTCATTTGAGAGAAGGACAGTAACAACGAAAGCAATTAATGAAAACGAAGCCCTCAGTCCTGGATGCCTTTGAATCGTTCACTTTCCTGATATGCTCCTGCATTTCTATGCTGTGCGTGCGCTCCCCAGCTGCCATCAAGGCTATAAATATCACTTATCACACTAACTGACTTCTCTCTTGAGAGGCAGTGTGTGTGTGTGTGTGTGTGTGTGTGTGTGAGAGAGAGAGAGGGTGAGAGAGAGAGAGAGAGAGAGAGAGAGAGAGAGAGAGAGAGAGTGAGAGAGAGAATGAATGAATGAAGGCAACCAAAAATACTGGCACAGGTATGATTGCTTGCCAAGACAAATGGCATCCATCAACTTTAGCTGAGCTCCATATTCATCCACAATTGGAATCCAGCCATGCAGATACAGGGATGGGAGGAGGATGATGATAGTTGGGCTGGTCTGCTTTACTCATATGTCCTCTGCATGCCTTCTGCAGACATCTATGAGTCCAGTAAAGGACTTTCTATGCTGGTCAGTATTGATTTTCTGGTCACAATCTCTCCTATTTTCTCATAAGCAGTTAGAAAGTTGTTTTTACACTCATAAAGGAAAACTTAACAATAACACTTAGAAATATTAGAATATTTTTCAAGTTTCAGAATGTTGTGGAGTTATACGAACACTGGCAGGCTGGTCTTTTTAACACTCAAAAGTTAAATCAACATTGACGATTTTGCTGTGCAGCAGTGCCCTTGCTGTGCTAATCAATGCAAGCAGTGAGAGAACCAGGGGCGCAATTGGGGTGGTTTCGTATGTGAGAGAGGCTTTGCCCTTCGACACACAAAACTCACGTGAGCCTGCACATACAAACGGAGTGCATTGTGCATCGTTTTATGTACTGTATGTCACTAAACTAACTGCAGATAAAGAGCAGTTCTCAGTTCCTGGCTTGTTTCCCAGAGAGAACAAAGTCTCCCTGCACAGACACCTCCCTGCCCCATCCATGGTGGCTCAGCAGAATCTGGCAACACTGCTGGGTCCATAAAAGTAGGCGTACCTCTGCATGAGCCCAGCGATAAGCCAAGCTGTAAATCTGGCCTCTGGATCACAGGATGACATCTGTGTGGGTTCTGCCTTCCCCCTCTGCTTTAGCTGAACCACTTTGATACAAGTAAAAAAATATTCAGGAATACTTGCTCTATGGATTGACCGCATCCCACGCATAAATTAATCTCTGCACACTCTGGCTTTCCTCATGTCACGAGTCAGTCAGTCGGTAGCACAGAAAAGTAAAGAACAAATTAATGTTTACGTTTGAGTGAAAGACAAATCAAGCCAAAATATTGACTTTTTAATAACAGGAATTGATACAACTCAAAAGAAAGAAGTAATTCTGCTGTATAAGATCAGTAAGTATACTACCGACATACTTCACAAAGAGTTCAGCCCAACAGAGTTTATTAACACAAATGTTAGTAGAGATATTTGACAGTTAAACAACCTTAAGAGCGAAAAATAGCAACAAAAATATGCTTTAAGAAAGAATGATGAGCATCTGAAATAATCAACTATTAGATTATAGGGTAACTGTCAGTATTACAGTGATGTTATTCTGCTATGTTTTGACTGCTTACATAGCTTTGAAAAATCACACTGAGCCAGTATCTGTCTGTTTTTTGCTAGATTTACTACCTGTACACCCTGCATAGAAGAAGTCTCATGAGGAGTAATAGGGAAAATAAAAGGAAAAAAACATGGAGTCAGTGCTGTGGAAGTAGTGCAGTGTGATTTAGCTAGGCTGAGGTTACCTTTGGGTACTGAATGAACCATAGCACAATTCATTCTCCTTGCCTGAAAGAGTCACTATAAACTTCAGAGAGTCTTTTAGCAGCCTTTGGGGGTTAACTTCAGGGTGAGGTGAGAGTATGCTGTGGACCAAATCCAATAGAGATCAATACAGCTTAGAGATACAGCTGAAGCAAGCAGTGAGCCACTTTCTGCGGCCAAGTTACCACTATCAACACTGAAACAATGGAAGTTTTTCAAGTACCTCCGACAACATCATTTCCCAACATATTATGGAAACAATGAACACGCTAATGACCCTGTAATATATTGACTTCATATTTCATGAGAGACATTGATGAATGGGACTCTGTTGGATCAAGTGTAGATTTTTTTAGAGTAGTCTTAAGGTTTCTGAAGCAAAATTTACAGTGTGCTTTCATTTTTGTGATAAGTTTAAATGTTGATATGAAATGTGCACAAAGCCAGGTCTTCACAACAACAGAATGTAAATGACCTGGCAAAGAGCATTGGCCTTAATTTCAACTCCTTTGAAATGAGCTGAAACACCAGCTTGACTTTGTGGGCCAATGGGTGTACCAGTCTCTCCAGTGCTCTTGTGGCTGTATCTGATGAATCCAACTTCTACATTAATGTAGAGATCTTTCTAAGAATGATGGCCTTTTTGCTCTCCATTTAACATTCTTAAATGCCATTATAATAGTGTTAGAAAAATTCTCTCAAAATTAGGCTCAGAGTCGCTGGATACAATTAACACAAAACATTTATTTCTTGCAAGAAAGAGACAAGTCCGCACAAATTCACACAACCTGTCGGGAAGATCGCTCAGAGTTGTCTCCCCGACAAAATGGTGCTCCAGCTATTTATGTTGTTTATGCTTGCTGATCACACAATGTTATGAGAAAAGGCGCTTTTCTCACCATTCATTATTATGGGAAGGAACATTCAATGTTATGGGAAAAGGTGCTTCTCCATGTGTCTGCATGTGAAACACAATTTAACACATTGTTTGTACTTTGTTTGACTCCTCTTTTGTTAGTGGTGCCTGTAAAAACATACTTTTTTATAAATGTTAATTGTTGTAATAAAGGCGTTTCAAATAAACTTGCATGGAAGCTATTTTTGGTATGGATGCCACAGACCAGGTTTCACCAGAAGAAAAATGTCTGATCTTGTGAGAGCTATATGCAGCCTTAAGTTTTCATCTGAGTAACTGCAAATGCTTAATGTACCATTGCAGTATACAATATTAAGCTTTGTACTGAACAATTTTCTGCGCTTCGAGTTTCTCGATTTCCTTTCAATCTCATCTTTAAAATGTGTGACAGACCAAAGAACCAAGACACATGTAAGAAGGCTCTATACTGATGTTTCTGAGAAAAATAAGGAAAAGCCACAAGACAGACAGTGTAATGTTTAAGATGGGCTCCATTCCATACTAATGCTCACAGGTTACAGTTTTTATAGTGAGTCCAGAAAGCCTTCATGAATACAAAGTATGAAGTCAGAGCAGATCTGAATGAAGACGTGTCCCCTAACCCTTTATAAGAACGGTTTTGTCAGAATGGAAAAATTTTTCTCTCAAAAGCTAATAATGGAAGATGACAAATGTCATTCTCGTATCTACCACAGCTTAGTGTGTCATATCTACTTTCTTAAGGCAAATATCTTCAGCATCTCCAACTTTATTGAAAGATTATGTGTGTTAATCACGCGGAAGCCCCTGGTGAAATATGCAGTGGCGTGCTACTACACAATTCTTCGTTCCACATCAAAATAACAGCAAGATATATATTTTTAACAATACAAGAATGCAATTACATTTCTCACAGTATTGATGCCAAACATGCTAAATGAATGGGGATATAATTTATAAGAACACTGCAGGCATTAATCGGCTTCATCCATGAAGAAAAAAACAACTTCTATTTTGTAAAGAGGCAATGTTATTGCTTCAAGTTAATACAAAAGTGGTGAAAATAAAGGACTTCAGATGCATCGTGGTGGTGATTAATACAGGTCAACATTTAATGGGTTTCTCCAATGCAGGAAAAAAACAAAAAGCAGGGATCATTACGTTGTTTTTTACGGAGGTACAGATGTGTATCCAAACCTGAATGGTTTTGAATTTAATTGATTCTTTTTTCTTTCTTTATAAGACTGTGATAAAAGAGTAGCCAACAGACCAACAAATGTCAAAAAGCAGTATGATATAAACCAGTGTTTTCCAGTCCTGGTCCTCAAGGCACAACGCCCTGCATGTTTTCCATGTTTCCCTGCTCCAGCACACCTGATTCAAATGCATGGGTCATCCTCAGCCTTCTGCAGAGCTTAAAGACCTGACCCAGCATCAGCAATTCATCTTCATCAACAAATGAACAATAAACCTTTATACATCACATACATAAACTTTTATTCCTTTGTTTTTAAAACATTTCACTGCTAATCAAAGTGGTTCACATCATTTTGCCAATACCATATGATGTAAAATTAGACTGGTCTTCGAAAAATAATTAATTATCAAGTATAATATACAATTCTAATCATTTCAAGTGGGTCATCATTTGGGCATGTGTGAAAGTCTGATGATGCTTTTTGTGTTATTTTATAAAATTCACAGGGCTTACAAGAGTTCCAAACTTTCAAGCACCACTGAGTGCTATTTATGCTCTTTCACAAGAGAGAACAAAAGAAAATGTCAAACAAAGAGGGAAATTAGGGAAAGGTAGAAGACCACAGACAATAAAATATGTAACAGACACTATGTGGTTACGATGTCCCACTTTATTCATCAGTAATGTCACTTGACAATATTGCTCATAAAGATGGGTGTATCTCAGTAAGGACACAATACAGATTCATATATTTTAAATCAGTTCAACCACATGAGAGCAGAGTGGGGTGGAGTGTGTGTGTGTGTGTGTATATAGTTGGCCATTGTGATGTCCATTTATAATACATGTTACAAATTAGATTGTATGTCTGTGCAGGTTCAGGTTCAGGTTAGAAACTTAGAAATACTACTTGTGTAAGTCTACTGGCCATTGCTTCAAACTAATGTTTAGCCTTTGAGAAAGCAGGGAAACTTAAAACTGACTTGCATTTTGCCAACACAGCAGAACCAAAACGTAAAACTTTGCAGTTCACAGTGCAGGTTTAGTGTTTCCATTAGGAGTGCGTTTGTGTTTTCAAAATATCTAAAGGGCACATGGTCAATATATATAATATTCAATATTCATAATAATTACTATTATTAAGGTCATAATTGTAAATTAAATTAAAATTCTACTTAACTGCAAAGCCCTAATCTACATATTCATAAACAGGGACTTACAGGCCTGTATACACACCAACAATAGGACTCAACTCACTGTAATAAATAACTAAGCATCTGCCTCATTTTGAGCTCAGTGTTCTTCCATAGCCACTGTGCTGCTGCTGTCAGCCATTTCTCTTTTGCAAAGAGGGCGGAGCACCATCTTTTAGGTTTCTGAATAAAAATACCCACATTTTGGATGATTTTTCTTCGAAGACTTTTCAAATAAAATTTTTGCACCAAGTTTTTGCACATCTGGAAGCAGGAGCCACCATTATTGGGGATGGACATAACCAGAGCAGTGCTTTGACATGTGCTACGCATATAAACAATACAACGTAATCAATAATGGTAACGCGTTGCTGCAGACAGGCCTGTCTTGGTCACCTTTCAGACTTTGTTACAGTGACAGTACACCTCCAGTTACTTAGACTTATGTGAATTAATTTTTATTGATGAGCTTGGACTTGGTAGCTTTTTACAATTGGCTCCTTTTCTTAATTTTCTGACGTTTAATTTGTAATTAACAGGCGGCTGTAGCTCAGGAGGAAGAGCAGTCGCCCACCAATCGGAAGGTTGGTGGTTCGACTCTGGCTTCCCCAGGATACATGTCGAAGCAAGACACTGAACCCCACGTTGCCTCCCAGTGTATCACTGGGGTATGAATGTGTGTGAATTATTAGAAAGCACGTAGTTATGTGTATCTTAAGACGTGCTGTACCAGTGTGTGTGAGTGGGGTGAAGTACAAGTCCATCTACCATTATCTTCCACATATCAGCACTGACCATAGTGGCCAACCCCTTTTTATAACGTTATTAGCTATAGACAATCATAATCCCTGACAATAAATTAAGAGGCCCGGATCATTGTTTGCAACTATTATGATTACTGATTTTATAATGTTTGGGTATTTTATCAAAAACTTCATTTCATTATCTATCTATTTTAACTGTGAGAAAACTAGAACTTTAGAAAACTGAAAATAAACCAAATCTCCACCCATAAAAGAACAATCATTGAATGAATAATGTTGCCACAAACTGTAAAACTCTTATTGGAACCCTAGGACCTCTAAAACATGAAGGTACACAAACTTTAAAAATCTTATACAATCTTATACAATCTCACAACAGTATTTTGAATTTTCCTCTTGGGAAAACAAACAAGCAAACAACAAAATAATATATAGTGGATGCAAGTTAGATGAATCGCATAGTTTTTCTGTCAGTGTTAAAAGGAAGCAAAATGGGGGGTGATTATTCTGACTTTTGTCCAACCATAAGAGAAATTTGCTACAATCTCCTCCCACTCAGAATGACAGCTGAATTATCACTTAGCTTGCTGAGAGACAGCTCATTCTAACACGTCAAAACAATCACTCTAGCCACAGCCAGCACTATCTGATTTCACACAATACTTGCTGCTCCTGCTTAGTATGGCAAGTAGCAGTTTCAATATGAGGCTCTCTCTCCATCTCCCTCGCTTTCTTCTCACTGATGTCCTTAACCAATGACACCCTAATTCATTCGCTGCCCTATTTCCATGGTCCTGGGCTTTCATTGCTGATGCATTTGGGGTAAAGAGCCTCTCCCGTAGGTCCAAGCCGTAGCACACACACCTGGGATTCTGCCCCACTGCTACACTTGCTATTTGCACAAATTGCTCCATTTGTGTTTGAACATGACAAGCATTTCCAAAAGATGAAGACAGCATCTATTCCCTGCTGAAGCAGCAGATATGTGTTGATGATATTCTAATATTTCATTCTTAAGTGAGATTGCCTCTTTATATCATACATGTCATTAGCTGTTAGGGAAGTTTGAAGAATTTCGTGCAAAAAGTCCAGTTGCTGATTTAAGGTATTTCTCAGTGAAATTCTATTGTTCTTGTGTAAGTGGTAGGAAAACAGTGAATCCTTTGAAAATCATTTGTGAGCATACAAAGCACTTAAATTGATGACACAGGCCATAATAAAGTCTGTAAATAATATATTATGTTGAGAATACTTAACTGAATACTCTGTTTTTACAGGTGTAGTTAACTGTGGTCAGTAACTGTATATGAATGAATTATGATAAAAATAATGATGTGACTTAAATATTCTAATACTTAGTATGGGCCCCTTACTTTTAAAGTGAAGTGAGTCCAGAGAGAAGGTACCATTTTTTGCACAAACAGGGTATTTCTATTCATCAGATATGATAAAAAAAAATAAAAATATAAAATCAATCGTTCTTCTTCCTCAATAGGGTATAATGCTAAAAGGGTGAATAATGTAAGAGGCATGACTTAGAACAGTAGGAGCACAGGCAGACCCTCAGCAGGTTGGACTGTAAAATTGTGAGATAACTCAAGAAATGCAGGTGAGAAACAGCTGCAAGAATAGCCTCAGAGATCAACAGTAATTACGAGATACAACTCAAATCAGACACTATGTGAAAAAGGGATCTAAGTGCATGCCTACAGATGGAGTGTTACAGCAGAAACCATTTACAAGTTCAAAGCAGAAGACCGCTCTGATTAAATTAGCAAAAGAGCATGCACAGGGAGACATTTGGAGTTAGAATTCAGGCTACATGCTTCTGTTAGAAAGTTTGTGTGGAAAAATTGGGAAGAAGAATTCAATCAAGACTGAAATAAGGCATTGAGTTAGGGTTGTGATGTTGGTGGACTTACTTTTTGTTGATGCAACTGTGCAAAGAGGAGCTGTGAAAACCTAAATAGGCCAAATAATTATTCAATAGACAGATTAGATCCTTAAGCATTTTTTTCTTTTTGTTTTTAAGAGTAAAAGTGCCTTCTGCAACCTAAAACCCAAAGAGCACATAAAGGATGCCACGAAGGAGGAAATGTTAGACTTTATAATAACACAAAACTCTTTTATTAACACTATTTGATTCCATCCCTACGCACTGCTCCCTTGAGAAAGCTAAATATGAGATTTAGTGGAACAAGTGTTGAGTGTCACAGTGGTGCTGATTTTACAGGCGCTGGGCTGAAGCTCTCACCTTCATGTGCCAAGTTACAGTGTAAATGGGCTGGCTCCACCCTATTCAGAATAACTTTTATGTCATTAAACTTCACCTAGAGGATGGAGGTCAATGAATCACATGCTTTTAGATGTTCCAAGATCCAGTTACAAAAACAGAGGTGGTTGTGCCAGCTGATCAGTGCTTAGAAATGTGAAAGAGACTCCTGGAGACCCACCTCTTCTCTTCACCAGCTCTCATTTTAGATAGAGCTTGTCATCTTGATTCTATCTATTGTGTTTTATCCTCAGTCCTCTCCAAGCTACAAATGTCCTTTGGCAACATAATGAGGCCCTAATTTCTCCCCAATGTGGTGTTTGTGTGATGTATATGGACTCAAAAAGCATGCTATGAATGTGTGGGTGAAAATTAGAAACGGTCTGTCCATCTGGTGTTCCTGATTGATCAGTGACTTTTGCCTGGTCTTCGATTCCATCTGAACCCATGACCTTATCACATTGGTTATGCATGATTCTTGTCACTTCAATAGACATTAGAAACATCCTTCACTCTTTAGCAGGGAGAAAATTCCCTCCTGTTAGGTTTATCATTATTGCACATGCTATACTACTCTCTCGGTAGCCGGCTGCCATTCTATATTTAAATTTGTTGAATGATAAATAATTCAGTGAAATAATTCAAAAGAAAGTGGCAAACATTTTTGAGAACAAGCGACCCGCCTGTCTAGCCACCGGTGCCATTCTCTCACGGACATGTTTCTGAATTACACAGAAGATAGGTGTCTTTATAATGTGTATGCCTTGTAATAGGATTCAGTGATCACAGACATCTTTTAAAAATAGAGCCGTGTCACTTATTAGACAATCTCATGATTGTTTGACGTTATTTCTGGAAGCTGTGTATACTACGAGTATACAGTAGTTTGCTGAGATCACAACGTCTGTGACAACTGCTGCACTGCTAATATGTGTAGTCTGTCACGGACAAAAAAAATAGTGGATGTGGAGAGAGGGCTTCAGACAAAATATCAAATTGCATGTTGTATTCTAAAAGAACGTCCTCAAAGATGGAATCTTGGCAAGACTTCCCACTCCTGCTGCCAAAACCTCAACAATGGTAACTGCTTTTCATATTTGGGAGATTTATGTAAGAAATTCAAATACCTCATTAAAAGGTTTTCTAAATTCCATTCAAGCCAATTCAATTAAGTTTAAGCTCACTTTATCCTGGCAAGGTGTGCTATTGTGTTAATCCCTCATAGACTCATTGTTTTTAATGTTGTGTCATCTGCTTTCCTTGCACCAAGCTTTTAGTGGTGCTACCCAGGTATCTCAAACAGTGCTAAAGTTAGTTTTGTGGAAAACTACTGTACTTGTTGCTCAGCCAACTTTTACTGTTGTTTTTTAGTTGTTCTCATGCAATCCCTGTCCATTATTTGCTGATATTAAAGAACATCTGTCAAAAAACATCTTGAATCTTAAAATTACCAAGCAAATGTGCTTCCTGGTGACACTTCCCTTTACTGTACACTTGGAAGGAGGCTGAAAAACTACAGGGATTTTCACTGGATTACTTGGGTATAGTTTTTTTTGGGGGAAGAATCATTTGCATTTTCTGCTAACCAGCCTTTAACTCAATATAATCGAGAGGTTCCTCTCTTTGAGGAGCCATAATTATTGCTTACTTATTGCTTCTTCTTAAGTAAACACTCCAGGAGGAGGTCGGCTGAATTTGTGTCAACATCCAATTGTAGCGGTTGTTGGGTCAGGGCACCTTTTGCACATTGTAGAAACTCCCACAGGCTTTGTTGTTTTCTTTGCACCCAAATATTCTTAACAATACCTCCAACTCTTGGTTACGTATATATTTGTATACCTTGTCTGTTCTGTTTTTATTGAGTAATTTCCTCAGTATTGATAAATATATTGAAGGTTGATTGACTATGTTAAATTACATTATGAGCAGGTGAGTCAGGTCCGAGTCTCATTTCTCACCAAACATTTTTTAAACCGGATTAAGCCACCTGTTGTCTGAGTCGCACGGAAGGTTCTGTGCTAACAGCCTGTTAGGTCTTACACAACACTCATCTAATAGGAAAGATGGGAGATAAACTTTATCTCATGCAAAAAAAAATAATAAAAAATAAGAATAATAATCTATCCTGACGGGACTAATCTCTTCAGGATGACAATGCTCCTATACATAGGGCACGAGGCATGAATGGATGTTTTAATGAAAAATGTAATTGGTGTCAGTTTCAGGCTGTGGCTTTCACAGTTGCCAGATCTTAACCCAAATGAACACATATGAGTCATTTTAGATGGTGCTCTCCTCCACAATTTCCAGAGCAGCATATGAGGGAATATCTCGTGGAGGTATGGCATTCCATCTGTCCAGCAGAGCAACAGAGACTTGTAGAACTAATATCAAGTCATATTAAAATGGTTTTGCTGACATCTTAAAGCTTTCTAGGCACTTTATGCTGACTTTTCACCTTAATTTGTTACCCATTTGCATAGGCACAGCTCTAGATATGAATATATAGACAGAGGCAGAAGCAGAGAGACGGAGCTCCAGGAAACGATAAAGCTGAGCACAGAGGCATGTAATCTGAATTCAAAAGCAATCATTTTTGTTCTCAGCTCATAAAGCCGTCTATGGTTGATGTGTAAGGCTGTAAAAATCAGGAGGATGAAGGTAAGGAAAAGATCTGAAGGGCTTGCAGTGATGCTTGAACTCTGGGATCATTCAGTCTTTGACCTCCACTTAGACAAATGTAAACAAGCAGGGAAGCACTCACTTATGGTAATTATATGACATAAAATATAATTAATGCATGATTTGATTTGTCCACATTAAAACATCCTCTTAATAAACAAGTAAGAAATAGTATGTCGGACTGAGATTTGTTTTGACACAAGCTCTCAAAAGATTAGATGAATAATGCATAGAAGATAGTGGACAGTAAAAAACCTGCATGGGAAAATTCACTTCACTTCACAAAAAAAAAAACTATCACCAAAGAACATATCATCTATTCAATTGATGATCATTGGTTCATCATTATCTATGAAAATACTTATCAGTTGGACAAGATTCCGAGCTTAGCAGGGTCAAATAACAGCACCGGTGCTGTGGGAGTGCTTAACAACTGAAATGGGTGTTTTTCCATGACATGAAATGGTACAGATTGTTACACTTCAACTCAGCACGGCTCTTCCATGCCTCATTTTCCAATACAAACAGTACCCCCCCTACACACACACACACACACACACACACTGTGGGTGGGATCAGCTGTTTATCATGGCAGCATGTGTGAAGCTATGGCAACACAAACAAAACACACAATTTTGATGTGTGTGTGTGTCTGCATGCACTTATTACACTACAATGACTTATACAAATTATTATTTTATACAAAATCAACATCCAAGTGAGGAGTATAGAGTACTTCTTGCCCTGGAAAAGTTTGCAGCTGGCTTTTAGTTCAGAAGAGTTTGAATGTCTTTTGGGAGTGATGGTGAAGACCGAGTGCGACAAAGCTCAGTTCATCAGAACGGAAACAAAGGTCAATAGTCCATTGTCACGGTTAAAAACATGCTAGTGTATTCATTGGTCATGTACAGAATATGTGATCCATGCACAAAAAAGAAAGAGACTTCCAATCATTTGTGTTATAAATTGTCTGCTGGACTTTCAAATACGTTCAAAAAGCAAGGAAGTGTGCGCATAGCTGCAAAGAGCTGATGTGTTTAGAGATCCTAATTTAAATGATTATTTTAAAAAGGGCGCATTACCACAGTTTTACCAAGTATGATACAATTCAGGGTTAAACAAAAATGACCTGTGAAACATGAGTCATGTCTTAGGTTCACTCTTTAGACGTGCAAATACTGGCCCCACTGGTTGTCTTTTCATGTTCCACATAATGCAACGATACGTCTCAACCTCATTAAATGCGCTGTAAAGGGGATCTCTAAGAAAAGTTCACAGGTCTCCAAATAAGTGCCTACCCTTTGCTTGCTGATTCACTCAATATGTCTGCAGTCACATAACCTAAGTCTGTTTTCAGTAAATCTGTCTGCACACCAGAAGGTGTGTTTGTGTGCATCCAAATGGACCCACTGCTGCAGCTTGTCCCAGTCAGATTAAAGTGCTATTCAGAGTGCCACTGTCAGTCCCTCTTACTCCCCTGAGAGGCTGAATGCCCTCCTTAAGCCCTTCATAGTTATCTGCTGGCACGCTCAACATGGAGCCAGTGTCGTCTCTACGATACCCTTTTGTCTTTGACTTTCACACTTTCTGGTAATAATTATGATACCATGGAACTTTGCCTGTGAATTGGATCAAAGAGCCCCAGCCTGATCAAATTTATCTTCATGAGCATGTGAAAATTGTGAGATTTATGGTCATAACTTTACCTGAAGGTATTCTAATTTTGTATCCGTGTCTATAAAGGGTGGGTCGGATTTTTAGCAAAGCCTGTTTCATTTTAGAATTTTGATTAAGTCCTCCGTGACTCAATGAACTATTCGCTAAGTAATTTTTATTGGTTTACAGCTAAATTAAATCGTATTTTGCAGAGAATTAAATGTGAGTAAGATAATGACTGACGACTTACAATAGGAAAAGTTCTTTTTCTGCAAGTTTTGATTGCCTAGGATGATGCTGGGAGAGAAAAATATATGTAACACTATCGTAATACAACATGTAGGAGTGTTTTTGTGTAGAAATTTATCTTCAAGCATGAACATTAAGGCTGATGTGACCAAAAATAGCATAATGATATTTCTTTCTATATTGAGTTATAACAATTTGTTAACAAGAGGGAGGATGGACATGCTTGATGTGTGTCATGGAGTGAAGGATACACACAATGTGTCCTGGTGCGGAAAACTGAATGTAAAGGAAAATTAAAAAAATAAAGGTTGTAATCTACTGCCCTATGACAGGTTGAGTATGTCCTAGCTCCCCATGACCCTGAATAATGTGAAGCAGCTATATTAAAAAAAAAAGGGATAGCATGCTCTAATCTATTTATAATGTTTTAATCAATGACTTATTTCTCTCTGCCGCCCAACACGGTCTAACATTTAAGTTACATTATGGCAACAGTAGCAAGGCAGTTAAATGAAGCAAATAATGTTCTTGTTTGTTATGATATCTCACAAACTAGTAAACAAGTATTATGTACTGAGATGGCTGTCCAATCTTATTTTCTCATAATCTTACCAACATTGCTTTACAAAGTCGTGCCAAATTGAAAGTGTTGTGTACAAGTGATACAAGAAAAAAAAAATTTTCAAGGAAGGCATTTTCAATCAGCGATTACTTACAGCAAAAGTTACAGATTAAATGGATTTCTTGAAAATGTATGAAAAGGCCGGAAAAAAAGCCATTCAAAGCACTAACTTGTGGGATCTCGATAAATGCAAACATTTAAGAACCTACAATTAGCTTTTTCTTCAGCAACTTCTCAGCAAAAGGCATTTATTTCTGAATGAAACAACATTGATGAGTTTACTTTTAGTACTTGACAACAAACTGTCATAACTGCTGCCAATGCAGCAAATTTTGGAGGTTATTTATCAGAACTATGCAAGGGTTTCTCAGGGGATATGGTTTCTTTACAAGGCAACTTTCTTTTAGTTGAAATGAAGTGGTTTTGCATCCTGACCTTGAAAACCATGATTTCCTTTCAGTTTTATCAGGTGTTTTCCATTACTTTTCGACAGACAAGTTGAACCATATACAGCTTCTATGTCTGCGAAACAAACCAGAATCAGATTTACATCACCAGCTGCCAAAGGAAGGTTATGTTCTATTGAATATGTTAGCCATTAACTCACAGCAGCATCCATCAACATCATTGGCCCGATTTATCGTATTAGTGAGAATTTACTCCACTTCTCCATGGACAGGGTCATTATTAATTGCTTATAGCAAAGATTCATGTCAAGTTCTTAATTTCATATGTCTAAGGTTTACATGAAATATGGCTGGTAAATGTCTGCAGTGAGACAGCAGAGGGAATTTTAAGCAGTTAAACTGCAAGAATTATGCTGCACCCCATTAAACTGACGGTCAACTTTGTTGACCAAGGACATAAAGTTGGAAAGTCAAGGTACAAATGTTACAAGTCACAGTGAGGGAAATTAATTAGTGTAAATCTCAAATTTCAATTGACAAAAAGGGACAAATGTCAGGTTTTGTGCCATGTTAAGGTTAGTGTGTAGCTAGTCCTCTTGTCTTCATCTTTTCAGTTTTGGTCAAGTTTACTTTTGCCTTTGATTCCCCTTCTCGACAGTTAAACAGACACAAGGAGAGTGTACGTGTCATTATGACAATGAGTCAGAGCATGGTAAATAAAAGACACTAAACTCTACACATGTTAACTGGCTGAATAAGTAAACCAGGAGATGATTCTGAATCTGTCACATTTTCTTTTCCTTACCCCTCCCTTATCCCAGATTCTCTCCGCTTCCTCCCCCGTCCTCTCTCCTTGTCTCCTCCCATCTTCTTCCCAAGTCATTTGCTGCTTATTAGAGTCTCTCTGCAACCTTGTCCCATCTAATTCTCACCCAATTACAATCTAAATGAACCACAGGACTGCTTAACTTGCTTTGCCTCTTTCCATTGTTTAATTTGTGACGGTAACAAACTCTGATTAGGCCTCGGCAAAGGTTCATAAATTAAGCACTCAAGAACGAATTAATCACTATTCCCTGGGAAGATAAATGGCTAGTATTCAATTTTTCCGTATGGATCCCACTTACAAGAATAACACCATGTGAAAAGAATATTCAATGACAATGGCTGTGTATTTTCCAGGCAGTGACATTTTGACTGGGAATGGCTCACCAGCCAGCTGACCCTCATATGCAATGTATGCACAGAAGCAGGTTTCACTCGTGGCATGTGACATCCACAGGTAAAACTGGGCCAATTTGATTAATGTCATCGTCTCAACATGAGGTTTGTAGACACCACTATTAAAGCTTTGGCAAAGAGTGAAATGATGGGTGGAAAGAAAAGTTAAAATAAGGTAAGGAAAAAATAGAAATTGAGCCTTGAGGTGGTTAAAAAGAGATTCAGGATAAAAGCAAGAGGGGAAGAAAAAAAAAGTAATTGTGTGACATCCCGATAAATTGAAAACGAGAGAAGCTACTTGGCAATGACAGTAAAATCCGACAATCCCAAAGAGCTCTGCTGATAATCATCCAAGAAAAAGGAGAACAAAACAAGAAAATGAAGTGCAATAGCAACAGTGGATCTATTTTAGAATACAAACAGGCAGCAGATAATTAGTCTCAGGGGGAAAATCAGGGAGGGAAAGAAAGCTCAAAAATATTGAGGAGCCAGTCTTTAAATGACATGACATTACAGGCCTGTCAGAAAGTTTTCCGCTTCCCTCTTTTAACTACTGCAAGTTTTGTATGTGACATATACAGTTCACAGTTCAGAAAAGATTCACAATTTATGGCTCCAAGTGGCTTACTTTATTTTGTTGTCTCACACAAGGCGCAGGCCTACATTTAAACCATATAACTCTACTTTTTTTCAACATGTAGCAGGAGCTGTGACACCACAGCTACCCACCCTGTTGACTTGATATGTGGGACCTAGTGTTTTAACAGCTTCGACTGTATGAGACGGATTCATCCACGTAAGAAAAAGTGCAGGTGCTTAGCAAAAAGAAAGGTTATCTAGAAAAATACAAAGATCAGAAATATGTGGGGTTACATTTTTCTGAGTAAAAAAGCGACTAACTGTGCAAAGAAAAGATTGTCACCATTAATCCAGTTTTGTTTCCTGTAGCAAGCTGAAGCTAAAATCCTTTTTAAACCTGTTAGGTCATCTACTCATTAAAGTGTGATTATTAACTTTTTTTGGGATGCATTCTAAAATGTATCTCCTTCTGTAATTCTTTAATAAAATCACTTTGTTTTAATGGTTTAGAAATAATCTATTTACAAAGATGCATACGTATAAATACCATGGAATACTGCAAAATGGAGCTGCTTTTATGTTGGATATTCAGCTCACTAATTATATCTGGTGTGAAAACAAAGGCTGTTCACCTCACCATGGGAAACAACCTCTACAGACAACATTATAATGTCTTCATTGATAGCTGCTAGTTAATGAATCCTGCTCAGGTAATGCGTTGTGTACAAGAAGGAGTGCTGACTCGAGCTATCAAATGTTGGGTATTAGAGCGACACCCCATTGCATCTTGGTACTTGTAAATGTAATGCTTGTGAATATCAGTATCTTGTTTAAGCAATTCACTGAACCTTCTGCTTTTTTGTCCACACTGATGGTGTCGAGACAAACACAGACAAGAAAATAATCTAAATATTCCTGAAGAGGCAGGTGCTTATACATACTGTAGATACTGTAATTGGATTTGATATAGATGCTGTCCATCTATCAATCTATCTATCTACTACACAGAGGTGGCAACAAGTCACTGTTTTGCAAGTCACAAATAAGTCTCAAGTTTTTCCAATCAAGTCTTGAGTCAAGTCCCAATTAAAGACATGTGAGTCCCAAGTCGAGTCCAAAGTCAAGATGTGGAAGTCCAGAATAAGGTCTAAGTCCTAAACAATGAGTCCTTATCAAGTCATCAGACCAAATATCTAATTCAAATGCGGAACAATAATAGATGATTTCCAAAAATAATAATTGTCTCTTAAAAGCTGCATTTAAAATAAACAGCTAGTGCAACTGAACTTGATCAAAAGTAAAAAGTTCTGGGGTTGCATCTAACAACAAATTATAACCCAGGAACTAGAAATCACGCTTAGCCATTAAGCTAACGTTAACTAGCCACTAATCACCATGACAGCCTTGACTTACCGCTCTCTATGTAGCTTCAAATGTGGAACGAAGTTGGATGTTGTTGCCTCCACGACTGTAATTGTTGACCTGCAAGTTTTGCATACTGTAGTTTGCTTCTTGGTAACCACTTGGTCATTTGTGCAAGGCAGAGATGTCCAAAGTCGATCCTCGAGAGCTTCTGTCCTGCAGGTTCTAGATGATTCCCTGCTTCAGCACACCTGATTCAGATCAAGGCATCATTAGCAGGCTTGTGCAGAACTTAACAATCTTTTGAAGAGACCCATTTCATCTGAATCAGGTGTGTTGAAACATCTAAAACCTGCAGGACAGCGGCCCTCGAGGACCGGCTTTGGACATCGCTGGTGTAAGCAAACAAAATGACCTTAGATATCCTTTTTTCCAACTAGGACCCAGTAACGTCACAGTAAATCTTCGTAAATCCCTTCTGTCACTTCACTGTATGTTGTGTGGGCTCTGGGAATTCTGGGTAGACAGTGAAAATTAATAAAATTTATTGATTTGAGGGCTGCTTGGTGGTGTGGTGGTTAGCACCATCGCCTCACAGCCCCACCTGGGGCCTTTCTGTGTGGAGTTTGCATGTTCTCCCTGTGTATGCGTGGGTTCTCTCTAGGTACTCTGGCTTCCTCCCACTGTCCAAAAACATGCATGTCAGTTTAATTAGTGTCTCTAAAATTGTCCTTGTAAGTGTGTATGTGGTTGTTTGTCTTGTTTGTCTCTGTGTGGCCCTGTGATGGACTGGTGACCTGTCCAGGGAGTATCCCGCCTCTCGCTGGATGACTGCTGGGATAGGCTCCAGCCCCCCCGCGTCCCAGTCGACGGATTAAGCGGGTATAGAAGATGGGTGAATTGATTTAATTTTTTAGTTAATTTGAATAAGGCATTAGAAACTTTTTTAAAAAAAACGACACATAAAGTACGGAGCCCGGCAAGTGCTGTCAGAAAAGAAAAACCCAGTAGCTATCTGTGCGCATGGATTATTAAACTGTTTTCCACCGTTTTTTTTTTCTTTTTTCCCTGGTGGCACTTACCTGGCTCTGTAGTAAAGCTTGTTGTTTGCTGTGAAAGTCAAAAGACTCAAGTGTAAGTTAAGTCGCAAGTCATTGATGTTAAAATCTGAGTCGAGTTGAAAGTCCTTTATGACTAGCAAGTCAAATTTGAGTCTGACTCGAATTTGAGTCCACACCTCTGCTAATCCATCCATCTTTTATAGTGTGAGTCATACATGTAGGTGCGGGCTGAGAAAATCATTGACAATCACAGTAAACAAACTTGTAGACACAGAGAATCAACTTTCAGCCAGTCTCCTCTATGCACTTATGTCAGCATTAACATCTGTGAAAACACATAGAGAGCAAGATACTATGTTTATGTGAATGTTATTTCTAAAGAAAGAAAACGAACTGTGTGCTCCATGATGAGAATTGTAAGAGGCATTTGAGTAGTGTAAATGCAGCCAGAGAAGCAATTCTTGTGTAAGAAATTGCAATGCTTCACTTGGCAAAATGTTATAAAGAAATCAACCCACAAACATCCAGAGGTTAAAAAAATGAAAAGAGGAAGAGAAAAAGTGCTTGACTGCAAAAACTAACCATGTACAAAAGAAATCCTCTGGGTAGTGCTTGGGTCGGATTGAGGCAGGCACAGAGAACTCAGACTGCAAGCAGAAATACTGAACTTTGGAGATGAAGACAACACATCATAATGGGCCTTGTGCTTACAGCTTAAGTCACTTGTCAAGTAGGAAGCAGTCTGCTCTGGAAAAATTGCCGCTACAGTAACTTCCCAAAAGCTGCTCAGTCTCTCTGTCTCAGTGGCAGTCTCATCGAGCCCTACAATAAAAAAAACTGCAGTCCAAGAAAAGCTTGTGAATATTAAGCCATATGTAACACTTCATAAAGACTTCATCTTCATTAGCACTTCTAATGCAGCTACAATCATCCTAATAAGAAGAACACTTGCAAACATTCCTCTTACAACAATTCAGCTGGCAAGTCAAATTGAAAACAGTAAAGCCATCAGGAGTGGGAAAGCTGAATAAGTCTGTAAAACAAACATTGACTGGCTATTACAAATAAAAAGCATATTCTCAAACAGCTGCTTGAAGCAAAGCTTGTGAGTCTCTGACATCTTTAATCTTTACAAACAGTGATATTTATTAATCTTCATTCATTCATCTGACAACAGAGAGGTTTTTGACTGAATGACTCATTTCAGATGTCTCTTTGTCTGTTGAGTTGCACTCCTGATCTTACCAAATCTAAACTACACTTTTCATTTTCAAATGGTGTTTGATGCAATAAAGTGATGCCTGCAAGTCCCACCACGAGTTGATATATTATCTCTTGGCACGCACCCACTGAAATGTTTCCCAAACTTAAACTTTAATCAGATACACCTTCCCAAAAAGTCGAAGGACTGTGGAGAAATAAATGCTACATGGTAGCAACTGGGATTTCTTATTTTTGTCGCACTTTATCATTATTAGAGCTTTCCCCGTGGTCCATTTTATGGGAGCCATTTGGAGTTAAATTACTTGCTTTGAGCATTTCCCGGTAATCAGATGACCAAAGCGTATGCCAGACTAACAGCAGAAGGGGAAAAAAAATAGTAATGGAGCACAACATGGCATATCTTGAAAAATGCTGTTTGGTTTGAACACAGTAAGTGTACTCACATTGATCGATGTTCCTGTCTGCTTTTCCCTTTTCCTGCAAACAGAGAACACACACAAAAGTGGTTATTGCACAAGCTTGGGAGTGAGGAGGAAAACATAAAAGAAAACAACCCTTTTTGCAGCTTTTCAAAGACCATTAGCTACTCAGGCTTTTCCTCTTTTCTGGACAAAAAGACAGACGATGGCAGAAAACTAAACTAAGCAGATGGATACAGTGTTAAAACAAAAAACAATCATGTAGGAGAAAATAAATAGTTGGTGAATGACAGAATATAAATAAGAGAACTTCTGCAAAAGAACAGGTTCCAGAGTCAATTCAATCATCCTGATGGGAAATACACTCGTCAACATCCTACAAGATGCCAGTTGTCACTATATTGTCCTGGAATGTTTATCAAGATGTCAGCCAAGTGATCCCAGTAGGATAAACTGTGAGTCATATTCTGTTCTATCTGTAAGTAGGATATTGACATGAAGTTTCAAACTAATGTCACATCACTGTCATCCATGGACCCCCAAATATTTACATAATAGCTGGTATATGATTGATGGAATGGATGACATGCAGGGTAGATACGTAATATTCAAAATTCACAGTAAAGTGAAATGGAGGGAGCAGAAGCTGGAGGTTAACTTTTCTTAGGCATAATTGCAGTGTTCGAGATAAAACTGATAATGTGCAAGAACATGATGGTCCCACCTTCATAACAAGATATCACAGGTAATGAAGACTTCAAGTGACAAGCAACACGAGTGTGTAGCAGTAAATATGTGGTACTAAATAAGTGAAATTTGCAAAAACCATCTGGTTTGTGAATATGAATTTAAAAAAAAAACGTTGCAGACATCTTCTGTAGTTTCAATCAGTAGCAGCTGACTAGTTTATGTGTAGTGCCTATCTGTTTTTTTATGCACAGGGTATAATCGTTTTGATGTACACTGTGTACTCATTAGTGCCTGTAACACCATAAGGACTTGCATAAATGTATGTCAACTGTAGCTGCAATTTATTAACATAGACAGGGAAAACAAGCAATCGCCATGCTGTCTAAAAATAGAAAAAAAGATGGCTATTCAGTCCAACACCACTTTTAAAGAAGCCAATATGTGGCGGCATTGAAGTGTTGTGACATTTTGCATTCTCGTCCCTCTGTGTGGATGCCAACGGTAATGAGGCTCAGTGATAAAACATGTACGCGTTTGCGAGGCCCCCTTTGGCTTCCCAGGAGACCAAGTCTCATAAGACACGCAGAGGTTTTAATGCTCCCTGTCATCGCTCCATCTTTGCGTCTACATCTCTCTTCACTCCCTCTGCCGTCTGTCCATCTTAATTGCAGACATACTTCCTCATGATGGCAGGATAAAACAGAGTGTGCTCATCAGCACCGTCTTCCATCATCTTGAGTGCCGCTGTTTGATCAATTGATTAAAGAATCAAACCAACCATTGAGGTGAAGAAAGGCTATGTGCTTCTCTCTAAAAATACTTTCCGTTCTGTTCTACGACTTAAAAGAGTCATTTTTCATTGTAATTCAGGCACTAATATTTAGGGGATCTTCGTGGCACAAAATATTTGTTTAGCTCTATTTCATGGCAGCCACTGCATTGTGCATAGATATCAGGAGGCTGTTTGTATGTTTTTCCTTCCTGTAAGAGCTGCAGTGTTGCTCTCAGAGGATGGAAAAATTTAAATAGTTCCCTCCAGAATTTCATCAGAGCAAATAGGACAAACCCACTGGGTTTCTATAAGGGTCTTATGTTTTCCTCTCCCATATTTTCTCCTTGTGACAAAGGGTGACAAGTTCTTTCTTACGTAACTCTTGCAAGTTACTTTTTCTTTACAATCATATATGCACAATAGGAAAGATTCAAGATTCAATACCTTTTAACCTCTGCAGTCTGAGGCTATTTGCATGACTTGAACTGCTTTTAGTTCAGGGTTTGTCATGGTCTGATATTACAGAAACACATTAAATGAGCACAGCCTCTTAACACTGTGTAATTCAGTGAGCCTTTTTAATGTGCTAATGTTACGTGTCAGTACCACAAAAAGTGACAAGCTACTTCTCCCCTGACTTGGTTAGCAGGGTGATAAGTCCCGCCTGAGGCAGCTGAGACGACACCATTTCTGAAAAGGTCAGAGATTTGTTGAGCTCTGTTGTTGTACATACATAGGACAAAGGATTTTGACCATGTTATTTGTCAGTTCAGGATCATTGGGAGGGAGAGAGAAGTCTTTTTATATTCAGAGGCTACACATTTACTTTTCCACAACATTAGATCTTCTTTTTAAGTACTAAATACTCTTTTGTAGCCTGTTTCTAGTGACTCCTTCTGAGATGCCACTACAACAGTAGTGTGTTGCCAACCACACCCTATCTGCATTTAATTTGAAAGCAATGTAACATGTTTTTCTACTTGTACTGGTGCCCAGTAGATACTATATCCCAAAAATGTATCTGAACCAAAGAGAAATTCAGTCCCACAAAAAAGAGTTACAACCGAAACAGCAAGTCTATTGAAAAAAAAATGCAAGGAAAATCCCTTTGACCACTTTGTAAGAGCCTGGCAGGAGAGAGTCTGAGGATGTGATTAAAAAGAACAAGCTACAAAAAATGTAGGTTTTACATGCTATCCTTTTACAAAGGAAGGGCGTCTGTTCTAACTGCATTCTATGTTAACATATTCAACATTAACAGACTTTTGAATGAGCTGAGGCAGAAATAACTTTCTTAACTTCTGAGCAACAACTCATATGCCTGGAGGGAAAAATGTGCAAACTGAAAAAGTGAATGTTTAACTACGAGACAGTGAGACTAAAAGACAATAAAATATTGAGTATTTTGGCCTTCATATTATAGTCACCCACGATAAGAATAAGCCTGGGCCATTCATTTTTCTTGTCACCCAGAAAAAAAAAATAAGCTCCACAGTTTCACAAAGTCAAAGGTTCCTTCTTTATGAATAAAACTGCAAATATAAATGTTCTTAGATACAGTTTTGCACACTAACAACAGCAATCATTTCAACACTTTCCTTCTTATAATAACTTTTTGGAGACATTGAGGTATTTTTGTTTTTAATATCAGTTTGCTTCTGCTGCACATAATTTGTGGGAGTTCACTGTTGAGTAGTTTGGTATTTTCAAAGCAATTGTTTACTATAATAAACAATCCAAAACAATCAAACAATTTATCCTTAAACTAACTGGTGTGCCACAGCACTACAGAGCCAATCAGAAGATAATATTATTTGGCTTGGCAAGAATTGGAGAACTTGGCCCGTTATAAATTAAGATTTTCATCTTTACCGTTGCTTCACATACTGAAGAATGAATTATCAAACTGTGAGCAGATTAAAATGAAAACATACTCCAAATGTCATGATATTGTAGTGCTACCGAAGTCACGGTCTACTTCAGATTCGACTTTTTTAATAGCTTAGGCAGCAACAGAGTTTAAGTGTACAACCTCAATAAGTTGGTTACAACCTTTTGAAAAACTACTACAAATAAATCTCTGAATGCTACATGCTTCCATCCTGGATGCCATTTGAACACCTACATGAAACAAGACTCTGACTCTGTCTCCTCAGAAAGTGACATTTTGTGTGAAAGCAATTTGAACAACCACAATTCAAGCCAAGCTGTGTCACTTACGAAATGTGCCTGAAAATGCTCACTCTTAAATGTGTCGCTATGCAGACACCTTTCTTTCATAGACCAATACGGCTGCATATGCCCACCTACTCTCTGTACATCTCCCTCTAACTCTTAAGTCTATAAGCAATAACAAGATGATCTGCTAAAATAAGATACCTATATGCCAACTAGAACTGTGATTTGAATAAACAGCCACGGTTACAGTATAGTCCAGGACAAAGAGCATATTGATGCTTGGTAATTTAGAAACAATGGTCAAAGCAAGAAAGGAAGGTCAGATAAGTGTCTGTGTTTTCACAAGATGCATCTATCTACATGTGACACTGGCATTAATGTCTGCAGCGTAGGAGAAAGAGATCTGTCTTATCTAACAGCAATTCACCAAGGCACTGAGAAGCTACTTAATGAGCTAAATGAAATGGACAAAAATTAGAAGAAAAAAAAGGTAACACATGAAATATTCTCTTGGGTTTAAGTTTGATGATCTTGAAATAAACCTACAGTCTGACAAAACCTTAAAAAAACTGAATCTGGAATAGTTTATTATTCAAATGACAGTATTCTGTCCCAAACGCATATTTTTCCCTATCTTTGAAATGCAGTCATGAGCTAAAGTTCCAGCAAGTTTTAAATATCTTACATGCTACCAGATGTAGCACTTGGTAATTAACATGCTCACTACCTCCCTACAGATAATGCACCAGAACAGGTGGAATCCATTTGCCGCTGCAATGCATCCACAACTTCTTTTATGAAAAAACTCCAAACCAATAATAGCAAATCACTGCCACAAAAAATCAGAGATCCTGAAGTTAAACGGAGCAATAGATTTAATGGGAACAAAAACTCTGAAATAACAAGAAAACCATTCACTGCATTATATTTATTGTATTTGGCTAGTTCTTTTATGGGCTGCATGGTTGTGTGGTGGTTAGCACCGTCACTCACATCATCTCACAACAAGAATCCCAGGTGGATGGTTCTTTTAAGCCCATACATTATACATTGTATTATACTTGGGAATTAGTTGGGAATTGTGGACAAAGCTATGGAAAAAAAAGTTACGTAACCCTTTCCTTGATTTGAGTTTATAACAGTTTAATAAATTATCATGACAATTACAATCTATATGTTATTGAGATCTTTATTATTGGAATCTCGACACTAAGAAGTTTTTTAAAGTTAAAAATTTAACATAAAAAACATGATGATGCAGAGATAACTGAAGGAACTGTGTGATTAATTTTAAAATGATAGGCTTCCAAGTAGGGCCAAGGGTCTTCTTTTCAATCATCCCCAATAAGGAGCGCATACATGTAGCCAGCAAGACATAAGACAAAAATGTGTGTGTGTGTGTGTGTGTGGCCAATCTTGTCAGAGTTCTAGACTATGTGTTTCAGGTGGGGCGGAGCAGGTAATAGTATCAGGCGTCGTTTGTGGAGCTCCTGCAGCACACCTGTTGCTAATCTACCATCATCAGTCACTGGCTTTATAAGGACCGGTTAGAGCCATAGATGACACCGGATTGTCTCACTACCTTTGTGGTAAATCAGATCAACGGCAAATCTTTGCAGCTAAAGTATTTGTTGCTTATTAGCTTATGCCTTCCGTTTCAGTTTACTCTCCGTTGAAATCCTTGTTCCTGGAACCCTGTTGGATTAATACGCCATTGCCGATTCACTATTCAAAGACCGTTCCTGCTGCCTTCATTTACCTGCTTGCCCTGCCTACGCCTCGGAACAGCTTCACAGCCATCTACAACTCCCGGTACCCCTCCTGTGCCAAACCGCTCCTGGAAATCGGTAAGCCTCTCGTCTATATCACATTACGGATTCTCCTTGGACTCGACTGACAAACACACTCGGTGACCCACCGGACCCATCTCCTGGAACCTCCTTACCATCTAATCGTTATAAATAAACTATTCTCCGTCTTACGCTGTCTCTGTCTGCTGTTGGGTTCAACCTTGCTTGTGTGCGTGGCTACCAGCGGCCATGACAAAAATGACCCTTTTAACTTAAATCTCTAAACTTCTGGTGTCATCACCATCTCTTCTTGGCAGACAGCCAAATGGAAAGAACTCATCACCCTGGTAACCAAAAAAAAAAATATGAAAAAAGAAGCGCTGGTCGTGTCTGTTTATCCCCAGACTAACTTGTATGAAATTTGGCACAAAAAATATTACAGCAAAAATAGTTCCTTTTTGGGAAAAGCTTGACCAGATTCTGAATACTGCTGCTAAAAGTTGTACATTTATCATTGTATGCTTTTATGGATTTTAGGGCGGCTCAAAATCCTACACAAAACTTTTACGGTGCACCGCAAACACACAAATGCACACCATGAGCAACAATTTCCTATGTCCACATTTGTCGTTCCCCGCTTAAACACTTCTGTGTCAGCCTCAGCAAACGCTAAGGGTGATCCAATCACCCTCCTTTTCTATTTACAGGAGTTATCTATGAGCTCCTCTACAAACACGTTCAATAAATGTTCAGCTGTGTTAATCCATCTAAAACGAGCAGACCGACAGTCAGTGAACCTAAATCGGGAGACATAAGGTAAAGTAACCAGCACATGGCTAATTAAAGACAAGATGCAGCTATTTCTTATTCATTATATATGCAAGGCTTCGATAACATACACATAGCTCTTATTTTTCTTGGCTGAATAAGATGACAGTAACTTGCTGATAGGGGACACGGTACAATTGAGAGGATGAGACAATTCTACAGCTCCATGTTCTAGTTCCAAACAATGCATTTTGTGCATATCATTGGGAAATAAAATGCTATATTCAGTGGAAAATCTCATTGTTAACGTGCTTTTTTTTTTTTCTTTTGTTAATTACAAAGCTTTAATTCGCAATGATTTTGTTTTAAACACTAATGAAGTATACTAAAGGTTAATTTGGCATTTTGTGGACCGTGTTGTCTATGGAGATTTGACAGATGCTGAGCCTAGTGTTTTTTTTTTTTTTTTTTTGTCCTTAATTGTAAACCACTGATAAATGAAACTAACATATGAACATGAGTTCTTGCCCACTCAAATACTGAAAACAGAATCAAGATTTGATTTTCAAACATTTTAAGGAAAATTATTACAAAAGGAAAACAAAAAAAAGGAAATGTGAATTAAATTAACAACCTTGATAAACTTTGGGTCACACTCAGTATTTTTCTAATTTGCAGTATCCCTTTGTTTCTAATCAGTATTAAGCAGCAGCCTTTTGAAATGAGTAAATAATGTACATACAACAAATGCACCATGTAACTGGTGAGTGGAACACCCTTGACAAACATCAGATACAATCGTGTAACAAATTGTCTTGTGACAGAAGCTACATACACAAAATGACTGATATATTATAGAACTGTGAGGAGCTAAGCCAGCATCCCCTACAACTACAATTATAGTAGAGAAGACTATTACTGCTTCAAATAATGGCGGCCACTGCAAATGTTCAGTCTGCCTTCAAGGTTTTTCTTCAGCTTCTAGTGGAAATTATGGCAAAAAACCCTGAAAAAAATGTGAACTTACCGCCTGGGGACTGCAACAAAATAAAAAGTAAAGCTTTTATGGGTTCAAGTAATATTCAAAATGTAAATGCAGTGGGGATAGCCCCACAACTGAAAATGAAAATACAAGAGAGGAATCTGCCATCAACAGGGGGCTATTTTCTTTCTTTTTGTTTTCATTGTTCACACAATCTGTCTCCGTTCATCCAATGCAATAACCCTTTTACTCTTAAGCCTTTAATCCAATGAGGACAATACCATATTTTCCTATGCTTTTTGCAAAATCACTTAACTACTCTTCTCTTTAAACAAAGGCTGCTCCAAAACAAAAATCCTAATCTTCCTTTCAATTATGTGGCATATAAAAATCCCACATGCTCAACATTTCTTCATAGAATATCACAGGAATGCAGGACCAGGCACCAACACAGCGGTATCTTCCTGAAATCTTAACACTCAAAGCTGCAACAAGCCTAATATGGATTTCAGGAAACTTGATTGGTGATGCATGTATCCACATATATGAAAAGAAGCTAAAATCAGAAATCCGCAATGCTTTGTTTGATTATTCACGCTTTTGTTTTGTTTTTTTTGCAATGTTTTGGGGGCAAATTTGTAATAGAAAAAAGCTGTCACTATTCATTAATTCCCAAAGGCTTTGCGAATGCATCATCCATAATGTGGATTCATGGATTCATATGAGTCACCTCGGGGTGACTTTAAATTCTGGCACCAGTTGAGTTCCAGCTCTGGACAGATAAACAGATGGTGAAATGCATAGAAATTTGTTTGTTGTATCAGGGGATTTAAGGGGACAAAATGGCATTCAACAGCAGACTGCCAACTTGGCAAAGCCCAAAGTAGCCAGACATGGAACAAAATAGGCGGTATAGATGGCTCATTTTACACATAATTAGGATGACTGGGAAGCTGTGTGGTGTGGCTTTGACTGTCTGTGCATAAGTCTTTTTTTGACCACTTATTAGGGTTTTATGTTTCTGTTATGCACAGAAAATTATTCAAAATGTTCATTCATGCTGGCAAGGACCAGTTTGCCCACAGGGCTAGTCTTTTTCTCCCCTTTATTTTTGAATTCATAAATCTAATGTATGCCAGATGAAACCTGGCAGATATATTTGGAAACATGCCAGTGAGTGTTCAAGTAATTATCTCAAAACTGTTGAAAATAGATGTGCAAACAATAGCTGGGTTTAAAAATTGAATGCAGACAGAAAACGTTTTTGGGTTTTTTTATGTTTAAAGTTAGCACACATTTATCCAACATTGTCCTTTAATTAATCTGACTGTTGAAACTAACCCTATGATTCCCAAATGGGAACCAGACTGATCACTGACAACTTAGAACATCTTTTCCAGTAGTGATCATCACTCAGTTAGCACAAATATTTAAGTAACCTCACTTGTCCGGCACTCCTGGCAGAGCAATCTGACAAATATTTACATCACTATTCTCTTGATTGTTGTTGATGACTGGTCCATTTTAACCAGACTTACAGCTGAAATTCAATTGTAAATATAACAAATTACAATAAGTTATTGACTGTTGGATTCCTTAGGATTTATTTTAACATCTGACTGGTTTGCTGTCTCGATTAGTATGGCGGTCAAGTGTCAGATAACTGTGTAGCCTTCAAGTGGACAAGATTTTAAACACTTATCCTGTCTTACATAAAAACATTATTAAAACTGCCACCTACTATTGCTTAGACTCTAATACATTTGTCTAATGACATTACAAATCGATATCACATCTGACACGTGTCAATGTTTCTGTGACTTTCTGTACCCAATGAAAATAACAGGAAAAGTTCCTCTTTGATTTGACCTGTTACCTTCCCTCCTACTGAATGGGAAGGCAGACGGTTCAACGGCTGAAAATGATAATGTTGGATTTTGTTAGCTAAATAAGTAAACATTTAATATCTAATGTTCCAGTTCATAAATTGATGCTATAAAGCTCCACACAGAGGTTAAACAGTTAAAAAATTAAAATCATAACATTTCGTTGGTCTTTATTTTTCTTTGCAAACTTGATTTGATCCAAGATGGGATTTGTTTACCGTGTTTCACCTTAAGTGTTTCCCATGTGTGATAGAAAGAAAGAGGGTGGTGGCTGAAGTGGGACCGTTTGTGTGCATCTGTGTGGGGGTCACAAAGGATATTTACCATTGAGTGTGGTTCCTGGGAGGAGGTACGTGACATGCTTCCTGCATCCACGCTGCTTCCCCTGCTGCTCCTGTGCCCTTCAGTCAGCCAGCACCCTGACATTCCCAGCAGAGTGGCCACAGCCACGGCCCAAATACCCAGGCTGCCCATGAGTGTTTATCTGAGTAGAGAGTGGAAACACAATGCAGATAAGTCTTCAACAACCAAGAACAGAAGTCCTGTCGGATCACCATGACCTATATTGTCTAAGAATCTACATCAAAGATGGTAATGCTTACACCCAGAATTTGTGGCACAAATACTATTCATTTGCAAGCTTGTGCACACAGAAACAGACACATACACACACACACACACACACACAGCATACTGAAGCTTTGTAAACATCACAGGCCCAAACTGATGGGGACAATTATCTGTATTACAAAGGACAAAAAAAATCTTTTGATGTCTACAAAGACAACCCTCTAAAAGCACGAATGGAGGAGTTGCTTGGGAGTTCAAGCTATAAACTCAGGATCAGTTTGACTGCCGTGACACGTACACACTTACTCCTACACACCTACACAGATGGACACATAAAACCTAAGTAAAAAAGGTACACCAGGACTTGCAACAGTGTTGTTACACTTGAAGTATTTAGTATTTCTTACAGTAAAACAGTCAAGCATGCATTCAGTAAGTCTAAGTAAGTGAGTTTAAAATGCGTTTTAAATATTAGTGCTTTGGTGGACATACCGGTAATCTTAAGAGTGAAGGAATGAGAAGTGTTTAATTTAAATTAGAATCATATCATTAAATGATGTACAGAGGGGGGAAACGCTGTAATTATAGGGTGCTCCAAAAATAAAATATAATACGGAACACTACTGCAGACAGATTGAATAGCAACGAAAATTAATTCCAGCTTTGGCGACATTCATATTATCTTATAATAATAGTGTTCATGTTAGTATTGTAATGCACTTATGTGTCTGTTATTGTGTCCACCCAGTGGGGAAACTGTTCCACTTTGCCACTGTTCAAAGTATCTCATTCTGTCTTATCAGCTGATGTGGCTCTTAAAAGCAGCACAGCGGCGTGTTTATGTGTATTTTGCTACTTTCAGGTAATGTGTTTATTGCTTTTATCGTGGCCTTATACTTCATAACGTTATTTCATTGGGAATTTTATAGCAGAACCTGCCTGAAAAACAAATCTCCCTTATGGGGCCATAAAGTTCTGCACTCAAATTGCAACGCAGGTGAAAAAGCACATGCATCTCAATCAGTGCAGGTGTTTATGGTGTTAAATGTCTGCAGCTGCTCTTCTCTGGAATACTGATTACTGCAGAGTAGTTGTGACTCACCTTGACCTTTAATTCCATTGTGCTGAGGGCCAAAAGTTTACTCTGTTTGAGATACTTTAGCTGTAAATAAATAAATAACCAAACCTTTTTAAACTTCTATGCAAAAATCTATTTTTCTACTTGAAACAAAAAACATACTGAGTTTATAATCAAAGTACATCCCAGTGGCATGAAAATTAAAGCTTTGTGACTTTTTGTGAAGCACAGTTGTGTATTATGCATTATAGTTGAGCCCAGTCATTTATGGGTTTATTTTCTCTGCCTCTTGCCCAATGATATCTGGGAAAGGCTTCAGCCTTTGCTTGATTAAAATTTAAGGGTTTTCGATAAGGCTAAAAAAGGCTTTCATTGTCACCATTGGGATGATCGACTACTGCATGTGCACACATGCACACTTACAGGATATCCATGTCTTATATTTTGCTATCCATGTCTGAACACTTGTCCAGTGTCACACAGAACAAGAAATTGTGACAATGTGTGCACAACATTGCTGATGCTGTTGTTATGCTCACAGGGGTGGATCGTCTCTGAACAGCAGTGGTCTGCATTGTTTTATGTCACCTTTTAGAATGGATTCACCTTGACTTGAACCTCAGCTGAGACAATAATAGTATTAAAAGTGTCTATTACAGGTACCATAATAGAAAGAAAAAGTTTAGAGCAATAGCAGCTCTTAACAATGGAAATTATTAAGATTTTGCTCATATGTAATTCTCAGTAAGATATAACTGACAGGTAGAATAAATGTTCACTATATTTCCTGCAAAGAGAACTACCCCATCAGCCTAAATAAGAACATTATAATCTCCTATGTTTCCTATGTCAATGTCTTTGTCTCAGTGGATGGAACAAAATTAGGTTGAAAGGAAGTGAAATATGCATGAATGATCCAAAAAAGTGAGGCCAATGGAATTGTCATTATATGGTCATACATATTTCCAGAGGAATAGCTGTAAAAACACACTTCACTTACTGCTAACTCCACACAAACTGTGGCCCCAAATAAGCCTTGTCATTGTAGACATCACTTGGAGAAATCACGGGCATTATTCAGCTAGCCCACCAGCCAGGGGCTAATGGGCCTTCATAGATGAGAGCTCGCCCCAGCGAAATTAAACACCAAATGAGATCTGCCAGTCACTGTCTTAATGTGCTGCCTCGGCCCCCTGGCATTGGCCCACATGCTGCCACACACATTCAAAATGAGTACATTTGAGCACAGACATATAAGCAGAGCGCTGTTGTGGAAACTGAATGGTCTTTTTTTTAATTCATCAGAAGGTAGAAAATCTAGGTGGCAACTGTTATTTATCCAAATTAAAAAAGCCTGAAGAAGGAGAGAGAAAAATAAACCGTGCAACCTTCAGGAGCTCATATATTCCTTGTTCACCATGGCACATACTATGCACAGTCGTTGTGCGCTGAAAGTTAATAACATCTATTTCTATCCCAGCCCTCCACATCTTGTTTTTGAGTGTTTTCCCGAGACAAAAGTAAAGACCTGAAACGTCCCACAACTAACAACTGAATATGTCCTTATTCAGTTATTTTTTCATTTTTAAAGAAATTTGATTCGAAGCTTTTTCAATTATAAACAACCACAAGAATTTAGTTAAACCACAAGCTAGAGAGACATCTAGACAAATTTAAAAGAGAAAAATATGAAAATACAGTGTGATTTCCCTACTCCCTAAAATGTTGCTCATTTTGCAGTGCAATTTTTGTCTGGAAGAGATAAATCTGCATGATAACTATAGCAACCAGAAACTGTCTGAAAGTACATTTGCACATACTATTAAGATAGGGACTACTCTTTTGATTAGTAGGACCATTTTAGTTTGTTAAAAAGAAATATAAACATATTTACTAGAACTGAATTTAGATTTCAGTGGCTATTAGTGATGCTTCCAGGTCAGGAGCTGGCACTTTCTTTCTGTTGTGTATATAAATGACTGAAGGAATGTCCCGCTTTAAGTCCATAATGAGAACTTGCTGGGGTAAATATCCTCCTATCTGCTGCATTCAGAGGAATATCTCAAATGCCTTTGAGATGCATCAAGTTTGTTCAACAAGAAGCTGCTTTATTCTGGGTTGAGGTGAAAATATTTATTTTCACTCACTGATTAATTCTGAATGGCTTCAAAGGCATCTAAATGCAAGGATGATCATGTCATAAAATGTACATAAACATATCAAAGGCTCAAGTCCAAAGCAAAACCTGATCTCATGAAGCCAGTATAGGATGTTAAAGACTTGGCATGGCCTGGGAGATTTAACATTTAAAATGGACCATAATTAACCATAATAATGGTTAATCGTGTTGTTGTGTTTCTTGCTACATTGTTCAATATAAGTAATAATGTTTTGTTTTAACTGCCTCAATTTGAAAACAAAAAAACCCCTCTCAGCTTGCTTAGGATGAAATCAGGTGTTTCATTTAAATATACACTATATATGAAAATGTTTCTCTACAATTCAAATCCATTGTGCCTCATAAGTTTTGGGCTATCAAAATGTGAAAAGTTTTACTTGTTCATCTTCTCTCCTCAGCAGTTTTAGTAAAAAAAATAAATAAATAAAAGAAAATTAACAACCAACAGACATAAAGAACAGTAACTACAGGATCTAAGACTATATAAAGTTTTACTACAATGATGCTGAGTAATGCTGTTTTAGTGCTAGTTTTTAATATTAAGTATGAATGTAGGGGGTCAGGTTCATTCACAAGTTTTTCATTTTCTACTTGATCTATTTTCATATTCACTAATGTTATTCAGAATATTGGAGCAGCACTGATAACAAGAGTATAATTCCCTGCAGGTGTGCTCAGTCAATACATTTGAGTCCATCTTATACAGTGAAAATATGGGAACCCTAAAGTCAACATTTCTGCTGCTCAATACTTCAGAGAGAAGAGGAACTGATTTCCAAAAACCTACATGTCCTGAAAATCCTCAAAAGATATAGATGAAACATTGTCTTCAGTATTTTGAGCAAGATGAGCCTTTTATTTTAGCTTTGTAGAACTTTAGACAGACAGGAGCAGCATAACTGCTCAGAGAACCTAAGCAGCTGTAGCTCAGGTGGAAGCTCAGTCATCTGTCAATCGAAAGGTCAGTGGTTCAATTCCCAGCTTCTCTGGACAATATGTCATAGTGCCCATGGGCAAGACACTGAATCTCACATTGTCTCCACCAAGGAGAAAATGTACTGTGAAGCCTTTAATTCAGTTTAGGCTAAGAATTGTTGTGGGTCAAATAGCTTCTAGTATAAAAGTGATTAACTAGGCTAAAAAAAGTACAAATACAGTACCTTCATCCTATGAGAAATGGGCTGCCATGCAACTTATACCAAGTTTCCTGGCTTTTTTGGACTTGTGTGTCCACTTGTGTGAGCTTGGAGCAACTAGTTGCAAAAGCCCCATTTCACTGGGAAAGGGGAAGAATGAACTCAGTTAAAAAACAGCTATTCAAGAAACAAACATAGCATCTATAAAATAGCTGACGAAGGATGATGAAAAACTATTTCAACATGATAATGTTCCAAAACACACTTTCAAATACCCAATGGGCCACTTCAGCAGGCACAAGCTGAAGTTTTCTACATGGTTCTCACAGTTACCTGACCTAAACATTATTTTAAAACCTTAAAAGAGCAATGCATGCAAGACAGCCCAAACAGTTAACTAATCTAGGAGCTTTTTGCGGTAACAATGGATGAAAATTCTCAGGCATCTTAACATGCAATTAATGATCAGTGGCTTTCTAACCTTTGATTCACAATATTTCACAAGCAGGCTGCATTGCATAAAAGAACACCTGGCACGGCAGTTTAAAGTGGCCCAAATGAGCTCATGGTTGACCGATAAAACATTCCAGCAGCTGTGGTAACTATGACAAAAGTTAAGGAGGCAGTCAGATCAATTCCTGACATTGTTACTTTAGACAGCAGTATATTCACAAAACTCAATATAATCCTTAAAAAATCGGACTGACTAAAGTAGCATGTAGTCAAACTCCAAACTTCCATGCAAATCAGCCCTGCCTGCAGCCATACAGCCTCTCTGTTTGTCTCCGTAATGCCAGTGGGAGAGAGGCCTTTCTGAGCTATGAGGTGATCAGGCTGAGTTCTCCTTCCTGCTCTCTGTCCCAGCTCTGCAGCACTCCAGGTAGGTTTGCTGTCACAGTTACAAATGACACATGCAGTTCCAGTGCGACAGTCATTCCCCAGTCGGCATGCGTCTTTCCTCCATGCAAGTTGCTGAGTATTTAAAAAGGATTGCAGTGACAGAAAAAGTAACACCTGCGAATGCTGGAACTGTATGATATGTCTCTCACCAGCCTCAAGTAAGATGTTTTGCATATGAAGCCTCGCTTTAGACTACGTTTGCTGCACAGATGTAATTTCAACATTTTTACTCGTGCATGTCAAAATATCGTTCTCAGTAATTGAGGTGATGTTCTTCAGCTATTCAGTGTGTCAGAATGGTTAACCTACTACCTAATGAAAGTAGGATATAAAGAGGAAATGGCTTCCGTCAATCACTGTAACAAAGTAGGTGTCACATTTTTCCTGAGTGGTGCATGGCCCATTTTGGAACAAATCTCTTTGCACGCTGTTGCTCTGAGTGCTGCCACAAACTGATGCTCATCTTCTGTAAAATCTCTGTTATCAACCCGCGTCTGCCATCATGTCTGCCCACTCTCAGCTTTCAAACAACCCCCTCCACAGATGACTGTCTATGTAGCATGAAATAGAGCCACCAAGAGTATCGCCTGTGCCCAAACTGTTTTCTCAATTCCCTCGTCTACATTTCATTCTCCTTCCTGTGTGGTTGGAGAAGATACTGACAGTGTCAGTCTGTCAGCCAGCTGTGCATCAAGTTCTAACCACGGTTGTTTTTGACACACTGGCTGAACAGGATCCCCTTTATTATTATTATTATTAGTCTTTTATTTCCCAATTTGATATAAGTCAGGATAGTCTGCAGTGGTGTTTTCCAGAAAGCACTTATTTAACACAGTACCCTGGTTGGGCTCAGGAGGAAGAGCAGTCGCCCACCAATCGGAAGGTCGGTGGTTCGACTCTGGCTTCCCCGGGCTACATGTTGAAGAGTCCTTGGGGCAAGACACTGAACCCCACGTTGCCTCCCAGTGTATCACTGTATCACTGGGGTATGAATGTGTGTGTGAATGATTAGAAAAAGCACGTAGTTAAGTATCTTAAGACGTGCTGTATGAATGTGTGTGAGTGGGGTGAATGTGGCATGTAGTGAAGCGCTTTGAGTGGTCAGTTAGACTAGAAAAACGCTATACAAGTACAAGTCCATTTACCATAAATAGTTACTCATCATAAACTGAGAGGCCTATAAGCACTGCCTCTTGAATCTTTATCAGTCCAGCAGCCAGACACCTCAGTTCAAGAGATCTGAATGGAATAGAAAAGTTGGAAGCAATTATGAAAGAAATTATACAATTACATATGATTCCTCATTTGTAACAAGGGAGGGAATAATTGGATTTTTTTTCACTTTTATCTCTCTGCTAAAGTTAAACTTATTACAGCAATCGTCCTCTTCTCTGCCTGATCGCAGCCCGCAGGCAGTGCCTTTAAGCCCTCAGCACTGACCATACAGCTATCTCCAACCTTTAGTTATGAACTTGGTTTTCCCATAGTTTCAATCTAAACAAAAAAATGTTTTTGTTTGTTGTTTTTTACTTTTTTCACTGTTAGAAATGAATAATTTGGCCATGCACTTTTCCCTGAATGCAGTTCCCTTCAGCTCTATTGAAGTGGTCCCAGTGGAGTGCCTGTGTAGAAATCCCTCCATTAGCTCTCCTATAGCCGCAAGTAGCCACATAACAGCACCTATGCGCTAACAGAGCTATAGTACACGTTCGTTCATTCATTCGTCTAAAATTATTGGTGAAATAAAGACAGATAATGCCTTATTTAGAGGCTGCATCGTCCCTGCCCCGTTCACTCTGTTAAATGGATATACGCTGATCGCGAGTTTTCTAAATAGCTTCCGAAGGACGCCGACTTTCGCCAAACTGTTCTCAGTGAGAAGATAAACTTATTTCATGCCAGAAATAAGGTCTAGGTTGTCTTTAAGATTTTTTTTTTTAATAATTTGTTGTCATGGACGAAGGAGTTTTAGACTTGAAGTCTGGATTGTGAACTATAGTGTATTGAACATGTGGACAAACATCCAGTCACTGGCATTTGATTCCATGTCCCTTTTCTACACTTGTTTGTCTTTTAATGTCACTTTATGCATTTCTGCATTGTTATGTAAATGAGGGGGGTCTGGCTTTCATAGTGGTATGGGTTCAAATTCTCACCCTTTATTTGGAAATCAGGGTAGACAGATCTTGTTCCTCCAAAATTTGAAAGTTTTTTTTATAAAGATGGAACAAAAAGCTACACTGCTTTGCGGCTATTTCAACTTGCAGTCACAAAATGGCCTCAAACGGTTTTTGCCTTGTCCAATTCTGGTCTCTGTGGCTGTGTTGCAAAACAGACTTCCCATGACACACTCTGAACAGCCGCTCCTGTTATTTGCATTTGGGATATGTAAAAAGAAAACATTGACATAAATGGGCTTGGGCTGAGAAATGTAAAGAGAAAATTATAGAGACATGCTATTGAGAAAAATTCCCAATGATTTATTTTCCGTCACATATGTCAATGATTACATTAATTTATATTTTTTGTCTCTGTGTGGCCCTGTGGTGGACTGGTGACCTGTCCACGGTATATCCCGCCTCTCGCCCAATGACCGCAAGGATAAGGTCCAGCCCCAATGCAACCCGACAGTTGGATTAAGCGGGTATAGAAAATGGTTGGATAGATGGATATTCTGACATATTCTGAATAGTCACAACATTAAAACCAAACAGATGAGGTCAATAACAATGATGAATATTCAGCTTGCAAATATTGGCTTCTGCTACTCATGTGGATGATATTTTGACACTGACAGTTCAACTAAAAAGCTTGTCAAAGTACATCCTGTCATGGGAACTGCACCCCCCAGTGACAGCAGCCTCCTTCAGCAAGAAGCTTCACCTGCCACAACACAAAAAGTGAAGCTCAATAAATTGACCCTACCTCCAAACTCTTTAGATCCTAATCCGACTGAGCAATTATGGGATACTCACACCACAGAACTCAAAGGGTCCTTTGTCAACATCTTGATGCCAAGACACCACAAAACATGCCCAAGTGTCCCTTTACATGCCCTGATCAGTCAGCAGCATTTTGATGACATGACAACTTGAGCTTTTAAACAAATGTTAATCAAACAGAGGGTAATGGTATATTTGTTGGGGATTACAGCCACACATTTCGAGTTATTATTTCACTATGGGGAGGTCTTACTGTAAGTGGTACTGACTACAAATATACTAGAATGCCATGTTCCTAAACTCATAGTAAAGAAGAGACTGTGTCACTGATAGCTGGGGAAAAAGTCTACATTTTAAGCACAGGCAAATAAGCTGAAAAAGACATTTGGTTCACAGAGGAATAGCACCTTTATGTGTCTTGTAACTTCATGCAACAATGTATATTTCAAGTAAAACAGAAGTTTTAAAAAGTTCAAAACGTGCCAGTTGCCAGTTTTCGTACTGTATTGTAATGAATGGAGAAATAATGGTTGGCTTTTGCTCGCACAGTGTAAAGGAGAGTATATTTAACTGGGTTAAAACATAGATATTGCCCTTTAATTTAAGCAAACAAGAAGAAGGAAACATAAATCTTGTATTCAATATCTTCATATGACCATAAGTTGTTCCATGTAACTCCACCAAATAAATCAGACAAACAAACAAAAAAGTGAGAAAAAAGCAATTTTTTGAAAAGTGCAACAGTTGTCCCGAAAAGGCAGAGATCTCAGAGTTAATGCAAAGCAGATTGTGGTGCTTTAAATCCAGATACCCTTATCAGCTTCCAGAGCTTCCAAATTAGCCAATGTCTGACACCTTCTCTTTACCACTTTCTTTCTCTGTAAAAGAGACAGAGCCCCAGGCTGTTCGATGGCAATAAGATCCAATCTTGACACAAGAGAGACAAAAAGAATGAACAGCGACTTCTTCTTCTGGATCATATTCTATTCTCTTCCTGCCTCACATTGCTTTTCTAATATCGACTTTTCCCCTGACAAGTTTCCGTGACCAGATTGGCAGCCCCTGGGTGTTAAAGCCCACATCCTGTTTGTCAGGTGTGTCTGAAAGACACACAAACCGAGAGTGACTTGTTAAATCTATAAATCCCCTACAGGCTGTATGACAAAGCTATAAGAGCAAATCGGATATCGGGGGAATCTGCTGTGCCACAACAGGGTGGCCTGCCTGGCCAAAAGGACTGCATCTGCCAATTATACGGCAGCAACAATGTGCAAGCAAACCTCATGAGAGAGGTTGGCATTGGAAAAATCATAAATGGCATCTCTAAGGCACTTTGTGGTCTGTATACATAATCATGGCTAAATAAAGAGTAAGTAGATCGCTATGTGTTGTCATTTGAAACTTCATGCATCACTGAAGCAACCAGAAAATGATGCATGTGAAGAGGCAGAAGATTCCTCCCAAATATCAATATCCCTACATACATCATTGACAAATTTAACAATTCATTTATCAGTGCCTTTCATACTCACTAGATGCTGCCTGCATGAAATTACAATTGCCTTCATGTTATACATTTTCTCCATTAACCAAGAATTAAGGGATTTTATCCTCAAACTGAGATTTTAAGGGGCTTCACATACATTATTGACAGGCAGTAATGCTCATCTCAAGTTAGTACAAGCATGGGCTTGTACTGTTGCAGCTCCAATGCTTCACAATTCAGAATGTGACATTTTTAGCCTAAAATAACAGCAAAGATAACTGAAAAAACAAATTAGCAAACTAAAAAACCTTCCTTTATCGTACCATTGGTCGGATTTAAAACTTTCATTAACTTTGTTCCAAAAGATCAACCTTGTTTCATCAAAATCAAGTGATACCCTTCTTCTAATAAACTCACTGTAGCACAGGTTGTGAAATACAGTGTAGAATCACAGCAACAACCATTCTAAATCTTTTAAGAAAATTGCATCCTTATTGATTATATCCTAAGCAACTGATCTCTAACAATAGTGGTCATTGCTGAGGTGTAAAGAAGATCTTTATCAGCTTTAGTTAAACCTTAAATGAAACACAGTTGCTAAAACAAAACTACCATTTAAAACTACAATTGTTAGAAGATCTTTTTACTGCTAATGGTCAGCATGAGATCCGGCCACACTTGAATCCTTCAATAATTCTATTTAATGAAAAACTGATCACAAAAGAAGTTCAGTGAGTAGAACTAATTGGGCAATGACTTACCCACCTTTCCAAAACAGAGGATGTGCTGTTTGGGAGTTTTAAAAAGGTGAGTGAGGAATAACTGCAGAAAGGACTCGGCAGCTGCCTGACTAAAGTCGATGCTGAGAAGGGATACGCCAGGTGACCTTTCTGTAACCCTTCCACACATTCCTCCTTTTCTGCTGACTTTTCCATCGGTTTGCTCCATTCAGGCAGAGGAAGCACTGAGCTCTGTTTGGTCAGAGCTGCTCTGCTCGTGCTCTGTGCTCTTATGGGATGCAGCAGCAAAAGGTCATTTCTAGAAGTTCAACACTGGTGATCGGAATTTCAAGTGAACTGTGTTGCCTACAGTTTGCTGCCCTGCACTCAATGGGGAGTGCAGGGGACTTATGAGGACAGACGACAGGCACAGTAATGGGTTGTGGAATGAAACTGTGCAGAATGTAATGGAGCAAGTTACCAGCCTACCTCAGTTTCAGAGTCATTCTTCTTAAGTGCTTTTCATTGTCATGGGCCTCATGTTAATCAGTATAGGTATGAGTATGTACCCTTTAAATCCATGGGGAAAGTTTTAATCAGTTCAATTGAAAGCTAATCTTGTAAGCCCCATCTCAATATGAGCACAGACTACAGCTCTCATCTTGACATGCATTTGGACCTTTGTTTTGGAGTATGGCTCATTACACTATTATATTTCTTAGAAATTTGGAACGTAAAGCCATGGGATATATAAATGAAGGGACAAAACATTTATATGGCTAAACGAAGGGGATAACTTTGTTGAGGGGAAATAAACTCCTCGCTATTGATCAGGCAACTTTTGCATCGTGCTCTGATAATGTGATGTCGTTTTTAGAGTGGTGAATTAAAATAATTTTGAGAATATTACTTTATCCTCATGAAATGTTAATGAAATCCTCATCAACAGCTATTCCTGTGTGATTGTTTAGAGACTGAAGTTCCAACTTATCAAAAAAGGACTATTTTATGCCTACTCAGTATATGGCACCGACAAGATAATAAAACAAAACCTGCCCACAACTCATAACCTCCACCAGCAGCATGTAACTTTAGCATGTTCTGCCATAATAAATGTTATCCATGTGTGGTGGGAGTTTAAAATATAGTTTCCGTGATGGCGGGGACATTCTATCTGCATAGAAGACTTTTAGTAATGAGAACTTTTTGCTTTGACTACTTGACCAGCTGCTGCATGATATGAAATACTATGAAAATGAAGTACAGAATCAGATTCTGGAACCATGAAAATCTTTGTCCTACAGCCAGCTAACATTCTGTCCAAAAGACCAAAATCAACACAAAGTAAATCACTTTGATCTTTTTGAGGAACTCTTTAAACTAAAGAATATAAAAAAAAGTTATTTGCAGAAAGAACATTATAACACAGGCTTCCCTCTTTTTCATTATTTCGAAATATGAACAGGTGATCAGTCAGGTAGAGAAAGATTAATTTTTAATCAGAACCACCATAACTCAAATTCATGTGTCAGCTGCATATTGAAAAAGAGCCCAGAGCAACTGACACTAAACTCCAAAGTTCTGTTCTGTTGTTGAGTGTAAACTCTGACCATTTCCAAGCTAGTATTACTAGTATTACTAGACCGGATCAATTACATGTTCCTTGTATAATTATACTGATTCCTAATAGAACTGGACATTGGTTTCTTGGTTACCTAATGTACAAACTATATTTGTTAAAGCAACTCGAAATCAAATCAGCCCATAACTGCAAAGCAACATAACAATTGTCACTGTGTAGCCATTTACCGGAGAAGGAAAGCTCACTGTAGCATTCATTTGGTCACTATCACTCAAAAGGTCAATTACGATGATGATGATGCTTATACGATGCTTATGATGATGTATTTAAATGCGGTCCGGAAGCCTGGATAAATAAGCTACCAGGTGCATAGCAATATCATACAAAAACTGTAGAAGCATGTAAAAGCTCTGCATGCACAAAAGCGTATTATACCTCTTCTGTTATCCTTGAGATTCATTAATAATCCCCACGATTTATAGCACACATGCATTCACTGCATGCACGTATGCTGCTTTAAGCTGCTTTTGGTTTTGCAGAGTTTAATTGGTTATCAGCTGAGCCCTCCAGAAGCCTAATTCAACTCTAATGATTGGATTGTTATTGTGGGGATTTGTTTGTGTGCACGTGGGTGTGTTTGTGTGTGTGTGGATGCTGCGGTGTATCTTCATTGTCAGTGTGTGAGTCATCCCACTATTAAGCCGTCTCTGAAGCAACAACCAGCTATAATCTGCCGGACTCTCGGTAATGGCTCTCTGTAAGACAGCCAATAAGTTACACACCAGATTACAAACTACAATATGCCTGACTGAGTCTCTCTTCTGGGTTACATCTTTATTTTTCAAGCTGACTTGATTACTTGTTTAATGACGGGTGGTTAGAAGTGGTTTTATCCCAGTTCTCGTGCCACTTTAATGGTCTTATTTGCTCTCACCAAGTCTTTACTGATTTAACATACACATCCTAACTGAGTTGCTTGTTTCTTTTCCCCACCTTCAAAGAACAACAAAACGTAAATCTAAGCGCTGCATGTAGCGCACGCAGAATCGACTAAGACCATTATCATTCGCTCCTCACTCAGGAGCGAGATATTGACCCAGGTCTCAGCATAGTTTACACGTGTGTTTACTGTTCATGCACCTGGGTATATGTTCCAGGTGGGAACGACATCGGGAGGGGAAGGTAAAAGGCAGGGAATGGGAGTCTGGAGCGTTTTCAGCACCGCGGAGAGCTCCTGCGCTGTACACGCTGTATCACGGCAGTGTGCGCGCTGAGCAATCCTTATTTCCCACTCCGCTGGCCGTCACGGAGGTTTACTGCTGCTCTGTCGGATCCCTGGTGACACTGATAGGATTTTCCCATAAGAGAGTGCCGAAGCAGCTCATTTAACACTATCAGATACGGAAATCTCCTTAAGGCGTTCCTTCCCTTTCACTCTTAAGAGTTTTGCGTGCTAGTGAGCCAATGTGCCTCAATTAGATGAAGTCTTGCCAGCGTCCTGCCAAATGAAGTGACCGACAGGAGAGAGCGTGGGAGGTGAGGGGGTGATGCGACCGGGAATCCAAGCCAGAGTGTCCAGCGAGGGATGCGCGAGTCCCAGTGTTATCATTCAGTTCTTCTGCTGCTTGAGGGAACCTGGCGCATCCGGACAGTGAAGTCCAGTCGGAGCCATTTATCGAACACCGTCATGTTGTTTTCGAGCAGGTAGAGCCGCTGCACGGTTATGCGAGGGTACCAAAACTGGCATCTGGTCATATTAAATGATTAATCACAGTCCGGTTTGCGCCAGACACAAGGCGACTAACCAGGCAGTGTAGTTAAACACTGTCACAGATTGTCATTGACATCGCCCTGCGCTAGAAGGTTGCACCTCACATCCCTCTCAGGCTGGAATTTCTGGCAGTCTCTATTATTGATGGCATTGTCCTCAGATAAAACTAACTCAAATTTAAAGCCACTCTCTTCCGTTCCCTCACACTACAATTGCAATGCAACAACATGCATACGAAACAAGCAAACTTGTGAGGAAATAATAAAATCGCCGTTGTAAAGACAGCTTCCTCCTTACCTGTGATATTCCGAGGCAAGAGAAAGAAACGAAAATCATGCAAAAACGCTACAGGCTTCCACGCAGCGACTCGTCCAAACTGTGCTCAGTAGTTCCACCCCTCTCCTCCCGCTCCGATCAATTATGGGCTGGTGTATGAGTAGCAGCTGCGTTAGTGGCGACGGGTAGCGCGTCTCAACTCTTAGCAGCAGCTTGTCATCCTCCGGCTCCACTGGCTGGTTTCCTCTCAGCGCTCGGCTCCTGCTCTGCCCTATTTCAACTCCTCTCGCTCCGCTCCGCTCCTGACGTCAGCCGCTGTACGCCAAACGAGCTGCGGCTGCAGATTCATCTCACAGGAAAGCGACACCTGTGTGTGCGTGAGTGTACATGTTTGTCTGTGTGCTCTAACATCCGTGCAGACAAGACACCTTGACAGGGATAAAGAAAAGAGTAAAAAACAGCAAATTGGAGGATTCTGTTGAAGGAGTTTTTGTTTAATTTCAGGATCGGTTTAAGTTGAAGCTAAGCATAAATATGACATAGTTTCAAGGTACCCTAAAGTTTAAGAAAATGTAAAAAACTTGTGTGATAGGAGTCAAAATAGAACGTTTGTTGCAGTGTCATGTTAGGATTATGCGCTATGTAATAGCCTTTGGTAAGCACTGAAAACATTTAACACCACTCGGCGGTTGAACATCAGAACGTGAACATGATAATTTAGACAGGAATATAAACACAATGAAAACAAGGTGACGGATGATAGGGATGTTGCTGCACCTCAATCCATCAAGTGAGAGCGTCCGGTAGATATTGTTAAAGATATAATATGCATTTTTAAAAGTATTTTTTCTCTCTGACCCTGTAAGGCTGTTTTTCAGCTGTGACAAACAATTGCAACATCACTGACTGATCAACAACAGATGTTAGAAGCTTCAAGATAGACGGACCAGAACGGGAAAAAAATACGTTGTTGTTGAAAAAAAGCAGTTGTTTTATTGAAAAACACAACTGCTTCTAAATTTCACATTCATAACAGCTCATACCAACTTCTGCGGGTTGATTGATTAGATTTTAAAACACAGAGTTAAGAATACTGATGTCACATGGTACGAAAGACTGTCCTCTCTTCACCTTTTTCCGTTCAAGTGGAAGGGAAGAAGGATTAACTGCGCATGGCACAATTAGTCCTACATACTGTATTCTAAAGAGACACTGGAATGGTGGCGCCCCCATCAAAATTGCATGTGGCGCTGAAACATTTATGCACGATGTAACATTTATCAAGACAACGACAAAAAAGAAGAGGAGGGGAAGCAAGAATCAAAGGAAAATAATGAAGGCGGGATGAGGAATAAAGTAAAGAAGGAGAGTCGGTCATGAAACTGCAATGCTCTTGATATTCTTACAGTATGGTGCTGTAAACTGAAAAAAGAAAGACACTATTGTTTCTCATGTTGCTTCTTTTACAATTAAGCAGCAAATAAAAACACACCTGTGTCCCTCAAGTGTATTCTAACAATGGAAAAATACTGGGCACTTGCTTCAGGTCTTAATTGGTTAAATGTTCTTATACCATTTGAACTCATCTGGCAATGAACAGAGATTTGCGGGAAAGTGGACGGATGAAAGTCAATTAAAAGGCTGTTGTTGATGTGGGCCAATTAGAGAAAAAGGCAGCTATCTGAAGTGAGAGTCACACAAAAACAGAAATCGGAAGTAATTTTCTCAAATACAAAACAGTAAGTAGTTCACTCTATTGTTACTTAAAAGTACTTTTTTAAAACGTGAAAGACACCACCAAGCAGAGTAATGGTAAACCTCAAAATCTCCTGAAATCGCGGGTGAAATTGTTTTGTTTTTTTTGTGGTTCAGGGAAGGATGATTTTGTTTGGCAGTTTCCATGTGGCAGGTCAGAATGTCTACAGTTGGTTTTGTTGGTTTCAAGGTTACCATTTGATTGACTGTCAGCACCAAATAACTTCCATACATGACAGAACTATTTTTATTTTAGAAAAAGTGTTTAGCAAAAGACGGAAAAAAGAAGACATAGACAATAACTGTAATTGCAAATTATCTGCAGGATTTTGTGAAAGATGTGTTGAAATTCTGACTCAATCTGCTGGAGGGAAAAAAGATCTGGAGAAGCCTAAAATAATCATAGGTGCAAGAAGGGTCCTGGTTTAAAAACAATTATGAATAGAAAAAGTATTTTGAGACAAATGTTGGGATTTTACCAGGTCCTAAGGCCAACAAAAGATTTAACTTGAATTTTCTTAGAGAAGATCCAAGGTTAGGTGTCATTGACGGAGACTCATGTGGAGTTGGAACAGTGCAGACAGCTCTGGGTGTCAGCACCACGGACAGAGATATAATGAGAAAGCAAGCAATTGGTAAATCTGTCCACATGTGTAACAATGTCTTACTAAAAGTTGTAAGATGGCCTGGTTGGTAAAAATGTATACTTTTATAACCTTGAGTAAGAATATTTACCAGTTTACCCAAACTATATATGGGCAAGATCAAAGTAGAAAAATACAGTATCCTGTGAGGGGTAAGTAAACCAGCAATCTCTTGCATGAACATCAGTAGAGAAACATTATCTACCACCCTTCACCCTTTTTATAAGTGAGAAAAATCAATGTCTATAGTATTTGTGCATTGTCAGGTAGCAAGACATTGCAGACAAACAATGTCATCATGAAGCAACAGTAAATGTGGGTGGATGTTATACATCTCCATTATCACATACGCGTGTATGTCCATATAGATGAAGCAAAATGAAAGTGGAAAAAGTAGTCCTGGTTCAATTTTAGAACTTTTTTTTGTAAGATAGATCATTTAGCAGGTGGACTAACACAAAACAGATACAAATTAGCCTTGCTCTTGGCATAAAAAAATGTTTTGCTACTTATTTATGAACTTTACTTACGAATATAGTTGGTTAACTTTATTTATTTGTAAGAGTCCAAGTCCAGTAAAGCAAAACACAGGAAGCTCCTGACTCTGGCTTCAAAATTGTTAAACTAGAGCTTGATTTGTTATACCTTTAGTATGGTGTAGAGGGCTGCATTGGGATTGGGTCCAGCGGGACCCGGCAGGACCCAACTCAAATCTCGCGGCAGCGGGCGGTATGAACTTTGCTGCGGGCGGGAGCGGGCGGTTAAAAAAAACAAAACACTGCGGGATCGGGATGCAGTGTAGCCAAGTGTACGATAATTGTCGTATTTGTATGATAATTTTGCCCTGTGTACGATGTACGATTAATAATCCCAAAAAAGGCCACATATATGATCATTTGACCATTCTGTGAATGCGTGGTTGTAATCGGTTGTAATCAGCCTGTCGCAACTGTCCGTCAGATTTTTTTTGTGAACCCTGAAGGCATTTCCATTTCCATGTGACAAGTTTCAAGCCAGTCATGCTTTTATATGTAAGCTACAAGTGACGTGCATGCTTTTACGTCAGAAGTTCCTCAGGGTAGATGGACTCTAGGCCTCATGATTTGGCTCATTAGTTCCCGCTCGTTATTGTTTTCGGGGACATTTAGCCGAACGCAACTGTTGGGTTGCTGATGCCGTGAGTGCCTATTTGTTGCAATTCAACACTAGAGTGACTATAGCGCATCAATAGACTTGTTATTTTGGTCATGACGGTGTACAATAATTTCCCTCAAAATACGATCATTTTATGTCTCTGGTACAATAATACTACATTTCCCACCTGGCAACATTGTCGGGATGTAGCCTAGCGACAGGATGTCAATAAATGTTGTGGAAATGAAGCTCAAATAAGGTCTTTTCAGCACAAAGACAAAGCAAGACAAGTTTGACATTTGGAGAAGTGACTCAATTCCATGAATCTCTTTATTAATAGCCTATAAAATGACGTCTTTTCTTCTGCGGGACGGGAGAAGACACAAAATCAATGCATTTCTATTATTGTGCGGGCATAAATTCTCAAAGTTTTGCGGATGCAGGCGGGAGTGGACATACACGTTGTGGGTGCGGGCGGTAATGGTAAGAAATTCACCGGGAGCGGGATGAAGAAAACAGTCCCGCGCAGGGCTCTCGTATGGTGTACAGTTCTACAATAGGTGCATCATACTGCTATTTACTCTACTATGTAATCCATTTAATTAAAAATCTTTTCTGCAAAAAAACTTTTCTTTTCATATTGACAAACAACCTAACAATAAACAAAGTACTGACACTTTTTTATATATATGAGGACATTGTTTATACCCCCCTGCTTTTCCAAGGAACACCCTGAGAAAACACACAGACACGTACAAGTTGTGCACGTACACGCATTCCTCAACCCATCTCCATTTCACTGAAGTGGAAGTGTTTGAATCCATATTATTGACAAATGCAAACCAGATCTATTCATAAAACCAAAAGGTCTCTGGGTACAGCAGAGACGAATGCAGTCTGCAGTAAGCGTCGCCTGAGTGCCTTATCAATCACACCTAAATGCTCCAAATACAAATTAACCCTCAAGGGGCTCTTATAGACCACAGCCTATGCATGGAATTGTAAATGGATCATCAAGCGTATATTACCCACAACTAAACCCATGTCTAGGCAAACTTGGTTTTAGACTAGCATGTGTCCCTGGAGCAGCCATCATTATCTCTGTCATCATTTGCTCTGAGTGTTTGTGCTCGCAACCATACATCACAAACATAATATCTCCCTCCCTCAACCTTGCAGGCGATCAGGCATGTGTCAGCACTAAAAGGTCTGTCTCACATAGGTGCTCCCTCTGAGACAGAAACACAGGGAGATAGAGCCTTGACTCTTCTTTATGTGCCTTTCCTTTGTCTAACCTCTGCTACAATTGATGCAATTCACACACATACAGTATTCTGTACACAGAATGTCTGGATCATTTACTGCACGAGAGACTCCATGTAACAGTTTTCAAAAAGTGCCACTTAATATATTTCATTAAGTAAAGATTTTTGAATCTAGAAATTAAGTGAAAAAACTTGCAATATATTGCTCCCTGAGGAGTCTACCATTAATTTTATCTGGGAAGTTGGGAGCATTTTCCTAGTCAACATCAACAGCCATTCAGGGTGTGTGTGTGTGTGGTTGGGGGTGGGGGTCTCTCCTTTCTTAGGCCTGCAATGTTTTGCAGTACTGCACATGCAGCAATAGCATCAACCTGTCCGGGGATTGGACTAGCTCAAAAGACTCTGGAGTCATGCACTGAGCCAGGCCAGCATCACAGATCGTCTGAAACTTTAAATTGTAACTTGATCAAATTAGAAACTAATAGTTGCACATTGAAATTGAGTTTACCTGCAATCTTGTAAAACTCCTCCTTGATGTAGAGGTCTTCTGTGGCGAGAGAAGGTGATGAATATGTTGCTGAATGACTTCAGCACCAGACAAATGCATCTTTTTGCGCGGCAAATGGTTACTTTGAGGTTCTCTGCATCCCCAACATAATAAAGGAAGCTCCCACTTGCAAACCATCTCAATGTAACACAGACCATCTGTGGTATCGTGAGAGCATGGCTTTGCGTCGTCTGGTGCTGTATTTTTGGACCCAGCAGCATACATAAATATCTTAGTCCGTCACCTGAGAATCTGTATCTCTCAATAGTCATCTCCAAAGGCCAATAGGTCTGACCTGTCTTGGAAGACTCTTTCATGCCTAAATGCTCATCTGAGAATTAAGGTTTCCTCATCCAGTACATCCTCCAAAAAAAGGCAAACCATTATGAAATGGGAACAGGTGACTGAGAGGAATGACTTTTATATACGATATTGCCTCGTCACAGATTTAATTAAAAACACCTTTCCAACTTCATCAGCTGTGTTTTCAGCTCAATTACTGCAAAAAAACATATTTATGAAACCTCTGACAGCAATTTGACAAGCAGTCTTCATTATCATATCAATATAACACTTGGCCTGAGTAATAATACTACCACTTGCATCAATATAAAAAGACTGCTGCAATTACAAACAGCCAACAGATTTAAATGAAATGAGAAACTACTATATATGTAATATTTTGCAGGATAATTAAGATAATGCAACATACTTAGTAAGACAATGGACATGCTGTAAAACACATTAATTCCTCAGAGGATTGATGGTAGAAATACAGGTTAATCACTAGGATTAATCTTAGCCTAGCTGTTAGCCTGGCCTGGAGCAGGTTAAGTTTGAGCTGCTTTCACGCAACCGACTTGAGGCTAAACTCAGTCAGGTTAACCAACATATCCCGGCTTAATCCCATATCTTGAGTTTGTGCAATACCCCTCAGTACTTGACATAAACAGAATAATCAGAAGACTTACGATAGCGATTGTACCACAGAGGTACTTCAACGATCTAGCACTAGGTGGAGGTGAGACCAGAGTAGATATACAGTGAGATTAATGAGCTTGATGGAAGACAGCAGTACTGGGAGAACCTGCTAGAGTACAGAGGAAGCCACATCCACTCTACACAGACACTCACACTACAATTCAGCAGGAGGGAAAGGGGAAAGTGACACAAAGGGGAAAAACACCTGAACATGGAGAGTCATGACATACAGCCATTTCAATGGAGGTTTTGAGGATGACCTAGGATTTACTGGAGGTAAATCTCAAATGATCACCCAGGAGGAATTTTTTGGAGATTGGACAGCCTGGATGTATCTTTTCATACTGCAGCTTGCTATTATGAAAATGAATTAGAGTAAGAGTTTGGAAAATGGATAAAACTGGACACAACCAATTCAGTTAAATTAATTTCAATTAAATTATTTTCATCTCAGTTCAGTTTAGTTCAATTCAATGGTACTTAATAATCCCAAAATAAAAATGATTATACTGATGCAGTGTAAATCATTAAATATATGCTATTGTTATATATAGATAACACAATTAGATAAAAGAGAAATCAGCTGACAAACATTTAGAAAGTTGAAATGTAGATAGATGTGTGGTAAAAGATACCAGTGTCTTCATAGTGTTTTTGAAGATACCAGTGTTTTTATAGTTTAGCAACAATTAGCTGGGGAGTGCACATAGTGCTGGCAAGTAACTCAGGCAAACTCTCTCTGTAAACAATGTTGAAAGGAACCCATGTGCAACAGCTCAACATCCATGATGAAGAGATGCTCCTTCTTAGTGCCATGTCCAGGCTAACACAATCTATTTTTAACAAGTACTGTAAACCCTCCTCCTTGAGTTGCTCCTGCAGTCAAGTCTTGGTGAGAGAAAAATAGAATTGCCTACTTGATATTCATGTTGCATCCCTATCAGGGCTCCAATTTTATCTATCTTATCAGCCAGTGATCTTACACTTCCCATGATGATGAGGGAAAGATATGCTTTAAAGTTACTCCTCCTTTTTTTACCGTTTTGTTCCTCTGAATGAATGAATGAAGGAATTTATTTCAGACAAATAAAAGTGATTGGTAAACAGTTGTTACAAAAAGAAGACCAAACAAAATATACATATTCACCAGTATTAACTCAACATTGCACGACTACATATTCATATATAAATTTGAACAAAAATAGAAACTAATAATATAAACCACATTTCCAATTGAATAAACTTGTAACTATATACACTTCAGATATGACATTAATTAATGCAAATTGTCTCAAAAGCGGTAGGCACCTTAGACGTTGCGTCTTCAACTCATCGAGATTTGAGGTCTTATTCCAGGCATTGCTTGGGCCTCGGAAAGTTCAATCAGCTGCATCCACATGCAAACAACTTTCCCTTTGCCATGGTTATGCATCAAAAGAGATGTGAAAAAAGGGCCAGAGTTACCATCTGAAGAAACTCCAGCAGCACAACATCAAAACCAGGATAGAAAAATGTTGTAAAAAGTGGTGATTTTGACACCGGTGACATACAAAGACATTAAAATCTTTTCTTCATACTGCACTCTGCTGAGTGAAGCTGCCGGGGCATCCTGCACTGTTTCAGCTGTTGTGCTGCTGCTCAGTGAAACAACTTGCTGCTGGAAAGCAGGAGGCAGTGCAGACAAAGTGTTGTGTTCGGTTCTCTTTGTGGCCTGCAGTCATATAGCTTCTTATGGACCAACCAGGGCTTTTGATTTCTTATGCTGCCTCTCTCACTCGTGTGTGCTAATGCGCACACTGAGAAATGCATGTGTGTACCCTTGTGCCCAGAAACACACTGTGGCACTTGCATAGAACTATATTTCTCACTCTTGCTTCCACGTCTGTGCCAGCACATACACACACTCGCCTTGTATAATAGTCTTTGTTTCCTCCCTCCTGCCCTGCTCCAATTTGATGGCAGTATGGCCGCCAGGTTCCCCAGATGACCATTGAGATAGAGCTAACAGATGAAAGCAGCAGTAAGACGCTGGCGGTAATGGCGCTACAGCTCCGGATTACAGCCCATATTTCTCAGTGATGACTGTGCTGCCCTGCCTCCCTCTGACACCTACAGGAGAGAGCTTCTTGGAAGAGTTGTTAGAATTAGAGAGGTGGAGACATGTAATAAAAACAGAGGCCTGTATGAAACATTCACGCATGCAGGAAAATACTTGTGGGTTTTGATGTGAAAAGACATTTGACCGGTTTTACCTCTCCTTATCTTCTGTACTTGAATAGCTGATGCGCTTTCATTTTATTGGATTTCTCATTTTCATTGTTTGTAAAGTAAGTGAGCAGCTCAGCATGTACAATAGGATATGCTGAGGTGATGATAAGGCCAAAATTTATTCTGACTAGATTAATGCAATGCCAGGTTAAATTAAAGTACCAGAACAGATAGGATCCCTTTAGTCACATTGGCTATCTGGTAATGTTAATCATTTCAAAATTGTAATGGCAAAGATAATAAAGGGAAAGGTTATTTATTTGTTTTTTTTACACCTTTGAGATTTTATTTAAGTCAAAATATTTAATCAATAAAAAGGCATGATTAGGCAAAAGTAACTCTGGCTTCCTCCCACTGTCCAAAAACATGCATGTTAGGTTAATTAGTGTCTCTAAAATCGTCCTTAGGAGTGAGTGTGAGCGTGTGTGTAGTTGTTCATCTCATTTGTCTCTATGTGGCCCTGTGATGGACTGGCGACTTGTCCAGAGTGTACCCTGCCTCTCGCCCAATGACCGCTGGGATAGGCTCCAGCCCCCTCGCGACCTGACAGTTGGATTAAACGGGAAATGGATTGATGGATGGATGGATGGGCAAAAGTAGAGAAACAACAATTACATTTTCTTTCCCAAAGCTTGTATTTCCTTCCTCATCATAATCTGGACCTATAAGTCATTTTTAAGAAACACAACAGTTGTGGATCTTTGTGAGTATTAGCATTTTTACTAATGATTTTTTTTTTTTAGTATATAATATTGGATCAAGCCATAGAAGCCCCCACTTTTACTTTTTTTGTTTATGGCATTTTTCACCTCCTATTTCCTCTTGACAGTCAACGCCATCTAAAACCACTTTTACTAACCCTAAGCATGTTCCGTTGTGCTCAATCTGGAAACCCATCACTTACAGGCTGGTGACTTAGCCTCCGAGGGCAACGGCCAATATTTCTGGGTCATCAGATGTCCAAATAATGGATATCAAGGCCAGATGACTGACAGTAGTTTAGGATTGTATTTCGTCAAATCCAAAAATATTATCCTTTGCCTACAGATTCTGCTTATTCAAATGAAGATTGATTTATACAGGTTATTTTCCCGAAACACAGTAGTGACACGTGAGAAAATAGATTAGGTTTAAAGAGGTTTAAACAATTAGAATTTGGAACAGCTCTGATGAATCTACCTTTGTCTCTAGTTAAGTTGTTATAGATGACTCTTACAGTCTCATCTAATATACAGGATATATAGGATTTGTAGATCCTGTGTGTGTATCAGGCCATAATCATTTATATTATACAGATTAGGCAACAGCCAGATGCAATATCTGATGTCCTGCTGAAATATAATTGCTGATAAAAAATCATATTTGGTTAGAATGAAAAACATTATAGGGCTTGAGCACCTCAGCAGAGGTGTTACTGCACAGTCAGCTACATGGACAATATTTGTTAATATTAGGTTAATCCTAGGTGCTAGGAGAGGAAAGCAACTGGACTCTTTTTTTTTTTTTTGGTTCTTGAACATGTTTGACCTCTCATCCAAAAGTTCTGACTGAGTGGTGGGGAGTTTGATAGACTTCCATCAAAGTTCCTCTGTCTTTCAAACCATAGTCGTATTTTTTTTCTCCAGGCGACATTACTACCAACGTTCATTGTTAAGTTGTACTTGAAACTTGAAAAATTTCTACAATTAATTGTCACTTATTCTTGGCCTTTTTCCGCACATCCATCCATTTTCTATATGCATGGATGTAGAGATGGATGGGGGGCAGGTAACACCCTGGAAGGGTTGTCAGTCCATCACATGGCCAAACTGAAACAAACAACCATGCACACTCATACTCACACTCACTACTAGGGTCAATTTAGAATGCCATGAAACACGATTTTGTCTAATCACTTTGATAATCTTTTTAGCTGACATTTAATGACATAACATAAGCTATATAAGGACATAATTTCAGAAATCATGTTTGAAATAAAATGTCAGGTTTTTTTCCCTCCAGAAATAGAAGTCTTTTGAACAAAAAACATTTATTTTTAGATGGTAAACAAAAGAAAGAGAAGAGGTGGGTTGCATTGTTCAACATGCATAAAAAAGTGTAAAAGGATGTGTCCTCCCACAAATCACAATGTTCTATAAAACCAAACAGACTAGTGAAAGATCGTAGAAGAAAAACAAATAAAAAAGTAAGATGAAAGAAAAAGAAATGAAGAAGAGAAGATCAAAGAAAAGAAGGAAGAAACAGACCAAAACAAAATGAAAAAAAATATGTCCATGCAGGCAGATACCTTATGACCTTGAACTATGTTAAAAAATGTCACCCCTCGTTGGACTCCATGTAAATTGTAAAAATGGCTTCATATTTTAGCTCTAATATCATTTTCCTAAACCTAATCTAGTAACTTTATCACCTATACCTTACCAGGAAGAGATAAAAGTGTTTTTAGTGTTAGTTGCTCCAGATCTTGTGTCACATAAAGGCATATGGCTCAAAGCTCTGCTCTTAACTGTGCCATCCACAGGCCTTCCTCACTCCATATAACGTCATCAACAATTTAATTGAGAATGATATATGCTTTAGTATGGAAACATTCATTTAAGTTGTGTTTCCCGTCGCCACTTGTGGCGTTGGTACTTTACAGGATGCTGCAATGGGTCATTTTCAAGGGGATGAGCAAATGACTTACTTCTGCACCAGCTCCAGGTATCTTTGCTGGATGTCCTGGAATTGCATCATTTAACACTTCATAAACCTCTAAAACTCTTAACTGGGCAAGATGCAAATGGTCTTTAAAAATTATGTTACAGTGTTCAAATGTGGCCAAGGGCTTCTGACCAAGTGTCAAAATGTGAAGAGTTGGGAATGGAAGCGTTGGCAGGAATTCACAGTAAATTAAATACATTTTATTGACAATGTGACATTTGCTCCATTAACATATTCGAATTTTAATAAGAGTACAACATTTAGACTTTTATTTAATAATGGATGAGCGTGATAAAATTCCTCAGCTGCTTGTTTGGCTTACAAATAAAACATTATCCTATCAGAAATGAGTTTTATCATTGCTGTGTCAATACGAATCCTCCTCTGTCAGTATAGTTTCTTTCTAAACATTTCTTTCTCTTGTCAGCTGTTTTCTGACTTACAAGTGTCCACCACGACAATATTAAAGAGAATGAGGTCATATGTTTGAGCATGTTTACCCAGATACAACTAATTTGCAGCAATACTGAAACACAGTTTATACTGCATATGATACCACGCAAGAGTAGTTTCATCTTTCTAAACAAGTATCAGGAGGTCTGACCAGTTCTCACACACATTACCCTTGTCAGAGAATGGCAGGACACAGGTCACACTTGCAGGATAGGTTTCAAAGTAAGATAGTTCATCTCCGTTCAGTGAAACAAACACTGTGAAACGATCTATGACACTGAACTCTATAATTAAAGCAGAGACAGTTGTCTACATAAAACTTTATCAAAAATAACTAAAAAAATAATAAATCAACTCTACTCAGGGAGGAAAACGAAAAATCTTATAAAATGTAATACTTAAATTTACGCTCTTTTCTATAGAGGCAACAAAGAAAACTCTCTGTCAAAAGGAGGAACTAGAATTGTAAACTTCAAAAACTCTCCCCAAATGTAGGTACTATAAACAATTACAAAATAAACTCTCCGAAAGGAGGAAACCAAAATCAGGCTTTAGAAATTTATCCAAGGTAACTAGATGTACTGAAAAAACATTAACAAAGCAAAACACTGAAGGAGTAACGCTAGACTTCAGGACTGAATACCAGATTCAAAACTTGGAATTTCACAAGGTCGGAATTTAGAACACAAAGGATCTAATAAGGTTTTCGGAGGCTAGTAATGTAGACTGTAACGTACAACACACTGGCAACGAGACAGGGGGAAGACACAGACTATATACACATGAGGATGCAGGGAATTCAGGTGGAAACACTTGGGTAATCAGGGAAGACACGAAGGACACGGGAGGAAGGGCAAGTTAGCTGAAACGAGAGGGGAAGTTAGTATACAAAAAACCGGAAGTGACAAGACAATGTGCAAAAACCAAAAGTAACCATGGGCTATGACAACCCTGTTTATGCATTTAAGTGCATCCCTCATTAATCCAGATAGGCTGTGCATCGTCATGTATAATCTTTCCTCTTTTTTTCCATGTTTTCTGTTATTCTATCTCTGTGCAAAGCTAATACTATTCACCTCTGAGGTCAAGTTGTGAATCTGTTTCCCTTTCTACATGTAGCTCATAAGATATATTCTCTTCATGGTTTTAATCATACAATTTGGCTCATGTCTACATTCAACACTGTACTTACAATTGAAAACTGACACACAAACTGACTGGGCAGACGTTTATCATTGATGTTAAGAGCTAAAATAACCAAGAGAGGCCTCAAATCACTGTGGCCTGTGTGAGACCCCATCATGCAATCAGGCAATACTGGCAAGGGACAGTATTGCTGTTTGCCTTTCTGCAAAAGTAAGAACAACCATTCAGCTTTATTCACAATTCACAATTTCCTATACGTTTTCATTTCAGTGCATTCATTTCCATATTTTGGCTGTTGAATTTCTGTACTAAAAGACAACATTTGAATAATCTGGACAATTACTGCTGGAAAATCAATGCATTGGTGTGAGAGACCACCACATGCTGAGTATTAGAATAGATTTCTGAGCCAAATACATTTTAAAAAGAAATAAAACACCCCAGCCCTCATAGATATCGACCACAGCCGTTTCTCTAATAAGATTATGAGTCCTTATGGCATTTGACTGTGTTCCCAACATTTAGAACCATAATTCCCCGACTGAAATAGTTTGTCTGAGGGGATTTTCCATATGAAAAAAAATGGTTTCCAGACAGCAAGGCCAGAGCATGGCAGAGGGTATAAACACAGATAATAGACAGGCCGAGCCCAGGGCTGACGGTGAGAAAGACAATCAGTGGTCCCCATGGGGGCTTGTTTTAAGTCCACTAAAATTCCTCAAAGCTTTTGTGCTGGACTGATCAACAATTGCCTGAAACATTTAATTGCAGTTACTGTTGTATATATAGGTTATAAATACAACCTCAGATGGATAACAACATATAACATATTTAAGTTTTAAGTTTTTGCTCCTAAAGGTGGTTCTACAAGCTGTTGAATCATGGACTGTACTTAGTTTTTACATACTGCCTCTGCAGTTTCTTGAATAAATGACTTTATTGAGTCCTAATGAGTCCTAATGAGTTCTGAACAGCACACACAGCACACCTCTCACGAGTTCAAACACAAAATACTAAAATAACCTGATATTTCCATCTAAATTACTGCAATCTCTGATATTTTGTTTATGAAATCTTCATAATTCATGATGGCAGCATGTAACGTATGGGGCGGAGCGAGACTATGGGTAGGGTTTTCAAGAAATCAGAAAGCTAATCTGTGGATTGCACAGGGACACCTTCAAAGCTAAATCAAAGCTTGGTATAAGGCTATAGCATCAGTGGGGAAATTAAGTATATAGCAAAACATTAAAAGAGTAATGACATGGTAAATGAGTAATCTCCGCCACAGGCAAAACAAACAGAATAAAGAGCTGACAATAAAACATAGATTTAAATTAAGAAGGGTTGAGAGTCAATAGGACTCATAAGTGATCCAGCTTCAGAGAGATAACTAGAGGCTAGCCCATGTGGAGCCTTGAAGAGGTCAATAAATTGATAAAATCAGTTTTTCAGTAATTCTTTGGGCCCTTTTTCTTTCTGCTTAAGTGTTTAGCAGGCTTGTGAATAATGATGAATGAGACAAGAAACAATGCCTTTGTTTCTGTCAATGTTTATTTTTAAAACCTTATTCAATGTAGTGCAGAAACTGCCTGAGAATAGGTTTAGCTCAAAGCCAGAACATTCAGCCAACATCAGGCTTAATGCCATGTGCATTAAAGTTATACATTGAAAAACAAAATAATCTTTCAGGGCTGCCATAATGACAGAAAACCAACAATCAACTGTCATTAGATAGAAATGAGAGCTAAATTAAATCAACACAAAACAATCACTTTATCTGAGCTGCACACTAACAAAGATGGTGGATAATGACTAAATGATGACACATTCCAGAAATCATTTGCAGAAGCACCAACAAAGAGCCAAATATTTGTGTCGAAATGTTTTTAGTTTGTGCTCATTGATATTACACGTTTACTCCGACACTTACTACAGTTTGAGTTGGAAGCGCAGCCTATGTTCTCCTACAAGACAAATTTACGAGAAGAGTAATTAGTATAGTGAGTGAAAATGCAAATGTCATTCTAATAAGCTGTGTAACAGGGAGAAGAAGAATAATGCGTGTTATGAGCAGTGTGATTTTTGTGTAAATGACAGCTGCCAGTATTTCTCTAAATAGGCTAAACAGAATCTTTGTTTTGCTGTGCAACAAATTTTTCCAATTGTAATTCTCAACCCGATTAACAAATTCTACTACAAATCCCAGAAAGAGTACAGTGGAGCGGACAATTTTTATTCCCTGAGAAATGAAACAGTTCCACTATTTTGTGTTTGGTTTTTAACAGATAAACCTCTTTTAACAGAAGCGTAATGTTATAGCAATGATGGGTTCATAATTCTGAGAGGCTCAAGCGATTTAACAAAGAGGAGGGAGAAGCTTGCAGTAGCATCTGAGAGGGATTATAAATGACTGGTGGTTCAGACAAAACCCGGATCCCAATCAATACTGTAGATGTGATCTTAGTCACTATGGCTAAAAAGAGAGCCAGTCTGGCACAGAGAAATTGGTTTCTGCAATGTTGCTGCCTTTGTGTAATTAATATGCTCAAATCAAAAGTGACTGCTCTGCCTTCACTTGTTGTTTTAATATAATTTGCAAGATACAATGAAAAAGGTCAAATTAATCTGGACCTCTTCAAATTGAGAAATGACTCAAACACCTGTTACATATTAGGGGTCATTTATTTAAGGTAACGTAAACAATTTGGTTTTGCAAATGAAAAAAAGTATGAAAACAAATGCAGCAATAAAATCAAGTTGTTGGCTTGATGTGTGAAAGAGTGAAAGTATGAAGTATGAAATAGATCTTTCTCTTGAAACTGAGATAGAGGTTGGTGGATTTCAGCTTCTCAACTCACCAACCTGGTGCAAGACATGGGTATAGCAGTTCCCATGGTTGGAGGGCACCACAAATTGAAGTTAATCCCTTATTTTTAAGGGCCCTTTTATTCTTGCACAAAGGTATCCATTTGTGAGGACTGAGGGCAATGCAATTGGATAATTGCTGCCCTCTGTAAAGCTAACACTGTACTGGCTTTGGAGATGACGCGACATACTGATCTAACATGAACTGCCTGAAAGTTAGCTCACGTAAAGTGGAGCCAAAAACAACTGATTTCATAACAAAGAGGATGAAGCACCAAAAAGCATGATGCCAGAGAAACAGGAGAAAAGCATAAAGAAGATTTGTGTACTTTGACTTCTGTCTTTTCTAAAGCAGAGCAAAGCTAGGACCAACAGCCTTAAGCAGCCCAGAGGCCAGACTGCAAATTTCTGATACTGACCCCAAGTGACAGCAAAATGCTATGACATGTAGCTTTACATTTGCGAGACAACAACTCAGAGAGTATGTATGCCCAAAGCTTGAGTCTGGGTGCCAGGGATCGATGGAGAGGTAGGACCCAGATGCAGCTCTTTAGGTTAAAAAAAGGTTTATTCACAAAAAGACAAGGAGCAAAAACAAAGCACGGCAGAGCCGGATCAAAAATACTTAACTATGAAAACAAAACAAGACTATGACTGTGAATAAATAACTGTGAACAGGACTATGACAAAACAAGGAAACGTGACTATGGCTATGAGGCAAAACCAGACTTATCTCTGTGGCAAAGCATGAAGGGATAGTGAGGATTCTGCAGTGACTGAAAGGAAACCAGGAGGCTAAATACTGTGGAGGGAGTGATCAGTGAATGAGGTGCAGCTGTGAACAATGAAACAGGTGACATGAGTGAACCAAACGTGACAGGGGAAAAACATGACTAGAACATAACCTGAAAACAAGATGATTAAACATAAACTGTGCCATTAAACCTAAACTGTGAGAACATAGACTGTGACACTAGGGTTCAAAACATTGCTGACAAAATGCAGCTCGCAGCTTGGACTCAGCTCAAGACGTTGCATTAGAAGAAAAAAAAATCATATTATATATTATATTTTTATTTATGATATAAATGCTTGAATTAATGATAGCTGAAATTTTCCTTGCTTCGTTCATTTCATTGTCTAGATACTGTGGATCTTAACTCATGGGCACATGGTCAGAGTATGGTGGGACATATGTAGCTATCCTTAACTTTGTAAAAAAATAAAGGTATTTCCAAGTGTGAGAAAAAAAAAACAGTATGATAAAAGTCTTGGGAAACCTGTACTTTTGATGGCTCTTGGTCATACCTCTATCAACACACATATCAGTGGAGGATATGGATGAAAATCAAGAGAGGAGCTTTTTTTTTTTCCCCACAGTGTCAGGCCAGATGTTTGAGCCCTTTGTAGAAGTAACAGGCAGCCTCCAAGATATGTGCATCCAGGTGTTTTCAATCACTCTGGCTGAGTACACATCCGGTCTAGAATGAAGTTGCACGGAGCTTTAATGGGAAACTCTATATACTAATAAGAACCAGGTTTTTGTAGGGTAAAAGCCATCATTTGCCACTCACATGTTTAAAGTACTTTATTTCAGAGGCCACAGAGTTTTTAGGGGTATTTGTAGCAAATTTGGATGATTGATGCCACTGTATGAAAAAAAGACACTGCTTTGTCTCCTTTAGCACTGGTACTTTTTATTCTCCAAGCACACTCACAGTGCTCACAGTCTCCAAAGTACAGCTACAGTACATGCAGTACAACATGAATATCTGGATGGTATGCTCATAGTCGTCAAAAGTTTAGTGAGAACTGTATAGTTCTCCACCTCAAAGGATTCACCATTCAAGACAATATCAATGTTAAAGCTAGTTAGCAAGCAAACAGAGTTTTATCAGAGAGAAGTTACAAATATCATGATGTTGTTTGTGTTTCAGCTTGTAAAACTGTTGTATTCACTGTGGAATTAGATCTGTGGTCAATTCAAATTTTCAGAAACTGCGGCAGTCAGTGCCACCACAGAGGTCAAGTGTTGTTATCTGTATAAATGTACAACTTATTGCATGTAATTTGAGATGATTTCATGTAAAAGTTTGCATTAGCCAAGTAAGTAGTGGACAAAGTTTACAGCATGGAACTGTTTTAACAACAAATTCCCATTTCCTACTAGTTAGTGACACCTGGACAAGAACCCTTTACATTAATTTTCAATACATTTGGAACATTTCAGTCACTTTCTGATAAACAAGGACTGCTGGATGTGGCCAGTTTTCCTTCTGTAGGTGTAAGTTATGCCCCTGCTGCATCACTTCTAAATGCAGAGCTTTTGTCTTTTATTCCAGTCTTTATTTTTAATTTCCTTCCCTTCAATACATATCCAAAGTCTTTAATAAGGTTCCCAAAACTGAAACTTTAAATGTTAAATTACATAAAACAATACATTTTAATGCATAAAGCTTCGTACCAGTCATCTATCAGTCAGTTTGATTTTTGGATGCACCCACTTTTCTTTTCCCAGTCACTATTTCTGAAACGAAGAATAACTTCCTTGAAAGAAGAAGCGGAAGTGACACGGAATAAGGGAGTCAGAGGAAAAAACTGTGCATATGTACAACATGCCTTTGTGTCCTTGTTTACACATCTTCTTATTTGGTGTTCGACCCATCTTGAATTTATAAACAAGGTTATACCTTTATCATAGCCCCTCTATCTCTGCATAAGCAGACCTTGAAATGGCATCCAGCGCGTTCATCTGACACTTTCGGTTATAATGTCAAAATGATTGTCCTGTGTCATCCATCATTTTTGCTGCTTGCTATCATACACTCAAGGTAACCAACCAAGTCACAACACTGACCCTGAAACTATTGACCATTGTACATTTAATTAGCAATAATCTCAGGATTCTCGTCATTTCTTTGTAACATTTTAGGAATTCTTTACAGCACCCGATGAGCGATTATCTTTATTTTGGCACTCACATTCTCTTCAATAATCAGTAAATCTACCCATATATATCCATCAGCAGAATATATCCTGTCAAAAGTGTCCTTGAGCTTTCTGCCCTCCAACTAAAAACTGAAAAATTCCAGAAAAGGTAGATAAGAATCACAGAATCTTCTGAAAAAGCCATTTCAGAGTTATATCAGACAGAAAGGGCCTTTAAATCACTTCTCCACTTCATTTATATCTCTCCCTCCATTAATGGAGCACATTTAATCAGTTGATTTAATAAAGGATCAGCACTTTCACTCACATTGTAATGGTCATTCTATTACCTGAAGGGAGCAGGTGTGTAGTCAATGTATTATCCACCATGCTGTAAAATTAAGGATTTTCATCAAATACCACTGATTGCTCGTCCTCTGAAAGTGACCCCTTCTTCCTATTTTGGCGGATTAGTGGATTTTTTTAGTGGGCGGGGGGGTCTGAAGAACTGAAAAGCTGTCAACACCTTTGTCATACACAGACAAAAAGATACTCACTTAATAGATTGCCAGCAGCTGCAACAATTTCCAAATCATCAGGATTATGTGGAACGTCTGGCTTTGTTCCTGAGAGGATTTCAGTCTTTCACAGAATCTATGATCACAGGAAACATAATGCATCAAGCCATAATGCACAGAAGCACAGACACCACAGGACACACGAAAAAGGCCAAATATATGAAGAAAAAAACACTTTATTTTGTGATAATGATAACCTTGCAAATAAACTGTTAGGACTTTTTGTTTTAAGTCAGTCATCCACCACTCCCTTTAGAATGTGGTTATTAATTTTTTTCACCTTTTGGTGACTGTTGTAAATACATGAGATTGTGTGCTCAGACAAACATATAGCCCACCTCACACATGTCCAATCTGAGCAGGGGCAGACAGCAATGCTTTTGTAGCGCAGTGGCAGATGAGAGGCCATCTTCCACATTGTGTCTTCCTCCATCATTGAAAGTGTACAATCCAATCTTGCAATGGGGACTGTAGGTTTATAACACACCATCAGAATGGACTGTGCTTGTATTTCAGCTACTTGTCTCACTTCTCCCCTCCGGGGAGGAAAGAAGAGCAGAGGGCAACAGAGACAAGGCGGCTCTTTAAATGCAACACCAGTTATTTGGAATGGACAAAAGCTTGTCTGGAAGATATCTCTGTCACCTGTCTTGCTCTCAGCTGAGTACTGTGTCATATAAAAATGGAACAAGGAGGAAAATGTTTTTTTTGGAAATACAACTAAATTCTGGCACATTTTGTGATGAAAATTCAATTGTTATTGTTATGTTTTTCCACTCCCCATTTGTCTCTAAAGAGACAGAAAATGAAATGATGTGCTAATATTTCATTCAAGAAGAATAATGTACTCAAGTAACCTAATGTTTGACAAAGTGCTTGTTATGAGGGAATACAGGAATGCTACAAGGAAGATACATGACTATATACCAGCCTATCAGTGTTCATTTAGGATGACAAAAATGATTTGGGTATGTCGACAAAGCAACCTGTCAAGATGATGTCTCATGTCAAATGTCATGAGACATCATCATGGTTAATTTTAAGTTACTAAAATTTTATCCTTCTGACCATCAGATTGTATTTGAACTTCACAGTTATAACACAGACCTTGGGAAATCATAACCTTGAAATTATGTCGCACAACAGTTATCATTACTTTATTTGTAAACACAGGCAGGTTAATAGTAATACTTTGAATTTCTAACCTCTAAAAACATCTGACTCTTGAGCTTTTTCTGTAAAATGCAGTTGCTAACTTTGATTTGCCGGTGCATGTAATGTACACCAAATAAATCCAAACTTTTTACATAAAAATCTGTCTGTTACAGGGTTTACATAATTTCTGAGAGCGCTGGATTTTCACGAGAGGGCAGAGAACTGATATAACAGCAATATACAGTAGACACTATTTGCTGAAATATGGATAAAGGGGGAAAAAAGACCACTTATACCAATCTTTCTTTAAGACAGACATGAATCATGATTGCTTTATACAAAATTATATGACAGCAATCAATGTCACTTTGCTGATGGATAACTGGACTGAAAGAGGAAACTCTCATCTCCAGAAGGCAATAACATTAAGTCGTTACACTGTGATGAATGACAAGAACAGTGAAACGCTCAGAAAAGTCTTCATGTGCCAGCTCTCCTACCTCTCACATCATTCCCCACAGTAGTTTGGTTTATTTGCAGAGTAAAGCAGCCAGCTGGCTCTCTCGATACGGCTCTAAACCTGTGTCAGCTACAGAGTCGACATAAATCTCTGTGGCCACTCCATGAGGTAATAGAAACCAGAGACTAGTCCAACAGGTGAAACAGTGAGAGACTGATCCACAGTGAGTTGTTTTCTAGCTGGCAGTAAACACAGACTCACAGGGGATGAGAGCAGAAAAGATAACAAAACCACTGCTCATGACTGCAAGAAAGGAAACATGTAAATAAAGGGAAGTTTGAGAGTGGAGGTAAAAGTTTTTAAAAAAGGACAAAAGAAATAGTTTGTGTTTTAAAAGTGATTAAGAGCACAATTTTAGAAAGTGGGAGTTGTTGTTTTTTTCTTTTCAACCAGATGGAAAAAATCAGAGATTAGAATGGATATACAGAAAAATTAGGTACATCTAAATATTTGTGTGTTTAAAAACGTGACATTCAGTTTTCCTCCTGCGGATCATTAACCTTTTTAAGCTAAAAATAACAAAAAGCTTGGAAACACTGAGCTCATTAGACTCAGACAAAAAGCAAAATTAACTGTGGCCGCAAAATAACATTAAGTCATGTCACATTAAGTCACGACATGCAAAGTGCATGCAAGTGTCCAAGTGAGACAGAAATCTCTGTGAAAATAGTCATTTTAATTCCAAATAATACCCAATACACAAATGATTTGCTTTGTTGACATCACCAGAAGCGAGAATCAGTTGATTTCTTTTATGAATGAATGACAGTGATCTGATGATCAATAGAGGACTAAAGAGCTGTCTGTGGGATCCTTTAACAGCTGTCATTTACCAAGATAGGACTGAGAAAAGCAGGCTTAGAGAAAACCAAATTAAGTTGCAGAACTTCCAGGTAGATTTTAAAAATGTGTTTCAGTGCATTTACCATGGACCGACTTAGCACCAGTGTTACCTAAGTCAGTTAGTTAGCTTATTGGCAGAATTACAGTTTGCTGGACAAATGCAGCCATGTTAAATATGTAAATACATGACTATTCTCTGGTCTGTATGTTTACTTACTGAGGAGTGCTTTTCTGCATCTGCTATCTTCTGGTAATGACCAAATCACTGGCAAATTTTTCTGTTGTGACATACTGCAAAAACATTCCAGTTGGGTGAATTTGTGTGAGAAGAGCAAAAATTTTTGCTTCACATTCAGTCTGAATGCACCATAACAGTGACAGTTTTGAGCAGTACATGATGATTTAACAGGTATGCACCTCTTAGAAACCACCATTTTACCACAGAGTAAGAAAATATTGTTGCTGGGAACTTAAATAGTTTACACAATGTGATATTGAGGCTGTGAAATTTTAAATAACGTATAGTTTGTGGGATATAATTCAGAAAGAGTCGATGACATTGTGTGTCACAGCCTGTTTTGAGGGTTCTTGTTGAAATAATCTGACTCGCCATAAAGCAACTCTTTTTATAAGTCTGCCCCTGGCGGAAAATTTCAGATGCGCCTCCACTATAAATATGTCAACATCTAAATCAGTAAAAGGAACAGCAACCTCTGAGCCATCGGCACAGTACTCTGAAAATATCAAGCTCTCATCTTGTCCTTTGTATTTTGATTTATTTATTCAGTCTTGTTTTCCATTCTAACTTGTGTGTCGCTGGTAGTTTTAGTTCTTCCCCCTGTTTTATTCCTTTCTCCTTGATGTGTTTCACCTGTAGCTTTTTAGCCTTTCTAGTTTATTTAGTCTATGTCAGAACATCTACAAAAATTATTTGGTATTGAGACAGTCTGTGTTCCCGATTTTCTGTTTGCAATGTTTGCTGTCTGATAGCAGTCCTTTTACTATTGGTATTTTCTCTCTCCTGACCTTTTTTCCCCTCTCTCCTCCTTGAATGCCTTGGAAATATGACAAGCTATGCAGTATTAAAGTTAGCACGAAGTAAAAGATAGAATGTAGCCCACTGCAGAATGAAGAGGTACATTGGATAAACATTTTAAAGCACAAACTTACACTGTGTCACAGTTCAATTACTTCCATTATATGTAGTAGACTGTACGCATTATGTACTTACTTGTTAGTTGCATTCTCAGTGTCATAGAGTAAGCACAAAAGCTGTGCTCTGCAATCGATTTGGCAGGCAGCAGAAGTCAGAATACAGGTTTCATGGAGTTTTTTTATTAGTAATGAAGGAATTGATAAATTTGTTTTTTTCAGCAATTCACAAGAGAGAACCAATTAAGACATTGCTGACAGACGGCAAACCTAAAGCTAACTGAAGTTGTGTGGCTAATAAAATGCAAGAGGTCAGTCACGGTGTTAAGATGCATAAATCTAATGCACTAGTTTACTAGCTAGACATTCCCGTCCGTATATGACCCCCCTCGAGCATTAATAGGAAAAAGTGCATTCAGCTCAGTTTAGGATGACAGACGTAAGAAGCTTTTGTAATAGTTGGAGTTAGACCAACAAAACAAGCTCCCCATCAGTAAGCTGCTGTACTAATGCAGTTCAAGACAATCCTCTTACTGCTAGTATCTTAAAATATTAACATTTTCCTAACTTTTTTTTACTTAACAGAAAAGAGGAAAATCATACTTTTAAAAGTCTACCACTCCATCAGTTCTATATCTTTTTCACCAAAAAAAGTTACGAATTTTGTTTTGGATGGAATTATTTTCACTATGGATATATGATATTTATGATACTCACAGTGATGTAGCATTTTGTTCAGCACAGGTTCTGCTTTTTGTTGAAACAACAGTATTGCTTTTTTCCCCCCAACATTTAACCTTGTGTTTTTATGTATTTTATTTGGGTATTTATAAATACCCAAATATTTGAAGACTAGTCTTCAAAAAGAAAATTGGAATCTTATTTTGTACACAGTTGATATAGTTAGGTCTACTTATAGAAAGATTATAAACTTAGGTTGGAGTTCTTGGTTCCAGGCAAGGTAAGAAGAGCCCCCATTTAAGTATTGCCTTTAGGTCCAGCTATTTCCAGAGCTGGCCTCTGGATATAATGTGTATGCATGAGCCTGTCAGAACATTTGGTGTAAGATTTGTTATTATTGTTATTTTGTGAGTTATCTTTCTTGACTTTCTATGGCTTATCTTGGATTGTACTAGAATTAATTCACCTCATAGGCTTCACAAACATTAGGATGTTTTAAAAATCAGCAAATTTATGAAAAATATTTCTGTAGGACAAAGGAGGCTACAGATGTGTCAGACAAAGTACAGACAAGCACTGCTTATAAAAATTAGCTGTGTTCAATTCAGCTCATTTGGATATTTGTATTCTCACATACAGCTTCTGCATATAAAGTCAAGAAAATGTCAGGTCGACAGTGCACAGCTCAACACTGAGGTCACATTTGCTCCAATCAGTCCATTAATATTCAGATGAGGGAGTTTCTAGCGTAGCAGCTGGAGACTGAAAGAAAAGCCCACTGATTGTGTTGGGAACAACAGCTATACTTTGTTGGCAAAATTAGATGTAAGGTCACTTTGGAGTGCCAAACACTCAGTGGTTGTGGGAGTTTCTCATGGAAAGGAGAGAATGGTTAAGGACACCAGCTGAGGTAAGATGGGTACCATCCCAACTCCCAACTCATTGGTGCAGAGGAAATGATGTGATACCATCCATCCCAAGGTCATCCCATGGTACAGTGATTCTCACAAACAGTTTCCAGCATCAGCAATGCCCTGTTGCATTGCGAATCAGAGAGCTGATGATTTCATCCAGTCAAGCTGTGGCCATTTCAAGCCATAATTACATCATTTTTTTGGTTGAAGGAATAATTGAGGGTAATATGTCTAGATACTGGTAGAGCATTTCTCACAGTTTTCAAATTACTCTCAAGTTTAACTCCACTCCTTGTTTTTATTTAGACATTTTTAGTATAAATGCTTTTTTTTGCGTTTCCAAATTCTCAACTTGCCTCAATCCCCGGTGTTGCTTTTCCCATTTGGTTACAAAATTGCGTTGTCTCTCCAAACAGCTGTAACTGTTCATCTTCCTTAGCTTGTTTGCATATATGCCATATATCAGAAAGGGTCTGAAAACTACCTTCCCCACACTCTGAGAATAGCTTCGTTCATTTATTCATAAGCAGCTGTTTTCTTCCCTGTTTCCACAGTTTTACTGTGATGGATTGAAATCCCAAAAGGTCGAGAATGAAATCCCAACCAGAGCAAAGATCCAAGCATCCCAACAATTTCTGGAGGTGGGCAATGACACAGTTGGACTTGTTAAGAACAGAGAGCGAGGCAACGCATGTCAAATCTACACACATAAGTAACATAAACATAGTTTTCTTTATGCTTTTCACTGTATCTGATACATCAAACACACAGCAGGCAGCTTATGTTATCAGGGTGTAGGCAGACAGTGAGACAGTGAGCTGAGCTACTTACTCTAGATTTGAAAAGATGTAAACATTATGAAGATATAATGTATATGGCATTTATGCTGCAGGTGTTTAAAATTTACCCGGATAATAATACTCTAATAATACGATAATAATACTACTTTTTATCTGAAAGTCACCCTGTTAGATTATCAGCAGTCATTAAACAAAACATTTAATGTGTTTTTTTAAACTTATCTAAACTTGATCGTATCTAATGGAATTAGATATTGTAAGTCGAAAACACCTGTTTTCCTGTATGACATTAGCAGCCAATTTATAGAAATTTCTGAAAAATGTATAACTTTTAAAAGATAGTAAGTGTATTATTTTCATCACGTTGTTGAATCTCTAGAGCTACTTTTGTCAATAAAAACAAAATGGATCAGATGTGTTGTACAGGTGCAGTTTTACAATAAATTAATGAATAAATAAACATCTGTCTAAAATCATGACGGTGCCTTGCAAAAGGAGTCTATCACTGCTGCCAATGGGTGAGAGATACACCCTGTCTCCAGTCATCACAGGGCTAACACGACAAACAGACTTACTCCCACACTCACTTAACTGTAATCAATTAAGAATCACAGCTAAACCAAACATGCATGTTTTTGGACAATGGTGGATAGCTAAAGTACCCAGAGAAAACCCACACATGCACGGAGAAAACATGCTTTCTCCAAACAGAAAGGCAGAACTTCAACCAAGAGCTGTGATGAGACAGTGCTGACCACCACACGACTGTGCAGCCCGATATGGATGGTTCAGTTGATTCAGCATGTTGAATTGGCATTAGGTCTATCAGTGAAGGATATCATTCTGATTGGGTATTGAGTGTAATCCACAAGGATTGCCAGCACCACTCCAGTAACTATGTGCACACCACTAATTGATTAGTCAATTAGTCAGAACGACACACGCAGTCGATAACTTTATATTTTAAGTGTTGACTACTTTTTGTTTGGGGCAGGAGGTGACTTCTTTTTCTCTATACAGAAACAAGGAAATAATGTTTACGATGCTGTTTCTGCCGGTGTTTGTACCTATAGCGGAAGCAACATGTCGGAGCAGATGTCGGCAAAGGCAAAAAACAAAATGAAGCATGGCAGCATTTCACTCAACTGAACAACAAAGTCAAATGTACATGTAGCTAGCTTACCATGGTTCTACCTGCTCGATGAAGATTCACTTACTAAACTGTCACAATAATGTTGCACTTCAGGAGCAAAATGACCATCAAAATATGATTGGTTTTGTTGTAGTTAAACACTCGTGTGGCAGCAAACACAGGAACAAATACCTGCTTTGCTGATTAATTCTAGTTGAATAATTATGTCACAATGACACAGAAACTAAACAACATTAATAGCTGGGATACTAGATACTAGGAGCTGACATACTCCAGCTCCCAGTATCTAGTCTAGTAGAAGATTTTAAATGTACTAAAGTTACGACAGAGCTCCTGTTACCTGAGAGTAAAGATGTGATAGTTAGTAAGGTGGTTCCAAACCCAACCAAGGGAAGGAAATGGAATCCAAGAATGGCAGCTTAGGAGGCAGAAGCAGGTCTTAAACATACAGAGATTGTGGGTAATGTTCAAATAAGCTGGAGAGGTTTGGGACTTTGCCCAGGCATACCGGTGTGGAGTAGAGCAGGTCCCAAGAAGAAGAATAAGCAAGTCGTTGAGCAGGTTCGTAGACAGGAGGAAATGTTAAGGGATACAAACGCAGTGGCTAAGCAGGGACAGAATTGGGAAGGTGCAGAGAAGAAAAAGTTTAGTTGGAAAGAGCTGTGGAGTATGGAGGAAAGGACTATTAGATTGTTGATAGGGGAAATATCTGATGTATTGCCAATTCCCCAGAACCTAAAAAATGGAGACCCGCTATGTTCGTTATGTTCAGGTATTGCAACTCTAAGGCATATTTTGTCAGGCTGTAAGGGTTAGTCTGTCTAAGGCTGGTATACGTGGCAACATAACCAAGTATTAAGAAGCTTAGCTGCAGGTATTGAAGATAAATGAAGGCAGGTAAATTTAGGAGGGTCTAAGGCAACAAAAGTGGCAATTCAGTTTGTTCAAGAGGGGGAGAAAGTTAATAAGGCAATAAGGAGGCAAGGCAGCTTAGAGGATGCTTGTGATTGGGAGATGCATGTAGATTTAGGAGGAAAGCTTGTTGTTCCCCAGGAAATAGTGTCTACAAATCTAAGGCCCAACATAGTCTTGTGGTCTAGGAGTACAGTGAGAATCTATTTCATAGCGCTGACTGTTCCTTGGGAGGACTTAGTAGTAGAAGCATATGAAAGGAAAAAGCTTATATATGTTAGGAGCAGAAGCAGAGCAGCGAGGATGGAAAGTTAGGATCTGTCAAGTGGAAGTAGGATGTAGAGGATTTGTTGCAAAATATGTTGTCTCATTGTTGAGGGAGTTGGGTGCAAGTAGAAAATAGTGAAGGAAGTGTCAGATGAGGCAGTAAGGGATTTTGACTGCTTCATCTGACTTGGAGTCAGTTAGTAGATTTGGATTAGAAAAGCAATAGTAGCTGGGGGGGGGGGGGGGGGGGGGGGGGCAGCAGGGGGAGCACTTAGGGTAAACAGACTCTTTGGAGAAGCAAGGAAGAAATCCAGGATATATTTAAGTGGAGGGTGTGGCCCATGTGAGCCTTTTGAAACCAGGTGGCCATTTCAGGTGAAATGGTCTGTATGGCCTTGTATTAGCTTTCATTCTTAGTGACTGTAGGACTGTTTAGGTGAGTTTGCCTGCTGAATCTGCTAATGTGTCTTGTCCTGCCTCCACCTCTAGCACCCACTTTACTTTCATTACCCCCTACCCGAACCAGGGTTTGTATCCCCGCTCTGCTATGACTGGTGTGCAGTTGGTGAGAGGCTGGGGTAGGTTGTGGAAGAAAAGATGATTGTTGTGGTGTGAGGAGCAGTGATGTCTGGCATTAGGGGAGTGACTCTGGGATGCCAGTGATCACTGTCTACCCTCCTGGAGGTGTCGTGGGCCCAACTAAACGAAACACAGATGAAAGGAGGTTCCCACTTGATGACCCCAATGACATGCTGGCCAGCACTGCTCACTGGTCTATATAGGGATTATAGGGAATTATTCACTGAGACTGGTCCATTTTTTTTCTTTAGCACAAGTTTCTTGTGTTTACCTTGAATTGGTGTATAGGAGCCTTCTGAGTGACAGACGCCAAATCCAGATAGCCAGGCTTCAACATGCTATATCATTACCTTAAGGCTAGATGTTTTCCTCAGAAAGTATATTCCCCCCCCCAGATTTTTTATTTAGTTCACTTTTGTCCTCTGTAGTCATTTGCAATAAGCTGCCAGTACACACCTGCACTTAGAAACTGCTTAATGCACTGGCATCTTGCTTCAGTAATCTCCTCTTCCAACACCTGTCTGAATGTCAGAATGAGCCTTGTTTGATGATTTCTGTGACTATCCAAATGCAACAGGCACACATTCACACCCACTACATGCAGGTTTTTTACAGCTGTGTAGAGAAACGGAAGAAACCAGTCTGTGAACTACCTTTGCCAGTTTTTTTCTTCTTTTTGGGTGGTTCTTGCCAGTTATTTGTGTGACTTTTCACTTGAATAAGTGACAGCTAAACTACTGTGCTTTCCAAGAAAAACAAGAAACCTGTGCACTTTAAGCCTCACATTTGAATAACTGATGGAATGATCTGTTTCCTCTCTGTGATTGTTGCCTTTTTGCTGTTTTTGAACATGAAAGTTGACATCAGGTATAAATAATGACAAACTAGTTCTAGTAAAACATTAACCAAGCCTTACCACTATTTACTTTCCATAAAAAAGCACAGTGCAGGATGGATTTTTTTAATCTATTTAAATTGGTAAGAGCACACTCCAATAAATTGCAGGCCTAGGAGTTAGATAAGATTAAACAGCCCATTGACTTTCTAATTCAGAACTTCGGACAAAATAGCTACAGTTGTAGGAGAGGATCGATATCTGAATCACATGAAGAATCACTTTATTCACAGACAGTGGGGAAGCGGCCTGGATTTGTCTTGGTAACATTAATGCAGGAACACTTTGACAACTTGTGCTGTAAGATGAATATGTAAAGACACACCAGATATGCATGTTCTCTGATCGACTGCAGAGGTGCAATACATAAGTCATGCATTCCACAACGTGCAGGTATAAAAGTACATGTTTCAAGACCCTGGATCCAAGTATATTTTGATTTCAGCAACAAAGCAGTGTTACACTAAATAAAACAGAGTAAGCATGAAATTATAAACACCCAATAACATTTTAGCCTGAGATCAGACAGAATCACACAGACTTTTAGAGTCTGATTCTTCCTTGTGGCAAGCCCCCCTATTGGAGCAGTCTGGTCTCAGGGCCACTTAGCTCTAATTACTGCACTCAAATGCCAAGGCCAATCACTTGCAGGTTAATTGTTTGATCTCTGCCATATGTACAGCCTGCCGTCATGTTAATCCACCTCTCCACACATACAGGAGCCTATCATGCAGAATCCCACATGACCCAGCTGCTCCTGTCAGAGGAACAGTCTGTCTTGGTACTGAGCACTGAAAAGTGTCAAGGAGAGTTCAGATGGGAGGTCAAATCGCACTCAGGAATCAAAGCATGGAATGTATGGGTAAGTGCAGCAGATGGCATGGGATGCAACAGCATTAGCTGTAAAATCTGGAGCGTCTCCACCACCATACTGACTACAGAGGATGTTTTGCAGCCTTGTCTGGTTCAAAGTTTACAGCAGATGCACGAAGAACACCATTTATATGTCTTGTTCTTGTACAACGTGTGCCCACTGCTTTGTGCTGAGCGTAGCGGTTTATTAAAGACTTTAATTAAAACAACTACCTGATGCATCTCAAAACAATGCTGATGAGAGCACTGAGCATGACCCGAAACAATAAAGTTGCAGGCTTTAAAAGCAAATCAATGGGTTGGAAGATGATCAGAGGAGCTGCAGCAGAGTGATAATGTGGATTTGTCATTGCAAGAGACCCCTTTTAAAAGCACAAATATGTTTGGTAGATTGTTCAAATATAAACATTGATAAGAGCACCTTTGGATAGCTGAATTTTGTTTTATTTATTTAGTTTGTTTTGGTTTAGTTTATTTTCATCTATTCATTTATTTTTTTTAAATATCTGTCTTTTAATTATTTGATTAGGGCTGCATGGTGGTGTGGTTAACATTGTCGCCTCACAGCAAGAGGGTTCCAGGTTCAACTCCCGGCTGAGGCCTTTCTGTGTGGATTTTGCATGTTCTCCCCGCGTATGCGTGGGTTCTCTTTGGATACTCCGGCTTCCTCCCACCGTCCAAAACCATGCATGTTAGGTGAATTGGTGTCTCTAAAATTGTTCTTAGGAGTGAATGTGAGTGTGTGTGTGGTTGCTTGTCTCTGTGTGGCCCTGTGATGGACTGGCGACCTGTCCAAGGTGTACCCTGGCTCTTGCCTGATGACTGCTGGGATAGGCTCCAGTCCCCCCACCACCCTACCGACGGATTAAACTTGTATAGAAAATGGATGGATGGATGGATAGATAGATTATTTGATTATTTTCTTATCATATAGTTATTTATCCAGTGTTTTTGGGGGGGTTATGTGTCTGGGTGGTTGTCAGTGTGATGTTGTGTGTGAAAAATAGAGTGTGATCAGATGTCACACACTTATCTAAATTTAGACAAGTGTGTGACATTTAAACTTAGATAAGTGTGTTTATGTATGTATTGATTTTACTATGTAAAACACTTTGTGCTGCTTTTGTATAAAATGTGCTATATAAATAAAGTTAGATTTGATTGGAATAGTTTTAAATGAGCCCAGCAAAAATTTGTTGAAAAGACATTGAAAAGACGTCATGATATGCGTCCAAACAACATCTACATGTGGTTGAAAGGGGAAAAGCCGTCATTTTCAGGTTGTTGAAAATACATTTGAAGACGTCATTTCAACAACGGGGTAAACACAACCCAATTTTCAACAATTATTCTTGGACTAAATTTGGACAAGATCGGACAGACCAAACACAGCCCAATTTTCAATGATCTAATCACAGTGGCAGCTCAATTAAGAGAACAGCAGCACGTTTCAAAAAAGTGTTATTGATGGGATGTTATAACCCTGATAATGTAAGCAGATACAGATCACATGTTTATACCAGGTATAAGACAAAAATGGTAAAAAATATATGCAACGATTTAAGGAATTGTTCTTCTGTTTGGAGCTTAAAAAGAGTATGTACTTTTGTCTCCAAATTGTGTTGTTGTTTCAGAGGGTCATTCATATAATTTGAACACTAGATCACATATGCACGCACACACACACACACACACACACACACACACGCACATACACACACATATTCACAGGCCTCAAACAGTATCCAAATGGCAGTGCCTTGATGGAAAACAGCACATCCGGGGGGAAAGGACAGATATTACACGGATCATTAGTTGCAAATATAAGAAGGGAGCATCACAGCAGCCTAATGACGCTTTGATAAGCCCTGTTCTGGAAGTAAACATAATCTGTTGACTTTCAATTCTTTTGTCACACCACCAATGATAGTTGAGGCAGAATGAAGCATTCTGCTGTAAATCGGTTGCTGTCGTGCAGAGCGAGGAAATGTGGGACCCTCTGGAAAAGATAAAAGGAACTGGCGGAAGAAAACGTGTAAATACCTTTTTTCACGTTGCATTTTCTAGCTGAAGAATTCAGCCAAATGTTTTCAGCTGTTTCTCATCACATTTGGCATAAATGCCTGCAGTCTCCCAGTCTTTCCATTAACATTGAGTAACTGTGACTTATAACGCCTTCTGGTAGGATCAACATTATTTATCAGTCAGAATCTCAATTTACCTACAAATTACTACTACATTACTCTCAGTAGATGTGTTCTTCTTGAGAATGAACATGCTGAAGAAAAAAGACATGTGGATATGCAGATCTCTTGGTACATGTCAGTATATGGTGAAAGCAGTGTGTCATGTGGATTATATTCACCAAAATTTATGTACATTTTCCTTCCTTTACAAGTCCAAAATATTATCAAAAAACCTGTGCATGTTTAACCTGCTCATTGCATTTGAGTTATTAATGAGTCAAGGTGCTTCAATGATACAGTCCAATTAAAGTTCCAATTCAGTGTAATCATAATACAATCAAATTCAATTCATTAAGTTCAAAATGAGTCCAATTAATACGTACAGAGCCAATTTAAAAACAATTTTCTAGCTAAGGAAACCAACAGATCGCCCCAAAACTTATCTTCGGTCCAATCCCCCGTCCTTAGCATGCATGAGATGTGTGGAAAGGAAAGACTCCCTTTTAACAGGAATAAACCCATGGCAGAACCAGAGTCAGGAAGGGTGGCCATCCGCCTCGACCAGCTGGGGTTTGTGAAGACAGAAAAGAGGGGACAACCAACACCATATGATAATAATGCCCCCCCCACACACACACACAGTCTAGGCCTACAGCAGCTTAACTATGGAATGTTTCAGGGTCACCTTAGCCATCCCTAACTATAAGCGTGATGTAAAAAAGTAAAGTTTTAAGCCCCTCATCTTAAATTTAGAGAGGGTGTCTGCTTCCTAGACAGACTGGCAGCTGGTTCCACGAGATGGGGAATCTGATAGCTGAAGTCTCTGCCTCTACTTTTAGAAACTCTGGGAACAACACGTAAACCTGCAGTTTGAGAGGAAAGTGCTCTGTTGGGAAGATATATAACAATGAGATCATTAAGATATTATTAACCTTGGTCATTAAGTGATTTATATGTGAAGAGAAGAATTTTAAATTATAATCTCAATTTAACAGGGAGCCAATGAAGAAAAGCTAAGACTGGAGAAACACGATCTCTCTTGTTAGTTCTCTTCAGAACTCTAGCTGCAGCATTTTGGATCAGCTGGAGGCTTTTCAAAGACTATGTGGGACAGCCCAATAATAAAGAATTACAGTAGTCCAATCTTGAAGTAACAAATGCATGGAGCAGTTTTTCTGTATCACTCTGATGCAGAATGTTACTAAGTTTGGCAATATTACAGAGGTGAAATCTGTTTTATGTGAGTCAAATGATAAATTCTGGTTAAAAAAAAAAAAAAATTGTCCAAGGAAATGCCATTCTTGAACCTAAATGCAAATCAGGCTCTAAAGATATTTCTAAAGCTGCTGTACTTGATGATACTTTAGTGATAATAGTAGGAAGGGTCCCATTAATCTTCTCTCTAATAGAAACATGAAAGTATAAACTAGAACCAATGAAACAATTAAAACCTGACTGCAACGATGACATTGAACCAGAACTGACAGAGAAAACACGAGGTGGTAACGGCGAGGATCTGGCAATGACCGAGCGAAAACGGGGTGCTTAAATTCCAAAGGTGAGCTGATTAGTGAGTGTCAGGGTCTAAAGATAGTAGACAGGTGAATTCAAACGAAGATACAATGCAAGACAAGGCTGGGAGTACATATTTGGCTGGTTTACATATGAGCTACCATTTCATGTAGTTTCAGGGTGCTACTTTCAGTTGGATACTGCTTGACTTCAAGTTTGCACAAATTTAGTTAATATATTTAATAGTTATTATGTATACAGTATATATATTTAAATTTAACATAGATTCACATAGATTGTGCATAACCTGCAAACTACCTTTACTTTATTTTCTTCATTCTATATTTGTGTATTTGTATATCTGTACATTTGACAGCTCTAATAATCTATTAAAAAAAATAAAAATAAACTAAAAAAAGTCCTTGTGTAGTGTTTTTCCTCATCTCTTGTCAATTCTCTCTCGGGATAAGAGTTCCCAATCTAACCAAAGGCCTGATAAGATAAAGATGAAAAAAAATATTGTTTGATCATGGAGTGAAGGGTTCACAGAAGCTACTCTCTAATGTTACGGGTATAAGAAGTGGTTGTTCCTGTAACATTAGAGCAGGGATGTCCACATCCGGTCCTCGAGGGCCACTGTCCTGCAGGTTTTAGGTGTTTCCCTGCTTCAGCAGACCTGATTCAGATCAATGCATCATTAGCAGGCTTGTGCAGAACTTAATCTTTTGAAGAGAGCCATTTAATCTGAATCAGGTGTCTTGAAGCAGGGAAACATCCAAAACCTGCATATATGCCAGAATATGATGCCGTTGGACTGAGAAGTCTTAAATGGGATGTGAGGATTGCTAGATAATATTGCTGAAGGTTTTTTTTATTTATTTTTTTTTATTGAAAATGGTTTACTTTAAAAAAAAATTTACTTATGGTTATAGATTAGTAGACATATTCCAACTGTCTTCTGAACAAATCTATACTGTACTATTATACAAATTGACATTCCTTTTGTTAAATAGTTGGACAGGAGGTGTCGTGTGCAACACTTCTCAAGCTTCTTCATTTCATGCTTGACTTATACCATAATCTATATTATTTCAAGTATTACAACTCTTTAATTCTTTCTCTCAGTTGAATATCGCCTACAGTGCAGACAATTTATGATCATGAACTCCATTGGTCCTTTGATCAGGAAATAATGCAAGATGGCTTTTTAATCTACAGAAAGGGAGGGAATCATTTAATTTACATTATTATTACCAATCAGAATTATCAGATGGAGAGTCAAATAAAATAGATAAGCAGTCAGTTAAGATTGTAATGATTAAACTTCACCTGCTCTTACAAAACTGGACATGAAACAATAGTTTGTTTGGGGCTTCATAGTTCATAATCTTCAAAATACTTTAATACTTATGCAGCATTATGAATCTTTTAGACAGTTTGCTACTCTGATTAATTACAGGAGCTGAAGTGATGTTGAGCAAAAACTCTAGTTGATACTGAGTAACCAGCAGTAGAATGCTGTAGCCATAGTGCCTCACCCTGGTCTGTTACTGAATGAGTGAGAAGTAGAGAGCTGCCTAACAAACAGACAAAACAAAGCTCCTTAGACCAGCTACCCAAACTGGAGATGTGTTACTGGTAATTGATCACTGAGAATTGAGGTCATAAGGCATCAACAACATTACTTGTAGGGCAGAATGTTTTCAGAATTTATTTATCTCTGTCTTATGATTCATAAAATAAAAACTTTTGAAAGGAGCTCTCGACTCGTCCCCACACGTTAATTGTTGTGCCTTCCAATCATATAATACTGTATATTTCCTAAATCCACTTCACCTTATTACTCAGTGACAATTATCCCCAGAATAATTTAAATGCATCAGGAAAATTGCCTTGTGGTGAAAGGATGCTTACATTAAGAGAGGGTCAACTAAGGCCTCTCTAGTTTCTTTATACAAATTTCCTGTATATTCGCTCAAATCCTCAACAGCTTTTGGAGACAATCCTTGCCCACAGCGGTGTTTACTTTGAACACAATCTAGAGAGTCTGGTGAGAAGAGAGGAGGTGCAAAAATACTGCTTCATCTTAAATTCTCTCTTTGCCTTTGAAGAGGCCTCACAAATACTGGTATAGTGAGTTTTGAGAGAGTCTATACACTGCAAACTGAGTAACATATTCTGTTAGAGTAGGATTAATATCGTATGTATTAACTTGTCCAATTGCTAGTAAAACATATGTGGTCTTAGCTCTAAAAAACCCTCTTTAGAGTATTCACACTTTAAAATGTATAATTCAAGGCAAATAGATTCTTCTGCAGTGACACACAAGACTATGTTAGGTTGAGATGCATGACCGACATACTTATTTATTGATTCATCGTCATTGTTTTTTTTTGCTTGGATGAGATACAGTTTAGCTACCATAGCAGCGTTCTGTGATTAAGTGATCCAAGGTATAAATATTTTATTGTGCATGTGCATGCATACAACTGAGACACACATGGTTTAGCACATGATTGTCTCAAAGGGTTTGTCACTGTGTTAATGGGATTTTGCATACTGACAGTCATAGATTGCATATAGTGAAGGATGAAGCCACTTTGATGTCACCCAGTAGTTTATTGGCTGTTGTTTCTAAGCTTTGAGTTTGGCATTTATTCATCACCATCTTGGGTATCTAACGCCAGACTTGACACGAAAGGGTGGATGTGGGTGAGAACATCAGCTGAGTACTACACCATGCATGACCATTTTGTAATTCACCACTGTCATTTCATCCCATTCTCACTCACAATACTGGTACACTGACTCCTGTTCTGGAGCCCTTTGTGTACACACAAATAAAGGCCATATGTCATGTTTTGACTTGTAGGGTATTTCCCAAGACAACTTTAAAAATGTTGGGGACACTTTCCGTAGAAAAATTCAGTTTTAAATGCCTAACAGGAATGTTTTTCTTCCCCTCACAATTGAATTTTAATGACTAACACCGAACAGACTCATTAAATGTATAGAAAATCAAAATACTAAAAAGAGATAGGTGAAAACCAAGATCAAATTAATGTAAAGAACGAAGTGGAAAACAACGGGCCCAAAATTGATACTGAGCTCAAGTACAGTGTTTGCAGTTCCTGTGTCTTTTGTTTATCCCCAGTCAAACTTCCTTACAAGTAATGTATTAAACTAAGCAATCTCTGTAGATTTAAATTTTCAGTATTTCCCCATGGCATTTATATTTGGTGCAACCATTACAACAGTTTTTGGCACGAAAGGACTCCTGGCAAAATGCAGCCATAGAGCAGTTCCTTTTGCATATATATAATTAAAAAAAAGGGTGACCAAGGTCACCCAGTGCAATGAAAAGTGACAGATAGTGTTCTATGAATGGTAAATGGTAAATGGACTTGTACTTGTATAGCGCTTTTCTAGTCTAACTGACCACTCAAAGCGCTTATGAACATAAGTTATCAAACAAATTCACCAGCTTCACAGTTGTCATAGATAAAGATCTTAGTTACAGAAACAAACAATTTCACAACAGGCTGGATATAGAAAATGGATGGATAGATGGAAGGAGGGTCTATTTGAAATTGATACAGATATCACAAAGTGGCCATTTCAGGTATTGCAGTTTTTGGCCCTTTCACTATCTCTTTGTGTTTCTTTCATTAGGGTTGCTGCCACGCCCGGCTGGAAAACCAGAACGCATAACAAATAGAGACTCCCTCGCTTTCCTTGATCCCTGGGAAGACCAGTGTCACATCAGTCTCTGCAGTAGCTCAGCAATATTTCATTGTACATTGTAGATTTAATCTTCAGGGTGAACATGGTCAAAACAACAACAAAAAAACTAGTTAAAGTTTAAATAAAAACTGTCTTATCTGAAACATAAGAAAAATTAAGTGAAAATACTGGGATCTGGGAACATAAACAGGAGAAAACATTTAAAAAAGAAATCAGCTTCTCACCCCTACCACTAACCAGGCTGCTCTCCTTGTTAATATATTACATGCTCACTTTCAACTCTGGTTTAAACGCCAGCAGCGTCAGCATAGCATTGCCCATCTGTCACAATGATCTCTGCAGGGTCTGGTTTGGATCCCAGGGTCATGATTGCAAAATCAAAGTCAGATTGGGCTAGTTATACTTAACAACAAGCCACTGAATGTGCAGATTTAAACTCTGAATGCACATATTCAACAATATTTCGTCACATCCCCAAAATACATTTACCAAAGACGGAAACCAAGAAAGTATGAAGGTTATACAGGTTAAAGGCTATCAGCTATCACTGATTCACATAGCCTCAGGAGACAACAGTTGATATTTCAAGTCTTGCAGTGCTGTCAGCTGATATGTGGATAACAACAATATCCATGACATGACTTTTTTAGTGTTATAGCCATTGTGCTCTGCTTCCACACTTGGTTTACATCCATACAACAAAAGCCCACTCAAATATGATTGGTCAATGCATCTTGGACAACAAACAAATTAGAAAACATCCAGTATCCAAATGGTCTCTCTCACTTACAGATTATTTTCAAATACCAATACGAAAATTTAAAGGCTGGTTAATAGGCCTCGCTATGAACTACAAATCTTCACATGTGCAGTTGGGTTCAGGTATCCTGATCCTGGATCAACTTTGTTTAATCACACATCTTTTAAGTTCCTTCCTTTTAAAAATAAATAAAAAAGCAACCCAAGAAACATGTTGAGTAACCAGTTTTCACAGAAACTACTTTAACATAAATGACATTAAGACCGCCTACCTAATGATTTATAGGTCCCTCTTGTGCTGCTGAAACACTGATGATCCTATGGGACCTGAAAAAAGAGATGCTGGCAGCAGATCCTTTGCGTTCTATGGGCTTCAGACTGTGGTCTCCAAGGACTAGGTTTGTTCCAGTGAGCCCTGTAATTGAACAATGACATTGGGATATTGGAATTTAGAGGCCGAGTCAGACACTTGAGCTCTTTATTGTGTTCCCTGAGCTGGTCCTTTACAGTGAGGCAGGGTACATTGTGCTGCTGGGAGAAGGTGCTGTCATTAGTGAATGCCATTGCCATGGTGGGATTTATTTGGTCTGCAGCAATATTTAGTTGAGTGGTACTTTGAAAAATATCTACCAGCTCCCAAGACTAGCCTCTGGCTGCAACCTGTAGGAAGGTGGAGCTGGATGTGGGCAGAGTTGGATCAGTCAAGGTTTGACATTTATTATGACAATTTGATACTAACGCAATATTTGTAACACATGTATAAGCATGAGAGTCCATTGAACCTACATTTTGTCTTTATGCACAGGTCACACACTTACATTTTCTAAACGTAGCGCATTGAGCACTCGTGTTAAATATTCATTTAATGGAAATTTATTGAAGCAGAAACCTTAAACATCAAATGTCTGTGATACTAAGTGATAAACATGAATTCCACTAGATTCATGCTAAATTTTGTTATTTGAACTGACTTTGTTATTAGTTAAGTATAACCATCTCTATGCATGACATATAAATGAGTGAAATGGTGTAGGAAGGTAAAGTAGGATGTTTCATTCACTACATTTCCGTCCAAAGTCAAACTTGTAACACGGCGCCGCCTCACAGCTCAGAGTTTGCCTCTGTTAACCTGTGCTGTGTTGTACACGCCCTGAGGCATACTGTCAGAAAACCTTGCCTGATGACAACCTGACAACTCCATCCATCTTATTTACCCGCTGGACAGCACAGATCTGCTGCAGCAATCAATAACACTCACAATTAGTTTCCCTCCTGGGTGCAGGCAGAGGGAGGTACACATCGGGGGAGGAGGAGGGAGGGTTTCTGGGTTGGCTGGTTATCCCCAGCACAGCTGGACAGTGTTTATGTGGCCCAGGTCCATGCCAGCCACATGTCCTGACATTAGCAAACATCTCTTGGGAGGTGCTGACATTTCCATATGTCCACCAGAGAAGATGGAAAGGTGTGACACAATTCGTCCATGAGCATTTGTGTGTGTGTGTGTGTGTTTTTCTGTGTGACGATTCATGCAGTTTTTTTTGTTTGTTTTTTCACCTTGGCTTGCTGACCTGGAAAATCTGTGGGGGGAATCTCCGGAGGTTGCTGCTGGATCTATATCAAGCTGTGAAAATAGATAAGTGTCATTCATCATCGGGGTGTCTGAAAGTTAACCCTGACCAATAAGGCTTAACCACACAGAGCAGCCACAAAGCATACAAGTCCCAGCATGCCTTTATGTCATTTGGATGCCCTTAGCAACCTGCAATGGCTGTAGACAGGTGATGATTCCAGGTTTCCTCTTTGTGATTATATCTTTATGAGATGAAATAGATTAAATCAGGAACAATATAAGGAGAAAAAAAATTATAAGAGAGATTTATTGTCCGAATCCCAGTGATTTATTAATCTGAACAGGTGATAGATGAAAACTATGCCCCATCATCAATGAAAGATAAGATGTCCCTTCTTGTTCTTGTAGCTGAGGGCAAGTCAGCACTGTTAGATTGGGATGTGTTAAACAATGCTAAAACTTTACATTATGTCCCTAAATCGCAATTTTGATAGAATAATTCTAACTCCAGAATTACAATGATCCCCTTGGTAATGAATGATATTTACCAAGTGGCATATATGTATATTTTTAAATCAGTTGTTGTCATATCTTGCCGTCAAATTTTAAATTAATTAAGATTATTGACTTCAACAGCTTTTAAATTGTTGCATTTTAAATGTACAACTAAAGAGTTTTATTTAATTTGTAATCAAAAATACATAACTTTTTTCTCTTATCTCTCTTCCTTTTATCATGGGCTCAGTAACCATCATGACAAGTTCCCTAGAAACAATATATCTTTTTTCGACCTCTTCTAGTAGCAATTACACTTCTAAACTCATCCAAATACTCATCTAACAAAAGTACTTGTGACGCAAAAAAAAAAGAAAAAAAAAAAGAAATGTGACTTTTTCTCTTTCATGTTTTAAAAAATTATTAATGTTGCTCCATCCTTGTAAAATCCTACGGGAATAGCAAATACATATTCGATTTTCCCTGGAGGGCAGTGAAGAGATTCTGCACAGGCAAGATGTTCATTGGGAATACTGCAGAGCTGTGAAAAATGTATTACCTCAGCATTATAAAAAGCTAAACAAATAAGAGATGTACACCCCTTTAATAAATTAGGCTTTAGCAATTAGAAGGAAATGCCTACTCAAGACAGAGACAATACTCCAGGCTGGAAGAACAATGTGCTGCTTTGCAGTACTTAAGAGAGAATAATTTATCCATGTTCATTATGAAATAAAGTCTATTGGTTGTAATTAGAAATAATAAATATTTCCATCTTCAGTGTTCAGTTCAAGAAGGAAAAAGGTGAAATAATACATACACATCTGACAAATAACATTAAAACCAAGTAAGTTCAAATGTACAACTCATATGTTTCATTAACCTAGATCTCTTTGAAGGTTAAAGGGCTCTCAGCAGCCTGTGGCGCCATTAAATCACTTTGTGTCAGCGTTAAACTTTGATCATGACAAATAATGGTGTTTTCATGTGAGCCCACGCATTGGACATCAATAAAGCCTAATGGTGTGTCAGACCTATTAATGGATTACTGCACAGAGCTCATAAAAACACAATATCCCATCAAGTCTAAAGGCTCTAATGATCCTGCAGTGTCTAGTAAAGTCACTGTAGGTCCCATCCCCTGATGGATATCTGCTCTTAGTTCATTTTATCTTACTGCTGGTTAACAGAATAGAGGATGTAAAGAAAGAACAAGCCAGCATAATTACCTGCTGAAGTATGCAAGATGGGATACTCCAAGTGTAGTCTTGAGTGCAATTCAAAATTGTACTGAACTGGCTGCAGGAAAGATAAAAAAAAAAATTGTTGGTGTAGGGAAGAGAGAGTACCCTTTAAGTGGGTGGAATTTTGTAGTGTTGAGGAAAAAGAGCTTCCTAAGAGTCTGTATGTTCTCTGTGAGCCCATGTGTGTTTTGTCTGGGTGCTCCAGTTCCCTACAACAGCCTTAAAACATGAATGTTAGGTAAGTAGGAGATAGTGATGTCACACAGAGCTCCATAACCATTTACAGCTGTGCTTGAGACACACTGGACTCACTGCAGTCTTCATCCAAGCTAGTAACATTATAGAGAAAATAACACCACCACACCACAGAAATAGCAATCAAACAAGTTTTACAGGAAGTTCATTATGCATATACCACCAGTAGCTCCCAAGAAGGCAGAGCCTTCTCTGAAATATAAAAAAAAAGAAAAGAATATGAAAATAAATGTAAACATTTAGGTTGTTTATGTAAATTTATTAAATAAAGAATTATTATTTCGCTCACGCTGCAGGTGTCGTACAGCTGATACAAATCAAGAATGATGGAAAACCAACTCCTTTCATGAACATAATCCAGAAGGTTACAAATTCAAATTGGCGCTGCTTCAGCAACAGAAGCAACTGCTCTTCCGGATTTGGTCTGCATTTTCCTTTCTTCACTAAAATAAAAACAACTCATATCTGTGTTGGACCCCTTTGATCAGTCACTGTGATTATCAACTGGACCAGGTTGTATTCTTGCTTGTGCGCATTGGTTGGGCAAATACACGAGCTGTATGATCTTTATTCCACTGTGTAAACTAGCTGAGGTCCATGTATGAATGTTTGAGATTAATATTCTCTTTCCAATTCTTGACATCAAGCCGATGAAATATTAAAGTTCTTTGACATAATACTTTTGCGTGGAATCACATTGTCATATACCAACCAGATATAATCAAACATTTGATCATTGAGTTGATTTCAGTTGATTTGTTCATTTACTTTTATGATTTAATTATTCATGTGCCATAATTATGTTGAATCTAATCTCCAAAGATTTGTCTTGCTGCTCTTCACAGAGGAGAAGAGTGTGCAACTGGTTTGTGAACACACAGACATACCCTCCCAAAGACATCTCACCTTTCATTCAGATAAAACTACGGATTTTCTTATCTGTTCATGTCAGAAACTAGTCAAGTGTTTTCAAGTCTAGTAAAGCATGCCTATCTTTCTGGTAATCAGCCACATCATGTAGCCTCATTCAGTTTCCCTACTTTGATATCGAGCCAGTTCCTCATGAGAGAATTTAAGTTATTTCATGTTGTAGTTTACTTCCAAAGTTGTAGAATGTGTTTGTAAGGAACCAGAGTGTCTGATCAAATGTGATATAATAAAATACCCTTTATTTGATTGAATAATTAGTGCTACTCTATTCCTGTACCAAGTGTCTCTGCCGTGAGGTTTGTCTATTGATTCCAATCACTTAAAACTTTCTTGTGCAACAAAGCAGATAGAAAGGATAGTCATAATAGTAATGAGAAAAATTATGAATCAGGAAAAAATTACTGTAGAGTCAGTTTTGATAAAGGGGTTAGAGTAAAAAAGGAGGGTGGACTTCTACAAGTAACTAGTGAGTCAGAATAATTTTTTTTCTACCCATTTAGCCACTTTCAGTGGCAATGCCTTTCTTAGTCAAAGACTGGACAGTTTCAAGCCAATTTCAGCCAAAGACCTTGAGAATCAGCTGGAAAGTCGATGGCCCATGCATAAAGCAGCAAGCCACCATAAGTGGCTCTATCTGCACATTACAATGGTCTGCTGCTGCTTGATGCGTTACTTTTCTTTAACATGTTCAGAGAACAATGAGAGGTTTAATTGTGAGAGGTTTCTTTGTTACATAATCCATCATTTGGATTTTTATTTTGGTTATTTTTGGCTTTTATTGACAATTATCCTTTAAATTGCTGAGGCCAGATGTATGTGTGTTAAGTGTGTGGGTCTGAGTTGTACAAGAATTGTTTTGAAAATTATCTAGAACCTGTTAACATTAAATTGAGCCTCCAATCATTTTTATCCTGTTGTGGGACGCACTTATTAGAATTCAATTCAATTCAGTTTTATTTATATAGCGACAAATTACAACAAATGTCATCTCAAGGCACTTAAATAATATAGTCCAGTTCAAGCCAATTGGAATTCAATTAATTGTAATCATAATCCAATTAAATCCATTTAATTAATTTAAAAATAATCCAATTAATTCATATAGAGCCAATTCAAAAAACAATATCCTAGCTAAGGAAACCAACAGATTGCACCGAAACTTGTCTTAAATCCAACCTCCCGTCCTGAGCGTGCCTGTGGCGACTGTGGAAAGGAACGACTCCATTTTAACAGGAAGAAACCTCTGGCAGAACCAGACTCAGAAAAGGGAAGCCATCCGCCTCAACCAGCTGGGGTTTGAGAAGACAGAAAAGAGGGGGGGAAAACACCGTAACACCATTCAAAGGATACCTGTTGGAACAGGGAAACACAAGTTAATAACCATTATCATTTGAGAAATTAAACAGGGGGGAAAAGAGAGCAAAGTGAGGAAAGGAAACTGTTTGAATGTCAATGCGTGCATGCAACACATTATGCATACTCTTCTCAGTTATAATAGCCATCAACTTCTACTTATAGACACAAATGTAACTACACAGTTTGAACTCTTCTGTTTTCATTTAAGCAGAATGTGATGTTTTTGTGGAATTTGCAATTCTACAAGCATGCATAATAATCTTTTTTGGTTTTGATGGGTTGTACAGATGTCTTACAAGATATGAAAACCTACACATGAAGTTCGTGGTGACAAAATGAAGTTGGAAAAAAGAGAAGAAAGATAAGTTACAATAAACATAGTCCCAGCATGTGAATATAATCTATATTAGAGCAAAGATATTAAGTGTGTGTGTGTGTGTGTCACCTTTCAAAAGAGGGAGGGTTGTGCAAAATTTTGTCATCATTCTATCTGGCAGGTCATATTCACATTTTCCTGTGAATATCTCCAAGCCTAAAATGACTGTTCAGAAATCTGTTCCAGTGATGAATACACATCTCACTACAGACCTTTGATATAGAGCTTATTGAATAACAGTTATGTCAACTTTTGAAGTGATAAGACAGAAAATTTGGTGTTTGGCCATCAGTTTTTGTTTAGTTTTCACACATCCATGGTTGTTTAAAGATAAATCCATAAGCACTGAACAAGCTTGAAGGTTCTAGATTTAATTTGATTTAGTTTAATCCCTTTCTCACTGTGCAGAAGTCATCCTCTCAGGATTAGTCTCAGGATTAGTCTCACTCATAGTCACGCAGATTGATAAGTGGCTCCATGACCACTTGAGTATCCAATCTAAAAGTGTCTCCAATGACAGGCAAATGCAACGTTAATATCAGTAATAACACACTCTAGCAAGCAATCTACTACATTAGCTACATGAGGCTGTTGATTGGTAAGCCATGTAAACATTATTCAGGTTTATCATCAGAACACACATCACAAGCTGCAGCCATGATTCTCTTTTTTCATTCTTCTATTTCCAGACATTTTTCCTCATTACAGCATATTCAGGGGGCAAAACAACTGGTAAGCCAGCTCTCTAGACAATGTATTTATCAGGGAGTCTTGGTCTATGGATTAATTTCTGCAAGTACAAAACATAACGAGATGAGCCATTTTTTTTTTTAAAGATTTTGAAAAAAAAAAATGTCTATCTTTTTTTCAGGTAAAGTAATCACCTCACCTGAGCCCTGGAGCAGAACAAAAACAAATGATAGAACACATAGAGGGTTAATTCAATTCAAATCAGTTCAGGTCAATTCAATTAACTTCAGTCCCATAATACTTAATTAATCCTTGAAGAGAAATTATACTGCTGCTTTATTAATTTTATGAAAGATATGTTATTGTTATAGGTGGATAACAAAATAGAAATATAAATCAGCTGACAAACATTTAGAAAGTTCAAGTGTAGCAGAGAGGAAAGTGTGGTAGAAATCCTCAGAGGTTGCCATCATTTGGGTTGGGTGGTGTTTTTGTAGCCTGGCAAAACATAGCTGATGAGTGCACATGCAGCATTGGCAGGTAACAGAGGTGATCTCTCTCAGTAGACAGCATGGACAGGAACTCACAGCAAACATCTTGGGTGCAGAGATGATGACAGTGACATGCCCAGGATTATACCATCTGTTATTAACCAAAACTATTACCTCTCTGCAGCCATGCCTTGATGAAAAAAAATAACATTGCCTTCCTGAAATTCCTGCTGTGTCCTCATCAGGAGTCCAAGCTTGTTCATTTCATCTGCCAGTGATCTCACACTTCTCATGATGATCAAGGGAAGAAATTGTTTAACCCATTTTCACCTTTCTCTCCACTCTGTTCATGTCCAAGATGTCTCCCATTCAACTTTCTTGATTTGAGGTCTTATTCCAGGCTTTACTTGGGCTTTGGAAAGCTCAGTTAGCGTCTCCAACAGGTTAACAACTTTCCTGTTGCCATGGTTATATATCATAACAGATTGCCAGAGTTACCAACAGAAGTCCTTCCAGAAGCACAGCATCCTAGCCATCATAAAAAACAGCTCAGTAAAAAAATCTCAAGAGCTTGCAAAGAAAGATACAGCACGTATCGTCTAATATCATCATAGATCCAGTAAAATTGAGTCAGCTAAACATAAAAGGAAATGAGAAAAAGAAATTAAGAAAAGAAAAGAAAAGGTAAAATGACAAATAGGATCACAAACTACTGTTTGAACTCCTATTTTGATACCACGTGGTTATCAAGGCCCACTGGGAAAAGTGGTGATGGTGTAATGAAATTATGTTACCTGACTCAAATCAACTTATTATCCAGTAGGAGCTGTAAAAGATAAAGCAATACAATAACAGTCTCAGGCTTCTGGGAATATACATAATGACTACTTCATTCTGTGTGCACCGTACAACCTTTTTAGATACACAGTCCCTCTCATTTGTGTTGATGTCACAGAAAATGCATCAAACTACCATTTTTTTTACTTTTTCGGCTAGGTAATTACAGCTTTAGAATTATAGCCTTTGATGGGTTGATCTTTCCTATAGAGGCAAAAGTAGAAGGCATCATTTTATCATCTGAGCTATTCGCTGGTGATTGTTTATTCTCTATTTGTTATTTTTTCATCAGTGTACCTTAATCACTGAGAATATTCTACATCATCAGCTTCTGGAGTGATTGATGATACTGGAGGACACAAATACTCTGTTAATTGTCATTGTTTGGTTGAACATCTTTGGTTTCTTGAAAAGGGGTCAAGAAAGGTCTGGAAAGCATACTTTGATGTATTTATGAAGTACTCCTCGTAAACTCCTTGTAAATGGTAAACTACATTATGAAATCTAATGTTTCTACATGGTAGTCTACAAAAGTATTTGATGTCAGGAGGATGGCATGACAAATAATTAATGTAATACCATGAAAATCCCTCGGTCATGCTACTTCACTCATTACAAGTGCTGCTATTTTTTCTTATGTCTTAAATCTGAAAGATGACTTTGTAAATTACCAGACTTTTTTTCACATTTGCTTGTTTATCCTGCCTTTTGTGGTTTTGCTTTTTGTGAAGTGGCCTTGATGTGTCTTTTGTGAATTGAATATGGATACTTACTAAAACAATAATTGATTCCACAGTGCACCTGCATTGATCTTTCACCATGGTGTAATTGGCATGTTCAGCTAAACTCCCCAGACATTAAATCCCTTCATCGCTATGATTACAACCTTATCTGATCATTATTAATTTAGTACAAAAACCCTACTTGCCTCATCCCCTCAGGTGTCCCTGCCACTGTTGCTGCCACCCTCCTGCTGTTCCATCTCATGTAAAGAACCCAACCGGGGATTTAAACTCATGTCTGTAAATGTTAGCCTAAATGAAATTAGTGTTGTTCAGATGGTGTCTGTGGAGCCTTCACACGTGGGCATCTAGCCACAGTGGTAAACATGTGTTATGATAACTTCCCTTGTGCTTGTCTCTCAGTGAGAGGAACTGGGGATGCCGTTTCGTTCAGCCACCAGTATCAGCTAATTATTTCTGGCTCCCTGCTGTTCAACATGCTCAGTTTCTCCACGTCCAGCCCTCCTGCCGGGCAGCACTCCGAGGCATCCCCCGAATCACTCACATTAGAGGCCATGGATATGCTCGTCTTTGTGTTTGTCTCTTGAGCTCTCTTTCTCCAAGATGTTTTTATTTCTTAAAATCTGTTTGTTACTCTTTTATTTTTTATGAAGAGCTTCTCTGAACAGTTCATTTTGCACTCTTGCCACAAGAAAACCCAAATTCAGTAAGAATTGTAAAGACAAGCCTTACTAATGCCTTCACTGACACTCATTCTCATTACATTACACAGGACAGAATTTCTATGTGCATACAGATCCAATGCAGTTGCCTACACATACACAAACCTTTATTAATGTGCATGCGAAAACACAAGTCTTCAAGGTGAAATGCAGAATGAGCAATTCTCGTTGAATATCACCTGCATATTTCCTACTGTGGCTTTATGAAAGACATCACATGTTTACAGTGTTGTTTACGCTCAATAATACAGCAACATCTTGTGCTTCAACATTAATAATTCTCCACAGGCTAATTTAAAAGGCTCATTAATATTGTTGTTGCTCTGCTCTACCAATCATTTTCCTCCTATAAGCTCATTAATGAAAAGTTTGTCTTTAGTTTATTAATGAAGTAGCAATGCAAAATCAATATTCTTAGGATTGTTTGGTAATCTAAGTACTTTGTGTAATAAGGAGAGGGATGCACAATATGCTAAGGGTTTTTGCATAATAAATATAACACTGCCTGTAGCTAAAGTCCTGGGGCTTTATCTGTTTCTTAGAATTTATCCTTTTTAGAGGTTTCACATATTCACCCACTTCCATTCTAGATGACAGGAAGGCATTTGTTGAATGTCTACCTGGTAGACAACAACAACAAAGCTACTAAATGAGTTTCCATTGACATTGTTTCCATGCTGCTGACTGTTATGTAATCAGATAAGGTAGATTTTTTTGGTTGTTGGGAAAAAAAAGCTAAAATAACTTTGTAAATGAATGTAAAACGTTCAATACTTTCTAACTTTTTAATATAAAACTTTGATTTTTTTTCCATATATATATCTAATCTCATGAAAAAAAAAAACATTTTTATACAGCCCTTGATCAAAGACAAAGACTTTAATGGAAAAGTTACAAGTCCGTCTACAATGTAATAATAAATGTAAGAAAGGAACCAGGAATGATAGTAAGAAGCAAATATCAGAAATGTCAAATGTCTTGTTAACCACAACTGTCACGACACAGCAGGACAAAGAAGCAGGGTTATCAAAAAGAAAATTAACTTAATTCTCCAAGAAAGAGAAATAAATATGGTCTATCAAAATTATCTCTAACACACATCTTATAGTAAATAAAGAGGAAGAAGTGTGGCTATAAAAATCAATCAAAACAATAATCACTCCACTCTAGGAGGAAAACAAAAATATTAATAAACTTTATCAATAGTGGGTAAGCACTCTCTCTACGGAGGGAACATCAGATAAAAAAAAAAACACTCCTGAAAACTGGAGGCACTATCACATGTAACCAAACAAAAAGTCACTCCTAACGGAGGAAACAAAAGACTATGAAAAATTCTTAGCAACTAACTAAAATCTATAATACAAAACTTACAAATAAAAATCTCTCTCTTGAAGGAATTAATGGAACAGAACAGAAATGACTATGGTTTCAAGGCTTGGAATTACTGTGGCAAGGCTGGAGTGAACGCTTGGATGGTAACGAACACACTGGCACAGGACAAAGAGAAACACAGACTATAAGTACACATGGAGGGAAGTGGGGAACAGGTGGAGACAATCGGGAATCAGGGAAGACAATCAGACTGGTGACACATGAGGAAGAGCAAATGACCTGAAATGAGAGGAGAGTTACTATTTCAAAATAAAACAGGAAATGACAAGACAAAATAAAACAAACGCAGATGACCTCACCGCGGCATCACAACATTCATATTCAAAACGTTTAACATTTATATTTATCACCTGTGGAATTTAAATTTGTAATAGTCACACTGAAGAGTCCATCTAATTCATAAGCATTTGTTCCGTCTTGGGAATGACTTCTGAATGAATGGTGCTCCATTAGATAAAATACTGCTATAGAGATAGTTTGTACTTGGGACTTAAAGGTAAAGTAAAGGCAATATTGTATTTCTTATCATTCAGCAATATAAATCTTTTCAGCTACATTACACATTTAATATCCACTGCTGTAACTTTCAGCCCAAGAAAAGCATTTTATTGCAAAGATAATGCAACACTTCGTTTCAACACACTTATACTCAGAAGTCTCTCCATGCAGTTGCCAAAGTTTTTTAAAGTCAAACTAAACACTTGCTAAACACAGTTTATAAAGTTTTCCTTACTTATGAATTCATTTAATATCCAGGTAATTTCATTCATTTGGCAGCCTTTCCTTTGTTCAGTAACTACCCTTGCATGGTGATTCTGCATATGGTTATTTATGAAAGACAAAACCAAAGCGTGATCAAAGATTCTTATCAATCATCCACAAAACTACTCCTGTATGTAGAGCCTATGTCGGTATTACAAGACAATTAAATTTTTCCTCAAAAGCCGAGATATATATGAATGATATACTGTACATTTTCAAAGTAACATCATCATGGCACAGTCAAAAGTATTTTGGGGGAATTTGATTGATAGATATTGTAAAATACCCTGAGATACTTGTGAATAATATATGTCCTCTAACTATTGGGGGTTCCATAACTATAAAAGCAGTTACTCAGACACTTTGGACTGTATCGATCTATGCCAATTTGTCCATTTGTTTCTTGCTGATAACAATAGCTGGAGGAAGGTGATAGCAATGAGCAGCTCAGAGGTATGTTTAGCACTGAGCAAATGTAGCTAAGCCCCTTTGGTGGTAGCAATTTGTAATTTCACCACTAGATTTCAGTAAATACTACACACTGTCTATTTTATACTGTGAGGGTTACACACCAGGGCTTTCTTTCACATCTCACAAATGAGAGAAAATGTACATCTAAACGCATTGCACACTGTACTGCTGCTATACACTGTGCTGCTATGCCCCCAACTTAAAAGTGAAAAGAATACCAACCTTTGTTCTGCACATTCCCTAGGACTGCCCAAGAGTAAGTTGGGGTTGAGATACTAATACTCACAAATTTGGCTTTTAGCCGGGCTTGTCACTTTTTTACTTTACAGTACCACATAACACACAAGCAATTAGGTAACAACACACTATTGCCATAAAAAATAAAGTAAAAATGACACCTTGTAATGTCACCATTGTCATTACAAGTGAAGAAGTCTCAAGTGAGAAATTAGATAAATGTAAAACGACAAGAAAAAACAGACAGAATTTAACTGTTGGAAAGAGCTAACAGGATCACAGCTGCAGAGTAAGTTCAATTGGTTTGTGATAACTAATTGATTATTAAGAAAACTACCTTTATCATCTCTCCCTCTGCTTTGTGTAGACTGTAAATCAGAGGAGAGTGAAACTGATGTTGATTCCTCTAATTAAACATGTTTATTTGCTCCAAACATTTATTCTAGTACTCTGTATAATGACTAACATGAAATACACTACACTGCAACAGCAGTCTACATAACCTTAGAATGAGTTCTTGTAAAATTGTACATCTAAACATAAATTTTTGCCGATTTTCCACCAAAAGCTTAGAAGTTTTCAGCCTTTCCAAAGGTTCTCTGTTATCTTACAATAGATTGCACTGTAATATATACAGAAAATGGCACATAGGTTGATTTCACACATGTGCCACATTCAAATCCATCAAAAACGTAAATCAGAAAAAGAAAACTGTTACAGATAAACAAAAAGAAAAGTTTTTTTGTTTTGTAGTTTCTGCAGGTGTTTTTTGACATCCTGCAAAATAAAAAAATCATATCACAACATGGGATAGGCAGCAATAAGCTTCTCTCCCCCAGTCTATATCCCATACCCCTCTCCCTTCTGGCTCTTGTACACAGCACACACTCACACATGTAGGGTTTTGGGGGCGTGTGTGTTCTGTGTGTAATCTGCAGTTCTCCGCCCTTTTTTTAATTACACCTTAGACATTACTACTTATCACACACACACACACATTAGATCTTGTGGGGTGGTTGCACTGAGTGGCATCTGGTGGGCGGGGCTCTTTGGGTATGTAGGCTGCCCAAAATATTGCAGAACCAGAGGGGTGAGGAGAGGCTCTTCCCACACCCCTGTTGTCTGGTTGCTGCCTGGGGCGGGCGGGGCCAGGAGGATGAGTTATTCTGCTGGTTCGGGGTCTGTGGTGGCTGGGGGGCTGCTGGCCCCCAGGTGTGCCCACTGCACCACAGACCCCAGCGGAGTTGAGAGAGGGGGGACATGTGCGGATGTATGGGACGTGCAAGTGTTTGTAGTGATGATTGGGCCTGGGTCTGGGACTTGCTGTCCTCTGGCCTGCTTGTGCTGTTCCTGATTGCGGGGTCGGTGAGCTGTTGCCCCTGGTTCCCGGGGGGCCTCTGCCCTATGCTTATGGGGGCTCTGTCCGGGGGCTTCCTCTGCAGTCTTCTGGGTGGATGCGTGGTTGTCCCTGCGGTGGGCTTCCTGGGTTCTGTGCTCTGTGGGGGCTGCTGGTGGCCTGGGTCTTGTGGCCCTCTCTGCCTGCTTCTGATTGCTGGGGGGGAGCTGTGGATTGTGGCCCTGTACACTTATACACTCATAACTAAGCATGGTTAGCATGTAGGTCCTGTGCCATGGGTGTTGCATGTTCTTACGCACACACACACACATTTATTAGCCCAGTAGCATGCTCGCTAAGCAGTTGATGTGTTATCCTGTGGTTTCAGGTCATCTATATTGACAGTTGTGTTGTATGCGATTGCCGCTTCTTGTGCTTGTTTTTGTTTGTTTGTGTGTTTGTTTTTTCACTGCTTGTCTGCTTTCAGGTGGTCCTGGTGGCGCTAAGGCTGGGTTCACAAAGAGGCCGTGGATTGTCCTCTGTTTTGTTTTTACAGGTGTAGCAGCTGGTTGTCTGGTTTTTCTTTATATTTTTGTTCTGTTTCTTCTTCTTTGCTCTTCCTCTTTCCCTGTCCCCCGGTCCGGTTCGGCACTATTACATGTTAAATATTGTAACAAAAATAAATAAATGGGCAGTTAAAAAAAAACAAAAAACAAAGACTGCTTCAGGTATAACCCACCTGTCATTCTTCAAACACCCTCTCTGACTCACCTTTATTAGAGCCATAGGGGTCTTTGCTATGTTTAATGTGAATAAATGCTTGATTTAGTCCAGATGCAATTTTTTGCAGCACAGATAACTGTCTGCAGGCATTCTTAAAATCTGATAGTTCATCATTGCATGGCCTTTTATGACACAACATATTCCACAGGACAAAACAAGATGTGCATTTAGTGAGTGGGCCATATTTAGCACCATCATCTAAAAAACAACTTTTTATATTAATTGAGGATAAATAAATGTCTGCTCTCTTAGACAGCTGCGGTTTCTCAAACAGTAAATACAGAGCAAAGAAGAATGTTTTTTGGAAATTGTATAAATACCCTTATTAAACCCTTATTAAACCCCTGTGATCGCTACATTATCATATCTTTTATTTCATGCCAGATCAAAACACCATTCCAATTGTTCATGTTTATGTTGGAGGGTTTGTGAATCTTGCATTTGCAACACAGAGTAACTTCAAATTCCTCTCTTTGCCACAAGATGTTTACATTTAAAAATCTATCTATTGTGATGTGATTATGCAAAAATGAGTGAGAACATGGGCAGTACTTAAAGAAGCATGTTAACTTGGTGGCAGAAAGCTTCATTAAGCCCTTACTGTCATGTCAGGAGAACGTAAAGTGCTGCCGTATGTGCATCATGAATCAAATTTTGAAGTATCTTTTCCTTTCTTCCATCAACCAAAAAAGACAGAGGGGCGTAGTGACTGCAGTTCAGACAATGATAATAACATAATTTTCCACCACATATTTCTTTTTACTCCCTGTTTGGTTATTCTCCAGCTTAAAAAAAAAGACTTAGAATATTAACTATTTGAGTGAGAAAACATACTAAATCCATCTTGTTTCTTTTTTCTATTTTCTGTTTTTCTTTTTTTTTTTTGCAAATGTCCTGTAATTTCGTACAGGAAAGAGAAGGAAAGAAATATCTCACTGAAATACATTACTACACTAATAAATACATAAACACGCAATCTGCATGACTCTTGATTTGAAACTTGGTTTTAAGTGTTGGGGGACTTCAACTACTGCTGTAAATCAGCAGAACTTAAATCTTAAAGCAGTTCTTCCCTGAAGAATATATATAGACCCTTAAACATATCTCTACGTATATTGTGTACAATTGATATTTTGCACTTTCTAAGTGGTTGGACAAAATTGTGAATCAATACTAATACCCCAAGAATCTTTTTGATTGTAGGCCACGAAGGGACAAAGTAGGGTGAAAAAAAGACTTGTAAGCACTATTTGTAGGATCTTGATGTTTGAAATAACAAATGACAACATATTCCAAAGGTAAGGCTCACTACCACAGTGTGTGCCAGAATATGCTTGCAATATTGATGTGTCCTTCTCTGGGATGTGTAATAGGGTATGCTATAGTCCATTCAATTTCCAAATTGCTCTATTCCTCAAGTAAAGAAGATTTACATCGGTTGACAAAGTCTAGAAAATCACAATGCAGATCAGAGAATGTTGAGATGGGTTTTATGGTAAGTGGTAAGTGGGAACTGATATTTCAAAGGGTGGAAAATAAAAAGCTCAGAAGTAGATGATATGAAATGGATCACAGGGTGAAAGATTTTCCTTACACATCCCAACTCATATTTTAGAAACCGTGCCCTGAAGTGCCACAATCTAAAAGTATAGCGTTGATGCATAAAACATGAAACTACACACGACACAAGCATTTTTGTCATTGTATGGCAGAGGGCAAAAACACAAAGGAAAAATGCTGATAGTATAGAACATGAGAGACAAAGTGAGAAAACGAGAAAACATTTAAAAGCCTCAGAGCATGTGAAGAAGGGAGTGCAGTGTCTCAAATACACTAAGTGCATTAGAGTCTGGAATGACATGCATCTCTAGCTCTGATTTCTGCCACCAGTGTTTGTCACTAACAGGCTTCGGCTCTGCAGTGTGAAACACTCACAGCCAGAAGAGCAAAAAAACAGCAACAGAGTCAGACAGGCTAAAACAAATCACACGCATAGAAGCGCATTAGGATAAGTGCACACACACATACACACAAAGGCAAAGGACAGCCTGTGATAGTTTTGATTGGAGTATGTGCACTCTTACACACTCTCACACATGTGCACAGACAGTCTTTAAGTGCTAAGTGACTCAGACAGTCTGTGTAACAGCCTGCCTGCCTGCTCTCAGCCAGGGCTCATCTTGCCCGAGCTGCTTGCTCACCTCTAAATGAGGGCTGTCAAGCAGAGCCATAGTGACGCCTGCCACCTCTAATTGGCAGTGCATTAACAATCAAATCAGACTAATTAGCCAGAGCATGGCAGCGAGGAATAATAATCTCAGTGTATGCTATTGTGGCACATGGCTACTCTGCTGCCACTGTCCCATTTTGCATATTCTCATTTCCAAGGAACAATTGGGGTAAATGAAAAGACTGGAAGAGTAGAAAAGATCTGAAAGTGACGGGAAGTGAGACAGAGAAAGCTCAGCTGAGATAGAATATTTGAGCAAAAGTTGGAGCACGTTTGTTTTTTTTTGCATGTTAAACCAGTCATGTTTCTTGGAATAACAGCAAATGACCAATGAATTATGGTGTCCTTACCGTGGAAGAAAGACACATTTGGTTATATGTTGTTGTGGTTGATCTCGAGACCTCAATGCACAATATGTAACATTAAGCAGACGTTTCCTCAATTATATACACACAAACAACCACCCTCTATCCCACAGCATCTCATATCAGGTTCCCCACAAAGAAAATGAATCTCAATTGCTCCTGCTTTCACTGTAGCTACATCGTCAATTTGGACCCCTCCGCCGTAGCCTGACATGCACTTCCAACTACATGTCGCGTAGACGCGGGCTGTAAGGGCTGTGATTGGTCTGTTCAGAATGTAATTTCCGGCAGTTGCCTTTTCCGGTCTTAATGGCTGTATACGGCGAACAAACTCGTTGACATTCGAAATTATCGAAAGTGCATTTGTTTATCCAGGTTGTAAAATCACTCCAGTGAATTCACAACCAGTGTTGTAAATTTACCCGTTCCCAGCCTCGGTCGGTCGTACAGACCACGTCTTCTCTGTCGCCTGCGCTTCAACATTTGCAATTTAAGCATTTGTTCTTCAATATTGATGAGCTCCAACTGCAAATACAACTGCTCCACCTCGGTTTCCATTGTTTACTGTTGTTAACTGTGACCGGAAGAAAAAGCAAGGATTCGGCTATAACATCTGAAACCACATACAGCCACACCTCCCTACTGGCATGGTGCATTGCACAGTAACGTGTTCCCTTGACGCAGAACTTCAAATGCTCAATGACGACATCACGACGACATCGTCAACGTTCTGGAAGAGTATAAATTAAGCTTAAGGATCTGCAGGAGCAACCAGTCTTCGCCAGATTGTCTCACTACTTCAATGGTAATTAACACTAGCAGGCCCAGAGATTTTCACTTCCGCTGCATGCGCCTTCTCCTCTGCAAAAATTGTGTATTCCTCTCAAGGTGCTAACTATCTCCATTGTATCGTGAACAGCCACTCCACCCCCCACTGAGGTTTCTACCTGAAATGACAAAGGCCAAACTGTTATTTGAATGAGCAAAAAAATCTCAAACTTTGTGGTGGAACCACACAGAGCCATCTGTCGCCTTCTCTGTGGATCCAGGTGTTATGCCCACATCTGCAAATTTTTGTTTTTTATTACAAGGGGGGTTGACATGCATTGTGTCTTCCTCCTCGTCTGATGTGGCCTCTGTGTCTGAATTGTCCTGCTCAATCACATACTTGACCACCCGTCTCCTGATGCGTCTTTGTAGGGGAGGATTTACTGGTGCAAGAGCAGTCGCATCCTCATCACTTGACGAATCGGTGACAATGCTTTCATTCTGAAATGCGATGTCCACATCTCCACCCTCAGATTCACAGTCTGATATGCACTGTAGAATTACTAAAGCCTCCTGAGCACTGATCCTTCTTGGTTGACTTGGTTGTGACATTGTGAATTCTGGGTCTGCGTGCCAGGCATTCCATATTTATGGTTGTTTCTTGCCCATAACATTCATAGCTTTTACGACACTCCCTTCCCCCTCCCTTCCTTCATCGAATCTGAATTGTATGATGCCCATTGAGTCTTACAAAAAGGCACATCAGCTATAATCAAACCAACATAGTCAACTTGAAAGAGGCTATTTCTCAGGTAACACAATTTGTCTTATGCCCTGGTCAGATGCCAGCACGGTTTCTGTTACGAATCTTATAGTGGAAAAATGGCTAATATTTTGGTTATATGCCTTTTATGGCCAGTGATTCTTACAGAAGGGCACATTGGAGTTGCTGGCCTGCAGAATATCTTGTGTGTGGAGGTGGGGTACTTGCAGGGACACAGCTCAATAGTTAGGCTTCTTTACACAACAATGGGAGGCAGGTAATGGTATGTTAGACTTATTCACACATTTGGGGGGGATTTCATTGCACTTTGGGACTTCTAGTGTTAGGCTGATTCCTGTGATTCTTCAAGATTATTACGTTCGAGTACCGTATTTTCCGCACCGTGAGGTGCACCTAAAAGCCTTAAATATTCTCAAAAAACTGCTGTGCGCCATATAATCCGGTGCGCTTTATGTAAAATCTGTAACGGATACCGCCATTTTGAATTTACCGCAGGTAGCGCCGAGCATTCATCGGGGCATTAATCCCCCTCCGCATCACTCACCGTTCTCCCTTCGCGCAGCTCACCGCCATGTTCACTTTTGCCGTGCCTCTTCGCTCTCGTACATCGGAAAAAAATGGCAACTGGCCACTTCCGTCGCTTGCTTTGCATTCAGTGTGAATCCAGGGTTAGGCGGATCCCAGCCATTCACTCTGAATTGGGTGAAGATTGTATCGAGCTTGTACGTAGCGATTGAATCGTGTCATCATTAATGCTTTTGCCCATGTCCCAGTGAGTGCTTGTTCTTCAGTCTGAGATGCGAGAGGCAGACCAATGTGAAGTTTATAAGTGTAAAAACGACCAACGATTGTCCTTGACCATCAGACGATTTCCCGCTGACACAGGGACGTAATACATACACTCTACGTTTGCTGGCAGCGATAAACCAATCAGAGAACATTAGGTAATAAGTGTGCCTTATAATCAGGTGCGCCTTATAGTGCGCAAAATACGGTACTTACCTTGCCTTCCTGTGGTCCTCGGTGCCGTTTCCTTCCTCACTCTGGATTCCCAAGTTAAAGTCTTAGCATTGTAGCAAACTCAAGTGTGGATTTAATATGAAACTTAACCTTTGGGAGGCCCCAGCAACATTTCTGTGTGGTAATGTTTGTGCAAAGACACAGATGGGGGATTTCCACACCAGGAAGAAACAGACATCTACTTATTTACCACAACCTTTTGTCTTTTGGAGATGATTTGGGAGATTCTCTCCCACCAGACCTGCCCCATAACTTAGTTATGGGTAAAGCATTAACACCCTGATGCTAACTAGCCTGAACAAACAAAGAACCCTTTAAGATGATGACTGGAGAGGCCAGAACAACTGTTGCCTACTTCTAATCTAGACAATGCAAATCAAAGGTCTGCTTTGATCTGCTTTGATCAGGCAAAGACAAGAAACAGATGTCTCACACTTATACAAACTGCTTTCTTCAGACTCCCTTTCAGTTGAATTAATTTTCAATTAAACTGTGTTAAATGTGTGATATATCTTTCTACATTTTCTTTAAGGTTGTCAGTGATATCACAAGCTGTATTTTTGGTAACTTTTTCACGATAGTACTTGGTATAATAAGGAAGAAATCATTATCTACGATCTAAATGAATTCAGTAACTAGACATTTATATGAAGTAATGCAACTGTTAACCGATATTTCCTGCTGTTTCTTAACACAGGATGGTTAACACAGGAAATTAACATTTTGTTCTTTATTCATATGTCATAACTTTACAGATATCCATCTGAATTTGAGAGGTATTCAAGATCCACAACCGTTATCTATGTTATGTTATGTTGTTTTTTATTTCACATGTTTATTTCATGTCTTTACTATCTTAACAAAGTGTGATGTTTTCCGAATCCTCTGAACAAATGTTTGTTAAGACAAAAGAATGGAGAAGTTGAGTTTTCTTATCTTATCAAACTCTTAATACTAGCATTAAAACTTCTACTTTACACGCCCAGGCGAACACCATAATGGTTTCAGGCATATCATTGGCTGAAAGTGGAGCGTAAGCCTGCGTCATGCCCTGCCTCCGTGAATCAAACTCAGGAGACCCGCGAGAAGAAAGAAAAGGAGAAGTAGGAAGAAGAAAGAAGCAAAGACAGATGAAAAGATGAAAGGATAGAGAGATTAGGAAAAATGGAAAAGAACAGGAAAGAGAACCGAAAGAAAGCAGAATGAAGTAATAGAAAGATATGCATTATTTGTTTGTCCATTGTTATCTCGTCTCCATGCCTGTTTTTCGTCACACATTTTAACCTCCGCTGCTGCATAAGTTATCACACAGTAATAGTTTTTCCTACAATGAAAGCCAGCGTAAGCTTGTCAACTTTTTGTTAATATTTTTGTGAACTGAAGTCACCTCACCAGAGTAGGTTATTTGACCAAGCAAGCAAGCCAACTCCAACACTCAGGTGAACATCTGCAGTTGTGTCATTTTTGACGGTGAAGTCTTGATATCAGCCTCCTTATCAACGAGAAGCCTCCGGTGGAAGAGATAGACCTTTCCAGGTAACTTGAAAGTCCGCAGAAATTCACTCACAACCAGCTGACTATGGAGAAAGGCCCAGAGACAGCGGAACCGAAAAAGAGCTACTTGGATCGGGGATTGTGGGCTGCCGTCTGCCTGATCTGGACTCTGTTTACACCTCCAGAGTCCAGAGGAGGACTGGACACATTGCTAAGGATCCCACCCACCCGAGCAACAGACTGTTTGTACTGCTGCCATCAGGAAAGCGGTACAGGAACAGTCAAACAGGCACTACAAGGCTCAGGAACAGCTTCTTCCTCAGAACTGTGAAAGCCATCAGCCCCCTGTAGAGACACACATCCCCCTGCAAAACACTCACTCAAGCCCCCTCCCCACTTCAGTCACAAACATCCTCCCAGACTCACACCCCCCTGCTCACTATCTCACACTCACTTCCACCCCCAAACTGGGACTCGCACTAAGGGCACTTTATTCCTCTTTATTCCTCTTTATTCTATTTTATGTGTACAGTTTTTTACTTTAGTGTACAGTGTTTTACTTTTGTGTGCAGTTTTTTATTTTAAAGTTGACTTTAAGCCGTGAGTTTGAAGAAAATTTCGTAATCTTGTATAATGACAATAAAGACTCTTGATTCTTGGACACCACTGGCCATCAACTTGGTGTGTTCAAAGCTGACTAAAGGGCCCAGTATGGTCGCTGCAATGGCTCGCACGAGCAGTGTTGATGACGTCACGGTGTCGTGCCGGCCATATATAGTGGCACGAGTCGATGCACCAGTAGTTGCAATCTTCTCCGTCACAGAGGTGTCGCTGCTACGTGAAGGTTATCGCAAACTACTCTACAATGACGAAAGTGGAGAAGAAAACAATGCCCCCGTCAAGAGCAGGAGGAGTAGCACTGTCATCAATGATCAGCATTCTCACCTCTGCTTACATAATAGCTGATGAGCCTGCAGAAATTGAAATTTCAATAGGTCTGTTATCACCATTATAGTCTGATATAGTACTTAGAATATTTTTATAGGACTTTTAAGTGTATTATGTTACCTTTTATTTGTTTGTTTGTTATGAAATAGAGCGCTTCAACACACTTGGGAATTACTGTTGCCTTTCAGGCTTTTATGTATCTGTCCCGTAGCTTCTTCCAAGCACTCTTACAGAACTCTCTCCCTCTTTCCCCAAAGTTCTACCAAGCTCTGTCCACAAGTTATGGGAATTGACGTGGCCCTTATGCTGTTTCAGTGCAGTCATACTGGTGCCTGTACAGACACACTTCCTCGCTGAGTCTGTTTTCGAATTGGTCCATCCGGTTTGTCGTTCTCGGTGCACGGCAAGTTACCAATTTTCAGTGTGCTGCGCCGCTTTTTCAGGCGGAAATACGTCATTTTGACGTCATGCGCCGTGAGCGATGGGTAAACTATAAAACGAGCTTAACTGGGCTAAGTGCCAACCAAAGTAAGGTCTGCCATCTTCTTCTCCTTTTCAGACGGTACATTGGTGTCGAGAGAATTCATTGCTAAAAATGATAAATGATTCTGAAGGTATTAGCCTTTAACTGTAAATAATAACTAAAATTAAGACAATTTTAGCAATTCAGGTACATTTCTCCATTCTCCATTCCAGAGCAGCACTTTGAGACTGATTAATTTTAACATACCAGAATCGTAAGATTCTGTCTTTTTTCCTTCTTTTTAAGGTGGTACACACATATATAGAGGTAATTAAGGTTTATTTAAATAGTGAGAAAACTATTTGTAAACCGTTTATATTCTGTCAGGTAATACTACATCAATCACTGGTGGATTCCGTGACACCTTCCTGCTTCACCTACCGGCCTGCTCGCCCCTACACTGACTCAGAACCACTACACCACAGCCAGCATCCTCCTCTCCACTCTGGAAACCTACCTGGACTCAGTAAGATCAGGTCATTACCTTTTCCTGGATAAATCCCTCTCTCTGATCCACACTAACAGTCTGCCTCTTCTTTGAGTTTCCCGATTACCCGAATCCTCCCTCTGGCTTCCCACATCACCTACCTGTAGATAAACTAGAGACTAATTAGAGAAATTAGGGACTAAAAATCTCTAGCAAAGTACCAAGAAAATAGTGGCGTACAGGGCAGAGTGATCTGCTAACAGAACACAGGTAGAGCAGTATTGAGCTTATCTGAAACCAGTGAATGCAAGTGTAGGATGTGAAACTGGCACAATGTAGAATAATTTCCAAATAAAACAGGCTGTATATTTAAATTTTACTTAGAATAAGGTGAAAGTATTTCAAGCTGTGTTGTATGATGTTATGGTAGCGTCGTCCTTGGAGGGACACTTTTCATTAATTGTTAATGATGTCTTTGTTATCTTTGTTACGTATCTTTTGTTTTAGTTTGGCTAAAAAAAAACTGATCGAAATCAGTTGAAATAAAGAATGAACAAGTTTGAGATAAAAGGAACTACATAAACAACATGGATCGATACACAGGACTGGATTACTGACCCAGAGCCAGAAACTGCTGTTATAGGGCCTTTTAATAAACAAGCCAGTTATAAAAACATTTGGATGCTTACTATACCATGAACGTATGCAAATACTCACTTGATCAGTCATTTGCATTTGAAAATAAACTCTGCAAAACTAACGAGCAGAATGATGAAAGCAACAATAAAGAAGAAGTGCAGTTTTACCAAATGGACACTGCGATATTCATAAGTGAAGTAGAGAAAATGAAATCCTTTCATGTGCTGTCTTAGCTTTGGAATCTTGCATAGAACAGTTACTGAATGAAAACAAGAAATATAATCATATCTGTAATGTCAGAGGAAAATAAATGGTCGGATTATAAATTAGAGTAAAAGGGCATTAGGTCACAAAAGGACAGCATCAGGGCTATAGACAGAGGAAGAACTTCTTCTTAGTCAGCAACTGATATAGGCACTGGCTGTACAGTATACAGCTATGGGTAAAGACGATCAGGAGCAAGAGACAAATGTAGCGATGGATCATAGTGTGTTGGCTGTTTTCTTATAAAGTCTTGGGACATCAAAAAACAGAGCATGAACCACTCATGAGTACTCTCCTTCTTTGTAAAATCTCATTTGCGAGATTTTCCTTGTCCGATATGTAAAACAGCATCCTATGGCTGCAGAAATGAATAGCTCTGATTAGCTAACAGTATACAGTAAAAAAAAAAAAAAAAACATTACCATTATATTCTGGTGAAATTGTACTTCTCTAAATTATGCCAGCTCTTTTTCCACTTCCTCTTATCAGGATTTAGATGCTCTAAAAATATCTTTAAGCATGGTGTGTTATGTACACACATTCTAACCAATCTTCCTTTATAAATGTCAGGTTTTGTGTCGCAAATACATGCTTTTTGTGTGTTAAATGCATCTGGCCCCAGATATTGCGTCAAATAAGCAACAAATTATTTACCAGCTAAACTGAGCTCTTTCATGGGTTTCTTTTTGCAATAGCTCCTTCAAATTTAAAGGTCAGTTTACCCAAATACACAAAAGACAATTCAAGGGACAAAAGGTGTGAAACTATTGAGTTAATATCAAAACTTCCTGTCTACGTTACCGGCAATGCAGTCTGGAAACACTATACTCAAACAGCTGAGAGAGAGAATACAGAGATCTGGTAAAAATCACTCCCTCCGGAGACCTTTAGCACATATAGAGTTGTTCTCCCCATAAGCACCTGTAGCAACAGTAGAGTTCCTGTTTAAAATGACGTATTAAAATAGACTGTGTTTGTGATGGACAGATGTGTGCGTCTTCTCAGGGACAAATGCAGTGATGTAAATGTTGATGCTACTTTTCACCACTGCAACCCTAATGCATTTACCTGGCATTAGTTATACTACAGTGTGTGATTCATACTATACACACACACAAACACAAATTCTCAAAACATTTAAAATGAGACAAAAAATGGACACACACTAGCACCAAATCCAACACTTACCTAAAGCACAGAGACACTCACAAAAACACTATGACGGAGTGACCCCGTCCCTCATTTCCCAGGACCTGATCTGTAGTCTGCAGGCTATCAGGGGTGCACACCTACTAGTCTGTGGGTTTGGGGTTGGATCAGTACAGTATGGAGACTGGGACATCACTGGCACTGATGGGTGCTAATCTAAAATCTGTTATGTTGGTGGTTGTGTATGAGTATTTTTGTGTATTGGGGGAATCTATGTCGGCTGCAGGTGATAAGGAGCACCTGTTACCCGGAGGTTGATGATTATGGGGGAGGAGTTTAATTAAGAGAGGGAGCCCTTTAAATGGAGAAAAGACGAGTGGAGAAGGGAGCGAAAAATGGCTGGGAATGATGTAAAAGCTGGAGCTGATGTGGGCTTGATTGGTAAAAAAGATATGTACAGACTGTAGTAATTTGGGGACTGAACACACATGTGGGGAGCAAAGGGGGCACAATAAATAGCTCCACCAAGAAACCAGCAAGGAAAAGTCTGTGAGTTATTCCGGAGACACTGAACCCGGTCACCGGGAGGTGGAGTGGCGGACAGCAAACACCTGGGCCCGTGATGAAGAGGGCGATCGCCATTCGCACCTCATAACAAACACTCACAAGTTTACTACTCTATAGTATATTGCTTATTCTCACATGCATGCATATACACAGGTATATCAAATGTCTCAAAGTGCTAAAGATGGATGAGATGTTTGCACTTATGGTTGTTTTGTGCGACATTCCCCTATTCTTATTTATGTTTGGCGCATAGACTTTGGGAAGCTGTTTTTTCAAAAGAGTAATTAGAGAGCTTTGAGCTTTGTTTCCTCCTAAAGTGCCTGATAAAGAACTGAGAGAGAAAAAAGAGTCAAGGTGGAATCAAGGTGATAGACAGATCTTGGTCAGGTGAAGGTATCAGCTATCAATGTGAAAATAATGGAGCCAGATGACAGACGAAGATCAATGTTTCAATGAAAAGGTAATAAAAAAAAACATTACCATATATCAAGGTTAGTTTTTAAAATTTGTTAGCCAAAAAGTCAAAAGAATTCTAAAATCTCAAAGAAAAGTATGTGCGAGTGAAGCAGATACCCTTGATGGACCAAGTAAGACCTCATTTGGCAGATTCATAGCTCGTAAACAAGTTTTTGTAACCAAGGTTCTTGTCTGTCAATTCATCAAGAAAAATTCTTTAGTTTTGTGAGGTTCATGTGCATTCTTGGGTGCTCTGATGTGTGTGGGATTGTGTGAGAACCACCTACAAGAAGTCTAGTCAACTAGTGACCCATGACTAAGTCCATTTTAGGTATTTGAAGAAACCATCCACTCTTTATTTAAAAAATGTGAAGATTGCCTTCTGTCTAATTTAATCAATTCTCTCATGTAGTAGCCAAGTAAAGTCAAGTTTATTTGTATAGCACATTTCATGTACAAAACAATTCAAAGTGCTTTACATAAAATAAAAGCAGGGAGTGGAAGAAGCATTAAGAATACCTAAAATAATATAAAGAGAAACAAATAATATAATTACAATGATTAAAGACAAGCAACAGTCTAGATAAGTTAAAAGATACCATGCGGATTTCATGCATAGACACATGAGAACATTTTTTTTTTTTAACCTGGATTTACAAATGTCTACATTTGGTGAAAGTCTAGTGGTGAAATACTGTATATCCCTGTGTCATGCTTTGCTATCTTCTCACTTTTCTTCTCTTCCTCTTTGTGGACACTGGTTACTCTAATGTTCAAAGCGCTTAGCAGCTTCTTAGAGCAACTGTTAAAGCAAATGTTGAAGATTTTAGGAGTCAAAGTAATTGAACAGCTTTGAAAATTGCATTACAAAGGATTTCTTAACTATAATTGCTAACAAAGTTCACCAGCTAAATCCCCCTTAGATAAAAGTAAATGTTACATCTTTAGCTTTTGCCTTTTGGAGATCAGTTCATCTTCTCGTAATTACTCGCACTCCAGAAACTTTCACAATGGGGCCTAAACATATATGTTTGCATGACACTACGTTTTCCATGTAAGTGGATTAATTATTGCAGACAACCTTCTGGTTTATAATCCCAGATTTATACCACATACTGCAGAGAAATATACTTTTAGGCTATTACAAGACAGATTATCAAAACTATACATGATGTTTCTGAACCTAATTGAACTGTAATCGGAACATGATGAGGCTATCTACAGAGACAGTTCTAACTTCGCAAATTTAACACCTCACACACACTCAGACCATACACAGCAGGCAATGCTGAGGATAAGTAAACAAACTATCATTTAGCTGATGGCCATCCTTGGCTGAACTTCACCGTACACTGTGCTCTAAATCAAAGTCTTGTTTCCTTCAGTTTAGAACGTAAAAGATCATATTTCTCATTGTCACATTATGCACCAAGCATGCCGTTCTCAGAAACAACAGTATTAATTAGGCTGTCAAAATATTTTCAAGACAGTCCAGACCTTTTCCAATCAAAGCAGCCATGCATTACAATAATGACAACAATGAGTCCACTTTTTTGACAAGTACAAGAAAAAATTATAGTACATAGTAAGAAAGAAGTGTCACATTACATAATGCATATATAAATACATTTGAGAATCACCTTGGTGATGCAAACATACCATTTCATACCTGTCCAGTTGTGTTATTGTTGATATTTTTCCCTTTACACATCTAAAGAAATAGGGAAAAAATTATGCGTCTTTGCTGCATGCTGCTGGTAACAGAAAAATGACCAGGTTAAATGATTGGCTAAATCCAACCTGAAAGTAGCAAACTTTCATTGTAATGAGTATTCTTCATATGTAAGCACAGCAACAAGTAAATTGTGTCTATGAGGGTTATGTCATGTTTTAATCTTATCATGTTTTTAACCCTAAGTAGTTGTTCTTGTCTGAAGAAGTGACAAATGCTTTAGTAAAGGGTTGTTGATCAGAACTCAGAATGGAAAAGCTCATTATCATAGTTAGTCTTGAACTTGTATCATGAATTACTGCACCATCCAAACCCCCTTTCCACCTCCTTATGAGGATTTTCTTTCTTCCTTCAAGGACAAGCTTGAGAATGAAACTGCTCTGACGTGATATGTGTCATATTTCCCCTCTGCTACTTGTAGGGGCTGTTATAAGTCATATATAAGGCTATGAACCAGTGACTTGTATGATTATATCAACTGAAGGACTAGGTGGGCTTAACATTTGTGGGTTTTTATATATCGTCTTTGAGGTCATGCATTGCATTTCCTAAAAGCTCTACCTTGGTTCCTTTTGTTCATAGTAGCCAGACATATTGATCTCAATGTCAAACATTTATCTTGCCTTTGTGTTTTTGCATGTGGCATGAAAAACTGAATACATTTGAATTTTTTCACTACCAATTACTGCGATAAATCTGCTCATTTATACATACCAGCACACACACACACCTTACCTACTTTAATTTGCTCACGCTTTACCCTGACATACAAATTGACAAATCTGTTTACCATCATTACCAAAGCTCGCCTGTGCCTCTGTATGCCCATCAGCACAATTAGCGACAGGAGAGTAATCACAGCTCTTTACCTCACCCAGCACAGCTGTGAGCGAATAGAACACCAAACAGAATTAACAAGTCCTAAATCCAATTAGCAAACAATGAAAGGTAACACTACCTGATGGTGCTAGTTAAACCGCAGATGAGTAAGCTGCTGACGACATGTTGGAAGAGAGAAGATGAACGAAAATAAGGGCAGAGGTGTAAAAAGGACTACCTGGAGGAGGATGCAGGATTGGTTATTTATCAAGATTTTGTCAAAATACACATCCTGTAAACCTGAAACTTCTGCTGCTTGATAGTTAACAAACAAGGGATTTTGGTCCTCCAGCTTCTTTCCAATTATCCCTAATGTGTAAATAAAATTCTGATTATTGGTTCATCAACCTGAGGATCCTAGGAACCTTGGATAAAATTAGATGTGTGCACCACTTTGAAGTTGGAAGGTAAAATTCCCAGTTGAAAATATATGATTTTGCCCTACACTCCACTCCAAAAGGAGACCAGTATATTTTACACCTTTGTGCAACTTAATGTTTCCACTTTTAACTGACCATCTTTTACACCTCTCCCCACAGTTAACTACTAAACAAAACTCACTGACTATTAGAGCTGCTGATGTGAAAAAAGTGCACATTCTAAAAGTTACACAAGCTCTAATCCCATGGGGTAATCTCAAAGTAAGAACTCTGTACTCCATATTTTTGATTACAGGAGGCAAGTATCTGATTAAAATTTGCATAGATCTTACTTATTGCCATCCATGATGTTGAGGGTTAGGGTAGGTTTAAATGATCAAGTATTTTTGTTCCAATGTGTAGGAGTGAGGAGGACATTTTTAAAACCATATATTCATTGCAGTAGAAGTATGTGAATATAGGAAGTTTTTGTCACCTTTTAACGATTCATTTTTTTCTACAGACACTACTGGGTCTCTCACAGAAAGTTAAGCTTTCACTTCTTTTTTTCTTTTTTTGTTAAATAAGCAGCCACTGTACTTTCTTTAAAGTATAATGAAGGCAAGGATTAGGTGAAGGTTATTCAGTTTATTGCATTATTGTCAATGGATAGCTGGTCCTTCAAATTAGACTGGTGAAGGCTCTGCTCCCAGTTCCCCACTGAAAGTAAAGAATTTGTCATGATAACTGGCACAAGACTTAAAATACAATGTCAGGGACACCAGACGAATAGCCTGGCCCCAAAGGAACTTTTAACAAAAGGATCACACACTTTCACAGATATCAGATGAGTGAGTGGAGAGAAAGAAAACTTACTGTCCGTGCCAAGATTTTAATGTGATAATGTGATGATTTGATAGTTAGATGGTGCAGTGGTCAGGTGTGGGACCGCAAAAACATAGGCATAGGGAGAGGATGGATGTGACAAAGATTAGAGAGGTGGAATTACACTGTAGGGGAAGATAAAGGTCTAGGGAAAGAATGTGAGGTGATTAAAGAGGATATGACTTGAAAAAGAGTAATGTAGGAGGTGAGAATACAAGAGGATAAGAGTGGCATTGATCAAGAAATGTGGACAGGTGATAAGCTTAGAAGAGCGAAATTCAGAGATATAATGGAAGAGGAGAGGAGAGTTTAAAGGGACCGAAAGGGTTTCGTGTTTAATGAGCCATAGATAGTCAAGTAGTTCTTTTAATATTCATCTAGAGATGATTCTTTTGAATGGTTAAACTCTGCTCAGACGAAAGACATTTTCAGTGAGAGAAATTTTAAATATTCTTGGCAGAAATCCTTTCTTTTTTAGACAAAAGCAGGGTCTGAAAACTACAAGACTCAAACATGCTCTGATATGTTAAGTTTAAGCGCAAAGATTCATTGTTTGCTATGAGTGTAATGTCACAATGTGAGGCTTTTATCATTTCTATAATTATATCTAAAACAGAAGAAAAGACTGTGAAATATAATCACAGGGTAACAATGAAGTAGTGGGAACACAAAGTCAAAAAAGAAATTTTGTTGACGCTATATTATCAAGTTGTCACACACACAGATCAACACCAACAGTTATTTGAAGTTCTGTCAGATAACTCGGTGTCTCTCCAAGTCCAATATCCACACTCCTTTTAAGTTCTCTAAGATTAAGTAAAAATCAGGCTCTTTGCCTGCTAAATACACCAGATTCTACACCAGGTTCTAGACTCACAGGTATACTTTTAAGTCAAAAATAAATATCCTGGAATAAATATCACACATAATACCACAGAAATCCTCTCAGTCCTGTCCATTTCTCTGCAGAAGCGCTTTACTTTCTTGGTAAACACCACCCAATGACTGCATGCAGATGTGAGACTATGATGAAATCAGTTCATGTTGCTCTTTTTGTGTGTCTGTGAATGCTTTATAACATAAATAATGTTAAACAATTGTTAAAAATCCTTTCATTTCACTAGTTTACTGCTTAATTCTGTAGTTGGCAGCAGTCTCTTCCTCTTTCTGAACAATGCTGCTGCCAGGTTTGAATGTCGCATTTACAAAATTATCACTTATAATGATTTTAAATTGACTATCCTGCCTTTCACTTTTCAGCTGAATGCAGCTGGGAAAGGCACTGAAGGCAAAAATCACAACATGGGACTTAATTGCCAATTGTGCATGCACATTAAGTTTTTTCTTTTTTCTTAGTGAATCAAGCATCAGCGGTACACATACAAATATAACAGCAAGACTGTGTGATTTTTAAAAAGGAATAGAAAAAAGAACACTGATATGGTTAAATTAAGGTTAAAGAGATGTACATATTTATATATGTGCAGATGATAATGCAACTGAAGAGTATGTAATAAGTATAGGCAATATGAATACATTTAGAAGAACTGAAGTTATATTATATTTGACAGTGTGAATATTGCATTAAGAGGCCCGTTCAATAGTTTATGAGAGAAATAGCCTATGGGGAAAAAGTTGCTCTTGTGCCAAGACGTTCTGGATGCGAATGGTCTGAAATGATTTATTCCCTGTTCCTCATTTTGGAATCGAACAAGAACCAAACTAGACAGTTACTGAAGTGCCTAGACTAAACTACAACCTCTGCAGATTGCAACTCCTTCATAATTAACTTAGATGAATGTTGCTGCAGAAACTGCGTTAGGTTTAATAGCAGGAGGTTTGGGATTGTGGCGTCAAATGACAAACTGAAATCCACACACAGTATCCTGAGACAGCAATGCTCCAGTAATCTGTGCAAAAAACTGGTTTACACAGACTTTTGGACAGGTTAAATTTGTCTTGATCTCTTGATCAGCCATTTTGTGTTTCTCTGCAAAGCAAAGATATCTTGGTGACATGTAGTCTTACAGAGGTTGCAAGGGTGGTCACCCTCATTCCTACAATTTGACTGGTCACTCCAGTTGTAAGTACAATAATTAAACAGGAAAGTTGTAAAAAAAAAAAGAAAGTAGTCAGAGCCACCAGTAAAGGAAAGTGACAGTTCATTATTGATCTGTTGAGAGCTGCAGCTGTCATCTCAAGGTGAATTTAGAACTGCTCCATTTGCATTGAAGCTATCCACTCTGTATTTAAACCAAGTTAAAATGTGCTTAACATACAATAAACATGACTGTTCATCTCAAAATGAGACCTGGAGAAGAATGTTGTTGTCTGTGGAGCTTATTTTAGTAAATATCAGAGTGCAGCATTGATAGAAAGTTGTAGGTTCAGCGTTTAACACAGGATGCAACTTTATTGTCAAAACTAGAAATATACGTCACATTGTATGGTTAAAAAGAGCCAAATACAAGAAGCATCCAGATAAAGAACAAAAAGATAAAAAAGGCACTGCAGGGCAGGAACTCCAAGGGAACAAAGTTCACAAAACTTGAATCCGAAACAACCACACAGGCTACAACAGATTGAAACTAAGCAGATGGCACAGACCAAAGAAAAGCAGTAGGTATCTATACTTACCCAATGAAGGTCATTTAATTTCAGTGTAAAACAAGTTTTTCTGGTATGTTAAATAGGTTCCAGAGGGAACATACATAACCTCACAGAAAGTGATGTTGAATATCATTAGTGAGCTTGTGCAAGTCCTTGACTACATTTCAAAAGACTAAGTCACTTTAGTTAAATCAGGTTTGTAGCTAATATTTTCCTTCATAGTTCCACCTCCCAACAGTCCTGACTTCAAACTTCGCAGATTTAAGTTTTTGCTTGTAGGTGAGCAGGGTACTGATCAGAGATCACCAGGAAGCACATCAACATGATTCTTTATTCTTGTGTGACAATGGACAAGTTTAGTCTGTGAGTGATGGGACATGTAGTCTTTATTCAAACAGTTCACATGTGAGATTTGCACCGTTAAAATCTCAAAGAACAGTCATGAAGTGTGATTCCTGTGTGTTCTTATGTGTCTACAATTTGAGTAGTAAATTGTTGTATCTCCACAGTTGTGCAGGCTTCTAAAAGGATGCAAACACTCACCAGAGTAGATGAGGAGAATTCTTGCACGGATTAAAAAGGCTTGTAAAGCATAAGGAGTGTTTCTTAACTAAGAGAACACATCTTTCACACTCTAATCTGTGCCCCAACCTTTATTTAAATGACAACATCATTTTTCACCTCTTGTGTGCCCTAATGCTACTACAAGGGGATCAACACGGAACAGCTGGAAACCGAGCAGGTATAATACTCTACAACACATTTTTTTTTACCCTTGTGTTTATGATACATAAAGCCCCTGAGTTAGAAAAGTCCCTGTTTTTCAAACAAGTATCAGAATGCCTTAAAAAGAACAGCTGTGAATCTACAGTGATGTTACTGTTTTTCATAATAATTTGTAAATTAATAGTTACTGCCATTAGTTAGCCATAACAGGAAATAACAGTAATCAAACAGCATAAAACGGTAGTTACTGGCAAACAGATTCTGTCCAAACTCATAATGAGACAATCAGACAATGTTTGACAATGTGGGTTAATGACAATCTATGCTGTAACTGAAATTAGTACTTTGATGATAATAAAGAGCCAACGAGTAGGTCTGTATACTGTTTGAGAAAAGCCAATTTAATCTATTATAGATTTAAAGTAGAAATGCTCTATTCTCAAAAGAGAAGCTCTGTTCAAACTAAGAACAATAACAATAGCTATAATGCTAACGATGCATGAGAGTATCCACGCTACTGAGTGGTAAAGGTGACACCAAGAACGAGATGTACGGTCCAGCTCTACCCAGCTCACAAAATTACTGATGACTTATTGATAACTGTTAATCACAGATTTAAAAAAAAAAAAAGAATGTTGTGGATTAAGACAATTCTACAAAGACAAGAAAGTATTTTCATACTTTTCATACTGTCAATATGATTTTGTTGATAAACTGTCAATGTCCAAAGAGGATATCAGTGAGAAAACAAACTTGAGAGGCTCCTGAAAATTTGAGCCCATTTTGACTTAGATTGGTGAGTGTTTATTGCACAGCTCAGAAAGTAAAGTTTCAAGTGACAGAGACAACTTGTAAGCAGAGAAACACCCATCCATCAATCTTCCCTGGTCACACTGAGAGGTCATTAGTTATGAATCTGTTTTTCACTCATTAGAAAAGTGACTTGAAGCATGAGAGATTGTGAAATGGGTCAAATCCATTTCACGGTCAATATGTGAGAGCTGGCAGCTCTGTCAGTTGCCAAATTGCATGTAAAGGAGCTGTCTGGTTAATTTACTTTGCAAATGTCCGATTTCCACCGCCAAACCCTGTCTGACCAGCACGCAAACGTTTGGTGGCTGAGCTGACAAAGCTAGCAAAGGTTAATTATTCAGTTTAGCATAGCTGCGACAGTACAGTCATTCTTTTTAGCGCAGACGTTTGTTTGGAGGCAATTGGCCATGAGCCAACCAACTCTAACTTATCTTTTTCTATTTTCAGACAGTCAACACAGTTTAGCTAAATATGTTTTAAAATATGTTTGATTTCTGTAGAAACAAAAAGGTGTTGAAACAATCAGTTGGCTCCCCTTGCTTCCATAATGGAGATGCATTTGTTCACTGGCTCAGGCACCTATGCCCCAACATTAAATATTTCATCAATATTAAGTGATAAATCAGTGAAACTTTTTAGTATCTTACTACATACTGGAGTTCTCTTCCACGCTGTACAGTCTTTGTACAGCCGGGGGATAAAATAGCAGCTTGAGCCTGTCAAACACAAACAAACAGACAGAAATCCGCTCACTTAACACGCCATGTCATGCTGGTTCTTCATCTTTCCATGCTCCAATGATATTGTTATGGCTCCTGCTGTGTATAAACAGAATGACGTATCTAATCCTGTTTAAAGTTTAGATACAGTGTATCTGATGTGTTATATTTTAATAGCAATACATGCTGTTACCACCGGAACATCAACTTGTAAACAGACCTGTTTCTCCATCCTCAGCCACAGGCTCTGCTCACTAATCATATTTCCAGAGAAAAGACACTGGAACGGGAGGAGCATTAATCTGCAGCAGGTGTCTGATTAATACTGCAGCCTGCTTGTTGTTGTTTGGGGGGGGGGGGGGGGGGGGGGGGGGGGCAAAATAAAATGTGAATACTGCTGACTAAGAAATGCAAATATCAAGTAAAAAGACATTTAATTCTGAGTCTGGCTGGAGAGCTTAACTGTCTGATGACACGAGAAAATGCAAAACCGTTATGTTTGTCCATGGTTCAAAATATTGCAGTGATGACATACCTTTGACGTCCACTCTTGTTCTCACTATGCAATACTGTACTCACACCTGTCACTGCATAATGATTTTTTCACTTGTGGTGTCTTGCTATGTTACAAAATGTGCACGTTCCACTTTGCTAATTGATCAAAAGGACCACAGAATCCAGACTAAAACTACACTCTCAATTGCTGATGGTTATGGTTAGAGGTTAAAATCTCAGAAAACTAAATATGCGCATGGGTTATTTGTTTATTATTCATGAATTATGATCATGTGTGCACATGTGTATAAAACTTTCATGACATGTTTCCGCCAGTTTGAATATATTTTGATTGATATAATATAATTATCACATAATATAATTTCTCTTTGGGAAAAAAGGTAATTTTTCAATTAATCTAATTTAGTTCCATTTTCAAATAAAATGTGAATAAATGTATTTCATACCAAGATTATGGGAAAACTGAAGTGAATAGTAAGTGAATAAACAGAATTTGAGCACCATGAATAGATTAATAATTATGGCATCAAAAATATGTCAGAATGAAATGAATATGTTACAGTGCCCTGTGGGGGATGTGCTGGGAGGTCTCCTATCTTTAACAAACTGTATTTTCTTTGAAGCATCATCATTATTCCATCCATCCATCCATTTTCTATACCCGCTTAATCCAACTCAGGGTCACGGGGGCGCTGGAGCCTATCTCAGCTGTCGTTGGGCAAGAGGTGGGGTACACCCTGGACAGGTCGACAGTCCATCACAGGGCCATGCAGAGACAAATAAGTCAAGCAACCATGCACGCTCACACTTACTCCTAGTGGTCAATTTAGTCATCAATTAACCTCACATGCATGTTCTTGGGTCGTGGGAGGAAGCCCACCACTGGGATCTTTACTGGGATCAATGATGATGATAGGCTGGAGATGGTGTGTAGCCTATCATCATCATTGATCCCAGTAAATTTTCCCAAGCAAAAGGTTTTGTTTTGAAGACAATGGCGAGCATCTTATTTTGTAATTTAGGGGGGGATTATCTGTTTATCCACTTGCATTTCACAAAATATTTGTCTGTAGAATTAGGTTAATCTTGGAGTGTGTTTCTCTGTAACTCCTATGAGTTACAGAGAAAACACTGTAAGACTTACATTCAGACCAGGCAATGTTGTCAACACATAGTTAGCATGAAGCTGACTCAGTAATTGTTTCTGTACCATCAAGGTCACAAGAGTAATAAGCATGACAGTGTGCAGTGGTGTGTGTTAAAGAGGCAGGCAATTACAAGCTTGGTGGCAAAATAGTGAGATTACAAGCACAAATACTGGGACTGAATTGTAAAGTTATTGGAGTGAATATGTGGGGGGTAAATAAAGAGAATTAGGAGAAAACTGGAAAAGAAAAAACATGCAGGAACAAAATAAATCTTAAACTGACTGAGAGAATGAGGGGAAAATTTTTTAAAAAATGTTAAGAGTTGGCTTTAAGGGACAGAGTCTGTCACATAATTTAATGGCCATCTATAGCAAGAGTGAATTAGAGAGTTTATTCAACAAGCAGATGTTATCTAAATCTCATCCAGATGGAGGCAAGTCTTTACTGCATCTGCAAAGACCAGCATGAGGTCTGCTGGGAGAAGGGGAGATGCAATGAAGGGAGAATTAAAAAAGAGACACACAAAAACAAGAATAAAAAAGAAAACATAGGTGAATAGGATTGGTGGGGTGACAGGGAAAATAAAAAATCTTTCTCTGTAGTTTAACTTTGACATTGACGATATAACTTAATAATAACTGATTTTACGGTAATTTCAGCACTTTTGTGTGGCTGCTCTCAAATAACAGCTTGACAACTTTTTGCTGTCTCGTCTACTGTGAGCAGAAATTGCATATTCACTTGAAGTTTGCAGATTTTTGTTTTCGTTTTGGCTTAGATGTAATGTATCACACTTATCAATGAGTACAGCCATCACCATTGTTGACCTTATGACTAAATGTGAGTTTAGGAATCAATGAATGTACAAACACCAATTTAAAACATTCAATTCAATTCAATTTTATCTATATAGCGCCAAATTACAACAATTGTCTTCTCAAGGCACTTATATAATATAGTCCAATTCAAGCCAATTGGAATTCAATTCATTGTAATCATAATCCAAGTCATTCATATAGAGCCAATTGAAAAAATAATATCCTAGCTAAGGAAACCAACAGATTGCACCGAAACTTGTCTTCAGTCCAATCTCCTGTATAGCAACTGCCTGTCATTTGTAGAAACACAGATCACTTAAATTCAAAGGTTCGGGGTCTGCTTACTTTTTTTTCTCTTTCCTCTCAGGTTGCCCAGACATCCAGTGCTGGTTCTGACTATCTTTGTTTCTACTGTATGCTCATTCCATTTCCATAGTCTTTACAAAAGTGGCCTTTACAGTTAATAGCTTGAAAGAGAATTATATTTCCCTCTTTTGTGTTCTTTTAATATGCTTCCACATAGACAATAAGATGGTGCTCTTAGTCACCATTAAGTATAAGAAAAGTGTTTTTTCATCGTATGTTGTATGTGGCCATATTTTGAATCATCACCTAAAGTCCTTATGACACGAGCACTCATCTGTTAAACTGCACACAGTCAATGCATTTACAGTCAATTAAATAACTGGGTTTATGTCAGATTTCTCCAGTAGGCTGATGTATTTCAGACTACACATAATGAGTCTGATGATATGATGTAGAGAGACCTCTCATTAGTTTATCCTCAACAATGCATCATAAAGGACAAACAGAGATACAGTTTTGTTACAGAATCATTACCACTATGCCATACAAAGCATGGAGCTCTGGTTATAATATTCATTCATGTTAAAAAGGAAGTACACCCTATTTTATTTCCAGGGTTTTAAATATTGAATCATTTAAAAAAATCATCTGGTTCTTACCAAGTCTTAACATTAGGTAATAAACAACCCAAGAGACCATCTGACTCGGGAATACTTTGGTATACAGAGGAGTTCATGGACGCTTCAATGTCCAGGTCCTGTGGCTGCAAAACAAACCCAAATCATCACATCCACCATTATGCTTGACAGTTGGCATGAGGTGTTTGTGCTAATATGTTGTTTCAAAACCCGGTAAAGACCTGATTATCTATCATTATGTCCCAAACCCTAAAAGAATTGAAATAAGATGTACTTTCTTTTTCACAGAACTATAAACACATCAAATACAATGTGCAGATTTTGACATATTATTACACAATAGTTTGTATAGTGCATTAAGAAAAGGGAATTTTTATTTCAGAACTTGCATGTCACAGACTTGCAAGGTTGCCACTGAATTCAGAATGCACATATTTATGAATTATGTATAAATCATTTTTTTGATGCAAGAACAAAGAATCAAAGGTATGGTTTATTAATGCATGAAGTTTACTACTGTCTCCTACATGTCTCTACTGTGTGAAAACTGGAATGGAAATTTATCAAAATCCTTTCTGTTTGCCCTTTTAATGGAAATAATGCATTCCGCTGAATACAGCTTCATGTATTTATTTATAACCGTATTGAAAATGGACATTTTACCACAAGTTTAGCACCATGTATCCTGAACCTTCATTTAAAGTTTATCACATGTGGGCTTGATATATTTTCAGTGAATATCTCTCTAAAGAAATGTAAGATCAGAAAATTATAAAATCTGCAGAGGATTAAAATCCAACATGTCAGCAAGTTAACAATGTGCACAAAATGTATGCATTTCTGATATGAACCTGCTCCTGTGATGTTATTTTCTTTCCTAATGACACTGAAAAATATGTCTTCAGAAGTAACTTGAAAAAAAAAGTAATGCACAAGAAACATTTTGTTTCTTTCTTGCTGGAAAAGCTGTACAGTAAGTACACAGTGGAGCGCTGATTAAGAGTCTCTTTGACCCAGATGGGGCAGGCAGACAGGCCTTTAAAGCAAGAATCAGCCTTTTGTTCAACAATTGGACCATGCTCTCCAGAGTTACAGTACATTCAGTGACCCTTTCTTTTTGTGTGGCCTTAATGAGGCCAACAATTTACTTTCTGGATATGACTTTTAAAGATGTTATTGGACAGCCTGAGGAGCTGGTCCGGGTTCAGAGTAAAATGCTGGAGGTGTAACCAGTGCAGAGAAGTAAAACATTCTGTTAGTCTTGAATGCAAACTGGGCTGTTTTCTTGTTTTTTTTTTTCAGTTGGAATCTTCAGAATTTCCATTATGAGGGATTTGGTGATGTCTGTAGTAACTGGTGGTAAGAGCATCAACAGTTTAATAATGCAGGGGCCTGTTCCACTTTCCTTGTTTAAAAGGTCTGTGATCAATTTGATGATTCAGGACCTGTAGGGCATGGTTACACTTATGTTGTTTGTTTGGATGAGTCTGCATGAGTCTGACTAGAGTTGGATTTCATTATCCAAAAAGATTTTGGGTATTAACAAGGCTCTATCTATTCAAACTCTAAACCATAATGAGCAACACCACAAATTTCAATCCATATGAATGTAAAATGTACATATTTCTGCTACTACTTGCAAATAATTTTATTTCTATAGTCTCAATTTACAACAGTAAGCTTATATTAGTAACCTAATATATTAACGCTTTTATTTTCAGTCGTATTATACAACAGAAAATTCCACAGTGACGTTCATTTAGGAAGGGACTCAGTCATGATCCAACTGTCCATATAAGTCGGGTGTACTAAAATAATCAATTTCTAACTGTCTACCTGTTCACTAGCTTTTTTGCACTTTTAATTGACTGCTACTTAAAATGCCATTCAAGCAGTCAGCCATGTACAAAATACTAGAGTCACAGCAGCTTGTAAGGTAAGGTAAGGTAAGGTTAGGTAAGGTTTTGACAGGCTGCTGGACAGAACATCTCATGACTTTACAGTTTGTCACATCATCACTTACATATGATATGTGTGTCTACAAAGATGTTTTGTGTAAAGATGGCATGTCAGTTTTCATTTATCTTGGGTACTGTAGTCCTTTTTTTTGTTAAAAACTACTACTAATAATGATACAAATGTCATGCTCAGTGAAAAAGAAGGTCAGTGTTGTGGAAATGTGTGTACATTATACATATCATGGCAATCGCCCGTGTCATCTTCTTAACCTCAAACATAGAACTCCAATACAATACTAATGCAAAAATAAAAGTTTTAACCTTTCAAGTATGGACAAAAGTCATTGTATTCCCTTTGAGGTAAACATCCACATTGTGCTTCCCTCAACCCCACTCCCCCCATGTGTACACACAACACATAATTTCATGGTCAGTGACTACTCCTCACAAACTGTTCCACAACTTTTTAATATTTTATCATTTCAATTTTTCATCTGTACTGACATTTTTATATGAAGTTTTTCCAGATGCCAGAGACCTACTTCTCTTCAAGCCAATATACACTAATTTTTAATCCAAAATGCAACAGCCTAACATAAGTACAGGGGGGTTAAAGTGGAACTTACACAACTCTACAATAACCTGCTCTGTTCTAGCACATGGGGCATAATCAGCAGCATGTCAGCTGCACTATTTAAATTAACTGCAAAATGAATAAATGAATAATTAAACAATTGATCCAGCTAGACCATTCTTGATAGGCAGCAAGAATTATGATATTGGAAAAATATTATTTTTGCTTTTCATTTTTATTACCCTGCTGACAATTTAAAGTTTGATGGAATAAAATTGTGTATAGAACTTAACCATGGCTAGAAAAAAAATAGAAAAAAACTGGGTCATCCAAGTCCAAGTGGAATAAAGCACTTCATGAATCATGTAGATACTGTAGAGTTGTGCACTGCCATACATGCCATACAATGTGTGACAGTAATTAAGTATGCCTGGAGGCAGTCTTGTAGGGGCTTAAAAAATAAAAAATAACTGCAAATGCACAGAGGGTGATCTACAAATATGCCTTGAGTTGCATACGTGTTTTGCTATCCACAAATACAAATTTCCTAATTGTAACTTATATGTATTTGTAAATATATATATGTGCTGCCTTAAGAAATAAAATGTTAAGTTAAGTAAGTTAATAATTGAGCAGGTTAAAAGTCTCAAAAAGTCTATATTCTTTGGTTTATGGAAACCGCGTCAGGGTGAGCGCTCTGTTCTTAAATTACAAGCTATGTTGTGTTTTTTCCTGCATGTGCATACAGAGTAGAGCTCAGAGGAGCTAAGCAGACAGCTTGAAGTTTTGACGCTTTTGCTTTGGGAAACAATTATCTGTAAGTATTACTGCATGTACAGATAGTTGTTAAATGCTTGTGTATTTTTGTGAGCAATGTGTGATGGTAATTTAATACATTCATGTATGTTAATAATTCATACATGTTGACGAAATGTCTTCTCCGCCAGCTTTCAGCAGATGCTGACGCTTTTCATTTTTATTGATTATGAATGCTAATTGAAATGTGCTTATACAGTGCTTTGTACAATGTTTAACAGATGTATTTCTATCTGTAGTCATTTTCATTTTTAAATATGGGACGATTCTGCCAAATGAATGGACTTCAATGAAGGAAATCCCGTGAAGTTGTTATTGCATTGAAATGCATGGCAGTTTAGCCTTTCATGGCATTATCAATTCAAATAATTGTTTTGTTGTTAGTGAAAAACAATATTATCCTTGTATTTGACAATTGAGCCACATATAAGAAACAATACTAAAATCAAAAGCCGGAAAAGTCCATTCACTCGGCGATCGACTGTTGGACTACAAAGATGGCAGAGAGCAGAAACTCTGACAGCGAGAAGTGAGTTGTTTAAAACTTTTATTTCGATAGACTTTTTGTACACAAAAATGTTACCCACATTTGGGTTTGCGTGTAGAGACCCAGGTCTTTACATATGGGGAAAGTTTTGTGTTGTGTCGAGCCTCCGAGTGTTTTAAAAGTAGCAAGTTTGACACTTGAGAGTACTCTATAATGTCCCAGGCAATTGCACCCCAAAAACGTATATGCTTGATCTCACAAATGGTGCTTCCATCATAATTATGCTTTTAAATAGAATGTTTGACTCGCGTACATTCAATTGAGCGCACATGTTGGAATACCCCACCCCTCCCTGTACACGCCTCATCTAAATATGCAATGAGCCCTGCACCTGAGATTCCCCTCTCTGTACGATCAGAACATTTAAAAGAATGAGTAAGTAAGATGATGGGGGGAGGTAGGAGAGCCTGTGTGAGGCTGTTAATGATGTGGGGTCAGAGAAGTGCACACAAGGAGAAGGGACAAAATAAGTGGTCCAATATTAAGGTGGATGTGAAGCGGAGACGGGCTGCCCAACGCCAAGGTGTGGCCAAAACAGGTGGGGGGACAGGAGAAGAGGGGCCCATACTGTTTGAACAGAGAGTCAGCGCAATTACGGGTGACACTGGTCTCTCAGGTCAAGGTCAAGGTTTCTTTATCTGTCGCCATTGGTGAAATTTGTCTTGAATAAAAGAGCAGTGCTGGGGTGGTGGGAGCACATGTGGGTGACTCCGATTACCCCCGAGGTAAATACCTTCAGATTTACACAGAGATTCCTGATGAATGATGCAGTGAAGGAAAATAACATCCTGGTCAGGGTTTTCCTCTCTCATTTTATCCTGGATTCTTTTCAGCAGCCCAATGTTTTTTCCAGTTAAATTTGTTGACCCATCCGTGGTGACATTGGCAAGTTTACTCCAAGGCAAAGGCACAAATGCACAATCTTGGAAAAAGGATCAACAATGGTAAGAATGATGGTGTTACCTGCAGATAGAGGTAAACTGGTGACAAAATCCACTGTGATGTGACACCATGGTCTAGTGGGGATGGGGAGAGGGTTCAGCAAACCGGCAGGACATTGGTGAGAGGCTTTTCGTCAGGCACAGACAGAGCAAGCTGCCGCAAACTGACTGCTGTCACGGGCCAGCATCGGCCAACAGAATCGCGTTCCTCCAAGTTGGAGGAATGACCCCACTGTAACACCTGAGACCTAACACCCTCTGTGACAAACATTTAATTAGGGGGTCCATTATCACGGGAGAGGACCTCCTTAACCTGTTACTCGACCTCCCAATCGGCTGCCCTCACAAAACAGCTAGCAGGGAGAACAGATCCAGACTGGGTATTGATGGGCTGGCTCTGTTTAGTGGGAGAGAGCATCAGGCTTGAGATTATGGAAGCCGGGCCCGTAAGAAAGGGTAAAGTTGAATTGGTCAAGAAAAGTGCTCATCTGGCCTGTCGAGAATTAAGTCTTTTAGTACTCTGAAGGTAAGCTAAATTCTTGTGGTCAGTCCAAACAACAAAGGGAGTTTCTGCTCCCTCTAGCCAGGATCTCTACTCCCCCAATGCCAGGATGACTCCCAACAGATCCTGGTTACCCACAGCATAACTGTGCTCTGCTGGGGAGAGATGATAAGAAAAATAAGCACATGTGTAATTTCTGGTTAGTGTATTGAGAGAGCACCACTCCCACTCCACTGTCAGAGGCATCCACGTCCACAATGAATTGTTAGGTGGTGTCCGGGTGGATGAGGACAGGCATGGAGGAAAGCAGATTCTTAAGTCTCATGAATGCCTGTGCGGCCTTAGTAGACTAAGGGAACGGGCAACAGGTAAAGGTGAGTTAGGTGAGTGGCGCTAATAAAGCGCTGATAGATATTAGCAAAACCAAGAAAATGTTGGAGCTGTCTGCGGTTCTCAGGTACTGGCCATTCAACCACTCTGATCTGTCCTTGCTCAATGATAAACCACAACAATGAAACAGACTGAGCATGAAACTCTGCTTTGACAAAGAGTCTGTTTTCGAGCAATATCTAGAAAACTAGCCTGATGTATGCAATGTTCCTCTATGATTGTGAGAAAAAAAATGCTGTCCAGATAAACAAAAACAGAATGGTTTAGCATATCACAGAGCATGTCATCAACTAGACTGAAAAACTGCAGGGGCGTTAGTCAAACGAAAGGACATAACTAAATACTCAAAATGGCCAAGAAGGGTATTGAATGCTGTTTTCCACTCATGACATTGGGATGCGAATCCTGCCACTTGCTTCGGGTTTGAAGAGTGGAGAGATATTCTTGCCTCCATCTTTCCCAAAAGGCATTTGCCAAGTGCTCAACGCGTTTCCACTGCTGACGATAAAGATCTGCATTTACAAAAGATCCTGGAGGAGGAAGAGGGGTGCAGACTTTCTGCGTCATCATCATTGTTGGAACCAGAAGACAAGGTGAGTCTGCATCCTTCGAGATGGGTATGAGAGGTCTTGCTTTTAGAATTGCAGAAACCTCAGCCATGAAGGTTGAAAGCACTTTGTGAGTGAGATGTGAACAACTGATTTGAGACAGCATAGAGTTGAGGATCCGTCTCAAAATTCCAATCATCCTCTCCCATACTCCTCCCATGTGGGAAGAGTGGGGTGGGTCAAACAACCATGTGCATCCTTCCTCAATAAGATACTTTGAAATGTCACTCTCATCTTGTAGGAGGATTTCCGGCTCTTTGCAGGCTCCTTTAAAGTTTGTGCCGCAGTCAGACCGAATCACCTTTACAGGACCATGCACAGCAAAGAAGCATCATAGAGCATTAAAGCTTGATGTGTCCATTGACCCTATAAGCTCAATATGCGCAGTACGTATGCTAAGGCATGTAAAAAGTACCACCCAACTTTTACTGTTCACTGCCCCTCCTTGGGTACGACAAGTGGAGATGGTCCAGTGGCCGAACACGCCCAGGCTTACGTTTGTAAAAGGGGGTTCCATGCTGAGACAATCAAATGGTGGATCTGCCATCTGCTGTTCTGATTGCTTGCTAAAAAGTCTGTTGCATGTGAAACACTTGCGCGGAATGCTAGTGATGCATTTCCTGACAGCTGTGCGAAGGGCTCCCTCAGTGAAAACTCTTGACTCTTTCATGGTCGTGGTTTATGAGTTAAGCAGCAACATGGCTGTGGCCAGGAATGACGAGCGGATGTTTTACTTCTTCTATGCATGTTGGAATCGACCCCCTATCTGTAGGAGTTGTACTTTGTCAAGGATAGTGCTGAGCTTTCTCAAGGAGCTGTTTTTAGGAATGACTTCTCCTTTCTCTTCAGTTTGGTATGCTTCTTTTTGCACACATCCAATGATGACAGCCTTTGCTTGTCAGCTGTATGAGGCTTGGTACGATGATGCCAACCTCTGCATTCTTGTTTTTTGTATTTTTCTGACCCAAAGGACTGAACAACATGGATGAGAGAGGCCATACCTCTGAGAAGAGATTTCCATGTGGGAAATCTTTTAAAACAATGCAAACCGAGGCCTCTGTGAGATTCTATAGCTGTGGTTGAGTGACCCAGACCACTGTCTGGGTCTATGAGGTCACAGGCATCCTCAGTGGTGTTGGTCTCTACAGAACGTGTCAGAAGCACCGGACCTGTGAGGCAGATGGTGTCTGTGAGTCAAGCTGCAGGTACTGTTACTCTGCAGGGTTCTGGGTGGTCAGGACATAATGTCACTGCTCTGGACGTGTGGATTTCCTTATTCGTTCAGCTCTGTTGCTGACATGCACATAGAACCTTCTGGTTACATTGTAGATATATCCCAACACTACCTTGCTGTCAGTATAGAATTGAAGATTGTTGGGGTCGATGTCCAGCTCACTCACAATAAATTCAGCAATCTCCACTGCCAGAACGGCAGCACCTAACTCAAGCCTGGGAAAAGTATGGGCCGATGTTGGGGCCAACTTGACTTTCCCTATGATGAAACCTATGTGGCACCTTCCTTCACCTTCAGTCACCTTGAGATATGCCACGCTGCAATGGCCTTAACAAAGGCATCTGAAAAGACGTGGACTTCTGTATGTTGAGCAGAAGAGAGGCAGGCTTAATCCAAGACTGCATTGCACAGGAGGTGAGTTGGTGTCCAAATCAAATCAAGGTCTCTCAAAACCATGTCATGGTCTGTTGATGGGAATGCCTACATGACAGTTGGGCAGTTTGATGCTATTTTATGGAGTCTCAGATTGGAGATGGCAAGCATGTCTTGGCCTGTTTTTATTAGATCAATGGCTGCACTTGCAGATGGCAGTGACTTGAGTCCATCGTCAATGTAAAAACCTCTGTATATGAACTGCTTCGTATCTTCACAAAACTTGTCCTCCCCATGTAGAGCCGCTCAGCGTAGCCCATAGATAGCGACAGCCGGAGAAAGATTTTTGCAGAACACATGGACTCTCATTCTATATTCCACAACTTCTTTGGTGGTATCGTTGTCTTTGAACCACAGGAGGAAGTTCCGATGATCCTCCCTGACAACGAAACTGTGGTACATTTGTTCAATATCTGTCATGATGGCTATCTGCTTGCTCCTAAACCTCATTAGCACTGTCAGCAAGCTGTTGTTTAAGTCTGGACCGGTCAGCAGTTCATTGTTAAGTGAGACACCTTGATGTGAAGCGCTGTAGTCGAACACGACTCGGTTTTGGTCGGGCTTGCGTGGGTGATACATGCCAAAACTGGGAAGGTACAAGCAGAGGTGGCACTAATTCAGCAGGATCTTGGTCCAGAATTTTCTGCATAAGAGCCAGAAAATGACTCTTGTCGGGCTTTCTTGCAAGAGTGTGGCAAAGGCTGGTGAAGTGGATGAGAGCTGGTTATCTGTTGTTGGGGAGTCATGGCCTTGGTGTGCGAAAGAGAAGTGGAGCCACCCAACTGTTAGCACAAACACTGATGTAAGGAGGTTCCCACCTGGTGACCCCAATGACATGTTGGTCAGCACTGCTCACTGGTCTAGATACGGAATATAGGGAATTATTCACTGAGTCTGGTCCATTTTTTTAGCACAAGTTTCTTCTGTTTACTTTGAATTCAGATTCAGATTTATTGTCATTCAACACAACATCAGAGATGCACTGCATAACAAAATTACGAAGCATTTTGGCCACGACAAAACAGTTGAATAAATATTATAAGGGAATATAAATAATAGAAAATAAAGATATAGATTGAAAATAAAAAGGTGTAGGTGTCAGCTACATGGACTTGATGTGTGGGACAATCTCCACAGCACTGTCTTCGATGTAGAGCAGGGTGTGCACAGGCCATTTCCTCCTGAAGTCGATCACCAGGGGCCTCATGTAGAAAGACTTGCATGGATTTCCTACTGAAACATGGTGTACACTCAAACCAAAATGCCCTCCAACGTATGAAAAAATCCAAATGTATCAATGTGTGCGCACGCATGAATCCAAGCACATTTCGTTTGTACCTCCCAATCAACGTGGAATTGAGCGTACATGTCAGAGTACCCGACCCCTCCCTTTCAACGCCCCTATTTGAATATGCAAATCATATTTAAATGAACCCTGCACCTGCGATTCCCCTCTCTGCATGATCAGAAACGAATGAGTAAGATAGGAAAAAAGAAAAAAGTGAGATGGAGGTGCTACTTTCTGAAGTGGAGGCCTGCAAAAATGTGCTCTTTGGCATTCTGTTCTCCGACATAAGCACAAACTTAAGAGGAGTGGGTGGGAGAGTGTGTGCGAGGCTGTCAATGCTGTGGGGTTTGAGAAGCAGAGGTGAAAAAGAAGTTGTCCGACATAAAGGTGGATGTGTGGCCAAAACAGGGGGGGTTATTAACATTTGCACACAGAGACAATCAGGGGCTTGTTAGAAAGATCGTAAACTGTAGTTTAACCAGCAAAAAACAGCAAGTTACTAACTTTAACCTCCAACTAGTAATGATTCTGTGAAGACGGGATAGAAACTGGAGGCGCACATGCTCAATGCACGTCACGGGGAATAATATTAGGACAATTACATGAATAAAGTTACTCACCAAGAAGCCACCCATTGCGCAAAGTGCCACCTTGCACTCTGTTCCCAATAATGCTGTTACTCAGAATGTATGAATCGTGCATTGAACCAGGCCACCTCACCACATGTTGGTTAATGCATTTACACATCACATATGATCAGTACATTGATGGAATGAAAATGTTTCCTATTGATATATACAAATTCATCATGTGATGGCTCTTTTATAGCAATGTGTATGAAGGGGATAGCTCCGATTACATTAGGAAAACTGGCTCTCACTTCAAATTGCGCTTTAATTGTGGCCTGTTCAACTGCTTTGTGGAAATTTGATATACCTGGCTGAGATGCGGATAATTCTTTCCCACTCTGCTGGCATGACTCGGCTCCGGGTCAACTGTCCCAAACTTTTGACCAGTTCCCTCTGGAATGCTCCGGTTGCTAAGAACCCCAGTGTGCACATCACCTGTGGCACAAGCAGGGCATGGCTCCTCGCTTTTGCGCTCCAGCGCCGGCCGCAGCTCTGTACACAGTTTCAGGAGGATTGCCCTCAAAACGGCTGATGAGCCAGTTGCCATCATGTGCCAGCAAATCCTCTCTGTGTCTGAACACATGCTTTCTTCCAATTGCACAATTTGCAATGTCTTCCAATACCACTAAAGCAGCCATTGTTTTTAATAGTATTAACACCCATTTTCATGGGTATGTTAATTGTTTATGTCTCAAATGTGCACATCACTCAATCTGGGGACAGATTGTGTTCACATTTTCCCAACATCACCTCTAAGTGTCGCCAAAGAATCAATAGCTGAGTGTAAAGTAGAGGGCTGAGAACACACCCCTGTGGAGAGCCTGTGCTCAGTGTGATAGTGTCTGACCCGTTATTCCCTCTCCGTACATAATGAGACCTGTTTGTTAAAAAGTCCAGTATCTAATTTTGCAGGGGAGTGTTCAGCCCAAGTGGGCCCATTTTGTTGGTCAGATGCTTTTGGATTATGGTATTGAAGGCCGTGTATTCTTATTTTCCAGGTGTTCCATGGACAGGTGGAGTGCAGTGAATATGGCATCCTCGTTGGAGCAGTTACGGTGATATGCAAATTGAAGTGGGTCGAGTGAAGGGTGGAGGTGATGTGACCTTTGATCAGCCTTTCAAACCACTTCATGATTATGGGTGTGAGTGCTACTGGGTGATAGTCTTTTAAAGTTGTTACTGTGGGTGTTTTAGGAACCAGGATGATTGCTGAGGCTTTGTAGCAGGATGGCACAATAGCTTGGCACAGGGAGATGTTGAATATGTCTGTAAGGACATGTGTCAGCTCTTCTGCATACTCCCTGGCCAAACAGCCTGGTATCTGATCAGGACCAGCAGATTTTCCTGGATTAATCCTCCTTAGAGTCCGGCAGACTCTAGAGGGCTCTAGAGGGGCACAAATATAAAACACTGCGGGATCGGGATGCAGTGTTCCCAGGTGTACTATAATTGTCGTATTTGTATTATAATTTTGCCCTGTGTACGGTGTACGATCAATAATCCCAAAAAAGGCCACATATATGATAATTTGACCATTCTGTGAATGCGTGGTTGTAATCGGTTGTAATCAGCCTGTCGCAACTGTCCGTCAGATTTTTTTTTGTGAACCCTGAAGGCATTTCCATTTCCATGTGACAAGTTTCAAGCCAATCGTGCTTTTCTATGTAAGCTACAAGTGACGTGCATGCTTTTGCGCCAGAAGTTCCTAACAGTAGATGGACTCTAGGCCTCATGATTTGGCTCATTAGTTCCCACTCGTCATTGTTTACGGGGACATTTAGCCTAATGCAATTGTGGGGTTGCTGATGCAAAGCCATGAGTGCTTGTTAGACGCTATTCAACACTAGAGTGACTATAGCGCATCAATAGACTTGTTATTTTGGTTATGACGGGTGTACGATAATTTCCCTCAAAATACGATCATTTTATGTCTCTGGTACAATAATACTACATTTCCCAACTGGCAACATTGTCGGGATGTAGCCTAGCGACAGGATGTCAATAAATGATGTGGAAAGGAAGCTCAAATAAGGTCTTTACAGAACAAAGACAAAGCAAGGCAGGTCTGACATTTGGAGAAGTTTCTCAATTGTACATGAATCTCTTTATTAATAGCCTATAATATTATGTGTTTTAACACACACATTGCGGGTGCATGCGGTAATGGTCAGAAATTCAGCGGGAGCAGGATGAAGAAAACAGTCCTGTGCAGGGATCTACCTCAAACAGTCCAAAATAATTGTTGAGTTGGTTCAGAAGTTGGTGTTCACATCACAGGATTGGGGAGTGGTCTTATAGTCTGTGACAGATTGAATTCCCTGCCAGTCTCCTGCTGTTCCTGTGGTCCTGAAAATGGTCTTGGATTTTGTGTCCATAGGCCCTTTTAGCCAGTCTGACTGCTTTATTCAGTCTGGCTCTTGCTGTTCTGAGGGCAGCTGTGTCTCCAGATTTGAAACCAGAGTTTCTTGATCTCAGCAGGGCTCGCACCTCCGTAGTCATCCACGGTTTCTCATTTGCCCTTACTGTGATGCGTCTTGTAGCATGGACATCTTCGGTGCATTTCTGAATGTAGCACGATACAGTCACAGTATACTTCTCAATATCAACCTCCTCGTCCTTGGTGGCAGCCTCTCTGAACACGGACCAGTCAGTGCATTCGAAGCTGCCCTGCAGTGCTGTCATGGCTCCCTCTGACTATACACTCACCAGTTTTGAGGAGGGCCTTGTTCTGGTGAGTAGAGGTCTGTATGACCGAGCTTGACAGAGATGCGGTCTGATGAGCCTAGGTGTGGGCAGGGGGCTGCTTTGATGTTTGTGTATGCGTGGTCCAGTATTTTGTCACCTCTGGTCACAAAGTCGACATGTTGGTAAAAATGATGGAGAACTTTTCTTATGTTGGCCTGGTTGAAATCCACAGCAGCAATGAAAACTCCCTCAGGATAGATGCTTTGCAGATCATTGATGTGGTGATAGAGGATATGCAGGGCAGCTTTTTTGTCTGCGTCAGGGGGGAATACAAATTATGAATATGACTGAGAATTCCCGTGGAAGGTAGAAAGAGTGGCATTTGACTGCCAAAACCTCAATGTCCGGTGAACAGTATGAGAAGTCTTTTTTTGTGTCCTTGCACCATCTATTATTGATGTAGATGCATAAACCTCCCCCCCGCGTCTTGCCACTGAGAGTGCTGCTCCAATCAGCCCAGTGTGTTGTTAGCCCTGCTATGCAAATAACGTCTTCAGTAACTGTGTTGTTCAGCCAGGTCTCCGTGAAAACTATAGCGCAACAGTCTCTCACCTCCCTTTTTGATGTAATGTCCAGCCTAATGTAGTCCAGTTTGTTCACTAGTGAGCGGGTATTTGATAACAGAATTGATGGAAATGGCGTTCTGCAAGGGTTAGCGTCCCGCTAAGTGCTTCCCACTTCTGCTTTCGCATACACCCCTGTCTTTGTCTCCTCTGGAAGCGGGCAGCACTGGTGGAAGGTGCCGGCGTTGAGCAGGCCTCACCCTGTGTGCGTAGAAGTCCAAGAGTTTCCAGTAAATCTATTTCATGCATAGAAATGGTGTGTTTATTGCTGTTTTTGTCTGTTTTTATCTCATGCAGCCGCAGCCAACACGGGCCCCGCCATCTTCTTAGGAATCGAACACTGTCTGTTCAGTTCGCTGTCCAGGTTGCTGCTGGGGGTCTCTACAGATTTGGTGGTCGGAATTGGTGTTATCTCTGTTTTGTGTGATGACACTTGGCCTCAAGATGTAGCATACCTCTTCACAGGGCTGTCTGTTTTCACTGATGCAGTGCTAGATGAGCTAAGTGTTTATTAAAATGTAACAGGATTGGCCATAATAAGTGCACATCCTCCCCTGAAACCTGTGCTGGCGCTCCGCTGGGGTTAACCTGGCCCCTGGACAACGGCCTTCGTCTAGAGTGGAGACCGCTGCCTGTTGGACAGATGCTGCACCTGGAAACGGGGTGAGGCCAGAAGTGATGCAGCTCAGGTCAATTTCCCGGTGTTTCTCCCATATGCGTGCGAGGGCAATAAACTCAGCGAGGGACTGGAACTCATCCCGAGCCGCTAGTCCATCTTTTAAGCCCTCATTCAAGGAGTGTAGGAATATTGAATGAATGTATGTGGATGAAGTCGTCCCAGTAGTGGTGTGTGTAGAATTCCCTCCGTTAGCTCTCCTCGAGCTGCAAGTAGCCACATAACAGTAGCTATGCGCTAACAAAGCAATAGTACGCTTTCTTTCATTCATTCGTCTTAAAGTATTGGTGAAATAAAGACAGATAATGCCTTATTTAGAGGCTGCATCGTTATTGCCCCGTTCACTCCGTTATATGGATATACGCAGATCGCGAGTTATCTAAATAGCTTCCGAGGGATGCCGACTTTCGCCAAACTATTCTCGGTGAGTAGATAAACATATTTCATGCCAGAAATAAGGTCTAGGTTTAAAAATACCAGAGTTCCCCTTTAAACTTATGTATACTGAATACTTTTATGCTTATCTGTCATCATAAAATACAGGAATAGGCCATAACTATAGACAGATGATGAAGATGTGGCACACATCGTATTTAAATGATGTTACCATACAATGACTGCCCCGAATTAAGAATGACAAATATTGTTAGATGCTTTTTGCCTCAACTTCTGATGTGTTATCCTTGGCTCTTCCTCAAGCATTGGACCCGGAAGGGACTTCAACATGTCAAAAGAAGGCAAGAAAATTAATCAGGGATGTACAGTACAAGCTAAGTGATGGCATCATGATACACAGTGAGGTCTGCTGGCAGCAAACAAAGGCTTCAGAGAATTCCTGCACCAGAAAATATCATCCAAGAAGCTGCTGCATAAAACAATTTGAGTCTGGAGTTGCTATTTAGTGGGCTTTCATATTTGCAACCACCTGTTTTCCAGTCTTTTACTTCAATAACATATGCTGATTTTACCTTTGACATAAGACTTGAAGAATTTGATATTGCTGCCAAAATGGAGAACAGGTTTGTGCACTATAATTTATTTTATATTCATAGACATTTTACTCATTACCTTCAGAAAAAATAAGGCATGTTGGTGTAATCTGTGCTGCTTATTTGTAATGCTTGGTCATAAATTCTTGTTTGATTAAAAAAAGAAACGTAGTCAGTTAGACATTGTCAAAAGCTCAGAAAAGGTGTGGGCTGATTTTGAGAAAAATTTATTAAACTACAGCCTCCTGACTAATTCCTCCTCGTTTTTCTTTTTTTTTGTCATATCCCAAAAATAGACAGAGACAACATTTAGCATGCAGAATCAAGCTTTTGGTCAGGTTTAATTCTACAGACCGATAAGGAAATAGATTGGATATTTTTTAGCACAATAAAACCTTCAGGAGTGACCCATGTCCCATATGGGAGAAACTGTAAAGCCTTTGTCCTCAAACTGTATCAAGGTATATCCTGACATGAGGGGTGGTTCAAATTTATTCATGAATTTCTGGTATACATCTGCAGAGGTTAAATCCCATCCGTCTGTTCTTCCTGTTATCTTTCAGACAGTCCTGGGAGGCTGCACTGAGACGGATGTATCGAGGCATGAACAGAAGTCTCTAGAGTTGTGACATAACAAAGATGTTAAGATTACAATCACACTTCATCCCCCCTGCGTTAGAGAAGGGCAAGGGAATTCAGCTTCATGGTTGTAGCTTGTAGCGAAGGGGGGGGTTATCATGCAAACAGTTTTCCTTGTAAAAAACAAATTCATGTTTTCAAATCATTGCTACTCATCTAATTAACCTCTGCCATTCCGTCAGAAGTGTCTAACAATGTAATTAAGCCTCTCCGTATGTCCATGCTGTGACTGACAGATTGCTGACTGCTTCACAGAGAAATGTAGCAAATAAAAACAGGAGACGTGAGCTTTGATAACAGTGGCCTAATTATCCAAGATCAGCACAAGCTGTTTGTGTAATTTAACTAATTTCAGAAAGATTCTTGCAGAATTTTATGATGGCTCAATACCTGAGAAGTGTCATGTTCCTGTCATGTTTGGAGTCTTATGTTTTGCATTTTTTGTCATGTTCTGTGTACAGTTCCACTTGAAAATTTCAGCACCCCTGAAATGTAGAAACATTACTCTAATGGCATGTTGAATGCCATTAAAGTGCTTTTATGACTTTCTGTCAAATGAACACAAATGATGTATACTGCACTTTTATATTTCATAACTTGAATACCTTTAAACCAGGGATGTCCAAAGTCGGTCCTCGAGGACCGCTGTCCTGCAGGTTTTAGGTGTTTCCCTGTTTCAAGACACCTGATTCACATTAAAAGGACTTTGGACATCCCTGCTCTAAACACTCCTGCACAATATTTCTTATTTTAAAAAAGTACATAGATGTTCTTTGGATACACTACATATTCTACTCTTTTTGTAATATGTCTTTTATACTTTTGTCTGACTGTTGTCATTATGTGTATTATTGTCTGACACTAGCACACAGTACCAATAGAAACTGGTTGGCAAATACTGAAACAGAAACAGATGACTCTTAATGTGTCTAAATAAAACTGATTTGGTACTATGAAAGATTATTGTGCCTGTGAGGATAACTTCTTTTCTTTTTTTTTTTTTATTTAGTAGATGATCACTCAAGGAATTTAGAGGTCTGTTCTTGTAAATTAATCTGTTCTTGCTCGATCACTCCTTTTTTATTTAAGTAATATTTGTTCCTAAAAATTGTATGTTTTAAAGTTGTTATTTTACACAACATAACCTCTAATACCCTTAACACTGAATGACGCATGACTCTCCAACTTATTCCTCATTCAGTGAATGGGATTTGTGAATATGCTACTCTGGTTCCGCTCATGTCTCAGCCTTTTAGGACTTCCTTAAAGTCTCCTCAAACTCTGCAAAATTCACTCTGCTATGCTAATATTGGACACTAATTTGAAAAAACAGGGATCAGGGCTGTTAACTCTCTTACATTGTGTGCAAGAACTGCAGGCTAGTGATTTCCCATAAGCAGTAGTGACAGGATGTTTTCATTTCATATTCAGCAGCACGTCGGCAGAGCTGCTCTGGAAAAGAGACTGTTTCTGTCTTGGGCTCATTGCAAGAGAGGCAGCTGAATGTATTTTTGTTCTGGAGAAACAACTTATGGCCTGGCCAGGCAGAGCTGGTAGACTCCTGGTCGAGCTGTCATGACTTGTTCCCTGGGCAGCGGTTTTACTAGGTGGCAAGAATTGAAAACAAGAGCAAAGAAGAAAAAAAACAAATAAAAAAAACAAGCGTACAGATATAACATCTCATACAACTTGCAGTATCTCTTGGATAAATACTGGGAAAAATATTAGTCTTCATAATCAGTTTAGTAGCAAAAGTTTTTTGGGTCAAATTTGAGAACAGGTGAAAGAGTGAGACTGCAGAAAAGTGGTCTCCCAGCAGGGGCTGAGACTGTCTTCCCCACAGCAAGACACCCCTCTACCTCTCCTTCCACTGCTCAGCCAGATCCATCAGACCCATCATTACAGAACGAGCATAGCAGTCAGTTATTGGGAACTTTCTTAGGGTTCAGTGGTGGACAGTAATCAGGGGACTCACAGCTTGAGTGCAGGAAGTGCAAATGAGAATTGGACACAGAGAAAACACAATAAAAAAATAAACAGTTGAAGGATATGCCCACTCACAGCTTGCTGAATCTATCACGTAAGACTGAGCCTCGTTGCCTCAGTGTGTGCCCAAGCTTCTTGACAGAAAACACATGGGAAGAAATTAATTTACTATTAACAGATAAAGGTCTGTTTGTAATTAAATTGTTTCCTGAAAAAAATGCTGAAACGTCACACTTTATAATTACTTGCAAAACCCATATTTTCATGGGCCAAATTGTAAAGCAATGTTCTGACAAAGACTACAGACCGATTTTTCTCCAAATAAATCAGATCCACTTCTGTTGTAGTTTAACATCACTGGATAAACCACAGAGGCTTATAAAATCTGACCTGTTCCAACCACTAAAGCAGGTATCCTCAGCCAGCGTTGAAGGCTGTTTTTGCTCATATGTCTTGTAACACAAAAAATATCATACATATTAACAACATGAAAAACTTTTTATGCGGCAACACTCAATGACTGTCTGCATTTTGGTGTGTCTATGTGTACATGTCTATGGATATGTGTATTTGAGTATGTGTATGCATTAATGTATATACACTCTATTGCTTATGCTCTCATGTTTTTCTGATGTTAAGCATATTGAGTTTACAGGTGCTATATAAAAAGGTGAATTGCTATTGATTTTTAGTGGAGGAGGACAATAATTCAAATATGAAAATACAGCTTCTATTTTATGTTAATTTTATCAACACTCCTTAATGATACAAGGATGTTTTTGCCTTTAGTTAACATTTACAATTAAAGCAGCGTGATTTCTGAACAGAAATCCAATCCACAGGCATTAGGACGAGATAAGAGTCCAACTGTCCACCTTGTTTTACTGTCACAGATCCGGTTAGTTCTGCTGCAAGTGAGCTTGGCAGCAGCCCAGATCATTATCTAACTATCCATTGAGCAGTGTCACAGTCTTATTTAAACAAATGGCCCTCAATGAACCGTTGGCTTTTCTCCAGTTTACTTGTGTGGAGTCAATCTCTGTAGAAAGAAAGCAGTTGCTTTTATAATTGCATTCTGATTTCGGAAATGTCCAACAAATAAATTTTCAAAACTTGACACTTAACAAAGAAATCAACAGAGCAGCAAAGAGAGTTTATATTCTATGAGCAAGAACAGATAGAACAGTCTATCTTCGAGAGACTCTTGAAGACCCAGCTCTTCAGAGAGCATCTCCTATCATAGCACTTACCCTGTACTTCCCTATCCCATCTACTGCCCTTTCTCTTTCTGTACTTCCCTCTATGCCTGCACTCTATCTGTACACTGTCACCTCTGACAGAGTCTCACTCGTGGTTTCCCTCTACGTAGCTTATTGTTAGCTTGGATGTTAGCTGTAATGTTATATCCTCATCTGTAAGCCAGATAGATACAAGTGATAGAACTCAATATAAAAAAGTGCTGCTTATACAATTCTTAAAAACACTTTTTTTCCATGAGAAGAACTTCAGTATGTGGTGGCCCCAAGTGGTAGTGGGAGATGTTGGAACTATTGGGAGATTTCATTACAGAATACTTAGACATAAAATCTGTGTTTTTAGTAGTTGTGATGACAGTTTGCTTCTTTTATTTTCTGTTTTTGCATCAAAAAAGAGCTTGAAAGAGTGCCATCTTTACTTGTCATTTTTAGGCTAAAGTCAAAAGCAACATTCCTGATGAAAATTTCTATTAGATGTTTAGCTCATTCACTTTGCATTATGGTCTTTGAGGTCTTTTTTAAAACAAGTATCTCAAAAATGCCTCCTTATGTCCAGGTTTCTTGCAAACAGTTGCTGGTGTTACTAACTAAAACTTCTGTAGTTTGTCACTTGCATGTTGACTTTAAATTGTCCCTTGGCGTGAGCGTGCTTGGTTGTGTGGCCCTGAGATGAACTGGCGACCTGTCGTACATTTCCTCCTGCCCAATGACAGCTGGGATAGGCTCCAGACCCTCACGCTAACCCTAAATTGGATTAGGTAGGTATAGAAAACGGATGGATGGAATTAAGGTAGATTCCCAATGTCCTTTTTTTTTCTTTTTTTTGTCCTTTTTTTTCATAGAGATGAATAAATTAAAGAATTAATGTAGATAAATTTACTGGTGCAAATGTATACAGTTTAAGCCTTGTGTTTTAGTGATATTCACAGACAGTGATAACTCTTCAAGACCTAATGTGGCCTCAAGAATCAGTATGTGTTGCCTCAGGTCTTCATTGGTTAAGTAAAATGCCATGTGATGGATCTGGGAGTATGTTTTATGTGTAGCATGAGGAAAGCTCTTTCATTTAAGCACCAAAAAATAAAACCCACATCAGATAATCTCCCTAATATCCTCTTAATTTGTATTGGATCCTGAAATACAATGTTGTTGTTCAAGCACCCTGAATGTTGACCAAATCCTCTTTCACCTCCAAAGTGACTCATTAAGTTAGTATTGATTGGGCCCTGTTGAGATGACTGTGAGCCATGTTCTGCTATCAGAAATCAGTGAGATAAGAGAGAAGCAGACAGAGAGACATGTAGAGAGAGGTGAGAGGAAATGAAAGTGATACAACAAAAGATACACAGAAAAATAAAAAAAACAACAAGACTAACTGAGGATGACTTGCATCTCTTAGCTAACAACAATATGCTTTGACTTGCACTTAGTTGAATAATTAAATTATTGTCTTGGGAAAGATATTTAGAGGGGTAATATCTCACTGAGCAAGTAAGGATATTGTGGCAACAGTTTGGGGACACATGATCAAAATTTGTTCCCATTTATAGCAAACTGAGCGAAAGTTGACATATTTTCCGAAGGCATAACTTAAAATTTAAACATACTAAATACAATAGTCACTGTGTCCTTACAAGCTGGCATCAGCTGAGTGACAACAGCACCATTGGTCACAATAATGAGTTCCACAAAGCCAGCGCAATGTGTATAATCACACACGAGATGGGCCCGTTTCGCCTCTTTTACCACTACCCTGGCTGGATTAGAAGCGTATCAGCAGTGGATCACCCTCAACCTTGTGTTCCACCTCTATACTTTTACACATGATTCGATTCACAACAGAAGCACATCTGCCCCTGCTTAAAAAAAGTATATGTGTAAGAGGCTAGTGTTTACCTTTGAAAAGAATCTCATACACTTTTACAAAGAAATCGAAAAAATTCAAAGATATTCATCGATCTATCCATCCAACCATCCAACCAGGCATTTTTTAAATCTGGTATCCAAGTAAGGGTCGCTTGGGGGCTGGACCCCTTCCAGCCACTATTGGGTGAGAGGCAACACAGGGCCAACACAGAGACAAAAAACAAAACAAACGACCATGCACAGTCACTGCTATAGCCAGTTTAGACTTCTAACCCTAATGATAAGTAGGTTGGAGCAAAGCAGAAACATAAGTAATTGAAATAAAGAAGTGAAAGGAAATTTCAAACATTGTGCAGTTTGAGACTTGAACCACTGATCTCATGCTTGAAAGCCAAGGGGTTTATTACTACCCACTAACCCTTCCCTCTTCCTTCTGTGAAATTCTACATGTAATGAGGTAATTATGTGGTAAATGTTGCGAGTGTCAACGTCATGACGTTGCGACAGGAGTGAAAACTTAAGTACAGCAACAGGAGCTGTATGGTAGTCGAGAACTGACAAAGAAATCATTGTACAATTTTCTTAACCTATGTCATAAAATCATTTCACATTTTTTCGTTGACAAACATATAATATATTACCATATGTCAGGAAATTGTGTTAAAAAAGAAAAACTTTGTGACTCAAAAATCCAACTGTCACATCTACAAAACATGCATCTAATTTCCTCATCCTCCACCATTTCCACCTACTCCCTCATACAAATGCACACAAGCACTTGTTCTCGCTCTGTATCGCACGCTCCTAACAATAGGAAGGACAAATTTGTCTGTTTGTTTGCTCCTCATCTCCTCCACATTCTTTATTATTGCAGCCTTTTGCTCAAGTGGCTGTGCAGACACTCTGGATTGGCTTCAGCCCTAAACCTCACAGGTCCAATATCCCCTGCATGATTGGATTGGCCAAGCCTTATCTCCACTCGGTCAATATCATACACCTGCCGGTGCTAAGCGATTGCTCTTCTCCCCATGTAGATGCTTGTCAAATTGAATGAAAGCCTGAGTGTATTGATTGGGTGATAACAGAGGTGGCAATTGAGGGATTGGATGAATTCTGATTCATCAGGGTGATCCTGGGGGCTTCATTGAGTCCTTTAGCAGCAGAGAGTCCTTGTATTCATGAATATTTGGAAGTCATGTGATTAATTATGCCTATGTTTTTATGTGAAAAGAAATATTCATTCTTGTATTGCACAGCTCCCTTTTCAACTTTTGAGGTCCAAATACAGTTGCTGATTCTGGGCTGGTCTTCAAGATATAATTTTTAAAACCAATTACACCCATTATACAGTTCCAAATAGCCCCAAGATCACTAAAATAGTATTCTCACCTCTTCTACGTGCCCATGTGTTTATCAGTCACTAGGTTTGCAGTTATGGCTTTACAAAAAAGCTAAAAAAAACTTCTAGAGTCACACATATGCAGCGTTAGTGGAAAAAAACAATTCAAACATTTATACTGGCAACATATTGTAAAAAAAATTAATAGAATACAAATTGAAAATTTGTATCCCTAATACAGAGAAGATTGTTAGCTCCCATTTAACATGAAGCCAGTAAATATTTTAATTGATCTTTGATTGGCTTCAATTTACTTAGAAGCCTGCTTTTTGTCTCCTTGTCAGCTTCTACTAGCAGGAATATTGCAGTTACTAGTATTCACAGTTAACAGTGACTTTAAATGTTCTTTTGATGGTTGTCGTCACAATGAAAAAATGCTCAATGCAAAAGAAAATGTAAAGAAAAAAGTTTCTTAATGTTAGATTTCCTTTAATTTGCTCCTACTATCCCTTGGAACAGCATGATATCCAGCACCACATCTGGAACAGCGCATCCACAAACAGCTTTGTAATGGAAAGCAAATAAACAAGTGTGCTGTATAGGTATAACCAGTCCAATCTTTAGCCACACGGCCTGTATATTTTTATAAATCAGTGAACACTTGATAAAGAAGTGTTTGCTCTCCCCTTTAATGCAACAGGAAACTACACAAACATGAAAAATGTATCCTGTTTATAGACAAACCAGTTGCTTAGTTTGATGGTAAAAGTGCTGAAATTCATGTTTCACATAACAGAGCAAAGGTGACCATTTCTTAGAGTTTCTTGGCACATTTAAGAGGCGTCTTAATAGAGTTGATGCACTGACATAATTCCTTTCACTGACACACCAATATTTTTTTTTCCTTCAAGAATGCACAAACATTCTCTCTGAACTTATTGCCAGTCCCTTCAGCTGCAAAAAATACATTTTCATGCCACAGCCTTTTCCTCAGCATGTACATGAGCTCATCTGTATATAGAAGCTCAGGAAACAGCATGGTCTCCATCTGCTGCCAAAAACCAGAACGTTGTTGTGGCAAATATTTGCAGCAGTAGAGAGTAGGCCTCTGTTAGCCCGATTCTTTCATTGGAAGCCCAAGAACAAGCTGGAGAAATCGTTTATTAAATAAAGTATTTATGATACCCACAAAATAAGTGTTTTTGTTGAGATATTGTTTAATTTCCTCTGAGAGTCACTTTTTAGTTTATTGCTATTGTATTATTTTATTATAGTCTGTCCAATTCAGAATTCAGAATAAGAAGTCATCCAGAGAAACACACAATAACATGCTGTTGCATGAAATGGACACTAGTTGGCAGCACTTACCAGCAGCGTCACCTGGGCTCTTTGAAATGCTTCGCTAGTGAGGCTCCGATGAATGGAGAATGAGCAACAGTTGTCCTGCTTCGCTGATTTCTGCCTGATATTTCCAGGTTGGTTACTCATCTTTTCTGTGACTAAAGATGTTTATAATCTAATATGAATCCCTGGTGATGTGTGGTCCATAAGCTAAAAGATCGCTAAGTGTGTAAATAAAGTAAAGTGTCGCGGTACGTGATGATTGCATTGGAGCAAATGGCGTCCGACGCCGTAGCCAAACGGTTACTTTCTTTTGTTTCTCCTGAGCATTTGTGGGTTATTATTGTAAGTGTGTAAATTAGTTGTGTGTGTGGTACATTGCTCGGAATGTTGAAATAAATGCTAATGTGAAGTTAAATACCAGCTACGACTGTATTCTTGATGGAGAGCGCGCAGCTAAAATGGGAAACCATGATAGAGTTCGAGTTCACGGTTAAAGCGGCAAGCTATGAGCCAGCCATGTTTATTATTTTAGTTTGTGTTCATATAGAGTAAATGTGAAATAGTTTAGCTGCAAGAGAGATTCATTCTGTTATATTAAGTGAGCGCTTAATGTACTTTGCGTACTTTATGTACAGTTATATAAAGAGAACACTCTTTTAAGGAGAGGACAAAGAGGATGTGTGTAAGGGTGAAGTGCATACATGGTTGACGATAGACTGATGACATGATTAAAAGGGAAAATGTTTGTTTGGTGTAAAACTAATTTTGATAAGTCTATTTTGTAGAAATATGTAAAAGTAGACATTTAATGTGAATGTGATCTAAAATGGTTAATCCTAATGCTGTAATGCAGACAAAATAACAGAAATAATTCATGATTGCAGTGAACAAGTAAAAATGAATGTGAGAATAAATATAATCCGATGAATAGAGAATGAACAACAGTTGTCCTGCTTGGCTGATTTCTGCCTGATATTTCCAGAAAACTCCTATCAGAGGGTTATCTATATATCTGTCAGTGGGGACCAAGCCGGCACCCGCTACAGTCACATGTAAAGTATATTGCAGCGCTGGACTCGGAGTGCCAGAGCTCTCGCAGGAAATCCGTCAGGCCGAGCCCCGATATCCGGAAACATTTCATATTTATATTCAGCTTTATCTCACAGAGGTCGTACTCACACTTGTCAGAGTAAAATTGGCCAGGTTTTAGTGGCATGAGCAGGCCAACCACTGTCCTCGTTGTGTTCTTTGGTTGTGATAAACAATGTGTGTATGTGTGAGTGCTGTTTTAGGCGTGGATCTAATGTACCAGACCTATCTGCTCCAACAGAGATGTTTTGTCTGACCCAGTTGTTTATGTCATTCTAAGGTCTTGGACAATTTTAAGGTCATCGATTGTGCAGTATGAGCAGAGTGGAAAAGTACCAGGTAGGAACATAGGTTATTTAGGAAAATACAGAATATGAATACATAATGTCTAAGAACAAAGCCAATTATAACACCTCTCACAAGGTACCTCACCTCCTAAAATGAACCTACTAAAAAATAAAAAAATAAACTATTACATTAATCTCACGAGGAATTAAAATTATAAATATTAGCCTGGGTTTCACATTGCAAGCAAATTCATTGTATGGTACATTCAGTGGCTGCGGCCTTGAGTGTTGTCCCATTGCATTTGTATCATGTTATCATTGCCTGTAGCTACTCAAGTTTAAAAGTGCTCTTTGAAGAAAAGAAAAAAATCTTAATCATAAAAAATTTAACTTTACCTAAAAAGCAATATTTACAATATTATTTTGAAAAATGTGAATGTACTACACAGCTAAAATACTTTATGGAAGGGCTTGAAAGTTATATAATACCACTTGGTGGGAAGTAAGTCACCATAGAGTATTTCCCGTCGCCAACAGAAAAAGATTAAAGAAATGTTTTTGTCATGTGCTAGGAGAAGGCTTTTTTTCATTACAATAAAATTATTGCTTTACTTTTTTCCTTTACACCTGTCATGCATGAAGATTTTGGGGGGGGGGGGTACACATAATAAAGAGAAATAAAAGAGATCAGTAAAAAAATACAATTTTAAGAAAAGAAGTAGTCCTGATTTGTTTAAAGTGCTTTGTGCAACAGTCAGTGGGAGTGGGGGGGCAGGGTAATTGGTGCTCTATTCAGAAGTCTGATGGCCTGTGGGAAAAAGCTTTTTGTGAACCTTAATGTCGGTGATTTCACACTTCTATAACGTCTCCCTGACGGTAGAAGTGTTAAGAGACAGTGTTGTGAATGTGTGCTGTCTTTGATAATATTTTGGGCCCTCTTGACGATAGTTGATGTGGTAAGTGTCTTGTAAAGCTGGAAAGATATTTCCACAGATGTATGGGGCAGTCTTTATCACCTGTTTGAGAGCCTTTCTGTCCTTAGCACTACAGTTTCCACACCAAACTGTAATGAAGCTGGCGATGACGCGCTCCACTGTACAGTACAGTCTCTACTGTGCCATCTTCTAAAGCTCTCAAGTGTTTTTGGCCTAGGTGAAATCCTTGCTGATATCCCAAGAAATTTGAAGGTTTTCACCCTCTCCACCTCTGTCCCATAAATGTGTAATAGGGTGTGGTGCTCTTTCCTCTTCCTAGGATCAATAATCATCTCCTTGGTCTTCTCTGTGTTCAAGGGGAGATTGTTTTCCTGGCACCAGGCCACCAGTGCTGCCACCTCGCTTCTGTAAGTGATCTCACCACTTTTGATCAGACCTATGACTGTAGTGTCATCTGCAAACTTTACGATGCTGGTGTTGCTCTCTAAAGCCACACAGTCTTAGGTGCTAAGGGTCAGTAAGCAGTCAGTAAAACGTCAGCCAGCTCTGATACGCACACCCTCAGTATCCACCTAAGGATATGATCTGGTGTTTTATCTGACTCATGTGTACTTCCATTGCTGTCACAGAGAGGGGTGTATCCGGTCTTCCCTCTGTGGACAAAGTCCTGGTGTTATGGTTGGCGGGCCTCAAAGCGAGCATAGAACTTGTTCTGAGAATGTTCTTGAGCTGCTTATGACACCTTGACTCTTCTGCCTATATTCTGTTATGTGTTGCAATCCTTGCCACATGCCAGGGGATCTGCAGTGGTGTAGTATCCCTCCAACCTCATTCTGTAGTCCTTTTATGCCTGCTTGATCTGTTGTATCTGGCCCTCTTATATTCCTCAGCATGTGGATTAGAGTGGAGTGGGTGCGTAGCATGGACTCGACCTCCCCGTTGAACCATGGTTTGTTATTTGGGTAGGAGCTGTAGTGCTTTGTTGGAATGATGCTATCAGTGCATGTGCTTTCTTGAGGGATTGTTTGTAGACAGGCTACAGAAATAGTGAATTGTGGTCTGACTGTCTGTGTGGCCTAGACACAGCTTTGTAGGATATCCTCACATTGCTGTACACCTGGTCAAGAGTGTTGTTGTCTCTTGATGAAGAAGAGGAAGCAGTGGCTAGTACTGGCAAAAACAGACAAACGTGGCTGTGCTCGTCTCATTTTTAGTCTGATTTTTTTAATTATTATTATTTAGTACAAATCAAAGGAGCCAGTAGTAATCAATAGTCAACATAGTTTATGAGTGTTTCCCCCTTTTGTTAGCATCCAGTTGGCAAATAAATAGTAAGGTTAATACATCTCATCTGGTAAAACTTTGACCCTTGTGGTGATTGTGTCCAGATCGAAGTTGCGAAGGGAGGACCCAGATGCAGACTTCAAAAAACTCAAAAGGCAAAAACAGAGGACGCTGAGCCAGTTATCAAAAATACTTGACTATGAAAAGGCAAAACAAAACAAGGCTTTGGCATGGAATCATTAAATAACCAGGACTATGAATAAACAAGACTATGGAGCTATGGCTCTAAGGTGAAATGTGACTTCAAACATGGAAAGGTTGAGTAAGGATTTGTGGGGAGGTGATTTGTGATGAGGTGCAGCTGTGGAACAGAAAGCAGGTGACTTGAGTGTAGCTAAGTGACGGGGGAAAAAAACATGACAAGGAAACAAGACAAAAAAATGATTTTAAAAAAAAAAACTGAAAACAACAAATGACCTGAAAACAAGATTAATCAAAACATAAAACGTGACAGATTGTTTTTAAAATCTTATAGCAATATTTCTTTCAATTAGGTTAAAACCGGAGGGGAAAATGGGGTAAATTGTTACACTGTTCATTTCTACTCAAAATAGGTGCCATCTCAAAACTCGAATATCTGTTTTAGATTACTATGTTCTATGACCTTCCTGTTTATATGAGGAATTATATATTTGTACTGAGTAAACAAACCGGTTGTCCTCTAAAAAGTTAACCCTGAGTTATAGCTAATGATCTTAAAAGAAAGAAGCCAGTTGGAATAAAGAGAGAAATCTAAAACAAGTCAATATCTCACCGTGGGGGGTGGTTCTGTCCCATCTGTGTCTGAGGAATTCTCAAACATCTACATGAAAGAAGGTGCTATTTATATGTAAGCAGTTGTTTGTATTTGTTAATAACCAATAGGATGACTTATTTGATGTGGTGTGGCAGATTACCCAATGATGGGGAAAGTTGTCACAAGTGAGCACACTGTGTTTAACTGTCCACAGCTACGTGCTAAAACTAGACGTGATAATATAATGAATACAAAATTAGAACCAAATTCTTTAATTTGGTGTGACTATTCTATTGCCATTTGTACAACTGAGACATACCCAGTATATGTAAGAAAGAATGAGAGGAGTGACAGCCTACCCCTCTCTCCCTAAACTCACTTGTCTACTAAATAAAATTGCTGTTATGAAAGAACATGGCAATATTATTGACTTTTGGGATATAGAGCACTCAGAAAAAATGGCAAGTTGTGAACAAAACAAGAGTTAAAATGATCCTAATCACTTTATCTTGAGCTAAAATGTACTGTGAGTCGCAAACCTTTAGCTGTGAATAAGCCCAAAATGTCCAGGAAAATTATACGCAAATGACATGCAGTACCAAAACAGAATGTGATATCCAGGCATGGCTTTTATGCAAGTAATTTTTACTGAATAAAAAGCAGAAAACAAGACTGGACATTAGCTTCCTTAAATAAATGAATGGAAAAGTTAGGATAGATGGCTTGTGGCTGATTTTTGTTTAGTTTTTTTCAGCACCAGAAAAATGGACAAGTAAAAGGTCTTTGCGCCAGCTGGTTGGGTTATTTTCGCACAAAGAGTGACCAGTTTAATTAAAATCTCCTCCCACTCGTCCATCATGTTCAGTTTGAAAAAAGCACTTAATTGCAAACAATTAACTTTCTGCCAGTAATTTCATGAAAATGCCTTTGGATGCCATATTTTAGTGTCCACTGGTCTCTTTGGGATATGATCAAAAACAGATGGTAATAGCTTTCTGTACAAAACAAGCCACTTGTGTGTCTTCCCTATAGGCCAGCTGAAAGATGCCACTGACCATACATACAAGATAATTCCCGATAATTCACAATAATAAACTACACCTTGTCACTTAAGAAGAAGCAGCAATACAAGAATGGCAAAAATAGCTAAAACCCCAAATCAATATGTCAGCAATTAGTAAAGTATTCATCCAAGTGTAATAACTGTTTCGTCAGCTAAGTGTGGAAATATGTCCTTACTACACAGATAAAAAATGTTTGAAATAATAAACTTGGACACATTTTCAGGGCATTGATTGGTGGCTGAACATTAAAGCTGTTCTGATTGGCCAAGTTATATTTTCTTGAGTTGTCTGCAGCGTTTAACCCTTAGATGCATGAGTGACAGGACCCTACACTCTTCCATAAGTGGGTCATCAATGTGTTTTTATGCTATTTTTGTCATTTTGGTTTAGAATAATCATTTGTAATATATTTTTCATTATAATTTGGTCCTCACAAGGATGATTTCATATTTGAAATAATTTTATTTTTTAACGTTTTTAAAACACGTGAAACATTTTTAAAATTGGAAAAGAAAATTGCACAACAGCAATAGACCAATATCAATATCCATTTTGTATGTGTGTATGTGAGACAGTATTCGTGTGTCTTGTACCCTCACTGTATGCATTTGTGGCAGAATACTTTGGTTCTGGCTGTGACCATTGCACACAGGTACACTGCATTTCCCACACTGACTGTTGACCTTATGGTCTTTGTTACTTGGGCAGATCTGACACCTCTTTCTCTTTGGTCGGCCCTGTCTTTCCTGTGGCTGAGTTGTGGCTCTTGTCACCCCACACCTTCCCACTGCTTCAATGATCGGGGTTTGCAGCTGGGGGCAACTTTCCACTCAACTTCTCACATGTGGTGTGACGAGCTCCTTTGAGAGCTCAGTGAGGAAGGGCTACCATGCATTGGTGATACCAACACCAATTCAATACAGGGTGCTGAGTTGTGAAAAAGGTTTATGTCAAGGATGCTGTACCACAGCACCATGGGCCACCTCTGCGTTTAACGCTTGCAGGTGTAGGTGCCAACGATCTGCTCCAGGGTGTCGACACCTCCTTTGGTCTTGTTGTAGTATATGATGATTTCAGTTTTGTTCTTTCTGCTATTTTCTTCCATCACTGTACTTTTATGTTTTGTGCTCAGGAGCACAACAGCCATTCATTTTTGACCATGGTAAGGCTGCCATTAAATCCGAATTCTGTACTGGGAACCTCCCTGTATTTGGAAGCCTTCATCAGAAGAGTCTGACTTGTTTTACCATAGAGCCCTAACAATAGTGAGATCCTTCTACAGGAGGTGCTATGCAAGAGGCACACTGGTAAAAAAGTTTGGTGATGTTGCATCCTGCTGTGTTTCTGAATGCTCTGCACAATAAGTTTTCTCCCAGATTCTTCTGAATTTCCTCCCCTGGTTGTCTCCCCATGTAAGCTATTTCATCTATTGCATAGGTGATACATGTGTCACAAACCCAGAGTATCTTTAGGCTATACTTGGCAGGCTTGTTTGGCATGCACTGTGGAAACTTGCACCTCCCCCTGAATGGCAAAAGTTGTTTGTCTACAGTAAGACAATCACCGGGGATGAATCGCTGTCTGCAGTTGACCAGGAACAGGTCCCATGTAGCTGAAGGCTGCCATGTGGTCCGTTTCCAGTGGAACGGTTCTGGTCCTCTTGTCATCAAAGTGCAAGACACGGCGAATAACTTCAAATCGTCCAGCAGCCATGTTTGCCTTATACATGGGATTATGTAAATGGAATTATGTAAAGAAAGAAAGAAACAGTTAACAGACTGATATTTCCCAGTTCTTGTATCACATTCTTCATGTATCAAATGTTGCTGTGTACAATAGTCTTTAGATGTGACACTTGTGATATAGTCTGTGTGGTCCATAATATATATATATTGCTATCAGTCACAGTTGATCAGAATCAGATGTTCCACTGAAATTCCATAGGAAATTAATGTGGGTCATTTTTGTATAGCTTGGCAAAAATTGTTGGACCCGGATGCAGATATTGGTAAAGAAAACTTGATTTATTTAAACACAAACAAACAAAAAGTGCGGCTGAGACGGAATACCAAAATACTTAATAAAAACAACAAGACCTTAAATGAACTATGAAAATAAAATGAACAATTACTTGACTAGACCAACCTGACAACATGAATGGTGGTGAACTGTGGTAAGGATCTGGCAATGACATGAGGAAACCTGGAAACTAAATACTGTGGTGATTGAGTGCAGCTGTGAACTAAAACAGGTGACAAGGATCAACCTAATGATGTGCAAGCGTGACTGGGGAAAACGTGGCAAGAACTAAATACTAAACAGAAACCCGATAAACCTAAAGCCATAACAGAAATCAGACACAAAAAACCCACAGATGTGACAAATGAAGAAAAAAAAATCACAATAAATAATTCAGTTAGCAAAGCAATTACATAAATATAGTTTTAGTAATATAATTATTTCTCACTAATGCATCTATGTTATTCTTATACACTGAAATAATCACTTTGCAGATCAATGGCAAAGTAGACTGATTAAAATAGTTCAGACCTTCAAATCAAACCACAGTCGACAGTCCACTTCACGTTATTGTAAAAACACATCCAACATGGAATTTCAAAATTTTCTCTAAAGGTCCAAATAAGAATTTTAGCATGGAGCAAGTGTAAAACCCTTCTGAAATACACACAAAAGAGAACGTGAATAAAATGATTATGATCTATAAGTTTCACTTTCCTGGATGTTCGACTTATGTATAAATTTCTTCGGTTCGGCCCAAAGTTTAAAATCTCCAAGGCTTCAGCTAAAAGAAAAGTGATTACCGTAAGTCTCAAATGGCATAGAAATATTTATTTATATCTTATATAATTCTAAATATTTAAAATAATTATTATTATAATTACCGGTACTTCAATTTAGGGGCAGTGATACTTACTTATTTCTTTTGGAGATACAGTGATCCAAATTGTTCTCCAAATGATCACGACAAGCTTTGTAAATATCATTCAATTTAGGTAAATTTGAAAAATCATCAAGAGACCTTTAAAAGTAATTCCACGAACATATAACAATACTTGGCATTGAGACAGCTTTAGAGACCACGGGGGTGTTGACCACAGTTGGTCTCAACACCCCGGCTGTTGGCATCTGTCCATGTTGTTAACTGAGAGAGTTTAGCAGTGTTACCTACCAACATCTCACTCTGCTACACATCAACTTTCCAAAAGTTTGTAAGAAAAAACAAAAAAAATGTTTTATTTCAATTTTTTTTCTTAGCTATTTATCAAGTTATTTTTCTTCCATTCTTTTTTTTAATATTCATATTCTAGAAATGTAATTTCCTCTCAGGAAGAGATAAAGTACCATTGTGTTGAATTGTGTGGCGTTTGCATGTTCTCTCCAATGAAGAACTGAAACTGTCATAATCCAAAACACAAATAGAAGCATGTCTAAATAAACAAAATTATACAATAAAAAATCGGTAACAAAATAATTTATACTTAAATAATCTAACAGAATATGAAATAAATGTAATTTTCTCCTCTAATTTTTCAGAACGGTCTAAGTGCATACAGTTGCAGAGTTTACATTTTTGTTCAAACTTTATAAACAACTGCTATATCTTTAGCAAACCCAGTCAATGACTTGGAGAATACAAACTATCTCAGTCTTTCATTTAACAACCTATCTGTTTCATAGCATCAATACCAGAAATACAGTTTCGCGATTTTTAAGAACAATCTTTCAAAACACGATCTGTGCAGCCCAATAATCAACCAATAGGTGAGCAGCTAAGCCCATGACAGATTTTGAAAGTCCACCCCCTAATTTGCCTGATAGGTCATGAATGCTGACGGAAATGTAAAATCAAAGATAGGGAAATGTAAAAAAAAAACCTTGAAAATAGATAGGCTTGGGGAAATAAATACAGGGAGAAAATGCACTTGGTAAATAACAGGGAAGTAAGTACATCTATCAAGTCAAAGTAAATAAAAGAAATAACATTTTTATGTAAATAGATCCAATGTAAGGGAAACTAATACAGAAATGAATATAGGAAGACAAAGAAAGAAATTGAATTAATTCCAATTGAAATAATAAATAAATTTTAAATTGAGTGGCAAAATAAAAAAAAAAAACTAACTTAACAGCTTAAACTTAAGTAATTTAATACAGTTTAAAATTAAAGCAGAAAAATGTATTGTCACATTCTATTCTTTCAGTCCTCCATACTCCCCGTGCATGAATGGGTTCTCTCCGTACTCTGGCTTCCTCCTGTCATCCAAAAACATGCATGTCAGGTTCATTGATTATTTTAAATTGTCCCTAGGAGTGAGTGTGGGCATGCATAGTTGTTTGTCTTCTTTGTCTCTGTATGGCCCTGTGATGGACTGATGACACACCCAGGGTTTACCCAGCCTCTCACCCAATGGCAGCTGTGATAGGAAAATTGATTGATGATTGCTAAATGATCACCAGGAGGTGATCAGGAGCAAATTTTATCTGGCTTTGATTAGGAAATTGTTTAAGAGAGGAAACAAGGCCAAGCTTTGTTCACACCATTTTGCATGACTAGGAGCTCATGTGGTCTTAGGAAGCATTTTCCAACAAATCAGATCAAAGGACTCTTGAAAAAGTTTTTTAAAAAAAAGAAGTGATTGGACTAAGAGAAAGTCATGTCATGTCTACAGTTATTTAAAGTAAGACAAACAAAAACATTTTAATTTAATATAGAAAATACAAATTAATTTAAATATTTCTTATGCAGTTCGTGAGCTTCAACTGATATGAAAAGTGAACAAAAAAAAATCTTGATTATAGAAAAATTCTATCTTGCCTGGAGGGGATTTAGGATGTTTGAATTGTTTGTCTTGTGTGTTATGAAGTATGTGTGACGTACACATACTCCACATAATCTAAACGGATCTAAAGATCCCCTCCTGTTGTTCTCCGGCAGAGAGAAGCTGAATTAATTCAGGGTTTGTTGAAACATATGGAGTATTTGGCATCTTTACAGTGAAGGGCAAGTATAGACACTGTGATTTAAATTAGTGTTTTTGCTACTGATTAGTTCACATGACAAGATAAAGCCTAGGAACAGATTGTATATTCATAATTACCAGTTTTTAATTTCCTCTTTGTGAAAACATGTCAAAATGATAAGAGAACAAAGACAATTTAGCTCACCATTCTGCTGCTTGTATCCATTTTTGTAAGTCTCAGTGAACTATGACAGAGTGTATCTTTTCATGGAGATTCAAAGAGTCCAATAATGTCCCTGCCATTACTGAGACAAAATATTGAAGAGCATTAACTGCCTGTCAAGAAACTACAATTTCAGCATCAGAGGATCAGTGCACATTGTCCTTTTATGGCTATTCTAGAGGAAGAAACCAATAATACTATTCCTCTGCTGCATTATTATTCCACGTTGCTGGTCAATTTCTCTCTAAATCAAAACACTCTCTGCAGATTGTGACAATGCAGGCATTTATTCAAATGCTTCTATGGGCAATAACATTTTTATTTTCTTGTCAGGGATAAGCACGACATCTTTATTTAATTTAGTACTCCATCTTAAAGGTGACGCTGATTGATTTTCTGTCCTTTATATTGCACTTGAAGCATTGGTCCAGAATCGGCCCTTTTTTTTAAATTCATTTTTGTGCCTCATGAAGCTCATAAAGGCTCCTTTTTTCTGTTTTACTTGTCTATTACCTGCTTTCAGACTGTTCAAAATATTACCAGAGAGAAATACAGTGCTAACGATGTAAGGAAAGGATGAAAGATACAAATATGTGGCTCTAAAAGTGTCAGGTATGAGGTGAAAAGGGTTATTTGAGATGGTAACTAGGGGAAAAGGGAGGCAGAAAGAGCAGGAAAAAAAACAAGTAACAACAATGAGAAAAAGAGAGTGAAAGGAAAGACGTGAAAAAGAAAGGGTAGAAGAGCAATTGAGAGATGAGAGACCGCTTCCAGGGTTAATGGAGAGGCTTCGGTGTAAATGACTGCGCGTTGCTGGGGCAGCTACCTGAAAACGAGAACTGGTAGAAAAGAAAAGGGAAAAAGGAGGTGAATCAATGTAACAAACAGGGTGAAGGAAGGAGCCATGAACTATTAATGAGAACCCATTTTGCCTGATGGGGGTAGAGACAGGATATAAAGGTCAGTGAATTGCCAGGCTGAGATGGTCTGGAGCTGAAACATATCAGAACACTGATGAGAATCGTACTAGTGGGAACATTGACTAAACTACCCTGTGGGCTTATCCAAGCTAGCACTGTGCTAGCTGTACGGAAATGATGGCATAGGAGGATACACAGACTGGCAGGGAGAGACAGAAGTGAACAAGGACGTATGGGTCAGTGCATCAGCAGATGTCTGAACTTGTGCTTTTGTTGGCCCCCTTTTCAGTGTAGGGATTGACAAATGACTGTGCAAAGATGCAGAAGAGTGTAAAAAAACTCATCCATCTCAAAGTTATCCTTTAAAGAAATGAGGCAAATCACCTGACATATGATTTCTACAAACGTGAAAGAAATGACCGAGACTACACTGCAGCAAATTGAAGACAATAAGCAACTTTACTCAGATAGATTTTTAGTTTCAGAGAACAAAACCAAAACAGAAAACACAATATTGCAGAATATGCAACATTTCAGACAACAAAACCAAAAACTTGTTTCAGAAAAAAGTAATTTTTTATTGAGTTACCTTTTATATTTATTAATCTTTAGAAACTCACAGAACACAACATGGTTAAACCAAAGCATGTGAACATATGAGAATATTTATCAGACCTAACAGACCTAAAGGAATGTAAATGTAACTCAGACTTGTCAAATAGCCCAACAAGACTCCAGTTGCCCAGATTTAGAATAAATTAATGAATAAATACAATTTAATTTCTCCTTGTGGGCCAAATGAAGGTCTTATCTTATCTTATCTTGGTTTATCCTAAAATAACTCCCCTTCATTACACAAATAAATAACCACATGTACTTCTTGTGCAAAATGTTGATAGCTGGTGATATCTGGTGACACTATAGTATTAACTGACATTTGAATTTACCTCCACAGTTTATGATATGAATCATACGGACACAATAGCCATTGTTTTGACTGAATTCAAGTTTTCGGACAAGTTCATGGAAATGGCATTTAAGCCTTGACCATTTTAGGAGAGTCAAAACTGAGAGGCTGTGTTGCTAGGAGACAAGCTGTCAACTTCTGTTGTATCTTGAGCAGCAGACTGTAATTTAGCCGACTGATGAAAGGCTTTAGTTTTTTTGTTTTGCATCAATAAAACACCATTAATAAACCTTGATAAAACCTTTGAGGCGTTAGTCAGTTTTTATGGGAATAGCATCTTTTAGAGAGTTTAGTCAAATTCAAGCACAATGAGAATGAGAAATATCAATGGTGGGAAAGCAGAGATGATGACACTAACACTTTTAAGATAGTTCAGGCAATATTTTCAGAGTATAAAAACTACAAACTTCTCAGCCAAAAGTTACTCTTTTATTTTTGGCTATTTAAAAAAAAAAAGAAACTTAAGAGGACCTAAAGAACCCACAGTCCAGGAGAACTGTCATTGCTCATAGACTGGAAGCATGTCAGTGATGTTGTAAAATAGTAAAATCAATACAGACGCTGACAGGTTACCAAATAAAAATCCAAGATAATGAGATTAATGTGATTTCTTCCTCTGGTCCTTGACAGCACTCAGGCATCAGAGTTCTGAATCAATGGTAACTGATTTATATATTTTTTGGTTGGCCAGATATGAAGATATTAAAATAGTGTGGTCTGCTTGATATGAAGGCCTGCGATGGTGCCTCTGAGACGGAAATGTCAGCTTATATTGTTGATCAGAAAAAAAACTAATTTGAGTTTGTTAATAATCCCAAAGGGAAATTATAATGTTGCAGTACACAGATACCTCAGCTGTCTGTTATGGTATTCAAGTTTTTGTGTTTAGGTTTGACTTTATCTTTTGCTTTCTTGATTTTTTTGTCTTCTAGTTCAGTCTTCTTCAGTTTTATTCTTACACTTTAGTTACCTTGATTTCTGCTTTGTGTTGTATGGTTTGCACTCGTGTGTATTCTGCATTCGCCTCTTGAGTCACACCAGGTTTTCTGTTACTGATTCCCACATTTGCTCCATGTCTGTAATCATCTCCATCAGTATACATTCTCCAGGTTTTCCTTTCTTAAGTAATGCTTAAAGTCTACTTCGAGTCACAAATTGCCCAACTTTTTTTTTTTTTTTTGCAATTCTAAATAACTTGGGCTACGTCCTGGAGAATAAAATTTTGTGCCTAATTTTCCACACTGACCTTTTTAACCTGAAACTGTTTTCTTAATCCGAGTTGGACTATTAGTGTTTTTATGATGTCCAAGCATTTATGAGTAAAATGCACCCAAAAAGACCATTGGTCCAAGCTGAATTCTGTCCAAGGAGACATTTAGATTCAAATTAAAAATACTTTTATCAACTACAGTAATTCAAAATTTTCCCAGAAAAGTTATTGAGTTATGTCACATGTTGTGTTTTCGAACAAATGAATAAATTACTACATTTCTATTTTGCTAGTTTTTAACTGTAACCTGTTGACAGGCATTTAGGATAAATTGTAAAAAAACATTTTATTCTTAGACACTAAACAGCTTGCGCTTGATGTAAAAATTTAAAGGAAATAGCACTTTTAAAAGGTAAAGTGTGTAGGATTTAGTGACATCTAGTGGCAAAGTTAAAAACTGTCACCAAATGAATACCTCCATACACACCTCAACCTCCTTTTTCAGGTGAGAAAGAAAAAAATAAAGTTTTATGTTTCTCCGGAGAGAATTGACAAAATGTAACCACATACACTTCAGAGAGAACTTGCCAGTTCATATCATCCTGTCACTGAAGCGTTTAAAAGGATTCCCACCTGTAATTGAGGAGGTATCTCATGGGTTTGAAGGTGGTTCATCTCCTCTGGTCATGTTTCCTTTTTCATTTGCTCTAGATCTTATGTTCACAGGAGACAGTTTATAAAAGGCCAAAAACCTTTGGTGTGAAGGTTCATTTGAATAGATCCCTGAGATAAGGTCAAGGAATGATTGCAAGGATTGTAAGTTGTTATCCAACCTTGTTTTTACTGATGATAACACAAAGAGAAAAGAGGCTAAAAAGAACCCCAGCTCCTTGTCAGCAGTGATGGAGAAAAATGTGGCTTTATGATGCTGCTGGTTTTCCTGAAAATTAAATATTGGGATTGTCTGGGGAGTTAAAGGACTTGTTCTGAATGGATAATCCTGTTTTTAAGCCAAGAGAAAAGGAAAGCTTTTAATACTATATCATATCTTACAATGGATCCACCCAGGGTATTATGTGATACATGAGTAGGATTGCAGAGACTTGAAAGATTTCTCTATGTGGGTGAAATGTAAAGGAACGAAATTGCGATTCTCTTCTGCCAGTCCTCTCATATTCAATAAGACCATTTCTGGTGAATGAGATGTGAAATTGCGAGCTATCAATATCAGGCCCCTTGGTAAAAGGCATTTTTCAAACCTTTCTGTATAGTCTTATTCTACCATTCATTTTTGGTCCCAAAGTTAATGACCATTATGAATGCAGAGCTAGCCGGGCAGCGACCATGACTTCAGTGGTGTTTAATAGGCCTGCAGGGAGAGCCAAGTAAGTAATCCAGGACTATCCATGTGAAAGAAATGTTTCTGTTTGATCCCTTTAGAGAGTTTCAAAGAGTGATAGGAAAGGACAGAGGAAAACATGGAGTGAGCTGCAGGCAAACTGACTTTTTTCCAAATATCAGATTATTGATTGTTTCTCTGAAATTGTTTGGTGGAATTATCATAATAAAATGTAAAAAATTATCATGTCAGATGTAAAGTTCTTTGTTTTTGGTGAAATATTCTTTAATGCAATGTTTTACTGACTGTCAAGAGGTCAACAGGTGTCTCAACGATGCCTTGTTGGATCAGCCATTTATCCCGACCTGCTCCAAATGCTAAATTGATGTTCTATGATAACATCACTCTACATTTTTTTTATTTATTTACATCATCATTACAACAGCTGTAGCAGTATTTAATCACTTTCACATAAACATTGCATGTTGTGTTATGGTATTTTCTCAAACACCAGATAATGTCATTTTTCTGTGTTTTAATTTTTCCTTTAATTTTTTAAATCACAATTTCAAGCCATTCTGGGGATTTCCCCATATAAATTATACTAAATTTACAATAGAATTTACAAGTTCCTTTCTTTTCCCACAATCAGGCAACTGCATCCAAATACATGTGATATACCTTTTTGAATTTCTGAAATTTAAAGTTTGTTGTTTGTCCTAGTTTTACTAAATATGATGTTTCAAATAAGTGTTATTTATTGACATGTTTCTATGAAATCTCATCAGAGATGGTGGCGCAACTAGAAAGCTAAAAGGTGCGCTTTTTTGGTATGTCCAGCAGATCGTGATAGAGGTAACAGTTATCTTTTCAAAATAATGTTCACCCCACCTGCATGTCTCTGAAGGCTGAGTCTGCCTTTGACTTCTAACCCAACACACACTTTGACAGATCTGGTTATTCATAAATATTGCCAGCCTAAACTTGACATTTTTATGGTAAAACTCAGCACCATGATACAGTGTATTTTGCCTGGTTGGTTACAACCTAGAAACTGGGTCATATGAAATTGTACTACAGTACATGTCTCTCCTCTTTCTGTACATAAAAGTAAAAGTTCATTTCTCAGAGTTTGCAATGACAATCTCTCACTAGACATTTTTAAATATTAATCTGTATAAATAAAGGCCAAAAACTAATTTCATCTGTTGTTTTCTGTGTTTTGCATCTTCAAACATGGTGTCAAATTTCCAGGCATCAGCTGTGCTTGGCCCTTTATTGAACTGATATCTGTTTGCAGTCATATGTGCACATAGTAGTGCATAGTGACTGGGGAACTGCCTGATAGTTGATATGATGGAAACTCACTTCTGGTGATGTGAAAATTGTGACTTCTGAGGCTCGTAGAACTCCCTCAGGTTTGCTTGCATGTCAGTGACGTGAAATTAAGGCATTATTTTAAAAGAGAGAGCCTTGGAATTTTTTTTACATGTCTGCTACATAACAGCAGCAGCCATTTTCATACATGGTATCAAGCCAGTCAATTTCATCTCATATTCTTCTTTGTTTCAAATCATTATCCCCTATTGCCTGTTGATCATTGCATGTTTTAAAAGAATATCACTGTCTTGCACTGAGGTGCAATATGTCACAGAAAAGGATTTGTGCAAAAAACAACAATCGGCAACTTTAGAGAGATGAATACCCAGGAAACACATAATGAAATCATTAAACAAAGGCAGCTGACAAACAACTGCAGGAAATATAAAAAAAACTGAAAAAAAATTCAGAAACCGAGATAAGAAAGGGTTCGTTTCTAAAAGAAAATAATCTTTTTAAGTTTATACGTTGCAAGTTAAATATTGACAGAGGGGGATGATTATTTCTCATTATTGCCTTGGGCTTACTTCTAGATAAACAAGACAATAAAAAGGAGGATGTCAAATTGAGATCAGTCCATTATTTGTTGACCACAAGGCCTGAGATGAAAGTAGGTGCCACCCCAGCTAATAAATGTTTAAAAAAGATAAACATTAGCACAAAGAAATCTTGATTACTTGATTAAACTAGCAAGGCAAAGTCATTATGTCTGTAGTTGCAAGTAAAAGTCATGAGTGACATGTTGAAGTCACATAGCGGTCATATACCTTCCTCCATAATTTGATTAAACCACGCTTCTCCTGCAATGTGTCGGTTATGTCTGTGTTGGTGAGGAACTATATATGTTCAGACTGCCATGTGTATTCCTCTGTATCCTTGTGCCACTTATGATGGAGGGTCAGTGCTTTATGCTGCTGTTGCTGAGGAGCCTTATTTGAGTTTGACTGAGTTACATGTCTGCTGGAGGTGGCAGCATTTATCTGTCAGCATGACAACACCACTTGCTCTAGTATTCCACACAGCTCTGCAGATTGATTTGCCTCAGTTCTTCCTAGCTTTGGCTTCTTCTCAAACTGCATTGATTTCGATAAGCAAATCCATTTTTATGCATTACTCAAGAGTCTATTCAGGTGCATCATCCAAACGCAAACTGAGGGAAAATGCCATTTAATCGCATCTGCCAAGTTATATAATCACTTTTTCATAAGTTTTCAAGCACTTTATCTACCATTTTGTGGTTGGCATTTTAAAATGACAAAGATAAAAATCATAGCTTATATGTTCCCCCCAGAGCAATGTCATTATTTTTACCTACGTCAGATGATGGTACTTGTTGCAGATGCTTTTTAAATTGCAGCCTAAAGTGGCTCCATAAACTCCTTTTATACTTAAAGAGAAGAAGTAGGTTTTTTCAAAAATAAACCTTGTCATTCTGAAAAGTCATTCAGTCTCATGTTAGGTTTCAGAGAACAAAACAAAACATTACAAAACAAAAAATCCAATTATGTAAAATAAACTGTAGTAACTCCCTTGTAAGAAAGGCTAGTAATTTTATACTTTACCTTGTGTAGTCATGAATGTATGATACTTGGGTGGGGTCAATCCAGAAATGTGGATTAGCGTTACATGACTTGGACTTGAGTCATAATTTTGATGACTTTAGACTTGACAAAATTGAAGAAGAATCTGCCCGATTTGGGCTTTAAGACTAGTGACTTGAGACTTCTCTTGGACTTGGGCCTAGTGACTCAAAAGTCCTTGATACCATAGGCCCAGCAGTCCTCAACCAACAGGCCAAGGGTCAGTTGTTGGTCTCAAGTGGTAAGAAAATAGATACATTATTAAATACCTTGAATATTAAGCATATGACAATAGATGCTAATTGTGCTTCATGCAGAATCTTCGCATAACTGTATCTTCTGGGTTAACTAGCTATCAAGTAGCTTCAGTGCCCACAGAATGTGTCATCCCAACCACAAGAGATCCAAGAGGAGCAAGGGAATCAATAAATTATCTTTTTGTGATCAGGAAGATCCTTGCAACTGATGGCGGACAGAAAAGTTTGTTTGAAACATCTCTGCCAGAGTTCTAGATCAAAGACAACCCTGACTATTGAGACAGACATAAGACGACTAGAAAACTTCATCTGTTTGCAACAACATATTTCTGTGAAGCAGGGTTTTGTGCATTGATTGAAACTAAACTGCCTGATAGACGTACGGAACGTGCAACAGGCATTGCTGTCTGCCTTAATGGGAGCAGCTAACTGGAGGGACATATGCACAGTGCTTCGACTTGATATTGATGAGTTGTAATGTTTTCATTCATCGGAGAAAATATGTGTTGTTTGTATGTATCAAACACCACTTGAAGTTTATGATGATTAGTTGATATGAATATATAGCTATGTTGATCACCTTACTGTGTGCTTTTATCTTTCAATTTTACTGTTAATGCACATCAGGACACATAAGGTTGAAGCTTATCAATTCCCAGTATTTTTTTATTTTTCATGTATCTATTTGTATCAAAAGCTTAAAAATAAAGGTACTAGGGAACAATACAAATTCTGTCAAATTTTCAGACAACCTGAAGGTTTTAGGAAGTCATTTTAAAAAAAATGCTTAGTTTTTAGATTCTTTCTTTTTTGACAGCTGCATTCAGATGGATGTCAGTAGGATAGAGAGGACTGAGTCAAGCTTAGCAGCCTGTCATGCAAAATTTGTAGATTTCCTCCTGATGAGTCTTGAATCTACCCTCAGGTTCCTACAGGTAAGGTAGTTTTTTTCTATTAAGCTGTTTCTTGAATTAAACCACCAACTTAGTGTGCATAAGAAGGATGTGGATTTACCTCTAATATGAAACCACTGCTGTTGTTGTTGGGTTTTTTTTTTGTCTTTTTCTTTTCAGTTTCAGTTACACTTACACTGTTTGATTATTGGGTTGCTCTATGTTGCCCTCACCAAAATGACTTATTTAGGGTCAGGAGAGCATCATTGATAGGGCCTTTCAGTGTGTAGCACATTGAAAAATTACACCAAAGGATACCCAGACCCTTACTATGTAATGGCAAGGGGTCATGACATAGCAGAGGTGTGTGACTTAGACATAAACTACTGAAATGTTTAACTTTTTCTCTGGCTCACGAAAAGACTTTAAAAAAATAAACTGCTTTTATCTAGAGATACTTTTGATCATCATATTTATAGAGATTCATGTTGGGTGTGAAACTTGCTAAGGCGTTACACCTTTAATTTTAGTGCTACATTAATGCTAATTTACCTCACACATACTACATCTGTTTTGCACTTTCACCCTCTGAAGCAATTTATGTAAAGTTGGAAAGACTTAACTGGTTGCGAAACCTAATGGTGGATTGAGTTAAGATTAAAGAACAGAAGGGAGAGTATAAAACAGAAAAACAAAGAGCGAGAAGCAATAAGAAAGTTTAATAAGAGAAAAGTGGGTGAAATAATCATCAATGGACAAGAAAAAGGGACAAAACAGCAGGATTAGAAAAGATAGAAGACACAAAAAATGAGGAAATTAAGAAGGAGGAACAACTAGGTAAAAGTAAGGGAAGCATGAGGAGAAAGTGAGGAGGAGAAGAATATGTGAAGATTAATAGGAGAAGAGAAAAGGAGATAACAAAAGTGGAATGTCACTAAAGACAGGCTCTATGCAGACAGACAGGGACAGGAGAGTGTGATAGCTTGGTATAGAGAAGGGAGAGATGGAGTAAGACAAAGAGAAAGTGTTATACTGAGGTCACCATTTCTCCCAGTTTGAAAGAACCATTAGTGGTGTCTGCCTCAGATTTGTGCCTATTCCCATTACCATCACTGCTGGAGGCATCCAAGTGTGAGACCCGACTCAATCTGAGCAGCTACTTCTCTTCTGCTGTCCTTGCTAACACAACCTCACACATTTAGGGAAAATATACACAGTGTATAAGATATTTTTCACTTGCCTTTGATGCTCATTCAGTTTTATTTTATACTTCATGTCAAACATAAGAGGCAAATATCTCTGGGGTTAAACCCAGGTTGGGTGCTGACTCCTGTGCTGCTTAACACTTCCTGCTCTGTCAAGTACAATGTCTTATTAAATGACATGCCAGTGAAAAGGAAAATGTAAAATAGAGGCCAGAAACAGAGTCTACCCTCAAAGCTGTGCTTTGCCATTGGTGTGTCACACAGCCAACTGCATTATGAATGATTTGCAACTTCTCAATTATTGACGAAGCTTCAGAGATCTGATGAGGTGCTCGGAGCCACTCAGTGGGACGTTAACTGGTGGGTGGAATAGTTTCCAGAAACCTAACAGTTGCATGTGTGATTCCAGCACATGCACAAATGTTTCCCCTTGGTGTGGCAGATGCATGACGAAACCACAGCTAGCAGTGGAATGCGATGAAAGTGTGCTAATATGCGTATGTGTAAATCAACTACTCCAGGGTATAGAATATATCTCAAAGCAAATGGATTGTATCACTCTACCAAATGTAATAATAAAGAAGTTATTTGCATACGATTAGGATCAAGATGTGTGTTTTTGCATAGAGATCATTATGATCATGCTGTGCCTCAACTGTTCTACATAAAGTTATCTAATTGGTTTACATCAGTACCTGTGGGTTTGAACTCTGCGTCCCATGTGTCTGTGAAGTGTGAATTCTGCTAATGAATGATGAGAGGTGCCTCAGTTCAATTACCTTTAAGGGCTATTATATATTTGCCAGCTTTGATGTTTTACAACTATTCTGCATTTTTTTTACTAGACAAACCAACTGCAGTAAAAATGACATCCAGTGATCCCCCTCTGCCACTTAAAGAGGTTCAAATGTTGTGGTGAAGACAAGGGAGGGGAGAAAGAGTGGGAGAGGTTGAAGAAAAAAGGAATTTAAAGAAAGGAGAGAAAAGTGAAAGTCATACAGAGAAATGCTTTTTAGTTGCCAAATGGCAAATGCTTGAGACAGAATAATGAAAGTGGAAAGTGCCAGGAAGAGATAAGAGAAGAAGCAATATTACATTGTGACAATATTGAGCACCTAACACTGCAACTTAATTCTTCCTTTCACACTACTAGCCTAATCCTCTTTAAGTACTCGTTAAAAAAAAATAAATAAATCACTGTAACCCCTATCACATTTGACAAGGGGAAAAAAAAGTGGCTTTTGTCTTTAGTGGGTACAAGTACATTAGCATTCATCCCAATAACTTTTGCTACTCAGGTACAAATCTCCAACACAATCTGCATCCATCTCCATTCAAGCTGCATTTGCAGATCTTTTGGTGGGCACTAAGTTTTTAAGAGACTGAAATTAATAAGATAAATCATTATCTGTTTTCTAGGTTTATTGGGGTCACGGTTCGATAGGATTTTGTTACAAAGCTCAGTCTGTGATCTGTTTCTGCCTCATTCCACTAATTGCATTCTGGTAATGCCATTGTAAATGACTCAGCAAGGGCAGCTCGTGTTACCTCCTATGAACCCAAATTTAGCAGAACAATTGTATAAAGTTTGAGCTTGGCTAATGTGACTAATGATGTAAGCATAAGCACTGCCAAAATGTTCAGTGTTTAAGATGCTCTATCTAAAAATATGACAGGACACCTGTAAAGAAGAAAATTATAATGGTCATTTGTTCAGTTATATTACTTGTAATTTGAAGTTGACATTGACATGACTGCGCTATGACAGTTTGACAATCAAGACAACTTCATGAACATCATAAATATGACATAACAAGTCCATCACTGACCTCAGTTAATTAATGTCAACCCTTAATGTAAAGTTGTTCCCACCATACATCATTGCAGTGACAAGAGCCCAGCATTAGCTCTGCATTCACTGACAGAGAGATACATTGCACACGTGCATATATAAGCACCGAAATAAAGAAAAAATCTCTACATCCACCCTGAGTGAAGAACTAGTCATAGGCATTTTTAAAAAGTTTTCCAGAGAATCACAGACACTGACATACCATCAAGAACACTTAGAAATGAACAGTAGTGTCAGACAGATCACAAAACAAACTGTAGATAAGACATATTTCTTTTGCTCTGTTTTAAATGTGCCTTTCATGGAACAAAATCTTAGAAAGTGATCGTATTTATTCAATTCAATCTGCATAATCCCTGAAATAGTGGCCAGCAGGTTCACTTGGGGTGGGAAGTAAGCTTTTAGCTATTTGTGCCATGTTCGAGGGTGATTATGGACCCAAAACCGTGGCTCAGTAGGCAGCAGATAAGCAATTGATGAGCTAAAACTTCAATTAAAAAAAAAAAAAAAGCCAATGCTAACACACAAAATCCAAGTAAGGAAACTCAAAACAGATAATAATCAGAACAGAGGTGAAAACACAAGACTGACTGACTTGAGGGAGGTACAACAGGGATCGAGCACTGAATGAAGAAAACAGTGTGTAAAGAGGGAGTTATTAACAATCTATGAGCAGGTGTAGCAAGTGGCAAAAATAATCCATGTGTGCAAAGAGAGCAGAAAGCGAGGCTGAGGGGAAATACCTACATGGGTATCCTTAAAAAGGGGTTTTTTCTCTCCTGTGATTCCTGTGTTAAGAATCAAGTCCACATACCATCTTTTACAAAAATGATTCTGTTCACTTGAAAATGCATTGACAGAATGAGGCTAAATAGTACAGAGTGGATCTTTTTTTTACCAGACTGACACATGCTCACATTATAATTTCCTGCCCTTCAATGCATGGGTGAAGCAACTTAGACACATGCAACAGCAATGTTCAGAATATATGAGAATTCTCTTGCCAGTCTTCAGTAAAAACCACCTTATTCTCAAAGTTGTCCGACGTTCTTGAGGTTGGATTGGGGGTGGTCTGAAACCACCAACATTTTCATTGGGTTCTGTGTTGCTGGAGTGTTGATTTTGCATATCAGTGTACTCTGTAAGCTGTGCCTCGATTCATTAATATAGTCGACTTGTTACCAAATATTTAAGTGCAAACCCATAAAAGCTAAACCTATTAGCAAGGTCAACTAAGGAGAAAAACTGACACTGCAAGCCCAAAACTCCCCGGTTATCCAATCTACACTTGAACGTTATGTCAGAGCGAAAATATTTTCCTTCAGGGGTATTTCCCAAAAAGTGAAAGGACATGAAACAAAACAGAAAACCTAACATAATCTTAACCAAGCTAACACAGGAAACATGTAAATTAGAATGACTGCCACATGGCCGTGGCAGTCAGTTGCCTGTGTGTGTAGGATGTGGACACGCTTTAAGACTAAATCTAAAAACCTTTTCTCTTCAACACAGCCTATATTTCATTGACTAATCTTTTGTGCACCTGTTTTTATATACTCTTTTACTATTTTTATGCAATTTTAACTTTCGTTGCTTGTGTTGCAATTTGACCAAAAAAATTTTTATTGAAGTTTTGAGCTTCAAAAATACTATATGAATGAAGTTAGGTTGAAAAACAACTCAGAACTGAAGAGAGTTTTTAAACAGCTTCAGCAACAGATTACTGCAAAACAGTCCAGGAACTACTCACCGACAAATGAGTCCAGAAGACGCCGAGAAGACGATCAAACTTGACTATCTAGAGGAAGTAAAAGTCGTAACAAGGTTTCTGTAAGTGAACCTGCGGAAGGATCATTAACGTGCTTGCCTGTAATACCGAACTTCCACCTCTATGTTCCATTATTATAAATGTCATCATCCGTTAATGATTACAAGCCTTTGTATCTACATGTGGCAAAAACAAAATTGATTCAAATCTACGTACATTAAAGAAAAGTGTATAAGTGTAATACAATTGTAACCCTATGTGCATTTGCTCTCCTGATCAGCTTTGGTACAAATCTAACTTCAAACCAAATGAACAGTAGTGATAGAGATACATTTAATATATTTGATGCATGTAATCAGAACATTATCGTCTCTGGGAGATTGCAAATGAAATGTAAATTACCAAAAAGCTAGAAACGGTTGCCTCTGTAAGACCTAATGTGTGTTCTAAATTACAAAATGCTTGTTTGAAAATGTACTACTTTCCTCAAATGTCCTCGAAACCCAGATACAGTTTTTAAGCTCAGTTGGCTGATCCATTCTTTTTTACCCTTGATCTTTGGGCAAAAGTTAGTAAAACAGAAAATTTTCAGTTTGATAAGACAGCCTGCAGAATGAGACAGAAAAACAAAACCGAGAGAAAGTGACAAATAGCAAGAGAGTTGCCTCAGTTTACCAACCAGAGACCCAGCTGGGGCAGAGCTGCCCTGCAGGATTAGCTCAAGCAGGCGTTCTCACCCCAGCAGGCCTGCCGAGAGCCAAGTGTGACTCTTGCCAGAGCCCAGCGCCCTGTCCCTGACAAATAAACGTCATAGTGGAACTCTATTGGCCTCGAAGAGGGAACATTCTTTTCCATTACTGCAGGTCTATCTGTCCCCACATTCTGTAGAGCCACAGTGCAGGAGTGTCCTCGAGAAGCAGATCAGAAGAGGGGTGAAGAAAAAGGCCACAAGTAAAATTTAGAGAGGGGGTGAAGAAGTGGACAGACAGGTAAGGGGTACAGGCTCATCCCTCAACAAGTATTTTCTCTGTTAAAGCTGTTTTCCACTCCACGTGTGATATTCATCTTAATCACAGGACAGAAAAGCATAATTCCATTTTTTGGGTCAGGCAGATGGTACCTTTGTTGAGGAGATTAATTACCATGCTGCACAGCATTAATAAAAGCAAATATTTGAAGGGAAAATGCAATTTGCCCTGAGTGCAAGGCTAGTGTAAATAGGTGAGTCAGGGCCAGAGAAGGCTGATAGCCTGTGGGTGGATCATAATTTATTCTCTCTGTACGCCTGTTGAGCCTGAAGCTGGCAGAGTAGAGAAGACAGGGAGACTAATGGGCATTCAACCACCTGGCAGCAAGCTGGGGATCACAGAATACACAAAGAGAGGCTTCTCTACGTTCATTACTTTTCCTTCTTGTTTTTTTTTTCAATTTATTTTCTTGTTTATATCTTGAAAGATGTTTTTAAGTTGTCAGATCCAGTGTATTGAGCACATTTATGTTCACATCTTTACTGTGTGGTAGTTGTATTTGTGAACATTGGAGTATTAATGGTAGAGTCTAATAAAATAGATTAAATAGATTACAACAAAGGGAATGTGCTCCGACGTTTTGCTTCCATAAAGTTTTCCTTTGCAAAAAAAAAAAACAACTTTAAAACATTTCTTAAGTATTTACATTTTTAAAGATCCTGACAAGACACTGGAAGCAAACATAGCAAAAGATATCTGAAGATGATTTATTTAATTAATTATTTAGGTGTGCAGATTTAATGGAGACTTTTGGCCCTATGGTGTTTAAGGCTTATCACCACAGATAGTTGTAGCAACTGAGGTATAGTTTTCAATTCATATTCAAGATTAAAGATTGATGTAGTTGTCATTTCCATAGATATCTGCATGAATCTAAAAAAGTTAGGACTGTCAATTATTCAGCTTTTTTTTTATCACAGTTAACTTCTGATTAATCACAAAATAGTCACTTTTTTATATAGGTTCTAAACGAACCTGATTATTCTTATTTTTTAAATTTTCTCATTGACATACAAGCAAACAAATAAGTTTTCTTTATGCAAATGCATATCATTATTCATTCTTGCAGGATCCAGAGCAAATTATCTTGACAAATACTGACCAGAACATTCTTACATTAAATTGGCTTGCAATTAAATTTTCAGTTTAATCTATTTAGGGTCCAATCACATCTCACAGCACTTCATTGTAATATAATCATAATCCAATCAAATCAATACACAGCCAATAAAAAATTAAAAAAAAGTTACCAAAGGATATTAACAGATTGCATCAAAACGTTCTTCAGTCCAATCCCACATTCTGAGCATGCATGAGTCAACAGTGGAAAGCAAGAACTCCCTTTTTAAAAGGTAGAACCAGACTCAGGGAGGGTGGACATCCACCTCGACCAGCTGGGGGTTGAGAGGACAGAAAAGAGGGGACAACAAGCGTCACAACACCAGGGATACCTATTGAGAAAGAGTTGGTTAATGACAACAATAATGTCATATATACAAGGAGAGTAAAGAAAGCAGAGTGAGGAGAGGTGCATAATGGGATGTACCCCAGCAGTCTGAGCCATCCCTAACTATAAGCTTTACCAAAAAGGAAAGTTTTAAGCCTAATCTTAAAGGTAACCTTTAGCCACCCATTTAGCAATCGCTAATGAAAGTTGACTGCACTTAAAAATTGTCCAGGTGTCCATTGCAAACAATTCAGTGTGGTCTGCCTTTAGCGAGAGGGAGTGGGGATTTAATCATCGACTGTGTGTTTTTCTGACAAGTGATATTTAAGATTCAACACACTCTGGTGATGACTCAATTTACAATCGACAGTAACAACCGATAATTTTGGTCTTGTCAAAAGAACCATCTGACAGGGTTTTTGAAGACAAACTTGCCATTCAAAAGACCCTTTTCTTTATCAATTTTAGCTCACCAGCTACAAGATTAGACTACATTATGTCATGTTTGTCAGTTTTGTTATGTTTCAAGTTTCTGGTTTAGTCTTTAGTTTTGCCATGTTTTCTTTAGTTTCTCTTGCCCTGTCATCAGCTTCATCCATGTCACCTGTGTTTCTCCCCTCAGCTGCACTCCATCACCAATCACCCTCCTCAGTATTTGGTTTCCAGGTTTCCTCATGCACTTTGCCAGATCCTCACTGTCACTGAAGTCACAGTTACTCATGTGACGTAAGGTTTGGTCTCGTCATGTTTACTCCCATGTTTTTGATAGTCGCAGTCAGGATTTGTTTTGCCAAGAGTTCTTTTCCATAGTTTAGGTTTTTTTGTATTCCGGCTCAGCTGTGACTTTTTGTTGGATTGTGTGAATAAATCAAGTTTTTCTTTTGAAATATCTGCATCTGGGTCCTACCTTCATCACTCCACCACCAACCAACACAACACATTCCTTCTCAATATCCCAAACTACAGAGCGCAATAATAAAAAATTATTATGCAATACAAAATCATTATGAAAATTCTTCTGGGGGGATGGGGACATAGTCACTGACTTAGAAAGTTGCTTACACAATTTTGAGACTGTAATAAAAATTCACTGGTCAAAATGTAAATGAAGTAGCAAATAAAACTGTTCCTACAAAATATAGGTAAGGTTTTCAGCAATGCAAGTTTGGACATAATGAGCTGTGTGAAGAAGATTTGTGTGTGCAATCTGACGTCTATATTGTTTATTTCAGTGACTCATATCTCATATAGTGGTATTACTACAGAAAATGTGATCCATCCCCAAGTACGTCAACTACATTTCTCACTAGGTTAGTACATAAATGTCTTTTAATATGAAGCCATAGTGTTTTTTTTTCCAATTTTTTTTACATTTGTAGTTGAACTTTTGATGTTTTAAACTTTTTTTCTACATAAATCACTTTTAAAGAGCCATCTCAATCACATTGTTCTCTTTTTCAGTAGATGGGAAGTCAGTAGTGCAGCTTTTTATGGATCAAGGAGTTACAAATGAATAACATGAAATTCCACCGAAGTCGTCTTTTTTGATGTCCTCACTTCATAGATGTCAACCCAAGAGCCAGACAGCATCAGCAAGCAGATCACGAGTGCTTGCCATGAAATCATACCAGGCATATCATGGCAGCAGGACAGGTGGTAATTTCCCTGAAATTTGAAAAATATCAGAGAAATGAAAAAAGAATAGAAGCACCTGAGCAGCACCAAAGGCACAGTTGCTTCAAAGAGTCCATTCAGATCATGATATATGGAGAGAGTCGACAGGGCAAAACAATCTGCGCATCTGTGTGATTATAAAAAGGATTGTAAATGTCAAAATGTGAACATTGAATGGAATCAGAAGTCTGCATATATTTGTCTTTGTCTGAGCTTAGACATGCCAAAATGTAGAATCTTTCATGTATGCATTAGTAACAATATCATTGTGGACAAATACTTTTTGCTTTAGTGCAATAGAATTAAGATAAAGAATATACTTGAAATATCAATCATAACAGGACTTATCATGTAAAATGACAATTTCTGAAAGTTAACAATTCTAATATTTCTTTATATTGTAATGACTTAAGCATAATCAAGATATTATCAATTGGTAAAGGTTTGGGTAATTTTTGTTACTTTATATGCTGCTTGGGTAGCTTGTAAATTCCTCAGAGTGCTTTCTTTCCTCAACCTACTGTATGATAACATGCCACAACATAACCTTGTAAGTTTCAACTTACTACAATAAGTTGAAAGCTGTGGAATATTTCAGTACTGTTTACTGAAAGTTATGTTTATCCATGTAGTACTTCAACAGTATGTGCCCTTACAGGTGACAAAATAAGAAACTACAATTTTGCTGTCAATACTCTACTATTACTAAATAAAGAAACTCAAATGATCAAATTCAATCTAAAAATGTCTTAATGTAGGCTCAACCCTGAGTTGGATTAAGTGGGTATAGAAAATGGATGGATGTAAATTCTTAATATAATATATTTTTGTGTCCAAGCCAGAACATTTTTTCAATTTCATACTTTTACAACATACTGTGTAAAAACAAAAAGTAAGCATTAGAATTTTGAGCTAATATTACTTCACTCTCATTTTTCATCTCAAAGTAAAAAGACTTAACTTTTTTTTCTAATAGTTTTCTTATTCAAATGATTGAATAAATTCGAATGTTTGAATTTGGACATCTACCTGCTCCCTCTGCACATTGTGTACCTCCAGTCTTCTTTATTCATATGTTTTCTAAAATGTTTTTTTAATTAAGTTTCTGTCCCTAGTTTCCTTCTCAGCTGCCAGTTCTTTAGATTTGTCCTTTGGAAAGATTGAAGATATAAGTTAACCTAAATTAGATCTTACAAGCTTTATTTTTTGTTTGTTTTCATTGTCTTTGTTTAAGAACCTAGAGTTCCTGCCACAGAGCTTAATTTTGACAGCTTAGGGTCTCTCCTTACACTTTGATTGCATCTTTATGGAACATTTTTTCACTCTGGATCTGAATCAAGATCTTTTGAAAATCAGAATATGTTGAATGTAATTGGATGGCTTTGGCTTAGGATATAAAGCAGCCATCCACCACTCAGTCCTCGACTTCCCCTCTAAATTTGCTGAGGTATTCTTGAGAAAATCATCAAACCCCACTGCTGTGTATGTATGTTTATATGAATATGGACTCATTACATAGCTTAGAAAAGCTTCTGTGACTGTATAGGTGAACGTGGTTGTACCCGCAGTGTGGATAAGGTGTGTTTTCAACACAACACCGGTCCTCTCGTCACTCACGTTGTGTCATGTTTTGCATTTTTTGTCATGTTTCTGTCTCATCTTTAGTTCCCTCTGGTCTGGTCATCAGTTCCACTCCCTTCACCTGTGTTCATTATCATCAGCTGCACTCACTCACCAATCACCCTCCACAGTATTTAGTCTCCCGGTTGTCATTCACTCACTGTCACCTATGCTTCCTAGTCAGGTTTGTTACTGTTCATGGTCATCATTCAAGTCAAGTTATTTTTCATCATCTTAGTCAGGTTTTTGTCTGTTATTAGGGTTTTTGTTTTGTCAGTTTAGGTTTGCTACATAAAATGCTGTGTACCGCCCTCGGTGTATTAACATTACATTATGGGCTGTTACGGCCCTGGCCACTATATATATTTTTCTTGGTTATGTGTGTGTTTATTGGCTGTGTGAGATAGTCTTTTTAGCAGGATCTTTGGAAGCTTACTGCATATTAAGGAGTGATTAGAGAATGTTCTACGCCCTAAATGGGAAGTAATATTGGTATGTTTCTGATGAAATTGTTGATCTTCTAGTACAATTATTTAATGATGTTGATATATACAAAATGTTTCAAATAAACAAAGGAACACATGCATTAAAAGTTACACAATGTACATCTTGGTCCATCATTGCTGAGAAAGCATTGGTTACTAGCATCTAGCGAACTTGCAGCTACACAACTAAACTATTTCCTTCTTGGATCAATAGAGTAACTATATATAGAGCCAGAGTGGTTTGGTGCCGCTGGAGGAATGGCTTCATTATGACTGCTGAGTAGCTGCTGGCCTCACCAGAAGTGGGGAGTGTGGGCAGGGTGAACATTTGCTCTTTCTCCACCTCTTCAAAGAGACTGTTCTCAGAGAGGATACCTTGTAAGGCCAAAAAAAAAAAAAAAAACATCTAATAAACACGTGAAAAGTGGTTTTAGTTGAGGGTGGTGAATGTGGAGTTAAACAGGTTTTCAAGTGTTGGCTGATTGCCTTCGTGTAGACATAGATGACATTGTAAAGGGTTATTGTTTCAGAACAAAGTCCATGTTTCCACTCTCCTTGGAATACTAAGAAAGAATGCTTTGGTAGTCATGACTCGTTTGCTGCTTTCTTGGATTTCCTCAGTGACATAAAAAGATTCTTTTAAATCTTCTTTTAACCGATTGCTGTGGCAGTCAAGTGTCAATGAGAGTTTTCAACAAATTAAAGAGTCAGACTGTGTAAGGTCTAAATAAAATGTAGATGTCCCCTTCTACAGAGGCAATCTCACCACAGGGTCTGTTACCAGCTGAGTCATTACCCACAATCCTCCTCCAGCAACAATAATCGTGCCGTTGTCAATCAGGAATGAACAAAAGAGTGGACATTAGCTGTTAATGTCTAGTTTCTTATCTACAGTCATCACATTTATTTTTCCATGAGCACAATTATTCTTAACCTTAAGTGGTTATTTCTGTTACCTCACAGATGAAGGTGCTGCACTAAGTGGCAATTTAAAACCAATCTTTCTAAAGCTTAATCACAGTGTTGTCAATGGGGTAAAACTTTTTACTTTTGGAAGGGAAAATAAGCACTTATTCCCTCAATAGAGGCATCGAAGAAAAGATGAGGGAAAGAAAGGCCATGTCCATTTTTGGGGTACTCCATCATATGCACCTTATTTAAATCTAATTCAAAAGGGATTGTTTCGTGGAAACATTACTCGACAACCATGTTGGAATTGGAATATTTTACTTTTGAAATAACTAACTAATCAGTTTTTTGTACACTTTGGTTTAAAGTCCTAGTACACCTGGCTTTGCATGCGCTAATTCAAACTCATTGCACAGCCTATGTTGGATAGTCTGAAATAGAACATCTCTCCATTTGATATTGGAAGTATATTCTAGCAACAGCCTCATTAATTTCCTGCAGCCTCAGCCAAACTGAAAGAGGAAAGCCTTTAAAGAATTTTGAGGTGGGGGGGGGGGGTATAACACTGCAGCAGCTTCCTCTAATCTGAAATCCAGTTCTCTGCGGACTGTCAGTTATTATCATCTAGACATACTGTGAATCTCACTGATGCTGATCTTTCCATTTTCACAAAACAATTTCAAAATAATGCACTAACTTCCACGATGTAGATGCTGTCTCTCTTGTTACAAGGTAGCAAGTTACATGGTAACTGAGATGCTGCAACTTCAGTCTTTCTACACACGTGTTGCTTGGAGGGAAAGACTGACCTTGCAAAACTAAAACTGCAGAACATCTCATTGAATGTGAGTTGTAATCATTGTCTGCTTCTTCAACACCTGCGCTGAATTAGATTTTTTACCTCATTTCAGGGCTGACAGCTCATCAAGATGGGTACCCAATATGTATTGTCTACCTCAACACACAAGAGACATGGTTTCTTTCATTCAAAACATCTAAAGTTGAGATGTAAGAGATTAAAATGTTGTATTTATATTTAGAGTGGGATGAATCGGAAACAAAATACATTTTACATTTAAAGTCTGTGCTGTAGTTTTAAGTTTTGGATAAATGGAGCCTTTTCAGCAGTACAGTAGCTCATGATGAAGGAATCTGGTCAATTTTTTGTTATTCATTCGGAAAGTAAGTAAAATATGTATCACCGGACTGGTAGAAGTCACGCAAACTAGACATTTTATCGCCATTGTTTGAGAGGGGTCAAAGAACATTGCCTAAAGATCAACATCTGCATTAGAAGTACACACAGCTCTAAAAATACTAGATGACGAGAAAGTATTTTTCAAAGTAAGTGGGTGCTCTCTGATGGTCCCCACCAAAGTTCACTGGACTAAATTGTTCTATATAACATTCATTGATTGCAGTTGTTGAGGCAGAGGAAGATGAAAGGATGATGTGATTAAATGAATATCTGTCTTCACCTGTTGCATTTGTACAGGTCTGTTAGTGATTGCTTCAAAGAATACAAGCCAGATTGAAACCGTGGTTCAATTTGAGTTGATTATTTGCGGGTGTATTTTCAGTCGAATGCCTCCCCCTGTGGTCTTCAAAAGAAAAAGATTGCAACTTCACAGAAAAAATTCATGAAAAATCAGCTAGATGTTCCAATATAATTTGTCACTGTGAAAAAAGACACACTGCATTAACTACCACAGTGTTGTTCAAGCATGTGTTCTGGCAAGTGTTTCTTGAAATATTTTGTCAATTAAACTGTGCATACATACATTATAGGCCATACATACAGTGTAGGCCTTGTTAACAAGCATACATATAAATATATATGTATGTATGTATGTCGTAGTATGAGTCTTTTATGTTAAAAGGTTGTCTTTAAAGGGCACATATTGTGGAAAAATCCCTTTTTCCGTTCTTATCTGAGAGTGACAACACAGAAAAAAATTAAAAGAAAAAAGACTTTGGTTTCGGGCCCTCTGGAACATTTAGATTTGCAAGCTAAACTCATGTGACTATACAAGCTTGTCCAGCCTCTTTCCTCTGTATCTCCTAACTTCAACTACAGTTTATGCTGCATTTGCTGTACCTCAGAGGTGGAAAGCTGAAACTCTTTTACTCTTGCTTTTGCTTTAACATTAACATCAAATCTCATCATTAGTTATATAGTTACTTTAAATAAAGAAAAAAATGAGCTAACAATGTTGTGTCAGTAGGGCAAACATTGACAAAGTAATTGTAATAATGTCATTTTTAATGTGTTTTCTTCTTTAATTTCAGGGTCCAACTGGGATCTCCAAGTTCAGGGCAGTCAAGGCCTAGACCTTTATTTCAAGAGGGGAATGAGAGGATTTCTCTTCACAAAGTTTCTGTCCAGATACATTGTTCATGCAAATGTTTGTATAATGTCAATATTTTAAAAATTGTTAGTTGTTTTAAGACAACAGTTAGCCTAATGTCTCCTCTACTACTATTGATTTGTGGCGGGCCTGAGTAGTTGTAGTAGTCAGAGTGGTTTGGTACATCATGGTACTTGTTCACCAATTGTCTTGAATAAATAATTGTTAACAAATTTTTCTGTAGTAATTTTCTGTAGTTAATTGAAATATTTTAGAATATGGATAATTCTTTTGATGATGAGTAATACTATATCACAGTGACACAGTATTTAAATTACAGTGAGAAACTGAATTTACAGTGATCAACTGTTACCTACTGTTAATAGTATTGTATTACCTACCATATATAATACCACAAAAAATAACGATGCTTAACTGTTTTTATTTGTACAGTAAACCAGTAACTGAAATCACAGTAATTAATTGGTATTTACTTTACAGTTAAACATTTGATACTGTAAAAGCAACTTTTTTATTTTACAGTAAATAAACAAATACTGTGAATGGAAGTACAGTATGTCTACTGTAAAACATATTTACAGTAACTTACTGGCCAATTGTTGCCAGTAAGTTACTGTAAATTTTAAGGTAATTTTGTTAGTGTACTTTAATTTATTGTTTTATGTTCCAAAAAAATAATTCTGAATTATAATTTGGCATTCTTTTTTTTTCTTGCCAGTCAGAAGATATAGATTTGTCATTAAATGCTCCATCAGTATGGTATTGGTAACAGCCATTAAAAAAAGCTAAAAATACAAACAAAAAAGGGAAATGGAGCAGCTGTCCAGAATTAATAGAGCTGATATGTAATGGAGGAATTATGACGTGATTGTGGGTTGTGTTACTTTACATTCTGCAGCACAGGTTTTCTTAAGGTTAAGAGTGATCAGTAGCCTATCAGTTGTTTGTGGCTGAACTTCAATAGAATAGAACAAAGGTACCATCTAGAGGTACCTACGATTGAGAATTTAAAGACAATTCTTAAGAAAATGATCATGCCATGTCCACTGGCGGATGAAAACAGTCATTATTTGACTTTGTTTCAAGAAAATTTGAAAATATCACAGAATAGAATTTTACAGCTAATCAACAGTTTTTGAGCTACCGCTTGTCAAATTTTAATGGTCAACAAGGTAGAGTAAAAAGAGACTTTAAAGTTTATTGATATTGTGTTGCACAAATAATAAAAAATGCAGGACATGCATATAAAATCCTTTTCACAGTTTGATTTGACACACTTGAGTCTAGAGTGGTTTTGGATTTGTTACCTCATATCTTTCAGCAGACAGCATTCTCTCATCCGCATTGATTAACTCGTCAGACTGGCCAGCTGTGTTTCGCCAGAGATAATGTTTTAATTAAAGGACTTCAATATCTAATTAAGATTAGATGTAGATGTTTTATAGGGGTCATTTAAATGAAGGTAGACAGGCCAGTAGGGGAAGGTCTGGACTGATGATTGGATCAATATGCTGCCATGGGGGAGTACCTGCCTGTGGTCCTGAGCGGCTTTGAAGGGAGCAGTTCACTGCCATGTTTTAGCGAAGCCTCTAAATCAGGATGAGTACACATAAAGCTACACTCCTATACCCAACTTTAAGGGCACTTCACTTGTGTTCATCAGATATACAGACTCAATCATGATATTTAAAAAGTTTTAGTTCATTATTAGTATTCCTGTAGGTTTGTTGATAATTGGGACAGTAAAATGTATCAATAAAATGTCGATAGAGTTTCCCATAAACAAGTCCAACCTAAAGCCATTTTGGTTTACCTTTAGTTTACCTTTTAGTTTTTTTAGATTTGTCATAGTTCGGTTGGATTTATATATAAAACTGCCGGGGTAAGTTTAGAAAAACAATGTGGTTTGGGGGTTAATAGACCCTTTCCCAATGTCAACCCCTCCAACAAGCCTCTTATGGCATACTCCTGTGCTCCTCATGTTGACTTAGTCACTTGTTTGTTAGGCATTATCAGCTCCAAGAATATAACATTACAGAAGATGGTAAGACAACTAGGTCTTGAAATAAAAGAACAAAGCAGAACGCAGACTTCAAGTAGCATTTCTCGGACAACAACAATTACATTGCATCAGCATGTTAACAGAGATAAATGAAGATCACTGTAAGCTATGTTAATTCTATTCCCATAGCTAAATCTTTTTTCTGCTTTTCACCTCAACAGTTTTAATCAACAGAAAGTAGTTTCTCTAATATTCTTTGTAAGGCCATGTGTAGGCCTAGGTGTACTGGACCAAGACAGAGTTGGTTCATAATGGATACAGCTGAACTGTTATTTCATCTTACTTAACAAACGTGAACATCATATATCTTCCTGTATAAGTATGCATATTGTATGTTCTCCTCGTGTATGCGTGGGTTCTCTCCGGGTACACCAGCTTTCTCCCACCATCCAAAACCATGCATGTCAGGTTAATTGTCAGGTGATTAAAAAAACAACCCTAGGAGCGAGTGTAAGCGTGTGTGTGGTCGTTTGTCTCTGTGTGGCCCTGTGATGGACTGGCGACCTGTCCAGGATGTATCCTGCCTCTCCCCCAGTGACAGCTGGGATAGGCTCCAGCCCCCCCTCGACTCTAAACTGGATTAAGCGGGTATAGAAGATGGATGGATTACATATACTTTACATATTTATATAGCATAATATTTATGCAGCCAATTTTTCTTAGTGTATCATTTAATTTTATTACAACTTCATATCAACATGCTTAGTCATTTGGTCATTGTTAGGTCAGTAAGAAACACCTAATGGCCACACCTTCTCATCACTGTCTAAATAATAGACTGTCACTCTTGACTTGAAAAAGTCTTGTTTGCTATTTGTATGCTTTGCAACTATGCAGATTTACAGCCAAGAATAAAGCTACAAAATAACTCAATAGATGGTTCTCATCGACCTGGTTTGTTCATTTCTGGAGCAATGGGAGAATTGTATCTTGGAGACGAGAGGGTAAAGGCCATTCTTTCTGCCTAATGAGTGGTCAGACCTCCACAAGGTGACTTTGATTCATCACCATTAGACTTCACTCCACTTTTTCTTATTTTACTTTCTCTGTCATCATGTCCTCCATGCCTTTCCTGAAAAGGATAGTTGCAGTCTTTCTTCAACTAGCAAATCTTTAAAGCAGAGTTCTAATTAAAGCCAATGTTTAAATACCTTGGCTGATCCATACACCATTGTAGTGTATTAAGACTCCCATAATTGATTGGACAGGGTGATTCAAAGAGCCAGGAAAGGCAAACTCATTAGAGGAGATTTGAAAGATGCCCTTTGTTGATGGCTTCAGATGGATCTTTACCTTGTTTGTTTATTTGACTGGAAATACAATTTTCTAAATGGCTGATAAATACAGGTGATGTTGCAGATGGTGGATCATCAGACAGACAAGTGTGCCATACCCTCTGTGTATATTCTGATTAGTGTCATCAGCTCTGAGAAATAACAGCTTCCAAATGAAGTGGCTGCAACTGATACAAGGATAGTGCAAATAAAAATAGTTACTATGGAAATTAAGAACTGTGATTGTTTTCCTGGTCAGGCTGGACCGAAACATCTTAAATTCAAGGAAAGTTTAGCAAGCACAGCCTCACAGAGCTTCTGGGATGGTAGCTAACTCTTGATATTGAATATTTGTTCTGGTTTCCTCCCACAGGCCAAAGACATACTTGCTAGGTTAAGTGAGGATTCTAAAATGACCACCAGACATAATATGATTGTCTGTTTCTGTGTATTGGTCCCAGATGGACCTCTCGCCCAGCAGCTGGGATAGCCGCCAGCCCACCTATGACCCATAGAAGGTAAATGTAGGTATAGCGAATGGCTGGAAGTATAGTCGAGAAATTTTGGTACACCTCCAATCTGTTCTAATTCCCTGGAGTCAAGTGCTCCTCTAACACTACCAAACAGGAAATAGTACAATAATGGAGACTTAAGGCAAGACTCACTGGTGACATTACATCTCTTGGCTGGCTTGGGAGCACCTCCATGTTGTCCAAGAGGAGCTGCAGTCTTCACCACCTAAAATTGCACAACAATTTACTGTTCTGCTTTGTCTATTCTGTGAGCTGAATTGAGACAGTTAAAGGTGTTTTTTGTAATCTTTGTCCACATCAAAACAAAAAAGAATTGGTTTTGGTAGATCCATCACACATCTTCTAAGGTACAGAAATCAGAAGGAATAAAAGAAACTATTGCCCCATGCAGAGAAAGAAAGGAAAAATGTCTTAGTCTCTGATTCCCCTGTGTGGTCATTGATCTGCAAGCTCTGATTCAAGTTCAGTATTAAATCACCCTTGGGTCCAGAGCCAACTTGTTCTCCTTACTCTTTTGTTCAGACAAGAACCAAAGATAATAGAAAGTGTTTTGCACCATGGGTGCTATGGGGCCCCAATCTTGCCTCTAGCTTTCATCCCATCTTTCCTATAACTTTTCCTGCAACCCTTTCCTCACCTTTTGTTTCTCTTTGGCTTTTTCCTTTTTATTCTTAAATCTCAGTCTTCTTCCTATACCGCATTGTAGAGAGATCTTTTGTATGTCTTTGATGGAAGGACCACTCTCAAACAAAGACAGCTCACATTGTGGAACAGGGACAACAAATAGGATCTTTTGTGGTCAGTCTGGAGGTGCTCTTTCATTACAAACAGACAGAGAAAGGCAAAAAAAGGAAGACAGCAGTGAAAAAGGGTGAGTTTCAGAAATGTATCCATAACGAAACCTATAGCTTTCAAAGAAAAATTGGATATGGGTTCTAAAGAGCTTGTGAAGTTTCACATCTGGATTACTGTGATTACACACTGCATGTCAGCTTAGGTTGGCTTTATTACTGTTAGACCATAGGCTTTAGTAACAAACAGCATAAACTCCTTATTTCCTAACTAGTTTATCTGCCATTTAGTATCATGTCATTCATTTAAACAGTTCATCAATTTCTTAAAGGGAGAGACGTTGCTTTGACACAAATTAATGGCAAACGATCTGTCAATCCCAAATTAGATTGAAAGGCTGTTTTTTGTTTTTTTTTCTGTGGCACAGAATAATTTTTCAGGGCATAATAGAGTGGATTGACTTGCAAATATTTAAATTAGACACTTAGCAGATGAATACAATTGCAGTTAATGAGGAATGTTTAAATGGTCACGACCTTGAACGTTTTCATTGTAAAATACATCTGCGTACCCAGATTAAAATGTGTGATACCATTTTAATAAATGCTTTCTATATATCATTCCAATCTATTTTAAGACATTTGTCCCAAAAGCCATTATTTACCTATTCCAGAGAAACTAACAAGAATCAGCTGCACCTAAAAGCCACCTGCCTGATATTGTGAGCATCCCCTCTTGCCGCAGAAACAGCTCTGACAAGTTGAGTCATGAGGATCTCAGAGGGAGTTCTGTGATGTCTGGCACTGAGATGTTGGATTGCTTGGGTCCTGTGAGTCTCAGTATGGGGCTTTGTTCTGGGACATCCTGTTGATACTGAAATGGATTAAGATTTTCATAATCTAGGGTCAAGGTCATGGGTGTTTTCTCACATTCCTCAAACCATTCCTGAACAATTTTTTCAGCACAGGGTTACAGTTATCGTGAATGATGTACTTGTCTCCAAAAGTATTTAATTAGAGTAAGTTGTACAAGTCAAAGTGACATCTAAAATGGGCCGGCTATGGCTTAGGATGTAAAGCGGTCATCTGACAAAAGAAAGGTGGGTGGTTTGACTGGTGGCTTTTCTTGTCCACATGTGAAAGTGACCTTGGGTAAGACCCTGAACCCCACACAGCCCCTGTTGTGTTTATCGATATGTGAGTGTGACAGAGTAAAGAACTGCATAGGCTTGAAAAGTGTATTATATTATATTGTAACGGGATTGTGCACATTTCATTTTTTAGAATGTTGTTAAGACCTTGTCACATTATGGGCTGCAAATAAGTTCCAAAGGGTTAGACATTTTCTTTAAAGTTCAGATTGTTTTAAGAATGATTTTAGCTCAAGCAAAGGTAACATCTGGTGCGTAAAAACCAATAGAAAAATGTGCCATACCAATATATTTTTTTGTTTGCTTATTTTTGCTATTTCCTATTTGTTTCAGCTTTTAACAAAATCGGTTTTGTCCCCAGCTTGACCCATCCAGGCGACTGTACATTGAGTTATTTTCTTGTCATGTGATGGCATGTTTTCTGGCATAGTCTTGTTGCTGTGATAATGGATGAGGAGAAATCCATTCCTAAGGTTTAAAAATATCTCAAACCCTACTAGCTAGTTTTCTGCTGAGAATACAGGTGATGTTTGCTATTCAGGTGGAGTTAAAGTTAACCACAATGTCTGAATCCAGAGTAGGGCTCTAGGGTCGAAAGTAACATTTCTTTTTAAACTTTATTTATTATGTTTTGTTTTCCAGTTGACATGCTTCTTTTTCCTTTTTTTCCCCAAAGTTGGGGTAGGTATGATTGCATGGTACTTTCTAAGCGTCCCTATATGGGTGTTTGTGTGTTTAGATTGCAGGCAGGTCTCAGAGCAAAAGTGTAAATCTTAACTCCTAACAACAAGCAGTGCCCCATAAATCATGTTGACAGGTTTGTTGTTGATAATTGCAGCTTTTCTTCACTCTGCTGTTTCGTTTCTGAACCTTCAACTGACCAGTAGCACCTTGCTTGTCCAGGTTGTGCTTCACATGGGAGTGCCGCGCTCTGCGACTAACTGCGTGTACAATACTATCAAATTTGAGTGAATGCACTGCGCTTAAACAAGTAGACAATAACAATACATACATGGGAGTGTTAATGAATTCAGTAAATTCCAAAGAAGTTGTGACAGGAGTTTGTCATTCACTAGTATATCATCAAATATATCATCAAATTGTCCATCTGTATTGACAATTAAGACTGGTAAGGAAAATACATCGGACGTATATGTAATATATTTCTATCAGTGTGTTGCTGAACATATTTCCTGAGAGATATTCAGTTTTAGTCAAACTACATGTTAGCGGTGAAGTGGTAAGTGTACTTGTCTCTAATGGTCATAGAGAAATTACAGAGCAGAGCCCGCTATCTGTAGAACACAATACGAGGACTGATGCACATGATACAGAGTCATAGTATACTGAAGTTGCGCCTGGAACCCTTTCTTATCTGTCTTTATTTCTACAAAGTTAGAAAGTTTTGGCAATGTTCAAAACTCAGCTAGTCAGAATGAAAAACATTGCTTATTTGCTTAACTGAAACACTCAAGAGGGGCCACTGACGGACACAACTCCAATTCCCAAAAAAAAAAAAAGCCAAGGAGCTTTGTAATATATAAATTAAAAGCAGAATTGAACATAGACAACATACCAAACGTTGAAAGTGACACATTTTACTCTTTCATGACAGCTTTTAACTCGTTGATTTTGATACACCTCAAAAAAGTTGAGATGGGGGCGAAAAAAGGCTGGAAAAGCGGTACTAAAAAGAAACAGCTTAAGAAACATGTTTCAGCTAATTAGGTTAATATGCACAAGACAAGGAACATGTCTGGCTTTTTTACAAAAAGCACCTTAGAGTGGCAGAGTCAAGATGGGCAAAGGCTAAACAATCTGCAGAAAATTTAAATGCAGAAAACAAATAAGAATAGTGTTCATTAATGTAAAATTTTTCAGATTTGAAAAATGCCATCATCTAAATTATATCATAAAAAGATTTGGAAACTTTGGATCCACCTCTGCACAAGAGACAAAATGGAAATACTTTCATCCATGATCTTTGAGCCCTCAGGCAGCTCTTCATTAAAAACAGATAAGATTCTGTCCTGGAGATCACTGCATGGGTTCAGGGATCATCAAATCATCGTCTGCAAACACAGTTCAGTGTGCCATCCACAAATGCAGGTTAAAGCTGTTGGTTGCTATCATGTAAAGAACAACCCAAAGAAGAAGAAGTACTGGACTGACCTTCCTGCAGTATGGACGTTTCACAAATTGAAAATATTTGATGCATCATGATGAGCACAATGTATATCAGACAAGAATGAAACAACGTTCCTCTCCCAAAGGTCCAACAACTTGCCTCCTCAGTTCCCAGATGTTTGCAGGCTATTGTTAGAAGAAGTGGAGATGCTTGATAAACATGGTCTTAACTTTTCTGAGACATGTTGCTGCCATCAAATTCAAGATGAGCTAATATTTTCCATGACATAGAGATAGAACTGTCTCACTCTCAATATTTTGTATGTTGTCTATGTTCTATTGTGAGTAAAGTGCTGGTCTATGAGATTTGCAAGTCATTGTGTTCTGTTTTTATATACATTTTACACAGCGCCAACATTTTTGGGAAGCTGTATATTTGGAGGTCAAGATCTACTCAAGTGCCATATACCCCAAGGTATGGAGAGTGGTGAGGACGGAGAGGGTGTTTATTATGCTTTACTGCTGATTTCCCGCATGATCAGTAATAAATAGAAATGCATGGCATATCATCAATATCTTAGAGACCCTAATGGCATAGGGATATTCATCACAGCAAAAATGTGACAAGAGAAGAAAAATAGTAGAAAACAGTGTAGAAAATAACAAATTTAAGCGTATGGTCAAACGACTGGAGTTCCTACAGTGGGCTTTCATAGTACATATGCATTTTAGTCTGTCATCATTTGATGTATTATCCCTGTGGGACAGAGTGGTCACTTCACCACAAGGATATTTCCGGTTTGAACTGACTCCTTTGTGTTCCTGTGAGGGGTTTCAATTGGAAGCCCTTTCATGGACTGGCAATATGTTCAGGGTGTAGGTTGTCACTCACCCAATGACAGCTGGGGTGAAGCTGCTATATAAGACGGATGGATGAATGGATGGGTGGACATTATACCTGCTGTGTAAGAATAAGCTGAGGAAACAGTTCAGGAATTATCAACTGCATTGGCAGTTTCTCCCTCCACCAATGGATGGACTTCCATGGCTTCAGAGAGCTAGCCTGGAGTACTGTGCACAGATCAGAGCTGGTATTAATGATATTTTTACTCATATTCTATATGCCAACCTCAGAGTGCCTTAACTGCCATATCCTTGATATTGGATAGAAGGTACTTTTGCAATTTTCTGTATTTTTTTTATGTACCAAAAGTGTACTGACTGTGACTTCAGTACCAAGGTATGTAACAACTTTGAATTTTGTGTACTGTACAACTCGAATAATCATATAGCATAATATATAGAATAATCATTCAGCAGTGATAGAAACACAACAGAAATGAACAAAGAATGAAAGACACACTGGACAAATATACAAAGACCTTTTTCAGAGACTGAATAATATTATCAGTCATGAAAAAATAAATGTAAATGTGTGGTTTAAACATTTGACTTAGTTGTACACCACTTTCAGCCACTTAACCTTGAAAAAAAATTCCTCTGATTCATTGAGCTTCTAAGATTTAATCAACTGGCTTACTCGAGCTATTAAGCAAAACTTTAGTTTTCAGTATATCTTTAATTGTTATTCGGTATTTTTTGGCTTTTAAATACAGTTAAAAGGAAGGGATTTTCTTTCTTTTTGGTTTGGTCTTGTATCTAAGAAAATTAAATCTAATGTAACAAATAACGTCATATTACCTCACTGGTCTAAAAAGGGATATCTCTCTTTTTATGTGCTAACACAAATGATTGCCATGGTAACAAAGAGTAGGTTTGACAGTACAGAAAACACTCCTCAAGCAAGTGCTGGGTGCATGCCTTATTTTCAAGTAGTTTCTAATGCACAGAATGGGAATTCCAATTTTTAAGAACCTACCAATGCAAACCAAAACTACTTTACAGTAAGAAAAAGAGAAGACATGAATACATCAGGAGGGTGTTGTAGAAATAAATGCACAAATGTTGAGAAAAATGGTCTCTGGTTATGCAAAAAAATGTAATTATGTCTTTAAAAGATTATGTTGGAAATAGCCTGAGATATAGCAGATGCTATATATATATATACATATATGTATATAATTGGCATGCCGTTCAGGAAATTAATCTTTGAATATATGGAATGAAACTTTGAATATATTGAATGAACCTTGAAACTCTGAATATATGGAATGAAACTCTGAATATATTGAATGAAACTCTGAATATATTGAATGAACCTTGAATATATGGAATGAAACTTTGAATATATTGAATGAAACTTGAATATATATATATGTATATATATATATATATATATATGGTGCAGTGTGAATGTATTTTGAAATCAAATGCTTCACATTAAATTCCACTATGATCAAACTGTTGGGATCCCATCAAACCAATGAGTTGGATTCAATGACAGTACTTATATATGTTTCTTCTCTGATTGTATGAGACGGATAGCACCCTATTTTCAAAGCAAAGCCTAGTACCGTAGCATGTGAGTGAAGATGCTTGATTTTGTGTGTGCGCGTGAGAGCAGATCTGTGTGCATGTCAGGGAAATAGAGCTTTGTTTTGACAATCTATCAGTGCGATAATCATGAAGGTCAAAGTGCTGTAACTTGTAGAAATCACAGTTTCACAAGGAATGGTTGTAAGTGTTTCTATCACAGCCTCAGCAGCATGCCTGCTGCTACTCCTTTGAACGTTGCTGCCAGATCACATGGTGGAATAGAAGGAGAAGCTTGACTATTTTACACCTCCACCCTGAACACAGACCATTTTCACCTTTTAATTTTCTGTAGTCTTTTCTCTCTCTCTTCATCTATAAATCTGTCATTGGCTTTGCCACCCCGCTGAGCAGATGTAACTCTAAACAAATACAGCTTCCTTTTAAAATGGCCATCCACTGCACATATAAACATCTGCATCCACATATGCAGTGCAAGAGCGTTCCGGTGTGTGTCCACAGAAACACTAGGTGAGTGGCAGTCTATCAGGACAACACTGACAGAAACAGACGGTTCTCTCTGCAGTGTGTGGATTTGATGTTTGACTCTGTGATTGATGCTCAATATTTGTTGTTGTAAAAGAAAGAGTTGAGCAGATGAATCATTTTAAATTTACTTTTAAGGAAATTCTTTGACAACCAGCAACATACTGTAGGGACACTGAAAAAGAAACATAAACAGCTGGATATTTAAAATATTAGTTTAATGTTTTTTGTTTAATGACAGATTGTCAAAACATGCTCATTTCTGTAGTCATAAAAGATCAAAGATTTATTTAAAAATGCATCAACTCTGGTTGGGGGACAGGAACAGATTCAGATTCAGTCTCTCTCCTGTGAACAGGAAGAATTACAGAAGGCTCCAAGTTTTCTCTGGTACTTGTGTGTCAGCTTAGCCTCTTACTCATCTAAAAACACACCAGGAAGTCCAGTTCATCCTGTCATGTCCCTCCAGTCTCTCTCTCTCTTCCTCACATGCCCATACATTTATGAAACAGATGCATAAAGCCCTGGGGACATGAATGAGATTATCCCTCAAGCTGATGCAGTTTTTTCTTACTCAAGTATGTACAAAACAAGAATCAGCATCTGTATCTGCATCTGTATCAATAAATATCTCCATGGTTTTCAGGGGTCCGTCAATACATTTTTTAACAAATATGTAATGCAATGTATAATACAGCTAAGCTACATTTAAGTACAGGTATCTTGGATTTTACCTTAACATAATAGTTTCAAAGTAATTCTGTTGGAAAACATACTGCTAATTGGAGAATGCGAACCGCTTCATTCCTAGTCAGTGCCCGGTTGCCTGTTCTGATTGTACATAAAGCAGATTATGCAAGCACTACAAAACCTTTGTGTCAGAGGTACAAAGACCAAAGAAAGTGTTGAGGAAAGATCCGAAAAAGTGAGATTAAATGAGTAAGAGGTCACCAAGAGTCAGTCCTGGACAAGCTTTAACTCACTGGTAAGAGCTTCATGACATAAAGGCTGTTACTATGACACCAAATTGTCCTTCCTGCACTTAGATTGGTAAGTAATACTGTAATTGTAAATTTGGTGGTTTGCTGTGTCTTTCACTGTTGCTTCTGTGTCAAGCTTGTGTTAGCAAAGGTTTCAAACCAGTAGCTTTGATAGGTCAACGTAGCCCATTTAAGACAATATTCAGTTGCAATCTAGATAGTGAGAAAACTTGTGATGCAACATGGTCTAATATTGGTGTAGGTATATTTGCTGCAACACAGCCCATATCATGTTACAAACATAATTTTATTCTATGGTCTTTGTGCTGTACATTCAACTTCACACAATGACCTATGACAGTGGTTTCAAACTTTTTTCCCTGCACTTGCATTCTAAAAAATTAAATCTCCTAAATGTTATTTACACGTTTCCTTGCATAAAAAAATCAACAGCAATCTTGAGCTTGCATACATCTGTCCAGGAATGAGAGGTCTGATGTGACGTTTGTGACAGTATGAGGTGAGCATTTATTTTTATTATCACAGGGTGCTGAAGGCTGTCACTTACAGGTAGGTTACATTGTGATGAATGATGCTGACTAACTTGAAACTGCATGTTTGGCCAGTCTGGGAGCAACAGCATGTTCTTTGACAATCCTTAAAATTTTATATGAGTTTTCCTGGAAATATTTCTTTAGACATTGAATCAGCTTGAAGGTGACCTAACTTATCTCCACACCCAAGATATTCCACAGCCTCAAGGCTGTAAATGTTTAAGTCATAAAGTCATGATTCTTTTACAAATACATCTCAGCATCAGTAAAACATGTCTTGACTCTGTTGAACTTATAGTACTGTTCAATCTCAGTTTGTGAAAATGTTGCTCCAGTGTTACTATTCACAAAATAAATTTGTGTAATGTGCTGTTGTCAGTTGATAATTATAACATGAACTGGTCAATAAGCAAAGTCAACTGGTTTCCAACCTGCAACTAAAACTCATTCAAGTTCCAACTTCCAGTAAAACTGGAATATGGAGGCCAGATTGGCTGCGTCAAAACATAATTTACAGACTAGGAGGTAAATAAAATGAGAGAGAACTGCTTAGTGACAACATAATTACCCCCCCACATCTTCACAGAGCTGTACTAAAGTTTGACATCACATATTTAAATTTTACATCAAGAAGTGTTAGTGAAATTTTTCTTATTTTCCAAAGCTCTCTGATGATTAGTGTTGCTGAGATATGATCACAGTCTGTGTTTGACACCTTTGAACAGATTTTGATTAGCTTGAATGAATGACCACATTTTCTAAAAGATCAAGTCCATAAGATGGCTTTCGGAAGTCATGGTTTGAAGAAAAAAGAAAAATGTTTTGAGCTTTCCAACTGAATTCAATATGACAAACAAACAATATCTTATAAATCAACACAGTAGGTTGTTTTAAACTGAACTTGATCGAAGGAATGAAACATTACCCCATTTTTGTGAATCAGTTTAAAGGTAACATATCCTGCCCTTATTAATAATTTGGTTTTATTGACATGTATGAGTCAGACTTTGGTCAAAATACCATCCATCCATCCATCATCTGCCGCTTATCCAGGGGTCGGGTCACGGGGGCAGCAGCTTGAGCAGAGAAACCCAGATGTCTCTGTCCCCGGCCACTTCCTCCAGCTCTTCCGGGGGAACCCCGAGTCGTTCCCAGGCCAGCTGAGAGACATAGTCTCTCCAACGTGTCCTGGGTCTCCCCCGGGGTCTCCTCCCAGTGTGACGTGCCCGGAACACCTCCCCAGGGAGGCGCCCAGGGGGCATCCTAACCAGATGCCCGAGCCACCTCATCTGACTCCTCTCAATGCGGAGGAGCAGCGGTTCTACTCCGAGCCCCTCCCGGATGACTGAGCTTCTCACCCTATCTCTAAGGGAGAGCCCAGACACCCTGCGGAGGAAACCCATTTCGGCCGCTTGTATTCGTGATCTCGTTCTTTCGGTCACTACCCACAACTCGTGACCATAGGTGAGGATGGGAACGTAGATTGACCAGTAAGTAGAGAGCTTCGCCTTCTGGCTCAGCTCCCTCTTCACAACGACGGGTCGGTGCAGAGCCTGCAACACTGCAGGCGCCGCACCGATCCGCCCGTCAATCTCCCGCTCCATTCGTCCCTCACTCGTGAACAAGACCCCGAGATACTTGAACTCCTCCACTTGGGGAAGGATCTCATTCCCGACCCGGAGAGAGCATTCCACCCTTTTCCGGCTGAGAACCATAGTCTCGGATTTGGAGGCGCTGATTCTCATCCCAGTCGCTTCACACTCGGCTGCGAATCGCTCCAGTGAGAGCTGAAGGTCACGGCCTGATGACGCTAACAGAACCACATCATCTGCAAAAAGCAGAGACCCGATTCTGAGGTCGCCAAATCGGACACCCTCAACGCCCTGGCTCCGCCTAGAAATTCTGTCCATAAAAGTTAGGAACAGAATCGGTGACAAAGGGCAGCCCTGACATTTGTGTGGCACACAAAATACCTGTTGGTTTAACACAGTGGCCTTTCTCTCAGCCTGTTTTCACACTGCTCCTGTAAATATGACAGTGAGCAAGCCCTACTGACAAAGTTTATATCTGTTATCTGTCATCAAAACCTGGGCATCTATTGTGTAGTTTAATACTCTAAATGCAACATAATGAATCTACCCCTCTAGTTATGCCAAAAACAATCTAGCTCTATATATAGATAGTTACTTTATTGATCCAAGAGCGTAATTGTTAAGCAATGTAGCTGTAGATGCTAGAAAACAATTTCAATTCAATTCAATTCAATTCAATTTTATTTATATAGCGCCAGATTACAACAATTGTCATCTCAAGGCACTTAAGTAATATAGTCCAATTCAAGCCAATTGGAATTCAATTCATTGTAATCATAATCCAATTAATTCATATAGAGCTAATTCAAAAAATTAATATCCTAGCTAAGGAAACCAACAGATTGCACCGAAATGTGTCTTCAGTCCAATCTCCCGTCCTGAGCGTGCCTGTGGCAACTGTGGAAAGGAACGACTCCCTTTTAACAGGAAGAAACCTCTGGCAGAACCAGACTCAGGAAGGGTGGCCATCCGCCTCGACCAGCTGGGGTTTGAGAAGACAGAAAAGAGGGAAAAGAGGGGGGAAAAACACCATAACGCCATTCAAAGGATATCTGTTGGAACAGGGAAACATAGGTTAATAACCACAATAATGTCACATGTACATAAAATCAATTTTGAAATTAAACAGGGGGAAAAAGAGAGCAAAGTGAGGAAAGGTGTGACAGATGAGGTCCCCCAGCAGTCTAAGCCTATAGCAGCTTAACTATGGGATGTTTCAGGATTACCTGAGCCATCCCTAACTGTAAGCTTTATCGAAAAGGAAAGTTTTAAGCCTAATCTTAAAAGTGGAAAGGGTGTCTGCTTCCCGGACATTTACTGGCAGCTTATTCCACAAGAGAGGGGCCTGATAACTGAAGGCTCTACCTCCCATTCTACTTTTAGAAACTCTGGGAACAACAAGTAAACCTGCAGTTTGGGAGCGAAGTGCTCTGTTAGGAAAATATCTTACAATTAAATCTTTAAGATATGATGGAGCTCGGTCATTAAGAACTTTATATGTCAGAAGAAGAATCTTAAATTCTATTCTGAATTTAACAGGGAGCCAATGAAGAGAAGCTAAAACTGGAGAAACATGATCTCTCCTGTTAGTTCTCATCAGAACTCTGGCTGCAGCATTTTGGATCAGCTGGAGGCTTTTCAGAGAATATGTGGGACAGCCCAATAATAAGGAATTACAGTAGTCCAATCTTGAAGTAACAAATGCATGAACTAGTTTCTCTGCATCACCCTGAGACAGGATGTTCCTGATTTTAGCAATATTACGAAGGTGAAAGAAGGCAGTCCTAGAAACCAGTTTTATATGTGCGTCAAATGATAAATTCTGGTCAAAAATAACTCCAAGGTTCCTCACTGTAGAACTAGAAGCCAAGGAAATACCATCTAGAGTAACTATATAACTAGACAATTTCTCCCTGAAGCGCTCAGGTCCAAAGAGAACAACTTCAGTTTTGTCTGAATTTAAAAGCAGACAGTTCTGAGTCATCCAGGTCTTTATGTCTTTAAGACAGGCTTGTAGCCTGACCAACCTGTAGGTTTCATCTGGTTTCATAGATAAGTACAGCTGAGTATCATCAGCATAACAATGGAAATTTATGCCATGCTGTCTGATAATGTTACCTAATGGAAGCATGTATAAAGTAAAAAGAATCGGTCCAAGCACAGAACCCTGAGGAACTCCATGACTTACTCCAACGTGTGAGGAAGATTCCTCATTTACAAGAACAAACTGGAATCTATCAGATAAATATGACTTAAACCAGCCTAATGCAGTTCCTTTAATCCCAATAACATGTTCAAGTCTCTGTAACAGAATGCTGTGATCGATCGTATCAAATGCAGCACTGAGATCCAACAGGACAAGCACAGAAACAAGTCCGCTATCAGAGGCTAACAGGAGATCATTGGTAACTTTCACCAGTGCTGTTTCTGTGCTATGATGCACTCTGAATCCTGACTGAAACTCTTCAAACAGATTATTTCTATGTAAATGATCACAAAGTTGAACTGCAACTATTTTTTCAAGAACTTTGGACAAAAAAGGGAGATTGGATATAGGTCGATAATTAGCCAACACTTCTGAATCAAGAGTAGGTTTTTTAAGTAAAGGTTTAATTACAGCAACCTTAAAAGTCTGAGGTACATATCCTGTCAACAAAGACCGATTGATCAAATCCAATATGGAAGTGTCAATTAAGGGGAAAACCTCCTTGAACAGTCTGGTTGGGATTGGGTCTAACATACAAGTTGATGGTTTAGAAGAGACTATTGCTGTTGTTAGCTCAGAAAGATCAACTGGACAGAAGCTGTCTAAATACAATTCAGGTTCGAAAGATACTTCTAAAGCTGCTCTACTTGATGATACATCAGTGATAATAATGGGAAGGATTCCATTAATCTTCTCTCTGATAGAAACAATTTTATTGATGAAGAATCTCATGAAATCATCACTGCTGAGAGTTAAAGGAATACATGGCTCAACAGAGCTCGGACTCTTTGTCAGCCTGGCAACAGTGCTGAAAAGAAACCTGGGATTATTCTTATTCTCTTCTATCAATAATGAATAATACGCAGTTCTAGCTTTACGAAGTGCTTTCTTATACGTTATTAAACTATCTTTCCAGACTAATTGAGACTCTTCTAAATTAGAGGAACGCCACTGTCTCTCCAGCTTTCTTGCAGTCTGCTTTAACGCACGCAGCTGTGAATTATACCAAGGAGCCAACCTCTTCTGACTGATTACCTTCCTTTTCAGAGGGGCAACATTGTCCAGTGTTGTACGCATTGAAGCTGTAGTGCTGTCAACAAGAGAGTCAAGTTCTACTGGAGTAAAATTTAGGTAGCCATCCTGTGTCATATCAGCACATGGCAGTGAAGAAAAGGATGATGAAATCAACTCTTTAAATCTGGTTACAGCATTCTCTGACAGACACCTTCTATATGTAGAATTCTTCTCAGAAACCGTGTAGTCAAGTAATGTAAATTCAAAAGTTATTAAAAAATGGTCAGACAAGACAGGGTTATGAGGGAACACTGTTAACTGTTCACTCTCAATGCCATAAGTCAGCACAAGGTCAAGGGTATGATTAAGGCAGTGAGTAGGTCTGTGAACACTTTGAGAAAATCCAATAGAGTCTAATATAGAATTAAAGTTAATATTTAGGCTGTCATTTTCAACATCTACATGAATATTAAAGTCACCCACTACAATGACTTTATCTGTACTCACCACTAACTGGGATAAAAACTCTGAGAATTCAGACAGAAACTCAGAATAAGGGCCAGGCGATATATCAATATGATGATCACAAATCAAATCATTCACTAACAGAGACTTCAAAGGGAGAGATCTAATATTCAGCAAACCACATTTAATAGTTTGATGTTTTTGTTCAGTTAAAGTTTTTGTTTTAATTTTTTTTTGCACAAGAGGATTTGCTCCTTTTGTGTTTTTTGATTGAGGGGGGGGGCAGCATCAGGTGGGAAGCCGCAGAGAAGTGTGTAAGACTACAACTCTGCATCCTGGTCTCAACCCTGGGATGTCATGTTTTTGGATGACTAATAAATTCGTCCATATTTCTAGAAATGAGAGCCGCTCCTTCCAAAGTGGGATGGATGCCGTCTCTCCTCATCAGACCAGGTTTTCTCCAGAAAGATTGCCAATTATCTATGTAGCCCACGTTGTTTGCTGGACACCATCTAGACAACCAGCGATTGAATGAGGACATGCGGCTAAATATGTCATCACTGGTCAGATTTGGCAGGGGTCCAGAGAAAACTACGGAGTCCGACATTGTTTTGGCAAAATTACACACCGATGCAACATTAATTTTAGTGACCTCCGATTGGCGTAACCGGGTGTCATTACCGCCGACGTGAATAACTATTTTACCGTATTTACGTTTATCCTTAGCCAGCAGTTTTAAATAGGATTCTATGTCGCCCGCTCTGGCCCCTGGAATGCATTTGACTATGGTCGCTGGTGTCTCTAATGCCACGTTTCTGACTATAGAGCTGCCAATTACCAGGGTTTTGTCCTCAGCGGGTGTGTCGCTGAGTGGAGAAAATCTATTAGAAACGTGGACAGGTTGATGGTGAACCACGGGCTTGACTTTAGGACTATGACTCCTCTTCCTGACAGTCACCCAGCCACTCTTAAGTCCCGGCTGCTCGGGATCTGCTCGGGGACGACTAACAGAGCTAGCTACGCTAGGTGGCTCCGCACTGACTAAAGGGGCCTGGCTCGCTATCGGGTGGTTTTCAACAGTGCAGAGCCGAGCTTCCAATTCAGATAACCTTGCCTCCAAAACTACAAAAAGACTACATTTGTTACATGTACCATTACCACTAAAGGAGGCAGAGGAGTAACTAAACATCTGACACAAGGAGCAGGTGAAAGCAGGAGATAGAGGAAGAGAACTGGTAGCCATGCTAAGCTAGAGAACCAGACACAACGCTAAAAAGTGAAAAATAAAAACTAAAGATCTGTAAGAGTGAGCGTTAGAATATAACAAGTATGGGATAGAGTTAACTATGCAAGATGTGTAAATTATAGGGAGAAATAAGGTGATTATTAGTAGTTCAAGAAGAGCGAGAACTGTCACAGTGCACACACACAAAGCAACAGGAAGTGATGCAATACGTCTTACCGCAAAGCAAAGCCGTCAGACCGTCAGCATACCTAAAACATAAAACATATGCTTTCACATCAACAGTAATGGACCAAGCTGAAGATGCACACAGCCTAACTTGCAGTCTTCAATTATGTAACCTTAATTACTGCATCTAAATGTTTTCTATTTAACATAATTAAACAATTGAACTGGAAGAACTACATATGTCATGAATTACGGAGGAACAAACCAAATACAAAGTTAAAGGAGAGACAATGGCAGATGATCTGGAAGGTCCGTAATTAATCCAAAAACACAGAGAAAATTAAAATCCACTGAAAGATAACATAGGAGGCTCGAAACAAGAACATGAACATAATAGTAGGAGGAAAGCCACAACATAGGAAAACCCAAAACGCATGACGATAACACAAATCACGATAACACCTTTACCAGAAACATGCTGATGATATTAACACACACAGAGAGCGGTACACATAGTTCATTGCAGAAAACAGAGAGAGACTTTTTATGCCAAAAACACACCTTTTCCACAAAACATTAACATTCAATTAGAAAGCATTCATTTTGAAAAGTAATGGTGTAACAGTAAGGTTAATGTTTCAAAAAGTAACAGCAATAACTCCTTAGAAGTTGGTGTACATCATCTTCATTGTCATCATCGTTGATGGTGTTGGCTACTGCTTCATGAATAATCAAATAAAAGATTATTCGGAGGTTGACGCTTAGCAGAGGACCGAACTTGAGGAGTGACATAATTTTGAAGTGAAAGTCAGAATGGCTTGTTAAATGAGGTACGTACAAACAAAAGGGCCTTGAAAAATGCTCCCAGGAACAGAAAAAAGGTATTTTTCCATAATATGTCCCCCGTAAATTAGCCACAAAAATGAGTGCACCACTAACATGATATTAAGCAGTGGCATTGGCACAAAAGACATTATCAGTGAAAAAGGTGGCAGGAGTGAGAGAAAGCCACAAGAGAGAGCAAAGAAGGAGTGTTTGTGTGTGTTTGAGCAAAAAGGTCTAAGATAAAAGAAAGTATGAGACCAAAAATGAGACATGTCTGAAGATGCAGGAGAGCAACTTAAAAGATTTAGACAAAGATAAAACTGTAGAATAAATGAGTGAGTTAGAAGCCGAAAACGAAAGATGATGCGATTAAAGGGAAAGGTCAGTGAGTGGATTGTGTCTTCAGTAGAATTTATGAGCAGTGTTAATACCCATCTCTGGCATCATACAAATGCTGACTGTGTAGGTCAATGTAATGTGGTGTCTGACCTTAGTTGACTTCAAAGAAGTTTTCTTTTCCTTATTCCATGTTGTTTCCATGCATCCTTTGTGCTCGATTTTATTGTTGTTTTTTATTAATCTAATGTGTATTCTTATCTAATAAGACAAATGTTGTTGTTACCACTATATCCCCCATACTAACAGCTCTGTTGCAGCATTGAACTGCATGTATTTGGTCTTTACAAAGCTCCTCCCACACTTTCAGTTTTTCTTGATGCCATAGAAGGTGGTAATAATATTTTAAAGTGTGCCAGAAAATGTGTCCACCTCATTGAGAACTCAGTAATTTGAACAAACACCACCTTTTTAAACTATTTAAGCAAAAATTGAAAATGCTGAGGCAAACATTAAAACTTAAAACCAAACTAAAGTTTTCAGTTACACTGCCAAATTGCAATGCTAAATCATAACTCTGAATTTTCTCCCTAACTTTAACCAACCTTTGAATCTTACTTAATAGTAACAGCAAATACAACTCCAGTTGGCTATTAGACACACTGAGGCTTGAGCAACCTCTGAAGGCCCGTCCTTGGGTGTGGGTGTCAAGTGATAATGGACAATACACCCTGGGATACTTAACACCCTTAACAGATATTGGGCTACATAAGGTGGTAGGACTCTGAGTGACATGTGCCAGCCTGTGCATGGCCTTTCATCCCCATACTCCAAACTGTTTTGTTTATTGAACTGATTCAGGGGAGTCATCAAGATAGATTCAAAGCGTTAAGCTGGAGGGAGGTAGAAAAGTGCAAGTACGATAGTAAACATGGTGCAGGGCGAGACAGGAACAAGTACGAAGGCATGAGGGGCTTCTGCCGTCCCCTACCTTGCTCTTATTCATTTGTGTCTGTTAAAGCCCCCCTGAAGATGTTTTGCAGTAAACCAGGGATTTGATTTATCCTTTCTAGCATTTCCACATGTATTTCTCTCAAAAGGTTTCTTGGTTTTCCAATTTACCTTCTTCTTACAGTCATCTCTTTTGTCAGCATCAATAATTCCACTTGTCAGAGTGCAGCTACTTAGATGAGCACATGGCTGTTGATTATGGGATGAGGTTTAAGTAGTCTTGGAGTTTTCATCACCTGGCCTTTCTATAAAATGTCTGTTAGGTAAGGCAAGCTAATAATAATAGGGTAGAAGACATGTCTACTTGCAAAAACTCAACACATGGAAGGAGCTTCCATAGCAGGTACATCTTCCCAGAGAACCATGTGTAAAAGCTAAAAGACAGCAGTTTGATGCAAAACTTGTAACTAAAAGTTATACTCAACAGGAAGTGTCTCAAACCAATTGACACATTTCCTGTGAGTGCCTCTGAATTTGTTGCACATAAGAACAGTAGCAACATCAGGACCGAAAATCATTAACAGCTTCAACAGAAACCGACTAGGAAATCGATTATGACTATACTTTATTGTTCTAAATTGTCTTAAAAAACAGAGCATCCATACAATTTTTTTGCTTATGATGTCATAGCCTATGACAAAAAAAACAATCTGAGTATTTACAACATTTGTTCACAACAAAAATGAGATTTCACATAAGGATGATATGTGTAATTTGCATATTTTACACATATAAGGAATAAGTTCTCCTCAGACAGACAAAACGTAAATACTAAAGTCTGAGAAATAGCTTTTGACAACATATAATGCAAACTAATGTCAAAGCTGCAAATTCCATCTATCCATCATTAATAGTCACTTTATCTTGCAGATAGCTGTGGAAGCTTGAGTGAAGACAGGAAATATAATCCACATACACATTGCCTACCTCATTACAATCACCATTTAATCTACCATGAATGTCTTTGTCCTTTGGGAGGAGAAATCCTATGCAGGCAAACAGAGTACATTCAAGTTCCAAACGAAAAGGATCCAGCTGACTGAGAACCTTGTTGTGAAATGTGAACCGCTGCACTGCTCTGGCATCAGAAGGTGCAAAGTGTTTGGTAGTTTTCTTAAGGGATGTGGCACGCTTTACAAACATTTAAAGTTTCATATTTATTGAACAGAATGAGTGAATGTCCCAGTTTTTTGGGTTTTTTTATACCTGTATTTGCATTTGCTCCTGTTTCATTTAAAAGTTTCTAATATAAAGTATTCTACACACTGTGCTCCTGATGTTGTCATTCAAAGACTCATCAAAATAATGCAGTTTTTACTCCAAAACTAGTGTGTTTAAAAGTGTTTTTAAAAATGTTGGTACAGCCACTAAAACAAGCTGATTAAAGTCGCTACTGTTGCATACATTAGCAGGTTTAGCATCATCTGTGAGTTAAAAACTGGCAGTCCAGTATGTTTCTGCCTTCTAGGGGAAGAGATTCCTTACAACAACATGAAGGGATGGCATAATACTGAACCCTGCTGTGTATTCATGATTATTTATTATAACTATGACTCTGAGAAAATCAAACTAATTTACTACTTTTGACCCAACTGCGAATATCAGCAACCACAAGGGGGACAGAGCATAAGTTTCAAGTTGTCTTGACGACAGGTAAAAAAGAAAGAAAGAAAAAGGTAAACCATATATAGCTTTTTTTGTCCGTGAGTTGTTACTGTCAGTGTAAGAGCCTCCATGAGAAACATGGTATCAGCAGATGAGTGTTTCTGCAAAGAAAAAGATAGTTCTACCCATTTATTTTGCCTTGACTGAAGTATCCTCAGTGAATATGAGCATGGACCTCCGGGTGTTGCACCAAAGCCAAGTTGAGCTGGAGCAAATAAGACCAACACCTACAGAGAGTCATTAGACGTGGGATTATAGGGGCGGAACCCTTTTGTATAGTACCCAAAAGCCAGATGTTAGCAGGTCATTGAGGTATTTTTGACCAGTGTAAAATGGACTCAACTGACCACATGTATGCCTCAAGTATGACCAACTACTTAGACCTCTAAAAGAAATACAAATTTGAATATTACCAGTTAATCTACAATTCATATCATTGCAAATGCTATCTACATATAACAATTTGAAACATTCTGCTTTGCCAGTATAAATTCTGTTTATACTGTTTGTTGTTGAACGCCTGTTAATGATTCCGGAAATCCACTCGTTACCTGGTGACAGTTACAATTAAACACAGGCAGTCACTTTCTTTTTAGTAGCAAGCCTCAGGAGAAACTATTGCTTTTTATAGCCAAACCAGGTGTCGTAAAGAAGGTGTTGTTTGTGTGGTATGAGAGTAAGCTTTGGTAAGAGAGGTGGGGTGATGAGTTACAGTAAGGGTAGTATAAAAGGGGGGAGGGAGAGAGAGGAAAGAGGTGGATCAAGATATAGTTTTGATATATTTGAATAGGATGGGATGAAATAGATTTACCCTTAGTTAGACTTAGGTTATTGACATAATGTGCATGTAGAATTGGATGAGAGTAGACTTGAAAGACTAGTCAAGGATAGATGTGCCTTTATAGTGGACATCATTAGAATTAGTTTTATATAATACGCTGTCAAATTTAATTAAAATGATGAAATGAAACATTTCTAAGTTACATAGATTGTAGCTATTTTTTGTGAGCTTTTCAGTTAGAGGTCTCCTTTGTCCCTATCACATTTGTGCATTCTACATTAGGGGCTGGACCTGATAAGCTTCAAACAGAAACACAAGATTTCTAACATGCACTTGATTTACTGCAAGTCATCCTGGTGTGTGAGTGAAATTTTAACTTTTTAATCACATTTCAGACATTGAAAAAACAATGAAAATTTTTTTTACTTTATTTAGCCTACCTTTACGCTAGACGTTAAATCAAATCTAGAAGGTACCAAGTTGAATGAGGAAAAAACAGTTTCTTTAAAGACAGTTGTGCATAACTCTGCATAACCACACCCTCCGTTTTTTACCATGTAAAACTGGCAATAAATTCTTCTGTGATATTTTCACAAATTTACCATAAAACATCACTCCTTAATATAGATATTTACATGTTGGCTTCATGCCAATGTTTTAGCAGACAAGCTGGTCTTATGGATAACCTTGGAGAGACAAAGTTGCTGTGAAAGGTGAGTGCAATGTTATCAGAAATGTTATCAGTTGCTTTTTTAAAGTGTTTACTGACAAAAGCTTTTATACCATATTCACAGCCTCAGAAGTGCAAAAAAAAGTTAGCGCCTTCGAGCTAGGCTAGGCTAAAGACAGGTCGGAAGAAATGGTTTGAAGCCAGGGGTCAGTAAATGTATAACTTAATATCGTTACAAGTAATCGGGCCAGGAAAAGATAATTTGCTGAAGGTTGAGGTATCCATTTTTTCATCCATGTATTGTAAGACTAATCCTTTCCAACACTGTCCCACACTTAGGTTTGTAAAGCTGTCGCAAAATTTATTAATCGATTTACCTCCCAGACCATCCCTTTTTTTTTCTTTGTAAATGGACACAAAAATAACTACATATAGGAAAAATCTGACTGCATTTTATACAAATGAGGTATATAGAAGTAATTGAAACTAACTCTTTATGTAATTTCCGTAAACATTTAATTTAGAAGACTAGTCACTGCCAGTTTGATTTTGATCTAGCCATGACAAAGTTTTTCAATCTTTGCCAGCCACTGCTGTTTACACTTAGACAGTTTTCATTGTGTGGTGCACAAGTGGAAACCACACCTACATGGCTTTGTGGGACAGGTGTAGGAGTGCAACAGAAAAAAAACATTGTGTTTTGGCAGGAAGTTTCTGGCCTTCACTGACAGACAAAGGATGAACAAAAGAATAGGGGTGGGAAACCAATTTTGTTTCCACATTTCACATTTCAGGAGTGATGAGCAGAACAAAAAGTATTTACTTCTTCTATGACACATGGGTAAACCATTTTCCAAAAGTAACTGAAATATGTGAATAAACTATATTATGCAGACTCTGAGATGTCCCGCTAAGTAACAGATAAACAAGCACACAAATAGGAGACAAAATACCTTTGGCAGATGTACCAAACAACACTTTGTTTTGTCTCTCTTCCGCTGAGGAACACAGGTATATGGACACACAGGATCACTTTCTCTCTCTAACAGCACCACACATACACCAATCAAGCTATTCCAGGAAGCCAGAGAAGACAGGGGAGATAGGCAGTCCTGCTCTCAGATCCAGGCCTGCCAAGGAAAAACTGTTAGCTGCTGCCAAGGTTGCACACACACATTACCTTCTAATGGAAAACGAATGGAGAAGCAGACACTGCACATTGTCTGTAACTCTATCAAATGATTCCTTTGTCTTTCCCTGCATAGCAACTCTGACAGTGTCTGGCAGTGACAGACTTGACTTTATGTGTGCACCTGTCTATGCAGTGTGTCATCAAATAGTTGTTGGAGCAGCTGTTGATTACTGATAAAGAAAATAAACAGTATGAACACGGGTGATGCCTGTAATGGATCCATCCGCCCTGAAATCTCATCTAAGGCTCTTAAAGAAAACATACATTTGTCAGAGAGGGGGAAATTACCCAAAAATTGCAGCATTTCACACAAAATTGCATTCTTATCATTCCATATAATCTGTTTGAATGGTTTTATGTTTAGTCAGTTCAATAAATCCTAGATAAAATTTAGATGTCTTAAGTCAGAGAGTTCATTGAACATAACCTGGATTTAACAGAGATTATTTGTTTATTGAACTGTGAAATTATTTGATGAAGCGTAGTGCGTTTTTCTGCCTCATAAGAACATTCACACGTGACTGCTGCCGAGTTCATTTACAGATTTACACCTACTCTTCGCGGGGAGCAGCCTGAGGTCAAGTGTTTTTTTTCTCACAGGGTTCTTACACCTTCCCAAAGTCAAAGTATCTTTCTTTTTTGTCAGCAGCTGATTAAAGATCTTTTTTTTAGCCAAAATGTCAAACCATAGCCTCCTGAAGCTTATGGATTTGCATGTACTTAAACAGTTTGTATATATTCAAAATGATAACACATACTTCAAATCAAAATTAAATTTCAATCAAATGAGAATCAGCCTTTTGTGCCATAGATAACCAAGATTGTGTCACGACAGCAAGAAGAACACACTGGGTAGTTAATGATAGCTCTTTGAAAAACTACAAACTAACTTGAGTTGGTGCTATGTCCTTCTTTTTTCCACTGAAATCAAAAAATGCATTTTTTGCCAGTGCAAAATGGCAAAGAATGGCAAAGAGGCAGTGCCAGTTACTACTGGTTACTAGGGGGCTAAACAATCTGGTCCAATTCTTTATCTAAAACAAACTATTGAATTTATTATTAGTTTATTATGAAAGCAATGCAATTACACATACAAACACTTTTCAATGATTTCAATATGTATGTTGTCCCCCTGTGCAGTCAGCTGGTTTGGCTGGAAAACTGAGGTCTTAATGAAAGATTAATATCACAGACGCAATAGTTAATTTAATCTAATAATAATTCAAACAGGGATGACAAAGATTAATATTTCAAAAATAAAGAAGATCACATTAGTTTTGTGACATAATGTAATTCACATATGATACAAGCTGATAACTTCAAATACCTCTGGTTTGCATTGCAGGACTGTAGACAGCACTGGGAGAGGTTGAGTTATTGGGAATGGTTTACCCTCAGGCCTTTCGGGCAGGTTTCAACACTGAAAAGCCAAGTTCAAATCCTCTAGTTGTTTCACCTTAAACCAAATGTAAATGTTCACCCTTAAGTATGTATCACAGTCTCCTGGCTTGTAGTCCTGCTTTTGAGCAAGTAGTCTAATGTACTCTGCTTCACACGTGTAGTCTACCTCATTTCAGGTCCTATTTTTTTTCCATTCCTGGTCCATTCTGGTCCATTCTTCCAGCAACGCCTCAGGTTTGTTAGCATAGCAAACTTTTCTTTATGTCATCTCTCTTTGTGGACATGATTTTCACAATGCGTACAAACTTGCACTTGGGTCTGATTAGACCTACTCTTAACAAGCTGTGCCTGATGTTCGTAAATGACTTACCTGCTTGTTTGAGACTTGTTTGCTTTGTTCATTATTGAATGAGTTGGTTGCACCTGCGTTTGTAGATCACTTGCAGTTTTGGGGTGTCACTCGCAAAACTGAACACTCTCATAGGCACCTTTTCTGATTTGCACCCAGCCCAAGATTGCCACAGATAGTAAATCTGCTCCATAGAAATTATGGAGGGCTATGAAGTAGTGGAACATGGGCCCATGGGCATCTGAGCAGGTACATGCACATCTCTGCATTTATTTGTTTTATTGTTGACTATCAAGATACTAAAAATTAAATTTTGATTGAAAAATGAATCATGTTTTCAGTGCAGTCTACTTTTTTTTCACTGTTATCACACACAAACGAAAGCATATTATGATATTGATGGAACTTAAAAACATCCATCAACAACACGTAAAATTCCTAAAAGACACTAAGAAAACAGAACATGTGTGATGCAATCTAACATGGGAATACTACCTCAGACAAAATCATACAACTCATACAATCAACTGAATTCAGTTTTATTTATATAGCTCCAAATGACAACAAATGTCATCTCAAGGCATTTTAAAGATACCAATTACAATCCAATAATACATCTCTCAGATTCAGCTGGCAACGTCATAGTTTCATATCACTCTTTGCTCTCTTGTCTTTTTCAACTGTAGCAGGCAGCTCAGCACCTACACCTACGAAACAGACACTGAAAGCAATTACCTGGTAAACAGGAGCATTTAGCAGCTAAAGAGCCAGATATTGACTCTAGGAGTTGGTGGGGGAAAAAAAGCTTGTGGAGGAATGAATAGGATTTACATTTATGTCATGGCTTGATACACTACTTCATGAATCATAATATTGCTCTACAATTGCTGAATATGAGTACGAATAGTGGGTATTTTTGTGTTTTATGTTGAATGCTGATCAAAAGCCATGGGGAAAAAAGAGCGAAAAAAAGAGAGCTAAACAGCTTAGACAGGTTTCAAACAGTGTGGAACCTGAATCCTAAACTTTTATAAAGTTCATCCATACGAACCTTTGACAGCCATTTAAACTTATGATAGTTCTGAAAATTGAACAGTCGAGAAATCCTCTGTATATTCTTCTTAAGAGTTGATATATATATATATTTTTTTAAATCCTCAAATGTCACCATAACATGCAAACTTGGCAGCAACAACAAACAAAACCCTGTACATCACCATGACACAATTGTGAACAACAGAGAAATTAAAACAATCATCATCAGGGGACTGGACTGCTGTGAGTAATCTCCAGTTTCATTGTCTGTTCAACTTCACCAACAATGTCTGGATAAATAGAAAATGTATTTCAAGGTACTCTTTGTCTTGTTTTTCTTATTGTCTTCACATATAATTTCTTTGTATCTCTGTCTCGTTTCCCTTTCTCTTTCTTTGCTTTTCACTTGTCCCCCCATCAGGTTTGGCATTAATATGTATAAAGTATTTGAACAAAAATAAATAAATAAGCAGTACTTTGTCATCAAGAGGAGTTTTATATTCATACAGTCTTCCTTGGTATAGTAAATGTGTTTGGCACAACATGATATTCAGAAAACAATTTTGCTTGCCATGATGCTGAACAGGACAAGGAGGAAAAAAAAAAAAACAATATATCTGACTCCAAACCAAATCAGTGTGAAAAGTTGGAAGCGAGAGTAGGTTGGCTCTGTGGAAAGATAAGATTACAAGGATAGCAAAAGCTTAATTTTGAACTAAATGCAATAGTTTTATCCCCAGAGATTTATGTTCAAGGAAGTAAAAAGATGCCCAGTTGTGCGTTTCCATTGCAGTCTAGAAAGTACCAGGAAGGTTTGGCAATAGTGACACCATCCTACAGGGTTGTGCTGAGGTGTAGGGATTCTTTATTTGTGTTAAAGAGTGATAATGATAAACAATCAGAAATTAACATTTTATTTCTCTAAGGGCAAAGGGTGCCTTTGATTAGGATGAGGACCTTTCTTACTGAAATATTCCATTAGGTCAGAAGTTGACTAAAGTGAACTGGAGGTAGAGCTATGGCATTTTACAGACCAGATTGCTGTCTGTCTTTGCTGGTTAAGCAGCTTGCTTGCAAAATATCAAACAAGAAATCACAAAAGAAAGCATTGCAGTTAGTACAGGTATTTTCTTAAGTCTATCTCAACCACAGCAAGACCATTTCTCAGATTTTTCAAAGTTGAATACAAAATGATCAACTTCCATCACAATTATCCCTCATTCTGTACAGCTCAGTTCAAACAGTGCCTTGTATATTTAGCTTCAGTTAATCCAAGAGAAAAGAAAATAACATTTTTGTATTGTTGTTGTAATATTTGCTGTGAGAAGCCATTTAATTTAAGGACTACAGAAGGTACTGTCCTTGTCTTTACAAGTCAAGCTGAAATAGGCTTGAGGTCATATTGAACGTGCATTATAAACATTAGACATAGTTCTTACATCCCTTCGAACTGCTGGATTACCTTTTACATTGACACTTGGTACCCAATTGAGTTCTTTAATCAGCTGCTGACAAGTGCTATGCTATTAGTATCCTTTCATCTCAGTCTCATTTTCAAGGTATGTGTGTGCAAATGAGTGCAAATACTGACATGTGAGTCTTAGTGTCACTGGTGGTGTGAATTAGTCTACTTTGAAGAGACAAGGCTCAAAAATGTGATGACATTTAAAAAGACATTTTAAAAAAGTTTTCATTTCCAGTTCCACTGCTTATATATATTAGGCAAGGCACTGATTAATGAGGACTGCGTTTGTGCTCTTCCTCTTGCATGATGCTGACAGAAGACAGATTTGTAACAGAACGGTTAGCACCGTCACCTCACAACAAGAGGGTTCCTGGTTCAGTTCCCAGCTGGGGCCTTTCTGTGTTTGCGTGTTCTCCCTGTGTATGCGTGGGTTCTCTCCGGGTACTCAGCTTCCTCCCACTGTCCAGAATCAAGCATAATAGGTTAATTTGTGTCTCTAAAGAGTGAGCATGTGTGTGGTTGTTTGTCTCTGTGTGACCCTATGATGGACTGGTGACCTGTTCAGGGTGTACCCCGCCTCTCGCCCCCAGTGACTGCTGGAATAGGCTCCAGCTCCCCCACGACCCGACAGTTGGCGACTAAATTCCATAAGAGTGAGTCTTAGTGTGCATGGTTGTGTGTCTCATTTGCCTCGTGATGAACTGGCAACCTGTCCAAGATGTACCCTACCCCCTGCCCAATGACAGTTGGGATAGGTTCCAGCCCCCCCACGACCCTATTGGATTACAGGTATAGAAAATGAATGAATGGATTAAATATGTTTTGAACTGAAAGTCCCACAATGTGCCAAACACGTCTCATGTTCACACACTACAAATAGGCAGCGGCAAATGATAGCGGCTGAAATGAGGCAGCAGTCTCAGGGGTAGACTTGTGCTGACCAGGCGGTCAGCAGTCACCACAGCTGGTGTAAGGCAGAGCAAGTAGATTGCACATCCATATATATGTAGTGTTCTTGTCTAGATGTGTACTTGTGTAACGCATGTACAAGTTAAATCCATTATTTAACAGACACAAGCACAAACTAAAAGGATTGGTATCCCCACAGATCCCAGCTGTCTCTAGCTTTTAAAAAGTATGACATCCATCATAAAAAGTGTGATATAGTCTGTGTGATTAGGTGAAAGAGAAACTGGAACCTAAACAGGGTTTATTTGGACCATTATAAATATATGCATACTTGTAATTTTGTAATTGCACTGTATCAACCTAACTGAACATTAACTGCAGTTTCTATCCAATATATGTATATAAATATACAGTGTTGTTCACGAACACATTCAAAAGAACGTGTTCACTGAACACGTTGAACTGAATGTAATGTATCTGCAAATAAAGAATTTGAACGTGAACTCGTTCAGATTATGTGAGGTCCTGCAATAGCATATCGTTGTCACTGATTGATTTTCCTGGCGCACACCTAGTTCACACTATGTTACAGATGATGCATTGCGCACACTAGAGTAACAAACCAGCAACGCTCCGTGGCAACGCGCCGTGGCAACGCCAGTGCAGTCCTTCTCTATAATGGCATATGAAGGTGAAAGGAGGGAAGCTGCAGATGCAGCTTGTACATCAGATGCCTCGTCTACTTATGATTATTCACGGGAATTTTAAGTACTGTCAGCAAAAGATTCCAGCCGTGAAAACCTAACATCTCTGTGCAAATTATGTCCGCCTATGCTTAAAAAACAAGTCAGAATATCAGCCTCGTCAACTTCCCATTTGAAAAGACGTGACGTTGAAGCATCCGTCCAGTATGAGAAAATATCTGCAAGTCCTTGACAATCAAAAAAAGCAATTAGGAAAGGGCAAGACCCCCTGCCAACAGCCCCCAACCACCCAGAACACACTGCTCGCAGTCGTCAGGGTGTGATTTCCCAGCAACAGGTAAAAAGACCAATAATAGAATACATTGTTGGAGAATAAGTTCCTTAAACAAATAAAACGAAAATTTTAAAAGATTATTAAGATCTGTTCTTTGTGCATATCTATTTTAAGGTCTAGTATAATTGATTTAATTGCAAGACACAACACTATAATTTCTTACCTTTCTCAAGTTCAGTCTTTCTTTCTCACTTCTAAACTTTAAAGATTTAAATGAACTGAACTTTGAACTAGTTCATAAGAAGCATGAACTTCCACAATACTATATACATACACATACAGTATATGAAACAATCCACTTTGTGGTAGAGTGGTTTGAAAAGTACTACTTGCTCATGAATCTCAAAAGGGAGCGATATCACAATAACAAGGTGCAATCACTGTCATGAGTTAGCAGGATCTAGCATAAGCATGCTTTAAAAACCAGCTCAAGGGCACAGCGCAAGATGGCTGATTTCAACCCATGTATTATACAACTTATAGTACACTGAGGCACATGTGCAGGTTTTGTCAGAGCATCTGTTACTCATATTGGGCAACAACTGACATCAGTTATGGTTATTTCTGTGTTGTTGTCAAGTTGCCTTTGTGTTCCTCACTGTTGCTCTTTGGAGAAATCAATCATTAATTAGCTGTGCTCTTATCTGTTTGTTTGGCTGACGAGGTAAAGTCTTGTGCAAGCTTTATGAATTGATGCATGAGAGGACCAGTTGCTGAACATACAGCAACATGAAGTTTCTTGCTGGTGTTTGCTGGTTTGGGGGTGTAACTCCCCAAAAAAGAAGTGACCTTGGGTATACTGCTTAGTTAAAGTCTAGGCTAGGCTAGCAAATCTCTTAGGTAGACGCAGTGGCTGACTGTCAAAAACTGAAACGGCTGATTCCCTCTGCTGTGCTGTTCAGTAATGTTGTACATGTATGTACCAATATGAGTGCATATATATTTGGACCCAGATGCAGAGAACTGATTACCCTCTGCAGGCCTATGCTGCCATTAAAATTGTTACTGTTCTGAAATAGTTTATATCATCATCAGGTGTAACAAAAAAAATAAATAAATTGTAGCGTGCAGCTACCCAAATTATATATCACATCTCTTCCTGAGATTAGAATGAAACCCTCATATTTGAATGCAGTTACATAAACAAATACTGAAAGAAAAACAAAAGAAAATTACCGACTCATTACCTGTGTTTTTATCCTTCATGGTTTATTTGACTAATCCATCACGAGCCAGCTAGATATTCTGTTCTTGCAGACTTTTGAAGAGTTTTAGAGCACTTTATCCATCTTGGACATTTAAAGTACACTTCATTATAAAACAACCTATCCATTTATCTAGGGTCTTTCTCCAACAAATGCTGTTGGACAGCAAGGATAATCTTGAATCTGATTTTTAAGTGTTTTCATGCTGAACACAAAAAATATTTCTCATCTTGGCTCTTCTATAAAGGTATTTGATCTTTGTAAAGGGATTCCAATAACTTTGGAGGGCACATTGCAACTTGACTCACCTCTGTAATTCATGCTCACCATCCAGTTGGGTACTCTCTCGATGACAAGCTCAGGCTGTGCCAGCCTCTTCCCCCTTGGGCCAGACCTGAATGGAGGAGTGAATGGTAGTGCAGATGAGAGCCTAAGGGGAGAAAAAAGGTTAATTGGTTTTGTTGACCATCTGTCTATGAAGGAGGAACCAAGTAACAATGGCGCACTTCAGGCTGAAAAGAATGGACTAGGATCTACCGGCACAAATCTTTCAGTCACCAGTGTGACTACTTATCCTATTAATAGAACAGCTTCAAATGTTTGACTTTTTCACTTTCCGTTTTTATTTTTCATACTAATTTGCACAAGCTGCATTTTCAGTTCTTTGTACGCTTTAACAAAGAATCTTCCCGACTTGCTTTCCTTCCATTTATCTCTGTGCCATAAGCTCTGGACAAGGTGAATGAGCCATAGGTATCCCACTGACAAAGAAGAAGTAGCTGAGTGGTGCATTTGTTGAAAGTTATTGCTAGGGCTGATTCCCCCAGGGGCAAGATTTACCTGTGAACGACTGGGAATCTCTACTGGTAGTTGAGTTACAAGGGGGTATTTCTATCAAATAAGATTTCCCACTCACAGAGACACAGAGTGAGACGAATGTACGGAAACAATGAGAGACAACCATCACTTACTATAACTGCCTGTAATTTATGTGCAAGCTGGGAAATGAACAAGTCACTTCAATTTGGTCAATTGTGGTTACTTTTGTCAGGCAATTGTAAATAAATTCTGTTAAGGGCAGCACAAGCAATGTCATAAATGAAATGGGAATTACAGAGCACCAGGATAACAGCTTTTGGCTGCTGAATTTTTGTTGTGAATGAAAGCATTTTGTTGCAATCCAAATAAAGGGGATTGTCTGGTTGTTTAGAACTGGTTGCAATCACCTTAAAGGTCCCATGGCAAGCTCTCCAAGTGTTTTTTGGGTCATCTGCAATATTGAAATTTTGTTTTCTCAACTTCAATGTCACTCAAAATTACAAAATGAGGTATACTCATATTCTATGCTTAAGGAACTGGTTTTATCCAGTAATCTCAAACTCTCACTCGCAAGACTTTTTCCTTGAGCTTTTTCTCTTACATGTCACAGTGAGTAAAAAGCAGGATTGGTAGAATTCTCTGGTTAGTATGTGGCAATGGGAGCTTGAACATGCACAACTTATCACACCACAAGGACTGAGTGATCCGCTCGCCCTTTTCAGAGCATGTTACTGGGTTTTTGCTTCAGAGATGTCAATTTTTAAAAATGTTGTTTCTAATTGTAAGGGCAAGTTGGACCCTTTTCAGCTTCCCCAAAGATCAAGCTGTCTTGGATCAGATAATGAGGTTTGTATTTCCTGGCCAGCAATACAGTCGGGAAAAAGTTTGGATTTGTTCAATGCACTTCACAGACAACAGATTTATGAACAAGACACAGTACACTGCTGGCTTTGCAGGGAAACAACCTAAAAGTCAAGGATGTTTCAACACAAAAAGGGCACAAATGTGAACCACGGGCAATGAGGGAAACTGTCTCAAATGTCTGCGTTGTGTTGTTGTCTGTTTCGTACAAACATCATGGTTACACTGAGTAAAAAGGCACCTAAGAGGGGCTAACAGTACTTTATGTAATTGAATTTATATACAATACAACTAAAGGTGTCTCAGGAACCCGAAGCTTCTCACATAAGCAGGTACTGAGTGTGTTTACCAAACTGGGATGTTCTGTGGTAATTTTCATTTTGACAGTTTGTCATGTTGCTCACTTTGATATTTTGAATCCACTTCTGGCTTCACCATGTACATCTGGATCTAATGTGTTGTCATTCTTGAAAACTAAGCCTGTTTTCTTGTAGTGGTGTTGTAGCTTCTTAGCAGTCAACTTAAGTAGTGTGAGCTCACATCTCACCATCATCCCTTTCTCTGCTCATTTGGCAAACCTTCAGAAAATCTACCAGTCAGAAGACACTTAAGCCAGGTTCTGTCCTTCGAAGGAGGAAGTGTCCCCCAGGAAAAAGCTGTCCTTGTTTTCAACTAATTACAAATTATTTGGAGATATGAAATGTGTGAAGTCATTTAAGAATGAAATTACTAGAAATGATCATGCCATTCTTTAAGGCCCCTGATTTAAGGTTGAAATGAAGCACTCGCTGTACAGCTGAGAGTGTAAAGCAAGTGAGCTAAAGTCAGTCAAAGCAAGTGTAGTTCAGCCTTAGTGCAGAGAGACCCAGCTGGTGACTGTCAAAAATCAACACCTTTGACTCCTTATGCTGTGCTGTTCAGTGATGTAGGCCCAAGACCAAAACACAGGTAGCACTGCATAGATTAGACTTAGATATATCATTCTGAAGACTTTTATAAACATACCTTGGCTCTGGAAATTCACAGATTTGGACCCAACTGCAGAGAACTCTTGTACCCGCTAACACCTATGCTGCTATGATATTTGGGAACATTTTAACCCCCAATGAATCAATTTCAAGGCGCAAGGAGACACTCAACATGAAAGGGAAGGGGTAACGCTAAGAAATGGGATTGGGCCCACACATACACGCACTGAATGGTATTGAAACACAGGTGGAAATGATCACAAGAGTGATCTAAGGGCTAAAACATGATAGAGACTGCACATATAACAAATGCGTTCTTTCAAAATACACAAACCCACACAAAGAGTAATCAAAACTCTAAACTGAAACTCTAAATCAATGCAGGTTTTCACTGCACCATCATAGTTTACCAATTTATAAACCATTTCATTTTGATTTATCGTATTCCCGTATTCATCTTCGTCCAGGTAAAAATGGTGAATCTGAACATTTGTCAGTGAAATAATGTTAACTTATTTTTCTAATCCACAGTTTCAAAAAATTTTAGTTTTTTTCTGTAATACAAGATGATAAGTTCAACATGCTGTACATGTCATGCATGTCTGCACTGTTCATGTTCTTGCTCCAAGTCCATGAAATGCCTTCATTGTAATGACACACTGTGTGACACAGCAATCAAGACAAAATATTGAAAATAATACTGATGAAGTGATGTAATTTTGACTATAGCTTAATGCTCAAATGAGTTGATCAAATCAGTGTCGAACATGAGAGGCTATATATTCATACAGAATGTAGTTGGATTCAGACACATTTGGATGGAGACTACAGCTTTGTTAATCTTGTCATTTAAATAAAATTTTCGTTTTAACAATTATACAATGAGTGTGGACTTAAGGTGCAGACTGACAGCTTTAATTTGATAGTATTCTCATCTAAATTCAATAAGGGGTTTATGAACATTAGATAATTAATATATGTATGAAGCTCTAATTTTTGGACTAATATGCCTTTGAACAATCTGGGGTTGCTTTTCCAGTATGTTTTGGTTGCATTTGGCTGAGTCGGAACAGACATCATTTCCCTGTACACCTCAAAATTTATCTGACTGCTTTTGTTTTGTTTGTCACATTGTCAATAAACACTAGTGACCCAGTTCCATTGGCAGTCATGCATGCTGTTGCAATGGCAACTCCACCTGTTTCACAGCCCTCTCCACATTTTTTCTTCCTGCCATTCTAGAGAAGGTTGATCTTAGTTTCACCTTTCTTTTCAAGATGTTTTAGTGTAAAATGTTCTGGCCTTTTTCTTTTTGAGGCTCATCAATAGTTTGTATCTTGTGTTTTGTATTTTTTCTCATAAATTCTTCTCTTAATGTGTCTCTCAGCGTCCGGGACTTGGATAATGATATGTCTGCCTCCTGGAAAGTGATCATGTGGCTGAAAGTTATTGTGTTCTGTCTTCTGACTCATTTGATTTCTCTAGATTAAGAACCCCTTTGTCCGTGTGCTGTGGATGAACAGCAACATGCAAATGCCACACTTAGAATCAACTAATGTCAACAATTTCTACTATTGTAGAAATTCAGGGAAACCACAGGGAATCACATGAGTTATATCAAGCAAGGTGGGAAACTCATATATTGAGTTGTTGTGTTTTTACTTAAGGAAAAAATTGCTACCATACGACACCTTAACCCACATAAGTCGGACAAGTAATTAATCTTAGTATCCATATTCGCTGACCTTTTGGCTGATTAAAAGATTTCTAAAAGAGGAAAAAGTTTCAAACATAATTCACTGTGCATGGTCAATGTAAACTGACAAATCTGCTGGTATAGAATTTTGTTTTCAAGTATTTTCCACCTCGCACGCAATTGATCAAAATAGATTGTACTTGTTTTATTTTACCTAGTCGCAAAAGCAAAAATGGAAGTCACGTAAATTTAATATAATAATTAATCTCCACAGCAACAATGTTTAATTTGGGCTACTGAATACAAACATAACTATAGAGTAACTCATTGTCACAGCATTTGACTAAATTGTCACTGTTGTGTCACATTCAATGAGCCACAAAGTCTGCATTTGGAGGGTGGAGGGGATGGAGGATGGTGGTACACATCCAACTCCCAAGTGTCTTAAAATCCTGTTACTCTGAAGTGTCCAGGCTGTATTCAGCTGCTGTTGCTTTTGAGAATTAGGTTTGGATTATGTTGTTTTTGCATACTTTTGATACTTTTTTATCAGTGTTTCACACAAGACTCCTTAACTAACGGTAGGTATTAAAACCAAGATGGTCAGGGTTAGGTGTTCGAATTCACATTGTTATTATGGTTGGGTATCAGAATATACTTGGTTATGGCTAGGTATTCAAAACGACATGGTTAAGGTTAGGAAAACATCACGGCTTGCATTACAGTTTATCCTGTAATAATGTATCACAGTTAGCACCGTCGCTTCACAGCGAGAGGATTTCCGGTTCACTTCCTGGCTGGGGCCTTTCTGTGTGGAGTTTACATGTTCTCCCCGTGTATGCATGGTTTCTCTCCATGGTACTCCGGCTTCCTCCCACCATCCAAAAACATGCATGCATGTTAGGTTAATTGGTGTCTCTAAAATTGTCCTTAGGAGTGAGTGAATGTATCACATCAAAATATTCTTTTCCTGGATTACTGACTGCTGTGTCCTACCTCCTTGGCTAAACACACAAGACGTGTTGGACATAATTCACCTTAACTGAATCTGTATTTCCTTTTTTCTTTTAAATATGACCAGGTCAACAGACCAATCTTAGCATAATAAATACTATCTGTTCTCTCGTGTATTTATATTTTGAATCTGTAAAAACTTCAGAGTATTAAATTTGTCTCTGAGGATTGCTTGCATTCTGGTACAGGACTGTGATAATTAGGAAAACTACAGAGCATCTCATGGGTATTCAGTTCAATAGAAATAATGGAAGGCCTTTTCTGTTTAATAGCATTTTTTATATTCTTAAAGAACAATTGCTTTCCCTGCTCAATCATGTTATAAAAGGGCATTGAGGCATTGTGGTTCATAAGAAAATGAGAAAACCAAAGTTAAATTGCATAAATGAATTACTGTACTTTTGGTAATACACTAATTCACTCTGAGCACTTGCTTTGACATACCATAGAAGACTAAAAAGAAGGAGGATAGGTTAAATATCCATCCATCCTCAATTGGGTTGTGGGGTGGCTGAAGCCTATCCCAGCTGTCATTACCAGCTGTGCACCCTAGAAAGGTCGCCAGTCCATCACAGGGCTACACAGAGAAAACAAGACACATGACCATACACGCTCACACTCACTTCTAGTCACCAATTAACCAAACATGCATATTTTTGCAAGCCGGAGAAGCCACGCATAGAAGGAGAGAACATGCAAACTCAACACAAAAAGGCCTCAGCCGGGATTTGAACCAGGAACCTTGTTGTTACAAGGTGATGGTGCTAAACATCGCACAGCCCCCTAGTTTGAATATTGAAAAGGTAAATGTTTCCTTCAGGGATGGAAATGCAAAAGCAGCAATTAATCTTCCTTCAAAATGCAAATCAGCAAAGCATATCTAGTAGTGTGCAGCAAAATAAATAAGCAGTCTATACATTTTTGATGTTTTATTGAGGCCAAAATTGACTTAAATGAAAGTCTTAAAAAATAAATAATAAAGTCAATTTTATTCAAGAGGATTACCAGCCAAAAAAAATAAATGGAATGGATTCTCATTAATCAGCTTTTGCTTCATGGCTGACTTAATACCTAACAAAGTTAGCTTTTGAAGTAAAATAAACTATTCATGCAAGTTTCCAACACAATATTTATGGCACGATTCTATAAAAAGACATACAAGGAAAATAATTTGGCTTTAACAGACTGGGAGGCTATCAAACTTGAAACACTTGAACCCCCACCCACACACATACCTAGATATATTTCGTTATGACCACTGGTGAGAAATATGTTCTTATATCAGACTATTTTTTTGCTCTCAGATGAAAAGAACCTCTTGCCACCACCGATGATTAAATTTTAATAATCCTGACTAAATAGCAGATAGAGTGGTGAGCATTTGATTTCCAACTCTAGACAGTGACTGGGGATTTAACAACTCCTTATCACACATAAATAATGATATGCTGCCATTAAACAGCATGTATGATTTAGATCGATGTGCCTATTAAAGAGTAGCTTAATCGAGTGACTCTTTCTATTCTCCTAAAGGTTCAGCAATAAAATAAAATGAGAGTCCATTTCTTTTCATTTATAACAATAAATTATTAATTTACTTTCTCTCCTTCTTCTTCAAGAATCAAATGCACTTTTAGAGGATCATTAAAGCAACGAGAAGTCTATGTTGAGTCTGAGACCATCATCCAGACTTGCATTTATTGTGTTTCCATTTAGACGTTTGATTACTTGTTTTCAACAGTGGTGATTCATTAGTGTTGCTGCAACTGTCAATAGCTCTGACTAAATTTCCTCCATCAGTCAGTATGACCTTCTGCGCCTTATTAGATATGTTTTTGATTTGTCTGAGATTATGTTTCCATTGAAGTTTACTTTTCTGCAGCCTGAACTCCTGGAAAGATGTAGAAATTAAGAGTGAATTGAACAGCTTTACAGCTCTATGATTTTGTAGATTCCATTTCAATTCAGTTTTATTTATATGGTGCTAATTCACAACAAAAGTAATCTCAAGGAACTTTACAGCTACAGTGCAGATATAATCTAATCCAATCCAATTCATTTTAATCTAGATTAATCAAATTAAATAAAATCCTGATTATTATAATTCATATGTTAATTGCTAAAAAGTTGCAGAGCTAAAAAAATCAGTTGCATCAGATCATCTCTTCAATTGAATCCCCTGTCCTGAGGCACGGTGAAGAGAAAAATTCCCATTTAACATGAAGAATTCTAGCAGAACCAGAGTCAGGAAGGACGGCCATCTACCTCAACAAGGTTATCAAGTGCCATAACACAGACTAGGTATACCTGCTGAGAAAGAGAAACACAAGTTGATGACAACAATTCAATTCTACCCAGAGAAAGCGTGTAGAGTGAGGGAAGGTGCATGATGGGAGGTCCCCAAGCAGTTTAGACCTATCAGTGTAAGTAAAGGGATTGTTCAACATGACCTGAGCCATCCCTAACTCTGAGTTTTATCAAAAGTCAAAGTTTTATCCTAAAGTTAGAGAGGGTGTTTGCCTCCCAAACCCATACTGGCAACTGGTTCCATAAGCGAGGAACCCGGTAACTTAAGGTTCTGCCTCCTATTATACTTTTAGAATCTCCAGTAACTACAAGTAAATCTGCCATATGATAGCAATGTGCTGAGTTGGGAAAATACCAAACTATGAGATCTGTCATATGAAGCTTGGTTATTAAGGGGTTTATATGTAAGTAGTAGAAATCAAAATCTATTCTGAGTTTAATAGGGAGCCAATGAGTTTAAACCAAAGTTGGAGAAATATAATCTCTCTATGAACTCCAGCATTGTTGATCAGCCAGAAGCTTTTCAGAGAATTTTTTCGGACAGCCCAATAATAAAGATTTGCTGAACTCCAATCTTTAACAAATGCGTGAATTGGTTATGCGAGACGGGATGTTCGTTATTTTGGCAAGATGGGACTTCAAAAAGCCTGTTTTATATGAGAGTCAAAAGACATCCTGGTCATACATAACTGAAAAGTATTGGTCCAAGCACAGAACCACTCGTACGAACAGATTTGTTCTTAAATGGTGCGTAGGAGTGATTTAAGAGAACTTGTGCAGTCACCAATTTTTTTCGTGATTTGAGTTTTCTTTCAGGTACGGACAGAATTTACAAGTGATCCAGACCTGCCATAGGAGTCATGCAAAATAGTCCACTGTTATTTGAATCAAGTTTGTTTGGATAATGGATTGTATATTTAATTACTTTGAAGATATAAATAAATATATACATTATACCCCATAATTATGCTGACATTATTCTGTTTTACTTAAATTATGTACTAATTGAAGGTTAATTTGACTGTAAGGTCAATGGGGAGTGTAACCAGCGGCTGACTTGCTACTTTTGGATTCCTTAGTGCGTCAAGCTCTTGGAAGAGAGTATGTGTTCAGAGACCGTGTAGAGACAGACGAGTGGCTGACATTGCAATTTAGATTGCCAAGGACTGTGCTGCTGAAAATATGCAGCTTGCTAGAGCCACAACTCCAGAGAGAATTTTTGGCCATTTGGCCACGGGAACCTTTCAGAGGGAGATTGGAGACAGATCAGGTGTGTCTCAGTCCTCTGTGAGTTGTGCGCTCCCCTTGGTCTTCAAAGCTCTCATCAGTTTATCACCCATGGTACATCAAATTCCCATACACCGCTGTCGAACAAGTACAAATTAAGAGGGACTTTCATGCCATGACTGGACTGCCAAACATAATCGGAGCAATACACTTCACACATATAAGCATCAAAGCACCCGTGCCGTTATGGAGCGCACTTGGTGTCCTGAAGGTCAGGTGGATGTTTCTCGATACAGCAGGAAACTGCTATATGACCCAGAGAAGGCATGCCAAATTGCTGCGTTTTGCACAATATTGCCATGAACGAGGGTCTCCCACTACCTGAACCAGTCCAGACAGACAACATGCCAGAAGACCCCCCTTATGGACCGCCGCATCAAAGTGCCATCATGACGAGGCAACAACTGATTGCACGGCTTTAGTTGCAGTCATCAAGTGCCTGGCCATGGCAAGAAGCTTTTTTTTTTTAAAGCCATTTTCATATCAAACCTTTTCTTCTTCATTTCAGTGACATTACAAACTACAGGTGACACAGAACTAACAGCACTCGCAATTGCTTCCCATTTTTTCGTTACAGATTTTCGTTTTTGGATCTCTGAAAGCAGAACTTCAATCTCAGAGTAAAGTCTTTTTGCGCCTTGAAGCCATTCTCATGACTCAACACGCAACACTTCCTGGCACAGAAGACAGGAAGCATAGCCTTATATGGTATTATTTTGGGCGTGGAGTATGCAAATTTACTATCCTGTGCATGAGCACTTAAATACGCTCTGTTTGACACCTTCATACGAAAACAGTGAGAGAAATTTAGAATAAGAATACGAAAATGTTCTTGCATGAGGCCCATTGCTTACATGAGCGCCTGGAATTTTTTGATAAATATGCAGTTCCTAGAATCCCAATAACATAATCAAGGCTCTGTAACAGAATGTTTTGATCGTATTAAATGCAGCTTTGACCTTCAACAGGACACACAAGTCTACCATCAGAGGCTAAGAGGAGATCATTAGTATTTTTCTATGCAATTTTGTGTTATGATGTGCTCTGAATTCTGACTGTAACTCTTCAGATTATTGCTATGTAAATGATCACAAAGTTTAGCTTAACATTTTTCTCAACTTTAGCGATATAAGAGAGGTTGGCTATATAGGACTATAATTAGCTAACATGTCAGAACCAAGAGAATTTTTTTTAAATTAAAGGTTTGTTACAACAATATTAAAAACCTGTGGTACATAACCTGTCAACAAAAATAGTTTGCTCTTATCAAATAAGTACTGTCTGCTTTTGTGGTTATGTTCTGTTGCTCCCAACTTCTTCTCTTCTGTTACTTTAGAAATGTGAAGCATGCTCAAACTCCTTGGCCAATTCAAGTCTACTTGCATGACAGATGCATCTCTCAACCGCATTGTCTCGGTTAGTCCTACTTTGAGAAATTCAATTTAGTAACATTTCATTCTGACTAACATGTTTACATATTTTTTTTAAGTCTGGTTTTATTCAGACTAACACCATCATTTGATTTGTTCTAGCCTGTTTAAGAACATAATGATACTACGGATATTTCAAATGATGGCTAAAACCAGAGAGAGAAAGGCCTTAGCAGAGATAGCTGTGAGCAGGAAAAAGTACAAAGATACAACAGGATATAAAAATGCAGATTTGAGACAAGCATGTAAAACGATGTTCTCTGGTGCCAATTAATACTTTAGCATTCGGTTTCACAGTGCATAATTTCTACTCAATTACTTTTCTTTTCTGTATCAGGGAAAGAAATAACATCAGAAACAAGAGTAGCCTCCATTTTAAGTAGTTCTATATACGGTATTTTGTGCACTATAAGGCTCACCTGATTATGAAGCGCACCCTCAATTAATAGGGTCCATTTCTATACTTAACCCATAAATAAGGCGCACCTGATTATAAGGCATAGTTTTACCTAATGTTCCCTGATTGGTTTATCGCTGCCAGGACACCTAGTGTATGTATGGTTAGCGGGAAATGGTCTGATGGTCAAGGACAACATCGTCGGCCATCTTTACACCGCACATTTGTCTGCATCACCCATCTCAGACTGAAGAACAGGCACTCACTGGGACATGGGCAAAAGCATTAATGATGACACGAAGTACGAGCTTGATACAATCTTCGCCCCATTCAGAGTGAATGGCTGGGATCCACCTGACCCTGGATTCACACCAAACACAAAGCGAGGGACGGAAGTGGCCAGTTGCCATTCTTTTCCAATATACTAGAGCGAAGAGGCGCGGCAAAAGTGAACATGGCGGTGAGCGGTGCGAAGGGAGAGTGGTGAGTGATGCGGAGGGAGATTAATGCCCCCATGAATGGTCAATTAAAAATGGCAGTATCCGTGACAGATTTGGAATCCGGTGCGCTTTATGTGTGCATTATATGGCGCACAGCCGTTTTTTGTGAAAATTTATGGCTTTTAGGTGCGCCTTATGGTGCAGAAAATACGGTATTTATTACTGTTCTATCTTGTGGGCGAAACATGTTAATGTCGGATTTTTGGAGTTAAATGTCAAATTTATACAGGTCCTCTCACAGACCACCTTGTATTTTAATAAAATTAGTAATCATTCATATGGTAAGCCTACATTCTTATAGGCTGTCATTGTTAATCTAAAAAATGTTGTTTGACTAAACCATGTTGTCCAAAATGAGTAATGTCAGAAACTAATAAATTAGCAAATATGCAGTGCATGCAATTTAGTGTGTATCACTGTCAGCATTGGTTTGCTAAATGTGATAAATTTACTGCCTGAAATAACAGAAGGTGTTTTGTCTGGTATTTGATTTGTTTGGTGGCTAAAGGACATGCATGGATATATCCATCCATCATCTGCCGCTTATCCGGGGGTCGGGTCGCGGGGGCAGCAGCTTGAGCAGAGAAACCCAGACGTCTCTGTCCCCGGCCACTTCTTCCAGCTCTTCCGGGGGGAACCCGAGGCGTTCCCAGGCCAGCCGAGAGACATAGTCTCTCCAGCGTGTCCTGGGTCTTCCCCGGGGTCTCCTCCCAGTGGGACGTGCCCGGAACACCTCCCCAGGGAGGCGCCCAGGGGGCATCCTAACCAGATGCCCGAGCCACCTCATCTGACTCCTCTCAATGCGGAGGAGCAGCGGTTCTACTCCGAGCCCCTCCCGGATGACTGAGCTTCTCACCCTATCTCTAAGGGAGAGCCCAGACACCCTGCGGAGGAAACCCATTTCGGCCGCTTGTATTCGCGATCTTGTTCTTTCGGTCACTACCCACAACTCGTGACCATAGGTGAGGATGGGAACGTAGATTGACCAGTAAGTAGAGAGCTTCGCCTTCTGGCTCAGCTCCCTCTTCACAACGACGGGTCGGTGCAGAGCCCGCAACACTGCAGACGCCGCACCGATCCGCCCGTCAATCTCCCGCTCCATTCGTCCCTCACTCGTGAACAAGACCCCGAGATACTTGAACTCCTCCACTTGGGGAGTTATATATATATATAATCAACAGAAATTTAGCACATAATTTAACAGGTTTTTCCCTGCATTAGTTAATAGTAATCTTCTAAACTTTTCCAGATTTCTATAATCAACCATTAATGTACTCACTCCCAGTTGGGCCTTCCTATTTAGTTATTGACTTAAGCTTTGCCTTTTTTGAAAACTAATTTCATGACAATTATTTTGTTGTTTCTTGCTTTTCCCAGTAATTATCGTGTCCTGATTCCTGCTCTGCTTGCCTTAGATCCTAATCATGTCCACCTGTGCCTTGCAATCACTCTCATGCTACTCACCTGCCTTCCTGTATCTAAGCCTCTTCTTGCCATTCCTCCAGTGCCAGATTGTCTGTTGCCATTAGCTCAGTGATCCAGCGGGTGCTGCTGCCATCTAACCACAGAGTGTTTGACCTTGTTTTCTGCCTCACAGATTTGTTTCGGATCTCTGCCTTAACGTTGACAACCCTTGCCTTGCCTAGAACTATAAGTCCAGATTCCTGTTTTTCACCTAAAGAGATACTGACCCTTGCCGGTACCTTTGTTCCACCTGTTGGATTATTGTTCACTGACCACCTTGTTGCTGACCCTGGAGTTTATATTGGCTATCGAATTATGTCACTCATCCTGTCGCTTGGTTGTGATGTCTTCACTAGCCTTTCCAAGCTCGTCTACCTCTCACCTCAGACCCACCTCTTCCAACGCTGGAAATCGCTACCTTTTGAAGTCGAATCTACAGCTGTGAATTTTTTTGGTTTTACTTCAGAGCCAGAAGACGAGACCCAAAAAAACAGTTTACACATTTCCCCTTTCTATAAACAAAACTTAACTCTTCATTCTGAGTGTGGTGGTAAATGAAGTCTGAGGTTTTCTGACCATAACAGTCATGGTACTTTTGATATTTTAAAGTAATGAAAATAGTTTCAGTGAGTATAGAATAAGTCCAACCAGCTACAGCCATCTGCTGGTCAGTAATCTGTATCGAAAAACTTTTTTTTTTTGCTTCTTTTGAGATGAGGGGGGCACCTACATCAAAGCTGCTTAATAACATTACACAGTTAAAGCTTTTGGGAGGAAAAATCTTTGATACTCTTCTTGTGAGAGTAGTCACCATCACTGCACACAGTCATAACCTCTTGTTCTAAAACGTCCTCTCTCTGAAAACATCTTCGACGGAAGAAATACATAAAGCAGTAACCCAAAGCCATGTCATTTTAACACCCAAAACCGAACATGTAAAACTCCTTGACGTCCTGCCAGCAGGATGTTGCATATTTCACAACAACTCAGCCTCCCTTTCTGTGTATCTACACATGTTATACCCCATTGAGATTCTAATGGTTTATGCCATTTCAGGATACAATCATAACTGTAAACACTTATGTGAAACCAGTCACAAATACAAAAAAATATGCAACTCACCTATGAAGCTTCACAGTATTCCAAGAACAGATACAACTCAGCAAAAATGGTCCTGTTACGTTGGCAAGTTAATGTATTCTAGTAAAACGGTTCACAACAAGTCTTGCATCCCTAAAGATACAGTCGGCTGCAAACTTTCTAAATTTTTGTCAGACCATACCTCTACTCCATATGGTTCAAGGACAGCTTTAAATTTGCTTTAGGTATGACTATTTTTAGGTGAAAATTGCAGAAATTTTAAGGGAATGATTTCATCAAGCGCTACAATGCAGGGTGGGGGATCATTTTACTGACTAATACGCAACTAAAACTTGAGCTTTAAACAAATCTGAACTAAGAGAATCTACTGTAGGATTAAGCTGTATGTGTCGTCCAACTTCACCATTGCCAAAGCTTTCGAATTTTCTCAAGACAGTGTTACTTCTCTGGTGCAAGAATATGCAGTATCTAAGACATTTAGACACTCGCATACAAACACGCTTACATTACAAAAGCAACTTTAGACCACTGGCTCATTAGGCATTACATTGGAGGAAACTTGATGTATATCATGACACAAGAGTCATGCTCATGTACCTAAATTTATAAAAAAGCCTGATATGTTCACATATATAGTCAATGGCTAGGATACATTAAAACTCTTAAACGGTTTGTCATTGGCGGTGTAATCTAAATTCAAACACTCTGACAGCATAAAAACATAACTGTATTTACAATGCTGATAACACAAAGTAGGACTGCAATAACAAAAGACCCCAAAGAAGATCTCCTATCTGAGCCTTATTGGAGGAAAGCATCTTCCTAGCAGTGTTAAGCACATTTTCACCATGTCAGGGATTTCTGGACAGAAAAAAAAAATAGCCTTTTGCTCCTCAAGAGCACAGCAGTTAACTTTATCTGTCAGAAACACAAGACCGAGGGGAAGTTGAGAGCTTGATCCTGGACTAAAACGGAAGCGGAGACAGATTTTTCAGCTGATGAAAGGGAATGCTTTAATACCTGATGGTGCTAACTCTCTGTAATTGACCCCTTATGACAGCCCTCTAAGAGGATGGTCTTCGGTAAATTGTAAGTGCTAACTTTTCTTGAGAGAAATGTCGAGCAGCAGAACTTAACTTGAGAGGAAATTGTGTGTGAGTAAAGAGAGAGTTTAGGAACTTATGGTTTCCTCTATAAGAGTATCAGTCTCTGTCTGTAATGTACACACAAAAAAAATCACTTTGTACTTTTCTGTGTGTACATAGTAGTCAGTAATTCAGGAACTGTTTTTTTAAAAAATCATAACATTTATTTTGTGAGAATGAACATATGTCATGTGGAAAAGCCAGTAGAACCAATATATAAATTCTAAAGTTTTAGATATCAGGACATTATTAACAAGGATGATTTAAAAAAAAAAATCAATAATGATGATAATAATAATAATACACTGCATGGTCCTTAACAGGTCTTAAATTTTGGTAAATATAAATATGATACAAAAGTAATACACCCTATGATCCAATCACCTGGACAACCACCTTTAGCAGAAACATCTTGAAGTAATTATTTTCTGCATGTTATCAGTCTCTCACATTGTTGTGGAGAAACTTCAGGTCGTGTGGCTGCAAAACAAGCCCAAATCATCAGCCCTCAACCATTGCCCTTGACATTTGGTATGAGGTGTTTGTGCTGATGTGTGATTTGTGTTTTGTTTTCCTAATAAGCTTATTATAGAGATCATATCTCCCTGTCTGGTGCTCATTTAATTCCCGTAAATTTTACTAATCAGTCAGTTCAAATTAAATTAGGATTTAAATGGGCTTGTATGAAATTACTTATTGTGTATTGGAGAAAAAGAGAACGAGTCTGAGAAATGTACCCTTCATAGCTAACTTTGCATTGTAAATTGCTACTAAAATATGTGATTTATTTATATTTTCATAATGTAGAGCTGTGTTGTCAGTAGTAGCTCTTTCCCATGAAGTCCGCTTATCTGGCTACAGTTAGGGTTCATGTTTTAGTTGTAAACATCAGCATAAGTGCAAGTGATCTAGTTAAAACTGTATTTTTTAAATTGGGGATATCTGAATGAGACACATTTCCTTGGAGCAGGAGGATCAGGTCACCACTACTGTACTCACTGTCAGAAGCAAAGGGCTTTGATTTCAGATCAAAAGAAGCTTACATAAAAAAGGGGGCCCCTAGCTGACTGACTCATCTAAATAAACACTAACTACATATCTAATTGAACTGAACATTATCCAACAGAAACAAACTGGCATTTATTACAGGAGGCAATGCAAAGACAGAACTAAGGTATACTCAGTAAATTACAAGCCTGATATTTGTGCAAATTTCTTTGAGCTTAAAAAGAAAAAGATGAGAATATATCATCTTCGCCACAAAAAAATTGACAGGTATACTTTTCTCCATTCTCTCTAAATAAATAGTTTTAGTGATTTCTTGCCTGTTTCCTCGCAGATTCTAGACTACACACATTGATGCATAACTGCTGTGTTGGCTTCCAGCTCATGATTTCTTAACTAGTGGTTATGTCCGGATTCTCAGTGCTGTCCCGCTTACCATTTGTCTCTGTATTTCCATATCAACTTGTTACTTCTTCCAGCTAGAGCTTTTTCTGAAATCAGTCCAGTCCAGCTTGGGAGAGAAAGGTTGAATGTCATGCCTCTCATCTCTGTAACAAAATGTGATATGAAGCTACACTGTAAGAAGATTGTATAACCTTAATCTCTTAATTTACACTGACTGTGGGATCAATTAACTTTTTGATAATTGCTACATATACTCTTATGGACCATTCAAACTGAATTTGTAAATGTCAACTCAATACGCCTTGTCATTGCTCAGCTCTGTAACAAAAACTAGGCAAGACGCCTTCAACAGGTTGTCAGCAGATGATAAAGATGGAAATATTTTTAACAAGCCACCATATTTCAGCAGAGAACGTATTATTTCAACCTCACTAAGCAACATGTATGTACTTAATCAGAAAGTCAAGGCAGTTCTGTGTTGGTTGTCTGCAATTACTTATTTACAGTTCAATAAAGCAATGAGGCAATGAACTGGCTTTGTGTTAATCCAAGATTAAGTCTAATGAATAGTAGATCAAGAAGGGGGATTTCATACTGCAGAGATAATAATAATGATGTATTCACTCGAGATGAATCACCCACAAAACTCATGAAGGGGCTCTGTGTGGCTGATCTCCATGTGTAGCATGCCGTTGTTATTGTAGCTCCTGTCAGTCATGCAGATTATATGGCTTCTTAAATATTTTCCTTGGTAGAAGTACTGTATGATGTTGGTCTTGAGAGATTGCAACCATCAAAGAATACAAATTGAAAGTTTTAGTTCAAAGAGGAAGTAGAGAGAGAAAGAAAGAAAATGATCAAATAGACAAAGTGTGTCCTGTGACACCGTTTGGTGATTTATCCTGTTCCCACCACACTCCCAACTAACCACATCACACTCACAGCCTTCCTGTGCGAGATCATCATCACATAATTGGTTTTAAATCAAGAGGAAGAGCCCGCTGCCCAGCATGGGCCAGGATCAATCATGGGAATCAATGACAAAACACTGAGCTAATGCTTCCCAAATCACATTTCTCAGCCAGGACGGGAGCCTGAGGAGCCAACCTCCACGAACCTGGGACAGAGGAAGGTGCTTTCGCTGTCATAAGCCCTAATTGCTTTATGTGTGATTTACTGAAGTGGTTATTTATTACATTCTCTACTGTAATATAACTCTCTGTATAAACAAACGAGAGGGTGTTATGGTAGACAAAACATTTATGCCATTATGTATGAGAGTGATGTAATCGGGGAAAAAACAGACAAGTCAGCGTTTATGTTGTGTATATACAGCCAGAATTTTTATTGTTCTTGTGATGACATTGCAAAGTAAATCCACCAAAACACAACTTCTGCTTCTGTTCCAATTGATAAAATAACATAAAATCAACATAAAACCTGCCTGAGACCTTCATCTTGTCTAAAACACATCATCATCCTGCATATACCTAAAAACTATTTGGCCAAAATGTTGCACTGTTGTTTATCCTGCATCATCATAGAGGGAAAATGTGGGAATTTTTCCATTCCCCATTCCAAAGTTTATTCCTCTCACTCTAAACTACTCTGAGGGTGTGTAAAGTAATAACACTGCAGAAAATCCTGAAGGAAATTTAGGAATCTGTGAAATTAAAATGTAGCTACTTTATATTACTTTGATCATGTATGTACTCTGTTTTAAAATACAGCACGCATAAGGACGGATAGTTAAACTCATTATCAGTGTTAATTGGGATTTGCATGCCTGTATTGTCAGCAGGTTTTTATTTTACCCAAAAGATTTACAATAGCCTGAGTTTGTCCAACCTAAATAATGCTGACCCTTGTCCTACTAACAAAGAAGAGTTACCCACACGTTTAAATTTTCTTAACCTGACCCCAACAAGCATGGATTAAGTATTAAATCACATTCATATAAAAACATTGTAAACTCTTGGAACAGCTGCTTTTTTAAATGACCAATTGATATACACATGTTCATCCACTGAAGGGAAGTTTCATCATTTCTTCACAACTTGTGTTCACTTTTGTGAAATGAACCTAACAATGTACACTTGTTTAAGTGGGAGCTGCCCCTCACTAAAAGAAAAGTCATTGCACACAAGAGTGACACTTGAACGAAAGGGTGAAGGCTGAAATTTGGCAGTGGGAAAAGGATATTTCTTTTTTGTATGAGGTTGTATTTATGAGTAGTCAGTTTTACCTGCACAAGGCAGCGGTCATAGTTCTTTCAGTTTAGAAGATCACAAAGCCATGAGAAAAGCTCATTTTTCACCATCTAAAAACTCAGAAAAAGCAAATGTTATATTGTGGATGCTCTTACTTTATACTGTGTCACTTCTGCATCAAACAGTTACAGTTACTGTTTAACATGGTCTTTGTTTTCTCGCAGTGTTGCAACCTGGACTACAATCGAACATACTGCGAACTGTGTTAAGATACAGACGTAGAGAAAATGTTTCATTTATCCAAAGATTTCCATTTCTAGTGAACTTTACAGACAAATTCAATAGTAGGTGGAATGTGTGAAATGAGTTACAAGTCTTTCAACAGTAAACTGGTCAAGCATAAATAATTAGCTTTCATATCCTAATTACCTTGAATTAAAGATGCATCCTGTTACTCAAGCCAGGACAAGACTTTAACACTTTTTTCTAAATGGCCCTTTCTTGCTCCAAAAACCCCAGAGAAGGTGAAAGTCTGGTAATTCTGCCACAGGTTCTGAAATGACCTGCCTCTTTCATTTTGCAAGTGTCTCGAATGTCTAGTCGGCTTGGGGAAGAAGGAAGAGACTAACTCTTTTTGAAACTACATCTAGTTTATTCATATTTTTCTTTAGCTGCATGGCCAAATAACCCAACCAGCAGAGAAATATTGACTCCATAAACATTTGGTTGCATTGGGTGCAAGCAGAGTAACAAAGGCCATTCCAGTAAAATGTTTAATGGGAAGCTATACAACTTACTACTTATGTCAGCCCAGTCACCACGCTGGCTCCTGCTGTATAGCTATAACTGCATCAAACAATTTCCTTTTTTTTCTTTCATTAGGTAAAATTCAAAATAATTGAAAGCACTCTTGGACTCCCCACTTCTTTGGCTTCCAGAATTCCACAATCAGGACAAGAAACAAAACAACAAGTGTAACCTAATTCTGCTCAGACATTGACATGTATAACTTTACTAATTGATATAAATATGTTATCACTGAAACAGACCTTACAGTCCTCAGTGGTAATGTGTGGGAATAGAAGTAGAGGTTTCATCTCTAAACATTTAGCTTAATGTACAACCTACCGTACATTCGACCCTGAATCTTTTCCCAATGGCCCTTAAAAAGGACTGTTCCACCTTGACAAGAGAAAGGTGAGAAAAACAAGTAACTCTTTACAATGGTCAGTTGTGACATGAGGTGACATTGATTTTGTCCTTTAAATGGGTCAAAAACCAACTGTAGGTCTTAAGTCACCAAACAACAGAGGAAAAAAAATCACTGTGAAGCATCCAGGTGTATAATTTCATCTGTCCTTGTTCTGTCAGTGGTCCCAGCTGAGGGTGATACTGGTCAGAATGTCCTGTCCTAATTACTAGTCTAGCAGGGAGGACCTCAGGCTCAGATGCACTAGTACTCTCCAAGAGCGTAAAAGAAAAAGTCCCAAGTCGCTATCTGCCCAGAAACTCGCAAACACTAACACAGTTCTAGTGTATGTACACACATACAAGCAAGGTCGTCATTCAGCAGTTTGATAAAGGTATAAATGTGAAGCGTGTGGATAAACCAAGAGCTGAACATGGATACACACACGTAAACACATATTCACAAATGCATGCAGGCCCATATGTACTGGGACTGTGAATCCTTCCAGGTCATTAGCCCCTGACTGTCAGAGTGAGGTGAGAAAGCTGGGGTGACACATTGTCTCTAGTTGTGCCAGATGTGCTGCTGACACTGCTGACGGACAAAATCAAACCCCAAATTGTTACTGTGATTTTCCTTATATTATATTTAAGCGCAAGCTTTTTGTAGAAGAGTGTATCTCTCCATGAAAGAGAGTAAATGGATATATCAGGAAAATGTAACTGCTGAAATTATGGTTATAAAATATTTTCTTGCCTCTTGCTGTGTTGAATGGCTTCATTGCCAGCAATTGTTGCATTAGCATTAAATGCTTTAAAGATCACTCATGCATAACATGATTCATTACTTTTAGCTAATTTAGATCTGTATCGCTCAGTTCCTGTTCTCCTTCACTCCCTTTTTTGTCCTGTAGCAGCCATTTGCATTTTGCAGAGTCTCGACTGTTAAATTTCATTCTGAATGACTAAAGTCAGCACTGTTCAGTGTTTATGTGCGTTCACACCCTTCAAAATTTTAATAGTTTTCAGCAGCTGAACCCTGCAGCATTTACAGTTATTCTGGAGAAGAAACAACACTCCAATTCACACTTGTCATCTCCAAACCATTGATAGTGAAAAAAAAAAACTGTTAATGACAATTAAACATCTTTAGCATTTGATAATAAGTTATGCTGTGAGAATGAGTCTACGAGTCTTTTTTCCAGTCACAAACAAAAACCTAAATCAATATTTTGGCCACTATTTGAAATCTTTTCATAAAGGTTGCATCATACACATGCATCGCAGCCAAACTTCCAATTCCATTTCCAAAATTCATCCAAAGTTCCAACACTTTATCATTTCCCAATAAAAGTGCATCTAACCACAACCCTAACAACAGTTCTATTTCAGAAATCATATTCTGTCATCCTTAACACGCTAAAAAAGGACAACCTGGATGATCACATAAGTGATGGAATGTTCGCCATGATGGCTGAAGGATTTTTAATACAAGTTATATTTAGTGCTCAAAGCTAGGTTAACATGAGTGATTATGACTCTTTTAAACAATGATAATGCAGTAAATAGTATGTACTACATGAAGGATGCAAAAGAGACATATTTACTTCATGTCGTATTTGTTGTCCAGTTTGTAAGAACAAACACTTTGTCGATCACATTTCAACACAAAGAATTCTGAGCAGTGCCAGCCTATCCTGCGGTGTCATCTACTGAGACGCACAGCCTCATAAAATCAAATTTATCCCAGCAGGTGTGAATGCAGAACGATATTTCCAAGGTGACTTCATTAGCATCAAAATGAAGAGGGGAAAAGCCAATAAAGACAGCAGGAAGGAGGAAAATAGGTGGAAGCAAGACAAAGGTACCATCTATTCTGACATTTAGCAAAATGTCAGAAGATATGAAGTAAGCTTTTCGCTTATTTTTTTGCTTTGTGATTTACTTGATTGTCTTATGTGTTGCCAACACTCACACATATTCTTTTTCAATTCAACAGGTTGTGTTCATGGGCTGCACGGTGGTGTGGCAGTTAGCACCATCACCTCACAGTTCCTGGTTCGCATCCCAGCTGGGCCTTTCTGTGTGGAGTTTGCATGTTCTCCCCATGTATGTGTGGGTTCTCTCCAGGTACTTTGGCTTCCTCCCATCCCCCCAAAACATGCATGTTTGGTTAATTTACGCTAATTTAACCGGGAATCAAATCTGGAACCCTCTTGCTTTGTCATGTCATTAGTTAATATCTTTCTGTTTAATTTTTAGTGCCTAACATTGTCTTATTTTATGGGCAATATTTCACAAATGTTTGTTTTTGTAACAGCGCTATCAATGCTGTACTGATGCCACATTGAATTAAAATCTGGAATGAGAAATTCTAACTCCTGACTGGTATAAAAATTAAGAACACAAATTAAAAGTCAGATTTCCTTTGGTATAAAACGTTAAAACCATCGTTAGCACCTTATTTCTTAAGTGAAATATGTAACTAATGGCATAATTTGATGTTAATAAAGAAAAAATGAAGGTCAAAAGAGTTTCACCTTCTCACTTCTGAGGTAGAGGAGAATATCTTAGAAAAAGATCATGAAAAAAGGGGTTGGATAACACTGTAAACTGTCATAACTTTACCCTGAAATGACTGAAAATAAATTTTCAGATGTTTTTTTCAAAGTTTTTGAGTTGGCTGTGACCTCCAACATCAATATGATCTTTTTTCATAATATTCTCCCTTTAAGCATGTATTATACTATATATATATATACATATACAATTGGTGTACAACCAAGCAAAGTTAGTCAAATGTGCAACTGCTGGTGACTACAAAACCAATACTGCAGTGCATTCAGAAAAAAAAAAGCCTTATGGACCAAAAAGTTGGCTTGGTCCTGATGCAGGACAGTGCAGGAAATGAGGGGAGTCTGCAAGGGGAAAACAGGGCCACCGGTGGAGGAAATTTGGCAAAGTTGCACTCTGAGCTTCAAGCTGCCTCCTCTGCTCTGGAGCTAAATTGGCTGGTATGAGAGGAAGGACAGCCAATTCCCCTAACCCTGAACAAATATGTCCAGCTAACTGCACTATGCTGCAAAAAGAGTCAATTTACTTTTAAAACCCTGTTAATTGTAAATAAAAGCAGAATAATTGTTTCATATATCATCTCAGCAGTCTATTTAGACTCATTGAAACAGATCTTAACTAAATAAAAAGAAGGACCATAACCTCAATCATCTGTCCTGCTCAGTTCAGGTGCTTTTTTAGAGGCTGTATTACAATGCAACTTAACCTCTTAAGAGAAAGATTGAATTACTTGTGATGCAAATTCCTAGATCGGCAGATGGGGCAGTTGAGTGACAGAGCAGAAATGCTTATGAATAGCCTGTAACCTCTATATAACAGCTTGACTTTGGTGTCATTTAATGCTTGTTAGTATCTGTGTTACTTCTCTGACATTTTAATTGATTTAGTGTGAACAGACACAAAAGTGGCGCCTGTTTTTTACACTTTCAGGTTTATCAGGTTTGGAACCAGATAAACATCTGTTCACAAGACACATGTGTAATAACATGTGTATGGCAGCTGTGGCAACACCACCTTAAAAACTGGATTTGTAACTAAATGTATTTGTGAAAATATTCTGAGAAGAGGTACAGTGACCCCTCACAGCACCATGTGTGGCTGTAAAGACAATTATAAATCCATGAAACGTTCCAAAGATGGTCATCACTTGAACACAAAGTTAGCACAAACCCTTTTCCTGTCTGCAACAGGGAGGGCTGCAAGCTGCAGGGCTGGCCGACCCTTCCTCACAATATCATGAGTGCCCATAAATTTGTTACAAAATCTAGCTGTTCAGTCATTCAAAAATAGCAAAGGTTGGTAAATACGCCAAAACCTAAAGAGTTACAGCTGAGAGAATACGTCTGATACAGCAAACTCAAAATCTGTCTGATAATATCATATGGCATCAGACAACATGTCTCCGTTTCTTACAATAGCAGAGGGGATTCGGTTGAGCTTCTAAAAGCCTTTTACTTTGCACAAGTAAAAAAAAAATCTGATTGGAGGGACACTATCAGTAAAGCAGCAATATAATGCTTTGGGAAATATAAACAAACTGTATCAAAATTAAATGGAGTTCATTTTTTTATTAACCCAGAGAAGGCATTGCTGCCCCTAACGGCCCATCTGAGGATACCAGTGGCTTTTGGTATCTCTTTACAGTATACTTTATTCTCTCTGAAACAATAAATTTGTGATTTTGGTTGTAAGAACTTCTTCACACCCATCTCTCACCTCCCAAAAAACAATCAACAGCGACCCTCCTGAGAAACACTTACTTAGTGTATTACTCCACACTGACATGTGGAGTTATACACAAACCAGTGAGGTGTGTGTCTTTCTCTCTGGCATTTGTCAGGTGGAATTAAAGAGCAAACTGCTCACTAGAGGGATTGATGACACATGAGGATGTTTAATTAATTTTTGAAAGCAGCTAAGCATAGCAGTGTGGCAGGATGGGCCAGGCTGCTGGAGCAACAGGGGAAGGAGCAAAAAAGAAGTGAAAAGAAGGGGACTGGAGTGACTGATTTGAAGGTATTGAAGCTTTTTTTGCCACAGAACAACAACATCATTTATTTGGAGTGTCTCTGGTCGTCTGATGCATAGGGCCTACATTCCAATATTCACTCTACTTTTAGCTCTGGTTTGGTTTCAACTTGTACCTGTGGGAAATATACTGAACAGTATCATCCAACATTTAAGAGTGGATACAGCTAAGAGACCACTAAAAAACCCTATTGATTTTCTACTGAGAATTTGGACTTAAATGTCTTTTCTATTTCATTTTCCTGGTGGGAATTTTCAGCTTCAGTGAATGCAACGAAAAGGAAGGTGAGGAAAATCCAAGCATGCAGTGAGAGATTGAAGGAAACGAGGGAAAGAGAAAAAGGAAGCACGGACATTTGCTTCAATGAGAAATCAAGAAAAAAGGGGGGAGTGATGAAACAAAAAGAAAAAGAATGTAAAAATCCCTCATGACCAGCAGAACTGACTCTGTGGTGTGGCAAATGATTTTTTTCTGCAGGAAGCATTTTCATTTGTGTGCACACACAGCATAAAACTACTGCAGGGGAGTTGGAACCGTTTTCGTGTCTATGTGTGTAGATATGCTGGCTTGTTGGCTTGTGAGGACAAATTTGTATATGTGTGTAACCTTTTGCAGTATAAACACTGACCATGTCAGGAGCAAAATTCCTTATAGGGACCAAAAAATGCTCATTATGATGTAAAACATGATTGTTGGAGCCCTGGTTATGGTTTGGATGCGAATAAAGATTAATTTCAGGTTGGGCATACATGGTTAAGATTAGCATTACACTGTCCAAAATTAATGGAATTAGGTGCAAAGTCCTCATCAGCATAGCTGCACAAGTTGGTGTGTGTGCTGCAGTGCTGGCTTGCAGTCCCAGAAAAGGGGGTGCAACAAATACAAGCGAAAATGAATCCAGTGTTTTCTAAGAGAAGTTTTTAGAAGAAAAGATTTTGCCACATGCTATTACACACATTGTTATAGTACGTATTGTCCAATAAATAACCAGTAAGCATTTGTCAGAGCCGCTATTATATTTTTACCAAAACATAACTGCTAAAACTGTTCAACAGTACATAAACTTCATTCTCTTCAGGCTGATATTTTCAAAATGTGTCTTGATTTAGTTAAAAACATGAGAATAGACACATGGGACCCAGGTTAGTGGAAAAGAAAAGGTTACAGAAGCCTTTAAAGCTAGAGCACAATAAAACACAAAATCATTGGATATCAGAGCAAGCGCCGCTCAAGTTCATAAGGTAAAAGCATAACAGAGCACAACATTCAGCGGGTGGGAAAAACTAGTCTTTTCTTAATAATTTTTTCTTGACCTTGCTTCAAAACACCGATGAGAATCCAAATATCCTTAACACTGAGCTGTGTCTGCAGAAAAAAACCCATTAATGTGGCCCTAGCACACTGTTTCACAGAGGCTATATTATACATGTAAGTATAATTAAATATAAAGTACTATTTAATCATCAAGGTTAGTGATTAAAAAATGGGAAGAAAAAAAACACAAAATGAAATTATACTGTTCACACATTCTGCTTACTCTCACCCTCCTGTCCTCATGTAATTTACACAAATCACAGTTAGTGAAATTATGTGAAATGCTAAGGAAGACAATAAAGGAAATACTCCAGCTCCTTTCCTTAGCATTTAGAGAATTTAACCAGCTCTTATCATGGCTGCTACTTAGATCATGTCACTCATTTAGGAATCTTCCTAAGCAAAAAAGAATATTTGAAGATATTTGGGGTTAATTTCAATAGCTTTTTTTATTCCTTGCGAACCTTCCTGACTGAGTGAAATGACTCGGAAGTATTGAACTGGCAGCTGAGATAAGACCCATTCCAATTTCCTAAAGACTAAGGGAGGGAGCTTCAGTTCTTTTCTTGGACATAATAGTAGCTCGCTTGTTTGAGGGTACAAGATAAGGGTACAAGAAGTTCCTTTTGCATAAAAAAGCTATAACATCCATATATATATCTTTTTTAAGCTCTGGGAGACATTTAAGGTGATAATAAATTGTTTAAACAGTGCAAGAAAAATGTATAAAAAAAACATGCCTTGAGCACTTTAATAAGGAGAAATAATTAAGCCTAAGAACAAAACAAAAGACCATCCCAGCATAAACTTATATATTATTGGTAATGAATCAAATAGATGCATCACTTGTCTTAACCACCATTTTAGCAATAAATTCTCCAATAACACGCCTCATCTCCAACAAATCATTGTTTATTTGTAAATTAATTAGTTTTACAGCAAAATGACGGAGAAGATTATGGCAGTTCAATATACAATATGCACTGCAGAAAAAAGGCGCATTTGGACAGAGAGTTCTAAGAACGTAGTCCTAAGAACTGTCCACCTTGAATTTAGTTTTGCATTTGCACACAAGACGGGGACCTTGGTCGGGACTGATGTGACGCAACCGTCTGCGACAGTGACGCGTTACTGTAGCGCCACATTCAACAACAAAACCCGCAAAAAGTAAGGAGAGAGGAAAACAAAACAACAGCACCAAGAAGCTAACATGGTGAGCGAGGAGGCCACCGTGTTTATGGTCTACATGACGGCAATATTAATCATGGACGATCACATCAGGCGTCTAACATCGAGGCTGGAAGAGCAAACAGCGAGAGTCAGGAGACGAAGAATCGAGCAGCGGGCGATACTTCTTCGTTTCATGAAGGAAAGAAGGAGAGCAGAGCACCGCAGACAAAGGAGACGACGTGTAAGATTAACTTATTAAACATGTGCCGGTTGTGTCCGTGTCGTATGAGTAAATATTTCAGACAAGGGGCGTAGCTACAATCCACCAAACATCTATGTCATATGTGTTCCTATGGAACCCAGAAAAGACCCCGCCTCGGAGAAGGAGCTAAAATGGTGATAGGAACTGAGGGCCGCGGTCCCGAGTTCCTATATGTCCGAATGCGCAAAAAACGGCCTAGTTCCTGAAAAGGTTATAGGAACTGCAAAAGGTTCCTAAAGTGGGAACGCGCCTATTGTGAACATTTCTTGAAGTTTTGCACTTCAGTGTCACTATTTGTGCATTATGCTTCACTTGCTGTACAGCAGTAAGTGATCCTATTAATGTGATTTAATCTCATCACTTTTTGATACTTGCATAAGAAAAAACACCAAGAAAAGTAGATTTTTTTTTAATAAGGTAAGGGATAGGGGGTCTGATATGAACACTGAGCCTGGTCTCTGCCTCAGGCCTTTAACCTGAACAATGATGATTAAAATGTGAAAGAGCCATTGATATATATTTCATTGAGTCTTTCTTTGCTCATCATATAAACTGTTAAGAGCCGTGTATACCTATTAAAAAAAATAAGTATATTATCTTTGAGTTTCACCTCTCTAGGAAACTAATTCACTGGATTTTAGTGATAAGTTCCAATCTCTAACTATGTTCTTCCACATGCAGAGCTCTTATGAAAGAAGAATATCTTTGTTATTCATTAAAATGATGGATCTTCTGTTTTGTTTGTGATATTCCATAAATAGTACTTATGCTATACACTCCCCACATACTTAAGATGTGGAACATGGACCATGGACCACGCGTACACACAAACACTTACACACACAGGAACACACAGTTGGCAGCTCTGCCAGGAGGCTTCGAATCGCTCCATCCTCCTGTATAGCTTTATTTGTTTTGTCATGAAAGCAAATTTCTGAAAATTGACACTTGCCGTAACGAGCATCTGTTTTCACCATCTGTGAGTTATGCAAATGAAGCCAATGAATATTCAGACAGGACTCAGTTTAGAGGCACAAGTCCTCAGGCTTGCTTACAGTTGATGGAGAGAATCGGGTGGACCAGCGGGACAGGTGGGTGGAAAAAAAGGAAATAAATCTCTCTACGGCCTCTCTTCACTACCCATCCTTTCACTTTCAGTTAAAGCAGACATATGCTGAATGAAAGCTCTGCTAATTTGGAACAATTTATCAACTGACAGACATGTCTGCTTTATTACTACATAGCTGGGGACATCTGATATACCTGTACTGCGTATTGAACAATTTATACCCATTTCTTTCCAATTTTATTTCTGTTCTCTTTTTCTGCCCATTTCCTATTTCTCTCTTTACTCTCAAAATTGTCTCTTCCCCTTGCTTTACTCTTAATTTTCAATTTCTTCTCTGTGTTTTGCTTTGGTAATTTACATCCTTTTTTAAACAATAAAAATGTCTCTGTTTTCCTCGTTTTTTAATCACCTTTAATTCAGTCTCTGCATCTTTCTTCTTTTTACCCTTTCACTTGATTTCCATTTTTCCACCTATCCTCCTCTTCATTTTCTCCCTACAGCGAGGGCATTCCATGAATAATTCAAAGACATCGCAGGATGATAATAGGAAATTAGAGTTGAGACTGTGCAGAGCTTGTGTGTGTGTGTGTGTCAGATTAGTGGATTCACTCTGGCCAGGAGGCAACTGTAAAGGGCTCTTTATCCATATAAATTATGTCAATAAAGTGACAGTTATGTTTGAAGTTGCAAAGTAAGGACAAGTGACAGTTGATTCAGTTCAATCTTCGGATGATAAAGTAATGATTACAATTCAGTTGTTATATCAACATTATCTTCGCCCACCATTAGAGCCATCAGTCAAAACTCATTTCAACAAGAAAGAGACGCCCTCTGTTGCCTTCTGGTGTCAGCAGATAGCAGTTTCACCTGAGAAGCCGCGTCATACCAATTCAATTCATGCTGCAGAATAAGAACGGCTCACCTTAAGCCAAGTTCATGCTGCTGTTCATGCTTGTTCGGACAACACGACGTATCTTTTAACACGACTGATTTGTGCAAGGGGTTTTTCAGCAGAAACCCCTGATTTGTCTGATATTTAAAGCAGTTTGATATTTAAAGCAGTTCCAGCTGTCATGCAGACAAGTCTTTCTCTCATCAGTAATGTTACACTGTACACATAACAAGCCACTGCTGGTTATTCAGTCTTCAGTCAAGAGGTTTTCACAAGACAACTGTCTCTATGTTTCCTCCTTCTTGGGTCTTTTATAGTACTGCATATGGATGTTCTCGCCAAAGTTTAACAAAATATCTCTTCAGTTTCCTGAGCAGCTTGTAGTTTCATCACCATTGTCCCCGTCATATCAAAGCCAAAAATGGCCATGCCTGAACAGATTTTTAAATGTCATTATCTCAAAGTAGCAACCCTATAATCAGTCATCTCTTAATAATTGATAATCAGTTGACTACAACATTATGTCGAGATAACAAGGATTGTTTTGTTGAGAAAATTAATTATCATATTTAGTTGCTTCAGCTTATTAAAGTTTTATGCATAACTTAGAATTACACATGCATGCATTGACATAGTGTCATACATCCTCCCAACTGTCATGGCAGCAATACTGAACAAGGAAATTAGGTGATAACACAGGAGCCACTCGTTTTACAGCTCACTTTAATCCCTTTGTGATCTTGATGAAACAAAGCTTGTTTTCCTGTGATAACAACTTAGTATATGTTGTGGTTTAGAGAAACGTAAAAGTCAGATTTTGAGAAAAGGAGATAAATTTAATTGTGACATGAAAACGAGCTCTGTTGTTTCAAGATAACAGAATAAACAACTAGTGGTCTCGAGATAACTGCATCAGAATCAATTACTGCGGGCAAGACTGCTCGTGGTTTTCGCACCATCATTTTTAATAAATGTCTGTTTTCCCGGTTTCACCGTGACTTTTGCTCTTTCGTTGACTGTAGCTTCTCGCTCTCTCACTCGACACTCCTCCTCCTCAAACGCACTTTAGTTGGAGATAGCGACCCTCACAAATGATGTTATGTCTACATACCTTTGTAGCTTTCACACACAGCGATTGATGTCTGATCACACATCAGATCTGAATGGTGATCTTGACTTAAACCAGAACTTTCTATCATGAAGATTATAAGTACAGTAAAATTTAAATCGCAAAATCTGTGTCTGTTTACGCCCTCTTCTCATCCAATTGGCATATATATTCTGGGATGCAACTATAGGTCTAAATATTCACAACCAGGAGCTTTGAAAGGAGTAAAATGACACTGGCTGAAGTTGACTGTACAGGAAGGTATGGAGATTAATAGATCTAGGAAAATGCTTGACTGAACCAAAATCTACAAAGGCACTGGGGCAGGACACAGGGTCCCAATCTCACCAAAACATTTGTAACTGGTATATTAGGTCAAGCTTGCAGTGATATGACAATCAATAGTTAGACATTGTGTGATTGCAACAGCGTTAACCTGACAATGATAAGGACCATGACCTATAAATAGTATCATGTGGAATGCTAACTATGTACTTTATAACGTTAAAAAAAAAAATCAACAAAAGTGTACATTGACATGTATCGAGAAGTTAAACGCTGACGTGATAGAGACTTTGAGCATTTAATGTGAGATGTAAACTGTGTCTGCATTCAGAAATGAGTCAAGAAATCTGAGTTATTTTACAATTTTTGAGCCTCTGTTTTGAAAAAAGGATTTTTATGCTGTGGATTAATGTAGATATTCTGCGTTCTGCTGTGAGATCAGGTTGAAACCATCTTTTTGAGAGTCAGTGGTTGGAACTAGCATTGATAGGTTCATCTCTACAGACATAAAACAGTACAGAGTGTTCACACGGGAATCCTTTTGTACACTTCTCATTCTGCACATATGAGCTGTCGTGATTCTATGTGTGCCCTTAGAAGGTCAGTGTTGTATTTTTAAGCCACATTTCATCTCGAGCTCTGCTCTTATTTCCCTGCACCCAAAAAAGGGTGGAACGTCAAACCTCATTCAGCTAGTCCCTCTGCAATGCTGATCCAGCACTTTCTTTATGGCTCTGAAGTAATCTTGGGTCACATCAATCCCTCTTTCTGAGGCTTTTTTCTACGCCTGTGAAAACATGTCGTAAACTGTGTCTTTGAGGTGAAAACAGGGCTGACTTAGGTCTTGGTCAAAATAATGATTCAGTCCAACACCGAGACCTGCATAGCTGCTCAGGCCTTTTAGCTCACTTTTTATCACTGACTGTTGCATTTGACACTTTTTGACACAGTTTCCTAAGGCCTTAACTACACGTAGATTCAAAAGGTTGACATTTCCAAAAAAAATAAATAAATACAAACAAATCGTGCTACTTCTGTGGAGATTCATAGTTTATTTTTTAAAACTTACACACAGATGATTTGGAACAACTGGTGAGCAATGGCTTCTGCTAAAGCTGCAGAAAAAAATAAAGAGACCGTTATAAGATGGCTAAGGTTTTTTTAACACTCAGTCATACAAAGCTTGCAGAGTGGAGTCCTAAAATAGAAATATAGTCAGAAAGAGCATTATAAATCCTCTTTAAATAGTGGAAGTGTAGAAGCACTCTCTGCATGTCATGCGGTTCTTGCTCTGAAAGTAAAAGCAGCCTTTACAGCAAGGAATGTTTTTTGTTTGGTTGCACAAGGGAGAGAAAAAAAATTGTAAGCTTCAAACAATGTGCCAGATTTTTTAATGTCACAATTATGTATATTTTAAACAGGCAAATTCAGTGATTCTTTTTAATTGTTTTTCAAAAAATAAAAGGGAAAATAATTCCCTAAACTTCTTCAATAGATGTTACTGAAAAGGTTTTACTTGTTAATCAGATTCATCATATATATTTACACCTCCCAGGCTCTGTTCTTTCAGCACCTCAGTTGACACATTCGAATGCGCGTGCCCAGAGACTTCGTTATACTTTGCTGTTTTTGTTCTCCATTATCCCACTCATTACACAGACATGGTATGACCTAAAGCAGTGAGCATGAACATTTTATGCAAGTCCCATCACACTGTGACCCTGTGCCACGACTGACAACAGTCAAGAGAAGATCCCTCAATTTTAATTGCTTTTCTGAAGTGCTATCGTTGAAAGCGTTTGTTTCGTTGTGCTTTAAGGTCCCATCGCTGTGCTCCCCTGCTCCTGCATTATGGTGACAGCAGAAAGTATCTGTTTTTACTCTCAAAACGGAAAAGAAGTTTACTCCGTTGGCTCTGTTTGAGAGCTATGGGCATGCTCAGTTACACTCCTTCAGGGCTTCATTTAACTAATTTACAGTCAAAGTTGCGCAAATCCATCCAGCTGGAGGAATCAGCAGCGCTAGCAGCTGTCAGCTGCAAGCTGGCCTTCATCCTGCGGAATCCCAGAGAAGCAGCAGCAGTGACAAGAGAGAAAGTGTGACGGAGAAACTGACAACGAGGGCACTGACACTGAAAGGTAACCCTCTGTACTTTATCATTTCCTATTTTAAGGTAGTGGTGGTGCATAAATGGAGAAATAGGAAAAGATCAGTATTTTTATTGCTGATAGCAAGAAACTAGAAACACTGACAGTTTGAATTATTAAAAGCTGCTGAATCTCTTGATTCACACAGGGCAGACATGAAGAAGTAATGATTTCATTACTGCAAAATTGATTTATTTCTTTATTTTTTATTTCAGTAGATTGACCAGAAATGTAAAGGTTTTCAGTGCAAAAATAAAAGCGAACTAAAATATAGATTATAACCTATTTATAATATATAAGCAACTCTGGACAATTTCATACCTACTGTGCACCTTTATGACAACCTGACAAGCCAGATGGTTGTTTATGTAGAACCATATGGGAAGTCTTCTGTAGAAACCATTTAGAAAACTGCAGACACTTTCACTTTAAATACTTAATCTGTGACTTGATAAAGCAATCATTACCTTCAATTATGAGTTTAGAACCAATCAGGTCATTCGCCTCAGAATGTGTAATAGCCAAAGAAAGTTTGTCCACAGCACAAAAACCTAGCAGTGTCACAGTTAAAGCGCTAACACTGAGAGACTGCAATGCTTTATTTTACCTATTGCTTCACGTAGGGTGGCATTCACATGACCTGATGGCAAACACAACAAGTTTTTTTTCTTTTAATTTCTAACTCTAACCTGTACTTTCAAATGCCTAAACCCAACTAATCCCAAGTGAGAAAGAATCAGAAAAGTGATACAACTAGGAGGATTTTGGGTCAGATGCAGCTCAACCCCAGTCTACAAAGTAATGCTGCCAGCTACCCTGTCCTAGCTATCTATAAGTGGTTTTCAGCATCTTAAACTGGCAAACACGATTTTCACAACAGTTTGAGTTAATATAAAACAAAGGCAGGTCACAAGTTCCTAAAAAGGATGTTTTGGCTCTTGTGGCCTCTAAGGATAGCTTGACAGGAGAGGGATCGGAGAAAGAGGAGAACAACACGCAGCAAAGGGCCACGAGCCATAACTCAAACCTGGACGGCTATATCGACAAGCTGCAGTCTATGTACATGGGGCACTCGCTTAACAAGTTGAGCTATCTGGCGCCCCCATGTTTTGATTTTAAAAGGGAAATGTAGATATACAACAATTTTGGACAAGTCAATATCAGGCAGCGTAGAGGCAAATGTTACTAGATCTCAAATGTATCTTATTATTTTCCAGTATTGTTATTATTATCATTATCGTCATCATCATTACTATCATTACTATTATTCACTATTGCAAGACTGTCCTGAAAAAGACATCTGTAATGCCAAGACTGATGCTTTTTCAGCCATAATCTTAAAATTAACCTACTACCGACAACCTTTTTTTTATCAATTTACAACCTGAAAATCTTTAAGGTCTTTAAGGTTTGACTTTCCTTTACTGCCCTAGTGGAATCCTTCAGTACGTGACATAGTAAAAAGTGTATAAACTATTAACGACGAGCAACAGAGCTGGTTGTCTACACAAGTGCAAAGTGAAAATGCTGGAATTTTCTCACGCTAAGAGAAATCCCTTAATGCATCTGAAATATTTGTGATTTATCTTGGAAAATATTCTAATGTAAAAATATGTTAAAGGTAATATTTCAGTATCCATAACAGGCATAACTGTTAAAATGACTGCAGACAGCAAACACTAAGGAGTGAAGCTTAAACATTTTATTTGCATGGTTGCTTGAATGAGCAGTTTGTGGTGTCACTGTAAGAAAAATACAACATACCTGTGAATTCAAATGTGTCTTACAGAATGTTGAAATAGCTCCTCGTTGGGTGAAGTGCAACAATCTACAGCGTGTCTCCAAATGGACATGTGTACCTGGAAATCAAAGATGCCCTGTCATCACACAAGACCATGAATTCTGACAAGCGGCTCATAACTGTCATGTTTCTCTTCACTGCTTTTCTTTTAGTTTTCTTTTTACTTTGATGCCTCCGCTAAGCCCTGAGAGAACCAAACACCGTCTCAGGATGATGACATCACAGTGAAGCATGTTAGAGACATCTGTCAGAAAACAAGGTTTTGGCTTCAGGGTAAGAACACACACGCACACACACACACACACAAAAACACGGTCGGTCGAGACTTCAGGTAAAGGAAAGAGCAATTCTTCCTACTTCAGAGCCAGTGTCTCACCTTTTTTTTCCGTACACACACACTCAAGGCATTTTCTCTTTTTTTCTCTAATTCTAAATTTCACTCAGCTTTACGTCCTCAGGGAAAGGAAGTTATATGATGCCCATAACAAACCCTGCATGAGTCTCTCATGTCTGCATATCTACCTCTGTCTCATAAAGCTCTGGACAGCACTGATAGAGAGATGGGAGTCACTGCAGACCTGCTGGCTGCACTCATAAAGAAAGCTGGCAGCACAACCTCCTCACAGTCACAAAGCTATAATTTAAACACATTTGTCTCAAACCTGCAGTACTGCACTGCTATCACAAGTACAAGCTAAATTAACATCAGCAGAGAAGTGTAAAGAGATCAAATACCAAATGTATAAAAAGGTTGATTTCATGTCATTATTTTTGGGGTAGATCACAGCTGCCAGTGTTGTTGTGGGGTACTAGAAAGTGGCAAAAATGGACGAATCGTTAACAAAGGGGAAATGCCATGGCTAAAACTGCATCTTAACAGTAGCTTTTGCATTTTACTTTTAATGTCAGCTAGGTTTACTCTGTGGTAAGACCTTAAGAGGGTTCCTCTATTTAAAACTATGCCTCCATCCTTGAGTTATGCTGTGATTTGTTTAGCAATTTGTTTCAGTTGTTCAAAATTCAAATGAATTCACTCCAATGTAAACAAAAAGGGTGAGGAATAAAATGTCACAGTTTTTTGTTTTTTTTAAAGCAGTGAGCAAATAAACTAAGCTGTGATTACGACTTTTGCTGCAGGCATTTTATGCCTGCAAGAAAAAAACTCATTCACGGTGGCTTCATTTTGTTAAAGTATTGTAGTAACCAAGCATTTAGTTGAAACAATAAAAAATATGAATATATTTAAAAACCCTTCATTGATTTTATCTCTGATCAGTGAAAAAGAGCAAGGAAACTGTCTCAGGACGTGGTGGTAACCTTTGTGAAAAAAACATTTGTTCTCTGGGACATGACTCTCTGGAAAAATACACGACAGTCCATCACAAGACTCACATCTGAACATTTTATTACACTAGACTGTGTTAATGTTTGGTATTAACATCTTTTGGTGGTTTTGGTGTTAGAAATACATTATGGTTTCCCTTGAAATGATGCATGCATTCAGGCATGAAGGAAGCATTTAAATGGTAGAACATAAATTTGAAGGTTGAGCTTGGAGTCCATATATATGTTGATTTAGTTTCATATCTAGCTCTTGTTTTACATGAGATTTGGGCTGTGATCTGTATTGCTGCAAAGCTTTTTTCTGTCAGTTGGGAAGGACAGCCAGCTTTATGTGTCCTGTCTCTGAACACATATCCTTCTGAACTACATAGAAACACAAATGCTATAAATGATAAGCTTCCACAGTGTCACTCAGGCTGGCTGCATACATTAAAGCTTGAGTTCTGTGAAACAGAGGAGAGTGGAGCTGATGTGGGGGGAAAAAATTAACCCACACTACAATAGTATTCACTGCCTGGTACTGCAATCATTGCAATTCATATTTACAGTGATCCTCCTTGGTTCCATCCATCTTTTAGCATTCATGTACCAAAGCTTTCAAAGTGCATCAGTACTGACCTCTGAGCCAGACATGGGAACATGCGACAGAGAGCTCCAGAAAGTGAATTCATTCTTATTTTCTCTCTTCTGCAGTCATGATTTAAACATAAAACCACCATGAGGATATTTCTGTACCAGAAAAGAGCTGAATATTCATGCATCCTTGGTCTGTCTGTCGAGGGGGAGCTCATCAAAAATGTGTCAGTAATTAATCTAATAAGCTGAAACATGATTTTACTGGACTGTACATTAAGTCTTTCCTCTCCTTTTTTTCAATATGAGTGTAGCAGAGGCAAGGGGCCTGCTTATTATTATTCAAAGCAATATTATTCATAATTTTAAATCATTAAAGCTATTAGATGAATATAGATGAGACCCATGTGAAACTGCAGACAAAAGCTGCACATCTTGGCAGGAATGAAATACACTGGGAAAAAAATATATTTATACTGGTACTGTACTTTGGATCAGCATGAAACATTTGCTAAGACAGACCCACCCTGAATCAAACTTACTTTGTAACTTAAAGCAGGAGCAATCCAGAAGCAGCTGGTAGGGTTTATTTCTAACTCTGCTCATATTTCTTGTTTGATTTAACCAAGTGTCCCTGTAATGATGCAGAAATGAGACTTGTGTCTTGCAATTTTCTTTTACAATTCTGCAGAAAATATGTCTCATTGAAGCATAAAGGTGTATTATTAAAACATGTCTGCAGTGTAGTGCTACTTTTCCCACCTGCTCGAGTTCACTGTATGTCTCACATTTCCCTCTTCATATTTTTGCTAATGTATTAAATATCATCAGCACAGTGGTGTTTAAATAAAAAGCTTCGCCCCAGGCCTACACTGAAATTAGACAAATATCCACAGTCAGCTCCTGAAGGTATTCATTATTTTGTTCTTTAATTATTCTCTTTCTTCTGACTTTTTGCTCCTTTCCCATCTTTTGCTTCCCTGTTACAGTAAAACATAATTGGACTGAAAGAATTAAACAATGTTTCATCTTTTTTTGTAAAAGCTAAGATCATTCAAACAATATTATTGGAAATATCTAATATTTTATGAATGTTTCATAAAAAAAAAAACTTGACTTGTGTATTACCATAAACCACTTGTTTATCATTTGTGTTTAAAGCAAGACTTGAACCTTAAAACTATGTGCTTCTGACTGATTTTGATGTACACTAATGTTTGTTATGCAGTCCTGCAGACTGAGATACCGCAGTTCACAACTTTTGTTTCCTGCCCTGCACAACAGTATTTTGCTTCATGGTCCCACATCACACAATAACAGTTAAATAAAAACACACTTTAGCCATGATGAATTAATCAAAATAAATTTAAAAAGAAACAACAACAAAAAAGAAGGACATTGTCACCATTACAGATAAAGTTGAAGAGAAGTAATAACTGATTAGTTCTCTTGTTCTGACAGTGAAGTTGCCAACATGCCGGTTAATGATTGTGAAAAGAGTCATGATCATTTCAGCGCTCTGGACACCTAGACCAGCCACCATGTTATTGTATGAAAAGCTGTAGGGCAGGTCTGTGACCGTGACAGAGACAAGTAGGACGTATGATAACTTTTGTGCCACAAAATAATAAACAGAATATTGAAATTTCTACCACATTATATTATCCAGAGGGTGTCCGAGTTTCTGTGCATGCACCATTTAAAAATTCACTCTTACATGTATTGTAAAAGTAAAGAAACATTTTCCTGTTTAGTTTTTCCATAATGACAGTATTAAAGGGTTAAAGTAATGTCAATACTCTCTTGACATAAAACGTTTCTTGTATAGAAAAAGGCCTTATTTTTTCTCCTATAGCCTGTAGGCAAAATGATACAACCACATATTCGATACTCTCTACATATACATATTTACCTGCAAAAAAGTCAGAGAGAAATTAGAACAGGGCAAATGCATCAGGGATACAGGAACAGGCGGATATAATATAAGACTAATTTAACAATAGTGGGGTGTATTTATAAAAGCAACTGATGAGAAATTGCAAAACTAACTGTGTCAAACCTAAACACTCTCAAACTGAATTCTTGGCAACCGAATCTGCAAACAAATCAGGACTCTAACCCAGCTTTTCATTTAATGGTTAAAAAGAATGCTTCTAATCTTTCATTGAAGCAATGTGAAAACAGTCATTCTGCTGTAAAAATCACAGCGTAAATTTTGGGCCACCTGTGGCCAAGTCGTCGGAGGGTCGCAGATTGGTGCAGATGACAAAATTTACCTCACACAGTGCTTGGGCAAAAGCATCGTATTTTTCTCTCAATTGAAGCTTCTGGACTGAATTTCATGACAGAAATTTTACAGAAAATTTACAACACAAATGTATTTATGCTTGTTGCTGTTATGGAAGTTTTTCACGCTTCCTTCCTACTACCTCTGATGAGCAGTGAAATAGAAAACTTTTCTTTTTCTGCCAGGGGGGATGCAGGATGTGGTCTTGATGATAATTAAGAAACAGGAGGTTAAAACAATTATCTTGTCTGGGTGTTAATTAATAGATAAATAGTTTTTAAAAATTAGCATGTCTGGGTGATACAAATGGTTAATGGGGATAGGAGAGTTTGTTAGTTCTGAGACATAAAATTTACCATCACATTGCTGAGCAACGTTTAACTGATGCTTTACAAACAACTTTATAAATCACTGAAAGGCCATATCAGTAGGATTATAATTCCTTCAGAAGATGGGATCTTTAATTATGAGCAGGCTGCTAGGGTTAAGACAGAACAGGTGCATGATTATCGGAAGTTTTATGTTCACCAATAAGACAGCAGGTGCTCTAGTAGTTATACACAGCTGAAAGTTAGAGACATGGTTTCAATATATGGCTAAAGACCTTTGTCTGTACATCTGTGGTAGGAATTAATGCAGAGCTGGGGCTGAGAGTAATAGACAGAGTAGAAAAGTGAGAAAGAATTTACTGAGATGACAGTTTTAGTTCAAGATTCACAAGTATTTTTTTGCAGATCTCAGCTCAGATCTTAAATCTGACAGGAGATTGACATGTACACAGAAGGCACACCAGAATAGCACCGTGTTGGAGTAAGGCTATTTTCTGACTGGAAGAAATTATTTCTGGGTATATTTTGTGTTTCCTTGTATCCGTGTCATATCAGGCAGTCATTAATACAGTCCCATATTATGAAAATGAAAAAAACAAAACTACCATGAAGGTTAATATTCACTTCCCTTTCATCGCACACATGTTGAATATGATTGGGAGCGCTCTGTATGTTTGCTCTGACATGAAAATGGCCACAAACTTTTCAATAAAAAAATTATGTGACAAAGAGCTGCGCTTGACATTACTTTCAAACTCACATATTAGAGCTGGTGAGCAAATTTGTTTATTGCTTGTAACTGAATTTCAGTTAGAATTCTAATAAGTTTGATGGCCACTAATAAACAGGCTTTATCAATTCTAAGCATTTCAAACTTGAAGTGGTTCAAAATATTTTACAGTGCGGTTCATTTTCTCGCCTCGCTCCTATTTATATTTACAGCAGGACTCCAGCAGCTCCATTACTGCAGGTCAAGGCACTGTGCTGGGAAATGGAGATTAACTCCAGCAATTAGAAAAGTGAAAATTCCCTGGCAATGTTTATTATCCTGCCCTCAGTCTTGTTCTGGGGATCAGCCGGTGAAATATGGATGTACATTCAATATTTAACGTAGGGACATCAAAGTGGGCGATAGCCTCAGTACAGGGAAAAAAGAGGAGGCGTCTTTATCCAACAATGTGAACCAACATTACTCTTGTGAGCACCAAAACTACGCAATTTCATATGCATTACGGTCATTGTATTGTCTTTTCTCAGGCCATCAAATTTATTTAACATTTGTAAATCATGATCTGGTTTTCAATCTGCATACTATCTGAGAGTAATAAAAACCCAGCAGATAAGAGACTTTCCTTGAGAAACTGCCAACCTGTTGAAGACAACAAATTTCATACAAAGAGATGTTCAATACAAAAGGACTAATTATGTACCTTTGGTAGGAACTGTTTTGCCAGTTAATATTGAATGTTACAACCCTTTCTTAAATAGTTTTCCATAAAATTTGTTTTCTCAGGAAATTCCATAATGTGTTGCTGGCTGGATTATGGGTTTTTTTGTGCTACATGTATGTAGCTCACAGATTTGTGCCTGACACCTGTGTCTGGTTGGGTCATGATATTGCCATTATGGAGAATTCCAACTGGTAAGATAAAATTGTTTGTGTCTGTGGCTCCTGATCGGTTAAATAAGGTTTGTTGTAAATTGTTAAATGTGGGAGGAACCATGTGTTGATGGTTTAGTTTCATATGCAAGTTAAATTTGCATTAAAAGGCTGCCCTCAAAATAAGTTATTTATAGTACAAAAATTTTCAATACGGTTTAGTCTTTTTGACTGCCTTTAATAAATCTCAGACTGAAGAGCGACTTTTAGAAATAACTTTGATAAGTGAACTCATCTGCGACCAAAAACTTCTAAAGATAAAATGGACACAGCTCTCACGAGTACTAGGCTGTGTTTTTAGAAGTTACTTTTAGCTACAGGAGATTTTGTCGGTAAAGATTTAAATAATCTTCTCTCCTGATGTAGATTATCATGATTCAAGGTGCTTTGGAAAAGTGCATGAAAAAAAAAGGCAGAAAAATTCTATAAAATGACAAATTTTGAGGATTTTCTCATTCACATCACAAACTAAAGATGTGAAATGTGGCCCCCAGCAGTGCAGATTCTTTAAAATTACAGTTTTGATGAATGGACGTTCTATATCCTGATGTGTGGCAACAATTTGTGGTTTGTATAATGTTGCTCTGTATATTTGTGGATTACACTACAGAGGTTAACGAGTTTCTCTTTATTTCTGGTTTGGTGTTCCTCCCCCTCCATCATATTCCATTTTTCTGCATTTACTAACATCCTTTGAAAGTACAGTGATAAAACAGTTCCACATATTCCTGGAGGAGTGATAACTTGAAAGGAAATGCTTTAAGGCACACAATACTCTCACAGTTTTGTTTTATTCCAGTGTGAAAGATAAACTCAATTCTAAAATGCATTTGATTTTTTTTTTTTTCCACATTCTTATTTATTGATCAAATTTTGCCTCTGTTTACATTTCCTTTACTTTTTCATATTCAGGGCAGAATTTTTTTCAACCCCGACTATAAATACAAGCTTCCAAACTTATATGAGCAGTCTTTTTTGTGTCACTTCGTACTTTTACATTCATTCATTTGACAAGTGCTTTTATACAAAGTCACAGTTCACTATACATGCAAAAAAACTAAGGTTTCCTTTACTTACTAAAGCAAATCTCAAGTGACTTTTTTAAAAGCCACAAAAGATTAAATATGAATCAAACAAGTTTCCATGACCAATCAGATGGCCGCAGCTGAGGCTACCGTACTCATAATATATTGCCCAAACACTAAACAAACCAGCAGAAAAATACAAGAACTGCAGTGAACATCAACAAGAGGAAAAGGGAAAGCTCTGCTTTAGGAATTACTCTCAAGTCTGGGAATATCTGGGATAACATATGATTCCATTTGTTTCAGTTCACCCTCACAGAGCAGCAGATATTTGCAACAGAAATCCAACTAATGAGAAGCAACATTCAAGCTTCAGACTACTTCAGTGACAGTGAACAAAGAGAACTGATAACCTGCCAAGTAAGTGCTGGGTTTTCATGGTGTTCAGAGAAGAGGTGTTCTCAGCAAAGAGAGGACAACACTTTCTACCTTTGAGCCCTTTTTATTGCAGGAACAGCCGAGCCAAATTAGAACCAACAAAATCAATTCTGGTTGAGTTCTGTTCGGGTGTTTTAATTAACCTGAATGCCTTTATTATCAGCACCTGTGTTTGGGAAGTCGAGATGTCATTTGAGGCTAAATGTGTAAAAGGCAAGCTATTTTCCACTGCAAAGCACTCTTGAATAACATTTTTATGAAAAGATATGGTAAATAAACTTCAGTTTGTCAAAATCGACCCCCTAGATCATCTACTGCACTTTTCACTAATCTCTCATGGCTCAAAGGCTCTTTTTTTGTGATGGTTGATATCTTGCTCATCTGGTTTAATTGTGTTAGTTTGTGTGTCAGTCACTTTGAACAAGATCAAATTCCAAAATTTTGTAATGAAAAGTAATGGAATGTATTTGAATGTCTGTATCTCTGAAGAAATGGGATCTATGTAAATAACCTTATATAGAGATGCATGTTACCTTAATTTGATTGGTTGTCATAATAATCAATATTTCAGCATGTTAGAGAGTTCTGTGGTGCTCAAAACATCTGCAGCTACTGTTGTCATCAGCTCCGTGTGTGTGTGTGTGTGTGTGTGTGTGTGTGTGTGTGTGTGTGTGTGTGTGTGTGTGTGTGTGTGTGTGTGTGTGTGTGTGTGTGTGTGTGTGGTAGGGTGGCAGATCCAGGCCCTATCACCCAGCTACAGCAAGCAAAACATGAAATCAGTTTTCTCAATTACTTCTTTCCAGTTTCTCTGCTCAAGCATCCACAAAATGTGAGGCATCCTGACAGTTTAAACAACCTGCAGTCAGCTGCAACAGTCATGCTAGAGTCTGCATCAGTGTCACTGCAGGTGTCACTTTTTTTTCTCAAGACAGAGGAGCAAAAAGCAATTAACACCGCCTTACACCTGCAAAGTATCCAAAAATGCAGACCAATCTAGAAGGGTACTCACGAAAAGTGTTTGGTAAAGGGCAGGGATTAAAAACAAAGACATTTGGCAGTTTATTGGATGAAACACTTGTCCTTCATCATATATCACAAGTTAACTTAAACTTATCAGATCAGCAAGTAGAAGCAGTAGTTTTTTGCTATAACACCTACAGCCGATTCCTCTGAAATTTAAAAGCTTTTATGTTTCAATCATAAAGAAATTGTTCAAGTCAGATCAAATTGGATTTTCTCCTGAAGATGAGTCTCACAGGAATCAAGTTTCCTCGCAAAGTAATGCTGATGTAACATGTTTGCATCCAAATATCTGTTTCTTGAGATTAAGGCAGTACTGATTTACCATTCAACTTATTGCATATATATACATACTGGTGTCTATATACATACTGATTAAGCTACATACAGCGAGGGAGTTCATGTCATTTTGTACATATACATTTCAGCTAATGATCGTTATTCTAATAGTTCAAAAAGAAAGAAAATGTGGGTCCGCTCCATTTGCATAATAAACTGTTTTATTGGACAACAGTGGCCAACAGCACAGAAGAAGAATTGAAGAAAAAAATGGTAAAATCATTTCAGTAGCTCTTAAGGAACTCAGCTGTTAGCTACAGCATATATACAGCTTCTCAGTAGGTTTAATTAGATTCCTTGTATTGCACCATACAACATAGTATTGTTTATTTTGTTTTAAACTTTACTTTTTTTTTCATTCTTATCTTATATTTAGGTGCCTAAACCACCTTGTTAGCCAAAGAATATACTTGTTTTTTTAACTTGTGCTCACAGGCAACCAGCTCTGTTGTTGGTTTAATTAATCATATACTGTATACCTGTCTGTGTACTCTGCTTCTTACTGGGGTTCATAAAGGGGCAAACTAGTAAACTCAGACCAAACAGAAATTTACAGGATGATAACCAGGAGAATGGGGACAGTGATCAAGGTTCGAATTTAGTTCATGCCAAGATGACAGTTAAAAAAAGGAAAGAAAGAAAAAGAAAAGGACAGCTGCATTATTGCATCTGTCCTTTTTTTTGTATTGAAGCCACTTAATTAAGGATGTTAGACATCTGCTCACGTTTACCCACAAACTGCCTTGACCGGTCACCTCCATATTGCAACTTATGCATGCATAGCTTTCAATTCTGAGGACATACAGCCAACACAAATCAAATGCAAGATACCATCATTACCATACAAGCCTCCAATAAAAGTAGACCTCTGCTATTTGAGTTAGGTATTACAAAGTACTTGTTAGATTTAGGGAAATAGTCAGAGCCATCTTAAAATAGGCACAACCACAGTATCTTCTGAATGCCTGAAAACCTGGTCATTCAGTATATTCAGGTAGTCAGCTCACCTTATTTTTTGGGCACATAATGTTGCTGAACAGAGACCTTAACAACCCCTGATCATAACACTGCCACCACAGACATGTACAAACAGAGTGTACTCGTCATGGGAGCAGCACTTCATCTGCTGTTCTTCTTACCCAGATGCAGTTTTAGAAGTTTTATTTGTTTGATGCTGAACAAGAAAGTTACTCTTCTGAAACAAAGTAACATCACTTCAATGACCACAGACTGGGTCTTTGGACAGACAGTGATTATATTTTACAAAGAAATCTGAAATAGATGGCAAAACTCGGTCTCCTAGTTTATTTCACCTAATTAATTCTTCTGTAACTGCAACCTCAGAATACAGCCTTTGTTCGCCCTTTCCTGTCAGTTTGTTACATTTCAAAGAGTTTTCAAAGGAAGAGTTTGAACTCAATGCTATTTTTCTTTTTCTATTTTTACCTTTACATACACGAACAGACACATCTCAGGACACAAATCAGTAGATTTTCTTTAATACAGTCACCATAAATGATGAAGCATATTTTTGACAATGTGTCTGTTCTGTGTTGACTCTGTTCTACTTAGTGAATCAATCCTATTCAAACATAAAGAACACAAAAGAGGCAGCTTAAGCAGTTCACAGTATTTTTCATTAAAAATGTCCCATAAACAGGCTGTTGCTGCCCAGTGCAAACATTATTTTCCAGAAATGTACTATTTTAGGTTGTCATCTCCATATCAATATAATGTTCCTTCTTTCACTGCCAGTTTAATCTCTTTAGCTCTGTGAACTTCTTACCCACTGAAACAGATCATTTCTTGTCTCCAACATGTAAGCCACATGAAGCAGCACACTATCTGCCCATAGCTGTGTAAGCTTATATAGTCATCCGTGGCAGGTGCCCCACGCTGTTTGCCCCATAAAGATGAAATTACCCAGACAGCCATGGAGCGCCTCAAAATCATGGAAAAGGCAAGTTTTAATACTGTTTACATCAAAACCATGCTGTGGCCACTGCGGCAGCCTCACCGTGGCACAGATTAATTTAATCTCATGTCAGAAGTGCAGTGGAAATGTCACTTACAGAAAGCTAATTCTGACAGAGGATTTTTTTTTTCTTCTTCTTCTTTTTTTGAAAAGGGAGGAAAATTAGGAGAAAAACAGCTTCTAAGTACACCTCAGTCAAGGGAAAAGTGCATTCCCTTCATAAAGAAAGAAGCATGTAGATAAGGTTGTTTCGAGGCTTTGATAATCTGTATGTATCTTTTTGTGTGCACCTGCATCAGTCTCTCTCGGCATTTATTTCATTCAGTGAAGTTGTATTGCCATTGTGAGGACACCCTGTTTCCAGACAGTGAATAATGAAACATTTCTTCACTGGCCTCTGCTTGTCCACTATAGTTCTTCTCCCTGACCTATTCTGGTTCTTTTTGCCTTGTGTTTTTGTTGTAGCACCAACTTTTTCTTTTCCTTCATTTTCTCTAAAGTTTGCATCCATTTCTCCACCCAGTTTTGTGTCTTTTTAATAAAGAAAAAAATGCCTCTGCTGTTTACCTTCATCCATTTCTCTTTCTACATTGTATCCTAATAGATCCGTCAGCTGTATTTTCCATCATGACAAAATGCACCTCTTTCACCACTTTCCATCTTTGCCATCACCTTGCTGGACAAATCTCTTAGCAGAAAACTAATGAAAACTCTTCTCCCAAGTGTCCTTTCCCACCTGTGATTCCTGTTCACCTTTTACCAAACTCCAGGACATCGAAAGCCAGCCATTTATCACCGCTGCAAAGCTGCACCACGTGAACCAAAAGTATTGAGGCAGTCGTAAATCTGCAACGCATGGGGGGCATGTTTCACTCTGTGCAAGAAAGGGTCAGGAAACATTGAGCATTATGTATGTCATGACATGACTGCAGATGACAGAGGTCTGCCTTAAATCCAGAGCCAGTTATTAGGGTGTGGCTATAAGGAAAGCATAAGCACAATGCTGATCCCAGCTATTCATGGTAAACAAATATTATCTTGAGAAGTAGACTGTGCACTGATATAAATAAATGTTTCACTTACATTAAAGTATACTGGAGTTTTTGAATGCTAGGATTTTTAATGTGCACACTTTTGGTGGTGTTCTGCTTGTCAAAGTTTAAAGCAAAATAAAGTGTAAAAAATTGTGTTTGTTTGATGGCAGTCAGAGTTCAACTCCGCTGACAAAAATCTCCAACCTCAGAATGTGGACTTTATTTACCTCACAGTATTACTAAAAGATCCGTTACTGTATTCCTTTTTGTGTTGGACTGAGAATGAGCCTCCAGCTGTCTTGCATGGAGATAAAAATCGATCTGCAGCTATTTCTCTGTGAGTTGTTGCTGTCAGTTTTAAAGCCTCTACATTAGATGTTATAGTCCGTCAGTGTGTTTTTCTAAAGAAAGAATTAGCAGTGCTCAGGAGTCATTTGACGCAAGCATAAATGGCAATTAAACACTTTCCCATTGCATGCCAAAGCCAGATGTTTCTTTGTTTGTTTTTACCAGTGTAAAAAGGGTTGTTGTGTCACGTTCAACATAGCCAGCCACAGTTCCTCTGGCTGGCTTCTAAGAAACCATTTTAATATCTTAAACAGAAGCCCGAAGACTGGTCAAATATTTCTGCTGGTGACATGACAATAGCAACTAGAAAAATGGGGGAGATGCTTGTTGACAGATTGTCAAAGGGTGTGTTTTAACCCTTTAACAACTCCACAGAGAAAAAAAGCTAGCGAAACATTTTTTGCTTGCAAATTTTTATTGCCTTGGGTGAGTAATAACCACAACCATTTTTTTTTTCCAATGGACCCTTTAGTTTCTAAAATATGGAAATCTACCAAATAGCCAAGATGTCAGTGGACCGTAGAGTAAAATAAAATGAAATCATATTTTCAAAGAAATTGATAATAAGAAAAATATCCAGAGCATTGGATACACTTTATTTCTGGTAGTATGCCACAAATTGCTGGTTTCCATTTCAGCAATGGAAAAAATTGCATCAAACAATTTTTTATTTTGTCTAAACTGCATTTTAGAGTGCATGATGCATTTTTTTAGGTGCAACAGCACATCATTCTTACTTTTAGTCCACTTCTGATGAAATGCTACTGTGCAAAACATTTGTTTTTGCATTCAAAAACTAAAAAAGGAAACATTTGCATTTACCTACTACGTACCTCATCTGTGGTGGTGCAACAGCACTGTTTTTTTAGGCTCAATATCCATATTTATTGTTGGATTCATTTAACTAGTATTATTGGTTTTCATTTAAGCTTTGAAAAAGCAAAGTAAAGCTTTGCCTAGCAAATGAAAATATATGTCTGACCTCACCTCAACACACCTCATCTGTGTAACGCTGGAATGCTTTTTGAGCATTAGATCTACTTTACTTCCTGTGATGTACCAAAAAGCATTCCTAGTTTGTGCTCAAACACAGGTGAACATTGCATTTCTGACATTACCACCTTGACACACCCTTTGAACAGAGGTTGCATCTCCCGCTTGTCACATTAAAGAGGCCAGTATCCATAATTGTCATAGCGCACATCTGGTTGTGGTTTTGCTCGTGAGGGTCTTGGGGTGTAGTCCTTCTTCTGAATGATGGTTGGCCAGCTCCGGATGCTGGCATATTGACTTGATTCAAACTGGGCCACAGCCGGATGAAACCGTCTGAGGGTCATCGGTTTCTGGTTCGATAGGTCCCAATCCCTCTTGTAGACCAGCCAGGAATTTGCAATGCACAGGTCAGAGATGTATCCGTACAGGGGAATATACCATCTTCTTGACTTGTCAGAAAGATCAATTCCCTCCTGTATACTCATTGTCGGCAAGAATGAGTGATGGGTATGGGATGGCGATCTTTGTGGTGAACTCTTTGCTCCATTTGACAGCTGAAAGAAGCATGATCCCACAGGCATTGCTCAGATGGTTAACATTTGTTGTCAAACCATTTTACTGCAATCACCCCTTCAGCAGACCTGTAAGCAGAGGCTCCACGGCCCCTCTTCATCCTCTTTAAATTTTACTCACATCGCATTTTCCGAGTTTTTAAGTCATTGAAGCTGTGATGCTGTCGTTGTTGATTAGAGGACAGAAAACTGCTGTATGATCAGAATACTATATCTCGTAATTTTCACAGAACATAAAGATTACATTTACTTCATAAATCACTGCTAACCAGTTATTTGAAGGTAATTTTTCAAAATATATTGTAATTTTCTGGAAGTTTTATATTCGGTACAATCGCTCCTGAATTAACTCATGAATGAACAGATACTCGTGTTTAGCATTCCAAATAACATACTATGATTTTGACAAATGGGTTTATGAGTAGTTACACCCCTTGTGGTCAATTGTGTAATGTGGATATGACTTTGAGCATCAGGGCAGTGTGTGATCATCATTAATCAAGTGAGCCAGAGTCATCCTTGTTGCCCATGTGCCCTTGAAAGCAGTATCTGAGTACCTGCTAACCTCAGAGTTTCAGCTCTTTGTCTATGACAGCGACCTCTGCTGAAGGAGTAAAGGTAAAACTGATCAGCAACCGCTCAACTTCATCAGTGTTGAAGTTTTCACTGTTTCCACAAAAGGCCTTATGTAGAACAATCCACACATGCCATAAACCAAGATATATTGTACTTTGTTCATTTTTTTACTTGTTTACTGGTCACGCCAAACAGCTCGTTCAGAACAGCTTTAACCATGAAGGAATATTTAAAAACTCAGACTGCTGGTGTCAAAGGCTAAACTTGAGACGATTATTCATGCTTTGATTTCTTCTCATTTGGATTACTGCAACAGTCTTTTTACTTGTTTTAACAAATCAGCTGTCAGATTGCTTACAGAACGCTGTGGCAAGAATTTTAACTGGCACTATCAGAGGATCATCACATCACTCCAGTTTAGCTTTTTCTTCACTGGTTTCCAGTAAATTTTAGATTAATTTTAAAATTTTTGTTTAAACTTTTAGGGCCCTACATAGACAAACTCCCCGGTATATATCTGACCTGCTGAAACCTCATCCTTCTCTCCGAGCTCTTACGTCATCAGGTCAGAGGTTGCTACTGGCCCCACTGACTTGGATAAAAACTTGTGGGGATCGGGCTTTTCAGGCTGTGGCACCAAGGTTGTAGAGTTCTCTTCGGCTGCCTTCATGCTGTACAGATTCCATTGACTCTTAAAAAGCAGCTAAAGACATTTTTATGTTTTATTCCCTTGTGTTTTACAATGTTATGACATGTTATTCTTTCATTTCTTGGATTTTGTTGTGAATCACTTGGTGATTTTTATCTATGAAAGTGCCACATAAATACAGTTTACTTAACTAGTTACTTATTTACATATATTGAAATGATGATCTTTATTTTTAAAACAGAATATTGAATTGCTTGTAGTGATGGGCCACACTCAAAACACTGACATTAAGGTGTAGATAACACAAACTACCTTGTTCAAATGCAATGTCATCCTTGAAACCTTGAAAAAAGTCAGGGCATGTGACCATCTATGCAAACAAACTAAGCATCCCACCTCCCATGGCAGCAGCACTCCCAACTGACAGTGGCTTTACCACAGTACAATAGGATGTACCACAACGCAAAAACTACTACTAGGATGTCTAAAATAATATGAGAAGACCAATAGGCATTGACGTGGCCTCCACATTCCCTAAATCCCAGTCCAATCAAACATCTGTTTCAGATCAAGCCTGCTCCACAGAGGCTCCATACCACAACCCACAAGACCCAAAGTCTCTGCACAGAGACCATAGAAGGTTCAAAGTACATATCTTGACAGATCAAAGCTGTTTAGGCAGCTTGATCAGGACTTACAAAATTTAAGCAGGTATTTTTTTTGCTGTTGTTGTTGCTGATCAGTTTATGTGATATTAAACTGTTTAAGATCAAGAAAGTGGATCATATAACTCCAGTCCTCAGATCTTCACACTGGCTTCCTGAACTGATTTTAAAATACAGCCATATAGTCTACAAAGCAGTGAATGGTTTAGGGCCAAAATGCATTCTGGATCTTCAGGTTTATTATGAACCAACCAGAGTCCTCAGGTCATCAGGATCAAGTGTACTTTCTGTTCCCAGAGACAGGACTAAACATGGAGAGGCAGCATTCAGTTTTTATGCACCTCACATGTGGAACAAACCGCAGCAATCCCAAGTCTGCTGAAACTCTTAGCCGTTTTAAATCAAGGTTAAAAACATTTCCTTTTATCAAAACAATTGTTAATTCTTCAAACTCTAACTTTCATTTCTTGCATTTTATCTGTCTTTTTCTGTTTTTTATTCAAGTTCTTTTTTCCCTTTTATCGTTGCCTTCATTTGTGCGGTCAGTGTGTGGTAATTTGTATAATGCACATTGGTGGAAAGGGGTACTGATGAAGCATTTTTAATTAGCATACCAGTGATGTCAGTATCCGCATTTCTGCCACTTGACCTTGAGGGTCCCCACCTAAATACTATTTCAGTTTGTTGGCTTTATTTAAGTAAGATAATCATAAATAGTTGCCTTAGCTCACTGTAAAGTTAAAACAAGTAATGTTTATGGTACATAGGCAGCAGCTGAAAGGGTCTAAAACTTAACCAACAGGTTAGGTTTAGACACCAAAACTAAACAGCAATGGCATTTACGAGATAACAGCTCCAAAACTTGAACCTTAAACTCTTGAGTGAAAGTCCAGCAAAGTACTTTCTTCCAAAGCTTCTTTTTTTTCCTCAAATTTGCACCATACTGCATCTATGTGTAATGCGTATATTCATGCTTGTAAATGTTGTTTTCTGTATTGCCAAAGTCTATTTTAAACGGTCACCATGGCAATACACTGGAACATGGGGAGCATGGTAAATTGAAGGTACTATGAAACACTTTATGTCAGTTCTATGGATGGAAACTTTTCCATTGCAGCTCTCCATCTACTGTGTGTACATACCATGAGCACTAAAGCAGGAGTGAGAGCTCCCACATTACACTAAAGGAACCGAAATGAGTCAGCAGCTGAATGCAAACCACTGGATTAAAGATGAAAATGGTGTAAGAGGTTGGACCAGCATCTGAAGTGCTGATGGTCATTAGACCAAGTGAGTAGTTAGTATGCTGGTATACTCCCCTGATGAAAGTGAAATGCATACATTGTACAGTGTGTTCTCATTATCTTAATGAAAAGTAACATCTCATTTGAGCTTGTTTCAGTACCTTCTTTGTTGTCAGACATTTCTTACAAGTGACAGACACATGGATTTATTTGGTCAAATCGTATTTGAAGGACTGCACGTTTGTGTGTGCACATCCATCGCGCTTGCTAAGCCGGCTCAATACAAACAGTTGGCATCATTCTCAGCAAGCCTTCGCCTGCCAGCTATTGTTGGTGTACACTTTTGCCTTAGTTGTGCAAACGATTAGGAAGTGAGGGCTTTTCGAATGGTGAGTTTGCAGAAGAAACTAACTAATCAGGTGCCAGGGACTGCTTAATGCCATGCAAAGCTTTTGTTTGAGCTCACTGAAGTTGCAGACTGAGAGAATGTGACTGGAATCAGGAAGAAAGGTTTTTCTGAAGGGAAAGTTCTGTTCTTCTTGATCAGCATATATTCACAAAAGAAATCCTGTTTTATAAATATTTTGAAATGAAAGTACATATGAAGTTTGTGCAACTGAATTTTGGGCAGTTGGTTTATTGCCTATTTTGTAAGGATCCAGCTTGCACTGAGGCAATGACCAGTAACTTTATATTTATCATGCACTTTAATGCAGACTGTAAAATATGCCTCCGATATCACTTCTTTTTTTGTCAAAAATGTTGTCAAAAATGTTGCATGCACACTAAATGTCTGCGAGTTTTTGTGAACATGATTTTTTGTTTTTGTTTTTGAGGAACGAAGGAAAACATGTTTTATGTGTACTTGGCCTGAACTGACCTTTTTCATCAAAAGATTATTTTTTCCTTCCATGGATAACACAGGCACATTCTAAGATGACAATGGTAGGATTCATCTGGCTCAAACCGTCCAAAAGTGGTTGAAGTAGCATGACATTTCCACACATGGATTGTCCTCCTTATACAGAGACTTTAACCCCATTGAGAATCTATGGGTATGTGTTGGAGAAGACTTCACACAGCGGTCCAACTTTCCCATCATCAATATAAGATCCTGACGAAAAATGTATGCAGCGATGTGGCATAATCAAAGCTAAAGGTGGAGTGTGAGACTTTTTTTGTTTGTTTGTTTCCACGTAAGCAATGTTTCATCTGTTTAAATGGATAAGCTGTCTTTGGTATATATCAAACACCAATTGAATATAACTATTAATAAAGGTTACATTTAGTACTTTTAAAAAATGCTGCAACAAGATATAATGATAAGACAATGAGGCCATAAGCAGAAACTGTAATTATCCATTCATCTCAGAAGATCTGTAACAGTTAAAGATGACTTGAAAAAATTTCAGTCTACATATTACTTTATGACAGCTACACAATGTCTTAAAGTCTGGTCCACCTCTAACTGTCCCTCGACAGCGATGTAACGGTGCATTGACACATCGTACATTACTACACAGTATTACTGATGAAGATCCAGCTATTCTCTTAGGGTGAAAATAAGGGAACCTAACATAAACATTAAAATCTACAATTGTTTCCTTTTTGTTGGCCACATTCAAGAAGAGATGATTGTTTCCTCACCATGCAAAGCAGTTAACCAGTTTCCTGTACTCAGCTTCCAGTCCACTGACTCACCTCATAACTGCATCTGAGTGACCTGAGTTTTTCTACAGATGACGGGACTCTGAATTGTACTGAAAGTCTGAACTAGAAATGTATCCAGAAGGTTGCAGAGGCATTCACCTGTATTTTTTGGAACTTATCACATAATGGTGCAGGCTGAATGGTGTTAAACACGCTGTAAAAATCAGATGATCCTCACAGCGTTGCCTTTTAAGTCCAGATAAGAGCAGGCTTGCTGAAGCAGTTCGGTAAATGGCATATTTAACTCCAAGCACAGTTTAAAATATGCCACTGTATTAAATATGCCAAAGTTTCAAACTAAAGTTTCAAACTAAAGTATTGGATCTCCTGGGTCAGGTGGGAGACAACTGGGCCTCTGTGTAGATCAGAGTTTTAGCATTCTAAATTCTTCTTTTGTTTTAGGCAACAAAATCACTTTGGTACTAGGTAGGGGAAGAGTAATTAAGGCCTATAAGTGAATAAAAATGCCAGTAAATAAGTGCTTGAAAGGGATAGGCGTGCCCTGATTGACACACTGTCATAATAGGCACCTCCCCAGTAGGTTGGCACTGGGGAGGTTTTCAAAAGTAAGCAGACCATTAGTGTATTTTCTCTTGACCTGTCAATAGGGAAAATAAAGTGGCGATCTTAAATTCTTATAAAGGTATGTAATGGAAAAATAATTGCTGGCTGGATTATGATCAGAGATACTTAATTATCTCACAGTGAAGGGGCATATCATTTATAAACTACATCCATCTTTTGTTTTCACACTTAAGACCTGGGGTCAGATGCATAGAATTGTAAAACCAAAGGTAAAGATATACATTCTTTTTTTTTTTTTTGACAGGATTATAAAGCCATAATTATGGTATGCATGTTTTCTTGTTTGTTTGTTTTTTAAACATCCCTATCTAAGCTAATAAGACAATATTAAGATGATGATTAGAGTAATGAAGGATTTATTTTCATAACAAACAAAGCACAGCAATAGCAGAAGATCCAACAAACTTAAAACAAACAGCAAATATGTAGGACGGGCTGACATTGGGAAGTATAAGGATCTGGTGATGGACAAAGTAAACCAAACGACTAACATCAGGCAGGTGGATGTGATTAGCTAAATTAATACAGGTGTAAAACAAGAACAGGAAGTAACCTTATCAGAAAACGGGGCCAGGTACTACAAAACCAAACAGATATCGTTTTGTGTTAAACATGCCGCGACTTGTGGGATTATTCCTATTTATGAGCTGCAAAAACATAACATTTTAGAATGCTTGAGTCACTTCAAATGAATTAAGATGATATTTAAGAATAAAAAAAAAGATTGGTAATAGCAACATTTTCTTAATGTAAAATAATGTCTCATTCAAAACATATTTGCTGTTGTTTGGTTGAGAGAGTTAGTATATACCAGGAAAAGAGAATGAAACTAGCTTCTCATTAAAAAGAACATTATACTGACACATAAATATGGTTCAGGAGGCATAGTGTTTGACTCATAACACTCCTGTCTTGTTAAACTCAAACTATATCAAGGTTATTTCTAGGGAAGAACATAGCCAGAATACATGCAGACACACATGCACAGATATGGATAGAAATGAGGTTGCAGTCACACTCGCTGCACACAAACCACACACACGCCAGACAGTATAGTCACAGCTACAGCTGTTATCTCCTGCTTTTCTCTGTGCAGCCCCAGCAGGGTTTGACAACAGCAGACTGGAACATGGAAACAAGCGCTTACCTGGTGTTTTATACCACAGAGAGCTCACACTGGCACACATGCATTCACACTTCATTTTCATCCAGTACTGTTTTCTGTATTGGGATGTATTCAGTCATTTTCTTTCCAGTTTCCTTCCAGCCATATTGCTCTCCATTGAGACATTTTTATAGGTGCTTGACAGTCAACCTCTTTCTTATTTTCCGTTCTTGTTCCTTCCCTGTCTGTCTTCCTCATTTCTTGTTTGTCTTAACAAGCTCATCTACACGGTCACTGACTGACTGGATATACTAAAAATGGTGAGAAATGTCACAGATTTAATTTTGATTGAATTCCAGGGGATTTACTACAGCTCTTATCATCATCACCTGCCCATGCTACTGCGTATAACAAAACATATTTGGCAGAGATTAGGGATTCAATAAAAAAATAAAAAATAAAAAAAAGCGATTTCTAAGTGATAAAAATCAGTGGCCCTGACCCGAGTCAGAGAACTTGGGTTATTGTTGTATTTAACCTTGGTGCCCTTGTAGGTCAATCCAATTCACAACCACAAACAAGATGAGAGAGCAGTCTAATGTCTTATCATAATCACTATTTATCCAAATGAGTTTATTACTTATGTTCAATAATGCATTAATTTAAAATACCATAATGATTTCACATGGATACTCAGTAACATTTAATGGATTTATTTGAACTGTTTTTGCATGATTTAATATGAACATCCATCCATCCATCATCTGCCGCTTATCCGAGGGTCGGGTCGTGGGGGCAGCAGCTTTAACAGAGAAACCCAGACGTCCCTGTCCCCGGCCACTTCCTCCAGTTCTTCCGGGGGGACCCCGAGGCGTTCCCAGGCCAGCCGAGAGACAGTCTCTCCAACGTGTCCTGGGTCTTCCCCGGGGTCTCCTCCCAGTGGGATGTGCCCGGAACACCTCCCCAGGGAGGTGTCCAGGGGGCATCCTAACCAGATGTCCGAGCCACCTCATCTGACTCCTCTCAATGCGGAGGAGCAGCGGTTCTACTCCGAGCCCCTCCCGGATGACTGAGCTTCTCACCCTATCTCTAAGGGAGAGCCCAGACACCCTGCGGAGGAAACCCATTTCGGCCGCTTGTATTCGCGATCTTGTTCTTTCGGTCACTACCCACAACTCGTGACCATAGGTGAGGATGGGAACGTAGATTGACTAGTAAATAGAGAGCTTCGCCTTCTGGCTCAGTTCCTTCTTCACAACGACGGGTCGGTGCAGAGCCCGCAACACTGCAGACACCGCACCGATCCGCCCGTCAATCTCCCGCTCCATTCGTCCCTCACTCGTTAACAAGACTCCGAGATACTTGAACTCCTCCACTTGTGGAAGGATCTCATTCCCGACCCTGAGAGAGCATTCCACCCTCTTCCGACTGAGAACCATAGTCTCGGATTTGGAGGCGCTGATTCTCATCCCAGTGAGAGCAGAAGGTCACGGCCTGACGACGCTAACAGAACCACATCATCCGCAAAAAGCAGAGACCCGATTCTGAGGTGGCGAAATCGGACACCCTCAACGCCCTGGCTCCGCCTAGAAATTCTGTCCATAAAAGTTAGGAACAGAATCAGTGACAAAGGGCAGCCCTGGCGGAGTCCAACCTTCACCGGAAACGTACGGCAGGACGGCACGAGGGACACGGTCAAACGCTTTCTCCAATTCCACAAAACACATGTAGACTGGTTGGGCGAACTCCCATGCACCCTCCAGGATCCTGCCGAGGGTATAGAGCTGGTCCACTGTTCCACGGCCAGGACAAAAACCACACTGCACCTCCTGAATCCGAAGCTCGACTATCGGACGGATCCTCCTCTCCAGTACCCCCAAATAGACCTTACCAGGGAGGCTGAGGAGTGTGATACGCCTATAGTTGGAACACACCCCCCGGTCCCTCTTTTTAAAGAGGGGGACCACCACCCCGATCTGCCAGTCCAGAGACACTGTCCCCAATGTCCACATGATGCTGCAGAGGCGTGTCAGCCAAGACAGCCCTACAACATCCAGAGCCCTGAGAAAAGCTCCGTCCCCACCATACACAGTGTTGACTGTAAGCCGACAGCATAGCGAGGTTCATGTGCTTTGATTTCTCCAGTAAATATAATACAATTTAGCTTGCACTGTTTTGTAAGAAGCTCCAGAATATACAAGTGGATGCACCCCCCCAATAATCACCTGGATTATTGACTACCCTACAAACACGCAACAGTTTGTGTGAGTTAAGAATTTTGTGTCTGAGAAGGTGCAAGCAGTCAGCACCACAGGCGACTGTACTCTCACAGTTTCTCTTCACTCTGTACCCCTCAGACTTCCAGTATCACTCAGAGTCCTGTCATCTGCAGTTGTCAGCTGTATTAGATGGACAAGAGGCTGAGTACAGGGATCTGTTAAATCGCTTTGTGGCAAGGTGTGGGAATAATCATCTCATCTTGACTGCAAGAAAGACAAAAAAAAAAGATTATTTTAGATTTCAGGAGGATAAACAAGTCAAACCATTTTAATTCTGGGAGAAGAGGTGGAAGTGGTGAAGGGCTGCAGATAGCTTGTTGTTCACCTAGACAACAGATTGAACTGAAAATGCAATAATGAGGCTGTCAACAAAAAGAGAGAGCGGACTCTACTTCTTAAGGAAGCGAAGGTTGTTCAGTGTTTGCAACAAGATGTTGCATATCTTCTACAAGTCTGTTGTGGAGAGTACAATCCGCTTTGCAGCCATCTGTTGGGGCAGCAGCATCAGAGCCAGTGACTCAATAAAACCAAAACTGATGAAAATGGGTGGCATTGTGCTGCAGACTTCAGTCAATGTTTCCTCAGCTTTGCTACAAAGAACGATACAAGAGGTCATTCCTCAACATGCGTAACAAAGTAACGACCAGTTCAGAGGCATAAAAAATTCTAATTAATGATCGTACTGTTAAAAATATATTACATACAAATGTTGTCCTGCCATCTGCTATTTTAAAAAAGGTGTCATATTTTTATGGTTCTGTTTTTGTTCTCAGGGACGTCTGGGTTTCTCTGCTCAAGCTGCTGCCCCCGCGACCCGACCCCCGGATAAGTGGTAGATGGATGTTTTTGCTCTTTTTAAAAACAATTTAACTTTCACAATTTCACTCAAATGTGAAACGTTTAGAAAATAAAAAAAAATCTGTTCAAAATTAATTCCAGCTGAACTAGAAAAAAAAACTATAGTGCAGATGGAGAAAAGGCAAATCCTGAAGATCTAGTTAGATTGACAAATTAGCTCACAACAACACCCACACTGGCTGCATTATCACAAACCTCAAACCTCCTCATCACAGAAATGTCTTTCATCAAATTAAGGATTGTTTGTTGAATTGTTTTGGTCTTAAAAAGGTTAAACTGGTGAGATTTACTTTCTCTTAAGATGAATAAAAACTGCCAGGGTTTACAACATTTTTTTTATTTGTTAATTTAATATTTAGGATTCCAAATTCTGGATAACTTGCAGTCACTGGAGAAAGTCAAATTTGTGTTTCCACCTGCTTTTAAACTGTCCTCGTATTTAGAAAAATATTTGGCTATATGTGTGGCCCAGTCCCTGAGGCCCAAACACATGGCAGCTCTAATAAGCAATAACACATTAATAGCTCAATTTTAATCCTCTGTCTGAACACATTTACAGGCTGCCATTTTAACTGGCGGCACCTAACATACCCGTTCTCATGAAGCCAATGCCTGGCTCTATTCCTGCCAGTGACCTGCCTCAGGTGACTGCCTTCATATAGCTCCTAAAATGTCAACCCCTCCCTCCTGCTACTTATTTTCCTTATAAGCATCTGTTGATTACCAGTCACAAGCAATCCTGCTGCCACATATGATGCCACCTTAACAGCTGCCATGTTAAAGCGGACACCAGAAGCAGTCAGACTCTCAGAGGGCTTGGCATGCCCTCTATCCGACACCAACTTCTCTGCTGTTGCTTTTAAAATGTCTTCCAGAAATCACAGCTGGCTCTATGACAAAGATTATCCGAAGAGCTGGAGTTCAATAATGACAAAATGCCACAAAAAGTGATATTAAGGCAAGGGGTTGAATTCAAAGAACTTTATTTTTCTTTTCCAATTAGCCATTTAACCAGACAGCTTAAAGGGGAACTCCGGTATTTTTAAACCTAGACCTTATTTCTGGCATGAAATATGTTTATCTACTCACCGAGAACAGTTTGGTAAAAGTCGGTGTCCTTCGGAAACTATTTAGTTTAGAAAACTCGCGATCGGCCTATATCCATATAAAGGAGTGAACAGGGCAGGGACGATGCAGCCTCTAAATAAGGCATTATCTGTCTTTATTTCACCAATACTTTAAGACGAATGAATGAATGAACATGTACTATTGCACTGTTGGCTCATAGCTGCTGTGTTGTTGTTATTGGCGGCTATCGGGGGGCTTATAGAGGGCTTTCTACACACTCGTCTACTGAGATGACGTCATCGACATGCACTGCTGCAGCACAGCTTATTTACTCCGTGCTCTGTGACAGTCGGCTAACTTCACATGTAGTTTGCTACTGATAGTTTTGTGCAACGTGGCAAGATATTTATCAGATTTTGACAACAACTTTGAGTACGATGGACGTCCTTACCGGAGTGAATAAGCTGTGCTGCGGCGGCAGGCATCGATGACATCAATAGTGCATTCGTTCGTTCATTCATTCATTCGTCCTAAAATATTGGTGAAACAAAGACAGATAATGCCTTATTTAGAGGCTGCATCGTCTAAGCCCCGTTCACTCCCTTATATGGATCTCAAGGAATCTAAATATCTTCCAAAGGACGCCGACTTTCACCAAACTGCTCTCGGTGAGTAGATGAACTTCTTTCATGCCAGAAATGAGGTCCAGGTTTAAAAATACCGGAGTTCCCCTTTAAAAATCCAAGCCAACTTTATTTATAATACACTTTAAAAACAGCAGCAACTGACCAAAGTGCTGAACAAATAGTACACAAAGCATTAAAAACACAAATAGACAATTCAAACACAAGACACAAAAGACAAAACAAATAAAATGATCTCGCTCATGCTGGATCAAAGGCCAATGAAAAAAGATGAGTTTTAAGAACAGATTTAAAAATACAGTGAAGAGGCCTGTTTAATGTGCAGTGGCAGCGAGTTCCAAAGCCGAGGTGCTGTCACAGAAAGAAAAAAAACTGTCCCCACTGAGCCTCTGGCACATCCTCGGCACATTCAGGAGAAGCTGGTCTGCTGAGCTACCAGGAAGGGTAATACAATTGTAAAAGCAATGGCAAGACCATTTAAAGACAAATAAAAGAATCTTAAGATCAACCCTAAAATTAACAGGAAGCCAGTGCAGTGAGGAGACAGGAGTTATGTGTTCGGGGCGTCTGTAGCTCAGGAGGAAGAGCAGTCACCAATCGGAAGGTCGGTGGTTCGACTCTGGCTTCGCTACATGTCAATATTTGACACTGAACCCCACGTTGCCCCCAGTGTATCATTGGGGTATGAATGATTAGAAAAGTGTATGTATCTTAAGACGTGCTGTATGAGTGGTCAGTTAGACTAGAAAAGCGCTATACATAAAAGATGTGCAGCTGCATTCTTCACCAGGTATGCTGGGATTGCTGGGAGACACCAAAGTACAGAGAGTTACAGTAATCCAGGCACGTTGTAATAAATAATATTTTTAACCTTAGCCAGTTGTCTCAGCTGATAAAAACTGGATTGATCTGCCTATCAAAATAAAAGTAAAAATCACTGTCCATTTTTATCCCGATGTCAGGGACAATGGGTTTTATGTACTGTGCCAGAGGGCCCAGGTCTACAGAGGAGGACCCACGGGAAACCCCAGGACTAAAAAAAAACATGTCTGTCAATAAAATTAGGAAAATGAAGAGCCATCCAGGCTCTTACTTCTTTTAAAAAGTCCAACAATGACTGTATGGAGTAGGAGTCCTCTCGTTTAAGGGGCAAATAAACCTGACAGTCGTCACCATAAAAATGAAAAGCACCTGTGCTTTCTAAAAAATGGAGCCCAAGAGAGGCAGATACAATGATATAAAGCAAAGGCCCAAGAACTGAGCCCTGTGGGACCCTACATGAAAGAGGAGGAGAGGAAGATTTAAAATTGGCAAGGCTGACACAGAATGTCCTTTCTGTCAAACAGGACCTGAGATCCTGTATCAAAATGTTGTGATCCAGTGTCAAATGCAGCTGTTTAATCTAAAAACTCAAGCAAATATATAGTATATAGATCATTTTCTCCAGTATTTTTCTAAAGAAAAGGAAGTTTGAAGATTGGTCTAAAAATCAGACAGTACAGTTGGATCGGAGCCCTTACATTAGCCACCTTATCCACAAAAAAAAGTTCAGAAACTCTTAAAAGAGAAGGTTCAATACACACAGTTTCAGGAACATTAAGAATTGTACTGAAAAATATGCGAGGTTTGTGGCAGGTCGACAGAATAATATTTGACAAATGTTTTCTTTTAGCCTCTTTCACAGATGCCTGATAGTGATGCAAACAATCTTAAGATTTGAAAAGACACTTGAAGCTTATCCTTCCTCCACTGGGATGACAGTGGAAAAGTTAATGATATGAGCTTGCTGAACAGGAGTGCAATATTTAAAATGTTATCATGAAAGACATTATCAAACAACACAGGCATATGGTCTGAAAACAACAACACTTTGACGACACCCTGGCCAGTAAAATTATGATTGAAGGCGCCTGAGGGTCTTGGTGACTCCGAAGTGGCCTGCGCCCACCTAGCCATGAACAAGCTGGAGCACCTGAGATCAAAGTTTGTGGGGCACCAGAAACTGGAAAGTGTCACGGGTGCCAACAGGAATCTTCCAGCAGCAACGGAGAAGGCCATCACAGCTAATGAGGCTAGACCACTGTAAGTAGAGGGCCTTGGTCTCAACGTCCAACAGTTGGCCATGCTGGACACCAGCCTGCCACCAAACGCCCTCAGATGCAACTTAAGACCAGGTCATTTACTCCGTTTGTGCCCGAGTTGCTCTGGGTCAATGTCCTCGAGGCCAGGGCTTCCAGATGACACCTGGAGGTCAGCCACACTGGTGTCTGGGGGACCAGCATTGACTGGACTGCAGGGCTGCCACTACTGGAGTCACTACATCCAGTTCCTCCATCTGCTGGTAGTATTGATGCTCTTCCACCTTACAGGCCGGGACAGTGTATCTGTATTGGTAGGATGGTGGCTGGCCCGGTGGCATTCTTTGAAGTTGAGGAGCCAAGTGAGGGAGGCGTGGTCTGTGCACAGGAGAAACCTCTTCCCATAGAGGTAGGGGCACAAGTGACAGGACAACAGCCAGCAGCTCCCGACAGGGTAGGCAATGACCTGTTCTGCTTGCTCTTCCTCCTGGGACAGCACTGCGCAGAAACCCACATCACTGACGTCTGTGTCCACAATGAAGGGTCACTGAAGATTAGGGTAAGCCAGCTGGGTGGATAGCAAGGAAGATATTCCTCAGGTTGTCCAGTTCATGCTGGAAGTCTGTTGCATGGACAAGGAGGTCATCCAAATAGACCACACAGCAGCTCCACAGTGGAACCAGTGTCCACTAAGAACCTGCATTGGGTGTCATTGATGTCACAGTCCATGAGCTCAGCTCAGATCGCCAAGTTGTAGTCGTGACATGGACAGGGAGGTTGATGTAGTCTTGGGTGACAGTTCTCTCAGTGTGTCACCCCATCTTAGTTTAACTGTGGCTAGAGAGCTGGACTTCTTGACACTGGTGATGGGCAGTGGAGTGCAATGTGGCTTGGTTTGCCACACCAGTACCATGGACTGTCAGTCAGCTCTCCGTCGTGGTGTTTGCAGAGGTGCATCAGGGGTTTTTCTTTGTCGCCATTCTCCTGATAATCTGCATGGCAGACTTTGTGACTTGCACTGAGGGTGTGCTCAGGCTTTCTCCACCTCCCCTACAGAGGCTGAACAGCTCGTTGCGGACACCAGCATAGGTGCAGCAGCCAAAATGTTGCTGTGGTGCTCCCTCTACAGCCTGCCAGTCATATCGCTCGTGTGGTTGGATGTCTGTCATGATCTGCAATGCTATGTTTTCCAAAGCGAGGGCAACTTGGACCGCTGTCTCCTCTGCTGACCACCGGTTCAACTGGGCTGCACCTGCTTGAGATCTTTGGAGGCTCTTTGCGATAATGTGGCAACTTCATCTTTCCTCTATGACAGCACTCTGGCATTGCTGGAGCCGGTGAAGATGTATCTACAAGGGTATAGCAGCTGGTTGTCGTAGCTGGTAGAGTCACACTGTCTCCTTCAGTTTCCCCCTGAAACTGTAGGTGTAGCTCTTGTGCTGATGACCAGGGTTCGCTGTTGCCTCCTGTATCCTCTTGGGACTATTAGCAATGATTGTGCACTACTGACTGAGGTTCATTGGCTCCATCAGGGTGCCTGGCTGATCTCTAACTGGCATGCACTCTGCTCTTTCTTAGCCTGGCACCCTCTAACCTTGTGATGACTTCCTCAACTTCTCTTAGCACTGTTTCCAACTCTTTGTCCCATTTCTGACTCTGGTATGGTGATCTCAGGTTGAGATGGACAGCTAAGAAACAAGGGACAGTGTTTTCTGGGAATCAGTGCTCTTATATTGATATGAATTAATCAAGTACAGAATTCAGGCAGAACGGGGTCCTTATGAAAATTAATATGACACTTGCTCATGGTGCTATCCTCATGATGTCAAAAAGGAACTGCTATCTAACTAAAAGGCACATGGACAGAACAACTATAATTACTGTACTGAACTAAATATCAAGTTATAGCATTTTAGAACGTAATTAAAAGGAAATTATTGCACAACAATATGCAATGCATCATGGGAACTGCATCCATCCATTCCTCAATACACTACAATACTTAGGCATGACTTCAGATAAGTTAAAAAGAAAAAAATTTAAAAAGTCCATATGGTATTTGGGTGTTTGGTAAATTACAGCGCACAGTATTGAAATAAAAGAAATGCTAAGCTCGAGAATGATAACAGAGAAGTCCGTATACCTTTTTTTTTTATAAACATCCTTAAAAATAGTTGCTATTCCTCCTCATCGTCCAACATTCACAGGGAGTTAAAACAACAGCAATCTAGCAGCAACAATTCAGAAAAAGAGCTAGTCTCACCGTCATTCATTCAGATCTCCATCACGCTGAGAAAATCCTAGCCACTTGAGGTAAATTAATCCTTAAGGATGAAAGTCTTGTTAGATACTGACCTAGTGTTCACCAATCCAAACCTGACAGCAGCTGGCATAGCCAAGGCACTGACAGCCCGAGGAGCCTGGCAGAGTTTACCTCCGACGGCAAGGAGGGGGCAAAGTTTTCCAAGCATCTTTATAAAACCCTACAACATTTTTTGATCCAGTAGAATAAAGCGATCGGCCACCAACAGGGAGTTGCCATTGTAAATAAGTGTTGACAGGAACGACACAAACAGTTTTCCATGACCGACGGCAGGCCCCACACACCGGCTCCATCTTGACCGAACAGACAAGAGATGCAAAGGTCACACCAAAACAAAAAAAGAAAAAAAAGATACTTAAATCCAAACATGCACAGCTTTATATTGCAACTGAACGCTGTGTGTGAATAATTACCTTATTACTCTTCAGAAATAATTTTGCTGCAGGCACATACTGTAGCGGTGAGTTAGTATGATAATTGGTTAGCCATTCAGAGGAATCCAACAGATCAAATCAATAAATAAAAAGACAGAACAGTAAACACAATGTTGCATGTTTACTAACTTGATATTACTTTTTTTTTTTTTTTTTTTTTTTAATGGCAAAACAGGTCATTAGAAAACTAATTCTAGAAGGACTTAAAGTCTTATGGGGTACTGCAACTTCTCATCTGAGAATCGGCAGTGATGGCAAGGACATGGAGTCCTCAGGCGAAGTAAACATTATATTACTCTCCAACACCGACTGTTCAATGGGATTAAACAGGTAGAAAATCTATATTTTCAGCTGCCTCAGTCCACCACTGTCGTGCTTTGCACTAGTGCTTGGCAATAGAATATGAAGTGCTATGACGACATGTTTAGTGAAAAGAAAAATAGACTCTATAAAGATCTCCTTTAATGTTCTAACAAATATCACTTGCACACCATGGTTCTCTTCAAAACTTCCACAGGGCTGTCTAAATGAAGTGTATGACTAATGTCTGAATTACATATCAAAGTTGAATTTTCTGCTCCATTATTTATTCATTTTATTTTTTTAAATAAATTCATATACGAGTTAGTCATAGATACACATGTAATCATTGCAGGCATACCATTTTTCACAATTACCATGACAAACTATAAACTTACTCTGTTCACTTGAGTAATTCAGATAACATCTGTTTAAGATAGGTTTGAGATGAGACTGATCTTTTGATTTAGAAATGTAAAATCAAATCTAGACATGTACGGTGCCAATAACTTGTTCAAGCAACCGGACAGGCCACAAGATATTTTATCTAAAAATAAATGTTATACATGACAATTTACAAAGATATGGAATGTTCTATATAAACTTAAAATGATAAAGAAGGCTGGCTCTGTGCTCGGGACCGCTCCGGAGCCCCGGGAGCTGAATGTGCAAAGAGGAATGCTGCACAAGTTAACGAACATAATGGACCCAATACTCTCCACCTTCCAGGTAACATGGGGTTGAAACAGTGTAATGTGTTCAGTCAGACTTCTTCTGCCAGCAGCAATAGCTATACACAATGATTAATGAAAAAACAACACTTCTTTAGATTAATACTCCAACATAGTCATTTTTACTTTGGGATAAATAAAGTATTTTTGATTTAATCCAACAGTCCAGTGTGGTAGAATTAACCGAGAGGCTTTAACATTAATGATCCTCTCAGCTTGGTTCAGATGACTCACTTAGTTTTAAACAGTAGGCTATGATGTAATTTTTTATTAACCCTATTGCCACAATAGAGTATAAATAGTAATCATTCTGAAAATCATGAATTTCAATGTTTTAAAAATGTAAATCTTTCTCATCTGTGCATGGGGAGACAAATATAGGGTTAAAATGGGAAAACAAGGACACCAACACTGAACTTATTCAGACTCATTGAATATGTGCAATTTTCTGTATTCTTAGTCAATGCATGCTTTTCTGTAAACGGCACTGATGTAAAAAAAAAGTTTTAATTGATTTAGAGTAATTTAATATGCGTTGTTAGAAGTGGTGGAAGAGGGGAGCTGGTAATTGACTATCAACATTTTTGTCTGGTGGATCATTCAGTGTCGTACTATTCCTAGTTTTTTATATTGATTTAATAAATTATTCACAAAAGTGTCAAAACATTAAATGTGTTGTTCATCAGCAAAGCTAGATGAGTCAGGAGGAGTCGGAGACAAGCCTGCGTCGGTTCTTGAGGATCAGTGCCTCCACATGTCATGACTGGCGACCTGGCCAGGGTGTATCCTGCCTCTCTCCCAATGACAGCTGGGATAGGGCTGCTGCAGGAGCATTCATAGTCAGCCATTAAAGTTAATCTGGTTGGGTTAAAAACAAATCATTTTAAAAAAGGCCACTCTGTCTATCATTATGCAAATTAATCTGCTCAGTATTTATACATTTTACTGTCTACAGTTATTGTGCATTGTAATAAATCATATGTATATAATGAATGTTGACTGAAACAACAAAGTCTGGCTTCCCAAGTTTTAATTTTATTTTCATTTACATACAATATATGAATTAAAAGCTTTTAGAAAACAGTTAAATGGACAGTACAAGGATGAGAGTGGAGGCTGAAAATCTCAGTTATCTCAAATAATGGCCACAGTAGCACATTGGATTACAGCCTTGCCGGAGCAGCTCATGCGTTTTGTGGCTGGTGCCGTCGCCTAGGTGTTCATTTTGTTCTTGACTCACTTTTAATAGAATTTAGTTTTCAGCTGATGGAAACTTAACTCACTGGTTTAATGAGTTTTAAGTTACTTCTTGATCTATATTGCAGCCAGCTGTAAGCATTCCCTGGCATATTTCCAGCATTGCCTTGAATAAAGTAAAGATCAGAATTGTATACATTAATTTGCATTAACATCATTCTTTTACTTTTAAAAGGCATTAGTCAGATTTAATTTAAACTTCAAACACACACAATTTTGACAGCACTGCTTCTTACATCTAAGAAGTGTCTATGAAGTTTATCAGACTAAAAATCCTTAGTCTAATTTCAGGCTTTTGGTAGTGAATTGCAATTAGGTATCCAATTAAACTGAGAATCAAAACTTCTATACAGAGTTGTAAATTAACTGTAAGAAATAGATTCTGCATAACCAGCATTTTATGCCTGATAAAGTACATTAATTGCCATTCCAAGTGAACAAGCAAATGGGGGGAATACAGAGAAAACAAATAACCCTTTGTTCTGGTTTTGTTTCCTGAAAGACATTGCTACTTATTGAAAAAACAATTGTTTCGACAATGAGTAGCAACTTTGGCTGTTACTGAGCTACTTCATTTGCCGTTATTTAAAAATAAATTGCTGCCAGAGAGAGTCAGTGGAAGACAAAGGACACATCATATTGGCGAGTGTTTCAATCTGGCTTGTACACAGCAAATTGAAGTAGGAACTGAATTGAGTCTGACAAATATAGGTTTACGGTGTAAAGAAAATAGAAGTTATCAAAGTTTTAAGAATAAAAAAATGTAAGGAAAACTAATCAAAAACAAGGCAAGTCTCACCAGGCTAGCCCTATGTCCACACCTTTACAGATGCAGCCAGTCAAGACCATCAGTACACTGTAGGTCTTTCACCAACAGTGAGGATGCAGAGGGCAATAAAACCTCCCTCCTGGAAATAATTCCTGAAAGACAAAAAATAAAGAAGGGGGCATGGAGGGAAAGAATATGAAGTATTAAAGTCACAGATCAGAGGGTCTACTTCGTGAAGATTTTGATTGAAGAACTGTTCCAGTGTCACATTACACCATTACTTCAATTTCAGTGTCTGTGCAATAATCGCAGCAAGCAAAAGCAGCAGGGGAGCATCCCTGCAGCAGATCGTCCAACTGCTCGCTGTTTAATTTTCCCTTCTCACATGAAGTCATCTGAATCGTAGCCGTCCTCATTCATGTTCATATTTTCACTTGTGGTGTATTGGGGATGGTTGCCTTCAAACAGCCTGTGTGTAGATGATGCAGGAAGAACTCTGCTGACGCAGACATGGTCGAATACAGAAACCTTTGTCAACCAGGTCCGTATCAGAATTACAGATTGATGCATCAAGTCTGGAGAGATGTCTCAAGCGCGGATTCCCCAAAATCTCTGACTTACTGAGGGTGCGGTCTTCGTTAAGTAGAATCTGCCTGTTCTTAGTGACCTTGAAGATGTTGCATGTTCCCATCACTAAGCACAAAGCCCGAACATGGTGTGTGCGTAAAATTGAGCTTATTCTTGGACAAACTTACTGGGGAGTATGTAGCGGCTCCCGGCTTGGTCCCCACTGACAGATATATAGATAACCCTCCGATAGGAGTTTTCTGGAAATATCAGGCAGAAATCAGCCAAGCAGGACAACTGTTGCTCATTCTCCATTAATCGGATGTTTATTCTCACATCCATTTTTACTTTTTCACTGCAATCATGAATTATTTCTGTTATTTTGTCTGCATTACAGCATTAGGATTAACCATTTTAGATCACAGTCACATTAAATGTCTACTTTTACACATTTATACAAAATAGACTTATCAAAATTAGTTTTACACCAAACAAACATTTTCCCTTTTAATCATGTCATCAGTCTATCGTCAACCATGTATGCACTTCACCCTTACACACATCCTCTTTATCCTCTCCTTAAAAGAGTGTTCTCTTTATATAACTGTACATAAAGTACGCAAAGTACATTAAGCGCTCACTTAATATAACAGAATGAATCTCTCTTGCAGTTAAACTATTTCACATTTAGTCTATATGAACACAAACTAAAATAATAAACATGGCTGGCTCATAGCTTGCCGCTTTAACCGTGAACTCGAACTCTATCATTGTTTCCCATTTTAGCTGCGCGCTCTCCATCAAGAATACAGCCGTAGCTGGTATTTAACTTCACATTAGCATTCATTTCAACATTCCGAGCAATGTACCACACACACACACAACTAATTTACACACATACAATAATAACCCACAAATGCCCAGGAGCCGAAAGAAACAAAAGAAAGTAACCGTTTGGCTACGGCGTCGGACGCCATTTGCTCCAATGCAATCATCACGTACCGCGACACTTTACTTTATTTACACACTGAGCGATCTTTTAACTTATGGACCACACATCACCGGGGGTTCATATTAGATTATAAACATCTTTAGTCACAGAAAAGATGAGTAACCAACCTGGAAATATCAGGCAGAAATCAGCGAAGCAGGACAACTGTTGCTCATTATCCATTCATCGGATTATGAGCCTCACTCGCGAAGCATTTCAAAGAGCCCAGGTGACGCTGCTGGTAAGTGCTGCCAACTAGTGTCCATTTCATGCAACAGCATGTTATTGTGTGTTTCTCTGGATGACTTCTTATTCTGAATAGGACAGACTATAAAATAATACAATAGCAATAAACTAAAAAGTGACTCTCAGAGGAAATTAAACAACATCTCAACAAAAACACTTATTTTGTGGGTATCACAAGTATGTTATTCTCAAAATGTCCTGATTTATACCCATGACCCCCCTTACACAGCTGGGAATTAACTTACTTCTTATCATTTTCCCAAAACCACTTTGCACAAGTGGTAAACATCAGACACTACACACTCTTCATTAGTGCAGAATAGCTCCTGAGTTTCTCCATCCAAAATAATTTTGGCTTAGTTTTGTTTTTTTATTTGATTCAAAGCCAAATTTAAGAAGAAATGTGTGGACAAACATCCACCGTTTCTGCTTCCATAGAAATTAAGGAGCTAAGCAGCAGGCAGATGCTGCTAATCAAACACACTTCATTAGTTGAACATCAGCTATTGTGAGCACGTCTATAAAAGAAGTTTTGACAGTTTGTTGGTTTGGTGTATTCAGGTGTGTATAAAGCACAATACCAAGAAGGAAAGACATCAGTAATGTTCTTGGAAAAGCAATTGTTGCTGCCCATCATGGGAGGGTTTATAACTTATAAGGTCATTTCCAAACAATTTTGAGTCTGTCGTTCTATTGTGAGAAAGATTATTCGCAAGTGGAAAACATGTAAGACAGTCAACCATCCTTCTGGGAGTGCAAGTTCAAGGAAGTTTACTCCAAGGTTAGACAGTGAAACTGCAAAAAACCCAAACGGACAAACACCTTATATCAACTGTCAAGCACAAGGCCTGATGATTTGGGCTTGTTTTGCAGTCACAGGACCTGGGCACCTTGCAGTCACTGAGTGGACTATGAACTCCTCTTTTTACACCAAAGTATTGTAGAGTCAAATGTGAGGCCATCTGTCTGACAGTTGAAATTTATATGAAATTGGTTCATGAAACAGGACAATGATCCTAAGCACAGTAGCAAATCTACAACAGAATGTCTGAAAAAGAAAAGAATCAAAGCTTTGCAATGGTCCAGTCCAAGTCCAGACCTCAATCTGCTTGAAATGCTGTGTCAGAACCTTAGGAAAGTTGTGAATAAACAAAAGCCCACAAACTTCAATAAAGTGAAGCAATGTTTAGAAGAGATCAAATTTCACCACAGTAATGTCATCTTGTTGTGTATCTTCTGCTACAGCCTAAGTCTCCTAATCAACCAAAGGGGGGAAACAGCATGGAGTGATGCTAGCATGGAGTCATGCTGGTCAGCATGTCTTGCAATCAGAACTAAGCTGATCAGTGTAGACAGAAGCCAAATCAAATGAAAGTAACTTGTGGAATTCAAACCAAGAAGCAAATCAAGTTGAGCTGTTGCAGCAGAAGTCTTGACAGCACAATACCTCTTCCAGCTCAAACCATTACCGGACAGCATAGAGGGAAATACAAGATTAAACAAAACTTTTCGTAAGTAGCAAACCATTGAACATATTAAGCATCAGTGAATACATTAGTCATTTTTCAGTCTGTCAGTTCATAAAACTATAGTTGCAGCCAACTACAGTTCAATAGGTATCATCATCATTATACAGCCTGCATGCAAATCAAACATGATGTTGCAGCCATAATCATCACTGGCTTGTTGCACAGAGTTGCTTGCAGTGAACTTGCATCTAAAATCATATCTTTTGTGTTTTTCCTTTCTGAATCCTCACTGTCCTTGCAGTTGTAGAGCAACAATCTTTGGATGTAGCATGGATTTAATTGTTATAATTTTCTTCTTTGGCTGTACCCGTGAAGGCATGCATGCCTGATGTGGCTTGCAGGGAGGTCATCACTCCTATTGCTTGTCATGTTTGTCTTATAGTTTAAATACTTGCTCTGATTGTTAAAATAAACTCCAAACTTTTAAGTCTCAACTTTATTTTGCAGCCCAGCAAGCCAGGTTCTTAATAGTCAGTTTTGCTGTTGGTGCCTTTTCAGTTCATAAACCGCAATTGGATTTTAATGAATTAGACTGCACACAACTGGACTCTGACTTTCTCTGTCAAATCTCCCAAGATGACTTCTAATGCGAATTGGTGGCCTTATAGCCACACCTTCACAGGTGCATCACCCAACCACTCCTGCACTGTTTTTCTGGTGAAACAGTTGCACAGGTTGCACAATATGTATTTGTTTAAGTCTTTTCACATGTGTTACTCTGTATGTCCAAGAGTTTGATTATAGCTTTGTGGCGCAGAGCAAACCTGTAACTCACTACTCAAAACAGATGGAGAGTCAATATTCAGAGGAGTCAGCTGATCTCATGAAGTTGTGTGCAAATATCTTTGTGAATTTAACACGCTTTTAGTTTACAAAAACATGCTAACTTCAAAATTGACATGGTTTATTCAAGAAAGCAGTCGCATTATACTGCCTGAGTCCTGTGTACTTTAACAGCAAGCCATGCCACTGCCATGCCACTGTCTCTTTGACTCTGCAGATATTTCCACCGTCGGGTCAGAGGCCCATTGACCTCAAACTCCCCCATTGCACATCTATACCACACAGGTGAGCAACAATGCAAAACAAAGGTACATGAGTTCTGCCTTGAACAGGAAGCGAGGAAGAAATGAATCAGGAAAAGTCAGCAGATGCCCTCACAATCCTGAGAAAAGTTTTAATTGGACGAAATAAATGTGTGAAAAAAATGTGTATTAAGTCTCAAACTACATCAACATATAAACTCTAGAAAAGACCAACAATGACCATGAATCAGATACATTTGTGGTTATTCATGCCCATGTGGGCCTGCAGAGAAGCAGCAATGTTTTCACATCAGGTCGTTTTGTCCATCACAGCTTAAATGTAAGCTCACTTCAGCAAGCAAATATCTTTATTTGTTCCCTTTAAAGTATCATTAAGATGGATATTCTGTAGGAATTCACCCCTTCTATTATGTAGAGTGACAACAAGAGGGAATACTACAAGCCAAACACTTCTCCTATGAGCTGGACAGAATAATGAGAGTGATTTTAGAGCTTAACCACACTCAGGTCATGTAGGATGTAATCACAGGAAAAGGGAATGATCGATCTTTTAAAAAAATCAATGTTAACACAAAACTTCTCCAAGAAAGGTTCTCTAAGAAAATAGCTAATTATCTATTAAACACCACAAAAGGTTCTAAAGAAAAAAGATCAGGATGTGAGATCAGTTACAGTGATATGAGAACAGTAAAAATGCAAAGTTACAGTCCTATTCAATGCCTGGAAAGGCTGACTGAGACTGGAAGCAGATTACCGAAACATTAACTTCTTCCCTGGGGCAATTTATCTTGCAGCACAAGTAAAGAACACATTGTGATTAAGTCAGCAGTCACATAAGCAATCAGAGCAATCTGGGATGGTGCCGAATCAAAGTGCCTAAACTCTGATATATATTCTGATACATTGCAATAAAGGATGGATAATAGGCAGAATGTTCAGAGTCAGACTCCATGTGAACAGAAAAGACGACTGTTCTCATTCTAACAGCACCTCTCTCTTATACTGGGCTATATTGTGATGTTGTTGTGTTTTCTCCCTCGCAGCACAGCGGCACAGGATAATAGATGTCCAGAGAGTGAATTCACAATGATCCTGAGTAACCAAGCTGCCTGGAAGAAGATGCTAAATCCCTGCTGCACTGCAAGATCTCTGTCCGTTTGTTCTGCCAACACACTGAGTTAACCTTTCTGTGACGTGTCTTTATCGAGAGACTCAATACCAGACAGGGAGGAAGTTTTCAGTTTTCCTGACTGGGAGTCATTTAAAGAGAAAAGTTACAAGTTTAAAGAAGAAAACTGTCATCAGTGTCATATCTGTATGGAGAGAGTCTGTGGATATACAGTATTGAAACTCATTTGACTGGACATTATAGTATGTAGACTACTCATTTTGACCTCTTATTGTTATGTACAAAGCCTAATTCTTCTGACTTTTATCAGTAAACGGAGAAAATGTTACCTGTAAAGTAATTGAATATACATAAACAGATCAGGCAGTAGCTGCATAGCATTCCACAGTGAACCTACAGCTACTCTCTACAGAGAATGTGAGAATGCACGAAACAAAGCGGCATTTGGTGAGGAATGCACTCCCTTTGCATTGCTTATGACCAATGTTGACAGGTTGCCTACTAGTTAGACGCTTCCGTGTCGAAAGACTATTCGAGCATACAATAACGAGAGACAATAACGTGCTTGGGACCCAGATATCAATGTCAGATGACTACCTTCAAGGACAGCAGAATTTTTGAAATAGGAGAAGAGATGAGGCTTGACAAATTTCTTTTGGCAACTAAAGTTTGCTCAGCTTAAAACAGACGAAACAGAAGATCTGTCACAAAGTCTTAAAATGTCCAACCTCTATGTGGTCACAGCAGCACCACATACGTTTTCAAGCATGGTCATGCACAGCATATTTATACAGTAAACAAAATGAACCTAAGCTTTCTCAGCTTGAGTATGAGTAGCTCTACAGAGAGTAATGGCAGCTGATAGGTCCACCACCCCAGTGCAAACTGAAATATCCCAACAACTACTAAATGGATTGTTGTGGAAAGTGATACAGACATCTGCAGTCCACTGAGCATGAATCCTAATGATGCTTTCCATCCTGCTAATTTATGCTCCCTCCCGTCCTCGTCCCTTCATCTTAAGGCTGTGGCAGAGAAACCAATCACTTCACCATCATGAAGGATGTTCCAATCCCTTAAATGTGAGACCAGCTCAGAGAGACAAGCTGATGGAGAGGATTTACAGGTGTGTGGTATGCAGACGTGTTTTTTTTGTTGCTTTCTTCAACTTTCATTTTCACTGGACAGCAACACTCCTACGTATTACCAATCAGTCAGTAAATATTTTATTTTTCCTTTTCTAGTTTCCAATTTCCAAGATTATCTTGGCTCTTCCAGCTAAAGTAGACAGCGGGGTCGGTGGGCTGTTGCCCCTGGCTCCCGGGGGGCCTCTGCCCTATGCTTATGGGGGCTCTGTCCAGGGGCTTCCTCTGCAGTCTTCTGGGTGGATGCGTGGTTGTCCCTGCGGTGGGCTTCCTGGGTTCTGTGCTCCGTGGGGGCTGCTGGTGGCCTGGGTCTTGTGGCCCTCTCTGCCTGCTTCTGATTGCTGGGGGAGCTGTGGATTGTGGCTCTGTACACTTACACACTCATAACTAAGCATGGTTAGCATGTAGGACCTGTGTCATGGGTGTTGCATGTTCTCACACACACACATTTATTAGCCCAGTAGCATGGTCGCTAAGCAGTTGATGTATTATCATGTCGTCTCAGGTCATGTATATCCACAGCTGTGTTGTATGCGATTACCGCTTCTTGTGCTTGTTTTTGTTTGTTTGTGTGTTTGTTTTTTCTCTGCTTGTCTGCTTTCAGGTGCTCCTGGTGGCGCTAAGGCTGGATTCCCCTCAGAGGCCATGGATTGTTGTCTGTTTTGTTTTTTACAGGTGTAGCAGCTGGTTTCTATTTTTGTTCTGTTTCCTCTTCTTTCCTCTTCTTCTTTCCTTGTCCCCCGGTCCGGTTCAGTTCTATTACATGTCATATATTGTAAACAGAAATAAATAAATGGGCATCAAGGGGAGCTTTACATTTATAAAACTTCCCTTGGCAAAGCAAATCTGTTTGGCATCAAAGGTATTCAGACTACAATTCTGCTGCCATAATGCTGAACAGGACAAGGGGGAAAAAATAAATAAATAAATAAATAAAAAATGACTCATTTAACTAGATTTTGTTGCATTTTTAGGAGCAAGGCTGGAGAGTAGAAAAGAATTGTTACACAACAAGAGCAGAAACTCTGAGATAAAAGTTAGCTCATTTAAAAACTTTAACAAAGAGTAAACAATATAATTTAGCTCCGACTTGTTCTAAGAAAAAAGAAAAAAAAAGAAGAAAAAAAAAGAAAAAAGAAATAAATAAATAAAGTAGACAGCTCTCATCATTCTAATTGTACCTGAGGTCTCTCACCAGTATTATAGATTTTAATCAGTACATTTAAAGCTATTTTCATTTTACTCAGTTATTTCAGTCAAAACTAAAGGTAATTGTCTATTTGTATTACAGTGCATATTCCTAGTTGTATTCTGCAAGACAAGAATGTCCCCGTTGGTGAATTAAATTATTCTATCCTCGGGCTTCTTTCTATCATTTGTCTCTCTGTCTCATTTGCGAGGAACAAAGACAACAACGCAGTGCAATCACTTTATTTTTCTTATAGTACCACCATGATAACAACATTTAAGTCTTGAATTAGTTTTTTATGGCCAAACACCTGCACACAATATACTAAAAAAGTTTATATACCTACTCACATAGAAATGCGACTTAAACAGACAAAGCAGGTTATGAGATATTTGTGCAAGACGTATTTAACAAGGGGGGATCTAAAGTTATTCTGAAATGTGCAGCTACAGAAAAGCTGCCAAATGTTATCCAGTGGGCAATAAATATTTTAGTTTAGTCAAAGTACTAATGTGAATGTTAGAAATCTTAAAGCAGCATTCATCCTACTGTATGTGCCTGTGTGTTGGAGGGAGAAGGAAAATGTAAAGAATAGGCATGATCACATCACATCATAACTGTCTGCAGAAAAAGTAGTATTCAATAAGTTGTGGACTTATCCAGTCAAATGATGCAGCTGAAGTCTTTTAATGAGTCCTTGAAAATTAAAAGAGAGGACATTGTGTGTGTGTGTGTGTGTGTGTGTGTGTGTGTGTGTTTGAAAAAAACTTATGTATGAAGGAAGATGATGCATACATATGTATGAGTGAGAAAGAAAGAGAAAAGATAGACATGTTTTTTTTTATCAGATTATCACTGTTTTCCAGATAAAGTGCTGAATAAATTGTAAACCCACTAAGACAAAAGAAGACCAGTGAACTCCTTGCACAAATCCTTAAAAATCAATAGGTCATCCTGTATGTGTGAGACAGGTAGAGAGAAAGTAGCCTAGATAAGATCAATTATTGATAAGAGGATCAGTGAGTGCCTTTGTCATTACGTTAACTGTGACATTAAAAGGAATGAACTCCTCCTATAATGAATAAGTGATGGTACCCTGTGTGTAAGGGCGAGAGAGAGAGAAAGAAAGCAAGAAAATAGACATGAATAGTTGATCAGATTATCACTTTTTTTCCCCCAGTAACACAGATAAACTGTAAACTCACTTAGTCTCTCCATTTCGATTCTGACAGATGTCTGCATCCACCAGCCCAGCCCCAAAAGGCGTTGAAAGATCAGATTGGGCCAGCCCCATGTCAGTTAAGAAAAGAAACCAGTGGGCCGCCATTCTACACGTTTTATGGGCCAGTCAGACCAAAACTGTGTCAGCCCAAATAGCACATAAGCCCACTGGTAAAATGCCCAGTGTGCCCAATGGCCACTCCATCCCTGGTCGAATCACAACCATTGAATTTCACTTTGAAATGTCATTTTATGATTCATTTGCAGTTTTACCCATTAAAAACTAGTTCATTAGGTTTCTGCATTCAAAAATAATTAATTGTTATTAAAAACGACTTGTTTAAGGTTAGAAAACATTGTGACATACAATAAAAAGTCAACTTTTCATGTTTTACTGGCTACTACCACCTTCTACCACTGCTAAAAGCATATAGGACACACAAACCAGACTTCCTACTGAAATGTGTTTTTTTTTAAAGTCCTTCTGGGTGGTATAAAAATAAACAAGAAAATGTATCATTTCTTTTTAACAGCACCAACAGAAAGCATTCTTAGTTTTAAAGTGTGAGTTGAGTCAAAGTATGGTAAGATTTAGGACAAGGCATCAACATTATCAAAAGTAATATTACTGACTGCAGTCAAACTGGCCTCATTCATTTTATATTATATTGTCTTACATCATTACGTTGTTAGTTCTTAGGTATCAGTTTAAAACATGTATGTTACTGATGCAGTTACACGTATGTAGCTCCAGGCTATCTGTGTCAGTCTGACCCCTGGTAGCTTACTATACAGACACATCTTTATTAGCTTTGCAGTTGTTATTTTTTTGTCCATCCAACATTGGAAACCTCTATATGATCAAGACTATAGACAGAAACGCAGCAAACCTTCACATTAAAAAAGACTGATGCCGAAATGTTGATAAATGATCAATCAACCAATCATTTCAGTTATTCTTCTACATACATTATAACCTATAACAAAGTATTTTGCATTATAAACTCCTCATAGATTTTATGTATTCAAATTTTAAAGTGCGTGGTAATCAGGGCCTTAAGTCAGCTAATTGTAAAATGTATAATACTTTCCAAAACAACTAATATGGTCCCTTAGGAAGGAGAACTGAGTTACCCAATTCTCTACTGAAGTGCTGTGCTTCAGTAAAAATTGCTCTTTAGTTACACTGTATAACTGATTGTGTTTTATGCTATCCATTAACACAATTGTCACTTAGTGAGCCATGCATGCCTCTGGCGAAGAAAACATCAAGTGAAACCAATTCATATGACAAGCTTGTTCTCAAGAATAAAACAAAGAAGGCAGATTGTCATACGTGTCTGAATCTTTCAGCACCACTGTAGATAGACAGCTGCAGCCACGTGCACTGTCTCTGTGAATGTCTTTCTTTCAGTTGAAATAGGCTTTTAAAAAAGACCCAGTCGACTGTACTATACGTACCGGTACTATACTGTACTATAAGTTGACGGTTCAGAATACCTCAGACAGATAGGTGCTGAGTTCTGGGGGCTTACTTTCCAAAAGCTTCTTACCATCGTGATGCCCTTCAGTGTTGATAGGATGAGCAAAATCAGAGCTAACAGAGGTCAGAGAAGCAACATATACATTCAGATTTTCCTTCTTTCACTCTGAATGCACCCAATTTTTCTGTCGTTCAGTTTGACCTCTGATTTGGGCTAAAAAACGATCAGTTGATGTTACTTTGACTCTGTAGCTTTTTCAGTCAGACATGCAATATTCAGCCGATCTGTGACTGAACATCAGTGTCTGTTGGTCTGTCACTCAGGAACAGGCGTGGAGTCTCTGTTGTGTATTTTAAACTCAATTTTTCTGGTGTAAAGCTCTTTTGCTTATTTCACCTGCATGCCTCAAACGTGCTTGTGTGGACTTTGGCAGTCGTTTTCAACCTGGATAAGCTCCTATTAGTCATTTTGTAAACACTAAGACAGCCTATGTGAAGACAAACAACCAATGCGATCATTTGGAAGAACTGGCTTACCATTATAGACCATTATAGTGGAAGTGTGCAGAATCCCTTATTTTCACTAAGTCTTACTGAAAAGATGAGTTTAATTGTATTACACATACATGAGGTACAAAGGCACTTGAAAGTGTTTTGCATAATACGAGACTTTAATTAAATGCTGAAAATGTCTTTAACTTGTTTGAGCTAATCTGAAACTTGAAAGTAAAAACCTTGAAGATTGATTTCCTGACAAAAATACCATAAAGAAATGTACTAAATATACATAAAATGCATAAACATATAAGACTGTCACTGCTTGGCAGGCCACTGCTTTAATTTTTAGAGTAACATGAAAGCAGTTAGCACAGCTTTAATAACAAAAAATATTTTACCTTCAAATAAAAAAGGAGAAAAACTCATCATCTGTATATCTACCCCTCAGTGGAGCAAAGTCGAAGTACAAACAAAGCAGGAAAAAGAGGTTCATTTAGGCACAGAGATCCAATTGGCCACACTGTCGTTTTTCCAATAGAGTTGGCTAACCACTGCTTTGAGTTATTATAGATTTATTTATCTGTGCTTCCTCTTCACCTCTTCACACATCACAGACTCTTGCTATATGTTTCCCTTCGGGAATGAATCAAGGGAAGTTGACAAATTGTGCTGATGTGCAGGGGGTGTTTTAATGATCTCTGTAAGCACAGACAACTGGGAGTTACTGGATCATGTCCAATGGTTGACCACCATTATGTTTATGTCAATAATGCTGTTTAATATTTTCATATCTTTAATGTAAAGTCTGTTGAAACCAGATAGCATAATGGGTATTAAATATCTTTAGTTCAGTTGAGACATGGTAAGAATGAGCACAATCTATTACAGACATGGGGCTTATGCAAAAAAAAACTAATGAGCAAAATAGAAAGTAAGTACAACTTCATCTTAAAGTGAAAGGCAAGTGCTGCAATCAAAGTCATATGATATATCATAGTTACACTAATGCTTTTTATATAAATCAACAGATAAGTATGTGTACTCTGAAAGGTAAGAAATGAACAAAAGAATTCTCATTCAACCCTGAGTAAGTATTCCTCAAATTTATTTCTTACTTCCTGTCTCTCTCACCATTTTAGTGTCTTGAAGCCCTTAGTTTTGGTTTACAATAGCCTCTGAAATAGCACTCTTTAATACCTGCCCTGCACCAAACAGGTGGCACAATATCAGAGACTAATAGTTAAAGAATGTAAAATATCAATCAACTTAACTACCTGTAGTTTCCACTAGTTTACTTTTTTGTAGACTTTCAATGAATGAAACTTCATCCCAAATCATTTGATACCTTAAAAATATCAAACTTTATTGTGACTTTTTCACCAGCTCATATTCAGAGCCAGCAGATCCAGAAAGGATGCTTCTGTCTCTACACACACCTTTAGAATAACAACTCTTACATCAGAACAATATCTATTGATCTCAGGTCAGCATTCAATGCTATCTCCCACACTAAACTGGAAAACCACACTCAGCTATTGAATATTGTATCTCCTCACAAACAAACCCAAGACATTTCATATTGGCTAAACCTCCTCCATTCTACCCAACACTTCTGCCCTACAGCCCTACTGTTCACCACAACTGCAGATCCAAGTATAAAGAGAACCCTCAACATCGGTCAATTTAGAAACAAAGATGGTTCATGTAGGGATATTGGGTGTGTGTTCAGGGCTGAGGGAGGGGGTATCTCCAATTCAACAAAACCAAGAAACTGACTGATCAAGTTCAGCAAAAGTAGACATCTGAGGAGCTTATGTGGAGTGAACAGTTTATTTTCAAAGAAATCTGTCTGTCATGGTTAAACATTTTGCTGTCTTTGCTTAAAAAAGAAACATAAAAAGTATTTGTTATGTGAAGAAGTAGTAGAGAAAAAGCTTCCTCAAAAGAGAAAGAAGAGATTCTGCCTCTGGCTTTGTTGTAGTCCAAGCTTCTCAGACCAGCAGCAGCAGGTCCTGCTACAAGTGTAGATTAGAGCAAGAAAAGTCCCCTCCCGTAGTCCAGGGCAGGCTAACCTCTGTATTTTACTAGTGCAAATAAAACTCGCTCTTTGAATAAAAAGTTGGATAAATCCAGAGCAGTCCTGCTCTCTTTCCTGAGAAAGAGAACCCTCCAAGCTACATGAAGAAAGCATTCAGTTTTGGTTCATTGATTTGTTTTAGACCAAGAAGTCCTTCAAAGAGACATTTTGTTTATACTCTGACCGTTCACCCTGTTCACCCTGCTGACTTTTGTCAAGTAAAACAGCTTTTTTCTGTCCCACCAGACCCAACAGTGAGACTACTGAACTGATTTTCCACAGTTATTTATGAAAAAGTGTGTCTTTTTTTTTCTTTATTCAATCATTCTTTGACTAATTTTGGGTTTTTTTTACGGGCCACACAAAGGGGATACATCTGTCATGTTGTTAGACAGTCCTCTGTCGCATAACAATTCAATTCAATCTTGAATGAATATCTTGGTGTAATAGAAGTTTATTTCAGCTGTTATACAATTTGGAATGACTTATTCTATCTATAATGAAGAAAGGTGATTTTAGAGGTCAGAAATTAAATGATAACAGCGTCGGTTTAGAGAATATAATAAAATAGATAAAATGTATGTTGCTATTTGAACTTGAAGGTAATTAAGGGTATAAAGATTCCCATATCAGATGCAAATATAACACTAAACAAAGGCAGCCCTCTTTTTTACCTCACTGCATTTTTACTGCAGCAGAAGACTTGACCCTCCCTCTGCTCCTTCAGCGCGTCCCCACCATTATGAAAATTACGCCACCACCCCCAGCGCTTATCCCAGTCTCTTCCACTATTCCCCTCCACTATTGGCTTCTCTCATAATTCCTCTTGCTATATGGCTGCTGTCAAGTGATGAAATGGTTTCCTTGACCAGAGCAGTGCCTGGCAGTTGTTTTAGTGTTTGGATTTTAGCAGAGCAATAAAGCATGCTGGCTAACCCCAGCTGACAGAGAGCTATATCTAATAGGCCTGTCGTTTTTGTGCCAGATCCCTTACTGCATTTCTATTAAGGCCTCTTCAGGAGAGAAAACAGCAATAGTAAATTAAGTGTATGTGCATTAGCATTAATACATGCATGTACGCAGACTCACATGATGTATTGGTTTTAAGAGGAAAAATGAAAAGAAGCGACGTAGAAAAGTTGAAGATGTTGGCATTATATTCTTTGCACATGTACATGCGCACTATTACTATGACTTCAGGGTTAAAGCCCATTTAATGGTCCCTGGTCCATGTCTGTTTGCTTACCTCATAGCCCTCACAGAGTAAAGGATTGTGGGAAATCATTCAGCACCAAAGCTGAATGATTTCATATAGGTGATTTTACCACCTATTCGTGATGTTTTCCTAACATTTTGATGAGCAAGAAAATAGTCGAACAGAATAGCATAGAAAGTCAAAATAAAAGTCAAAAAAAGGAAATGAAAAAAAAATAATAGATTTAAGGTTGGACTTGAACACAAGTCCTTTACTTAGAATCCGGGTGACCAACACTGATGAAGCATGTGCAGCAAGATGTATGAAACATCGTGCACAGATATTCTACACAAAAAGTAAGTTATTTTAACATAAAATTGTTAATCAAAGTCCATAAATTACTATGACTAGAATTAAAATTTCAGAACAGGACCAAACTGCTCTCATGAATCTCTCTTGCACGGATGTTGCATTTCCTATCTACTGCATACATAATACTGGTATTATATTACCATGGACCTTTTCCTGTTCATTTTCACAGCCTAACAAATGCCTTATACTCTGACACCACCCACTGGGCAGTTTAAGCTTCTCTGACCAGCACTGATAGGATTAAAAAAAGACACTTTAAAACTACCTCATGATTTTACTTTCTCTTCTTAGTTGTCTTCTTAGTATTTATTTTCCACATCAGTAGCTCTCTCTCTATTTCCCTCTCCTTCTTCCTCTCTGCTTCATGTTGGCTTCTTTGTCTCTCTTCTCATGCTCTGAAAAAACCTTATCCTTTGTACCTTCTGTTCTATTGTGCAGTAACGCTGCCCTCATCAAAGTAAAGGAAAAAGGTGAGGAGAGGGTTCAGACTGCACTTCAGAGAACAGACAACAGTGTTTGTGTGTGTGGGGGTGTGCATGTGTGTGTGTGTGATTCATTATTGCAACAATGAGGGTGGCTTATTGAGACTTTCTTTGTTTTCCTTGACGCAGTCAGCCTTATTTATAATCATAATAAGCTTTATGCAAATTGTGCTATTTTCAACAAAGTGTTTAAAACCTTAATGTGGAATAAAAAACAACAATCGTATCAATAAAAAAGCTGAAGAAATGCATACAGTAAAAATTAGAAATAAGAGCAAGGTGGATGGAAAAGTACAAAAAGCACAGATGTGAAATATTCATCTTTCATTATTGGAAATTAGAGCCCTAATATTGACGTAACAATGATGAACAGACAGTAAGTAACTTTGGAGCATCTGATACTGCGGAGGTTTGAATAAAAGGATTATGTTCAGCATGCCAGTTTGAGCAGTAACCTTTTGATAGGGGATAATACGTCTTAATTTGCAGTTCGTACTTGAGGGTTAGGGTTAGATTTCCCCCAATATGAAAAGCACTGACAGGTGTAGTTTATCTTGTCACAATGCAATGTTCTGCTAACAAGTCTAAACTTTGCTACAGACCAACTGTAGTATTTCATCGTAAAATATTGTGTGGGTCCTTGAGATTTGGAACATGTGAAGTTAGGGCCATTTTCAGTACTTAGTTTTACTTCAGCGACTACATTGTTCAACTTCATCTTAAGTCCTGTACAAAAAGAAAACAGAACATTTTTCTTGGAATACATAAAGCAGAGTATATACCTTCTGTACCTACTGTGTATGTTAGCACCCTGTTTTCTGAATCCCGCCTCCACTCGCCTCCACTACCACCAGCTACTTCACATTCTAAATATTCACTTCAAGTTTAATTGATTTGGGGCCTTTTTTTCTTTCTGGTTTATGTGCTAAACCTATTTGTAATGGTCCAGATGTGAGACTTACATAGCTTTTAAAATCCTGCTTTCTTCTAAACACCATTTTCTTGACTGCATCACTGTGGTTAAAGCTAGCTAAGTTCTGGAACTGATGTCACACCTGGAACTACACGAGTCTGACTGCTGCAACGTTACAAACGGCCACTACTACAAGATTATTGTCAGTTCCGGTTTTACCTGTGGAATCCCAGTACAGCCCTCTAGGGTATGCATAAATTTGGGAGGGATGTGCACTGACATCTACAGATAGATACAGCAACATCACAGACTAATCCGATCATGAGTATACAACTTACATTTTAATTTTAAAATTTTGATTTTTTTTAATAGGATGTAATTGCTATGCCTTTGTCCAGTTAATTCCCTCTTAAGTTATCTTCCCTTTCTCTGTTGGTGGAAAGAGTAAATAAACAACACAGAAAGGTTTAATGACTGTAAAGTGGGACTTCAACACTGTAGTGACGAGATAATTTCCTGCTTCAGAATCAATTAACTCCAGGTGATGCAAACACAGTGAGTCGAATAGAAATGTTTAGAGGAGAAAAGAAGGACAGCTTGTCAGTGAGGATGCTTTCTGTGGAATGTTTAGCTTTATGATCTTTTAAAGTCTTTGTAAATTTATGTGGTTATATAGAATCAAAGGCTGCAGAGAGCTAAAGCAACACAGCCATTGTTACTGATTAATTTTGTTTGCATTCTAAGTTCACCACGGCTTATTAAATGAGCATTGTTTTTTTGCATTTCCTTTCTCAGTTGTTTTTTTATTTATATTTTGCCACCTACATACACTTTATACTCAGTCACAGGACCATTCTTGATCACATGCTTACGTTTGACCCATAATAACATATGTTGACATGAAAACCATCCTTAAGCAGGTTTTATGCATTCTAGACCTGTCATTGACATAAATGGTGAATACTAAACAATTACACTGTGTAGCACCTCTTTAATCTTTACAATCATTCACTGATGAGCAGATTGTGGACAATGTGGGGCGTTCAGTGTCTTTTAAGGAGACAATAGTGTCTTATAAACCAAGCCTTGTCAGAAAGTTCGGGCAGAGTTGACGACAACTTAGAAGTGCATGTGTCAAACTGCAACTTGCAGGGGGGCCAAACTGCAATAGTTCTATATCATATCAAGAAAATCACTTCAATTAAGGCTTTACTTTTCTCAGCTTAGTGCTAAGATGTAAGATTATTGTCATGTATAAGTAAGGTTTTATAAAAACAAGTCAGGTTTTCTTAAAAGTGAAACCTCAGAAATCCCCTGTTTGTCACCTCAGAAAGCAAACAGCCAAAATCAAATATAAGAACTGAGCCAAAAGGCCAAACTGGCCTGTATGGACTCAGGTTTGCTCGCTCCAACAGAAACTTGCTTGGTGTGCATGGTCCTGACTATCAAAACAAAGAGATCATCATACGTCTATTTTCAGAAATGACGTCCTTGAATGTCAGCTGTTCCTTAAAACCACACTCAGCTGATCAACAAAACTAAACAAAAACAGTGACAAATCCCTCACCATGATAGGACTTGATATAATTTGTATTTACAATATGAGGTTTAGTCCAGATAAAAGCAGAAATGTTAGCAGAAGGGTTGTTGTGTGTCTGGAGTATCTCAACCACAGCACACTGAGCAGATCAGCAGCTGCTCATACTGTATATCTTGCATCACTAACATTTTTGAAAGGGTTTTATTGCCAAATCCACTACAAATAATCCAAAGAAAAAGTACACAAGTAGCCATTGTTGGGAGGAATAACTAGTGTAAAGTGTGTGAGTATACAATAAAAACATGAATATTCTTCCTTTCCTAAGCAGAGACTCAGTCACAGACTACTTTCTTTCTCTGTGTGTACAAAAAAATTGGGATCAGTATTACAGAAGCCTCCGGGCAGAGCAGTCAAAGGATAACAGGAGAAGAATATTTCCTCCAACCTCAAGAAATGCTGTGGAGAGCAAGCCAAATACAAGGGGGCTAATTAATGCAAAGGAGACATACCTAAAATACACATGGACTTTCACACACCACAGGCTGCTTATCAGAAGCTTGGAGAGGGAGATCAAAGAAGCTGGAGAAAAGCATAGAGAAGCAGAGTGTGAGATGGAGACAAAGCTGAAAAGTAAGATGCATGAGGCAAAGAAGAGGAGAGGAATAATAACAACATGGATTGGAAAGAGGCAAAATAACAAATAAGACTGAAAGTAAATGCACTGCTCCAGACTGTCTGAGAAGAAGATGAACACTGTCAGATATTTAAAAGCAGGAGTATTTAGAATCCTTATTTGATCAGTAAAAAAAATAAACACTCGTTGAGTTGGGAAAAGATGTGGATTTTTTTTCAAAAAGGCAAACAACAAGGGTTATTAAATGTTTGCAGTGCAGGAAGAAGGAACATTTGGGGGAAAAAAGAGGAAATGTGAGTTACAGCTGACATACTGAAGGATCGCATGTGAAGGGACAAATTGAGACATCATAAAGCACATTTGCATTGATTGCTCGAGAAGGTGAAACATATTTTTTCTTGATGTATTGTGTTGGCCTGTCCAGTGCTTTTTTTAAACAAAGCCCAGACATCTACACATCTTTAAAGTACCCCATCGTGTCCGGAGGACACAGCACACAACACAATGAAGCCTAATTGCAGTTTGGCTAGAAAAACCCCATTTTTGTTGCTGGGTGGAGCAAACAACGGTTTACATTGTATTTCTTTGAGTTTTTCTCTTGAAAACAACTGTCTGATGTTGCTGGACACAAGGTGTCTTTTGCAACAGTATTTGAAAGCGAAAAAGTCCAAATGCAACAAAGGAAGACTGTGTCTTGTTTTGAAACATTTGCCATTTTTGTGATCCGACAGCTTCAGTGTCTGCTTCGGTTTCTAAATTACCTTGATTATTCCTTGATTTTCTCTCTTTATTTTTTCTGAAAAGGAATACACAACTTCTGTTTAAAAAATGTGAATAGGTTCTGTTTTGTTGCTTTTCTGGTTAGCAAGAAGGCACACAATGAATTTACCACAAATATTAATCACATAAAATCAACCTGAGGCACCCTAACCATGGTAAATGCACCTTAGTCAGACACTGTAGTTGAATGGGGGATAGATCAATATGATTTATGAATTGACCAACAAATTAATGTTGATTCAACACTATTTTCCGTGTCTCTTTCAACTCAGTCAGCTGATATGAAAGATATTTTCCTGATACCAAATGTCCCCACCTCAAATGATTACCTTTAATTGGAGAAAAAAAAAATTATTCTTCTGTTGGTGAACCCAAATCGCAAAATAATATCCACCTCTATCCAAAATAAGGTACACCGATATTAGAATAAATGGTAATTATCATACATTATATAGTGTTCTCAACTTTTCAATTGCAACACGAAACTAGGTATGTCCGATGCATTCAGAATCATGGAGCAGAAGTGTCCAAAATGCATCTGCACCTGTCTGCCTCTATCCTCAACTGATTGAGAGTCTTTTTTATGGTGTTTGCTATATAGTGAGTGCATGAGTAAATGAGTGCACAATCAGGGCACAGACAAGGTGATTAAACAGGCCAGCTCTGATACTCTGAAGGCCCAGGTGTACCACACCAGCTTGCGATCCTCCAGAGTTAGCCAATTATCCACAGAGGTTGGCCAGGACAGACTCAGTGGAAGGGCATCACATATGTGCAGCAAAGTGTGTTGTTTCACAGAACCTCTGCAAGTTTTAAAGCAGACTTTGTTGTCTCTTGCTCCTTTAGGCATTTCTTTGCCTTTCTGTCATGCCACTGAGCCTCTTCCCCCTCAAACCATCAATGGCTCCTGTGTTCTTATTCAGAGCAGAGAGAGAAAACAAGAGGCTTCTCTCTTAATGCCTGCCAAGAAAATAAAGTACAACCTTTGTGCATGAATAGACAACTCTTGGATAAGTATAAAACAGGAATGAGCCAGTCTATGCCTGGACTGTTGATATAATGAGCTGTTCTCTTTTATAACCAAATAGGTGGGAAATTGAATAAAATATTCCAAAGTAACCCAAGCAAACAAAAGTAAAGAGGTAGAAATGTATACTGTCTATGCTTGTTCTTCTGTCACACATGTCTGTGGTCATTAGTTCACAATGCTGCCTGAGCTACTTCCAAATATCCATCTATTCATTCATATTTCAAACTGCTGCATCCAATTCAAAGTTGCAGTCACAGTAGGGGAACAGAGAGTCCAGGTTTTCCTGTTTCCAGCCGCTTCCTCTGGTTCCTCATAGTGGCTCCCCTGCTGCCCCAGCCAGCTGGGAAATATGATTCTTCCGGTCAATCCTGGATGTGCCCAGAGCCCTCCAAACAGCTACCTGTATGCTTCTAAAGTGAAGTCCCCTGAAGGCATCATTAACTGGTGCCCAATCCACCTCCATCAACTACTCGCAGTGTGCAGGAGCAACAGGTCTATCTTATCTTTATTGGATTTCTAAACTTCTCTCTCGATATTGGAGAGAAAGCCCTGCCGCCCTTCAGAGAAAACTCCTATTTCTGCTCAATTAAATTCCAAGCTGATTTATATTTTTAAACAGATTGGTCTTCTTAACCCCAGCATTTATTTATCCCAAAAAACTCATCTGTCATCATGATGATTTTGACAAAAATAAAAAAGACTCTCGTGTTCTTTAAATTATATGTGGTATAAATCTGCATCTTCTTCCTTATTCAGAAAATGAGGATCTTTAAATAACAGCAACACCTGCTTTTATTCAGTTAATTTTCAGCAAGACATTGGTAGAGCTGCCCTGGTCTCACTAACTAGGGCGAAAAGGCCTCTGCCAAGAGTCATTCAACATGTTTATACTAACTAGTCAAAAGCAATAGAATCTCAGGGCTAGGTCCAAATCCCTTTGATTCTGTTGATCATATTTTATCATGAGAATGGAGTATGCCTTTGCAATTCAAGTAAGGGCACGAGGCAAGTTTAAATCATCCTTACAAGATAGACTCCAGTTTGTTCATTGGAAATCAAACCAAACTCCAAAGGAATACAACAGAGGGAGACTGGAAATCCAGCCCTTGTCTTGTTGCGTGTTTATTTGAGCATTAATCTTGTGAGGGAACATTTTATCCCTACCAAAGCCTTATAGTGAGAAGAGCTTAAGATTGAATTGATTAATTTAGTCATGGAGTTCCACAGGGTTCTGTTCTTGGACCGATACTTTTCACTTTTCTATTAGCTAATACTGTTTTGTGATAAACTTCCCTTTCTTTACAGATGACACCGATCTTTACTTATCAATCAAAACACACTAAATCAATCAATTAGTTAAACTATGAGCATGTCTTAAAGACACAAAAGCTTGGATGACAAGCAATTGTGCTTTTGAATTCAGACACAAGAGGTTTTATAAAAATAAAACTGCACCAAGACTTCGGTGCAGGCTGACTTGCAGGCCCTGGAGTTTCCAAAAGGGAAATGGAGGCGTTTAGCTATCTCCCATTTTGAGTTGGAGGCAGACACACTGAACTTTTACAATTAGACCAGAAACGTATTGATGAAGCTTAAAGACAATGCGAGATCAGGTGACCCTGAGCATTCAGGGTACTTATATATGCCTATACAAACTTAGGCTCAATCTCCATTTACACTATTTGTATGCGATTATTGCATATCCGGTATTTTGTGTTTTTCTTCACTTGTATCTCTCTGCAGATATCTCTGGTCTCTCAGCTGCATGTTCCTAATATCACTACCTGTGCAACCAAGCTATCCAGTGTTTGACATTTTCTCTCCCTCTTGTTGCTCTTTCCTAATTGTTTTTTCTTTCCTTTGTAGAGTTTCACCAATATACAAAAGTGTCTTAATTGGTGTAATACAACAAAAAAACTAAATCCAAAAGAATTCTAAAAAAATCTGTAAACCTAAATGAATCTCTGTGTTTATTAAGCAAACGGAAACTTCTGCCTTCAAACTAAACATACATTGCCACCAACAGGGTCCAAAACTGTGAGATGGGCCATATGCCTTGGGAGTAGGTCCACTGGGAAGCATATAACCTTGCTTATGCTTGTTTTTCATTTTGATACCCAATACAAGTACTGTGAATCTACAGTTTTTCATATGACGTGGTTGCTGAGGTATATAGAGAGAGACTTACAGGTATGAGCGCAGACTGTTTAATAAATGCTATAAAAAAATAAAATAAATAAAGCTGTCGGTTGGGATGGAAGCTTTTACATCCTTTTGTTCCAAGAAAATTCTAACTCACCACAACACAAACACCTGTAAGTCCTTGACTCAGGTAACACTGTGCCCTGGGTGTTAATACAGGTTATTGCAAAATCAGAACTTCAGCTCTTTAGAAGTTTAGAAGCATTTTTATGAGACACGTTTCAGTCCAGTGGGGCTGAAATAGATCATTGTTTCATTATTAGATTGCTGGAGTTTTGATCCATCCAGACTGTTTCTGCTCTTCGTGCACGTTTCAGGCAGGTGAAGTGAAGCCCCATTTTCGCACATATTTTAGTATAGTTCAAGTATGAGAAGAGAATAGTTTGCAGTGTTTGGACACACATACATGTTGTTGTTTTTTTAGTTTATGTAGACACATTAGACTTAAAGTTATCATGAATATAAACTTTAAGTGCAAACTTTCATCCTCAATTTGAGAATATTCACATCCAATGTGGAGTAGGGGCTTAGGAATTACAGCAATTTATTATGTAGAACCCTTCTCAGAGGCCAGAAGTAGTTGGACAAAGTAGTTTAATCATAAATACAATATATATATATATATAGATATATATATATATATCTATATATATATATATATATATAATACATTTTCTGTAAGTCTGGATGTCATACATCCCATTCTCTCTTTATATCTCTCTAAACATCTCTCTTTTTTTTCCCCTTTCAGAATGTGCCAAAACATCTCTCTTGGCCACTCTCTGTTCCCATTATCTCTTACATGGTAGTGTTTTGTTTTGCAGCCTAAGAATGTCCAGTTTCTGTCATTTTTTATTTTTTTTACTTTTCTCTGCCTTTCTCCCTATTTCTTATGTGTTGTTTGTCTGTCTTGTATTGTGGCTGTGGGACTTTTTCTTTCTGCTCCTTAGTAAAGACCTCCTGGTACACCTGCAGATCATCACTCAATGTAGCTTCAGCCGTATTTCTACTCCGGCAAATTTGTTCCTTCACTTGCGGGAACAGATGTGTTCTTTCCCATTTAAGCTGAGAGGCAGTGCTTTGAACCACTGTTAATGTGTTATATATATAAAAAAAATCTTACTCTGCGCAATTCAGTTTCATCTGCCCAGAAGGCAGTTCTATTTTTTTATTATTATTATTATTATGATTAACCTGGTTAAAAAAGACACTTTTAAAAGGTATGTTTATTCAAAAGATTGTCAAAATAACATAATTTATCCTAACCAGAATCACTAAGTCAGACTTTGAATTTTCAAATAGTTCTTGAATATATCATGGGTTCCCTCAGGTCAAACAACAAAATCTAAGGTTTGAAAATATAATATTTCCTCAAACTTATTTTACTCTAGAAACCGAGAGGAGAATGGATTTATAGAATCTACCTGGCAAACACATACCTCCACTCACACACAGCTGGCAGCCGTATACTGTAACCTGTGCATTTGAGCCCAGAAGCTTAAGTAGGATCAGTAGGGGTTCAAGGGCATCTATATTTTAGCTAATGAGCGTAAGGTAATTAAGTACGTAAAGTATTTCAATGAAAAAAATTTCTTATAGTAATCATTTCAAAATAACTTCCTGTTTTCTCAAACAGGTTTTTTTGAAAAAAATATATCTTGTGCACAGCCATGTGCACTAAATCAAACTCAACAGCATCATCTGATAATTGGTCTTGACTGATAACTTTTCAGTTTCCACAGGGGTGTGTAAAAATATATTTAGCAACATGTGATGTGCAGAGGGTTGTAGCTGAAATGCAAAGCTGCGGAAAAACTTTCTCTAGCAGGACTCTTCTGTGTTTGTGTTTTCCCTTGACCTCTGCCATTGAGTAGGTAGCTAATAGGCCAGACCACACGATCTAATCACGACAGCATGTGCTTTGATAAGGTCTGGCTTCAAACCCAACTGTTTTATCTGCTGCACCTCCAGGTCTCCTGCTGCTCGATATATTGATGTCTCAGTAAAAGATAAAAAAGGGATACCTGCTGGAATGGAGTTATAAAAAGCAGGCCGACCTACTCCAGCAAATGCTGAAGATACAGAAATTATTACAGAGATGCCAAATTGTTCGATATCCCTGAACTGTCCTTGATGGGTAGTTTCACAGAAGCAGCCTGATTTGGGGGAAAAAAAGTGTTTTCCATCTTTGTGAATTATTCCCGTAAAGCCAGCTATGCCATAAGTTGCTTTGATTGCTGTTCCAGTTACTGAGCCCTTTCAGGCTGTAAATCTACTGCCTGCTGTTACAGATAAGCTACTGGAGTTATGACTTGATTAGTGATGTCCATATCTGCCAGCATGATCACCTGTAGCTGCATTATTATCATAATAAAGCACTCTCTTAAGACAGTTTTGCTGTGATTAATTAAAGCGAAAGCTGGGGTTTTATCATGGCTGCTAGTGTGGAATAATCTGAAACATAGGTAGATGTTAGATATTCAATCATCCCCTCGGTATGAGACAAGAACAATAATGGGAATGCTCAGTTAGTTTCAGATGATTCTTTTCTTTGATCTATTGATAGTGTCAGTAAGAGGACCCACTTCTGTGTATTTCTGCCAGAGCATGATAACGTAAGAAATAATCATTTGACATCAATGACTGGTGTACACAAGCTGCTGGGTTTTTTCAAGGATTATTGTTGAGCAATTTTAGTTTGTGTGTGTGTATCATTATGTTAGATATTATCACAACATATACGCATTTTGACAGCAACAACATACCGTTCTTGGCCAGGTCTCTCTTGCAATCTCTTGGATCTCAATGGGACAAACCTGGTTAAATAAAGGTTATAATAATAATAATTAAGAAGATAAAGACAAGATTATCCATTTAGAGCTATATTTGATTTTGCAAGTATACATTGTAACAAATCAATCTTTAAAAATAATTTTTAGGAACTTCAGCTCAAGTATGTTCTCGAGAAAGTACTTGTAAAAGTTAAGAAAAGCCTTTTAAAAAACATTGACAAGATTTTTTTTATCCACTGGAGATCAAGAGTTGTTTAGAGATTTTCTGGCTGGTAGATTACATTTGCACCTGTCTTTCGATACATTTACCCAGCAGAATGTTGCACACGTTTTCACAAAGTCTTGTTATCTTATCTGCTGATGAAATACACCCAGAAGCCCATCACTTCTTGCTTTTTTTTTTAATCTGCACGTTTTACATCTCAGGTACCCGACAGATGCTTGTATGCAGCAAGACTTGCAGTGGATAAGGTTCGAGTTCGGTGGCTTGAAATGTGACCTTTCACACACCTCACATGCAGAGACAGCGATGACACTGTAAAAAGAAGCGTTCATATGCATACTAATTATGCGTCAACACAGACACAATACTTATTCAGAATGATCCAATATGTAATTGGGAAAAGTATGGATGGATTAGCAGTGATTATTTAGATGAAATTGATGTCAGGAGTTTTCAGTCATTGGGATGAAAATCAGGTGTGTGTCACAACACAGCTGTGGAACTGTATCATGGTACGAACAAAGAGGACTTCAACTGAAGCTCATCAGGCTGGAAAATGTGGTAAAACCATCTCTAAAGAGCTTGGACTTCTGCAATACACTCTCAAGCAGTGAAATGGGGGAAATTCAAGACCACTATTACCCTCTGCAGGGAAATTTAATCAACAAAAAGTCCCTCTAAGAGCAAAGTGTCAGGCAAGAGACCCATTTTCGATCTGTAAAACACTGCGGCGATAGCACCATGGTTTGGTTCAGATTTGCTGCATCTGGACCAGGATGACTTCTAAATCATACCAGTTAATACTGAGTAAGACAATTATACCTAATTATGCTATACCGATGAAAGGTTAAGGAAAATGAATCTTTTAGAATGTATGGTGGTTCTGTATGGAGGAAAATTCCTAAAAGTAGATGGGCAGGACTGATCAATAGTTAGCAGGAACTTTTAAGCTCCAGTAATTGCTGGGGTCGTGACAAATACTAGAAGCTAAAACTTCACATACTTTGTCAGTCACAGACATATGATATTGGATCACTCATTTCTTATAATCAGATTCAGTTCTCTTTATTTCCTTCTTAGGAGTACAGAAATATAGAAAATTTCAAGAGGAATTAAGCTTCTGTTAAATTTGTGATATTGTTCAGTATGTAGATGGATAAGCCTTTGTGGAAACAAAGTAGTCTTGTTTTAATGAGAAACATCCTTACTTCGTCATGTGTTGTAGAATACTTTCACATTCGATGAGTCCCCCTTTTGAGTCCCACTAAAATTGTGCCCTTCCAAAATAACTCCAACTGCAGGAGGAGATGAATTTATGTTTTTTAAACAACACAAGTCGTTTGAGGTGATAAGCATTTTCTGGGAGTACATTTTCTTTGTGTTGTGCTACAGCTGAAATTACAGTTGGATGATTTAAGAGGGATTTGTTGGTATCCGACCAGGAAAAGTGTTTCCTTTTGTGCCTTTGGTGCATTAGAACCAATCCTGCTGGAGAACGGACTGCGGCGGCCATTCATCAAAACATATAAACATTAAACTTTGGATTTCTGTCTCTTTCTTACAGTCTATCACTATCTGCTGTTTTAGAAGAAAGCCATGCCACATTTAAACGTCTTCAAACTATGTAGTTAGTTAGTTTGGAAAATCCATCCAAAAAGTGTTGTCAACGTCTCTGAACGCCAGAAACTGTTGGTGATTCTGTTAGCTCCTGGTTAATCAAGGCTCAAATGGCTTTCAGCATACATCACTGGGAGAGAATGAATTCTCCTTCATTCCGCTGACATGTTACTTGTACTACACTGAGGTGGACCAAAGTGGAAAACCACTTGTTCAAAAATACACTCAGATTTGCTCCTGAGTCAGTCACTGCCCTGCCACGGTCTAAGGACAGATCAGAGAAATTAAACTGTTTCATTCATCTATTTGTGGGGACATACTGCCTCCTGGTGGTTATTTTATTTCTAGCAGCTAATACCAAACTCTGCTACTATACGCTGGTCACATTAATGACAAGCAACAAACCGACGCTCCACAAACCCACTGAGCAGCAAATGCTTTTATTTCATGTTTGTGAATGATAATTCAAGCAACACTTTGTGTTTTAAAATGTAATCTTGAAGCTCTACTTTAAGCTCTGTGCACAAGAGATTGCTTTTAACCTAATTTTGGCTCAAAGTGTGAAAGAATACAACCTCTAAGCCTATTAAGATCAAAGTGAATGTACTGCAAGCCACTGTCCAGTCTTGTTAGTGAGTTGAAGCACAACGAAGCTGGGCAGATTTACCACAGGAAAGGCTGGATCACAAGAACTCCATAATCCGATTCCAAAAAGAATCTGTCATAAGAGCGTCTACACTTCAACACTGGTGCGGCAACAAATAAATTACAAGAGGAGGATTTATACAATTTGTGCTTTATTGACAAAAGAAAGATTGTACCGTTTCTACTTTTGATTGCAAGAGCAGTGTTGATCATCGGGGCATCTTTCCCCTCGTATTCTAGCGAGCATCACTGAGCAGCACAGTGCAAATCTACCCACCCATTGTAGACCTTGAATAAGGACATGACAGCTGAAAACATCAAACTGAGGGCATCAAGTGACTGATAACATATGTGGACTCGTGTCAGTTATGGCATCGCGGCTGAAGGCATGGCATGGCAACACAAATGTGGCTGTGGTGAACAGAAGGAAGGAGGGGAGAAAATTAGGTGTTTTACAATGTGGACAGCAGGTCATACGGAGGATGCAAAATTACTAATGATGAAGGTCAAAGGTCCCCCAACTCACAGAGACAAAAGGCAAATATAATTAAACGTTCTGTGTGAGCATAAAGGAAGGATTACGTGCTGACAGGGACTTCATCGAAGTCATAAAACAAAGAAGACCAGCCGCAGGATTTCTGCATAGCAAAATCAGGCCAGCAGATGCAGAAGAAAAGACACCCTTTAAGTTAAATACAAAGTGATGAACAAAAAGAAAAAAGCTTTTCCCATATATTATATTAGTACATTCTACTCTGACAAATGGAGCAACCATCTGCATCTAAATGGCTTAATAATTGAGATTACCCATCACCAGAAGATCAGGATTAGTCACCCTACCTGACTGAATGCTTTATGTGTAGCTTAACCTGCCAACACTTAATAAGATTTTACATCACTTACATAAAGTAGAATAAAATATGCAACCGTGCTTTTTCCTCTAAAGGTGTCATCTGAAACGTACGTAGTCTCCAAACAACTAAAAAAATAGCCCTACTGGCATAAATGAAAATCTGCTTCTTGGTTCTCAGAACCCGTCTTTTTCTATCTAGGATGTAGTTTCAAGGAAGAGCAGTTAAGTTTTTCAGATATGTGTGCAGGTTTAGCTTCAGTTAGATGCTTGCTTTGCTAGTTTACATGTGATTTTACATATATGTATGACACAAAAAGTGCTGTGTGTGACAGTTACTTCTTTCTTGATTAGCTGCTGCAGCGGGAGATTTGTTTTTGATTTCAAGGCAAATATTAAACTTTTAATTATTGAGAATGACGACCAAAAACTAACATTAACGTGTATTTCTCTCTACCCTTCCACAGGGCCTTAAAAACATTAGGACATCTCATGGACCAATGCGCCAGAAATTCTTTAAAGGAGAAAAATACACCTCTGATAAATCAAAAGTATCAAATCCCAGGAAGGTATTAATCTTTATATATATATAATAAAAAAAAGCAATTAACATTAAAATAATATAAAGAATAAGAATGATGGAGAAATCCATATGCAAGAAATTAACAAGTCAGAATAAACAGAATTCTATTCCAAAGACTGCTTTCCAGTTGGTCTGTCAAAGCGTCAACAACAAAACACAGCATCTCAACAATGCAAATGAGCAGCTGGCACTGTGCAGGGCTCAACACGTTAATCTTCAGAACATGGATCAGAAAATGTAGTCTCGGGTCATCTTGAGGGACGGCATGGCCTCGTTGACGTTTTGGTCCAGACGGTGATACTCCACCGTGTTGCGAGAACATAAATCGTCTTTCCACCGCCTGCTCTGTACCAGCAGGAGGATCTGATATGGGGGACAGAAAAGAGTGGATTTTGGTGGGTGGGCAAAATGCAGAGACATCTAATTAATCTGTTTCATGTACATGTGCTGATGAAGTGAAATCATTCTTGGGAGATGGAATGGCAGAAAAGATGAGAAGACTGCATAATCAGAATCCCTGCATCAGCAGAAAAATCTGAACTCACATAGTAGCAAAATGTGTAATGTTGGGCCTTCCTCTACAGACGTGATGGAGAAGATTAATCATAACATACTGTGATCATACATGATCATATTCACTTCTTTAATATCAGGTATAATCACAGTATATTATGAGCCATCTGAGGATATCTAATGTTTTCTCACCAAGAAAAAAAATGTTATTAGTAGATCAAAGGATCCTGTTTTAATCCCCAACTCTAGACTTTAATAGATTCATAATGAGTCTAATAAACATGTGACAGACACATCCAGAATCCCTCATGATAACTAAACCGATATCACAATGTTTGGTCTGTAAACAGCGGCTCAGCTGTTGTCATGCCAACACTCACCTTCCTCTTGTTGTGATACGTGATGTAGACGATGGCTACCAGGAAGGCCAGGATGACCAGATGAAAGAAGAAATGAGAGTCCTCGTCCTCTGAGTTGTAGGTGTCTGCTCCCTTAGAACCAATCACATCCACGTCATCAACATGCTGCCTATTGTCAATCTGGTCTTTGCTGTCGTCGATTCTTTCACGCTTTTCGTCATTGTCAATGCTGTCCAAGTAGCTGACTTCACCGTCGTCGTCCTCTTCTTCTTCTTCATCATCATCAGAATATGGGTTAGGATCCAGGTCGTTGGGGGGTTCTGGTGTCTTCTCCGTAGTCTGCAGCAGGTCTGAATCGGTGCTCTGCACCGTGACCAGGTTCAATGTGTTTGTGTCTTTGTGGTCCGTGTCGGGTACTTTAGGCTCAACTGCTTGGGATTTCTTTGTTGGTGTGAGCAGTATGACATGGGTGGTGGGGGCTTCTGCAGCAAGATGCTGAGATGTTTCTGGATGAGTGATTTGGGAAGAAGCTGCTTCATTTGATGCTTTACCGATATCTCCTTTTATGGTGTCATTGCTGGCAGGAGCTTGTGTCTGGGTGTCACTAGAGGAGCTCATTATGATGACTGAAGATTTTTTCATACTCTCTGGAGTAGTTTTCGGTTCACTGACTGTTGTGTTGCTGTTTTTTACAGCTTTGGGTTCTGAGGATTCATGGGCATCAGCTGACGGTGGGTCCTTTGAAACTGCTTTAGCTGCTGTTCTCTGTCCAGCTGGAGCTTGATCTGTCTGACCTGCTGCTTGGATCAAAGTAGTCGAATTCTGAGATGCGTCTCCCAACACTTCTTCTGGTTCTGTTAGGCAGAGGTAACAACAAAGAAAAATATATCAAGTTAGCAAAATATGTCAGACAAAGTCCATCATAACATGAAATATTTGCAGTAACTGAACAACTCTTAGATCACAGAGAACAGATGAAGAACAAAACTATCATATGTCACACACTCACAGCTTTCACATATTGCAAAGAAAGAGTGTCATGGAAAGGTCACAGTGTGACCCACATTTGAGTGGAAACCAAATACCAAAGATTCCGGACTATAGAGCGCACCCGAATATAAGCCGAACGCTCTAATTTTAAAAAGAAAATCCATTTTGTGCTTGTACATGCCGCACCGGATTATAAACCGCAGGTGTCCACATTGTTGTATGAGATATCTACACAGAGAGATGTTACACGTGAGGATTTTTAAACTTTTAATTAAATGCGAATGGTAACATAAAGAAATACATACTGAAAATGCTCCTTTCCCAAACAGTGCCTGTAACACTGATGGTAAGAAAACAAAAAACAGTAGCCTACCAGAAAAAAACTCATTGATCGCCTTCTTCATCTTCCTCCTGCGCACTAAAACCCATCAAAGTCACTTTCTTCAGTGTCTGAATTGAACAGCCTCAGAACTTCATCACTCACTTCAGTCTCTTCGTTGTCGCTCTCACAATCTCATCTCAGATTGATCGCCTTTCATTTAAAAGCTGCAACATATCCATTTCTTCGTTTGTTTTCCATGTTGAAGGTGAGTACAAATGACCGATTTACAATAATCTAGTAGTGGAAGTGTGTTTGATTTATCGTACAATTTCATTGGACGACTACTATTCGTTAATTTTATTGGTCTAATGTTACAAGTCAGAGTGTTTTTGGTGGCATGAAAAAATTTGAAAAAAAACATATTAGCCAGCCGCAGTGCTGACAGCCTGGGAAAAAAGTAGCGGCTTATAGTCCGGAATTTACGGTAGTCAGTCTGCAGAGGAAGAACAATAAAGTTCAATACATCCAACTAGGTTGTGAAGGAACATTCATTGGACATTTTGAAAGGAAAAAAGCAAAGAAATGGGAGTTTAGATCATGTAAAGAGCAAGGCTCATAGTTTAGCAGTGTGTATACATGCATGAATAAATCAAATATCTGGGTGTGTTAGTCCGCTTAGGAGAAGCTTCATTTTGTAAGATTTCAGTTGAACTAACATCATTTATTTTCTTCTAGTGCCATCTAAATATGCTTAATAAGAGGGTGTGCTTCGAGGCAGCCCGTTTGATTCAAGTATTGTTACATGGTTTGCACTTATATAGCATATAGGTTCTACAAAGCCCTTCTTCTGACACGTGGACTGGCTGGGAAACAAACCACTGAGCAGATAACCACTTTAATACCTGAGCCATAGTCCCCAAGTCACAGTGCAAATTATAACGCAAAGCATTCGTCTTCCCATGAAATACACTGTTGTAATTCACTGCATCGTGTTCTTAAAATGACAGATCTTAAACAGGAAATTTGTAAAAGTGTGATCCCTGGCCAGGTTTTCCCTTTTTTAAAGATCAGCTTCAAAATAGGAAAACCTTGCCAGGGTTAGAGGAGTCTATTATGATTATTGAAGATTTTTTTCTTACTCTCTGGAGTAGTTTTCGGTTCACTGACTGTTGTGTTGCTGTTTTTTACAGCTTTGGGTTCTGAGGATTCATGGCCATCAGCTGACGGTGGGTCCTTTGAAACTGCTTTAGCTGCTGTTCTCTGTCCAGCTGGAGCTTGATCTGTCTGACCTGCTGCTTGGATCAAAGTAGTCGAATTCTGAGATGCGTCTCCCAACACTTCTTCTGGTTCTGTTAGGCAGAGGTAACAACAAAGAAAAATATATCAAGTTACCAAAATATGTCAGACAAAGTCCATCATAACATGAAATATTTGCAGTAACTGAAATAAGTTTTTCAGTCTAAGAAGAACACGTTTCTAATCACTTTAATTATGAGGCAATTATTCCAAAATTCAATCATATTTTTGTAAGCAAATCATTTCAAGAACAACTCTTAGATCACAGAGAACAAATTAAATAAACCTGAGCCATAGCCCCCAAGTGCATATTATATCATAAAGCATTTGTCTTTCCCTTAAATACACTGTAGTAATTCCCTGCATCAAGGCATGTTAATGTTATTAAAATGATAGATCTTAACAGTTAACTTGAAAAAATGTGATCCCTGGCAAGTTTTCTTATTTTGAAGCTGATTTAGCCTTAAAAAGTTGCAGTATGAAAGACTTAAAGGAGAACTCCGTTATTTTTAAACCTAGACCTTATCTATGGCCTGAAATACGTTTATCTACTCACCGAGAATAGTTTGGCGAAAGTCGGCGTCCTTCGGGAGCTATTTAGATAACTCGCGATAGGCGTATATCCATATAAAGGAGTGAACAGGGCATGGACGATGCAGCCTCTAAATAAGGCATTATCTGTCTTTATGTCACCAATACTTTAAGATGAATGGATGAACGCGTACTTTTGCTCTGTTAGCACATAGCAACTGTTATGTGGCTACTTGCAGCTCGAGGAGAGCTAACGGAGGGAATTCTACACACACCTCTACTGGGTGTCTGATGGACGCCGACTTTAGCCAAACTGTTCTCGGTGAGTAGAACAGTTTTTTTAACGTATTTCATGCCGGAAATAAGGTCTAGGTTTAAAAATAACGGAGTTCCCCTTTAATATTTTGAATATCCTAAACAGTACTTCTTTTTTAAATTTTTTTCTTAAATATCTAAATATATAAGTTCTTGACTGTCTTTAAATGGAGTTGGACTTCTGCATTTGGCTAGCCTTACTGCCTCAAGGACACCATTTAACCAACAAGTGTCCCATTTAATCCGCCGAGACGATGAGGCGTTGCCTTGGACGGAAAAGGAAGAGAACACTAGAGACCCGAATGACGAAGTAAAACATCCCCAAGAGAAGAAAGGACCTATTCATAAGCATAAGCTGTAGCCAGCATAAATAATCACAGAACAGGAGTCCTTTGTGGCTGCGACAGTCACAGCCTTTACTGCTTTTACCAGCGTGAGAGAAATTCAGTCTGTAAGGTTTTGGGTTTGTTCCACAATATCACATCGAAAGCTAAGTCATTTCTGTGTGCATAAGCAGAAAGTTTGAGGACGAAAGAAAACTGTGGGGAGCAGACAGTTGTCCAGAGACGAGACAACACAGTCAACATTGCTGTGCTATATCAATACTGTACAAAGTCCATCACCGAGTCACTCCGTGCCAACTCAACTCACCCTGAACTGCTCACTCTGCCATGAAACATCCAGCATCTCCACTTTGGGGGTGTTCTCAAAAGCATTTTTAATCATCTACTATCTACCTGTAAATAGGCTGGACCTGAATAAAATACCTAAACTAGACTTACCACTCACAGCAACTGAAACTAAAAGCTTCAGTAATGGCTGTTATGGCTAACCTGTCGAACTGGATTGCATGAGATTTCTTGGGTGTGACTGAAAGGATATGTATCACAAAGAGATAGAAAATCTAAGTTTGCTCAATACAAATAAATCTCTTTGAAACAAAACTACCAAATGTCACTTGCCAACTGGCAGAATTTGCAGTCAGATATTCATGCAAGACCAAACAGCTTCATGAGAGGATAGAAGTATGATAATACTAGGCCAAAGTCAAACTTGGTTCAAAGAAAGTACAAACTAGTACAGATAATCATCGTTCTATATCATTTTTGTATGTTTTGATTCTTAGCTGTGGCAGAAAATGATTGCATTGCCTTAAAACACTCAAACCCTTTAATTAAAAATATCTCCAGGGTTCTGTGAATGCTAAGTAAAGTTTCAACCCAACCCAGTGAAAACTAAGCAATAGATGAGGTGTGAGGAGAAAACTTCCACTACTTTAAGATTCTTTTCATGAACATGAACTGGGAAGCTTGGGTGAGCTGACATGGAATGACCCTGCAGTGGACCAATTCCTGGTAGCAACTCACCAGCCGTTACTGCGACCCCAGTTCAATTAGAGTGAACCTCAAAGGGTTTTTTCTTTAATGATTCACTGACAGGGGGTTAATTAACTGCGCAGATATACGGCACAGTCACCTGGACTCTGTCAACTTATCGGACCGCTACAAATCATTGCTGCTCGAGAGCTTTAAGAAGGTTTAGAGGCCCGCGGGGTATCTAAACCTTTCCAAAACAATGTGATATCCACCGTAATCATAAATAAGACTTGGAAGTCGACAAGCCAGATTACATATGGTTTATCTAATGTATTATATGTTCGTGGTGGTTGTTGGGTCAGTTTAGAGTGGAGACTTCCTGTTTTGATAGCTTCGATGGTTGATTGTAACCGTCATCTGTTCAAAGACTACATATAGTAATTCAGAGTATATTAAATGGGCATATTGTGGTGACACTTACATGGAAGCCGTCATGCAAATTTTACAAGTAAAGAAAACGTATAAACAAGAGTACCTTCGATAGTGTTTCTGCTAAAACATTGTGTCAACTCCAGTTTCAACTGGACATTCCTCTTACAGGACACTTTCTGCGAGGAATTACTTTACTGCACTTTACTTCCGTGTGCTGATAATAACTACATTTAAAAAGCACGTTGTTTGCAATAATTCTGAAACAGATAGAGACTGTCAGTGCGCCTGTCTCACCTGAAACCAGCGGTGCTAACATGTCGTGCTAGCATGCTAGCGACGGTCCGGCTAACGTCACCTAGCTAACTCGTTAGCCCTGTGTTTACAAGTTGAAAACAAACTGTCACCACCCCAGATACCTCACACAAGTGTCATACCGTTTGGCGCTTTGTTGACTGGAAGTGAAAAGCAGCCATTGGCTAACAGCTGAAGGAACATAACCAGACAAAAAGTAGAAATAAATGTCCTGCTTCGCCCCGTATTTCCGTACGTCGCCATGTTGATGCGGGAGGCGTAGTTTGGAGAGACCAAAATTCCAGAGAGGGCGTGGCTGCGTGGGCCACGATGTTTCCGAGTGATTTAGGAAACGTGGATGCATGACATCTTTTATAATCTACTTGGCTCTTGATATTGGGTCACCTGCTAAACCCCCGACATACTTGTTTACAAACTAGCGTGTAATCAAAGTTTCTATCGTTGTTTCTAATAAACTAAATTGTTTAGTGTCTGACACTACAGCAGCATTATCTACAATAACAATATTTAATCTAATCTTAAAATCAAATATAACTACATATTAAAACACACTCTCACAAACGGGGTTTTTGATTAAACTGTATCTTTGTCCATGGAGCATCACAATTTCCCGGCAGATTATTGTCATTATTCATTCACTTAGAGGCATTCTGTCCATGTGCCAAAGTAGCATTATTTTTGTCACAAATAGGCTTTAAAAACTATAAACACCATTGTATCAAAAGAAGAAGAGGCTTAACTTTTGTCTTTTACTGACCAGGCTACGCATTATAAAATATATATTCCCCTTTGTTACCGAAGTTTGAAACACAAGGAATCCCAATCACACACATCTCAACACTGACGCATCTTTAAATAATTCTCCCAACAATCTAACCCCATTAATCAAAATGCCAAAGTTAAAAAAAATACTCAAAAATAGTACAAATAAATAGCATCTATGTCACCCCAATTCTTACATTCTTTTAACAGGGTATATAATATCACCTGCTTTAAAAAGACTATTCCATAGACATAGCGTAGAGACATATTGGCTCAGTGTATCACCATGACCCTGACTGTAGAGGACAAGGAAGCATGTTTTACTTCTATATGTCGTGTGTCTGATTGTCTGAGAACACCACACTGATAAGTTACCTCAGAACCTTGGCTCTTGACAGTGCTATTCAATTTTTCAGAGCAGTGAAAACAGATTTCCTCACATTCATTAAAAATCCAAACCAGACACATCACACACACCAAAATATTACTGCTTTTTGATGTGTGATTTTATTACCTTTGAAAGGTTTCCATCTGCAACAAATGTCAGGACAAATACCAAGTCTGCTGGGGCCTGTTCTGTTGCCCCTGGACCTGATTGCTAAAAGAAGAATGCCGCCCAAATTAATGAATGTAAAGGACAACACTGCCTGCCCTCTACATAGCATCATGAAAACAATGGAATGTGACCAGTATGAAGCTTCTTCGGCTACAAAGTAACACAGAGAGTGTAGAAAGTCATTCTTGCTAGCACCAATAACAATGCATAATGCAAGCTTATAATTATTAAGAAAAAATATGTTGATTTACCTTCTTGGCAAACAGCATAACCAAGTAAGAAGGACTCAGATCAGGCAGGTGGCCAATAACACACCAATCACCTGAAAATTATTTGTGAAGTCCTACACAGTTGAAAAAACTATCAGATGGACTACTATTTCCGCAGCACATTATCAGTCAGGCCTATGTGGTGGCTCAGCCTGACCAAGTCCCTTTTGAGACTGCTTAACCTGTGAAACTTAAGGACTCTGAGAGGAAAAATGTAGTAATGAAACAAACATTTAACTCTCTTGACAGGGCTCCAAGTGTGATGTCTAGCAACCAGCAGGCACCGTCCACGACCTAGCAAAAAGCATCACTGCAGTGAAAGCCAGGGGTGGATTGGCCATAGGGAGTACCGGGAGTTTTCCCGGTGGGCCGGTCAGTAACGGGCCGGCAGTTGCTGACCTTAGGGCCCAGTGGCTCTGTGAGGGGCCCAGTAGACCCGCCCACGCATTTTCCAGACCCCCCACCTCGTCCAATCACCTTTAATGAAAAGAAAAAGCTCTCGCAACTGATGCTGCTAAGAGCAGAAATATATTAAACATGTTTGCTGCTGCCAGCGCCGGGCCGGCGGCGGCGGTGGCGTGGCCCCGGTCCGGGGCTTTGGCTGCCGGGACCGGCCCGGCGGGTCCCTCTCAGCTGATGTCGTCGGACAGTGAAAGCGAGGCTCCCGCTGCCATGGTGGTACAGGAGGGGGAGGAGGAGATTGGCGGTGATGATAGCAGGTGTGTGTGCCAGCTAACATGCTGTGGATAAACACTCACACTAAATGTTCACAAACGTTTTGTGAACTTTACTTTACTTGACATAATGTGTGGTGTAAATCTAGTTCTAAAGTGTTGGAAAATGATATACTATCCTGATTAATTAACCGCTATTTTATGGTAGTGTGGTTTGAGCATGCAGATCTGCTTTTTCACAATTTTTATAGTTACATATCAGGTCATCAGAGTTAAAGTGTTTTCAGTATCAATACACTGTCTTCAAGCCCACTGTCCAGTTTGTTCAAATATGCTTTACCTATTTTTTTTCTGTCGGTGTTTATGGTTTATTGTCGTTGCTTTTCTTAACCATCACCCTCAACAATCAACAAGTAACCCCACTTTCATAAAGTCAGGGACACCACGCACTGTTTTGCTTCGTTTGCATGGCATTTGCCAAGTCCACTGAATCCTTCTCCAGCATCCTTCTCAAGAGCAAGTGAGCAACATACTGTGCAGTCATTTATTTGATTCAATGCTGCAGAATATCAAGGGATATTATTCAGTATAGCAGTGTTATTACAGGCTTGTGTGATTATATGTACAGTACATCAACGGACCGAGTTGGCACAGTATCTGTGCGTGGATTGTGGTGGGCCAGTCTGGACCAAAAAGTCCAGGCCTGGTGAAAGCATGGCAGTGGCAGTAGCAGGCTGTGGGTTTCTGAACAAGTTGGCGACTGACTCTGAGGGGCCCAGCAAAAGTTTGGCATTGGATCTACAGCACATCTGTAGAAAGAGTGAGATAAACTGCTGGAAAACAGAAGAACACACTGCATGTTCTTGAGACTTACCTAAGGAGATTTCAAGTTGCTGCCTCAGGGTCTTCTGCATGGTTCTGAATGAAGTCTGAAAGCCTTTGTAAATAAGGGATTTAATTTCCCCTGCATAGGAGCAAAGTCAGTCAATTAAGGCTGAAAGTTTACGTCTCTGCTGTGGGTATCATTTCATGCTTTGAGTGTTTTCAGGGGCTCGACCATATGAGGTTTCAGTGGACAGTTGGGTCATGAAATATTCATCTCAACTAAAACCAAACATGTCCTCTGGGAAGTGAGAGAAGGGTGAATGTAACAGATTTGAAGGGACGGGTTTCGATGTGACTAAAGTAATACATTTGTTCTTTGTCAGTCATCAAGAAAAAGTGGGATTTTGACTGCTTACTAAACAAAGACCATCATCTGTAATAAAAAAAATAAATAAAAAAGATTTTAAAAGGACACAAGAATGAACTCAAATGGTTCAAGATGTTCTTTATTTAGTTCAGGCAATGACAGAACTGTCAAGTAAAATAAGCATGATTTCCATAACCAGTTGTGGAAGACAACCATCTCCTGAACTGTTTTTATTCTTTTGCTCCTCCTTCCAAAGAGCACAAACTTTTATCGACAGATGTTCGGTTATGTGCGTTAGACTTCCTGTTGTTCTTTTTTTCTCAACCCAGGCGGAATTACATGCGTTTGCCATCGTAAGACTTCTCAAGTGGATTAAACTATGCAAGACCCTCAATAAAATAATATTCTTTCTTTGCTATATGTAACAAAAAACATGAGTCACATCAAATGCACAGACACAAAAGACAAGTGAGACAAAAACACAGAATGTACACATCGGGTTGTAGTGTCTCTGAGAGCTACTGACAGCTGCTTACATCTGGGACAACTAACCCTTCCCATGGAATAATATGTCAAGACAGACAAGAGCTCAGTGCAGAAGTGTTTGAATAAAACTTGTTTCACCACTACACCTTCTGAGTGAGGAGTGTATACTACAGCTAGGCAACAGCACCATCTGGTGGAGTAACTACACAACTGTATGGTAACGGTGTCCAGCCCTTCCTGCATCTTGGGCTGATCTGGTTTAGACTTTCCCTTTTAACCACGTTGGTATGTAGAGACACAAATTAAAGCATTGTGTATTGAAAAGAAAAAGCTAGGCCAACATGAATTCAATCAAGCTACTTTTCCCTTGCAAGCCACATAATTTAGCATCAAACTTCCAATTCACTGATTGCAGTTTTGTTCTAAACTGGGCTCTCGGACTTTAAAATATTATTTTCCCTTAAGTGGTCCTTTAAAAAAAATGGGACATCGTTGCAAGAATGATTTGACCTTTACGCCGTCTTGTTTCCACCTGTAACATGTCAAGGGGAAAGTGGGGTTTGTGAGGGGTGGGGTAATCAACAGAGGTTTTAGATTCTTTATTTTTTTGGTGAGGGAATGGGTGTGCTGGTAGGACTGGAAGGGCGTCGGCCTCTTCCTTCTATGCCTGGAACTCAAGACCAAGACCGAGCTTGTGGCCACCAGCGTTGATGTTCTTGCCATCAAGGAGAGCAGAAAGTGTCAGCTTGATGCCTACAAAACAGACATTTATACATAATTTTACATTTATGTAATTACATTTGAAATTAAAAGGCTTACTGCATTATTTTTTTCCTGACTGACTAAAGATTTTCTAGGAATAGGATCTTATTAACTAAACTATCCTCATTCATTTTTTTTAAGCAACGTTTTATAAAGCGTTCAGAGTCCTCTGAGCACACGATTCTTAAGTTACATTCAGACCACACTCACCTGGCTTCAGTGTCTGAGTATAGCCAAGACCCACGAGGCTGGAGTTGTTCACCTTGGCCTGTGAGGGAACCACAGAGCAAAAGAGTTTTAAATGAAACCTACAAACTCAGAACAGTTACATACACAATAGCTGTTTAATTGGACCACCATCGTTGCACCAGTTTAGTTTTGACTGCATGTATGTCTGATGCTGTAAAGCTGTGAAATGTGAGTAAACACTAAGAACTATTCAGCCTAACAGCTTAAAATAACTAAACCTGTGCCGATGTCTAAATAAATATGAATCCAACTAGGTACTCCTGCAACCATTCACACTAATCTGCTACAAGTGGGATTTAAGGACTAATGTGATAGAAGGGACTAAATTAGCTCAGGCCTGTCTGTGACAGACAGGCGCACAGAGACTGATGTTCGCCATTTTGACTTGAATTAGATTGTCCTAGTCTAATTTAAATGTTATACTGACGTATTTGGATGTACAGCCATTTTGCCAAGTTGGTCAGTGCAGTCAGCAGAGACTGTGACAGATGACATAACAACTGGTGGCGCAAAGTACTGTGAAAGGGTTATGAAAGGGCAGCAGGTGCAACTTTCTATCTTTCCTCCAGAAAGTAATAAGGGAGCTATGGTCTGAGTTTGATGTGGACATTTAATTGGAATAATCCCATGTCACAACATGCATACAAAGAAGGGGAATCAAGATATATACATTTTTTAGAGAGAATTCTGGAATGTGTGCAGAGCAACTAAGCCAGGTTGAGTTTGGCTGCACATACCAATCCCCAACCACTTTATTTTGGATGTTATTCCAGCTTTCTGAGCTTTGATTTCACACAATTTTGCTTGGACTGACATATTTAAATGCATTTAAAATGCCTGGTTTGGGTCAGGCTAACGGTAATTCTGTATTGTCTAGTTTTGTGTAACCATGTAGACTGTCATTACTCAGGGGTAAACTTTACTGCTCCTAACCTAAAAACAAACTCAGAGTCTCTGCAGGTTTCAAATTTAAGATGTTTTTAAGACCATAATGAATACAATTTCACAACCATTGTGAAACCATACTGGCAAAAAAGTACAAAAGGCATGAAAGAAACTCGGAGGCCCGGAATCACTTGCAAAGTATAGGATTTTTTTTAATTAATTTTTATTTTTTTTTTAAACATAGGGTTCCCCCGGGGTCTTAAAAGCATTAATTAAAAGCAATAAAAATTGTATTTAGAATATTTTATGAAATTTTAAGATCATTTTAGACATTTTATGGCCTTCATTTCAAATTATTGGATTTTAGACGTATTAAGACTTTTTAACACCCTGAAACTGGCTACTCACAGAGAAAGATGCATCAGGATCAATCTGATATTTGGCAGCGATGCCAAAGCGGGTGTTGCTGTTCCCGGCAGTCCAGGCCAGGTTGACGGCTGTCTCCAGTTTGTCATTTACCTTCTGGTAGATGGAACCACCAAACTCAGTGCCATCATTTCTGAGGAAACACAGAAAAAAATACAATATATTTGATGTAACTGGAACACAATATTGTCTTCCAGGTATTGAAAAGGGGAGTTGCTTTTGTTTTAAAGGAATAATTGGAATGTCTAATGGATTCTTGCGTGTCTGTTAATCTCACGTCAGTGACAGTGCACCCAAACGAGATGCGCCATCACTGATGTAACGCCAACATTACCCTTTGTCTGACCTCGCATAACCACTTCAGCTGCAGACTGGAACAGACAGGCTATTCCAGGGGGCACAACAGGAACTAGACTAACACTGTGGCCCGTCTGTCCCTCCCTCACCCTTCACTGTCTGACGCTGCCCAGATCTGCCTTTTCACTGGGCCTGCCAACCACACCATCTCACTACTACAGTAAATCTCATCACCTATAAATAGCTGAATGGCACTTGTCGGCTTAGCTGAAAAGCTCAAATTGCAAGAACACCACAAGACAGAAACAAAAACCTAATATCAGGATATTTTATGCATAGCATAACATGCCTGGTGTATAATAAAGGTTGTATGGTGCAACATGCTTTTATTCATGTTTTAACACTGCCTGTCATAGATACACCCCAGCTGTTTTAATCATTTGCTCACATTCTCCTCATCCTCCCTTCTATGATGAATCTGAATCTCCAAAAAATGTTTTTTTTACAATGCATCAATTCAAAGGCTCAACAGTGAAATAGCTCATGTGTAGTTGAAGAGAAGCCTTATTGGTGTTTTTAAAGGATCTATATGCAGCGAAATGGAAGAACACATTAGCTTATTCCTCTCATGTGCTGCTTCTTGTCATCTTACACATTTGTATGGAGCTGGAACTCATCAGTCATGAATCCAACTGCAAAGTTGCTTTGAGTGATCTTGTTCCTCCCAGCCTCAAAGGTCATCTGGTAGCCGGCGAGCCAGCCCTCGTAGCCCACCACTGCTGCGCCATGAATGGCCGTACCATTGATGTCATAGTTGACATCGCAGCCGAGGTTTATGTGGTCACACTTGTAGCCCGTCTTGATCTTTCCACCTTTTTTGCTGGCAGGATGTTAGGAGGGAAAAAAAACAGAAAAGACAGAATTAATGTCACGCCATTGTAAGAAACATCTAGTTCCTGCGGCACAAAACTAGAAGAAATGGAGTTTGTTATTAACAAGTGCTCCAAACTATCATGGTCAGACTTTGTCACAGTGAAAGAATCTCAATCAGCTGTCCTTACCCAGTGTTTGGAGAGAAGGACGAATCAAATGTGAGCTTCAGACCCTTAGCCAGCTGTGGAAACAGCAGCAGACCACATTACAACACAGACCACAGTGAAAAAGAAAAATAATAACATTGTTTGGAAGCACTACAGGATTGTATATCAAATGTCTGCACAAGTCAGCCTTAAACTCCCTTCAGATGGCAAACAGCACCCCAAGAATGTAAGCCCACTATCAGTTTATTTCTTCACATCACTTCACCTGGTCTTCAAGGGTGATCTCAGTCCCAAGGGTGTTGTCAGTGTTCCATTTCTCTGTGAAGGTCAATCCGTGCTCCGCCCACTTGTATTTAGTTTCCAACGATCCAGCAACCTTGCTGGTTTCAGTGTTGGCAGAGCCTGTGCTGGTGAACTCCTGCAGGCGATAGAATCAGTCATGGTCATATAGAAATATCAATTAGCCAAGAACTCTTCAGATTAAACCTAACTGTAAAAAAGGAAGTAACTGCCTAGAAATAAACTAAAATAAATTAAGGAGTTTAGAAGCATGCAGGCTGATTTTTCAGGTTTAGTCACATATTCAGTGCTGATGCCAACCTGGAACATGTACTTGACCCAATGTCCTCAATGTGCATCAAACCACGTCAAGAGTATATTGGATTATTTTATTTTATTTTATTTTATTTTGTCTTGTCTTATTTTAATTTATCAAAGGCTAAAGCATCCAGGCAGCTTTCTGAGGATCAGGACACTTCACAGACAGCCAAGACTTTCTTAAGCTATGATAGGACTCCTGGAGTCTGGCAGCTCCGATAATCTGATAATGACTGGTGACAACTTACAAGTCCGTTCTCAGACTTTGTCTTCAAGTCCAGCTTGATGAGCCCGAAGCCTGAAACAGACAAAATTCAACAGTGTATGAATGGCAATGCGAACAATTAATAAGTAAAGCGGTTCATCTTATTTACAAAAATAACCTTTTAATGCAAAGCACACAAAGTGCAAACCAGGCAGCATTTTTTAATAAGTACACATTCAGAGTCCCCTTTGAAATGTCAAAACTTATTGAATGAAATCACTGATAAGTATCTGTGAAATATCCATTCATCAGCGTCAGAGTGGGTTGATCTAATGTAGACCCTGCGATAAAACAACGGTGTGCTTTTATCTTTAAGTCAGAACGATGGAAGGGTGAGAAGTACAGCAGTCATGTTAGAGAGGAAAAAAGGGATACCAACACAGCCAGGGAAACACTTTGCATGTACATCAAATCAAAGCTACCAACCGGAATAAAACTTTAGCAGCAACTAACTGTTTTTGTTTCAGATGAACACCTCGGCCTCACACTCAATATCTCTGACATATCCAAAAGAATTAGAACAACTGCACGTCTCTCCTCCACCTGCACTGAAACACTCTCCTGAGGTTTGAATCATCTACGCATAAGGAGTATAGTAGCTCAGTTTTCACTTAAAATCTCAAAGGCTGGATCAAATGTGCTTTGCAAACCCAAGACAGGCTGTGAAATCACAGAACTTAAAGCTATAGTTCTGATTCAGCTCGTGTATTCTACACGCACATGGCCATGAGTGTTGGTCAGGAAAGGTTTTTTTCTTAAAATAAATATGCTGTCTTTTTTCTTTGGTCTGTCACTGCATCAGTTTTGAATGTTCTTTTTGAATGATTGAAGTTTTTTGTAGCCATTGAGATCGTCCTCCAATATGGGCCAGATCACATAGATTACTGGGTCAATCCGTTAGTAACAACTTAAAGTCACCGTTATGAATGCTTAATGGTACATATAAATCAGATCGCTAGAGAGATGCAAATTCCTCCAATATTAAACAGCCGACAGATGGGCAACACGTCATTCCCGGGTTTCATTTTGAGTCAAACTCTTTTTCTCTAAATCATGCTGCTGTGTGAGCAGACTCAATTATTAGCTACTTTGTACTTACCGTATCCTTTTGTAAAAACATCCCTGGAAGACTTCCCAAGGTCAACATAGGTCGGAGGTACAGCCATTATCTGAAAAGCAAAAAAAAGGAAAATGAGAACTTAAAGCAACCAAAGCGAAGTGGAGCAGCAGAACTGACGGCACACATGGCTGTTACAAGGCCCATCTGACCTCCATTTAACACTGCCAGCAGTTCATTTCGAGCATTTGACTTTCAATTAATCAAAATAGGATTTGTCCCCACGACACATAAATGTTTTAGGCTTTACAAGGAGGCTACTCTCCTTTTAACCATTTCACATATTGGAGAAAACAATGGCCATGTAGGCAAAGCAGCACATTTCCTAAATCAAAACTTATCAGAAAGTGGAGGTGGTCGAGTTCAGAAAGGACAAAAGGGGCCACGGGGTGAAGCACAAACAGACTCTTTGCTAACCCTCCGAGTGGTTGCTCTCGTGCATGTGAGCAACTCTTTGTCTTCCTGGCTCATGAACACCCACTTGTGCAACATGTTTCATCATTAGAGCAGGTTTCATTTTAAACAGCACAACAGTTACCACGGTACAGGAGTTGGGCACCGGTGTTGATAGCATGCCTGCTAATATTGATAGTAGATAGGACATGAATTTCAACAGTTACCAGATGAATAGCAACCTCCGTATACACAACCTCTATGTGAACATTTCTTAAATCCCAATAACTATAAGGGACCCTATGAAAATGACTAATCAGTAAAGAACGTGTGATGGACAGAATAATCCATCCATATTTGAATAATCCATCACTAATAATATGAAGTTAGAAGGTTTACCCACCAGATTATAGATTTTAAAATGAAACTCATTTTTTTTAAGAGATGAAACCTGCAGTCGGGTGTCACTTTTACAGCCCCCCTAAAAAGTGTTTTCTCCCTCTTCACTTGGTATTCGCATCAGTAAATCTCCAACATCTCTGAAAATATCACCGAACAACTTATCAGATTGATCTAGTGTCCTAGTATGTACAACTCTGTTCAAATCAGCTTAGATACTGGTGCTTTGGTGCAAGTCACAACAATATCAAATAAGTTTTCCTGCTTTTCTTTCTCAACTTTTTTGAAGTATGATCTAATAGGCAGGGAACGGGACTGGATACATGCTCAACAAAGAAATTCAGGATAGACAGCTTCAGACAGCTCTCTAAAGCAGTTCCACCTTGACTGTACTGAAGGCGAAGCACTCTCACTAAACTGACAAATATCCTGTATCTGTAGTCCATATCACCCCAAGCAAGTGCTTTGCTTAATAGGCCACTCAGCCCCGTATGCAGTGCTTAAACTGTGAGTGGCTCCATGGCCCCCACACATGGCTACACGCAGAAATGTCACAGGGCGTAGAGGACGTCGGGCTGGGTCAGACCCGTGTGTGTTTTAGCTTAACAGAACTCCCGAACAACTCGTTCTGGGTCCCGTAAAAACCTAAACGACTCTCGGTTCAAGAGGGTAAATATTCATATACACAAAATTACTTTGAAATAATAATCGCATGGCGAGAACCATTCGTGAAATATTGCACTTGTCTTCACATCTAGATTACTGACTGCCCTTCAGTGCCATTTTACTTTTAGTCTTCATCCGTGGGAGAGGGAGAGCAAAAAAACAGCTGTGAAAAGAGGAATATAGCTTATTTGAAAAGTCTACTGTGCCTGTAAACGCCACTACACTGACAAATTGCCTCAGACAAAGAGGAACGCAGCATCCTTGTGTCCTCCCTTGCTAACAAATTAGCATTAGCTCGCTATCAAGGTGGTGGTCAGCGGGCAAGGGTATCTCTGATGAGCAGATTGTTGCGGCTTGCAAACCTGGACGGCCATAATGTGTCAAGAGAGTAACGCCCTATGGGTGCCAAACTTCTTAATTACAAGCAACATGCACAACTGCCTACCACTTTTCCATTCAAATGACCGCACCGTAAGACATTACCCAACAAGCTAGCAGCAGATGGCTTATAAAAACAGCAGGCCTAGCATCTCTGCTGCACGCCGTCTTATAACCTACTCCAGTTATAATGGTTGGACAGAGGAGTAGCTCTAGACTCCAGGATGACCATTCACCCACAGACGACTGTGAGAGAGCTATGAGGCAAAGACACACTTAGCTGTGTTGTATTTCAGGAAAAGACACAAAACGTACCTCTATGTGTTTCAGTCCTAGCCGAGAAGGAGCTTGTCAACTGCACAAAGGGAGGAGATAGGAGGGAGGTGGGGCGGCGTCACATACGACATAAGTTACGCAAGCAGCAGCTTGTCATTATCAAAGATGCAACATTCCGTCAAAGAGTAAGATAGTTCACTCCAAATTCCAACATTGCAGTCGAAGTGGCATCGGTAAGGAAAGGGATCATGATTAACAGCGTGAACATGTCGACAGTTTATGGACTTTGTAAGGGAATCGTTGTAAGGGAAAATATGTTCTCTTTCTATATTATGTAGCTTATTGTGACATTGAACATATTATTTTTTGTCCAAAAGGTTTAGACGGCACATGCATTTTGAATGTTAGGACACTGCAATCCCAGTACCATAAAAAACTTGGGTTCTCCCCCTCGACGGACTACGGTTTAATGGAGGAATGACACGAAACGGAAATAGCAAAGAGTGAGCATCTTCATCTGGTATTCAGCAGCGTATTACCTCAACGCAGGCGCAACTCCCACAGCATCGCCCTTAGCAGCTGACGAGGGGATTAGATTTATTCACCTTAACCACATATCACACTCCCTCGTGTGTAAAACGCAAACTGTCCCGGGACGATATAGATGAGACCTTGAGTGGCTCATGGATGACGTCAGCTGTTATAAGACCAACTGCGACTGTTAAAAAGCATCTTCAATTATTAGTCAACCCCATTTTATCTAACCTATTTTTAAAATAGAATAGAATAGAATATACAGTATATTTTTTATGCAAAATAGTTATATTTTGCAAAAAAATTATCATATTTCCTTATGTTTTAGTAAAATGTATAAAACCGCAATAATGATATTGATAATAACATTGATAATAATTATCATTATTATGTCAACCTGATGGGATTGCGGTCGTTTGGTTGTGTTGATTCATGAATTATTTCAGATAATCTGACTATCTGTACAAGTACACAGAACTTGCAGGTTCTTGCACTGTCTACGTGCTCCATGCAAAGATGTATTTATTGATTTTATTTCTATAGTACATTTAGTACACAATTGTAATCGGATAAGCTTTGTAATAATAGGAGTGAGAATCAGTTTAAAAACTTTAAAATGAGAGGAAAATCATAAGAAGCCAGCACATAATGCATCCAAATATGTTTATAAAAACTGCATCAAACTGCAGATCAAATGGACGGCAGTAAAAACTACAGTGATACAGGGAAAAGCACAGACAATAATAAAAGTATCAGCTAGTTTAGTTGGGAAACTATGAGGTGAACTAAAACAGTTAATCAGTTAAAAGTATCAAACTTATTTTTCTAAAATGGCTGCAGACTGAGCCAACGTCAGTCTGAAGGGGGGATGATTCCAGCCATAGAAAGCACAATGAACTCGATGCCATTACCAGTGCTATTCACCTTAATGCAGTTGCAACTTGCACATTAGTTAAGAGATGTGCAATTCAAATTTTTCACCAAGGAAAGTGAAGTTGCCTCATCCCCCTCTGATTGTGCAAAGCAGAGCTGCGAACAGCTTTGCACTTTTAATTTTGTGTGCAGAATTTCACAGAAACGCAGCCGTGTGGTTGAGTCAATGGAACTCTGCCAAAACCCTGAGGTGCTTCCTTTGTAACAGGTACAGCTGGCAGCAGAGACCTCACAACGATACGCCTCCTGCTATGAACAATTTGAATGTTCACAACTTTCTGTAGGTATTTATTCAAGATTTTTTTTATTTTTTTTGTTAAATCAAATAAAAGGAAGAAAAACAGAACAACTGTCAGATAAAACTTTCCCAGCCTTATAAAAGAGAGAACCCTGAATTCCCCTTATATGAAAGCAAGTGAAGGTGATTTTATCAGTCGATCAGGGAATTACCATCAGCCAAACACTTTAGCCACACTATCGATCTGTCTGTGGCTGGTTTTTGCTCTTTCCCCTTTCACAATTGTAGGTGTAAACAGCCACCACAGTAACTTCTCTGCCCTTTAACAGTAGAAACCGTCGACCAGCTGCTGAGCTGCCGCCTGCAGTTAAACATTCAGCCAGTGGATGTCCCTGTTGGTAACAGTTATGTAAAACTTTAATTCGGCGTTTTCGATCACATCTGAGTATTTCAGAGAAATGACCTCTGTCTCACTGTCTCACTCAATAAGCTTTGTGAGAAGTTTCCGCAACATTTTAAACTTTTGTCGTTCTTTATCTTAAAAGCAATTTGTTCATTCAAATCATTTGCCAAATCGTTTCTTTTTTTTTTACTGTCAAAACATCTCCTTTTTGACACATTTGTGGGAAATATGTGTTCCTATTTGTTTCTTTATTTTTTCCAATAAATTGACTCAGCTTTTGCCTTGTCATTTTTTTTATTACAACTTCACCGGATACATACACTCTGAGTACTGTACATTTATCAGAATAGGCATTCAAAGGTTTCCCTCACTTACCCTTTGGCTTTACCTATATATTTCTAGTTTGAGGGATTTGATTAGTTAAACACAAGTAGAGGAAAAATCTCCTTCTCACATGAAAAGTCTGCAGTTATGTTACTCTTAATTATACAGGATTAATATGCAAAATATTTACTCCACCAGATTAAGTTAGGGAGCCAAAAACATCTTATCACTTGCCAGGAGGATATTATATTGAAGCTGTGTTCATCAATCTATTTTTTGAGCAGTTTAAATATCAGGTACGGATTAGAGCATTTCATCTGCCAATAACTGACCGACTTCATAAACTTTCAGATGAGACAAGCTGCAGCAGACGGATTGATCAGATTACTAAAACCAGACAAGAGATGTCTTAGATAATTCATCAAATAATTCCCACTGGCGTATCCTTCTTTTTTTCTTTTTTTATTGCAACGTCATTCTAAAATGTTTTGATGAATTTAATCTGTCCAAGAGATACTGATGGGAAACCATGATTAATAGCATTAATTTGAGTCCCAATTGCAAACAGGGTGGCTCATAAATAAAGGGAGCTGTCTGAGGATGGATGAGAAGAGATTGTCCCTTCTTTACTCATTCACCAGAGTCCACAGCTTGTTGTCATTAAACAAACATATTTAACTCATTTCCTGGTGTGTGTTTAGGAGTTCCCTTCTCTGTTCTGCGTTCTTGCATCACTGAGTCCCAAGTAACATTTAATCAACAACTGGGAACATGTTTGTCGCCTGTCGGTCGCCTTCAGAGGCAGCCAAAAATTCATTTCTAGATTATCCTCGAGTCATATCTGGATGCTCTGCTTTCATCCCCCAAGCTTCAAAGCCAGCGCTGTGCTCACTTCAAACAGCCGTCCCCGAGTGCCAGTCAAAGCCCACTCCAGAAGACAACAAACACTGAAGAAAATGTTAATCAACCCGGGCCGAGCATCACCAAAGTAAATAAAATAAACTGTAAACAGATGGCATAATTTGCAACATATGGATAAATAAGGCAGTCTGTCATCTTTCTTTTTACTTTTAATTCAGTGGTTCACACAGAGTCCAAACTACTCTTCCTCTTCCCTTCATCCTTCCCAAACCCTCTCTCATGAGTCGGTTACTTCACTGCATGCTGCTGCTTTTTCCAGCCCAGAGTGGAAGTCCATAACCCAGGGTTTGGTTAATACAAGGGCATAAATCACTTTGCTCATGTTCAAACAATCCAAGAGCTGTAACCTTTTTACCTTCATCTCTGTGGGATCAGATGCAACCTTCAGCACGAGTAAAAAAGGTTTCTGTAGACCATTTAATGGCTCAGAGTTTCCACTGCTTCGTACTTGGAGGAACCAAACGGGACGGTGAGGTTCGAATGGGAGGATAAAATCATTCATTCAGTGAATAGATCCAATCCAAAAGTATCAAAATGAAAACAACTGATGCAAAGCAAGAGAGGTTTTCATTTCAAGACAATACTTGCATAGATCAGGACTCATAAATTAGTGTGGCAACATCTACCTGCCGTCACTGAGACAACTAATGAAAGAAATACATTGAAATTACAGCTTTTGTATTGACTTTAAAGCTGAATAAACCATACATGCTTCACTCCATTGACTGAGAGAGTAAACTATGTTATTCTCGTGATAAATTAATTTATCAAGTACAAATAGAAGTATAAGTAAGTATAAATAAGCAGTCACAACTTGTTCTGGGACAAACACATGTCATGTCACACTGATGTCATGTCTGAACAAAGGAACAATGAGAGTGTGTTTCATCAAACAATGGTGTTAACTTCTCATTGTTGAGAGTTGTATCAGTTTTTCATTGCTCTTAATGAGTGAAAATATGTGACCTATCATATGGAAGTATTGGGAAACAATTACACAATCACTTTAATGTGGAAGAGCAAAGTGGAAATGAGCAGTTTGTCAACCAGCTTAAGATAAAAATCCCTCCATTTGTTTGCTTAATTTTGTTTTGATCAGCATCACTGCTAACAAGTGGGTGGCAAGATAGGAAAAGTGAGAGATGCGTCTTTCCTGTCTGAACTTTGGTAAATACACTTGGAGGCATGAGAAAATGTCAGGGCTCAACTGTGGTCAGAGCGCTGCAAGGGCACAGTGACTCATTCTCAGTGTGACTTTATGCGTGCATGTATGCATGTGAGAAAGAGAGAGTGATGTGCTGTTAGTGTGTGGCACTCTGTACATACAGCAGATGCTGCGATCATTATCTCTCATTCATGGCGTCCAAGGAAATGTAGCGTAAGCCGGTTAACAGTCAGTTTCTCAGTATCTGCCTGAGACAGATGAGCTGATAGTCACTGCTCATGTGTCGCTCATGCAGCCACCTGCTGCCTTGTTCTGTGGAAACTGAGGTAATGCTATAGCATTGCCCAATAGTGCATAGGTTGCCCTGCTTCTTCATTGATTGCTTTTTAAATGTTGCAAATTTCTCTGCAGGAGCAGTGTTACCCTATAGGCATGCAGTGCAAAATGAGCTGCTTTCATCTCTCTTTCTTAATGTAGAAAATATATCTGCACACATCTAATTTACAAACGGGTTGTTTTACGAACAGGTTAACAGCACTTTAAAATGACAAAAAGAACTTTGTTTTAACTTCTGTTACAAATTTTGGGCTCTTGTTGAACTGGGTCTAAAGGCAACAGTTGATTTTTATTCATGATGCCACTCACCACCATCTTAAAAGTGTTGTTTTTCTTTCAGAGCTTTCTTTTCTGCCTGTGACGCATTCTGTGTCTCTTGCAGATGATGTAAGACTCATCATCCTCAGTAATCTAGAAACTGGGACATGTCGACATCTGAGGAGTATCTATTTTGAGTCACGACATATTCACTAACCCAAACTGCAAATGAAAAAAGTACCAAAAAAAAAACTTCCCCGGCCAATAATGGGCTTGTTTATCACACCTCCACTCGTCCGACCTAAGCACACTGACTTACATACAACTATTTCACACATTGCCATAAGACTGTATTGTATGCAGAGACCTTCACTATCTACCCTGTAACTGAATGTTGCCTTAAAAGATTTCAAACCTTATCCGGCTCTGTTGAATAAACAGTGGTATAGTGCTAGTTGTGGCTCTCGTGGAGTTAAATGAACACTAGCAGGTTGCAGCTAAGCCTTTATTAAAGATGGCACTTGAAAGAAACACCTCTGGTAATGACAGAGCTTCACGGAGAGGGGGGCTGAACCACCACCCATGGCTGTTTTAAGGCACTTTGTATAAAAGCGTTCACCAACTGATACACAATACTCCAAATCACTCCAAGTAAAGTTGATACTTTTGGCTACATTGATCAAGAAAAGCTTATAGCTTATAGTTTGATTCACATCTGCTGCTGATAACCACAATATGAAACCACAGACTTGGCAGCAGGAGCAGAGCTCTGCGCCTGCCAGCACTTTTACCACAAACTATCAAACTGCCACGCCGAGCCTCCCGCTGTACGCTGCATCCAGGATCAATGTGTGTACTGAATACTGGATTTTGTAATCAACACATTCTCCATATTCTCCCCCTCAGGTGCCCCGCTAACATCAAAGGAGGTAAAGGATGGTGTGGTATCTCTGTGCGCCTGTGCCTTCCACTGTATAAAACAGCCCGGCTTTCAGCCCCAAGACACAGGCGGGGAGCAGCCGAAGAAATTTGATTTCATGACGATCACGTTGCTACCTGGCAGGTAGGGCTGTGGTTTGTGCGTTTTGCAGGTTGTGTCTGCACCTGGTTACAAGCTGATCACACCAAATGCCTCTTTAAACCACAAGATCTGATATGAATATCCAAGCGCCCAAGATTCGAGTTTTATGAGTCTGCACACAGCAATAGCAGGTGACGCACAAAGAGGTGAGGTACAAAGAAGTCGCTCAATAAGATGTTCTGTGGAAAAAAGTGTTCACACATTTCCCCCAAAATAAAACATATACAAGTTACAGCATATTCTTTTGATTCACAGTCCTACAGAATTGAGTGAATTTTTCAAAATGAGATCATGCGCATCTTAGATGACTCACAACTGAACAGCGACATTTTGGAAATGTACACTTTTAGTCTGACGTTCTCGTGGAAAGATGTACTGTACCGAATATCTTTCACCTGAGCTAAACATACAAAACCAAAAAACACTATTTTTTTTAGCTGTACATCCTCCAAAAGCTCCTTCCTTTCAGCCTCGAAACCCAAGACATTAAAGACAAAACAAGTAAAAATAGTTCATTTTCACGATAGATGTTTGGGATCTTTTGCTTCCATCAGACATCTTCTATCAGACAAGTGAGAAGGGAAAAAAATTAAATACACACTGGGTGTTCATTTTACTGCATTTTGCATTATGATCCTTGTGTAAAAAAGTGCATATGTATTTAGATCATTCATAATTTGCATACATAAACCTAAAACTTTTCAAAACATGCTATAATGCAAATAGAAGTTGCATTTGTTTAAGTAATAATGTAGTGGAGATGTCTTTGATTTTGCAGTCAAAATGTGGGGAATTTAAAAAGGTTATAATCCTGAAAATAATTATTTTTAGCACTCTATATTCCGGAGGCAGCAAAGGGGTTTCTTCGTACATCGTTTATGGTCTAATTCATTGAACATTTTATTCATATTTCATTTGGCGGTTAATTATATTTACTGTATTATGAAGTAATAGAAAGAAATATTCAAAATTCCCTCTGCGAAAGCATTCAATACGTGTATTATATCTAATATATCAACAAAAGCAATATGAATTTTGAACACTGATTCCTCCAATATTCAGATTTTTCTAGTACTATAACTGATACCCAGTGGCTTGTTCAAAGGTAAATTTTCAGGGGGGAAAGTGTAATGCAAAGAAATAATTACTTATTGAAAGTAATAATTTGGCAGAAGTTTTAGTGTTATCTTTAAGTTCAAGTTCTTGGTCTATTTGTGCAGTGTCTCTTCTTAAATGTATGATTTATTGAGCATATCTTCTGCATCAGGTTGGTTCCAGTTTAATGTTATTTGGTTTTCTTACATGTAAGAAGTGTATCATCCTTTTGTTTTTGCAGACATTTCATTTACTCATACAGAAAGTGTTTGACATCACTCTGTAGATGAGATCAAGGTGTTGAGCTTACGAATCGAAAGGACACCATCAGTTTGTGCTCAATAATAGGAAGACAACTTCATTTATCCAGTGAGTTTTGAGCTTCCCATCAATCTGATTAACTGCATAATGTTGGTTCTTTGGCTCTTTTACTCAAACATTAAGACCTCGGTTGATAACTGGAACAGAGAGGCTGTGTACCAACTGAAAATCCCTGGCACTGATCATCAAGCCCCGAGTTACTAACCCTGGTGTGCTTTTTGATCTCGACTTGAATTTCACAACATAAAAATCAACTAAATTGGCTTTTATCTTCTCAGGTGTTCAGCCAGATACTTTAAGGTAAACGAATGCTTTTATCACCACCAGACTTGACTACTGCACTTTTTCTTTTCTGTAAAATCCTGGATAAACTGCAAATACAAAACAGAAGCAGATGTATCGTTGGTTGCCATTAGTTCTAGATTTGAATGTTTTCTTATTGGTTTAAAATCCCTCTAGTGCCTTTATGCAACCTGCCCCTGCTTCTAGCTAAAATTCCCTCTACGTCCAGTGTTTGAACAAGTGATTGAGTCGTCCTTTTTTATTCATTTTTTCATTCTATAACATCAAGACTTAACTTGAGTTTTGCTCAAAGGTATTCATATGACTGGACTTAAAGTGACTTTTTCATGTTCTTGCATGGGTACACAAGCAGAAAATCCAAATACTTAACTCCCATTTTGATTTTATGTAACTAATCATTCCACCTTAAAGAGTCAGAATAAAAGCTTTTCCTTTTCAAGGTTATTTGTAAGTACAGTATATGTTGTTTATTGACCTTAAGAATCATTTTCTAAAAGTAAATACATGTAGATTTAGCTTTATGATACATTTTTACGGTGTCATCTAAGAGTAATGTCTAAATTTTACTAGTTTATCATGCAATGCTTTGGCAATATATTATGTTGCATCTCTACTGTGATTTTAAATGACCCTGAAAGTTAATTCCATTCACAGAGCACAGCTACCTGAGACTGGGTTACAGTTTTGTTTTTGTAGTACAAAGTACAAAGAATTTTCCACATAGGCGTCTGATCAGCACCGAGATCTTTCAGTGGTTGTGTAATTTGATCTGTCCTTAAAAAGCACGCCTCAGTGTCTTCACAAAGCCTTTACTGTAGATGTGAGAAGCTCTGTCAACTTAAAGAGGTGTGAAGAAATCAGACTGTTGTCTGTGTGTAAATAAGTTGTTTGTTGAGATGCTGACGGTTATGTCTAAATGCCAGGCGTATTTCAAGCATCTAACACACAGACAACCACACGTACAATCACCCACCCATAGACAAGCCGCATATACACAAAGACATAAAAACATGCTTTCTAACTGCTGTTACTCTCTCAGTACCAGGAAGTTTTTCACAAGACTTTAAAACGTGTGTTTTTCAGATATCTGTGTTGGTCACAAGACAAATCAGTCGATTATAAAACAATAAAACTGAGTGGATCAAGTCAATATTTTTTAGACTTCATCTGCTTTATTAGGAGCAAGAATGCAAGAGACAAAAAAAAGCTTTTTAAAGCTTACTTTCTTTGCCCAAAACAAAGTCTGCAGGTACTCTTGGTGTAATAATGCAGATTCAGGACTACAGTTACACACTTGCACTTGGAAGCTGTACGTCCACATCTAATCGTCTAGAAAATCAGGTTATGGTGCAAAAACCCTGTTGTCAGTACAAAAAGCAGGAGTAAGAGATGTGTTTTCATCTTCCTTCTGCTTCACCTTTTTCTACATTAGAGGCTCCTGTACTGGGTCTGGCTTTAGAGGTTAAAAAAACACCACCAGTGCCGATTTTTCGAAGGTTTCCATGCATGGAACATTCACTGAAGAGCATGAGCAAAACTGATCCTGTGGCAAAAATGGATTTTGTAAAGTTGCACCTGATCATTTTTCAGAAAGGTTTCAGTGGTTTTGAAGATGTCTCTACAGTTTTAATTGGAAATAAGTAAAGACGTTTGTTTTTGCTGGAGAAGTCTCCCTCTGGCCTAATGATCATTGCCACTGTCTATAAGAGCAGCTGCTGGATCTGAGTCCCACTTCTAAAATATCACTTCAATACATCAGTGTCAACAAGCTGATAGCTACAGATACCTACTTGTTCAGGTTCAGCTCAACTACAGACCGAATGAGTAAATGTAACTTTGAGATATTTCTACTAAATGTGTGTATTTACTAAGCTTGTGGCGTGTACAGTTTCCATAGCACAATTTCCAATGGTGAACTTTATGAATAAACAAAGAGGTGATCTGCTTTGCACTTAATTTGATCATGTTTTACAGCCATTTTTTTAAGGATAATAATATATTGATAAATATTAATAAAAACATTGTCATTTTTTTGCAGATGAAGTAGAGGAAAACATCAGAAATCACTTTGTCATATGCAAGCACAACTATCCTCCAAAATGATTCCATCCTTTTTCTTTCATACTAATTGTAAACTCACAATAAAAATGATGACAGGGAAATCAGTGAACAAAAACAATGAAATACACTTGATAGAAGGAAATAAATACTGTTCCAATAAAATCTAAAAACAACAAAGGAAGACTTGAGGGGCACTTGTGGTTCAAACATATCAGACAAACTGCTGGACTCACATTCACATTTTCAAATAGGAATTCTTGTATCAAATCAGCTGTTTCTTGACTTTTCAAGTCTTAAACCCTCGGTCAGGATTTGACAGTTCCCTGATGCCGAAGAGGAGCCTGAGCATGGCTGACATGTAAGCAGGAAATATCGCTCTGTGTGGGGTTGAGGCCTGTCTAAACTTTTCCATCCCTTATTTATTTGTCCTCACAAACGTCCCACATCCAGAGACAGCCTTCTTTAAGGCAAGTCTTAATGAAAAAAATATCTCGTTTATACAGCATGTTCTTCAAAGAGTCTTCTTAAATGCACTGAAAACAAGAAAGCTACAAGAAAGGCAGCAAATTAGATAAAAGAGTTTCTAAAATGCATGCAAAATCATTTCAATTAAAACAAAGCCTGCTATAAGTTCTGAAATCTTCCCACAGTTAAAACAAAGACAGTTACTGTATTTATCTTTTTTTAATGATGGTTAAAAAAATATGTCAGAGCAAAGTGTTACGTAATTACTTGTTATGACAAATGTAATTCATACAGACTCTGTTCAGTCAGGCTTGGTTAGCTGAGACGTGGTACATAGTTGTCTTTCGGCTCATTGAATGGGAAAAGACCAGCCCTGCTTTTTTCCTTTATCCTGGCTTAATCTTTAATGAAGTGATCCCAAACCTCAGTTACTCTTCTCAGAGAAATGAGAATCGCATATCTGGTCAATCGCATATCAAGGTGGCTTGAACCACAAACCCTAAATAAATGTGTGTTAGACACAAAATGCTAAATTCTTCAACAGCTACATCACCACAGTATTCACATTAGTGTCACATCATCTCAGTCTCACCAGAAGTCTGGTATCAAGATCAGCCTCTGATTGTTTTTGTGTGTTTATGACAACCAAGAGACAGAAAAGGATGTGCGGTGACACATTTGTCGCCATAGCATTAAGGCCCTATAATCTTCCCAGTCAGGAAGGCCAGAACAAATTAAGTTGTGCAGTGGTTCCAGTGTGCCATCGCTATAAATCACGACCCTGAACATGTACAACAAGCACACTATGAAACAACAAGGGCCTGTGAGAATAATGTCTGTTCCCAAGCTTGGTCCACAAGTATGGGGTGATATACTGTGAGAAGAGTCCCATTCACATGTACTTCTCACACACACTTATTGTATGTTGGAGCAAAAGTATTTCCCAACTATAGGTTTGGGTTTGGCCCTGATCCCTCTTCATTACAGGGTTTGCTGGCTGTGAACAAACATCAGGCGTGTTACTGTGATTGTTTACTGTCACTGTGTGAATGCACGAGAAACAGTGCATCAGAAATATCAAACAGAGGCTCGTCACATGGACGACAAATAATATTTACAAATGTTTCTCACAGGCCTAACAGGGTGAAGGACAACCAAGCCAGTTGCCCCAGGAGCTCGAGAGACATACATATAAAATGCATGTTAAGTTAATTCTGTTACTTGATTAATCCTCTCTGCAGATTTAAAAAAAAAATTATATTTGGTTGGTTTCGTGCTGTGGGCATTTGAAGAATCTAATGTTAGCGTGCTTCACTCGTTCAGCAACCAGCTTTTATATGCGTTTGGGATCACCATGAAGTTGGAACATCAAAGTTTACACTGTTTAGAATTCTGAGGTAGTTTTTCTTCAGCATTATTCCATCCACTTTGTGAAACCTACAAGTTTTACTAGCAGCCCCAGACCATGATGGTGACACCACTATGCCTAACGCAATTTGTTCACGTGTTTGAATGTCTCACCTTTACTCCTCCAAATTTATGCAAACTGCAATGTGAAGTTAAATAGAAGGCAACTGGACTTGCTTTGTTTTTGTTTCAGTCTTGTTTAAGCCATGGGACACTTAGAGAGTGGTTGAGTTGTTGAAGTCTCACTGCCCATTTAAGTCCAGTTGAGCATACAAATACATAGTTGATTCAAACCCCATTGTCTGAGCGTCTTACTCTGGTTTTCAGAGCTTTGGCTTTGTCCAATTTTGGTTTGACTAAAACTAATAATTTTTTTCCGTCTCATATAAATATGCAGTGTGAACGTATCGAAGACAGCCTAGAAGCCTGAAACTCCGATGGAGTCAGATGGAACAGCAAAAATCTTTTGACTGAGAGGAGAAATGGGAATTTCAGATGCTTTCTGGTTATACCATGACTGGATGCCTGAAGATCAACGCCAACAATCGTACCTCTGGTTATTGTGATCAAATATCATCTTTGTCTCATTTGACCATCATGTTTTCCTCCAAAAGCCTTTTTCGTCCTCCTTGTCATCAATCTGAAATTTTAGACAGAATAGTGGAACTCGAGTGTCTTCCTGGATGGTCTATCAGAGCATGACTATATATATATATATATATATGCATATGCATATGCCTCTCATCAATGACAGCTCTGATAGGCTCCATCCCCCTGCAACCCTAAATTGGATCAAGCGGATATAGAAAATGAACGGGTGAAAGTCCTAAAAATATCGGTGGCCATCAGGGGAGACTTTATAAAGACTGATGTCAGTTGTTGCTAAGACCTTTAACTCAAAATAACAAATGCCAGACTGAAACAAATTTCTCCCAGTGAGAAACTCTGCCATTCACAAAGCGATTTATTGAAGCTACTAGCATGGAAACAATCAAGTAGTTCTACTCATATTCAGCTGTTTAAAGATGCCAATAAAAAGACTCAAAAAGAATAGGGAAGAGAGGTTGAGGGTTTTGTGGTTGAAAATAGAAAAGGGTAATGACAGAATTCCATAATCTCTGGATTAGTGTCCAGTCTGTCTTTCATGAGTAACCAGATGAATGGCATAAGAAAATATTTAATTTTCTGTTAAGTCATACTGTTTTAGATCACTTGTTTCTTCAAATGTTATTTAAAAAAGGCAAAAATATGAGCTTTCAGATGGACCTTGGAAAAAAGCAAACCTAAAACCTGAGAGAGCAGGATGAGGAAATAAAGAACGAAAGAAACAGAGAAAGCAAGAGGGCGACAAAAAGAGCAGAAACAAATACTCTGAGGGAGAGAGAGATCCAGATACGACCAGTTCAGCTCCAGTTGGATATCCAATCTGTGTTTTCAGCCTCTGAGTCAAGTAAAAACCATCAAAGCCTGAGGTTTGGGGACTCAAAAGTCAGTTCAATCTCCAACCATTTCCCACAGCCTTTCAAGGCCTGCCAAACATTTATTTGTTTTAGATTAATGTAATTACCCCCCCCCCCCCTTTTTTTCCCCCCAGTGTCACACAGAAGAAGCGAGTCACAGTGAAAGGATTACAAGGCCTCTGCTTCTCGTACTTGCAGCCCAGCACAGTGGCTCCCTGATTTCATATCAGTGGGATGAAATTTGCCTTCAGCTTGAAGTGTAATCCCCTTCTGACAGTTCTCACGAAGACATCAGCAAACACTTTACAGTCCGTGCAGCAAAAGAGATACACTGTGGCCGAGTAGTGAAGAACACGTGTGCAATATGTGTGCTTTTTTGGCCACTTGAGAGTGACTTGTTTTTTCCAGTGTTGCTGTTTTAACAAGACGTTATAATTGATAGACTTTGGTTTGAGGGATTCTTTTTTATTCCACTACGGCTGAAAAGTTCAACATTAGTAGAAACAGTTTTGTTCACCTTTAGTCCAATTTAACTGCCTGTAAAGGTAGATTTTATATGCTCTTAATACATTTTATCTGTCATCCCAAAAGCTGCAAAAGACAAGTAGTACTTTGAAAAGTTGAATATATGAGCAACCAACTTAACTTGAAGGTGATTATTTACTACCCTATTCAAATATAAAAGACAAATATATATTGTGCGATCTAAACTTTTCTCTCTGATGAATACATGTGAAGACATCAGCTCATTACTGCTCAAAAAATCAGTTCATCACATAGTGATAAGTCATGAGAAGCTCTTAAATCTAACATTCAAAAACTTAGAAACCCCTGAGGACTTTTGTGAATGATGCTAATGCAAATTTTGGAATCATGCAGTGTGTTTTAAGTGGCTTTTTAAGGCCTTTGGTTTGGATCATAAAACATACTGAGTCAATAATGGTCTGTTCAAAACTTCATTCAGAGTCTAAGCCAGATTTTCACAACCCAACTCATCAGCCTCTCCAAGCAGCCCAGAGTCATAACTCGTCTGGCGTCGATAATTTTTCATACGACAGAAGTCACAGTAAAAAAGATGTGTAAGTATGTAATACGTTAGCTTTCCAGCTGCAGTAAAATGTCCCATAAATCCAGGGGTTTTCTGTTTCATGCGCCACATCTCCCATCATGGGCAGAGGAAGAAAAAGAATATGAAAAGTATTGTGAAGATTGGGTGATCAAACCCAGATGGGATAAAATCCCTTTTCAAAGTCTGTTGCAATGAATGATATTCAGTTAGAATAATGACTTTTTTTGTTTGTTTATTTTTTTTCTCTTAATTAAGGCTGATGTAGGATACAATTTAAGATTTGGCCATTTATAAAACAAATCATTTATAAAAGTGCAAGAAAAAAAACTAGATTTCTCCAATAGAAATCATATAATTTCACATTGTATTCTTCATGTCTTCATCCAGTATCACTGTTTTCCTTAACTCGCTCAAATCGGTTGTTTTGTTATAAATTAGGTAGCATTTAACATAATTAACGTATAAGTGTTTTAAAAAATAAACTAAGATGCCTATCCTTTAATGCAGAGTCGAGGTGACATGACACAGCTTTCACACCTTCAGCCTTTAATTCCCATCTTGTACCTCAAGAGGTCAGTCTAGCTCCCTCTGCCAGCAGCAGCTGGTCACCTGAACTGGTGACCAGCGGTAAATCTTCATGAAGAGGTAGTTTTCATCGGCAGAAATCACAAACCCAACTTACAAGTGACAAAAATGTCATTACATGTGATGAAGTGAATAAAGTGGGAATTGGATCTCTGCAAATACTCCACTTCCTCTTTACAACCGCAGTTCCAAAAAAGTTGGGATGCTGTGTAAAACGCAAATAAAGATAGAATGCAATGATTTGCAAGTCACATAAACCAATATTTTATTCTCAATAGAAGATGTAACAGACATTTTCATGTATCATCAAAAATATTAGCTCCTTAAAAGGTTGGGGAAAAGGCTGGAAAGGTTAGTGGTACTAAAAAGTAACAGCTGGAGAAACATGTTGCAACTAATTACGTTAACTATAACATGTCAGTAATATGACTGAGTATCAAAAAGAGCACCTTTGAGAGGCAGAGTCTCTCAGAAGTAAATAATGGGCAGAAGTTCATCAATCTGCTAAAACTGTGTTTACAAATTGTAAAGGATTTTCAGAATAATGTTCCTAAACAAATCTGTGAAGACTCTGAAGATTCCATCTTTTACAGACATCAATCTTTGGACCCTCAGGTTGCACTGCATTAAAAACAGCCATGGTTCTGCCCTGGAAATCACTGCATGAGCTCAGGAACACAGAAGTCATTGTCTGTGAACACAGTTCTCTGTGCCACATCCATCTCATCCACAAATGCAGAGTAAAGCTCAATTATGCAAAGAAGAAGCTATGTGTGAAGATGATCCATAAATGCTGCTGTCCTATCTGAGACAAAGCTCATTTCAAAAGTATCTGATGTCGACAGACAAATCAACATTTGATGCTCAGTTCAAAAGCTTGCATCTCTGACGGTATGGGGGCACAATAGTGCCTGTGGAACTAACAATTGTGCACATTTGAAAAGTTACCATCAATGCTAAGAGGTATATACAGGTTTAAGAGCAACATATGCTCCCAATCAGATGATGTCCTACATGAGGGAATTCCTCATCTACATTCAACAAGACAATGCTAAACCACAATCTGCATCTATTACAACAGCATGGCTTCAGAGTAGAAGAATCCGGGTGCTGGGTCTTGTCTGCACTCCATAATTTTCACCAAACTGAAAACATTTGGCGCATCATGAAATACAAAATATGACTGTTGAGCAGCTAGAATCCTATATCAGCCAAGATATTCAGTGAACTGTGGTCCAACTGCTTCACTAAACAACATGATTAAACACGATTCCCTCTATTGCAGATCCTCGAGGCTCTATCAACCTTCAAAAGAGATTTCTGTTGATGAGTAAAATCAACTTACAGGATGGTCACTGTTTGAAAGTATGTAAAAAAGTCTATTTTGGATTCAAGATGGAATCTTTGGTTGCTTTTCTTAAGATAAAGCCAGTAAGCTTATCTTAAAAGAAGTTAATATGGCTGCTGCCAGTTTTCCCGGTACCACACTCCCAACATTTGACCTTGGATTTAGATGAGGCAATGTGGACACTTAGTGTTGCTTAGAAATTTAACAATATCAGCCAGAGCTGGGAAATGACCTGTCTATCACAAAAATGTTGCTACACAGAGAGCAGGATTTTCACTTTTCCCTTTTTGAGACTGACATTGAAACTTTTACCTTATTTGAATAATTTCATGCAAAACTGTGATCACATAACATATCCCAGAGAGCTTGAGCCTGAATTTCAAGTGACTCTCAGCAGCATGCATCCTCCTTCTCCTTACCTTCGCTGTTTGAAGTCTCACGTAAACCAGAGTAAAAACAGCAGCAGCTTCCATTCTTGGCTTTAAACAGCAGGATCATCTCTTTGGTTGTTTGTTTTTTTCATACAGTCACTCTTCAGACTGGTCAAAGTTTTAACTCAAGTGATCACAGCTCTGAAAAGTTTTTTCATGTCAGCTGCTCCGAAAAAGCGACAAACACAAGGACTTTTCTTGCTCGTGACACTTTTTGCTGCATGTTGAAAGATGTAAAAATGCATTTCTACAAGCCACCATTTGTATTTGTTGTCACAATCAACCCGAGTTAGCACTTCAATATACCATATACGACAACGATGTTAATGAATGTGAATTCTTTTTGACAGATGAAGCACCTCGTTACCAGACCACCCAGTGTTAAAATGACCATTATTGGGATATTCTTTGAACTTCATGTCAAGCATTCCTATCTTTGCTTCTCTGTTTGGTGCTCGACTGCTTTTAACTTAATCTGTTCGTATTTCCTAGCTGAGTACCAAACCCTTTTTTGGCCTGATGAAGGATTACCTTCAAACCATTTATCTCAACTCAAGGTTGAGCATTTGAATCTTCCCTATTTGGACCCAGTAATAATTACAATGAGCATGGAACTTCACCCATCTTGACAGTGCAGTACACACACAGGAGTCGATGACAAACAGGTAAAAAGGCTGCAGATTTGTGTCAAAAGCTTTATCCTTCTTTGTCCAAAGCCACTTAAATCAGTTTGATTTTCTTCTGCATCTCCTCCCACAGTATGCATGTCTTTCATTTCTATCTAAGCGCTATGGTTGAATTAGCCACAGCTTTGTCAGTGGCTGTCATTTTTTTGTATAGACACTTCAGGCTAACTTTGCTTCCCCACCTGCTTTCAGCGTAAACCCAGACATAAACAATGTTATGGTTTTCATTACACCCAAGGTGTACACTTTCATGAATATTATATGTTTTAAAAAGCAGGCATTGATTTCTGAAATATGACTTGCACGTCAGATTTTTTTTTCCAGAAGTCTTAAGAGATTTTTAATAGCTTCAGACACTGGTCAGATTAACTCCATTATCGAATATGGAGCTTTGTAGTATTAAATGGACAGGACATGTGAGATGTATAGCAAAGATCGCTATCTCAGCATATAATCATTTGGGCTGAGGGTGTAGAGCTTTTTCCTACTTTTTCCACTAATTAATTCTTTCATCCTATACCTAAGTGAGGAGTGTGGAGGGTGGGAAATGTGTGTACATGCTCAAATGCGTGGTGTTCACGTTGTTACACAAGCTTAATGCTTCCATACAAAAGTTTGTTTTCATACTTGTACGCACTATGTACAATATGGCTGATCACGAATCCTTGATCTCCTGCTGCATGAACCGGAGTGGAAACACTTACACACACACACACACACACACACACACACACACACACACACACCCACTCCCCAAACCTAAACAATGATCCATCACAGGAATCCACATCCTCCTCTGGGCCACATCAGTCTCTTTGCTGCGGAAAAACTGATCCCAGAATCGGCTGCTAACTGTCAACTGCAGGACTCCAAGCCGCCCACTTACCACTAGAAAGAGACCACTGTGGACGCACGCATTTAATAGGCCTGCCATCACAGTAAATGGAGGCTTAGTTTGCGAGCGCTCTGATCTCTCACAGGATTTGTGACATGTTTTGTTTTTTGTTTTTTTAAAAAGAAGAAAGAAACCAAGGAGGGCAAACACAATGGCGGATTTGTTGAGGGTGTAATTGTGATTTTAGTTTTAGTTTTGTTCCTTGTCATTGTAGGTGAATTATCCGGCATGTCACGGCTGTCATTGAGGTTTGTGTGTGGCGTCTGCATTTAAAAAGTGTGTGTGTGCTTTCATGTAGGTCTCTGCTCCCTCCCACTCGACACATGCAGTCATTTGAGCTGGCTGCTGGTACACATTTGGTGACTTTTGTTTCTACCATTTACCGTATGAAAAACTAAACAACCAGGCTGATGACTGAATGCTGAAAAATAAGAACGAATGTGATTTGATATGATTAACGTCACTACATTATCTCAGGACTGATAATTTAGACACACATGGTCACGGTTACTCAATGAATCCAGTGTGTGTGCGTGCATGTGAGTCTGTGTGTAGTCATCATTAACCCACCACGCTCCTGGTGTTCGCCCGCTGCACCAGTATGAACATGACCACCCACACTCTCTGTCCCACCCGAACATTTATATCAAAGTCCGCATGATGGACCATCTGTGGACTCTGCACGACAAACTCATTAGCATCGCCACAAGTTCCTCTCTGCACGGGTTGAAAAACGACTTTTCATTTTTGCCATTTTCCACTCTCTTGGCAGCTAAGTGGACGGATACATAAAAGTGGACACAGCAGAGATAAATGTTGAGATTTGGTTCAGTGACAGTTTTAAACATCATGGTTTTCTTAGATAAACTACATAATAAACTACACTAAGAAAACAAAACGTGTAAAAGGTGGTGATCTTAAAGGCTACAGGAGCCACTATCCAACCTTGAAATACAGTTTTCAGTCTGCAAGGACATTCAGTTCTCTTACATCAAATGAAACGAAGCCGAAGGATACTTTATGTTCAAACAAAACTGGAAAAGAAAAAAGCAATCTCATTATAAACCGAGTCACCACCATTGAAAATTTGTTAAATTTGAAAAGGCTCTTTTTAAAATTAGAAGCAGGTGATTGTGTGCTTTGTATCTATTTCCTAAGTTTATCAAAGACGTGAATTAAAACTGTGACATTTTGCAGATGCAATACAATAGATACACATTACAAAATGAATACAGTCCAAAAGGGGGGAAAAAAGAGTGAGACCAAAGAAAAGCTGAAAAGCTCTGATGAAGTTTTGGGCAGAACCCTCATCAGACAGAACCAGGCCTCTTTGACTGTGGTGAACGTACTAACCACTAATATCAGGTTAGTTCGGCAAAGGAGAACAACAGCACGGCCACACTAACCAGACAGCTGCAGCTATCTGCATCACAACATACAAGAAGAGAAATTAGCCACTCAAACAGCACAACGACAAGAACAACACTAATGAGAGTACAGGTGCTAATCATCTATGTGCTAAGGATATTCAAATATTCGACGCACTCATATAGGCATTTCCATCACATTTACCTTCTCCGGGAACTAGGGTCTGTTAGGGGGTCATTTCCTTGGCCCTCCTCTGTTTCAACCACAGGAACCAGGGACTAAAACGAATTCCAGGGGAATTTCACGCCCAAAAAGAGAAGTGAGGTAGTACTTATGAGACTACCCCGAACCGTTGGGGTGGGGATTGCAAGGCTGAACATGATTGGTCAAGTTATATTTCCACCTTTCTGTCTCAGTTTTCACAGGTTTACAGCTCTCAAAATCTGGTAACTTTAAGTTATACCACCAAACACCCCAAAACAAACAGAAATATGTAACAGGATTTTAAGCTCATACAGCTGAAGCTGACTTCCGGGTTTTACTTTAGGCTAAGTAATGCAGGGCTGACACAGATAGGGTGGAGCAGCCCTCTTAAGCAGACCTAATTATCCTGATCAACCCTGAACCTTTGACCTCAAAGGAAATGCACCAAACCTAGAGCTAAAAGAATCTTACAGCTCTGGGAGTAAAAAAACTTTAAGCTGACAAGCTGACACCGGAGGACGATTCTTTTGAAGCACCTACACTAACAGCGTCCGCATGAATCAATTGTACTCGGTGGTGAACGAAGTCGTGATAATAGGATCATGACCTGTGCATGTTTAAACCAGTAAAGTCCTATCTGTGTAAGACCTAATTTGTATTCTCACAAGGTGGAGAAACTAAACTGGCAGTGGGAGCTGATGTCACAATCAAGAGGTGAGAACGTGTGATAGGAAAAAAAGTTGTTTCGACAGAGCCAATATGCAGCTCTGTGGTTCATCAGCATGTGAGCGTGTTCATTGTTGGTTGATTCAAATCTTATACTAAAGCTTTGAATAGCAGGCTCGCTGCCACAGCTCAGCAGATTACTCTCTCTTTGCACCGTTTTCTTTCATTCTGTGGTAAAGAGCGCATGTGCACGTCTGTATGTGCACACATATGCATGTTTCTGTCGTTCTGCAAGAGTGTGTGTGTGTGTGTGTGTGTGTGTGTGTAAGGAGTGTGGAGTGAATGGCTTGGCTGCACATCAAAGGCCCCTGCGAGTCTCTGCATTAACGAGGCCCTTTGTTTCCTGCCTCCCAGATTACAGCACGTCTCTCCCCCGTGCTGCCAGTGTATGCGTGTGTGTGTGTGTGTGTGTGAGTGAGTGTGTGGAGGGCACAGTAACCTGTACACCAAGGGCCAAGGTCTGATCCTCCTCATTTTCTTCATCAAAGCCAACTACAGTTTCTCAATTTGATGCTGAAATGTTGATTCAAGACAATTATATGTTGAAGTTTTTCCACGTATTTCATAATTCTGGCATTGCATGGTAACAGTAGCAAGAATGTATTAGTAGCAGGTTGTCAATCCCAGCTACTTTGGCACAAAATAGCTCAACTTTAAGGGGAAAATAACATTTCCTCAAAAGTTTTACAAGTTTGAAATAAAATGAAGAAAAGACAGTCCTCTCTTTATTCTGAAACCTTTTTTCGAAATGGAAACTCACCGCATATAACTGCTCACTTGGAAGTCTGCTCAACATGCACATTGTGGCATAAAAATCACATAAAATGCTTTCCTCGCTCACATGTAGGCAACAGCAGTGTGATGAAATGTAAAATTGAACCAGCTTGGGAAACCCTGCACATCCAAAAGAGACACTTTGGGGGTACCGTCTGCGCTGAGAACGAACACTGCAGCCCATTGACTGTCAGGAAGGGAAAAATTGGCTCGTTGCATCAAACCCATTCCTGTGCATTTTGGCCTTGGGACACACGCAAATTCAGATTTAAGTAACAGAAGATGGATTTTCTCCTTCATGGGTGAAGATATGCAGAAACTGTATTTGTAGTCTTGCCCCATAGACATTATGTCTTTGTTTGATCCATCTCTCCTGTATGACTGATGTCTGCCTGTCACCTAGTGACATCCTGGTGATCTCCAGGCATTAGGCATTCAAATACAAAGTAGAACAGCTTTTATTGAAAAACGCTTTCCTGACCTTTTCCATGGCTGTGATGACACGTCCTGTGACTGCTACATTACCAGTCTGAGAAACCTCGCACATCCAAAAGTGACAGTTTGCCAGTTTTCTCTTGTTCGACTGAGTGTCGCTATGTTGGAAGTGAGAACGGGTTGATTTGGATGTATGTTGGTTTAGATAAATATCTTTTCTAGAAAAGCACCAAACTGTCTGAATAAAGAATGTTTTCATTGCTAAACATTGTTTTCAGCTGCTTAAATATGTCGGACGGACTTCAGAAGTATCAACGTAAGTGCTTTAAAAATTTGAATAAAAAAAAAAATTGAAACTAAAACAGTTAACAAGTATTTAAGCAGGTAGCAAGAAAATGCTTCCTCCTTACCACACAGAGTTAAACTGAGAGGTGTGTGTATACACGGTGCAAAGTTCTTTTGCTGCTATTTCCAGTCACTTTCAGACCTTCTTTTGTAAGCTGGGGCCTGATTTTTTAATGCACATCTACTAAAAAAAGCTCATGAACAGCAGCCGAGTAAAGATGGAGCGTTTCCAACCACAGCTTCCCTGGTTTTTTTCCCTCTGAACTCTCGAAGAGAGGAAAGCAGGTTGCATCCAGACTTTTGAAGGGTGTGTTATTCCAAACAGAGGTGTAGAATAAATTGTATTGATATTTTACTTTTAATTGCAGGTTTTACCTGCTATCAATTGCGATCAATATGGCTCCTCAAAAGATGCTTCTTTATAATGAATGAATTAGGAATGGAGATGATTTTTTTTTTGTTACGTGATCCAGATTAGCGGTGTTTTACAATAAAACTAAATGCTGTGCCCTCAGCGAGTTGTGTCATTTTCTCAGTTGCTGATTCTACTGCTGGACTTTTTTTCTACTTGCTCAGGATGAGATCAAATGTACACGTGTCACATTTTAGATTTTGCATCAGACTCAAAGTCAAACGTAAACTGTTTGCATTTTCTTCCGCTGATCATCTCCAGAAGACCAGCGATGTGTTTTCAAAGCTCTTTTCCCTCTGTTGTTTATGTTTGTTGATTTCATCCCCAAAGCCCTCCTCAGATCTATGAAATCAACTCATAAATGTTTGATAAGGAGTTAACGAAGAGGTAAAGGGACCGTACTCTGCTAAATCAAAAGAGACGGATTTAAATCAGTAAACACTCAGCAAACCAGTTCTTGAACAAGCCTCGTTATCCTCCACACGACACTGAGCTCTGACTGTTTTTTTCCCAAGTACTTTTTTTGCTGAGCTAATATTCTCTCTTCTCAACACACTCACTCAGCTTCATGAGAGCTAAAACCAACCCTGCATTGCTGTATTCCTGTTACAAGCAGAACGGCAGAAGAGGCAAACTGACCTCTGGTTGAGGACTTCTTGATTCGAACTGCTGGAGGAAAACACATCTTTTTTTCCTCTGTTTTCTCTCTCACTTCCAAACTGATCACCTTCGTTTTAAGATGGCTTCTGTAACCTTTATTCTTGGAGGTGTTGCTGCCGGTTCTCATGTTTCCACCTCTGACTGTTCAACTTCCTAAATAAGTGTTTGAGATTTTGAGATGATTCAAAGGTTTCTCAACCTCCTACACATATTAAACCCACCTTTGCATGAGTTTTGTGTCATCCTGTCGGTGAACTATGTAATCAGAAAGGCACGAATGAACAAACTGAGAGTGGTTTTGGCATTTCAAACACAGGCTGTCACTGAGAACTCTGACTGTTTATAATAGGATGATAAATAAACGCTAAACCTTTCGCATGCGGATTGCAGGTCAGCTTGCTCCACATATTTGAAAACAAATAAGTCATCATTTCAAACCTCAACAAAACCACGTTAACGTGGAATATTTGGCTCTTGGGTTGACAAGTTCACTGTTTCTTTGCAGCGATTTGGACGCAAAATGAAAAAGATTTGTTGAGGTTCCACATTGCCGGCTGGATCTTGCCTTTAAAGAGATGGTTTCGATTGTAGGAAAACTACCAATAAAAAGCACACAAGTGGTTCCAGTTAAGAGCTGTTCACTTGGATGTGGCTTAACCCCAATGAAAGGACATGATTTAATTACTCTGCAGCTTTAATGCGCCTGATGTTTCTTTAGAACGCACAGTGTGTAATCTTTTTTTTAACCAACTGTGATTCATCTTTGAAGAAAAAAAAAAAAACACGTTGGAGAAAGAACATTTCCAGCACCACTGATTAAGCAATGGAAAGGGTGTCACTGAGATGATCTACTCGTATCAAATGGGTGCTTCACACACTGACACGAGAGCTGTAGTTTGTGAGAAGTGAAGTTTATTTGAACTTTCCTTTAAAACAAAGTGTCCCAGTTGGAGGGTAAGCATGACTGTATCCTGTTAGCCTCTGTGTTGCCCTCTGTTCAGATTGTGATGCCTGAAGTTGAAATGAAATTCACTTGCGCTTCCTTCTTGTTACCAGTTGTTGTATTTGGGCTACTTGTTTTATTTAATAAAAATAAAAAAAGACAGATTATGTTTTGAAGATATTCCTCACTAAAAGAAGTCGTTCCTCGTGATACTCCTCTTGAACTGCCCCTTTTCATGTCCGATGACATGACGAAACATTGAAGATATTTGGCCCCATCCATCTTCTACCACACATGTAAGTATAGCCCAGCTCACTGCAACGTCGACGTTGTCGCTTTGTTTTGTTTGCAGCATGTCAAGATAATTGGGGTTGGCCCCTTGATAACTGTTTTATATCACTACCACATGCCTTTGAATGTATCCACAACAGCAACAAGAAAGTGGTGAGAACTATGCAGCTAATCCGAAAAGCATATCAAACAGAGACTCTTACCAGCACTGGAAGATTAACTACTAGATTCCCATATTATTTCACTTATGGACAACCTTATGGACATTTCCACAAGCAGACCACAGAGAACGCTGCGAACATTTTCGTTCTCGCATGTCAACATTTTCATGTATGTAAACCCTATAACTGTAATGGCTTGCTCGTTATAAACTAGGGTGGCACAGATACATCTGCCTAGTGTCGGTATTGACTATTATTGAGTTTCTTAACTGTAATTGGTTTAGTGGCAAATAGAACAAGATCAACCAGTGGCAGTGGCCGATCATTTTCTGGCATGTCTTGGTTGCACTGACAAGGTTTTATTTACATCTAATGTTCTTGAGCAGAAAATCTTGTTGGATCCTCTCGGCATCGAAAAGTTATTGAAGTGGTAACAGTTAACAGGTTAAAAAGTCTTGTGAAAACTGCTCAGATGTTTATTTTTTAAAATGTATACTTGATTGTTTCCTGGGCAACACATTTTTTTTTTTTAACATTAATGGGAATTGGAATCGGCCAATCATAAATCATGAGCATGATCTTTGAATGAGCACATGTCAAATATTTGGCCAATCAGCTGATCAATCGTTGCAGACTGGGTCCTTTGGAGGGGGGCCTTAAGCAGACAGGAGCCGAAACAAAATCTTCCTACAGGAGGTGACAAGAGATGGTACAACAATGCACAGTAAAAGAAAAATGAGGGGACCTCCAAAACTGAACTTGTCAATTAACAATTAGCATCATATGTACTCTTTAAGGTTTAGAGTTTAAGATGACACAATTATACAGTGCTATACGAGAAAAAGCAAAGAAAAAAGGGGAATAGATTGTATGTTTCCGCCCACTGACCCCTTGATTTAGGCTTTTTTGCCAAGTTTGATGGTCTTCTACAGCAAAATATAGTTGTTTTTTTTGTAACCGTATACTTTTGAGCTGTGTACTTACATAAATATAAAACATATATTCTGGCTGTGAATTTCTGTCTTCAAATAAGAAGAAATATGCATCAAATCAGATATGTTTTGCTCAACTAGCCCTAGCTATAAATAAATACAAAGACCCTCTCATCAAACATGTTTCCTTTATCAGATCAACCTCAGATATGGTCTTTTTCAGACATAGAAGACTTACTGTATCCGTGCCTGCATGTGAAAAGCTTGCCTTGTTGGGTCACAGCAGCTATGTGTCTTTTGGGTTTTCTGTGTAGGCTGCTTATCACATCTATCTGCTCATGTTTCCTTTTTTGGGCTTTCCTGTCAACAGACTCTGTCTGATGTCACATACAACACCCATTAAAGTGTGAGATAAAAGATAATGATGAGGATGCGGAGGGTGTGCGTGTGTCACAAACCCCTGGACTGATAAAAAAAAGGTTATCTGAAGTGACAATACAACTGTGACCTGACAAAAATAATCAAACCGCTCAATGTGAAACAAAAAAAAGAGGATGAACGAAAGACTTAAAAAGCAGAGAGGGTTTGTAGGTCAGTGCTCCTTTAAGAACTTCAAGACAGACAGTTTGCATATAGAAAGCGTGCTCATCTCAGGATTTCTGTTTCGATAAGGCTGACTATAGGCCTGCATAGCCTGAGGTGAACCTGTGCACCCATGTGATGAATGTGTGTAACTCACAGCGCAGATATTCATGGGAACTGTGTTAAGATCAGAGTGTGGCACGCTCACGAGGCAGCGTGGCCCATGTAAGACAAGTGCTGTCTCTCTGGAAAAACAGCTGTCTATATTTAATCAAGGCGAATAAACAAGGAGTTTAAACAACTCATTTATAATTTAGATTTGCATACATTAAAACTGCTCATTTTAATCTTTTTATTAATATGCATCAACGATATTGTATAAATATGCAGTTTTATGCAAATATCAGGCCCATTTTCTGTTTGTATTTAATTCTGTTCCCCAGCTGTGGATCATCATTTTCATTCAAGGCAACCGACTCAGATTAAGTCGAATATTAAGTCACAGCATGGGAGTGTATAAATATTTCTCAATTAAAAACTCTGAAGACCAGCTAGGCTACTGTATCAACATTAAAAATGCATTGGCGTTGGGAGGAAAATGAGGCAAGGCAAGCTACAAGTTTGATAAGACATCAGAACTTTGAGTCTACATCTTTGAACTGTGTTTTTTTTCATCTTTCCCTCCTCCAATCAAGTAGTTGCAACAGCCAGCAGTTTTTTGCTGTTTTGGAAACTGTTACAAAATCTGGGGGATGTAAGGACCAGCCAAAACATGCTGTGCCTCTGTTATTGATGAGTGTGCCTCTGATGTTTTTCACAGAATGTCCTACATTTAGCTGTTTCTTGCATGAGCTGCCACTTTGCTGTTGATGCAAAGACGTGTCGTTCCACAACGTGAAAACTGCCTCGTGTACCAGCAGCTGCTGCAACAGAACCCTGTTAATGTGTGATATCTTTGATATTTTAAAGAATACAAACATAGCCGCATTTTTGGAAAAGTCTGAAATGTGTTGGTTATTCTTCTCTTTGGTGCCACACACAGCATGCTCAGGACAGGGGATTGAATCCCACTAAAGATTTGTTGCAACTTGTTTGTTCCCTGAGCTACGTTACTTTCATGAACTAGCATTTCATGAATACAGTTATAATGCATTGGAATGTATTATATTGAATAGGCTCTAAATGAATAAACTAAATGCACTGAAATTTAACTGAATTAAAGAAGTAAGAGTCAATAGAGAGAATGCCCATGATGTCATCAGACGTGTGTCTGTGCTCTTCTTCAGCCCACTTTTACTCACTGACTGGCAAAAAGACAGCTGGCTCAATGGCAGTGGACTGTTTGACAAGGTGGAAAACACTACAATGCTGAAGAGGTGTTTGTGCAGTCTTCTTTTGTCCAAATTTTAAAAAAGTAAAGAGCAGAGATATGTGGATATGAAGTGAAGAATAAAAACTTTTTAATGTACAAACCGTGGATGTTATAAGCTATTTAGCGTCTTCCCTTTATAATCAGTGAGACAGCATCAAAAGGTTTGCAATTGATGAAAAAACCCATGTAACATTGTGAGGAACCCTAACGGGGTCTATTCTGCCAGTGAAATGTGTTTTATGAGGTGACATAATGTTTAAAGTTAGCTCCAAATATGTTCAAATTAAGTTAGTTGTCGACGTTTCGATGGATGTTTAGATTGAACCCTTAACTTGATGCCCAGGTTTACAAGTGAAATGTCTTTTTTGATGCAACAGGAAAAAGCTCATTAGAGAGCGCCATGAAGTAGCAAAACGTGTGCCCCCAAAACACTTAAGTGTCTAATGATTCACAAGACAAATCCTCCCTTTGAAGTACAACCAGTCATCCAGACTTTTATATGCTTTTAGGCTTTGCTTGGTGGAATTTTTCCAGTGAAGAAATTAGATACATATAAACATTAGGATTTCTGGCCAGATGGTAATGTCCATGGTCCACAGATTCTTGGAAGGTCTCACAGAACCCAGTCAAGAGCCTTTAATTTAAGATGATATTCCCTTGTTGAATGTTTTGCCACCCAGGGACTGTGACCGTGGAACACTGATTTAAGTGCATGCCCTCTTTTTTGAGCTGCATTGCTCATGAAAAGGCACACGTTCTCTGTGAACCAATCACAAGAAGCGAAGGACGGGTTTCAGTTTCCACTCCAGTTTCAAACACCACAACCAGCCTCTGAGCTTCTGTTCAAGCTTTGCTTCAGGATCACAGCTTATCTCCAAAGTAATGAGTCACCGACTGGCTATCACTTCAACACTCAAAAGTGGAAAGAGAATTTTAATTCAATCAAGTGAATGATGAAACACTAACAGATGCAACTATTTTGACTCACAAAAGAGGATGTATTCAGTTCTTTAGATTCTCAAATTTTATGTAAATATAAATAAACATCACAATGTCAAAGAGAGTAAAACTGCATTAATTACAGTTTCAGGGTTTAAGTTTCATAGTTGGTCCTTGTGGAACTAATTCACACCTTTTGGATAAAGTTATTTTTGCACACAAACAGCTTCTAAGTAAAGAAAAACAACTACACCTATCAGACAACACAGCTGAGTTGTCATGAAAAAAAGCCAGTTAAAACAGAAAAAGACCACGTTTACTTCAAGGTGATAAATGTGGGCATTCTAGTTTTTAAAAATGTTGGAAAAAAGACACAAAAACGACAGTAGGAAGTGAAAAAAAACCCTGATGTTCAGTCACAGAGATTCTTTCAGAAGTATAAATGCTAACAAGCCTGCTAAGCTAAGCTTAAAATTTACATCACATATTAGGATTGTGCTCGTGTCAGAGAGTACACAGTTTTCCAGGGTACATTTTCCAATTAGAATATATATTTCAAAGTATATTTAGTCTGTATTTGTATTTAGTATATATTTAGTTTAGGAAATTTATCTTATATTTATTGTTCTTAAAAAAGAAAAACAACCAATTCCATGTCCAATCCACAGCCTGAACAGCATCTCCAGCATTCACGTCAAATCTGTTTCCATCCTTACTTTGGTCAGTTTAAATATCATGGAATTAGATAGCAACATAAATTTGGTTCGGGTTTATTAATATATCTTCAATTGGCTTTGCTTATTAACATAGTTGTTGTTTTTGTTGTGTTTTTACTTCTAAAAGTTGTTTTTTGTGGGGTTTTTTTCGTATGACTTTTAGCTGTCAGCCCTTTAGAATCTTTTAAAACCAGACCTGAGGAGATCTGCAGGCTGAGCTGATTGGCCCATCCTGTTATGAAATACTGTTTTGATCACCGCTGCATCCAGTCTGAGCTCAGTCCAACACGAGAGGATAAAGTAGCACTTATTCTGGCTATGACCTTGTTTAGACATGTTAAACTGATTTTAGCATAGTTAATGACAACACATATCTGACCAAGAGAACAGCCCAAATGCCATTGATTTATGATTTTACTGCGGCTTTTTTGCTTTCCACTATGGTCTTGCCAAAAACTTGAGCTAAGCGGGCTATAACGTAAAGTAAAGGCTGAAGCCACATGTTAAGATTAAAAGGTAGCAGTGCCATCATGTCTGGCTCTCTGACAGGGATTCTTCATACTGTTGAGTTTCTGGAAGGACTGCAGGATACTTCACTGACTCCTACAGATGGATCGTTGATGGTATCCTGACTGGCAGGATCACCGCACCTTGCAGCAGGTGCACTACTCCTCTTTATGGGGCAGTGAAGTCAACCGATTGGTAGGACTGAGCTACCAGCGCAGTCATTTAAACTGACACACACTGCAATAACATAATGGCATGAGTGCAAAACCACTAAAATCTTTGTGCTTTTTTAAAAATTATTTCTTCTTTACTTCTTTTTTTTTCATCATTTAAATTCTATAATTGTCTCAGTGCTTTTATTTGAATTATTCTACTTAATAAATTAGGCTGAGTTGGCTTTATGATCAAGAATCTTATAACTATTTATTTCACTGAATCAACTAGGGATGTCATGATATTCAGTTTTCACGGTCATCACAGTCTTAAGCACTCACAGTGACCTTATTACTCTGAATTTTTCTTGGTTTGTGAAAAACATATGGCTATCGAGATGACACATGATCAAAAACAAAGTACAGTGTTAGTCTGATCAAAACAATTTTTTCTATTAGTTTGACTGAAATCGCACAAAATGGACCTTTTAAAAACTGGAATTATATAACCAGATTGTGGGTATTGAATCACTCCTGCTCGTATACACTCAGATAGACTCAAATGGGCGAAGGCACTCTGAACATACTCCAAAGCTCCATCTTTATGCATCTTTTTTAAAACAATAAATTTATATAAATACAGCTGACATCACATAAAGCACATTTTTCAGATTTTTTTCAGTCAGATGGCTAAACACATAAAAAATAGGTCTAGTAAGACTATCAGCTTGGGGTCAGAGCATTTTCAGACTGTCTCTCTGCTCTAATAAAATGCTGATTTTATAACCATTGCATCAGCTGACACCATTCAAGTAACTTATAGTCAATGTCTGTGCAGTGGATTCAGCTAGTTCTAATTATATGTATGATGGTCTCCTAATGAGAACATAAGTGTGTTGAATGTTTTTACACACTCCACAGTGTGTAATATACATTGGTTTACAGAGTCTGACATAAGTCAGCAACTTGATTCCAGTCCTGCGTATGTATACTGTAACAAGGAAGGTAGTCCAGTCAAGCTGTAACAGTAGTTCAACTCAACTCTGCATGTAACCATGCTGACTGAGTTTCTCTGAAAGTTGCTCGGGTTTTATAAAATCTTTACTTTGGTATTTTTGCTATATGTCAAGGACAGAAAACGTTGGACTGAATATAGACTTAATAGTCGCTGTGTTTCCATTTGTTCTATGTGCAATTACAGCAGTAGAATAGGTTTATGAAAACTACAAAATTTGAAAGAATAATTGCTTCCCCTATGTTGAGATGTTATTCTGAAGTAGTGAATCAAAGCTTTTACTACAGATTAATTTGACAAATACTAGCTGATGTGGAAGCATGATTAGTATGTGCCCAATTAAAAGAAATGATTAAAGACCTGTCATTTTTCCCTCTCCTATATGGACAACTTACAGTCAACTAAAGTTTTGATTGGATTTGATTTTTTCCTTCTCCTTCAAAGGTTTAGTTTATTGGTTAATGTCAACTAGCAACCAGTTAATGGCATTGTAACATTTTATGTTTTTCTTAAATTTCGGAAGTTTGCTTTCGATTTGATCAACAGCTTCATGGAAACATGGCTACTGACTCATCATTGCCATTGGCTCGTATAAGTGTAGTTGAGCGTTTACACGCAGGGGTAAATCAAGCTTGTACCATTGGCACAATTACAGTCGGATTACCATGTTTACATGCATTTTAAAAGTCCGGTTTCGGTTGGACTAAGACAGTAAATAGTTTTTCTCGTGCTTACCACAAAGCACTTTTCAAAATCCCACTGCAAATAAAACTAAAATATTCCTTTACACTTAAACATAACGTCTGGAGTTAAATTCCACAGTTAGCTTAACATACACCTATCATTTTTGTAATTTCTTCCCAATTTTAGAATTTGTTCAGTATTTTTCCTATGTATTTACATGACATATTTCCATATATCACGTTCATATCTTTCATCTAAATGCTACTTTGTAATATATATATATGTATATATATATAGCATGTTGTTTTGCCTTGTTTAAGCGACACCTGAGGTGTTTTTTTCAGATTTTTTTTTAACTGTAACCAGCCATTTCCTGTGTATATGACAAACTTTTGAAAGTTTCGTGGGTATTTTGAGCACGGTTTTAAGCTAACTTTTCCTGAGAAAAAAAAAAAAAAGACACTGAAGCGCAATAAAACTATTTTCGTCTTCGGAACACCGGAACACACAATGAAATCAGCAACCCCGAGCACAGCCTTTAAGTTTTGGTGGCAGCCGGAGGACAGTGAATGGTGTGAACGTTTCCCCCGAAGTCATGAATAATGCCTGTTGAGCCGAGCACAGGGAAGTAATGTCTCTTTAAGAGGCTCAACCCTCCGTCGAAACAATCGTACAACCCCCCAACAAGTCATCGGACCTGTCAATCATCCGGTCGGTGCCCTTTGATGTCGGGACTCCTCGCCTTGTCTTCGGCTCAAATGAGCTGTTTGCTGTTGTAGTGAAACATTAGTCCTCTACCAACCAGCCAGCCGGGGAAACGCCACATCTAAACTTTTTTCTCTTTTTGCGCTGGGGGTTTCTCTACTTTGGAGGCGCCCCAGACTGAGGACTTTTAACAGAGAAGTCACTTTATTCTTTTATTTTATACTTTTAGTTATTGTTTCTTTCTTTCTTTTTTTAATTTTTCCTTTGAAACGAAAGTGTATAACATCGCAGGGGGGAAAGTAGACATGCCTCAGCTCAGCAGCGGCGGAGGGGACGACCTGGGAGCGAATGATGAGATGATATCGTTCAAAGACGAAGGAGAGCAAGAGGAGAAAATCCAAGAAAACGCGTTCACGGAGAGAGACCTGGCCGACCTCAAGTCCTCTCTGGTGAACGAGTCGGAAATTAATCAGAGCCCGAACTCAGCGGTAGGTGCCACGGAGTGTGTACGAGTGTATGATACAGATAGATAGAGGGAGTGTGTGGAAGCTTGTTTTATTTTACACGCTGCTGACAAGCGGTGAATGAAGCCAAAACGCGCAGTGAATCGCCTTCAGGGTTCCCAGGCTGTCCGAGGTTAGCGGCGGGACAGGGGGATGCTGCGTCAGAAACGACTCAAAACACACAATAAAGCGTGATAAGCTCGGTATAAACTCACTCCCACCGTTGCGACACTTGCGTGGCAGCGGTTTTGTCGCTTTGTCTATACTTCTGTGGAGTGTCTCACCTCATTCCGTGTTTTGTTGTCGGGTCCTTCCAGGCGGTCAGACGCGGACAGCAGGGAGAGCAGAGGGGCTTCCCGGACAAACACCGAGAGCACCTCGAAGGTGGTAAGAAGAAAACTACAAAAACACTCACGCACTCGCTCGCATCCGACCTGAGTGGCCAGTACTCGCTCGGAGAGCGATTAAACCTCCCACTGTGTCAAAGTAAGAAATACTTTGGGGACGGGGGGCACGTGCTGCCGCTTTAAAATCAACTTCAAAGACTTGTTTTTTTTTATTGTACACAACAAAAGGTGTCCACCATGTCATCTGCTATGTAGTTTATCTCTCACATCTGCCACTGGGTCAGGATAGTTGGAGATGCTGTAAATGTCCAACGAGACAGGTTTTCATTTCAAAGTGGCCTTTTGTGATAGCTACAAATGTCTGGCTTTTCTTTAATTTAAACAACATTTTCTCTTTTTTTTTCTTTTTCTTTCTTCTTTTTTTTTTGGAGTGTAGTTTACGTGACTTTGCCAAAAGTTTGGGTCAACCAGAAGGGGTTTATCTTGGCTTTCTTGTCTTTACCACCCAAAAAGAACAGAGCCGCTTTCCTCCCTATATTTAGACACAATTCGAGAATCTATAGTTCACATGACAGCTTTAATTATAGGCTGCAGTAAGTTGTGTTGCTCTTTTCAGTCTTCACGAAAAGGAAAACGTGTTCTCACATTGTGATCCTTAGAGCAAAAACCCCTCACCAGGTTCTATTTAAGGGGTCGCCATGCAAAAAAAAAGGAAAATCTGCTAAATTCTGCATTTGCAAGCCTTAGTGTTGCAGATCACTTCACATTCTTTCCCTCAGCTTCAAGAAAAAGCTCAGTGATGACAACTGTGGCCTCCGCTTGTCTTGCAGTTTAATTCTTAGCAGGTATAACCTAGTTATAGCTGACCCACAGAGAGGCCTCCACTGCTGAATATGGGTGGTGGTGTCAAGAAAGTAACACACAAAGTCGAGGAGTTCACGCCTCTCAGGCTGTAGGTGACGGCTGTAACGGTTTTGTCTCGAGTCTGTGATCATGCAGGGATATAGCATGATGTAACCACTTGTTAGTAGCTTATCTGCTTTGCGTGCACGTTCATTTTGGATGTCTGCTTTTTCCTTCTGTTAAACCTTTTAGCAGCGTTGTGGGAGCAAGTATGATATTTCATTTCATTCACATCCAAAGTTTCAGGCACAGCTTTTATTACTTCCTTAGCAACTTTCTATGTATTTATTTATGTTTTTCAAGTAAAATTCGAAATGATCCCTTACTGATGGTTAGGTGTCAGACCACAGCTTGATTTTTTTGATTAAGAAACAAAGACAACTTTGACAAACAGGCAGTGTAAATGCTCCCATTCAAACATTTTGAGTTGGATTTATTGACTCGTCGAACTCTTATTTGTTGTTTTTTTCATGCCCTCAGTGTCGAAGCAACAAGATGGAGGCATGTACAAGTCGCCGGCGTATCCAGGGTATCCGTTCCTGATGCTGCCAGACCCCTACCTCCCCAACAGCTCGGTTTCTCCATCTGTAAGTCCACATCTGTTTTAATGCTGCTGCTGGCTGCTGTGCACTGCTCACTGAAGCTGAGCTCTCTATCGGCCCATGTTGTGTCCTGCTATGGAATCGAGTTTTCGGCAGATCATGTCCAAACTCTGGGGCCACAGCGTCGTGCTGACAAACTTTTAGCAGTACTTCATATTGTTGGAGATCCTTTTGGGATAGTAGCTCAAAAGACGCACGGATAGAAATGTTTTGAGGCCGATGACCACTGGCTTGGGTTTTAAAATTGAGATTTCTCTCTTTTTTTTCATGCTGAAGCTGCATTCAGTATGAACTGATTTTATTTCTTTTTTTCTTCTTCCTCATAACTTCTAACATATTTAATACATATAATGAACATTGGACAAAAATAATATATATGTATATATATATATATTTCCCTCTGTTAGTTGCAGTCAGCACACTGCTTCTGTAGCTAACATCTCTGAAGCATTTTCTAAGATTATACGGAATTTTTAATGGCTTTTCTTTCATCTGCAGCTATTTCAGGTTACATTTACTTTTTTTTCAGTTACTGATTTTGTCTGTATAGCTATGTGAGTTACATCAATAACACATGGGGTACACATACCTTTCAAATCACAAAGCAGAACCTGACAGGTTGTTGTACTTTAATGCACAAACGTGTCTTTTCTGGTGAAGTGAAGGCTTAAAGGTTCAGAAGAGACAAGCAAAGAAAAAGGGAAAAAAAAGCAAAAGGCTCTGTCACACTAAGACGACTGTCGCCTCACTCCAAATCAATCACAAACTTTACATGTGTTCTGACTTGTGCTGCTCACCCCCTGGCTGCCGTATGAAATAAAGCTGGATTCGAAAACACAGCGAAATGAAATCAAAGTGCCGCAGCCTCGTGAGGTGAAGCAGCGAGGGAGCTTGTTTTTTGTTCACGCCTTTGCTGAGGTTGGAATAAAACTGGTGTCGTCATCGTCGACCGCTTTGCATGACGTTTTCCGTCTCTTCGAGTGTGGATGACGAGAGGTTTGGCTCGGCCTTAATGGCAGCTCAGAGTATTAAACTGCTAAAACAAGCATCAGACAGACTCGTGGGGGGGTTTGAAGTGTGCAGTATGGCTCACCCCGCTCAACCCTTGCAAAATTGATCCCAAAATCCCTTCAAGTCTCCCGTAAGAACTGATATCCGTGGTTGTGTTGCGTAACTGCGCCAAACATGAGCAGTTGTGCCCAATTCATCATTCACATTCTGTGTAATCCTGTTGCCTGAATTAACCCCCCGCCGGAGCAGACAAGATGCTGCTGAACTGCTTCGATGCCGGTTTGTGTGATCTCACAGACTGTGAAGCCGCTTTATCACTAAATCTGATTTGTTGCCAGAAAACAGGATTCTTTGATGACACCTTGAAGTTTCTGTGCGAGTGGTTGCAGGGGGGGTCATAAAAGTGGACAGTTATCACAGCCTCTCCCAGTTTGATTGTTTGTCTTCCTGCGCTGTTAAGATTCAATTTTTACCTCTGAATGTTGCGGGATCTGTAAAAGTTGTGTCATCAAGTTTTGTCAAGTATTGCTTAAAAAAAGAGAAAATGCTGAAAAGATGTGCATGCTGGACTGTGGGCTGCAGTTTACTGCCTGTTTACTGGCTTTACACTGAAAGATGTCTGTTCTTGAGACGAGTGCATGTATGTACGCCGTTAAAATCCTGTTTTCCCCGACTCTGATATTCACAAACCAGCGCTGTGATTGATTGGAACTGAATGAGCTCGGAGACAGTGTCCTCGCTTCTTCCTTAAACATTTTTCTACGTGTTGTCGCACAGCTCGGCACATCCGGCATTGTGTTCGAACAGCACGCCGAGCGAGTGTGTTGTATCTGTCGCTCTCTTCTCTTCCTTTCCTCCAGTCCTGGTGTGCCGACCGCAGAAGCCTCTCCGAGATTGTTCGTGTTGAGGGTGGGAAGGAGGGGTGGGGGGGCTTAATGGTGCTGGCGCGATAAAGAGCACTTTCTTTCTGTGCGCATCTTTGAGACTCCACACAATGCTCTCTTGTTGCTGCTTCCCTTGTAATTAGCCCGCTGGTTGTGAGGCGGTAGCTGCGTTTTGGGCCCCCTCTACCTGCCACTTGAAAGAGCCGAGTGTAGTGGTTTAGTGGTGGGGGGGGGGGCTGTGATGATTGCGGATGGAAGAGATGGATGAAAAACTGTGGGTCTGGGTGTCCGACAGGGAAAAGAAGTGTTGTAGCGTTAATATGAGACGAGGTGACACATGTACATCCATGTCTGACTGCTGTCCTGGGTTCTCTGCGTTAGCTGTTCAAGAAAGTGAGGAAGCCTCTCCATGGATTTACTTTGAGTGTTAGTCTCTGACTGCTAAATACTGGCGATGCCTCATGTATCTGATTAGCAGCAGAAAACTCATTCAGTGTAGTCGGGAGGCAGGATGCAGCATATGCAATCAAGGAGATGTAAGCATGTTTATCAGAAGTGTTGATGCTCTTTCTGGAAATTGTAATATTTTACGGGGGCTTTCTTCATCAACTTGTCTGCTTAGTGACTCCAAATCGTTCACGCTTCATGCAGTTATTTAAAAAAGTTACTTCATCATAGGTTTCACCATAAGGTCGGATGTTGATATATTCAGACTGTGCTGCACAGAGATTTGTAGGTGGTTTAGAGCACAGAAAGATAGTTGATGGCTTAATGCAAGAATAAGGCGAATTCATTAAATCCTAAATTCTAAAGCAATCACCAATTACATTCTGTTTTCTGTCATTTAGTCTGTTTCATAACATTGTAATATGATAACCAGAACCAGATGTTTCTCTGCAAAAGCGCAAGGAGGAATCAAATGTTTTACAGGCCAAATTTAAAAAAAAAAAAATGTAAAGTCCTGAAATGATAAATAAAGCAATCATTCATTGCAGCCTTTGCTTTATTTGCATCCAGAAACTGTAAACCTAAATCATATACCAGCTATGTTTCGTAAATTAAAAAAAAATTTTAAAAAACATTCTCAAAAACCTTTGTGTGTTCCCGTAAACTGCGTTAAACTGCTGAACTCATTGTGAGAGCATCAGCGAAATGACTAAAAGTCAGACATTGAGCGTAGAATGTGTGTGTGTGTGTGTGTGTGTCTTTCCCTCCCCTCCCCTGGGTAAAGCGTGTGGGTTTGTTTTCATTGAGCAGATCCAGTGTAGTTTTTAAACTGGGGCTGTTGGTGCATTTTGACTGTATTTAGTAAAGCTGCAGAGTGAAAGCTTGACTGAGAACGGACAACCCGGACTGTCGGAGGTTACGTTACATTATGCGGAATAAGGGGCAGAAAAAACTCCCAACTGAAACACAATGTCTGAGATAAACACAAAGACAGATACTTTGCACGTCCTCCTCACATCCAACGTAAAGACGCCTCTAATCTCTGTTGATAAGTCATTTTCTACAAAGCGGCTGCACACTGGAGAGGCTGCTGCACAGTGTATTCTCTCTTTATTCCATTCTGCAATAATGCTCCTATTACAGCACTTCAGGGGACATTTTCCCCGTCAGCACATTAATGGAGATATCAGCCGTCCTTTCAGGGGCCAAAGAAGGAGATTTGTGGGATTTAGAGATACAACTGAACTCCCGCAGTTTGTTGTCTTTGGATAAAGCTTTATTTGGAGTGTATAAGACATATTATGCTTGTGTGTGTGTGCATGGTCTCTGTGTAAGTTCATTACACTAAGTATGTATCTAAGACTTTGGCTTTCTTCATTTGCATGTTTTCTCCTCAAGTTTGTTGCCTTATGCTTGCACTTGTATCCAGACTTCATAGCGAGTTTTGGGTGCTAATGTTTGCGTGTGTGAGAGTGTGTGTGAGTATGTTTTAGGGCTGTGGAGGTGCAGTATTTGTGTTAAACAGTGCAGTGCAAGCAGTCAGTGTTTTTGAAGGGATGACGAGTCTTTGTCGTCTCAGATAGTCGCACTCGAGCAGAGGGACGAGCGTTTTCTTCCCTCTGCATCCATCCATCCATCTCCCAACTGCCTTTTTGCTCTTTTGTTTTCCACTTTTTTATCTCTGCCCTTGTCCATGCTGTCTGCTTCACCTGATCGTGTTCGATGCATCTGTCCTCTTCGGTTCAACTTTCTTTCGCTGTTCTCTTGCTCTTTGAGTGAGTTTTATGGTACTTGAGACCAAAAGGGTTTAAAAGAAGGGAGAAACAACAAAGCTCACGAGTCCCTTTAATTCAGAGTTATATCTCTGAGAAGTTTCAGAACATCACAATCAAGTCTGAGATCTCTCTTGTCAGAAAGCAGTCAACCTGATTAAAAGTTTTCTAAATTGCTGGATGTGGAAATCATGGGATCAAGTATCAAGTCAAGTTACTGCTGGTTAGTTAGTAGCCGGTGATGACAGTTTGTAAAGGTGTTGTCATAAAAAGTGGACCGAGGACTGATCAAATAAATAGGAAAATCTTGGAGAAAGAGAGCTGAAGAATGAAGTCTAACATCTCTGCATTGTGCAGTGTTTTGGTTGAGGAGTTCCGTTGCTGTGCTGTGTTTAACGTAATGTCAGCCTACAGTTAATTTTGTTAACATTTCGTGTCTTTAGGAGTTTTACGTTGACACAGATAAGCGCTGTTTTCTCCTGAAAATCGTTATGTTAGTAGGCAGCAGGGATTATTATCTAATATTTCGGGCAGAAAGTAGGAAGAAGCGTGTCTGTATCTTGATGAAGACCACTGTTAACCAAACACTGATTTAACATCTGGTGGATCAACTCCATTAACCAAGCTGCACTTCCTGCCAGTGCTTCACAATAAAAGTCTTATCACGCATCAGGGAGCAGCGAACCCGTCCGTGTCTGATAGAGGAGCGGAAATGAAGTATTAGAAGAAGTGACGGCTGAGCTCGTTTGCATGGTTCAAGGTGACGAAGCTCTCGGTGGAGTCACCGGGAGCTCTCTGCGCAGACTGGGTCGGCTTACCCTGTCTGCAGGTCGTTATGTGAATGTTGAAACTAATATCTGATATTCGGCGGCAGTTTCACTCGCTGTCAGAGAGGCTGTAAAACTCTGTGTGATGTGGAAGCTGTGGTCACACAAAGACGTCAGCAAGCTCTGAAGACAGCACACTGCTCTGAAACGCTTTCCCGCTCAGAGTACCTGGACACCCACTGTAAATGGCTAACTATATTAACCGCTTTCTTTGGGATAACAGTAAATGTTTGATTTGGTGGTTGTTTGACAGTATGCAGTCAGTCAGGGAATTTACAGGCTCACTGTGCTCTGTTGTTGTCTCATTTGGGGGAATTTCCTGCTCATTTGACACTTCATTTCACAGACCAAAATTGAAAATTGACAGGAAGACTACTGAGAGGCAGTTTACATGTTTGGGAAAGGGAAACACTGTCATTTCTAAGACACTGAAAGGCTCAGCTCAGACGTTTGTTTTTTAAAAGTGTCCCAGCCCTCAAAATGCCCCTTCATGGTTTTCTCTTGAAAGGGTTTTTTTTCTGTGTTTGTTTTCAGTTTGTCTTTAGCACATAAACTTTTTCTTCCTCTTCTTCCTCGTGTCCATTCAGAAATCAGCTGCTTTGGCTGACAAGCTCCCCTCCCCATCTCCGTTCTCCTCCTCCTCCTCCTCCTATCGCCCAAATAATACGAGGTCGATCCTCCAGATCAAGGGGATGGCATGTGTGTGTGTGCAAGTCTCTAGGATTTTGCCACTTCCTTGTTTCCCATTGTACTGTGGTGTTGACAGGGGGGTTGTTCAGTCTTCTTCTAGTCCCTTTGTAAACAATAGCAGCAACATAGGCTGAGACCTCCCTAATCCCCCCCCACCCCACCCCATACAGACCCAGGGACTGGAATGAGCGGCACTGGGGCCTCCCTGCCTCTGACTGGCTCCGATAAGGACCCCGAACACTTGGATTTAAGAGGCCTAAAAGAAAAGCAGCTTTCACTAGCATGCAGCAGAAGCTGAGAGTCTGCGTGGAAAGCTTGCATCTCGTCTGTTTTTAAGAGTTCTTTCCTTGAATATTAACAAACACTAATTTTAAAGTGACGTCCATGTCATGTTCGCCTATTCAAGCTGTCCTTGTGACAGTTTCTAAAGAAGATTTAGTTTGCAATGTGCAACAGAACTTTGGGGTGAAGGATCTGGCACAGTCCCAATTCCCCATTGTTGTCAAGTGTGTAACTGCAAGATTATGGTTGTATAAAGTCTTAGGATTATTGACTGAAATGTGGCTGTTCCTGCCCAAAATGAAAGAGATCTTCATTTGTCTACATTAACATGACATGAGATCCACTCTTGATAGCAACGAAATTAGGAAGGCATGAGCAACCTGCACTTTCAAAGCTGTTCTTCCTAAAGAATGGAGTGAGATTCACCGGTTTCCTGACCGACAGAGATCAGAAGTACGGATGCATCTTGGAATGGTTTCAATTAGGAGTTTATTTGCAGATTTTCTGATTTAATCAACTGTTTCCTTTTCTGAATAGAATATCAATAAAGGGTTCAGTTTGCCTATAACAAGTTCCCAAATATATTGAATAAAAACTGTCCTAGAAAAGAAACAAAAAATAAAAGATTCCCCTATTTACATTTCGGATTCATTTCTGCATGATAGAAGAAGCTTTTGATGTCCACCAATGCAAATGTTCAGTCAGTCCAAGGTAGACCAAAGCCTCCGCTGCTTCCAAGACCGGAAATATGAGCAAAAGATCAAACTAGGTGAGGACGGAGACAGATAAATAGATTTTAAAGGGGGGAGAGCTACAGAAGTAAAAGAGAGCGTTATAGAGGGAGGGGAAGAGGAGGGAGGAAGATTAAAATACAAATGACCATAAGAGCCTCCTCATCGCCCTGCTGGCTTTGAAGTAGCGGGGCTGTGAAGGCACCTGAAGAGAAACTGTTCAGAAGAGTCTTTCAAGAGGCGGAAGTGTTTGAAAGAATATCAGGAGAAGAAAAAAGCCTTTGGATGGCCCCGAGGTGTTTATACCTGTAATTATTCATCCACTTATTTCTTTCCGGCACGGAGCGAAGGTGGGGCGGGGGAAGTGGTGGAGCAGTAAAAGACAGGTGTTAGCAAAGGAAGTGTTGGTTTGTTTGATTATTATTAACTCTGTCTTTTCTCTTTTCTACATATTCAGACTTGTGAATACAGACAAAACGGCACGTGTCGGCTCAGTTGTTTACACAGAGCATCTCGGAGCTGCCTGTCAGACTCACCGTGATGCTCTGCTCTGCTGCAGTTAGTACAAAATGCAAATGAGAACGAGAGGTTCTAATGGTTTGTTTCCTCGTGCGCTGCGTTTTTTAAACGAAGACCATATTTTCCGTCATTCCTCCCACACTTCCTGTCACCAAGAGGATGCTCGAGGTCAAACACCTTGAAAGATTTTTTTTCCACCAGTCAGTCAGTTCCCATCTTTTCTGCTGTGAAATAACCAGCCATTGAGCAGCATCCAAAGTGATAAAACAGCTCAGATCTGGTCAAATTCAAATGGAATTCTCTGTTTGTGATGCGTGTTGTTTTAGGTTTCTGTTTTTGTGCTGTGAGTCAGTCATTTCATTTGACGGGAGACGTTGTCGAGAGGATACGTGATGTCTTGAAAGTTGAGTCTCAGGCGCCCTCTGGTTTGAAAGTACATTCATGGTTTCAGAGAAAATGGCAATAAATGCCAAATGTTTAGATAAAGGGATGCTAGTTCAGATTCAGCGGCATGGAAGCAAGGAGACTGAAACAAAGAAACCCAACAAGAAGTCTCAAACAGCAGCTCTTTGCCTGGGCCCCTCTGTTTGAGTGGTCTCCAAAAGGTGAGTGTGTGTGTTGCAGGATGTTGCACCCAGGTGAGTCACTGGCCTGTGGAGCGAAACCTTGCAAAGTTGCTCCTGAGCTGAGTTGTTGTTTACAGAGTGAGCTGCCCAGACCTCCCAGATATGTGTTCTCAGCTTGGAGTTAATCAGTGACAGCGCTGTCCCTGCAAACACCCGCGGATGTGAAAACACACGTGTTTCTGCTCAGTCATGCTGCACCTATAGTTGGCAGATGGGAAAAATAGCATATCTAATGGTGAATTTTTGAGATACCTCTGGGTTCTGTGTTCCAACTGTTTGGCAAGGATTTGTAGATCTAAAAAGGAATCCCGAGAGCAAAGCTTGGACCTGTCTTGGTCTGCGGCATCCAGCTGTGGTGGCAATACAGCAAAAAAGGGACAGATCACCTAATGTTCTGGCTCAGGGACAACTTATTGTACTGTGGTCAGCTGGTGTTAAACCACCATTAGAGCTGCACGGTGGTGTGGTGGTTAGCACCACTGCCTCACAGCAAGAGGTTTCAGGTTTAATTCCCAGCCTGTGTATGTGAGAGTTCTCTCCAGGTGCTGTGGCTTCCTCCCATTGTCCGAAAAGGTTAACTGGTGACTCTAAATCATCAGATTTGTTTGTTTGTCTCAGCGTGGCCCTGTGATGGGCCGCTGATGTCCAGGGTTTACCCTGCCTCTTGCCCAATGACAGCTGGGATAAGCTCCAGTCCCCCCTAAATTGGATTAAGCAGGTATAGAAAATAGATGGATGGAAACCACAATCAGTTTGTGTGTTAAGCAGCTTCCCAGAACGAGTGACAAGCCTCTATACACACAGACCCTGATTGAAAAGTTTGTGGGTTAGTTGGCCAAACACAACCAGGCCGAACCCCTCCTGTGTCCTGGCTCAGTGAGGGGCGTCCAGAAAACGGCTTTCACCCTGTTTGGACTGATACACACACAGTTTTTTCAAGAATTGACATACATCATAAAGCCTTCTAGCAACTTTGTTGTTCTTTTCTTCCAGCCCGAGTGTTTGAAAATATTTAGGATTTGAATCGAAGCAAAATGGGGAGAAAAAAAATTCACAAAAACATCAAACATGGAGGTCGGCTTTTTATAGCCATCGGTGTTTTGGTAAATCAGGTGATGTTCAGGTGATCGTACTGTACACTGTGTTTATGTATGTGTGAAAGAAAATGATTTTTTTCTGACATCACATGAGTGATGGGAATTAAAGTCTTGTTTCATTTCCTCTTCATTACTGTCAATAATCAGGCAGTTTCACTTAGCAGATTAGGTGGATGCTCCTCGTATCGTAGGTTGCTCACATTCATTCAATCAACTCGTACTTTCCAAGAAAAGAAACAAAGGAAGCCCAATCGTGTGCAACACCTGTTCTTTTCTTTTCTTTGTCTTTAACAGGATTCAGAATGAGTTTCATGTCACATTCAAGTGATGTGAAATTTAAATGAGCTACAGATGTTCTTCCCTCCTGATTTAAATGAATAAATCCTGGGGAGTAATGTTGTGGGCTTCACTCTGCGCTTGTTGATGAACAGGTGAGGCCCTGGTAGATTTATAAGATAACTATTTGCATGTAATGCTAAATGCTGAAGTGCTTAATGTTTTTATTGAAGTCAAAATAAAGTTAAAAACCGAAGCATTGCAATGCTAACCCTGCTGGGTCTGGCTTGATCATATGCTGAATCTTTAGAAACTCTCAGGCTTTTCTGCCAGCCAATCAGTTGACGAGTCAGTTTTGAATTGATCTACAGAAATTAAAGGAGATGCCACCTTAATTGACCTTGGACAGGGAAGCCTGCCTAATCCCTTTTAGTTAATAATCTGGTGACCTGATCAATGACTCACAAACAAATGATTTGACTGATAAAGTGTCATCACTGTGGGTGTTTCAAAGTGAACAAACGTCCTGTAGTTAGTGTGTTGATGTTGGCAGCTGATAATGTCCTGTAATGACTTTCCATCCTTCAGACCTCAGCCTCCACAGCTGGCCTTTATCATCATTTTAATATGCACGTTATTAAAATAGTGTTGGTAAAAATAGTCGAGTAAATGAAACTCAAACCCCATCCTCCTCCACCCCTCTCCACACCGGGCCCGTGGCTGTGCCCAGACCAGCTGGAGCCTCCACAGCCGCATGAGGCAGCCCAGCACACATGGCTGTGATCTAAAACACACACACACTCACACACACTGGAGCACACATCTAATCGTCCCTCATATGAGGATCAGATTTGGTAGAAAGGAAGTAGACAACGCTTTAATTTAAATGTATACACATACGACACATACTTGCTGTTGCTGACACTTTGGTTACAATGCAGATAAATGCACCCATGCAGTAAATAACTCAAATCTCATACACACTTGTAGTATAGATTGTGCTGCGTGTCTTCACATGTTTCTTCCTCCTTATTTACACAGACACACGAATGTAAAGGATCCGCCCCTTTAAACTGTGATGGTGCGCTTTGGCCTCGCTTGTTCAATTTTTAAGCCATCGAATAGCTTATGATTCCTTTTTCTTAAACTGTTCTGTAGTCTGTTCATGCAGAAAGAAACAGCAAATGCAGATCCCTGTAGAGGTTTTGAAGTGGCATATTAGAGAGCACTCACAACCACCGTCATCCAAAATGCCAAACGAGGGATTATTTTCGGAAGCATGTTGTTTGTCGCTCCAGTAGATTTCAAGCCTGCGGTGAAACAAAACCAAAAGCTGCTAATAAAATAAACATGCATGGTTATTTACTTACTTATGGTAACATTGCCCTCTGCTGCTCTGCATAGTTTCCTCAGAGTTGTCATAAAACCTCTTTAAATCTGTAACAGCTGCAGGTCACATCTTCTGCCCTTCCAAACAAATGTACATCTGATTCTGAAGGGGGACGAATAGAACAATGAGTTGTTGTACACCTGCCAGCCTGGAAGCATGGTCCGGCAGACCAAAGTTAGGCCGTACGATCGCTTTGTAACACACGAACAATGTTCAGGGCACTTTAAATAGATCAAACTGTTCTGAGGTCTGATTGTTTTACAATTTACAGCTACAGAGCCAGTCAGCTGATATGTCATGTGACTGCCACGCCCCTCAAACGAGTCCTTTAGTGCATTTTTGTGTTGCATCTGGAGGACTGTAGCAGCAGCATCAACCCAGCACGCCGGGAGAATCACCTGGACTTAAGACATTTACAACATCCGCTACTGGTTCCCACGAAAAACCTCTGAGCAGGATCTTAAGGGCACTCGACGTTTGTAACAAGTTGTCATTTGGTCGAAGTGTGATGTTCTGCATTAGATCTAAATCAGGCCTTCAGGGCATCCTCCGAATAACGTTGCTTTTTCTTCGCCGCCCTCGTCGGGGACATCAGCACTTCTTTGATGTTCCTTGAACTCGGCGTTGTGTGTTTGCATGTTTGAGCAGATGTACAATGAAATCCTGAAGACAAAGCTGTTCCCCACATAAATGGTGGTGAGTCTAGCTCAGTGAGGTATGCATTTGAGTATGTCACAGGAGAACTGGGTTCAGTCCTTGGTTGCACATATATCCTGAAAGTTGGCTTGTGGTTATCCTTCAACATCCCAAATGTTCCAGTGTCTCTGAAATGTTGCCTTCTAGCTAAAAGGGACATTTTGTGGATGTCCGTGGGACTCTGATGGTGCTTAGCACGAAGCATCACCACTGCAAACACAGAGTCCTCCCTTATACACCAAGTCAACAGTTGATTTAGCTTTAAAAAAGCTAAACTTTGTCAGTGTTATTAAGTTCAGCTGTGAGTAATCTGTGATGTCTTCGCATTTGACCATCAGCTGACCATCAACATGTGACCTGAGTGCCCGTTCCAGTCATTCACAGCAAGAAACGTATCAGTTGGCTGTGTAGCGCGCTCCACAAGGAAACAACTTTTAAAGCTGCTGGGGTGCACTTTGTTCTTCTGACGTCCCGTTGTTAGAGATGATGAAGCTGCCCCGTTGTGAACAGAAGAGAAAAAACAGAATGAGCCAAATAAAGACTTACTTCTTTAGCTCTTATGTCACACTCCTGTGTCCATGTGTTAATTTCTTACTTTTACAAGCCAGAAAAGGGAGGAATTCCCTCTTCAACGGGCTTCCTCATAAGGAGCTCATTCATGCGTCAAATTGATTTCCTACCTTTGTTTGGCCCTGTTTTGTCAAGTATGCAGAGATACCCATCCCCATGTTTTGTGGGCATGGCAGGCTTTTCCTTTGGTCTACAGAGAAAAAGCCCGGAGGCCATAAAGCGAGGCAACATCACGCACATACACAGATGAGCACGCGATGGGGGCTTATTTGTGCTGTCAGCATTCACCCTGTGATGGAGAATAAGTCAGCTGTACTTTGAATAACTGTGTTAGGATTTCAGAGTTGGTAGAATAAGAGGTTAAGGAACAGGAATAAGCTCCTCCCCCCCGGGGGTGGGGGTGGGGCATTAAAAAGGAGAAGCTTTAATGTCAACAAAGTTGATGTCTATGACAGCTTTCTGTGTATCAGGAAGTAATGGTGCTCATAAAGCGTTTTTATTCAGTGTTTTGGGTGTGTGGGGGAGTGTGTCAGAAGGTGTTGTGGTAAATCAGCTTGTGTGAACGTTTTTCAGGGCCAAACAAAAACTGGAGCAACTGTGATATGTAGTGCACTGTGGTCCGTGTGTGTGTGTGTGTGTGGGCGTGTGTGGGCGTGCGTGACTGTAGGTGTTGCACGTCGTACAGGACGTGTGTGTGGGAAACACTGTATGCACACCAAGGACAGATGAAAGGGAGGAGGTGGGTGGGCAGGAAGTGAACAACAAAAGAAACATCTGATTTATCAGATGGGTGCAGATTGAGCTGATCGGAAGGAGGAGAAAGACGATGGAGAGGGAAGAGAGAGTGGCTGCAGTGGAGTCTGAGAGAAATTGAAACAGGCAGAGAGAGTGATGGAGAGAGCAAAAGAGAACAATGACGGAAAGAGATAACTGCAGTAGCGGAAGGGAGTTAGCAGTAAACAATGAGAAGCCGGTAACCGCGCTGTGCACCTGGTACAACAAAACCACAGCCCCAGTTGAAACAGACACAGACATCTTAAGAACACCTTTAACCGTTTCACCACCGCACTCAAGGAAAAGAAGCACATATCCAGGGCTAATTTGACTCTCGAAAGTCAGTTTTTACTTTCAACAGTAGGAAGTGGACCTGTTTGAAGTAACCAAAGAGGGCCGCGGGGTTGCCACAGACAAAATGATGGAGGATCTGTGATTTTTATTTCCCCGCCCGCATTGAGAGACAGAAAAGTTCAGTGCAGTAGTTTTTATTCACCACACTGTTAAATATTAAGCTTTTTGGAAACATCAGCGGCAACTGCGAGAATTTTATCTTCACTGATACACGAGAATCACAATCTTGCTGATGGTTGTCTTGTTCTTAAACCAGATGTTTCCTTGCCACACAAATAGATTGAGATCACCACATTCCTCTTTCTTTTTTATTTGATTTGATATGAACACCAAAAATGCTAAATCTGACTCAGGATTATTACTCCCTTTGCACCTGGCAAAGAGCTGATTTGAGCCAAAAACATTATCGGCGAACATCTCCTGCACTGTGGTCACACTCAGTGGTTTTCTATGGTCATATAATGCACTCTCAATTATTCAACATTGTTGCACTCGAGGGTGACAGATTAATTTCAGGAGAGATGGCGGTCAAAAAGTAGAAATGTAAGACTTAACATGAAGGTTATTATATTGCTACCTGCAGCTGCTAACGACTGGCACTGAAACTGTACAACTGAGCTAAGCCAGCTATGAAGTCTGTCTCACATAACGCAGGAAGTTTAAATGCATTAAAATGGCACGTGAAATGCTCTTAAAAGTGGTGTCCCATGATTTGAAAATGGTTCTTCTTGAGCTAATGATGCTGACATTTAAACCCGGACCAGCAGCTCTGCTAGTCCTCTTGCATTTAGAAGAGATAAAAGATGAAGAGTTTGTTGCTGTCGTTGGTGCTGCAACAGAGCACCCGCTCCACTCAAAGGGGGAAAAAAAGTCCAATTTAGATGCAAACCATAATGACTTTCAGTTTCAGTTAAAGAGAATATCAGCAGCACTCATACAGATCAATTCATAGTTTTTTTCTTTACAGAGAAACAAGTTTTCCTTTGCTTGAATTTGACGAGCATATTGAAGAAAGCTGTTTATTTGGCAGGAATTCAAGCTCAGTTTTATAATAAAACTCATCTAAATCATTTAGATATTTAGATCTGATTGAAATGAAGAACTACGTATTTTCAACAATCTCAGTTTACAGGTTCTGTTTGGTCAGATGAACCCTGAGCTGACTGCTGAATCCTCGTTTGATCAGGCAGATGTCATATTGCGACATGTTTTTTATTTTTTTGCATTTCAGGCTCAGTTCTGACAGACAGACATGCAGTCAGTCAGACAAACAGTCTCCATCAATGATGTTTTTATGGTCCCCATGCCGAATCATCCTCCAGACAGGAGCAGATTTACAGCAGGCAAAGGCACAGTCAGCCCATTGTCAGGACCCCAGAGGACTTGTTGGCTCCTCCACTGAGCTGCAGGGCTAGGCGACCCTCATTCCGTCACGCTTCTTTGTCTTGCATTTGTTCTTTTGCTCTTAGTCTTACTTCTGCAGTGCATCTCCCGCTCTAATTTCTTTTCTCTTTTGCTTTTCAAATGGTCCCCGGGGCCTAATTCAGCCAATTAAAGGCAGTCAGAACTCTGACACTGTCTCCAACAGGCGGCGCAGCTTGAGTGCCATCCAGGCTCCAGTTGCTCCCCTGCAGAGTCGCAGTAGTCCCAGGCCAGCTGAGGACACACTGGCTTCAATTAGGCATCCATTAGCAAAATATCAAGTCAGCGGTATGTTGTTGTGATTGAGCGAGGAAGAAGACTGTTGATCTTATTGTCTCCATCTCTTTTTCTTTCATGACGTCTCTGAAGGCATTTGGGAACATTTCAATCATTTTAAACTCATCATGACAAAATTGTATGGATGTACTTGCTTAACTGTCCAAAATTGTGGAAGGAGTTATACTAAAAAAAGCCTGATCGAGCCTGGCTGCTGGAGACGTGTTTTACATGTTTCAGCATGTTTCCGCTCAGAGGTTTCGGAACAAAGTTTATGGATTTGTTGACAGAACTTTTGGATTTGCAACATTTTTTTTAAAGATTCTACATGCAGTGGAATTATTCTGTTTGGCTTGATCATAAAGAAGTAAAAGTAACAGGAATTGTGGAGTGTACAGGTGGGTGGATTACTGTCGGGTAAAATAGACACAGTTAAATAACAGTGATGAGATCACAGACGAGCATGAACACATACCAGCGTTGACACGCTTGCAGATTTAAATGCTCATTTTTAGCTAACAAACATAGGAAGTATTGTATGTTCTTTTACTAGTGACGAAGTCTTCCTAAAAGTGGCCCATCTTCCTAAAAACAAGCACTTATTCTGTTGTCGTTATATCGATTTAAAAAAGGAAGCTAGTTCAGCTGTGTGACTTCTACAGTAAACCTAACATTTCATGTGTTTTACCGTGTTTTCTGTATTTTCTCAAACAGATGCGTGTTTTTTCTGGACAACACCTCCTCTGTGCAGAGCATATGAGCAGAATTTGACAGCTGCAGACCTTGTTTTCTCTAATGGCTGCCGTACTAATGCTCCCAGCCTCAGCAGAGGAGTAAGACTTCCATTTTACATTTGCTATAAAACCGTACTCGGGGCTAAACTTCACTGCGTTCAGGCTAAACAACTCTCTGATATGCAGGTCTCTCTTGCTCTGTGTGTGTGTGTGTGTGCATGGAAGTGCATTTTGACTTTGTATATGTGTTTGTGTGTGTTTTTGTGTCAGTGTGAGAGCGCTTGTGTTTGTTGTGTACAGTTCAGCAAGGTTGTGGTTTACCATGGAAAATAAAGGCCTCGAGTGTCATTGTCACCTGAACAGCACACACACACACACACACACACACACAGAGGGCTCCTCCCTAACTGTGTGCGTCTGTTGTGTGTTGGTGGAAAATTTTAAAGGTTTGCTTGCTCAACTGCATCTCCTTTTTCCCTCGTACCACTTTAGAAGGAGGAGAAGTTACAGACCTACAATGGAAAATTGTTTATAACTGAAGAAGATAAGTAGAAACGGTACGTTGTTGAAAGCGATGTCGTTGCACTACTGTTATGAAAGAAATGACTACTCCACCCTGAAGCTGCTTTTTGAGGGAAAACCTGATAAAGATGCAAAAGTATTCACATGCAGCTCTCTCCTCAAGCCTTAATGGAGGATACAACTTTTTAAAAAGCCATCAAGTCAACAGTTATCATGGAAAAATGTCATATTTAAGCTCACATCCAGGTGCTCAACAGCAAGCCTCTGCAATCGAAAATGTTGCATGAAAATATCTTTAAACACGCTGGCTGGTGCCGGATGAGCCACTCAGTCATAAGCCAGTTTTGGAAATATGCAATTGGTTGAAGGCTTTGCAGCAGCACGAACGGGATCGGAGCGACCAAGCTATTCCGACCTCTGGTTTATGTAACTGAGAACGGCATGCAGAAAGAGAAAGGTCCTAAGAGCAAAGAAGTGCTGAGATGCAGACAGTTAGTATCAGTTGGAACTTTTTACCCTTGTGGGGAAATTTAAAGAATAAAAAGAAAGGGTCGGATGATTAATCAATGGAATTGTTTCGCTGTTAACTTGGATTCAGGTTAAAAAAAAAAAATCTTCCCTTTTGGACTGAAACAGCGACACAAAAGAAATGTTATGAAGCGGTGCGTGTCTTCTCTTCTGATAAGGCCAACGGAGCCATTTCCCTTCACCAGTATTTTCCCGAGTCCATAAATCATGTTTGTGTAGTGTTGTACGTGCTGTGCGCTGCATGTTCAGACCATCAGCTCACATCGCAGAGCAGTTCGAGCCCGGAGGCGAAGCGGGCCTGCTGTCGGTTAGCCACTTGGCTCTGGTGGACCGGTGCTGAGAGGGGAGAGGCCCGGGAACAATTATGGCTTGGTAGGAGTGACGGAGCTGAGCCAGGCAGCTGCTGGTTGTTCTCTGAATATACAGGGTTCGTGTGTGTTCAGGGGGCGTCGAGAGGGAGCGATGCTCTCATACACGACCGCATATTTACATTACAAATCCTGGCAAAACAATTCAGCGGACCACAGACGCAAACATCAGGCGCTTTTATCGACAGGATGGATAAGAATGAGGGAGAGATGGGCAAAAGAATGCAGGGACGAGGGCACAAATAGAAAGAGTCTAAATTTGTGGATGGATGGATGAGTGACAGGAATAAAGCAGTTGACTCTTAAAGGACCCCACCACTCCGTGGTATCAATTTATTTTTGGATATGACAAAAATCAGTTTGCAGCTTTAAAGCTGAATAGTGTAGGCTGCATTCATTTTAGAACTGATTTTAAGATGTTGTTTAGTGTATGAAGCTGTTAGAGTCCACAGCCCAAGGAGACTCCTTGAACTTGTTGTTACATTTAAAAGAATCTCAAAAAGTGTTGAATATGAATTCTCAATTAAGCCATCAATGCATTTTCATTATTTCCGCTCTGTAATTAGGTTTAAGGGTTGATTTGTGTGAAGTGTATGCAGAGCAACACTTGAGACTTTACCCTGTGCCCACCCCACCACCACCACCACCTTACAGAGAGCTGCAGGAGCATCTGACACAAAAAAGCCTTCACAGCTGCAGTTCCTACATGGTGCCCGGAGGGAAAATTATCCGAGGATTTGCACTTCAGGATTTATAGTATTAGCTGTTACGTGAGAGGAGACAGTAACCGTGTAGGGGTGAGCTGATGACCAAATCTAATTTGAAGGCAGAGATCATCTAGTACAGCCAGCCACTTTATTTTGGGGTGATAATTGTACAGTGTGGGCAAGCCAGCATGTTATTTATACTGATGATCGATAGGAGAATATCTACTGCAGCCATGTTGGCCAACCGGGTAGTTTGGCAGACATTCTATAAAACACAGGCTTCTTGGGACCCTCACACACATGGACAAAAACATACAAAGAAACACACACACATTCAGTATTCCAGTGAAAATGTGGGTGCACACACATACACACGAACAAGCGCATGTGGTGCACACACACAGAGCTGGTGACAGGCGGCCTCTGTGATGCTGCTGCACAGCGAGGCCTCCTGGGCCTCTGCATGCAGCTCTGCGGTGAAACGCACCAGTGCTGGCTCTCGCAGGGTTTTGGACAAGCTCCACATGTGGTCAGCTGGATGGTAGCGCCCTCGCTTCATGCGCCTCACATGACTCCCTGTGGAGCAGTGCTGTGTCGAAATCACGTTAAAAGAATGAGAGAAAACTCCTTTTCTCCTCTCAGTAGTAGAACATCGAATTCAAACAAAGGAGTAGTGACGAAGAGCTGCTGGTCGTGTGTGAGGGGACGTTTGTTCAATCTTTAAAGTAATGACGGCTTTGTGTGGTCACTTTGGAGGTCTTTTGTAACAAGTCGCTGCTGTAAATTTACAAGAAATGGCAAAGTTCTAGATACACAGTGAAATATGATCACAGTCAGTACATGATCTCTCAATGCGCACCCCCCAGGTTAAAGTCAGTCTTGCAGAATAAAAACCCGAGTCTGCACGGTCAGGCCTGGTGGGGGTGCATCTCTTCTCCCCAGCACCTCTTTGAGTTCCTCGAGATAAAAGCAGCTTGTTCAACATCAAATCGATGGGCCCATCAATGGTAACATCTCCGGAAGATTAAAGAGAAGCTCACACAGGCGGCGAGGGAAGCTGGGGTGCTAATACGGTACAAGACCTGGCCAATGCAGAGGGGTTTAATTGATGTGCAGAAGGGAGATGGATAAAAAGGTGGGAGGTGACGATGCTGTAATGGGGTGGGGTGTGTCGAGGTTCCTTTTGTAATGTCTTATTTCTTTTTATTCCTCCATTAGGAGGAGACTCATTTGTCTATGTATGTGTTGCGCATGCCATCCTCCTTTTATAGCCGTGCACTCAGACCAGCGCCTACCTGTGTCCTTGTACATTAATAATTCTAACTTTGTAGTTTTTTTGTTTTTTTTTGCTCCAGTTCTTGTTCAGTGGCTTTCATTATGCTGTTCATCTGCTTTTTAAATTCTCTGTTTGAAGCATCAAAAGGCATAAAGAATGCTTCTCCTGAACAACATTATGTGCAGACACAGTGAGGGGGTCAGCGAGGACTTCTCCGGATGTCGTTTAATGCTCAGTACGAACATAACGTGGAGGAGAGTCGGGATTAGTTGGTTGCTTCATTTCATTCTAACTTACGGGAATTTTTGTTAGTAGTCATGTGTAGATGTAAAACTACAATTTTACAATAAATTTAAATGCTAGACCTATTTTCATTTCCGGGTGCTTAAGTAGGACTGCCGTTCTGCTCTGATATGGATCATTTCCTCTCACTTGTTCCCAACTCCTACCAGAACCCATCAGAGCCCCTGGGTCCAAAACAGAAACCCGACGAAACTCAGCTTGCACCCTTTCAGCCACTTTGCACTCGCTCAGATATGTATTTAAAAAACCTTGTAAATGAGAGCAGCATGTTGGGTGGGGGGTATAGTTAGGGAATGTACAAGGCACTGAGAAGTATTCTTTCATATGGAGGAGGAGACCACAGGATGGAGCCTGCACTGAGCTGGTCTGTGTGGTTGTGGGCCGGGGTTTGTACGCTCTCTATCTGAAGCCACATCAGAGCCCTGAGCCATGTGTAATGTGATCTGGATGGGCAGAGGAGGGTCCCTCCCCACCACTGGATTCAGAAGAACCGCCGCTGAGGTGCAGCGCCGGGACGGGTGGTCAGTGATGTAAGACGGCTCATGGTGGCAAACAATTATGGCGGCTTTTTTTTCTCCCCAAATCTATTCATATTCCTGATTCTGTCTTCTTAAATCTCTCTTAACCTTTCCTTATTGCTCCATTGTCCCGTGTGTGAAACTAGCTTTTTGTTCCGCTGTGGACAACCGCGCATGTGTTTTCTTTTTTCTTTCTTTCTTTTTTAGCTGAGCAAGTAAAAGACGACACGATCTACAAGAGCAAAAAAGCTATTGCTTTTTATTTCCATTTCTTCATTTGATTTGAGAATTCTTCAGCTGTCTTGCATGTTCTGCTCTTCTGGGGCCTATCTGAAGGTGATGCTAATAGTTCTGGGCTGGTAAAACATTGCTCCTGTTGAGGCATGAAAGGGATGGAATTCTGTGTCCTTTGCCCATCGTGGCCATAATAAAAGTGCGATGTTAACATATCAGTCCACAGGACTTCAGCTTTAAAGCTGCAAACTGATTTTTGCCACAGGAAATGCCTGGGCTTGTGTAAATGTTCATTTTCAAACTTCTGATGCAGAATGCTGGGGTGAGGACACAGGAAGTTGACACTTTCTTTTGTCGACACCTCCACGATGGTCGCACTTGAGCAGTTGCACAAGTCCAAAGGGGGCTTTGATTAGTCTTTCCTCACTGGGACTCTCCAACCAGCTCTCTTGGAAAGTTTATTTGCTTTATTTAAGGTCAACTTAATCTCCACTTCTCCTGCTGACTGTTGTTTCATTTACAAACTGAGTGAAGGCTTTGCTTTTCCTGTTTTGTGGGCATCAGTTACTTACATTTTCAGAATGCCTGCCACCTGCTCTGAAGACATGCTGACTGTTTTGAGCATGTCTGAAGATTCAAGAGTATTTTTAAAGCGTTAGTGACAACTTTGAGCGAGCCATAAGCCCTAAAAAGCTACTTAAGATGCGGGAGCTCACAAAACTCGGCGCCCATCTTGGTTAGAATGTGGACAATGATGTTTTTATCTGTAACGATACATCATTTGAGAGTTAAAGACACTTAACTAGTCACAGTGAGTGGAATTGATCTGTTCCATGTCCCCATGTTTCCACAGTTTACAGAAGGCCTCTGCAGGACTGGAGCTCAGCGTCGACAGTGCTCAGCATGCTGTCATGGATTCAGTTTCTTCTCCGTCGTTTCTGCCTTTTCTTCCTCTTGTCTCCCATGCAGTCGCCCTGCTTCTTTCTTTCGCCTTTTATCCCCTCCATTCTTATTCATCCTCCACTCCGCGTCCCTCTGCACTCTCATCTCTCCCTCTTGTTCCTTTAGCGTTCCCTCTGCTTACTCAGAGTCTTGAACAAACAAACAAGCAGCGGGTGACTTGCGTCTCCCATCTATAATTCAAGCCAGTCAAACTACAGCGAGGAATGTTTGCCAAACACATGAAGTGCATCTCTCACAGAGAGAGAGAAAAGTATGTTTTATCATCATGGCTTGGACTCGGTACACAGAGAGCTTTCCAGCACTGGACTGAGAGATTACAATTATGTTTGTGGCATTTCTGCTTTGTTTTGATGGAAAACACAATGACGAAAGACGTATTATCAGCAGATGAAACTGTACCCTTTAACTGAAAAAGAACAAGACATTCTCCTGCTCTTAAATAAAAGCTGTTTAGTCCCTGAAAGAACAACCTGAAGAATATAAACTGAATATGTAAGACTATACTTTGAATTTTTTTAAAAAAGAGGATATTGATGGATTTATTTATTTATTTCCAGCCTCTTGTGACTGAACTTAAGGACGCTGATGCAGCTGTGTTACAGTTATCCATCACAGAGAAAGCAGCGTATCCCCCTGAGACCCAGCCAAACCACTTGTGGTAACAACAACTTAGAACGATAAGCGAGAGTCGAGAGGAAAACCAGAGCTGTTTTTCCAGGTGTTTGGATGCAACTCCTGGGTAGAGTTTTTGAAATCCAACAGAGAACTGTTCGCTTTGACGTTCAGTTTTTTTATTCCTTTCAAGCCACGACTCCACAGAGGCCCACTGACTCACAGCCCCGGTCCTCTGGTCGCACATTTGAATGCAAGGCTGAAAATACGCCTCAATGTGCGCAGGCTTTTTCTCGACTGGTAAACTGATTCATTTTAAAGGGTTAAAAGTGGAAAGTAATTGTTTTTATTGTCTCTCTGGTGAATGGACCTCCATCCATGTGTTTTTTTCTTGTTGTTTCTGTCTGTACATACCGAAGACGGGGAGCAGCAGATCTAGAGATTAAATGCCGGGACTTTTTGCTGCCCGCAGTGGAAGCAGTGTTACGGTTGCCGTGGTTACGGCATGCCTCCTCTCTTTCCTCGCTGCTGTGTGTAGAGGGGACCGGCCCAGCAGGTGGGCCTGAGAGGGGCACAGAGGTACAGTAGAAAGAGGGAGCGGGGAGGTGGAGCTCGCTGCACATCCAGAGGAATCCCTGCAGCCGCTGGGGTTAAAGGAATTAATCAGACAGAATAAATTACAACATGAAAGGAGAGCAGGAGAGACAGAGCGATATCCAACCCTCCCTCTGGACTCATCTATCACTCTATCCATTTCTTCTTCTTGTCTCTCTTTTGTTCCTCAGTCTAGAAAGGAAACTTAGAAAATTATTCAGCACCTTTCTGTCACATAACTCCTTACAGTCATTAGATGACCCACAGACCAGCTCAGTCATTCTTCTCCTCCTTCTTTCTCCTACTAGTGATCCCATCCTCTGGTCTATTGAAATTCAAATGGGCTTTATTCGCAGAAAAACTACAGATTCTCAAAGTGAAACCAACTCACGGTACTGAGTAGTTTCAGCAAGGCAGTAAGAACATGTGCAAACAGAGCTCTGCTATCACAGTATGAATGTGCCTGAAGATGAAGCTTTTTGTTTTAATTTATCAGCAAGTGTTTAGATGGATTTATTGTTGAAGTCATCATTCAAAAGGCTGTTTTCGGGTCGCCGACATATGGGCAATTATCGGAAACGGCCACTTTTCTCTTGGATCGGCTCTGACCATTGATCTGACCACCACAGTCTTTTTTCCTGATTTGATTAGTAAATGCACCTGGCTCAAAGCTCTGAAGAATCCGATTTTTTTTACCAGTCTGTAAAGGCACCACTCACACATGGACGCTACAGACACTTGTGTTTTGTATTTGAAATGAGAGGAAAAAGTTTAAGGATCTGTAAACAGATGCCTAAAAGTGGATTTATTGGGTATATTTTTTTGAAGAAAAGCCTCTGGTCGGGAAATTGGAGCCCTTGGAAAAGAACTTGTAGTTTGGTGCAGTTTTGGAGAAGAAGTACGGTAGTCATGTTAGCAGAACAACAAGGACTGTATTGTAATTCTTAAAAAGACATTTGAAATCGCTCGGAATCAGAATTGGCAGATCAGACGAGGAAATTTCAGTTGGTGCATCGCCAATAAAAGTGCGGTTGATCAGGATGTCAACCCCCATGGAACTCCATGTTAAAATGTTCAATCTTTGCAGCCGTGGTAGTCTTAATTTCCTTGTTTCTAACGAGCGAACAGGGTCTGAGTTATTTTCTAACTCTACCGTTCACATTGTTTTAAGGTACAGTTCAGGGCTGGCGCCGCTTCCCCAGCATTGTGTGTCTTGGGGTCACGTCACACCACTTCTGTTTTGTGTCTGAATGAAGGCGTGATGTAAAAGCTGCCTATTCGTCAGTTTTACAGACGGATGAAGCTCTGCATCACATCTGAGAAGCGCTTCTTTGCCATGTCACTGACACAAATGAAGCTGGATAAAGAACGAACGTCCTTGCAGTCAAATAATGCTGCAGCCAATAAAAGCAGCCTCCCTGGGTGTAAGAGCTGACTTCAGACTGGACAGGGTACTTCTCATAGTTTCTCAACAAAGATTCAGATGCAGAAGAAAGTGCAGACAACAACAGCTTCAAAGTATCCTTGGAAAGAGCTTGGAAATGTAGATACATAGTGGCCCACATATACGTTTTTCATTTAATGTTTCATTTTCTTCAGAAGAGTGATGGAAATTGCACAAATTGAATTTGTGCATTAAAAAAACCCATCAAACTTATCTGAAAGCGCATATCCTTTCATATCTATTCAAGCACCATACGGCATATGTGTGCATACAAATGAAAGAATCTACAGAGAATATTTCTGTTTGGGGGTCTTAAGGCCATTCAGCGCACTCTGCCCGCCAGTCACTTCTTTTCCATGGCCTTCAACACTTCCCTAACACAAACGCCCTGGGATGAGATTATTTTGATACAAAACATCAAAGCAGCAGATCAGACAGAAAGCACGGTGCTCATCAAGTCAACGGCTGACCCACGGGGCAGAAAGCATGCGAGCTGATTGAGTTGTCTGCTTCCCCAAAAACTTGTTGGTCTACATGTAGAGTCAGCCATGTACGACCACCTCGTCAACGCCCATCACCACGGAAACACACGCAGCTCATGAGTGGTGGAAAAACATTTCCTTGCCTTTACATGGTAAAGTGAGTTTTAATCAGATGGGCTGTTAAAAATAAATCATAGAAACGCTCCCATCAGCCGACGCGGTTATCAAAGTTTCCTTCTACTTTCTTTGAACTGTTTTTGTGTGGCTGCCAGCAGGCGTGAGGCCGTAGTGGCGAGTCGGCGCTGCGCTCAAGTTGGAAGTAAAACAAGGAAGTTCGTAACCAGCTGTAAATATCTTTCTCTGTTTTTCAGATTTACAAATCAGTTGTTGCTCTTTTTGAAAAGTCCACTAAACTATGTTTAACACGGTTTGGTGAGCCCAAAGGCTTAGATTTTTTGAAAATCTGTGAATATCTGGACAGTTTGGTAATGGATATCGGCGAGGAGAGCAGACCCTCCGGTTTAATTGGAATGAATTCAGATCCAAACTTGGAACTAGAGCTTTTTAATGTGTGGAATTCAGAGATGAGCTCATTATTCTGTAAGAATCACAGGGAGAAGAAAAACTCCGGTCAGAATCATACCAATAAGGATGATAAGAAGAAAGAAAGTCATTAGTCTAATTAAATAAAGTATTTTTCTATTCTAGTCTGTAATGGTTTGAGTTGATCACCTGATCTGAACCCAGTCAAACTGCTTTTCTTTTGCTTGCTATGATTTATTCATGCTTTTTATTTCTTCTGTTTTAATGTCTCTGTAAAGCACTTTGAATCACTGAATTGTGCTATACAAATAAACTTTGTATATACAACTTTGTATATACAAATAACTTTTAGACAAAACTAAAAGCAAAAAGACACAAAAGAAGGAAAACATTGTTTGGTGACGTTCCAGTTTTTAAGCGATTGTTTCCCACAAAAGATTACTGATGGTATTTTATTATTGTATTAGTCTGGGTTTGTTGATCTGCCCAATTACATTTGAGGCCTTGAATAAGAAGGTTGTAAATCTGAATACCCCTTTAATTAAAGCCTAGATTCTGCGCTTTAAGACCATTTTCACTCGTGTCATTTGAATATGTTTAGATAGATCAAAAGTGTCTGGATATTTCTGGACCCAACGTTATCTGGAATTCCACTTCTTCAGTGTAAGCCCCGGTTTAAACTTTAAACTTTAAACTTTTTGATTTTCATTTCAGCGCTTTTGACCTTGTGTCCTCAAATAAACATGAGGGTAAGTTTTCCCCTCAGATGGATGGAGTAGCGTTCTTTTTCTTGACAGCAACAAAAAAATGTATTTATTTATTTATTTTTAAAAAGGGGAAAAATCAAACTGTGTTTTTTTTTGTTTTTTTTGCAGGTCCTCTGAACTTATGCATTCATCTAAAAAGAAATGACAAAAAAAAGTACTTTCACTATGACCACTGCAAAGCTTTTGTTGTGGTATTCTGTGGTGATATTTGTGCAATTAACACATACTGGCACACAGGAAGCGCGTCACCAGAGGGGTTTTTTAATGTGTGGCGGCATTTCCCATTTGGGCACATGGTCTGGTATTTAGGCACAGCTAGTTAGTGAAAGCAGTGCTCAGCAGCCATAGAGGAAAGGTTTCATAATGAGTGAGTGATAGACATTAGCTCAGTCAGCTCGGCAGGGGATGGGAGCACATAACATGCGAACAGGATTGCAGTCACACTGGGGATCTTTGAGAAGAGAAACCAAAGCTCATCAGTGTGTTGTTTCCTTCCCTCAAACAGTACAGTAGGTAGGAAATTCACCAAAAGGTCACTTTATTATTATTTTTTTTCAAAGGTCTTGATGATTGGATAAAATCGTCATCCCTGACCACAGCCTCCAGATAAATCAGGTTGGATAAACACAGTCATTGAAGGTTGACATTTAGCACTGGAAACAATCCCAGCCGGCTCGTCTGAGAATAAATGCAAACACTGACGCCTTTCCCTCCACGGCGAGCCCTTTGTGTCTTTGACAATGCTGTTATCAAACCACCACATTTTTTTTGTTGTTGTTGTTGCTTCTGCTAACAGGCTCCCACAAGACAGACAAATATGGCTGTGGCCTCAAGTAGCTGCACTATCCATTGTTTGAATGCACCAAACCCTGGAGGAAGTGCGCCTCAAAGAGGATTTATGTCCTGTGCGGTCGCCTCGTTTCCTGCTGTCTCCGTGTGTCAATATTTTTGTTGCAAACGATCGCCCAAATGTCACAAACAAGTTGTTTATTGCGGAACGCTCTGGTGGAAATAAACAAGTACACCATTAATTAGCTCTCTTTAGGACCAATCATTAGAGGTCATTTCTGCAGAGTGACGCTGTCACCGCAGTCTAGGAAAGAAAGTTGCCTGCGAGTCTGTCTCCGTCCACTCATTAAGAAAGTGATAACTCATCTGTAAATGCCATCGCAATGGCTGGATCTCATTTTGCACGCTGTCGTATCCACGAGCCAGGAGCCGGCTGCAGCTCTGAGCTCTCCTCACTGCATCGGGCCTGAGCTGCCATGTCAGATTAACTGAATACTCCCTGAGTTCTGGTCAAATCTCCAGCTTCTGTTGCTTCTGCTGCAGCCGCACTCGCTGCAGTGGATTTAGGAGCAAGTTCAGGTGGTACTGCCCCATGAAAACGTGGTACTTTGCAGGAGAGAAAATCCTGAATGTTCAGTCAGAGGATGGAAAAGCGCAGGTCAGCATCGGTACACTTGGTTTGCAGAGGAAACAAATACAGACTATTCCTGCTACTGCTACTAACAACAATACGTTTTATGCTACCATCCTACATATAACTCAGGCGCTTTTTGAAAATTGTTACTATCAGTGGTGGAAGTTCTGTAGTTTCAGGGTCTTTTAGGAAGAAGTTCCAACTACAAAAGCCAAGATTATTAACCTGAGATAACAAAGCTTGTTTTGCTTGTTAGCAGTGACATTTATGTTGTTCTCGGAGGTGGAACGTGGTTAATGTGCTCTTTGCTTATTATTGGACAGAAGTTTACAGCCATTTGCTTTAATTAAACAATCACACAAATAAAACTTCACACGTTTGCTTGATTTGCTGCTCAGGTCCACATTCTCCACGATTATCTTGATTATTCTGCACAGTCCACTTCTCCAGGTCCCCAGCAGAGGCTTGTAGAGATGTCGTCACCGTTATCAGAACACACGCTTCACTGGCATTCATGTGGACTAGTAAGAATGTGACTAAATGAAAACAAAAGAGATAAAAACTGCACTTGATCCAATATTTGTTGTCAACATTATTTCCCTGGAAGCCAGAATCGGCTTGAAGTAGATTTCTGGAAAAACTGACAACGTTAGCAGTTTCAGCCTGTGCAACAATAAATGAAGGAGTTGTGATTTCATCAGAAGAAGAAGAAAAACACTTCCCTATCAATGTGAAATTTTATTTCAACACAAAAAAAAGCAGTAAAGAAATGACAAATAGTTCCACCGCTCAGATGCTTCTTAACGCTCCAAATCTGGGATGAAGCCTCCGAGCTGGCAGGAGGGAAAGCTGGACTCATCACTCTGTGAACGTTTCAGTGTGGTATGCATAGTAATGTGCAGACACACACAAAGCATTTCATTTCTGCTGGTTACAAGTCGTGGTCACTGATTCATCATGGCCGTGGCCCAGATGTTCCAGTGGTGTGTGGCAGCAGTGGACGACGGTGCACTGGTGTGTGTACTGGGCGTGTCCTCGCACACATGCATTCATGCATGTATATGAGCAGTGTGTGTGTGAGTGTGTGTGTGTGCAATTGGGGCAGTGGGCAGGCTTGTTGGGGGTGTGTTTGGGCCTTTTTTTAAACATAGCTGCGTTGTTATGGTTGCCTGGGCTTTCATGTTGCCCAAACCTCCAACTAAGAGGCTCTCATTTTCGGCTCCTAACTCTGGAGAAGGCAATGACTTCCAGATTGGGGGACCGACTCACCACTCAAGACAGACTGGTGGGGTGGGACGGGCTGTGGGGGGTCACGATAGGCAGGGGAGGTCACCCCGATGGCACTCAGTGTCACCAGTTCTGGATGTAATGAAACACCTTATGAGTGTGTTCAGTTGCATTTCTTACAAGACTTATTGACTAATGCGAATCAGTTGAATACCAAACTTTAAGTCTTGGGAGTCTGTGTATTAGATGGAAGGAGTAGAAAAATCATGCAAAGATTTGACTGAAACAACATTCCATGTGTGAAGATGGAACTCCATTAAATCAAAAGTTAAAATGATACATTTTGTATGTACATTTCCATAAAATAATACCATTTCTCCTCAGCAAAGATAGAAACTTTTTCTTGACAAAATCAATCATTCATAACATTTTCTTAGTCATACAGGGCACTTTCAGAATGATTCCCCTCAATGTGCAGCAGTTCCAGTATTTCATACAGCTGTGTGTTTTCACTTTACGTTCCTGTCGGTTCGTGTCGAATCAGCGTGATCTAGGACAGGACTTTCCATGGATCAAATGAACACAAACCGTCAGACCTCTAATGAGCAGTTGTCACCTCACATTCTCCTCCTGCTCGGCTGTTGATTTTTTCCCTTTCTTTATCCTCTTCTTATCTCTGGTTCTTTCTTTTGCACTTTCTCTCAGCACGCAGGTGTGGGGAATTTTACCGCACGTTAGACTCGGGGGTTGATTTTTTTCTTTTTTTTTCTTGGTTTGTTTTCCACTCGTCTTCATCCTTAAAACACAAAACCATCTCTACATTCTCTGTGTGTTTGAACGCACACAAATCTGACCCTGACCTCTCAGAGGACACAAGCAAACAAGGAAAAATCAAAGATAAAGCAGGTTTTCTGTCTACTTAAAACAGTCTCCACGGCTCCTTGCTTATTCTAAAATCCTTACCTCCTTTTCAAGATGCTCTGTAACGATGGCATCATGCATCAGCACAACTGGCTTTGTCATCCAGATGGTGAATGTCATATTATAATAACATGTTATCATCAGAAACACAGAGATACGTCTCGGCAGTTAAAACTTTGTGGGTGGTCTGGGAAGCAGAAATGACACCAGTAGCTTAGATGTGAAGACTGACGACATGATTGCTTGATTCACACATCTGGCTTGATTCATCGACTTGGACTCGATATTTGAATGATTGTTTTGTTCTGTCTTTGACTTAAGCCTTATTTAGTGCAGGCTCAATTCATTTGATGAGAAAACATGCCACGAGATGTGTTTGGGAGACAAGTTTCTTGCTTTATCGCTGCCACTGACAGCCAGGGTGAATTGACCACTAATGAGTGTTCAGTTTTTTTATTTGTCCTTTATCTCCGCTATGCCGGGGTGAGGATGATTGCAAAAAGAAACGGGGGAATGAGTGTTTTTAATGTGCCATCTCCGTGAAATGCGAGATTAAAGATGTTAGACTCAAAAGCACTCTGAGGCAGAGAGAGGGCGCTTTAATTTCCTCTTCAAATATAAAAAGAGACGGATGCACTGAGAGCGTCACCTGAAAACTAAAGAATACATTACAGTGTTTTATCGGCGTAAGGTCTTCTGAGCGAAGGTGAATGTGTGGGGGCGTGTGTGTGTGTGTGTGTGTGTGCTCGTAGCCACGCGCGCGGTTTCTTTGCGCACATGTGTGCCAGGGTCAAGGTGGAGGGCTGTCATTACAAACAAGTGATGTCTGAAATCCCATTAACTCTTGTATTCAGCAGCAGATTTCTGTTCAAATAGAGTGGAGATAAAAGGCAGCAACAATATGCTGAGAAATCAAAGGCCTTTCAAGTGAAATGAGACTACAGAGAGGGCCACAGTTCCGATTTCCTGACGCACTTTAAAAGGTGTTGATCTCTAATTGTAATTTTTAAAGTAATCGCCTCTTTGAAGTAATTACATCTTTGATGTAATCAACAAATAGGAGGCTTATTATTCAGCGTCCGACACCAATATTCTTTTTGTGCGTGGCTGCTTGATGTTGATTGAAATCCGGTGACATCGTCCTGAAGGCCCCACCAGCTCAACCAAAGCATCCCGGCCGTCACTGAGAGCGTTTCAAGAAATGTCCCCAACTTACTCCTGAGTGGCAATGAAGACATAAACGACGGCACACAGTGAATGTAGATATTTGGAACCAGATTGACAGCCCTTGGAGCATCTTTTCTGCTGATTATCACACTGTAATACACTGTAAACTGCACCGATAGTGAGAACAGACAACGCAGAAATCGGTCATTTAGTGTGGAAAGCTCCAGCTGCAGGCACCTGGCCAGAGAGGACGAAATTGACTTTTCAGGGAAGGATCCTCCGTCTGAGCATCTGAAGAAACATTTCTGTCCTGTCCAAACAGCCTACTGACAGATCACTTATTGGCTTGAGTCATAAGCAGTATGTCCCACAAGCGCATGGGCCCCCATGCATGTTATTTGCCTGTTAAAGAAAGAAGTCAAGTTTCAGTTGCCCACTGTTACAAAAACCCTGTATTTTCTATTGATTTGTACCATGACTTTATACCCTGGTGATTTACGCCAGCCTGCAAGGGAGGGTAATTCATCTGCTGAAAATTAAAGGGTGAGTGAGTGATTCCCTCATCTGTGTGTGTGTGTGTGTGTGTTTGGCTGTGCGTGTGTGTGCCTGTACCTGAACATATGTGTAAACATTCTATTTCTTTTTTAATACTTAAAACTTCAGGTTCAGGATTCTTAGATGGTGTAAGTGTTTTGCGTGTGTGTCCCACATGTGCATGCATGCACTTGTCCGTTTCAACAAAGGTAATTATGTGTAAGTTATGTGTGTATATGTGTGGTGGAGGGGTTGAAGGAGGGGGATTTTCTTCTTCTTCTTCTCCTTCTTCTTAAACACAGAGGGGTTGATAATTATGGGTTAAATGAGTGCTCTCAGTCAGCCTCCCTGAGTGTGTGTAAAAAAAGGAAGGCACAGCGAAAGCCACTTCAAGGCCGACTAATTACCCCGAGGAAGAGAGGAAACATAAATGGACGATTTTGCGGCTATAATGTTACAGCAAAACGGCTACATCAACCTCAGCACGTGAAACGGAGCCACAGCTACTTCTGAGGGCAGCGAGCAGTCCCGCTCAGATGTGTGCTCACATTTGCATGTGTGCGTGCGCACGTCTGTGCATGTACTGCGTGTGATTTGTGTGAAAATCGCTCACACTCGTTTCTGTCCTGTGTGTCTCTGAATGCTGATGTTTTCGCAGCATCTCTTTCCCAGTCAGCATGCAGGCCGTCGTAATGAGAACGTTCATTTGAATATTTGTCGACTGCTCTGATTGTGTTTAATGTCGCGTAACCTTTACACAGGATCATTCTGCTGCTGTTCACTGCAGTTTTGGGATTTTCCCTGCAAAATGTCAAAGCCTCTGCTGAAAATATAAAACAGCAAATCCTTCTCCCTGGATAGCGCTGTGTGATTGTTACACGAGTGATTGGGAAACCTTTGCAAATATCGGCGCTATCTGTGTCAGGTCATGGTGAACCTGACAGGAGGAAAAGTGCCATTTCAGTGTCACAGTCACAAAGACTTGATAGAGTGGGACCCCAGTGAGGAAATCAACACAAAGCAAAACAACTACTTTAGAAAACGTATTTAATTACTATAGAATAGAAGAAAAAAATTCATCCTGAAACAACAGGGAAAACATTTCTTGTTTGAAGCCATTTTGTGTGTTTTGTGTAGTTTTTTTCAGGTGAATATTGTTTTCTGAGCACCCACTTGTGCATTCAAGGAGGGCAAATTGAAAAGGGACAGACTGGCCTCTAAAACGTCAGAGTTCAGCATCATTGTAATCCTTTCCGTGTCACGTCTGTGCAGCCTAATCACACCAAATCCCGTCCCTTATTCTCATGAAATCCAGCTTCTTGGCTCCTGTGAGAGCACACAAACATAAAAACCTTGAGTTATTTTCCTAGCAGATCTGAAGGCAAATTAAAGTCCATTTTATTGGATGTATGAACGGGTATTTTTTGTTCAAATATCCAAAGACCACATATCCTTATTTCTTACTTATTTGAGTTTTGTGAGGCGATGGCTCTCGGGTTGCCTGTCATTAACCTCGTGACATCAGTTTGTTGATGTAACACCCCGACAGATGAACAGAGCCGTATCTGTTTTAATGACTAAAGTAATGATGTGCCTCGCAGGGAATCACCTTTAACCCTACTTAATGTACAGTAAAGTGTTACCATGACAACATGCATGGGCCGACACCGTGATTTTGCACCGTTTGTTTTCACCCTGGAAGATGACGAGCCGGACATTCCCTCAGAATCTCTCTATCGTCTTTGAACTGTGAGACTCTTGTTTCATCTGTGAGCACTTCTTCAGATTGTTATGAGCAGACCAGCTTCTCGAATCCTCGCCACCTCCTCCGCCCTTCTCCTGCACATCACCTCCTCCCTCCTCGACAGCGCGTTTTGTTGTCCTGTGGCTCGACGTAAGTTTAGCAGTTTGATCTGGGCTCCACTGCTCGTCGTGTAGCGCACACCTCTGCGTTTGTGTGTTTGGTCAGACTTTAAGATGCTGATGGATACGAATAGAGCTGTTGAAAGTGCGTGAATGTTAATGCATTACTGTGGAGTGTGGCGTGTGGAAGCTCTGCCTTTAAGTGATAAGGTATTCACTTTGTAACTCAGCAGGGGGCCCAGCAGGCTGCACCAGTCTGCCACTCTGTTGTGCTGATGTTACTCACATCATACACACAGACAATAGTAGAAATGGACCCCCCCCCCCCACACACACACACACAAACACACACACCCATTTGAGCATAACATTTTACAAAATAAGAAGTTTTAGAAAAAGAAGAAAATTCAGCCTTTAGCCTTTTAGCTCGCAGAAACTAAACACAGCTTGCTGACACGCTCACACACAAATCCAGTCCCTAACAAACACACATTCACATTCTCACACAAGGATGCCACACAAGCAACGACGTGCCCAGTCCACACATGCACACACACACGCACGAGGCCAAGCTTAAACTCTCTCCATGCCGCCTGGTTAGCTGCCTCCAACTTAGCAAACCACTGCGACGTATCGTATGTCAGCCAGCATGCTGTGAGCATTAGCAGAAACTGGATTTCACCAAAGTTTTTGAGAGCCATTTGTAAACAGGAACATGAAAGCAAACAAGCTCGCACGCAGCCTCACTTGATCATCAAAGGCTTATCGATCAAATGGTCCTCCTCCGTCTTCTCCTCCTCCTCCTCACTGCTCCACTGAAAACCAATAGGAGAAAAGTACAGCCCATCTGCTTTGTTCCAAAACATGTTCAGAATGTCCAGCTTTATTCCTCTCCTTTAGTTTTGTGTGTGTGTAAGAGTTGAAATGCAAATGTTCCCACATGTGTAGGTAAATTCGGAACAAATTCTAAGACTCTTAGATTTACATTTTTGCTCGTGGATTTTCCATCTGTGACTCAGCGAAGAGAAGAAAACAAAGACAGAGCTGAGATTTTCCTGAATCTCTTCATGTCCGTGTCTTCTGAGATCAAGTACAATCTCGTCAGCGCAAATGAGCGAAAAGAAGATCACGTTCAGCAATGGAGCTGTTGAAATGTAGTTGCAAAGCCTCATTAGTGATTACAACAATCATTACGACACAAAGTCTGACACCTAGTTTTAACTCTGCTGTGTGTCACTTACAGCATGGAGATGGGTGAAAAATAAAGGTGAAAAATAAAGCTGTGCCCCGCAACTGGGGACTCGATGCTGCCTTCCTGAATCTGACTGATTCTACCTGAAATACATTTTGGTGCTTTTGTGTCTCTACAGTCCAACAAAGTCTCGGTGGTACAGCAGTCGCACGGGATGCATCCGCTGACCTCCCTGCTGCCCTACAGCAACGATCACTTCAGCCCGAGTCCTCCACACCTGCCGACAGACATGAGCCAGAAGACAGGTGAGAACACACTCAGCGTGCACTTAAGCACGCACACACACACACATGCAGGCGTCACGATCTGAGACACATTTCAGAAGTGTTTCTCTGGCACTCACAAACAAACACAGACAGCTGCTGAGTTGTTGCTGATGTTCTCGTCGACACACACATTCTGTCTGTGCAGCTTATCCATCACACACACATACGCCCAACTGTTGTGTCCCTTTACCAGATGTGCGCACACACACATAAGGAATGTAATATAACAAATGCAATATATTCATGTGTCCCCCCCTCCCTCACACATGAATTAACACACTGGCACGCACACAGCGTGTGAAGTGGCAGGCACCGGCTCCGTCAGCCTGTGGCGGTCTCACAGCGGCTCTGAAGTGGCCTTCTCTCCTGAAGGGACCGCCAACCACACGCACACACACACACACAAAGATGGAAACAATTAGGATGACAATCGCAAAAACCATCACAGCAGCTCACACAAGGTTCTCCTTAGCAAGCACTGCATACAAACACACACTGTTCTGTGCTTGGAAGTCACAAACAAACACACCCTGACATTTAGACGCTGCAGGAGTCCTGCCTTGCTGGAGGCGGAGCCTGAAGGGTGGCAGACCTGCCTGCCTGTGTCACAGTCCTCCTACTGTCCATCTCACTCCAGAAACTTTGAACTGCTTTTGTAAATGTTGTAATGGCCCTTCTTCGAGTGCAAATCTAAGGATTAACTTTAAATTAGTCGCTCCTTGGTATTCGAAGTTAGTTTGTAATATTTTGCTCAAACTTAGTAATCGTCGCCATCTACTGCGTGAAAAAATATTAACATTGGCATTGTGATGTCAGCCAGACACTACGTATGTATTTTTGGTATTGCAACGTTTGCTTTGCATTTTGAATCAATAAACCCGACAAACTGCGAGTGACAGCGCAACAGTTCTACCATGACAGCTGACAGATTGATGCCACCAGCCATTAACCATCTCCTCCCTGATACGTTTGATGCTTTTTCTTTGTTGTTGTGTTATTTAGAAAGTGGTAAGTATGAATTATGACAATTTCACATCAAACACTGCACACTTTCTGAAGGCATGTCGCCATCTTTCAACCGTAGTCATTGTACAACTTTTGAGCCTTTGTTGGAAACTTTTTCTTGTCTTGACTCATGTACGTTCCAAGTGAGGCTGCTCAGAAATTCTACTAATTTAGCTTATGACGCTGTAATGTCTTGTGGGCAAATTTGTCGACTTAATGAGTTTGTCGTGAGTGGTTTGTTGAAGTCAGAAGGTTTTTGGAAACAACCCCTCGTGGTAACAGGCCCCTTTACGTCCCCATCTTTCACATTTGAGCTACAGGCAGCTCTCACCACACATGACAATTAAACTCAGTTACATCACTGACGTGAACGTAGATCGATTAAAAAGAGACAGAATCAGAAAAAAGGAAGACAAACCGGAGGAGAAGCAAAGGAAGCGCACACATGGTGGTTATTGAGTGATTGAAGTGTGGGTGTATGTTTTCAGAGAAATGAAAGTTATTATTTGATGTAATTGTGTGGTTTCTAAGTAAACTGCATTAAATGCGCTGCAGACGGGAGTTTCAACAACCCGAGTCTCAGATGAATGGGCCGAACATGCGTTTGTGAAAGGCCGTAAGAACCCTTAATCATTTGTGCGGGCTGTTAGTATCATTTAGAGAACAGTGAAGCTTTAGAGATAAGTTTTGTTTATGGATAAAAATAATCAAAAGGTGCTGAGTAAACACACACATTGACAATGATAATGGTGCTCAGTGGTGTAACGTGAGGGATTATGGGCACGATTTAGTCCAAATTATTACAACTTTATTTCAGACACTGGAGTGAATGTGCTGCCACCAAAACATGCGCAGGCAGAGGTCGGCTGTAGATTTATCCTGTGCTGTCGGAGCGAAATTCACAGGTTCTCTTAACGCAGCGTGGATTTTCCTCCGGAGCTTCTCCGTTTAAAACCTTTTAAATGAGATCACTGAAATACTTTGACGGTGATGACAACGAAGCAAGTGTTTATTCGAGAGAAAAGGCGAAAAGAGGTTAAGAGCGAGACAATAGAGTGACAGATAATAGACAAAAGAAGAATGAATGCATTGTGCTGTTGTGATGAGCTATTAAACAGAGACCTCAGGCAATCTCCTGCCTGCTCCGGCTGGAAATCCCCGTCTTCTTCCAAACACATGCTCCTTGTCTTGTCTAGACTCCCTGGGTGTGTGTGTGTGTGTGTGCGTGTGCCCACGGCTGACACCAGCACAGTGACTCAGCCTGTAATGACAGACTGAGCCACCTGCTTCTAACTCACACGCACACATCACTAACACCTGGCTGCAGCACAGACCTTCTCTCAGAGCATCTCACCTGAAGTCTGTTTCCACTCAGGAACATCATGGAACACACACACACGCACACACACACACCACCCTCCCTCACGCCTGTCATTGGACAGCTGATCACAAATGTTGGTTGCATCATCGATTATGTCATTTTTCCCCGCCTCTTTCTATTTTCATGGATTAATATCTTCTTATAACCTGTTGACAGAAGTTCAGAGGATTATGGCTGAAGTGTGGAGAGTCAATCTGAGGCACTTCATGCCTTTAAACACGAACTCTTGAGTGCAGTACGAGAGCTGAAAAGACGAGCAAAAACAGAAACGTGATTGAAAGATTTTTTGATTAGATTTTATGGAAATACTCCCAGGGTGTTTGTGAGTTTAGCATCTTCAGTTCCTAATCTTTTTGGGCTCATGAGTCCTCATCACTCGCTGCATGCGTCTGTCATTCATTACCAGTCGAAGCAAGCTTTGCTTCATGGAGGTGTGCCTCTGCCTTGATTGGGTCCTTACAAGCTGTAACTTGTCCCACACGGACAAAGTATGAGAAGAGAGAAAAAAAACGTTCAGATGTGGCATTTAGAAAGCTGACTGCTGATTTCTGTGTGGCGAGGCCAAAATGGCTTTTACTTGACTTGAGCAAAATCTAGTTCCTTTCTGGACAATTCAATTAATCATCAGCTTTTTTTTTACCATTTTCTTCAACCAGTCTCGGCAGGTTTGTTTCCGTAAAAGCACTTTTGGATTTCATTTGGTCCACATATCTTCCTGCCTCCTAAAAACACTGAACTAGCTCAGTGTCTGATAACAGTTTGACCTTTTTGTGCATATTTTTGGTGTTTAAGTCAAACAATGTGAGATCACTGTTTATGTACATTAAGCCGTGCACACAGTTTCTATCCAGTACTTATTAAACAGACTTTAGTCAAGTGGACACTGTTATGTTAACCAATAACTCTGTTTGTTTTTACGAGGAGCGTGAATCAGACCTTTTAATGTCAGCATGGTGTTATATATTATATAAGGGAAGGCTGACCGGGCTCGCTCTCTGAAATGACTGCATTTCCTCACCCATAGCTGGTGGACACAAAAAGCAGCCTTCTGCTATCATGCTGTATCTGCTATTTGCTTTTCTAAAGCATCCCAGCATCATTTGGAGTTTCTGTATTACAAACATAAAAAATGGCGTTCCCTTAAGAATGCTGAATGTTGTTACAGAGGATTTGCTATCCAGCTCTTCCCATACGGTATACAGCTAAAGTCTTTAGTCATTTCCTTGTGTTTTGCTCCAAGCAGCCAGGCTTTCTTGTGATCTTTTAAAGTGGTCTTGAGCAATAGTTCTGAAGGTCTTTCAAAGTGTTTTTGTCTTTGGACATTTGCTGATCTTTCACTCGTTTCCAGTCCTGTTTTTTTGCTGGACAGTTTTAGAAGAATGTGTTTAGTTTTTTCCCCACAAATCATTCAAGCATTGAAAAAAAAAGCATCTAACTCGAGAAATGAACCAGTGTTGTGTCTACACATAAAAAACTATCTACAGCAGACGAACAGTATCTGAAAGTGATGTCCTTAAGAAAGAGGAAAAAGTTCAGCAGAGACCTGAGAGATGCATCTGGCTCTTCAGCTGATCCATCTACTGTTCACTGAAGCCTCATCAGAAATGGTCTCCATGGAAGGGTGGCTGTCCAGAAGCCATTGTTAAGGAAGGGAAACAGGGAGAAAAGGCTGAGCTATGCCAAATGACACAAGAAGTGGACTGAAAATCAGTGGCAACAGGTCTTATGGAGGGATGAATCCTCCCCAGTGCCCGGACCTCAACATTATTGAAGCAGTGTGGGATCATCTGACAGAGAACGGAACAAAAGGCAGCCGACATCCAAAGAAGAGCTTTGGGATGTCCTTCAAGAAGCCTGGAGAACTATTCCTGAAGACTCCTTAAAGAAATGACAGAAAGCTTGTCTCAGAGGGTTCAGGCTGTGTTGGAGAATAAAGGAGCTCAGACCAGATACTGACTTTCAAGCTCATTAGAATACACAAGCTCTGTTTTTGCCTTTTATACTGTATTTCTGTTGGGTTTTTTTCTTTTTTTCAGCGAATCGCTGCACCTTTCCCCAGTCTCTTGGTGATATACAAAGAAACGAGGGCAGAGTACACTGTGTCAAACGTGACTTCAATGTAAAAGATAAAAGGAAATCAGAATGGTGATTTCCACTTTTGTTTTGTATCTGTTTAAAATGCTTGTATCTTCCAACCATCCCTGCACTCTGGTCCCGTCTTATCTGAGTCGCCACACAGCAGATGTGTGGAAGTTGATCGCTCCGGCTCTGAATACTGTAACATCATGTAAGTGGCAGCCAGCAGAACGTTCCTGTGAAGGCATCTCTGTCAGATTTGTGCTTGAATTCTGCTCTGCGTCGACACGCTTCTGCCTTTAACCTCCTGTACTGTGCGTTTGGTTCACAGTTCACTTCCTGTGTTATTTCCATCACCACCCACTGTCTGTTTCAGTGCAGCCTAAAATGTGACTTTACCCTCAGTCACTTTTAACTGAGCAAGCCCCCCCACCCTGCATTTTCCCCTCATGTGCCTCTTGTCAGGGCTCTACACGTCTGTTTTTAGCATCAACTGCACTGCAGTGTGTTGCAGTCGATTTATTGAACACGTTAGAACATATCAGGGTTAAGCTTTGCTGGCATCGGATGAAAATATGAAGGATTTGCAGAAACCTTAGTGACACAAAGACCTACCTGATGTCAGGTCTAAAATTGGCTGCAGTGCAGTCTCAGCACACGGCAGTAAGAATGTCACATCTAAGCCCAGCTTTACGTCGTCGCCTCCTTCCGATGCAGCGAAAGACTTAAACTTACTGTGACAGTTTCCAAGGTTGCCAAAGAGCTTGTTAAACCTGGTTTTGTGTCCTTATGCAGCCATAGTAGTTGGACCACCGCCCTAAAGACACATTCAATTGTCAGTTTGTCAGGCAGCACCTACGAAATAGTTGGCTGGATGAAGCCTGAAGAAACTGAAGAAGCCTTTCAGATGAGAGGTGAGGCGTCTTCAGGATCCAAGAAGTCCAGTTGCCCTTGTTCAAGCGCTTGTGCTTACCATGGCCTGGATGACTGAGGATCTAGTCATTTCAAATTTTCTCACTTTCAACATGAGATTATTTGTTTAAGATGATTGATTTGAATTTGGAAAATCACAGGCTGCTCAGCAACAGTTTTTTTTTTTCTTGTAGATTGACAGATGTCAGATTGGGGATCCGAGGCTGCGGTGACCTCTCCGTCGGGTCGTGTTTGACTCGGTGCGACCCAGCTGGTCAGCCCAGTCACTTCAGTCATTTCTGCAATCAGCCATAACACCGCGTGTGATTCAAAACTCGAGACTCTTCCCACTTGATTGAGCGCCATCACACCGCGTTGTGTTTCAGTTATGACTGTTGGCCGGACATTAGATTATAAATTACAACACGAAAAAGCAGAAGTGAAACAAGCCTGTGCTTGTAGTGCGGTTCTGTGTCTTAGTGCTGAATGATGCTGCCTTTTGGGGTATTTCTGAATTGTTAATTAAGTTATGTTATTTATTATCAAAGCCCTTGAAGGGACCTTATCCAACAATCAAATGAGCCGATCCTTCTAGCAAGTGTTGTCTGCACAGTTAAAGCCTGATGTCACTGGTTTAAAAACTAACAGTTTGGAGTCGGTGTACTGTGATTGCTTCTGTAAATTTGTACATTTAACATTTACTAAAACCTTTAGTGCCCTGTTTTAGGAATGATCTTCCAGTCTTTTAAAACCTTTCTTTTAAATGTTTAGGTCCACAATAAGAAACTAAATGAGAGCACCCAATCTGAGACAAACAAACATTCCTTGTTTGATTTGTTGCCAGTAAATTATATGTGTTAGTTTCTGTTTTTAACATTTAATTTATGAGCTTGACAGCTTTAAAGGTCTTTAAATTTAGTTCTTGCATTATAATTCTTTAGGTAGATGAAACTTGTTAAGACTCTTTTAATGCTTTTCTGTTTTTCTTTATTAGTCCATTTATTTGTCTCTTTAGGGTCACAAATTGCACAAAATGGATACAAAGTAACGACGAGCAACGAAACTGCGACAAAAAAATACATAAAAAAGTTCTATTTGGGTCCTGACTGTCTATTTGTGTTTGTGATTCCTTGATTTGCATGTTTGAATTGATAGCGAGAGAGTGAGTCATGCTGCCTATAAACAAAATGAGAGATGTGAAACTGTGTATTAGAAATGAAATACGATGAATAAGATCACAAAATCAAACGAATCCATCTGCAGCCCCACACTGTTCAAAAACAAACTTTTATTATTACTGCAGCTTTCGATCTTTGTTCCTTGAAAAAGTATCCGTTTCTGTAGTTGAGTAGAAATTTGTCAGCACTCATTACCGTCCTTACTGTAACAAAACACTAAAAACTTTCTTCTGGTCTTGGGCGCTTTTATGTACACCACACAGGCTGTTTGTCAACTCATTTAAAGGCTCAGAAGATGCAGCGCTTTCACTCTCAGTGGTTATAACCACCGCGGCGCATTATCAGCGCAGGAATACTATTTTCAGCTCCTCAACTCTCACTTTAACGTGCACGTGTTCTGACACCGAGCTCACGCAGAGCCAGTTTGACTCAAATAGTTCCCCTTTGAAGTGTTTCCCGAGACGCTGACATGGAGACCGTGAGATAGTCGCTGTAGTTGTTGCTCGACGGCCGCATTAAAAGGGGCATTCCAAAGAAAACTGCCCCATTACTGTTGCTAATTTTCCCCCTTCAGATTTCCCAAAAGTTGACAGGGCTGCTAGTGGTGGAGCTGAGGCAGAACTGTGATGTACAGAAACCAGCTTCATGTTTCCATCACACAGAAGCGTGACCGGTTAACCGCTGAAATAGAGTTGCCTTTAGGATTTCGGTTTTGATGTTTGCCAGAAAGTTACTTTGGGGAAAACGCGTGATTTCGAAAAAGGATGTCAAGTTCATATTAATATTTGCCAAAAGCCACATCCAGACTTCTCATAGCGATAATTACTTTCTCTGTTTCGTCTCTAGCTAAACTAAACTTGCTGCACGCTGGAGAAGGGAAAATTGCTTTTTTTGGCACAGTGATTTGTTCTACGACCCTCGGACCCTGTAGTCATGGAGAGGAATGCAGCTGAAGGGGCAGAGCTGAGCGATAAAGAACGAAACTTCTCCAATTGATGACAAGATTCGCTGCGACAGTTGATTAACTCCTGCAGACATGTTTCTCTCTTTTCCACATTTGAGTTTCCGGCTGGGTGCATCTCTGCCTGGTGAGCTACTGTCTCAGTCTTTATGTATGCAGATCTTTTTTTTTACCAATAGAGCGCAGGTAGCTCTGATGACTCAAGTGTTTGTCCAGTCAAACCAAAAAAACTCCCACTGTGAGCCACTGAGTGTTGTTTATTTGGAAAAAATTAATGGTTTTATTGACTTTGCTTCTCCCTGGGCACGCAGTGTTCTTTCCCATGTGTTTGCTGACTCAAATGATCGTGCACTTTGCTGCGAAGCCTCCTAATCCACACTCCCTTTGTTATGCTGTTGTTTGCGTGAGTGTGTGTGTTCGTGTGCTCTTGTCAGTCTCCACGCAGCCTGAGTGTAAACCGTTTCTTTCCAATAGATTGAATTTACTCTGATTAAGACCTGTATCTGCATGCTGAACTTTGGCCATGTGAGCTCTGACAGTGCTAAAGAAGAGATATTTAGCATATTATGCACTGCAGATTTCAGCTGGTTATCTTTGTCTGATGAACATGATCCAGGTGGTATTTATCAATTGAAATAAAAGTTAAACTAAACTCTCTGATTGGTAAAGTTTATACTTCTCACAAGTCTCATGAAGGATAGGGTTCACTAATGAGAAAGTGTTGGACAACGCACATGTTTAAAGTAACATGGGTAAAGCAGTGGATTTGTGCTCGGGGATGGATGAAGAAGAAGATGAGAGAGGAACAACAAGAGCTGGGGTCTGTAATAAAGGAAGGTCAAAGGTAAAGGAGGGGTGAGAATGAGGGCAGAAACCAGGAGTCTGGACGGTGGAGGTTAGTGACAAAAGATGAGGGAGGAGACAAGAGGGGAAGATGGGTGTGGAGCGAGCGGAGGGATTGGAGCGGTGAGACAGGTCGGCTGACTCAGTCACATTCCTGTCATCCAGATTTATAGCAGCTCGAGGTCCTGAGACAGGCCCGGAGCCACGGCCAAATTACAGTCATCTGCAGCATTCCTCTGCTGCAAACACAGGTTAGCAGCCTGGCCACGCTAAGTGCTAGGTGCTGCCCGTTGACAAATGACTTCCTTTGAAGGGCACAAAGAGAGAGACAGGCGGAGAGAGGCTGCGTGTTTACAGTGTGAGGGCAGAGAGTCCCACAGTCTGTTTCTTTTGTTGGAAAGCATTTTTGAATGTTTGGATGCATGTCTTTACAATGTGGGCACTTTTACCACAGCCAGCTCCCAGTGGGGGTCCTCTCACAGACACACAGTGAGGAGTGTGTGACCTGTGTGAGGAGCACCTCTGCCTTTAATACCAGGTTCCCAGGCAGCTAATGGTGCTAATAGCACATCAAACCCAGGCCTGGCCGTTTGGTCGTTATAGGCAGTTCCCACATTTATGAAGGTGACATCGTCTCGTGATATCGAGAGCGAAGTTATGCAAATGAAAAACTGTGATAAATGTTTGTGCCTCTGTGTTTTCTCCAGGCGTTCACAGGCACCAGTCCCAGGACCTCTCGGGGTATTATTCCCTCCCTCCAGGCGGCGTCGGCCAAATCACTCCATCCATGAGCTGGTGAGCTGCACACGCTCAAACACATTGTTTGATAACTAAAATGTTCTAAAAAGTCACTTTAATCTCCTCGTGTGTAGATTTCTTTTGGTTTACTGACGTTTCTGTGAAGAATTCTGGACTTTTGGACTTTTGTTTCATCTCATAGACCAAATAATTAATGAATTTAGGGAACATTTTGCTGATAAGCCAATGAATATGAACATTAACTGCAGCTATCTGGGACCGGCACCACTCAGGAGTTAAAAAAGTTGAGTTTTCCGTCCGTTTGAATGTGAATACTTCTGTTTTTTATCTGTTGTAGAGGGGACAGTTTTTGGTTTTTGGCTGTTTAGTGCATCAAAGAATTTTAATGAATTTGAAATTACAAGTCGCAGCCATACAAATATGACTTTTACCATTTAACTAACGTAAGCCTCAACCCACAAATATTTACTTTGCAGCAAACGGGAGAGACTTTTCTTGTTAAGTTCCTGAACTCCATCATCCTCTCTTAGCAGCAGCACCCACTGTATGCACTCTGACCCGGGTCAGGGCAGCATACATCACCAGCTCACCTGCTGTCAGGGTAGTGAACTCAAAATCCCGTTGTCACGGTAACCATCCTGTTTGATCCTGTTTGTTTCCAGACTCCGGACCCTGGTCAATACAAAAGGAATGTTCACGACTGCAAAACTGAAATGAAATTCCAAGCAGAATGATGATGTATTCGTCTGTTATACAGTAACTATGATTTGATTTTGAGTTGGCTGATGCTGCCATGAGAACATCTTGTAAAGGAGCAATAGGAGACAGCACAACTCATGCAATACCCCGAACTTGTTTAATTCATTGGATATGAAACTTTGTGGCCTGAGGTGGATTCTGGGAAATATTGGCACATTTGTTTAGATTCTGGCCTTTTAGGACACTCCCAAAGACTATAAATCAGAATGTGTTTGTTTCTGGCCTTTATCCACGGCAGTGTTTTGGTGACACAACTCCTTTTAGTTAGTTTCTGCTGGCCTCGAAGCAGCTGCAGAAACTCTGCAGTGACGGAGCCTAAAACACACGTGTTCCACGCGCTCTCATTTCACTTCAGGTTTCAGAGCTGATTGTGAGTTGATGTCATGCCGGTTGATTGTGAACTTATAAATTCAGACGTCCGTGGCTGAATGGATCAACACAAATCCATTTATTGCAGCCTACTGTGGCCAGACGAGTCCCCTGCAGGAACAGTTAAAGGCTTACATGAAATGTCACAGAGATTTGGGAGGAACGCTTTAAAAGTTTGTGTGTGCTCTTGCTTACATGTATAGGACACGCTGCCGTCCGTCCCCAGACGTTTCTCAAGTCTGTGATTCACAGGCCTGTTATCTTTTTCAGACACCAACACTTCACTATGGATTTTCACAAGTATTATTAACAGATAATCTCCTTTAACCCAGATTATGTGCTCATTTTGGCCCCTTGGAGTGAGCTCCTTTGTTGAAGGAGGAGCAGGGGAGAACATGGAGAATGAGCTTTTAAAATGTCAAACTGTTGTTTCCTGCTGTTTTGACTTGCATCGAGGGAGTTACGTCCCTCCATGACCACCTCCGCATGTCCCCTCTGGAGTGTTGGATTACCGGTTAGTCGCCTCGCACCGGGAGGATGTGAGGAACCATCGGAGACATGCTTTGTCTTGTTTTGTTATTTCCAGCTTTGCCGTTGTGATTGCCGTGGTGTGAACATGAAGCTCACAATAAGTGTACGACAAGAGACTCTTTGTTGTCCATCGACCAAAGACAGAAACATTCAAAATTGCAACTTTAAAACGTTGCCAGTTAGAACAAGCAGATATAATGCATTAAAGTGCAAAAGATGGCTGGCTCATGGTGAACCTGCATCTTCTCTGTAACTTTTTTCTTTTCTTTTGACAACAAGGTGCAAAGCAGCCCCAGCAGAGTGGGTTGTGTAGCTGTGCATGTCATTCCCAGCATACCTCTGTTCAGTCACGCCTCTCACAAACCGTAGGAGGGGTTTTTCTGTTTGACTGACGTCACTCAGGAGCTGCCGTCAAAAAAAAAAGAGATTAACTCTGATTGATGGATTGTTTGTTATGTTCAGAGTGTGTTCTAGTGTGAGTGAGAGTGAAAAAGAATAAAGTGGGCTGCCTTTAACTGAACAACACTTGATCAGTGTGACCTGACTGGAACTGGGGCCAGTTAAACCTGGAGCTCTTCCCTGCTGCTGCTGCTGCTGCTGCTGGGCTCTGCTGCAGCGCTACATCCTGGTGCTTTAGAGCAGATGCAGCTGAGGCGACGAGAAGTGGAAGTAAGCCTGATGATTATGATGATTTTAAAGGTAGTCTAAATGATAGATGCGGATTGAAGCGTGTGTGTTTGCATTCACTGAAACACAAGGATGAATTAGCTGAGGGGGATGGTTGTGCTGGCTCCCAGGAGGTGCAGTTTTCTACATATCAAAGGCTCTGTCTTACACTCCATCCCCACCCTCGACCTCCCACGGTGTGTGTGTTTGTGTTTGTGCTCCCACTACGTAAGCCCACAGCTTTCAGCAGTGCTGATCCGGGCTTTTCATTGTGCATCTCAGCATCAGGAGAAGAATTAAGCCTTTTGAATTAAACTCGGGTTTTTACTTTAAATGTATTTATTCTATTTGTTGGTGCATTGAAATGTTGACGTGTAAAATACACGGAGATGAGTTTGACACATTTATACAAAGAAAACCAAAACATAGCTAAGAAGAAGAAGACATACATTTAACTTAGGGATAAGGAATGGAAGAAAGAACTTAAAGGACAGTAAATAAGAGAGAAAAGGGAACCAAGTGTCATTCCAGCGACCAAGTAGCAACACTGGAAATATGAAGTAAATGTTTTCTGTATGACAGTTGTCATTTTAAGAGCTTTTTAGATCCGAGTTCAATCAGAAGATGTTTTTAAGTTGAGATTAAAGTAGATTCAAGTTTTCCTTGAAATTGAAAGACTCACAAACTTTTACCTGTGAAGCTAAAAGCCACAACCTGCTGCCGTCTCTCTCTCCGCTGTGCTGTGGCAGGCAGAGCCAGCCAGTCTATCCTGCCCTGTCCCCCTGTGGATTCAGGCAGCCCTACTCCTCCAATCTCCCCAGCGCCTCGTCCTACTCCAGGTACCGCAGCCGGCTGGCTGGACCGAGCCGGGAAAAAAGACACAAAAGCGATGCCACGCATCTTCGTCAAACTCCTGTTTATAGCACATTTCACATGCCTGAGCAGGAGTTTTCCATTCGCTGTGGCAAACTCATGTTCGGCCCCTCCGGCAGATAAAAGTCCAGTTGGAGCCAGTGTGCTATAAACAGGACAAACAAGCTGAGTCGAGCCAAACCGAGCTGAGCCGAGCTAAAAGCTGCTACACACCATTAGGACAAGTGCTATTCTCTGTACTGCCGCCTTTAAGCTTTGTTTTCTTTGTTTGTTTGTGTGTTCCTGAGCATCGACCATCACAGGGAAACGAAAATTGAAAAAATACACAAAATATTAAGGATCTGCCAGTGGGTTTGAGAGCTACGACCTTTACTCTTCTTTTCTTTTCTTCTTTAAAATACATTTGACTCATTGGAACCTGAACGTCTGTTCAAGATCCCCGTGCACACGCAGACGCACACACACAGACGCACAGACGCAGACGCACACAGGCAGACGCACACACGCAGACGCACACACGCAGACACACACACGCAGACGCACACACGTAGACACACAGACGCAGACACGCACAGACGCACACACGCAGACACGCAGACGCACACACGTAGACACACAGACGCAGACACGCACAGACGCACACACGCAGACACGCAGACGCACACACGCAGACACACAGACGCAGACACACACAGACGCACACACGCAGACACACACAGACGCACACACGCAGACGCACACACGCAGACGCACACGCACACAGACTCACACACGCAGACGCACACAGGCAGACGCACACACGCAGACGCACAGATGCACAGACGCACACACACACAGACGCGCAGACGCACACACAGACGCGCAGACGCACACACACAGACGCACACACAAAGTGTAAGTCGCTGCTTGCAACACGTGAATGCTTTCTCCTCGTCAACCATTTATCCAACCTTTCATATGGTTTGTTTTAGACTGATAAGTGGGGTTTCTGCACAGCAAATGCCAAAATGTTTCAATTTGAAGCTAATGTTAACCCAAAAAAAATCCAACATGAAAAACTGGGGTTTAACCTGCATTCAGCTGGGAACATCTGCATCTGTAGTCTCTCGTTTCAGAGCTGGATGCATCACCCAACCTGCATGTCTCTATTATTGCCTTTTTTGGTGGCACCTGAGCTGTCAACTGCACTAAATCCCACTTTGTAAGTGCTGACCGCACGTGAAAGCTAAAACAAACAATGTGCTGAGATTGGATGTTCATTCAGCTGCTGGAAGCTACCGGTGAGCTGATGCTCACGGCTGCTTCCTTGTCAGTCTGTTTCGACACTCTTATCCTCAACACACATAAAGCATCTGAGAAGCTGATGGACAAAAGAAGAAAAATCCTCCAGTGGGTAACGAGTGCACTGACTGGGATGTAAAGAAAGTTTTCTTTAAATTCCAACTCTCTCTTGGTAATTCTTGGGCTCCCTCTAGTGGTGACAAATTGTAACATCACTGCTGAACACAAAACGTTTTAATCTCAGTGACTGTCGTGAACACCAGCCAACAGTCTTATGTTCTTTCGTTTAAGCTTTTCTCGTCTCAGTCACTCATCCTATCTGTCCACTAAGGCTTACATTCAGTATTTAGTCTTGTTAAATTGCTGTTGGAAGTTTGATTTTCATCAGTTTGAACACAACAGAAAACAGCTTTGTTCTCTGTGACCAAGTGACGTAAAATCCCTTTTAGACATCAGATGTTCATCCAGTAGGCTTTTCATGCTTTCAGGCTAATTGCTTACCCAGATCTCACGCTCCTGCTTTGTCGCTAACCGTCCACTCTGCTGCTGACTCAGTGCGTCTCTCTAAATTCCCTCCTTTGTCACTGTCTCCTCTTTCTCTTTGTATTTTTTCCCTCCACCAGGTTCCCTCACTCTCTGATGCTCGGACCATCAGGCATGCATCCTACAGGGATCCCCCACCCAGCTATTGTGCCTCCTTCAGGCAAACAGGAGCACGAACAGTATGACAGGGGCATGTACGTGTAAGTATCCTCCACCCTTCGTGCCGTGCTTGCTTTCATCACAGCCTTGGAGCTCAATCCAGTTTCGTTTCTGCATTAAACCTGTTTGAATCTTCACCCTTATGGCAGTAAATATCAGCATTTTTATTGTTGAACTTCAGGACAGTGAAAAGCTAAAAAGAAAGATCTCGTACCATGTCAGGTGGACATTAAGGGATATTGCTACACCCGTCCTCTTCTTCCTCCTTCAGGAAGCCGCAGGTGGAGGCGAAGCGGGAGAAGGAGCCCAAGAAACCGGTCATCAAGAAACCCCTGAACGCTTTCATGCTGTACATGAAGGAAATGAGGGCGAAGGTCATCGCCGAGTGCACGTTAAAGGAGAGCGCTGCCATCAATCAGATTCTGGGACGAAGGGTGAGGGATGCACGCTTGCTTGCATGCTGAAACTAATCCTGTTTCCAGGTCAGCCTGTCGTTTCACACATGAGCAACATGAGAGGAGCGTGGTGAGGTGAACCAAAGCTACTGAGATCACCCCAATCTGGCCCGTAGGAGCGGGTTCCGAAAACTAAACCGTCTCTTGTCTCTGTCTTTTCTTTAAAAGAGAGTGTAAAGACAACTGAGTTGAACTGAGGCATCAGGTTTTATTTCTCCTGGAGCACGTCGCGCTGCTTTAGTGATGAATATGTGTATAAGTGTTGATGAGGTTTTCCCTGCTGTCTGTGTGTGTGCAGTGGCATGCTCTGACCCGGGAGGAACAGGCCAAGTACTACGAGTTGGCCAGAAAGGAAAGACAACTGCACATGCAGCTCTACCCAACATGGTCTGCTCGGGACAACTACGTAAGTTCTCCTCTCCCTCCTCCCCTTCGTCTCCTCCTTTTTTTCCCCATGCTCCAAACAGCTACGATATGAATGTTTTCAAAATGAGGAGCTGGTTACAGAAGCATTATCAGGAAAATGTTAAAGACGCTTCCACATTGCAACCTAAAGTCATGCATTTAATATCTGTGGGCTGTGGTCGAAACGATCGCTAGATCTCTTGAGTAAAAGACGTCACTTGGTTGCTACGGTTACAGTGAGCTTGTAGCAACAAACAAATCTTATCTAGTAGAAGATTGTTACGTATTAGTGTTGTGTGATGTTGCTATTACTTTATGAAATGTGTTTGATTTGAATTTTTCAGTATACTTAAATAAAAGCAGGTTTCCCCCAAAATAAAGAATAAGATATTATTGAGAGCTGTTTATACTTTGGCAAGTTATTCGATTATCTTGTACAATATTTATGACAGTGACTTTAAGTAGCTCCTGTAAGCTAAGAGCTACATTTGAAAAAGTTCTGAAAGCTGTGAAATATCGTTGAAACTATTTGATGAAATAAACATCTGGTGTGATTCCCTGTAAATAAAACCAGGGTGAAAAGAAAAGAAATAAAAGCACATTTTCAGTTTTTCTCGCCTCAGAGCTGAATAAATTTCTTACTCATTGACTAATATGTCAACAAGCAGCATGATTACCGGCTCCCAGGCCTGTTAATGAAAAGTGATAGAACGTTAGGACACACAAACCCGTGTGGTGCATGCGTTTTAGTCGAATGTTTTGGGGATGTGCTCAATCTAGGCTGCTGTGTGCCTCTCACTTCTCAGTTTGCTGTTGAACTCTTGCAGGAGGCGGGCCTTAGCGGGGTCGCAGGGGAAAAGAGTAAAGCTGATTGGGTAGGGATACGTCTTATGGTGGATTTATACCTCTGTGGTGGAAAAAATGAGTGTGTGAGGAGCTGCATGAAAGGGGTTGTGGGTATCTCTGTGCAAAGTTTTGCATGCACCTTCCAAAAAAAATCTTAATGACTCACACGCTCCAAGCCTCACGAACAGCATGTAAGCAGCGGCCGCCGCACGAGCAGATCCAATTGGTCAGTTATGGAGACATTTCACAGAGTCTTGAACTTATTCGCCATTAAACACTGCATTACACAGAGGTATAAATCAGCCCGTTTTGCTCAACTAACAGAGAGCAGGGCTGCATGGCTGGCCTCACTGCCTCAGTTTATCTACCTGGTATCCCTTTAAAAACACTTCTTTTCTTGTATTGGTAAAGCAAAACAACTTTACCACATAGTTTATGAGGAAAGATATGGTGGTAAATAGTCATCATGAGCTTAAGGCTGAGATAGAGGATGCTGTGTAGTTGATTGATAACCTGTTTATGCTTTTCTCTGTTGCATTATTTACTCCTCTTTATGTGACTGAGCTGAACTACATATGCAGGCAGGCATGGACTGTGGTTTATAACACACACAAAACACCTGAAGAATGCACACCGCTCCGGTTTTTTTCTGTTTTACACCAAGCTCGAGGTGAACTTCGTCACCAAAGTTCGTTGCTAAGAGAGCAAAATAGGAGATAATCAAAGAGCCCGTGTAATGCTGATATTTACACCTGCATTCAGGGTGTCAGGGCTGGACGTGAAATGTCGTCTGGTGCAGTTGAAGAAGGCTCTACATCACTGCTCAACCTCCTTTGATTTAAGAAAAGAAAAAAAAGGCGGTGGACCTACAAGCATAACAGGAAGAGAGGCTCCTCGTCTCGCCCCCGCACCTGGAGAGGGTTTCTCCTCCAAGTCACTGAATAAAATAAAACCTGCATATAGGCTAGTGTATGCATACACACACACACACACTCACACACATACCCACAGACAAGAGAAGCTTCATTTGCAAGAGGAGTTGTTGTAACCACATAGACAATGCTGACAGCGAGCCGAGGAGGGCAGACATTGAAGCGTAGGCGGCAGATTTCTGTACCCACATCCTTCATCTCACCCAAATATGAGGGCTCAGTTCACCATCACCGGATCTGTGTGTACAGCTCTGATGTTTACCTCAACAGTTGCACATTACAATCAGCCTGCAGACACTGCGACACATGGACAGAAATATGAAAACAAGATTTTTTTTTGGATGTGAGGTGAACCAAAAGCCTTTTGAAAGAGGTTTTTTTGGACCATCTCAGATTTCCTTTTTTAACAGTTAACATTCACGGGAGTGTGCTCAAGGTTTTGCATGAACAGAGTGTACAGAGACTGAATTAATACAGAGTATTTTTTCTTGTTTCTCTTTCCTGCTTTTGTCTTGCTTTATTAAGGCATCGCCTGACCTGGTTGCTGTTTACTTCCAACTTTTCATATTTCAATCTCTTGGTTTTGAAAATGGATTTACATGTCAGAAACCTCAAAAAGTGCAAATTTTCTGTTGAATACAGACAACAGTTTGGGACTTTTCATTACGCACAATGTCAGTTCTAGAGAGTCATTTTGCCAGCCAGTCAAGATATTTGACATATGTATATGTATGAGAGAGCAGCTATGCTAGCAAAGTCCCATTATTTATACCAAAAGGACTAATCTGAGTGTGTTACCCAGCTGGAAACAAACCAAATTAACTGGATTTATCAGCAAAAATCTGATCATTTCCAGCCCCGGTGGAGAATTGATGACAGAGTAGTTATTTCCACAGCTGAGCCAGACTCATTTCATTGAGTTGGGGCTGTTTGTTTGTTTCTCCCACAGGGCAAGAAGAAGAGGAGAAAAAGGGAGAAGCAGCAGGACTCCAACACAGGTAAACATACAAGTATCTGTCTGCAGACAAATGGCCGATGGATGCCAAACCCCTTGTGTTTCAAAGAATTCAGTTGAGTTCAAAATTTGCGTTGGCGCTCTGAGGCAGCGGCAGTGTCTTTGAGGCAGGATGTGCCTCTAACGTCAAACCTTCCACCCACTCTGCTTTCCATATAACCTGAATTGTAGACGTTGTAATCCCACTGTGCAAAAAATGTGCTGCTCCAAGTTTAAGGTGTCAGATCATCGCGGCAGAGTCTTAGAGGCTTTATGTGCTCATATCTGTCTGTGTTTGATGGAACGTTTTTCTCAGACTGTCTGAAACACTTTTGTTGGTTGTCCAGGTTATTTAAGTCACTCATTGGCACAATAGCAGCCCAGTGGCTGGTTTGACTTTTGTCAAACAGCAGATGAGCAGCGACCTCGCACTCCTTCATTCATCCGACCTGTTAGAGAGGACAGGGCCTTAAAGAGACAGCAGCTAAAACAGACAGAGGTGCTTCAGCTGTAAAAGAGAGGAAAATGCTGCACATTAACGTTACCAAGTGTAAGCCTGAAATGAGTGACTGAATAAGAACAATATGGGCTCTTTAATTACCAGCTGAATTTTGAAAATGTATTTCTGGATTCTCTCCGTGCAAAACTTTCTCCAACCCCAATTCCAAAAAAGCTGGGACGTGACGTGAAATGAAGGTAAAAACCGAATGCAGTGCGGAGCAAACATCGTAAGCCGATATTTTATTCCCACGAGAGCAAAGAAAACAAACGTGAGACTTTTCGTGCTTTCATGAAAGATAGTCAGCGGGTCAGTAACGTGATGCTATAAAAAGAGCACCTCAGAGAGGGACAAATTCTGAATGATAGACCTCAACATGAAATTGGGAAGACTTTGAATATTCCATCATCTACAGAACATAACGTCATGAAAAGATTCAGAGAATTCAGTATGTTCTGTAGTCTCTGTAATCATTGGTGCCTCATTCTTCGGACTAAAGAGGAGAGAGACCCTCCGGCTGGTTGTCAACGCTCACTTCAAAAGCCTGCATCTCTGATGGTACGGGTGCATCAGTGCCTGTAACTGTCAACTGGCACATCTGGAAAGATGTTTCAGAGCGACATATGTTCCCAATCAGATGACGTCCTTTGTCAGGGAAGTCTTTGCACATTTCAGCAAGACCACTCACTGCATCTGTCACAGCAGTATGGCTCATAGTAGAAGACTCCGGGAACTGGGCCGGCCTGCCTGCGGTCCAGGCCTTTCCATTAGTGAAAGCAAATCATGTTGAGCTGCCAGAATCCTCTATCAGGCAAGAATGGGACAGCTTTGCTCTCCCTAAGGTCCGGCAGCTGCGCTCCTCAGTTCCCAGATGTTTACAGATGTTGTTAGAAGAAGAGGGGATGTTACACACTGCCATCCAGTTCAAGATGAGCGAATATTGTTTCCCGACATAGTAAAATCATTGGGCTCTACTGTCAGGGACATATATTCCTCTGATTGATGTTTCTTTAATCGCTGCATTTAGTTTCGGCCTACATTTTACTCGGCATCCTGACTTTGCTGGAATTGTGGTTGCGTTTCACAGCACGGCTGCCCTCTCGCTCTGTATTTCTCTGTCTCGGCGGCCTTTCTGCTGGTTGTTGACGGGGCATTGTGCAGTAACATTCCACTAACGTTTTACCTGATGCCTCTCTCTGATCAGACAGCTCAGCTGGTGCTTTTTCCTGCCCTGACGAGCTCTCGTTTCTCTCTTCTTCTGTCCGTGTCCTGCTCCTCTAACCTTTGTCCTCTGCCTCTGCTCCTGTCTGTTTTTGCTTCTCCTCCTTCCTGTTTTTGTGCATGCTGCGCACCGGGCTCAGACCCGGGCTCTCCTAAGAAATGCCGGGCTCGCTTCGGCCTCAACCAACAAACGGACTGGTGCGGTCCCTGCAGGTGTGTACCGAACATCCACCCCACCCACCTCACTGAACCGCGCTGCTGCTGCTGCTGCTGTCGCTGCTGTCCCACAACTCATTGTCTCCCCCGTTTAACTGTCTGCTCATCAGTGCATCACTTCTGTCTGATCCGCTCTTACTTATTCATCACCTCTCAAAGCTGTCAGGGAGCTTGTTATCATCTCTTCAGCCTTCAAGCCCACAAGACACTCCAACTTTAGCTTCTGCCTCTTTTCTTTTGTCATGACTCACTGATTGAGCTCACAAAGCAAAGTCTGTCTCCAAAGATCATGTCCTGAGCTCTGCATGCCCCACTGTCACTAACCTGCTGCTTCGCAGATCGAAGCTTTAAACCCGTACGGTATGCGGTTGTGTAGCGGCAGAAACGGGAATTCAGCTTTTGTAGAAGTTACAAAGGAAGGGAGGAAGTAAAACATGGGGAACAGGGAATACCACTCAACCCCAAAGCTTTAGTGCCTGTCAGAGAGACATACCCACATGTCAGAGGAGTGCTTTTAAATGTCATTCAGACACTGAACCTTTCGTTTCTCCACACGTGTTCTGTCTGCTGAAACCTACAGCTACTCCCTGTGATCGCCTCATACATAGGAAGTGAGACGTGAACCTCCTCGGCATTTTTTTGGTGTGAGTGGGGAACGACGTTTGCTTTTTACAGCAAACACACGCAGCCGTGGTGTAGAATAGCTAAAAATCCTCTGAGGGTACCTTAAAGTCTAATATTTCATCTTTTCAAGTGAAGATCACTGTAGCGTTGCGTGTGTCAGCTGTCTTGAGTTGAAAATAAAGCACAGCATAAGTTTTTGTTTTTGGTTGTTTTGTTCAGTTCTCAGATATTAAAGGAAAGCAGATTGTTTTAGATTTGTTTAGTGATCGCTTGCTCTTGCTTTGTGTCATATGTGAAATCTGCACCTTATTTAGGATTTGTCTTTTGTTTCTTGATGACGCTGAAAAAGCCTGTTGCCTGAGTTTAGATCCCTTTAGATGTTCTCCGTGGCCCTTGGAAGAGAGTGAAGTTCTCCTCAGCAGAAGCTGGGAACACTTACTGCAGCTCATTTCCTGCCACAGCACTAATCCACATGGGTTTTTTTCTTCACGTTGTCTCACTTCTGCGTCAGCCTCAGTCTTCCCTCTCTGAGGGAAGCAGGAGAAGTGGTAACAGCATTGTGTCAGCCTCTCCGTTTCACTCACAGCAGGATCTACAGTACGCGACAGTCGAGGCTTCGCTGCAGGAGTCAGGAATCTGTGCGGTTCTGCAGAAAAAAAAAGCTTCTGCCACCACAGCCCTGCAGCAACCCCGCCGTCTTCCCCACTATCACGTCATGGAAATCTAAGTGTGTGAGTGTGTGAGTGTGTGTCGGTTTGAGAGAACAAAGGGGGCTGAATGTGGTTTAAATCCTTATCACCACAGCCCTACACACACACATATGCTCCCTGCTGCACTGCATTTTGACGGCGTTCTCATGCCCATCTGCTTTCAACTTTCTCCATTCATGCGATGTGGTAACGGGCGCCTTTTGATGGTGAACTCTGACATTTAGAAATCACTTTCTATTGCACTCTTCCTCCCTTTCTCTCCCTCTGTCTAAATATGGCCTCGCGCCTTTCCTTGCGGTTAAACCTGGTGACTCATATCATATTCTGGTAATGATCATGGGATCCTGTTAACTACTTTGATGCTGCACTCAGCGGCACACAGCTCTGCTTTTAAGTGTAACACCTCAGAGAGCACAGCAGGCCACCGCTGCTGCCCCATTAGAGCCTGTGTTGGCTCCTCCGAACAGGGGGCAGTTAAAGCTGCGTTCGTGGTGCTTTTCTTGTGGGAAACTCTGAGGCTCTTTGTGTTGAGTGGTCTCACGTTAAGGTGTTGAGCGCCGATGGCACAGGATTAAAAACACAAAGTTTAAAGATGATGTAATCTTCTAAACTCGTGAAACTAAAGCTGATGTATTTTTGATGATATAAATTCGATTTTCTGATTGTGCCGCTGCTCGTGGACACTTTTTGAAGCAGTGGGGAGTTTTTTTCATCCCATTTGTCCTGCAGACGCGTCCGGTTTGCTTTTCACCCTCAGCTTTTTTATGTCTTCAGCAGAATTAGCTGGTGCTTGACTGAACGAATCCTTCCTTCTGCCGGTGAAATGCTTCCTGTCTGAGAAAGCAACACAAGCCCACAGCATGATCAGTCCAGTCCCCTGCTTAACAACTGGGGAGAGGTTCAGAGCCCTTTTTTTCTCTCCAGACACACTTTTGACTTGTCTTGAAAATGCATCAGGCTTGCTCTGACGTTCATTTGGAAACTTGATTTTGAAGTTTACGTCTGAATACTGTATCTCAGGCATATGTGTTTCCTTTCTAACAATTCTGTGAGCAGCTCGCAGAATGTTTTCTTTTTTTGTTGTTATTTTATTCCTTTGAGAAGTTCATCGTGTTTTCACGTTGGTGGAAAAAGATTAAGAAGTAAAAAGGATTTGCAAAGCTTGGCATCTTATGGTGTTCTTAGATAAAGACTGAAAACAAACCATAGTTCTAGGAATCTGGTTGAGTCCTGATAGGTTGGTAGAAATGATCCCAGGGGTGCCCAGACTTCCTCAACCAAAATTACTGGTGCATTGGTTTTGCAGGTGAGCGGTATTCCCAGCCCTCAGCTAATACTTTATCAATAGTTAGCTTAGCTGAGCATGATGGCAGTAAGTTGGGTTAAACAAAGTTTCCTTTAAGCGGTCTAGTGTTCGTTATTTTCCGGTTCTTGCACAGATTTAGCACAGAAGCAGTAATACGGAGGATTTGTTAAGAGCAGAGGAGTTTCTGTTCATATCCAGGTGTGCCCAGCTTGACTCTAACACTCCTGTTTGTGACCATTTGTTTCCATGTTCATTGAACTCACTGTGAATGTTGCATCTTCACTGACGCCTGCTGACGTTTACCATCCACACTTTATTCACAGATAACTCTCTCTGACTGTTCCTAGGAGGAAAAAGAAGTGCATTCGCTACCTTCAAGGAGGAGGCTGCCCCAGCCCAACTTCTTCAGATCTAAGTGCTATAGACTCTCCCCCCTCCCCTTCTCCTGCCCACCACCACATCTACCAGCACCCACCCTCCCGGGGCTGCTCCCCACCACCCATTTCCCCCTTAACACGCCTTCCCTTGTCTCCACACACGCGCTCACACACACGCTTCCCCCCGGAGCAGTCTGCCGGCAAGCGCGGCGACCTCCACCAGCCCGCGGCCAAACACGCCCACACACACCTGGAACTGGCCGGCAAGCAGACGCACTGCTCGACGGCGCTGTCGGCCGCCAAGGTGGCAGGACTGTCTCTCAAAGTGCTAACAGAGACTCAGTGATCGCTGTGGTCTGTTCACGTCACTTCCTCCAGAGCCATGAAGATCATCTCCATCACCTGCCTTCAGTCGCATATTTTAAATTGTTAAATGTTGTTCCTCTGTTTAATATTATGGTAGTCCACGTTGCTTCTCTCTTCCAAAGGCTGGATCCTCCAAAAGTCTTCATTTCTGCTCCAGATCCATCATCAACAAAATATCTTTCTTCCTCACAACCATCCTTAAACAAGCCTCATGTCTCAAAAGTGTTGCACCAGGTCATATTTAACAGATTACCATTAGCTCCTGATGTGTTTTGGAGGAGGACATGAGGTCCTCTGAAGGATCCAGCCTCTGAAAACCAGTCAGCTCCACCACGCCACACAGTCCTGATTACAGGAAGTAAAAGTAATGCACACAACAAAGTAATCTGTGCTTCTTTGGCTCTGACGGCTCGAACTCGACTGCACTGATCAGTTCCTGCCTCGGGGATAGTTCTGCCTTTACAGCGTTTTTTTTTACCGTTTTTACAGCCAACTCCATGACAATCAGCTGTAGCTCTTACTGAAACCAAGCAAATCAACACATTTCTGAGAAGAGGCACAGATCAGTTTTGTATCCTCTGTCCACTTTTCCTCCCATTTCAGTGTCCATGACAACCCACAGGCTCTTCCTCCTTTAAATAGGAGCTTGCAGCTTTCATCCGTCGCTGTAACTCAGACCCAACCATTCAATCATGTGGGGGGGGGGCCTCAGATTCCAAGAGGGATGGTTTGTTTTTGGGTTTTTTTTGTTTATTTCTTTCAGCTGTCATTTCACAAATAGCCTGACTTCAGTTTCATTTCACTTTTTTTTTTCATAACTACCTGTGCAGCTTATTTGAAAAGAAGAATTATATATATTTACAACAGGTAAAGAGAATTTACTTCTTTTAGGCACTTGCGGGCTGTCAAACTCCAGCTTCAACCCTTACTGTTACATTTCCTGTATGGTTCTCATGTCATTTTTAAGGTCAGACGTTTTGCTCACAGAGGAAAAAAAGAGCGTGTTTTTGTTTGTTTTGTTTTTTTAAAGTCTCTCGGCATTTATTCCTTTTGACAAATCTGCAGATCTGCAAACTAAATCTACGACCAAATAGGTACTATTATTATATTACATTGTAAAGTTTTATATTATAATTGAACTTTTGTATGTTTTTATGAAAAACTGAAAATAACTATGACTTAAAAACAAAAAAAAACCTTATTTTTGTTCCCAGTGTTTCTGAAAGCAGCATTTTGTGTTTGTCCTTTTTGTGCAGAAGTGTCACTGCGGCAGCATTCAAACTATATCTTGTGCTCATCAGTCTGTGCATGTTCCAACCTAAATGTAACATTTTGAGTTAAAAAGAAAAGAAAAAAGGCGGCTTTCATTAATCTGCAGCTCCCAGCTTCAATCTCCGCTTATGGCTGTGGATAATGTCGGCTGGCTGCATGTACCGTCTCCCTCCAGCGGGGGGAGCTCTTGTGCTAGAAATATCTTGTTTTCGCCGGATGTTCGAGTCAGCGAGAGAAACACCTCGAAGGTATCTGTATTTTTACGCCTTGAACTCCTGATGTATTACTCGTGTTTTTTTTTTTCTTTTCTATTTCTATGCCTTGAACTCCTGGTGTATTTCTCGTGTTTTTGTTTGATGTAATAAAGTGTTTGGAATATCTCGTCTATGCAAATCTGATAGATCAAATGACCCTGAGGAGGTCCTGCAGCTGGCAGCGTCAGAGCAGAAATGACACACACCGTCCGTTCAATAGGTTTTATTTATTCCTTCAGTGGGTTTGATCATCCCAAAAACCAGCGCCAGAGCTCAGCTAATAGAAGTTTCCAATTCAACACATGAATTAGGAATGAGTTGCCCGAGGCTGTGTGGCGGGACATTAAGCAAAAAACATGTTTCCACCTCAAACTTCACTTTACCCCCATTAACAGCTCCTCCTCAAAATGGTTTCACAAAACTGATGCATTTACAGATCAAAAATAACATTCACCCTTGCTTTTCAATAGTCAAAAAAGTCATTTTATTTCATTCATTTAACCTAAAAGAAAACAAACATGTCCAGTAAAAAAAGACAACCAGAGCAATTAATGACAGGGGGGAACCTGAAGGGACTGTTTTCAATTTGTTTCTAAGGTCACAAAGCCATGAAACCGGAACTATTTGATGCCAATACAAGAGTGAAAAGAGTCGCAAGCATCTTAGCTTTAAATTAATGACACCACACAGGCAAGTTAAAATGTTCATGCTATTATTGGTATACAGAAATAAGGGGGGTGGGGGTCGGGGGCCCTAAATATACTAAATGTAAATATAAACAAGTATGAACAATGCCAGTGCAACCAGTTAAGAGGGGACAATCCTTTTCAGTGTGGTAGTGTTGGCAGGATCTTCCCCTTTATTTCTCTTCACACCACTGGTTCTCTTTGCGTACCTGTGGACAAAATATGTTGTAAACTAGTTACCCAACAAACTGATAAGTTCAAGTTAACTCTGAAAAAAGGTTTCATTTTACCTTTAGCATCCCCCACAAGCAATATATTATTATGTGATATCTTAAATAAGACAGGTGATGGATGGAATAAATACCTGGGCTTCCTCCTCCTCTGTGAAATCATTTTTGATGTTGAAAGTCTTCCTGATCTCCTCTGGGGTTTTGCCTTTGATCATGTTGGCCACGGTCTTGCAGGTGACATCTAACAGTCCTTTGATGTCCAAATAGTTGGCAGCCTAAACAGAAAAACAGTGGCATAATGGGAGGGATGGGGCGAGAGAGTGCATGGACTAACTAGATCCCTTAGAAACCCCTGCATGACTAATTAAGGCCAACTACATGATGGGTCCCATCAGTGTTAATTCTAAGGGACTGCAGGAGAAAGAACATCCCCGGTTCTGCAACTTGCATCTAAATAAACGTCAACACAAGACCAAAGCTGAGCGGTTTGGTCACAATGCACAGACCAAACACAGCATATCAGCACAAACACCTCACACCAACTGTCAAGCACCATGGTGGAGGCTGATGCTATCTGGGCTCGTTCTGCAGCCACACAGCCTGGACACCTGACTGTCACCGAGTCCACCACGAACTCCTCTGGATACCAAAGTATTCTAGAGTCAAATGTGAGGCCATCTGTCCCACAGCTAAAGCTTGAAACAGGACAGTGATCCCCAAATGAAGGGCTACTGCAGGGCCTTAAGAGAGCTGCAAACCTCAATGAACTGAAGCAACAGTGAGAAGAAGTTCCTCCACACTGACAACGAGACTTTTTCCATTACCAGAAGCTGCTGCTGAAGGTGCTTCTACGAGCTGTTGGCTCGTGGGATGGTCACTTAGTTTTTTGTTAAATAAATAATGATGCAGTGCAACGTGTCAGTGTTGTTTGACTATCAAATAGGATTCTGCAAAATAATCATAATGTAGTGACTGATTTAAACTGTACAGGAGACTCCAAACCCAGATCCTGTCATTTGCTGATCATCTTGTGTTCCTTCTCATTTAGCACATGCAGCACCTGCTGAGCTTATCTGAAACCCCCCCACCTTTCCAGCATCCTCTAGTTTTATGCTCGTAAACAAATTACAACAGTCGGGAGTGGGGTTAATCATCTCAAGTTATTGACACCGACTTGTGTTTCACATCCTGGAAGCCCACACATGTACCAACACCAGCACTGCTCGGGTTACCACTCACATGACCTGCCTGGTTTACCTTCACATCCTGCCTAATTCCATTCAAGTATGGGGGTCGCTGTTGTTTCACACCTCCAGAACAGTCTTTGCAAATCCCTGTCACTTTAATATGAGCCACCCAAACCACAAACCTTCCAGCTGTTGCTAAGCAACATTTGTGTTGCTGTTAACCAAAATGCAAACACTCTGTGCTTCAGCCACTCGGGGACATAAACAGACCACAGGAAAGGAAAGTCGCAGAACAAAGGCATGCTAAGCTTTCCGAGTTTATGACTAAATGTACCCAAGAGAGAACACCTGGACTGACAGCTCCAGATGACGGCGAAAGAAAGAATTCTAATTATAGAATACAACAAGGAATGTGTTTATGTTCGGCAAGTTAGCAACTCCTTGCACTCCCTTGGATACATAGTTAACAAGCTAATGAGTTCATTTTGGATCTCAAGTCTTCAGAGCCAGTTCTACAACAACAAGCAACAGCAGACATCCCCAAAAAACATCTGTGAGAACTATCTGCAAGATGAGTGGACAAAACACTTTAAATGGTCAGCTTATTGTCTTTATGTGGCAGCGGAGGTGAGCAAAGGTATAAAAAGGTTCCTGTATTCAGAGTATAATAGCTCTGGTTTGTGTTTCCATGCAGCACTGAGGCACCCGAGAGACTTATCGCTTTAAAAAGCTGTGAATGAAATGGAAGTGCACGGGCTAGTTTCTCTACAGATCAATCAGAAGACAATACACTTTAACATTTGAACTCTCACTCTGTTTTTAAGGACAAACAGCTCTGTAGGATGTCTACCAAATAACCAAATGTAGATCGTAGGGTTAATTAACCATCTTCATTGTTGTTAAAGGCTTGATGACATTAAGAACAACGTTATACAGTTTGTTTTGTACTTTAAGGAAGTTGAGGTTTGGTATGCAACACTCGCTTAAGGTTAGTGCCAACCTCCATGGAACTGATGCAACCAAAAGCATAGTAAATATGAGGAACGACTACATTAACATGTATTTACCAGAATGAGTTCAAACAAGGTGCCTTGGTCCACTTTGAGGAACTCCTGGTCCCATACAGGAATGTCATCCGTCCTCTTCTCCTTGTTCTCATCGTCCTCAGGAGGAGGAGGGTCATCTTTGTGATGAGTGCACCACTGGATCACCTGAAGGAAAGCACATGCAACACTTCAGCAGAGGTAGCCAAGTACCTGTAGCATATAAACCTTATGTCCCCTTTAAGAGAGTCCACGTTTTTGCTAATTATCCTGCAGGTTGTGTTGTCCCCCACAAAATATACACAACGAAGTATAGCTGGTGTGAAGAAGTAATCCACTAAGAAGGTAATCTGTAACTGACTGCTATACTTGATTGAACGTTTTTAATCGACACAGGACCTCTTACATTTATGGCTTTGTTGACTTTCAGTAGTATGCTATGATGCATAGAGAGTTTCCCAGACACAGAAATACACAAACACAGCTGCTGTGACGTCACACAAGGACATCAAGGTTTCATGACTAGATCCTTGGTCAGGGATTGGAACGGAGCCAAAAAGTAAATGAATAATAAAAACAAGTCCTCAAACGGGTCCTCGCAGCCTTCTGCTCATACACACAAACAGAAGAATACAGTAGGGGCAAAAGGAAACAAATAAGTTTGACTTCACTCATTTAGATGATGGAGCATGAAACCTTAACTCAATTAGATGGTTTTCAATAAGTTGACCATTTTTGGGTTATGGTCTGATTTTGGCATCTTATTCAGCTTTTTTTTTCCAATGAAAACAGTCCATTGAGCTTCTTCAATAGTGGACTGAAACTGAGATGCAGTTCAAAAGAGACACCACGGCAGCTGCAGCTTATTCTCAGATCCCCAGTCAAATATTAAAAATTCAGAAAGCTGTACTTATGAGAAATTATGATATACTGCAATGTTGTTCTTTCCTACTGAAGTATCTTACAGGGTTGTCATCTGGGACAAAACAGAACTTACTGGATGTAACTCGAGTTTTAGGAGTACACTCTGCCACAGGATTTAATCACTATGAATTGGGGGGTGTACCCGGTTCACAATATCGGCATCTACATGCTTATCTAAATGTAAAAAAGTATTACAAAAATAGTAAAACCTATACATAATTTGTATGTGACAAATTTCATTTTGAAGATTTTTTTTTCCTTCTGAAAATACAGTAAATAATGTAAATCGACATCCTAACCTTCCTTGCTAAAGAAAGCAGATGAACACCCTGGCAACTGCAGTAAGATTCAAGAAAAAGGTAGCATCATTACAACGGTCACCTGAGACTTAGGTTTATCAAGTTAGCATTTAAGCTGTACCTTCTTGAGGATTGCAGCGTTCACATTAGGGAGGGGAACCGGGTCATCGTCACCTTCATCATCCATGCCCAAATCTGTCAAATAATGATTTAAGATTCAGCACCACAAGACATTGCATGTATTTATCAAAAAAATATTTAGATTCAATTGCATTAGGATCCTTGAAAACAGACGTTGAGCGGGTTCCAAAAAGTTTGGTATGATTTGAAAGTTGTACCTTCCAACATGGTCTTGATGGTGACGGACTGTTTGGCTATCTCAACGTCAACCTCGAAGATTTCCCCATCAGAGCTCTGTAGTTTTATCGTGGGCATTATCTGTAATAAACAACACAATTCATGTTACACATTGACGGGTAGTTCCAGGTCAACAAAGAGAACACACGCATTACCAACTCACTTGTTATGCTACGTTGGGTAGCAAACAAGAAGCTAATTTTGGCTAATACTGACGTAGTAGCTACCGGCGGTTGGATTACCTGTTACAGTCCCTGTCTACAGTACATGTCATTAACAGAAGTCTAAGACAGTAACAGTAAAGATGTGCAAATCTAAACGTTGTCTGTGTGTACAAACTATGTGGTCTGTGACATTTCCTACCTGCATCACTTTGCTAGACAAGCGATAATGTTACATCCAGGCTAACTATGACACGGGCAAAACGACGACAATAAGGTCAAGTAGCTAGCTTGCAATTTTCTCCTTAATGTATAGAATACATAAGAAATGTTTTTTTCAAGACAGTTCGATTGTATTGTGGAATGCTAATCACTATTCCAGTACACAATGCTTAGCTACCATTGCCCCGTTCTAGCATCGCAGCTAACGTTACTATAGCGCTGTGCTATGTCCGCGAGGCCTTTTAGCATCCACTTCGAGGCAACCGAATTTAGCATTAAATCGAAATGCAAGTCTAAAGACGTATAAATGTGAACTAAAATTTCAAAAAGTATTCTAGCAGTGCAAAGCTACGTACCGTTAATGTTTTGACGCAAATCCAGAGGTAAATTTCCTCTGTAGTTAGCAGCAAGGCCTGACAGACGTGTGGATCCCGACAGCGACTGGAAGTCTCTGGATCAACCTCCTGGTGAGCCTACTGCCGCCCTCAGGTTGATGGGCGTATTGTTCGTTACTGAGGAAGGGAGGGGATCGTAGCTCTCCCTGTTTATCTAACCTTTTCTTATCTTTTAATCTCATAAACTTAAATTCGTTTGAGATGCATGCATAGTATAGTAGCCTGCGTGTAATTGTTTTTTTTCCCTTGACATTTTGGTCGTTTAGTGACATTTATTATTGTTTGAAACGAATGCATGAAGAGGAATTCAGTACTTTTTTGGAATTTGGATTTTTTTCTTCTCTTTTGCTTTCACCACATGCATTACTTTTGTCCTAAAAATGCCTTTAGTTTTTTTTTTATATCAAAATATTAACAACAGGGTAAGTTTCTTAGTGACGTGATTCTTTTCATAAAATTCTAATGAATACCACTGAAGACCTTTCTCACAAAGCAACATCTTTTCATACCAAGTCAGAACTCCACTCCTGTTGCTCTTATAGACCAGTGATCAGAATTTTCCACCTGTTACACTTAACATGAAAAAAAGATGGATTTGAAATTCCAGACTGGACCCAGGCAGCTATTCACCTACTGTTTCATACCTTAACAGATCATGTCAAAAGATGATTGTAATCATGATTTGATGCAAACGCAGCCAGCATCCATGAAAGGCTATGTGTTTTAGGAGGCCTGTCCAGAGGCAGCACAGATGTCTCTGGGCCTGGAGGGATCTGAGATGGACATTTGCACAGACCCATGAGTATTCATTCATCATCGTTCCTAATACAAAATGTGTGCAGGATTGTGAAACAAAAAATGTGACAGCAAAATCATACTGTCACACTCCGAGTCCATTTCATTTGCTAGCAATCTCACATTCCCCATGATGATCAAGGGAAGAAATGGTTCATGCTTCCTCCAGCTTCCTCTCACCCTTCTTTCATGGCATTTCCTCTACAACTTGTTGGGGACTTGGGGTCTTATTCGGAGCATTAGTTCGGTTTTGAAAAGCTCAGTCAGCTGCTCCCATTTGTAAATAACTTATATCTTGGCATGGTAACTCATAATATATATTAAACCACTCGCGCAGCACAGCTTCCAAACAAGCAGAGAAAAAATGTCTAAAAAATGTGTTCTTTGGTGAAAAAAACATTTATTATTGTCAAATAATTGAATTGCTGAATATTCAATTGATTAAATGATAAAATAGTGTCTTAGTCTAGTTTATTTACAACCCCAAATGAAAAGGTTGGGACATTATAGAAAATGCAAATAATTCTTACATAAAATTAAACTTTAATTTCATTACAGACAGCATGAACCCAAGAGAATTAATTTTCTCATGAACTTCATTGCATTCTTGCATTTCAGATTAGCAACATATTCCAAAAAAAGGGGCAATTGAGTGATAAAGACCAGGAAAAAGTGTTACAAAACCATAAGGTGGCATGTTTCCTGTTGTGCATCCTTTCCATCAGAGTCCACGGTGCATTCAAATGCAATGATCAGAACTTTCAAAGAATCAATGCCTCCTAAATTTCCCATTTTATTTTATGTTTATCTACAGTGTTGGGAACTGCTCAGCAGCACAGCCTGTTTGAAATAATCTGTACAAAAAAATGTGTTTATAAGGCAACAATATAAACATTTATAGTTCCAAGTGAATGCTCACTAAAATCTTAACATCCTTTGCAAAATGTAACATGGTGGTACATTTAGGATATAATCTCATGCTAAAAGGACCTTTCAGACAATGATTCAGTCTCCTGGAGCAGAGATTTCTGTGTGCAAACCTCTTCAAAATATACAACCACGACCAGTTTCTCACTCACAGCACCATCAGAGAACCTGGGGTTCCAAAGCTGAGCCACTCGCTGGTTCGCAAACGTCCATTTAACGGGACATTTCAAGCTTTCAGCTGCGTAATTCAAATAAAAACAGAACATTCACCACAAGAAGCCACCTTTGTCTTTATTATAGTTTGGTTAATACAGAGTCTGTAGTTCAGAGGGAGGCAGTGAGTTGATGAGGATGAACACTCCATCATCTATCATATAGACCAAGCTGTGTTACGGGTTATCTGCAATAGTTACACAAGACAAAGAAACTGTAAAGCCTGCCTGATGGGGGCTTTATTTGCAACTTCGAAAAAGGAAGAAAAAACAAAAAACATCTGAAGTGTGAAATCTTTTGACATAAGTTACATTTCTTTAAATTTACAAAAGTGCAAACAGATCGTGTTTAGATCTCCTTAATACAAGCCATTGCCTTTGGGACAGCCGCTTTTTAAATAGCAAATATTTAATGTCGGACCTCAGAGGCATCAGTCCAGCTACATGTGCAGAATATAAACATCAGTGGTGATTTAAATATTTGGGGAGGGGGGGTTTCATAACAAGTCCTCAGCAATGAATATTGTAATGATTATGGCACACAACTTTTTGGTCATTGTTTTTGCAAAATGCTTAAATAGGTCTTTGTGTGGATATACAATGTGCACTGCTGTGAAGCCCCCAGAGTTTCCCCAACATCCCATTCATCATTCGTAATCGATTCAAAGTCATATCATGGCAATACTGGACTTGACTGTACAAGCATCAAAGGTCAGAGTTTACAGGAAGTAGTCTGGGGTGCGGCGGGTAACATGAGGCTCCCCTCTGCGAGGCGCGGGATCAAACTGCAAGCTGCAGGAGTCGAGAAGAAAGAGAGATCATCAAAACATTGTGTTTAAGTCATCTATATTGTCAGCAGAATAAAATTAGCATTAATATTCAATCATTTATACAGAATTTGAGCAAAGACACACTTTTCAAAGGCCCAAACTTCTCATTGCTGTACTTACAAGGAGTATTTGAGGGTGTCGTCCAGTTCCATGATAGCTGCCTGGTTGCCACAGCGGTAGCAGTAGTTGGGAGCACTAAATATTGTCACCACGTTCCTCTCATGGCACCAGTTGTAACCCTAAAGGGGAAGCAGAAGTATTATTCACTGAAAATGCCTCATTCACGAAGAAGTGCAGCTACAATGCAGACTGAACATGCTTTTGAGCTCAGAGTGCTAAATGACGATGGAAGCGGTTGTCTTTTTGTTTTCTGCCGCAGCAGCCTTACTTTTGCCCTAAATGTGTTCAGTTACCACACATTTCTTGGCTGGAGATTTATTTGAACTGCAACAGCCGTAAAATGAGTTTATATCAGCCTTTATTAGATTACAGACATTTATATTGACTGTTCAAATCAAGATGTATCTGTGGTCAGTTGACGCGATTCTCTGTTTTGAAACTAAATCATCTTCAGCAGTTATATGACACACACACACACACACCTCCATAACCAGCTGGTGAGCTCGTGAAACCAGCGTGAGGCGGTTGGCGTGGTTGAAAGTCTCAGAAATGTCCTGACCAAACGTGTAGCCGGCTCCTCGAGGAGAAATGCCCCAGCCGCCACGGTCGTCAGGGTCTGACCACAGCAGGTCACACATGGGGCCCTGCAGGAGGAGGACAAGCAGGTCATCAACAAGTTACTTTCACTTCTCTGTTGCACTCAGTTTTCTGCTACACTTAACATTCTGCTCCAAGCCATGAGGCCCACAATGCGTCTTTTTAAAATGATAAACTCATTTTAATATCATCTTTACCTCGTGTGGAACTTCCTGTAAGCGGTCCAAAGCCCTAATATGATCCAATGTATCTATAGATGGTGACAAACCCCCATGAAGGCAGAAAATCTGAAGGGAAAAAAAGAACAATTTGAGCACTTAACTTATCATTAGTTTCTGAATGACCATATTCTTACCCTCAAACAAATGTTCTCAAATAAATAGAGCATCAACTGAAAATTCTTCCAACTGTATAACAAACTATAGTGCAGCCTCACCTGAGAGTCTACCAAGGCAGTGAGGGGGAGGTAATCGAACAGGTCTGTGAAATACTTCCAAACGTTGGCGTTGCCATATTTCCTTAAGCACTCGTCATAAAAGCCGTAGACTTGCGTGATCTGTCTACTCTCGTGGTTCCCCCTGAGGATAGTGATGCGCTCCCGGTAGCGTACCTAGAACACGAGCAGAACACAACTCAGTACCCTGGCGTTTCATTCTTCTGTTAAACACAGTGGTAGGTTTCCTTTTTTAAACTCTAACGTGTGATGACTTCTTCCATACACTCACCTTAAGTGCTACAAGTAAAGTGACTGTTTCTACAGAGTAGTACCCTCTGTCCACATAGTCTCCCATGAACAGATAGTTTGTGTCTGGAGATTTCCCTCCGATCTTGAACAGCTCCATGAGGTCATGGAACTGGCCGTGCACGTCACCGCACACCGTCACCGGACATCTCACCTCCTGGACGTTTGACTCTTTTGTCAGGATCTCCTTTGCCTGGACAGAGAACATAAGTTTTATTGTTTTTGCAATGAAAAAAAACTAAAAACAGCAGATGACACAAACTAGAGAGAGTTTAAATACATCTCAGTTAGGAGATCGATTAAGAAAAAATTTGAAGCCTATTACGTACATTTCTCCAATCCTTTAACACCAGTCTCACTGCACAACAACAGCCTACATGAAGTCTCATTTAGATCCTGCCCTCTGTGTGTGTGTGTGTGTGTGTGTGTGTGTGTGTGTGTGTATATATAGTGTGTGCCCTGCAGTTCTCAGACAGGCACCTCTGGCTGCACTGCAACATTCCCTAAAAATCAATTGGCTTTGCTGCCCCATTTTTGGACGAAACACTCATTTATTCTGATTACTCATTCAAGATGACTCAACTGTTCAGATATGCTGCAGAAACAATGGCCAACAACTACATTTAAAAGTAGAAGATTTATTCTTGGACACAGTTCATTCTACCCATAATTCCAAACAGCAGTATATGACTCAGTATGCATCTCTAAGTGGGGGGGGGGTGTCGGTGAGCTGGATGAGCTCTTTTAAGAAGCTTTGAAGCAAACAAATATTGAAATATTCCGAGCTAAACGACCACCACACACGGCTGACGGGATGAAGCAAGAGGAAAGACATTCCAGAAAGCAAATGGGCTTCAAAGTACGAGTTGTTGTACCCTGCTCCTAATCTACTTTGAGCAAACTGATCCCATCAAATCTGTTCCCATCAAAACCTGTAGTGTTTGTCCGTGGTACAATGTGCATCTGTATCAGTACAGTTCCCTTCAAACAAGGTGAGAGAAAGAGGGTGCTGGGGGTGGTGTGCAGCCAGCTGAGGGCACAGAGACAGACAAACCCACAGCAGCCAGGACAGGGCTGCACAATGCTGACCCTCCACATGCTCATACTGCCATGTGGCAGGTGATCTTGGTCACTGGATGGCAGATTGACCACAGCTTCTACTTCTAAAGCTATAGAGTCGCTAAGCCTGAGAGAATATTCTACATATCTGTATTAAAGTGGAACAGCGGTAGTATACCGTAGTATTAAATCTTCTATCTGAGTGAGATTAAAGAAAATAAATAAGTGGGCCAGGTCAGTCTGTCTGGGATACTTTTTACTGCATGCTGCTCTGGACTTTTAATTACCTTTAGTTACAGTTGTCCAATACTTTCTTTTTTGTTTTGAACTAAAAAAAGATGAATCGGACACCGACTGAAGAATGAAAACATTCACTTCATTCTGCCACACTTTAACCTTTGGTCAAAACTCAACAGTGACCTCATCCCTGTCCTGGTTGCCGTCAGCAGCTCCAGGCACAATGCGTCGATTCTTAATATTTCCACTGTCATTGGCTGTGACCTCAGTTGCTCTTATCCAGACGAAAAACCGTCCACATCGATTACACGATTTCATTTTACGATGACGTATCCTAGCAATGCAACGCAATATGCCAAATAACCACACAGGATTAGGAGCCATCTAATCAAATATTATATAAACCTGGATTAACTAAACTGGTTCAATGTGACCTGCTGATGTTGGCACCGGGGCAGCTTTTCATTACTCACAGTCTGAGCTTGGATTGGGAAAAAAAGAACAAATATCAAGAGAGGACAGGTACCAGCACTAATGAGAGACGACTGTCCAACTGTGAAAGCAAAACATGACAGCAGCGCTTACATAAGCAGCAAAGTTTGGACCGCACCTGAGGCAGCTGGGAGGGGCATCCTGCCCAGATTACAGCTATTCCCGAGATGTCAGACGCCACACAGTCCACAAAGCTGCTTGGGCAAGCATCAAGAAATGAAGTCAGCATTTCCCCGGCCGCCACAAATAATCCCATTAAAGTGACTTAAACACGGCTATGGGTCCTGCAGCAGACAATTTCTGGCAAATTAAGCTTAAAGCCAAGGCAAAAATTACAACTGCAAGCGATGACCTCACTCAAGATGTTTATGGTAGTTGAGAAATAAGCATCAGGCGAGCATCACCGCCAAAACCACAGTGCAAATAACCACCAGTCAAATGATGACCGACCAGCATTTCTACTATGACAGCATCTGAATTTTGCTGAGATGCATTTACTGTCCTTTTGGTTTTATTTAGCTTAGAGTAGATTTAGAGGAATAACTGAGTCGTCTTTAATCTGGTATTCATGTGTACTGTTTTGATGAAACCATGAACTAAGAATTAATTTCTGCAATAGGAATAAGCAATCCTTTAAAAATAGCTCTTGTGATGGACTTATTCTTCTGAGTAACAATGACCTCAGCAGTCATACAAAGCTCGACTCTGTTCTGCTTCAAACTGGTTTCAGCAGAAAGAGGTCACGCAGAAGCCCTCAGCTCGAAAAGGTGGGGCACATTACATCATTCTCACACACTTTAGGCCATGTCATCTGAAATCAATTATTTAAGACGGACTCAAATGACAGTTTCCCTTTATTCTAATAAGAGGGCACTTGCCATATATTCATGTGGATAAAGTCTACCCTCTTCTACCATTAACTTCCATTATAAAGCATGTTGTGTCCAAAGCAATAATATCTCCATGAAAATGATTCACTTAAAGCAAGATGGATCAGATGGTTTATAAATGGGCATCTTGAGGGAATCAAAGGAACAGTGAATGATGTAAATAAAACTGGACATAGGTAACATAAAGGGTTTACATTCGAACAGAGAGAGAAAAAAAAAGACGAGTCTCTGTCTGAGGCACGTGTTCCACGCTTAATCACATTTTCTCCATATAACCGACAGGGACATAAATCCAATTTTTAACAAACACAGGACCGTCTGCTGCAGCCACAGACTTTTAAACTAGATTAAACATTGTTAAATGACTAAGCAGACCTCCCCACTCCATAAACAAGCAACATTTAAAAACGCATCCAGAGCTTGAGCACAACTCAATGCTAAAGAAATTTTTTAAAAACACGACCGCAAAGTATTTAAATATTCCATCATCTCTACACTCGAGGCACCAGCACCTCTGGTATGTTCTACCTTTTTTCTGAGATGGCAGCAAAGCAGAAAGAAAGACTGAGAACAGATTACACAGCACATCTAATTCCTCCACACCCCTGACACATCCAAAAACAGAGACGACAGCTCCCTGAGTCACAATGAACCGTGTTATCCTCAGTCACACTCTCTGATCCCCTTAGCAACAAAGGCTTTGATAGTGCTGGTGATGCAACTCGCAATCAATCATATCCTCTGCTATTTTTAAACGAGGGAGGTTTTGTGGGTGTGATGGGCTGAAAATATAAACGATAATCACAGAGGAGCGGATGCACAGACAGATGCATGTGCACATCTGAAGCTGGTGCTTGCAGCATCAGGGTGAGGAAACTGGAGCATTGCTTTCTCCTCTCGGCCACTTTCATGGCATCTTTGCTCCATCGGGGGGGGGGAACAGAGAAACATTTGTGCTGTTCCTGCATCTACTTGTTCCGCAATCAGATGTCTACCAACCGTTCACACTGACAACCTGTTTTCAAAACAAACACAGGCTAAAAGCTGTGAAACCAAGAAAAGTTACAGGTGTTTTTGATGCAAAGGCAACACAAAGTAATATCTGCATGTTCCCAAGCTCCCTGTTCGGAGAATGGTGTGGCAAAATAATAATGTCAGTTGCATGCAGGCCCTCTGTGTAAAGGGTCACTATTCATTTAGAGATCTCAGTCCACAGTCAAACACGGATAAATAATGCATTCTAAGCTGCTGGGCTGAATGTCAGAGCCAAGCAAAAAATGAAAAATGGCAGAATTAACGAGCCACTTGAGAAAACTGCAACCTTAACCTTCAGCTCACAGCACTCCAAACATGGAAATGAGCCTTGTTCTTGTGTCCTTTTTAAGAGTCAAGACAGACCGACACTGGTGCTGTAGAATCACACACAAATCTGGAAAAGAAGCTATACAAAAAAATAAACATCTGTCCAACTTTAGTTTAAAGAAAGCCAGGATAGTGGAACACAAAACCACCACAAAGTGGCTTCAGTCAGGAGCTTTGATGACGACTATGCTGTCATAAAGGCACCAGCAATATCTGGCATGCGCTGGTAAGGGCCGTAGAACCTGCTGGAAAAAAACCCCACAAATCTTAAACAGACGTAAAAAAATATTTTTTTAAAAAAAAGGCCAAGTCTGAATGCATTAATGCAAAAAAAGGCCACAAACGTGAATCAATCATAAGGGTCTAATAACGAGTAAATGGTTTTATTTGTTTAAGCCCAGACATCAGGAGCTGGAAATCAGCACAGATGATGCTGGAGAGATCTGGGTTAAGCTGCAGCTCAGACCACTAAAGTGAGCCGACTCTGTTGGCCGTTTAGCAGCCAAAGCAGAAGCATATGTGCACGTTTGCCCCGCTGTGTGAAGCAACTGTTGAGTTCACGGATCACAACGAGGTGGCCATCGGAAAACTCAATAGAAAGGTCAAAGCGCTGTGCTGAGAATGCATCAGCATCTGGGGGGGGCACCAAGTCAATCATCTTCAGTGTTAAAACATGACGTAAACAAGGTGCTGGACCAAAGTATGAAACAAAAGGTCAGAGGTGCAGCTTTTAACCCAGTGAATCATGCTTTGGTTTGAAAACTGACAACCATATTACCTTATAAACAAGTAATCCTCACTATTCATTGACTACAAAAGTAAATGAGAAGCTCAGTGAGGGACAGATGTCACAGATCACAATTCTATACTCCCTGTGACTAATGCAGTGAAACCATGTTCAACATTGAGTGTGAGTGGGTGTGTGGGTGTGTGTGTGTGTGTGTGTGTGTGTGTGTGTGTGTGTGAAGGGGGGGGGGGTATCATCATATGTGGATGTGTTGTGTTTTCGTAGGGATGGTTTTCATGTTTACTTCGGAGGCTGCCAGTGTGTTCTGCTTTTCGAATTGCAATCCATTTACACAGACATAAGTTGTGCAAGACTGGCTAACAGCAACACAAACTACAGCCTCTCTGATGACTGTGCAGTTCCTACAGACTGACAACAAAAAGGAGGCCACACACACACACACACATTTCTTTTCTAAAACTAGCAGGCGGCAAAGACAATTCCTTCATTTTGCTTAAGTAATGAAGCAGTTCTGTCCCAGCCTGGGTCTCACTGACACAGCTAGCTAACAGAGATGCGACAGTCCCACTGACAGCATGAATGAAGAAGGCTGTAAATATGGTATGCGACTTGTGTGGGGGACACCCCGTCTGCCTGGTAAGACCTCAGAAACGGTATTAACCGCCCATGAAACGTCTTTTCTCGCTATTTCCAAAAGGCAGCCGCTCAAACGGCCTCTCAATAAGTGACTGACCACAAAAAATGATATAAAAACATACGCACCGCACAGTAAAATCTACACTATAGACGCCATTTTAAGAATGTCTGGAAGGCGGCGAGGAGGACAGACAAGACGTGGGCAGTAACTTGAGGTTCAAGGAGTGAAATTTAAAAAAATATATATCTTACCTTCTCACATAGTGTCTTCACTTGTCCCTCAGACAGCTGCTTGCATTCGTTGAGCTGCTCGATCCACTGATCAAGTTCCTTCGTGAACGCCTTTTCGTCCATTTCTGCGTGTTTAACTTCAGTTCCTCCGCCGAGACGCTAACTGATTCTGTTAAGAGGCGGGTCACTCAGACCAGCCCGTCTTTTCCTTCGAAGCTTAAAACGCCACCAGAGCAGAGGCTAATTGCTCCCCTGTTAACAGAAGCATGTGCTTCCAGCTGCCAGGTCACTATGATTAGACTAAACCGACACAGAAGAGGAGGAGGGAGAGGAGTCAGTCGGCGACCCACCCTAGAAACGAGTTGTTGTCGACGCGCTCCATCAAATGCCACAGTTCCGGTTGAGACCTTCAAAATAAAAGCACAGTTGATGGCGACGAAGCCACTTGACGTGAAGGGCTCAGGATAAATTAAATAGGGACAGGAGGAAGAAAGAACAATATTTTAGAGACTGTACTATGTGGCCAATGAAAGCATAGTTATAATCAAAAATGTTTTCGGTAGGTCATCTGATGTGATAATGAGACCTTTTTTAAAATCTCAGCTGTATAGCCTCATTCAGCCAGTTGTATAGCTTTCCACGTCTCACATTTTTCAAAAGTAAAAGCCAGCTTATTCGAGAAATTACATGGAACCAAAGGAAGCACCTGGAAAAAATATTTAGGTATGCATAGTTTCCAAATCTGTTTTGAATCTGTATCTCTAACCCAAGAAATAAGTCCCAAAGTCTCAAGCTGATTTAGACTCTGATCAGTTTCCACATTAAAAGAAAAATAACTGATAACACATGCAGGATATTGCTTCTTCTGCGGATGTTTTAAAGTATCCAAGACTTTGGAGGGTAAAAAGAGATCAACGTGCCAAATGAAAACATTTGTGCCTTCTTCAAAGTAAACTTACTAACACAAACAGCTCAGTGACTATTTATGAAGTGAGTATTTCTTTAGAAAAACAAGTGCTCTAAACGTTATACTTCATATTTCAGTAATGTTTGAGTTCGCTTCCCCCCCCCCCCCCCCCCCCCCCCCCCCTCCTGTTTAAAACACTAAAACACTTCCGGTCTTTCTCTGGTTGATTATGTCCAACTTGACTAAAGCAGCTGAGCTCGAGACATAAATAGAAGCAGAGACCGACGACGGCTCCTCTGTCATTGGTTTGCTGCTCTGCTTCCTCTGAATTTTCATTGGCTCGCCGTTTAAAGTTATCAACGCCCATTCAAGAGAATACGTCAACGACCCCGAAGCATGATGTGAATTTTATGGCGTAACCATGATGTCATTGTTTTATAGAAGGCCGCACCAAGCAAAGAAAATGATAACAATTAAAGCGTTACCTCTACGTTGTGTCCAAACGTTTCACGTACTCAGTCACAAAGAGCATGGAATTGAATCAGAATAAATTAAGATTGTCAGTGTTGTTTCGAGGGCAAACCTATCGTTTGACCCTGTTTTCTGTCTGATACAGAAATAAGCTATATCAGGCTTTCTCTAACACATAAATAATTCTGTTCCGTAGCTCTAAAGAGCGGTGAGTCACGCCTTTGCACCTGGGGACATGTTTCCTCATTGTGATGAACATGGGAGCAGTAGTTTTTATTGGTGTCATTTCACACACACACACACACACACACACTGCTTTTGTCACAGCACCAAAGATCTATAAATGAACACTAAAGCTTGTTCATGAAATTCAACTATTTTGCATGTTCTTGAAAGGCATATGTAAAAAAAAAAATACAAAGACCATTTTTTTCCTCTTTTTTTGGAATTTAAAGTATTCTGTTTATTAAATTATATATTCGTGACCAATTTTAAGGCATGCATATTGTCAGTACTGGCACAGGGTGAAAACAAAAGACAAAACAGGAAAAGGGTGAATAGACTTATTTTTATTGATTCTTGAAGACGCAAAATGCATCTTAACCGAAAAGCTTCTTCAGGTCTAAACTAGTTGGTGGAGACTATCAGCATATCATGGTAGAAAGGTTTTTTCCCACTTGGCGGATCGTTAGGGTGTGTTACTGAGCCACCTGACCAATGTGTGGGTCGTTCAGGTCATTCTCACCAGTCAGTTGTCTACCTTTCGGAAAGAGCACGTTTTTTTCACAGGATTCAAGGTGTGAAACTACCTGGGGCCTCATGTACAATGGGTGCGTACGCACAGAAAAGTGGCGTACACACTTTTTCACGTCAATGATCAAGAGCGAAATGACCGTGGAAATGTGCGGTGTCCTCACGCCCACTTCAGGGCTGTCGTATGCACTTTTCTACAGCTGTTGATTCTGTGGTAACACTTAGAGGTGATGTTGGGAAACTGTAATAATAAATGAATGTGAACACAATTTGTCCTCAGATTGAGTGATTTGAGACACATGAACGATCAACACACATGTGTCTGCAATTACACAATTGGATAGAAAAGCATGCGCAAAGTGGCGCAATGCATATTATTAAAAACAATGGCTGCTTTAGCTGTATTAGAAGACATTGCAAATGGTGCAATTCGAAGAGAGCGTGATAGCTGTTCAGAGACAGAGAGGATTTGCTGGCACATGATGACAACTGGCTCCTCAGCCGTTTTGAGGGCAATCCTCCTGGAACTGTGCGCAGAGCTGCAGCCGGCGTTGGTGCACAACAGCGAGGAGCCATGCGCTGCTTGTGCCACAGGTGATGTGCACACTGGGGTACCAAGCAACTGGGGCATCCCAGAAGGAGCTGGCCAGCCGATTGGGACCGTGCCAGTCGACCCTGAGCTGAGCCATGCCAGCGGAGTGGGACAGAATTATCCGCATCTCAGCAGGTATATCAAATTCCCATCATGCAGTTGGACAGCCCAACATTAAAGTGCAATTTGAAGCGAGAGCCGGTTTTCTTAATGTAATCAGAGCTATCGACTGCACACACATTGCTATAAAAGCGCCATCACATGATGAATTTGTATATGTCAACTAGTAACATTTTCATTTGATCAATGCTCGTTTGTGATTATGATTAATTATGATTCAGGCAGCATTATGATTACAATTAACCAACATTGTGGTGAGGTGGCCTGGTTCAACGCACCATTCATACATTCCGAGTAACAGCATTGTTGGGAACATACTACAAGGTGACACTGTGCGCGATGGGTGGCTTCTTGGTGAGTAATTTTATCCGTGTAATTGTCCTAATATTATTCCCTGTGATGTGCATTGAGCATCTGCGTCCCCAATTTCTATTCCGTCTTCACAACATCATTACTAGTTGGTGGTTAAAGTTAACTTGTTTTTTTTGCTGGTTAAACCACAGCTTAAGATCTTTTTAACAAGCCACATGTGCTCCCACCCATAGCTGTGCCATAGCTGTGCCATAGCTGTGCCATAGCTGTGCCATAGCTGTGCCATAGCTGTGCCATAGCTGTGCCATAGCTGTGCCATAGCTGTGCCATAGCTGTGCCATAGCTGTGCCATAGCTGTGCCATAGCTGTGCCATAGCTGTGCCATAGCTGTGCCATAGCTGTGCCATAGCTGTGCCATAGCTGTTCAAACAAAAACATATGTTTTCAGTAGGAAATCCACGCAAGTCTTCGTACATGAGGCCCCATGTCTGTTTGGTCCACCACTGAAAATGCAAACCTCAGCATCTACCACAAAAAAAAAAAAACATCAAACAATAAGAGATCAAAGGCTGAATCTGATCTTCTTTTCGGGGCCGCCCGCTGACGCTCTGGAACACGAACAAGAATCACATCAATTAACAGTCATTGTAAATTAAAATCAAACCTGCTGTGCTCCTTTGTAAAGACAATAACACCTGGCGACATGAACCTGGGTCCCCCTCTGCTGACACACACTTTTGAAAGGAATTTGGGCAACATGCAGGTCAAGAAATAAAAATATGATCAAAACCGTTTATATATTTCCGTTTTTGTTAGACACCAAGCTTGTTTTGGTTGTTTTGAATTCATGGAAACTTAACAGCAGCTGGGGTGTCACAGCACTGCAGTAAAGATGCCACAGGCTATGACAAAACACCTATGTTTGATCCCTGGGTATGAGAACAGGGTGATAATAGCTGTGCTGGTGTACAGGACATGGAAGTTTTACAATAAAGGAAATAAAGTAGTAGTTTTGATGCCTAATCTTGACCAATTATAGATTATTATGTGATGCCTATGTTTCTGTTGACTCACTGATTTCAAAGTTCCCAGTTTGAATCTTGACTTGAGACTTTTTGAGGAGTTTGCCTGTTCTCTTGCGTTTTCTGGCTTCTTCCCACCGTCCAAAAACATGCATGTTAGGTTATTTGGTGTTTCCAAACTGAGCATGCACGTTTGTTTGTGTTGTTCGTCTCTGTGTAGGTTACATCCTGTCTGGTATGTTATGTTTACTTTCATCTTTGAACTGCTGTCCTTTGGTTTCCAGTCAATGTTCGGTTAAGTTCACGCAGCATTCTTACAACATACAAATGGAATGTAGGCTTAAGATCCCAATCATCCATGACTGTTTCTCAAAGTTTAGGATGACATATCCAACCACAAATTTGCCCCCCAAAAAAAATTCAGCATCTCACAGTGTTAGTATTTGGGGTTTTTTTTGCAAAATTTCAGTGTTTTGTTCTTTTAAAAATGTGCTCTTATTCTGCCTTCTTCCCCCAGGCAGATGTGTGCCTGCATTATGCTTTATCTATGTTTGAGAGGAACACAGCCTAACACTAAACAACCGAATGCCAGATATCAATTTGAAAAATGTAAAGAAAAAGTAAAAAAGCAATTTCACCCGAAGGATTGCATTACACTATTAGAATACATGCATGTGTCAGTAATGACAGAGTGTGCTTCAATTTGTTTTGAGATGTAGTAACGATCATCTGTTATTACCTGATCTGTCATTATTCCATAAAGAGGCTCTGCTCCACTCTCCCTGCCAGGGGTTAGGATCGTTCTCCCGGTAAACTATTCTGCCTTCTGTCTCCGGCCATGATCTCTGTCTTTTCCCTTACTGGTGTTTGCCTGCTGGTGTGGCGTTGTGCTGCTACTCTGCTGGATTGCATCAACTTGCTGGACTTGTACGAGAGGTTTGACATCTCAAGAGACTCTGTGCATAAGCCTGTCTTTGGACTGCATACATATTGCTTGTTTGCTGCAAAGACAATTCAAGAAGAGATTAAAGACTCTTTATTAAACAATCCTGTGGTCTTGGGTTACTGCAATTGGGTCCTCGCACACCCGTTACAGCTTGATCCATAACTAGATGTAACATTGTGGCAGGATGAAGCCAGTGTGAGCTCTGGGATACAGAATACTTTTACCACCATCAATCACACAGAACAAGGTTTATCACTGGGCTTTAGTCTCTCTTTTTGTTCCACTTGGGATATTGAAGCTGGCTGGGTACCTGGTACAGTTCAGTCTCTATATTTAAATTCTTTGTGGGTGCCAAGGAGGTCTGAACAAAAGTCCAGGGAGCGGATGCAGGATGCATATTTGAATCCAGCGTCAAGCTGTCCGTGGGATAAAGGGACAGAAGCCCCTGCTAAACAGCACTATTACATACATGTGCTTGTGTGTGATGTGGCAGAGGAATAGACTGTGAAGTGGTTGTTCTGAAAAGTTGGAAGATGATACTGATTGCAGTATCAGAGAAGAGGAGGACCCTGTGGGACGATGGGGCATGCAGACACCATGCCCCCTCTGAAAGATCAGCTACTGCTTGTGCAACAATAGCTTATCAGGCGTACGTAACATTACATCAGTGGTGCATTGTGAAGTCGTGATGAAGGCAGACTGCAAGAGACGGAAACAGAGACGAAGTTGTCAGTTTATTCACAGTTTTGGATAAATACAAACTGTCTGCCCAGTACAGATCCATATTTAAAGCATAGTTCAAGTCATTCAGTCCAGTGAGAGGCAGAAATCAATACATAAAAAGGTGAAAACATTAATTACAACAGAATCATCCTGATAAGGTTTCCTTTGTGTAGCTTAGCTCAGATGTCTTTTTCAACTGACTGCTGGAGACTTTCTCACATGTTGGACTAAATATAGAGAAGCACACAAAAACACAGAGGGATTCAGAACCTGTACCCCTCTCTATTTCTCTTTCCGCCAATTAGCATCCAGTATTGTCTCTCCAAGGATACCTGAAACCATGACAACAGCAGGGTGCCTACCACATGTCTGAGATGGAGCTCCATCTGCTGTTGATGAAGAGAAAGTCCAGGCTGCTCCATCCTTTCACTGAAGAAAAATCCCTTTTTCTTTGCAGAAGACTTTTCAGAAAGACTCAGTTACAGTTGATTAGGTGTGTGTTATGTTTGAATGTAATAGCTCTGATGAAAGTTGGGTTTATTTATTTTTTTTCTTTAAAAAAAAATCCCATAAACAGGAATTAATGGAACTAATAAGTTTACAAAAAAAAAAAACTGGATAGTTTGACCAGATTATCAAAGTGAACTCTCAACCTCTTTCTCCATCTTTCAGCACCATCTCACATCTTCTCTGGGAAATCAAATTTGTTTACTTTCAAGGTCAAAGAACAACATCTGAAAATACAAATACATTTGTTGTATTTATGGAGAGCAGAGGGCTTGCAGCAAGTCATTGCAGAACTTTGAGTGTTTTACAGTCTCTTTTGCGCTTTCTGGGTTCATTTTGTAATTTCAGCGAATCAGATAATGAGGGTGCTCCATCTCATACATCCTCAGTATTCCACCACCTCACATTTTAATGATGAGTCGGGCAAACAAAGCAGCCTGTTCATGAGAACAACAAAAATCCAAGCCTTGCTGGAAGTGGAGAGCCCACAGTCTCGATTTAGACTTCAATATGAACCTAAAGAAATGCAGGTAATGCACCCATACAGTTTGCATTTGTGGTTAGAAAACAGGAAATATTATACTTGTGTGATAACATTCGATATTATGCATTGCTTTTGATACCTCAATGCTGCCCAGGATTGGGATGAATCTCCTGTTTTAATTGGCCAGAAACCCATACTGAGGGAATGTGTTACTACGAAAACCCCCCTTGTTGCATCAGAAATGAATAATAAATTGTGGCTCACTGTAATCCAGAGCGTGGACTTGCATTTAGTGACGGTCATCTTCAAAGCAGCACATGCTCTGAAAATATCCAGATCAAGAAAAGCTTTTATGAGAAAGGTGACACAAAAACAAGAGCACACACGTTCCAAAAACAAATGAGCGAAAACAAGTCTCACACCCATATGTCGGTACTTTTCTTAATGGTTGGAAGAATGGCAATTTCCGTTTTTTATTTATTTTTAAACATCAAAATCCATGCACACAGTAGAGACTCTATGATATGTACCACTGGAAGCTTGTTATGTTCAAACACCTACTGGCTTCTTCTAGTTATTTGTCAATTAAAATGAGAATTGCGTTTGTCCTTCTTAAATCATCAGTTTCTTCATGGTTTCTTTAACCCAAAGAAATTAGACTTCATATTTATCTAACCACGTGTCTGAATGAAACATAATATTCCTCTCTGGAAGGTGCCAAATTAAGACATCCTGCTCAGTATAGCTAATTGTAAAATGATACAAAGACTCAGAGTCTGCAGCCACAATAGTGCCTCCTTGAGGCTATACCTTGACATAGTGAGTCTTATGCTATCAGCAGTGCTGATGTTTGGAACATATATATTACTAGACAGTAAATAATGTGTCAGCGTCATAATACATGCCATCTATCACTGAGTTAAAAATGCAATAAATATCGCCAATGAATGTGTCTTTGGCCTGTATAGCAAATTTGATGAGAATATGCAATATTTTGCATAGTACTATAGTAGTATAATAGTACAGTACTATTGTTTTGTTTGTCTACTTTCCAATAGTCATCAGTTATTTAGTTTTGTTTATCAGTGGAACATGATTCATTTTGTAAATTGGAACAAGACAATGGGACAATTTGCAAGGCAGCAAAATGTTAGGATATATGATCACTGCACAAAACTGCAGCTGCCTCAAGGACCTGTTTATTTGTGAATGTTAAGTGTTGGTTTACTGAAAGGCACATTAGCCTCTCGTGATCTTAAATCTTACTAAATCACTTAGATCGGTAGTTCTAGTTTTTCAACCAAAAATCGTCAGATATCATGTGGCGTTTGTTTTGATATTTTCTGCTTTGTTAGAGGACAGTTGCAACTACTTGCAACTTTACAGGAGTTACTGAGGTTCATAGGTTTAAGCTCACGGCTTTTAAAAAACATCATCATAAACTGGACATAAACTAAAGGAAGGTTTGACTTAAAAGCAGCTAATAAAAGCTCCAAAACTTTTATATGGTTTTGTTTAAAGATTATTGTCAAGTGACACTCAGATCTTATATTTTTTATCCATTTAAATTTTCAACACTACCTCTGAAAGCCCCACTGCTCCTTTACTATTCCTAAAATCTGACCGTGATACTCCAGCAGGCAACGGGCAGGGCCGACTGTCCAATCGCTCACCCAGCTCGGTCAGCTGTGTGATTTGATTACCACCATCGCCCATGCAGATGTAACATGACATTGCAGCTCTAATGAGACAATTAGCTTGTACCATCTTAAAGTTTTGCCCCTCATTAGTCCTGATGGCAGCCGCACATGTTGACGGCTCCGCCCCGACACTCCCACCGCCACAGAGTTCTGGCTGCCTGCAGCAGGTTTCTGTGGAGACCTAATGAGTCATTAGGGTGAGACTGGTGAGTAGAATATGACGGACTGAGCGATTTCTCTGTCCACAGATCATGAGGATGAGGGCTGCAGAAAACCAAATATTTATATCACTTATTCATAAGTTTTCAATATTTCTGTAAAGCAGCAAATAATAAGGCAAACAAGCGTGGAAACTTCAACCTTCCGAATCCAAATAAAGCACACTAATAAAAGCACTGAACAGTTCAAATAATGGTTTAAAAAACCCTTTGTTTTCATTGACATGGTGGTGTGAGAGAGAGTGTTAAAGAGAAACACCGCCGTCTCTCTGGCTGTGTTGGTGAGAGTGAGAAAGCAAAGCAAGCATTTAGCATTTCTTTGCCCTTTCTATTAAAAGCACCAGAGCTCAGCAGTGGTACTCTCTCCCTGCCTATTTTGGCTGGGCCCAGGCTTTTGTCCGGCCGCTAACATACACTCACAGGGTCACTTTTTAGTCCACCTAGAAGCAAGAATGCCTTTCAGAAGACTAACTATTTCTTTGTTAAGAAGAGTGACTGATAAAGTGTCCCAGAGCTGATTCAAAAGGCCTCAAAGTTTTCATGATTTGCTCCAGATAAACACTCCATCTTTACAAGTTGATTAAATCAGCTTTTTGTTTTCTTACAGATATTTAAATCTTATAGATAAATTAGTCTCCTCCACCAAAGATCCCAAATAGGAATACGTGATATAAATGTGTCATGCTGAACATTATGATTTTGATTCCTGGCTGTCGGAAGGAGCTATGTTTGCTTTCTGTATGACCTACATTCTCACAGTAGTAAAACGAGCCGACGGGGCTTTAGGCCTATTGATAGCTGCAATCTGGACCCTCTCAATAGAATTTTCAAGAGAATGATTAAGCTTGATTAAACAGTCAGTAATATTTGCTGGGGCTATGAGTGAGATTTAAGTGATTTGTGTTACTCACAGTACTGAGCTGTGTCAGTTTCTGCCATTTTCAAGTCCAACATTTTCTTTTTTTCCTGACAATGAGAAGAAATGCCCAGCAGTTGACAGTAATTGTACCAGATACTTCACATGAACAACATGTGCAAATATTGAAATCCTGTCAGGACCTGTTAGGACCACAGTTGCTGCTTCACTTTATGTTGAATAATCTGCAGAATATTTTCTCCAACTACTGATTTAACAATTTCAAAGAAAGGTTGCTCTGTTTTGAAATGAACTGAAATGAAAAGATACTTTATGTATTCCAAAGGGAAATTCTATGGTGGGACATCTTCATGTGGCATGTTTAAAATTCAAAGTTTACAGCTGAAACCTGGGCAGATTTCTACTTTTTCTTTAAAAGAGCTTGGACACTCTTCAAATGAGAGAAAAAGAGCAGAGGATCTATCTAATAAAAAGCTTTCACTTGTTATGCTGCCCCCACAATGGTCAGTAGTGAGCCAGTTGAGGCCCAGGGTCCAGTGACATGGTCTCCTTCTTCAGTGAGATTGTGTTTTTGAACAACAATCCGTTTAATTTTAACTTCCCCATAAACTTCCCTATGTACTTTATTTTCATACAGTGACTCCCTGCTCTTCCACTATTGACTGCCTATCTAAAAGTCAGTCCATAATTTGCTGATTTGATGCTAATCACTTTACAGGCAGCACCACACAGGCAGTGTGCAGTACTCAAGATGGATTATGCTGATAATAAGGTAAGCCACTTAGCCCTGAGTAGATAATGAGACTGATGCACATGAATTTTCCTTTCCACCTATCATCCATCCATAAGTCTAAGAGGGAATAAGTCTGGTGGATTACATTCTACATGTTGTGAAAGAGAGATACACCATTCTCAGGCCACATCAACAAACAGACAACAGCCATGACCTGTAGTCCAAATCCAAATCAATGTAAATATATGGGTTATTCACCTCGCAAAAAGGCAAGATAGCAGCAGGCAACAAGCATTTAGGGAGGCGAACAAAATGTTGAAGCTGCGTGAGCATTCTAAACATTATGAGATGAATTACACTGTTACCATGACAACAGACAAAGTTGATCACTGTGCACAACAGATACATAGACTAAACCTAACCCATAGATAGATAGATCAATCCTCCCCCTGTCTGGGACTTGTTCATGAGTGGGGGGGGGTATGTAAAACTGTTGATTTACCAGTCAATCCATGTTCCAAAACTCAGCTGTGGTCATAATCGGTGTGTGGCGGCTGAAAGACTGAGTTTGCAAATACAAGTGGCCGAAATGAGCTTCTTCTCTCGGAACTCGGTCATTTGGAAACGGCTCAAAGTACAGTTGCTTCTCCACTGCAAAGGATGGGGCTTTTTATGTGGTTTGGGCATCTGGTCAAGATGCATTCTGAAGGGCTAAATGCCTTGAGACGGACCCAGGATTTGCTTTAAATTGGTGTAGACTCCCAGTCATCCAGGTAATGGCAATCCCAAAAGCTCGAAAGTCAGCAACTGACTTCTTTTTCTTGGTCATTTAAGATGTCACAAACAGTCAACCAAAGTCGTCAACAAAACTCCCCACAAACAAGTTAGAACTGAAGAAGCCTTTTGGATGAGAGGTAATATGTCCTTAAGAACCAAGTAAAAAAAAGTCCAGTTGCCCTTAATAAAGCTCTTATAAATATATCTCATATATATCTCAAATATATGGTGTCCTTCCCAGAAGAGCTGAAGGATCTCTGCTCACACCGTTGGACCCATGTGCTAGTCCCAGATTAATGGCAGAAACTGGATGGATGGATGGATTGATTGATTGATGGACAGATTTAAAAATGAAACACAATGGCAATTATGCCATTGTCCCAACTTATATGAAATGTCTATGGGGCAAACCATTTAAAACTGAGCATACATATAAAAATAAACAAATGAATACATTAAATTTGCCATTTTAAACGTTTTTATACATCTAGGGTAAAGGCTATCTTTTTAGGAAATAGAAAATACTCGCCTGAATTCTATTGTAACAGTCTATTGTCTTAAGTTGTCATCATATTATATACCCCCAGAAATATAGTTAGCTTTTAGTTGGGGGGCGGTGTATTTAACATTTTGACACAGACATGGTGTAAGGGGGCTGTACCACTCTTGTCCACAGCACCGCAAGCAACCGACGTCACCATAAATAGCGAGCTAGCCAGTTGTTTTGGGAGAAGAAGAACAGAGCTGCAAGCGGAAGAAATACCGGATCTGGTTTTGGGTCGCCTTCGTTTTATGCTTCTGGTTTAGTTTTTTTTCAAAGACATTTTTTAAAATACCCTTTGAATAATGTCTACACCGGCAAGGAGACGGCTTATGAGAGATTTTAAAAGGTAAAGCAACGACGTAGCAGCCAATTGTGTTTGCGTTAGTAGCTAGCAACGTTAGCCGATGAAGCTGTCGCTAGCACTCTTAGCTTTGCTTTAGCCTCTGGTGCAAACAATACCGTCTGTGAAGTCACACAGGCAAGAGTTATTATGAAACAAACCCACTTATATTGGCTAATTTTCCTGACTTTCCTGCCTTCTCAAGGATAAAGACACAGTGTGATGCTTTGAGTGTTATTGTCTATATCCGAAAGAGGGGTGATTGCTGAATGCAGTATTTTGTTCAGGGGAATAACGTCAGTTTGTTTTTCATTTTAGTGGTCACTTTGTCAGCTCATATAGATTCATTTTCGGTTAGCAAAGATAAGAGAAGTACATGAATTTAAAATACTTTTGGACGATACAGTCATTTATTTCGCATTACGGCCATGATCGTTGGTTATAAGAGACAAATCTTATGACTCCGGGCTATCTGTGGGTTTAAAACCTCTAGTTGTCAAGGATGCATTTTTGGTCAGGAAGAGCCCCCATAAGCATAGCTTGATAAGTTCTTGGCACTTTCAAGCATTAGTATTGCACACATACATGATGTCTTATTTTCTCATTAACAATTAACACCAGAATCATGCTGTGAAGACAAAACCAATATGTTTCGGATTTCTGGGTGGCTCTCACCCGACCAGACTCTGCTTGTAATACCTGCTATCCCCAATCTGTTGGCTGGCTCCATATGGTGTCCTCCAGTGTGAGTTAGTTATTCAGGCACACACCTGCCAGTGGAAAAAAAAAGATGCTTAGAGCAACCATTGAAGCAGGGCAGATAAGGTGTCACTGTAACTCTACTCTGTTGTGACAGTCTCCAGGTGGTAAACTGTAACACCAGGGCAGGGAAAGCACTATTGCTCATGCCTGAATCGGCCTGTGTGTCTACATCCAGCACAAACTGATTGAACTTAGTCTTGCATGGTATTACTTGACCTCAGTTGTTTGATCTGAAAGTCAAAATGTTTGCATAGAATGCTTCTTTTAGCTGAGCCGTTTACTTTGGCAGCGACATGTGTGATGTCTGAGCTCAAGCTACGGCTCCTGTTTGGGACAGAATTTCTTTCATATTCAGTTAAGCTCACTTTTTTTTCTTTCTTTTCCATCTGCCGCTCATTGCGTTTTAGTCTAGTTTTGTTTCGTTCAGGATGAAAATGGTAAATAAAAGCAGGAGTTGTGCAAGGTTTCCTCAAAAGTCACACTGGGGTTGTTATGAGCAGCTAAGATGGCAGTTAGTGGTTGACTATCTTCACAACGATCAGTTGTTTGATATGTAAATTGAAAGGAAAATTATAATTAAGCAAACTTAAATACAGATGTCAGTTTATTTTCTAATAGTTGTCTGCCCCCGTTCCATAATACTGTGCCATTCTCTCCATGAATCTGCAGGCTTGTCAATAATCCAGAGTTTCCAATAAAATAAAGTAACTGTCAGTGTATACTAGTCTACAAGCTGAGTGGTGCATCCTTCTACCAGTGGAGAGCTCAGGCAGATTAATGCAAAGCAGGTTAATTGCCGTGAGTCCGGCCACAGCAGGGGACTTAGACATGGCTCTGCACTCACAGTCAGATGCACAAATCCGCCTTGCTTTGTAGCTGTAAGCTCTTATTTGACCAGCTTTTATTGAAGGCATGGGGTTGTAGTTCTGAATAGTCTGTGGTGGTTCCTGGACTTGATCTACATGCACTGATTATCTAAAGCAAGAGCTTTTAATGTGAGTAAACTGTAATAGTTAATTTTGGGGGCTCGTGTCAGCACACTGGCCTTATTTGCCACGTCAGATCAGCCCACCCTGAAGCCTGTTTAAGAGCCGAGGCTGACCCATAGTTTAACCGGGCCTGCTGGGGGAGTCTTTGTTGACCAGGGTCACTTGCAAAACCTGTATTTTGATTTGTTCACGCCTTTGTTTCTAGGTAGTCTAAATGGTGGCATTTTGCACTAAATGTGACCGAGATCATCTGTCAGTCAAGTAGCTCTGGGCAGTTTTCTCTGTGGAATCTTTTTTTAATGTTTTGTTTTTTAAAGTTAATGATTTCTTTTGGTTATCAGATCAGTTGCTTTGATACGTAAACTTTCCCCTAAAAAAGAATGAACACATTAAGATATCAAAGAACGAATGATTTTGCAGCTCATCTCTGGTGAGTAATCGTAGACGTCACGAGTTCGGTTCATGGATTGTTGTTCACACAAAGTAACGCTCACCTCAGGCTCTGATTTATTGGGTGAAAAAAAAATGTAAATGAAAAAGAATAGATAAATTGATTAAGTTTCACACCCTTCTTCTGAGAATCTAATCTTCTAACAATGAATCCCTTCAAAGAGGAGTCTTTGGCAGCTTTGGGTGCCTTTTTATGGTCCGTGTGAGTTGTTGATGAGAAAAACTGCTGCCAGGTTGGACTTACTGTACTTGAATGAACTGTGTAATCTTATGAGAATATCTGTTATAGCAACAATTCGAGAACCATAAATATTATCCAACTGGCAGCGTGCTGGGGTGGAAAGGCTTGAAAAGAATGCTAAAACTTAGGATCCTCAACCACATAAATCATTTTCTAGTAACGGTACAGCGACCCTTGAGTTTAACTTGCAACTCTCTTGCTGGAAATGAAAAGTTCAGTTCAGTAGAAAATCATCTTTCTTGTTGTCGAGACCAAATGAGCTTCGGTACGACAACAGGATATAACTTATGTGGAGTTCCAAGCTTAAAAAAGATAAATAAACAGATAAAAATCACATTGTGCTTGTCTGTGAAGCCCTGAGTCAGTCGGGATAAAGTTGCGTTGTCCCAGATGTGGATCCCAGTCAGTGCAGCTGGAGGAAAGCAGCAGCAGCCCCCGACCTGTCCTGACTGCAGCCACCTTGCTGCGTTGCGCTTTTAATGTCGCTGTGGCGTTCTGTTCTGCAGGGCCAACAAAGTCCGATAAAGCTGATGACCAGCTGCTGCTTGAGGACCGTCATGTATCGTCAGTGCTGTGCCACGCCACGCCACATCAGCCCAACCCGCGCTTTCTGTTCATGACAGACACACGCATGTTGCTGCTGTTGGATATATGCAGCGTAACTTTCTGTGCCAGACCTGACCTGCGCTTTTGTGAGCTGCACTTTATCTTTGTCATGAATGGATCCTTCAGATCGGTGATTGAGAGAACATGCATGCATTTATTGAAGCACCTCATTAGGGTTTACGATGGCATGCAGAGGTATGGCTAAACATTTTGTTTCTGTGAATGGCTAAATGAGGCGATGCAGTTCTCCCACAGACTGTGGGATGAGACGGCCACAGAATGGGGCTTTTTGATTTAATCTCTTCCCTCGCTTAACGTTTGACAATAGAAATGTCGACCAAACTTTTGCATCCCACTGTATATATTTTTGTGCTTTATCCAGATGGATCATGGCGGCATTAGCGGGAGGTTATCTGTGGTGAAGTTCGACTCGGTGGCTCAGCAACAACACTAGCGGGGCTTTGATGCTCACTGAGCATGCAGTGGCAGTACAGAAGAGTTTCTGACTGTTCACAGTAGCTTATGTTAACTGACATGTGGCAGCAAGATGGGCAGTGTGCAGCTGATCCTGCAAGCCTGGCTGTCTGAATGTTGATAGAGCAGTTTGTGTTTTGACTGATAATTACACAGCAGGTGTGGTGTTAATTAAACTCCTCAGCTTCTCACTGGCTCTTATTTCTACCTCTGGTTTTCCCATCTATTTCTGCTGCTTTTGCTCTCATTTTTCTGTGTCCCACTCTATTGTCTTTCCATAATGTCTATTTGTCTCTGTTACTCAGGCTACAAGAAGATCCTCCCACTGGCGTGAGCGGAGCGCCATCAGAGAACAACATCATGCTTTGGAACGCTGTTATTTTTGGGTGAGTCATGTTCTAAATCCAACTCCGCCCTGCTGTCTTTACTGTTCCTTTGTGATGCACAGATTCTGCAGCCCACTCATGCCATAGCATTGTCTTTCCCCCTGCCATCCTGCTTCCTCAAAGGAGAAGAAATTCAGCCCTGATTTTTGCCCAGAGCAGTCTGGAAAGGGCATGTACAGTCACAGTGGGTGTTTGGTTTAAAAAAAAAAAAAAAAAAAAAAAACAGAAACACATATATATATATATTATATTTGTGTATTTTTATTTTTTCTCAGATACACTTGTGATCTTTCTGTAGATGCATAATTTGACATGCAACTGGAAGGAGAATTAATAAAGAATATGCCTTTTTTGGGTGGGATAACATGCAAATCAGAAGAAGAATGAATAAAATGTCGAAACACAAGCGAAACAATTGGTTTCCCAAAAGTCACCCAAACCCTGAGAGGCAGCAGCTAGGTGAAACAACAACAAACTGGAGAATTCACGGGGCTTGTAAAAATAGACTTGCTGATAGTTGCACACCTAATTCTAAGGAGGGAAGCTGCCAGAAATGAAAAATGTGAGGGCAGCTGTTTTAATTGCTCCACTAGCAGATATGAATGTGTGGAACTGAGTAAATAAAGACTGAGTGTGCGGAGCATGCGGTCCTTGAAGGACGGTCTGGAATCTGGAAATGATTTTATTCTCCGTGTGCTCTCTGCAGGCCCGTGGGAACACCATTCGAAGATGGTAAGTTATAGATTTTGGCTTTATTATGTGCATAAAAAGCAGGTTTACATTGTTGATCTGGATTTGATCGAACTTGGCCTCGCGCTGTCGTTGGAGGAAACTGGAGCCGTGTCTGTAAGATTTGAGATTTTGACTTTTCTTTTTTTTAAACTGGTTTTCACCTGGTCTGGATTTAAACTCACTGAAATGAATGCTGTAGTTCTGTTGTTTGTCCCACACTAATCTAGGATTGATGTCAACTAAATAATGACCAAACGCAGAATGTTCAGGGTTGGCTGGTATCTCAGTTGCACAAGTTTAGCTCTTGGTGTTTCTAGATCTCCATTAGTTAAGTGGCACAGTAAATGTAATGTGATGTAGTGCGTTTAAATGCAGCTCATCAGTGTTCAGGTCTGAGCTGAACACTCGGGGTTTGTTGTCATGCTGGTCATATCCTGTCCATGGTCTTCTTAGCTTGCAGAATCAACATATCTGCCTCAGTGAGGGACTAAGCTCTCCTTCCAGTGGAGCTGATGATTTTTTTTCTTTTGCTCCTTTTCATTCTCTTTTTGCCATTTGCTCTACCTCCCCCCACCCATATCTTCAGGAACATTTAAGCTGCTGATAGAGTTTTCAGAGGAGTACCCAAACAAGCCCCCCACAGTTCGGTTTGTCTCCAGAATGTTTCATCCAAATGGTAAGTGGTGCTGCGGTCCAAATTCATTCAAACTGCGATCGATCGTCTATGCCTGAGGACGGGAGGTTGATGTTGTACATTTTGAGATGTTAAAGTGATAAAGTATTTGGACTTTAAATCTTCTTTAGTCCTTTTTTCTTTTTATTTTATGCCTCCCATTATCTCAGGTTCAAGCTCCTCCTTTCCTTCCATTCAGGCAGTTTCCTCTGACTCATCTCCTCTCAGTCCATTATCCAAATTAATTTACTATGTTAAAGCTGACAATGTCCACCAGACGAAGTTTAAAAAAAAAAAAAAAAATAAAATTTTATGGTGTTTGTATTGGCATCATAAGATTCCAACTTAAAGGAAATATTTGTAACTTTGACAATTTCTGTTTTACCTTTTATCTGCTTTTGGTTTTATCTTCACTTTTCACAGTGGATAGCTGCATTACTGCTATTGGCTGTAATGTGGGACAGCAAATTCCTCCCTGCTTTGATCATGCTGCACTCTTGATTAGAAATGATTTAACCAGCATACAAAGCTTCGGGGGCTTTTGCTGTTGTCAGCCTTTCACTGAATGCATACATGGTGACTTGTGTTGTTTGTAAAGCTTTTGTTTTCTGTTTACCAGTTTACGCAGATGGCAGTATATGTTTAGACATTCTTCAGAATCGCTGGAGCCCTACATATGATGTGTCGTCCATACTCACCTCCATCCAGGTATTTCAGTTTGACTCCCTTTTTGTTTTGGTTTAATTCACTGAGAATACAGACTGATTACATGGAAACGGTGACTACACAGGTGTGTTATCCAATCTCGACCCTCCTCAGAACATCTGTTTTGCTGCCAACTCACGGGCTGTTTATGATTTAAGGATAATAATTTGCTCGTTTATCCTCCCGCAGTCTTTGTTGGATGAGCCAAACCCCAACAGCCCAGCCAACAGTCAGGCCGCACAGCTCTATCAGGAAAACAAGAGGGAGTACGAAAAGAGGGTGACGGCCATCGTGGAGCAGAGCTGGGTGGACGTCTGAGCTCCTCTCGCTCTATAGTATTCTCTTTATCACCCTCTCGTCATCATCCCAGTACTCCAGTCTCTCATTTTCCTCATCAAGAAAAAAAAAAAGGAAAAAAATACAGCAACTATATCAAAACTCAAGTGCCACCCTGAAAAGAAAAAGAACAACCAAACCTGAATGGACATTAACTTGCTTGCCAATGCATTTTAGGAAGTAGAGAGGGGGGGGTTAATCTTGTTTGTGTTTCTTGTCTTTAATTTTACTTTTTATTTTATTTTATTTTTTTTATTGCATGATGTGAGGTAAGTTATTGCTAACAAAATTTGTAATATATCATTGGCTGGCTGGATTGATGCTGTTAGTGCTCGAGTTTTACAGACTTGCTTTTCTTTCTTTCCCTCCTTTTCCTCTTTTTGAAAAAGAGCCTTTGTTTCTTTTATCAGCTGGTGTGCACACAGCTTGGCTGTTTGGCAAAGACACACTGATGACCAAGTCAGCAAACCGGTCTGTTGAAAGTTTTGGAAAAAAGGAGAAAAGGCCTTCTTGAGCTCGTAGCATCGTTATTCCTCAAGTCAACCACAAATGCAGCTGATAAAGGACAATTCCTGGTCTGTTCCAGTATATCGGTTTATTTTAGGAGATGCTGTAGGTTTGGGCTCTCGCGCACCACAGGCAGCAACATCGCTAATGAATCATGACTTTATGGCTGGCCATGACACAGCTTTTATTGTAATAATTTCCACCGCAAGGTAAAGATAATTCTTGGACTGGGGATTTCTAATTTACTTACTGTCATTCCTTGTTAAATGATAGAACACTGGTGCCTCTGAGCCATGAAATGCATGGGTGCAGGTACTGTGTGGGGGGTGTAGCTGTGGCACACTCCCCTTCTGATTCGCCTTGTTGCAGAAAGTAAACGACTTTGCGATACTTTATTGCCTGCGACGTGTTTCAGCACTTTCTATCCTTCTTTTAAAATGAGCCAGCTGACATAAATTGACAAACGAGCAGGAGGTAAAAGCAGCGTGGTCCAGTGTGCGTTTTTTTTTTTTTTAAGTTTTAGAGGATTGACGAGGCAGACTCCTGCAAAGAGTCGCTCAAGTGCAGTTTGACCCTTGTTGCAAGAGTGTGATATCAGGTGTTTTCTCTGCAGGCTCAAGTTGCTTTCATGCCTGCACTTATCTCTTAGTTATTCTTGCCACCCAATTAAAATTCCTCTTGAGCGCAAACTTTCAATTTAATCCTGTCCAACTGCAGCTTAGTCGGTCACCATGAAACCGAATTCCTCTTTTCTTAAATATTGAAGGTCATATTGTGGCTCGTGACTTCTTTCACCTAATAAGCAGAAGGGATATATTATACAATTTTGAGAATCAAACATGTATTCTTAAACCAATATGCTGTATAAACATAATAAAACACATTTTTCAGACTTTGACAAAAGTTTTTGATTTTGTTTTGCTGTGTGTGTGTGTGTGGGGGGGGGTGTATATAAATAACCCTGCCATGCTGGGTGGAAACGTGGCCTTTGGAGCAAAAGTTTATGTCAGAATTTATAACCCCTGGCAAAAAAATTATAAAACCACTTCTTTTGGAGGATGTTCATTACGCTGTTTTTCTATTTAGTATAGGAAAAATATGGCATTGACATAATTAGTAGTTCTAAAGTATCTCTACAAGTTTGAATATGCAAATTAGTCTGCAGTTAAATATGAAGATGAGCGCTTGCAGATGGTGAACTGCTCCGCTGGGCTTGTTGTCAGAAAACATGACCCCAAAAAAGGATTTAATCCTAAAATTTGGAGCGAGTACAAACAAAATGGGAAGGTTGTGAAAGGTCAAAACATACAGGTCAACCAAGCAATATGTCTGCGAATATTAAAAATAAAATAAATGTACAACAGAAGAAATGGGCAGAAACAGGAGTCGGTGGTTGTGACCGAACTCTTAACAATCTGGCTGAAGGAAATCAGATTTCCATCCAGAAAAGCCAAACTGAACATCACCAACACCCGAACAGAAGAAAACAAGCTCCTGCAAAGTGAGATCCACGTCTCAAAGAATTAAAGCTATCGTAAAAGCCAGCAGAGGTGCAACTAACCAGCTGAATTTTCATTTATTTCCCATGAAATAAACGAGTCCAAGCCACACGTGTTTTCAGGTTGTTTTACGCCACATTGTTCAGCTGTCGGCTGGAACAGTTTGGGTCGTATCTGTTTTCTTTATCTTTGACAAAATAAAACAACCATAACTCAGCCCTCAAATGTCAGAAAAGGACCATTTTGTTCCATTTTCATCCAACACTAACCAAGAAATGACAAGTTCTCAAAGTAGACGGAATCTTTCAGTGATTAGAAAACAAAAATCCTTTATTATGCATTGGACAAACATTAGGACAAGATCCAGTGTTGTCTGTCATGTGAATTTGACTATTAAGCAATTAAAAGAATTACACTAAAAATCGTGGTTAAAAATGAACAGCTTTGTCTGTTTCTGTACAAATGCTTAACATCTGTGAGCAGTTTTTCCTGCTTTTAATGGGGGAAAAAAGCAGGTTTAGACTCATAAAATCCATAAAAACTACAGGGACTGTAAAACGGGTGCTTTCTGGATGATTCCAGCACATCCTGAACTCCAATGCGGTTGATCCAAAATAAGTGGCCCCCGTCACCGACCCTGTGATAGAGCAGAGCAATACATGAACAAATTGAATCTGTCGACATGTGAACCTGCGACTGTGTTTGCCCACAGACGGACCTTTTGGTCCTTCATAATCTCATCTCTTGTCTTGAAGACTGGTGCGTCCTCCACCACGATGCCATCAGCCATTTCCTTTACCTTTTCCAGGAGGTCCGTGCTGTACCTGCCCATAGTGAAGAGATGTATTCAGTCAATATAATGAACTTCACACATGACACTTTTATGTAAGAAAAAAAAAGCACTTTTTTTCTAAAATTAAAACGGTGTGTTCACAGTTTGAGCTACCATACAGAGGTATTAACAAAAAGAGGGAATTATGTGTGATGGACTGATTTCTGAATTTCCGAGCTCCTTGTTGCGTCGGTGTAAGGAAAGCAGGGGGCAGCAGTGAGCCCAGGTGCGGGCTGAACGTCAAACGAAGAAGCCTCTGCGCTTGAAAACATTGGTGAGTAAACTGTATGTATAACACAATTGCACTTTCGAAAGAGTTGGGAAAAAAAACTAAGTTGTTTTGAGTGGATGGAAAGTCTAGAAAAAGCGTGCTGGTTAAAGCTGAACTTAAGCGCCAAGCCTCTAAAATAACCGCAGCACGACTTTCGTCAACGAGAAGCAGTTAAATCTCAACCGACTTCGAAAAGGCGTGACCGAAAACGTGTCGCACTGTATACACTGCAGACATGGAAGCATGCTTTTTTACGCACCGGCAGCCGAGGAAGACATTGTTGGCCCAGACCATGGACAGGGAGAGCAGGTTGTCCAGCTGCTCGTCTTCAAAGTCGTTCAAATTCCGCAGGATGAACTCTCTCCTGGGCTCCCAGTGTTTGTTACTCTCCCAGTAACCCCGAAACGTCTCAACCTGGCTGGCTACAGCTCTGTTTTGCTGAATAAAATCCTCCACGTCCAGCTTAGACATCTTGCTCTCAGACAAACGAGTCAACGAAGGCAACTTCCCATCCCTGTCAAGAGGGAGGCGGTCGCTCGTTGTAGCTGTGCCTGTTTTAAACAGCGCCATACATTGGCGGAGCTGCGAAACTGCAACCCGTAAAAGCAGCGTTTCAAATCAGGGCAGGAGAGAGAATTACAAGCTGCATAATGGGTTTGACAGTCTCGGTTGTTGCAGGTATCAAACAGTATCATCTTTTGCATTTTGTGCTCCAGAGATACCAGCCTACCCTGAAACTGATATATAAAGACTAAAAATTGCATTAGTACATGAATACACATGAATCTTTTTTTACTGAATTATCTTTCCTCATTGTTCACTTTTAAAATAGATTTCAGATGATGCATTGAGGAAATATCTGCGTAAAAAATAATGAATTTGTGGTGTTTGAATTGTTTTTCTCGCTACTGATGACCCTTTTCCACGAGCCATTTTGACTTTGAAAGCAAGAGATTTCTGTTAACGATGACTCTCTGTGCCATGTTAAGAGTTAATACTTGGACCCTGATGAACTGGAATAAAAGTCGGCCATTTTTTAAAATGTTATTCACAACAGTGCCTTTCCCTCAGACTGTCAATGTGAGCTGTGAAGACGGCCGAGATGTTATAGTAGGTGAGGGACGCAGATTGGTGAGCCAGCACAGCTTTACAATCCTTGCCAGAGGATGTAAAATTCATAGAGCAGAGGAACAGGCAGGGTTGGGTTCAATCTCTCCAATAAACACACGCGTGCGCGCACACACACACATGTATACACTAATACCACACTCACCTGCTTTGATGTTTCTGACTTCATCTCACTTGATAAAAATCTGGCTTTGCACTTAACAAGCCTGCTTGGAATCAGACAGAAACCCTGAACTTTTAACCTCCAGTCCACTGTATGGAAAGAGGCTTATGTGCAGTTATTCGGCCTCACAGATATACCCAAATCTTATACAGGCAGCCCTTTCTTCTCCCTTCACAGAAGTGTGTGCCCGGGAAACCCTCTTTTGTGTCTCTCACGTTCACACACACTGGAAGATTTGGGGCTTGTGTTGACACGAAGCCACTGATATCCAGAGCGATTCCAAAGGAAGCCTAGATGAGGTCAGACAGCCAAACAGAGCTCCCCCCACTGTGTCACTGATCTTGTTTTTCATCCGCAAATAAGAGCAACAGAATAAAGAACACATGCTTTAATTGTGAGAGGGTAGTTTTTACAGAGTGAGAATCGCACCTTGTTTTTCACTACGGTTATTCTTGCGGTGATTCTAAATGTAAATGAATTATAGTAGAAACACAAAGATACATTGCTTTATTGTATCTTTTTGTAGTTATTCAAACATCTGAACATCATATTTTTCGCAGCTGTTTTAAAGAACAAGCGGAGGCTCAACTAAAGACAGACTGAGCAGAAAAGATGAAATAAGGTCTGGTAATATCTTGACAGGAGTTTTGTTTCAGGACAGCTGAGAGTTGATAAAGCATGTCTTACCTTTAGAAATCCGCTGCAGTTTTCCTCCACATGTAAAGCCACATCTGGAAACCAAACTACATCTGGAACCAAACTTCAGGCTGGACTTGTGAAGTGGTTTCGCTGGTGTCAGTTTGAGTTACTTTGTGAATGTAAAGAATCTTCTGCTGGGTTAGTTAACCTCGATGAACCGAAAACGTCGAGCTGCTTTTATTTTCTTTGTCTGTTAATATCTTCTGGCGGAGTTAAAAGCACCTCTTTGGTTTGTAAAAATAATTAGAAGTACAACAAAAACACATGTGCCAGTGTGCAACATTGGATGGTTCTGCTAGCTTTGTCTTTTTTTAGTTTGAAAAATAGAATTAGACATTCTCCTTTGCCTTTAAAACATCTCACAGATGTTCCATGAAGCTGAAATCCAGGCAGTGCAGGTTTTTACTACAAGTGGTTAGAAAACTTCTCCCAGCGCTTTTAAGAGTGTTTCACACATAATCAAGACAGAGCAGGGAGGTTGCATCAAGCAACACTGTGTCTTTCTTATTCCTGAACACATGCACATAGCTCAGCACTTATGTTGGACTTTCAGCTCCGGGTGCTAAACTCTAAACTCGTTTATGTAAGTGTGTTTTCCAAAATGTTTTCACCTAAGACAGTTTTTCTGTCATTTGTTTATTCCCCTTATAGCTAAATCCCAGAAAGTCAAGAGGACTCATAAACATCCACGCGCACCCTCACCTCCTCTCAAATTTCTTCAGAACAAACCACCAGCATCACTTCTGGTTATGGTATATTTTGGCCAACTTCCAAGTCATACAAGTCACTGCTTTATTGAGTGAACTAACCCATTAAGTTTATGGCCTCCACTTTCAGCCTGAAATATATACTGATGCTGAAATAATACACTCTGTTCCAGCCAGCTCTGGCAGACAGTAGTTCTTGATGAGTCACCTAATGTATGCTTACTCAGGAGAAAACTGTAATTGGGGAAACATGCAGACAACAGGTAGCCTGTTCAGCCGGAGTCCTGGGAGAGCTACAGTGGGAAAGGATGAACCCAGTCAAGCAGTGTGAAGAGGAGGGCAGGGAAGGTAGGTGCTTGATCATTATAAACCAAGCAAATACAAGTGGAGAGTCGCCCTTCAAAAGCTGTGCTCCGTTGAGGCACTTTTTTATTCGAAGGTCATTGAATTTTTTTACTCAGCTTCGAGCATTAGCTCATGGATTGTTCATTTTTCTGATGCATCTACCACTCCACTAAGTGGTTAGAAACTCGGACTCCATCTTTTTTTGTGGATTTTTCTTCTGTTCATATTTTTGGAGGTTTGTTGAATGGTGTATTTGTCAAAAGAATATCTCCCCTAAACCACCACCAGCAGCAGCTGAAAATGACATCTGTTTAGCAAAAACACAGGAAATCTATGTTTGTCAATCTATAGGGAGAGAGGGAAAATGACAGAGTTGAGACACGGATAGATAAGACTGCACATATCATTGTGGTTGCAGGGGGTGAACAAGTATAAAGTAGAAACTTACTTCCGAAAAAGAGTTGAAACTTTCTTTCAAATGATACAGATCACCTCCTGTTTTGTAGTATGAATTTATACATTAAACATATCTCCTGTATGCACCCACAACGTGGCAAATTAGTGTAAATATTTCTCTCACTTTGAAAGAGAACTGCTTTTTAATCTTGTTTATTTTTCAAAAATAGTGAAGCGCAAAGATTTTTTTTTATAGTCTCTTGGTAAAAGTTCACTTGGAAAACTGGATCCATACACGCATGGTCGATCAGAATCTTCAGAAGGAGCTATTCTGCACGTGTGAGCCACAAATCAAGTCTGCAAAGTCAGCAAATTAGACGAGACATGATTCAACAAGTAGCTGGCTTGCCTTCCAAGTTGAACGAGTAGTTGCTTTTTGATTCACCATCACCAGTCACTTATTTACCAGTGCCTGCTTATCATTGATCAGATCAGTAGCTGTCTTCAGGTATATGATATAGAAGCATAGCCACTTCTGAGGGCCCAGTAGTCTTCATTGTGGTCCTTTTCCTGCTCCATGATAAATCCCAGGGTTTCTACCATGCACATCTGTGTGTGGATGAGGCTCCGGGGGGGGGGTCCAGATGATGTACCGTCATCAGGTCGTGCTCGAGGCTTTCTGCAAATGACCTCGCAAAATTGTCGTGGCCAACTCATTGTGCGCTGCGCATCCGTGGAATATCTTTCTGTTGATGCAGATTTGCTGGGATGTAGTGTTCCAAGTCGCCACTTTAGGCTGATGATGGCATTTACTCCTCATGGACTTCACCGGACTTTTGTGAATAGGCACAGTGTAAAAGCACCTCTAAAAGAGAGTTTCTCTCTTACCTGGAGCATAAGAAACTTGTGTCAGACACCTGCCACAAACACCAGATTTAAGTATTTACATTTAATAGTAAGTTGGTGCTGGCAGGCTTAATTAGCTATGTGTGACCTTGTTTGGAAAGGGCTTGAATATAGCAGATGTATTTGGAAAAAATCCTTTGGAGTAGCTTAAACTGTGGCTGTAGCTAAAAGCATAAAAGATAGCCGGGTGAAGGAAATAATAGAAACCAAACAAGGACATTCAACAAACCTGTATTGAAGTGCCCCTTTTCCCTCTGTCTTTCTTGGTCGGTTTTTCATCAAATATCCATACTTCACCATGGCCACTCATCCACATTAACACTACCGACTCCACTGACTGGCATACTGTACACTTTGTCACATTTTACATGATATTTGGTAATTATAATGATTAATATTTATATTTTGCATAATTTCCATCTGGTCAGAATCCTCGAGCCACGTTGTGACATCAGTAGATGGAAACCTGTGAGATTCACACTTTCCTTTTTTCAGATTTGCTTTGTAAGTAAATAAAACCCAACCATCGCCTGCCCAGTTTCTGCCTTGTTTGTATAATTCAGGTGTATATGTTTGAACCAGAGCAATTCTTATCAGAATGTATTGACTTTCTGTCACTTTCAGCAATATTAGCAGTTGAGCTCAGGCGGCAGGCTGAGAGCCAAAGCCCTGCGCTGCTTTGACTGTCTTCCCCTGGCTTGCTCTAACTTCCCATCTAACTCCTGATTGCACATGAAAATCAGCATTAAAATTAGCTTTAGCATCTAGCACTTTTTCATCTTTACATTGAGGTCTTTATGACTGCACTTGGTGGACGAACGCTTTACTAAGACACTTTATGTTGTCTTTTTCTTTCAGTTTCAAGAGGTGCCTGGAGCATCTCTGAAACTTGTTTAAACTTTGGAGCAGTACTACCAGAATTAGGCTACATTTGACTTTGCATTGACTTTAGTTCCCTGCCAAGGAGGGGTACTTTAGGATTTTAGGCTTGGGACCTGAGTGATAAATGCAGTCTGTCACCCTGGGAACCAGACTAATTAAAAACTAGTGCTCTTGACATGCTGGAACAGTTGGGCCTGTCAGCTATTTCACGTCCTCAATCCCTATCCAAAGTTAAAAAAATCAGGATATAATGCAGATGACATGGATACTAGAGCCATGATGCCTTTACAATGAGGTCTTTATGACTAGAGGCATGTCTTCAGTATCCCAACATGTGCTCCATTGTGATGCCAAAAGCAGCTTTTTGATAAAAAAAAAGGGACATATTTGTAATCACTTATAGCTCTTGTTTGTTGAAATGTGGTGTTATAAAAATCAAATGTGACCTATCTCATAGAAAAAGAGCATAATGTTGACTCATTCGGTGCACGTATACTGTGTGTGTGTCTGTTGTTCCTGTTTGTAATTATTGTATAATGTGTGGGTGTTCACAAGCGATATTACCAGTGAGCTGCACTGATTTATTTTATTGAAGACTATGACACGAGTAACAAAAAGAAACGGCATGAAAAGCACATAAAACTCCACACTGGAGTATACCGTAGCAGACAGACTCGGCTTCCGCAGGGAGCACAGATAATGAAACGGAATGTTTTTTTGGGGGGGGGGTCTCCTTTGTGACAAGTCTATGGTTGCTGCTGTCCTCACGTTGACAAATCCTTTTTTTGGACTGGTAAGAAATACAAATCTGCCTCAGAAATATAGTGAATCAGGAGAATAAAGTAAAAAATCAATAAAATAAAGTCACTTTACAGGTACCCGAATCAGGTACACTTCTGTTTGTATTAACGGCTTCTCTTCTTTGTTTGGTTTGAATTGGATGTTAACGTGAGAAACACCCAGAGACGCTAACATTCTGAATGCAGCGCACAGATATACAAGGCTCTCTGATGGTGTGCTGATATACAGCCACGCCACACACTGCACATTATCACAGCTTCGACACGTAAAAGTATGAACATTTTTTTTATTGTAGCAGTCTAAACTGACTTTATATAAAGTATAAACACTGTCTTCAAAATTTTACACGAACAGGCTCAAAGCTTGGTACGGAACAGCAGGAGGAAGGCATACTTTGTGAGCAAAATAATTGGGCACATCTGCTCAGATTGCCATGTTTGTGCACCTTAAGGGCCATTTAGTTTGGAACAGAGAAAACAAACCACTCAACTTCATTACTGCGCCCTTGACACAACATTATGTTGCTGCAACGTCTGAAACTGTGGTGGTGAGCGAAGGTGATTCATAATGTCGTCAATTTCAGGAGAGAGTCTGTCCATACTGTGATGTTAGGAGTAGAATATTGTTTGGAAAACATCTTGAAAAGAAGTTTCACAGCCATAATGTAGCCAAAGCTACCTTGAAAACTCGAAAGCCTATTATCCACAAGGCGGGGCAATAGTTAAAGATTTCAGCTTGAATATGTCAGCTGAAGGACAATGTAAACAACAGCATTGCTCTGTAGTAAGAGTCTGGGTTGAAAACAAGCCCACCTGCAGGCTGAAAACATTATCTGTATTTTCAATTGAAGAATATGCCTCTGAATGCCATTTCTGTCAATGTTATATAACCAGATAAATATTTATATGAGCAAATATAGCATGAAGAAAGTCTTGATATAAAATAGATGAAGCAATTACAGATGAGTTGCTTTAGTTTGACGAATGAATATTTCTTAAATACACTTAATACTAATACTAAATATTATTTCTATTCAAATGACTCAGAGGAGGCAACAACATCAGGCAAACGTGTCCATGAGAAAAATATTAGTCCCATATTTCCACCTCACTGTGTGCGAGATAAAATTCGGTTGGTCGACAAGATCACAAAATGAACATGAAAAAGATGCAGTCAACCGTTCACACAGTATTTTTCCATAAACATCAAACTAAGGACATATTTAAAGGACATCAGTGAATGTGCACGAGACAGTGTGATATTAAGTGTCTTCCTCATGAACACAGCAGGATGGTGCTATGCTGTGTCTGACTCAGTCGCATGATCACGCCTCCTCATTTGAATTAAAAATGTGTCATAACATGTTGAATTATAGGATCATTTTAAAACATTTATATGTATTTCATTGATCTATTTCAAGATCTGTTTCTTGGGCATATCTATTTCTATTTCATCATCGTGTTTCAGTTTCTAATTGAATATTTACTGGTGTTATAATATATATAAACAGTTCATCATGAACTGTTGAAGTAAAGAATGATTTAGTGTTAGTGAGTTTAGAAGAAAGTGCCACAAAAAAGAATACTTCTATATGATAAGAAAAAAAATCACACAAAGAGGAATAAATGAAACAATTATCAATCATGATCTTTTTTCCAATTATAGGATTCCTTTTCTCTTTCACAGATTTACATATTTTAGATATTATTTGTTTTTTTCCCCAAGTATGTATATTTAAAAAAAAAAGATAAGTTATTTTTCAAATATGTTTTTATTCTTTCATCTTTCATTGTTCTTTTTCCCTTTACTTTTCCTTTCTCTATTTCCCAGCTGCTCTTTCTGTAAAAATAATAATAAGAAGAAATAGCAGATGTGCAATAAGGTTTAAATGATTTGAAAAATTGCTGCACTTCAGGTGCTGCCCTGATGGAATTGCATGTCTTATATAATTTTCTTCAAAGTATTAAAGCCTCCTAAAGCTTCCTAAACCTTTCTGAAGCCTGGTGTTAACTCATTTGTTCTTAATACTGACCTCCTTCACTTGAAACCCCAGCCATGCGGTTCACCCAGCAGATTAAACAAACTACAATTACCATTTGACCTAGATCTGCATGAATCTCGCCTCCTAAATAAACAAGGTGCGTATGTCATCAGCTAGGAAATTACATTAGTGCACATTAAAAGGACCGTGGAGACGGTCACAGGCTGTTTCCTCGGGGGACTGGCTACCTGCATTATGTGGAGAAGAAGGAGGGGAAGAAAAAATGGTGGGATGCTGCCGTTGCATCTGAATGCTTGCCAGAGAAATCCCTCCTGTGTCCTTCACCGCCTCATTTCACTTTGAGCAAAACAGCATGGCACACTCTTTTCCACTCTCTCTCCGTCTCCCCACTGCCTGCGTGACACCTGATACGGCTGAAACGGGCACTCGTGCACCTGACGTGCTCGCTTTTGTGCACGTAGGTGAGCTGGAAGGCCTGTGTGTGTTTGATGAAAGTTGAATTGTTCCAGCAGCTCATCCTTGTGACCTTAATTTCAGTGTGGCTCCTGGCTCTGCGTCTCCATGCACTGAACAGACAATTTCAGCTTCACAGGCAGAGCCGAGACGAACTGCAGAGGTGTACAGTTCAAAGCTGCACATGCTGACTGATGAGGAGATGAGGAGGGGTGTGGCTCTGCTAACTTCAGCCTGAAGAAAAAGTTGTAGAGAATGTAGTCCTTCCTGATAACAGGCAGAGGACATTGATTTAGACACAGTGGAAGGTAGTAGATTACTCCCTGATTTTACACCCTGCTTCCCCTTTAAATATAGATTTTAGAGAAAATGTGAAAGTAGGTAAATTACTTGCCAGCCATTCCCTTTGGATCACTCTGTGCAAATCAGTCACAGCTGGAGCGATATCATCACTTACACTTAAGTGCAGCTGCAGGCCCTCTCCTTAAACTGAAGCTGTTTTGATGGCAGTTAGTGGTGATGGCAGGCATCAAACGCTGCTGAGGGGCTGCAAGTCAAGCTGAAGTCCGACTGTGAATCTGAAAATACAGGATCAGCTTGTAAGCAAAAACTCTTTTTCACAAAAACAAGTTTGCTCACACTCAAGTCTCAGGATGCAAATCACAGACAAAGGCTTTCCCCCTATGGTTGAACCTTTTAATGTACAGTCACTGGTTCAGGTGATTTTAAGATGGCCCCACCTTTCAGAAAACAGCACACTGTCCATTTCTTTTTGCACCACTTTGTGCAGACGTTTGACAAACCTATATTTAGTGTGGACATGAGTTCACCATACTTTCAGCTAAAATATATTTTTATGAATAATCCAAAGGATCAAACAGGATCAAAAGATTTGAAAAGTGATGTACTGTCAATTGAAGTACCGTCTAAATGAAGTTATACTCATTATTCCATTTCCACAGCTGAAGCCATAAACTGTGGCAGGTGAGGCTTCAATGCCCATCCTCTCCTCTCCGAGGCGCAGTAATCTTGCATTTGACAGACTAGGAAGTGCAGTTTTCGCTAACAGTGAATTGAAACTACGCCATAAATATGGCGCCAAAAGAGTTTTCAAGCTGATGATAAGAGCTCATTTTTCCCCGTCTCTCCGTGTTGTCTTTTTTTTTGCGGAGGTGGGGGTGAGGGGGTGAGGTTGCAAGACTAAACCCGCCTGTGCATTTGTGCAGAGCGGTGTGCACGTACAGAGGAGTGGAGGCAAAGCAAAGCAAAGCACAGCAAAGCGAGGGAGCAAGTGGAGACGAGGAGAGCTCTGTGTTTTATTTCTGAAGGAGGGACGTTGCGAAACTGGCTTGCAATCTTTTCTGACTCATCGTTTGGAAATATAGCAACCTTTTCTTTTCTTTTTTTTTTTTTTTTTTAAATTACCCCTCCTCCCTCCTCTAAGTCCCCCCCCCCTCTACTGTCCCGCTGGCACCGGGGAGGAAAACAGTCGGATTTTGACACCACGTTTGGGCTGCTTTTGCAAAATGCGACATGCTTTCCTGTGAGCAGTGTGCTGCGCGCACCTCGCAGCTCTGCTACACGGTAAAGAGGAGCTGGACCAGCGGCGGCACCCCTGTGTTTATATTTCACTTGTGAGGACTGTATCCCTGTCTGGCTGCCACTTTTTTTTTTTTTTTGGATTTTATTTCGGATTCGCACTCGCTCGTCCGTCTTTGCGGAGCTGACGCGCTGTCAACACGCACCGTGAGGGGAGGAGGAGACGGGAAGGGACAGTCCTGTCACCCTGCGTGGTTCAAGTGTCGGGGCTGTTTAGCAGCACTGCTAGCAGCCTGCCTGGGCACCGAGTGGGCAAACTGAATTGGTCCTCACCCCTCCGCTGTTAAACTACATGTGCCCCGCTCCCAATGATCTCCTAATCTCTGGGAATCGCCCGCCGTCCAGGACTGAGGACGTCTGTGTATCCAAAGCTGACCGCTGCCAAGGTAAAAACAATAATAATACTAAGATATGGAGGAAAATGTCGTAGTGGAGAGGGAGAAGTGCTGGAGCCGGGACTCTTAAAGCCACTTTGCTGCTGTTGCTAGTGCTACATCAGTGCTAGGCTAGCAGCAGGGCAGCAGCTCTGTACGCACTTTTGCAGGCAGCGGGCTTGTCAGTCACAGTCAGCAGCGAGGGGCGATTACAGAGAGCCGTGCATGTGAGCCGAGGCGGGGACATGCGTGTTGCATGAGGGGAGAAGGGGCACGAAAGCCTAACAATAATTCTAAAAGCACGGCATGTGCATGCAGATGCATTAAACAAACCTGGGAAACTTGGCCATGTTGTGCTGCAAACGTGAACGAGCCCCGGTGGGAATTAAGTGTGCGCGCTGGTAGTTGGAGAGTGTCCAAGTGTGCGTGTGTGTGTGTGTCTTCAACGCGTAATTGCAACAAATAGGCTCATTTTCAGCACCGTAGCGAAGAATGCGAGTTTTAAGTTGCGGGCGCGTGTGGAAACGGGACAGCTGGAGACGGACGCACGCGCGTCTAGACGCATGTACATGTGCGTGATGTGTGATGAAGTTGCGCGTAGAGCAGGAGGTTTTGGGTGTAGGCTGGTGGCACCAAACATCTCCAGCTCTGAGGAATTTTCAGGTTTTTATATTCCTCAGTTTAAAAAAAAAAAGAAGCGGTGCTGCTTTTAGGAAGGCTGAGCACGCAAGCTCACACATGCACACATCAAGGAATTAGAGCAACTCCTCTCTGTCTCCATCACCCTCTCCTCCTCCTCCCCCTCCTGCTTCGTGCTGTGCAGATCTAGTTGGCTTAAGAAGAGGGGGGAGTGGCTGTTGTTTACCTCCTCAAAGTCAAGGCTCTGTCTGTGCGACCGACTTGGATGAGTGTTGCTGTTGCATCCCAACCTAGGGGGAAGAAAAAAATGGACTCCAAATAAACTGCTACTTGAGATTTGGATGCAGGTGGTGATACTGCAGATGTGAGCAGGATTAATGGGGGCTTAAGTGGGGCATTGGTGGTCGCATACTATATTATATTCTGTTAGAATATATTATCCGTCTGTCTGTTGGTTGCCTATCATTAAGGGGTGGTGCAGTTAAACCATGTTTTTTAAGCTTAAGGTGGTGTTAGCCTTGGATCAATTAAACTTGAATGTCTGGGGATTTGTTTAATGTTCCCAGCTGTGACAGTGGCCCTTCTCACACACACACACACACACACACACGCCGCGCGCATCATTGCCACGCACGAGCACGCCTTGCAAGCCTGCACACCAGAAAATGTGTCTGCCTCTTATGCTCTCTTAAGTCATGCTGAAGTGACAGAGCTGTAGTGTGTGTGTGCTCTTCAAACTGTCTCTCTCAGACAGTCACACACACACACACACAGCCCTCCTCCCACTGGGTTTGAAACCAGAGATGAGTCATGGTGTGTGGGGGCATAACAACCCCTCAGTCCCTCTATCCCCCTTCTTGGTCTTTCACATCTCTCCTGATGAAGTGCTGCCTTGCTCGCACTCGTCATCTTCCCCCCTTCTTCTCTCCACCTCTTCCACCCTTGGGTTCTTTGCCTGATGAGAATTCTTGTTTACTAAGCAGATGAACTGGAATGAGAGCTGTTGGAATTTTGAATCCTTTTCCATTTTGATGGCAGCCCTCTAGCCAAACATCCTTGTTTCAGTCCATCCTTCCTGTCCACATTTTCGTCTATCCCTCCATCATTCTCTTAATCAAGATTCTCCCATCATCTGGTTCAGGAGCACAGCCGGGGGGAATGTCTCAACTCTTCCCACCTTCTACGTCTCGTGTAACTCGAGCATGCGGACCTGTTAAGCCTCACATGTGTCCATGTGCACGTGTGTGTTTGTGTGTGTGTTGTGTCTGCTGTGCTAAGCGCTGAGGTCTGATTGGCTAGAAATGGGGGTAAGGACCCCCACGTGGTGTGTTGTATCGCATTAGCAGCTGCGTAGTGAAGACAGGGGGGGGGGGGGGGGGGTGTGTGTTCATGAATGGACGTCTGACGTCACGCAAACTGTAACTTCAATCCTTCTCTTCCGCACACAGACGAGCACATGCATGTACTTACACACATGGATAAAGAGGGCCACAGGGCAGAGCGTGTGTGTGATTCAGAAGTCCTTGTCATGTAAGAAGGATGGGAACCCACCCAGAGGAGGGATTTATGTGGGGAGGGGTGTGTGTGGCTGCCTGCAGGCATGTTGGCTGGTTGACAGGTTGCCATATCTCTGCTCTCTAACTAACTAAGTAGCATGTTGTCTACAAGAGTGTTGATACTGGCTGAGCTGATATTTGGGAGTGCTTGCAGGAGGCGTGTAGCAGGGACACTTGTATGCTTTGAACATCCTGATGCTGGACTCCTCTGATCCGGGGTAATGCCAACTTCTAATAATCAGCAGCTCATATGTCTCATTTTGTAACTTTTCTTTCTTTCTTTTTTTTTTTTTTTGATGCTCTAAAGCACAGAGAGAAGGCAGAATAAGCAACATTTAAGACAAATATTTAGTTTGACTTTGATAAAAATGTAAGCTGAACTGTGTTAGAGCTGGAAATCTCATGAAACAAGTGGATTAAAAGTTTTTTTGTTACTCATGTAGGTGTTGCTAAGTCGTGGTTTAACTTTAGAATATCGGCTGATAAATGTTAGTCAGTTCATGTTTTCACGTCTGTGCGACGTGTTTTTATTCCTTTATTTGCATTAGCATGGCGTGTTTTGTCAGTGCATGCTCTCAGTTGATGACCCTGCTGTGCCCCGGAGCCTCCTGTGCGTGTGGGCACATGTCAACCCGCTGTTCGGTGGGCAGGAGGTGACGTCACAGCCAACTGGCTGAGGGGGTGTTTTAATTTATACGTGTGCCCACCCCCCCTTTACTTCTGTCAATGTGACTCAGCCTGGTTGATAAAGGATCATTGCAAAGTCTGCGCTCATAACATTTCATGAAGTGAAGCAGAAGTGAGTGTTGTACACCCTATGTCAAATGAATCCTTTTTTAAATTTATTTTTTGTCATGGTTTAAGGTCTGATCTGCACAGATACATTAGGACATATCTCACCACGCCCATATTTGGTTTCCTTTATTTGTATTTGGTCTAACATTTAATGTCCTGCTGTCTCTTCTAGCTTTATAAAGATTATTTGAACAGTTTATGTGGTTATTTCTAGCCTTTACACTATAAACTCTAGTATCCACTGTGATGTCACCTGCTAATTTGTGAAGTGCCTCCCCATTTGTTGCCATCTTTGAATTTTTGGATCCAGATGTGACCATGGCTGTGCCCAAAATCACAAGCTTCCTCACTAATCCTTTCAGACAATGTAGAGGACTGAATTCTGTACTCATGATGATGAAAGAATGCTTTTGGACACTACTCGGGTCATTTATTATTATTTTTTTTTTATGTTTTTAAAATCGCACGTGCCGTGACCGGCAGTTGAATTCTTTTTCCATCACATGAAGAAATATTAAATGCTTTGAGCCCTTTGTTCACAATAATCACGATACATTTAATGTGTTTTTGCCATAACGCACTATTTGTCTTGTGCCTGCAGTTGAAAGGAAAGCCAAACTTCTAACTCTATCATATTACACAGGGTAACTCCTACTCCTATAAAGCATTGTTGCAGTAACAGTCTGTTTACTTTGATGAGAAATTGTTAAAAAGAAAACCAAATATCTTGAAAATGTATGCAGAAAAGGGTTCCATGATGGCTTCTGCTGCAGGCCTGTTCATATGGGCTGTATTGTTAGCCTTTTTTCCTTCAGAGTAACGCTCTATGATACAAATTTGCTCATTATATATTTGTACAGCACTTCAGAGTGGAGAGTTCACTGCGTAGTCCATTAAGAGGCGGGTGAGCGGTGAGTGACTTTGGACACACAGCCCATATCTGGACTTGACAGTGGAGCTGGAGAGTGATCCTTACTTTAATTGGTCACCATACCTCAGGTTGAGATGATATACTTTCTTAATTATTATGGATTTTTTTTTTCAAAATGACCACCAGCACACTGGCCAGGAGTTGATTTAGAGGATAGAACTATAATTACGTGTTGGGGTAAATTTACAGACTTTGTATTTAATCACACTTTGTCTAACCTGAGCCTCTCGTGGTCATAATTGTTGTCGTACATTAAGGCGCACATTAAGGTCTCTGTTTGTCATATCGCTGCATATGCTTTTTTATTCATGCTAAAACATGCGCTGGCCCACTCCCAGGTATCGGGCCAAAATGCCTCTGACTGAAAGATAAAACTAGAATAAATGTGCTGTAAATATTTATATTTTTACAAAAGCATTTGATACTTTATCCTGTTTCTTCCTGATTGCCGGATCATTCTCTCTGTCTGCCTGCTGTCTCCTACTCTTATTTCCATAAAAATAAATTCTGAGGGATGTAAGCACGTCGATGGACGAGCTGGCAGATGCTGCCTGAGCTCCTGATGGGATGAATTTCAGAAGTATGTATATATGTGCAATCAGGTTGAGTAAACAACAGACAGAAACAGTATGTTATAGTGTTTGAATACCAAAAGAATCCAAGAGGGAAATATGCCTTTTATCGATGGTGCCATGCTTGAGTGTTGTTTTTGTGCTTAATTTGGATTTAGTCAAATGTTAGATATGTATTTTTAATGATCCAATGTGTCAAAAGGAGTAAAATAAGCGTGGAGGGGAAGTTATTGGAGTTTGGTTGACAGAAGAACAGGCAGTCAAGAAGGGAAGAAAAGCATAATATAGGAGAGGGTGAGGAAGAAAAATGTTCCTTAGGAATAGAGATGGATGGAGAGAGGAAGAGAAACCTATCAAAGGGGAAGAAAAAGGAAGGTAAAGCCAACTGAGACGACAGGAAAGGAGACAGATGACAGGGGAAGAGGGAGTGCCCAATGACAGACGACAGGAGATGTGGAGGTCGGGGGGTGCTGGTCGTTAAACATGGAGCTGGTAGTTAAGGTCACTAGGGGTGAAGGGCAGTGAAGTGCTCATCCTCCTTGTCCTCATCCTTTCCATCCCTCTGACACTCCCTTCCAAAGCTAATGAACTCCTGATGGCAGTGGAGACAGTAACTGTGGATCAGTCCTCCATCACTCTGTGTGCTCCTTTCACTCTTTCTCCTTCCACCTGTCCTCTTTTTTTGCTCTTCCTCCTCCTGTCTTGGCAGAGCCCCAGCCTCCCTGGCTCCGACTCTCCCCCTTCATTGTTCGTCAGCAGATTTCAGGAGATGGAGCGGGAGGCTTAGTTAGGAAAATAATTTGGACCTCGGCTTCTGCTTTTTTTTCTTCTTTTTACTCATTTCTTCTCTCTCTCTCTCTCATATCTTTCTGTTTTCCGCTCACTCATTCCTGCTCCCAGAATGCAGCGGCAGCAGGAGCAGTGGCAGTATCAATAAATATTGTGTTAATGTTCTGGTGGCTGGAGCCAGCAAGGTGATAAAGGAAATCTATTTGATTCCTGGGGCTCGTTTGTTTGGCCCATCGCCTCTACGGTTGGTGTGTGTGTGCGTGCGTGTGTGTGTGTGCATACTGTACATATGGTGCTTCAGCTTAGTCTATTGATGTGTGCGGGTTAGGGAACAGAGTGTTTCTGCCGTTATACTTTTACTTTCTTATTCAGAGATAACATGACTAAGCACCTTTCTCTCTTTCACTCATGCTCTCCCACTTTATTGCTTCCTCCTGTTTTCCTTAATTTCATTCCTGAGTTGCTTACACTGTTATATTGAGACAAATTCTCTTGAGGGCGAATATGGAATAACATTGCAAGTTAACTACTGTATAATTTATTTTCTGATTTGTTTTCATGTCACACAAGGAAGCTACTTGAAGCAGCAGCAGGCATGAAGCGAGCTTCCTCGCGTGGCACAAATAGCCAGTCGGTGCATAAAGTTGGTGCGACTGTTACAGAACAAGCCTGCGTCGGTCGCTGGATATGTTGACATGCTAATCCTGTTTGCTCTGGTTGATTCGATTGCCTGTATCAAGACTTACAAAAAGTCAGTTTGTGAGTTTGGTTTTATTTGTTTTGCCACGTTCCTCTGAGAAAATTGGAAGAAAATTCCACAATGACAGCCTTCAGAAATGTACTGTTATTACCGTACTGTCCTCTCATTGGAGCGTGTTGATAAAAGAAACTACAGCAACTCCTTCTTCTTCGTTCAGTTGGATCATTTGAGGATTGTGAAGTGACCCAGCCGATTACAGTCTGCCCTACGCTTCCTCAAGGTCTGCCTCTTTGGAGTTCCATAGTACTTGATAACCCTTGAAGCACGTCGTTACAGTATGAGAGAACATCCAGTAAATAGCCTCAGAGCGGAGATCATACACCAAACTGATAGACATGACCGGCAGCTTTATTCTCAAATACTTAGATTTAATTTGTCTGCAGTTGGATCCTTGACAGCTCATGGGTTACTTATCCCTTTTGTAGGTACAACCTTGTCTAGAGTCATGTATTGAACTGGCTCAAGTGGTTAACTCCAACTGTCTGCACAAGATAGCGGCTGCTGGCTGGTTAATAACACCACTGAGAACTTGCATCGTAATTCTTCTGTCACATATTGGCTCCATAAACTCTGGACTTCACTGTCACACTATTCCTCTATGTTTTTATAAGCTAAAATGAGGAACTGTTGCTCATGTGAGCGATATTTCACCAATGTCTGCTTTTATAACGGCAGTAACCAGTGCTATGAAAATGCCCTTCAGTAACATTTGGAGCTGTATTCGCAGCAATTTCATATCCCCCTAAAAGGTGTTAAAATGATGAGTCGGACAGGCATCGAGAAATTACGCCCCTTGTAGAGAATTAATTTGTGGTTTGAGTAGAACCAGTGAAAAACGCTTACGTTGGTGAGTTAGCTACAATAGCTAATGATTGCTAACTTTGTTTTCACAAGTTTGCCTTCACTTACTAATATTACAAAATGAGATGTAATGTTTTGCTGTTGAGCATCTAACAGCCTCGGAACAGCTGATGCGTTATTAGCTACATTACACAGTGTATACCAAAGCCTTTTCCGAAAGAAAGAAAAAGGCTTTCAGTGTGTGAATGGGATATTCTGAGGACTCGTATACAGGTGTCCTGGCAGCCTGATGCTGATAGAGACGTACTGCATGGAGGGAAGCGCTATCTGCTATCAATGTCACGTCTTTCTACCAGCCTCTGCATCCCAGCTGAGCACCACACACGGTCCCATTTGTTGTTACTGAGGCGTAAGTGAAATCCTGTTCTTCACTTGCACAAAAGTCACCCACAAAAAAGCTGACAGGAAAGCTAACTCAGTTTCTGTCTGGAAAACTCTGCATGAACACAGCAATTCATCACAACTTCTAAACCTTACTATCATCTGTACAACACAGGCTAAATAGGAGCCACTACCCGACGATATGTAAAATAACGCCTGGTGTTTTAGGAGCACTGCTTAGAATGGCAACTTTTTCTTCTGGTTTTCTGCTCTTGTGACTCTTTAAGATGCGTTCAATTAAGAGTATTATTGAGAGTACTATTCAAACCCATTTTTCCATAAAATATTATTTTTATATTTTAACACAATCTTAAATGAACTGCTTGTACATAGTTCTATTTACATGGCACTTTTAGGAGTTGAGTCTGTTTTTCTGACTGCTTGACATTAGGAACGAGCTTCCTTCCATTCATCTGATCCCTGTGGAGTATTCAGCGGGGATCCTCGAGGGAGATGGTTGATGGGAATGGTGATGGTGATTTAAGCGTCAGAGGGTGACTCATGGATGCTTTTAAGTGGTGCTGTGCCTTCCAGTCAGTCACGAGATGTTGGTGTGTGTTAGTAAGGGAGGACAGTATTAAAACTCCTAGCTGAGAAGTTAAGCTGAGCTGTATGCTATGGTTTTGTCTTTTCACTCTGGGCTTATTTGTGGGGTTTTTTCACCTTTGGGTTACAGCTCTCACTGTATTAGTGGGTTCTGGTCTTTGCAGAAGATTATTATTTTTTTTTTAAGTTATTTTGATCGTGCCATTATTGTTAGTGTAATTACCTCCAGGTGCATACAGTTTCAAATTTTTCAGCATCAGCAGAGATGTAGAAAACTCAGTTGGGTCGGATGAAATGAGTTAATTTATTACACATTATTACAGTCTTGACTAAATGGACTTTCAAATCTCTACAGCCCCTTGTGCAAAGACTTCCCCCTTAAATCCTTTTGGTTTAAAAAGGACAAAAAAGTAGGAACCTCGGGAAGAGAAGCTAAAGGGAGATCTTCCCTCCAAGACAGACAGACATGTAATGGATATAGTGTCCACAAAAAGTAGCAGGTTGGATTTACAGCGTAGGCCATGAGTACAGTTGCAGATTCTAAACATATGAAGCAGGTATCGCGCTGGATGTAATGCTACTTCCAGGTGTTGCATTACCGTGTGGACCTCAGCTTCGTGACTTCCTCGCCACATAAAAATCTGGAAAGAAGGAAGTCTACATAAAGACAGTTTGGTGCAACTCAAGCAAATCATTCATACATTTAAAAGACAGAGGAAGAGAAATGGGGAGAATGTGAACACGTGTGTGAGAGAGGAGGATAAGAATCTAGTTCTTTGTCATTTTTCATGCAGGATGCGTTTGGTCATATTTTATCAAGTGTAGGTCACCGAAGGGAGTGAAGCGTGAGTTATTATGCTGCCTGCAGAGGCATGTGTATTGATTAAAGTAGCAGCATATCTGTTGCATCAAACGTATGTGCGATGGACAAATGAGAAACATGCCTGAAATGCCTCATGTGCTGACAAGCTGTGACGGCCCACTCTGCAGCCTTGCTCGCTGTTCATTGGGGCTGAGTGCACACACAGTCACGCTTTACATGGTTAGTATTTGCACTTATATCAAAGTATTAAACAAATTCTCATTTTGAGCTGATGATGACATTGGATGATACCTTACTTACCCTGAATTTCTTTATCTATTCACTGTAACATGTGCAAACATATGGAAATACAATATCTATATGGCAGAAACAGATTTGCACTATTCAAACAAGCTTGAACGTCAATATTTGGTATAAGCACCTTAATTCTTCAACACAGCATAGTGTAGATGGCTTTTTTTACTTTTAGGTGTGCTGCTTTTTGCTCCACATGTCCAGTTGTTTCAAGTTTTTAAGGACACACTGCAAACCATGGTGAGATATGCCACATTTTCAGCTATTAGCTCTTTGTGAATCACCTTGTTGGTTCAAAATAGTATTCATGTCTCAAACTGTTATCTTCTGCATTTTTCATAGATGCAGCTAAGTAAATGGGAACAAATTATGTGTCTTCCAGGCAAGCTGCTTGTAGAAAAGTGCATACAAATTTTAAATTGGTTATTTGCTAAGTTGTCTGTTGTGTATAGACACAACACTGGTTCATCCCTTGAATGAGTTGCCTTTTTTATGCTTGAATGATTAGCTACTTAGAGTTAAGTGGCTTAAATAAAGAAAACACATTTCCCTGAAAATGGACAGATATAAGGACGAAACTGAAAATGAGTGGGGGGAAAAAAGCAGCCAATGCCTTTAAAAGACCTTCAGGAAGTCCAGATAGCTACTGCTCAATACCATTTTACACAAAAGTCTCAGTGGAAGCAAAGTGACTCAGGAGGGTAGCACGATGTGAGTAAGGTATCACCAGATTGAGAATAAAGCTGAAAGTATCGTCATGCTGTAGGCTAATGAGGGAAAGACAAAGAATCACCAGAGTCACCAGGCTGATCCTCTCACAGTGGTGCAACACACTGCCTGAATTCCACCCCCAAAATATGAAATTTATACTCTGAATTTAATCAAGTCGATGAACTGGGGTTGGTCAGCTGCCCAAAAACATGCGGTGACTACCCAAGTGACCAGGTTGTTCCATCAAGTTTTTTCTTCACTGGCGGCATGCCTATATTCTGAGATGGCAATGTCAGGATTCATCGGGCTCAAAGTGTGAAAGTGTGGTGGTACAGCAACCACGGCGCATCATGTTTACACGGAGCACCACAGAGTCCAGACCATAACCCCTTTTAGAATCTTTGGGACACGCGGGAAAAAAGCATTTTACACAGCAGCCCGACTCTCTCATCATCAGGACAAGAGCTCGGTGAAAAGCTGATGGAAATGAATGTTGTGACATGGTATAAGCTGGTTGAAACCGTGCCACAGCGGATGCATGTGGTAATCAAAGCTAAAGGTGGTTCAGCAAAATATTGGTGTGGGAATTTTTGTGCTAGGCAGTGAACTGTTTTAAATGAAATTCTTTGGTCAAGACCAAAGTGCTGGACTGGCCAACGTGCTGAAACCACGCAGTAGAGACAGCCAGCTAAACCTTTCAATAGAGATTCAGTGCACCAGAAGGGAAGAAATGGAAGAAAATAAAAAGAGAGGAAAAATATGAACCTCTCGAAATGTCATTGTGTTTAAAGGTGGGTTTTGGCTCATTTAATTCATGGACTGAGCAACAGAAATGTGTGTGTGCTTTGCTTTCATGTCTGGATGTGGTAGCTGCACACCTGTTAGCGTGGCCCTGATGGGCATGTTTGATGTATGTGGTGGTGTGTCAAATGTTTTTTCTTTCTTCTTTTTTTCCCATTTTGTGCTGTTGTTGGCAAACACGTGCGTCTTTACTCTGAACACTGGCGTGTCTGTGCGTGTGCACTTGTGTTTGATGTTGAGGTAAATACTTGATACCCAACATCACACATTTTCTCTCCGTCTCTAACACACACACCTTGACATTTTGATTCTTTCAGCTCATTCATAACAGTTGCCCTGTTTCTCAATCTCTGTTTCTCTCTGGCTTTTTCTCTATTTGTCTCTTGTCTTTTCTTTCTCTGCTCTGAACCTTGCCTTTTAAATCTGTGGGATTTTTCTCCTTGGGTTCGCTCTCTCCCTTTACCTGTCAAATTCATCAGTGTGAGCCTCTCTCTTTTGCCTCCCTTCTCTCTAGTGATTCATTCCCAAAATAGCTCATCTCTGTGTGTGTGGGAGAAGGTTGTGCAGGGTGAAAATAGATTTGGGCTTGTATGTCTATGTGTTGCGGTCTCCCCTGCATGTTCTCGAGTTGTTGCTGTCCTGCTTGCACACCCAGCATAAGCAATGAACTGGCAAGTGATGCATGCAAACACACAGTATTCATTCATTGATTCCTGCCCATCGCTTTTCATCTTGCCTTGTTTTTTTCCCTGTGAAGGAAAGACAAAATTGAGAGTTGACAAGAACAAACAAGGTGTTGAAGAGTGGAGGGAAGGTGAGAGGGTCAGGCAGAGATTGATGGAAGGAGGGGTGGAGGAAGGATTAACAGATTATAAAGTAGCAGCATGGGAGGGTATCTGTTCGGTATTGGAGATGAATGCAATAAGGCACAACATGTGCAGCTGAAGGTGGGAAGTGGAAGAGAACAAGAAAGAACAGGAATTAAAAGGACAAGGCAGTTGTGCATGTCCCTTGTTTGGGTTTTGCCAAAAGGCTTTTAAGACCTTTTTAGGCTTTTTTGCTCCCCATGCAGGCATGTCCTGCTCTGCTCAGTCAACCCACACACAGCATTAGGAATGAAAGAGATGCACACACTTTAAATTCATAAACACACAAATCTCCTCCCTGGACATGCAAACACTCATTTATGTATACACACACACACACACACACACACACAGCTCTGCCTCAGAGAAATGCCTTGTTATGAAGCAATTTATATGCAAGGATTCTTTATCAGACTGACTGACCTCTGGCATCTCAAGGAGTGCTGATAGTGTGTGTGTGTGTGTGTGTGTGTGTGTTCTGATTGTACATCTAGAGATTGTTGATGCTTGTGCCATCTGACAGTGTTGGGTTCTGTGTACAACCATTCACTGCAGCCACGGAACGCCTTCATTATCTGCAAGTTTCACTTACTAAATAAAAAACAAACATACAGTTTATCTTAGTCTCTCTTTGCATGTTTGACTGCCATCTCATCTCTTCAGAAGATTGTGTGTGTGTGTGTGTGTTGCATGCTGAATTTGGCTTTGCAGCTACAGTCTTTTAATAATAGATAACATTAACCATTATTGTGCTGATTGTAAGTGCTGCAAAGTGCTAAAAAGGACAGAAGCCCTCACCAGTGTTTCTGTTGTGGCAAATGCACCGTCATCTCCAGGGCTGGCTGGGAGATGACAGACAGACAGCCAAGCACAGGAGTGACATACTTGCAGACAGACAAACAGATGGCAGGCAAATGGGTAGATGGGCAAAGCAAAGAGTCAAGCAGTCAGACAGACAGAAAGACAGATGGCAAGCTTATAGGAAGACAGACGGATGGACAGAGCGACAAATGGGATGCAGCCAGTCAGACAGATCTGGATGCTCAAGGACAGACAGACAAAGTCCAGTGAACATTCTGTCATTTTGTTTGGAGTAGGCCAAAAGGACAACTTGATATGTTGAGATCAGGGCTGGTGACATTTTGAAATACTCGCTGGTGATTATTTGTGAATAATTGGGATGAATAATTGAATGGTCTTTCCTTGGTTATTTGTATGCACTATAAAAAGTCCTCTAATCATTTCAGACTTTTGTATCAAATTGATGAAGGAACATAAATGAAAAAAGAAAACTATCTGTTTGCCTCTAAGGTTCCATAGCAAAACTGCACATGGTAGATATGGCATGTTCAAAGTAGAGGTGTTTCATACAGGTGAAAAGAGGGTTTTTTGACGACTGTGCAGTAGGGCTGTCATTTTTCCTTCACTCATGCTCTCCCTGAGGGCAAATATGTTATTTTTGCAATGTTGCCAAGAAACTTAAGGAAACTACTAAGCAAAACCACCTTAATTGGACGGTCTCAATACCAAATAATCTGAGAATTGGTGTTTTACGCTGAAATTTTACACTGTAAATGATATCGGAACGAACAAAGATGGGCCCCTTTGTTCACCTGGTACAAAGCATCCGTCTGACTCTAAAACAGCAACAAATCTGCAGACTCGCCTGTTTGCTTGCCAGTCAGTGAGAAGTGGAGAAGCCCAAATAAGCGTGTCAATGTCAGGCGTTCAATGAATGTATACATTAAATTTCTACATGTATACATACACGTGTGTCCATTTGAATACATTTAAAGAATTGTGTGTTCTTTCAAATTTTATTTGTGAAAAAGTGACAGTCACAATGTTTTTTTTTTTTTTAGCTTTTGCTGCTTTTAGCTGTTTTAAAGACTTGTTCTCAGTATCTAAACATTATGCATTTTCCAGCAGCAGCGCGTTTTATTTATTTCTTGTTTCTTGTTTGATGAAATGCAAATTTTCAGATAGCTAGGTTAGTTCATGTATGAACAAAATCGATACTGCTCGAACTGAAGCTCAAACAGTCAATAAAGACACAATTTTTTTGTTGCTGAAAGCCAGTGGTTAATTAGGCCCAAATGATTTTATCAACCCACCCTCTGTAAGTTCCAATTTGCCGATCACTTTCTTTTGAAGTCTTGAAAATGCGAGCAAACAAAGATTTGAGCGTGGGTACTGCTGCCCAAAGCTGACTGCGCCAATAAACCACCAGCGCCTCTTCTGTTTAGGGTCGTTTCTTTATGGCCTGAAACCTTGTGCTGATGGCTTGAGCAGCCTTTCAGCTGCTTGTCATGAACAAAACAAGACTTGACTTGTCATTGACTGAGTAGAGGATGAAATGTCTGGATTTTGAAGTGCAGTTTCCCTAAGCCTTCCTTCACCTGCTCAAATGAGCAAACCTTAAAGGAAGAAATGTTACCAAGTGCAAATGAGCTGCTATAAACTTGCTGGCAGTGAAAGCACACCCTGAAACAGTCCTGTATCAAGTACAGGCTATTAGTCCTTGAGCATTAACAGCTGCTCTCACCTGACTTTCTCCTCCAACGCACATGCTTTGTTTCTATAAAACCTGCCGTACTTTATTGGCGCGGGGCGGCGTTACAGAGCTTGAACTGATAAAGTAGCTGACACATGGTTTTCCTTCCCACCTGCGGTCCCGTGTCCACATATAGCCGTTTTCTTTCAGGCATGATCTGTTGCACATTTCAGGGAACGGCCCCTTTTTAAGAATTCAGTCAGACATGGTGCTCTCGGCGGTATCATAGTCAGCCAATTAATTAGCTCCCCAGGCGATTGGCTTTCCCAGCGTGCATTAGTCAACCTTCTCGCTGTAAATGTTTTTGGCTGACTCAAAGCTATGCACAGAAATTGTGGCGTACACCAGATGATATATTTCAAATGAGATCAGGGGGTGGTCGTCTAAACCCAATGGAATAATAATAATATGTTATTCTGTATGTTTTTTTTTTTTGAGCTGGCAGTAGTTTCTGTCTGTTGAATGTAATCAGCATGTGATTGAAAATAGAGTAGTATGTGTTGATTGATATAAGTGATATAGACTGGATTAGATAAAAAGGACGATATATTTAGATTAATGTGGGCTGTCTTTTCTAACACCAAAAGGGATGGCATTCTTGTTGAGTGTTTACACTTTCACCAACTCAGTAAAGTGGCTGTAAAAAGTCTGCTCAGTTTGTCATTATGGTAGATTTATAGGTAGATTGGAACTTTTCCCTCCCATTTGTAGTAATACAACATTCTGCCACAGCCACTGTTCTTTTGGTGATTTGGTGCCATTATGAAGTCACGGTGAAAAAGTCTCACCAGACATCAGGCATTGATTATATCAGAACTTTGATATTTTCTGGTAGGTTTTGGCCCCAGTGACCACCCTGACCCTGCTTTAGATGAGGTGGGCATGGAAAACGGATGGATGGAGTTTAGTTGGCCGTGGATGTTTTTCATCATGAGAAAAGGCTCGGTCTATAGCCCGGTCACATAAAGAATACATGAGATTGTTGCCACATGTTATGAGCCACCAGAGAGCCCTCTTGGCAGCTTTTCATTGCAGTCTCATCATCTTTGCAGCTATCTCCTTTTCTTTATCACATCACTGTTGTTTCATATTATTTTGCAAGTCTTTCATCACCAATGGATTTCGACAGCAAGATGTCGTTTATGATTGAGCGCTCCGTGACTCCAGTTCTGCAGCTGAAGGCAACCATGAAGTTTTGATTAGTTGATGCTGGATAGTTTATTTTTTTGATTATTTCTTTTTACCTTTTTGTGTAGAAGCTGCAACTTGCAAAACAATGATGTAGGAAACGCTCTGACTCCCTGAAATCTACCATTTTAACAGGGATGTGCACTGTACTTTAAGACCAGTCTCTTGTTTATTGGCGTGTGTGTGCATGTGTGTGTACACATGCAGAAATGTCTGGCTGCCATTCATTGCTCTTGGCTGATGTGCATCATGCATAAAAAGGAAGCCACATCCCAGTCACATAGCTCTTTACTTGTATGCCACTTAGCTACAGGGCAGTGGGTTGCATGCCAACAGTTACTGTGTTTCAGTTCTAGATGTCTGTTTGCTTGATTCTGCTGTTTTCTGGAACGTACCTCTGATAGTGTAAGCCCATAGGATTGCATAATGAGGACATTGTCTGAAGTCATATTATACCGTTCCCCGTGGAAAACCTTGAACACCAGATTTAGTTGAAACTGTTTTTCTTTGGACCTGTCCAGGGTGTACCCCGCCTTTCGCCCGATGACTGCTGGGATAGGCTCCAGCCCACCCGCTACCCGATTAATGGATTGACGGTATAGAAAATGGATGGATGTTTTTCTTTGTTGCTAAAGGACACGTATGTCTTATTGACATTGTTAGCTTATTATGTGAATGAATGAGCTCATTATCAAAACCTTTTCACTTTAAAACAGCAGCAGGATATAAGAAATTTAAAGTTTTTACTGCTGAGATTATTAATTTTGTTATGCATTAGTGCAGGTGTGGCGGTTAGCACCGTTGCCTCACAGCAAGAGGGTCCCTGGTTTGAATCCCGACTGGGCCTTTCTGTGTGGAGTTTGCACGTTCTCCCGGTGTATGCGTGGGTTCTCTCCGGGTACTCTGGCTTCCTCACGTCATCCAAAAACATACATGTCGGGTTAATTGGTGTCTCTAAATTGCTGATGGATATGTTTGTGCCTATTTTCAAATTTCAGTTGTGTTATTACACAAGCATAACTGAAATTTGAAAATAGGCGTGTGTTGAAATGTACATTTGTGTGGGTCAGAAGCTTGTCACTTTGTGTCTCTAACTCCACTTCCTGCTGTCTATTTGGACTGTTTGCCTTTGTTATGTTTTGCAGCTTCTGTTTTGTTTGTCAGTCTAATTGTCATTTTCCATCTGCCTCCATTTTCCTCACATATCATTATTTTTATCCTTCTATTAGTTAGGGTTAGTCAGGAGGAAGAGCAGTTGCCCACCAATCGGAAGGTCGGTGGTTCGACTCTGGCTTCCCCGGGCTACATGTCGAAGCGTCCTTGGGCAAGACACTGAACCCCACGTTGCCTCCTGATGTATCCATCAGGGTATGAATGTGTATGAATGATTAGAAAGCAGGTAGTTATGTGTATCTTAAGACGTGCTGTATGAGTGTGTGTGTGAGTGGGTGAATGTGGCGTGTGGTGTTAGAAGCGCTTTGAGTGGTCAGTTTGACTAGAAAAGCCCTATACAAGTACAAGTCCATTTACCATATTAAACAGCTAGGTGCTCCCACTTTCTTATTGATCTTGAATTTCTGATAATCCTTTTCCTTCTCTGTACTCTCCAAGTTTTATATCTAAACTCGTGTTTCTTTTTGTGACCGTGCAAGTTTAGTGCAAGTCCTCGGGGACACTGCATACGGAATTCGGAGGTACACTCTTACACACTAGCACCTACAGTGAAAGAAATCATTGAATACGTTTCAAGAAGTTGAAAATAAATGCAGTTCTTTGGGGGAGCTGAAACATCAGAAGATGAGATCCTAACATGAGCTCAGAACATCGATCATTATTTCTGAACAAAAAAATCTTGAGCAGCCACTCTTCACGGGCACCTCTTCCATGTGGGGTTACCTTCCTCTAAGCCACAGCTGCCTATGTTTTCTGCTTTTCTGAGTAACCAATGTCATGTTTTCAGTGGGGTGAACTTTCGGGGGTTCACCTCCCTCAGCCACCATGCACGGCTGACTGACAGCTCGCACCGACTGGAGAGGAAGAGGGAGTGTTACTCTACGCTGCACATGCCTGAGGGATTCTCACACTTTCTCTCCTTGACAGTCATAAAAAAAGAAAACAGCCCATAACACTGGAATGGTACGATGGAGAATTTTATTGGTTTTGAAACTGTGACTTTTCAAAACCATGGCATACCTGGGAACCTGAAACCGGCACATGCTTAGAACATATATGAGATTTGTAATTAGATGCTGGTGTTTAATACCAGCCATACACCTAAATCAAGCTTCTTTAACGGCAGCTGTCATTAAACGGTGGAGGTACTGACCAATGAAATAGTGACCAGGAGGAGGACGGATAAAAACTAGAAAAGAAAAGCTGTAATGCAGGGGAGTAAGAGGAAAGCTTCTCTCTGGGCAAACAAAATCTTCAGCACTTTTTGTCACTGGTGAAACCAAAAGTTGATTTTAAGATGGATTAAATGAAAGCTAAAAATGTGCAGTATCCTGGCTGCAGAGATACCAGCGCAGTGAACCATCTGTTGGAGCTGTTTGGCAGGCCAGCGCGCTGCCACGTTCTCTCTTGTTTTCTCTTTTTTTGTTGCCTTTTTGTTCAGGAAGTAACCCGGGACAGACATGAAGTCTGGTTCACTGGACTGATTGAGATGAAGCTGTACTTTTGTGACTCTTTCCTGTCTCCCATTTCTACTTCACCCTCTTGGCCTCTCTGGAAAACACAAAATATCTCAATCTTCGGTCAGGGTTGCGGTTCACTGCACTGATTGAAGACAGGATCGTGTGCGCTGCATGAAGGAAAGAGGACAGAGAGACATGGAAAGTTCGGATGAGATACTGAGCTGAAGGAGAAGAAAGGGTGTCGGGTGTAGATAAAGAAAAGATGAGAGAGTTCTGGAATATTTGAGGACATTTGGTTACCATCAGTCTAGTTAGTTCACAGTCGCAGGTTCATGCCCCTTGATGGCTTTATGTCGTAGTGTCACTGGAGATACCAGCAGCTGTGAACCGGTTAAGAATCTTTTTACTCAGTGAAATAGTAGATTTGAGTTAACTGCTAGTGTTCTGAAAGTGGCCGGTGCATTTTACATTTTGCTGGTCGATGACCTGTGGCTGCTCTGAAAAAGAAGCCGTTCCGTAATGAGTGAAACCCGTCTGAATGATCAGGCACGTGTTTGGCCTCTGCATTAATGGGCTGTTTTGGTCACAACCCAAAGCTTCTTTTAGCACAAGTAGCCACTCGGCCTCCAACTGCTGCTGCAGCAGAAATGTTAGTCACTATGGATTGTTTTCACACAGCTGGAAATGTGTTTCTGGATCTTTGCACTTCACCATGTAAAGGTTTGTTCGCTTCATTAGCGGGCCAAATGAACTCCAAATGTCAGAGGCTCGCGGCAGGTTCACTGTATGTCCCTTTTTGCCGAGGCTTTTCCTGGCTGAATGAATATTTGTTTTCAAACTGAACTGTCAGCCGCTTCTGAAATGAAGAACCTGCTGTGAAATAAGTGACATAAATACTTTATTCGCATGCTCCTTTCAAGTGACATCTGCTACCTTGAGAGATAAAAATAATGTTTTGTCTCAGATGATTGCATTTTCTGCGAGTGGTGTTTTGAAAATAAACACTCCAGATGCAAAAGTTGGCAACTAAATCAATTCATGTTTTGGTCCTTTGTGTGAGGTGGTTTATGAAATGGATTTCTGTTTGCTCTGTCCAGACCTCAGAATCCATCCACTGCATAGAGTTTAGATTAATCTTGCACTGGACTACTCAACATTTTCTGGACTGCATGAGAAATGATCCAGTGGGCACCACAGGAGCGCTAACATTCAGCTAGTCACTGCTACAGGTAGAACTAATGCTGTTGTCGAGGTTTAGGGTGCAACACGGGTATTTTTGCACTGCAATTTTGTGGCCCTCCAGAGCAATACTGAACAGTCAACAGAGTATGATGTCAAACTGTTTTTAGTCTACAAAAAGGTCCATAGCCGCATAGCCACTTTGCAGAAGCAATAAGCAAAAACATAGGTAGCCAGGACAGGGTTTAAGTGGGTCGTCTGAGAGCTTAATAGGCGAGGGGAAACCCCGAGATGGATCCAATTGTGCCGATTAAAGTTAGACTTAACATAGCTGGAGGAAGGCAGCCTTGCACTTAACTGCTCTCATCAAAGTCAGAAAGATGAGGTAGAGCTAGACAGATGGAGAGAATAACAAGAGAGGCTGAGGAAGTCAATAATGTACTTAACCTTACGCCACAGCCCCCCCCCCATCCTGTGTCCCTGTTATTGTAAAGCATGGAAGTTGGTAAAGGTGAGGACGAGGGGAGAGAGAAAATGGCAACACTCTGGAATGGAAATAGTCCGCCACAGCAAAGGAGTGGCGTGTATTTTTTTGTCAGCATAAATGTCAGAGCTGTTAAGTGTGTGCAGGGCGGGCAGGGAGGCTGAGGTACAGGAAGAGGACCATATAAGAGGGAATAGCCCTGTTTTACTGCCACATAAATCTCTGCTCTCCACAGTGAAGTTTGGAACGCGCCTCCTCTCTTGGCCTTCCTGCCTGGATCTGGCAGTGTGCTCAAGCCTCTTTTTGATTTCTTGACTTTTGTCTGCTCCCGTCTCTTTTGTTTCATTTCTCTCAGACAGACTCTCTTAACCTCTGCTCTGCTTTTTTCTTTTTTTTGGCACATTTTTGCCTTTGACCCTCAACCAAAAGGGCAAGAGCTTCAACATGTTTTTAGGTTGCTTTTGGCTTCAGAATGACTTGTTTGCAGGTGAGACATTATTATTGCTTTACTGCCTACAAATGCCACCTGATCTTCTTGAGTAGCTGGACCTGGACTTAACCTATCACAGTAATTTATGGAAAGCTCATTAGGTAATGAATTAAGTCGACACAGATGTAACAATGGGATGTTTTGGTCCACTGTGAGCCAAACCTGCGAGTACTTCCTGACATATTGCAGACTGATTAAATCTTGACAGGAACAAGGAACATCTCTCTTCCAAAAGATATTCCCTTTGGTGCTTTGAAGGCGGTCATAAAGGGTTAGTGATTCAGACCCTCTGAAGGCTCCTTGAAGTGTTTAGTTGTCTGGAGGTCTTGTGGCTGTGTAGGCTGTAACGGATGATTCACATTGTTTTCATACTCATGATTCCATTCATTTATCCATTTTATCTACGGATGTGTCGACATTCTTTCTTTCACTACTTATTTACACAGAAATTTCCTTTTGCTGATGTATTTCAGACTTAAAATGGGCTGGCAAAATGAAAATGAATGTGTGCATATTTGAGCCTTTCCCGCATCAGTGTGTCAAAAACACACTTTGTCACACACGCAGCTTTGTTTTATGCATTTTATTTCATTATGGAGAGTATATGACAGCTTTTGTCTGATTTATATCTGTCCTTTTTGCTCTCATTCTTTTCTCCGAAACTCATATTCTTGTCCCATTTTCTCTATTTACTGGGGCTTAACATTTCTCTTTTTCCTCTTCCTCTGCTCTTTCCTCCCCTTGTTTCGTTTTGTCATTTGTTGCCCTAAATGTAGTTTGTCTAATAAGCAGAAGAGAACCACCTCGACATGTTCCACTAAATCATTGGACTGTGTGTTAATTGTGTCAGGCCTGATGTAGGACTGCCAAAGTGCAACTTCATTTACTGCAAAAGAAAAAGTGATTTCTTTATTTATTTATTTTTAAAAATAGAAATAAAAAATTTATGGTTGAAAAGAGCTAGCTGTGCACTGTGGAGCGCTTCATCACATTGTCTTTGCTCTCAGCTCTCAGCTCTCAAGTTGCAACTGGTTGTGAAACGAGCACAACATTTACCAGCAAAGTTCCGTGTCTGGGGAGTCTAACCCAGCAAGTGGGACTTTCTGTCTTTGTTGGGATCATGTCTTTCTGATTGTCTTATTACTGGGTTACCAGTGGGACAGAAAAGAGGCAACACTGATTTCCTTCTGGAAACTTCACGAGGGGTTCGTGTGGAAGCTCATTCACATCAGATCGGGCATCCATATTGATTTATCTTTTTCTTTTCCGTTGCCTCACGCTCGGTTTAATGTGAACAAACGGTGGTTTCCTTTCATTGTTCCTATCTTCGATAACATGTTTTATGCATTTTGCTCCTCACAACACATCAAATCCTGCTCTGTTTACACGCATATTTGCAAGCTCCTCTGAAACCTAACAACTGCATCAATGGGAAGTTCCCAGTTAATGTGTAACGGTGATCAAGTCCGTTTATTCTGGCAGGAGGCCCACTGGAGGCTCTGACAGGTTAATGCCATCGGTCTATTATTTAATTTACACCTGTGTTTTCATGGTGAACATCTTCTTACTCGTCATTTTCCTCTCTGTCTCTCTTCTTCCTCCCCCTCCTCCTCCCCGCCTGACACCCCCCTGACAGATGGAGAGCGAAAAGAAGAGGAGAAAATACTCCACGAGCAGCAACGACTCTGACACCACTGACAGTAAGTTTGACAAAGGACCATATATATGTGTGTGTGTGTGTGTGTGAATTAGGAGCTGTCTGGTTCCATTCAGCTCCTGCAGAGTATTTCTTGTATTTACTCTCCATGCAGACTTTCCTTTTGTCTGACTGTTTTCTTTCCACCTCTCATTAAGACTGCCCAGATTTGACTACAGCTTCAATGGAAATAAGTAACCATTAGATATTACAAATAAAACCATTTGGGATAGTTGGGACAGGGCCATGTTTACCCTGTGTAGCATCCCCTCTTCTTTTAGCAAACGTTGCTAAACATCTGGGAACTGAGGTGACCATGGCCTCTGTCCATTTTAAGTGAGCTTTGGCCCAGTTGAATCATGTTCACATATGGCATGACAGAGCTTTAAACTGCATTTGAGGATGGCACAGTGAGCTGTGTTCACAGACCATGATTTGTGGAAGTGTTCCTGAGCCAATGCAGTGATTTCCACGACAGAGTCATGTCTGTTTTTAAGGCAGTGCTCCCTGAAGGCCCGGAGATCATGGTCGTTGAATGTTGGTTGTTTACTGTGGCCCTTATGCACAGAGATATCTGCTGAGTCTCTGAAAATGTTGGTGATATTATGAACTGTAGATGATGGAAGGTTCCGTCTTCCCAGTTTTACATTGAGGGACATTATTCTGAAATTGCTCCGGAGTTTGTTGACGCAGTTTTTGCTGATTGTTGAACCTTTGTCCTTCTTTACACATTAGAGAGACTCTGCCTCTCTTATGTGCTCTTTTTGTACTCAGTCATGTTACTTGTTACATTTAACCTAATTGGTTCCAACATGTTCTTTCGGCTGCTTACTTTTCTTGCCAGTTGTTGCCCCGGCCCAACGTTTGTGAGCTGTGTTGCTGCCATCACATTCAAGATGATGTTCATTTGAGAATAAAATGGTGTCGAGTGAGATTAGCAAATCAGTGCATTTTGTTTTTGACATTTTACGCAGCTTTTTAGGGTTGTATTTTTCCGATTTCCGCCGAAACCTGCTCAACGAAATGCTGCTCCTGCTGCGTTCTCCTCTCAAAACTGCAGTGGGATTGAAATCTGTGCGGGACTGTAGGGCGAGTCGCATCATCCCCACCAACAGTTCTCTCCAAGCCGCTGTACTCCTGAGAGGTGTACTGTTAAGCAAGTCCTATGCAGCCAGGCTTTCTTTGTGTCAGCCAGCGTGAGAAAACTGCTAAGTTGATTCAGAGAGAACGATGGCTGTAATCTTTGTTAATTCAGCTTGTCTTTTATAGCCACATAAAAGGAGCCTTTTACCTGCCATTTGACGCCTCTTCTGCACACAATACATCAATCACCCAACACATTCATTCATAAGAGGAGCGGGCTGGATGAGTAGACGGATGCAAAGAATATAAAAATCATTGCAACAAAAAGCAGCGTTGGTGCTATTAAGGCAGGAAAGGACTGACATTACAAAACTGTTGACTGTGCAAAGTAGTCCGTTCATACTGTGTATGCCTGCTGTTTGTGGCTAACTTCACATACTGCTCTTAAAAAATTCAAGTTGATAGCCTGCACAAGAAGTATATTAGCTCTGACTGTACCGTAATAATGTGGAAATCGCCTCAGTCCCCGACCAGACCCGAGTGAAAAGGATTTTATTCATTCTGTATTTTCAGATATGTCAACTTTATGTCCTTTGTCAGTCAATATTAGCGTGTAAAAGCTACTTGTTGGCAAATCAGGATAAAATATAAAAAGATATCACGTTCTACATCAACTGTAACTGCAACGCTTCTTTGGCACCTCGCTCACACACCTCAACAGCTTTCATACTGTATTCAATGTGTTTAATTAGCTGAACATCATCACAACATTATCAATTCATCGCTGAGATCTGGTCAAAACGGTTGTTTTTTTTGTTTTTTTAGCTCAGGTTAATAGATATTTCATGGGTTACGGTTAAATTTGACACTTCAAAAAGCTGTAATTCTGCAGCAGTCAAGTGCTTTCAAATGAGTTGTTTTGTCAGGCTTTGGCAAAGATTAAATTGAAATGTTTCAAACTGAATTTTGATGTCTCTGATGCCATCAGGACAGAATTGCGTTTTACGAACTGTGAAGTTTGTATGTAGCCAACGTCACCCAGGTGTTATGGCCAGGTTAAAAGAAATCCGCTGAAAACTCCATCAACATTCGTCTCGCCTTCCAGCACATCCCTCTGCTCTCGACATCTCTTTATAAATCAGATCCTGGATCACCAATATGATCATTAAATCAGAGACGTCTCATCTTCAGATTCCCACAGGTGGAACTGCACTATTCTCACACATCTATTTTGGAAGTCTGGTTTTAAGCACTTTGAAAACAGACATTGGCACATGAACAACCACTTAGGCAGCTTAAATTTTGGTTCTGTGTTGCCAAAACCTGCCACCTCCATGATCTTCTAGTTATTTACTATATACATAGTTTTTTTTTTTTTTCAATTGACAAAATCTAACTGGTTATGTGTATAACATGGGAAACCAAACGATAAGTTCCCCTGCCAGTGGCCGTGTGTGGAGTTGAAAATAAGAATGTTTCACTCGGGATCATCTTTCTCTGAAATGTGTGTAAAATGTACTCTCTCCCATTACAGTTTCATGGAAACATCAATAAGGTGTTATTCCAGTTAAAGAAGGGAATCTTCTCTTTTTATGCTCTTTTATCTGACATAGCCAATGCCGAGGCGCTGACTTTGTCTCTTAACATTGAAGGCTGGAAGGAGGAATTCCCTCAAGCTTTTCATCAAAAATAAAGACGTAAGACTTCTCGTTGAATTTGAAGCTTAGATCTCCAAGGCAGTTAATTGTGGATAATCTGCTGTAGCTGTTCAAACGTGAAATCCAGCTCTTTCCACCACAGGTTGACATGATCTCTGGCAGGTTGAACAGTCATGTGGTCACAGGTCTGCATGTAAAATGTATTTTACAGCAGGTTTAAAAGGCTGTTTTTCAGACTAACTGAGCCTCCCTGTGTTCAAGGCCGTGCTGTCTGCTTTACAATCAGCCTGTGGCTCTTAGCTCCTCCTGACCGCTGCAGCATGGACTCCAGCTGCATCTGTTCACTGGAGGTTATCAGGTTTTATAATTGAAGGATGCCCATGATAATTTTGGCCGCTGCGCACCGAGCATGGCTTTTAATTAACACACAGCCATGATGGTAACCTCCGCTGTGGCCCGTTTGGTTATCTGGCCACACTGATGGTGCCGTGCAGCTGCTGTTTGTTAGGGTAGTATGTAGATGCAACCTGCATGGACGCACGCACATGCGCGCTCTCTTGGGGAATGCAAATGCATGAATACAATAAAAAATGCCCTGCATATAGCTACACAGCACTTAAATAACATAACCCTCCAAGGGAGATGAGCACAAGTCAGCAACGGTGTCTCAGTGTTTGCTTGTGTGATGATGCTGGTGGAGATTGCAGCTGTCTCGCATGCCCTGCCAATATCGGGGTGTTGCTGATTTTGGTTTTATAGCAACAGCAGTACTAGAAGAAGAGTTCCCAAGTGTGATTCCAGCAGGAAAAACTCCGGAGCATTGACTGCTTCGTGCTCTTTTCTACTGACCTGTGTGTTGCTTTCCAACCACTCAACAATATCGTGGATATGTCCATGTGTGAGGTATTTTTATTTTTTTTATCAACACTAAAGTAGCCACCGGGGAGACTCATCCGCTCTTCTTGAGGGGCTGTAAACAGCACACGACTTTAATGTTTATGCGTGAAAAGAGCTTATGATTTACCAGTATTCCCTTAGTGCTTCACATGCTGCAGATCTGTTACAGTGACAGCTACACACTGTAATATCAGCACTTTGAAAAGAGGACAGCTTTGAGGGAGATGCATTCACTGAATGGTGTATGTATGGTGTGTGTTGCTGTAAATTAACACAAAAATACAAGATGAGCCAAAGCTAATCACCTAAAGCTAAGCAGTTTGTCTGCATTCCAGCATCTCTGACAGGTTGTGAATTAGATTTTTTTGAATATTATTTGCAGATGTTCCCTAAGTGCCTCACATGCAGGCAGTTGGTAATTGTATATGGATAAGAGAAAACATTTCCTTCCCAAAATGTATCAAAGCGCGCTGTATCTGCGATTTGTGAGGTTTTTGGTGTCGGACCCTGCACACACCAACTCAAATTCTGCAATGATTCCTAAAGGAATTCATGGACTGCCAGCTGATTTGCATGTGTGTACAAAGCAATGTGGAAAAAACTCTGTTTAAGTTTATGAAAAGTTCACTTTATTCAATTTAAAATGAATTCCTTTTCACGTTAATCCTGCAATGACTTGGAAATGTCACGTCAGTGATTTATGATGTTCTGAAAACTGCCTGTGATTTGTTGTGCCAAGTGGTCCTGATGAGACTGCAGCATATAAAGATGGATTGGAATGAGAATGGCCGCTCATCCTTGGAGATCCATGGATCTATCAGTTACACGAGGAGGCTGAACACACAGATACAGTGTGTATTAGGTCCCACTACAGTCTGTGAGGTGGCAGCAGCAACCAGAGCAGCTAAATGGAGGATTCATCTCAAAACCAGCTCATCAAAATCAAAGCTGCCAAAGCACGTGTGTGTGTGCGGGTTTGATAAGTGATCAGTTAAACCGATGAGATGAAAACATCCACCAAGCGTGTCACGATGCTACACAAACGTCTTAGTGTGTTTTCTTATGTGTGCATATTTGTATGAGAGGTTTGACCTCTCGTGTCACAAAGTCATCGACGTGGCAGCGCTGCGGTGATGTGTGACATGTGAATATTCTTTCGCATGTGCTTTGCATTGTTTTTATGTTTTAGAAAAGTGAAAAAGAGTAGATGTACACAGAACAACACACACGGCGTTGCTGATTAAAGCGGTGGGTGGTATTCTGGCTTCAGTGTCTGATTAATTGTAATTAGGTTGTGTATTAATGAGCTTGTAAAGGACCTCACCGGACTAACAGCTTAACAAGATGTTGTTTATTTTGTCATTACTTATTAAACCTCCTCATGGATCATCATCAGTCTGCTTCCATCAGTGTAAATAATGGAATCTTAACCCCCATCTCATGTTCCTTTTAGAAATTTTGTTGAGTAACTTTCTGCTCTCTTAATAAGTAAACCATTTCCTGCCGCCTCATGATTGCTAGACCTGCTTTTATTATGTCTGTATTGTTTCTGCAGAACAAATTTCTCCAATGGGACAATAAACTTTGGAGTGAATTTGGGCACATGCCACGTTTGTAAAGTCAGTCCTACAGCCAAGGACCTGTTTCTCATTCTCTGCTTTAAAATCGACACTCGTTAAGCATTCTTGACAAATCAAACACAGATCAAGTCTCCTGCTCCACATGAGTGAAGACTTTAAATGCTGAGAAGGGAAGGTCAGAAAAGCTCATCATAAGAGCACATGGGGGACGGGGAAGCTTGTTAGTCTCAATGATGCTGATCACGACCCGTCTTTTCTTGCTGCTTCAGGTCAAGTGACGTCATGGTCCAAATCATCCAAGAATACAGGCACCAGCAGCACATGGGTCCGCCACCAGCACAAGAAACCATCAGAGGTAAGATACTGTGGCAGCTTGGATGTGGGACTCTCGCATGCACATTACACAAAACTGTGTGCAATGGCATGCAGTGAAGGAGTTTATAGGGCTGATCGCGGGAAACGGGTTTAGCCGATGTTCACGGGGTCCATTTACAGATGTTTACTAATGCAGTTGTTTCACATGTGCATCACATTCCACGATCTCTAAGCGGATAGCTTAGACCTTCTTATTAAGTAGCATTGTATGACATAAGAATTAGAATTAGAATGAAAGTTAACAACCTATCATACTCGGTAATAAAGGTTTTTCCTGTTGGATTTTTGTTTCTATGATTCCTGTTATTCCTGCTTTGTCTTTGAAATGAACAATTTTTGAGGACAAGCGGCTTCTAGCATTTTCAGACATTTAACCGACTGCTCAAATGATTTTAAATCAAACACCGGCTGATGGCAAACTATTGCTAAATGATTTGAGCAGCCCAACTGAGAAGTCTCTGGGATCCTTACAAACTGTCAAACATGATCAGATTATGTTGCAGAATACTTGAAGGATTGCACCTTTTTATGGTCTTTCTTTATGATCTGTATCACTGAAAAGGTTCAAAACCAACAGATGAAACCATGCAGTCCTGGAAGCACAAACAAATGCAGAAACAAGGTTATTCTTCTGTTAAAATTTAGTCTCTTTGCCACCAAGAAATTTGCAACCTATCGTGAGACGCGCACTTCTGTCTAATGTGAATACAGCCATCTCCGTCCCCACAGCTAAATCAACCAAACACATGGATGGCACAAATTGGTTGGCTGAAACACTGGGTAGGAATCATCCATATGGCCATGATGAATGATCCCGAGCGCTTTCAAATGACCACCGTCAGGAAGAAACTGGCATAATCCAGTTGGAAAATGATGCACTCTACCAGTTGTGGCCAGGCATTGCCTGCCACAATCACACATTCCTCCTACTCTGTCAGAGGATTGGGTTCAACTCTGTTTAAGGAGATCTCCATATTTGCTGTTGGATTTTGTCTCCGGGAATAACTCTCGTGCCATTTGGAAATTTGCATTTTGAAATAAAGGACAGGAGGCAGCAGCCTCTGGTGCTTCCTCAACTTCTCTAAATATTCATTGACCGAGATCTCAGCTGAACAATTTTAGAACGTCATCTGCTCACAACTCAGCTGCGATTCTCTCCATCATGCCTCCAAAAATTTTGAATAAAACTGGTTGTAAAAAAATTTTTTTTTTAGCAACTTTTTAAAATAGATTTGGGGGGTCAGAAAAAAAGAAACAAACTGCACACGCATGAAGTAGAAGTCATCAGCAGAGCATCTGTCAGGGTTGTGCATTTGAAGTATCCTCCCCCTCTGCTCCATCCAGTTAACCACAGGCTGTTGGAAGGTCCTGTCAGCAATCAGTCCCTCGGTAATTACTACTGTAGCTCTCTGCTCTGACCCGGGCCTCCGCTGAGGAGCCAGGGGCCACGTTCCCTTTCATAATGCTGCCTCCTTGCTCTGGGGCATACTGCTCTTTCAAAAGGAATGATGATTTGCTGTGATTTTTCATTTTTTTTCTCTGAAGCAGTGAGTGATGGGAAAGGTCAAACAAACAGAGAGGGCGGGGTTCAACTGTAAAATATCCAAGTCTGAGTTGCAGGTGGATCTGAGTTGATGTTGGAAATGTTTGAATCTTTGAAAATTAAAAATGTATTCCCGCTACTTGTCTCGGTTCTGCTGAAGAGACACTATTCACATGTCATATTGTTCTCTCTTACGCTGTCATTTTGATCTTCTTGGAGTTTTCGGGGACTCTCTTAATTGCTGTTTCAAATCAAGAAACTGGAACACATTATGTATTCTTATTTAGCTAATTAGCCTGATTTAAACAAAAAAAATAGTTGTCTTTTACATTTAGTTGCAACAGCTCTGCTAGAGGAGAACTGTAGCTTTCAGAGTATTCATGCTTATTGCCTCAGTCTATTTGAATGGAGTGGCCTTTGGATGAAACATCGTCTGACCCATATTTCCAACTCAGGAATAGGCTGTTTGCATCCTACTATTGTCTGACTTTCCGTAAACAGACATCCAACAATCATGTGCACTGTACGCGGAGATCGACCAGCTGTTAAAGTTGGTATGACTTAAACTCCTCTCTCAAACTCTTTGTTTTCATTGTCAACATTTTCTCCTCCACATGTAATTGCCACCATGGATGCATTTAAGGGCACCCTGCCTCAAAGTGTTCAGTGTTGTGTTCCTCGCTCATCTGAAGCACGCTGAAGGCATTTGGTCCTTAGAAATTCTTTGACTCAGAGCTTGAATTTGAGTATAATGCATAATTTCACAGAATCCCACTAATTTATACCTCACAATCTGGGAAATTCCCACACAGATATACAGAAATGTCATTATATAATGCTCAGAAAAAGTATGCGGTGGTGGGGAATGCAGGAAGAGAGCTCTTAAGCCAGAGATAGCTGGAACTTCTGTCGGTGTGTGAAGTGCCCCGAGGCCATAGGAACAATGTTGTGTGTTTTACATGTTAAGGTCATGGCCCTGATGAAATGATATCCCTGTTTTACCAGTAATACTGAAGAGGAAGCAGACCTTTGAGGTCACGTTCCTCATTTATTTAGATGGTATGCAGTTCACTACTCTTGAGCTTCACAGTCCTGAGTGTCACTTCATTTTCTTTTGTGCAGCAACGTTGCAAGAAAATCTGTTATGTTCTGAAATTATAGGCCGATATCGCTATCAGTCTCCATGTATTCAACCTCCTGTACATGAAAGCATTGGTATCTCTGATATGAATTTCGTATTTTTTTTTTCCAAGAGAAATGCCAGACCAAAGCAAAATGCTGTTTAGAAGTTTGAAAAAAGAAAAGAGTAATATTTTTAGTAAGTGCAACATCTTCACCACTGCATCCCTACTGAGAAGAAAACTGAACAGTGGCTCACATTGCAGACAAGTTTATGAGATGATGCTCACCCTTGGTTAAAGGAGGTGTGGCGACTGGTAAACACAACGAACATGTAATAACAACGTAGCTCTTTGCTAAAAATGAGCCGTATCTATTTGCGCCTTTGCAAGTCTTTCACTGCAGCTCTGGCTTTTCTTAGAAGTGGTTTAGATGGTTTCACTTGGTGGAAGGAGGACACAGTCAAAGTCTCTTTTTTTCTGCTTTACAGTTGTTTTTATCTCACTTTAGAGGAGCCCACAGATTGAAGATTTTGAACATTTGGTAGACAAACAGGAAGTCATTATGACATGCAGTACATGCACACATAAAGTGCATATTTGGTTTAGTGATTAATGGTTATAGGCAACAATTTAGGGCAAGAAAAACACACTCTCATTTTTACATGCATCCTAGAAGAAACTTCCTATTTACAAAATGCCCTACAGTGTAATGTCGCTGCAGTGGTTCAGAGTGAGGGACTCTCCCTTTAGTTGCTTCAGGTTGCACCTCCTGTGACAAAAAAGCAAAGACTTCCCTTCACAAAGATTCCCTGCTCTTTTTCTTCTTCTGTTTTTTTTTTTGTGTGTTTGGTCATCTGTCTTCACATCAAACAAAACAATATTCACAAAATTATGGTGTAAACATAATTTTTTTTCTTTTCTTCTTGACAGAAGAGAACTGGGACATCTAAAACATAAACATCTAAAAGAAAACCTTTGAAACAGTCATAATCGATACCAAATGGAAGTTCTGTAACGACATCGAACGCAGCATGTCAGGGCTATGTGCTTCACTGGAATATGTTACTGTGTCATCTGTCTCTTATTATCCCTCCTGAGACTGTCTCCCATTCCCATCCCATCTCTTATTCAGTGATATTGGTTGTGGAAGTTTAATTTATGCAGCAAAAATAAGCTTTGTGTTTACATTATCAGTAATATTTAAATCCATCTACAGTGGTTGAGAAATAGTTATGGTGATGCCTGTCTGTATGGAAATGCTAATTAGCCATGTGCTCAATACCTTGCATTGGGTGCAGCTTACGCCCATGTTTAAGATTAGTGATTGGGAGTTGATGTGAACTTGGAGATCTGATATGGTTAATTAAAAAATGCCTTGATTGGGACCCCCCCTGCTCTTAAATGAATGGCTAAACCAATGTTCGGATAAACAGAATACCTAGAAAACATATCTACATTTAGCTGCAGTGATGAAGCAATTGCCGTCTTTCTCTTGCTGTGGCTGTCGTATAATCCTTGTTGTGTCTGGATCTGGATCTGTTGCAGTTAATGTTTTCCACTTCAGTTTTTTGCAGTGCTACAAGCCACAGACAGATTCACAGACTTCTCACATAAGGTAAAAGATTCACAAGCTGTCAGACTGTTCAGAAACAAGATAGCCCACCCACCTCTTGTCTAGTCTTTCATGAATATGTAAGCACAGATTCAGACTGATTCTGAATTTGAATTTTTTTAAACCAGAGAATTTCAGAACCCGGGTGAAAATTAACTCCCGTTTGAGGCCCATCTGTATGGAGAGAAAATCGACTCAAAACGTCTGTGCGTGCGTAGTACTTGACTTGTGTATGCGTACTATCGGATTTGTGCGTACTACTATATTTGTGCGTGTGTAGCACTTGACTTGTGTATGCGTACTATCTGATTTGTGCGTACCTGACTCCTGCTAACCACAATTATTCACAATTTGTTACAAGTTTAGAGGGAGCTAAGTATTGAGGGAAATAACTCTTGACTCAGATGAAATTCCAGATGACCCAGCTTTCCACCAGTACTTAAATGCACCATGCACGGACAAATCTCTGAGGCTTCCTGGTGGCGTGAAAACAGTCTCAAAACCCTTCGTGCTGATCTATAGCTTTGTGTGTGTGTGAATGTGTATCAGGCGATTCGTGCGTGCATATTTAACAATTTGTATTTGTAGGAGACTTTTTGAATTCCTAATTATTGCTTTGTCCGTAACTTCGAGCAAGTTAAAACACACAAATCAAGTAGTACGCACAAATCAAGTAGTACGCACACACAAACCTAGTAGTACGTACAAAGATGTTTTGAGTCGATTTTTCTCTCCATATATCTGTGTCCCACCAACATAAGCAAAAGGTTTTACTAAATCAGTACATCTCCGCAGAAGCTTGAATTATATTGCCAAACGAGCACAAACAAGCTGTGAAAAATCAGTCTTGATCCTGGATTAGAAGTCTAATAATCAGCAGTAATTTATCAGCTCTGATTTATGACTTTATAAAGTTCGGCTGGCATTTTGCAAATAGCTGTGACTTCCAATCAGGAGGAGTGTAAAATGCCCATATTTACAACTGGGAAAGGGCGTGAGTGGGTGTTCAGTGCCTGGCAAATGCTGTTGAGTAAAAGGCACTCATTCATTTCTTTTCCCCTTTTTTCCAAATGTTTGGTATGAGTCTTCTGATACCTTTATTTACTGTATTTCTTACAAACTGTGTTTGCTTTGTTTCCTGACATGACGGTCTGAAATCTCAATATGGTGGAAGGGGGGGTGACTTGACAAAAAATTGGATCAGATGTCATTGTTTCAAAGCCAGGAACAAACCTAAGGAGGCTTATTTACCAAAATAAACGCTATCAGAAAAGAATTTACTGGTATTTTTCAGCCTAGAAGAGTTTGTAGAACAGGAAGTGATAGTTAGAGTCCCTCCCAGTGCACCATGGGAGGAAGGAAGTGGTATCCGTGGGGGTTGCCAAAAACGGTGGAGCAGGTGTGAATTGCTGTCAGTCGCATTGTCTACTTGTACATAGATGAGTATACCGTAGGTATAAGGTCATGCAGTACAGTATGTGTTTGTGCAACTTCATGTGTTGTAACTAGACAGTAAAGATGTGGAGAAAGTGACCAGGCAAGTTAATTTACCAGAGCCTTTGAAAGTAAACCGGCATCCCATACAGTAATGAAGTGTAAATGGATGTCATACTGTTTTTGTGTAATATGTACAAACTCTAGCCAGCAGAAATGAAATGACCTCCCTAGTTTTATTATGATCACATTTAGTTTGAGATCAGTTGCTGTATTGTATTATGGGTGTGAAATGGGTGCTGCACCCTGTGTTCGGTAGACGTCTCACCAATCTAGGGCCAGTCCAGAGTATTGTCCTGCAGTAACATTCAGATTAATATGTTGTGGAATACGTTGACTAGATAAATGTTTGATATGTTCAGCTGTCATATGCTCATTTGTGATTTACATTTTTTTTGTAACCAGTATTTATAACTATAGCGTTTTTTTAATGGAAAAAAGAAGCAGTTACTACCGAAACGCTGTCAAAATACTAATAATTGTCTGGCTTTACTTTAGGTGGAGAATAGAAGCTTTAATGTTGGATAACATTCAAATCCCATTCCAGCGGTCATTAATCCCTTTTAAAAGCTTATCTGTTACCCAAACTTCTAAGTTTTTGCCACCAAATACAAATAACTCTGCTGGTCTAGAGTTGGCTTTGGGGCTGACTCTTCACCTTTTATCCTCAGTCAGTGATTGGGGATCGATGAATATGCAAACCAGCCTTGTCCACGTTGCTGCCTGCTAACAGATGACACACAGGCCTTCTCATGGTTTAGCGCTTGTTGTGTTCAGCACTTCAAATATTTGGGCAATTTAGCTGTAAATGTTTGAGAGCTACCTTGGTTAACTCCCAAACTCGTGACCAAGCAACCTTACCGTTAGTTCTTGTACGAACGTGTAACTTCCAAGCTCTTGGTATCGTTTCTACTTTTTTTCCCCCTGCTAGCTTGTGCTAACTCCTCACAGCTTGATCAGGATTTGTAGAACGTTACATGCAATCTGACCACAACTTTTTTTGAGGATACAGGTGGTCCTTTGGAAACTGAGAGAAGAAATCTTCAACTATGTTGAAATGAAATGAAATGAGAAAAAAAGGGCTTAAGGTTGCCTTGTTACACATAAAAACACATTATACATATGTTAACAAGGTTAAAAACCCTTTTTTTTTTATTTGACAAAAAAAAATCTATTTATGAACAAGAGATATTTGGTGAATGAGGAAATTGTTTGAATAATTTGGGAGCTTGCTGCTACACATGGGTGCAGGTTGATGAATAAGAGTTTCCACTAATTAAATAAGGACTGTGGCCAAGTGATGGGGAACGTTGTATCGCCGATGAATAACACCTGATGCTTACTTGTACTTTTACCCTTTCCCAGGCGTTTAGGTAACTTGTGTGTTAAGATTGGAATGAGTAATTTCTTCAAGGGCCAGTTAAATATGCGCACACCACATTTGTTCTTGTCCATTCAGATTTAACGGCGACATTTACATCGGGAACACCCTTTCAAGGATCCGTCTTCTTTATTGAGATGTGCAGGTGTTAAAGATGAATCCACATCAAAGTTGTAAAACTAAAATTTTTGGATTAATTTGTTTTGATTCCATTAATCTCTTTTACTCTTTTAAAGATCTTTGGGGTCTTTTTGCCTTTACTTGAGTAGCACAGTCAGTAACGATACAGCAGAAAATAAAATATAAGATCTCTCAAAGAGATTCAACAAATGCACACAGATCTATTAACAGAACTCTTCTCTTGGTGTTTGCTTTTTCAATACTCTGTTCCATTATGCATGTTCTCTCTGCCACGAGGCTTTCCATCATGGCAGCTCTCATTCATTGCCAACATCTGCTTATATTGATGAGCCCAACTCTAACAATAACATTACAGCAGTGGCTAGAGATGCTAATAAAGGAACGTTATATCATGCAGATTTATAATGCGCTTTGATGTAAACTCAGTTACTGTCTTTGAAGCCAGTAATATGTCAAGACATCACACGTTGCAATGCTCAGGAATGCCATATTTATGAACCGTCGACGAGCCATGTGTGCAGATACAAGCATGCACTGTATGTAAATGTGTTTGTGTGTGTTTGCATGTGTGCCTGTCTAAGCTAGCAGCTGCTGGAGCATATTGGGTTATGATAGAAACAGCTGTGAAACTCCATGGCAACCAGATGTAAACGGCTCTGAGTTGATGTTCATTTCTTCCTGTGTCTGTCTCTCTCTCAATCACACACACATTCTCACTTTATTTGCCAAGCCCAGCGAATGGATGAGCTGCCTGGATGGATGGCGAAGAGCTTCACTTGTGGACCCATACCAGCCAGGAGGCGAGTGCTAACAAACATGCACACGCTGTCATGTTCTCACACAGCGACCCAGTAAAGCCACTGTATTTAACTGACCGTATTGCTCCTTTTGCGCAACCAACCAACCAAGCAACCAGGTACTAAAATTTAGGAAACAAAACAAAAACTCAGTTTTTTAAGTTTTTCTCTCGCTTTAAAGATGGCAAAGAAACAGAAGATGTGTCGAAAGTTTGACAGTCAGAAGCTGGTGATGGAGGTCTTTTAATAGAAGATGTTGTTGACGTTTTAGTTGGACACAATCTGTTACAACCCAACTGAAAATGTTTCCCTCCTTTAGTTGTTAACTATTGATACTTTTCAACCTCGAATTCTCTTATGTTCAAACATGATATAGCACAATATTTTGGTCATCTGTTCCCGATGAAACAGGATTGAACATTGGGAGAGTTACTTGGAATGTGGCCCTTGGGGCTTATAAAATTAGATTTTTATTTATTTTTCTGTTGCTGTTGTGTTTCCATCTTGAAGCGCTAATGTTTGTGGTTGATACATAAACTAACAGCACTGGCCAGAAGACATCTCGCCAAAACACAAACAGATGGAGTGTATTTTGTCTGGAGGGGAAGGTGGTAAAGCAGTTGCTTTATTTTTGCATGTGCCATTTGTCTTCTTTATATGTTGTTTCTGGTGAACTATCATAACTTTAGTGTGTGTTTGGCTTTTGTGGATAAAGTGGCCCATATTTCTTCTTCCCGTCATGTGTGATGGTCTCATGGCAGAACATCAGAGGGCTCAGTATTGTCTCTGAAAGGATGCAAAAGTTTACAGAGAGAGAATTCACAATTTAAAGATAAGAAACTGTACTGGTTTGATATTGAGAAAAAGTCTTTGATGCTCCATCTGGGTCTGCACAGGAGGCATTCAGGCATGCCCGCTGAGTTGTAGGTCACCCACGTTTTGGAAGGACTCGGTGTGTAATTGCTGCAGCTGGAAGCGTAAAAAGCATGGAAATAGTTGAACCAGTGTACATCCTAAGTAACACTGAAAACTTGTTAGATGCACTGTGACTGGGGCCTTAAACCAGTGCCATCACAATGTTTGCTTGACAACAAAAATGTCAATCCTGTCATTCATATGCTAATAACCTAATAGAAATACTTTTGGCAAATGCAAATTTACAATTCTTATCTTCTGATTCCCACAGAAAACTGACTGTTGTAAATGTCAGGTTTTGATGTCAAACTGTCAGTATCGGAGGGTGAAAGCTTCTTTTTGGACGTCACTATCCACAGCCCTTGTGCTGGACTGACATTCGGCATGAAAACTGAGACGAAATCACATTAAAACCAGCATGAGACTCATCCACGGGAAACTAGCTGTATATCACCGTTCAGTACGGGAAATCTCTCACCTTAAATACTCATTATTTATGCCAGTTGTTGTGAATTGCAGATTTAAGCAAAAGTCAGAAGTCATGGCATTTACTTTGGCCTGCTCCCAGCAGCAGATGAGTGGAGTGCATCATGAGTGTGTGAAGGGTAATTAAGGAATGGCGGAAACAGGATATAAAACTCTGGCCAAAGCAGTGAGGACCCAAATGCAGATACCGGTGGAGACCGGCATTAAAAAGCTTAATATCAGTCTGGGTAATACTGTCCAAAGCAGCTAATAAAGCCAGGGGAGCTAGATGAGCAGGTAGGTCAACAGCAAGGTGCTGGGATGGGTAATGGTATGAGAAGACATGGAAGAGGATGGTTAGACCCCAGTGAGGAGGTAGCAACACAGGATACAGTAACAGCACTGACACCAGGATCAGTGAGAACATTTCTATTGAAAATGCATCGTAATTGCAATATGAAATTGCACAATATCAATACTGCAAGATATTTGAACCTGAAGTAGGACAGAGAGGTGTCTTAACGAGGGCTGCATTCCACTTAAAGGAAGGTTGTACAATAACATGCATGCACCGGTCCAGAAGTGAGATTAGTGCCTGAGATTAGTGCTGTATATTGAAGCATTTCTTTGTACATTTCAAGTCATAACATCATTGCAACGTTAAACAGAAATATAGCATATTACGTGTTTTCCTCACATCTTACAGCCCTACTAACAATCACCATAAGTGTGGATAACAACCCCTGTGGAACTGCTGATGTCATCAGAAGACCAACCACAGTTATGGATGGAGAGCGGAGCAAACTTTTTTTTCTCAAATAAAGTGAGGAATTTAAAAGTCAAGCATGTAAGCTCCTCCTCATCTTCGTGGCATGAAACTTATTGTCAAGGCAGCAGACTGATGGCACTCTTGGTTGGGATTCAGTGCAAATCAATTAATAGTAATTGGTTGGCGCATTCTGGCTCAGAAACCATGATTCAGCCTTCCTTTGTGTGCCTTTTAAGTAAGAGTTTTACAACCAAACATGTTTTAATTCTATTAGGCAGAAAACAAAGTCGCTGACGGAAAAAAGTCAACTATACCATACTAAACTTTGATTGGAATTTGTGATTAATAGCAAAGCAAAAAGTTCTCACATTTGAAGTACAGTGAATGCAGCATCGTTTTAAATTGGATGCTGCCTGAAGATCCAACCTGAAGATGCGGAGGCTGGATGAATCCGCTTTGAGCTGGGAGTGTGTCGCAGAAGTTTCCAGGTGCCAAATCTCAACTCAAAACCGAATATTAAAAAATAAATGAATACCACTAGTGGTATTCATTTATTTTTTTCTCCCCATACTATGACCCCTAAAAGGCACAAGCAGATCTGACTGTAATTGCGGTCCCTATTAAAGTGTGTATTTTCATGGTAAATAAGACAATTATATCTTTTGCTTTCAGCTGCCACTGTGGCGTCATTAAGCATACAGTAAATAGCAAACGCAACACACTTCAAACCAGGATTGTGGGATTACAGGCACTACGCTGAAGCTCATCTATTTTTCTGTGAAACCCACACTTACAGTTGTGAGACACAATCAGTTGAATAGAAACCTGTCCTAGGATAGAAGAATTCACTGATCAGGAATCTTTGCTTTTATACATGTGACTTCTCCACAGCAGGTTACCGTGGCCATGTAACCCATTAGGATGTGTACCACTGTGATGACAGGAAACGCAGGGTTATGCCTAAGGTTTACATCCCTCAGCAGCAAAGCTTACTTTGCAGTTCGGGCCCTTGGAGGACTGGTTGAGAACAGCAGGTGTAGAAAGTTCTTTGCTCAGTCTGAAGAAAGTCAACAGAGCCAGCCGACATGACTGAAAAATCATGTTCGGTGCAGCAGATGCCACCCATTTGGCACCACATGTGGAATAAAGCAAGCAATAGATCTGTCAAATGGTATTTAGGCTTTTGGTCTCTATCCGGGGTGTTTTCTTGACATTCGGTTCAGAAAGCTGCTCTTTTAAGTAAATAGGCTGAGCTTTGTAAGAGCAGCCGCGGGTTGGCTTTTATTTAAATGACTTTGTTGTTCCTGGTTAGTAAATTCTGCTTCTGAAAAGCTTGACAACTGACTCAAGTTGCATTTGGGCACAGATGTGTGAAGCAGCATTAATCATGTAGTTGTTTTGGTTGTTTTCCGCCACATGTCTCCAAAACTGGGTCACACGCCCCCCCCAGCTTTCACTTGCCATTTTACCATATCGTGTGCCTGAGCTGCCATAAGAAGAATGGTATTTGCATCGGACTCCACTGGGGAAAATTGGCTTATGCTTCTTAGTCTCCTTCACTCTTTCTTGTCAGTGACCCAGTTTTTTAACCTTTATTCACTGAGGGAAGTTTTTCTGAGCACATTCATCCTCTCTCATTTCTTCTCTCAGAATCTGCTTCATATTCATGGTTTTACACACATTCACACCTGGGAGCTGCAGAGTACAAGCACAACCCCTACTGGGCAGATCTACTGGAGTGGTTAGGGGTTTGCATGCCTTGTTGAAGCCAGTCAGTGTGTTAAATGATCTACATTTAAAAAAAAAAATTTTTATTATGTGAAATTATATCATGGATTATCTTTCAACACTATTCAGATTTGAAAATTTATCCTGTTTTTCCTTATTATCCTTACTTTATATCATTCAGCACCTTCAAACTGCCTCGTGCAGTTTCTACCTGGGACATATGAGCGCTTACTGGCTTTAGTGAAGCAGTTTGGAGGTTGGATTTCATTATTTAAAGACTATCAGGGCAAAATAGCTTTTTCTTTAGCACACTCCCGTCCAAGTAAAGCAGCATCTGGTTCCAAATTCAACCTGCTTAAGCTTTCAGCTCTAACCTTTCAATAGAAATTTAAATTTGCGGACAAGCTGCACTGATAGCCTACTCTGCCTTTATGTTTCTTGTTCGGGATCCTTCTATCTCTGATGTATTTTTTTTTAAAGTCGTGATTGTGAACGTAAACAAAGGGCAGAATTTTTAGCTCACAAGAGGCCAAAAATCACATCTGTTCAAACCGGGGAGTGCAGTCAGTCTCTCAAAGCCTTATTGAAGCGGGAACAAAGCCTAATTGCGTGACCTTTGAGTGAAGCCTTGGCAATCAGCCTGCCCTTGGCGTGGAGGGGAGTGCCGTCGCTCCGCGAATCATTCAGGCCAGGGGCTTGTGATGAGGAGCCGCCGTTCAGACAAATCTCAAAAGGACTTGTTCACTGTCTCGTCTCATGCTAATGAGGGGCATAGATTGTAGGTTGGGTGTCTTTTCAGAGCTCGGCACTACGAAGCTAGGCTAATAGCTACGGATGTGACATTTCAGATCTAAGTGGAGAGAAGGGACTGTTGAAAGAGCACAAGGAAATCCTTTTCACATTCATATCAAGTCTTTTTATTTGTAAAGTGTCAAGCCAGTAAAAGCTGTTGATGAGAGTTGTTTCTGTATAATAACTTAAAGACTCCCTTCACTTTTGCCTTTATGCATCTTTCCTGCGTCTCATCCGTCCTGACATGGAGCGGTGTGTAAAAAGAAAGAAAAAAGGCTGAAAGCTGCCTTCCGGCCTGCGTGCTCAGTGCCCTGCATGGTGCCTTATCTGCAGCGCCAACACAAAGAACAAGCTGAACTCTGTCTGATGCCATTAATGGAGAAAAAGTGAATAAACATTTTCTGAATGGCACCTGAACACTCAGCTATAGAAGTCACAGGTGGGTTACCAGTCTTTGCTTTTACATGAAGATGTGTGGTGATAAAAGTTTCTGCAAATGGGATATTTTTGACTTTAGTTTCATATTCAGATGGTCAGTGATTAACCACTTTGGGTTACAAAAATTTGAGCACCGTGGGCTGCATCTGGCCTTGAATTCAATCTCTGGGAAGCTAATTTGCAGATTTGGGAGCATTTCTTTGTCTTGTGTCATCATAGTTTGATTACATTTTCTTTTCCTCTCTGACCGATTTGTCCACTGTCAAAACTCAACATAGTTTCCCATCTGTTTAAAGGGAGGAACAAAAAAGAAAAGCTAAGAGCCAAATTAAAAGCTGGCTGCTGGAAGAACACCAGGAAAAGATTCAAGCCAGTTGAAAATGAACTTTACTTTTCTCTTTTGCTCTTTCTCGTACCATCCTTTTCTTCCCTCTCTGCCTGTTGCCTCTGTTCTCCTGGAAAGGTTTCAGATGAGTCAAATCCTCCCTTTCTGTCCGGTTTGTCGAGCGGGGAGAAAAGCTGGAGAGAAGCAGCCACTATTCAGAGGCCTTGTAAAACCAAAAACATCAGAAAACATTGCTGCTGCAGTAGAGCACAACCATGAGGAAGTGTGAAGAACACAGTAGGGAGAGACAGAAGTGTGTACTAGAAGATGCCACTGTTTGTGGAAAACCAAAATTGGCCGCCTGTGAGTCTACTACTGAGTCTACTAGCTGGTGAGTGATATGGTCCAGTTTTTAACTTGACTAGCCATGACCGGTGGCTGTGTAGTCAGGCGATCATATAAGATCCTTTATTGATCAGATTAACACGCGTGAACCACATGATGGTTCACATCACGTGTGGGTCAACGTATACCGTAAAATCGATGCCATAAGTTCTGTAAGTTCCTCATTGGGTTATTTTGATACAAATCTGCAATTTCGTCATTGTTTTGGTCAGTCAGTGCACGTGAGAAAGGATGAGTGTACATACGGAGTGTGCACAGTTCCACAGCAGAAAGAGCAGCAGCCTCTGCTGTCTGTCTTATTAAAGTGTGCAATATGTTGCAGTTAGTTTTGAGTCGGATTTTATTTGCACGGACAAAGCTGTGTGCCTTGTGACTGATTCTTCTGCTGCATAGTTACCAACATACACAATGCATCTGTTTGTCAAAAGCCAAATATTTTATCATATGATATCATAATCGACCTTCTCAGACTAATAAATCAAGATCAATGTAAATTTGGCCAAAACTTCTTCTTGTCTCTCCAGAAGACTCACGATAGTCATATCTCTCAGCAAAAGAAAACCAAAAATCCCTGATGCGTCATGTGATGCTCATACTGATCTACTGTCTTGCATCCACACAGTGTTCCCAGCTATTCTCACTCAGGAGATCCAGTGTTTATCATTATATGTGCGTTTAAAGGAAAAAGATCAAAGCTGTAATTTGTTGAATTTATTCCATACTGAGAGTATTGACAGGTTTCTCTTTGTGCATGTAAGAGGGTGTGCTTTGGTTTGCTGAAATCACTGAGTCACTGTACTAATGCACTGATCTCTCTCTCTCTCACACACACACACACACACACGCTCCCCTCTTTTCTCTCTCATTCTGCCACTCTCATCATCCCCTTTCTCTCCTTCCCCGTCTTTTTCTCACTCTTAATCACCCACTCACCACTCACACACATACATGCACACACTTCTTCCTGAGTCCTGTGGACCTTCCAAGCAGCCAATCATTGGAGCCCGTGCTGTGATGTGGCTGCTAAAATTATCCTGCTCTCTCTGTGAGCTGACATCTGCCATGACGCACTGTAGAGAGCCAGGTAGCCATGATGCCCAGAGGAGAAAACAACTCTTCTTTTCCTCTCTCCTCCCATCCTCTCACCTCTCTTTCCCCCTAATCTTTCCTTTCTTTTCATTATGCTTCTTTATCAGTTTGTGTCAGTTATTCTTAGCAGGGACTTCTGTTGATTTCATTCCACTGAATTAAAAGTCAAATTGTTTGTGGTTTGACTCACTGTAGGTTACGATTAGTTCTGCTTGGTGAAAATACAGACCATTACCAGCTTTGTTCACCTCTGTCCATCACAAGGCTGCGATGAGTGAGCCGAGACCTTTTATAGGCCTAAAAAACAAAGTTTAGCACCCTGAAGCATTTCAGACCAGTTTATTATTTGGAGGCTGGGATCTGGGCTCGAGTGGGAGGAAAACGGAACAGACCTGAATGGCAAAACTTGAACAGCCATTTGCCACTAATGAATTATTAATATTTTACAAGTTGTCAAACAAATGTGTGTCTTACCTAAACCTACATCAGTATCCTTCCCCCTGGTGTCTGGCGGTGACGCCTGTAATACCCAGTTGGTAAAATACATCCAGGTTTTCTCTTCTTCCTCTCTTGCTGTTCAGACCTATCTAAGAGCTATCTTATCTGCTTTCTTAAATGATTGCATGACTCAGGTTCTGGTAGTAGAGTGTAGGGAATGCTTTGTGAGGACATCTCTGGGATGGGATGGTGTATCTTGGCTCAGAAGTGTGCAACAAAGCATAAAAGCCCTGCTTCTCAGGGTGAATATGGCTGCGAATATTTGGCAGTAAAATTTGTGATCGAGTTTGTAATCCGTTTGGCCCTTTTCAAATTTTTTTTTTTTTTCATGGAAACTTTGACATCACTTTCTTGACGGTAATGTGGTTTCTCATGTTTGCTGTGTTTCTACAGTATTTAAGTTCAGCTTCATAGACACTTGCATGTGGGCACTTCAGTTACACTCACGCAATCTCCTCCTATTGCACCCTGTAAACATTATCTTACAAATGAACATATAGAAAATTGATCTCTGACATTTGTGAATCTATCATCCGCATCTCGATACATCTAAGATTTGAGTTCCCCTCCCCCTAATATCCTAATCTACCTAAAAAGGAAGTCCATTCATTCCTGCGAGAGTTGCTGTAATCTCCATGTTTTCTCCTCTGGAATTAGCCTAGATTAAGTTGAAATAATTCAACTTTTGCGATGGATTTCGGAAGGATACTGCACAGTGTGCCAGGAAGTCTGCTAAAGGAAGCTTTACAGTCAAACTGAACACTGTGTTTTCATGTCAGGTGATTCCTATTTATATATTCAAATAATGGGAAGCTGTGTTAGGTGTGGTGTTCATGTGTGTGGTTCATACATGGCGTCATTCACAGGAAAAGAAAGATTATAGCCAGCTGGATGAATCTCTCCTATCTTACCTTTCTGCTTGTGTTGGAAGTGTCATTCTGCCGTGGTATTTCCATGGACATATTCCGTTAAACTTAAAGCCCATTTCCGAATGTTGAACACAAAGAGGCATATTAAGGACCTAAACCACACAACGAGGTGTTACAATAACAGCTGGATTAGAAGCTCGGGGCGAAGCTGCCGCTGCTCTCACCCCTTTCAAAGTCACACGTGAACAAGGCCGACTTTGTTCAGTGTTACAGCGCGTTAAATAATTGTCATCCGGCCTTTAAAAAACACTTTGTTGCTGTGCTTTAAGGAAAGTGGCTCAGAAGCTTCATAATAACAAGGTCTGTTTTGTGGGTGGAGGCTCCGTGTGCTCCACCTGTATGTTTACTCTGCGTGTATGACCTTGTATTTACCCATGAATGCCTGCGTCTGTTTCTTCACCTGTGTGGGTGTGCTCAGTAACAGCAGTTCTGTGTATCCGTGTGCATTTATGTCTGTGTTGTGAATGTGTCCTTATCGGACTGACTGGATGTGTGTTTCCTGGTTTGAAATGTCAGCTTTCAGCAGTCGTCCTCAGTGGTTTCTGCTCTGTTCAGCTCCAGAGGAGGAACACGGTGCTAATCTATCGCCGCTCTTTAGATGGTCCGACATGCAAGTCGATCCACAGAATAAGACAGGACGGGAGACTGCTTGGTGCTGCGCCCCGACGAGCTGAATCCGAAGTGGAAAAGGCTCGTAGTTTGTAAAACAGGATGCCTCAGTACTCACGCTGCGTTGAAAATGTCTGATAGATTTTGCTGTGTCGGTACTTTTTCTCACTAAATCAACATTGATGTGTAGAAATAGAAATCCCATGAAATATTTACTCGTAGAAATAGGAAAAGGTTAGTGTGCTGAGCTGTTGTGTCCAAAATAAACACGGCAACAGTCAGGAGGGTGTTGGTGTTGGTGGCAGGCTGAGTTGTTGGGGTGTGATAGGTCACATGATTAATTATTGGGGTCACAATATTAGATTAAGATGATTGAATATAAAAGAGTACCAGTTTCAGTCTTAAATTCACTGCGTGCGAAGAACACAGGAGTAAGCTTGAAAGCAGAGCAAAGTTTGCAGAAGTTTATGGATTTTTTTATCAATAAAAAAGTTTAAATCAACTGATTACAGCACAAATATTAAGAGATTAGTTAAATGAGTTGTTTTAGGTTTTTACCTTTGTAAGACTGAGGTCTAGCTTTGTCTGTAAAAAGATGACATGGAGATACGGATTGCTTTGGATCATATGTTTTATCAGTTTTAGGTCTTTTTTTAATCTACACTGTGTGGACGGAGTTCCTTTAAGATGAAACAGGTGATATTTGGGGGTTCAGAGTGTGCTGTGAATTTGAATAGATTTGTCATCTGCTCAACTAGCTCAGCTTCCTCTGATGACAGATGATGGCGGTTATCTGTCATCGATGGATTTCCTAAACTCGTCCTCCTCCCATGTAGCCCTGTTTTTTTTTTTCTTAGGGGGATTAATAATGTCTTTTCCAAGGTATCACATGCCTCTGAGCCGTATCAATTCTTCTGGTTGTAAATCGGCAACATTGTACACACGATGCTCTCACGTTTGCATTGAATGTAAGACTTAGAGATCACACTTTTCACAGACTGTCACAGCACAAATTCCTTTTTCTTTCACAGTTTAAAAAAAACAAAAAAAACTTTACATTAGCAAAAAAGGATGTCGTGGTGTAAAAAAGGCGATAAACATGGTTTGCTTTGCCAACTTGGCTCTTTCTACACCCGTGAGAGCGAAATGTCTCGCCGCAGCAGAAACGCTTCTGTCTGCCTCTGCCCCGCTGCCCGGTGAACGGTAGCTGTGCCTGTGAGCTTCTTCAGCAGCGTTGTGCTTGCAGAGCGTTTCTAGGAGGTTGTGAACTGTGTGAGAGACAATCTGTTGCTTCCAGCTTTCTCTCTGGGACATCATGGCTCATGTAAATATGGTCGAGATCACTGCACAGATGCTGCTGTTAATCAGATATATTCCACCTCACGATAAATTTAGCACCCTGGTTAGCACTTTGACGAAGAAAAGCTAAATGAAAACGATCTTATCCCATTTTTTCCTTTTTAGATGTTGCTAGAGCTAACATTAGCTGCTGCCAGCTTCCTTCACATGTGCTGCCAAAGTGATGCCCTCTAATAAATGTTGAAGAAATGTTTCTGTGTAGCGTTGTATGAGCAGCTGGATCTATTCAATGAGAAGTCATCGGTTATGCTGCACTGTGTGATCAGATGGCTTGTGATGGAAGCCAGTAATAATGGCTTACATCAATAAGGATTAATGATGACGTCTAAATGTATTAAAGGAGTTGGCTTTAAAATGGACGCATTCTAGCCTTTTTTCACAAGTTGAAACACTTTCCCAAGGTCTTACTGAAATTTCTGAGACATGTCTTTTCAAAATACGACAGAGAGACAGTGCAGAGACTCCTTTTAAAACTATGATTTTACACCTCTCGTCATTTTAGGGTGTGGAGGGAGCATCTGGACTCCACCACTCCTCCCCACGTCCGTGGGATGTATCATAATGGAGATCTATCTTTCAGAACCTAAATTGGTCACAAATTGCACTCCGTACCACTTGAAGCACATTATTACCACATTAGTAGCTATCCCGAGAGCTAATATTAGCACAAACTGCACACCTCCACATAGCAAACAGACTTTTCTTCCATTTTCTTCTGTAGTTTAACCACAGACAGGTGGTATCCTTACTTTAGGCCATGATTTGAATTTGAACGTGGGTTGAGCCAAAAACTAGGCGGCTGACTTTTTGTATTTTGAGTTAGGAGTGGGGTGGGCTGGGTTGGGCATCATCTCAGTGCTTTAATTAGCGAATTGTGATTTATCAGATTTGGAAGTCTCTGAGGAAATGGCAAAATGCAGTCGCATGTCCTCAGTTTAAAGTTATTATGTTTTGATCGATGTGGAAAATGCTTTCCAGCCACAAATAAATCAAGTGATAAATGGAAAAAGTAATGCACTTTTTGATTAATTACTGACAGAGTTTCCATTGTTTTTCCAGCCTCATTACACAACAGTCGCTGTCTGCTTAAAAAAAAAAAACAGTCAGAAATGACATTTGTTTCGTCACATGACTCTTCATTAGTTGCTCAGTTACAATAGAGCCAAATACATTTCTTTGTTTTGTCTCTGCATGGAGCACAGACATTAACTGACTCTCTGCAAGATAAACTAGTTACACAAATCTAATCAGCTCTTGAAGGGTTTTCCATTTTTCCGTTGGATTTGTTCTGCGACTCTGTGACCGCCGAGCTGAATGCGCCTCATTTGGATTTGAACATTTCACGTGAAATTTGCCTAACAGTTTAGAAACAGCGACTGTTTTTCGTCACTCGCCCTGCTTGTCTTCTTGTGATGTTCCCTTTCTATCTGCCTGTCATCCTTCACTGAGGGCTGGGTGACTTCCAGCTGTCTGTCACGAAAAACGATGAAGAGGGCAGGAGGTGGAGGAGAGGGAGAGCTGGAGGGAGACGGGCGGCGGCAGAAAAGAAACGCAGCAGAATATAAAAGTGCAGTAGCTTGTAACAGTGTTTCCTAGACATTAATTAGCCACAGCCATTCCTGTACAAACACCCAGTAGTAAAAGTGATATACTGAGGGCCTCTCCTCCTCTGTCCTATCCTTCCCCTCCTCACCTTTGTCTTGCGCCTGCTCTCCTCTTTCCTCATTACTTCCTCTCTTTTCCCATCTCTTCTCCCCCACGCTCCCTACCTCTCCAAATTTCATCGCCTTATTTTCTTTTCCCAAACCCTTCTACTCTAATCTACTCTCTCATCCCCCTTTTCCTTCCTCTCTTCTTTTCCTCTTATTCCTCCATTCTCCCCATCGGTGATAAAGATATGAAAACAGAGCAGGAAACTGACAAATGGGGGAGGTGAATGAAAGGGAGAAAAGAGGGGAGATTAAGGAGGAGCAGATCACCCTCAGTCTCTGACTGTCCTCCCCTCTTATTGCTCAAAGGGAAGACGTGATCCATCCTGACCTTGGTTTACTGTCGAACACACACACACACACACACACACACACACACACGGAAGATCCTGCAGTTACGTAGCTACACGAACCCTGACAGTCACATGGTTTGAACGAATCGCCGTACACTCCGTTAAACACAGGTAAAAACACAGTCATGTTTGTGCACGTGCTCACACACAGACACACGCCTCCTCTTCTTCCATTGCATTATTTATTTGTGCTGGCTGGCAGTCATCTGAGGCGGCCAAGCAGCAGAAGCAAGCATGCAGCTTTTTAGCCACGGCCTTTTCATATACTACACTGTGATGCACACACACATAGCAGCCTCATCCTCCTCTGTCCTTGTCTTTCATCTCTCTTTTCACCTAAATTAATTTCAATTCTTTCTTTCTTCTTTTATTCCCTTTACTGTCTTTACACATAAATCACTTGTTCCTCTGTCCTCTCCTTGCATCACTGTAGTTCCTCCCCTCTCCCTCTCACTCTACTGAAACATAAACTAGAAGCGTTCCCAAAATGTTGCATACTTGAAGCTCACAGATGATGAATCCCAATTCAGGCTTGAGTGAAATGTCTTGACAGCTATTGGATGGACTATGACGAAAGCCCGTGCACACCTTGTTGCCCGTAAGAAGAATTGTAGCATGTTTGGTTAACAAATCAGTCTCTGTTTCTCATGAAATCATGGCAAACGAGGGAAATAATAATCACCCGCTTTTGTAATTTCATAATTTGATTTCCTCTTGCCTGTTTGTTTTGCGAGCTGGAGTTGTATAACACACCCCTTAAGGCATCATCACAAACTCATTATGGAGCACATGTGCAGGGTTGTCAGTCATCATGCCAGTATTTTCATTTGTTTTACACTTTTGGTTAATGTCCCAATAGCTTCGAGTTAATGTCATTTCAATGAGCCCCAGGAGTGTATAAAGCACACCACACTTACTTTAAACACAGCTCACCTTTTAGTGCACTGCATTAGTGCTACTTGGTAAATGTCAGCACTCTGCTCCACTAAAGCCCGATATTAAACATAGTTGCTTGGCATCAGCGTGATACCATCATCCCTCATTCCGCTTCCACTACTGCTACACAGTATCTATTGTTTTCCCCCAAATGTGTTTGTGCTCTTTGTCGCACATCAGTGATGAGGGAAGTGACGCTTCCCACTTGGATTCCTCCTGCTGCTCCTCAGATTGAACCTGAAACCTTTCAGTCAAGGGTCTGTTATATCATGAGACCATCACCAAAATAACATTGCATCATAATGTACTGGGAAAATATGATGCAACATGAAACTTTAGAAAGAAAGAAAGTGTTTTTTAATTGATCAAAAATGATCTTGGCTATGATTACTTCATACAGTACTGCCTGAAAATAAACTGAGCACTTATAACATGCTTTGTGATTTCTTTCACATACTCCTGAACAACCAGTCTGAAAATCACATTTGCACATGGGGATGGTTGCCTTGGTATGTTAGTTTGATAGATAAAGCAAAATAAAACTGTTATCATTACCCTCAGTTGGCTCGTTAAACTCTGATGACTTAAAAAAAAAAAAAAGCCTCTCACAAGATCAGTTATCCTTTGTTGGACCTAAGTTTGAAAGCAATCTAACAATCTAATGTATGATAATTTGCTTTGCTGCTTCTCCTTAAAGTCTTTTCCCCCTAAACGTGCCTGCTGGTGAGAAGAGTCGAGTTCTTCAGGCTTCCTGGTGTTTGCAGTGTTGTAGGGGAAAAAAAACGCAAAAACTTCCAGATTTCGATTCGTGCATCTGCTTTCTTGACAAGTCGTGGGCGTTTGTGAGAGCACTTGCATTTTGGCCGTGTCTCGTCGCATGTGAAGCAGCGAGCGCTGCAGTGAGCAGCGGGGAGAAATGCCTGCCAAATGTGCCTGCAAGGAATTGAAGCAGAGTGCTGCACAAATAAACTGTCCCGCTGTGGCACATTGACTTGAATCATAGGAAATAGGAAATGGTCGTTTTTAAAGTATCACCACTCGTGAAAAGAGAATAGTAGCTCTGTAAATGGTAAGGTATTGTAATACCTCTCTTGTATCTGTGCACGGCGCGACACCAGCTGTTCTATAGAAAATGAGTCTGGAACTTTCCTTCCATCCCTGTTAGTCTCTGTTTATCATTTTATCCCAGACCCTCACTCAAACTTTCCCTTTGTGCTATCTCTCTTTCCCCTTCTTCATGTGTCCGTTTTCTCTCTTTGTTCCATCTCTTTTTTTCTCTGTTTTTTTTAAGGTCAAAATAAAGAATAAAATTGAGGATGCAGTAGGCAGAGATGGGGGTGAGGGGTGTGTTTGGAGCTGGGTGAAGGAGAAGGGCTCATAAATCGAGGTTTAGAAAGTAATGATAAAATGTAAAGCTGTTCGGTTGATTTGGCTCCGCACTGTGTGTATTGCTCTTTTCTCTTGTGGGCCGGTGTGTTTATATGTGTGTATTTTTTACTGATGTCCTTGACTTTATGACTGATAATATCATTGCTTCAGGTCCCTGTTGGAGCAGACTGAGGCTTTATGTGTGTGTTCACATTATGTGTGAGAGTGATTGTCTCTGTTTGAATCCTCCCACTCCCTCAGGTCCTCTAAACACTGCATCACACTCCAGCTCACCTTGTTTATTTATAGAATCCTCCTACATACATCATTTTAATGCCTCTATATTTACTCTGTATACACTTACTGTAGTTTGTGTTGACCTTTTAAGGTCTCGAGGTCGTTGTCAACACTTGACTGTAATTGTTAGCATAAACACATCTGCCCTCCCCTCCTCCTTCCTTTTTTTTCAAACCTCTGCTGTCAGTTTGTGCCTCTCATTTATCTAAATTCCCTCACTTTGACCTATTCCTTACGTTTTAGTCTCTATTATGTACTGTAAGATGTGTGAAAGAAATGTGATTAATGAGACATTTAATAGACGTGAACCCCTTCCGACCACAATGAGATTTGCATTCCTCCATCTCAACAACATTTAAAGCAGCAAGAGTTGCCATATAGGGTTTATCAGTCAGTCGTCAGCTGCTCCGAGCAGGATCTGTTGAGTTAAGTGTATTACTACTATTGATAAGAGACTACAGGGCCTATGAAGGATTACCCGAGTAATCCACAGACATGGATGTTGTCAGCGCTACATGAATATACTTCACAAGGCAAATGCATCCCGATGCCCTCGTGCATCAGTGCCTGCTTTTCTGGTGTGTTCAGTGTCAACAGAAATGTTAAAAGAGTGTAGTTTTGGGGCCACAGGAGCTTGATGGTCAGGCTGAACTGTGGAGTCACACAGGAGCCTGACAGTTTGGTTTAATCACGATCCATCAAAGCCTACAGGCTGTGAGGGCTTGTGAGGATCGCATAAGACTGCCTGAGGTTCTGCTGCGCTGGAGGTCGTGATAGAAAGAATGGTTAGCATTGGCTCCAACTTTGTGAGCAGGGCCTGTTTTTAGACCAGGGGACAAATGTATCAATGATGTGAACACAAATTAAAGGCGTACACATGGTTTTATGGCGTTGTATCCAGTATTTTTTGCTCCTCATCAACATCATTTTAGCAGAATACATGGTAATTCACGGTAACTGTGGCTGCTATGACTAACTGCAGCCGTGTGTCTTGTTTAAGGGCAGTGGAAGATCTCTCTAATGAGACCTTAAAAAGAAAATAAATATTTCAATTTGTTCTCATTTTTGCTGGCAGTTGATTTTTCTGAAAGGCCTCCAGAAGGCAGCTGAAGAAAACAACAATGCATACCATGATCCATCTGTACATAGCAGCCTGTACAGTTCAGACTGCGCGTTGATCAATTATTGGTAGTATGAGAAGATGTTCTTTTTAGTGTCCCCTACAAGACAACATGGACTGCAGAAGCTATCTTTTTGTGGTTTGTCCAGCGGCATTGTGGTTAAGGAGAATACTGTAAAGGCAAAGTTGACCGTTTCATCCTCCAGAGAAATGCCATCACTTTAATTTTACAGTTCCAGCTGACACAAAGGGGATGGAATGATTTTGTTGGCAACTGTAATTTATAAAAATACAATTGAAATGTATTTTTGCTGCAATGAAGGAGAGATCTATGGTCCAAAGTTCCTTAATACTCTAGTTTGAATTAATAATGAAAATAATCTTTATGAATGATAAGCCACAAAGAGCCAGGTCAATAATTAAGTATCCCCGTCTCCATCCTCCACCTTTTCTGCTTCCCTGCGAACACCTCATCCATCTTCTTGAGCCAATCACCAACTTTTTTTTCTTCCTCTCTCCTCTTTCTACCCGTCTTTCCATGCAGGTGTTCCGTACCGACTTCATCACGGCCATGAAGCTGCCGGACTCAGCCCAGCTCGGCCCGGACGACTTCTATGTGCTGTCGGACCCCTGGAGACTAGAGTGGGAGAAGGGAGTGCAGGTGCCTGCCAACCTGGAGGCCATACCAGAGCCTGTGGTCAGGTAGGCCAAACTCCCACATAAAGCTCTTTTGGACCATAAAGTTCTGCTGACTTTCTCCCCAATGGGGAACTACCCAAAGGGCTTTTATTTTGCATTTGCCAGCAGTCCTTATAAGGCATGAAGGAAGACATGTTTTTTTTTGTGGCAATTATTGCTACCCAGAAGATACAGCTGCCTGTCATCTGAGACTTCTTTGATATATCTGGATGTTGACGAGAAGGATGCCCGTCTATCTTTTTGACAGGATCTTTCAGCTGCCAACATCCACAAAGAACGGGTTTACAACATTTGTGTGGATGTTATTGCATGTTTCCCATCAGTTCAGAAAAGAATATCCCCCTGGAAGCAATTTACCGGGTGCACTGTCTCAGCATTGTGTGATTGGCATCTTGGAATATTATGTAACCTGGACTTTTTCACGTTTTCTTTAATAGTTCTTTGGCAGGGTTACCAAATTGTCGCTGAACTTGTGGGGAAACAAATGTGCAAACTAAGTTGAAACGATGTCACAAATTCAGTTTTTGCAGATAATTTGAACAGATCTGACTTAAAGACCACTGAGATACCAGATCCAAAATGTTTTTGGTGAGAATATTTAAACACACAAAAAACAAAACAAAGAAAGAACGCATGCTCAGGGAGAGCTTGGTGTTGAACTGTAGGAGCAGGTGTGGGAACCCATTACGTAATTACACTACATGTAATTAAGCTGAATAGCAAAATGTTTGATATGGAAAACATGCACAGTGCGCACAGAACTCTACAAGGACATAAACTAAGACCCTTCAACTTTTTATTCGCTTAGGAACTCGTACACATACACGCGCAAGGGGAAGCAAGTTTGACTGCACGTGCATTCAATAAAACACACACACACACACACACACACCAAGCTGGTGGGCAGATGTGCGCAGGCATGCACTTGGACCCTCGTTCTCCACTCTCTGCCGCAGTCGGCTCCGCAGCTCTTTAGTACTACTGCAGCTGCTTCACATACCCATGTGGTTTTTTTGGCATTCGAGGAACTAATGAAAATGCTCAGACTGAATGGTAATGCCTGTTACACAGACATGTCATAGTGGGAGGCAAAACACACACACAAGCTTTCAGTCTGTTTTTGGAAGCCACATTAATAAATTAATTAGAGATTTGGTCAAAAGTTCTGTATCCTTGAGTGTTTCTTTTTCTTAGATAGAGGACTTGTGAAAGGTTAGTAAAAAAAAACAGAGTTTTCATTGTAAAATGATATTTTTGTAGGATTGGAATCACCTTTAGCTTCTGAAGGTGTCAGTTGCAGCTCACTTTTCCTTTGTCTTTACCTCTGATGTTCTTTGTGTTCCCTTTCCCCTCCAGTTGCTCAATTCAAGCACGAGAATGAAAAAGAGCTGCTTGTTTCTGCAAGTTTTAGGAGTGGGTTTTGGGTAACAGCGGGTGTCCACAGGGCTGATCCCGAGCTGCTTCTCTTGTACATCGTGAGGTGTCTTTTCTCCTGATTCGGTGGATGTGTAAATGAGTTGAAAGAGAGGCAATTTGTAAGGCAGCAAATGAACGCAGCCTTTTACCATTTAGCAACTCCATTTAAAAAAGACAAAGGGTCATAGGGTCACGACAGAAGCAAGGGCACAACTTTAACCGGGCAATTAAAAGAAAAATGAAAATCTTGGCAGTTCTAATGAAATGAACACTTTAGAGGGAAAAATGAGCAAAATGTGAATCAAGTTTCCAAAAGGAGCCTAACGAGGAAAGCCTGTGCAATGCCTCAGAATTATTCACTGATTGGAAAGTGAATCTGCTGGCACAAATAGTGTTGCTCGAAGACAAATCGAGGCTTTAGAACAAATGAAGGCTGAAGACCAACATTATAAAGAACAGGAAGGAAATCTGAAAGTGGATTTGAAGGGATTAACACGTCACTGATGCCGTTTACCTTTCTCACCGGAGAAATATATATCGGCAGATATGTGAAATGCAGTAAATTTATTCAGTGTGCCAGCAGACTTTACAGGGCCTGAAGGCAGATAGATAGGTGAGCGTATAAGGAGGAAAAGACAAATGCATAAAGAAGGATAGATGGATGGATGGAGACTTATCTGTTATCTCATGTGTTAGAATGATGAAGAGATTTACAGTGAAGCTGAGATGGAATGATGATGGGCAGATGGTGAGATAGAGGAGGAGAGGGTCGAGTGTAAGTGTGACTGAGCTGATGGTCTCTGTCAGTCTCCGTTCATCTTTTTCTCCTGTGTCAAGACAAACGTTTTTTTTATACTTGTGAGTTCCCTGGCTTTACCCATGCTCTAGCTCCTGTGGCCTGGCAGTATCAGTAGTAGGAAAGCTTGTTTCACTTAAGCAAGTGATGACTTCTTGGCTTTCCTTTTAGGTAAAAGGTCTATAAACTAGGGATGGGAACACAAGGGAGTAAGGATACCTCTTTAAGCCCTGCTGAGTTAATACAACACCAGAGATCTTTTCTATAAAACGGTTGGCCAATAGGAGCCAATATACTGCTCATGTGAGTTTATCAGATGGCTCTCATACTGGGATATTTTTTTTTTAAGGTCAGTTACAAGTTGTTTTTGCAGACCTTCACGTGCAGCTGCCATCTTTTTGCTTGATGACTGAAAGGTCACCGGCATCACATACTGATGCTTTACGTTTTAATGTGCTGAATAGCCCTTTCATGTCATTTTTTGCCTGCATTTGGAGGTTGACTGGGTGGTGGGGGGTTAGATTTAAACTTGTTGTTTAGCTGATACTGATTCAACAAGCCTGTACTGCATTTTCTGGGTAACTATGGTGACTTGACCTTTACTGAACTCTGCTGACTACACTTTGAAAACTGACTCCAAGAGGTCATGACCAGGTGTCTGTCTGTAATGTGATGGGAGTGAGAAGGGGTTGGCAGGAGCTGCCTCATATAGAGATTAAAAGGACGTTATTGCTTCCACTAACATTCTACGCCGCGTTTTTTTCTCTATTTGTTTGTGGGTAAGTTTGTGTGCCAGTTTGAAATGTTTTCTCTGGGCAGCTGCCACTTGACATGATGCCAGCCTTACTGCTATTGGAGTAACTAATAGCGTACGGGGGTGTAGGTAAGCTAAGCTAACCATAAGGATGACTCAGCTCAACAAGAGAAAAATCTCTTAAGCTGGAATGGGGGTAACATTTTTTTAACTTTCAAACCCGGGAGCCAAGCAAAAGTAAAGTAAAGTTAGCTCAAGGACAAACTTAGCTGTCCCTTGCTCTGGTTTGCTCCATATTGATAGATTATATAACCTGTGTGAATTTGTTGCACAAAACAAAATAATTTCTCTAACTTTGAACTATTGCGATGTTTGGACAATAAGTCCCAAAATGATTCTGTTGCCCTCATTCTCATTCCCATCATATCCTCATCCATATTAAGTGTAGCTACACTGTTATTTTCTCTATCACAACAGTTGAGGAAAGGAGAAACAACAGAAAATGGAGCTTGTCATATCTGTGGGGTTAGATTTGATGCCATAGCCAGCAGCCTTTTAGCTTCAGCAGGTAACAGGATGCTGGCTGACCAGAGCAGAGGGAAACAGCCACAGTTTGTCAAATATTATCAGAATCTGTTTACCTGCAGTTCGTAAGCTCAGATCTTTTTTTTCTAAATTTTAAACTTAAAAATTTTAGAATAAATATATATATATATATATATTGATGAGGAGAAATACTGTAATTCTTTCTTCTTTTTCTTTTTTTTCCCCTTGTCCTGTTCAGCATTATGGCAGCAGAATTGTAGTCTGAATACCTTTGATGCCAAACAGATTTGCTTTGCCAAGGGAAGTTTTATAAATGTAAAGCTCCCCTTGATGCCCATTTATTTATTTCTGTTTACAATATATGACATGTAATAGAACTGAACCGGACCGGGGGACAAGGAAAGAAGAAGAGGAAAGAAGAGGAAACAGAACAAAAATAGAAACACCTGTAAAAAAACAAAACTGTAATTCTTTCTTAACACCCAAAAAGAATGTTTCGTCCTCTGTGTTTCTATCCCTTTTCATTAATGTGTCTACAATGTCTCTATCTCTACATCTCTCCCTGCCTTCCCTCCTTTGACTCCCACCTTCCACTCTTCCCTTTGCTCTGGTTGTGCCAGAGGCACTGACACATTTTTTTTTTTTTAATGAATAATGACATCATCTCTAAAAATTGTAAGAGAGCGCAAAGAGCTGCAGGCCCTGTCTGGCTTTGACAGAACTCCTCTTTCACAATTCTCTCTCTCTCTGCTTGCCCCATATTTGGTTGGCTTGGCATGATTTTTGGTAACACTGTGGATGCTGAACAGGTCTTTATGGTTGGTGTTGCACCTTGTTTTGTAAATCAAAACACTGCAGAGAGAGAGCAAAAGAAACAGGAAGATTCTCCTTGATTCGCTGTTTCCCTGTCCTTCTCCACACCTTTTTTCTGTCCCTTACTGTCTATCCTCTTTTGCTTTTCTCTCTTTTCTTCCTCTGCTCTTTGGCTCCGAGTCCACACTCTTCCCTTCAACTCCATCTATAATCTCTCTCTTGCCTCTGCTCATTTTCCTCTTGCTCGTCCACCTCTCTGGCCGTTATTCGTCTATTTTATCGCCCCCCTCCCCTTCCCTCTTCTCTGTCTTCTTCTCTATCTTTCCATGGTTTTGTTGGGGCTGCGTGGAAATGATTAGCTGTTTCGTAACACTGCCTATGTGCAGACACTGAATTAGGCTTTGGCAGTGACTGGATGGCGTTGTCCCCGGGGACCAACGCCGAACCAGAGAAGGAAATAATTACACCTACGCACGAGAAGATATGCGCTGTTTCTCAAAATTAAAGAAATGGGATAGTGGTTTTGTTATTTATTGCTTCGTTTTTGCCCCTCGTGCTGGTGGCCGAGCTGGTGAATGTGAACCCGTTGTTTGTGGTTTGGCCAAACATGGTCTGGCTTTTAGAACAACATGTCAAGCTGCGGCCATTTAAAACATCACATGGAGAGACTCCTTCCTCACCACAGCGGTTTATGGATTGCATGATCAAGATCTATTATACAGATTTTTAAACATTTAGATTGAGTCACTAACTTCACGAATGCTCAGAGTTCATGAGGTTTGAAGCTTAAATCCAGGGCGGTGGGATGAGGCTTTTGGTGGAATATCTGTCGGTCAGCTTTCTGGCAGCTGTAATTGTATGCAAAACTCGGGTCAGACGGGAAATGTACGAGTCTGCAGAGTTTCTTTGATGCCTGCAGGGATGCTTGCTAAGAAAATACAGAAAACTCTGTTACATGCAACTGAAAGACGGGTGCAGACAGAAAATCAATTTTGATTAACACTGATTGAGTTGGAACGGGGCTTCAGAGGGGGAGCGCCTGGGTCAAGTATCTGTGTCAGGCTTTGCATTCATGTGCACTCACAGAAGGAACTGTCAGCCAGCACAGTTTGAATAGATGCATTCCAGCTGAGGATCATGCTGTATGTAAAACCAGGAGTGGTGACTGCTTAAGCTGCTGTTCGTGTACAGAAATATACAATATTAGTTTGAGCACAGATAAGTGCACCCTCTTTTCTGAATAAGTCAAGCAATGTAACAGTGGGTCAGAGGGCTGATAGGCTATTAATAACTCAGTTATACACACACACACTCACAGAATGGATGGAAGAGAGCTTGAGGGCAGTAAGGTGGACAGATAGATGGAGAGCAGGACAAATTATTGGACACAAAGATGGAGGACAGCCTAAATGTCATGTCTTGCAGAGCTTCAGCTATGTTTAAAGTTGAAGAAGAGTGCCTTGACATTTGCAGTCATTGCTGGTTATTTTCCTCCCCCCCAACGCTGGTGTCATACTGTGAATTGGATCAAGTTTACACATTTGCTTTTTTGCCCGAAATAGAATTTTGTTTTCGAATTGTTAATATTTTCCATTAAAATCATGGGACGCCGTGAGCCACCAGTTAGCTCATTACTGTGCTGCTGTGGTTTTAGTGAGGAATGCAACAGAATCGTATCCTATGCTCAGTATTTGGATAGAGAAGGCTTTCTGAGAACTTTCAGTGTAATCCTAACTATGTGAGCCTTGTGAAGGACTTTTGAATGCCTACCATTTTGCTTTTTCATCAGAGAAGTGAATTAGTTCAACTTTTCCTGTCTGCAAGAAAGGAATTTTGCAACACCTTGTTTTCCCTCTTCAGTGTAACTGATGAAGAGAAATGTCCGCCTCGAGGTCATGACAGAAGCACTGATGCAAATGTACTAATCAGATGCATAAAACAAAAGGAAAACGAGGAGGGAAGGAGAAAGAATTTTGGTTGGATGACTAAAAATCCCCTTGGGGATTTGAACTGCCTGGCCCTGCTGCAGCCAACAATGTGAATCCTCACTTTCATAAACACACAAGCTCTAATTCGCTAAATTCATCTAAGTGTCTGTATGTATCAAAATAAAAGCCACAATAACCATCTGGAAAATCCCCCACGATACAGTCTGCACTTTCCAAAACAGCTCTTTGTCAGATTAGAAGATGAGTAAGAGCGGCATCATCAGTCTCGTCATGCTCAGGGTCGATGAGTGCATGTGAATTAATAGATTCCATGCACACAACACCGATGTTTGTTGGTAGTGTTTTGCTGCAATACTCTTGATTCATGTCTGACAGCAGTTTGATGGATGAATGAACATCTAACAGGCTGGTTTGTACATATGTGTGCTATGTGTTGCTCTGGGAATTGCTGCCTACACGGATGACCTGCAAACTGAATAGATATGTGAAGGAACAGATGTTTCAGATGAATGGAAGACTGTTCAGTGTGCATGTACTGATGGTTTACTATTTGCCTGAAGGAACCATCCTTACAGCAGCAGCTGCATCGGAAGCTTGCGTCATGCCTATTGCACCTGAATGTAGCCTGAAAGTGTTCGGCATACAGTAGGTCATCGCCATACTGTCTAAGACACAGATTGAATGCTAGAACCTCATACAACCAGAAATATAAATCTCTTTATGTTCTTTAGTTGATTCTGTTTGTCCTGTTCTGCTGAAGAACTAATGCAAAGTATGTTTCGCTTGCGCTATAATTGAGCAGCAGGGCTCTTCGATCAAATCAGAAATCAGCAGCAACAATTTATGTGATTTTAAGTCATTTCAAACAGTGGATTTCCTCATAAAATGATAATATAAGATAGTCTGTTGATTAATTGGACCAATTATTAGTCATTTTAAGTTAACCAGCATCAACTTCAGATTATTATCTAAAATGAATCTCCTCCAAGCTGAGTGTAAAATAGACAAGCAGACAGAGAGAATTCAGACATGAAACGTGTTTTTAGAATTTTCTTTAAATCAGAGTTGCTGTAAAGGGAATGAGGTGCTCTGGATGCATAATGCCGACAACAAAATGATGAAACACAGTGTGGGACAATAATGTGTTTTTCTTTCCCATGAAAGATTTATCCCAGCTCTACTGTCCACGTACACTTACAATAAAAACAGGAGACGGGATTCAAGCTGTCACATAAAATGCTGTGAAATGGGGCTGCATTAGGGGCTGATATTAGGAAAACTTGTAATTCCTTATATCGCTGTTAGATATTGTTATGACAAAATTAACTGCAATATGTAATCAAATATTTGAGTTGCATTAATGATTCTTAATGCATTCCACCCCTGCACATGTGCATGTTGGCTGCTTGTAGAACTACACAAAAGCATTCTGTGCTTGTCCTATTTTAAGTCGGACTGGCTTTAGTAATAGTGCATGCTAATACTGCAGTAAGGATGCATTTTGTGCAGCCCCACTGGAAAAGAAATAAAAGTGCGCTGTGTAGTAACTGCAGGGTGATTACAGACAGCAGCGTGTGTGTTTGTGAGGTCAAACTCGCCGACATGGGAGTAAGATGGGAAAGAGTTCCTCTCCTAAAGCTCTTGCTAAACTGCTGTTTGACTGATGGGATAATCTAGTGACTTGATGACTTTATAATGGCAAAATAAAGTCCTTGTTGCCTTGTTCATCAGACCGAATGAACTGCAGAGTGAATGAATTTGTGGGCTTTTTGCTGGACGGGTAAAGAACTGATGGCTTTCTAACCAGACTTGGATGGATCACTTAATTGACTTTTTTATGGATAGCCAGGGTTGCAACAAAAGCCAAATTCCTCCACATTAACTCATCACCACATTGCTATGAGGGGTCAGCTGGTGTCTTTCTGACCACAGGCTGATTTGGTTGCTTTTGGCTTTCGGATGGGTTCGCGAATATGAGAAGTGCACTTCTTTAAGTATAGCCTTCGGAGCCAAATTGGGCCTTTGCTCTCTGTATCTGGAAGGTCCCCATGACAAAAGTAATAACATGTTATAGTGAGAAATGCCTCTTGATCTCTTTCATGGGGAGAGGGTTTAATAAACTTCCCACTGAGGCTGGAGGGGAACTGTGATGGCAAATAAAGCTGCATAATAATAAACGCTCATTTCAGGCTGAGTTCACAGAGTCATTGGGTACATCTGAATGGAGGCTGCTAATCTGACTGAACCTTGCCTGGTTGAATGACTGACTGTCTTAGAGACTGACCAGGCTGTTAGCTGACAGGTATACTGACTGATTCATGGGCTGATCGATTTCTGTCTGCTTGCTACTTGACTAATTAATCTTCCCCTTTTTTCTCTTGGACTTACTGAATAACTGCACAGCGGTGAGGTGACTGTGTAGTCATCTCCATTATCAGAGCACCATTTTTAGCCTTTTCACCACTTGACTGTGTCATTGAGGCAGACTCTTACCGCTTTTCATTTGCTCAGCCTGGCTGACTGAACAGTCACTTTGTTGACTGATTGAATGGATGAGTACACGCTCAATGAGTGGGTTGCATGTAAACAAGAACAAAAATTCTGTGCTCTCTCATCAGGTCAGTATGTGGCTAGGTCACTGGATTCGACTTGATTGCAGTGTTTCTGTGTTTTAGGTAATTTTTTTGTATATTTGGCCATTATCCAACAAATAAAATCACAATGACTGTCCGAAAAGTCCATCTTTGACTTTCGTTTGACGACAACTGACTGGTTGAAATGACAGAGCTGGCCGAATGACTGGTTTCCTGTATGCTCTGACTGCAGTGACCAGTTCTGATTCTAGCGGGTGAGTCAGTCTCCATCTAAACCCATTCACCTCTGGCAGCCTGTGTGCAGAAACTGGCTTCAATCGGGGGAATTTAAATATTTCACTTCTAAACAATAGGTTTAATTTCTGAAGTGTGTGTGTGTGTGTGTGTTTTGGAGCTGGTTAAGTAGCCTGCCAAAACCTAAATACGCCCGCATGTGCCTCCTCTGTGTTCCCCACTCAGAGATTTTGATCTATTTAACCTCTATTTAACCAGGGCACTGCTGTCAAGTACAACTGAGAAAAAAAATACTCATTTGGATGCTTGACCAACAAAAGCAATAACCAGCTGATGCTGGAATAGGAAAAAAGTATGAAGAGGAGAATTGGTTTGGGTTGATAAATGAATGCAGTCTTTCTTCCATCGGGAGAATAACACTTCTTGTGTATGTGTGGGTGTGTGCGTGCTTGTGTGTGTTAAAGCAGTTCACAACCCATCATGTGTGGCTGGTGATGGTTACTGCAGCAGAGTGTGGGTTGATTATGTCTGTGTGTGCATGTATGCATGTTGCTCCCCGCATGGATGTCACGTGTCATGTGATAAATCCGGAGAGCCATGTGTGGGAGTCTGGACTGTGTGCGTCGAGGCGCCTGAGTTTGTGCGTGCATCTCTGTGTGGTACATCTGAGTTGTCCCTTGGGTGTTTTCTCATAACACTGATGCTTCTCACATGGGAATAGCATCCATCTCTTCTCTCGTCGGGCTACTCCAATCTTTCTCTTTCATTTAGACATACACACTTTTTTTTTTTTAATAAAGGAGTGCAACTTTATCCAGTGGCAGTATTTCCTTTGTAGTATGGCAGATCAAAGCCCTTTGCCTTGTGCACTGTGGGTTCAGCAACATCTGGACCATGCTATCTGCCTCCTACCCTTCTACCATCTGCTAGCTTCACTTCACTGCTGTTTGTGTGGAAAAAAAAGTGATGAAAAGATAGCAAGATAAACTAGACGATAGGAGATAATTAAGCAACCTTCTTATTGTTTTTCTGCTTATTAGTGGATCTCAGTATTATGTTAAATGATATCTTTGCAGTGCAGTGTTGTTGTAAGTACTAATTTATTTAAGTTCTATCCGTCCATCTCTAGATCTTACTCTCCGTGCAGCAGCATCTTCAGCTTGGTTGTTAAGGTGAGGCTGGTGGCTTTAACAGTCACATCAGGGAGCCTGCTGCACCCTGGGATGGCCACTTAAACCCAACCGCCTCCAGGAGAGTGAACACTGTAACTGCTACTTTGTCTCCCTGTGGAGGTCTCAAACCAAATATTATTGATTTGGATGGAAAGAAAAGGTGGAAGATAAACTAACAAATAGAGATTAATAAACATTTTTAGTTGTTTATCTGGTTATATGACTTTTATGCCTTTAAGTAAGGCTTCTGGTGAGTTAGTGAATGTGTTCTTCTAGCAAACATGGTTTAAATCCAGTCAGGGTTTCGGCTCTGAAATGAGCAGCAGACCTAAACATTTTATTCTGCTCCATTAACAAGCAGCCAATTTTTTAATTTAGCACAGTGCAGCAAAGGAGGAACAGCAGCAGCTAGTTCCAGTAACAGAACTTGATATACTTAGCAAAAGAATCTGCAACATGTTGTATTGTGAATCTTGGTTTCGGAAAAAATGGCTTTTCACTCCTGTTGGGCTAAAAGGGAACAGATGTGATGAAAGTGGTAACTATTGCGGCATGTAGAAACTTTTCATGACCACAACTTCCTCAACTTGCAGATTTTAATGAGCATACTTGTCCTCCTCATGCACCCTCAATTATTTCAGAGGAAGGAAAACAAAGATAAGGTCTAAGATTGGTATGACCTGGATTGCAGGCTGCAAAATGAAGTGGAGACTGATGATGGAGTTTAGAAAAAGAAGGGTTTGTATTTTGAAAAAAAACAACAACAAAAGTTAAAGGTTTAGGGGCTGCAGTGCAAAAGATACAGTATTTCTGATATAAACCCCTCCCCTGCCCTCTCTGCTGTGCTTTAGCTTCAACATTCATGCTAGTTCTTGAAGTATATACAAAGGGTTTGACTTGGGAATCAGTGAGCATTTAATATTATGCATCCACCGTGACAGCAGTTCGATGAAACACCTGTTTTTCAATTGGTAATAAACCCAGACATCATAAATGCAACTCATTGCCTTCTCTCTCCTCTTCAGCTTCCTGTATTTATCAGTAGCCATTTTAGATTATGACCGTCTTAATATCCTCCCACCGTCTCACTCTCAGTAGGTGTTAATGAAAAAAGAATAGAGGATGCACTAATAGGGATAGAGTGGATTATGAAATGCATGAATAGGGAAACCAAAGAGGAGACAAAATGAAGGGATGCAGGAGTGAATCATCCAGAGAAAGAGGGAAAGAGACCCTGCAGAGGAGGGATGTTGATGGTGCAGGAAGTGAGAGAATAAGTAAACAAACAGGTAGATGAGACGGTTGAGTGGAGCGGTACAGTGGATGTAGATCTGCTGGGAATGACAACGAGAAGGGAAAGAAGAGATCAACACACCACAAAGCTTTGCCTTTGCTTCACTAAATAACAATAGTGCCCTCATTTGTTCCTTCTCTTCTCTCCCTTCTGTTTCCTCTCTGCTGTTTTCTGTGTCTTTAATTGAAGCATTTAGGTACAGAAACAAAGCAACTGTGGATCTGTCTCAAAGGAGCAGACTAGAAGCCCTGCTAAATTGAAACAAAGCTCATCAAAAAGGCCCAACAGCAGGCTGGGAGAATTTTTAAAGCTCCATCTAAATACGTCCTGAATGGATACTCATCAGCAGATAGGGTAGCTCTAATCTATTTTTTCAGCATCTGTAATTGTTTCCTGTTGATACATAATCACTGAATCAATCAAACCTATATTGGCTGAGGAATTATTGAAGTGTTTACTCAAAGAGAAGAAACTATTTTTCTAAGCAAATATAATTTGAATGGTAAATGCTGTTGCTTTAGTGGTATTGACATGCAATCCAAATCCAGCTGCAGATTTAGCTGCACCTGTGGCCCGCTTCCCCAAACGAGAAACTTGTGTTTGTGCTTTTTTTTTTTTCTTTTTTAATGTGTGTGACAGGGCTGAGCATGTTTTTAGCAGGCGCTTTCGTCTGGAGGGTCGGTGGTGGTGAGCTGTTTTTGAAGTGCTGGTGGGCTTACTGGAAGTGTGTCAGACAGGAGAGGAATGCAGGAAGAGGGTGGGAGCGTGTGTGTGTGTGTGTGTGTGTGTGTGTGTGTTAGTGAGATGTACAGAGACAGGGCAAGTGAAGCCCCTCACTCTTTATGTGTATATAATGTATGTTTAGTGTGTGTTTGGACGTGCCTGTATGTGTGTGTGTGTGCATGCACAAAGCTTAATTGCTTTAGCCCATTAATCCACCCTCCCCTTGTTTTTATTTTACCCTCATAGGGGTTTCCCACAGAGTCTCTGGTAATAAAGTTTATGTTAAAGTCGTGGGCTTGGTGCCTCGATAGAGCTGTGTTTTCAGTAAATAAGAACAAGCTCAGCTATGAATTTTGGAGCCCCTGAGCAAATAGAATACAGTTGCTGAGATGGCCAAAGTATCTCCCAGGTTTCTGTTAGAATTAATTTGAAAAACTTGAACGGTGTAAGTTTTCTCATGACAACAGCGATTAAAATAAGATTCGTCCTTTAAACTCCCTCCAGACAGAGCAGATTAGTTTCGAGTATACAGGAAGAAAAGGAAGGCATACAATAACAAACACACTGAAAAATACTGATGTCATGGTATGTAAACATCCCTAACTGCAAAGAAAAAAGGAAAACGCTAAAATGATAAATTGTGAGTCAATATTTGTTCTACAAAAAAGCAAATAAACTCCAGCATTCAGTGGTTCAGATTTGAATCGGCCTGTAAGCACCACAGTGGGGTTAAGGTATCGCAGAATGAAAGCTGCTTCAGCTCTTTAACAGATTGTTCCTCGGATGACGCGCTCTCCTCTCTGCTGTCATAGCATACAGGCATGTTGGTGGACTGTTCTTCAAAGCTGCTGCATGCTCACGTCGAAACGTTGCAGCAGGCTGTATCAGTTTAAAGCCTGCAGGTCTGTTGGAAAGTAGCGGTCAAAAAATATGTGTCAAGAGATTAGTTGTGAGTGTCGAGGCCAAAAATAAACGCTACGCAGCCTCGTCTCACCACAAAGCTGCCTGACGGTCGCTTGCAAAAAGCCTCAGTGGTTTAGGTGTTTCAGTTTTTTCATTTCGTGCTGTGTTACGGCGCAGCACCACTTCTCTTTCCTCTTGTGTTTCACCGAAGACGGACTGAAAATGGAATGGCTTGAAATTTTTAGGTACAAAGTGACACCGTGCGAATGTACGGGCTAGTGCTAGCTGATCAGCGGGCCGACCTCTTTGTCTGTAAGGAGCACATTTACATCCCTGTCGTTACGTCATCGTTGTTCACATTCTGCTGAAAAGCTTTTAAAGATTTAAAACTGCTTTTAAACCAGCAGCCTTACAAATGACACTTTTAGCTGAAGTCCAGATGTGTGCACGTGTGTTTGTACGCTGCCAGCTGCAGAGAGAGTGGTGAGGCACAAACAGAAAACTGCCACCCCTTCACACATCTGGCTGTGGCTCTGCTGTGGTTTCTTTTCAAATTAACAAGAGAAGAAGGTTAATGAGCAACTGACATGAAAAAAGACACCAAATTAAAGTACAAAGAAAAGACACAATGTGTTTTTTTCCTCTCGCTCTTTTTTGGGCGGGATCGATGTGCCAGCATGTTCAGAAATGCATAAACAAAAGAGGTTGTTGGAACATAAACAATGCAGACTTCAGGCTGTAGAACAGAATTGCCTTTACAGATGTTTGTATGAGGAGAAGTGTAATCATTGCTCTTGTGAGACCTCCAGGGTGCAGTTTTTCTTTTGATTTTAGCGACTTAGCTAGCCAGCTTTACAGAAATCCCAATGAGTTTTACCTAGTGACAGAAACAGATTTTTAGCAGACACCACTGTCTTCAGATGGCTCATCAGCTGATCTCTTTAAATCACTGAAAAGTCAGCGACGCAGACAGCATGTCGGGCTAATTGATTGCCGTGTCACTGCGTTATTTCAGCGCCTGCACTTGTTCACACTTCCTGTTTTGTACACTAAAGCAGTCATTCAGATTTGTGTCTGTGTCGAGGCTACCGTAAATCTTTGTTTATGGTAATTCGACTAATCTGTCCAAGTGAATATGCCAATGAATAACACATCTTAAAAATGCCATCCGTAGCACCTTGAATAACCAGATTGCAGATTTGGGCTGTATTTGCTTGAGAAATGTTGATTTAGCAAAAGAAAGATGGGGGAAAATACCCTGCGTTGGCAAAAAGACAAATTGCCAGCAGTGTTGCTGGAGGCTCTGCAGTGAAGCAGCTCTCAGCATCAGGCTGCTGAATGAGCAGAGGTAGAAAGTTGGCCTATTAGCTCTCGTCTCTGGGTGACACAGAGAAGCAGACATGGGGGGAGCTGTGAGTAAGTGTTCTCACTTTCTGTCCGTTTTAATCACCCCTTCCTCTCTCTCTTTTCAGTTTCACCCTCAATCGTTTTCTTTATTATTTTAATGCTCAGACTTCTTTCCCCATCTGCGTTCCCCAGCCTTTTGGATTTAACCTCTCATGGGATCGTTTAGCCGACAGATGAAGCTTATTCAGTTAAGGTTCAATGTGAGATCAAGTCAGCTTGTGAGAATGAACTTGGCAGTGACCTTGTCACAATCATGCTGTGACAGTGTTAATGCCGCGCTGCGTTGAAGTGCTATAACCACATCTTGAGCCAGGCCTGTCCATATCAAGGGTGTGACTTGGGTCTCCAAAGTTTCAGAGCTGTTTGTCATTAATAGTGATGGACTTACAGTTTTGCTCTCCTTTTTTTATCCATTTGAAAAGCCTAGCCTATGTGACGGCACCCATCTATAGACACTTGAGTTCAGTGACTGGGATGTCACGTATTCGTTCTTTTGAAATCAAAAGTAATGAGGGAACAGAGGATCTGATGGAGAACCGTGGGAACTTTCATTGGGTCGCAGCTCATCATATCTCTGCCCTATTGTGTCCCTTGCATTGTCATATGTTCTACTCTAATTTCATCCATAATTCACAAAATGGACAGAATCCTCTACTTGATAACAAACTAGGGATTAAGATAATAAACGTATTAAAAAATGTTAACCGAGGTCACAAATCAAATTATTAGTTAGTTGTTAAATTTTTGTATAAATTCTATGCAGAATTCTTCTTTTGCGACCACCAGTCGCCTGCTGCTGGCCGTTAGGTAGGTTTAAGGCACCTCTGCATCGACTTCCTATTAGAACATCTTTTCATACGGTCTATGCTGGGCACGAAGACCGTACGTTCATATGGGATCATTTAAAAAGTTAATTCCAGAAACCGCACAAATTCTTGCTGCTGTAACAGCACAGACGGTCCTGGAAAGGCTCTCTGCATGCCAGCTGCAGAGATTTGCCTTCATTCAGATACAAGAGCATCGATGAGGTTGTCCCACTGATGTTTTCCGATGAGTACCTGGCTCACAGTCAGCGTTTCCATTCAGTGTTACAAGTTTCTGTGAGATTGAGGTCAGCGTTCTTTGCAGGCCGGACCGAATTGGAAAAGCTATTCTTTTTGGCCGTTGCTTTGTGCGCCGAGGACATTGTCATGCTGAAACAGGAAAAGACCTTCCCTGAACTTTGGCCACAAAATTACAAGCATGCTATTGTCCGGAATATCATTGTGTGCTGTAGAACAAAGACGCAGACCAGATGAACACAAAAGAATACGGATATCGGTGTACTTTTTTGGGCCACATTGTGTCCAGATAAACAAACAATAGTATTCCGTGATGATAGCCTCCGTTGTTGATGTGCAGTTTCATCCAGGTCATCATGTGGCTTCTTGTGATTTCTTGCTTTCTCTCTGATATTCTTCTAACCCTGACACTCACTCCATCACTTACTCTTTACTCTCCTCACCTTCCCTCAGACAAGCTGATTGATTATGCTGTGTGCCTGGATCTGTGTGTGCTTTGCAGCGTCTTTTGGTGTGTGTGCTCAGTGTGGCACGTCAAGCTGAGAGGTTATTTATCTACTGATTAGCTCCATGGGTGTGTGTTAAAATGCAGTGCTCATGACTCTTCCACTCCTCCACTTGTTAAGAGTGTTGACAATGAACCAGTTCAGGACAGTTTATTGCAGCTAATTGGTTGTATACTCCTTCGCAGGCACTCTCCCTACACACACATACACAAACACTCTTCCCTTTTGCTTGACGACATGACAGCAAACGCACATATCTCTCAGCCACCAACTGGTTTGTGTTAATATTCATGACCCGTATATGTTCCACAGAGCTGAAAACACTTGACTGTCTGCTCCCATCATTTTCTCCTGCTGTGTGTGGTGTTGAAAGCACCAAGGGAGTGACAGTTCTTCATTCTGTATTTATGCTCATTTTTTTTCCCCCTCCTTTTCTCCCGGCACACTAAACTTTGATTGAGAAAAAGAGTAAGCAAGGAGAGTCCTCTGGATGTTGTTCTGCAATGGAAGATGGTCGTGTTATGAATCCCAGATGAAATTGGATTAGATTTGATTGGATTAAGTTTGATTAAATCATCCCTCTGGGTTAAATCTGGTCATTACAGTTGCAGATAGCATCCTGCAGCAGAAATCAAAGCAAAAATAGAAGCATGCAAATGAAAAGAGTGCAAATATATGATGGATCATAAGACAGCCAGACTTGTCTTTAGTGTTTCCCGAAAGATAATTGTTATTTTGCTTCTGTTTGCTGGTAACAGTGAAGATGCGAAAAAACCAAGACAGCAGAATTCAACCTGGGGCATTGTGGCCACATGGCATGCATCTTAACCACGAGGTCACCAGGATGCTTCAGGCTTCTCTCTTCAGTCAGAGCAGGCAGGTTCTTTTGCTGGCTAAATGATTGTGAGAAAAAAACTGCTGCCATCTGATTGGATCAGACATACCTGATTGTTTTTATTGCCTGAAGTAATTTGCCAAAAGGCTAAAGTAAAACTTCTGGGTGTTGTTTCTCTGCAGCCTCACGTCTGTATAAAGTAAAGTAATGTGTACCAAGAGCTAGCTGAAAAAGTGCATGCCCTCTTTCCCACATTTTTTGGGTTGACAGGTACTGAAAGATAAGATCAGATCAGCAAACTCAGATTATTTTCCCCACATGTGTCGGGGGAAAAAAACAACTATTAACTGTGTCATTGCAATTATTTATTACATCTTCATTCATTTGTATGAAAACAGCTGTTTCCTCATAAATCAACATTTAAGATGGTGGGCAAAAAAATCTGTTGCATGTCTGCGCAAAGATTCCATCGTAACCTTTTTTTTTTTTTTTTAGTGTGTGTGTGTTTTGTAATCCCACTGGTCTGATGGGAAGCTAGCTAACGCCATACAGGTCTTTTCAGAGGGGAGAATGTTCCTGTTGGCCGTTCAGCAGATGCATTCCTTTTACCTTCAAATTATTGAAAATGTTATTCTTTGATCCGAATAGTTGCTCACTATTAGCAACAATTTGGGGATTTATCATAGGAGAGTCTGACGGGGAATTCATTGGCAGTTTTCACACAGACAGTTGTAGGTGGGACTGTTGCATCTTCATTTGTGTGTGTGTGTGTAAGCTAAGTTTAGAAGACACCGTAGCCGTTGTCACGTAGTAGTGAGTCCACTATTTGAAAGCTGTTTGACCCACGTGAACAAGTAAATACCAAGGACTATCCTCATTGACATTATATCACAATCTCTGTTCCAAGTCAGCTGTTACTCTCCGAAGCCGCTAACTGCATTTCCCGTCATACATGAATGTGCTGCAGGGGTTAGCTAGCATGCGTACAAACCTGCTAGCATGCGTACGAACCTGCTCGCACACTCCTCCGGTTTTTCAGATGCGGGCCATGGCAGAAGGTCATCTCATTCCCAGGTTTTAAAGTCTTTCAGCATTTATTAGATCTCCTAATGTGTACTATTTCTGATTGTGAGGCAAACAATTACCGCTTACAAATTTATGTTAAAACCATGTATTTTTTTTATTTGAACCTTGACAAATGTTATTTCAGTGACAGGAAAAAAACTGGGTTTAGATGGAATAAAATACTATTTCATCTAATTCCAACCGTGAGATGACCACAGGTGTAATGCCTAACTGATGGGCCGTGAGGCAGAGATGATGAAGTGTGTGTGTGTGTGTGTGTGTGTGTGTGTGTAAAATAAAGGCTGACAGAAAGATAATCCTTGCGACTGAGTGAGTGTAAAAAAGGCTTAGAGTTGTCTGTTTATACTGTAAAGAAGCACACACACACTGTTCCACATTGCATTTGCTCTTAGAGAAAAGTGAGTCATCTTTATCCCACAGCAGGTGAAAAGCATAAAAGCAATTTACACACACACACACACACACACTAACACACAGAGAGCATGTCCAGTAAGCTTCATGACATCATCCAAAGCAGGACAGCATGTGGGGGGTGAAACGACTGCCTTTTTTCTTGGTGACCTCCGCTCTTTTTTTCTCTCGCTTTATTGTCTGGCCTTTACTTTTTTCCCCACTTTTATCTCCCATCTCATCGCTCTGCCTTCTCCGTTCCTCCTTCTCTCTCCCTCTCGCTCTGCAGCCCCCTATCTGTTTTCTCTCACTCTCTGGTCTCTTATCTTTTAAGGGAGCTTTTTAGAACAACTCCCACACAATTACTCTGATCTGTCTTACAAAAGCACAGGAGCAAAACACATGTGCACACTCATACAGGCACGCTTTTAGAAATTTGCCTCATGCATGTAATGAGGGCCTGAGCCCTCGAACATAATGGCGTTTTTATCGTACATACACACAAACACAAACACCCACACTGCCGACGCACTTAATTTCTACAGAAACTTGCATAAGCGCTGACACCATCTCATATTCATAAATGGCACAGGAGAACAGAGACGAGGCAGTGCTATCAGACTCAAAGGCTGTCAACATGTTTTTCCACAAGACCTTTTATTTGCTCCGCAGTCTATTTTTCTGCAGTGATTTATTGGATGTGAATGAGGTGACACATTTTAAAACCCCAGGCTGCAGCTTCAGAACAAACCAAGGGGCAGCTGGAGCTGTCAGAATGTGGCTCAGCAGTCTTCTTGTTTTCATCATCCTCCCATTGATCTGGGGGCTTTACTACAGCTTCAGATATGATGGTACAGTTAAGTTTTTTTTGTTTTAAATGTAATGTCCAGCAGGAAAACCTCTATGATTAAAATCCGCACATGCAGTTTCAGTCGAGGGGAATGATGGACGACTATATAAAGTTCTGTTTTCATTTTCCACAGAGAACCTTTCAGTGAGTTTCAGAGGTTGTATTCGCCATGAGTCAATATGGCCACAATATAAAATGCATGAGGCTGCTGCTTTGACAATTTCAGTGTGTGTTAGCAATATGGGGTGTCGCTGGGGTGGTGAAAATCTATTTGAAGCATGAACTGCTGGTTGATGGTGAATTACAGCCTTCTGTTTTGGAGCTATGCCTCCTTCCTGCTGTCACCCAGCCGGCCTGGCTTCCAGGGTACTCTGGACCTGCTGGGAGCCTACGGGAGCTACGCTGAGTGGGGGCCTTGACTTGGGCTGTCACAGTGGCACAATTTGGGATTTTGGCTGGCACAACAGTGTGGTATACGGTATCGCTGTTATAGTCCACGACAATAGTACACTTGGATGACAAGGATAGCTGTAAGGTGAAAAAAGAGGAAGGACACGCAAAACGTCTGTATAACTAACTTTACATCAGATTCTGCTGAACATGCCCGACTGAACAAAGCTAACAAAGGCAAAGCGACTGAATATAAATCTAGCAAGAACACACACGCAGCCACAAGTCAGCAGCCTCTTTTATCTTTCACTGGTATCAGCTATAAGAGAAGTTAAGCACTTACGAGGAAAATGGCTCTGGATCACCAGCCAAAAATACACAAGGCCGAGGAGGTGGTGCTTCTGAGAAGATGTGTCACCAGAATTGCTGAATCCTGTTTTAATGCCACACACCCAATCTGCCAGGAGCTAATCTCCGAGTAGCAGTCAGACATTACAGGAAAACAGGGCAGTTTTACTTTGAATTTATTTGTACAAACACCTCAGGCCACTAACCTGGACCGCTTTTTAAAAAAAAAAAAAAAAAATTTTGTTTTAAGATTGCAGGTGACAGATCAGAAGGGCCTGATACCCGGTGCAGCTTTGGAGAAAACATTATTCATTGTCTGTGTTTTTCTAATGAAAACAGTCACATTTTCAGTGATGAATAATATTTCTTATGCTGCCAATTACGGCTTTCAGAAAAAAAGACTGAATCAGCCAAGAAACTAGAAATCTGTGAAGTTTTTAACCAATTTCTCGCAATCTCTGTGCAAAGAATGAGTGTATTTAGGGTAAGCTAAGCTGCGCAGGCTCAACATAGTTACTGCATTAGAGATATCACTGTCGGATATATCAGCCACACGACATCAACACTGAAACTGGCCTCTGGACTCAACTTGATGGAACACAGCCTCTCAGCTCAACACACACACACACACACACACACCTCCACACTTCAAATGTGGCGGATGTGCTTGCATTGTTTTGAACTGGAGCCTGGTCCTCGTGAACTCTTTCTCGGGGCTTTGATTAAACCTCTAAAAAACTGATCTCTGGTTGTTAGTATTACATATTAATCCTCAAATTAAACCATCCTCTTCCCATGCAGCTGCCAGGGAGCTTATCAGCTGCTCCACTGAGTTGCTCCTTTGAGCGTTCAGGTCTGCTTTGGTTGATTCCACACATGACTGCGTAGTGTTAAAAGGAACGGCTCACTCAGCAGTTATTATAAAAAATTACACACACGATTTTAGGTAAATAATACATGTATTCCAAAGGATGAAATACAGAAACATCAGCAATCTCTGTGTTGCAGAGAGAGAGAGAGAGAGAAAAAAAGAACTCCTATTGTATGAATATTAGCTGGAGCACTGTTTTTTTTAGGTTTGGATTTTAAATGAGCCGGCGTCTCTGCTCAGCAGTGAGCTGAATAAGGTAGCAGCTTCTGTTGAAAGAGCTGCGCAATAAGTGTTCCCCGTTCATTGTGTCCGTGTGTGTGAATCAGTGGATACAGACTGTTGGTGTCAGTTTGTGTTGACTTGCATCTGTATTTCGTGTCTGTCTGGGTCTGTGCGTGGTTGTCTGTGTTTGTTTTCCTGCTTTTTAACCTGTTTTTCTGTGGGAATTAGTGTATGTTCGTCTGTTTTGCGTGTGTCAGCCCATTACGCCCCCTTCCCAGCACACACGCACCCAATGCCTTGTGAACTGACTGAGTGCTGTGTAATAATTTCTATAAAGAGGTATTAGTGTTTCCTCCTAAAAGGAACATAGGGAACATTGTGGCTCAGCTCGGGGGCATTTGCAGAAATCTTGTAAAAGCTGTTGGTTCTCAAGATGTGTTCACATCACAGTTGTCCACATTTATCTTTACATAACAAAGTACAGTTTGTTTGGTATTTTTCCCCTCTTGGATCCTTCATTTTTGAGATGCTTGGGGGATGTTTGAAGTGGAGACTATTCAGATTCTCTGATTGTACTAACTTATATGTAATGACATCAAAGTGTTGTAATGTGTTCCTGATTTTCATTCTTACAACCCTCAGAAGGAACATTTAGTCCCAGAATGACATTTTTACTTCCTAAAACAGTTGCAAGTCAGTCAAAATTCTTGTACCCTCCGTGCAGACGAAGTATGTGGACACTTTTTCCTAAATCTGAGAAGAATAGGAGTCTGGTTCCAAAAGTCTAATTTCCCTTGTATCTGTAATATCTCTTGCACAGCTTGTGCAGCAACCAAGCACCTGGCAGCCAGTGTTTTACTAGTTAACTGATAAAACTACTTATTTATCATCTTCTTTTAGGAGATTTGGTTGAAGTTTTTCTGAAGTGTCAAAGAGAGTTATGTTGACTTATTTTTACAATTTAGTGTCTGGCATCTAAACAACATGATGGAACGTTGTGTTGTACTGTAATTGAACAGTTTACGAGGTTTTTAACTTGCATCCTGATATGTGATCAACATTTCATGCCTTCCTACATTTTGCTATGTTGTGACATTCATCCTCCGAATGTCACCACATCCACTTTCCATGTCTCCGCTCCCCATTAAAAGCTGTTGATTTGGCCACTTTTATTTGAAGGAATGACGGCATGGCGGAAGAGGCTAATTAGGGGTGGGTGGTACACAGACCTTGTGATGAGTTAGTACTTTTTTTCAGGCGAGATATAAAAATCAGACAGCTCTGTTTATACCGATATGATCTGTTTCCCCTGTAATGCCATGCCAGTGTTTATATTTCTCCTCACTCGTGGTCCAGCCCCACCCCCACCTTTCCCCACAGCATTTGTCAGCATCAAGCTGAGCTGCACTTGGTTACATCTTCTCCTCACTGTTGCCAACTTTGTCCGATGGTTTATTTATTTTTAAAGCAACTAGTGTTGAATGTTGAGACGTTGGACAAACTGTGGCTAAATTCTTTTAAGGAGTGTCAACAGAACAGCCCTGTGAACACAAGCACTCACTTCTCCTCGTCCACGTTGGTGTGCCCTACAGGGCTGCAGTCAGACTCTTATGTGGACTAATATTCTCAGTCTTATTACATGCAAGTTGAGCCGAAATGAAAACCGACCTTGTGATGGGGCGATTGTAGCAGACGATTTGTAAAATCAGTGACTGCTGTTTAACGTGTAGTCCTAATGAGTGTTCTGACTCATGGTGCTGACTGAAAAATTTAAATAAGGTTGGCTTTGATAGCAGAATGCGAAATACTTCAGTGTTCTATAGTACTGAGATCAATATTACAGCAGAGAATATTTAGAGAAAATACTGATATATGACAGAGAACACAGACTTCCACAGAAGTTTGAGGCCCATCCTTACACCTTTTAATTAAAACAATTATTTTTTTTTTTTTACCAATCATGCATATGAATACCAGCTATGAACAAGCATACAGTATATTGTAGACTGCAGATCATTGACTGTAGCTAATTAATTGTGGGAGTACCTTCACAACTGACATTTATCTAATTGGTTGATAAGCTCACGACAGCTTTTCCACATGATTATGATTTCATGTACCTAAACTGGAATATTGGAAATAAACTGAAATGTTATCTTTTGCTTTCCTAAATTCTAGTCATTAGGTCCTGTCATCTCTGCAGTTACAAGGTCTGAACACTGATTAGTCCACCCTTCGAACCTCAGTATGTTTCTATATCTGAAGACTAAACTGAATCCGAGTTGTTGTTTTTTTTTTTTCACATTAGCTGCTTCCAGATGTTGAAAGCTGAGCGTTCTTAGATTCACAAGGATTCAGAGTAGATGCATGATTCAGATTTGCTTAACACGCTTTTGAGTCCCAACCGTAGAACAGGTGGATGGAGGGAGAAGAAGTCGGAGCAGGAAAAAATATGCTATAAAACATGAGAAATGTCTCCTTTCTGCTCTCACTTGCACTTTTTTCTGTCTCTCGCCCCTCAAGCTGTCTGCCTCTCTCTTCGTGCCTCTCTGGCTCCTAACTAACTGGGTGGAAAATATGAATGAAAGCATTCCCCCGTCTTGTTTTCCCATACTGTGCTCCAGGCACAAACACACCACCAATCCCCTCTTTGTCTTTCTTCTGTCTCCCTTCCCCACTGACTACATCTCTTTTCCTCCTTTTTTTTTTACGAGCCTTGTGTCTTTTGTGTAACATTGTTCACTGTTTGCACATTTCTGAGAGAAGGTGTTGGGGGGTAGTTTTGGTTTTTCTTTTTCTTTTTTTTACTGTTTGTGTTAGAGCTGTGGGAGTTTGGAGAGAGGGGAGGGAAGGCAAACAGGGCGACACACCAAGAATGATGTGTGTCTTTCTGTGGGTGTGTGTACCGTTGTGCGTTTGTGCTAGTATCTATTTAGGAGTGTGTGCAGTCATATGTTTGATTATGCAAGTGTGTATGTGCCTATGAGTATATGTTTAGGCATTTTCCTGTGTCTGGGTGCAAATATGGCGTTTGTCGTATGTGTGCAGGAGCCTGCAGTGGTGTTAATAAGTCTGAATCATATCCATGACAACAGGCAGACCGTACTGGCATCTGAACCGCAGAGCAAAATAGCAGCTCACTGTAAAACACATTGCGACACTGGCTTCCTGTGTACAAACAGTCCCTGGAAACGGCTCCTTACCCCCCATGACTTAAGAGATAAACTCAAAAGTAAACTTATTGTCCTCAAAAAGACAGCGTTCAGTGGTTAAGTTCACAGATTCTGTCCTGTCCAATACTATCATTTATCAATTTTTTTTTCTTATTTGTGACACAGCATGCAGCTGTTGTCAGTTAGTTTAAAAAAATGCTTATGTTCATTCTTTGTTCAGCACAGGGCAGTTGGTAACCAGCTGGTGATGGCTAAAGCCAGCTAAAAACAGAGCAGAACAGAACTTGGGTTCAATACCTTTACCAGTTGATTAAGGCTATTGATTGTTCATTTATTAGTATGTAGTAATATTAGCAGGTGATGCAGATTTCAAATCCATAGAAACATCCTTAAACCTCGTCCCAACAATCAGCAGCTGTGGGCTCCCTTAAAGTTCCTCTTAGCTCTCTAGAAATTCAAATAATCAGTTCCTTCAAAGCAGGACAATGCTAAAAGGAGATAAAAATCCCACATGATAATGTGAATTTCTTGATGGTAAATGGACTTGTACTTGTATAGCACTTTTCTAGTCTAACTGACCACTCAAAGCGCTTCTAACACTACATGCCACATTCACCACATTGATCTAATAGCGATAGCAGTTAAAAATGAACTGGTGCTCAGGCTGGAAAAGAGTGGAGTCGCTGCTTCAAGCGAAGTTTGGATATTTTGACATCACGAGATTGTGGCACAATCTGCAGTTATTGGGATGGTGGAGAGGTCTGGGGAACTCTGCTCAGGCTGTTGTCCCCACAACGCTCTCAATGTTAATGGGAAAAAATGGCTGGCTGGATGGACAGTTTACGCAACTGGTGAAAGTCGAGTTTTGATGTGGAAGATATAGAAAATCTCTGAGCAAGTCTCTTATTGTACTGCTAGAAAGGAACCCCTGCATGAATGTGACCTTTATGAAGAAGTCATCAGAAGAAAATCTTTGGTGCAAACTCACCCTAAGATTCAGCTTTAGAAGTTTGCACAAACTAATGCAAAATTAGATGAAAAGAGATGCAGAATCTCAGGACAAGAGCTCCTCTCCAGTTGTTAAGCACTTTAAGGTTTGTGTGGCAACCAGTGGCACGGGAGACATTTAACTTGTAGGAGGGAAAGTTACGATGAAAAGAGGAACTTAAACACACCACAAAATCCACAATGGACAACCTCAAGAGCTGCAAGCTGCAGGCTTTGCCTTGGTGCTCAATGTCGCTCAGCCTAAACATAATAAAAGAGCAGCCCATACAGGACAGCCCAAGAAAGTCGCTGAGCTCACTCCCAGCTCTTCACAGGAAGAAAACTAACTGGCTACAAAAAGCTTTTACAGGCTTTTGTACTTCTCAAACAACTAAACGTGATGGGAACCCAAATCCTTGCTTTGGGACAAAAATCAGCACTTTAACATGATCTTTTACATGTAGAAACTCAATGATGGTGGGAAAGGCCAAGAGAGAATCTTTTTGTACTACTTGTTTTAGGTGTGCTTGTCATTAAATAGCAGGTATGATATTTTTCCTTGTGATGTTTTACAGTTGAGGATCTGGGGAGAGAAGAATGACGAAGAGACTCTAATGATACTGCATTTTCCATTCCTGAGCTCCTATTTGAAGTGTTACTTCTCTCTATAACTATTCTTACTTATTCTCTGTCTTTGGTGCTCAGCACTTATTGTGGTGGCGTTTCTACGCTGAATCATCTGTCAGTCAGTCACAGTGTTTCTTGGTGTAGCTTTTTTTCCTCTTTTTTTCAGCAAGCATACTTTCTGCTCCTAGAAAAGCAGCACTTTTATGTATCTCAGTTATCAGTATTTACTGCCTATTCAGTCTTCTTGTGGTTGATTTTATTAACCACGGGGATGATTCATTTGTGATCAAATGAGATAATCAGATCTGATAACAGATGTATGGAGCATCCTAAAGTTTGAAAGAGAATAGATTTTTGAACTAATGCAAGAAGCATGCGTTCAGATAGTCATGCTCTAAAGATAAGGCTAATTATTATTATCATGTAAGAGTGGATTGTGAGGGAGTTGTGCTTGGTGAACATGTGTGTGTTATACACTAGCTGATTGCTGTGGAAGCAGCACAGGGGTGAGTCATCTCTAAAAGGTCACTGTGTAAATGATGTTTGTGAGTTTGGGGCGATGATTGATTTCACTGACATGAATATGACATGAAGGTGACTCACTGCTCCCAAGGAGAACTGTGCAACAATTTCTGTGTGTGTGTGTTGGAGATGCACTTACATTATTCATTTCACAGAAATATAGCAAAGATGACTCTATGCTAATTGTGGCCTGTGTGTCTGTTGTTTTCCGTATGAATATGACATGAAGATGACTCACTTCCTTAAAGCAGCACTGTAATATCCGAGGAAGGTGCTTGTGTGTGTCTTTGTGAGTTCCTACATGTGTCAGACTCTCTGTCTAATTTCTCCTACTCTCTCTTCGAGTCAGTGCGTGCATGTGTCAGCACAGTAGACATATATATGATTTATATGTTGACAGGAAAACCAAAGAAGCTGTCAGTTTCAAATCCAGGAAGATGGATAAAAACTTGTTTTTTTCCTTCCAGTATCTGTCATTATAACCGGCTTCACTGTCTTTTTAGGAGCCTTGATCATTTCCACATTCACTCAGGTATTCTGTCTCCGAGAGCTGAACAGCTTTCTGACCACAACAAACCCACAAATCTATGCGTGTTAAACCGAAAGTGGCTGTAATCAACATTGTTATATAAGCAACGTGCTACAAGAAGATAACCAACTCAAAGCTCAGCTGAGAAAAAAGCTGAAAAAAAAAAAAAGATTATGAGTCTTAAGAGTCTGATATTTCCTTCAAAGCCAGAGCTAAAATAAAAGTAAAATTGTGGTCTCATATTTATTAGATGGTCACAGACACCACTAAAGGCTACTGATGTTCAGTGTTTGCTCAGTGTGCAGCTGTTTTCTAAAAGCAGGGACCTGGTACTGCAAGACCCAGGGAGATGTTTTAGCCAGAAAAAGGCAGCTGTGGCCAGGAGGTAGTGCTTTAAGAGCCCTGCTACCTTTGGGCTGGGGGCTTGCAACGTTTCAGCCTGAGTTCTCACTCGTCTTTTCTCTACTGGAAACAGAAAAAAGTGCAAGCTGCAGTGGTCAATGGAGCTTGTGAGTGTATGAAAGATTTCCCAAGGACTCGAAGTGCTAGTTAAATTAGGTTTTGAAACGTAGCCATTGTTGTCCACGTAGCTTGTTTCTTCTGCTGCAGAATATGAAAGGATCAGTTATGAGTGAGGGTTGCGGTTGCTTTGATGATCTATGTGATCAAATGGAGGCAGACCAGGTGAAGAAGCTCATAAAATACTGTTCACTTCATACTAAAGAGTGTTGGGGACCTCCCAACTGATATCATTCATCTGTGGAGGAAACTGGATTTTACTCTGAAAGTCCTTGGCTTCCTTTCCAGGTAGCCACTCCCCCTGATCAAGTCACTAAAAACCCCTGAGACTGCTTGCCCACTCTATTTCCTGCCAGACCTCTGAGGACAGAGGTCACACACTCTTTTTTTTTTTTTTTCCTGCCAGACCTCTGAGGACAGAGGTCTCCCAGCTCCTTCTCCTGCGGCCCCCCCTCCATGCGGTTGGACAACAAAGATCTGCCACCCTCAGCTCAATTTGCTCTCACAACCTACAGGATCAGGGCAGCCTGCCAGTGGCCCGATCCTTTTCTGTCTCTCTCTCTCTTGCAGCACACAAAGCCTGCATGGACCCCTTCTCAGCTGACCAAGCCAAGATGGGTGAACAGCTGCGAAAACACTGAGCGATAACCCAAAGTTAGCTTAAGCGCTAACTCCAACAGGACCAGAAGAAGTGACTGGAAGAAGCGACCAGAGTTATTCTTCTAGTGAGCACAAGGTATTTACATGTAACTGGACCTCAACTGGACACAGGACCATTTCCAGCTCTTTTCTTCAGAGACTGAACATTTTTTCACATGCTGGCAAACATGCGCACACAAAGACCAGAAACCTCCAGGTAACACATTGGCTACACATCCCCATAGTTGTAGTTTCTCTGGCTAACACATGACTTACTGAGCACATGGTCACAGCCGCCATCCTGTGTCCTCGCCATCACATGATCAAGGCTGCCATTTTGTCTGTGTCCTCCCCTCTTCTCCCATACACATGTCCACGCACAGACACACACACAAACAGACTAATGGTCTTTCTCCCATTGCTTATTTATTTTGTACACAGGATTAGCTTAGTAGACAATAGTGTTTATTAATGAAAGTATCATTGATTGAATCATTGTGCCAACTTTAATAAATTTTATAGCACTATTTTTAAAGGGAAGGTGTTTTGTGGTCATTGTGTGTGTTTCACTGTGAGAACTGCTGGTTGCGAATGTCAGTGCTTGGATCTATAGCCTTCATTTATGCTCTGTATGTGTCATATCTGTTCTAGACGGACATGCATAGACCAACATACATTATATTGCCAAAGTATTCACACACCCATCCAAATAATTACATTCAGGTGTTCCCATCACTTCCATGACCACAGGTGTATAAATTCAAGCACCTAGGCATGCAGACTGCTTCTACAAACATTTATGAAACAATGGGTCGCTCTCAGGAGCTCAGTGAATTCCAGCGTGGTACCATGACAGGACGCCACCTGTGCAACAAGTCCAGTCGTGAAATTTCCTCGCTAATAGATATTCCACAGTCAACTGTCAGTGGTGTTATAACAAAGTGGAAGCGACTGGGTACGGCAGCAACTCAGCCACAAAGTGGTAGGCCACGTAAAATGACAGAGCGGGGTCAGCGGATGCTGAGGCACATGGTGTGCAGAGGTCACCAACTTTCTCCAGAGTCAATCGCTACAGACCTCCAAACTTCATGTGGCCTTCAGATTAGCTCAAGAACAGAGCTTCACGGAATGGGTTTCCATGGCCGAGCAGCTGCATCCAAGCCATGCATCACCAAGTGCAATGCAAAGCGTCAGATGCAGTGGTGTAAAGCATGCTGCCAATGGACTCTAGAGCAGTGGAGACGCGTTCTCTGGAGTGACGCGTCATGCTTCTCCATCTGGCAATCTGATGGAGGAGTCTGGGTTTGGCGGTTGCCAGGAGAACGGTACTTGTCTAACTGTATTGGGCCAAGTGTAAAGTTTGGTGGAGGGGGGATTATGGTGTGGGATTGTTCTTCAGGTGCTGGGCTTGGCCCCAGTGAAAGGAAATCTGAATGCTTCAGCTTACCAAGAGATTTTGGACAATTTCATGCTCCCCACATTGTGGAAACAGTTTGGGGACGGCCTCTTCCTGGTCCAACATGACTGCACACCAGTGCACAAAGCAAGGTCCATAAGGACATGGATGAGCAGGTTTGGTGTGGAAGAACTTGACTGGCCTGTACAGAGTCCTGACCTCAACCTGATGGAGCACCTTTGGGATGAATTAGAGACTGCGAGCCAGGCCTTCTAAGAAGGTCCAACGTCAGTGTCTGACCTCACAAATGGAAGATTGGTCAAAAATTCCCATAAACACACAACTAAACCTTGTGGAAAGCTTGTCCAGAAGAGTTGAAACTGTTATAGCTGCAAAGGATGGGCCGACGTCACATTAAACCGTATGGATTAAGAATGTGATGTCACTTAAGTTCATATGCATGTAAAGGCAGATGAGCCAGTACTTTTGGCAATATAGTGTATTTTGAGACTGATACTGGGTTTCAGTTTTTAGCTTCTGAGAGAGATCAGTAGTGCCCCAAAGGTAATAATTTCCATCAATATATGTACTGAATATTAATAAGTGTCCTTGGACACTTATTAACATTTGCTTGTAACTAATCCAGCTCCTGTTTGATCCCCAACAAGAGGGAGGAAAATAATGTACTTTTACCTTTACAAGACTTGTTTTAGTTACTTAAGTATTTTCAAATTTAGATTTCAGTCCACAAGATGTATGTGCAGCTTCAGAGATATTGTTTCATGTTTTATAATGGATCAGATTGTTTATAGAAAGTGATGAAAGAAAAGGAAAAAGTAGATATCAATATTTCTATTTTTCTATATTAAAAATGTGAGACAGGAATTTCTACTTGTAAGTTAACCCTGTTTTTACAGATATGCACACACAGACACACACACACACACACACACACACACTCCAGTGCCACACAGGGTTGCCCCTGGATCCTGAGGTGGGTAACCCCGTGCAGGTTGGATGCTGACCTGATTGTCCCGCTCCAGTCTGTGCAGATATGAGCCTGTGTTTTTTTTTGAGGAGGGGGATTTGTGGAGGTTGGCCAAGGACAGGGGGCTGTTGGCACAACACGCTGTCTCCCTTGCACTCTCTCACACACAAGCACACACACACTCGTACACACAGTCTGGTGTGAAACTAGGGAAAGAAAGAGGGGGATTACAGGGAAGAAAAGTGAATAGCCAGTTTTCTCAGCCGTACTGTGACAGTGAGGTATTTGAAGAATGAGATTATTTCGAACGCACACACAGACCCAGTGTGTACACACTGGAAATGATTGTTTGCATCTAACAAGAATGGCATGTCTGGAGAAGTGGTTTAATCTTCTCTTTTTGTTTTTAGTTTTTGGGGCCAGCTGATTTGTTACAGATTTATATTTGGAGTGAATTAAATGTATTCCTCTGTGATGTTGTGCTTTGCAGCTTCATTATCAGCTTCGACTGTGCATTCTAGAGTTGTCACCATACCAAAATAAGTAATCACGATACTATACCAGACAAAGTATCAGGGTTCCGGGTATTATCGCGATACTACGGCCTTTTTTTTATTAATATTATTTTTATGAACTGCAATGTATTTGTACAAGTTATAAATACTTATTAATCACGTATGTGGTTATGAAAAATCTATTTGACAATAATGCTTCTCCTCCAACATAATAAAACAGAGGACAAAATACAATAAAACGGAACTGATTCCCTGTGAAAACTATAGTTTTATGTATTTTCTAGGTCCTTTAACATCTTTTAACTCTTCATTCTTCAGCCTGTACACGGGGCATATAGCCTAATATTAGCCAATTAGAAAATAAACTGGAAATACTAACCCGGTATTCGACATGTAAATGTGGGTGACGACACTGCAGGTGTTTTATGAGGTTGGATGTGTTGCCTCCTTTGGCTCCCATAGCTTGGTGGCAGCGCCTGCTCAGTGGACGGCCATCTCTATTGCTTTACCATCTGTGTCTTGTTTAAACCCAAAATAGTTCCAAATGTGGCTTTTGGAGTTTGTTTTTAGTGGTGCCACTAGCACGCTGCGGCAGACTCGCCGCACCGTTAGTATAGTAATCCACGGTAGTACCGTTGTGTAGAATTTCTAGTATAGTAGGGACCGTAATGATTTGGCACCACGGGGCACCGTGGGTACCGTGCAACTCTACTGCATTCAGTTTATTTAAAAAAAACAACACTTTATTGCATCTGGATATTGAAATGGAAGGGAAGTGAGCAACAGAATTTTAACTTTAAATGAAGTGATCTTGAAAAGCATCCTTCCATCCCTTCTTTCTTGTTTCTTTCACCATCTTTGATCAGATGTTTGACTTGTTTTTTTTTCTCATCCTCATCTTTCCTGCCTTCACTTTTTCAGATGTATCTTTGTGTTGTCTTTTTTTCTCTTTCTTTCCCACTTTAAAAGCTGATGAATTGTTTCATCGTAGAAAGTGTCAGACTCTCTTGGGTAAAATGTTTCGGACAGTTTATCATCGGGCTGCTGACAGTGCAGCAGCAAGTTTCATTCTCCCACAGCCTGGCTTGATTTTGACTGACTGGGTTGTTTGTCTCTGAAGGTTCTTTTTTGTAAAAACAGTTTTGCTGTGTGTCCTGAAATGAGGGTGCATTGCTCTTGATTTGGTACACCAACAAAAATGTAATTGATTAGCCACTCACTTGCTGAGCCGACTCACTTTTCTGTGTGGCTAAATGGTCTTTGCTTTGTAACTTACTGCTAGTCCTCTTATTTCCCTATTTTCTTCAAAGCTCAAACATTTAATTGCGGTTCAAGCAATAATATTTTACGTTTTTGCACCTTGTTCCTTCCGCATCAGACAGTCGTCTACACAACAAGATCTAGTCTGCGTTGCAGCCTGGACCATTTTACCACACACGGCTAACCGTGTTACTACAAGTAATTATAGATTATTTTACCCAAAAAAAAGACATTATAGTGACATGGTAAAACGCCTATCTGATGAATAAGTGACAGTGTTTACAAATCTGCCCGAACTGCTGTGAAATTTTAGTGTTTGAGTTGTTTTCCTCCTCTGAACCCCCCTATTATTAAGCAAGCTGTCTGCTTGTTTTGCAGAGTTGAAAGTTAGTGAGTACTGCAGCAGGAATGACTGGGAAATGAATGTGCTTTATTTAATTAAATGTTTTTCTTGTGAGTTGGTTTAACAAAAGAAACTCTGTCAGAGAGGTATGTGAAGCACGAATAAAGGATAAGTGGCAGAAACTTTCTTTCTTTCATGCTTTCATTCATCTCAGTTGCCTTTATTTCTATCTTGTTGCATTCTCTATCCGTGCCCTCCCTCTTTCTTTCCACTTAACCTTATACACGTTTCCAGCCTCAGAACGACTTCCTGTTCTGCTTGAGTGATATGTCAGGAGTTGGTGTCTGTTTAAACTAGACGTGTCCTGTGTGGGCAGGGAGTCTGACTGAGAACTCGGCTCAGCCACTGTCATTCTGCCCACACTGGAAATGTCTTATGTAAACACCATCCACTTCATCCCTCCTTGAGAAAACATTATTATTGATGTTTTATGAAGGGGAGGGAAGTGAGATTCACAGATTGGTGAGGAACATATGGGAGTTGGGAGAGAGTGGCAGTGGCAGGCCTTACTCTTAGCCTCTAACTTTCTTATATCCCTTTTAAGGATGATGGGTAAGGAATTGAAGGGTTTCTTTTAAATCCAGAGTCACCTCAGCATGTACACTGAATGCACCTGAAGTAGGAAGCATTAGTACCCCAACTGTAACACATTATTTTTTAGTAGTGAATGATAGTGAAATTATTCTGAGGATGACATATGCATGTGGCTATGAACCAAACAGGTAAATAAAGGATGAACATGATGGGAATGAGAGATACTTTGAGCATGTGTCTGTTCTTTTCAATCTAAGATGTTAAAAAAAAGTTTATTGGCAGCAGCAAAATGCTGTCAGACATGTAGATTTTAATTTACAAAAGCACCTGTGTCACAGCAGCAATGTGAAACTTGCAGAAAAGAAAAAAAACCCAGTGGTTGGTTGGGGGGGGTGTCTGTACTTCCAGTGATGCATTGTTTTACATCAGAAAGGGGATTTCAGGGCACTGAGGAGATGTTCAGTGGACAAAATCTGAAGAAAAGTGCTGACAGAGAATGAGAATTTGCATTTCTGTGGTTTATTGACTTTAACTGTGAGATCTGTTGAAGTTCAGAGAAAGTGGCATAAAACGTTAAAGTTCCCCTTCGCCAATAATCAACTTTTCACCTTTCAAATTCTTTGTTAATTCAAATTTGACCCTTTAACGTAGGTCAGTGTTAAACCACTGAACACTGACATGTGAAAGCATAAGAAAGGCACCTAACTCAAGGGATAAAGCAGGGTTGTTTCTACACATAACAGGCAACTTAGCAAGTGAATGAATTGTATCTTTAGGTACTTTGTTACTAGCAGCCCGTCACAAATGTCTGCAACATTTGTCCCCGTCTTCTTGCAGAGATTTTCCACCCAGCTACCTATTAAGTTCTCTGGAACATCAGAGGATGAGAGGATGAGACAACATATGAATGTCAGCAAATATTTTCAAAATGTTTTTGTCTGAAAGTGATGTCCTTAAGAAATAGGAAACATATCCAGCAAAGACCTGACCCAGGACCTGAGAGATGCATCTGGACCTTCAGCTGATCCATCTACCGTTGGCCCAAGCCTCATCAGAAATGGTCTCCATGGAAGGGTGGCTGTCAAGAAGCCATTCTAAAGGAAGGGAATCAGGGAGAAAAGGCTGAGCTATGCCAAATGACACAAGAAGTGGACTGAAAATCAGTGGCAACAGGTCTTATGGAGGGATGAATCCTCCCCAGAGCCCGGACCTCAACATTATTGAAGCAGTGTGGGATCATCTGACAGAGAACGGAACAAAAGGCAGCCGACATCCAAAGAAGAGCTTTGGGATGTCCTTAAAGAAGCCTGGAGAACTATTCCTGAAGACTGCTTAAAGAAATGACAGAAAGCTTGTCTCAGAGGGTTCAGGCTGTGTTGAAGAATGAAGCTTGTTTTGAAATTAGAATTTCAAGCTTGTCAGAATTGTCCAAACTCTATGCTCTATACTGTGTTTCCATAGGTTTTTGAATGTTTTGAAAAAATGCTGCACATGTTTCTCATTTCCTTGGCAACATATGAAGAAATGAGAGATGGTTCAAGATTTTCAAACGGTACAGTCAGTAGGATTTTTCTCCTGGAGAGTCAAGAAGAACTTGGATGACCAAATTACTTTCAAGTATTTTATAAGAATCACTCTATTGGTCTTGGTACATATTAGGTTAATAAATTAAGGGGAGTACAAGCTGCTTTATACTTGTTTTTTATGTAATGCGTAAATGCTAAGTGTCCTCAATGTTCATTTGCATTGGAAATGTTTTAAAAAGGCTCTTTCGTTTATAAATTGAGAGCCAGAGAGTGAAGACTTTTGTTGTTGCAAGAATCAAACTTTTAAACAATTTTGAGGTAATGTCTCACATTAACATGCGATGATTTTGACCAGAAAGTCAGCTGAAATCTTGCTTTATTCCACTGAGGCAAATGTGGGGGAATGATTTGCATCAGTTGTTTGACTCTTTTGCACACCAGATTGCATGTAAATCTCCTCTCCGCCCTGCCCAAGCTCATATAACATCCTGTTCAATAATGTTACACCACAAGATATACTTTTACAGTTCCCACTCCTCTGCTCCCTCGAGCCTCATCACATGCTGCAAACCAGCTACACTCCTGCTCAGGGGCTCCAAGCTGAAGAGAGTTCAAGGAGGTGCAGTGTTTGGTTTTCATTGTTTTAGGAATCAGAGCCCCACCGTGTGTAGTTCCTCCTGAATATTTCATGACACACACCACAAAGATCAAAGCAAAATCAGCTGTCCTATTGTTACGGCTCCAAGGAGAGAACATATAAATAGTCGCCCTCTCCTACTCCTCTCATTAGGCCAACTCGAATGTAAACACGAGGGATTTTCTTTATCATTGTGTGTATCTACCATGGTGAATAGTTTGAAAATGGGGGAAGAAAAAAAGAAATCTGAAAATAAGGGGACTGCCACAAAAAGATTTCAGATTATATTATTTACAGTCTATTTAAAGCTTTAGAGAGCGCTTCCGATATTGACCTATAACGTTATCTCCACCTTTGTTATGATCAAACTGGACAATGGGAGAGCTTGTGCACATGCTTTTGTTTACCTATGTTATATAACGTGTGTGCGTGTGTATGTGTGTGTGTGGTTAGCATCCATGTGACTGCAGGATACTTGATACTTATCAGTAGAGGAACACTTTGTACTCTGACCCTACTAACTCACTTCCTCTTTGATGAGGTGACTTGGCATTATTATAAGGCAGTGTTTTTTTATCGCGTCATTCTCTGTTTTCTGTTCCCTTTATCTTACAAGCCCCATGCTCACCACATAGGTCACCGGACTACCGGTGAAAGAAGGAAATTCTTCTGTGTCGCGTTTAAGACATTGAACGTTTGTTTCAGCTGGTCATTACTCATATTTAAAAGACTCGCACTCTGTTAAACTCGATCAAATAAAGTAGGCCGTGTGCCAAGAACAGGTTGATTTTGAGTGTGTAATAAAATGGATGAATGAAGAATCTGCTCAGATGTCTGTGGTGCCCAGGCTCCGGTTATACCAGTTAATTTTTTCCCTAACACTTTCTTATTTAAGTGTCTGTATCGCTTGTGTTTTCTCTTCTCTCTTTTTGCCTCTCACTTTTGGCTGGAGCCCAAATAAACACCATTTGGGTCGTAAAACAAAATGTAATGAAGCCCATATTAGAATAAACATGAAGAGTATCATAAAGGCCAAACCGCACTCTGCTGATAGCATCTCAGTGTTTTACAGCGCTGACTGGTTATCACATAATGAGCTGGATAATCAGTTTTTGCCAGAGCAGAAAATAAAGGCAGAAAGAGTATGATGCGCATTTTTTTCTTTGCTGCCAAAAACTGATTATGGTTATTCCTCTGGGAAAGTCTCAGTGAACACTGATCTGCTGTCGATATTAGTCATCAGAACAAGAAATTGGTATTAAGCTGTAGATAGAAACGTACCAGAACGTAACCTTTAGGGTGATTCTCACCATGAATGTCGTCGGAGTGTCGTAGGTTGTTGTCTACTGGCAATTGTATGCTATTCAATTGAAATTTCACTGAACTTCAGTTCGATTTATAGAGCCCTGATGCACAACAACAAATAATTACTTAACATGGAGAGAAACCCAGGAGATTTGAGCAGCACTCAGGAACAGTGGGGAGAAAAAACGGCCTGTTATCAGCCATTATTATCTAGTATTATCCTGTTATCCCTTTAAACAGACTCGGGGAAGGTGGCCGTCCGCCTTGACCTGTCAGGATGAGGGCGCACTGTTACAATCCTTTAATCCCAATACCATGTTCCAGTTTAGCTGCCAGCTGTCAGGTCAGCTTAGTGTGTTTTCTTATTAACAAAATACGTTTGAGAGCCTTACCTATTACAGTTTGAATGAAGACTAAACTAATGCCTGTATGATACATTTTGTCTACAGGGAACTCCTATGAGTCACTTTACATCTTTAGTTGGAAGCGAGGACAAACTAAAGAGGAGGCTGGACTACTGTCCCTTCATTCTTTTGTATTTTCATTGTTCTGAAGAGCAAATTTATAGATTGACAGCGGCATTATACTTAAATAATGGAACACCAGCGGCCACTGTTATGAAACACTTGTTGCATTTAAAGTTGCATAACAGAAACAGTCAGCTCAGTGTCCCCAGTATAAAAGCCATTCTCCCTCCCCATGTGCATGTTGCTGTCTTTCTCTCCTTTCTCCTTTGCCACTTGACTGGCCAATCCTGTTTGTGCAGTATCAGATATCAGCCTGATGGCAGGCCAAAATAGGCTTCAGATTCCTGCTATTCTGGCCTTACATAAATATATTAGAGTCTGGATTCATTAATCGTTACACATTAGCACGTTGATTCTGCAGTTATGGTCAAAATTGGCCATTTGCAGACAAAAGTGGGTCAGATCTGTGCCTTTTATTAGATTAACCGATGCAGCGTCTGCAGTGAAAATGCTGCTGATCACTGATGGACAATTACGGTACCAGGATGGTAGCATCGATTGGAGCAGGAAATTTAAGTATCCCTGAGTAGTCTGGGCATCTTCACGTAAGCATTAAAAAGCTGAAGAAAGCCACGCCCAGAGTATATGTGAGCGCACATCTGCAGTTTTATATTCTTTTTGTGCAAAGCGAGCTCTGTCGGTTCACTAACAGGCAAACATTGAAGAAAGCATAATTAGAAGGAACAGTAAGAAGAGGTGAATGTGGAAATAATGTGTGAAAAGCGATGAAGCGGAAGTGACAGAGTGTGTGAACAAAAATTAGGCAAGATAGTGTTAGTGAAGTGAATTTAATTGAATAATACGCCATCAATTCCAAAGAGGTTTAATGAAAATGATTTTTGCAGCATAAAGAACAGTTACTAGACAAACAATAAGGGACGAACCTGGTTTGAATTAAAAGGAAGAAGGGTGGCGAAAACTGATAATTCTCTGTCTTCATTGTCCTGTGTGTAACTGCGCCAGTTAACATATTTATTGTATACTGCAATAACCACACCACTAATTTAGCCCCGTCAGTTACAGTGAAATCGCACCGGTGTTAACTCATTATTAGAGGATATATAATTCATGACCTGTTTTAGTCTATTTTTAACTTTTAATTTATGGTTCCTGTTATCTTTATTTTGAGCTTAACGTTATTCTTGTGAGGACACAGAGTTCATTTGGGGCAGCTGTTTTCTGATGATGACTGCTGTAGCGCTGATGTCAATGATGAGGATGAGCATAGTGCTGCTCGATGTGCGGGTGACGGCAGTGACGATGGTAAGCGAGTGCTGTGATAATGAGGCGTTGAACACAGGAGCTAAATCGAGAGATAAAGGTTGCGTTGTGTTTGTGGTTGTGATCATTGACGCACTTCAACTTTTCACACAAAGGTCACAACCTCACCAGGCAAGATAATAGGGATGTGCCATGTGATCAGCTGTTATAGACAAACTCTGCCATTGTGTGTGTGTGTGTGTGAGATCTTTACAGTGTTTTGTTTCTTCCTCCCTGTATGCCAGCATGGGTTTTTTTTCCACATACCTCTGCCAGTGAGTGTCCACATGTAGTATGTGGCCCTGTATGAGTGCGTATATGAGCGTGTTGGAGTCTTTACTGGTTCCCAGTGGGTGAAGCAGAGTTCCTGACCCCATTTCCTGCTGTTGTTGACAGAGACATTCAGCCCTGAGGCTCTGGAGACTAGACACTGCGTGTTGGAGCTTCCTGTCACTGCACCCTATCACCACTTGATTTTTCATTGTTTCAGTAACGTTTCTTTTCCCTTCATATCAGTGAAACTCTGATTTAATCTCTCTGGACCATGAGGTCAGGATATGTCTGTAAGGGAGAGCTCCAGACATGAAAATTACCTCCCAATAATTACTGTTGACATAAGCAGTCCAGTGTGTCATGGGGCACTCACAGTGTTAGGAATATCCTCACAGTTTTGTGCAAGCAGCTTTGATAGACTTAATTTCATAAACACTTATCATTGATGACCTTAAACTGACTTCAACCACTGGGAGAGATAAATAGCAAGAACTAGATAGATGTGTATAAAGGCTGTAAAAATAAAACTTTAATATAGGCAATTATTCATTTAAACTCTACGGCAACAAGAATGTTTTCTATAAGTGGGAGCAGCTGATGGAGCTAACCACAGCCCAAGTAATGCCTGGAATAAGACCCCAAATCCAGACAAGTTAAAGAGGAGACCAAACTAAGAGCAACAGAAGCTGCTGACAAGGAGGCGTGAGTAGAGAACGGGGATTGTGATGCTCGTTGGCAGCAGATGTATTGCTTGGGTGGAGTGTCTACTCCTTGGATGTTAGGCTGTTGGCTGTGGGTTTCCATCTGTGTTTTCTGCCAAGGGAATTCACCTGTTTCCTGCTGATGCTGCATGTGGAGTCAACAGCTCAGTTGACCCCACTTATAGCAATATCTGGAGATTTCAGCAACGTCTCTCAATGGAACAGTTCAACTTTCAGTCATTTTGTCAGTTTCATTCATCCATTCATTTGTTCATTCGTTAGGTTTTCTTCAGTAATCTTACTGCAACAATATAAGTTACCTTTAGGGATTGATAAAGTGTATCTCAATTCCATTCAGTCTAATTCTATTCATTTCACCGCGGCACCGTTTTGATAAGCTTTTGCCATGTGTAGCACTTGTGTTGGAAATTTCAACCAGTTTATGCTACTAAGGCCTAGACCTAAGAGTAATAAAGAACCTGGTTAGTAGTAAACAACTGACAGATTTTTTGCTTCAACAGACACAAAAAATAGATATATTTATATATAAATTCAAGAAACAGGGAATAAATTGCTTCCAAACCCTAGTTCTTATTGTACTAGTAAGTGTTCTTTGGGTTTTCTTGTGCTGGTTCGTGTCTCTGGTGTACACTACATGGGTAGGTATTAGTGTATATGTATTTCCTTAGCTGGGAAATCTTGGGTCTCCAAGATGATTTCACTGTGAATCCCTGTAGCAACTGGCCAGTCTACTGGCAGGAATCTTCAGAGCATCGTCCGTGGGTCTGGCAAGACTTCACTCACTCAATCAAAGGGTCTCAAAAAAACAGTTTACACATTTGTGTAGAGCAACAAATAAAAGGACTTAATTACTTCAACACATACTAAATCTCCATAAATGAAATTTCAGGTAGCCGGCTCACCTAATTTTTTATGAAGCTGAAGCAACCCCAGATCATAACACTACCACTACAGGCTTGTAGAGTTAGCACCAGTCACGATGGGTGCAGCCCCTCTTCTTACCCTGATGCAGCCATCACTCTGAATCAGGGTGAATCTGGACTCAAACCACATGAACTTTTTGCATTGCACCAAATTGTAATCATTATACTCCCTATCAAACTGGAGCCTCCGTTTATTTATCAGTTCTACAGTTTACAGTTTACAGTTCTTAACCCAGTTTTAGGAGTTTCAGCTGTCTTCTTTGTTGTTTTGTTGGCTTGATACAGACCAGTAATTTGACCGTTCAGAAACCAAACTACTACAGGATGTGTACTCCAAAGGTTGTTTCAGGAATGAGAATCTCCCCATTGCATCAGTTAGGGTTAAATGACTTGTTACCATATTAATCCCAGCAGTACTTTCAAGTCCAATGGGAGGCTCTTACGTATTTCTTTGATTTGATCCAGGTGGATTAATTGTTAATTGTTTGGGTGTTTTTGTTAGGACATGCAGTGTATAGCTTTTATGTTAAAGGAGAATCACTGTGTTTTTTGTGAATGTGATTTGATGTCTTGTTCTCTACCGAAGATGGAAAGTATGAAAGATATCTGTAATATATAGAGGAAATGAGCATTGATTTTTTTTAAATTTATTTTTTTATATGATAACATTCAGAATTATCAGGAACATCACGTTTAATACATTAAATGCATTAACATACTTCAGCATCTAGCAAAGGACAGAAGAACTAATATATATATATCGCTTAAAAAAAAAACCTAACTGCCCGCAGGTGCCTAGTGTTATTGTTTTGTGTTTTCTGGACCACTAAAAAACGTCTTTGTTTTTGTTTCAGGTCTCTGCCAGAGTCGACAGGTGGCCTGTTCAACAACGAGAAGGAGGGAGATGCTCAGCCTCCCCGCACCCAGCTCTACAGCTGCTATGACCTAGATGACCTGGATGTTGCCTGGTTGCAGCTGGTCAATCAGGAGTTCAGACAGATGGGTGAGTGTTCAGACACTTCCGGTATAGTTTTATAATAACAGACAGAGAATATCACTTGTGTAAAATGACAGAACTTCAGTTCTCTGCACTGTGTGAAATGTGTCGGGATGCAAATATGAAATTGTTTAATTTTCTAATGAAACCCTCAATTGTTATATCTTCAAAGTGTGTGTTGTTAGGTTTTAAATTGTACTTGAGATTTCTTCTTTTACTTGGTTTTATACGTCTGTGCTGACGACAGCTTTGGCTGCAGTTTATTATGCCTTCAGGCCGTCTGTGCTTCTCTTTGCATTTACCAGCCATTTACAGTCTTATTTATGTGATATCCTAAGGGAAATTTAAAATTTGGCACAAACATCCTTTTCTCTCAATTTTCAAAATAGAAAAATCCTTCAAAGACATTAATCCTAACCCCTTAAAAACCTTAACCTTTTGTTTCTAAAACATTCACATGTGCTAAAGCTGTTTGACTTTAACTGTGCAACCCCTAGTCTCTCCTTTTCCAGCTCTCATTATTTCTCCCTTCTGCTTTATCATTACCTCCTTCCTGCATCTCTTCTTCTGCAGTTTTCTGTCACTCTCTCTCTCCTCTGCTTTGCTATTCTCAGTTTCTCCATGGTGACAAATGCTGACCCCGAGCATCTCCCTCATCTCCACCATTTTACTCAATATCTGATCGGCCCCTTCTTAGATAAAGCATAGTAATTGTATTTATACATCCCCGCTGGGGTTTCAGGCCTTATTTCTGGTACACATCGTCCTTAAATCAAACACAGACTCACACACACTGGCTCTCACTGAAGCAGAATGGAATTGTTTCTCATAACCTTCGACAATACATCAAACAAACAGAACAGAATATTTTATTGGTCGTCATGTCTCATGTTGCAACATTTTCTGTTTCAACTGTATGTAAGTGTGATCAGAATGTGTACTTCATGAACCTACATAGATTTGGTTCTTCAAACCGTTTTTCAGTTGTAATAAAAGAGATTGAATTAATTCGCACTTCACGTCATTCAGCTTGGAGTAAACCTGTTTTCATGCAGAGCAGTTTATCAAAAACACCAAAAAAGATAAATCAGTAGTTACAGAGTTAACAGTAAGTATTTAAGTTCAGGCTTTATAGCGTAGTAACGCATAAAACAGATTCATTCAAATAAAATCAGTGAAATAAAAGCACAGAAAATCTTCACATGGAAGTTGTGGGAAAGAAAGGCGGAAAAGGCATATTGATAAAATGAAATTAAATGCATGAATAAGGAGAAGAATAACAAACACTCACTATTGATAGAATAGTCATTCTAAACTGTCATTGTGTTAGGTTATCGCTGTGGGAATGAATGACCTTCTTTACTGGTCCTTGGTGACGAAGATGAAGAAGCCTCTAGCTGAGGACTCCTGTTTAATCTCCATGTTGTTTAGACAGTGTGCAGTGTTGTCCATTATGTTGAGCAGCTTAGGCAGCTTTCTTCTTTGCATAATCAGCTCCAGGGACTCCAGAATAGTCCCTAGCACAGAGCTTTTTAAAAAATAATTTTTATCAACTTCTTTGAGTCACTGGCTCTGACACTGCTGCCTCAACAGATGGCTGCAAAGCAGATTGCACTCTGCACCACAGACTAATAGAAGATATGAAACATCTTTGTGCAAACCTGGACCTAAGCCTCCTCAAGTTATAGTTTGTTCTGTCTCTTCTTGTAGACGGCCTCTGGCTGTATCAATATACACTTGCATTTTCCTGTTTTGACAAGTAATGCAAAAAGATGGAACTTGGGAATGTCTGCAGAGCGCCGAGGCCTATCTGAGTCGAGTTGAATGAATACACGCAGGAGTATTTTGATCGCCAGCTGCATCAACTGGGTGTGTTAGTTTTGAGAAGGTCAATTTTGTAAAGTTCAAGTTTACATGCATTTTAAAAGTCTGGTTTTGGTTAGACTGACACAATAATTAGTTTATTTTTTTCTAGGATCATGAAAACAAGCTTACCGACTCTCTACAACTGCACAGTCTTCTAAATGCTTCTGTAGTTTACAGGACTTTGAGTTTTACTGGATGTCTGAGGTATTCAAGGTAAAGAGAAGTGGTACGAGTGCAGTCCCCTTTGGTGCTCCTGTGCTGCTGACCTGCTCAGAAACACAACCCTTCAGTCTCAAACTGCTCTGTTTGGTTGTAACAATCCAGGTGGAGTTTTAAATCCGTAAGAGTGAGCAAGAAGTTTTATGTGTTGTGTGTGTGACATGCAATACAGCAGATATATAAGTCGAAAATGAGTCCACTGCACAAACGTTACACCCACACGATTTGTGAATTACAGCATTGCTTCCTTTGTTGCATCCATGTGTTAGTTTATAATGTAAAAACAGGTTAATATCTCACTACTTCCCCTTCTAAGCTGCATCAGAGGCAGATGCTAAATCTACAACAGTCACACGGTTTTGTTCTTGTGGCCACCTGTATTCAACACCTATATGTGGCTTAAAAGTTTTCATCTTCAGCAGTGCATTCTGACTTCATATTGAAGTAATTTTTTTTTTGTCTCTTTCATAACATCGCAGTTGGGAGAGTATGTGAAACTTCACATTAGGCTGTGCATGAACCCTGTTGGCAATAAGAGGCTCAAGAATAAATAGATAAAGTTGTTATTTATTTATTTTTGGGTGGGAAGAGATTGAATGACATAAATAAAAGATGAAGACCCAGGATTTTTTGCTCTTGTTAAAGAACCTCCCAGCTGAGTGCTGAATCCTTGAGATAAATCAATACGTAGTCCTCAGCTGCAGACTCCGGTTCCTTTATTGCATCTCGGAGGACTGGTGAGGCTGGCTTTAGAGTGGCAGTGTGATAAAAAATGTATATTGATTACTATATTTATTGATGTTGAAGGTTTCTCTCAAAATACCATTTAAAAAAAAAAGATCCAGAGATTGTGGCTGGTCTAATGATTTACTTCACACATGGTCATGATCTGGTGTGTGTGAGCAACTTGTGCTGTAAATATTTCCCATTTTGCTTAATCAGTATGATCACATTGCAGCAAGCAAGACAATAATAATCCACATCGTTTTGCTGCCATCCTGGAAACCAGACTGTTTTTTCTTCTCCTGCTATCACAAATGCTTTTATTTTTTTATGAGGTCAAAAATTTGCATTTGCCAGTTAAATCAGCTTCCATCAACTATTAATCAGCCTTAGAGGAACGCTTTACTTTGAGATGCAAGAGAACAAACGCTCATATCAACACGTATTGGCAGGATGAACCGAGCTGTGGGCAACAAAGCCTTCATAGGAACTGTAGTTATTTTTGTCATGATTACAAATGGGCGCATGTAGCATTTCTAGCAAAGAGTTAACTGCAACTCCACATACCCATACTGGGCTCATTTTTAGCACATTGCTTGAGAATCTAGCCCAAAGAAAACAGAAATTAATCTTGTGAGATAAACATGCATAGGGAAACTGTGTGCATTTCCAATTAAAGTGTGAAACAAAGTGTTTTAGCCAAAAACAGCTTCAGTAAATTTTCTTCCTCATTTTGAGTTTTGTACAAGCTGTTTCTCATTACTGTTATGCTTGTAGATAACAAGAATGAAAAGAAAACTGCATGTTGACAGTGTAGCTCTACTCTTACTGCTAATTTGTCCCTTCTTCCAGCTGAAATGTCTCAATCCTTGCTTCCTTTTTCAAGGTTACATATTAGAGCTTTCGAGGATTAAGATAGTTGCAAAAAACCTTTTTTTTTTTTAAGATGTTGTGGAGTCGAAGTGTCCTTACCATGGAACAAAGGCACACTCTCTCTGTGTGTGAGCTTCTCAGCGGATGCATGTGGGGATGCGAGTCCCTACTGTGAAGTCCTCCGCATAAAAGTGGAGGCAACATTCCAGTTTTTCACCAGTGACAAGGCAATGCCATTTGCTTTAGTATTCATCCTAAATGGAGAGGGATAAAACCAGTGTAAACAGGGATCTGGTTTTTAAAGAGCTCCAATTATGAGTCTTGGTTCTGTGTGCTTTGGTTTGACATGTTGATACTGATGCGTAATGTCTGAAACTACAAAAAGAACTTTACAGCAGCAAATATCTCAGTCTTACTAAAAATCAGTGATAGGTTTATGTCTCCTAGTAAAAACCCATGTTTGACTGTGTTTTCTCACCACCAGCCTTACCGGAGATGGATGAGCTGACAATGGAGTGTGTTCTGGTCGAGCTGGAGAGCGTGTGTGGGGAGAAGATGCAGCAGGCTATTGAGACAGAGGAAGGCCTGGGCATCGAGTACGATGAAGACGTGGTGTGTGATGTCTGCCGCTCGCCAGAGGGAGAGGACGGCAACGAGATGGTGTTCTGTGACAAGTGCAATGTCTGTGTTCATCAGGTAAGCAATCATAGGAAGGATTTATATCTCTGCTGGTCATTCGTTTGTGGAAGTCTCAGTGTCTCACAGCTTTTCTGGAATGTTTTTGTGGTTCATCTGCTGAAAACACTAATGCAAAAGACTCAGTCAAAGTGCACACAGGGCAGCAGTTACACGAATGGAGCCTGTGAGCCCGGAGCATGGTTCTGCTGTGTTTGCCACGCAGTGACACCGTATTAATTATTGTGTCAGCCTCATTTGTACGAACACACCTTCAGTGTCCTCAGAGTGGCCCCGCTTACCTGCTGCTATACTTCCCTGACAAATTCTATCTGGGGCTGTCACGTAAAGTTCAACTGACACTGAGGAAACCAATGCTGCAGGCACTGACTGTGGGGAAGTCTTACCTGTTGTATCTAACCAGAGCCTTCTTTTCTCTTAGTCTTCAAGCTCTATTTTCTGAACATGAAATGAAGGCTGATAACTTTAGAAAGAAGGAAGATGCGTTTTATCAAATACTTTCACCAGATCGTCCCGTATCGACTCTATGTTAATGAGGTGCATCCACAGATTGAATACATTCTTTCAATTCTTCTTCTTTTTCCATTGCAAACAAATGCAGTTTGGTTCAAGTCTGCCACTTTTATTGGTCTGTTAAGTTGGCAGAAATGTGTGTTACATCACCTCTTCCCAGCATGCAAACCCCTGGAGCACATGTTCGTAGAACACAAGGTACAAATATTTTGGGGATGGGCTCATCGAAACATAACACGGTAGTACCTCGGCCGGTCCAAAACTCGTAGGGTTCTTTCTGTGTTTTCCCATTTTTGAGCTACGTGCCAAACACTGCAGTTTTACAAAGACGAAATGTAACAAGCAGTCAAAGAATGGTTGCTCCCTGGAGTATTAAGCAATATGAATGCTTTTAAAGAGTAAGCACATGCAGCACTATCTGGTCTCTCTAAGCTTCAGCAGGTGAAACACCGGCCCTCCGTACTGAGCTGCTTCGTTTGATCAGTAAAACTCTTTGATCAATAAAGTGCTTCCTTCAAGTGCTTTTGAAGAAGACAGAGACTTTAATGTCTTATTTAGTTTACCCCCCATTCTACTGTCACTAACAGCAGCCCGTCATTGGGTAGATTATTTCCTTTTTTCCCCCCTTTTCTTGTCATTTTATCATCTCCTGCTTCCCTCATCATGCTCAGGGGTTTCGGGAAGCAGAATTTTATTTTCGCTTCAGCTAAATATAAGAGTGACATTTTTTTCTTGGCTTATCAAAAATTCCATTCTATAGATCAGACTTAAACGAGTTAGTAACAGTCACAGAGAAAAGAGGTGTTCGGTTCATGACCGACTTTCCACATTTTGTAGAGGCGCTTTCAGACAACACAATAAAATCTAGGATCCTGATCCTATCAGATCTGAATAAGGCCGCTATTATGCAGGCAAGAAAAACTTCCATGGCATTCCTGAGAGACTGGCGGAAGGAGAGTTGGGTGGAACACTAACGATACAAGAACCGCCTGTACTTTTGAAACAAAACCAAGTGGCTTTTCATAAATGTGCTGCTTCCTCACCATGAGCTGATGTAATTCCAACTGAACAAAAAGTTTTCAATGAACAATGATTTTGGAAGCGGGGTTATTTGTGCTGCAGGACCAGCAGTCAGCATAACTTTAAGGAGCTTTGAGATGGGAGAAAAAAGGATGTTCATGTTAAATTTTGTAAATGTCCTAATTCTACATGACAGATAAAACAAGCTGTAAATCCTTTTTTTTTTAGTTTTTGGTTTAGACACAGCAACCACTAAATAGATGCTGCTTCCAAAAACGAGAAGCAATAAGATTCTAACAAACAAGATAATGGGGTGGCCTTGTGGCGTAGCTGCTAAAAATGATGCCTGGTTTCAAATGGGCTCGGAAATGATTGTTCCCTCTGCCCTTCACTTTCATTCGTCTGCTGCTTCATTATGAAGCTCGGAAAAGTGAGAAACAAAACAGCTATGTCACATCTCCAAGGGGTGCATGCAATCATGAAAGTTATTTAGATTTTAAATTCTATGCCAACAGCAGATTGTATGTATGGAAATTTTAGAAATATTGGATTATTATTTTTTCTAGTTAAGCCAATTTCTGGCTTCTGCATGTCTGGATCAATCAGAACATTGTTGATGCTCGCATGATTCCAAACAGTCTACAATTTAAGCACCGGTCCATCTGTAACAGTGCATTGCACACATTTGTATTGGGATGAAAAAGGACAACTTCACAACAACAAGAGGAGAAGCTGCTGTTTGTGTTTTCATTTATGGTGGAACAGCAAGATGGACTAATACCATCTGTGAGCCATTATCGATCTGCTCTTTGAATGATAAATAAGAAACAAATGATAGACTATAGGAAACTGTGAATCCCCTCTGAACCCATCTCATCAAATCAGGCCATGTATCTACTCGTAAAACTGCAGTTACATCTAGTAAAAAATGCTTTTTGTTTTCCTGCGTCTTCATCTGATCTGCGGTGCATGCAGTGTGCACAGACACTAACTTTTGGCTGCACGCAGTCTTCCACAGAGTCTGAACAGAGGCCCGCTAAAAGATTGCTCCATCAAATGGTTTGTGATGACTAGCAGCTGATCAAACTCACATTAGCTTTGGGTTTTAATTCCAACTTCTGATGGCTTGGCTGGTAAATGCAAAGAGAAACCTGCTTCAAGTACAAAATAATGCTTGATAAAGAAAATAAATAACTGTATCTAGTAGATATAACTATATTTACAAGTCTAAAAGGTTGTGTTTCTAAGGCTCATTTCCTCTATCTGCAAGTCAATTTTGATACTGGCTCATAAACTGTGATTTATATTGACTGGGATTAATAGTTAATGTGCTTCAGCTTGAAAGGATCTTTTAATGTTTAATGCTTTATTTGCCAATTCAACCTGCCATAAGAAAAAATGTTCCATTTTGTTTAAGCAAACTACAGTAAATTAAAGATGTATTTGCTCTATTTGCTTTCCTGTCAACATGCAGATGAGAGGATTGATACAGAAGCGCTGTCTTATTTATTCACTAAATGTGGAAGTTACAGCTGGCATCAGGGAGTTTCAGCATTGGCATAATCTGCGTAAAGGTGACATTTCCTTACCAGTGCGGAAAGGAACAGTTGTGCTGTGTTACCCGAAGTGTCGGGTTTCACCTCAACATTTAACATCAAACATGTCAAAATGTAGTTTTATGAAGTTAGAAAATGTCTTCACAAAGAATAAATATCTTTCCCCGTCACAGGCGTGTTACGGCATCCTGAAGGTACCACAGGGGAACTGGCTGTGTCGGACCTGCGCTCTGGGGGTCCAGCCAAAATGTCTGCTCTGCCCCAAGAGAGGGGGGGCCCTCAAGCCCACCCGCAGTGGAACCAAGTGGGTCCACGTCAGCTGTGCCTTATGGATCCCTGAGGTGAGACTCGATGAGAAGGGTTAAAGATGTCTGTCTGTAGTAGCCAGTGTGCACTCAGAGTCAGCCCCAGGAGTTGGTGTGCTTTTATGGGTCCTTTCCTGCATGCTGGAGTGTGACATATCGGCACTTGCACCTGTATTTTCAAGTTTGCAATCCCAGTCACATAAGCACACTCAGGAATAAAAATGTTTTGGAGCTCCACTTGACTGAACAGTTAATTGTTTTTTTTTCTATCTTAGAGTGTTGAGCATTGCTTCAATGACAGCTGTTCCATTCATTTTGTATTAGCTGAGTTGTATGAGAGTCATCAAACACAGAAACATGACAGATGTGATTGTCACATAAGATTTCACAGGAGGAGTTTGTAGATTTTGCATGCAACATTTCACATTCTTTGTCAGCAGGTTGGACGATATGTCCATTGGAGCGGTGGCTGTGTGACTTTATGTCCTTACAGTCGGTGTGGACAGGAGGGATCATTACTGCAAACCCATAACTCTTTGAGCTTGTGTATGACTACAAAAATGTTGAGAAACATTTGCACCTGTTACTTGATTTTCTTGTTGATAGTAAATGCCTGAAATGCTTCATGCTGCTCCTTCAGTCATTCTGCAGAGGGCAGGGACAACGTAAAATGATTCATGGTGAAACCATTTGTCGAGGCAGCCAAGCAGCCTCTCGTTTTGACTTCGTGTGTCTTGATGAAATCTTTTGGAAACATTCGAAAGCTCCAAATGGAGCTGCTGATTTCGGAGATTCGGGTCGTGCTTCACACCTTGTACACCTTTCAAGCGTTTGCGCAGTCACTTGTGTGTTTTCAGTCTATTCAGCGACACACTCCACTGGCACATTTCTCAATAATGGAGTGGCTTTTTTGGCACCTCAAACCTTTTACTTCTAATTGCCTTCTGTCACCCTTGATTGGGCTAATTGTTTTCGTTGCTCTGTTCGCTTTTGTTTTCTCTTCCAACTGTGGAGGGAAAAAAAGATCATTTGCATGTATTTGCGTCTGTGTGTCTGTGCACGTGTCCTCACATGAGCTAAAGAGGTGTTAATAGCAGTCCTCTGCACAGAAGATTGATACAGCTTGCCACACATATTCTTCTGCTGCGTTGTGGATTTTAGCTACCATGTAGCATCAGAATATGTTATGTGGTTGTTATAATGTGAAGGCTTTTAAGTGATGTGTATGTGGTCTAACTGTCTTTGTAAGGACTAGTTTTAAACCTTCAGACTGAGGAGCTTTTAGCTGTTTGAGAGCTTAGACTTGGTTTTCAGATAAAGCTTTAAATGAGGCATAGTTTTGGGTAATGTTTGGAGTTCACTGAGTCGAATGGTTCAGGTTTGGGAAATGATTGGTTATGAAAATATGTCAAGGATATCCTCATGAAGACAGCCATAGAAATGTGTGTGTGTCTAAAAACACACAGTCCAGCCTTCAAATTGTACACTCCACCTGCTCTTTTGTGTGAAGCTGCTTTTTGCCCTCTGTCTTTATCCCCTGTTAGAGAGGTCTTTCTATAAACAGCTTTCAGCACGCACACTCACACACACACGCACCCAAAGACACAGAGCCCCTCTTATAAGACGCCTTTTATATTCAGTACTATGATTTCCAACCATTTCCACTAAAGTGATTTCTAATTTTGTCAGTTTTTCATCTGCCAGCTTTGAAATTTGAAGTAATTGGGGCTTGAAAATCAGCAAATGAATATGTTAAAGGGCTGCACTTGCACGCACGCACGCAGACACACACGCTTGATTTTCCAGTATTTAGAGTTGTGACAAACAAAGAGGAGAAGGTGGAACATGGTTGAGAACAATCCAATTAATTAACCGTACATGAACTGGAAATCCTTTTGCATTTAGCTGGAGTGTGATGTACAAAAGATGCTAATAATAGCAGCAAAGGCGGAGGCCGCAGGCTTGTTATATGGATGAGAGGATGAGAGGAGAAAACGACACTGATCGGACAAGAGGATGAAAAGAAAGAAGAGCGTGACCTGTGTAAATTTGTCATCAGCTTGTTAATGCAGGCATGAAGGACAAGAAAGAGAGGGCCATGACTCAGATATGAGAATAATTGAATGTGAAGCAGTGGAATGGTGTTTGGAAAGAAATAGGCGGTGGAGGAAGGAAGGAAAGAGGGAAGAAGTGGCACTTCTGTGATAAGTGCTTTCGACTGTGTTCTGGATGGGTAGTTGGCACCAGTCAATGACTTTTTTGGTTGTGTTTGGTGAGTGGAGGTCCAGGGCCAAAGCTGCTCTGAATGGACCGCTCAGAGAAAGTTAGTCACATTGGACCTTACAAGACCGTTTTTCTAAGGAATGCATGTGAATACACGGGAAGCTTTCTTTTTTGTTTAAATCTGGGGTCTTGGCTTGAAATTGGAAGACACTGGAGCGGTTATCATTGAATCCAGAGCAGCCTTCCTGGAGGCAAATGAACATTTCCTTCCTTAATAAGCTAATTGGTTAATTAAAACCAAATAAGTTCAAACCAGACAAAAACAATATATCCACACCTGCTATTCACAAATGTTGTTTTGCATCAAATAAATGTGTTCCTGCCTGTTATTTGCTCCGTGTAGGTGAGTATAGGCTGTCCAGAGAAGATGGAGCCCATTACCAAGGTGTCCCATATCCCCGCCAGCCGCTGGGCTCTGTCCTGCAGTCTGTGTCGAGAACACACAGGAACCTGCATCCAGGTATGTTAGATAAGTACTCATCACTGCAAGCTGCCGGCTTTAGTATTCAAAGTGACCTGAAACATTTAAACATCTTTTTTCTTTTTTTAATGATGGTATGACGGTAAACTCAACAGTGGCTGTCGTCATTTAATTCCTCTTTAATGTGTCGTCATCATGCTCACACGGCCTCAGTCGAAGGTGCTGTAAAAGTTGGGGAAAGTTTCTGTTGGGAAATATTAGATTTCATATTTAAAATCGCCGACATTCCGCATCGGTTCTTGCTTTCAGAAACAGTTACACTCACACAGCGGTATACCTACTAACACACTCACATTGGCTTCAAAGTGCATGCAGAAATGTAAATTCCAACCAGCAGCTCCTCTCAGTTTTCGTACAGATTGTCATGGTTGCTAGAGCCTAACGGATGAGCATTGTGTAAGACGCACGATGCGCCCTGGATAGCTCGCCAATCCATCTCCGGGTTAACGTTCACCATGTTTTCATTTGATAACAAAATAAGAGAAAATGTCAAACATTTTCATTTCTTGGTTTGGAGGGAATAGACTAAAATGTGGACTATAAACAGAAGACAGCGGCATAGGCTACATTACATGTGGCTGTAATAAACAGAGTAGAACAAAACCTTGAGGATGAAAAGGGAAGATGTCTTGAGGATTTTTTTTTCCTTTCCTCTTGGGCATGTTATGGGAATCCTGTCATGTCTGCATGATTCTTCTCTAGAAGTGGAAAAACTGACAACTCATGTGATCAATTATCTGTCACTCAGTGGAGATGGCAACCATCTCCGATGCATTCCACTAATTATCTACCAACAGCTTGCATCTGCATCTGAAGGCTGAATTACAAGCCACTGAGAAAACTTGTAGCTTTGGCGTCTCTCTGAAGACCTTCATCACAGATTACCACCAGGGAAAACCCAGCCAGTGTTTTTTTGTTTTCTGCTTTCCTCAGTCTCAGATTTTCCTTGCCTCTTTTTGTTTTCTCTTCTTTAATGAAGATGATCCAAGCGCAGTTGCCTGCTTTTTAAATATTGCGTAAAAGGTATGATCCTCCACTTATCACATACGTAACCTTAAACTGATCACAAAAAAGAGTCCACAACCAGTTTTACATTGTAACTTTAAGAGACAGAAAACCTTGCTTCCTTACACCCGTGTCGAACTGAGAGTCACCAGTAAACCTAGAATCCATGTATGAGGACTTCAGGATGAAATCTGAGAATCTGGAGCAAACTCGTCGCAGAAAGGCTCCAGCTGATCAGCTTGTTCAAACTCCGAGCCTTCGTGCTGTGAGGAAACAGTGCTAACCACTGCTTTACTGGGCTTAAACACGATGGAAATCTTAGATCTGTAACATTCTTGCACACACAAAATCACAAATTTCTCGAAACACAAATCATTTTAGATCTTTGACTCCTACTCGACAGGAAACCGGCGCAACTTCAACTTGTTGCTGAGTAAGCAAACAAAACCCCACTGACACGCTTACTAACCCACCTCACAGCTGTAAACCTGTGTGCTATTTATCCATAAAAGTGCCCTGAAGGCAGACTTGATTCCTAAAGCCCTACGCCGCATATGTGTATGAACACTTATACACGTGCATAGTGGACGCGCATTCTGTGAACATGCTTGTTTGTGCAGCCGTGGGAGTGTTTGCTTTGACAGTATTGATGCTGTAGATTAACCATGAGCCTTTGAGCCAGAGTAGCCCCTAGGGAGAGAGTCTCACTCTCAAGTTTCAATAGCTGGAGGCATGCGGCTGTACAAACACACTTACTGATCAGCTGCAGCCTCACACGGAAGGTAAAGATGCTCCACAGCAGCCTCAGCAGCAGGAGTCCTCTGTAAGAAAAGTATTTTCTGCCTATCAAAGTTTTTTCTGTGGAGACATTAAGAAACATACTTAAATGTTTGGGTTTTTTTTAGCTCATGGATAAATATATTAAGTGTATCATCTAAAGTCACATTTATACACTTAAAATAACCAATTTATAGTTCTGTATATGTGTCGGTGTGTGGGAAGTCGGCTCTGCTCTGAGTTTTCCCTTCAACACCACGTTTGATGGTGAAAGCCACTTTGTTGCATTATACTCACAGAGGTGTGCCTAATGACATCTCATTGTGTCTCTTTATATGAGCAGCTAATGACTGTTGAGTATGTCAGTGTTCATAATAAAATGTTTGGATTTAACAACCCCTTTACCAACAGAAGGTGTTGTGAAAAGGTCAACTTGTCTTCTGTATTTGTAAAAAGCCTACAGAGAGTCAGTCTTCAGTCATGAGGCGATCCGCTCAGCAAATTAATTTGTGGCTAAAACAAAATGAGTCATACTTAAAGCCAAACAATGACCAGGCAGTGGGTCAGTTCTCAAGCTACAAGCCAATGCTGTGCAGCCAATCACTGTTCTACATTTTTGTCACACCACAGAAAAATGTATGCTTAAACACAGCCAACTACAAACGATCAAAACAGTTAAGTAAATAGCAAAGTAAATGAAATTAGCTTTCAAAATCCTAAGAAAATGAGCAGTGCTCTGTTCTGAGACACTGGGGATGTGTCTGCTGAAGACCTCATTAACTGAGGCAAACTGCTTAGACATGAAATTACAAATTCACTCCGGAGATATCAAATATTTCAGTCACTTTCAAGCTGCAAATAAAGTTATCAACATGATGAAATCATGCCACTGACGTTCCCATAAGTTTCATAAAGCTCAGACTCCTGCAGGGCTTCCAGTCTGAAGGTTTTTTAAAATGACTAAATGAAGTATAGTAATAGTAAGCCAATACCCTGTTTCAGTGGGTTGTCAAGGAAAATGGCTCTTTGTGTTTGATAAACCATCTCCTTTAAGTTTGCAGTTTGCAGTTGTTTTGTTGGACAGCACAAAGATATTGAGAGTAGGAATTATTCACAGTAAATAGGTCTCAGTCCTTATTTCAGTATGACTTAGAGGATTGTAGAAAAGTAGAGAAACAAGCTCTCGACAGATCACATAGACATTATCAATAAGAAGGAATACCCACTGACATCAGGATTTATTCTGTCTTGTCAGTTTTCTCACAAACCTTAGAGGGCAGAGAGGATGACAACGATTAACTGGGAACATAAAGAGGAGTTTCTAATAGGTGCAGACAGTGAAAGACACAAAAATGAAAATATTGTCAAGAACAGTAACATTTTTTTCCCTGTTACAAGATGCAAAGGTTTGAAGACTCCTGCAGTCAAACAAACATGTTGTGCACAAGCTAGCGGAGGCTCAGATGCAGTGTGGGCACTGATCAAACATAATCAGCGAACGCCTGCCAGAACAGAGCAGGTGCACTCGGGAAGGCCAGATGAGTGTTTTTTGCAGTGACGTGGTTCGCACCAAACAACACATCTCACCGGCTCCATGCTGTGTTCAACCTTTTGCCTTTTGACACCAAATAAGTGAGAGCAGCTGCAGCAGGCTCTGCTTGACATTTGCTTGGTAATAAAAGTGGGCCTGCGGTGTAGAACCTTTACACTAACTTCACGTTTTAACAAGATGATGTGTCTTTATTAGTGTCTTACACAGGTCAGATATGTGATTATTGAATAGCCTTCTGCTCCTTCATCAGTGACTTTGTTTGCCCCTGATTTAGCAGAGACACGACCCAGCTTAAGTGACCGATGAAGTCTCAAGTGGAAGAGCGGGTCTAACATTAGTCTGTTCGCGTTTGTCAGGGATTTATACGCTTTACAGTTTATAGTTATGTGGGTATGATATCTCTGTTCATCTGGCCACATGAATCTTCATCTCTGTGTCGAGGCCAGTTTGGGTTCGATGAAGCTGAGAAAAGTAGGTGATATTCAGTGCGGAAAGCTAAGAATTGGAAATGCAAGAATTCAATCTTTTTTCTCATACACCAATTTGGTAGATTTTCAAAAAGAAATTTGTGGAAAAAACTTATTGGGGATATATAACTTGTATAAAGATATTCGGGACAGTCGTACATCAAGCAGCCACACATTTCAGTGAGGAAGTGCCACTGTTTGGTCTGCCATATTGTGTCCTACTGTGCCACAGATCGCCTTTGAATTGCCTGTAGATGTGAGCAGGGATACTGCTGTATCTGCTTTTTAGTTCACCTAACTCAGACATGAAAGTAGTTACCACACGCCTCTTTACCACCTTGAGAATAGTTTCCCTCACACCTATTTTAGTTCAGAATTAGTTTGTTTTTTCTTGGGGTCATGACTGGGAGTGATGGGGAAAATTGGAGCTCAGACTATGACAAATTCCTAGTCGAGTTATAGCAAGAATGAGATATTTCCACCATTTCAGGTTATGTAAGTTCTTGGCTCAGTATATAAGACATATTAGGAAATATTCAGAAGCCCAGTACCTGTCAGGACTGGACTGTTTCTTTGATATTAAGTCCCAATTAAAACTTTTGAAAGCCTTTGTGATCATTCTTATAAAGCAAAAGTAGAAAGGATAAGAGCTGGCTAAGTTTAACTGTTTATTCTAAGTGTTATGTGTTAAATCAGAGAGAGGATGAGAGAGAGACGGTTGTCTCGTGGAAGACGAGTTGTTTTCCAGATGGTGGAGTCAAAAGGAACAGGCAGGTTTTTGTCCCTCTGCTCATATACAAACACTCTGCAGAACCCTCCTGCTGAATGTTGAACTCCTCTGACAACTACAAGTATCAACCTGCACCCACACTTAGCCGCACACGCATGTACAACTGTGCATGTACAACTGTGCATGTACAACTGTGCATGTACGTGCACACAGTGACAGCGGCACGTACAGCCACAAGGGCTCATACAGATAAAATCACACCAAGCCTGAGGGGACTTAGAAGAAGGTCGCCTCTTTATATGACCTGTAATGGATAGTGCTGAGAAACACACACACACACATACACACACTGAAACACATCCCAAGTTACATAAACTGTCAGCGGAGATGTTGGATCTATGTTTGTTGTGACTTGGCTTGTCTTTCTGCTTTGCTGCACTTGTTTTGGAACCTTGACAGCACTGTAAATGGACAGAAAAATCACACTTAAAATCTCTCCTCTGCTCCCAGTGCTCCATGCCCTCCTGCATTGTGGCCTTCCATGTGACGTGCGCCTTTGACCACGGCCTGGAGATGAAGACCATCCTGGCCGAGAACGACGAAGTGCGTTTTAAGTCCTTTTGCCTGGAGCACAGCTGCTCTACCAGCAACACCAGTACATCTGCCAACAACACATCCAGTTCGACTTGTGTGAGCAACGGCAGCCTCAGCGCCGCCTCCACCACCAACGGAGCGCACGGCGCAGACAGACCTGACTGGACCACCGCTGGTGTCCACCCTGAGCGTCGGTCGGACCAGCAACACGAGCCAAATGGCAGCAGTGACCTGGAGCAGAGGTCTGTATCGCACCTGGTTTCGGCATCAGAGCGAGCTGAGCGGGACCAGCTGGAGAGGGAGAAGGTGAGCCAGAGGAAACAGAAGCTCCAGGAGCTGGAGGATGAGTTTTACCGACTGGTGGACCCCAGGGAGGTGGCCGAAAACCTGGGGCTGCCCCTCTCACAGGTATGTTAAACTGTAGCATTCAGAGGTACACTTCCACATGTATCGAAAATACCTTCCTCCACCAGACAGTGACTCAAGCTTAAGTACAGCATAATCACCATGTTTAAAGACACGGTCAACAAGTTGAGTGGATGAAATGACTCAACTATTAGATGTCAGAATAGCAACACTATTGCCATACCAGGCACACAGTATTTGCATACCTTCCGCCTAAGAGGTAAGAGGCAGGAGGTATGCAAATACTTTGTGCCTGGTATGGCAGCGACGTGCAGCAGAGCATTCCAGCACACAGTCTTCAGCGAGGAACAAAAGGCTCCAAGGCTTCTGTGACTGACCTCATCAGCTAAACAGTTCGGCGTGCAGCTAATTCTCTAACAGCACTGACAGTTGATCTCATTACAGTTGTCTTCCTCTTAATGAGCGGAAGAATCAGCTCATTCGAAGAAATTACTTATTCTACAGCAGCAACCACTTCTTTCTCAAAGTCGTCCCATCAGGTGCAACGTAAAACCGGCGATGTACGTTCATTAGATTTTCATGCTGTTATTGAAGTATTTGTTTGTATGAAAGTGCTGGTGTCAGTACATTAAAGATAAAAGTGCACCCTCTTTAGAAGTAAACTGCATGCAGAGTAACAAGCATGTGTGTAGAACATGCTCTTGTTTTTCTGTACAGATATAAAGTGAATGGCTTCTTAAAACATGTTATTCCCAGTCTGCTTTTGAAATCAAAGTGTTTTCAGGAGTCGCGTACACAGCAGCAGATCTTTTGGCATTCTTGGTGCTGTTGTCACCACCCAGCTTCACACACAAGATGAAAATGCAGCATAGTAAAGATGCAATAAGCCATTTACTTCTCTGTGCTGTTATTTCTTGCTTCATGTCTCATTGGGAGCATCTTATTATGTTATTTTATCGCCACTTTCTTTCTTCAGGTGGACTTCTTATATCAGTTCTGGAAGTTGAAGAGGAAGGCTAACCTTAATCAGCCTCTGGTGACTTTAAAGAGGGACGAGGTTGACAACCTGGCCCAGCAGGAGCAGGACGTCCTCTACAGACGGCTCAAACTCTTCACACACCTTCGACAGGACTTGGAGAGGGTGAGTAAGACAGCCGAAAAGTTTGCGTCTTGTGCCCAGCACCAAACTGCGGGTTTTATTGTGTGCACACATTTCTTCACTTGTGTCAGTGCTTGGTCTTTACAGTAATGTGGATATAGTTGAAGAAATCATTTACAATTTTCAGAATGTTAATTAAGAGAGTCACTGACAGAATGATATAAAGTGGATCTTTACTCCCATGAATATTAATGTTAAATGAATGAATAGCTCATAGGATGAAAGCTTAATGAAATGTCTCAGTGATATAATGAGTGACTGACTGATAACTCAGTAAATGGAAAAAGTCCACCTGCCACAGAGAAGTCATTTGGATTGTCCTTGTTGCTGTTACACATTAGTATTGTTATCCAGAACTGAGCAGACAACTCATTGAATTTTGACTGACTTGTCTTCAGGAGGTTTTTCTTTGATGTGCCCCTGAGTTTGGGACCAAGTTGGCCAATGACCCAGACAACAGAAAAAACACATATGTTAGTGTGGGAGCTGTAGTGGCACCATCTCTTATATCTTTTCTGAGAGCTCCATGTTTAGCAACAATGCTAAACTGTTCCCCAGAGAAAAAGATTGTGACCGACTGTCCAAGGAGATGCGTTGATTTGGAGTATGTAGGTGGGTCCAAGAAACAGTGCCATCGTTCTGGTGAGGGCCTCTTAGGAGTTTATTTATTCCGAGCTGTGTAAGTCTTAGCCTGTCCACAAGCACCACCTCATTCAAACATGTTCCCATCAAACTAAGATTCTTTTGTTTGAGTAGAATATCAGGACATGTTTTGCCAAATGGAAATTCAATATATTTTTCTAATGGATGACAAAAGGAGCAAAGTTGCCAGTTTTGTCTCCAGCTGTTGGTGAGTTCAGGTTGATCAGGTGGTGATAGGCTGAGCCTGCAGTTTAAGGTAACTGAGGACATCGAGTAAGGGTCCCTGTCTGTGTTATCTTCAACTGCATCTGCAGGGAATAGACAGATCCAAGTCCCACTGAGGTTTGTTTGAACCTCCTTTCTAGATATGTAGCTTCGACTTGTGGCTCTCTCTCTGACGCTCAATCCACCATACATAATCAGAGTAACAGAGAACGGCTCACAGCCAAAATATCTTCTGCAACCTGAGCACAGTAGGATACAGCAAACTGTGGTTTGGAGAGCTGGGCCGTTGTATGGCTTTTAAATACAGACCAATATTTTATATCACTGTCACAGTCTAAAAAAACATGGTATCTTCTGGTTTTTACTTTCCGTTACTAAAGCTATTACAAGTTACGCTCAGAAACCTTTGAATAGTTTCTGAGACCATACACCAAAACAGTCTGGTGTCCCTTTAATACTCCTTCCTTCATTTCTTTGGCATATGATTTGATACGGTGTAATTGGACTGCCGTTCCTTCGTTCAGTTTGGCAAGGATGATTATTTTGGCTCGCTTTTGAACAACCTTCAGGTAATTAGGCGGCTGAATATCAGCCAAGTGACCTAAAGTTCTGCACCAAACTGAAAGAATGAAATACAAACACAGGTCGTAATTGGAGGCCATTCTTTATTTGCTCCCTGGTTTTCTGCATGGGTCTGAGCTGGAAGGACAAGTTGTGTAGTCCAGCATCACCACAGGGTAATTTGGCTTTTAAAGAGTAATTCCTCACCTCTTAACTTGAAATAGTAGAGTGAAAAATTCCCACCGGGACAGGTTGTTACTACTTACCGGTTGGTTTTTGGAGTAGACAAAGTTCTGTTGGTGTTTTCATTATGTGCTGCTTTGTGAGGCACTCACATTCACACATTCAGTTGAGAGTTTATAGCTGTTTAAATTACTCTCAGTGGAACGTGTTTCTTTGTTTTCTATAGACATATGTAACTGTAGCTATAGCGGTGGTCTCCAGTGGTCTGGGTTTATTGATTGTTGCTCGCCTTGCTAACCTCCAGACCAGTCAGTGTATCCATCGCCTCCCGAACTCATCTCCCTCCAGACTGCCAATTATTGATGTGCGTGTTGTGAAATGAACTATACCACTTCAAAGAACGCATAAATGTTTGGGAACGCTCAGTTTTGCGCTCTCACTGTAAGTGTGTGTGCAGACGCCTCTGAGTAGCAAGCAAGTGTGGTCTATGTGTGTGGAAATAAAAGACAAACAAATGTTGCACAAACTGACACACAAATAATTGTAACTCATTAAATTTGGGTTGTGCACAGCCTCAAACCATATAAAAGATGTTATTCTTGATGAAGAGGATAATATCACATTTGCAGTTATGACTCCCACGTGCTTTACGGCTTGATTCTTGGAATCATTCTTTCCAGTCGCTTAGTGTGTGTTTTGCCCTGTTTTGTGACTATAGCTGTGATACTGTGATGGTTGCTGCAGATACTGATCAAAACGTAGTTGTTCGGTTTTTTTGCTAATGGTCTCACAGGGGGATTGTGTCATCTAAGTGTGACATGGGGCACGTTAAAGTGAAGTTGTTGAATCTGAGGCTGCTCCAAATCGAGCCACGTACCTCTTTTAGTTGCTCCAAAGGTCTGACAGGGAGAGCAGAATTGATTATGTTTGCTGCTGGCAGGTCACCTATGAGGAAGATTGATCTCCATTTGGTCAAGCATTGACCAAGCGAGTGTTGACAGCTCACTGCTACTGATCCTAGAAGCTGTGGATATACTTTACAAGCTCCCTTTTACTGTATCTGTTTTCTTCACTTTCACTCTACCACCTTCTACTTTTGTCTCTTAATCTTTTCCTACTTTTGGGTCTCACCTGCACCACCTGCAAGGATCAGCCATATCTTTCATTTTTGACCCATATCTTTAACCTGTTTTCCTGAAATTTGGTTCCATTTACCTCTGTGGGCAAATGTTCCGCCTGTTTTGGTCTGTACCTGCGTAACTTAAAGTGTGAGGTCTTTCCTCTGGAGATGGGTGTGTATTGTGTGTGTAGTATTGTGTTTGTGTGTCGAAGGCATGTGCAAAAGTGAGCTCCAATCATTTCAGATTTTCTGGCAAATTGAAAAATCCCCTCCATCCTTCCATTCCAATCTCCCTAGACCCCAACCCAATCAGACCACAAGACCGAACCCTCTGGCTTGGTGCTTTTGTGAATAAACGCGCGTGTGTGCGTGCATGTTTGTGGTGGTTCTGGAAGATTCAGGGGGCTAATGTTGGGGTGGATTATCCCCCTCCTCTTCCTCTTTGAAGTGCTGCCAATGGAACGAATTGCACCGTGCTGTCCCTAATGCACTGGTGAGCTTTCTCCATTTCTGTTTTCCTCTCCTGAGTGCTGCTCAACTCCCCCCCACTCGCACACATCACTCATCCAATCAGCGCCTGACATGTCGGAGCAATGTGTGTCACGGTGATTGGATATTGTAAGTTAGCTGTTAAATGTTGCATTGATTTTTGACTGGTGGTTTGTGATTTTGGAGGTGTATCTTTCACCGTAGTTCACACAGGGGCAGATTTATACCTTAGACTGGATATGATCAAATCAGCCGAGAAGTGAGTTAGAAAACATATTGGAAATGTTTATCTTGTTGAAGCTTTCTCGCCAACAAAGTAACTTACTCAATAAGCTAAAGTCTTTCTCCATCTAAAACCATGAAACATGTAAAATGCTGGGGATTAGAGGTGTTGGTACCTTGAGATACAGCCAGGCCAGCTTCCCCCTGTGGCCTGCAATCCATTGCCAATGCTTATCCAACAGACATTAGAGTGGTATCGATTTTTTTTTTCCTCTAATTTTCAGCAAGAAGGGGAGCAAGATCACTTCCAAAATGTCATACTTCTCCTCTAACATAACAATGTGAATGATAGCTGCAAAACTGGCAAGCATCAGTTTACATATGATTTATTTTTTCATTACATATACTGTTGATATAATGGAGAACCCTTTCTCCTTAACATATATATTGACATTTGTGGGAAGAGTAAAGTACTAAAAACTGTGCTGAGAGGTGTATTGACTCTGGTTTAATTTCCAAGCAAACCCAACCTTAGTTCCAACCAGAAGATATCCTGTGAAGAAGTGAAACCAATACGTTTACTCAAATGCTGTACTTTAGTACAAATTAAAGGAACAAAAGTCAAAAAGAAGAGGCTGCGCTTCAGTAACAGAGAGTCTTTAGTGGAGTGCTGTACCCGAAGTCCAACATGTATTCCAAAAAGTGCAAATAAAGGCCAGCGCATCTCAAGTTAAAGAGGACAGAAGGACTCACTTTTGACCTGTTGATCCAGCTCACATCACAGTAAGAGCACTATGATGAGTACTATGAGTACTAAAGGTATCATCAATGAAGGTGTTCACACACAGAATGTGTTTTTAATGAATTAGGCAACCAAAGAGTTTACAGAGGTACAGCTGAAGCAATGAGTTCATTGACAGAAAATTGGCAGCAATTTTAAACATCATTTAGAGCGATCACGGTGGAACTTTTTTCTATTTTTGGAGTATTTACAAACCAAACAGTCAAGTGGGTAATGGAGAAATGTTGGGCCATCATGAAAATAACTGCACTTTGAAAGAAATATAGTTCAAAATGTTCTCCAGCATGAACAATGATAAGCTGATTATACAGCATTGTTCTTGTAAAAGTCACAGAGGGAAAATAATTACTTTTACTTTCAATACCTCAGCTTTAATGAGGTAACAATTGTGATGATACTGAGATACTTTAGTAGAAGAATTTTTACATTGTGGTTTAAGCACTTGGGTAAAGGATGTGACTTCTGCCTCCACCATTGGATACCCATTGAAGCGTGGTGACTGGAACTAAATGGAAAGGAATATACAAAGTTCATTAAACTTTACTTCATTCATTGACTAACTTGCAAACTGGAATTTGAACGTTTTGAACAGTGTCACTTACTAACAGATCCTCCACAAAGTACGAGCCAGCTGACAAAGGTGATTGGATTATCAGGCGTGTTTGAGATTAATTTAAGTCCTTGTGCAAAGAGTTGGGCCTTTAGCAAGAGAAGTCTGCATAATCTGAGTCAAGGAAGGAGAGAGCTGATAGATAACAGGTTATATAGAGGAGTGCAGGGTGGAGGCTCGGGATCTGGAAGCATGAAAAGAAAGGAGCAAGATAAAAGGATAAAGGCTGGAGGCGATGAGCTGACTTGGTCAGGAACCTGAATCAGGGGGAGCGCTGGAGGTGATGGAGGGAAAACAGGTGTGAAAGAGTATCTTTTCATTTCTCATTTCCTCCTGTATGTTTTCATATTTAAAACTACTTGAGTGAAACAGTTGCAGTCAGTCTTTTCCCCCTCCTTGGTACACTGGTACTGCAGCCAAGGCTGGCAGAGCGTCTGATGGCACAGTGCCGTTCTGTGTCCTGCCCTCTGCTCTCCCTCACTCTCTCACAGTAAAGACTTGGCAGCACACTCAGCCCAGCAGGTCAGCGGTTCCACACCCAGGAGGCCCTCCGAGCAGAACAGAAAAGTACACTTATGAAACAGTCTACTTAAGGAGGGGAGAGCAAGGGAAAGTTTTGATTATGAGTAGCTGACATATGTTTTATATAACTTCCTCTTCCATTGCATGAGCAGTCATTATTAAGCTCTCACAAGGTTGAAGTGCAGACAGAGAAGAGGAATTTGACTTAAAGAAGAGAAATTTATGGAATAGAGAGGAAAAGAAAGTGAGAAGACAGGGATTCGGACATCAGTTTTTGGACCGTCCTGCTGCAGGTGATAGAAGGCATTAGTAGCAGCAAGCTTTAGGCTGTGGGTTTGGAAGAGGCAGGTATTAGGCAAACTGTATCAGTATACTGTGTGCAGCAAGGAGGAGGAACGCTAGTTTTCTTTGGCTACGGGGTACGGTTTCATTGTTTGTTTTCTTTCCACAAACCCTCTTTGGTTTCTCATTGTGTTTGAAAAGAGCAGAGGGGAAGTTCTGCAGCAAAGCAAAGAATGATGGGAAAATATACGTATGCACACACATGACATTTACTTAGATGACTTAGATTCACTGTTCAGTTGAACAGTTGATAGGAAATGGTTAAAGAGAACACAAAGATTTTCTTTATCTTTGTCATCTCAAGCAGCCGGCATCTGTGGATTTACGACTAATCTAACTGGCTGTGCTGACACACATCCACTCATCACAAATGGCAAGATTCACATGAGCCACCGGGGAAATCTTCAGACCCACAAAAAGACTAATCTTTGTTCTATGATATGAATGTACTTGTTGTTTCTGATTTTGATTGACGTTTTGATGTTCCACATTTCAATAGAAAATGTTTTTCTTATCATAATCTTAATAAAAACTCCTCAAGGGGAGATGCAAGAAATTCAAGAATTTTTTTGTTTTTGTTTTTGTAAGTAAGAATGTTTCTTGGATGTATTATATTGTAGTTTGAGCAAAGCCTGTAACTGAAATGTGCTACTTTTGCCCAATTATGACAGAAATTAGAAGAAAAAAAGTCTCCCATAAGTTTACTTGTTTGCTAGATGCACTTGAATGCACCATAAAGCCTCACAGAAAGCCACTCCAGATATCGGATATAAAGAGATGCACCTGTGGTGAGACATGAGCCTCCCTGTTCTAACTTTGGCTGGCTTTTCAAAACGATGTCGGCACGAATAATTAAGTGTTAACATTTATTAATGGATCTGGTGAAGACTTGTGGGTGAAAGCTTGGGAAGAACTCGGAGGAGGGTGTTTGTGTGCAGCTTGGGGAAATGACTGTGAGTAAGTATGAGTTTTATTGTTGTCGAACACCACAAAGAAATTATTTGGGGAAACACTGCGTTTAACTGACTTTGTCAACAAGTTGCAGGCGAGTTGTTGTCTTGCACCGTTTTTCTAAGATACACTATCAGCAATAGCAATCGATACTGTGGTCAATGTGGGTTGGAGCCTGGAGGTCAGGCAAAGACCTCAGACTGTTCTTTAAAGTCTTCCTGAAAAGCTTTTTAGGGCCTGACTGGTCTCCTGCTGGGGGAGGCTGCTGCTGTTTGTTTGGGGGGGTGGTAACTGGTTTATACTGTTATAATGTTATAAAGTATAAATGGAATATCTTTGGAAGTAACATTCATGTGAATGACCAGATGCAGGTTTTCCAAGCAGAACACTGCACTGTAACAAAGTTTACTTTAAAATGACTTTTCCTCGCAGTGGTATTTAAATGTGTGTGCTCGCTTGTTTTTGAGGTGCAAAATGGAATGAATGCAGCCTTGCATCTGAGGTGTTTGTGTGTACAGTACACCGTATATGTCCGGTATGACTTTTCCCTGTTCCTGCAGCCTGTCCTCGAACTGATTTCTCTTTTCAGTATCCAGCACACTTGAAGAAACAGCAGGTGGTACAGGACGGCTCATTTGGCTCACCTTTTTGGCTTCATTTTCGGTTCATTACATTCATCTGATTGATGTGAATGTAACCTCTCGCACCCCTCAGAACCCCCTCTCTCCCCCTCATCCATCCAGCCACTCATCTTTATGTAGGGTCAGGGGGAGGACAGAGGCATGGAAAGAGCGACGCACACTCTGATGCTCTGCCACTCTGTTTTTATGATTGCTCAATTTCTCTAGCAAACACAAATGAAATGCACTCAAACACGGACATTAACTTTATAAGCTTCAGTACTGCGTACACGTGCAGATACAGTGCAAACTAATCTCCTGCATACATACCAGCTGAGGTGAGCATTGCCTACACACTTAATTTTATACACATAGCTGAAAGGGTTTATGGGGGGGGGGGGGGGGGGGGGTTCTCGCTGTGGGCCAGACGGACCGAGTCATGCAGCAGACAGACGCGCCCTGTTGGATCAGCATCAACCTGGCTCCCAACACACAGCTCTGCTCCAAACCTAATACTGGCTCACTACACACAGTCCCTTTTTCTTAGGCAGCTCGCTGTTTTCCAAGATCCTTCAAGTTACTAAAAGGGGTCCAAGACAAGGACTTTTTCTCTGTACCATCAGCAGTTACTGTTATAGTACCACTTTCAACAGACACTTGAAGTGTTCTACCAGCCCTCCAGGTCACTGTTGTACATTTAGGACTGACCTGGAAGTCAATTCAGACTTTCACCACAGGGGAAGGTTGGAGTGATGTGGGCTCCATAGGGGAGCAGTAAATTTGAATACCTTCTATATGTTGAGGTGCTAAATAAATAAACTTGCACTCTATGTGAGTCTACAATCTTTCTGCTGCAGGTTTTTGGCCAACATTAATGCTTACTGATGGATTTTCCAGAGAGATTTCCTGTTCACTGAAAAACCTTGGATTGATGGGATTACAATGTATGCAGGTTTGAGAAATGATCAGACACAGAACATAGCTCCATGGGTCTGGGAAAATTAAATTGAGATGTATAAATTGCTGATTTATCAACATATTTTGCTCTGAGGTTTATTTCACACGATAAATGAGAAACTTCTGGTTAGAATCGTCAGAGCAACTTTATATTTTGGAAAGATGTGATTATCGATAGGATATGCTTTTGCAGCTGAAAATAACATCCAGTTGCATTGATTTTTATCTACAAACATGGACCAATTATTCTTTGTAGAAACTCTTAGAGTCTTGAGCAAGGTCATAAGCAGTGATGACTTGCAGAAAGTTCTGCTGCTGAAAGTGAACGCACTCGCCTGTAAACTTCAGTCTGGTTCTTTAGGTTCAAGTGATGAGTGTAAAAGCTCACAAATATACGACTATAGCCGGCGTCAATCTGGAGTTTAGAAGGTTAAACTTCACATCAATTGAAAAATTCATTCTAAATGTGAAAATGCTCCTTTTCTCCCCTCTTTGATCTGCTTATAAGCCTTGCTGCATCATTCTGTCTGAGCTGAGGGCGAGAACAGGCTTTACACCTTCACGTAGCCTCAAGCTCCATTCACTCTGCGAGAAAGCGCCTGTTGAGATCCACTGCTGTTTAAAATGCTGCATGCCAAGCTTGACTGTGTAACTCAGCCCTAAGGCGTCAAAGTGCACAGAGAGCGGCTCCTTTGGTTGTAGCCTTTGATAACGCTATGCCACAAGGTCACAGAGCTGCCTTCCAGGGTACAAGAAGAGATCAGAAACACTTAATTAGGTCAACTACATGCACTGAAAGAATGCACATCGAGAATTGGTCTATTACATATGTATATTTATTGCAAACTGAGCCTCAACTCTCTTTTGTTGTCTGTTTTCAGGTCACTACTGCATATGTGAAGGTATCTATTGATATTTTGGACTGAGGGAAACTATGGGGCTACATCTAAGAGAAGAAATTAAAGCTCATGTTGAACTGAGTAAAAGTTCCATTAATCGAATTTTGAAACAAATGACTCAATCCTCATTGACCTCCAGGTTTACGAGCTGCCTAACTGCTAATTGTGAACTACTGTTTTGAAGCCTGGAGTTAATCATTTGGTCATTTTGGTCCCAGTCTTTTATGGAGTCAGAGGTGACCATATTTGCACAGGCAGGTGGAGCGAGAAAGCGATACTTGAAAGCTGGTTTGACAATAATTTCTTTCTTTGAGGACTAATATTTACCGGATCTGAGAATCATTTTCAGAAATAAAACAGACACATTGATCAGAAGGAGGGATTCTACCTCATGACTCCATAGATTTTACAATTGTAGTCTAATGGAGCTAGAGATACTTTGGCTTTTGCACATCCGCATTGGCCTCACATGTGACATTGGATGACTGTCCTTATCTTTCGTACACGGATCAGCTGGAGCAGCTCACCTAATTTTGGTTAGGTCGCAAAAAGAGCTGAATGAGTCAGGTTATGGGCAAGGAACGTCTGACACTGTCCTTGACTGTCTGGTACTGGGACGTTGTCCATAGATCCTTTGAGCCCTGTGGGTTGTATGGTGAAGTCTTTGTGGTTTGGGCTTACTGCCCAGAGAAACCATCAGATTGGTATCTGAGTGTGGCCGCATGAAAACCTCAGCCTCTCTTTCATGTTCTTTGAGCTCTTCCTAAGGATTGGTTTTCTGTCCTGCTGGGGGAGAGTGCTACTGTAGGGGAGTGCTGTTGCCATGTTGGGGGGTCTGCAGTTGTTTAGGTCGGTGGCAAGTGTCAAAGAAACATCCGTATGAAAGCCGGAGCGCAGGTTTTTTTCTGCAGAACATTGCTTTGTTACGAGATGAGCAGTGCTATTCACTTTACATGTCAGTGGGTTCAATGTTTTGGCTGATGGGTGTCCGTATGTCGATGAAACTTCAGTTTTTACAGTCTGGCTTACTTATCCCCTCATGACAATTGTGAAGAATTGTGCTTATAATTTACCCACCTTTAATTCTATCAAGAAAATATGCATTATTATGGATGGAGAACATTTAACTGACAGGTGGGTTATTCAAGTCATTCCTCAGATCTATACCTATACGTCACATCTGGCCACAGAAACCCAAAGAGCCCAATGCTTCAGGCTAACAGTCCTCATACCAATTGTTGACGTCACAGTGTCTAAATCGATCTTCTCTGTAAAGTCTCTGCTCTCTCTTCATCTCATCCTGAGGCGAGCAGCATGAGGTTAGCATAACTCCTCTGAAGCTCTGACCAAACTGCCGGCATTCAAGTAGCATTGAGAGGATTTAAGACATGAGTGCAAACACAAAACACAGTGTTCAACTTGAATTCCTCCCGCAGATGAACAGCCACAAAAGCTGACTGTTTGACTTCAAGGTTGAGCTACTGGATCATTTGAAATATACTGTTTTTGATTCCCTCTCTTTCGCTGTGTTTTATGTGCTGCATTATGTACCAGCACAAGAGTCTTAGGAAACGATATGAAACTTTTTCTTCAGCTCTGGGGAAACCAGACATCTCCTGATGGTCTCCATTTCTATCTTTATTCTAAAAGTCACAGTGATATTTTCTCTGACATTTCCTGCCTGGCTGTTCCAGCCCAGCGGCAGGTCTTGTCCAGTTGGTGGAAAAAGCCAGAATACATTGTAGAGCAGCTTCAGTTGTGCACCTCAGTGTCTACAGTTTAGATTGCTCAGTGGGAGCAATAATGACACCTGAGCGACTTCAACTCTCCTTCCGCCATTTGTCACTCAGCCTCGAATCTTTTTGTTTTGATGTTCTTTTAATGAACTTTGTCTTTCCACTGTTACCACCTCATGTTTTATTCAAGTTTTACCTTCTCTCTTTTTAGCTCCATCTATATTTATAAAATAACTTCAGAATAACATCTCAGAATTTCTCAGATCCTGTCTCCCTATTTCTTTCTCCTTCATCACTCTATTTCTCTCCATCACCTCCTCCTCTCTCTGGATATCCTCACCATCCTGCTGCCCCTCTGATATGAGCTTTGCTGGATGAAATAAATATGAGGCAGGAGAGGTATAAATATTTATAGCTGCTTCGGCTGTATAATTCTGCACGTCAGTGTGTTGTTGTACTGTGTGTGTGTGTGTGTGTGCATGCATACATACGTGTAAGGTGTGTGTGGTACATATTTTCAGACCCTTGGCCGGTGCAGGTGCCAAGGCTGCTGCAGAGATAAATAATTCACTGGGAGTTAAACCTTGACTTCACATCACTTTGAGAAGACAATCACCATATCAACATATATCCCCTCTTACATGCAGGACTGAATGCATACTTGCACCTACACATGTTTTACACAGATTGTTTGTCACACACTATTCATGCATGAAAACACGCAAACACTGATATGCATGAAATTAAATACACACATTGGCACACGTTGATAAGCTTACGTGCGCGCAGGCTTACTTATACAGCCATACAGCCGTGGTGTGCTCTTTGCATTACTAATCAAGGTAACGGCTTCACCATCCGCTGCGTTTCTGGTTGTGTGCAGGAACGCGTTTCTACTTTTGTGCATGCTCACGCTAACCATCTTGGCTCAGTCTCTCACATCTCACTCACTCAATCCTACAGGCTCAATAGCTAAGTTACACACACACAGACAGGGGCGCATCAATAAGTAATGGGGGAGATATCAGGGCCCCCCAGTTGACCCAGGTCTTTAATATTTTACAGTGGGGTACAGTCTGAAACGGGACCAGCCAACACACAGCCACGGCTCTCTCTTCACTGGACTCGACGTCAAGCACCGCCCCCTGAGGTCCAATTTAATAACATCCTTCATGAGCCTGTCAGTGCAGTCAACTCAAATAATGCTTTGAAGAACTAAAAAAGGGGGGAAAAAACAAAACACTGTCACTCTGTGAAACCTTAAAAGCTACTCTGCTGGATTTTACATGAAGTCAGATTAATTTACTCACTACTGCATGAGACAGTTGTATTACATTTTCTCTGCTTTTGACTACTTGTAGTCTTCTCTCTTTTTAAACTGCCATCACAGAGAAGCATGAGAGTAAAGTGATCATTGCAAAGCTGTTTTTTTATGTTTGTGTCAGCCTGTGTTTCCCTCACCCACGCAGAGTAAAAAATTATAGGAACTCAACCAGCGCAGACTGACTTTTTTTCCAAAAAAGTTCCGCTTGTCATGCGGCAAGCCGAGGTTGATGTCCATTGTTTTTGATTATTTTCAAATCCACCATCTCGCTAAAGAAAGCTGCAACCGGTAGATGTGTACCTTCACAGCTGCGCACTGCACCGACGCAGAGTGGACGAACAAGCGCCAGGTAGTTTACGGCCTGTGGGCACACATCAGCGATGACTCGTGTCTTTGAGTAACAAGGGATGGTGCCAGTGTGTGCAGTTCACTTCCACCTGATGATGTTCTTCAGGGTTAAAGCGAAGTTGAGCCATACCATTGAGTGGAAAACCCCACAAAACCAGCTGATAATACCAGAGAGGAAATGATGCCCCAAAAACGCTTTGTGACCCCGTTGACTTGAAACGTTGAGTTTATTTGATAGAAATGAACTAAAAGGGCGGAATGAAAACATGTTTCATACAGTGTTCAATGTGCAATTCATTTAATTCTGACAGGCATGCTTGTGGCAACTTTTCTTCTTCTTGTTTAGACAGTGGCAGCTAATCAAAGATAAGTGTGACTTATTTTCATCAGGAAAGGTTTTCACAAGTGTAAATGCTGCATTTAGAATGGATCAGCTCCACAGGCATCACATCAGGTTTGGTTTGGAGTATTTTGACCCGCAGTCAAACAGCAAACTGTCCACTGCAGCCAGAAGGCATCCAGCACTTTTTGTCTCAAGAATTTTACTCCCAGAAATATTGATTTATCTAAGCGTTGGTGGTAGTTTGCACTTTGGTGTGTGTTTTATGGTTTTTTTTGTCTCCTACAGGCTCAAACTGGAAACAGAGTTCCCAGTGATGATTGGCATTTGGACGTTTAATCAATTTCTTTCTTTTTTTTTTTTTTTACTTTTCTCAAGAAAAGTATTTAATGACAATCTTAGACCATATTTGTTCAGCCTTGGAATCAACCTCAGATGCCCACTTCAGATCCCATAAACAAAGTCAGACTGCTCCGAACATCAAAAGCAAGATGCAATAAAGATGAAGACTTTTTTTTAAAATAACAGGCATTAAGTGTTTACCATCATCGCTAAGTGCAACTGTCTCCAGCTGAAATACTGAAGGCTTAAATTACATTGCCAGCAAGCTTTAATGATGTTATCGTGGTGGCTTCAGGCACATTTGAGCAGTTTTATGATCTGTATTGTAAACAGTCTCTTGACTGGACATTTCTTGGATGCTGAGGTTTATTTGCTGGAATACGGAGCGCTTAAAGGTTGCTTAAGAAAGCATTTATAAGAGAGATAACTATATTTATTGTAAGAACATTTTTCTCAGTGTGTCATTGGACTTTGCCAAATAAAGCAGATTAGGCTTGCTCTTTTTCATTAAAGTAAGAATGTGGTTTCTGGTGACCTGGTACTTGTTTGTATATTGTCAGGTTGATTTGTGCCTCCACTGACAATGCATTAATGGATGAAAACCAAAAAAAAACCATCTTCTCAGCTGAAATGTTGTTGCATTAGGACGGTCTGAGTGAGAGTCTTCTTAGACTTCAGTTGTGTGTCATGAAAATGTCACAAACGTCCTGCCGATTCTTGATGAACGAGAGCAATATATTTAAAGTAGCTGGAGACCATTTCCATATGTCGCTAGAGAAGTATTAGTTTGTCGGTTATTTATGATGTTCTGTTATTTTCACATAACTTTTTCAGACCAACCATCCTGGTACGATAACAAGCACCACACAGTGTCGGATATCTGCACCAATGTGAAACGACACTTTTACTATGGCTCTTTTCAGCTCTTCTCGTCAGTTTACAGTCATGAAAATCCTTTTGTCGGGTCAAATACATTAAAAAATCTTCTTAATTGAAAGCGTTTGAAACATGATAAAGCGGCAGAGGAGTTGCTCCTCTGACACATGGACACTGCACTTTGAGACTTCCTTTAGAGTGAACTTTTCTTCATTATTTGTGTATATATTTTAGTTTAACACTGTATTTGTGTGTTTGAGTCTGTGTTGAGTCAGTTTTTAACTGCATCACACCGAAATGGCTGCAAACCACAAACACAAGCATAAATGTTTATTCCTTACTCTTTCTGTGGTTTAAGGAAGCAAGTCAGTAAATTTAATTTCCGAATTCAGCGATAGCTACTTTGGATTTATTGTTGTGTCAGAAATCAACTTACATGACTCTTTCAGACTAGTTTGAGCATGACCACCAGCCTAACTTGGTTTTATGGTGAGAACAGACCAAACTAAGTGCCCGATTATCTTGCAGCAGGGAAGCTTGTCTTCAGATTGTAAACCCAAAGTACAATAAATTGAAGCTAATTGGAAGGATACAAAGATTATAGTCAGCTGGGTCTGCACTGTTAGTTCCAAAAATCCATCGCTTCCCAAATGGTGGTTCACCCCGAAGCTCTAAGCACAATTTTGATGATTTCATGCTATAATTTTATCTCATCTGGCCTCTCAGGCCATTATGTAATAAAGCTCCCCTGCAGAGCACATTGCAGCATCTGCAAACACATTCCTCAGACATCCACTTACCCCTGACTGGTCAGGTAATAAAACACAGCCAATTAGGCTTTACACCTAGCTGTGTGAAGCCCTTCTGCTGCCGAGTGTGATTTGAGTCTGAATAACTTCCTCTCTAACTTCCCCTCCTGAGAAGAGGTGGATGGAGAGGAAGCTTTAGCTGACAAAGTGTGTGAAACTTCTGCAGAGAAGGTGCCACATCTGTTCATTAGTGCTGCATCCGCCTCATCCTCTGTTCTGTGTGGATGTCAGACCTTTATCAAACATCCTTGTTAGAGAACCAGATAAAATGAATGACATAAAAACAATATTTGCTCCTTTATTTGTTGAGGAAAATCCTTCAGCATTATCTGTGAGTGGAAAGTGTGCGAGTTACTGAGATTAGGACTGTGAGTAAACTCAGATTGGGCCATTCAGTATTCCCGTGTTGTTTTAAAGATCACGGATCAAACTAAATCTGATAATCACAACACATGTTTCTGGAAGTGTTAGGCTACAACACCATCTCTATAAAGAGTTTCAACTCCACCCAGTATACGGCATTTTTTTCTTTTTTTGTCTTTTATTCGGGTGACATATGTCATTGTTTCACTTCTACTGTGGACTGGGCTTCATGGGTAATTAAAGGAGAAGCGCCCTGGAAACTGAATTGTCACAATGCATGACCACAGAACTGCATCATCGCTGCTTCAGTTCGAGACGAAGACCTTTTTGATTTCTTCTCATAAACAATTTTCCAGTCTGTTACTTCAGTTTCAGCTAAAACAAGGCAGACTATGCAGAAAAATAACCCCCAAACAATTTTCAAACAATTAAGCTGCTTTGGTAGTATTTTAATGTCACTAAAATGGATCAGATCGTGGAGCTAGAAGCTCAAATTTAGTTCCAGTATATTTCATCTTTGCTACGATGTTTGTTTTTTGAATTTTTCTTTATGGTTTTCTGCGGGGAAAAGATAAACGTGGTATGTCATATCTCTTCAACACTGTGAAAATGTTACATATAAACTGTAGACAGCGACAACTTGTGGTTGAAAGAGGAGGCATTAAATACTGCAAAATGCTTTGGCTTATGTGATGCAACTGTGATGCAAAAATGGGAAATGGCCTGTTTTTATGGAGCGTTTTTCCGGTTTAGTTGACCATTCAAAGCGCTTTTACATAATAAGCCACGTTCACCCATTCCCACAATTATACAGCATTGTTTCAGAATACACACTGCTTGTTCTCCATCACACACACTAGACACTGACCGGTGTAACGGAGGTAACGTTGTCCTTGGGCAAGCTTTGACGTGAGATCCAGTGAAGCCGGGATCAAACCACCGACCTGTCAGACGACCGCTCCTCCTCCTGAGCAAAACTATTATTAGATAGCCACTTTGAGTACAATGGATTTTCTAATAGATCTATAGGTGTCTGTTGCACAGGATGTTATTCCCGCGCGCTCTTTATTTTAATCAAGAACAACTCTAAAGAAGGCTTTGTTCTTTACTTTGACATTCAACTTCGGCACACATTTGTATGTGAAATAACATCGATTTGGTGTCTCCATCTCGGACATACAGGCTGGAGAACTAAAAGAAGTGGGTAACATAGAACCATGTTGCTTCATGATTTCCGTAACCTGGCAGCACCCAATATTGCATGTTGCGATGCCCTGATTTCTTTATGGCAATGCCGTTTATAACAACACAAGTTAATTGTCAGTACCTGCTGCTGCTGACACGTAGAATGCTATATTTACTTTGTGCACAACACGAGGATTCTTTAAGGAACTGTGTCTTAAAATTTCCAAAAGCTCACATCAGTCTCTAGTTTAATCCTGTCGGGGCTTATGCATGCTGCATGCAAGACAGCCAATCCATGGAGTCCGGATGCATTGTCAAGTGAGATTTCTGAGACAATTTAATCCCTCCCTAAATCCTGTTTTGTTTGCTGACATGAAACAGTTTGTCCAATAAAACCTCAATCCAATGGAGATGAGGTCTTTGGAGTAATAAGGTTTCCATCACTGGGATTTGATCTTTAAATATTTGCCATTAGTCATGGTGTGGTGTGTACACACTTTCCTCTCATTTTAATTAAACTATATGTGTGAATTCTTGTTTGTTACTCCATCTATTTTCTTCCTTCGATTTATCTCTTCACGGACAGTGCATGAAGACTCTGTGAAAGAGAGGAGGCAGGGAAATAAAAGACATGAGAAAGGTAAAAGAGACGCTGGGGTGGGGGGTTCAGATAACCTGACAGAGGGGCCTGAGAATGAGCAGGATGGAAAAGAGGGAATAGGTAGCCAGGAAAGATACGATAGAAATAGATTGAAGAAAGAAGCTTGATGATTAATGTACATGGAGAAAGAAAATGATATGAAGGAGCATGTGATTGTAGTGGAATGAAAAGGGATAGAAGAGCAGTGTGTCTGTGCGACGAGGTTTATATAGAGTTTATTGTTTTGGCAGAGCTCCAGACTTCCTCCCCATTTTCCTTCCAGCAGTCATGGCTGTGTGTGCGCTTCATGACACATTCCTGTAAGTGTCTGAGTGTGGGCTTGCACACTTTGATATGAACACACACACAAGAGAAGAAAAGTGTGTTTAAGAAAAAATGTTTAAGGCCCAGAAATGTGAGGAGATGCATGTGAAGGAAAGATACTGGAAACAGGCAAAAGCTGAACATCTGTGCTCTGATTGGTTAATGATGTTGCCATGGATCCCTGTGGTGGGTGTGGCTACGGTGCCAGTGACTGACTCGCAGGAGCTAATAAATCATGTAGTTTGTGTGTAAGTGATAGACTTTGGCGTGTGTGCTTGATTATTGTGTGTTTCTGTGTGTCTGGCAGCTGTGTGTACCACACGTCAGGGAGGGTTTCACAAAGCCTCAGTCTCCCAATTCCAGAAGCAGCCTTCACTGTCTGCTCATCTGACCCAATTTCTCTTCTTTCCTTCTTTTTTTCTTCTTTTGTTACCTTTCTTTATCCTTTTTTCATCCCTCCAGTCCAGTCGTCCTACCTTCCCTCCTCCCTTTATCATTCAGCATTTCTTTTAGTCCCCGCTGCCCTCCTTTTGTAATTTTTCCAGATCCTTTCTTCACACATCTTTGAGTGTGTCCTGTAATAGACTAAACTGTTTCTCTTACAATTGCCTCAACATCTGTGAAGAAGCCACATCTCATCCTTTTATCGTCTTTTCTTCATATCCTTTCATTTTTATCCCTGCATTTTCTACCTTCTCTGCTGCTGGTTTATTCCTGCTCTGTACTGTCTGCCTTTCTGAAAATCTCCCCGACTGCCGGCTGATCTGTCTTAGCCTGCTGCATGTGAACTTTCTCATATGCTATTAAACACCTATCCAGTCCAATTTTCTTCAAATATCATCAGCTCAAGTTTTATCCAAATTCAGTCTGACTTTTGGCTCTATTTCCAACAAAAACTCGTGCTGTTGATGCAGGGACACATGAGTAGCAGGCCGTTTAGATGCCTACTGATAGTTATATGCTGCTGTACTGGAGGTCAATAAAGTTGTCCAGCCGTTGCAAGTGCAGCTGTTTGTTTAACCTTAAACCTGATCTTACAGAGTTTAGGAGGAGTTGTCAAAGTTCAGTTATAAAACTGACTTTTTCTGGACAGATGCCAAACAAAAACACTGGAGAAAAAAAAAAACTGTCTTCGTGGAAAAGTAGAAGCTCCAAATAACATTACTGGAAACAAAAGCACAGAAAAAGACAGGTCTAAGTGGTTTTTGGAAGCATTTCAGAAGTGAATTCTGTTTATTCATTTTTTATCTCCCCTACTCAGATTAAAATGTTCTTGTACACAAGAAGTTATTTCCAGACGAATGTCTATAAAACACCTGCCGAAAAAGGACAAGAATTTGGTGACAGAAGCTCTTCTGGCTTGTTGTCTCTTTGTACCCATATCAGTATTTTCTATCTAGTTTTGTTTTCTTTGTTTTTTTTAACGATACATTCTTTACCTCAAAAGGCCTATTAAATAAGACATCATAGCAACACACTGACGTCAGAAATTAAAGTGTGAATAAAGGGAATACACCCTGCGTATATCACAGCGATTAAAACCCAGGAGACAAACAAACTGTAAAACAAGCTCGGATCCAGATTTACATACACACACAGACTCAAACAGAAGTTAACCAGCGTTTTGAGTTAGCTTTTGAACGTATAAACAGCTGTGATGGGCCTCAGAACAACAGGGTGACTGAAAACACCTTCACCAGGTTTGGATCGTTATTGGGCCACAGCTGAAGCACCTTCGCCTCATGACCGGAGAGCCTAGAAGCCCTCAGCCTATCAGACATGTACTGGGGCGTTTTTGGAGCATTAACCAAGTTTTCTGCATTGTACAGGCAGCCTGTACCATGACTTCTTGGCAGAACAATCTGCTTTCAAGACACACACACGGGTCTAAAATTATGCGCACACACAAACTTCTGCTCATGAGAAGGAAGAGGTCAGACAGTATCGCGAAAAGCCCAGAGAGGCAGGGGATTCCACTGCCAAAGTATGCAGCTTATGACGTTAACCTCAAAGTGTACTGGGTGAAAGAAGGTGTGTTATCCATGTATTATTTACACTGTCTTTGTGGTAACTTGGCACGCTCTTACAACATCTGACCGTGCTTATACGGTCAAAGACACTTTGGCGACCGTTTTAAACCCTACAAGTGTAGTATGTTTGCATTAAAACATTACAGGTGGAAGCATTTTATAGATCAAGTGAAGTCAAAGGAAGGTGTATTACAAAGATAGGACCAGATGAACGTGTGATATGTTTAATGAATTAAACAGGGTTTGCTTTTTCCACTGTATGATGCGCAGATGGTATCAGGGTGATATGTTCAACTGTGTGTTCATGGAAGAACTTTGGTTACTGCATTTTGAATTAGCTGGAGTCACCCTGCTGATTATTTCAATAATCCTGCCAATAGAGGGTCACAGTAGTCTGATCTGCTGTGGTGAATGGATGGACCAATTTCTGAGAGTCACTTTGAGATGAAGCACACTGGCCAGAGTTCCCCACTGTTGAATGTAATTGCTCTGACAGTTTCAGTGGGTGAAATCGAGTCACCGACTGTTTAAGTATCCTCTGACGGACACTACTGAGGAAAGGTAATATTCACACTACTGTATCCTTGGGGTTGCTGATATTATCTGAAGGTCTTTACGATTCATAACAGGTATTTGTGCGCCTACTGCCAAGATCTGTTTATATGAAAGCTATTATTTCAGTTTACAGTGTGTTTGCTTTTATGCATGCAGTTTGTTTACAGGGAGACCTTCTGAGGCTATGGAAGAGCAAGCTTTTTAATTTAGTACGTTATTAGAAACAAAGATGTTTCGAGGAGCTTTACATACAGCACAACACAACTAGAGCTGAACGATTAATTGCATTTGCGATAAAATCGCGATTTAAAATTTGATTTTCTAATCGCATACATTGCGTTTTAAGTCATGTGACTTTCAACACGCAAAGGCTCCCAAAAAAAGAATGTCCAGATGGAGATGGAGATGGCTTCAGGCACAACCACGACAGCAGCCGGCACTAAAGAAACGTCAGTGTCTAAGAGGAGGAGTACTTCAGTTGTGTGGAATTATTGTGCTTTTAAAAAAGTGGATGCTGCACAGCACCAGGTATTGTGCAAAACATGTCTGGCTGCTGTTGCTACCTCGCGAGGCAACCCGACAAACTTGTTTCAACATTTAAAAAAACACCATTAAGCCTTATGTGATAACCGCATGGCTCAAATGGCGACTAGCTGCGTATCACATCATCAACACAGCACCCGACAGGACTTGTTAACCGAAATGTTTGAAAGCATGACTCGCATGAAATTACTCGCGCAATAATGGAGTTTTGACATGATGTCCATCACCACGGTGACCAAGCCTAGGTTGACAGCCTTCATTAATGCACTGAATAAGCGGTACAGCATGCATATGTTTTAGCCAGGTTGCTATACCGGAGCTGTATAAAGAATGCAAGCAAAGAGGGACTGCAGAGCTGAAAACAGCTGAGTTTGTCTACTATAACAGAAAGATGCAATTTCTATTTGTTGAAAAATACAAAAGACAATGAACTTAAAAAAGAATCGCTTATTAAATCGCAATTAGATTATTTTTCCATATCGTTCAGCACTAAACACAACCCAAAATCAAAGTAAGAAGAAAGAGAGAATTAAACTCCAATGAAAAGCTAAGACCCGATCCATTAAAGCTGTGTCTGACAGGAAGGTGTTTATCTTTGATTTAAGAGTTTATACTTTAGAGCAGAGCTCACTTCCGTATTTAAAAAAAAAAAAAACGAAGTCTGCTTTTCTCTATTTTCTTTTAACCTTCGAAGCAGCAACCAAACCAGGCCTTTGGAGAAGTTAACAACAAAATCAGAGATGTTTTTAAGCTCTAAACAACTGAGTGGTTCTTCAACAATCAATGCCATCTTAAAATCAATCCTCTCACACGCGAGAGGCCAGTGCTAAAGAAGTGGCGGGCTGTAGTCCTCTGACAGCGGTCTAATGTACACCTTACCATGTCTTCTTAGGTATTAATCTTTAAGTGTTCATGATATTTTATAGGAAATGTTCAACAATTTGTAAATATGCTTAGACCAGACAGAAATCCCCTTGTTTGGGTAGGTTTGGCCCTTTCTGAAGCAGATCAGTACCTGAGGCATGTTTAAATGCAATAGTACACTGACTTCACTTATGTAGTTAGTCTACTTTTATCGATTATTCCCAGGGTTTCCCAGTACCAGCTGTATTCCTCCATTACCATAGTCTAGCGGGCTGGAGAAGCTGGGGATCAAACCACAGACTTTCCAGTTGGCCAGCAACCACTCCTCCTGAGCAACAGCTGCCCCCAAACATGGCTTGCGGTCCACATATTTAACAACCGTGAGCTAAACTTCATTTTTTGGTCTGACGCAACAGCAGTAGATTCCCCAAATTTACATCTCTCAGACAGGTTTTGTACGTTCAGTCGTAAGTTTGTGATGTTTTAACAGATGATGATGCTGCTAGAAGTGAGAGTTCTCCAACTGTCCCCTGTAGGATCGTGAAATGGATTTATGGCGTGTTGCACAGACCCTTTGCTGTGACTGTGCAGGTCACTGGGGTGTGATATGTTTGATACAAGATCTGCTTTACATTTATTTTTGGAATGTTCTCTCAAGTTAATTGACATGATTCTTTGTTTGTGTCCTGGGTGTTTTGCTTGGAAAGCTTTTACGGACCAATCTACAGACTGAACAGTTTATGATATATCAACCTCCAGGAGATTTTTGGTGGGAATAAAAATGTGTGAAGCTGTATTCTTCTCTTGACTGTTGCTATCATTTCTGAACGTTATTTGGTTATTTTTTTTCCCACCTAACTGAACAATGACTAAGTGTTTTCTGTAGTGAGATATAGTTATTGTAATGATGGCTCTCTGGCAGATACAGACGTGAAAAGTCTTCTTAAATATACTGATTTACTGTGCTAGATATAAAACTAATTAGCCTGATTTATAAAACACGGCACGTTTGTTCTCATGTAACATTTTCACACAAATGTGTGAAGGTCCTCATTCTTTAACGAGCTTATGCTCTCCCTGAAACAATCCTGACAGTTGCCACAAAGAGGGAAACTTTGACTGTTCTCGCTGTCAGTGTTCAGTTTTGTCTGATGGAGATATTTAATTGCAAAGCCTTTATTTCCTTACACGATTGTGTGCAGATCTGTTGGGTTTTTTTCACCATTAGCGGCCCCATTTTTTCCATGGTTCAATTTGCACCAACTGTCAATCTTGAAGCGGGGAGCTGAAAATATGCGGCGGCCTGTATTTGCATGAGCCTCTAATGACATTGGTGTCTTGTATTTAGCCATACATCCCAACATCACATGGACACATTTTGAGAGCCCAATAACTCAGAGGAGATCTGTTGGATTTACAGCAAATGTTTGCAGTCTAAAACTAATGGTAGCATCAATTGTGCAGAAAAAGACAAATCGTTCATTGTTTGTGGGACTGTTGTCAAGATTTGATGGTCATGATTTACACAAGTCTTACGAAAGTCTCAAATAAAAGTCACAGAATGAGTATTTTATTAGTGCAGTATGAACAGGCACAGACACTTTCCTTTTCTTTATCCATGTTTAACATTTTTAGAACATAAATGGCCCTCTGTGTAGTAATCCCAGCAGTATAGCCCATACACTTGAGCAGAATTTACAAATTGATGAACTGTTTGCTGTTGTGGTCAGAGCTGAGCTCTATCTATAACACACAGTCTACATTTAATGCACATTCCAGATGAATTATTCCAGTTGGGATTGTCTTGTTAGTAATTAACCTAGGCTGTCCATATTGGTTTGGGGGTGATATTGGGCCAATTAAAGATCAATAATTCTGATCTTTAACAGGCTGCTTCCTCACAGTGGTGTCTGTCTATTTCAGGGTGAGTGAGCATTCGATGGAGCTCGTTAGCAAGCAGCACAGGCTTTCAGTCAATATACTGGCACCTGAGACGGTCGGATCAATATATATCTTAGCTGGAAGTTAGTTTGGAAGAGTGCAGGTAGAAAGATATGTTCAGTCTTTGCTTCTTGGATTACTCCTACTGTTTCATTAGTTTTTATCTTACCTTCGTGTAACAGCTGTTGAGCAGAGGTAGAACTCAGGTAAAATTCAACAAAAGCAGAAAGACAAACAATTAGAATAAATTGGCTACATGAGTGAAAACTGTTTTTGTCTCTTCCTCTTAGGAAATGGTATGCCTTATATCACTAAGAGTTAAATCATTTTATTTTTTCATAAAAATCAGACATTCCTTATTCTGTGTGACACATAAACTCACCCCAACATAGAGGTGCATACTGTTGTTTTCTTCATGGCACACGTGTGCATTATCTCTCCGGTTTCACTGGGTTTTCAGTCTCTATCTCAGAGATCAGTTTGGGAGTTAGTTCAGGCTCAAATAGGTCTTTACTTTCTGCCCGGGCAGCATGCACATGGACACGATAGAACTGACTGATAAGCTGAGCAAACAAAAAACTCACCTGCACACCAACTCCAACCGAGAGAAATAGCAACCCCCATTAACTACTTCATGTTTTCATCTTTCTGAAACTACACTTTTAAACCATCTGAGCTGAAATAGTGTAAATGGCACAAAAAACTAAATATCACAGTGCTAACTGTTGACTTAAGTAGAAACATTTTAAAGGGAGAATTAAATGAATGCTGCCAGAGTGATTTTCTTTTTATGAATACAATCTCAGCCCCCCCCCCCCCCCCCCCCCCCCCAAACCTACGTCAGCTTTTTATCTACTTTTTTGTTGTTTAGTTTTGGTTTCTTTCAGACAAAAAAAAACCTGCAAATGTTGTGCTTTTATTTTAACAGTAACATTAATAAGATAGATGCTTGTGTCCCTTTTAAAGTGTGCCGAAAATAATGAAAGAAAGGTGGGGAAAAGAAGCAACAACCGCTTCAGCAAGCCTTCTACAAACTGTTTCCTAATTTCCTGCTGGCTAATTTTCACATTTTGAACATTTTCCTTTGAACATGGACAGATCTCACACAGTGAACCTTCAAAGTCACCTTAAAAGATAAATAAAAGTCCCTCCACTCGGAAAAAGGAAATCTCTTTTTGATAACTGCTTTGTAAATACGAATTTAACATTTTTTTCTTCTTTTTTTTTTAAATGTAACGCTTTTTCCTAAAATTGATGTTTTTTCCATTTTTAAACATGACTGATTAAAGTTATGTCCACCCGTCATCGCTCTCCTCTGGGCTTTAGTTCATCTCCTGAAGCGCTTGGCTGTGTATTGATATAATCGGCGCGTTCCAGCCTAACAATGTAATCAGTTCCAGCCTCTGTTCCAGACTGTGTCAGTGTCATTATTTATCTAAGTGAGTAGTTACAGAGCCCGAAAAACATCACTGAGACTGTTTTTGCAGAGAAAAATGAAATAATGATAATAAAAAATCTGCATGGATGTGAATCCCAATGCTTATTTTCATGTTCTCTGCGTAGTTAGGACACGGGAAAAGAGTTTTATATTTTGAGTGAGGGCGTTAACACTTTGAGGCTCATGGGATTTTGGTCCGCTCTTTTTCTGGCCTGGATCCACAGTCTTCTGCTCTTGGCAGCAGGTTGTGATCCCCTTGGAATTTTTAACAATCTCCATCCATCTTTTTAGGCCATTGGTAAAGTTTACCAGCTGGTTACGTCTGTTTTCTCTGCGTAAACAAACTGGGTTGAGTGCAGCGTTCTGCCTCCTAGTTGTGTGCTGTTTACTCAAAAGGAGTCAGTATCACAGAGTAAACCGCTGTTTAGAGTAAACTTAGAAATAAAAAAGAATAAGACCCACGTGCACACACAGACTGAAAGGAATCCGAGAGGCTGTTCCCTGTGGCCCATGGAACTCCAAGGTGTTTGTAACTGTCCTGATCTGCCATGTTGCCTTCTTGTAACTGAACGCCTTTAGTTCTGATTATCTCTTTGAAATTATCTAGTCCAAGTTCCATCCGCATTTGACTGTTGTTGATTATAAATTCATAAACTCACCATAATTGCTGGTCCCATGTCTTTTGACTGAATTTAGTTCTAAAAGACACAGAAAGACGGTGTAACTTGTAGAATTGTTTCAGAGAAATCGGACTAGAATACCCACGATGAGGCACCATCTGAGATTAAGATTAGGCCTGTCTGAACAGATTTTCCCATCATTTTTTGACTAATTTTGGCTGTCAATACACATTCAAATAATGGCCTGGACCACCAGACATGATATGATCCATTTCCATACTCCACTCTATGAAGTTTTTAGTTAAGATATTTCCCCATTTTTTTACCTCCTTATATCACAAAGCATGGTACCCTCTTCTCAGACATGTTTTAGTCTTATTAGTGCCTGACATCTCAAATCTCCCATTTTTAAGTAAGATCATTGAAAAAGCGTTTTTTTCAACAGCTTAATTACTTCTTAACACAAAGTAACTGCTATGATACCTTCCAGTCAGGCTTTAGACAGCACCACAGTACTGAGACTGCTCTGTCCAAAGTGTTTAATGACATATGTCTGAAAACAGACGGTGGAAAAATGTCAGTCCTACTTTTACTGGATCTCAGTGCTGCTTTTGATACAGTTGACCACAATATATTACTCAAACGACTGGAGAACTGGGCGGGTCTTTTCGGAACTGTACTAAACTGGTTCAAAACATACTTAGAGAACAGGAAGTACTTTGTGTCAATAGGTAACTTTACATCTGAGCAGACAAGAATCACATGTGGAGTTCCCCAAGGTTCCATCCTGGGACCTCTTCTGTTTAACATCTACATGTTCCCACTGGCACAGATTATAAAAAACAACAAAATAAACTACCATAGCTATGCAGATGACATGCAGATATATATTACAATGTCACCAGGAGACCGAGGCCCTGTACAGGCCCTTAAATGCATTGAGGAGATTAATGACTGGATGTGCCACAACTTTCTCCAGCTAAACAAAAACAAAACTGTGGTAATTGTCTTTGGAGCCAAAGAGAAACGATTGCAGGTCACCACAGCGCTTCAATGTATACACCTAAAAACTACCAACCAGGCCAGAAATCGGGGTGTAGTGATGGACTCAGAGCTAAATTTGGAAAAACACTTTAAGGCAATAACAAAGTCAGCCTACTATCACCTTAAGAATATATCAAGGTTAAAAGATCTGATGTCTCAGCAGGACCTGGAAAAACTAGTCCATGCGTTCATCTTTAGTAGGCTTGATTATTGTAACAGCATCTTTACAGGTCTACCTAAAAAGTCAGTTAGACAACTGCAGCTCATCCAGAACTCAGCTGCTCGAGTCCTCACTAAGACCACATCAAAAGTCCACATCAGTCCAGCTCTGAAGTCTTTACACTGGCTGCCTGTCCATCAGAGGATAGACTTTGAAGTTCTGATGCTGGTCTATAAAGCTCCAAATGGTCTAGGACCAAAATACATCAGTGACCTCCTGACCCAGTATGAACCTCCCAGACCCCTCAGGTCATCTGGATCCGTTTTTTTTATCAGTTCCCAGAGTCAGAACCAGACATGGAGAAGCTGCATTCAGCTTCTCTGCTCCACATGTCTGGAACAAACTCTCAGAAAGCCTCAGATCAGCTGAAACACTGTATTTAAGTGTATTTAAGTCCAGGTTGAAGACATTTTAACTACTGATTTTATCTTTCATGTATATATAATTTTATTACATTTTTATTCAATCTTATCTTTATTGTTCTGATTTGATCTATTGTTCTTATTTCTTTCTTTTTGTTTAAATTTGAAATCATGCTTTTTATTTCTACTGTTTTAATGTCTCTGTTAAGCACTTTGAATCACCTTGTCGTTGAATTGTGCTATAGAAATAAACTTGCCTTGCCTTGCCTTGATAACTGCCAGTTTGTGTGGTTGAGAAAGAGACCTGGGCAGAAAGCAAATAATTTTGTATGATCTTTTATGTGAGTGTGCACATCTGGACAGGACAGACATGGAGAGAGTAGAGAGCCGTCACAAAGGATTCAGACGAGTCTTCCAGTGTTACTTAGAGAGTTGGAGATACGGACTGGATGGTATGGGAGGTGTTGGCTTTTCTCAGCACAGTTAATAAACTTGTAATGCTGATAATCTGCAGCCTGTCATGTCATGGATTGGAGGTGGGTTTAGTTGTCAAAGGAATTAAGGGTAGGAGGATGGATGAACCAGCACAAGGACAGGTGGTTGGAGTGAGAAAAGGGATTTCAGCTGTTTACTGGTTTCCAGAAATGTCAGTGATTTATTGTATGAGTCTCGATTATGTAACGCTGAATGCCGCAGGAACTAACTGGATACTGATGGGAGGTTTTTTGAGTTTTTTTTTTTTTTACCGCTTGTGCCTCCATTAGTGTTTTAGATCACCTATCTTGTGCACCTGCTGGAAAGCAAATTATCTGTCAGGTTTGATCTTCCTTAGCTAAATGAATTAATGTCCAGTGTCATTACCAATAACCACTCATAAAACCTGACCAGTCAAACTGACACTGATAATGATATTAAAAAAGCTGAAATAGATTTGTGATCTGCATAGATGGATTATTATTATTATTTATTTATTTATTTATATTAATGTAGGGAATCCAGGGAAAATAGAATTCATTATCATTTTCTGACATAGTTATTGAAATAACATGAGCTTAAACCATCTCTGTCTTCAGATAAAAACCTCTCAGCATAGACAAGGACATGTTGTTTGTATCACTGTGTGCTGTGAAGCTCCCCAAAGGCAAGCTGTCCTCCCTGATAACTAGTCTTATGAATAAAAATATTGTTATAAAGTGTAACCACATCGCATCTCTTTTTATCAGTGGGATAAGGCTTCTCCATCCTGTTGCAAGGCTGTTTGATTTGATGTCATTGGCTCACTGTCAGAGAAGGAGCATATTTAGTCAGCTTTTGCTCTTGGAGTGTTGCATTAATGACAAACCAATTGTACCATTTTAGGTGCTACAAAAACAAACGAAGCTCAGAATGTCCTCTCAGGATTGTGTCTGTAGGTTGGAAACATCTGTGTGAAACAGAAACAGATGAAGCTAGAGGTTTAAAAGCTGGCCTGAAGCACATTACACTCACTACATTACACTACACCACAGTACTGTACAGTAGAACAAGGACTGACATAGGATAGAATTGGTAAAGTGCAGGAGGCTAAATAGAGAAGTCAGAAAAGGTCAGAGGTTACTTCATCTCAGCTCAGCTCACATCACTTGTGTAAGTGAAAGGCTCTGCTCTGTTTACTATCTGAAACACACACACACAGCCTGTTGAGAGTATTGTAGAGCTTTTTGAATTGTCCCATCATTTCACAACAGTTTTCTAAGAGACAGATGTATTTCCTATTTTCAAAAAAAAACTTTATGCACTCGCAGAAGAACTTTAACTTTATAATCTCAGTATTTACCTGCAGTCAATAAACCTCTTTAGACTAAATTCATGATACATTTTTAACACCATGCGTTGCCCTGAGCAGCATAACTCTGTGAAAGCTCACAGAATATGTTAAAAAAAACGGTCCTGCTTTTAGCAAACTGTTGATGTATAAACTTGACTCCAAATAAGTTTCTCAAAGTCTATTTTGCACATGTGAAGATTGAACAAAAGCAATCTGTCTGCGGATTGTTTGTCGGTCACAGTTGGCCCACATGTTGTCAAAGGAGACATGTATTGATGCCCTGAAATCAAATGTCCGTTACGTCAAAGCTTATGCATTTTGAGATCGGCGGCACAGCTTTGTGCTGCCATGCAAATGTAAAATTGAACACAAATTACACTCAATATATATTTTAGTTTTTTCTAAGATACTTAGATTTCCCTCGTCTGACATGTGGACAGTGGCTACTGATCCCTCTTAAACACAGTCGCCTCACATGTTATGCATTGAACTAGCCCAGGTTGGTAAAATGGTCCAATGAGAAGTGGTGGACACACAAAGAATGTAAATATTCTGCCATGCTGCCTCGCGTATCTTGCATTTGTATGGTGCATCGCTTGTGTCTGTCCCCAGAAATCAATGTTACGCATCTGCATGCTGCAATATGTAGGGGGGAGTGTAGAGCTTGTTTTTAATGCTTTGATGTTTTTCAGTTTCTCTCATTGGCAGAACGACTGATACATACTTGCAAATGTCGCTTGGTGCTTGGTTTAGGGGCCTCAAATATCGTCTACGATATTGCCGCTGTCGCTTTCTCTATCACGATCGTAAAATCAACAAAATGCTAACCTCTTGAGTAGACACCATGTTTACCGTTGACCAGGGTGCTTGTTAACGTCTTTTTAATCCGGGTTAATCAAGTGTGCCCCCTTGCGGAATCCTCCGGTAACAAGAATACTACATAGGCAAGTATGTGAGCAGTTCCACGAAGAACGGAGACGGTTGCTTACCCGTGAGGTGAAACAGCAAGTGTGTTTCCAGCCTTACAGGGTTTGGCTAAGTGCTGTTGCCCTTCAAAGTAAAGCCACTGGACGCTTACATCCTCTGAGGCTAGGGTCAGAGTGACAGCGGGTGCAGATGACATTAGAACGGTTTGCTTTTGAAGCTTGCCTCATGATCGTAGCCTCTTTCTACTGAGCCCCCGAGGGGACACGGGAAAAAAAGGGAAGGACTTTTGCGAGATCTCGAGAAACTTTCTCGTGTTTCACAAGATCATATGAGATCTCGCGAGGTCGCTTTTAGGACATTGTACATCCGGGTCAGTTGAGCCCATAGGAACGAAAACAAACACAGACACAAACATGGAGTGGGATAAATTTATTGGATTTTATTTTGAAATGGGCTTAAAATACAACGAGATAAAAACTGTGCTCAGCAGTAGACCCGGCTGTGTCTGCTCCCACTGACCCGGATCTACATTGTCCTAAATACGACCTTGCAAGATCATATGAGATCTTCGTGAGAAAGATCTCGAGAAAGTTTTGCGAGATCTCGCAAAAGTCCATCCTTTTTTCTTTTTTCTTTTCATCCATCATTTTTTCCCCCTTGGGGGCTCGATATATTTCTAACAGATGCTTGTAAGAAAAAAAATGTATGGTGGATCTTAGTGGGTGGTTGTTAAGCTGTGGATGGAGATAAAGGGTTGGATGGAGAGGGCAGATAATTCTAATCTGAGCCCCTGCTGTGATGTCTGAGCTGGCTACAAATGTAAACAGCTCACTGAAAAACATTTGAATTATGATGTTTCTGAAGTGCTGGTCATTCAGATACCCAAATATGTGCAAGCATAGAAAAAGGTTTTGTTTTTTCCCCCGTAATGTGTCCCCTTTAAAACTATGTGTTTTATGTTGATATTACACCATCACGTTATTCTTTCTCTTTTTTATTCCCGCCAACTTCAGCTGTCCCTGTTGTACCTCGAGGCCATCGAGCCCAACAGCTTTCAAACAAGTATCTCACCTAATTAATCAAAAATGACTCGGGTCGGCCTCACTGTGACATCATTGTGAAACGGTAGTGATTGTGAAGATCTTTCATGCTGCTAGTTTCTAGATGTCTGTGCAGCATCCACATTTTCAAACTTCTGTGCCGCTGCATCCATGTTTCAAGACGTGTGTTGTCATGGCTACAACTTTGTTTTCTCTCAGTCAGCTTTATTGGCCAAATTTAGATAGATTTAATGAAATTCATTCAAAGTTTCCAGTGCCTTCGTGAGTGGCGAGACAGAGAGAGTTTTGAGGAGTGAGACAAAACAAATGATTGACATGGAGATGAAGGAGAAGAACGAAAAGAGAAAGTAAACAGACAGAACAGTTTGACTGACTCAGTCTACTTCAAATTCTTTTCCTTGTTCTTCACCTTCTTCACCCCCCTCTCCTGCTCCCCCTTCCTCTATCATGTTTGCAGGCAGAGGTAGTTGTTTTTGAAAACACACACACACACACTCGATGTCCTAATCAAAGCCAGGCTCTGCACATTGTGTCCCAGTTGAGCAGCTATTTTTATCTGCAGTGCTCTAACACAGGGATGGAATGGGTCAGATAGGCCAGGCTGACGAATCCATCAAGACCAGCAGATAAACAGTCTGCCTGCAGGACTGCCAGCACACACACACACACACACCTACACTGTTTAAGTAAACAAATAAGCCCAATCATCTGGATCAAAGATCCCTCTTTATCATGAATGCAAACTCATACACTGCAGCCCTTGTTCTCTTTCTGTCTTTTTATCTCACACTTGCTGATACAGACACACAGAAGTGCAGGTTCCAGTCTGCAGTAGGATGTGGTTTCATATCTTGATCACGCCAGTGTACTATTTTGGTATTCATATCTGTATTCCACTGTTTGTTCTAGCTATTTAATAACTGAATCCATGGCTCTCTACCTCTCATTTACAACTATCCTGTTCCCATTAGCCCCACTGTAAATCAGCCTTACACACTCATGATGCCGACACACAAGCACGCACAGATAGCGAGTGGTTAGAGATTCATGATTACTGCTTCGCCGTTGTGGCAGAAATCCAGTTTCTGGCTTGTTAGTTTGGGATTCAAGTGTTCTGGCTTGGACCCAATTAGTTTCTCTCCCTTCTTCCCTCTCTATCCACTTACTTTGTTGTCATGACGGAGTGCTGGATGTCCGCAGCTTTGCACGTACTGGAAATCATCACAAACCACAACATGCTCAGTACATTCAAACACAACCATGATGTCGAATCATTTCTTCTGCACACACTAAATGTCCGGGTCAGAGTATCTGTGGGCGCAAAGAAAATCGATAGAAACCTGCAGAATGAATAATGAAATAAAAATGAGTAACTGTCAGTTGATAATAATAACTTTGTTGTTGATTACTACTTAGAAAGTAAATGAGCTCCATGCAAAGTACGAGCAGGAAGGTTGATTCATTTCTGAAAACCATTCATGCCTTTCTGACATCAGAACTGGTATTGAACAAGCTCTGATCATTTTTAATCTTTCTGTAAACCGACAACCCAGGAACCATCCCGTCATGAAGGGATAATCCAGATTTGTGGAGGTGAGAATATGTCAGCATTTATACTTTTAACTTAAGCTATTTATGGTGCTTTTTTAAGATGTTCAACCATGTGCACCACCACTACGAATACCTCCTTCTCTATGATGGTTTGTCACTCACTCCTCCAAGCGTTGTAGTTCAAGGTAGACCTTTGCTCCTTCTAACATGGTCCAACAGGGAGACGCTACAAGAATAAGTTCTGATGGGAGAAAGGGCAGCGCTCCTGCCTCCTATACTCATTTCTTGCGAATTATTTCCTAAATTAAGTCAGTCTTACCCCATTTGCTCAAATTAGTCCAACTTGAATGTCTTTCAAGCAAACCAGACCATCTTGATTTATAACTGGAGGTACATCTCACTCCATAGCTCAGTTAAATAAATTAGTAAAATACACATGAGCTTTCTGTCTTGGTTCTCTTTAACGAGTCATGCTAATTTTATCAGTAAGCAAAATGATTGTGATTTCATTTACTGTAAGGAAAAAAAGGCAACTTTAAGAAGACCCCACACTTCACATTTCAGCAGAGTTCGCCTTCGTCCCAGCAGGCTCTCTGAATTTTTCCACCTCCGTTTGCCAGCTAGACTAATTCTCATCCGTTTCACTCGCTTTCTTCTGTGTCTCCTTCTCTCTCACACATAGCCAATACAAAACAGTAACACATGCGTTCGCAAACACAGGTTTTTTTTTAGCATCCATATGTGCTTAACATAAACATGCAGCCTCAATCATTCATCGCACAGCTCTGTTCTCCATCCACATACATATGCAGTCATAAACCGCTCACAGGGCCATATGATAGTAATTTGTCAGTATGGAGAAGCAGGGGGCTCAGCTGGAGCTCGTGCTGAAGTGGAAGAAGAGTCTGCAATCCAGTTTATTGGCATGGAACAAGATGTCACCTCTTGACTCACCTTCTTTCAGTCTCATTATGGAATGCATACCATATAAACTCGCTGCTGCTATATTTTTACCTTTATTGTTTATCTAGAGAGAGAAAAGATCCGTGAAGTAACATGATGGATTATTTTCATTGCGATTAAAAGATCCTTTATTCTTTACATAAGTAAAGTAAGTAAGTGGGACTTATGATTGGTATTACTGTGGCTATATGACATTTTTGTCACCGAGGTAAGGAAGAAAAACTCCAGTGAGCTGGAAATACCGTGCCTTTCATATATCTCCCTGTAAAGTTGTTTTGGCTCACTGTGATGTGCTGTTGGACATTAGTATACGCTGAGTGGGTCTGAAAAACTCTCAGCTCAGAGAAAAAATAATAATGTTCTCATCTGTATTCGATACATCCTTATTATAATCATTATTTATGAAAAAGATTGTGTTACATAAGGCTATACTTCATCTCAGTCCTGGTTATTGGTGCACAATGTCAAAGTGAACTTAAACTGATGTTTTGTTTTTAAAAGGAAAATGCAAAGAGGAACTGTAAAGAAAAAAAAATCAAAAAATCAAAAATGGAATAAAGAAGCAAGAAAAAGTCAAGCTGGTTGCTAAGCAACAACTTAAGGAAGGAAGTATTGTGAGACACACCAACAGTTTTTCCTTCCTGTGAGAAGTTTGGGAAGTGGTCCGTAGTGCCACAACCAAACAGAAAGTTAAGGGATGATGATGATGATGATGATGATGATGTTACGGTCGTGATGAAGACACGGAAGCTGTTACTGACAGCAAGGAATGTAGTTTAACTCAATATCAGGTCAGAAACAACAGTTGGAAAATGTTGGCTGTATATGACAATATGATAACTTGGTTTTCTTTGTGATACTTATTATCTGTTAGTTTGATGCCTGGATGCAACGCACAGTAGTCAGGTAGAGGCAGTGCAGCCACCCACCCTCACCTCAGCTGTGAAATCTGCCTGTCAGCATGTATGCATTGATCAAACAGATGAGTCAGTGGAGTTCTCATGACTTTTTGATTCTGAAGGGAAGTTTACAGTTTGAAATGGCTCTGATCAACATTTAATGATCACATGAGAATCAGATGAAACGGTGCAGGCGGTTTGGAGAAACAGCAACACCAATGGACAGAATGTGTTTCTGTATCCTCACCATCATAGCAACGTTTCCTGTCTTTTAACTTCAGGTACGTAACCTGTGCTACATGGTGACACGGAGGGAGAAAATGAAGCACACCCTGTGTGACCTCCAGGAGAAGATCTTCCACCTGCAGATCCAATTACTGGAAGAGGACATGGCTGGAGGTAAGAGAGACATAATACAAGTGTGTGTCTGTAATGCAGCCATCCAAACAGGGATGTTTCACCCACTCAACAACACCAGAGCCAAGGCCGCCGACTCACACTCTTTCAACCCCCTCCAAAAAAAGAACTATTTGGAACGCTCAAGTGTATAACGGTTACGTCCAAATCCTTGTTGGCTGAGTGTTGTGGGTGGACAGTTTTGGAAATGGCCCGTCATCATTTTTGCACAGCAGGTCACACTTGACACTTGCACAGCAGAGGCCACTGAATAATGGTTCAGCGACATATTGTGACACACACCATCCACACAAATGCAGCTCGATTTTCATTCTGCTTCACACACATGACTGACCTTCATGCATTTTGTGCTTTCAATCGAAAGCAGGAAGGATGAGGAATCGACTGTAAAGTTTCTGCTACCGTGTCAGTAAAATATCTGCTCAGAGTCTTCGCAGGTTCACCAGGTTATGAGGAGTTTTTGTTTTTCAACTGTTTTTGCCAACTCAGTTTCTGCTTAATGTAAATTCCCCCAAATAACTCCACACCCTGTGACACCAGTCCAGACGTTGGTGAAACTGAACCGTCTGAACACTTAAGACCAGTCTGGGATCAACATATCAGGTCAGTAGTTCAGCAATATAAACAGAAACCAGAGCACAAAAAGTAATAAAATATTCAAGATCTGTCCAGAAACTGATGTAAGGCGGCAACGACACCTCGTATACTTTTTTTTCTTTACTAGAAAAGAAAGGCAACCATCGAGTTATCAAAATAAGAGGGTGAAAATCTGATTTACCATAAATTCCAGACTATAGCGCACACCTGAATATATGCCGCTCCCTCTCATTTTAAAAAGAAAATCCATTTTATGCTTGTATAAACCGCACCGGATCATAAGCTGTAGATATTTACACAGAAAGATGTTACATGTGAGGATTTTTAAACTTTTAATTTAATGCATATGATAACATAAATAAATACATGCTGCAAATGCTTTTTTTCTGAACAGTGCCTGTAACATCAATAGTTTTAACTTAAACACCAATCAGTAACACACAAATAGTGGCGTAAATGCTTTTTTTTCTAACAGTGCCTGTAACATCGATGGTTTTAACTTAAACACCTATCCATAACGGACAAATACGTGGCGTAAATGCTTTTTTTTTCAAACAGTGCCTGTAACACGGCTGGTAACAAGAAAAAAAGAAAAAACATACATTAGCCGCACCAAATTATAAGCCGCGGTGCTCAAAGCCTGGGAAAAAAATAGCAGCTTATCGGCCGGAATTTACGGTATTTTAAATTTTTTTAATCAAGCTGAGGAATAAATCAAATAAAACAGCTCAAGTTTCATTGAACATAACATCTTTTGAAGCTCTGTAAGTTGTTGTCAAGGAGAAATAAGTTGATTTAGATGATCCAGATGTTCATCATATCCAGAATATTATAGGTACATTAAATGAGATCTTTTCTTTAACAGATCTGAACCATATCAAACATTGTAGCCTTTAGTCTACAAATAAGAAAAGAGTTGCAATTGCAATACTTTGTTTTTCACAAAGTAATTAAGGTAATGATTTAATTTATTTTGAGTTCATCTGCCTTGTCTTGGAGGTACATAGTACTGTGTGCAGGCTTTAGGCACAACTTTAGAAAAATAATGCAACAAATTGTTTTCACCACTTTGCTTCAGACAAAACAGATTGAATGGAAGACAAGAAAATATATATATATATATATATATATATATATTTGGTGTCGTCCCTTCTAACTAGAAGCTGTGTCCAAGATACAGTCTTTAAACAGTTTAAACTCCCTGGACAGGTAGGTTTCTCTTGGCTCTCTTCTTCTCTGGTTTTAGTGTTCTTCTTGCTTCTTCTGGTAATCCCAGCTTGACTCCACATTGTTGGGATCAATGCTCTGTGGGTGCCAGACCATCTGGTGCAAGACTCCTTGTCCTGATGGCACCGTATGACGGACAAGAATGTAAACTACCAAAAACGGTCACATGGATGTCAGCTGAATGAAGCAAGACGGAACAGTTCCTGAATCTGATCATTAAAGTTTCGGATCGCGTTGAACAACAAGTCCAAAATTCTCACATCTTCATTAGCTGCCAGATTTCCCAGCTGTTGTTGGTGCTGCACGATGGCTGTGATTTGCACGATGTGAAGCCTTTTTAGTTTAGAATCGTGACCTGCACATGACATGGCCATGACAGTGAGAGCTTGTTGTCATGGTAATACCAGTAGTGTCTTGCTGGCATGTTAATGAAACGTCTATTAGTCTGCTCTTGTGGCTGTGTTATGGTGTGGGTGTGTGTATCGGTGTGCGTGGGTGAGTGTGTGTGTGTGTGTGTGTGTGTGTGTGTGTGGGGGGGGGGGGGGGGGGGGGGGGGGGACTCAAAATTGCATGGGTCTTCATTCTCGGGGAATGCAACACACACTGTAGGCACTCGGTAAATCGAATGTGAACACTTTCACTACCTATTGTGTGTTTCCTGTAAGCACACTTTTAGAAACGTGTATACACACACACACACACACACACACACACACACACACACACACACACACACACACACACACACAGTGCAGGGCTGCTGACTCAGCAGACTGCTGTCGTCAGGTACCAGGAGCTGTGCTGCTGGCACTAAACAGCCATATCTATTCACAGTGCCGCACAAGTTAGATTAGAGAGGGTAGTCGTGTGTGTGTGTGTGTGTGTGTGTGTGTGTGTGTGTGTGTGTGTGTGTGTGTGTGAGGCGAAGCAGCAGAGAGTGAAGGATGAGGTTGTCTGCCATAATGATTTGTCGTGTCCCTCACTATCTCTCTCTTCAGTTTTCCACTCTGTTTCTCTCTGTCCTCTTCTTTAATCATTTTTCTCCTCCATCTGTTGCTCTTACTTCATCTCATTTGCTGTGTCCTCAGTCTTTTTTTCTCTCAGCCATTTAATTTTGGTTGTCCTACCTGACGTCCTATTTCAGACAGTTTTTGTCAGTTGGTGTGTTCTTTCACACAGACTGATTTTGCCATAATGTGGGACACGAAAGTGAGAATTAAACCAGTGCTTAGTTGCTGCTTCTTTATTCAGATGTCACCATCAAACTGCTCAGATGCTTATATCGGTCAAAGCAGAGTGATGTTAGAAATATGACAAATAAATGATATGTAATAGTTCAACTGAGCAGTTTTTCCAGTCGATCGGAAACGGGTGTGTCGGTCTTGTTTTTCACTCCTTCATTATATTGCCTCTCAACTAAAAAATAGTTAAAATTGGACCAGCACCCGTTCTGGACTTCACAGAAGCGTTTCTACCTATAACATTTCCATTTCCAGAGCTGCTGATGAGTTTTCCCACCATGCCATCCTTCTCCTCTGTAACTCCCTGTGAACTTGTTTCCATGTGGAAAATTCTCACATCTCTCCCCTTACTTGCCTAAATCAGAAGCACCAACCACTGTCCACCCGACTGTCTCTCATAGTGCTTCATCTATCATCCACACTCTGTCAGCCAGCCAGTCTGTCTGACTGTCATGTAGGGGGCTGCATGAGTCATGCTATGTGAATACACTGCATTGTACTATCAAGTTAGACAGGTGGGTAAAAAAAAACCTCCCGTAGTCCCATCTCCAGATAGACAATCTACATGATTTAACTAAAAAGTATAATACTGCAACCAGAATATTGTTATGGTTATTGTTGTTTATGTATCACACACACACACACAAACACACACACACACACATGTTAATCATAATAAAATATACATAGCTCTAATAAAAGATCAGCAAAATGCTTCAAAACATCACCGAGGCCAAATGAATATATTAAATATCATCAAGTCTTTAGTCTAAAAAAATGTCTTAACTTCAAACATGTTTTATATCACTGTTTTCTAAAACTTCAGGCTTCTAACTGCTGAATTTGCTCGATTATAGATGTTAATAAATGAAAATAATGGATCTGGAGTACTGTGTGGCTATGAATCTGTTGCTACGGCAGTTGCTGAATATACTGTAGAAGATGGAATAGGAATTTTATTTTGGATGGTCAATATCTAAGTTAGACCAAAATGACTTTTTATGATGGGTGAAAACATGACTGTGCTGAGTGATTTACACGATGTGAAAATCACATCGTGTAAATCCATGACACCAATGTTTACATCCCAGCGTTTCCACTGTGTGATGGTCTGTGGGAGTTGTGGACTACAGACCTGCCTGCAGTCCTGACCTGTCCCCAAAAGAGCATGTGTGAACATTTTTTCACAGGAGGAGTGTGACAAAATTACACCTGAAACACTCCATCACTCGATATCCTTGGAGCCGGAACATCTCAAGTGTTTCGAGACGAAAAAAAAAGCTTTGCTGTGTTGCAGGATGCAAACTTTTTCACATTTAGGGTTGTGGTGTTCTTTCTTTACATGGATCATATTCACCCTATGACGCTGGTTTCTCAGAAGTTTTGCAAGATAAACAACCATGAGACAATTAATTTTGCTTCGAGTTATTCGTTTTGTGGTCTATATTTGCAGTCCTGGCAGCTATTGGCTGGTTTCAGGTGTGATAACTGTCAACAATCGCTGCTCCTACAAAACCAATGATATCGGAAAGGAAGAACAACACTGAAGGCTCTTTTAAATAAAACTAAAAAATAATCTAGCACCTCTGGTGGTCCTTTGTTGATCTGATTGATTAGATAGAATCTGCATATTATTTTATTTTATTCCGTTAGTCTGAGAATAAAACCGTCTTTCGAAATGTATGTAGACATGAAATTTTTACTCAGGTTTCTCAAAATCAGACTAACTCATCCTCATGATGCAGTTGTAAATCAGTTGCCATCGGCTGACTTGTTGGTCACTTGTTTTAATCTGTGACATAACAGGTCACCCCCAGAAAAAGCGCAGTACTAATGAGCTTAAAGGGGGCATATCAGCAGTTTCATAGCAGAGTCAGACATACAATAAATTGATCCCCCTTGCTTGTGTAGACGAACAAGAACAGTAGTCCTATTAAATGGACGAATAGAGAGACAATCATAGTTAAACTTAACTGTGCGATGATGATTCATACAGTCACCTCCAAGTTATTCTTTGCAAATCCTGTCCTCGATTTCTCAGGTTGTTCTGTGTAATAAACCATCGGAAAGGCTGGTTAATGCACACGAAAAAGCCTAAATGTGTGGGCTCTTTTTTTTAATACATGCAGAGACACATGGTGTTTTTGGTATTCAGAAAGAGCACTACATTTATATTCCAGCTCAGACCCAACCGTGACAAGCTGACAGCAGTTAGTATTGGCCTCTCTGATCTGCTTTCAGCAAGTGTGTGAGCGTGTATGTGTGTTAGAGTTTGTGAAGACAGAGAAAATAAGGACGGAGGAAGAGGTGGATGGGAAGGGACAAGAAAGTAATGAGAAGAAAGGAAGAGAGGAAGAAGAGAGGGAAACAGAGTGAGAGACGGTGAGAAAGAGTGAAGGTGGAGAGAGGGAAAAAAAACTTTCAGCAGCTAATGAGCTCAGGTAAGAAATGGGACACATTGACTATACACAGCGACTCAGGCTGCAGTTCACTGCACCTTGCAAGAGAGAAAATTAATCACACACTTCAAAAAGATGAGTCCCCTGCTGCTGTTGAACCTTCTGAACAGGAGAAGGAAGGAGATTTGGAGGGAAGGATCATGTTGCAGAGATGGAGTGAAAGGACAAGACAGAATGTAGAGACAAAGGAGGGAAGAAAAGCACAGACAAAAATAACATGTTGAAGGTTTCCACTGCTGATACCTGCAGGAGGAAACTTTCCACACATTCATGCACAACCTGTAGGCGTCCTTGAAAGCCCAGAGACAAGTCTTCCTTCTTTTCCAAGCTGTGCAACGTATGAAAGACAAGATCAGATTAGAGGGGGAGAAAAGGTAAAAATGTTGAAAAATGGTCCCTGGGAGATTACAGGATAAGATGGCGCCCCTGTAAAAACAGAAAAAATGAAAGAAATGACAATTTAGAAGGCGTGTAGAGAAGCGTTCCCTCTGGGAGATCCGTCAGAGATTCCCTGAAGTTAATGGGCTCTGCAATTTCAGGAACGGCTATAAAATAAATTGGAAAAAGCGGGCGAGACATCTGTTAGATTAACTGCAAAAACAGGAAGAAACAATTCACACTGTTACACAATACACCTCCAACCACATATCCTTGAACCAAGAGTTGGCAACCACTCCAAACGTTACATATGGATGAGCAAAAGAAAGATTGATGGGAAAAGCAGAAAGATGCCTCAGAAAGACTAAATGTGGGTTGAATGCTAACACGGACAAGTATTTTTTGTTTGACAGTTTAATGAACTTAGTTGGGATCTGTTTTTAATTTTAGTGTTTCAGGTTTAAAGAGGAAAAACAAAAGTGTCGTGGCCGTCGATGAAAGAGCTCACTCTGATTGGCTGCTGGGAGGCAGTGATGAAAGAAAGCTAATGCCTAATATGACAGGTCAAAGGCAAATTATTTCAATTCCCATCTTCTTTTGCTCTAATAAGTCGGGAAATTTTATCAAATTAAGCCGTTTCTACTGCGTGTAACTTTTAACAAGAACAAAATTTCAAGCGTCCTTGTAGCCATCTGTGCGTGGAGGTAGATCTAAAGCTGCTCATTTTTCACAGCCTTTACCCTCCCATCACATCTACACGATCGGCATGAGCACTGTGCGTTTCCCGAATGTCTTTGCATCTTTAATTCTTCCTTTTAAACTCACATTTTATTTCTGAAAAGCTGGCACAGCAAGAAACTTATTGAGACCGTGAATGAACATGAATGCATCAACAAAAGTGGCCACTTTAAACTTCCATCCCCTTCAGTGTATACACAGCACGTCTTCAAGAGCCAAGAAAAAGTCCAGTTGCCCTTATTCAAGCTCCTATGTCACACGAACACTTTGTACATACAAATGCTCTGTCTTTTGTGTTTCTTTCTTGCCTAATTTACAGTATTGTATTGTCATTGAAGTATAGTCTCACACTCTCCTCACAGCTCTCCCTTGCACAGACACACACACACACACACACACACACACACACACACACACACAGAGGGGCAGAGGGGTCGTCACAGTGTGAAATCTCTCTGTGGTTTCCCTCAGCTCCATTCATGCATGTCCTGCTCCTCCACGCCAAAGTAAGCATGAGGACAGCCCACTGCTGGATATGACAGCCACACTCGCACACAAAACACAGGCGTCTTTTCCTAGAACACACTGGGTGCAACAGAGCTGCTCTATTTCACAAATTTTTCCATTGAAATTAAGCAGACTTAGAGTAGTTGTACTAGATTCTGTGCAAAAATTCATGATTTCCTCACGATAAAGACGACAGACTTTTTATATCCCCAGACTGAATTAATCACGGTACACTTAGTTCCACTTTGGGTTTTATGCTGAAACATCTGGTGGTGAGGACAGCTGTTTCTACTAATACAGACTTAGGAGAGGACAAGAGATATGCATGAGCTACTTGCACGATTAAAAGGTGTGTAATGCATATATATATATATATATATATATATATATATATGTGTGTGTGTGTGTGTGTATTCTAAGCGTAGAAAGAGGAGGGAAGTTTGTAAATACTTTTAACAGGCAGTCACTTACAAACTGTAGCTGTCAGATCCTCCACGCTAACTAATTCACCGTACAACACACAAACAAATCAAATCAGCCTCTGCTTTATGAAACCCCACGATAGCTGCAGTGTCCCTGTTGGTCCCACCTGCTGCAGCGATGCATGCAAGCACACACACACTCTATATGTTATATACTCTCAGCAGCAGGAGAGTTGGTGAGGCATGTGGTCAGGACTGTTTGGGTAAACAGCAGGAGCCTGTTACAACAAGACATCGCAACAATAAGGGCTTCCTGTGTCAGAGAATGAGGGCGAAAGAGAAAAAGATCATCACTGTGCTCTGTATGTGAGACCCACTGGAGTTTGACTTCATGTGTCTGCATTGTTTCGTCGCACGCTGTGTGTGCAGACGTGTGTTAAGTGTGCATGTGTTGGTAGCTGTTCAATGTGGAGCTCAGCAAGTCAGTTATTTCCCCATCAACAGTACAGTCCTGTCAATATTAACAATGAAGCTGAAATGTAGCTTTAACTTAAGCTGTTAGCCACTTAATTAATTAATTAGAAGAAAATGAACACGCTGAGGTTTTGGATCGTTGCATTCTTTCAAGCAAACACGTGGGTACTGCCCTGCTTGGTGCACAATCCAACAACCAATAAATTGTCACATTGCATTGGAACTTGTAGCAGGCAGTTTTTAACGTGTGATGTTTTATAGACAAAGCAATTAACAGGTTAACTGAAAATGAGTTGCTTGTTGCAGCCACAGCTGAGTGACTGTAAAAACTTGACTGCATAGTAGCACCAGGCAGTCAGAGTATTCACTGTGCATATTGAGAAGTTAAGAATGTACATTGAAATGCTCTGTAGATCATTTGTTCTTTTTTTTAAACTTTAATTATATTTGTACCAGTTTTCATCATATTTTCTGTAAGACTGATATATAACTCTGTATCATACCATCAGGTGTTATTATCCTGCATCAGTGTTTGTTGTGTTACCCGTTTCTTTCGAAGCAGGAGACAGTGACCAAGGCCTCCTGTAGTGAGTGGACAGCTCTCAGCGGGGAGGTGCTCTGCAGGGCTCTGTTGTATGACATACAGTATGTGTCAGAACGCTCACCAACCTGAGGGCTAATACACATCTGAGCTGTGTTTTCTGTGCACGAGCAAGTCCTCCTGAAAGGTCGGCTTGACCGTTAGGTTTCCACGTTGTGTCACGCGCAAATTTGAAATGATTTTTAGATCAGGCAAGTTCCCACGGCCTGGTTTGGAGTGAATAAACCAGACTGCATATTGTTGTCACACGGTGGTGTTATAGGTTAATTTACGCATGACTGTAATAAACATGTAATGAATATATAAAATTATAATCTTGGCCACCTGTGACTGAAAGAGATCTTGAGTTTTCAGATGTATTTATTCATCATCTCAGCGAGCAGTAGCTGTATATCATCACTTAAGCAGCTCTGTTCAGTCTCATGCTGCCTATCATCACATATAGAAATGTAGACCAATTTACAGATAAGGGTTCTTTGGAGGTGAGTCACATTGGGCCACACTGATAAACAGCTTCCATCGGGTCTTAGTGCTGTTAAATCCAGCAACCACACCGTGTCACTGCAGCTGCATGGGAATAAAACTAATTACGGACTGAAAAAGTCTATCAACATTTTTCACAAAAATTATCACAAGGTTTTCTGACAGGGTAGTTGAAATAGTCCTCTCTGATGGACAATTTCAAAAAATGTCCAACTTGTTTTTTGGCATTCATGCAGGAAGAATCTTTTTTAAAGGTCATTTTATTTTTCAGGGTGAATTTTCTGGCTGTTTGGACTTGCTGACTCCAATGTTAATTTATTCATTTATACATGTATTTGTATGTTCCTTTTTTAAAAATATCTTTATTTCTTGTATGTACACATTTCTTTCTCATTTTAATTTCTTGTAATGCATTGTTTTTATCCACACTTTGGTTGCTATTCCTTATAGCTTTCGCTCTAGGCCAGTCAGGCTTGAGACACAGTCAAACGCCAGCCCCCAGTGCTCTAAGCCAATCAGATATGAGCGCAAGGTGTCTGCTTCCTCTTTATTAACTTTGTTTAATAAAAAGGCTACTTCATCTACTGCATGTTTCACATTAACTGTACCAGAATATGTTACAGTACACATTTGAGGGAAGAAATTAACAATACAATAACTGAATATTCTTTCATATTACAGAACTAGTAGTTTTTTACTTTGTTAGGAGCTTGTTTTATGAGTTGCTCATTGTAACCTCTCTCTGAGTGGTCAAATTCTTCTAAAAATAGATCTGCAAATTGCTCATTCTTCTCATCCTCGGCATTTGGCTAGATAGAAGATTATTATTCAGGCTTGGGTAAAAATGTGAAAGATATATTTATTTTGGTCGTCAGGTTTTTTTCACAGGTCTCTTCAAATTTATCATAACTTCATAAATTTGAAGATTCTTTTCATCTACAGTTCAAAGGAGTTAGTATGTGAAGTGCATGCTCAGCTAACTACGCAAACATATTTATGGGGAAATTCTTCCTCCTTCTATTGGTTGTGTCATTAAAGATTTTCCCTTTTTTTGCAAACAAGCGAGCTAAAAATTTAGGAGACTCACTCGTTACGACTGACTGTTCATTTTTTTAACTCCCCTTGTTCTAACTGTGCTCAGTGCGACGTCGTGATTTAAGGTGGTATTTTTCTACACCCCCAATTTGCACGTTAAAACCAGAGTATCTCACAGGACTTGATTTGAAGTTTATTTACTGGAATGCCCATGTCTTGGTGTAAACTGGAAATATTAAGCAAGCTAAAAATCAGGATCTCTGAACAGAAAAGTAATATTAAAAATAAGGATGAAAGATCCCCAGTAGCTGGATATTTCCAAACAGTTGGCCATGGTGTTTGCTCCTTGAAACTGACAGAAATGATGACATTGCAAATACAAGTTGACGCTGTGATGAACTGGCGACCTGCCCAGCGTGTACCCCACTTCTAGCCCGGTGGCAGCTGGGATGGATGGATCGATTAATCATCATGAACTATGTATACAATCCAGAATCAATCATAGATGTCAACAAATAATCGAAAACAAAACAGCATTAAACTTCTTAAAATTCACAGCATTTGGTGAAATTACACTGAGTGAAAAGGCAACAAAAAACAACGACGACTCAGATGTCACCCAAAAAGAAGTAGCTCCTCATGTTCAGAGGCATCTTCCAGCTAAATCAACCTTTAATTGAGATAATCAACTAAATCCCTAACCTGAGCCTGTCCCCTGTGTCTCCCTGCAGATAAGGGAGAAAAGAGGAAGCAGAATGGAGTGAAGGATAAAGGGAAGGAGAGAAGGAAGAATAGTCCTGAGAAGAAAAAGGAGAGATGGAAGTCAGAGAACGGCTCCCTGCTTAAAGAGCTAGGTACTGTGTGTGTGTGTGTGTGTGTGTGTGTGTGTGTGCATGTACTCCCTGCAGTGTTTGCAGTGTTCCCAAATGATCAAAAGCTCCTCATTCCTTGAACGCATGCTTGTGTGTGTCTGTTTTCTTCTCAATGTTGCAGTGCATTAGTAGCCTTGATGCATTGCTAACATATTCACTAATTTAATCTCACGAGCACATAATGCAAAAACAACACACAGAGATGATACCACAACTGTTTAGTCACTGATGGGACCTTCTACCATTGTTAGCATCCTTTACATGCTGTTTGTTATTGCTTTTACTTCTTTCACCAACATAATGCCTTCACCATCCACACTATCTTGCATTCTCAGTTATTGCTATAGCTCCAGCAAATCGACCACAGCTTCAATCTTGTGAGAGTGTATCATCAGTCACAGTCACATTCCTCTCTCAGATTTTCTGCTCATAAATCACCTTGTTTTAACCTGTGGACATAAAGTAGATTTTCACCTATATAAAGTACAACATCATTAGGTTTACTGAGACGAAGGGAAGCTTTTGAATTTCCAGATGCATTACTTCACAAGGTTCTTTCAGAACTACGTGTAGTGTTTGATTTAAAAACAAATAGACTTTACTATTACAAACAGTAGCTGAATTTGTCCCTATGGTGAATTTAAGATGTGATACTGAACTGGAGGTACTTTGAATTAGTGTTTCTCTGTATTTTTCAAACATATGTAGTGTGTGTGTGTATAGATATGAAAAAGTTTCCAAAAAAAGCGTCTTTGTGCTGCATGTTGTCTGAACCAGGACCTTGCGTCAGCTTGTTGCTCCCATTGCAGAGAGTGAATGTGTCCATGAGCTACCAGTTTAAAACACATCAGTCCAAACAGCTGAAGTTTGCACCATTTCAAGAAGCATTCTTATTTTTTTTCCTGTGTTTTCCTAAAATGCACAAGCACTTGTCCACACCTCTGTGTACTTCATCCTCACAGACTTCTGATGAACCAGTAAACCCATTAAGATTTTGTTCATGCACAAATTGAATTTGGACAATCTCTGTGGAGCGAAAACCTTGCGCACCCCCTGAACCGCTGTTTTACATTTTCTGTGTTACCCATGTGTAATGAGCTTTACACCTAAGATACGACCCCGACAGTCAGTCATTCAGCACGCTGCAATAAAGTGACTGCGATCTGACGTGTTGATAGAAAGCAAGTAGTTTTAAAACCGATTATTTTCATCTAAAAAGCAAAATCATGGGACGTTCACAATGATGTCGAGTTACTCTACTTCTAATTCTAAATGTGTTGTGCTCAGTAATATGTCAGTGTTACGTGATTTATTTGCATGCCTGTATATGAGCGTGGGACTCACTGCTATAAGTGATGTCATCCTTTCATGCTGTTATAGCTACAGGCTTGTCTCTTAGGAAGTAGCGGTAGTTTCTGGACAGGTTCTGTTTAAACATGCTGCTTTGTGACCGGTGTCACAGTGAAAGAACAAGTTTACCTGTGGGTTGAGATTGGGAGACCAGGTGCGTAAGAACGAGGCTCAGCAGCTCACCAACCTGCGACGCAGTTTTAAAAAACCGCAGCAGCAGTGGTCGTTGAGGGAAACAAGGGCAGAGGATAATGTATAAAGAAATATCAAACAGCAGTCAGCACAGAGACCACCCAGGAAACCGTGGCTCTGTCAGTGGACAGGTTTTTTTCTTTTTATTGGCCATTGATATTTACTGCCTCTAATGCATTTTGCTTGCTAAACCATGAAATGATTCAACAAAAGTCAGTGTCTGAGGCACAAAATGCAAGCTGCAGCTGGTTTCTTTTAAACTAAAGCTTCATAGAAGGATACTGGCTTTGTGTACATTGATCTTTAGTCATACAGGATTCTGACATGTCTGTTATGATGCCTGCACTGAATTTTATTCAGCAGCATATCTTCATTTTGGCTTCGTTATAGGCTCATGGCAGTCAAAATGTCTGCACTTAAACAGCTAAACCTTTACCATTACAGGTCATTTACACTTGATTGAATTTGCTTCTCCCTTTTTAGGACAAGCAAGTGCACTTTGTAGTTTACTGTGACGGGCCGTTACCTATTCATGTTTGTTTGTGATTGGTACTTTATGTGAATAGCTGCTCACCTTTTGTGTGCTGTGATGTGCAATTCCATCTATACGTTTGACCGTGTGCTTCCTTTATTGTCCCTGTTGGTTGTGCATGTGAACATCTTGTACAATTATGCGATTGCTCACCGTTGCTGTGTGTTAATATCACATCCACCCACTCTGGGACTGAGAGCCTGTTAGCTGATGTTTACAATGATGCTGTATGTTGTGGACGGGTAAGTTATAGGGCGGATACATTCGTGTAAGTAGTCCCACAATCAAAATACAGAGGTTTCTGGCTCTGTGTTTGGCAAACACATGGTAGTTTTCACTCCTAGTGACCCAATAGTCTAACTGCTAGATAGAAGAAGGGAGCCACTCTGCTTGTTTTCTTCATTAGAGACGAGGTTGGGTGGGTAATAGCTGTCAATTATGTGGATTCCTCTCTATTTAGAATCATTACAACTACATATGATGCTCAGAGGACAGATGTTAAATAGAGCTTATATGTATGCAGATATATGATAGATATTCATCTGGCCACCCTATGAGAGTGAGCAGAAAGAGGCTCAGTGTCTTGCTTGAGGGGAGTTGAGCAACATTTGATTGACAGAGTGGCAGCTGTGATGATTGATTTTTAAAGCTTTTACATTGTCAACAAGAGACAAGCCACCTGTCTGGCTGTTTAGGAGAAAATTAACATTTCAATGCGCTGGCATCCTCATAAAAGTCTAAAAGATACTCTTCTCTGAAGCACTTGATTCATCACAAAGCAGCAGAAGGGGTTTGTTTGGTTGTTTTTCCATTAAGACGAAGCTTGGAGAAGAACATTTATGTAGCTTGAGTTTTTCAGGAAACAATCCAGGTTTGTGGTGGAAATTTGTTGACTGATGTGTTAAATCAAGGGAGAAGATTAAAGAAAAGCAAGTGTTCAGAAAAAGTGAAGTTTCAGATTTTAAATGAAGTATTTGTCCATCTGTTCAGGTCCCTCTTTTATCTCTGTTTGGGTGGAAAATTGACATTCTCCCACATGTCTGCAGCCTGTAAAGTCGTTTTTCCTGACATGCTGAAAACATCATCTGTGTATTTTTTCTCAGACGCAGCTGCTTCATGGGACAGTAGAGCAGTGACAGTTTGATGAAAGGTGGTGCTGTCGGTCCTGGCAGAACCTGAGCACGCTTTCAGGATCAGTGTTTACGCCTTTCAGATAGTTTCTTTCAGATTGCTTTTATTTTGGAAACATTTCACTCCAAAGTTATGTAACCATTGGAAACCATTTAAAAAAGGTGGAGGCACTTAAAATGCTGCCAATGAAACTATATATTTAAAGAGCTTAAGTTGAAGATAATAAAACTACTACGTAATAACAAGCTGGCTTCCTCTTGAAACAAGCTCCTCTGCAGTAAGAAGACTCTTGAAGTAGGATGATTTGTAATCTTGCATAATATTTGTTTTTGTTTAGTTTTTTATCCTGATCTAATAATGAAGAATCCTCTGCATTCTGTTAGGTGTTGTGGGCTGTGCATGATTAATATCTGAGAGCCTTAATGAAAGTGAATTCTGATGACTAATTGCGCAGTCTAATTCCATTTATCCTTTCATAACAGACAAACAGAACACATAAGACACTAAAAAAGCATGAAGAATCCCTAAACGGGACATCTCAACCCAGTGACAGCAGCACATGAAACTCAGAGAGCTTTGTTGCTGTGATCTCAGAAAATGTACGTGACAGAAAGTTGCTAAAAGCTACTAAAACCAAAAAGACAAAGAGCTACCTGCTGTTATCAAAGGATTGAACCTGAAGCTGCTGGGCTGATAACAAAGCATACCGTGACTGTGAGGGATTATTCTGCAGCGATTTGCAGGAGTCGTCTGCAGCTAAGCTTAACTTTGCTGCGTTATTAATGTTTCTGTAGGGTAAAATCCATAAATGCTTGCAGGAGTTTGGAGTTTTGCCTTTAATTCTTTGGTGCTGTGCAATCCTGCAGTCTACTGAGTCGCAGATGACGGTTGATTATGGATTCAATAAACAGAAATACTATTTAGACTATTTTAAGGCTTCACAACTGAGCCGTTATTCGCACACTTTCAGTCCACTGAATCTGGTCAACATTGTCCAATGAAATATGACAGAGATAATTGTTTGAAGGTTTTGTTTTGGGCTTTAGGGGCCTTTTTTTTTTAATAGTCGCTTGACAGAAAAGGGGTCAGAGTGGGGGGAACACGGGCCAGCTGCATCATGGAGCTTCAGCCTCAGTACATGGGTCTCCCACTCAGCCAGTGGTGCCCTTTAAGCTTTTCAATTAAACTTCTAAAAAGGCATTAGTTTGGGAGCATGCCAGTTCTGTGCAAGAATGAGAACAATAACATCCACTTATACAAAACAACATTTTCTTCATGCGAGTGCTTTAAGGTGACCACTCCACTTTGCTGGAGCATACCAAAGAACCAAACCTTCATCCTTGGTTTGCAGGTGCCAAAGTGTTGAAGTAAACAGTGTAACAAAAACAAAGATCTATAGGAAAAACTACATTATCAATGGCGATGTAAAATGAGTTGTTTCCTGTTTTATCACCAGGCTAAGTAGCTGTAGCATGATGAATTTGAAAAAATGTGCCCTCCTTAACTTTGCATGTCCTGTGATGTAACAATTGCACATGCATTCATTGCATGTTGTTGCATTCGTGCAGCTGTAGATGCTCAACTTCATCCGCCAGTTGGCTGCTTTTTCCGTCTTTAAAACAAAATACAGGGCTGCGCGGTGGTGTGGTGGTTAGGACAGCATTAGGGTTCCAGGTTCGAGTCGTGGAGTTTGCACGTTGTGTGGCCCTGTGATGGACTGCTGACCTGTCCAGGGTGTACCCTGCCTCTCACCCAATGACAGCTGGGATAGGCTCCAGCCCTAAATTTTATTAAGCTGGTATAGAAAATGGATGGCTGGATGGATGGGTGAGTGTTTCACCCACACACAGTGACGATAGGCAATAAAGCAGGAATTTCTACCTTATACTAATGTTCCAGAGCCAACAGTGTTTTCCTTTGGAAGTGAATATGATCAGTAAACAGGTACATGATAACACAGGACGGGAGGATGGTTTGGCTGTGCCTCACTTACTCCCTGCTTTGATATCATCTCCCACTCTTCTTTTTTTTGTCTGTCCCCGCTCATCTGTTTGTGTCTTTTTTTCAAGTAAATCCATCCCTCATATCTGTCCGTCTGTCTCTCTGTTATGAAACTCCCTCTCTCTGTTTTTCTTTCCTTCTCTCTTTGTCTGCTGAAGGATAAGTACTGCAACTTCATGTTGTATACATGCTGGGAAATCATCCAACAAAATATATTTCCATTACAAACAAGTTCTTTATGTGTCCATGTATGCTATCCATTGTTGGTGTTATATATAGAATCCTGTTCCCTGTCTCAGTGTGTCATCTCTCTGTTTGTCTATGCATGCAGTATGCGTTCATTTTTCACTGTCTCGATGTGTGTGTTTGTGTCAGACCATCTGTTCTCTGTCGGGTCTGGTCCTGACTCTCAGAGCTTTTTTTTTCCTCTTGGTGTACTTGGATCAAGAAGACAAAGATGCAAGATAAATCTTTCTGATATACTGTCCTCTGTCCACACTGTTAGTTGGCTGTGCCCAAATTCACATCATGATTTAGGTGAAAAGAAAAGGGTTTTGAATATATCCTGGTGTTACCTCCAATACCCAATAAAGACTTTTGTCTATAAAAAAATCTACAAATAACTTCCCTCTGTCTCTGAAACCTCATACATCCTTTTTTTAACCCTCAAATACATGGCTCTTTTAGATGTGTAATGACCCTGAAAGTTTTTAAAGAGTTTCGTAGCGTTTAGTTAAACTTTATATTATGGGAAAGACATTTTTCAGGTGGTCAAAAAGACAATGAGGCCTAATTAAACATCAGAATAATGTGCGATCATTTACTTTTTGATAATACAATAACAGAAAAAAAAAGTTTTAATTTCTCGGACCTTTAATATTAGATAAATACAATTTAAGATGAACAACAACACATAACAAATAACGCCATGTCATTGTTGACAAAAACTACAGCCAGAATTAAGAAACATTGTGGAGAAAGTAAGTCCACCCTTACTGCTTCCGTAGGAATTAAGAGGCTAAGTAGCAGCCAGGTGCTGCTAATCGAATGCACTTGATTGATTGATCATAATCAAGTGTGAGCACCTCTATAAAACCTCTATAAAACTGCTGGTTTGGTGGATTCAGGTGTGTGTTAACACAATGCCAAGGAGGAAATACATCAGCAATTATCTCAAAGAGGCAATTGTTGCTGCCGATCAATGTAAGGCCATTTCCAGAGTGAAAGATTATAAGTGGAAAACATTCAAGACAGTTGTCAAACTTCCCAGAAATGGATGTCCCACCAAGTTCATCACAAAGTCAAAGTTTTGCTCGGAGAAACTGCAAAAGGCAGATCATACAGGCCCCACTGCAGAAAGCCTCTTCTCTTTAAAAAGAAATATGCTTAGGTTTGCAAAGTTGCATCTGAACAGACCACAAGACTTCTGGAACAATATCTCTTGGACAGATGAGACCAAAATGGATGTCTCTGGTCATAATGCACTGCAGCATGTTAAGCAAAAAAATTTAAGACAGCAGATCGGCACAAACCCCTCATAGCAACTGTCCAGCATGGTGATGGGGGGGTGATGATTTGGGCTTGTCTTGCAGCTACAAGACCAGGGTACCTTCCAGTCACTGAGTCCACCATGAACTCTGTATAACAAAGTATTCCAAAGTCAAATGTTACTCTGTCTGACAGCCAAAGCTTGGCTGAAACTGGGTCATGAAATAGGACAGTGATCTCCAACAGAGCAGCAAATCTACAACAGAATGTCTGAAAAAGAAAAGACAGACCCTAAGACAGCTATGCATAGAAATTATGCCCACAAGCCTCAATGAACTGTAGCAACATTGTAAAGAGGAGTGGACCAGCGTTCCTCCTCAACAATGTGAGAGACTCACAATATCACATAGAAAGTGATTATATGGAGTTATTGCTGCTAAAGGTGCTTCTACAAGTTGAATTGTGGGGTGTACTTACTTTTTCCTCACACTGCTCCTGCATTTTTGCTTAGTGTTTGTTAGATAAATAATGCGACAGTGGATTATGTCGTGTGTTGTTGTTCATTTGAGTTTTTATTTGCCTACGGTAATTTATTTATTTTTTTTTTATTACATCCTGATATGTAATACTTTAGAACTGTAAGAGGGTGTATTGTCTTTTTCACACGACAGTGCATTAAAAAAAAATACCGCCTTGAGATCGTGGTGAAATATGATAGAAACACAATCAAATAAGATAAAACCCAAAATTTAGTCGTATTAATACATGAAACGGTATCATTTAAGGAAAATGAGAGAAATATTTAGCAAATCTCTATAAGCTGTGAAATATATATGATGTTTGTATTCTTTTGTAGAAAAATCATTTATGAGCTGTCAGCGTCAAAAACTAAAAGAGGGATGTTGATAAATACTTTTAATAGCTTTTTATTCCTGAGATAACTTTGATCTTTCCAAGGCTCTATGTCTTCATATATCATATAGACATAGCAAAATACTACAATGTAATATGTTTAGGTTTCTCTTCTGTCTCCATCTCTCTGAACTCTGCTCTCATTTCCTTTATCCGGCCCCCATCATCTTCACACCTCTTCACTATCTGTTTTTTCCCCTTTGTCACCTATTCCCTCCCTCAGAGCTCTCCTGATTCCTGCAGAGGCACGCTGCGTCATGGAAACAACCGGCTTACTGTGTGCATGTGTGGGTTAGCTGTTGTTAAACGCACCCTAACAGCACCTCCTGCTGTCCTACTTGGCATATTATTATGGGCAGTGAAGGTTTACGAGGAGCTGGGGCTGGAGAGTAAGAATAGGTTTTGTCAAAACTCGAGACATTTATGCTGATATTTATTTGGGCACTAAGGATTACAAGGGGGCAGCTATTCCCCAAAGAAAATGCATCGTCTCCTTGTGTTCTTCAGATTCATTGCAATCCTTGGCTAAATACCAAGACGAAATTTCATTATTTTCCCATTCACTAAATGATTCACGCTCTTCTGAAAAAGGTCACGGTGGGACTGTTTCTGTTTTGCTTCACAATAACATCTGCTTCTCCTCTAACTTAGAGAAAAGCTAAGCTGTGTTATGATACAGCATCATGTATTATTGTAGCTGGTTGTAGCTAAAATGCGATGGTACCCTCAGCTGTGGCTGGTCTGCACCACTGTGGTTAGAAAGAAAGCCACAGGAGCTGGTTCATCCACCAACCAGTGCTGACACAGACTGAAGCTCCCTGATTCTATGATTGTGTTTTAGTTGTTACAATTCCAGTAACACGTTCTTTTTTAAAAGAGATCTTATGCCACAGTGTGCATGCAGTGAGGGTTTAGCTGAGTGTTTTATTGAGACTTTTGTAGACCTGGTTCCCTTCAGTGGATGGCAAACATGTTGGTCACAAATACACACTATATAACCACAGAACCATAGTCTGAACATCAGCAGCTAAAGAACTAAACAATAACTATACTAAGCCACCACTTCACCCACCGTAAGCAGGCACAGCAGATATGTTTACAACAAGCAGTTGATTAATGAGCACTAAATGCATCATGCAAACCCTTACATTATCCCTTCAATAAGCTGGATCTCTTTTTTTCCACTTGTAACTGCTGTGTTTCTCTTAACTAATAATGTATGTTGTTGGAACAGAACAATCGACCTCAAAACTTAATGTGACAGAACCCTTATAAGTCTTATTGAGGGATAACGCGAAAGTGATCTTGATATAAGTTCCCCACCATGATATTTTGGGGATTCTTTTCTATTAAGCTTTGAAGATAGCACTGTTTAATGGCAGAAATGCCCCTTCATATGATTTTGAAACAGAGGAAATACTTTGGACTTTTCCTTGTTGACTCTTGTACTGATGCTGGCCACATACTTTTTGTAAGAAACTACCTGCATAGATTAACATTGATTTAATGTTCCAACATAAAAAATAGCTTGGAAAGATTTGTCATCTATATCTGCCACATAAATTCTCAGCTTGCTTGTATTCAAATTGTGTAGGTTATTTATCTAAATATCAATCATGTAATCTATTCAGCAAAATATTTTAGCCTTTTATTAGTGAGTTATTTATATTATTTGGGTATTTAGTTATTTTTGCTCCTATAAATGCATAACAAGTGAATTGTTTTTTATAAAACAAATAAACCAACATAAGATGGACTGGAAGTATAGCACAACACAAATCGGATGGGCATGCCACATAGACGGATCAGCCCCGCATCATTGTGTGCTTACCAATGTTTTGGTATCAGCTGAGTAACAACAACATTGTTGAGTAGAGTGACTTGTTCCATGATGCCGGCTTGCCTTCCACACACCGTTTCGCTTCTGTTACTACCTCCCTTTTCAGCTTAAAGACATATCAGTCCTGCCCCCCATGCCGCCCGGCTCTGTACTCGTCGCACATGACACCAATCCTAAACAAAGGCACATCAGTCTCGGCTCGAAAGGCATATGTGAAAAGGCCGGATTTAATATTTTAAAAGAAAAAAATGAAAAAGGAGCCGTGAAAATTATACAGACACACAAGCAAACACTTAGAAGCATTGAGTGTTGTCTGCAGCCTCCCACATGTACACTGAATACACTTCATTGTGCACTTCAACATAATGCTTAACATTGACAGTTTTTTTTTTTTTATTATTGTTTGTTGTCTTTTCTTTTTTTACTGTTTTTGACGTGGCTCTTTGTTTTTTACATTTTGGTCATCAATATCAGAGATCTAACCTTCACTTTCCTTTAAATGTTGTGGTCATTCAGTGTAGAATCAGTAACCTTAGTTTAGGACAGAAATCTGCATGCTGTTTGGATACATAATGCTCATTTTACTGTTTGTACATTTAGATGTGATTATATCCAGAAGACTGGGTGGGTTTTTATACACCAACTGACAATCTTGGAAAAGGTTGGTGAGACTTAGTGGCTTGTTTTCAGTATTCAGCTATTTGGACTGTGCTTTATGCCCTGTTAGTACTATTTGTATTAAATTCTCACCTTGAAAAATGGGATGAGTTGAAGTCAAATTTGTACATGAGTGAATTGATGGATTCAAATAGAATTAGGTCATTAAAAGACAGTTGATGGAACTTGAAAATTTCAATGCATATAGCATACAGGTTCACCCCCCTCCCTCTCTGCTATGCTTCATCTCTTGCCCTTAAGCCCCTGCCCACAGTGCACAGAGGAACCTGATATTTTTTTTTCTTCCACAGATTGTCTCATGCATTACTTTCAGGCAAACAGCAACTAGTTTCAGCAAACAGCAACTTTTTATGTATTTTCTGATTTAAACATTTCAACGGCACAACTCACGTATTTTGTTTTTCTCCTCCTTTTCTCTGTCATATTCCCCTTATTCTTAATTTCATCTTTTCCTGTCTGCAACCTCCACTCTCCCTTTATATTCCTCTTCTCCTTCCTTCAGGTTTGTCAAAGTCCTTCCCACTGGACAACTCTTTGTTCGACAGCTGGCTCGCCCAGTCTGTTCAGATCACCGCTGACGACATGCTGAGCCAGTGGGCTCTGGGTGACCAGCATCATGACAAAAGCGGCAGTCTGCTCTCTGACCAGGTAGGGCTTCAGCTGCAGGAGGCCTAAAAGATGATGGCTGTTGATAAATTATGATAAATAAAAGAAATGCTTCTTCATAATGCAGCAATAGATTTAATTCAAACGTGGGTCTTGCTTGTTGAGCGTTCCCCAGTTCTGGTCTCATGTCTGTGGTATCTTCACTTTCACTGCAGACCTGTTTTTTTCCTCTTTTCACTCAGCTCCTGCAGGGTGAGGAGAGTCTGCTAAACCTCATGATGGAGAACTCCATGCAGTCCGCCTGGAAAACACCCCAGCTGGGCCGCAAACCCCGAGGGGGCAACAAGCCCCGTGCCAGAGGACAAGCCGTTTCTCCCACCCAGCCTCAGACGCCCCTGCCTGGAGCGGCTACATCTGCCACCAGCAGCCCCTCCACCACAAAAAGCCTCTGGGCGAGTGTGACAGAGGAAAAGTCCAGTCCTGTAGGCCGGAAAGGGGAAAGGTCTAGGGGCTCCTCCAAGAACCTGCACCACCATGTTCATTACCACCAGACCAGGGGCTCTGACCTTCACAGGGACCCACCACCACAACCTCCAATCTCCAAAATGGATTCCTGCCACATCTCTGAGGACCGTGGCCCATGGGACAGCATGCATATGGGGAATGGTGTTGCATCGGGGGCTGGACCTGGTTTCACGGCAAGCTCATCTCCACCCCTAGCCTCCAGTCTGAGTATCATGTCACCTGACGCTGGGGTGATTCTCCGTGGTGGGACCCCACGGACACGTCTTGCTCGCCAGGGTAAGTCGAGGGCGAGAGGATCCGTAGGGGGGCTGGAGTCCACGAACCTGCCTCTTACAGGGAGGGACGCATCCCTGTTGGATGCTGCTGAGACTGATGGGTACTTCACTGATGGTGAGCAGAGTGATTCAGACACACGCTCTGGCGGACGCAAACTCCGACTGCCACAGTTGCATTCTGGGAACGAGGACCTGCTGAGGAGAAGTGTGCTGGCATCCTAAAGAACAGAGACATGGACATTACACACATAAAGGCAGTAATCCAAGCAGAGTACTGCGGGCTAGTTGTCTTTTTTTTCCCATCTGTGCCCAGTATAAAGTCTACAAACCATGACTGGATGGCTTTGTTCAACCAAATCCCTGTCGAATCCATAAGTGGAGAATTTCTTCAGCTCTTAAACTGCTTTGTTTTTGGGGGACTTTGAATGTAGCTGTATATTATACAGTAACGCTTCTCCACTGGACCGCAGTTTATTGTTAGCTCATCATATGACCAGATACATTTAACAAATAGAAAACAAACCTATAGTATATTCTGTTTTTGTATATTTCAAATTCAATTTGTTTCTGGGCATTGAAGTCCCCAGTTCTGGCCTCATGTCTGTGGTATCTGCCAGACTTGGGAGCAAACACTTTGGGGCATTATTATTATTATTATTATTATTATTACTCAAGCTGGTTTCAGGGTATGCTACATTCTTAGTCTTTATGGCCCAAGTTGCATCCAATGAGTCTTTGTTTTCTTGAATATGTTCGATGGAAAGATTTCACACCAGAGTTGGTCTGAATATGTGCAGAGGGTGGCATGGGACAGCATGTATTCAGCCTTCAAAAGCACAACTAGCTAGCCATAAGAGCTGTAATGTAAGCATTCGAGTGTATAATAGATGCTCGATCGGGGTTGGGGTCAATTTCTTTTTGATTTACTCTGTTGAAAAATGTACACTGAAACCTTCATTCTCAAATCTGTTTTCATGTCCTAAAAAACAGATCTCCAGCTTGTTCGTGTTTTTTAAATTAGCAAACAGATTGACCCCAACCCTGGTGCTCTGTCAGTCACAAACACAGACATACTCACATACAAACTAGCATAGAAAATCCCTTTGCTTACATCTAAGCTGTTGTAGAAATTTTCGATCAGACCCTTGTCAGCTGCTGTCAAATTCTCCTTCAATACACTCCCTCCCCCACACACATACACACAAGTCTTTGAAGAAAAATCATTGCAAAAACTTTGTGCCTTCTGTCGTTTGCCCTTACTACCCTGTAACCCCTCCCCAGACTACTAAATCAGCCAAACAATCAATGAGTATATCAATCAGTCGTTTCTCAATCGGATTTGTTACAATCAAAGCAAAAGGAAACCGTGGTGGATCGGTTACAAAGCGTAACCAGCACTGGGCTCCTTGTCACCTTAACAATTGAATAGTGCCTAAACATTGGATGTAAATGCAGCATTTGCCATTTATCAACAAAGCATCTGCAGCATTTTGCGAAGCAGAGCTACACCATGCTATCAGTACTAAGAGCTGCCTACTGATCAGAGTCCCCCGCCCCCCAGTTGCATCACTGCAGTCCAGAGCCATCAAAACAGAGTTTGGCCAGGTTACACTGTGAGCACTATGTTGTTGCCTCTTTGACAGAGTGACCCCAACAAAAGAGTAATTATACAAGTTTCATGTGTAAAATAAAAAAGAAAACAACCCCCACCAGCACCAAAAATAGAATTTCTGATCAGTGTGTTAAAGCACCTTCTTCCTGAAGGTGTGTGAAGCGTTACAAGGAAAAATTACAAGGAAATTTGAGCCTTTTTCGTATGTTTGTTTATGACAACCAGGCAAATTTGGTGTTCTGAGTGAAATACTCCAAAAATCTGATTGGGAGTTTGTGAGTCAAAATCTGATCTATGTGAAAAACTGATGGCAATACCCAGCCCTAACTGATGCAAGTTCACACAGGTGCCTCTTTACAACCTCTCAAATTACTGCACCTTGTGCCCAGTTGACATTCTGTGAGCTGGTGAGTTCAGCAGCTCATTTTCTGATCATTCACACAGACCTAACTGGCTCACTCAGACGTCATTGCATGAACTAGAAAGACATCTTTTTATGAGCCTCTTAAAAATGACTCCTTAAAACCATAGTTTCCTCCCCCAAAAAAGCATTTGTCCCTTTTATATGAAACAGTATCCGTCTTGTGTTTCCATTTGAATCCTTTGTGCAGCTGATCCACATCAGTGGATGATTTCTCCAAACACCAATCTTCAACATCAAAGTTTATTCTGATTGCAGTACTTTCAGGCAACAAGTGTTAAAAGAATTTGGTTACCTCAGATCGTGCAGGTGTATCTATGCAGTTTGTAGTGTTGGTGCAATAAGATATTTTTAAGCAGGTTTCATGGCACCAGCATGGCTGCCACTCAAGTTTGACGTGACCAAGCTCCTGTAACTGATGGCTCACTGCATGCAACCTTCGCAAACAAAGGAAGACGATGAATAACCCGTTTCTGAGGCCTGCACTTTTGAGTTGTCTAATTGAAATTTGTTTATTTGTTTGTTTTGTTAAAAAAAAAACAGATTTACAGACTTCTTGTTGCTCTCTCATAGAGTTGTATTTTGTAAGCAGTCCGTGGTATTCTCAGGGGTAAAAAAAAAAAGAAAAGAAGAAAAAAAAGAAAAAACTTTTAAAAAGAATGAATAAGTTAAAAAGTGTATGGAAAGAGCAACATAAGACATAGATATATATACACATATTTTATATCATACACAGTATACATGAATATATATATGTATATATACATATATATACATACACACATATATATATATATATATATATGTATGTATGTATATAGATATGAAGTGAGGTGTGTATGTCTGGAAAATTTCTTATTTGGCGAGCTTCATTGTTTGAACTCCAACACGACTACTACTGAGCATGCTTCTTCTCTCAGTGTGCCCATCAGCCCTGGGTTCAACAGTCCCAACAAGGTGTGTCGGTTACCAGATGAGATGGGACAGTTCATATATTCTTAGCTGGGTGGTCAAACACAAAGTCAAGATTCTCTTTACCCTCAGCCCACACATCTGGGCTCAAAGTGGGGTGAAATAAAGCATCACAACTTAAAGGGCTGCTTGACCCAGCACTGATGAACAGACATTTAAAGTAGAGGTACAAGTTCACTCTTCTTTCTCTGTGCTGTCTGTACGGACAGCCTCTAACTGGTCTTTTAGGAGCGACCACGCCAAAGAACAGATCTTCATATCAAGGCAGCATATTTACATCTGACCTACACAAACACACATACACGTACTCTGTCTCTTGATTTTTAAGATGAAGAATGTTAGAGAAGGTGTCAGACGACTCGATGTTCAGGTCAGCTTGGATTAATCCAATTCAGTCAAATGTGGTAAGCTCAGGCTCGGTGCCGTGGTGTTATGTGCCCCTCTCTGATACAGGGAGTGTTATCTCTACCACAACACCAACAATACCCCCAACCTGGATTCTCGCAGATTCACACACACACACACACAGGGATTCACACAGGAAATGCCTGCTGTCAAAGCAACGAGCTGGTGATGGTTACTAAACACAGATTCACACATATTTACCCCTTCACAAAAAGCCAAATGCTGCTTAAATGAACTCACAACACAGCTTGTCTCTCTTATACACACACACACACACAGATAGAGTACAAACACCAGAGCTGGTATAACAGGGTTATAATGTACAAGATGAATAGTTTTTTTATGTATATGTGGTTCTGACTGCATCAGGAAGCATGAGCTCACTCAGAGTGAAACACCCCCTAACAGCAGGAAAGTATTATCACAGGTGACAGCGGCTGCATCTGTCTCCGTTGTCCTTCAGGTGTAGCCACCGTAGAAGATTCACATTGTTTTGTTAGACTGTGCAAAGCTTTGTCTTACGCAGTTGCAGAATTGATTTGACAGCCTGGATACAGAGCAGGTGGGGGATTTTTGACTTCTACGTTGGCTATTACAACTGACCATACGGACATACACAACAACGACAAAACTGTTTCAAAGCGAGGATGTGGTGAAATATCCGTACGACCCACAAGATCCTCCTCCAGGTGGTTGTTACTGTTCGTGTGTTGCTAAGACAGAAAAATGTTATCTTGGTTTCAATATTCAATGTTCAGAGTAGCCTGACGTAGTAGACAGTGATATTAGAAAAGGCCTCACATGTACGGCCTTAACATGTAGTAGCAAATGCTAAGGCTTCACAGTGGTGACGGAAAAAAGAAAAAAAAGTATTTTATTGTTTTTTTTAAAGCACCTCTTTTGGCCTAATCCTCCTCTGACGGGAATTGTAGATGTAGTTTTTTCTTTTGGTTTTCCCAGATTCAGTCAAATGTGAAATCAACATCATAGAGTCTTATAAGGCAAATTACCATGCTGGTAATAGCAGTTTGGATCTTTTTTCCTATATGCTGTGCAGCCTTAGCAAACACAAACTGGTTATTCTATATTTACAGTGTGGCTTCAATGCCCTCTCCTTCCGCTTACTGTAGACTGGAGTCTTTTGCTTTTTCTTTTTTTTTTAAATCAATATCCTCTAGAACACAACTTCAAAGTCCTCTGTGTGGTATGTTGGTGTGGGTGTTGGCTCACAGCCCACATTGTGCTCTGATGTTCTTTGAATTTTGCAACTCTGTCAGCTCCTATTTTTTACATGATGTAAGGTCCAGATTTGAACGTTTTTTTTTTTGTGGGTTTGATCTATGATACTAGTCACAGTTTGGACATTTTAACCGCAGAAAGGACCGTAAGTGTCAGCAAAAGATCTGCTGGAATAGTACTTTTTTCAAACGGAACAGTTAAAGTGCATAGTTACAGCAATCTGTGCAGTGGATACTGCGCAGCACTGTATCACAGCTTTGCACATACTGAACAGGAGCATGTGTGAGAAAAATTCTCCTCCAGGTGTTGTCATGAAAGCTAAACCACAGAAATAAGCTGCCAGGCATGAAGCACACAATGGTAGGTCAGAAACACACCTACAGACAGCGAGGCATTCCACGAGACACGAGATGAAAAAGCTGTAGGTAATTGGAAGCTGGCCTGCAATTCAGAAAGCTGCCATTTACTGTACTGACTGTTGTAAAACTCAAAGAAAGACATCACTGCACCAGCGGGGCTGAGTTCTTCAGAGCCCCCTCAGCTGGACAACGGTCATGATTATAATTTTTTATTAGCAAGTGAATTTATGCTCGACCTGACAAAAGAAATGGCGGGCTTTATATTTCAGGAACTGCACCAGGATGACATATGTGCTGAGGTGGTTTTAGGGAACGAGAGGAACATTGGGACACTGTTCGTATAATGTCTCTCTTCCATTAGCTGTTGCTCCTTTACTGATTGAGAACGTTGTTTCAGGCTGACTTGGGATCAGTGAAAACAGGATTAATGATTGATTTGCTCTGTAACACAAAAATAACCTGATGGGCTCAACTGAACGCATTGTTGCTGTAACAAAGGTCAGTGTAAATGTAAATGAAAGATTTGTTGCAGATGATGCACCAAGGATTCTTGAGATTTTTTTCTTGGACTGAAATCTCATCCAAAATGTGATGCTGGGCTGAAAATTAAAGCAAATGACAGGAACTGCTTAGAGTTGCCTGTTTGTTTAGTTCCTGTTTAGCTGTCCTCTGTCAGCCATACAACCCACCAACCTACCACTGGACTTCATACACATCAACAATAATGTATTATACTGTTCAACAACTACTACTAGACATTTTCAGTGTTTTTTAAAAAGCATTTGCAAGCTGTTTTTTTTTTTTTTTTAAGGCTTAGCTGGCCGCTGTGGCTCGTATCAAACTAGAAGGTTGACTCATTATCTGCTTCCACTGTTTTTACTAGCACTTTGCTTTCTTCTCTGTTACAGCAAAGTTATGACTTGCAAGATTTTAACATCCACAAACCAGACACACTGCACAGATGGGAGGCTTAGTGAGACAAACAGAGCTACCATGGAGGAACAAATTGTGTTCTGAAGTAAAACCCAAACCATTGGAGTCAATGGTTTGATTCACAGATTTGACAAAAATTGCTCGACTTATCAGAAGTCATATAGTCAGCAACTAATCTCTCTCGTATGGAAAAAACACCCCCAGATCTAAAATGGTAAACAATCCCAAGTTCCAGTTTCTCTGCCTTGAGGGTTCATTGCCTTTTTTCTTATGGTACTGAACTCAAACACTGTTGGTTTGATAGACATAGCACCAACGCACGTAATGGATCCGAGTCGTATGGATTCACGTCTCAGACGACTGATTTCACTATCACAGAGAGGCTGCAACTGATTGTTTTTGTCATTCAAATGTGTTGACTACTTTTCAGTAGATTTTTTCATGCGATCATTTGACATGTGAAATATGAGAAAATTACAAAAACCGTAAACAAACCTTGACTGACAGTACAAGTTTGTCACCTTATTGGTTTACATCACTCATTGCATCGCTCTGTTTAGCATGCAAAGGTTTTCAAGAAGGGGGAAGACCGTCTCTGATGCTGGGGGGACATTTAGCTCTATCTCCAGTACAGCATAACTTGAAGGAGAAGCCAAACAGTGCTTGCTTCACTCACTATATCTCAACCAAACCATTTCTGCTTCCAGGGTAGCTCAAAGTGTTTATCGGCTAAATCTCCCATCTGCAAAAAAAAAAAAAAGGGGAAACTATCAAAAAACAGTGCACCTTACTCTGCATCCACCATCCAATCTTCCTCCTCCCGCCACATGCAAAGTCCGCTCTTCTGCTCCATCCTGACTCCCTATACCCCCCAATCCGCACCCCCAGCGCTCCCGTCTCCCTGTCCGGTTATCAGCCTCCTCAGCAGGCACGTGGCTTTTTCAAATCGCTTTTGAAGCACATGATGATCAAGAAAGGAAAAAAAAAAAAGACCTCTGTAGCTGCAAGGACAAATAATGACAGACGTGAGGAGGAAAAGATATACCACTCAGCTCTGCTTTACTTACTCTTGAGGAGAGAAAATGTGAGAGAAGAGATGTTAAAAAAATGCAGAGGGGAAGGAACTGCAGAAAGAAAGAGTACAACTTGTTCTTTCCTCTGCATTCTGTTTGCAGCCTGTCTGCACGGTCAGGTTAACAGGCAGCTGTTATAAACAACACAGACCCTCCTCTTCCCTAGCTCTGTCTTTCTTTGTACCTTCTCTGCTCTAACGTTCTCCCCTCACATAGCCAGGTCTCTATCCAAGGTTTCTCCTTACAAAGTATAACAATCACATCAGAAAAGCAGAATGGAAACTGGAAAATAATACATGAAATGGCAGAAACAGCCTGAGAAACAATTCAGCTTTATTACAAGACATTTTAGTACTGACCACCACGTCCAAGAAACATTTGGTTTGCTTGGACAGTTGTAAAGCTGTTGGACTTCTATAACCCTGGTATTTTATTTATCTATTTACACTCAGACTTAGTTTTGAGAATTAAAACATATGGTCAACACTAACCAATAAAAATCTACTTCTTCATACATCTCATCTGATACCTGGATGGAAAGTTCCTTAAGGGTTTCTGAGAATGAACCATTTATTTAACTTCCGTTAACATCTGGCATCTGGTTTTACCATTCTGCTCCTGGGAGGTTCAGGTTCTGCTCAAACATGCATCACTGCAGACAAATGAAGGTGTAAATACAAGCAGCGCTCGCTGAAGATCCATTTGGCTAAAGTTACTATCTCCCACGGCGACATCAGGTCGCATTAATTATAGGTTTTGCCTGGAACCTCACACAAAGTGAAAATTTCACAGGAGCGAAAGTGATTTCAGAACTACTTCCAGGTGTAAATGTAATCTTAATAAATCACGTCGAGACACAAACTTGATTTCCAGTGTAGGTTGACATCATTCGTCTGGCCCTCTGGGCTGTTTCTGTCATTGCTTCTCTCTCTTGGTCTGCTTTATTTCTTTCCCTGATTTCTTATTTTGTACATTTCCTCACAGTTTCCTCCATTTTTATTTCTGTTACCTGACTTCTTTCATTCTGAAGCTAACAACAGAGGATAGGTGGGCTAGTTTATTTTCTGTGGCTCAGCAGCTGGAACCTCTTCCTCTGTGCCCTTCTTTCTCCTCTTTAACATTTAAACTGACTTAATCAATACACACAGTTTAATAACATGAGTGTGTATTGTGTGTGATCGAATATACCAACATTTAAAACCACAATTGCATAGAATAAATAGCAGGACAAAGCCCTCACTTTAACACCTGACCACAGTAAAACAGACACTCATCCACTTTATCACTGCTGCTGAGAACTTTAGTTTTGGTTTAGTTAGAATGATGAGCCAAAGTATGTGCAGTCAGTCTCATTTTATTGCCGTCTTTAACTTTATTTTCTTCCTCCTGCATCCCTTCATTTATTTTCCCTGCCTTTGACATTCTTTCTTGGTATCTTTTCAGAGTAAATGACACTTTCTGACACAGAAACACTCTCCTTAACTGGAAATTCAAATACTTTTTTCATTACATAAACACAAAATTAAAAAAACAGTTTTTCCAAATTTTCAACAACTTTTAAGCACTTATGAATATCTAATTGTTTTGTGTTGATCTGTTAATGTAAGTACTTAGTATGTCCTTGTTTGCTGAAGTTAATTCTTAATCTGATACTCGTTCAATTAGTTTCACTCCTTTCTTTCTGCTCTCTCGTGGGATTTTTAGACATGGTCATTCTGCACCTTATCGGTTGTCTTTAGATACTATGAGTGCCAGCCATCTATTCAAAGCAGAGCTGGAAACGACCTGTTCCTCCTCCTACTGTCTTATTTGTCCTTACAAAGATGTTAAAAATCTCTGCTGTCGCCCAGTTTCTCCTCCATTCTACATCGGTTCTTCAATACAATAATATGAATGTTGCAGGAGTTTATCCTTCTGTATTCTTTGTTTCAAAGAATGTTGTGCCATTTGTTAATAGAAAAGAGAACTATTGAACATATATGAAAAAGAAGAGCTATTTTAAATTATTTTTTGGCTTTTTTTGCTATATTTATTTTCTTGTATTAGAATCTTCTTTGTAGGAGGGGAAAAAAATCAAAAAATGTATTTTTCATTAGTGCGAAAAACCTATTTTCTTCCTTTTTGTACAATTTCGATGTTTTAAGCGAGACTTTGAAAAGCAATATGATGATCACGATGTTTTCTGTGACTGTATCTGCATGCTGTTTGTGTTGCCTTAATGATGGCTGCATCCCACTTAGCCCCACCCAGTCCCAAGCTGTTTGGTATCTTCCTCCCCCCCAACTCTGACCTCCCCCTTTACCCCCAAAGGCCCACTTCATCTAATGGAGTTCCAATCCCATCTGATCCAGTCCAGAACAATCCAATCCAATCCAATCCAGTCCAGTCCAGTGCAGTCAATAAAGCAGTGCTTTCTGTGTACACAAAACTCTCTGCCTCTCAGTTCATCACACACACACACACACACACACACAAACAGAGGTCTCACTGTTGTCCTACAACTTATTCAAAGTGTAATACACCCATCAACATTGTCTTTGTAACTATAGTAACAGTGTTTAGCTACGTTTTCACAAAGCACCGGGTTGGCTAAGAATTCTGAAAGATGAACACTTTTATCCACTTCCAAACAAAACTATGAAAACTATTTTCTAAAGATTTTTTTCAAACTTAAAGAAGCCTAGATGCGACAGGGATGTTCATTAAAATCTCGTTAGGAGGGAAACCAATTTGCATTGGCTTAGCTGCTGCGAGCTGCAGTCTACTGTGTAATGCAACACTGGATTTAACGGATGATATTTTGTGGATAGAACTTCATTTTAACCAAGCTGTTACCAACACTCATCTTCAGTAAATCATGTCGGCTTTGGGGCAAAACAGGTTGAAATAATTAATGCACTTAAGTTTAATCCTTGTAAAAAATTAAAAAAAGACGAGTTTTTATATGAGGGTGGTGGGGAAGAGGGTGTCAGGCTACTATTTTAACAACAAATTAGAGATTAATTTTATGTCAACGTGTACTTTTCCTTTTGTTGATTGATCCGTCTCTCATTAGACAGTGAAAAAACATTTATAACCATTTCAGTAAGAACTGAAAAAGAATTAATAATGATGCCAACCATAACAACTCAAATGTCCCTAAAGTTATCTCTGTTTTCCTTTTTTTCTTCTAAAGAAAAACAATGCATGAGACATCACCTCTGATGATCACTGCAGCTGCGTTCCCTCTGGAGTTTCAGCATGGTGGTGAATTTTCAAGTGTGAGGAAACTGATTCTTAGCAAAATGGACAGGACAAACATTATTTGGTCATATTGATACATCAGTAATATTACACCTTTCACTGGTATTTCAGTATAAAAGCAACATGTTACATACCTTAAAAATACAATTTACCTGTTATGATGATTGATAATGAATGATTTTCAGTTTATTTTAGTAGCTGCTCTAAAGCTACCACTGAGCAACTTTTGTGTCATGGATTACACAAAACTGTGTACTGTGATCATTACAAAAGGCATCTCCGTGTTTAAAAACAGCTGTGCAGGCAGTTGCTACACCACAACAGTGAGGTTGGTAGTGTGGATACATAAAGTATGTAGGCACATTACCGTGCCATCATATGCCCGGTGACAGTGTTAACATTTGCTTGTTTGCTCTAACATCAATGTAAAGCTGGTGAGAATACCATCGGTGTTGCAGGTACTTGGTAATAAGTTTTACCAAGTTTTTTCAAAGTCCTGGTCTTGTTGAAATTTGGATCCATGATGGCACCAGAGGGAAGAATAGTCTTTTTCCATTTTCAAACATACTTAAATTCAGGATCGCAGGGGGACAAACAACCATGCACACCCACTCTCAAAGTCTTTTTTTTTTTTTAGAACTTTCACACAAAAAAACGTGTGAATGTAATGGTGGAGCTACAGTAAAGATTGGTGACCACTGACTTAGTATTAAACATAGAGATCCAAGAATGTCTCTACACATTCTAGGACAACACTCGGAAACTAATTCCATGGTTTATGTAGAGCTGTCAGACTTTAACTGAAACTAAACTAATTATTTGTTATGTAAATGATTGCAAATGATCATTTATATTTCTCTGTTCACTGTTATTTAACATATAAAGTACAAACCTAGTGATAACATAATTCTTCCATTGCTTATGAGATATATCAAACTGGAAATGAATAGACAAAAATATATACAGCTGATTGCAGTTTACGCTTGCTAAATTAAATTTATGACACAATTACAGCAGACAGAGGCACAAGATTATATCAGTCAACTTTACCAAAGGGTGTGAAACAATGTGGAAATATGACCTTTCTGTGCCTTTCATCCAGCTGTTACACGTTATACTTGCATGTTACTAAAGATGCTTGGAATATTTAAACAGACATGATATCTCCTAATTTAAATTATAAAACTGTTCATTGTGACAAGTCTTGTTGCAAATTGATCAGCCACTACATAAACTACAGGCAGATGAAATGAATAAAACTAATCATTTTGTTACAGTCAAACTTTGGGTCGTGTCAGTCCTACTTAGACATGTACCACCCAACTACAGATTGCTGCTAACTGAACACACACCCACTCTGATAAGTGCAGCCTTCCACGTGGGATAAAGCGCACGCCATACTGCAAAAACTGCTCTGGAACGACTTGAGGAACACAACAGATACCAAGATGTCAATGTATCCTCTAAACTCCCCATGTCCAAATCAATCAAGTACAAGATGCTTTGGTAACAACCCAACTCATTCTAGTCATAAAATGGTTAAAAATGGGAAATTTCTACTATTTTATTGCCCTTATTCTAAGGTGATATCTCAGGCCTGATTGTTGTTATATTCCACCTACTAGAATGAAGGACTATGAAAACCCTTGAATATTTCAGTTTAATACTTCTGCTTGAACCTGTGAACTTTTGGCACTTTCACTCAAAACAAAATTTTGCTTAATCATTTTTACAACATTGCATGATGTTTTCGCGCCATATTATAATTTAGGTTTAGAGCAGATCATGAAATTAAAGTTATTAAATTAAAGGACTTGTTAACAGGCAAACAGCAAAAAAGAGACATTAAATCAAAAGCACCAAATTCAATTAGGCTGGAATAAAATGCAAAAAAGAAAAAAATTGAATAAAAATTAGGACCTTTCATAAATTCTGAAGCTAACATGGCAGCAGTCTGAAGTCTGTTAAAAAGCTTTTGAAAAACTTGTGACATAAAGCTTCTTTAATGATTCAGCATAAAAATGATATTATGCAGTTAAGTACATTATAAAATACTTTAACTGTAGTACAAAGTGTTATATCTGCTGGAAACGAGCAAAGCTTAATCCTCAGGACATCAATACCTCCCTGCACAACAGTGCATCATCAAACATGGCCAGAGGATGGGAAGACTTGGCCAGAGGTCCAAAGGAACAATGCATGGATCCAAACACAGCAAAATCTCAAGAACAGCATGTGTCTAACTGCCAGGGGGCTCTGGTTAGGGCCAGCAAATTCTCCTCCAACAGGACTGAATCATGCTGCCAATTCACTGAAGTGGCTTTATAAGAAAAATTTAAAAGTGCTACAATGGCCTGAAAGCCAAGACTTGAATCCCACTGAAAATCTGTGGAATGGCTAAGAAAGAGCCAAACAAATCAAAATGTGCCAAGAACTCATGAAGGCATTTCCAAGAGGCAGTGAAGGGGAAATGATGGAACAACAAGTATCATCCCAAGCCTAAACGTTAACGCTACATTATACGTTCTCTTTATATTAACGAAAGCTTAAACTATTCCATGCAATATGAGAGGGAGTGCGTTAAGTGAAGAACCAGGGTAAAAGTGTTGTGTTTAATGATCAAAAGTGAAAGGAAATCCACTGCATCTCAGACCCAGATCAAAGTATAACTATTCAAGTCAAGCAAGCCAAAGTGAGGGTGCACACACGACTGAAGCCATGAAGTTACCTTAAACTGAGGTTAGAGATTGCAGATATTTAAAGCACATTTTAGCAAATTGTAATTCCCACTTAGGTATCCTCTTGGGCTGCATTCAAAAAATATTTTTATACTCCAAGATATTCAAATTTAGATAGATTAGAATATAAATCCCTTCTGAACTCGAGCTGCTGCAAATGCAGCTGCCAACGCTTTGTTTTCCACTGAGTCTTTGACAAATGATCAGAATATTTCTCTGCAAGCACAAAAGACTGTTAAACGAGTGCTTTGACATTTTGAATTTTCATCTGTTATTTTTCGTTGCCAGACCCTTTTCAAGTCGCAGAAAAAACTATGTGCTACGTTGTATCACTTGGAATAAGGCAACGCAAACCGTGTGTTTTCAAAGAGAAAATAATGCGCTGATTACCAAGTATTACCAAATACTTCGCATTCCTCACTGATACATGGGAAGACCGTTAGCTAAAAGACTACAGGAAATATAGGAGCTGGGTTTTACTGTTACTTTCAATAGTCCAAAGGTAACGTGAGCTACCATATGTGGGGAGTCTAAATTTAAACCCAAACAGAGCTCAAACGATCAGTCAAAATAAATAATTTGTTTTTCTTATTCAGCCACATTTCTACTTCTCCATTGTGGTCATTAGATGTTTGTTTTAATCTTACATCACTGTAAACTGACTGTAAACATCTGGACTGAATCATTTTCATGATGGAACAAGCTATTGTAAAAAGGTGATCTGTGCTCTGGGAATTTGTGACAAGCAATTTTCTTACATTGGGCACATTGATTATTACCTTAGTAATAGTAAAAAAATCACAGATTCATGAATACAAACATTTACTTTTAGATGAGTCTTAAATCCAAGCATCCATCATCTTCAGAGCCTGTTTTTTCATCTCAGTCTTTAGCTATCAGCCAGTGTTCCCGGTGGATTTCTTTTGTGTTTTCAGTCTATCAGGCTTAGATTCTAGCTCTGTGGGAGTAAGGGATCAGTCAGCAGACTGTGTGAGAGCTGCCCTTTGCTAAATTAACATTTCTTATACATTACTTTCTGTTGCCATATTTTCCCATCTCATAAACCGTTTTGATTAAAATACAAACAACTAAAAATCAGCAGTTTTGGTGTTTCAAAAAATTAAACTTGTTTAATTTATTTAACAGAATTAAATTAAGAATAATTAAATACAGATTTGGGTTTCATTACAGATGTGTCATATTTTGAATCCACTCTAAAGGGAATGAAATTACATTTGTGGTGCTGACAAAATTGGGAAGAAATCCCTCTGACCTTACAGTTACAGCAACCCTAAGATCTACTTTTTAAAAAATAAAGTATACTTCAATTGGTCCTCCATCCTAGTAATTTCAATCTTCCATAGATAAACTAACAGCATAATTTGCAGACTCACATGGATAAATATTTCAAAGTAGTTGTTCTCCCTGAAGATGCTATGTTAAAACAGATTTTCTTTCATCAAAACGTTTGGGTGAACTGAAAATGTAGTTTTGTAAGTTGTCAATGCTCTGTGATTGATTATTTAATCATGCAACTGATAAAGTTTTTTAGTGCTTTTCTAGTCTAGTTTACCTCAAAGCACTTTTCCACCCATTCACACTCACTTTTTTGCCCTCTATGTTCCCTCTACCATGACATGTAGTCCGGGATAGCAGGTTATTGAACCACAGACCTTCTGATGGTCAGATGACGCTCTTTCTCTTGAACTAGAGAGGCCCTTAATAAAACCAGAGAGGGACATCAGCAGTGGTTTAGAGACTGCTCACATCTCTCCTTAAACCATCAAAGTCACATTAACCCCCATCACTGGGTTTCTCTAGCTTATGAAAGTGAAGGCTAAAGATACACAATCCACCAAACTGTCCCCTTCTTTGAATAGGCTTGCTGAGTCAGACTGGACGAACAAAGGAATGTCCATCCCACAGACCTGCCTGGCTCATAACAATGTCAACAATCATGCCATGGTGAGTCACTGGGATCTCACCCCCCCACACTCTGAGAGTTACTGTAGCTCCTGTGTGCATTCAGCCAGATGTACACTTTGGGACTATTCCAAAAGAAAAATGACCATCAGAAAGCTATAAAAATATGGCAGTGATTTTGATTGTGGCTCCAAAATGTATGTAATCCTGCATTGTACTGTGGGCTGCCAGGAACAGAATTGGGATATGTCCGAAATTCAGGATGACCCTAGTCCAACATAGCTACAGCCAATGCACTTATTGTCTGTGTTAATTGTTAAAACTTTTGATGAAAATTGATCAGTCAAATTATCAGTCGTCCTTGACTGACCTGTGTGGACTGTCTGTGCTAAGAGCCTACAGGTGCAGGCAGCATCTGTTAATACAAGACAAATAAAAGGGATGCCACGATATTTGTTTATGCTCTTTCGTTTTGATTTAGACCATACATGTGCTCATTCATATAAAAACTTGTCTACCAAAGCTTGATTTAGTGCATCTAGTAAAAATGCCAAGCTTTGTGGCAGGTGCATGCCCATGATTGTCCATCTCTGCCAAGCACCATCTGAGGATAATGAACTGGATGGTAGAAACAGGGATAAAGTCCCAATTTGTATGCAAAGCCCTCTTTCAAGGTCCCTTAAGTTTCTGTGGAATCAAAGGTTAGTTATGTAACTATACAGCCGAGCTAGTTATGCCCTCACAATAACTTGGGATAACAACATTTAGATTCCAAAACAAAATTATTTTAAAAGGCTTCCCAGAGGAAAGTAATGAAAATGAGAGCTTTGTGATGAAAGCAATGTGCATGAAATCTCTCCAAGTGTCTTTGCTTTGAGCACCTAAATTCATTTCCGTTATTATGAAATGTTGGTATGTTTTGCTTGCTTCCAAGTTGTGTTTATGTGAGACAGATGCAAGAGCTGGAGTCCTTTCAATCCCAAAGGATGAGCTCAGATTGTATGGTAGATAGAAGTGAGATGGAAAACAGCTGGAAGAGGTGGTCAGATCGTGACAGAGGAAAAATAGACGAGAGGTTGTGCAAAATAAGACATCACTAATAGAAAGAATGAGTGGTAGATTATTTAACTCTTGTTTCTTGCTCCAAGCCTCTGAAATAAACCCACATGTACAATCTTCTGATTTTACTATGAGCATTCCAGCTTGTGAAAAATAAAACTGCAGAAGCTTCAGTAAATCCAACAAACATTAGATAAAAGAGGAGAGCTTCTGTGTAAGGTTTAACAAATTCTAATACAGTGACAACATATACTGGGCACACCAGAGCAATATTTGAACAACTGTCCAGTACAACAGCAGGCCGAGATGTCAGCAGACCACTGGGACTTAGTGTGTTGCTCTGATGAGTTCTAAGCCATTAAGTTCCACTTAAAGCAATAAACAATGAACTTGGCTTTAAAAGGACAAGGGAGTTTGGGGGGGGCTGTGGACATGAAAGACGGATTGTTTTTGGTTTTGCTCCAAGCTCCACTGCAGCGAGTGACGCAGGGATTCCCATACAAGAGCCTTTCTACATTTGTAGAGACTCAGTCTGATACGTCCTGTCACAACGTCAGTTTGGTTTAAGGTAACAATATTAATGTCCTTTTAAACAACTAATATGATACAACCTTGTTTCCAAAAAAGATGGGACACTGTAGAATATACATGAAATTATTGTCTTAACTATTGCATACTTCTAATGGGTTGGTGAGACATGACTGACTTGGATAGTAGTATTGATACTGCTTGCAGTTTATTAGTTCATCTCAGATTAGTACAAATAGTTCAGAACTATTCTCATTCATGTCATGGTTTATGCTTTGATTCTCTTGTTTTCAGGTTATTTGTTATGGTTTCAGGTTCTTTTTCAGGTTCCATGTCATTTTCTTGCCATGTTTTTTCCCCCGTCACTTAGTTCACTCAAGTCACCTGTTTTCTGTTCCACAGCTGCACCTCATCACGAATCACCTCCCTACAGTATATAGTTTCCAGGTTACCTTCAGTCATTGCAAAATCCTCACTCTATCTTTCATGATCATGTCTTGTTAAGTCAGGTTTTTGCCACCATAGTTTCATAGTTCCACAGTCTTGTTATTTATCCTATAGTCTTGTTTTGTTAATTCATAGTCTCGTTATTCGGTCTCGTTAATCCATAGTCTAATATTTAGTTTAATATTTTGATACCCGGCTCAGCCAAGTTTTCTGTTCTTTGCCTTTGGAATAAGCCTTTTGTTTTTGAAGTCTGCATCTGGGTCCTCCCTTCTCGCACCAAAGTCTGACAATTCATTATGTCATTCACTGATTCTCATTCGGAATAGGCAATGATTTTTGAGTTTTGATTTTGACTATTTACAGTTATTTGCAGGTGAATAATTTGAAAAATGTACATTTGACTTAAAAAGCACATCCCTAATTTTCACTTCCATTAAATTTCTGTAATTTCATTTAGAACATTACTTTCGTGACTTGTTTCAAGGTCACATTATTTAATAGCCACTTATTGATCTGTATTATATCTAATTCTGGTCGGCAGATAATGAATAGGGTGTGCAGAATAGAACCAGTTTATCCTTTGCATTGAAAACCAGGCAAATCCTCTTCAAACACACTCACAGTGCAAGTAAACCCTCACAGAAAATATGAGCACACACAGAAATATGCTTGCTTGATCTTCATTGTGTTGGTATTTGTGGCATAAAAGCAAAAATAGCCATAAGTATATTCCTGTCTGTGATTGTGGGTAATCAGCTGCACAAAGCCAGCCTAAACAAGTCGAGATGTGATAACAGACAAAATGCCTACATTTTCTCCCCATGTTGTCATATTTTTAAACAAAAGTAACATGATTCCCTGCTCATATGATGTGTTTTGTTCCTTCCCTTTCTCCAACAGGAATAATGCTGACTGAAGAATCTAAATCCAAACTGCTTTCACAAAGCCCATTCCAGCAGTCCTGATAAAAGAGAACAAACGCAGCTTTATCAAACAATTAGAATTGAATCCGGAAAATTACTTTTTTCTCAAGTGAGTTGAGAGCGCTATAGTGTGTTTGTATTACTATAATGTTGCATTAAAACAACAGAAGGACTGACATAACCAAATCAAAACCCCAACAGACTTTGTTGAAGGAGATCCGAGTGACTACAGTACAAGGAGAGCTGATGTGCAAAAACCATAGAAATCATTTTAGCTAGAAACCAATAAGGAAATGAATAAGATAGTAAAGTCATTTTTAATATAAAACAATCACTTTAGAATATGACAAGACATGAAATTCTCACTGTGAAAACCATTTAACATCAGAAAAGTTCAAATTAAATTGTTCGAGTTAAGAGTCGAATACAGAGAAGAACAATTCTGGCTGGAAATCAACGGATCACAACTTTATCTTTCCACCACAATGTTTCCCAACTAAAGTTTTTACATATTTTCATACTTCTGCCTTTAAAGAGCTGAAGACATATTCCATTCCAAATATATCATTCCAGAATACGTCATATATATGCTGAACGTGCACGTGTGGGAATGAAAACACTTTCAGTTTAGCAGCTCAGCACAGACGATCCTGCCGTAGCTTTGGAACAAGGAGAAGCAGTCGGACCACTGCTTAGCAAAATATTTATTTCTTATTTATATACCACATCATATCAATATCATGACACAAGTAATTACAAGGTGAGAACAAATAGCCAGTCTATCAAAGTATTTGTGTGAGAGAAGCCTACACTGACTCAAAGTCAGTCTTAAGTTAGTATTGATCAGCAGGATTTGTCCAAGAGGTTTTAAGATTATATAATTTTGGGCCGCGTGCTTAAAAAGTCCATTAAGTTCAAAAATAAAATCCATATTGTGATCAGTGAGGTGGCTCAACAATGCCTAATGAAGGCTGTTACATCACCTCATCTCAAAGTACAGTGATTCATGTGGATTAATTCTGTTTAGCATTCCTCTGCCCATGTGGGGTAAAGACACACTGCTATTTTTTTTTTTAAATTTTATATAAGAACTTCCTGATGGAGATGGTGACAGTGACCGCAGCTGTCCGCCTGTGCTGCCCTCTGCTGGGCCGATATAGTTCTACTTCCACCACTGAGTCATGAGCAAACATTTCCCCCAAATGCAATAACACCAAATCATTTATCTTAATATAGAGTTATTACACACACAATGCCAGGCATACAATTAGTAGCATATTTGCACTCAACCCTTTATTCTCTTTGTGGTCTAACTGCAAAGTACTGTTAACCCAATTCACAAAATAGAATTAGAGACACTACTAGCTGTTCATTTTGGAGTATGTATGTCTATTAATAAATCATTACTGTCAAATACTTTTCACATCATCATTACAAGGACATTTTTTTTCAGTATTTTGAAACAGATTTAGTTTTTCAAATTTATTTGTATTTATTTTTTGGTGCATTTTGTGACAGCTACAATTTCCAAAATACAAAACAAAGATTCGGGCTGCTGTGGTGGTTAGCGCCGTCGACTGCCAGCAACAGGGGTGCTAGTTCAAATGCCAGCAGGGGCGTTTCTGTGTGGAGTTTGCACGTTCTTCTGGTGCATAATTGCGTTCTCTGCAGGTACTCTTACTTCCTCCTACTATCCAAAAACATGTTACATCAATGAATAATTCTAAATTGACCCTAGAAATGAGCGTGCATGGCTGTTTGTGATGGACTGGCACCCTCTCCAGGGTGTACCCTGCCTCTTGCCCATTGGCAGCTGGCTCCAGCACCCCCACAACCCTGAATTGGATTAAGCAGGTCTTCTTCACACGTAGCCAAACCAAGTCTCACAAGGTCAAGATTACTTAAACTCTGTGACTCTAGTCACTGTTTATAGACTTAACAACAAATGTAATACAGAGGTGGACACTCTGGATTATAAACTATAAGATGTGTTTTGATGTTTAAAATTGTGGCTGCATATTGATGTGGTGGTTAGCTCTGTCACCTCACTGGCTCCAGTCTTGATGGGGGCCTTTCTGTGTGCGGTTTCTTGTTCTCCTCTCAGTCCAAAACCATGTTTGTTGTGTTAATTAGAGATTCTAAATTGACCACAGGAGTGGGAGTTAGCGATAGCGCGGCTGTTGGCCATATATGTTGGCCCTTTGATGGACTAGTGAACTGCTTGTACCAGCTGCTGTCAGGTGAGATGTTTTACACTGATACTCAGCCTCATTGCTTTTTATATTTCAGCCCCATGTTCCCTCTAAACTCCAATAATAACATTCTGTTTGTAAAAATAAAAAAAAATAAAAATGTATCCTTTTATGGAATTTAAAAAGACTTGAAGTGCTGGCATTGATTTTGTGGTTGCACCTGCTGTATGTGTCAACCTGTACAGATTTCCATACACATGTTTTTATGTACATGTATGAGTCTGTATCTAACACATCTTTATTTACAACAGGTTCTATGTCTTTGTACAGTCTGGCACGCAGCATTTTTTACAGCAGGGGAGAAGGACACATCTCAGTAGCCCAAGTAGACCTCCAGCTCGCTGGCTTCTACTATAAAAAGTTTACAATGCTTTTGCAGTGTGCATGCATGCATTATCCTTACTTTCAGAGGTATTTACTTGACACTTTGTTAGGGGAAACGAGGAGGAAAGAACCAGAAGGATACCAGAGGGAATAGTATTCTTAAGGATTCATTGATGTTTAGTGATGTGAATAAAATTTCGTAAAAAAAAAAAAAGCAATAAAAAGCCTTGGTTAGCACTCAATGAATAAAATGTATATTTGAGTGACATGTTGGAAAGTCTCTTGATCATCATGCATTGCATCACTGGTGCGAGTGGTACAAACTAGTTCCTGCAGGAGCTAAATCAACACCTCAGAAGAGTGGATCAAGCTGAAAAAAGTAATTTCATCACTCTATGAAAGGAGCTGCCATAAATCTGTAGGTCTATGAAATACACACATTACTGTACTACTTAATCAATTCTATTAATTATTAGGTTAACACCTTATTTCACAAATTAAAAGCTATTTTGTTTGAGTTTAATAATGAGTATGCAGATGAATATTGTGTTAATCTGACATCCTATGCTCATGAAACAAGGGGTCTTGTGAATAAACTTAATTTAATATATTTGGCGTGATAAGGCAGATACAAGTGTGCTTTAGCATTCTGGGTAGCCGAAAAAGAAAGCCTGCAGAGAATGTAGTGGGCAACACAGGACAGTGACACACTACCAGTTGTCACAACTGTTTAGTTTTCAGATGAATGAGCTGCTTCTGTCTGAGTACTTAATTGCCTCATTTTTTTCTTTGCTTTGGCCATTTTGTGATACACTGCACAGTGACTTTAAAGTGTTTAAGTTAAGCAGGGTAGCGTTTATTTCATATAAACTTCTTAAAGAAATGTTTGTGACATTTTACTTCTGGATTATGTTTAATTTATACAAAATCACTGACTCACAAGATAGCTGTATTAAAGGATATGTGGCTGGGGTGCAAGAGAATAAAAAACACTGGACTTGTTGATCCAGCAGTGAGTCCAATGTTGGAACCCATCATTAGAAAAGAAAAAGAAAAACCAAACACCAGTGAAACATCACTATGTATCGTTACAAAATTGTCCAGCAGAATGGATGTCATACTTTACAACAGCCTGTTCGCAGTACATTTAACAGAGTGCACGTCACAGCTGAGCAGCTCCATAAAGCCATCATTTCTTCTCATATAACTCTACTACATTTTATGCATAAATCTGTACTTATAAAGAATGTATCTGCATCCACATCCACCACCGAAAAAAAGAAGAAAAATCATTTGATAGACACTGTCAAAAGTTTACATGATCAAAACTATTAAATGACCTTATCAGTTTGTTAATGTCACATAAAAGGAGTGAAATTAGAGCTGCAAATATTAGTTGATTAACTGCCAAAAAGAAATTGAATCAAGCAATCAGTTTCACTGAATGGTACTTGGATTGTTTGCTGCTATTGTTTTTAAGGTCCAAACCTGGCAACATGACTGTCACCTTGTGTTTAAAGATATTCTGACAATTGCACTCAGCATTCTGAGTGTTTGATGATGCTTCAAAGAGAAAGTAATTGTTGTATTGTTGGAGAAAGATAAGGGGCAGAATAATCAGCACTGATATTTAATGTTAGGTACAGCCCCCTGGTATTCACACTATTCACATCAAAGGGTATGCACGCATGTGTCAAACACATGACTTACACTTTGTTACTTTGATGATTTTAGCTGCTTTAATATATCTAAAAGATCAAATACTATGCCGTCACAAACATTTATTTCACTGCTAAGTATCGCACATGTACAAACAACATTGCAGAAAGGCTACTGCACAGCTTCAGAGAAACGGCGGGAAATTCAACAAGAGTTAAACCACGAAATCATCGGGGGCGTATGAAGAATTTAATCTACCCTGCCCGAAAGTGAAAACTTGTTATTTCTTTAACAGCGGGGACATTGGAGTTTCCCCACACATTTGCATAAATGTTAGGCTTTTAAATTTGCGTATGCTCAGCTACACTGGAAACCAAGCTATCTACTGAAAAACAAGCCTGTTATGTTTCTCAATTTCCATTTTTAAGTGTTTTGAGAGGAGGGAAAGACAAAAAAAACTCTTCCAATCCTGCACACACTTGGATGGCAACAAAATCCATTTACTCGTGTATTCTGGTGGTTTTGTTATATAAAAAAAACTTTTAAGAAGTTCTTTTGAAAAAAAATAGATGAAATAAATTACATATCACCTATACAGTACAAAAAAGCTCTTTAGAACACACAGTTGGAATGCTTAATTGTTTACACACAGACAAGAGACTGTTATAACTTGAAAAAGAAAGGTGATTAAGGGCGGTGACTACTTTCCCAGGAATTAAAAGGGTTTTTGTGAAAAACAAAAAAAGCAGGCTCCTATATGTCTTTTATTTCTGTTATTATCAAGAACTTGATCCTCACAAGTACTGCTTTACCGACTTCCACTTCGACTGATTTTACCTATAAAACCGCCATCCATCCATTCGTCCATTTATCGATTTTCTACCATCTATCAGGATCCAGGTCTCTGGGGCGGTTTCGTCAAGATGAGTGACATCTCCTCAGTGTGTCCTGCTTCTGTACTGGTGGAGGCTCACCTTGGAGGCTGTGGGTTTGGGGGCTTGCATCTGCTGTTTCTTGTGTTCATTTTAGCTGTTCTGTTCTTGTTTACCCATATTACTCTTCCTATCTCTCTTTGCATAGCTGTCCCCCAGTTTTCAGCTACAACTGTGTTCAATCCCCTCATTAGTCATATTTGTATTTATGCTTTAGTCGTGTTCACTTGCCAGCTCATCTTAGCACTCTTGAGTCACCACTCTGTGTGTTCTTGGTTTCTTGGTTCATGTGTTGGGATGGTTTATAATGACCCTTTTGCCTGCCCCTTGCCAGTTTTGTTTGCTTCACTGACTGCATCCTTATTTACAGTTGTTCCTCGTTCCTTGATTAAGATTTCTCTTCTTTTTGGGGGAGTTTTACATTTGAGTGTCATCCCTAAGTTGTCACAGGTAACTTTTGTAGGTTCAAGTACCATGAATTAAGTGCTGATGTAGATTTCCGCTTACTCACATCTAAAAGAGCATTTTTCCAAGGTATGAGGATTTCCCACAGGTACATTGTAGTCACACATTGAAAAGATTCAAACTAAGAGTGATTCTTTTGAAAATGGTAATTCTGTATCTTTAACATGTTTTAAAATGAGAAAGTTGTTTGGTCAGAGTATTTGTCATGCCCTCTTTTACTTATTCACATCTGTTACTCAGTTTTTATGTTCTGAAAAGCTTATAATTGAAAGATGGCATATCTATGTGTGTGGCAGACCGTGGCTTTTTTTCTGTGGAATTTTAAGATAAAAATCATAGAATCAAAGTTCTCACGAAAACTTCCCCATCTTATCTCAGACATCTCACCTTGCTCTTTTTTTTTTGCTAACAAAGCAAATTGATGACACGAAGTTCTTCCTGTTACTGTGGGTATGAGAGTACATGTCCTACATGTATTCAGAGAAGTGTTGTGATCTTACTTTCAGCAGTATTAGCAGTTGCAAGCTGTGTTTTGGTCTGGAAAGGAAAGAACTTAATGAATGTGAGGCAGCAAACATGCAGGAATGTTAAAACAAAACACAAAGCCCTCTATTTCATCATGTAATAAATCATGTTTGAGTCCAAACTTGGACACCCTTATCAGGAACCCAAAGCATTTAAATCAAATGTAAGTCGCAAATGTGCTCTTGATTATTATTCTCCAGCATTTCATGTATTGTTTAGAGGGATATTACAACATCAGTTTACTGTACAAAGCAATAGGAAACACTTCAGACATGCATATCAAGGTAGTACAATAAACCAACATCTAGTACAATGCATTCACTGCCTTCTAATTCAGAAGGCAAATCATTCTATGAGTATTACATAAGTTCATTTATTTTGTCAACCTTGTCTTTCTTCTTCTGAAAATTTCCGGAACAATAGTCCCTTTTTCACAAAAAAAGATGTATCACAACAATCCAAGCAGTTCATGGTCTTCATCTCATACTTCTGCATCATGCAAAGTCTGTCTCCACTTCTGAACTCAACTATTTTCTCCAAACACACCCCTGGCGTGTCACTGAGGCCAGGAAGCCCCATGTTTGAGTGTTCAAGCTTCCATCTCAAAACCATTAACTCCACCCAGCAACCAAGTTTCCCTGTCTCAGCTGTTGCTCAACCAATTTGTTCCCACACCCAACACCAACCAGTCCCCACAGTGAGCACAGCCCTGGAGGAGAGGGGGAGCGGGGGGCATCAACGTGTATCAAAGAAGCCTGCGTATAAAACCGCAATCATTTATTTCTATGGCAAACATAGCTTTATGTTTGTTGTTCACTTCTGTGCAAAAATACAATCTTCAAGAGACTTTGATGCTCTCCATTAAAGAGGAAATATTGCTGTATATATATTACCATATTATATTATATTAATATTACTGCTGGAACTGCAGTCCTGTGGTGCATTGAAGGAGCCTCCAACTTGGTTGTTCACAGTGAACTGCACTCACATGTTTTTCGAGTGGAAACACAATACTGGAAGAAACAACATACATACTTACAATATGTAAAAATGTGATTCATTTGCACTGTTCCGCAAATCATTCTCAGTTTAATTGAACTGCAGCAGAGTTATTTTTAAAGCTATAACTCCTTATGTTACCCTTTGGCTCACTGGGTCAACATGCACGAGATGTGTTGGAAAACATGACATCATTAATGATTTACTCAGATAAGATCCATGACAATGTTACATCTTAATCTGTATGTGAATTTTCTTTCATCTGCATTGGCATAACAAAAATACACCCTTTGTGGAGTGCACCACCTAGTGGCTTACAAAGTAGGGCTTAGGTTGAAGCTAAATTACATAACTGCACAGTTAAACATACGTACTGTTATGTAATCCTCCCTGAATGGTTAGTTTCAGCTGTCAAATAAAAAGAATAGCAGATGATCCTCTCATCCAAAGGTGGAAACACTTTCCGTTTCAACTGCATAACAATCTCGGGACGTACGAGCACATTTACTCCATTTCATTATTCATCCACTCCTGCTAAAAAAGTAATGCCCGTATAAACACTGCAGCTTACAGTGACAGCTCCCAGACAGTTAGCAATATCAAGTCTGACCAAACAGATGCTTTAAGTTTCGGAGCAAGTCAACACAGCAGAATCTGTGTGAAACGTTTTGTTCATAGGTTTAAGTTGTTTTTTTCTTTACATCCACATCATCTCCTGCTAAACTCTTTTCAGTGTTAAGTTCAAACAGAGCACCTCCAAACTTTCCTTGTTTGTCTGTCTGAGTTAAAGTTTCTCGAAAGGAAACGCAAAGCAAAGCATGGCAGACCTCTGTGCGTAACATCATCCCAAGCTGTCCCTTCTTTTTTGGCATTTGCATTTTACACGGTGCGCTTTACAGTTAGATACATGCTGCTTTGTCCAATTAACAGCCTAAATCTCAGCGACAGCACCTCCTACTTTCTCAAACTGCTTCTGTTTAAGAGTAAAATGTCAAGCTCTCCAATATTTCTCAAGAAACATACCAAGAGCTTACTTGAGTGAAGCAGGTTCAAGCACTGACATAATTAATTTTAAAAAAATGCAATGAGGGGGAAAAAAAAAAGAATAAAACAATCAGTCTGCACTGGGGATCATTGTTAAAGCCCATTATTCATTGCAAACATTTATTACATTTTCTTATGATGCAAACAACAGCAAGTCCCATCCATGTTGGAACAGCTCATCACTTAGTAATGAGGGAATGAAAGAGACAGAGGGACAGGGACAGAAAAAGTATATTATGCGCAACTCCATTGTTTCTTTTAAAAAGACATGACAATCATCTCTCATTGTAAATTTTGGCATCTTCTTCCCTCCCACTGAGTGATGGTCATTAAAAAAACAAACAAAAAGAAATCAAAAGATCAAGGCATGCATAATAGTTTCTGGTAATGCACATAGATCAACGGATACCACTTATAAATACAAAATCCATGTACGATGTTCATGTACATTTCATACATATGGTCCCTTAGAGCTGTCTTAGGCCTATATATCTGTTCCCACTGTGGGACTGTGTTCCTTGTTTTCAATTGGTCACTAGATTCTCCCTGGGAAAAGATCTGAGCTTGAAAACACACCTGCAGTATGGACTTTTCATATTGACGACTACTAGATGTTACAACTGTCTGTTTATTCCTCCCATCATCTCTCACCACATGTAATGATCAGGCTATTAAATGGCAAAGTTTTATTTAATTTAAATAGTTGTCTTTGCATCAACTGACCATTGTGTCATCTACAGAATGTCATCAAACCTTGCCAGAGTTATAGCCTATTTAAGGAAAAAAAACAAAAAAAAACAGTAACACTACCACCCCATGCTTCTGTTTAAAAAGGGAGCCCACTGACTATTCGGATCCACTCAGAGCTACTCTTCCTAAAAGACAGAAATCTGGAGCAAAAGTATTCTATCTTTCACAAAAGATTGGGTCAAGTTTATGATATACTACGATAAATGCACTGGTCCATTTATAGAAATGGATGAAACAGCCACATATCTACATTGAGGGCTGTGTACGTGGCCGCATCCATCATTTACTGAAATGATATTTAAAAAACAAAATAAGAAAAGGGAAAAAAAACAGGTCAAACCAAAACACTGATTAAATACAATGTTGAATTAATTTCTTTACTGTTAAAAAAGTGTAATGCAATGTATATAATTATGTTGCTCACTCTCATTTGCTCAAGATGTGTTGAAGAGGGGGAAGAGGCTTTAAGGATTGCTGATATACCAATGGAATCATATACAGATTTACACTTATATGCATCTATCATCACACTCAACAGATGGAGGGAAGGAGGGACAGACACAAAATAGAAAAGATTAATCCGTTTGAATGTGAATACCCTTTGCTGTGGAGCTAATGCTATGTTACTCTCTTAAAAAATGAGAGAGATGACTATGGTTATGAGTGCGCACAGGTATGAATTCTGTAAGTGCAGAACCAAATGTTCGACCAATAAAAGTCTATTGGGATTGAGTTGTACTGGTTTCTCTGAAGGTGGAGGCAGACTCGATTAACCGAACATGGGGCTGATTATGATGGTACTGGTGGCAATGGTGGGCGCTTTGAGTGGTTGGATTTAGCGCCTTCTTTATGATGGTGGTGGGGATTTCGGTGCATTATGGGGCTTGGCTCCTTTAGTCGATGTACTGGGAGAGCCAGCGGAAACCCTCGCCGTAGCCTTGCCTCTTCAACACGCTGCACATGAACACCTCCAGTGGTCTTGTGTTCAGCTCCTTCATGGGAATGTTGCCCTGAGGAAAGAGCAGGGAAAAGGTCACACCAAATCAGACAAAATATATGTGTACGTGTCTGTGTGCAAGGTTACATTATTTCCAAGGATAAGACAAATATGTCCACTAAAAAGAACTTTAAAAACAGAACAAGATTTGTGAAAGGCAATATGAAAAACAAAACTCAAGCGGCCAATTTATCAGTCTCATAAGGAATAAAACGATGGTCAGTTGAAGGACACATGGACTAATTACCTTTAGCAGCAGAACATCTGGTTCCATTCCCAGTTCAGCCTAAACTTCACTGAGTGGTATTACATTGCATTTTGCCCCCAAAAAGAAAAAGCTGTTCACGAGAACTGCGGGGATGCAGTAGCTTTTGTCACGTTACTTAACCTTTCTTCATTGATTCATTGTGCTGGAGGCTGAAGTCTTCGCTCTGGTCTAGTTTCAGCTCCGTGTTCGGAAATGCTTTACTTCTTGTTTTATCTACTCATCCAACCATTTCTTAGAACAACATACCAGAAGAAAAACAAAGGTGGAAAACAGAGAGGGAGCTGTGCGTACTCACCTTGCCTGTCGTCTGTCCATACAATCCAAAAATTTCCCTCAGCTTCTCCTCACTGATGGCTTCTTGTCTGTCGATCTTGTTGCCCAGGATTAGGATAGGCACGTTTCCAATGGTCTCGTCTGTCATTAATGCCTAGGGAAGTTGATGAAGTGTTACTATGTGGATACAATTATCATACTATGATACTACAATATACATACTCTTGACTATGTGATATTTGAGTAATGTTTAGCTCCTCCTGTGAATGACTGGGAAACCTGTAATTGACCTCTTACCACAACAGACATTTCAAAAAGGGTCCAAACTAAAATAACTCATTTAAAGTGGATCTTTCTTTGCACAATTACTGAATATTTGTCCCTAAGGGAGGACTGCTTTGTTTCATACTATGTGGGGAAAAAAAACAAGGATTTTGAGAGTTTATGGTTCTTCTCAATGCAGACCAAGAAAATGCTCAGCCGTGCGAGTTTGACCAAGAAGGTAGAAGATACTTACATCAAGTTCTGCTTTTGATTCACCCAGTCTCACGTTGTCTGCACAATCCACAAGGAAGACGATGCCATTGATGGCAGGGAGGTAGTTTTTCCACACTCTGCGGGCTGGGTGCACCAATAAACAAAGTGAGTTTTGTTAATAAAGTTAAATTGTAGGACATCATTTCTTATGGGCTACACAAACGATACACAAATTATATCTTAATCGTATAAAAACAAAGATCACTTAAAAAACATTTGAACACACCTTGTGTGTGGCCTCCAAGGTCAAAGGTGGTGAAAGTCATGCCAGCAATTGTCAGCTCTTCTGAGGCTGGAGGAGAGGATTCACACATTAAGCACCAATGGAGGCATGATCAAATATTACACGTTACAATTCATACCAACAATAATCTGCCTGAATTTTCCTGCAATCATAGTCTTTGAACCCATAACTGAGTGAGCATGAGTGGACACGCATGTGTGACAGAGTTGCAGCAGACTCACTTGGGTGTAAGGTTGGCACATGTTGTCCCAATCTGTCATCTTTGAGCATGTGCAATAGCGTTGTTTTGCCAGCATTGTCCAGGCCAAGAAATACTAACTTGCCGGATTTCTTGTACAGTCCTAAAATTAAAAACAGAAGCATTTCACAGCATTATATTTGTCTTCATCAAACAATTTGGGAGGAACAAAATAAACATCTTTAAACTGTGAAATTGAAGAGAACTGGGAAGCACAGACTTGTTTATTCTCAGGAGTTAAATTCCTAAAGATAAAAAATACGAATGAGAAGAACGTGCACAAATTGCAAAGCTCAAAGTGTGTCATTGTTCATTATCTATGTCGCAATGTGAATATTAATTGAAAGACGACAAAAAAAGGAGCCTCTTTGACCCAAATCTGTTTTATTGCATCACAAAAACAGTAAAAAAACCAACAATTTTTTCCTGTTACTTTTTTCTTTATTTTCATTTTATGCTTTTTATTTTCATAAATTCACCACTGCTTGGAAAATGTATATGAGAGCGCGGATGTCTGAATCAGGTGGAACAAACACACAAGATGTGGGTAACTTCTGAATGAGCAGATTTGTGGACAGAGTAACAAACAGTCTGAGAATTCACAGCGAGCGTGCGCATACAGATGAGGTTTGCTGCTTTGTACTTGTCTCGGCTTGCGTGTTTATTACTCCCTATTCCTTTATTAGAATGTGCAATCATGACCCGAGTCTGATGTCTGTGTGGAGCTCATGCGAGAAAAGAGCTTGAATTACAGACGCAGTGAATATCCAAACATGGGATGAAATGTGCAAATTATGGCCGCGCCTTGCTCAATGTTCTTGATGAACTCTATGTTTGCCACTCTGAGTCAGCACAGTGATACAAAGTAGATTTGTAAAATTTCTGACTGAGTCAGCTCTGCTGCACGTCATCATTACTCACAGCAGCGCCACGCAACCAGCCGAGCAGGGAGAACAGGAACGGCTGCTACGTACAAATTTAAGACAGAAACTAGAACAGCGCACACTGGGGACAAGAGCTTCTGGTACACATTTCATTTTTTTTATCAGCTTTCAAACAGACACACCCTTTACAGATTAATTTAACAAGCTCAGGTGAAAACACGTGTCATGTTTCTTAGAAACATCAACTTTGTGCAGCTTCAGTGTTTACACATCATATAAAAATAGGCTGATGTTGTTAGCTGAGCCACTTTAGACAAACACAAGCTGCTTGTGTGGTCCCAAATGGGAGGAACTTCTTCCATAGACAAGATTTCTAGGCACAAAACTTAGTGTTGTACACAAGTCATAGTCCACTTAAAACTATGAGAGAAATCAGTCAGCCATTTTGATTCATTCCAAAATAAGCAGTTTTCAAATCTTCCGCACTTATATTTGTTACAAGATAATGTGTTGAATCATCAGTACTCACCTAAAAACTGTAGTACGCTATTGAAACCGCTATAAATCCAATCAAATAGGAATGACATATCCGGAGCTGTTGAATCCTGAAAAACCAAGAACATGGGACAAAACAGAAGTAAGAAAATATGCATGTGAAAGGAATGTGAAACCAAAATAACTACAATTCCTAAAGCAGTTGAATATCATACAAAGTGAGCAATCTGTTGTTGTGCATCTTTGCAGTCATTTTATCATATATCAATAACATACAGTGGCTGGCTACTCTATCCACACAGATGAAGTAGCGTTTAATTAACAAGAAAAACAGCAGCAAAACAAAACCAAAAACACTGATTGAGGAGTACCCACCGGCCAAAAGCTTCAACGCTGTAAATATTTTCAGTTGGGCAGTTTTTTGGATCACGTAGCTCAAAGTTTTTTTCTGGTTCCCTTAGCTTTAATGTTTATTCTGAGCATTGAAATGGCAGCATTTACAAACAACAAATTTAAGCAACATCCTTGCTTTCAGTTAAAGTAAATGTGAACGACAGAGTCTGAGCATCATTGTGTCTCCACCCCTCGTGTTTACACCAGAGTTCATAGCCACTGCTGACAGTCTATTAACTCTGTCTATGAGGCCACGGTGAAGGCAGAGCTCATCTGTCGCATAAAGTGAAAGTTCAGTCAGTCAGATCAGTTAAAAAAAAAAAAAAAATTATTCACTGGTGTAAATGATGGAGGAAGAACGCAACATGTCAGCCTGAAACTTCATCATCAATTCAGTCACCGTTATTCTAAAGTGATTAATTCAGGATATCGAAAAATAATCTCTGAGCCCAGAGACCCCATCACAGCAGTTGCTTTGCCCAAACCTTCCACCAGGAATCTTCATTAAAGGGCTTTTTATGAAAATTAAATCATAGCCCCTCGGCACCTCTGATATCAGGGTTCACAGTTTTATCTTTTATATTCTGCTTCAAGTACCAGCAGCTGATGTTCCTCTTCTGAACAAAAAGAGGAAAGCGTCAGCAGAAAACTATTGTGGCGAAGATCTGGAAACATTCTTTAACCAAAAAAAAAAAAAAATCTTCAAATATCTTTCCCTAAACACATAAAATGCTTGCATGGCACTCCTGGGCAGTTATTTTTACCAAACAGACTTAACACGCAACAGAATTCTAATGGTGACAACAATTCACCGTATAACATTCAGACCTAATTTTTTTTCACCACGGTGTCTCATTGGTGGAATAAAACATTGTTTAAGATTTTGGTTTCATTAAAGACTAAAAAGCTAAAAAGACTACAGGTAAAAACTAAACAGCAGAGACACAGAAAGAAAAATAGAAACCAATCCCCACCAATCTCATGAAAGTGATGCCAATAATCCCCAAGACTGTGGAGTCTGTTTAAACGTATCAGAGAGATACCAGCAACTGGCGATAAGAACAATGAATGGCTTTCTACAACCAGTGATTAGCTTGTAGTAGCAGGAGTCTTCGTACAGCACAACAGGAGACTCTGAACCTTGATCATAGAACATCTGACAGTTCATGACAGGCAATGTGCATGCTTTACGTTTCATTTGAAAGGCTCTTAGAAATGGAGCCCAGACTTAGTCTTTCAAGATAAGCTGGTCAGATGCATTTTAAATAGAAGAGAGGACACAAGCCTCCCTTTTCCATAAACCGAGAAGAAGCTTTTGCCCTACAAAGACATGTATTTTGCTTCCGGTTTCATCTGATTTTCCTTACCATTACCCTTCTTTACTATTCCTACTCTTTCATTTATGATACACAGAAACATCAGCACAAGGTAAGCTGGCGTCGACCTCTGGCCCCAATTATGTAACATGCAAACAACTCAAGGCTAAAGTGGAAGGCTGACAAAGGTCAAGACCAGGCAAATACAGAAAAATGCAGTCAAACCCCATATCAGCTGATGTCACTCTCTGGACCCACATGTTCCAATCCCTGCCTCAACACAGTGGGCTGGAATTACAGGCAGGTGGCCATGTATGTGGCGTGATGTAGCAGCAAATGTGAAACAAATGTGAGATGGTTTGAGAAGCACACCAGGTTCCCCCATAAGAGCCCCTTAGAGCTTAAATCACCATCACTGAGGCATCTGTTATTAAATAAATTCATCAGACAAGTTAGTTGTGGTTTTATAATCTGAATACGGGTGCATATGCTCAGAAGTACATTCTAACAATTTGCCCGTAGTAACAGGATCTACTTTTTAATACAATTAACAACTGTTCTGGTCTCTTAGTGCTGTGGTCAGAAAGAATGGTAAGTAGTAATATAAAAATAGTAAGAGTCCAACACAATACTAATATGTGTCCCCTGCCTTTGGTATTGGCACCCAAAATTACAAACCTAAAGTATGAAAAATGTAACACTTTAAAATGAAGTGGGTGCTGCAGAGACGAGATTCCTGGGAATGCCCACTTAATTTAAGATTTTGGACAGTTGTAAATTCACAAAATGCAATTAAGAACATGTGAATTCATAATACTGTTAATACATTGGATGTGGATTGAACCGACAAACGCATCCAGTAAATAAAATCAATAAATGCACCGTCTAAGGAGGATGTTAACAATCCTGTACCTATTATCAGAGTAATAACAAATCAAGTTTAGACAATCTCGTCAAGTAGGATTTAAAATAAGGAGAGACTGGTGTAATTCCAAATTCGGTGACATGTTTGGGATGTTCAGCTAATTGAATGATTTAAGTATTACATATTCATAGAATTTGACAGCTGCTTCCAAACGAGGTGGAACAACAGTGTTTATATGGACTCACAAATGTTAATATCGGTGATTTGTTGGCCTTCCAACTTAGTTAGATTGACAATTGTGTGGTAAAGCTGCTATTTTGTTGTCAGCTGAGTACTTAGTACCGCAATGAGAAACTCATACGTTACGGTCTCCGTGCTTCACGTCACCAGATATTTCACGGACATAATTCGTGTAACCAGCTATCGCAAATAGGGAATACCTTTAAACTTAATGGGGCGGTATTTTTGCAAACATTCGACGTGGTTAAAAAAGAAGGAATGAGAAAAAAGAACAGATAAGCAAAGCAATACAACTTAGATTATTAAAAATTTTAGAGCAGATTTACATAAACTAACGAGTGACAGGTTTCAGACTTCCACCGGCTAATGTAACGGCTAGCAGGAAGCCACTAGCTACGTGTCATATTCTGTAGGAGACGTTGCATCAAGGGTTACTAGCTGCGTTTGCTAATCAGTAGTTAGCTGGATAAATACTAGACATCAACATTTGTGCTGGTGTGTTTTTTTTCATCCTATAATAAACACCGCTGCTAAAGTACACACAATAGTCGGTAAAGTGAAGTTTACATCCAGCACGAGGCAAGCTGAAAATAAGAGTTAGCCAACTTAGAGTTAGCAGTGCTAATGTAGCATCGTTAGCAGCCGGGGTAACTTGCTAGCTGAGAAGCCGAACGCTCACGTAATACTCACTTTTAGATGATTACTTAGAAAGTGTATCAAAAAACTTACCCGTTATTTAGGTGTAGACTGGTTTACCGAGTGTGTTTGCTCTAAAAGTCATGTAAATTAGTCTCTCGGTTAGAAAAGAGAGCCTGTGAGATGCCAGGTCTTCCTCACCTCTTTCGTGTTTTGTTACTGAGCCACGACACTGCAATGGCTGTCCAACAACTCCCCAAAACTCTGCCCAGCCGCTTCCTGTTTATGTTTCACAGTCATCTTTCCGACAGGATAACTGAATTAGTCTAAGAATCTTATTTAACAAATTTCTTACACATCAAGTTGATAACAACATTTTTCATACCAACAACAAATTTGGATTTATTAAGAATTTTGATTTGACCAGTAAGTTTCTTGTTTGTTTGACCGGTAGGTTTCTTGTGGCCGGGCCACTCCTCTTCTACAACAAATTTTCTTCCTTCGAGTATTTCAGGCTTCCATGCCATCAATCTAGTCTTCACAAGTTCCCTTGACATAGTCTGCATGATATTAAAGTCTATTCAGAGTGTTGATAATGTTTTTCCTTGACAAATTCTCGACAGTTTTTTAAAATATGTTTCAGATCACTGTCTCCCGACACAGTGGCTTTTTGCTTTTCTTTTTTGTTGATGTAGTCTTCTTTTTCAAGCATCACCCAGTGTTCAAGAACAACCACCAAAGTTATACAGAGAAAATGGACAATTTTTGTCCCAAGATCTCAACATGCACTGCAGCACAGATTGGACAAGCCAGGACTCCATTGACCCTGGCTAAGAATGTCTTCACTTCTCTAAGACAAAAGCACTAAGATTTATGCGTTTTTGTGTTCTTGGATGAGATTACATTTACAAGAACCCATAGAACCCATGATGTAATACATTTTTCTAGTTTGTTAGTTTTCTTTGTTTGACTGTTTTCAGCAAGTATTCCTTATCAAAGTCAGGGCAACTTCCGACAAGAGAATAGTCAAATAAATGAAAAATCAAACAAAAGTGGTCAACAGGTGAGTCCACTCTTGAGTCCCATACGGAATCTTTGAAGGGAACTAAAGATCAGTACGATGACATCATCACACGTCAGATCATCACAAACGAGGAATAATCTAAACTCATAGTGGTTGCACATGGTTTTGAGTAATTATAAGGGCCACTGGAGTGCTGACAAGGCAAATAAAGGCTTTATTAGTAACTACCGAGAAAGATTGTGAATATTAGATAACTTACTTTTGTTAACAATGTTTAAAAAAAGTTCAATGAAAAAATATGGAAACAGTTGTCATTTACCGTGGTGTTTTAATTGTTTTTGTCGTTTATGCAATCCCTAACTCAAAGGCGTCCCCATAAATCAAGACTCTAATGAAAACATTGACTTTCATTCGGCGTGAATAGATTATTTGGCAAATGGAAATATAATTATACAACTGAATGGTTTACATATCGTGAAAAACAATCACAAAAAAACTTGGCTAGTTAGTTTGTAGATATTCAATTGGCAAAACCATGACAAGTGTCAGTTCTTCTAGAGGTTGCAATTACTGTGACGATATTTTTCAAATCTGGGTTTAGTTGTTACGTTACATGTTTCTTTATCCTCGTTATAACAAGTAGATGGTAGAAATGACAGAAACTAACAAAAAATAAAGAAATTTCTGCTATAGCTTACATTACTCATTTTGTTTCTAGTACACTTGAAAATCCTGCGCACAGGAGGAAATGCCACGTGTACACACTGCGCATGCGTTTTTTTTTACGTTGATCCTGTTGGGTGATCCCAACTTCCGGTGAAACGGGAGAAGCGTCTCACACGATTACTCTGACCAGGCCCATCGTTACATACCCCTACGTAGTTGAACGGGGTTTTTGGTTATAGTCATGGCTTTGTAATTTAAAATAAGTCACCTCGACTTTATTAAAAGAAATTAGGAGACTTTGCTATAGACGCCGTTTTGACTCAACGCCACATCGTCAGAGCGACAGTTAAACGTTACCCAGCTAGTTGGCTAGTTAAAGACATAGCTAGCTACTCACCAACCAAGAACCTCTAAATTAGATCCTGGTGTCTATTTCAAGATGTCAACAGCGGGGTTCAACTCTCAGAATGGGACTGGGACGGGACAAGCTTACGCGAATGGTGAGTAGCATTTAAGTATAAGGAAAGCGGGATCAATGCTAAGTAGCTTACATTAGCTAACGTTCAGGTACCAGGCGAACACTAGCGACAGTTAATTGTGTCTTTGGCTATATGCTATCTGTTAGCTAACTGGTTTGCTTAGTAAGGTTAACGTAAGGTAGCCAGTTAGGGTGAGCTGTCAAGTATTGTTACGCTACAGCTAATCTTGACCCGTGTAACCTCACTGTTTTAAGATGACAGTAATAGTTGCTATTGTTGTGGTGCCCTAACTGCACTCGTTGGCTAACTAATGAAATGTAGACTGTGTTTGCTTCTGTTGGTTTGTCGAATTAACAAACCAACAAGTTGATCGAATACTCAACAGGTATCATAATAGGATTAAGATATGTCATGGCATGTTAAGACTTATCAGAAAACATAACGGATACGGAGCGATCTCCCTGTGAAATCGCCCTTTAATCTTTACCCTCGCGATTCTCGGATAGCTTGAACTTTCTTTTCACGTTGAAACAACTTACGGACTTTCGTCTGTCTTTTTCTCCCGTGTCTCCTGTTTTTTTTCTGTGCAGTTTATAAGCCAGCTAAATATTCTATCTGTATGATTACTCTGTTCGCTGTTGAGCAATACGGATTTGATCTGGTTTAGTAGCTCTGACTTGTTTTCGCTCTGTGTTTCACTGTATATGTGGCACATTGGGTATGATCCAGATTTGTTAGAACACAGATTTCTCTAGCCTGAGCCACTATTCACACATCTATATTCACGTAAACAACTACAGAAAATAATCTCAACAAAATCGAGCATTTATTTGCTTTTCTTAATGGTGCATGTGAAATATTTCACACTTCTTGTGCTGTGCATACTGACAGCATCATTGGTTTATGATGCCCCGGATGATTAGGTCAAGCTGTATATAGTCATGTTTTCTTGAATTGTATCTTAGAGTTTATTTTAATCTTAATGCTTGTCACTCTTAAAAGTTATTGATCTGGAATTTGTTCCCCAAGCTCCCATCAGTCTGAAAGCAACACATTCTTTTTTTTTTATACTTACTTTGTATCACATGTAGTTATTTTAAAAAAGATGAGATTGCAGTAATAACACGGCTGTAAAAATCATGTTTAAAGAAAACTAAATGTACTTAAAGAGAACACACCAACTTTGAACTTCTTATAAACTTGCAGTTGATTCAACAGTGCTTATTTCTTGACAGGCTGTAATTTTTTCCCACGTAATGATTTCGCGCACTTTTTTGATCACATATATAACTTCACCAGGCAGGACTGGATCATCCTGCATCATCATTCAGTATTCTCAAGTCATCTTAAAGTGTTTGATAGTAGAAAAAATTGTACAGCTTTAACGATAGTATGCAATTAAAATTATTAAAAACTTTTGGGAGTAACTGAATTGCACTGTTTGAATTTGAATTGTCTGTTTTTTGGAGTTGGAGTTAAATCCCTCCATTGACACCATTTCAAATCTTTCTTTCAGTAACGGTTCATAAACGGCTTCAGTGATAATTTAGTCTTTAAATGTCCTTTGTTTATATGTTAGAGGTTTTTATACAGCCATGTTATTTTATATACTGTCCTCCTTTGCATTTCACCCTTTATTGCCCTTTGTGATTAGGTAAGAACTGTGACCATCTTGGAGTTTTAGGTCAGTAAGAACATAGAACGATATGAGGTGGATTATGTTCCTTCATATGTCTTTGCTCATTGAAAAGAGGTGTTTTCTAATTCCTTTTCACTTTGCTGACTAAGCTCAGCCGCTGGTTGTTTAGTGAAGCTTTAAATGGATTGTAGGGAAACTGTTTGTATTGTGGAAACAGTTCAGCTTCTAACAGCAACCCGTTGATGCTGCTTTTTATGCACAGTTTACAGACAGATAGTTCAGTCGGTTACATTTATTGATTTTGAATTTACAAATTTACGGTGATTGAGCCCATTTTCTCCTACAACTACATATTTTAGATGATTCCTGCTCTTGACAAGATCTTGCATCACCTGCTGTTAAAATACTTAATATTCTGGAAATTATGAAATGAGTAGCTGTTAATAAAAAATTACTCAAAGCCTGCACTCACTCACGGCAGATCATGTTTAATTAAATCTAAATTTAAAAAAAATCTAGACCCTTTGCTGTCATTTTATTGATCATTTGGGGAATTACTTTATATAAATGATTCTTTTAAATAGAAGATACTACATGACTTTATTCATCTCCAGGGGAAATTTATGTGATACAGCAGCATCTAGAGTCTGGCCTTGAATGTTTGTTTAAATTTTTTTTAATGGGATTGCAAGATTGCATCTGTTGCGTCTCTGGTCTTATTTTTCTGGGAAGGTACTGACATTGCATGTTGTGGTTTTGCCTTTTAGAAATATTTCATGATAACTTAGAGCAACTTAGAGAACTGCAATTTTTGTGAAGATCTTGGCACTATCGTTTGAAAGAAAGAGGAGTGTACAACACAATGTTGATATTTAAAAAAAAGACGGGACTGTCATACATTTAACATGCCTGCATTTTCTCCCTCTGTTTACCAGGTCCATCACAGAATCCAGTTGCCCTGCAGCAGCTGCCAGGAGTCAGCTATGGCATGACTCACCAACCAGCCTACAATCCAATGCAGCCCAAAGCTACCACATCCCCTGCCCCAGGACTCTACCCTTCTGGGCCATACCAGCCTGTTCCTCCAGTTAACTCCTATCAGCCAGGCCCACAGCTCTCTTCTTACCCTTCCTCTCCAGGCCAGCCTCTGTTGTCCAGGCCTCTGATGGGAGGTCCTCCACCCCACACACCCCCCCAGTCTGCCAGCCCCAGCCCTGGTCCCAGGCTGCCCCCAGCACAAGCCACACCACCTCCTCCTGCTGTGTCTACTACTAGCTACTACCCAAGCCCTCAACAGCCCATGGCTCCAGCATGGCAGTACAACACAGCTACCCCACCAATGGGGCCCGCCACTTCTATGAGCACGCATCCCAGAGGCCCTGTGGCAAATCACATGAATCCAGCTGCAAGCTTGGCTGCACCACCACCACCGTCATCTGCAGCTTACAGATCTGCACCAACACCACACAGCACCACCCAACTCTCAGGCCCCGGAATCCCACCCACCTCTATGCATGGATACACTCAGCCAGGTAGGAAAACAAAGGCTCTACTAAAACTTCTAAGACTCACTCGAACATCCAAGTGCACAACACAGTTTCACTTTGAGGTCAAGAAATAATTACGTGGAAGTGAGGCAACAATTTTCAATTACAGCAGGTGACGCAGTCATGATGCAGGCGGTCTGTGGGTCAAGTCACGAAAAAGATTAAGCATTCCGTTTCGGTTGCAGAATGTTAGTTTTCTAATGTACTGGGGGTTGAATAATTTTGCTGACTACTGCACATTGTTTGACAAAATATCCATCTCCGTCTCTTTCCAATGGGTTGATAACATGATTGCTGTGATGTTGTCTTTCTTGCACTTGTCTTCCTTCTTTGACATGTACTCTAGATATGCATATCGCGAGTACTGATATGTTGGAACTGGACATTGCCCTCTGCTCCTACGTTGAACATGTTGGCTGGCTTCTGCTGCCTCTGGCTCCCTCCCAAGCACAGACTCATTTACTCTGGATTTGTACAAAGTTTATATAAGACTTTTATTGTTACTGTGCAATGCTTATGCATTGGTATGACAAAACTTTCGGAAGAAACCACATATTTTGATTTCTTTGTCTGGTGCATGTTGTGTTGCTGAAATGAGTATTCACAAGATGTTGGTGACATTAACCAAATGAATGAGTTAAAGTGTTGCATCGTCACAAAAAAAACCCCAAACAGAGCTTCTCAGTAACATTTTCAACCAACGGGAAGTGGCTGTGTAACATGAAATCTGCATCATAAAGGGGTTGCGTAATTTGTTCAAACCACAGTGTCTGAAGGCTTTGCTAAAAAATGCTGCGATTTCACCTTTTAGTGCCTCAGTCTGTTTCTAGAATATCACTCTGTCTTACAAAAACTGCATAATCGAGGCATATCTGCCAACTACCATAGTGACAGTGAATTTAAGGGCTCACTGAAGAAATGATGAGGTCTTTGTTGAGATTTTACCTTGTTCTGTGATTACTTGATTAAAACCACAAAAGTATATTGGTATTCTATTCAGTGACATGTGGAAGTTGCCACTGTGGTATTGGTTCATGTGGTGAGTGAAGTCTCTGTCTCAGTATAAAAGTAAAATGGCAGTGCTCCTATGTAAATCAGCTCTGAGGACAATGTGTAGTGAAATGATGGTTCATATCATATCAGCAGCCTCAGCTCAGTTTTATTTTAACAAGCTATATATTGCCACGATTTTCTAGATTACTCCCTCAGAGATTCTTCATTTTCCCTTCCTCACTCCTTCAGTTGCTCCCTAGTTGGTTTGTCAGTGGGGATGGAGGCATTGGTGCTTTGACATTTGCTTGCTCTGGCTTAGAAGGGGCACCACCTGGTGTCGCCTCCACTCAGAGCTTATGTTACAGCACCTCTGTGATGTCTTATATCGGTCTTGCACAGGATATCAGCCGACAGAGCAGAGCTGTTTTACATGGCATGGTGACGTTTACATAATTCTGACTGAGATAACTCTAAAGTGTGTCTCCTGTAGGGAGGTTTCTTGAAATGAAAGTATTCAACAGCAACTTTGATCTCTAATTTTACAAGACTGTCGTTTATCCAAAACATTCATAATACTATGGTCTTTCATCAGGCACTGCACCACCACCAATGAATCTCATGGCTCCCCAAACATACCAACCGAGCAGACCTGCCTATGGGCCTCCACCTACAGGACCACCACCAGCCATGAAACCCACACCACCTCCCACTGGACCCCCAATGGCAAATGCCACACCACCACCGAAGACAGATGGTGAATACTTAATATTTACTTTATCTTGGATATGTCAGCTGCCCTGTTTTTAGGTGGGCATACTGAGATTACAAACTTTGTAAAGCTTTGGCACTGGAGTAAACCTTAGAGAAAGGCATGGAAATGGAACCAGATTTTCCTTGAAGACCAAGAAATTTAATAGAAAGTGTTGTTCCCAAGAGTTTATGTATTATTTTAAGACCTTTTTTGTGCACTCTCTCTAGACAGAAATCTGTGAACTTTTCAGAGAGGTGCCTATGTTGTAATGGTGACCCTTTTTTTCAGACAACCAGTGATCTGGACAGAAATCGTAACCCGAGAACCAGGAAACTAAATATAAGCTTGTTCTCACCTTGTCTGTTGATCCCAAGCTGTAGGCTATGACATATCAAACAGGAATGATCAGAACAAAGAAGTCCATATCAGTTTGTAGGAATTTCATAGTGATTAAACAAATAATGTGATTGTGGTGAAGCTCTAACAGTCTGAAAAAATGAAGCTGCCCCGTGGATGATGGCAGATCAACCAGAAGATCTTCTGAATATTTTGACCAGCATTGCCTGTCATTACTTTCCACGCACAATATATTGTAGTTTGATGATGATGATGTAAAGATTACTGGCCAGCGGTAAAGATATCGATTCAGTGTCACGTGGTGCTGCTGTTGGTTGTGGTTTCCCATTGATTGGCAACAGGAGAAACAGCTTTCCTAGATTACAGAAAGGGCAAAGACGGCTTCATAGACACCTGCAGCCATGTTTTCACCCTGTCTTCCCCGATTCATTTGACAACTTTAACTAGTGCTAACGGGAGAGTGATCACAAGTGTTGCTTGCTTTAGTAGGAGACAATAAATAAACATTGTAATATAATATTGTTCCTTTTCCTTTCTGAGTGCCCTTGATAAGACAAATGAGCTCATCTTCTCTGAGGGTTTAACTCAAATAGAGGCTTTTTTGTCTTGTGCCTCAGCAATGCTATCACTGTGACGTCGCTATTTTCGCTATACAGTGAACCCTACATGGGCTGACCACACTCCTTTCCCCAAATGCTGACTGAGTTTAACTGTTTCTCACAGAGGCCTCAGATGTGGTTGGTCATTGTTAAACACTATCCTCAGCCATTCAAGGCTAGAAAACTACAGCAGTTAAAGTTTAAGCACAACAAAACTGAACCACAGTTGCGTGACAAATTAGGAAATTGGCCTCGTGTTAACAGTGCCACGAGTCTGAACTAACCAGCATGCACCTATCCTCAGGCAAAGTCATCACTTCCCTTTAGCTAGCTTTAATATCTTAACAATATCCCTGAGTGATATCTTTAATATTTTAACATCAAAGAACAGATGAGAGAAATATGACCTCCTTCACGAGCATTGAAAGGCAGCTGTTGCACAGACGTCATAGAGGTTGCTCCACTCTTGTCTTATCACCTATTGGATCTTATTTATCTTGATGTACATTTCTACAGAGGCCTTCAGCTTTCTTTTCACTTCTTTTGCCCTGCTCAGGTTCACATTCAACAGGCCGAATGATAGCCACATTTATCCAAGGACCAACACTATTCCAGTTCCCCAGACATTTTATATCACGACTGCCCATAATGGATTGCAAAGAAAAATGATGGCCTATGAGTGAAAGGATTGTCTCTTACTATAAAAAGAAGTACACATTGAGTCTTTGATTTATCCATATCGCTAAAGGCAATGTTAATCTATTAAGAGTCATACGAGTCATATTAGTCAGGGTTCCATCTGAGGAGAACTGGTATTCCAGTTGCAGATGGTCAGACGGCTATATTCATTATGTGATGTATGTACAACTCTTCCTGTGCTGGCTTAGGATTGTGATTGTGTCTTTTTGCACATGTATGTCAATCTGTAAACCAACCATTTTTGTTCTGACCCCCCCCCCCCCCCCCCCCCCACTGCTGTTTCCTTCCCTTCCCTCCTTCTTATACATGCTAGCTCAGTGTGGGGGTGTTGTCAACAACACGCTTTCTCCCACTGAGCCCAACTGCCAGGAGGGGGATATTGAATGTCCAGGTGTGACAAAATTATTCTCTGTGTGGTGTCATTACCTGTTAGATGTCGTGTCAGTGCTGTGGTGCCGATCCGTTGGTTGTTTTTCATCGTTTCCCATGAAAGCACTCATCATTTTTTAATCCCACACATATGGATAGCAGTCTTAAAACTCTACAGAATCAGCACTTACTGCGTTCTGATTAGTTACTTTTATAGAAAAACGCATACAATTATAATATTAGTGAAGTTTAAAGATGATGTGCTTTAAACTGTACTTTTGATTGTGATATTTGGTGGGTTTTTAAAAAGAAATTTTATAGCACTGAATACTTAAATATTTTCTTTTGGGAGTTTTCACTCCTCTTTGTCTTCTAGCTTCATCACATTTCATGTAACTGATAGATATCTAAGTACAAATTCCATTAATTTCTGTAATTGGCATCATCATTGCCATATTTCAGTACTCCTGTTGTGTCCATCTATCCTTTGCGTTGTGGGCTTAGTCACAAATAGCAAAGTGTCTAAAATGATCTTTGTTTCCATACAGGAGCTGTAGCTGGCAATGGCCCAGAAGCATCAAACAGCTATAATCATGTTGACAACAAAATGGGTGAGGGCCTTTCCTGTCGCGTATGGTCTGTTTTTCATGCCAACCACGTGGGCTGTCTGGGTTTACACAGATAGTCTGTCTCCTTATGTTTTTTATTTTTATTTACAACCTTCATCTATAAATCCTGTCATCATGACTGTTGTAATAATAAAAAAATCGGCACCTGCTGCAGGGATTGTTCTGGAGAAACCTTTGAGTGACGACCAGTTCTGCCGGCTGTAACCAGCTACAGGCTTTACGTTGAAAAGATGACCCTTGGATTACATAATTAGCTTTTTTTTTAACAGCTATTGTCTGTGCCACAGACCTGCTGTAAACATTCATCAACATTTTCTAAACAAAATGCACCATTCACAACTCAGATTTTAGTAACTTCATAGCCAGAGTGGATTTGGCCCAAGGCAGTGCCTTTGTGTACACTTCTGCCAGGAAAAGCAGAATTGCAGTCTTTGTTTCGGTCTTTTCGAATTGCCTCACAGTTTCATTCGTCACTGTTTCATTGTATGCTTGATTTCTCATATACATTGACCCTTTTCATCTATTATCCTATTAACCTTTTACCCCTTTTCACTTGCAGCTGGCCTGACTCAGCCCGGCCCACCTGGTCGCCACTTGGGCCATTACCCTTCCCTGCCCCCTGGATACCAGAACACCTCAGCTTCCCACACAACACCCCCCATGCACCCTGCCATGCAAGCTGCCACACAGCCTTTCACACAAGCACCTCAGCCATACCAGCAGGTGAGAGGAAAGTCAGGGCGTTGCACTGTCTTTGTAGTGTTAGAAGAGTTTGTTTGCACTTTTAGCTCTTTATTATGTGCAAGTTCACACATGCAAACCCCCACCCCCCCGGGTGTACTGGCTGCATATGGGTGTTTGTTTTATTGTTATAGTGAATGTTCACTTTTTTTTTTTCACTGTTTAGACTAGTCATTCGTGCAGGAGTAGTCATCCACACTTTATTAAGTAATAAGTTAGCAGTTTTTAGTACATTTCTAACCATTATATCTTTCTGTTCTAACTCATCTAGCTGCCCGGTGGCCCAGGGGCAGCCCAGCTGAGCCCATCATTGGCAGCCATGAGTCTCCAGTCCAGTACCCCAGAGGCCCTGAGGGCAGTCAACCTGTTGCAGGAGAGGAATCTGCTGCCACCAACCCCAGTTCCTGCACCTACACCCTGCCTCCCACAGGACCTGCAGAAGATCAACTGCAACCCAGAGTAAGCTGTGATAAACCCCTACTGCATGTGTTTATATGGACTATGCAGTTATTATTGTTTGAAACTGATGTCGGTGTGATTGATGTTTTTAGATTATAAAGGAATTATTTATACAATTTCATCACAGAGAAATTGACAACGTCAGCTGCAGTTAGGTTTCCATCTGTGCACACATCGTTTACCTGAATCTTTACCCGTTTTTCTTTCTGCAGGGTTTTCCGTTGTACACTGACCAGCATCCCTCAGACCCAGTCTCTGCTCAATAAAGCGAAGATGCCGCTGGGCCTGCTGCTACACCCCTTCAAAGACCTCTCGGTAGCTATTGAGGTTCATATTTACAATATTTTTTGAAACATGGCTTTGGGTTTACTTTGTTTTCTGGCTCTGTATGTTCTTAATCTTGCTCCCCACTGGTTCTGGCACATAAATGAAGAAGATAAACTATCCCTGTTACAGCTGCTTTAGGGGGTCAGAGGAAATGTGCTGTTCTTCCTCAAAACTGATTAAGCAGCATGTTTAGTCACGACCCATTTTGTTAACCTTGAAGTCAGGGAAAGCTATGTTTAGCTGCTATGAAGACGGATCATTTCAGCACACTTTAATTGGGTTAGTGAATGCAGTAAGCAACTCCGTTTGCCTCACCGGCTCACTGACAGGTTCTCTCTCCTTGTGTTTGTCTCTCTGTGCTCTCCACTGTTGCCATTTACACAATCAATTCTCAGATGCACAGCAGAGCTCATTTATTGAATGTCAGATAACAAGCCAATGACCAACTGGGATTTTGATGTTTTTCTGAGGCATTTTGCCATTTTTGTTATTCAAATATTCAACATGATTCATCATATTTCCAGCTGAGTTGATGTAACATTGTTACTATAGCTTTATTATATAGACGATACTGTGAATAATTTTGCTGCTGAAAACACTTGACTAAACATAGTTTAAGAGTTTCAAGTGTTATAGTATTTAGCATTTATTCTGAGTGAATGACAGAATAAAATGTAACGGGGCCTTTTATTTTTTAGCTCAGTTAAAACACACTGTTGCGATGTTGCACACTGAGAGTTGTCCCCTCTGTTAAATGGAGGCTGTGTTCTTTATCATGGCTATGGTCGCTATGGTGAATTATAGTATTCTTGTTTAAATGATTACGTGATTATTTCGAAGTGAAAAGGGTTGTTGAAACAAAACTTCTCGGCTAGTTGACCTCAGGTAACAGTTTTTTTTCTATTGCTTTTCTGCAGTCGGACTTAATTCTTCCGTTTTCTTTTTGTATGTTTGCACTGAGAGTAAGTTGTTAGTGAGAACTTAGGCAATCAAATCCTTGCATAAAAGAATTCGAATCTATAAAAATGCATTGAATACCTCCTTTACTGTTGACAGCAAAAGATGCTTTTAGAATAAGGCACTCCAGACTCATTTACCTGGTCGTAGTCATTCGGTCTACGCTCCTACATTAATTGAGGACACAAACAGCAGAGGCGTTACACAACTTGGACAGCAATAAGAACTTCTTTATTCAAGTGGCAGCTACAATGAGATGCAAACTAGGAAAGCTAGTTTTTCTGACAGAGGTTGTTTCTGTTCTCTTCATTGCAGCAACTTCCTGTGGTGACATCTAGTACCATCGTCAGGTGTCGGTCCTGCAGAACTTACATCAACCCCTTTGTCTCTTTCTTGGACCAGAGAAGGTGGAAGTGCAACCTCTGTTATCGAGTCAATGACGGTAAAAAGCAAGAGAGATAAGTGAGAAAGGAGGACCTGAAAGAGCTACTGTCTGTTAGAATGTTAGAGGCACTTAACAGTGTGTTAGACTAATGCAGCCGAGCCACAAAATGTTGTTTATAGAGAGTGAATATTTACCCACCCTGTGGATGTCTTCGTTGATTTTAATGTCTGGCTCATATGAAGAAAAAAGACAAATCTACTAAATGTTGTATGATGATGGGAAGAAAAAGAATGCTTAATAAGAAACCTCTTTGGATGTTGTGTCTGTCTGTGTAGTTCCAGAAGAGTTCATGTACAATCCAGTCAGCAGATCATATGGAGAACCACACAAAAGACCCGAGGTCCAGAATGCCACTATTGAGTTCATTGCTCCTTCAGAGTACATGGTAAGTTTTAGCAGCTTTATTAATCTTGTACCTTTTAAAGCATCATGACACAAACTGTGTATTGTAATGCTACAGGACCGATAAGGATTTATACTATATGTGATTAAAGAAAAAGACAAAACAAACAAAGTAAATGTTGTTGATTATCTTTCTCTTCTGCCTCACTTCCTCTGACAGCGTTGTCTTTGGTCTCTTTGCTGCTTCTGCCACAGTTCAGATATATATATATATATATTGTTTTTCCTTTTATTTCAAACAAGTGTTTTTCTTTTCTACATGTTTTTTTTAATTATTATTATTTGTCATGGGAACAGTGTGTGGTGAACTAGTTGTTGTTGTGGGACGTGGTGCTGTGCAGGAAAGCAAAGCCCTGAAGTGCAGTATCTCAGCCCCTGGCTCGCTCCAGGGCAGTTTCAGGTCTGGGAACATGCATAATAAAGGTTGTTCAGAACCAGTCACAGGCAGGTAGTTTTAAGGTTCACACGTCTCTTGTGTTACCCGTAAACGATGTGTGCACTTGCCTGGATACTTCTGTAAAGTAATGTTACATGTTGTAGATGAACTAGGACAGACAGATGTATGTATGTGTTTGTAATTTTGTCTTTTTATTTATTTCACTTGAAATAACTTGTATTTGCCTGGATTTCGTGCAGTTGAGGCCACCGCAGCCTGCTGTTTATCTCTTTGTTTTGGACGTATCTCACAACGCAGTAGAGACCGGGTACCTGAATGTGTTCTGTCAGTCACTGCTGGACAACATCAATGCGTATGTACAACATTCTCTTTTGAGTTAGTTCAGATTATGTGAACTATATTAAAATATATTTTTACATGGAAATGGGATAAAACCATCAACCTAAGAAGATCATCCCTGTCATATAAATCTAATGCTTTATCTACGAATGTGTGTGTGTGTGTTCCCAAGGCTTCCTGGAGACTCGCGGACAAAGATAGGCTTCATAACTTTTGACAGCACCATCCACTTCTACAACCTCCAGGAGGGACTCTCCCAGCCGCAGATGCTTATCGTATCTGACATTGAAGGTGAGACACAGCTGACAGCAAAGGCCACGCCTCATCATTGCATCTGTCTGCAAACCTACTGCAGGAATATTAACACACATTATCCTTCTCAAACAGTCTGAGCACATTTCTGATTGTTATTCTTAAAATGGATATAAATATCAGAGCTGGCTGTTTTTTTAAGTTATGATATTTTGTGTTCCACAGATATTTTTTTACCAACACCAGACAGCCTTCTAGTAAACCTCAACGAATGCAAAGAGGTAAGAATTGTAACTCGATTAATGCCAAGTTATGAAATGTGAAAACATTCAGTAGGAAGTAACATTGGTTATTACAGTTCATTTAAGATGTCACGCCTGTTATAACACGCCAGCTTGGGTTCCCACTGGTAGATTGAAGAAGTAAGACAGGGCTTCACAGACTGGGTATTCGTTTATTTAATCTTTTTTTTTTTTTTTTCAGCTAGTGCAGGATCTGCTGAAGAGCCTGCCAAATTTATTTCAGAAGACAATGGAGACCCAATCTGCTCTGGGTTCAGCTCTGCAGGCAGCCTTCAAGTTGTTGTCACCCACCGGGGGGCGCATGTCTGTCTTTCAGACCCAGTTACCTAACCTTGGTGTGGGGGCTCTCCAGTCCAGAGAGGACCCCAACCAGCGGGCATCTGCCAAGGTATAAATTTATAATGACGACGTTTCTAAAGGATCTCAATGAGGAGCGCATTGAAAATCAGAAAAAGAATGTATAATCTGATTCAAGATCCACACTTTATTCCAGCTGATGGTGATTGTGTAGCAAATCAAGAATAAGAAATGTTTACCAAGTCAGTAAGTTTAGTTTCCACCTCAGGAAATTTAGCCAACAAGCTGACATACCAGCAAGCGTAAAGCTAACACCATAAATGCTGGTGATGAGGAACAGACTACGCTCCCGTGTCCTTATAATGTACGGTCCAGAATCTGCGTGAGTCTTTACTGACGCCTGCCTGCCAGCGGCTAGCTTGGGTTTTACCCTGATGTGTTTTCCTTTCAGGACATCCAGCACTTATCCCCGGCGACAGACTTCTACAAGAAGCTGGCCCTGGACTGCTCTGGCCAGCAGGTGGCTGTTGATCTGTTCCTGCTCAGCGCTCAGTACTGTGACCTGGCGTCGCTCGGTGAGTAGCAGGCTGATTGATTAGAGGGGGAAAATAGAGAAAGATTTTAGTAAAATAAAACAGCATGTGGTGGAGTTCGGTGGTGTGGATGCTGTTCAAGGCCACAAGTTCAGTAAATGTATTAATTGTGCTCAGCGCAGTAGTCTCTATCTGACCTTCTGTTTCCAAAAATATGTACATTTTGGCAAAGGAAGAATTCTGGTTAGATCGTCTGATTGTTTATGTATTTCCCTTGTTCTGGTCTTTCTCTGTCCCAGGCTGCATATCCAGGTTCTCGGCAGGGAGCGTTTACTACTATCCCTCCTACCACCACCAGCACAACCCAGCTCAGGTGGAGCGCTTCCAGAAGGATTTGAAGAGATATATAACAAGAAAGATTGGCTTTGAGGCTGTTATGAGGATACGTTGCACCAAAGGTCTGTTGGCACTAAAGCTCAGGGCACGTTTGAGTGTTGAAAATACATTAAGAGTATGTTCCCAGATCCGAGTTTTTAATCTTTCGTTTATCTTAGATTTTTAAATCTTATTTATTAGTGTAGTGATAAGACATAAACTCATTGTGTTTGTGGTTTGCAGTAAGTTTGTGCGACTCCTCGTGCCACCGTAGCTCAATGGGTTATGCTGTATATCCGGTGACAAGAAGTGATTATTGATAATTGATCTTGTTTCTCTCTCCATCCCTCTGCAGGTATGTCCATCCACACGTTCCACGGAAACTTCTTTGTGCGCTCCACAGATCTGTTGTCCCTCCCCAACGTCAACCCGGATGCTGGCTTTGCAGTTCAGATGTCCATCGAGGAAAACCTGGACGACATGCAGGTCGTTTCTTTCCAGGCAGCGCTGCTCTACACCTCAAGCAAAGGTACACACAAGCAGACAGAGGCGGTCGTGTATTCTAAATTCAGACCCTACATCTTCGACTCTGTGTATTGATAACGAGTTTCCTCTCACAGGAGAGAGGAGGATCCGCGTGCACACGCTGTGTCTTCCTGTTGTCAATTCTCTGTCAGATATCTTTGCGGGTGCTGATGTTCAAGCGATCACTGGACTTTTGGCTTGTATGGGTAAGTGTCTTCCCACAGTTCAGTGCTCAGATGCTTACATTGAAACAAGAACGACTTTTCTCCTTGGAGGATAATTTACTCTGTGTGCAGAGTAACTCCAGATCAAACAACAGAAACTAGGATGCAATAAAAACTATTTAAGAGGTCAAACCATCCATCATCTACCGCTTATCCGGGGGTCGGGTCGCAGGGGCAGCAGCTTTAACAGAGGTCAAACCTTTTTGTTTCTCTCATGTCTGTTAACATCATTTAAAAACACAATTATTTGCCTTGAAAAGGCTTAAAAATAATGTACATGTTGCCTCAGGTCGTTACAGGTAAAGATTTGTGCTGCATGCGGCCGTTTTTCCCCTTTTTTTTCTTTTCTAAAAGCTGGTGGATGATTTAGATTTTTGTGCATATAAAGTAACTTATTCCTTATTTTATTCAGTGAATTCAGAAGCTGAGTGGAGGCTTGTAGACTCTTAAAAAGCTGTGTGTATATGGTCAACTTGTCGACAAAGTTGTTTATACAGTAAAAGCCCAGAATTATTCTTAGCCTGATTCTTAACTCTTTTTTTTTTTTTAAAGCCAGTAGGTTTCTTCTGATTTGGAAAAAAAAAACTACTTTGTCTTTGAGAAGTTAACGATGAATATCAGTTCATTTCTATACAGATTATACTAAAAGCGTGTGACGTCCTGCCCACACTCTGCCTCACTCATCATCAAACACATCTTAGCATTACTAACAAGCTTTTTGCATGTCTCCACCGGGGATTAGGTTAGCTTCATCTGCTTTACTGTTATTAACTCTGACAGATGGCGATGAGTGGTGACAGCTGTGGTTGCCTAGCGACCATCACATATTGAGCAGTCATGTCTGTTTCCTATGAAATATGACACAGATGAGTTTATTTCAGCTGGAAGGGAAGATGGTGTAAATTATAGAGACATAAAGCCATTTAACGTAGTGCTGTAAGACAAAAAGAATTCTGTATTTCTGTTGCGGTCAAATCTGTACTGTTACAGATTATTTTGCTGACTCATTGCCACTTTTAGTGGCATCAAAAGCGACTTCAAAGCTTTGACAACTTGTCTGTTTTGATGATGCTTCTCTACCTATGGTAACATGGTTGGATTTATTAATTTATTCAGATTGGATTAGGAAAACTACAAATATTTTGGTTTCTACTCTAAACTTCCCGGCAGCCAAGTTTTTGGACTCCTCTTGACACTCCCCTCCATTGAAGGACACCAAGTCCTTGTTTCTTCCAAATTCTAAATCCCTCACACAGCTGCTGACAGAAAGCCTTCTCAGTCCTTCTCCTGATAACTTCGACTGTGTCCCTCTCTCCAGCTGTGGACCGCTCGGTGACTGCCAGTCTGAGTGATGCCAGAGATGCGATGACCAACGCTGCCATCGACTCGCTGACGTCTTACCGGCAGTCGGTGTTGACCATCCAGCAGCCAGGCCTGCTGGCTCCGGCCTGCCTCAGACTCTTCCCTCTCTACATCCTAGCCCTGCTCAAACAGGTCATCTTTTTTTAACCTAATACAATAATTGGAGAGCAACCATACTGTCAGCTAATTATTTTTTTTGCTATAAAAACCTTTCACTTTTGCCTTGACTTGAACCTCGATTCGTTAGATGAGGATAACCTACTATGTCATCTTTGCTTGATTAACACAGACTAAAACCAGAATATATCATGTCAAGAAACTGCTTCTGCTTCCATTGAGTCATTTCTGATCCTGTTTGGTGTGTTTGTGTGTGAACACTGTAGAAAGCCTTCAGGACAGGCACCAGCACCCGGTTGGATGACCGAGTTTCTGCCATGTACCAGCTGAAGTACCAGCCCCTGACCTACTCCATGCTGATGATCCACCCCGCTCTGTACCGTGTCGATGATCTGTCAGATGAGGTGAGGATGAAGTTTGACTACTGGAGGCAGACCAGGGCCGCCGCTGCTTTCAAAGACACCTGACTTTTTCTCTGAAGTCCATGTGTTTTTGACAATATGATTGGAAAAGAAAGCAAAAACTGTTTTTATGTTGTGTATAAATAAGTGGAAGAATTTTGTTTTTTCTTCCTGTTAAGACTATATTAAGTGTTGAAGCCAAATAGTAAATCCACTATTTTCCAGGTGTTTTGAAGTATCACTATGCGACTTAGTAATCTTCCTATGTCGTCCCCATTTTCTCAGGGGGCTCTGAACGTCAATGAGCGGACCATCCCTCAGCCTAAAGTGCTGCAGCTGTCTGTGGAGAAGCTCAGCAGGGAGGGAGCTTTCCTCATGGATGCTGGAATCGTAAGTTTTCAAATAAAGACTCGTAACAAGCTGGCAAAGCCACAGCTGGGATTTCCCTCACTGTGATGTAATGATTCGCTGCCTACGGTTTTTTTTTTTAATTACTCTAAAGATGCTTTGGATGCAGCATCTCTATAATTGTGGGTCACAGTTTGTGGAAAAAAGGAGCTTGGAGAGAAATGTCTTCAGAAGAAAAAGTAATATGTAAATGTAATGTCAATGCATTTTGGGCCAATAAAGGGGTCTGCCAGTCTCTTTTACCCACATACATCTTTGTAATAAAACCTCGAGCTGACGAGTTAAAACATCTGCTTTTTTTTCTTCTTCTTCTTAATAAAAGGTGATGTATCTGTGGATCGGACGCAACTGCCACCCCAACTTCCTCACACAAGTCCTGGGAGTTCCGAATTACGCTGCCGTGCCTGAGAACTTGGTAGGAAAAGTCATGGTGCAGTTTTCACCCTCCACTGAAATGTATATTTGTGCTCAAACTTGATTGTTGTGTTCTTCTCAGTATCTCCTCCCAGAACTGGACACTGCAGAGTCACAGAGAACCAGAGCTTTGATCGGGTGGCTCAGGGATCAGAGGCCGTTCTTCCCCTCCCTGCATATCATCAGGTGGGCGACAGGCCTCGTTGGGCATTAGAAGGGCACAAAATATCACCTGGTATCAGAAATGAGGACTTTTTACACTCAGTTTCCAGCTTCAGTCTGACATTTCCTCCACAGTGATTGATTTCCTTGGATGAGGGCAATTTCTCTCCTTAGTTACTAGACCCAGACAGATGTGGTTGAGTTTAGAATTACAAGTTAGTCACAAGGAACAGTTCATATGTAATTTATAAGGAAGATTTAAAGCTTCTCGTAAGAATTGTGAGATTTCACAGTGGCAACATGGTGCATACGCATGCCGATGATTTGTAAAGGTGGACGTAAAGCACCATATTGTGCTGGTAAAGGCAGGGGAAGAGGGAGATTGCTAGTTGGCAAACAAATGTGTGTTGGATGAATATGTTACAGCAGTTGGCTTTAAATGTGTTGTATAGAAGAAGAAGCTCTTGATATCTCTGACAGGGAAAGGTAATGGGAAAATAAAAGCCTCTGAATCCAAAGAAACTCTAAGCTTTAAACAAAGTGATCAATTCATTGTTTTCCAGCCAAAACCAAACTTGAACTGACATTTTGACATGTTTCTCCCTGTATTTGATGACCTCCTCAGGGACGAGAGCCAGCTGAAACCACACTTTATGCAGAACATGATCGAGGACCGAACAGAGTCGGCCCTGTCGTACTACGAGTTCCTCCTCCACCTCCAACAGCAAATCTCCAAATAATCCTCTGTGAGATTGTTGAGACGAGGAGACCTCCGATCAAGGACATGCATCATGTGTATGTGTGTGCGTATATATGTGTGTGTATATGAGTGTGTGTGTGTGTGTGTTAAAGCAGTGAGATGCACACTCAAGGATGCCTCCTGCTCCACCTGCAGCTGTGGTCCACCATTATCTCGGAGAAGAACCCGAGCTTGATGTGAGGCGATCATCTGAATCAAGTTGTGCAACGGAGAGACGCGCGGACGTGACTAAGACTTGATTCTTATGTAATCTGGCACTTTTCTTACCAGCTGAAGCAATGTGTCGGACGAATACTAAAGCAATGATGATGATTATTATAATGTCAGTGATTGAATGAATCAGTGTTTATTCTCATAGAACAATGCTGTCAAACGGGTATCGTTCAGATACAGTACAGGCAAATGGATGTGTTCAAGTGTTTTTGTTCTAAAAGCACACTCGTCTTTACTAACACAAATCAAACGCGTACGTATGCAAGTATGAATGCTTTAGTTTAGCTTTATGAGGAAGGTTAGTGCTCAAAGACTGTTCTTGGATATCACCTCGAGTATTTGTGTACACAACACCTGAGCTCTAACGACTTTAACATTGTACCTGAAGGACGAAGTGTGTGCTTTTTTTTCTTTTTTTTTATTTGACGGTCATTATAATCGTGTGTTGAACAAATGCGTAGACTCTGATGTTGAGGGCAGATGGACATTCGCTGCCTGGGACGTGTAGGCCGGCAGTGGGACGTTGTCTCGTGAGTCTGAGCTGTTCATCTTTTCTGTCTGTGGACATCCGAACACTCTGACAACATCACTCTTCTGTTTATTCCTTTTTTTTCTGATTGTTTAATTTATGAGACTCCTAATCTGATTAAATTCTATAATTGCCTTGTATGGGAACTCACTTTTTATTTTTAAACCTCCGTTTAAATACAGACTATATACAAAATATTTTAATATAATAGATATGGGAAATTCTTTAACACAGACATAACAAAGCCATTGTGATCTTTTAATCGTGCTTATTGATACTTGTATATTGAAAATACTGCATTATATGTAGGTGGAGAAATGCTGATGATTTTAGTATAAACATGAAGCTGAAATGACGCGAAGAAAATAAAATATTTGGGACTTTTTAAACGCAGTTTGTGTTTTGGTGGGTGAACGCTGTTAACTTTGAAGACCAACTCATGAACCAGTTAGTCCAAGTTTCTCAAGTGTGAGCTGGAATGAAGGCTTCTGATTTGGGCCGACTGCACACAGTTTGTGGTCTGTTTATCATAGAAGATAAATGTATTTAGAAGCATTTGTTTAGTCCACGTGCAGAAAGACTGAAAATTGAAAATGGTCTCGTTTTGTGTCGAGTAAGTTGCACGACGTGTGCTGTCGTCATACTCAAGTCTGAAGACTTCACCGAGTAAGAAGAAGGGCTTGAGGAGGTGTCGGCGACCCCGTCTGAACCCAAGAGAGTGAATGGATTACATGAAGAAACAGAAAAAATCTTACCTGAACTCTTTTGAGAAAAAAAAAAGAAAAAAAAGCCAAATCTGTCTTACAGTTGCTGCTGCAGTTTCATTGGTCAGTTAGTGGCATCTGACCACTCCAGGAAAGAAACTCGATGGTAATGAATAAGCTGTTTAAAGCTGGCCTGTCAGTTAACTTTCCATTGCTGTGGTCAAATGAAAATGGCCTTAAAGGGCAGTCTGTGGTCTGTGTTCAACATGCACTGAAACCATCTCCACTCTTTAGAAATGTTGATGTCGGCTGCGGTGTGGCTCTCTGTGAAAGCTAAGCAGAACCGGTTCTGTTCTTTTTTTGTTTTCAGTCTTATTTTAAAAATTTCAAATCTGTTGATTTCACCTGGCGTTAGAAAAACAAAAGCATTTAATTTAACAGCCGAACATTCTGTGTTCGTAAAACAAGAATCATGAAGAGGGAAGGAAAAAAAGATACAATCTTAAAAAACATTACCGAACGATTGATGGGATATTTCCTTCTAAATGTCAGTGTCCACCTGTGCTTTTCCTGTAGAGGTAACGGCAGCCATCTGCCCCAGTACTTTCCCTGTCATCAAACCCACATCATCAACATTTGTGGAAATGTTCTTGCTTTCTTCAGGCAGTCATCTTTCTGTGTTTCATTGGATCTGCACCAAACTAAAGTTTCAGCATCATCTCCCTGTTCGATGCAGATTGGCGAGTCATCGCTGAGTCTTACCTTCATCCAACCATCCACAGTGCATGGCTGCTTCTCCTCAGCCCACTGTGATCTTGTTTTATCTTTAGGTGTTAGTGGTGGTTAACGTTTGGCTTCTCTGGGTGGAAATCCCATTTCCTTAAGCCGGTTTCTTACATTTCAGTCACAGATAATGCCTCCTGTTACTGTAAACTTGTATTTCATTTCCTTTAATGACATATTGCTTTGAGTTTTCTATCCATACGCTTTGACATCTTTACGTGGCTGACCTGCATGTTTCCCTTTTATAAGGTTCTCATTTTGTTAGTACTTGGTCCAATTTTTACACACATCTGACTGAGAACAACCATCACCTTTAGCCACAGTCAAAGTTGACTTTACCTTCTGAAAGGAGTGTTATAATCCCTGTTACTGTGGCCACTGACAGCTCTCGTTTCCTGTCGATCAGTCAGGAGAAACTGCTCATTAATGTCTGCAAGCACTTACTTTTAACTGCAGACACATTTGAATATTCAAACTTGTACAGGTGATTGTTTTAGAAATACAATTTACAGTGACTGCAGTTTACAAGTGACTTGATCAGTTTTTTTCCTGGTACCTGATCTGTAAATTTCCATTAAACACAACATCTTTCTTCCTTTCATTCATTTTTTTTAGTATATCTAAGAGTGACAATTCCATATTTTCAGTGTTTTTTTTTTTTTTGCCAGAGTCCATTCATTTACAACGGCATTTCATTCTTATGAACCCCAATGTAAACTGTTAATTTTTTTTATTTTTTTTCAAATGAAACTTCGTAAATCAACTCAGTGAGAATCCTTAAATAGTAACGCAATTAGAACACTATTGATTCCTGTAGGGAAAACGCTTTATTACTACTGCACAACTCATGTTAATATTAATGGAAATACTAATAAAAACAGAACTTTATGCACATCAGTTGTGAAATTGTGTGCATAAAAGTCTTAACTCCAGTTTTTGTTAGCAGTGTAGCATTTTATTTGACATATTAAGAGTATGGGTTGAACTGAAACTGCTAATAGTCAATATAAATTACACAAAGGAGGAGAAAAGTTTGTCACCTACAAATTTAGTAAACTGAATATTTGGGGGAAAATTCATGTAATTAATATGTACTTAGTTGATTAATCTAAAGACATTAGTTTCAGCTCTTGTTATGGCAAGTGTCTCTTCCTTTTGAATAGATTGTGTGTTGTAAAAAGGCTTATGGATTTTAAGAAGATATTTCAGTGGAACCAGAACCTCGTCAAACAGATTAGCTTCCTGTGAGGCAGCGTTCAGGGCTAAAAATCCCGCTAAAGCACTTTGTCATTCTCGAAGGAAACGTCATCACTGCGCGTCCTATAATCAGACAGCGCTCACGCCATTCCGTCATGTTTAGCGTCTAATTCAGCACCCTGAGGCCTTTGTGTCGTCCACAGTGAGCTGTTGAGTCGCAGAGTTTATGTGCTGTGGTTCCATCTTTCAGCCAACGTTATTTCACTGAACTCATAAACATGGAGTCCAGCGAGGAGAGGACGGGCTCGGTGTCGGCGGCGCAGCGGAGAGCAGAGATGCGGAGGAGAAAACTGCTCATGAATTCAGAGGACAGGATGAACAGAATAGTGGGCTACTCCAAAAACGACCCTGAAAATAACGGTAGGCGTGATCACTGATGCAAGGTACATCGTTTTGCTGCCGGGTGGCGCTTTCGTGTTGAACCGCGTTGCCTCGCCCAGTGCCGCTGTTTGACATGCTCCCACAATCTGGAAGAGCGATCCAGTGTTACAGTGGTCAGTATTAAAAAGAAATAGAAATGAATAAGAGGGTTAACAGAATTAGGAAAGTGTCATACCTCCTCGTTTGGCATTCAGACCGGTTGCTGCATAGTCGAATGTAAATGTCCAGACTACAGACAAAAGGCTCTATTGGAGCAGATGATCCGAGTCACTCAAGAAAAGAACACATAAGATGCATGTAAACATCGTAGCTCCTACAAAAGTCTCAGCAATGCCGATCATGAGCTGACTCATCCTCTGTATCTCTGTGTTCCATTTTCTCTTTTTTTTTTTTTGGCCTTTTTTAAACCAAATAATTAACTGATTAATGCATCCTTTGCCCCATGCCTCTAAATGTTTGAACCACAGGAACCTGCAGCGGGAGAGAAGACCACTGACTCTCAACCTAACTTTCACCTTTTGTCCTACAGCAGGGATGTCCTTATTTCTTCCAAATGTCCTGCAGTTTTCAGATGTTTCCCTGCTCTAACACACCTGATTCAGAGCAATGCATCATTAGCAGGCTTGTGTAGAACTTAACACTCTTTTGAAGAGATCCATTTCATCTGAATCAGGTGTGTGGAAGCAGGGAAACATCTAAAACCTGCAGGAAAGCGGCCCTCGAGGACCGACTTTGGACATCCCTGTCCTACAGTGTTGACATCCTCAGTTGATTGTATTTCAGTTTTAATCATTCCCATCTATAGGATATGTTCAGGCTGAATGTAGTTGAATAGGATTTCACTGATGTTATCTTCCACTGTGCAGGAGCCTCCCGGCGTCCAACAGAACCCCGCTTTCACCTTGATCTCGACAGGACAGAGCCGTGGTCCTTGTCCTCAACTTCGCAGAGATCATCTCCCTTCCTGCCGGAGGCTTCGGGACACGGCAGCCACTCCCGCACTGCCACCCCAGAAAGAAGGGGCTCCCCCCTGCCAGACACCAGCGAGCCACCCGGAGTGTCCCTGGAAGACGACATTGGAGGTCTCCGACAAAGGCCGAAGGGGGAGCGGGGTACATCGGACGACCTCAGCGGCTCCCCACGTCGAGGCCTCCAAAAGTACCTGTCTCGCTTTGATGACGCCATGAAACTTCGAAGTCAGCTGGCCAATGAGAAGCCAGCTCAGGACGGAGGGCCCGACTCAGAGGAGTTTGATCCCTTCACGGCCTTCAGGCTCGTCGGCAGCTTCCTCCTCGCTGTGTTCGTCAGGGTTTTTGTCTGCAAGTATCTGGTGGGTCCACCTGCTGTAAAAAATGAGATTGCAGACACTTGTTTGGGTGCATGGATAGATTACATGACCTGAGATGCAGAAAGAAAGTATTCGGAACAGATTAAGAGTTTGTGTTTTGATGCTGTAAGTCGTGCTGATGTGTCTCCTTTCATTGACTCTTTCATTCTAGTCAATATTTGCTCCATTTCTGACTCTTGAACTGGCCTACATGGGATTGTCCAAATACTTTCCAAAGGTGAGTTTCCTCTCTATTTTTCTTTTTTTTTCAGTTTGTACATAGTGTTTATTTGCTTGTACACAGTATAAAGTGGGAAGCAGTGCGGTGGTCCACACAAACGGCTACTTTTTAGGTGTTTGTACAGAAAATGTAAAGCAGCAACCTGCATAATCTTTTATTTTTTAATGCTTTGTGGTTGTGTTTCTCAGTATTTCAGATAGTGACAGCTTTGGGGTCCTTTGGGTGTGACCCCCTGACCCAGCACCATGACTTTAAAATAATCCATTGGGCTTTTTGACGTGTTTGCTGTTGTTTGTTTTGTGCGTCCTGTCTGTCATTAGTATTTTTTTACGATCGATCAACCGATAATTAGATGATGAGAAACGGCTACATGTAATGGACCCTGTGTACTGCTGTTCTTGCAGGTAGAGAAGAAGACCGGGACCACCGTGCTGACTGCTGCCCTGCTGCTGTCTGGCATCCCTGCTGAGGTCATCAACCGCTCCATGGAGACCTACAGGAGGATGGGGGATGTCTTCTCGGATCTCTGCGTCTACTTTTTCACCTTCATCCTCTCTCATGAGATCTTGTTGCTCACTGGCTCGGATGCTCCTGACGGACAGGGAGGACCTCAGTAACCTTGCCCTGCCTCTTGTTTTCCTTCCCTCCCTTTGTCGCCCTCTGGAGCTTCTTTGTTGTCGACAGTCTTGAAGTGAATCGCCTGCTGCCTTCTGATCAGGGCCGCTCACCACCTGGGTCTGCAGGCTGCAAGCTGCAGGTGACCGCAGAGTCCAGAGCTTGTTACAGACCTGCAGGTTGTTTTTACAGAGGGACAGTGTGTGTGTGTGTGTGTGTGTGTGTGTGTGTGTGAGGAATGTACCGTCATTGCTCTTATCGATATTTATTCGTAAAGTTTTGAACATAAACAGGAGTACACAACAATATGTCAACACTAATCTGACCTCACACTGGACTGCCACAAAGTCAGAAAGAGACACATTGGAGTCTGTTTAAGGTCTGTGAAACATCTGGGAAACGGACATCTGCTGCTGTACATGACGACCGTGCGCTACATCACATGAACTGATAAAACCAAGTTAAGTGTGAGAACTCAGAAAGAAAGAAATATTTCTCAGACCAAGCAAGGCCCTCTGTAGCCGTTGAGTTATTCTTTAAAACTCCAATTAAAAATGTAATAAATTGTTCAAAGTTTTGGAACGTTTGCTTAACAGTTTGCAAACTGGCTCCGTGTCTGATATGATGTCAGTCAGAGCAGTTGACTGTAGCTGAAAAAAAACCCGACAAATATATTTTATTCTAAACGAATGGAATAGTCTTGATTTGAGTAACAGGATTTGCTCCTCTGCTCGGTTGATGTTCATTTGAAGCTCAGCTTTGAGTCATTCTGCTTCCTGATCAGCTCCTGACGATGATGCAAACACAGGGCAGGCTGACATATGCGCCGATGACACAAAACTGGCTCCTCAGCAGATGTCTGCAGACAGAAAGATGAAAACTGCTGGAGCGGTTTGGAGCTCTGTACGACACTGTAATGGTTTAGACAGCTTGTTATTGGCTTATCAGGGCCACTTTCACTTAAATAAACACAGCAGCACATGACCGTTTCTTATGTTGATTCCTGAGATCGTGACCTGCTTGAAGTCCCTTCAGTTAGTTAGTTTACACTTTTAGTTTTTGTTACAATTGTTTTAAACTGAGATTCTGCTTTTCTAGTAGTTTACTGTGGTCATGTATTGGAACTTTAGGACAACAATGACTATTTAGGTTAAAGCTTTTTGCTCAGAATTTAAGTGGATAGTTGAAAAATGAAAAAATGTCCTTGCATTAACCTACATAGAAGGTTTGAAGCCTCTCGAGCTGAACTCAGCAGAAACATCATCAGCTTTTCTTTTCTTTTTTTTTTTCCACTGACACAGAAAAGCTTCTTTTGTGGTCCTCGAACCTAATTTCAAACGGTTCTCAGAATTTAGATTGAAAACCGATTTGGTTCGGAAGCTGACACGTTGGTTTCCAGCTGGAAAAAGAACCATCGTGTGCAAACATCAGGTTGGAAAGAGGAGGAAGTTCATGACCTCCTGTTGATGAAGCATCGTTGATTACGGTGGCTGCCCTCAAAACAGTTGAGCTCGTGGTTCCAATATTCCTGAACAGAACTGATTGAATATTCAGAGTATATTAAGATGATAGATTCTGATGTCTGCACCTCTGTGCTTGGACTTTATAAACTTTTCAGGTTCTGAACAAACTGATTTTGAGTGAAATGCTAAACCATAACAGAACCTTTTCTGTGCTGTTGGAAAAGAGATGATGAGGACTTTACAGTTGTGTCACGAATGGAAACCCTGATGGAGGTCAAAAGAAGTTTGCTGTCTCATAAAAGTGTGAAAATATTACAGCAGAGCTTCGGGGCCTTTTTAAAAGATGTTCACTTTCAAGTGTTTTATTTCTGGTTTTATTCTCATCGATGAATTGGTTCTTTTTTTCTGTCAAAACTGTGATAATCTCAGAGATTTGACTCTGTGGAGGCTTAAAGGAAATGAATATGGGAACAGGCAGCAATACTTTATCATCCAGGCTCCACCTACTCTACGAACAAGTCAGAGGAAGCATTTAATCCCGTATGAAGGTATTATTCTAAGCGCCTGCGAATGTTCCTGGTTTGTACTGGACTGTATAGTTTTGTGTGACGCAGTATAAGATGTGATGTAATGTGACCTGCTTTGCTTTGTTCGAACCTCATTCACGCAGACTTTGTATTCACTATGCTCTCTTCCTCCCTGCTGTCACCTCCTCGCTTTTCATCTGAATTAATTTATGAATGTACATGTTTATTTCTTTGTAAATGAATCGGTGCGATTCATCCTACAACTTGTCAGGTTTACTTGATTTGTTTTCTTTATTTGATAAATGAATTTACAGAAGAGCTTTTTAACGACTCTCTTACAGTATCGCAACGATGATGTTGACCTGATGTAAACTGTCTCTGCTCCATAATCAGTTCATACCAAATAAAATGCCTCGTGTGACGTACTCTCTTCTCATTTCCTTGACTTCTCCTCATTTCATGGTTTATTTTACAAAGATGGAGCTACACATCCCATGATATTCAACCACCATTTTTAGGTTGTACTTCAACACAAGCTTTAGGCTTTTTAAAAAAAAAAATTTCAGAATGGGATTATCATCAGAGGAGGAAAAGTTGATTTTCATGAATTTCATGATTTTCAAAATTGGATACATGAAGAAATGGTAGCCAAAACATTGTTGAAAATGTAAATGATTTCGGTTGACTTAACTTTCTTTTAAATAGAGATGAGATGAAAACATAAATTCAAAGACAACATCTGTGCTTGTAGGTAAATATACTGTATGTAGCACCATTACGCATAAGAATATTTTTTACTTGCCCTTCTGGCCTCCCACCGCAGGGCGGCGCACTGTGCTGTTCGTACTACCAGTTTGAAGCTTAATCCGTCGCAGTTTTGTGACGTGCAGATTGAAAGACACAAACAACCCTTCAACGCTTGAAATTATTTACTTTCTGCAAAATAAATTTAACTTTTACGTGACCAAACCTCGTAGGGTCGGAATGGGTCGTGAGTCGAGGTATGTCCAACTGAAAAGGTCAATGGTCATTTTTTTTATCACTCATACAATTCATTAGAACTAATTTAATCTGTTTGGCTAACATTAGCATGTTAGCTAAAGATGATGCCGTCGCACGTTTCCTTACAGTGCAGTTGCGGCGTATGATTTGAAGAAGAGATTTCCACTGACGGTTAACGTTACTGTTTTTATCTACTTGATGCAGACATTATAGGAAACGCTCGGCTTCTCGGGGGCGGTCAGGCAGCCGATCAAACAGTCGTTCCCCGGACAAACGCTCCAAGAAAGACGACCGAGACCGAAACAGGAGAGACAGGTCGCGGAGCCGGGACCGCCGGAGGTCCCGATCCAGAGACAGAAAACGAGCTAGGTATGTACTAAAAGCAAAGTTATACTATAATAGCCTTCCCATGTCCCTTTTATTTACCTTTACAGTTGTCGTTTTTTGTCGTTCAGGCGCTCTAGGAGCAGAGAGAGGAGGAGATCCAGGAGCCGTGAGAGGAAGAGATCGGGCAGCAGGAGCCGAGCCCGCAGGTCCCGATCAGGCAGTCCTGGAAAGAGCAAGAAAACTGATGAGAAGTTAGTATTTCTCTCATAATGTACCTGCCGCCGTTGGTTACCAAAAACCCTCCGTCATTTCATGTAGTTACACAACTAAACGAGCATTTTGGAGCTAACTTTCAGAAGTACAGGGTGATCAATTTAAAGTTCTTAGTTATTGTTCAAGTTGAAACAGCTTGACAAAAAGTCACCCTGTCTTGTGTGATCAGATGATGTGAACATTGGACAGGTCGGAGTTTCTCAGTAACTCTTTTCATTATCTTACTTGCAGGGCAAAGAGCAAAGAGAAAGACAACCTCGACCCCGTATCTGACAAGAAAAAGGTTAAAGAGGAGAAAGAAGATGAGAAGGTTGAAGATGTAAGTTCCATGGATTTTCACGAATTTTCACGTCATATTTTATTTGCCATGGCAACAGACTTAGAATTGCCTGCTGATATTAGAAGGAGAATATCTCTTATTTAGCCTTGAGACTGACTGACAGCCTGCCCAGGATGTAACCCACCTTTTCACCAGTGGTAACTGCAATAGGTTCTATCCTCCTCCCACGACCCTAAATGGGATAATGTGGGTGTAGAGAATGAATTAATATCTCTTGTTTTTTGGTTTGTTTCTCTGCAGCAAGACTTTGACCAGAACAAACTGGAGGAGGAGATGAGGAAGAGGAAGGAGCGGGTGGAGAAGTGGAGAGAGGAGCAGAGGAAGAAGGCTATCGAAAACATTGGAGAGATCAAGAAAGAGCTGGAGGAGATGAAGCAGGGCAAGAAATGGAGCCTTGAGGATGATGATGGTGAGGAAGCTAACAGGAATGTCTCTATATGAAAAAGGAAATTCCCGAAAATCAGCTAGGATATCTTCCTCTGCAAAATTACTTTAATTGCCACTTGAAAAGTTTTCAATTATTTCCGATCACAAGATCTCTTCCTTAGTTTGCTTTAAAATTAATAATTGAGTCTCTTTTTTAAAACCAGCTCTTACCAACTCTTCATTTCAGATGATGATGAGGAGGGTTCAGCTGTGATGGAGGTAGACGATGACGAAGATGGGGATGTGAAGGGGGAGGGCACAGCGAAGGATATAAAGGAGGAGCAGAAAGAGGAGGGCGAGAAGGAGACAGAGACTCCCATGGAGCAGCAGGCAGAGGAGGATGAAGTGGATCCTCTGGACGCCTACATGGAGGAGGTCAAACAGGAGGTGAAGAAGTTCAACATAGGAGCCATGAAAGGAAATGATAAGGTGAGAATAAAAACAACACCCTGCGTCACTTTAAAAGTAGAAGTCTTAATCATTTAAAACCTAGCCTTTGCTATAAAAACGTTCCTGTTTAGTTTGTGAAAAGACTGGACACTGCTCATTGTCAGTATTTTTTCCTTATGTGCTTTTCATTGTCTCCCATCAGTTCTCATCATCTGTTTTATCTGTTTATGTTGAACCAGATGTAATCTTTGTGTGTGGTTCATCCTCTGCTGCTCAATGATACGCATGTTTTCTCATCCACAGAAAGGAGCGATGACAGTAACCAAAGTGGTGACAGTTGTTAAAACCAAAAAAGGACCCCACACACACAAGAAGAAGGGCGAACTGATGGAAAATGACCAGGATGCTATGGAGGTGTGTCTGGGAGGGTTAATAGTTTTCTTCTCTCTTTGCTCGCAAGCTACATGAAAAACGTATGTGAATGAAAATCTCTTACTCACTGTGCTGGTGATATTTGGCAGTACTCATCAGAGGAGGAGGAGGTGGACCTGCAGACAGCTCTGACGGGCTTCCAGACCAAACAGAGGAAGATCCTGGAGCCCGTTGACCACGGGAAGATCCAGTATGAGTCGTACCGCAAGAACTTTTATGTGGAAGTGCCTGAGCTGGCCAAGATGACAACAGAGGGTCAGTGAACAGAACTGTTTTTGTACTAAAACAGCATCTATCTATACATACTAATGCATTATATAAATGAATACAATATACAGGTATTTGAAATTATTTTGTTAAATTGATTACTTATTAAGAATTTTTGCATTTACGGTGATGTTTCTGCTGGTTTAATCTTAATTATTAATTCATTATTATTTATTGATATCATGCTTATTATTAATTACGCTTGTTTCCGGTTATTAATCCGTTTAGTCTTCAACATTCAAATGATTAGCAGCATTGTTCTATTCTGAATATTCTTCCATCAGATGCAAATCTAACACATGTCTGTTGGACTGGTCTTTTTTTCTTTTTTTAACAAACAAAAATACAGAGGTGAACGCGTACAGGCTGGAACTGGAAGGTATTACCGTCAAAGGAAAGGGGTGCCCCAAACCCATCAAGACCTGGGTGCAGTGTGGGGTGTCGATGAAGATCCTCAACGCCCTGAAGAAGTGAGTTTACAGATAACCACTATTTTTGTGACAGATTAGGCAACTATTAGGGTGCAGTGTTGTAAGTATCAATGTCCATGCCTTGCAATGAAAACAGTGTGACTTATGAAAAGATAATATAGGTGTAAGCCTTATTTTTTAATCTTTTTTAAATGTAACCAGGCATGGCTATGAGAAGCCCACGCCTATCCAGGCTCAGGCCATCCCTGCCATCATGTCGGGCCGGGACCTCATTGGGATCGCTAAGACTGGCAGCGGGAAAACTATAGCTTTCCTGCTGCCCATGTTCCGACACATCATGGATCAAAGGCCACTGGAGGAGTCGGAGGGACCCATCTGTAAGGATCAGATAAGTTTATACTTCCTGTAGCAAGAATGAAGGATGAAACCTCTCAGTACATGACTCAAAGGTTGATGAAATGATTTTCTCTGTATAGTGATAACAGCTCACTGGCATTTAATGCCTCCCCAGTATAAGCTATCATAAGTCCACTGTATCAGACTACATAAATGTTGGGCTAAGAATGACAACAGATGGAATACGTATTGTGTTTTTTTTCTCTCTGAAACAGCTGTAATCATGACCCCGACCAGGGAACTGGCTCTGCAGATCACAAAGGAGTGCAAGAAGTTCTCCAAACCGCTGGGACTCAGGGTGGTGTGTGTTTATGGAGGCACAGGCATCAGCGAACAGGTAAAAACACTCCCATTGATGCTGCCCGAGCCTTTTATTTCCAGGGGGTTTGTATCACCTCACAGTTATCTGGTTGTTCACGAATCTATTCATTACATTCTGCGTGCAGTGCTGATGAATTTTGTCATAAAGTTATTATTCTTCATCTCAGACTGTCTTTTATGCCATGGCCTTCTTTTATCCATAAAATTTCCCCAAACCTTTTGAATTATTTATTGACTGAGGTTGTACTAATTCTGCTATGCACAACAGACTTGTTGATGCAATGATAATAACTTAAAATCTTAAAATAAAGACTAACATGACACTTAAAACCTGCTGATCTGCTATGTTTCAAGCTTTTTAAACAAATGCGTATGTGACTAAATTCACTCTTTTTTTGTGCAAACGGACTTGAACGGATGAAACTCATTTATGTCTTTCTGTACACACTGAAACATCCAACAATAGGCTGCCGGTAAATCCACTCCTGCGTGTTTCCTGTCCTTCCTGCACTGTATTCATTATCAGCTGTTACAATGGAGCGCCTGCACTTTAAGTGTAGAGCTTCTGTATGGTACAGTTCCCTCAAAAAGTCCAGCAATGGAACATAAATGTGTGTGTGCATATCGGTTCAGTGGTACTGAATGCTGATCTGAATGCCCCAGCAACACAAACTGTCTGATGCATCTGAAACGGAAGGATTATTTAATTAATTAGAAAGTTAAGTTAGAGTGCAGATTGAAATTATGATAAGTGATGATCATGATTGTTTAAAATCTTTTCATTAATCCTGGATTGTAGATTGCCGAACTGAAGAGAGGAGCTGAGATCATCGTCTGCACTCCAGGACGAATGATCGACATGCTGGGGGCCAACAGCGGTGAGTTTATCCCACCACCCTGTGACAATGTGTGTAATGATCCTAGTAACAAGTACCATTTACTAAACTGTTGACATTATTTGACTGCTTTTGGGATCAGTCATATCTACAAGACAGTGGTGTGTTTCCTGAAGATCAGGGCAAGTACAGGTAGGTGGACCTGGTGCTGCCTCCATGGTTCCTTAATCTCCCAGCTGAGAACAGTCATACTGCTTGATAAGTATCATACCAGGGATGTTGGAAGGTTAGGTTCTGTGATTTGTATTGTTTAATAAGAGAAGCTTTAATGCTCACCCAGGAGTCTACATTGCTGCTTGTTTTAAATGTTTCAGAAGTCCAATTTAATCTCTTTTCACACATCACATACCTGTAATACTTTGCCTCACTCATTTCTTTTTAAGATGGAGCTCTTGTGTTTGTATAACGGTCAACCTTTGCACACAAATGTGAATAAAAACTAGAAATGTGTTGAGAAAGTAACTGTTACATTTGCTGGTACTTTCCTGAGAGGCTTTTATGAATGAAGGTTGTTGTTTTTTTCCGTTGTTTCCACACATGCGGGGTAATCTGTAATATGTTTCCCTTGTAGGTGAAAAGGCGCTCGATCAGATAATGCTTGATGGGGCTCCATCTCTTAATGTATCTTGAGGCTGTTTTCTGAGTTTTACAGGTCCCTCGTGCCCCTGAGATGGTACGCAAGACCAGAGACAAGCAAAGAAATAAACTGTCTGAAATGGCAATAACATAAAACCCCGGCCCTAAGAAAATTGTTCTATAATAAGAAGACGTTGTTAAGTACCTTTAAGTAGTTGTATCCTGAAAAAAGGTTTTCTGTGTTTGCCAGATTAGTTTAATGTTTTTTTTGAAGAAGGCAGACTGCTTGTTAGAGCCCGACTCCTCTCACAGTTGACTGATTTTTCTCGTCCTCTCCTTCCTTGGTGTGTAGGCCGGGTGACCAACCTGCGCAGGGTTACATATGTGGTTTTGGATGAAGCAGACAGGATGTTTGACATGGGCTTCGAGCCCCAGGTGGGTGCACATGAAACTGTGGAAGCAGGAACTGTTCTGTGTTTCTTCTTCTTTTTCACTTTCGCTTTAAGGGGGTCTTGCCTTAGGACCTCTACTGGAGGTAGTACCTTTCATGCAGGGGATTTGAACACAGGTCCCCCACATAAAAGGTGGCAATCTTACAACTACACTATCCAGGCCTTCTTGCAAACATATGATTCAAATACTGAACACGGGCACAAATGAGGAGGAAAATAATCTTGGGGCACTACCGGTTTTAAAGCTTTGAATTTTTTATCCAATAAAGCGTAGAGGAACAGGGTGAAAAACAAATGAAAATTCAACTGTCTGTTGCACTTTCACATAGTCCGTTTCTCCCACTAGGTGATGCGCATTGTGGATAATATTCGTCCAGACCGTCAGACGGTCATGTTCTCAGCCACCTTCCCCAGAGCCATGGAGGCGCTGGCTCGCAGGATCCTTTCAAAACCCATCGAGGTGCAGGTGGGAGGCCGCAGCGTCGTCTGCTCAGACGTGGAGCAACACGTGGTAAAGGCTTTTTATGTCCACTTAGATCAGCTCCACTTCTAATTTACCAGTGTTCTAGTTTAGATGTATTCTGTTTGAGATCGTCCTTTTTTCCACCCGGTAAAATCAGACCCTTATTTTTTCCTTCCTTTTTTTTGCTTTCTTTTTTTCCTGCAGTTGGTGATCGACGAGGACAAGAAATTCTTGAAGCTGCTGGAGATTTTGGGTCACTACCAGGAGAAAGGTTCTGTCATCATTTTTGTGGACAAACAGGAGCACGCAGACGGACTCCTTAAAGACCTGATGAAAGCCTCATATCCCTGCCTGTCTTTACACGGAGGTACGAACCACAGCTTGATTCGTGACACACTTGTTCGTAGTTGGGAATTTTCTGGGCGTTAGTTTTCTGCAGTTCGCAGGAATTTGGTGCATGCATTAAGGAATGCCTTGACCCAGATACTGTAGTGCTTAAATATGAGGAAAAAATCCAGTGTTGCAAATGAGATCAACATGAGATCTGTTTTTGAGGGAATGGCTGTCGGTTTTTTTTTTTTTTTGTTTGTTTCTTTTTTTAAACCACTGACAAAATCAAACGTCACCTCGGATGTTGGAAATAAGGATTTGAAGTCACTGGCCTTTGATCAAGAATGATATGAAAATGAGTCCGTTAAGACTTATTGGATGATTTCAGCGTTCCACCATGAAACATCTGGAACCACTTACATCAGGTAGTAAGTAGCAATCCCCCATATGTCATCTTTTGAGACATAGTTTTTTTGTTGTTCTCTTTAGGAATTGATCAGTACGACAGAGACAGCATCATCAACGATTTCAAGACGGGAGTATGTCGTCTGATGGTGGCCACCTCTGTGGCAGCCAGAGGCCTGGACGTCAAACAGCTGATCCTGGTGGTCAACTACAACTGTCCCAACCACTATGAGGACTACGTCCACAGAGCAGGACGCACAGGCAGAGCTGGCAACAAGGTCAGTCGCTTTCCATTTTACGCATCAAAATCTGGTCTCCATTCTCATCTGTTTGAGGCTAGCTGTTAACTATTATATCACATAACCCCTTTCGAACTGTCTGCGATTAATTTGCATCGTAGGTCATTTAGGCTCCAGGTTTAGACAAGGAGGGGATGATGCCTGAGACAGGAGGATAAAAAAGAACACATGGTTGTTTTTGCCATTGCACGATATATATTTGGTAGAAGGGGTTTACTAAACTGAATTGGACTTTTTTGTTTTCGGTGGTTATTTATGAGAATAACTAGAAACAGAATTTAAGTCACAGTGGATGTTCTCTACATCTTTTTTCTTCTGTAGGGCTACGCCTACACCTTCATCACTGATGATCAGGTTCGCTACGCTGGTGACATCATCAAGGCTTTGGAGCTGTCAGGCTCTCCGGTCCCTCCAGAACTGGAACAGCTTTGGGCCTCCTTTAAAGACCAACAGAAAGCGGTAAGATAAAGCTGCTGCCAACATTTTACCAGCACACAGTGGCACTGGTTGTTTGGATTACTGAAATCCAGATTCTTAAGAACTTTGATGCCAGGGTTTTACACTGTTCTGGCTCATTTGTTACCTCCATAGTTTAGCCTTTTTTACACTTAGTGCTGCTGGCTTGATGTTCTGTATTACATATATTACTCAGAGTAAATGGGCTTAATTTAAAAGATAGAAAAGAGACTCGTAAAGTAGTGATACTGCCTTTTACTGTTTTTCAAAGTGAAAATCAAATCTACTATTTTTTTCCTCTTTCTGTTTATTTTCACTCCTTCCATGCAGGAGGGTAAGACCATTAAGAGCAGTAGTGGCTTCTCAGGCAAAGGGTTCAAGTTTGATGAAACGGAGCATGCTTTGGCTAATGAGAGAAAGAAACTGCAGAAAGCTGCTCTCGGGTTGCAGGACTCTGATGATGAAGATGGAGCTCTGGATGTGAGTGACCTTTTAATGTTTCTTAATGACCTCTTCCTCGATTAACTTTGTAACATAAGAATGTTGTGCCCTGCATCACATTAATGCAGTAGCAGTTTACAGGATCATCACATAATTTCCTTCCTTCCTTAGATTGAGGAGCAAATCGAAAGCATGTTTAATTCTAAGAAGAGGGTGAAGGATCTGTCTGCACCTGGGTCTGCTGCAGGTCCAGCCGGAACTGTCACAGCCACAGCAGCCACTCCTGGAGGACTGCCAGGCGTCGCACCAGCGTCTGCTGGAAACATCCAGAAACTGGAGATGGCCAAAAGGCTGGCTCTCAAGATCAACGCTCAGAAGAACTTGGGGGCTGAGGCTCAGGTACAACTTCTAGTGCCATCGTGATGTTGATGATGGGACTTGATTTTACACAGCTCTCTGTCTCTGTCCTCTGGTTCTTGGTCTTTAAACCAAAAAAAAAACAAACCAGGAGGTTTTGTTTGTTTCACTGGCAGGAAAACAGCCCAAATTCTCCAGCTAATATTTCCTGTCTTTTTTCTTTTTCTGACATTCTTTTAGTATTTTTTTTTCAGATATATTCATTCCACTCATTGAGCACATAAACTTCCTTTGTCTCTGTGTGCAGGACGTAATGCAGCAGGCCACTAACGCCATCCTGCGCGGTGGACCCATCATGACACCCTCTGTGTCAGCCAAGACCATCGCAGAGCAGCTGGCTGAGAAGATCAATGCGAAGCTGAACTACACACCTGTGGAGAAGCTGGAGGAGGAGCGTCAGGCAGCCGAACAGGCCGAGACTGTCAGGAGATATGAAGAGGAGCTGGAGATCAACGACTTCCCTCAGGTCAGCATCACACAGTGAACGGCAGTTCTAACATATTCATCAGGTTCCCGTTTTATTCTTGGTCTTTACTTTCTGATGATCCCTCAGCCAGGTTTTTTTTAGTGGATGTGGGGAGTAATAGTAGTGGCAGTTTAGATCAGTCACAGCGGTTACAGAGCAAAAGTCTGCCCTTTTCATTAAATGCTCCTATTCCGCAATACTACATCAAGTATTTATCTCTGATTGTTCCTGATTCCTTTGTTGTAACTGGATCTTGAAACTTTGAACCAGAGTAAAATGAAGTCTTTCAGCTTGCTGTGAAGTTATAAAGTTTAATTATCCATTATCTTACAACAAAAACTTGGGAATAAAAGCATTTGAAATGCACAGGCTGCAAGAGGGAGATTAATGTTTGGAAGCCTCTTTTTTTCATTACAGTTGAGCATCACAGCCTTTAAACAACCCCTTCTTCACAGAATTTACACATTAGTCATGTCACTCAGACTACTTTTCTACCTTATAGTGAAAAGTATGAGGTGAGGAAAGAAATTCTCATACAGTATTCCTTTCCTGTTCTCAACAGACGGCCCGGTGGAAGGTGACCTCTAAAGAGGCTTTACAGAGGATCGGTGAATATTCTGAAGCTGCCATCACCATCAGGGGAACCTATTTCCCTCCAGGCAAAGAGCCCAAAGAGGGAGAACGCAAGATCTATCTGGCTATTGAGAGTACGTATCAAAGAAAAAATGTGAAATGTCTGAACTCGCACGATCATGTCACCTGCCACACGCTATGCTGGATATGTTGTTATGGCAGCATCTGATGGTTGTGGCTGCTGGACAAAAATAGACTGAAATCCTCAAAGAGAGGGTTTGCGCACTCCTGCTGTACTCCTATGTTTTCTTTTGTGTAATAAAGCCACATATCGAATGTCGATGTTTGTTTTCTAGGTGCAAATGAACTGGCTGTGCAGAAAGCCAAAACCGAGATTACCCGGCTAATCAAAGAAGAGCTCATCAGATTAGTAAGTATCTTCTACATCTGGATATCAGTATTTTCCCACCACTGTATAACGAATGAGGACCCATGACAGGCTGTAGCACAAATCTTTAAAATATCTTTTTTCTTCTTCTCTCCTTTCATAGCAAAACTCCTACCAGCCGACAAGCAAAGGCCGGTACAAAGTGTTGTAGAGGACGAACCAAGGCTCAACAGAGGAGTTGCCATCAGTCACCATCCTTTTACCTTTACAGTTTCACCAACATTGCTGAGAAACATTTTAATCTATATTTTGATAATGTTCTGTTCAATTATACCAGTTTAGTTTATATTTTTCTTTTGAGCGTCACTTGTCTGTCCAGTGATTTTCTTTTTTTTAAATACTTACAAATAACAAATTGTCATATACCACCAGTGTCCAGCACACCAGCAGAATTCTCCAATGAGCTATTTGTAATATGTCTTTAAATAGAAGACAGATTTTTCTTTAAAGTTGTGTTTTGATTAGATTTATTAAAGACCATTGTCTTCATTAAGAAACCCACAGATGAAATCTGTTTTTATTTTTCCTCCCAAAAAACAAAACAACACCTTGCTTAGGAAATAAGCTTGATGTGCCCAGCTCTTTGGGTTCATCAAACCTTTTCAGATACTGTGCTTTGTAAGGGCTAATAATGTCAATTATTCAACAGCTTTTCGTTTCTATATCATTTATCAGTGGCTAAGGGGTGTTGTTTGGAAAGCATGAACACTGGAGTGTGGCTCGACATGAGGACAACAGCGTGAGAAACAAAGCAGCCTTTTCAGCTTCGTTTGACTGAGTCAACTGAGAATTTTCTCTACTTTGCTGTGACAACATCGTTTGCATGTGAAAGTGGTTCAAGAGGAATATAAGCTGAAAAAACCCACTACCTCTGTTTACTGTTCTGCGCATGCTCAGACTGCGCTGCCTGTCTTATTAATTTTTAATGGAAAATGGCTGCGTTCCTTATCCAAACCGCTGGAGCTGGGAAATAAAAAGCCTCCTGAACTGAACAGTCTTGCGTCTCATCGTCGTTCCATCCGCTACAATTCGATGTGGTGATTACCTGCTAGCAAGCCGACGTCCTGTGGTGCGAAAAAACGGGAAAATGGACCGACTCGCGCTTTGAGGGATGAAAGATCATTTTTCTCCTTAACCCTTTCTGCTCCCAGATCTGCGAACAATCGAGGTACAGTGACCTTAGTTATAAAGCTGGTGGTCGGGGTGTATTACAAGTAATTACACCGCTTAAATGTTAGCATTTAAATGAAGTAAATGCGCAGTTTTCGCGGCACGGTCGCGGTTTAAACCCCCCGGAAGGTTTAAACCGTTACTCGGGGCCAGAGCGAAGCTAAATGTAGCCATTACTGTTAACGGGGCAACGGACGTTTTTGTTGTCTGGACTCAAAGATGCGGAATCCATGTGCATATTTTTGTGAATGGATATTACTACCGACAGTATAGTGTTTGTGGTAGTAACGTCCACACCTCTCGCCGTCCTGTCTCTTCTGCAGGAGAGAAAGACGGATTCGTCTGCAGCAGTCACTCCTTTAGCTTTTTAAAGTATTTATAGCTTCTTTCTGTTTTGGACGCCTGGCACCGTAAACTGAAGCTGTACAGACATAAACATGTTAAATGTATTTCTGTGTCATGGGGTTTATCATAATGAAAGAGTTAATTGTTTCCTCCACAGAGAAGTCTTGCTCAAAGGCACTACTACAGCACTTACCTTGTCCTCAAGGTAAATTTTAAAATGATTCTCTCCCGTCATGAAATAAGCTGCACTCTTGTGTAAAATATCTAAAAGCGTCATGCAACAACTTGCGAGTCATTTAAATCCTGCATTTTATGGGTAATAAGTCAAAGAGAACAAATAAAATGTTGATTGGGCGAAGTTTTATGTTGGGGAAGAACTGGCAACTACCAAAGTTCACAGGCAACAGATGAGCAGCAGGATTGGTTTAAAAACAGCTTCCTGTTTCAGAGGTAAGGATGGTCAGGGACCATTTGGCTCATGATCAGTGCTCAGTTTGAAAGCAAGTTTCATCAGGGGGTGTGTTAGTGGACATGTCCCGGGTAACACATCTGCGACGGCACCATTAGTGCTACTGGATATAGGTCGACTATTGTTTAGGCTTCAGACTTGTGCTGTTTGGTTCTACATGAAGACAGTGGCCTCACTTTCTTAATTGTTTGCAAAAAAGGGGCATTTCATTATTCCATTAGAATCCATCCATTTTCTACACCTGCTTAATCCAATTCAGAGTTGCACAGGTTCAGGGAATACCCTGCTTCTCCCCCAGCTGCCACTGAACAGGAGGTGGGGTACACACCGGACAGGTCTGTCGCACTCTGAAAACTCTGGAAGACTGAAACAGGCTTTCCTTAAGACTTTCTCAGTATTTAGTACCACCCATCTTTCCTTCAGTTGTGACCAGTTTTCCAGTCCCTTCTGCTGGAAAACATCCCCGCAGCATGATGCCGGCATCGCCATGCTTCACTGTGGGGGCAGGGGGTGGTTTTGAGGTGATGAAAGGTGTTGAGTTTGCACCAGACACTTGATTATCAAAAAGTTCAGTTTTAGTCTCACTTGACGAGATGATCTTCTTCCCTATGTTTGGGGAGTTTCCCACATTTTTTTATGGAAAACTTGGATAGATGCAACAGTCTCCTCTGTGGAGCTTCCCGGCTCCTTCAGGATTACCTTTGGTCTGGTTATTTCCTCTCTGATTAATGTCCTCCTTGCCTGGTCTGTCAGATTTTGGTGCACAATTCTTGGGCCTTTTAGAACAGGTATGTGTATTATATACCGTAATCATGTAACACTTACATTGCACATAGGTGGACTTTACTTAAGGTTCATATAGGTGGACATTAAATCATTTGTGACTTTGGAAGTTTATTAGTAGCACTAGATCTTATTTAGGGGCTTCATATCAATCCATTTGAATTACAGGCTACGGTTGTAACATAAAAAAATAGGAACTACATTTTTGTATCATCCTAATTCTTGTTTTTTATGTATGTATCTTATTCTTATTTTTTACCTAGTATTGTATTTTTCAGGCAACATCACTGACTCTTAACTTACTGTCTTTATGTGATAACTCATTAGTTCCAACCCCCAGCAGAAGATGATGCGCCAGGTGACAAGCAGTGACTTCTGCATGAGTAGCAGGCCATCATGCCTCGCAGAGGACGGCCACCACCCCACCTCCCACTTTGACCTGTGCACCTCACAGTCCAACAAGTTCTACCCACCTCCTCCTCCAACGTCCCTCCAGATGACACTGGCTCCTATGGCTTTACCCACCCAGAGCCACAAGCCCATGGTGTGCCAGAGACAAGATGTTCTCGGGGGTGACCCGCGCTCACCAGGAAAAAGCATGAAAGGTACCGAGCAAGTACCGGATGACGCAAAGAAAAAAAGCAAGGGTGTCGGGAAGTCAGGCAGACGGGGGCGGCCTTTGGGAACCACCAAGCTAGCCGGATACAGAACCAGCACCGGGCGACCCCTAGGCACCACCAGAGCCGCTGGGTTTAAGACAAGCCCAGGGAGGCCACTTGGTACAACCAGAGCTGCAGGTTATAAAGTCAGCCCTGGGCGGCCTCCGGGCAGCATTAAAGGCCTATCTCGCCTCAACAAACTGGCTTACAGTAGCACCTGCAGTGGAGCAGCTTTCCCCTATCCACTGCCACATAAAGACATCCTCTGTGAACCTCCCTGCAAAGAGAAGACGGCTAATGAGTAAAGATGCACTGTTTCTACTTCACCTTTAACTGCTGGAATAATAGACACAGGCAGGTTTCCTGCTGTATATTAGGGGCGATTGTAATTTTTCCCAATGTCATGTGAGGCTGAGAGGGGGATTTTTTTTAAAAAATCTTCGTGTTGTTGTCATTTGTGTGCCTGCCATCTGATATAATTCCAGTTAGTTTTTCAGTGCTATTTCTGGAGACCTATAGTGTGTTAACAGTTTCTCTACACATTGCTGTATTTCTTGGTTACAAAAACATTGACCAAGAGGCTTTTATCTAACAACTGCAGTGGACGCTTGATTTCTAGTGTTACATGTAGCATTTTAATACCAATGAAACATTCATTTTAAAATATTATTTGCATTTTAACTGCTGCCAAGACATTGCTGAGAGGACTGATGGCCACAGTTATGTAAAATCTGCCACGCTGCCACAAAACAAGGAGAGAATGTATTTTTTAATGTTCATCACACTACAGCTTACAATCTGAATTAGCTGATATTGTTGCATTTTCACTTTTACTGTTCAAACAAAGAATTTAAAAGATCAAGAAAGGATAGATGAGAAAGCTTTACTCATCTCTATGATTAACACTAGAAAAGTGACTTCTCTGGGCAATGGGGTAGTCTTCACTCTAAACATCACCTCGAAACATCTCTGTGTATTATTTGCATGCAGATATCACCAAAATAACTGACTCAGCTTACTGAATGTGAGAAGTAAGGCTGTTTTCTTTTCTTTTCTTTGTTTGTAATGTGGGTGTCCTTTGTATGTTTGTTTTTTGAAACCAGACATGCATATGCCCAGTGCTCTCCCTGTTTCATTGGAAACTGTGGATACTGTGTTCGTCTTCACAGGGAAGCTACAAACATTAGGATGAACAGTGTTTATCCTGCAGGTTCTGCCTGGGACTGGACCAATTTCCATGACAGTAAAGTCTTAGATCACTTATTTTGGCCAATAGAAAATTCATGGAATGACAAATTTGTTTTCTTGATTCTGATTTTTGTCAGCCTGTTCAAACTGCTGAATGTTATAGTGCTGATACCCAAATTATGCATTTTGTGAGGCACTTCTTCTACTTATCATTCACGTACAGTTTTGCCTCCAATATAGCAACAGCTGAGGACCTAAAATCTTAAACCAGAAACATACGCTTTTGAAATCTGAAAAGATCTGAAGAGAATAAGTAAGACTGAAAATGTGATCATGCTTTCTGTTCCAATCTTGTCCTACCGCTTTATTCTGTGGTTATTGTCTTTACAGTCCCAACTGTTACAATGAAATGTGGTCTAATGTAAACTTGTGACAGATATACACAAATCTAGAAAGACTACATTGCTTTTTTTTTTTTATAAGGGATCATTGTCTCATTCTGGTTTAGTTTGTCACCCAAAGCACTACTTTATGTTTTGGTTGCTGTTTTGTAAACAGTGATACAAATGGGGTTACTAATTAAACTAATTAATGTCATAATTGTGTATGCAAATGCACTGACTGTAAATGGTAGAGCAGTTACAGTGTAATAGTGTAATGAGATTTTTTTTTTTTTTTTTACAAAATTTCGTATTACACATGATAATTTTGAAAGCATCTTTTTTTGGCATTCAAGATGAATGTGTCAGTTTGCATTTCGATGATAAATTGTAAAGAAGTCAGATCATCGCTGACAAGACTGCAGTTTCTTCACCATAGAATAATGTATGTTTAATCCATTTTCTTTATTCTAACAATGGCACGCTCCATACATGTCGGTTTTTAATGTTGCTATTTATTATATGTTTGTATTTTAAAGGTACATTTTCATAATCGTGTAAAACACTTGAAACCGTTGGGAAACTGGTGTTTTTGTGAAATGCTAATATCAAATAATTTAGAAATGAAGAGATTCATTAGTTATATTGGTTTATCATTTGTTATTTCAAAACACTTGCTCTGTAAATACAGTACAGATCACATATAGTCACATATATCCTATTCAAGTTAGCTCACTTAGCAGGCTTCATTTTTTGTACAACCTCCCATATTGAACATTGATGTTTTTTTCTTTTTATTAATATATATAGCAACTAAAATCCAGAGGAAAATGGCTTGTTTGAATTGCTCTTCTCAGATACAATTTAGAATTGTTAAATTTGGTGCAATAATATGTCGTATGTATTGTAGGCTACTGTGGAAACTTTGATACTATCACCTTTTTTTATTGTTGAATTTTTTTAAACTTGCATAAATGGCCTTTTTGTCTCTTTTTTTGATGATTTGAGTAGCGTGAAGAAACGTATTGAAAATTGTCATCTTTTGGACCATACTTAACCAAAGAATGTGAACAGACAACAGACATTTTTGCTATTTGTCTCACAAATGCACCAACATCTCACAAACTAACCTCACCAGAAAAGTTACTCTATAAAATGAAAAAAGCACTCACAGAGCACTATTCCATAAACAATACTACTATTACTTTGACTAAAACCCATAAACAGTTGCATCTGATGCTCAAATAATGAAAACATGCCAGTTTCATTAATGCATTTTAGACATCTATGTAAACTTCCTTATGTTAGCTGTTTTTATATTCATCTTTTATTCTGCTTTAAAAGTAGTCCTTTTTATATGAAGATTCTATGTAGCCATGTTTGATATTTAACTGATACTTTTTTTTGTCAAGGTTGTGGCTGACATGGTGATTGGTTGTCTCTCTTTATGATTTTTTTGAGTTTGTGGCAGGTAATGAAGTTGCTTGGTTGTAATCTTAATTGGATAAACTCACTTACAGGGTACACTGTTAGCTACGTTGTGGTTTATAACTGCAGACAGTTTGATAGGACAGTACAAAAAGCATAAATAACTGCGTTTATGATGGCTGTTGGCGAGGTGGCTCCTCGTCACATCCTCATGACTTACTGGGACAGCTGAATCGATGTTTATCTGTGAATCCCCATCTATGAGTGCCATTTATCTTTTCATTTCTACCTTAAAGGCAACTTCTGTTCGACTAGCGTGGTGCAATCTTATGAGCACTTCTGGCTGGGAAGCTGTCACTCGTGTTTCCACATGATTAACTAGTTCAATTAAGTCTTGTCCTGGAAAGCTCCTTCTCTTTTTCCAAGCCAAAAGTTGTTTTACTTTCAACAGCTTCAGTGAGGCTATGCAACAGGTCAGCTAGCTTGTTCAGAGTTCATAGCTAGCTAAAACTTACATTGGTTTTGGGTTTGGTTAAAACTGTTTAAAACAAAAATAATTAATGGATAGATACATGGAATAAAAATGAGATGAACAGTCTTTATTTACGTTGAGGCCATTAATGTTGAGAAAGTTAGACTGCGACAAGACCTCTGAGTCACTACCCTCATGTCAAATTTCTTTAGCAATACAGGTGTATATTTTTTTCTAATTCAGAGAACTTGATTCTGAAGAGTTTTTTTCAAATTTTATTTTGTTTGAGGTTTTCAGACTTGTGGCACACAACACGTATATTTGTTGTGTAATTTTGACTCTCTGACATATATCATCAAATACTAACTCTTGTAGGAGTCTTGCAGTAAGCTCACCTTCCAGTACAGTGGTTGATCAAAATATGGAAAGAGAACCCCAGCAACAGGTTTCAGCTCTTTAGAGAGACGTATACAGTAGGAAAGTTTGACCTCAACCTGGCATAGTCATCTTGAGACGTGGCTAAGCTCGAGATGAAATGCTAAAACTTGTTTGAGATGTAGGAATTTAGTCAGAACTTTGCAACACAATGCCTGTGTCACATTCTACTAAACAATGGATCGCTATTTAGAACAGATTAGGTATAAATGATTAAAAAAGGCTGTGGTATAATAACAGTTAGATTACCCCAAGTAATCTCAACTCAATACATTTTACACGTACTTAATGTAGCTTCAGTTATTTTGTAAAATACACAGCTTAATGGAAGGACAATGTGTTACATCTAAGGGGGACTTTTCAGAAAAGATATGAATTATGGGATTGTTAAAGAAAATTTTAAATTTTAAAAACAGTTTTGAGAATTAATAATCTATAAACTTCAATGTATTTTTAAATTAAAAATATGCTGACACAGTTCACAGTCATACTTTTTTTTTGTTGATGTTCTCTGGCCTTTTTGTCCTTCACCACCCTCAGCATTGCTCAACATTACCTCACATTTGTGCTTTGAGAAGTGAAGACCAGTTATTCATGAAGTGTGATTGGCGAAGCCTGTAAACCTTTGTATATTGCCCATTTAATTCTTGCATGATTGTTGTGGAATGTTCAAAAGTTGTGTAATAAACCTGAAAGTAACATCCTCCGATGGAGCGTCTGAAATTCTTCTTCTTTAAAAGAAAGAATTTTGAGCATTTGAGTGTGAGACACGAGATGAAAAACATTTTTCAAAATCTCCACTTCAGTAGTACGTATATACACCAAACGTTTTTTTGTTCCTGTTTATATTGCCACATATACATGTTTGTCCGTATCTCATTCATATCTAAGCCATAGTCAATATATTGTACTTTTAAATATTAATAAATTAATAAATGATAACTTAAAAAAGTATCATTTTTGGGTGTTAATATATTCTGATTTGTGAAGGGATGAGGACAGACATATCAAGTAAAATCTTCTACTCTAAAGTAATAACAATTAACACATTTATGGATGATAACTTGATGATAATTGTAATCACTTGTTCGTTAGTTGGATATTGGACTGCTTATGTATTTTATTAATGAATATTTCCAAAAAATCTTTCATTTTTACAGATATTTAAATTCCAAGTTAATTTCCAGCATCTTTACTTGACCTTTAGGGAATGTGTATCCTTTATGCTCACAGGACAAGAAAAGTAGTCTATGTAAATTACAATTAAGTTAATATTTAACTGTATATAGTAGATCATTTATGATACAACTAGAATTATATTTTCACATATGGTAAAGTCATTCGATCAGATGATTGTTTCTAAAGCAACAAACCAAATCCAGATTAATATACATTTATACATTACCAGATTCAGTTCTATGATCTAACAATTGAATTTTTGTTTATACAACATTTTATAAACATTTGAATAAACAACAATAATAATATATTATTGATTAATTAATTAATGTTAATTTATTTTTCATTCTACTCTTTCACTGAAGTACTGAAGATAGGTCTGGCTACATGTGAATACTGTGACATCCGTCCATCCATGTTCTACACCTGCTTATTCCAACTCAGGGTTGCGAGTGGGGGGGCACCACTGCCTTACAGCAAGAAGCCGTGCAGCGTGCAGCCCCCATACTGTGACCTGACAAAAGAAAGTCGCATTCACAGTGTTTGACCTCTGCAGTGCAGTCACACTGCATCACATCCTGTACTAGAGCCCAACAACACAGATCAATCCCTCTTTTCTATTTCAAGTCACACAGCTCAACAGTGTCTCCAGCATGACGTGGAATCCAGAATCCAGGATAGAGAGGCTTAGTGAACCTGGTCTGGACTCTGTGGAGGAGAGTCATGGTTTCAGAGATGCTGTAGAAAGACAGAGTGCCAGCCTTGTGATCCAAATACACGCCCACTCTGGAGGACAGAGGGCCTGAGATGGGAGTGAAAATCTTGTTATGGCTGAATTCATATCCAGTGGTTGAACATATCAACGCCCATGATTTATCATTTAGTCCAAATCCACATTCCTCCCTGGTCCCAGTACGACTGATCTCCTTGTATGTGACTGCAACTACAACTTTCCCACTCCATGTCACCTCCCAGTAGCAACGTCCAGTCAGACCCTGTGTACTCAGGACCTGCCACCTCTCAACAAATCTGTCTGTGTGACTTGTATATAACTGATCTTCCCTTATTAATGTTGCTTTTCTGTTTCCATCAGTCAGTGATATACGTGAGTTTGCTGTTTTTGGATCCAGTGTGATTTGACAAGAATATTTAAAAAATTCATCTCTGGTTTTGGGCTCTTCTTGAGGCAATAAAACATCCATGTTGGTCACTGGGTCTGACATTTTTGAGCATTCTTCGCTCAGAGTTGTCTGCAGTTTATCTCTGGCCGCTGACACAGCTGCAGCTACTTCCTCAAAGCATCGAAGAGTTTGCTTAGACCTGGGTGAGTCTGTAGAGTCACTCAGATGTGACAGAGTGGGGTAGTTGTTTAGAAAATAGAGATGATCCTCTGTTGACGAGAGCTGCTCAAGTTCATTATCTTTCTTCCTCAGCTCAGTGATCTTCTGCTGCACCTTATTCTTAAGTTCGATAACTCGACTCACCTCAATTTTCTGCTGGGATCTGATCTTCTGCTTCATTTCATAGCTTCTTTTCTCAATGAGACTGATCAAATCTTTGAAGAGCTTCTTGCTCTCACTTACAGCTTTATCAGCAGAGAAATTGATGGCCTCCACCTCTTGTTGAAGTACTTTCACATCTGTCTCTCTGTCCCGGAGCCTCTTTTGGATTTTTTGTCGCGTCACACCAAGCTCTCCCTGCTGTTTAGCCCTTTCCGTTACGATTAAGACTGTGTCATGGCCTTTGTGATCATCCATAGAGCAGAGATAACAGATAGCCCTCTGATCATTGCGGCAGAAAATCTTCATTACCTCGTCATGGCGAGGGCAGATGTTCTCCTGAAGCTTTAAAGTGGCTTTGATCAGCTTGTGCTTCTTTAATGGAGCTACGTTGTAGTGAGGTTGCAGGTGCTGCTCACAGTAAGAGGCCACACACATCAGACAGGCCTTGATGGCTGTCAACTTCCTCCCAGCACAGAAATCACAGGCCACATCTCCAGGTCCAGCATAGGACTGGTCAAAAGAAGCGGCTTGAACCCCAGCTTTCTTTAGTTCATCCACAAACTCTGCTAACATGGTGTTTTTGACCAGGACAGGCCTCGGTGTGAAGCTTTGCCTGCACTGAGGGCAGCTGTGTGATTTCTTCTCTTCATCCCAGTAGTTTTTAATGCAGCTCATGCAGTAGCTGTGACCACAGGGAATAGTGACCGGATCGTTTAGCAGATCTAAACAGATTGAGCAGCTCAATTTTTCTCGATCCAACTGAATCACTTGCTGTACCATTTCTCCTCTGAATGAGTGAATGTTAAGTTTCACTGTTACCAGACAAAAAGCTCCACATTTCCTGGATACATATTTACGGAGGGGAGTGGTGACAGAACTGTTTATTCCAGGATGATTAGTGGTTTATTGTCCCACTGTGTTTTAAACCTCTCTTGATAATAAAGTTGATACTCTTTTAAAATAGTTACAACTGATAAAAAAAAAGTACAACTGATAAACATTGTGACCCAATTCTTCTACCAATTATAACAATTTTACATAAAATAATAAAAACTGAACTTATGAAGAACTTTTATCCAGCAATGCTAATTATTAGCTATAATTCGTACATTTTAGCTGTTATTCAGAAATATTCAGCAACTATATTTAACACGAAGAGTAAACAGAAAATAATTTAATCTGTACAGATTCCCCCAATCACCACTCTTTTTGCCTGAAATATAGTACTGGACTATATGATGAAATATCTAACACCATGCTGCCAATTATCATCTCTTTTTTTTACACCTATTTTTTATAATTAAAATATAAAAAACGTGATTCCATCCTCCCGGAAGCAGAATTTAGCAGTGCATCATTTATTTTCTTCCGCCACACCGGTAGTTATTTGTTCCTAAGGACCAGGCAACAGCATTGCCTCACATCTCAACATGTCGTGGCAGTCGCATATTTGTCTCTTGTTGTTGTATTAGAAAATAAATTATGTCGGGAATATTATATAACCTTCCCCTAACGGTTGTTTTGATATTTATGTTGCATAGCTCTAACGTGTTGAGGCTTTCGTCTGTGAGAGCAGAAGGTAAGACACTGACTGTCACCGCTAGTTAGCCAAACAGTGCAAACCAGTGTTAATGTCTGTTATCTAGGTACACATTTGTGCCAATGTTAGAAAAGCATGTTACGTTAGCTTGCATTTTTCTGTCAGTCAGCTTGTTGCATAATATTACACTTATTGACTGCTCTTTAATTTAAACTAGCTAAGAGGGTTGGGACAGTTAGCTAGCTGTTTTACATGCTAATGATTCAAGATTTTAATTGATAAGCTAGTAATACAGAATAAGACAAAATAACATAACTTGAGTATGAGGGCTGAGCTATCAGAAATGGTTTTGGATTGTGAATAAGATAAGCAAGACGAGCTATGTCCCGTTTACAGTAGAAGATACCAGATTAAACAATAGCATTACATGTATTTCACATCTGCAAAGAACAGTCACAAGTATAGTGAATAAAAAATTCACTTCCATCAAGTCAATAGAAATTCATTGAAATGCAGACTGTTGAATTTTAGATGTCATCCTCTTTGCGAAATACTGGTTGAGGCCCTTAAATTGTATCTAAAGAATGGTCTGCAAACAGTGGAAAAATGTGATTTCTCTGAGTTTCATCTTGCCATTTTTATATAGATTAATGGAAACGGTTCTAACAATTGCAAATTGGTCATGAAATATTTGCGATCTGGCCATGATGTGACAGGCCTGTATGTAGATGCACTAAATTATAAGAGTAGGACTGAAATACATAAAGGATCTTAAACACAATTTTAAAAAGTATTATAGCAGATTTATTAGGTGAATATAAATATAAAAGGAATATATACATAAGTGAATATTTTGGGATTTAATGTCTTTCAGGGTTATTATTGTTATTGCACTGTTTAAGGCTCTGATAGTCTTTTGAAAGAAGGTCTTCTTTATTCTCTCGGTGTCTGACTTGTGACCATGCAGGCACAGCCATGACAGAAATATCTGATATCATGATCACTTTGTCATTTGTGTTGTTTCTTTTTTTCTTTTCAGAGAATGACGAGTCCCTGGAGCTCATCCTATCAGAGGATACAGTGTCTGACTTGGAGAACAATCCCAAGTTTGTGGAGTCTGAAGACCTGGACTCTCTGCCGAAGAGGCAGTTCAAGACCGCTGAGATCGCAGATGCTGTGATGGGAACTGAAATGCCGATCAGTCCGTCAGACATCGAGTCACTCTTTCCCAAGAATGTGAAGGACTTCCAGTCCGGCTTCTCCCCACCTTGCGATGAGAAGAGTGCTCAATGTGTCTCACCTGCTCTGGCTGCTGACGGAACATCACTGGAGGAGACGGGACCAGAACCGTCACAGCAGGTTAGTCACCAGAGGTGCAACAACATGAATTGGAGCTTTTGAAGATTGATCTGGAACAGGAGAGGAAGAAAGGATCTGTGATGTGGAACATTATTTGTATAGATTAAGTATTTTCCATTATATGTGTAATTATTTATACTTAAACGTTGCTAAAATGTGATATGTTGTTGTTTGTGTTGCACTTCAGCTTGAAAAGTTCTATAGAAATAAAGTTGAGTTGAGTCATTGTGAAGTCTGATTTTGTAAATTGAAACGAACACAGAAATAAGTTGAGCAGTGCAGAAGCTGACTACTGCTTTGGTGTTTACTTCCAGGTCACTCTTGACATGGTGCGTACAGACATCCCACCAGCTGAGGAGCAGAACACCACTGAGACCACCAAGACTTACAAGGTGACCTGTGACAAGAGGAACATCACAGGAATGGACAACTTCACTGTGCACATCCTCAATGCTTCACAGGTATCCCTGTAGTTTCCTGAATATATGCATGTCCATCAGTGGGAAGGGATGTCGAGATGAAATCAGCCACCAAGAATCAGAAATCTATTATTGGTGTCTTTTCTCAAACACTGTGCTTATTTTAACAAACCAGACTTAATTTGCAAAGAAAATGTGAACAAGAATCAAGTGTTGAAAAAGGACATTCCCGGTAAATATCTTTAGCTATAATTTATCTTCATAACAGTTTTCTTTTTTTTTTATATAGTCTTGTTCCCTAGTTTGCTCTGACTACACTAATTTACATAGCTGTGGGGTGTCTCTGTGGTTTATAGTGAGATTTAGCACAACTCTTTAGGCAGTTTATACTGTGTTCATAATTGTAATGCCTTCAAGCCTTAATACCTAAGAGAATAATTTTTACTGTAGTCAGCAGTGTGTGTTTTGGTACATTGCTGAATGTTGGTCATTTTAATAGTGAAATAAACAGACTGTTAATTACAAGGTTCTTCTGTTTCATAGCCAGAGAACTAAACCTGTCTGTTGCATTTTCTTCCCCTCTTTCAGGACCTGATGGAGTTCCTCAATGCTAACAGCACAGAGTGTTCTGTGGTGCTGTTCTTCACAGCCTGGTGCCAGTTCTCAACCAACCTGGCACCTCATTTTAATGCCCTGCCTCGTGTTTTTCCTAGCATGCATTTCCTGGCGCTGGATGCCTCACAGCACAGCAGGTGAATGGTCACGTTTTTCTGGTATTTCATGTGCATCCAACTGTGAAAGTTACTGCTTTATAGTGGAATGAATTAATTTATATTTTCTTATTTCGTAAGCCTTTGTGCTCTATGGCTTGGTTATCCTTCTCTGTGCTAGAAGGAGTTTAATCAGTTGATAGTTCATTTGATTAGGGATCCATCAATAATTTTGTTTTGTGCTGAATGTTCTTTAATTATGTGTTTGTACATGTGAGTGCTGTTCTGCATTGATGATCCCACCTAATGTGCATTTTTTTTGTCAAGAGCAACAAATTTCTGCTTTCAGGAAAACATACCAATGGTGGACAGTATGAATTGAAAATAGCTTTTGTCCACATGTTTATTTGAACAAGGACTCAGATTGGCCTCTCAACTGTACGATTTTTATTGCACTTACAATAACAAGCACCAAAGAAAAGAAGACATCTGATCAGAGACTTGGCTGAATATTAAACAATAACATTTGTCTTCCATGTGTCATGCCATCCCCTCCACCAGCCTCTCCACGAGGTTTGGGACTGTGGCTGTTCCCAACATCCTGCTGTTCCAGGGGGCCAAACCCATGGCTCGCTTCAACCACACCGACAGAACGCTGGAGACACTCACCTCTTTCATCACTAACCAGACAGGTACATATATGAGCCCTAAATCATACCGTTTTATGTGTTTCAGACTACAGTATAAAGTGTTCAGTCAGAAATCTGTTTGATTAGTTGGAGAGTTTAGGGTTCACTCATGGAATGTTCACTTGCTGCTGATCTAATTTTTCTACTGTTGTTTTGATTGTCTCTTTACTCTTAGTGACCATATTTGAGGAAGTAGTAATCCTGAAAGTAAAGTTGATCATCTTGTGTAAAAAAAAAAAGAAAGAAGAAAACTATGAAATGAAACAATGAAAACTAATTAAGAATACAAACAAGGCACTCCAAGAAGGTTCTTTAAGCATGCCGTACTTCCTAAAAATCTCTATCCGTTCTAGGGTTTGAAGCTGGCCCTGACAGAAACGTAACAGATATGGACCGCCTAGGACCCCTACCCAGCATCCCCGTAAAGGGTATCGACTGGCTGCTGGTCTTCTCCATCCTTTTCATCACTGGCTTTACTATGTATGCCATCCTACGAGCAGACAGCATCCGCTGGCTCATACCTGGACAGGAGCACGAGCATCAGGACTAAAAACAGACTGCAAGTTAAGAAGGATGCAAACAATTTTCTGTTCATAGAAATTTGTAATTTACTCATATTTAGATGTTGGTTTGAAATAAAGTATTTGAATAGTTGTGATTCCTTTTTAAAATGTTGTGATTTGCTGGGTTTAAGACAACATTTCAGAGCTGAGGGTGTGTTGGAGAGGAGTTAGTTTTCTGTAGTTTTAGTAGATACCATAATCTTTGAGTGCAAAGTACAAACAAGGAGGATCACATGAAGCAAAGGCTGCCTAAGTTAAGCCAGTCACACATTATTCACTTGTTTAACAGAGTTTTGCAGTCCTCAACACAGTGGATAAACTCTGTTAAGGGAATAAATTCAACTGTGTTTACCTGCAAACATATGCGAAAAGGTTTATCTTTTGTTGTTGTTAATGCAATACTATAATATGCATATGAGACCCTGCTTCAATAGACAACAGGTATAGTCAGTCACTCCAATAGAATAGTTCCATAACACATGAATTACGATTTCTGAAAAATTATCATCTTATATATAGTTATCTGTAATTGAGATAAAGTGACCTAAAGTTATCTGTGTTAATCAGTGAGCACAGCTTCTGGCATGCAGCAGGTTGGTCTATGAGTCCCTCATTGGCGTCTGCCCGTTTAGCAAACTCCCTTTGGAACGTGAATCATTTTAATCAGGCAGTGAGCTAAACAGCTATGGCCGATCGGGACAGGGCAATAGAGGACACGCAGGGAACCAAACTAGCTAGTAGAGAACGAGCACAGCTGACCAAAAGCTGGTTATGTTTGGGTTAATGTTTAGCCTCAGGACGGCCAGCTCATGGCCCTGCAGCCGTTTGTCTCGGCTGAGCAGCCTAAGAGGACCTCCGCCTTCCAGGAGCCACTCATCTAAAATGGTGAGTACTGCGATGACAGTCGGACTTTTAACATTACCATTTAAAAGCATGTTGTATACGTGCTCGAAATGAAAGTTTGAATCTCTTATGACAGTGTTTTCTCATTAGATGAACCAGGCACAGACAGTTTCTAGATTGAGACGACAACCGTTAGCGAAAGACACATTGAGCTCGTACCAGCTTACATTTAAAGTAATAATGAAAATGTTAAGAGAGAACTTTTTAAATTGACGCTTAAATTACATTTTTTCCAAACGTTTTGCTGCTACTGTGGTATGCGTTAAGTCTGATTTAGCTTAGAATTAATGTTGTATCGTCTGAATTTGCAAGTTAGACATTTTAAGCAAGTTTGGTATGTTTATTATTATTATTTTTTTCAATGAAAATGGCAAAAACCCAGGAATGACAAAAAATAAAATAATAAAAAGAAATAAAAAAATGAGCTTCAGCTTGGTTAAACTAGCGTTGGTAGGTTTCTAATTTTTAGTAAAACACTGCCACCTTTTGGACGCAGCACAAATAGCACCCAGGTATCTGCGTCAGCGTTATCTGGATGTAAAGGCACATCTTGAGGGCTGTGGTCTCACATTGAATTATATACCAACAGATTATAAAAAAAAGAATCCCAAGAACCACAATCGGTAATGCAAATAGCCAGTTTGAATGATGGGAAAAGATATATCAGTAAATGTGTATTCCTTGTTGTTACCAGTCGTCAGACTCCCATTGGCTCTCCCCTGCAGACCGGGACCAGCTGGTGATGGAGCTCAGGGCCACAGGATGGATGGAAGTGGAGGATCGCGATGCTATCTTTAAGGAGCTGCACTTTAAAACCTTTAATCAGGTTTGTGTATTTGTGTTACATCTAACTTATTTACAGTAAATGTTGGACCTCTGAAGTTTTTGAGATTTTTGTTTTGGTCACTTTCATAAAACATTTTACATAAGCACTGCAATTTGTATATAGGCTGGTCATAGAAGATCATCCACTTATTGCAGGGTTGGTAGTCTGAACCTTCTCTTGTTCAAGTGGTGAAGTGTTCACAGGGAAAACTCAAATCCGATGACGCAGTCTTTGTGAATGGTTAAATGAGTGGTATGATCCTACAACAATGTGCATTTAGCATTTACAAACACCATGTACAAATACATACAAAGTAGGTCATTGTTTTAGGTGGAAGCAGTGTTGGTGTGTACTATTGGAAGATGAGATGTTCACAGAGATGAACACACACTACTATTAAAGCATCAGATGTCACTTGAAATATTTACTCATTGATATCCAGCTTTAATCAGATGTGGGTAGTTCAGGCTCTGGACATTGCCTCTGAGACATGTGCCCTATACATAAAATCTGTGCATCGTTTGCTTGTTATTAATGGGAACTCTGTCTGATGCTTTGCAAATCCACCCAAAGACAATATGTGAGTAATATTTAAATCCGAAACATCCATCCATCCACACATTGATCCTCTGTACTCGCTTGATCCTGTTCAGGGATGCTGGAGGCTGGAGCCTTTACCAGCGAGAGCAACCTGGACAGTCCATCACCGAGTTAGTGCAGATATAAAACAAGCATGCACGCTCAGACCTACAGCCAATTTAGAATCGCAGCTTACTTTTTATGCATGTGTTCGGACTGTGGAAGGAAATCGGAGCAGCTGGAGAAAAACCTCAAAGGCACACAGAGAACATGCAAACTCAAAGCCCAACCTCACCATCAAGTTGGATCAAATAACCGTCTTGCAGGACTTCAGTGCGAACCGCTGCATAACCATACATCTAGATCAGACAGGAATAAATAAGATACATGTTGAATGAGGAGAGCCATACGCACACTTTAAAACTGCACTTAAGGAATGCTTTGGATTGGTTTTCATTCCATGTCATGGTGATGCATTGTGTGAAATTGTAAAAACCTAGAAACAAAGTCTTGCTACAGTATTTTTCATTAGCATGAATTGCACCAGAAGTTATAGTAATTATAATGATAATACCAGCTTCAACTATGTTTTTTTAATTTTTTTTTATAACAAGGCTCTAAACTGAAGATTCACTGTGCTTTTCCAGATCCTTTGAATGTGTCCCACAGCATTCCCCAGTAAGTAGAACTTGCTTAGGTGTCATTGGGATTCTCAAAACATAAGTTCTTAAACCCAGACCGTTATGAATGTGTGTGGTCTGTTGTTAAAGTTGTGTGATATGATATAAAGCTCCAGAAAAAACTAATGAGTGAACCTTGAGATTACACTATTCACCCACAGATATGTACTACATTCTTAGCTTTTTGTTGTCAGTAGTCCTTCATCAGGCTCTACCTTGTCTTTACTGCAAATAGTCTTACAATTATTTTTGTTTTTTTATTTATCCGCATCTCTGGTACGCAGCTTTGCTACTTTAGCTCAAGTAAGTTTGAGCGAAGTAAACTGCAATGTCTCAAGGCCACTTAGCGGACTTCCTCTAATCCTGTCGTTAGTTGTTTTAGCCGCTAAAGCAGTCTGTTTTTACACTTCCCCGTGTTTGAAGTCAGGGGGCGAGCGCCGACCTTCCCCATCTGTACCTCCCGGCTCTAAAGACTCTCCTCTTACCCCAACACGTCAGGCTGCATTACCCAGAGACAAGCCAGGCGGCCAGTTGGCAGCAATTAGGGTTTTGATCAGAATGATTTCCTTCACAAACAATCAAATTGGTTAAAATGTCTCATCTGGTTCACAAACCACTAACAGCCTCATCATTCCCTTTGGTAGATGGGCTTAGCTTTCTTTCTTCTTCTTTTTTTCTTTCTTGCTTGTTGCATTTCTTGTCGCCTCCTTTCCCTATCTTTGCCTTTCAGTCTTTGTCTCTCATTCCTATTCTGTACCCCGTGTTATTGGGATATGAGCTCATGTTGTTCCAGTTTTACATGTTGGCTGCTCTGTGTCTGCCTCTCCGCTCTTCTTTTTCACTCTCTTTTATTCTCTCTCTAGACACCCCACCAATTCTCTGATGTATTTTCACAAACTCTCCTGCTCGTTTTTCATGGTTGTACTTAAAGGGCTTTTACTGAAGGGGAGTGGAGATGAGGAGTGACATGCTGGCTGATTTCCATTTGCCACTTATCTGCAAGTGATGGACTTGAAGAAATCGGATCCCCAAGAGTTTATAATGAGAATAACAAGTCCACCATCTGTGTGTAGGAACACTTCCTCCTATGTCCTCCAGGGGGCGGTAGAGTTGTACCCATTACTGTGTGTAAACCCATGGCAGCAGTCTGAGGTAAAGCTGAGCTGCTAATGAACTAAAAGCAATATGCCTATTGCGCTTGCTTTTTTTGTTGTTTATTTTTCATTGATTACAGTGAATGGAAAGTGTTATGATGTCATAACAAGGTCAGTCATTTATCGGCGGCTTGTGTGTACACTATGTGTTGTTAGTGGTGTTAGTAGTCTTGAGAAGTTATGGCGAGGGATTTTTTTCTTTGTCAAGTCGAGAGTATTTAATCAGATCTGAGAGGCACAATCCTCTATTTAAAGTCATTTAGGTTAGTGCGAATCCCTGCAATCACATGTGGAAACATCTCTGCATATGCTTGTCTTTAATACTGTAAATTCTGGTTTGAATTGTGTGTTTTTAAGTTGCAGTCACTGATGTTGTTTATGCATAAAGCTTTATGCTGTGTATGTTTACAACTGACCATCTGCTAAACATTTTGGTGGATGAAGCTGAAACATTCATGCGACACAAGTGAAACTAGTAGCCTTAAGAGGCGGCATGTAAAGGGAAGGTGAGCTGTGCATGCTCAACTTCTGTGGTATGTTAGCTGAGGTTTACAATGATGGCATTCCTTCTTTCGCCACAAACATTCATTCATGCAACAATGAAAACATCTTTCAAAAGCTGTGTTTTTAAGATAGAAAAATGGCTGGTTATTATTTTCAGTCTAACTTGCAAAGTCAACTAATCTTGTCTTAACTAAAGGAGGGCAACTTGTATATTCAACAGTCTTTAATGAAACATACAGTTTAATGAATATGTGAGATAAATAACTCTTTTTATAAAGGGATGAAAACACTGCACATAAGCGTTATTTGAAATGATTTAGAATTTCTGATATTCAAATGACTTTTTGATTTGAGTTAATTCACTCATTGATTAACAAATTAATTGACAATGAAAACTTAGCTTTATCCTTATTTCTGCTCCTTTTTAATATGTTTACCTAATAAATTTAGGTGAGCTAGAGCTAAACATTACTTAAAAGGCTGAGTTTAAATTTACAACAGTTCAGTTCTGTACAATACATAATATATGAAACATGATGTCATACCAAACCAGTTTGTTGTGTGTTAGCACTGTGCACATGAATATCTCATAATGAAATCACATTAGAAATATATCAACAACATATTCACGTACATAGTGGCAACTTTATACTTTCACACTTTACATACTTGGTAGAGCACTGATGTTGTGGTTAGTATCCGCACCTCACAGAAAGAAGGTTCTCAGTTTGAATTTGTGTGGAGTTTGCATTTTCTCTGCGTGCTTGCGTGGGTTTTTTTCCTAGTTCTCCACTTGAATGTTAGGTTAACTGTTGATTCTAAATTGACCATTGGTATGTGAGCATGCATGGTTATTTGTTTACTGAGTGAGCTCAGCGATGGACTGGTGACCTGTACAGGCTGTACCCTGCCTCTTGCCCTATGACAGCTGGGATATTCTACAGTTACCCCAGGACCCTTAGCATTATAAAGCAGGTATAGAAAATGGATGGATGGATTTGACCTACTCTTGCCTTTATGCAGTTTGCAAAAAATAAAAAAAAATATTGCAAGAGAAGCTGTCATGAGGTCCATATAGGCGGTTATAAATGACAGTGGCCAACATTTTGACTTATTTAGATATTTTGACTTATTTTGGACAAAAAAGGTTCTGATACAAATACTGAAACAACATGCTGAAGCCCCAGTTGACCACAGTCAATAACTGCATTACAAACGGCACAGAACATGAGAGAAGTGCAGTGTTCGGCTGCTCCATTTGCTCCGTTCTTGGAGGCTGATCGTCCCCTCCCCTCATTTTATATTCAGTTGGGGCCTCCCTCTCCTCTAAATCTCCTTCAAGCCTCTGCCTCTCGTTAAGGGCCTTGGTCTGCTTGTGTTGAATAAGTTGTCCTACAACTAAAACTGAGCCCCTGTGTAAACCCAACTCTCAGAGCCATCCTTCTCCTGCTTCGTCCACACACACAGTATGAATGCAGGGTTAGACTCACGGCTTATTGTGCTGACGGTGAGGCTTCCTTGGCATCTAACCAATGAAGCAGATTTTATAAAGAACTTTCTTTCCACAATCAATCAATCAATTTCTTTTATCAGAGTGTGTTGTATGTTTATTTTTTAAATGTTGTGCTCCTAACTTACATCTAAGTTAGTGTTTTGGTGTTCCTGTATGACATACATATATATATATATATAATGATCCAGATATTTGATAACTCGCAAAACTGCCAGCTAAATCTAATGTACACCTTGGTATGTTCACATTTGTATACATGCTAACCCCTGCACAAGTGCTCCGACCATATCCCTTTCTCAGAGTTGGAGGCCAGTTAATCGGCTCAGCGGTGTTCAGTTCCCATCTCTGTCTCCAAAATGGAAGTCTCCCTGGGAACTAGAAGCAGCCTGCATTCATCTCATTCTGTGAAAATGGCTGGAGGGTGTGGCACCCAAGTTGAAGTTGGTTAGATAATCTACCTATCAGACCACGGGTAAGCTAAGATGGCCCTGACGTCTGTTGTCTTTTGACGAGACCAGTGTCTTTTTAAGCCCTGGCTGGTAACCCTGCGTTTAATGAGGGGTTTGCATAAGTTGGCCTTAACCCCATGCCTAAGCATTACATGACACTTGTTACATAAATAGGAGCTGACATGCGTGAAGAGTTGTTACACATGATGTTAGTCACTAAATGTGTGTTCACAATGTGGCAGAGTGCATTTCCTCTTTATTAGAGTTCAAAAGTGAAGCTCTTTGTGTTTCTCAACTGTAAGAATGTTAATTTGAGAAGATTAATACTGCTGATGTTTCAAATGCCCAGCAAAGTCCTGCCTACTACATGAAAGAGTTTTAGAGTTGGAAGTCTTGCCTCATCATTATTTGATACGTTGCTTTAAATTACATGTCAGTTTAGCGGGCAGCCTTGCCCAGCCAGCTGGAAGCTTTTGAAGAGCTGTTTGGGAAAGAAGAGAAATGAGACATAAGAGGCGTGGTCATGATCATGACAATCACCACAACCACTACCATTCAAATTATGTTGTTCTTGCTTTTCGCTGCAGCGGAGCGAAGGTTTTCTAGGAGGCTAACACCAATGTGGGAGATGATGGGGCTCGCGGGGTAATCATCGGGTAGTTGTGGTGGTGTGTAATGGAGGAAAACGGCTTGTCTTCATGTGTTTGCGTATGCTGGTGAAGTTTGCATGTGTGTGTTAGTACATGCCTACAGTGTGAATGTGTCTGTCAGAGGCTAACAAGAGTAGGCACAATCTGCATGCACTTAGTCCTGGCAAGGCAGAGCAGGCATTTCTAAGCCCTTGGACCGCGCGGCGGTGGAAAGCAGATCTGTAAATAACAGACACATGTGTTTGAAACTGAGTCCTGTATTTCAGCCCACAGCTGCATTGAGAGCGAGAACACCACGTCGCTCCAACGTCAAATTGTCTCATCTAGTGTTGTATGACAATCATGCTGTAATAGCACAAAATGGCTACTCAAAGCGGGTGTGTGGTGCGGTGGGGGGGAAGGGGCATAGCACGCTCTGCTGTCGGGTGTTTCTGATTATTTGAGATGGGGGGCCTGTGTAATGTCATGTCAAATTATCTGACTCTGACAGCTACAGCTTGTTGGGCCTGTTGGAGACAACGGCTGGGTGAAAGGATGGATAGCCGACTGGCTGGCTGACCTGTTGGCTTCATGAAGTGTGGCTCATACAATACAAATCGGGTAAACAAAGCAGTTTGAGAAGGAGAGCCCTTGACCTCTCCTGACACATTGCCTGGGAGTGGAGGGGTGGTTTTATTTTCTTTTTAGCCCAAGTGGAGGGTGTTGAGATGACCCACGGGTGACAGATGGGCGTAGCGCTGCCACTTTACCTGCATTGTGTTCTGCTGCTATGCTTACTATCCCGAGGCACCATTACCTATGAGAGACGGCTGATGTAGAGCATGATTTCACTGGAATTTTTAGGTATCAAGGTTTTTTTTTTTTTTTTTGCAGATATTCAACTTAAATTCATTTGTAGTCAGAGATCACTGTTCTCTGTCCCTCTTCCCTCCTGAGACATGTCTTCTTTTCTCAGGGTTTGTGTTACTTAACTGTCATGTTATGTTTCATGTTTCCTTCTGCTACAAATTGCATTTTACTCTGAGACTCTTCTTATGATAAAAACAGTGGAGCGCAGCACTCATAAGTTTGGAAAATAAATGAGAGCTTTGGTTGGGATTTATGCACTGTTAATTCAACAGACTCAAAGCGTATATATAATGTACTTTTATTTATAAAAATGAATTAGCCAATAATTTTTCCTGATTATTGGCTAACTTGATCTTGTCACAAGATGGCTTTGGAAGAAAATCTACTTCTTGCATTCAAACTAAATTGAAGTGACCAGTTATTGGCCCAGTCTAGAAGCTGCCAAGTCTATAAATCTATGAAAACATGTACAGATGTAATGGTGATGTTTGCAGCTGCAGACCTGGCGTAATGTCAGCAAGCATACTCTGTTATTGTGATGTTGATGTCTATTATTGTGACCCGGTTGGCAAACATGAAACGTTAAAGATAACTGTTCCTGCATTGAAGAAGAAAAAAAAAAACACCTGTTAGTCTCACATGTTTGTCTCTAGCAGGAACAAAGTAAACCATTTGCCTATTAATGTCTGTTGTAGGCTAGCGTCAACAAATTGGATCAACATGTGGAGCTAGTTGGCAAATCAAACTCTTGCCAAAGCCACTCAGAGAAAGAGATAAAAACCCTTTTCCAACGAGACAAGCTTTCAGTGTACACCTTTGTCCTTATTTTAATGAAGAAAAACCTAACTCAAGTACCTCAACATAGATAATATAAGCATCTACTCTTACCTTTTTAGGAGCCAGCATTGTTCACTCGTCACACCAAAAAAAAAACAAAAAAAAACTTGCATGTAGCTGCTGCCATAGAAGGCTTTTTCATAGACAACTTCATGTTGTCTACAAATGAACCTTCCTCAGAATTCAGCTGTCATACACTTGAGCTTAAAGCTGTAACTGAAAGAAATGACATGAGAAATGGGGGAGAAAGTACCAGAGCTGTAAGGCTGCCTGGTTGGACAACTGTACAGTGAGCCTAAACCCACTGAAGAGCTCCCTAAAGCTGAGGGAAACTGCTGCTTATTCACATCCCCATTCACATTGTGATGGTACTGGATTTGTGAGGTAGATATCTAGATATCTAGATATTTTAGATCTTTTTACCATAATTCATAAAACAATGTGAATAATTATATTGTTTTTAACAAACATAACAAAAATTGTTTCGGTAATGATGCCTCAAATCTGCTTAGTTGACTTTGTGTTGCTGTTTATAAATTATTCAAGTGTATCATACAGTCACAGAAATAGAAAATACATCCTCTTTCTAGTTTGAAGTTTTATGTATCAGGACATAATTTAAAGGGGAACTCAGTTTTTTTTAAACCTAGACCTTATTTATGGCCTGAAATACGTTTATCTACTCACCGAGAACAGTTTGGCGAAAGTCGGCATCTTTCGGAAGCTATTTAGAAAACTCGCGGTCGGCCTATATCCATATAAAGGAGTGAACAGGGCAGGGACGATGCAGCCTCTAAATAAGGCATTATCTGTCTTTATTTCACCAATACTTTAAGACGAATGAATGAACGAACGCGTACTATTGCTTTGTTAGCACATAGCGACTGTTATGTGGCTACTTGCAGCTATAGGAGAGCTAACGGAGGGAATTCTACACACACCTCTACTGGGACCACTTCATCGAGAAATAAGGTCTAGGTTTAAAAAATATCATATGGTGTGAAAATTGGGTAAATACAACGTCAGATGAACAACAATATGCAACATATTGTGCTGGGCTTTGGGTCATTGCAACACTTTTATTCTTTTTCTGCCATTCTGATGTAGATTTGCTGCTGTTTGGTTTTCTCCAAATGTGCTGTGCACCAGATCCTGTATGTTTTTTGAAGAGAAAAGAAGCTTTCTCCTGGCATCCATTCAAAATCAAGCCAGACTTGTTCTAATTGTGCTGTCACTAACTTTAACATTTAACATGTTTTTTGCAGTTTTTCTGAACATTAAACAGTCTGACCTCGCGGTGAACTTGCTGGAACATCCACTCCTGGGAAGTTTGACAAAGTGTCTTGAATGTTTTCCGCTTGTGAACAATCTTTGTCTATGTAGCATGATGGACTCCAAAGGGTTTAGAAATGGCCTATAACCCTTCCCAGATTGATGGGCAGCAACAATTGCTTCTCTAAGATCATTGCTGATGTCTTTCCTCCTTGGCATTGTGTTAACACACACCTGACCTATAACTATCTATATATATATATATATATATATATATATATATGAACTATGGCCAACGGGTCTTTCATTACTTATATTTTTATTTGTGTTGTTGTTTGTGTTGCTCTGCTCAGACTCATGGGAGACGTGCTTGTTTTCCTTCCCTGTTTCCATAGCGATAGCGGCGTGCCTGAGAAATATATATTATACTTTTTTTTTCAGCGTGAGAAATACCATTTGTGGCGTGTGACTGTGAGAACTCGTTGAAATGCATGTGTCTCACGCTCATTGCGTGAGACACCTACTCCTTTAATGAGAGTCCTGATTAAAGGAGTAGGTGTGTAAGGACACATTTTCTTTTTTGACATGTTCTTGCTGTTCTGCCAGCACAGAATTCATCTTTTTTTGCTGTTTTTAAGTCGCTATTCTGATACTCGGGGGTGGAGTTTGCTGACATCGGAAACTTGTACCTAAATTGTACCACGAATAGGATCACATGTGCATCTGCAAAGTCCCACTCCATCCATACATCGTGACGTAGCATTAACGTTTTGAGAGGAGGGAACATGCTTTTGAACAAGCATCAGTCAAATCTTAAGCTGAAAGGTCCAGTATGCAGATGGACGACAGCACTGAGCATCTAGATATTTGTAGCCTAAGTCTGAGCCAGTTTGGAGTGAGGAAGTGTTGTTCCATAACAGAGTCCAGGGGAGAAAGTGAGTTTCGGAAAAAGTATTGTGCTTTGTAATGGAACAACATGCAGGAGCCTTCAAGTGTTAACACTGAATCATTTTACCTGTCACTCTGTGTTCCCCAGCAGCAGATTAGGTTGAGTTCAGTCCTGAGAGAGGAGACTTGTTTGAACAACACCTTACATGACAGGCTGCTCAGCCATCTCCATTAGAGCCAATGAAAACTGAGAAAAAGCAGACCGCCTTGCTCCCTAAATTGGTGCCTCTGGGGTCAAGTTGCAGGAATATGTCAATTACTTAAATTGATCAGGAGACCGTTTCCTTGATAACCAATTTTATCAAGCTGCCGATCGTGTTACATGCATAGTCCTGCAAGGGAACCAAACGGGTCATCTTAGAAAATGGCTACACTGCACTAAAGACGAAACGCAATTTCCTTTGTGAAAGTAATTGTGTTTCGTCATGTCAGGTGGTAGATGGGGCCGCAGCAGCGGCTGTAAACAATGGTATTTCAGTTGATTTAATTAGGGAGAGAGGAAGCATTTAGGGGCTTAATTGAGATTGCAGTGGGAAATTGCTCTGAAATGGGTCTACCTGATTTTTTTTTCTTTTTTTTTCTTTTTTCCCCCCTCTCCTCACAACCAGTATGACGAGGATTTCACTCTCCTCTTTGTAGATAATTAGAATTATCGTAATCACTACCTGGATGGCCCGTGATTGGAGAAAGCCACATGCCTAACCTGAAATATGACGAGTATTTATGTTTGCCTGACTGTGTGTGTGTGTTGGTTTGGAAGTGTGCACACATACATTTTGGAGTTTTTTTTAAATGCACAGAAGCCTTTTTGTGCTTCTCCTTGCCTCAGATGGCAACATTGCTCTTTTTGCTGTGTGTATTTGTGCTAACATATTTTATTTATGTATTTATTTATTGTTTTTACATCTGAGAACCAACCTTTTAAAACAAGGTTCATCAAGTCTGCAACAAGAACTGCAACAATAAATAAATTCATCATCAAAAAAGTTCAAAATTCACCTTTAAGAAAGCGCTTCTTTTGTTCAGCCTCTACAATGTTAATAGTTTCAGGTTTCTTCCGTAATCTGTGGTTCCAAAGTCAAATGAATGCTGCAACACATTCTCAGGTACATTAGCTTTTGTTATGATAGATTGGCATCATTTTGAAAGATTAATTTCAGGAGGATTTCTTTGAATGTTTGAATTATTTCATAAAATATTTTAATTAGAACAGCTTGTATTTATGCTTTGCATTTTTATGATCAGTCACTGCTGAGACCAGAAGCAATTACATTAAACTACAAAAATATATATATATATTTATGTCTTCTGAAACTGGACCTTGTTCCACTGGCATTTGACCTGAAATCCTATTAAAAATCCTGTTGTGAAAGTTAACAATAACATTATAATCATGTTGCAACGAGATAAATGTTTCCAGGTGTATTTAGCAACTTTCTTGCCACCCACAAGTGGAGGCTGATGTGTAAATGCAAATGATAATATTGTTGAAGTCTTCAGAGATTAACTTATATGAGCGATATAATAACAGTTGTTTCTCTTTGTACAATGTACTTTGTACTTTTAAGCTGTGAATTATATTGTCTAGTATTTTTTTCATCTCCACTTACATTGGGGTTAGATTAGGCAAAAAGCTTGTAAAAGAATAGCAGGAAAAAGTATTCTTATTGTTTTTGATAGAAACTTTTTCTTCCCTCTACAGGCATTTGGCTTCATGTCACGGGTGGCTCTGCAGGCAGAGAAGATGAACCATCACCCAGAGTGGTTCAATGTATATAATAAGGTAATGGGTATCTCTAAATGATAGCTCAAATCCCACTGTGTAATAGAGTTTAAGGAGTTATTTACAGTGCTTCATTTATTTAGTATCAACTACAGATGTACTAACATGTGGAATCAGATTTTTTTATCCAGCTGGTTGTTTGAAATACTGCTGTATTAACAATCCAAGGGTTGGTTTGTAACAAATTATAGACACACTTGGATCGATCAACCCTGGATAAAGTCAGATTTTTTTCATGTAAAACAGTCATTGCTGGTTTTGAGGAGCTCTCCACTCAAAGCCTGAAACACGCCATTAGTCAGGGTGAGGAAAAAAAAAACCCAACAGCTTCACGCTATAATCCCACCATTTTACCAAGTGAAAACTTTTGCAAATATCTCACCAGCACTCGCACACACGCTCTTAAAATCCTCAAGAGTAAAGGAGTGGTTGATATGACAAAGCCAGTCCGTGAAAATCTCTCAGCATTAGGCTGTAGCCACTGAGTTACTGTGTGGTGGACCAGGCCTCTCTGAGAGGAATGCTGCTCCTAATCCACTCTTTATTAAAGTGGCTGCAGAACAGTGCTGCAGGTCTCTGAGCCCCCACAGCACTTTCCACCAGACGCTTGCACACAAATCCCACTCTAACTTAAGTTCAACCCCGACAACATAGTTGCTGTTTACGGAGCTGCTGCTAATATTCTCTAAAATTCAATCACATTCTGCTATGTTTTCTTGGCTATCCTCATCAAGACATGTTTACAAGCTTTCTCTGCAGGGTGTAACCTCATTGGTTGAGTCAAACTTCAGTTGGTGGAACCAACAAACCTTAGATACACACAGTTCTTTACAAATAACAGGACAAGATCTCTCTGTGTGCATTGTAGATATAAAGAAAGACGATTTTGTGAAATATGATTGAGTTTGTGGTTTAAGGGGGAAGTCGTGTGCTGGCAATGTTATGTGGCATCAACAGCCAGGCGCAGTGCGTGTGGGCAGTTTCCTCAAGTCTCTTCACAGAAACCAAAACCAAAACTTGTACTTGCTGGTCGGCCAACCACATCATAACTGGAGGCACAGCACTGTCCTCTCCAATTAAGTTGGCTTGTCAATCAACAGCAAAGGAAGGGGCACAGTTAGGACCATAAAACTAGAGTGAAATTTAGCTTTTTTCAGTGTGTGTACAAGTCTCTGCTGTCTTAGGACAGACTGACAGCGTCATCATTATAGGCACATCGTTACTACTAACAACAAACTGCACTGTTGTTGTGTCCTTTCTGTTCATGGGATTCACTTAAACTCTGTTTATAGGAGCAAACTGGTCTGAATTTGACAGTTGAAGTTAGTATGTGGCCGCCCTTTCTTCACATCGTGGTAGGATGTGTTGAATTGAATTATCCTAATGCGTTCTGTGGGCTGATTAGTACATTTCTCATTACAAATGCTGTAGACAGACTCACCACAGGTGTAGTTTGCTGTTGTGCTGTTGTTGCACAGGATTCATGTTTAAACTTGGTAGTTGAGTTTGAAAACTACCAGCTTTCTCTGCAAATGTTGGACCGCTTGGAGAGTGCTACATAAAACTCTTTTTTTGCAGTATCTTTACATTGTTAACCACGCAAATCTTTCACATTGGGAGGAGACGGTCTTTGAATCGTTCTACATGACATTCCTGGTCCTTTCTTCATCAGAAATTTGGGGTCTATAGCTGCAGTGCAGAGAGTTTCAGTGATTTTATTTTATTTATATATTTTTTAAATTTTATTTTTAAAAATGAACCAATATTTCTATGAGGTGAACAAGAGTGACAGGAACCAAATACAAGTGATAGCTCTGGCCACCCTGCTATACTATGATGAACCTTGTGTTTTTAAGTGGCACTGGTGTGCCTAGTTTCAGTTTAGCACTGTCTCAAAAAATTATCGCAAAATACAATTAAATTATCAGTCTGGAGCCCTGTGGCTGCTGCCAATTATAAAGCTTCCTTTGTAATGACTGACTCGCACTGAACAGTTAGAAATAACTTAACGTCAACTTCCACTAAATCAAAAACTGTATTTCAGTTACCCGATCTTGCTCCTCCAAACTGTAGTGCATCTCACTGTAGCTCGTAGCTGATAAATTATTACCAACTCTGCAGTGAGAAAGCAGAGACAACATTTTAACTTTGCACGGTGAAAAACATTTAAATACCTTGAACATTAAGGAATCCATCTATCCATCCATTTTCATCTGCTTTTCCGAAGTCGCATTGCGGTAGGCAACAGATCAAGGAGAGAAACCCAGACATCCCTCTCCCCAGCGACACTCTCCAGTTTCTCCTTGGGGATGCCAAGGCGTTCACATGCCAGATGGGACATATAATTCCACCAGCGAGTCATGGGTCTCCCACGGCCTCCTCCTATAAGGACGTGCCTAGAAAACCTCGAATGAGGGACGACCAGGAGGCATTCTAACTAGATGCCTGAACCACCTCAGCTGACTCCTTTGGACATGGAGGAGCAGCAGCTCTACTCTGAGTTCCCTCCGAATGGCTGAGCTCCTCACCCTATCTCTGAGTCCAGCCACTCTGTGAAGGAAACCCATTTCAGCTGCTTGTATCCGCAGTCTCGTTCTCTCAGTCACTACCCAGATCTTATGACCTTAATCGAGGGTTGGAACAAAGATGGACCAGTAAGTTGAAAGCTTCACCTTCTGGCTCAGCTCCCTCTTTACCACGATGGACTGGAGCAGAGCCCTCATTTATATTGACGAAGCCCCAATCCGTCTGTCCATCTCTCGCTCCAACCTGCCATCATTCATGAACTAGATAGCCAGATACTTAAACTCCTCTTACTAAGGTAAGGACTCATCCCCAACCCGGAGAGTATTCCACCTTTTTCCGGTTGAGAACCATGGCCTCGGATTTGGAAGAGCTAATCTTCATCCCGACTGCTTCACACTCAGCTGCGAACCGTTCAAGTGTGCACTGAAGGTCCTGGCTTGAAGAAGCCAACAGAACCACATTATCAGCAAAAAGCAGAGATATGATCCAGAGGTTCCCAAACCAGACGCCCTCCTCGCCACGACGACACCTTGAGATCCTGTTCATGAAAATCACAAACAGGATCAGTGACAAGTGGCAGCCCTGGCGGCGTCCAACACGCACTGTAAACAAGTTCGACTCAGAATGCAGAATGCAGACACAGATCTTGCTCTGATTATACAGGGGCCGGATAGCTTGTAAAATCGACTCCGGTACCCCATACTCCCTCAGCCCCCCTCCCCCACAGAATCCTTTGGGGAACACGGTTGTAAGCCTTTTCCAAGTCTACAAAACAAATTTACACTGGATGGTCAAACTCCCTTGGTACCCTCAGTAACTCTGCAAGGGTTAAGATCTGGTCCACTGTTCCACGACCTGGGTGCAAGCCCCACTGCTCCTCTTGAAACTGAAGTTCAACAATCGGTCAGAGCCTTCTCTCCAACACCCTGGAGTAAACTTTCCCAGGGAGGCTTAGTAGTTTGATAACACACTCTCCGGTCCCCTCTCTTAAAAATGGGAACCACCACCCCGGTCTGCCACTCCATAGGCGTTGACCCAGACTTCCATGCAACATTGCAACAGGTAGCCCCACCATGTCCACAGCCTTTAGCATCTTGTGGCAAATCCACCCCTGGAACTTTGCCGCTGGGAAGCTTTTTAACAACCTCAACGACTTCCGCCAAGTCCTCAGACTGCCTCCTCAAAGGAGGACAAGCAAACTCGATTGAGGAGATCCTCAAAAGTGCTTCTTCTACCATTTGACAATATCCTCAGTTTGGGTCAGCAGTAATCCATCCAGGTCAAGCAAAACCCGGGAAGGTCCCTGCGTTCCCTTTCTGAGCTGTCAAATGGTTTGCCAAAACACCCTTGAGACCCCCCCTCCCAAACGGATCCAACTCACCACCAGGTGGTAGTCAGTTGACAGGTACACTTATGAGCCCCTTTATGCTCGAATATGGTGTTTGTAATTGATAATCTATGGCTAGCACAGAAGTCCAAAAGCAAGACACCTCTCGGATTCAGATCAGGGAGACTGTTCTTCCCAATCACACCTCTCCAGGTAAACTCCATCATTGTCCACATGGGAATTGAAGTCCCCCAGAAGAACAGTGGAATCCCCAGGTGACACCAGCCAGAGACTCCAAGAAGGCAGGGTAATCTGAACTGCTTTTTGGTGCATATGCACAAACAACAGTCAGAACCTTCCCTCCTGTGATTTGCAGCCGCAGGGAAGCGATGCTCATGCTCACCAAGAACTCCCAACACGAAGGTGCTCAGTCGGCTTGAGAGTATCCCCACACCCGTCCGACGGCTCTCTCCATGGGCAACTCCAGAGTATGAGAGTGTCCAGCCCTTCTCCGGGAGTTTGGTTCCAGAGCCAACGCTGTGTGTGAAGGTGAGCCCAACTATATCTAGTTGGTATCACTTCACCTCACACACCAGCTCAGGCTCTTTCCCCGCCAGCGAGGTGACATTTCACGTCCCTAGAGCTAGTTTGCAACGCTCGGGATAGACACACCCAGGTCCCTGCAGTCCCAGGTCCCCAAAAAAAGCTAACTACAGTAAAGACAACATGGCATTCGTATTTAAACCAGTATTTCAAATTTTCCCTACTTTATTTATCTATTCATTTATTTGCAGTGGAGGATAAATCTGTATAAAAGTGAAATGCCAAATATTAGAGCCACAGGGGAGTTCCTTATCAAAGTATTTCCACTTTCACAGAACTTAATGAATAAATCTGCCATGGCTCTAATAATTTGGATGTCACCTTCTTTAAGGTTCTTCCAGCATATTTTCCACCAAAGAAAAATTAACAAAATCAAAAATTTGTTGTGTTCTGATCATATTTTCTTTTTTTAAATTAATTTTATTTTCATTGCATTGTGACTGAAAACAGTGTATATATGTCTTCACAGGTCCAGATTACATTGACTACACACGACTGTGGAGGACTGTCTAAACAGGACATCAAAATGGCGAAGTTTATTGACAAAATCGCACTTTCCATGTAACGTTTTGTCTTCAATCTGAAACTTTAATCCAGTTTTTCTAGTTTTCTTAATTTCAGTTCCTGCTCTCTGAAATAATTATTTCATATGTGCACAATATACATCTGTTTTTGTCTAAAAAAATTAAATAAAGTGAAGCCTTTAAAAAAAAAAAAAAAAAAGAAAAATGCATTTTTGTACAGCATACTTTCTACAAGATTTCTGTGAAAATAAAACTTTGATTTTTTTTTTTTTTTACGCTGTTGCGTCTGTACTGACGGTGTAAAAAAGCCTTCCTCCATGTTTGATTTCATTGCTATCAGAAAGACAAGTTTCACTTCTTTGTGTACTGTTTTCCCCCCTTTTTTTGTTTTATTTTTTCTTAGAAATTGAGTAAAGTACTCTTCAGTGTTCTGTCCAGTACATGCTAGTGATGTGGAGGATACTTTTTCTGCAGCGAGTCCCGCACTGGGACATATGTTCTCATTTTGGCTCTGTAGAGTGAAGCAAAACAAGGAAAGAGGTCAAAGTCGGTAGAAGGGGGATTTACTTGATTTACAATTTGTTAAGGCATGAGTCAGATAGAGCTCCTGTGTTTTCCCGACTGGATTGCCAGTAGAAAAAGATGGGCGAATAAGATGAGTGTAAGACCACAACTGTTAAATCAGGAGAAGAACTGTCATAAATGGCCTTTCTGTCCTTTGAGTCATAATTCACACATAATTCATCACTTTTTTGTGATGCAAATCTGACTCTACAAACGGAGAATAATTATGATCATTAGTCTTTCCTGAGTTCATCAATGTGTAAGAAGCCTCCTAAATTCACATTTTTTATTATAAGCCACCTTTAGCTACAGCACCCTCCATCAGATGTTTCCTGCAGCTGAGACTTGTGTGGCTTGCAAGATGAAAGGGGTGATGGGCCATTCCCCTCTACACAACTCTTTCAGTTAATCAGTATTTATGGAATGCCTTCATTGATCAGCTCACTTGAGGTTATGCTTTAGCATTTCAGTTGGTCCATACCATTCTGTTGTTGATTTATTGCTATCTAGCTTTAATGAATCCAAGCTCTCCTCAACCTCAGGTTAAGGTACCATTACACACTCCTGTAAAATATTTGATGAGATTCTGTTTTTTGTTCCCTAACAACTGCAATGCATCCAGACCCCGAGGTAGCAAAGCAGCCCCAAACCATGATGTCCCCTCCACTGTGCTTCACAATTTCATGTTGCCGTCTCTTTTATCCTCAGGTTTAGTGTAATCTTTCAACAGGAAATTTCAGAAGGGTTCAAATACATCCAGAAGTTCTATGCAGCAATGTGTGTTGTTTCAGTAAACTTTGTTTGCTGAAACCGTTAACTTCCTTTGCGTCTTACAAATTAAACTTTAAATAAATTCTTTGCAGGACAGTCCCTCTAATGGAGGGAGTAACGAGTATTGAACAGCCAGGTCTTTAGAAAAAAATCTGTAGTCCTTTCCCAGCTTTAACTTCGTAGTGTTTGCTCTAAGCTTGTGTAAAAGTTGTCACTGAAGACTGTTCGGACCAACTTCTGATTATAGACAACCAGGCTTTTTAGGCCTTTGTTATATGGAGGTAAGAGAATTGACATCACCCTCATGTGTGCATGGTAGATATGGAGTCTTGGCTAGCAGTTTGTTTGCTTAGTTTTGAGCAGAGATTGGAAGCATCTGGAAACATCCAGCATGGCTGTCAATCAATCTACAAGATCAATCTACAAGAAACTCCTGAACTCGCCAATTACCAAATTGTATGATATGTTTAACCTGTACAAAAACTAAAATAGAAAAAGTTACTGCACCAGTAAAACAAATACTTTGATTCTGCCTTGAAGACTATTTTGCCTCTGTTCATTTCAATTTCTCATTAGCTTAACAAGACTCCAAACAATTTGGAGTCTACTGCACATAACCCTAATTTCGATTACAAATATGAAGTAGGTGCAATGATAAAAACAGCATACTCGTAGAAGGGGTGAGAGAGTTTAGACACAAAACTGGTTGTTGCATCAGTTTTCACAAGTTTTCTTCAAATAGCTGCAATTAACTGCTTTATGGGTGTACAGTTGGATAATTGTTTGTTGCATTTATCCCTTTTGTCACACACGATGACGACATGTGACAAGTAAGCAGATTCCAGTCCAGCTAGTGCCAGAGTGTGTCTCCTGCATGTGTATGCAGTATATAAATCGGCTGTCCTTCACTTAAGTGTGCGGATGAAACCTCAACAACAAATAGTGGCAAGCTTGCATGATAACAGTTATCCAGATACTTTGCATTTAAACATTACTAAACGCTGCCTGTTTCCTGCAAAGTACAGCAGGGAACCTTCCCTTTGATGCTTTAGGTAACAAATAAACTTTAAAAAAAAACTCTTTTCTCATATTTTGTTGTGAAACATCAAAGATTGATTAAATTTTTTTTTCTAGAGGATATTACCGGATCACAACATGTTTTCAATTTTATTCGAACCCTTACTTGTCAAAGGAACTGTGTCACGGTCCATGATTTTGTATTAGATTATATAATTTGTCAAATTTGCACGCCTTTTTTGCAGTGAAAGCCATTTAGGCCCACCCATAAGCTGCTGAAGTTATATCACATTCTTACAATCCAACATACTATTGCACAGATGATCTCTTCACCAACCATTCTTTCTTTCGTTTAGTGGAGTTGTGACTGAACGACCGCTGTGTGTGTGAAACTGTACAGCCCTGACCCATGCAGACAGTCCTTTAGTTAACTAAGTCTGGAAGCAATACCAGTGAGTTCATGTGTTTTTAATATTTCCAACACAAGCTGCAATGCCTCTGTTTGCACTTCACTGTGTATCTCATCTGTATTGTTTTAAGTAATCACAAAAGCTCATTTTAACTGTTCCATAAAGAAGTGAGTTTAATCTAGTAGTTGCTGGTCATGAAAATATTAACTGATAGAAAAGATGACAAAACAAAGTTCTGCTACGCAAATCTAAATCAATTATTTAGACTTTAACTTGACATATGTTTAATACAACAGATCTTGTGCTGCGGAGAGGAATTGCCATCTGTTGGTTACATGCCTCCCTACAGCTCCAGCTCAGGCACAGTTACACACAGGCTCTGTCTTTCCTTTTACAAAAAGTTGGGTTGCTATATAGATACAAACAGATTGACTGCAAATCATTTAACACGTTTGGACCTCCTGCAATATTTGTGTGTTTCACCGTTTCAGATCCGGAGTAATGTTTGCATTATAGCTGTCATTACTGACACACACACAAACAATTATTTTATCTTTATTTTTGTTGTTCATAACCAAACCAAACTTTTAGAATTGTGTTTTTTTTATATTTATCGTGTTCTTAAATGCTTAGAATCTGAACCTCCAATCTGAATTTGCTGTGGCAATATGTATCAAAGCATATTTACTGTGTCATATTTCCTCAGTAGTACTCTGCATGGGTTAGCCACAGAGGGGTTAACTGACAAAATTTTAAAGAAAAATGTTCTCCAATCCTTTTCTGATTTAGAATTTCTATTGTTTAAGAGTTTGCCAGTTTTTCATAATGAATAATATGTCCATCAGATAACAAATCTAGATAAATAGGTCAGTCTGACACGTGGATTCTACAGAAGAGCCATACTGCTGTCATATGTGCAGAATGTAGTTTTCGATTGTCTTGCTGAAATAGGCAAGGATGTAATGGCTTAAAGTCTTTCTGAGGCCTGCAGGGATGTCTACTGAATCATGTTTTTACAGTGGTGCTGCCTGAGAGCTTAATAGTCTGTTCACTAATTATACTTTCAGCTTTGTCCTATGTGACCATATTTGTTACCATTTTACAAATCTTTCAATGTTATCATATAATGTATATGGTGAAATAAAAATCTTTTTCATTTCCTACAGAGATACATCATTGAACTTTAACAGAGTGGTGAACTGCTTCTCATCTTTACTTACTATATTTATTAAAGACTTATCTTCTCTAGGATTCGATACTGATCTGAGGTGTTCAACTAGGTGTTGTTTTAGCAGTAAGTTTCTAATCTTTTTCTGTCAGTTCCAACTTTTCTTTTTCAGTGTTGTGGTATCAAATTAAAAAAGAGCATACAGTTCTAAAAGAGAAAGAAAAAGAATTTCTTATCTTTAATGTGTTGTTGATGTATATCAAATGTATCAATACTTAAAAGGTTTAAATAATTCGCAAATCATTGCATTTGGATTTTTATATTAAACACAGCATCTCAGGTTTCCTGGATGTGAGGTTGTTTTTCTGCTTTGCACTTTGTATTTCAATTGTTTTTTTATACTTTTAAGCAATGAAATCCCTGTATCTTTTTTTAAAACTTTAAAACTGTGTGTTATACAGGCTGACAGTGTAGTACAGTACAATATATACTCAGTTTCAAAGTAGAATCTAATGCATTACTGTAGAAAAATAATAAGCTCACTGAAACACATTCCTAAGTAATGTGTTACAACTCTGTTTATGAAGAAATTTAACAATAGGCTATTGCCCTTTGGGAAAATTGTCTTACATGACTGATCAACAGGTCATAAAGAAGAAATGCATAAAATTATAGTTAGTCAGAACCAAAGATGACAACTTTAACTTCCTTGTCTTGTTGAATCAAACATCTGAAACCCAAAGATCTATTATATACAGTCCAATTGTTACATGTGAAAAGCTGGAACCAGTGAAAGATTGCTAATTGTCTCTTTTTACTTTATTTAAAAAATACCAAACTTTTTACTGATTTATATTGATTAACTAACTAAAAAATAAAATAACTGTTACTAGAAGGAATGATACTAACAGAAGGATCTCTTCTAGTATTATTATACTTGAAGGATCTCTCAGTGCTACACCATCCTCCTGCCCCTGAAAAGAGGGAGGAGGAGGACCTTGTTGCAATTCCTACAAGGTCAAGCTGGGCCAGACCAGGCCAGATGTGGACCTACAGATAATTGGCCTCAGCTGATGGCCAGAAGCAGCAAGCAGCCAAGTCAGTCCTCCCATTAGTGAACTCTCTTGTTTCTGGCTTCTTAATCCGTTTTCAGCTTCACCTACTAATTCTGCGCTGCCAGCAGTCCAGCCTGCACAAATACACGAACACACACATACACACCATAAGACAGACAATCAGGAGAACGAATGAGGGAGGGAAAGAAGATGATGGAGGATAAGAGATTGCAGAGGTGGAAGGGAGTAAAGAAGGTGCAGGTTGGGGGTGCCTTTGTTCTTTTCTTGCACGGATGAGATGGAAAAATAATAATTCTCCTCAGTGTAGGTCAAGTGCTCCTGAGAGCAACACAAGGAGAAAGAGAGAGATGGAGTGTTTTTTTTCATCAGGATGAGGAAAAAAAGTACATCCACAACAGAGGCTTTCTGGTCTTTTTCCAAGTAGCTGCTGGGCCTTATAGCAGCCCATATTTCTCCTCATCTGGTGTGCTAACTGCAGTGTCACTTGATGGCTATGTGCTGATGGAGCTGCAGGACCAGTAGTTGCAATTTGATACATGCAGATAAAGATAACAAGTCAGTCAAGTAATTTTAAAGTCAGTCTTGACATAAGTCTGCTTTTGGAGCCTCCAGGGGGAGTGCACAAGTCAGTGTTTAGTACATGGGTCTGTCTGTGAGACTTGCTGGAGACACACTGCTGATAGTAATCACTGTATGCATGCAATGCCAAAAAAGCAACCAGGAGCTTAACATTTGCAGGGACATTTGTTAATAATTTGTTTTTTGATCAAATGCAATCTGTTTTTATATGTTTAGCAGTAACTGGATAATCAGTGACTCATCTGTTCTCATCTGTGTGAACAGAAACATATTGTTGTGTGTTTCGTTGATAAATGGTGCTTTCAAACGGTCTTCTCCCATTTGTTAGACAAGTTGCCAGTAGAGCTGTTTTTGCAAAAGGAAATTATATTTGATCTGGTATATCCTGGACAGCATCAGTGGATATTAGTACAGATACTGTACGTGTATAAACTCCGTCTCTCCAAAACTTCACTTTTTTAATCAGTAAAAACCTTATTTTTAAGCTTGTGACAATACACTGTTAAGGTTTATAGTGTAGTGTAAAGCATAAGTTCAGAGGAATTTTTATGTTCAACATGACGTATAAAGTATAAGAAGATATTCTTATTTTTATCACATTTGATCTTGTAGAACTGGAAGATAAGAGTTCAACATGACTTGACTATATGTCATGACATATACACAAAGATATATATATATAGATTCATGAATATTACACCTTGTCACATTTGCATTAGACAGTTGTACTTTATTACTTTCTCATCCGAAGAACATTAGTGTCGCTCTGAGTCATTGTCTGCAGGGTGACTTCCAAATACCTCCTACAGCTGATTATCTGTGTCTCAAAAGTCTGCTGGTCTAATCTCAAAATAACAACCTGAAGACAATAAAAATGAAGGAAAACATCGGAGAAGCACAAACGTATACCATCTTTTAAAACTTTGAGAAAGTGGTGCCCAGCAGAAAGTTATCCGGCAGATCCTGACGGAATCGGCTGATCAGCAGCAGGATGTATTGTGTAGCCAACATATCCTACTGCTGATCAGCCAACATGCAATGACTCAAGCAAACACACACATCTTTTTGATGAGACAATAGTGACAATGTAATCAACTGCCTGATGTAAATGTGGTGCAATGTAATCTAATAGCTTTAATAACTTTATATGACATTTACTCAAACACCTATGAAGTTTCAGATGTTCAGTTGTTTTATATAGAAAAAATGTGCTCGTTCCTCAGAAGAGTTGACAAACCTTGTGACCACTCCTTAAAGTTGTGTTGTCCAGGACCGCAAGATGACCATATGATAAAAATCTCTCTAACATGTCTGCATAATGTGACAGCTGACCAAACCACAAAGGAACAGAACAAAGTAGACAATGCATAGCCTGGTGAATAATGGTCAGTCAGTTCATGGCTGTGCATCTACAGCAGTGGTATATGAAAACGCTACTAAGGCTACCATTACTACAACTACAACTACTACTCATCAAGATCAACAAATTCTTCTTGCTCCCCTGTGAAACAGATTTCAGGAAAATCCCAAACTACTTTTTCTTCTGTTATAGAAAGGCACGACATACCTGTTACAGTGTCAGCAAGAACTTATGATTGATGAGCGTTCTCAGCCTTCTTGTGTGTGTGTGTGTGTGTGTCTACTGAATTTGGGTATCCTCTCTTAATGTAAATATTGTTTTTTTTTCATGAAATAAAAGTACTTTGAAAACTATACTTAATAATAGAAGAGGTGCACTCATTAATAGATAATAATATATCATTAATGTAATAAATGACTATATCAGATTTTACAGCTCTTTTGCTCTTGTATCTGATCTTCACAGTAGTTATTTCCGTCTATATCTCCATGACTTTTTTCATACAGTATTTCCTATAATAATACCAACACACTATGTGTGAGGTGTATTCACAGATCACAGTATGTAAATACTAATCCCTTTCATCCGTGTTTATAGTGTCTTTTGTAACTTGTATTGAATGTATTCTAACATGTACATCTTCCCCATGGGGATAAAGTTGTAACTTACCTTATCTTAACTGATCGCTGAATGCTATGCTGACTGTGTGCCAGTACTTTTTGCCCAACAGCAGTATTTTACATCACCAATACTCTTGTGGCTGAATGGGAGCAAGTCTCTACAGCCACCCTCCGAAATGTTAACTCTGAGAAACCTTTAACACCAAACATGTTCAAAACCATCTGTATGTATCAGTATCTGAAGTTCACTTTATAAGATGCTGCTTTGCCTAGTTTGCATATAGAAATTTTATTTAATGTCTTACATTTTCTGCAGTTTATCTGTAGTCCCAAACAAATAGATGTTTCAAAAGGAGCTACAGCAGGACCTCAGGAATACTCTTATTTCTTCCATATCCTCTAATTTAACTCTGCAAACACTGCTGTTGATTAGATTGATGAGTTATGAAAGCAGAATGTCTTTAAAACAAATATAGTGTCTTCAGCCAGATCTTTCTATACTGTTGTCATCACATTCTTTGCTCAGCCACCCACAGGTTTCTTTCACTCAAGTCTCAGCAGCTCGACTCAGCAGTCACTAATCCCAAAATAACTGTCATGTGTCAGCTTTGTCAGAATGACTGCAGCACAGAGACAGTCTTGGAGGTAATCACATCATTTTACTCAAGGCATATATAATTATAGTAATTCATGCAGTTGTTCTTGGGCTTGGAACAGCATGCACTTATTGGCCAAACATTCTTTTGACTGTATTGTTGAGTTCAGTCGTCAGCTCCATAAATCAGAGTGTAATTTGCAGCACAGTCCAAATGTTGGATGATTACATCACTTGATGCTAGAATTCCCATGTTCATTACAAGCTACTTAAATCAATTAGTAATCATAAAGATCAAATCAGATCGTGGATATATATACAGCTTATTACATTTAGTTAGTTAATATACAAAAGCAGAAATATTGTATAATTAGCATGTTTCCCTAATCCTATAAGGGATTGCTAGTTCTTTGATTCTCCTGAAAAATGCTGCAGTACTTTTCTACATCTATCCCACATGCAGTTCCCAACTTTTCTGCTGTGCTCACAAATGGTTAGAGTTAGGCATTACATGTACATGGTTAGGGTTAGACTTAATGTAGATAACTAGGTCAACATGTTACAAAACATATGTTTACACAATTACAAGTTTTTTTTGGTGACAGTTTACACATTTTTACAATGATGTGTTGCAATTCCTGTCAAGTCATGTGAATGTTGCCAGACAGAAAACACCCCAGGCAAAGAAGTCCTTCAACTTATGTGACCGAATAGGTGGTTTGTTTGCAACATTATATTTGACCAATAAGAATGTCTAAAATACGTTCTTTGTACTACACTATTCTCACTTTGATGGATGCCCTTATTGCGCTTCATATACATTTGCTCTGAGAACCACTTGAGGTTGATTCTTTGAACGAGGTCGTTGTTGCCTGCATGAGCAAATGACCCATGGGTTATTCTTAGGAAGAAGACAGTCTTGGCCTAGGATACCTCGCCATTTCGCAATTTACAACCATGGATTGTGAAACTACTACATGTTGGAGTAGCGGAAAAATGCAAATAATATATATTTTCTGGTGAGACTGGGCAGATGTTTAAGTGATTCCGTGATTACTTGTGCAATGAAAAATACAGTAATCATAAATGTATAAAGTCATAATCTTAAAAAGGCAAAATCTTTGCCTAAAACAGATAGTAACTGTAGAATATTTTCAGCTGCAGATTAACACACATTTTGTTGGCTGGTAAATTAAGCAAGTATACCAAGATTTTTAAATATAGAATGCATAAAAAGGTAGGTGTTGACATTGTAATGTCATCCTTAGGTTTGTGAACTCTTGTTTTAATTTGTTGAGTTTTAAATTTTTGATGCTGCCATTTTGCTGCTTTTAATCTGGATCATGAGCAAAGGCGAGATACCATAAACTCATCAGGAAATATTAACTGGGGAAGTCAATATAGCTATTGGAATCAGTATAACTTCTACACAATCTGACCTTTTTTTGCAGCCATGGGTGTTCATTCTTGCTTCCCATCAGATAGATTACATGGTTTGAGGTGCTTCTGAATTGGCTTCGTATGTGATAGGTTATGTCTACTCATTCACACCCAACATAGTCTATGTGAATGGGACAAAGAAACCATAGTTTGAAATAATAACTATGAGGGGTTTCCCGTAAACACGTAAAGGGAAACACTAAACATTTAAATCAAACATGAACAAGTTGATTGAATATACAACACATCTCTTACCATTTATTCCATATCATTTTAACTTTTTTTTCTAATGCTTCTATTTGCCAGCACACCTGAATGTTAGAGGAACAATTTCCCCTTTATTCAGAAAGCAGACCCACTTGATTAGTAGAAGTAGCCTACACATCTTAATGTCTGTGAGGAGACGCAGAACCCTTTAACATCTTTTTATTCTTCTTCTGTGTAATGGTGAGTAGTACAGAATCTTCCACAAAAAATGCTTTAATGCTGTTAATGATTTCTCTTATTTGAGGACTCCTGATGGGATTTGTCCCATAGTGTTGGACTATGGCTACATACACTATATAAACCATGAAGTTGAATCCAAATATTGACGAAATGGCTATATTCACCCAACTGGAATTCTTTCACAGCACAGATATTGTCTAAATCTTGAGTTTTCTAATCAATGTAAGAAATATACATGCACACAGAAGCAGCTTCCACGTGTTTATTATCATCTCATTTTGGCTGAGATGCGAGCAGCAGGATTCAGCTTGTAGGTTTACTTTACTATCAAAGTTTGTGTGCATGTGTTTTTTTCAGAGGTGAGTTTTTTAAAAGCTTCTGTGTATATTGGTTGTAGTGTATATAGGGTTTTTTTCCTCCTCCTTTTTTGGTTTTCAATCAGCATTTGTATTTCAAAACGGACTGTATGGCTTTACAAAGCATGAGTGCATGCTATGTACCCTCCAAGTAATTATTTTGGATTAATTTCAGAGTGATATCAAACTCAATCTGCAGAAATTTGAAACATACTTGAAATAGGTCTATATTAAAAAAAATCTTTCCCTGAGTGTCTGCTTTTGTTGTTTTACTGGAAGCTTATTCTTGTTGACAGCAACCGGATGATGAAACCACACAACATGCTCATTGTGATGTTCCCAGCTCTCCAACCCTATTGCTTATTGGTCAGTATGATATTTTGGAGTCGTGCTTCTTTGGGTTGTGCTTCTGAATAAACTGCAGGTTTGGACATGTGGTGTTTGAATGAAAGGTCACAGTATAACCATGATATTGTTGTACAGTGTACTGTGCATTGTTTGAGTTGGTCCCCAGACAGATGTATGTGCACATGGGGAATACCCGAATCCATAAACAATTAAAAGTCCTGCCAATTGTTTTATACTATTCCACAGAGGATATTCCTCTCTTTTCTATAAATGTCAGCAAAGAGAGACACCTTTGGCTTGTAATGATGCATGCAAAAATGCTGTGGATCTGCAAATGTTCCTTGAGACAGGGAATCAATTTACAATATTAGATCATCTTATGGAAACAACATATTCTGGTATTAGTGTACTCACTTTTTTCTTTCTTTCTTTTTCCCCATTTTACAATATAACCCCCTCCGGGCGGTGTTAATGACCAAACTCAGTTTCACTTCCAGATCCCTGAATTTGCATTGTGGAACACAGAGGCTCTTCTGTGAGAACATGACATCTCTAATTTAGCTAAAACAAACCAAACTAAATCAATGGTGCACTGCATTGTATTTACTATATTAATGGTTGATGCCCAAGAAGAACAGGGAAAGAATCTTGGAAAATCTACACTGATTGTTGTTGTAGCTGGTTGTTGCGGTTAATTTTCATGCATGTCTTTCATTGATGTCTATATATGCTGATAATGTCTTCTTACTATTATATTACTTGCTGCAAATAATTTAGTACTTTGTCCATCAAACATTTCTTTGCAGCAGTCAAGACTGATGATCAAGACACTACAAAGGTTTGGCATGTTTTTGTTTGTGGTGCTGCATGTACGAATTACAATTGCACACATATAACCTGTATTCTGGTTAAGATTGAAAAGATCATCCGGAAGTCATGTTCACCACCCTGCGGGTCTAAGGAATTGTGTTTCAACCAGGTGACGTCATTAGCCATACATCATTGTGGAGAATGTTTCAATCAAAGAATACGCGACCCCTAGTGGAAAGGAGCGCTATTGCATGTGAAAGATAAAAAATGGCGGCCATGACGGTAAGGTCGCGTTGTAACAAGAATGTTTTTTCATTTCTAACAAGGATTATTTTCTGGCCCTAACCAAGCGATTTTGACAGCAAAATCTAACCAAATAAGGTTGCTGTCTAAGCCCAAACAGAAGTGTCATGTTATCAACGGACATATACTGGTCTCGGTCACGGAAATGTTCACCGTTTAAAGTACTGCGCTTAGTTGCTCAATCCATTCATTTTAAGGACAGGAAACTTCCAGAGAATAAAGGAGGGTTTGATAACGACATAATTCGATGATATATAATGTATAATATGATATCATGACAATACTATAATTCACAGTCTTTAGGTGTGCAAGCTTAAAAATATTATCTTTGATGAACTTGATACAAAACAAACGTTTAAAAACGAAAAACCATCTATTCCTGCTGTCTTGATAAAGTTGGCACTTTATAGGATAAAAATGGCGGCCATGACGGTACGGTCGCGCACGTAGCACTTTATCTAGCACTTTATCAAGCCACACTTCCTGATGCTGTGGTCTTGGGTGGTGCAGATGTGCTTTTATCCAATTTTTGTTTGTGTATTCGTTTGTTTGTTTGTTCCCCAATTTGACTGCCAGAAAAACAAAAGTACTCCTTACAATTTCTTAGTAAGCACTGTGACTTGACATTTCATGAACTGACAGTCCGGAATGAAGCAGCAAATCTGAACAAGTGAGAAGAACTCGAAAGTATTTGGTCTTTTTTTTCTGAATTATTAACAATAACAATAAAAAAAATTCTCTTTTTTTCTGTTATTTTCTTGTCAGTGTATATCACTGCAATGTGTTAGAAATGATATAACAAACAGTGAGTGCTGATTTAGAGCTAATAGCAGGTATACGTGCACATGTAAGTTAATCCATTTTCAATACATATACAGTAGAGGGGTCACGGGGGCTGGCACTGTGCGAGATGCCGTGGGGCTTCCTGGACAGGTCCCCATTCCACAACTAATAAACTTAAACTGAGTTATCTGACAGTTATTTAAATTGATTTCATTTTGAGTGTTTGGGATAGTGGCGAAATTAATTTTAATTCATTCATTCATTTGTGTTGGCATTTTTCAGATGCGGGCGGCAACTGTGGGCCAGTGAGCCACCGGGACATTACAACAGAGCAAAGTTATGCTATATTTAAGCAAAAGTTGTTGCATATACCGTATACATTGATATGTCCATGATAAATACCTGTTTATATGTTCTATTCTATTCTATTTTGTATGACAGGGACAGTGGGGACCAGAGAAACACGTTAGTTCAAATATTTACCGGCTGTAAAGCGGTGCGTTGAACTTTACCCTCCAGGCCCACCTTGGTTCACCTTGGTTTATAGCTTGATGCAGGTATTAGAGCAATCTTTTACGACAGCTTTCGCGCTTTGTTTTTGTTGCGAATCACCACTCACCTCGAGTGCGCTTCGTTCTCCCGTTAAACATTTTCAAATCAAAGTTGATAGCTGCAGTTACAGCTAACGCGTATCCCCGCCTTGAGTAAACGTTGTGCTCCACGTGCGCGCGGGCGCGCCCAAGAAAAGAATTCGAAGCTGCCCGCGCTGCTGGTGTTTTGACTTGTTTTAAAAATCAATGACAAAAAAACCTTCAGCCAGGCTGTGACATAGCTGTGCCAGTGTTTCTGTCTTACATGGGGGGAGGGGGGGACTTTTCACTGTCACTCAACTGTGGGAAAAATAACCCGATAAAACAAAAAAATGTTGTGTATAAAGGTGACCTTTACTACAAAACGTTGTTAAAAACGTTGCTAAATTAGAATAATAAGCAAGCAAGCATCGGAAATCTGCTCCAGTTCATGGGGAATAATTCAATATGATTATTCAATATTCTATAACTATTTGATTTTGGAATATTGTACAACAAGTCAATATCTTGACTTCTATCCAGCTTGGCAAAAATAGGCATAAAGGGTTAGTGTACAAAGTGTAGAATGGCTAAATTAAGGACGAATATGTGGAGTATTTAAGTGCAAAAAATAGAAAATAAAGATCTCAAGAGGCCCTAGGTCTACTAATAGTGCACCATTTATACGATAAGTATTAAAAGAAAGCAACAGAAGTCAGTGTTGTGCAGCCACACCGTTGCAAACGTTTGGCACGTAACACTGACTGGGGCGCACTTGTGTAGATATGATAATTCTTTTCGTTATCAACCTGCAATAAGAAACATATTCAGCGGTTTATTAAATTGCTGCCTCTAATCCTCCAGCACAGAGCACTATCAGTTTAAGCACACAATCATTGCGGCCACACTCGTGAAGCGCGCTAATATCAGTCTAATGGTGAGTAATATAGATATGGGGATTTCTGCAGGTGTCAGAAAATAAGATACGGTATTGACTGAAATCAACCCACCCACACACCTCCTCTGAAGGTGCGTTTTCTCTCGCTCAAATAAACTACTAAAACAATGTCATCTATTTTAATTTTCCTGCGATTAGAAACCAAAATGCATGGATGTAATCATCCGAAGGTGCATCAGTCTTCCAAGTTTGGTTTAAAGATAATTCAAGATTAGGTGGAATGGTGCGCAATAAAAGACTAAATCACTTTATAAACGCAAACCCGCATTTGTGTCATTCTTTGAAAAGCCCAAAATGTGAACATACAGGCACTGTTTCCGTAAATAGGCTGGATGCGCAATCAAGGCTCAATGTTTCCACATTAGCTCTGCAGGTATGGCCACACTCCTTCCACTCACATTTGAACTGAGCTCAGGAAATTTTGAATTGTAAATCAGCTCTGCCGTCACACAGACCTGCATCAATCTAAAAAGTGAGGCTCACACGTCTAGAAGATTAATACCGATCTAACCACTCTCTTCTTTTTAACAGATTAAACGGAGTAAATCGGTGGGTTCATCGGAAAAAGCGCAGACGTGCCAAAACCTCAGCCTGAGTGGACCCAAATGTGTAAAGGCCACGATGGAAACAAAGTGTGGTAAAAAACAAACAAACAAAACATCAATCTGTTTAAATGGGCTATTCACAGCAACATGAAACATTACCAACGCATTTATTTTCATGACGGGGCGGTGGTTTAAAGGTGTAATCTCACTTACCAAATGCTCAATAATGAGGGAGCCTTCAAAAGCGTGTTATGGTCGTGAGGAAGATGCGTCCAAATTTCAGTGAATATAGAGATAGAGGGAGGTATGGATTATAAAAAAAGAGCGCTAAACTATAGGATAAATCTTCAATCTTAAGACAATAATGTGTAAATATGTCTGCTGTTATTGATAAGTAATCTTTTCAAACTGAATCAATAAGTCTGGTAACACGTTGAACCAAGTTATTTTTTTGCTCCCAACTGGAGCTCAGCGGTTTGTCTTGTCCAACAAAGACTCCTCTACAACATGTACTTGAAATAAACCTCTTTTTTTTCTGGAGTTTATTCAAACAAATATGTTACCATAAACACATAAGGACTTTGAATCACCTTTATACACTTTAGACTAATGAACTTCTGCAAAGTCTTATCGTACAAATGTCAAGTTAAACATGCGTTTTTATTATTATCATTATTATTATTATTATTATTATTCCTCAGCAAACAAAATGAAAAGCATTTCAAACTGGAGTCAAACGGGCCAGTGGCACTCAGCATATGCGGTAAACAGAAAGCACTCAGAAGCGGTATAAAATATGTACAGTGTGGACAGGATATCTTCTTCTTTTTTCCCTAATCGAGTTTGGTTTCATCGTGCACGACATTATTTAATCTATTTATTCATTTTTGTTGCAAATCCTTGTTCTTGTCGAGACCCTCTCTCAGTCTTCTAAAGCAAGCTATAGCACAGAAAAAAATCCCATCGTCTGTTTCATATGTTAGACCTGTATATATTTACATTTAGATATGTACAATGCAGCAATGTAACACGTCTTCATCTTTAAAAAAGAAAAGAAAAAGAAAAAGAAAAACACCTGGACATTTAAACTGCTGTGCAAGTTCACCGCAACAAATGTAACCCGCATAATCCACTTTTCTCTCTCTTTGAAAACTGACTGAAACGATTCCAGTTCAGTTGTTTGCGATTTTTCTCCCATCTGCAGGTAGCCCCGAAGCTCCAACCCCGGCGTCCGTTCATCTCACACATTTAAATTTAGATTTGCAACCGTTAAGCCCCGCGTTTAGCCAGTCAGCTGTTGTACTGACAGGCGTTCAGGCTGGAGCCGGGGCTCTGCAGGCCGCTGTATCCAAATGTTGGATGCTGTTTGGACTTGAGTCTGAGAGTGGCCAGGCTGGAGTTGCAAGTGTCCCTGTAAACGCTGTACGGAGAGCCGGGAGGTCCGTACGGACACGTGGACGACGACATGGCTGAGTTGATTCCAGAAGTTCCGATCCCATTCAAGTTGCTGATGTTGTTGAGACCCGGGGCAGACATGCCCGGAACGGCGGAGTGGCCCATTCCGGAGGCCATGGTCATGGAGGAGATGGAGTTGGGCGCCGAAAACATGGACTGGGAAGTGAGGGGACTCATGGAGTTGAAGAAGGTGAAGTTCTTCGTGGACAGCGGCGCCGGGGTGAGGCCCTTGTTGGTCCAGTTGTTGTAGGTGTAAGCTGGGTACATGTCGTCATACGGCTGCATGAGGCCGCTGAACTGCGGCAGGTAGCTGTTCTTGCACAGGTCCATCTGTTGGTTCCGCTCCCGCTTCCTCCACTTAGCGCGACGGTTTTTGAACCACACCTGCAATAGACACACGCGTTACTACGTGCGTTCAAAACAGCTCAGGAAGTCAGTGTCACATGAGGCGTTACTGGGTGACAGTCCCCTCAAACAGTGCAAAACAACAAAAACTCTGCTGTCTGTTATCCGGTCATAGAAACAGAAAAAAAAAACACTTTGTGTTGCCCTCTTTTCACGTGCACAAACAGAACTCTTGCGCACGCAGAGATCTTTAATTTTTGTGAGAAGAAACTGCAGAAGCCTCCAGAATGTGCTGAAGTTTAGGCCACACACATTTACAACAAAAATACAAACTGATGTTAAAAAGTACAAAGAAAATACAAAGTACAAAGAAAATATCATCTAAATCAGTGATCGTCGTCTTTATCTTTATCTTCGTCGTTAATTTAACTGTGTTGCAAGTTATCTTGAAATAAAACGATTCGGTTGAAAGCTATTTTAGAACTTTGGAGGAGTAATATATTTAAAAAAGAAACACACACACACACACACACACACACAACCAAAACTTAATTTACTCGTAAAAAGTCCTTATTAATTCGATGAAAACTTCATCAATTTATTTGTTTAATCATTTCAGTTGATCTGTGACATGTACTTTCAGCTGATCAAAAGTAACTCAGAGATTGATTTCCCTGTCATCCCTCGAAGAAATTAGCCTTTTTCTTTTATAACTGTTCATACAAAGTGCTTATGTCTTTCAAATAAAAGAAAATACGTGTTTCCTTTCCAGTGAAATCGTGTCTCCAGCCTTTTGAGCGCCTTCTTCTTGACTGATTTGTATCAGAGTTAAAAGAGTTCGGGAACACATTAGCCTGGACTCGATCCCGTAAGTCTTAAATTAAAATCCTCATAGTCTTCCAGCTTTTCTGCGTTTGAAATCTGACTCAAATTACAGGAGCCCTTTCTGATTTTGCTTCTCAAATTCACCCGGTGAAACGACAAAACACTTTTTAAAATTACTGTTACTGTTTTGTGTAAATGTATGTTTGTAAATGGTTATATAACGATATGAATATAATAAAAAGCTTAATGATGTTCATTTTCCTGCCTCGTTCCCAACAGTCAGATGAGAATGATTTTTACGTTAGTAGGTCACACTGTGTAAAACAAACCCAACAGGTTTACCTCACGAGTCATACAGGACACTGTGTGGCCACAGATGAGTCATAAACGCGGCTCTGGATATCTTCACGCCTTATCGAGACCTGGCAAAATCTCCGCGAGGCTGCACTCTGTGAGTAATTTTTTAAAATTCACTGTAGAAACCTTTTTTTTTTTTACAAGTGGAGCCATCAGAACAACCCGCCGGTGCTATGTCTAGCCGTTCGGGGAACAGGCAAAGACGTGAGTGACGTGACAGAGAGCTGTGGAGGAAACACGTGGGACGCATTTCACAGCTTGAAAACAGTACAACTTGAAAAACAGTGTAACTCAAACAGTCTCACGTTGAATTGAATAAGCACTCCGCAGCCGTCTGCAAACATCTAAAAATGTCACACTTTAACAAATGGACGGTGATATTAGGGCTAGTCCTGTCACGCAACGCTCTTTACAATCTTTTCTTTTTATTTCTCTCCAATAAAAGGCAGCACTGTTAGATATCCCCCTCCCTCCCTCTTTAGGCTCCTGACAAGCCCCCCTCCCCCCGGCACTTTAAAAAAGCCATAAGGTTTTTATGCAATTTGAGACTGTGGATTTAGTTGGGGCGCGCTCTCAGGCGCCACTTGCTGTCAGTGAAAACCAGCTGTAACTATGTTGTGTTTAACGCACGCATCTACATTTTTTTCTTTTACTAAAATTAAAACATTATCGCCGGATAAATGTAATCTTTTGCTGGTCTTGTGTTCATTGCACAGCTGCAGATTTACACGAATGGTCACCTGCGAGGTACGACACAAGTGTCCTGTCTGCATGTCATCAAAAGACAAATAACCCACTGGCTCCATCAGCAGCTTGGATGCACCCTCAGTACGGACGTGTTATCATTAAATCCCAAGTCAAAAGCGACTGGCCTTTCTGTTAAAATTTCAACATGATATTTGTTAACGTGTGTGTGAGAACCTGCAGCGTCCCTCATAACGGGAGATTTAGTTTTTGGATGCAGCGCAGCTCACAGTTGCTCACTGCAACCTTTTGCTGTTAACGCACCAAAAAATCTCCCAGTTTCTTGTAAGCAGACCAGCTGGTTTCTACGTTATCTCACATATTTAGTTTTGTGGGTATTTTACACGAATTCTGTTCAGAGGCTGGATTGTGACGTCCGTTAGATCGCTCAAGCCGAGCATACAAATGACGAAAAAGATAAATAAATACACCAGAAAGCGTTTTCACGCTAAAGTCTTTTCTCTCAACAGCTCAACAGAAATACTTAATGACGTTATGGAGAACATGCCATATGAGTAAATATTTTTCTTTAAATGTATATGATACATTTTGCATTAAAATTGCTGGGTTTATTTTTGTCATTTTTTGTTAGCTTTTTAAAAAGACTTCTGAATTAAAATGTAATCTATCTTCTTCTAAGTATTACGCTTATGAATTATACAAGTCACATACTCAAAATTTTACTTTCCTCAAGTGCTTAAATTTCACATTGCTTCGTTTGTGATTAACGGCTTTTCTTTAATCGTCTTTACGCGCACTTTACGCACGGCCTGTAGTCTGCTTGCTGGCATCTTACCCGCACTCTAGCCTCAGTCAGGTTCGTCCACACAGCGATCTCCTCCCTCGTGCTCATGTCCGGGTAGCGGTTCCTCTGGAAGGTGGCTTCCAGCTCCTGCAGCTGCTGGCTGGTGAAGTGAGTCCGCTGCCGTCGCTGCTTCTTCTTCTTGGGGTCGTCAACGTTCCCGTCATCGCTCCTGTGCTCAGCGCTCCTGTCCTTTTCTGTGGATAACATGATGAGGTGAAAAAAACACTCCTTACAAGACTATAATCCATTTTGAAGACGTTAGCATTTGTCCTGAAGAAGTTAGATAATTCAGAGAAGGTTCAAGCTCATCAAAGTGCAAAACAACTAACATTTAGAACTAAGAAAGGCCTTTTAACATGAAATAAGTAAACGCAAGATTAGGCTACATTGAGAGTTTTCTTCATAAAAATGATATTCACAAGACAGAGTACAATTGAAGCCAAATATTAACATAATTAACATGCCGGGAAATTTTGCATTAATTTTTACAAACAAACTGAAATCTGCGCGGTTTTCGCTGACAGAGCTTAACGACCAGGCCTGTCCACTCTTATTTCCCAAGTGCTTTCTTCTATTGACGTCTAAACAAGATTGCCTCACCAAAATTGAGAGTGGTCCACGTGCAAAATTCAGTCTCAAAACTAGAAAAGTATCTTGACCGTTTGACAAAATCATAAAACAGCTGGAAACCCCCATCAGCGAGAGACAAAGAAATCCCATTTTTTTCCTTTCCTGTTCACAGATCCGTAGAAGAAAAGCCTTTGTTTTTCTACATGTGGCAAAGTTGAGGTTAATAAAAACCACCTGGCTTTTAATTTAGAGTGGTGGATGGGCCCAGTATTTATGGTTTATTTTAATGCATTCGCTGACTGCAGGCCAGGCTCTTCCGCACATTTTTCCGTGACAGAGTCCCGGACCCTGCCAAGTGTGACTTTCAGCCAGCGTAATAAACAAAAAAATGGGGTGTAACTGTATATGAACTGGACTCTATCCCATCTGTGGTTCTGTTCATCAAACCAGAAAAGACCTAAGTAAGATTAGCAGCAAATCTGTTTTGGTGCATTAGATGAAAACACAAGCAAACAAACTGGGGCATTAAATATCCTGTTTCCATTTTCTGTACCGACAAACTGTCCGGGAAGTGTGTCTGACATTGAATCCACTGTGAATCTACTTATTAAAGAAAACTGTAGAAGCGCTAAGAACAAGGAATCGAGTAACTAAAAGCACTCAGTGTACCTGCCAACTCTGTGTCTGAAGACTCGCTGCTTGAGTTCTCTAAAGTTTCTCGGCTGCTGTTTGAAGTTCTCTGTAAATGAAACGCGGCGGTCACGTCGCGGGGCGGCGGTGCTCTCACTGCCTCTGCAATTCTGTCCAAATTCATTCCACCTTGAAGAGAAGGATGCGTAAAAAGAAGAAACGGGGTGAGTCCTGGGAAGCACACAGCTGTCCTCAACAGCTACGCTACTAAAGATCCACCCGCTATCAGACACACACCGCGGCATGAGCGGCTGAACCATGCGGGGAGAATTTCCACAGGAGTTTTGTTCTTCCACGGAAAAGCCGATTTGGAGGACGTTAAAACACACACACACACACACGCGCGCGCACAGTCGCGTCCTCCTCGTTTGCAGCAGTGACAGCCCGTTGCGCCCTCCTTCTACACTCTGCAAGGAAGAGCTTCTGCCAGCTCTGACTGAGAAGAAGCTCCCGATCTCACACAAGAGACCCACCCATCTGCTGCGCTTAACCTCCCCAAAACGAGCGAGTCCCACCCACTTAACCTGCCCGCTGCAAGAAATCCACTCAGACAAGATAGTCTGACGTCGAGCTAAAACAAATGAAAGAAGGGCTGCTAATTAATGCAAAGTTTAGGCTGTTTTACTGGTCATGGGCGACGGGAGACGAGCTGTTTCAGATGGACTGAGGCTTTATTGAATTCACCACTTGTTAATTCACTTGTATATCTCTGTATATATTTATATAGGCTATATATTTTTTCAGCGTTCATTTTACGGGGACAGCACAATGCCGCGCTTTCTATCTGGGAGTGAAACGGGTCTTTTATTCGCGGAGGCATGTTTGAAATGTATCAAGCTCTAAGCTGCTGGGTGCGCTTCTTTACACACTCATGCACACAATATCTCGGATATGTACCGAGCTGAATAAACATTTGCCATCTAACACTGGCCTGCCCAGTTACTGTTCACTCTGTGTGAAAGGTGCGATGATGTCGACTTTATTGTGCGTATAAATGAGGAGCGCTGTGAACTGACAAGAACTGCTACAAAGAGACAATCGGTAACTAAAACATGACATATCATGTCTCACATACTTAGCACGAAGTGTTTTGAGCCAGCATTGTGACCAACGCCGCTGTTTCTATCAAACAGATCCAACAATAATAAGGTCTGCAGCATATCTGACTGCGATGCTCTGTGGCCAGACAGGCACTGATTTATGATCAGACATTTTTTAGAAAAAATACATTTAAACTCCAACAAGCGCTCTGATTCTTACTACTGGCTTCCAATCGCACTACGGCTAATGGACCGCAAAAATGCCAGCCGATTACACGTGAATGAGGCTACTGATGGTAACAGATTTGACCTCGGTCCGGTTTGATGGCATTGACGCACAAACGCAAGCCAACAGTGGTCTGGCTCAGGAGCTCCCACATCACGGCCTTTGTACCTCTGCACCAGTATGCAAAGTATGCGGACCATTTATTTAAACCGAATGAACTTCTTTAACCCTGAATACTATCGGGGCTGAATTTGTCATAAAGCGCAGCAGATGAAGGTTTTCAAAAGAAAACCGAAAAGACCCAGTGGGACAAATTAAAAAATGCATATACTGTGCTTTTCTTTTCTGTTACAAAAAACGTGATCGCCAGCATCTATTCACTCTCCAATCAACTGTTTTGATTCAGCAGGAGTTAAATGACGATTTCTGCAGGAATTTCTCAAATTGATCTCCGCTGTTATACCCAAGACGGTCTAATAGAGCGTAATATTCCAGTTCGATCCCAACCGCTGTGGAGTTGTGCTGACTGGATATTTGGATACTTTTCAGGTTTAAAATCACATGGATTAAGCGGTTGATTAGCATATTAACATTTTGATCATACATTCAGTATGTTCTCTGAAGGATGTAAAACCAGTGCATATGCCTGCCTCAGAGAAGAGTTAGATTGACTATAAAGGCTGTGTGCAGAACCACTGAGTTTCGTCCAGATGTTCTGTGATCTTGGTTTGGCTGCCCTGGAGGAAAACATATGACGGTTTCAGAAAAAAAACATATACAACTTTTAAAACGTGCTGTTTGAAAGAGACCAGCCGAGTGCCATCAGGTGAGAGGCCTTATTGGTCCATTTGGACAGTTTCTGGACTCCATCTGGTGATACAAAAAGGTGTGTGTGCCAATAATCGTGATTTTAGCGTAATTTTGGGAAAAATGTACTTATACCTGATTATTGGAATAGTTTCTTCTACATTTACAATTAAACAAGCACTAATTTCCCAACCCACTGACATTATTGACCTCGTGTGGAAAATCAACTCTTGTCGACTGACTCTTAGAAAAACACACCCACGCAGAACATCAGGTGTAAAACATAGATGAGGTCAAGTAAAAACATTTTTCCTGGCTGATTACAGAGTACAAGTGCTTCTGCAATATGAGACTGACCGACCTGCTGACTTTCAGCTCGGTCTATGAGTAGCCTAATCCACGTTTGTTGGGTAAAAGCGCGCGGCTGTAACCGCCTGAAACTTGAAGTGTCACTGGCGCCAGTCGCAAGCTTTTTCGGCCATTGTATGACAGTGACTTCTGACATGGGATCCTAGTATAACAGGAAAACTCCCTTGAAGGCCCTTCAAGACACAGGTTTCGCCTCGAACCATCTACATATGTTCACCCTCTGTGCACGACCTGTTTCAGTGAAAATGATTTCGCTGAGGACCTTTTATTGGCTAAATGTGTGGGTTGGCCAATAAATTATATGAATATAGGCCAAATTCATTTAATAATCTTTTCTTTTTTTTTTTAAAGCTGAACTTTGTCATTTTTCCTTCAGTTCTTGCGTCATAGGGCTTCTGTCCAGCAAACCATTATCCTCTACCTGCCTACTCACAATGACAGCAAAGGCCAGGTACGTAAAATGTTTTTTGAGGAGAATTGCGGCGTAAAAAACAAGTCAACCACGGTAGGTCACACAAAGACGAGAGTGTAAGCGGATGAAGGCTAAAACTGAATAGATCAGACATTAGCAGGTGGTATTTACTATGCAGGTGAACAGCACGTGTGAAAGGAGGTTAATGGGTACGTGTTAATTGTTGAGGACACTTATGGGACAGTACAAGGTGATTTTGAGATTGCACTTGATTCATATGAGGTAAATAACGTCACTACATAACATTTATGAACAGATACTATAGCCTCCACAACTGGCAAAACTCGTAATTCATAAAACAGCTGCAATATATCCGAAGCAGCACAAACATCACAATAAACCCATTGACCTCTCAGATGTCCATTGGAATATTATGGGATTTACAGCGTATGGAGATTTGACACAGCAGAGCTCTGGTGAAGTCTACCTTCCTCTGTCCCCCACAGCAGCCTGATAGATGGGGGTAATCTAAATATCCAGCCTCCTCAGCTTCCATCCCTGCCCGCGTCCTGCTCTTCCTCTGCTCTGGAGGGCACTTGCGTGTGATGGATGAGTTAAAAAGCCTTTCCATCCGGCAGGACAGGTTAAAGGCCAGTTGCAATGCAAACACTCATATTTTTCCTCCAAGAAGTGAAAATAAACTCGGCGAACACCATTAATCACACACCGAACACACACAAAAGTACAGTCTCGGTGTATTTTTTCTCCTTCTGGACAAGCAAGCACAGCAAAGCTAACCACGGGGTCGAAAAACAAAGCATATAGAAAACTGAAGCAGGCGAGCGGATTCAAAGGTAGGACAGCAGCGGAGATGTAACTGGACACGGTGGGTAACTGGAGAAGGACAGAGCTGATTATTGCCTTGGTGATGGTTTCCCTGCTCAGTCCAAGGTCTGTTTGACCAGGAGTCTGACAACCGAAAAAACAACCTACACAGGGAATGCAGGTGTAGCCTATATAAAACAAGCACCGATGACCAGCAGGAATACATGAGAAAAAAAAGTCTTACAGTGTGGCAGTATGTGGGATTTCTTAAAGACTTATTCCTCGCTGAATTTAAGCCAGTTCTCCAAACAATCACTCCTGGAAGTGTGACAATATAAACGCGTATAGAACAAAAAACGTTTTAGGCTTAGAAAGCACCAGAAACTAAGAATGCACCAATAAAAGAATGCAAAAGAGCTGAAATCTAATCAATCCCATAACTATTGATGAAAACTGTTAAATGAATATTGTGACAAGTCTTTTCATAAGATGGAACTATGTGATAGTTTACAGTTATTAAAAAAGAGTTCCACAGAATTAGTTTCAGCCTCCTTAAATGCCCCATATACGACTATTATGGAGTTTTGAGGACAGGATTTTCCGCCTTTGTCTCTTATGATTTGGTCAGTTATTAAACTCAGAAAGCCTGCTTTTAGTTTGAGCTAAAACTAAGTCATATTTCAAGGGAAATATTGCAAGAACTATTCTCCCCTCTTAACAGAAGTTTGTCTCTTGGTCTCCATCTGGCTTCACGTTTTTTTTCTAATTTATTTTTCAGACAAAACATCGCGTCAGGAAATCATCAGAAACCAGCAACACAATATAAAGCAGATTGCTGTGTGAGAGAAACCCCACTTTCAACAATGGGGTACATTGTGAAACTGGTTCTGTCTATTTTTGCTTTATTTCTGCACCTATTTGCAAGTCTCCATTATTCCGCATATCAGCATGCCAGCCCTGTGCATGAACTCTCCACTTATGACACATATAAGCTCTAAAAGCAGATGTTTGAGACAATAGAGCACTGCTGAATTTAACCTATAACAAAATGGGAATTTGGTCCAAACCAAACAGCATCCTGTTGTTTGCAGATTCCCACGATAAAGTTATGTTGTGATTTTGCTCCGATGGACACAGTCGGATTATTTCAAAATTATAATTCTGTCAAACGCCTTTTCAAAAAATTTTTTAATTTTTAAATGAGCAGATTACAAGTCTTACCTGAGTCCCCACAGGAAATTACATTCTTCGACAGATTCAGTTCCATTCCAGTTTCCTGGAAAAACACAGAAGGACATGGTTACTTGAAAAGTAAAAAGGAAAAGTCATTTTTTATTCTTGAAACCAATAATGCTGGGATGATCAGATTTAGCAAATATATATTGAAAGTTAAAAGTTAAAGTTGGTTGAAACCGACAGGGTGTTAAAGTAAGAGTAAACAATAAGCTTTCAGTATCTTTATACGCCGGCGTCCTTATCCGAAACCCTAAACATTGTTTTAGAATAGGTAGGAAAAAACAAAACAAGAGCGAGGCCAATAAAAAGAAGAACAAAACCTGTTAAATGAAAACATTGTTTTTACTGTGTAGCAGCTCTGCATCAAACAGCCTTTCACCAAATGCCATCCCATGATTTACTCAGTCCGTACCCTTCATGCTTAGGGTCCGCAGTGACATCCCTAACCCAGCATAATGGACACAAAGTTTACCTTTGCCATGACATTATACACACACACTCACACAGAACCCCTCTTATCTACAGGAATCCCTTTGCTGCTTTTATGCCCTCAGTAAATCTTCTGTCACCAGCCCTCTGTCCCTTCAGGGCGCGCGCGCACGCTTGCTCTTCACTCCTATTTTCACTTAATTTCACTACGCTGAAGCAGCCTGCATGCTGCATCTGACATCAGTGCTCAGACAAAGCAGAACACTACTCAATCTCAATATATTTATTCAAAAGCGACGTTTCTGTATAAATTCCAGAGATCGCTGCCGTGCGTAAAGCTCCATCCACACGACCTTCAGCCCCTTTACGGTCCTCAGTCTATTTGGCGTCAAACTAACCAACAACATACTCTGCTTAAAGAAGTCAAATCTTTATATTTTCACCTTAAACATGGAGCTATATTTGATTCGTATTTCTAACTTCTGACGCCTAAAACGACGCCAGCGAGATATCAGTTTCTTGTCAGTTTCCAAGAGCCAAAATTCGCGGAGTTGACAGACAAGGTGCGCGTTTTACTCACCAGTTGGTTCCCAGCAGACGAAAGAGAAAAATAAATAAAGCCTCACAGTGTCCCCATGCAGGTGTTCAGTAAGTCCACTTTAGAGTCGCCCGCGCGTAAACGCTGCGTCCGCGGTAATCAGCGCTTTGGATACTTCTGCTTCGCTGTCTTGGTTTTCTTCCACAAAGCTCCGCTGCACGCCTCATGTTGACGTCACACCCCCCCCCCCCCCCCCCCCACCCGACTCGCTACCGACACTTCGCCTCCTCCCCACTGACACACTCTTCATCCTCCTACACCTTCTGTGTCTTCATTTACATTAATCCTCCTTTTTATTTATTTATTTTGTTGAAAAAATGCTTTTATTCAAACTTCTCAAATCGTTTAGTACAACTTAAGCAGGATATACTTTACACGTAATAACGATTAAAATCATTGAAACACATAATGATCACGGATGAAAACGTTAATGAAATGATAATGACTAAAAAACTAATTTAATTTGTGTGATGCGCCTGAACGGAGCAGCCACAGTTGTCTTGGACTTAAAAACCGTCAGTGCTTGAAAAATAGTCTTTTTTCGCTATGGTCCTCTGACTCGTGCAGGCGAAAACCTGTCCCACATCTTCGTTTTGGCACTTTTCTGTACTCGTTTGACTCATCAGATAAATTGTATCACCTAAACACATCATGTTGGCTGTCATTATGTTGAGCGATACGTAGAATTCTCTCTGTTCCTTGTGCAACTTAGAAAGCAATAGTCTTCCCTCACACTAAGCAACAACGTATTTCTGTAAATTTACAGCAGGCTTCATCTTGCTTGGCTGCAGCAAAACACTTTTTACTGTCTTCGATAATTAACCGAATCCACAAAAAAATAAATAAAGATCTAAATTGAAAAAAAATAAAAATAAATCTCTGATCATTGCAGTTAAAGGCCCTAACAGGTGGGCTTTAACGATTAAGTGTTACCACAGTTTTACTTTGTTTTGTCCTGCTAATAAAACAATTTATTTGTACCATATTTCATTTGTTTTGTGGCTTTGATTCAGAAAATATGGCAAATCTGCGGAATAAGTGTTTGCAATCTTTAAAAAAATCAAGTGACGTAACCCGGGAAATAATTAGGCTAATGTTCTCTGAGAAAAGAAGACAGATGAAAACAGGCGAGCCATTGTTTGGGAGCCGTTGCGGAGCTCAGCAGCGGAGAGGCAAGAACGGTAAAAAAAACCCAACAACAACAAAAAAACACGAAGCCAAAAAAAAAGCAAATAAACGAGTGATTTAGATCAGGTAAGCACTGTAGCAATGAACAGATTAATAGACAAAAGCCTAAAAAGGCAAAGTAAGAAAGAAGGCCGCAGGGAGCCCAGACAGAGATTAAAGTATAGTGAGCCGCAGATGGGCCCGCTCCTCCTGAAGACTTCTAATCAAATCGCTGAAGTGAAAATTGAATAAGTAACTAAAATCAGCTTTTAGTAGTCCATATCATCTTTGTTGTAAAGTCAATATTTGAAATAAAATACTCTTTCAGGCCAGATTTTAAACGCCCGCTGGGCAATTTCTGATCGCAGTGTCCGAGTGGAAAAGGATATTTCCACCTTAACGCACGCAGTTTCTTTTGGCCTGTGACATGAGAGAAAGTGTGAAATTTGTCGCACTCTTATACTTTCCTTTTTAACTCCGCCAAGAGCTGCGCACAAAGCAAAGCCCGGCTCTGAGAGAGGGATCCTGAAGGGATTAAAGGGGCGCTGCGGGCCTCCCTCAGTTCTCCTTCCCATGGAGCCTGCCGGAGGCTCCGAAAGCTCTCAACTCTCCTCACGTCAGCTGTTTTCCCCCTTTTAGGAGTATGTCAGCGTACTCCTCAAAAAGAAGAAGCCCATGTTTTTCCTACGCATGTGAGATCGTGATACAACCCAGAGAGACCATCTGAACACTCGTCTTTTACTGCCAGAACGTTCCTACAGTCAGGAGCGGCTCTTGCTTCATATTTATGTCAAAATTGAGACTGCTATTAATTTGAACAGAAGACAACAGTTTTGACGCACTTTAAGAGTAGCATTAACTGCTGAGTATGACCGAATGATGAGTCTTATGTTCATTAAGTCCTGCACCTTTCTTGATTAGAGCCACAAGTACTCACTTGTACTTGGACCCCAGCTAGATGCAACTGTACCCACAAAATAGTTATAATAGTCAGTATCAGCCTGTGTAATTGTCTACCTGTGAGGCCTGCATTGCTAAATAATGAGTCTTTCACCCTCACACACACTAATGCTCACACATGCACACACTATAATTAGGCAGTAGGCAGGAGAATGCTGTGATTACTCAACGAGTGACTTCGAGGAGTTAAGTAGTACCCTGAAGGTGAGGCCGTGGCCTCTTCTCTCCTGTGTAAATAGGTGGAGGGATTATTTAGTCCATTTAGTGTGTGTGTGTGTGTGTGTGAGGCGGGAGGAGGTGTGAGTCTGTGGCCAGGACCTGTCTGATGGTCACCTCTGCCACGTAAATAGTTATTCCTAAATAACAGAGGCTGATAAAAGCTGGGAAGGTGCAAAACAAGCTCACACCCTGCTAAGGGTTGGATTAAGTTCAGAGGAGGTGGATAGTGTAGGTTTGTGTGTGTGTTCACGACATTTAATATACAAGTAGGCTCTATCACATCTTCAGAGTAATGGGTTTTCATATTTCCAGCAGTTTTGCCTTTTTATAATCAAAACCACAAAAACGAGGGCTTCTTTCTTTGAGGTTTTCTCAACTACGGTCTTTCAGTCACTAACTCTGTGCAAGCTCCCCACTGAGGGCCATCACAGTAAAGCAGAGCTGTTGGCATTAGTATGTAAGGCCTGTTTCCGACTGGTAAAGAGCGGAGAAGTGCTTTTCAATTGTGTGTCATCCAGACTCTGCAGAATCAATCAGGAGGGTTTTGTGAGCTCGACACTGGGCAGCTCGACAGCCTTTTGTGACTTCAAATCCGTTTTTCCAACTAAGAGCAAAGCCAGAGACTTCGTCTTCATGTCAACAAGACAAACACCCGAGCCAGCCTGCCTGGATGCTCAGATACACAACAGCCTGTTAGACAGTAATGCAGGGCTATTTATTGCATAAAGTTTCCATTACTATGGATCTATACCCTCTTCAAAACATATGAGCGGAAAAGGATGAAGTCATCCTCATCACTAGAGCTATTGTGAGGAATGGCTGCTTCCCTTTTGAAGGGTCCCCCTTGAAGAGTGTCTAACACAGATGTCATCGTTTCCAATCGGCAATGAAATTAGTGATGTTTTGATTACACGGGACTTGGAGATTACCAAAGTAAACAGGTCTGGAGCATAGATCATCATTTCAAGAGGAGGCATCATCCCTTCTTTCCCACTTTGTCCAAACTCAGCAGCTCTCTTTGGCTTAGTGCTGATGAAAATCGGACATCCAGCTTCCAGTTTTTCTTCAAAGCATAAACATTATGAAGCTTAAAGTGAAACTTCCTTTCTCTACAACAGCTAACCACCAATACTGACAGCTTAGGGAGCTTTTTGTGATTACCACAGTTTGACCAGTTTGTCTAAAAATGTCTTTCCATTACAGTCATCTTCATTAATTTATGTTTTTACAATCCCCACAAATTCAATGTTTTGAGATTCTGATCAGTTCAGAAGGTCCTCAACTTCTGGATGTCAGAGTATCTCTATTTACAGCACCAATCAGCAATGTTAGGATAATGAACCAAAGCAAAGCATCATTTTAAAAGTCACACACAGTCCTAAGCAGTCTTGAAACCCATCAGGTCTGGTTTGACTTTACTTCTAAGGGGAATGGCTGATATGTCCAAAAAACAAGTCTAGCAAAGGCCGGTGATATCCATTAACCATTGCGTGAATTGAGGCAACTACAAAACTGTAGAAAAAGGATCACGGTTCTGCAATAATATGTTTACTCTACATTACAGAGTGCTGCTGTGAATAGAAAGTGGATCTTCATTCATTTCTATAGTGCTTCAAACTTACTGGTGGTTCCAATAAAAAAAAAAAATTCCGGTTACCGGATTTCCCAAAGATACCCAATATATCAAGATAAATTCTAGATAAATTTCCTTATAGCAACACTCACAACTTCTGGATTATCTCCTCTTGATGTTGTACTATTAGTAAATGTATTTTTCTGAACAATATGCGACTAAAATTGCAGAGAGACACATTTACAGCTAGCTCTTGTCTTTTTTCAAACAAGTCAGTAGAATCTAGTTTGTGAATTTATGTGAATCTTTTAGGTCTCATTTGGAGTGAAGTGAGGTCCTGTTTTTTTTTACAGCTGCTGTAAAAAAAAAAAACAATGCTTTATTCCAGCTGTTCCAGTTTGCAGCAGTGAACTCATAATCTATTATGAAAATGTATTTGTGAAACTTGAGTTTTTCACCCTCTTTGGTGAGCTTTGTTTATCGAGCCGACAGAAAGCTGAGAAAGGCGTAACAGCAGCAGGGGCATGCAATCGTGTCCTCCAGGACTTAGTCCCACACCAGCAGGAGTTCATGGCCACAAGCAGAGGCCTTAAACAATAAACCATCACTATGGTCTGCACCTTAAGATTTTAAGCCTTGGATATTTATTCCACAATGAGGCTTCCATATCTGTTTATCCCTTCAATCCACCTGCATCCATAAATGATAAAAGCTAATCCAGAGGAAAAGGCCTGTTTTGTATTCAGGAACACTCTCAGCTACAATGAGCAAATGGTGATAGAATATCCATGTTTTCCCAAGTGGGATTAAAGTCCTGATTTGAATCACTGAGGGAATTTCTCTAGACCCGCGAGTCTACTTGATGCTGTTCTGTCTGAAAATTTGGCTAATCACATAAAATTTTGCCTTTCAATAATAGCTGTATGACAAAAACTCTTAAAAAAAATAATCTCCCCACCCTGCCCTTTTCCAGCTTTGATAGATTGTTTTATTTACCGCCTCTCTCCAACATCTGGATTCTGGCCTTTGGAGCAGCACATAGCACTGAACAAGCTTGGCCATGGAGTAGCTCTCAGATTTATGGTTGAGGCTTATAATACTCTACTGTGTTTGGGATTGGATTGCCCTGCACCGTCCCACCAAGATCACTATGACCCTTCTTTTCCTGCTTCCCCACTTTCAAACTAGACTCTAGCTCATTGAGGTAAACTGTCCACCCCCCTCCCTCATAGTTTGGTCTGCTTCTGTCACCAGCCAGGGACAATAAAAACGATGAAGTCATGTGTCTACTCTGGTTACAAGAGGATTTTGACTGTTTGGTTTGTAGTGAAGTGGCAGAACCATAGGCTGCTTGACTCATCACAAATGGTTGACTTAACTTTTTTTTCATTGATAAGGGTTTCCTTTCTGTAATCTCTTTATATTATTTTTGACAGATTACACCTCCAGTTTGCTTGATCTACTTGGATGCGGTAGAAACTAATTGAACAAAATTTTATCAAAGAAATTGGGCGTTGCAATGATGAGTTTGTTAGAAATACACCCATTATTTACACCTCAAATGGTTATGAATAAATATTTTATTATTTGGAGACATGTTTTTGGGTCTTATGACTTTAACTTATGAATATTGTGCTTTGATGGATTTTTTTTGTACATGGTATTTTAGATAATGGGTTTGATGCTCTTGGAAAGCAACTTAAATTGATTCCCTTTTCTATAATCTTAATCCATCTGGAAACCGCAGACACACACAAAAAAATGTCTCTCAGCAAACGCTCCAGGAGCAGGCATCAATGACAGTTTCATCAACAAGCAAACAAGCCCACATCAGGAAGTAAGAGAGTGATGGTGGCATAAGGTGCAGTACCATCATCTGCCAGCCCCAGGTCGGACTCCTTTGTTTCTTCACCTTGTTTCGCCATGGATACCAGGGTTTCAGAGGTTTGTTCATTGTCACGTTACACCGTTGTTCTTTTTACACTGGTTGTATATGTCATGCAGTGTTATAAAGCAAAAGTGGTGAGATCCCAATCGCTGGCAGGATGCAGCCAGCTGAAGTAAATATGATTTTACCAATCCAAATCAGACACTAATTTAACTGGAAAAAGCACTTAGCTTTGCATGAGGGGTGAAAGACAATTGAATAAACAGTAATGATCGGATAATGAAATGAGAAAAAAATGGTATGCTTGTGCAGACTGCAATATCATCGAAACATCAAAAGTGAAAGTACACATCAATTAGTCACCGACATTTTGCAGATTGCATAAGCGCAACTCTAATTTCTGAGGACGTGCAAAACCTACGCGCCAAACGATCGCAGGTTTTGCGAGGCAGCCATGTGTAAATATACGTGTGTGTAGCTAACAGCTTCTAATTTTTATAATTTTGAGACTGATTTATAAGCTTTATATTTACACGAACGCGAAGTGAAACGGCTATTGTATTGTATTTTAGCCTAACACAAGAAACAGACCAAAAAAATAAATAAATCACAGAAACCCATGGACCAAGCCATCTCATCTTACACTCAAGTCATTTTCATACATTTCAGTTCCACCATGTAGAAATGACTTTTTATACATAGTCCCCCTCATTTCAGGGCAACATAATATATGGGGCAGTTGGCTTCCCAGGTGTTTACTCAGGTGAGATTTGTTGGTTCATTAGTGCAGAGATAAGATGGCTACCTTGCTTCTGCAATTTGCAGACTCTAGTTGCCATTGTTCAAGATGAAGAGAGAAGAAAGATCAAGGAAGCTAATATGATGCTGAAAAAATAAGAAAAAAACACAAGAAAAAACGGTCAAACCTTAGGATTAGCAAAATCAACTGTCTGAAAGATCAATAAGGAAGGACCAAGGAAGACCTCCACTGCTGATGACTGAAGAATCCTCATTGTCAGAAAGAAAAATCCTCAAACGTCTATTCAACAGATCAGAAACAGTCTTCAAGAAGCAGATGTGTCTTTGTCAGAGACCACTATCTGCAGACTTCATGCACAGAAACACAGAGGCTACACTACAAGATGCAAACCACTAGTTAGCCGCAAAAATAGGATAGCTGGATTGCAGTTTGCCAAAAAGTACTGAAAGGAGCCTGTAGAATTCTGGAAAAAGGTGGTAGGGACAGACAAGATGACAATGAACCTGTATAAGAGTGAGGACAAGAAGAAAGTGTATGGACGAAAAGGAACTACCCAAGATCCAAAGCATAGCAGCTCATCTGTTAAACATGGTGGTGTTATGGCTTGGCATGAATGACTGCCACAGGTACTGGCACACATATATTCATTGATGATGTATCCTGATGACAGGAGTACTTCACAAATAATTCTGAGGTGTATGGAAACATCAGCTCTGCTTAAGTTTCAGTAAATGTCTCTAAACTCATTGCAAGAAGATAATTATCCAAAACATACTGCTAAGGCAACATGAGTTTCTCAGTGTTAAAAGAAATGAAAAAACTCTGAATGGTCAAGCCAGTCCTCTGATATAAATCCAAATGAGCATACCTTCTATAGTCTGAAGAAGAAACTTAAAGGGGCACCTGAAACAAGCAGGAGTTGAAGGTGGCTGCCGTAGAGGCTTGGCAGAGCATCACCAGAGAAGATACTCAGCACCTGGTGATGTCATCAATCGCCAACTTCAAGCAGTGATTGCATCTAAGTGATATGTTACTAAGTACTAACTGAAGACTTCTTTAATGCACTTAACCATTACTTTGTCCCAAACATCATGTTGCCCTGACTTTTTACACAAAGTGTTGTTATTTCTACATGGTGGAACTGAAATGTATGAAAATGACTTTCAATTAAGGTCTGGAATGTGTATTCTAATCATGTCTGACTTGTTCAATTAAGAATTTTACATTGAGGAGCAGAGAGGGAACTCAAAGAAAAATGTGACTTGGCCTCAAACATTATGGAAGGCACTGTAGGTTAAGAAAAAGGGTGAATATCCAACTTTAATTTCGTTGAAGCACATTTCTTTCTTTCCTTTTTGTCACCTCATCTTCACAGGAGCTGGCCAAACTATCTACAGAAATTATTTTTGTTTTAGATTTAGATTTAGAAATAATGGCATTGCTCTAGATGAGTTGTCTTTGGCATTGAGACCAAGAACTGTAAGCTTACTCAGCATATAACTGTTGGGATCTTTTAGCACATGACTCCCCTCAGGCTAATAATTGAGTTACTCAGCTAATGGACAGGAAGGCAGATTCAGCTTCTGCAGTGGGCCTGATGCATGTCTATATAAACCCACTGACAGTAGGCTGGAAAACCGACCTCTCTCAGAGTGAGAATGGAAAGTAGGTGGAGAGTTAACAAGGAAGAGAGAGTGTGCGTGACCCGCCCAGGTTTTGACCTATAGCTCTCTTTGTATTCCCTTGACACAAAGATTTATTATGCAAACATTACCGTTCCCAAAAATACATATTGAAACAATTTTTGGACAAACATAGGAGACAAAGTGAGCGTCCTGTGCTGTCATGGGAGTTTGGAACTCAGGGTAGACCAATGAGGCGACGAAGAGAGCAGCAAGTGCATTAGTAGTCTCGCTTCAGGAGCCCTGAAAAGGTAAGCAGGCTGGGGCGGTGAGGTGGGCCGTCACAAAAGGGAAGAACTGTCAAAAGAGAAACAAAAAGAAGGGAGAAATGATTAAGAAGCTGCCACAGACTCCCTGCCTGTTGGTGTACCTACCAGCTCAGTGGAACCAGGCTGAGAAAAGGCTTGAACCCAGAGTGTAAACAGTTATAAACACACTCCCATGTACATGTGCACAGACTGACACACATATACTTACTTGTACAGCTGTATGCTTTCAAAGCACATTGAGTCTCACACACGTCACTGTATGACAGTTTTAAGGTCATTCACTGACTAAGTTATATGCTGAACTGCCTGTCTGAGTTATTCTGGTAGTTGTTCCACAGATACCTTCGATGGTTCTGCCAGTAGGGTGAGTAATTATGATGCAGTTTTTCAAAGACGGGTTTGTCTAGCCATGCAGACAAGAAAAAGACAAGAGGCCAAACAAACTAACCAAAAACAAAGCAAAGAAGTATATACACTTCTCACGAGATACTCAAAGTCATGACTCATTGCAAACCTTTACAGGTCTTTTGCATTACAGGTTTTAATTTTCACCAGACAGGTGAGTGAACTGACGGCTACGAGAATAGCTTCACCCTTTTTGAAATGCTCGGGAATGATCTACCCTCAGTTTGTGTCGGACTGGGTTAATAAGAGAAAATAAAGTATTGGTGTATTGTCTAGACTTCAGCCAACTAGACATTTAGACAACTACTCAGTTAGGTTTTGGCAACACAGTTTCTTGGTTATGTTAAAGCACTGAAGTTACTTGATTTGGTTTAGGAATAAGTAATTGTTGTGCTTAAAAAAAATCATCTTCAAAAAGTTGATTGAGCGTGTTGGAAAAAGTTGTACAAAAACACAATTTCAAATGTACCCAGTGCATTCAAAAGTGACTAAAGCCTACCTTCTGCATTGACTTCTGACACCAAAGAGTCCTGCCAAAATAGTAGAATATGATGCCATCAGAGCAAGAACAAACTGGGAAAGTACCTATATGTATACCCATGTCACAGTTTCTTTTTAAAATCTAACCCCAACTTTTTGGTGACAATTATTTTAAATCAACAGGAATAAACTTGGCAATTTAACATTTCTCAATGTTTCTCATGTTGCTGTTTGTCTTTTCTTGAAACTTCTCTGAAAAATTATGCAAGCGTGAAGCTTATAAAGCATCAAACACAGATCTGGAAGGGGCAGGGTGACAGCAGGGTAACATCAGGAGATCTGTGTTTGACTAAAGTATGAAACATTTGTTGTTTCTCTTTGGGCACTGCAGTCTGGAATGATACATAGTAGTACCACAAAAAAAGAATTAAACTGTTAAAGAATAAGAAAACTCATTAAAAGTAAAAATTAAGGAGGAATTAATAATAGAATATGTAAATAAGAAATTGGGGAAACATAAAGGGATGAGGGTTAATGTTAGCAGAAACCTTTTTATTAATAATTCTTTATACAATGTAAATAACTCATTAATATGATTTTATTTTTGTTTATTTTTACCCTTTTGCTTTTTATTTCTTAATCTCTTTTGTTTTATCTTTAATGCTTTTGATATTTCTCAATAACTTAAGTTATGACCATTTCTGTATAGCTTTTGACTTGTAGTCGACATTATTTGTCAATTGCTTTTGCTTCTCCTTTCTTGGAATTGATAGGGCTATTTCCCCTCTTTACTCCGATAAATTAAAATGCTCTTGGCATCTTCTGGTCTTGAACCTACAACTTCAAGCTTACAAGTCTGTGAAACTAGCTACCACAGGCTAATCCTTCCAGTTGGATGCTAGTTAATGCTAATTGTTAGACGGATATTGGAGAAAGGGGTGGAGGAAAGATGGGGGTACAGTGTACTTTGATAGCTCTTGCTAAAGCCTGGCATCCATCAACAGGAGAGACAAATATTTTAACACATATTACATACATTCATAAGACTGTCTCGCATCCTATTATTCATGTTACCAATCCAAATCCCTTGGCCCTACCCCTCCATTTTGAAAAGGTAAAGTGCCCCTTTTCTCAAGAAGTAGTGATCATATAGCCCTTAAACTTGGATACTGGGGGTGATTTGACGGGACCGATACCCATTTATCCCTAAAATAAAAGGGACCTTACTTCTGAAAAAAAAAAAAGAAGCCAAATGGTGGAATTACGTTTGGTCCAAAATAGGGAAAAAAACAAAACCAATTTGGAGAAGGATAAAGCAAAAGCAGTTAACTAATAAGAAAGGCTAAAGTGACTGAAAAATAGCAAAAGAAAAACCAATACACAGGCAAACACAGTCTATAGGAAAACAAAAGCAATACAAAAATGGTAATTGCAAAACAACTGGCAAATAACAAAAGCAATAGCAAAAACATGAAACAAGCAAAAGCAAACCGTTAAAAAAAAAGAACCGTTAAAGCAACACCAAAGAAGTTTGTTAACCTTAAAACTCTGTGCCTCTGACTAGTTATGAATTACACTGACTTTTGGTATCACAGTTCCAGGCCTAAAACTTCCCTAGAGCACCTGGGGCTGAGATACAGTAGTTCATGACTTTGGTTTCCAGTCCTTTTTAGCTACCGTCGCTTAACATTTTTGTGGGCTTCTGATGGCTCGTTTGTGGCCTCTTTAACATAACAACAAATCTATATACGTGGCTGTGCATTTACAGGGCTCACACTGAGAATTGTTTTCGTGACAGTGGTGTTCCATCTCAAAACTGTAGAGGAAGCCAAAGAACAAAAAAAATGCCAAATTCTCCTGTGTTTCTTTAAAGAGGAATTAAAAATAAAAAAAGAAATTGCAAAATCAATAAAGAAACAGAAAAAGCAAATGCAATGAGTATTGAATAAATAAAATCAATAAATTGATAAAAATATACTCATATTTGAACATGATCTTATTTCAACATTTATTCTTTTGTCAATTGCTCTTTAAATTTATCCATTCATTTTGTTATATATAAATATGTATTCTTTTTAATAAATGCAATTTTCAATTGTATTTTTTTTCTTCTTTTTAGTGGCCCTCCTATCCTCATAGGTCTCTGTAGCTGTGAAACGCTGATGATACACTTTTCGAACAGCTAAACTGCATTGAGTGCTAAACTGAAACTGCTCATGTAATTCTAATATGTTGACTTTGGACTTAAATGTACTGATATATAATTCCTTTTTTGTGTTGCCATGTTCCTGGTATTGCTTTTGGGATGTTTCAAATCTCGTGAAGCTATTTACAGTACAAACCAAGTCTTTGTCATCGTCTCAGACATCATCACATTATTTAACTCGGCTTGGTATAGTGACTTCTTGGGCTTTTCACATAAATAAGCATAGTTTCCTAACATCAAAATATGGATATAAGTAACTTAAGTCATTTGTGTATTTCAGAAATTTATTTTACACATGACGTTGAATTGCTCATGACTATTCCTGCAGAAGTAAAGTAGGTCTGCAATTTATTATTAATGTCTAACATGAGTCTCAGTTCCAGTGATGAGGCCATACAGCTCACTGACTTACACCTTAGCTTTAAGAGAGCTGACAACAAACCCTGAACTGATACTGCTCTATGAAACCACCTGCGGATTCCATTTCTCTTTGCAATGTTAATACATCACAACAGCATCCTGCATGCTCGTGACATGTTCTTGGCAAGGTTTGGACTGCTTTTACAAGTAAGCGTTACATACTGATCAAGAAAAAACACTGAAGTTGAATTAGCCTGCCACATACTTGTGGTGGAACCTCAGCCATGTTTGTCCATCAACAAAAGGTCAACCACATATTTTATTTCTCATAAAGCACTGTGCTCCCTTTGGAGTTATTGGACCTGAGAAAGTCAGGCGCATATTTACATGTGGACATGCTGCATCTCAGACTCACATCCTCCCTTAAAAAAAGAAAAAAAAGAAAAAAGATATATGTGTTTTGCAGAGAGGACGCGTAGGTGAAACTCAACATGCCTCTTTTCTTGTCTCTCTTTCTCAGAATGAAAGGTATTCAAGAGGGAGAGGACAACGTCGCCCCGCTGGACAATTTACTGCCCTTCTCTGGGAATTCCACATGATCCAGGTATGGGAATGGAGAGTGGGAAAAGCTGAAGCAGTGAACTCACCCTGGCAGTTTTATCTTGATTGTCAGATAAAACGGTATCTGCTGCTCTAAAGCTGTGCATGAGAGTCTTTAGCAAGAGGCACTTTAGCTCCTTCTCACGTTCTGGTTTCTGATAAAAATCCCAAAGACACTGTCATTAACAAGGCCAACAAAAGTGCAGAGAGGCTGTAGATTCTTCTGAAGACTTCTTTTAAAGCATCGGCATACTTGTGGAGAAATAAAAACCTTTCTTTCAAGCTCATCAATCAAAAGCTCAAACGCTGAGTGTCTGCCGTGTAAAAGAGACATCAGCTCAGCTCCTCTCTTGCAAAGTGTTTTTAATGTGAGTGATTCATCCCCCAGGGAAGGTCAAAATGTGACCAAAGCATTTAGGATTGAACCAGTTTCTTGAGATTCAGCATTATATTTACACATTGCACACACTGGATTATTTTTGTAACTAACAAGTTAGGTTATGGGAAGAAATGTTAATTAGCATCTTCTATGAAATTCACAGCTTAATGCCACAGGACAGAAATATACTATCTTGTTTATGTTGTTCTCATTCTTTACCATGCTCAGTACCGAGGCAGACACAGGTCTACACTAGCACACATGCATATATCCACACGGACACAGACACATACACACAGTAGCCTGACCCAGCAGGCCAGGTTAAAGAGGAGTTTGGGAGGAGGAGGAGGATGAGCTGGGACTCTGGTTAACTTCAGTCTGTAAAGAGTGTTTTCCCACAGCAGCACACGCAACTTGGCTTCTTGTGTAACACACCGTTCAAATCTTCTGTCTTTATTGCCCCTCCTCTGTCAGTTTTATCTGATGTAGTTTTCAATAAAGATGGTAACCTATGACTTGCTTAATGACATACAGCTGAAAATTTAATATACTTCATGTTTATGTTGTACTTTTATGTTTTTGTTGTTCACTCCTTTGTGACCCTTATCCTCGTTTTTGGTCTGCACCGAATGCTGCAATATGAACTTATCTCAGAAAAGTAATGAGAAGATAGGAATCTGCCCACGTAAAGTTGAAGATATCACTGAAGTATTTATCACTGGATTCTGGTGCAAAACAGACACAATAAAGATTTTTTTTTCTAAAACCTTTCTCTAAATCAGTTTAATAATAATAATAATAATAATAATAATAATAATAAAGGAAGTCACGTGATTTGTTTGTGCTTTTCAACAACAAACTTGGCATTTTCTGATTTAATTACTACCATTGACAGGATATTATTAGTGTTCCTCTAAATAAACAATTATAAATCACTTGATGAAACTTTAAACATGTATTCTGTTAGTTTAATCAGATTAAGGGAAGAGCTCATAATGCTGGTTGAAATTACTTCATTGTCAAGTGCAATGAAAACCAACCGACTTATTATGTGGATTTTATTTCAATATAAATATGATAGGTTTTCTTGTAATGACAAGCATGATATACTTTCAGTCTACTCTTTGAAAGTAAAAAATGCTGTGTCTTGTCTAACTGCAATTCATGAATCTCTACAGTGACATGGTTCTTTTTGCTTTAGCCCAATCACACTGAAGCAGAAAGTTGTTTGGATCAATGCATTACTGTCTAGTGATTCTGACAGGGCATGACTGAGTAGGGTAATCAGTAAGGTGATAGCAGTGAGAGCTATTTTTATTAGAATACAACAAAAACATAAATTGCTGTTCAACTGTAGGGTTTGGGTAGATCAACAAGTAAATTTCACCATTCGCACCTCTCCACGTGGGCCCAAGGTGATTTGGACCCAAAGTCTGAATGCACTGGTTGTGGATAGTGCAGTTTGAATGTGGTTCTGAATATGTCACTGCACAGTGTGTGGATTGTAAGTGCATGGACTATACAGTTAAAAATATTCATAAAGTTTGCGGACTGACTTCGTGATAGCAGGTATTCAACATATAAAGATGGCAAATATTATCCACCATGAAGCCCAGCTCGTATTAAACTTTTTAAAGAATCCTTTATGTGTACAGAGCTGAACAAAGGAACACTTTGCTTATGAATTCTTTCTAGAATAGGGTACTCCAGTCTCACTTTGAATAAACTGTCCAGCCTTTACTGAGGTGAAAGGTGTTGAAGATGTGTTACAACACATGGAAATTGTGTAAACAATTGCTACAAATAAAAGGCAAGCAAACTGTTCCTTACTCCAGTCCATCCCTGATCATATCTTCTCTTTATTCAAACTTCTTTTTTTTTCTTTCTTGTCCCTATGGTCTACATTTTCCATCTGACATCTGCTGTGCAGAATGAACAAACTAGTTCTCAATGTTTAGTTGGAGCGAAAACAGTTGAAACACACTCCAGTGATAAAGCAGGTGTGTGTGGCTTTTGTTAGACTCTTGTCTTACGCTGCAAGACTTCATTTCCAAATGTTTTGAACTGTTTGGAAAATCCGAAGTTGGCGGGGATATGTTGCTTTAGTGTGTGTGTATGTGTGTGTGTGTGTGTATGTGTTCTAAGCACTCTAAGCACTTAAGATAGCTGCATATAATACACAAATCAAACAACATGTCACTGGTCTATCAATATTTGCCAAACTTAAACATGTAGTACCACTGCAATACAACTAATGACTACACGAATATGGATGCGTGATCATGCTGTTTTTTGGACCGAGCTAGTTCTTTGCATCCAGCATGGCAGTGAAAATGTTATTATAGTGAAGGAAGACATCTGAAACAGCATTAACTATGTAAACCCAATGCTCTGTGGTTTTTAGGGCTGCAGTAAATAACCTTTTAACCAGACTATTTTTTTCCGAACAACAATTAGAAATCAACCAGTATGATTTATTGCTATAGTGGAACTCTGCGATAGATGACATGTTTCCCCTATGAAGTTGTGCCTGTGCATTTCTCCTCACTCACATTGTAGCCTCGCCCCAGTTTTCCCTATGTTTCTGAGTGACATGGCGCTTCGCTGACTCGCTAAAATTTTCTCCTCATTGTTGACACCTTTGCAAATTTGTCCTCACGTTTCTTTAAAAAACAAAAGTTCTAGTTTTGAATGTTGCAGTGTGATGGACAAACTGTGGCTACTTCTGTTTCAGAAAGGGTGCCAGAACTGCCTAAACAGTCACTTTTCTTCCAGAGCTGCTTCACCCTGGCAGCACTTGTGAACTGTGCATGTACACAAACTCTCTCAGTTACTTTAGAAGCAAAGATAACTGAAATCATTAAGAAATACACTTAAGTTACCTCAAAATAAAAACAAAAAATCTTGAATGCTAATTCTTGATATATAATCTTGCTTTGAAAGGTGCCAAATGCAAGGGACATTTAATGTACATATTGTAAATTTGTGAATTATTTAAAATAAATAAATTTCATGTTTTGTTGAAATGAAAGTAAGTCAAATTAATTTCTTGTTACTACAGAGTTACTACGATATGTTTTTTGGCCATATCGCCCAGCCCAGTGGTTATGCTGTGGTTACAGTCCAGAATTAAATGAAAAACCTCATTCTGAGAGTGAAGTTGAATAACTACTGACATATATTGACTTTTATCGATAGAACTGAACAAGATTTTACACAAAAAAATCTCACAATCAAATCTCAAATGTAGCTTTTATTAGACCAATCAAAATATTAATTCCAGCTTATTTACCTTTACTACTGCAAAGACTAATTTTCCCCTTACAGGCAAGTTTAATTTGGCTATGACTTTAACCACCTGTCAAGCACGATACAATGTTGGTGGATCTGTTTTACTTAAATAGATTTTCAGGCCTTCAGCTTTAAGATCCAATTATTTCCCCCTGCTATCTGGATTCAAAGCATGGACCTAATGAACCTATATTTTCAGCAAACATAAAAACAACAATTCATACATCTTCTGCTTGTGTTCTGTCATGTCAAACGTGTTTTTGTTGTCTGCTGTTGCTAGTAAGGGAAATGATCTTTGATCAGCAGAATGAACAAAACACCAGCACTGTTATTCTAATCCTTATCATTACCAAAGCCAACCTGTGAGACTGACAAAGAGTGGAGCAACCTCAGATATGGCTGAATTGTAATGACACATCCGCCTTCACCTGATGAGGTGAGTTCAGACTATATGACAGAGAGCGTTAAACGCTGGATGGATGAGGTTTAAGATTTCATTATGCTTGAAGAGGAGATACAGGTTTGGGGGAAAAAAGCTTCAGTCTGGAGCTGGTGATGGTGGGAGGAGCGTGTGTTGGGTGAGGCTGAGAATGGTGAGAGCCTTTCTCAGGTAGGTCTGCCCAAACACGACGGCTTGTTTACCTGTCAGGTTGTTGCTTTTGTCTGGGCCTCCCATGTGAGACAAAAGAAAAGGAGCTTTAGCTCCTCTCCAGGCAGGACCACCAGTGTAGTGTGTGTATTTCCACACTTGTGTGTTGGAGATGCAGAGGAGTGTATTCATTTTGGCATGCATGGGTGTGTTCATTCAAACCACCTCACGTGTTTCTGAGAGTGTAGTGTTGCACATGCATGTATTGTGAATGTTTTAACATAGATGCATGTGTGTTTGCACATGCGTGTGTGACCTTGAGCACGTGTTGGTTGCTGCCTGTGTACAAGTGCAAATACGTGTGACTAATTTGATTTTTGGGAGGAGCAGACAGTTTACGGAGTTTAGGGTGGTCTGATTGTGTTTAGAGTAAGGAGTGTGTGTCTATGTCAATACCTCAGTATACGTGTGTGTTGTAATTTGACCACTGGAATTCAAACAAGCACATTTGTGGTGAAGTCAAGCTATTGACTCACAGTAGCTGACAATATATGGTTTATATATATTCAAATGGAAGGAACGTTGTTAAAACTACATTTTCCTCAGAGATCAACTTATTTTACATTTCTCGGCATAAACCTCCAATGCCATATGCAGGGACATAAGTACTGCATCAAATAACAGCTTCTTGGCTGAAAAACATCGAGGAGTCCATCTTCGAAACTGTAGATGTTATCAGTGTGCGACGACTCAAGTTCTGTTCTTTAGTCAGGAGGTAACAAGCAAATCCGTCTTCTTGAAGTTTCATTTGTCAAAGACAAACCATGGCATGGCTAAAATGTGAATTAACAATGTAAAATGATTAATTAGGCTAAATTGAATGTATTATCTTTTATTATGACAGTTTCATATCAGTTCGTTTTAAGAATGATAGAACTATGTTGGCTTACATGTACTGGAAATATAATGTTGACAGTACAATTGAGCAGATCTTTAAGAATGTGCACACCAAAGTTCAACAAATTGTTATTTTTTTTGCTTTTTGAAAAATATTATCATTAATTCAAACTTAATTACGCTGAATGTACATACCAGTAATTAATTTACATTAAATTTGCTTTAAAGAAACAACTCAGTCTTTTCTTTTTAAATCAAATCAAAACGAAATTTGTTTTACATTATTTTTCTGTTTTTTTTTTAAAAACTTTTTTTACTTGATATCATTTACTGGAAAAAAACTTATCACAAAGTTCCACATTAAGAACTTGATTACCGTGAATTACCTTCAGATGACTTTTTATGTACATAACATTAAATAAAAGCAAGAAGGCCTTTCCCAGTAAACATTTACGGTTAATAGCAGAAAAAATGTCAAGAAAAGCAGAGGGGAAACAAATTCTATCAATTTCATTTTAATACACTCATAAGCAACAGCAGTGAGCCTGCATGCAAAAAATACCAGAACTTAAATAAATCCAGTATTTGTTTGTTAGTTGTTTCTGTTTCAGATATTTTTGTTATTGTCATGTTCAACCTTCTATTTCATGAATTCTTAGCTGTTCGACACTCAATACCGAAACTCAATGCTGAACATTTTTCTTACAACTGACATTAAAAAGTTAATAAATTAAATTAGTAATAATATAGAAATTTCTGAATATCTGAGAGGAATTAGGAAAATTTTAAGATAATTGTGAATTAAACTGGAAATATGAGGAGTCAGCTCCTACTGAATAGTATGTAAAGAATACCACTGATGAGTAAGAATCTAATCTTTCTGAGGATCATAAGTGCGAACACAGCAAAGTCCACATGTTCAGTTACCCTATCCGTCAATTTAAATTCTAATTTGTGGGATCCATCTGTTCTATTGGATCACTATTCTAGCTATAGACCCTGTGTAATATCTTATCAGTTTAACAGAATCCATTTTGACATACCAATATCTTTTTAAAGTTGCCCATACAACATGAAAACAGCATAAAGAGATCACTAAAGGGGCGTAAGGAATATTGCTAAGATTTTGCATCTTTGAAAGTGATATAAAAACTCAAGTAAGAGGCAGATTTTTCCCTTATATTCATAATACCTTAAAAATCTGAATGTGGTTACTTTTTTCTGCTTTTTCTTGCTTTTCTTTTTTCCCAGCAGCAGTTCAAAGCGATTGCAACAGCTCTGGATCCATTTCCACGCAGTCGGCACTTGTCTTTAATTGTGTGTATCTTAAGGTTTTGACCGCTGTCTGCTTGTGTGTGTGTCCTTGTTTGACAGAGTGTCTACCTGTGTGGCAGTAGGTAATCCCAGTAAATCTTTGTTTGTCTCAGTCTGAGAAGTATAATGCCGTGACTCATTCTGAAAACGGGTGTGCTAAAACCCAAAGCATTCTATCTATCATAGAAGTCAACAGTCGCCACTGTAATTTACCAAGCAAAGCTTCAAAAACCAAATTAATATGTTAAGTATAGGTGTGATTAAATTATATGAACGATGCCTGTAGACTCCAAATGTTTAGTTAGTGTTCCATCCATCTGTGGTGAGTGAGGGTGAATTCAGTGTAGTAATCCCAGAAATCTCAGCTTTTTCTTTGATTGAGGACTGAGTGGGCGATGCGGCAGTCAATTTAGTTTTCAAGACATGTATATTGATGAAAGGTTGTGCTGTTCTCTTCCAAGGTTGGATGATTACTGCTTGCTGTGTTGAAACATTTTGTTTGAATTAAAGCATTTGAACTACAACCCTAATTCCCACAAAAGTAATAATGCTGTGTATAGTAAAAACAGAATGATATGCAGATCTCATTCACCAATTAACTAACCAACAATGAAATATAGAAACCATATCAAATGTTCAAAGAGAGACAGTTTGCGATTTCATGAAAAATAGTACCTTATCGTGATTTTGACAGCAGTGAGTTCAGCTCACTTCCTGCACATCTACGCAGTGGTAACAAGATAAAATGCAAAGACAAGTCGAGAAACATAGTTTGTTATCCATATTCCACTGATAATGTTGGCTAAAGTATTTGTTTTCCTCTGGAAAAGGGCCAAATGACAACCTATGAGAAATGAGGGAAGAAAATGCTGTTTAACCCTATTTTAAATGTCAATAGAGTGTTTCTGCTACTGTTTCACATTTAATGACCTTTGTTTCATGTCCCACGTCAGGACATGACAATATGACAATACTTTTACCAAACTGGTTTTGGTGCAGCGAGGATTTGTCATTGATGTGTTTTCTATAAATCATGTTGCTCAGTTTCACTTCAGAGGTATTTAAGAGACAGAACTTATGGTGTTGCTTTGGTATCTACTGACACAATCACTCACCTTCTTTTCTTAGAACTCAAGCAATTATTATAGATCTTATAATTATTACAAATCATTTTGTGGTGTCTTTTGTTTTACGTTTGCAATCCATAGTTAAAATCCTCCAAATACTTGAAGTTGTGATATTTACAATCAGGAGTTTGCACAGGGCGTTGTATTTTGAAACTTTACCAGATTCCCTTTGCTGTTCCCACGTTGGACCTGCAGGTCAGATCATTTGCTCAGCAGTGTATCTAACAGCGCACATCAAGCATTGTCTGAGGCCAACAATATATGCTTGTTAACTTGGACCTGATGTAGGTAACTGGGTCTGTTGTTGGCGTAATAGTTAAAAAACTTATCTCTATACCTATAGTGCATAGGTGTTACCAGAGGTTCCACGTAGGGGTACATCACTAAACTCAGACTGTACAGATTTTCCAGATTTGCAGCATGTAAACAATAAGCATCGAACTATAAAGGAGATGAGTAATTGTTTGGTTGTTTTTTTTATATCATAGCAGAGAAAGTGACAGTTGCAAGATTGCTTGTGTTATTTAAGGCCTGTGAATCAAGAATGGTAGACATGGTCACATTCATCTCTACACTGGTTATCTCCATATAGCATCTTGTGTATGAGTGGCGTTAATTTCTGAGTACAGGAAAAAACTAAAGCATTTCTGAGGACGGGCACTACCAACATTCCAAACAAAGCAGGATACATCAGGTCACCATTAAACTTCTCGTCCAAAGGCTGTGTTCATGTCACAGCTGAAACCTAACACATGCCCTGATGAATTCTGGGGTTACTATATGCCTTGTTACATAAGGGGTCCATTAATTTCTGCATTGGCCCTGTCTGTTAGCTTCAGATGTAAATAATGTGGCTTGGTCTAATATGGCCAGCCATAATTTTTAGGATACTGGGCTCAAATTCATCACAACATCATCCCACATCAACAAATATCATGTGTATATCTTTCCCCCTCTCTGTCCATTGTATTTCTCCCATCTCTATCTCCTACTATTCTGTCACGCTCTTCCATATTTTTTCCACTCCCTGTATCTGTTTCCCCATCTACATCCTTAGCCCTCCACCCCACCCCCAAATCCATCCATCCATCCTTTCCTCTTGTTGTGTAAAACCAGCTGCTTCTCTTTCTCTCTCCTGGGTTGGTGAGCTAAGTGCTGAGGAAGAAGATAATAAATCCAGCTGGACATATTTCATGGAGACAGAAAGAAAGATGCAGAGCTGAAAGGGGGAGAAAAGGGTGAGGAAACACATTAGAGATTCGGGGACAAAGGAAAAGTAGAGTGAGAGGACAAATGCTGAAAAATGAGAAAAAGAGACAAGGAGTTTTGGTCCCAAAGACTAATTTTAGGCTACAGTCTGTGAAAGGTGTCAGACTTTGATCTTTACTACACATTGTGTGTAAGTGTGCATTTCTATGTGTCAAACCCATAAAAGGAACCAAATACTAGAGGCCAGGACTGCAAGATTACTGAGCAACTACCTTCTTATGGAGGAGAAAGCATGAGGAAAAATAGACTTTTTCAAGAGAAAAAGATTCAACTTAAAAATAGAGACTGTATATACAGTATTAAGTTCTTTATAATGATTGATTTAAGCCATTGTGTAATTAAAGGCACATAATATCAATCTTAACTGAACTTATACAGCTCTTTCACGTACTAAGCAGATGCAAACTTCTTATGCCATCAGAAAACATTAAAGAGGGTTTACAACCTTTTTGTGATTGCATGCTCATATGTGTAGCCCACAGCACATGCAAAATGAAAGCTTAAGGGAATTCAGCCAATGCAATTGTGTGCAATACTCCAACATGTCAACAACACGTTGCTTCTGGGTCAGTTGAGTCCTGACTGGTTAAAAGATGACGCAGCAGGAGAACAACTGCACAAGAGTTCACCAAAAAGCGCTAAATAATTTTGGTTATTCTCAGTTTTTTTTTGTCCACAATGATTTCTGTGTTTTCTGTATCAAAGCAAAGCAAGAGATATGAACAAGAGTAGCCTACACCCCAGAATGTGCCCATAGACGATGGATGATAAATAAAGCTAATGCAGAAGTGCCTCAGGCCTGCATTCTAGTGGCCACTGTGGAACAACTGCTATGATTGCAAAAAGAAATTTATTTCTGTAGACGTTTTTTTTTAATTGCTGCAAGATGGCCTGTTCAAAAGTAACTTGCTGTGTCTGTGTCACATAGATGACCTATTCCTTTTAGGGACAGGTCTAGGCCCTGAGTCAATTTATTTCAATTTAATTTCTTCATAGAGACTGCTAGCAGTAGCGTATTGGTATCTGTCTGCATCGCCCTTACTCTCCGCAGAGTGAAGGATTTTGGGTAATTCATAAAGGAGCTTGAAAGCTAACAACATGTCGTCTATGGAGATGACGCTATACTATTACCAAATGTTGATTTGCTGAAGGTTAACTTTCAGACAGAGCAATTGTCTGCTAACTGGAAGGTAGGTGATTTAATTTCCAGTTTCTCTGAACCACATGTTGAAGTGTTCCTGAGCAAGATATATTGCTTCTGAAGAGTCCATTGATGTGTGAATGTGTGTGATAGGGTTTGAGAAGCCTCTAGAGCCTTAACATCTTTGTCCACTTTGACTTTTGTCTTATCCACAGCAGAGCAAATCTTAAGGACCAACAACACAACAGAGAGGAGCCTGCAGCTTATATTAATCCACTTTTCTCTGTTTTTCTCCCCATGTGGCAGCAAAATGCGATAACATGTGCATGTGTGTTTTAGAAGCACCAACACAAAGGGTATTGGGCCCTTTCAATCTGCCTTTCAGTCAGCCTCATTATTATTACTCAAGCTAAAAACAGTATGTGTTATACTGTGCTACCCAAGAATTAACAGATGTTAAGTTTGAGTTTGGGAAGTATACGATCCAGATCCAATTTTCCTGAAATCTTTGTTTACTTTTGAAGAAAACCTCATTCAAAATGCCTTCATGCTACAGGGATGCCTTTTATTTATTTTTTTGGCTTGAAGCTATTGGGTAGAGCTGTGTATCAGCCGTGCCTGACAAAATGTTGAAAATTTAGTGGATAAGGCTGATGTCTATATTTTTAATGTCCCCAAATCCCAGGACAAGACCTACACTAAATCCCCGTCTGTCTTTCTCTAAGTCTTTACAATCCTGCCCTGTCTGTGGCTCTGAGCCTCAAGCCTATTGATTCATATGGAAGATGTAAATCTTCAGAAACATCTCACACCAGCATAGTTTAATTTTTACAAAGATTCTCAGATTTTTTTTAGCAAGTGTAGTTTTCAGCAAAGTTTCAAAAGTAATTACTATAGTTTTAACAATTTTCAGCAGAGCACTATTGGTTATTTGTTTTAATATTTTTTTAATATTACAGCATCTGACAATAATTAAGTTGCAGATTAAAGTGTAATTTGATCTATCATAAAGCAGACTGCCTGTCTGTACTGTCTTTCTGCTGAAGGTTTTCCTCGAGGTGTGCTCTCCTTTCAATGGTCTGCATGGTCAGTGAGCCTAACCTCAGTTCTGGTTTAATCAGGCAGAGTAAGTGCTGCAGTAATCCGCTGTTTGCTCCTATGTTGTGGTAAGATACATGCGAGTGTGTACACCTTCTAGTCAGACTGAGGTCTTGAAGAGATTGGAGTGGCCTTGAGGTCAGAGGTCATATAAACACAGCTGGCACTCTCCTCCTGGCGGCCTCAGAAAAGCTGTTTTCTGCTTTCCCCTCACTCTTTTTCTTTATTCCTCATCTACGTTTGTCCTACTTCTTTCTCTCAATCTTACTCTCCTTTTAGCTCCTCTTTTACTTCACCTTCTTTTTCTGCTCTTTTATTTCTTAGTCATCTCTCTCTTCCCATTTTTTTCCCCATTTACTCTCTTATTAGAATTGGTGGTCGTCCATTACTTCCCCTCACTTTGCAGATTTGAACAGACTCCCCCGTCCATTTCTACTGTCTTCTACTTCTCTAACCACAGCTGTTCTCTTTTTTTTATTTTCGTCTCTGTCTCCTCATCGCATCTGTTCAGGATGGAATGTTCCTTTACATCACCACAATGTTGTCAATAAATCAGTCTCTACTTCTTTCTTTCTATTCTGTGTAACTGGCCTGCCCTTTCATCTGTGACCTTTTCAGAGGTCTATCTACACTATGTGGCACAATGCCCGATTGCTGAACATCTCCTTCAAAGTTCTTGGGTTGTAATGTGGTGCTGCAAACGTTTCCTTTTTTTCTTTGCTTTGTGTAGGGCAGTGCCAGTATTACACGACAGAAGCGTGAAGATTAAAATGAGTATGTTGTAAAATAATGTACTTCTCAAACCCTAATCATATATTTGAAGCATCAAATCCAAACCATGTACTTGCTAATTGAAAAGTTCTGTATTATAAATGCATGTGTGTGGTTGTTTGTCTCGTTTGTCTCTGTGTGGCCCTGTGATGAACTGGCAACCTGTCCAGGGTGTACCCCGCCTCTCGCCCGATGACATTGGGATAGGCTCCAACCCCCCACGACCCGACCGACGGATTAAGCGGGTATAGAAAATGGATGGATGGATGGAAGTACTATAAATGGAATGGGAAGTAGGGAAGTAGAGAAGCAAAAGGACAGTGGAAACCATTGTGGAGGAGGGAACTGGAACTAGCAATCTGTCTTATGAAAGCGATGACTTAACTTGAGACTCAACATCATCACATTCTCACAAAATGATGTGATCACTAAAACCAGAAAACTGCATCACAGTAGGGAAATAAGTCAGCAATGATGAGTCATAGTAATAAAACAATTTTGGAGCTATTTTTTATGAAACTGTAGATATCCCTGTTCAACACATGCAGGTATTCAATGGCTGTGAATTAATGAATATTTTTTTCTGAGTATATGAAACAACAGAGTTATTATTAATACAATAGTTGCTGTGTTATTCCAGCCAGAATCAACAACATCAACCTATTGTTCTCCTTTTGCATTTTGACAGCTCTCATACTGAAACATGTGAGCACCTGGAGTAATACTGGGCAACACTAGACTGCCGAATCTTGCTCTGTGTTCATTTTGGCTCCAACACACGGCTCAAAGTTGGCTTGACTTTTTGTAACTCAGGCTTTATAGTTGCAGAAGTCCTACTCTGCCCACAAACATTTGTTCTCAAGATCTGAAACTGACCCTGTGACAAGTAGTAGAAGCTGACATCTTCAACAACCTTTCAACATGTTCGTTTGAAGGTTTTTAAATGCTGCCTCTTCTTCTTCAATTAAGAAAATGTCAGTGTACAAAATTTGGATCTGTTTCAGTTGACATGTGCATAGACCTGCATAATGAAGATCTACTTTGTGTGCATCAGTGTAGTCTCAGTTATAGTAGAGTATATCAGCTATGTTGGAGTTTTGTAAAGACAGTCCAAGCGTCCCCAATGGTCACTGCATCCTCTGTCATCAGTCGCCTTCTCTGGGTGATGAAAGTGTCTTTACAAAAAATATGAGACAGTGTTCTCTGCATTTTTGTCAGTTGCTTCAAGCCCATCCATCGCTGCCTCCACCTTCAAGAGGAATTTGTAGATCCAGAAGTCTCTGGGAGAGTCTTTGGTAATTTATATACGAGATTATCAGTGAGCAGATTGACATGTTGCTAGAAAAAAGCCAGTTTATTGCAATAATTACTTTTAAAATGCATGTAAAGACGTTCTGTGCAAAATGAAAACTGTAAAATCTGTGCTAACGCACCCCTAACTGTGGTGAGGAATCACATCACTCCTGCATGTACATCCTCAGCTAGACTCAAATGAGCCGAGGTAAGTTCCATTTAAAAAATATATATATTTTTGCTTTCGTTCAAATATTTTTATATTTTGGTTAAAAGCACCAGAAATTGTTACTGAAAAGCAGCCAACCTGTGAATTAGCAGTTGCTTAAAGCTTTTACAGCTCTGCTCAAATAAAATCCTGATTTTAAAGAAATTGGAAAATGGAGCAAGCTCCCAAATGCTTTCAAGAGACAGTATTTTTCCCTTCAGAAACTGAAAACTTATCTCTTCTGAGAGCACTTCATCTCCAAACACTCCTAACTGGCACTAACATTGCATTTCTTTACTTGTTCTCTCTTATCTCTGTCATTGAGATATTGACTGAACATTGTTCCTCTTGTAAACTGCTTTGCACGAAAGCCTCTGCTTAATGATGACAGGTACAAAACAAGAAGGTGGCCCTGAACAAAACCAAAGGTGCAACAAAAGGTTGCCCAATCTGCCAATAAATGTAACCTGAAAAAATATTCTGTTTCATATCGTTGTGGTTTGAATGACTGATGCACATGTGGGTGTTGTAATTGTGTTCAGACAGAGCCACAGTAGGTGTGCACTTTTTTTTTCTTCCTCTGGGCGTTTTCAATATTTGTTGTAATGAATGACTGCTCTTTTGTCAGCTTTCCAAACACAGTTTTTTAAGCATACAGGATGTGTCACTTTTTTTTTTTCCTCAGGAGGTGTGCCGCACCATTTTTCAGATCCGCATCCTATGTTGCTGCCCTTACGTCTTACTTCTGCTTGGGGCATTGTCCTATGCAGATGTCAGCACCATGGTACTCAGATGCATGGTTTGATTAATTCACACTCACTCCTCCCCATGTGCTAAATTTGCACTTCCGCTACTGGTTGTTACCAACCAGCTCTGCCTGCTCAATAGGAACGTTGGGTGGGACATTTGCCCTGCATACAAAGAAATTGGTTGGCTCCTGACATGAGGCCACATCTGCTAAATGAGACCGCTTCATCTTTGTCTTCATGTTGCAAATGGCTGGTAGTGCTGACAGGTGAACTAAATTGACGGGTATATCAAGGAGGGTCAAGCTTACATTTCAAGGTTTCTTTTTTTCTTCTTCTGCTCCTCTTTCGGAAAGTGTATCTTTATTCAAATGTAGAGTTGATGACTTAGACCGTTGGTCTGGTGCATATGTTTTGATACGGTGATTGAATGCAAAGCAAAGAATTTGCATGTAACAGTTTCCTGTGTATACAAGCATCTCCCTCTGCATAACTGGGCCTGCAATATGGAGCTGAATAGATAAGATATGCACACTGGAAGCTACATGAATAAATCAAATAAATACATTAGAAAATAACTGTAAAACAGAATTCATCACATTATTGTGCAACAATGAAAACATCTTCTGAAAACAATCGCAGAAATCACATCTCAGTTTCAACAGTCTTTTTTAAATCCTGAGTTTTTTATTCTGTTGCATAAAAAGGAACAACCAAGGCTTGGAATTGTTTGAGAAAATATAGCACTGCAGTTTGCTAAATTTCTGGCTCATAGAAAATCGGCTCACAAATTTTGTTTTTCAAAACCTGCTTGATTTAAGATAGACAAGTAGTTTGACACAATGTTTTTATGTAAGATATTTAAATTGAAATATACTGGCAACCCGTCCATGGTGTAACCTGCCTCTCACCTAATGACAGCTGGGAGAGTCTCCAGCACATTGCAAGGACCTGGTTCTTTACAATTAATTCTAATATTTTCATTATTTTCAACGAGTGAATAATGTTGTCCTTGCACTAAAAAGAAACACTCGAGGACTGGCAGAAGGTGAACAACTTTCTGAAAGTATCCTTACATTCTCACATTGTGACGTTTTCAAATCCATCGTTGTATGAAGTTTCAGAACATATTTTCGGTTATAGTATTTGCCAGATACCTTTACTAATGAGTATTATATCCAAACTCAGTTTGTTAGGACGCTTGTGGAAAGGGGGCAAGCAGTACATTAAACCCGATTTCCATAAGCCTTGTCCTAAATTGGTGGTGCTTTAAGTAAAACCTTAAGGCCAGAGTGGAGCCAGAGAGATCAGTAAGATATATGGTGGCATCAAAGCTGTTCTTTGCACCTCACAAAACTTCAACAGAATCAGAATATAATAACTGAGAGGGGAAGAGGCTATGGGAAACCTCTGACATGTGTTGCAAACTGTAGAGCTGTAATTGTTAAACCTGTTTGTAATAGGGCTGGTTTGATATGAAAAACAAGCGAGAGAAAGTTTTATCATCATAAGTTTAGAGCAGTTTCAGGGTTGATGTTGCGTTTGAAGAAGACAAACTTCCAACTCAACTATGATTTCTTCATAGCCATGTCTTTTGTCCCATATGACACCACAAATTACCATTTGATAAATTAGAAAATTGTCATCTGGGTCTTTGTAGATCTAACGGATTTAGGTGCCTTTGAATAATGATTACTTAGAACCTGCTCAGTGAACCTGAACTTTGACTTCCTGTACCAACACTGGCAGTTTTTGGTCTTTACAGGCGCTGTTTGCCGCAAGACAGTTATTCCTCACCACACATATAATTAAAACCGATTATATACCGGCATCACCGGCTCTGCCTTTCCCTGTGACTTCTTGCTCTCTTTTGATGTTACACTCTGCAGGCTTTTCAGAAGCATGAGTGTGTGACTTAATCTTGCTTAGGTTAGCTTTTCTCTCCTAAAGAGAAAATTGCCGGTGATTAAAGAGAAATGTCAACACTTGCTGCCAGTTGGCATCTCTGTTCCATAAAGGTACTCCAGTGAAAACAGAAATTATGAAGACTTCCCTACAATAGAAACCATATCTGAAAAGCAACTAAACAACATATCCCTCTATTAGCACTTGAAATTCCCTATCACCAGTTGATTTTAGAGGTGAAACATCAGTTTTGTCATATAATACAGTTTCTTTAAAAGTAAGTAATGAGTTGTAAAAAGTACTACTGAAGTAGATTCTACAAATACCCACTGTATTAATTTTCTGAAAGTTTAGCTTCAGATATGTGTACATAAAAACACTCTACTGTGAGTTCTATTTTGTATGACAAAATTTGGCAAAGGCCTCACAAAATTTTTGGGAATTGAATTGTGCTCATCTGCTATTGCCGCTCAGTGAGCCACGATCAATATGGTATCCTGTGAATATTGGCTTATCTCATCAAAAGCCTGCTGAAACAATTATTATGTTTACATGGTACCAGAGACAAAAAATGATTGTGTTAGTCTGACCAAAATCATACGAAATCAAGGTTGGTTCCCAAAGTCTGACTCACACACCCAGATGATGGAGTATATAATCTAATTACTCCTGCATGTATAAACTGAACTAGACTCAATTTCAGCTGGATTCTTAATAAAGCTGTTTTCACTTCCATAATTTCGTGTTTCTTTTGTCAGACAGCTAAAGAAATTGTGATTGAAAATAAGACGTTTAAGACCAAGTTTCAGTTCACAGTTATTTAAAGCATTTTCAGACTGTCCTTCTGCTCTGATAATTCAGCTATACTTACATGTGCGATGATCTCCCGCAGAGAAAGTTAGCAGCAGCAGAAGATCCTGTACTTTTTATCATACAGTCTGCAGCATTGCAGCATGGGACATATTTTGGTCAATAACTTGATTCCCCTCCTGGGCATGTATATTAGGAAGAAGGAAAGAAGTCCAATTAACAAGTTGTCAACGTAGCTTGACTTATTTTTGCATGCTGACAGATATCAGCTTGGGTACAACATCAGACATGCTCAGCTGTAGATATTTTAGCACCATTGAAACCCAGACACACGAGAGGTCTCTGTGTCAAAACAATTATAAGCAATATTGAAAGATAAGGTTGGTTAGCACCTTTATTGTGTCTATTTGCCTGAAACTGGATGCAGCACATTTTGCAAATGCACTTTGTGGAAGTCAGGGCTTCAGTCTCACATACTGTGCTCGAGACAAACAATTTACACTGTTCACACACGCTCACACCCCACATACATTTTCTCATTCCAGGTTTTGCTATTTTTAAGATGACCTCAGCACCTTTTTTCACAATCCGACAAACAGAAAACTGACTGGTGACTTACCATTTTAATTTGTTGTTATCTGTGATTTATCTTGAACCACTGTACAGATACGCTTCTACATATTTTATGTTGATGCACACAAAATGTTAATCTTTTCTATGATAATAAGCCAGACATTTATTATACTGTGTTTCAAACTGAGGTTTCTTTCATTCTTGTTTCCAAAATGTGACTCTGCTTTCAAATGTGGCAGATATTGTGAGGGGGCAACAATGTTTTAAGTGTGCTAAGATCTTTTCTGAAAAGCATCCAGGCAGTTTAAAGGCCTAAATCTGACCAAGACTTTATGTGCTGAAACCCAAACAGGGAAAGGGAAAATTAAAGTTACGTGTAAATTGTTTAGAAAATAGAATAAAGTGTAAAAATAGAAACATGGTTTAATGTTCAAGTTAATAGTTAAGATTATCACCATGACCTCTCCAAAAATCTAACTTTGATTTTGCTGATCTTTAACATGGAAAATAATTGTATATGTTGATTTTCATAATCATGTATACAAAAGTAATAGCAAAGTTGTTTCCAGGAACAGCAATCAGATTTTCTGATTATCTCCACTAGACTCTTGACTTCTGCGGGTAATGTCAGTGTTCTGGGCATTAAATGGGCACATTTCAGTACAATGAACACACACACATTTGTATTTATATATATGTATGTATATATAGAGAGATAGATAAATAGATAGATATTCTTTGCCTCTTATTTGTTAATAAATTTGGAAATAGTTGAATAATTTTGTCGTAAATCCATGGAGGATACAGGTGTGACAGTGATACCGTTGTTTTGACAGCTGTTTAAAATAAAGTCTTCCCTGAATTATTCAGATGTGACAACTGAAGTAAATACACACAGACCCAGCATGAGCCCTTTGTGAGCTGTCACTGGAAAGAGAGGGGAAACAAAGAATTCATGGAAGAATGCATAAAACAATCGAGAGAAAAGTGTTAGGAATGAAAAAAATCATAAAAAAAACAAAAGAAAAAGAGTAACAGAGCAAGGATTTTATTTGGACTTACCTTAAGTCCTTACCATGTCACTCTGCTATCTAAGCCTAATGCCGACACTTAAGTGGCCCTCATTTAGCCCGTTACGAGCCACCCTAGTCATTATATGTGGGTGAGGTGGAAACAGATACAGTAGACGAGGGGATGTGCTGGTTCAAGTGGGGATTGGCTGGATTCGGTGCAGCACAAATGTAATCCTGTTTCTTTGCGGCTTGAGAGTCGACCTCAGTTTATGGACCTATATGCCGAGATTTGACTTAAGACCTGGAGTTGTTGCATCTTTGAATATGTATCACGAAACGGTGCATTCAGTTTGCTTGAGATGGTGACACAGTTTGTTGCGGAAGAGAGAGTTTACATCCGTCACCCTGATGAATCCTTCTAACCCCTCGTGGGAGATAACCGGTCATTTTGGTTGCTTCACTGCTCAGCTTGAGGTCCTGGCTGTGTGTTTAAAACAGTAGCAGAGATCACATAGCCTCACTGCTTTAGTAACCTTCGAACAAGCTTCACGCACAAAGCACAGACAAAAGTCTAAGCGTACACCTGTAAATGTGCCTCACTGGAGCTGCCTGTTGTAATCCTGTGAGCCTCTACAATCCGCCAGTACAAAGGGAATTGATGATAGGGTATTATGGCAGTATAGTAAATATGGCCCACCCTTAGAAGTGCCTGGGATAATATATGTACACTGTTTCCCTAAATGCGACTGAACCAACACTGAGCTGCTCTTTAGTTTGTAATTAGATGATGGATTTTTAGATCAATGAATGGATGAAACTACAGTGTGATTACCTTTCTTTGTCTAGATTTGAACAGCTTAAAGAATAATTGATGTTTAGTCAGAACTGTTCTAATCCATAATTATCTTGTGGTGTCATTAAGATAACAATGCTTAGCAAAATCTGCATACTTAAAATATACAATGACAATGCCAGTATTAACCAGTGGAACATGCTCATCGTGTCTTTTAAAAACTTTTAAAAACACAGGTTGTGACAACATGACTATTGCAGTCACTGATGTGGATGTATGATGTCCTGATGTAATAACATTAGAACTGTTGTGGTGAATTACAGTGTAATAATGAAAAGAACAGTGACTAAAGCTCAACAACAGCTCCAACTAACAAAGTGATTAGGTACTAATGTAAATGTAGTTTTAAATAATATAATAATTTTCTTTTCTCATAGGTCTATATCGGTACACATTGCAATTATAAAAACAAAATAATGTCAACCAAGTCTATATTTCAGTGGAAGTCTTGAAAACCGAAGTGTGTCTTTTGAAATGTGTTTTAATACCCACCTATGAGTTTATCAGGCTGCTGACATTTAACTCATGTTGCTCCTTGGCTTATGGAAAACTGTTTGAAAGCTGCAAAAAACTGAAACAAGGGTTTCTGTAATGATACCTAATTTTGCCTAAGCCTACACAGCGAACCATATGGAGTATGTTTTCGAAACTATTGATCTCCCACAGAGAAAGGTAGCAGCAGCAGAAGATCCTGTACTTTTTATCATAAAGTCTGCAGCATTGCAGCATGGGACATACTTTGGTCAATAACTCGATTCATAGCTGCGTTTTCAAGCATGTGTGTTTATTACATGTCTGAATGATTTAGTCCAAGTTTCACTTTAGCTCACTCTCTTTTTGCAATGACAGACAGTGACATGTTTACCCTCAGGCCTTGTCCACTTTTAGGACACCTATGTATTTTTAAGAAGAAAATTAATCTGTCAGGATGAGCCCTGTTGCACAATTTCAGAAAAAAAAACTGTCTATGCCAGCATCATAAAATTATTGTCACAAAGCGTTAGATGCCCAGAGAGGGTTCATTGCTTAGACAAGTCGCAAGTGATAGCTTGAGATTATTCTATTTTTTTCTACCTTTGTTCGATGCATAAAGAGGGATGTAAATATGATTGTCTTTGGGTTTTTTTTGTAATTTGTTACTCTATTTAAGGAGAATTTATATTTTTTGATTGGTCAAATTCCTTGCTCCACGGGGCCAAAATACATTTTTGTGCATCACTGGTAGTGATGATCTGAATGTGCTATTTGCTTGATTTTTCATCAACAGATAATGGCTTCTGTCTTCAGCTGTATACCAATTATAACTCTGCTATGCAGCCAGTTGGGTTAAAGACTTTTATGTTTATAGAAAATAATTTTAAGAGTGGATTTATTAAAAATGAACAATCAGAGAGAGAATATACTATTATATAACTCATTGTGTTTTTCCACCAGGGGACAACTTGCCTTATTTTACTAACATTAACAAAAAGGTCACAGACAGTGTCAGATTTTCATTAAATCAAAAGCAATGTCAAACAAATCTATTGACTTTTGTTTGTGTTAACCGAGCTCACATGTAGTCCAATAAAAACAACCCAGCTCATCAGGGAAGTAATAATCTCCCAAACTATTTAGTAGGAGTTCAGTTCCTCTGAATGGTTGTTAAATCCGAGTTGCACAAAAACAATGGAGGATTCACTTAGTGCTATTACAGCCTCAAGTCAAATGTTTCGCCTGTTTATCACAAAGTCACACTGACAACGTCTGGTTTTGAAACACACTGACACACACCACACACAGACAGCATACAATGGCAAACCACAATCACTCAGGTAAAGAGGCATGTGCATTCAAAGAAATGGACCTGACACACACACACACACACGAGCGCACCCACACACTCATCCCACACAATTGGAGTGTCAAAGTGTCAGTGGAGCAATTGAATAGCTGCAGCAATAACATTTAAGGCAGGGCATCAGCGTGATGCAAGACTGACACTCTTAAACTCTCCATCAACACACATGTGCAGGACAACAATTCTCTCACGGCGCTAGTCAAAACAAAGTGTACTGTTCACACACTGTGCACTAGCCAGAAAGGTAAACTCTTTATGCCCAATGTCTGTGTGTTGTGTCCACACAGAGAGCACAAAAACAACATGCTGTTCTCATGAAATCAAAAGACCCCCGAATCCAGGTGAAAGCCCTCATTTCCTATTGATTTCACCTGTTAAATCCACTTCTAACATAATGGGGAAGGAGACAGAAAGAAAGATTTACAAAAGGATTTTCAAGCCCTGAGAAGATTTGGACACTGACGGTGACTAGGCTGCCATTCGATATTGAAAAGATTTTCTTAATAGTTTTTAATTTTACCATAAAGTACAGCAGGGGTTTTCAAAATCTGAACTAAAATCCACAGATGAGTCAGGAGGACATTCAATTTGGCTTTTTAAGCCATTAGTGGCTGTAAAATGTTTATTTATTCTTTTTTTATAAAAAAAACCCCAAACATTTTGAACTCTTCTTAAATGCAAAGAATGCTTGGTTACACGTAATGTTGTGAAATCCAAGTAAACAATCTTTATCAAGCCCCAGATATTTTGAGCTGTTACTACAAAAGCAAAGAACTTGATATAAAAAAGTAGAAACTTCTGGTTTATCTGTTCAGCCCATCCATGTTCTATACCCGCTTAATCCAACTTTAGGGTCACGGTGGGGTGTGGGGGGGCTGGGCTGGGATAGCCTATCCCAGCCCTCATTGGGCAAGAGGCAGGATACACCCTGGACGGGTTAAAAACCAAACTAACTTCAGAGGGATAATTTACATGCTCTTCGTGTCTACTTTATGAAGGAAGGTGTAAATATCACATGGTGGTGAATGTTTTTGGACTGTATATGTTTATGCATTTAGCAGACACTTTTATCCAAAGCAACTTACAGGTAGGCAGATAGGATAAGGGGGTCTTGCCTAAGGAGCTCTACTGGAGGTAGTACCTTTCAAGCAGTGGAGTTGAATCCAGGTCTACCACACGAAAGGTGGCAATCATACCACTACATTATCCAGTGCCCTGGTATGTCCCCTTGTGAGCTGCACGTGTCAAACTACATGTGTGGATGCTACAATGGACGATGATAGCTTGGGCATGTCAGACGAGGGTAATGAGCGTTGGAAAAGTTTTGTACAAAGAAATTACACCAGTAAAATGGGTGTGATTAAATACTATGCTGCAGAATTTAATTGAGGTTGAAAGACCTCCAAAGTCAAACATGTTGACATATGCCTATAATTTGAATAGTTTTTACATGTTGATGCTCTAAAATCTTTAACCGGCATCTTTGACTGTGATGTACTCTGTAAAGCAGTCAAAAGTGTCAGAGCTTCATTAAAAATGGGAGTTAAGTAAATTATAGCTCAAAGTCCATTGTAGTGCTCGAAATAGTTTGCACATGTTATCACAGGATTAGATTACTTGTTTGAGTATTTCAAAGGAATAGTTTGGTTTCTTGTAAGTAGTAGTGTTACCTATAAACAATAGATTGTGACTTACATGTCCTGAGTTCGGAGAAGCAGGTATGATTGCTGGTATGAAAATAAATGTGCCTTGAATTTGGTGGATAGGTTTAGATAAAACTCATGCTTTAAATGTTACAGAACAACACAAATCTAGATTATCTTTGAAACTGTAGTCCAACATAAAAGTCACATTTTGTAAAATAAAATCAAAGATTTTGCTCTGAGAGTCTGTTTGTTTTATACAGAGGACAGGTTGATGTAATGGCTTTCAGTTCCTCACCAGAAAGGGCTTTCTAAAAGCAGTTTAAGGCCTAATCTTAGTTATTGTCCTTGCCTCTACTGATACCACTTAGCCCTACACCCCTATTTCACTTTTTGTCGGGAATCAATGAATTATGGTCATCTAACGCTTCAACCTTTGGAGTTCATTTGGATGACTAGTTGATGACTACACCTTGATCCCCCTAAAAGGGGTCCCTTACCTACCTGTAAGAATAAAAAACGAAGGTGTAGGCCCAAGGGGAGAAACCTGAATTGGGCCAAAGTTTTTGCAACATTTAGACTAGTTTAATCACTTTACATTGCTAACGACTGCTGCAATTTGCGCACTTATGAAAGGCGAACACTTGTGTTTTCATGCTGATTCTATTAACAATAAAGTCACTATTTGGTGTTCTAAACCTAGAGCTTGCCAACTGGTAAAATAATGGCCAATTAGCCTGCTTTAAAGAAACAGAACCATGCCTCTGAGAATGTCTTGTCCGTTTTACAATAAAACATGAAGTTCAGATTTAAATACAAACTCTGGAAGCATCCACAGTGTTCAATAGCTAATCTCAAGCTTTTGCTAATTATCTAATAAGTCAAAATGAAGATTCTAAGCTGACTTGAAATAAAATTTAGAATAATTTAATTTATTGCACTTGTTGTAAGTATATAATAATGTTTTACAATTCTGGGAAGAAAGTAGCCAAACCAACTTTTGGACGCTATTATGGTCAGCGTTAGAATTTCTTTCACACTACAGGTCATTGCCCTTTAGTAATTTAGTACTTAACTACCATTACCTCAGAGAAAATGCTTCCTGCAGAGCGACAGGAATAGTTTTGATCTATATCATGTTGAACATAAGTGGAGGCAATGAAGGTCGGCGTAATTAACAGTGAAGACTTTCCCTCAAGTCCTTCTCACTGTCTCTCTCATTGTCTGTCTTTCCTATCCAAGCATAACAGCATGCTCTGCAGGGCAGACCTGTCAATCACTGCGCATAAACACACAAGTTGGAGCTATGTTATATACAAACATGCACGCCTGATGGTAAGCTTGTTGCACGTGGTGAAGTCAGGGGGACACTGTTACCGCTGATGTGATGCACATATTGAGTTTTTTTTAAGATGACCCACACCTCCACTCCATGACTTTTATTGAACAAATCCTGCACTTTTTTCTTGACTGTGTTTACCCAACATTTTCATGTTCCCGGTTTGTGCAGAGTTTATAAGATATTGTTTATGCATTTATCCAAAGCCATTTACAAATGAGGATACAACAATGCAGCTAACATCAAAGATAACAATAAGCTACATAGAAGGAAATTGTGCGAGGCTTTGTTATAGATTACAAAGAAAAAGTGATTGGTTTTAACTGAATAATGAGAGCCCATTCTTTAATGATCCTTTTCTTCTTTTTTTTTACGTAAAATACCAACGTTTCAGACTTCCACCTCTTCAGATGTGTTAATGTACATTCTAATTAAGTGATTTAGTTCCTTTTTGCTTTGGACAAAGGAAACACAGGGTTTGTTTTTCTTTTTTTACAGAACATAAAGTAATCAGCAGATTAATGGTATAACTTTGTCATTTAATGCATAATATAATAATCTGAATATAACTAATAAAACTCAGAGAATACATATACACTTGCTATAAACTTTAAGAACAATTTACTAATTAAACTTGAAATATACTTCCTTTTACTAAAGTAGCACCTTAGATGCGGGACTTATTAAAGGCTGTGAATACTTCTTCTACCACTGACAAATAGAGACTTGAAGTTGTGATAATAACCAGAAAACCCAGCCCTCAAAGGGGAATTTCCGCTGGCTGTTGACACACTCGACATTCATACTTAAATTGCCCTTTTTCATCTTCGCTCAAAGAACTTATTGCACAAGTACTATGACAAGTAACTTAAAGACCACATCAGTGCCTAATGAAAGTAAGAATCATGCCAAAATCTAAAGTGTTATATTGTCATCTGTCTCATTTGAGTGTGCAGTGACCGAGCATAACTTATTGACGCAATGTTATGTTGGTGATTGAACACTAATTTGTAAAACCGATTGTCAATCATTGCTGGGTTGATGATGTGGAAGAGCATGATAGATTGTATATATTTGAGTGTTTCAAAATATCTATGGTTGTCTATGATATTCCCATGTCTGGCTTCCTGTCATATTCATCTAGTCTATGCATGTTCAGCTTTCATCAAAAATAGATCAGTTACAAATTTTTTGTAGAGCGCGGTGGCGAGCTGCTTCTGGAATGCTTCTGAAACATGCTTTGACAAGTCTGGTGTGAATACACCAGACAAGAAATTATATTCTGTTTATTACTGGATATTGATTTAAATTTATTATGACATGGCAAGTTCTGTGATCCTTGAGAAGTAGAATTTGGTGTGCATACTGATTTATTCATCATTGTTGAACAGTCAGTTCAGTTACAGTACAAGTACGCTTGTGTTGAGCTTTGTCTCGACTGGGCAATTTAACCGAAGCAAAATATGAGAATAAGGGCAGCTTTATTGGAAATCCAACTGTACTGATATAGATTTCTGTATTTACAAAAATTGCTAAAACACATAACTATGGAGCAAATGCAGAGCATCTGGGCCCTTTTCAGTCTTGCTGAGCATATATAAGCAGGAGTGATTCGAATGCCACCCTCACCAGAGAATGTGCTGCACCATAGTGGCAGCAAGTTGCAGCAGCATGGACTTTTTACACCGTATATTAAGTCATATTGACAGGCTGACAGATAAAGTCTTCTAAATGGACTAAATTTGTTTACAGGTTTAACCTGTTTCTGCCTGTGATATGGACAGTAGCTGTTCACATTTGCATTTAGCAGACTGATTCTCGACTGATTCAGACTGATACAGCGGAAAGCTACAACTGCTGACACGCTACCTATGTTGTGTAGTTTAAAGCTCACATGCGGAAGCAAGCAGATTGAGCTCAGTACATCAGACAAAATGTCAATGAGACAACTATTATGTCAAATTTAAAGCCTCATCTATTATATTGTACGTTTGTAGTCTGCGTGTCATCACATGTAAACTTAATGCACTTTGTATTGAAGGGCACAAAAAGTTTAAGAAAGCAACGGAAAATTACAAATAAGAATACTTGTTAATGTTGTTTCCTCACTTGTTATCTGTTCTGATAAAATGTCTGCTCAATGACAACATATAAATATAAATGTAGACAAGTTCCATATCTTGATCCATAGTTAGAGACAGTGTTGTGACTGTCAATCTCATGGTAGCACAGTAGAAAAAGTTGCAGTCACCGTCAAAGGTAGCAACTGTTACACTGTTGGCACAGTCCACAGCCAACAAAGGAATCCTCCCACATTCTTATATGAAATGTTTCGTGACATTCTAAAAGTTTGGCTGGGACGTGCATGACTGAAGTCTGCCGCTCACAACTTCTTAGTGAGTCATAGATCTGTCAGTACACCGCAGCAGACTGACAACCAGTGCCAAATTAATTGTACAGATCAAGTTTCTGAGTTTTATGAGGTTTTTTTTAGTCTGAAGTTTCAGATTTCACTGAATGTCAGCTTGTGGGTTGTTTTATTTTATATTTTTTATTTGTTTGTACAATGACAAAGAACGCTTTTAACATTTTAGTGTCATTAACACTAGCTCTGGTGCTAGCTCCTATCTGTTTTAATAAGTTAAAGATGCAATGGGAGTGTCCATCAATGTTTATATGTTCCTTATACCCAAAATCGATCTTCGTATTTTAGATAGCACAACATAGGTCAGGTCAGGGTCACAGTGTCATCTGAGCCAATAACAGCCTAAATTTCAGACATACACTCAGACAAATTTGGCCTCCTTTAAAACAGCTATGGATTTAACTAATGTGTTTGAAGCTTTTTTTTCTAGTTTTTTAGAAAGATTCTTGAGGCAATATTAAAGTGACCAAATATACTAAGAGCAAGAAACGTACTTTTAAATATTTTGATACAATAAAGCAAAGAAACATGTCCTGTGAATGCTGTTTTTTTAACAGATGTGTTTGAACCTGATTTTTGTTTTTTTAAATCATAGTATGACTGTCAAAATTGAACGTTGTTGTCCAAACACATGGAGGTTCTTAGTCAGCTGTATTTCGACATCCTGAGATGCTGTTTTGAACAACATATGAACTTATGACAGCTTATGGCTGGTGGCTGTGACACCTGTGGGTTTTCAGATATCAAAACACAGTCATTTTAAAGGTGAATCTTGGACATGACTGCCTCGTTTATGTTTGATGTGATGAGGCTTGTCTGTAGTTTTTGTCTTTTATCGCTGCAGCTGTTTTCACCCAACCTGAATCACAATGAAAGCCCATCACATGACACTCATCGTACTTACAGAAATACTAAGAGACATCACCACTCTCTCTAAGCTTTTGAAATGCTGTTTTACATCTGGAGCTTCCAGTTTGGCTGCTCATCAGCACGGCTGTTCTTTTGTGATCATTGTTCCTAAAGCAAGAATTACCCATATGATCACCTTCAATGGTATTTAAGAGCAACGAAATAGACATTTCTTCTACTTTAACGTTTTTTTTAGTAACATTCAATATGCAGGTATATCATCATTACATTAAGCAGTGATTGAGGCTCTGTGAGGTTTGTTCTCATTTGGAAAGGATATGTGGAACAAATTTACGAGGCTGTGAGGCCTCGTAAATTAAAAACTTATATAAGTTTCAGTGTCCAAAATGAAAAGCCCACAATATAGAAAAAAAATGTAAGTAATATTGGTTACTTACAAATGGTCTAACTCCTTTTCAAACCTTGTAAAATGCTATACAAAAGTTTGGTAGAATTTCCTTTCACTGAATAATTCAGTATGCAAAAGATGATCTGATTTTTAAGGCATACAATTAAAGATTAATTCTTATTTCCAGTTTTTACAGTTCTAAAAAAGTTAAACAGATAAAAAAAGTTTGGACAACCTGCATGGGCAGTACTTAACTAACTGTACTAGCTGATATTCAAATGTGAAATGTGCTTTCACCTCATCTGCACCCTCTTTTTTGCAAGCATATCATTGCTCACTGCAAACAAAATGTTCTATTCCAGCTCATGGGACATTTTTCCTCAAAATACGCCAGGTTCACTTAACAACTCACAGCGATAGAAACACTGACTGAACTTGTTCCCCAAACCTTTGCATGGCACTGAGTTTAAAAGTTTCAGAGGACTATGTTTACTTACATTTCTGTCAGTTATATTTTCAGAGTTGAATCAGTAATATTTCACAGTTTCAGTGACACACGTGTGTTATTGATCATGGACATTGTTTTGTTTAGTTTAGAAAGCATGGTCAATTTTAAATACGGAACAGTTGAGATTCAGTTTAAATATCAGTTCTTGCATAAGGGCTGAACACAGTTCTAGTAAAAAAACACTACATCCTGCAGTGACAGGCAGAAAGAACAATACATCCAACCCACATTTTTTTTAACACCTTAAGTTTCGAAATAAGCATAAACTTTGATCTACAAATTGGTTTGTTAACTTCATGGCCCATTATTGGCTTGATGAGCGAGTTTTCCAGAAATCTAATACTAAAACTGAGAAAGAAAAACTTGTAAAAATCTTTTAAAAGAACCAAAGGACTAACAAGTGTCTTCCCCTTTTGGCACTCACCTCAACATGCCTGGTGTCAAACTTTCCCTATAATTTCCTGCAAACCTATGTCTGCATATATGCATCTTTCACCCTTAGAAAAGTTCCAGACTGCTTTAATTGACTTGTCTAACTGATGGGCTGTCATGCCCATTCTCGTAACAGCCACATCCTCAATTCATCCACCAGAGGATAATGGCCAGCTGGAAAGGTGCCTTTAGGTACCTCCGAGCCCTTTCCTTCCTGCTACCTTGGCCTGATTAAAACAGTTGTGGGCGAACACGTAGGGTACTTGACCCAAACGGCCTATCGTAGCAAATTGCTTTTGTTAGGCGCACCTAGTGTTATGTCTGGCCTGCCTATCTGCCCATGTCTAGAGGGGATTTGAGATGCATATACATGAGCAGTGCAGGTTGGGAGGGGAGTCAGGTGGAGTTCTCAAGGCCAATTTAGGTCTGCTGGGAGAAGTGAGGAGGACAAAGAAGAATAGAGAGGAGGGCAGGAGGCGAACCTAATAGAGCCTCCTGCTAACAAGCCCCATCTCTGGGCTTTAAGTCTGATGTCACCCCATCTTCTGCTCCTCTTCCAGCATCACTTAAGGTTTGCCTCTGCATAATGTCCCATGCTCATTTTGTTCCGCTGCGATGCTGCCTTCTTGCCTTTTACACCAATTTAGTTGGGCAGCAGTGAGTTAAAGACTACTTTTTTTTCTGCCTCATTTGTGGAGGCAGAGAATGGGACAGGTTCTGCTGTTTGTTTGCATGTTTGTGTGTGCTTTGTCTGCCTGTTTCTGTCAGACAGGTGCTTTGTTAAGCTGCTGCCAATCATTGTCTGGTTGTCTTCCTCTCTCAAGGGGTTGAGTTTTTCCTTTCCACACACCGTAAGTTTATAAGGGTAACCGAAAAGCAGCAGACAGGTTCAGGGTTTGCTTTTCTTTTTGGTATTTCTCATGCGTCCCACGCTCCAGACAGTCAGAGTTCATTAAGGTGGAGTTCCTCATAGCAGTGCTTCGGGGCATGTAGGTAACAGGTCAAAAAGTTTCCCCTAGGCAGCACCTGCCCATTTAAGTTGCAAAGAGAAAGCTTTCAAGTAGATTTTCTTTCATTAGTTTGATGGAAGCAAAGTCTTGTACTACATGTAAAATATTTTATGTAAACAATAGAGAGGCATACTGTCGTATTTTAGTTTTATAACAGCCTAGTCTTTTATTTAAACCCCATTGTTTCAAGCACCAAATCATCTTTTTTTGCTTAAATTAACTGAATTTTACTGTTCAGCCAGTGAGCTGTAGCCATACATTTAGTAAAATCTTTAAAGTCAATTGCAGCTATCTTTATGTGAATCACTTTCTTTGTCATCTCTTTGTAACAGGCACAGCAGATGTTTTGTGCCTCCACCCATAGGCGTAGGAACTGGGGGGCATTTGTCTCATCCAAAAATTATTTTATATCTGTCAGGTTTCCGATATGTGTCCCCCCCAATGTTAAACTCCTTCCTATGCTCTGACCTCCACTTCATCATTTATTTTATTGATGAACCATAAGTCAGAAGGATTAAATCAAATTCAATTCCTCAAAATAATTGGGAAACAGTGTGAAATGTAAAAGGATACATAAATATATCAAAAGCTGAAACAGAGAAAATGATTCAAATTAATTAAGAAAACAAAATAAAATGTAACTACACTTAAACAAACAACAAAAAAAGAGGAAGAGGCCTATTTACTTCTATGTTGTGCCATCTCTAATTCAAACAAAACTGTATGTTGCTCTGAAACATGTTAATTTTGTTCAGCATTATTGGTGTGTTTATAGTTCTCCATGCAATGTGCACCAATGTACTCCCCAAACATAATGGATGCAAGATTCTGAACTTTGTACTGATAACAAGCCAGATGGTTCCTCTTGTCCCTAGCTCGGTGTGCATGGCCTCCAAGAAGAATTTGAAATCTCGATTTTTAGATCACAGGACAGTTTTTCCACTTTACCTCCATTTATTTTATACCCTTTTTTCCCACCTATAGTAACACGATGAGACGGATATTCTAAAAATGGGTACATGTGCTAAAAAAAGCACATGAAATCCTTTCGCACTGCCAGCAATAACGTGTTTACCTCAGTGCTCTAAGGGCTACAATCAGTCACTACGACAAAATGCAGGGGTGACTACACCATATCCCACAGGCTGTGTTGGTAATCTGCTCAGAATCACACTTCTCTCAGATGATTAGGCTAGTTTATTATTTTCAAAGGGACGACAGACGTCAGCCTCACTAGAGTGAAGCCAGCTGACAGTAAAACTGATTAATCTCATCTCTTTTTGTCTTCTATATGAGACATCACGATATAAATGTAAATGTTCTCAAATCTGTAAAGAAAAAGTGAGCTGTGCCCATTCTCATAGTTCAGACCACAGCATCCTCTGTGAAAATGATGGCGCACCCATCAGTGTTGTGTTGACGTCGAGCTGCCACTGCTGTAGAGGCATTTGATGTATGACTGAATGCTGATTAAACACTTTCACATTGTGATCTAAAGCAGGATGTTAGTGGGTGTTTGTGGGCTTTTGTCTAGTGAAAAAATGGGCTATAGATGAACATAGGGGCTGAGAATACAGCAGAACCTTTAATTCTTGTTTGTAAAAGTTTTCTTCCCTGTATGGTAGTTCTATATATTATTTTTAGCTGTAAGGAATTATGGTAACTGAATTTGGTTTTAGACATTTTCTGGAGTCCAAAGTCAAGATCAAAAAGAATCGTGTATGTTTTTTATGTATTGCCAACTGAAGGCCTGAAGATCACAAACATTTTGTCTTGTTTAATAGAAATGTGTCCAGGTTCCCTGAATCTTTTAATGCATTTTTGTTCCGCAGGTGATGAAAAACCAATATTATTTGTATTTCTGTTTCGAGGATCATCGTTTCTTATATTGCTGAAATATTCCCCATTTGTTCTTCCTAACTTTCAATGAAACAAGGTTGTATTTTGAGATTAAAGTATCCTTCAGTGTGATAGTTGCATCCAAACTGAATTGATTTGATATCTTGTAACTATGTTGGAGCCAAATTTTCTGCATACCTCTTGGGTAGATATTTCTTACATTCACAAAGAAATCTTTCTTTGGAAGCACTGTATAATCTTAAAAAAAACAACCAAAAACTGTGAATTAACTAAGTTGTTCAGATTCTTGCTCTCACAACTTTAATTATCGGTACAAGCTACATTGGCTAATTAGAGTTAATTGGACTTAATATTTCAGGCTTAACTAAAGTGACGCATTGACCAACATCACCTGGCTACCATGATAAAAAAAAATGGCAAAAAAATGTATATGAAAATTCCCTTTGACCCCAGGAAAACCTTCTGTATGTGAACAGCCACTTAAATTGAGTTGTGTTACCACTTTATCATTCAAGAGACGCTCTGTGAGATGTGGTGGGTTAAACTGAGAGCTTGTCTCCTTGTCAATCAAAGCAAAACAAGATGAACATCTCTGTCAAAAATCAGCCCCCACTCTCACCTCCCTTCTCATTTTGATGTCTGTGTTAAACGAGGCCTTTGTCAAATCCTCCCTCTGCAGGCTTAGAGTAGCTACCTGGGGAAATCACAACTGTCTGGATGTGTGATCGTGTATGCATGTGTCATACATATCCATGATGCCACTGCCTCTCAGCCAGCATGTAAGATGGGCATGTGCATGTGTATGTTTGTGGCATCCGGTGTGCTAAGGTTTACTGACTCCTGGGGGTAATTGACAGACTCAGACCCCCTCGTTCATGGTGGTCTCAGGGGGGGCAGTTAGGCTGCCTGTGCTCGTAGCTGCACACCTCCACTCATGGAGAATGCATAAAGCGATCTCTTGTGTATCTGTGGATTAGATGTGACATAGAGGGTGAGGGGCCAAACAAGGCCAACGCAGGTGAGGCTATTCACCATGCTTTACATGTGTATTTGTGTACTGCAATAAATAGTAAAAGTAATGACTGGAATTGTCTGGACAATTTAGTGACTCACTGACATGACTTGAAACTCGGATTAGTTCAAACGCTCTACGGATTTTGATGTGATCTCTTTGCTGAAATTGAGAAAACAATAATCAATTGGTCTTGAATTCACTTTTAAAAATATTTGAACTCCATAAGTTTCTTAACTCGGGTGAGTGTTGAGTGTCAACTTACTCCCAGGTATAGAGCTTTTGGCTGTAGTGTTGGCGATATGAGCAGAAATGCTGTCATTGTAATTACTACCAAAAATGCAACTCAAACTTAAAGAAAGAGATAACCGTGTCTATCCCTGCACGCTGCTTGTCTCTGCTGGTATTATTCCAATGATGCTTCTCTCCCACACACAGTCAGACATGACCCAACCTGTGGCAGCACTGACCTGGTGGTTCTCTGACTGTGGTGGCAGCATTAACAAACACTACCTCTCATCCAGAACATCAAACACAGCACGGTCTTCAAGAAGAATCGTGACAGTACTGAACACTTGTGCCTTCTTAGAAGTGTTTCTTCTCTGTGTTGTCTAAAAAGTACAACCTCCCTGCCAGCGGCATTTTAGGGTGAATTTTTTCCTCTGGAACTCTGTTTAGCTCCTGGTTCCTGCAGTGGAAAAGGAGGGGGCTCAGGAAAGGACCTCCTGATACACCCTGGTTTCTCAAATAGGTTCCTGTGGTTAAAATGCAGCCAAAGACTTCTTGTTTAAGCCTGAGCTTGGAGTCTACTGCAAGTGTTGAAAGTTATTTTCTGTCCACGTGCACCACAAATTACTTAAGCAGTATCACAACAAATTGATGGGTTAAATGCATTTCCATCCAACTCACCCTCTAATGACTATCCACACCCTTTAGACCTGATAGCGCACCTCTCATGCGGAGAGCAACTTGGGTGGTTTGTCTTTTGGTATAATCTTGTGCAAATGGATGTTACCCAGCTGCTGTTTTGAGCAGTTCTTACATATTTTGTATTTTGCAACAATGTTGAGAGATACCAGGGGCTAGGTGCATAAATGATACTCACACACAAAACCATACCTCTTAACTACACAAAAAACTGATATTTACGAAGGAAGAATGTGCACACCTCACGTTTTCTTGTTCCATGCATGCACACATTTTTTAGGGCACCTTAAGTCAGATATGGTGAGGGGCAAATGAAAAAAGAGGCCACGGAATTTAGAATAAAATCAAACAGTGATAGTTAGCGTGATAGTGATTTTTATCCGATTGTGTTTCGCATCTTTATTTATTGATTATTTACATACTTATTTAATTTCTAATGCAATAAATGAATAAATACAGCATGTGTGTCAGCAAAGCTTTATTACAAGATAATGTGAATTTGACATTGAGAAGAAAACAAGTGAGATTGCTTTAATTTTCTGTCACAAGGTGATAGTTGACAACATTTTAGTAGGACTGCTCTTCTTGAGCTGTGTGAGGAACTGTATATGCCGTTGTTCTGATGCTGTCTGTGTGTGAGCTGATGTACTTTTGTTCCACTTGGTTATGATATGAGCTTTCTTTTTTTTTTCTATTTTTATTTTTTTATCTCTGCAGTGTCTGAACTTTCAGTGCACATCTCTTCTGTTACTTTTCTACGTTGCCATTGCTTTTGTTGTCATGTCTATTCCGTTGTGGTGCAAACAATGCTTTTATATAACAAATTAGGGGAGGGACCACATCCATTAATGGATAAAGAAGGGAGTGGAAATCTGGCTCATGTACATTCACATCATTTCACAATGATTGAGATTTATAGTCGAGAATCATGCGTAACTTTCTAAATCCAATGAAAAAATGTGTATGTACATGTTTGCCTTTTTGCATACGCAGCTTTTCTCATGAAACTACATAGTTTTATTCATCTGACCCCAAGTATTAAAATGTAACACTCAAAAATGACGTTCATTATGACCCTGGTGGCTTTCCATATTCATTTTTCTGTCGCGGTTATCATTTTTATGATAACAGCATTCTCAGTTATGGTTGCTCATCTTCCATTTGTACCTTTAACTAAAGGGATCACAATCCACACTGTAATTTAAATAGGTACTTCTGCTGTCCATGCTCCACCATGTTTCTTAAAATTCTGTTGGAATATCAAACTGAATGAATAAAAGAATAGTCGGTTTATCAGAAATTCTGATTTTTGTATATTACCCTGAACGAGTTCAATATAGGTAATATGCATTTCCTTTGTTGTTTGTAACCTTATTGATATATGGTCATATTACACATCCATGTCTGCCATGCCAATGCCCTGTGCAGGCATTGACATGATGATATATAAATGTGAGGTTTTATGGTTGACAGTTTACATTAAATATTAAATCACATTTGATCTAACATTAGTCAGGTAAGAAAAACTTCCTCATCCTCTCCTTTCCCTGACCAGACCTCCCACAGCTCTTTACTACCTTAGAACATGATTATAAATATGACCAAATATGACACATAATGCAATTCACAGATAATCAAAACAACAACTGTGCAGACAAAACCTCACCTTACTAACTGACAGAGCAGGAGAGCAGTGAATCATCAGCACTGTTATCAAAAGGATACATCTCACACTTCACTGGGCTCCACACCTGCTATGAAACGGTACTATTTAATTGTATGAAATGCAGCATGTTGTCAGTGACGTTAACCAGGCAGGCGAGATCACACAGGATATGTTTATTTTTTCTGTCTGATCCTGGCAGTCATGCCTGGCTTTACCTAAACTCTTCAAGCAGAACGTGGCCTCATTAGCTGGTTGTGATAAATTGATGATGATCTGACAGTGTGTGGATCAACAGAACTGTCTAAGAGGAGATTTTGTGGTAGCTGAAGGTTTTTGGTTTGTCTGGGCTTTTATCATACCGTCTTTGGCAACTGAAACAAGGTCTCAGTTTGCTTTACTCAGGTGTGACAGCGCAGATAATCTCCATTAAGCCTTGCAGCGCTGCAGCGCTCAGAACACTATCTAAACACCGACAGAAGCAGCTTTGGAGTTATGATTCCCACTTCTGTTGCAAGCACAGGAGCTTAAAGTGGTGTAATGAACTTTGGATTAAAACTCCTCAACATGCCTCTTTACTTCTAATTTGATATCTATTAAACAAAATTACAAGTTCATGCAGTCTGGTTAGAAATGTTTGAGATACATTATCTACTTAAAATTCTGCTTCTATAGCTGATTCTACATCTGCCCTTCTTGAAAAACAAAGAGAAAGGTCAGCTAGCTTAACACAGGTATGATTTTGGTTGATTGATAAAGATCTTCCTAAACTTCCTGACAGGTAGGGCTACCCTGTACAACCACTGGTTTTCTGTTTGGGCTTGGCTTAACTTTGCACTTTTTATGACGTAAACGAAGACATAATCTCTCCCTGCTCTGCATGTCATTAATCTTCATCATTTGGTTTTAGACTGTGACACTAATGACACATGTTGTGGTGGATTCTGTCAAAGGCCACACACTGGCAAACTCTAAGGTGTGGCTGCCTGGTGTGGTCACCTCCTCTGCAGATGCTGGTTTGGTTCACATGTTGGCAAATTGGGTAGTCTGACTCATAGTTTGGCTCCATCATATGTCAAATTTGCAAGAAGTTTAGCTATGGATAGTTGTCCTGTTTTCATAAACATACATGCATTGGAGAGCTGGTTGCCCTTTACAAGCTGCAAGTATGAGAAAGAAACAAACTGCAGTCAGGTTAAAAATTTTGCTTTTATTCCAAAGAGTGGGTGGGTGAGTGAGTAAAGATAAATGGCTTTATTCAATGTGAACCTTTGTAAAATAGCTACTGGTGTGTCTGGCAAACTCATGAAGATTCCTCAATTTAGAGGTTGTGTGTGGGCTGCCGGGAATATCAGATGTGAATAAAACCATTGTCCAGTGCAGGAGGGGAGATCCTAATGTTTGGAAACCTTAGAAGGCTTTATTTTGCTTCTAAAATTAGCTACATTTGCAGTGTACTATATATGATTTGAACTTATGCTTACTGTGAAATGGTTAAGGTGACAAATTAAGGTTGTCCTTTTGCAACCCATAATGTCTGTTGGACTAATTATGATACCACCTCCCCTGCCACATCAGCAGTTACCTGAAATAAAAATGGAACCATAACCAATTCTTATAATCAGAAAAAGTATTTAAATTGTGAATAACTTGACACTTTTTAATTAATGGTGCGTTTCCTGTGACGCAAAATTAAAATGGAAGAGGAAAATCCCTGCATTCCTTTACAAACACAAACTGTTTTTATTTTACACACAGTATAGGTTTGTTTAGAATATTTACACACTTTAAAATTCCGCCTGCCATCTTTTATCGTTTTTGTGACTACTAGTGTTTAAAAAGCATTTGGCCACACAACTTGATTTGTAGATCAGAACAGCAAATGGATTGCAGGTTGTGCATGTTGTGATGTGCAGATCTCTCACTTGGCCCACCTTGATTACCAACGTAAATCATATTTAGTTGTGTTGTTTGGTTTGTAGGTTGTGCTGCAACACCATGTATCTCCTTTCAGTCATCGTCTCAAGACTGAGAACTTCAAAAGACGAGTGGCACCCGGTGAGGTGAATCACAAAGCCAAACAAAAAACAATACATAATACATAAAGACAAAAAATAATAATACAAAAAGTTTGTCATTTGTAATATATGTCTACACACACACACAGAAGACACACAAGCATCCAGATAATGGTTTATGGTCTGGATGTGTGTTGGCTTGTTTATCCCATCCTCCTGTAGACAGAGAGAATGAGATGAGGAAGAGAGTGCGAGATGGATGTTGTTTAAAAACTGTAATACTCTGCTTGGTTATGAGGTATGTGGCTCTGCTGTGTGTTATAGCTTGAGCTGAAACAAACTATGGCAGCTTCATTAACATTGACCACAAAAGTCTTTTAATTTGAGCAGTTAAGTTGTTTTTTAAGAACTTTATTTGCATGGCTGTTTATTTAGATTTTATGCCTGTAAAATATTGTAACTGAATTGGAGAATGAAAGCAAGAATTGACTGAAACTACACACTCTAAAAAATCTAAAACATTAAATTTAAAAAGTTTCTTCAGAAACAAAACACAAAAGGAGGAAAATTTAAACAACCACAGTAACAGATAATGAACATAGAAACCTTTTGAAAAGAATAAAGTGCTTTTATATGTATAACCGCCCATATGAAAAACAACAACACAGCAACCAAAAGCAAAGTTTTTATGAAATATGTCAACAAACAAAGGGGGGAAAAAACAACACAAAATGGACCGTTTCTGAAAAAACATCAACATTTTGGAAAACAAACAAACAGAAAACAAAAAAATTCAGAAAGCACAAGCTGAAAGAAAGAAAGGAAATACACACACACACACACACACTCACACAAATACGTATATATATGTATATACAGTATATACATATATATATGTATATATAGTTTGTATACCTTATCCTTAGATTAAAGGGAAACATGTTGTTGGGGAAGGGGGGGGGTCATTGATTATCAACAGTGAGATACAAAACATCAAATGTACAAGTTTGAACAGCACAATATGGATTACTAAAGGAATGTCGTATCTATTGCCAGTTTATTTGGCGGTGTATGTTTCCATTTATCAGCACTTTTTTAAGCTTAGAATTTTTTTAAATTTTTAGTCTGTTGACTGATTGAAATAATTGAACGTATTGTTTGCTGATCTGCTGTCTGTCTTGACACTTTTTATACTGTAACACAGGTGTTCCTCAGCAAAAGAGAAAACAAACTCACAATCAGGTATGACTAAGACACATTCTGGTAAGCCTGACTTTCATGGATCATCAGCAGCCTCTTTAGTTGATCCAACATCAGTCATGAAGTTCATGGGTGGGTTGCTGTCAATCGCCACTGTGTAGCTTTACCTGCTCCCATTAGCACAAAAGAGGAGCAAATGTATTTACTGCAGCCCTGGAAAGCTTCATGTGAGATGGGGAATTGTGGTTGGTTTCAGATGGGGTATTTAGACATTTCAATTTAATTTTAAAAAAAACAACACGACCATCCTCTTTATAACATCATGTTGGAATGAGTATGATGAGTGTGAGGCTTCTTCAGCTCCATTACATGACAGAACGATACAGGAGGTCCTTTCTGCCAGCAGCAATAACTGTTTATAATGAAAGCTTATAATGATTGCTTTAAAAAAAAGAATCTGCAGTGATGTAATGTCCCTTTGGAATGAATAATATAATTTTACATTTCATTTTGATTCAGTCTAATTTTGAATTTGATTTAATTTTCATTTCAATCAAAGCAAAATAAACTAAATAAACATTTTATCAAACAAGTGGCATTAGTTTTTGGCAATTTATGACCTTATCAGGTAAAAAGTTTAATACGGGGTTCAATGCAATTTCAGAAGCACATAGCATGCAAAATGAAAACATCTCCAATCAATCAAGGCAATCAGACCATCATAACATTGGCGGGGAAAACATTTGAAGAACAGTGACACCATGAAACCATCTTCAAATGATGCTGTCAAACAATGACGAGTTCCTGTAACAACAAAGTCTGCATTTGTAATTTTTTCACTCACTACATAAATAAAACTCAAATTTTTATCAGATTAAGAAATTGTTAATCGTCCAGGTTAGCAGTACCTGAAAATACAAGAAATATAATGAAACTGTTGGTGCATTTTGTGTTATATAAGTCTGTTTATATGCTTGGTTGCACCACTGTTGTTGCTGAGCAAATCATTCACCCATTAATCTTAGCATTCTCAATCAAGTGTTTGTTCAGACAGAATACAGGATGAAGGCATGTGTACAGTCGTCTGGGTGTTATTTCCTGTCCTTTTGTGTGTTGTCATACAGCGACATGGTGGGAACGTCGCAAACCCTCTCCTGTCTTTTCACAGGACTGTTTGTCTGTGTGTGTCTGCTTTGGTTTCTCACACAAACTAGTATCTGCTTGCCTTACAGCTACATCTAAGGTTAGGAGCGTGTGTTGTGAAATTTGTGCTCTGTGTATGTGTGTGTGGTACGAGGTTTCTCAGCGTCAATCAAGTTTAAATCCAAAGATTAAAGGAAGGGGATGCCCTTCCCTGCCTTTTAATTATCATGTTTGTGGTGAGAGAGTCAGGAAACCCTGATGCAAATGTAGCGTACAGTATTACTGTTCCGCTTACCTAGACAGGTAGACAATACAGTCTACCTGTCTAACTAGGAGCTGTTTTATGCTTAATTAGTCTTTGCACAGCAGGGAGCCAGGGAGAGGTGGCAGAGCTGAAGTGAAGACACAAGATTATAAGAAATGCTGGCGACTTTTTAGTGTCATGGTACCACAGAAACAAATTAAAAAGTAGAAACAAAATGAGCTAAAGATGAAGAAGGTGGTCACCACGGTAACAAAGGTGTAACATATATTGTTTAAGGTAGAAGGGAGAGGCTGGAAGCAGACAGGTTAATCCTCGCCAGGCAACCAATTACAGCTTTCCATCTCCCAACCTTCCTCCCCCGTATATTCTCATTGACTCACCCTCCACTCCCCTTTACCTGACATTTATCCTCCTTCATTTTCTCTAACAGTGCTGCCCAGTAGGCACGGGAATTATGTCTATACTGGATGACTCTGCAACTCATGATTTATGATCTTTTTGTGGCAAGGTGGACAGTGTGGTGAAAGAGTGTGAATCATGCATTAACAGCAACTGTAGTCTTTCCTCACCTAAACAGAATTCAGCTGCCACACAGATACTATCTAAAGGCCTTTAATAATGTTTCCAATGGGTTAAAAAAAAAAGAAGAAAAAACTGCCATTGAAGACAGAGCTGCACACCTTTAAGCTGGTCATATTTTGATCCATCAATCCACCTCAAAGTAGTCCCTATATGATCTGTCAAACTAGAACAACAATCCACCATCTTAAGGTGGAAGATCTAGCCCCTGCAATGCACAGGGCTTTCAATTGTGGGTCGCGCATTCGATACTGGGATACCAGCTGTTTAGCTTCCTCTCTTTTCTGTTTGTTAAACTTGATGTTTCCTCATCTCTAAAATGTTTGTTTGGGTTAGGTAACACATTTCCTGGTTAAATAGTAAAACTACATGGTTTGGGTAATAAATCATAGCTAATTTGTACAGGTCACAAAGATCATTGTTATGACTATACTACATTCAAGTACTGGATCCATCCCAGTATCCACAATGATCCTAATTTTATTTGGACCTAATCTGACATGTACACGTAAATCCCGTAATCTAACATGTAAAAGCAAGCTACACAGTCACTTGATTTTTATTCTAACAACTGTCTTACAGTCCTACACAAAACTTATGACTTAAGAGAGCTGTTGCAGGACTTTGCAAAGGAGTTCTGTTTTTCACTACTTCTCCTGAGACACATCAGCTGAAAGCCCAGTCTGCGACTGTGATGTGCATGGTCTGTGGTTTGAATGATTACACATCAGTACATCCTCAATTATGGTCAGATGCCCCAAGATGCATGTTTGTGCCATAATTTTGTTCTCTAACAAGACAATAAGCTGGTCCCTGACCAATCATAGCTTAGCATCTTTCATAACCTGCATGATGTGATGAAACTAGAATGCTTTTAAAAAAACTGGTTAAAGAAGTCTCTTTGTGACACTGGCTTAAAAAGAGGATAATGACTGAATGAGGGCGACTGCATGGTTACCTTCAACTACGTTGAACTCTTGCCAGCAGCAATATCAATGGTCTATAATATATTATTACACATTAAACAAATTGTACAAGAGCAATCACTTAGTGCCACTGATGTTATATTTATTTTTAAGGTGTAATAGAGTGAACTTATTCTTCACTGTGCCCTAATATCACATAGGACTAACTTCAGGTCAGCTGCTTAAAAGAGTAAAACAAAGTGGGGCAGAGGAGGCGATGTTCAGGAGAAGACAAGATGGTTTGAGACTTTGATCTGTGAGGGATTAGAATTCTATCTAATCCTTTAATGGGTTGATGCTGAGTCGCATGGACTGTCAACACACTAAAAACCATCTGTCACGCTCAGAGTGGGTTTTGAAACCAGGTACAGTATGAACCAAATTATGTTTAACTATGTTTATAATTAGATAAAAGCTAAATAATAGATATATTACCAACCCTCAGCTCAGTATTTTTAGACTAATTTGAAAGTTAAATTTTTTTTCATATTGAGTTGCTGCTTGTCCTTCATGATATCATATCACAACACATAGATTTTTCTGTTGTAGTTAATTATTTCTAATCACATTGCTGAAGCAAGTTTTTTTCCATCTGAGTCATACATATATGTATTTCACCCAACTTTTATTTGAACAAAAGTCTTTATTCTGTCAGTCCTCATGAAGTGCAACCAAAAACAGGCACAAACCCCAAATGCAGCTGTCATTTACTGTGGCAGCAGTCCCTCAGACACCAGTTGTTTCACTTGGAGTTTTATTGTGTACTACTGTCATGGCAGTTTGTGAAATAGTTGCAAAATAGCAATTTATTCATAAAGTAAATTTAGTGAACCAAAAGTTGTTAGTATCAAATTGAATTTTATAACTTTCCATTTCTGTCCCGTCATTCAGTTTCTGCATCATTAACAACGCGAAACACAATTCTGATCTCATAACATGTCACTTCTAAGGACATTTTGTGTGCAGTTTCAGTGGATTTGAGGTTTTTTGTTTAACATTTCTCACTGTTTTGCCCCATTGTTAAAAGATAAGCCTAAATTACCAACACTGATAAGATAAACATCTCAGTTGAGGCATTTGTCCTTTACCTGTTGGAACGGTGGTCAAACATCAACTACAGAGACTGAGGTTCAAGGATCTTTTGAGTCCTTTGTTAGACCCTTATAGTTTTGTTTTTTTTTTCCTTTTTCAGTGTTATTTGGTTTTGGTTAAGGCACCAAAGTTACTTGCTTAGCTTTACACAAATATCATGGGTTCCTGTGTGCAGCAACTCTGTTAGTGTAGAAACATGTGAAATCTGGATTATTCAATATTTCTATTAGAGTTTGCACTCTATCTGTGGACAAGATTTGTGGGTCTTCTGCAGACTGTCATGGTGCACTCTTGTATTTCTACAGTGGGTCTACAGTTCAGTTTATTGTCATAATACAAAGAAGAGCCTATTTAACGAAACTGTAATGGTTATCAAGGCAGCATTGAAGGAATGATAAAAAGATAATAAAAAAAAGCAATAACTTAACATAAAAACATAGGACAAGATAAGAAAAGTGCTATATCTATGGACATAAATAAAGTGGCTGTGCATGAAGTGTCAGTGCATTTAAAGTCTAAATAGGAAAGTGCTTAGAAATTGATGTTAGAGTTCAGTAGAGTTATTGTCCTTGGAAAAAAACTGTTCCTGAATCTTGATGTTTGTGTCTGGAGGCTACGGTATCATTTTGTACTTGGTAGGAGCTGGAACAGTGGATAGCAGGGATGAGTGGGGTTGCAGGTGATGTTATGCGCACGCCACATGCTGTGTTTATGATTAATTTGTTTGATAGCAGATAGTGGTAGTTGTACACCAATGGTGTATTAAGCAGCTCTTACTACTTGCTGTCAGGCCATTTGGTCAGCAACAGTGCAGTTGCCATACCACACTGTAATGTAAGATGTTATTTTGCTTTCCACAGCACAGCAGTAGAAGTTGGTGAGATGTTGATATGACAGCTGGGCTCTTTTCAACCTCCTCAGAAGGTGTAGGAGTTTTTTGGGCCTTTTTAATCAGAGAGGAGGCGTTTCAGGTTCTCATGGATGTCAACACCAAGGAAGGTGAAACTTTGTCTTGTGCTCAACTTCGGCACGGTTGATGAAGATGGGGTTATGTCTGGACTTATTTGACTTCCTGTAGTCCACTATGAGCTCTTTGGTCTTTTTGACATTGAGGTCCAAGTTGTTGTCAGAGCCCCATGTCACCAGATCTTGAATCTCCTTTCTATATGCATTTGAGTCGTTGCCACATATCTGACAAAACACTGTAGAGTTATCTATAAAGCTGCTGCTGATGATGATGTTGGATCTGTCGTATGAAGGCGTTGACTACTATCTTGAGACTTAGTGTCATCATGTCATCATATGAACATAATCACAAATTTACTTATAATCAGAAGTGCAACTAAGGTTGTATCACAATAATTAGCCCTAGATGTTGCTTCTTTTGTTGTAAATTTACAACATTTTGTGGCCTGGACTTACGTAGGTGTTACGGGTTTTCTCATGTGATTCAACATTATTTTACTACATTATTGATTGAAATAATGTAATGGCTGTAAATTTATAGGGAGAGATGTAGAAAAGTAGAAAATGACTGTTGAAAACATTGTGAATGGTGAAAAGCCAGTGATCTTTTGCAAGCTACTCCTCAAAGGTAAATATTTAGTGCCTACTGCCATTCCCTCCAGCATTGAAAAAGAATTTCATTACACAGGAGCACACATGGAGACATAGCATGTTGCTGTACTGATGAATCAAAACTTAAATTGTTTCTGTATAGAGAATAGAGAGTAAGGAAAACAGTCATTTTACCACTTATGAGCCTTTCTTTGTTAAACTGCAACATTTTGCATCAGGTACAAATTTAGCTATTTCATGATCTGTCATGAGTCCCAACGTTCAAATGGAGCCTGATACAGTTGGCTACAATCTGAAGCTCCACCACTAGATGTTGCTAAATCCTTCACACTGCTACTTTAAAATGCACTCTTTGAAAATGCTTACCCTGCATGTTTAAAATTTACACCAAATAATTGATATCATGGTATGGTGCCAAGGAGGTGGTTTTATATTTTACAAATCATTTCTCTGTATTGTATACTAATAACAGTTTTAGCCATCTTTATACTGACCGGTCAAGGGATTTTCCTTTGTGTTTGTAAATGGTAAAATGGACTTATATACCGTTTTTCTAGTCTTGTTGACCATACAAGGCGCTTTTACACTACTCGCTCACATTCACCCATTAACTCACATACGTCTTAGTGTACACAGTGTTACACTCTCCCCAGTGTTTTTTGTCTTTATCACACACATTTACACACTGATGAGAGGCAACATGAGGTTCAGTGTCTTGCCCAAGGATACCTTGACTTGTGGCCCGGGGAAGCCGCTAACTGAACTGCCACCTTCCGAATTGGCAGACAACGGCTATTCCTCCTGAGCTACAGTCATGCCAATAAACAAAAAAATTTAAGAAATTAGTTGAAAATGGATCCAGTAAATCTAACAAACATGTTTGATGAGAATTCAGAAGAACATTTCTCATTGAGGGACTAGCTGGCTTCAGGGCCCCAATTAAACCCTTAATTTAAACCCTGGGCAAGAAAAAGATGACCCACAAAGATTCTTGCTCTTTTTTTCTTTTTGTGTGACAGAGTAGTTGTGGGCTTTGTGGAGGAGGGATGAAGGTAGGTGTGTCTGTCGCTCTGTCTCCTGATGTGATTTTGTGTTTTAAACACTCCCTTCCTGTCTGTCTGCTCACTTTACAGGGGTGTGTGCATGCATCACCTTGCCAGAAGTGAGTCTTTGTGCACAATGCGTTAGAAACTGGCAGACTACTTCACTGAATTCTGTTTGTCTGAAGCAGTTTGTCCGTCTTGGCTTGCATGACATTGCGTATGTTTAAAAAACAAAAACAAAGCATGAGTGATGCTGGTGTTTAGACACTGTAAATCAGGCCCATTCATAAAGCTGCAATTATTACATTCTTCATTAGGGAGTTCAGATCTCCTGTGATTTTCTACATAGCTGTTTTGGACAACAGTGTCTCCAAGGATCAGCACAAAGAGGTCAGCCACCAACACTTCACCGGAAACTAAAAAACGATCACATAAAAAGGACTAAATCAAGAATATTATACTGTACTGGTAGGGCATCTAATTGCACTCAACACAAAAGGCTATCATAAGATGAGAAAAAAATCTTATATTGAAAATTAATTTTTGATTTGTTTTTAGTGCCTGAGTTTGCGCAGTCAATCTAAAGTTTCTGCAGATAAGACATTTTGATCATTTAGATGGTTTTACACAAGAAGTTATGATATAGTAAATCTCTGTCAGGGTAGGGAGCCTGGTTGTTTCAGGCATTTGTGTTCATAAGTTCTGCCTCTGAAAGTCAAATCTGTCTTAATAGAATAGCTGCTTTTTCTAATGTGATATTATGGTATTGAAAAGAAATAGCATGTCACTTTAGTTAGGTTTTCATGTAATTCCCAGGCATTTTACAGGCAAAAAAATTACATACACGTCGGTTTGGGTTATGGTTAAAGTTCAGGGTAGGGTGTCATTCCACAAAAATAAAATGGGTTTAATGATGCATTAAAAAGGGCTGCTTAGACATTTCTTAGCTTCTTTTTTTCCCAATTAATTTTTTTCTCTAAGTCCATAGAACCTCGGACATATGTGCCGTCAACCCTGTATACTATTTTGTCACATTATCTGCACGTCAGACTGCATGCAGGGCATATCTGAAAGGGGTAATTTGTCCATTTATTCTGTTATTTCACATTTCTAGTTTAATCAAAATTTTCCAGGCGGTTTTCGATCTTCCACTCCTCTCAGCCCCTTTGTTCCGGAAAACTGCTAGAGCGAGAGCAGGGCACACACTCACACACATACTTGTGATACTTATTAGGCCCTGGCAAAAAAAAAAAAAACCTAAGTAGCAAAAGCGGGAGAGAAAAAAAAACCCTCCCTGAGGTAGCTTATAAATTGCACTGGAATGCTGACACAGCCAATCAAATTGCAGAAGAGAATGGCAGCGTGGGAGGGGCCGGCGTTCAGCAATGATGATGCTAATACAGCCAATTAGAGCTGGGCGGGCCATGCTCCGTTTTCCCCCTCCACAATGTCAATGGCAACATTTATCCCCCAATAAAACAGACATGATCTCAGGGGCCTGGGCCTTGCCAGGGCTTTCCGTTCCTACAAATTTCAGTTGATTGTACAGTGCTTTGCCTGTAAGCACTCTGAGGGATGATTACTGAGCTTATGTTACATGTTTAAAGGGAGATTTCACTCTGTTTTTAAGAGTTTTTCCCCAAGATAGAATTATCGATTGAAATATTAAGGCTTAAACACAAAGGATCCACAGATGCTGTTGTAACTATAGATCTAGTAGGTCTGTACGTATTTATGTCACGTACATATGTGTATACAAGCACTTGTGTCTCATTCCTTATGTTTTCTTCTGGCTAAAAACAGAAAGAAGGACACAACAACCCAAAACAATTAGCAGCAGTGGGGTGAAATTAGAATTTCTTTAGATTTAAAATGCTGAGTTTGGACCGGCATGGTGGTTGGTGGAAATATCAGATCTGAAGATCTCATGTTCTTTAAACCACCACATGACATTATGCATTTTAGGTAAATTTTAAAGCAAAAATAACACACAAACTTGAGTCTAACTTAAAAAATGTACTACTAAAAATGAACAAAACAGGGCACTCCGTATTTGTGACAGCAACTGGTTAAACGATTCATGAAAACTTCAATAAATTAATCATTTTGGCCCTATAAATCATACCAGCAGGGCATTTATATTCTACAATGTCCTGCCACACTACATCCATGTTAGTACACAAGAATGAATAGTAATATGAAATTTTAAGTGTCTCAGTGATGTTGCTGCTTATGTGAGCTCTACCAGCAGGAAGGTGTGGAGGAGTTGCAGCTTATCTTGTTGGTGCATCTAAACACCATTATGTAGAGATCTCCATCACAATGGTACCTTAATCCTCTAGAAGCCTACTGAATAAACAATGTTGAAGGTGTCAGTGTTACATTAGAACTGTGCATGCCAATTTGAAATGTGTACTTAAGTACTCCTCTCCTGGTTTCATTATTGCATGTAGTTTGCTGTCTCTTTTCAGTGTACTAATGTGTTCAGGAAGTTCTATATATTTTGTTCATGTGGCATACCTGCTCTATGGAAAGTTTCATTCCTAAAACCCAGAAAAAAAGCTTTTTTTAAATTTTTCATGTTCTGCTTTCTTTTGAACTTTTCTAAAATGGATGAATGGAGTCTTCTCATGACTGAAACATACACAATTTAACCTTTTCTGCATAAAAATATGCCAAAACAATGTATTTGATCGGAAAGGTTTACAGTTGTGTTCTCCCCAAAATGGTCATTTTTAGTATTGTTACAAAAGTGACTCTTGAGTTATTTTTGAATAAACTGAAGAATATATTATAATATATATTTGAATATATGTGTAACACCAGAATGTGAATGTCAACAGTGCAAACTGTATCAGTTTCACACTTAAGGCTCAGTGATAGTAAAATGATGAAACTTTCTGGTCTACAAAATTGTTATATGCATAAGTTTTGAATGACAGAAAATGGCCATGTGTGTTCAGAAATAGTAAAGAAGTATGTTTCTAATGCTCCAAAAACATTATATACATACATAATTTTCCCTTTTTGTTTATTGTAACATGCTTAAGTTTTCCATTCATGAAACTAATGAAAAAAAAAAGTTACATTGCAAAGGTTTTAGATTTTTGGGTTGTGGAGTTGAAGAGTAAAGTGGTGTTACAGCACAGACCGTCACACAAGAGAACCAAGTCCAAATTCCAATAATATCCAAAATCTTTTCAATTTCCCACCCAAAAATAAGGCCAGATTTGTGAATTTTTTAATATTGTATTTCTTTTGTATTTTAATTTCACTTTCATTTCACTTAGCTTATGGTCCCGTAAGACAGGGTGTTCGGTGTTATCCAGCAGTAATCTCCACCTCCCCCTTGTCATTAGCTGTGCCACTTAGCAGCTCTGTTATCTTTTTGAGACAATGCTTCATTGCTGGATTAGACTGTAATTGGCTGCATTAGCTGGCTGCCTTCCCCTTCGGCTCTGCAGCAGCTGCGGTCCTAAACACCCCGTCGCCTGGGTCAGACCCAATAAAGACTTCGCCCTGCCTCAAACAGTCTGCAGGTAGGAACAGAAGCATGTTATGAAAGCTGGTGGCTGCAGATAAACTGAATATTTAAAGATCGTCAGCTATCACAAAGCCCAGGCAAAAACTAACTGTATATGTAATTTTACTGAAGGTCTTAAGGGAGACACATTCATTGTTTTATAGGGTTCCTGGAACTTCCTCATAGAAGATAACTGTGAGATTTTATGTGCTGTTTTTTTTTTTTTAACTGTGAAGGAATTTGATCTTTACACCTTTACAGGAAATTAGGAAATCAACTCAAAGTGCACAAACTCATATCTACCCAAACCTGCCTTCCTACCCCCACCTCACCTTTAGACCTGCAACCTGCTGCATCTGTGCAAACACCTCTGCTGATCTTTCAGCTTTTTCATTAATCTCATTAAGACTATCCTGTTCAACGGATAATTGCTGCTTTAATAGTCGACTAATTAAACAATATAAAAGGATCCAGGGTGAGGCTTTGATGCTGTAAGAGATCAGCTCGGCTCAGTCAAGGCCTTGTGTAGGGCCCTGCAGCGCTGACCCCACATCTGCTGCACAAGTCTCTTTATAGAAGCCAGGGAGAGCCTTTGTGAGTGTGTGAGGGGCTTATGGCTCTGCTGGTGCAGCAAACACCCTGCCAGGGTTTATAAGACAGTAAGGACTCCATGATAAAGCATTCAGTCTGCCTGTTTGGAGGTAACAATGCAACCTCGCTTGTGGAAGTCTTTAGATTCCATTTAACCTCTATATTGTACACTTTGAACTCTTTTTTTTGTTTTAGCTTTTTCTTATGAATGATTTATACAGCATTTTCAAAAAGTTGCCTGTTGAAGAAGCTTTTTAACAGCACGTTGTCTCCTGTAAAGATCAGTTTTCTGGCAATCATCAGAGCTGTTTGCAGCCTATCACATGGTGTCTCCTTTTTCATTTTTTTTTATAAAAGCCTGAACAATAAAGTGTTGTGCACACAGTGGAATGTTTTGGATGATTTCATACTCTTGCAGGGTTAACCGTATTTACATCAGACTAATTTGTTTTTCATTATAAATAGATAAATAGCGATATTATTTCAAAATAAAATCAGGACCATATTATATCAGTATGAAACCACAAAACTAAACACTCACTGTATAATGATAGTAGCTTACTATTCATATTTAAAAATGCTTTTTAAAGTGTATAATTTAGGACTTTTCTGATGGCCAAATTGAATCTTTTCCCATGAACTGCTGTAAATGTTCGCGTGCACACCCACACCCTCTCTCTCTCTCACACACACACACACACACACACACAGTGGAGGAGAATGAGGGGATCATTCATGTCTATGAGGCTCTTCAGCTGGAGACTGAGGTCTGAAGGCTGGAAATCGATCCGTGCCCATCAGATCAGGTGACATTATCTTCTTCCATGGCTTCTGTTTGATGATTACTTCTGATACATGTCCTTCTTTTTTTTTATCTTCCTTGTTCTGCAGGCCTCGTATTTTCCCACCGTCTCTCCTTCAGTCTCACCGTGGAAAAAAATAAAAAACGATTTAATCTTTTCCTGCGGCTTTCCCGTCCGTAAACTCTTTTATAATTATTATTACAAACATGCTTATTCTCATTTTGTTTTTGATAATAAAAAACACTAGTGTGTGTGTTTATGTTCTGTGATGCTGGTCAATATCTTTTAGCTTTATGTTACCTAAAGAACGGGGACGTTGCCTTAAATGCAGTTATGAAAACACAGTATTTTTAAATGGAACAATAGATGAAGATATTCATTTTCACATTTCTCTTCCTTTAGGTCACATTTTTGTCCATCGGGAGGTATTTTCCAGTTGCTGCTTTGCTGTGGTCTCTCTTTTACTCCCGTTCAGTTTAAGGAATCAGTCAGTAAATAACACACATTCACACACACTTTATATGGGAAGAGTTTCCTTTTGCATATATTCTGCCTTTAATGTTGAATGAAGTATTCCTTTGTTATCAAAATACATTATCATATTTGAATTTCCAATAACTCCAAGACACTCTCACCCAAAACAATTTAAAATGCCATTCCTTACATGACACGGTGGTAATATATATTGATAATATTGATGGACATGCTATTATGGAATCAGAGTGTTACTCTATTCAAACGCTTATCCCATCCAAAGAGCACCTCGAATCATTCCACTCTGCTAACAAGGAGTCGTCCCACACACACATATGCAACACACTTGAGTTGGAAGACACGCTTTCAGAAGTTTCTTTGCAGCTTGAGTTTGAACAAATGATCAAAGACGTTTTTTTTGTCTGTTCGTGTCATTTTAAACTTTGTATTCTCCCGTTTTTTAATAAGCGGTTTGAATTTATACAAATAACGTTTTTGAAAACCTTTTGCACATGTTTACTCTACAGAATGATCTAGCTCTGTTGAAGAAATCTGTTTGAATGAACCGCAAATAAGGACATTAACTCACTATAAGTGTTCCGTTTGAAATGATAAAATCATGTCTAATTCAAAAGAACGTATTAATCGTTTCATAACGTTGTTTTCTTTCCTTTTTTATCCCACATTAAAGTACTCTAGTCCATCTTTAATCCTTTTTTATCGTTTGACTAAATATATTCTTAACTCCAGGATCGTATCTGGTTAAATATAAAGTGTCTCTGCCCGCATTTAGCAGAATATTAAGTGACCAGGATGTAGTTTAAATATCCGAGAGCTTAATTTAACCCGATTTTTATTTCAAGCAAATTAGCTCCTAATGTTTTAGTTGTTCAACGTCGCTGTTTTCCCCTCCAAGGCGGAAAATTGACATATTGAAATATTAAAGTGGATGAAAAGTCGCTCAGGTTCCAGCTGCTCTAAAAAAAAAAAGCCGAAATAACTGCACTTTGACGACATGTAAGGAAATACACACACCAGTCAATGGCCATAGTCTCCTGCAAATAAAGTTAGAATGAAGTAGAAATCTGTGTGTTATTAACCAACAAGCACAGACATTTTTCCTTTATTTCAAATTTGCAACAATCAGTCGTGCAAAGTTAGAATTAATCATCGGACCTCTGCTCCAGGAAGTTTAAATCTCCTGCAGCTCACTTGACTTTGTTTTCTGCTGCAGATTTGACACACCGAATAGCCCTTATGATATCCTACTCTTTCCACGAACAGAGCCAAGTCCCATTTTCCTTCTAAAACGGTGGTAAATTCTCCTCCCCGCTCTCTTGGCCCTCTCATTTTTTTAACCAAACGGTCTGTTTTTGATTGAGGCATAAAGGTCAGCTTTGGAGTTCTTCTTTAAAAGCATCTCTGACTCCAGAATTGTAGCCAAAAGCTAACAATAAAGCCTTCGACTCCCCTTGAAATAACGGAGATTTTTTTTTTCCAAATCAAGCCTCTGAGCACACCCTTTTTTTTTACTTCAGGGGGCTCAAGTGCTTTCACGTCTGTAATAACTTTGTATACAGGGCATGTATACACACTAAGCTACAACAAGGTGATAATAAAGCAGCTGCTAAGCGCGCATGGTGTGGCGAAAGCTGTGTAGAATTATCACGGCTCCGCCGCACATTTAATAAGAAAAGACATTTGACAGCATGTCAATAGGTTTTGATTTAATGTCACTGTGGTCATTTTAGCCAACAAAACCACACAATTTTAATCAAATTCCTGCGCATGCTGGAGTAAAGCGGAGCAGCAGCCTCACCGCAGTCGTACAGTTTGGGATTTCACTGTCATCAGGGAGAAAAAAGGATCTGATTGATGCAGAGAAGTTAGTTTTTTGAATTATGTCTCACTCTGGTGCTGTATAACCTCAACTGGGTTTATTTATTTTTTCTTCAGTTTTCACTTGTGCTGCTTTTGATGAGCTGAGTGCCCTCAAAAGTCGCATAATGCTCCTTAAACACAGCATCCTTTCACAGCTAAATGTTCAGTATACATTTTTTGATCATCAGTTACCGGTTATTTGGCCAGTCAAACTCATCATCAGCTGAGTGTGTGCATGTGTGTGTGTCTCTCCTCTGAGTCGAGAACTGACAGGGCTGCTGGGATCCATCTCCAGCCCTCAACAGCTTGTGCAAGTGCTTTTTATCAGGCTTTTCATATTGAGCATCACAGATAACATGAAACGCACATATGTGAAGTCCACCGACTGTGAACATCATCTTCTTCTTCTTCTTCTTCTTCATGATTTTGTGATATTTCAGTTCTGTTCTGCCCAATTTTTAAATCAGCTAAGCCCAACTATGAAAATCTATCAGTAAATTGCACGACAGATATTGTACCGCTACAGTAAATCTCCTGATGATAATAACACGCAGAAGAAGACTTTTTGGCTCCAATAGATACTGAATTCTTTTTACAGAATTATTTTCATAACCTGTCTGGAAGTTGTTATTCTCTGCTGTCCAACCTTTCCCTTCTGTTTCCTCTCAGAGGTTAAAAGCAGGCAGCCGTTGAGGAAAAAAAAAGAACATTCGGACAAAATTATAGATTTAAATGAGATTATTTTTCTATACGTGTCTGTCTTTTGTCCTGTTGCAAGTAAATGACAAATAATCCCAGGTCTGCACGTGCAATCTGTTCAATGAGAAACAGATATTTAACATTTTGTCACATGTGAATCATGAAGAATTAATCTACAGTGGCAGGTTTGGACACGACTGGTCAACATTTCATCCCAAAAGACACAAAGATAAAAGGGACTCGTTTTCAACATTTTGAGGAAGGTATTACTGTTGGCTTGCAATATCTTTAATAACTGGACACTTTAAGACATTTGAGCTCTCGGATAGCTTTTATAAAGGTCTCATTCTTCCACTAGCTTGTTCAAAAGGTGCCGGTGACAGATGATGTACAATTTCTATCTTTATAGACTCCTCAGATGTTGTTCAAACAATCAGCAGGTGCAAACCTCCTATAAACATCTGCCTAACACTTCCAATTAAAGCACTTAAAGCAAATGATGGGCACGAAGCCAGAAAAAGCCATTTGGAGATAACAAAGCATTGTGAGGCAACCTGTCTGAAATGTCAGTTTGAATAGATTATTTAGGATTTTTTTTAAAAATCATCATAAAGCATCCCATCTTGAATGTTATCACCATATCTACAGTATATCAAGCATCATGACAAATTAAATAATTTCTTTTCAAGAAATATTAACTCAATGGCAGTTAATGTTTGAGGTCTGAAAGGTGTTGTGGGCTTTAAGAATAAAACTTTCCCAGATAAAACCAGTTATATTGAAAAGGAAGCTCACAACCCCTGTTTTACTGAAAAAAAACATCAGGGATCGAGATGGAGGTGCACTGGGCATCAACACTGGACTCATCAGAAAAAAAAACGCTCCTGCATCTTCAAGACAAAATTTAGAACACGAATGTCAGTAAACACCTGAGCAAGTTATATGGATCGCTAAAGTCATATTAGAAGTTTCAGAACAAAGTTTGTAGAAATATATGTTTGTATTAAGAGAAGGGGCCTGTCCCATTTGAAAAGCACAGGGGTAGGTCGATCATGCTGTGGGTTTGTGCTGCAGTCACAAGATGCATTTCTCTGGTAGAGCAAAAAAACTGAAGTAAATACCAGCTACATCTAAAAGAAAAAGACATGAAAGATGCCCCTGCAACAGGATAATGATCCTTAACTTTGCTTAATTATTCAGCCAGATCTCATGGTAAAATGTAAAAACGTCACAAAACAGAAAATGTTGTATTCATGATGATAGACATGAATCATGCATTTTTTCGTGCCATCCAGTATGACTTTAAAAGTGATTTATTATAGTTGGACGTCTGGTTTGTGTTTCCAGCGTTTTTTTGTGTGTTTACCAGAGGTGTCGGGACTCAGCAGCATACTTTGATGTCTGTTTTTTAACTTAACCGTGCTCTTTCCCTAAGCTTAACCTAGTAGTTTGGAATGTGTAAAACTGTGTTTCAACTGCAATTGAATCCCAAGAAAATACCGGTCCAAGTGAAGTTAGTTTGAAACATCAGTGGTTTAAATGGGACTCCATTCTTTGGACTAACAGTCATGTATGCAGCTCAGTCATCCCACACCTCCACCGGTGACGCAAGGATCAATTTTGTGACAGTTTCACAGAATACGGTGACAATGTGTTCCTCTATGGAGTTTTTTTAGTGATCAGAAGCTCAAGAAAAAAAAAAACATGTTCACAGAAATGAGTATCTTTTAAAACAGGATTTTTCCTTCCTCGGTTCCCAAAAGAAGAGGAAAAAAATACATCCACACAGCACTGTTTTCTCCGACCACATGAAAAAAACACAATTAAGTAATAGTGTTTACTGAACTATTTTTTTTAACAGGACTGATTGCTGATCTGCTCTTCAATGTAAGGAGAAGGTAGCTCAGTCCAATGCAACAGCAATGTCCTGGACATATGATAAAATTCTCTCTATTCTCCAGCAAAAACTTAAAACTGTCCCACCAGCTCAAGGTTTGGTCCAAGACTGGTAACGTAGGTGTTTGAATTTGTGCCTTTGGAGTGTTGCTTTATGAAGCAATGTCCTCCTTAACACCTTCTGATGCTTTCATTCCTCAGCATAGTGGTTGAGTAACTGTACATTTAAGTGCAAACAAATAATAAGTCCTGTTTGTAAGATTAGCACAAGCTCTATCTTTGCCAGATCCACTGTTGCCATATGAACAAAGGTCAGACTGTTGCATATTCTGACGTTTCACCAAGGAGATAGCGTTGCACGAAACCTACAAATACCTGGTTTTACAGTCCAGATGAGCAAAAATCATCACCCTGGAAGGCGTTCTCCTAAAGGTTTGGTTTCAGTGCCCAGCAAGTGGATGATAGAGGCGCTAACTCAGAAAATACCAGTGTTCGTATGCACAAGAGCATAATTTTTCATTATGCTTTGACACTATTGAAAATTCACAATTTAAAACATTAAGAGGGGCAAGCTCAAGATTCTGCTTTGACCCTCACAGTCCCATGACCTAAACATAAATTCAAAACAGACATCAAATGAGAAACGCATGCAAGACGGCCCAAGAATATAACTGGACTACAGACCTTTTGCAGGAAGACTAAGAGAAAATCTCCCAAACAAACACTAAAGACTCTTAGATGCACAGTTTCCAAAGGGATGCTCGCTGACCGTTCTGATCACCCCCAAAACTTTGCTTCATACCTTTTTGATTTTCTATCATTTTGAAACTTTGAAGGTTCGCTCTTTGTCTTGGATTTTCAACTTGATTTGAAATTTCAATTTTTTTCTGTTTTCTGAATGTGTGGAAATCTTCTTTAAGGAAACCATAAAAGTCAAAAACAAGGACATAATATTTTCACAGAAATGTGACATTTTTTGGTTTATCCCAAAATTTCGACCGGGCATGACACGTTGCATATACGTCCACTGATTTTTAGATAGTTCACACGTAAAGTAGGTCAGTTGTAAAAACACAAATCTTACTGTTATTTGATGAGTTAAAGGTACAGCAGTGGGTATTCATTTGTGTGGACTAAAATCGAATAATTAAACAAAGCATTAACTCGTCCAAATATACAAAAGAAAAGCATATATGTATGTAATTTAAAGCAAACAATTACAAGTTGGCTCTTCAAGTTATGTCTTTAACGTCCCCGCTTGAATATGCTTGAATGCTTGTATGTGTAGACGAGTACTTTTCTCTGCGTCTGTCTGCTGTTAGTCATGCAGAGGCCTCCTGTCCTGCCTCCAGCTCAAGCAGACACAGAGGCACTTTCTCAGGGCTACGGCTCAACTCTGCTGTTCCGTGATAATGATAAGGCCTTAAATCCCTCTGTAGATTTGACCTCTGTCCCCCCCATCCCTTCTCTATTTTTAAACTGTCTTCTACATTTGAGAGTTGCGATCTGGCTGGTGCTTCGAGGATTAGGTGTATGTTTGAGCAGAGGTGACTTCAGGAGCCCCCCTCTGTTTAGTTTGGCAACTCAGCAAGCACCACACAGCTGCTGGCAAAACTCTGCTTGATCTACCACATACCCAAAATCATTATATGGTGTTTGTTATGGAGGGAGAAAAGTGAGGAGAACAGAAAAGAGAAGGAAAAAAAGGGAGATTTACTTTTGTTTGAGGAGGACTTTGGGGGTTTGAAGTTTGGTCACTCAGACATCTTACAGATGTCCATTCCAACTTGACAGAAATACTCAGCTATTACCAACAGCCTATTGATCTATATTAAGTTACACTGCATCCCATTTTTAACTTATATTTGTTTAGAAAATAATCAGAAACACACAGCTTGCAAATTAATATGGAAATACCTTCATGAGACCTTTCTATAGAACATTTGGGTAACTGCCAAGCTAGTATGGAAATCCTGGTAAAAACAAGTTTGAACATTGCTCAGACAAGTTTATTCAGTGTAAATATTCTCATGTGCAGAATGCAACATTTTTTTGGGTAGAATTAGACACCAGTGAAGTTATTCAAATAGTTGGGTAAAAATGGCGAGTACAGATACTTATTTACGAGCATCTGTAAATAGCACAAGTTTTTTTTTTTTTTTAAAAGAAGTCATGATCAGAAAATTTTACTTTTGGAAACTTCAATTCAACTTCTCATTTTAACAGGATGTGCTCTTTCCAAATACTATACTAATTATATTATACATTACCAATGATTGTGTAAGGACCATTTTTTCTTGTTGTTGGTAAGAACTCATTCTGACCAATTTAAACTTGTAAGATGATAACCAATAATGGATTTCAAATAAATGCACTGAAAAAAAGAGGAATTAATCTTTTCAAATTTGGCATGAAAGTAATAAAGTATACCCTACAATCCCTCAAAATTAATAATAAATTCATATTTTAGCTTAAACCTGACATGGAAGTGGTGTGCAGTTTCAAATGAATCACTAAGCAACATTTGTTCTGAATAATAACAAAAAAAAACACTGACATGAAAGGTTCTTTGAAAAAACGACAATCTCAAACAAACAGAACCACTTTTCCTCAAACTATCTGAAGCCATCACCTGTATTTCAACACTCCAGCAGTTCATCATTCTTCGACAGACAAACTCGTCCTCCACCTGACAGTTAATGGGTTTGGCCCACTGATTAATTGTGATAAATGGGACCTCATTCATAACCCATTGTGCAGTTGGCCCTATGTGCTGTCAGCGCTGCCTGATGCAAAGGCAGCAACAGAGAGCGAACAATATGTTTTTGCAGGAGAAGGAGGAAAACTACTGCCCCCTGTTGTCTTCAGGAGCTCATTGAAAACTTCATAGACTTTGCTGTAAGGACTATTTGGCCCCATGATGACGAAAGGTAAAATTTACCCTCTGATTGTGATAAGTTCAGAACTGACACACAAAAGAATAGACACACACTAGCCACGATTACATAGAGGATATTTATCTCCTGTGTCAATTTTTGTGGTGGTATGAAAAACACATGAAAAATGTAGCTGCAAGCAGCGATCAGGGGGTTTAAGCCCATATGGGAATGTTAATAATTTAAGGCTGTCAGGGGTCAAGAGCTACATGGGAATGTTGGGAATGTTGAGAGCAGAGTTTCTGGCAATCACCGTCATAATGACCTGAAAATATATCCCTGAAGGAAAAAAAAATGCTTTTATCATTATCATTTATCCAACATTTAATCTGTGTTGTTGTTGTTGTGAATGATTTGTTATGACCTTCATGTTTAAGGAGTAAATCCTGTATGTGATGTATGCTTCAGCAGCAGGACTTTGCGTGCATGACATGTTTGTCCAGGAGTGTATAAATCCACAGTGAGTTATTAAAAGACACACCCAAAGTCACTGAGCTGCACCAGGATACTTGAGCTTCTAGATTTAGATACTTTGTAATTATTAAGGCCAACTTTTTAAAATCATATAAAAGCAGTAAGTCAGTGTGCTCAAAGAGCTTCTTTCCAAAAACTGATGGCATTGCTTCCACTTATTTCCATGACATGCTTCTCGTGACCTTTTCTTACAAAATACAGATCTTCTTGTGTGATACACTTCTTCTTCTTGTGTGATTTTATGTGCTATATGTCAGATAGAAGCTTGTTTTTCTTTAATTCTTTAACTTTAAATGAGCTGCTGCCTCTCATTCATCCTACAGAAACCTAACCTATCATTGTGGACTGTTTAATTTCAAAGTGGATATCAGAGTTACAGAGAATGTAGACTCAGTGATGTCTGTATTATACCTTTAAAGCAGCTATAATGAGATTGTTTTATGTGAACAGTTAATAGTTTGTCTGGCTAAATGATGTCACTTGTATAAGGGAGTATGCACCGCACTGTTCCTTTCAACATCTTTCAGTTTGTTTTTCTGAAGGTTCCACTGTTTTATTGTTCTGTTTCAGTCTCACTGCTGGAATCAGTTTTCTGTTCTTAGCTGTATAGGACTCAAACTGATATTAATACATGAAAAGAAACACATTTTAAGTCCCAACTCAACACAGACTGAAGCTTTGTTGGTGTCATATTTTAAAAGGCCAATCACTAGAGAAAAGGACCAGGGAAATGTGCAGTACTAGTCAAAAGGTTGGGCACGAATACTACACTTATTCAGAATTACTGGGTGTGTATTTGCTCAGTACTAAGACTTTGTGAGGACATTCTTGTAGGCAGGCATTATCATCCATTCTGTTCACTGATATAAAAAATAAGCCAGGTCACACAGGTGATCTTCATAATCATGGATTTAAGGTGGTTTTACAGGTAAAATGTAACCTGTTATAAGCGTTTGGATGGTTCAACTTTGACCCAATATATGATGTTACCCAACTTCTAACAGTCTGGAATCAGCCTTCTGATTGAAAGCCATGCCTAAAAGAGTTGCCTGAACCTAACCCAAATGAAAACATGAAGTGTAAATTGAATGTAAAACAACAGCTGTCAAGGGTTGCTCATGAAAAAAAAATGTCTAATGCAGGTCTTAAACTTGGGTTTTCTTTTGGGGAAAAGTGCTGTGGCTGACTTACACTGCCATCAGCTTCTTTACCTTCAAATGTGAATGTTGTCTGTATACCTATAAGTGATAATAACCTACTGAACCTCCCAAACATTTTCTCCCTGTATATGTGTGTTCTCTACAGGTAAAGCAGCTTCCTCCCGCTGTCCAAAAATGCGTATGTTAGGTTAAATGGTGAATTGGCCCTAGGAGTGAATGCGAGTGAGTATGATTGCTCATCTTGTTTGGCTCTCCAGACAACCAGTCCATGGTGTACCCTGCCTCTCGCTCAATGGCAGCTTGGACAAGATCCTGCCCCCCCTCTGACCCTGAATTGGATTAAGCTTGTATAGAAAATAGATGGATGAGCCCCAGTAGGCTGAGGAGCATATGTTCTAGTCATATCTATCAAAGAGATAAAAGTGACAATTTTAAAATTTAAATTAAATGTACATTATCTGCAATTGGTGCCTATATATACTAATCTGTCAGACTCATTAATGAGAACTAACCTATTCTTCCACAATGACACATACAGTTCGACTAGAATCATTGATAATTCAGTTTCACACAAAAACTAGTACACTAAAACCCATCAACCCAGAGGAGGGTTATTACACCAACATATGTTTTCAGAAGTCAGCACACCCTACGACCCTGTTATATTTTAATGTTGAGTGAAGTGTGTTTTAAAAGGCAATATCTATTTACACAAAGGACACAGTTAGGTGACAAAGTAATTGAGCGACACAGTTAGTCTAGGTAGGAGGGGATGGGGTTCAGTGGAGAGAGCAATATGTTTATCTTTAAAGGGAGACTTTTACCATTCTACCATATTAGACTGATAGTCAACATATATTTTTATGATCATTAACCATTATTTAACCCAGAAAAAGTTCCTCTACCTGTACTTATTTACTTATTCAAATACTTATTTAAGTACTTATTCAATGCAAACCGTAATATCTCCCAACACAGTTGTGTGTCTGTGTGTGTGTCAGCTCTTCTCCATGATATTGTCACATAATCACAACTATATTTACCCTTTTTTTTTTTTAAAGAGTGATTTCTAACAGTTTGTTTATAAAATACAGTATCTACAGGTGCTGGTATGACCTATTGCACGTTGTTTTTCAGACTGAATGACTTATTGGTTCAATCACAGCTGTACTAGACAAAGAGCAGAAAAAACAGCTGCCAATCTTTATGAACAGATTTAGACTCTCCTCTCTTTCTTCTTGTGTTTCTCACTCTCTCAGGTCCACCATACTCTCTGTCTCTCTCTTGCACACACACAAACACACACTCACTATGCAGCTAGACGAGATCTGAGGCCACATATGTGATTTACACTGGCGGGGTCAAAGAGAATGCATTAGGACCTTTTGCAGGAGAGGCGCAGGGAACAACCAAGAGTTCTAAAGTGGTCAGATGGATGCTGACACATGGCCCTTCATAACAATCAGTAGAAGAGTTAGATGCACTGGCCCTGACCTCTTCCTCACCACACTGTGATCTATACACAGCAGCCCCCAGCTCCTACTTCACCCTGCCAAACACACCAACTCCCAGCTCCTGCCTGCAGCATCCTGCCTTAAATATTGGGTTCTTTCTCTCTGCTTTTTCTTCATGTTTTTAATGCTCTTGTGAGCTCAAAATATTTCATCTGTGTAATTTGTTATGAATATATGTCACCTGTTGATATACTACAACCAGCCACATATATATATATATCTTATGTGTGCTTTGCCCTGGCCAGGAAGCAGAGGCCAAGTAACTCCCTTTTTAATGTGTCATCTAAAGGTTTTTATGCCTGTCGTAACAACTCTTTATCTTTATTTGAGCAGATTAAACAGCGAAAGTATTCCCTGATGTGTTTAACGCGTTCTTTTTCTGTAGTAGAACGAAGTAGAAGTTGCATAAGCATTAAAAAGTCCTTTAGAATCATCAAATATTCAGTCAGATGTAGAAGTTTTTTTAGTCTGATGTTTACATGTGTGAACAAAAATTCTGTGAACATCTGTGAGTTTGTGGATTGATTTATCTATTTGGTTTAGTTGTACCAGTTAATGCCTGCTCATTATCTTCAGCCAAGGTACAAACTTTCAAACATTCATACTTACTTTTGATAAATGTAGGAAATCTGAGAAATCACTTAATTCATGTTCATCCCTGGTGTTGTGCCCACATAAAGTTTGTGTAAAAGTAGCAAAAGCGGAAATATGGAATTTGACAGAGATGTTTGAAATATTACTAGATAACTGCAAACATAAGCTGATCTAAATCTAATTCAGGGCATCAATGGCACCATACACTTTATATCTTGATAATGCATCTTACAATAGTTGCATCTAAGTATAAGAAAGAAAATGCCTTTATTTCCATTATGTTGAGCTTTTTTTGTTGGGTACAGAGGAACAGGAAATATAAAAGCTTAAAAACAGATAAATAAGAAGCTTTTCTTATATAAAAGACAGCTCTCTTTCTCCAGGCCTCTTTTTCAATGTTTACATCACTTTTTATAACTCTAGGATGACAGACACAGACCTACTACAGTCCATATACTCCGCATACTACACACACTTGCATACACACACTGTTACACACTTGTGTCTGGACAGTGTCAGGCAACACTTTAAAGTGCAGGATCCCCCTTTTTACAAGCCATATTAGGCTCACATCAAAGCGTTCCCTGCCCTTTTAGACCAGAGTTTTCTGGTCAAATGAACATCTCTGCTTCACAATGTGGTGACAAAGCACCAAAATACAATACATCATCTCTGACCTGAGTTCAGAATACCTGCATGCAGATATCACAACATGGACTCAAACAAAGCTTCCGAGATCTTAGAGTGATTGACATGTATGCAAAAAAAAAAGAAAAGAAGGAAAGAATAGAAAAGAAATTAAATTTCTATTCTGATGGATAGCTTGGTAGGTTTTTGAAGCCAACTTTAATGGCCTGAGAGAAGATACACAAGACATAAGATGAGCAAACTCAACTAAACCAACTAAAGCTGCAAAATCTATTTAATCTAATTTCATATAGTATTCTTTAATATGTATGTTTTTTTAAGTGGGTCACGAGAGGCCCCTTCTAAGTAGTCTTATGTGTCTGTGATGGCTGTGCTAAAGCTAAAGGATGCTATTTCTCCCCATATCGCAACATGGACTTTTTTGCGATGACCCACTCTGTGCTACCATGTGATGCAGAACTGTTGTAGTGTAAATGCCCACAATAAGGCATTTGCTCAAACCCCTCTTTTCAGAGGGATATTATTTTTGACTCGCCCGTCAGGAAAGCCTCTAATTCTCAAAACTGAGAGTGCTGTCCACAGCAGGTATGACTCTGACCACTTATAAGGAGTTGACATGACTCTGCTTAAAAAGAAAAAAAAATATTTTATATCATCCCATGGAGGTGTCCAATCTGTTTAAAAGTACATATTGTACTCTTTTATTCATATTAAACCTGAAACAAAGTTGCACTGTTCACTTTAATCTCATACTCTATCTTTGTGTGACTGTGCTCTTTTTTTTCTATACATACATCATGTCAAAAATCAGTCCAAGCTTTTCTCTTCTCCTTCTGTTGATAATCTTCCGCTGAAAAACACTTCAAAGCATCACGTTGCACCCTGCTCAGGCGATGTTGCTGTAGCGTGTTTAACGCCTGGATTCTCATGACCTGCACGGTCGTGGTGAAACTGGATGTGTCACTGGAGAGAATGACGTTGTCAGAGCACAGAGAAGTTCCGTGCATCAGGGCTATCCAACCGTAGTCATGGTAGCAACCAAATAAATAAGGAAGGTCAACAAGCAGAAGCACTTTGACAAAGAGCAACTATCTGTCTTTTTGACAATAGCCGAGTCCTTTGATAAACAGTGCAGCACCCACGGCTTCTCGCAAATACTGTTCGCTTTGTTCAAAAAACATTTCTACACTCTTCAGTATTGTGTCATTACAGAGAAGTGTACACAATATAGTTTTCATGATTTTTAAGTGGTGGAAATGGTAACTGTGGCCCCTGTGCAAGAATTGATAGTTTTTCTCCCTGCAGTTGCTGCTGTTATCCCAGTTCCATTAAAACTGATTTTTTTAGTCTTTTGTCTTTTGCTTTGGAATTCAGTTATGACTGAAAGGTCAAAACATTGAACCATATTGAGCCTGTTGTGAACTGCCGTGCGACTACTTCTGAGTAGTCCATTACTACCACATGGCCTGAAATGACGGTAAACTTTACCCACAGTAGAAAAAGTCAGACTGCATAGTTCCCTTCACTTTTCACTCGCCACTCCTTCGCACTGCCAAACAGACATGTAGGTCGTCTATTCATCCACATTTGTTTACTCTTTGTTTTAGACCCAGCGTGTTTTTCCAATGAACTGCATTTTGAAGGGAAACTCCCTTCCTACAAGTTGACTTTGTGCAACCGTACCACCCGTCTTGATGCAAAAGTCCCATAATTCATCAGTTGCTCACTGTCAAAGGGCTGCTGTCTTCTGAGGGGCTTCACCCACCAACTCCTCCCCTTCTCCACCTTTTGATTTATGCAGTTGCTCCTCCCAGTTCCAACAGAGGACACACCTATATTGATCTGAGCTATAATTCTTGTGGATTTGAATTTTAGAGAAAAAACATGTTATCAGACTGAAGATTTTTATTGTTAGATATAGATTCAGTCTTATATAAACATAAAAAATAAGAAGATAGCTCACTCGAAGGAATATTTCTGAGGAACAAATAATTTATTTTCAATTCAGCATTTTACAGTGACTGATTCTTCAAGTTTTTATTTCTTCCCGTTTCTTGTCACACCGCCTTGTTGTCATGGTAGAATTCATGAAATGTCTCTTTAAAAAAGTTAAGTCTGGGTCGAATATATGAGCTTGCTATGTTTTAGCAGAAAAAAAGTGATAATTTGTCTTCACTGATACTGAAGATGTAATAATATGAGGTGCAAAATGCAACTTTAGGCAAAAAAGTACACTTCAAAAAGTACACTTCAATCAACACAATCGGACACTTTCTGAGTAAGATACAACAAAGGCCTTAACATCAGCATCAGCACAAGCCCTTGAATTTTAACACCTTGACCTTCAAAGAGTGGCGTGCACTAAACACAGCAAAAATGTTTTATATGTTTCTTGCAGGCAAGAAGAAACCCTCCCCATTTCTTCATCGAGATAGTTGGTCCTGACTTGGATTTTCTGCTTTCTTTCTTTTTTTTTTTTTTCTTCTGGTTGTATGTAGAATTAGTCACTCAAGGCGTTTTCCCTGCAGAGTAAACCGGGCAGAAACTTCCATTCATCAAGCAGGTATGTGTGTTTTGTGTTTGCTCACAGGACTGATGCAGAAGAAAAAAAGTCTGGTGAGTTATTTTAACAGCATTTGGGCTTCCCTCCAAGCACTCATGCAATCCCCAGGCTGTCCTATCTCCCACATTGAGGCCTGGGGCAGCCAGAGGATGGCAGAGTCACTGCAGGATTAACACAAAGTCCTCTAATGGAGCCTGGGGTAGAGAGACCGCTTCACACAGCAACAAAATTTTAAGATCGCCACTTAAGCTTTAGGTACTTAGGTTAGATACTCAGATAGTCTGGCTACTGGTGTTCAGCAGTGTGTTCACCGTTTGTGTATTCTGATGGCTAAGTTGTGATTTTCAATGGAATTCGGCTACGGGAGTTGGCAAGTGGCTGCCAAAGCTTCCTATTGTGTAGATAGAAATACTGTTGTTCTCTGTAATTATCTCATAAATGTGAATGATTTTCTAACCTGATTAGCTGCATAACTCTGAAGCTTGTTTCCTACTAATTGCTAATTCACAATTGACCCTAATTCCCAGTTTAATATTGAATTTGCATCAGGTTGGTTTGCCAGCTGTTCAAGGAGTTGCTGCTATGTTTTATTTTCCAACTGAACATTCATCTCTCACATGTATGCAATACATTTGAAAGTGCCCCTCAACCAACTTCCCAAAACTGCTTGTAACCTATGAGGAAACCATCCTCCACTCTTGTTTGAATAGTGATCCATATCTTCTTGGCAGAACAAAGACGTTAAAAGAGATAGGCCACGTAGACTAGATCCTCCTAGATTCATTCACCCAAACTATCTTCAAGTCATTGGGTATTAACAAGGATCTAATAGGCTAATTGCCATTAGTAATGGTTGTTATCAGTGGGACTTAAGCAGTCTATCGCCCAGTGTGAAGCTTGTGTATGTGTGTGTGTGCGTGTTCTTCGCCCCGAGGACAAGCTCTTGGGTAATCCTGTGTTGACCAGAGGGCTTCGTGGTCCATTACAGGTCATGGCTTGAGACGAAGGGTAAACAAATTCCTAACTAACGAGGGATGAGGAGGGAGGAGGCCAGCCCTCACTCCTCCCCACACACCCTTTCCAGACATAACAAATTACTAATGCCCCAGAGTCAAACTTTGGGTCACCTTGTTTCTTTTGTTTTCCTCTTTCATTTTCTATATTGCACCTTTTGGTTTAGTGACCACCTCACATACATTAAGCACTGGACACCAAACCTTTGAGGGGCCAATTTACAGTTAAATCATGCTGAAATGTGTAGAAATTTTAAATAAAAAGACATAAATGGCACAGTGGATATGTTTTTTCATGGCTTTGAAAATCATCCAGAAGTTATTAATTAAGTATCTTCCTGCTTGTGTTCTGATTTTTTTCTCATCTCACTGGCTGCATTTACTGTCTTCTCACAGGTGACGTGTAATGGGTAGCAAGAACTCAGTAGTAGCACAAAAAAGGACTTTCTCACACAGTTCCAGACTCATGCACAGACCTGCAGGTGCTTACTGTGCTGTTTTAGAGCGCATTTACACAGGATCAGAGAGTAAATTTAACTATTTGAGGAGCAAATGCCACCTGAAAGATCTCTAAACTGGGATAAAGTCATATCAGAGCAGTTTCTGTCTGTGACGTTTTGATCCGTGCCACTAAAGAGTTAAACTCTGATCTCTTGTTTCCTTCAAACTAAGCATCATTTAACTTGTTTAAACATTCAATTAAGTTAAAGACACACATTTAAACTAAACTATAATTTCAGGTGTTTCCAGAAACACTGAGATTACCCTATGATGAAATCACCACTTGAAATTAAATGAAACAAAGAATATAGAGGGGTTTGAAAGATACACATAACAAGAGGTTTTCATTACCCATAATTCTCTTCTCAGGCTCAAACATGTCTTTAACTGCCAGGTGGCCACAAAACAAATTCTCTGAATTTTCAGTCCAGGGCCAAATCTAATGATTGTTTTTCATATCATTTAAAACTGTCATCAACTAAGATAAATATCAATTAACCTGAAGCTCTCACATACTGTCCATCTTAAAGATGTTTATTTGAATGTCATGGGAGACTAAGAATTTTGAAGCTAACAATAAGTTCAAATTTACAATTATTCAGTCTGCCAAAGGCTTGTTGATTAATAAACTGACTGACTACTGAACCAACTTTTCCAGTCATATCAGAAAGGGGATGTAGACTATCGTCATCTTCCCCTCCAGTGGATTCTCCATCCTCTCTTTATCACACCATGAAATGCATAGAAAAACGAGTTCCTGTTCCATATCCTAATGCATTAAATGGAATTGGAAATATTCTGCACTCTCAAATGCAATCTGGAGCATCAGCAGGTGAACTCTACAGAAACCTTTTAGAATAAATTCCAAACACTTTTAAGCGTGTTCTCCACACAAGTTGACACTTCCTCTCATTCTGAGCTCTGAGTCAGGTTTACACAAGCAGCTGCTGACAGTGGATCCATGTTAACATGCAGATCAGATAAGAACAACATATCCTCCCTTGCTAATTCTCTGGAAAACACTCATTCAAAATCCATCCTTTTAGACACTGACAGCAGTGGGAAACTGTGGCGTTCACATCTTCCAGCTCATCTTCACCTCCCTGATGTGTCATCACAACACAGCAGATGCTTCTGTTATGATAATGATTGAAGATGCAGTTTTTGAGAGCTGAGTTTCCAGATATCCAGCAAATAAGCTTTCAATTATTTCAATTATTCAAGCTATTTTTAAAGCTGTAAATTCTAACTGACGCATTCTTTCTGTTTTTGTCCAAAGCTGATTCTTCATCTAACTGACTAAAATCTACTTTATAAGGACAGAAGGAAATCAAAATAAAGATCAAACTTACTCTTTAACAGGTAGTGAGAATTTTCCTCCCTTTAGGGTCACTGAGTGGCTTGTTAGCAATTGTATATGCGACAGTTTTTAAAGTTGCCCCCTGTGGCTGTTATTTGTTTGGGACAAAGTCTTGTTAAAAACTGTCACAAATCAGGGTTAACCAGATGACCTGTGATATCAAATTATTTTTAAGCCCGTTAATGTTTCAGTGCAGCTCACAGAATTAGGAGCCACACAGCAACTTTATCCTCTCGACTGTAAAAAAGCTAATGTCTCACAGACCATTAAACACAGATCCGATCTTCATGCTTGACACACTAGCCTCACGGCCATAAATACTCATTACAACATATCAACTTTGTTTTTTTCATTACTGCACAATATGGACCCTAAAACAGTTTCTCACACACATTTCGACATCTCGTCTGTCACTCTTAAACAACGACACATAACTCGAGCTTTTGCTATTAACTTTTCAGACAGTGCAGCCACCGGACGCCCTGGAGCGTCTCCTCCTGACGCCACTCTTGTCACACCAACATGTCACCTGTGTCAGTTTCTTTTTAACACCTTGGGGAAGATATGGGCGTCAAAGCAGCAGTCCAGCTGACAGATAGTCTCCTCTGACCTGACATTGACTGTTAACCTTCCTGTAGATGCTGTGAGACATGAGCAAAATATTGAGACAACGTGAACACTTGTGAAATTTGTTAACATGTTGATTTTACAATAGCTGTGGGCAGTGATGTGGTGATGTGAAAGCCATCACTCTTCAAAATAAACTTTGCTGTTCAGTCAGCCAAGATGATTGGATATAAAATATGTAACATATTGTGTTGTGCTGGTTGGATTTTGATCGACTGATTTAACATGCTAAACATTTGATGAACATTTGCTGGTTTCAGATGACCAAAATGATTATTTTGTAGTTGTATTTCTGAATTGCTGTAAACTGGCAACTCAGTTTCACTCTACAACGTGTTGTAGTTGCTTTGGTCCACTGTGTAAAACATATTCATTTCACAGCAAATTTCAAGTCTCAAAAAATCATGACATACCTTAGTTTGCCTGAAAAAAACCTAAACCGTGTGTCAAAATTTACATTGTGTGACAAAGTTGCAAAATTCTTGTTGATATTTATAACATCAATCAAAGTACTTCTAAGGAGGGTATGGCAGCTGATATCAGATCAATCTGTAGACAGATGTGTGTCTGAGCCTCATCTGAACACCCATGAAGATCTAACAACCCATGATAAAGGTCACGTATTAAAAAATATACTGTGAGGTTGATTTTGTTGGAGTTTGCTGTTTTTACTGCTATTACTTCATGTAAACGCTGACCTATACAAAACAGTTGCTGTTGAGAAAAAAAGCCCTCTGTGACGCTTTATTTCTTTAACTTGAATGTTTCATTATCTGTGATGCAGGGAAGGTCAGAACGACTTTCTATGCTCCTTAAACTGTAACTTTACATTGCGCCTATCTTGCCTCTGGCCCAAGCTGGTCTTGTTTATTTTATGCACATCTGAAACCATGAAAATCAATATTCATAATGGTATCTTTCATTTCTTTAGTTTTTCTTTATTGTCAGGGTTCACTGGCATTGAAAAGGCTCCCAAAAAAGGTCTGCCCTGAATGAAAAATAGTTGAATTTCCAGTGTCACTTTATTAACTCCCCTTTTAAAATGTTCAGTTTCGATGACAGTTGCTATCTCATCACTTTTTCCACCGTTCTTGTTCCAGCAATGTTATTGTACTGTGGACAAATGTTGTAATTACACTTTCTGGAGTGAAACTGGGCTGGAATTGAGTATTTTGGAATTTCAACAGTGGGAAATAGATTTTATTGAAATGTGCAGGTTTTGTAATTTCTTCAACAAGTGTAGATATCATGTCCTGAGATAGAGTTTAATCAATATGTGACTCATGAAAATCAAATGAATTAATGTACAAATCATGAAATCCTGTATTAGACCATTATGATCATATTATCATGATTTTATGTATTTACAAATCAAAATGTTTTATTATCTTTGTTTTCTCTCATTAGTTGTGGTCAAATTAATTGGATCTTAGTCACAAAAAAATGTTCACACCCTGTTTTTGCTCTTTCTTTCTCACAGCATAACGGTTTGTGTGGTCATATACGCTTGAAGCTGCTTGTTGAAGTCAAACTGATCAACCGTTGCAAGCATTTGCATGAGTACTCTACTTCATAAGGAAACATATCTGTAACTGAAGATCAACGTAGATGATTATCATATATTTTCGATATTAGGAGAGTTTTACGTAAGTCATGCACCATGTGCTTTGAAGGATTACGCTGAGGGTGCCCAGAAGCACCAAAGCTGGACTTTGATACAAAAGGCTGAATTTGTCATCCTGAACTATGGCTGAGAAACACTCTGGCTTTGATTAAATGTTAATAAAGTAAAAAAACCTCCTCACTCTTTCTAGAAGTCACTTCAGTCTTGTGTTTGTTGATTAAAATCCTACAAAGGTAGCATTATGTTCCCATGTGAACATTTCTGCTCTATGACATTTAATTTTTTGTAAAATACAAACCATTAAACTGGCAAAAATGTATGTTAATCTAAGTAAATATCCAGTTACAGATTGATATTTCAATTCAAATCTTGTTTTCTATGAAGAACACTTCTTAAGAAAGTGATAAAAGTGGACATTTTCTTTTTTGACAGGTTGTGTAGGTGCAGGTGAGTTGAGCTTAGCCTGAGTGTGGGATTGTTGGTTTAGAAAATGCAGGGTTTGTTGTATCTTTAATGACAAGCAAACACAGAACATCATCGCTGTCCAAACATGAGAGCAGGTTTCTCACTATGCCGTGAAGAGAGAAAACATCATCTGCCAACACATACACACACATGCACACACCAGATATCAACAAAGATCCTCGTGAAATTACTCTAAAAAGAAAGGCATTTTTTATCATGAGTCATTAATGATTAAAAGCCTCCTTCCTTGACATGAGGTCATTAAATTGATCAATAACCTGCACATATAACCTCTCAGTAAGTGAACAAGTGGTCACTAATGATCACCACAGATTCTTTTCTGAATTGACACCAGAGGCGTTTGTCAGGATGGCCTTCGGTCTGATAAGTGCACAGCTTTGGGACCAGGCCGATGTGGTTCCTGTCGCAACACAACGGCAGGAGGTAACCATTCACTAAGAGTCAACAAGCCCCCCCCCAACAAACAGAACACACGAAAACACACGTATAAAACTACGAGCTGGAATGTCTCCAGCTGTCATCAGATTAAGCCAACCTCTGATAGAAGAACATTGTACTACGTGTTTTCTTTTACACTGAATACATGTACGAAAACTTACTGAAAAACGTACATGTGACTCATAGATGAGTCAACATTTTAGATAGAATTGTTTTTTGTTTTTTTTTGGATGCGGGACTTATCTAGACTTTTTAGTCGTAGCATTACAGTAAGAATTTGGGGCTTCACCGTGGTTAGCACCGTGGTTAGCACAGCAAGAGGGTTCCAGGTTTGCTTGCCAGCTGGGGCCTTTCTGTGTGGAGTTAGCATGTTCTCCCCATGTATGCGTGGGTTCTCTCCGGGTACCCCAGCTTCCTCCCACCCCCAGAAACATGCATGTTAGGTTAATTGGTGATGTGAAATTGTCCCTAGGTGTGAGTGTGAGGGTTCATTCATTTCTTTAGTTTTTCTTTATTGTCAGGTTTCACTGGTGTTGAAAAGGCTCCCAAAAAAGGTCTGCACTGAATGAAAAATAGTTGAATTTCCAGTGTCACTTTATTAACTCCCCTTTTAAAATGTTCAGTTTCGATGACAGTTGCTATCTCATCACTTTTTCCACCGTTCTTGTTCCAGCAATGTTATTGTACTGTGGACAAATGTTGTAATTACACTTTCTGGAGTGAAACTGGGCTGGAATTGAGTATTTTGTGTTTTCAACAGGGAAACAGATTTTTATTGAAATGTGCAGGTTTTATCAGTCACTGGTAACATTTCTTCAACAAGTGTAGATATCGTGTCCTGAGATAGTTTAATCAATATATGACTCATGAAAATCAAATGAATTCATGTACAAATCATGAAATCCTGTATTAAACAATTATGATCATATTATCATGATTTTATGTATTTACAAATCAAAATGTTTTATAATTATTGTTTTCTCTCATTAGTTGTGGTAAAATTAGTTGGATCTCCGTCACAAAAAAATTTTCACGCCCATGTTTTTGCTTTCTCACAGCATAACGGTTTGTGTGGTCATATATGTTTGAAGCTGCTTGTTGAAGTCAAACTGACCAACGGGTGCAAGCATTTGCATGAGCTACTTCATAAGGAAACATATCTGTAACTGAAGATCAACGTAGCTGATATTAGGAGAGTTTTATGGAAGTCATGCACCATGTGCTTTGAAGGATTACGCTGAGGGTGCCCTGAAGCAAAGCTGGGAGTGAGAACGGGCTGGACTTTGATAAAAGAGACTGAATTTGTCATCCTGAGTTGTGGCTGAGAAACACTATGGCTTTGATTAAATGTTAATTAAGTAAAAAACCTCCTCGCTCTTTCTAGAAGTCACTTCAGTCTTGTGTTTGTTGATTAAAATCCTACGAAGGTAGCATTATGTTCCCATGTGAACATTTCTGCTCTTGAAGATTAGTGATCTATGACATTTAATTTTTTTGTAAAATACAAACTATTATACTGGCAAAAATACACATTAATCTAAGTAAATATCCAGTCACAGATTGGTATTTCAATTCAAATCTTGTTTTCTATGAAGTGCGCTTCTTAAGTAAGTGATAAAGTAGACGTCTGTTACTTTCCCTAAATAACCTGTGTTGTTATTGAGAACTCAATGCACATTCAGATGAATACGTGCACAGATAAAGTCATTGCATTTTGCCCTCCTGTGGTGTGTTAGTGTGTGTGTGTGTGTGTGTGCAAACAGAGTCATGGAAATCAAATGGTGAAGATACCACACATGTCTGTAAAGTTCTCCACTTCTGTTTCTGCAGATCCATCAGGGCCTGAAAAGGTTTAAACAAATCTGATAAATGCCATCATTGAGGAAGGGAATGCTCCTTAACATGGTAACTTTAGAGTCTGCCTCTGCTCTGCCAATGTGGACCAGCTGTGCAGACTAATCTGTTACCTTACAGAGGATTTGGGGCGATCAAGTTTAATAGAGCATTAATTACAAACAGGGCAATTTCCCTCAAGATTGGTCTGGTATATGATCAGGGGGACCCTAATTTGGAATTTAATTTTCTCTGTGTTAGTCATTCAGTGATCACAGTTTTATTTTGGTATGTTGAGTATTTAGAATTTTATCTTCAAGCAAGGTCTGCAGACAACAACACTTGTCAATGTGTTAGTCTGCTATGATTTTAGAATTGAAATACCTAATGAAACCTATTTAGCTTGTGTTTTCAGCTAGCAAATATTTGCATGCTAACTCGCTGAATTAACATGGTATTAATTAATTAAATGATTAATTAATCGATTACTGCTGATGTAAGCTCACTTTGATCAATTCAGTGAGCAATAATTAGATGATAATGTTTTCCCAGTCTAACTGCTTTACTTCCGAATAAAAATCAGACGGCATGTTTTAAAGCTTTTTAAAATCTTGTCGTGATTTTATTAGAATATATCAGCAAGAAACAATAAGACATACCACTGGAGACATTTGAGTTTTTATGACAACCGGCATTTAATCACCGTTTATTGAAATCTTGTACATTTTAACTAAAATAATTGTCATATGAACGATTGATCTGCCGATCAAAAAATTAACTGTACGTTTAACAACTGCTGGGTTATTTTAATTATAAGTAAGCCACTGAACCGAGAGGAGAAGTACAAAGTCATTTGCTGTCTTAAAATAGAAATGTGCACTGATGCTCTCATCTCCACCACCATTTTCACACACTTGTCTTTTTCTACTCAATCAACTCAAGTGGATTCATTTATTTAATCTTTACCTTTTCTTTTCTTTTTTACACATGATTTACTTAAGTGGTTAAAATCAAGTTCTATATAAATAATGAAAGATGTACTATAATATGTACTGTAATATGGAATATGTACTGATGAAATAGTTACATTGTATTATGTACTAGTAGCGTTGTAAATAATTTATTTTGTTTATCTATCTATTTGCGTTTAAAATATTGTTCATCCTAATATCAGGCTTTGAGAAAGGTTGGTGATTGCTTAGAGACACCTTACATTTAACCCTCCATTCAACATTTTGAAACAAACTTTGCACACACATACACAAACACTTAAATGTATTCTGACAGAGCTTCATTCAGTTCTTATCAGCCTGTTCTTTTCAGTTGAAGTGTTTGATTCAAATACGCACTTGACCTGGACCCCTGTACATTGTGTGTGTGGGTCTGCTCCCACAAGCTTCGGCATGAGTGTGTGTATTGTGCGTGTTGTATATGGTGTGGAGTGACTCTCTGCATAGCATAAATGTTTCCTACTGACTGCATGTGCTGTATGCATATAATTGTGTTTATGAACCGTTTGAACTGCAGAAGATCATGGACAAATGTGTGTGTGTTTGTATATAATAACAATAGGAAGTAAAAATCTACCTTTTCACCTTTTGGAACATGTTTGGTGTTTATGATGGTGTATATGGTGTTTTTTATGTATTAAATCTATGGCTGAGGATTCCTGCCTTGAATCTGCAGAGCAACACCCTCAGCCTCAGAAAAGGTCAGACAGCTTGAATGTTCTGCGGAGACTATTAGCTAAAATCATCAACCAATCTTGACTACTAGCTGGTTGATGCTCTGGCAAGTTATAGGAGAATCTAACACAAGCGAGATGGAGAAACAAGTCAGTTTGTTACTAAAATGGAAGACATGAAATGTTCTATGACAGCATGAAATCAGATTCTGTGAGGCTTCATGTCTTAACCAAAGACATTAAACTATAGCAGAAGTAAGGACACAGGTCTGACTTAATTCTTGCTTCATTTTTCAGAAAGTTGTTTTACAAATTTGACCCATATACAGCTTGATTTTTCAGCTAAACTATTATAAAATGTGAAACTGTTCCAACCATTTATCTGAGACACACAGCGAGGCGACAGGGCAGACAGTCCTCCATTGGCTGAGGTTCCCTCCTGTGGCCGATGGGTCAGGCTGACCAGGGCGATATAACTAAGGCTATATTTACACTGTAGGTCTTAATGCTCACTTCAGATTCCATTTTCTGTTTATGGTTCTTCACATGATAATTTAAATGCAACTGCCATCAGACTCTAATATGAACAGTCTACAGCCCTGAAGTGACCCAGCTGCGCAGAAGAAGACATGACATCTACATTTAAATATAGATGCTACACATGTCAGTGTGTGTGTATCAGTTCTGAAGTTGTTGTGCAATTGGAGCTGATACAATTATGACGATTTTAATTAAACCCAAAGCCTAACTAGCTCCATCAAGGGTGTCTGCCATTCTTGTGTCATACATTGTTACTATTGATCTTGCTGCATCCCACTGCCTCTGCTGAGTATTTGTGATGTCTGTCTCACTGACAAATCTGATGTGATCCACAAATGGGTGAAAAAGTCAGTTTTGGACCACTTTTTTCCTGCAATGTGAACAAAGCCTAAGAGTGGTGGTTTTTTTGTTGGAGCGATGGCTTTCCCAAATGCAGTGACTCCTTTTTCCATCTCTCTCATCTGACCAATAAATAGCTGGGTTTGCCACTAAATCCATTATGAAGACAACGGAAGTATGTGAAGGTATGTCAGTTAGTTTATTTTTCTAATGTATTTTCTCTCACGTTCCACTCATGCCACCAACGCCTCTGGCTCACCGGCTACAACCTAACTGCATCATGTGTTCTTCATGGCAAAGCTTAGAATTATACTATTATCAGGAAAACAAATGAGTCGCTGTTGTGTCCTCTTCTGTTTCCAGCAGATACTGCAGAACACCATTAAACATGCGAAGATCAATAATTCTACTGTAATGTATATGGAAATGTTCCAGAAATTTGAATACAGCAAGATAATTTTAATCTCAAATTAATGGTGATGCTTCTGTACTGTCCACACAACAAAAGCTACCTTTTGATGCTGGAGTTTTTAGACGGTTGCTCTTTCACTTTCACTAAGTATTGAAGGTGTTTTCAAGACTGAAGGAGTTCAAAATTGGATAGAAACAATTTTTTTTGCATTGTAGCAAATTTTTGTAGTTTTAAAAAATGTTGGACCATCTGTTAATAAAACAGAAGATGAGAGGAAAAGTTAAACAACTTTAAAAATCCATGTCCTTTTCTTTTACTTGTTTTCATTTATTGTTGTATTTTGATACTAAAATCTAAGCAGACTGAACTGACCTGACTTGAAATAGCAAGGAGTTGGGCATAGGAGGATTTGAGGAAATGAGAACTGGATAAATAAATGGAGGAAGGAGGGTAGAATGGGGGTCACTGTCTTTACAGTGTTGGTTTATCTTGACCAGCGCTGAGTGGTTGCTCCCCGAGTCAAATATACACATCTGACCCCAACGCTTTCATCTCCCCTCACAGAGAGAGATGGAGCCATGCTGCTGAAGGAGGATATACAGTGAAAAACAAGCTGTCCTCAGCTAAAACAGGCAGGAATGGCAGGCTGACACGGGAGGGGGAAATGGGAGGGTGTCATAGTGTAAACACATCTCAATCTACTGAAGCCAGGTTTGTCTGAGAGTGGAAGTCAATTCTGGAGGTAGCATGTTGCTGTTACATCTGCTCTGAGGTGTGTGGGGTCCTCATTTTTCAGAGCATCACATACCACCACTTTGTCAGGATCAGACTTTGATACACTAGGTACCTCGTTATTTTTCAAAATGTAGAGTTAACTTTCTGACAGGATTCAAACAGAGGCTTCTGGGACAAAAGAAAGTTCAGTTACAAAAGGATTCAAATCGGATGTCCTGTTATTTAATCCAACTACATTCCTTCTGCCTCTGTATGGTTGTTTGTAAGATATTTGCCTCTTGCTTTCAGTATTTCATTGAGTGTTCTTTTCGGAAGCCAAGAGGCGTTGGTGATTATGACAAAACAGCAGGATTTGACTTCTAAATACTAACTAATGCCTCACCTGAGACTCTGCTCTGAGAAATGTTGCCCAGATTCCTCCATCCAAACTGCTATCATTCCAACTTGTCTCCTACGGACACTTGTTTAGGATTTCTTGATGACACAAGCCCCTTGCATATAGAAGGTTTTTCTCATTGAGGCAGGAAACCAGGAAGAGGAGCTTGTTGTAGATGGAAGAATTGCACCCCTTAGCAATTGTTAACTTTGTCAAAAGATGTATTTTAACCAGTACCATGAACGTTGCCTAATCCTTACCAAGATGCTTTGCTGCCTAAATGTAACCAAACAACAACTGGAAGAGTAAGCACATCTGTTATCATACAATCCCCAGTATCCTGGACAAAAGTCCAAATGCCACGTTTGTCAGTTAATAAATGTCCTCACTCATCAAAATGCTGATGTAGACTGCAAACAATTTACCTTGAAATTTACCAGAAAATGTTTTTTGCAAATGCAATGTGAAATACCGTATGTGATAAGTTGGGGGTTAGAATGTTATGCTTCGTCAGCCACTGCAAAGAACCACGGATCAAATCGCAGTTCATATAACGATCACAGCTGAGTGCTGTGCACATGGCAAATGTAGTTTTCAATAACAAACACAGCAAGTTTTTAGCCGTTTTGAAACAAAGGGTCTTTTAGAGAAAGATTTTCCTTCTCACTGTTTGTCACGAAACATTAATTCTCTTGGCCCCATAGTCAAAGAATTTAGCTTTTTAATGGGGGTGGATTTACCACTCAAAGTTCTAGACTTCAATAATGAAATACAACTGGAACAGCTATTTTATCGATACACCAAAATAACATTACACCAAGTGCTATTTTGTGGCAAATAAATTTACAGCTGAAGTCCATGTACCACTGTGGCTATAAAGTCCTTTACTTTAAAAGAAATTATATTGTAACCCAGACCTCAATGTTTTCCTAACAATGTCTCTTTGAAATGACTTAAATGGTAACAAGACGAAAGAGCAAGACAAGTTTTGGAGGGCACACACAGATTATACATACTCTGGCAGCACTAATGGTGGTATTTTCACTACAACATTTGGCACTGACATTAAGGGGTCCCAAGCACTGATATTTCTCGTGATTTTGTGAGATCCCTTAACTTTTCCTCTGGCACCACTAACTTGTTAAAATGGCAACCTAAAAAAATGAGCATGGTGACCTTAGTGTTCTGCTCCAAGTGGTGGATTTCTAAAGAAAAAATAGATAAACACAGCGCTGCTAAAGTGCTGCGAAATGAGAGTAACTCAAGGATCAAATAAAAAATGACAAAACCTCTAAATAAATACAAACTGTTGGTGTTTACAGTGAACAATGAGCAGTAAAAACTGACTGACCATTTCTAAGGCCAAAGTTAACTCTTGTCTACTCTTAAGATGTCTAAAAACATCCATTTCTTCCCAATTTCTTCCTATTTCTTTTCCCAGTTGGAGCCACTTCAGAATTAGAATTTAGGTTTTCTGAGTTTTAGAGTTTTCTCTCCTCTGTTCGTGGTTTCCTTTTACTTTGCCCAATGATTCAGCCTCCAGGCAGTTTTGTTACAATGCAAAACCTTTTACAAACAGTCATAAATGAATGTGAGCGTGTGGATTTTATAGTGGGTGTATCAGGAAGCCAAGAAGCCTCTTTCTTCATCCTGATGAATCTTATTGGTGCAGGGTCAGTTTTGTTGTTAGTACATGATATAACAGAAGATGACTTTTTCTATCTTTTCTCTCTTTTCTTTCTAAATGTGAACATTTTTGGGGAGGATTTATTTATCTCTTGAGGAGGTTAGAGGCAATAACAGCATTATGTATAACAGTATGAATTCACATCACAAAGTTCACTACTGGCCATGGGATTTATTGTTGTTGTTTTACTTTCTCTGTTTATTCGATTCACCATTTTCCAATCTTAACCCTACAATACCTGTCATTGTTCTAACAACCCTAACCCAAGACAGCATTGTTGTTCTAAAGGATCTTCTCTTTCTCTTTCTTTTTCACTTGGTCACACACTTCCCAGTTCATAGACCTACAAAGTCTAAAGGAGGAGGTAGAGATGTTGGTTGAAAACAAAGGGTGCTTTTCATTAAGTTAATGTGTCTCGATGTGAGAGAGAGGTTCAAGGAAAAAAATCAACAACCACCTTGATCTTGTGAGATTATTGTCCTCTCTGCCTGCATGATGAAAGAGCAAGTTGGAATCAAGAATCAAAACTAAGACACCTTTGGTTTTCCAATATCCTCCTCCTCACTTTTTATTCTTCTTTTACTGTAAAATAAATCCTACTTGTCGCACAGTTGTCATATCTTGTGTCCCGCAGCATGTGGATGAGAGGTTTTGGTTGCAAATTAATGATCGTAGTCTGTAACAGATTCATCTTTACAGAGAAATCCAACAACAAAGCCTGTGGGAGAAAAAAAAGCACTAAAGAGAAATGACGTGTTTCATGGCTGTGAACGGGAATCATTTCACCATGCCTGACTGTCATACCATCCGCTCCATTCGTGCCCTTCCCTCCTCCATCATCCCTCAGTGTCATGTTGTAGATGGAAACAGAGCGCGGGCGTTAAGATGATCTGAGGTCTGTGAGACTTGTGGAAGGGTCGAGACATGGCACACATTCTCTCTGGTCACATGTGGCTTCCTCACCATTTGTTTCTGTTCATCAATATTTTCCCTCTCCGCTGATTCAAAGGAGAGGGAAACATGTTCTACTGTAACTAGATCGCTTGCATTATTGGATACTAAGTGGTTGCATCTTTGAGGTGTAGCAGTAGTTGTCATATGTTACTGAGATGGTACCATCTCCCTGACATGGCACAATTATACCTCATAAACTAGAAAACATTTTTCCTAATTACAACATTCAGCTGCAGCTTTTGATTCAGACACACTAAAGTTACAAGCTCATATTATGTCGCACATCTCACTTGTTCCCCTTTTTGTAAGTGACAAACTCTACTAATTTTCAATTATCCTAGCAGTTGTTTGTGAATTTGAGCTGACTAATTCATTTACTTAGGGAATTTATAAGTAAGAAGTAACTCGCTGCTTCCTCTGCTGCCACCACTAAAATCAGCAACACATCAGCTTGTCTTGACGCAGCAATCTTAGCTCCTGCCTGTTGGTAAACGTCTGTTATTCGCATGTTGGTCCCAATAATGAGTGTTTGTGCTGCTTACAGGGGCGATGGTGGCTCTCTAGTTTCAGATTGATTCCGCTGCATGTTTCTGAGGATTAGAGCCAGTAGCCAGCCAGTCTAGACTGGTCTCCAGTTACAGTGGTCACACACAATGACCGGGATGAAGACAAAGGGGACACCATGGACAATATGTTTAATGGGTGGAGGGGGAAGGGACGTGTGTGTGTGTGTAAATGTATGTGGTATGCAATATCTCTTACGCTGCATGTCATATGTGTTATCATTAAAAATGATACTTATAAGAAGAAAAAGGTGATCCATTTATTACTAGAACAATTAAGCAATTATTTGATTTGTTGATCAAGAGAAACTGAATGAATCATTTGAATCTAAATATGCTGTCACGGTTTGGAGGTGGATGTTAGTCCGATTCTTTCATTGGAAGCCCAAGAACAAGCTGCAGAAATCTTGAGTTAAACAAAGTATTTATTATTGGTCACATAAAGTATGGCAGCGCTGGTCTCAGAGTGACAGAGCAGCTGCAGCCCGTCAGCCTGTCAGCCCGAGCCCCGATATCTGGAAACATTTCATATTTATATTCACTTTATCTCACAGAGGTCGTACTTACACTCGACAGAGTATAATTGGCCAGTTTCTAGTGAAATGAGCAGGCCAACCACCGTCCTCGTCGTGTTCTTTGGATATGATAAACAACGTGTGTGTGTGTGTGTGTGTGTGTGTGAGTGCTGTTTTAGGTATGTATCAGTCTGTCTGACAATACAGAGAAGCTTCATCTGACCCAGTTGTTTAGTCTAGTTATGCTATCTTAAAGTCTTGGACCATTTAAGGTAATCTATTGTGTTTGTAAGAGTAGAGTGAAAAAGTACAAAATAGGAACATGGCTTATTTAGAAAAATACAGAATATGAACACATAATATCTAAGAACAAAGCCAATTATAACATGGAGGCGAAGGAGGACCCAGATGCAGACAGGAGCCAGGAGGAAACTTAAAGTCTGTTTATTTATGAACAAAAAAAATCACAGCAACGCTGGAGTAGCAAAAAGCTAAACTAGGAAAAAAACAAAAACACCATTTATTTATATATATTATATTATATTATATTATATTATATTATATTATATTATATTATATTATATTATATTATATTATATTATATTATATTATATTATATTATATTATATTATATTATTTTACATTATATCATATTATATTATATTATATTATATATACCCTATATATAAGGTGTTTGAAACATTAATGGAGGATCTGACAAAGAATGAAGAGAACTGGGAGACTACTGTGGGGAGAGTGATTAGTGAGAAGGTACAGCTGAGGATAATTAACACAGGTGAAGGGAGTAGAGCTGACGAAGAGCAGAAGGGAACTGAAGAAAGATGAGGAAACAGCAAAGCTAAACTAACTGGAAACTAGAGACTAAAGAGAAAAACGAACACAGATCGTGACATATGTATCATTTCCAGCTTTTAAATTTGAGAACTTGCTGTGTTTCTCCTTTAAACTCACTTTAAATGGAATATTTTTTTAGGGGGGGGGGTGTTAAGGTGTTATCATCTAGCAAATAAGTATTTCAATTGCAATCTCACATTATCTGGACTAATCAACTGGTTAACAAAAAATAAATAAATGGCTGGGTCACGAATCAATCACTAATAAGATGATGGTTCCACTGACCTTTACATTGTACATAAATGATTGACACAGCCGTTGTGAGTTCAGTACTCGCAGGATACAGAAGTGATCATGTTTGGACAAGTTGTCTGACTACGATGGAGACATTCATAATATAGCATCACTTTTCTTGCCTTAAAATCAAACCACATGTCAAATGCACCTTTTCAATCTGTTTTTTTTTTTCAATCTGATGTGCACATTGTCCTGTTTGCTTGGAAATATTAGGATTACTCATATCGGTGGTTTCTAGAAGTGTACATGTTTTTTTACTGAGGGTGTTTTGGATGTGGCAATCTAGGGAGTTTGGCATAATCAACACTTTGTCACGTTCCTTAAACTGTTCTTGAGCAGTTCTTGTGATGTTGTGGTTATGTGCTTTACAGTACTGGGGAAGCCACTTCCGTCTGGGCATGTCTTTAACATGATGGGGAGGTAAATAGTCTGCAGCAGTGTTAATATGGTTGGCACAATTCAAAATAACAACCACATTGATGCCAAACATCAAATTATTCTAATTATATTACATATTTATACAGTGTTATATTACATTATATTTCAATTTTGGTCATCAGTGATTATTAGAGACCTGTTTTGTTTGTCCCGTAAACCAAAAGTTTGGTATCTATGATGTCTAAGATGTAAAAGATAAAGGTTATCACTTTTAATAGTTTTATCATCATCTCATAAGGTCTTTGCATTTAACACATCCCTACATAATTACTCTCAATAACCAAATCAACCCATTTCCCTCCGGATCACCAGGTTTTCCGAAAAGTAATTATGTTAATGGAATTTCATGAGGACTCGTGATCCTTACCACTCCACAGAATGAAAACTCTGAGGAAATCTCCTCTAAGGTAATTATTTCCTTTTTAAAACTTTGTTCCTTTGGCAAAGAACAGAGAGAAGACAAAAAGGCCAACATTAACAGAAAGGAGATAAACACGGAAAGGCTCTGCCTGTCCTCCTCCAGCTGTATTCATCAACCTGGCAGCGAAAGGCCCAGATCCCCTCTGTAATCTCCTAATTGTCTCTCATTGTTCTGCTGGACTTTGAACTCTGAGGGGTTATAGATGACAGCCAGGGCTGCTGTTTCAAGACATGTGTGTGTGCGTGTGTGTGTCTAGGATTGAGGTAAAGCCTCAGGTCCTGAAAGTCCCAAAGGATGAAGCTTAAGGTGTCAAGACCTGACACCCAAAACACACAGACAAAAGCATACATGTGTGGCCCGAGTGAACGTAAAAACACAACAGAGACATACAGGCTCAAGGCTCCTCTGTGAAAATGTGCACACAAACACAAGTACATGCATCTAGAATCACAGTTTCCAGTCTTCCCTGATTTTTTTTTTCACCTCCATCTCAGCTGAAGAAACCCACGTTGTCTCCACCTGTCTTTCTTCCTGGGAAGATTTTCTGAGATTTAATCTGTCTTTAAAGGTGTTCCTACCAAACTGTTGTGCTGGTCTGTGTGAGGAGCCTGACAAATCTGACATATGTTGGCCTTAACAGAAAATATATGTCATAAATATCTTTTCTTTCGGACATTTTCATCAGTAAAAGTTGGTATTTTTAAGAGAAAATCAGTCGAATGCATGACCCTTACGAACTTAGATTTTTTCTTGAGTTACATTTATTACAAATTGGACTGGGTCATTAAGAGGCGAAAAGAGACTCCCACCTTACCACTAACACGAATCCTTATATTATTCTCTTTCTCTGTATGTTTTAAGAAGCCACTTTAGGTTCCTCTTACAGCTTTACATAGAATGCATGTGTTGTTGCATCCAACTACATTACCTTATATTTGACAACTTATATTAAGAAAAAAATAGCTAATTTAGGTTTTTATTGCACTGAAATGACATATTTATTGACATATGAATACAACATTTAAGTCCAGCATTGAAGAAAATATGTTATTCCTGTCTTAACTAGCAAAATGTGTCATGGAGGCAGTTTGTGTGAGGTCTGAGGTCAGTTAAATGGCAGGTCATGACTAAGCGGCATCAGAGCAAAGCCAAGAAGAGATTTTCTGCATTGTAGAAGTCATCTTTACTCATAGGGTTGGATTTATTTTCACACATTGACTGTGTAGATTCAGAAGAGGTATTATCTGTGGAGAAAATCCTCATCCTTGTATTCATTTCTGTTTTTAGTTTTATGCAGCACAATCTAATTAATCTAAGTGCTTCGTTGTGCCCTTTGCATGGATTTTTGATAATAGAGCATGTGTTTGTTTAACTGCACTGTGAGGCTTGTACTTCCATTGCTGCCTTTTGATCAAGTCAGCTCTGTCCAATAAAAAACTTCAGAGCTTAATATTGTTGATAAGGACAAACTAAAAAAGGATGAAATCAACATAACTCCCCTTTGGAACTTAATTCTGAGTAGAGCAAATTTAGAGTTTTGATGGGAGGAATGTTACATGTGTTAGACAGTAGTTGTATGTTACGTGGCTGAAAATGATGTTGTACTGAATGGTCCAGTTGGACCATTAATCCATTTTCTCATAAATTTTCTGTGCAGGATTTTCAGAGATGATTTGTTAGTTTCTCTGAGAAAGCAAAGCTGAAATGCACCACCACAGCAGATCTGACAACACGTCAGTTCAGAGAATCAGATTTATGTTTGGTAGATTGAAAGTTCACGTTAATACCTCTCATACCCTGGTTGTTGGAGGCTTTATGAGCATGTACTTGTGAAGAATCAGCACCGCACTGTGGAGGTTTGAGGACTGTGTACCTACTCAGAGAACCGGTTTCATGAGTGACTACAGTCAATGGATGCTCGCTGGATTGATTTTGTGAAGATCCACTCTGCAGCAGCTATTAGTCTGCTGGCGTGCTCATGCTGAAGCAATACCTCACCTGAATCTTCTGCAGGACATGAGAATGTAAGTTGTGCAATTTAACAATGTTGGTAACTTGTACACCACTGGGAAGTGACAGAAACTTGATATCTGTAGTGTGTGTTTGTGATTTCACATCCAAGCAGTTTGGTTGGGTTAAAACAAACTTCGCTTGTTTGACCATTTAATGTGGTTAATTTGAGCTGATCTGAGATCTGTTAGTCAAGGTCTTCAATGGATACCCTCACAGGGTTTTAGAATAGATTTTCATCAATTTGAAACCTGTTTTTATTTAATCGATGATTGTTTAAATGATCAGTGTTTGGCTGAGAGGTTAAAAACATATTTTCCTTGAACCATTTTAGATCAATTCCTTTCTGCTTTGCATGGACTTTAACGTAACAGTTTCCAATCAGAGCATGTGCTGCTGTCTATTACTGCCAAAGACTCAGGATATTAATGTGTTGGTGCCAGGTTTAACAGCTCTGAATCATGATAAAAGTTGTTATAGATATGGTTGATGCCCTTATTTGATCCATGTGGGGATAAATCTTGCACTGCTTTGGTGCCAGTTGTGTTTTTTTCCATAAAAGTTTCTGTCATTTTGTGCTTGTGGTGATGGTGTAAGACTATAAGCACACGTTTCACGTTGCAGCTCAGAGCTTTGAAACAGGTGTTGTTTAGTCATAAAGATAGTTAATCTATGAGGTGATATAATAATGTAAATTCATTAAACAATCTATCGAGTCAAACAAACCTCATCTGCCAGTTTTATTACATTACAAACCGCACAAGCCACAAAATGTCTGATTACAAGGAAGGAAAAAGTGAGACACATTAATAAAGAAATTAACCACAGGTCCCATGTTTCCCCCTGAGGAATAATGATGTTTTCATGTCTTAACACAGCTCTATAATCTCACAACAAAGGATATATTGCCACTCTTTCTTTATCTTAAATGATTAATACTTAGCTACAAGACAGAACAAGAGAAAAATTTGTTTTCAGAACAGACAAAGCAAGCTGTTGCGTAAGTGGAAAGATATGATTCAATTTAGAAAAATATATTAATGTCTGTCAAAGTCATTATCTAATTTACTGAGATAGTTATAAGGTTAGCATGAGGCGACTGCAGACATTATTTTATAAAGATGTTGTCAGTTTTTACTAACTTTTTATTGACAAAATGACTAAATGAAATTATTTAAAACATAAAGAAGAAATGATTGTGTCCAACCACTCCTGAGTGAAGCAACAGCAGTTTACTTCAATTTACCACCCAACTGTTTCACACGAGTAAGTCACTGGCCTGTGATAGTGTCAGATGGTAGTGGATCACCATTGTGTTACTATTGTTGTAAAAAGAGAACATTTCTCTCAACAGGAGAATTTTGGAGGTGTCTCTGAGGTGCAAGTGGAATATTTTAGGTGACCTGCTGGTGATGAAACTGTACATCCATGTTTATCTTCCATGCCTCCATCTGTCACCAGCTTTTCCATGGCCTCAGGAGACTCAGGAAATCAGCTGGCTAAAGATGGTGGCGTGGCTCAGAGCGGCCTGAGTGGATTTAAGGTTACACCCGGAGTTTGAAATTAACACCAACCAAATGCTGCTAAATGTAATCCACAAATAGTCTGCAGCTTTCGAAAAACTCTACTTGGAAGAGTCCCATTTTTGATACTGTCCGTCTTCTGTCATAAGAAATATTTTGAAGCACGGAAACATGGCTGAATAAATGTTTTAAATCCCTCTCTTATGGAAATTATATTGAAAATGAGAACATTGCTTATGTAAGACATATGCCTATATTATTCCTGTAGTGTTTAGTGACGGAATCAAACAATATTCATAGGAAACAACAACTGAGCTCTTGGAATCCTTCAATAATTATTTGTTGATCTCTGTTTCTCACTGTGTTCACACCCTGTTACACACCCTGCTGGTTACACAATTAGACACACGCAGCATAATACACTCACCTCCTTGTGTTGAAAGTGTACATGCTTCCACATGTATATGCGTGAATACCGAGACAGGTATAACTATACACACACACACACTTCAAGACTGACACAAACACAGGGATGAACCTGAGTCACATTGCCTCATCCTCCCTTCCTCTCTCTCCTCTTCTTGGGTGGGGGGCACCCTGGCGTCACCGGTCTGTCTCAGAAGGTGTCAAAGCTCTGACGTTGGGAGCCCTCTCTCTTCTCTGAAGACGGTTGGGATCCCAATCAGCCGGAGGCCTACCTCTTCCTGCCACACACATGTATCACTGTGATGAAACGTTCCACCGGTGCATCGAGGGGCTACAACAGCCAGTCCTCTTAAATAAATAAAGATAATAGAAACTTTACATTTTTGTGTCCAGTTGTTGAAAGGCCATTGAACTGTCGGTGCTGCCAAGATGTGTTTGTTTCTTCTGATTCATTGTCGTAAATTGGCCCTTTTTCTCTCCAATGCTTCTTCTCCTGGCCTTTTCTTGTCTTCATTCTGGCCCACCCTTCATGCCAAACCTCCACGCTTTGATACACTTCATTTAGCATGTCAGCAGCAATGACATATGCATCCATTCAGCCACCCCTGTCTACTTTGTTAGAAGCGTATTCCAAGTCAAGCAGGAACAAGCACAGTCCTTTGCTTCCCATTCAACATTTTCTGCCCAATAAAGCCTCTAGACATTCAATCGGCTGAATATTTGGCCTTTTCAAAAGGATTCCTTCTTGGAGATCCCTCATACAAAGCCAGAAGAGAATATAATTTGCATGGTGTGTTTTCAGAGAGATCTCATCCTGTCAGCGATGAAGGGTCTTTTATCTCCGGGGGTGTCCTGAGTGGCTCTCTTGTCTGGTTCTAAGCATGCAGAGGCACAAAGATGAGTGACAGAGTAACGTCCCCCTGAGTGTCAGTGGGGTTGACAGCAACGGCTCGGACAAATCCTCCTCTATCTGGCCCAGAATCCTCTGGGGCTACTCAGTGAGCTGCAGTGAATCACCTTGAGCTTAATGATTTGCAGATATACGGAGCAAAGAGGGCTGGAACCTCCAGGGCCGAAGTTTATCTGCTGGACCTGACCCTTTGATGTGGCCCAAAGATTAACCCCACAGACAAAGACAGGGAGCCTGTGTGTGTGTGAGTGTGTGTGTGTGTGTGTGTGCAGAAGAAATGACAAAGATCTTGTGAGCTTATACCGTGTGTGTGAATATGTGTGTTGAGATGTTGGACCGTTGAATAACCTCAGTATAACCTTAAGACCCTGGCGAGACCAATAAAAAGCAGTTTACAACTGACCAGTGACACATTACCTGATCCTGTTGTCCTGTTCCCAGGAAAAAAATCACTGCCATGTTTGTCTGTTGCCCATCATGTAAACATCTTATCTCTATGTCAGCAGACATTCATTTGCAGCAGAGTTTAGGGACGACAGTCCAAGGTACCCACTGATTAATGTCCAGAAATATGTTGTACTGCATCCTAAAAAACGCAACATATCTCAACAAGAGCAAGAAACATTGCCATCTTCTCTGGACCTGAGCTTATCTAGAAAAAATTACTAACTCGAATTTAGAATTGTGACTTGTGATGTGATTAATCAATATTAAATTTCTTTTGTTGTGGTCCTTTTTCCATCGCTCTGATGCTGTTTCTCTAGTTTGTATTCAGACCATTTCTTTCTTGCTTCTGCGGGGTCCTTTATGTTGACTTTACAGAGTTTATTGCTTCTATTCCTTTTTTTTATTCAGCAGTTTTTGTCATGCTTGTGATTTCTCAACTTAGACCATCAAATAAAAAAAAGCTTTTATTTTCACTACTTTACTGCTGTGTCTCGTTATTACCTTTAATATAAGTGTCTCCTCTCTACTGTTGCTTTTAATTCCATGTCTATCTGTTTGTGGTGGGAATTTCTTTTGCTATGAAAATAACTAATAAGAGGGCTAAAAATAAGAGTGGAAATCAGGTTCATATGTGTGTGAAGTTTCACAATGGTTTCTAAATCCCTCTGACTTACACCTTGCACACAGTTTTAGTACTGAAACCGCACAAAGTTTGTATGCATGTGGTCCAGGTGCTGAGCTGGCCTGAGTGCAGTTCAGACCTGTCACCTACTGGAAACATTTGGAAAATCATTCAACAAAAATGCAGCAAATAGGAACCGAGTTCTTGATCAACTGAAACTCTTAATTTAAGCAAGAATGGTAAATGATTTCACATTTAAAACCACAGCAATCAGACTGTAATTATTTTGACGCAGCAACATGTCCCGTCTTCCATCAAATTTAAAGTGAACATATATTTTTCAGACAACAATAAAGTATATAAGTTTAATTACCCTATTTGTTGTCTTTGTCATTTTTTATTCAGGGTTTTTCATTATGGTTTAAAATGACAGTGCTTGTGATAAATGCAAATTAATGCTTATTTCCAAAAACTAACCTGTTGTGACAGTTAGCAGATGAGTGCATTCAGTGGTACTATGACTGCGTTACATGAACATTCACGAATGTTACATGTAATTCATGATTTGTGCCCAAAGTTGGCTTCTGTTGCTCTGTTCCTTTCTGTTTTTCATAAAGCATCTGTTTTTCCATCTTTTTTAGATTTTTTATTTCTGATGTGTATGTTATGTTTTTCATGTTAGAAACATGAATGAAAGCAGGTGGGTTGAAACACGCTGTCAAGTCCAGATTTTGAATTTAAGTGAAATTTTCTTATGTGCTCGGAAACTTGGATTGACGTTAAATTTGTTGCTGTTGTCAATGTTTTCCAAATAATTGAATGAAAGTCCAGACAAGTGCTCTTTCGTGAGCCTCCACATCTCCTTTGAAATTGATACATCATCAGGATAAAGTGTGACTGTGTTGGAAAGAAGATAGATCCGTAGAACGTAGATTCTTGCTGCCCAGAGGATGACCTCTTTTCACTTTTTAAACACAGGATATGTGATAATCATTATTTTTTCATGTACCCTAAATCCTTTCCAATGGTGCCACCTTTGGACTAGATTTAACTGTAGTTTCCAACACTAATGAAGCTCTTCAAGTTGAGCCACATACATGTTGGTTTCAGTCACCATAATTATTTTTCAGGGAGTAACAGAACATTGGTCACACTGCTGGTTTTGTTAAAAACTCAAGTTACTAAAGTATTTGGTGTGTCTAGAAAAAAGGTACTTTACTACAGTAAAAATATAATGGTATTCAGTTGTGTTATATGTGAGTAATACATTACATCTAAATGGGACAGTATGACCTATAATCAGGCCAGGGCAAAAACAGAAATGTTACGTTATTGTAATTTCCTTCAAAGACCCTGAAGAGAGAGACAGTGATGGTGGTAGATTGATTTCAACTGGTGTTGAAGTTTATGATCTTTAGGCTGTCATTAAACGTAAAAGTCCAACTTATTTTGAAATATCTGATTTCAACTGTAGATGAGCAAGTTCTGTGTCGTTTTCCTTCAGGAGGATCAACAATAACCTGTGTGTCTTCATGAACTACATAAATACAGAACATGTTCCTCTTGTTAATAGATATTTGTTCCCTTTGAGATAAGTCAGTATAATTCAAAAATAGTTTTGCTTAGTTTAAAGTTATAGTACTTGACATTCAAACAACAGAAAGCGTGTAATGTGGACATACAAGCACAGAATTCTTTGCTCTAAAACCCAAAGTCTCTTTGTCCCCAGAGGGCAACTTTATTCCACTATAATGAATTTTTATTCCTGTTTGACTACTCACCAAAGTGGGGATGACGGCCACCCACCGCTGCTCATGTATCACACAGGAACAGCTCACCCTCCATGTTTGTCTACTGCTCACAGATGGAGTGAAGCAGGGAGAAAGCAAGAAAGACCCATGTCTTCTCCATAATATAATATAATATATAATATAATATAATATAATATAATATAATATAATATAATATAATATAATATAATATAATATAATATAATATAATATAATATAATATAATATAATCATTTGATAAAACATTTAAGGGTTTAAAGAGATTACTATTACTGTCAGGCTGTTAGGTGATTCGTGGATCTTTGTTTCTTACAAGTGAGACTGAAAACTATTTGTGTTCATTTTCTCTCTCCTTTAAGTCACCTTCTGTTTGTTGGTTTGAATATATTTTTGGTGATTTCTTATCCATCTGTTTTTTGTAATCACTGTGACCTATTTAAAGTCATTTTGAGTCTCTTTGTGGTAGTTTATCATCATTGTGAGTCTTCCTTTAGTTGTTTTTAGTCATCTTGAAGTTGCTTTGGGTCATTTTGAAAAGGTTTTAGTTGTTTGTTATCATTGTGTGTCATCTTTTAGTTGCTGTTGCCCATGTTTAAGCCGTTACGAGGCATTTTGAATTCCTTTTTTTTTTGTCTTTTCAGGCTTACTGTGGTCGTTAGTCATTTTAGGCCTTTTATAAGTTGTTGTTAATTATCTTGAAGCTGTTTTGAGTCTTTTTGAATAGATTTCAAGTTGTTTGTCATTAGTGTAAATCTTTCTTTCATTATTGTTGGTCATCTTGAAGTTGTTTCCATTGTCTTCGAAGTTTGAGGTCATTTTACAAACCTAGACAATTCTTTCATTGTAGATTTACTGTTACTTATGAATTTGTTTTAGGAGATTTTGACTAATTTTGACTGGAGTTTAATAAACTTTGTGACTGTTATCATTTGGAGTGTTTCTTGGTAGTTGTTTTAAGTAATCTTGAAGCTGTTTTTTTTAGTTACTTTGAGTCTCTCTGTAGTTGTTTTCTAGTTCACAGTTCTACTTGATCTCATTGTAAGCTCTGAGATTCCTTTTGTTAAAGAATGTTTAAATGTCAGTTAAACAGTTACTCATTTGACTTTAATACACTGTATAATTTAGAAATGCAATATGTTAACTTGTTAGTGATTCTAAAATCATTAGAACTCATGTTTTTACCCATTTGTCTATTGTCAATTTATTATAATTCAGCGTTATTCAGTTGTAAAGCCAACTTGAAGTACAAAAAAAGCTTTAATTTCATTATCCTTGAAAAGTAGACACAGCACTTCCAGTCAAAAACACAGATTGAATTGACTCACAGATCAGTAGTCTAAACACATATTCTAGGCTTGTCATCCCTCCTTGGCTATAAGACTGGTAGCTCTACTAAAGCCCCTCACACTGCAACGGGACATTTGGGATCAAGAGAGAATATTTTGAACCTCAGACCCTTGAGCCACCTGGTGACACATTTCCAATTCTACCCTTCTTGCATCCACCAGCACTTATAGCCCTTTTCGCCTTACCTGACTCCATGCAGTGACTGACAGCTGCACTGAACCTTCATTATTGCCTCACAAAAGCCATATTCTAAACCATATTTACCATTTTTCACAGCGAGGCAGAGATTGATGGGGGAGGGTTGTGGACAGGGAGAGCAGGAAGGGAGGGAAAAGCTCCCCAGATGAAAATCCTAAATCAGTATGCCCTGCTGCTGCGGCTGAGGCCTAGGCAGGGATTGCATTTAATTTATTCTCTTAAGCCTGGGAATCAGGCCATCAAAAGGAACCAAACTATCAGGTTTCCTGCACTAAATGACCCAACAGTGTGATGTGGCCAGCTTGGGATCCAACTTAACCCTTTCGAGGTGGCAGACGATCGTCAGAGTTTGCAGCCTTTCTTGTCAAGACTAAATTATCCCCTGACAGTGAGAGTGCACCCACAGAGGCGCTTTATGCTCTATGCTTTATGCGACTCATGCTCTGAAGGTGATACAGTGGGAACGGGTTGCGCTCCCTCCTGTGTTTGGTAGATGCTGGTTATCCCTTCTTTAGCTCTGTTTAACGGTGGTGGATCATGGGATTAAGTGACACAGGTTCACAGTAAGCCATATGAGTGGTAACCTATAGGTTATGCTTTTAGCAATAGCATTCTATCAAGGAATTCACTCTGGATGATTTAGAATGACATGCTATGCAGAGTGCCAAGACTCAGTGCCAATGCAGGATGTAATCTGATCTTTATGGGGAGGCAAAAAAGTAAGAACATAGAGGTAGTGAGGGTTGTGGATGGGTATAAAAATATCCCTTAAAACTGCGTTCATATTGGACACAGTCTAGTGTTCAGTGGCATTTTAGCAAAGTGCAAACCAAAGGTGAGAATCCTCTCAGAACTGCACCCTGTCAATGAATGAAAATTTATTTTCTCCTTTTGTATCAACAGTAACTATTATAAGCTTTCCCCAAACTAATCCAAGTGTTTTAGGCTTCTAATTCAGACCGTAGTTTTCTCTATAGGAATAAATCAGTCAAATTTGTGTTAATTGTGTGTTTTGGCTTTCTCTTGCACTCAAAATACAAAATACACTCAAAAAACAAGCAGGGAGAGAGGTGGAGATCGAATGGAGCCACCCATTGTGGCAAAAGCTAACTAGCTATAGTGATTTGTGTAGCTAAAGAGGAATTACCTGTTAAGCATAACCCTGAGCTTGGGTAAATCACCCAATATGGTTGACTTAAATTTTGTGTATCTCCTCTATGATGGAGACTGTCTAATATTTTCCTGACAGACTCACAGTTAATGCTGACTTTTTATCTAAACCACAGAAGGCTTCCCTACCATATCAACCACATGTTTTATTTGCCAAAACTTCACGATTCTTTGTAAGAAGCTTCACTGTCATAAACATGCTGTAGTTTCAGTGTATAAATACTATGGAAGTGACTCCTTTAAAGCATCTGAATATGTATCCTCCATGATAGTTTATTCATTATTTTCATATTTTAGATTGTCATTCCTGGCTGTAAGCACAGATACGAAAATGCATCCTTGCTTACTGCAGTTCTCCTCTATTTGACACATTCTGTTTCACAGCTTCATTTCTGGTCTTGGTTGACTGTGACAGATTTGGTGAATAATTAATAAATACTTTTGTGAATATTGGCAAAATGTGTGGCCTGTTAAAAAATGTTAACATTTTTTTTCTGATACTGAGTGAAGTTTTGTTAGAAGGTTTTTGGCTGCCATATGCTGTTGCAGAGGGAAAAACATGAATATGCACAATAAAAAGAAGCTCAAAAAAGGTCAGTTTTACGAGACCTTTTACATGTTGAAAGATAGTGAGTGCATTTTGATAGCGTTTGGTCAGTTTGATAGGCACTGAACAGCTTCATCGGAAGTAGGTGGATTTGATTTGATTGACAGTGGCATTTTCCTGGCAGCTTGAGCAGCAGCTGCTACCATCGGCTTAGTCACATCTGCCTTTTTCTAACAACTCCCTGCCAGTTCAGCCAACAAATAAACTTTGTGAAAAGAAAAAATACAATCATTAAATTTTTTTATCTGAAATGGCTGCAATTGTTCTAACATTGGCAAAGATTTGTTAGCTCATGTGAATAATAAAAGTTAAGTTAAAAGCTGAATCTCTTTAAGCAGCTGGCAATAGATGTTAAAAATAAGTTTGACTGTGATCCATGTTTTGCAGAAAGAGCCAATATCAATATTCTGGACTGCAAAATAACAAAGATAAAAAATAAAAACAAACAGAGAAACAACCTTTATGCTACAAAAACTCATATTTTTGCGGGTTAGCCAGCAAGCGATCTTAGCTTGGCAACTAGCGGAAACCCAGTAAAAAAGTGCTGTAGATTTACACCAGTTTAGCCAAAGATTTAACCATTGTGTCAGACAGCAGTGGCGGAGAGGAGGGGAAAAGAAAACCTTGTAGACAACTAGGTTTGCAGTTTTTTGACACAAGTGATTTACTCTAGATGAGTCAGGTCTACTTTGAGCCCAGATTCCACAGTTTGTCAAAGTATCTGCGCCACATGAGGTCACATCCAATACCCTTTTTTTCCTAATGTGTAAATCCATCTTCAGTTCTTGGAAATTATCAAATTTCATATTACGCCTTTGTCCTCAACCACATGAAACCTGGCTCTGACCAAAAAAACAACTAAAGGATTTCGATTAGCTGCTGTTGAGAGGCACAAAATGGCAACCATGCTCACAGATATACTTCACAGAGGCTTCGTTTCCTGCACAAGCTTAAATCCAGTTCCACAGCTGACAGTTTGGAGGTTTTTTATCATTTATTTTAACACAAGAGGTGGTTTGGTAAATGGTTTAGGATTCATTGTGCACACGTAAGCTGTGTCCCGGTTACAGAAAACATACTGACTCGAAGCACTTGGAGTATTTATACTGTTAATGTGACCAAAATGAATATAAAGCAACTGCGTTTAATGTATCCTGCTGTTCTGCAAAGGAGAAAGAGCAGCAACTCCCAGCTGGGAATTATTAAAGCTGTAGACAGTGGTGACAGCATCAGGAAGAAAACTAATGAAAAAACCTAAAAGGATCAGAAATGATTGCTCTTGATGAGGCTGTTTTTTTTTTTTTTTTGTTGTTTTTCTTTTAAACAGGCTTCCTTTGTTGGGTTGTTTTTCAAGTATTTCTGGTTTTTCATGCTCTGTATTTTATTCTATATAATTTTTTGTCATTTTACTGGTGTGATGATGCTTATTTTGGAAAATAAATTTAGTTCCTAAGTATGTCCCCTTCTGACTTATGTCTTTTTTCTAAAGTAATAAAAGTAATACAATTTGAGGACAACACAAGTTTAGCCTTTCTTTGTTCTACGATCTCATTGTTAACGCTTTCACTTGACTTGTCTGAAACCAGTAGCAGTTGGACACAGACTGTTGTTGTTATCAGGCTCCAGTCAGGACTCATGGCCATAAAGAACATAATATTGCCTTCTTCTTATGAACACAATGAAAAGCGGAGCAGATCTCTGATGACCAGCTCCTTACCCCTCATCTCCTCTCCTCCTTGATCTTTCCACATTGTTTGCTTTACTTTATTTTCTGTTTTTTCTCCCCCTCCCCCTGTAATTTTTTCGTGCAAAGAATAAAATTTCATCTGCGCGGGCTCTGGGAAAGGCGGCCCTTGGATTGGCCCTTGCCCGTACAGATGCTTTGAATTTACAAGGCTTTTCTGCCTGCTAGTAGAATCATGGAAGGATGGAGGGATGGACAATGAGATGGAGGAAAAGAGATGGGAGGGGTCGGCAAAGGGGGTGAAACCTGGCTGTATTTCCTGGGGATTAGGCATCAGATGGGCGCCCTCAGAGGAGGTCTCAGGTCTCGGCCTCCCTGGATGGCTGGGAAACTGACCCCCATCTGACTCTGTGGTCTTCCCTGTTCCCTACCAGCATATCGCCCCAGGTCAGGACCAGGGCCTGGACTCTGTCCGATAGCTACACAGGCTCACGTCTGCCTGCATGGTAGAACAAACCTGAAAAAGTTGGTTCCTTGTTCTTCTTTGTTACTTAAAGATTAATTCAACTACTTCTGTGGCTCCTTATTCTTTAAATCAGTCCGCAAGAGTTATAATGTAGAGTTAAGGTTATTCCCAACCTATCAGGGGCGGTCACTCTAAGTTTTAAATCCTGAACAGATAATCGGAATACAATAAAGTGTCTACTGATCTAAAGTTATTTAGGCAAAATCAGGTCATTATATAAGATAAAGTTATGGCCAGCAACAACAAAACAGCTGCAATGTAACAGGGCAACAGTCCATATCACCATTGTCCTAAAATGCCTTTCTATATACTGATTTCTGGTTGGCAAAATGACTTTTCCTGTTCAAATATCCTCCACTCTGTTTGACGCTGTTTTTCTCCACTCTTAAAACAGAATTTTTCTTTTTGGAAAAGGTGCTTTGGTGTAGAATGACTTCTGTGATATGGTGGTTAGTTGAGAGCCTTGTCAAAACTGACTCTACAAGCACGATTGTATGCGAGAAGCAACATACGGATCGTAGTGTTTTCAAGCATTTGTGCCGCTTATAGCCACATACAACCTCAGTGTTCCTATCATTCAAAGGTGGTCTATTTTTTTTCTCTTCAAGAAGAGTTTAGTGTCAGGTTGTGGCCATAATTTGGAAATCCACAAACGCAACCCACGGTTTTGTTTTTTGTTCATCTTTTTTCTTTAATAATTAACTACTTCTCTCCACTGTCACTCTGCTTTTCTTATCTTCCTGTACAACCCATCTCTCCCTAGATTTCAATAAAGGGACTTCTTAAGCAAGAACTCTGTTATATGTTAGACACATGTCTATCTGTGGGAGTCTCAGCCATACTGTTGATACTGTCCTCAGTCTCTTGTAATAAAAATCTGAGCCAAACACACACTGAAACATTCATTGTTAATGTTACACAGTGTTAGCTGGATGAGTGAGAGGGAAGCATTTGAACAATTCATTGTATGTCATTTATATGGATCAAGATTGAGAATTATGTATAAGAGAAGCCGACAAAATGAGACAAGCATGAATCACGTCTCCAGTGTTGGTCGCTAAGTAAAAATACCTTTTAAACTACTAAGAAAATATCTTTGAGGAAATATGTAAGCAGAAAAATGTTGTATTAAAAGTCATTTCTCTGAAATAAACTGTGCCTTTAGAATTTTATGTTGTGTTATAATGTATGACATTTCTGGATTGTGAAGGTATAGCACCATTTTTACTGTTATTGCTCATGTGGAGATAATTCTAAACAGTTAGTTAATTTTATCCAGTGGTTCCCAAATTAGGGATCAAGAACCCGCAAGGGGTCCACAGAAAACTAAGTTCTTATATATGTGAGACATGTATGAGACATCAGAGAACACTACTTTGAATTAAACAGGAAGAGAAGCAAAAATAACATATCTAAAAAAACTACAAGTGGTGGTAGCTAATAACTGCACCTGACTAAATAGGTATTAATGTAGTGCTTCTCATCACCCACTAAAAGTGCTTTTACACCACAAGCCACATTCTCACACACTGATGAGACAACACAGCCAGTTTAGGACTATATCTTGCTTGAGGACAATATGAAGGACTGGGGATTGCTCTGTGGCGACCCAATATGGTGAAAAATGATAAGAAACAGAAATATCTAAGTGAAGCTTAAGATCAAAATTGTATTTAAGTACAGGATTTTATTTGCATGACCACAAGTGCCAGCAATGGAACATGAAAATAAACATGGTTTGTTTTAAAGATGAAGGCAATTACTCCCTTTTCTCCAGTTCTCACACTCTTACTAAACAACCATCTTTTCCCTTTCAGAAAAGGGAAACGGGAGTCTTACACCCAGGTAAGTAACCAAGTCATCGGGTAGCATGAGGCCGGCGCCACAAGGAAAACTCAGCCGTGAGGTTTGTGTTATATCAAAGCAATGAATTAGACCAGATATGTTTATCTTGCTCTCTGCTGGATTGCCTCGTAAGTTCATCTAATCACGAGAAGCTGAGTTAGATGACCTTTGCCTTCATGTGTTGACATGGCATCAGGTGTGAGAAACCTTTGCAAAAAAGATATAATCAGTGAGAAAATAAAAAAAAATATATATATATATATATACACACAATAAAAAGAAGACCTGTCACACGCGCTCATATATGTGCAAAAGAAATGTCCTCATGATAAAAAACCCTTTTGGCCCACATCAGGTGAAGAGACGCACATGTTTGTTGAGCTTTGGATACTAGAGGTTTTAAAAGTGGCTCTCAAATTAAATAAATGTAGGATATTTCACTTCTGCCATTTGTGCTGCAGCAATTTCTTTATGCTCCCTTCAAAACAGCAGAGAGGGATTTTTTTTATGATACTCAACACACACACTTGTTTCATGGGGGGCTATGAAGACATCTCCTATAATTTGACTTCACACACGTCTTTAATTATATGAGCTCCAGCTCATGACTGCACTCCTCAGCTCTGCATGAAACAAATAATGATCTCATTATTCTAAAAGGATGTTTTTAAAGGTATTTTATTACCGGAGTGTACAGACCTTTTGTAGAATCATCAATTGTAGCAGTTCTTTAGAAAGCTTTTTTTTTTGTTGTTTTCCTGTTATAAGAAAGTCAGGCTGTTGAAAAGTCCAAATGCAGCAGAGCAGCCAGGTTCCTCCATATAGATGTCCATCATTCCCAATTCAAAGCCAACTCAAATCGATCAGCGTCTGTGCAAAGAGGTCTGCTGCCGCACCAAAAAACAATGGTTGCGATGATGCGTCGATGCTTTATCAGAGGGAGCCATCTGGTGGTGGCTGAATGAAAGAGCGAATCAAAAGCAACAGCAGAGCCTCCATTTCCAGCAATAACGAATACATTTGTTTTATGGCTTAACAAAAGACAAAACACACAAAAAACGATACCTTTCTTTTTTTTTTTTCCTTCTTCCTTCAAATCCCGTGCCATTTAGAATCAGTGTGAAAATCAAAACGTTTCACAAATACGTTCTATATATATATATATATAAACACTTAAGAGGGATACACAATAGAAACTGTCGGTGCCCTGCAAAAACCTCCAAACTCCACTTGTAACCCAAGAACTGATTTATTAATGTTGTAAATAACAACCAACGGGTGCTGGCCTTCGCATCACAATTAACTCCTTTATCTTCCTTTGTTCACTCGGAAATTAAAGGTCTCTGCAGCACACTGTGAAAACTCTGCCTGTGTAAACGAAGGCAAAAAGAGAACTTTGCAACACGTAACACAAAGAGTCATTCTGCTATTCAAGTCTTCTGAAGACCAAAGTAGATCAAACCGAACTTCTCATTACACTTTACCTTTTCATTATACAGTACAACAACAAATGTTTCTAAACTGCAGAGATGATACTAAAAAATACAACACTCAGTTAAATGCTTTGTGATATTGAGATCAACAGAAAGAGAACAGCTGTTTTTAATATCTTTACATGCATTAACCCGTATTTCTCCGGAAGTATCCATAATTGAGGTGCAGCTATGTCTCATAACTTCTTTTATATTCTGAAAATTAAATCTCAATTGAAGAATCTTTACTCTGCAGCACTGTTCGTATTAAAAGGCCGCAGAATGAACAGTGCACATCTACGTTAAAACACCAGAGGTGACAAGTAGATAAAAACAAAAAAAAAAATAAAGACAATATAGGAATCACACAAACAAAATGCAAAAACAAGTTCTTCATCTTTAGAACTCTTCTTTTTCTTCTTCTCTTCATGTCTAACAAATCATCGGTAACCACCTTCCACTCTCTTTGCAGGAAAGAAAAAAAAAAAAAAAAAAAAAAGACGGGGCAGTCGAGAAGGACAATGACAGGGGAAATTCCGTACTTTAACTCGTCTCCAGCTTGGCCATTTCCTGCACGTAAATCCCGATGCTCTCGCTGTCAAACAGCACAAAGTAGACGGTCTTGATGGTGGAAGACATGGTGGCCACAAAGTAGCTGGAGATGGCCTTCAGGATCAGTTGAGCTGCCGTCTGCTTCGGGAAGCCATTCCTGCCGAGATAGTTCACACACAATTTGATTACGGTCTGTTGGGAACTATGGGTCCAGGACCAAGCACACAATACCATAGTTTTGGTAACCATGACAGCAGCTGTCCCTCTGTGGAAAAGCATGTCCCCGCCACCCAATCTGTCTCCAAACTTATCCAATTACCAGAGACCCCACCCTTCAAGCCACAGTACCCAAAGGCTCTGCTGCCAGTGGACACCCCAGGACAGAGTTCTGATGAGAGCTAGCAGGAGAGATCATAATTCTACAGCTTTAGCTTCTCTTCCATCGGCTCCCTGTTAAATTTAGAAGACGTCATAGTTGGATATTTTCCAAACAGAGCACTGCAGGTTTGCTTGTGGAGTGCCTACACTGATGGGGGACCTCCCATGATGCACCTTTCGTCGCTCTGCTCGGTTTAATCTCCATGCACACATGACATTATTAATGCATCGTGTTTAAGATCAAAGAGAAAGTGAAAATGCCTTTAACTGGTAATTACACTGCACACTGGTGAGCTTCAGGATTTGTACCATCTTTGCAATTAAAGGAAAAATGCAGCATTTTGTCAGTAAGGTAGTGATTACATCAAATTTTCAGCATCCTGCTGATATGGATGTGTTTCATCTGAATGCACTTTCCTACCTTCCACTACCAATGGAGGGAAAAGCCACAGACTTGAGTTTCTTCTCATCTGCCATAGCCAGGCAGTTCTTCACCGTCTTCTCCAGCATCTCCTCACACTTGTCAGAGCCCCAGCCTGGACTGTTACAGTGGATGACGTACTTCGCAGGCAGGCCAAAGCCAGCAGTCAGAACAGCTGAGGGAAGGAGAGGAGATGAAGAATGGTTAGTTTGGTATAAAGACGAGAAGAAATTATACATATTTCAGGTAAAGTTTGGCTTCAAAGTGATGACATAAGCCTCCTTCACCGCGGCAACTCTGGAAAAATGTTTAAACAAACTTATTCTTGTTCATACAACCCAAAATACAAAAAGATGGGACACTGTGTAAAAGCTAAAGAAAACAGCAATGCAATGATTTACAAATCTCATAAACCAACATTTCAATGTAAAATTAACCAATATCTTAATCACAATAAAACATTTGAAACCCAAACGTTCACTATTTCATGAAAAAATATCCACTTCTCTTGAATTTGAATAACGATTCTTCCTGCCTTGGGGCAGAAAGGTCAATCAATAAATTTGTACATATACAGCCATAAAAAATAAAAATAAAAAAATCAATGAAAGCACAGCAGTCAAAATGTGCCCTTCAGTAATCTACAACACTTTAAAAAATATTATTACATAAATCTTTTGCAGTTTCTGTGATGTTATTAGGTCAAACGGTGAATCCGGTCACTACAGACATCCAGCTGGAATTTGTCACATGTAGAGTTCATCAGTCAGGATCAGCCTCATTAAACGGTTTTATCAGAGGTCTAAACCCAAACATTGACTTTGGAGGCCAGAGGTGAATGAGCACTTGTCTTTATGGAAACTATATGTAACAAATCTCCAAAAGCTTTAACTTGTTAGACCAGGACAAAATCTGTTCTCCAGACAAAAAGAGGAAGAACAGGGAAGAGGAGTCTGTTCTCTGGAGTTTAACATTTAGTTAAGTGTTCCATCAATCCAGCTGTAGAAGGTGTAACTCAGCCAAAACCCCGACTCTGTGATGTGAGAAAGCCTCCGGTCAGAGTTTACGAGCCCACGGCGATGTGTGACTGGACAGCAGTCAAAGCTGAGGACAAGCGCATTTCCAGATGGGGAACAAAGAAGATGGAGAGACTTCCCACAGTCTCACTGTATGGGCGGGCTGGTCCTGAGGAAAAGCCTGATGGTGATGATGATGGTATTCATGATTGCCCGACAAGCTGTTTTTTTGTTTTTTTTTAATGGTTTTGGTTGAGTCGAACACTCTTTGCAGCATTTATGTATTGCACATCTGGAGATCAACTGTCAATCAACCTATGTGGACAAAGTAGTATTGCAACATGCATGTGGATTTTCTGTTGATGCACTTGGAAGTTTGTGCTGCTGTTTTATGTCAGTCTCAACAGCTCCTGCTCTTTAAAATCAAAAGTGTTGCTGCTGAGATAAGACCAGCATTACCAAATACCTGTCCCCAGACCAAGAAGTGGACCATACCCAAGCCCATTGGTTTCACCTGAAGATGTGGATATGTGGTTCAATCATGGTGATTATATAGTCTAACTATCAAGGCAGGAACAAGGATTTCCTAAAACAGCTGTTTAGCAACATTACACAATGTCATAGACAAATGCCTCCTGCAGTATTTTACATGTCAAGAACTGTCGAGTGTGACTAAAACTAGAAGCTTCTATAGACCGAAAACACTTGACTAGAAGAATTAGTCCATGTACTTTTCTGCAGTTAAAAAAATCATGTGTATTTTGAGACTTTCTGTAGTTCGTTTCATCATTTTTTAATCATTTTTTTCTCTAATCAATCTATACTGCCGGAGTGTTTTGTTCAGAAAAACTGAAATAAGCATTCAGACCCTCTAATATAACTGAGCTCTGGTGTGTTTTGTGTCACTGGAGTCCTTCTGTGCCTGAATGAACTCTTTGGTCATAATTATAAGTAAACAGGAAAAACACACCTGAGAACACAAATTCTCCCATTTGATGGTGTATGAAAGAGTGAAAATCCAGTCATGAGGATGAGAGAACCGTCTTGGCACAATTAGCTTGCAGGTTTTTAGACAGAGAATACAAGAATATTTTTAGAGAAATGTAAGTGCCCAAAAGCACAGAAAACATTAACACACTTTATACATCTTTGGTCAGATGGATAACCAGCAAGCCACTGGTCTGTATGAATGAAATCCAGATTCCCTTTGTGGAGATGGGAGAACTTGACAGATGAAAAGCCACCAGATAAGCACTCCAACATTCAGGACTTGATGATGGATTAGCCAGAGAGAAGCCACATTTCGCTAAAAAGACGGCAAAGTTTGCAACAAAGTTTGCCAGTGACTCACCTGCGTTTGCACCTGAATGGCTTAGTCCAAGAGAAGCTAAGTCCTCTGATCAAATTACTGTAAACTATGTTCAATATATTTGGCCACATTTTCCAGCTGTATGTGTGGATGACACCAGGCTCTGAGCAACACCTCATTAACACCATCTCTACAATCAAACAATGTAATGGGAGCATTATTCTCTGGGGATACGTTACTGCAGCAGGAAGAGGGAAAAAATAAAACAGCTCTAAATTAAAGATTTTTTCCATTAGTCTGGATCTCGAGCTAGTTGATTTTGAGCAAAGGAACAACCTGAAGCATACTGCCAAGAAAGCTAAAGTCCCGGAGTGACCCGGTCAGACTGTCTATCTGAACTGTGGAGAGCATCTCTGAAGAAACCTTAAAACAGCAGCTCTGTATCCAGTCTGGTTTAATCTGAACTTCTAAAGAAGGTGTGCCAAGCATTTACGACTGTTCGTTTCTGCCAAAGGTGCTTAAAACAAGTTCTAAACGAGGGGTCTGAATACTTTCAGAGAAATTAACAGATGATGATCATCTTAAACAGAACTCCTCTGATCATTGTTCTGAACAACATCTGGTGACTGTTCGGTTGATCCAGATCCACACAATCCCTGCAAGGCTCAGCTGGCTTGGTGTTCTGTCACCTGGTGATCCATTTATGGGCCCAACGTGGGGAACAGGATTAGGGTGCTGCGCTAACTTGGCCGAAGGTGGCGGACAAATTAATGGGGGAAAAAAAAAATCCATAAAAAAAAAAAAAAAAAAGAAATTACAGAAAATGACAGTAACACAGATAAAACATAAGAGTGCCCTGAAAGAAACAGCCTAAAATCTAGTTTTACACTACAATTTCATAGGGGGTGCCAGGACCAAATGACCCCAAATATTCACTGTTTCTACAAAACGTTCAACCTTTAGCCTTTAAGAGAAGATTGAATTAGTCCAGGTGAGTGAGGTCTTTGTGTCCAAAAGGGCTAATCACTGAAACAGGGCCCTGACACGAGATTTACAGCGTGTGCTGACATCACTGTTGTTGGAGCTGGGTGTTGCCTGAGGGGATCAATGTTCAACCCCTCTAAATGTGACAATCAAATACAGCAATTGCTGCCCAGTGTATGAGACTGAGTGTAAAAACAATCAGAGAAAAAAAGAGCAAACAAATGAAGCAGCAGAAATGGAAAATGGAAGGATTGGAGAGGAGGAGATGCTCGCATTGACCGATTTCCCAAAACTTTTCATGAAAATAGATAACTGGAGCCAGATTTCAAGGAACTTTCACCATCTTGTTTATATTAAAAAAGAAATTCTTGAAAACCTTTAGAGGCAAATAAGATCAAAAATAAATCTTTTTGTCTAAATTCAATTTAGAAGATAGAATACAGTGAATTCAACCCAATTTCATAACAAACAAATGCAGAGATGTATGCACTGTTCAGATGGCCCAGCACTGCACAGCACTGCATAACACTATGTTCCATATATTTGTGTGAACTTAACTTTGAACTAGAGCTTGTGAAGTGTGAACTTGCACACGACTGGTACTGTAATATTTAGAGAACGTGGTCCCGCTGACATAAGGAAGACTTCTCCTTAAAAAAAAGGTTGTACATTTTTGTGTTAGCTGCTCTAAAGATTGTTGGACACTAATGGTCCTTTTAAAGATATTCAAGTTCTGCAAACAAATTTTATCAAATTATGAAAACAGTTCTCTGCTTTGCCACAATCCATCTTAAATGAGCTGAAATAACCCCCCGGGAGGTCGGCAGTGTTTCACGACTTTGTTCGTGCACGTTTCTTCTTAGCTTGGTTACCTTTTCATTTGTTCATGCAGCAACAAACTGTGATCACCGGCAATGGTTTTCACGACTGTTATTAAGACCTGCGGTGATTCTTACAACAGAATCACGGACGTCAGTTCATGCAGTGCCCAAGGCAAGACAAACCCGGATATTCAGATTTCAGGAGCTCAGCATCTCTTTCCTGTGGGTAAAAAGATTTCTCTGGATCTTCACTAAATATGAGGCGTGAATCTGTTGCCCTGCCACCATTATCAATACCATTAACCCCATTTTTAGGAGATAGAACACAAAATACAAAGCAATACCATTTAACATTTAGAGAGTGAAAAATAAATAAATAAATAAATCCCACTGACATCCACAAACCTTTGCTCTGTGCACTTACCACCAGCCACCTCCAGAGGGCCATTTTTCTTCTTCAGCTCCTGCAACGCTTCAGTGAACTCCTTCCCTCCCTTTTTTTCCAGAGCAGAACCTGTAAGTGTAGGAAGGACTGTGGTGAATACATCCTCATGCACAGCAGACGTACAGATAGACAGACAGCAGTAAAGGAGGCAGCTGGTTGGTTGTCATGCAGACAGACGGGCAAGCAGGAAGACATGGAGATGGATGGACAAGGCCAACAGGAAGGCAGACACACAACAGTGCAGTCAATCATTTCACATGGCCTCTCTCTGAATCTCTGAGCTCTCTCATTAAAAACAGAGATTCGACACTGCTCTCTTCCAAATTACTCATTAAGAGTCAGTATAACTAATTTATTAAAACCTTAGTACTTAATTACCTCCCTCTGCTCTCCCACATGACTGAGGGTATTTTCTTTATAACTATTCTACCCTGTTTTTGGGAAGATGAGAGAAATGCATTCAGAAGGTACATATCAGGCCGCAGGGAGAGCAAATTCAACCGTTTTCTCTCTTCTTTATTTGATTAGTAAAAGAAAGTCATTTCACATTAATCACACTTTTTCAGATTAACGTAGAGCTTTAGAGAGCTGCCATAGAGAAAGCCAGAAGAGAGGGAATCCAATTAACATCTCCAGAAGCAGATAAATGAACGAGCTGGCTGCAACATCATTAAAAACAAGCGGAGGAGAAAAGCAACCAGGTTAGTGTCAGTATCATCAAAGAAAGGTCAGTGAAAACAGCTCTTCATGAAATGCAACAGTCAATCCAAGCAAGCAAATAAAGACATTGGTCTAGTGTAGTTTACTGGCCAGTTGCATAGTCATTAGCAGTTTCCTAGTTAAACCTTTGTGCACTGATCAACCCCTGGGAAGCTACAGGAAATAATGGCTTCATCAGATACTTTATTTTTTGTCCGCCGAACCAGCTGAACTGTCAGCGTGGTCGAGAGGTTAGAAGTTGCAGAAAATGAGACGGGTGTCAGATTGCCTACGTTTCAGACAAGTGGGAAAAAAACCAACAACAAGCAGCAGCATAAAGATTTCATGATCACACAAGCAAAATATACACTGTAGCTGTGTGTCTTACGTGACGTACTCAACGTCTGCTCTGTGAGGATCAAGTTTCTGTTCATTGTTACTTCAGCGCTGATGGGAATGAAGAGAACAGTGTCTTTACTGGAGATAGCTGCACGTGTGAAGCACCACGTGGACAGTCCATGTTTAATCTGACAGGCTGGCTGCAGCTCATGAAAATTAACTTGCAAAGACTTGAAAGTTAGAAAGTGAACATTTACTTCACCCTGTTAAATAATTCAAATATTCAAATCAGTGAGTCATTCGTGTAAAAGATTGGTTTCAATAGAAGATGCATGAGTCTGAAGGCTGGACAGCAGATCTTCCAAGAAATGACACCACTATGGCACCATTAATGCTAAACAACACATCATGGAGAGCTGTGGTGAAAAAAAGACTTCTGCTGCAATGAGACAACAGATAATAACTGCAGTTATATGCACTTCACCCCTCAGTGGACGCTTAATGGCTTGTTTGGTTTGACTCTGTTCTTACATTAAAAGTATGTGGAAATCTTAAAATTTCATTTAACTTTCTCTGATCAGTCCATGTTCCACAAGCAGTAGTTTAAAACAGGCTTTTTTCTAGCAACACTGAAAGAATGCACGTAGGCTGCTGTGGAAATGCACTAAAATCAGTTCACTCAACTGTAACTGCGTGGCTTAGCACTCAGACCATATGATCAGAAGAATTACTAACAGGGTGGTGCTTTCTGAAACTTAAAACAAATGACACTATGTGTCACTAACTAAATAATCTTGCCTCATAGCATACCTCAAGTGTGAGCAGGAGCCTGTGAAATATTCAGAAATAAGTGAGAAACAATCTGCTGACCAGCCACCTGTTTTCCTCCTGGGTTAGGTTTACAGAAAAGTGTCTGGAAATGCAGAACGGGTTGGCCGCGGATTTATAAACATTTGCAAATTAAGTCATCCTCAAGCCCCAGAGTTCCCGTTTTTACGTTTCAAGCCTCTACAAGTTCATTTTCACCTCTGTCAATATGTAACCAAATTATGTGGAGCATTTACAGTAAAAACATCAGCTTTAATAGCGATAACTCCTGGATGTGAGTCTCAAACTGCTGCTGCCGTGGTGTTTGTCCACTGACTGCAGCGCTGACCATATGGATATGCAGAGGGAGCCCAGACAGGCAGTCATGGTCTGTGCGGTATCAGTGGTTCCTTTACCTACTTCACCACCTGAATAGAGGGAGGAGTTGGTCGGGTGAATGACAGCGTCGCTCTCCACGATGGATATGTCGGCTTGGACAACTTGCAACTACAAATGACAACAATGACAAACGACAGGCAACAACATGGTGGTAAAAACACAGTGAGTGGCCAGGAGCAATACAATGAGACAAGGAATAAAAGAAAAAAAATGGACAAAAGAGAAGAACAGGAAAATAAAAGCCGGAGAGGTTGTGAAACAAGGAGGCAACTGAGGAAACAGAGGGTCTTGTTACCATGTGGAAGTAGGAAGCAGGAAAGCACAGTTGGCTGGATTTTATTTTAAAAAATGTATGTAACACAGAAATTAAGTTAACCTTAAATGTCTTTTCTACACTCAACATAACTGAATGCAAGAGTAAATTTCTTTTTGTAGTTTTCAAACTGCAGAAATTAAGAAACCAGCTTTCAGTCCAACTGTGTCGTTCCAATTCCTCAATTCAATGATCACACTCCAGGTGAGCGACCTCTCAATCAGGCTGCACTCTACAACTAATAGAGGTTAACCCCAATTTTTCCTCTGTAATCTTGTGCTCTTTTTCCTACAGGTAGTGATTTTTGAAGCACAACAAATGTCTTGCAGCCAGTTGAAAGGATGACGACCTGGAATGAACCGAAACAAAGAGCAAGCAGACCGATTGCTCTGAGGGGCTTTGAAAAAAATCCTTGAAAGTCACTGCAGGGAATTCTTTTCTTCTTGAAACTGGATTTTGTTCATGATTTTCTACTGATCTGCACCTTCCTGCTCTGTATCTTAACCCAAAAAAGGATCTCAGCATTTATTCACACTGTGATTAGCTTTTTTGTTTGTTTATTTGATTTCTAAACCACGGCCATCCATGTTTCAAAATGTCAGTTTTTCAACGCTATGAGAGGACACTGAATGAAATCATTTTGCAACAGCCTCATCACAGATCAAATACCTGCAAAATTAAATAAAATTGAAAAATAAAACAACATATCTCTGAACCACAGACCGATTATGGAGTGAGCAAAATAATCAATATAGCCTTAAGCTGCTTTTCAACAAGCAGCCTTCAGATTTTCTTTTACACAGAAGCTGAAGATGAGCTGCAGTTAAGCCGCGCAGACATTAGATCCAACCGCCATCTCTTCCACAGTTCAACATGTGACCTAACTGAGCTGCCCACTGTGTGAATAAACAGATCTGGTGAAGGCACTCTTTCTGACCAGCGGTTTCAAAAAATGCTCAACTGTTAAACATTCAAGGATTTCAGATCTCAAAGCCCAGGGGGACTAGAGAGCGTTGCGTGGGAGGGGTTGGGGAGCTCACCTAGATCGTCTTTAAGTTCAAGTTCAGCATTGGTGGGGTTGATGACCCCCTCCACGTCAAAGCCAGCCAAGTTACTGACCTCGCTGTGGATAAGGTTGAGCTGTGAAGGGGGAGAGCGAGGGGAGGCATGCCGAGGAGGAGGTGGAGCAAGAAGGAAGAGGTGAGGAAGCAAAGCCATTAAAACCAGATTAACTCTGCAGTTTAGAGGGATACCGTGAGCTTTTGGACCAATTACCAAACTGGGACCACCACAGATTTGCAACCACTTGTAGAGCACACTCTGTAAAATTATGATGGAAAAAAAAAAATACACACACACTTCACAACACTGCTATACAGTGCAAAAGCTGACACTGTCCTGTCCAAAGACATCAGCTTCAAACAGACCTGTAGGTAGGATGAAGCTCTTTTTAAGTTTTTAAATTTCCAACAATGAACAGAATCCAAAGGAGGACATTCTGCAGGTCATTTGGTTAAAAAAAAAAAGATATCATAGGCTGGACCTAACTAAAACTTATGATCAGTGCTGTAAATGGCATGTTCAGTATGTTGAAAGTTTGGTGTTGTTTTAAAAAAATATACCTCAGTCACAGTTTCAGAGCAGCTAATTTGACAAATGTTGCAAAAACACTTCAAATGCAAAGGTATCCCTCTAAAAATGTAAATCATTACACCCAGTTAGAACCTCGTAATTTAATTTCAATGTGTTATTCAAACATTCTATTTCACCAACAAGCTTTAAAAACACACAGCTTGATAATGAAGGAGCACATCATCCAAAAGAGAGGTAGTGACGACAGAAAACACAGCGCAAGACTGAGAGTGAAGACAAACAAAATGCTGAGAGAAAGGTGCAGTCACAATAATTATGTCTGGAAAACAAAGTCTGCACGCCAGGATGAATGCTCCAGGGAGTCTTCATTTAACTACTACCTCACCTTCCTGAGAGCATTCATCCCAGTGTGCGAATTTAAGTAAGGTAAGGTTTTTTTCCAACAGCTTGTGCCAGTTGTTGCCAAGTGAAATAGAGTAGCGCTAGTTTTTCTATTGGGAGGTTGGGAGGTCAGTGGGAGGTCAATGGCTCTCATCTGATTAACTGCTGTCCTCCGGTTTCTACGTGAGCTGTTTAAGAGCCACTCTCCTAAAGCAGACTATAGTGATGCTGCAACTTTTTTACAGCCAAAAATCAACTCCAAGTCATGTTGTGATTTAAAATCAACTGTCCAGTGAAATACAGAACTATAAACTTTGGATTTTAAACACGTGTATATGTCATTACTTCATCTATTTTTGTTCAAACAAGCAGCCAAGAGTTGTTATGCTTTAAAAATAACATAACAGAGAATGGCAGCTTAAGCATACAGGCTGAACAGATTTCTTATTTACTACAAACTAAATGTCGAGTTCATTTGCATTCAGTTATAGTTTAGTGTCAACGTGTGAGCGCAGAGCGGAGCATGCACTGCCAGCAGCCATCAGCTTACAACTGAGCTGAACCCTTGAACTGAGGGAGTCAATTTCTTCTAAACATACTGTTCGGGTTAGCGTCTGAACCGTGTAATCAAGCATTTTGACAGTTCACCAATTTGTAAATAGCTGATTACTTTCTGTTGAACCGAGTGTCAGAGCAAAACACAAAAACGCTTTAGTGAGAGGCAACGAATTATCTGACGGAATTATCACCTGATCTCAGCTGCAACGCACAAAGGTCAAAATCTAAACAAATCAGCCGTAACCATCGCTGATTAAAAGTCAGTAAAAGGGAACCGTTGGCACTTCTTGCATCACTCTTGAGTCATTCTTTCTTTTTAACAGTATCGTCCCAAACTCCTTTTATGTTTTTTTTTTCATAACTTTCAATCCATTTTAATGAGCCTATGATCTTATAATTTTGAAACATTAACATGGGCTGGGGGTTAGGGTAGCTTCAGCTGGGTCTCTCAGTCAAATTTACTTCCAAGTTTCAGCTCAGTAAAAAGGTTCAGCAGCTGTTTTTATGCTCAGCCAGACAGAAGCGAGAGGAGCTAATGGATCTGTGATACACAACACTGTGATCATGATCACTACTACAAGCGAGTCTTACAAAAACTAAATCCCAGCGTTTGAAAATCTATTATCTAACATCAAAGCGGAGCTTCTTTGTATGAGGAAGTCTGGATGACTACAACAACATTGGATATATGTATTTTCTACTTCATCTATGATTCCATTTCAGAATCACTACAAGCCATGAATTCATCTCACTTATCTAAGAGTTACTAGAATATAGTTTCTGTCTAGTGAGATTAGACCAGTGTGGGGTTAGTCTCTAAGGTGACTGACCTTTTGACCCAGGAAGAGGCTCTTGGTGGAGAGCACAGTGAAGCTGTCAGCTGGAGATCCCTCTGTGGTGCTATCTGCTGATGCTGCCTTGCTCACCTCCCCCTGTCTCTGTTGAAGAGACAAAACATTGACTTGAACAGAGCACAAAACAGTCCAGTGAACACCTTTGGAGAACAGCCAATCAGCAACATGTGTGCGACTACCATGTCAGTAGTACAGGGTGAAAGACAGGAAGGTTTACCCAATCACTATCTTCTTTTAAACCACTGTTGAGAACTTATTTTTAATCTCATCTTACAATCTTGATTTTCATGTGACGGTTTTACTGTTACTCATTGAAACTAAACCTAATTGATTGTGTCACACAGAGTCCTGCCAGAGTCCTCTTAGTTCTAAACCTAAAGGTTTTATTTTTTATCACATTCTGAATATTTCACAGGTTGTTTCTTTTTACCCATTTAAACAGCTTTTTCTTCATCAACTGTTTCCTCTGCCTGTATGGTAAGTTTTCAAGTTTCTTTCCTTTCCCTCGGCCCCACTTGTTTTAGAAATCAGAAACGTGTTTTCATTGTGCATTTGTGTAAAGAATTTTGTAACACAGGTTTCGACAAGTGCTATAAAAATAAAGTGTGTGGGTTTTGTTTCATTTGCTCATGATATGCTTGAATTAACAAACCTAATCACCAACTTTATATGGTTCTGGTAATCCAAAAGAGCCAGGCAAAAGAAAAATAACTAACTTCAGCAAACGTTCCTGAATATACTAAATAAACATGTTTTTTTCCCCATCAATCATTTTTTCCCCTCTTCGCCCTGAAGCACATTCCAGGATCACAGTGCCAGGATCGTGGAGCATGACATCATTTTTACACACTGGCATCACAGAATTCAGACCTTAATCCCTTTCAGAATCTTTAGGATGTGCTGGAGCAGACTTTACACGACAGTCTGACTCTATCGTCAGTATGAGACCTTGGTGAAAAATCAATGAAACTCTGGATGGAAATAAGTGCTGCAACATTGAAAAAGCTTCTTAAAAGAATGCCACGGTGAATGCATGCAGTAATCAAAGCTTAAGGAAGTGTACCAGACCAACTTTAAACTTCCTCAAAACAAATTCACAGGAATTGGGGTTTGAGCCTGCTGACGTACCTTTGCCTTCCCTCCTGCCTTTTTCCCGCTCTGTTTCTTAGCTGCTGTTTTCTTGACTGGCTTGGGTTTCTTTTCGGGGGCAGGTGACACGGGCGTCTCCAGCTTGCCCTTGGCGCCTCTCTTCTTGGCTAGCAGCTCCGGGTGGATGTTGGGCAAGACTCCACCTGCTGCAATGGTCACACCTTTGAGCAACTGACAAAGGATGAGAAAACTCGAGATTTGAGCTCCAACACAACCTGGAAGGTAGTAAATCAATCTAAAAACGTTCTACATGCATCTGAAAATATTTGAGAATCGTTTGAGCAGCGGCTGACCTGGTTCAGCTCCTCATCATTGGCAATGGCCAGCAGGATGTGCCTTGGTGTTACGCGACCCTTTTTATTGTCTCTTGCAGCATTACCTGCCAACTCCAGGATCTCAGCTAAGTGAATATTAAACCAAAAGATAAAGAGAATTAAACACTTTGTAACAAATTCAGAAAATCAGCCCATGTATCTACACATAAAACATCTCGTAAAGACTCTGATGGTAAGTGTGCCTGCAAATGTAAGCCATCAACTTTAAAGCAAACATCAGGACATGAGCTGATCTCTGAACTGTGAAATCCCCGAATAAACAGCTTACAGCTTACAAGCTGTCGCATCTCTTACAAAAAAAGTGACATCATTCACTATACCAGCAGTCTTTAAGAGCTTTGGTTTCTGTCTGTGTGTGTGTTTTGCTGAATGAGAAAATGATGTAAGTGGTCTGAAAAGGTGAGGGCATTTAGTAACTATAAATCATTTAAACTCAGAATCAAACTGAAAACAGAACAAAAGCAACACATCAGCTGCTATCTTATGATAAATAAGCTCATTTGATGGAAACAGATTAAGAAAAAGTTGGGACGAGGCAACTCACCGATGAGCTGCCTCAGTTCTTAAATTCAGTAACACTGAGTGTTTGTTAACTGAGGAAACCACCTGCTGTAGTTTCTATGATCATTTTTTTTTTTTTTAAATGTTGCCAGCGACAAATTCAAAATAAACTTCATACCATTTTCAGATCAGGTTTATGTCATCTGCAAATCACTGTAGTACATTTTTGGAACACGTCTATGCCAAACTAAATACATAAAGACGCCTTCATGTAATTAAAAATCAAAGTGTAGTTTTTTAGCTTTTTGATGCCTACAAATAGCATTAAATAACTAATGCTCTCAGATCCATTAACATCCACAGTTACCTGGATGCCATCAGCGTGAGATAAGCTGTTGCACCAGCATACAGTGGAACTCCAAAACCAAAACAATGACCAAAGCTCTGTATGACAGGTGAGTATGCTGATTTCTGCTCTTGTATAAAAAGTATACCTCACCAGTAAGGTACTCGAGAACAGCTGCCAAGTAGACAGGTGCCCCCACCCCGATGCGATATTTGGGCAACCCTCTCTTGATGTAGCGCAGCATGCGGCCCACAGGGAAGATGACCCCAGCCTTGGTGGACCGGGACGTCTTGGTTGACTTCTTCTTTCCTCCTCGGCTGGACATGGTGCTGGGAAGGCTACCACCGTTGGGCTCTGCATGGAAAAACATAATCCACAGTCCATTGACACACGCGAGTGTTACTAGTTGAAGTCCTGGCAGTTTCATGGCCACTGGAAATTGACTGATATACATTAGATATGACATGCATTTTAAAACAGAGGCAGATAGAGTATATTTATAAATATATTTTTGTCTTTTATCTGAAGAACTTCTTAAAAACACAGAGAAACAAAGATTGCATGAGGTGTCTGATAGCAGCCATAAAAATGAGATGAGAAAAACAAATCCAAGGTGACCTGGGACACACAATATACTGCTTTGTTTCATGACTCTCATCAGTATTTAGTGAGTAATTACTCAAGATCCACATTAGGCTTTTTGTATCATCCTCCTGCTAAATGTCACACTGTCTGTGTAGGAAGAAGAAGATTATCACAAGATCACTTCAGCAAGCAAATGTTTTATTCATGACAGATGCCACCATCGTCCTGACATCCTCAGAGGGGTCAGTTATTAAATATGCATATTCACATACATTTAGATACAGTGTTGGTGGTTAATCTGTAATAAAACCCTTCATCTTCCAAGCCAACCCTGTAAACAATCCCATGAAATGTCAACATTAATGTAACTGCACCAGATGTAGACATCAATTAGCTGTCTGTCACTGGTACTCAATTAGCCCCACCACAGGCCACGCTTTCCCCTAATCCTGCTCTAACACAAACAGTCCGCATGGTGCGTCAAATAAAACACAACGTTAACCGTGACAGTTACGGCGTTATTAACCGGCACACGCGAAAAAAATTCAATTCCGTTCGAGCCATCTGCGGCATTTCTTTACTCCGGCCAGGTGTAGGTGGGTTTAATCGCCACAGCAGGCATTTCTCAGTACTGCCCACTGACAACGATTTCCGCAAGTCAACAGCCAGCCGAACGACTCGCGCCGGTAAAATTATTTTTCCCACACTTTGAACGACTGAATTAACGACTAAAATTCAACTGTCAGGCCAGCCGGGGACATTTACTCTTCAGGTCAGCGTGCTTTCCATGAAATAAACCCGGCAGAGCGGCGGCAGCTGCCCGCTCCTCCTTCCCTCCCCTTCCCTTCCTGCCAGTCAGCTCCAGCAACACGGTCTCCGCTTTATCGGCCTCCATGCCAGAAAAGCACGAAATGGCAACGTTAACAGCTCACTTCGGTGTACGTGTACCTGCTCAAGCAATAATAGGCGATATTGGTAGACTCGAACCGAAGGTGTACGAACTTGGAGGATTACTTACAAAACAGCACAGCAGAAAAATCTCTCCCGTTCTCCGGTAACAAGCCTGGGCAGTGTCCCCGACTCCCACAATCCACAGCGACTTGAAATATCTGAGGGAGCCAGCGCTGCTCGCGGAGCGCGACCGCTGAGAGCAGAGAGCAAACCTGCTGAATCTCAAACCGCTGCTGATCGTTAACCCTTTACACTTTTGCTTTTGTCTAAAACACACAGAGTGTGATTGAATGCTGAATTGCCTCAGGACAGATCGGTGTCCATTCTCACAGTTAAGTCTACCAACAGTGTTATGAGACAAATAATTAGCCGTTAACCAGGGGCGTCACCCTAAGAAGCCCGGGGTCACGTTCATTTACACTGGATTACATTTTTATTATCAGAGGTAGAAAACATTTTACCGCCTTTTTTTTTTTTTTACATTGATCTATGTTTTTCTGAAAATTGTATACCAAGGTCCAGAGCAAAAAAATGTTGGCCACAATGTGAATAAATCTGACTACATGGTAGCTTTACAGGTAACTTCACCTCTATTCAAGACTCGTTAGTTGTCTCAAAGGCTTGTGAATTTGATTTATAAATGTAAAGAGATGAGAGAAAAACTACACGAATTAAAAGAAAGAACTGGAGCCTTTTAAAGAGTTTTTAAGATTTGGTGACCAAGTTGGTGTGTTTCAGTTTTCTTGTAAAGTTATTTCACACAAAGCTTATGATGATAGGGTTCATGGAAACAACATAACTTGAAAAAAATAAGTTATTATTTATGGTTGAAGACTAATTTCTTTATTATTTAAAATATATATATCAGAAGAGAATGTATTGATACTTTATCAATTAAATTGTTGTGGCGTATATAAACAGTATCATTGATAGTTAGTATGTAATATTAGGGGACATTAATACACCTTTTGCCAATAACTTCTGCCAAAGGTGACATTTAACTCACAAGATGGATCATAATAAAATGGATAATTGTTCTAAAGGAGATATGTCCTCCCCAGATGGCTTAACATTATTACAGTGTGTCCAAATGGGAAAAAGATCCCTAACACTAATTTATCTTAAGTATTAGATTTTTATTTATGTGTAGTTTTTTGTGTACTCTTCCTTAAAATCTGTTTCCAGTTTGTGACCTTAGTGTGTTTATCTCTATGTGTTACAGCCGCAGATAATGCATTTCTATGACTGTATAATTGCAGACTTAGCTATTGTGACGTAGGAAATTGATTTGTGAACTCTGAGTTCAGTATTTGACAGTTATCTTTTAACTGGTATTTCTTCAGTAATGGAAAGGTTAACACGTATCTTCCCCTCTCTTTTTTGGGAATATTTCAAAGATTTACTAAAAGTTCATCTAAAATTCTCCAGTTAAAAGAAACCACATCTTCTGAAACAATACATCCAGTGGACAATACGTTTCAGCCATTAGGAGGAAAATATGTCATCAATGTAAGATGTAATACTAAAGGCCTTTGCTCATAAAGTGTAAAGTGTATTTTTCAGATGTTTTTTTTTTCAACCCAACATTCGACAAAAAGTGTAATGCACCGAAATATTGCACACTGAGTCTGACACATCCTTTGCTGATATTTGCAGTGTGAAGCAAAAATGGTGCCATTAAGCAGTGCTGATGATTATGTTGTCCTCTGACCTGCTTCACATTAGAAAGATATAAATACCAGGCCCATTTGATCTGGTGTCAAGAGGAAGAAGATAAGTTTACCAGAGTTGCGGAAAAATTCCAATGTATTTTAGTGTATCAGTGGCATTATGATCCATGCAGCCCCTCTTGTGGTTGATTAGTTATATGCCTGTATCTGCTCTGCTGGTAGTTGATTAGAGAGATCTAGAACATCTGTGTACCCAGTAAGTCCTGACTTCAATTGAATCCCTCTTTGCTCTCCTCTACTGTTCCACTTTGGTTCATCATGTTAGTTTTACTTTTTTTGTTTGTGCCTCATGATACTTAGAGTCCATAATTCACTATGACTACCATGCACTGCTGATTTGAGTAGTTTCCACCCCTGATATAAACATTTGCTTTTTGATGTCTAATTTGGATTTATTATTTATTTTTTTAGACTTTTAATAACTTTTTTTTTTTCTTTTTACTTTTTCTTACGGTGTGTCTCCCTTTATGTGGCCATTGGAGTCAGGTCATAACAATGGTCCAGTTTGATACCTAGCTGACAATACTGAATCCGCACATGAAAAAGAAGATCACCCATTTCCACCTTGAAGTTAACACTGTTTTTTCTGTTTCGTTTGTCATAAAGTGCTCAGTGCAGAGAAACATAGATAATAAGTTTATCACATGTCACTTAATCATCTCACTTAAAATACTGTTAAAGAGTTGGTTTACCATTTATGTAAAGTGGCTGTTGTGGTGTCAAATAACTCTAATTTGACTGATGCTACTTAAATAAATGAATACATACTTACATTTAAAACATGCAGAAAGTCAAAGATTTGGAGTGGGTGTGTATAAAATGATTGACATGTCACACTGTATTCAATTTAGAAGATACATTATTGGACAACAAATATGAGCAGTAATGTCTTTAGGTGTTCTATTATTATCTTCAGTTTAATATCAGATATGTGGTCTGAGGCTTGGTATGAATTATTTAGATAGCCCACACAACAGTCAGTGAAATGTTCCAATTTTTGGGGGTGAAGTGTCCAGGTTCCCATGTTCAGTTTAAGACAACACTGCACTACGCAGGGAAGGACATGATATAAACTGTGTGTCACATGAATTGTAGATCAGTTCATCTTTTCCAAAGTGACACACTGGTGATGCTGGTGTATGTCTAGCTAACATAACACTGACTTTGCTGCACTTTTTACATTTGCAAATAGTCATTGAGGGATTTACAGAAAAATCACGAGGCTATTATTTTGCTTCACTTTCTGTCTGAATACAACTGAAGCAAATCCATGTTTTTCAAAAACCAACTGCAGTAGGATGTAACATGGACTCATTAATGCTAATGGTGTACATTGCAGTCACATGAACATGTTGATACTGTATTTGAACACAATAAAGCACACTGGGCACCTGTAAGTGTTTCTGAAAGATAGCTGTGGCTTTGGATTTTTTTAATTATAGGACGTTACCAGAAGTGTACAACCTGAGCAGCACCATGTTAGAGGTTATCCATAAATGTGAAGAATTTTACAATTTCCAAAATATCAGTCTTGTTTGTCATTGTTGGGTCAGATACGAATGAATAGGTTATGTAATGTGCGAGACGGATCATTTACAAACATTTAAACATCGTATTTGATTATGTCAGAACTTTATACAAGAATTCAGTTCTAATGTTAGTGTCAGTTTCTGTGGGAACTAGCTACCTTTAGCTATAGCTAGTTAGCATTGTTAGCTAGGATGAAGTTGCACCTTCTCCCAGGCTTTGGCTAAGGAAAGGTCTCTGACTTTGAAAATCTCATCATTAGAGCATCATTAAATCTCATCATTAAATCAAATGAATAATCAGAATAATTTTATCAATAGAAGAAATGCGTATATGTTCAACAATTTTGAAAGTCATATGATATCTGCAGGAGCACAGATGGGATTTTTGAACTGGGGGCTGTCAACAAATGACAATAAGTCATTTTTGAGTAATTTGGGCATTAACTGGTGCTATAGTAGTTACTTTTGTAATACCCTATGGGCCAATAGTTTTCACTAAAAAGCCATTGTAGAATTATTTGAAATCATAGATAAACAACAATGAACATTTTTAACCAAAGGCCTACCCGATTAACACCAGTCATATATTATGAAACTGTCTGGAATACCAATCACCCACCAAAACCTCATGTTTTACACAAAATACATTTTATTTAAACGTTTGTGTGTGAACTCAGAAATGGAAATCACAACATATTTTTATAAATAAAAATAAGTATGCATACTGTCAATGAAACTCACATTTTAAATGGCATTAGTCATTATTATTAGGAATTCCCTATAATGCAGCCAAACAAATTTATTTTCTAGAAACAGACTCAATGAAGGACCCAAAAACATCTCTCCTCCCCTCCTTTTATTACCCTGAACATGTTGCTGGGGGGGAAAACGCTCTGATTGTCTTTTGTTTCTTCATTTTGTTTATTTTATTCTTCAATTGAAATAATCCGCTCCGTCACTGACACATGTGCAGCAACATGTTCCTCTTTAGGACCCCGTGGAGTAACAGTCGGCAGTTTGGTGCGTTCATTTACAATGAAACTCGGAACTTGGAGTTCGGAACAATGTGCCCCCAAAATTGAGTACTCCCAGCGCATCCCAGGTTTACAAGTGAAGAAAAAAAGCATGTAACTACTGTTTACGTGACTAGCAGATAGCATGAATTCTATATAAGACTGGTAAAATTAATCCGACATTCCGAGCCGGATCCGACTTCAAATGGGGTTCAGATTAACAATCTGACTTGGATCTAAGAAATTCCGACATCCATGTACAGCTGGAACGCATCATTAGTTGTAGCACACAAACGCCGGGCCCTCAATGCACGCTGCAATGTAAATGAGTCAAAGTAACGAGACATTAATCATCGGTTTATTGTACTTATGGCAGCGGTGTTTGCTGCCTTAAGTACGGACGGGATGGGGGGACGGATCGGGGCCACTATGATTCTGTGAATATGAATACAACTTTTTATACTTTAAAGTGTCTACTCATGGTACTATGCAATGATCAATGATTAGCAGTTCCTTTGAAAGTGAAATTACTGACAGGTGCTTTCGGTCAATGAGGTCACTACCGGGTTTAAGTGGGTGCCTGGTTCAATTTAAAGAGCAGGGATCTGTCAAAATCTGTGCTTCACAACACATATATGTGTGAGTGTATCCTGGCACAAATAAAGGGGAAAAATAAGAAAATGTTCTTGATGCTTATCAGACTGGAAAAGGTTTAAGAATAATACAAAGGAATCTATAGAGTAACTTCTAAGTAACTAACAGTCTTTTTCACCATAGCCCACAATAATAAGTCCAAAGTCATGGGAATAGTGACCAATAATGCTACACATGAGATTTGGTGGGGAAAAATGATTTGGTGAAAGAAATGTTCTATATTCCAGCAAAAGACCTTTATCCCATCTGTGAAACATGGAGGTGGTAGTTTTATGGTTTGGGCCAATTTTTGTTGCCTCTGGGCAAGGATTGTTTTCCATCATTGGTAGAATAATTCCACATTAAACCAGTGAATTCTAAAGGAAAATATCAAGAAATCTGAATCTCAACATAGTGGGTCATAAAGGAAGCCAACAACCCAAAGCCAACAATTAGTGATTCATTTTGGTGTGCAAGGACCTATAGCAAGCAGTCTATGTGAGTAAAACTGTCAACATCACAGAGCTGAACCTGTTAAGTATGGAAGAATGAGGTTAAAAATCATTTATTTTATTTTACAGGACTGATCAATGGAATCAGATTTTTTTTTCTTTTCAGATATTTAAACATTTCAAAATGTTCACAAAATTTCAAACAACACTGGCTAAGAGATAACTGGAGTAAAAACTAAAAAAAAATCTGTCATGAAAATTCTTTACTGTTAGTGTGGAGAATAGGAGCCTGAAACAAATCAAATCTGCATATTATCTGTAAACTTTCTGCACTTTTAACTTGCAGTATTAAATCTTTTTATTTTACATTAAATCTGTGATGTGTAATGAAAAGTTCAGCAGTTTGCTGGCAAAGTTTAGTAGCTGTATAGATAGTCTGAAGATTTCATCATAGAGAGAAAAGAATAAAAGTCAAGTCTACAATGTAGTCAATTATGATCTTTTAGCAGCAGCTGCAGGAGTTTGGCCTGATGGAGGGCTTTTCCACTCTTCATCTTTGCCTGGGACATAATATTATTGTAGCTGTGTGTAATTGAATCTTATGTGTGAACTTTGTCAGTTTTGTCAGACCAGAGACTTTGCACCTCTGTTATCACTTTGAACGAGGAGTAGGGTCGGCATATCAGTAAGGTTTTCTTCCCCTTTTTTTTTAAGTTAGGTGGCAGCTGATGGAAGAAACTAATATTTTGTTCCTGGAAAAGTGGAGTTTATGGAAAAGACTTGAAAGGTTTTTCTACATTAAGAAAATATTTTTATTTTCATATTTATGCATGTATGTATGGCTATGGGTCTCATATGCATCCAAGAGTGTAGTGAAATTTGAATGAGCCTCAAAGATGTGAGGAATCAATTTCCAGATGGACAATATATTGTGAAATGAAGGAAAAACCACTCTGTTCATTAATCCATGTGCAACCCACACCTTTAAAGGGAAACTAATAAAAATTTATCTAAACAAAAAGTCTGAAAACCCCCATGAAGTGAGTCAATTCCAAATGGAAGACAATCTTGGCTTTGTCTGTGCAAACAACACTATTGACGCTGCTGCAGTGACTGCTTCTCCTCACCAGAGGTCAGACCTGAGCAGGGTTTTTATCTTTAACTGGCTGCAAATCACACGCAGAAAGGGAAGTTTATTTGTTGAATGCAACAAATTAATTTGTTATTCTGCAAAATTTGAAGTTTTTCTACTTATGTGAAAGTATTCAAATTTATATATTTTAGCTTCTTCTTGTGGTGAATCTAGAAATTATCCAGGTATTTATTTGTGAGTCATTTTTGGCTGCATAAACCTAAACATAAATGGACGTAATTACAAAACAAAACAGCAAATACTGAAAAGAAAATCTAATAGCTTGAATTTAATTGGTTACATTTGGCATCTGTGTTAAAAACACTGCAACTCTCACGGGTGAGTTATAAATCCTGAGACTGCTGACTGGATGATTGGAGAATGGATTTGAATGGCTGATAGGAACAGAGTTAAAGTCTACTGAGACCTAACAAACCATCAGTGACATAAGACAATAAACCTCTGAGAACACAGGGACCACACAAAGGCTGCAGTTGTGTGGTCATATCGTCTTCATGTGTGTGTAGCAGATGTCATAAAACATGTCACAAATGTATTGATTGTATCAGTTTAAAGTCTTACTCTATATTATGAATTGAAAATAAGGCAAAGTCCATGCAATAGTTCTGTCTGCAGATTTATCTAAAGATGCTTTATGAGTCTGTTATGCACAACAGTGTTGGAAATCATAGGGTGTACTGTCGCACCGTTTAGTGTATGCACTGATTATGGATCTGCACATAATAACTCAGGGAGATGTTACCAAATTAAGAAAACACAGAGGAAAGTCCATGGCACACAGCTGTCAACATTCTCTTATTGTCTAAAGCTGTAGCAGTTATATAGTTTAACATAAATGCTTTTAAACTGCATCTTAGACTTAATCAAACCAGCAATACCAGCTCACAGCAAAGGTTCACCCTCCTAAGGGTTATTCTAATTGTAAACAAATGGTCAGATTTTCCTAGAAGCTCTGCCTGGACATGCATAGCCTGCTGAAGCTGTTTGTCTGTGCTGCAAAGCGGTTGTTCTTGCCATCAACAAAGCGGACCACACAGAACACGATCTGTAAATAGTTATTTATTCATGGTCAGTGCTGAAAACTATTAAACCTTACAGGCCAGATGGTTTGTTAAACAGAATCTCATGAGAATCTAGTTTCCCTGCAAGATAAATAAACACTTCACAGCTAAAAATAGCCCCCAACATATGCTGTGTTTACTAGGGTTTATTTGTGAGCTGACATAAAAGGGAAGGGTGATCTCCCTCAGGTGGGGTTTCACCCTCAGAATGTCTGGGAGCAGACTACGTTTTGGACACAGTGTAAAGCAACGAAACACGTTTTAGAGGGTTTTATAAGATGCATTAACAGCTTTAGAATAATTTTGTATAAACTATTAACAAAGAAGAATCACATACATATACAGCATGCTGCATGTTATCCAGTGTCTGCTCCCCAGCCACCCAAATTAGGACTCTGTGAATAAAACCATTAAATGTGATTTGCTGAAAAAAACTAAATATTCTATCACAGAGGCTTGAACGTGTTATTGGGATTAAAGTAACTGCATTAGGCTGATTTAAATCATATTTATCTGAGAGATTCCAATTGGTTCATGGAAATGATGAGTCCTCAGACACCAGAGTGCCTCAGGGTTCTGAGCTTGGGCTCACTCTTTTCACTGTCTACATGCTTCCATTAAAGATTATTACTAGATAGCATGGCATAAATTACCATTGCTATGGCACTTGATAACTCAGCTCTACAAAATTTGAAGTTGTTGTCTTTGGATCCTAGTATCTCATGACGACACTGTCCAGCTATATATTTACTCTTAATGGCATTGTATTGGCTTCAAGTACTATTGTGAGAAACCTTATTATATAAGCCTTATTATAAATAACATGAGTTGTTTTTGACCAGGATCTGTTATTTGACTCACATATAAAACAGGTTTCTAGGACCGCCCTCTTTATCCTTTACAATATGGCTAAAATTAGGAACATCCTGTCTCAGAGTGATGCAGAAAAACTAGCTTTTGCATTTGTTACTTCAAGATTCGACTACTGCTATTCTTTATTTTTATCACTCTGCTCTGTTTACTCTCCATGTACACATGACACTATTGTTGTCATTAAGTTGTGTTTCTGTCTCAGCAGGTATCCTTGACCTGGTGTTCTCTCCACCCCCATTGGGTGAAGCCAAATGGCCATCCTTCCTGAGTCTGGTTCTGTTGGAGGTTTCTTCCTGTTTAAAGTGAGTTTAATCCTCCACTGTCACCTTGTGTATGCCCAGGATGAGGGACTAAATAAAAGAGAAGATTTTATATGATAATGCTGATAATGACTTGCATTGAATTTAATTATTTCTGTCTCCACTGTATTATAGAAATAAAATATTTAATATGTCATCCACAGCATTTTTAGATGCATCTTCTCAAAATTAAGGCCACAGCAACATATTTGTCTTCTTTGAGAGCACAGCCACTTCCACCAGAATTTCAGATAAATGTACCAGAGAGTACATCTGTTAAGAAATCTGTTATGAAAGACATGTAAATAAGTAAAATACGCTTTAACATTCATAATTTCACCTTTCATCACTCAGATTCCATATTTTTGCCTGCTTAGTGTGCTACATCTGTAAATTAATCATTTGCAAACATCACTCTTCTGCCAAACATTCGGAGTCTAAGGTTGAAAAAAAAAGGTCAAATTTCTGCTGCACTTAAATATTATTTTCTATTATTATCATTATCATTTTTATTTCATAACTTATCTTCTAATTATTATTGCTTTGGACTTTGGTCAAAAATGGTGGAAAAACACCCAGCCCAGTGCGTTTTAGTTCTTTTTACATTGGTATAACAAAGAAAAGTAGCATAAAGGGAAGATGAAATTTGTTGAGTGTTTAGGTCAGATTTAAATGTTGCCGCGCTGGTTTCAATTTGATACTATAAGTTTGAATATACACTGTTTAAAAGACATGTGACCTGTTTTTCAGATCCATCTTTCTGCACGCAGTTTAAACATAACCCCTCCCTCCCCACCTTCAGTTCAGAGACCACCTTCCATGCTGAGTTTCAACCTTCACCTGGATAAGTCATGTGGACGGGAGGAAAACACTTCAGCAGAGGCAGGACTCGAATTTTCCGGTTATGGTTTAAGTCAGCTGACCAGGAAGCAGCCAATCAGAAGTCGTTAGCTGTTGTAAATAAACTGCTGCTGGGAGCTCGCGCTGGAGGCTGCGGAGAGGGAGAAAGAGGGGAAACATGTTGGCGGAAACTACAGTAAACGGTGAGTTGGTGGCTAGTATGGCTTCAGTCATGATAACAAAGTTCCGCGAAAAGGCATTTGTTGCGTTCATGGAAACGCAGCGCACCTTCTTTTCTTGGTATAATAGTTTTCAAAGGCATAAAGTCTAAAATATTCCTACGAGGTGCACATAGTGGCTATGGTACTCGCTATTGATGCATTTTAACATTATTAAATTGCTCTGAAAATAAGTGAATGAAGAATTTCTGACGTTGAAACTATTTCACATTTCGGCGAAAGAATATCAGCAATTCTTGAAGGTTCTAAAGCTGTAGGCTTGTTTGCCAAATTGAATTGATGTATTAATTTATGGATGATTAAGCACCATGTTTTATTAATATGATGTAGTCATTTGATTTATAAAATGACAAATGTTGTGAATAAAGTTGGAATGGGTGGACAGAAAAATAGTTAAGTTCAGGTATTTTATCGATTAATCACTCTCCGAAGTAAGTCAAGCAGGGAAAAAAATGACCTGACAGTTGGATCATTTATTGTCTTAAGCACCACCTGCTGTGTGACACGTGACACATTTATTTTTATGCTCTGTTGACATTTTTCATTATCAAATGGTTAACAGGTACCATCCGCATATTAATCAGTGGATTCAATAATGGTGAAAACGTACATTAGTTGCAGCCTTTCCACCTCTGTTACCTTTTATATGTTTGGTTCTTTGTTTTTGTCTTTTACAAGAGACATGCAGAGTGGTTGTAGTGCACGTTGATCCCCAAGAGTTTGTGTGGAAAAAGTGCACACTCACTGTAAGGTTGGATATAATAGGATTATATATAATCCCGCAGCTGTAAAATAATTTTTACCAGGCAATGCTGCACTCAGATGATTATTGTACCGTGGAACGATGAAAAGCAGTTAGACTTTACTGTATTAGAATACTTAGTTTATTAGTTTGTGTTTTTTAAGCCAATCAGACCGTTTCTGAGACAAAACAAATGGAACTGTATTAATTTATTGTAGCTGTATCACAAAAATATAATTAATTTCCTAAAGGTACAAAAATAGGATTTTAAAGCATGCTGTTCTTTAGCAGGGAATTGGAACTGTCCCACATTCCTTTTGAAATGTTACATAGTCTTCAGTTTTTTTTGGGACACCTTTTATCTTTTTTTATTTTTTTTATTACACATGCTGTTGCAGCCCCATGAATATTTGCAGTAGTTATTAAACAGTTCTGAATTAACTTGAAAGTAAAGCTAAAGTGTGTTATTGTGTTCACAGAGAAGAGGGGAGCTGAGGGGAGCACAGTCGGCGTCAGACAGCAGGTCAGGGTAACACACATCTAAGTTCACTGCTTCACACTTTTTGCTTTCTCTTCTTCATCATTATTATTTTACCTGGGCTTTTCCTACTGTAACAAGTCAAAATGTGTGCTGTGAAAAAGGTCTGTCATCATCATTATCATTTTAATCATCATGAGATCAATAGCAGGCAGTCGTTTGGTAGCACAGTGAGTCATTGCCAGCACAGGTGCAGCCATTCATCTTTTATGTGTTTTGTTTCCTTAACTTTCTAATGTTTTATGTTGCATAACTGGTCTTCTGATTACGGGTGGAGGTAATTAATTTGCAGATGGCATCGGTTGTCTTAAAGCTTCACTGAAACCTGCCTCCTGCAGTGAAAAAGCAACAAATACATGTATAAATTGCTGTTAGTTCTGCATCCTGTTCTGTGAATGTGGGGACGGGTTAGTCTTATGGCCGGCAGAAGCATATATTTAAGCTAAGACTGACATTAGTAAGCAAGGGTGATACTCGCTGTATGTTTGCATGCCTCTTAAGACTCATTTTAAGAGAAGTCTCAGTCAGTTAAATCAAAGGAAGGAAAAAACAGTGAATTATTAACTTTCACACTGTCTTAATGTAGCTGTAGATACTAGATTGAGCACAGCTCTGATTCTGATCTGTCCTAACTGATCTTTCTGTATATTTCTCTGTAAAGTGGATCAGTTTTTGCTCTTCTCTCATGTGTGGGTTGTGTCTGTAGCAGTTGTTATGTAAAGCTCCACCTGACTGCTGTTTTCAGCTGTGACTTCGCTGAGACCTGTATTGTTTGCTTTGCTGTTCTTTTACGACAGGCTCAACCTGACAAGTTGCATTTTTAAAAAAAAATTTTTTTAACCCAAGCCAAGTTATGGAGCCTTGCAGGAAGCAAAGGGACAATGGCACACAATGGATTGTGCACATGGTTCTGAGAAATGTTGAGGAGCGTGTTGATCAGTGAAGACGAGGTCACTGTTAATGGTCTCACATGGGAAAGTGATTAGAACGAGAAACATGGGTCTTGCATGTGATTGTGCATTCTGTTAACTTAACATATTTTGGAATAAATCTGTGTCTTTTTCAACTTAAAGTGTGATCATGAGCATGTCATCAAACATAAAATAGCTGAGTCCTGAGACCTGCAAGACATTCTTCCCACGGTTGCCATGGCTGGGCTGAGAGCAGCTGGGAGGGAAAGCTGGCATTTCAGAAAGTCCCATGAATGTGACATCTATCCCTGGACTTAATTGAACTGTGAACTGTTGCTCTTTTCTCTCTGTGTTGATGGCTCATAATTTCTTTTACTAAATGCACTGTGAGACACATTTGTGCATTTTTAGTATCAGGATCACCTGCAGCAGGAGATTAAGCTTAAATTCAACAGTTAAAAATGTAGCTCCGCAGACGCAAGACAGACCGTTTGGACTAAAATGAGACTTTCATCATTTAGTCAGTGTGAAACCTGTCCTTACATGAGGTTATTCTTTTGATAAATGTATTTTCTGTGATGTACTGACCGCTTTCAACATTAAGATAAAATGCTGACAGTGTTCTCTCTTCACTCACTTTCTCATTCCTGACCTTAAGAAAACATGTTGCTCTTAGAAAGTGTTTCTCGCCGGTGTCAGCTGCAGTCTTGTTGTTTTTAGACATCTCTGCACCATTAAGTGTTTGATTCAGAAACACTGATACAGCTCATCATCATCAGGCTGCTGTGTGTGCACAGTTCTGACACAGTTGTTGCTTTTTCTCTGCTCAGGAGGGCCCTGGAGGACTGTGGGACTCTGTGAAAAAAGCTGCGGTCATCATTGGATCTGGAATCTTATTCTTGGCTGCGTTCGGCAACTCACTGACATGGTAGGATCTCCCCCGCAGCAAAACCCGCTGCTTGTCCTGAATGGACCTGAGGAGAAGAGTTAACATTTAAAGCAGAGAAGAAAAGGCAAGAAAGGCAGGTTGAGTAATTAAAACTCAATAGAATAGAACTTTCTGGGTGGGGCGAGGACAGGACTGGATAGACGAGTGCGAGCAGGACGGTGCATGAGAGTGCCACACACATGATAGGCTGGCACAAGAAAACACAGACTGGTTCCAGACTATGTTAAAAACAAACAAGAAAAGGCAAGATGTGATACGTCAGGACATGATGGGGCATGACATAATTAAATGTTAACTGATGTTAACTGATAGAACAGTTGCATAATGAGAGGCAACAAAAGATGCTATGTGTGAACAGCGAGCAACTGAGAGTGCGCTGAAGTGTCTGGTACTGGAAGGGTATGAATAGATTCTTTGGTGTTAAAATACCATTGAGCTGACAACAGGTTACAGGTTTTCCCAGAGAGCAAGGCACCTGTCAGTGTTATAATGTTATGGCAGATCATGTGTACTTAACATGACACGCCTAAGTATTTCCAGAGGATGTCATGGATGGGACTAGATGTAACATGCTGAGACATGATTGGACAAGACTTACCAGGAGAAGGTAGAACATTAGGTTCAGAGGTCAGATCGTTCCCGTGAACCAAAGACTGTCCATATCGCACCATACCCTGGACTGCGTTGCAACGCGGACATTCTTTGGTTGAGAAAATGTAGAGACAAAGTAAATAACCGTTTGATGCACAGTGTAATGTGTAATGGTTAAGCTGTTACTGAGACTTTTTAGATTTTAAGTTGTTTTAGATGGGTGAAATGTGCTAGCAGTTAGCTTAGAACACTGACCACTGTCTACTGCAGGTGAGACACTGACTACTAATGACTATCTCACAACTCCATTTCAAAGAAAAAAAATCTAAAAGAATTTAAGTCTATGAGGAAGTGCAATACCATTGACTGTAGGGGCTGCTTTCCAACGGAAAGGGGAAGACCCAGGACACGTTGGAGAGACTATGTCTCTCGGCTGACCTGGGAACGCCTCGGGGTCCCCCTGGAAGAGCTGGAGGAAGTGGCCGGGGACAGGGACGTCTGGGCTTCTCTGCTCAAGCTGCTGCCCCCGCGACCGACCCTCGGAGAAGCAGCAGATAATGAATGGATAGCTCTGTTTACTCCCAAAAGTCCCTGTGCTGGTGGTGATTTTACTTTAACCATACGTTACATTACCATATGTTATCGTCACAGGGGTACATGGGTGTTCTCTGGTGGGCTGCGTTTGTGACTAAAAGTTTGACTAAATATTTTTTCTAGAAAAACATAAAAAAAGAAAGTTCAGAGAAACAACAGCAGATGTTCACTATGTAATGAGAAAAATCCTCCGTAGACTTGAAAGCTGACAATGTTTCCTTTCCCAGGCACCTTCAGAGATTCTGGGGAGCTTCGGGGGATTTCTGGCAGAACTTGTGGACAAAGCTGTACTTGGCATTCGAAGGTCATGACGCTGCTTTGTTCTTCCTGGGTAAGGAATAAAATCTGCTTTGTTTTGCTTCTTGTTTAAAAAAGGAGGACATCTGGAGTGACCTTCATTATATTAACAAGTCCTTTGCGAAACACTGGTGGCTTCATGGATGTATGTAGACTTCTTTGGAATCTGACTTGTGATTGCCAGAAGGAGGTTTCAGAGCAGCATGGCTAATGTATTCCAAATTAAGATTTTCTCTCATACGAAACAAATAGGGGTTTATTGTGAGGATTATGGGGCCACACAGAAGGTTACTGTATTTGATGCTAACTGTGATTTAGAACAGTGGTTTAGGTCAGTTATGACATCCGGAATCAACCTTAACAACAAATGAGTGCAAAGATTTGAAAATCAATTAAATCTGCTTTATAATTAAAAATGGTAAAAGGATGGCACATCCGTGTGGGTTTTAAATGCGCTGCAGATTATTTCATCATGTTAGATTTACTTTTACTTTTTTTGGAAACGTGTTGTTTGTGAAAGTTGTGGGGAGCAAAACCCAGCTCGTTAGTAACTGCAGGGTGCACTGTATCGCATATGTGGATATTTTCTAACTTATTTGGGCCAAATGCTGGTGCATCAGCATATTTTTTTATTTTAGTGTAATTAACATTCTGTGAGGCCAACTCCTACTGCTGATACTGTATATGTGCGAATAACATTGTGCTTCCATTCATTTCAAAAGATTCCGATTTAATATGACCTAAAGACTTTTCGTGATGTGTTTGGACTCTCTGAGGTGTGACTTATCTTTCTCAACAGGGACAATGTTGGCCCCCACTGTGGTGTTCTGGACGACAAATGCCCTGCTGCTGTTGGTGGACACTACTGGAAAACCATCTTTCATCACCCGATACCGTATCCAGGTGGACAAGAACAGCCCGGTAGGCTCCAGACTCTCGCGATCAATGAATATTTTGCCTCTTTACAATTTGCTTTCCTTTCTAATTCTTCCTTTGGGAATCTTTGATTAACACATTTGATTTTTTTTTTTTTTTGTGACAGCTTATTCACTTAAAACGACAGATTATTAAATACATCTAACTTTAATGTATCAGTACTGATTATCGGGTTGCTGATCTGATGTGTCCACCACTGAACAAAGTCCTCTCACTGTGTTTGATTAACAGATGTTGTTGCACACGGCGGTGATAAAAGACTAACATTACTGATAAACAAGGCTGGTGAAAAGTAATCATATTGTGATTGTTTATCAGAGATTCTAACCAGGAACACTGTGTGCACACAGGAAGCTCATTTATTGATGCTATAAAAATAGATTCCGTCATGTTCTTTTGTTTTTTTTTATCCACGTTTTCTTCATTAAATGTGTCATTCCCTTCAGAGATCACTTCAGTCAGCTTCACATGGACTGTGTAGTTTATCACCTTTATGGCGCTTCATTGATTTTCACAGACATAAAGTTGTAGATTTTAAACGATGAGGTAATCTGCAACGACAAGCTGCATTACTGTTTCTTGCTGGAGCTCAGTGACCGAAAATAGTCGTCTGAACCTGAGACCTAGTGGTCGTAAAGTAGGCCGTGATGTGGCATCAGCTTTGGCAACACAGCTTGTGTGTCTTATGAGTCGTGTATCAAAGTCCCCGGCAAATCACAGCCATCGAAACGGTCATCGAAACATATCTGGGAGAATAAAACCACTTTGCTCCAGGTAATCCAGGATGTTGGTGATGTTTGTACAGATCCGACCAAATGGGTGCGTCTCACTGTCTTGATAGTGTTAGATTTTCATGCATGTATTGTTACAATGTGTTAGAACTGTAAGTAACAAAAGGCTAAATTGCCCAAAATGTCATGTTGAAACCAATTTTTATTTTTTTTCAAACCAATAAAAATTTGTATCGGCTCTAACAAACAATAAAGAATAAATACTACTGTAAATATAGGCCTCAAAGTAATCGACTTAAATGTATGAGCACATGGCTAAGTTCTTCAGACCTAACACAGGAGCTCCTGTGTGAAAACCATTGTTATTTTTTGCTATTGATGATGCAAGAAAATACACCAAAAGAACTGCAGATGAGAAAAGCCAGGTAAACGTTGGGAGAACATTTTTTGGTTAAACGAGTCCTAGGTAGAGTTCTGCTCAGATGGGGTCCCGTTTGCTCGCCAGAAACCAGGCTTCGACAGTACGTGCAGAGTCCTGAAAGCGAAGCACAGAATGTGATATTACGGTGCTAAATTAGTGCAAAAGGTGTTGGAGAAATGATATTAATAGATTTTACCATGCGTGTAAATAACAAAATACAAATGTGACCTAGTCAAATATCTGGCCTGACTTCAATACAGTAGAACACATTTTGGGGTATTTTTAAAAAAAACTTTAGAGCACAACCCCTCCATCACAGAGAAGCTTAAAATGTGTGAGGACTGACTGAGTGCTCCTCAGCATGGATGATACCAGTGCGGCACCATAAAACTGAAAGAATCAAAGATTTGAATGGAGGAAGGGCCGCACCTCATTTATGAAAATCAGGCATATTCAAATCAATTCTTCCATCCATCCATTTTCTATACACATTTAATCCAATTCAGGGTTGTGGAGAGGCTGGAGCCTAACCCAGCTGTCACTGGGCGAGAGGAGGGGTACAGCCTGGACAGGTCCCCAGTCCATCACAGGGCCTCACTTCAAGAGTCAGTTTAGAATCACCATTAACCTAACATGCGTTATTTTCGGACGGTGGGAGGAGGCTGGGGTATCCGGGGAGAACCCACACATACACGGGGAGAACATGCAAACTCCCCACAGAAAGGCCCAGCTGGGATTTCAACCAGAACTCCACTTGCTGTGATGTGATGGTGCAAACCACCACACCCCCGTGCAGCCCCAATTCAGTTCAATCACACCCTGAAGGGAAATTATATAGCTGCAATAAGAATTAGTGCTATAGATCTGTCAAGATGCATAACAAAGTTAAATGCATTTAAATAAAAATGAGCTGACAGAACTTTCTGAAAGTGAAGCAATGAGAGAGGTGTGGTTAAAATTGTCAGATCTGCCTGTGATCTCTGCTTTCCCATGATGATCAAGGGAAGAAATGCGGGGAAAACTTCCTCCTCTTTTCTCTCCATTTTGTTCCCGTTCCTCATCCTCGACGTCTCGTCTTTAACTCATCTGCATTTGGGGTCTTATTTCGGGGATTTCTTTAACCTTGAAAAGCTCAATTAGCGGCTAACAGATTTAGTTTTATTGGGTAAAAAATATGTAACGGAAAATATAGAATATAGTCTATATAAGGTGGGTGGTTAAAAGGTGGCATGCAAATAGCTACCGCTAATTTCCTCTTATTGATGGCGGTATACATATAACCACGTGGCCTCGCTGCAGGTAGTAACAAAACGCCTTCTGTCTGTACGTTGTCATTGTACTTTGGTGAACACTTATGCAAAGTGCAAAGGTTTATCTGTGACCTTTCAGGGACAAATTGTCCTCACAGGAAAGGTTATCATAACGTATCCTGTGATTATAACAAAGCTCCAAAGGTTAAAAAGGGAAAATGCCGGGTTGACTGTAAAATGCATTTAATAAGATATGATTTGGAAGACACCCTTCCATCTGCCACTAATGCTGACCACAGTGCCATCATCAGTAAACACACGACACATTTAAAGGGTTATTTAAAACGCACTTTTCAATGCAGAGAAATCCAATCAGGATAAAAGTGTTGGATTAACAATATGTTTCATGTATGAGATAAAGCTGAGATGAGAGAGCTGATACAGAATAAGCACATCAACTTACCTGTGCTTATTTTGGAAGCATTTACATTACGACCACACTGAAACGCATCTTCCTAATGAGTGTGATATATTTGCCTCGTTTCTCTTTAGGAGAAAGAAGTTGAAAACCTTCTGAGACTACATCCATTTTATATTTCTCTTCGACTTGTCTGTCCTCCTGCAGGTCGATCGCGTTAAGCTGCGCCAGGCGGTGAAGACTGTCCTCTTCAATCAGGTGTTTATCTCTGGGCCCATGGTGGTGGCCATTTACTACCTGATGAGCTGGAGAGGAAACCCCTGCGGCTCTGAGCTGCCCACCTTCCACTGGGGCCTGATGGAGCTGGCCGTCTTCTCCATCCTGGAGGAAATTGTGTTTTACTATTCGCACAGGTAGAGAGCGTTCTGTCTTCTCCTTTTTTGGCTGCATTAATGCATTTAACCTAGCTTTGGTTCATCAGGGTTTTGTCTGGAGTGTCTTTCTAAACCTCACGTTCTGCACTCCCTGGCTAGTTGTTAATTTGATCTTTTTCTCAGGTTGTTCCACCATCCCAGCCTCTACAAACATTTCCACAAACAGCACCATGAGTGGACCGCTCCCATTGGAGTCGTCTCCATCTATGCCCATCCTCTTGAGCATGTGGTGAGTAATCTCCCGCTGTTTTTTGTTTTGTTCTGTTTTTAGGGGTTTGAGAGGGAGAGGACAGGAAAGAGGGGACCACAAGCACCATAACACCAGACCAGGGATACCTGCAGAGAAAGAGAAATAATGACAACAATAATCATTCATCATATGTTCAGAGAGAAAAAAAGAGCAGAGTGGGGGAAAGGTGTATCATAGGAGCTACCGCACCTCCATGATGATGTGTAAACATTAGACCTGGCAGAGGGTTTCTGCATTTGGTCTTAGTTTTTGTTTAATTAATGATGCCGTGATGCAGTGTGTCGGTCGTGTGTTGTTTGTTTTTTTTCATTGTGTGCCCTGATACATAAAACCATAGAACTTTCTTTTCTACATGACTGTGGTCCAGACATGTTGGAATTGTTATGAATAAATGAAGTAATTTTCACTTTAATGCCACATGGAGCAGATGTTTAAAATGATTGAAATGAGCTGGACTCTGTGCTCCACTTTAATCAAACGTGGGAGGATCGACCCGACCATATATTAAAACTAACAAGCCTTTCTTTTAACTCTGTCTTGGTACCAGAAATTGATCCATGGAGTTAAATCCCATCTTTACACTTGTTATATCCCATTAAAACAGTCAGGGCCTCGTCTGGCTAATAACGTGGTGGGAATTATTTTCAGAAACGGCCTCCTTTACCCTGTTAGCTCGCCTGATGTGCGCCTTTTTGTTTCTAATTTGCTTGATATTTTTGGCCCACTGAATTTGTTGGGTCTTTTTTGCCATTAGCTCTCCAACATGCTGCCGGCGGTAATCGGGCCGGTGGTCCTGGGCTCCCACCTGTCCTCCACCTCCATGTGGTACTGCCTGGCTCTGTTCAGCACCACCATCTCCCACTGCGGCTATCACCTGCCATTCCTGCCCTCCCCCGAGTTCCACGACTTCCACCACCTCAAGTGAGTCTTCCAGAACTGCTTTCCTTTTAGCTTTGATTTATTAGATGTGGGAGGAATTAATTTTTTTCTTAGTTTCTAAATGTTTTGTAGTCTATTTGCTGTCTTTTTTTTTTTTTTTTACAGCGTTCAATAAAATTTAAAGTTGAAATCATTGCACTTTGCACTTAACATTTGACAAGCGATGGCAACTTTTTTGGAGACTGGGTTCTAACTAACACTTGGGCTCCCGGTTCCAGGTTCAACCAGTGTTTCGGGGTTTTCGGTGTGCTGGACAGGCTCCATGGCACCGACTCCAAATTCAGGCAGACCAAGCAGCATGAACGCCACACACTGCTCACCAGCTTCACGCCTCTGACCCAGAGCATCCCTGACTTGCCCAAGAAGGGCCAGTGATGGCCTGTCACCTCTGACCTGTGGTGGCAGTGTGGAGATGGTAAAGTTCTCAATCTGTCTTAATTTCGTTTTGATTGTTTTAATTAGTTTTAATCACAGGTTTATACTGTGAAACTCTGCCAGACCTTTGTAGTCACAACATCGTTGCACTTTAACAGATTGTACTCAGTTCCATGTTCACCGCCAGTCACCGGGTGACCTTTAGCCCCACAAATACGTCTTGGTTTGGTTCAATGATGGTAGTTGTGTTCTGGTAACACCCCATCAAAGTGAAAAGAGGAAAAACAGCTCATATCCACCAGGAAAAGCAAATAAAACAATGTCTGAGAAGTTCTAAGAAGAGTCATTCAGATTAGACTTTATGCATTTCTGTTCATTTCACAATTTTAAGTTCCTGCATTTTCTTTTCTAAACTCAGTGCAAATTTAAACTGACTAACATGAGCTCAGAAGTCATCTTGTGTACTGGACAGTCTGGTCATTGATGGAGTGAAGGCAGATCCTCAAACCTCTGCTTGCCTTCAGCCACAAAACTTAAGATTTCTATGATGGGACTCATTCCCTTAATGTTGTGCCAAAGTTCCTGTGTTCAAAGAAAGCACCTCAGCTGTTGTTAGTGTGGGTGTGAGAGAAGCCCTTCACACAGGAAGGGGGGGTTCTCCCAGACTCCTAATGACACAGTGATGTAATCATGTCAGGACCCTTAAGTTTTTTTTTTTTTTTTTAATATAGCATCAGTGTTGTAAACTGTGTTGGTAAAAGGGGGGTTAAGTACTGGCTTCTGCACTAATTCTTAAACTGACTTTTTTATTGCACATTGCTGCGCAAACAAACAGCACTTAAAGCTCTGCACTCTTGTGATGCGTTCACTTACCGTCTAAATGGAGGAAGCTCGTCTTCTCTGGCAAAGGACAGATGATGGTGGCACATAAACATGCATTGAAATGTTAGATGTGTTTTGTAAAACAGAAAACCTTCTGTCGGGAATGTATATCTTACAATAAACAAAAATGTGACGAATGTTCTTATGGGACTGTTTAAGAATAAAATGTTTTAAAAATAATTGTTTTTCTGCCCTTCTTCCTCATTTCACAGCAGTTGCAACTCAGACAGAAATGATCACAGTAGCTGGTGTTTGAGGTTTTTTTGTCCGTTTTGTGGTTTTTTTTTCTTTATTAAAGGAAAAGCATAATTACTACAAATTACAAATAACACTAATAGCGAATCACGTCAGCCTACAAAGCAGATATTATGAATATTAAATGTTATAATACAAGATCTCATTCAAGTATTTTACATTTTTCCATTTTATATATTTTTTTGTTCCTTTTTTCCTTATTTTCATCTTTTTTTCCTCATGACAAGCCTAGGATATTGTAATGTAATGAACTATTTTAATGGTTCATATACAGTTATTTCTTATTCATATGGCTTTATGGAATTTTTGTCCTTTTTTCAGTCAGACATAACCAGCCATATTCCTCTGGGCGACGTCACAAACCCCAGTCGGGCTCTTATCTGCCCCTCCCTGCTGTCCTTCCCAAGTCCATCTCTCATCGTTCTGGTGTCCAGCCAGCAGGCCATGTCCATGCGAAACTTGATGGGCCCCGTAGGCAGCGCCCCCTAGAGTTCATATAGACACCGAGCAGCAAGTCAACGCTGATAAAGAAGGCCGTAAACTCCCAAATCATTCGAGTCCCGTCAAATGTCCACAGACAGATGATGACACAAGAGGGAGGGTCGTGTCACTGTTCCGAGGGGAAGAGGGAGGTCTTTCATGTCCAAATCACTCAGGCAAAGGCTTCACTGGTTTGGAAAAGTGAGGTTTTCTGAATATTTCATAGCTCTTCTGTTTCAAATCAGTAAACACTTTGATACATCAGCCGTTAGCTCGCCGACACAGATCCAAAACTCCCCAGAGATGAATCAACGAAAGGTTCATGGGGGGGGTTTAAAAAAAAAAAAAAAAAAAAAGAAAAGAAACAGGTACAACTTTGTCTGATGAACCTGGATTTGAAGGAGAGAAAAAACACTAACAGGACAAAGTGACATCCACCCCTGGAACCGGCAGGCGGAATCATCACTGCGGCAAACACAGGCACAGTTTCAGCTAAAAATATCAAGTTTGTCATTTCAGAAGGTTTCAATTACGCGACTACTGCAGGGTTAAAAAAAAATAAAAAATAAAAAAACCCAAAACACTGCAGGCTGTTAACGGGTCATTTCACTTCACATATGGATTTCCAGGTTTATTAAGACTTTGGACCCCCCCCCCTCCCAAAAAAAAAAAAGTATTCTAATACATCTCCAGACTTATCAACAAACTATCTTAAACACTCCGGGCTAAAGACTTCATTATTAGTTTGTCTAATTTCAACAGTTTGTTGTTGGAAATGTTGCTCTCGTCTTGGCAAACGCCTTCACTAGTGTAAAAGAAAAAAAAAAAAAGTCTAATCTTTCATTTCAACATGAAACACTACAAACTTAAAGAACTTTCCCTTTTACGCTTCCCAAATCCACAGTCCACAGATGTTTAAAAGCCTGACAAACCCACCTCCAGCACGAGAAACACAGCAAAAAGAAAAGAAAAAGAATTAAAAGATAATCGTTTAAAAAAAAAAAAAAGACATACACATGTAAGGCAAATATATAATCTGTTCTATAAACAATAAAACGTAGAAGGGAGCATAGATCATTTCTCTTCTTCTGTCAAATTCACATTTACATTAGTTGTACTTGATATCATCAGTTCTGGAGCTGGATAAAGATTTTCATCATCCGCTGTGGGATGAGTGACGACTCGGAGCGCCAATGAACAATCCTGTTTTCAGTCTCCGCCCGCAGCGAGGCAGCCGTTGTGTGCTCACGCTGCTACATCTGTACCTGACCACACTCGGTAGTGTTCATGCCTGTAACTGATGTGTGAAACGGGGAAGCAGCGCGGCTGATTGGCCTCGTCAAGTCAGGCGGCCGAACATCTGAGCCTGCGTCGGAGCATGAGGGCCCTCCTCGCAACTGTCGCCTCTTCAAGTAATGTAGCGTCGCCGATGGATGGATGTCCAACAGATGGATGAACGGATGGATGCAGCTCATATGACGGGGAGGTGGAGGAAGAAGGACCCTAAAGGAGATCATCTGGGGTTCGTTCTTCCACTCAAGTGTTTTTTTTTCCTTCTTCTTTTCAGCTCAAAAAAGCAACAAGTTGCAAACACATGAAAGAATTACAGGGCTGTAACAGACTGAGTGACACCTGGAAGACAGTTCTGAAAAGGTGACGGAGGAGGGGGAGGGATGGAGGACACTTGGGCAGACGAAGCGCCACATAGTGGCCTCTGCTGGAAACGGTGACTAGATAAATGGTGATTTGGATGCTGTACAATAGACAATAAGGTGGCGGGCACAAGTTAGAAGCCGTAAAGCCATTAAAATAAGGCAACTTTCAATAATCTTGTCCATCTGAGGGGTTGAAACAAGTCTCTCTCTCTTTTTTTTTTCTCTAAATCATTTGGTTGTTTAGTAATTCCCCTCCATGACCAGCCATAAAGTAAATCAAATATTTCTCATTTTCAGCCCCTCGACTGAGAGCAGTCAGGGGCCCTGCGGATGGAAATGTCAGTCGCTCGGTTTAAACCACTTTGGTCCGGCTGGATGTCAGGAGCAGCGCGGCCTCCAGCGCGCCGCTGGTGGGGCGTTTCAGGTGCTCAGTCCACATCCACCATCTCATGCTGAAGAAGTCATTTCTCTCAATTCTGGGCAAGGAATCAAATATCTTTCAGCCAGCAGGACAGTGACAATTAAAGAGGAGGGTCCCAGTCACAGAGAAAGGGGGGGGGGGGGGTCAACATGGAGGGGAGGGGGGGTTCCTAAACCATGGATCATGTGGACCGGCGGGGGTTTGTAAAGGGGAAAGAAGCGTCTTAATCCTCATTCATTTCTTGCCAAATTAAAACGTTCTAAAAGACTTAAATCAATAAACAAGCAGTAGCGATTGTTTGTTCTCCGCATTTCTCAGACGTGTGATGTCGGGGGAAGATTAAGTGTCGTGCTTGAATGTAGGGCTGGACGCCCCTCCCCCTCCTGTGGCGCAGAGAGAACCGGCGACTTGCAGACGTGGTTGAGCCGATCCGTGTGAGCCAGTGTGTTCGTGTGTGTGGAGTTACTTCGGTGTTTTGGCATCTGGTGCGGGTTCGGCGGGGGGCGCGGGGCCTTTCTGGCTGGCGGGTTTGGCGTCATGCTTGGCTGCGGGGCCCGGAGCAGCAGCGTTGGGGGCGGAGCCTCCGCTTGCCTGGCTGTGGGGCCGACAGGAGGGTTGGGAGGGATGTCGGCGGCGACCGTCCCCGCTGGATGAGTGTCTTCTGCGGCCTCCTTCCTCCATCGGCGGCTTAAACCACAAAGTCACATTTTAGATAAACAAAGACATTCAAGTTTAAAACTCAGTCTCACAAAACGTTCCATCGTGTGGCAGAGTTTAAGGCAGCAAAGCTCCTCTGACAGTAGACTGAGGACAACAACAAACGTCTTAATATCCACAACATTACACCGACTTATGCCTCAACCACCAAACAATAACCCACTTACATCAATTCTGAAATCTTCCAGGCGTTTGAACTTGCGCAGATGATCCTGCAGCTTGGGGTCGATCTCTAAGGTCTTGGCTTTGGAGTATTTGAGAAAAGCCCAGAACTTTTCCAGTCCATAAAGTTGGCCTGAGATCAGGAGACAGAAAAATGTCTTCAATCGTGTCTGAAAGTCAATCTTATTTTACAGAAGACGAGCACTAAAGCAGACATGAAGCATCACAGACAGGGTCTCCTCTGATGCATGTCCCATGTTTCCTCACCGGCCTCGTAGTCTTTGATGGTCTCCTCCTGGAAGTCCTTAAAGATGTCCGGTCTGAACTTCTTCTCCAAACCGTAGCTGTAGTACCTGAACAAGCACTCCAAACCGTACCTGCAACACACGAACATAGTGTGTGAGAATTAAGCGGAATGGGTTCAACACACAAACCAAAACACACACAGTGGGATCAAGAACTGAAATGTCAAACAGGGATCTTCAGTTTAATCGGCTGTTGATTAATGATCAGACCGTGTTCAGCAAACAGCTGAGCTCAAAGCCAAAAGCTGCACAGTCAGCACCACGCAGGCTGCAGGATGTTTTCTCTAAAGGAACAACACGTATAAAATGTTTTCCTGAGATCAGCTGAACCTGAAAGCATCTCTAACATCAATCTACACGTCATGGCGGCTGAGTTCATTTCATTCAGTCTCTCACGAACAGCAACATGAACTGACAAAAACAATCAACTCGACTGAAATCAAAAGCAGGCCGACAGCTTGGAAACGACTGTTTGAAGAAGTTGTTACATCCAGAAGTCCACCCAGGAGTAGTGAAGGCTCTTACCTGTAACCCTCTTTCCCGTCCTCGACCACCAGCTGTCTGAACTCCTCGTACATCTTTCTGTTGAAGTGATCCCGCAGGAAAAATGACCAGAAGCGGAAGAGTGTGTTCATCTCCTGTGATTGGCCAATACCCAGCCGCTTCCGCTCTGCGATTGGAGGACAGGAAAGGAGGAAAAGAATTATTCTTCCCTGAAGGAATCAGTAAGCACCTGCTATCAGTTCGATGGCCACACAGCCCCTGGGGGCGGGCGTGGGGGGTGTTGGTGATGTAAAACAGAGGGAAACGTACCATTGAGGCAGCGCCGGCGGTACTTGTGGTAAACATGTTGCGTGAAGCCGTTCTCCTTCAGCAGCTCGTGTGATGGATGCTGGAACTTGGGAAGGGACTGAGGCGTGCAGCCAATGTTGCCCAGGGCGGGGGTGCCCTCTGATGGGCTGGCATTAGAGCTGAGAGGGAGGAAGGTGGAGGAGGTTAAGAACACAGAGCGGGTGCAGCCACCTTGAATAAATGTAGATGTACTGTACTTGTATAGCGCCGGGGAAGCCGAGTAACTCAGATCTAGTTGAGTTACTCAGTCCCGAGTGCAAGGTCAACATCACCTGCTGTATTCTACAGCCAGAGTTTTTTAAACTGAAGCCAAAATCACATGTATTGATAACCATTTGTTGGCTTTTAACTAATTAACACAACTCCATACGTGTGGGCCCATGTCTTCATGGCGCCTTGGGTCATAATGTTACATCACAAGTAAGAAATCTGTCTTTATGTTCTGTAACGTCTCAAATTCAGCTTCAGAATCCCGTGACACAGACCTGAGGTCGTGCAACAAAGATTTCTTTTGGTTTTTCTTCATCATGAAGATCCTGACGGTCCAAATGATTCAAAACAGAAAACTTACTTTCAACCATTAAATGCAGCTGTTTGTATGACAGTGGCCTTCTCTGGGTCTCATTCTACCGTCCCACACGAAACGCTCGTAAATGTCCCATCATGCTCGACAAAAACCAGCGACGCTCTCCTTTCTAATCAGCTGTTTGGTTTTTTCTGTAAATTGCGATTATTAAAATCCTTGGTAGTGTGACGCAGGCAGTCTCACCTGACGGAGGCGGTGCGGGAGCGGTGCTCTCTGGAGTCCATCACCCAGCCCACGTGGCACTCCATGGGCGGGTTGGAGCTGTGTCGGGTCTTCCTTTTCCTCGGCGTCTGACAGGGAACGGACAATAACTCATGTTTCCAAGTGAAATATTGTGTCACTGTACATGTCATAAACCACAGTTTTAGCTTGGCTCTTACCTTGGCGTCGACAGGCCGGCTTTCCTTCACCACCGGGTAGAAGCGCGGCGTCATGGTTGGGTCCTTCCGGTGAGGGGTGCGAGGCGTGCGGGGCGTCCGGGCACTGCGGTAGTTTGGTGAGTCAGGCACGGTAGTGGGGAGCGAGCGGGCTATCGAGGAGGGTTCAGGGGCACCGAAGAGTTTGTTTGCCAAAGCGTCTGTGGGGACTGAAGACAACAATGTTTCATCTTTATGTTTAGTTTACTGTCAGCTCAGGAATTCTGAACAAACTTCACACAAGGCCTCCTCTGAGTCAGCATCAAGTGAAGCGGTGGCCCAACAGATGCAGATGCTGCCTTATTACAGATAAATAAGCAAGTTTACAGCAGAATAAAACTAAGAAGACGCTGCTACACCCCACAGTGGAGCATTTCTTGTGCTCGTCATGAAGTGCGTTTGTGTCCTTACTCTGCTGGGGCCGTGGGGGACCCGGGGGGACCTCCTGATTGGGGTCGACGGGTGGTTCCGGGGTCAGGCAGTCAAACTCTTCACGACTGATCAGGTGGACCTTCTTGAAGTTCTCCACCTCTTGCTGTGAAAATGAGATAATCGAGAGTTAATGTGAGGATCTGAGAAAACCAAAGACTTACCGGGAGAGATCTGAAGAGAATCAGTTTGTTTTCAAGAAATTATCTTCAAAATCACTTTGACAGTTTAAAAAGATGGCAAAAGGCCTGCTCATGTTGGTACAAAGAACTTAAAAAATGTATATCCTAAAACCAGACTTTTCAGTGTAAACCTTTACAAATCTATCAGCTGAAAACTGAACTGGACCGAGGTCACGTTCCTACGTTAAAAACATTAAACGCAGTCAGAGAGTTGGATATAAGAACCTGTGACATTAAAGGAAATCATCAACGGACCTCATCTTTAGCAGTCTGGAGGCTGAGATGCAGCAGCACAACGCAGCTGCCCAAAGCACCTTTTTCACCCTCATATCTGCCGTCCAACTGTTCTGCCACGAGCACACCAACCGACACACACCCTGAACTTTCAAAGCAGCTGTCCCTCCAACACGTCTCGTTATAGAAAAATCCTCCTTTTTCAAGATCTGACGTCTGACTCACATGCTGACTCGTAACCTCGGATCTTTGAGCGTCCATCTTCGTGTCCCCCTGCAGCCCTCAGGCCGAGGGCGTGCATGTGGGGTTTATTTATAAACAAGCGGCCTGTGTTCCACACACCGCTGGATATGTGCAGGCCGACACGTGAAGGTCCCACAAAGAGTTCAACAATGCAACAATGGCCAGCAGCAACAACAAAAACAAAACAAAAACTACTTTCTGTTCATATCCAGAACCAGCCGTAACTGAAGGAGAATAAATCTACTTGTCATCCGGCCTCGGGCAGAAACGCCTCCAAACCACAATGATGTAATGTGGAAGCCTTTAGAGGAGCCGCTCCAATGAGTCACTTGTTATTCGACATTAAAACAGTAGCTCTGGAATCAAAGGGACATGCTCACCTTGATGGTGGCGTACTCGGGCTCGTACGTGTCATCCCACAGGTCCTGCTCGTAGTAGAAGAGCCCGTCGTTGATCACCTTGACCAGCTCGCAGGTCAGCTTGGCACGCGACGTGTGGTGGCCCGTGCGGTCGCCTCCCGGGTGCTTCCTCAGGTAGGGCGGCGTTTGCGTCACGATCAGGATCTTGTTGACGTCGTGGTCGTCGAGCTCGCCGTCCGTGTCCTCGTCTGACCAGTCGGTGAAGGTGTTGCGGCGCCCGTCCATCTGCTCCATCTCCTCATCGAACATGAAGTCCAGCTCCTCCGGTTCATCTTGCTCTGCTCCGTCCTGATCAAACAGTCAGAACCAGCCCCAATCATTAAATTCCACTGCTTCACACTAAATGAACACTGCAGACACCACAGAGCTGTAGTTCGTTTTCATGTTTCATTCCGGAAAAAGCGATGCTCCCAGGTTACATTTCTTCCTCACCTTATTTCCTGAGGTAGCAGGGGAGGGCGAGGAGCCGGGCTGGGGAACCGGGGATCGAACAGAATCGTCCTTTTCCTTCTGCTGCTGCAACGAGGGGGCCTTCATCAGTAAACCAAACACAAGAAGCAGAGGAAGGAGGAGGTGGAAGGTGTGAAAAGAGACCAATGATGAAGAAATGATGACCAGTGCTCAGAGAGCAAAATGAAAAACTGCTTTACTGGATCTTTGTGCACAAATACATGACATGGCTGCAGAGAAGCACGGATGAGTTGAATGACAAACTGATTTTAAAATGTAGGGCTGAGTTTGGCTGGAACGATGAAACTCACTGGTTTTACATAAGTGATGACTGATGGACACTTTCCAGCATCAACAGAGAAATCCCTGCAGCTCTATGCTGGCAGGAGGCGTCATTGTGGAAAACCAGCAAACAGAACAACATGCCTTCTGAAGACTTTTCACCTTCTCTGAGCTGACCTTGGGTCTGGCTGGGGAGGGTCTGGGCCTCTTCTTCACCTCGATCCAGGACTCGGAGTCCAGGTCGGGGAGGCTGGCTGAGAGGCCCTTCGGCATCGTCTTGAGGTTGGAGATATCCGATTCAGTCTTGGTCAGTTGCTCCCCTGATGAGGCGGTCCTGGAAGACCCTGCAGCAGACAGAGGGCCAGAGACAATATCTCCTCTGATTACCAGCACCAGTGATTTCATTTATTAACAGTTTCCTGTGGGACTTTTGAAACCATGTTATAATGCAGGATGAGTAAGTAAGTCCAAAAAAATCTTAGGAAATCTTACTTTTTTCAAAGCAAATGGAAAAAAAGGTACTTTAAAAAAAATTTTTTTTTAAAAAGACCTAGAAATAAGAGTTTTGTTGCCCCGCCCCCGCTGCCCACCTCTGGGCTCCTCGGTCATCTGTCTCGGGACAAACTCGGGACAGTTGATGAGCTGGGAGAAGTCAGTGTGTGTGTGGTTGGGAACGTTCAGGCCCGGAAGCGGCCACTTCTCAGGGTCCACCTTCCGACGGATCTTCATGTCTATCACCTCCACTTCCTTACTGTCCTTCAAAGCCTGAAGCAGAGATGATACACCGGTTAGACGAAGGGGGAAAAGAAATACAACAGCTTTCCTGCAGAAAGCATCGCTGTGAGGTTAAAGGAAAAGAGTTGATGCTTTATCGCAATATAGATATAAAAATCTGCTCCTGTTCGCCTGAATCAGCCTCAGACTGTCAGAACCTGCAGAAATACCTACATGTAAAGTAAGTCTCAGCCGGTTCTCAGACAAGAAAGTGCAGCACACAATAAATAGTCCAGAAAAGGTCAAACTGTTCTCACTTCTCCTACAGTAAATATGAAGGTGGATCTTACTGGGAAAGGACCTCAGTGTTCGACACATTTTTTCATCTTGAACTTTATTTTAAAGCCCTTTTAAGGCAAAAACACAACCCCAAGTGCTTTACACAGCAGAAGCAAAACTCTAAATGTCTATATGTAGACGCAGCACGTAAGAAGGCAAGTTTACAACAGAAGATCGAAAGAGCTGAAAATAAAAGCGAGGAGCCAAGAAAAAAAAGATCAACAAGTTTAACAAACTTTCTCAAATAGGTATGTTTTAAATTGGATTGGATGACTGAAAGATTTTGAAGGGAGTTGCTGTGGAACTCAGCTAAGGTTGCATTGATTGCAACAAATGCATACACAGTTTCCATTTTCTAAAGCAGTTTCAGCACTCTGAACCCACACTGAAACTCTTTGTTCTTCAATAGATGGAATAAAAGGAATGTTTGGCAATATGCTAAAGCATCCGGATCCAGAATGGGCTAAGCAATGGTTTTACATGGCCAGCTGATACAGACCGATTTATCTGATGGAGTACAGAGGAGCTGATAAGGGGCAGAACATCTTTAAACAGTCTAGCTGGTCATTTTTTTCCTTCAATTGACAAATTTTATCAGTTGCCAAAATCTTTACTGTTAAGCAGGGGGAATGTGCTGCTCAGCAGTACTGCGGCTTATTGTTAACCTGCTGAAATGTTGGTGTTCTGAATGCTTTAAGATCTCAGATTATTTTTCTACAACTTCACCCAGACCAGTTTGCTTACCTCTAGAATGAGGTTGACGTCGGTGGTGAGGGCCTGCACTCTGTGGAAACTGCCGATGAGCCCTATAGGCAGGAAGCCCTCCTGATCCATCTTCCTGCGCAGGAAAAAGTCCCGCTCCAGGTTGTCCAGGCTGAAGTAGTACTCTCTGCAGGTGGAGAAAACAGGGCGACATGTGGTCAACGTCATCTGCATAAACTGAGCAATCAGATGCAGTCAGTTGCCGTTTCCTCACAGCTTTTCACAGCGTGCAGGGATGAATCTTTTCTCTCATCACAGAAAACCAGACGTTAACAACTGAGCAACATTTTACTTCCATGCTGAGATCAGAGTTTTTAAAGCTCTCTCCATTAATATTCAGTCAGAGAAGAGACATGATGAGCTCATCACTTCTACAGCACACCTAAACATAAAGAGCCCAAACTGAGCCAGACGGTCACGTTTGTTACCATGTTCCCAGTGAAGGCATAGGCCTCCTGCAGGAGAGATGTTTACTTACATCTGCCTCTTAATGTAGTCCTTCAGCAGGTCATGATCGAGCGAGTAAAGGTCTTTGCTGCTCATGTTGTCGTAGTAGTAGGTGACAGAGTTGCCGAACTTCTGACCGTAAGGTCCATCTTTCACATCGAAGGACTTGTAGCCGTAGTGGTAGTCGTAGTGGCCTTCACAGGACATAAACAGGCAGTTAGACGGTTCAAAGAGCGAGATCCGATTACTTAAACTGAACATGGAACTGGGTCAGTCCCTTCAGTATTTCTGTTAAAGAGGAAACGTGAGAACAGCCACTTCAAAACATTTCTAACATTTCAAATCTCTGAATGTCGAATCTACAGCATCTAGTCTCATTGTAAACTACATGGGCTTTTTGGAAATCTATGTAATGGACCTACACAGAATTGTTCAAAATGGTGAAATGGACTTTATGGAAGAGTGGCTTTGAGAGAGGCTTCCCAAAAGCAATGTGGGAGACTCCTCAAACATAAAGGTCCTCTGGTCAGCTGCACAGGACAGGTAGGAAGGTACGAGCAGAAGACAAAAAGGCAGAAAAAGAAGAGCGAGAGGGGAGCGATTGAGGGAAGACAGCCTGTGAGGAAATGGCAGTGAGAATTCTGCCAAAGCTAACAGGCCCTCTGCTGGATCCAAGGCCTCTCCTCATTCCAACACTCTCTGGAGGTTGTTCCTGTAGCCTCAGGGAGGAGAGCCACACCAAACAACCAAAGCTTTTACACATTCTCTCTTACCAAACATGCCTGGATTTGACTGACAAGTTATAGCAAGAAGACAAAGGGGAGTTATTTAATATTACTTTATCTTTCTATCTTGTTCTATGCACAACCAAAACAAGCAACCTCTATGGTCAAACGGTACGGCTCAATCAGAGGCCAACAACAGCAAAGTTAAAAAGAAAAAGAATGTTACCGTGTTCCACTTGGAAAGGAATTTAGATAGACGGAAAGAAAAACACGCAGCTGAGGACATTCAAAGGATGTTTGATGACAGGTAAACCATTATTATTACAACCTTACTGATATAAAAGGATCTTTAAATAACCATTTTGAGGAAATAATAGACCTGTCAGAAAACCATCTAACACAGGCAACGAGTCTGGAATTTACCCCAAAAACTCTCAGTTAACAGGCTGCACTATGTCGACTGTCCCCTCAGAGTTCAATTCTGAATTAATTAGCCCAGAGATCAACTTCAGTGCTGAGATCAGAGCTGTGAAAGCTCTCTTCACAGATGTTCAATCAGAGAAGAGACATGAAGAGCTCATCACTTCTGCAGCCCGTCTGCAGGTCACATGACGTCCTCGTTGTGTTAGTCATACTAAAACTGGACTTTTGAAATAGGTTTTAACATGTTAGTCCAACTGAAATAGAGGTGGGTTATAGGAGAATACTGCAGATAAATGGCAAGCCGCTAATTACACCAGAGGATGTTTCAGCATCTCAAGAAAACACTTTTCTCTCATGATGCAAACAGTGAAATAAATCTTATAAGCAGTGGAGTGAGTGCCACGTGACGCAGACTAAAAACCTGTGAGTCATAGCATAGGGCACAGAAGCTCACCCTTTTTTTGTTAAAAGTGACAATAAAGAGGGAAGAGAATTTTACAAAACACCAACAGAAAAGACAGAAACAAACAATCAACAAGAAATACAAAGAACAGAGAAATAATGATGATAAAGCACAGCTCAGAGTTAGACAGGAGTGAGCAAAAGAGAGCAAAGAGGCTGATGTGGAGGTCAGAGGACTTCTGCATTTTCCCATCTGTCCCTAAACGCAGCTTCCACAGTAACTGTCCTCTGTTGGTCCTCCTCTGTCTTTGGATTTTCTGTTTCTTCAGCTAAGTCAACTGTTCAAATAACATTTAGAACCAAAAGACAAGCAAACCTGAGGGCAGCAGAGATTATTTCCCCTCAATTTGTTGTGTTCAAAACATGATTCAGAGTTCCAAAAATCGGACCCCAAATGTTTATTGAATGTAGCAGAAATGCAAACTGCCCATCCTGCACGCTGGGAGCAGGGAATGATCAATCTGACCCATCATCCAACAGACTGGTTAGTGTTTTTCAACTCTAGGCCTCAGGACCCATCGCCCTGCAGGTTTTCGATGTTTCCCTCAGCTCTCACCCTTTTTACCACACCTGAAATGATCAGCTCGTCATCAACCCCTGCAGTGGCCTGATAAGGGGCCATTCTTTTGAATCAGGTGTGTCGGAGGAGGGAAACATTGAAAACATGCAGTGGGTCCCGAGGGCCGGAGCTGAAAAACACCGTTCTGTTGTTGCTGGCTGCCCAACATAATCACAGCATAAGCCAGAACTAAAATGAAGCTCTCTGAAGTAACAGACAGCCACAAGCGTTTGTATCCACCACCGTCAGAAATAGTATCGGTAAAATTCTGCTTTTAGGGTTTGACGTCTGCATCTGTGGGGAGGAAAAAATAGAAATAAAAACCAACCTCGGCCACCACCTCGGCCTCGTCCTCGCCCTCTTCCTCTTCCACGTCCGCGACCTCTGAACCCTCCGCGGAACGGCGCCCCCTCGCTCTTCACGCTGGACACCTCGTCGTGGTCATCGCGCCACTCGCGCTCGTACTTTTGACTATGCCAGTCTGGAGGAAAAGCAATCGCATGAGCAAACACAGCATCACCGGGGAAACACAGCCCAATCAACTCTCTCCTTCATTTTATTTCTCTCTCTTTTCAAACTGATCACATCTCTCCTCCGCTGACAGAACATATTTTTCCGATGCGTTATAACCCACATACTGTAAAATAGCACACATTGAAGTAATGGCGCTGTTAAAGCAGAAGTGGAGGATGAGAAGCAGCACACACAGATTTCCCCACCACCTGCTTGTGAGTCACGTCCACCGTGTCACTGTGGCAGCCACTCACTACCTGACAGCTAAACGGTCTCTCAGTAATGACGTCACACTGACCTCTGAGGTCGTTCCTGGCGTTGGGAGGCAGCCGGGGGTTTTCGTTCTGCTTGCTGTTGTTCCTGGAGGCCGAGCGCTCCCTGGGACCCTCCGACTTCACATCGATCTTCAGAGGAACCCACTTCTGCTTGTTTCCTGTTTGTGATGACATGAAGAAGAGTTGCATATCAGTTCAGCTCCACAAACTGTGGAAGTGTCCAAAACTTTTCACAGACACTGCTTTTTGTGGCGAAATATACAAGCATCGGGGAAATGTTTGGTCAACAATACCTTTGTAGAATTAGAACATTTTTCCAGATGATCTTAGTCACCAAAAAAAAAGCCTTTATGGCAGCGAATCCTTCAAACTTCCCAAACACAAGCTGTGCAGCAACACTTCAGCTACACACTTCTGACTGAAACTGAACAGTGAGAGATGGCGGGCAAAATGTAAAAAAAAAAAGTCCAGCTGGCCCAACTCTCACTTTCCCAGCTGACGAGCCAGATGGATTTTAAGAGGAAAACAGCATCTCTGTATTCTGGATGATCTGACTGCTTTCCGCTCAGTGGGCAGCTGTAGTAAATGGGAAACCTCCTGCAGTACCTCAGCTGGCCAGCAGGTAGCATCAGTGATCTGTGGTCTAACAAGACAACTGGTTGCTGTGAGTTTGTGAGTTTGTGATAGAAGAGAGGACATGACAGTCCCTTATAAGCGACGTGGCCTTGAGTAAGTAAGGGATGGAGAACGAGACAGAGGTGGGAAATAAAAGGTGAGATGGAAAATAAAACATAAGGAGCCACTGATAAGACTGAGGCCACAGAGGGAACAACTTGTAGCACTACTGGATTTTATGCTCATTTCTGACGAAACGAATATGGAACATGTTTATAATGTTGCAATAAATCAACATTTTCTTTTGCTTTCATGCTGAGATCAGAGTTGTTTAAGTTCTCTTCATTTGTGTTGAGTCAGAGAAGAGACATGAAGCTCATCACTTCTGCAGCACATCTGCACTTCATACAGCTTTAACAAGGTTGTCCTGACAAACGAAACCGATTTAAACTTCTTATCAGAGCACTAAAGTGAGTTGTCATGGCCGTAAACTGCACCTTAAAAATACACGTTTCACTGCATCACTCTGAATTGTGTCAAGTCTGAGTATCAATGCAGCAAAGTCACAATTCAGTTGGTAACTAAAGGTCAGAAAACACTCCCAGACCGCCTGCCTGGCACAGTTTAAACCTTTAATTGCAGCTAAAACTGCAACCAACCATCACCAACATCTACTCAGTCATCTGTTGTTGGCACAAATTTAAAAAAAGGGCTCTGTGCTCAACTTTAAGTCAACACTTACTGACAGAGCTTGTCTTTAACTCCTGTTAAACATTTTGTTTCAGCTGTGATAGAAAAACAATGTGCTGAAGGTGATGTTGACCATCTGATCGGACTGCAAGCCCAGTTGATTTAGTTCTATTACCTCACTGGTTCAGACAAATGCAAATTGTTACATCCACATCCATCTCTGGTGTTACTACATCTCTGTCTACATTATTGGAGCAAGGGAACAATTTTGGGTTCCAGAGATTCAAAAATATAGAGAACCTGTCATAGGCATCAAATGTGAGAAACAAGTGTACTGTCATAGGAATTCTAAGAGGGAGAGACTCCCAAGACAACATCTTCTAAACTCCTACAGAGGAGCCACCGCATCCTGACAGAAGACTCAGCGGGTGATTAAAACAGTCCAGAACATCTTTGTTAAGCATCTACTGAACAGCGATACTGGTGAGGTATGTGTGCAGAGCCCAAAGGATGCTAAAATACAAAACCCATCCCACCATAGCCTGTTCACCCTGCTGCCATCCCACAAATGATGCAGAAGTATGAGCTGCTGTAGCAGCAGACTCAGGATTAGTATCTTTCCTCAGACTTAGAGTCCTCTGAACTCACTTTTTGAGCAAAAAGGAATAAAAGAAACTTAATCTTGTACTGTGTTGTAAGATCTTGAGTTGAATAGACCTAATTCTACAAATGTGAAGTCTCTCCTGATTATTCATGTTTATTTGTACTGATAAATACACGTCCCAGGGCGTGCCTTGTATGTCATATGGAGGAGTGATGGGATATAAAGCAGCAGGAGAGTATTAACAGTACTAAAGGGATTTGTTTCAGTGCAAAAGTACTGATTTTACTGCTCTGAATAGCCTTTAGCTTAGTTCTCTGAAGCCATTACTCTTTACAGACTCTGTTAACATCTTCTACTTTGAATTGTCCTTCGCCATTAAATTGGTTTAACATTAGTGGTTGGAATCATCCATCACACAGAAAAAGTGTCCTTTTAGAGCCTAAAATGATTCTAAACTTTAAGGTCAGACAATTTCCGTGTTAGGTTGAACTTTTTTTTCAAGCTGCAATGTATTTTTTGTCGCTTGTTGGGTAAACTCTGACCAGCATGTGGCGCCAAAGGGTAAAAGCAGGTAAAAAAAAGTCTTTAAAGATATTAACCTTTTTTCTTAGGCCCGTTCTTCTGGGAGTCGTCGCTGTTCTTCTCCTCTCCCGAGTCGTCCGACTTGGCCTTCAGGTTCTCCTTGCTCTCCTCGTTGCTCTCCCTCTTCTCCTTTAACTCCTTCTTGGCACTTGGCTTTTTCGGACCCTGGAGGGGAAACAGTTTGAGGCAACAGGCTGTTAGACAGATGGCCCGTCTGAGAAGTTTTAGAGCCAGTAAATAATGTCCTACTACCTTAGGAAGCAATTAAACTGGCTAAAGTCAGACATAAATGTACACAAACACTTCCTGACAGAATGAAGTGGGCTTTGAGCTCAAAACGTGTTCTAAAGATTTCACTTGTTAAACATCCACCTCCTAACAGCACTGGTCCAATCTTACCGAAAGGAACATCCCAAACAAGCAACACAGAGCTTTACTGGGCTATTCAAGCTTTGGATTTCTTGGCACCAAAGTGACCGGGCTCTGGTGTGAAAGGGTAACACACAGCTTCAGTGGCGTTTGTAACCACTAACTGCATATCAAAGATTCAACTAAAGAACAAGTGGGATTTAGAGCATAATATCAGCAAACTCTATTCTATCTAAAAGCTCTTAACAATTATGTGTCATTTAAGCTGCCACCTTGAAGAGAGAAGCACCTTTTGTATCTTGTGATTATCAGCTCATCAGCTTAGAGGTGGTAAGTCGGCACAACAACAGTAACTGAGAAGCAGACACCGTTTGGTGAACAGAAAACCACCAAAAATTAAACGTTTTAACAAGAGCTGTGCTTATACACAGTCATCTACCATCTTTGGTCCTCACACGGACCAGAATTCTTTGTCAGAGACACAAAAGATGCTGACACACTTCCCTGAGAGATTTCAGAACACAATGACATGGTCGTTGCCTTCATTATGCCAATCTCTTGCTGCCCATCCCATTGGTGGTTTACTCGTCATTGTAAAGAGAATCTCTGGTACACTGTATCACATCCACACCAGCCTGGATTGTTGCTACAGGACAGGAAGGAACCTAATTTGTGCGTGTGTTGAACGTGAATGTGTGCTTTTCACTCTCAGGCCAGACACAACGCACGCATCAAGATTTAAAATGACTATATGTGGAAAAACCTCCCAAGAACAGCATTAATAACACAAGGGGAGGGGTAAGCTAAGAGGCTGGTCTACCTGGAAACTATTTTTGTGTGAGAAAAAAAAACAAGTATTAACCAGCGTTCTTCACTCCAAATGTTACACATAATGTTGTAAATGTTCTCTACTTCATTTAGCACTAAAACTTAACTTCCTGGCATACAGGCCAGCCGCTTTCCAAAATCCACCGCAAAAGTTCTGACTTCTCAAGAGCGAAATTCCACAGGGGGAACAACAAAGTTCTGCACAGCTGTCGGAGATTTCCAGAGGAATTAATGGACACCGACACTCGTATATGGAAACAGGACTTCAAAGACGCTCTTTCGCATATCTTGACTGCATCTTGCCTTTCCAGCAGCCTGTACCAGTATGACCATTCCACTCCCATCTTACCGCCATCAACAAGGCGTCTACCGGTTGTGAAACCCATCGGGTATGCTACTACAGCCACCTTTCTGGCATCTGCTTTGCTGTCTCACCATGCCTAGAGATTCTGCCACTCGATTGGCTGGTTTTAATCTGTTTAAAAAAGCAACTGAACCGACATTACAACTGAAGTGAGCCAGAGACGTAGCAACTAAAACATTAAAACATAGCACTTTGTTTAAATACTACTATCTTATAGCAATAATCAGTCATGGAAGTGCTGAATAAAGAATGATTTATGATAAATCTAATTGAATAAACCAGTAAAGGTTTGTAAAACAACTAACTAAATCCCACCGTTTAAAGATTAGTTTGTCCATAAAACTAACTGGGACAAATACAGTTTTGCATACAGTTTCGGGTGTCCTTTGTTCAGTCGCTCGCTAACATTTGACTGCAGCAGAGAAAAAACTGACGCCATCCTCCATCTGAGCCTGAGCCAACACTGAGCAACGATTACAAAGTAGTTTAACAAACATGAACTGGCTTTGCTGGTTATCTTTGCTCACAGAGCCGATATCTACGTTCATTCAAATCGAGCAGAGTTCAGCCTCTCCTTAGCTATCAGCAACACACATATCTGCAAACTTTGGCAATCCTGAAGGGCTTTCCATACAAGTCAGGCAAAGCATTTGTCTTAAATTAGGTGAGTGTGCGATGGACAACCGCTTTCATGCCCCTTATCCCTCTGTTTGCCCTCCCCCAGACATGTCAGCCTAAGAGGGATTGCGTCAAAAATTTATCTAATCGTCCTAAATTTAAAGTTCACTCCGAACATGCTCTTAGCAGCACTGTTAAAACAGAGGTATCGCCAAATATCAAAGTCACCACAAGCAATCGGTAACTTTTTAAGCTTCAATTAGTCTTGCGAAGGTATAAAAATAATTGTTTTAAAATAACATTGATCCAACTGAAGGAACCTTTTTAATCCTACAACTAAACATATTTTTTTCTTTTGGTGCTACTGATATTTACCCCTTTTTTTTTTTTGATGCTTTCAGAGTTAAAATAGTTCACTTATTAAGTAATGACATGAAAGGCCTTTTAGATTTAATGACGTAAATTTGCTCCTGTCACTACATGCATTTGAGGTCTACCCTGGGCTGCATACAAGTGTGTTATTCTTACATGCTGTTACTAAAAAGTATTGGTGAGCATTAAGCACCGTTGGCAGTTTAAAACATGGTACTGGTTTATCACTGCTGTGTGCAGCATTCAGTCATTTGTAAAGCACTCTGAATGACAACAAACGTTTGAAAGGTGCTATACAAATAAAGTTAGATTGAGCAACTCCTCTTATCAATCGCTAATGGTGAGCATGCAAAATGATGATGGGTAGATGTCTGACGTGTTGATTTACTGCTCACTATTGGCAGTCTTTTCAATAAGAGTGAGTGAGGGAATGAAAGGGGGACGTGAGTTTGGACAAAGCTTTGGGACTTTGACCACAACAATAGATGTTAACAGACGAACACCACCCAACACGACCAACCGTGTACAGAACGGTTTTACCTTCTAGATACTTCGAAACCTGCAGCTGCACCGCAGCAGTTTGGTAAATGTTTCCTTACATGAAAAGTGAAATAAACTTTAGTTCAGTTTGAATAAAGGAAGGAAAGGTGACACTGAGGTGTCTTTTGGTTTTGTGTGGTGTTTCCAAATGTTTGACACGATTAACTTGGTGTGATCTGATGATCAGCGACTGAATGTCAGCAGGTAGGCGGGCTGCAGGTTTCATGAGCTGCAGGGTGAACTTACAGTGATTCTCCATGAGTCTTTGCCCTGCCTGACAGTCGGCGGGCAGGACACGGTCCGTGTCACTGCCTCCATCTGAACAGAGGGAGGGAAGAGCAGTTTAGCTAGGACAATGAGGTGGACCATGAAGACCACACACACACACACACACACACACTCATATTATATATAGGAAATCTATAACATCCTCCACCTGTTAGCAATTAAAAAAAGAATGCCAGTTTTTCTGGCAGTAAGATTTTTGTACTAAGTCCCAGCTCTGGAACTAATAATCTGTGACTCCTTCCTCCTCCTGCTGTGATAATCTGGTCATTCTTTGCTTTGGGTCAGGCTAATTCATTACATGAAGACTGGCACACCTTTTTTTCTGGTTATTACTAAGGATTCTGCTCAAATAGGAGCAATCGTTTTTAGAAGAAGATCGTTCCAGGCTCAAGTGTGAGCGGTGGAGTGTGTTCTCCGAGTCAACAACACCTGTGTGTGCTGACAGCAGCTCTATGATTAAGGAATGCTGATTCACGCCTCTTGCAACACACCGATGAAAAAATAAATAATAATAAAAGAGATCATGAACATGCCTGCAGTTAACACCCCCCCCCCCCTCAAAAAAAAAATATAAACACAATATGTTATGATGGAAGGAGGAAATTAAATGATGGACACTTAGAGGACTGAAGATGAAGTCTGAGGAGTTACGTGTGAACGCCAACAATCGTTGGTCAGTTTAGATGCAGGTAGGTGATGTTTTGTTAAGATATTTCTGAAAGAAGTGCTTTTCCTTTTTTATAAGTATGAAATTACTCATCTAATATTCCTCTGTTAACAGAAGTTAACTGGATTATTCTTCTAGAATTTTGCTGGATAGATTAATAAAATATTCCAGTTCTGTTTATCTAAAGCTGCCGCTACCGAGAAGTTTCACGTCCAATTGATCTTCTATTTAGTTTCTACATTTATTGTTGGTCCATAAAAGACTGCATGGACTTCTGTCTCCATTTTTAAATACCATGTCTTGTATTTTTGGTAAAACAAAACCCCCACAAATGATTACTTTTGAAAGGTGATGAATAGGCTTTACACGATCAGGGTTTTTGGGGCCGATCAGATCGTTTAAAGAAAAAGAAAAAAGAAAAAAAAAAACGTTGACCGATCCGATCTATTTAAAAAACTTCTTTACCGGTATTTACTTTATACAGTATCAATTATTACAGAGTATCAAAAAAAAAAAAAATCCAAGTTTAATCAGGACAAACCAAAATAATTTCAGACAGAAATAATGGGCACAACAACTTAACTTATAGTAATTAAATTACTTTTCAAGTATACTGCAAATAAAGGGCAGTAATGCTCCCTCAAATAAATATATATATATATATATATATATATATATATAACTCCAATAAACAGTCCTGGCCCAGCTGCTGCTGCACGTCATGAAACGCACAGTATGCTTGAGGACTGCGTCTAAAGTACCCGATGATCCATCTCCCCATGGCAAGGATGCTGATATCATGCGCAGTGCCAGCAGCCCGTCATGGACAGCCAGTTGAAGAGTGTGTGCCATGCATGGTAATGTCGGCTGTCCTCCTTCTCGCATGGCTTTTGCCATGAACCCTCTCTCTCGGAATCTGCCACACCTGCAGCAAGTTGTTGTATTGCATCACCAGTGCTGCAGCACAGTGTGAGCCACGGAATTCCTGGGCATTTACGTTTTGAGCTCTGTCACTATGTGACGGACAATAAAGTTTTTTGAAACTTGAATCAAAGTCTCTTGCAAACTGACCGGAGAATGACCGGAGAATGAAGACTTTCGGGCAGATCACTGTTATTGAAACAGTTAAAAATAATGTACAGTAAAAGTTGATATACATAAAAAACTGAACTAAAATTCTGTAATGACACTGAACGCAGCATGTTTCCTGAGTTAGTGTCACCTGCTCCACTGCCTCACCCGTCTCCCATAATCCCTCTTGGGACCACTGAGTCAGAAATATATGCGAGTTGGAATGGTTTTCTTCAATATCTTCCGTTTGCATATCATCAGTGACGCATTGACAAGTGGTTTCAGTAAAGCACATTTGTACTGATGTGCCAATTACACTTAAACATTTAACAGACCAAGCTGTACCCTCAGACAGTGTTAAATGGTTGATCTAATAGCCGTCACATCTAGATAATAGTGCAATTAACAACAGCAATTCTCACGTTTAATTTTAAGCACAGCACTGAACACTGAAGCACAGTCATCAAAAAGCCCACCTTTATCAGATTTCAGTGCGAGTAATCAGAGGAGCTCTGTGGCCGATTTACAGCTTTAAATGTTACTTGATAGACGGTGCACTCCAGCATCCCTATGAATAGCAGCAGCTAAGATCCAGTGGAGGTTTCTTTTGGAAGGGCGTCCCTAAAAGGGCATCCTCTCCCAGCCCTGGTCACTACCCTCAAACAAACCCCTCCCACTTTCAATTTCTACCACTGGACCAGCTGGTTATTTCTGGTGCTGATGACATGACCCACATTTTCCTACTCGAAGACAAGTGGTCGCCGTCATGTTCACTCATACCTAGATGCATAAAATATGGGGGGGGTTGCTCGCCTAGTGACACACTATCCCCCGAGAGCAGAAATAGGAAACAGCTCTGAGGGATACTGGCTGCTGCTGTTACTGTAAGAGGACACAAATTAGATGCATCCCCAGACTGACCAGCAGCTGAAGGGGACACCAGGATATGTTATAGAAAGGTGCTTGCAGAATGGACGTCTAAGCTGGTTGGACGTAGACTGCAACTTCTGGGAATCTGATGTTTTCTCCCAGAGTAGATGAACCAGCCGGTCCCATCTCCCCTGCCGTGGGGAGGTCGGCGTTTATTTAGTGTTAGCACTGGTCATCTCTGATGTTTGCAGCTTGTGATTTATGAACCCAGTCAGAAAGTCGTGGTCCGATCAGGACTTTTTCTTTTAAGAATATTTATTTCTACCCACATCCTGAAAAGTGTTTTAGTTGGTTTTGTGTACAATGCACAGAGCTCACCATGAACACGTGCTGCAACCTGCTGTAATAACCCAAAGAGAAAGACACTGTGTGCAGATCAGAAGAATGTGGCGCCTCACATTCTGTACGTCTTTGATGATGGTAAAGCTCTTCTATCCATTAGTCGAATCATTATTAAAAGTCAAAACAGAGCCCTGACCTGAGGTTGAGAGCGCTGAAGTTACCATTCTGTGAGGCTGTAGCCAACATTCAAGTCCATTGATCCCTCAGGGCAGCCCCTCAGTGTGGTCGACTGTTGGGCAGGAATGCCAAGGTTTGGCATCCCAGGGAGAGCGATAGAGGGTGGGCGACCGGAGCTAGGAGGCAAACAGCTGTGCTGTGCACCACGAATCAGGAGAAGGTTCGCGTGTACGTCCGTGGAGTGAGCAAGTCTCGTCGTATGATGTCCTGTATCAAGGCTTCGGACTGTTGTTTTCACTGAAGATTTCTCTACCATTCAGTACATATACACCCAGTCACCATAAATGGAAAATAATCATCTGCTGTAATTGTGGGAGCACTCATCAGCTGATCAGCTTTGCTTAAGTTGCAAAATAAAACAATAGAATTGGTTTCTGCGGTCCCCTGTTTAGATAAATTAGTCAACATCACTGCACAATGAAGAAGCATGTCTACCGACACCTTTTTTTTTCTTCTTCCCCAAAGTTCTACTTCCTAGTGTCTGAAATGAGATCTGAGTTCTCTTCCCCAAACGACTGTCTTTTACCAGTTAATGATCATTGATTTCAGTGTAACATCGCCCCTGATGTCTACTTTTAGGTCAGCTCGCCTTCATCTCCACACAATTTCAGACATCACAACAGGATGTTGAGCCTCACTATAAGGTTTTTTTTTGTTTGCTTTTTTTTAAAGTCGCAGGCAGCCCCGGGGACAGACCGACTGTTCTGTCTGGACGTGCAGTTTAACTGCTGTGTAATTACAGCCACAACCACTAAAGTACCTATTGTGGAAACTACACTCACCCACTGCAGTTAAGAGGAACAAGGCAAGCTGGGCCGCTCGTCCTGATTGGCTGGTGAATATCATCTGTAACTTGAAGCTACTGAGAAACTCTTTGGGTGAACATAATCATCTGTTTATCTCAGAGTTGTTGTTAAATCATCTTTCAAAATCTTTCTGTTATAAAGTATGTGACTATGTGCTTAGTAACCAAGACAAAAATCCCTTCCTGCCTCTGCCTGCTTGCCGTCACAATGAAGGATGTTTTCCTGACACGAAGTCACCACAGCTTATCTTAATTAAACTCATTGCTGTATGAAAGCACCAAGTGATAAATCCACTACTCTAAGGTAATTGATGTATGTCCTGAACACAGAGGTGAAACTAATAAACCTTTAAAACGGTTTTGCTGTGTTCTTGTTTCAATTGTTCGCTCATATTTCAACTTTGTTACTAATTTACCTTGAAGTCCCTCTGTTCCCACCCTGTCTAACACGAACAGTGTTGTGTGGCTTGTAAAACAGACAGTCAGTTGATCTTACTGATCATTTGAGTGTTTCAGCCACTTTCAGAGCAATTTTAAGAGTAGGATTGAGTTTGGATGTTAGTTTGCAGCAACAACATGTGAAAGGCTCAGTATTTCACTGTCTTCATATCATTCTGTTGCAACCCAGACAAAGAGCTTGCATTTCACTACAACTTTAAAAAAAAAAAAAAGAGTTGCAGTCATTTGGATTTCCCTCTCTGCTAAAGAGGCACCACTTTAGTCTCGTGTCTACAGAAATACTAAAGAAAAAGGAAAAGTCCTCTGGTTTATTTTCTCACTTAAGGAGGTGTGTCAGGCTGCCTCCACACACCAGCCACACCTTAGCAGCATGGGACTTCCACCTCAATACAAACCAGCAGTAACACCTACCTGCATGTCTTTAGTTGCAATCTCCCCCGGAGTCGGCCAGCTGTTGGTGTCACCAAAATCTCCAACCTGGGTAAAAAAAAGAAAAGTAAAACATCAGAACTGAACTTTCACCGTGTGGCTGAGATAAAGGAACATTTCAGATGGACAAATGACTGCCTTACATCTCCGACTTGAAGTCAAAGGTGCCGTCTCAAAGCTGAGCGTGTTTGCGTGCACGTAAGCTTTGAAGACTTTCACATCAGATTTTTTTTTAGTTTTCTTGGCTGTTATCCTCCACTGATTGTATCTTTAGCCTTACGTAGTTTCTAAGTGTCTGTTGAGGTTAAGGTGTGGCTACCAACTGTGGCGTGCTACAGCAGCTGTATCTACCATCAGAAGGAGAAAGTTGTGAATGAATGGCTTTGGGGAGATCGTCTGCTTTATCTGCTGTCCCATTAGCTCACGCAGAACACATTCCAGGAAGCGTCAGGGGAGGTGGCTACTTGAACTGCCCCAGAGATTCTGGTCCATTACAACAACAGTCCATTTAAATTAACAGCAGTTTTCTCGTTGGGTTAATTAGCTGCAGTCTATGAAAACCTTTGCTGAAATTACACTTCTAATCAATTGTTGGGAGACTGCTGCCATTTGACTTTGTCAGTTTATTCTGCTCCTGCCTGAACAGTCAGCTGTGAAAATAATGAATGCACATTGATAAGAACAGGACCGCTCATCACGTAACGGTGCTGCCAGCTCCGTCTCGTCTCTGCACTACTGGTCCTCCTTTCACTGCCAATGTTGTGAACATGGACAAGAAAAAAATTAACTGCACGAGAGTCTCACTCCATTTGTGACAGCTGGCAGCCCAGTTTGTCCTTCATCTAATGCGTCCTATCCTTCAGTCTGCAAACTTTAGGATCTGGTGCTTACAGGGCACACTTATGCCTTAGTGTTACAGCGAGATTCTATTTTTTATAGTTGTGTTTTGATAATAAACTAATTTAACTGTGAGTGCTTTAAGTTACTGCTGCGGTGCAAATGGATTATGGACCAGGACGGCTGCTCGAGTGCTGCTAAAAGACGACTGAGAGCAGAGCTGGGTCCACTCTGTTGCCCTCATGCTGTCCATCTGTGAGCTGATGCACTTTTGGTTCTCTGCTCTGAATTCAAATGATTCCTGATGAATGAATGAATAATTCAAGTGATTCCTGAACAGACACCTTCTACTTCACAGAGTCTTAATGTCACACTGGGTGAAAATGTGCTTCTTCTTTGCAGGGTTTTTGTTGTCATTTCTATTTAGTTGTAATGAAAAAGACGCTCCTGCATGCAAACGATGAATTGGGGGTGGGGGGGTCAATCCAGTCGTGGTTAAAATGGAGTGGAAATCTGGCCAATGCACGTGTGCGATTTTTAAAAAATTTTTTTTTATAAACGTCTCTACCTTTCTGTGTGCACAGTTTCAGTCATGAAACTCCTCAGTGTTGTATGCATCCAACCTGTTTGTAAGCTTAACAGGATGCCTGCTCAGGATGGTAAAATGTTTTGATCATGGTCCCTCAGCTTCATTATTCTGTGTTCTTTATCATGCTCACTCTTCCATGTTTGACTACCCGCCATCCTCTGAGGAATGATGTCAAACATCTCTCATTTTAACAGCAGAACTTTACACTGAAATAACAACTCAAAGAGCTACAATCTCTTCGTAAACTTGGGCTGAAGATACTGGACTGAAGTGACTGCATAAGCTGTGGACGTGACTTCATTTTAAGGCTCCGTGTGACCAGTTTAAAATCTGTGGAGTGCAGCAAACTCTTTCCCTTTGTCACACTGGTGCCCCCAACATTTACCAGAACTGTTTTTTTTTTTTCCCCACGTGTCCATCTCTGTGTGTGTTTTAAAACATCTGAAAAAATGTATTAACGTGGTGGTAAATGTTGGGTGTTCCTACATTTTGTGGCTGTGCACCTAAAAGAAAAGGTCAGGAGCACCAGTGCACCCAATGCAAAAGAAATTGAACCCAGTTAGGCGCGACTGGACCGTGTAAGTGGGAGCAATGTTGAGAATTAAATGTAGAGACACACAAACAGAAAATGTTACCTTTCCTCCACGTCTGGCTTTGGGTGGGTTCCCCGCTCTCACCACCTTGGCAGGGCCACTCGGCTCTGTGGGGAAAACAGCTGACGTTACAACTGGCTCGACGTACATGAGACACGCATCATGTAAAAGCTTCTGAAAACAGCAAAGTGTAAAGAGCAGGGAAGCGACCGCTTTCATTTTAAAATCATGCTCTTGGTTTGCTGGAAACTCTTCGGTTCATTTGGTTTGAATGTGCTTTATGGAGAAAATTGACTGTTATTAATTGCTTCAAACAAAAATCCAAAAGCTGTGGTGAAGTAAAGAATAAAAAATAAATAAAAAAAGATCTAGTCTACAATCTGTCCGTCTAAATTTCTCTGGAACATGACAAAAATGCGAGCATTTGAAAAGTAAAAGCTTCTCATGTGCATGTCGACTACGAGCTGGCAGCCAGCATATACATCTGATTCGTTGGATCACTAACTTTCTCAGGTCAACACCTTAAAAAGTCTAAACACTGACAGAAACAATCCCACAAAAGGTCCAAATCATGTTTTTGACAGAGGAAAAAAAGACAGCCGTTCCTAAAACAACACAAGCAGACCACAAAACACACATCCAGCAACAGTGTGAACTAAACTAAATCAAGGCAGAGTGTACAAAACAGCTAAGGCCACATATTTGTTTGACTACAGAAGCATGCATTCAGTATATAAGGAAACTCGTACAGCAGAGAATGATGCGGATATTCAGCCATCTGTCTGCTTCAGGTCAATCTGTTGTCCAATTCTAAAAATGTACCAACACCCAAAGAATCAGGCTCATTTTGCTGTGTCAAGTCCCCGATCTTCCAACTTCTGCTTCAGTGTCACCACACTTGTTGATACCAAGAGTGAAAGCTGCTCACAGGGAGCAGTTTACACCAGAGAGTAAATCTCTGTAAGCTCCTTAAGGACGACCCCGCAGAGGGATATCACCAGCGATGGAACAAGAGGAGACTGAGAAATCCTTTCGCAGACAACGCCACAGACGGCGGAGGACCAGATTTTCGGAACACAAAGAGCTTCCAGAGGGTCTGAATTATAAAAACAGGAATATCTAGAGCCAAATAAACCAAACGTGGATCTAAAGACAGAATAGAACATTCCTTACTAAGCTAAATCTTACATTAACATTTGTTAGACTGACAACCTCTGCTGACAAGAGACCGAACAATCTGTGAGGGTGGCCATGTCAGCAGAACAAATAGCAACAGCCGAGTTGCCAACTCTGAGGTCAAATCAAATTTAAAGGTCCCTTCTATACTTTCTGGACAGAAAAATCGCCATCTTAAATTATTCAGCTCTGCTAAGTGAAAGTGTGTATGGGCCCTCCATCATGTACAGTAAGCTCTTTGTTGGTCTTTACAAGTCATACAGCCCCTCAAGCAAAACACTGACCAACAGAAGGTCACGTTTGCAGAGAGCCTGACTGCATTACATGCTGAGGTGGGTCAGGGAGCAGCAGACGGAACCACGAGGAGGTAAAGCTCGGCAGGGAGCAGGTGTAGCAACGGAATGGGAATCAAATCACTTAGAAGAGACAAAACTGCCCTCCTGGACAGCAACAAAACAGAGCTGCACTCAGAAATGAGGTTCAGGCATCAGTTGAGTCAATCAATGAACATCAGTTTGGATTTTTATCATGTAATTTAAGTCAGAAATGAATATATCACATATCTTATATTCTGTCAGATGTTGTTCCAAGCCGAGTACCCCGTCATAAGCTGCTTCTGAGGCATTCTGAGACCCATCGAGGAGAGAAAAGTGTTGAATGCATCAAAAAAGAAGAAAAAAACATCTCCATCAATTTATCACAAGCAGTTGTTTCAGCCATGATCAGATTGGCATCATCTGCTTCTTTCTGCTTATCAGTCCCTTTTCACTGCTGGCTCTGGTCCACCGTACTGTAACCAGCAACGGTTGGTTAGGGCTGCTTCTTTTTTAACAATAGTCTTCAACCCAAATCAACAAGGGACTTTGGAGCCACAAAAATCCTTGTATAACTTGTATGTACACCACAGGAGCTGAGAACATCTCAAGGGCAGCGCCAGCATACAATAACCATTTAAAAACTGTGAACTACAAACAACATTGTGTGTGAAGTGAACTTTGAGCCAGCCCCACACTGCCACTGGACAAAAGTGGAAGGAGTCATGGATTGGGTCAGTTGATATCTGCGTGCTCATTTGTTGCTCTTGTGCTGAGAGTTTAATGTGTCTGATGTTTGCTTTCTTATGTTGCAAGACTAAGAAGGGTTTTACATTTCTGGGGAGTCTGTCGCAGCTCCAGGACTTTACAACGGTTTAGCCTGAGGAAGACTGAAGTCTGTAGTGTTTTACGCTCAGAGCAGACAAACTTTGGCTGTTACGGAAGAGCCTAAATACTGAAAATGGTGATGCATCACACACACACACACACACACACTTTCAGATTTCTTGATAACAAACCTTTGGTCATTTACATTACCTCTGAACTTTATACCTAAACTGTTTGCTTAGATTTGAGCCACAAAGTTGAGAAACGGTGCGAGAGGGATTCAACTTCCTGAAACCACAGCGTTGACTGCCGGGCAGGACAAAGCAGAAGCCATCTATTTTCCCTATAAAAATAAAAACTAATCAAAAACAAACCACAGAGGCAGTTTGGATCACAGAGCAATTTTGCTGTAGGTCTGCATAAAAAGAAGAAAAGAAAAAGAAAAATCAGATACTTGCTTTAAGAACACAAACGAGGACTCAGAACTGGATCACAAAGAGTTGGACTAAAATAGGTTCGTCTTCAGCTGGACTGAGATGAACTTGTTTAGTTTCTCTGAAGCTCAACGAGACGATTTCTGGTGCGAATTTGTGCTCAATAGTAAAATTTAATTCAACTGAAATTACACTGAATAAAACCATGTTGTGCTAAATATACACAGAACATTTAACATTTAAAAAAAAAAATAAAAAATCATTTTCAAGAATTTTTGGGCAGGACAAAAAGCCCGGTTCACACAGTGGTAACGTAATTAGAACAACCCCATTCCAAACCTTCCTGTCATAAATGCTGGAGCCCAACAGCAGCTGCAGCTAAGATGAGGCTGGTTAACAGTGTCACCTGTTCCCTGGATGCTGGAACTTTGAGCAACAGCTCAGATGAGACGATGAAGAAGTGGAACAATTCAAGAAGAATCCAGTTGAAAAGTGATGAAAATATTTGACATCAACAGTGTGTTAATGATTTCACATGCAATACGTTTATTTGGCTGACGTAAGTGGTTCGTATGATCTGATCTTTAATTTCATCCATACATTTTCATGTGTGAAAGATGGCAGCTAAACTTCTTATCCTGCCAACATCTCACAGATAAATTAAAGCCGCTTATAACTGGCACCGTTTCAGTTGGATAACTCAGCGGGCACGGTGTTGCTTCAGCAGTCTGCTGCTTATCCTAATCACGTCTGATGACGTCATGTGAACCTGCCAGTTAGCCAAACAATGAAACAAGAGGATTTCTCAAATTAGCAAAGTTTGACCTAGAATCAAGTGAATCACACCTCTAATATTAATGTCTTAATGGGGTTTTAAAATCAGTAGCCCTCTAGTAATAGCTGACCCGGGCCGCTGCCTGGGATTTTAAACTGTTCTGGCAGGCAGACGGCAAAGACCACCAGCTTATTTCACCACAAAGTTGTTCTGAGGGATCACACATTTCCCCCCCGATGACACTCATCTCTTCCATGACGTCAGCGGCCACTTAATGGTTTAATTAATATGAATGTGATCTGGCTCAGACGCTGTGGGCTGTGCAGTCACAGAAGCTCGGCCCAATAGAACAACGACTGGAGATTTTGGACTTACATGTTGATGTTTTCTACCACCATCTTCACAACAAATGAGGGAATATCGTTCAGAAAACTGTCCAATCCCACCAGTAGGATTTCACTCACCTGCGGCTGAACTGAAGCCGGGCTGCCAGAAAGTGGCAGTCAAACATCTTACAAACACACACAGTGATGGTTTTTCTTTTCATTTGTCACCCGTCTCCAGGTATATTATAATTCCTGACCTACAGAGGAGCAGAAAACTAGAGCAAAAATGGAGGGTACTTACTTAGTACTCACTAAGTTGTGCAACACAATCCACTTCTTAACCCTCTGCTGATGCAGTGTAAACTTCTCCACGTAAGAGGGATGGTTTACCTACAGTTATGTGCCAGAAGTCACTGATGAAAGAAGCCTGAAAAGCTACCAAGATGACAACCAACTTATTAAATGAAAAGTGTTTTGTTTCAGTAAATTAATGAGACAATGTACCGTTCCCAACAACAAAATTCCAGCACTGAATAAGCAGCACATTCAAGCACAAATTAGCATTAGAACATCGTGGCTGGCAGCCAGCTTTTTAATGGTCTGATCATTAGTAGTTCAACTATTCGCCTACAAAGTCATCTACCAGCTCATACAAACAAATATCTCTATGACATGTTTACATTTGTGGCTCTATCTGCAGCTTTCCAACTGTAACTTAGGCTTCAGCAACTTCCACATTAACCAACAGTTTAACAAATATCCCACGGAACAGCCAGCTCTTGTTCTCCTCTCAGCAGTCTCAGGCAGAAACATTGGCAGGGGCCACAACTTTGTGCTAAATTAAGTAAAGGAATCAGCATGAATTCCACAAGTATTTAATCCTTCTTATCTGATTAGTTTGTGGACAACAATAGCTGTCCCACTCACTGCTGCTTACAGTACATGACAGGGCATAGCTTACAAGTAAAGACACACCAGGTGGCACATACACTTTCTCTCCTATAAAGGTGGTGAATTACACAACCTTTTCTGATATCAATGCTGACGTCCTCGGAGGCGTTTCCAAAACCTCATCACAGGAAGTGGGCCAGCTGATTAAACAGTTTTTTTCTGCCTTGTCACCATGACCCAGCAATCTGACAGCCTCTATGCTTTGACATTGTTTACAGATGTAAACTTGACATGATCCCTCAACCAACTTTGCAATTCCAGTTCTGTTACACCGTTTTATTGACCTCTCAGAGAATGGGAAAGTTGTTCTTTACTGATCACTGTCGCATAAGTTCATCGTAATTTATCAAAACTTTATCAAAAGCATATCCAAGGCCAGGATAATAAATGTGGTAAACTTTTAAAGGGGAAATATATGTACTACATTTCTTGTGCTTGAGAGCATATTTTGGGGTTTACCAAGTCAAAATCTCAGGGAAAAACAACCTTCTCTCTTTGTTTGGGGCACAGAAGTTCTGTAAATGTGTCATTAAGTGAGCTGCTCAGATTTGAAGGGGAAAAGAGCATCATAACTCCAGAGTAACTTTGACCAGCCTCCTCATCTTTATCTACTTTCAACTGTAAGTTAAAATCCTGCTGCTTATACTGTACTTCAGAGGCGGGCACTTCACTTTACGATCTACAGCAGATTCTTTTCAGTTGATTCTTTTATGTTCACTTAAGAATTAAATTATATCTTTGTTTAATTTTAAAAACCACACAAGGAAATCCAACTTCTTAATGACCGTCTTTCATTATGATTTGCAATCTGTCATTAAAACGCACTGCCCACAAACATTAGAAACACAAACCTTTGTTGAAAATAGCTCATAAAAACGACACATTAAGATCTCTCACATCACATCAAATGTTGGATGAACAAACGGATTCACGAACAGAAAGCTGCATTTAAAGCACAAATCTTTAGACATTTTACAGTATACAACATTGCCATTCGCAGCCATGTGCTTTACATAAAACACTTCAGACTTCAAACGAGCAACAACACGGACCACCAGCAGCGTCGAACTGAACAGAACCGGTTCCCGAAACTGTATCTGAGCTGTGATTTCATTTCATAGTCCACCAGGCACCATGTCAAGTGGACAATGGGCTGTTGTTCAATGATCAACAGGAGGTTTGAGGAGCTCAGCCGCATTCTCCTGATCAGCTGAGCTGCACACCACCAACAGATCACCTTTGGGCACATATGCATCACTCAAGTTCAGTGAGTATCAGACGAGATCAGATGATGGGTTAAGGTCAAACCAAAGCTTCCTAGAGCCAGGATAACTGCCAAGCTATAAGCCGCTGCTCCTGAGGCAGTCATACGGTCTACAGCACATTCAGATAGCACGCCCTCCAGATATCTTCTTTGTGCATGTAAATACCTCCCAGAAGCTTTTTTTGAGCAATGCAAGCAACGATATGTAGCCATAAAAACATCCAGACTACTAAAACCAGTTTATTGTTCTTCAATATCTAATCTGTCAATGTTTCACAATCTTCACAATATTTCAAAAATACTATTTTGCGCGTTTTACTTTCTCTACAAAAAGATTACTCGTTCTAAGTAGCTGCAAGACTGATAGCACCACGAGAACAGTCCGATTCGACAGTTGAGAGTGAGAACTGAGCGTTATCTAAGTGCTATGTGCCCAGATGTACAAGAGCTCTGATAACTGTTATATTCTGTTCAACTCAAGGACAACTATGGTGTTTGTGGGTTACGGAGATACATGTCAAAGTAACAGAAGCATACGAACAAAAAAAAAAAAAAGCAACAGTTTCATCTCAGAGAAATCTGATCATTCATCTCTAAACTGTGTGAAAATCCACAACTAAGGATTGTGTCAAAATCCTTGACCACAACTAAGTGCACGTAGACTTCTTCTATTCTGTATTTATTCTACGAGTTATGTGTGGCTGCTATTCCGTTTGCTTCACTGAACTATTAATGATGTCCAGCTAAATGTTTAATGACAGACTTATAAAGGAGCGGTAAAGTGGTTAAATGAAGACTTGTTAAAGGAGGTCAAATTATGACCCATTTTAATTAGTTGACAATTTCTTGAGGTCTTCATTATGGTTTGTGACATGTGACAAAAAAAATAATACTCGATATTTTCACGATAACGATAATTAGACCATATTCTTTTAAATATGTGTTTTTAAAAGCCGGAGTTATATCTCATTAATTGCCGGAGTTATATCTCTCAAGCCCAACAAGAAGTGGTTGGCCCAGGTTTCTGCCAACTGTTGCAGGAGCATTGCTTTCAGAAGCAAAGTGGAGCTACTGGGCTCTTTATAAATCTGAACGGCTGCATAAATTGTTTTCTCTTAGCAAACTGACAGTTTAGGAGATACATTTGTTTGCATTCTTGTAACATGATAAAAACTGTGAAGTGTCAGATGTCTGATTGAAAGATACTATGGAAATTATGTATATAGTATATTTTTAAAGGATTAAATGGTTATTCCCTCTTTTAAATCAACAGCCTAAAGAATCCACCGCATTTGAGAGCATCTGTGCTCCATTGTTCCAAGACTTAAAAACATTTTTATTATTCATGCTTAATCTAAGCTCAAGATATGACAGACCAATTTCAAAATAGTTTCACAATTCATTCAAATCAAAAAGCAGCTGCAGTGATTTCAGAGCTACAATAACCACATTATGTTCTTCTGATGCTCTCTCTCAGATGCCATCTTTCTTTCCTCGTATCTCTTATTTAGCATAAAAACTGTCCCAATTTTTCTCAGAGACTCTGCACACACACACACACACACACACACCTCATGTGGAGTCCAAAGAAATTCCCACGAGTGCATCAGCATGCACCGGCAACAAAACCTGCTCCGAATCCCACGGGGTATCGCTGGTGACACCTAAAAATAAACTCTGTGCCACGTCGGCTCTGCGGTGATAAGCCCAGCCATGGTGTTGGGAAATCGGCCCCGTCCTCACCAGATGTTGGGATTTTTGGTGTCTGAATGTGTTTTTTTTTTTTCTACACTCACATGTTTTGTATCATAATCATGAGGTAGTATTTTCTGTGACAGATTTACTTCTTTTTGGCAAGTGTAAGATTGTGGCTTTCCCTGTTACTGTGGCAAGTGATGTGGGAAAAAGCTGCACTCATGACAAACCACATGTATTTCAAATTACTTTTAAACCTCTCTGAACAAAACATACAGCCCAGACTTGTTTAGATGTTTTTTCTGAAGCAAATCCATTTCCCCAGGAAGGAACTGAAGAGATGCAAATGTGGGACTTTAAAAAATATTCATTAAAGACAAACAGCGCCTGGCTCAGGAGACGTCATAATCAACTTTGCCATTAACTTATAATACTCAAGTCAAACTCTCGAATGATGTTTAATCAGTGTGAAGCACACGCACTTCAGTTTTATCTGTCTGCTTGCAACACGATTGTCTTACAGGCCGAGCAGAGCGACAACAGCACATTAAAGCCAGTCTACAAGAACCAAATATGGAGGAAACGACAGTGTACAGTATGACCACGTGTCTCACAGACACTGCATCACACGATCAGTGTGGTGACATCACCTCCTGTAGAGTGAAAAGCTCAGAGAGCCAGGAGGCATCTCCCTGGGTAACCACAGCCACATTAACAGCCTGCTCACACACACAAACCAAGTTGAGGTCAAGTAACAGAGAGAGACCTGGAATCTAAACTGACCCGAAACGTTATCCGACACCATGGGCCCGGTGCTGAACTCTAACTGGTTAGCTCTACATCCAAATCTATTCTGCAAGGCTTTCTGCAGGTTGACTGCAACAGAGTTTGAGCCACTTCTTTGTTTTCCCGAGAGAGAAAATGACTGAACTTTCTAATAGTCTGAACTGCAGTCTGGATCAAGATTTAACCTTTTAAAAGAATTAACCAGTTCCCGTGTTTAGAGGGTGCCTCAAATATCAGAGAACACATCTTTATGGTTCCAATGTTCTGTATTTAAAGAATAGCTGCACATTTTTGTCTGCCTCAAGATTCAATAAGGATTAACCCGTTAACATTTCGATCCATCTGAAGATACATCTCCATTTCATTTCACAATGACCACGGCAGGATTTAGGACTCTTTTTAGATGAAAACAATAACATTACAACTATATCATTTTGATTAAGTATTCATAAATTGACAAAGTATTCAATCTCAATGTCATGTGTCTTTAAGTAAGTACAGTGACTGTACAAAACAGGGAGGGGGGGTAATAAAGAAATACCTCTTTTTTCTGTGCTTGAAGCAAATATTTGGGTGTCTCACACTATAGTTCCTTCATTAAACTGAACATTGTGATAGAGGATGCTTCATGTGAGACACCCAAATATATATGTTCATTGGTGTTATTAACAGTCTGTGGTGCTCGTGTTAACAGCTTGGGCTGTTCAACACATGACTCCGATGAGAATATTGTGCATGGCTAAACAGCAGAGAAGGTTCTGCAGTCTTATACTGTAGTAACGTAAGATTAAGAACAAAAGATCTCAAAAGAGGCAGACCGTGAGGAAGAGAAGGGCAGAATGGAATCAATCGGGTCACTCCACGCCCCTAAAATGATGCCAATGAATAGAGGTGTAAAATAATGGAGGAGGACGGAGATGATGTACCATCTTTCACCGTTATTTTGACCAATTCATGTCGTAGACATCTTATTATGACCAAGGGAAACTACGGTATATAAATTTTTTTTTTTTTTTTTTTTTAAAAAAAGCACATCCCTTTAATTTGACTGTAGAGTGCAGGTAGGGCTGTTTCTGCAGGGAATCGGCAGCTCGCAACGCAGCTTAAACAACTTCAACAGCTGTTTCTCTACAACCAAATATTTCAGGTTCCTGCAAAAAAAAGATTTTTCAGTAAATTAATATAAACCAAAATGAGCAGAACACAGCTCCACAACAACGAGTGCAACCTTTTTGTTCCACAGAGGCCGTTAATTGTTGAGTGTACACTACAATTTTGTCTATGCTTAAAGTTCTTGGTCATGTTAAATGCTTTCAAATTAACCCGCTGCCAACTGCACTGAACGTCAGGGTATCGCTTTTCTCACTTTTTGTACAACATACAAATTGGGGAGTACAAAGAGGAATGAAGGAGTGAAACTGAATCCAAACCACGGCTTCAATCAACAGCAGTGCTGACAGAGGCTTTTATAAAAAAATTGCTTCATCACACAGTCAGCCACACACGTATCATGTCAAACTATGAACAGAAATGTTTCCCTGTTAGAACTTAAATTGTCTTGCATTAATTAAAAAAAATAATAATAATTTTGGCCCCTACATACATATTACTTGCAAACATTTTAAAACGAAGTCCCAACTAAGTCATGACATATGGCCAAAGAAGCTTTGTGAACGGGACACATCGCACACACAAACAGTCCCCACCCGAACCTCCACCGAGGGATGTTCCATTATCACCAAGTCCAGACACAACACTGAGGCAGATAAAAGCAACTCGAGTTGGGCGTCTGAGGACATAGACTCTTAAGAAACAGCTGACATTGTGTGTGTGAAGCATGGGGGGGAGAGGAGCGATAGAGTGACAATAAACGCTGTCTGCTTTCTGTTTTGATATCTCCAGAACGCTTTTCAATCACTGTTTACCGTTTAAACTCCCCATTACCTCATGTGAACGTCAAAAACTATGTGAACATGAACCGTTCTACAAAAATCCAATTAACATAGCTGGTTGGGGGAGGGGTGCACTATAAACACTTCACTCTCGTGCGCTACAACGCTGACACTTTCCAGAGGAGCTTCATGTGAGAACTCAAATGTCCACAACAGACACATTTGCACAGCCGGCTCTTCAGCTCATCGGTGGCTCAGATAAAGGAGGCTGTCAAAGAACAGCGTGTGCTACTTATTCCTGCTACTTCACACCATCTTCTCCCAAAGAGGAATTTGGTCATTTCTCTGTAGAATTCAACACAAACACAGTCATTAAATCTAATCTAATATAAGTCGGGAGGCTTATCCTGCAAGTGAAACAATGCGATTCCCCCAGCGTACTTTCTGCATTATTTCCTACCCCCTGTGCACTCTTAGGAGCCCCTCCATAGTGTTTCATGTTGAGAAAACTTCATTCTGATCATCTCCAGCCATCCACTGATCACTGGACAAAGTTTGCATCTGATTCTTCAAACATTCAAACACAGACTGTGTTGACCCATCTTTGGATTTCCACTGTTGGTGCAACACTGTGGCTGCAATGAACACGATTATGGAGCAGCTTACGCATCACTCTGCTTCCACTGGAGCAAATGCTGGTCACCCCATCAGGCAGGACAGAGGTGCTTAAAGAGGTAAACCACACAAATCCTCTCAAACACAAAAATACACCAGTCCTTTATTAACATTTTGCCAAAAATCAACGTATTCACTTTCAGCCAGTCAAATGTTTTCTTCTACCGTCATAAAATCCAAGTTAATGTGATGTTCTGTTGTTTGCTCTAAAAACAGGAGTCCCACTATAAATATTAAACATTGTTTACACAGATGACAATGCGTGATATCGTAGATATGAAAAAAGACGTGGCAATTAACAGCAGTGGGAAATCAACATTCTTAAAAAGAAATACGATTAAAAAAAAAAAATCCTCATTTCCACAAACCAACCAGGCTAAGCTCAGCTCGATGCATTTCACAGCTTTTTTCACTATGTCCTTTAACGTTAATTTCACTATGAATGTAGCCCATTAAGTAAAAAAAAATTAATTAGCTTTTGTCTGCAGCTCCGCTTGACGTTCTCGTTTGTATTTTCGAGTTTAAAGACAAAAAATGCTGCATTACATTTGAAACTAGCTGAAATCATGTGAAAGCTTGAGTGGCATTCGTGTAATATTCTCCCTCTGCTGCAGGTTTCAGGGTGGGCTGCATCAGCTCGAGTAATTTAGAGTTTCTCCCCAAGCTAAAAGAAAGACAATCTTTGTGACTGAAGGGTCAAACCTCAGCTTCAACACAGCAGCACACATCAGGCTGCATTCTTCACAAAGGACAAAAAGAAAAGAGGCTGAACAGGGACTACGACTGGAACACTGGACGATGGGTGCTTTACGCTATGCTACCTTTAGTGTCCTCTCATTTCTCATACTGCCTGGTAATCGATCTTCCCGAGCCATCATTGAGGATCATCAAATCCCAGAAATGCTCCATGAATTTTTGCTCTCGCATCCTCTGTGGAAGGAGCGACAGCACTGGTAAGGACAGCGAGAGACACATCAGCTTAATGAAAAACACCCGATCTCTGGAATGAAATTTGTTTTTCTCTCCAGTATCTGCAGCAACACACAGCCCCTCATATTTTTTTGGACGAGGGTCTATTTTCAGCCTAAATGCTGCTTTTCTGTCAGCCAGCAGCAGCAGGTGTCACAGCAGGACAGGAAACTAACGGGCTTTGCCAAAGTGGCTGCATTTTGCCTGCAGTTACAGCTAATTCTGTATACTGGACAGAGATCAATTGTAACATGTTTCACTCAGTAAGATCCTGTTTGCAACTAATTGCCTTTTGCTACCACCAAAACTGCCGTGAGAGTCAGCTGACAAACTGTTCTCACCGAGGTGCCGGAGTTTGCAATACTCAGGAAAACACAAAAAAAACATTAATTGACAAAGCTGCAGCTAATGAAACTAAAACAGTCTAAAGCTAAAACCCATTAAGGAAATAGCCCATCAATATTCCATGAATGAGGTCACATTTACCCACCTCAATCAGACTGACAGGAAATCAGCTTGTAGACGTTCCATCTAGCAGAATGCAAAAAGTGAAAGAGGCCCTATCAGCTTGCAGCTATGTGCAAACAAGTCCCACACTGTTTTCCATACATTTTAACAGGCAGCTAAATCCAGTGTGGTCACATCTTATAGCCTTAAACTGCTCCACATGACTAAGATGTTTCCTCAAAATATCAACAACCAGAAGCATGTTGCTTTAACCATCATGTGGGCTCATTATGTCTGGACAGAATGTTGTGGGATCCTTAAGTTTTAGACTTAGTCTCAAATGGTTTCCGACAATAAATCAAGGCCTCCCTGAACTCTGTATGGACAGCCGGAGCGTCTCCCCATGTACTCCAGAGGTGCATTCAGGCATCAAACCGTTCAATTTTCTTAATCAGTCTTTGATATAGAAAGTGGTGTGTGGTGATAGTGATGCTGTTTTTAATGCCTGTATAAGCTACAGGTTTTATATCACACCGTCACTTTTATAGATATGTGAGCCTACGTGCTTTTTTTAAAATATAAGCTCAGGCATGCTCGAGCCTGAGCTTTTACACAGGTTTCAGTTTCCTCTTTTAAATTACATTTGAAGTGAAAGTTTGGCCATCTGAAATTGTGGCACTTCTGAGCTTTTTTTTTTTTTTTTTTTGCTTGTTCAAATTCAGTCTTCTTGCACAAATACAGTCACAAAGTAAAACTATGAACCGGATTTAAAACTTTTTCATCCACTCAGCTTGCACTCTTATCTGAGACAGGACTGTTGTCCAAGGCCAGACAGAGAACACACGATGGACTACAGACTATTGGACCATTGCTCTACCATAATTAGATTTATCCTCTTATATGAATAGAATTTCAACCAAAAGCTAACTTTGATAAACATTTTAGGGGAAGCACTTTTTTAAAGTCACAATCAGAGTCCGTCTTTAGAACATTACTATAAAGCAATATCTTTACAATAAACTACTGAAAAGAAGCAACTGTCCAAAATTACACAACATTATAAGACCCTCTTCAGCCCAAAGCTCAAAATAAAGTGTTCCAGTTTACTGTTTTTAAGAACAAATAACTCCTGTAAAACACTGCTGCACAGTGTTTGCACACTGGTCTCACAGCCTGCCGTACATTGCTCCTCATGGTCTCAGTGATGCCTTTCCCACCTTTGACCACAACATCTTGTTAAAAAAAAAAAAAACTTGGAACATACCATCTGAATCAAGGGTACTGCTTTGGACCCTTTTAAGTTCAAATAGATGCGATAGGTTTGTTAATGTGTCCTCCACAGGTGCCAGTGCTGGTTATGGTATCCCGCATGCCTCTGGGCTGGAACCAGTTCAGTTTTCACTACAAAATCTAACCATATAGCCGCTCTGGACGGCATTGCCCTGGGTTCCACTTCTACTGCAAGTAAATTTTTTACTGGCTTAATATTTTAACTCTCACATTAAACATGTCTCTGGAGTGGCTGGACTGCATAACATCACTTAAATCAGGAGCATCTTGTCCCTTTTCATCTTGGCTGGGTGTCCAAGTATTCTCAATATCTTTCAGTAGATCAAAAACACTATGGCCACAAAGAGAGATTGCATTTCTCAAGTTTAGACTTGAGAAAGTCTTGAAATTTAGAAAAGAAGTTAAAATGCTTTGACCTATGAAGGATCTCACCATTCTCCATCACACCAAAAGAATGCTTGGCTTCCGGTATGCAGGTCTACATATTATTCTCAGAATTTCCAGGACTAAAATGGGAGGCAGCGCCTTTCATTTTCAGGCTCCTCTCCCATGGAACCGGCTCCCCGCTCGGGTGTGGGACACAGACTCCCTCTGTGCTTTTAAAACTTACCTCTTTGGGAGAGTCCATATATAATCCACCGATATACCTGTGAGCTTATTTCAAAAGATATGTTTGGATACCCATTTCTTTTACTTTTAATTCCTGCTGTTATTGCCAAATTATTGTTTTTACGAGTGGTCTCAGTATTTTTCTTAAACTCCTTTTTATGTTGAAGTCATCCTTCTGCTCCACAATGCACTTTGGGAAACACAAATGGATAAGTTTCACATAGAAGTTATTGGCTGGGGAAACCTGTAAACATGTTGAATGATGTGCAGTCCATCTGCATGGGTTGGGTTGCACCATTGTGCCGGCGCTCCACATTTACACTTATCTGGTGCACCCAAACAAACCAAAACATATGCGGAGAACCTCCACGCCCATGACATGTTAGTGGCTGTAATGTTACAGTCTATGTTGCTGTTCATAAGATGTGAACCAACCTGCAGCTTGTGTGTGGAAATTTGATCAGTAGACTCAAAAATATTTGAGACTAACTGCCTGATCGCTAATTGACCCACTGGTGAATTTCTACTTTTCTTTTTCTTTAGTGGGAAAGACTTCAAAGCTTTACCTCTCCAACTTATGATTAGATTCTTAAACACAGACTAACACATCCAGATAACGCGGTTAGGGATCTAATCCTTCCTGCATGTTCATGCCCAAGTAGACTCAAATGGACCTGGGTGCACATTCTCCACAGTTCAAGTGAAAACAGGGAGGTGTGTGTAAATATCAATGCAACCAAATTCCCAAGAAAGGGCTAAAAACATCAGAAATTGTTAAAATTAGCCCATTAGGATCTGTGTCAACCTACAGTCATTTAAGGCATTTCCACATTACCACTGTGCTCTAACGAAATCTTAATTTAAGAAATGACCCACTCTGCTGAAAACATAGCTTGACATCAACTGTACACGAAAACATGGTGACTTTGGCTTTGTATAAACTGCAAACACACAAATGGTTTGGGAATACTTTTCTACAGACATGCAACCAACAAACCTGGTTACCATCTGTGTTTACAAAAAAATAAATAAAAATAAAAAGATCATGGATACAGACCTTACCCTGAAGTTTACCATAGTTACACATTATTTAACACTGCAAACAAACCAGCTGCCACACAAATGGACAAACCAGAAAGCTGACAGAGCACAGTTGTAACAAAGATGACCTGACCGCAAGACAGCCAGAATCCAAGAAAATAACTCAATGTTGTATTGATACAGAACAGGGACCTGTACCAAGTAAACCCCACAAATAAGACTTTGATTTCAACTAGCAGTCCAGGCTGACTCCATTGTGTATCCTGACAAAATAAAACATTATGGTAATTTGTGTGAGATCATGCTCAAGTAATGATGACTCTGCTTGCTAGCTTCCATGCTAACGGTGGCTAGCAAGGTGCACAAGCAAGTAGGAGACAGGGTTGCTCTGACAACACACACACGACGTGCCATTAACCTTACAAAACATTAAACAGTCAAGCTGTCTCACACTGGACACCCTGAACTGTCACACTGCTTCTTTTCCAGCCCAGTCAGTCAGCGAACTAGCTAGCTACCGAGCAGCAGTCATGCCTTTTTCTCGGGGAACACGTGGAGTGAACACGTGACGTCTCATAACAAACCTGCTATTTTTTGGCGATTAAACGAGCATTTGTTACAAGTTGGCCGATGTTACAGTGCGGGGAGCTTCCACTAAAGAGACTGAGATGTTAGCATATTTTGGACACCGTAACAGAAAGAAGAACATGACCACGTTAACACTAACATCTGAATGGGAAGGGCTTGGCGACGGACTAGGCCAAAGGAGAGTCTGTGAGCTATTGTTAGCTAGCTAAGCTGCTACACAACCGACCATGCTTACGACTTTTCTGATAACTGATGCAATGAGAGACAAGGGCGGATATTTCCTTAATGTCTGACGTGGCTATATGCCCTAGATTACTCAGATACTCAATTAACAAATATATAAACAGAAGTAAATACCTCTTTAAATATTTGGAAAGACAGTGTGTGTGTCTGCTAATAACTGTCCCGACTAGGTGGTTTCTAGACATGAGACACAAGAGGGAGAACATGGTGATGAAGAAGATTGATCATGAAGACACACGAGCCGTTTGCAGTCTGCAAAGAGAATGCACGATGACACTGCTGAAATTAAGACGCTAATAATATAACCCAATAAGGCCGAGTAAATGCTCGCACTAGCATAAAAACTTCATGCATGCGGTTTGTGAAGAGTGGTGACACACGCAGAGCAACTCCACAACAACTGCCCGACATCAGACGTTGTCTGAGAGCTACATCTTTAATGTACACCCTTACATTAACGTTAAAGGACAAACACAGCGTGACTGACAAGCTAATAGTAAAGACTTAACTTTAAACCTTGAAATAATCACAAAAACCCAGACCAAACATTGGACGTTTTGGAGCATTTGAACTTTTTTTTTTTTTTTAAAGGGTGTGACCATTTGTGCGGTCAGCAACCCATGAACCCCAAGAATAGCCTTCACTATGAGGAGGAGGGGGCTTTAACTCCAAATATAACCAACCAGCGAGGAGCAACAACAGGACAACCAGAGGTAGCTCTTGCTTTAAATGGCTTTTTTTGGTTCAATAAATGATATGAGACCCTATAAAGGCAACACGTTCGTCCTGTCTTACCAAACCTAGACGGACAGACATCACTACAACATGACAGTCAGTAGTTGAACACATAGGGAGGATACAGACCGGTGTGTGCTTGTCCATTCACGCTGACCACGGTCACCGCATTCATTTTCCTAGTCCACGGGTTCACCTTGGGCGGGGGAGCTTCAGTAAACTCCTTCCTGCCACTGCCTGAGACACCCTCCTCGTTCTGCTTGTCTTCGCTGTCACAGCAGTCTTTGCTCTGCTCTGTCGCCCGTGTGGAGGTCTGCTCCTCCGTACCGGTGGTCCCTCCCTGTTCAGGGCTACTGTCGGTGACACCCGTCTGCCGCTTGGCCCCGTCGCCCCGGCCGCCCTCCTCCTCCCTCGGCTCGCCGCGGATCACATTACCGTGCTCCTCCGCTTTGGCAAGCGGGTTGCTGGGCAGGAGAGCCTCCACCTGAGTGGCCATTTCCCACCACCGTGTTTCTTACCCCCTCAGGATTACCAGTCCTCCCCCCCGGCTGACTTCGCTTTCAGTTACAGGGAAATGTGGAGTTGTTCCGTGGGTACTGCCGCTCCTCTGTCGCCCCGAGACCAAAGCAGCTTCAGCCTACGACGCGGAGCAGTCAGCGCAGGGTTTAAACATATAAAAAATAAAGAAACGTGTCCGAGGGCCTCTTAGGATTACAACCTTATCCCCACCACTAGCAGCAATATGGATGATCCCCACCACGCGATGAGGGGGTGCGCGCACGTACGTTGTGGAGGGGGAGTAGCCACGTAAACGCAAGGAGCGCGCTTTAGGGTCAGGTCGAGATGGTGCTTTCAAGTAGCACTCGTCGTAAAATACCCTCTTAATCTAACGTTAGTCGTTTTTCTTCTTTTTTTAAGGACTGAAGCCACAGAGAAAAACAAAGACCAAAATACTCATTATTCATGATTGTAAAGAATATTTTTTTTTAAATCATTTACTGTGTAGTCATGGACTTTTGTCCATGTAACTGCTCTTAATATACAAACAGCAGAAAACCATCTACTAAATGTTGACATTTAAATGGCTAATGACAAGTAACATGTTTCATTAAGCTATTGCACACGAAAAAAAAACCCATAAAGACACATATAGTTTGCCTTTAATTGTCTGTGAAAAAGTAAGAAATAATCATTTAAAATCAACTTCATTCTGTGTTTTTTTTTTGTGCAATTTGATTTCTACCATCATCTGTTATTGAGGGCATGGTTAAGTTTTGTAACGAGTCAGACACACAAAATAGTTTATATAGCACACAATCAGTAATTTTATCAAATATCAGTAAGAGATACACATTTAACAAGTTCTCATTGGGTCATCATTCTTAATTATGTCTATTTGTAGTTATGATGTGGCAGGTTGTTTCATCTTTATCAGTGATCTAACTGATGATTGAATGATGATCTAAATAATCCAAATGAGCAAATCTAATAGCAAATACAATAGTGTGCATTGCGTTTGGATTACTGTAATTCTTTGTATATAGGGTTCCCTGCAGCATCTACAGAGCGTCCAAAACGCTGCAGCCCACCTGCTGACCAGGACAAAGAGGCGCAAACCCATCACCCCTGTCTTGTGCACCCTTCACATGCTCTTTTATTGATTGTTTTTAAGTGTTTAAACTCTATGGGCCCGTCTTATTTAAGTGAGCTGTTGCACTTGCCCTACACTCCACCCAGAGCCCTGAGTTCAGCCGACCAGCTCCTGTTGGCTGTTCCCAAAGACAGGCTAAAGACCAGAGGTGATAGAGCCTTCTCCGTGGCAGCACCCAGACTGTGGAACAGCCTCCTGTTGTCTGTCAGGTCCTCTCAGTCTTTAGGTCAGTTCATATCCAGACTGAAAATGCATCTCTTTTCCCTGGTTTTCAGCACTAGTTGAAATGGAGGTTACCTTGGCTTGCCACTTTTATGGTTACTTTTTGTGTTATTTTATTGCTAATTCTATCATTAATTTTATTTGTGACTATTTTATCTGTGATGCAGTTATTCTGATTGCTATTTTATTGGTGACTTGTTAATCTGTGATGCAGTTGCTATTGTGAAGCACTTTGTTCAGCTGAGGTTGTTTTAATGTGCTATATAAATACATTTGAATTGAATTGAATTGGAAAAATATAAGACAAAAACAGAGCTTGTACAGTTCTAACAATCTTGAAAGTCATTATTTGGACTGAACACCTTTATTCTTCAACACAGCCTTGAACAGTCTTAAACAAACTTTCTTGTCATCTCTTTAAATAGTCTTCAGGAAAAGTTCTCAGGTATTTCCCAGGTCCTGTGTCAGATCTTTGTTAATTTTCTTCTTGTTTCTTAAGAACATCACTTTCAGATATTGTTAATCTGCTGTATATATATATATTTGCCTCTTCTTCTTTTGTACTCTGCTTGTTCAGTTTCCTCAATTCTCTTAATTTAGGACACACTGCGCACCGTGCTTAGAAATGCCCTCAGGGTTTAGTTCTCCACAAATAGCACCTTGTTAGTGCAAAAATATTATTAGATGTTTATGTAACTGTTATCTCTGGCATCTTTTATAGATGAAAATAAGCAAATGGTAGCAAACGACGTGTCTTGATGACAAGCTGCTATTAACAAAGCACCTAAAGATAACATTTTAAAATGTTTAGACACAGCACTGGTTCAGCTCTTGAGTTTTAGGTGCCCTATCATGTTTAAAGTCTTCAGCTCAGTGTTAGGTGGTTTAACAAAGAAACAAACTAAAAAAAAAAAAAATTCTATAAAAAAGCTCAGGTACAAGAACTAGACTTAATATGAGTGAAAAAGCAGCCAATGTCCAAAGCTAAACTTTAAAAGATCGTCAGAAAGCCTGGATAATTATTAATGAAGACCATTTTAAAAGATAACAAGAAGTGTGGCCGCTTGGAGGCAAAATATAAAGAAACAAAGGCTGGAGCAAGACTTTAGCATGGTGCTGAATTGAACTGAATTGGAGTAAAAAGTCTAATTCATATATAAATAGGCCATGAAGGAAAAATAACTGCCAAATATAAAGTTAGTTGGACAGGAAATATGAATGAAAGTTTTAAGGATGTCAATTATTCAAGACAGTCTACTTGGGGAGTCAGTCATTCCATTTAATATTATCTATAATTTCAATGACTTGTTAGTGAGAGTGTTCAAAAGTACATTGGGGGGATTCATACCACAGCTCATACAGGATGGCATACACCCAAACAATAATATTTAAAAGAAAAGCAGTGTGTCTTAGGTCTTTTTTTGGCACATCACTGTTCAGATCGACTGTGGTTCGCTGTTACACGAATGTTTTTTTTCCGACAGACATGAACGCAGCGCGGATCCCAGCGTAATGTTGGTCTCGCTCTCTGGAGCCGTCCACAAAACTCCCCAAACTTACTATAAATAATTCTGGCCCTTTTACCGCAGATGCCTGTTTATACAACCTCGTGAACATGAAGTAACATTTGTTTGCACCTCACTTGTGTACTTAATGTTTTTGTCGTGTCTATCATCTGCTAGAGAATGTGGGTAAAAGGTATGGAAAGCCCTCTTCATGATCACACTTTTCACACGTGTCCAAACCGGAGCTGCACGTGTGCACCCAGTCCCTTAATTCTCTATTCCCAGAGAATTTCAGCAGTTTTCCCCCCTGAAGGTTCATATTTTGACCATAGCCTGTTGGAACTTTAAGTCTGTGTGTGGGTTGAATCTGAGTCTGTATGTGGCATGTGTCTCCAGTGTTATCCTGTGAGTGGCCCAAGATTAAAGGGCATTTTTAGTCTGTCTGATAAATTATAGACATAAAGGTTCGAGTCAAACTTACCAAACCGTGCACCATTAGACACTAATACAACGTGTGTGGAAGTTGAGAGAAAGTTTGGGAGTGCGTATTTTTAGAGAAAGAAAATGTTGCCTTTTGTCGAACACAGACAAGAAAATGGCTCTAGAAGTGTTCCTTCACATGGAAAACACTAAAAGAAGTATAATTTGATTTAGTATAACCCACCACCTGGTTCTGCTTTGTGAAACTACTTTCAACATACATTTTCCGACGTACAAATTTGTTCCTTTCAAAAAGTGTCAGTCATTTTTCCATCCATCTATTTTCTGTACCCAATTCAGGGTCGCGGGGGAGTCTGGAGCCTTTCCCAGCTGCCATTGGGTGAGAGGTGGAGTACACAGAGACCAACAACCACACACTCATATACTTCATCCATGATTTCTCACTACTACGAACATCTAGATCATAGCTTTTGTGGGATTTTGCTGAAGTGTTTTTTTTAACCTACTACCACCACCTTGATTTGGATTATTTTTCATTAAAAAACAAAACCATCAGAATTGTACAGCTAAAGTCCCTGTTCCCAGTAATCATACGGTCCTGTAAAAATAGAAAGTACACATTCTTTCAATTCTAATGCTTTACATATCAAGATATAGAAAGAACTTTGGTCCTTATCAAGTTCTCAAACTAGATCAATTTCACCTCAGATGAGCACATGTCATATTACATTTTTTTATTATTTATTAAACAACAAAAAAAGTTAACATACAAAACAGTGTGTGAACAAACCACCCACACTGGTTCCATAGGAATCAAGAAAGTAAGAGATCAGGTGCTGCTCATCATATACGCTTGATTAGTTGATCATCAGCAAGTGTGAGCAACTCTATAGAAGCAGACATCCGCAATGATCTTAGAGAAGCAATTGTTGCCGCCCATCAATCTGGGGAGGGGGCCATTTCCAAACTATCTGAAGTTCATCATTCAGCAATAAAAAAAGATTTTCACAAGTGGAAGGCATTAAAGACAGAGCAAAGCTCAGAGTTAACCCTGCAGTTAACCCAAGAGCTACATGTCAGACTGCACAGGCCTCTGTTAGCATGTTAAATGTCAAAGTGCAAAACAGTACAGTTTAAAAAAGACTGAACAAGTATGGCTTGTTTTGAATGGTTGCTTGGGGAAATCCTGTATAGCAACACAGTTTGGCTGATTTCCAGATTCCATGAAGGGTAAATCTTTATCTTTCACCTTCCTGTGTTCTACCAGGTTTCACAAATGGCAAACTTATGAGAAATGCACCATGTGTGCCTCAAAGTATACTGTGTTTAAATAAAGGGGTGCAGGAGCTTCAGGTGAAGCTCACAGGAATTTACGTTTGTCACAAACAAAAGCCTAAAATATGCTGCGAGCCAGCACTGATCATGGTGCGTGGGTAGTATAAATGGCCGCATTGTCATGAAGGCGTAGCCTTATTAGCAATGTATGAATGACAGGTGTGTGAACGGGGTATGCACGAGAAAAGTGTACTGAGAATGAAAACCTTTGAGATTGAGCAAAAAAAAGAGTTAATTCCATGTATAATCATTACACTTTCACACTCATTTTGTGCAACTCTTCTTCAAAGCTGTGCCAAGAGTGCCAGCTTAATGGCAGTGCTATCATATGATGAAATCCTCATTCCTTTTTGAAACAATAAACACATTAATGATCAAATGTGAGAAAAATCCTTGTGGTTCATAACATTGTCATTTTCTTTCAGTTCAGCAACATATTGCATGCATTTTCCATTTGGGAATCTTTCAGTCTCTCCAGTTATTGACCTTGTCGTGAGTCCAGTTCATCACATGAAAACCCATAGAAAAAAAGAGTGCAGCAACACAACACTGAGAACCTCCCACCCCCACCTCCCCTTGCCCTCACTGATAAGGACCAAAACCCTCCTGCAGAATGGGGTGTGGCAGACAAGACAGAACCAGAATCCTTCCTGTGGCTGCTGTCAAGCCTCTGGCTGTTACTCACATTTTTAATCATATGACCCTCAGACAGTCTGCATTACAGCTGAGAAACCAAATTGTTATATATATATATCTGCGTGAACTCATCGTAATGACTTTAAGCATGTTGGGGTGTTGATGGCTGCATGTACATTGCAATCTATCTACATGGTGTGAATTACTGTATGACTTGTAAAGACAGTTGCGGGCTAAATAAGAATATTTGGTATCCAAAACCCAACAGTATTGAGAATTTGAGATAGGTAGGATCTGCAGAGTCCTGTTAAGCTGCCTTAAAACATTCTCTTTTGTGTGGGGTGTTGCTGCACCCATTTCCATCAATTTCCTTTTTTTTATGTTGTTACACAAGGACTAGTATTTTCAAATGTGATTCTGAACATGGATAAACCTGCTAAAACATGCCAATTAAATCCTTTCCCTTATCAAGAAGTTCCCTGGTTTAAGTTCAGTGCTCTGAGGGTTATAATGTTTTCAGAACCTGTTCAGCAACTTGACTACTACGACTTCCAAGGAGACAACCTTGTATGACAACACAAAGATATGGCATTACACTGTATTCTACAGGCTGTGCTGGACCACCGTCTCTGATAATCATGAATTTCCTCCCTAAGCTTTTATACACTGGTCAAAAAAACCCACTAACACCTGCTTAACATCACAACATCAACAACAACACCTGTTTTTTGAGTGCCAAGGGAAAGTATTTAATCAGCATTTAGCCCTATGTCAAATTATTCTGCAGTTGAGTTCACTGATGTGAACCCAATACCTGAGGGCTCATGCTAATTATCAATTAGGGTCCTGGCTTGGGTCTACATGAGTGGGTACAGCTCACTTTTTCGTCTCGCACGGAGGCTCTCAGCAAAGATTCACAGACAAAAAAAGACGTGTGAACATTTTTACCTGTAGCTATCTCAAGGTCCCACTGTGTCGGCTGACATCTGTAGTCCAGTCAAAAATACTAATATCACCAAATAATTTTCTCAGAAAGTTGTGACTATCAGAGACTGACGTCCTATGCAGCCTGTAGAATACAGTGTCACGTCATCCCATCCAGCTGTCATAGTAACCGACTTGTCCCCTGGGAGTTAGTGATAGTTACTGAACTGGTAAATTGTAGCCATCAGAGCAGTATTCTACAACCGGGAATGGGTTTAATCGACTTGTTTTACCAGGTGTAGCCACATTTTAAACATGCTATATTTGGTGTAATAACGAACATTTGAGACATTACAGCAGTTTTTTTCAACTCCGGTCCTCGGGACTCGATGCTCTGCATGTTTTCGATGTTTCCCTCATCCAACACACCTGATTCAAATGAATGGCTCCTTATCAGGCCACGCAGAGCTTGATGATGAGCTGATCATTTCAAATAGGTGTGGTGGAGGAGGGAAACATCGAAAACATGCAGGGCAGTGGGTCCCGAGGACCGGAGTTGAAAAACACTGCATTACAGTTAGTAAATGTGTTCTTGTAAATGGAAAGTGAGCTGTGCTCCCAGAGTGCAGTCCCCTCATTGTATACACATGGGTGTTGTGTTCCCATCATTGTCAACTGGAGCAAGAGCTGTTAAAAACCTGTGATAACAGCAGTCATTTTGATTTAACACTTTCTCTGTGCTCTCAAAAGCCAGATATTTGTGCTTGTTAGTGGTTTTTTTTGACCAGTGTAAAAAGGGCGTTAAATACAAAGTCTGATGAGTAATAGGCATATATCATGGTGATATATTGATACATATATCAATATATCACATATATGCTTTAGGCTCTATGGCAGAGGCGTGTGGACCCCTAGGACAGAACACCAAAGTATGAACAAAGCAGTGCAGCATACACAGCTCAAAGAGCAAAGTTATTTCACAAACACACGGCAAAACACAGGAGAAGTAACTCCTCAGTACAGAGCTCAGCAGTCCATCACTACACAGATGAGGTGGTCTACAGCTACACTTATCAGCCACTTAGAATGTAGTGCTGATATCACTCTCCAGACAGTAAACAGCCATTCACACTTTAACTCACGTGACCCAAATGTATCACATGATGTTTGGGTCGGGTAATCACTCACATGTGACACCAGTGACACTCAAGACTCCACAAAAGCTGAAGAAAATTCAATCATATTAGCTGATTGAAAGGACTGTTTTTTTCTACACTTACATTTTTACAAATAATTCTTTATTTCACATTTTCAGTCTGAACCATCTTTATAGGCCAATATTAGATTAAACCATATGTGTGTTTGAATCTGCAGACTCCAATATAAATGTCTGTGGTCAGGTAAGAGAACAAATTCCAACTTTGATGTTAAAAAAATAAATAATACAGCTAAAAAAATCCTATTGTGTCAAACTAACCACAGTTTCTCTGGTGCATATTGTTTCAATCCCCATCAACAAAATGAGATGCAAAGAACATCTCAAAATGGCCTTTTTGAAACTCTAAACTTGTTCAATGATTTGGATAACATCACTTGGTTTGGGTAAACTTAATAGATCATAAGCCCCTAACCTCCAATATTTGACAATTATCAATCAAACAGATAATTCTTTAAACAGAAAAAAATATTTTTTTGATTATAAAAAAATATAAGGTGGGGGCAATTTTTATTTTTTAAAAGATGATTGAACTGAAATGGAGAAGCCCAGAATCCTTTTCTTTGAAACCCAAGTCAGTATAGCCAGCAAATCTGGACATCTTTACTGACTACTGGATATTTTTATTGTGCTTACCAATCAAAACAGGCTTGGAAGTGAGTTTAATGAGCTATGGTCTGATCACAAACATTCAGAGGTGCAAGCCTTTGCTGAATCCTGTGGAAAACAAAAGTCTCACACTACAGTTACATCAGACAGCTTTTCTCCTTAACTAGTCCTGCGCTAGCTAATATATAATGTCATTATGCATGTTCAATGTCTGACTGACAAAAAGCAGGTAATGTTACTTATTCCATGTCTCTAATAAGTTATAAAGTAGACCGATTGCCTGCAGGTTAAATATGGGTCACGTTTGGAAAAGGATAAAGTCAAACTTTGTATTGGAACCTTTTGCTTGTTATACCACTTGTGATGGCCAGAATTCTCTCGCACAGAATTAATCGTATGTGTCAGGCTTGAATGATATCTCAAATGTTTAATTAAATCAGAAATATTATTGTAGTCAACTGGGCTCCAACAACTTCCCTGCTGATTTGACAAACCACATGGCACAGTGGGTTAACTGGGACTATAATGGAGTTTTGACTTAACTGACTATTAGCTCTATTTGTTGTGTTATTTGAACCCTTTTCACACCGCCTGCACAAGACTGGACTGATGCTCCTTTGTTGCCCATTGAAATCCTGTTTGTACACAACACATAGGCACAGACGCTGTTGCTTAGTGTATAACACCTGTTTCTGAGCATGTACATATTATCTGAAACTACACACTGAGGTAGCACCGTGTGAAAGTGTCCACTGATAACCCCGACAGATTCACTCTAAATCTGTTTTAATTTCAAAACAACCAAACAGATCCTTTTATTAGCTGAACTCTCTTTCTAGCAGATTTAGTCTGCCTTTGGCTACCTAGTATGAGCTAATACTAATGCTAAAACCCAAATCACCCCAAGTTCTTTTTATCTCTAGAAAGTCACTAGAAAAAAATAAATGTTAGAATTTGTTTTCTATTATTCTTTTAATAAAAAAATGCTTTAATAAAACATGGCCTCTGTTATTACCTGAATTCAAACGCATGGATGGGAGGTCTGTGTGTTAGTACCACTTAAAGAACACAATGCTGAATTTGACTTGATAATCTCTTGTTTGACCCACAGGTTGTTTAGCTGAAAGATACCAGTTTGTTATTTTCTACTTGAATAAAACATTCTCATTCTTGGTGCCCTTGTTGGTGTCTGAATGAACAGGAGCTGAGCTGTATGGCTGTCTTCTTATTAAGCTCTAGGACCCATCACACACCCTTAGATCACATAATCTCTAAGCACACATACATCAAAGCCTGTGCATTGACAATCATAGTCGTAGGTAAGGACATGTAGACACAGACACACACCCTCGCCCTGCCTGCCCGTTGTGGCCCCACACTGTAAACAAGCTAAATAGGCGGCTGCCTATTCTTTGTGGCCGATGACACTGGTGAAATGTAAAGCTCTCTGGCATTGTCCAGCACACTGGTGCTCTTTAACAGTGCAATCACCAGTGAAATGGCAATGGGCCACAGGGATGAAAACACAGATCAGCAGCTGGTCAGCAAATCACAGCTGAAAGCTGTTAAATGGTGGATTTGCCATGTAAGCAGGACGAGGTTGGTGGGGGTGGGGGGTGGGGGGGCTTTGTGTAGCCAGTTTGTGGACGCAGAGTTGGAATTTGTCATAACCATTTAACTGGATTAGACTCATCGTGTTCTTTTGGGACACTGTGTTGCATCAACCAATATGTAGAGCACTTGACAGAATTTTTGACAGAATTTTACCATTAGTAATGTTTCTGAGAGAAGCAGACAAGTTATTAAACCTCACTTTATTCAGAGTATGTTTAAGTGTGCTTCTAAAATCTCCCACAGATAGACTCCAATAGAATGATTTGTCTTGAGACTGTCAAGGTTAATCTATCCCATCTCACAGCTCTTAGTCCGTTGTCATTTTCTAATATTCAATTGAATAAAAATGAATGGCGCTTGAAATATTCTGTCCATACCTACTTACTAATGAAAATCAAGGGTGTCTTTGTGTTTAAAAGAAAACTATTTTGCTTGAGAATTTAAAAAAGTCCATGTTGTGTTTACATTAGGTGCTGCTGTCTTCATAGTTATTCCTAACATCGAACCTCACTACAAGATCCTCTGTTGGTAGCACATGCAGGCAGCATCATAAAAGCAAAACAGTACATCCTTCCAAAAAAAAAAGAAAAAGAAAAAGAAAAATAATCTTGGAGAAAGTTTGGGAAAAACAAAAACAAAAACATACACCTAAACACTTTCTGGTGTCTGCTTTCTGTTAAAGAAGAAGGTGTCATGCTCACACAGCGAAAAGCAGCTATTCTCTCTGTGCCCATGTGTTGAAGCTTGCTGTGTGTAACTAATTATGATGCAATGCACTCATTGAATGTCTATGCTCCACCCAGTGGTAGGTCAGGACTAGAGCTCTGTGCTCCTCTGCACAGCTGAATTAAACTCACCGTATTCCCATACTCTCCAGGACAAATAGTGAACCATAGAATAGGAGTAATTCACACTGATTCTATTATGTAATTGTGATTACTACACATATGCAAACAATATGGAAGCTTGTTTGGCACGTCTCAAATAAAGCTGCCTCACAAGCCTTTTTTTTTTTACTTATTAGCTGACCGATCAGAATAAGGTGGAGCCTTGGAGACAGGAGCTAAATTAGGGTAATTGGTGTTTCTAAACTCACTCTAGGAGTGACTGTAAGTGTGCATGGTTGTTTGTCTCTGTGTGGCCCCGTGATGGACTGGCGACCCATCCAGGGTGTGCCTATGGCAGCTGGGATACGCCTCCACCTGTGACCCTGAATTGGATGGAGTAGTAGTAAATGAATGGATGTCTTAGCTATGAAGTTGTTGCCTCTACTGTAGCAGATCTCTGTACATTTCTCGTGGTTGTGACAGAGCTCGTTGGCTGGACTCCAGCACAGTATATCCCTCAGTGAGTTCAACAATTGCAGCAACATGCACTGTCTTGCAAAGTATGCTTGTCAAAACGCTTTAAGCAATAGGTGTCCCACACACATACGTACTCACCCACTCTCCATACATGGAAAACCCAATACTTAGATTGTTTACTGTATGTGGAAAGGTGGAGGAGCTTCTATAAACCTTTTATACAAGTACAAACACACAATACACCAAGCATTACTTGGTTAACTCTTATCCTTAGATTGTGAGTCATAAAGTAGCTTACTATATTTACTTACAAGGGCTGTAGAGGTGATTGGGAGGAATGCAGTTGATGCTCTATCACTTACTGCCACTGAGCCAAACTAGGGACAGTTTTTCATACTTATTTTTAAGCATAACAACCCTGTGTTTTGGATTAGAATAAAGCTAAATAAGTAATAAATTTGACCAAACCAGCAAGGGTATGTAATATATATATATATTATATTATATTATAATATGGTGCAACTGGTTTTTCTGACATTCTAGTTAATGCTAAGCAGGCTAGCCTTATTGATAGTTTTAGGTATGCTAGAAAGAGCTAACAGTTGTATCCAACACAGATTACTTGAAAAGTAGGCTGGTTGTGTATGATCACACCATTCAGACTTCTCCGGTGTTTGACGGTATAAATATGGTCTCTGCTCTGTTCTGCTTGAGTGACACGTTTCCGAGGCCTGCATCTTACAGGCCTGTATTTGTTTCACAGAAGGAAAACACACATAACAAGTTATGCTGGAGGTCTTCCAAGGGGATGCATCAGTCTTGTGGATGTGTTGTTCAATTTTGCTGGTGGTGACTTTATTAGTCTCACTGCCCCTTGATTTTTTAAATTACCACTCCACTGGACCTCTCAAAGCTCCAGACTATAGCAAGAGAAAGTTCAAGACCCATGCCAACAAAGCCTTGGTTGTGGAGCAGTCTCCATAAAGGGGTCCAGTTAGTGCACTCCGTCTCATGTTAGAAAAAGCGCTTAAATATGACCTGTTTCACTTTAACTTCCTTTAAAGTTGTGATGTGTAACATCAACAAACTAACATTAACAACTACTCTGTAATCACTTTTCTATATGAATGGTTCTATTTCTATTACCTAGCATGAGAAACTTTATATCTATTAACCCAGCAGGTCCTTCAACATGGGTGAGCGACCATATTCCTCCATAAAAAGCACATAAGAAGAGCACTGTTCAGAGAGCGATGAATAAGGATAAAGTGGAGGAAGTTGTGGCTGTGAATAGACAGAAGTTTGAGGGTTTACATTTGAGAAATGAACTATCACACTTAATATGTATCGCAAGAACAGCAAACAATGTGTCAAATGACCTTGTCAAAGCAGTGAAAACATGAGGTGATTTTGGGATGGACGAATGCAGAAATCAGGAACAAATGCTGCTGTGGCTTTTTCCGGATGGAAATCACGGGTGAAGATCAAAAGGTCTGTGAGGTTGTTTGTTCTCTCTACAACAGGCGGTTTACCCTGCAGATGGATGCAATTCGTTGCAAGATGGTTTGACCAAAGATGTCAGTGATTGTTACACAACGTTACTCTAAAGCTGTCCCACTGATAACAAGGCAGTTCAAGTTTTGTTTGTTGAATTCATTACTTTATATCCCTATTAGCTGCCACACAGTTTTCCCCCCAGGTTTCTACATAGAAATAAAAAAATAAATTAATTCACGACAAGTTAAAGAGTGGAAGTCAATGACAAACGTCCCTACAGATAATTAAGTAACACGACTCTCTACCTCCATCTAGTGGCTACATCCGCCTATAGCAGTGACCGTCTGAGAACGTAGCCTCCAAGCGGCGCGTGTGACAAACCCCATTTAAAAATATGTAAGTTTTACGCAGGATTACAGTTTGACAACAATACAAACATAAAATGACAGATATCACAAGCTGCTACTGACTCTCTATACCCCACGGCATACATATTATCCACCATTAAACTGATAGAAACTGAAGGCTGAAGGGTAGTGACAAGGTTCTGGTGATAACTTGGGCTTTGCTCTATGATATATATAACTTCTTTAGTAACAACACAGGTTCAAACATGAAACATCCATTTATCTATATATAATAGATTGAAAACACGAGTAGTCTTCGAGTTGCATTAGTTCCAATTCTTTTATCTAAAACGGCTGAAATGTAGTGGTGATAAAATGCTTCTGTTTCGACGGGAGAAAAAAACAAATGATATTTTTGCAGGGTGAAATTGGTTTTATATTCGACATTCGCCTATTTTTCCGGCGTAGTAACTTTAATAGCGTCACGAAAACCGCACCAATTACCCTCAAGACGGTATAATTTTGTACACAAAACTAAGACTAAAATTTCAAAGGCTTTATCAACTCACCAGAATAATTAAGTCTGGCGAAAGAGAAAAGTAACCGCGCTGAATATTAGTGATGTGTCGTTCGCGAACGATTAGTTCATTATTAACTAATCGTTTATATGACTCGGGAGTAACGAGTAGTTTCAGTGAGTGATTCCTTCGTTTTCACGCAGTACCCTTCCTCCCCATATGACAGGCGGCTGCTGCATAAACTCAGTCAGCACGACAGGAAACAGAAATGATTCATTCATTTCCATGCAGTACCCTCTCTCGCCACATGGCAGGCTGCAGCTGCATAAGCTCAGTCAGCAGGACAGGAAGCAGTTTTGATTCGTTCACGAGTCAACTCCTCGGGTTACTGCTCCTCGCACAGGAAACAGTTTTGATTCGTTCACGAGTCAACTCCTCGGGTTACGGCTCCTCGCACAGGAAACAGTTTTGATTCGTTCACAAGTCAACTCCTCGGGTTACGGCTCCTCGCACAGGAAACAGTTTTGATTCGTTCACGAGTCAACTCCTCGGGTTACTGCTCCTTGCACAGGAAACAGTTTTGATTCGTTCACGAGTCAACTCCTCGGGTTATGGCTCCTCGCACAGGAAACAGTTTTGATTCGTTCACAACTCAACTGCTGGCGGCTAAAAACACTGTGAGATCGGGTTGTAGCCTAGCGACAGGATGCCAATAAATGATGTGGAAAGGAAGCTCAAAGAAGGTCTTTACAGCACAAAGACAAAGCAAGGCAAGTGTGATATTTGGAGAAGTTTCTCAATTGTCCGTGAATCTCTTTATTAATAGCCTATAAAATGACGCGTTTTCTCCTGCGGGACGGGAGAAGACACAAAATCAATGCATTTCTTTTATTGTGTGGGCATAAATTCTCAAAGTTTTGCGGCTGCGGCCGGGAGTAACACACACGTTGCGGTGGCAATGGTCAGAAATTCAGCGGGAGCGGGGTGAAGAAAACAGTCCCGCACAGGGCTCTACTGTAGACAGAGAAACGAAGGAGGAAATGAATGATGTCTGATTTGTGATGTTCATTCATTTGTCATGAAATCATAATTAATTAGTGGTCTTCGGTTCTTGTAGATATGTATAGTGTTGTGTGTAAATAGATAAATGATAATGTAATAATGTGAATAGATACTTTTGAAAATTATATCAACATATTGATTTTGTGTTATACTCTACCATAAAATAATATAATAATAATAATAAGACACAATAAATGCACTATTTAACATTTTAGGGAACTTATTGTTACTTTTTTTCTCACTTAATTGTGTTACTAATTGTCAAAATCAATGTGAGTTTGACATTCACTTGTTCTCTACCAGCTGTCACGTGACAGGGCTGAACGATCGTTCTCGTTCGTTAATTTGTCACGTGACAGCTACTGAGTCAGTGTCGGGCTTTAAACAACAATGGCAGGGAGGATACAGACACGAGTCACCTTATTGTGTATTTGCTTTCCCAGGTTTTCACATGGTTTGAATTGTTTGTGGCATTTTGTGTATTGTATTTTGTTAGCTCAGCTGAAGCAAACTCTGTTTCCTTCAGTGTTAAGTGTTTAGAACCGTGGGCATTTTGTGCAACGCCCACAGTAGGGCTACAGCGCCACCTGCTGGAAAAATGAACGAAATGATTCGTTCAAAGATTCGTTCAATTTACTGTTCGAGAGTAAACGATCCGATTCAGCCAAAAGAGTCAAAGTTCCCAACACTACTGAATATATATCTTAGTGCCTTACTGCAGGCAGAACGCTCAGGGACCATCGAAAAAGTGCAACTAAGATTTTAGGTAGAATATGTGGTCAATGTGGAACACCTTTTCTTTTTTTGTTTTCAAAGTCATGAGTAATCAGTGTAGAATTGGTGCGGTTTTCGTGACGCTATTAAAGTTACTACGCCGGAAAATTTGGCGAATGTCGAATATAAAACCAATTTCACCCCGCCTGGTATTTAAGCCCTCACCAGCATGTTTGAGCCCGCACAAATATTGTAGGCGGCGACAGGACGTCGACCAACTTCTCCAAGATCCACATTTCTTTTTCTCTCCCCCCGGCAGGCTTCAAACGACCAACGTACTCCTGTTTTCATTTTTACCGAGCAACTGAAATGGCTTTAAAGAGTAAAATCGCAGTGGTGACTGGAGCAGCGATGGGCATCGGGAGAGCAGTAACGGAGATCCTTCTGCAAAACGGTGCCAAGGTAGAGTTCTGCCTTAGTCCAGATGTCTGTTTGGTGTCGTGGGTTTAAAACAAAGATTTAGCCAGGAACAAAGCAAAGGATAAAGGAAAAGTAGGTTCAAACAAATCACTGGCCGACACTCAAGAATTGCGATTCACGACCACTCTCTCAGTGGTCATGGAGGTTCAATGCTACGCAAGGTCAGATGACCGTGTTACTATCAGTTAGAATAGCAAAGCTGTTTGTTTGGTTCATTCTTAGTCTGCATTATCAAAGGCAGGGAAATGACTCCAGGATTCCTCCTCTGTAAACTGCAGAAGAAAACGTCTGCCCAGTTCAACCCCCGTTTTTTGTAATTAGACTCCAAAAAACATACTTTCATTAACTAAAAAAGAACAAAAAGAAGTATAGGGCAGAGCGCAGTAAGAGGAGCCAGGGGCAAAATATGTGTCTGAGTTGCAGCCCTCTAATGTGTCTTCTTTTGTTTTTGGCTCATCAAAGCAAACATATGTTAAAGGACCAACAACTTGTTACATAACCCAGTCACCATAAGAGCCGGTTGGATTCTCTAAATGCACAGGAAAGGAGCTCGGATGACTTCACTGTCTTTGATCATAGGAAACACAGGACCATGCTGTAAGAAAAGAAGGGGGAACAATGCAGGGGTGATGCATGAAGTGTTGGTCAATCCATTTGTAATGGCTGTTGTAGTGTTTGCAATTTCCTAAGAGTGAAGGAAGGGTTGTTTTTGGATCCGATGCAGAATACAGGATGCCAAGGTTTTTTTGGGCAGCAGCTTTTGACTCTGGCTTGTTGTTTGACTAAAATGTTTATCAGTTTCAGGGACATTTATTTAAATAGTCCTATCCAGGGTTTATCTAACTTTTTCAACAATCTTTATTTTTTGGGGAAGATCACAACTCTAGGGCTAACTTTTAGTTGCTTTCTTTTCAAACTTTGGCTGCAGGCTCATGGTGATTCGTTCCGTTGTGTAGACCTGTTTTAGTTTATGGATCCATTGTATCCTTAATGTCTTGAACTTAATTTTTAGGAATGGCGAGCAGTTATTTTTTTATTTTTTGTTAAATAGTCTTCCAGAAAAAATAAATAAGACCATTTGTAAAACAAACACAGACTATCAACGTAGTTTTTAAAGAGGTATGGTATTTTTTAACATTTCTCATGGGTTTGATTTAGATTCGGTTAGATGGTCTATCGACCCCCATACAGTGCAACATACCACTGAGCTGGAACAAACTGAGTCGCAGAAGCTTTTTTTTTTTTGTTTTCCAGAAGCCATATCTTCAGAATTCTTAGTCTCTAATTACATTTGATTATTAAAACTGATAATAAACATCCTGAAATTGGATTGAAGGCTTTAATTTGAATTCTGCCTCAAGTGAAAAATGGCTCATCTTCCCCCACTCTTCCCCTGTAGCATACCGTATGGGTATCTGACGTAAACCGAAATACAGAATAAACAGAAATACACAATATAGTTGCAAACTTTACCCCTCTGAGGTTTTCAGTTTATTGTAAAGTTGAGCTGAGAAAACAAACTTAACACTTGCTTAAAACGTGTGACACATTTTACCTATGGCGTAACCACGCATTCTTTGGGGGGGTCGTGTCCCCCCCAATATTGAGAAAATACCAACCTGTCCCCCCCAATATACAGAAGAAAATATGTAAAATGCATGTTCTCCTTTTATGAACCCTGTCAAGGGATCGGTCTCTTGTTATGTCTTATTTATTTTCAATTTATTTCCGTGTTTTACCGGGGACGTAACGGCTGCGCCGCGGTCGCCGTTGTTGATGCTAACACTCCAGTCAATGAGAGTGACCCACCGGGCGCGCCGCCGTCTCAGCAGCGGCTCTCGTTATCTTTACGTTGGACTTCTACTTTTGACGGAGCCGCTGCTCAACCGCGCCAAGCTCAACAGAGCAGATTGTACCAGAACAGGAAATCCAACACAGAATCAACAAAATAAACTTCCGCCCCCTTTCAAAATAAAAAAACTTATTTACATGGTCAATGTAGTCCTCTAAACTATGTTCTAAATGTCCAATTTTTCATATATAAATAAAGAATTGTAGATAATGCACTCAACAATTTTGTTTTTCTTGGACCCCCCCAATGTCTAAACCATGGTTACGCCCTTGCATTTGACCACAGAGCATCTTATCAGATCTGTCCTTCCCCTGTACAGGTGGCCCTTCTGGATGTAAATGAAACTGCTGGAGAGAGTTTAACAGAGGCCCTGAATCACCAGCACGGAGCAGGAAAAGCGTTGTTCCTGAAATGTGATGTGGAATCAGAGGAGCAGATTAAAGGTAACGCACACCTCTCAAACACAAGGTCTGCTCAAATAGTCTTTTCTGCTTAGGAACCCTCCGGACCGTGAAATGAGTGAAGTGTCTAAAAGGCAGCCATCACGAGAGCTGGTTGGATTCTCTGAATACTAAGGAAGGGAGCTCAGATGCTTCCGTCTCTTTGGCCTTAGGGAACACTGGACCACGCTTTCGGAAAAAGAAAGGGGGGGGGGATTCAGATGACAACAAATGTCATTATTTGTGGCTTTTTTCTTTTTCTTTTTTTAAATGAGCAGTCTTTATTAAGAAGTAAGATTTTATGTTATATCCCCTGATGTGTCCTTTGTGAAATGTGAAAAAACACCTCAGGCAAAGTGTCTAAAGCACTTTATGTGGAATACTTTTAAATCTTTGTTTATACCACAGCTTAGTTAAGTGTGTTTGATTTCTCATTGCTGCCCAGTTGTCTGATCTGAAGCCGTCTTTTCTTAAGCCTATAAAGTTTTCCGAAAAAATTAAAAAAAAAGGTCAAGGACAATTGACCGCAGGAAGTTCTTTTTTGATGACTCATCTGTACCCATGCTGTGTGGAAAAGGAGCAGCAGATCTGGACTAATATTTGCTGAAATAAACACACCTAGAAACATGAAACCACTCAATCCCACAACGTCTGCACTAAGTGTTTCTTACCTTTCAAACAACAGGTATTCACAGAAACCAGAGCTCACAAAGTCTGGATTAATTCAGGATAAAATGTTCCTATCAGGTAGCATTTAATCCCAGGTGGAGAACCACACCCTGTTAACTTTGAGGTGTGCAAATTTAACTGTAGTGAAAGTGGGTATGAAATAGCTGGATGAGGACTGCAGAGCAAAAACACTCTTAAACACATATACATACATATAAACATTGAGCTTGTTGTTCATTTTAGGAATACATGGTATTTGGGCTGAATGCTGGTGTGGTGGTGAGCAATGGCAAAAAGACTCCTGGTTTGAATCTCAGCTGGGTTTGCAGCCCTGAGCTAAATAATGTGATGACAGATACCATCGCAACATTAAACACGTAAAGCTCAGATTGTTTCTGCACTGTGAGGACATGGCGTCTGACCACACAGCTGGTTTGTTCCACACTGAGTTAGTGGCTGTCACATGGGAAGATCTCACAGCTTTCAACAACAGCTTTCTTATGAAACGTGCATACTTCAGTGACATATTTGAGTGACTAATTAGACTTAGTTACAAACACACACCCACAGCAGCTGGCACAGAGAGTCACATCTTGGACCAGGATATTTCAGATGTGGGACCAGGGAGTGAAAGAAGAGAATTTAGATTTTTTTAAAAGTCTGAAATGATTAATCAGCGTCAGCAGCTATAAAACACAGAGATCCCATGTCTGCCTCATTTAAACCTTCCCAGATGTATTTTCTTGTGCAGGATCTTGCAGAATATGGCTGGATTTGAGAAACCTTTGGTGCAACAGCCTCTTCTGAGTTTATGGATGCTACATCTGATTAAACACAAAGGCTGCAGTTTAGGCTGTAGTTTGGACTGGAGTTGAAAAGGACCGTTTGTGTGTGAGGTGGAAGAACTCTTGCAACACTTCTTGCTTTGGTCACATTCTGTCTGCGTGAGTTGGTTTTCTGCAATTGCCTCAACCAAGACAAAATACATGTCAAAGCTGGCAAAGCTGGACATCTGTAATACAGAGCAAACCCACAGGTGTTAATTCAGGGAATCAGCAAACTAACCTCTTTGGACAAAAAACGACATTTTGGTAAAAGAAGATCTTTTCAAAGGGAAATGCTGTTACACGGGAGAAATTGAAGATGCAAACTATCATCTCCGTCAACTGTTGGGCTAACTGTTGCAGCTCAATACTGAATATTGCAACACTAGAAAAAGAGAGAGCCCTTCGAGCTCACTGCACATTTGGGGAAGCGCACTTGGTTTGCGAAACCAAAAGTTTATTGTAGTTTTTCGTTTTTGTTCTCTCAAGCTGCCTTTCAGAGAGCGGTAGAGACCTTCGGAGGAGTAGACCTGATGTGCAACAATGCCGGCATCTTGAATGAGAGTGCATGGGAGAAAGCAGTCTCCATAAACCTGGTAGGAAGCAGAAAGAGCAACAAACTGCACATTGTTGTACTTTGTGCATCACTAACAACGCAACATATTTCTGGTGTCTCAAATTTTAAGATTCACATTCTGTTTAAAAGAAATGGATCAGTTATTGTTATGTAAAGACATTTTTAAGCACCTTGACAGTTTAATTGATCAAATTAATCTTCTTCCATTTCATTTTACAACATTCATTGGCACGTGCTTGTTTTTCCGGTTTCTTAAAAGGTCACAGTTTGAAAACCACAACAATTTCCATCAGTTGTGTTTTTCATCCACACCTCTTATTCATAAATAACAGCCCTTATATACTCACTATCAGAGGATATTTATATATTCTGCCAGGATGGTCACCTAAATAAACTGTGTGTTACAGATGGGCGTCATCAGGGGGACTTATGTTGGTCTGGAGCACATGAACAAGCTGACTGGAGGTCGGGGAGGAATTATCATCAACGTAGCATCTATGGCAGGTAAAGCCCACGATTTATCGCTCCACAGTGTACAATAATACTTCATTCTCTATAATTAAAAATTCTATCACCTTACAGTAATTACATTACTTCTGAGGAGAACTGTCAGGCAATTTATGACAAATTGAGGTAATTTTATAGCTGTAGTTGGGCTGATTGGAAATCAGTTTTGTTTCTGTAAGTGAGTAATTTGTTTCTGATTACTCATAAAAGGAAAATCCTCTTTTCTGCTTTGAAATGCGTCAGTTCTGGAAATGTGATGCAGTTTGAAATCTTTTGACTGTTATGTGATATTGCAGTTCTGTTGTGTTTCTAAATGTTTTACAACTGTTCATTGCATCCTTTTAAAAAGCAGTTGTACTGACATGGCAGATGATTCAGTCAACGGCCTTATGAGTATGTTAGACTTGTGACTAATCCGTAATCCACAGACCCTGTGATACAACCTTTTACCAAGAGTTTATTAGCTGGTTGAGTAATAAAACCAGTCATTATCTTCACTCACACACTTGTGTTTTTCAGAAACATGTTTATGTTGCTGGAAAGTAGACGACATCTTCACATATCCAATGAAGCCCAAAACAAATACACAAACTGAGCTATAGTGGGAATTCAAAAGCTTGGAAACCAGGAGTATTTTTAAAAAAAAATTTCAGGGTAACTAAAAATCATTCAGTGCAAAGAAAACAGAATAAAGCAAGTAGCTACTACAAAAAAAATTAATAAGTATGTATGACTATTGAATGTAGCACAGCAACAGCATACAGACAGGCATTGGTAATGTGAAAATGTGAATGTCAGAAACCTGATGGAAATCCTGACAGATATAATGGATATTTTGCAGGCATCGGCCCTTTTCTGAGCTGTCCTGTCTACACGGCTACCAAGAATGGAGTGGTTGGCTTCACTCGAGCCATGGGGGTAAGGAATGTGTAAATACAATCGCAAAAAAATATATTAGAACTAAAATAAGAAAAGATGAAAAAGTGTGTGAGCAGGTCCAGAAATGATTGGATATGATGGTGATACCTTTTCAGATCCAGCAGAGCAGTTCTCTGTTACTCCTAATGATATGAAGGAATGTGAAGGAATCTTAAGAGTCAACAGGATCTTAGAAAACCTCTGAGAGAGTTTATTTGTACATACTTATGTGAGAAGCAAGCAGCTAATATTCACACAATGAGAATGTTAGTCCTCTACTGATTGTTGCTTCATGTAGGACAGTCCACTGCAGACCACATCTGTATTTTTCTGTGTGGCCCTTCTGCCACTCAGATCTGTATTTGGTTAGCCTCAAAGTTGAGATGGAGTGCTGACATTTAAAAAGAAAAAGAAAGGGAGGGGGGGGGGCAGGCATCTGGTGAAGCACCAAAACCAGGACAAAGATAACACTGTCTTACAGACATTCTTGTTTATTTTTCAAGACAGCTTAAATCTAATCTAGGACCACCAAACTGGCAACACTTGTCAACACCCGTTCCAGAATTGGAGAGAACATATTGCAACAGCACCTGATAGCTAGAGTCCAGACACGAAGTTCTGTTTTCTGATCATCTGTTTGAAAATGTAACAATTAGACTTAAAAACCATTTAAGTTTTCTGTTTTTCCAAATGTTCATTTGTGAAATGTAGATTAAATTGTTATATTTTGGACATGGGCTGGATCACAAGCCAGCTTTCTTTCTTTTTTTTAAATAATTGGTCTGATTGGATCTGGTCTCAGTGTCTCAGTAATGTTGTGTTCCTTCTTCCAGGCTGCCTCTGAGGCTTCAGGCTACGGTATACGGTTCAATGTCCTTTGCCCTAGTTTTGTGCAAACTGACTTTTTGAGCAGCATCCCAGAAAAACTGGGACAATTTTCTCACCTGGGTGATGCAGCACAGAAGTTGGAGGAAAAGCTTGGGATTTTAACGTGAGTCTTTGCTTTGCTTGCTTCGCTAAGCATTTGTTTCTGTGCACTACTGACTCTCAACTGGCGTTCCTTCTGCAGGAGGTAGCTTACATTTCTTGAAGTACAAGTGCAAATCTAATTCCAAGACTGTCATTTCTTAGACCCATAAAGACGCCTGTAACCTCTCATTAATGACCATGAATAATACTGTGTGCATGCATGCTCATTGATGCCACTGTACCTTTTTGATGCAGTGTCTCTGAAGTGGCCGAGTGCTTCCTGGAGTTGGCAAAAGATGAGACAAAAAATGGTGAGGCCCTCCTGGTGTTACCGAAAGGAAAAACATATGTGAAGTTTCCATCCTTTGTTCAGTAGGAGCTAATGACAACAACCATGTGCTATAAGTCGCAACTAAATTCGTAGCGAAACTTGACTGGACTGACTCCTGCAAATAAAAGTGCAAACAGTTTCTTTCATCCTGGTTGTTTTCAGCATCTGCAGTTTTCTTCTTCGCTGATATTTGTTTTGATGCTAGTTGAAACAACTAAACAGATACATTTATTAATACATTCTTGTGAAAAAGAAAGTACATCCTCTTTCAATTTGAAGGTTTCATGTATCATTAGATAATGAAAACTCTGCAGTCGCAGCCAGGAGTTTATGCTAATCAAATCAGCATAAACTCCTCATACTAACTGTCAAGCATAGTGGTGGAGAGCTGATCATTTGGTCTTGTTCTGCAGTCACAGGACCTAGACTCATGGAGTTGACCATGAAGGTCTCTGTCTGCTGATGTATTCTACAGTCAAAATGTGAGGCTATCTGTTGGACAAATAAATATTGACTGAAATTAAGTCACACAGCAAGTACAGCAGTAGATCTGCAACTAAATGGCTGAAGATGAAAAGAATCAAGGTGTTGCAATAACCCAAAATTCAGACCTCAGCCTGATGGAAATGCTATGATGTGACAGTAAAGAGAACTGAAACAGAATTGTAAAGACAAGTTGGCCAGATTTCCTAAACAACAATGTGAGACACTGATAATCCACACAGTTTTGCACACACTGCTTCTGGACATCCTGTGATATTGAATTCAATTGAATTCAAATTAATTTTCAATTAAAAAAACTTTATTTATCCCCAGGGGGTAATTAAAGAGGCATATAGAGCAGACATACAATACAAGACATTCAACGTCAATTTATTATTTAATAAGATAAAATAAGTAGTAAATAAAGCAATAAAAATACCCAATAAAAGGTGCAAATGGGCTAAATATGTCATGTGTTATTGTTCATTTGAGGTTGTACTTACTTTAGTTTAAGACCTGGTGAGGACCAGATTGATAAAATAGTTAAAGAAAATCCTAATACATATACATAATACATACAACCTTGAAATTGAAAGAGTGCACTTTCTTTTTCACATGACTGCATGTCTTTAAAAGTGGGAAATGTGAAAGATTTCGTAGAAAAAAAAACTTTATTTCCGTCTCTTCACTATTTGATGTCCTTGTTTGATTAGAAAATGTGTCAGTTGTTTGAATCATTTATGCTTCTTGAGTTGTTTATGAAGCTTGGAGAATAGGTAGAACATGTTCATGTACAAGGATGAGCCCAGTAAAGTTCCAGGCTGTTGCATTATGGGCATGTATTGTCAGACATACAATGTTATATTGATCATGATGTTTTGATTTGTGTTGAATCATGTAAAAATAAAGATATTTTTGTTTTGTTTTTAAAACTTAGATTGAGCCATACACTGGATACAGTGTGAATCCATTACCATGGCGATACACTATGTTGCCTTGTTTTCACAGTATCCCATGAGACAAACCAGACACTTGTTACAGTCTCACACTTCACCACTAGATGGCACTAAATCTTATACACAGCATGTTAGCCTTTGCAAGACTCCCTGTGCTCTATAAGTTCGGTGTTGTTCATTATTAAAGTATGTTTAAAAAAAAAAAAAAAGATAAATACTATACAAATGAGAAGTCAATCACGAGGTGAATTTTAACCATTTTTAGCTTCTTACTTCCCTGAGCTGCAGTGCAAGGGAGTGAAGTTGCCAGCCCAAGGAGGAAACATGGCAGACGGGGTGTCGTGTAGCAACTATGACGCCTAGCAAGCTACGAGGGACAAAAATATATCGACCATCCTCCTGAGCAACATACAATCAATGGACAATAAAATGGATGCCGATCAGGTATATCCACTAAATTACACAAGGTCCTCTTCCTTGTTGCGAGAGGGTAGAAGCCGGAGTACCTGGCTTCCTCCCACTGTCCAAAAACATGCTTGTTAGATTAATTGGTGTCTCTAAAATTGTCCTTAGGAGTGAGTGTGAATATGGTTGTTTGTCTTGTTTGTCTCTGTGTGGCCCTGGGATAGGCTCCAGCCCCCCTGCGACCCGACCGACGGATTAAGCGGGTATAGAAAATGGATGGATGGATAAAAATGATAGTTAAAGATGTATTCAGAATTAATTCAGTTAATTACATACTATACAGCCAAACTAGCGATTGTTTGTATCCTACCTTTTTCCATACTCACGTAATCCAACTCAGGATCATTGCCGGAGTGGGGGGCATTAGCTCACCCCAGCTGTCATAGTAAGATACACAGACAATGTACACCCCAGACAGGTCGCCAGTCAATTACAGGGCTACTTGTTTGTAGCATTCAACTGTTTTCTCTTGTGCAGTTGTATGTACCTATGATCTATAAATGGACTAAAATCATGTTTCCGCCCGGTCTCGAACCGGGGACCTTTCGCGTGTTAGGCGAACGTGATAACCACTACACTACGGAAACTACACACTGATGCGAGTATATACTCTATACTCTGCCGGTGCCCACCCACGGTCCAACCAACCATCCAATCAAGGAGCAGCAACTACATGCAGGGACTATGGAAGCGAATCGTGACCATAATTTAAATTAGAATGCATTTGAAGAAATGCTTTTTCATTTTAAGAATGTGGCTGCATTATTGGAGTCATAAATAAAATTAGTAATCCATTTACATTTGCATTTTCTTCTTCAATACTGCACATATTTGCTTTTTCGTTTTCATGGTCTGTCCGCAAAGTACTGCCCATAATTCGAAAAACGAAAAAGCAATCTGAGCGGCGCAGCAGAGTGACGTCGGCTCTTCTTCAGCTCCCTGCTGATAAAGCTAGGGGGCGGTGTGCACATCTGCATTACATTACATTGCAAATGTGCCAGGGAAATTGATTGAATTGCCGGGTCTTTAGAGGACACATCACAGATCATGGCGCTCCCTCAAATTATGCAAAAACTGATTGAATTAGCTGAGCAGGTAGAATCTAATAATATATCTGAGTCTGATGCCAATGACCGAGTTGAACAAGTCATAGAGAGCTTGGCTGCATACTCTGCCGTCACAGATTCAAATATTGATGAGCTTGTGTGAATCTGTCGGACGACCAACCATCAACATCCCGTTCGAGTCCATTGAAAGCTATTTATTAAATGGATGAAAAAATAAAGGAAATAGCGGAGCTGTTCGGCGTAGGCCACCACGATCTGTCGGAGGATGCAAAGCAACGGATTGATGTAACAGACTCCTTATTACTATTATTTGTAAAGGGACCGTGTTCACAACTAAACATATTTGTTGCCATTTGATGCTTTGTGCCAAAATAACCTGATCATTGTTGATGTGACTGCCACTACAAATAACTTTTATTATGTAGATCAGCGGCTCCCAAACTAAACGATCAGCGACACTGCCTTATATGTCCCAACCGGTTGACGTACCCTCAATCCCCCACACCTTAAGAAACCGGGCGGGCGGTTACGTCCGCTGTTCATTCATGGAACTGGGGGTTTACGTCCACGGCAGAGTATGCAGGAAAACTCTCTGCGGCTTGTTCTACTCGGTCATGGGTATCAGATATATTATTAGATTCTACATTTACGGTGTAAAAACATGTTTCCGCCCGGTCTCGAACCGGGGACCTTTCGCGTGTTAGGCGAACGTGATAACCACTACACTACGGAAACTTCTAGCGTATTTACTGCAAACAACAACTACACAAACAACTCACAGGATTAGGTTACTATTATGGTTCAAATAACACTTAATAAAAGTTTTAACAGACTGAAAATCGATCAAATCCGAAATCTTAACTCCATAAAGCTTTTAAGTTTCAATAAACAACAACATTTAGTGCATACACATAATGCGATGCTTCCAGTTTTATTAACAGGGTTCAATAATGTTACAGTCTCTTTGTCAGGAGCTATCAGGTAAATGTGGGAAAGGTCATGTATTTCTTCCCATTAGGGTTCACCATGAGGGCCTCTCCATTTTTTGTCACATCGGTTACCAGCTCCAGGATGCACTCAGCTACGTCAGACACACTGAAATTAAAAACAGATAGTTCAACAGAATAAATATCCTACAAGATAATTTACTTCAACTTTGTTCGAATTATCTGGTTATAAGAAAAAAACAAACAAAACAACAGTTTGGCAAAAACACAACCAAAAACAAATTCTGACATACCAAACATGTTACTTATATAACTAATGACGCAGACAATCAGCTGTTTCTGCTTCTGTGAAATGAAGATGGTCCATTCTCACTGGTGTTGTTACCTCTTTGTCAAGGATTTTGATTTTAACATAAAAGACTTACTCCAACACCCCCTTTGCTGTACTTTTCTTGATTACATCAGCAAGGTGGGAGAATTGTCCCAAGGTGTCAAAAACGGTGGAGAAGAGGTTGGTTTGAACAGCACCAGGGCAAATCATATTGAAACATATCCCATAGCCCGATGCAGTGGAAGCAGCCTTGCAAGAGACATAAACTTGCACACTCCAGTCTAAAAAATAGAAATTTTTCTTTATTCTTATTTTTAATTTATTCTTACTGCAATGGCTCGAGTGAAGCCAACCACTCCATGCTTGGTGGCTGTGTAAGCGGGACAGCTTGATAATAGGTTGATTCCTGTGGGATAGAAGTTATATCACTCAGGGTCAAAAATTGGACATACGGGGAATAACAAAATCCCCAGTCTCAGTTTACTCTACGTGTGTAAAGTGAAAGTCAAAGTTAAAAAGGTCAAAATGTATAAGTGAATAAGTGAATAGCTATGTGAATAAAAGAGGAGTTTATTTCCAAAAGGCCCCAAGTTAATGAGGAGACGTTTCTGTAAAATGAGTAAAGTCTCTAGTGAAGAGTTTGGCATGATAACCATTGCAAACAGATAGCTTCATGGTGGTTTTCATGCGTTGAATAGGTGGACCGGTAGAGTGGAAACTTGAAAACTGTGTATAGTGTTTGTTCGGTAATATGCTGTTTGTTGACCACTCAGAGTGCCTAAATCACTTCAAGGATGTTTTTCCATTTTATCATGACCCGACTGTAATAATAATAGACTCACCTCAGGAATATGTGAATGAAAATGTGATAAACATACACATGAAATATGTCTTTAGAGTGTTTTACTTATCATGCAATAACAACAACAAATAAGAAAAAAATAGGTTTTACACAATTAAAATAAACTAAAGAGCTTGCTCCTTCTGTCACAAATAATCTGAAGCATACTGCCAGTACTTTATTTCTAGTGTTACAGGTTGCAACAAACATCAGACCTCCATTTCAGTCCTCAGTATCAGACTTAGTCAGGTCGGCATTTGTGATCATGTCATAATCATCCTTTTCGGGTTGATTGTCACATGTCTGCAATTTGCAGAGGTCAGTACATTTCAATCCACTGCTAATGCACTGACATTCTAGGAGTTTACATCTACGGCTGGCGCTGCAGGACAGCAGTTGCAGCACTGCCTCAGAGGCTGGAGATCCCTGCATCCATTCTACAGTGAGCTGACATCGTCATTTCTGGCCCAGCCATGCTCAAGTGGGCTTGGGACTTGTGGATGTTGCTGAAGACTGGCTCACCAGATGCGAGCCTGGTAGTTGGCAAGCATGAAGAGGCAGTTCGATAGTTCCCAGGACTGTCCGAGCTCTTTAAATACTTTTTGAAAAAGCTCTGATCTCATGATAAGCTTCAAAGCGCTGAACTTTCCACGGCCAGCGAAGGCACTCACAGTGTCCCATCCAGTGTATGTGTGCATGCCAATCAGAACATTACAGACACCGTCTCCCAGCCCCTGCCGTAGCTTTGTGATGTCAAAGTACCTACCCTGTTTTTTTGTTCCACGTTTCTGGAATATGGCACAGGAGATATCAGCAGAGAATGCCAGGCAGAGCACCAGCACATTGGTGTCATCAGCTGCTACTACAACAGCAGTGTAGCCTTCCTCTGCGGCATGAGCTGCATGCAAAATGATTCTTGTGTCTGTCTCTTCTTGATTTGACCGCAGACATGCAACCTCTGCCCACTGATCGTTGGTGATGTGCAAACAGTTTTCCTCACTGGCGACAGAGCTGCTTGTCTTTCAGCTTTTCCCTCAACTTGGGTGTTTTCCACTCAGCCACCAGGAATCGTATAAGGTTGGCCTTGTTAGCTGAGGGGGTGAGAAACTTTCTCCATTGCTGGATCCGGTGACCTGGTGCAATGTTTTGGAACTGTATTGGTGTGGTGCACCCCCTGTTTGCTCTCTCTGCATTCTTGATCGAGTCCTCTCTATATACATAGAAGACCACATCAATTCTCTGGCTTCTGGCTCCTTCATGTAGGATTTGAGTCAGGGCTGAGTCTGCAAGTTGAGAGAAGGTCTGGTCGTTAACCTTCATCTTCTGAAGCAGGCTCATCCCATCAATGATGGTAGCAGATGGCTCAGGGATGGTCTCTGCTGGTAAGACCTGCTTCTCCATCTCCCTGGCAAGAGCAGCTTTGCTTGGTTTTCTAAGTGTCCCATCTCCACTGGCAAACGCCCATGGCAATGGTCCTAATGGGTGGGAAAGGACATCACTCATCTGGAGATGGTGGCTCTCTGCCACCAGGACCATGTGGGCGAAGAGCTTCCTGTCAGCCTGTCAGTTTCTTCTTTGTCATCTTTGGTCTACAAGGTGATCCTGCTTGAATGTCTCATATGCTTCTGTGCCAATCTTGTGAGCATCAAGAAGGTCTCCTGCTATATCTGAAGGGGGAAAGGTACCTGTTGAAATACTGACAAACTCACTTTCTCTTGGGTCAAAAGGCTTCATCCAGTCATCTGCCCTCTGAGTTGATTTGAAACAATAACAAATGTTAATTTTTAAGTTTTGTTGTGATTACAATAGTAGTGATGTTGGTTATATTATTTTGTTAAGTCAGCAGCAGACCTATAATGTTAATGTCATCTTTACTCACTACATCTTAGCCCTCTTGACCTTGGATGTGTATATAAACCATTAAATATTACCATGTGAATACCATAAATATTGTTAAGCTACTCTTCTGCAAAGGTTATCATATACCAATTAATAATCTGGACATATATAGGAATAATAAAATAGCAACAATAATTTGCCCACCCTTTCGATTGCGATTGGTGGTCTGGCTCATGGACTAAAGGGGAGGTTTCAGTGCAAACCCTGAATTTACTGAAGAAGTTAGCTCTTAGTTAGCTTGGGGATGCCTTGGTAACCTCCAGGTGGAGCTGGAGGGGGTAGCTGTGGAGAGGGATGTCTGGAGATCTGTTCTCAAACTGTTGCTCCCACCACCCAGTTCTGGATAAACAGAAGAAAATGAATGGATGGTTAATGTTAAATGGTCTGTACCTGCCATGGATGCTATGTTGACTACAACTCCTCCCCGGCCTCCAGTCAACCTGTTCATATGCTCCAGAGCCACATAGGTCACCCGGATGACACCAACCTGCATAACATAATAGATATGATAGTGTTTGTGTGAACAGTTTAATGAGCTTCAGCTCAGAGACGACGTGAAATCTATACTCATATGGAATCCAAAGACTGTCAGCTGTTATTTGAGGAAATGTAATGAAGTGAGACAATATATTCGTACAAGGTTAATGGAGACAGTTCTCTCCCACTTGCCCTCATCCGAGATGCCGGCATTGTTGCACACAATGTCAATCCCTCCAAAGGTTGCAACTGTCCTCTGAAAGACATCTTGACAACAGCACAGTTTTAAACATTTCATCTCTAAACTGAGGGGGAACTTTAAACTGTGTGTTTTCTCTTTGTTTTTTGTGCCTGCCTTTACCCCTCAAACAGTTATAATTGGTCCAAAATAGCTTAATTATTTACTTCTTATTTTAGAGTACATACAGCATTACAGTATAATAAAGTATAAGCCATAATATTTCTATTCCATTCAACCAGAAGCTTCTCATATCTTAAACTTTGTTTATGTTGCCATATCCTATCAACATGATATCTTATCAGTAGTTTATAGAAAGTCTGAATGTAATGCAGTCTTTAAAAAAAAAAAAAATGTTGTGAAAGTGTGCAGAGTGTTTGATCTGCTCCTCTGACTCTACATTACACTGTCTGAACACACATCTGTCCCGTCCAAACTGGTTGTCAAAGGCTTTCTTCAGAGATTTCCCTGCAGTTTCATTCACATCAAGGAGGACGACCTGCACAGGTGAAGGTCCATCAAATGAATATCTCAATGCCTTTATCAAGATATGTAACTGCATCAACGCTTCAGTTTAAATGAGTGCAGGCAAACGGCATTCTTTATTGTTAAAAAGATAATCAGCAATTATAATTTTCAAATGATATAATACAAAACAGGAGAGAAATCAATATAATTACTCTCTGTTCATATGACAAAATTGTCTTTTTTTCTCATTAATATCGATAAGCTCTGATGCCACAATGTGGCGCAGTGAAGGCACAAATACGCACTGTAATGGAAACAGAACTTTACCTTTGCGCCATTTTGCAAAAGTTGCTCCGTTATTTCTTTTCCAATCCCCTGAGCCGCGCCTGTCACCACTGCAATCTTACCGCTTAATGCCATTTCGGCTGCTTGATAACATAAAAAAAATATGAAAAAACGGAGGTCTGGAGATCCTTGATGGAATTAAATTTTGGAATAGACGTCTGAGAGCGCGTGCGCAAAGTACAGTGGCAGCGTTTCTGGGGCGAGTGTCTGAGCGCTGGCCATCATTGGTCACTTTGTCGTGGAAAGTTTGGACAAATCTAATTCAGTTAAGTTAAAGTGAACAGGAATCACAGGGAAGACTGTGATTGGATAATAAAGACCGATCCAAGTTAAACAGGAGCTGAAGTCTGCGTTAAGTGGGAGAAGGTGGGGAGTGTGATCAGTGTAAGTTTGTTTTCCATTAGAAAAAATAGCTTTTATGTATTCAAGTGGATAAAGGTAGAATAATTTAAGAGAATGTATTCAACTGTAGTCAGATGTAGCATTGAGACTGCTTAGAGCAGTGTGGAAGGGATTTCTAAAATTTTAAGAACTGTTTAATAGAGCAATTAGTCAGCAAATTATTCCATCAATAAGTAATTATAGGTTTCAGTTGGTTATAAAATAGTTCACAAAAGTGAAGAAGAAACCTAATTAAGGACTATCTATATTAACCAATGTAATTATTGCTGATAAAGTAAAAAAAAAACATTATTGGTAAAGAATGAGTGAATTTTGGTTAATATTTTATGTCCTGCAGCCTTTTCCCTAAAGGAGATGATCAAACAGTTCACTGGAGATTGATTTTAAGAAGGTAAATACTATCATTTGTTGTCCTTACAACCAAATATATTTTCTTATCAATTCATGTGTCGTTCCATGATGGTGGAATGACCCACCAAGTGCTATAAGAACAGGGACATCCCTGTCTATCTTCAAAAAACTCTTGAAGACCCAACTCTTCAGAGAGCATCTCCTATTCTAGCACTTACCCTGTACTTCCCTGCCCCCTCTACTGCACTTTCTCTTTCTGTACTTCCCTCTATGCCTGCACGCTATCTCTACACTGTCACCTCTGACAGAGTCTGACTTGTGATTTCCTTCTACGTAGCTTATTGTTAGCTTTGATGTTAGCTGTAATGTTGTATTCTCATTTGTAAGTAAGTGTCTGCTAAATGTATAAACATAAACATAATTTTCAGTGAAAATAAAAATGATAGTTGAAGATGTATTATCCAGAATTCATTCAGTTAATTACATGTTCTAAACCTAAACTAGCTCTTGTTTCCATCCATCTATCCTTGTTTCTATCAATCCATTTTCTATACCCACTTAATCCAAGTCAGTGTTGCTTGAGCCCACCCCAGCTGCCATAGGGAGGCACAGAGACATTGCACACCCCAGACAGGTCCCCAGTCAATCACAGGGCTAACAATATGGGATTAAATAAGGGTCAGAAAGATTTTGAAGTTGTAAAAATATTTTATGTCTATGTAAAAACATTTTGGGCATGCGTAACAAAGTTTTGAAGTTGTAAAAATAATTTGTGCATGTGCAACATAGTTTTAGTTGGTACTGATGTAGGAAAAACAGGATTGAGTCAAACGCTTGTGCTCAGGTAAATTAATTAAAGGTATCGGCAATTTCACGATATAGCAAAATCAAAAGTTTCTCGATGTTGTCATATAAGTGGTCATATAGGCCCAATGCACACCTGATTCAAATTATCAGCTCATCATCAAGATCTGCAGTGGTCCAATAAGAAGCCACTCATGAATTCAATTTCTGGCATCAGTCAACATCAGAGAATAGTTTAAACGTTTTCACTATATAGTGAAATTGCTTATAGCTTTCTGAACTTTATAGCATTCACTTGTTTTCTCTTGCGCAGTTGTACTTTGACCTAAAATCTCAAGATGGATTAAAAGCATGTTTCCGCCCGGTCTCGAACCGGGGACCTTTCGCGTGTTAGGCGAACGTGATAACCACTACACTACGGAAACCTTGCAAAATCACCACTACCGTCATGTCAAAGATGGATTCACACATAAGACAGATCAGGACTTCACAAAAATGCACATCATTATTATACCCATTATGACTGTATCTATATTATCGTTGTTTTATAAAAAATTGATATTCATAAAACCATGCTCACACAATTATTACGTGAACAGATATTAAGATACATATTCTATTTTGCAGGTGCTTTATTTTCTCTAGCTGTACTTTGACCTAAAATCTCAAGATGGATTAAAAGCATTGATGTAACAGACTCCTTATTACTATTATTTGTAAAGGGACCGTGTTCACAACTAAACATATTTGTTGCCATTTGATACTTTGTGCCAAAATAACCTGATCATTGTTGATGTGACTGCCACTACAAATAACTTTTATTATGTAGATCAGCGGCTCCCAAACTAAACGATCAGCGACACTGCCTTATATGTCCCAACCGGTTGACGTACCCTCAATCCCCCACACCTTAAGAAACCGGGCGGGCGGTTACGTCCGCTGTTCATTCATGGAACTGGGGGTTTACGTCCACGGCAGAGTATGCAGGAAAACTCTCTGCGGCTTGTTCTACTCGGTCACGGGTATGAGATATATTATTAGATTGTACAAGATCTCTATACGGTGTAAAAACATGTTTCCGCCCGGTCTCGAACCGGGGACCTTTCGCGTGTTAGGCGAACGTGATAACCACTACACTACGGAAACTGATGACGTCTGTACAGCCGTTAGTATAGAAATCAGCCATCTTCTCAAATGACTCAAATTACATTGATAACATGTTCACACCCTGTACATATCGTAGTCTCTGTCAATGGACATGTAAGAACTTTACAACATATTTGCCAATTGTATTTCTAAAGTTATGTTTCACTCATTCATAAGTGCTCCTTGAAGTTTTTGCACGCTTTGCTTTTGCCTCCACACTGTCCAAGCAAGGATCGCGCATGCGTTGTGGTTCGCCGCTAGCTGTGTGTAGAAATCATGGCGGAGGCGATGCAGACCGACGATTTTCCTTACCTACCGTCGGGGTTGGCGGAGGGTATAACCCGTTTCTTTACTAAATGCATACGAATGTTAAAACAGAACAGATTTAGTGCATCAATTGACAGTTTACACGACTGTAGCTGTGAAAGCCAGTGTTGTTGTTAGCCCTGTTCAAGCTAACATTTGCCAGCGGCTTAGAGTGAGCGCATCGGTGTGCTAGAATATGCTAAGCTAAACTAGCTGTAGCCGTTTCAGCTCCAAGGTCGACGAGTGCATGCCTGCATCTGATGTTTCCTCCTACCGATTTGTAATGAAGTCTCCTGCTTGTGCATTAGTGGAATCTGAGGGGTGTATCTTAAGCTCGCTTCAGGCTGACACGCTTGTTTTAGGTTGCAGCCGGGTGGTGCGGGGTCTGGCATGCGTAAGCGTGTATGTTCCTCTCCCGAAAAGGATATGTTACAGTACACTCGATCTTCTGAATGGAAACCGTCGCAGCCGAGCTTTGTAGTTAGTCTCTTAAAAATTTGAACCCGAATGTGCTACTTTTCAGTTTTTTGAAAGTTGTTCCACCAGTACTCACAGCTTTATTTGCGTGTGGAACACTGCTCAATAGTTTATGTGCGCATCCCCTACGTTACCACCATATACTGTATCCAGTTCTGCATTACTGTCCAACTAGTCCAATTCTGCACTGTTGACATCGTCATGGTGACTAAAACTGACAGGTAATGTCTCACCTGAGAAGTTGGATCAGATTAACGAATGTTGTCAGTTCCTTAGTGCAAATTACATGGTGATATTTAAAAACAATCTTTTGGAATGTAGTTGTAGTGCCACTGGTTAACCTCAACATATAATACCGCACTTTGTTATCAAAAGTGATGCAGTCTGAATAGAGTTTTCAAAAGGAATTTTCTTCACTCCATCGCCTTCTTAAACTCTTAAAATGAACCTAGATTTGGAAAAACACAACTGGTACAGACTGCAGGCTTAGTTTTGCGTGTTCTATAACATGGGACACTGCCTCTTTTTCATTTGTTAGAGTTTTGTCCAGTTTCCTCAAGTTTTTTTAAAGACACACTGCACACCTTGCTGAGAAAAGGTTTCAGCTGATAGTCCTTTAGGAATCGCCTTGTTGCTGCAAAGTTATCTTTGGAGATTTCATTGATGCAACTAAGGAAATGGAAACAAATTATGTCTTTGTGACAGGCTGCAAATGGCAAAGTTTCTGAAGACACAATTTAAAGTTGGTTCTCTGCAAAGTTGTCTGTATTTTGTGGAAACAGCACTGGCTCATCCCTTAGGGTGGGTGCCTTTTATACACTTGGATGGTTCATAGGTGAAAAAGCACATTCTTCTGAAAATGGTCCGGTGCAAGAACTGGACTGAAAATGTGTGACAAAGCAGCCAATGTCCAAAGAAAAACTTTGAAGGATCCTCTGATATGAGCCACTGGAAGAGTCTTCCTTTTGATTGTACAAGTTCTCACATTGTGTCAAAACTGTTGTCTCTTATACACAAAGTGCCAAATGCCACAGCAGCAAAGGCTCTAAACTAGTAATTTATATAAATGTAATAAATTTGTATGACAGACATAAATCTGAATGACAGAGAACCATCACTTAAACAGAAACTTGCAAATGTGACACGCCATATAAGGCCAAAATGAAATTTTGCTCTTACATACTGCCACAGTAAGTCAAAGACATCATCATAACCCCCCCACCCCAGAATACTATCACTGAATTCCCTGACTTTTTGTAAAACACAACCTGTCATTTGAGTCATGCGTTCGAGTTGATGCATCAAAGTGAATAAAGTCTCTCAGGTTGAGCCAAGAGTTGTGACTCAGAGGTGGGCTTAAAATGTGCTGCTGTCTAGGTGAGTGCTAATCGTTGATGTCTGCACAAGCGTATGGGTGGCTCCGGGTTTTTTTGAGGCTGCAGATGAAGTAGAAAGCTGTTCTGTCGTGCTCCGTAAATGAAAGGAGACTTCATGGCCTATAAATTGACACATGACTGAGCTGTCCTGTGTCTTTTAGCTGAACTGTTGGTGTGGATTATTGTAATATAATTCTATTTTCCCCATAAGATGTTGCCTGATTTGAAATCTTTTGGTATTCTCTCACTCCCACCCTGCAGTAAATAAGATGATAAAGGAGCACAGCGACCTGTTTTCTGACTCCCAATGCAAAGTCTGCAGTGCTGTCCTCATTTCGGAATCTCAGAAGTTGACTCATTATCAGGTCAGTGCGCTCGGTTTCCTGCTGCTCTTCTGCTGTCAGGGGACTTAACTTGTGTGCATAATTATCTGCTTAAAGGTATGATTACATAAATCACTTAGCAGTTTCATTCACTCGGAGCGTGTCCACCTTTAACTGGTTGGGGTTAGGTTCTAGGTAGTATTTATGAGTGATGAAAGAATGATTGTTTTATTGCTAAATTGTCGGCACAACCAAGAAAAAAAAAAGGAAATGAAACAGCTCGGCTGTAATTTCAGCTCTATGAAATCACAAATTGAAAATAGCACATGAGGACAGAGCAGACGTTTAACCAGATTAGACTCTGCAGACTTCTGGGTGGACTGCTGATTAAATGTGAGCTCTGATGCACATTTTTGTATCCTACCAGTTAAAGGGTGGATGGCGAAGAGGAGATTAGCTAGTTTTTCTCCTGTTTTGGCATTTCAGTGTGTACGGAAATCTTAATGAAATGAACAGCATTTTTTTCTATTCACTTAGAGTAAGGTTTCCTTTATTTTAGAGCAGATATCAGAGTTGACTTCAGGTGCCAGGATGAAAATGATGCAAGTCAGAGGAGCCCAAAGTGGTGCCTCAGGTGTTTTATTCTAAATAAATAGATTTGTAGTTATATTTAAACGGAGACAAGCAGTAAATCTCTGTATAAATGATGATTTAAGTTTTGGAATTTCTGTTGTGCTAACTAATTAGTAGATTACATATACCATTAGGATATCACTTAGATGTTCTGGAAATGATCAAGTCAAACATATGAATAATCAAATCCAAATTGTATGAGAAGTGTGTTTCTGTCAAGATCTTTTCTCACGTTTAAAGAAGAATACATAAGTCACCGTTTACTTGCCTAATTCATCAAAATGCGTCCTGTGTTCACTGCAGTTACTGTTTTCTCTGTTTTAAACGAATTCGTGTTTATCCTTTCAGAGCAAGAAACATGCCAACAAGGTGCGACGTTATCTCTCTCAGCAAAACGACAAAGAGCTGACCGCCAAGAAGCCGAAGTTGTCTGACAGTGTGAGTTAACTGGGACGTGCTGCTGAAAGCCAACCAGACACGTTTGGACAAGTTGATTTAAAGCTGTCATGCTTTTGTCACTGTTCCCCTGCCAACAACTGATTATTTTTTAAATAATCCTCAAAAAGAAATCTTTTTGATATTAGTATTTCTAATAATTGCAGTTCCACGTCACTTTCCATCTTTTTCAGTGGGACACAAACTGAGGAATCTTCACTGTTTGCCTCACGCTCAGTTAATTCTGACTGAGCTTGTATAAAATCACTCATTGCAGTATGAGATAATCAGCCAGGAAGAATAACGTTACTTTGGAGCAGTGAATGCAGCAGACGGCTGTATGAATGTACATCTTTCCTATGTCCAAGATTAACTCGGTCTAAGAGCTAAAGTTTAATTTGGGCAGTCGGGGTGTGCGACACACTTTTTGGTTAATCTACCAGAAGAGAAGATAAACTAATAACTGTACTGACTGTTCCACAAGATAGCGTAATGCATTGCCTGAGTAACGGTTGAATATGTATGCATGGTATCAGATTTCCGACTTCATTCTGAGCTCAATTAAAGCTTTGACTGACTGTTCAGTAGAGAGCTGCTGGGCAGTGATTCGCTGTCGGTAAGGGAGATAGACGGTGAACTACACAGCAAATAGATAGATCAGTCACCGCGTTGCTCTAATTGAGATTCTTGCTCTGGCTCTTCAGCTGTTGACTGGTGTAGACAGTGTGTGACATATACAAGACAGAGTTTTACTCAAAACACGTGAACAAATTCTGCCACTGTAAGTTATCGACACAAAGCAGAAGAGCAAGCAAGTGTCCATTTTAGCTAATGATGTCCAAACACTGGTGTTTTCTCTCATTCTGTAGATTTTGTCTTACTGACTTTGATGATAACTTTGAGATAGAATCCAGCTGACCCTTTGCTAATAAGACAAGTGACGCCTCGTATAGCAGTAAATGATTCATGTTCCTGTGTGTCTTTATCAGGAGGATTGTAACAATGGAGACACGGACCGGATGAAGGCATGTCATTTATGTAACATGACCTTCTCTTCTCCAGTAATAGCCGAGTCTCACTATCAGGGCAAACTGCATGCCAAGAGGCTGAGAATGAAAATGGTTGAATCTCAGACGCCAGGTATGTACTTTCTTTTTAAGTCATAGAAGTTTGGTTTTGTCTTCTTTTTTGCCGTTCAAGTGTTCCCTTTTTTTCTTATTTCTTACACGTATGATTTCTGTTCTTTCTGACAGGTTTTTGCAGTAATATCGATCTTATTGTTTTCTATCTCCAATTTCAGCAGAAGCCTCGCAGACGGTACAGCCGAAGGAAAAACCAGCAGACAATACAAGTGGTGTCACAGGGACGGACAACAACAACAACCCAGACCGTTTCTGTTCTGTGTGCAAGGCCTGTTTCAACAACCCGCTCATGGCCCAGCAGCACTACGTGGGCAAGAAGCATAGAAAACAGATGACCAGGCTTAAGCTGATGGAGACGTATGGCCCCTCCACGGCACCAGGTCAGAACAGGCAGTTCCACACCTCTGACTTTGGCTGACAAACTGGAAATATAAATATTTCATCGCTCAAGAACTAAGTTCACCTCAAACTTTGACCTTTTCTGTCTCTGCAGCTTCCACAGTAAATGGTTACCCATGCACCATCTGCAATATTGAGCTAAACTCTGTGGAACAATACCAGTCTCACATCAGCGGTGCCAGGCATAAGAACCAGTGAGTACACACACCTCTCTTAAAGTGGAGATGACACGATCATTGCTGGTCATTTAGTTTTTGCACACTTCAAAACACCAAAAAGTTTGTGATTAGTTCAGAATGAGGGAGAGATTTCTTTTGGGGGAAGCCTTTTTCCTGAGAACAGAGAACCTGGCTCAAGTGTCTTCTGATTGTTCGAATTCCCGGAGGTTTGCTGAGGGGGCAGGGAGGGGCTTTCGATTGCTTACTCCTTCAGCTGCCTGGTTGAAAGCTAAAACGACGCATAAACAAGTAAACACTTTGAGAAACACGCTTTTTTTATCCATGACAACACCTGAGATCCAGCTGTGTGTATTCGAGGCTAAATCGGATCCTAAGTATCAAAGTGAGCAGCACGACAAAACACCACAACGAAGACCACAGCAGGACGTCTCTGGTAAATATGCTCAGTGACTATAATTGTGTATTTGCGTGGGAAGCTGAAAACGATACCCAAATACCCAAAGATATGTTTAGCTTTGGGTGACGTTTAATGTGATCATACTTCGTTTTAATCCTGCAGATAAGACAGAAAACATGGGGGATTTTTTTTTAAGAAGATGAGACAACAACAATAACCAGACTGAATTTCCAGTGTTATTTTGTGATTTAGTCTGACATTGTATTTCCAGCATACTTTATCATTAGAAATATCCCAGAAATACCTTTTCAACCTGTTCTTTTAGAGTGAAGAAATCAGGCCTGAAGACCACAGAGAACCAGAACCCAACAGAACAATCGCAAGGGAGCAACAACCAGTTCCCTGCTGCAGATAACCAGTACACACCTGCGGATGACAAATTCACACCTGCAGATGACCAATACACACCGGCAGATGACCAGTATGCACCTGGGGATGACCAATACGGCCCTGGAGAAGAGCAGTACGAGGGAAATTACCAATACGCCCCAGAGAACACGGAGTTCTCAGAGCAGTACCAGTATACCTGAGGCTGGACAGTGCAGGCTTCAGTCAGGACTTGGATTGACACTCGACAACCAGCCCCTTTAACACATTAACACACCCTGAACCCTCATGAACCCTCAGCTCCTGTCTGACTCTTCTCTCAGTAGGTTTCTCTGCAGAACAGTCACGTAAACCTCTGTTTGAACCCTGGAACTGCTTCAACGTGGTACGTTTTTCTTTTTTGTTTCCAGCTTTAACTGACAGTGTGTTTTATTTAATTTTTCCTCTGTTTAAAAGAAGAGTCTTTTGATATGTAAAATTCTGAAGTTAATATGTTCTGAAGTGTGTAAAAGATTTACTTTCAAAGGAATGTTTGTTTGGCTTAGCTCCTGTTGGCAGCACTTGCCGTGACAGAAGAAACAGTTTCCATATTGATGTGCATTAGGGCTGAGTTTAATGGGATATTAATCATTATTTGGGCTAAATTAACATGGCTTTCCAATATCTTTCTTTGTGGACCTGGTGTTTCTATATAACCAGCTTTTCATTTAACAAACAAGCCAAAATGTGACTTATTGTCTTAAAAACAACCACCAGGTCCAAACAAATAGATGTTGAGTAAAATAAACGATTCCTTTTAAAAGTCCCAGGCCTGCTAAAACTGTACCTCATCTAAATTTAGCAGCTCCACCTTTAAAGTTGTCACCATGTGCAAGTCTGAATCATTTACCAGCACTCGGGCCAAACTTTGAGCACTCCCTGGATGTTCCTCTGTCACCGCGTGTAATTGTGCGTTTTCAGTTTCACCGCTGACCTCAAACATGCGAAGATCAGACAACAGCTTCAAGCCCAAACTGACCCGGCGGTCCTGCCGAGGATCAGTGCTGGCCTCGGGGGTTTGGTGTACGGCTGTGAGCCAGAGACCAAACGCATGTACTCAGTGGGGGAATCAGAACCAGCGTATCATGTCAGCAGTATGACCGTGAAAACACACAGACGGGATCTGTACTCGCCAGCCGCCCTGCTCACTAGATGTGGCTCCCTGCAACATCTTGCTCTTCCTAAAAAAATAAATCTAAATCGAGCTTCTGGGGAGCATTCCAAACATGGTCTGAGCGCTGGCAGAGGTGTATCGCAACACAAGGTGACTATCAGATCAGATAATTATTGTCTCATATTTGAGATCCAGCCTTGGTGTACATCAACATGAAATAACTGGGCAGGGAAATTTCATTAAGTCGTTAAGATTGAGGAAGCTGTCGAACTTCAGCAGCTTCACCAAAAAGAAGCAATCGCATAAAAAGATGATCAGAAGAAGGAAAGACCAGCTTCACTTCAGTAGAACATGGCTCCCAACTTACCCCTCTGTTATGTGTGCCCTCATTCAGTGTAGAATATCCAGTTCCTCTTCAGGATTGCCGATTAGATTTCTAGCCCCTCAGAAAGACTTTTCAGACAAAGAAGAGAAAAGGAGCAGTTGTGCAGAAACTTCCAGCCATCGGCCGTCTCAGCTCCGTTCTGAACATGCTTCTCCGGCTAACCAGAGCACCGCTGCTGGAGAACGGCCGTGTCTATGACGAAGAGGGGGCGACTGCTTCTACATGACTGCATGCACATAGATCTTCAAGCGAATGAGGAAGTAATAATGGAGTCAGTCAGTTCAGCAAAAAAAAGAAAAAAGGCATTTTATCGTTTAGCCTTGACTAACAACTAACCAGTTTGGACCAGAACCACATATAAACGGTGACAAAGAAGATCTGCCTTGTAGCTCTCTGCTCTCTTCACCGGTCTTGTAGTTGGTTGGCATTTCCAGTGAAAGCATTCTTTGAAACTCGTCCCAACTCCCTTCTGCTTCCTGCAGGTTTCTCTCTGAATCTGATGCAGTAACTGAGTCAAAGTGAGCTTTTCTGTCAGCGTCCAGTTTGTTCAATCTGAATGCTGAATCTTCTGATAATCTGCTTCAACAGTTCTGTTCTTTTTTATGTTTATCTACTTTTTTTTTTGTTGTTGTTGTGGACATTATCGAGCACCAAAAGCTCAGTTGGCTAGATTTCTTTTTTCTTTTTTTTCTTTTCTTTCTTAGCTTCAGTTTTTACTGAAACAGAAGTCCTCATGTAAACCGTTTTATCCCTAACATTTCTATAAGCCACACTAAAAATGAGTACATTGAGCTTGAATTAGATTCTGTAAAACCTTAATGTATCAGAATGTATGAACAACGAGCTCATTAAGTGGTTTGATGCCTTTTTCTTTCTTTTTTTAAAGCAATGTTTGTTTCTCTGGGCGGAAGACAAAGAGACAGAATTGTTGGAGGTGACAGCTGCTGAATAACAGCTGGTGGCCAATGGAAATGCAGTGTTTTTTTGCTATGACATGGTGAAAGGTTCATTACTTTCCACAGGAAATACTTTCAGAGCTCTGCAATTGTCAGTTGCAAAGATAACTATATTTACCAGAGCAGTGATGTCAAACTACAAAGTGATGTCAATATAAAAAAAAAAAACAACATTTTTGTCAGTTTCTTCTCATAAGACAATTGGTTCAATATGTTAGTGCTGAATGTCATCAACTTTCTGTCTAAAGGAACATTTTTTAAAGTCATTTTTACAGAGGGCTCGCGAATACTGTACAGAACATCATATGTGAAAGACACGTGGCCTTGTGGTTTTCACCCTCATCGTTTGTGTGTTCGGTGTTTTGTGAGCAAAGATTTACTTTGGATATGAGTTATGTATCAGGAAAAAAATGCTGCAAAGATGTGCATAAAGTAGAGAAATGTTTTAAAGGGGGTGTTTGGTTTTTATTCTTTCACAAAAAAAAGAACATTTGATGGGTACGGACGTGGGGGCAGAATGTGGAGCATGTTTTGAAGATGACGGGTGACGTCTGAGATTACAGGTGAGTGGAGGCTGAAAAGAACGCAGGCTGCACAAAGCCCCTTGTTTTTTTTAATGTGTAGGGTTTTACTCTGACATAAGCATAAGGCAAAGGCTACTTTTCCAGGGCGTCAAACCTGTGATTGGAAGAATAGGCTTGGACAAATATCAGCAGGACTAAACGTCTCGGCGCAGTTTCTAGCTGCTGACGAAGCCGCCATCTTGTTCCATCATCAATAAAGACAGATGAGTTACAGAGGCACCTCAGGCAACTTTTTGTCAGTCTCACCTGTCCAATTCTTTTGAAGCTTTCTGGTTTGTCCTGTCGCACATTTCAGTTCTTGTTCCCAATGAGAGGTTTTCATCTTGAAATGCAGCTTCTGAAGTGCTGTAAAACTCTCACCAGTAGGCCTTCAGTTGAATAGCAGAAAAACGCTGTCGTCACAGACGTCGAATTCCAAAGAGAAATTAGAACACATTAAATCTCACTGTTCTAGTGTAAACTGTTCTCTTTCAGAGGGTCTTGCAGAAACAGATAGGTGTCATTACTAAGTGTCACAAACTGCCTCAAGAGGGAGTGCCTGCACTAAAAGTGCTCATGACAACAGTTTAGAGAAGCTTGTTTTCTGATTCAGCATGACTGTTAACCCGACTGTAGACCCAAATCCATAATTCTTTCTCAGTCAGATGTGAAAGGACTTTGAGGTTTTCCTCACAGCTGAAAACCATCCAGCACTTTAGGGATGATCCGAAATGCCAACTGTGACACGGACCTCGCTGACAGTCTTGTGCCTTCAGTCAAATCCCAGCAGTGAGGTTCAACAGATTGTGGAAAATGCTGCCGGAGCAGTTGAGACTGTTTTGTCGAAAGGCTTTTGAAGCCTTGGGGGCACTGTGAGCCACATGGTGGTGCACTTGCTCTTTGCAAGATCTGGATCAGAAGAAAAGAGTTTGGTCCCAGTTCAAAAAGCTTGCTCAAGGTTCATCAGGATTTCTGCACTGCTTTGTCAATCCAGTAAGTAATAGATGGGAATTTGTCAATGATGTTACTCGATTAAGTTATTCCACTCTAGTTCTCACATTTATCCCCAGAACAGGTGGGTTTTACAGGCCCATTTTTCCACACTGTATTGATATCTAGCCTCATCATAGTAATATTTTATCCTGCTTCCTCCTAGGGCACAATGGATGTCACATTGACCTAAATCAAAGTGTGTGAGAGCTGCAATGCGTATGCAGGTGTGTGGCCTGCTGTGAGTTTGAGTAATTTGACTTTCTGTAGTTGTTTTGAGACTGTAGTCATTTTTAGAGTCATTGAACCTGTTACTGGCAACTTTGAGGTCTGGGTTGAGTGTTATTGGAACTGTGTTGTGTTATGAGTCTCATTGCGGTTAGTTTGAGTATTTTAATGCGTCTCTGTAATTGTTTTTGAACTTTGTGTTGTCATTATGTGTCTTTGTTGTTCATTTCAAGACTCTTTGCACACCACAATTGTAACAAGGCTGGGTCACTGTAAGATTTAAGTAAAAAGAGAATCCAATGAATTGCAAATGCAAATATTTTAAATGTTAAATGTGTGGTAATTCAATATTCACTGAGTATTCACTCATTTCTGTTTGAGTCTATGTAGCTACTTTGAGTCATTTTAAAGTTTTTGTGTCACTGTTCTGAGTAACTTTCAGGTTTTTTCAAGCTGTTTTGAATCTCTTTGTGGCTGTTTTGTCTTTATTGTGGACTGATTGACAGACAGTAAATCTTAGCTGTCAATCAAAACAAAAGTTCTGGAGCACGGGCCTCTCACTTGTTGATCCCCATGGCCCCTGCCAGATAGTTTCATTGAGTAACCCTTCCATCCATAAGAGCAGCATCACTGCTCGGTTTTGCTCCTAATTAAAGATAGAATCCTTAATGCAAAAACCATCCATCCATGTTCCATACTCCGTCATTCAGGGTCGCAGGTGTAGCTGGGTTGCAGGATTTACCTACTCCTGGAATTGTTCTATAATCTCAAAATGCCACAGTCATATTCATATTTGTGCAACTGATCCAATATCTCAACGTTGAATTTTTCTGTTTCTGTTACGCTTCACATCCAGATCTAGGTCATCCAGATCAATCACATCTAACTGACTTTTACTTTTACTACTGTACTAGTTCATTTGCAATAATGATTCAACCTGAACCAGAAGAGTTTCTTGAAACGTTGGAGCAGAAAATGAATCAAGAATAACAACTTTTCCTTCTTTGCAACTTTAATACTGTACTTTTATCAGCAACAGTAATGCTCAAAAAGACATTAAGAGTTTAGCACTGCATCTCTGTGTGCGTTTCAGTCTAGTATCCAGTGTGTGTGCAACATACACGGTGACATCAGGAAACTCTCTAAGAGCTGCCAGACAAGACGATTTGTCTTGGTCTCCTAAAAGCTGAATGGCTTCACCGTTATTGTAATTCAATTAAAAGAGGCATATCAGAATTAAAATGCTCACAGTCTGATTTCCATACAGCGACTGTATGTCTTTAGTCTGTGTGCTAACGGACAGTCCTGAATACGTTGTTTTTAATTGTCAGTTGAATTTGTCTACTTGCCATAAAAATTCTTTGGTTGCCAGAGTATGTTTGTGAGACAGTTCGGCTGTCATGGTGCTCTAGATTTCTTATTGTCTGTATGTAAAGTGAAGACTGAGTTGTACTGTTACGCATTTCAAATACAGAAAATGCTCCATCCAGGTTGCCTCTGCTGTTCTTGTCTTTGGAGGACAACGCATTGGATTTGTGGCTCAGTTGAGTCAAATCAAACTGTCCTCTATTCAGTAATGAGAAAATAATCTTTCCTGTATTAAGTTATTAATAGATAGTTATCTTTATGTAATTTCACTTTTGTAAGTACCTGTTTAGTTGAAGTAGGCTCTCAAAAATATAAGATCATGATACTCCAGGTACTCCAGCTACTGTGCTCATTTGGTTTCTTTCTTGGATACATCTGTGGAAAAACATCTGAATGAAAGGTTATTATTCATTTTAATGCTTACTATGCCTGTAATGTATTACAGTAATAGTTACAGAAAACTGAACTAGGCTACTAAAGACAGAACTACATTAATCCATTTTCTGCACCTGCTGTATTCAGTATCTTATCGTGGGGACGCTTCAGCTTACCCCGGTTGCTGTGAGGTAAGAGGCGCAGGGTACAACATGGATAGGTCGCTAGTTTCTCGCACAGCCAACCCATACACAATTGAGATGAACAACTGTGCATTCACCCCTATGGTCAAATTAGCACCAATTACCCTAACATGCATGTTTTTGGACGATGGAAGGAAGGTGGAGTACATGCAAACCTCACAGGAAGACTCCACAAGTTTTGCAGTCAGATTTTTGTCCTTTTCGGTGGTGGTTTTTCCTTTTTTTTTCAACTGCGAACATTAAAAGTATAGAGCTACAAAGCTTTATCTGGAGGACATATTATACATTGTTCCTGAGTTAGTGACACACAGCATAGCCAAGTTATTGCTTTCAGTTTTCAGTGATACACATAACACCTGCTGTACAAATGTGAGCTAAGCAGTGCCCTTTTGAAGTCAGATCATTTGACCTAAATCGTCCAGTAAGGGACACCTTATGCCATGTCTGCATGGCTCTGGGTTACAATGAGGAAACAGTGCAGTGCGTGGCCTTTCCTTACTTTTGTGTCTCATTGCATTTCTTGAAATACTCGTGTTCAAAGGTTCAAAAGAAAGGGAGAAAAAAATCAATCCAACAAAGTTTTCAAAGGTTTTATGGCGTCTGATCTTTGCCTTCTCTGTCTGCAGGAAAGAGTACTTGATTCACGTCTCAGATCTAAAAGGAAACTCAGTTTAATATAATCACACAGAACAAAACATTCAGGAGGGAAGGGTGTAAATTCTAGTTTTTGGGAACAGATCAACTTCACTGAGGAGTATTTTAGAAAGAAGCATAGTGCTCCTCTTATGTTTCTCCCCAGTTTAATGACCCCCCCCCTAAAACTTTCATTTAATTAGCCACATTTAGTCATAAACATGCTATTGCGACAGAATCCTGTATTTAAATTTAGAACTACTTTGAAAACATGACTTTATTTGTTGTGCTTGTCCTGGCTGGCTTTATTTTCACTGAATCTCTCGCGCTTCCATGAGTGAACCATCAGTTGATGACTGGACATGGCATCATGTAGTGCAGTGTCATGTTGCCTATTTTGCATGTACTCTTGTTGTTTCCATGCTAGGAAGTGAGAAGGTAGTCGTTTTGCCCCCAGTGAACATGTTTGCTGCTGTAAAATCCCCCCCCCCAACCAAATTTGATTTAAATCATTTCTGATTACAAGCTCCATAGAGAAATGAAAGGAGACAATGGAAATCACAAACTGAATAATGAAAACTTCTGGTAGCTGACATATAATAGAGCAATAGAATAAGATGGATAGTAGGTGCTGTCAGTCTGGAACAGCATCTGGGGAGATCATAGCTGTGAAGAGAGAAGCAAAACAACTCACCATCATGCCCTCAATACTGTGCACGGGGGCACAGGTGCAGACAAAAGAGAAAATACATCAGATAGAAACAATGTCATTAGCAATGGTATTTTGTCCTTCAGGTCTTTCTGATCTTTTTTTTTACTCTAACATAACGCTGAACTCAAGCAAAAAATGTTTTAGATTAGACAAATTTGAACTGAACTTTTGGGAAAACACCTTCCGAGGTAGATATTTTTTGTCTGACTGCATTCATATGTGGACTAAAAACTGGATTTGCCACTTTGCGCTTGGTTTTAACATTAGAGTATGCCCTAATCTCCCCTTCATTTACAATGGTAGCCCTAGCCTAGATGTCACAGAAGCTCACCTTGCTAACAGGACGTTTTACTTGTTTGCACAACATGTACAGTTACTTGCTGACTGTACTGAGCAACAGAGGCATCAAAATGAGTTATACACTGCTACATAAAACAAGACTTTAAATACACAGAACCGAACACAAATGTTGCTGGCTTTGGACCAGGAGGTCAAACCACAAGTTAGTGGGACAACTTTTGGACCAGGTGGTTTAGGTTTATGCTGTTTACTCAAAAGATTCCTGGAAGTGCAGGAAGATATTGACAAGATCACCTGTCAGTCCTGTCAAAAAAAAAAGTTGCATGCATTTTTTTTGTGAGCAGAGGAGGAAAAACCTGATTTTTTTTTTTAAAATACCTGTGTTCGGTTGTACTTAGCCTTGGACTCTTGTTACACATGGACTGTTTAAGCTCCTTTCAAATAATCTTTTACATGCATTCTAACTTTACAGTTCACTTTCAGTCCTCTCATTACTGTTTTCAGCAGCAAGTACAAAAAAACTTACTGTCGCTTCCCACACCGCTAAAGAGAACACTGAACTAGTCTTGGATGGCTGAAATGGAAAAGTTGACTTTTTGGGATGTCAGAAATACATTATGAAAAATCGAGTCCCTATTGTTGATATTGTTTCTCCTGAGAAATCAAAAGATAGCATTTGAAATATGATAGAATGATAGAACATTTGTCCCATTTTCTTTGGTTGGTTTAATTTCTTACTTTGTGGCATATTTGTGGCAAACTTTGTGTAGCTAATATTCCTATAAGTTGTCTACATTACATCAGCCAGTCTTTTTATACGGGAAACTTTTTTCATAAATATACTTTCACTCCACAAAACACTATAATCTGGAAAAATATTTTAATGTTTTGTGATAAAAAGCATGCTGTCTTATTATTTGTTTACTCCACAGACACCTTCACTACATATTGGTTATTTGGACTTTACAGGGGGATAGAAAATGCACACACTAAATTCTAGGAAGTTCCTATACAGCTAAGCTTTACCCCTTCCCTGTGAATGGGAAAAATCTATTTTAGGATGACTAAAGTTATTCTTACATCTCTATTCTTAGATTGATAACTCATTCTACCAATTCCAATAGGAGGCCATACAATATCATCTTAAGATGATAAAGGATATCTATCCTATAATGAGTTCTGCAGAAAACACTCAACATTGACAAAAACAACTTTGTGTTTGGTGGCTCTGAGTTTGAAACTGTAGAACATCTGCTCTTTGCTTGTAACAAAATCCACTGTGGAATATAACATCATGATATTTGGGACTATAATGGATGATAAGAAAAAAGACAGGATGTAAAATATCTTGATTGTCATGACCAAACAATTTATTCACAGATGCAGATCCATGAAGGCCAGAAGCATGATTTCCCAACTTCCTGAATGAGTTAGGCAGTTCTGAGAAAACAGTGGAATGAAATGAAAGGTCAGCCTTGGTCAGTTTGTATATTTAGCCTGTTTTCATTTACATTTAGGCTGCTGTTACTGCAAAATAAGTCCTGCCAAGAGAAAGTGTTCTATCATAGTGACACTTTAGCCAAAACCAGCCACTGGTGTGAACACACTAGCATTTCAACATCATGTCCGACATGACTGCAGCCAATTTATACCCCTACTGTCTGCAGCAGTTCTCTTTGGTACATAAAGTTAGCCACAGGCAGCTCAAGATGCATCTGAACATCTATTGGTTTTTACTTAATCTGTCACCTGAGGTTTAATTGTGTTGCTGGTTGCTATATGCATATCATTTATAGCTGACAAGGCAGTAAAACATTGCATTTATACTGTCATCAACAATCACAGTTTTGCAATATCAGTTACTGTATAACTGGATTTATTTTCTCTGCTGCTGCTTTCTTATTGGTGCATATTCCTCTAATATATCAGAAGAAAGCAGCCAGGTAGACCAGGCTCTCAACAGCTCATTACCCATTATCAACTGAGCCCTTTTCTTATCAGCTATCAGTCAGCAAAGTCCCTCTCTTACTGCCAGGTGACCCGAAAGGAAACACCAACTCTTCCTGCTCGTGTTCTACTTGATAGCTGCAGGTGTGTGCTGGATGGAGAGGCGGGGCATGGGGGTGATACATTTGATAGATTTCACGATATTTTTTGTCACGAGTCGTGTAGGTGTGTGTGTTACTGTTTGTGTGCGTTAGTTTTTCTGTCAAAAAGAGTCAAGGCACATTGTTTTTTTAATCATTCATATTTATAATCCTATTTTTTCATCTTTATGTACAAACAGTTAATTGTCAAATTTCAACCTAAAAAATATAGTTTTCTTTGCATCACTTTTGTACAACTGTGAAGTTGTCAAAAACATCCACATGAATGTATTGATGTATTGAACCTGTTTGCAAATAATTGTTTATTAACTGATCCATTAGCTACAGAAATAGATAATCATTCATTTGCAGCTGTTTCTGTTCTGGCAAACATTATTACAACATTCAGCAGTTTTTAGACCCATTCAAGGTCTGCTAACTTGCTTACTCCTTTTCCACCAATGAAGTTCAAAGGCTCTTGACAATGAAAATCATCTGCACCAACACTTCGATGCTCAAGACCCCAAAATCCCTTGTGGCTGACAACTGCAGTTGGGCTGCAAATGTAGCATTAACAAGCGCCAACATTAGGATTAGGCCTTCTAACACTGCCATCCACAGGAAAACAGAGGGTTTACATAGTAGCTGGGTTTCCACTTCTGTTTTTGAATTACATTTAAAAGGTGTAAAACAAAGACAATGAAAACGAAGAAGAAAAAAAATCAGGCAATATTAGCCTGTTTCAAAGACAAAAACCTGATGTGCATTGGGGGAATGGAAACAACTTTGTGATTAGTGTCTTACTTGGCAAAGATAAAGATGACACGAGTCACCATCTGTTTCCAGTTGGAGCTTGCAAAAATACTCATGTGACTGACTGGATATTATATCGTAGATATTTCCAGAGATTGAAATAATTCCTGAAGAAGAGCTTTCAGGTATGGGTTCTCATATCTGGTTAGGACAACTATTTCTTCTATTGAATTACTCACAACTTAACTCACCACAGGAAGCTTATTCTCTGTCCTGCGGTGTGGGACTAACATCCGCGGTCCAGTTGAAATTGGCAAACTAGCCTGATTACCTCAGAGTTGTGATTATCAGAAACTCTGATCCAGTACAGGCTGTAGATTATTGTTTAACACTATCTTCACATGTTGTTGCACTTACATGGCTGTCTTTTTCACAAAATGTAGTGACACCTTTTTCACCAATGGAGTTTTGTGTACAGTATTTGTGTACAGTAGCATAGCAATTTGTTTTTATAAAAGTGTGACTTAACTAAACAGAAATCATGCGAGTTGTTTCCCATGTGGTGTTCACATCATTTTGTCTACCTTCTGTACATCCTATCCTGTGTTTTGGAGTCTTTTATTTTTGGGGGTTTCTCAGCTGCAGGTGGCTGTGCTGTCGCGTTACAGACCTAGTGAAAGTACACACTCAAGCTCACTGAGACACACACACACACTTTCTCTCTCTCTCGCCTTCCATGACATCTGAAAATTCCTGTGGATTAGATCTAATTCTTGTGACAGATGGACAAATGGTGGTGGTGTGTATATGCGTCTGTGTGTGTGCCCATGAGAGAGCAGCTGGGATCACAAGGTAAAACCTGTATCCAACAGGCTGCTGCATGGGACTGTCAGCAGACACCTGTTTGAATACCCCCCCTCCCCACAGACATTTGATATGTAAGAGGGGGGTGAGGCGGATGGTGGGGAGGTTGGAGTAAGACAGAGACAAATAGAGGAGGAAGGGGAGGATGGGAGAAAACAGCTGGATCAACTGAATGTTTCCGCTTTCTGTTTCCTGTCACAGATTCATCAGGACTGTTTCTAACAGAAAGCGAAGAGTTTTAACCTCAGTCCTCCTAAAGGTTGTGGGTGATACCTCTGATATGATGTGACTGCTTTATTTGATCGGATGTAAATGCTTTGGATTCAAAAAAGAAAGAAAGAAACATGGATATGATAAGGAGGCAACATTTTTTATTTAGGCCTGCAAAATAAAAAGTGCATGCTAGTTCCTTTAGGGCTTCCTGGTCCCCAAGGTGATTTATCTTTATGTAATGTACATGTAAATAAAATTTGACTTAAGCTAATTATATTTAGTTTTAAAGTGAGTGGAACATTTGCCAGTTGTTTCATATCCAGAATACCCACTATGGTCAAATTGATCTCACATAAATTCATGAAATGAGCCACAGCCAAACTAAAACTGCATTAGTGGAGTGTAATGTGTTGAAATCATACCTAACAAATGGCAAACACTTCTTAGACTAAATATACCGGGGCATAAAATAGTGGATGAATTTTTTAAACGATAACTTTAATTTAACTAGTACCTTATCCAAAGTGTTTTACAAGTGAGAGACACATTGGTGACAATATCAGGTTCGGTATCTTGCCCACAGACACTTCAACATGTGAAGTAGATAAATTGGGAATCATACAGCCGACCTACCAATTGTAAGATGGCAACCCTACCTCCAGAGCTATAGCCACCCAGTCTTAAAGATCATGGCCCTTTGCACCTGCTGCAGCTCAAATTATGGTGTAATCTGCCAATTGGTATTTACCAAAAGGCACATCAGTAAATTTGTGCCCGACAGGCATGAATACTGTGGTCTTTGAAACAGGCTCTGTTGCACATGTATTTCTGATAGTTTCCCTTCCAGAACGTTGAATTCTAAGAAGAGAAAATTTAAATGAATAATCGTATTTATTTACAAAACTTTGCGCCTCACAATTCTCAGCTGTTTGCGTCCTTTACCTCTTAATTTTTGCGTGACATGGCTTGGTTGTTGTTGTGGTTGTTGTTGGTTGCTATAACCTTGCCCTTGTAAGAAGTTGATGGGAAACACGGGTAAGACAGATTCAAGAGGAAACTGAGGCAGCCAACTGACCACAGAGAAAAACAGTGTCAAAGCCTCAGTCAGACAACAGGTGAGCGGTTACGCTCTCAGGCACGTCTCATTGATATTCTAACCTATTGCACTTTCCCAGAGAGATGACTCCCTTGTGGAAACATTACTGCCTTGCAGCTCCCCCCTCCTTGGGGCTTTGATCCTCTCAATGGGAAGCAGATTGCAGGCAAAGCTGGACATCAGTTAATACAACCCCTGTGACTCAGAGGAGAAAATTGAGCAAGTATCTGTTTATGCCTGGGTGGGTGTATGGAGAGCAAATAACTAAAGTGCATCTTCCTATTCTCTGGTGCTTTATAGACCTATAGGTAATTTCATTTAAACTCTCTTTATCAGTTTTAGATCTCTTCCACCCTCAAAATGTGTCTTTCACGCTCCAAATAAAATCATTTTCAACAATGGTGGAGAGTAACTAAGGGTGTTTACACAAGTGCTGAGCTGATGTCCGTGACTCTGTACTGTGCAGCTTTTCTTCCCCTTTCAAGCAATTAGCCTGAAAGTGAAAACAGTGACACTGGGGAAGGGAGGTTCCCAGAGTCATACAGTACAATGGCTTCTTTCAGGAGGTGGCAGGTTAGAGCTCAGTTAAGCCTTGAACACACTGTGGCAAAATGAAGCCCTATCTGAATCCAACACCTCTGTTTTGGCTGACCTCTGGGTGTTTAAGGAAGCATGGGTCACTTCCCTCCCCCACCTTGAGGGATGACGGACAGTGGATGTGCGCTCACTGTGCTGGGCATCTCTGACATGTATATCTTGCTCCACAAGGTAGACAAAACTGTAGATGTAGATGAGTAGATGCAGATGAGTATAAAATTACTGCAGCTGATGAAACTGAGGTGTATATACTAATATGCTGTGTTTGATTTTCTCCAATCAAGCTGCTGTGCCTTTTGACCAAAAATCTCCACTTTGGTCTCATCTGTCCAGAGGACATTGTTCCAGAAGTCTTGTGGTTTGTTCAGAGGTAGCTTTGCGAGCCTAAGCTGTGCTGCCATGTTCTATTGGAGAAGAGAAGAGGCTTTCTCCTGCAAACCCTTCCAAACAAGTCATACTTATTAACATGCTAACTGAGGCCTGTAGAGTCTGAGATGTAGCTTTTGTTTTTTTTGCAGTTTCTCTAGGCATTGCACAGTTTGGTGTTGGCTGGAACATCCACTCCTGAGAAGATTTACAACAATCTTGAATGTTTTTAACTTTTGAGTAATTTTTCCATGAAAATGATAGACTTCAAATAGTTTGGAAATGGTCTTGGGTAGCAACAATCACTTCTCTAAGATCATTGCCAATGCCTTTCCTTTTTGACATTGTCTTAACAGACACCCAAATACTCCAGACCAGCAAACCAAGTCATTTTAATGCGGAACAAAATAGAAGGCTATTGTAGTAGAGCTCATGAAGTGAAAATAATGTTAATTGTTAAATCTTCACAAACATGCACCATGGAATTATTTATAGTCAGTGCATTGCTTATCGCTGAAGAAGAATAACTGGCAGTTTTCATCTATCGCTGTCCTCCATGTATCAGAAATTGACAGTCAATAGAGGTACCAGGTGCATTGAAAACTGATGCGACGGGACTCTTGATCAAGCGACCATATGGGACAAGTTGGGAATGAAAATGTGTTGCCAAATCAATAGTTGTAGCAAATGTAGCAAATTGTTGACTGTGAACCAATGTAGCAATTAAATGTTCTGTCATGAGAGTGGGTTGATTAATAACATTGTAGTGGAGTCAGGAAAGTTGCACATAGTTTTGTCAAACAATTTGTCAGAAATAACAAATACTTTATGATACATTACATCTCATTGGCTGTCTGAGCTTGGCAAGGTAGAACCTCAACTTTCCGATGGCCATCAAGTCTATAGTGTGCAGGATTGAATAGAATACCTAGTTGCCACTTTATGCAACACAGCACATGTCAGGATAATAATACACACCTCTTTTGGTTGATACAAAATCTGAGCTACTGCACTGCAGACAGTGAACACTCGCAATGAATTCAATGCACAGACTGTGATGCCTGCCTTTCAATTGCTTTGATATGTCTAAGGATTTTCTTTCTTTCAGTAGAAATGCTCTGTGATAATGATTGCATACTGGCTTTGGGTTGTCAACTAATCCCTGGTCATCTGACTCAAATGCAAAAAAAATTCTCAATCTCTGTGTGTTTTGTTTGTACTTGTCTTGCCGCTGCCATTTTACATACTGTTTTTCCATATCCCTTGTAACTACAGCATCCAAGGTACCTTTGTTGATTGTGTTATCATTGAAAAACAGTCCATAGTTCATTGACCAGGAATATTTTTTCACATCTCTGTCATAAAGTAAAGCAAAACTTTAACACGTTAAGAAAAATATGAAAGTAAGGTTTTAAAAAAAAGATTTACATATAAGATGGAAGAAAACAATTTTCACCTCTTCTCATGAAATGATTGTGACAACGTGATTTATTCTTGAAAGATCAGATATTACTGATGCATATAAATAGGAATAAAAAGAGGAATGTATCTGACATAAGAAATGATATATATATAATATATATGTATTATATATAGATATAGTACACCTACAGAGCCATTGTTCACAGCTGGTATACTAAATCAAAATTTGAATGATGATGAATTAGCTTTGATTAGAATAATAGTATTGAACAAATACTGCCATACTTCCTGTAAATGTGTGTCTTGGATTTTTAAATTCAAGGCCTTAATCTAAAAAAGAACAAAAAATCTCTCTGTGCTCTCCTGTTGTCTTTTCAAGTTGTTTGATCACCTGTTGATTCAATGCTGAAGCCTAATCTAAGTTTCCGCATCTCTGAGTAATGAGGACTTATTCTCTTAACAGTCACATTTAGCTTTACACCTTTACAAGTCTCTCTGAATGAAGAAAACACAAGACTTTGCATTACTGTATTCTGAATAATTAAAGAAGAGATTAAGATTTTTTCTTTCAGAATATACTCCACATCTTTAGCTCTCCCTTAGAGTCACTCACGAAGAGCCTTTGTGTTTTAAATCAGGAAGGATAAAAGAGCATGTTAGGCTTCAGATCCTTGCTTAAGGGTTTTAGGAATGAAGGGATCTGTTGCCTTTGGTGCTGATAATCGGCAGCTTCTCTCGTTTCCCTTCAGCACAAAAACCTTCTCTGTCGGCCTTCTTATTCTCAGAGGGAGAGTTTTCAACTCCCTGGGGCGAGACTGAGCCACCTGTAAGCCTGGATTTATACTCGGAAAAGAGGAAGCGGCTATGGTCTTTTCAGCTTTACCAGTGTCGGCCACTTTTTACGTGTTTTTCAGTAGTTCTTCCTGTTCTAGTTTTTTTTTCAGCAATGAATCAGAAATTTTTTTTTTAATCTATTATCTGCTTAGATCTCACAAGACAAAACGTTTATTTCTAAATCTATGATTCTCTTGTTTACTTTGAATTGCATCTGTTAGGTTTTGGAAAATAATTAGATTTCATGGTTTACACACCTACAAAAAACTAAATCTGTCCTAATCTAAATCTAACCAAAAACAGCTCATATGTTTGAGTGATAAGGCCGGAAAAGAAATGTGTTCTTAAAAGTTCATATGATACTTAGTTTAATCTAATCCTATAGTTATTTATTATCATGCAGGGAGGAGGAAAAAATAGAGGATGTGAGGAAATGAAGTTCAGGAAGGACAAGCGAAACCAAATTTTTTTTTTGTCAGGAGATGATAGGTCTCCATGTAATGCACAAAAAAACAGACATGAGTGGGACAGTGAATATCACTGTTTTTGTGAGGTTAAAGCATATTCATGTAATCAAATCATTCCCGAGGTAAGCAAATGGCAAATTAGCAATAAAAAGAGAAAGTCTCAGTGATGCTGAGAAAGTTGAGAAGATGCTGTACAGCACTCTGCACAAATATGTCTTTGTGGCACGTTTGTTCATGTGCCTTACCATGATCGATTTCTAGTCCTGAGCAGTTTTTGGCTAAACCCAATCTGGAAGCAACAAAGTTTCGTCATAATGCACTGTGTATACATGTAAAATGGCCAGCAAATGACAGCAAAATGGCATCCATGAGAGTGACACTTGCATCTTAGAAATAATTAATTTTAGCATTAGTTAGAGTTAGCAGAGCAAAGACTCTTATTAGCTCCATTAGCTCCAGGAGCTAGTGGTTTCGACAGCGAGCAAGCTTCCAGTCAGCTTCTGGCCAGGCCAAGATTTTCTTGGCTCTGCTAGCTCCCAGACGAGCCCAGCACACCAGTGAGCGAGCTTCCGCTTAGTGGCTCACCCGAGACTTCCCTCGGCTAACTTCCAGCTCAGTACACAGGGTACTAGAGGCTTCCACAGTTGCTCAAATTAAAACCCTATATATTCCTCGAAGAGGGTAAAAAAGAAAAAACAGCTGAAGATGGCTGGAAGATGCAGATAACACAGTGTTTGAAGACTGCACAGTGAGACAATATCTAGTTTTAGTTCCTAATATCTTTTGACAGCCACCATGTACAAAAGTTAGACTTTTCCATCTTCAAAATTCAAATCAAACTTCAACTGACTGGACAGAAATTTGACTAGACTCTAAAATTTGTTGGTGGTAATCAGGCTGAGGCTTAAATGGTCCATTGTGTGCCCAGATTTGATTCTTGATCAAATGCTTTAGTTAGCATAGACTATTCTTCAAGCATAGCCAATCCGTGTAATTATAATGTGCTTCAGCTTCTATGTCTGAAAGGCAAACTAAATTTTGTATAAAAATGCTGTTGTACCAGCTGCTCATAAACTGTGCTGGCAAGAACTAATGAAAATTTGGTATTTATCTGGTCTTTGTCTCTCCTCTGTCAGTCCATCCAATTTGGTCCTCAGCTTTCACGATTCTGATCACCCTCAGTCCTTTTCCTTTCAACCTATTCCCCTAAAAACTTGGGGACAAGATGTGTGTGGAGGATCAGAGTAACGGAGAGCTGGTGACAGACAGTCAGATGGAGGTTTAAGATGTCAGACAGAAAGCTACACAGACCAGCAGACAGTCAGACGGTTGGGATGGCAGACAGGCTGGCGGTGGGTATCTCTCCGTTAACAAGGCCTGACAGCTTCCATGCAGGCTCATCGACAGAGAAAGGAAAGGATGGGGTCAGATTCAAAGTGTTTGATGTTGGGGTGGCGCTTGTGTTTGAAGCCACTGCTCATTTTGCCTCTGTTTGCTTTTTTTAAGCTCTGTTGCGTCAGTCAGCCCGCTCTGCTCAGCACAGAGGGGACAGGCAGACCCTTACAGTAACTCTAGGTGACAGTCAAAAACAAACCACCTGGTATCTGCCCGCCATCCCGGCTAGTTGATACTTACCACTTATCAGAACTGTTAGATTACCCAATATACTTGTTTTTCTGGTGCATATAAGAGTTTAATTCTTTATTGAGCAGCCGGAAGAGTCCAACTTTTCTTCTTTTTTTTTTTGGCTTAAGCCAGGAAATCCTGGGTTGGCGTGCTGGCCTGGACGCCGTATCCATTGTCTGGCCACTCGCTCACTGCTCCCATTGATGCTCTTCATCCAGCTGTAAAATCTGGTTTGGTGGGGAAGTGTGTGTATGTATGTATGTGTGTGGTGGGGGAGCGGGAGGGTGGGTTGAGATGGTGTGGATGTTACAGGGAGGCTGCAATTCACTCTGAAAACAAGATGTTACCCTGCCCCTGAGTGGGTAAGAGTGAAGAGGCATCAGCATTGGAGGGATAAAAAACATGCCATGTTTCCTTCCTGTGTGCCTCCAGTGCGCTGTATGCTCTGTCTCCCTCCCTGTCGCTCCACAGGTCCCAGCTATAGGTTTTCATGGTGCATTTCCCCTCTTCCACTCTGGATGTTCTATAGCATTTAACAAGAGGGATAGATTAACATAACGGCCTCCGCAGGAACCCCGTCAGCATTAAAACACACTTCCTCTGGAAGTGGTTTTCTGCATAATCTGTTCCTCCTACCATGAGCTTCACCCCCTCAGTCTCTGACAGTAACAGCAGCACCCCTCCGTAAATCTCTCTTTCACACTGTCTCTCTTTCTCCCTCAGCCTTAAGGCCATGCGACATCTAAAACTAAAATGCATCTAAAGACATATCCTCTCTTTGGCAAATCCATCACAAACTAAAAGTGAGGACATCTTAAGTGTAGCTAACAGTTCTTTCCTGGACAGGAAAATGGTTTTCATTTACAAATACATCAAGCTGAGATTGTTGAAATTATAAAAAGAAGGATAGTAAGTTTTGTTAATCTTTTCCCTTTACAGTAAGCTTTACTAGCCTGTTTTTGAACAAACATTGACCATTTTTCCATGTTCCCAGATTTCCTCACATGACCGTTTTAGTTTTTAATGAGTAACACACATAGAAAAATCAGATCTTATGATAGATTAATTTATGTACCTGACTGTGGTGGCAGCTTAAAATTACTGACAAAGATACATTTCCTTCAGTTTCTGAATGAAGTTTAATGAAACTAAGTTTTTTATTGTAAGTTATTGTTGATTACTTTTTAAAAACTCAGTCTGAGTTGCCCTTTTCACTGAAATGGATATTAATAATAATTACCTCAAACAACATAGATTTAACTACAATTTTAACAGATTTATTCAAATTAGGAATCGCTTGAAAGTCTTCTTTTAGCTGGTCAGGGCTGAAAAGTACTGGCACCTGTAAGTATGGATGGCTGTAGCTCAGGAGGAAGAGCAGTTATCTGCCACTCGTAAGGTTTGCGGTTCAATGTCCAGCTTCCCTGGGCTACATCTTGATTTACATTGTCCAAGTGTTCTTGAGCAATATACTGCGGGACAGAGATAAAAACTCTGTGCTGCCTTTTGTTCTATATTGATTAAAGTTTATTCCATTAATAAAGAACAAAATCATTAAGATGGTTAATCTTGAAATCAGAAATTATTGTCTCTTGATCTTAAAGCAGCAAAGATTGTTGTCTTGTGAGTTGATGATTTTGTTACCACATAAAAACATTGTAAAAGGGTTTCTTTTTTTTGGTTAACAGACATGATGAATGCCATGCCAGTATGCATAGATGGCATCTTGACAACTGTAGCAGCTGATTTAAGCTGAAAATCTCAAATGGACAATGGGGACTGCCTGATGTCTTTAGCAGTTACATCTGCTTTTAGGTTTTATTTGAGCAGCTGCTGCATGAGGCAGAAAAATGAGAGCCAGTTCACCTCACATCTTTGTTACTATAAGAAAATAGTGTTTGCTCAAATAATTAATGTACGGTTATGGATCACAATCATGGCAAAAACTACACATAATCAAAGCAAACACTAGTTTGAGTTATTCATTCATTTATCTTGCTTCTGGCAAACAAAAAGTCAGTTTCTTAGGAAGTGATAGATTAATGTGTTATTAGAAGAAAGCAAGCTTTCTTATCTTGAAGTAACATAATTTCTGATCTTGAGGTGACATCGTTAGAATAAATAATTGCTGGTACTTTCTTGGCTTCCAGAAATTGGTTCAAACCAGTTCATCTCCAGCTCCAGCACCTCCAACAACAATAATAACATATTGCTTACACACATATTGCTAATCTCTCAGTTTCAATAATATATTGACATCATATACACCAGTCAGATATACAGTCCAAAGGTATAACTACATTTTGCTGATATGTACTGTATGCACTTCCACTTAAGGAACTTTAGCTGAATTGGAGCATTCTTTCCAGAGTTGTATTGGTGTATCTACTTCAGGACTACTTAGGGATCTGACTATCTCTTGTAGCTTAGAATTGTACAAAGCAACTTCTTAATACCAGCGTGCTTATTTTGGCAGTTAAAAGACTTAATGATTTTTTTTTTTTTACAGGAAAGTGAGGTCGATGAGAAAAGTGATTTTTAAATACTTCTCTCTTCATTTTGGTGTTGGATTTGTTGTCTGGCAAGTATGAAGCCTTAATACTAATTTAACAGTAACCCCCCCCAAAAAAAACAACAAAAAAAACAAACAAACAAAAACCTTTAAGAAGTAAGCTCATCTTTTGCTTCAGGATATTTGAGGTAAATCAGGGATTTTCAAAATTTCAGCTCTGCCAAATTCCACACAAAACCCATCCGGAGGGTAACATGACAGACTCTTCCGATGAGGAGAAAAAAATTAAACATGACTTGTTTTCCTCACAGTCATCCATATTCTCACGTTCCCACATCCGGATCAGGAAGCAGCTCTGAGCACGAGAAACAGGTGGATCCACAGCACGGTCAGCTAGGGGCTTTCATACAGTTGGAGGCACAATTATGGTAGAAAAGAGGGCACGTTGCCATTTTTACTCTCCGACTATAAGTTCAAACTGATTTCACTGGAATATCTGAAATGAGCTTAACCTTAACAGCAACTGTGCTGGTGGTAAAACAACTTACTCGTTGTGGTGGACAAATAGGTTCCCTGCTCAGTTTAGGAAGAAGAGATCAGCTTTCAGGGGCAGGAGTGGATGGTGGCAGCACAGACTGAAAGCAAAGCTTCCCCACACAGAGACCCTGGTTTTCATTCTTCAGTGTAATACTTTAGTTTTTAGGGGTTTAATTTTGTTTGTTTGGTTTTAATCAAACAAGCACTTGGTTAAGTAAAACAAAAAACTTTGGACTATATGAAATATATAGTTTTGGCAGACTGCTGTTCCTTGTAAAATGACAGCTAAACTTTATCTATGCTCTCATCTGAGTAATTAATCTCAGTGGTGTTTATCATCGCCTTCTAAACACACAACAGTTGACCGTTCCGTGGTCCAGGACAGTGTTTGAAAGTTGTGCCGCTTCCAACTATTTTTGTGAGACTAAATTCTTGATTGAACTGCTCTGTTCTACTCTGCTGTTCTTTTCTCTTCTCACTTTTTCATTGGTTGCCAGATTGAGAACAACTTTGTGTGTCTTTTGCAAGTATTGTCCCTGTGAAGCTGGCAGCGAGAACCAAATATTGGTTTATCGTTTCACAGTAAGCACCTGTAAATGCTTACTTACCACAGTAAGTAAATACATTAATAGTTTATAGAAAAAAGGATATAGCTGACATTAAAAACAAGTCAATCAGCAGGTAACGCTAACATTTGTTGGCTAGCACAGCTATAAAACTTATGTTAAAGTAAATGCGTAAAATTAATGTTAGCTATCCGTAGTAAAATAAGAGCATCAACTGACATCTCCAGTGATTGAGTTATCAAAGCTATGTATGCAGGAAGTGCTCTCTACATTGGTGACAGACACACATTTTGTAAAAGGAAGTTATTTTAGCTGAGTAAACCTCACTTTTTTCATGTACACTGAGGAATGGAAGACAGCTTATGTTTTTCAGAATATTTATGGTTTCCTGCAGTTGCAGTGTGAAAATTCTCAGTCGTTGTCCGTTTATCTCACTCAAGATATAAATCTTAAAGTATTTGAACAGGTCAAAGCGAAAATGTAGTGTACAACTGACAGCATATGGTCAGCACTCTTACAATTACTGTTCTAATTGAATTACTCAGTCATTATTTAACAGCATTCTTATAATTTTTAGGGGAGAGAAAAAGAGCTAAACAAATTAGGAAAAAGATTAGTATTTGATATAGCTTATTATGGCCTACACAAAGGATATGACTCAAACTTTAAAAAAAATAGTTTAAAGATTCTTAAGCAGGAGCCTTTATATATTCAGCATGAACATCTAAGCTCAGATCAGAACACTCTGTACAGAGCATCACAAACGAAATTTAAATAATGAAATATTGTGCAGCCCTGTGATGGACTGGCGACCTGTCCAGGATGTACCCCGCCTCTCACCCGATGACCGCTGGGATAGGCTCCAGCCTCCCGCGACGGGCATAGAAAATGGATGGATGGATGGAAAATATAACGCAGTATTATTCATTGAAGTATCCAGAATTGTATGAGAATGAAGAGCTTTGCCTTGAACAGACATTAAGTAAGTGGTTGTTTGTAGTGCCAAAATCACGTCTTCACACTCTCGACTATAAAACTAAAGATGGGACTTTAACAGTCCCTTGTCTCTGTTCTCATAGTTATACCCCAGAAAATGATTTCAGAGTTTTTCCTTCGATAATCAATACAAATATTCGAACAGAGAAAAGCTGCAAAATAAAGCAAAATCTAATTTGTCTGCAGACCCCAAAATCGCTGATCTGCTGTGAGACCAAGAAAGGACACAAAACGTGCGTGTGTCTGTGGGTTAAGAGTGGTCACAGTGTGAGTTTGCAACTGACTCCTCATACAGAAATGTTTTCTTTCAGTGTGTGCGTCAGTGCTTGTCAGTGGTGAGCAGAGATAAGATAAAAATGAATAAATGAATAAATAAATTTGTGCTGTTACATTACAAATGGGTTCATAATTCACGTGCATGGACGTGTGATATATGCCCACTTATTCATGAAATGTTTACACCAAATTCTAGTGTCCGCAAGATTTCAGCACTGCTACCATTGTTGTTGTTTTTACGAAAGATGAGGATTCTATGTGACCTTTAAGTATTAACAGCAACACAGCTAGCTTGGCACCTTCACTGAGATTAAAACAAATATGTGGTGCATGTTCCTACCATCAATGAAAATTAAATTAAAATCTAATTAATATAAGAGCAATATAAAACTGGTGTACAGTCTCCAAGTGTTCACAATAACATTCAATAAAGAACAGTACTCACACACACAAACACACACACACTTGTGTGGTGGAAACATGGCAAAGCGAGCCAGGACTTGAGAGGAAACAGACTTGAGAAGGAGTTTTTTTCTTCAAATTTTCAGATCAAGTTTCAGCCTCTCAGCCCACAGCACCGGATAGATTTGATTGCAGCAACAACCTCAGGCCAAATCTAATTAGCACATTATTCACAGCAGGATGTCAGCCTCTCGTTTCAGTATGAGCCATGACATCTATACTGTTTCATGGTCATCAGCAGGAAGATGATGGTTTCTGGGCATCTTACCTCAGAATGTTTGTGTTGTCACAGACGCCTTTGGTGTCAGTGATGAAAGAAGGAAATGCACATGAATGATATCAAAACATGTTCGGTTTGATGTGAACTCGAAAATTAAGGTAATTACTAAACGAAAGCAGCATGGTGTGAAGTTTGATGTGTGTGAGGTACACGAAAAAACAGCACATTGTAACCAAATTAGCTGATGAAGGTTTGGGAGGAGGTTCCCTTTTATTTTTTTTTACCTCCACCAGATTTATATGGATTCAAACAGTGAAATGCACAGAACAGGAGTTATAGCCATGAAATATTAGTCATTACCTCCACAGGCATGGTCAGTCTGAGACTATAGGTATAAAGAAAGAATAATTGATTGATGCCACATTTTCAAATTTCACCAAAAGAGTGTTGGACGTAATTCTTCACTCCATGAAATTTTAAGGATATTTCTATGAATGCTTGTTTTTCTTAAAACACCCACGATCCTTTGCATGTGTCGCTGCACACTGAAGGTGGATCGAGGTCAGAACAATATGGATTTAAATACAGCTAAGTTTGTGTAATGTCACGCTTTGAGTTTTGTGTTTGTCTCGTTTTGTTTTCAGGTTTTAGGTTAATTTCTTGTCATGTTTTTTCCTCTGTCACGTTAGGTTCACTAAAGTCACCCGTTTTTGTTTCACAGTTGCACCCCATCACCAATCACCTCCCCACAGTATTAAGTTTCCAGGTTTCCCGTAGCTCATGGCAGAATCCTCACCTCTCTCGATGCATCAGATTCACGTTTCCCAGGTTTTGGTCAGGTTTTGCCTATATTTTCCACAGTCATAGTCTTGCCTTGTTTATTTTTTCCACAGTTAAGAGATTTTTTGTATCTGGCTCAGTCGCGCTTTATGTTCTCGTTTTGTTAAATAAATCTAGTTTTGCTTTAAGTTCTGCATCTGGGTCCTCCCTTCCACACCACGCTCTGACAGTTTGTTTTCTTTGTCTTTGTTGCCACTATAAAGTTGTTAACATTCTAATGAATTCCATTGAAGGGGATTACAAGCAAAGCAAAGTATGAATTGCTTCTAAGGAGCAGCTAACTGCATCTATTTAACACTAATGTTTACTTTTCAGCTGTTGTGAGTGAGTCTCCTTCTTTAGAGGACAGGCCTCTGCTTCAACGCTCCAGAATTGAGAGTGATGGCTGTTAATGACAGCACGATTGTGCAGCTGTAGGAGTATCAAAATCTATCTGCATCGTGTATGAACATGGCAACTGAAAAAAAAAAAAACTTGCTGAACATATAACCAGATTTTTTATATTAACAAGTTTTTAAGTTGTTTCAAATTTAAAGATTCATTATTTAGTCCAGGTAAATGCATTGTTTATGATGGTAAACTAAACTTTTGTTATTGGCCTACAGTACATAAAATGTACAATAATGCTTTAACATCTCTATTTGTGCAGCAACATGATGATAAGACCAGAGCATGCATGCCAGTTTGTCACAGGGGCTTTAAAAATACTGGCACTGCTCGGTGACAGTCGCAGCAGTGATTGCTGACCATCTTAAAGTATCTTCACTTTGTCATTACACAGATGCAAAGAAAGAGGAAGCTTCTGTCACAAAGCTGTGTCAAGGCCTCACCTTTTGTACTACAGGCTGTAAGTTTCCAATTGGGGCTTAGACTTAACTCACTGAGCACAGTGGTATGGCTTTGCTGCTTGACTTGGCCATATCATGACAGAGGGGCTGGTAGGAACTGGAAGCTGCATCACAGAAGTGAAAAATTCTAGGGATTTGTGAGGGATTTGTTTTTGTTCATTGTTCATTCACAGCCCCGTGGCTTGACTTAATTGCTTGAGTTAAACTTTGTTGTCAGCTGCTCATCACTTCCTCTCAGCGATTACTGGACCACCCAGAGATATTAGATAAGTTGAACTGTAGGCTGGGTTATCCAATTTCTCATTTAAGTTAGGCTGTGAATGAGAGACTTACAGACAAGTGAGAAAGTGAACATTGTTTTCCTGAGCGAGACACAAAATCATATCAATACCTTGTATCTAAATCACGTGTCTTTAATCTTTCAGAGTGATTTTAAGGTGTTTTCACAACTAAAAGCACACCTGATGGTTTTGTTAGATTACACAAATTTGTTCCAGTTAGAATTGGTTTCACACTGAACTTTAAGCAAACATTCTTAAAAATAAAAATAAAATCAACATCCCGTTCTCATCACTCAAAACTTGAAATTTTTCAGTTTTAATGACTTTGAGAGAAGCTGCTGAGGTGAGCAGGAGTCTACCGCAGCTCATTTGACCTCTTTTACAGTTTTAACAGTTGCCTGTAGCTACTTTCTGCAATTGGTCCAAAAAGTTCAAACCATCAAAAATATATATTTTCATGCCAGAAATGAACAAAATATGATTCAGTTTCATCTGGAATGACACCACATCTTTTCGTCTGACCAATGTTTGGCTGTTTGCTCCAGACAATGGTCTGGCCTCAACTGAAAAGTCGGAAATCCCAAAACAAATGAGATGTGTGAAAGCAGTCTCAGGAGTGCTTTTGGTACAAATTAAATGAATTTGTAATTGTAATTTTTGTCAGGAATTCTGTTTGTTATACATTAATCATTGAATAATTGCTTTTATGTAATTTTTTAGTGTTACAAGTTGTGTCTGTCAAAGGGTTTTAAATGTGCCCCAAACAACGAGCTCTCAACAAGGCAGACTATTTTGCAAATAGTACTCTCAAAGAGAAAATAAAGTTGAATCTGTCCAAAAGCAGGTGTCTCCTGACATGTAAATCCTTTTCAGCAGATTTTAGCTTATATAGACATGTGACTTCGACTCTCAGACTGAGGTTAAAGGTCAAAGTTGAGCTGCCTTTGCATGACCGGAATGACCTCAACATCTATGGAGCTCAGACTTTAATCTTTACTCCTGCATGAAAGGGTTACATAGGGAGGACCAACATGTTTAATAGATTGTCTGGCTATACAAAAAAATCCAGAAATTTATGATAAGGTTGAGCTGATAGGAAGAGTCGGGTAGATGAACAGCTGGAGCATATGAATCAAAGTTTCTTTCTAAAAACAAGAATCTTAATACTGATAGCAGCACAACAAATGAATCAGATTATCAAATGATCTCGATAATAAGTAAATAATAATAATTAAATTTATATTTCTAATACCATAATGAGGAAATGTATAACTGCAGGATCCTGACTTGTTGCCCCCTGATTTTATAACTTTATATCTCATTCCTCAGTACTTTCACTATTGTTATATACTGTACTAAAATTGGCCCTTGTTATAAAATATCACACTGTAAATCTGGAGTCATTCAGCTGCAAGCTGCAGGCTGTAATCTAAAGGCTCTGATGTACCAAACTGATGTGAAGAACAAACAACAATAAAAGCTCATTCTGCTGGCCAGATTATGTCGCTGTGTCTCAGATAAAAAGTAGCACTTGAACTCATTGCAAAGACCATGTCCAACTGACAACTACGCCTGTTCAAGGGGACTTTAGTGCAGAATGGGGTGGTAGGATGTACTTTAGTTTCAGTGGCAGAAACTGGAAGACGCATTGATTAAAATCAAATAAAAAATCAAATAAAAAGAATCAGAGTGATTTATCTCAGCACACTCAACACTAATTCAAACTGCTGAACTGGCAGAATGCAGATGGTGTGAGACCCCAGAAAAACGGTTTTCCCAACCTTAACCAAAGCACTTTTGTTGTCTATAACCTAAATCTAGATGTGAACCTCAATCTCAGGTCTCATGTGTCAAGTACTTTGTACACCTTCCACCAACTCTGACCACCTCCTGCTGACTAATGCATTCTGCAGATGTGAAAATGTTCAGTCAAAGAAAAAAAAAGACTATATTAGATAAATTCAAACTCCAACACATATTCTGAGTAAGTGTTCTTCCTCCTGTGCACAGTGCCAAACTAGCTGTGTAAGACTGGATTGACAGGCTTGGGCAGCATGAGAATTCCAAATACATTTGTGATTAAGGTTTAAGGCCATTTTCTTTTCACAGCTTTTCCAAGATTCATGCTGTCCCTCCGTATATTTCAGCTGTTTACATGTTTAAGAGCAAAAACAGATAGACAAAAGGTAAAATGTATGTGAACATGTCTGCAACCTGTTGTAAAAAAAACTCAGACTCAGGACCCCTCACCTCTGTGCTATTCTGGGCCGCTGGGGACAGGAGACCTTTGTCTATGTCAAAGGTCAAACACACCAAGCTCACCTTTCTTTGCCTGACAGGGACAACAGGCTCTGCAGCTTCATTAACTGAGGCTTGTTAGAACCAATACAAGCAGATAAGCAATATAAGTAAGAGATTCACCTGGCTTTTGTTTTCACACTGTAATCAATGCACATATTCATGCACACTTGCATATTACATACCTTCGTACTTTAGATCTATGGTTTTGCTCTCTTCAGCATCCTGTCTCTGCTATGGTATGGGCAGGGTTATGACAGATGCTCCATTATTGCATGTGTAAATAAGTAACTGCTTACAAATTAATCTCTCAAATCAGCTTGCTATCTTTAGGGATCACTAGGAATTATGATATCTGAAAGAGAGGAAAGCACACAGAGAGTGTTTATGGGTGGGGAAGCTGAGACCATGACAACTAAAATACTGCTCAGGGATTGCATGGCCTTAAACCTCCAACTTTTGCAACAGTTCTGTACTCTCACTGTTGTTTGAGATAGACCTCCCAGTTCCCACGTGTACACTTGGGCCTCAAAAATGGCTTCCAGGGACATGTGACCTCTAGGTTCAAAGGTCAAGGTTCAGACAGTTCACGCTCACCTTCCCCTCCCTGGTGTTGAGGACAAAGCTCACATTGAGTCCAGGCGCTGGAAGCTGCAGCACCCTTAAAGTGTCTTTCCAGGATTTAGTGAGTTTCTGTTGCGGCAAGAAAACAACTGGATATTTTATGACTGGAAAGAGAACCTCTGTTCATTCACTGGAATTTTACACAGTAGTCTTGAAAAATGCACACTAAAAGCATAAACAGAGCTCTTTTTAGGACTATTTTGTGGATACATTTATAACTTCTTCAACTAATAATAAAATGTATTGTCCACATGTGATGTGATTTAAAACATTACAGGGAGCCTGATATAGATGAGCGCTTTCCGGCTTCATTTCTCTTTGTGTTCAATCAGAGAAAGTAAAAACCCAGCGAAATGAATCCGAATAATAACAATACATAGGCCATCTATCGAAATGCCTCATACACTTTCTCCTTCCTTTACAATGCCTGCTTTCCACCAGCCCAATAACTGTAGAGGTCCTGCCCTGGTCCTGACTCACAGACCATCCACTCACAGTCTTCAAAACAACAGCTGGCATAAAGGAAGGGCTGGGAGATAAGGGAGGCCAGAAAGGAAGGAAAGGAAGGGAGTGTGAAGAAGTGAAGGGAGAGATAGATTGGAGAGGAGTGGTGGAAGGATGAAGAGGCAGTGGGTGATGGAGGGATGCATTAGGAAGGAATAAATGACAGTTTCTGTTGACCAGCTCCTCTATTTTATTTAAAGATTCTGCCCTTTTTAAGACCCAACTCATCTACCTCCACTCAGTTACCCCTTTCAAATAAAATCATCTAATAGTTGATCACTTAAGTTAAATGCCTTTTTGAGTTTTAATAGATCTTAGCATTACTGTTTCAAAAGTTAATGTCTCCATAAAAGCAGTCAAAGTCATGAAAAAGGGTTCTTGAACTTGTGGATCTACAGCCTTGCGTTATGTATATATGAACATATTACATGACAATATCAATGGTCAAAATGCAAAAATCTACCGAAGAGGTGATCATGACATTCACTGAACAGATTCATGCTCCCCTGAGGATGAACTCTTGTCATTTGGGCTTTTTTCTCTTCCGCATCACAATCAGACCAAACCATCAACTTTGCATCTAACAGGATTGCTGTGACATTTGCCGGGCTCGTTCCCATTCCTTGGGAGAGATAGACCATTTAGATTTTATTAACCTTCAAAATAAATTGAAGTTGTTTGTAGTAACATTGAAAAAAGCCATTTTTCTCAAATCAAAATGAGCAGTATGACCATGTCATTATTTCTAATCAAAACATTTTCAACATAGTACAGGTTCAGTGTTGCTCCTGGTCTATGACAGGCACACAAATACACTCAAACCAAACCGTCAGCCAGTCCAGTTTATCTTAAAGATGTTCTCAGCTGTTGTTGTTGGTTGTATAAATGCTTCATTGTTCCACAAGAGTTTTCCGCTTTTCTCCCTTCACCTCCCCTTTTAGTGCCCAAAAAAGGGAAAAATTGAAGTTGCTTGTATCCTCCACAGATCTATCCGCAGGTTAAGAAAAGATGGTCGGGAAACTTTTATAAGACTCAGGAAAAGAAAACAGCACTGCATTGAGAATCCAACCACACTAGGTTTTGATGTGGGTCTGCAGTTGTGAAACTACAAAAGCTCAATGAATATTCTACTTTGTCTCATGCAATTTTACCACACTGTTATAATGAGTCGTATTAGTAAGATAAGGTATGAAATATTAAATAAATATTTATCAATAAGGTTTTTAACTTAAAAAATAAAGAAAAAGACACAAAAGTGAAAGATATATCTGCTTCAGTCTGCTCACATTCTGGACTTTCGTATTTTTCGTATTCGTCTTTGTATTTTTGACTATAATCGAACATCGGTTTGGAAGTTTCGATTTCAAGGAATCGTGGGATGGAATTATCTAATTTCTTTTGTAAAGGATAGTCCTATATTTCCTGTGCTAAAGAAGATAATACAAGAAGCGCTAAAGCCTATTTGAACAGACCTCTAGTTTCCAGTTTCGACTTCGACTGAGTTGCAACCACTAGAAATGTAAACTATACTGCCACCTTCTTGTGACACTCTGAATTCTAGTTTATTCACTTTAAACCAGTGAACAGAAAAAGGCCACATTTACAGTTATTTTTGGGACTTTTCAAAAGATTGGTTAAGATTCAGAACCCGGCAAATATGTGGGCACAGCAGCTCATACAAAGACAACAGAGATCATTGTGTCCCTGTTCTTCAGAAACATATTCATTCTCAAAGTTGTTCCACCAACTAGTGGTTTGATCAGGACCAAAACCAGGGACAGGGGTTCTGTGTAGGATTATGTAGCAATGACCTCCACATTTCATTTTCAAGAATCTGCTCTTCATTATAGTCCAAAAAACTCATGTTGACAGGATTAGCACAGGGGCTAGATCGCTGATATCTCACTGATGAATTGGCACACAATCTGATGTGGCAAGCCCAAAACAAAATCCCTGCTAACCTGTCCACATGGCACAACTGTAACCAGAGTCTGTAAACATCTTCAAAGTCAAAGCTTGGGCACAAAAATGGCACAAACAACATTGTGGGTAAAAGTCATTAATTAGTTTGTATGTTGTAATATGTAAACGGTAGCAGAAATGGAATATTCTGCCTGCAACTCATGTAAACATCATAGTCTTAATATTAACTTATTTGGAGGAGTTTCATTCCTGTTCATGTATATATATCCAGTGACATCATATTAAATGAGTCTGTGAACTAAGATTCAAGAACAAAGAGCACTCCTTAAACCATCAATTTCCCCTCGCCTATATACTGTGTTTAACCTCACTGTCTCATGTTTGTGTCAGTTCATAAGACCATCCAAGGGGGTAAAGGAGCAAAAGCATCCTGAGATGTACCCTCACCCTGAATGTTGCTCTCTGTGTTTTCATCAGAGGTTGGCCTTATTCCACTACCTCACTCATAATTCTATCTTTCGATTCCCACTCTTGCCACTCAAAGATTGGTGAAACTGACAGCTGGAGTGGTGGCAGTCCACCTCCTTGTCACTGCCTAGGTGCCCTTGAGCAAGGCACCGTACCTCCATGCTCCCCGGGCGCTGTGATTGGCTGCCCACCGCTCCAGCATCTGTCTCTGTGAGTGTGTGACCCTGTGCATGTGTGTGTTCAACAGATGCCAACCTGGATGAGTTAAAAGCAGAGGACAAATAAATCTGATCTTAAATCTGATCTTAATGAAAGCACACAGGACTTAACTGCCTCTGGTTGAAGAATGAAGACTCCACCAACTTAGCCATGACCCCTCCCCAAGTAAAAAGCACTCAGATAAACTCTTGTCATTTCCTCCCGTGAACTTTACATGCAGTGTTTCATACTATATTGTAAACTAATCCCTGAAAATTTTCAAAATCAATGACATATTGACATTGAGAATTTTTTAAAAGACAGGCAGAATTACAGAGAGAATAGTAGTCTTTGAAAGAATACATTTGAAACAAATTGATGCGCCTTTGGTGCTCTGCTGAGAATAGTGAGAACCAAGAAGGTTGTATATGATTACAGAAGTGTTCATTGGGTTTGGGGCAAAAAAACAACTCATGTGTCCAAAAGGATAACCGCTAGGTTAAAATACTGTATGTACTTGATTTAATGGGTAGAGGACCTTCATTCTGATTAACACATATAGTAAAGGTCGTGGTTACAAGAGACAGTTTTGACTGCTGACTTGAAATAAAAAAACAAGAACAAACAAAAACCATTCAACCCTTCCCGAATCTTTAGCCTGTTTCACACTTAATAATTCACATGAATGAATGTCATGCTGTATTATAGAACACTTAAAGCAAGAAACTGAGACCTTAACTCGGTGGAAAAGTATTTGCTGAAGTAGTAGATCATAAGAGAGGTCATTTTCCCATGAACTCATGTATATTCAACCAAATGTTGTTTCACAACCACAAGTGTTGCTCTCCATTAGACTTTAGGAATAGTGCAGGAATACAGCATTAGCTACAGAAGATAAATTTTTCTTTTACACGAAAACTATGACAATTAACAAAAACATTTGACTGTGTTTCTGCACTGATTTGTTTTAGGACAGCAGTTGAGGTCTATGTCAGAATGAGGATATATCCACATCGACCTGATCTGCTTTAAGAGCGCTTAGGGAGAAGCATCTTTACAAAACTGACATGGACACTTTCAAAGGTCCCCCTCAACAGAAAAACAGCATTTGACTACACCAACAACATGTTAGAAGGATCAGTTCTTTGTTTTAGCATTTTCATGGGATAAATTCAAAACAACAAAAGTAAAGCAGGCTACATAAAAAGATACAACCTAAGGACAGAAGACAAAAAGAAAAATAAATCATCATTAAGAGTCAGGGTTTCAATTCCAGGCTCTTTGAATCAGAAAATTTCCTTTCATCCTAGGAGTGTTAATGTGGAAGAAAACCAAGCTCTCTGTGAAGTGAAATTCCAGCAGGAATATTTAAAGAAACTTCAGGAGCACTTGCATATTGGCAAATCTCCAAACCTTTGTATGGCCGTCCATCTTTCCCCTCAAACCTCCATTGTAGGCTGAGCCAAGTAGGGAGTTTGAGGCTGTGCTATCAGATCCTTGGATCCCTCCTGTCATTTGTTCCCCAGGCTTGTTTTCACTGTCAACACACCACTTGAGAGAATTAAGGGGAGCCAAGTACCTGGAGCTCAGGAGGTAATAAAGCAGTCAAAGCACAATTAAACCTTCAAAAACAAGTTGAGTCAGGCTTATTTCATTCCAATTCGCAATGCAGAGATTCAGAAATAAAAGATGCATGTGTGCACTCATAAAGCTGTTTGATGATTGAAAAAAAAAAACCAACCCTGCTCTTATGAACTCCGAATGCATGTGATTCACCACTTGAAGGACATCTGTTGCAGAAGGTTCTTATTCATGTTTTATTCAACTATACAGTTCTATTATTGTGTCAGAGGACTGCAACTCACCTCAGCACTGATTAATTCATCGAGTAGTTTTCAGTTTCAGTCTTACGAAAATTAAACTACCAGAGCAGTATCAACTTCTTTTATCTAAGAGGCAAATGCTTGGTATTTTTTCAAAGGCACACAGTTTTTTACGTTTTAGGGCTGGTTCTTTCTCCATGAGTAATCTTTTTCATCCGATGCTAAAGCTCACAGTGCGACTTTCACACTCCTGTCAGATTCCTGAAAGGCTGACTGTATCTGGGTGGGAATCAGTTTACACCACTGGACGAGTCTGCTGTGAAAGATGCTTTTGTGTATTCATGTGTGTAAGTGTGGATCTATTTGTGTTTGTGTTACTGCAGAAAAACCTGAAGGCTGAGGCAAAATATTCCAAAAAGCCTTCACAAAGCTCCTTTTTGATTTTCTAAAATTTGCTCAATATAACATATTTATAGTAACTAATCAGTTACAGATGTAAGCCTTAGGGATGTTACTTCATCAGAAAATATAAAGTCCTCTATTTGAAATAAATTAAATAATTTCAGTTTATTTGATATGCATTGGGCTTTTGTAGGCTATGTTAAAATAAAAAACAAACCATGACACTTCACTGACTTCTTTACACACTTTGGGTTCAGTCTTTCCCCAGTTTGACAACGGACATGTTTCCTGTCAGACCCCAATAAACTAAACTTGCTTTCATCACTAAAGTGAAGTTTAGACCAGTTCTCCTCTATCCACACAACATGCTCCTGAGCAAAGGTTAGTCTAATCTTTTTGCTGAGAGGTTTGGTCACTGCAGACTAGGCTTTCAGTTCAAATGCTCTTAAACATTGAGAAACTATGTGACAAGACAGATCCTTACCCTGCTCAATACTGAACTGGCTGCAGTGGTGAACCAAGTACCCACTGAGATTCTCTGCATCATCCTGTTCTCTATAGCATTTGTCTTTCGTGGACAACCAGGCCTCTCAGGGGACTTGAATGACTTTGTGACATTGTAAAGATGCAATATTCTAGAAATCACAGATTTGGAACGACCAACTTCTCTTGTTATGGCTGATAGGGTTATCTCTTTGGCCTTCATCTGGACAACCTTTCAGTTGCTTTACAACGGCTCAACATCTTGCAAAATCAGTGAAAACTGGAAAGTTAGGCTGCCAGTTAAATAGGCATCAGAATATTGTTGTGTATTTAAATATAACCACTGACAATTTCCAAATAACAGACTCAAATTGTCTGAGTTTCATCAAACCAACAACTTGCAGGGTGATGCAAAATTTTCAGGCTTGGTGATCAGTAACAGGGTTCATCTAATGTTAGCATTTAGTAACACATGATGAACTAGATGCATACATTTTATATGATCTGTCTGCTCTCATTTCCCTTCACTTAAGAGTGAGAGTCTCTACTGCTGTTTTGCTCCTTATTCTGGTCCGCTTCATATGTATGTATGTGCACGTATCTGTTAAATTAATGCCCTTAAAATTTTTTCGAACAGGCAAATCACAAATTAGAAAGTACATCAAAACATGTTTACTCCGAAAACAATCCATTTGTCAGACTTTTATGTTTGAACATTCAGATCCTTAGATTGATATATGTTCAGGATTGCATTGCATTTGTGAAAGTGCTTTTTTACACATCCCCTTTTAAAAAAAAAAACTGGATTAAAATGAGACCCTTTTTTCAGTTTCTGAGACTAAATAATGATGCTTATTAAAAGAAAGCTGGGATACTGATATAAATTCAATAAATAAATTCAATCAATAGAGAAAGTGGAGCTGACATCTCTGTCACATCAGTTTGTTTATACAAATCTCCACAGGTGATGTGGGCTTTTCAGGTAGGCATGAGGCTCTCTAAGATTTTCCTGGCAGGGTGACTGGGGTAGTGATTGTTTCTCAGTGATTCCTGCAGGGATGAGTTGCTTAGTCTCCAAGTGCAGAATTCAAGGGCAGAGAGGCTAGCTGTAAGTTGTTCAGGTTTGACCAACTGAATACTGCAATGGCAAACTGATGATGAGTGAGGAGCAGACCGGGATATTTAAACAGCTGACAGGTAATGAGCCACATGTGAGTTGAATGAGCAATCACCACCAAGAGACTATTATCCCAAGGAGACAACAGAGACTGATAGAGAGAGAAGGAAAAACAGGGGGAAGGAGAAAGGACACAAAAGAAAGGTAGGCAACTACCAGATACAATTCAATTCAGTTTTATTTATATAGCGCCAAATCACAACTACTTTCATCTCAAGGCACTTCAGTGATACTGTCAAATTCAAGCCAATTAGAGTCCAATTCATTGTAATCGTAATCCAATCAAATCCAATTGGTTAAATTTAAAAAAAAATTGTCCATTTTACACATACAAAGCCAATTCAAAAAAATTATTTCCTGGCTAAGAAAACCAACAGATTGCACCGAAATTTCTCTTCAGACCAATCTCCCATCCTGAGCATGCATGAGGTGACTGTGGAGAGAAACAACTCCCTTTTAACAAGAAGAAACCTCTGGCAGAACCAGACTCAGGAAGGGTGGCCATCCGCCTCGACCAGCTTGGGTTTAGGAGGACAGAAAAGAAGGGACAACAAACACCATAACACCATTCAAAGGATACCTTTTGAGACAGAGAAACACAAGTTAATGACAACAATAATTCCAAGAGTACATAATGTCATATGAGGGAAAAATGAGAGTAAATTGAGGAAAGGAGTGACATAGGAGGTCCCCCAGCAGTCTAGACCTATAGCAGTTTAACTATGAGATGTTTCAGGATCTGAGCCATCCCTAGCTATAAGCTTTATCAAAAAGGAAAGTTTTAAGCCTAATCTTAAAGTTAGAGAGGGTGTCTGGTTCCTGGACGTATACTGGCAGCTGGTTCCACAAGAGAGGGGCCTGATAACTGAAGGCTCTGATATATTTAAGATATGATGGAGATTGGTCATTAAGAGCTTTATATGTGAGGAGAAGAATTTTAAATTTTAAATTTAACAGGGAGCCATTGAAGAGAAGCTAAAACTGGAGAAACTACAATCTCTCCTGTTAGTTCTCATCAGAACTTTGGCTGCAGCATTTTTGATCAGCTGGAGACTTTTCAGAGAATTTGTGGGACAGCCCAATAATAAAGAATTACAGTAGTCCAATCTTTAAGTATCAAATGCATGGACAAGTTTTTCTGCATCACTCTGAGACAGGATGTTCCTGATTTTGACATGATTAGATCCTAGCACCTTTTATACGTTTACTGGATAGACTGAGCTGCTGTCTTGTGTACTAGTGTCAGGATGTGCAAACAGTTTCAGCAAATATTTAAAAATATATTTTTATACAAACTACCAACCTAAGTTTATGGGTGATACATACAATACACAAAATCTTAAACTAAGTATATTTGATTTCAATGACTCAAATAAACCATTTATTCCTGGTTAACTGTCAGTGCGGTTACATGTGTGCCATCGGATCGGATTAATGGCTAAATTACAATAGGATTGAGTTATTCAGTTCATGTAAAAAGCTTAATCTGACAAGAAATCGAATCGGATCGGGTTACTTGCGATTGAATTGAGACTCCAAGATAACTCGATCCAAATGCCCACTGAATGTGCATGTAGACGACAGTGGATCGGATCAAGCGTTCTGCGCATGCTCGAGATTTTTTTCCCGCGATCATCATCCGGGAGTTGAAGGAGACGATTTTACTGTCGGAAAGAAATAAACAACGCGATGGAGAATGCACCGTTGTGCATCGCGTTTGTGCCATAACCATGCTCATCACAAATGTAGAGGGACGTAGCTTCATCTTGCTCTTCGTTCACCATCTTTCTCGAATGCCTTAGTTTTGTTGTTGTTGGTGGTGAAGACGTTAACCAGAAGTGGCTCTATTAGTGATAGTTGAAATGGGTCCAGCGCTACCTATCGTACTGGGGTATGACATGCTTTGTGCCAGTGATTCGATTAATTCACCGCCATATATCCAAGAATAATTACCCTTGCTCAGATAAGGAGTATAACCCAACTATAGCTATAATCGAGTTAATCTCATCATGTAGACCCACTGTGTGATAACAGAATGGTGAAGTGTTCGAGGGTTACTGGAGAGAAAGTCATGTTAAACAGCTGGGATAATCAGGATTCCCCTGCCAGGGAACACCATGGGGAAAAGTTAAGGAGTGTGCCTTTAAACGGTGGGTCGTAAACTCATGCTGCTCTCAACTCTCTCTTGGTTTCTGTTAATCCATCATTCACTCTGACTTTCTTTCTTGTTTTCTCTATTGTTTCTCACTGTCTTTCTCTTCTTCCTTTATTGCAGATGCTTATGTTCATTGCGATTCTGGGATGACATGCAAACATCAAAATTCACACATTACATATATTCCACACTCAGCCTTAATAAGGCAATTTAAGTGTGCTTTTGAGTTTTCAGGAAATAAGCAACAACTGTTGATGGGGAGTAAATGAGATTCAGACTCAAATACAAAAATGAACAATATATATATCTATCTTGCTCCGCTACACTACTTTGGGAATGTTTAACGACATAAACAACAGCAAAGTGTTGAATGAACTCCTCAGAAACAGGATCATAAAGAAAAATAACTGCATGCACGAGGCATTGCAATGATTTTCCTTGTACTGCGTCCCCTGTGAGGAATCTGAGTTTAGCTCATTAATGTACCACACCCCTTTGTTTGAAGTGTGACATTCTCTTAATTTTTCCATGCAACTCTGGTCAGCAATAATAAACGTCTGTCATACCAACAAACCAGCAAACAAACTATGTAGCGTCTCTCTCTTGAGTCAGACAGTGTTATTTGAATAGTTAGCAACAAAATAATGCTCCAAATCCTATAAATGAGTCAGATTGAGTCACGACTCCGGGGAAACCATAAGAGCTTACATACAAACTCTTTGAGAGTGAATGTCAGAGGCGAGAATGTTTAATCATTTCAGAAATATCTGAGAGATGGGAGGGGATGGTGAGATCTGACCACGAAGAACATTTAGTGGTTAAGCAAAGACACTGGCTTGTTCTGTTGAGATAGCAGAAGTGAAGCCAGAGGAGAGAGAGCCCAGCTGTCATAATTCATAGATTAACATCTAAAGTGGGGAAAAAAATGATAGACCTCTGCCAAAGACTTTTGATGGGTATCACTAGTGATCAAATACAAATATCATTATGTGGACATAACAGTTTATGTACAAATAAATAGAGAATGCATTGAAATGTCATTGTCTGGCATAGACAACCCTTATATCAGCATTATAAAAGTCTAGGAAGTGTGGCCAAGGACAACCATCAGTGGGGTGGCTGTAGCTCAGAAGTTAGAGTGATTATCTGCCAATCTGAAGGTTGGTGGTTTGATACTGAGCTGTAAGAATGTATGAACCAGGGTAAAAACCATCAAGGTAAATTGTCCACAGCTAATATGACTACACATTAGCTGTGGACCACAGTCCATTAATATGGACCACTAATAATCATATAAATCCAATTTGTAAATCAATAAAATAATTTAAAAAATGGCTCACGGAAATCCTTTTTCTTGAAGTTGTTATTTCTGTGCATGCTTGAACCTAGGGTAAAAAAATAATGATTAGGGCTAAAACATATCCTTTGAGCTACACCACCTCCATCTTAATGGACAGCTGTTTACACTTAAATATCTGTATGCTTATTCCTGTTTTCTGGCTTATCTGCAGACTTAAAATGTCCCCCAAGGTTATTTCTACCCTGTGTGAACAAATGCCCTCATAGGGTTGTTTTTGGGAGGAGGATAGTCTCCTAGCTGCATAAACACCTTTCCATAATTCTACAAAATATTATCATCATAATGATTTTTTTCTTCTATTCCTTTTTGTGTAAATTCGAAGAGGACAGCTATTTTCCACCAAGCTTTGCTATGGACTTTTATCCACACTCTCTTGTCTTTGGCAGAGGAAGGGAGAGTGAAATTAGAGAGCGAAATGAGCTGCTAAGGTCTGTTTAAAGACAGAAGGCTAAGTGGGCTTATATGATGCTGAGTTCGGTGCTTCATAGAAGAAGTAACAGAAATGCAAAGATTGTTTGCAAAATACAGTATGGCTCCATCTACTTTAAATAAATGAGTTGAGGAACCAAAGTTTTCCTCTTTCCTTGTTATAGTTCCTTTAACAAGATTATCATGCAGGCCCACTTTTTTAATTTCATTCTGTTTCATTCTGATTGAATGGTTTATGGAATTTTAAAGCACAACTTGTCAAGTACCTTTATTCAGAATCCATTTCAACAGTTATGTTGGAGTCTAATCAGAATGATTTCAGGTACATTTAAGAGTTTATAATAAACACATTTTGCTTGCTGGCAGTTAGTTCTGTAGTCTTTTAGAGCTGATTTATCATGAGATGGTAAAACAGGTAAAAAAAAGTAGAAAACAAGTTGAAAGGGTTGAGAAAATGAAGTGCTTGATATTAACTTCAGTTAATTTTACGTGCTTCAGATCACCATCAACAGGTCTGTAAAGAATCCCAGTTTGCACTGTTTTAATGAAAGGGGAATTGGAGAAAGGAATACCATATGGTTTGTGTTTTTCAGGTTCCTCTTCACAGAAAATTTGCCACTGTTTATTGCTCCGTCATCATTAACCAGCTATAATCTGCAGCTTCCTGCTGATCATTTCCACCATGCAGTCAGTGTAAAGAAATGGCACAGAAACCACCTGCACTGAGATGAGGTCATGTGAATTTCTCATGAGCTGCCTATGGATGTGGTGGTTGTTATGCTAAATGATATCCCTGGTAACAAGCATCATACGGGCCCCCCAGCAAAGTAGGCAGCTATTATCATGGAAGTGCAGTCCCGGTAGCCTAATTTTTGCAGTTATATTTATTAGTGTGTGATTGCAATTTGAATTTGAGCAAATGAATAAACACAGAAAGCTATTTTGCCAAATAACAATAATTAAAACAAACAGCTTTAAATCTACTTTTCTTGTGTCTGGTGTACAAAAGAAGAAAAAACTGTGAGGTTTCCATCTCACCCTTGCCACCCTCAATAATGTCTTCTGATGGGCAGTTTTCCAAATTTTGCCGATTAATGTGAGGCAGATGCGCGTAATGCTTCTGTGTGCAGCCTAAGAGGGAGCGGGAGTGCTCAGGCTATGAGATAATGCCAGACAGAGGCCAGCCTGGGACTTACACTTCTGCCACTACTGCTGCTGTGTGTATGTGTGTGAGTGTGTGTGATTGTATACACAGTCACACTAAACCCCACCAGCGGATGTTTTACATCCCCTTTCCGCTCAATTACCGCCTCTCAAGGTCACAGATATCTGTCCAAGATAACTTTGCGTGTTTTCTCGGCCAAGTACAGCCACAAGTTTTTTACACTTTGTTTTGCATCTATTACATTTCTACTAAAATGTGAGTCACGGGAGACTATTTGTTTCCTCCCATAAACAGCTATAATGAGCACCTCTTCCTTGTAATGACAGGGTCTGAACCCTAATGCAGGTCGTAAACATTGCTGTGGCATTCTTGGCTGCAGTCTTATGTCCTTATTGTTTCTTGGCAAAATCTTACTCCTCCTCACCCGGTGATTTTTTAATTAGATTCACAATCCTGCAAGTTTTCCTCGAGCTGTTTGTGCTATTTGTTTGCTCATGATCACTTAATGGACTTAACAAGGATGTGCTTGTGTGTATGTGTGGCATAGCCTATACTGAGAGAAAGTGTGTTTAACTGTGACTGTGTAGACTGTGTATTTAGGCTTTCTCTGTTTCCATGTGTGTACACGTGTGTGTGCGTGTGTGTGTGTGGACTGTGCATTCCACCCGGGGACTCATCCGGCCTCTCCGGATCTCAGCGCAGTGCGTCGCTCTAATCCTGCCTTCCTGTTTTCCTGCAGGAGAAGTGAGGCGAAGAGGAAGAGCAGATCTGATAATTAGCCCGATAACGGTCACAGTCAGTTTACCTGGAACAGGGAGGAGAAGGTGCAAGGCACGGTTCAAATCAACACTGACTGTTGGAACTCCTCAACTTTTAGCCATTATCCTTAATATACATAAGTGAATCCACATATCCATATGAGAAGATTTATAGCATTGCGTAAATCAGTTTCAGTTTTACCCAAACTGAAACTGATTTACAATAATCTGTAAACACATTAAACTCTCATCCAGCCAGAGTTTGTGTTTGGTCACAGATCTGAGCTTGTATTTAATTGACTGTAACCACAACAAAAATAACCCTGTATACTTGCCTGACTCAAACCATATCCATCATATCAGGGTGAAGGTTTATGGCTCTTGTAGACTGAGCGTGAAAATCTTTTATTAATCCTGGAGGAGAGAAGTCTCCATAGCCCTGCTCACACTGGACAAAGAAGAGAAACAACAACAACAAAAAAAAAAGAGAAAGAAAAAGAGAGAAAAGGGTACATTCAGCATTAGTCGCTGGCACATGATTCAGCAGAAGTCCAGCTCAGATTGCAGTGATGTAGATGTATCACATGGATCGATGTGCTAATTTTCATTACAGGTGCTGCACCTCGGGGTGGTAGTGGCCATGCTTTATGTTTTATTTTTCTTAAAACACTTACCAATCGTACTATCTCACACGAAAAAAGCATGACCAACCCAGATCCATTTTATCATGCAGCATCTGGCTGCTCATTCTCAATCCATGTTGATCTAAATCCTGCAGTTCAATCTAAAAAGGACATTTTTCTCAGAAAGTCATGCTTATCAGAAATTGTGGCCTGCCACAAAATTGTTTGATATAATGTGAAGCCTTTCCTTCAGCAGTGCTTCAGATATACAGGGTTGGCTCCTGAGAGAAATATTTCTTTCTGGAAGTAATTCTGTCTCTATGAGTTGGTGATCTGCCCTCAGTGACCATCGGTGTACTGTAGCACAGTAAATGTGCTCCTGTTATCAATAGGAAAGGAGTCCAATACCTCTTATTATTAGCCGCATCCACATTTCAAATTTGTAAAAAGGATGCATGACAAAGAACGTGTATTCAGACAAGAAATTTCCAAGACTGTGCTGATTATTAAACAAAAAACAAAGCAAAGGTGTAATTTAACAAATGAGGCAAGTCTGCAGAAAGGTAAACTAAGAGCATTGTATAATTTTTAGATTAGAAGCCACTTATTACTGAAATGCTGTTGTATTTCCTGCCTTGAATTCCAGAAACTATTTTGGCACATTATGGCTGAAGTTCTGAATGACATTTATTGAATTTATTAAAAGAGGTGAAAGGAAATACCTCACAGTAATATTTAGTTTCCTCTAGGCCTCAAACATGCTTGTGAGGGATGGAAGTATGCACTGCATAGTTGCAGAAACATATTAAAATGGTTTAAACTTTGCGTGAGCTGACTGACAAGTGATTCAGTTCAATCGCAAAATTGTCCTAAAGTGGTTTTGGATTTCCTGAAAGCTGAAACATCTACCCGCCACAAATTACTCAGCCACTGTAGACAGAGCCTCCTGTGGTTGTATCAATGCTGGCTGATGGTTTACAGTATTGCCAAGTGCAATTCCTTGTTATCACTTTTGGCTAAAAGTATGAAATGTGATGGACTCCAGCTGACACTGAAAACAACTGGACCAAGAATCAGGAGTTTATAACAGTTCTTAAACCAACTGAGAGGTTGGATGGAGATGTACCGGAGATGTATAATTAACACCAGCAGGTCACATTTTTGACTTATCCTGCACAAGGTTTCCTCACCTACAAAATGTCAAACATGGATATTGTCCAGAGCATGAAACCTACTGACGTTAATAATCCTTTGTCTTTCTTTTCTTGCACCCAGGAGAAATTTATATTTGTGGTCTGGCGTAAAAATCTTTTAACAGTTACTGGATAGATTTTCATGAAATTGCATATAATCATTTACATACTCAACTTGTTTAGTTATAAATGTGTTTTCCCGCGAGTGTGAGGTCAAATGTTTAATCATCCAAAACTTTGTTTTATGAAAAAGAAATGGGGTCATTCCATTTCAGCAGAACCTGGAATATAATGTAGAAATCACAAGTACTGGAGCCATGAGGAAGGTTTTATCAACTTGTAACCCCTTTTACAGAGAGTGGCTCAGATTTACAATTTTCCTTCAAATGACTGAAAAGTCTAAAAAGGCTTATTAAAAATGTTGCATACCGATCATATACTTATGGAGGTAGATACTAGATTTTGGTCAGTTTGACTTAGCAAGGTTGGCATTGTCCGGCAGAAACAGGCTTGTGAAAATGGGTCTACAACAAAAATGTTAAATTTTTCAAGTTAAATGAGGAATCAGCTAGCTAGATAGCTTTAAAGTAGTAAATAGCATTCTGTTATCTGTATTCTTGAATAGGGCCAGAATCTATCTGATCCGAACAGATCAATTTCCTGCAGGTCTTTTTTAAAACCCTGATGAATTCATAATTTGCTCATAAACAAACAAATGACAAAAAAAACTAATTTCTGGGAAGATTAAAGTAGTATGTTACAACAAAAAAAATCACTTGTTGCTAAAAAACTTTTTTTTTGTCTGTTTGTTTTTTAAACAGGGAGGCCAAATAAATGCATGAATCTCTTGATATGAATTCCTTCCTGAAAATAAAACTTGACCGCTAAACTATCTGTTCCTTTCCAAAACTTTTTATCATTAATGATGGTAAGATGGTTTCGCCCGATGACTGCTGGGATAGGCTCCAGCCCACCCGCTACCCGATTAACGGATTGACGGTATAGAAAATGGATGGATGTTAAGATGGAATGCATATTGTTGTGTTGAGTTGCATTTGAAGTTGTCACGTGAGTGTGACTTACAAAGTGCTGCATACAAATTATGAGTCACTTAGGCTCATGTTTTTATTTTTGTTTATTCAAAAAGTGAATGGGGCTCTTCCTTCATTCAAGGAATTTTATTGTCATTTCAGTCTGGAATTCAAAGCTCAAAGGACCAAGTGACTCTTACTGAGCAGACAGGGAAATGACAACCAGTATAGTCTTAATAATCCCCACCTGTGTTGTTATGATGGTTATGAGACAGGGTCACATTCTCTTGTCTCTCACTCACATAACACACACACACACACACACACACACACACACACACACACACAAATTCACAATACTTCTGGTGTTTCACAAGATATATGATGAATACAGAATACAGAATAAAAACACAACTTGGAAGTCTCACTGGTGTGACTTGTCACGCTATCTCCAAAATGTAACTGAGTGGCTGCAGTCTGGAGCTCTTAGAACAATGAAAACAATGTTAAGTGGGTTGTGTGGACTCAAGAGTATTCAGCTGCTAGTGGGAGAGGCTGTGTCTGTCTGCAGAGGTGTTGCAGAGTTGTGGAGGTGACGAACAACAAATTACTACCTATTTAGTATCTTAATTGATAAAAAATTTTTATTATCTGAGCTTTTTTTTTGACAACCCTAATAGAGAATGAGCATTAACAGACAAAAAATGCATTTGAGCTGCATCGACACAGTGCACCCAAAAGACTGTTTCCTGTCCCTTGCGCAACCGTTTTTCATAACTGTATTTGTTTTGCTTGCTGTTTGGTTTTGGAAAAAATTGTGTTTTAAAATGGACTTTTTCACAGTGTTAACCACACATGAGAAAGCAAACTTCCTCCATTTACCCCGTGTGACTGCTATAGTAACAAGCCTTTGAGAAAGAAAAACTGTTTAGACGTGTTGTTTTAACCCCTTTGAAATTCAGTCAATATTGTTTTTTTTCCCTTAACTTAGACATACCTGCTCTGCTGACCTGTAGCCTAACATAAAAATTAATAAGTCTTACTCGTTTTTTTACATATAGTATTGAGATGTGATTCCAATCAGTCAAAGTTAAAATAGTCATCATCTTGGACATCAAATACAGCTTAAATCCCAAAGTGCTAGTTATAATCTAACCTGTAATGAGAATGAGAGAACAAGAATGAATACTGTACTGAATACTGTACCACATTTTGAAAAAATACGACTGTTATTTACCCTCTGCCCATCCTATTGCATGTGCTCGTGTCTTTGTTGACAACATCTATCTAAATGTAGTCTTCTTTCCGATGATAAATGCAGAGCATTTTTTTATGTAATGTCCACTTTTGATGAAAAGAGTGAAGGAAAGAGTGAGTGCTGGATGGTTTGTTTATGCTGCTGCTTTGACAGTGATGAAGTGTCTAATGGGGTCCTGTCAGCAGCTTGCAGGGACTAGAGACCTCGAGACATGGTGGAGACACAGTACACACACACATTCTTTATACGTACAAACACACCCGTTTGGTGACGCCTGAGCAATTACCACCCACCGCCAATTACTGCAGCTCACACATGGTCGTGCATCTGAAACCTCTGAGCCATGTGTGGATCGACCTGTGATGTGGTTGTTGCAGCACTAACAGACAAGAAGCAGAGTTCCTAAAAACAGCTGAGTGGGGGCGTCGCAATGGTACAGCAGACTGAGGCTGCAGTTTTTTTTATGGGCTTCTTCTTTTTTTTCTTTTAGTTTTACAGATTGCATTTGTTTGAGCATCTAAATTAAACCTCCTATAACTACTAATATTAAGATTACAAGGGAATGGAAATTAAACAAGCTTCCTAATTGGTTAGAAGTAAGCTTGAAACTTACTTAGATGACTGGATAGGTTATAAAACATTTTTCTCATTAAAGTTACCAGCTAACAAAATATTACTTTTAGTCCATTTTTTAAATAATAATCTCAAAGCCAAGTTGATTACAAGTTAACTTAAGCAACAAATAGTGGCAGCAGTATGAAAGTCCACAAATTAACCATTAGGAAGGTCAAACAGAGACGATATTGGTTCCCATTTTAAGGACTCTGGTCCAAACACAAAAATCTCCTGCAGTTTTGTGAGATAAGCATTTCTTCTGTGTGATCCAGGCCTTCTGTCAGACAGCCACTGTTAAAGGTAATAAGTCCTCTTGAGGGGGAGGCAGAGCCAGAGCCCTTGTCTGGATGACATCTGCTATCTGTTTATCTTTCACACCTTCTCTGCCATCATATGGTCCATGGCTGTAAGATGGGAGACCACAAAACTATTCTTTTTTGGTTTATTTATTTAGTTGGTTAGTTTATTTAGCAATGGTTTAGTCAGCCATAAGAGATGTGGAAGAAAACAAAAAAAGGCAAACTGATGATGGAATTTATTTTGGAGCGCAATTCCCATTAAGTGTGGTTCTCACATTGCATAGGAATCTACAAATATTAGCTCATCTTGAATGTGATGGCAGCAGCAGGTCTCAAAAAAGTTGGGATTGAACAGAAGCAACAGAAGGCTGGAAAAGTAAGTGGTACAAAAACAGACACAGATGAAAAAACATGTTGCAACTAATTAGGTTATATACGAAACAGAGCCTCTCAGAGAGGCATAGTCTCTCACAAGTAAAGATGGACAGAATTCAACAGCCAGCAACAAACTGTGTCTACAAATTGAGGAAAAATTTCAGAACGACTTTCCCCAATATGAAATTGTGAATTCTGTAAATAATTCCATTAACTACAGTGCAGAATTTCAGAGATCTCTGTCAGTGAACACAGTTCACCGTTTCATCCAAAAATGTAGGTATAAGCTCTATCTTGCGAAGAAGAAGCCACATTTGAAAATGATACATAAATGCTGCTGTTTTCTCTAGGCCAAAGCCAATTCAAAACAGATTGGGCCAAAATGGAAAATTGTGGTTGTCTATGGGGGGTGTTAGTGCCTATGGAACCGAAAACTTTGACAAGTGGAAAGGCACCATCATTACTCAAAAGTATATACAGCTTTTAGAGGAACATGTGCTCCCATCCAGATGACATTTTATTTCTGGGAGGGTCTTGCATATTTCAGCAAGACAGTGTTAAACCTCTTACTGCATCTATTACAACAGCATTGCTTCATAGTAGAGGAGTCCAGGTGCTCACTGATCTAGACCCTGCAATCAATTGAAAATATTTGAAACATAAAATTTGACAAAGAAGACCCAGCAGCTAGAATCCTATATATCCTATATATATCCAGCGCTCAAAGAAGCCGGCATCATCAAAGCTGTGAAGATCCTTCAGCTAGAAGATGCTTATTTGACTACAATCTAGCGTAGCTTGCTGGGATTCTAGAGATCTGACTTGCTAGCCAGAAAAAATTCTTTGTCAAGCTTCCATGCTCATAGCCAAGTGACCTCTTGGCTAGTTCTCAGCAAGATTCTGTCACAGTTTATGTTTTGTTAAATCTTGTTTCAGGTCTTTTCATGTTTTCAGGTTCTTTGTCATGTTTTTAGATTCAGTTCTTGATATGTTTCTCCCCTGCCATCAGCTTCACTCATGTCACCTGCGTTCATTATCATCAGCTGCACTCATTCAGTAATCAACCCTCCCTCCACAGCATTTAGTCTCCTGATTTTCTCTCATTCATTGCAGAATCCTCACTTTCACCAACCTTCATGTCTTGTTCACGAAAGTTAAGTCTGGTTTTGCCTCATAGTCTTGTTTATTTATTCCATGTCATAGTCTTGTTTTGTCTTTTCTTCCCTAGCCTTGTTTTTCCATAGTCTTGTTAATTCACAGTTTAAGTATTTTTGAGATCCGGCACTGCCGCGCCTTTTGTTCTTGCTCCCCTTTTTTTAAATAAATGCATTATACTGTGATTTATTTATTTACTTATTTTTATTGCAACTGAATAAACCATGTTAATGTTCATAAAAAGCAGCCCATAAAGAGAAGGTTAAGACTAATCTTTTGGTATAGCTCTAGACTTTCTGAGACAGATCATGTTGCTTTACTGCAACACCCAACGGTTTTCTGACCCATATATCTGAAGCATATTTTTCAACAGCTCTTACAATACGCGATCAGTAAATTCTGTAAATTGATTTACTTGTGGCTTTTGATTTTGGCCAATAAAAGATGTTGTTTAACCACAAGCTTGTTTTAAACTTGATTAGATAGTGAAGCTTTAGGAAACTGAATATAGCAGATGGACCAATATGCAGAATGTGGAGGTGAGCATTTGATGTAGTGAATATAGATGTTACCTTATTTGTTCTCATTAAGAAAAAGAATATAAAACAATAGATGAGTTATGGAATAATACCATTTTCATGTGACAGGGTTGCAGTAGATGTTCCTCACCTCAGTAATCTTCCATCTGCCATCCACTGAGTCTCTGTCCAAAACAAAGTCCAGGGGGACAGTTTAGGCTGCAGGGTATGACTGCATCGTCTGAAAGCCTTCTGTTGCTTTCACCTCACAAACTGAGAGTCACTCAGCTCGGTCTCGGGTGCACAGCAGTTCAATGATGCTTTTTTACACTAAGCAGGCTGATCTCAGAAAGCAACTGACCTTTACTAAGAGTTGTCTGAGGATAATTCAATTGAACTTCTGACCTGAAACCACTTAAGATGGAGCTATAAATTGTAGAAATCTAATGTTGACCTAATGTCACAACTAAATGCTGCTTGGTTTGGCTAAGAGAACCACTCTTGTGTATTGAATGTTTTACCCCATTTACAGCTAATTACATTTAATTCATGCTTCATTTACATTCCTGCTGTGTGCTTTTGGGTTGTTTTTAATGTATTTTCTTTCAAAAACACAGATGGATATTGTTTTCATTTAATGATAGAAAATACATTTCCAGATAGAAGCATGCAGTTGTACAGCAATTTTACCAGATTGTTAACAAACACGATTTAGAAGATAATCGCTTACACTTTACTGTGTTATTTCTGTACAGCTGTTCATTAAAAACTCAAGCATTAAAACTGAAGAGAGCCTTGAAGTGTGACTTAAGTTAGATTTGCACAACTATCTATGATGAATATAACACTTGTTTTTAAATTAGTTTTTCATATAGTCATTTCTACTTATAGTCTGGATGCATGTGTTATGTATTTTACAACAGATTATCTGGTGCAGTACAATTAGACAAGCTAGCTGAGCTGTTTGAAGTTAGCCTTCTTAAGTCATATATTAGTCGTATAGTACGCCCCCTCAAGTGTAACCCTGATCAAAAAACGGAAGCGTTGCACTGCAGCCAGAATCACATTAGGGCTGTGACATTTATTATAAGTTCCCTATTGCAGTTGTTTATTTCTATTTGATATGTTAAAAATGTATAATGTATAAAAGAGGGATTTAATATTTTATCTTCAGCTATAAAACTAATTACTTTGACTTCAAATATTATCCAATGAAATGTTTGATATAGACATGTTTTCAGCTATTTTCAGGCATCATTTTAAACGTTTGTGTGGATATTCATTACTTAAACTACTACTACTTAAACTTAAGGTAATTTGGGGCTGTATAGCTTGGTGTGATGAAAGTTTTTTAATGTCAAGTTTTCTGACACAACTTACAGAAATATATAATGGTAGAACTTTGTTTCAGAGCGCTTTCTTTTTGTAACTAGCATACTGCTGATGTTTTGTTTGTTTTTTTACACATTTTAGGTCCAGCCATGCCAAATAGCTAAAGCCTAAGGGTAGTTGCAGCATGCCCTGGCTTTGCTTCTATGTGCAGAAGCTGGGGACTAAACTGCTCGCCAAGCAATTAGAGGAAGGGTGCTCTTCAGCTTATGCTAACAGCACCAGGATGTTAATCATGCAAGTGCAGCCAATTTTAAGTTAGACTGAAATGGCTGTGTTGTTCAACTCTGTATATTTATAAAGCTAATCTAAAAACACAAGCTGGAGAAGCTGACTTACCCAAAAAAAACCCAGCCTGGTTTGATTGATCAGATCCACTGGCCTGATCAGGTCCCACCCAGCATTTTTGTGTCATGTTATGTCCTTGTACAGTTTTTAAAGTTTTTGTCAATGTAGACAAAAACTAGTAAATAACAAACCGCTAATAGATTAGGTTGTCACCTTTCACAATCTGTCTCTCTGGAGTCTTGCACATTATATGCACACAGGCCCGGTTCAGCTTCGAGTTATATCCATTGTGGTTAAACAGATTTTTACGAAAACTTCTATTGTATGTGCATTCATGTCTTGTGTCCTTGAAATATAATTAAAACCTTAAAATTGCACTATTTAAGGCATTATCTAGTAAATACCAAGAAAGATTGAACATATTGAGAAAGTATTGTGAGCAGATTTGCCTTTTTCTTACAAAGAGGATGCTTTTATAACTTGGACTAAAGGCTCATAAGTAAATATAGGTGTTCAGTGAAAAAATCTTATCAGTACTCAACAGAACACTCAAAATGTCGGTATGTACAGTTTCAGACTTGCAGGTATTCAAGAATTTAGAGATCTGACAGGCAAAAAAATAAATCAATAAAGCACAGTCTTTTAACTTTATTTATTTATGAACTACAGAAAATTTAAGTAACAAGTCTGAATTTATTCTGTCTTCCTTTACTTTATTCTCACGTACACCATCCTTTACCTTCCCACAAACACTTTCTCTCTCTTTCTTAGACACACACATACTCACACACTTTTCTTTATCGTAACCTCTTGGATGCTTGGCTTCCTGTCTCCCTGCAGCCTGAAAGCCGAGCCAAATCAATTAGTCTGTAGAAATTACAGAGCAATAAATAACGAGGGCCAGTCGGCAGCAGCAGAGACGGGTGGAGAGGAAACCAGAGTTATATGGGGCCCCTCCTGTCTGCATGTGTTGCTCAGGATGCTGGGGCCAACCTCTAACAATATCACAATATGAGCTTTTTATGTGCTTCACTGCATGATATTTACAGGATTACCAAACCTGTTGGGAGTATTTGGTTTAACAAATAACAGAACTCTTTGTGCTTAATTTACTGTGCACGTAATTGACATTTATAGAAAGAATAAATAAGTAATTAATAAAAAATTAAGCTTTGATTAAACTTATACAAGGATGTATTCTTCAATTCAAGCATGTAATCGAAATGAGAAACAATAACATGCAAGCTCTAGGCTGTAAGTAACCATAGACACTAAATGTAGTATGGCAGGCTGACCCTGGTCTCTCTTGATGTTACCTAATCCAGCCTGCAGCAGACTGTCCCATTGAAATCATTTCACACACACATCACTTTTCTTCACTGCCATGTGCAAATATTACAGAGGATGGCTACCTAAATTTTACTCCAGCAATACTTGACTCTCTTGTTGACAGCACTATAGTTTCAATGCATACAACACTGGACAATGTTGCCCCTCTGAAAGGAAAGTAATCAGTTAGAAGAGGTTGGCTCCTTGGTATAATCCACAGCTGCGTGCTTTAAAGCAGACTGCAAGAAAGCTGGAGAGACAGTGGCTTTCCACTAATTTAGAAGAGTCTCAATTAGTCTGGAAAGATAGTTTAATAACGTATAACAAAGCCCTTCGTAAAGCTAGAACTTGTATTTTAGACCCAATGCCAGCCAGACTGTTTTTCCCCCTTAATTGACACTTCCATATTGGATATGATCAATCTGCCTTTATTGACAGGATATGTACCTCAGACTTTTAAGGTTGCTGTAATTAAACCTTTACTTAAAAAACCTACTACCTGATCCATAAGTGTAAGCTAATGATCAACCTATATACAATCTCCCTCTTTTGTCTAAAGTTCTTGAAAAAATAGTTGCAGCTCAACATTATGATCATTTACATAGAAATAATCTGTTTGAAGAGTTTCAGTCAGGATCCAGAGTGCCTTATAGCACATAAACAGCACTAGTGAAAAATACAGATGATCTCCTCTTAGCCTCTGACAGTGGACTTGTGTCTGTGCTTGTCCTGTTGGATCATTTTGAGTGCTCATATTTATCTGAAAGATTTAAGTTTCACAAGAGTAAGTCATGGAGTTCCTCAGGGTTCTGTGCTTGGAGCGATTCTTTTTACTTTATACATGCTTCCATTACGTAACACTATTAGACAGCATGGCATAAATTTCCATTGCTATGCTGATGATTCTCAGCTGTACCTATCTATTAAACCAGATGAACCCATTAGGTTGGTCAGACTACAAGCCTGTCTTAAAGACATAAAGACCTGGATGACTCAGAACTGTCTGCTTCTAAATTCAGATAAAACTGAAGTCATTATCTTTGGACAGAGAAATTGTCTGGTTACATAATTACTCTAGATGGCATTTCCTTGACTTCTAGTTCTACAGGGAGGAACCTTGGAGTTATTTTTTACCAGAAATTATCATTTGACTCACATATAAAACTGGTTTCTAGGACTGCCTTCTTTCACCTTCGTAATATTGTTAAAATCAGGAACATCCTGTCTCAGGGTGATGCAGAAAAACTGCTCCATGTATTTGTTACTTCAAGATTGGACTACTGTAATTCTTTATTATTGGGCTGTCCTACATATACTCTGAAAAGCCTCCTGCTGATCCAAAATGCTGCAGCCAGAGTTCTGATGAGAACTAACAGGAGAGATCATGTTTCTCCAGTTTTAGCTTCTCTTCATTGGCTCCCTGTTAAATTCAGAATAGAATTCAAGATTCCTCTCCTCACATATAAAGCTCTTAATGACCGAGCTCCATCATATTTTAAAGATCTCATATCTAACAGAGCACTTCGCTCGCAAACTGCAGGTTTACTTGTGGTTCCCAGAGTTTCTAAAAGTAGAATGGGAGGCAGAGCCTTCAGTTATCAGGCTCCTCTCTTGTGGGATAAGCTGCCAGTAAATGTCCGGGAAGCAAACACCCTTTCAACTTTTAAGATTAGGCTTAAAACTTTCCTTTTTGATGAAGCTTATAGTTAGGGATGGCTCAGGTGATCCTCAAGCATCCAATAGTTAAGCTGCTATAGGCCTAGACTGCTGGGGGGCCTCGTCTGGCACACCTTTCCTCACTTTGCCCCCCCCCCCCCCCCCCCCCTTGAATGACCTAAAACGAAAAGATCTCCTTGTTAACCAGGCACTCTTCCTCCATGGTATTTCACACATGCCAGCTCCTCATCGACATGTGCTTACGTGCATTAAAACAGAGCCATGGAATCAGCTGAATGACGCTCCGTTGGTTACAGCAGCGCTTTTCACAATACCAACTTGCCTCTACACATTTAGCCCATTTGGTCTCTGTTACTGCCTCCCTTATTTGCTTAGAGGTGTATCAGCAGATCAACTTCGACTTCTCATCCCGCCTCTATACTTTCACACAAAGCACTGATGCATAACAAAGACCCATCATTCGAGACTTGAAAGACATACGTAAAAAGACCTTAACATTACGGAGATGAAGGCAGAGGTTATAACTTTGCCATAGCCAATTACTAATGGGGCCAATGGTAAAGCAGCTTATGTAACTGAAAAGCTAGTGTCATCAGTCTCCTTAATACTAAACTGCATACAATGTCCCTCCAGCTGATCTAATTGAGTACCAACCATCAGTTACTCGATTGGCTGGTCAGTAGCTTTAGGGGCTGCTTTAGAGGTTGGAGGTCTATGGTATCTTTTCATTAAAGTCAGTTACCACAACTTGGACCTTGGAGGGAAAAACTAAGTATTATGCACACAAAAAGGGCTTCTAACAATGTAGTCTGAAGAGTCATTAATGTGATTAGTTCCTGTCAGTTAGATAGACCTTTCTCACAACAGCCATCTACGAGAACTTCAATGCCAACTGATAAACTGAACAAAAACAGTATTAGTTTGGATTCAAATGAGGTTGTTAAAAATGTCATAGCAGCAGAATACGACCAATGCTGATTGAAACAGTATGACAGGCTTGTAAAATGAGTGGTTTGATCAAACTTTTTGCTCAATGGAAAACTCATTTTGACTTCAAACCTACATTGTGACAGGGCTTAAACAGCACACAGTTAAAGCATATTTGCATCATTTCTGAGGGCCTGATTTATGTAAGCTGGTCTGTAGTTCACTGTTGTTGTTTTTTTAATCTCTTTTACTGTTTATGTTTCTTTATCTCCTGTATTGTTTATATAAACAATCAAAAATGACATATGATCCAGATGTGAACTTTCACAGTTATATTCATAAATATTTATACAGCTGTCAGGACTCAACTTCCATAACAACACAACTCCATCAGTGTGAGCACCTGATTGCACTCTAACATCATCACTATGATAAGTGATGATGACGGAAGAAAATAAGGAGTAAAGGTTACAATGGTGCAATACAGCCACTTAAACTATGCTGCCAAGTAACTGCATGTCTTTTGAAGCTAAGTTCACACTACAGGATTTTCAGTGTTGTCAGACTGTTGTGATCATACTTTGTGGTGTGTCTCTCTTGTGGTTAGGAGTTTTGAAGTCCTAGGCCCAGATTTACTATCCCTGGCAAGTTTGCATGCAGTCGCAAATCAGAAACAGTGTCTACGTGAGTGTCGTGTTTTGTGGGGGACCTGTTCATTTCAATAATTAACAATATTTAAGATGTGTTTGGGTAAAAATAAACTGTTTATCAGGTCTACTTTGATCAATCATTTTCTCCATAAGAGTTGTCAAAGTTCACTCTTTAGTTTAACTACATTCAGATAAATGATTGTCCTTTTAAGGCTCAGTTTTGGACAGCAAGTGGGAAGAGTCATTGACCCCTTGAAATTCTAACTGCTTATCATCAGCTGTTTTCTACATATTTCACTGTACACACAATTGCTGCGAATGAGTGATTGCATTTAAAGCTAACATTGTTGTTTACAGCAGTTTATGATTTGGTGGCCACAGTTGACACCATCAATACTAACATCAAAATAAAGATCACAGCACTGAGCAACTAACGTAATTAAAGTGTTCTTAAGAGTTCTTGTTATCTCTTGATTAATAATTTAAAGACAAAATGGTGTTTTTTTTAATTGAAAAGTTTCTTGAAAATCCAGTTCGATAAACGTTTTATGCTAGAAAAAATGGTTTCTTCAGTGTATTCCCACAGATTGGTGTTTCACCCTTGATAATGAAGTGGCAACTGCACTTGATTGTTCACATATTTGCTATCAAAAGTCTGGTAGGTATGTAAACAGTCATGATACAGTGATTTTAAATGACGACAGCTTTTCACCTCAGAGGAGCTTTTATGTCTGCTGTGTTAATACTAAGTGAGAATTTAGCTGTTTGACAGATTTTTTTAGTTTTCATGTCGTATGTGTTTTTGGCCTGGATCTCTAATACACATTACTTTCACATATGCTGACTTCACCAGGAGCATTGAAACACTGGCCAGAAGTTAAGTTAGCATACCAAAGAATACCTCAGCCAAAGGCTTACCTGACTGACTATTGGCCAACATTACACTAAACCCCACCATTTAAATCCAAACCTGTGACAGTGTTATTATCGAAGTACCTGGACAACAAAGGTCTTCTTTCACCAAATCAAACCAAGTTGTTTTTATGTGTTGTTTTCTTTTTTTTTCCTCATGGATTTATGTTGTAACTGAAAGAGGCAAAACATTTTATACTCTTGCTATCCAAATTCAGAAGGAACAACAGCATATTGGTGGATGCAATGCAAATCTAACACAGTTTATGCACTGATATTCAGTCAGTAAGCAGAGGATGAGTCTTTTTAATGCAACCTGTGTCCTCTTTCCCGCAGACTATGTCAGCACTGTCACCACTATGGATCCACGTGGCTGCTTGTTGTATTATGGCTGCCTCTCTGTGTGATAAGCTGCTCTCATGTTGTCCCAGTGTTAACTCAACATCCTGTGTCCACACTCTCTTCCTGGCCTTATCACACAGTGTGTGTGTGCAGACAGTATCATGAATACTTCCGGAGGTCAGTAGATAAAGGAGACCAACAAATATTACACTGGACCCATACACATACACACACAGCTTGATAACCTTGTACTCTGTGTGTATGTATAGTCCAGGGTTCAGTATGCTGCAGCAAAGCAGTTAAACTTTAAACAGTGATAAACAGGAGAGTTGCTTATGCCTGCAGTCAACCTCCCCAGTGTGTTACTGCTTGATCAGATTGTTAATGCAAAAAAGTCCAATAACAGTCCAAGTTTTGTCCCATATAAAGAGGAGAATTAAGACACTGAAGGGAAGACACAGACCATAAAGAGTTCTAACTATCTATTACTGTCTAAAAAAACCCCACAATTTACAAGAATGATTTGAAACTACAACATAAAAACACAAAACAGCAAGAAATAAACCTAAGATGGCTACACTAAACAAGGCAGGCACACGCTTTGCCAAGAATATCTAACATCTGTCAGCCATAATGTACTGTTTGGGATTTATCCATCAATGCAAAGTTTTATTCTTGCTTCTGAACAAAATTGCACAAAAATCAAGCTTCTCCAGACTGGACCGACAAAAGATAATGTAGTTGTTGCTTGATTTAGCCCTACAAGTGTATGTTCAACTAGACTCAAATGGGCCATTGCACTCTATATATGTTCCAAGGTTCCACTTTTGTCAATCTTTTTTAAAAACAATAAAGCATAAGTCAGTGTGGTTACACGAGTGCCATCGAATCAGATTAATGGCTAAACTACAATAAGATTGAGTTATGCAGTTCATGTAGACACCTTAATCTGACAAAAAAATGGATTGGATTGGGTTACTCGAGACTGAATTAGAGATAACGTGATCCAAATGTACACTGAACTTGCATGTAGACGACAGTGGATTGGATCAAGCGTTCTGCGCATGCTCGAGATTTTTTCCCCGCGATTGTCATCTGGAAGTTGAAGGAGACGATATTACTGTTGTTGTCGCCGCCATCGGAAAGAAATAAACAACGCGATGGAGAATGCACCGTTGTGCATTGCGTTTGTGCCATAACCAGCTCATCACAAACGAAATGTAGAGGGACGTAGCTTCATCTTGCTCTTCGTTCGCCATCTTTCTTGAAAACCTTAGTTTTGTTGTTGTTGGTGGTGAAGGCGACAACCAGAAGTGGCTCTATTAGCGATAGTTGAAATGGGTACAGCGCCACCTATCGTACTGGGGTATGACATGCTTTGTGCCAGTGATTCGATTCATTCACTGCCATATATCCAAAGATAATTACCCTTGCTCAGATAAGGAGCATAATCCAACTATAGCTATAATCGAGTTGATCTCATCATGGAGACCCACTGACTGAATTCCCCATTTAAACTGCTCTCATTCGCATATTTTCTGTTTCTTTTCTCAGACAGCTAAAGAAGTGTTCATTGAAAATCAGATCATTGAGACTATGTGGTGTTAAAGTATTTCCAGATTGTCACTGCTCCGATTAAATCCATTTTTTTTCTGCAACATCAGACAAATCATCATTTAAAGACAACATGTGTGCAGTGTCCTCCATACAGACATACAGACACACATAGTGCCAATAATAATACTGTTGTTACGTTGTACTATTTGCCACTATTCATGTATATTACATATAATATTATGTATGTTTTGTTTTATGTATATTCTTACTGCCAGAAGTCTATTTTTATCTTCCTTTTTTTACTTTTATTTCATATTTTATTTTATTCTATACTGCACAGTTGTACACAGGAGCTCGTTGCAATTTCATTTCACTATAGGTGTACATCCACATGTGACAAATAAAAATCTGAATCTGAATTTGGCTACATGTATGATGATCCTACTGACATGTTTTAGTTAATAGCTTCATTTTGTTCCTGTGCATGTGTACTTGGACAGGTTAAATGGCCTAGTTGAACTGTAACTGTAGCTTGACTCAAACATCACTCTGGGAGCTTTCTTTATAGGAACATACTGCATGATATTCAAAATGTGTCAAGGAGTGTCTGATTGCAGGTACAAAATTGGTATAGTGTGGAAAAAGTTTTGCTGCGGTTTTAATGTCTTAAAGAAACTGAAAATCATGCTTTCACATTAGTTAGAGTGAATATTATTAGAGTACTTTAAAATTAGTCTTTGTCTTTTGCTTTTTGGAGTGGATTTATTTATTTGCTTGACTGTTTTATCTTGATAGCATAATTTAACTCTAGCAGTGACTGCTTCTGGCGTTATTTTGAACCTGCATCCAACTATTGTATGAAAAAAAGAAGGAATTGTGATAAGACTGCTAAATGGCCACTCATTTTAAGCAACATTCTTCATCGCTCCACCTCCAGTGGTTTTTTTCTTCTTTTCATTTTCTAAAAACTACAACCTACATGCTAAAAATAGCAAGGTTGTGACATGAGGCAGCAATCTGAAAAGAATGTTTGTAACAGGGATGTTCTTGTATGGTTGTCCATTGGTCCTATTAAAAACAAAGTCCCTTCTGACTTTTTGGGGGGTTTAGCATAATGTCCTGTGAAATATGAGCATAGTTTTCCCCAACTGTTGACATAGGATCATCTGAATTAGCATAGCTTGTCCAAAGCATCCAAAGAGCTTGGCTTGACTATAGTGCCATTTTGTCAAAGATGTTAAGTCAAAGATGGAATTTTGTCTTGTACATTAAGTTCAGTCAACAGTGTTAATGTAAATGTAAATTTCCAACTAAATGAATGAAATCTGTCACATTTATTTTAAAAGTGGATAATCAGGTAGTATAGAAGTTCAGTTAAGAACTAAGTAGAATAATGTTGGCTTACACAATAAAGTAACATCTTTTTTTTATGAATATCTTGACACCTTTTTACTCTTCTTTTATTTCCTCCTGCCAAACTAAGCCTTTATTCCTCTGTGATTGTTTCAGTTTTCTCAGATAAAAAAGAACTGAAGGGAAGTTTGGAGTTGAAGTGATAAAGGTTTTGGCACTGAAAACCTTAAATATTTAGGCTGCTTAAAATGAGAGTCTGTGCCGTTGGAATTCCTGTGGTGTTATGAGGACATGAGTTGAGAAAGACAAGACAAATACTGTCAGTAGTGCAGTTTATTTGGACTCTAAGAGACATTTTTCTTTCCTTGAGGATCAAAGTGGGTAATCTTAGTCCCTTCATAACAAAAATGATCCTCTGATTATTGAAAATTGCCAAGTTATAATAACTTCTATTTATTCAACAGATGCAGGCGGGAATTTAGTGAAATTTTAGAATATTTCATGATTGCTGTTGCAGGATTGATAAGGTTGTCGGTCACAATGGACACATGAACACACACATGTACCACAGTTTAAACAGACTCCCACAACAATATAAAACAAACAAAATAGTCCTTTTTCTGGGCTTTGGAGCAGTGCTTCCAGTCTAGGGGAATCATGGATCATGCAGTCATAAAGCTTGTTTAATTGAACTTAAGATAGGTTTCTTGTTAGGTTGCCTTTTTATTCTAATCTCTGAAATTGTCCTCTAATTTGGTGACATTACACTCCCTGTGAGGACAATATCAGCTGTAAGGTCTGATTTTTTTCAGAAGGTCACAGTAGTTTAAACAAGTTGAATTAAGATTATTTTTCTTAAGCATTCCAGATGTGCCTTTCTTACACTTCCTCTTGTTTAGCTATTCATCTCTACATGTAAAAGATAAAGATGCTCATTATGGGATGGGAAAAAGGACTTTGTGTGGAACAAAGAGCCAAAATACTTGCTCAGCAGCACCTACCATTATCATGAAAGTCAATAAAACTGGTGCCTGGGGGTTTCCCATCAGCAGCAGCAATAGTTCATTTATCTGACTAAGTGCTGGATTAGCTGTCAGACTCCCACAATGCGAGTTGGACCCTTGCTGACAAATCAGACAAATCGAGCTGGAAACAAGTCAGCAGATACTACCCACTGAATGTAGTCCTGGGCTCACACACATTAAGCAGAAACAAAAACAGTGGTACCTGAAACTATGTTATGGAAATGTATACCAATTGATTATAACTAAGTCATCAGTTGCCCACACATATAATGTACCCATGCTAAGAAAGATGGTATTGCTTTTAAAGGGAATTATGTTTAAAAACGGTCTGGAAAGTCAGTTTTTATAGAATCGGATGCAGGCTCAATATCTTCCCCTTGTCTGTACTGCAAGGGACATTAACATACACATTAACTGGTGCAATATATATTTTTTATTCCCATTTTGAACAGAAACTGACATTTGAAGAGTGTTCAGGGGTCATCCAGCAGCTGGTCAAAACCAAGGCTGCTGGGTATATAACCCTCTGTGGGTTGTTTTGTAACCAGACAAACAAGGTCAGCAGACTGTGATGCTTTGGTTAAATGTAAATGTAGGTTTTACATTGGCTAATCAGAAGAGCTAACACGACCTCTCTCTCTCTCACACACACACACACACACACACACACACACACACACAAACAAGCTATCTGGTGTTAAGTAACCACAATCATTTGTACAGACTGTACTATGATGATAAGGGGTCTGTGCGTTTGCAGAAGATATGTCGATGATACTATCAACTCGCAACATGTTTTTTAGATTCAAGCAATGAAATCAAACAAAAAACTGAAAATATTTGTCTTGATAAAGACTACCTGTCTTGGTCAGATTGACGTATGACAGTTTGCTCTGGAATATGGTGCATCAGAGGATTCACATAATTGTAATTAAAATGAAGACCAACAATTCAGACTAAACAAGTTAGGTGTTGTTTTTTTAGGTGTCGCATATAGAGGAGGCCCCAGATACAGATAGAATCCCCACAGGTAAACATAGTGTAGCTTTAATTCACTTTGGTTTGTCAACACAAGGCTAATCAAGTGGTTAAAGGGCCAGCTCTTGCAACTACATCTTTGCAGAGACCTAGTTCTATCAGAATTTGATTGATGGACAGTGGTCTGAACTGACAGATCAAGGTAAGGATGACTCTTTTACATTAGTGTCAAATTTTTCAGGCTGGTGACAACTAAGCTGATGACATCATACAGCTTTGGAAGCTAACATAGATAATCTCAGATAGATAGCTCAGTCTACTGCACCCACATGTCAATAATCTCCTGTTGGCATTATTGTTCAGCAAAAGAGCTGTTAAAAAGTGGCAGAAGGACAAACAGCATTAACCAGAGAAAAACTCTGCAAAAAGTCTCAATAAGATATAAATAGACTGCCACCAGTGCAGTGACATGCTAGACCATAACATGCCTACCAGAGGAAACCTTACCAGCCATCAGTTTAACATCAACACCTATCAGACAAAGAGATATTATGGACATTCCTGGAAGCTGCATCAGTTTACTTATACCCAAAACTATTCCCAACAATAAAATAGATGATTTTGTTTCCTTCAAAGGATGTACTTTTAATTTTGTGTTGAATAACAATACATTTAATTTCAAATTACGATGCACTATGCAATTACTATGTATATTTTATCTTGGTATTTCCCAAAAGGTGTTGATGTGTTTTCTGCTGCTGCTGTGTGTATTCCACAGGGGAAAAATGCCTCTGTTAACTGTCTTCATTCAATTTTCCTCCATTTTGTGAGGCATGTGCATAAACAATGCTCAGCCTCTCTTTTTTTATGACAAATGACAGCTGGAACCAACAGCCACTCTACTCACTTTGAGACATTTGCATAGTATTATTTGGCTGTCTGCTTGAAAATATAAATTTATGTTAAGCTCTTTTTAAAACTTGTGTTTTCATCACATGGACATCCATGTTACAGTCTTTTTAGATTTGTTTTTCTTCTTTATGTTCACTTTGTGTTTTATAGAGATTGATTTCCTTGTGCATTCAGTTTTCATTTTACTTCCCATTCTTCTTTTACACCAGTTGCTGGTTTCAACACAGCTATGTTACGTTAGACATCACCTTTCCCAGAATATATACACCACCAGGGTTTCTTTGTTTATTTCAAGATCCACGTTTCTCTACCAGTTTGTTTTTTTCCATCTTGGTTTCTTGTTCCATCAGCTCTTCGTGTAGATGTATTTTGATAATTTGCATGCCCTCTTTTGGATTTCCTGTCCAGCGTGGTATGTTTTTTTGGTTTGTCGCCTTTAATTATCTTTAGTTCTAAATCTGCTCTTATCCTGCTCGCTGTCTGCGCTCGGGTCCTCCCTCAACCAGTCACATGACAAAATGATCCACAGTTCAGTTGCAGTACCTCTCCTTGTACTAAATCAGAAGCAAGACTGTTAAAACCTGAAACAAGAATGTCTGAATCCTGCTATAGAGAATGAGCTGACACCAAAGACATGCTGGACCTGGACATGGAAAAAAATAGAAAATAATACTTATCTTATTTTTCGTACTCAAAAATAAGATAAAAATGACACTTGAAAACAGAATGGGCTATGATTCATGATTACACACGAAGACAGGGCGAGACTTTATCAGTTGGAGCAAGAGGGAGGCTCAGAGAGACTCAGTGGGTGATGAAGATTTATTGTGCATGAGATAAGACACAAAAACATACATGTAGAGACCACACACTGTGAACACAGGAGATAATACACTCTCAGACACACACAAACACATATACACACATCAAAAAGCAGAGCTAACCGGGATCATTGCTACCCTCTCCTCCCTCCTCTTGACCTTTAACCCCCATCTCTTCATGCTCCTGTCTTACCGTCTTGTCTTTCATCTTTCTTGTTTTCCTCTCTCCCACTTCTCTTTTTGAATAGCTGAGATAAAATATTTTTTCATAGTAGTTACCATATTGCAAGAAGACAAAGGTGCAGTTCTTGCTCTCTGGTGTGCACAAAGGGATTTAGTGGCACAAACTCAAGTGGAGATTTTGTTGGAATTTTCATTCTGTTTTTATGATTTTTGTCATAATTTCAATCGTAATTATAAAACTCCCAATGTAAACTGGAGACTTCCAGGATGTCTGAGGAAGAATCAACAGATGCAGCAGGTTTGTAACTAAATAATGCACAAGTTTCCACCAAGAACCAATAGAAAATACACAGAAATAAATGTGCAATCACACTTAAGACGGTCACGTTGATTGTAGGAGTTGGTGTAATCAAAAGTGTGTTTTTCATTCCAGCCCCATGACAGCTTAATTACAATAAGCCGTGTACAGACAACTCATGTTAGTGTGTTAGCAGCTGGAATGGGCTCCAGCCACCTCACGACATCGGACTGGATAAAACAGATATGAAAAATGGATTGTTTTTCTTCATATCTTACACATTAAAGCTGATTTGATGTCAAACATTCAACTTTATTTGAAAAAATATCCAGTTTGTTCTTGACATTGAAACTTAAAATAAATCTTTCCCGATTCATTCTTTTTTTTCTATTTGAGCCTGGAGAAAACACTGAAAGTTAAACTATTCTAATTGGCAAATTTGAAAAACAAAAAAGAAATCCATGCATACTCAAAGTAATTTTTTCAAATATCCAGAATTGCTGCTCATGATTTTTTAAAAGGAGAATAGTTGAAGAGAATCAGCTAGGTGGAAGTCTTTTTTTTTCTGAGAAATTTCCTGAGAAATAAGCCACTGTATGGCTTCTTCCTCCACTAGACTAAGATCTAAGTCAAATACTAAAACATAGCTTAATTCATCCAAATGTCCCAACAACAAAAGGGCATCTGCGTTTCTTTTCTGTTTTTTTTTTTCTTTTTGCTTTGATTCCTTTCAACTCAAGCTAAGGCTTCATTCACATCACCAGGCTGAAACGATATGTCTCATTTTTTTCTGTTGATGTGGTTCATATCAGAATTTTTTCAGGATTGTGTGGGCACAGAAATCCAATAGTTTATTCCAATTTTCAAAGCCAATTTGTGGCACTTCAGTATGTGGTCCTAGATTAATAATTTATCTGATAACTGGCTTCCATGCGACCTTTTGCTCAAGTGCATGCGCTTTTAAACCTGTTTAAACAATTTCAGGGCCATCTCAGATGGCTGTTGCTCACATGCAGGTCAGATACAAACACTTTTCAGTTGTAATTGTGAACTATCAAGTCAGAACTGTATTGATATAGTGAATGTATACTAAGAAGTTTTGTGGTTTTGGTGAGGGGCAAAATACCCCATCAGGAGGGAGAAGAAAGCATTAAGTCTATGGGTCAGCTGTTATAAGATGGGAACACAGGTGAACTAGATGAGATGATCTCCTGCACCTGCTGAGATACCCCACAACACACAGCAGCCTTTCTGTTTTCAGTGGTTTCAAATAACATCTGTAATAATCGATACTGACTGATCAAATTAAAACCAGCTCAACACCAGCGTAGTTTTGGCTTCCAGTCAGACTGACAGAAACAGAGATGCAAAGCTGCCTTATTTTAAATTATACTTTATTTCATATAAAAACAAAACAATAAACAAATAAATTAGATATTTCTAAAATAATTCTCTTGAGGAAATGTTTAAGAACGCTGTGATGGTTTACAGTTGGTATGTGGAAGTAGAGCCAATAACTGGAATGTAAAAATGCAAACATATTTAGACAGTTTGTGGATGTGAATGTAAGAGCATCATTCCAAAACGAGTCTGTGACAACAAGATGACTGACAACATAAAATGCAAAGAAAATAAGGAGAGCAGATACATGAATCATTCTTTGACAAAATAGTCGAACCTTTACAAACAAATGAGGGTGACAGCTTGATGAATTTGGAATGAAACCTTCCATTTTTCTTCAAGGTTTTAAACCACTGATACAATATGAATGTGACCATACAGAGCAGCCATCTAAGTGGTCAGAGAGCTACAGAAAGATGCTGATCACACTGTTTGATCCCTCTGTTGGAGATCCGTGTCTGCACAACTGACAAAGGTTGTTCTGTTTGTGTCTCAATTGTTTTGTCTGGTCTAATTCAGCAGGCAGACAGGGACTCCGTTGGTATATTAGTCCACAGGGGAATTGTATACAGCTGGTTCTGGCAGTATTGGCAGAGTGGCCAATCTGAATTAAGATTTGTAATTTAAAAGATGGTGGCTATGGGGATAAAGATAGGCACATTTGGGAGAGAAGAGGAGACATTACCATAATAAGAGCCTCTTCATTTGCACACAAGCCCAAGCTAACCCCACACCACTACCCCCATAACTCCCTCTGGTCTGTAGTCACACCCATTAAGCCTGCAAAGCCTTCATTGTCCGGCCAGGCTGTGGACCTGAGGACCCCTCGCCAACAGATTGAGCTGGGTGAAGGGTTACAGCCAGACAATGGAAAGTCCCTCCCCCTCCTCTTCTATTTGAAATCAATCACACAGGCTTTCACATTCAGAGTCCCCCCTCCCTCCCTGTCAGCAGTGACAGTGGGCTTGGGCCAGCTCCCCACAGAGTCCTCATGCAAAACTGTCCGTCCTCCTTTCAGGAGTCCCACCCTGGACAGCCTGTCTCTGACTGAGTGTTCATATGGGCAAAGACTGAAAGACTAGAGCTGCTGTTAAAGAGGAGGAGCATGTAATGTTGTCTTGATGTTTATGTATTTGTTTACATAAGAAAATGAGTCTGTCTCGTAGCATTTGTGGCTTTGAGACTCCTTCAAAACTCATTTTATAACTTCAGAAATGCATTAGAGATCCAAAAAAACTTTTGCATCTTCATCCAACAAAAGAAACAATAACTGGGTGCCTTCAAACTGTTATTTTGGGCTGGAGCTTGAAACAGACTGCTGCAAAATGACAAATGGAGGGTTTCATTCCAAGATTTCTCAAGTTTAAGCCACGTTTAAAGGCTCAGTCCATATGTTTTTTTTTACCATAAGCATTTGCGACTTGAATTGCTAATGGAAATTTTTCTGTTTCTCAATCTATCAATTACTCAAAATAGGGGGTTATTTTTTGAGAATGTTTAGAAAAGTTGTTTATGCAAGACAGTCATTAACATCATCTGCCGTTAGTTTGGGATTTGGGAGTGACTCCAATCCTGTGGGATACTATTGCTGGCCATTAGATACAAATGAATATTTTGGAAAGAAACCTGAACTTGAAGACAATGTGACCACTGCAGCTGGTTTGGCACTTTATAAGTTCTTCCCTCCTTTTGCATCCAATACCTTCATTTTTGTGTCATTCAAAATAATTTATAAAAGGCAATCGTCTTTCTGTTGTTGATATGTACATACAATATTTTAATAATCTAATATATTCACAGGAAATCATCAGGTCAGGCACTTTGCTGCCACTAAAGCAACTTCTTAGCATGAGAAATCCTGAGATTTAAGACTGTTTTCTTTTTAAATAAGCAACACATAAGTAAAATAATCTTATATAGAGTGATTTATGCTCAACAATCAATTTCTTACTTTTTACCATAACAAAATAAATCTTTTTTTGTTTGTTTTTGTTAAAATGTCTTTACGACCGAGGTTTCAAGCCCTGGTTTTGGGTCGAGTTTGTTGTAGGAGATCCTTGTCCATCACCACTTTAAAGTGTTTTGAGTACCAGGGCCTCTTCTGTTGTGTTAGTGCCGCAGTTTTCCAACGTTACAGCCGTTCGTGGGCACAGTGCCAGAGCTGATAGTCTAAAGTTTTGTTTGTCCTGTTTTCCTCCACTCGTTCTTCTGCCCGTGCTGAAACGTTTTTCTCCAAACCTCCACATTATGAGGCCCACTGGCCTCAGTGCTCCATGTGCATACGTGTCATGTCAGTGTTTGTATTTGTATGTATGTGTGTGTACAAATGCCTACTCATATTTTAAGGCTTTGACTGGTGCCATAATGGAGGTCCAATAAGAATAAAATCTTTAACTTAACTTTATAAATGCAGCTGTGGACCTTCAATTTGGCACCCAGCAGATGCGTCAGCTTACACGAAAGCCCAAAGCAGTGTCTTATCACACTGTTGCTGTGTTTGTGTGAATATGTTTAGGTGCCTATCGGAGAGCTGTCTTCATGTCTATCCGAGAGTGCACATCCTGGTAGCCCAGAAGGCAGGGGTCTGTGGACAAGGCATCGTGGGTAAAAACTGAATCGTTGTCTGAGGAGCAGGAGCTGGATGTGTCCTCGCATGAAGGGGAGTACTGTTCAAAAGGTGTCGACAGGTCCAAATACTGTGAGGAAGAGGAAGAGGAAATTAGAAAAAGGCCAGTGAGATCATTTACAACAACTTTACAACCTTAGAAGTACACAGCGGTAAAAACTGAATTTAACCTGTTTAAAAAGAAGGTCAAAGTGCTGCTGGACATGCAGTTCTTCTAATGGCATCCACGCCAGAGGATAGTTTTGGTTTGTTTTGATTTTAAGATTTTTAGTCTTGTATTAAAGCCTATAAATATGTGTTTTTACAACTAAAACACAAATAATACAAGCAAACTGCCAGCATTGACATGATAAATGCTCAGCAGTTAAATTTTGTTTTTGTTGCTTTTATAAGCTCAGGAATCAACTCACTACTCATTCACTCTAGCAGTCTGTGTACTGAGGACATCTGGGCAGCAGATCGTGTATGGAATTGTGTGCGTACATCTTCATGGCTTCAACACGTGTGTTTGCACGTATGATGGTGTGATATTGAGGCCTACCTCATCAGAGATGGACAACAGAGCTTTGTCCAGCTCCTCCACAAGCTGTTTGAATGTCGGTCTCTGGGTGGGAACAGCATGCCAGCATTCACGCATCATCATGTAGCTACAGAAAAACAAAATAAAACAAAAAGGATTTAACCAATATATGGTATAAATTGTCAAGTCAAGTGATCCGGAACTGCACTAAAATTTCCTCCTTCACACATCCCACCTTACCACCAAGTTTAAACAAATTAGGCTTAGTAACTTTTGCACTATCTTGCTCACAAATGACAAAATTGTACCTATCTCATACATCTTATGCATTCCTCGTATCATCATCCCTATGGATGCCTGGTCACCCCATTTGAGCTAAATTAACCACCTCTGCTAGTCTGTGTCAGGCACAGTGGAAACAGTTGAGAGTAAAAGTGAAGAGCTCCTGCTTACAGTTCATGTGTGCAGTTGGATGGTTTGTCCATGCGGTGTCCTTCCTTCAGCAGCTTGAAGAGCTCTTCAACAGGGATACCAGGGTATGGTGAACCGCCTAATGTGAAAATCTCCCACATAAGGACACCAAACGACCACCTGAGCGGAGGAGAAAGGAGAAATACAGAGTGTTAATGATCACAACTTTTTTCTTTTGTCTAAGCTGGAGTGTTACTCTAAAAGGAACTTCGTACACAAGGTTACACAAGGTTTTAAAGTTGTGGTAAGACACGAATTATAAAGGATGAGAAGCTGGAACTTACACGTCACTCTGGTGTGTATAGACTCTGTCAAACAAAGCCTCTGGTGCCATCCACTTCACCGGCAGACGTCCCTGCAGAGTAAACAGAGACATGTTAAAGCCATGTCATTCTGCCACGTAGTTCTGAACATTTTCCTTTCCATCTCATCATTCCAGTTTTCATACTAAATTCTCATAATAAACTCTTCCTTGCCATGCCGTCTGATTTCTCCCTCATGATCATCCCCCGCCTTCCTTTTCATCCCCTCTTTTCTTATTAAGATCTATTAAGCCTGCTGCCAATCAGAAGAAAACATTTATCTTGAGGAGTATTTAAGCTGTAAAGAAGCCGGGCAGGAGCCAATTGGCACAGGTGCAGATATGGGTTTTTAAGCACAACTCATGGACAAACAACAACTTTAACTTTAATCTTTAACCAATTGATATGTCTTGATTATACTAATATTATAGCTCATCTCTGAGGGGTTGGAGACTTCAATAATATTACAGGGGATGATCATTGACAAAAATATGTCATATAACATAAGCTATAAGATGTATGTACTTTAATTGCAACAGCGTAAATTGAATAAAGAGCAGTGATTCAGTTGCACTGAAAAACAGAGTTGTCAACTGGAAGGGACGAATTCCTGAAAATATGCTAAGAACTGTCACTCACGTTGGTGGTTTTCTTGTAGTAGTCAATCTGGTGGACTCCTCTGGCCAAACCAAAATCAGCAATCTTCATCACATTGTCCTCGGTCACCAGAACATTCCTGGCTGCCAAATCCCGATGGATGCACTACAGAAAGACAGAAGACACATAAAGCAAACATGAGCCACGGGCCAACTGCTGAGTCTGCTGAATAGAAGATTAGAATGAAGCTCAAATGCACATTATTATTATTTAAACAGTACAATACAGTACACAAGTCTTGAGCCACCCCTAATTTCTGTATGTCTTGTCAAGAAAACTGGAACTAGGTGCAGCAGTTTATTCAAACAGGTGCAAGCATAAATTGTCAAAATAGAGTTTCTAACAAGCATGAAATTTAAATTTCAAAACAGACTATATTCGTCAACACAGCCCGAACCCTCTTAGATGAGCTTTCTTGTCATTTTATGAAGTATTCTTCAGGAATAGTTCTCCAGGCTCCTTGAAGGACATCCCAAAGCTCTTCTTTGGATGTTGGCTACTTTTTGTTCCGTTCTCTGTCAAGATGATCCCAAACTGCTTCAATAATGTTGAGGTCCGGGCTCTGGGGAGGATTCATCCCTCCATAAGACCTGTTGCCACTGATTTTCAGTCCACTTCTTGTGTCATTTGGCATAGCTCAGCCTTTTCTTCCTGTTTCCCTTCCTTAACAATGACTTCTTGACAGCCACCCTTCCATGGAGACCATTTCTGATGAGGCTTCAGTGAGCAGTAGACGGATCAACTGGAGGACCTGTGTCAGGTCTTTTCCCTATTTCATAAGGACATCACTAACAGACTGCTAGTAACAAAGAGTCTAAAGATACAATTTAAAATGGATTCTTTGCTAAGTTGGCTGTTATCTGTAGACACTGTGGTTCATCCTTTAAGTTAGGAGCCCTTTTAAAATATTTAAATGATTCATAGATCAGTGTAAATTGGTTCAACAAACAAAAGCACATATTCCTCTGAAAATGAGTGCAAAAGCTCCAAAGACAAACTCAGAAAGCCTTGAGAACTAGCGATGAAGACAACTTAAAAAAATTAAGTCAAATCTGACTCCTTCAAAGCAAAATATAAAAAAATGAGGTATGCACAGTACTGTATAGGTACAAAGCACGTATTCCTGTTGACCATTTTCTTCCTTTACCATTATTAACATGTTGTCTATAACTCTGCTCTGCATTTTGTAGAAGTATAAGTACAATCCTGCACAATCCAGGCTAAAGCAGACAGTAGAACAAAGATAACTGTGTTCAAGTTCTAGAAATAAAATAAAAAGCTTGTATAAATTCTGACATGTTCCTGTGTGTTACGGGCAATTATTTGAAGGGATTAAAAGAAGAAGAAAAAAAGAGTTAGAGGAGGTAGAAAAGATTCATTGTTAATTCAAAAATGAAATAATCAACAGGGCCTCATCTGAATTCCACAAAAATAAAAATGTCTTTATATAGAAATCCTGGAGTTTTAAGAAATAACAACCCATTGGGAGGAAAAAAGAAAGCTCTGTTTGCCCACATTGAATGCATGTCATTAAGTTTATTTTGGTTTTCATTCGAAATAGACGTGGGATTTGTGGGGACGTGCAAAATGAACCATTCTTGGTTTGTGGGTCTCCCCATAATGGAGGGTTACTTTCAGGCTCCAGCATTCTTAGGAGGCAGTAGAGCCAGAAACCTGATGCCAGATGATGGCTCTGCTGCCTGTTTGCTAACAGATTTATGGCAGCGCTAAAAAGGACAAAGCCCTGCAACTGAAGGGACGGACAGATGGATGGAGAAGAGTAAACAGGATTGAAGCTGTGGCAGCTCGCTGCTCAGGAATGCCTGTCTGAGACACCGGCTTACAGACAAAGAGACGTGTTGATAAGACACACACAGACGGAATACATGCTGGGAAAATGAAAGGAATCGAAACACGGGGGTGGGGATAGGAAAAGAGGAAGAGGAGAGCAAGAGAGCAAAGAAATAAAGAACAGCTGGTACTGCCATCGTGATTCTGAAATGGACAAATTAGTCTGAAGTACCCAAATTCAATTCTATGAAGCAACTCAAGGCCACTTAGAGTCTCTTGAGAGCTTACACAGCCCAGATGTCCACAAATGGTTTACTATCTGGCTTGTATTTCATGAATATATTTCCTATGTGTTGATACAGATACGTGTAAGAAATGTTCTTAAAACACAGGTCCAACTAACTCAAGAAACTGGAGACCTCAACTAATTACCTGTTAATCAATTGTCTTCTTACATTTTAGCACCACTCAAGAATACCTTTTTTGTTCAAAATGTATGGTTAAACCACAAAAATTAATTAAACCAAGAGTTTGATACTCGTACAACCATAAATCAGTTCCCACGTAATTACACCGAAAACCTCTGCTTTAGATTGACGATGCACCTCATTGCATCCATGAACTGCTTGTGGAGAGATTTACAGCCACTCAGATGTTCAGATGTTGCTTCCATTCTTTCAAGCAAACCCACCCTTTTAGAGGCCAGGTACTCCATCCCTCGGGCCACCTGGTAGGCACAGGACAGCAGGTCTTTGAAGGTGAGCTGCTCCTCTGGCACTTTGGTCACATCAAAGGTGTAATCCATGCCTGGAGGTCGCCTGGCTCGCAAGTACTCCCTTAAACTGCCTTTTGAGGCATACTCCACCAACACATACAGAGGGCCTGCGGGGGGAAACATAAACAGGATGAATGATGGAGGCTATTTTTTTTGTTACTTTAGCCTCGAGCTTTGGGATCATTAGGTTTGGCAAAACCAAAACAGCTCGGGAAGCAGGCAAAGGGGATGCATGTGTCTTAATCAGTATTATCCAGAAGCTCACCATCTTGAGTGCAGACTCCCAGCAGGTTGATGATGTTCTTGTGCTTGTCCATCACCTTCATCAACTCCATCTCTGAAATGAGGTCTGCCAGATCTTTGTCTGTGGCATCATCTGAGGCAAAAAATGTGTTTCTTTTGTTTAGACAAACATGTTTTTCTTACCAACAGCAAACTGAAACTAATGTCATGAGTTATTTTCATCTATCATCTGTTTCCTACCTTTGAGCATCTTAACTGCCACTGTGGTGGACTGGTCAGGACAGTCCTTGTTGATGCCATAGGCCTCAGCTCTGACCACCTGACCAAAGCAGCCTTCTCCTAGAGGTTTTCCCAGTGTTAAACTAGAGAGAGACACAGTGAGAGAAAATAAGTATGTCCACATGAAAACTGTACAAATCCATAATTTGAACCTGGGGTTTCTTTAAACTATAGGTTGGAGTGAGCCAAATATGGGCTACTGGCTTATTTAATTTTAGATCCTCGCGTGATTCGAGAGCTAAAATCTTTAATGAGTCTGGATCGCAACAACCACACAAAACTTAAATACTCTTGAACTTTTGAGACTCAACACTTCAAATCTATTCTTTTTCATTTTTAATCATTTCAAATCTAAAAGTCATTTCAGAGTATCACCTGATTTACCTAAAAGAGTGAAGATATGCTTGTACATTGAAAGTGACTTACTTTTCCCTTGGGAACTCCCAGTCTGGGTCGTAGGGCAACTCAAACTCCATGACTCCAGCCAACATTGGAGAACAGCTGGATGAGAGGCGAGCTACCCTCATCAGAGATGCGCTGGATTTCCCTGATGAATTAGACTCCACCGAGTACTAACAGAAAAAATGACAGAAAAGAGAATCTAATTAGCAGCCATCTGTAGCACACATGCCTACAGATGTGGTTCTATGATGTTGACAGTGAGCTGCCATATGTGCTACAGCTGTATTGTATGTCTCAGTCAACCACTCGCAGCCGTACCTGTCTTCGAAGAGGGAACTTGGAAAGCTTCTGGACAGGAAGGGCATCAAACGGCTCCCTTCTTGGGTGGACCTGCATCCGGCATAACACCACAATGATGATGGCCATGATCAAAGCCAGGAATCCGCAGGCATAGATAATGATATCAGTGTATTTGGTCTCCATGGTGTCTATGGGCTCTGCTGCCTCTTCCTCTGTAGGAAAAAGTATGTAGGTACATTTTATCAACAGATAGTGGCAAAGTAATACTGTAGAAAAAACCCCAACATATAATCATAAACCTGTAATAAACATAATATGGGCTCTTTAAGAATGCTTTTTAAACAAATTCATTAAGACCTCAGTTCCATTTTACCTGAAAGGACAATGAGCCAGGCAGACTGGTGGGCAAAGCCAATTGAGTTTCCAGCCAAGCAGGTGTACTCCCCTGCATCCTCCATGGTAACTTTGGACAGGTACAGCACCTCAACATCTGACATGTTCAGGCTGCCGGTCTGCAAAACACCAAATGCCAAAGGAAGATATAAATGAAAAAAAACTACAGCATAGATTATTTACTTACTGCACTCTTTACAGAGTCAGAATTATATACAGCTGTTTTCTCAAGCTACCTGAACAGGAGCTGTTAACAAAAAGCTTTCAATTCAAGGAAGAAATCTGATTGTTTCCTTGAATCTATTCATCTGTCCAACACATGTGACCAACCTTGAGGACCTGAACATAGGGAGTCCCATCAGGACCGTAGCGACTGCCGTTCCTCTCAATGTGCTTGAGCCACTGAATGTGCGGCTGGGCATCACTGTAGACCTTGCAATGGAACTGAACATCACTGCCTACCACGGCTGTGGTGTTAGCAGGTAAACCTGCTTGCAGGATGGGCCTGTGAGGGGAACGCTCTGCATCAGGAGGAAGTAAGAGAAGGGATTGAACAGAGCAGAATGTTAGACACATAACAAGAGTCCATGAAGGCAGGAATAGTTAGTTAGTAGGTGTAAAAAAACAGCCAAAAATTTAGCCATTTAGCAAACGACAAACATGACTGCTTTGTAAACAAATATCTTAAAATAGCCAGCAATTGTCACAGTCATCTTTAATGTGTTTCTGTGCTGGCAAAGGTACAGGAAATGTCATTTTGAGATTAAATTTGTTTCCATTAGGGTGCCTCTCTGTCACTGGTCTCTTTGATCTGTGGGTATTCTCGCTCTCTGATCTCGTTAGTTGTCTCGTTAGTCTTCTCCCCCCGTCAACGGGGACGGAAACTGACCCGCAGTGGACAGCCAGCAAACAAATGAACAAACAAACCGCGGCCCTCCTGGATTTCTTGTCACAAATCAGGTAGAAAACTGGAGCGGACGCCTGCCTGTTACGGTCGCTGCCAGGCGCCCTCTGAGGCTTTTCTTTGAGGGCATGAGGCCTTTTCAAGAAGTGCCGACTAATGCTCTCACTATTAGTGCCGTGAGTACGGTCAGCTAGAATATAAAGCATTTTAAAACTATGTCTGTCTTGCTGATTATGAGACCAGAAAACTATAACTTCTTACTTTGCTGATTTTGACAATAATGTTGTTTTTCTATTTTTGACATCAAATTCAACAAATCCAAAGAAATATAAATGTCTTACCCAGAACATCGAGAACATAGCTGTGAGAGATGGAGCCATATTTGTTCTCTACCACACAGGTGTAGTTTCCTCTATCTGAGGGTACAACGCTCTCCATCACTAGGCTCCAGTGCTGATGTCTTAGCTAGTCATAAAAAAAAGACAAAATAACATAAATAGGTGAGCAATGAAAAGCAGAATCTAACTCTTAAATTGTTCCAACTTTATCTAGAGTTGAGTATTAAACTTTAACTGCACTCACCTTGATTCCCCCGATGCGGTGTTCTCCTCTAAATTCACGTCCATTTTTGAGCCAGCGGATGCTTGGCATTGGGCTGCCGGTGGCTGGGCAGCGGAACTTCACTGTGTTGCCTGCAGGGACAGCATACAGTTTCTTCTCCATACGCTGGATGTGAGTCCAATAGGGGCCTGTAGAGATAAACACCAATCAAAAGTTCTTAGTCAGAATACTCAAATGCAATCTGGGGTTTGAGTTGTAGCAATTTCTTGGCTTGAGGGCAAACAAATTACACACCTCTAGAGAAGTAAACTTGGTCATTTTCAATCTCAGCCGATGAGTCCTCCAACCCATTGTCCTCGTCATCGTCTCCTGACCCTAACAAATCTAGGAACAGGACACAGAAAGACAATATGAAGCCAGGGGAAACACAACAGTAAGCTGCTACTGTCCTCCATAGCAGATAGAAATGCATTTAATTTACAATACACTGGACACTCACATGCCTTGCTATATCTGCCGCAGTATGTAGTGTGTTAGTATCCTTACCTGCCACAGTGATAGTGAAGTTCCTCACAGGATCTTTGGTTCCCCGGAGAACACAAACATAAATGCCTGAATCCTCATATGTCACGTCTGTGATCTCCACAACTGCAGCACGCATCTGGATGCGGGGTGTGGGCAGAAGCCGGACTCCCTCCTTGTACCAGTTAACTGCCATGCCGGGCCGTGTGCTCATGTCACAGCGCAGCTTCAGGACATTGCCTGGTTCCAACAGGAGATGCTCTGTGGTGTCTTCGCTGAGGTCCTCAAGAACTTCTGTTAAAACCAGACAGTGTTAGTGCATCTTCTTTCTTTATGTTACTGAACTTTTTTCCCACAAACTTTCACGCATTTCTTTTCTTTTTTTTATTACTATTGTTCTATGTACACCACCACACACCATTAGCAGGCCTCTCAGCTAAGTCTCATCATTCCCTCAACTATGACCTTCAACTCCTCAACCCCATTATCTCCCATCCTCACATACACACAATGAAATAAAATTACCATGGAGACCAAAAGGCCTTAATGACCTGACCCTCCTCCACCCAACCCCTCCTTCCCTCCCCCTCCTCTTCATCTTTTTGTTCCTCCGCAGATTACTGTGGGACTGAGAATGATACAGCTAACAATGCAATTTCCCTCCCTTCCTTGCTCACTCCAGAAAAGAGGGAAAGAGAAGAAACTAGGAAGAAGAGAGACTCGAGCTAATAAACATGTTTCAACCTGACAGTGGACAGAGAGTAAATCTGAGGGGTGGTGAAGGTTCACTGGATGTTTAAGTGAGCGAAAGGAGGATAGGCAACTTGTTTTCAGCCTACACAGATGGCCACCACTGCCAGCTAATCAAACTTATCTTTTGACATTACAGACACTAAAATAGATTAGACTCCAACAAACATTAGCCTGGTACTAGTATAGAGTATAGAGACATAAAATGGGATTCAGAGTAAAGTTACCTGAAGGGATTTCTGCAGCAGAAAGAGCCACAGTTTTTGAGATGACTGGACCTGTGGAAGGGAAAAGTTGCGGTATGAAAAAGTGATAAAAATGATAAAAAATGAATGAGGAGTCATATGATTAATAGTTTCTAAACTGAAGTGGACTGCTCAAAGCTAGCAAGATATTTCTGTCGCCCTAAATGTTGGCGTAACAATAGATGTGCCTTACTTGGCAGGACCTCCAGCCATGCTGACTGCATGGCCTGAATTGTCTGTCCTGCGTGGGTGCTCTCAGCCATGCAGATGTACTCGCCTGCATCCTCCAAAGTGATATTGGACAGATGGAGAGTGTTCACCTTGGACCCATTGGTCTGCAGGGGCTGCATGAAAGAGAGATTACTTCAGCATCACAGAATACTAAAAATCATACCCCATTGCTTGTTTTCTACAGGTTTGTTCTCACCGTCAGAGCTTTGATCTGAGGTGGCCCTCCCTGGCTCCGTCCTGGGCTGCTGATATCTGTCTTCAACCACTGCACCTTAGTAGATGCTGGCCTGTGAACTTTACACATGAGTTTCGCCTGACCACCAACCACCCCTGTGGTGTTTTCTGGGTAACCTGGTATGATTAAAGGCCTGGACACTCGAAGATCTGGAGAACAAAAAGGGAAGTTGATTTGGAGGAGATATATTCTTTATCTTTAGGAAGTATTTCAACTGCTTATGAGTCTCATTAGGTTTAAAGAAGGGGGTACCTGCTAACTGACTCTTTACTTTCTTGCTGAATTTAGGTGTTACTTTGCAACCTGTCCACATTATAAATGAGTCTGCACTGCAAATTAACAGCTAAAAACCATCATGGTCTCAAATCACCTGACTGAACAGGACAAAAGTGGTCAAAACACAACCTGGTGGTTTCAGTTTACCACTGAAAGGTCCTGCAACAGAAGCACATCATGTTCCAAAACAACCAGTGACATTTAATGCTCCCAGGAACTGGTGATAGAGTGGCCTGATAACCCAGCCACTATGGTGTCACCATCAGCCACAGTGCCATCCATTCAGTGGGTCACTTGCCCATTTATGTGCTTGCATACTCACTTGCTAAAGCATATGTGCGCCCTGGCCGTGGACCTCGCTCACTGCTCAGTCACTCAGAACGAGCAATTTTCCAGGGCAATTTTCTGTTTGATTGCTTCCTGCGAGCGCTTAGTGAAAAAGCAATCTGTTCCCTTGTGGGAGTGAAGAGCTGCCTTTTTTTCTAATCACCCAGAGTGCATGCAGGTAATGCTTTCAGGAACAAATACACACTTACAACCTTGTAAGTGGACAATCAGACATGGTGATTGTTCAAATGAAAGAAAACAAATGAAAAAAGAACATGTTGGTAGCTAGTTGTAATGTAGACACACTTTCCCTGTTAAGATTGATTCCAACATGAAGTCCCAACAAGCCACTATTTTTTATCTAAAGAAGCAAATCTGAAAACGTTGAAGCAATTTTAACTGTACATCAGAGATAAAGCACACACACTCTGACCACGATAATGAACTTGCAGAGACTGGGACAGTGCCCTGGAGTTGAACTTGCAAAGGAGTGTGAATTGTCACCCAGAGGCGAGGGGGCATACAAAACACAAAACACAACACAAACAAACCGCTCGGCTGGTGCGAGCCAGCCAGTCAGCCAGCCAGCCGGCTGGGCTGGCAGCAGAGCCCTGAGCTGGGACAATGAAGAGAACTTTATGCCCAGACACGGGAACCGACAGCTCACCAATATCTGCCACCCACTCTATCAGGTCAGTTTTAATGCATATAATGAACACCTCAGAATCATCCCGAATTGTGTCTCACATTTATGAAGAATGAGAAAAAAAAAAAGCAACGCGGTAAAGATAATTTTAATCCAATATGCAACGTTGTAGGAGAAAAAGCTGGACCGATGAATAAGATTATCTGAGGAAAGTAGAAAAAACTCAGGGTCAGATCCCTCTTTTTAGCAGCTCTCTTCACCTATATGGTTTTTCAGAAACCACTTCTGAACACTGACGTTTGACAGCAAGCCACGGCTGGTTGTGAAGACCTGGCAGTACAATGTGGGGCTCCAGAGAAGCAGAAGAGACAGCTTCTATTCTAGAATGCTTCAAGGTAACAGTTCATTTAGTCTTTCATCAATCTATAAACATCCTCATAAAAATGTTACTATAAAGTCCTTAAATGTGATGTATAAGCTTTATGGCACTGAAGGCACGTGAGCGGCAACACTGAGCACTGACCACGGTTTTATTTTGGAAGATTTTCTGAAAAATGCCTTTGCTCAACAGTAACACTGTAATGAAACTGTAAACTCACTGTGCCCAGCTTATAGCTTGAGCGTCTGTTTTTAAGGCATCAATGAAAAAGCCCTGGCCACCCCTCCCCATCCTCTACTGCTGGCACGCAGCCAGGCTGATTTACACATCTGAGCCCCAAGGCCTGGATGGATCAGGTAGCGTACTTTACGGCAGCAAAAACACTCAGAGCTTCCGACTCCTTTGCTCCTTCGGAGCCTCGACCACTGTCTCTCATCATATTTTTGCTGTCACCTTCACTTCCTGTGGGCTCGTGGCTAGTAAGAAACTTGATCTTTCTATAAAAGGAAAACAAACTGAACATAACACTTTTCCTGATCAGCCTTTGCTCCTGAGCAAATGCTGGAAACAGAAGAGGAGTTCCACAAGCTGCATTCATTCATCCAACTTTTATGGAGGCACAAACCGAAAAAGGTAAAGAGGGAAACTGCTGTAAGTTATGATTTCAGAGATGTGATAATACTTTGTAGCGTTAGGTGTCCTTAAAATGTATATATTTTAAATCCTTACCTTTAGCTCTTATCTCATCGATGGCTCTGACTGTGACTCTGTCCACCAAGCAGAGCAGGAGAACATAGAACAAGAAGACTCTTGCCATCTTCAAGATGTGACGTGTGTGTCAAATGGTAAAAAGGCAATAGCAGCAGTTGGAAGCCTGGAGTGGGCCTCACACTCCGGTCCCTGGCATTGGCAACTTCAGGAACCCACAAAGTCACTAAATCTGGATTCTGCAAAGGCAAACAAACACAAACCAGACGGTTATCTGTCCATCAGCAACCTGATTCTTTCAGGAGATCTGACCGGGGAGCCGTAAAAGACACAAACTTTTTTGTACACTTTTAAACCAGATGGCAAAAACACAAACAATTGTTCAGCCAAAAAGCTACAAAGAGAGCCTGTTTTGACTGTGAGCAGCTGTATTCTTAGCCAGATGTCCTGCTAACTGTCCCACTCTCCACCCGCCTTACATTGTCCAGACTCTCCTGCGTAATGAATAAGGATCAGGGCAGCTACTGCCTGTTGTTTGTCAATGGATGGCGCTCAGTCTGTCCTGGGATAATGGGCCCTTACCAGGAAAACACTTGAAACCTGCCAGGAAGCTACAGAATCTGAAGGAGCAGCAGTGAGGTTCGACTTGTGGCCAATGAGTCTTTAGGCTCAGAGGGTCAGGGTACATAACAGACAGCAGCAAAACAGTGAAACAGGTGATTGAAGAAAAGAACAGTAGTAATGTGCATTGCAAGCAGTTTGATTTAAATTTCAGTCAAAAATCAACTAAATTCTATAAATGTAAGCCACTAACAGTCATACATGGTGCGTGTTTGATAGCCTTCAGTTAAATACAAATTGTTTTGCATTTTTTGTTCAGTCTAATTTCCTGATTAGTCTAATATTAAGTAAAAAAGAATGGTTTATCAATGCAGAAAATTAACTTATGAGGCTAGAGCTGCGTAAAAGGATCTGTTTTTGACATATTTTCAGGGAAAATGGCTCATTTCCTTTGTATTTGTTTTGATCCACTAAACCATTAAAATACTCATTTCAGCTTTAATATAAAGATATTTAACCCTTTTAACTTAAAGACATGTTTGATTGTCTCATGCAGTTGTAAAAATAATTAAAAAAATGCATCTATAACAGTTTGGTTCTTAGAATAAAAAGTAATATTCTTGTAAATGAAGTGTGGTTGAAGTAAAATAACGCGTGAGGACAGTAAATGTAGCCTTAGACTCACTGTGTAGACAGACTATAAACTCTGACTGTCTGTAAGAGAGCTAAAGGAATAGTGATTTTTTTTTTCTGTTCCACGCTGCGCCAACTGAGCACAGGCGCCAGACCCTTGTGCGTGCGCTCCATGCCTGCAAGCGGCGCACACACAACAAGCGCACGCGCGCGCACACATACTGTTTAAAGAACTAGCCCGCTGAATGAAACGTATTCTTTCTCAATTAAGGACTGGAAAACTTTTTTCTCCTGCTGCTGCTAATTCCACTGGCACGCTGCCCTGCTGCTGCGTTCAGCTGGAGCCAGAACACGTCCGCTGTATTCTCCTTCTCAGCTCTAAAAAACGGAGGGACTGGCGGCAAAGCATTTTCCTGTCACATAATTCACGCTTAATAAACCTGTCCCGTTAGTTTCAAACTGCCCATGCAAGTCCAAATTAATTGAAGAGCTGCGCCCCCCTCTCCAAAAATGAGCGGAGACGGTTTCTATACAGCTTACAGTGTTTGCACGTGTGCGCGCCGCAGTCAGTCAAAACACTCGCTCAGTTTAGATGAATATCAACTGACACAGGCGCGGATCGATTTAAAACAGAAGGCGAAGAGCGTTCTGTGTACACTTTTCACCAAAGTCACTCTTTTATCTGGTAACTCGTGTGTTTTATTTTAACAGCTGACATCTGAGTAGGAGAATATGAATAATGTAGCCCACGGCTTTCACCTTTTTTTTTTACCAGGTGATCTGTGGTCCCTGTGTAAAAAAAAAGAAAAGAAAAAAAGTTCAAACCCCGCTTTGAGTGAAACGGCCGGTTTCCTGACAAACAGCTCATGTGAAAGGGTTCAATGTCTGCCAAGTGACTTGTTTGGCTCTGTTCGTTACAAAACACCCCATTTTATGTCCTAAATGACCAAACGAGGTTAAACTCTCTAGTTGACTCTACGAATGAGCAACAATTATCAAAACGTGATGCTCAAGTTGTGACAAGGTAGAACGTTTGTTAGTGTCTTGCACACTGTACTGTTTACTCGGAAGCCGGTAAAAAAATAACTAGAAGATAAAATAACGCCACTGAAATGGCGTGATACGAGGCTTTATATGTGGGTTTGTCTTAGCGTAACGAACAATCACAGCAGCATGTCCGCTGTGAAATTAATTAAGCAACAGCTTTATAAGAGTCAGCTGTCCCAATCTGTTTTCACCCACCTTTCCTCTCGGTCTATCCTCCTAGTGATGACTGGCACCGTGGAGAAATATCACTCCTTAGCCGGGTCGACACGAGGGATTACTGAAATCCTCATTTGGAATCTCTGGTATCCTTCTCTCCAAATCAGTCTGTAGACCGCTTTCGGTTTTTGTGTATCCGATAGAAATCAAACTAAAGGTTATAAATCCATTAAAGAAAAATGAGCCCCGGCGACGTGAACGTTGCCTGCCTGGCGCTCCTGGTGACCGGGGGAAGGTGCTAAGATCCCCGGGGCAAAGTCCACAGCAGTCAGCTGCCCAAATATCCACGGAGAGCCAAACCAAACAGCGGGCAAGATGAGTTTATGCCACAGGATAACAGTAATAGTTTTTAAAAAAATCTGCTCTCATTCACCCTGAAAACATTGAAAAGGTTCCGATATGGCGAGACTGATAGACGGGTGAAAAAGAAACGTGCCCCCTGGTTCAGAGTCCCTCCTCGGTTACCGTTCGTGCGTCTTTACGCAGCGCTTCAAGTTTCTACTCTCCTTCACTTGCTCTGCAAGCTCACTCTGTTCAGTTCGTTTCTGTTCACCTCAGAAAGACGAGCGAGCGACTGCGTCCTCTGCGCACCAGACCTGATACAGCACTCTGCAGCTCCCCGGACAGCAGTCACAACAACAATGGTCTGAGAGCGGCCGGGGGAACAGGAGGAGGAGAGTGGAGGGGGAGGAGAAGACCCCCCCCCCGCGCGCTTACACTCCATACACACGCTCACACACACACAAAACACCCCCATCTCTCCACAGAGCTGGCACACAGGACCCTCTGCCTCTCCCTCTTCTCTTCACGGCGAGCAGAAGAAAGCAGCAACGAAAATTCTCGCAATCAAAGTAAACTTTTCGAAACTTCTTGAAGTATCTTTCTTGTCCTGCAGAAATGGTCCAAATTAACAACATAAATCACGTCATCGAGGGAGTTTATTATAAAGTCACATAATTTACTGCGAGTTAATTGCTCTTCAGAGGACGCATTCAATTAAGTCGCTTTTGTAAGTGAATTGCCCGCGCGCGGATTGCCTCCACGTTTTAATTGCATCAGTGAAAGAACAAGACTGAGTAATCCCATTAGTTGAGGCACAGCATCAAGATAAATCCTGTTTTTTATCAGCTTAAAACGCTAAGCCTGAATGCCTCCCCTCATTTGGAAACTTTGGTCCAATTTTCTTCAAGACATATAGGCGATATCAGACTTGATCAGAAGAAATCAGCATCCCATAAGGAAAGAAAGTTATTTGGCTGCAACAAAAAACAAACAGGTGTCTTAGTTTGACAGTAAACGTAATCTAAGGTGCATCAACGTGAAAAAGGAGGGAGAAAAAAAAGCAAACTGCTGATAGTGACAGAAAAGTGATAACAGGAGAACAGAATCCCATGAGTACACTTACTAACCCATTACCTTTTCCTTTTTGTCCATATTCAGCCTCCATATAAGGTACACCTGATCCTGTTCATGTTTGTTCCTGTATAGCTGTCTCACTTAAGCACTAAAAGCTGAATCCTTTATTATTTGGACTGAATATTCTATGAACTGTTAATCTGTTAAAACCCACAATATAGAATCCAGTGATGACTATGTGTATTTTTGCATTTCCTTCAGAAAGATTTGCTTTTTGTCCCCAAAAGGGCAGTGTGTCCCATCCCACTGACAGTTTTTATTTGGCTTGAGTAATAAGTGTTGTACCACTAAACAAAGCAGTACACAAATAAGATATTACATGCTTTTTATCACACACAGTACAGTACAGCTCAAATCAGGCATTAATATTCTAGATGTAATCTTTCAACTTAATGTAAACATTTTAAGATATTATAAGTGTGCACAAACCAAGTTCTGACATAATTTGACCAGTTTAGTATGGTGACCTCTGATTGCATAACTCGCAAGATCTTGATCTGTCTGGGATATGGTTTGTGGAATACCAGTCTGCATGGAATCCTGAACTCAACCCCATCCAATACCTTTGCCTTTGTGATGTATTGGAATTTGGACTGTCAGCTGGGAAACTGAAGCAAAATTTCACGGAAAGCCTGAAACCAGAGGTATGAGGCGTCTCTAGCAGCTGATCAATCCTCTTGGTTTTGGAATGACATTGGAGAACATTTTAAAAGGTGCAGGAATATTTCGGAGGAATATATCTGGCCTATATACTATTGATCAGAACTGGTGTTGCACACTCATGTGCATGTTTGTCAGCTAGCTAACTTGTGTCAATATAAATGCTCACAGCAGTCAAACTCCACCAATAAATTAAATCTAGCCTCTCAATTCCTTTAGAATGATTGGTATGCCTGTGCTGGGTAGTTTTTATTGTGAAGAGAGACAGGAAGTGCGAGGGAGAGAAAGGGCAATCACCCGCTATAAAGGTCCCGTCTCAGGTCCAACTATGGTTACATGATACCTGCTTTAGCCAAGACAACCACCAAGATGCTTATAGAAAGGTGGAACTAAATCTGTGCCTGAAAGAAAGCTTTGCCTTCATTAAAGAAAGAAAAACTGAAAAACAAAGAAGTTCCAAATAGACCCCAAAACAGAGACAGAGGCTGCACACTCCGTTTGCTTTTATTTGCAAGTCAAACTCCTCAAGTGGTCCAAGTATGAGTTCGTTGAGCTGAAATTTATGTGCTGAAATAAATTCCAGATTTGACCTTTGACATCTCACAGTGCCACTCCAGGTCAGATGGAGCTTTACAGCAAAAGTCAAAGTACACAAATAAACGAGTCCAAGTGGAAGTCATAAAGCAGATAAGAGCTGAGCTAATGCCAGTCGGCGCTATGACTGCTGGGCCAGCCTCAATTTGTGTGTGTCGTGTGTGTGTGTGTGTGTGTGTGTGGGTGTGGGTGGGTGGGTGGAGTGGGAGTGGGTGAACTTGTGTTTCTCAAGTAACACATATCAGTTTACACAGTCACACTGGGGGAGTCCCACATAATTTTTTGTGGCACTAAAAGCAAGTTCTCATTATGTAAATCATTACATTTTAGTATGAATGAATGATTTATAGTAATGGTCATTTAGGTTTAGGTAAGAAGTGAGTATGTCGGCAGTAAGTCTCCAGGATATGAGTAGAAATAAATATATTGTTCTTTTTAGTTGAGAAACACAACTTTGTTTGTTTGTGTGTTGTTGACTGTAGGCAAACCCAGATTCCACAAATGAGTAATTTTCAGGTTGAGCCGTAAATTTGAACAATTTGGTCTGAACTAGGGTCAGTAAAAAATCTTGTGTGTTTATTTGTGTGTGTTTAGAGTGTCAGATTACTACTTACCTGTTTTAGGAGGGGGACAGCCGTGTTAATGTTATTGCACCTTGTTGTTGTGCTAATGAGACACAGGTGGGATTGCAGGCGCCTCACACACACACTGTACACAATTCCTGCAATTAGGCCCCTTGACACACCCCCAACCTGAGTGTTTGTTTTGGAGGGTGGGTAACATCCATTCATTATCAAAAGATGAGCCAAATACCAATAGTATATTCATTTGGCTGGGCTGCTACAATTTAGCATAGCTAGCTCACAGTTATTGATATCTTACATGGAGGAGACTATGCTCATTTTTACCATTGTGCAAAGCTACTTGTATTCTACTAAATTTAGTAGACTTTCTCATTGACACTTAAGTTGAAGTATTTTGGCATTTCTAAATGCAGCTACTCCCACTAAAACAAAGACATTAACTCATTCCTCATGATATCCTCCAGTCTTTTGGCTTATTAGCTTATTAACTGCCAACTGAAACATGATAAACATGTTACATATGCCATTTATTCCATCTGTATTCATTTGCAAAAACAAACATGGCTGCCACCTGCTATCATGGTGGCAATTACAAATTCACAGAGATTCATATTTTTGTGTTGCCACGCTTAGACTACATCCATTTTCCATATTCACGTGTAAGCATGTTTTTGTAAACCGTATACAGTTGGTTCGCAACTCTGCAGCCAGACTGCTTACTGAAGCCCCATATCGCTTGCACATCACCCTAGTTCACTTGTCTCTATTTTGGCTAAAGCGTGAAACAATTGGGACTCCAAAATTTCAACTCCTTGTACTAAACTGGTAATGTGCTCTGGTCCAGGTGGATGAGTTGTTCCTGTCATTCGACTGAGACCAAGAAAGTACTGTGTGTTTGCTTGCTGTCTTGTGCCACAGACTTTGGAACAGTCATCCTCTGTTGACCAACTGTTGTTTCCTGTAGCAGTTTACTCCATAACGTGTTCTAAAGTTCCCATTCCTCATTACAGTCGGCAAGTAACTGTACATTTAGGAACAAACCTGTAAAAAGTCCTGTTAGCAAGGTTAGTACCAGAGCCATCTTGGCTACGTCTGCCTTTGCCATGTAAACAAAGGGGAGATCGGTGCACATTCTGACTTCAGACCAAGAAGATAATGGTTCAAACTCTGACAAGCCTAAAAATACTGGTTTTCTAGGTCAGTTGATGAAAGTTTTTTTATACTGTAAAGCATTTTCCAAAAAGTTCAGTTTCAGTGCCCAAAATTGTGTTTGCATCTTAGCCATAGGTGCAAACACATAGAAAGTCAGCAGTTCTCAACATGTGTGTACACAGTCTAAAATTCCAACTGTTCCCATTCTTGTTGAAGACAAAAGCAAGATGATGAAGGTGCAAGTGGGTTTTTTGTTGAATGTGATCAAAAATTCAGTATGCAACACTGAAACTGAAAAATATGGTATGAAACTGAACGAGGCAGAAAAAAAAGTTCAACATTTTAGAAAACACACAAAAACAGCAAAAACACTGACAAACCAGAAAGTCAGCAACAGACCTGGAAACACATCAAAATAGAAAAAAAAACACATTTGTAAAATCAACAACAGAAACAACAAATGGGATATTAAAACAAAACACATGACAGGAGATATGGATGTGAGAGTTTTTTTCATCTCAGGGCCGATGTAAACAGTCTTACTCACAGGAAAAGCTAACTGCCAGGCATCCAGCTTTATTTTCCGCCCAGAAAAAAAGAATAGCATTGTTCTTAAAAATACAACATCAAAGCTCTCTCACCTTTTCATTTTTCCTCTTATGTCATAAACATGAATTGAAAGAGACATATCTCAACTTTAGAGCCCCATGCCTCCTCAACCAGGACCAGAGGCTCCCCTCACCTCCTTATCTGATGACATCAGTGATACAGCGGATCCCTCCCGGTGCCCCCAGGTCCAGATAGCACTGATAGTCTGCTGCATACTGATGTTAATGGAGAATACCAGGGCTGCTTGGTGCCTGACAGCTGATAACAGATTGGGGAGGAGGAGGGGCCACGTTGGGGTGAATGATAATCATTTGGGTGAGGTGAGGCTCTCTGTGAGTGTGTTTGTGTAGAGGGAAAGTGAGATGGAATAAAGGTCAGAAGGAATGTGTGAGGTGTGGTCGTTCACTCATTAGTCTGGCTCCCAGCAGGGACTCATCACAGAAACATCAAGTCCCTTTTACATTCAGATTTCTGAATGTTTAAATGAGGCTCATCTCCAAAACAATCACGTCATCAAGAGTGCATCATCCTTTTGATTTGGTTCTTAATCTAAACTGAAGCCTGAGACATACTTTAGGCTCCTAAAGGCACTTATAAGGCCTGTCTGACCGAAAGCTTGGCCAAACAAAGTGGGTGTTTGCAATGAAGAAAAAAATGGTGTAGATGCTTTGTTTTATTTATATTTACAAAATTTCCACCACTTTCCTGATTGTTGGAAGTGTGTCAGTTGTTTAAATTGCAAATGTGTCAGAGAGGTTTGACATACCCAGGTTCCATATCAAGAGCACAGAGAAACTTCAGATTTTCCCTAGATTCTGGTTCCTGGACTTGTGGAAATGTTTCTGTTGTCTCAATGACACTAATAAGACTGCTGTTGCTCTCAGAGTGTATTAACTTGATCTGATGACTGTAGAAGTGATTCAGTGACTTGTTGTGCCCCATATGGATGCATAAAAAGTTGTCATTTTTCACTTTGATATTGAAAACTAATACTCTCAAAAAAGCTTTGTAATCGGATTAGAAATAGAACAATTTACCAAAAAACACAACTTGCAAGCAACATTGTGAGGTATTTTTTATATTCTTTAACTTAAAACAGACTAAAATCATAAAGAATTCTTGGCTGGAGGCTTCAGTTCAGGTCAGAGTCTACGCATCCCAACCTTAAGGCCATCAGCTCCCACACTGGTGGAGTGCTGGAGCTCCCATTGTTGTATGTTTGCGTTAATCATTACCTGCGATGTTCGCAACACAATGGGACAAGCTGAGAGTACGGGCTTTGTGATGCAGGGAGCGCTGCTGCCAAAACACAGAGCTGAAAGAGAGACAGAGCAGAGATGCAGAGGGGAATAAGAGAGAAAGGAACAGAGAGAACAGGGAGGAGCGTCCCACAGCAAGAGAGCTGCTTTTTAAATACGATATCTGACATAGTGATCCTGACAGTTCAAACACATGCTGTACAACCAAATTTTGTTCAAATCAACAGGACTTTCTGTTGGATTTTGGTGGAGATTCCACATTTTTTAAAATATAGAATAATCCCATTTTCAAGAAAGTGGTCAAATTGTGTAAAGTGTTAAAAAAATAATAATCATAACCCAACATTTAGACTTAAACAACATTAAATGCTTTCATCCAAATCTGATTAAAAGTGAGGAAGCTTCACCACAATGAGAAACCCTGTTGTCAAAATTGAGTAAAATATCTATTCAAGAGGACAGAAGACGAGAAGAGGGACAGGTAAACAACTGACATCTTAGTGTGAGTGGTACTGGTACCGTGTTAACAGAAAACACCACAGAGACTAGATGCTGAATGTTGAAACTAGGATATTTCATTATTTGTTTGTTTTTTATTGATTTTGATCATAGCAAGACGTTAAAAGAAATGTGACAAAGTCAACAAAACAACAGAAAAGTTCAAACATAACTGTTGACTGGTCAGTGATATGTATTTGTTTAAAACAAGCGTCCCAGAGAGGCTGCATTCCAGGTCACGTTCACACATACACTGCTGTTCATTAATGTGGTAACAACTGGACATATTGGTGTCATATATGAATGAAACCCCTGATGATTTTATGAAACACCGTGTAATTGCAATCTGAGCAGGTTCGACCTTGTAACATGTTACCTGCAACACAGTTGTTTTTTTATCAGTTCATGAGCCAGAGGAACAAGAAGTAAACTGTTTGAACTGGAGCTGACTCCTAATCCATCTGTGTGACCATATATCAATATTTTCAATTGCTCCCATTCACCAACATCTGGTTAGCACAATGTTGTGTTGATATGAATTGCAAAACTAAGCAAACTGTGAGAGTTTTGTGTAGTGCTACAGCTTTTTTCCTGATGAAAAATGATTTTTCTTAAGCTGCTAACAGCTGTTACTTCTGTGCAATTAAACCTTCAGAAGTAAAAACAATCTGAATGCCTTCACTTTGACAGAGTGATGACGCCATTAATGGTATGTATTTTGTGTGAAAAAAGGTTTCAGAAGACAGAAATGGGGAAGGATTAATCAGTTGAAAGCCTTCTTCTCACAGAGAAGGCAGAGAAGGCTTCTCACGTAGAGGCATCATGGTGAGGTTTTAACATGTGCTTCCACATATCAGCCAAAAGGAGGAGCGACAACAGCTTTGAAAATATAAAAAAAATATCTGAATACAAAATGTGTAAACAATTAAACATAGGGTTACATAATTCTGTTTTCCTTTTACATTTTCTTTGGGACTCATGGCCAGTTTTGATATTACAAACAATAACATGATATAAACCAATCAGCCTGATATTATCTTGATAAACCTTGAGCTTTGTTCAGTTATAACCTCAATAGTTCACATGATCCCTTTCCTCAGTATCTGCAGATAGAACGTTGATATGAATGAGGCTAATAAAAGATTATTATTATTTTTTATAGAATGGATACCCTTATTTGGAGTTGCAAACATTAAATGCACACCCATAAAGCCACAAATGAAAAATAGCAATCATTTGTGCAATAATCACTGATTAGTGTGATACATGGGGATGGACAATGATCTTTTGTTTGACTAGAATAAGGGTAGAGGCAGAAATTGTACCTGGCTATAGGGTTTTAAATAACTTACAGTAGCACAGTACAAATCTAGTACTTTAATCTTGTCTGAATCCTCTTGTTTTAGAAATCTTGATTTTTGCTTGTGAATAAAAGCGTTATTTTTTATCAATTCAATTGGTTTTCCAGTCACATTTAGTTCTCATGGTCCAGTAACATTATCATTAACTTTTTCACATAACTCCTATTGTGAAGTTCAATAGACCTTGATTAACATGGTGTTTTCTCACCCCCCCCATCACACACCTACACACACCCAGCTGTTTACATGAAGATAGATATCAATGACAGCGACTGTTTTCCCTCGCCTCCTCTCCCTTTCTTCTTTGGTTTCTTAATCACATCCAGCAGGGGACTCCTGTTCAACCCCCTCACACACAGAAGGCTGAACCCTGCCTGACCCCTGCTGCTTTAATTAATCTCACTGACTTTGTTAATTATTTGTTTGGCTGACTGAGAGCCCGTGTGTGTGTATGTGTGAACACGTCTCCCTTTGAAGTATGTGGGATGTATGCCACGGCTGAAATAACCGGCTCGGCACTGATAACCTCGAGCAGATGCGGTGGTTTCCCTCTGTTTCTTCCCTGTTTTTCTCCACAGACATGTCTCACATCTTGTGGTTTGTTATTAGAAAAAATCTCCAGCTGCTCTGACCCTTCACATACAGTAAAAAGAAAGAGGAGAAGCAGTGATCGGCAGCATGTATGGAAATGGATGAGAACTACTCTCCAAAGTATGTGTGGGCTAAGTGTTTGTGGGAGAACGGGTATGTGTCAGATAGATAAATGCTTGGTGTAATCCAAGCAGTGTCAGAATGTTGGACGTACTATAGATCTGATTTGCTGTCATATTTTTTGGACACTGCAAAAGGTGCTTCTCTTTTATAGAAAAAAGTTTCCAATCAGTGAAAGAGTGATTAAGCTTGTTACTCTGTCCTCTATGTTTCACATACATGACTTTATTTTGTTTCAGAATAATGTGTTGCAGTGTTACTGATAGAAACAAGTAAACCTGGAACATTTTAATGTTCAGTCAAGCAAAAGGAAGTACAGCCTGCGTTTTTAAGGTTTTGCAAATCCCGGCAAAATCATCTAGTTCCCAACAGGTCTTAAGATTAGGTAAAGACGACCTCAGATGAAAAACAACAACATGATATATTCCACAATGTCATTATTATTTTCACAACAACTAATCCAAAAAGTAGGAGCACTATGTGAAAAACTTAGTTCACCCATACTGACACAGCCAGTTTCTGCTAATCAAATGCACTTGATTACCTAATCATCAGTAAGTTTAATCACCTAAAAGCATACATTTTGTTAGTTTGCTGGTCTGGAGCATTCAGGTGTGAGTTAACACAATGCCAAGGAGGAAAGACATCAGAAATCATCTTAGAAAAGCAATTGTTGCTTCCCAGAAATCTGGGAAGGGTTATAACATAATTTTCAAACAATCTGGAGTCCATCATTCTAAAGCGAGAAAGATTGCAAATAGAAAACATTAACTACAGCTGTCAGTCTTCCCAGGAGTGGACATCCCAGCAGGTTCACCCCAAGGTCAGACTAAGCAAAACTCAGAGAGACTGAAAAAAATCCCAAAAGCTGCATCTCAGATTCTACAGGCTTCAGTTAGCACATTAAATATTAAAGTTCATGACAGTACAACTGACTGGAAAAAAGACTGAACAACTATGGCTTGTTTGAAAGAGTCAACAGGTAACCAAACACAGCATATCAGCACAAACATGTCATATCAACTTTCAAGCACGTTGGCGGAGAAGTGATGATTTGTTTTTGTTTTTTTTCCTACAAAGGTAAATTATTTTCCATACTGCATAAAGCAGAACTCTATAGTGTCCAGTAGGATTTTTCTATGCAGGGCTAAGTTAAAGGACTAGCCACAAGCACCAACACAAGTAAGAGCAGCCTGAATATCAGGCTATTCCTCATATTTCTGAGAATGTCCCCAAGTGGCAAAAACACACTAGCTGGGGTGGAGGTGGCAGAGATTTACCAAATGAATATGTAGAAGGGTAAGCAGCTTCATGATGTTACCTGCCTGGTGTAGGGATGTGCTTAATTTAGTCACTTTCCCTCCAGAGCATTTTATTTTTCATCTGATGTGCCTTTCTTTGGACAAAAATGATGCTGCTCTGATCCTCCTCCAAACATTAGTCCTTTCAAGATGGGACTTTGTTGCGTGTCGCGGTATGAACTAGCAAAGGAAAGCCATGGCAACTTCAAACTTGTATAACATGACGATTGCGTGAAATGGGCATTTCCTTTCTTTTTGCTTGTTTTTTTGGTTATGAATGCCAGGTTTCTCTATCAACGATGAAAAGCCACATTAATACATTATTAATATTAACAATGTCATTCTAGCGACAAACTCATAGAAGATTATGAGAGACTCTGTTATTCCCTATATTTGGAATAATTTTCTATCCTGGTCCTGAGATTCTCTGTCCTGCATGTTTTAGATGTTTGCCTGCGCTGACACATCTGGTTCAAATGAACCGATGAGCTTGTCGTCAATCTCTGCAGAGGCCCGATAACGACCAATTTATTTGAATCAGGTGTGCTGCAGCAGGAAAGCATCTAAAACACATAGGGTAGGGATCTCCAGGGCCGGGATTGAGACACACTGTCCTGAAGTGTGTTTTGGTTTCACAATCAACAGCCTTACTTAACGGTTTCTGTCTCAGGCCGGATTACTCCCTTATGGATACACATTGTGGGACTGGTAAATCTTCGAACATCATAGATATGTATGAATTTTTTCGTAACATATCTTGATATCTTCATGCTTATAGTGGACACATTTAAATATTTGCATACAGATATATAAGATAAAAAAAGGACAAATAGATATTTTATATTAAAAAACATCCCATTATGTAACAGCTGTTAAGGAAATAGAAAACTGCTGGTTATAGAAATTTCATGGATGACAAGTAATGACTTAAGTTCACTAAATGATTTAAAGTAGTGCATTTGTGCAATGTGTTCTGTACATGTGAAGACATGCTTGTGGTGCTAGATATAAATCACTCCAGGGGTAACAGACTCCATTACTCAAATCGCATCTTTCTTGTTGTCTTTATTGTTAAAGCCTGAGTATCTATGAAATGCACAATGCAACATGTAACATAACCTTGATTAGCCCGCTATAAGTGTTACTGTCATACAGCTGCTGCTGGAATTGAACACATTGCAGTAACACACGAGGATGTGCACACTGCTGTGCAAGATGTACAAAGCACCTTAGTCCTGGATAGCTTCACATTAGCTTGTATTTTGAAGTAAACGTCATCGTTTGACCTTGTGGATTAGTAAAAGATAACTGTCTCTTTGATTTTTTTTCTTCTGATTATCCTACCCTGAAAGCTTGTTAAATCCTAAATGACAATTTACTCAGATTAATAGTAAAACGTGTCTGGTGACACCTTTGTCAGGCCACCTTCCCAACAGCGAGTTATTCAGCATGTGATGGTCTTCATATTTATCTAAATGCCAAATTGTAAAGACATAAATGACATTGTAAAGATTCAGGCAAAATTTTTATTTAAATTTAAGTCAATCATTCTCCGACAACATTTACTTAATGCAGATCCCAGAAAGCACTCTGTTTGCAGCAAATTCTTCTAGTCATACCAGCATCGAGGAAGGATACAAGAAAGCAAATATTTTGTACAGCTGATTTTTAAGACTGGTCCATCTTTTGTCAACAGAATCAGAAACCATTTATAAGTGTATCTACAAAGTTATAACATTTTGGTGTTTTGACTTTTTTACTTCCACAATATCTGGTCCAACGAGAAGACTTTCAATCAAAAATAGGCTGCTTGTTCAGACCTTTCCGTATGAGCCACAGGGGTATCCTCTTAATTACCATCCCTACAGGCAGCAGGAGGGAAATATAACTCATGTGTGTTTCCTCATTGGAGCAAAATTCATTCTCAAGTGTTTCCTTCACCTTTCCACAATGTTCCCTAAAGGAGGAAGGAATGTGGCAGTTATGCAGAGTACTACAAACCATGCAACTTCAACTTGGGATGATTGTTCAAAACCAACATATGGCAACTGTATTTTCACTTGTGAGGACACTTTACTGAAACACTTGTGTATCTTTCTAGTTAGATTTAGACAATTACCTGACTTGGTTAAGGTTTGCAGTCAAATTTCCTTGGTCAGGGTTAAAAAAAACATCACTATTACAGCTAAAAGACTTTTTTCATACTATAGTTTCCTTAACTGACGCTTTTGTGTTAGAGGAACTTAGAAAATCTGGTCAATACATTTATCTTCAGTAAACTTGCACACACAACTGCAATAGTATATTTAATGGTCTGCCCTAAAAGATCGATAAGACAGCTGCAGCTGATTCAGAATGCTGCTGCTCAAGGTATGTTATGAACCATCAAGACGTCTCAGGAAGTCCGGAACTGGCTTGCTTTCTGTCCCTAGAGTCAGAACTAAACATGGAGATGCTGCTTTCAGTTTTTATGCACCATATTTGAGGAACAAACTGTAAGTCTACATCAACGCTTGTTTCTTTTCAGTCAAACCCTAGGAATTTCCTGCTCACATTTTATGAATTAATTAAAGGATTTTAGTTAGTAAATTTCACTGCACTGTTCCTCTCTCCCTGTTTTCCTTTAAACCACCTACTTGTTGAATTGTGCTGTTTAATCAATTTGCCTTACCATTTTTGCATTTCAAAGGAAGTTGCTCTTATGACCACCACAGGTTGCATGTTCTTTAAAGATAATAATCCACCATTTCTGGCTGCATGAACAAATTATCTGTTGCAACACTTTTGGGAGGAGAACAGTCTCGCTCAAAGCAACTTAAGCATAATAACATTTAATGTTTATACAGTTCAGGTTTAGGCAATAATGGTCTTGTCATAGTTGTATATTTAGGAATTTAGAGGAGACAGGACAAGGTTACTTTTTCAAAATACCAAAACAACCACCCTTCTCCTATTAAACTGTTTATGCAGCTTAAACTGAAACATGTGCGTGTGTGTGTGTGTGTGTGCGGGGGGGTTGGAGCAGAGAAGAAACAAATGTGTCACAATACTAATTATAGAATTTACTGATTACGAGACAGAATGATTTCAAACATTAGTTGAGTCACTCAGTTTCCCTTCTCCTCCAGTCTTCACAAATCAAATACATGGCAGACTAAACTGTTCACTGAACACTGAACTACTGCTACTATACACTTGTTAACACTGTAAGCAGCTTACTTTCTATCACTGATGAGTTTTTACAAAGAGATAGAAGTAATTTCTATCTAGTTAACATACACGTGTGTGTTGTTCCACACATGTGGCTGGCAACAGAAGGGATACTGTCATTCAGACATGCTGTGTGATATACCCAGGATGTACGTGCGGACACGTGTTTGGTTAACTTCAACACTACAGTTTGAGTGAACACAGACTCTCAGCTGTTGTATTCTGGAGGAAATCCGGTAACGTGTTACATATGGGGGGTATTATTCATGATTACAGTTCAATAAACACAAGGAGAGTGTGGAAATGGATCTGTGGTCATACTCTTCCTCCTAACCTCACTTATCCAGGAATCATACATCCTCTTCTCTTCCCCTTTTTCTGTGCTTGTGGTATACACAGAAAGGAAGAAGATTATCTGCTAGTTAACAAGGATAGATTGTGTATTTTATTGTCTGTTTCCTGTTGAAATAAATTAATTGTTTTGTTTCTCTGGGGTGCTTTACAAAAATATCTAAACCAATAAAGTTGAGTGACTGGTCATTAGATTAAGAACTAATCTATTCGCTCCACTTTTAGAGAACATTTGAGCAAGAAGCTTTGTTTGCCAAATTTTCTCTTTTTCAAAAGTTAAAGTAATGAATGGAAGGAGACCCCTTCTGGACACACCACCAGGTCTCCTCTTTGAAAGCCCTCAGGTCTTCGCTTCTCTGCCTCTGCGGCCTGCTGCTATGAAGACATCAAAGGTGTCACAGTAGCTTTTGCTAATGGGTCCGCCCTCTCCATTGGGGAAGGAAGCGGGACACCCCCTGCCTCACATTAACAGCCACGCACTCAAGCCCTCCAATGAATGACCCTCACACACCATGTAGTCCCTTGTTGGCCTCCATTTACTTAGAGCCTCATTTGCTGCCTCGGGCTCATTATTCAAGGATTTCATCTGTATTTTTCCACGTTTCAACATTACATGAAAATAGACCAACATAATAGGCACACTTAGTTTACTGACGTAAATTTCACTCCAGTCATACAGAACAAGATAATCATCGAGGCAGAAAATATACTTGGAAATAACCAGTTTATCATCATTATCATACCACTTCATGGGTATATTTTTGTAGCCTTTTTGGTGCACACTCTCTAAAAGTTTTTGTGGCTTGTCATCATATTAAATGATAAAAACGTGTGACTGAGGCAGAGATATTTCTTGAAGCAAAGGGGGAATGTTGGGGAAGAATAAAGGAGGAGGGGCTTCAGGCTGACAGCAGGGCCAAAACGTGCCTAATTATTTAGTATAAGAAAAGTGTTAGGATGGAGAAGGCTGTGGGGAAGCAAAAAGAGCACTGGAGGCCTGTTGATGAAACCCCAGCGTTGGTTCTTTGGTATCATGCATATTATACATCAGTGGGTGAGTAAAAAGGTGTGGAACCTGTCAGGAATAGTGTTCTTTGAATGCAGTGATCTTATGTTATGTCTCAAAAAGAAAAATAATTGCTGTAATTATCATTTTAGAATTGCTGCATATATGACCTTGGTAGCAACAAAACCTCTGTTTGTGTCCTCATTGGCTTCATATCACTCCTTACCTTTCTCGTTTTACCCCCCGGTTCTCCAACCCTCACACACAATTTAATGACCTCCTGCCAGACAGGTGTTCATATGCCCCTTTTTGACTCTTTTATACCTCCTTACCCCTCTCCCCTGTACCTCCCACAGGGGTCTTCTGAGTGAAAACAAATCTGCTCACCATCAGGTTTGGCAGCCACAGATGAGATAGAAATAAATCCTACAAACTACCAGGAACTGATTTTTGTTAACATAAATGAGTGTATGTTGAACTTTGATATTTTGGGGAATTGGAACATGTCCTATGTGGCACAGGTCTGCATGAGAGTTGCTAGATTAACGTTAAAGCTGGAGCAGTATAAGGCTAAATGCAAACAGCGAGATCAAATCACTGCCTTTAACGTCTCTTTGATTTAAACAATGAAAAAAAATTATCTACAGAAATAATCAACAGGGTTTGTGTTAATTATCAAAGAGATATCATTTTGACTGTAGCTAATCATACATACAGGGACATACAGGGAGAGCTTTAATCTTTCACGTAGTGCAGTTTTTTTGTGTGCGTTCTTGTTATTCTAAATAAACACACTTTATATCATTATATGATCTACATAAAACCCCTTCTTTTGCTTTCTGCTATACTTAAGCAAGGTGTGTCACATAATAAAGACAATTTGGCTCAATACAAACATGTGCAGACAATACAGATCATTATTCAGTATCTGCTGTAGTTTATTTTTAGACCTGATAAGTGCTGTCAAAGAAAAGTGGTGGAACATCTTTTTAAATGATCAGATGCAAATGATACACCAAAACAATCATTTCAGTTATATTGCTCAAGCTGATGTGTCATTGAGACAACAGCTCTGGATTCTTACTTTTATCTTTTCACTGAAGTGCAATTAGATGGAAAAAGCCTCAGGCTGACAATCTACTGTATCGCTGTCACTGTCTGTCTTTCATCCAAGACATCTGCAAGAATCGAGCCTGAGGAGCCTTTTATGAGATCTGTGGTGATATGTTATTGCTCTCTTGTAATTGGGTAAATGGAATTTTACCAGATGGTCATGGTGCAGCTGGTTTTAAGTAGCCGAAGTAGAGCAATTTGGGCCACTCTTTATGCAGTTCCATAACATTATCATGATAGATCAAAGCCACCGATAAAGACTGCTGATTAAAGAAGAGAACATACTTACTTTTTAACCTCAAGCTTACGTAGCCATCTGGCTCCATTGTTGCGGTATGGCTGGGTACATGTTTTCTGCATCCATAAACGCAACTCTGCATAGTTCGCACTTGGTCCTACTCATACCTTTTGGGTCAGCTTCACCAATGCCTACCATGCATGGGCATGTAAATATTTTACAGTACATTCTAGAGGGGTGGATGATAGCGATTCTCCTGCAAAGTGTCCACGCAGCTCTGTTCTGCTTCTGGTCTTCTTTCGTCTGATATGTTATCGTTATTAGTCCACAAGTAATTGGGCTGCATGTGGTAGACAATATGGGGATCTAGTGGATCCTCATGAACTGGTGAGGGTGACAAAATGCATGTAGGAACAGTGAATTGCTCTTAATTGTTTAGTATGTACACATATGTATACTATGCCTGTTACCAATGGATTCCACTATACGGTACATCGGCAAACTCAGACCTGGCTGCAACCTTTGATTATTTCATCCAATTCCACCCACATCCATTTCAAATGGTTAGGGTTAGGGGGAAAGTGGGCATGGCTTCTAAAGTAGCAAGACAAAAAACTTTAACGTGGGTAGACTTCAGTGGTCCAAGTCCAATTTCTGACAGGTTGCAGAAACAAGCTGCTCAGTATTTGCAGGATGTAAATAATGACAAGAGTAACAACAAAGTCAGTATATGGTTGACATTAAGTTACTGAAGCATTGTAGAGTGGATATCCGATCACATTTGCCCCTAAACTGCCTCTACCGATCAACTCCATATGCATGTTCTGTAAGTGAAAGGTTGAACCTGACACATTGCTCCAAATTAACCTTTTCGGCATATGATCAGGACATCTCTATCTATTTTACTGTGAAGCAGTTCAGTAGGAAAAGAAATGAATTAACTCAAGGCTTGTTGAAACAAATAGTTTCTTAATTGTTTCTTCTCCAGTTTGAAGATAGTTATTTTTTCTAATTGCAGACTGATGCATATTCATTGTGAGGCTCCAAACAAGCAAAAATTCTCAGTTTTATGCACATTAAACTATTGTTGCTTTATCAAATGTTTTCTTTGTATCGCTTAATATGATTCATCCTTGCAGCATCTATGCAGCATCTATGCAGCTCCGTTACTACTCCATCCATCTTTTCTGCCTTTCTCTGTCCACTCCCTCCCTTCCTCCTCCACCGTTAGGCAATACAGATCCCTTCCAGTAATTCCCTGGATCAGTCCACCCCCACATTTTAGCCTTCTTTTGCTTATTAGATCAGGCCCGCTGTCAAAAAGCAGGGATCTAGGGCCTCATTGTTTGGCCCCTGATTAAGAGCTTCTCACACTGGAGGATCAGGCCTTTACACTGAGTGAAGTAGAAGGAGTTGGGAGTAAGAAAGAGAGAAGATCTTTCTTTCTCTTTGTCTTGAGGGGGGTCTTATGAGCCACATTGTTGCCAGGCTCAGAGAAGGTTTCTTTTAAAGATAGGCTGGATTTGAAGAACAAGGAGATGTTAGACGATGAGGGATTTAAAACTTAAGCTCATACTTTCAGGCCCTGTGGCCTCACACTTGTCCACAACTTGGAGATGAAGCAGTTCATCATTAGAAGTGAAATGAGCTGCTTTGGCAGAAATTCAAGGAACATCTTAAAATAAACAGAATAATCACAGCAGTGTTCTGTTGATACTTGTGTTATTCCAGCTTGTTTTCGATATTCTTTGCATTTTTACCAAAAATGTTGTAAAATTTAAAAATTGGGTACAACTAATAAATTAAATACTTTTTTATGTATAGTATACTGGAACAGTAACTGACACAGAAACATGATAAGAAACCATAACCATACAAATCGATTTGTATTTGGAGCTAATTGCGATCTCCAACAAAAGTTACTAAACACACCAAAACTTTGATTCTGCCACCCCCACACTTCAGTGGGTCTACATGACAAGATTAACTCGATTATAGCTATAGTTGGGTTATGCTCCTTATCTGAGTAAGGGTAATTATCCTTGGATATATGGCGGTGAATGAATCGAATTACTGGCACAAAGCATGTCATACCCCAGTACGATAGGTGGCACTGAACCCATCTTAACTATTGCAAATAGAGCCACTTCCAGTTGACATCTTCACCACCACCACCAACAACAACAAAACTAAGGCATTTGAGAAAGATGGTGAACGAAGAGCAAGATGAAACTATGTCCCTCTACATTTCGTTTATGATGAGCATGGTTATGGCACAAACCCGAGACACAACGGCGCATTCTCCATTGCGTTGTTTGTTTCTTTCCGACGACGGCGACCAAAGACATTATAAAGTTATATAGAATATAACTTTAGATCCTGGGAAAAAATGTTACCCCACTGTGGCTATGGTGTTCTTTTGGTGCAATGCTTTCTTGTTTTAGTACCAAACACACTTTTTGGAAATATGCCCACAAAGCTGTTTTGCTTTTCAAAACATAATGCAGATTTTTTTTCTACATAGTTTTTAGAGGCTGAATGTTTTTGCAAAGTTTTGCTGGGTTGAGCTAAGGCTTGCACTTGTTACCCTACCCAACAGCTATATCATAGGAATAAAACAGTATTGTTGTCAAAGAAAGTTCTTAGTTGTTGCCATCTACCTCTCAGCAAGTCCCTAACTTTCTCCTTGTTTGTCATCAGTTTCAGGGAATATCCTGTTCATGTAGAAGTGATGGTGTACCATACTTTCAATTTGTCAACTTCTAGAAAATGTAATATCTCAAAATACATCACATTTTATGAGTTCGCCATACAGTTTGCTGGTAAGCTACATTGTGTAGCTATAAAATATAAATGACCTAAATGTCATGGCAATAGAGGTTATTTATAACCCTGTAAGAAACAAAGAAAAAGACAATTTTAAGTCCAGAGCTCGAGTAGATGTTCCAGCTGTACAGACTACTATCTGCTACTCAAGAAATATTGCTGTGATATCTATTGGTGAAACTCTGTTGTTGAATTAGAAGATTTAGATTTTTTAAATATTCAGTCCCGATCAGCCACAGGCTGCTTTACAGCAGATGCTCATAACCATATATCAGTTTCCTGTTGAAACACAAGTGTATGTCCACACAGATTTCCTCATTCTTATCCAATCATCACCAACCATCCACTTTCAGTCCAGCTTTAATGAACACTTTGTTTATCTGTTCATTGTGAAGATGGCTGTTTCTTATCAGGGAAAGAATGAAGAAACTGCTGGATTAAGATTAACCCCCTGGAGGATGATAGGACGTGGAATAAGAGGAGTCACTGCTGAGCTTAACACCTCAGTTTGCTTTTCCCACATGGCCCCACAATCCCTCAGGAATGCTGCATCACTGTCCCTTTAAACTAACGTCTTTCTCTGTGTTCAAGTCTGATTAGAATATGGGTTTAGATCTAAATGGGATCATGGGGTTTGCTTCAGTCTGCAAATGAAAAGAGCCTGTGGCTGTTGAACAAAGAGCTGGTAAATTGATAAGTATTTACAAAAAGATTATGCTATAAGTGTATCTGCCAATCAGCTAGATTTCCAGGAATAGTTGAATGGACAGTTTTGGATTTAGATTTTTTGAAAGTGAATATTCATCCTGCTCCATCATCTAAAAAACATTCTCTTGGGTTAACTGCGGAATCTAAATTGCTTTGAATGTGATTGTGTCTGATTAGCTGTCCAGGTGTACCTCACCTCCAGCAAGCTAGAACAGGCTCCAGCTTGATGTCAGTCTGCAAAATGATTAATGAATGTAGATAATAGATGAACATAAGCTAAAACACTTTAATTTACAGTTGTCTTTATTTGATCTACTTTCAACACAAATAAGTATCACATTCTCTCTCTGGTAGTTGTATTATAAACTAGAAGGTACACTTATGTATTTCATCTGAAAAATGAATTTCTGTTCCTGAATAAATGTGAGGTCTTGGTTGATTTTTTTCAATTGAAAACGTCCTGTCTTGCTTTACATACAGGTTTAGATACTGAAATATTTTGCTTAGGTTTAGAAAAAGTTCCTGGTGTGGAGCAAAGAAAAAATGATAAAGAATAACTTTTTGGCTATATTAATAAACTTAAATTGATTTAGCAACATTTTGCTCATTCATTAACATTTAGTTTTTACACCAATGGAAAATAAAATATGACACTGACATGGTATTGTTAAATGAAGTGTATATCCTGGACTGAAAGAGTCATTATGTTTTAGTTATTAGCAATTATAACAGAAAACAAATTTAACATGCCAAACATGTTCATTAAAATGTTTCCTCATAATGCTGATCAGAGCAGCATCACCATGCTGTTAAATTCTCACTAAACATATTTGCTGTTTCACTTTAGTAGCATGTGTCTTTTTTAACTTAATCTTATGTAGTTATGCTGCTATGTGCCTAGACTGCTGGTGGACCTCCCATGATGCACCTCTCCTCACTCTGCTCTCTTTACTCTCCATGTACATATAACATTAGTGTTGTCATTAACTTCTGTTTCTCTTTCTCAGCAGGTATTCCAGGTCTGGTGTTATGTTGCTTGTTGTCCCCTCTTTTCTGTCCTCTCAAACCCCAGCCAGTCGAGGCAGATGACCGCCCTTCCTGAGTCTGGGTCTGCCGGAGGTTTCTTCCTGTTAGAAAGGAGTTTTTTCTTTCCATAGTTGCCCTACGCAAATTCAGAATGAGGGATTGCATCAAAGAGAGATTTCGGTCTAACCTGTTGGTTTCCTTAGCTAGGCAATTTTTTAATTGGCTCTGTATGAATTAATTAAATGTAGAATTTAATTATTTGCCTGGATTATAATTGTATTTGAATGAATTGGATTCTAATTGGCTTCAATTGGAGTGTGTTTTTGAAGTCCCTCGAGATAACACTGTTGACATCACATTCAATTTAATTTAATAGAATATATATTTATGTGAACAGTGTAGTTACTTAAGTGCGAGCATGAGATTTTCAAGATTTCTGGTTTCTGGCCAGATTTGAATCCAACTGAAAGCATGTTGGGTTATGAAAAGATGGTTGTGAACAATAGAGACCCTCAAAATTAAACATTAACATATCTATTTTGTGAGAAAAGATAGATGGAAAAAGATATATTCTGTTGTTATGAGCCAAAGCTTTAACCTATTAAAATCATGCAGCTTTGGTCTGAAGTTAGGTGAAGTTTTAGCCTCAGATTAGCTACTTGCTGTGTCTGGTTGTTTAGGATTGTTGTCCTGCTGCATGGTCCAAATTAACAGCAAAGCCACCTCATGGAGACTTCTGTTTAACTTTTAGATCTTCTTGTCTTCTTGTGTATTGCTGCAAGAGTTGAATAAACACAGAAAGTTGAGATTCATAGGGACTGTTGAAAAGCTGCAGACACAGACATAAATAATACTCGTCCTCAACAACATCTCAGTGGGTATATATGTTTGAACTCTGTGTGTGTCTGTGTGTTTTCTTCAGTTTGTGTTGTCTTTCTGCTGTCATGCCACACACTAAGAGACTGTTGGTGTGTGGTATAATGATAAGGGGCATTGTTTATGTCTCTCTGTGTTTGTGTGGACACATTTTCCATCAAAACCATTGTAATAAGGACATTTGTGCATTTTGGCTGGTCATCATTACTTCAAAGGCCTTTTTGAGGTTGAAGACTATACAACAAAATAGTTGAAAATAGGTACCAGTTAGACAAGGACTTGAAATGAGGCATGTGGTTGTGCTGGTCGAGGTTAGGATAAGGAGCACGAAAGTCATGTCTGTGAATAACAAAGATAAAAGTGTGTGAGTGTGTGTGTGTGAGATACTTTCAAAGAACCACAAAGGTGGATTCCTGCTTGGTGACAGCAAGACAGACAGAGTTGGTGACAGAGGCGGAAACATACCCTCCTCTACCTAATCTAGGAGACAAACACTAGTGGTGATAAACCTGGAGCTGCGTTTGTGTGGATGTTTAGATTCTGCTGATCAGTCAAGCGTACAACAACGCACAGAGAAGAAACACCTGGGAGAGTATCAGCCCCCATTAGGTCACCAGGAACCACGCTCAGATTCACCTCATTCTCTTTTTGTATAAGCAGAACCTGAGGACATAAAGCTGGTCAGTTGTGGTGATGACTGGAAATCAGCAGCCTTGCTGCATTAAAGAAGTCGCACAATAGCTTTTGCAATGCCACAACTGCACGTATATTCTCTAAACACAGGTAACTTGGGATAGATTTGTAATTGGCTTATTGTTGAAAGATTTCAGATTTGTTTACCAGTTTACTGCTGTGGCTCAGTCTGAAATATCTCAGAAAACACTTAAAGCAGTCCCATGACTTTTTCTGCAAATATCTAGTCTGCAGTAAGTGTGGTAAAAATGATCCAGAAAAAATTCTCTCCATTCTGACCCTCAGTTACACCAAATATAAATACTCCCAGAGGTACTCCTGGATTACTAAATCAGAGGACTGTGCATCAATAATCACTGTCATATCAGTGTCAAAAGATATAGCAGCAGAATTACAGCATGTTACTGTTGTTCAAGAAAGTAACAAAGACAAGGGAGGAAAAGGAGAAAGGTAAGAAAAAGGAGAAGGAAATAAACTCTGATTAAATAATGAAGACAAAAAAGAAGAAAAAGCTGAAATGGTTAGGTGTTGTATGTTCTTTTTTAAACAGCATTTCAAAATGTTTTGATGTAGCATTGAATGTGATAGCACCGTCAAAAACAGGACTCTATAGATCATCAACACAAGAAAACACTTCTTAACAATCTGCAATAATTTAAATCATCATCATCATGTCTTCTATGAGCATCTGGTGTGACATTTCAGGCAGCTAAACTCACAAAGAAGTAAACAAATTATCCAAAACTACTGGTATTCCTGCTTCCATCAACAGACAAACCAGAGATGAACTGCGGGTCTGATTTTAGCATTATAGCCTACTGACATGTTAAATAACAGAACTTGCATTCAGCAGTGGGATTCAGTTATTCCCAATAAAATCCATCTTCTTTTTCCTTTTTTTTCCTCCAACTCTTCTCTTTTCCACTAGATACGACCACTTTTAGCTAAACAAAATTAAATCTAACCTAGTAAATATGGACTGGAACTCTCTGGACAGTATTCCTTACGAAATGATGCTCTTGTCCCAGCACACAACACAGAGTGAATGAGGCAGCTGGCATGGCTGTAGACTCTCATGTTATGTAAATTTGGTGAATGTATCTCTTCTTTTGACCTGTTTTTCCAGTAAAGTGATTCTGTAAAAGTTTCACACAAGTGATAGTTTAGTTATCCAGTGATATAAAGGGGAAAACAGTGCTGACATTTCAAGCAACACCCAGCTGGAAAGCACAGCAGCTCCACAGCAGCGGGAAAAAAAGCCGCGCTCAGAGGACAATTGTATTGGTAGCTATTAGGGAAGGGAGGTCCAGAACCCCGATGCTTCCACAGCAAGCCAAGAATCTGAGTTTTAAGATCGTCATTTCTCTGCCATTCCAGACAAAAGAAGTCTCCTCCCGTCTCCTCACTTCACACCGCCATCATAAATATCTCAGTTCAGAGGCTGACAGTTCAAGCTTAATTCATTTTCACGCATGTACATATTTAGAACGGATCCCTGTCAAAAACAATTACAATGGTCCCTGCAGGATTTCAGGCCACGTCTCCCCCCCTCAGAGACGTATGCTGTTAAGACTGCTTGGATGATTTTCCGGAGTTAGGGTGTCCACATCTGTGCCTGATTAGCACAACAATAAGGCCCAGCACCCCCAACTTAATGAGAAGGCTTCTTCAGCGTGGACTCGAGAGCCCCATTCACAAAGATGCCAAACAATCACAACACACAAGTGTTGTCCTCCAGATCCATTAGTCAAAAACCTGCCATCACTTCAAGACAGACATCTGATGAGAGGAAAATCTAAAAGTATGAAGAAATAGAATTGGGTCTTTGTGCTCCAAAGGGACAGTGAAGTAAACTGGAAAATAAAATGAAAACCTCATCATCTGCCAAAATTAAAGGGCAAACAAGGCTCTACACTGTGCTGCAATGGGCCTTTTCATTTGAACAGCAGCTTGTGATGCTTTGTTTCTCTAAAGTCAAATTACCAAGAAACTTTCCCATCTGTAAAGCCTGTTGTTAAAGTTTCCTGAGAAGCTTTTTGAGTAAATGCAAAATTAAATTACACAGGAGATGCTCGCAAACACACAAATATATGCTTAAATTCCTGGGTTTCGTTGAGGCTGTCAGAGCAGCTCACTGAGCTGCAGACACAAACAATGGCTCTGTTATTACACCACAGCCTCTGTTTTGTGTGCATGTGTATGTGTGTGTGTTTGTGCTGCTCAAGTTGTGGGGACATGACTTTGGGGGACAAAAAACAAGTTCTCATTCCATAAATCTTAGTTTTAGCATGAAGAAGGGTTAAAGGTTGAGGTATTCATTTTGAAATGTTCTCAGAAGCAACTCGTCACACACACTCGTACTGTGATAGGCAGTAGAGACAGTCGAAAAGATTGGAGCTGCTCTCTTTAGTTTCAAAGCTGTCTTTGCTACTTTTCATAGAAACAACCAACTGCAACACAATTACTCCCCATATTTAAACAATATCACCCCAGTCCTCTCATCTATAGGTCACAGCAGGGAATGCTTCATGTATATGACGGTCACTGTGAGGGTCATAAGTGATTATAAATGAGTGTGTTTGCGTATAGAGGAGCAGAATAAAACTTAACTGTTCCTGTGGGAAAATTTGCTTTACAGAGAGAAGTCCAAAGAAAATATGTTAAATTTATGCTTTACAAACAGTGCACAATCCATATCTCCCCCCACAATCGTAGGAAAAGGACAGAGTGTGTTTTGGCCTACATTAACAGACTGCTGTGGTGCTTCTTAATGTTTCTTGAAAGTTTCATCACAAATCTGAAGCCAGACTCTCTACTTTTATATCTTCATCAGAGCTTACATTCTCTGATTTGGCAGAATCTTTATCTCATTAAGTCACTATGATATGTCACTCTCCATAACAGAACAGAACTAACAGCTTAGATTTGATATACTGACACATAGCCTTCTGTCATGCCACACCAGCTAGTAGGAAACCAGACCTACAACTACAATTTATCTAAGAGTTACAAGGTTGCACTTAGAGCAGGAGAAAACTGATTTCTCTTTCTCTGCTCCTTATCATCAAATATCATCAGCTTACAAACATTCCGCTCTTTCCTCTCAAAATTTTAAAGGTGTGTTAATAATTGTCATGCAGAAACCTGATGCCCTTTGATATAGTTTTATAACTGGAATAATAACAATAATACTACTAGTGTGTTTGGGTATAGAGGAGCAGAATAAAACTTAACTGTTCCTGTGGGAAAATTTGCTTTACAGAGAGAAGTCCAAAGAAAATATGTTAAATTTATGCTTTACAAACAGTGCACAATCCATATCTCCCCCCACAATCGTAGGAAAAGGACAGAGTGTGTAATACAACAATACTAATGATGATAGAAGAATTAACCCTGCTCTAGCAATATATCAATATAGCAAATAAAAAATCTGTTAAATTTCTCCAAATTCATGCAGCTGACATAAAGTTGGATGATGTAATATGATTCTGAAGCTGTTTTCCGGGATGTATGTGAATGATCTATAACAAACACATCCAAAGGAGAAAAATGAACTCTGAGGTTTGGAACTGTTTGGAAATCACAAAGACAAGAACAGAAACTAAATAATACTTTAATCTTTAATCTTTAATCTTACACCAAGATGATATGTAGCATAGACTCTTTCTTTGCTGCCCTCTTTTAATTATAAGATATACTTGATGGAACGTGTTATCAAGCAAAATCTAAACAAATATATTTCTCTCTCTTTTTCAATAGCTGATGTCTCAGTTTTCCTGCTTCTAGTCCAGGAATATTCATTTTAATTTTCAGTTTTCACATATAATATTTCTAGCTAAGTCTAAGACAAGGCCATTCTCACAGAACAAAGCCAAACTGATTGTTTTCCTTGACACAACTCCTCTAACTTGGGGTCTGTCTCGCAGTTTTTCAACTTGTCATTTTAGAGACAAGGAGCAGACAATTCAAAGTCAAGCTCAGCTGATTCAGTGAGCAGAGTTTACCCAGTCTGCCTCCTCCCATGGTTGTAAATGGTCAATTAATCTAAATCTTTCAGGGTTTATTGGTCTCCGTAGCTAAATGAGAGTAGACTTCTCCTCCCTTTTTGGGCTGTAAAATGAGAGAAATGATGCAAAAACAAAAAAAAAGAGAGAGAAACTTGCTGATTGGCACTGGCACCCTGTGTGGCCTTGGAGGACTGAGTGGAAGGTGCCGGGTGGGTTTCTCTGTCAGAAGTTTTATGAGCCCCTGTAATCACTAGGCGTTAAACTCAACAATTAGGAGCTGCTGTTTTGTCGCCAGTTTATGGCATGAGGCTAGCTAGCTGCCCCATCAGCACAGGGTGGTAGGATGGTTGGAGCGGAAGTACATGTTGTCATTAAAACACTGAATGACATCAAAACTCGAACAGATTTTACAATAATTTATGTTTTTTAATAAATGCACTTAAACGTTTGATTACATAAAAAATATATTTATGCTTTTTCCTGTAAACCCTCCTGAGTTGAAGCGTAACAATTTCAATTAAAGCGAAATGCATCTGTGCCGTGACATGAAATTAGCACTGAGCTCAGCACCAATCATATATTGTGAAAAGTTTGTGTTATTACTTTAATCTAAATCATTTTCACTAAGAAGCTGCACTATCTTTCATTAACCTAGTGGCAAAACACATGTTAGCGTCATTTCTGCATGAAACACCCTGGTCACCTTTAAAACAATTAATTCTCACAAGAACTGTTTTCACAAACATCTGCTCTCCCAGCTGAAAATGCAAGGGCAAGATTCCTTTAAAGCAATCCAAGAGCAAGTTTCAGGAGCACACAGAAGAAGCCTGGGTAAATGGAGAAGGGTTCAAGCTGGAGCGCAGGACATCTTTATAATAAAACATTATATCAGAGAGCTGAGACGCAGCTCTGAGGTAGAGCAGATTATATCTGCCCACAGCGTGAGAGTAGAGTGTTAGAGCAGGAGAATGTATGAGAGTTTGAATCATGATCTCAAATGGAAAATGTAGGAACAGTTGTATTTCCATATGATGTCGGCTTGCTGTCTGAAAGGGTTAGACAAAGATCATAAGGGCTAAAAACATTTTTTTTAAGAAGTGATTGTTGTCATTTTGCTGGTTGCCTTGGTTACATGTACAAACAACACGTTTCGATGAAATTTGGTCACTTCCTGGTTAGGTTAGGCAGGTTAGGTTTTATTCAGTTAGAGATGGAAAATGACATTGTTACGACTAAAATATTTTGTTTGTACAGCATAGCTGAGGCCGTCACTGTTTCACTCACATGCAGTTACTTTCATGAACAGTAGAGGGCACATACTATGCAAATGTATTAATTTATGTACATTACAGATCCCTACACAGTCCTACCCTAGAACAGACATGTAACAGGATTTTGGTCCTGTTATAGAACAACATGTTGCAGTTTCACAATAGACTCAATTGTAAAATAAGAAGACTGCAATTTGAAGGCACCAAAATCATCACATATCGAAATTTGCCTTCAAGAATCGTGACATGCCTATGCTGTTTGGCTCCTCATGCCAAGAGGCCATAAGTTTATCCAGCACATCAACTGAGAAAGGACTCACTGTTTGGAAAATATGAAGCTGTAGATGTCTGGAAATACTGTCATTTTCTCTTAATATTCAGACTAGTACATACACATGCTTCTCACAATACTGTTGCTACGTGTTTTCATCACCTCTTCTCAAAGTCAGAAACTATCTGTACTTATTTTAGTTGGCATCCAATCTGGTTGCCTCCTGCATGTCACCTTTCCAGAATTACAAGTCTCAGTACTGTCTGAACAGGCAATGTGCTGCCAAACAGAAGCAGTGTCCAGTATTTTTAAATCACACCTAGTTTAGTGAGGCAAACACAAACAGGAAAAACATGAGTCAAGTGTCTGTTTGCTATTTTGTTTGCTTGTAATGTTGACAGATGCAGTGATTTGTACAAAATGTCTGCTAAGACTTGGAAACTGGTAATTCTTCAGTCAGTTTAGTCAGTGTGTTCCAGATTATAACCCCTGTTCGTTCAGCATGTTTTTATTTGTAAAAAAAAAGAAATTGATTAAACGCAGATGAGACACAAAACAATTTTATTTAGAAACATTAAAAAAAAAGATGTGTTAGCTGAAGCATCAATTTAACTTTTTGCATCCTAATCATGAAAATCCAAAAACCTGTAAACATTGTAGATACACTGGTGACCATGAGATCTGTGAGAGGGAAAGTTCCCCCCATCATCAAACATGTTCTTCTTTCCAAAAGAGTTGTTTGATTATTGATTGATATTAGTATCAATTAAGGAGTTTTGTAGAGATGGCTTTGTCTTTCCTTCTTCTCATGAATGACACTGTGATGCATTCATGTCATTAGCACGGGCCTCATCCAACTAGTATGCATGCTTTAATTCAGTACAGGGAAAATAGTTCCTCCATTTTTTTATTGGATGCTTCAGCAAGCACATCTTTCTTCCTTGTCTGCACACATTCACGTAGGATGTATGAAGAAGCAAATGCTTCCTGTTTCAGAATGTTTTAAGTCTTTCTGAAGATATTCTATTTCCTAAAAACCACAAGAAAATAAGTCTGCTCGGGGAGTTTTGGGACAAGTTTTAAAAGAACAGTGTGTAACAATTACTGATGTCTACTTTGATATACCAACAATCTCAAATGCAGCCAACACGCAATCCAGTGTTGCCAGATTTTGCAATAGTGACAGACAATGAAAGCTATGAAAATACGCCCAAAAGAAATTACTGGATCTTTGAAAAAAAAAAGAGAGAAAAAAAGCTCCAAACCACATGACCTTACTGACCAATATCAGAGAATGTTGGTCAACAACAATGAGCAACTAATTATTGATTGAATGAAATATCCTTTCCCAGTTCATTGAGATTACATTAAGCACTCAGTGGTGCAAGAAACGTTTGGATCCTTAAAAGTAGGACAACTGCAGTGTTGTGCATAAATGTCACAATCAAACCTACACTTAGCCTGCTGCACCCAGCCTACAAAATGTGTCCACTTGTAGCCAAATCCTGTATTTTCATCCACTCACTGTACACTTATCCGCATTTAGTCTTCAGCACTGTTAACAATGTGGGTACAGAAACCGTGTCAAAAGCGCTGTTTTCATTTGTCTCAATGACTGTCACCTGTGTGTATAAGGAGAGGGTGAAGAAAAAGGAGTTGTGACAAATCCTGCTACAGGAAGAAAAACTATTACATTTATATATGTTTAAACTGAAAAAATGTTTATTTCAAGCAAGCCTAAATAAGCAGCTAAACCACAGCATAGGCAACAAAAAAAGGGAAAAAAAGAACAGAAGCAACATTCATAGGAGCCTGGCAACATTACCACTAATACTACATTCTTCCTCTTCATTGGCCTCTGAACAGTACTCGTCTTCTGCTTATCTGTTATAGTACTTCAAAAGGTTGATTTCTATGATTATAAAAGCAATTTCTTTAACAAAGAGATTTTACATTAAAATCTTAAAATCACCTTGTTGACAGCTTAAACAGATAATACATTAATTAGAGCCATTAAAGTCATTAATTACATTGATGAATAACTGTTTAACATCCGGCTTCATATTTTTTGTTCCCCCTTTTATTAGGACATATGACAATGCAGTCTTAAGGCCTTCTTCATCATCAAAATTCTCAGAGGTTTAAAATATCATCTATCTCAAAAAAAAAGGAAAACCATCTCATTGAGGCAGATTGTGCGGCTCTTTCTTCCTACCATGTGATACTTTCCTATCAACCTGTGTTTTTTTCATGTCAGTGGTCAGTGTGTGGTTTTGTGCCCTGAGTGCAGTTGATGAGGCAGAAATGAGAGGCAGGTGTTCAGAGCTGTCCGGCTGAACTCTCCTGAGAGATGCTCAGGTCAAAGAGGTCAGAGGTCAGAGCACGTACTCAAGCATTTTAGGCTATAGGTACATGTCAGCAGCTTTGTGCACATCTACGCGAGTCCATGTGAGTATAAGTGACGTATTGTCATCAGTGTGTACAAACCCACAGCTGCAGTGCGGCTGATTGGTCCCAATGGGATGAGGGGTGGGGGGACAACAGAGCAGCTCTCTGTTCTGTCAGAGGAAAAAGACATTTTGCTCCTGTATTTTGGGTTTAAAAAGAATGTAATTTGATTTAACAAAAGTTAATCATTGCAGAACTGAGTCGCAGCATCCTGTCAGTGACAGGAAGTGGCCTTGTTTGGAGACTGTTAAAGGCAAACCTGCCATCATAATACGGCATGCACTCATTATGATGTCTTGCGTGAATGAAGAGAATCTCTTTCTGTTATTCATTTCACTGAATGGTAAGTTACTTATATAAGCTACAGGCATCTGTTTTCTTAGAGATTGACACAGCCTATCATGCCTTATGAAATATTGATGGGAGATATTCTTGTCAAGAGGCAGTGGAGAAAACAAATATTGCACATCATATGAAGGTCAATATAAAACATTTCTTACAGCCAGCTAGCTTTTAACTGTAAAAAAGGTTGAAAGTAGCTTAGCTTTGACTAACAGCAACAAAATCCAACAACCTGCCCTTCTAGAGCCACTGGGCTCAGTTTCACGATTAATTTTAAAAACAGGTACAGAATGTAGATCATTTAATTAGTGCACATATACTACTTTGTGCTCTTTGTTTCTACACAACACCAAGCACGACTTTTAAACTAACTTATTTCAGATGTTTCTTTCATGTCTGCACCGTATATATGTGTCTTTTGCAGAAGGAGGGAGACTAGTTACTCAATAATAATAGAGAAAAAAATGGTAAAGGTATGTATTTCAAGGCAAACTATGATGTATTTTTGACAATAACCAAGCAAATGCAAGTAATATGTAGGTATCTTGTAATACATATATGAATGTTTGCATGCCGAAGACCTTGTTGCAGCCAGCTCCAGTTTGAATCAAACTCACAACCATTTTTTGTACGAAATTAGATTTCACAGTGGAGTCATTTTTCTTGTGTCAAATGCCACCTATACACCAGTATATGGCCCATCAATGCTGAAAAGTAGGTTTGAAGGTATTCTTAAAAATATTTTAAACTTTCTCATTTTCTGGAAAAGAATTAGAAATTGTCAGTGACTTGTCTTGCTCTCATCTAGGATGTACAAAATTAGAATCCAATGACATGCTTCATCATAATTTTGAATTTCAGCTCAGTAGATGTGTTGGCTGACCAGTCATAGCAGAGTGGGCTTTTCCTGAGAGAGTTGTCCACCAAGCTGCTGTTTCACCGGATCCATGTAAATATTTCACATGTTATATCTTCTTCCCACAACTCCTTGGTAGGTGATAAATTATTATATTTGTGATTCATATAAAGCATCGTGATTCGTGGATAAATACAGAGGTAAAAATTACAGCAAACTGTAATCCAATTTATTCTTTGCTCAGTGTAAACACATAAATCTGAACAAAAATGTTACCTTCCACAAAGTGCCCGAAGTAGAGCAGAGCTACAGAGTTACAGACCTCGGTATGGAAGCAGTTTGAGCTCTTGGCCTGAGTGGTGAACCGTGTAGTCTCGTGGTGCCACGCGTCTTTCCTGTGTTGGTTTATGGATGTGTGGTGACATAAGTGATTCCAGGCCGGTGTGGTAGAGCCGTGACGCAGATCCAGCCAAAGAAAACCCTTCAGACACGTGTGTGTGTGTTTGTGTTCTTAAAAAGAGGCACTATAGTTGGTCTTCCTGATTTCAAACTTTTGGACATTTTGGTTGCGCTATAGTGTTTAAATAGAGACAATTTAGTCAGTGCCTATTTATGAGGGTCACTTCCTAATGTTTTGATGTTTTAAGGTTTGTAAATGCTGAATACTGCAAAAACTCAATGAGAGATAAGACTGTTAGATGAATAATTAAGAATAAAATCCTCTTGATGGTAATTGCTTTTGTGCATGGATCTCAATGCATTTCTTAGAGCAATCCATGCTTTCCTTTCTCCCCCTGGATTTGCAGTCATTATGTCCATTAATTACCTATGAAATGTTTCTCAGACAGAGGCAGGCCTGCTGCATTCAGTCTGCCAGCAGGCGATTTGGGTTGGCACTGAGCCACCAAGCAAACTCACGCATATTCCTTTAGATTTAATATATCAGCCTATTAGCACATAACCCAAGTTGATTTGTTGTGAAGGGAAAATCCTCTTTTGACTAGGGCAGCTCTGAATGTGCATCGTGACAGACAATGACAACAAATGAGCTGCTGATTTTCCCTTAAAATACTGATAAAGATTGTTCAGATTTTTTACAACATGGGTCTTGTTTTGTTTTGACCATCATTTCGAGCTGTAATCATAATAACGTAAAATGTAACATGTGATGATCTTCTTGGAAACAGTTTAACTTCAGCTACACTGCACATTTGATGAAAGTTATCAGTGACTAAAAGATGCTTAGAAAATTTTATTTATTGCTCTGTGTTTACCAAAAAGCAGTAAAGCTGTCAAAAGCTTGTTTTGTAGTCATCTCCTAAATGCCAAAATATTCTCACAGCTTATCGCCTTAAGTTTACTCAGGAGTCCTTTGGTTTCACATTTTAACACACCCTGTAATACTTTGATTAGATTTCCATTGTACGTGATTGTAATTTACATCTGCATCTTGAACTTTTAATCTAGGACTTTTGATGACTTACAAAACCCTCTTTTGAGCTTTTACTCATTCACAGTCGCCAGCAGTTAAAATATGCTCATGAAACTGTGACTCGCCTGGAGAAACACTGCGTACTTAGCCACTTTGATTTAAGTTTCACTCAAAGACATTCAGATGAAGTACTTTCACCTCAAAACAGTTTAGTCCTCAATGATACAAGCGTAGTTCACACAGAATCCACAGCTAAAGTCCCTTCATCCCCGTGGTGGGTCGTCAGAGGAGGCAAGAGAGGCAAACTCTCCTCTAGAATTTCAGACATAAAAAGGACAAAAAAGAGTTCTATATGATACAATTAAGTATAATTTACATTTACTCTGTTTTTTGATCAGGTTATTGGCATGTGGGGTAGTATAGCTGATCATTACTCTGGGAGATCTAATAAAGGAAACATAAAACACCAAAAACATCTTTTTTTTATTTGGGGTAATAGTTAACCAATTAGAATTAAGTTAATTTTCTGTTATCAGGGAAAATTATGTAACACAGACATTGAGAATAAAACTCAATGGAGGCTGGGCCCTGCTTAGTGCCTGACCAATCAGAATGCAGATTGTGGCGTTATTAGGGTAGCCCACTACAGTTAGTTCAAGGTAAATAATCCAGAGGGCTACTGGAGAAGATATGTGCTTCAACATAAAAACCTACATTTGAGTGGAAATGAAGACTCAGATCCCCAGGTAAACTATTTGATTTGGTTTGGAATGTGGAAATGGTAGGTCAATGTGATCAAACTCCTGAAACAAATGCTAACTATTCCCAAAGCAAGTGTTACAGCAGAGAGGTTACTTTCATAGGCATACTGCAGCCTGATGGAACAAAAGACAACACGTTTATTTTGAAATGCCGGGTTAATTTGACTGTACTTCTGTTTATATGTAATCTATAATTTGGATTATACATGTTGACTATTTTTGGCTTTTATCAACTATACTATTGTATGGTGACGAAGCAACATGATACTTGTGTTGAATCTGTGGGTCAGAATTGTGTAAGAACATCTTTGGCCCTCATTTAGGACGTGTTGTCATCTGACTGAGCCATCGATAACTTTATCTTGTTGTGGGATGCAATTTTAAGATCTAATCTGTAGTCTGCTCATTTACATCCTCAACAGCTGCAATCTTTGATTTTTTTTCACTCATAGTTTTGCAGGTTTATGAAAGAAAATGGTTGAGATCTGCTCTGCTTCGTTTCAGAATAAACTGTTACAGTGAACTGAGTGAGAATCGTTGTTTCTGGATACTGCTGACAGCACCCAACGAGGACAGTATGAAGTATGTGATAAATAAAGACCAAAATCTGCTTTTTGGTGAATTGCATCCTTTTTCTCACTATGCCTTGGGTCCAATAAAATATAACGTTATAGCGGCGTCAGTAAACCTAAAACTACCAACTTGATTTGTATTACAACAACTCTAACAATCTCAATTTATTCAATCTCAGCAATCCCCCTTGTTCTTCTTTACCCCTGCACTGATTGGTCATCAAGATTCAAGTAGAGCCACACATGCTCATAGACTAATCTCTTTAGCTCCTGCAGTTTAAAAATGCTGCAGGTGGTGCATAACCAGTTAATATGCCACCAATGGACACCGGACAGCAGCTATTGGGATGTCACTTTTGGTGCATCATGGGTGACAATGACAGCTATAAAATAAGCTTAAGCCAAGAAGTTTAAGGTAAAATTTGTGAAAATCAAGCATAGATGTTATCAGGTTTGAACCAGAATGGAGTTAATTCAGAATCAGTTAATTTTAGCATTTTCATTCATTCTCATTAGCTGTATTCTCTTCTGGGTGTGGCCTAACAAATGACATGGTGTGATACTTTTTCCTGAATCTTAAACATTTTAGAGCACACTTTTGTTTCCATGACTGTTTTAAGAACTGACAGGATCCTCTCTGTAGTGTTGTGAGGCAGCATGCATGGTCTCAGTGAAAGAGCAGCCAGGTGGAGTGGCCCATTCACTGCAAACTGACCTTGACAGGCTTTGACTGGATTCCCCGCTTCCTCTCGCTGCTATCCTCACCCTCCATCTTTCATTCTCCCGCACTGACTGACATGTCCGATCAATGAGCTTTTGTCCCCAGCTTGAGAAGTTTCTCTTTCTATTTTATTTGCTCATCTGTCCATCTTGTTTGTTCACCCCCCCACACACTTTCTCTTACACACCAGGACCAAGATATTTGTCACGCTCCACTGATTCTTGCCTGCATTCTCTTCTCTCACACATGTATTCCTGTTTCTTGTGTGTCTGTCTTTCTTTTCTCTAAAGATAAAGACGTCCAATGAGCCCAATTAAACTCTTTTTAATCTTTATTATGTTGTCAGAAATTTTGTTTTATGTTCAAAATATATTTATTTCTACTTCTCTTTGTGTCATGGTACGTGGATCTGCAGTGGAGTCGCACTTTATCAGCATAAAAAATACTTTCTCATTAAGCACTGTATTCCCCTTTGGTCCAAATCAAGGATGGTCATTGCAACGTGTGTTTGAATACAGCAAACGGGTGTCGCAGAATCGCCTCACTGTCAACAGCTTCATCTGTAAGTGCAGTTAGAGGTCTCTGTAGAGTAGAATTGAACTTTTTCAATCTCAAGATGTGATTCACCAATTATACTCAAAGGTAGACAGGCTTGGCAACAAATCTAGTGACTTTTACGACAAACAATTATAGAAAAGAGACCTTCAATATTGATTAATACTGGTGAGGGCAGGATCTAGCTCTCTGCTTTGTGTGCATCTTACGGTGAAGTGAGAAGCAGGAGGGCCCACTTGCTCCTGAAGCTACAGGGAGGAGAGAATGGAGCAGCAAAGACATTCTGCTACTTTTAACTTTCTCTCTGAGAGATTATGGCACATGTAAATATATCTGAAATCACATTACAAACACTGTCTTTAACTTAAGTGAATGGTGTTTTTTTTCACATATACTGTGCTAAAAAAAAAGCGAAGCTTCGCAATCAATGCAAAGGGCTGGCGGCTGAACATATTGTCTTAATGGGGTCCTATTTAGTCTCAATTTTATACTCATTTCACTGTGTAACAACATCACAACACAAACAGAAAATTGTGTGAATGAAAGCAGCTTTATTGGGAAATTTAATGTATTACAGCATGTGCAAACACAGAGATTAGGAGAGAAGTAGATGGATGTAAAGGACTGGCACAAAGAGAGATGCAACCATCTCCTCTATTGTCTATAGAGGAGTGCAAAGACTTGATGATTAAAAAAAGCTTCCCTCTTATTTCTGTCTGAATTCTCAGAGTCTTTATCACAGTTAATGCTGAGTACAGATAATATAATTTTCTAGCCAGTTGACTCTGTGATTATTCCTGTTGCCAGCTCAGAGATGTATGGACACTAAATCAACTTTGATCCGTCATTCCGTCTGTGTACTCACACAAAGGACACTGATGCACAATGAAGGTGCATCAATCTGGTGAACAGCATTTCAAAGCATCACTGATGCCTAGCCTCACTGTCCAGGGTAATCATTTCTAACCACTGCTCATGCAAAAAACTGAGGCATGTGTCACTTCTCAAACAAAATTTACTGAAATAAACTCATGAGGTAAATGTACCCATCTCAGTGGAAGCTCTCCGATGCGTTTGAACATTTTAGACACATTTGTTGGCCCAAATGGTGAAGTGGTAAATTTTAACCAGATTGTAGAAATTTAATACAAGAGCCTCTACTGGAAATATAGGAGTCCACGATTGACGTAAAGATATTTCACTCTGGACCACAGTGATGTCTTTTTTGTCGTACCAGTTTCTGCTTTGAGAAGCAAACCAAAAGTATCAAGTTGGTACTTCCCATGATTTAATGAGTGAGCAGACCAGGAGGCCAGTCTCCTAACAACATGTTGTATTTCAGATGGACAGTGGGAAAGTTTGGGTTCTTTATGTCTCCCTGCAGAACGCTCTACTGGCGCTGTGTTATCTTTTTGAGGGAGCCTGAATGTCAGACTTTCATTACGTTTATCTATGTTTTTCAGTCTCTGCTGCCTTGAAATGGAGAATGATAAACAGCAGGGTACCTCATGGTTGTGCATGGTGGTTACAGGTGATGTCATTACTTAAATTCTCTCCCAAAATAAATCTGGTACGCAATGAATGGACAGCAGGGATAGTTCAAGGATAGTTTACTAGTGTAATACAAACTTTGTATACCCGTGTAGCTGAAGTTCCAAAGTAAACTCATGTTGCTTCTTTAATCTTACGCTTTAATTTTTCTTTCAGCTCTACAACATTATATAGACGTAGAAATGACAACTCTGAATGTCTAATGGTAAGAATATTTCCGAAGCAATCACCAGCAAATTATTTTCCCATTTCATATTTCAACAAACCAGAAATAAGTTAACTAAACGATAAATGCGTATGACATCATTTTTGAGGATTTTTTTCACACCAGTCTAACACTTTTTTACAAGCCTAACACAGTGTATACATGTCTAACATGTCTATTTTACTTACAAACTTTCACCAGGCAATGTGGTAAGTCTGGTCACTGGCTTTTTCCCCCTCTTTTTTTAAACTATTGTTTGGTTTCTTTGGTTGTGAGTGGACATCCCGGCAAGTACACTCCAAGGCCAGACCTTGCAACACTCAAAGGTCAAGAGCAATATCTTAGTCTCCATAGGCTTCAGGTAACATGTTATACTTTAAAGTTTATGTTAACACAATTTGAAAAAGACTGAACAAGAAGGAAAGTCGACAAAAAGCAGCAGACAATGTGAATGCATGATTATTAATCATCAGTGCCTCGTCATTAAAACACGAGTAGATCTAAACAATTTGCTGTTGTTTATTTCATTAAATGAATGTAATACAGATATATTCTTAAATTATTAAATAAAGTTTCAGTCTGATTTGGTCAGATTTAATACTGAGTGTTCTAAATTATCTTTGAATCAAATAGGCCAATAGAACAGCAGTCAGTAGGCTTTTTGTAAATGCTGTAGAAGTTCATTTTCTCTTTTCCAGGCTCTAAAATGCTAAACAAAAGGCTTGTTAATTGATAATGATTTGAATCAATGTTTAAAATGCTTTATAAGATGTTTGTACATATGAATATGAACATTTACACATCAAATTATGCAATTTTGGACTCAAAACTGGATACACTGCCCACTCATATAATGAATGAGAAAAAGAAAAATATATCTTTTATACTTTGATGATTTTGATTAATAAATTCATAAATCTTAGCTCCAAATCTTTAGGGTTATTAAGTCAGCAGGAACAAGATACAGAGTGATCAAGCCCTGTTTTTGGCAGACATATCTCGAATAAAGTGAGACTCTCACTGTTAAAACACTGACATCTGTTTTGTTTATTTTTTTCATTTTCCAAGAGAGATGATTGGTCAAGAGGCAGTGCTTTTACACGCGTTGATCTCTTCTCTGAAAACCTAACGTGCTCCTGGTAAGTGATACAACTTGGTAAGAAGTGAACCAGCTTTGTGATGCTGAAAATCCAGAGCTGAACCTGAAGTTACCTCACCAAAACGCTAATTCTACTTCTTATTACAGGGACCTGATCAGCTGCCTTCTAGCTATGAACCAGAAAGTCTGCTTCAGCTGTACTAAGTCAAAATCTGTTCATTTTACACACCTAGACAAATTGCAAATGTTTGTATTTGTGCCTTAGAACACAGCTGTTGTGAATAAATATTTTATCGTTATGTCAACTTGGAGTCGCTTGAAGCATTTTCAGACTGTTGCTCCACTCTAATAAAACCTTCAGCTTATAACTGCTTAGCCCTTAGATTGGTTGTTTTTGGAAATATCTGCAGAAATGCTGTGAAGTGTAAAAAAAAAAAAAAAAGAGAGAGAACATTACCATAGTCCCAGCTCCAGAGGGGGCGAATGATAGAGGAGTGCAGATGACAACAAAGTGAAAGTGGAAAGTGTGAAGTGGAAATATCCTGACCCCTGATGACAGATGTCTGTAGACTGGCGCTCCTGACCAGAAAAATCGAGCATAAAGTGTGGAAACACAGAAAATTATTAGATTAAATGATGAATATCACTTATGTCTCACTGCTGCATGGCCAAAAAAGATAGTTACACTGCTTTCCTTTGTGTATTTATATACCACAGAGCTCCTCTGTTCATTCAAAAGAGAACAGAAAGTCAGTCCAGGGAGTGACATCACACAGATCTGGGTCAGTCACTTTATATATTTTTCTGTGTGTATAAGACATGCAGCTAAGTAATGGCGACTTTATGGTTTCATCTGTTCATCCAAGCAGAACACGAAAGCAGCAGCTGTTGTTCAGTTACAGCTCAGTAACAGCTGAAAGGTTTGCAGTTCAATTCCCAGAACAAACATATTGCAGACAGACTGTGGAGAAAACATACTGAAAATGTACCACATGTAAGCCAACTTTATCCAGAGTTTAATGTAGAGATGAATATAACTTCATTAAGAATAAGTAAAAAGTATTTTAGAAGCCGTCAGTTTATTATGTGGCATTATTTATTCATTTACCAATTCTGAACCAGATAGTGCATTTAGTGTAAAAACTGAACAGCGACATGTGCAACATATTCCTGTCATTGCTTTGGATTGTGGATTGACTGTCGCCTGTCCTCTGCCTTTTAAATTAACTTAAATGACTCCCAATGACTTTGAATTGGATTAAGCAGGTATAGAAAATGGATGGATGGATGGATGTATCTTTATTTTTCAACATAGTCTGAGCCCTCTTAGACAAGCTTTCTGTCATTCTTTTCTAAGTAGTCTTCAGGAATAGTTCTCCAGGCTTCTTGAGGAACATTCCAAAGCACTTCTTTGGATGTTGGCTGCTTTTTGCTCTGTTCTCTCTCCTTTCCTTAAGAATGACTTCTTGAAAGCCACCCTTCTATGGAGACCATTTATGATGAGACTTCATTGAAGAGTAGATGGATCTGAAGGTCCAGATTCATCTCTCAGGTCCAGTCAGATCTTTGCTGTATTTCATTCTATTTATTAAGGACATCATTTTTAGATACTGTTCTGGAGATAGATTTTTAGGCTTGACACTTCTTCTTCTGTCCTCCACTTGTTCAGTTTCCTCAATTTTTTTAAGGAGACACTGTACTGCCTGTCAAGTTATGCCAAGTTTTCAGCTAATAGCGCTTTGGGAAACAGTTTGTGGATGAAAGAATAAATAATAAACTGTCCACACTTACAAACAGTGCATTTTTAACCTAGGAAATAGTGTTCCTCATTCACGCAGCTCTTCCTATATGTTTTTCTAAATAAAGTATGCACTGTTTTTTTTTTACAGTCACACGTTAATGAAAATATGTGGGGTTCACTGTGTTCAGGACACTTTAACACATGGATGCACTAGGGATCTAACCACCACCTTTACAGTTGAAAGACAAATGCTCTACCAGCTGCACCACACACTATATTTATATCTCTGTCAAGCTGTGATATGTTTGGTATTCTCTGTAGATACAACCAATAAGAATGGAATAAATTATATGTCTTTGCAACAGGCTGCTAGTTACAAAGTTCATAAATTTACCATTTAAATTGGTTCTACTAAGTTATCTGCTATCCATAGAAACAACATCGGTCCTTCCCTTGAATTTGGTGCTTTTTTATGTTTGAATGATTCATAGGTCACTCTTAAGTTTAAAAATCAAAATCCCACTCCTTTGAAAATAGGATTGGACTGAAAATGAGTGCTACTTCTGACGTTCTCCGTGGGAGATCATCACAGATGAAATTAAGCCTCATACTTCCAGGAACTTTTGTCTCTTTTGTGGAAGACATGGCGGCACAGTACAAATTCAAAGTGAAATAGAGCCTTAACATATTCACTGTTACACTAATCAGCATTTTTACTTTATGCTAATGTTCTCAGACAGATGTAGCAAAATATAAGATAAGATTACTCTTCCATCACGTGTCATCTTAAGTCTTACAAGCCCGCCCTGCTTTTCTTTGCCTGCCTCCTTTTCACCGATCTCTGTCTCTTCACACACAGATGACAAGTGCATGAAACCATACAGATGTACAACCTGACATGACAGTGTTGTTAGTGATATGTACACTGTTCACATGCCTGTTTGTTGTTGTGTTTGTGCTTGGGCGCTTGCCTTTTATTTTGGGAGTGTATGTTTGAACCCCAGTAGCTGCTATCAGCCCTGCCTGCGGTCAGTGATTGTCTGCAACTGCTTGAACAGGCCCACTTATAAAAGAGTGCTCGTGTTCCTGTGATGTGGCCCTTTACGCTGTTATCAGGAAAGGGGAGCTGACCCCCAGCCACCAGCCAAGAGGCCCTACAGGTGGGCGACTTTATCAAACAGTGTGGAGGTGTGAATGGACAAAAGTGAAGCGGGGGAGTACCTTTCAAGGAGCCTTGAGGCCACAGAAATGTATTTTCTATAATGTATTACAGTTCCTTCACTCATGTGTCTACTTATATTCAAGTTTGTGACATTTGAGCTGGTTGTTAAATAATCTGGTTTATCAATTCCACATCTGTCTGGATAGAGGGAAAGCTAATTTTCATCAGCATCCCTAACTGCTTGTATGGTCCAGTTGCAAGTTGTCAAAATCCATGTATAAATAACACTTAAGTAGACATAATCCTCAATGAGTGTTTCATGATGCAGGTATGCTATTGATCAATTCAGTTCATTTGGATTATCAAAACTTGTCTCTTATTCAAGTAGTGTAGTCTTTATAACATATATGAAACAACTGTAAATATGTGAGATGCACAACTCGTTTGAACAAGAGGAATTTTGTTTGAAAATTGGTTTGTTCGTGGTCTGGATGTCTAAAAATCTAAATTTGCTACCAAAAAAAGCTTCAAAGACATTGTAAAGGAAGAGATTGGATTTATAAATGTAAAAATATTTGGAAACCATTTACTATGATTTAGGAATTTCAGTCTCAACTACTCCACAGACAGAACGTTATCCCAAATCAGCTGTGTGATACTGTGGAGGTGCTATGCAGAAGTATGCTTTGCACATTGCACTTTGTCACATAGCTGACCCACAATAGTGTCACGATCATGCATAGCCATTGTTGTTGTTTTGATTTCTGAGCCTTAAGCGGGCTGAGCAGGTTTCCTGGGAGCTATGAGCGGTGCCTGGATTGCTCCTGCCATTACACCTGTTCCTCATCAGTACTCATTAAGACAACCTTATTGGAGCTGTAGTAGCAACCAGTCTGTGCCAGATCGTCTCACTAACTTCTGTGATAAATCGGCCCACTCCAGAGTGTTCAGTGCGAGTTATTTTCCAAGTGTCTTACTATTACCTTTCTCCTTCAGTGCTTGCCCCACTCGCCCTCTCTCGCCGTTGTCCTGGTTTCCTCGTGCTTGCTTCACCAACCATACTGGATGTCCGCTCCAGTCATCTACCTGCCTGCTTGCCCTGCCACCGACTTGGATCCAAAACCAATACAGTCAGCGCTCTCCCCTCTCATACGGATTCCCTCCTGTCTATAAATAAGGACAAGATACTCCTTTTTGGATTTTTCCCACTATCTTGGAGGAACACTCTAAACCTCTCCCTCCTTATCTAACAACTCCTTTTACCTTTTTCTTACCCAGTCTGCATTTGAGTTTGTGTTCTTGACAGCTTGTTGTCAAGCCATGACAAATAGGTTTTGTAAGGTGCTATTAAGGTGAAGGACTTGTGTTTAGTTCCCATTAAGAGAATTTGAATTTCTATTTTCTCTTCAAATCAATTTTAGTCTTGACTTTAATGGACAAGTTAGATGTCTTTTGGACATCTTTTCAACTGAAATGATGTTCAGTGGCTTTGTGACAGTAAAGCTGAAAACTCTGAACCATTTTGGACCTTAAAAGAGAATCAGGATTTAATGAAAGGCTTGAAGACTAACAAAACAAACACACTGACGCACACTCGAATTTGTAACATGGTGAAGGTCAATCTGAGTTAAATGCTGGCAGACATTATGTTTCCATACCCCCAAAAAAGAGCAAACACATTGTATCGCTGAACATTCCTTCTTCGCAAACAGTCACAAAGCTTGATAAGCAGCTGTTTGCTCTCCATCACACCTGTATCAAGCAGAATTTAGCATTCAATATCAGATCCACTGAGATCAAAACACACCATAAGTGCCTCTAAATTCTGCTCTATTTCCTGCCACGGTGGATGAAGATAACAGCCTGGTGCAGCTGGAAACATCAGACACAAACTACAATAAGCATGCTCTCCAGAGGAAACAGAGAAATACTCCACAAGAGGAAGATCCTAATATTTACTAGGATAGGTTTGATTTAGGGTTTTTCTGACTCTTGAGAAGTTTGAGGAGTTTTGCTCAGTTGTCGTTTCCCATTGATAACTCTAAGCCAGCAGAGTGAGAGATAAACCAGGAAGAAGTCTGCTGCTCACAGAGATAAGATGTGGTATGTCCAGCACACACTCATACACACATACGCGCACGCCCACACACAATCCTAACGCTGATAACACTCAGCTCTTTGATGTGGGTCCTAAAGGGAAGATAGAGTGATTGAGAGAGAAAAGGATGATTGAGTGAGAAGCAAATTTAGGGAGACTAAAGGAATAGCTTCAGGGACATCATTTTAGTGACATGCACACAAACACACACACAGTTTTAATCCTTATCAGTCCACCCACATCTTCTGTCCTTTCGCATGGAATTAGAAAAGCGGCGGCTTTAAACAAATTTCAGTTTTGACAATGTTTTGTGGCCAAAGGCTTCTTTTCTGCTCTCCATCAAAAAAAGAACTAAAAATTCAAAAAGTTAGAATCAAAAATGATGTTTTATCCACTTGATCTCTTGCTTTGTCATTTTCTATTTGCTTTTTGGCCTGTTAGGAATTTTAACCATCAAATAACATACAAAGCATCTTCATTGTATGCTTAGAAAATATCTCCAATTTTAATTTGGGAGCAAGTTTGTTTTAAGTATCTCTCAGAACTCTGAGAGCAATGATTGGTGGCTGTCGTCATGTTGTCATGCTGCAGGATAAATCTAGGACCCTCTCATCCCAGAGAGTACGGTATGATGCCTGTATTACTCAACAAAAAGAAGACCCTTTTTTAATGAGAGTAGTGAGGATAATGGGAAAGATGGTGGATCCTACAGATATATGTGAGTGTGTGTACACACAAACACACACACACACACACACACATATATTTACATACATGTGTTGAAAATCGTTTCCAGAGAGCTGAGGATGGGGTGAGGGTTTATATTTCATCATAACAACCTAAAATATACCGGCAAGAAAACACATAAATGGCTTTGGGTAAACTTTGTGAAAGTCCTGGATTTACTCAGCCAGAGTTTGGACATACCGAACATATGCACTCATACACATTTGAGTGCGCAAAGATTCATTAAACATTAACTTGAAGATTTGAGGCTGTCATTGCTGCAAAAGATGCTTAAACCAAGAGCTAATAAAAGGGTCTAATTAACTTGTGTTCATGTGAATTTTCTAAAATGAACACAATAACCCAAATTACATGTTTTTGCCATGTAACTGTGAAAAAACTGGCCATAATGAGATGTGGGAAAAAATGTTCTGGAACCATTAGAATGAGTTTGAAACAAAAGAAAATTTATGTTTGAAACCTAAAAGAGGAGTTGAAAATTGAACTGCACACAAGTATGTAAACATTTTCACAGTCTTGTGGGCATTTTTTATATATTGTTTTTCTGTGTTTGTAGTGAATTCACAATGATCATTTTTCCTGTTTGTAATTTAGTCAATATATCCTTCATGTCTGAGTGAATGATGGCATTTCTCTGAACTTTGTCCTTTTAGTGAAAGCATCAAATTGCAACACTTAAGCCTTTTTCACCACACAAGTCAAATCAAATTTCTCAGGAAAACCATCATTACTCTGAGTCATGAAACCAGTTCAACTCTGTGGCGTGTTTTGCTCCCTTGGGTTTTACTATCCCCACAGGATGTTATGCTGTGAAATTTGAGTATTGACATGAGAAAGTGGAGGCGGAAGCAAGGGGAAAGGTGTGTGTGTGTGTTTACTTCCTGTAGGATGTTACACTTTGACCTCTGAGTATGAACCTGGGCTAAGAGTGGAGCCTCTTCACTGCTGCATCCTGATGCTAATACGATGCCTCCGTTTGTCTCGTAGCTCTGTGCGTGTGTGACAGTGCGTGTGTTTGTGTGTGTGGTTGAAGGAAGTGATAAGTCTAATGTGCCCATCTATGTGTGTTTGTCTGAAGTATCCAGATAAACAAACGTCTGCTTGAAACTCTGGACAAAGCGTCTGTTGACGCTCAAGTGGAAGGAAGTCGTTCAGCAGCAAGATGGTGTGTATCTACGTGTGTGTGTTTCTTTAATGTGGCTGGTAGCAGGAAAAGTCAGACATCTGAAAGAGAAAACAATTATGTATTTGGTGTAAAAATTGTAAAAAGAAGATTTCTATGACCATTTCTAAATAGGTTGCACTCACATCGAACAGGACTTAGATTCTGATTCTAATAGAGTGTGATCATGATGTTGCATTTGTATAGAAACAAATACAATCAATCAAACAAATAATGTGATTATTCACATACATAAAAAACACAAAACAAACAAAAAAAACAAGCAGAAAGAATTGAATGATACAAAAAAACAACATGAACTACTTTCCAGTAGATTCCACCTTATTTATGAAGCAATGAAGTATGTGAAAGATTAAACTGATGAAAATGTTCCGTTGTTAAATGCTGTTTGATATGTCTATAAAATAAATGGTTGTTGATACAACTCAACATTAAAGCCATCAGGTCCTGGAGACTCATTTCTAGCAAATGAGTAAATGGATAAAGAAATCTTTTCTAAAAGAAGTCAAGAATATTAATCTCATGTTCTGTTGTTGATTCTTGCTTCAGGTGAAACCAGCTTTTAATACCTATATGTATATATATATATATATATACTTGTTAGCGCTGTCAATTGATTGAAATTTTTAATCATGATTAATCCATAGATTGTTAATTATCAACTTGTGATTAATCACAAATTATATGTTTTAATACATATTTTAATGTGTTCTAAATGCACCTTAAATAGATATTTTGTACACAATGTCAACACAGTAGTAGACAAATATGCTTTCTTCATGCAATAGCATTTTCTATTTACATTAACAATGCAAAACTAATTCTCCTGATACATACTGTCCAGAACATTCTTCATCCAACAAGCAACAACAGAAGGGCATATTCACCTGAATGTAACAATCTTTCCTATGTGTAACATTCACACATTTTAAGAAAACAATTCCACAGGTTGTAACTGTGTCTAACTTTGCCAAAGGTGGAGTTGTCCAGTTGTCTCCGTTGCAAACTACTAAGCGAGTTCTGCCTTTTCTGAGAGATCTGAGAGGGATTGGGGATCTCACCATCAGTTGTGTGTTTTACTAGAAACTGATATTTAAGACTCAACGTACTCTGGCGATAACTCTGTTCACATTGACAGTAACAGCAGATAACTTTGGTCCTGTCAAGAGAACCATCTAGTAGGGTTTTGAAGATGAACCTGCCATTCAAAAGACCCTTTTCTTTATATAATTTAGCTTGTCATCCAAAAACCTGCCCACGTTAAGCTTGCGTCAATAGGAATTTCCGTTAACTTAACGTGTTTGACAGTCCTAGTATATATATATATAGGGCTGTTAAACTGTGCACATTAACGCATTATTTTTGCGTTAACTAATGAATTCATTATCGCCAACAATTATTTGCCTCTCATTAACGCAGTTTTTATTATTATGTTTTATATTATTATTTATTTATTATTCTTATTGCAAATGTCTGTTGCTCACCAGCTTTTATTTTGAAAAGATCCATTGTGGGCGAGCCCAGTATGTTGCTTACTGCTGCAGCGCTCACAGGAAACAGTCAGAAAAGAAAAGAATGGCGGATGAAGTGGGCTAAACAAACATGGAGAAGGTTACGGAACTTTTACATGGCCATTTTCACTTCAAAATTCTTCCAGACGGCGCAGTCAACAGAGCCAAAGTTATTTGTAAGCACTGCAGAGTTCCAATAAAAGTGCGTTATATGCTACATTTGAATTCATTATTGGATTTTGCATATAACAATGCAATTAATTGTGATTAATCACAGGAAATCATGCGATTAACGTGATTAAAGAATTTAATATTTGCCCAGCCCTAATATATATATATATATATACATACATATGTATATATATTTCAATACACCAGCTGAGAATTCACACAATGAAACTGAAGTGCATCAGTGGAAGTCTGTCAGACTCAGGTTGATAAATGACAAACCCAAGATTCTCAAGATTATACATGTTTAGTTTGTTGTATAGTCTTGATCCATCTCTCATTTCTTTATATTTTGCTTCCAAAGAGTCAGACTTTCTTGGAATTTCTTAAAATGGTCTTCACCAATGGTTCTCTAGGCTTTCTCAAGGTATTTCAAAGTTTTTCTTTGGATATTGGCTTTTTTTAAAACTCATTTTCAGTCTGGTCCTTGTACCTGGCCATTTTCAAAAGAGTGTATTTTTGTGTTTGTTTGTTAAACCACTTAACACTGAACTATCATTCAAGCATAGAAAAATGCACCTTACTCAAAGGGTGAGCCAGCATTACACATTATTGATAATTCATTTTATTCTAATTGGCATCTTTAAGCACTTTAATTGTAGCTGCCTGTGACAAACACATATGGTATCTTAATATTTATTTGGTTTCATTGACAAAACTGCCAATGTATATGTTATTTTTGTCTTCTGTCTCTGCAGCCTGAGCACTTTTGCCTCAACTCAAGAACTACAGTTGAATATGATTTTAATTATTATCATGTTCAAGATATGTACTCTGCATTGTCAAAGTTCAATAAAGAATCAATCTTATTCTTAAGCTCTTCAATCCATCAATAAATTTTCCTTTATTTTTGTCTGCATCTCTCCAGGCAGAAAAAATAAACTTGACCCCTACATCTTAATGAGATTGTGACCTTAACACCTCAGCAACCCTATGCACACACACTAACACATAAACAAAGCATCCCTTCCATCTTCCGGATGCTGAGCTTTGAATTTCTCTGCTGTCTGTTCCGTCACAAAAATAGTTTTGTCTCTTTCAGATATTAAATTCCACATTCACTAAAATAAAGTTTTAAACTTGTAAAATGTTTGTAGGATGATTTATATGTGTTACAAAACATATCATGAGCAAAATCAACCATCAGTGTTAAAGGTGGAGACTTCCGCTCTGAATCTGCAGAGCACCACCTACAGTGTCAGAAAGGCAAGGTCAGACAGCCATTATGGTCCATGTGAAACATTGGAGGAACAAATCCCGACCATTTTCTGGATGTCTTTTTTGCACACTCTGTGAGTAACCAATAAAATGAGAAGCAAAAGAACTAAAGGCGTTAGCGCAAGCTAGCTAGAGAAAACAGCAAAAGCAAGGATGAGCAAGGACCCAAATGACCTTTGAGAAGTGGATTCCCAATGTTGTAGAAAGCGGTAGAAAGAAAACAAATTAACATTCTGAATTGTCTACTTGCTGGTGACCTTCTATAATTTAGCTTCTCTTTTCTTGAGAATCGCTCTGTGGTTGTAACATTAATTACTCAAATATGAGAAGTGCTAAAAAAAAGAGAGGCAACCGCCATTCCGACATCCCACCAGTCCGACATCCCACCATTCCAACATCACACCAGTCCGACATCCCACCATTCCGACATCCCACCATTCAGACATCCAGCCATTCCAACATCACACCAGTCCGACATCCCACCATTCAGACATCCCCGCATTCCGACATCACACCAGTCCGACGTCCCGCCATTCTTACATCCCACCATTCCAACATCCCATCTGTCCGACATCCCACCATTCCGACATCCCGCTATTCCGACATTCACACGTCCCACCATTCCGACAAGGCTTTCCATACAAGGAAATGTGCATTTCTCAACAGGTGAGTCCCTTCTTTATGTTCATGCATTTTACATGTTTTAAGACATGTGTACAGATGTGATACAGTCTTTAAAAGCGTAATTAAAAACACAAAGTCTCGACATCCAAGGAGGAGGAGACGCCCGATTTACATTAATGCCTGTATTGTGATATTTCTAAATTTCATGGGATTGTGATAATAGATTATTAAAGTTGGTTTGCAAGGTTGTAGAGTTCCTCTGCTTTAAAATCACATAAAATCTGAGGCTTTGATGTTGTCTGCTGTTTTCATTATCTGACCAATCTGTGTGTGGAGATGCACTGGAAACAGCTCCAACTACTCATTCAGACGCAAAACAAGGGCAAACTGCTCTCAGGGCATATTTGCGCCAGCATATCATTAGTGCAAAATGTTTTAGGTAAAAAAAAACAGGCTATTAAAGGAATTGTCAGAAAAGACAGGATGTGTAAAAAAAAAAACATATCGTCATTCCGACCATAGGCGGAATAAAGTGGGGACGTGGGGAATGATGGAACGTTAGAAAATTAAGTGCTGCCATTCCGACAATTTTAGGCCCATGTCAGACTGTTGGGATGTCGGAATCTCAGCATGTGACCCTAGAAAGAGCATGGCAAACAAAGTCAGAGTGAACTGGGCAGACAGTGTCATCTACTTGCAGATAGAAATTTGGGCAAGACGAGTATGCAACTACAACAAGTTCTATTTAGACACACCCAGAGAGCTTGAATTGATTGACCCTGAGTGGCTGAGCATTTAACATGGCTGCCAACCTTTGTTGAGGGATTGGGAGGATTACAAATGAATATCATCTTGGTATTTTAGCCACTGGGTGCTCCAAGGCAGCTTCAGAAAATCATAAAACATGTCAGAAAAACATAGTTTAAAGGTTCATAAACTTATATCGTGTTGCTTTACATTTTTGACCATTTTGTTCAGCTAGAGATTGAGCGTTTCGCAGTATGTAAAATGTCATGGCTAAAGCTGCAGTTCAGACACTGCTTTGTGATGGAAAGCTGAACTTATAGAGAAAAGATATGTGGTCTGCATCTTCCACCGATCTGCTCTTTCTTCTGATCTGATATTTCTACCAAGTGTATTTTAGAACTGTGTATAATGCCCTCATGTTGTTGAGGTTTCATGCTAACTTGAAGTGTCAGTTCCACATTGTGTTGGGTCAAATTATTGCAGTGTAAGCATAAAGCTTGAAATTTTTGTCCTTTAAGACATGCAGTGAGTGAAACAACACAAAATCCATACACAAGTGCAATTATGTAGGATTTGAATGTTGTCCTTTAAAGCTTCTTTAATACCATTATTTCTACAATTATAAAAGTTTTTTTTCACTCAACCCTCAGACTGAGCAAGTGTAAAGTGTAAAGTGATGGAGAAGCAGTGCTTCTACATGTGAGAGAGAAACAGAAAAGGAGGAGGAAGGCTGAGAAACCTGTTTTGGCCAGTTAAAGGGGATGGCAGAGAGGGAATGGAGGAAGAAGAGGAGGAAGAGGAGTGCAACAGCAGAAACACATGGTTTCAATTTCACAGTTGTGGATGGAGGAGTGCCGGCGGATGCGGGGGCAGGAACAAGGCTTGCAATCTGGGGACATTAAACCCTCAGTAATAGTCACATTCACTTCCACAACAAATAAACTACTGCTCTGATCTTACTGTAAATGTATGTGAGTGTGTACTTAAATATCTATCTTTGTGAATATCTGTTAGATTTTAGACTCATGGAGGACAAATGTTGGCTGCTCCTCATTTAATGTTATGATTATATTTAGGTTAAGGTTGACTTCAGGTAATTCAGCTTGGAACAGGGTTAGAGGGGAATTCATTATGTCAATGTGAGTGTATCAGTTTCCTATAGCTTTTCTCCACTCACACACTTCCATTTTTAGAACACACACACTCTCCTCAAACACATTTCTCTCTTCCACTCTGTTTTGCTGTGGCTCATTCACTCTCTTTCATACACATACATGCTGAAACAGAGCAGACCATACCAGAGCAGTAAAAGGCATGCAGCAGGGCAGAGCAGGACATCAAGTGTCAGACTTCCTGTTGCTTTGTGGTCTTCCTGAGCTCGTAATGAGACCTGTTACAGTAAAACACACTTCTACTTTCAGTCCATCACCTCTCTCCTTTAGCATTCTTACAATAAACCCTCCTCTCTTTCTTGTCTCCTTTTCTCTTCCTCTCCCTTCCCTCCTTTAACGTTTAATGAAATCAAACTAAATGAAAATTAGATTAAATTAAAACAAAAATAAAATGATTTCCAAAGGGAAATTAAAAAGTAGCACTATCCTTTTTAATTTATCATCTTAAGTTATCATTATATATGATTATCATTAAGGAATTACCTCCTGTACCATTCAGCGGAGCTGAAGAGGCCTCTGATTGAACATATTCCATTGTTTTAGCACTATATGTAGAGGGTGGGCAGTATTGTCTATTACGTTCATAAAACAATCTGCTTCAGAGCACTTCAGAGCACTCCAAAGCACGGAACCAGCTTCTTTATCAGTTTGTTCAGTTTCTTTAAGTCACTGGCTCTGATGCTGCTGCCCCAACAGATTGCTGCAAAGCAGACCCCATTCTCCACCATAGACTTATAGAAGGTATTCAACGTCTTGGTGCAGACTTTAAAAGACCAGATTTTCATTAGGAACAGTATCAATGAGTTTAATATAATGCTTCAATACTCAAATATGGGCTTTTTATGGAGGCCTGTCGGTATAGTGCTCACTGCTTCTGTTGTCCTCCAAAGGAAGTTTTCAAGACATCCTACACATCAACAGAATTTTATGTAGTGTTTCCTTTATTATTATTTGTTTTGCTTTGCTTTTGTATCAGCAAATTTTTTGTGGATTTAAATTGGTTTTAAACTGTTAATCCTCTGGATGAGGAAGCCCAGCAATTTGTTTTTTAATCTCAAAGCTTTGATGTTAAGCTTTATGCCCACACATTTACGTGTTTCCAACTGACTGTCAAGCAAATTTGTTGCAAACCTTTTGAAAATATTGCTAAACAGCATATACAGCTGAGCATATCACCTGGTTTAGAGTGAAAAACAAGGCTATGTATGTACCATAATAAAAGTATACTGGAGACTATGGCAGGTAGGCATGGCAAAGCTCAGACTGGCAAGATGGTAAATCTTGGATGTTCCGTCCTGACACAAAAGGACTACTCCTGCATGTATACGCTCAGCTACACACACATGCACCACACACATGCTCCAAAGTTCCAACTTTTTGTGTCTTTTTGTAAAAACAGTGAAGCATAAATTATTACAGCTAATTTCTCATTCACTTGTTTTTCTTCTTTTTTTCTGAAAATCACGCAACAAAAGCCCATTAAGATTATGTGTCAACTTGCAATCACTTAAAGTATTTCCAGCTCTGCCTTAATAAAACCCAGATTTTATAACCACAGCATCATTTTACACAATCACCACTTAAGTAACTCAAAGTCAATGTCTGTGCAGTGAATTTGGCTATACTTACATGTAGAATGATTTCCCACAGAGGAAGTTAGAGGTGGCAGAATGACATTTTTTTCCACAGAACACAGCATTGCAGCATCAGAAACACTTTGTTCCATAACAGTTCTACATACTCCCTTGTTTACAAAATCTCCCATTATGGACTTAATGGCCAAGTTGGGCTGTGAACACAGCTTGACTCAATTGTGCTTGAAACCATAGAGTGGTTACAAATCAGCTAAAGGGACAAAGCTAAGATCTTTGTGATTCCAAAGTTGCAAAAGCCTTTTACCATATGATGACACGCAGTGCGTACAATCAGTGGTTTGTGGCACTTTTCAGACAATTTTTTTTTCGTTGACAAAGGTCCCAGCAATTCAGTTCTGTAAACTAAATGTTGTTGCATCATTTCAAATTAGCTGGTAGCTGTAGCAGTCTTTCACATATTGTCTTTTCTAAATCTGGTTTAAATGTAAACATTCTTAATATGCTGATTTCAAATATAGACAGCTTTCTAAGCTTTTGATTGATTGACACTTGAGATTACAGGAGCTGTGTTTTTTCCACAGACTACAATTGCAAATAAGAGTCGTAGTTGCAATACTGTGCATACCGCTTTTCTACTGTCGGTACTCTGAACCAACTATAAATGAGCTTGTTCGGAACTGACACATCAAAAAGCCAGTGAAACAAATAATATGAGGATATGCTGTTTGCATTTGTAATTCTAAATGTGCAACAGGGAAAGTCCTGTGTGAAGCCAAACGGCTGTAGTCCTGTACATTGTGTATGAGAAGTGTATGTTCATGCATGACAAGCCTAAACAGCAATTTGGATAGATTTCCTTTCTTTCTTTTTGAATCCCTGTGATTTGTTCTGACAGATATAATTCTAATTTATTTTGGACAGGCTTTTCACTTTTTATGAAAATAGGAAGGTGACTATTAGTATCTTCCATTATGTGGATCAACCCTTTTTAAGGGGATTCCTTTGGAACGGCCATAACACAGTAAAAACAAATATAACATGTTTTGGCAATTTGAAAAATATTTAGCTTTTTTGTTGTTTTGCTTTAGAATGAGGTGACGGATATTCAGCTTATACTGTCTGTATAATATAAAGCCAAAGCAAGCTGACTATATGCCTCCGGCTCAGCATGAAAAACCTGTGGGACAAAGTTAGTAACCAACTGATGAATTAATTTAGGCTTTTAGCAGAAACATTATGTTTCGTAGAAGATGGTGGAGACCAAAGTATAGCAAAAAAAAAAAAAGAGAGAAAAGCTAACTCATATTCATCCTGTATTCCAAAAGATAAAGCTGAGTGAATGACAATGTTAGTTTTAACATCTCAATATGCTTACACAGTAAGATAATGTCAGTGTCAGCCCAAAGAAATCTGTTACAGCAGAGTAACCGTTTCAGCTGGAGTCAGGGTAGGTTTAGCTTGGCTTAGCTTAGAACAATTACTGAAAAGAAATTGTCATTTTTAAACAAAAAAGAAAAATAAGATCATTTTCAAACTTTTCACATTATTCAGGAATCAAGTAATGGTTGATTTCCCTCCCATCATTTGTAACATGAGGCCCGACTCACCCAAAACAAAGTAGCTCTGTTGCAGTTTTTCTTCCTTTTCTGAAATAAAATTGGAACATTGTAACAGACTTAGCCCATTTAAAGCAGCAAACATGAACATAAGCACCAAGTGCAACATATCAGATTTTTCTTCCCCAAAAAATATCACAGTGTACAAAATCAAACTGCATTGAGCAGCCACCAGGAAACAAGTTTTCTCTACAAATTAACACAGATTCAAAGTTTCACACATCAAATAGGCCTCTGTTCCTCAATTGACTTTTAAAAAAAATACTTAGCCATTAACACAGAGACACACACAGACCTGCAGTCTTAGTCAACACTCTCACCACTGTGTGTTTAACTGCAGCTCCTGGACTCCACCGGAGGCATTTCATCAATGTCAGGGCTGGTTTGAAAACGTCCTCTGTCAGGCCACACTCAGGAGACGGAGGCTGCTAAAAAGAGCCACAGACCTGAAGACATGGTGAAAGAGGCCCTTAGTACGTCAATGGACCGCTCACTGGGGTGTTTGAGGGAGGGAAGGAGAGAGCGCACTGTCTGTAAACAGAGAGGGAAGTGAGTGGATCACTTTGATAACACCGCAAAGAAAAATGGCAACAGTGTCTCAAGTATTTCATAAGCCATTAATATACATGTCTCTGACTTGCTTATCTGTTGAGGAAAACATTCAAATTATTGTATTTATTTGTGCCATCTTAGTAGGGTTGTAACAGTTTTAAAGAAACACTGGAATAATGCTGCTTAACTACATATACTAATACGTAATACTATGTATTCTGCAACATCCATCCATTTTCTATACCCGCTTAATCCGTTGGTCGGGGGACTGGAGCCTATCACAGCAGTCATCGGGCGAGAGGTGGGGTACACCCTGGACAGGTCGCCTGTCCATCACAGGGCCACACAGAGACAAACGAAACAAACAACCACACACACACTCACACTCACTCCTAAGGACAATTTTAGAGACACCAATTAACCTAAAGTGCATGTTTTTGAACAGTGGAAGAAAGCCAGAGTACCCAGAGAGATATTCGGCAACATTTCATATGAAAAAAATTACTTTTTACTGCACTATAATTAACTGACAGCATAGTTAATGGTTTCATACTACTTACAAAACACATGGAGAACTTATAAAATGCCAAAGAGATGCTTACAATTACACAACAATGGTTTTCTGTAAACTACGTACTATGTCACAGTGAATGGAGTCAGCTGATCAAAAATAAAGTATAAGTATAAATATAAGTATAAGTCTTATACAAGACAATACTTTGATAACAATCATAAAAATAAGATAAATAAATAAAGATTAGATTAGCAAAGATTTGCAACATTATAATAAAGCTCATTAATATAAAATGCTTTAGCAAATATCACTGAGATTCTGAGGCCCTATACTGCATATCTATATTAGATTATTAAATATACAATAGCTCTAATACATGTGGATTCGTATTTTTTTAAACTTTTGATCAGACTGAAATGTACAGATAATTCATTTTACAATTATAGGTTATACTAATGCTTCTTGGAGGTTGAGCCTGTCACTATATACGGCACTGGCTTTCTTTTCTACGTTATTCCTCAATCACCGAATCTCTACAGAAGGTTTAATGTTAAAGTGAGTGCAAGCGCTTTAAAACAGTAGTGTCAAGGATCATGTTGCTTGGTTTTGGTGAAGTGGTGAAGAATGTGGGGGTATAGCTCAGTGGTAGAGCATTTGACTGCAGATCAAGAGGTCCCCATTTCAACTCTGGGTGCCCCCTTGCAACCAGGATAATTGTGGAATATTTGACTGGAAGGTACTATGAACATGACATAAAGCTGCATGTCCAACAAAGTATCTTAGAAACACTTTAAAAAACTGTGTTTCAAGCATCAGTATGTGATCGGGTGGATGAATGTGATGAAAGTGTTGAACTGGTTCATGAATAAAAAATAAAAGTACAAATGTTTTTTTTTATGGTCAGACTTACTGAAAAGATTAAGAACACAACTTTAGAGATCCTCTTCCACCACCAGTCCCGTCTCTCCCATTTTAGATCTTTAAAGGTATGGGAGTGTGTGTGAGGTAGTCCTTTGATTAAAGGGAAGCCTTGAAAACTGTGTGTTTTGTGGTTTGAACCAGCAGTATGCTGGTCGCCACACAGGCCTGGTCTTATATAGCTATACCACACCAACATCTGAACTCATGCGGTTGAGGAGAGGGGTAGAGTTTAAAGGATGAAGATGAGGGGGTACATTATGTCATCGATATGAAATGTGGATAATCTTAATCTTTTAAACTTACTGTTGTATGGACTGTCATATAGAAGTTACAACTGGTCATTGTGGTCTAAAATCATATTTTTTCTTAGATATTTCTACAGCTGTGTGTCTACAGTAGTCAAGTAATAGTGCTCTGTAGCACTCAAGTATGTTAGTATATCAGTATATCAGTATATCAGGGATCAGGTGTTGGACCTCCCGAGGTCAACTATTCCTTCTACTTCTCTACCCTCTCCTTTGTTTTGGTGGTGTTCAGCTGTAGATGGTTAGTTTTGCACCATCTCACACAGTCACCACCAGGCTCCTGTGTCCACCCTCCTGGATAATAATAATAATATAGTAATAATAATGATAATTACACCCTACAATTCATTTCAATTCAGTTCAGTTTTATTTATATAGCCCCAAATTACAACAAACGTCATCTCAAGGCACTTAAATAATATAGTCCAATTCAAGCCAATTTGAGTTCAATTCATTGTAATCATAATCCAATGAAATCCAATGAATTAATTTCAAAATAATCCAATTCATTCATATAGAGCCAATTCAAAATCAATATCCTAGCTCAGGAAACCAACAGATTGCATCAAAACTTCTCTTCAGTCCAATCTCCCTTCCTGAGTATGCCTGAGGCGACTGTGGAAAGAAACGACTCCCTTTTAACAGGAAGAAACCTCTGGCAGAACCAGACTCAGGAAGGGTGGCCATCCGCCTCGACCAGCTGGGGTTTGAGAAGACAGAAAGGAGGGGGAAAAAACATTGTAACACCATTCAAAGAATACCTGTTGGAACAGGAAAATACAAGTTAATGACCACAATAATGTCACATGTACATAATATCATTTGAGAAATTAAACAGGGGGAAAAAGAGAGCAAAGTGAGGAAAGATTTGACAGATGAGGTGATTTCAGAAAATTTCACTGGAATGTGCCTTCTTGGGAACTGATAGAAAGCATGTCTTCTACAGTGAAGGTACCCTCCCCAGCCATCAACTTACGTTGAAGACATGTTGAAGTGGCTCTCATTTCCACAGCACAGGCCTTGAACATTCTTGGGCACACTTGGTCTGGACCAGCAGCTTTCCTGGGGTGCAGACTCCTCTGACCTGACCTATGGACCAATTTCTCAGAGCTTTCTCTGCCTCAGGGGCCCACTTCCTCAAGGTGCATGAGGTAGCGGTTTCCAGAAGAATTAGGTTGTGGTCTGACTTTCCCAGCAGGGGGAGGTGGATGGCACTGTATGCATCATTGACCTTGCCATACAGAAAGTCAATAGTCCTGTCTTTCCTTGTAGGACAAATTTCTGAAAGTCAGAGAGGGTAGTCCAGTGCAATATGATTAAAATAACCAGAAATGACAATAAAGGTCTCTGCATGTTGTGTTTGCAGCCTCACAACTGTAGAGGGGTTGACATCACATGAAGTGTCTGCTATCGCCCATGGAGGGATGTAAACACACAATAAAGTTGATGAAAAGTGTGATGCCCACACCCTTGCACTTGCACTAGTTTTTTGTATCTATTTGTATGTCCACCGCTTCTCCAGACACTCTCACCTAAGCCCTGGCTCTGACGCATCGATAGCACCACAGTTCCTCTATTTGCGGACCCGGTTGGCATTTTTCCATAGTGCAATGAGCTGATTCTTGAGTAAACAAGTTAGCTGCCACTGTTCCATTGCGGGGAAAAAGGTATTATCCACAGGATACAATAAAAAGACTCCTCAGAGTGTATAATCCTAAGTTATAATGTCAAAAACTAATTGTTTCTGACTCATTTTGAAGTACATTGACTTTTATTATGTCCTTTCATGAAACTGCCCTAAAACACCCGGGAGCTGAGATACCACTCTTCAGAACTTTGGTTTCTTGCCCTCCGCTATACTATTTTTGCTTTATAGTTGCTTGACATTTGTGTTGGCTTTTGACAGTGTCTCTGAGACCTCTTCAACATGACAAAAATGGCTGTATATTATCAGGGCTCATGTGGAAATTTGTTTTTATAACGGTGGTGTTGCATCATGGTGTTGCAAAAGGACTAGCCATGTATTTCTAGCAGAGTGAAAATGGTTCAGTCCTTCACCCAAATTTCATCCTAGATATCAGGGGTCACACAACTCAGCGTTTTTATTATCATTTTGATTTTGCTGTACACATTGTGTCTTTAGTTGTTGTTTTGTCTAGGTTTAGGAAAGGGTTTGGATTTTGTCTCTTTTGATCATCTATAAGGATCCTGCCCCATGAAGGAGAGGTGGCATTGAGAAAGTATATCTAACCATCTTTTAGCTGAGGTATTTCAGTACTGACTGAATATCTCTGTTTCCTCCTAAAGCAAACTTAGAGGTGTCAGGGGTCTTTAAGGACAGACCTGAGTACAGTTGGACCTCTGTGGAGCTGACATGTTCACAAACATTAGAGGAAGATTTGTAGCTTAGACCTGAAAGCCTAGCTTTCTGTGAGGCTTTCACAGTGAGGTAACTGGTTGTTTTTCTTGCCTGTCATAGTTTGATAAACCTATCTATAAAATGTTGAGTTTTCGGAGGGGATGAATACAAAAGGAAGTTCTTTTGAATAAAGAGAGCACAGAGGAGGAACAAATGAGGGGGAAGATGTCTGGGTCTAATTTATGGCTCTAATAAATCCCCACTCTTTACCCTCTAACCCCTGAACCAGCCAGGCAGCTCCCTAAAATCTTAATCACTCCCCTGTTGGCCCCGTCTATATCTTCATGGGACGAGACAGAAAGGACAGAGAATGAACAGTGGCCATATTATTCTGCTATAAAACCCAATGGCGTCCTTGTAATCACCTAACTGCCCCGTCAGCCAGACAGCCAGGGAAACAGTCAGCCAATGAGACAGTTAGTTATTCAGTGACTTGTATGGCTGGGTGAGTTATAGACGTACTTCTAGCAGATTTATCCCCTATCAAATCTTAATAGGGGAAATTTGAAAGGCTGTTTGTCTTTACCTCCAAAAACAAAACTTTTCATAGTGGATAAATATGTCTTGAAGTAGGTATGCTCTCAGTTTTAGCCTTACTTCATATTTACACTGTTATTCACAAATATCTGTTACGGTTGATGAAAAGATGTGAAGAGGACCCAAATGCAGACAATGCCAACAGGAGGAAGAAAGGGAAACTTGACTTGATTTTTTATTTTTTTTTACAGAACAGAAAAAGTGGCCAAGCTGGGAAAACCACAAAAGTAAACTGAAAAAAACAAAACCTAAGAACAGACGAACCTAGAACAGATATGAACTTAACATGCAGAGAAAACCATGAGGAAACAGCAAGGATCTGACAAAGACTTAGCTGAATAAAGTTGTACATACATATATATACTGAGGGGAACTAATGAAGAAGAGGCTGCAGCTGAGCCTGACTGAGTTTTAGACAGGTGTGGAAGCTGATAACCAAAACAGGGGAACTGAGGATAACAAGGAATAATGACCAGAACAAGAATATGAAACACAATACACAGTATAAACTCAAACAAAGAACTAAGAAATAATTAAACCATATAAAAGACCAAAAATTAAAAAGCAGAAAAAACTTTGAACTTTGAGTAACCTTGAATAAAAAGACAAATCAATACTAGACAAATACTAACAGCATAAATCCTAAATTTAAGCCAATGACTGAAAAGACCAAGAATCTAAAGAAGAAAACAGAATAGAAACAAACAGATAAGAAAAAAAAACAAATCCAATGTCCAACAAAAATTTTTTTGATAATTTTCTGCTCTATTGGCTCACTTTTTATTGTATTTGAGTAAAATTTTCAGGGTGCTCTGTAATTATATGAGCTGTGTTTTTTCACATACTGTCAGTGTTTGCTAACAAAAAGTTACACTAGACTGAAATAAACTGTCTCTCTGTCTTCTAATTACTGAGATACCACTATTTCTAAACCTGACTCAAAAAACAACAGTTTTAATTTCCAAAGTCCAGAAGTCTTTCAGGAAAACTCAGACAGAAATATAACTACATTCGGTACCCTCATTATAGCTACACTATCATGTGCTGCAAAGGGGCACACTACAAGCAGGGCTTTTTATCCAGTGGAAAAATTGATTTAAAGCAAACGTTTGAAATGTCGCTTCATAGAAAATATGCATCAGACTCATTTCCATCAATTGTTTTAGAGTGAATAAACTAGGCAACATAGTGTCGTCAGCAGGTAGTATATGCATACGCTACATTGTCCATGGTTGTAATAAATAGAGTACTTAATGCTAGCGAGATACAAAACCTCAGAAAACTGGTCTTCAGGAATTCTTTCAAATTGATCAAGTTGTGAAGAGGCAGAAACAGCTAATGGCTCATGTTCATATTTAACTAATATTCTGAACTTATGTATGATAAAAAAAACTTTAAGCATGCTTAAACAATTTTCTTGGAAATTGAGAAAGTTTTTTTTTATTCTGCAGTTTTCATCAACCTGTTCTATGAATCGAGAAAATACAAACTTATTCAATAGCATAAGAAAAATAATGAGAAGCACTTCACCAACATAATGTTCTAAAATGCAACTTCAAAAAACTAAAAAAATGTGCATCAATATATGACAACATAGGCCTTCTGTCAAACAAAGTGTTGTCTAGAATAAAAGATAAGATGGAATATACATATATATATGTATATTTATACATATGTATAGCTGTACAGTGTGGGACATTTGTGAGACAAGGTCCCTTATACCTAGCTGATAACACTAAGTACTAAGTAATTATAGGGACATCTCTGCATCGTAGAAATTTTAAAAATTATGATCATGAGTGCATCACAGCTAAAGCTGCAGATGTGATCAAAATTAGGAGCACTGTTAATAGTATGAATGAATGTCAAGCTGGGTCAGGCTTCTCTTTTTTAAGTCATTTTCACACAACCATCCAGTATTACATCCAGACTTTGCCCACAGCTGCCCACTCACATATGTATTACACACAGCAGGACAGTGTCTGTGTAACATGTTATCTCACAACTAAAATACTCCAGAGGGGCTCCCAGAAAAAAATGCATTGCAGAAATTGCTGTGCTTTGATTACAGATGGAGGAAGGTAGATAAAGCTACCTACTTATCCCAGATTATGCCTCTTTCTGTGCTGATATCTACTTTACATGTATCTGCAATGTCAAGCAAAAACATTCACTCAGGAGGATTACCTGCTTCAATCATACATAGTCTCATTGAAGATTTTCCAAGGTGCTTACCATTAAAGTCTTTTCATGTAACTGTTCAAACTTCTACATGCCTTCATGTTCACACATGGAGACCCTCCAGAAAATGTCTAGAAAAGTTCAGAGATGACCAATCAAATATGCCCTTACATGTAAAACACCAACTCTTTTCAAGATGTGTGACGCACAAAGTGACGCACGGGGGTCTTGTCCAAGAGTTAGTATCTTACTAGTTGGGAATGAGAATGTGGAAGTTTTATGTATTACAGACAACCTGATTAACGTTAGGTATTAAAAACAAGATGGCTTGCATCCTATTGAAATACATTACTTTGGAAGTCATGCTGGATGGCACCAAAAAATAATTAAATAATTTTAAAAGATAAACAGATTCACTGTTTATCAACACAAATATTACGTTTTCTATTTCAAGAATATTTTTGAGAGATTGGCCTAAAAATTCTAAATATCTTACAATGTGTTATTGGAATATCATTGTTTGATAATTACTTTATTATTTGCTTGCTTTTGCTTTATATTCATATTTAGTCAGCTGCAATAAAGATGACTACTCATTTTGCACGTAATTTTTTTCAAAGGCTTTTGTATAAGTTGTTTTTAAAGTAGAGCTCATTCAACCTTTTTTTAAATGTGGTAATCCTGAATAAAATCAAGATAAAATCAGTCACTTATTCCATAAGAATCATCTCTCAGTATTAAGGAATATTTTTTTGTTTGTTTGTTTTTCATGAGGTCTCATCTCAACATGTCCTCTGTATGTTTAAAACTAGACTTACCTATAATCTACAAAAGCAGTTGTCTGACTGGCTGGATAACATACTCTTACACTTGTCTTGTATCTGACTCTCAGTAGCACTAACTGAACAGCCAGCATCCTGAATACCGCTCCTTTTGCTGCCAAGCTGGACAGCCTGTCTGCTTTGTGTGGGCTTGGCTAACTGAGGGGACTAGATGACTGACTGACTTGTTTCCTGGCTGACAGGGTGGTTGTGTCAGAGTAGATTTATGTCCTGTGCTCATGGTGATAACTCATGTCAGACACACTGGACTTCCCATGTGGAGGCAATAAAAGCAGTCAGTATGCTACCCTGGTGAAAAAACTCATTTGATTGTTAGGGTTTGCATTCAAACACCAACAACAAACTTCAAATTCCCTCAAGCTGATTGTGGGGATATGGAAATAAAAGTTAAGCTAAGAAAACACTGATCATAAGATCAATTCCTCAGTATTTGTAACAATAACTAGTGATACAACTCTGATACCAAACTTTGAGTAAAATGTAAATAAAAACAAAATGCAGTGATTTGCAATTCTCATGAACATTGGTTCAATAGATTATAGAGAGCACATCATATGTTGAAACTGAGACATTTGAACTATTTCATGAAAAATAGTAGCTCTTCTCGCATTTTAAAAGGTTGGAACAGGGCAAAAAAACACTAGAAAAATTAAGTGGTGTTAAAAAGAAACTGCTGAAGGAATATGTTGCCACTAATCAAACAAAATCGGCAACTGGTCAGTAACATGATTACACAAAAAAAAGGGCAATTTAGAGAAGCAGAGTCACTCAAAAGTAAAGATAGGCTGTGGTCCAGCAATCTGAGAAAAAAAAACTGTATCTACAAACTGGGGGGCCATTTCAGAATAATATTCTTCAATATATGATTTTGAAGACTTTGAATGTTCTATTATAAACAGAATATTGCTTAATACACAACATCCCAGCCTTTCTAGAAGGATCCTTTGATCTAAATTTACAGAGCAAAGATCTGATAGACTCCATTTGTCTTTTCTATTCAGTGGTTTATATTCTGTTCCTGATTTCAAGGTGACAGTTTCTTGTCTCCATTTTCCCTCATGAGTATTTCAACTTAATTTTCTCTTCAATTATATTTCTTATTTTGCTGTTCATTGCAGTGTATTGCAGAAACTAGCAATTCTTTCTAGTTGAATAGTGTTTTGTTGTTTTTCCATTTAACATTTATGACAATGAGCACATATTCCCCAGTTCTGGCTGCCCTTCACTGGCTCCCTGTATACTTTAGGATTGATTTGAAAGTTGTTTTTTGTTGTTGTTGTTTTTGTTGACTTATAAGCCACTTAATAGGCTGTCTCCTTTCTACATTTCAGCATGGCTTACAACCATTTGTGCCTTTTAAATCACTTGATTATTTGCTTTTAGTAGTGTCGAGGTCAAGGTTAGTGCACAGTAGAGACTGGGCCTTTGCTGTTGTAGCTCTGAAATTATGGAACCAACTTCCCCTGCATGCTCGGCAGGTCTCAACAACTCTGTTTTTAAGTCAAGTCTTAAAACAATATTTTACTGCTTGACTTTTTTGTTTTTACTTATTTTAATTGTGTTAATGTTTTGTTATTCTAATTGTGTTAATGTTTTTGTTTTTACAGCACTTTATGAATAAGCTTGAACTTGAATGATCATTTTTGTTAAAAATGTTAAAAAACGCCCACTTGCAAAGTGTGTGGTATCAGGATAAATAATGCATCAGGCACCTAAAAACGGACAAGGATAAATCAGTCTCTTTGTAATGTGAAAGGAAAACTTAGCGAGTATCAACAGGTACCGCTAGCAAATAATCAAAGTAAACAGTGTTGTAAACTATATGCAGATTATAGCTTAATTGTTCACTACACAGCGTTGCTGATTTATCTGCAGCAATCTGTGAAATTTGGGAAGGACTTTGGTTAAGTAGCCTTAATGTAGCTTTGGATGTAGCTTAACATTAGTCTAATTGCTGTTTTAAAATGGCCTACTTTTACAATTTCAGGGACACCTGATAAAATTCCAGGTTGATACTGTCAGAAAACGGAAAAATGCACTGAAATTGCGCTGAAAAATGTTAGGCATGAGAAGTTCAGGCAACACAGCCAGTTATTAATATGTCTGTTAATGTATCCCATGGTGCAGAGCAAGTATATATATTTCCAAATACATTTATATACTTCAAACAAGCTTTCATTGCATTTTTTCACATTGAAATACCCCTCTCAAGTGATCATGCTCTGATTAATTTTGATCCTGCAGTGTGTAATAATATTGCATATATTGATTATACAGTAGATGCTTTCATGCCATAACATACAGCAATGCAGTCTTATCTAGACCAAACAGTATGTGCCTAGTGATAGAACGTTCATTTCAGTCATTTGAGACTTGAGATTTGACTTGGACTTGGGTCAAAAGACTTGAGACTTGACTTGTTATTGGTCCCCAAAGACTTAAGACTTGACTTGTTATTGGTCCCCAAACACTTGAGACTTGACTTGGACTCGAACACAAAGAGTTGAGACTTGACTTGGACTTGGAAAAAATGACTTGTTTACATGTCTGGTAAGCAGCAGTCTCTAATTGGAGAAGCTGGAGACAAAACATGAGATTCACTCAAAAACAAATCATTGATGATTAAAATAATTCTACTGAATTACAGTAGAAAACTGAGGGGTGTGGTGTGCATTAGGGTTTGATGTATGTTAAACCAAACTATCCAAAGTGTGGTTAGGTTTAGGAAAAAGAAATATTTTGGACAGGGAAATGTTTTTCATATAACCAAATTGATACACATACTATACATACTTCAAGTCTCCTTTGACTCTTTAACATAAACCAAGATGATCTTAATCTAAATGTTACTTTTTAATTGTCATCAAAACGTTTATTGAACCTTTACTTGCTGAAAAGAGAGGGCACATGAGTTATCAGGGAATATATTGTAAATGCATTCATCATCAACTTTTCAGATTGATTGCAATTTTGTCATTAGGCTTAAAACAAAATGTGTTTTTGACATATTTGCTGTTGGAAACTAGTTCTATGTACACATAAAATCTGCTGTTAATGGCTGTGTGATCATATAGCAAAATAAAGAAAATAAACCCCTAGATCATACCAGGAGCATGTTACTGTTTTCAAAAGTCATCGGCTTAGAATTTTTTTTTTTTTTTCAAAATTAAACTGAGGTGATTTAATGATGTCACTGGTTCTTCATTATTCACAGTTGATAGCATTCTGTGTCTGCAGGCCCGAGCCCCTGACTTTTAATGGCAAACAAACAATAGATGCTGTCATTTAAAAATGTGTTGACTAAGAGACTCTCAGTCGAGAGGAAACTGCAGAAGTAAGAACTAAAGAGGAACCAAGAGGTCTCATAAATCCCTTTTCAAAGATACAGCTCTCACTCCCACTTTTCAACAAGTACCAATTTCTTCAAGGCAACCATATGTGCCAATAACAAGATAGAAGTGGTTTTGAAAAATGATGGAAACAGATCTTTGTCTCATCTACCACATTGTCCACAGAAATTTAAGGGAGGCATCAACACTGGCAGTGGTTTGAGATCATTCCAGTCTCTCCCACTGATGCATTGTTGTTGCTTTATCTAGAATCAGTTCCACACATTCCCACCCGAAAAGAGACTGCAAAGCTTTTTTCACACATGCACTGCTGTCTTGAAACGTTCAAGCAAAATTCACAAGGGGTGGCAAGTGAGAATGCAAATGTCGTACCAGACGTCTTGCAGTGATTTTCCCTCCAACCCTTTTGTAAAATAACTGTAAGATTAGCGGGTGGGACAACGTGTGAATAAAGCAGAACATTTATTGCAAGTGAGAATTTAAGCGCCAATAAAAGTTGCTACTTTTGTAATATTTTCTGCTGACCTGTATGTCACGTTCCATTCATCACAGAGCTTCAGCCACCATCTTAACATTTGATTAAGAAAACACTGCACCATACTTTTTGCATCATATCCACCCTCGAGGGTACTCTTTGCATTGTGTTTTTTCCACAATTTGCAGCAATCTTCACACATTTTTCTCTTTGGTCACTTTGTAGCAACATACTGTGGTACAGTAATAAAATCCAGAAACTTCAAATTGGGCTGGGTTAGTCACTACCCAATATTTATCCCCATACCTGCTCTTATGTGCAGCAAAGGTTTTTGTAATCAATGTTTGTGACATGCACAGTTGAGTCCTTTACCATGCAACAATAAGTAAAAACAATGACACAAATGTGACTAAATTATGTCAACGTAAGATACAGAACTCAGGCAAACCATAAAAACTTTTTAGTATTTTAGTATAACATTGATTATTCAAGAAGTTCATCCCAAGTCAAAGCATGGGCAAAACACTCAGCATTTTTTTTATCATTATCAAACACTACAAATCTGTTTCATGTGAATTATGTGAGTGCAGGCCTATCAGATTTGATTGAAAATATAAGCAAACTAAAAGGCCACTCGTAGCGCACTGAAATTTCTTGGGTTCCCTTTTTGTCCTCATTCCATCTCTCAGTCAAGTTTAAAAGAATTTGGTTGGATACTTTTTGCAAAGAATTCTCTTAACAACACATCTCACATCAGATTTTGATTCCAATGTAGATATCAACTGATTTCAAAATAGCAAATATATTCAATTGTTTTCACCAACAAAAAATAATACATCTTAACATCCTGCTTTAAGTCAGACCAGCTGAATGAAGAGTTTGCATTGAATGCTCGCTGATTTTCATAGAAACGGAAACAAATGGGTTCTCTAAATTGTCTAAAGGAAAACAAAAAAATCTGAATCTGGCAGTAGCTCACACCCAATATAAAAACAGTCACTTCCAATATCTAAACTTAGATTTAAAAGTAACAGGTTGTCGGGACTTCTCACAGTCATGTAAACGATTACTGTCCACTGCTGCTAAGCAGGCCTGTAATTGTTATGTATGGAGCCCAAAGGATGTGACTGATCGGATGTCATTAAATTGCTTGTGCGTCAACGGACGTGAGGTGAGCATATTACAGTCAAAACCTACACTTTCCCCTCAGAGGCCAGCTAATGGCCCAGAACGTCCAGGTAGCAATTTAAGCCTGTTAAGATTTAAATGCTTCCTACTGTAATGCTCAAGCACACATGTACACACTCACATACAGAATAATAGTACAAGGACTTTGCGCTCTTTCTGCATAAGTACGAGAACACAGCCACACACTAAATAGACTTCTCTATATGTAGCTCTGTTCATTGAAATATATTTTCCATGGAAACAATCCCTAGATGAATACACTTCTTTCGAATCATGGCTCTGAAGGAGAAAAAAAAACATTTTGAGGATGTGTGTGTGTCATGGAGAGGGATACACTGACACAAGTCAACCAGAGCTCACTAAGCCTGCAATTAATGAGCGCAGAGACACACATACAAAGACATTTTCAAACAGCAGTATAGAAAGAGTTGCAAAGCATACAGATAAAATGGTCCATCCACTTGACTTCCTTTTTTATTACATGTACACATGTTTATAATGACTGGGCTACGTTGCATACCCTGTGTTTGTCTCAAGCATCTGTTGTGCACATCCTCAGAAACCAATGCTGCGCGTACACAGGATGCTATATGAAGTGTAGGGGCAGAAGAGAGAAGGTATCCAACTAATACCATCTGGAATGCCATGACTCAAACTTTTTTTGGACATCATCTTGATATATACCATTTGAAAAAAACTTGCCCATTTTAATGTGTTTAAGTTCCTTGTACACATCCTGCAAAACCTGAAGATGGACTGAATTTGCTTGTGAGCCCCTAGTGGAATTCTCTGATTATAACCAAATGTGTAAACAATAATGCCAACAATGGAGATGTTTGTCCCTGTGAACACAAGGTTAAAAAAACAGGAATATCATGGGATTAAGAGTGAACACCACACCAGGAAGTAATTGAAGCACATTTAAAAGAAGTCATTGATTTAAAAAAAACTAATCTAGTTTTCCAGCAAACTACATTTCTTTAATAAAAAATAATTCTTATCTTGACAGCGAATGTATATTAGAGTTCGGTTTTCTTTAATAATGTTTGTTAAGCTGGGCCTGTGCACCTCTGGCTGTTCAGACACGATTGTCGATTAAAATCTCAGTGCAGCTGCTTGCCTCTGAGAAAATCAGAGCAGGTACATGATTGTCAGGCAGATTGTGGCAGCAGATTTCATACACTGCTGTACTTAATGCTGTTGTGCATGAAGAGTTCTCACAGTCTGACCCAAAATTTTTCCCTTACCGAGGACTTCAGTAGACCAGAAAACTGACTATATGGCTCCAAACAAAGATGATCCAGATAATTCCTAAAACACCCTTTACAAAAAAAACAAAAAAGCAATCGCATTATAGCCATCAACAAGTCTTTTATTATGCTGGGAGATTAGTTTAACTGAATTTCTCTTCCAGTAGATAACCTGGTAATCCTACTACAATTTCTTAAAGCTATGCATTTTTATCATTCCACACACATTTGCCCTATATCTGAAAATTGGCTCCATTCCTTACTTCTGGAATTATTGTTTGGAAAACCCATTTGAACTAGCTAAATGGCATTGGCAATCTCTATACACGAGTTAAAAACATGTTGAAAGACAGATGCATAGTGCAAGGTTTTTTAACGTTATGATTTCATGACTGTTTTATCAGTGAACTTTATAGAATGCTCAGGACACAGCAAAAAGCAATGAGATATTATGATAATTCTGGTGTCTCTGAACGTTGTATATCTGTTCCCCATGAATAATGATATTACTAGACTTTTATCTTTATAGCAAGACTTTTTTTTATCATGCAACAGCTCTGTGACACTGAGTGGTGCTTTCAGTTAAATGTTAACTTTTATTGCTGATATTACAACTACCAAAACTAGTAATATTGGTAACTCTGTCACTTATACAACTACAACTATTATGTGTCTGTAACAGCTTCTACTACCATTGCCTCTGACGGCTTGGAGCCAGTGGAAACATTTTTGCTGCACCTATTACTAGCACTAATGAAGTTGTAAAGTAGCTCGAGAGTTATAATACAGTAATACTGTTAATACAGATTTAGGTTCTAGAAACAGAATAACTTTTAATGGCACTCAATTTTACCAGACCTTTACCCCAACTAATACTACTACTGAGCTACTACAGTTTGTAGGAATGCTAATGCTGCCTCCACCAGCTGGACCTGCTGGAGTTTGGAGTGTAGAACAATTTTTTTCCAATCAAAAGAGAGGAGACATCAGTCATTGGACATCAGTCATTGTCCCTGCCTCCAAAATTTTGAAAGTCATCCTGCATACATTCCCTTTTTCACAGCTTTGGAGATAAATCAAACGCCGTGGTCTTAGCTTTTCTGTCATCAATCTGTACGCAGTGAAGAATAGTACAATTAAGAAAATTATTAGGAGCTATTAGTGCTCAAACCATCAACACCAAACCATCGTGAAGAACAAGCTGGGAAGACAGGCGACCCCAACTGTGTCCACTCAGGTCACCAGCATTTGGGCCTCAAGAAATTAATCAAAAAAAGAATAGCTCTTTAACACACTGCAAAGACCTACTGCCTGTGAGGATGTATTATCTATATCTGAACTAGAAGGCACTCCAGCAAGGAAGGTGGCAGAAGTATACATCTCTTTATTCATTATTCAAAAACTGGAAACAGAAACCGGAAGTCTGCATAGAGTAAAAAGAAACAGAAATCAATGTTTGATTTGTCTCTTTTGGTTACATCATACAAATCTGGTCAATCCTGAATCATGTTCATCAGTGTGTCTTCAGTTTCTTCTCTCCACATTGCCATGTTCTCATGAAAAAGGTAAAAGCTTGTTTTTGAGAAATTAAGATAGCAAACAAGTAGGGCCCGTTTATGACATCTTGACTTAGATATTTGCTTTCTGTTGTTACAGCTGCCTCCATTCGTATTCATTTGCTATGCTGGGCAGCCAATTACAGTGATGGCTCTCACTGACTGAGCCAACACTAACTGAATAAAACACTGACTGGGTTCGACAGCGCTGACAATACATTACACACCAGAAAGACAAGGGTGAAAGATGTTAACTGATGTTCCCAACAGCTGATTGTCAGCTTGATAGTGTAAGAGGCCTGTTAGTCTTTAGGGGTGGGATCTTATGGGGTTTACTTCCATCTGATACAAGCTAAGCTCTGACCACTTAATTAACATTAGAAATTTTAAATATCACTGCTTTTTTCCTCTTATACAACACTATCCTTTCAATATTAAGACTTTCTTGTTGAACTACTCCCCTCTCACAATATTAATGTTCTACTTTATTATAGAAATAAATGACTTGTGCTTTAAATTAATTCTCATATGGGACAACTGTTTCCTTAAAAATATTTTCTTCACATACCTAAGCAGCAGATGTAGACCACATTAACTTCAACCTCGCCAACCTTGATATCAGTATTTGTTCGAAATCCTCCAGCCATCAGTTACAGTACCTTTTGCTGCTGTGATAATTTGTGACTTATAATTAAATGTAAAATATGGCAAGGAAACATACAAGTGAAGTGCAGTGTGTGATTATAGGGCCTGTACACATAAACATGAGAATTTTATTATCGTCTATAACATTTGCATAAACTGGACAACCACTGCTATCTCTTTGGTTTATCTTCCCGACCTCCCCTTTATTTAATGACAAAAGATATAGACAACATAGTGATGCTAACCTTACTAGAAGGACTATTACATGTCCCCACATAAATGTACAGTTACTCTCTAACTGTTGGGTAATGGATGTGTCAAGATGCGGTAGTCTACACTACCACATAAAACAATACGTTACAGATTTTGGACCAGATCAGGGGACAGTTGCATAAAACTGCGTAGATTCATGACTAAAACAATGTGTCTGCAATTCAATCATAATCCAAAAATCCATCCATTTTCTATACTCGCTTAATCCAACTGTCAGGTCGGGCCAGGGCTGGAGCCTATCCCAGCAGTCATCAGGCAAGAGGCAGGGTACCTGGACAGGTCGCCAGTGCATCACAGGGCTTCACAGAGACAAACAACCACACACTCCTAAGACAATTTTTAAAGACTTACGTCTTAACGTGCATGTTTTTGGATAGTGGGAGGAAGCCAGAGTACGCAGAGAGAACCCATGCATACATGGGGAGAAAATGCAAACTCCACACAGAAAGGTGCTGGGTGGGGATTGAACCTAGAATCCTCTTACTGTGAGGCAACAGCAATAACCACTACATCACGTGCAGCCCCTAATCCAAAAATCGAATTACTTAAATTCCCAAATAGTCCAATTCACTTGGAAACCAACAGAAATAGAAACCATAACTTCTCTTCCTTTTACTCCCTTTTACCAGGAAGGAACCTCTGTCAGAACAAGACTCAGGAGGGAGGATGTCTGTCTAGACTGGCTGGGTGTTGAGAGGACAGGAAAGGGAGGACAACAAGCACCATAACACCAGATCAGTGATACCTACTGAGAAAGAGAAACACAAGTTAATGACAACAATAACGTTATATGTACATGAGAGTAAAGAGAGCAGAGTGAGGAGAGGTGCATCATGGGAGGTCCTCCAGCAGTCTAGGCCTACAACAGCATAACTATGGGATGTTTCAGGGTCACCTGAGCCACCCTTAACTATAAGCTTTATAAAAAAAGAAAAGTTTTGAAGCCTGATCTTAAAGGTAGAGAGGGTGTCTGCTTCCCCAACGCATACTGGCAGCTGGTTCCACAAGAAAGGGGCCTGATAACTGAAGGCTCTGCAAGGCTCTCAAGTTGGTGGGAGAAGGTGTGCGTACGATGGAAAATGGTGAGAATTTTTTAATGTCCAGAACATTGCTGTTGCATTTGACCGAGCTTCTTTGCTCGTACTTTGAAAGGCAAGAAACTGTTTTTGACCTCGAAGAAGTTTCATGCGCACTGCGCAACTTTAATTCAGTTTGTACTTTTCCACATTTCAGTTTTAAGTTTTTTTTATGATCTTTTTTTTTGAGGGGGGGTCCCTTTTAAAAAAATAACCATGTTTGTGTGGTCTTAGCCATAGTTTAATAGTTTTAATTAAATACTCAGTACAGACAAAAGTGCTCATCAAGACTGTAGGTCAAACCAAAGCAAAACAATGGAGCCTCTAACTGAAGACTGTTGACAATGTTTTCCATTAGTTGTAATGAAAGCTGGGACAGTTAAAAAGAGTTACTGTGTGAGTGAAATGCCCATTTAAGATGATGAGTCTCTGTGGGCATGTGCAGCACATGGAAAACTAAGGAAGAATGTATAGGAAAAACAAAGCAAAAGAATGGGGCTGTCATCACTCGCTGTTCATCCTTCATCAGTGAAATATGTAATTATCGGTCCGGAAGGGAGTCCCTTCTCCTCCTCCTGTTTATATTCTCCTCCTTCCTCTGTGAATGTGTGTGTGTTTGTTTTCTCAGCCTTAAAATCTCATTCACACACACATACTCACCAGTTCAGAAACAGACACCTCTGATTCTCTGTTGAGCTGTATGCTTTGTTAAAGGGAGTTTTTTTTGTAAAAACAGCTGTGCCATCAAGAAGTCACACAACCATGTCTGCCTCATCCCTTTGTCTCCCACAACAATCAAAATCCACATTTATTTTCCTTCCCATATTCAACAACAATCTGCTGTAATTGTAAAAACAGACAAGACAGATTTTAAGCCCTGGCATTGTGGGAAACCTCATTGAACTATGTTTAGCCACATTAAAAGCATCAGTATATCAGACTCTGATCCAGACTGAAACAGCACAACAGCTGTTGGATGGATGACAGTGAAAATTTTAACAGATATTTCTTTTTTGTACAGACGATGGGGCCTGTCTATCCCTAAAATAGCTCTTGGCTATAGAGATATCCAGAGAGATATTCATTGAGGATAATAAGCTATGATTAACATGACCTAGCTACTACAGATTAAAGGTTAAATTTTTATGGTCCAGAAATAAATTTTAAGTTGAACCATTTTGCTGTTTAGCAAGTGAAATATATTTCAGAAAAAAATAAACAAAGCTAATACACCAGTCTGGCAGCAGAGTCAAGCTGTCCCAGATTATGTTAAAATGTCATCTTTTGGATGCAGATCTAGAACTTGCACAGACTGGTAGCCTTCTACTGGATATTCAGTTTTTTCAGCATGTTGTGAACCTGCACCTGTGCTGAATATCCAGCTTTGCTTGCTCCACAACTATGTGCTTAAGTCAAAATTTCATTCAGGCAAAAATGTTGATCTGCAAATGGACAAAATCTTCTACTCAGATATTTAGCAGAAATACAGAATCACATATACTTGTCAGCATGACTGTGGACCCACATTCCTGGTCTTACCATGTGACTTCATCAGCTAGGTGTATGCCAAGCTACAGAAACAACACCCCAATCCATTGATTGTCATCTCTGAAGATTTCTACCATGCCTCTCTCTGCTAGACTCCAACTTTCCCAAAGTTTGTAATCTGATTTTCATTTGATTCTATTATGCTGGTAGAATTTAACTGAATTTATTTGAATTAGAAAAGAAAATTAACTGATTTTAATTGAATTGTTAAGAAACGGATTAAAGCCAAGATTGGGTAGCTGGTTATGAAGTGTCTTGGCAATGGATGAAGAGCAAGATGCAAACATATGGAGGTAGGATTTAGGGGTTAAAAAGGCCTGTTGCTCCACTGAGTCTTCAAGCTTCAAAACATATAGACACCGCAGATGAACAAAGTCATCAAGAACTTCTTTGAGGACACTGAAAAGGCATCTTGAGAGCTTTGTATGAAGAGGGGTTAACTACGGAGTGCAAGCATTACTCGGTCACAAAGGCCTGTTCAACTCCTGTTGAATCACCCAGGTAAAGACATATGAAGCAGCCTAAACAGCACATTCAACCCTTTTTCTTTTCTGATGAAATAACTTGTATTATTGTGCTGGTAAATCCTAAAAAGTTTGCTGCAGCTACTTACTGTAGATTTCACCAAGGTTGTTTCAGCAAGCCGGACGAGGCAGAGATAGGTGACATCTGAAGTTGTCGGGTGGGATTTCCTTTAGCAGCAGATGTACAAATGTGTTTACGCTGTCTGGGTTGGCAGGCCACTGACAGACGTGCAGTGGTTGATAAAATGGTGTCTGATCACAATTCATTCCATATGCTTTGACAATATAGATGTTAACTCTTTCTGATAGTAACACATAAAATCAGTGTGGTAATTAAGTCCATGTAATTTTGTTAGTCCTAAATCGATATTTGCAAAACCAACACCTGAATAAATTTCTTTAAACAAGAAGATAAAAGCAACAATCCTTGTTTTAAATTTTCTGACTCGTAAACCACACACCACACATGGTAGACCAAGGTGATGGGAAACTCTTTGGAAAAGAGTCACAAAGAAAAAAAAGCAGCAAACAAACAAAGTCAACAACTACCATTGTCAAACATAGAGACATTAAATCAACATTTTGTTTAAATGCCCTCGGCAAGTCAAACATGTTGTAGAACAGTCACCTGTCTTCAAGGATTCAGCAGATAAGAATTTCCCAGTCACAGTGGGAGGTTAATTAAAACAAACCGGCAGTATTGTTGTACTTATAGATGTAGCTGAAACAGCAGAAAGTCTCTTGATCTAAACCAACTCCTGCACTAAAAGAAAAACATTCGGAAATATTCTTTATGTTTAATTTATTAAATGTTTTAACATTATGTGAAAGCTGTTTGTTTCTGTCTTACTGAAGTGTACAAAAATCCACCTAACAGGAGCTAACCATGCTGTATGTATCTTGTTGATTTAATCTCTACACAAAAAAAATGTAAAATTATCTGTGGGTTTGACTGATGTCTGTTGGTAACAGCTAAAATTGCAAGGTGGAAAACCAAAAACAGGCTAACAGGCGTTAAAATGTAGTTTTGTGTGATAATTCACCAAGGCTTGTCACAAAATGAGAAGCATTAAAGAGAGCTACTAAGAGCTAAATCATCTATCTATGCGATGGCTGGATTTCTGCTTTGAATCTGCACTGCATCACCCACAGCACATCATAGGAGTAGAAGCTAGCCGGGGGCGAGTGAGAGTTACTGGTCTGTGGAACCAGCCAAGGGATCGAGAGCAAGCCACTAGCCACTTGCTGGTTGGCAGTGACGGTCCAAAATTTGGCTTTTTAAGATCTTGCTAAGAAACACCCGAAGTAAAGCACTGAAAGTGATAAAAGTCATCAGTATCAGTGTAGACTTAAACAAGCTGAGATAATGTCTGATAAATATTTTAGACTAATCCCTATGGTATGTGAGTGATTGTCATGTTTGTACCAATGATGACAAATACGTTCTCCCCCCTCCGTTTGTTTGGCTTTCACCAAGAAACCTCCATAATAAGACAAGGACCAGCTATTCTCACTACAGAAGGAGAAGGAGGGCACAGAGAGTGACCCACTACTCTCAGGTCAGCCAGGAGGTTGTTGGTACCAAAGTGACCACAAGTTTATAGCGCTGTATTCAAGCAAACTTTAAAATCCCAGTCAAAAGTGGAATAACATTTAAAACATCCACCCATGTTTTATGGATTACAAGAAGACCAGAGCCTATCAACAGAAACTACCTAAGAGGCAAGGTACACCCAAGACCAGTTTCCAGTGCATCAAAAAAAGTGGAATTGATGAATATTAAAAAGAAATGCACTTTTTTTTCAGGGAAAATATCCAGTTTCCTGTATATCTTTGACTTGATTTTTTTATAACATCAATTGTAGGGTTGCACATTCTTTAACTTGGGATCTTGGGATGGGAAATGTTTATTTCTAAAGGTCCAAGATGTAGGATCTAGTGATAAATTGCCATGAGCCATCAGTTTCATTGCCAACAATTCAATTACCAAATAGCATATTACAATCATTTTAACATGACCCTGTAAACCAACACACTGGTCACATCAATATGAGAGCATGTGTCACAATTTGAGATGTGTTATCGTGTTAAGTCATGCAACTGTTCAAGCAGTGATACGCAAGCATACCACAAAAGCCGCAACTTTATCTTTGAAATGGACCACATCCAAACATGGGCTGCTGGGACCAGTCTGTCTCCAAGCTGAGGCGAGCACTGTGGGGTGAGAGACAGTCTGGCGAGAGCCCCGGTGACCGGGAGGCTCAAACCGTGACCAACGTCTGACAACACAGCTACGGGTCAGTCTACACAGAGACAGACAACCGGGGTCTCCTGCATATGACGTTAATGATCCAGAGACAAAGAAACGCAGCAGAGAAAAACACAGTGGCTGCTGTTAGAGGCAGTAAAGTTCATTCCTTCCGAATGAAATTTATCCCATTAACTGGAAAGTAAACACGAAAGTCTGAATCTGTCTGATTCACCTCAGTTATTCCCTACTGAGCAGATTATGACACACCTTGTCTCATTATTGATAGTCTTTTCTATGTAATGTACCTTAGTATTATTATTTCTCTTGATGACATACATTTTTCTAAGATACAGTGATTTGTCTCAGCTGGTTTAGAGGGAAAAAAGCTTGTTTAAAAACACAATTTTTATGTCTTTGGATTGTATGATACTTGTATTTAGTAAATACTGTCAGCCTACAATAAGGAAACTAGAGGCAGAACTCATAGAAAATATCATAAAACCTTTTCACACTGTCAATCTTATTGCCTATTAAACAGTGTACATTTTTGGCCAGTGCTGCCATTTATAACGTCACGACTTACAATAGAAATAGCCAGAAAAGGTAAAATCCAGCTCAATGTTGCTCAACATGGAATCTGAGTCAAACAGAGGCTGTTCTGTCTGAGCTGTAAGGGAGGAAACACAGGCGTCATGCAGCGCCAGGATGTCCTGACAGGCCAGTGGCCACTCAGACCAATTAAAAGGTGAGACGAGAAGAAGAGCAGGATGTCAGGAGCCGACCTGCCTGGACTGCCCAAAACACTGGATGTACTGTAATGTTGTGTCTCTTGGTTATGTTGAACTTATAACTATGGGAATGTACGTATAAACCTTACTAGTTTAAACTTTCTGAGTAAGACTAAATAAAGTTGTTTATACTGTATGGAAAAAGCATGTCTGTGAAAAGCAACAAGCCAGTCCTTTAATGATTGTGTTTATTAGAGAATGAAAAAAAGTGATAGACTGACACGGACGACTCCAAAAATTATAAAGAAAAGAGCTGAGAAAGGGAACTGTCTGAAAATACAGACATAATCTGATCATTTTTGGATCAGGTCAAAATGGGCTTGTAATCTTGAGGATCAGCAGAGAAGGTGGAACACAGGCAGAAAAGATAGAATCAGAGCTAATGAAAAAAGAAAAAAGAAACATTAAAGCCTCATTGCCTCCAGAAATACCAGCTACATTTAAGGAAAGTTGTAAAGTGTGAAAAAGTTATTTACTGCCTTGTAAATGTGGCATGCAGTTTGTGGCCTTTGTTTAGTCATTCCAACAAGACAGATCAAACCCACTTCCTGTTCTCTAAAGATCTTCAAGAGAAAAACATGTTTTGTTTTGAGTTTTAATGTAGCGCATCTCCACTGTTTGCCCTGAGCAGCATATTCTATATTCACAGACTATGGATCTTATAGTCATTAAACAGAAACACTGAGTTCTGAACCTTTTTGCGAGTGATTGTTACTCATCAATATCAAAGGCTCAGACTTGCCTTGGTAATTTAGGAGTACTGGTTAGGGTCAGTGCAAGGCACATTTTGGTGTGTGAAGTAAGATTAAAACTGGGCAGAAAACTATGGCCTCTCAGTCAGCATTTCAAATCAATATAAAACACCTAGAGTGGGTAATTTATTTATAGGTTAAAAGGGTGCCTGAAAGTCTCAAAACCCTCAAGAATATTTTTTCCTTTTGTTCTGCATTTGACTTAAAACATCCCCAGATTAAGACAACATGATTATACAGGTATTTATCTACTGGGAAATTTAGATTTTTATTGAGCCAATATAACAAATGAGAACCATTGCTATTAGTACAATTGTGAAATAGGTACAAAAGAACTTCACTAATGGAACCAAATTTAACATTTTTCTCATGTCACCTAGCATGTCTTCCATAGGAAGGTTTTTCAGTATTTTCTGTCATGACTGCACCCTACTTGCAGAAATTTGCAGACATTTTGTAATATACAGTAGAAGTTGTAAGTAGGTCTTTTTAAAGGCAAGGCATGATGTTTGCTTATTGAAAAAGTCAATTCAAAAGTGTTAAACTGCAAATCAAATTGTAAAATAAGTGGATCACAGTCCTTTTGATGACAGTCTTGTCTGGTAAACACTACATTACAGTATTCTCATTTAATTATTTTCATGGCCAGGCATATGGGATGAAACAAAGGATACAACAAAAAATATTACATTATATTTCTTGGTTATTTTTGTCTTGGTAGTTTTATAAACTACCATACCTTCCAGCTCCAACAAAAAGGCATAAGTTATGTAAAAGAAAATGTTTTGTCTGATTACATTTAGCAAACTTCTGTGGTCATTCAAATGATATATTATAACAATTAGTTACCTCATCATTAATCTGCCTATCTAATCAAAATATGTATCTTCAATCGAAAATCAGATTCTCTCAACACATTTGTCTGAATATGGTAGACTTTGATTTGGAGGAGAGATGTGCATAACCATTATTTTACAGAATATGATTAAAATACAACATTGCTCAACATTGGATCAAAATTGTGCAAAGTTAATTTGAACTAATATGTCAAAGTGTTATATTTGGGTGCACAAACCAAAGTGGATCATGCTTTACAGAGATCAAGGCACAAAGAAAAAAAGAATCTCCTTGCTATTTAATGTGGCAGTTTGTAGACTTGAAACAGTGCGGTGTTGTGAGGTCTGGCAGGGTCAGCAAATCTGTGTTGATAGTTTGGGATTTTTTGACAGAGCAGACAGCACAGGCTCATGGTTGTCTTCTGGCCAGATGAGACCTTCAGCCACATTCCTCGTCAGTCTCCTGGGCTGCCACTCGCCACATTACAGCCTGATGTCCAAATAAACAAGGGCTGTGTAAGAGGGCCTCCTGTGACATGCCAAGCCAAGCCGGGACAAACCACCCACCTCTGACAGTCCTAAAATATAGACCGTCCATTTTTAACTCTAGTTACAAGAAGCCTTTTCAGACAAAAACAAAGTAATTCCACATCTTGTGGTACAAAGGGCTGTTGCTGGTTCTGATGTCCAGACATCAACTAATTGTAGCATGAAAAGATATGAGCTACTGAGAACACAAATGCCTGTAGTCAGAGGGTTTAAAAGTATCAATGATGGGTTTTTTTGTTTGTTTGTTTTTGCTGTCTTTCTGAACACCCCCCCCCCCCCAAAAAAAAAAAAAAGTAGTAGACAATGAGGTTCAATCTGCTCATAGATAAACTAAAGTTATTGTATAGCTAATTCGCTTAATTGACATATTGACTGAACCAGGCAAAGAAGCTCATTATATTGGGAAGTAAGGGCTAACATTACAGTAAAAGTTCCATCTTCAGTTCCTCCTACAGAGGAAGAGATTTGATCTGAGTTCATATGGGTGAAGTTTTACCTTGATAAAGACATCAATAAGCTATATTTTTTCAGTGAAGACCTTCAAATCAAAGTTTCTACACCATTTACATTATTGCCCTTTATTTACACTTAATCTACAGGAGTACTCTGATTAATTCAAGCCTTATTGAATTATTGGTATTTTTTTGACAGAGACTGCACCAGCATATATTGTACGGAAATGTACGGAAAAAGCATCCCAGGAATTTGTAAAATAGTGGAAATACATAAGTAAAATCATTTGATCCCAATCCACTTGAGCTGCTGAAGGTAAAACTAAGGAAGAGTTGAAATCCTGCAAGAAAAGTAAAGACAGCTGCAATAAAGGCCAAGCATCACAAAAGAGGAAATTCATTTTTTGGTGATGTCCATGGGTTACAGACCTCAGCCAGTTGTTTCCTGCAAAGGATTCTCAACAAAATATTCCAAAATAACACTTTAGAGATATGTTGATTGAACCAATTAATGTACAATCAAGCCCCTAAACATAGTGGGTTTTCCTTATCAAAGAGCTGTTATTCCTAAAAACTTTATCCAATTTTGATGCGAATAAACAGCTTGATCAGATATTAAAATTAGATATTCAAATGTATTATGTTTTGAACTAGAAAAGTAAGTCTGTGCAAGTCACTTGATTGCTGTTGACTTTACGTTTCACAGTACAAACCTTATCCTGCCCCATGCAAAGCATCCTCCCTCTGCCTTTCCATTAGCTCTCACAAGCCAACTTTGAATTTCAAATGTAAAGGCTGAAGTTTACATTTTAAACAAATTCTGGTATTTACATGATACCAGACGTAAGCAGACATCTGACAGGAGAGGCAAAGGAGATCAGTTGCCACAAAACTGAAAAATATAGCTTGGCATAATGTGTACAAGATTCAAAGTTGGGTAAAATCTTACATTGGTTATGGATGCAACAATAAGCATAAATCCTTTATTTGATTTTAGAGCTCTAATTTATAATATACTTAGGTCATTATAGCCTTTATCCTGACTGGAAAAATAAATGTATCAACTGATTACGTGTTCAGTATGCACTGAGCCTTCAGTGATAAGTGTTGCCTCCAGGAATCAGCCACGTGTTATTTCTTCAAAGTTCAAAACATAAAAACTGGAAAATTCCCCATCTACTTTTATAATTCACTAAAATAATCAGATGTATAAATACAGTATAATGTATAAAACAAAGTTTTATAGTGTAAAGTGTTTGTTTGTCTTGATAATTCTTTAATTCTTTTATTGAAATACTTCAATTGTATGGTGTTTCCCATTAACAAATCATAGTAGCTTAGTGGATATCCAGGTAGTTTTGACCAATTTTCCATGCAAGATATAAATATGCATATATATATGCATATATATATATATCTGTGTATGTGGATTTGTGGTCAATACCAATGCTATTAATGATCATTTGGCTAGTAGTCTGTATCAGTGATCAGATAGCATTGGCATCTTTATCTACCCAAAATTTCACAATTGGTCCATTCATAATTTGATTTATCAACAATATACAAACAAAATACTCAATACAATGAATAGTTAAGAAGAGTAGAAATACTTTTTGATGTGGTAAATTGGTCAGATTTTTATAATATGATATTTTAGGAAGACAGCAACATGTACATATATATATATCATGTTTGTGTACTGTGCACTACAACACCCAAAATTCAACTTCAAATACTCTGACTTCTTGGTGCATTTAGAGGTCCATACATAGTATATACTGAGAGAAAATTATGCTCAAAGCCTCCCAGGGTTACACCATTTTCAATTAATTTTTCTAGTAATGTTTTTAAATGTTAAGCAATATTTTTATTACACCAGGCAGCATTGATAAAACACCAGACTTGTGTGATATGATGCCTTTTCAGAACATTAATTTGACTTTGTGCTTGTTTTTTGAGTCTGACTGACTCTAAAAGTCTTTATCATGGCTGTCAAATTAAATTGACATGTAACCTTTAAAAGAGAAACTGTCGAGATGCCAGGATGCAACTAGAGGCACCACTTTGTGTGTTATTATGTGTGTGTATGTCATTGTGTCTGCATCACTGTGATAGACAGAGATGTCAAGTTGCCTAAAAGGACAAAGCACTGGGTCCAGAGCTGATCTCCAGGAGTCATCGACAGACAAAGGGATGGTTTGATAGATGAAAGAAAGTGAAGGCCAGTAGGTGAAGCTGTTTATATCACCAATGTCCCCTTCATTGTTTGAAAAAATGCAAGTTAAGCATTTTTCCTGGAGATTAAATCATTAGATTTTGTTTATTGCATGACTTTTCCCCACTTGCATCAATAAGAACAAACTAAAAGTAGAGTAGCTTGGGTGATCTCTGTAGTTTTTGATGTAGTTCTGTTTGCATCAGATTTTACAATTGTACATTTTTTTAGAAATCTGTGAAATGACCCATTCCTTTTAATATTAAGTTTCTGCTGGATTTAGATAACTTGTTAGTTTTTTGTTGAATTTAAAACACTGTTAGACAACTATAGAACCATAACATGCACATATCCATCATTTCAAGGATAACAGTCGATTTACCAGTGGCTTTTTTTCTGGTTGAAAACTCAATCATCATAATAATATCAAGCACTATTAAATAATTTTGCTATCTGGACAGTCAGACAGGAAAAGGAGCTTTTTGCGCATGTATAAGACAGTGCCTGTTTTAATGCAAGCTATGTTTTGATAACCCTCAGCAAGTCATTTTTCATCCCGAAACCTAACCACCTAAACTTAACCAGATAATAACTGAAACTCTAAGTAAAGAGCAAACAAAACAAAAACAGTTTCAAAGTAAAGTTTTGTATCTGTAGAAAGTATTGTGTTAGATGGGAGAGAAGCTTGCATCTCTCACTTGACAGTCAGGTATTGTTCAACTACAAAACACCTCCAACCTCTCTTTCATCTGTTAAATGTGACCTTTTCATACCTTTTGTGACAGATTAAGAAATGTATCAAGACTGTATCCCTCTTCACTGACATTTTCATGTCCATAAGCACAAAAAAAGAAATGAAGAAATTAGTGTCCTAGGACATAAATCAATATGTCTATGACAGTTTCACAAACATTTGTAAGACTGTGTATTGTTGCACATTTGTGGTCTTTTATGATAAAGAGATGGTATTATTCAAGCACAGGTTTCTCTTGAGTGTCCTCCAGGGTTTTGTCCTCACCACCATCCGGTGATCCAGTGTATCGTCATGATTGGTCCAGTCCGCCTGCTGCCACTGCGCCATGGGGGCAGCATTACAGAGCAGTGGGGGTGTCACTCAAGGCTCTCAGAGGAGAAAAGAGGTGGTGCTGATTTAGCATTAGGTCATCCCCACCCCTCCTGTTCTCCGTCTGAGGCTCTCTGACATGTCTCATCATACAGGGGACCTGCCGGGCAGATTGACAACTCAATGAGGCGACCATTGCAGGGCTTTTACAAGCACCATTTCACGGCTTCTGTCTTTGTATGACAAACCCCACACCATCCAATATACCCTTAGCAACCACCCCCAAACCTTCTTTTTCTCTTTTCTTTCTTTCCACATGCCCTGCCTATCTTACCACTGTCCTACCTCTGTTGTGCTGGTTAAGATTCCAAAACCTCCTATTATTGGTTAAATACCAACAAATAGTAACTAAAAAAGTATAGCTTAATTCAGGGCCAGAAAGGTTTTTGACTGACTGGAAGATTATGAAATTGACTAATTATTCTCCTCTTCTCAAAAATCAACTGATTAAAATGCAGGTTGCAGTATAAACAAAAATCTGTTTGTTAAAAGAAAATAGGCCCTTCTTTATTTAGTTTCTACCACAAAGTGAGTCTGCTAAACCATAGAAAGTGTTTAGTAGATATGTTTCCACTCATCTACTTTGATGCACATTTGCAATGTTTGCATGTTCTTGACATGTTCTGGTGGGACATTTGAGGTGGGACAAAAAAGTGCAATAAAATGTGATGGAAAAACAACTTAATGAGTTAAAAATGATGGGAGATAATGATATCAGATAAGTCTGAAGTGACCTGGAGACGTTGCCTCAGATTAACACATGAAAGAAGTTTCCATTGTGTGAGCTTTGACGTTTTGATGAACTCATCTTGTTGCTCCCACTCCCTCTGCCATGATTTAGTAGTAGAATCAATGCCACCCACAGTTTATGTCAATATAGGTTGTGGATGGAAACTCTTTTCTGGAAATTCACTTACACTGTGTTTTACATTTGAATTACAACTTGCAAATGACATGTTTTTTGTGTCCAGTGATAAAAATTTAAACTCTCTTCAATAACTGCCCAAAATTCCAAGTACTGGATGGTGGGGGAACAGACATGCAACACATCCATCCACCACCTCTTAATTTTTACATAAATATTTAGGAATTGCCCAATGATGTGATTCTTTGGGGTACCTGGCTAAGACAAAAACAGAATCACAGAGATTGAGGGGAAAACGCATGCAGGCAGATAGCAAAACATGTAATGTAGGAAGGAGAAAAGAAAGGAGGGAAAGTGGGAGGCAGGGAGGGGAGGGGATACCGTTACGCTTTGGTGCCTCTCAATTGAGGTCTATACCAGCCACAAATCCTGGCTCGCTCCATATACCTCATGTTTGCATGTGAAAGGACAGCCCCATTGTTTGGGCCTAACTGCACATTTAACCTGTCTGGAAAGAAAGAAAGGAGAGATTTCTCTTTTCTGTCCCTCCCCTCACACCCTCACACCCTCACGCCTTAACAAACCAATTAGCTGGACATTTCTCCTGCAAAGACGACTTCTTTACACTTGTGCTAAATGATGAATAAGAAGTTTGGATGTTTCATTTCTAGCCAAAGGGAAAAAGCAGAACTATTTCTAGCTTTTCTCACTTCTCTGTTATCTAAATTTGTGCCTGAAGGATCTCTGAGTAATTTGTCCCAAAGGACATAGTCCAAGACTGATGCAGGTTTGATGTCTGCATTAGTCATCAGTACCAGACATCTAGAGTTTGAAAGCGATGTCCTGTGTAGTTGTCAAATGTAGACATTTGTTGATATTTTTTTTATCAAGACAAAAATATTAATTAAAAAGTCACTTTTGGACTTAGTTGACCTAATGTGGCTCATCACATTATCATTACAATAACTTATAAACTTTTGGTACTGATAGTTAACATCACTATCAGCACAGTAATGTAAACCAAAGTATTGTGGAGTTGCAAGTAATGAATATGCGCTGTAGCTTGTTTATACTCAATGTGTTAGTGTTACTGCATTTTGATAAGTAAATAAGCAGTTCTGAAAGCCAAACACACATTGTTTTGTGGGACTAATAGTAAATTTGGACTAACAGTTAAACAGAGAGCAGGGTTATTTGGCTCTGAAATGGTGCTGACTAACACAATCTTGTAGCTGTATTTGTGAGCAGTAATGTATAAGAAGCTCTTTTAATCATCCTAATGAATCTTTCTGTAGCCAGTTTGACCAGCAACATTCTAGGAAAGTGCTGCAAAGCCAAAAAAATAAATAATAAACAGACCAGTCTTGTAATTATTACTTAGAAATCTGGGACAAATCACAACATATCACCTTGACAAAATTTTATTCCTGGTAGGAAACACAGGCAGTATGGGTTCTAAGTCATTCTGAATATTAGTCTGGCCACTTTTAGATAAAAAAAAACTCACAAAACTGATTAAATTAATCTACATGGACAAGAAAAAAAATGTACAAAGTCTCAGCTGTGAAAAAATACCTGCACCATCTACTGCAATAATATGAATTAAGACTATAGTGAATTACTGTAGGGTCTTTTTTTTAATAGAGCATGAGCTTGGTTCATTTGGTTCAGGGCCTGCTGGTTGTGCAGCACACCTGGTTGGAAACTAAAGGTGACAGAGCCTTTGCAACTGTGGCTCCAACTCTCTGAAACTCCTTTCCTCTGAGCCTGTGATCTGTGGTCTCTGATCTCTTTTAAAAAGCAGCTGAAAACCCATCTTTTTAAACTTGCTTTTGTTGTTATGTTTTTATATTTTTCATGTTTCGGGTATTCAATTGTGAAGCACTTTGTGATTTTTATCTTGAAAGGAGCCATATAAATAATATTTTACTTAAGGATTTTTATTTGTTGTTATATTCCTACAACGAAAATTTGGTGGCACTCAAGAAAAATAGACAGACAACAACAATGAATAAAATAAAGTGTTATATAAAAAAATAAACAGTTATAAATATAGTAGAAAAAGCTATATACAGTTCTAAAAATGGTGGAATTCTAAATATGGTGGAGGTAAACATTGACGCAGTATATGTATTATAATATTGCACATTTCACACTGAAGTAGTAATTTTTGCACTATTTCTATTGCACTCAAAAAAATGTTTAAGTCCTTGCATTTATTCAGATTTCAGTTGGTTTGTTTAGGGTGGGAGTGGGGGGTTGATGGAGGCAACAGCTATGGGGAAAAAGCTGTTCCTGAGTCTATTTGTCCAGGTTTTGACGGTGTGGTACATTTTCCCTGATGGCAGTGGGACAAACAAGGAGTGTCCTGGATGGCTATTGTCCGAACAGATGGACCGAGCTCTCCTCCGCATGCGCTCAGCATACACAGAGTCCAAGTCTGGGAGCTCAGCTCCCACAATCCTCTGTGCAGTCTTCACCACCCATGCCAGATTCCTTCTGTCCTCTGCTGTGCAGCTGCTGTACCATACCGTACAGCCCGGGCAGAGGATGCTCTTGATAGTGCTCCTGTAAAAGTTGTTGAGGAGCTGTGGGGCCAAACCAGCCTTTCTCAGCTTTCTCAAGAAGAACATCCTCTGCTGGGCCGTTTTCACCAGAGGATCTTCTTATATAGGCATATGCATTTGTGATATATAGCTCATATCACGAAGTATCTCAGAATAAGACCAAAATATAGATACCCTAGTGGGTAGGTAAGGTGAGAAATTACATTTCAATACTTTTAATACAAAAAGTGGTGCTGGGGCAGTGAATTCTAGAAAACAGAAATCCAAAATTGCCTTTGAGATTCTGAGATGTAGGAGTGCCCTATAGCTGGTTGAGCAGGTGTCCCATGTAAAGAGGCTGTATTTCTTCAACACAGCTGACCCTGGTTCTCGTCCTGACCTGGGGCCCTTGCATGTTTTCCCCCACTCTCTCTGGTTCCTTTTCTGTCTACCTGCTGTCAAATAAAGGCCCAAAAAAACTAAGATGTAAACAAAACAAGTAGAGAACAGGAAATAATGACAAGGAACTAGGAAAGAACAAAGGAAATCAGGAAGTATATATACATGATAACTGAAGGGATACAGGTGAAATACAACAGAACACGAGTGTGGGGAAAACACATGAGGAAAAATTATATCATACAGACATAAAACAGGAAGCAAAGCAAAACGAAAAAGGATAATCAAACAATCAAAACTAAAGACTATTACTAATCATAGTAGTTCTACAGAGGGAAAGGTGATCATGGTCTAACAATGTTTAAAAACATCTTGTTTGTGTTCTCATACAACCTTAAAACCTGTTTCAGTGATTTTACTAACCAAGCACTGAAGTAACAGACAAGGGGACTGGTGTTTTGATAGTTCAGTTTTATCCCCATCAACCCGATAATCTAAAATGAGTCGGCACACATACTACTACTCTGCCAAACCAGAGGTCAACTGAGGCTAAAGCACTGTTAGTGACCATGGACATGATTGTCGAGACATCACACATGTGAGTGCGGTCATGAATAGGGAAGCTGGTGCTCCACTGATGCTCCTTCGTGAATACTGGCTGCCTGGAGAGTTGGGTCCTGGAGAGGGGACGCCATCTCTGTACCCGTGAAGCCATCAAGCAGCCAACGAGGGTTTGTTTGTGTCGTCAGTTGAGCTAAACCTAACAAGAGCCCTTTCAACACAATGTCCAGTGCCTCAGCCCTGCATCTCTGAAGCTCAGCCGAGGGGCCAGCTGTAAGAACAGCTCACCCAGGGGGCCTGGGGCCAGAGCAGGTCTAAAAGCCTGGTGCTGGGAGGCTCTGACAGGGGCAGCTGCATCTCAGCAGCCCCTCTACACCCTGCTCATTCTTCTAATTAGACGTTTAGAGAAATAACTTCTGAAAAGGCGAGATTGGCCTACATTCCCCAAGAGTCACAGTGGACAGGAGATAAACAATAAAATGTACATTTAATAAGCGTTTAAGCTAATATTAACCATAACCATTTGATAATCAATAATATGCTAATTACCTTACTATACTTTAATTTGATGCATTGTATTTATATGTGGTTAAGCTGGCAAAGAGTTGGTCTAAAGGTTGGATTTTTTATTCTATTCCAAGTAAAAGCTTTTAACATCAGAAACATCTCCAGAGTTATGTTCTGCTTAGACCTAAAACTGAGACCATGGGCTATAATAGTTAAGGAGTCAAAATTACCCCTTAACGCCTTTGCCTAAGCACTTTTCTTCACTTTGTTGGATAACATCATAAGGTTAAGGAAAAGTTTAGAAGAAGTTCCTAAGGAGTTGAGAGAATCCGACCACAGTTCAACCAAGCAGTGATGTGGGTCTGCAGTACTGAAACTACAGCTGCTCAAAAAATGTCCCTCCAAAATCACTCTAAGTACTTCACCAGCCTACATTCTTCATCTCTTTTTCTCATGTATATATACATGAATCCCACTTTGTATGACTGGATAAAAATAATTTAGTATTGCCTTGAATGTGGCAGCCCCAAGGAATTGTACAACAGAATTACTGTATGTAATTTCTGTTCATAAAGGGTGTTCACATTTTTTCTATACTCGAGGAGATCATAAGGTAAGCATCGAAGCTCATTTCCTTACCATTGAGAGAATTTAACCAGCATTTACCATGGCAGTCACTTAGATTACAGGTCATCTTACTCAATTAGGATGGTTCCAACGCAAGAAAAGACCCTTTGACCGCACCCCTGGACTCATCCTGTCTATTTAACCTGACTGAACCCACTAAACTGCTAGAAAATAATACAAAGTTTTATTCTTGCTTTAAAAAGAATAAGATATCATCTCTGAATATTATCTCTCTCAGCTTGTAAGACCATAGCACTGCAAAGTAAAAAAAATATACCATAGCATTTAGAAGAAACAGCCTTTTCCCAGTATCTTGTAACTTCCACTAACTTGACAACATATTTGGTTAACTGGTCTGCCTCTGAATCAACTGTATGATGGGTGTTTCTGTTTCAGTGATGTGGTAGATAGTGAAAAACCTCAGCTCTCACCCAGTGTCAACTGGTAAGTGTCCAGGTCCAGCCACTTTTTCCAAGATAAAGTGGATATAGCTAATGGACGGATCCACAAATGCCAGTGCTTGCACCTCTTGCAGAGTCAATACAGAAAGTAGATGGATGTGTAACCTTAATTGGGGATGCCATACAAGGATAGTCCAAGAGTGCATTTGTAGTTTGGTTTCCTGGTTTGGACTGAAGCAGACATTAGTCTTGCTTATCTTTTCCTGCACCATCATATCTTCTAGTTTGATATAATACCTTGAAAATATTCTTGTTTACAAGCTGTTTACACAGTTTCATAATACAGTGGTTTTGGTCCATATAAATTAATGTTCCTTGAAATGTTAATGTTAGTTATCTTGTCTTTTTCTTTAAAATTTGTGAATGTCTATGGACATTTTTTCCATTCGTGCAACTGCTTGGTTATCATCGTTGCGAATGTACAGCATTTTAATTAGTAGGGATTCTCCTTGTGAGGACAGGTGCAGCTTTAAATGACTTGTTGACATTTTTTGCAGTGTGCAAAAGGTGGCAGGTTGTGATCCTACAACCCACATCTCATATACATAATCCAGCAGGCAGGCAGGCCCCTGCTCTTGTTGAATGGAGGGATTCTCTCTTCCTCTGGGGACGTTTCAGGGCTGAAAGAGAACCCTCACCACTCGGCTACTGGGGGCCCGTGGGCACAGTGAGAAAATGAAGACCTCTGCACCCCTCTAAATCCCCAGGAATTTCTCATTAAGCATAGGTCCCGGTCTGCCGAGAGCCCTCTGGGCCCTCACCCACCCCCCAATGAGGGGTCTCCCTCTCTGGCAAGGAGAATGGAGCTCTCCACTCCACTTTGTGCTGGCTGCCGGCTACCAGAGCCTGTTATTCACCTTTCCCTTTCTCACCAGCACAAGAGCTTTCTCCCAATCATGCTTTCAAAGCCCTCAGGACTTCCTCTTCTTTTCACTGAGTTTATACATAAGTGTGTGTGTGAGTGTGTGTAGTGTCACAAAAAGAGAGAAAGGCATAATTGAATTTGACATTTTTTAATGGTCTCCTGAGATATTTTTGTCTGGAGGTACCAAAGCAGGAATGAAGCCGACTCTCATTTCAAAGAGTTTTTTTTTTCACACGTTCATGAGTACAAGTAAGATTAATGAGGATTATGTATATGAGGAGAGGTAATGAGTTTTGATGAGAGTAGAGAGGATATTTAGTGTAAGATTTCAAAACATCTCAGTGAGGCAAGATTTATCAACATCAGCTCATGACTTTTCATGTTTTTTCTGAGTTACATCATAACTTTGTGGGAGCAGATGGACTGAAAATTCTAACCAACTGGAAAGACATTGATTGGTTTTCCAGGCAATAAAAAGCACAAATATGTTTAAAAGACAAGCCACCTAGTTTTGTGTTTTTCTTCAAAATTTGTTGCCTTGAGTGGAGGAGAGCTCCTGCTACAAACAGATCATTCCAAAACACGTATGTACAGAAATATAGTATCACCTGCCGTTCACCACTTCAACAATGTTTATTTAGTTGTATTTATCAAAGCTTGGGCCATAATATAAACTAGGGCAAGTTTTTATCCAACAAGCCTCCCCAGACATGCCTTATATCCTTATGTTAACACCTTCACAGGTGGAGCCGATTTAATCAATAAAGACACACATATTCATGTACCATCCAATGAATCGGATGTCGAATAGTCGAATAGTCAGAAACATTACTTCCTAAAGTCTTTTTCTAAGCTTTTTTCCTTGACCTCAAGGGGAAAAAACATGAGGTTAAGAAAAGTTGAGAGAAAAAATTCTTAGACTTAGAAAGAAACCATCCACACAAACGTTAAGCCATAATATAGATCTGAAACACTGAAACTACATGTGTTCAAAACAAATTTCTCAAAAAGTGCTTCAGATAGTTCATCTATTGCAATCTTATCATATTGTGACACAAAGATTATCATATTTATATAGATAGATAGAATATTACTATATTATCATGGTTTGTGACTGAAAAATGAAAAAAATTGTTAACAGGAAAATAGACTATTCAACCGAACCCAAAGAATTTTGTACAACCGCTGCAAGAGGTGTGGTGAAGCACAGGGACCTAACTATATTAATAGGCATACATTTATTTTCTACAGTATACCATCTCATGCTGAAAAATCATTGAGCAATATTCAATTTTATATATATATGATGTCTTTGACCTATATATTACCTCTTCTATAGATTGACTTTTATCAAGAATTTACTTTTAATCATCATATGTAGTTCCTTTTGTTTGAACCTATTATCCTCTGCTAAATGAATTGCATAATTTTGGTCACAAATCTTCCCATTTCTGCATATGAGCACACAAAATATGATTGAATCACAAGTTCACTAATGTCCTCTGTAAGTCCACATTAAAAAGCTCCTCCTTGTCTCTGCTCTTTATTCATCAGCTATATGGGTTTGTGAGTCCGTGGGGAAGCGTTGGAATGAACGGCCGCCACTCATTACCTCGACTATGTCAACATGTCCAGCAGAAGAGAAGCTCCATTTGGTTTCCTAGCTCCAAGCGAACCTCTGAACGTCCACCATCTGATAGTTGCAGATCAGCTGATGATAGTGCTGAGTGACTTTACAGTGCTGATATCTGCCTCTGAGGTGTAAACGATGACACAGCCTCCAGGGTTGTTGGTAAGCAGTGATTCAGCTCCAGGTGCTAAGATTTCTGGCTGCTTGTATCCCCAAACAAAGGTGTCTCCTCTGGCAGTGTGTCCTTATTTGTCCTCACCGCTTTCTGTCTGCAAAAGGAAACTATGATATATGCAGACCACAGAGTTTATTCATGTCCTTGTTTTATATATTTCTATTCTTGTTTGTAAAACTGTGGTAAATTTTTTTAAGTGATATTACACCAAAACTTCTAAGTATCACTACTACAAGTAACCACAAACTTTTCATCTCATGAATCGGCTCTTAAAACTACAAGACAGTAGTACTTCTTTTAAGTATTACACAATAACAGAAATAATAAAAACTTAAATTAACTTGAGCAGCATTGCGAGTTGCCACTGATACGAATTAACTGTGAATTGAAGTAAAGCTGCATGACATGGACAGAGGGAGAGAAAACTGTCTTGTGCAGGCCAAGACAGCTGACAGCTGGGTTCAGCGTAGGTCAGAGGTCGCGGTCTGGCAGCAGTGGGGGAGTGAAGTGGAATCTAAAACAACAGGAAGAAACACACATACACACGCATAGACACTTCCGGGCAGAGGAGACCGGCGTGGGCCTCCGGATCTCTTTTTCTTTCTCCTGTGATAGTTCACTAAAAATTAATGTGTGACCCATCAGCTTTCACTGGGTGTTCTTAACACAAATCTGCTTACACAGTCACATTGTGGGGCTAAAAAAACAACACCACAACAGTTGGATACAGCGTCAATACCGATAATGTTTTGACAGTGAAGAGGCTTTATTTCATATAGTTGCACTGGGGTCCGCCAGTTTAAAGTTTCATGGTCAGCATCTTGAAAGTGATTGTTACAAGCTGATAGTGGCTCTGATTGAGAAACTGCCAAATCCTAAATCAATCACAAGACTGCCTCAACCTAATCAGGATGAATATTATGCGTCATTAACAAATACATTAAACTAGGTACTATTTCAGGTAAACGATCAAATTATAAGCAGGGTCTCTTTCCTAAACACTTCTGTACAGTGGAACCTTGTGGGTTGCAAAGTTGCATCTCATTACATGTCACTACACACTCGGCTTTGAATTGGTTTGAGAGCTAAATTTAGCCTAAAGAATTTTATGACAGTTTTCATTGTCATGAAAGATCACATGGTCATAACTTGCTTTTGAGGTCATCAACTTGTTAGACAAATGTTAACATCAGATTAGAAGTGGAGTAATTTTACTGTAGATTTGTATTGAGTCAGACTTCTATTTGCAATCACAAGGTGTTGCCCCCTCCTGGCTTTTGCACAAAAAACATGTTTCGGGCACTGGTGCATTAACTTGATTTTGTATCTTTGACATACAGTGTGGTAATAACTGTGGTTAACTTCTTCCTGTGGTGCCTCCTGTTGTGAAGATGCCAGCCCCAACAATATAGTAGAAAAAGCTACAAAATAAAGGTCTTAGAGGACTCAAAGGAGTTGCCGTTTATATGCTACAACATTTTGAATTTGAAATAGACTACTGCTGCCATGATTTATTTTGAAATGATTGAAAACCATCTAAATCATCTAAAAATCAGACATGTACAATATTGCTTTTTCACATCAGTGAATTTATTACACATGTGAAATAGAAGTGAGGGAACAAGGAAATGAAAATAAAGTCTTTTAGCATCTTTACTTTTGTAGGTAGGACTGTAAAAAAATTATGTTTGTATTCTGTGTCCCGCTCTGTCAGAAAATTTTGCACGAATTAGGTGAGTTGAGCCGTCTTTTTGTATTTATGTTGTTAATTATTAGTATATTGAAGAATGAAATTTAGGTTGGTCAGTAGGTCTACAAAATGGATGGATGAATTTGTGGCTGGAATAGGTCCAAACCTGTGTCGGCAGCATTAGTAAAACACATTTTTAAGGTCAAAATTTTACATGGAATAAGTACAGCAAACTAGACACTGAAAGCTCTATGAAAGTGTCACATTATTTTGAGAAAGTCATTCAAATACTAATTTTCAGAGAAAGAGAAAACCTTTTTTTAATCCTTCATTCCAGAAGATATATACACCTGCTGTGACTGTGTCAACCCAGAGGACTCGCTTTAAGCATATGATTCAAAAGTTGAGAGCTGACTAAAACAACTGTTTTAGTCAGGTTTAGGTCACATTTATCACAGTCACATCACTCCTCTTCATGAGCACTCATAAACTGAATTTTTTCTGTTGTGCTGCTGCCCCCTTTTGGACACACCAAATTTTCACAAGAAAAATTTTACAGATTGACTGAAGTGTCTGTTATTCCAAATGGATAATTATAGATCGGACAACTCATGTCAGTAAACTTTCTATGGGGCAACAGGTACAACAGGTCAGAGGGAATTAAGAATCTTCCCCACAATCTGAGAATAGGTACCAAACCCAAATAAAAAATTTTAACGCAGCCACCTCTGCAAAGAGTTGATGTTAAAAAGATATGTGCCTGTTGTAGCTCGATTTTTAAATTTTAGCCATAGATAGCTGAACCAGAACACATCCTCTTAAAATCCGTGCACAAAATGAAAATACAATGATTCAGCAGGAGTTTCCTACACTCAAGCACATGTTGAAAGACCCGATATAGAGCAGCAGAGTGTCTCCAAAAAGAGCGTTCTCCAATAGCTTTGAAAGGATCGATGGAGTTGGCCAGCAGAGCCTCTGTTCACAAAAGCACGGCATGTCCTTCGAGCCGGAATTGAAACAGCGACCTAAGGCTACCTATTGTTGGGCACCTACAGTGCTCCGTTCTACCAACAGCATATTTTCTTTCCGGCAGCTGTGTGGATGCACGTAAGGAGGCTTAACATATGTATCCTTGGACACCTGCAGTTCTCTCCTGTACCACCGGGGTTGCTGCGACCACAACGCAGAGCACTAACCACGACACGATCACGGCCGGTTGCTGCTATTTGTTGTTTGTGGCTTTCCACATTGATGTGATCCAAAACACCTTCATATCTAGTTTTCTCCAGTTTTAGCTTCTCTTCATTGGCTGCCTGTTAAATTCAGAATAGAATTTAAGATTCTTCTCCTCACATGTAAAGCTCTTAATGACCGAGCTGCATCATATCTTAAAGATCTCAATGTAAGATATTTTCCTAACAGAGCACTTTGCTCCCAAACTGCAGGTTTACTTGCTGTTCCAAGAGTTTATAAAAGTACAGTGGGAGGCAGAGCCTTCAGTTATCAGGCCCCTCTCTTGTGCAATAAGCTGCCCGTAAATGTCCGCGAAGCAGACACTTTGCTCCCAAACTGCAGGTTTACTTGCTGTTCCCAGAGTTTCTAAAAGTACAGTGGGAGGCAGAGCCTTCAGTTATCAGGCCCCTCTCTTGTGCAATAAACTGCCCGTAAATGTCCGGGAAGCAGGCACCCTTTCCACTTTTAAGATTAGGCTTAAAACTTTCCTTTTTGATAAAGCTCATAGTTAGGGATGGCTCAGGTGATCCTGAAACATCCCATAGTTAAGCTGCTATAGGCTTAGACTGCTGGGGGGCCTCATCTGTCACACCTTCCCTGACTTTGCTCTCTTTTCCCCCTGTTTAATATCTCAAATGATATTATGTACATGTGACGTTATTGTGGTTATTAACTTGTTTTTCCCTGTTCCAACAGGTATCCTTTGAATGGTGTTACCGTGTTCCCCTCCCCCTCTTTTCCGTCTTCTCAAACCCCAGCTGGTCGAGGCGGATGGCCACCCTTCCTGAGTCTGATTCTGCCAGAGGTTTTTTCCCGTTAAAAGGGAGTCGTTCCTTTCCACAGTCGCCACAGGCATGCTTAGGACGGGAGATTGGACTGAAGACAAGTTTTGGAGCAATCTGTTGGTTTCCTGAGCTAGGATATTGTTTTTGAATTGGCCCTTTATGAATGAATTGGATTATTTTGAAATGAATTCATTGGATTTCATTGGATTATGATAACAATGAATTGAATTCCAATTGGCTTGAATTGGACTATATTATTTAAGTGCCTTGACATGACAATTGTTGTCATTTGGCGCTATATAAATAAAAGTGAATTGAATTGAATTGAACTGAATATCCCAAGGATAGCATATCTAGCTCTGCTTCATGTGGCTGGCAGACATGGATTTTTGTGTTAGGAGCAAAATCATTGAAAGCAGAGTTAAAGAGGAAGACCAACTTTCCTTACAGTGTGGAGTATGCCACATGCGTGGCATCTTTCCGGCGTGATTGTGCTGGGATACCTAGGGAGTAGAGGCTTCATAGTGCTCCTGTTCTGCAGCAGTGGGAGAGTTGAGAGACTAAAACCTATATGCCGAGCTAGCCAGGAGTTGAACCTAGAATCTTCTGATCCGTAGTCAGACGCGTTATCCATTGCGCCACTAGCCCTTCAGACAATGCATGGAGAGCAGCAGAGTCTCTCTAAAAAGAGCGTCATCCAATAGATGTGAATGGATCGATGGCGTTGGCCAGAAGAGATTCTGTTCACAAAAGCACGGCATGTCCTTCGAGCCGGAATTGAACCAGCGACCTAAGGATAACTGTTGTTAGGCACCTACAGTCCTCCGCTCTACCAACTGAGCTATCGAAGGGAATAACAGCATATTTTCTTTCCGTCAGCTGTGTGGATGCACGTAAGGAGGCTTCACATACGTATCCTTGGACACCTGCAGTTCTCTCCTGTACCACCGGGGTTGCTGCGACCACAACGCAGAGCTCTAACCACTACACGATCACGGCCGGTTGCTGCTATTTGTTGTTTGTGGCTTTCCACATTGATGTGATCCAAAACACCTTCATATCTAGTTTTCTCCAGTTTTAGCTTCTCTTCATTGGCTGCCTGTTAAATTCAGAATAGAATTTAAGATTCTTCTCCTCACATGTAAAGCTCTTAATGACCGAGCTGCATCATATCTTAAAGATCTCAATGTAAGATATTTTCCTAACAGAGCACTTTGCTCCCAAACTGCAGGTTTACTTGCTGTTCCAAGAGTTTATAAAAGTACAGTGGGAGGCAGAGCCTTCAGTTATCAGGCCCCTCTCTTGTGCAATAAGCTGCCCGTAAATGTCCGCGAAGCAGACACTTTGCTCCCAAACTGCAGGTTTACTTGCTGTTCCCAGAGTTTCTAAAAGTACAGTGGGAGGCAGAGCCTTCAGTTATCAGGCCCCTCTCTTGTGCAATAAACTGCCCGTAAATGTCCGGGAAGCAGGCACCCTTTCCACTTTTAAGATTAGGCTTAAAACTTTCCTTTTTGATAAAGCTCATAGTTAGGGATGGCTCAGGTGATCCTGAAACATCCCATAGTTAAGCTGCTATAGGCTTAGACTGCTGGGGGGCCTCATCTGTCACACCTTCCCTGACTTTGCTCTCTTTTCCCCCTGTTTAATATCTCAAATGATATTATGTACATGTGACATTATTGTGGTTATTAACTTGTTTTTCCCTGTTCCAACAGGTATCCTTTGAATGGTGTTACCGTGTTCCCCCTCCCCCTCTTTTCCGTCTTCTCAAACCCCAGCTGGTCGAGGCGGATGGCCACCCTTCCTGAGTCTGATTCTGCCAGAGGTTTTTTCCCGTTAAAAGGGAGTCGTTCCTTTCCACAGTCGCCACAGGCATGCTTAGGACGGGAGATTGGACTGAAGACAAGTTTTGGAGCAATCTGTTGGTTTCCTGAGCTAGGATATTGTTTTTGAATTGGCCCTTTATGAATGAATTGGATTATTTTGAAATGAATTAATTGGATTTCATTGGATTATGATAACAATGAATTGAATTCCAATTGGCTTGAATTGGACTATATTATTTAAGTGCCTTGACATGACAATTGTTGTCATTTGGCGCTATATAAATAAAAGTGAATTGAATTGAATTGAACTGAATATCCCAAGGATAGCATATCTAGCTCTGCTGCATGTGGCTGGCAGACATGGATTTTTGTGTTAGGAGCAAAATCATTGAAAGCAGAGTTAAAGAGGAAGACCAACTTTCCTTACAGTGTGGAGTATGCCACATGCGTGGCATCTTTCCGGCGTGATTGTGCTGGGATACCTAGGGAGTAGAGGCTTCATAGTGCTCCTGTTCTGCAGCAGTGGGAGAGTTGAGAGACTAAAACCTATGTGCCGAGCTAGCCAGGAGTTGAACCTAGAATCTTCTGATCCGTAGTCAGATGCGTTATCCATTGCGCCACTAGCCCTTCAGACAATGCATGGAGAGCAGCAGAGTCTCTCTAAAAAGAGCGTCATCCAATAGATGTGAATGGATCGATGGCGTTGGCCAGAAGAGCCTCTGTTCACAAAAGCACGGCATGTCCTTCGAGCCGGAATTGAACCAGCGACCTAAGGATAACTGTTGTTAGGCACTTACAGTCCTCCGCTCTACCAACTGAGCTATCGAAGGGAATAACAGCATATTTTCTTTCCGTCAGCTGTGTGGATGCACGTAAGGAGGCTTCACATACGTATCCTTGGACACCTGCAGTTCTCTCCTGTACCACCGGGGTTGCTGCGACCACAACGCAGAGCTCTAACCACTACACGATCACGGCCGGTTGCTGCTATTTGTTGTTTGTGGCTTTCCACATTGATGTGATCCAAAACACCTTCATATCTAGTTTTCTCCAGTTTTAGCTTCTCTTCATTGGCTGCCTGTTAAATTCAGAATAGAATTTAAGATTCTTCTCCTCACATGTAAAGCTCTTAATGACCGAGCTGCATCATATCTTAAAGATCTCAATGTAAGATATTTTCCTAACAGAGCACTTTGCTCCCAAACTGCAGGTTTACTTGCTGTTCCAAGAGTTTATAAAAGTACAGTGGGAGGCAGAGCCTTCAGTTATCAGGCCCCTCTCTTGTGCAATAAGCTGCCCGTAAATGTCCGCGAAGCAGACACTTTGCTCCCAAACTGCAGGTTTACTTGCTGTTCCCAGAGTTTCTAAAAGTACAGTGGGAGGCAGAGCCTTCAGTTATCAGGCCCCTCTCTTGTGCAATAAACTGCCCGTAAATGTCCGGGAAGCAGGCACCCTTTCCACTTTTAAGATTAGGCTTAAAACTTTCCTTTTTGATAAAGCTCATAGTTAGGGATGGCTCAGGTGATCCTGAAACATCCCATAGTTAAGCTGCTATAGGCTTAGACTGCTGGGGGGCCTCATCTGTCACACCTTCCCTGACTTTGCTCTCTTTTCCCCCTGTTTAATATCTCAAATGATATTATGTACATGTGACGTTATTGTGGTTATTAACTTGTTTTTCCCTGTTCCAACAGGTATCCTTTGAATGGTGTTACCGTGTTCCCCTCCCCCTCTTTTCCGTCTTCTCAAACCCCAGCTGGTCGAGGCGGATGGCCACCCTTCCTGAGTCTGATTCTGCCAGAGGTTTTTTCCCGTTAAAAGGGAGTCGTTCCTTTCCACAGTCGCCACAGGCATGCTTAGGACGGGAGATTGGACTGAAGACAAGTTTTGGAGCAATCTGTTGGTTTCCTGAGCTAGGATATTGTTTTTGAATTGGCCCTTTATGAATGAATTGGATTATTTTGAAATGAATTCATTGGATTTCATTGGATTATGATAACAATGAATTGAATTCCAATTGGCTTGAATTGGACTATATTATTTAAGTGCCTTGACATGACAATTGTTGTCATTTGGCGCTATATAAATAAAAGTGAATTGAATTGAATTGAACTGAATATCCCAAGGATAGCATATCTAGCTCTGCTGCATGTGGCTGGCAGACATGGATTTTTGTGTTAGGAGCAAAATCATTGAAAGCAGAGGTAAAGAGGAAGACCAACTTTCCTTACGGTGTGGAGTATGCCACATGCGTGGCATCTTTCCGGCGTGATTGTGCTGGGATACCCAGGGAGTAGAGGCTTCATAGTGCTCCTGTTCTGCAGCAGTGGGAGAGTTGAGAGACTAAAACCTATGTGCCGAGCTAGCCAGGAGTTGAACCTAGAATCTTCTGATCCGTAGTCAGACGCGTTATCCATTGCGCCACTAGCCCTTCAGACAATGCATGGAGAGCAGCAGAGTCTCTCTAAAAAGAGCGTCATCCAATAGATGTGAAAGGATCGACGGCGTTGGCCAGAAGAGCCTCTGTTCACAAAAGCACGGCATGTCCTTCGAGCCGGAATTGAACCAGCGACCTAAGGATAACTGTTGTTAGGCACCTACAGTCCTCCGCTCTACCAACTGAGCTATCGAAGGGAATAACAGCATATTTTCTTTCCGTCAGCTGTGTGGATGCACGTAAGGAGGCTTCACATATGTATCCTTGGACACCTGCAGTTCTCTCCTGTACCACCGGGGTTGCTGCGACCACAACGCAGAGCACTAACCACTACACGATCACGGCCGGTTGCTGCTATTTGTTGTTTGTGGCTTTCCACATTGATGTGATCCAAAACACCTTCATATCTAGTTTTCTCCAGTTTTAGCTTCTCTTCATTGGCTGCCTGTTAAATTCAGAATAGAATTTAAGATTCTTCTCCTCACATGTAAAGCTCTTAATGACCGAGCTGCATCATATCTTAAAGATCTCAATGTAAGATATTTTCCTAACAGAGCACTTTGCTCCCAAACTGCAGGTTTACTTGCTGTTCCAAGAGTTTATAAAAGTACAGTGGGAGGCAGAGCCTTCAGTTATCAGGCCCCTCTCTTGTGCAATAAGCTGCCCGTAAATGTCCGCGAAGCAGACACTTTGCTCCCAAACTGCAGGTTTACTTGCTGTTCCCAGAGTTTCTAAAAGTACAGTGGGAGGCAGAGCCTTCAGTTATCAGGCCCCTCTCTTGTGCAATAAACTGCCCGTAAATGTCCGGGAAGCAGGCACCCTTTCCACTTTTAAGATTAGGCTTAAAACTTTCCTTTTTGATAAAGCTCATAGTTAGGGATGGCTCAGGTGATCCTGAAACATCCCATAGTTAAGCTGCTATAGGCTTAGACTGCTGGGGGGCCTCATCTGTCACACCTTCCCTGACTTTGCTCTCTTTTCCCCCTGTTTAATATCTCAAATGATATTATGTACATGTGACATTATTGTGGTTATTAACTTGTTTTTCCCTGTTCCAACAGGTATCCTTTGAATGGTGTTACCGTGTTCCCCCTCCCCCTCTTTTCCGTCTTCTCAAACCCCAGCTGGTCGAGGCGGATGGCCACCCTTCCTGAGTCTGATTCTGCCAGAGGTTTTTTCCCGTTAAAAGGGAGTCGTTCCTTTCCACAGTCGCCACAGGCATGCTTAGGACGGGAGATTGGACTGAAGACAAGTTTTGGAGCAATCTGTTGGTTTCCTGAGCTAGGATATTGTTTTTGAATTGGCCCTTTATGAATGAATTGGATTATTTTGAAATGAATTCATTGGATTATTTTGAAATGAATTCATTGGATTTCATTGGATTATGATAACAATGAATTGAATTCCAATTGGCTTGAATTGGACTATATTATTTAAGTGCCTTGACATGACAATTGTTGTCATTTGGCGCTATATAAATAAAAGTGAATTGAATTGAATTGAACTGAATATCCCAAGGATAGCATATCTAGCTCTGCTGCATGTGGCTGGCAGACATGGATTTTTGTGTTAGGAGCAAAATCATTGAAAGCAGAGTTAAAGAGGAAGACCAACTTTCCTTACAGTGTGGAGTATGCCACATGCGTGGCATCTTTCCGGCGTGATTGTGCTGGGATACCCAGGGAGTAGAGGCTTCATAGTGCTCCTGTTCTGCAGCAGTGGGAGAGTTGAGAGACTAAAACCTATGTGCCAAGCTAGCCAGGAGTTGAACCTAGAATCTTCTGATCCGTAGTCAGACGCTTTATCCATTGCGCCACTAGCCCTTCAGACAATGCATGGAGAGCAGCAGAGTTTCTCTAAAAAGAGCGTCATCCAATAGATGTGAAAGGATCGATGGCGTTGGCCAGAAGAGCCTCTGTTCACAAAAGCACGGCGTGTCCTTCGAGCCGGAATTGAACCAGCGACCTAAGGATAACTGTTGTTAGGCACCTACAGTCCTCCGCTCTACCAACTGAGCTATCGAAGGGAATAACAGCATATTTTCTTTCCGTCAGCTGTGTGGATGCACGTAAGGAGGCTTCACATATGTATCCTTGGACACCTGCAGTTCTCTCCTGTACCACCGGGGTTGCTGCGACCACAACGCAGAGCACTAACCACTACACGATCACGGCCGGTTGCTGCTATTTGTTGTTTGTGGCTTTCCACATTGATGTGATCCAAAACACCTTCATATCTAGTTTTCTCCAGTTTTAGCTTCTCTTCATTGGCTGCCTGTTAAATTCAGAATAGAATTTAAGATTCTTCTCCTCACATGTAAAGCTCTTAATGACCGAGCTGCATCATATCTTAAAGATCTCAATGTAAGATATTTTCCTAACAGAGCACTTTGCTCCCAAACTGCAGGTTTACTTGCTGTTCCAAGAGTTTATAAAAGTACAGTGGGAGGCAGAGCCTTCAGTTATCAGGCCCCTCTCTTGTGCAATAAGCTGCCCGTAAATGTCCGCGAAGCAGACACTTTGCTCCCAAACTGCAGGTTTACTTGCTGTTCCCAGAGTTTCTAAAATTACAGTGGGAGGCAGAGCCTTCAGTTATCAGGCCCCTCTCTTGTGCAATAAACTGCCCGTAAATGTCCGCGAAGCAGACACTTTGCTCCCAAACTGCAGGTTTACTTGCTGTTCCCAGAGTTTCTAAAAGTACAGTGGGAGGCAGAGCCTTCAGTTATCAGGCCCCTCTCTTGTGCAATAAACTGCCCGTAAATGTCCGGGAAGCAGGCACCCTTTCCACTTTTAAGATTAGGCTTAAAACTTTCCTTTTTGATAAAGCTCATAGTTAGGGATGGCTCAGGTGATCCTGAAACATCCCATAGTTAAGCTGCTATAGGCTTAGACTGCTGGGGGGCCTCATCTGTCACACCTTCCCTGACTTTGCTCTCTTTTCCCCCTGTTTAATATCTCAAATGATATTATGTACATGTGACGTTATTGTGGTTATTAACTTGTTTTTCCCTGTTCCAACAGGTATCCTTTGAATGGTGTTACCGTGTTCCCCTCCCCCTCTTTTCCGTCTTCTCAAACCCCAGCTGGTCGAGGCGGATGGCCACCCTTCCTGAGTCTGATTCTGCCAGAGGTTTTTTCCCGTTAAAAGGGAGTCGTTCCTTTCCACAGTCGCCACAGGCATGCTTAGGACGGGAGATTGGACTGAAGACAAGTTTTGGAGCAATCTGTTGGTTTCCTGAGCTAGGATATTGTTTTTGAATTGGCCCTTTATGAATGAATTGGATTATTTTGAAATGAATTCATTGGATTTCATTGGATTATGATAACAATGAATTGAATTCCAATTGGCTTGAATTGGACTATATTATTTAAGTGCCTTGACATGACAATTGTTGTCATTTGGCGCTATATAAATAAAAGTGAATTGAATTGAATTGAACTGAATATCCCAAGGATAGCATATCTAGCTCTGCTGCATGTGGCTGGCAGACATGGATTTTTGTGTTAGGAGCAAAATCATTGAAAGCAGAGGTAAAGAGGAAGACCAACTTTCCTTACGGTGTGGAGTCTGCCACATGCGTGGCATCTTTCCGGCGTGATTGTGCTGGGATACCCAGGGAGTAGAGGCTTCATAGTGCTCCTGTTCTGCAGCAGTGGGAGAGTTGAGAGACTAAAACCTATGTGCCGAGCTAGCCAGGAGTTGAACCTAGAATCTTCTGATCCGTAGTCAGACGCGTTATCCATTGCGCCACTAGCCCTTCAGACAATGCATGGAGAGCAGCAGAGTCTCTCTAAAAAGAGCGTCATCCAATAGATGTGAAAGGATCGACGGCGTTGGCCAGAAGAGCCTCTGTTCACAAAAGCACGGCATGTCCTTCGAGCCGGAATTGAACCAGCGACCTAAGGATAACTGTTGTTAGGCACCTACAGTCCTCCGCTCTACCAACTGAGCTATCGAAGGGAATAACAGCATATTTTCTTTCCGTCAGCTGTGTGGATGCACGTAAGGAGGCTTCACATATGTATCCTTGGACACCTGCAGTTCTCTCCTGTACCACCGGGGTTGCTGCGACCACAACGCAGAGCACTAACCACTACACGATCACGGCCGGTTGCTGCTATTTGTTGTTTGTGGCTTTCCACATTGATGTGATCCAAAACACCTTCATATCTAGTTTTCTCCAGTTTTAGCTTCTCTTCATTGGCTGCCTGTTAAATTCAGAATAGAATTTAAGATTCTTCTCCTCACATGTAAAGCTCTTAATGACCGAGCTGCATCATATCTTAAAGATCTCAATGTAAGATATTTTCCTAACAGAGCACTTTGCTCCCAAACTGCAGGTTTACTTGCTGTTCCAAGAGTTTATAAAAGTACAGTGGGAGGCAGAGCCTTCAGTTATCAGGCCCATCTCTTGTGCAATAAGCTGCCCGTAAATGTCCGCGAAGCAGACACTTTGCTCCCAAACTGCAGGTTTACTTGCTGTTCCCAGAGTTTCTAAAATTACAGTGGGAGGCAGAGCCTTCAGTTATCAGGCCCCTCTCTTGTGCAATAAACTGCCCGTAAATGTCCGGGAAGCAGGCACCCTTTCCACTTTTAAGATTAGGCTTAAAACTTTCCTTTTTGATAAAGCTCATAGTTAGGGATGGCTCAGGTGATCCTGAAACATCCCATAGTTAAGCTGCTATAGGCTTAGACTGCTGGGGGGGCTCATCTGTCACACCTTCCCTGACTTTGCTCTCTTTTCCCCCTGTTTAATATCTCAAATGATATTATGTACATGTGACATTATTGTGGTTATTAACTTGTTTTTCCCTGTTCCAACAGGTATCCTTTGAATGGTGTTACCGTGTTCCCCCTCCCCCTCTTTTCCGTCTTCTCAAACCCCAGCTGGTCGAGGCGGATGGCCACCCTTCCTGAGTCTGATTCTGCCAGAGGTTTTTTCCCGTTAAAAGGGAGTCTTTCCTTTCCACAGTCGCCACATGCATGCTTAGGACGGGAGATTGGACTGAAGACAAGTTTTGGAGCAATCTGTTGGTTTCCTGAGCTAGGATATTGTTTTTGAATTGGCCCTTTATGAATGAATTGGATTATTTTGAAATGAATTCATTGGATTTCATTGGATTATGATAACAATGAATTGAATTCCAATTGGCTTGAATTGGACTATATTATTTAAGTGCCTTGACATGACAATTGTTGTCATTTGGCGCTATATAAATAAAAGTGAATTGAATTGAATTGAACTGAATATCCCAAGGATAGCATATCTAGCTCTGCTGCATGTGGCTGGCAGACATGGATTTTTGTGTTAGGAGCAAAATCATTGAAAGCAGAGTTAAAGAGGAAGACCAACTTTCCTTACAGTGTGGAGTATGCCACATGCGTGGCATCTTTCCGGCGTGATTGTGCTGGGATACCCAGGGAGTAGAGGCTTCATAGTGCTCCTGTTCTGCAGCAGTGGGAGAGTTGAGAGACTAAAACCTATGTGCCGAGCTAGCCAGGAGTTGAACCTAGAATCTTCTGATCCGTAGTCAGACGCGTTATCCATTGCGCCACTAGCCCTTCAGACAATGCATGGAGAGCAGCAGAGTCTCTCTAAAAAGAGCGTCATCCAATAGATGTGAAAGGATCGACGGCGTTGGCCAGAAGAGCCTCTGTTCACAAAAGCACGGCATGTCCTTCGAGCCGGAATTGAACCAGCGACCTAAGGATAACTGTTGTTAGGCACCTACAGTCCTCCGCTCTACCAACTGAGCTATCGAAGGGAATAACAGCATATTTTCTTTCCGTCAGCTGTGTGGATGCACGTAAGGAGGCTTCACATATGTATCCTTGGACACCTGCAGTTCTCTCCTGTACCACCGGGGTTGCTGCGACCACAACGCAGAGCACTAACCACTACACGATCACGGCCGGTTGCTGCTATTTGTTGTTTGTGGCTTTCCACATTGATGTGATCCAAAACACCTTCATATCTAGTTTTCTCCAGTTTTAGCTTCTCTTCATTGGCTGCCTGTTAAATTCAGAATAGAATTTAAGATTCTTCTCCTCACATGTAAAGCTCTTAATGACCGAGCTGCATCATATCTTAAAGATCTCAATGTAAGATATTTTCCTAACAGAGCACTTTGCTCCCAAACTGCAGGTTTACTTGCTGTTCCAAGAGTTTATAAAAGTACAGTGGGAGGCAGAGCCTTCAGTTATCAGGCCCATCTCTTGTGCAATAAGCTGCCCGTAAATGTCCGCGAAGCAGACACTTTGCTCCCAAACTGCAGGTTTACTTGCTGTTCCCAGAGTTTCTAAAATTACAGTGGGAGGCAGAGCCTTCAGTTATCAGGCCCCTCTCTTGTGCAATAAACTGCCCGTAAATGTCCGGGAAGCAGGCACCCTTTCCACTTTTAAGATTAGGCTTAAAACTTTCCTTTTTGATAAAGCTCATAGTTAGGGATGGCTCAGGTGATCCTGAAACATCCCATAGTTAAGCTGCTATAGGCTTAGACTGCTGGGGGGGCTCATCTGTCACACCTTCCCTGACTTTGCTCTCTTTTCCCCCTGTTTAATATCTCAAATGATATTATGTACATGTGACATTATTGTGGTTATTAACTTGTTTTTCCCTGTTCCAACAGGTATCCTTTGAATGGTGTTACCGTGTTCCCCCTCCCCCTCTTTTCCGTCTTCTCAAACCCCAGCTGGTCGAGGCGGATGGCCACCCTTCCTGAGTCTGATTCTGCCAGAGGTTTTTTCCCGTTAAAAGGGAGTCTTTCCTTTCCACAGTCGCCACATGCATGCTTAGGACGGGAGATTGGACTGAAGACAAGTTTTGGAGCAATCTGTTGGTTTCCTGAGCTAGGATATTGTTTTTGAATTGGCCCTTTATGAATGAATTGGATTATTTTGAAATGAATTCATTGGATTTCATTGGATTATGATAACAATGAATTGAATTCCAATTGGCTTGAATTGGACTATATTATTTAAGTGCCTTGACATGACAATTGTTGTCATTTGGCGCTATATAAATAAAAGTGAATTGAATTGAATTGAACTGAATATCCCAAGGATAGCATATCTAGCTCTGCTGCATGTGGCTGGCAGACATGGATTTTTGTGTTAGGAGCAAAATCATTGAAAGCAGAGTTAAAGAGGAAGACCAACTTTCCTTACAGTGTGGAGTATGCCACATGCGTGGCATCTTTCCGGCGTGATTGTGCTGGGATACCCCGGGAGTAGAGGCTTCATAGTGCTCCTGTTCTGCAGCAGTGGGAGAGTTGAGAGACTAAAACCTATGTGCCGAGCTAGCCAGGAGTTGAACCTAGAATCTTCTGATCCGTAGTCAGACGCGTTATCCATTGCGCCACTAGCCCTTCAGACAATGCATGGAGAGCAGCAGAGTCTCTCTAAAAAGAGCGTCATCCAATAGATGTGAAAGGATCGACGGCGTTGGCCAGAAGAGCCTCTGTTCACAAAAGCACGGCATGTCCTTCGAGCCGGAATTGAACCAGCGACCTAAGGATAACTGTTGTTAGGCACCTACAGTCCTCCGCTCTACCAACTGAGCTATCGAAGGGAATAACAGCATATTTTCTTTCCGTCAGCTGTGTGGATGCACGTAAGGAGGCTTCACATATGTATCCTTGGACACCTGCAGTTCTCTCCTGTACCACCGGGGTTGCTGCGACCACAACGCAGAGCACTAACCACTACACGATCACGGCCGGTTGCTGCTATTTGTTGTTTGTGGCTTTCCACATTGATGTGATCCAAAACACCTTCATATCTAGTTTTCTCCAGTTTTAGCTTCTCTTCATTGGCTGCCTGTTAAATTCAGAATAGAATTTAAGATTCTTCTCCTCACATGTAAAGCTCTTAATGACCGAGCTGCATCATATCTTAAAGATCTCAATGTAAGATATTTTCCTAACAGAGCACTTTGCTCCCAAACTGCAGGTTTACTTGCTGTTCCAAGAGTTTATAAAAGTACAGTGGGAGGCAGAGCCTTCAGTTATCAGGCCCCTCTCTTGTGCAATAAGCTGCCCGTAAATGTCCGCGAAGCAGACACTTTGCTCCCAAACTGCAGGTTTACTTGCTGTTCCCAGAGTTTCTAAAAGTACAGTGGGAGGCAGAGCCTTCAGTTATCAGGCCCCTCTCTTGTGCAATAAACTGCCCGTAAATGTCCGGGAAGCAGGCACCCTTTCCACTTTTAAGATTAGGCTTAAAACTTTCCTTTTTGATAAAGCTCATAGTTAGGGATGGCTCAGGTGATCCTGAAACATCCCATAGTAAAGCTGCTATAGGCTTAGACTGCTGGGGGGCCTCATCTGTCACACCTTCCCTGACTTTGCTCTCTTTTCCCCCTGTTTAATATCTCAAATGATATTATGTACATGTGACATTATTGTGGTTATTAACTTGTTTTTCCCTGTTCCAACAGGTATCCTTTGAATGGTGTTACCGTGTTCCCCCTCCCCCTCTTTTCCGTCTTCTCAAACCCCAGCTGGTCGAGGCGGATGGCCACCCTTCCTGAGTCTGATTCTGCCAGAGGTTTTTTCCCGTTAAAAGGGAGTCTTTCCTTTCCACAGTCGCCACATGCATGCTTAGGACGGGAGATTGGACTGAAGACAAGTTTTGGAGCAATCTGTTGGTTTCCTGAGCTAGGATATTGTTTTTGAATTGGCCCTTTATGAATGAATTGGATTATTTTGAAATGAATTCATTGGATTTCATTGGATTATGATAACAATGAATTGAATTCCAATTGGCTTGAATTGGACTATATTATTTAAGTGCCTTGACATGACAATTGTTGTCATTTGGCGCTATATAAATAAAAGTGAATTGAATTGAATTGAACTGAATATCCCAAGGATAGCATATCTAGCTCTGCTGCATGTGGCTGGCAGACATGGATTTTTGTGTTAGGAGCAAAATCATTGAAAGCAGAGTTAAAGAGGAAGACCAACTTTCCTTACAGTGTGGAGTATGCCACCTGCGTGGCATCTTTCCGGCGTGATTGTGCTGGGATACCCAGGGAGTAGAGGCTTCATAGTGCTCCTGTTCTGCAGCAGTGGGAGAGTTGATAGACTAAAACCTATGTGCCGAGCTAGCCAGGAGTTGAACCTAGAATCTTCTGATCCGTAGTCAGACGCGTTATCCATTGCGCCACTAGCCCTTCAGACAATGCATGGAGAGCAGCAGAGTCTCTCTAAAAAGAGCGTCATCCAATAGATGTGAAAGGATCGACGGCGTTGGCCAGAAGAGCCTCTGTTCACAAAAGCACGGCATGTCCTTCGAGCCGGAATTGAACCAGCGACCTAAGGATAACTGTTGTTAGGCACCTACAGTCCTCCGCTCTACCAACTGAGCTATCGAAGGGAATAACAGCATATTTTCTTTCCGTCAGCTGTGTGGATGCACGTAAGGAGGCTTCACATATGTATCCTTGGACACCTGCAGTTCTCTCCTGTACCACCGGGGTTGCTGCGACCACAACGCAGAGCTCTAACCACTACACGATCACGGCCGGTTGCTGCTATTTGTTGTTTGTGGCTTTCCACATTGATGTGATCCAAAACACCTTCATATCTAGTTTTCTCCAGTTTTAGCTTCTCTTCATTGGCTGCCTGTTAAATTCAGAATAGAATTTAAGATTCTTCTCCTCACATGTAAAGCTCTTAATGACCGAGCTGCATCATATCTTAAAGATCTCAATGTAAGATATTTTCCTAACAGAGCACTTTGCTCCCAAACTGCAGGTTTACTTGCTGTTCCAAGAGTTTATAAAAGTACAGTGGGAGGCAGAGCCTTCAGTTATCAGGCCCCTCTCTTGTGCAATAAGCTGCCCGTAAATGTCCGCGAAGCAGACACTTTGCTCCCAAACTGCAGGTTTACTTGCTGTTCCCAGAGTTTCTAAAAGTACAGTGGGAGGCAGAGCCTTCAGTTATCAGGCCCCTCTCTTGTGCAATAAACTGCCCGTAAATGTCCGGGAAGCAGGCACCCTTTCCACTTTTAAGATTAGGCTTAAAACTTTCCTTTTTGATAAAGCTCATAGTTAGGGATGGCTCAGGTGATCCTGAAACATCCCATAGTTAAGCTGCTATAGGCTTAGACTGCTGGGGGGGCTCATCTGTCACACCTTCCCTGACTTTGCTCTCTTTTCCCCCTGTTTAATATCTCAAATGATATTATGTACATGTGACATTATTGTGGTTATTAACTTGTTTTTCCCTGTTCCAACAGGTATCCTTTGAATGGTGTTACCGTGTTCCCCCTCCCCCTCTTTTCCGTCTTCTCAAACCCCAGCTGGTCGAGGCGGATGGCCACCCTTCCTGAGTCTGATTCTGCCAGAGGTTTTTTCCCGTTAAAAGGGAGTCTTTCCTTTCCACAGTCGCCACATGCATGCTTAGGACGGGAGATTGGACTGAAGACAAGTTTTGGAGCAATCTGTTGGTTTCCTGAGCTAGGATATTGTTTTTGAATTGGCCCTTTATGAATGAATTGGATTATTTTGAAATGAATTCATTGGATTTCATTGGATTATGATAACAATGAATTGAATTCCAATTGGCTTGAATTGGACTATATTATTTAAGTGCCTTGACATGACAATTGTTGTCATTTGGCGCTATATAAATAAAAGTGAATTGAATTGAATTGAACTGAATATCCCAAGGATAGCATATCTAGCTCTGCTGCATGTGGCTGGCAGACATGGATTTTTGTGTTAGGAGCAAAATCATTGAAAGCAGAGTTAAAGAGGAAGACCAACTTTCCTTACAGTGTGGAGTATGCCACATGCGTGGCATCTTTCCGGCGTGATTGTGCTGGGATACCCAGGGAGTAGAGGCTTCATAGTGCTCCTGTTCTGCAGCAGTGGGAGAGTTGAGAGACTAAAACCTATGTGCCGAGCTAGCCAGGAGTTGAACCTAGAATCTTCTGATCCGTAGTCAGACGCGTTATCCATTGCGCCACTAGCCCTTCAGACAATGCATGGAGAGCAGCAGAGTCTCTCTAAAAAGAGCGTCATCCAATAGATGTGAAAGGATCGACGGCGTTGGCCAGAAGAGCCTCTGTTCACAAAAGCACGGCATGTCCTTCGAGCCGGAATTGAACCAGCGACCTAAGGATAACTGTTGTTAGGCACCTACAGTCCTCCGCTCTACCAACTGAGCTATCGAAGGGAATAACAGCATATTTTCTTTCCGTCAGCTGTGTGGATGCACGTAAGGAGGCTTCACATATGTATCCTTGGACACCTGCAGTTCTCTCCTGTACCACCGGGGTTGCTGCGACCACAACGCAGAGCACTAACCACTACACGATCACGGCCGGTTGCTGCTATTTGTTGTTTGTGGCTTTCCACATTGATGTGATCCAAAACACCTTCATATCTAGTTTTCTCCAGTTTTAGCTTCTCTTCATTGGCTGCCTGTTAAATTCAGAATAGAATTTAAGATTCTTCTCCTCACATGTAAAGCTCTTAATGACCGAGCTGCATCATATCTTAAAGATCTCAATGTAAGATATTTTCCTAACAGAGCACTTTGCTCCCAAACTGCAGGTTTACTTGCTGTTCCAAGAGTTTATAAAAGTACAGTGGGAGGCAGAGCCTTCAGTTATCAGGCCCCTCTCTTGTGCAATAAGCTGCCCGTAAATGTCCGCGAAGCAGACACTTTGCTCCCAAACTGCAGGTTTACTTGCTGTTCCCAGAGTTTCTAAAAGTACAGTGGGAGGCAGAGCCTTCAGTTATCAGGCCCCTCTCTTGTGCAATAAACTGCCCGTAAATGTCCGGGAAGCAGGCACCCTTTCCACTTTTAAGATTAGGCTTAAAACTTTCCTTTTTGATAAAGCTCATAGTTAGGGATGGCTCAGGTGATCCTGAAACATCCCATAGTAAAGCTGCTATAGGCTTAGACTGCTGGGGGGCCTCATCTGTCACACCTTCCCTGACTTTGCTCTCTTTTCCCCCTGTTTAATATCTCAAATGATATTATGTACATGTGACATTATTGTGGTTATTAACTTGTTTTTCCCTGTTCCAACAGGTATCCTTTGAATGGTGTTACCGTGTTCCCCCTCCCCCTCTTTTCCGTCTTCTCAAACCCCAGCTGGTCGAGGCGGATGGCCACCCTTCCTGAGTCTGATTCTGCCAGAGGTTTTTTCCCGTTAAAAGGGAGTCTTTCCTTTCCACAGTCGCCACATGCATGCTTAGGACGGGAGATTGGACTGAAGACAAGTTTTGGAGCAATCTGTTGGTTTCCTGAGCTAGGATATTGTTTTTGAATTGGCCCTTTATGAATGAATTGGATTATTTTGAAATGAATTCATTGGATTTCATTGGATTATGATAACAATGAATTGAATTCCAATTGGCTTGAATTGGACTATATTATTTAAGTGCCTTGACATGACAATTGTTGTCATTTGGCGCTATATAAATAAAAGTGAATTGAATTGAATTGAACTGAATATCCCAAGGATAGCATATCTAGCTCTGCTGCATGTGGCTGGCAGACATGGATTTTTGTGTTAGGAGCAAAATCATTGAAAGCAGAGTTAAAGAGGAAGACCAACTTTCCTTACAGTGTGGAGTATGCCACATGCGTGGCATCTTTCCGGCGTGATTGTGCTGGGATACCCAGGGAGTAGAGGCTTCATAGTGCTCCTGTTCTGCAGCAGTGGGAGAGTTGAGAGACTAAAACCTATGTGCCGAGCTAGCCAGGAGTTGAACCTAGAATCTTCTGATCCGTAGTCAGACGCGTTATCCATTGCGCCACTAGCCCTTCAGACAATGCATGGAGAGCAGCAGAGTCTCTCTAAAAAGAGCGTCATCCAATAGATGTGAAAGGATCGACGGCGTTGGCCAGAAGAGCCTCTGTTCACAAAAGCACGGCATGTCCTTCGAGCCGGAATTGAACCAGCGACCTAAGGATAACTGTTGTTAGGCACCTACAGTCCTCCGCTCTACCAACTGAGCTATCGAAGGGAATAACAGCATATTTTCTTTCCGTCAGCTGTGTGGATGCACGTAAGGAGGCTTCACATATGTATCCTTGGACACCTGCAGTTCTCTCCTGTACCACCGGGGTTGCTGCGACCACAACGCAGAGCTCTAACCACTACACGATCACGGCCGGTTGCTGCTATTTGTTGTTTGTGGCTTTCCACATTGATGTGATCCAAAACACCTTCATATCTAGTTTTCTCCAGTTTTAGCTTCTCTTCATTGGCTGCCTGTTAAATTCAGAATAGAATTTAAGATTCTTCTCCTCACATGTAAAGCTCTTAATGACCGAGCTGCATCATATCTTAAAGATCTCAATGTAAGATATTTTCCTAACAGAGCACTTTGCTCCCAAACTGCAGGTTTACTTGCTGTTCCAAGAGTTTATAAAAGTACAGTGGGAGGCAGAGCCTTCAGTTATCAGGCCCCTCTCTTGTGCAATAAGCTGCCCGTAAATGTCCGCGAAGCAGACACTTTGCTCCCAAACTGCAGGTTTACTTGCTGTTCCCAGAGTTTCTAAAAGTACAGTGGGAGGCAGAGCCTTCAGTTATCAGGCCCCTCTCTTGTGCAATAAACTGCCCGTAAATGTCCGGGAAGCAGGCACCCTTTCCACTTTTAAGATTAGGCTTAAAACTTTCCTTTTTGATAAAGCTCATAGTTAGGGATGGCTCAGGTGATCCTGAAACATCCCATAGTTAAGCTGCTATAGGCTTAGACTGCTGGGGGGCCTCATCTGTCACACCTTCCCTGACTTTGCTCTCTTTTCCCCCTGTTTAATATCTCAAATGATATTATGTACATGTGACATTATTGTGGTTATTAACTTGTTTTTCCCTGTTCCAACAGGTATCCTTTGAATGGTGTTACCGTGTTCCCCCTCCCCCTCTTTTCCGTCTTCTCAAACCCCAGCTGGTCGAGGCGGATGGCCACCCTTCCTGAGTCTGATTCTGCCAGAGGTTTTTTCCCGTTAAAAGGGAGTCGTTCCTTTCCACAGTCGCCACAGGCATGCTTAGGACGGGAGATTGGACTGAAGACAAGTTTTGGAGCAATCTGTTGGTTTCCTGAGCTAGGATATTGTTTTTGAATTGGCCCTTTATGAATGAATTGGATTATTTTGAAATGAATTCATTGGATTATTTTGAAATGAATTCATTGGATTTCATTGGATTATGATAACAATGAATTGAATTCCAATTGGCTTGAATTGGACTATATTATTTAAGTGCCTTGACATGACAATTGTTGTCATTTGGCGCTATATAAATAAAAGTGAATTGAATTGAATTGAACTGAATATCCCAAGGATAGCATATCTAGCTCTGCTGCATGTGGCTGGCAGACATGGATTTTTGTGTTAGGAGCAAAATCATTGAAAGCAGAGTTAAAGAGGAAGACCAACTTTCCTTACAGTGTGGAGTATGCCACATGCGTGGCATCTTTCCGGCGTGATTGTGCTGGGATACCCCGGGAGTAGAGGCTTCATAGTGCTCCTGTTCTGCAGCAGTGGGAGAGTTGAGAGACTAAAACCTATGTGCCGAGCTAGCCAGGAGTTGAACCTAGAATCTTCTGATCCGTAGTCAGACGCGTTATCCATTGCGCCACTAGCCCTTCAGACAATGCATGGAGAGCAGCAGAGTCTCTCTAAAAAGAGCGTCATCCAATAGATGTGAAAGGATCGACGGCGTTGGCCAGAAGAGCCTCTGTTCACAAAAGCACGGCATGTCCTTCGAGCCGGAATTGAACCAGCGACCTAAGGATAACTGTTGTTAGGCACCTACAGTCCTCCGCTCTACCAACTGAGCTATCGAAGGGAATAACAGCATATTTTCTTTCCGTCAGCTGTGTGGATGCACGTAAGGAGGCTTCACATATGTATCCTTGGACACCTGCAGTTCTCTCCTGTACCACCGGGGTTGCTGCGACCACAACGCAGAGCACTAACCACTACACGATCACGGCCGGTTGCTGCTATTTGTTGTTTGTGGCTTTCCACATTGATGTGATCCAAAACACCTTCATATCTAGTTTTCTCCAGTTTTAGCTTCTCTTCATTGGCTGCCTGTTAAATTCAGAATAGAATTTAAGATTCTTCTCCTCACATGTAAAGCTCTTAATGACCGAGCTGCATCATATCTTAAAGATCTCAATGTAAGATATTTTCCTAACAGAGCACTTTGCTCCCAAACTGCAGGTTTACTTGCTGTTCCAAGAGTTTATAAAAGTACAGTGGGAGGCAGAGCCTTCAGTTATCAGGCCCCTCTCTTGTGCAATAAGCTGCCCGTAAATGTCCGCGAAGCAGACACTTTGCTCCCAAACTGCAGGTTTACTTGCTGTTCCCAGAGTTTCTAAAAGTACAGTGGGAGACAGAGCCTTCAGTTATCAGGCCCCTCTCTTGTGCAATAAACTGCCCGTAAATGTCCGGGAAGCAGGCACCCTTTCCACTTTTAAGATTAGGCTTAAAACTTTCCTTTTTGATAAAGCTCATAGTTAGGGATGGCTCAGGTGATCCTGAAACATCCCATAGTAAAGCTGCTATAGGCTTAGACTGCTGGGGGGCCTCATCTGTCACACCTTCCCTGACTTTGCTCTCTTTTCCCCCTGTTTAATATCTCAAATGATATTATGTACATGTGACATTATTGTGGTTATTAACTTGTTTTTCCCTGTTCCAACAGGTATCCTTTGAATGGTGTTACCGTGTTCCCCCTCCCCCTCTTTTCCGTCTTCTCAAACCCCAGCTGGTCGAGGCGGATGGCCACCCTTCCTGAGTCTGATTCTGCCAGAGGTTTTTTCCCGTTAAAAGGGAGTCTTTCCTTTCCACAGTCGCCACATGCATGCTTAGGACGGGAGATTGGACTGAAGACAAGTTTTGGAGCAATCTGTTGGTTTCCTGAGCTAGGATATTGTTTTTGAATTGGCCCTTTATGAATGAATTGGATTATTTTGAAATGAATTCATTGGATTTCATTGGATTATGATAACAATGAATTGAATTCCAATTGGCTTGAATTGGACTATATTATTTAAGTGCCTTGACATGACAATTGTTGTCATTTGGCGCTATATAAATAAAAGTGAATTGAATTGAATTGAACTGAATATCCCAAGGATAGCATATCTAGCTCTGCTGCATGTGGCTGGCAGACATGGATTTTTGTGTTAGGAGCAAAATCATTGAAAGCAGAGTTAAAGAGGAAGACCAACTTTCCTTACAGTGTGGAGTATGCCACATGCGTGGCATCTTTCCGGCGTGATTGTGCTGGGATACCCAGGGAGTAGAGGCTTCATAGTGCTCCTGTTCTGCAGCAGTGGGAGAGTTGAGAGACTAAAACCTATGTGCCGAGCTAGCCAGGAGTTGAACCTAGAATCTTCTGATCCGTAGTCAGACGCGTTATCCATTGCGCCACTAGCCCTTCAGACAATGCATGGAGAGCAGCAGAGTCTCTCTAAAAAGAGCGTCATCCAATAGATGTGAAAGGATCGACGGCGTTGGCCAGAAGAGCCTCTGTTCACAAAAGCACGGCATGTCCTTCGAGCCGGAATTGAACCAGCGACCTAAGGATAACTGTTGTTAGGCACCTACAGTCCTCCGCTCTACCAACTGAGCTATCGAAGGGAATAACAGCATATTTTCTTTCCGTCAGCTGTGTGGATGCACGTAAGGAGGCTTCACATATGTATCCTTGGACACCTGCAGTTCTCTCCTGTACCACCGGGGTTGCTGCGACCACAACGCAGAGCTCTAACCACTACACGATCACGGCCGGTTGCTGCTATTTGTTGTTTGTGGCTTTCCACATTGATGTGATCCAAAACACCTTCATATCTAGTTTTCTCCAGTTTTAGCTTCTCTTCATTGGCTGCCTGTTAAATTCAGAATAGAATTTAAGATTCTTCTCCTCACATGTAAAGCTCTTAATGACCGAGCTGCATCATATCTTAAAGATCTCAATGTAAGATATTTTCCTAACAGAGCACTTTGCTCCCAAACTGCAGGTTTACTTGCTGTTCCAAGAGTTTATAAAAGTACAGTGGGAGGCAGAGCCTTCAGTTATCAGGCCCCTCTCTTGTGCAATAAGCTGCCCGTAAATGTCCGCGAAGCAGACACTTTGCTCCCAAACTGCAGGTTTACTTGCTGTTCCCAGAGTTTCTAAAAGTACAGTGGGAGGCAGAGCCTTCAGTTATCAGGCCCCTCTCTTGTGCAATAAACTGCCCGTAAATGTCCGGGAAGCAGGCACCCTTTCCACTTTTAAGATTAGGCTTAAAACTTTCCTTTTTGATAAAGCTCATAGTTAGGGATGGCTCAGGTGATCCTGAAACATCCCATAGTTAAGCTGCTATAGGCTTAGACTGCTGGGGGGCCTCATCTGTCACACCTTCCCTGACTTTGCTCTCTTTTCCCCCTGTTTAATATCTCAAATGATATTATGTACATGTGACGTTATTGTGGTTATTAACTTGTTTTTCCCTGTTCCAACAGGTATCCTTTGAATGGTGTTACCGTGTTCCCCTCCCCCTCTTTTCCGTCTTCTCAAACCCCAGCTGGTCGAGGCGGATGGCCACCCTTCCTGAGTCTGATTCTGCCAGAGGTTTTTTCCCGTTAAAAGGGAGTCTTTCCTTTCCACAGTCGCCACATGCATGCTTAGGACGGGAGATTGGACTGAAGACAAGTTTTGGAGCAATCTGTTGGTTTCCTGAGCTAGGATATTGTTTTTGAATTGGCCCTTTATGAATGAATTGGATTATTTTGAAATGAATTCATTGGATTTCATTGGATTATGATAACAATGAATTGAATTCCAATTGGCTTGAATTGGACTATATTATTTAAGTGCCTTGACATGACAATTGTTGTCATTTGGCGCTATATAAATAAAAGTGAATTGAATTGAATTGAACTGAATATCCCAAGGATAGCATATCTAGCTCTGCTGCATGTGGCTGGCAGACATGGATTTTTGTGTTAGGAGCAAAATCATTGAAAGCAGAGTTAAAGAGGAAGACCAACTTTCCTTACAGTGTGGAGTATGCCACATGCGTGGCATCTTTCCGGCGTGATTGTGCTGGGATACCCAGGGAGTAGAGGCTTCATAGTGCTCCTGTTCTGCAGCAGTGGGAGAGTTGAGAGACTAAAACCTATGTGCCGAGCTAGCCAGGAGTTGAACCTAGAATCTTCTGATCCGTAGTCAGACGCGTTATCCATTGCGCCACTAGCCCTTCAGACAATGCATGGAGAGCAGCAGAGTCTCTCTAAAAAGAGCGTCATCCAATAGATGTGAAAGGATCGACGGCGTTGGCCAGAAGAGCCTCTGTTCACAAAAGCACGGCATGTCCTTCGAGCCGGAATTGAACCAGCGACCTAAGGATAACTGTTGTTAGGCACCTACAGTCCTCCGCTCTACCAACTGAGCTATCGAAGGGAATAACAGCATATTTTCTTTCCGTCAGCTGTGTGGATGCACGTAAGGAGGCTTCACATATGTATCCTTGGACACCTGCAGTTCTCTCCTGTACCACCGGGGTTGCTGCGACCACAACGCAGAGCACTAACCACTACACGATCACGGCCGGTTGCTGCTATTTGTTGTTTGTGGCTTTCCACATTGATGTGATCCAAAACACCTTCATATCTAGTTTTCTCCAGTTTTAGCTTCTCTTCATTGGCTGCCTGTTAAATTCAGAATAGAATTTAAGATTCTTCTCCTCACATGTAAAGCTCTTAATGACCGAGCTGCATCATATCTTAAAGATCTCAATGTAAGATATTTTCCTAACAGAGCACTTTGCTCCCAAACTGCAGGTTTACTTGCTGTTCCAAGAGTTTATAAAAGTACAGTGGGAGGCAGAGCCTTCAGTTATCAGGCCCCTCTCTTGTGCAATAAGCTGCCCGTAAATGTCCGCGAAGCAGACACTTTGCTCCCAAACTGCAGGTTTACTTGCTGTTCCCAGAGTTTCTAAAAGTACAGTGGGAGGCAGAGCCTTCAGTTATCAGGCCCCTCTCTTGTGCAATAAACTGCCCGTAAATGTCCGGGAAGCAGGCACCCTTTCCACTTTTAAGATTAGGCTTAAAACTTTCCTTTTTGATAAAGCTCATAGTTAGGGATGGCTCAGGTGATCCTGAAACATCCCATAGTTAAGCTGCTATAGGCTTAGACTGCTGGGGGGCCTCATCTGTCACACCTTCCCTGACTTTGCTCTCTTTTCCCCCTGTTTAATATCTCAAATGATATTATGTACATGTGACATTATTGTGGTTATTAACTTGTTTTTCCCTGTTCCAACAGGTATCCTTTGAATGGTGTTACCGTGTTCCCCCTCCCCCTCTTTTCCGTCTTCTCAAACCCCAGCTGGTCGAGGCGGATGGCCACCCTTCCTGAGTCTGATTCTGCCAGAGGTTTTTTCCCGTTAAAAGGGAGTCGTTCCTTTCCACAGTCGCCACAGGCATGCTTAGGACGGGAGATTGGACTGAAGACAAGTTTTGGAGCAATCTGTTGGTTTCCTGAGCTAGGATATTGTTTTTGAATTGGCCCTTTATGAATGAATTGGATTATTTTGAAATGAATTCATTGGATTATTTTGAAATGAATTCATTGGATTTCATTGGATTATGATAACAATTAATTGAATTCCAATTGGCTTGAATTGGACTATATTATTTAAGTGCCTTGACATGACAATTGTTGTCATTTGGCGCTATATAAATAAAAGTGAATTGAATTGAATTGAACTGAATATCCCAAGGATAGCATATCTAGCTCTGCTGCATGTGGCTGGCAGACATGGATTTTTGTGTTAGGAGCAAAATCATTGAAAGCAGAGTTAAAGAGGAAGACCAACTTTCCTTACAGTGTGGAGTATGCCACATGCGTGGCATCTTTCCGGCGTGATTGTGCTGGGATACCCAGGGAGTAGAGGCTTCATAGTGCTCCTGTTCTGCAGCAGTGGGAGAGTTGAGAGACTAAAACCTATGTGCCGAGCTAGCCAGGAGTTGAACCTAGAATCTTCTGATCCGTAGTCAGACGCGTTATCCATTGCGCCACTAGCCCTTCAGACAATGCATGGAGAGCAGCAGAGTCTCTCTAAAAAGAGCGTCATCCAATAGATGTGAAAGGATCGACGGCGTTGGCCAGAAGAGCCTCTGTTCACAAAAGCACGGCATGTCCTTCGAGCCGGAATTGAACCAGCGACCTAAGGATAACTGTTGTTAGGCACCTACAGTCCTCCGCTCTACCAACTGAGCTATCGAAGGGAATAACAGCATATTTTCTTTCCGTCAGCTGTGTGGATGCACGTAAGGAGGCTTCACATATGTATCCTTGGACACCTGCAGTTCTCTCCTGTACCACCGGGGTTGCTGCGACCACAACGCAGAGCACTAACCACTACACGATCACGGCCGGTTGCTGCTATTTGTTGTTTGTGGCTTTCCACATTGATGTGATCCAAAACACCTTCATATCTAGTTTTCTCCAGTTTTAGCTTCTCTTCATTGGCTGCCTGTTAAATTCAGAATAGAATTTAAGATTCTTCTCCTCACATGTAAAGCTCTTAATGACCGAGCTGCATCATATCTTAAAGATCTCAATGTAAGATATTTTCCTAACAGAGCACTTTGCTCCCAAACTGCAGGTTTACTTGCTGTTCCAAGAGTTTATAAAAGTACAGTGGGAGGCAGAGCCTTCAGTTATCAGGCCCCTCTCTTGTGCAATAAGCTGCCCGTAAATGTCCGCGAAGCAGACACTTTGCTCCCAAACTGCAGGTTTACTTGCTGTTCCCAGAGTTTCTAAAAGTACAGTGGGAGGCAGAGCCTTCAGTTATCAGGCCCCTCTCTTGTGCAATAAACTGCCCGTAAATGTCCGGGAAGCAGGCACCCTTTCCACTTTTAAGATTAGGCTTAAAACTTTCCTTTTTGATAAAGCTCATAGTTAGGGATGGCTCAGGTGATCCTGAAACATCCCATAGTTAAGCTGCTATAGGCTTAGACTGCTGGGGGGCCTCATCTGTCACACCTTCCCTGACTTTGCTCTCTTTTCCCCCTGTATAATATCTCAAATGATATTATGTACATGTGACATTATTGTGGTTATTAACTTGTTTTTCCCTGTTCCAACAGGTATCCTTTGAATGGTGTTACCGTGTTCCCCCTCCCCCTCTTTTCCGTCTTCTCAAACCCCAGCTGGTCGAGGCGGATGGCCACCCTTCCTGAGTCTGATTCTGCCAGAGGTTTTTTCCCGTTAAAAGGGAGTCGTTCCTTTCCACAGTCGCCACAGGCATGCTTAGGACGGGAGATTGGACTGAAGACAAGTTTTGGAGCAATCTGTTGGTTTCCTGAGCTAGGATATTGTTTTTGAATTGGCCCTTTATGAATGAATTGGATTATTTTGAAATGAATTCATTGGATTTCATTGGATTATGATAACAATGAATTGAATTCCAATTGGCTTGAATTGGACTATATTATTTAAGTGCCTTGACATGACAATTGTTGTCATTTGGCGCTATATAAATAAAAGTGAATTGAATTGAATTGAACTGAATATCCCAAGGATAGCATATCTAGCTCTGCTGCATGTGGCTGGCAGACATGGATTTTTGTGTTAGGAGCAAAATCATTGAAAGCAGAGTTAAAGAGGAAGACCAACTTTCCTTACAGTGTGGAGTATGCCACATGCGTGGCATCTTTCCGGCGTGATTGTGCTGGGATACCCAGGGAGTAGAGGCTTCATAGTGCTCCTGTTCTGCAGCAGTGGGAGAGTTGAGAGACTAAAACCTATGTGCCGAGCTAGCCAGGAGTTGAACCTAGAATCTTCTGATCCGTAGTCAGACGCGTTATCCATTGCGCCACTAGCCCTTCAGACAATGCATGGAGAGCAGCAGAGTCTCTCTAAAAAGAGCGTCATCCAATAGATGTGAAAGGATCGACGGCGTTGGCCAGAAGAGCCTCTGTTCACAAAAGCACGGCATGTCCTTCGAGCCGGAATTGAACCAGCGACCTAAGGATAACTGTTGTTAGGCACCTACAGTCCTCCGCTCTACCAACTGAGCTATCGAAGGGAATAACAACATATTTTCTTTCCGTCAGCTGTGTGGATGCACGTAAGGAGGCTTCACATATGTATCCTTGGACACCTGCAGTTCTCTCCTGTACCACCGGGGTTGCTGCGACCACAACGCAGAGCACTAACCACTACACGATCACGGCCGGTTGCTGCTATTTGTTGTTTGTGGCTTTCCACATTGATGTGATCCAAAACACCTTCATATCTAGTTTTCTCCAGTTTTAGCTTCTCTTCATTGGCTGCCTGTTAAATTCAGAATAGAATTTAAGATTCTTCTCCTCACATGTAAAGCTCTTAATGACCGAGCTGCATCATATCTTAAAGATCTCAATGTAAGATATTTTCCTAACAGAGCACTTTGCTCCCAAACTGCAGGTTTACTTGCTGTTCCAAGAGTTTATAAAAGTACAGTGGGAGGCAGAGCCTTCAGTTATCAGGCCCCTCTCTTGTGCAATAAGCTGCCCGTAAATGTCCGCGAAGCAGACACTTTGCTCCCAAACTGCAGGTTTACTTGCTGTTCCCAGAGTTTCTAAAAGTACAGTGGGAGGCAGAGCCTTCAGTTATCAGGCCCCTCTCTTGTGCAATAAACTGCCCGTAAATGTCCGGGAAGCAGGCACCCTTTCCACTTTTAAGATTAGGCTTAAAACTTTCCTTTTTGATAAAGCTCATAGTTAGGGATGGCTCAGGTGATCCTGAAACATCCCATAGTTAAGCTGCTATAGGCTTAGACTGCTGGGGGGCCTCATCTGTCACACCTTCCCTGACTTTGCTCTCTTTTCCCCCTGTATAATATCTCAAATGATATTATGTACATGTGACATTATTGTGGTTATTAACTTGTTTTTCCCTGTTCCAACAGGTATCCTTTGAATGGTGTTACCGTGTTCCCCCTCCCCCTCTTTTCCGTCTTCTCAAACCCCAGCTGGTCGAGGCGGATGGCCACCCTTCCTGAGTCTGATTCTGCCAGAGGTTTTTTCCCGTTAAAAGGGAGTCGTTCCTTTCCACAGTCGCCACAGGCATGCTTAGGACGGGAGATTGGACTGAAGACAAGTTTTGGAGCAATCTGTTGGTTTCCTGAGCTAGGATATTGTTTTTGAATTGGCCCTTTATGAATGAATTGGATTATTTTGAAATGAATTCATTGGATTTCATTGGATTATGATAACAATGAATTGAATTCCAATTGGCTTGAATTGGACTATATTATTTAAGTGCCTTGACATGACAATTGTTGTCATTTGGCGCTATATAAATAAAAGTGAATTGAATTGAATTGAACTGAATATCCCAAGGATAGCATATCTAGCTCTGCTGCATGTGGCTGGCAGACATGGATTTTTGTGTTAGGAGCAAAATCATTGAAAGCAGAGTTAAAGAGGAAGACCAACTTTCCTTACAGTGTGGAGTATGCCACATGCGTGGCATCTTTCCGGCGTGATTGTGCTGGGATACCCAGGGAGTAGAGGCTTCATAGTGCTCCTGTTCTGCAGCAGTGGGAGAGTTGAGAGACTAAAACCTATGTGCCGAGCTAGCCAGGAGTTGAACCTAGAATCTTCTGATCCGTAGTCAGACGCGTTATCCATTGCGCCACTAGCCCTTCAGACAATGCATGGAGAGCAGCAGAGTCTCTCTAAAAAGAGCGTCATCCAATAGATGTGAAAGGATCGACGGCGTTGGCCAGAAGAGCCTCTGTTCACAAAAGCACGGCATGTCCTTCGAGCCGGAATTGAACCAGCGACCTAAGGATAACTGTTGTTAGGCACCTACAGTCCTCCGCTCTACCAACTGAGCTATCGAAGGGAATAACAACATATTTTCTTTCCGTCAGCTGTGTGGATGCACGTAAGGAGGCTTCACATATGTATCCTTGGACACCTGCAGTTCTCTCCTGTACCACCGGGGTTGCTGCGACCACAACGCAGAGCACTAACCACTACACGATCACGGCCGGTTGCTGCTATTTGTTGTTTGTGGCTTTCCACATTGATGTGATCCAAAACACCTTCATATCTAGTTTTCTCCAGTTTTAGCTTCTCTTCATTGGCTGCCTGTTAAATTCAGAATAGAATTTAAGATTCTTCTCCTCACATGTAAAGCTCTTAATGACCGAGCTGCATCATATCTTAAAGATCTCAATGTAAGATATTTTCCTAACAGAGCACTTTGCTCCCAAACTGCAGGTTTACTTGCTGTTCCAAGAGTTTATAAAAGTACAGTGGGAGGCAGAGCCTTCAGTTATCAGGCCCCTCTCTTGTGCAATAAGCTGCCCGTAAATGTCCGCGAAGCAGACACTTTGCTCCCAAACTGCAGGTTTACTTGCTGTTCCCAGAGTTTCTAAAAGTACAGTGGGAGGCAGAGCCTTCAGTTATCAGGCCCCTCTCTTGTGCAATAAACTGCCCGTAAATGTCCGGGAAGCAGGCACCCTTTCCACTTTTAAGATTAGGCTTAAAACTTTCCTTTTTGATAAAGCTCATAGTTAGGGATGGCTCAGGTGATCCTGAAACATCCCATAGTTAAGCTGCTATAGGCTTAGACTGCTGGGGGGCCTCATCTGTCACACCTTCCCTGACTTTGCTCTCTTTTCCCCCTGTATAATATCTCAAATGATATTATGTACATGTGACATTATTGTGGTTATTAACTTGTTTTTCCCTGTTCCAACAGGTATCCTTTGAATGGTGTTACCGTGTTCCCCCTCCCCCTCTTTTCCGTCTTCTCAAACCCCAGCTGGTCGAGGCGGATGGCCACCCTTCCTGAGTCTGATTCTGCCAGAGGTTTTTTCCCGTTAAAAGGGAGTCGTTCCTTTCCACAGTCGCCACAGGCATGCTTAGGACGGGAGATTGGACTGAAGACAAGTTTTGGAGCAATCTGTTGGTTTCCTGAGCTAGGATATTGTTTTTGAATTGGCCCTTTATGAATGAATTGGATTATTTTGAAATGAATTCATTGGATTTCATTGGATTATGATAACAATGAATTGAATTCCAATTGGCTTGAATTGGACTATATTATTTAAGTGCCTTGACATGACAATTGTTGTCATTTGGCGCTATATAAATAAAAGTGAATTGAATTGAATTGAACTGAATATCCCAAGGATAGCATATCTAGCTCTGCTGCATGTGGCTGGCAGACATGGATTTTTGTGTTAGGAGCAAAATCATTGAAAGCAGAGTTAAAGAGGAAGACCAACTTTCCTTACAGTGTGGAGTATGCCACATGCGTGGCATCTTTCCGGCGTGATTGTGCTGGGATACCCAGGGAGTAGAGGCTTCATAGTGCTCCTGTTCTGCAGCAGTGGGAGAGTTGAGAGACTAAAACCTATGTGCCGAGCTAGCCAGGAGTTGAACCTAGAATCTTCTGATCCGTAGTCAGACGCGTTATCCATTGCGCCACTAGCCCTTCAGACAATGCATGGAGAGCAGCAGAGTCTCTCTAAAAAGAGCGTCATCCAATAGATGTGAAAGGATGGACGGCGTTGGCCAGAAGAGCCTCTGTTCACAAAAGCACGGCATGTCCTTCGAGCCGGAATTGAACCAGCGACCTAAGGATAACTGTTGTTAGGCATCTACAGTCCTCCGCTCTACCAACTGAGCTATCGAAGGGAATAACAGCATATTTTCTTTCCGTCAGCTGTGTAAGGAGGCTTCACATATGTATCCTTGGACACCTGCAGTTCTCTCCTGTACCACCGGGGTTGCTGCGACCACAACGCAGAGCTCTAACCACTACACGATCACGGCCGGTTGCTGCTATTTGTTGTTTGTGGCTTTCCACATTGATGTGATCCAAAACACCTTCATATCTAGTTTTCTCCAGTTTTAGCTTCTCTTCATTGGCTGCCTGTTAAATTCAGAATAGAATTTAAGATTCTTCTCCTCACATGTAAAGCTCTTAATGACCGAGCTGCATCATATCTTAAAGATCTCAATGTAAGATATTTTCCTAACAGAGCACTTTGCTCCCAAACTGCAGGTTTACTTGCTGTTCCAAGAGTTTATAAAAGTACAGTGGGAGGCAGAGCCTTCAGTTATCAGGCCCCTCTCTTGTGCAATAAGCTGCCCGTAAATGTCCGCGAAGCAGACACTTTGCTCCCAAACTGCAGGTTTACTTGCTGTTCCCAGAGTTTCTAAAAGTACAGTGGGAGGCAGAGCCTTCAGTTATCAGGCCCCTCTCTTGTGCAATAAACTGCCCGTAAATGTCCGGGAAGCAGGCACCCTTTCCACTTTTAAGATTAGGCTTAAAACTTTCCTTTTTGATAAAGCTCATAGTTAGGGATGGCTCAGGTGATCCTGAAACATCCCATAGTTAAGCTGCTATAGGCTTAGACTGCTGGGGGGCCTCATCTGTCACACCTTCCCTGACTTTGCTCTCTTTTCCCCCTGTTTAATATCTCAAATGATATTATGTACATGTGACATTATTGTGGTTATTAACTTGTTTTTCCCTGTTCCAACAGGTATCCTTTGAATGGTGTTACCGTGTTCCCCCTCCCCCTCTTTTCCGTCTTCTCAAACCCCAGCTGGTCGAGGCGGATGGCCACCCTTCCTGAGTCTGATTCTGCCAGAGGTTTTTTCCCGTTAAAAGGGAGTCGTTCCTTTCCACAGTCGCCACAGGCATGCTTAGGACGGGAGATTGGACTGAAGACAAGTTTTGGAGCAATCTGTTGGTTTCCTGAGCTAGGATATTGTTTTTGAATTGGCCCTTTATGAATGAATTGGATTGTTTTGAAATGAATTCATTGGATTTCATTGGATTATGATAACAATGAATTGAATTCCAATTGGCTTGAATTGGACTATATTATTTAAGTGCCTTGACATGACAATTGTTGTCATTTGGCGCTATATAAATAAAAGTGAATTGAATTGAATTGAACTGAATATCCCAAGGATAGCATATCTAGCTCTGCTGCATGTGGCTGGCAGACATGGATTTTTGTGTTAGGAGCAAAATCATTGAAAGCAGAGTTAAAGAGGAAGACCAACTTTCCTTACAGTGTGGAGTATGCCACATGCGTGGCATCTTTCCGGCGTGATTGTGCTGGGATACCCAGGGAGTAGAGGCTTCATAGTGCTCCTGTTCTGCAGCAGTGGGAGAGTTGAGAGACTAAAACCTATGTGCCGAGCTAGCCAGGAGTTGAACCTAGAATCTTCTGATCCGTAGTCAGACGCGTTATCCATTGCGCCACTAGCCCTTCAGACAATGCATGGAGAGCAGCAGAGTCTCTCTAAAAAGAGCGTCATCCAATAGATGTGAAAGGATGGACGGCGTTGGCCAGAAGAGCCTCTGTTCACAAAAGCACGGCATGTCCTTCGAGCCGGAATTGAACCAGCGACCTAAGGATAACTGTTGTTAGGCATCTACAGTCCTCCGCTCTACCAACTGAGCTATCGAAGGGAATAACAGCATATTTTCTTTCCGTCAGCTGTGTAAGGAGGCTTCACATATGTATCCTTGGACACCTGCAGTTCTCTCCTGTACCACCGGGGTTGCTGCGACCACAACGCAGAGCTCTAACCACTACACGATCACGGCCGGTTGCTGCTATTTGTTGTTTGTGGCTTTCCACATTGATGTGATCCAAAACACCTTCATATCTAGTTTTCTCCAGTTTTAGCTTCTCTTCATTGGCTGCCTGTTAAATTCAGAATAGAATTTAAGATTCTTCTCCTCACATGTAAAGCTCTTAATGACCGAGCTGCATCATATCTTAAAGATCTCAATGTAAGATATTTTCCTAACAGAGCACTTTGCTCCCAAACTGCAGGTTTACTTGCTGTTCCAAGAGTTTATAAAAGTACAGTGGGAGGCAGAGCCTTCAGTTATCAGGCCCCTCTCTTGTGCAATAAGCTGCCCGTAAATGTCCGCGAAGCAGACACTTTGCTCCCAAACTGCAGGTTTACTTGCTGTTCCCAGAGTTTCTAAAAGTACAGTGGGAGGCAGAGCCTTCAGTTATCAGGCCCCTCTCTTGTGCAATAAACTGCCCGTAAATGTCCGGGAAGCAGGCACCCTTTCCACTTTTAAGATTAGGCTTAAAACTTTCCTTTTTGATAAAGCTCATAGTTAGGGATGGCTCAGGTGATCCTGAAACATCCCATAGTTAAGCTGCTATAGGCTTAGACTGCTGGGGGGCCTCATCTGTCACACCTTCCCTGACTTTGCTCTCTTTTCCCCCTGTTTAATATCTCAAATGATATTATGTACATGTGACATTATTGTGGTTATTAACTTGTTTTTCCCTGTTCCAACAGGTATCCTTTGAATGGTGTTACCGTGTTCCCCCTCCCCCTCTTTTCCGTCTTCTCAAACCCCAGCTGGTCGAGGCGGATGGCCACCCTTCCTGAGTCTGATTCTGCCAGAGGTTTTTTCCCGTTAAAAGGGAGTCGTTCCTTTCCACAGTCGCCACAGGCATGCTTAGGACGGGAGATTGGACTGAAGACAAGTTTTGGAGCAATCTGTTGGTTTCCTGAGCTAGGATATTGTTTTTGAATTGGCCCTTTATGAATGAATTGGATTATTTTGAAATGAATTCATTGGATTTCATTGGATTATGATAACAATGAATTGAATTCCAATTGGCTTGAATTGGACTATATTATTTAAGTGCCTTGACATGACAATTGTTGTCATTTGGCGCTATATAAATAAAAGTGAATTGAATTGAATTGAACTGAATATCCCAAGGATAGCATATCTAGCTCTGCTGCATGTGGCTGGCAGACATGGATTTTTGTGTTAGGAGCAAAATCATTGAAAGCAGAGTTAAAGAGGAAGACCAACTTTCCTTACAGTGTGGAGTATGCCACATGCGTGGCATCTTTCCGGCGTGATTGTGCTGGGATACCCAGGGAGTAGAGGCTTCATAGTGCTCCTGTTCTGCAGCAGTGGGAGAGTTGAGAGACTAAAACCTATGTGCCGAGCTAGCCAGGAGTTGAACCTAGAATCTTCTGATCTGTAGTCAGACGCGTTATCCATTGCGCCACTAGCCCTTCAGACAATGCATGGAGAGCAGCAGAGTCTCTCTAAAAAGAGCGTCATCCAATAGATGTGAAAGGATCGACGGCGTTGGCCAGAAGAGCCTCTGTTCACAAAAGCACGGCATGTCCTTCGAGCCGGAATTGAACCAGCGACCTAAGGATAACTGTTGTTAGGCACCTACAGTCCTCCGCTCTACCAAGTGAGCTATCGAAGGGAATAACAGCATATTTTCTTTCCGTCAGCTGTGTGGATGCACGTAAGGAGGCTTCACATATGTATCCTTGGACACCTGCAGTTCTCTCCTGTACCACCGGGGTTGCTGCGACCACAACGCAGAGCACTAACCACTACACGATCACGGCCGGTTGCTGCTATTTGTTGTTTGTGGCTTTCCACATTGATGTGATCCAAAACACCTTCATATCTAGTTTTCTCCAGTTTTAGCTTCTCTTCATTGGCTGCCTGTTAAATTCAGAATAGAATTTAAGATTCTTCTCCTCACATGTAAAGCTCTTAATGACCGAGCTGCATCATATCTTAAAGATCTCAATGTAAGATATTTTCCTAACAGAGCACTTTGCTCCCAAACTGCAGGTTTACTTGCTGTTCCAAGAGTTTATAAAAGTACAGTGGGAGGCAGAGCCTTCAGTTATCAGGCCCCTCTCTTGTGCAATAAGCTGCCCGTAAATGTCCGCGAAGCAGACACTTTGCTCCCAAACTGCAGGTTTACTTGCTGTTCCCAGAGTTTCTAAAAGTACAGTGGGAGGCAGAGCCTTCAGTTATCAGGCCCCTCTCTTGTGCAATAAACTGCCCGTAAATGTCCGGGAAGCAGGCACCCTTTCCACTTTTAAGATTAGGCTTAAAACTTTCCTTTTTGATAAAGCTCATAGTTAGGGATGGCTCAGGTGATCCTGAAACATCCCATAGTTAAGCTGCTATAGGCTTAGACTGCTGGGGGGCCTCATCTGTCACACCTTCCCTGACTTTGCTCTCTTTTCCCCCTGTTTAATATCTCAAATGATATTATGTACATGTGACATTATTGTGGTTATTAACTTGTTTTTCCCTGTTCCAACAGGTATCCTTTGAATGGTGTTACCGTGTTCCCCCTCCCCCTCTTTTCCGTCTTCTCAAACCCCAGCTGGTCGAGGCGGATGGCCACCCTTCCTGAGTCTGATTCTGCCAGAGGTTTTTTCCCGTTAAAAGGGAGTCGTTCCTTTCCACAGTCGCCACAGGCATGCTTAGGACGGGAGATTGGACTGAAGACAAGTTTTGGAGCAATCTGTTGGTTTCCTGAGCTAGGATATTGTTTTTGAATTGGCCCTTTATGAATGAATTGGATTATTTTGAAATGAATTCATTGGATTTCATTGGATTATGATAACAATGAATTGAATTCCAATTGGCTTGAATTGGACTATATTATTTAAGTGCCTTGACATGACAATTGTTGTCATTTGGCGCTATATAAATAAAAGTGAATTGAATTGAATTGAACTGAATATCCCAAGGATAGCATATCTAGCTCTGCTGCATGTGGCTGGCAGACATGGATTTTTGTGTTAGGAGCAAAATCATTGAAAGCAGAGTTAAAGAGGAAGACCAACTTCCCTTACAGTGTGGAGTATGCCACATGCGTGGCATCTTTCCGGCGTGATTGTGCTGGGATACCCAGGGAGTAGAGGCTTCATAGTGCTCCTGTTCTGCAGCAGTGGGAGAGTTGAGAGACTAAAACCTATGTGCCGAGCTAGCCAGGAGTTGAACCTAGAATCTTCTGATCCGTAGTCAGACGCGTTATCCATTGCGCCACTAGCCCTTCAGACAATGCATGGAGAGCAGCAGAGTCTCTCTAAAAAGAGCGTCATCCAATAGATGTGAAAGGATGGACGGCGTTGGCCAGAAGAGCCTCTGTTCACAAAAGCACGGCATGTCCTTCGAGCCGGAATTGAACCAGCGACCTAAGGATAACTGTTGTTAGGCACCTACAGTCCTCCGCTCTACCAACTGAGCTATCGAAGGGAATAACAGCATATTTTCTTTCCGTCAGCTGTGTGGATGCACGTAAGGAGGCTTCACATATGTATCCTTGGACACCTGCAGTTCTCTCCTGTACCACCGGGGTTGCTGCGACCACAACGCAGAGCACTAACCACTACACGATCACGGCCGGTTGCTGCTATTTGTTGTTTGTGGCTTTCCACATTGATGTGATCCAAAACACCTTCATATCTAGTTTTCTCCAGTTTTAGCTTCTCTTCATTGGCTGCCTGTTAAATTCAGAATAGAATTTAAGATTCTTCTCCTCACATGTAAAGCTCTTAATGACCGAGCTGCATCATATCTTAAAGATCTCAATGTAAGATATTTTCCTAACAGAGCACTTTGCTCCCAAACTGCAGGTTTACTTGCTGTTCCAAGAGTTTATAAAAGTACAGTGGGAGGCAGAGCCTTCAGTTATCAGGCCCCTCTCTTGTGCAATAAGCTGCCCGTAAATGTCCGCGAAGCAGACACTTTGCTCCCAAACTGCAGGTTTACTTGCTGTTCCCAGAGTTTCTAAAAGTACAGTGGGAGGCAGAGCCTTCAGTTATCAGGCCCCTCTCTTGTGCAATAAACTGCCCGTAAATGTCCGGGAAGCAGGCACCCTTTCCACTTTTAAGATTAGGCTTAAAACTTTCCTTTTTGATAAAGCTCATAGTTAGGGATGGCTCAGGTGATCCTGAAACATCCCATAGTTAAGCTGCTATAGGCTTAGACTGCTGGGGGGCCTCATCTGTCACACCTTCCCTGACTTTGCTCTCTTTTCCCCCTGTTTAATATCTCAAATGATATTATGTACATGTGACATTATTGTGGTTATTAACTTGTTTTTCCCTGTTCCAACAGGTATCCTTTGAATGGTGTTACCGTGTTCCCCCTCCCCCTCTTTTCCGTCTTCTCAAACCCCAGCTGGTCGAGGCGGATGGCCACCCTTCCTGAGTCTGATTCTGCCAGAGGTTTTTTCCCGTTAAAAGGGAGTCGTTCCTTTCCACAGTCGCCACAGGCATGCTTAGGACGGGAGATTGGACTGAAGACAAGTTTTGGAGCAATCTGTTGGTTTCCTGAGCTAGGATATTGTTTTTGAATTGGCCCTTTATGAATGAATTGGATTATTTTGAAATGAATTCATTGGATTTCATTGGATTATGATAACAATGAATTGAATTCCAATTGGCTTGAATTGGACTATATTATTTAAGTGCCTTGACATGACAATTGTTGTCATTTGGCGCTATATAAATAAAAGTGAATTGAATTGAATTGAACTGAATATCCCAAGGATAGCATATCTAGCTCTGCTGCATGTGGCTGGCAGACATGGATTTTTGTGTTAGGAGCAAAATCATTGAAAGCAGAGTTAAAGAGGAAGACCAACTTTCCTTACAGTGTGGAGTATGCCACATGCGTGGCATCTTTCCGGCGTGATTGTGCTGGGATACCCAGGGAGTAGAGGCTTCATAGTGCTCCTGTTCTGCAGCAGTGGGAGAGTTGAGAGACTAAAACCTATGTGCCGAGCTAGCCAGGAGTTGAACCTAGAATCTTCTGATCCGTAGTCAGACGCGTTATCCATTGCGCCACTAGCCCTTCAGACAATGCATGGAGAGCAGCAGAGTCTCTCTAAAAAGAGCGTCATCCAATAGATGTGAAAGGATGGACGGCGTTGGCCAGAAGAGCCTCTGTTCACAAAAGCACGGCATGTCCTTCGAGCCGGAATTGAACCAGCGACCTAAGGATAACTGTTGTTAGGCACCTACAGTCCTCCGCTCTACCAACTGAGCTATCGAAGGGAATAACAGCATATTTTCTTTCCGTCAGCTGTGTGGATGCACGTAAGGAGGCTTCACATATGTATCCTTGGACACCTGCAGTTCTCTCCTGTACCACCGGGGTTGCTGCGACCACAACGCAGAGCACTAACCACTACACGATCACGGCCGGTTGCTGCTATTTGTTGTTTGTGGCTTTCCACATTGATGTGATCCAAAACACCTTCATATCTAGTTTTCTCCAGTTTTAGCTTCTCTTCATTGGCTGCCTGTTAAATTCAGAATAGAATTTAAGATTCTTCTCCTCACATGTAAAGCTCTTAATGACCGAGCTGCATCATATCTTAAAGATCTCAATGTAAGATATTTTCCTAACAGAGCACTTTGCTCCCAAACTGCAGGTTTACTTGCTGTTCCAAGAGTTTATAAAAGTACAGTGGGAGGCAGAGCCTTCAGTTATCAGGCCCCTCTCTTGTGCAATAAGCTGCCCGTAAATGTCCGCGAAGCAGACACTTTGCTCCCAAACTGCAGGTTTACTTGCTGTTCCCAGAGTTTCTAAAAGTACAGTGGGAGGCAGAGCCTTCAGTTATCAGGCCCCTCTCTTGTGCAATAAACTGCCCGTAAATGTCCGGGAAGCAGGCACCCTTTCCACTTTTAAGATTAGGCTTAAAACTTTCCTTTTTGATAAAGCTCATAGTTAGGGATGGCTCAGGTGATCCTGAAACATCCCATAGTTAAGCTGCTATAGGCTTAGACTGCTGGGGGGCCTCATCTGTCACACCTTCCCTGACTTTGCTCTCTTTTCCCCCTGTTTAATATCTCAAATGATATTATGTACATGTGACATTATTGTGGTTATTAACTTGTTTTTCCCTGTTCCAACAGGTATCCTTTGAATGGTGTTACCGTGTTCCCCCTCCCCCTCTTTTCCGTCTTCTCAAACCCCAGCTGGTCGAGGCGGATGGCCACCCTTCCTGAGTCTGATTCTGCCAGAGGTTTTTTCCCGTTAAAAGGGAGTCGTTCCTTTCCACAGTCGCCACAGGCATGCTTAGGACGGGAGATTGGACTGAAGACAAGTTTTGGAGCAATCTGTTGGTTTCCTGAGCTAGGATATTGTTTTTGAATTGGCCCTTTATGAATGAATTGGATTATTTTGAAATGAATTCATTGGATTTCATTGGATTATGATAACAATGAATTGAATTCCAATTGGCTTGAATTGGACTATATTATTTAAGTGCCTTGACATGACAATTGTTGTCATTTGGCGCTATATAAATAAAAGTGAATTGAATTGAATTGAACTGAATATCCCAAGGATAGCATATCTAGCTCTGCTGCATGTGGCTGGCAGACATGGATTTTTGTGTTAGGAGCAAAATCATTGAAAGCAGAGTTAAAGAGGAAGACCAACTTTCCTTACAGTGTGGAGTATGCCACATGCGTGGCATCTTTCCGGCGTGATTGTGCTGGGATACCCAGGGAGTAGAGGCTTCATAGTGCTCCTGTTCTGCAGCAGTGGGAGAGTTGAGAGACTAAAACCTATGTGCCGAGCTAGCCAGGAGTTGAACCTAGAATCTTCTGATCCGTAGTCAGACGCGTTATCCATTGCGCCACTAGCCCTTCAGACAATGCATGGAGAGCAGCAGAGTCTCTCTAAAAAGAGCGTCATCCAATAGATGTGAAAGGATGGACGGCGTTGGCCAGAAGAGCCTCTGTTCACAAAAGCACGGCATGTCCTTCGAGCCGGAATTGAACCAGCGACCTAAGGATAACTGTTGTTAGGCACCTACAGTCCTCCGCTCTACCAACTGAGCTATCGAAGGGAATAACAGCATATTTTCTTTCCGTCAGCTGTGTGGATGCACGTAAGGAGGCTTCACATATGTATCCTTGGACACCTGCAGTTCTCTCCTGTACCACCGGGGTTGCTGCGACCACAACGCAGAGCACTAACCACTACACGATCACGGCCGGTTGCTGCTATTTGTTGTTTGTGGCTTTCCACATTGATGTGATCCAAAACACCTTCATATCTAGTTTTCTCCAGTTTTAGCTTCTCTTCATTGGCTGCCTGTTAAATTCAGAATAGAATTTAAGATTCTTCTCCTCACATGTAAAGCTCTTAATGACCGAGCTGCATCATATCTTAAAGATCTCAATGTAAGATATTTTCCTAACAGAGCACTTTGCTCCCAAACTGCAGGTTTACTTGCTGTTCCAAGAGTTTATAAAAGTACAGTGGGAGGCAGAGCCTTCAGTTATCAGGCCCCTCTCTTGTGCAATAAGCTGCCCGTAAATGTCCGCGAAGCAGACACTTTGCTCCCAAACTGCAGGTTTACTTGCTGTTCCCAGAGTTTCTAAAAGTACAGTGGGAGGCAGAGCCTTCAGTTATCAGGCCCCTCTCTTGTGCAATAAACTGCCCGTAAATGTCCGGGAAGCAGGCACCCTTTCCACTTTTAAGATTAGGCTTAAAACTTTCCTTTTTGATAAAGCTCATAGTTAGGGATGGCTCAGGTGATCCTGAAACATCCCATAGTTAAGCTGCTATAGGCTTAGACTGCTGGGGGGCCTCATCTGTCACACCTTCCCTGACTTTGCTCTCTTTTCCCCCTGTTTAATATCTCAAATGATATTATGTACATGTGACATTATTGTGGTTATTAACTTGTTTTTCCCTGTTCCAACAGGTATCCTTTGAATGGTGTTACCGTGTTCCCCCTCCCCCTCTTTTCCGTCTTCTCAAACCCCAGCTGGTCGAGGCGGATGGCCACCCTTCCTGAGTCTGATTCTGCCAGAGGTTTTTTCCCGTTAAAAGGGAGTCGTTCCTTTCCACAGTCGCCACAGGCATGCTTAGGACGGGAGATTGGACTGAAGACAAGTTTTGGAGCAATCTGTTGGTTTCCTGAGCTAGGATATTGTTTTTGAATTGGCCCTTTATGAATTAATTGGATTATTTTGAAATGAATTCATTGGATTTCATTGGATTATGATAACAATGAATTGAATTCCAATTGGCTTGAATTGGACTATATTATTTAAGTGCCTTGACATGACAATTGTTGTCATTTGGCGCTATATAAATAAAAGTGAATTGAATTGAATTGAACTGAATATCCCAAGGATAGCATATCTAGCTCTGCTGCATGTGGCTGGCAGACATGGATTTTTGTGTTAGGAGCAAAATCATTGAAAGCAGAGTTAAAGAGGAAGACCAACTTCCCTTACAGTGTGGAGTATGCCACATGCGTGGCATCTTTCCGGCGTGATTGTGCTGGGATACCCAGGGAGTAGAGGCTTCATAGTGCTCCTGTTCTGCAGCAGTGGGAGAGTTGAGAGAGTAAAACCTATGTGCCGAGCTAGCCAGGAGTTGAACCTAGAATCTTCTGATCCGTAGTCAGACGCGTTATCCATTGCGCCACTAGCCCTTCAGACAATGCATGGAGAGCAGCAGAGTCTCTCTAAAAAGAGCGTCATCCAATAGATGTGAAAGGATGGACGGCGTTGGCCAGAAGAGCCTCTGTTCACAAAAGCACGGCATGTCCTTCGAGCCGGAATTGAACCAGCGACCTAAGGATAACTGTTGTTAGGCACCTACAGTCCTCCGCTCTACCAACTGAGCTATCGAAGGGAATAACAGCATATTTTCTTTCCGTCAGCTGTGTGGATGCACGTAAGGAGGCTTCACATATGTATCCTTGGACACCTGCAGTTCTCTCCTGTACCACCGGGGTTGCTGCGACCACAACGCAGAGCACTAACCACTACACGATCACGGCCGGTTGCTGCTATTTGTTGTTTGTGGCTTTCCACATTGATGTGATCCAAAACACCTTCATATCTAGTTTTCTCCAGTTTTAGCTTCTCTTCATTGGCTGCCTGTTAAATTCAGAATAGAATTTAAGATTCTTCTCCTCACATGTAAAGCTCTTAATGACCGAGCTGCATCATATCTTAAAGATCTCAATGTAAGATATTTTCCTAACAGAGCACTTTGCTCCCAAACTGCAGGTTTACTTGCTGTTCCAAGAGTTTATAAAAGTACAGTGGGAGGCAGAGCCTTCAGTTATCAGGCCCCTCTCTTGTGCAATAAGCTGCCCGTAAATGTCCGCGAAGCAGACACTTTGCTCCCAAACTGCAGGTTTACTTGCTGTTCCCAGAGTTTCTAAAAGTACAGTGGGAGGCAGAGCCTTCAGTTATCAGGCCCCTCTCTTGTGCAATAAACTGCCCGTAAATGTCCGGGAAGCAGGCACCCTTTCCACTTTTAAGATTAGGCTTAAAACTTTCCTTTTTGATAAAGCTCATAGTTAGGGATGGCTCAGGTGATCCTGAAACATCCCATAGTTAGGCTGCTATAGGCTTAGACTGCTGGGGGGCCTCATCTGTCACACCTTCCCTGACTTTGCTCTCTTTTCCCCCTGTTTAATATCTCAAATGATATTATGTACATGTGACATTATTGTGGTTATTAACTTGTTTTTCCCTGTTCCAACAGGTATCCTTTGAATGGTGTTACCGTGTTCCCCCTCCCCCTCTTTTCCGTCTTCTCAAACCCCAGCTGGTCGAGGCGGATGGCCACCCTTCCTGAGTCTGATTCTGCCAGAGGTTTTTTCCCGTTAAAAGGGAGTCGTTCCTTTCCACAGTCGCCACAGGCATGCTTAGGACGGGAGATTGGACTGAAGACAAGTTTTGGAGCAATCTGTTGGTTTCCTGAGCTAGGATATTGTTTTTGAATTGGCCCTTTATGAATGAATTGGATTATTTTTAAATGAATTCATTGGATTTCATTGGATTATGATAACAATGAATTGAATTCCAATTGGCTTGAATTGGACTATATTATTTAAGTGCCTTGACATGACAATTGTTGTCATTTGGCGCTATATAAATAAAAGTGAATTGAATTGAATTGAACTGAATATCCCAAGGATAGCATATCTAGCTCTGCTGCATGTGGCTGGCAGACATGGATTTTTGTGTTAGGAGCAAAATCATTGAAAGCAGAGTTAAAGAGGAAGACCAACTTTCCTTACAGTGTGGAGTATGCCACATGCGTGGCATCTTTCCGGCGTGATTGTGCTGGGATACCCAGGGAGTAGAGGCTTCATAGTGCTCCTGTTCTGCAGCAGTGGGAGAGTTGAGAGACTAAAACCTATGTGCCGAGCTAGCCAGGAGTTGAACCTAGAATCTTCTGATCCGTAGTCAGACGCGTTATCCATTGCGCCACTAGCCCTTCAGACAACGCATGGAGAGCAGCAGAGTCTCTCTAAAAAGAGCGTCATCCAATAGATGTGAAAGGATGGACGGCGTTGGCCAGAAGAGCCTCTGTTCACAAAAGCACGGCATGTCCTTCGAGCCGGAATTGAACCAGCGACCTAAGGATAACTGTTGTTAGGCACCTACAGTCCTCCGCTCTACCAACTGAGCTATCGAAGGGAATAACAGCATATTTTCTTTCCGTCAGCTGTGTGGATGCACGTAAGGAGGCTTCACATATGTATCCTTGGACACCTGCAGTTCTCTCCTGTACCACCGGGGTTGCTGCGACCACAACGCAGAGCACTAACCACTACACGATCACGGCCGGTTGCTGCTATTTGTTGTTTGTGGCTTTCCACATTGATGTGATCCAAAACACCTTCATATCTAGTTTTCTCCAGTTTTAGCTTCTCTTCATTGGCTGCCTGTTAAATTCAGAATAGAATTTAAGATTCTTCTCCTCACATGTAAAGCTCTTAATGACCGAGCTGCATCATATCTTAAAGATCTCAATGTAAGATATTTTCCTAACAGAGCACTTTGCTCCCAAACTGCAGGTTTACTTGCTGTTCCAAGAGTTTATAAAAGTACAGTGGGAGGCAGAGCCTTCAGTTATCAGGCCCCTCTCTTGTGCAATAAGCTGCCCGTAAATGTCCGCGAAGCAGACACTTTGCTCCCAAACTGCAGGTTTACTTGCTGTTCCCAGAGTTTCTAAAAGTACAGTGGGAGGCAGAGCCTTCAGTTATCAGGCCCCTCTCTTGTGCAATAAACTGCCCGTAAATGTCCGGGAAGCAGGCACCCTTTCCACTTTTAAGATTAGGCTTAAAACTTTCCTTTTTGATAAAGCTCATAGTTAGGGATGGCTCAGGTGATCCTGAAACATCCCATAGTTAAGCTGCTATAGGCTTAGACTGCTGGGGGGCCTCATCTGTCACACCTTCCCTGACTTTGCTCTCTTTTCCCCCTGTTTAATATCTCAAATGATATTATGTACATGTGACATTATTGTGGTTATTAACTTGTTTTTCCCTGTTCCAACAGGTATCCTTTGAATGGTGTTACCGTGTTCCCCCTCCCCCTCTTTTCCGTCTTCTCAAACCCCAGCTGGTCGAGGCGGATGGCCACCCTTCCTGAGTCTGATTCTGCCAGAGGTTTTTTCCCGTTAAAAGGGAGTCTTTCCTTTCCACAGTCGCCACATGCATGCTTAGGACGGGAGATTGGACTGAAGACAAGTTTTGGAGCAATCTGTTGGTTTCCTGAGCTAGGATATTGTTTTTGAATTGGCCCTTTATGAATGAATTGGATTATTTTGAAATGAATTAATTGGATTTCATTGGATTATGATAACAATGAATTGAATTCCAATTGGCTTGAATTGGACTATATTATTTAAGTGCCTTGACATGACAATTGTTGTCATTTGGCGCTATATAAATAAAAGTGAATTGAATTGAATTGAACTGAATATCCCAAGGATAGCATATCTAGCTCTGCTGCATGTGGCTGGCAGACATGGATTTTTGTGTTAGGAGCAAAATCATTGAAAGCAGAGGTAAAGAGGAAGACCAACTTTCCTTACGGTGTGGAGTCTGCCACATGCGTGGCATCTTTCCGGCGTGATTGTGCTGGGATACCCAGGGAGTAGAGGCTTCAAAGTGCTCCTGTTCTGCAGCAGTGGGAGAGTTGAGAGACTAAAACCTATGTGCCGAGCTAGCCAGGAGTTGAACCTAGAATCTTCTGATCCGTAGTCAGACTCGTTATCCATTGCGCCACTAGCCCTTCAGACAATGCATGGAGAGCAGCAGAGTCTCTCTAAAAAGAGCGTCATCCAATAGATGTGAAAGGATCGACGGCGTTGGCCAGAAGAGCCTCTGTTCACAAAAGCACGGCATGTCCTTCGAGCCGGAATTGAACCAGCGACCTAAGGATAACTGTTGTTAGGCACCTACAGTCCTCCGCTCTACCAACTGAGCTATCGAAGGGAATAACAGCATATTTTCTTTCCGTCAGCTGTGTGGATGCACGTAAGGAGGCTTCACATATGTATCCTTGGACACCTGCAGTTCTCTCCTGTACCACCGGGGTTGCTGCGACCACAACGCAGAGCACTAACCACTACACGATCACGGCCGGTTGCTGCTATTTGTTGTTTGTGGCTTTCCACATTGATGTGATCCAAAACACCTTCATATCTAGTTTTCTCCAGTTTTAGCTTCTCTTCATTGGCTGCCTGTTAAATTCAGAATAGAATTTAAGATTCTTCTCCTCACATGTAAAGCTCTTAATGACCGAGCTGCATCATATCTTAAAGATCTCAATGTAAGATATTTTCCTAACAGAGCACTTTGCTCCCAAACTGCAGGTTTACTTGCTGTTCCAAGAGTTTATAAAAGTACAGTGGGAGGCAGAGCCTTCAGTTATCAGGCCCCTCTCTTGTGCAATAAGCTGCCCGTAAATGTCCGCGAAGCAGACACTTTGCTCCCAAACTGCAGGTTTACTTGCTGTTCCCAGAGTTTCTAAAAGTACAGTGGGAGGCAGAGCCTTCAGTTATCAGGCCCCTCTCTTGTGCAATAAACTGCCCGTAAATGTCCGGGAAGCAGGCACCCTTTCCACTTTTAAGATTAGGCTTAAAACTTTCCTTTTTGATAAAGCTCATAGTTAGGGATGGCTCAGGTGATCCTGAAACATCCCATAGTTAAGCTGCTATAGGCTTAGACTGCTGGGGGGCCTCATCTGTCACACCTTCCCTGACTTTGCTCTCTTTTCCCCCTGTTTAATATCTCAAATGATATTATGTACATGTGACATTATTGTGGTTATTAACTTGTTTTTCCCTGTTCCAACAGGTATCCTTTGAATGGTGTTACCGTGTTCCCCCTCCCCCTCTTTTCCGTCTTCTCAAACCCCAGCTGGTCGAGGCGGATGGCCACCCTTCCTGAGTCTGATTCTGCCAGAGGTTTTTTCCCGTTAAAAGGGAGTCGTTCCTTTCCACAGTCGCCACAGGCATGCTTAGGACGGGAGATTGGACTGAAGACACGTTTTGGAGCAATCTGTTGGTTTCCTGAGCTAGGATATTGTTTTTGAATTGGCCTTTTATGAATGAATTGGATTATTTTGAAATGAATTCATTGGATTTCATTGGATTATGATAACAATGAATTGAATTCCAATTGGCTTGAATTGGACTATATTATTTAAGTGCCTTGACATGACAATTGTTGTCATTTGGCGCTATATATATTGACGGCGTTGGCCAGAAGAGCCTCTGTTCACAAAAGCATGACATGTTCTTCGAGCCGGAATTGAACCAGCGACCTAAAAATAACTGTTGTTAGGCACCTACAGTCCTCCGCTCTACCAACTCCGCTAAAGCTGGGGAAGGAGAAGAAGGGGGAAAAGGGTGAAGAAGGGGGAAGAGGAAAAGTGAAGGAAAAGAGGACTTTTTGAGAATATGAGGGAAAAAATGGAATGAACTTGTAGTTATTTGTGTCTCTGCTGTCCATTTCAAGTAAAAGCACACATTCTGGTGTATTCATTTGAGAAATCTAAGCAAACATGACACTTTGCTGTGGAATAGTATAGGAGACTCTTAATCCAAAGGTCACCGGTTCGATTCCACCATTGGAAGATGACACAAACGTTTAGCAAGTGTTATCAAATGTACTTTTATGGTCATTTTTAAATTTCTGAATTAAGTGCTGCAACAATGTAATCTTCTTCTCTGAATGAGTTTGCATGTTTGCAGAAAAAACTGAACCGGTTCGATTCCACCATTGGAAGATGACACAAACGTTTAGCAAGTGTTATCAAATGTACTTTTATGGTCATTTTTAAATTTCTGAATTAAGTGCTGCAACAATGTAATCTTCTTCTCTGAATGAGTTTGCATGTTTGCAGAAAAAACTGAAGACACTCACTGAAATGTAACAAATTTATTACTAATTTCACACACACAAACACTCAGAAACATGTGTGAAATTAAACCTGAAGTAATAAAAACAGGAATAAGTTAAACAATTAAAAATAGAAAAAAATAAATGGGACAGTATATATTCCCATAATACTACCATTTTCTTTTATGCACGGCAGGTGACACTGACAGCATTTGTTTTTTTCCACCGTGCGGGCGTAAGCTCTCCGGGTTAGTGGAGGTGAGGGCAGGGAATCAGATGGCACAATCTGTTTGTTTCCATTTGGGATGACAAACACAACTGGCACAATGAAAGGACTGGGGTTTAAAAGTACAGGAGATGGAGATGGAGGAAGTGACAGAGGAGAAACGATCTGCAGAAACTTCTTGGGACTGCAGCCAGGTGGTGATACTTTTCTTTTGGTGGGGCTTGTGATGCGGTTGGATAATTCAGACGTCTGAGGGAATAAAGGCACAGTTCACAATATAGGATAACCATAGATGATAGTGAATTAATCTATCTATCATTATGGGTATAGCAGTCAATAAAACCAGATCATTTCAACATGAAATGAATGAAATGCATGAAAGTGCCACTATAGTTACTGCTACATGAAAACAATAACAATACCAAACAGCTAATATTTGTACATCACAGAAATATGACCAATGTGCACTATTTTTAACTTATTAAAATATATATATTCATGCACACACATAAGTTCTTACTTGCATACAATCACACAAACACACAGCTAATTATTAACTAATAGCAGTAGCCTACATATTACACATATATTAGTACAGAAGTGAATACTACATAGATTTCATTCATACCCTAGCTTGTTATCAACTAATACTAGTAGCAGCAATGCATATTTAAGACTTTTGTGACAACAGAAGTTAATATGTCGTACTGATTAGCAGTACAATATAGAGCAGTACAATAGCATTAGCATGTTTGACAAAAAAATCGCCACGTAGAAAAAACGATATATTTACCTTCTGTAGTTAAAGTCACCTGAAGTCCTGCGGGCAGAATTATGGAGAAGTGACATCGTGATTGGCTATCAGCAAAAATGGAAATGGAGCAACGCGATTGGCTGTTGGGCTGAATTATGGAGAAGTGCCATCGTGATTGGCTATCAGCAAAAATGGAAATGGAGCAACGCGATTGGCTGTTGGGCTGAATTATGGAGAAGTGCCATCGTGATTGGCTATCAGCAAAAATGGAAACGAGGCAACGTGATTGGCTGTTGGGCTGAATTATGGAGAAGTGCCATCATGATTGGCTATCACCAAAGATGGACCAAAAATGGAAATGGGGCAACGTGATTGGAGGAGAATTATACAGACGCTTGGTCTCCCGCTACCGCTATCGAATGGAATAACAGCATATTTTCTTTCCGTCATCTGTGTGGATTCGTAAGGAGGCTTAACATATGTATCTTTGGACACCTGCAGTTCTCTCCTGTACCACCGGGGTTGCTGCGACACAACGCAGAGCACTAACCACTACACGATCACGGCCGGTTGCTGCTATTTGTTGTTTGTGGCTTTCCACATTGATGTGATCCAATACACCTTCATATCTAGTTTTCTCCAGTTCACAAGCAAAAGGAGTGCGGCAGAGCCTCTGTACACATAAGCTCGACCCATCCTTTGAGCCAGAATTTAACCAGCGACCTAATGATAACGGTTGTTGGGCACCTACAGTCCTCCACTCTACAAACTGAGCTATCGAAGGAAGCAGCAGATGTTCATTTCATCAGCCGTAGGAATGCAAGTAATGAGGCATTATCTACGTGCCCTGGGACACCTGCAGTTCTGTGCCGTATCAAATGAGTTATGGAAAGGAGCCAGGGGCTTGGGCCTGTTTATCAGTTAAATAAACGCAAAAAGTGATGAGAAACCATCAGTTTCAGATGCCTTTCAGATAAAATCATCCTCAGTTTGTCTTTACAAAAACATATTTGGCATCTATCTGGGAAAGTCTCCATATTGTCCAACACAGACGTCGATCCTCAATATACCCTCACATTGTCCAGCGTATAAGTCCACCTTTTTTGATTTGTTCTTTTTTGGAAAGGTCTTTCCATCCATTCATTTCTCACACGGGCTTCATCTTCTGTTCTTGGGTTATTTATACTATGGGTGTGGTGGCGTGCGAAAATTCTCCCTTTAAATAGAGCTGAAAAACACATAGTATATTAAAAAGGCACTATTTCTCATTGGGGTCTGTTTGGATGTTTTAATTCCAAACTTTTTTAAATGTAAAAACTTAAAAAAGAATGAATATTTGTCGTTCATAACAACTGAGCTGTCAACAGATGGTTGCTCACAGATTTTTAAATAGTTTCAATGGCACTGTGGTGAAGACACCCCTTCAGGATCCGACATCACAGAATAAACCACTTTTAAGAGCTGTATGAGTGGACAAAGAGCTGCAGATTTAGAACCAGATCATTTAACTTGACATTTGAACTGGTTTAATACAATCACTGATCTTTACAGGCTTGTATTGGACTCGGGTTTAAACCCAGCCTTCTGCTTTTAATACATTGTTTCAGAGTATAAAAATCTAAAGTATACATATGCCACAGTTATCATGGAATTTACATAACAGCCTGAACACATTTGAGTGCAAATATGCCAAGCATTAAATTACAAAGTTTAACAGCAAAGAAATGATCATGCTCTTCAAATCAAAAAGTACAATTTTCAAAAATGTGGGTTTTTTTACACTGAATCTGTAAGACGAGGTAAGGTAACCTTCATGTAGATACCTACATTAATGGTGGAAAATCTGGGTTCTGACAGCTCTCTTAAATTACAATCTGTTTCTTAAGAGTGGATTCACTCAGAATGAGCTTCCTCAGAGCTGGTTCATGTGCAAGATAAATCTTGAATGTGTTTTGTTGGCAGCTGATCTCAGAGCAGGAGGGACGTTCAGACTCTGCACAGCTTCAGAGGGAAATTCTCTGTGATCAGGTGATCATCATGAAGCACAATTACGATGTTGATTTCGAACTCTGAAAGACAGAAACATGCATGACGCCACATTGACACAATAGTCATATTCTACATGTACAAGACGATGGCGCGATGCTTTTACTGACCCACTTTGAAGTTGGTCGTCTCCAGTGTTGGGCAGGTGAACAGTCTGGGGAAGACCATGTAGATGGGAATCGGGAGGCGGTGACAGACATCACCCTCAGCTATCTGGATGTTCTGGATCTCTGTGGCATCTCTGGCATATCCTTCAGCACATCCTGAACACAGCAAACACTGTGGAAACCTGGAGCTCTGCCACTACAATAAGAGCACATCCTCTGACAGCGTGAACTCACCACAGGTCTCTACCCGAACGAGCTGCAGTTCGATACTCTTGATGGGGACGTCCGAGTTCTCCACCACCACCTCTCCAGTCAGCGGCTGGCTGATCACACAGTTGGTGGCGTCTAAGTGACCTCTGATCAGAAACTTTGGCAGTAAACTCCTCTGAAGACAGAAAGCACATTTGTTCTGCCTTAAATCAAAGTGAAAGAGGTCGTGTTGTGAAGGGTATGCGGCTTCGGTTCCTCACCTCACGCATATTCTGCAGGGTGTCAGGAGTGATGGTGAACTTGACCGGAGTGGGAACAACTTTAGCTTTCTGAGGCTGAAAATCAAAGAGGATCTGAGCGCACACAGTCTAACACAGAGCTGATGACAACCTGAGTGGAAACCTCCAGGAAATATAGTCAGTTCAGATCATGGTGCAGAAAGGAGTTAAATGCAGCTTTCATAAACATTACACAAAGTGACAGAGATCAGCACAATTAACTAAAGAGAAATACAATAATCAGCTATTCTCTCAGCTCTGACTGCTGCTCAGAGTCAGTCTGAGACTAAAAACAAATCTTTCATCTTGGTGACAGTTGTAGCAGCTGCAAGCAGTTGTTTGCTCACCTGGCAGTGCACGATGAACTCACAGTTCCTGCTCAGGTCTTTGGCCAGCAGCGAGCGCCTCAGGTCACAGCGCAGGGTGTACTGCAGAGGAAGCACAAGATGAAAGCCCTGTGATGAACTATTGCTAAAAAGTTGGGATGTTTTCTAAAATCTAAATAATGAAACAAATGCAAACGTTTTATAAGCATTCAGACCCTGATCTTACTCCCCCTGAATTGTTGCACTCGCACACTTTTGACCACATCATGTGTAAGATTCAAACCCACCTGAATGTTGACAAACACACCGTGGTATGTCTCATACAGCACTTTGTTGCCTTTTGTGAGCAGAGGGAACTCAAAGGGAATCTCAGTCTTGCCTCCTGGGATTTTTCCTGCCTTGGCTACCTCGATGTTACTGTTGATCAGCTGGATGGGCTGCAACACCGGATCAATATTCAGATTAGTATTGGCAATGGTGTGCGGCTGTTTTAAACGCAAAGCTGTCAGGTTAAGATTTCTTGTTTTGACTATCAAGATCAGATATAAAACTGAGTCCTGTCATAAAATTTGAAAAGTCAGAAATGTTTCTGTGAGTATATCAAACAGTTCCTGCACAGCAAAAAGAAAATCTCAACGTGGCTCCTCAGATATAAATACATCGTATTGATAAATAAACTGATTTCTGAATGTATGAACATTATGCATCATTAAACACTGCCGACACTTCTGGACAAACTTTGAAGAGCTTACAAAAAGCCACAGCAAAAACACCATCAACTTGGAAGTAAAAGGATATAACATCACATTTTTATAAATATTGTCCAGAGGACTATCAACTGATGAATTATTCACGGAAAATGTAACACCCACAAGATCAAACCACACAAATCCCACTCATCATCAGGTGCTTTTAGAGCAAACAATAAATATTGTGGGTGAATGTCTGAGAATTGTAAACCATACCAGTTCGTCCAATGTCAAATTATTTTTTTCTGTAAAGTATTCATTCATTCACTGTTTATGAATTTGATGCTGTGAAACTGAAATGCTGAAACCTATTCATGCCAGTCATATCAAATGGACTCTGAAGTTTTTGTTAATGTAACAAGTATGGATCAATTGGAAAAAAAAACAAAAACCATAGTGGGTGTTTTCCCTCAGTTGGCCACATGGGGCAGCAAAGAGACAGTTTCACACTTTATATGAACTACCAGCAGGTGGTGAAATTTCCTGTGACCAGAAGTCCATTTGAAGTGTTCTGGTTTCAATAGTGAGGAAGCTTCAATGCTAGAGATTAACTGATCCGACTGCTCTGCTTTTTCATAGTTTTCTTATTAGTAAAAACCTAACAGAAGGAGAAAGACGGTGAAAAAGGAAAAAATTATAGGGGAAAATAAACAGACCAACAACTAATTACTTCGGATCATCATGAAAAGGACATCTCTGGGTTGGAAAAGTTATCTTAAAAATAGAATCATGTCCGGGATATACGGAGCAAATCATTTATAAATTATGTGGCTGGTGAAACCGTTTCTTATCATGTTTTTGCCACTGTTGGAATTAGGAGTGTTATTTATATCAAATCATTTGTTTTCATCATCAGTCAATTGGCAAATAAGATTATATTATAAATTCTATTGCTTAGTTATATAGTTCAGAGCTATGCCTTCAATTTCCATGTCCTGAGAGACCAAATTCTGAAGTTGTTCAGTTCACAATGATGGCGAAGTCTGCTTTCTGATCTTCTGCTTCAATCCTGTGTTTATGCTGGTGAATCTACGGACTCTGAAGTCCAGTGAGGTTTGATCTTATCGTCACAGAAATGTCCATTTGGACCCAATGAGCAAATATGATTTAGCACCAGATGGCTCTCGACTCACCTTGACCGAGTTGTAGAAAGCTTCAAAGACACCGACGCTCTTGGAGCTCAGTTGCAGGTTGACCACCCCCTCCATGCTGAGAGAGATGCCGTGGTGCTGCATCGCCTCCTTACAGGACAGCACAATGACACCTGCCACAGCTTCCTGCACACACAACAATACTGTGAGGTCCTGCCTCAACTGCTTTACAGCTAACAGTTGTTAATGTGTGACATGACCGAACCAATAACCATGTCTACTTTTGGCTAGTCTCAGACTGATTCAATAGTTTCAAGGTACGAATCATTCGTTGGCACTGGTGTGGCTTTACATGAATGAAAATATATCATAGCCGGTCACATACAAATAGCAGTTGTATTCTAATAGAAGCTTGCACTTCTCTGGCAATAGCAGCAATATCCGTACCAGCATCACTTAATGTCACTGTTTATTTTGTCTTTTAAATATGTTCACATATTGTATACGATAGCTGACACCAAACATACTGATAGTTGTATAACTAAAGGATGAACTCAACGTACCGTCATTTATTTATGTACTTATTTTATTTTTTTCTGCTCAACAGTTCTTTGTTTTCGTGACTTCACTACCTCTCTAACTTGATGTCATACAGTCCTGATACGTGTGAAAACGAACTGAATCTTGAAATCTTGAATTTTCCAATTGGCTAGCTGGGTCACTGGTAATCTGACGGGTGACAGAATTTGTCGGAACACCCACAAACCGACTGCTGGTCATGTGAGGGCGACGCCTCGAGGCTAACAAGCTAACCAATGTGGTTACACTTAACTAGTTTACTCACAACACCTTAAGTTTAAAACTAATAGGATAAAGGCTAACGTTAGCTGAACAGGCTATATAAGATAACTATAAGTAACTTAGCTACTTACCCCCTCATGATACACTTTGTTTGCTCTTTTCAGTCTTATGTCCAAAGTGACGCTCATGTCGGGGCAGACAGTTTAATGACTGTACTACAGTCACCGGCTCCTTCTTGCTAATGCAACAAAACTATAAACAAACCAAATTCAGTCCTTACATCTGATAGCCTAGTCTGTATTCTGTACGATTGAAACGATAACTACATTTCCGTACAAATCCCTCAAAATAAAAGTTGCATTTCCGCCTGTGCAAAAAGGTTCAGATCCTTCAAAGTAAAAGCCGGATTTAACTCTACACCAACTAAAATGTACGGAGAGACAAAAAAAAGTTCAGTAAAACAGCATAATGACCACTTAAAATATGTCTTTCCACAGAACACACAACGTATTTTCTCTTTTATGTTGTTCAAGTTTATATTTATGTAAATCTATATACATTCCCATTGCTGAGTGCTTTTGCCACTTACATACTTAAATTACAGTTTTTATTCTGGTAATTCATCATTGAGTTAGTTTTTACTGAACGGTCTGTACGTTTGTCTCACAGCAAGAAGGTTCCTCGTTCAAATGCTGGCTGGTTCCTTTCTGTGTGGAGTTTGCATGTTCTCCCTGTACATGTATGGGTATTCTGGCTGCTTCCAGTTGTCAAAAAACATGCATGTTATGTTAATTGGTGATTGTAAATTAGTGATTACAAATTGACCCTAGGGATGAGCTTGAACGTGCATGGTTGTTTGTCTCTGTGTTGGCCCTTTGATGGACAACCTTGCCTTTTGCCCTATAGCCGCTGGGATTGAGCCCCCACACCCCACTCCCTCGACCCTGAACTTGATGAAGTGTGTATAGTAAATGGGTGGATGAAACTGAATATTTCTGATCATGTCTTTCAAACTCAGTAATGACATTGTGAGGCTGAAGCACACGACACAAAACCTTTTTGATTAATAATGCAATGAAGAAATGTCACTACGTTTCCCATTTCTTGCGCATCAGCAGTTCTTTGCACACTGGTAACATTAAAGTTTTAAAGTGTCATTTGTGACATTACTTTTGGGTTTGAGTGTCAGGAGGTGTTGCATTAAGGTTTTCATAAGTTAATATTTTAAGAGTTCACAGAGTTACCTTTTAATTCAATTCAATTGTCACATTATCACAGGCAGATGCACGCAGAAAAGACTTTTATATTCAGAATTCATATTACACGTAAAACTTGTCATACTTATTTGCATATATCATTTTGAACAAAACTGTAAGCTGAAAATTCACAATTTAGTTGATACACCAAGCAATATCACACCAATATCACTATGTATCCCTGAAAGTTCATCCCTGATAGCTGAAAGGTCCTGTTTAGCAAAGGGTTACATCTTTGTCTCTGACTGTTAGAGAAGGTCTGCTTTGGACTGTTTCGACCCCATACAAATACCCCCAGCCGGTGTGAGCTCACAGCCAGCTCCACAATGTTGCCACAACAAAAGATGGCAGCTAATGACAACTGAGACAGTGGAGCTGCTGGATAAACCTGTTTTGTTCTTCAAAAGGCTCCAACATTCATCATACTCTTCTTACATTCACTTGCTGCTTTACAATGGCGTAACTCCATGTCAGTATCACAGTTGAAATTCACACTGAAATCAGACAAAATAAAAATCCTAGTTAAAATTCCTGAAATATGTACTCAACAAATCAAAACTACAAAAACGCAGAATGGGTTCATGGAGATGCAGTTACCTGTTGAAGTGTGACCACAGATGTATTGAGGTGTAAGTAGCATTTCGACTGAGCTTATACTACTTTATATTCTTACCTGTGAAATTTGGCAAGTATATTTGTACCTTAAAATCCAGATTACTCTTATGGCTGGTGACGGAAGTCCTTGTTTTGCTCTGCAGTGTCAGCAATACAACATTTTTCTATCCGAGTTCCAAACCCTCCAGCTCACAGCAGAACATGGATGACCACTGCTAGCTAAGGGGCAGTTTGTCAACAGTATGAGAGCCAGCAGAGCAACATTGTCAACATAACAGCAGCAGCCATACGAACCAGCAGGTAGGACAACATGGGATGTGACTAAATGAGTAACCAACTTCTCGGTCTCTCAAAACAAAATTCCTCCATAAAGCAGCTTCAAGCTGAATAAAGAAACTTTTATTTGCAAAAAGAACACATACATTTTTATGAGCCTCTACATTACATACTCATCTGTATCACCATGCCCAATATTTCATTATATTATCATCTAAATGTATTATAGGAGTGTTCCAATATGTCATTGTTGATGATAATTACGATCTTGAAAAAGTGTAGCAATAATATTTTACCATATAATACACAAAGGATCAAATAAATCAAACGATCACTGATTGCAAATTGTTCTGTACTGTTTTATACAAATATAAAGGAAAGGAGGCAAAAAAAAATGACAAAGATGAAAAAGTCTAAATCAATTTTTTTCACCTTTACAATTGATAATGCAATTACATCATTCTTTTGGAAGCTTTTGGCCACAATAATTGTTGTGAATCAATTATTGTGGCAATCAAATGCAATGACAGCTCTAATGTCTATCAAAGAGCATGGACAAGCACCCACTTACCTCTTAGTCCCTCTGTCCCACGCACCCGCCTGAAAACCTGTGGGGACAGAGCTTTTGCCTCCACTCCCCCCCGACTCTGGAACGCTCTCCCTACCAACATTAGATCGGCTGATAGTGTAGACTGTTTTAAGTCTCAGTTGAAGACGCACTTGTTTAAAACTGCTTATGGTTAAGCCAGCAAATGTCATGTTTTCCTTTTATAGATATTTTACTTGTTTTACCTTGCTATTATTTTATGCTCTTTTTTATGGGGTTGTACTTTGTGGGGTTGTTTATCTGTTCTTATTTATTATAAAGCACTTTGTGATTTTATCTGTGACAAGCGCTATATAAATAAATTACTTACTTACTTACATAACAAGTAACACCTCCATTCTGACACTACGTTCTCTTTAAAGGAATAATGAAAGTGTTAGCCACTTAGATTCAGTAAGCGTGAAGCATTGTGAAGATGTGTAATAGTCACAAACGTATAGGGTTCTCAATATGGGTTCACCACTCCAAATATTGAGATCATCTTAGTTTAATTAATCCCACCAAGGATATTCAACCATGATGCACCACTGCAATTTGCATCAGAGACTGATACTTTTGAGTTGGAGCGGCCATGAAATTTACATTCAGTTATGTTCCTTGTTTGCATCTTTAAAGAAGCGTTCTCATATTCAAGTGAGGGGAAAAAGTAATTGCAAAAGTATGAATTAAAGATGAATTAAGCACATAACAGCATTTAGACCATTAGGAATCAATAATAGGGACCAAAAAATATAGAGAGTTACCTTAGGCCTCCACTGGCACTGAGGAACATTCTAGTACAGATACCTAACTTGAGATTTAATGTCCTCATTTAATCAAAGTTGAATTTTTTTTTTAATCTGATGTGTGTTACGCTGCCTATCATCTATACACAAATATCTGGCCCAAAAGTGAAAAAAAGATAAAGATTCATCCTGCTCTTGTGGGTGTATACTAATCTGACATCCAATTAAACTTTTTCTTGATATTGTGCACCTCCCCCGTGACTATAAATTCAAACAGAGACACTGAATGATCAGGCCTGTTGAGCGAAGAATTAGAAAGAACAACGAAAATATTCAGATTGTATTTTTTAATGCCAGTTTTTCAAACAATTTTTTTTCTAGCTAAAAAAAGTTTAAATCACTTTTTGCATGATTGAATATAAAAACAGTCTTGAATCAGAGGTCATTGCTGTGATGAGACATTGATTGGCATAACATGTCGACAAACTAATACAACGATTGAGCCTTACATCAAACACCAGTAATAATTTATGTCTCTGCTACTCATATTGCCGTCCTCCATATCAGTTTTTTTTCATGTTGTTGCTACAGAGGGCTGGATCGTTGCTAACTTGTACTTTGTCAAAAAAGTTGAAATCTGCTACATAGCAACCTCCCGTGGTGCTGAACAGCACCGGCATGAACTCATAACCCCACAGGATCTCCTGGGGTACGTAGGAGGTGCGGCTCTGACACGTGGCCGCCGTCGACTCCATGGTGGCATTGAGGGTTATGAGCAGCTCAAATTCTCGCGTTTCCAGGTTTTCTGCAGTCAATCCTGCCAGGGGGCTGTGCTCATCTAAAACATGGTAGAAGGTGAGCGGGAGGATGAGGAAAGGACACTCTCCACTCGAGTCCATGCAGAAATCAACAGAACTCTGGTGAATTTGTGTCTTCTCGCCTTCTTCTGTAACGTATGATTGAAGTAGTTTTCCTGTCAGCTGGCACTGGATCAGAAGGCTCTTTCTCATGTTTGCCACCCTCACCATCAGACACAGTTTGCCCTGGTGCCGGCAGATCACAGCCTCCTGGCTGAACTTGATGGTTTCTGCTCGCTTCTTGGGCCGAGCTAGTTTGGCCAGAAAGGCACCCGTGACAAAGATCTCAGCCAAGCCGGTGATGACGAGCTGAGCTACCAGAGTGAAGATGGCCAGCGGACACTCTTCAGAGATATAGCGAAAGCCATAACCAATGGTGGTCTGTGACTCCAAAGAGAACAGGAAGGCTCCAGTGAGCGTCTCTACATTCTTCAAGCAGGGTACATGGGTGGAATTAAGCCCTGCCTCAAAGTCTCCATTGCCCATGCCAATAAAGTAAAAGAAGACTCCAAAGATGAACCAGGTCATGACAAAAGTGGAGGCAAACAGAGTGAGTTTGTAACGCCACTTCATGTCCACCACTGTAGTCCAAATGTCGTGCAGGTACAGCTTGACCATGCCTTCCACATTGTCAATCCGCACATTATTATGACCGTCCTTGGACACAATCCTTCGCTGGACCTCTTTCTTCTTGCTTGCCATGTTACTCTAGTTAAATTAAAACTACTAATGACTTCTGAGGTTTTAGTTTGGCATTGCAGATAGAGTAGCTGGCAAAAGACACAAAAAAAGATAAGATTAATATCGCACCTAGATCCACTGCACCAGTCAAATGGTTTTTCTATAACTAGTATAGAATGATATTGGAAACTATGACTATGACATAACTATGACGTAACTCACAAGAAATTATGTGCCAAGTAAAAAGATTATTTTAGAAGTTTGCCTTGATGACTGCTTTCTGCTGTTGTCAACATTTTAACCAGCTTCATGAGGTTGTTACCTGGGATAGTTTCCAACTAACAGGTGCAGCTGGTTAAGGATATACTTTTCAAACTGCACCTGAGATTATTTGTGGTGTGTTGACACAGTGTTGGTATGCAATCAATGACCATATATATTAATTATAGTTTAACTATTACAAGTTCAGTCATAAAAAATACAAATTGTGATGATCAGAAGAACTGCTGCAAGAACAAAACACCAAGAGTTCCTTCAGCAGCAAAAAGGTTCGTCAAATTTTTAGATGATTTGGACTGCAGGGTAGGAAATCCAGCTAATGAGTGAGAACGCAAAGAAGTGAACACTTAGAAAGAGGTGAAGACAAAGAAGATACCAAAGTTTTTAAAATCTGAAATATATTTTGTGTTGTTTACACTTTTTCTATGTTTGTCTGACTTGGTTCTGCGTAGATATTACTAGTAATTTGATAAGAAACTTTGTTTGTTGAATTCTGCTGCAATAAATTAACACTGATTCTGAATCTGAGTTTTACTTGGGAGCAGTCACACCCAAAAGAATGTTCCTCAGGTTGAAGGTTACCAGCATTACCAAGTACTTCAATATTTTGTTTGTACAGTCAATGATAATATTTAATTGCTAATATTTTCAATGTCAAATTGTTTGATAATGAACAGTAAAATGCTTATCAGTCGCATAAATCTACAGATTTCTAACAGTTACCTAGGTCTTTTCTCGGCCTTGAGTGCATTTGAAAAGCTCTTAAAGACTGCTTCAGCAATGCTAGCTTACTAGCTAATTTGCAGCATATATATATATATGTATATATATAATATAGCATATATTAGCTGTTTGGACTTAATGAGGAAAAGTTTAAATTTGTTTGAGTGATGTGAGACTACACCTTTAAACACACAAATGAACAACTTTTCTTTTTGCATGTTTGTGTTTAGCAAAAGTTAAGCTTAGTGCTTTTTAGGACAGAAATGCCATCAGATGACTTATCTATTTAAATAAGTCACGGCTTTACATTCAATTCACCTTACTTGAAACAAAAAACGCAATGCGCAACGTAGGATTTTGTCAGTATTGGATAGCTAATAGTAATTATTTCTTCTGATAAAGATATTATAAAATTGTCCATTATTTTGTCTACAATATGTAATGGTCCACTGGGAGAAGCAGACATAAATTATACAGGTGCTTTCAAAATGTACACATTAACTGGGCAAAATAACAACCTACAATTACAAATAAAAACAATCTTTGGAGCACAAAAAGAATAATTTTAAAACCAGACGGTAAGCTTCTACTTTAAAGGGTGATTTTCCTGAATTGCCACGACCAGGAGAATTTGACTGTTTTCACTAGGTATCAAGATTTAGACCGAAAGTCTTCACTTGCTGATTCCAAAGATGAGCTATCATCATTCAAACACTATCTTGTTTATAAATATACAATACATGTCCTAACATCAAAGGTAATGGGGACTTAATGGGGGGTAATGGGGGCATATACAAAAAAATGAAAAAAATGAAAATTATATTTTGGTTTTGTCTTTGAGCCCTGGCTGTCTCATGACATTTATATTTTCTACAAACAAGGAATAAACTGGACACAGTAAGCTAACTGGCATATAGTAAAATTCTAGTAGATGTGCTGGAGGAAATATTTCAGTCATAAATCAAGTAATTTCACAATCAGAAAGACCTTCAGTATGTGTTGTATTAACAGTCATGTATGTAGATTGTGAAGGATGGGTTCATCAATAGCAGTGGAGGGTTGAAAGCTAGCCAGCTACTTTATGATACATAGGGTGGTTTTATGTACAGACATAGTCATATAATTAATGTGACTATATGTGATATAATAGAATGTGAAGTACTGTGGGTGACCTTCAAATTCAAACAAAGTTAAAATTTTCCTGTACAATAACAGCTCCTAATTTTTAGTGAATGTAACCTACCCAGACCATGAAAACATGCAAACAAAATTCTAATGTTAAATACTCCTCTAATAGCCTACAATATGAAGTATCTTACTACCATTACAGAGTACTGTTTTTCAAAGTTGAAAGTTAACCTTGAAGTAAACCATTGCAAGAGCCTGTGAACATGATAGACATTAATCATTAATTTCTTGATAAAACAACATTTTACTCACCTCCACTTGTGACACCTTGTTAGATAGTCTAAGATGTTTGTCTTCACTTGTTTCAGGGTTACAAACTGTAGCTGCCTGAGAACATCCAGTTCAGTGTCTTCTTTCTCCTATTGTCCAGACTTGTGAGCCCTGAACTTTGGTACAATGGTGTTTAGGGCAGAACAGAGATGAGAGACAAAGCCGGGCTGTAAACTCTGATCTAGATGTGGGTTGGCTTTTATTCCCCACGCCTCCTCCACCTCTCCTCAGGTTGGAACGACAACTGTGAATACTGTGTTTTCCTCCTTTTATGGTTGTTGTTGCTTTACACACTCACCCAGATTTACTTCTTCCAGTGTTTGTCTGAAGGTCATTATGAACTCCACTGGAGCACTCTTGGTGTTACTACATTTAAGAGGTTGTTTGACTAAGTGAAGGTCATAGAGAAGAGACTGACAGTATGTGTAAAGTGGGTCTTGTGAACCTTCTGGAGATTTTCCATTTTTCTGCATTAATGTGACTTGATACACAAGTCCTAATAGTGAATAACGATGACACAGTCAAACGAATGAGAAAAATATCATTCCTGCTCATTCATTGCAATACAATCATCATCTAATGCAATCAAATTCATTCAATTCCAAATTGGTCTAATTCATACAAAGCCAATTAAAAGACAAGTTGCCAAGCTTAGAAAAGCAACAGATGGCACCAAAATTTCTCTTTGATCCAATCCCAAATCCTGAGCATGCACAAAAAGAAGAAAGAAGAAAAGAGAAAACTCCCCTTTAACAAGAGGAAATCTTTGGCAGAACCAGATTTAGGGAGGGCAGCCATCTGCCTCGACTAGCTGGGGGTTGAGATGACAGGAAAGAGTGGACAACAAGCGCCTTGACACCAGGTCATGGATACCATCTGAGTCAGAGAGCTAAGTGCTCTGTTTGGAAAATATTTCATTTCTTGGGCTTGTGTAAAATCTTAGGATGTTTAAGATCATATTGATGCAGAAACTTCAAAAAGCTTAAAAAACTTTCAAGCTCCACCAGTCAAGGCTCAAACTTATCTATCAGAAATGCTTTTGCTTTTATTGGCTTAAACAGCCTGCGGCCTGTTAATGGGACACTTTTTACTGGACGGTCCTGCATCGTTTTCATCGGATCAGTCTTCATATGGACCACCTTCATGTCAAAGAAGTGGTTTCATTTAAGAGAGTTGCTTCTTGTTGGAATTTATACCAGATTGATTCCAAGTAAAACTATATTTTTTTTCAATACAACCAGTGATCACTGGCAAGAACTGTGAGCATGGCTGAGTGACAGTGAGTTCTTAATTCATGGTGTAAACAAAGCCTTATGAGGGCCTCTGCAAATGGAACACACGCTGTGCTTATGGTGTAACTCCTGAACTAGGAGTCTGTCAACAATCAAGACTGAAAGATGTTGATGTAAAATTTGAATTGATAAAGAGAAGCCAGAAGTGAGTCAGCTGAGGTGAAGTACTGGAAGGAGTTTATTGGTGTCAGTAAAGTGTAAAAATTGTTTACTGTCTTTTGATAGGTAAGTAGTAAAACTGTCTACAAAGGCCTATAAAATGTGTAACTAAAGTACAATAGTCATATTTTGATATGAGACACGTATCAATAACACTTTATACATTGTTACTACTAAAGATAGGGCTTTGCTGGCAATTGTAACACCTAAAAAATTAGTCAAATAAAACATATATTTGATGTAAAAGTGCATAGAAATCTTATGTACCCTTTTTAGATAACATAGAACATTATTATTACAGTGAATAAAGTCTGCTTAAAATATTTTTAAGTTATCAGGCAACATATGTGTTCATTATGGTGGACATGAGCTTTATCTATAGCACATTTTTTGATGTACCTTTAAGAATTGAATGACCTTGAATCTCCTTAGCTTTGTTAACCTAATTCTTGCCTAAATTCCTGAAGCCTACGTGCGTTTTGTATGTGTGTGTATGTGTATGTGTATTACTACACTATGAGTTCACCAGTTGTTCACCACATTCCCTGTATTTGGTCTTTACAGAATTCTGATGGATCATCAGCAGTAGATCAGAAAGAGTCGATACATAAAGGAGTTTTTTTTCTCCTTCCAATATAATAATCTGACATCCATCGACAGGTGTCTATATAACTATCTTTTAAATAAGCAGTGTTCAGTTCAATTTAATTTGAAACACTGCTGGCTCCTTTACTGTCCTTCTCCTCCAATCTAATGTCAAAGGCACCTTGAGAAATGAGTACAGCTAAAAGTGATAAACTTTTACTTTTATCTTCGACACTTTCTGCATTACAAATTGTCTTTCATAATTTGACATGAACTGTCAGACTGAGGGGAGTAAACAGGACACTTTAACAGACCAACAGGATGCAGATGGAATCAACAGCGCCCCCTGGTGTGTGGACACCGTTCTTTTACATGGCTTTTACAGGCTGCTCAACTACCACAACTGTTTATATAAAACAAAATGTAATCTTACAATGACGGGCAACTAAAGAACTACACAAAGGTGAAATAAGAAGCTTATAATAATAATAAACCTGAATTTGTGGACTACAAGCGTTGGGAGCAGTCTGTGTAAAATACAAAGGGTACAGGAATGGATGATTCAGAGGAAAATGACTGAAAACAGTAAAGATTAGTGGTTCTATCTGGTGGATAAAGAGCACACTGTAAACCTGAAAAATTAACCCTGTCCCTCCTGGGCTGCTGTTAGTCTTTGTGATGTGTATCATGATGACCTTATTTGTATGAGGTTAAATGGAAATTCAAAAATTAATGCTCAGTCATAAGCACCTGATTGGATTTTCACACTTTATTCACTTTTTTATCTTTACAGTGAGATAACATTAATAAAAATAATAATCTGGCACAGAATGACAAGGATGCGATTATTTACAGACAAAACAAGGACCCAGTGCATTATGTTAATGTATCTGGACTGTAGCCGGTATATACACACTATATATACACAACACTTCACTGCTGCAGGCGTTTTTTTAACTCAGTAAAACTGGAAAACAGCACGTGCAAAATGAGTGTTCTGAGACTGAAGAACTGACTCAAATTCAATTAGTTCACAACTTAAACAAGATCATCATTATTACAGGAGGCTCATAATTGTTGGCATCCATCGTATCCCTGCTCTCAAAACTGGTCCTCCACTGTCATGTCACCAACCCAGCATCAAACAACCTCTCACTGACTAAAGAGCCTTCTACAACAAAAGGTTTCAATGATTTGAATTTCCCCAAGAACATCCAGAACTTTATCCGGGGGGAGAAGTCAGCTGATGTTCCAGAAGTGGAAGTTCTTCACATGACTGTGAACAAGCAACAAAGCCTGGAGTTCATCATCGGTCCATCATTCTAAATGTTTCTGCTGCTCCAGGCGGATTTCAGTCGGCCACAAACCAAATGTTATTACAGTTTTCCAAATGTTGGCCGCGATCCAAAAAGCACTTTCACACCTACACTGTGGGTTCAATTATGCAGGTACTTATTAGTGGGAATAAACAGTAAGACAAAAAAATAGGTCATTCATCCCCAGGATCCTTAAAGGCTTCCTGCTTTTCAGGCAAAGCTCCAGTGGAGGAATCGCTCCCCGTCAAAACTGTGCTTAAACTCACCAACACGGACATGCTCAGCAGGCATGGGAGAAAACTGTCTGTGTTACTGGTCCAAAACATCTTTGTGAAAAGACAACCATTGATGTACATCAGTGACTGCTTACAGGAGCATTCCATGCTATTAGTGCTCGAAAAAAAACAAACATGAAAGAGGCCCACCAAATCCTTAAACCATAAAGACAATCAATTTCATGAGTAAAATTAATGGTGCCTTTTTCATCCGTCTCGTCTGGCTCTGTAAAGTCTTCCTTAGTTTTGTAGCAGAACAACTGTGGCTGCAGCTTAAACATGCTCAAACCTTCCTCCACTGCTCACAGTGAGTGTGAGAGGTACCTGCACAGGTCCCAGTACAAGTGAAAGCCATCTGTGCTCAGCCCTGCCCAACAGACACTGATCGCAGACCGTGGACATGGTAGGTCTCTGCAGCCTGAGGATGTAGGGCTCAGGAAAAAAGCCAAAAATAAAGCGTTTCAAGCAGACTATTTAATAGCTGAATGATGCTTTACTGTCCTTAGAGCTACAAAGTAAAGTTTGTTGGTGAGTCAATTTCTTTCAACTGTGCACTAAAAGTCATCAGATCATCGAAAAAGTGGGTCACGACAGACGCTGCGTTGAGCAGGTTAACTAAAAAACTAAAAGACTGGATCCAGCAAGATGGCGTCTTTCATGAAAGACTGACGTTCACTGTGGTGGCGGGTTTGCCGTGGTAGCCTTCAGGATGCCTCGCAACACCTTGTAGTTGCTGAGGGGCTGGTTCTCTTTGGGGGGGAAACAGGGGCCGTGCTCTGTGGCGTAAGAATAAGGGAACCGTAGCACCCAAAGGCCATCGGGCGGCAACGAGACCTCCGTCTGCTCTGGATGAAAGACTGGGCAGGGAGGGAGACCGGGCTGTACCTGGAAACATCAAAACAACAAAATATTTAGAGGTAAAGTACGATTCTTATACAATCACACAAGAGGGCTCAACACACCCAGAAACCCAGGGATCTGAAAGCCACACTGGTCATTAGACAAGAAAAAAGTCAATTTAGAGACAATGTGAGATGATGTTTATATCAGGCAATTTATCATTCTGTGAACAATAATCTCACAAGGATTCCCCTCTCAGACTTTAGTTTATAAGCACATATCTTCCACATCTAACAATAGTAGGAACTCGCCAGTGCATTTGGTCTGCATCAGGAAAACGGGATAAAAAGCAGGGTTTTCATTTAATTCCCCAGAGGGCTGAAAAGTAAAAATGGAAATCCAGAGAAAAATGTTCCATATTTTCCACAGAGACAATGTGGAGCCACTCAGCTGTTTACCTGTGGGTTCAGAGTGACCTCCAGCGGCGCATCAGGCACAACAATGAAAAGACGAGCCAGCTGGGCAAAGTGCGGCTTCAGGCCTCGGCCCTGGGAGGGAGACGGGATGTACAGAGGCATGTCGGTGTTTAGCACCCTGGTGGCAGGATCTTTGGCCCCCCCTGGCCCCAGCACCTTCACTACTTTATCAGGCCCGCAGCTAATGAAGCGTCGTCCCCGGCTGTCTTCATACTCAAACCCCACAAAGACCCGAGCCATATCATCCCTCCTCCGACTCCTGCCAAGCCCCCCGGTGCTCCCTCGCTTTCCAACAAGGCTCTTGTTGGGGGCCGGCCATGAGGACGTGCCTCCATCCAAAGGCTCCGTCAGTCCTGCATCCTCCTCTGACCGAGAGCGAATAACCAAGTCCCACGGTAAGAGGAAAGAGGAGCCAGGGAGGAAGCCTGGTTGTTCCAGACCAGTGTGACAGTTGTATGACTTTGCAGGACCCAGTTTGACCAGCGACCAGCTGGAGAACTTGGGGAGGAGGCCTTTGTGGCAGCCAGAATGCATCATACCAGGGAGATACTCTACAGTGGAGGGCTGGCGATCGATGAGGCTTGGCCTCTTTTGCTGGACTTGGGTTTCGGGTGCGTCTCCGTCAGCATAGGGCCCCAGGCTGTCTGTGGACTGGCCCAGGCTGAGAGCAAGGCTGAGGCTGGTGTCTCCGGGTGTGTGGCTCTGTGCAGTGCTCGGTTCCTTCAGCCTCTCCGCCTCGCCGGGGCCCTCACATGGGACCCGCTGAGCCTGGTTGCAGGCTGGGGCTGGGTCAGGAGTGCTGGGCTGGAACATTGGAAACCCGATCCTCTCCAGCTTCCCACAGCATTTCTCCTCCAGCATCTAATGATGAAAAACACTGTTACAGGTGCTACACGTGTAATACAGACGCAGAAAAAGTTTGCAATGTGATATGTACTGTGTCACATATTTTATTTAGGAAGTCTTAAATCAGTTTGTTTAATAAGGACAGCATGAAAGGCATCGCTCGTAGTGATAAACCAACAGAACTATTGGCTGTGGCCTCAGAGGGAAGCAGTTTACAGAGAAAAATCTCAAACTTTATCTCTAAATCTAATCTCTAAAAACACTACATTACCAGTTCAGCACCAACCAGCAGGCAGTTAGCGACTAGGTAGTTTAAACAGTGGAGCCTTTAGCAGCTGCAGAGCCATATTTTTCCCCTCATGAAATGGTAAAGACACAAATCAAACTTGTATGTCTCCAAACATAAAAGTTTACCACCTTTCCAAACATGCTTCATCAATGTAAAAACACAGCAGAAGGCATCTTTACCAGCAGGTGACCAGCTGTGCGAAACACTGAGGCGATCTAAGCCCGCAGGATGAGTCTGATGGGTGCCATCACAGTTTAATATTTGAAAGCCGGCAGAGAGGATCTGCTCCGCCTCAGCGGGAGACCACAGTGTGACTGCTGACCTGGTAGAAGTCATAGTTGGCAGCCTGGATGTCAAACGGATCCTCACGAGGAGCCTGTTTCCTGCCGCAGTTACAGGAGCTGGTGGAGCGCCCCCTGCTGTTGTGGTTCAGGATGGGTGGGTTGTGGTCCATGTCCGGCTTCTCCCCTGCAGAAATAAGTGTTAGATTTTCTGCACCTTAGTTCCTGGTTTTACACGAGCGCAATTATTGATCGGTCGAGTCTCATCACAGTCGAATGATATCACTCGATTGTTTGGAACACACAGCACCTGTCTGAATATCTTCAGGCTGCTGCCCGACAAAACAAGACATCTACAGCTTGAAATTTTTCAGTCAAAATAAAGAATAATAATAAATATAACAGACCGCTTCTCCAGGTGCATGTTTTCTGAGGAGATAACGTATAAGGGACTGTGACGCTCACCTGGCTGAGGCAGGAGGTGGAACTTGTGAACACAGTGTTGGTCCGTCAGGCTTCGCTCCTCACACAGCTGGTGTCCGTTGCTCCAGAACTTGTAGCAGTCCTCATGGAGCTGCAGTGCGTAGCGCTGGAAAGCCACGCCACGGGCGTGCTGGCTGTACACCCGCAGGGCCTGTGCCAGCTGGTTTTTGTGCACTGTGGTGGTGTAGTTATGGGGGAGGTTGGACTGATAGGCGCTGTGGGCCAGCGGCAAAGCTTTCTGACACCTGTTCTCTGAGAATTTTGTGTCAGCATCAAGAAAACCATCCAAAACCTTCACCTGGCTCTGCACTTTTGTGGCCAGCTCAGCTACATCTTCATCCGTGTTGCTGATTAGGACTTGATGAAGTCTGGAAGCGACCTGGACCCATTTGGTGTAGGTTGGCAGCTCAAAGTGTGAAGGCTGCGGGTTGCGGCCGACGCTGTCATCAAAGCCTTTCTTGGTCAGCACTAGCTCCACGTGCTGCCAGAGGAATTCCTTCAGGCTGCAGTCCACCAGCTGACCACCCATCGACATGCTAATCGAGTCTCCGCTGCAGCTGCTCTGCCGAGCCGAACGCCGCATCTGCTGGTATCGCCTCGGTCCTGACAGCGTAACAGTGGAGTCCTGGTCGGACAAGATGCAGTTGGACCGAAGCTGGCCAAGCAGCGTACCTACCGGGTCGTCATCTGCTGTTGGTATGACGTACACAAAAGCCTGGTTGGCGGGCACCGTGAACAGGCAGTTGCTGCTTTGATTGGTCAGAACTCTGCTTTTCCGGAAGATCCGATATATCTGGTCCTCCAGGGCGTGCTGCAGCCGCCTCCTGGGAGAGTGCTTTTTGGGTTTGTCGGGGTTTCCCCCCGACTCAGAGCCATTTCCTGAGATCTTTGGAAAGCAAAAGAAAAAGGGATGTGATTTAAATTCGTAGAAAGTTCGATGAACTTGATTACTATCGGTCAGCTTTGTATGTAGTCAAATATGCAATTTGTGCACTTTTGGTGACTGTTATTTTTCACTACATTCTTTGTTCCCTCTCAAAGACTTTATTAGTCACTGTTCATTTGTTTTTGTGCCTGTTCATTGGTTTTATTTTCACGTTTTTTCCCCTCTATTTTTTTTTCACAGTGTCCATTATTCTTTAACTGTTTTATAAGCTATATTTGTCATTAGTTTGTCAATCACCTTTAAAGCACTTTTAAATTAACATATATTTACAAAGAATGCGTCATTGTTCACTTTGTCTACAGGTGTAAAGAGGTTGTGACTTGGTAAGAGACCTTCAGGGTGCCGTTGATCTGGAAGACAAACAGCAGGCGTGGAGGGCAGGGCCTGCAGTTCAGCTTCCACTCTTTGGACACCGGACAGTCTTTGATGGCAGCCCGGATCAAAGGCAGGACCTTCTGTCTCAGGGCGTCCAGAGCTCTAAAGAGCCGGTCGTAGGTCACGTCGAAGGTCTGGTTGGGATGTACCAGCAGGAGGACGTGGCACACGGAGAACATGTAGAGCAGGTGCAGGCAGTGCTGTCGGTCCAGACCTTTCCAGAAGTCGTGGGCGTCGGAGTGGCTGGTGCCGGCGCTCAGAGAGTGGCAGGCCCGCAGCAGCTGCCTGCTGTCGCACACGGAGGAGAGCAGCAGGTACAGAACCCGGTTCTCCTGGTTGTAGAAAGCTTGGATGAGGCTGTCCGCGGTACCGCCGTCCTCCGGTTCGCCGAACAGCGAGAACATGTGTTTGTCGGCCAGAGTGTTAACAATAGACTCCTTCAGCGGCCCGGGCTGCATGTTGCTTTTCCCGAAAATCCCGACAACACACAGGCCGTCGTCCCGGTAAGCGGCGTCCTCCTGGAGCTCCGCCTGTAGCAGATCCCCCACACTCACAGGGAGAGCCATGTTTGCTTCCTTCATGTTGAAAAGCGGGGGAAGGAAAACAGTGGCGCACCCATTTGTCGGTGTACTTCCGGATCCTGTAACTGCCTTACACCAAAATGTCCAAGTACAGACAAAGTTCCTTAACACAACGTTCCACTGTGGTGTAACTCCCCCCACCCCATTTCATCATGTTTGGAAGAAATATACGATGTACAGTTAGTTACACCACGATGTAAAATTACAAGATTATTTCATATGTAAATAAAAGTACCATTTAAAAAAAGTTTCCTAACTAAACTATAAAAGTTCTGAATCTGTAGCCACCATAATATTATCCAACACATTTCATTTAGCTTTATTGTATTTTTAGGGTTGTGAAATCCCATTTTGCTGGGAATGTATGATATCTTAGTTCATCATATGTTTTGCTTATAAAATTTGAATTTGTAAATGAACTGCCTCTGTCAGAAAAATGTTGTGGAGTGAGACAAGTTTCCCTCACAGAAATCAGAAGTAGAAGTAAACGATGCTTGCATAAAGCCACTACTGTAAATTTCTCTTTTACAATAACATGTTTGGCCCATCTTACTCCAACACAGTGTGGTTGACAAACTGCTGTTTATCACATAATCCTAGACTGCAGTTACTACGACATAAAGTTATCAGCATATATAAAGATCAAATATTTTAGCTCTTCATATTCCTATCAAGGCATTTTATTGGACCTAAACTTAAATCATTAGAATCACAAAGAAGTGGTTCAGGAAAGCTTTTTGTGTCTAACTTTAAAAACTACCATCAGTCCTTTCAACTATGTGACCACAAGAAAATGACAAATGTCAAAAGGTGATGTTTAACTCCTTGGTATAACAGAGAAACACTGACAGATGAATTTTATAGTAATGGGAGCAAAAGAATTAGAGATTAGTTTAAAGTGGCGTTAAAATGCACCGTGTGGCATAGCATGAATATCATGAGCTTCAAGGGGGCATTAATTATAACAGTGATTCCCACAGTGGGGTGAGTGGGCTTGTGTGATGTGTACAGTTGTTTCTCAGGAATTGTGCCTCTTTGAACTGTCTTACTTACCTTTTATATTTACAGACAAAACCAGCTGTTAAACTACATACTCGACCATGAAAGTTTAAACTTCTCATTCATCCTTTTATAAACCCTCCTTTCACCCAGAACATTTATAAATATATGTATTACTGTATAAATACTCAACAGTCTTGTCTGAAACAAAGGGACCTGTCTATGATCAGAGCTTAGATGGGAGATTTCCAACTAAAGCAGGATGACAAATGGTTTTTTTTTTGGAAGTGCTTCAAGTCTTAGGGGGACTTTTAGTTTCTGGAAGTTAAAAATGATGGTACCTTCCAGATACTTGCAGCTCTCTATATTTTTCAAATCTACCAGATTTGTTTTTCCAAAGGCTGCTATTTCAAACAGCTTTGGAGGATTAGACAGGTGATCAACAGTCCAGCATGTTGGAGTCTTCATGGTCTGTGAATATAAAGTCATCATCCAAGACTTAGTGTAGGAGATTGTGGTTGCTCACTTATTTTGGCAGTCAGCATCCAGACAATACTGGATATACTTCCTTTTCCTCTGACCCTGGACTTAATAAATACGATGTTATTTAAAAGGACCAGAGCAACCACTGGGGTGGTCTAGCATTCTCCTCCCTGGTGTTCTGCAACCTTTCATCACAGGCCTTTAGGACATTGAGGACTGCTGCCTTGTGTATCCCCGGAGGAATTGCACCCTCTCCTGATGTTTAGCCTGAGTTTCTTTCAGAATTGATCTTGATGTCAACTTTGCTTACTCAGTGCTTTCTAAGCACTCCATTCCAGCTGCTGTGGATTCTTTCTGGTCTTGCTTTGAGGTCACTAAGAATAACAAACTTGTCATTTATCTTGATGACTCAGTGGCGTCCCGATTGTTTTTGTCCACAGAGCTTGTGACTGTGGGTGCACGGGCACACTCATTGGGGAGCTGTCTGGACTTGTGGAGGAGGAAGCAGAGCTTCATGGAACACTGGTATGCTTTCAAACAGGTTCGTCTTGATGGAAAACTACACAGCGTTAATTATCACATCGGTTTGGGTCTTTCCCTTCCAGAAGAAAATATATCTGCTTCCGTCTTCCTTTAAGGAGGGATTTTCAGCTTAACATGTTTCACTGGGTGCAGTGTTGTCAGAGCTGAATTTTACAATTCATGCAAACATGTTGGTCCAACTGATAGAAGACCAGATATAATTCTCAAAAACCGATTTACAAACTTAGATAATTAAGTTGGGAGTCAAATGGTTCTGCATGTATTTTTTCAAATCATTACAAACTGGCCATGAAGCTACACTACTGTGAAGATACACAGATGAATAAGAGGCAGATAAAAACAGAGAATTACCTCAAGGGAAAGCGTGTGTCTTATTTGTTTAAATCAAATTAAGGCGTACAGCTAGTATGAAGTGTACAGACCTGTAAAGCTGTCAAATTCATGGGTCAATGTGGTAACAATTTGCTCTCAGCTCAGTTGTTATAGTTGGTGAGGTAATACGTCAACTGGAAAAAGCCCAACACTAATAAGATGAAAGGGGGTATATTGCCATGTATCATAATTAATTCAGACATATCATGATCAATAAATCGATTCCCATTCTTTGCTTGTATACTGAGACAAGGACAGTAGTACAGTTAATATACATACTCTGAACTCAACAGTGGATGGAAATGTAGACTACGTTTCTCTCTCCTAGGGTAAGAAAAAGGAGCGCCTTTGATTTATTTGACCAGTAAGGGATGAACATGCCAACTGTTTCTTGTTTGATGTGCAGACACTCAGAGGTTAAGCATGTGGTGGACAGTCCTGTTGCCCCCAAATTCTGCTGGACTTTCTGTTCCTCTCGGTTCAGGAAGACAGCAAGCAATGGTGCCAGGGTGCCAACATGCAGGTTTGTGGCTATGATGCTCACAAGCCACCTCCACCTGTTGCTTGGTTGGAGTACAACTGAATAAATTACATAACATACCTATGTGGGATGACTTTATTGCAAACAAATTGCAGAGTTCCTCTCTCTCAGCATGAGGATTTATTTATGCAGTGGCATGTAGTAGAGAGTTGTGTGCTAGGTGGGGACTGGTGGCAGAAGAGCTGTGCTGGAAAATACAAAATACCTCTCTCCCAAAGGTCCTTCCTCTCTGTTATGGTGTAAATTGGCACTTTAACGCTTTCTGTGACAAAACGCGAATACAATCATTTCAAATAGGCCACTGAAGTTCAAACTGCAAGCCTCAAAGGACATCGACAAAACTGATTATGCATACATTCAGAAAGACTGCTTTTCAGAATTGTGTCTCTTTGATCTTTCTGGCCTTTTGAAAATTATTTATAGATCTAGTCAGCTGTTAAATCATATGATGCACCATAATGGGGTTAAGCTCCACATTTACCATTTAATGGACTGGATAATTCTCTCACCGCCAGGGGATTACTATCAGTAATACACTCCATTCTATTGTGTGAGGAACAGAGGCACTGGTAAATGCTCAGAACGTGGATGAGATGATTTAATCTGAAGAAGGATGAGTTGTAGTGTTTCTAGAGAATGTGTAGAAAAACACAGTCAACTTTTGTATTTAGAATTGTGACAAGCAGAATTAATTTGGTGACAGTCTACACCAAATATCAGTGTGGGCCTTGGCTACCACTGGGGAGAAAGCAAGAGCTTAGTTTGGTTTGACATTTTAATCATATTTTTTCTGACACATAGTTATACAAGGCTGCTCCTGTTGGGGTCATACACCACATCGTTGTTCCTCCTCAGTTGTTGGCATGCACCCCATGTCATGGTCGACCTTCGACTTCAAACATTTCAAACATAATTTAATCAAGAAAACAAGTACAAAACAATTAGATGAGAGAGAGGTGGGGAGGGTGGTAGGAATTAGGTAAAATGTTTTTAATCTTCCTCTTCCCTCCACAACATACTTTCTAGAACAAAGAGACAGTTAGCGACACACATCAGCCATAACATTATGACCACACACCCAATATTGATTAGTTTCTCCTCATGCCACGGGAAAAAAGTCAGAGTGTGGACAAAGAACATCTGCGGGTGTAGAACATCCTTTGGGTTCTGTGAGATGTGGGGTGGGGTCTTTGTGGATTGGCCTTGCTTTCCACAGATTACATCACATCCTATCAGATTGGGATCTGTGGAATTTGGAAGTTGGCTGAACAACTCAAACTCTTTGTCGTGTTCTTTAAACTGTTTTTGCAGGGCTGGGTTCTGCTTCAGGGGAGTGCTGTTGTTATATAAGGGTTATTTTCCTAAATATCTAATACAGTAATTATGTTATATGTCCAGTTTCTAAGATAAGATTCGTCATTTAATTTATATTTTTGTCAAAACTTTATTTTTAAAGCCAAGCTATGTGATTTAATCTATTTAAATACTATTTCCTACTTATACCCTGACATTATTAGTGTGATATGCTTCAGATTATTTTAATAGTTCCTGTGAAAAATAAGGTGAGGGGTTTGTCCCTCGAAGGAAAATCCCAGTTTACTCTGATTAGTCAGCTCCATTGCACTTATCAGGCACTGCCCACTGTTCTGTATGGACTCTTCTGCAGTTCAATTTTATAGATGGAGAATTTCATGCAAAATTAGAATACGCCCCCAAATGCAGGGTGACTCATTAGCATTTACTGAGTTACACATACTGGTGTATATGTGACCTATACCACAAGAGATACCATGAAATACCTAACATTAAATGAGAGGACAGTTTGTTATGAAGTAGTCGCATTTCAGTTGATTTCATGGGGACTCTAAATGCAAGAATTTTAAGTTTGATTAAATATTTTTTCACACATAAGTTTAAATTTCCTCCACCTCTCATACCGTGAACATATGGGCCGCCTTCGTGGTGGCAAGTCTACAAAAAGCTCTCAGACGTCAGAAGGCAGCGCAGCGTGCGCGTTCATGGCCTACATCGTCGTCTCTCTGACGTCACCATCCTCAGCTCAACTGAAATCCCTGATAACGCGGCGCGCGCTCCCGCTCGGCTCTGAATGGGGGATCAGTCAAGCCGGTGACAGCTCGTCCAGTAGTATAATCGTAGACGCCACGGTCCGCTCCTCCCGTCTGGCCTGCCGTTTTCAGATACACCGGTAGTCCACGGCCCTGCTCCTCCGGTAGTACACATTTATTCAGGTAGTATGGTAGCGCACTGACAGTCCCACTAGTTCGGTTAGTGTACTGACTCTTCTCTTCTTAGCCCGGCAAGTTAGTGTTACTAACGGGCGGAGCTGTCTCTCTCTGTCCAGGAATGAGAAATGATGGCCGGCTCTGCAGCAGAGGAGAAAACCTTTCGACGGTTCCTGGAGCTCTTTGTTCGGGAGATGAGGATGCCTCTGCAGGACAGCGACCCGGTGCCGATGCGCCCCTTGTCGGACCTGCTGTCTGAGGACGAAGTGGAAGGGGAATGCCTCGACCTGTGTCTCCAGCACCTCTACAAATAGTTAAGTGTCCACTTTCTGTCTTGGCATGCTATTTCTCTTTCCGTGTCAGTAAATCAAAAGTATGAGTGTTTGTGTATTGAGGGTTTGAAGGTCGCTTTATTGTTGGGAGACGTGTGAGGTGCGCGGGCGACCCCGGCTGTGGCCCCATAAGGCGCGCAGGGATGCCCACTGGCTTCCTCGGAGAATGCCTGTTACCTGCTTAGGGGGATGCTGGGTGTGTCCAATACCAAGTTCAGACAAGTGTATTTACAGAGGCGTAATGAGGAATCAAACTGTGCCTAATGCAGAAGTTAAAAGTCGCCTCCCCCCTCCCTGCGATGTGTTACAAACTGCTGTCAGATCTACGGACCTGTGTGTTTGTCGAGTCGTGCCACAAATTGACGGCAGCGGTGCCAGAGCCGGAGATCTACAAAAGGTGAACCCCTGCTTTTGCGTAACAGCAAGGCGTCATTATGGTGTAGGAGGGGGAGGAAGCCATTGCCATCACTGCTGAGCGCATCTTTATGTGGGCTAAAAATAACCTCCTCGGTTATGTTAATCGAGTCGATCGCTACACAATAAAATCCAACACAGAGATGGAGAGAATGATCATATGGAGTCCACTGTGAGCAATAAATACATACTAATGTAACATTTTTCAGTCTCGTGCTCTCACCTGAATCTCGTATTCAGTCAAGGCGGTCGCGGAGGAGAGGGGGAAACTCCAGATGCATTTCACAGAGGAGGAAGCTCCGCGTTTAAAGACACGCTTTTAATTGATCAGCGCCTCAGTGAGTTCTTCTGTTTGAGATGTGCAGAAACTTGGCAGAAACGGTAAACCTGAGAGAAAGCGCTGCCCTGAGCGCTGCTGCCTGGCCTGGTTTTGAATCCAAAATAGGTGCAGAAACTGTGCTGGGAAGAGCGAGCTGGAAGGATTCATCTAGGGCACAAAGTGGCAGGGGGACTGCAAATGAGCTTACCAACCAGTTTGCATGCATGCTCTGCTCTCAGGCCACTCCAATGGTGGTGGACAGCACGTGTTGGTGGCTGGACTGATCAGCCAATAATGCTGTCAGAATTACAGTTCACACTGGAGAGTGTCTGTATGTTGAACCTGCTGGAGTTGCCACATTGACATCAATATTATTATCTGCAGATTCAATTTATCTCCTCCATAGTCTCCAGATTGATTGACTTGTGAATATAAGGTCACTAAGCATTAAACCATCAATATCCGGCACAGCTTGCGAGATGTTGGTGGGGGATGTCTCCTTTCAAGAAAGGACAGAGCAGTACAGTACATATATGTAGGTTTTTGTAATGAGACTGATCTTTATATGCCTCAGTAACAACTGCAGGTCACATGACTTCCAGACAGCAGTCTTGTGTCTAAGACTCATGGGAGCTGCAGTTTGAAATATCAAAAGAGGACACACTCACATGTTGTTTGCAGGTACATTTAGTCTAAAGGAGCAGTTCATTGTGTTGCCTGTCTTTTACAGCATTCAAGTCTGATCTTGCTGTACATAGATGGAGAGAAGACATGGTCAGCATAGCTTGCATGTCGAGTCTTGTCCATTTAATGCATACAAAAACAAAACGTGGGAATGTTAGTTGGCAGTATTAGAAGGAGTTACAAGTCCACCCTCTTTTAGTCCTGGGTTTTGACATATCGAGGCACAATAAAAAAAATCATCTGGTCCTTACCAGGTCTTAAAATGAGGTAAATAGAACCTCGGATGGACAACAACACACAATATATTACTAGGGTTGTAAAATTCCGTGAATTTTCAAAATTGGAAACTTTCCATCGGAATTGATGGGAATAAACTGGAAATTTCCAAAATGGAAGGTTGGGAACTTAAATGTAGTTGGTAAAAATATATTGTAGCATAATCTTGGCTAAAAAAATCAGATTTGATGCAAATACAGTAGAGTATCTATGTTATTTCTCAATCCCAGACACATAGCACACTACTTACTACAGGCCTATTGAGGCCACACACCCTACATACATTGTACATTCGTACATCACATGCACAGATGATTTCTAGAATTCTGAACCACTAAAGATACTTTTGAGCCCACTGCACAGATACAGACTATTGAAGTCACACATTTGAGCCCAAAGTCTACATAAAGTCAAGTAAGTTTTGATGATATTATGAGGTAGATATATTTGATCTATGATGTTAAAGTTTAGCAAGCAAGCATTAAATCAAAATTTTTGTATTTATACAGTAGCTCACTAACTGGTAAAGCAGTATTAAGCTAGCTAGCACCATTTCATAAGGAGGCTATATTATCATGATGCGAGCTACCTCAAATTTGATGCTGTTTCTTCTGCCTCCTTCCAGACAGTTTTTTGTAACCATACAACATTTTTATACATCAGTTGTATTATTTTGAAGACTACATTTCTTCAGCTAACTCTCTTTATATCGGTGCATTGCATTGCATTTGTGTTTGATCTACTAGTTTTTGCCATCTTATTCAAAGCAAATGAGTGGAGGCATTTTACACCAGCTAATGTTGATGAAAAGTCTTTTTTTATGTGTAAAGGATCCAATTTGGAATATTTCTAAAATCCCCCATCCAAAGTTCCAATGGAAGGTTTCTGCAAAACTTACTGGGAATTTTCTTCCCTTTTGCAACCCTGCATATTACACAGTGCCATTATTTGAATAACAAAAATGGAGACAGGGTATAGAAGCAGTGTGTGAGAAAATAAGTACAACCCATGATTGAGTAGCTTGTAGCGCCATCTATAGCAGAAATAAGTTTAAGTCAATTATTCTGTATGATGTTACCAGTCTATCACACCATTGTGAAGGAACTTCTCTCCACTCCTATTTACAACGTTGCCTCAGTTCATGCACTTTTTGGAGCATTTGTTTTGGTCCCACCACATCATTTTAATCAGAGGTCTGGACTTTGACTGGACCATTGCGACACCTTGATTCTTTTCTATTTCAGTCATTCTGTTGTAGATTCACTGCTGTGTTTGGGATCATTGTCCTGTTGAAGACCCAGTTTCAGCCAAGTTTTAGCTGTCAGACAGATGGAAACACATCTGACTCTAGAATACTTTGGTATACACCGTGCTTGACAGTTGGTATGAGGTGTTTGCACTGATATGCTGTGTTTAGTTTTTTCCAAACATGCTGCTGTGCATTATGACCAAATGTTGTTCATTTGAGGTTGAACTGACCTAGTTTTCAGATCTGGTTAAGACCTGATGGGTTTTCTTTTGATATGTCCTGATACATGAACCCTCATAAACAGAGGATGTACTGTCATTTTTACATTACTGTTAAATGATGCTGATATGTTATAGAATCACTAAAAGCAAAATAATAATGGCGGATTGATCATATCATGAAATGGGGCATCTAACATAACTGTTAGCTTTGGATTATTTTAATTAATTCTACTTGTAATACTTGTGCCTTTTCTACTGAAACTTGTCCAGGACTAACACAGTTTGTTTTCAGTTGAATCTAAACACAGGCTGGCAGAGGTATGAAGTTATATATTTATGGCGAGGTACACATCAGGCTGTGGCTTGAGACCAGCGTGTTTGCTAGTTTAAGTGTTGCTGCTGATCAGGTCTGAGTTGTTAGTCATTTAAATGGACTCCATCCATTCTGGACGTGTGAAACATCCATTAGCCAAACTTACCAAAATAACTGCAGTTTACTGACTCAGCCTGCTTTGTGAAATTTCCCCCGTCTTTCTTATCTGCCAGAGCCAGTTATCTATACATTTGGCTTGTTAGAGTCGATGAATCACTCACTGGCCACTCTCAATGATGCCGTTTATCTTAGGAAACCCCAAGAAGAGTAATGAAGGTCAAGAGAGGTGCTCATTTTCTGTGCTTCCAAAGCAGAACATGCAGCTCGAATATTCTTAAATTACACTATTTGAAAGGTGTGAGGTTCATCAAGATTATTGTAGCCAATGGACTAAAGATAAATGTTCAAAAATTATAACTCTCCTCTCTCAGAGGAGGAAGTAGTTTATGACTGAGCTGCTAAGTCTGCAGAGGATTGGATGTGTGAAGAGCTCAGGGTTGACGGATGGTGCAACAAAACATGTAACTTAGGAGACTTTGCAGAAAGTTGGGTATTTCTGGTCCCAAACTGCCAGTCAGCGGGTGTTTTTTAACAGAAACCCAATTGTGTTCCCAAATTCATTCAGGGGCCATTAATTAAAGGTCCCCTGATCTGCACCAAAACCTATTAAGTTCCTTATTTTCCCATTAGGTCTCATAAAACTCAGCTCAGTAGTTGTTCTGTAATCTTGTCGACAAACAACACTTAAGCAAATATTCCTCTGCCTCTGCTTTGCCTCGTCATAACAATGTATCAAATGTTGGTTAAAGGCCGCACCCACAGTAGCAACGATCCTGCTGCGATGTCTGCTGCTCGCTCCCAGTTTATTCCCATTGATTCCCTGCAAGTAATTTAGCGGGCTCAAATAGTTTTTTGATGCAGCAGGCAAATGCAACAAAAAACAAACTGAGAGAGCGTCTTATTTCTATCTGCTCTATGTGGCCAAAAAGTTCAGGTTTTAAAAGTAGTTGATTTCCCTCAAATGATGATGCTTCTTAATGATGCTCATTTTTATGCCTGAATTTAAGTTTTTAAGTCAATCACATTAGGTCTGGTCTTGCAGTTTTTAGTGCTGCATTCCTTGAGTGTTTTGATGTTTAAAAAGAGCTGCTGCAACATTAGTTTGGAGTTGGTCCTGCAGACTCCTTCCCATGTAAAGGGGTTAGAGAGAACGCAGATCATATATCAAGTCTCATTCAGCGTTGATATACGATCTAATGTATCACTTAAGCTCCCATTAACATCAGTTGCAGCCACTTAAAGCTGTGTTCTGTGCACATTTGGACTGGTAGAAAAAAAATTCAGACCTGACTCGATATCTTCTGTGTGTTTGTTTGACACTCCCTTACATCATATACAGCAGTTGTCACGGTAACAACCCAGACATTCTTGTAATAACGACCTGTCTGAATGCAACAGGGAGCAGCAGAAGCCTTTGCATGTTTGAGTCAAGCAGAAAGGTGTAGGTGGAGTTTGATAATAGTGCTTCAGACAACAATAAAGCCAACCAGTATAACAGTGTCTTTGGACTCTCGCTGTGTACAGTAAATTAATAGAATTACTAATCAGATTCTGGTTATTGTTATAGCTTTAATAACAAGAGAGCGACACAGCTGATGAGAACAAAATAGTCGAACAGCAGGTCAGAAAAACCAAAGCAGTTAGCTGACAGAGGCTTTGTCCATGTGTATTTCGGTCATTTTTAAATGTTCTTTTTAACTTACTACACTCGACTTTGAGAGTTTTGCTTCCGTTTCCACATGCTGCTGCAATTTTAGGCCAGTGAAAACAAATCTTTTGAAGACCTTGCAGGGTGCAGATATTCAGGAATGCAGTTTTCAGGTAAAAACGAGGACTTTTGATATCAGACTGTGTTTTATCTCTACAAAACACAAAGACCAAATAAAGTATTATTTTATAAGCATCTACAGCTCATTACAATAGATGGGGGCTGGAACATAGACTGACCAGTAAATTGACAGCTTCGAGCTCAGCTTTCTCTTTATTACGACAGACTGGTATAAGGTCCGCAACTCTGCCGAAACTACCCCAATCCACCTATCAATCACCCACTCCGCTCTACCTCCACTTGTTAATAAGACCCCGAAAATACTTAAACTCCTCCGATTCGGGCTGGGACTCTCCCTGGACCTTAAGTTGGCAATCCACCCTTTTCAGACCATGGTCTCAGACTTGGAGGTGCTAATTGTCATCTCGGCTGTTTCACACTCAGCTGAAAACTGTCCCAGTGCCTGCTGGATGTCTCCACTCAATGAAGCCAACTGGACCACATTATCTGCAAAAGGCAAAGATGAGGTCCTGAGGCTACCAATCAGGATACTCCACGGCCTCTGGTTTTGTCCAAAAATTCCATCCATCAAGGTAAATTCTTTCCTTATGAGAGGGTGCCACTCCTACTTAAGATGAAGTAAAACTCCCCAACCTGATTCTAATGCAGTATTTAATAGGTGGAACTACAATGGATGAAGGCAGTAAGACTGAACTAACCTGTCTGGACAACTTCTGTGGCCTTTCTGTGGTTCCAACATGATTCATGCAGAAAAAACTAATTCCCGTTGGGTCAGTGAATGAGTACACAAGATTATGAATCTCACTGTCTTTTGATATTTGTTGCCACAGACACATTTTTGTTTGTACCAACAAAAAAAAAAGTATTTAAGTTAAATACGTTTCTGGAAATAATACGAAACAGAACATTGAGTTCTGGGTATTAGTTGAAGCCGGATTTATTTGACTAAAAACCTGCAGCCAGGTAGGCTTCTTTTGCTGCAGTTGTTGGAGCAGTGTGATGGTATGAGTGTGTTTATGTTTGTGTGGTGGCCAGCATCCTGTCTACTGTAGCTTTGCTGTGAGTGTAATGATAGTCGGAGGCAGCAGCTATGGTGATTCATCCCACTGTGTCATTAGTTTGTCTCTGGGTTGAACATCTAATAATAGACTTCTGCAAGAAGAGAGATCCCCTCTGTGCGTGTGAGTGTGTGTTAATAGGGGGCGGGTGAAGCACTTGGTGTGCTAGAACGAGTCTGGAGGTGTAGACGCAGCTTCTGTGTGTGTGCGTTGAAATGATGCTAGTTAATCCATTTTCCTCCGGGCAGCTGGGAGAAACATCTGAAGAGAAGTTAACGCTCTTCCCTTGTGCGTGTGTGTGTGTGTAGAATGTTTAATGCTGGTGTGTGACTGAAACTATCTATTAGAAATATACAGCAATATAAATATACAGCAATATACAGTGCCCAGCATAACCCTGACAGGTTTTTCTCAGAGGCTAGCAACGACTGTGATTAATTAAACTTCAATGAAGAGCGATACTTAACTCAGTCCCACTCCCATATGTCATGCACCACACCAGAGAGAAAAGTCTGGAAAACTAAGCACAATAATCATCATATTGCAAGAACCAATACAAGAAGATATGAACATCACTTTTAATTTGTCAAAAGAAAGTAGTTTAGATCATCCAAAAACCATTTCACAAGGTACCCCTGCAGTGTAATTTTTTAATGTGCTGAGTAGTCTGACGTCAACATCCAAAATAGATGCCATGAGATCACAGCTGAATACTCCTCACTGGTGTCATTACTGTTGTAGGACTCAGGGGACCAACGCAGGTGCTCTCAGACCTTATTAACTTGTAAGTATCCCTTCTTTTTTGCCCACACTGCAGATGATCATATTCAATAAAACTAATTTCTTAAGGGGTCTTTTTTTTTGTTCCTGCCTTTGACAAAATACATTCCCAGCATAAGGGAAACCAGCTTTGATGCAACAACACAATGACTTATCCAGACAATATACATGCACTGCGATTTGCTGAACTGTGAACTGAACGGTGGCTGTTACATCACTTTAGCATTCATCCTAAAATGTCGAGGGACAGGAATGGTCCCAAGAAGGTACATGATTTGGGAAAAAAAGCCAGAGAAAATCTATGTAGCCTCATGAGCATGCAAACTCCAAACATGAATGCAACAGCTGATGTTCAGCCTACATATTTGCCTATACTATAAAGCCATTAAAGGTCAATTGCTGTTTGTACCCCTATTTGTCATTGAAGATTTTGCTTCTTCAAAATTAAACAAAGTATTTATACAGACAACCATTTTCGTCCCTTACAGGGTACTTATCTGAGAACTACCTTTTGGGTTTAGAAAAACTCTTTAAGGTATTTAGTCTTTTGGTGAGCTCACTAGTCCCCATTACCCTCTGAAATAGGGTAGTCTAGGCTTGTTCCAGAAGGTAGAAGAGTACCTACTAATATACCATGAACCCAAATCATTATATTTTTGTTTTATTATCTAAACAAGTAATTATATTTCCCAAACCTACCTGCATTGGTTTTCTGCCTAAATTCTACCAAGCAGTTTTGCTGTATAAACCTGTTCAGGTATATTTGGTATCTTAACATAACCAAGCACTGACTGATATCAAACAATGTAGTATTATGAGTATTCCAAGCATGAAAAATGAAAGTGTGTTAATAAGAGTTCTACATGTGACATAGACTCCACTTTCCTGGCTGAAAGGGTTTTATTCCTCCTCCAATCATCTCTCTAATCTCTCCTGATAATATTCTCAACTGAGAATATTGAATGTTTGTTGTCAGAAATAAGTTAGAGACGTTGGTTACAGTTTGTCAGAGCTCTAAGTACCACCTTTACACAGCTTATTTTGTCCAAACCTCAGAATTATTGAAACTAAATACAGTGAATTACAATTATTAAACCACTGAAAAGAGAAAATAGTAAACCTCACACTGGAAATACTGGAACCATGACATGGGAACGTCTAAATAATTCAATTAAAATGCTAAATGTTCTGTCTGTTAATTGGAGTTTAAGATTTTTTTTCACAGAATATGGCCCACCAGCAGAGCAAATTTTCCACCATATAAAATAACTGAAACCTAAAATAACTTCATAGCAGTTTGAGTAGACTTTATACTGTGGATATTTATACCGCTTCACTTTTGCATGACGTAGTTACATGGACTGGTACCGGACTCGGTCCCATACTGGCACACAGAATGCACTGCGTTCGTAGCTGAGTTTTAACAGGTTACTGATGATGTCCTGCCACTGATTTCCTCTTTGAACTTCATGTTTCTTTTCACAGACGTTTTTAGAATTTGTAATTAATGGTGCATTTTTCTCTGATTATTAATTTTTAAAAAAAGGACATTTAGATAGTAACGTTGTTGTTGATGCTGATCGTTGGGTTTTATATTTGCAGGATGTCTTCCATCTTTGATAGATTTGACCTCTAAGGGGGATCAGTTTAATATAAAACATATGTCTAAGGCACAATTGAATATATCTAGGAATAAAAAATTGGGCAGAATTCACTGATTTTGACATCACTGCCTGTTTCTGCTGACTGCTGATGAATTGAGGATGACTTGAAGAGGGGGACTTAATGACTCCTCTGCACACATACATGCACAAACACACATGCAGAGCTGATAGATTGTAATTGAGGGGAGAGCCTTTCTAGACCTCATTAAAGAGAAATGTCTCCCACAGCTGTAAAGAACTAGGGGGTAGATCCGGCTTCCCACTGCTCACATGACACACTCCAGTATGGACGTAACACACACACACACGCAGCATTTAGACAACTGGGTGGTGTAGGAGGAGCTGCTGGTGACGGGTTTATTAAAGGACAAACCACAGACTGTGATGACTGTCTTACTGTGGACGTACAGTACAACTTCCTGACACTGTCTTCACAGTAAATCACCTGCCTCACTACATAGATAGTTTTTTTCTCCTTGGCCTCATTTCTTTGTTAAAGAAGACATGTTATGCCTTTTTTACCAGTCGACACAATTTCCTGAAGTCTTAATGGAATATCCGTGACACGCTTTTGTCAAAATACCACGGAGAGACAGTACAACTGCGTCTCAACCCTGTCTGAAAAGCAATGTTCCAAGCAGGCCACTTTTAGGGGAGTGCTCATTCTCCCGTACTCTTGCTCGGTGTGTCTCTTTTGAAGTTAGCGGTACAGCTTTGCGCTACCGTGTAAGAGAGATCAGATACTTCAGCTGCAGCTCACTAACGTTGTTTTTTTATTGATTTGGCTGAGATGCTGGGGAAAAAAAACAACTTTGCGCTGTAAGGTAAAACCAAGAAGGGGGAAAGCTTGAACAGTACTGTAACAGCACTTTAACATGATCTGTCAGATTTCTCTGAGCATCTGATCATACGTCAGATGAACCTACTCCTGCTGTGTGTGTCTGCTAATTAGACTGCAGAAGTTCACACTTGTGCTGTGTTCAAAGTGATACGTACTGTATATGTTACTTGGTCTAGTTTGGTCATATAGCCATCTCAAGATATAAGAAGCAAGAGGGGAGAAATTCACACATGACACCAACATGCTCAGTTAACACTGATTAATGGAAAGCAGCGTACGTCTGAAAGAAGGTCAAATTAATGTTATTCACAAACTACAAAAATGGAGGTTGGCCAAATTACCAAACGTACATTTTCAAGTTGCACGCTATCATGTTCACTTCGCTAACGAACAAAGAACCTCAAAGGCAGATGCAGGCCTTAGATACAATTTGAAAATGTTCTCATTAATGACTTTTGTCATGAAAATGTTCTTATTAATGACTTTTGTCATTTAAATGTCCAAAAATCTGAGTTAATCTTCGTGATCATGACTGAAGTACTGCTGCTTTTCTTGATTAAAGTAACGATTAGTGACATCTAATGGTCAAGTTGGGGATAGCAACCATCTAAACTGCCATCCACTCACTCTCCAGCAACAAATTTAATGTGCATCTATGGGCTAAATTACCTGGAAGAGAACCCACTGCACAAGTACGTAGATATGGTTTGTTCAAGTTAACGAAAACATTATTCCTTTAGCAATGTGATTATACTAATTGAAACCTTTCTTTTATTAATATAATCAACTTTTTGTTATAGCTTTTGTTATTGATACACAAAGAAGCTTTACATACGATAGTAAACTGGGTTTTAGACATATGGTCAAACAAACAAGATATTTAAAGATATTAACTTTCTCTTTGGGAAATCTGTTTTCTGATGTTTTATTATTCAATTCATCAAAATGATCTAATAATTAATGTAAGCATTATTTTCAACCCTTAACAACTTTTATTCTTGTAATAGACTGAGCACTGAAGGATGGGAAGGCCTTACTGTAGTTTACAATCTTTAATAAAAATATATCACCTTTGAGGGCTTTTAATGGTTAAAAAGAATATGTAACGTGTCATAAATGACAAAAAAAATTATATTAAATTGGTCTTATATCCTGACTCCCTACTAATAGAGTTCTATAAACTACTACTACGCCCCTCACACCATATTCTGCAAAAGTACTGGGAAGAGATGTTTCCCAAAAAGCCAATCAGTTTCTGTCAGTATTACAAAAGCACTGACAATTGTTCTGCTCAATTAAACATGTCAAAATGTTGTGTGCGGCTAGGATTTCTCATTGTTTTCCTGCGCACAGAGGGGTGTGAATCTGAGGGATGGATGTTTTAAACTAGCTAAGTGGTGGCTTCTTTTTGGTTTCTTTTTTCTGGGACATTTTGTGTTTTTTATTAGAGAGTCGACCTAAGAACATAACAGAAAATTAGACTACAGAGATGCAACAAATATCCCTGACATTGTGGGAGGACATTACGATTCAAAGTAGGCTGACCTAAGCTTTTCATTTAATAAAAGATGTCCATTAGCCTTCAGCCAGCAGGATGAAGCTGCATTCATGGCACAGGCTCTTGAGCATATCTGGCAATTGGTTCCTCTTTCTGCTTTAATTAGAACATCAAAGGTCAGACACACAGCAGACGCTTCAATAGCGAGGTACTGCAGTGTCACAGAGGAATGTATTGTGTGTATTACCATAGCAATGATTCACAATAAGGCTGCAGTCCACAGCTCAAAATGGATCTGCAGGGAGCCAATGTGAGACGATTTCCTCACTTTACAGCAGAAAAATCAGACCATCCAGCGTCCCACATGCACTGTCTCAGAATGAATGACCTCCTTTTGGCTGAACTAGTTTCAAAGACAAATGAATACAGCGCTCATCACATCCGTTATAAACAGAATAACAACAACATCAAGCACATCCAACACGCCTGTGATAACTGCCACGCCCCATGAAAAGACATTGTTGTGAACCGGCTGAGTTTTAAAACAAAGTCACCATGAGCTGAAGTCCTGAAAGTGAGTTTACATGGAATGTTTGAAAGTCCTACTTTTCCAGCTGCCATCTGTCTGTCTGCTGGCTTTTCACTCTTTAATCAGAGCAACAGGAAGCCTGGAGATTTGATCCCTCTGGAGATGTACATCCTCCGAGGCTTCTGGGAAGTAACTGCATTTCTTTCTAGAGCAGCTCTAAAAATTGAAGCTGTTTTGTCAGCCTCATCTCTCCTTAAAGGGGGTTTTCTGTGACTTTGAGGCATGCTGTCTTGGAAAAATGTCAGCCTGATTAATGCGTACATGAAAAAGTCAATGCTGACAGCATTGCAACGATGACCATCTTGAATACTTATTCATGTAGAACATGATGTTTCACATCCATCCATCCTCATCCTCAGCTTGTCATCAAACTTCTTTTCCTCCCACTCTTTTGCCTTACAGCTCTGGGGCTGTCCTAGCCTTTGAAATTAGTTTTAAGAGTAATCCTTTAATCAGAAAGTCTCGCTTGGATTACCACAGAGAGCAGCCTCAGTTACTGCTCTCCACCATCACCAGCAGTTTTTGATTTATAGGAGCAGCCCCTGTCCAGAGCAACCACGAAATGGTGAACAGTGGGTACAAATGCTAACTTACCCCCTGCTTTGAGTCTTTGTGTCCTCATAAAGAAACCTCTTGATGTGAGATAATTGTCTTGATTTAATTGATTACTGACTGTGTTAACAGTAGGAGTCAATTTAAATGGAGGAAAATATACCTCTAATTGTATTATCAGCTCTCTGCTTAAAATGGTCTTTGCTAATTTGCTAATGTTGCTAACAGCTAATATTCCTCTGCTCCCTCCTGACTCAATATAATCTGGCATTAAGAATAACAGCAGTTTTGTTCTTTCTCCATTATTATTTATTCACTTTGACTTTGCCTTTTTGTTATACATTATCTGTCTCTTCTTTATTATAAAACAAAAATTATCTCTGCTCAAGTGAGCATTTTAGCACACTGGCAAAAAAAAACCTCATTCCATACTAACATGCCTAAAAACACCTATCACGTGACCGTTCACGCTTGAAGAATTGGCTTTCCTCCTGTGCATATAAGCAGTAGAGGCATGATAAACAGCAGACTTTAATTCCAGAACAGCTGCTTGCACAGATAAAAAGGTCAGCAAGAAATGCAATTTGTTCCCCAAGTTGAGTTAACCGCTGGTAGTCACAGCTGACGTCTTTGTTTTATACTGGAAAAGTTTCATAATAATTCATAGAAGCATAATGAAGACGGGGGAGACCTAACAATGATTTAAATGTAGTTGTCTGCGTCATAATTTTTTCAAAACTCTTTGTTCCTGTGTTTCTTTAGACCAAAAACACAGTCCTAGAGTTTTCAAACTAAAATGGGGGCAGCAGTGTTTCTAAACGTCATGGTTTTCAGGAAGCCTTAAAAGCTTAAGTAGTGTGGACACAAGCTGCAAGAAAAGCCACACAAGCTATGCCTTTTAAAACACACACGTGTAGATGTTGCCTGATGTTTTTTTTTCATGTATTCAGACTTCATCACCAGCTGAAGGGATTGTTTTAGCCCCAAAGCTAATAACCTGAAGATGGCTTACTGAGACATTTTGAGACTTAACAGCTATAGATGTTTTAATCTAAATATTGCCAAGACAAGGTTGACTTTAAAAAAAAAAAAAGTATTTTATATTGTTACCAAAAACCTTCAAAATGAACACTACTCACGTACCTTCACCAGCTAAAACTGAGCCTGTCGTCAGGTCTCTGTCTTTATAAAGCACTGCTGTGAAGTACAGCCCAGTGGATTAGTTGCTGTGGCTGTAAACTCTTAGCCATGTCAATTAACACATTAATAGAAAGGTAAAACTTGCTTGGCTCACATCAGTAACACAGGCCATTCAGCTTTGACAGAAGCGCGACAGAGTGTCCTGTTGACCAGAGCTGTGGGAGGAAAGAAGAACACCCAGAGGCAAAGCATGCAAATCCGGAGAGGACATGCAAACTCCACGCACACAGGACCCAAAGCTCGGTTGTCATGTTCCACAAGCCAGTACGCTGCTTCAGTATAACAAGTCTGACCGCTTAAAGGTATACTCCTCTGACTTTCACAGTAATTGGACAGGGTCATCCTGAAAACATTATTCATCAACTATGGCGTGTGCAGTAAGGAAGCCTGATGTTTCTGGAGGTACACATTTTCCCTTGTATACAAAAATAACCTAGAATGTCAGTACCAGCTGCAAATGAAGAACTTTATTTTTTATTAAAGCAAAGTCCAACAAAAATACTTAAGAGCAGAAAGCTTGCGCTTTGAGTCTGATGCATTTTATAAATGTATCCATTGCTAATGTTTCACAACGTAAGGCAAAATCAAGTGTGAGCAAGCAGTGAGGATGATTATGTGATCCTCTCAATTCCTCCCAGTACTAGGTCCATCCAATCTGGAATCAAGTGAATGGAGAGTTTCAACGGTTGATGGAACAGGAATAATCCTGATCGATCCAACACTGAAACCACAACATGAAATAGAAGACAACCATTTACATTTTTTAACCCTTCATCTTTTACGTTGCATCATAATTTATTTATTTATTTTTTTTACTTTGTAGGATATTTAACATATTAAACGACTAAAATAAACTTCACGTTGACTGGTATCAAATATCTAATCTTTAGTTGCAGCCTAAATTCAGGTATTTATTCAGCTATTTACGAATGCATTTCTTTAATCTTTTGGTATTTTTATAAAGATTGAAATCAATATGAATGTAAAATGCATTTCTTCTTCTTAGTAAAATTTACCAGCAGATGAGCTGAAGAAGCCGGCTGTATTCAACAGCATGTGTCGTATCAGATTTATGGCTCAGATGCAGCAGTTCTTAGTGTGAATGTGCACAAATCACTGCAGTTGAGTGTATTACATCTTAAAAACTGGATGAGTAGAAAGGACGAGATGTTGACAGTACCAGCCAGCAGCAACAGAGGTGACTTTACTTACAGTCCAGTTTCACAGTGTGGCACTGGACTGTATGGAATAGAGTCTTTCCAGCAGTGGCTCACATTTATGCCTCTAAAACAGGCGCCTTAATTAATTTCAGCTCTGGAGAGGCCCCATTTTTGGAAGTGCAGTGACCTTCAAAGTGTGCAGTGGCCTCCTTTCCCTCTTTCGCCATTATGGACACTTCTTTTTGCAGAAGCTGCTCCAGTCTGCTGCTGCTCCACAGTGCTGAGTGTCTTTGTTCATGCGAGGTGCCCATATTTCAAATGATGAGTCATACGTCTGTGGCAGACGAGTTGAATGCAAAGCAGTTCAGCTCACGCTATAGGCCAGAATCCCTGCCTGTCTGACCTTGAAAAATGACTCTCGCACATATACACTGAGAACTTTATTCATCTGAATCTGAATGAGCACCTGAATTATTTGTCCCATAACAGTAAAACATTTCCATCACAATTTATCTGAACCAGAATTGCTTGTTTTATAAGTTCAAATTTACATTATTGAATATGCAAAATATTCACATTTTAGAAGAATTACTACTCGTACTATAGAAGTGCATATAGATTTTTGATAAATATGACATTAACTATATTAATATACACAGTGTCAGCTATTGATTTGTGTAAAGCAGATGTCTCAGCTTAGATGGACTCTTGTTGTGTTGAGTTGGAAAGGGGAGGTTCATTAAACTCACCAGGAGTTCAGGAGGGTGGATGTTCAGGATGCATAGGTCCTGATCATCCACAGATGATTTCATGCAAAATGCTTTGAATTTCCCTACAGGGATCAAAAGAGTACGTCTTAATCTAAATGTTGCTATAGCAGACATATAAACAGAATCCCCTCTCCCTCTGTCTACGTTGTAATTTGAGCTTCCCTGCTGAAACAGGCACCAAAACATAGCAGATCTAAGTGCATCCCTTTTGAAAATGCTGGCCCACTTTTTATTAGCTGTTTTCACACATGAATGCTGGAGAGTCCATGGAGAGTGTGCAGACAGTTAGGTCCGGACTTTCTCTCCAGGTGCTATTCATACATGCACTCTACAGCTTTCACAGAGATTCTGAGCTGTGGGCAAAGTGCAGAGGAGATGGGACACGATGCAAAAAGTACAATGTGGAAATCAGTGTTTTCTTTACAACATGGATAAGACTCCTTGTATTTACAACATATATATATCTGGGTTTATCTACAAACGAGGGGATAGCAGCATGGAGCTCGGCAGAAAAAAAGTAACGTCTCTTTTCAGCATGCTCACTCTGTCACTTTTGATGCTCAGTAGGATTTTCTCACACATGGCGTCACTCTGGCTGCGTAATCTCCCCGATAAGCCTGGAGCAAATGCATTTGTGACATTTGCATTCTTACATGCAGCAACTCTGGAACATATCTAGAAAATTTCATTGCAACAGTGCATGTGTGAAATTGCCTTCTCATACTACACTGTAAAAAGTTGATGGTGGAGTGTGGAGACCAGAGAGCCCTACTGATTGCTATTAGTCTTTTGTTTAGTTTAATTCTAGTGCAACATCCAGTAGTTCTGAATGAGAGTGGAGCACGCAGAGATGGTGGCAAGAAAGAGTAGAAAAAAAAATAAGAGCTAAAAAAAATCTGAATCACTAATAAAACTTACAGTGATCAAGAACTTAAATACAGCTAAGACTAAAAACTCCAATTATTTTCCTGTTTCTCAACAAGAAGAAGACATTAAATATAAGATAAAATTCTACACCTTTTATTAGAAAGTAACCATTTGAAATTTAATTCAAGTTTGTCAAATATTATGGTTATAATTCTTTAAGCAATCCAAATACTGAGGGTGGAGATAAGCTCATGTCTGCATGCCGAGGCTGAAGTGACTTTTCTTTTCATACTGCACGTTACTGCTTTGACAGTCTTGTAAAAAATCTTCAGCAGTGGTTGGCTGCTTTACGTCAGAGTCATACATGCCTCTATCCCACTAACGCATATCTTTTCTTATGCGTCCAGATGTTTTAGGAAATGGCACCATTTCTTTTTTACGTTGAGAAAAATAGATTTGTGAGCACTGAAATCATGGCACAGTTTTTGTTGGATCTTACAGTTACAGTGCGGTGTGTAGGATATCTGACACCTCTTGTAAAAATACCATTTATTTTTACTATAGGAAATATGAGGTGACAGAAAGGTCGAGGGAGCGTTTCAGTTCTGATCAGAATAAAGTCCCCCAGGTTCAGCCATCAGTCCAAATGTTTTATATCTGCAATAGAAACTATCCGCTTCCTGGTTGTAAAATCTGCTTCTGTGTACACAAAATCTAAAAGGTATCAGGTATGCTTTATCATACAACGTCCAATCATAGCTTATAATCAGTGATCTTAGTTGCTGATGCTTGGAAACCGAAGACTACATTGTTCAGAAGCTCATTTATCTGAATCTGAATGAGCACCTGCAGAGAGGACACCAGTATGTTCTACCTTTTTTTATCTAACTATGGATAAGGCTTTAATATGTGTTATTTTCTACAACGTGTTCAGCAATCCTGCTGTCAAACAAACAAAAAAACTGGACCAACCACATAATCCTCTTGACCTAGGTAATAAAACTGGTAGTTGTTACATAAACCCGTTTGATTATTACATTATCTACGAAGAGTCCCATGTTTTATGTTTAGAAACACTGAGGATGTTGTTCTCTGAAGAAAACATCGTCATTTACTCAGTTTTCATCACACAGAAGTGTTTTTGAAGAGCTGGGCCAGCTGTTTCCTCCTGATTCCAGTTTTTATGCTAATCTAAGATGACGTTCAGGATCCATTTAGCTACATAATGGAAACAAAACAAATTTGTATTGATCTTGTCATTGCCAGTAAAGTCAATATGCTTCCTTTGAACTTCAGGGCTTTGATTTTGACAAATAAACCGTAAAGGTGATGCTGCAGTGCACATATTTAAAGGTAAGTCAATCAGTCTGTAACGCCTGATTACTCCCTTTACTTATGCAGATATCGTTCATGAGAAACTGGTTAAATTAAAGGAGTTTCCAGAAAAGGATCAGGTCAGGGCATGATGTGCCCCCTCCCTGCAGGCTCCCACCAATCCACCAATGATCCAGCTGGTAGATTACATAACACTGCCTTCAGGCTTTGTGCAGAGCAGCACTGGACTGCTTGAAAACCTCAACAGGAATTGGAGTCTTATCTGGGAACTGACAAACTATGACATTCCAAATACACGACACAAGCGAAGCTGTATGCCTCATCTTCCTTGCAGTGTATCATCTTTAAGTCTTCTCATATGGTCTTGTTGAAACAGTAGACCCACTGCCTACACTGCAGTGCCGGATGCACCGAATGCTGTTCGAGGAGTTTAGCTGCTCTGAAGGTTTTTCTAAATTTATGACACATTAGACACGCCTCTCTGCAGCCAACATTGTACGCCTCATTGTAAGTGGAACACGGTTGCCAATGCATGCAGCAGCACTCTGTGACGTCTGCAGTCACAGTTGCTCCATCATTTCCATGCTCCTTCATGCGCAGTGTTACATCAGCAAGGCTCTGAAAACATCCAGAGCTGTGTACTGATTGTAAGGTGGAGGTGTACACACTCTTTGTCGGCATCTGCGTTGGCAAATCACACTGCTCAGGTTGTACTGTTTACTTCGTAATGGCAACACACCTGTACAAAATCACTTCTGTTCCACAGTCATGCATCAAAAGTCATTAAGGTTGTGTCTCGTTTCATCCCCGAATACAAGGTTTCAGTACGATTTGTTAAAGATGTACTGTAATGAAAGAGAAACTCCTGTGATTGTTTTTGATAAATGTGATGCTCCAGATGAGAACTCTCTGAGAGGTTGATTCTTCTTTGATAGAGAGCTCTTTGTTGTTGTCCAAAAGCACATCAGTGAGCCACACTGGTTGGCATTTCCCTTTATTACACACATTGTAGTTTATTTCTCATTGAACTTGCATAAATCAGCCCTCTACTGCTGTCAGTATGTACATTTTTTCCATGATATTATTAAGGACAGAAGCCAAAATGTTGCTGACAAAGTGATGCTTTTAGCAACCAGATGCTGTACAATAGTGTCTGTGTTTGGACATGTGGTATCAAGGTCATGCCTCCTTTTTAGCCCAAATGTGCGATGTGGTTTCACACCAAAATGTGTAAAAAGCTAAGTTAGTCCACATTCAGAAAGGGTTGCAGTCTCTCTATAAATGCTCAAGAATGGTAAAATCACTTCACTTTCTGGGTTATTAGATCATTATACGCCTACGTCTATCATTTCAAGTCTGTAGCATGCCTACGTTTTGCATTCTGTGAAACTGACCAAGTTGAAAGATGACAAGGCCACGCTTTACATTCATGAAACTGTCACAAGTGTGATATTGCATAACTATTACATGTTCAAAAAGACTTACAAGGAGGTAGGAGGGGTGGATAAGGGGTCACTTTTCACCTGCATTTGGTAAAGATTAGGGATGAAAAAAAAAAGAAATACATGGTTAGGTTTTAATATCATGAAAACATGTGAGATTTAAAAAAAAACACATAGTGAGACTTCAATATTAATAAGTACATGTTTGCAGGTTTGCAACACGTGATCTGAACCTTTCCGCATAAAAAACAACAGGCACTTTTGCTTAACATGGAGGGGGCGGAGTCATTGACTGTACCACAACCAGCCACCAGGGGGTATGAAGACATTTTAGCTATGACACTGTAATGCACAGGAATGATGTCCAGTTAATGAGTGGTATATTGAAGGTGAATACTCCCATATTCAGGACGTGGCAAACAGATGAATTCTTTCAGTTAACTGAAGTATAAAGAACTACAGAAATACGTTAATGCTAGCTGAAGGAGATGGTGGCATGTAAACAAGAGTTTTAATTAAAGTTGAGCCAATTCCTTTGTGGAACTTGTTACCATATTCTGAAGTGTCTATTGTTACCTTTGTTTTCAGTCAGTTTTTAGTTAGACTTGGTTAAGTACTTTATTATCTTTTTCTGCCCATGTGGTTTGGTTTACGTACAAAAAAAAAAAAGGAAAAATGTATGCAGCCTGATGGGGAATAATGAAAAAAGAAAAAAAATTGAAATTTTATTTACATCAGGTGGACACGCCTGTCGCAAATGAATAGCATACGTGTTATTCATATGACTGATCACACAAAGCCGTTTATTTGCTTCAAACCAGGAAACAAACCTGAATCCCATCTTCTGTGAAGAATCACTTAGTGACAGGATGGAAACAGCCAAAGTACTTGCTTTCTTAAGAGCTGGCATTACATGAGTCCACCATGTAAGGAATGGCACTAATCGCAACTTGTATGGAGTCACAAAGGGAGGAGGTCGGGGTGGATGGATGGGCCAACAGCGGATAGTGTTTGATATTAACATACGATGCTGATGTTAGAGTCAGCTGAATTTTTCTTACCTATGAAAACCAACATTCTCTCACCTTAACCACATGCATGTTCAAACTAAAAACCAGACCTTAGTCATGTTGCTGTCAGCTCAGTACAACAGATTTATGCTACAACAGCATCACCTGCTCTGATGTTTACGTTATATGCACGCATTTGTTTAGTATGTTTTGTATGCCCAGCAAACGCAGGACATAATCTGCTTATTAATGTTTGATTAAAACTAAAGCACCTGCTTTTATTATTAGGATATTATCTAGCAATTTGTTTAAATGGAACAAAACATTTTTTGCTTGCTTTTAAAGATTTGCAGACAGTTTAAAAGGTGAATTTTCAATAGGATTTGTGGAAAATAAGGAGAACGACCAGTCCTATCGTTCAGGTTGTTACAGATTGGAGCAATTAATGTTAATAAATGCTAAAAATCTGAAACATTCGGATGAAAAATGCAGTTGATCAACATGATTATAACATGTTACCGTTTCAAGGTAATTTATCTGCTCCAATTTATTTGAGTGCATGAGCCTGCCTGAGTGGAAACAACAAAGGGTTTTACCTTAGGTTAGGTAGAAATGGAATACAGGCTTATTTGCTGATTTCCGGCCTTTTAGATTCAGCATCAGTGAATTCCTGCTGCTCATTATCAAAATGACAGAAAGCCCAGTAACAGACTAAAGCGCCACATGGTCTGTGTGAAGTGAGGATACAAATTAATTCATCAAAGTCATTTCAAAGCCATCTTGCGGAAGAAGCGGCAGCAAAATGCCATGATTTAAGGGTTCCTGGCACACTTTCTGTTACGTAATCCTCTTATGTTCTCTTGAGAATACTGTGTTCACATAACAGAGTTGTTAGGAACACACTAATTCAACGTTTCATTTGAAAATGCGGATGGAAAAAAAAAAGAGTGAGTGGTAATAGCCTGAGGCTTTTCTCTCTGATGATTGAAAAGGCTCTGCGCTCTTCTAAGTTTGATCTGAGGAATGCCCGCAAACAGGGAATAATGCCCAAACAGAACATGTCAATAGAGCTGAGTGAGTTCCCATGGATCTCCACTCTCACCTCCACTTTGGCACAGAAAAGCCTCAATATTTAGAAAAATGAAGTGAGAGCTTGCTCAGAGAGTTTGGCAGCAGGACAACTGACACTGCTGACTGTCAGTCACTTCTGTGTTGCTATGGAAACAACCTTGTTGCTCCACTCAGAGGCTAATTCTGTAGAAGAGAAAAATCTTGTATAAAGCAAAGAAGAAGGAAAAAAAACATGGCTGCATGCATGAGTCATCTGCTAACACATACACCCAGAGCTCCAGTATTATCGCTACAAGCAGCCTGTCAGAGCTCCCTGCGTGACTGTAGCTTAACGCAGCCGCTGCAGAGACCACATAAGAGGACAAAAGCAGCCACAGAAGACCACGGGAGAAGGCAGTAATCACCTCTGACTCAAGCATGCAACCATATTCAGCTGCAAAGCCAACACTAAAGGCCTGTGAGTTCTAACCAAGACCCAGCAGCAGCTGTCAGGGTTGAGATGTGAGAATTTGAGGAAAATATTAATACATTTAAAAAATATAAAGTATGCTCTGTTTGCGTTTAATCTGTTGTATATCACTCTATTTTTTTCATAGAAGGATGAATTCAGTCATAGATAGATGCACAATTTTAAACTTATGTGTTTCTAATACAACAGAGCGAAACAATCTGACTTGGTTGCAAAGTTGAAAACATGACAGTGAGATCGGTATTCTGATCACGTCAGAGATCACATGAACAAAAATTCTTCATGTTTGAAGGAGCTTTAAGTTTGGAATTTTCCAGTCAGGTCTAGAATACTGTATCCTTATACTATATACTGACTTTGAGTTTCTGGTCTGAGTATGTGGCGGCTAAACGGTGAATGTTTGATAGCCTCGACCAACTTGTTTTCTCTCCCAACTCATCACATACTGCAGCTTGGTCAGGAGTCCACTGCATCTGTTTTAAACACACAGGTACTGGCATTTAGACATGCAGGTTTTCCAGAGCTGGTTATGCAAAAGTCACTGGATTCATTGCAATGGCAATGCGGAGGATTTCAGCAAAGCATTCTGCATTTTAACACCTAACGCTTGATTTTTCTCTATGTTTTCTTAAACCTGACCAACTACTTGTAATATGTACTGTGATGTAGTACAATAGCAGACTGAAGGAAGCCAAAATAAAGACCACAAATAGGAATCCCCCCTCTGACTTCCATACGTGTGTGTGTGTGTGTGTTTATAACCCAGCACTGTAGAATGAAATTTTCTTGTCAGCACTGGCGCAGCCGTTGCATCGCTTACCACCACAGGAGGATAAGGGCCTAATTATGGTAGCACATAAGCACATTGTTTAATTTCTTCAACACAGATGAGCAGTCCTCCAAAAAACAGACATGCTGATTGGTTAAAAGTTGGGAGGAGCCAAAAACGGACAAAACGCCAACATTTATCAAATAACAACGAAACACAGGTAAAAATCAATGACAACTACTGCACTGGACAATCTTAATATTTTTAACTTTTAGTTTCAGAGCAAAATTAAAGGACCAACAAAAACCAAACCGTAGACTGTTCCATATATTTCTGAGATCCCCCAAAGTAGCGACAAAATATAATATGTAGACTTGTGTTTTTACAGCCCCAATGCAAATGGATGGTAGAAGTATATACAAGGCATAACTGGCGATGTGCAGCTGTAGAGCAGGTTCCTATGCGTGGAAAGTCAGTTGGAAGGTGGGAATGGTTCTTGACCTAGCATCATGAGACCAGTTAGGAATGAAAATGTTTTCTCAACTGTTTCTGTTAATAACGCACCTGCACATTGTTATAGGGAAAAAACTCTTTCAGCCTTAAGTTTGCTTCATTGGTTTTAGTCATTGCAGTTGACTTAATATCCAAAGAACAATTAATGTGATTCTTTCCAAGTCAAATCCTGGGTGAAAATGCATCTCAGCGCCCTGTATGTCTTGAACCTGAGGAAACCAAAAGTAAGCCAGTGTGTAAGTCTAACACCCCTTCAGACAGTGTTTCCTTCATGTTAGAACTATGTTTCCAACAGTGCTGTTGCATTGTTTGATTTTATATGTAGTTTAGGCTGACCAGTTTGTGCGTTTTGAGGAAGTGAGAAACAAAGTCAACAAATTGACTCCAACACAGTTCATCTACATTCACTTTTTTTAACCACACTAAACATAAAACAGAGTCAGTGGATGCGAAATATTTAAGATGCGTAAAATCAGAATCAGTAAAGCATACGCAGAAAAAGTAGAAAAACAGATTGTGAGTGTCGCCTCATCAATAAACTGTAGCTCCTCTAAGAGCTGGCAAAGCCCCTTTAAGTATATTAGTTTCATTGTCATTCCTGAGCTCCCCTGATCATTTACCAAGAGAGCAGAAGTGCTACTTCAACTGTTGTTTTCTTTTGGCTTCTGCTCCTCAAACCCAGCAATTTACTTATTTGGAAGAAAACAAATTTGTTCAGGAGTGCCCCTGCTCAGAGGACACCAAGGTCCTCTGCAAAGAGTGATACACTCTTCCAGTTAACAAACACAGTGAACAGCACGCACACACACACAAACTACAGCTGCAGCTGTTCATGCAACATATATGCAGTTACCTGCAGGAAGCAGGTTGTCTTGAGGCCACCAGGAAAGACATGGCCACAGTAACACTTAAACAACAGACTTGTACTTAATACTGCATTACTCAAGTTGTATTGGATGATGAGATGTGTGTCTGACGTGTTTTCAGGTATTCTCATTGCAACATTGCTTACATTAGAAATAACAAAGCATTTAAAAAGCTTCCAGACACACTGTGGAGCACAGCTGTGTGATTTAAAAACAGTCACTATGAATATTATGATTTTCCACCTGAACCAGTGCTCATGGTGCATCATGTAGTGAGTCGTGCCGCCGCAGTGTGATGGTATGAACTGCGATTAAGTTCTCCTTTAATCTTCCTCCGCTCCACATGACCTCACTGTGATGCACGAGCCGCAGGGAACCATCATTGGTGTGTCGTGTCTTCTCCTACGTGAGCCACGGCCAATCATAGCTCGTCTGCTCAGCATCCACCCCTACCGGGCCTCCAGTGGTGGAGCAGGGGAGGAGAGGAGAGCGGACACAAAGGGAGGGAAATGTAGTGAGTTTCTATGAATGGAAACACGAAGGAGAGGGGCTGGTGACGAAGGAACCCAGATAGTGACAGTTCAAGCAACTCCACTCCTCAATTCCTCAGCACCATCTTCTAAATCTTTATGCTGCCTCTATTTAAAGAGCATATAGCATAATGTATTGTCATTATTATTACTTAATGCCATTTTATGCATCTGGTCTACTGTATAAATCTGATAGATACGGATATAACTATTTTACAGATTAAGATTTTGTATAAAACCACATTTAAATGATTGGATTGTGACAAAGACTAAAGCTCTGTCTGATCTGGAGTCGTGATTCATATATATGCCATCATATTGTTGGCACTTTCTCCTGTAAACCTCTCACATTTTGTTTGAGGTGTTTTTTTTCCCCTCAGGAATCTGAATCATCATCTCCTGTATATGAAATGAGTGAAGCTTCCCGGGTGGTTAAGGATGATATTGCAAAGAAAATAGATATAAATTTCTCCTGTTGGGGACTAAATGTATCTTTTAGAAAATCTGTGGGTGTCATGTTATGGCAGCAGAATCTTCAAACTCATAGATCTTTTTAGGTCTGGTCAGGTGTTCTTTTTTGCTTCCTAAAGAAGATTCCTAAATGAGTGAAATGACCTGGAGGAGTCTGAGAAGCAGCCAAGATGAGAGCTGAATTCTCTAAATACAAAGGAAAGGAGTTTCAGAGGTTCTTTGATTTTCCTCCCTCAAAGGAAACCCTGCTGCTTTCTTTGTGAAACAAAGAAGATCATTTTACTGACAACTTTAGAAATTTTCATCCAGTCGTACCACCTGTGATCCATGTAAATAAATATGAGAGCAGGAGGGTGAGTGGGAGCGGACATATAGAAGTAGGAATAATAGAAGTAATATTTCTTGTTATATGTTATTCTGCTGATATAATATACATGATAAAGCCTCTGTGATACAATGTGATTCTAACCTACAAGTTCTTAGTATTTTTGTGCAACAGCATTTGAACATCTGTTACTGCAGACCCAAATTACAGCCGAGTTTGAGTTGAGTGTGGTTGTCTTTTCCTTAAGTTTTTTTCCTCAAGTCCTTACAAATATCTTATTGTCTTTCCTTAACCTTGTTTGTCAAGGTCAAAGATTCACTTAGAAAACGCCTACAGGAGATAATGTTTTTGACTACTCGACTGCACCCTCTATCTCAGAAAAACAATATGGACTCTGATCTCCGTCTTTTTAACCAAAGAACGTGTTTTTTCAGAGAGGGGTACCAAGAACTTTGCTTGTTTGTATTGTTGTAGCAGATGTGTTATAGTTTCTGATGTCTAAATGTGTTCTGAATGGTACAGATAATGGAGAAGAGATCCTCAGGACAGTTTGTAGATTTAGTGCAGCTCTCACAATGAAGGAGAGAACAGTAAGGCTGTTTATGATTAAAACTGAGCCCAGTTTGTTTCTGAGAACTGTTTTTGATGTTTTAATACAGTTCAGATGTTGCTAACACTTGTGATTGTGATGCAACTCATATTTGGAATGTCATACGAATTGTTTTGGTCATCAGGTAACAACATATTTGTGACAGTTTTCAGTTCAAATTTGACCTTGTTGAGTCTGGCTCTGGTGCAGAGTGTCGGATTTCTTTTTTTTGTCTCTTTCTCATGAAGAAACTTCAACTTGATGACGGCACCGACCTAAGATGTGTGACATATAACGGCTGAATTAATTTACTGACTTGTCTTGTTGCATACTTTGTTGTTTGCCTTAAGAATCGGGGCAGACATTTCAAAGATTTCTCATTTTCAAGGAGAAGTTTACCCAGGAGGTTACTATGGTTACTGCTTTATAGGGGCATGCTTTAACTCCTCAGTTCCTCGTGTTTCTAGCCCTTGACCTAGTTTGAAAATAAAATCAAGGACCTGACGAAAGAGAAGTTTCTATGGGAGGAGATGAGCTGTAAGACAGAATGTACAAGCGGATGACCATAAATATGATACAGAATAAGAATAAAAGAAATAAAAACCGATTTGTGTAGTTTTTAAAAAAATAAATCACTTCTGTCCCTCAACAGCAGGTCTCCCACCAAACCACACAAAACAAACAATTTGTCACAATCTTGTCAGGAGTCATATGATGAACTTGCCCAGTTGTTAAAAGATGCACTGCAGAACATGTCACGGACCAGCAGGACGCAGATGCAGGGTCTTTTCAAAGTCAGAATGTTTATTCAGAATAAACAACTTGTGTTTCTCCAGGACAGAGCAAAACAAGAGGCTGTGAAATCCTAGTACACTATCCTCAATAACTATACCAGAGGATAGTGCAGCTATGAAAATTATCAGAACAAAAACTCTCTCCACTCTAGGAGGAAAACAGAAAAGGCTGTGAACGATTACAAATAAACTTAACACGCTCTCCTAGTGAGGCGGAATAAACAGAAGATGCTCTCTCGAAAATGGAGGCACAATGAAACTTTACAAGAAACCAAAAATCTCTCCACAAAGGGAGGCACTATGAAACTAAACACTAAGCTCTCCTTTAACGGAGGCACTATGAAAAGTTATCCAAAAAAAAAAACAACTCACTCCTAACGGAGGCTCTATGAAACAAGAAAACGAGAATCACTCCTTAACGGAAGAACAAAACAGGCTATGAAAACTTACGTGGTCTAAACTATGACTATGGAAAAATGACAAAACAAGGATTGCTCTGTAGGAGGATCGCTCGACTACAGGCTCGAGGATTCAAGACTATGGTTTCAAGGCGCTAGAGTGAAGAACATGGAAAAGTTACGACACACTGGCACAAGACAAGGGAGACGCAGACTATTTGAAAAAATGAGGGACCATGGGGAACAGGTGGAAACACTTTGGAATCAGGGAACACAATCAGACACTTGACACAAGAGGAAGGGCAAGATACCTGAAGTTAATATTTCAAAATGAAACAGGAAATGACGAGACAAGACATGGTTCAAAACATAAAACGTGACAGAACGGAACAGCCACTGGCTGTTTAATGTCTATTTGGGATGCAGCATAAAGAGGTATTGCTAATTTATCATAAGCAGTGGACATGTAGGATAGATACTGCGTTTGGCAGGTGTTAGTGTGAAGCTGTGGGAAAATCAAGGCATTGTTTAGTTTTTTATTAACCTTAGACGTTTTCATTCGACTGCGTGTTTTCTTCTGGGTTTTTTTTCTCCCAGCTGTTTGCACGGAAAGACTCAAAGTATGGAGAAGTGACAGTTACTGTGATATGAGTCACTTATTAATGTCCCTCAGATTAACACCTTGTACCTCGCTCTGGTCCACAGTGAGTTCCCAGCATTGTTAAAGCTGACCTTTAATGTTCTTTGTTTTCTTATGCATCATTTGTTTGAATACTAAGATCCATCCAGGCAGAATGAAGACGGAGATGAGATGACAGCCTATGCATAAATGCCATTATTGATCCGCCATTTTGTTATAAGAGATATGATTGTTTAATTTTTTCAGTAGTGAACCTTTTTTTAACCCCTGCAACAACTTTTTAACTTGAGATACTGCAGACACTATTTGTGTGGTTTGACTACACACTAAGGAAAAGGTCTTGAACACAGGGTCATGTGCACACCGTGTGTTTATTGCTACTCAGTGAATTGAGATGATTCATACTACATCTCAGAATATGAGGGATAATTTGGTGCAGCAGCGGAGGGTATTTTCACCACACATTGCTGATTAAAGTCCCCATCCGGTCTTTCTCTTTCAGGACAATAGAGTATAACTGATACCCAGACTGAGGTGATACCTGTGCGCAGCAGTAATGTTCTGGTATTAATGTTTGGGAATTTAATTATTGTTTGGATTAGGCTTTTAAAGCCCCCAGTCAAGGTTGGGCGAAGATCACGGTTAAAACTAATTAAAAGGCAAGTGTTAATAGCAGATCTATGACAATGAGCAAACCCTTTCCTACAATTAAACAGTCTCATGTCCATGAACCAAAACGTCCACACCTTTACAATCCACCTGATCTCATAAAAGTTGCTCCACCTCCTGCACTGACACTGGCACATGCTGTAAATCTGAGGTAGGAACTGTCTGATATGTACATGGTTACTATGGATTCTGGGCTGTCTTGATCATACCAGGTATGATGGAGTTTTTTTTAGCATTTAACGTTCATGAGTTACATGAGTGAAACCTGCCGTGACACAGAGAGGATACTTTGCAAAATGTCTGGATACATTCTGCTCATTGTCAGGGTGGAAATGAGTAACTGGCTTATTAATACATTTAACTATTTCTGTAAGATGATCGTCAGTGGGGTTATTTGCAGTTGCTGTGGTTACCATGGAGAGAGGAATAATTCTCGTTGTGCTTCAAGTTCAGAGTCAAACTTTTTCAAAAGCTGTAATGGGATGAGAGCAGTGAAGAAGAAGGGGGAGGCAGGAGCAGGTTCTACCTGCAAAAATTACATGTAGTTTGTAAAAGCCAACATGGGCTACTCTATGAATCTGATATGTATTTGTAACTTGTGTAAGGCTAAAGGAAATGGAGCTTCACAGCTTACCATGAACAGAATGTGCAAAATGTTGCTATAAAGACATTGAAGCATTGTAAAAAAAAATTAAAAACATAGTAAAGACAGTCTTTAAGTCATACGCACTACAAGGTTAGCTACAGAGCCACCCGAGAGTCTCAAAAAATCCCAAAGAAGCTGTTAAACACAACCATTTAGGTGAAGGATTCCAAACAATAGCATTGTCAGATTAAATCAGACAGAGGCCCATGTAGGGATCTAATAACTGGTGTGCAGCTCGTCCATGGCCTTTAGAATGACAAATGGAAGCATTTTCTGGTCTGACACTAACAATGTTATCTTCAAAAAACAGCATTAGTCATTACCATTCACTAAAATCTTTAAAGGGGACATATTATGGGAAAAACTTTTTTCTGTGCTTGAGAGCATGCATTTTGATGTCTGAAGACTGTCGACTGAAAAACACAACACTCTTAAACACATGACTTGGGTTGTTTGTGTGAGGAAAAAACCCAATTTTGGTTAATTAGCGTGGTTAGAAAGCCTGATCTTATGCCAAGACAAGAAACAGCTACAACGGTTCAAAGCTTGAAATGTTGCCGTTTCACTGTAAAGGTTGAAAAATGTAACAAAAACTGTTCTCCTTATTCTGTTATCTATACAGACTCATCCTCAGTTTCAATTCTTCAGAAAGTCAACATGCGTTTTGATGTCCACTTTCCACATGACACTAGTGCTCATTTGGTTACTGACACTTAGAAACAGGAAGGAGGTGATGGTGGAAGAAATCACAGACATTTATGAAAGGGGTTCCTTTTTTTATAAGTCAAGTTTTGTTTCATGAGATGTGAGCACTGCCCCATAGAAAACTACAGCCTAAGGATATAACACCATCTCAATTACAACCATGTGCACCTTTTGCACATGTGAACAAATGTGCATATTACATGTTTTCTGGTGCTGCCTGGCTGGGCTGTGATGCTTCCTGTTGGTCATTACCAGGAAACAAGTCCTCGACATAGAAGTTTTGATGCTCCACCCTGACTTCCTGCATATGTGAATTAGTTGCTGTGTAACAAAAACACTTGACTTCCTTCTTTACTAATGTTACTCCTTAGCTTTTATCACTTCAAGACAAACGTGTTTAACATCTCTCATATTCTTTAAAAGCCTTCATGTCCGTCGACATTAGTAAACCAGCCTTTAGATTAGACATGAAAACGTCTCTGTTGTAGCTGTCTCTGTTGACAAAAGCATGCAGCCCAGAATCTTTTAAAGATGTTGAGGCAGGCTGCTATCTGACTTTTCATTGATTAAACCCATGTCATTTGATTCATGAGCCACAGAGGCCCTTTCACACTGAATATAGAGTATTTAATTGCACAGCCAACCCCAGCTCATTTATTATGGTGGAATTAAATGCAGTGCAGCCGTTGGGAATTCAGCTCGTCGGCTGTTAGATTCTAAATTAATTTGAGCCAGTATGGTTAAGAATACATGGAATTCAAATGAGTAAAATTATCAAGGGTGAATGTGGGCAAATATTTCAACTACATTTTTTTTTTTTTACCTTTTGAGCATTTTGAATGGATTAGCCTGGTTTTAAGAGGCATGAGACATTTATTTGAAACATTTTTGATGACTCTAGTTGTTTGTGCAAGTGGTCAGCAATATCAGGCAGTCAGTTCGTGTAGGCCCAGACTGAAATGTTGCACAGTCTGTTGAATGGATTATGATGAATTTGGCACAGATGCCCTCTGTGATCTTGAGCCTGAAGTTTGCTCTTTTCTACTTACGCCAAGAAGACAGGATTAGATGTATGACTGCTGCAGATTATCAGATTATCATATTTGTTCTGGATAGACATCATAAATAAATAATCTAATGGTTGTTATAATTACTGTTCCACAGCGCTGAAGCAAGCTGAGGCTCTCGCTCCCTAATTAAGAGGTTGTTAAGCTCAGTTCAGGTTTATTTTCAACTTAATTGTGAGTGTGATGGAGAGCACCCAGACGTTCGGTTACCATTGGTTACCTGCATCTGGAGGTGGCCTCGTAATGGCTGTGACTCACATACAGCGAGCCTTCAGGCAGTCCTTGAAATGACCCCCTCTTCCTCCCTCTCCTTCTCCTCCTCCTCACTGACTCTTATTACCTTTAAAAAGAGGCAGACCTCTCTAGCACACATACATCTGGCCAGATGTTGTGATGCACTGCTTCACTGAACAGAACACTGTTATATCATATAACACTCCTCAAGGTAAATACTTACACCAGCTTTCTCCACCATGCTGTTCAGAATATAGCATGCGGTTTATGTACTGAATGTGCTGATACCTGGACCTATAATGAGATAAAATAAGCTATGAATATCCACATGCTGTTTAATCCATGTAACATGTTGATACAGTGGACCTAATGCATATCTATCCCTGGACATATTTTCTTATCATGTAAACTAGATAAATACAAGACAACCCTGTTGGCCCCCAGAGAGGATTACTGTAAGATGATTTCTGTATCTGGCCCATTCATAACTGTGTCGTCTCTCCTCACCACAGCAACTGTCCCTGCTCGCTGGCTGCTGCCCTGGCCAGAGCCACAGCAAACAGCATCCTTCATACTGACCTCACCATCCACCACCTCATCAAGGCATCAGAAGTTGGAGCTGACCCATTACCACGTGAGTCCCTGGGGAGCCCATGAGACTGCTCTCTCACACGCAAATTAGGTCTCCCTCTCACTTCATCCCACACACACACATGTACAAAGACATGCGCACACACAGAGGCATAAAACCACCAGGGCTTTGTCCCAGTTCTCCCCCGCAAAGTGTATTAAGAGAGATTTGACCACTAGAGGGCAGGAAGTAGACTCAAAGACTCACTCACAGCTGGATGCAGAATGCAATGCTACATCAAGGCCCAACAGAATTACTCTCAGGGAAGTAGTTGTCTACAGGCTAAAAATAAGGAAAAACAGCAAGAATACACTAATATTATATGTAACAATTAGCATCTACAAAAAGCTACTGCTATTAGTAGTTAGATTTGGAGGCACTGTATTTTACACCTAAGTCCTAAAATATGTAATGGTTTAATAAAAGAAAGGTAATACTAGGTAAGAACTTAAGTGACTACCAGACAATAGCTTGGTATTATTGATGGATAAATCTTGGTAATATCATACCATTTTTTTAGGAATGTACAGCTGCTAAAATAAAGCAGTCAAATCCTTTCCTATTATGTCATAGCAGTGAGTTTACCCTCGGTGCTGGATTTGTTGGACAACAGTTTCTGAAAATCTCAACTTTCTGGGATATTTAGACAAGTCTGTTTTTTTGTTAGACTGTGGACATCAGCCAAAACACTAGGACCGTGACTGAGTTTCAGACAGGTAAAATTGAGGAATTTTTTTGTGTGCATATGTGTGTGTGAGTTGTTGCTGTCAGTTTCAGAGCCTCCACCTGAGCCTTTACAGTTAGTTAGCGTGTGTTTCTGGACAGAGAAAAGTGAGTTGTGTGCACCCTAACTGAAAATGAGACGTGCGCCTGGATGTTGTATTCCCATGGCGGCTGTAGCTCAGGAGGAAGAGCAGTCGCCCAAGGTCGGTGGTTCGACTCTGGCTTCCCCAGGATACATGTCGAAGCGTCCTTGGGCAAGACACTGAACCCCACGTTGCTCCCCCAGTGTATCATTGGGGGTATGAATGTGTGTGAATGCTTAGAAAGCACGTAGTTATATCCTAAGATGTGCTGTATGAATGTGTGTGAGTGGGGTGAATGCGGCATGTAGTGAAGCGCTTTGAGTGGTCAGCTAGACTAGAAAAGCGCTATACAAGTACAAGTCCATTTACCATTTACCATGGGTGTTGACCTGTGCTGTAACTGATTAATGCAAATGACTACTGTAGAGTCATTTGAAGCAGTACTCAATGTGATTACATACTTTCACATTTCACACTTTCCACAGTTACCTGTGCTTGTAGAAGCAAAAATTCAGGCACTGGAGGAATTCGGCAAGGCCATTGAGAAGGACTTTAGGTTGGCCTTGAGAAAGTTCTGGCAAACCATTCTACAGCTCACAACGGGAAAGCAGGTCCCGCACCAGGTTGTGTTTGGTCTAGGTGGGGAATTACTGACCCAAACTGGGGATATTGTCGAGCAGCGGAAGCGGCACTTTGAGGATCTCCTCAATTTGGCCACCATGTCCTCCACTGGGGAATCTAGGGAAGATTCACTCATCACCTTCGGAGAGGTTTTCGAGATGGTTAATAAGCTTTCTATTGGCAGGGCACTGGGGTTGGATGAGGATTCTCCCCGAGATGCTGAAGGCCCTACACATTGTGGAGCTGTCTGTCTGACACATCTTTTCAGTGTCACATGGATGAACAGAGCCTGTGGATTGGTGGTCCCAATTTGAAAGAAAGGGGACCGGAGAGTCTGTTCCATGTCTAGGGAATCACGCTTCTCAGTCTCCCTGGTAAAGTTTACTACTGGAATATCTGACTGACTGTCCAACCCCAGATCCAGGAGGAGCAGACTGGCTTTTGCCAGGTTGTGGAACAGTGAACCAGATGTTCAACGTCGCATTCCAGCCTACATGCGTTTTGTTGACTTGGAGAAAGCTTATTAAGAGCTGTGTCTGTATGTTGGCACAAAGTCGGGCTTGTTTGTGATGCGTGTTGGACTCTGCCAAGGATGCCCCTTGTTTCTGATCCTGTTTGTGGCGTTTATGGACAGTATTTCAAGTGTAGTCAGGGAGAGGAGGGTGTCTGGTTTGGGAGCCAGGGTTGCATTGTCATTCTTCAAACCATGACCTTAGTTCACACTGGTGTGGTTTGCAACCCTGAAGTGGCCAGGATGATAGTTAGCCCCTCCATGTCTAAGGCCATGGTTCTCAGTCGGAAATGGCAGGAGTGCTCCACCCATTTCAGGTGGAGTGGGTTGGAGATGGGTCTTTGCTTCAAGTAGAGAAATTCAAGTATCAAGATTGCTTATTCACGAGAGGAGGTCTCGTGAGGCACGAGGCAAGATGGCTGCATGGCACTGAGCGCTGTTAATATAACCCTTTTATTTGTGTTTACTGGGACCCATACACCTAAATACTTTAAATTAAGTTATATAAAGGTTTAGTTTTAAGTTATGACCTCAAAGAAAGAGCCAGCGCCAACCAAGAAGCAGGAGTTGTCGAGCAGAAGACAAGCTAACGTTAGCGAGTCTCCGGAAGACATGGTCACGCTAATTAAGCGAACAATTGCATTGGAGATGGAGTCCCTGCAGGAAACGGTACCCTCCATGTTAAAAGTCTCACTTGAGCAAGCTTTAAGTCCGATTGAGAAACACCTGGCGGAGAACGGCACTATCCTCAAGTCTTTGAATGAGAAATTGGAGGAGCATTTTGAAAAGTTCAACACAGTGTTCAATCGGTTGGATAGCATTCAAGCTAACGTGCGTCAAAGCGAAAAAGACAGTAGTACCTGTCTCTGTCTCTGTAGCACTCTTTTGTAGCAGACTACACATTTTTCTCCTCGAGACACAAAACTTTTTCCTGCATCAACTATATGCTGATTTCATCTGGATTGCTGCCCTCTGTACACTTAGTACAATTTTTGCCCAGACTCCTGTCTGATCATAACCCCATTATTTCATCGTTTAAGTATGGGAACATTAAAAATAAAGCCTCTAGATGGAGATTCAATTGTACCCTATTAAAAAATTTATAATTTATCACCCAATTGAAAGCAAAATTGACTGAATTTATATCCATAAATAAGAATAGTGTTACAGACTTGACAGTCGTTTGGGAATAGTGTCATCAACAGAAGAAATAAATGAGACATTTAGAGACTATTTCAAAGATACATGAGTGGCTGTGTCCCATCAGAGGACAACTAAGCTTACTAAGCTTTTCATTGGATTGGATCTCCCTAGTCTATCTGAAGAAGACACCATACATTTAGATGCTCCAATTACATTGGATGAGCTACTACAGTTGAAGGCATAAGGACCCCTACTGGAGGTAGTACCTTTCATGCAGGGGATTTGAACCCAGGTCTCTCACATGAAAGGTGGCAATAATACCTCTATCATACCACTACTCTATCAATCTTGAGACAATCATTGGCAAAAATAGTTATCACCGACCAAATTGGCTTTATTAAGGGCCGACTTGCAGCCGATAATATCCACAGACTCTTCCACATACTGAGTACAACAAATAAGATCCCACCTGAATGCAGTTTGCTGTTTCTCGATGCTGAAAAAGCCTTCAACTGCTTGGAATGGCCATATCTTTGGATAAAAAATTCAAGTTTGGTGATAACTTTATCAATATGGTTAAGATCCTGTATGCTAATCCCTCAGCCCAGGTGTGTGTAGGAGGAGGCTTTTTAGAACTATTTAATATAAAACGGGGGGTTTGCCAGGGAGATCCCATTTCTCCCTTAATTTTAATTTATCCATTGAACCGCTGACACATTTGATTAAGAGCTGTCTTCGAATCTCCTCTATAACAGTAGGTACAACATCACACTCAACTTTGCTTTATGCCAATGACACTCTGATATATATGTCGTATGTTCAACGGTCACTCCCAGTTGTATTAGAAATTTTGGAGAACTATGGGTACTTCTCTGGTTATAAAGTTAATTGATCAAAATCGGCATTAATGCTTCTTAACATAGACCAGAAGGACGTGTCCATCCCCCCACAGATAAGCGTTAAACAGGAAGTACTTTGCCTGGGTATTAGAATCAGCACTTCCTTAACAACTATCGCTAAAACCAATTTCTCTCTTGTTCTAAAAAATATAGAAGATGACATTAGTAGATGGAAACATTTGCCAGCATCAATACCGGCTCGTGTAGCGACCATTAAAATAAATATCTTACCCCGCATTAACTTCATTAGCTCAATGGTTCCACTGCCACCCCCATCAGGCTATTGGCAAAATTTAGACTCCTTATTGAGAAGTTATGTTTGGAAGGACAAACGACCTAGTATAAAGTGGTCGGTGCTCCAGCACAGTAAGCCCAATGGAGGACGGGCATGTCCCAACTTTAAATTATATCACTGGGCATTTGTGCTGAGAAGTCTTAAATTTTGGATGGATGACGAAAAAGTTTCTTCCTGGAAAAGTATGGAGCAAGAATTAATTGCACCCATAAGGTTGAAAGATTTTCTCCTGATGGGCATTTCTTTTAAGAAGTGTGGCTTACATTATGGTCCCATATTTTCTTATCTTTTGCATTTGTTTGGAGCAGTGGAGAGATTTATATGTCATAAAAGTATTTGGTGTAAGTCATCTCCATTATGGAACAATAATCATGTTCTGTCTGGGGGGAAACCATTCATTAATAAGGATTGGGAAGAGAAAGGCATTAGAACTCTTAATGACATCAATGGACCAAGAAATATCCTTGACTTTCAGGAAGTGATCTCTCAATATGGAATTGATAAGCATTCTCTTTTCTTTTATTTTAGACTGAGGTCTGCATGTAAGGCCAACAGGGTTCCGTGGGGAGCAGAACTAAAAAGTTATCCCTTTCTAGGTTGGTTACAGGATGCTCCTAGACAGATAGTATTATATTTATATGATCAATTAAACTCTACAAAATATTCACCCTCGGCAGGAATGAGAGCATGGGACAGAGATGTAGGGGAATTAAAGCAGGATCTGGACTGGGATACAATTTGGAGCAACGTAACTGCTGCGTCCAAAAACCCAAGCCACCAATACATACACTTGAAATGTTGTCATAGAGCATATGTAACACCTGCAATCAGACATCGAATGGGATTAACAGATGATCTGTATTGCACGTTCTGCACCCCTGGAACCTTGGGCTCATTTGTTCATGTTGTATGGGAGTGCCCTGGGATTTTGGAATTCTGGGGGAAGGTTATAAGAACTTTAAATGACTGAGTGGGAATACAACTGCCAATGGACCCTTTTGTACATCTTTTGAATGACGAATCCAAACTATCTCTAACAGAAAAATCTCACAAAATTTGGCTGGCAGGCCTGACAGCAGCCAAAAAGATTATAGCCCAACGTTGGAAGCCTCCTCATGACATCTCCATAACTCATTGGCTTCTGAGTTTCTTGAATATCGCATATTTGGAACTGTCGTCAGCAAGGATTAACAATTCTCAACAAGGCACAATTTCATTATGGACAAACCTGATATCAGACCTGAATTATACTCTTACTGGAGATAAGGACACAGTGAGTGTGTAATTGTGATTGGGCTGGTGGTGGGATGAAGGGGGGGCGGGATTGGAGGGGGGGGGGGGGGGGGGGGGGTGTGTGTTTTGTATGTTGGTATGTGTTGTTCTGTATCTAAGACAATTCAATAAAAATTGAATGATAAAGATTGCTTATTCACGACAGCAAGTTGAAAAGAGAGATAGTTAGACAGAGAGAGAGAGGGCTTTTTTCAGCAGTAATGAGGGCGCTGCTCCAGTCCGATGTCATGAGGAGGGAGCTGAAAAGTTTTTGATATACAAATCTATCCTAGTTCCTGTGGTTATGAGACTTGGGTAGTGACTGAAAGAATGAGGTTGCAGATACAAGTGGCTGAAATGGCTTTCCTTCAAAGGGTGGCTCAGCCATAGAAATGGAGTGAGAAGCCCACACATCCAGAGGGAACTTGAAGTAGAGATACTACCCCTCCACAATGAAAGGACTCAGTTGAGGTGGTTCAAGCATCTAATTAGGATCTTTTCTGGTCCCTTTTTTTGGAGGTTTTTCGTGCATGTGCAGTCAGGATACCTCAGAGCAGCCCCTTTTGGCCTGGGAGCTGGAGAGAGTTGCTGAGGAGATGAATGTCTGGGTTTAACTCCCAGACATTTTGCTCCTGCAACCTTGACCTCGGATAAGCTGAAGATAATGGATGGATGGATAGACCTCAGAAAATACTTCAACAAACAAATGGTTTACATAGTGTGACCATGAAATAACACAAAACATATAGTTTAGTAGTTGCAGCTCTGTGTAGTGCTTCCTGTTTTATATTTACAGTTATGTATTTGTAAGTTAGTGACTCATACACCATCATGTTGCTGCCACCAGTCCACAATGCACCAACTGTTTATCCACCACTTCAAATAGTCCAGAGCAAAAGCACCTTTTATGTTTCAGCTGCAAAGAGCTATTGTGACCAGCTGTTTTAAGATATGATTGATCCTTTTTGAAAATTGAAGCCTTGTGTGACTTTTTAAGAATAAGACATCAGTAGGAACTAATGGCCTTTGAGCTGAGTGCCAGAAACATGGGGAGGAAGTCAGAGTAATAAGAGACAAATAAATGTATAGTTGCTTTCAGTACTTTTGGCTGATTTGTGAACCGTTACTGCAGAAAGCACCTTTTCTGTAAAAATGTTTTCCTCTTTATTACATGTCAGATAATTTAACTGAGTTTGCTTCATCTTCAGACTGATCTTTGTCTGGTTCAGAGCCATCCTTGTTTTTTCAATATTTTTATAAAGTTAAAACTCTTTTCCACTACTCCACACTTTAGCCTCCAACCATATTTTGATTGATCTTATGCTTGCGTTAATCATGAGTACAGAAGAGACATAGTGCCACATGTTCTGATTACAATAGACATGCACTGAAGTTCAAACTACTTTGGACCTCACTCTTCGTGCTGTCTAAAAGTACTGCGTTATGTAATGGGCAGTCGCATCCTGTTTGCTGTTGCTTCACTGCACTCTACAGTAATTTAATTTTTCTTCTGTGCTGAAACCTCTCTATTTGAAGCAAGACAGAGGAAGGGGCAGAGTAGTCAGTGAACAGAGAACAGTTGAGAGCTGGGATGCTGGATTTGATGTGCATAAACTTTTAACAGGTGGAGGGATGAGAGTGAAGGGAGGAAGTAGGACACAGATTAGGTTGGTGTCTGTTTGGAAAGCAGGTGGACAGTGAGAGAACAAAGCAAAGATAGAACAGACATTATACCTGCAACTCACATTAGTAGGTTAAGCACAAGTTCTGGCACGCTGTGTTTTTTTGTCATCACACAGAACACTGATGCCACTTATAGGCTTGCTACTGTTCTACTGACTTGTGTAACTCAAGAAATCTCCCAGTGACTGTTTCTTCCATACTTATTAAGGTCTTACTATCCCAAAGGATGTAATTTCCACTGAGCGAATGATTAAATTAAAAGTTTTCAAATTTATATTTTTGACACAGCAGAAAAGCCTTTTAGATTAAGATACTACATGAAATGTGTTAAAACAGTCTTAGAAGAAGCTTTACAAACACTTTCAAGATCACTTATATGACTCCTATATGTCTCCGAACAGATTAGAAAACCACCCTTCAGATCAACAAGTGATATATTCTGGTGCAAACAAGATACATTACTCAGGTGCTGTTGGGGATCCAGCCAGAACTAGCTTAGTTATTAGCAAATATTAATAAGTATACAAGAACAAGACTGACCTTCACAACCAGCAGTTAACACAGTGAACAATACACGATGACCGCAAACAACTTCTCCTCTAAATTAGTACAATAAAATTGATCAAAATTGGCATAATGATAAAATCAGTGGTACTTTCATCAGTAAATACTATTATGTAAACTGCCGTACTATGTACAAAATAAACAAGCAATTAGAGGCAGACCATTAGTCTATGTGTGTGGATGTGTTTATGGGAGAAGAGGCAAAAACCAAGGCAATAAGCAACATAAGCTTTTTTCATCTTGTACTGTACACTATGAAAAGCAAACTAACTGGCTAATTCTGTGCTTCTGTGTGTGTGTGTTAGAGATGGAGTCTGTGAAGTTGACCCGGCTGGTGTTTAATAGACTGTTTGAGGTGTGCTGCCTCTGGCTGAAGGAGTTGCCCTTCCACCGTCGTCCAATGCCATACTACGAAACGTCCATCCATGCCATCAAGAACATGAGGCGCAAGATGGAGGACAAGCATGTCATCATCCCTGACTTCAACACACTCTTCAACATTCAGGTTGGTCAAACTTCCCCCAATTTTCTCAGAGATAATGCTGCCTAAATACTGTGCACAAGTAATAATATTACAATTAACAAAGAAGACATGCACTCTCTAGACAACACCCACAACAAAGGAAATAATACTAATAAAAACACTTCAAACTTTCAGTATGACAGCAAAATGAGCAGCCAGCATTACAACATAGGCTGCAAGTGTGCAGAAGGCCTATAATTCCTGCTCATATTTATTGAGCAGGATATGAGCAGCACTGTAGCAAGGCTAAACTCTGGTTGTGTTCCCTCTCAGTCAATCTTTACTGATGCAGGATGAGCACTTGTCATACCTCCCCCTCTCTCTCATTGTGAGTCTGTCAAAAAGAGCTGCTTTAAGGGCCTTCTCCTCAGAATATCTACCTTCATGTCTAGTTGTTTTTATATATGTTGGACAGACATTATTGTACGTGGCTAAAACTAGCGGTGAGCATGGTGTTTTTTGTTATTCACTCTCCCACAGTCAGAATTTCATTGCATTTAAGCCAGAATTATACTCAGTTTTTTTAGTTTTTTTTGGTTTTGTCTCTCAGGATCAGGAGGAACAAGCTTTCTTTGCTGTGTTTGATGGTCACGGTGGTGTAGATGCTGCCATATACGCAGCAAACCACCTCCACGTCAACATGGTTCATCAGGAATCCTTTAGCCAGGACCCCAGCGATGCACTCTGCAAAGCCTTTAAGCTCACAGATGAACGCTTTGTGAGAAAGGCCTCACGAGAGGTAACCATGTCCTAGAGAATGAAGCCCATCATCATTATTTACTGTTGTCTCTGCTATGACCTTCACTATTAAAACTATTAGTACAGGAAGTTCCAGAATCTCAACAAAGGCAACTTTTAAAACTTTTGTAGAAGTAAACTTTAGTAAAACATTTGTTAGCATTTATCTGAAAGACAGAGCAGTTGCTGTCTGCTGTGAGCTAAACACTGTAACATATATGTGTGTGTCAGAATCTGCGCTGTGGTACAACAGGCGTGGTGACGTTCCTGCGGGGTCGGACGTTGTACGTGGCTTGGCTGGGAGACTCTCAGGTCATTTTGGTCCGGAGAGGGCAGGTGGTGGAGCTGATGAAACCACACAAACCAGACAGAGAGGTGAGATAAATACTCTTTTCAGTCACGGTTAGGTTCAATCTGGACGATATGTGTGGTGCCATATTTTAGAGGGATATGTAGTAAAATACTATTTAGCTCTGAACTGTTGCCAGGCAGCAGGGAAGAACTCCAGTAGACTATTGGCTGTAGCCAAAATCTATTTTGGCACGTAACTTTTGGCTCAGTTAACAGCAAATTGACACTTTAATGTTTTATTCTTCTGAATGAATGAATAAATGAAACAATTGGGATATGACATGATAAATTGGCAGATTAAGAGTGACAACAGCATGTTACATGTTATATCATGTCATCAACAAAAATTATTCCAAAATGGAGAAGTCATTTGGAAAATTTAGGTATGATTCTGCATCATGACCAAACGTCTCCACTTTGGTCTGGTCTGTCCAAACGACATTGTTCCAGAAGTCTTGAGGTTTGTTCAGATGCAGCTTTACAAACCTAATGACCTTCTAACCCTTTCCAGATTGAAGGATAGAAACAATCGCTTCTCTCAGACAATTGCTGATGTCGTTCCTCCTTTCTTTTATAGAGGAGCTCACACATACTGATGATGAATCAATCAAGTGTATTTGATGAGAGGCACCAGGCTGCTACTTACTCTTCTAATTCCTATGGAAGCAGCAAAGGTGGACTTTTTTTAGTTTTTGTAAAATGAATGATGACACAGTGGAGCACATCATGTGTTGCTGTTCATCTGAAGTTGTATTCCCCTAATTGTAAGACCTAGTAAGGATCAGATGATTTTTTTCATATTATGTCCTGATACAAAAAGCTAATACAAACTTATAAAAAGGCTGTATGTAAATGTCATTCTCTCACTTTCAATATTATGTGTCTGCACACAAGTATTACCATCGCATACTATCCCTCATGGTAATGTCCTGGCATGTTACCTGCCATTTTGAGTGTATACTCTATAATTCCAGTCCAAAACGGTAGTGTTATGTACCCAAAAACAGCATTTTGAGTGGACCATCATTTTAAGTGCACAATAGAGGTAGGTAAAGCACTGTAATGAGTCATTTGCTTCAGAGAACAGCAGCATGAGGCGATGACCATCATTGTGTATCTGCAGGATGAGAAGCAGAGGATCGAGGCTCTGGGAGGATGTGTGATCTGGTTTGGCACATGGAGAGTCAATGGCAGCCTGTCTGTATCCAGAGCAATCGGTACGGTTTTAGTTCCATTAGATTGTTTTTTTTATGACACATACACGAGATGTTGTGAATGTTAGACACGTTTCTTGCTCAAGTTTTTTTTTATTTTTAGATAAGCTTAATATCATCTACAAGCACTCACTCACTGAGGATGTAAGGAGCTCAGAGGGCTCAGAAGTTCTGAAACAGTCTGCTTGAGGAAGTCATTTCCTACCAGACTATTCTCTTATTTGTTTTTTTTTAAAAGTTGTATTCCGGCAGTACTGTATTGCTTCCATTTTTCTCATTTATTGTTAGTATTTTGCTAACACTATTTTTCACCATACCTGATTTTAGTGTGCTTGAGTCTTCCAGAGAAAGTACTAATTGTATTAATATTCAGGCTTGTAAAGGCAGTTACTTGCCAAAATTTTTAGAATCCACAAAGTCCACAGTCAACCTGTTACCTCTGTTGACAGGTGACTCGGAGCACAAGCCCTACATCTGTGGGGATGCAGACCATAGTATCATCCCATTGGATGGCTCAGAAGACTACCTGATACTGGCCTGTGATGGTTTCTGGGACACCGTGAGTCCAGATGAGGCGGTGCGGGTGGTCAGTGACCATCTCCAGGAGAACAGTGGAGACACCACCATGGTGGCCCACAAGCTAGTGGCCTCGGCCCGTGACGCAGGCTCTAGTGATAATATAACTGTCATAGTGGTCTTCTTGCGGGATCCACGCTCTCCGCCACCGACCAGCACTGAGGACGAGGAGGAGGGTGAGGTGGAGGGACAGGTGGAGAAGGAGGAGGCTGCAGAGGTGGAGGAAGAAGAGCAGGAAGAGGAGGAGGAGGGGGAGGAAGATGAAGCAGTCAGGGTAGAACGGGATGGTGGTGAGGGTGGCAGCACTGCGGACATGGGGGGGAAGGGCCGGGGAGGCTGGCCCCTGCAGCAGTGCTCGGCTCCTGCTGACCTCGGCTACGAAGATCGAACGGACTCGTTTACGGACAGAACTAGCCTCAGCTTGCTGGGGCCATCGCTGGAGGGCCGCATCTCCCTGACCCGAGGCTCAAGAAAACCCTGCTTCAACTTTAGCCCCGACCTCTTTACTGCTTCCCGTATCTACCGAGAGGAACGCCCACTGAGACGCAGGCCCTGTATCCCTTTTCAGGAGCCTGGCATCTCTAGCTTCACGGACCCACTATGGCCCCAGACAGCCATGCTGTTAGGCCAAGCTGTGAGGCGAAGCCACAGGCCTGGTTATGGTAGTCGCCGATGGGGCCGGAGGTGGCCAAGCAGATCCAGGGAGCTGCTGGGCATGATACCACCAGGCCACATGCAGCCCTACTCCGATTGGAGGCCTGGAGTGGCAGTGCCTCACCTGCCCCATGATGCCACCATCTGAAGGGGCAATCCAAACCAAACCATCTCTGTCATTACTTCACTCCTCCCCCTGCCCCCCAGTCCACCCACCTTTGCCTTCAACAACACGTCTTTCTTTGATAGTAGGTAGTTGTGGCTCCTGCAGTTGTTATGTGATTATTGAATCTCTGTCAGAGGACTGATACTCTCTGTCCTAAGTTGAAATGTTTCCAAATGTAAGCTGGCCCACTAAACACAAGCCCTGCTCATTAATGCTGTAGGTAAATCCCATCTGCATCTTCTCTATTGTAAACACTGGTCGGTCAATTTGAAGCCAGAACTGGAAATGTTGGACAATAGGATGTATTCAGACAGAATGTGAAATAATTCTTAGAAGAGGTAATGTAGCATTCAGTGTGTGAAAATACCACAAAGAAGACTTTAGATGATTTTAGGATGTGTCACACCGGGATAAAGGAAAAAAACTGAAGTTCCAGGTTTATTTTAAAATCATTCGCCTGGACATGTTATTAGCTAGTAGGATATTAATTATGTATCGGTAAATAAAGTCTCAAGTGATTAAAAAAAATGCACTCAGTCTAAAGAGGCGTTTAACGTTTCATTTATGTGCCTGGTTGCTGCACACTCTTTAGACAGAAGTTTTTTGTTAATTTGGACAGACAGACACCTACATGCTTGTTGCACTGCAGGGATGTTCTCCCTTTCAGCCACAACAGTAATTGCAATGTTGGAAATGGATATTTTGGCATTTTGTTTGGCATTCTGTACTGTAATTTATTGTTACTTATCAGATGATAGAGTATATTATCCCTTACAACGTATGTCTGTAAAGATGTTAGCTGAAAATATTGGCCATGATGAACACTTTGTCATCAATGAGCCTTCCCTAAACTGCTCCCTAAAAGGGGAAAATACATTCATGTTTAAAATGTCATTATAGCTGTACTGTATAATCAATATTTCCCTTCATTTTCACTATAATATACCTTACACCAGAAATACACAAAAAATTTTGTATGTCACTTAAATAGCCCATCAATACATATTTCTGCATCTAAGAGGAATGACAGCCCTTTTGTCCATACCAGCAAAGAGAAAGACTGTGGGATCACTCAACATTATCATTTCTTCCTCTTCCTATTTCATATCAACCAAGTATAAACACGGGGTGAAGTGACTCATGATATCTTTGGACAGACGTTGAGAATGTCGAGAGACTGAGCATTACATCAGGCTCTAATGGCCTATCCTGCCTCCCTTGGTGGCAGATAAATAACGTTCATAGACGAGACTGGAACAAATGTTGCTCTTGTTTTGTGGCACTGCAGGCACATGTTGTCCTGCCCCCTCCCATGCAGTCAATGACCCAGCAGTTATCCAGCCACAATTTGTCTACAGATAAAAGCACTTAGCGTTGGATTATAAAAGATTAGAATTCACTTACCTGAATACATGCTTCATATAGTCCAGTATTCCAGAGGGGGGTAAACTCCTGTTGTAGTTGCTTTTGGTCCACATAGTGTTTACTTTTATAGAAAACCAACTCAAGGGAGATATTTTCCCAGCAGGCTTGATAAAAACACAAATTCATTTGGTTAAGAATCTTTGAAAACTACAGAACATGTGCCTTACATTGTATTACAAAGGCCTGCTTCACTCGGAATTACTAATTACAAGAATTAAATATTAATGTCAACATTAAATAAAAGACAGACTTTCAGTGGGGCCATTTCATGACTGCCAGATTAAAGTTGAAATCTGAAAATTCATATTTTACATAATATCTTATTTTTCTGATAAATATGAACCTATGTCCTGCAGCTGAATAACTTAGTTAATTCACGACATACAGACAGATACTACACTGGCTGTTATGTCATGTCAGTGTGAAGCTGTGCCTCCTAATGAATGGTTGTCATTTATGGTTATCATCATGTGACATCAGGCCACAAAAATAATCCTCCAACAAAATTTTCCAGCTTTATGGTACTTTTCTATTGATAGATTTTTTTAATCAAAGATACGGGAAATTTTATTTAGTTAAAAAAGTTTGTGGATTGGAACTAATATTTCTCCAACTAAATATTTAAAATTGACCCACCCTGTTATAATTACTGATATCAATATAATATACAGTAGTTTGGATATTGATACATTTTACTCGTAAGTGTGATGATGATTTGAATTAAATTTCTAGAAAAATATTTTTGGTCTTTTACAGTTGAGGTCACACATTAATTTTTTGCACATTGCACATTTGCACGAAATTTGCAGTGGAAGAGTTACATAATTGGATTCGCAAATGTACAGCATTTCTTTCATGATGTGATATTTGTCTTTAAAGTTAACTTAATGCTGATTCACTGTGAGTTAGCTTAAGATCAGGATCACTTTCAATTATATCTCTAATTTGACACAACTGTGACAAGCCTCACTTGTGAAAGGTTATTTCTTGTACTTGGTTTTTGCAGTTTCTTCATTATAACAGGCAAAAGCAAGTCTTAGAATGTCTGCCTTTTCAGTTAGCATAAGTCGTGCTACAGCAGTTTAGCATAAAGCCTGAAGAAAGGGGTAACGGCTATCTTTGCTGTACAGAAAAGCTGAGAAAGAAAAGCAACTTGCCCTGCATTGTTTAGTGGATTTTTGTTGCTGAAGTAAATTCTATTTACAATGTTTCTCCAGCTTGTGAAGCTACCTGTTATTCCTAGCTAGTTAAAAAAAAAAAGAAGTTGGATAGGAACATAAGTCTCCATCATTGTATGCAGGTGGAAGTGCTAGCTTGATTTTTGCAGTGTCAAAACAATTCCCAAAATGGAATCTGTTTTTGTACAGATTAAAGAATTTAGATCCAAGTTAAAGGTCCAGTGTGTACTATTCAATGAGACCAACTCAAACTGCAAACAAGGGCACTAAATTCATTTTGTAGTTTGATTTCACATAAAAACATGAGTTTATTGTCACAGGAGGCTGACACCAAGGTTCAAACCAATCATTTTGTGACTTAGAGATAAGTGCTTGTCCAACTGATATATTAAGCTCATCAGTTGCTGGATTTGCAGTAAGTTTCTTATTTAAGGTAGTCTACAAACAGAGCAGTGGTGTCAAACATGCCATGAAAAGCACGTTTTCCAAATTGTACAACAGCATAAAGAAAGTTCTGCACATTTTATGCCTCAATATCTCACATTAAGAGAGTGATTTATGTGTAAATATAGTTGGCGTGTTAACAGGCCCACTACAAACAGTCCGCAAAATATCCCAATCATCAGCAAATGCAAGATACTGTGTGTCATCGAGGCTGGCTCCCATGGCCCCACTGGAGCCTATATAGTTGAATGAGTCTTTGGTTTGTTCCAGATTCTTTACTGAAGTGCCACCACTCTGCTATCTCACGTGGTGCTCTGCAGTTCTGTTATCAGGTCATAGAATTGACAGAATAGAATTTACAGGATTGCATTTGCCTGGCTAAAACATAAACATATCAAAGCCTTGATATATATTCTATAGAATTAATCTTAAGGCGTATTCATTGATAAATAACTCTTTAACTATCAAATAATAATCTTGTTATTTTCTATGCTGCTATTGGATTATTGAAAAATGTGATTTACAGGCAAAGCACTTAAGGCCTTGTTGAGACTAAACTGTGGAGAGACTTCTGCCACATTAAACATGTAACCTTCATATCCAACCAAGCGCAATGTCCATAAACAGACTGTACTGCAAATTTGCAATGAAAATGTTATTGTTACTGTCAACCCCTTAAATGAGATTTATAAACATATGCAGTTTCTTTTGATAATATTGACAGATTTAGATAGCATAATGACGACTCAATCACCCATAAATAGTCACACAAAAGCAGCAACCTATATCTAGCCTGCAAATATCTACAGATTTTGGCTGGAATAGTGGTTATAGTCGGCATATTTTTACATTAGTGTCAGTTTCCTTAATTTGATGAAAATTCAGTGTGAATTTGATGATGAACCAAGAAGCATTGTAAGATATCTTAAGTAAGACCTTGAGCAATACAAGTTGTATGCTAAGAAATGCTCAAACCAAAAAGCTAGTTAGCTAATGCTAAAGCTAACTTTTTTTCCGGTCAAGAACATTTTGTTAAGGAGAAATGCTTTTGTACTCACGGTAAAGTGAATTATCCTCAAGAAAACGTACGGTTGAAAGGAAAATTTACAAATTAGATATTTCTTCTATTTTTGACATAACCAAGATTTAAACTCACGAAGAAACATGCCATGGACAAGTTAAACATGTTGAAATGTCTTGCCCTACACACCTTTAGAAAGAAGACAGATGCACTTGGTGGAAAAACTAATTATAATAGTTTTTAGTTAGGTGTATGAACCCTTTCGTAATCATACATAAAAGGGCACTGGAAATTATTCATAATATTCGGGGAAATAATTATAAGCTTTAATGAGAAAACTATTTTTTCAGCCCAGTCTTGCAGAAATGCGTGAAACTCACATAATATTTTTAAATGATAATGTCACAAGAGTTCCTTGGTTAGAAGTATAAAGGCCAACAAAATTCTGCTCTGGAAGTCAGAAAGGATTAGCACATTTGGAAAACTTTCTACAAGGTGAAGGAGATTCGATTTCCCTGTGTGGAGCCATTATCCCACTGCTTCATCACGATTTCTTGTTACTAAACTTGTTACTAAATTTGGTTGTTGTTTGACTTGGTTAAGACACTAAGAAAGATATCATGGTTTGGGTAGTCTGACAATCACTTGTCATATAGGTAACCAAGATGGTGACAGAGAAGCTTGTTGCCCTCCATGGTGCTAACATAGTATGATATTAAGATGAAATGTAGTTTGTGGTAATTTTTTATTAATTTCTGTGAGACAAGGTTTTCCCCACCATATTGAAACTAATTTATGGGATCAAGGAGCCAGATGTGAAATTCCTGACTAGAGGGACATTTCTAATTTTCACATTTAACCAAACAAAAACATGTAGTGTCACTTTGTAATAACCCATTTAGCCTTACCTGCTAACATCTGCCACAAACAAACACAGTTTAATACATTCCTTGCGATTTTGTCTTGTGTTTTGGGGTTCTGAAAATTCATTAGGCAGCTGTTAAGCTTTTTTTTCTTTCTTTCTTTTTACAAAATGATCATTTGGACACACACATTTTTTTCTGTGGTATTTTACTGGTAACTCCATTTTGCTTGATGAATTTCCATATGTCTATAAACCATTTCCCCTGGCCCGAAACATTTGAAACATTGTTCATAGCCAGGTTCCCACCATCACCTCTCCTTTCACTCTTACTATCCTGCAGCCACATGGATATACCATCGAAGAGCATCAGTGGAACAGAATGTACCTCATGTCCCAGAATGTGGTTAAGTAGGTCAACATGAGGTGGTGTCTTTTCCTTTTCTTTTGACATTTTTTCATGTTGAGAGTTGTTTCTTGGGGGTGTCTAGCTATAAGGAATGTACTGTTGAGATGCTCAACTTAAACTTAAGCCACTGGATCCCTTTTTGGAATTATTGCCACAGCGTTTATCTCTTGAAACCTGAAAACAGTTAACAAAGGAAATCACGGTCATATGAAATAATCATTTAGGCATGGATGCTTATGTATATTCTGAGGACTAATTGTAAGTTGAGCGAGTGCTGGAGAAGTATACATAAGATAATTCTGTCTTGTAAATCAGTGGCTTTAATCCATGTTCCACAAAGCCCAACAGCTGGGAGAGGTATTTACTTTTAACAGTCATTTGGTAAACTGTCTAAATCTCACAGCACCAGATGGAGGTGGGAGTGAGAATGTGATTTTATTGAAAGATGTTGAACCAGTCTGGCTTGAAGTGGAGTCATAGTAGTCCTATTATGGCTTAGCTGCTGTTTCACCTTGCTTTCTCACCCTGACATGAATAACAATTTGGGGAAAGATAAAAAAAAAAAAATGTTGATTATGAGCTTAAAATTATAATTTAACAATCAGCATTAGTTTTCATCCAAAAATGCTCTCAGTGTCAGCCATTTCTCCACTTAAATTCTACCAATAATTTGTAGGTTTTCACTCCAGCTGTGGAGGTGGGAGGCGACTACTATACCATAGATTAGAGATGAAGAACACATGGAGCTACTGTGGAGTTTCGGCCTCATTTAGAGCCACTGTGTTGCAACTGTTTTAGATCATGAAATAGATGTTTCCACTGATCATACCCACTTGGTGCCAAACTCTGAAGAAGCAGCGCTGCCATCAAGAGTCAGCATCTTGTTTTAATGACAATTCTTTAAACAAAATAGGTAACATTTGATCAATTATGTAGTATTAGTTTTGCATCAACACCAAAGTCCAACAGAAACTATAATGCCGTGTGAAACTTAGTTCGATCCACTATTTCTATGTTGAAAATACATTTTAAGCCTCAATGCAGAGCTTAGCACCAACATTAACTATTGTAGCTTTGACCAACCTTTTAATTAGCTGATAACATCGTACTCGATAACAGAGATCGGGAAATACAATTTTTGTACCTTTTACGAAAAGATGGGCATATAAGATCTCCTCAGAGGTATTTGCAAGTATATTTTGGAAATGGGCGCTACCATGTTACATATTTGGGGTTATTTGTAATAAGGGTCTTGACAGTAGTTATCAGAAGTGTAGTACTGATGTCTGCCAATTGCCAGCTCTAAATGCCAAACAATCTACAGTATAAGGGCAAAGCAGACATACAGCTGGACAACAGTCTGGTTGTACGTAATTACAGAAAATGATGGGGTTACTGTGAGCATCCCTGACAGTCCAAGACAGACAAATTGCAGCCGCTGGTGCCGAATGCCTTTATATTGTGGCTGAGCAGGAGGCAGGACCTCAATACATCATTTCCTCTGCCCCTGGTAACTGTGAAGACTTTAGGCAAATTACACAACATGGTGGCACCCATTTCTGAGATATTTTGGCTTCTCGTTTGTTCAGTGGGAGTAAACGCTGATTTGTTGCCCATCTCTATGTTCACTAAATGAGCATAGCTCAAAGTCAGTGATGCTTTCCTGGCAGGTTAGGTCATTCTGAGTGCTTGGAGAACACATAATGGCAGAGTCTGGTGAGATGTGACTCAGGAAAAATCCCTGCTCTTGTGCATGTGAGTATGTTTGAGGCGCTTGTGATACACACAGGTGTTCTTAAACATTCTCTGAATGAAGGAGTCTGTTCTTGGAAAAAAATGTGAGACCCTAGAGACCAGAGCAGACCTTTGGTGAAATTATTCAAAATCTGCCTGCAGCATCTAGTAGTTGTCCAGAAATGTCACTCAAAACCAAAGATGTGACCATCATGGTCGCACTAGAGGGGAAATAGGGTGCACCAATGTCTGAGGGGCTCGTGCTCTGCATGGCATAAATATTGAACAGTTGTCAACATTCTTCATGTCAGTATTTCAGACTGACATGGATTACATCTCCAGGGTTTCTCATAAAATTAGATGATTTGTAATAGTTTCCAGATCTTTTTTTGCTGACACAATGGGATGAGCTAATAGCAGTCCTGTTCTTGGCCACTCCTCAGAGCAGCCGTGAAGTGCAGTATTAGTTTTCCACTGTGTTGATTTATGTAGTAGTTTCACAGCAGGTCCTCAGCTGCTCTCTGTATGGCGACATGAACCACAGTGACGGCCGGTGACATAGATCAGTTAATTGAGTTCACCAAAGCCTTTACTTTAAGCCTGAGAATGAATTCTAGAGTGTTACACATCATATTGAATATTCACAGAAATTGTCACTGGATGAGCAATAAAAGTGTTTACCATCATACTTTGTGGTAAATCCTCCACCTCAGCTTGAGACACCCCCTCGCTCACGCTCTGCTCGCACTGAAAATTTCCTCTGAGTTGGATGTCTGTCTCTTCTCATGATGACAGCAAGCAGACGCTTGGCTCTGCTCTCCCATTATCACTGTCCAACTATTGCGCCATCCACGAATCTGCACTGTGTCTATGTACACACAAAGCTTTTTCTTTTTATCTGTAAGCAATAATGACGTTGTATTAAAAGGCTATCTGTGGGTTTGTCTTCTGCTGAAGGATGCAATAAAATGCAGTTCTGTCAGCCATACCTGAAAGAGCATTAATACAGAGCTCCTGAAGTCAGTTTCTCATTCATTTCTCCCTTCCCTAAAAACATAAATAGGTCTGTTGATCAGGTGTCACTATGTCTGCAGTCAGCTAGCTTTTCAGCTCAAAATGATCTCTTTGTATATGAAAACATGAATGTGAAGCTTTCTTCTTTAAAAAGGAGCTGCGATAAAAGAGGCAGAACATTTAAGTTGTATTGGCATTCCTCAGCAGTAAGGTGTTAGGACGTTTTGGACCTATGCACTGTTCAAATGTAGACCAGTGGATAATGTGCTGTGAGTGGGGATAAGTTCAGAGGGTTGACAATGACCCTCTCGCTCTTGTCCTCCAGGCTTGAAGACAAACCCCATGATTGGCTCTTCAACATGCAGGTTAAGTAGAGAAAATTTTAGAAAAGAAAAAAAAATCTAAACAGTAAAACACACGTTGAGTATCTGTATTATCTGTGTTTCTGTAGTATATAAACTTGTGTATTGTAACTGGTGATTAATTATGTATATATAAAGATTAGACCATGTTTCTGGCTGATGCTTTTTCCTTTCCTGATGAGCTGTGATTTTGTGTGAGTTTGGTCAGTTAACAGCACACAGCTTCACGGTAAAGTCAACGTGTGCATGTGGATGTTCTGCCATTGTACGTAGTATTATTAGCAATGCAGCATTTTGATCAGTGGGCTCCTAAAATGTGAAAAAATGGCAACATCAAACAAACTCAGTGTATAACAAATAGGTTTACACAGTACAAATAGAAAAAAACTGAAGAACTGAAGAAATAACCACAAGAACACCACACTACATAGAGATAAGTTTCAAAATCCTGAAAGGTTACTGTTGAACCACAACTTTAAATCAAATGAAAGGAAAAGTTACGTAAATAAGTTTGAGATAGTTATACACTTGAATGAAGTGAATAAAAATACATATAAATAATACATCCAAGTCAAATTTATTTAGAGAGCAGACTAAAAGTACAAAGAATGTTAATGTGAGGAAGTATAACTGGCTAAAGTTTTATGATGGATGGATTTATGAATAACTATCCTGAAAAAGGAACAGCTTCTGGTTCACACACCTTTTATTCTGAGCTGGTTCTGCAGCACAGTGGTCAGCACCGTCGTCTCAAAATAGGTTACCAGTTCAAATATCTGCTTTCACTGGAGTTCACAGTCCAAAAACATGCATGTTAGGTTAATTGCTTGGTGGCACCAATGACCCAAGAATTCTGAAGAGAAGTTTAAAAAATCTGAATTTAGTGGAGAAGGGAATTTACCCCCTGAACACAATCAAGGCAATATGTCTCCTCACATACTTTCTAATTGAAAGTTGGATGAGAGGATCAGTATGTCATCATACTTCGCTACGTTCCAATAGTAAACCACGCTCTTTTTACATTAACTTTGCAGCGGTCTGCTTATTTTATGCATTATCAAAATGAGTGGTAATGGGAATATTCTCACCCCTAACCCAACACAGTGTAACAATACTCCATTTAAAGTCCTGCATGTATCACCCTAGTTAAGGAGAACATTGAATCAGATATCAAAAGTATTCTTTTGGATTCTAGATAAAATTGATGCATCAAAAGACACTTTCAAGCAGACAAAACTGCTGTGATGACTTCTCAGTGATCTCACACCTCAACAGGTTTATCTTGCTGCTCCTCAGAGCCGCTGACAACAGGGATTTTCTGGCTCCACCACTAAAGCCAAACAAGATGACTCAAACATCCCTTCTTTCTCATGTTTTTATTTTGACCAAAATCAAGCCACAGCCATCTGTGTGAAAGATCAAAAGGATGAGCTTGTTAATCTTCTCGAACCTGGCTTTGTTAAGCAGGCCTCAAATTTAGAAAAGTCAGAGTGACAGAAAAGCAGGTAGGAGAGCGAGATGCCAGAAGTCGTGTGAGATGCGAAGCTGTAAGAGGGCTCTCATGTGGAACGGTGCGGCCTGCTGTTACATAAACAGCTTTACAGAAGTGAGCAGCCCTCCACATTCTGTCTATAAAAAGACGCCTCATTTCGCCCCACTCATACTCTGGCTTTTACTTCGCCTATCACAGAAGTTTGGGAAAAATTAAAAGAAAAGAAAGTTGAGAGATAACGTGAGGGGTTTGGAAAACTTTGAGTGGAGGAGTGGCTCTCAGAAATGATAAAACACACATTTATTATTATCTTGTTATTCAGTGGAATGAACTAAAGACAAAACTATTCAAATCAATATTCATATATGAATTCATACCAGTGAAATGAGTTCAACCTTCAGGGATAAAATAACGGCAAAGGAGGACAAAGGAACATGCTCATCCAGTATCGTAAAGCCTTTTATTTATAACACAAAAACAAAATATATACACAATAATGAATGATGCATTCAGGGATCATTCAAAGTAGAAGCAGCTTTTGACACAAGCACAAATAAAAGAAAGATAATAAAGGATGAGACTGGCTGTCGTTTCCTGCCTGTCCGTCAGGAGCAGCAGCAGCAGCGGAAACGAATGGACTGTGCAGGTAAAGAACACATTTGTCTTGGTGAGAACAAGACATCCATCCTCCTTCAGTCCAGCCGAATAAAGCCATGCACTTTCAGGCACGTGTTCAGCAAGCCTCACAATTATATAGAAACCAACATATTTACAGTGTAAACTAATGACTGTAGAAGTGTACAATATGTAAAGGTGAAGAGGCTTTCAAAAGCAGATGTGGCCCCACTTCAGAGTTAATAAACAGTCTGAGAAGGTGCAGAAAGGTCTAATCGACTCAACTCGCAGAAGTGTTCTGTGTTTTCTCCGGTGATGTGCAGAGTTCGGCGCCGACCTCTGAATTAGTGTCTGCTCTGTTTGTTCGGAGCACTGAGGTGCAAAATAATAAATTCATCAAGAGAAGTCGGCAGTGCAGCAGGGAACATGTTACATAATTACACCGACTTTTATTAAGCTTTGCTGTCAGGCTCATTGAGAAGGAGTTTAAATGAGGCACAACTTAAAGGGTCACTTCACCCAAACCAATGCCATTTTTCCTTTTATTTTTCATCACTACTTACAAACTATCTCAATGTGTCAACCCGCAGAGCAGCACTGAACTACAGAAGACACTCTGCTTCCATGCAGTGAGGAGCAGATGAGGTTTCGCTGAACTTCTGCACAGAAGCGGGTGGAATCCATCTTCTGATCTACCTCTTTAAATAAATAAATAACAAGTGTGCAGTATGTAAGCCGGAGTGCAGCAGCTCTATGTGGGTGGAGGCGTGTTCCACTTGAATTCCCAGTCAGTGGTGTTCAAGCAGATGCTGAAGCAAAAACACCTGCTCTGGCATCCATCTGGAGTCTGCGGCGCGCTTCAAAGCTTCAGCCCACATACACGAGTCCAGCAGCAGAATTCTAATCATTATGATTCAGTCATTGTTCGGCCTTTTCAAATGTCAAGTAACGACAGAAATGCTGCTGCGACTGTTATTAGCATTGAGGGCGTTTACATAACCTGCCAGAAAATCTAATGAAAAAAAAGTGATTGTTTGAGAGTGAATAAAGTCTTTAAGCACTGATGTGGAAATTAAGTAGGTGTAGAGCCTGAAGCCCCCACCCACTGCAGTAAACAACATTATAAACAATACACTCTTCGGGACAGGCTACTTATTATGTACAAATAGATGTTGAAGACCAGTCTGAGTCATGTTGAAACTAAACTGGAGTGATGAATTAACGGAACTGTTACCCTGCTGAATTAGAATACTGTACTGACCATTAAATATCTATGTTAAGTATGTACACCCCTATACAATGATGACCAACAAGCATTAAGGAGGAGTCTAATCAATGGATGATGACAAAAATAAGAGGACCTCTGACAGAAGGCAGTTTGACTGTAATATTAATACTATCCAATCACCTGAGCAGGTAATCCCCACCATCATTGTGTCTGGGTCTGAAAACATCTTTTTCTGGGTTTGTTGCATCGTCTTGCATTTTGAGTTCATGCATAACAAGCAGTTTCTACTCTACAGATCTGTGTAAGAAGCGCGTGTGTCGTCGGCTCCCAGCGTTAGCACACTGCTGCGGGACGCTTTCAGGATAAAGCAGCGATCCGAGGGGCTCAGAGGGAATCACCTGTCGGCGGGCAGACTCATGTCATCAGACAGAAGCTGCTCTCCTGGGAGAAGGAAGAGGGGAAAATAACATCTCCATTTCAGACCCACGATCAGTAGTTAAAAACATGCAGAGAGAGATGGATAGAGTTAAAGAGATAGAGGAAAACAGATGGATAGACTGAGAAAGAGAGAAACAGAGACATATAGAGAGAAATCGATAAAAGCAGATATCAAGCAATTCATTCTTTAATTGTGGTTAATCGCATAAATCTTTGCAGTAAATCATGATTAAGCTCAAATTAATCACAAATTTATTGTATTGTGTAATCTGTTGAAATTCCGCCCAAATAAACAATTTTCAACGAACATGCTTCATACAAATAGATCACAACCAACCGAACCTTCCCCTTTGAGTGGGTTGCATTGTCCACTGAATTAAAAAGAAGTTTGTTAAAAAACAAAAAGGGCAGAGAGATTCTGCTTACTCAGAAGCAGTGTAGGTGGACCCAGGCTCCAGAGTAACGTATCTACATGTGATTCACTGTGGTCAGCGTCTCAGACGTGGGAATAAAAACCCCACTTTTAGAAAACAGTTTTCAGAACACATTTGGGTTTTAAGAGGCCATTTGGAAACAATGCTCAGAAATTTCAAACAAATCCTTTCATTTTGCTTAAAGCATTTTTTCTTTTAATTAAAACTGGATCCCATGATACAACAGAAGCAAGAAGACCACAAAAAACTATTTTGGTGGCTTTGAGTATCATCTTCAACAACCAAATATTTCACCATATTTGTCTGATGATTGGCATGTTTTTCTGATACAGTCCAAAATCAGAGAGAATAAAGTTTCCCAACTGCTGTCTGATGACTCCTCAGTGTGTGTGTGTGTGTGTGTGCGATCACGGACAGTGTGTTACCTATGCAGGGAGGGGTGTGGTTGTCGTAACGGGAGTTGTTGCTCTGCTGGGCCTCGTCCTCTGTGTCGCTGTCGCTGCTTGTTGCTGCCACCAGGACAGACTGTGACTGATCTACAGAAACATGCGTACATTCTTACACTGGGACTAAAGACTTACTTGAATTCTAACAACAGACTGTGTTCAGATAGTGCTCCTTGTAATTTTGATGTTGGCGTAAATTCATTTCTACACGATGGATATGTTTTGCAGTGTGATATGGAGAGCTGAACATTTCTGATGATGTACCAACCTTCATTTGGCTGTGGTTCTGCAGAAGTGCCCTCCAGTAATGAAAGATGGGAATTTCCTGAGCTTTCAGATTCACAGTCCAACATGGCTGCCCTGCAGCAAGAACACATAAAAGAGTGATGAGACACGCTGATGGGGAGCAGCACAGCTGACTGCTGCATGATGAGAGTCTGACTCGCACCCCAGGGCCCTGCTGCTACAGTTCTTGCTGGCAGTCATGTAGCTCGACCCTCCCAGGGAAAAGATGTCATCTCTGGACCCCGAGGCCCCGTACAGCTGCTGCTCCACAGAGTACTGCTGCTTGGAGGTGGAGGCCTGCTCTGATGAGGAGCTGACGAGAGACACAAGGGAGCTTGTGATGGCGTCAGCCTTCAGCACTCCTGGAACAGACAGCAGAGTCACATGATTGATAGAAAAACATGGATCTGCTTTTGTTTTCTCAACTCAGGCGGTATTAAAAGAAGCAAGGGGCTGCAAAAGTACAGGCATCTTCATTTATAAACCGTAAGATGATGAAAATGATAAACTTGGGTTCGAGTTAGGGATGCCCTGATAACACTTTTTTTTTTAAAACTTACCTTTTAGTACTTGCCGATACCAAGTACCGATATGAGTACTAATCAAGGCCATTACAGCTCTTACAATTAAACACATTTAATTTTCTTTAGGCATATTCAACCCAAATACACCTCACTTTAACTGTGCATTTTAGTAATATAAAACTACTCTTAGTGCAACATATCGTTTTAACTTTCACAAACACATTGTAGGAAAATTAAGCTCCTGTCCCACTGGTATCGGTTCTGTAGCATCAGAACACTTTAATAAATACTGGGTATGAGTACACGCACATGGTATCGGTCCCTAGTTTGAGTAGAGCTGTAGACTCAGCTATATTACACACACAGAGCCAATACTCAAACATGGATCTGTAGACTTCTAAAAAAAAAAACAGAAGTACTCACAAAGTGTTAAACGTGTAGTGGGAACTGTGAAATGAAATACAACGTGTTGTGAACTCAGTCTGAAATATCGACGTGCACGAAACAGTGTTAGAGAGGAGGAGTATGTAGAGACAAAACAACTCACAGATATCACAGACAGGCATTCGAGAATCAGGGACTATTTTAAGTCATACAGAGGAGAGTAATGGAGGTGTTTTTAGGAGCAGATTTCAAGTGCAACAACAGCATACTTTGAAATACTCCAAGTATGTCGCTGAACAAGTCAAGTGGCCTGAATACCAACTTTTCCACTCCAATTACTGGCGTTCTATCAATGGCTATAAAGTAATAAATGTCCTTCAGAGCTGCTTAAATCAGAAATGTAACTCAACAATGGATCGACTGAGTCTGCATAACATGAAAGGTGTCACTGAACAGAAAAACTTCATCAGCTCCTGGGAGCTCTACTGTGTCATAAAACTCCATATATTGGTGCTATGAGACACCACCTTATTGTTTAGTTTTCCCTCTGACAGAACTAGGTTGCGCCATGGGAAGAAGCTTGGAGCAAAAATAAAATCTATACAACCATACTGTGTGGTATCTACAGCTTTGTTCTTGCTGTTGTAAAGGCCAAAAACAGCTGATCAACCCAGGTTCAAAGGGTTCAATGAGGTTGGAGACTACTGACCCTCTGCTCCTTCCATCCCATCTTTAGGATGCAGACTGAGCTCTGCAGCAGCTTCTGCTCCTCTCAGATCTTCTTCCATCTCCTCTGGACTCCTGTTCTTCACAACCAGAGAGCTGCCGCAGTCCAGGACGGGGGACAAAGATTTCCTGGCTGCAAAAGAGGAGCACACACAAATACTTTAAAATATACTGTCAGCAGGAGGGCTATGAAGCCAATTATCCCAAGTCCAGTCCAAATAAAGTTCCTAATTCTGAGCCTCAGGCCCATAAGAAAAAAAAGTAAGAAAACACACTCAACAACTTAAGAGTTTACTTCTTATAAAGCAGACAATGTGTGGAGATCCTTCAATAAGCTCCATCTGCTGAAATAAAGCTGCACTGGGCTTTCCTGTCATGCATTACTTTCTGAAACAACTCTTTAAGAGACAGACCACACAGATTAGGATTTCTACGGAGCCCCAGCCTTCTCCACCACCACGTGCTGCTGTGCAACTAGCATGGCTTCCAGACAACAACACAAATAATCTCATATGCATGTAGGTAGATAATGGGAGTGCTTTCAATGCGGGGTAAATGTTGCAAGCTTGTGCACACTTCATGACGTAGTTCGTACCAGGGCGGCAGGGCCTGGACCGAGCTGCAGCTGCTCTCGCCACCAGTGAGTCCAGCTCACTGGGCTTCCGACAAACTGGCATCTCTGAATCACCGTGATGAAGCAGCATCTCCTCCACCCCGAAGGCCCCAGATGGGCCAGGCCTGGCCTCCACAGACCCCCGAGCCTCCAGCACTTGACTCTTGACATCAGACATCTTGCTGCGGACCTCGGCCATCTGAGCCTTGAGGCGGATCAGGACGCCCGAGTCCGGAGCTGATCGTCGCACCACCTGCGGCCGCCGGTCTCGTTCTTTCCTTGAGTGAGCATGTGCTGATGAGACGAGACGCAACAAGCAGAGAGGATGGAGTTATAATTATATACTGGAAAAGAGATGCATGGAGATTACATGACGTCATGATTTTGCAGTAGGGGAAGGATTTCATGACTTGCCCATAGATATATGGTCTGGAAGCGTGTTGACATGCTGCAGAATTAATGGGAGACCTATTAGACTCCTCCTTGGTGGTACTATTTAATGTATAGGGATCTAGAACTTTAGCACAGTTCTGTATATCAGACCATGTTGGAAAGCAAGGTGATGCTGATGTTACATAACACCATCTTCCAAACTGCAACTCTTGTCAATATGCACACAAGATTTCTGATTTTCTGCCTTGGAATTTACCTGTAAATGAACAGATCATCTGCCTGCATTACGAGTTACTCAGACGCACTTTATCTTTGTGATAAACATTTGTAAACTTGCAAACGGCCTTCCCCACATGCTCTCCTTGGAGCTTTTCCACCATTTGTTGATCATCAGATCAAGTGAACAATGGGTGAACTTTTAAAGGTATTAATTGGTAATAATTCCAACCAATAATTATGTGTGTGGTGTGACATATGATGTACACCTGGTAAAGTTTGAGAATCATCCCTAAAATAAAAAATAAAAACGTGTTTCTTACTTCTGCAGTACATTATCTAAACTAAAATACATTTATCGGGTTTTGTTCCAACACTCTTGGTGTTATTTGGCATAAGTGAGCGTTTTCATGTGTTATAACTGATATCTCTCTCAAAAGACAAAACACTTTCCATGCTAGAAAAAAAAAAAGCAGCCATCACTGTATCTGAGATACTACTATCTGAGATCTACTTTGGTTTCAGTCGGTGGGAGAAATTAAAAAACATTACTTCTGTCTGAGATGTGAGTTGTAGAGTGAAGAGTTAAAGGATAAACACCTCCTCTAAAGCAACTGATTTTCGGATTCTGGAGGAGCTCCATGTGTGAGTTTTTACTATTGATCGTCAGTTTAGCTGGAATGATTTCTTTGGCGGTGAGCTCAGTGTGTATACAGACCTTGGCTGTGCAGCAGAGACACTGGAGGCCGAGGCTGGAGGCCCCACAGAGACTCCACGCTGCTGCGCTCTTTCAGATCCAGCAGCTGGATCAGGATGACCGGGTCGATCTCCAGCAGGCTGCTACTGCCAGGCCCAACAGCTCCGCCAACAGCAGCTCCGCTACCACCGGTGCTGCGACCGGCAGCACTGCGATGCAGTGAGCGCACACTAGCGCTGGATCCACCTGCAGATCGATCAGAACAACAGTTTTGTCTTTAGTTTTTTTTTGCTGTGTCAATAGCACAGCACCAGAAGCCATCTTTCCAAAAACAAAGTTGCTAATATCAGTTAAAAGTAGCCCATATAAACTTTGAATTTTATAGTTGGCCTCTAAAAACTTAAATGTAACACAAAATAATGGACTGACAGTAAAGTCTAAGGTTTAAGGAACCGATATAAGATGATTCTGACTTCTCCAAAACAGCCAGCGTTTCTTTCTGTGGTGCATTTTTTTCTTCACTTTTCTTCACGTGACTCAGGATGAGACTGTGCTTAAATTCTTGTTTTGGTACCAACTGTATGTGGCTGAAATGCAGACAAGGGAAATGTGAGAAATTTGAGAACAAAGTCAAGTTTTTTTTCTAGTGATGTGTGTGGTAGTCTGAGCTGGGTTTGCCTAGTGTGCTAGTGTGAGCTCTCATGTTTTTTATTGTATACCGTCACAGGGTAATAACTGGCTTCAAGGGTTATTGAGAGTAGTTTGTGTCCAAATTTAAGTCTGCTTGGTCGGGCACACCCCATGCAAGAGAGGGCAGAGTGGCTTACTCCATCCCAGGAAACCAGCAGCTCTGAAAGACCAGGCTGAGAGCTGCTGTGCTGTCTCTGTTGGGTATTTTGACAAAGCATGTCGCAGACATTTCAAGAACATCTCAGAAAAAAAGAGCATAATACTGTATGTTTCCTTGAAAATTTGTAAAATTGAATTCTAATTTCAGGAAAAGCTTAACTGAAATGTTGATCTGGTTTAAAGAGGCACGATACATTCCACATGAGTTTCTGATCAGCCGGGTTCCAGCGACTGGGGTAGTTAATTCTCAGTGAAAATTTTTCATTTTTGATGGCTTCGCAGCCTAAATTCTGAGGTTGTATCCTCAATTTGTAACTTAAAATATAAAAATAAAAACTACTGTGGTACCTAAAAAAGGTGCAGTACTGTTTTGCTCAGCTCCTCTCTGACATCTAACACACAACCCCCCCACACATGTACACATACGGACACCAAGTGTTTCTATATCAGCAGCCTGCATGGGGCACAGTGCACCAGCAATGACTCATCCTCTTCATGCCTCTGAACACCAACACAGTCGAACACACTGAACAAGCTGCTCTGAGGCCCGCCATCCTATCACCATGTTCGTCTTGTACTTTCGTCAAAAAACACTATTAGAACCTGTAAATTCCCAAAAAGTAGCTTGTTGCTTGTTTGCCTCAACTGAACAGACAACAGAGCCTTTATAAAAGCATGACATTACCGTAAATATCCGCTTGGTTAAAGCCACACCGCATTGCTCTGGAATAAAGGTTCGACGTGTTTGATGATGAAGGAAAAATTGCTCCATTTAACATCATTGTATAATCTCAATTTCAAAACATTAACGAAATATGTTTACTGAAACAAAGCAAAGAGGTGTCACCCTTACTGCTGCTCACACTATTCATAGTGGTTACTCTGGGAACCTGCACATTTTCATTTAGAAGCTTTCAGTTGAAAAGAGGTGTACAGAAACACCATTTTCCAAGGACGCTGCACGTCTTAGTCACGATGCATTCAGGGTTATATTTCTACATCGAAATGACTGACGTAGAGGTTGATGATAAAGTGTGTCCACCCTTGCTGTTAGTAACATACCCCTTCTGTGAGTTAGTTTCCTTCCTTATGCATAATGATGATAAGAAAAGGAAAAAAAAATCTAAACTCTGAACCAAGTTATCGGACTGTTGCAATCATTTTTGGTTCTTCAAAGTTCTTCACACTGCAGGTCAATATGCTGATAAAACAGATCTAACATCTAAACCCCAGCAGAGGCGTCATTGGCAACCTTTGTGGGGGACCATCTATGTGGATGTTGAATGTTCTCAGTATTCTGCTGTATAAACCAGTAAGGTTTGGTCCCTGGCCAGGTGCTGACCACTGACCAATAGCTGCCCACCAGTTTACGAGTGGTACCCAATAGAACTGCAAGTGTTCGTTTCTGATCAGCAAAGGGTCACTGATTGCTGACAACTAATCCCAGAGTATTTGCAAATCACATGTCAACCCCTCGCAAACATTCGGTTCCAGGTCCACGATCCCCTGCCCACTCTTTAGCCAACAGTTGTGAAACCTTTGGGCAACTAATCAACAGCAACCTAAAATACATTTTAGCATTTCAGTAACCAGGGCCATATATGTTATACTGCGCATGAGTCCTTAGACACCCCCGATTCCTTTATATACTGCCAGGAGAATGGGAACTGGGTGCAGATATTTATTGGGACACATGCAAACATAAATGAATAGCCCTCTGGAAACAGTTCCAGTTTACTCTATCTCATTACATAATCCCGTTTATAAATGGAATATCCCCTTAAGAGAATTTCAACAATTACATTTAGGAAAAAAAAAAAAAATACATAAAATCAATATCTATGCATAGGCTGATCGGGTAAAATGTCAACAGTAAAGAAATGGATATTTGAGAGAACTAGTTGCATGTTACTTGAAATGCAAAAGTACCACTAAAAGTGCTCCAGCATGTTACTCTGTTACCCCCAGCACTGTTTGGGAATCATGTCGTTGGTGCCGTCTATCAAACTGTGTCGTCTTTGGTATTTTTCTGTAGATGCATCAAAAGCAATGGAACAAATGATGCGTCTTTGTGACAGGCGGCTAGAAACAAAATGCCTTCAGATACCATTTAAGAGTGGTTCTTTGCAACATTGTCTGTTATGTGTAGACAACACTGGTTCACGCTTTGAGTCAGGTGCCACTTTAAAAGATTACAAGAACATCTTGTTGTCCATTATCAACTGCTAATGCCAACGATAAAAGTTCTAATTGCTGACAAATACATCAATGAAAAACTTATTTAGCTTACAAACCATGTCTGCTATGAGCCATTTATTCAAAGCTCTAAATTCATTAAACTCTTAAACACGGAAATAAAGCAAAACCAGAAGAAAATGGTGAAGAAGATGAAGAAATGATCCAAACAAAAGTGGAAACATAGCTCTCATATGTTTGTTTAAAAATGTATGAACCAAAACTAAAAAAAAAAAAAGGAATCATTCCTCACAGCATGTGGTCTAAAAACAGACAGACCAACGGCCAACATGCACACGGTTACTACTCCTTTTCCTACACTGCTTGTTGTGCAGTCCCAGCATGGTTATTAATTCTGAGCTGCTTACATGTGTCTTATGTGACCGTGCTGACCCTTGAGGACATGAGCAGAAGCTGCTCTGCAGGGGTAAACAATGAAATCTGCCCTCACACAACAGCTTTAAAAATGATGGGAGTTGCATTGCATATAAAACAAAAGGTGTGTTAGTGTCATACCTGTGGCTCCAGCCAGGTCATCAGGAAGCTCCCCTTCTTCTATCTCCAGGTTCCCAATGAAATCTACGTCGTTCTCCCCTGACCTACGCAAAGGTTACAGAACGCTGTGAAACTTCTGATTTGTCAAACCATTCTCAAACACTGAGGCTTTTTTTCAATTTGATTATGAGATCATTATTAGTGTCTCTGACTGTTCAACATAATGTTACATTAGGAAAAGTCCTGCTCACATAGTTTCCTCATCTATGTCATTTTCCTCTGTGTTGCTGGTGGCCGTGGAGCTCCCTGAGGTACTGCTGCCATCCAGTGGGTTCATCTCCTCCTCCGTCAGACAGTCCACCTCCAGGTCTCCATCTGACAGCTCCTGAACACAATGGCACCACATTTCCAAATGATTACTGACACAACAGCATTGACAAGCATCAATCCCGTTACCCATCACCAAAAAATAACTCACTAAAATAACTAACTATTCATTTCATAGCATCACAACCAACTGTGAGTGTAACTGAGCATGTTCAGCTCTTACATTAGAGTCATCATGCTGGGTCCTCTCCTCTTCTTCGCCTTTCTTAGTGCTACTCAAAGTGTTCTGGACGTCGTCCTCACTTTTCGCAGAGCGAGGGTCCCTTTCAGAGGTCATGGTGCCTGTACCGAGCCTCAGGTCAGGAGGCGAAGAGCTCCTTGACGTTTGGCGGCGAAACAACTCTATGGCCAGCCTCTGAAATCAGATGTAGGGATCATCTGACACAGCTAGGTTAGATCCAAGGAGAAGGATTCAAGAATGTAAACACGCATGTAACCGTCAGCAACGCACCTGGGTCAGTCTATGTCATAAGTTGTAAAGAGTTCACTTCACTTCACATCACATGCACGCACACTCACACACAGGGTACCTCTTTAAGGTTGTTGATCTGCTGGATGTAGCCACTCTGGGCTGACTCCAGCTGGCTGATGTACCAGTACTGATCTCTGCACTTCTGGAAGAACGTAGGTGAGCGAACCTGATAGCTGTGCAGCACATAAACAGAAAACATTTACAGTTTGTTGCTCTTTGCAAAAAAAAAAAAAGAAAAAGAAAAGAAAAGCTCAGGGCAATGATAATAGTGTATGTGTGTGTGTGTGTGTGTGTGTGTGTGTGTGTGTGTGTGTGTGTGTGTGTGTGTGTGTGTGTGTGTGTGTGTGTGTGCTTAAGCCCACCGGAGGACCAGTGTGTCGGTCTGCATGTTCAAGTAGCCCTCGCTGGCCAGAAGGTCTAGTCTGAAGAAGCGGTTGTAGCCCCAGCATTCGCCAACCTCAAAGTCAGAGGCAAACTCCCGAATGATGTTCTTGGTTGGGTCACTGGAGGCCTGATGGACCATCTCAACACGGTACTCATATCTACACAGGTCAAAAGGTCAAAGGCAGAATCAACATACGGATCAATTTCACGTGGAAAAGGAGAAGTGCAGCGTAAGCAGGAGTTTCAGATGATGTCAGTTGGAGGGGACTGAGACAGTGTATGATTTAATAATAGTTTTTGTTTTGTTTTGTTTTTTAAACTTGACACAGACACTTTTATAGGTCTGCTGAGGAATGTTGAGTGTTGTTCTGTCTGAGCAGGTCAACTTGATTTTGGGGCACTTTATCCCATAAGATTCAGCTGTAGTTTCAGTAAAACAGACATGCAATCTGCAAACTAAATCTAACTTAAGATTTGACCCCCATCTCGCTGAGTTCTTGTGTGTATTGTCAGGACTTCCGACTCTCTTTAATGTAACTCATCCATACTTCAAAGAAGCGTTCTAAAACTTAAGAGTTGTTTCCTAAAACTTCAGGGTTTCCTGAAAGGTTGACAGAAATGTCCCTGTCCAATAAAACGGGTTTTTGAAGTGCTGCCTGTCACTTTATAGTTCTGCTTATTGTAAACACCTTAGCAAAGGACACAGTCCACCTCAGGAAGGGCCCAATCAGCTCATAATGGTCAGCTCTGCTCATTTAAAAACTTTGCATAAGCCCTCGTCAACCATTTTCAATCAGGTAATGACAAACTGTAAAATACCAACAATAATGCCACCAAAACAAGATATTGGCATATAGCTCAAGTACAGAACAAGAACATTAAATTTCATAAGAACTATTCCATACTTTGATGTTTCAGGAAGTCCAGCTGACAATTCAAGGAACACAGACAGATAGTTTCCACGGACGACACCATTTCCATCCTGAGGAAAAACGTTACAACAGTCACAGGTTGTTTTTTTTTTTACAAATATCTGTCATAGACATTTTGAATGTGTGGAAGAGGGGGAAACAAACTCACAGGGTAGACTTTGAGTCTCCAGCAGAGACCAGATATCTGCAGAGGAGGGCTGTAGACTGGATCAGCCCGCTGCCTCAGGGTGCTACAAACAGACAAGGACTCATATCAATCCTCTGTGCATCTTAAAGACACTATGACACATGTTTCCAATCTAAAGTTTCTAAATTGCTATTTGTTAAGTGACAACAGCAGCCCTGTACAGCCAATAAATGCTGAACTTTGTCTGCTGCCTTACAACTGATCCAAAAAAAGGTGTTACATTATTAGCAGACCACATTTAGTAACTCATAACCTTGTTTATTACTTCACTTGCAATTTCTTAATATTTGTTTATTGTTGTAATTGTGCAGCCTAAATGAGGGTTTACCTGAAATTGACCAGAACAAAAGTACTGGAGTCATAGGCAGGAACCAGCTCACTGAAAGCACACAGTTGAAGGATGGTTGCGTTATATAAAGCTCAGTTAATAAAGTTTTATTGACGTTATCATCGTGGCATTGTCTTTGATGATAATAATTAATCCAAAGCATTCTTAGCCATGATGTTTTGTTATTTTCTCAATGAGCACTGCAGCCACGCAGATTACCTGGTGAAGTCTGGGGGAACCGGCGTGGTGACGAAGGACTGCATTGGTTTCCGATGCACCTGCTGGAACATGAGCAGGATCTCCGGGCTCTTAGAGATGAGTTCACTCTTACTGCAGGAGTGAAGCTGCTCAACACAGACAAACGGCAAAGTCAGCGAGTTACGGCTGCAAACATGCAGCTAAACAACCACTGAAGATGTGTTGCTTTTGTCTTGGATAAATCATAAGTTTCTGTTATCGATCATTGTGATCACATCCACTGTCAGCACGTTTATTCCGCAGTTTAATGTGACCTGATGGTAATCTAACAGTGTCACAAACAAATGGTTACTTACTGTAGCAATGGAAGGGCATCTGTTAGTATCTGGTACATTTTCATTTGTTGGTGGAGGAAAATTATGTACCTCACTGACTGCAATCAGAAGACCTCTGCCAAATCTTTAACGCATTCTGTCAATCATCCATCACTCTGTCAGGATATGCAACTTAAACTGTCAATATTTCTGTTAGGCTAAATCTAAGTCGTATAATCCAACTCATATAACCACTGCCACATGATTCATCGCGTCTTTTAGAGACTATTGCAAAAAGATATTCAGACTCAAGTGCTCAGTGATGACTAACACACAAATGCAGGATGGAAAATGAAGTGCTTATAGTGAATTCTCCCAAACTGCAGCTATTACACACTTTTTGGTTAAAGAGTTTCCATTGTATGTGTCTACACTCCCAGCCTGAACAATAGTCCGGATAATCACTCTGAGAGTAAAAGATGTCTCACCTCATTTTCATTCAAATAAAACATACCAGGGCCTTAAAGATCACTAGACTGTAGTCACACGGACTGTGTTGTGCAGTTTAGGGCTGCTGCTGCTGAGCCAGTGTTGCTGTCAAAAATGTATTACATAACTGAAAAGGAGCTATATGATTGGAGGTTTTGATCTGCTGGAAGCCACCAACCTGATGCTCCACCTCCTGCAGCAGAGACTCCAACAGCTCCGTCTCCTGGGTCAAGGACGTCTTCTGGCCTGGTGGGGAGGAACGCATTTCTATTTTCAGTGTGCTTGTGCTGAATGCAAGTCCTGATGGAAGCTGGTGAGTGTTGAGTGGGTGGATGTGCAGGCTGTGCAGGCTGTGCATGTGGGTGCTGAGTGCAGGCATCCACTCACTCCGGATAAATATTTCATATGTGTATTGCCCGTGTCTATAAAGGGTTTTCAGCACGAAATCACAGTGTTTCGTAAGAGGAAGGACTCGACCCTTGGACACGTTTTAGAGCCAGCTGGAGCTTCTTGTAACAACAACAACCATTTTCAGACATGGAAGATGCAGCACTGACGGCTGCTTCTGCTTCTTCACTCACACACACACACACACACACACACTTAAATGCTCATTCTTAAGACACACCTGAACTTTGATTAATTTATTCTGCGGTTAAGTCCAAAGTGACGATGTTCCTCACTGATTCATGTTGTAATATGTGGAGAACTGCACTGCATACTATTTTCCCTGCATTTATTGCCCCGGACCACATAGAGAAATCAAATTTCCTTAACATACATAAAACCAGCTCATTTATAGCTTTTCCTGGCTCAAATCGATGGAGTTAATTTTATTCCAGCAGATGTGACAAATTAAAAAGAGTCATCTTAACCACATGTAGTCTCTCTGTATATTCTGTTGAGCTGCAGCAGCATTCTAGCTATTCTATGTTATGCAATTCAAACCAGCACCGAGTATTTGGTCCAATCCACTTAGAATTTAACAACAACTGTGTCTCTCCCACTTTAGGTCACGCCTTAGTTACAATACTGCAGTGTATCAGATGCTTAAACAACCATCTGATACACTCAGTGGTCTCATCCTAACTGTAGCAGTGTGTGTGTGCAGGGGTCCTACCCATGAGGGTGATGAGTTTGTTCTTGAGCTGGTTGTCCAGGCGAGCAATCATCATTTCCACAGCATTCCGGATCTCTCTGACCCTCTCGTCCTTCGCTCCCCTGACGGCCTCCACGTTCCTCTCCTGACCCAACAAGCACATGCAAATACATTAGTGCCACCTAGAGGATGCACACAATAAAACCAATATTTCTAAAAAGAAAAAAAGTATAATACATCACTGATTTGTTTTTAACAACAAGGTATTTTTGTCTTGTGAAGTGGTGCCAGAGCTACATGCATTACGGCCACTGTTTGCCTTTGCTTCATAGGCATGCCGTCTATAAACAGCAAAAACGAAAAACTAATCCTGACTTTCAACAGATTTCTGCACTCCTCTGATGTGAGCGTTACTTTGGAAACGGCTCATTATCTATTAGTTTTTATTGAGAGGCAGATTTCTCTAATGCTTCATTTGCTACGGCTCCATCTTTGGAGAAAGATCACGACACTCATTCTGCAGTACACCCTGTGTAGCACATGCAGAAGAGGGAGATTTAAAAAAGCACAAACAAACAAAAATAGTGCTGGGTGATTTATAGAATATCAATTAGGATTTTGGCTCGACTATAATCAACCAATACACACAAAAAAAGACATCCTCGCTTTTCCTCTTCGTCATTGGTCAGAGAGATGTGCTCTGTGATGCAAGCTGTTACTTACACACCCAGATCCATTCAGCTCTGTGACTACCTGCCTTATTGGCTCAAAGGCATATCAGCTTTGCATTGCTTCTGAACCATTCCACCGTTTTACTAACACACAAGGGGCAGAGGCGCAATGAAGGCACATTAGTCCCTCCTTGAATGGGACTGTGTGAAAAGAGTTGCCCATACTCCCGCTTGTAGAGCAGCAGAGGAGGAGTGGCCAGGATTAAATGCTCTATTTGCAAACAAACTATTTTTATGGTCATTTTAAGTGAGATTTACAAACGGCTAGTTAAATGCTTCATGTTTTATTCAGAGACATGCTGACTGCTGTTTCACTTCATTTCCATCTCTATTTTTTCCTTTTGTATTGACAAATAACTTTAAATAGTAGTTTATACTAGTTCTTTGTAGAAATTAGACTTATAATGCTAAAACTAAATATTGAAGTAAATACTAAAGATTTTTTTCTGGTACATTTAGGAAAGTGTTTTAAAGGGAAACTTTTATTCTAACAGCTGTCAATGGACCATTAAGGAAATCACACATCTGCTTGACCCGTTTCCTTTTGAGTCAAGGTGCTTCTAATTTTCTGTTTCTTTTTGTAAGAATAGAAACATGCCCAAGCATGAGGCCCCCTGTGTGCGGAGGAAAGCTCACAGAGGGCCGAAAGGCTCCAGTTCTGAGCAGAGTGACTGTGCTAATTAATTCTAAATACAGAAGTTTTTTTCTTTTTTGTAACCAAAAACAAATAAAGACGAAAAAAAAAGGGGGAAGGAATCCTCACCACTTCCTGCACTAGACTGATGAGCTCCATGAGGCGGCGGCGCAACTTGGCAACCTCCTCCTTCACCTTGGTCACGTGTTGGTCGTAAATCTCCACCAGAGGCTTGAAAGTGTGGCCGCCGTGCTGCAAACAACAAAAACATCAACTGCTGTCAGGTTCCAGCTTCCCCAGTGTGAGGATTTGCAGTTTCTCTCTGTTCAGTGTCACTAAGACGTTTGAGGGTTTCTGCGAGTCAGTCTAAGTCACATCATCTTGAACATTAAGAGGCTGTACTTTCTGACAATACACATCTGTGATTATTATAGTTTATGTTATCATAATCTACAAATAAAAGATGTGAAACATTACCATGCCTCCCCACAGAGCACACTGGTGGCAGATGCATTTCTTACAAGTCCAACAGAAAACGCTCAGCTTCTCATGATGGTTCTCACATCTGCGAGGTGACAATCCAACAAGAGGACATCCTCAGGTTAGACAGAGACAGAAAACTTCACACAACTGTCCCACATCAGAGCCGTTGGGACATTTTTATTTTGAGAAGGAGGTCACAACTGCCAGAATTTAACAGCTGCTCTACTAGCACATAACCTAACAGTATGAAACAGAGACTTCAGAAAAAGAGGACGCCCACATTGTTAAACACCGTCTGCGGTTCTGTGGTTAAAATCAGATTTGATATAAGAAGATAAGTCCCCGAGAGAGTGATGTATAGCAGGAGGCATTCGTCTTGAAATCTTTCGACCCAAATTAAAAACACAGCAGGAGAACGAGACTCGAACTGAGGAGGTTCTGGGAGTTGCTCACTTGTCCTTGTCGTTGTCCTCGTGCTTGGTGAGGTTGCAGAGCTGCAGGGTATCCAGCTGCTGAGTGACCTCCTCCGCCCAGCGACAGTTCACCAGCTCCCTCAGCTGCAGCGGAGCTCTGCGTGTGCATCAACACACATAATATAATATCTTATAATTCTTATAACACACCATATTACAGCTACGGTATGTACTGCTGTGCAGCATTACACACCATAGCTGTAATATGGTTCTGAAAGCACGACTATGTGAGCATTGCTTTTAGTATTTCTTATCTTTTAATTGTTTGACTGTGGACACATTATGTTTGTTAAGTTATGAAGTCAAAGGGAACTTTGATCACATCTATTCAACTAGCAATTAAGTACTTAGACCTGAAGGTTGCAACTGAATGTTATGCGATGCAGTGCAGAGGCTGACAGATGTGTGTTAGCAGACACTCACCGACAGTGTGGACACTGGGCTCTTTGCTCCGTCAGCCATCGCTGTTAACCAAGAGATTCCAGATCAAATACAATGTTTTAATACACGCAATGGAAGCGTGCTGCAACCGTCAAATACACAGGACTCATTTCAGGAGTTAGCTGAAAAAAACTAGAGTTTTCTTAATTAAACCCCCCCCCCCATCCAAAAAAAAAAAAGAGCAAAACCAACCAAGAACTTATCTTAAAAACATAGATGTAAAGCTATTAGTTTATTCCTGTGTGCTTAAAATCTTGGAACATTAACTAAAAACTAATAGCAAAACGGAGATCTTCTAAAGGAAATCTTCAATGAAATACTCACTTTTCAGTAATACACATTTAGATTAAATACTTTAGATTAAATACCGTTTAAATACTTTTCACAAACATCTGCCATCTTTCCCGGTCCTGTCAGTTCTATGATAAACTGTGGTAACACCTTTATGCCCAACTATTGCCAGAATTTTATTGCTCATAGCATTATGGAGAGTAGTGCCATGCAGAGACGTTGTTCGGTCCCTGCTTGGTGTGATAACGCTCACCCGTATGCAGCTGAAGCAGCAGAGTTTGGAGCAGTGTGGGCAGAGGCGAGCATCTCTCAGCTTCTCCATGCAGATGAAGCAGCGAAACACTTCGGCGATGCTCTGCAAAGAAACAGAGAGTTTTACACCAGTCACAGCAGCAGAACTTTCTGATCGCAGCTGAGTTAGCATCACAGCCTTACAAAGAGCAAACCTTAAGGTGTCAGATGCACCGATTGTGCTGTTGTATTTAATAGTGCAAAGGAAAACAGATGAAACCATGTATTCTGTTTGTACATGTTATACACACCTCAACACTTTGTTCATCCATTTCAGCCAGTTTGAAGTTCTTGAGCTCAGCAACACTTAAACCAAGAGGTCTGAAAAGAAAAAAATCAATTTAAAGAAAGCTTTAGTTTTGCCTCTAAACCTTCACTGCGAAGCTAAATGACTTTTTATTATTTGTTGGAGTCTTACAATTGTAAGTAAAAATAAAATTCAGGGAGCTGCCCAGCCCCATGAGCGAGACATCTTTTTTCTTTTTTAAATGACTGACTTGTTTGCCTGAAACAGTGAGAAATGTGCATTAGGATGCACTCATCTTTTCACAGATCTGGCATTGATTAACTGATTATTAGAATAGCTGCAGATTAACTCAACAAATAAACCCGTCATTTAATTAACTACAAAAAATCCTTACTTCCAGCTGTATGTGTTGAGCAGTTCGATAGTGATTCAAGCCACTGGTTGAACTTAACTGAGAAAATCATCATATCATCAATATTCAAAGTTTTATTCAAATCGGACCACTATTAAACATTTTCATACTCATCTAGAAGGGAAATTAAGCACTTTATGACTCTGCTTAAAAAGGTGATTATCAGCAATAAAGAAAACACCAACAAACAGTCATTCAATCTGTCATTACAAAGAAAACTATTTTAATAAACTGATTTACAGCTTCATTTTGTTGTAAAATGTGAGAATTCAGTGTGTCTGTGACATATATGGTAAAAAACAAAAACGTGTAAATTCCAGGTTTTCCAGGATAATCCCAACAGGACAACCAGAAGGCAGGGTGAACCTGGACTTTAATCTGTAAGGGTTTATCAGCACCATGACAGTGGCTGAGCTCACATGCCTGTCACTGATCCACTCATCATGTGGGTCTTTGTAGTTTGCCTTTAGGATTACCAGATACCGACACCCACAAAAGCACACACGACACCTCTGGAACATGAGCTGGGTGTCACTGAATCAGAACCTTACAGCATCAGGCTGAGAATGTGGCACGAGTGCAGGAACCTTGTGTTAGGGAAGGCTAAGCACCTAAACCTCAGGAGCACAGCACTTTGGGTCACGATCATGAGTTCACCTCCATCTGTATCAGTCAGTGCCGTGAGGACAGTGACGTAAACACGCTGAGTAGGTAGGAGGTGTTTTAGTTAAAGGGACAAATGAAGCAATCAATAACCTTTAAAAGCAATGACATTTGCTTTTTTTAGGATCTAAACCACCCAAGACCAGGTCCAGATGTGGGACCACACTATCTGGATTTGTCAAGTCACTTGAATATCCTGCAGATAATATAGATTATTTTTTTAAAAACGGTCTGTGATGTGTAATAAGTCTAAATGTTGTGTTTTTTTATCTAGACCTGGGGCCCAGACTATGAAGCACGGTTACTTACCAAGCAAGATAAATCCTGGTTCAGGTCCACATTTTTTAATATCACAAATCTGTTTCACTTCATATTGGGTTGTATCACCATGGCAACTGTTGTTGCAAACCGAACCTGATCTGGAGAAGGTTGCTTTACAGCCTTCTGAAAATATAGAGTTGTGATTGGTCATCTGATGCCAACTCCAACCGTTTTACATGAACCTGCACATACACAGAGCTCGGAAAACCTAGGTTGACTTATTTAGTTGATAACCAACGTCAAAGCGCCACTTAGCTAGGTCTCGTTTGTTGGGGTTAGTAAAGCCAGATAACCAGAAGATAACCCAGATGTGTTGAACGTGCACTGTGGTGAAAACCTCTGGTCTGAATGCTCTTTATGTCAAATAAGTTGCAAATGAGCCTTCTCTGTCTTTTCCATTAACAGGTAAATCTGAAGCCAGCTTCAGTGTTGTGTCGTCGTGAGCAATGGGCGGTTAGGGAAACAGTTCAAGCAAAGCTGCAAGTGTACACACACCAGAACCATGAGATGTCATCAAAGTACTGCAATAATTTGGGGATCTATCCAATCACAAGCCTGAACTGTCATCCCAACCCTTTTGTTAAAAGTGGAATGTCACTGCGTTTTGTGAATGTTTGCCTTTTGTTGTTGTGTTTTGCACTTTGGGGCCAATGCACATCCATTCTGAACGAAGTCAAACACCCCTGAACAGAAACGGTGGTCTGCAGCACTACTTATGAGCCACATGATGTGGCCCTGCCTTCCCTCCCCAAGCAGCTCCACCACCATTCGCACCTTGATTTAACTGACAACCCCAAAAAAGTCCCAATATGATACAGCTCAGCAACAAACTGCCAAAAGACCCACAGGATAGCCTGGAACACTAAGGTTAGATAGAAATTATGTCACAGGGTAAATATAGAGAAGTCCACAGCTGCTTTGTGCTTAAGCATTCATGATCATATTTAAAAGAATTATAGATTTTTTTAACGGTTTGATGTTAATATTTAAGCTTGTGTTAAAAAAACAAAACAACCAGCAGCTTAATAATAGAATGAAAACGAACATTAGGTGTAGTTCTAATTCATACCTACACGTTGAAGCATGAAAAGGTGTTTGGATATTAGTAATACAGTACGGTAGCCTTTCTATTGTCGTATTTCTACAGCGCTTTGAGGTATATAAAAGCTACAAAGACCAGTTTTCGTTACCACAAGCTGTCATCATCGCCATTAGCTTGTAGTGGGTGCCAAAATGAGAGCCAACAGAAGGGGCCCACCACCGGTGGTCACATCCACTAAGCTGCCAGAAAGGAGGGCTGCCACAGCCAAGAACAGCAGCGACTTTTATTACCACACATGAGCGAAGTGAACCCAAGCTGCCAGAAAAAAAAACAGTTCAGAGCTATGATGACAGCTAGCTTGCAGGCTTTAGCAGAGTGGCTCTCTCACCTCTCCGGAGAATCGGCTTCGTCTGTCACACCTGATTAACAACCCGTTTGAAAAGGCTGCATCGTTTTACAATGTCTCCGCCAGTTCGGCTATCGTTTAAAAAAAAGCTAACATGCAGCGTAGTTCCGCGAACTTGGTGCTCTATTTGCACAAGGAACAATGTTAAGGTACAGAAGAAGGCTTCTGTCCAAACCTAACTAAAGATGTAGCACCAGTGGTGGGTCTGAGGCTGTTTGTCCCCTAGCAATAACCAATCAAATGTCTCGCATTCTTCTTCACTTGATATTTTTGTTTCACCCCTGTCGGAAAACCGCGGGCGCGTTATCGCCATCTACTGAACAGATTACGGAATCACAGCGGGAATGTTATCAATGCTGGTTACAAAATTACAAAAAAATTTTAAAAAATTAAAAAAGACATGTCTTTTAAATCTCACGTATACTTGAACAAGATGATCAGCAGCGAAATTGAATTTACGGCTGTTTGCAGCATGGTCAGAAAGAAATTAAATAATTTCATTAATGCACGTTACCTCATCATTATTCCACTAAATATTCTACCACACAACGGTAAGTCCTCAATTGCTATTTAAAGCGCTTATATTTATTATTTATGTCATGGTCATTTACCTTTGCAATATTTTTTGTAATATGGTCACTAATTTTGGCAATAATGTTATTTATTTCGTGGTCACTTACTTTGCTATATTACTTATATTAGGGTCACTTTACATTACATTACTTTTATATCATGCCACCTTTTTATCCTCATTATTTGTTTTTGCACATTGTCTGTTTGCAGGTTGATTGTTTTCTTGTTTATTGTGTAGGTTATAAATATTTCTGTCTGTTTTTTTGTGTTTTTGACCCTTTTTACTTTAAGAGATTTATATGTGAGGAGAATAATCTTAAATTACATTCTGAATTTAACAGGCAGCCAATGAAGAGAAGCTAAAACTGGGGAAAACTAGGTATGAAGGTGTTTTGGATCACATCGATGTGGAAAGCCACAAACAACAAATAGCAGCAACCGGCCGTGATCGTGTAGTGGTTAGTGCTCTGCGTTGTGGTCGCAGCAGGACATGTCGTGCTTTTGTGAACAGAGGCTCTGCTGGCCAACTCCATCCATCCTTTCAAATCTATTGGAGAACGCTCTTTTTGGAGAGAGTCTCCTGCTCTCCATGCGGTTTCAGATGGGCTAGTGGCGCAATGGATAACGCGTCTGACTACGGATCAGAAGATTCTAGGTTCAACTCCTGGCTAGCTCGGCACATAGGTTTTAGTCTCTCAACTCTCCCACTGCTGCAGAACAGGAGCACTTTAAACCCTCTATTCCCTGGGTATCCCAGCACAATCACGCCGGAAAGATGCCATGCATGTGGCAGACTCCACACCGTAAGGAAAGTTGGTCTTCCTCTTTACCTCTGCTTTCAATGATTTTGCTCCTAACACAAAAATCCATGTCTGCCAGCCACATGCAGCAGAGCTAGATATGCTATCCTTGGGATATTCAGTTCAATTCAATTCAATTCACTTTTATTTATATAGCGCCAAATGACAACAATTGTCATGTCAAGGCACTTAAATAATATAGTCCAATTCAAGCCAATTGGAATTCAATTCATTGTTATCATAATCCAATGAAATCCAATTCATTCATTTCAAAATAATCCAATTCATTCATAAAGGGCCAATTCCAAAACAATATCCTAGCTCAGGAAACCAACAGATTGCTCCAAAACTTGTCTTCAGTCCAATCTCCCGTCCTGAGCATGCCTGTGGCGACTGTGGAAAGGAAAGACTCCCTTTTAACGGGAAAAAACCTCTGGCAGAATCAGACTCAGGAAGGGTGGCCATCCGCCTCGACCAGCTGGGGTTTGAGAAGACGGAAAAGAGGGGGAGGGGGAACACGGTAACACCATTCAAAGGATACCTGTTGGAACAGGGAAACACAAGTTAATAACCACAATAATGTCACATGTACATAATATCATTTGAGATATTAAACAGGGGGAAAAGAGAGCAAAGTCAGGGAAGGTGTGACAGATGAGGCCCCCCAGCAGTCTAAGCCTATAGCAGCTTAACTATGGGATGTTTCAGGATCACCTGAGCCATCCCTAACTATAAGCTTTATCAAAAAGGAAAGTTTTAAGCCTAATCTTAAAAGTGGAAAGGGTGCCTGCTTCCCGGACATTTACGAGCAACTTATTCCACAAGAGAGGGGCCTGATAACTGAAGGCTCTGCCTCCCATTCTACTTTTAGAAACTCTGGGAACAGCAAGTAAACCTGCAGTTTGGGAGCGAAGTGCTCTGTTAGGAAAATATCTTACAATGAGATCTTTAAGATATGATGGAGCTCGGTCATTAAGAGGTTTCTATGTGAGGGACTGGATAGTGCAATGGTATCATTGCCCCCTTCTGTGTGGGAGACCTGGGTTCTAATCCCCTACATGAAAGGTACTACCTCCAGTAGGGGTCCTTAGGCAAGACCCCCTTACCCTATCTGCCTACCTGTAAGTCGCTTTGGATAAAAGTGTCTGCTGAATGCATAAACATAAACATGTGAGGAGAAGAATCTTAAGTTCTATTCTGAATTTAACAGGGAGCCAATGAAGAGAAGCTAACCCTGGAGAAACATGATCTCTCCTGTTAGTTCTCATCAGAACTCTGGCTGCAGCATTTTGGATCAGCTGGAGGCTTTTCAGAGGAGAGGAGAGATGGTTGGGATGTGAAGGTTTTCAACTGGAAGAACTGAGCTTTAAAAAAAACTGAGCTTTAAAAAGAACTTAGCTTTAAAAATTACAGCAACAGTTCTTAAATGAAGAAGCGATGCAGTACAGCTGTAAACATGCTGCTCCTTGTGAATTTTTTAAAAAGTCTTGCTGAGGTCAAATGAAAAAGAGCATGTATTTTTTGAAAATAGCTATAAAATTTCTCCATTTCAGCATTTCACGTGTAATTTTTGGATTGAACAGGTTTTGAAATAATTCACAAATATGCAATATGTTCTGAAATACACATTTTACACAACGTCCCAACCTCTTTGGAGACAAGTTTGCATGAAAACTGGCAATGGTGAGTTATAGAGATGACCTGCTCTACTTGCTCAACTGTTATTTCAGTTGGCAAGTATGATACAAACATCATCTTGTTATCCAAAGCACTGTGAGGATGACTCCACTCAGCCTTTTTGTATGGACACACACACACACACGCACACACACACACACGAGTGCTGTAGATTTGCAGTAACTCCATTGTTGTTTTATGCAAAGAGTCTGAGGCTGGATAGGATGCAGAGAGACATATGCAAATCAACCTATCAGACAGCGCAGGGTGTATTGCAGAGGTGAACGCTTCTCTACTTAGGAAAATGCTGATGAGCTGCCGTGAATTTCCAAAACTTTTTATCCCAACGCTTGCTTCCCTCTGAAAAACAAGAGCGATAAAGAGAAGCTGGAGAAGTGTAAACTGTTTACCTGAGGTAAGTCACTCTTACAGCACCTGCTCATCAATAATTCTCTAATATCTTAGTCATTCCAGGTTGAATTATAATAATTATCACCCTGTGAATTCACTTCAGATGGGTTAGGGTTAAAAAAAAACTGTGACAGGAGCTTTATGGGAATAGCTGCCTTCCTTATGAATATTATAAGTAGGGTTCACATAGGAGTGTGTGGAGTTTGTGCGGTGGTGTGGAGGGGAGGGCGCATTAGAATAAAGTCAAGATCATTTTCCTGGGTGGCCTGAGTACTTCATTGTCCTGGTAAAGTTACAATCCAGTAGTAAAATCAGCTATATTTATCATTGCAGATATTAAGATGAGCGCAGACACGGTGGAACAGTCGGAGGCTCCAGCTGAGCAGGCAGGTAAGGATATTTCTCCTTCATAACAGCTGAATCTGACTCACAACACACAGAAGAATTCAACAGATGTGACTGAGGAAAGGTGCTATGTTTACACTGACACTGCTGGTGTTCCTGGGAAAAGTCTGTTCATCATCTTTAAATTAGAAAAGTTATGTGTTTAATTGGCCTCTTTTTTGGGGGACTTACTGAGTATATTATTGGAGGTTTATGTGTCAACTTTAACATGTAAAGGATGCCAAATGCCATGATATATATATACACTTTTATGTGGATTATCTGAGAGGATATGTGTGGCTCAGGCTGTCTGAGCATTTCTTATCTGACTTTTTGCAGTCACATCAGTGACTTTTTGGGTCAAGGTTTTTTCACTGATCAGTGATATTTAGAGCGAAAATATTTGCACGTTTGCCGTTTGCAATGTTTAAAGCAGAATTGTTGAATTAGTCGTTTTTCAATAGGAGGCCCCATGTGTGCTTCTGTGCATGTAGATAATATGGCAGTTGGTTTTTGTGCGAGAATGCACCTGAGGCTGTTTGCTGTGAGAAACAGACTGCCCAGAGGCTAAGGACACCAGCCAGCCACAAAAAAAAAATTAGGAACCAGCAGCAAAGAAAATGTGGAACTCTTATTTAGACAATGGTTGCGTGACAGAAGTAAATGACTTTGCGTCATGAAAGAGCTAAGTGTCTGTTATATATATTTTGACCATGAAAACTAGTTTCATGCATTCAGTAGAGCCTTTAGACATTAAAAAGGGACAAAAAAGAACATTTAAATAAATAAAATCAGATTTAAAGTACTGACAGAAACCTTTTCTCTGAAAACAACTTGGTACAGAATATTTCAATGTAATTTCTAAATCCTTTCAACAACACAAACAATCGTGCTCTCTTTTGTCCTGGATTGCAAACAGAAACCTCAGAGATAAACTTATACAAACAAAACCAGATGCAGCTGCATGCAGAGACACCTTCTGAGTGAGATACCTTCACTAGAAGTCAGAGGCAGCCAAAAAAGCTCTTTACAACTTGACACGACTGCTGTGTTATACGCATACTGCTACGATACTCTGGTTCATATCCAGAGTCCTGTGTGTGGCTGGTTTAGACAGTAAAAGAACTGTTGTAGTTAAAAAAAAAACATTCTGTCAATTTAGTCTTCTTAATCTGACTTTAAACTAGTGCTGTGAGTGCCTAAATGTTCATAATGTGATATGTTCATGACGCATTCACTCTGCAGTTGAAAAATAACAAATGAAACACAGAATCATAACTTATGTAGAATGTACTTGTGAAATTCTGGCAGCAACTTTCCACAATTGAATTAGAGCTTTAGCTTTAATTTTATATAAGATCATGTGTATTCTATGTCTTTTTAATGTTCAATTAAATATGTTCACACATATTATAACAATGAAATTACCAACATTATTTAGAACTTCTTTAATATTAATTAATCAGGTTTAGAATTTTTATCATATACTGGTCTATTATTCATTTCTGTATCATATAAAACTCAGTAGCTTGTTATCAAAGGCCCATATAAGTTAATTTCCACATGCCAATAAAGGATGGTAAGCTATACTTCTACAAGTGTTATAGAAACACGTTGCACTTGGACTTGAATTTGCCACTCAGTCTTGGCACAAACCAGCATGAAACTAAACCCAGTCAAAGTCCCCACCCCAGCAAATGTGTTTCAATAGTCTTTTCATATGAAATTAAACAAAATTTTCTTTAAAAACAGAGGAAAAGAAAATTGTATGGTTATTCACCATTGCAGTTTTTTGTATTATTTTAAACCAGATGTGGAAAATACAGCATTTCTGTCATTTGTCATTTATTGACATTTTTGCATTAAAAAAAAAGACAAAACAAAGCTGTATTGAAACATTACTGAGTGCTGTTTTGTGAGAACAACCCAAATGTCTTTACACTTCTTTTTCTCCAATTTCTAAACCCAGTCTCACAGGTAGTTGTGTAATAAATATTTTGGTCTCCAGTGAAAATGTAATAATTTTACAATCAAGGCGAATAAACTATGTAGGACTTTGTGTAGTTTTTTGCGACATTTTGTCCATAGGATCTGAACAAAGGTTTTCCATTGCACTTAATAATACAAAGATTCTATATTCTACACTGTCCTACAGTCTAAATTAATTCAATTTAAAATCACAGCCGTGATTGTTGTTTTTATTATGCTTTGTGGTTTTTTTGCTATCTGGTCCTAAAAAAACTGGACTCCAGGTTTCATGTCAGACTGTGTGTGCTGACATGACTGTTAAGAAAACAAAACAAGTCAGTGTGACAGATTATTACAGAGCAAATATTTAAAGTCAGATTTCATGCTAATGGCGCCTGACTCAACAGATAAGTCTATTCCATATTGTACATTGTAACAAGTCTAGTTTAATAAAGCCAGATGTCAGGCCTATTTTTATTTTTTTTTTGCATGAGAGACCAGTTGCTGGAACTTTGGAAGAGAAATTATGTTCCGGTCTTGTCTGATGTAGAATTCTTTGTTGTATTTTGTGCTTCATGATGCACCAAATGTTTTCAGTTGGTGGAAGTTCTGGACTGCAGACAGGTCAGTCCAGCTCCTGAACTCTTCTATTATGAAGTCATGTCATTGTCTTGCTGAAATTTGCAAGTCCTTACCTGAAAACATGTCAGTTAAATGAGAGCATATGTTGCTATAAAACCTGTATATAGCTTCCTGTATAGAGCCTTTCCAGACGTGCAAGTTTCCAGTTCCATAGGCACTAAAGCATCCTCATACCATCAGAGATGCAGGCTTTTCACCTAAGAGCTAATAAAATGCTGGATGGTCCCTCTTCTCTTTAGTTCATGTGAAGCAGTGATGATGATTTCCAAAAAGAAATTTAAAATTTTGACTTGTCTGGCCACAGAACAGTTTTCCACTTTGGCTCAGTCCATTTTAAATTAGTCTTGGCTCAGAGAGGATGACTGGATGATCCTTATAATGTTCAAATGTTCACATGGCATTTTCTTTGTATGACAGAGCTTTAACCTGCTTTTGTGGATGGCAGAGGGAACTTTGTTCACAGTTAGTGATTTCTTGAAGTGTTCCTGAGCCAATGCAGGGATTTCCAGAACAGAATCATGTCTGTTTTCAATGCAGTGCTGCCTGAGGGCCTGAAGATCACGGGCAAGAGTTCCTTGCGCACAGAGACCTCTCTGAAACTTTTGATGATGTTATGTATAATATTTGGATATGGAATACTCAAGTATTTGCAATTTTACTTTGAGAAAAATTATTCTGAAATTTGTACATGCAGATTTTTGCAGATTGCTGACTGTCTGACCATCTTCTGAGAGACTCTGCCTCTCTAAGGTGCTCTTTTTATACCTAGTCATGGTACACATTGACCAAATTAGTTGCAACATGTTTTCCCAGCTGTTTCTTTTTAGTCCCACTTACTTTTCCAGCCATCAAATTCAAAATGAGCTAATATTTTTCATAAGATGGTAACATGTCTCACTTTCAACATTTGATTTGTTATCTATGTTCTTTTGTGAATAAAACATTGATTTATGCATTCTCTTTTTCCTTACATTTTACACTGCATCCCAACTCTTCTTGTAACGGGGTTGCACTTGGAGGTAGACTAACACAGAGTTGGTTTAAACTAATTTTTAACAAGTTTTGTTGACAAATATAGAATATTGTATAATTTCCCACGAGTACAAAATTAAAGTTGACAGTGTTCACATTGCATACTTGTTTTCACAATTCACTGTGACTATGGCAAACTGTCATGTGGGGGTTGGAAACGGTTTCTGTTAAGTGTCATATTCAGCCCTGAAGATGAATTGAAGTTAGTGATATGGCAGAGATGATATCAGTCTACTTGCTACCAGTGAAGTTTGTGAGGATTCATGTAATGACTTTTTAAAACACGATTCTGGTACCAACGGATCTCGCAGATAAAAAAGAAAATAAGAGCTCTTTTTGCAGAGCTGTGACTGACCTTTTTTGTCGAACCACTGGTGTGCAGCCATAATGTTTTCAGACTGTGTCCGTTTGTGTGTGTGTGTGTGTGTGTGTGTGTGTGTGTGTGTGTGTGCGTGTGTGTGTGTGTGTGTGTGTGTGTGTGTGCAGACGCAGGCACTCTGCACTCAGGGCTGATTTGCATGTTTTGGTCATTTTCATACTGGAACCTTGACTGTGAAGCTGGCTGTGCTGTTGGGGGAGGCAGGGGTGGAAACGTAAGGGGAAAGGAGTTGGTGCGGTGGGGGGTTATGAGTGTATTTGCATCGTGTGTTTCCAGTAGCTTACTCCTATTCTCGCTTTCTCTCTCTCTCTCACACACATACACACATACAGAGCCGAAAAGTCCAAATTTGACATTCAAATTAAGCAAACTTATCCAGCAAACCTTTGAACTGTCCTCCTCTATGATCTGTCTGTCCACATGCAATCAGCTCTGACTCTTCTTGAAAAGACCTGTGTGTGAATTGTTACAACCAGTAACAACACTTTACTTAAATATGTATTTAGTTAAAAAAGTATTTGAATGATCAAAAATAATTCACTTAATGGAGATAAATTATTATTTTCATTGTGAATTAATTGGGTTGCTAATTCCTTGATGAACTGATTATTTGGTTTGTAAAACTCTGTTAAATTTTAACTATCACAAAGAAATATGTGGCAAAAAATTACATGTAAAGTGTTTGTTATGAAGTTGTTTGTTTGATCAATAAGTCAAACTTGAAAGGTTTTCAGTTTACTATAACTTAAGACAAGAAGCAACAAATCTTCCCTTCTAAGAAGCTAAAACACTGAAAAATATATTTTCTAAAGACCAATAAGTTAGGGATTTGCCTTCAAACAGACCATAAACATAGGGCCATAATTGCTGGGGGGTGAGGAAAAGGCTCTGACACACCTGTCATTCATCCAGGTGTGTCAAAGAGAGAGAAATGAAAACAAAGAAAAAAACGCTGTGAATAACGACTGAGCAGCGATCGAGGCAATAGTTGGTGAAAACGTGAAAAGATGACGGCGCAGCACTGCAGTGTGGATTTAGATTCTAAAAATGGGCAAGCCAGAAAACAAGTGTTTCCACACTGGTTCCCCACTTTCTGTAACATCATCCCAAGTCTAACAGTGTAACATTACAAATTCTAGAGCACTGTAGTATCAGATTAGTGAACAACACCCCCTATAATGTCACTATAATATTTTTAAAAAATAGGACAGACTTCCCAGATCAGACAGTTGTTTTTAACAGGTAAATGTATGTAGCTCTATGACTGTTTTTCCTTCATGTCATACATTTTGTGCTACTCTATGGCTATCCTTTAAGATATATGAACATATAGCGACTATATCAAAAAACTATAAACTGTCAGACAGTTTTGAAGATCCATGATTCAATTTTTTTTAAAAACAACCTGTAACCAAAAGCTAAAAAGATCAGCTTGATCTCTGAGTTAAAATTGATTTGAATTCAATTTCGATGAAAGCAATGTGAATGATTTCACTTTGACATTTTTTGAAAAATGCCATATGAATAAAATTGAGTTGAAAATGCTCCAACCCCCAATGTGAAATGTTTTATGACACGTAAAGCTTGAAATAATGAATAGCATACAATTTAATTTGATCACAGAGCCACATTTCAAAATCTGAAATTCTTTTTCTCTTTCAGATCGAAATGGAATTGACTTCAATCGACAAGTAAGTCCCAGATGTCACTCCCTGTACTGTATAATTCCCAAGAATGACTGATATATGAATGTGTTCTCTGTGTTCATCAGGATGTCCTGGATTGCTTTGTTTAACATGAAACTCTTTCCTGTTAACTCGCATGCACACAGTTATTTACAGCACCGTTGATAAAGCAAATTCTCAACCTTTGACAAAACATTAGATAATATAGACCTATGTTGCTACACAATCCCCCTGATCCAGCTACTCCATTTGTGACTTTTATTTAAGCCATTTTCCCTTTTTATTGGGTAAATATTAATAAGTGTCTAAAGCTGCTGGCTGGTAGAAACGCTGCACAGACAGCAGACTGGAGCAGGATCCTCGAGGATGTCTTTACAGAAAAGGGACCACTGTTAGGACGTTAATGGGGATAGTTTGATCTCTTTGAAATCTAATTGTGTAGGGGTCTTACCCAAAGTCAGTCACCTACAGCAGATTATAGTTGGAAAGCCTTCAGTCTGTTGCCGTGAACCATATCAACAGAAAAATGTTTTTGATTCAACCATTCACACAAACACTTATACAGTGCTTCTTATTTTGTAGGCTTTATATAGAAATAGAATAGAATAAAATAGAAAATGACTTTATTCACCCCTCAGTGGAAGAAGTAGCTCAAAGATTTTTAGATATTTACAATGATTGTATATTAGACAACAACAACAATAATATTACTACTACTACTACTACTACTACTACTACTACTAATGATAATAATAATAATAATAATAATAATAATAATAATAATAATAATAATAATAATAATAATAATAATATGAAATGACCAGATAAATAAATTAATGAAATTTGAGAAGAACATGTCAGCAGTCACTATTAAAAAGCTGTGGGGACAAAGGACATCCTGAACCTCTCAGTCCTGCAGCACAATGAGATGAGCCTCTCACTGCAGCTGCTCCTCTGTCTTTATTATTCTCCAAAAGAGAATATAGTTTCCTCCTCATCCGTTATTCCACCACAGCACTGAGAGGGTCTAGCCTTCTGCTTACAACAGAACTGGCCTTTTTTACCAGTTTGACCTGGCGCCTACAGTTTTTGTCTGTAGTGCAACTCCCCCAGCTGACAACAGCATAGACTCACATAGACATAGACACACTCTCTATGACAGTGTGATAAAATTGCATTGAAGGACTCCACAAGGTCCCTGTACTCCTTCTCCTGTCCACCACGCACACATGTCACAACAGCCGTATCATCACATACTTCTGTTTCTGGTGTGTGGTGGAGGAGGGAAACATCAAAAACATGCAAGGCAGTGGGTCCCGAGGACCGGAGTTGAAAAACACTGCCGTATAGTGTTGAAAGCACTGGAGAAGTCAAAGAACGTGATTCTCACATATGAACCAGGCACATCCAGATAAGCATATGCCCGATGCAGCATGTACAGAATCGTCTTCCACTCCTATGTGTTTCTGGTAGGCAAACATATGTTTCTGGCATGCAGCGCTTTTTCTCTGCAGTCACATACTGATGAGCGTATTCGGGGCAGAGAGAGGCTCAGTATCTGACATGGAACTGTTAAGTCAGCACTCTCTTCAAGGTGTCCTACAAAAACAGAGATCTGATGTTGCTGATCTATCTCTATCTCAGTTGGCTAATTTGTTTGAGCTACTGTCTGATTTTGGTAAATCAAAGCAGCAGTAGACCTGCAACTCTGAGCTCTGTGAGCACTTGCTTTGCTTCCAGTGTGGGTACTCCTGCCTGCTTCATCTGGTCCATTCAATGCAAACTTGAAAGTGATAAAAATCAACTGGAACACTGGGTCATTGAACAAATCCTTCTGGTTCTCCGACTTCCGACTGGAACCGGAACACAGTCAACTTGAGTGTGACGTCATTTCCAGCTCAGAGAAAAATGGAACATAGCATTTAGACTGTTGCCATTTCAACTGCGACCTGTCTTTAGTAACACACTGACTTTGGGTAGTTACTTCATTCAGCCACACTTTAGAGAAACCAAACTATCCTTTTAAAAGAGAAGGGATTATTTTGAATTTCTATAGTATCCTTCTCATTAAAACATTTATTTTTACCTTTTTTAATCTTTTTTTCTTATATTCTTTTATGCTCTAGATTTTTTTCAAACTCTTGTCATTGCTAACTTTAACAAACTTATATACTTATATGGGTGTCAGTAGTGCATCTACAGCCCTCCCTGCAGAGCAGTTGGGAATATGACCTTTGTGCCATGTGACCGTTTAAAGTAAAGCAACTGCAACATATACACCTGTTTGAGCTCCAATAGAGGACAGTGTAACGTCAAATGATCTTATCTCTGGGTTTTTTTTCATTATTCATGTAATAAAAAAATATTTTTCCATGTGCTTTCAAATATAATTTGTATTTAAAAGGGCAACAGAGTGCTTTTGTTGCCCTCTAATATAGAGAGTGGCATTTTATTCGATATGTATAACAGACTCCTCCAGAGTTGGGAGTTCAAATCTTACTGGATCAGTGATGTATTAGATTTAATTAATATACGTATGGTCTTTACCCCTACTGTGGTTTGGCTCTTATTGACCCAGTGGCTGTACCAACTGCTGTGTGTTGACGGTTGTGCACTGTACATCAGACTGATCAAACATAACCCATTTCAAACATGATTAAACATGCTAAAAACATGAACTAATATCACATTTAGGTGTTGGTTGTTTTAGGTCCTTCACAGTTTTTGGGGAGCTAATTTGATCAACCTGTCCAGTGCTGGCTGTAGAGCAGGAGTTAGAGTGGCAGTTCTTTAACTGAAAGGTCACTGGTTGTCATGTCAAAGTGCCCTTAGGATAGATACTGAGCCCCACAGGGACCGAACATGTTCCTCCATGTTTCCTAAATAAACAAAATGCAGTTTTCCTGCAGTTTTAATGTGGACTCATCTACATTTGATGTTCAAGTATTCAGACAAGCAGGATGGTATGCGACTAACATAAAATAAAGTTAATCTTTATAATAATGAGGTAACGTATCAATGACAGATATGACAGATAGCGCTTGCGAGTGGGATCACTTAATTGGTGATTTTCATAAACACCTTTAAATTCTAAAATCTGGAGCCAAAGGAATTTTGCTAAATGTATTTTAATCTCAAACAATTTGAACCAAGGTGTCTTCCGCTAAAGTCCTCAGTCTTCAATGTGACTGCTTTCTCTTTGGAAAATGATTAAACAGTCTGCAGCTACTTGGATATTTTGTCAGATATTCTTTTAGACACAGGTGAACGTTTCTTTTGTACTTGTGCTTTCAGGATGTGCCATGGCTTTGAGGGGTTAGTTTGTGGGAGAGTGAGCGGGAAGATTATTTGCATACTGGCTTGCTCAAGGGGAGGGAAATAGTTCATCAATCTTTGTATCGTGTTTAGTGACAAAACTGGTCCAGAAGCAGTATTCATTAGTCTATGAGTGCGTGTGCTTTGTCTCACTAGTGTGTGCTGCGTACAAAGATTTATAAGCATGTACATACATTCAGTGTTTTCTCAGCTCTAAACATCTAATCTAACTTATCAATTAAATAATATATTAATATGAAACATGATGTGATGGTTTGGATGTGTTTTCTATGTCTTAGATAAAGACAGAGGACATCAACGACTCACCTCATTCGGCCTCCTCGCTGAAGACATGTCACCCAACACAGAGCTCACCTGTGCACGGGAGTCAGCTGAGTGGGGTAAGACATACTTAGACCTGCTCAGCTAAAATTCAGCTTTTTTTAGTTTTTAGGGGAATTTAATTGATTTGTGATAGACTGATTTATTTTTTTAATAACCTAAAATAAGTAGTGAGGAGTGCCTCTGACTGAGAGCTTCACACACACACACATATTCTACTCAATCACAAGGTAGCCCTAAAGCACAGCTTGCTTTACGGTGTGCTCTAAATGGGACTGTATTTTACAGAATAAGAATCATGCTGTGTTGAAAAAGACTTTAGCTTAGTGAATGAGACCATTATTACCAAATAAATTAATCAAGTGAGAAGTAGTGCTATTTTTCCAAGACTTTAGTTCTACTTGAATCGCCCCCTGTTGTTCATCAGATAGAAGGCATTGTAAGATCTGTCTACATCCATTTTTCATACATCATTCCCATCAGTCTATCTATATACCTCATATTAACATTTTGACTTTAGTAACTACTGTACTTTATGTTATAAACACCATGGTTTACCTGAGAAAGCACTGTTACAGAACACAGTCCCTAATATAATGTAAACTAGATCATTTAGCTCCATCTCAACCAGATAAAATAGTAAAAAATAGAAAAAAAAATGTTTGTACTTTAAAATTTAACTTTATTTGTGCATTTTCAAATCAGTTTAATTTATGATGTTTATGAATTGATTAGTTCCATTTTTTCTTTCATTACTGAAGGCTCTAAATATTATACCAAACTTTACATAATATTAAAAACAAAATAACTAAGGGTAGAACATGATCAACAGTGCAAATATATCAATCAATAATACCAAAATATTATACAATATTTATAATATACAATACAATATGAATATATTGTTGTGGGCTTGTTTTTGTGTGTGTGTGTGTTGCTTCAGGAGCTCACCTCCCTCCACCCTATGCAGCAGCTGGTTTTGATGCCCCCGACTCACCTGTCATCTCCCTCCCCCTTCCTGCTCTCCCAGAGTCCTTCCAGCCACCAAGGTAAAGTTTCTGGAAACATTCACCTAATTACTATTAACTAATCCTTCATTATTGTTCTCCAATAACAGGTCATATCTAAATGTTTCTTCCATGTAAAGGAAGATTCGGACATTTTGAAAAGCATGCTTGTCACTAATCTGCCCAGCCGGGCTTAACATCAAGACTGAGGAGCAAATCGTCGTACTGTAAAAACAGCAATATGACCCTCCTGGAATTATTGCTTAAGAAGACATAGCTCATCTATGGGCCATGATTTCTGCTCTGTCCAGCATTTATCTAATCTCAAAGTGAGCACTGATGAAATCTTGCTGTTATTTTGTTTTGCAGCCCTTTTGCAGCAGAACCTGCTGTCCCTTCCTAGTCAGAGTCAAACTAGTCTTCTTCAGCATCAACCTGGACTGGCTCTGACTCCACAGGTAAGTAATGACCACCTCCTGTCTATTTGCAAATCAAGTAATAAAGAACACATGTAAGAAAAAAAGAAGACTATAAATGAGCAAAGTGAGGAAACGAAGGGGTGGGGGGTTATTCACTGTAGTGACCAAAAGAAGGAGACATGTATGAATAATGACTAAATAAAAATCAGGAGAACAAATAGTCAGTACAAAGTATCATTGTGTTAGGCTATTGTTTTAGGCAGGAATGACCTGTACCACTCATTATTGCAGAGGACCTGAAGTAGCCTCTGACTGAAGACACTCCCTAGTCTACATTATGTCTTTTTTTCCCTCCCCATCTGTTGTACTTCACTTGAAAGTTGAATATATCTCTCTATGATGCCTCTCTGATCCAGGCAATGAGTCGCTCTGGCCTGGCAGGACCTTCAATGGAGAACCACATGGACATGTCCCACCTGCAGATGCCAAAACACATGTCAATACAACCACAGGAAGAACCCAGTGATCTGGAGGAACTGGAGCAATTTGCTAAAGCATTTAAACAAAGACGTATCAAACTGGGCTTCACTCAGGTAATCAGAACCACATTATATTTCCCATTAAATAGCCTTAAAACTTCTCAATGGTTGCAATCAGTTTATGTTATATTATTTCACATGGCTGATATATTTAGATAAATCCCTTTTACAGCTGGTTCAGGAGTCAAAGAAGGCACACAGGTTGCAATTTAATAACGGGAGTGAAAACCTGATTGCAGCTGTGGCATTGTTTACTTATGCTGACAGATCAATGTGATTAAAGTACACATATAATCCTTATGTGGCAGGTTATTAAACTTTTTTAAGATTAAAGACTTTCAAATAAGTTATCTTTTATAAATTGTGTACTAATATTTAATTCTTTGTTTGAATTTGCTTGAATCTAAATCAGATTTGAAAAAAACAAACAAAGTTTTTAGTGAATTTAAAGTGCAACACATTTTTATGTCCTGTCTTTTTCAGGATGTTTTTAAGAATGTATCTGCAGCAATTTATCTGAAGCAGTCAGACAACCCCCTTTTTCTTCTATGTAACATAGCTTAACTGTTTTCAGCTCTGATCGTTCTTGCTGGTTCTGTAATGATATCACAGAATTATGATATTGGAACATTTTTTTAGATAAATAATTTCAACATAGACCAAAATAATGAACAAAACTGAAACCCAAGTTCTAATGAATAAGAAGGAATCATTTTTAGTTCATATTAAATTAAATAAGTTTTGATGCATGGTTTTGCTCTGTGTTTTTGTTCCATTCCAGGGAGATGTGGGTCTTGCAATGGGAAAACTGTATGGGAATGACTTCAGTCAGACAACAATCTCTCGATTTGAGGCTCTCAACCTCAGCTTCAAAAACATGTGCAAGCTCAAACCTCTGCTGGAGAAATGGCTGAGTGATGCAGGTACAACACAGTGATGATAGAGGTTTCAAACAAAATGTATTAAGTATATTTCTTTCAGAATATTTTCATGGAAAGATAAATGTTTTACTTCATGTATGAAAGTCTCTTACACAATAAATAATCAAAATGATCAAATGTGGGAGTTTGCAGAGGTCGGAGATACAAATATCAATAAAGTTCAAATCTGAAAATCAATATAATATGAAATATTCACTTATTTACTTCTGTTGAGTCTGGCGAGGGAGCATCTAAAACTCTGTACAGTTGATAGTTAATTACTTTGGCAAATGAGTTTCTTTGCTTTCTTGCTAAGATTTAGATGAGAACATTTGATTTAACTCTCATGTCCGCACACTACATATAAAGCTATCTAAGAAATACATACCTCACCTCAGAAGTGTCTTGAATATCCTCAGACCGTTCTAAATATCGACAAATCCTTTCAGGCCCAAAGTATTACTATTTAAACAATTCAAACTTTTTTAGAATTCCAGAACCACAGCAACATGATTTTAGTTTGTGAAAAGAATGCACACACAACAAAACTAAAAAACGTATTTGTTTAAAGCAAATTACACTTGACAAGCTTTAAGGCTTTTCCGTAAAAAAAAAAAATAGTGGGTGTTTAATAGGCTTAATCTGAAAGATCTAACAGAAAACAGCAGATTGTGGCTGCCATGCAGCAGGGGCGATATGCTGGAAATGTTGAACAACTCCACTCATAATTGACAAGAAGAATGTCAAAAACAAATCAAGTCTACATTTGAGAAAGAAAAAAACGTTGTCTGCAGGACTTTCATGTACTTTAGTGATAAAGACAAAAGATACCTCCTTTTATCTTTAAACATATTTTTTTTTAAATGGGCAAGACAAAATGTGAGTCTACAACAGGTGAAGTTTCATGAGGAATTTGTCTAGTCTTGGATTATTAGAAAGATTAGAATTAGATTTAAATGTTTCAGTAATAAAACTAGTCTTGAAAAGGCCTTGCTAAAAAAATCAACTCAGCCTGTGCTCAACACCGCATGCTAATGCAAAAGAACTGCATGTAAATGTGAGGACGACAGAGTGTGCCATTAACTCTCATAAGGGACCATGTCCTTATAGTTTCTTTCATGAGCCCAAAAACACTGATTACTTTCAGCCAACAAAAATGATATAATTATTACTGTTGCATTAGACATAATGTAACTGTTGAGGTTCTGATTTTTGCGTGGTTGAAGCGTTCCAATGAATGTTGTATTTGTCTTTGCATCAGAGAACTCACCATCTGACTCGATGAACACTTCGGCCTCTCTGCCACCCTTGATGGAGGGCTACGGACGCAAACGGAAAAAGAGGACAAGCATTGAAACAAACATCAAAATGACATTGGAGAAACGTTTCCATGATGTAAGTTCAAGGTCTCAAACCATCTTTGATTGAGGCATATAACAGATCGATAGATAGATAAATCGATAGATAGATAGATCAAATATGGAGTATTTAAACTGGGATCTGTATAATCAAATTATTAAAACATATAATATCCAAAATGCATCTCCTTATCACAGATGTAAGCTATCAGAACCATTTTAAGTTATTATGTGCCTGCCATTGCGAAAATAATGTTCAAAGCCATTATATGTAACATTTTAATATCAATATAGCATTTCTCGTGATGTGTAAAAACATTCAAAAAGCTTGTCGTCATGATGATCTATTTAGTTTAAGGTCTGTTGGTTTCAGCTCACTACTGGGAACACAATCTGCTATGAAACTGTATTCATGCACAGAAAGCCTGAAAGAAAGATCTGTAATACTTTTTTCATAGCATCACTTTTCTTCTAGGGTAATTTGCCAGGTCATGATTTTAAATGGTTAGATATTTCCAACCCGAGTACCTGCAAAATAATTGATATTCCCATTATTATTAGCTGTACTTTGTGCTGCTAATTAGCACTGTTAACATACCAAGCACAAGGCAGTGTTATAATGTTGAGTGGTGGATGTTTTACAGATGAGTTACAAATATTGTGCTTATTTAAACCCCCTCCTCCCTTTTGTGTTTCTTTTTTAATATGACCTTGGTTATGATTTTTAGAATCCCAAACCCAACTCAGAGGAGATAACTCTGATCTCAGAGCAGCTGTCCATGGAAAAGGAGGTGGTTCGAGTTTGGTTTTGTAATCGTCGTCAGAAGGAGAAGAGAATCTACTGCCCGGTGGCTACTTTACCAGTCAAATCTCACAGCTACAACTCCAGAATGGTTAGCTATCAAACCTATTAATCTCTTTCACACACAAACCTCCAGGACTGTTAGGTCTCTAGAACTATTAAATTATATTTCCATGGAAAGTGTTACTGACTGTTTATGCAATCTTTTGGCCTAAAAGATTGCCTAAAAGTAGCAAGTTAAGTGACTATTGTCTTCTGGTCCCCCACTCAAAAAGCCCACATTTTTTCTGATTGTCCAACTTTTCAAAGCCGGCAGAACAGCACTCAGTCCCCCCAAGCTTCGCAGCCTGTTCTTATGAACGTTCTGTGCCTGGAGTAGATTATCATATAGCGCTCGTATCAAATAGGCAAAACTACGGTTTATCGTAAAAAGATTCTAATAGACTTCTTTAATGAACATACATTTTCATCATTTTTAAATCCTTGTTGACTCCATGATCGGGTCGCAGTGGGCTGGAGCCTATCCCAGCTGCCATTGGACAAGAGGCAGGGTGCACCCTGGATGGGTCACCAGTCAGTGTGCAAACCTCTCAAATACCGGGTAATAGATACTAAAACATATCTAATTGTTATTACATGACACATATAGGCATATTTTTTTCAATTCTTCCAATTCTTCCTACATGTTTTTACTCATTCTGTTTTTACTCAGTCGTTACGCAAGCTTACTTGCCACAAGAATAAAACTAAAAACAAACACACAAATAGACCCAGATGATCTGTTTGGAGATAGAATCACTCCTGTGTGTATTAGCTCAGCTTGACTTAATTTAAAATGACCTTTTTGAAAACATTGTTAAAACAGTAAAGCATAAATGTAGCAACACAGCTAAATTCCCAGCAAAACTTGTACTTTTGTGGGGGGGGTTTTATCAGTTGGCAAAAAAAAAGTTTGACTGAAATTTTCAGACCATTAAACTCATGGTCTCTTAAAGCATTTCCAGACTGTCGCTCTGCTCTAATAAAATCCAGATTTTAATACTGTGTTGTCATCTGACAAACTCACCATTCGAGTACCTTCATGACAACATGAATTTAGCTGTATGTTCAGGTACGATGATCTCCCAGAGAGAAAGTTAGAAGCAGCAGAATGTCTTGAATGTTTTCTTACATGGTCCACAGCACTGCTGGGTCAGACATATGTGTCAATACTTCCTGTGCTGTGCATGTCAAGTGGTACAGGGACAGTGGTCCAGTTAAATGGCCCAGTCAAGCTGTAACTGCACCTCAACTTAGCTTTGCATAGATAGCTGACTGAGATTGATAACTCGCAAACTTCCCTTTAACCAATAATGCTTAAGTCAGTTTAAACAGAAACAATCTGCAAATGTATTAAATCCTACTGCAGTATGAGCAGAGACTGGTTCTTCACACATCACACAGTTTTACAACAGTTTTGCAGTCAATACTGAGGGGCTCTGAATACTGCTATTAACATCGGTACCATGGTTACTGTATTAGCACGACAAAATCTGTGCAAACACTTCAAAATTTCTATAGCCTTCCAATCTGAAAACTTTTAAAGCACATATACTCCCTCAAGTCTTTTACTTTACTTTTCTCTTTGCATACAGATCAAATAAGGAACACAAAAAAGTATGTTAATAAATGAGCCTAATATTGCCTGTCTAAATAAGTTGACAGCTAATCAGGGGGGGTTCTATGTTCACATCATTCAATGTTCTACAGTTCAGTATTCTGCTAATATCATTTAACATTAATATTTAGATAGCGGTTGACTGAGATGAAAGAATAAATAACAGCCCTCTGCATGCATTACACAGGCCACTCTCACCCTGCAGGCTGTGATTGACTCCTTTTCCACTTCACTGCTGGCGATACATTACAAGTTATTTAATAGTTCAAATCAGAAATAGTGTGCTCCTGGAAAATGTTGTTTCAAAATCATATACATTTTGATCATGACTGTAAAAGTCTAATTTTACCCCATTACAGGCCTCTACATCCAGATCCTACAGCCCACTGGCCTCAGGTGCAGGCAAGTGTTTTCTTAGTAGTGCTCACATTCCATTTCTTGGTACTCTAATTAACATTCACTCTGTTGTGATTAACACTGCTCTTTACGGTGTGGAATAATACATGTGTTTCCCCCTTTTTTTATATCTTAAAAGGAATATTTCTTTAAAAGTTTCCACGTGAATAAAACAAGTACCATAAGACATATATGGTTTTCCACATAATTATCTATTTTATTTGATCTTTTTCTTCCAGTTTCATCAAATTCCTCCCCAAACAACCCAAGCCGTGAACCTTCTCCCAACAGTCTATCCACAGCCTCAGTGTCTCTAACCTCTCAGGTCAACCCAGCTTCCTACAGCACACCAGGGTAAGAAACGTCCTGACAACACCATGCTTTTCTTTCTCACTCATTGAAGATAGCAGAAAAGTAAGACAGAACCACTATGTTTATGTCTTTGGGGATAATTCTGTGATCCTCCGTTTGGTTTTCCAGGTCCTGGTACCGTGCATGGAATTCTGCTGCATATCATCACTGAGAAACCTGAACTGTATCATGTATGATGCATTTGAAGATATTTTGTTTTGAGAAGGATGGAGATGAAGTAACAAAACACCCACGATGTGAACAGGGTTATGGTTGGAGGCTAAACCTGAGATCAACACATAGGTCCAACAGGCAGAGTACTGTCACACACTGGCAACACTCAGTTCATCATTCATGCAAGTCCCTGCAGCCCAGAGCTGTTTGATATGTGCTCCCATGACTCTTTCTATTCTATTACAAACATGAAGGACACACAGAAAAACACATCATCAACACTGATGAGAAGTCTCATGAAGGTTGTGTGTCAAACTGTTTCTTTTTGCTGTGTTTATAAAAGGCTTCAAACAGATCACTTATTGCTGTTAATGTAACATACATTTCTTATGTCATTTTGATTTTCCATTTCAATTGCATTCATATATAGGAACAAAAAGCCATATTAGCTGTGGAAGTGAATTTAAAGTGATCTCACGCAGGCAAGGCCTGACGGAATACGCATAGAGTCTAAACAAGGTGGTTAATGGATGCCGGGAGTTTTCATCTGCATGCTCACACAGTGTGACCACTGGTGACAACTGCATTTGATTTGGACATCATTCATCTTACAGTTTGGATTTTATTTTCATCCTACATAGGTTAACTCAATTTAAATGAATTGTTACATCTTATGCCCAAGTAAGTGATGAGACGAGGACACAAGGAGACAAAACCCCTGATCAAAAATTATCAACCAAGACTTGTGAAGATAAAACGAAAAATGACTGCATCAGAAATTTTAAAAACTAATCCAAAGATGGTGTGTACAGCTGCGGTGATGCTTGAAGTTTTTCATAATTGACATATTTGCGCATGAAAATGGCCTGCAATGTCCACGCAAGTAGTAAAAGTAGACGAAGACAACCCAGAATGACAAATAAAAGAAAAGCATAAAACTTGGTCATTTAGTTATTTTGTAAAATTACATAATCTGTGAGCAGCAAAAGATGTGAAACTGCGGCAAATGCAGTTGATCTGAAAGGTAACATCAGAGTCAGGAGATGAGGAGATTTCTGAAGATCTCAGAAAAGCCTGTTTTCTTGCATCTGGGCCGAGATGGATACCAAAGGAGAATGTCAGGACATCTGTCACACAAGTCGTTCCACCAAAGAACGGTCAAAGAAGTATACGTTTGGAATGACAAAGGCAAAGCTCTGATCGTAATTCAACAGAAATATTGTGAAGGGACTAGAAGTGAGAAGTTCACCATCATCCCACAGCTGGAGCTGCTCTGTACAGAGATGCTCTAAGTGTCCACAGCTGTGTTAACAGTAACTGGAAATGTTTAAGTGACTGATTTTTCTGCGCAAAAAGACACTGAAAGTGAAAGATCTCAGACTTCTGCTGCATCCAGATATGCTATTTTGGGTTATTTTCCTCAACATATTAATGACCAAACGCGATCATTTTGTTTAATTTGTGAAACACTTCATCTGCTGAAAGGGATGTAAGAAACTCTGATGTTCTTTTGGATCATTTCAATGCAGAAATATAGACAATCAATCAACCAATTCCCACTTGTTTGAGCATCACTAAACCAGTAAACTATGGCACATGGGTAGGTAAAAGGTTGTAGAGGTTTTCACTGGTGTTCATATGAGGTTTGTTCACTACCTGAAAGCTCATATTTTCACCAGTCATCTCAGCAGTTTTACTAATGAGTACTGACAGCAAAAAATACTCAAGGTGAGATGAGCTGAGGCCTTCTTCAAAACAATTATTTCTGATAAAACTGGAACTGCGATGGCCCTCATGGAGTTCTTTACTGTACAGATTTGATCTGTGAAGTTCTTGATAACATAGCTGTTTTTTTCTGAGTGTTGCACAGTTTCCTCCCTGTTTACAGATTTAGACAGCAGAGGGGCTAAAGGCTGTCATTTACAGTGAGAGCTGAGTGTATATAATGCCCTGCCCATTTGCACACATCCACAAACCTGTCTAATATCTGCCTAAAGTGGTTTCAAAGGCCTTTTTGTCCAGAAATATAATACAATGTCCCCTGCCTGTATCACTCAACTGTCACAGCAGTAAATGTTTGTACTGATGCTATCTTGTTGTCCTCTGAAGCCATCAGGTTAAAGAGAAAGCCAAAAAAATCTATAAAAGGCTAAAACCAACAACATCATATCTAAAAATAGAAAAAGGTTCGTGTACTCTGTCATTTTGGTAAATGTTTCTCAAATTGGAGCAAATTGAAATTTCTTGGAAACTATTTTCAGCTGTGGATGAATACACAGTTAAAGTATTTCACAGCAGCTTTTAATGACACTGGAGCTCTGCAGAACTCAGGAACAAGCGGTTTCAGACAACAAACTGTGGTGGAATCTGTGGGTTTTGGTGTTTTCACAGGACACCTGTACATGACATAAGGACTTCTGAGCAAATGTTGACTTCTGCTGACCCAAGCCAGGGCTTCTCTTAATAATGTCAGATCTCAAGTCAGTCTCAGACCGCTCTTCCTACTTATTCGTTGAGTCGCCTATTTTCTTTGTTTTTCTACTTTTTTTTCTCTTTTGAGTGTCCATTGTGCGTTTTATTTTGTTGCAGTGGTATGAAAGTCTAACAACCACTATCACTGTTATTTAATGTTACAAAATAGTTTTCTGACGTAAAGAGTAAAGTGATGTTTTTACTAATATAAGTGGAGTTTACTTTAGTAAAGGATGAATCCCACAGGAATTTGTCATTCTCTTCCAGCGACCTGTATTATGCTTATACTTGTTATCACTGTCAATAAACAGAAGATAGTTCAATGTGTTGTGCGTCTGACTTTTTTCATAAAAAGGAATAGCTATCCCTTTTACAGGATATTTACAGATATGTATCTATGTCTTTATACATATATATATATATAATTATTTTTTTTTCCTTTGAGCTCAAAAGTGGAGTCAATAAAAAATCATCCCCGTCTATACCTCTACCAAAGATTAGAGAATCCAGAGGTCGAAGCTCACAGACGTTGAACTTAGGATGTAAAAAGAGAAGAAACTCTTTAAACTTTGTTATGAGGACTGTAACGTAGGTTCAAGCCGGAATCTTAACGGTTTGGGAAGGGATCCTCACTTTGCAGGAGGTATGGGGGAAATTAGAGGTACTACATCATGGCAGGTTAACTTCAGCTTGAACAAATCTGCTTTCTCAGCAGTGGTTTCTAACAGTGGACGTGCTTAATGATCAGCAGCTGCATTATGTTGGATACAGCTTAATCCAGGTTAGGTGTAAGATGAAAACATGGGTACAGAAAACTTAGAATCAGCTCTTTTGCTAGACTGACATCTCTGACCAAAGACAGAAAGATGACACTGAGCGAGATCTCAAATTCTATTTTTTTTTCTATAATGCCCTCAGATAATGGACTATTGAGAGGATGCAGATACTCATTAAAAGACAGACAAAAGGACACATTGAAGAAAACTCACAGTATATACACTTTAATGATAAAAGAATATTAAAACAAACTAGTTAGAACAAGTTGATTAGTCGTTAAAAAAAGTTCTGTCTCTAAAAAGACATTTCAGAAGGCTTCCATTGTCAGCTTAGTGCCTTGAATCACCCAGTTGGGTGTCGATTCAGCCAAAATGGAAAGCAGACGTCCGCTGTACAGTGAAGTGAGGTCTGTTTAGGCGTTGTTCCCTTCTGTGTTTGTTCCGGCTTTGATTGCGTGGCTGTTTCAGGTTTCTTTGAACCTGCAGAGAAAAGTTGCAGTTATGTTCAGAATCACAGAAGCAAAAGTCAGCTCACAATGTTCATATTTCTATCAGCTGGGAGCAGAAAGTCTGCATTTTGTGACATTAAGTTCAAATTTTTTAAAAAGTGGTGCTGGTAGACACCACCACAACAGTAGTTTGTCTTGGGCTTTCTATATGAAATGGTTTTAATCTTAGGAAATGTCCTAAAATATATTTAAAAAAAGGTTCATTTTATTCTTGAAGCCACCGTTGTCATGGTGACACTCACCCTCTGACTCGGGGGACATGTCCACACCAGCCCAGAGCTTCCTTGTAGACTAGCCTGGTCAAAAACTAAAAGAGCAGACCACATGTCATTTGGGCTATTAATAGTGACGACTATTTAATCATATAAAACCTGACTTGAATAATAAGGAAAAAAAAAGGACACAAGCCAATTTAAAGCATTTAAAACTTTGCTGTAGGAGTTGTAGAGATATGAGTGAATAAAGAGGTGTTTCTGACCAAGCAGGCTAAGACGTCAGCAGAGATGAGCATGTAGAAGACGTTGTTCCAGCCGGTGGGAGAAATCACACCGGCCAACAGAGGACCCAATGCAGCACCTGCAGAGATCACATGAAAACCTGTCTGTTCACTCTTTATCAAGCACTATCCATCGCAAAGACTCCGCATTTTAGGCATCTAAAACGCATCCAAATATGCTCACCACTTAACACGGGAAAAACAACAGACAAGACTGTAATTACAACACTGAGACTGCAGCAGGGGAAGAGAAGATTGTACTTCTTAAGAAAGCATAGGATTAAAGGTCTGCTATGCAGCATCTGTTGGGGCAGCAGCATCAGAGCCAGACACAAAGAAACTGAACAAACTGATTAAAGACTGCTGGCTCTGAGCCGGGGACTGCTCTGGAGGCCCTGGAGCTGATTTTGCAAAGAGGAATGTTGCACAACATGCCAAATATGGTAATGCTGCACATCCATCAAACAACAAAGTGTGTTCAGCCAGAGGCTTCTTCAGCTTCGCTGCAACAAAGAGTGTTACAGGGTTGGTTGTTCACACAGCAAAAAAATCCCAGTTACCTTTAGGATTCAGTTAGTATTATTCAGTTCAATTCAATAGTCTCCTTTACACGCTCCGACAAACTGTTTCCTAGTTTGTGCTTCAGGAAATTTCAGCATCTAATTTCATTTCATAACCCTAATCCTTTCATAATTAAATATGTTTTTTCTCATGTAACTTAAATTATCATTATCAAAATTATGATAAAATGATCAACCGTCTGAATTATTTGTTGCTAAAAAACAGAAATGAGTGACCTTCCCTTGCCTGACTGACCCAGCTGTAAAACACACATTTCACAACTGTGAAGGTAAAAGAAGAGATCAATTGTCACATGAAAGAGTCCCCGCATACGATTAGATTTGCTATTGTGACATTTTGAGCACTTTTGTACAAAGTGTCATGACAGACGATACAGCAGAGGTTTTTTTTGTACTATGGACAAACGTAGTTATTTTACAGTAAAGCTAACTGGTTCCATCATTGATATTACAATTAATATTGTAAGTTTTACACCATTTAAGATCGAGATCTTCACAGCTCAGCTGCTCATTACATACCAATTGATCCAGTCCCGTCAATAATGGCGGTCACAGTTGATAATGCTCTGGAGTTCCCTCTCAGACTCTCGTGTGTTCCCTGTTACATCGAAGACATCGTCACATCAGTAACACAGCATTTCTTTTAAGGTCTAATGATAGATGGCAGTTACATGAAGATTTCCCATGATGCAGCAGGTCTTACCAGGTCAGCAGATACAGCTGTTGTGATGAGGGCGTATGGTCCGTTCACCAGGCCTCCACACACCATCAGCATGGCTATATATTAAAAAATGTAAAATGCAACATTTTATCCTTAACTAAATGCTAACTAAATGTTAACGGTGTACAGATCCACTCTGCTGGCTGTAATACATTCATTTCAGACTGGGTTTACATCTTGATAGTGGCTATGAGTGAAAGGACAGACACTTCTTTCATCTTCTCAGAACACAGTTTTCTTTTTCTAACAAAGCAACATGCTGCTCTGATTCATGACCATGAAGCAAACAAAGATCAATCAATCAATCAATAAGTCACTTGCTGAGCACCTTCTTCTCTCATGATCAAATTCCACATGTCATAATTAAACACAGACTGTGTCTTTGCTGTGTTATATTGACAGATTACTTCAGACATTATCTTGGGCTGTGCTGCAGGAAATCCTGACGGTGAAATTGTTCATTTTAACTTTCAGCTTTGAAAAAACACTGGATTACATAACATGACAGAAGTTTTTATATGGTGATATGAACCAATGTTAAAAGCAATACAGTTAGAATGTCTTACCTACTGTAGTACCAATGCTCCTTTGTCCAATGTAATTATAGAGGAAAAGCTGGAACAAGAGCAATCACAAACCATCAGCACACATCAGCTACCCGTGGAAACCCTTCAACTCACTGCACTTAAACAAATGCTGTCACTCAGACAGAGAAATACATCATTTAATAACCTCCAGACTCCATGCAGCTATTAACAACACTTCAGCTGACTGATCTTATTAGCGTGGGAAGAATTGTGAGCTACTGTGGCAGCTCTTGGAATTGGTGGAGTAATTTCAGCAAAGTTAGTAAAATATAACATGACCAAGCTCTTTGACCTGATAATGTGATACTCACCATGGGGGCAGCAGCAATAAGCATGACGCAGCAGGTCGTCGCCCTCCCACCTGTGTAGTCCGACACGAGCCCTGCCAGGATGCCTCCTGTGGACACAAAGCCGGTTCAGACTGATCAGATCTTCATGGAAGCTTTTGTGAGAGTGACGAAACAAAAGCAGCTTCAGGAGAATCAATCACGAGGACTAACTCCCATCGTGTGATTTTTAACTCGTTTCCCCTTGATATATTTTTCAACACAATCTGTCAAGAGGATATGACTTTTTAATCAGGACAGCTTACCCAAGATTCCTCCCACATCAAATAATGTCGACATATCTCCTGCTTGTTTTGCATCGAAATGTGCTGAGAAAAAAAAAGAAAACATACACACATTAGCTTAGAATTGTGGGGAAAATTTTTTTTGAGTGATACTCTCCTCATCGAATAGAAGAAAACGTGTGTGTAAAATACTGACCAACGTTTGAGATGTAGAGAGGAAGCCAGTACAGGAACGTGTAGCTGACCAGTTTGGCAAACATCAGGCAGAGCGAGAACTCGATCACTCCCTGTGAAAGACACGAGACATCCTGAAAACTGTTGGACAGTAGATACTTCAAATATGCTAAAAATTCAGACGTGTGTTTTACTGAACTGTAAAATCCGACTGATGAACTGCTTTTCATCGATTTTCTGCTCAGGATTTTTATGGGAAGTCTAAAATCACCAGTCCATGATGCAGTGGGGTGCAGCGAAAGTGGTCTCACACCTTATTCTTAAACGTTATAAACAGGCCTACTACTAGAAGCAACTAGCTAGTTAACTGTTCTGCCAACATCCCTGAAATGTGTCTTTTCTGGTGCCATAATTTACAGAACTTGGGCTGTCTACCTGAACTGAATATGAGAAATGAGAACAAGCAAGAGTGGATTCATTTTGTGAAGAGTGAAGCTGAAATGCGGCATCCCGGCATATCTGGCAACACTCCAGCAGAGATAGCGGTGCATAGCGGAGGTTCAAGGACTGCACACATACTGAGAGAGCTGAAGTTTCAGGAGCAACTACGTCTCAGAGCCAAGGTCAGAGAATCACATATTTCCAGCAACAACCGTCTCATGGAATCTTTTATCAGAACAAACTTCTCTCTCTGTCACACACACAAAGTACATCATCTTTCTGCTTCAGGGGAAACCTCGTTTATCAGACTGTTCAGTCAGTATCACGATGAACAAGAACCACAGGACAGCTGTCAGACAGTCAAAGTATGTTGGCACCATTAATGTACCACCAACCACTCCCTGCAAGTCACATCATTTAAGCATCAAATTGGCAAAGACTTTTAACAAATGACCTTCTAGGTCTGTTGTTCTCTGTGAAAATCTCCCCAGTGATAGTATTTAGTCCAAAACTGCCAATGGAGGCCTTTTTTTTCTTCTCATGCATCCCAACCTGAACAAGTCCCACTCAAGATCTCTGATTACTTCCCACATCTTCAGGTGGATTTTAAATATCATGGGTGTGGTCGTGCTCACTGCAGGCTGTTTCCACTAGTTAAAGAAACAAATCAATCACTCAGAGCTGTGTGGGGTTGGATTAAGACTCAAAAAGCCAGTCTGCTGAACAGCTGCTCAGTTGTTTGTTACATTCAGGATAGACAGTGCCTGGAAAATGGTCAAGAAGATTAGGTTGAATGTACAGGCTCCCAAACCAGTAAACTGCCAGAGTTGTTTGACAGTTGTGATAAACTGCCACAAAAACTGCCCCGAGCAACATCAACTGTAGCTTCCATGTTTACTTTATGGTGATTGGTTGTAAAACATCTCTCACACTCACAATAGGACACATGTTTAGGCTTGAATGAGCCACCAGGTATTCTCAGGTATCACCTTCCCAGCACCTACAATGCAGCACTCAGTGGGTCTACATGATGAGATTAACTCGATTAGCTATAGTTGGATTATGCTCCTTATTTGGGAAAGGGCAATTATCCAAGTATGTATAGAGGTGAATAAATCAAATCATTGGCACAAAGCATTTCATACCCCGGTACGATAGGTGGCGCTGTACCCATTTCAACTATCGCTAATAGAGCCACTTATGGTTGACATCTTCACCACCAACAACAACAAACTCATTTGAGAAAGATGGCGAGCGAAGGGCAGGATGAAGCTACATCCTTCTACTTTTCAAACTGCGTGTTGCTTCTTGCATTCTCCATCACGTTGTTTATTTCTTTCCGACAATATCGTCTCCTTCGACTTCCGGGTCACGACCACGGGAAAAAAATCTCTAGCATGCGCAGAACAAAAAGTCCAATTCAGATTATACAAGCACGTTTACTGCGACTATCAACCGAGTTATCTCGGGGTCTTCATCTGACTGCGAGGAACCCGATCCGGTCCAATTTTTAGTCAGACTTAGGTGTATACATGAACTTATTAACTCATTCTTATTGTAATTTAGCCACTTTACAGTGCCATGTAACCCCACTGTCTCTCCTCTTCAGGCAGTTTCACAACCATTCACACCTTGGATCCTGTGACCAAAACTCCCCCTTTCAGGAAGGTAGACAATTCATAGGTGACAATGACTCCAACGACATGCACAATGGTCAGAGGGTGCAGTGAAATATGTGACTGGAACTCTGAAAGCTGATACTCCCCATCAACTAGTTGGCCTTATTCAAGCTCTTATGATTCAAATTGTGCCACTCTTTATAAGACCACAAGATGAAGCCGCAGTAACTTATTTTTATGGCTTACATTTAAAAATCAAATCCCAAATTAAACAAGTCTGACTTTCCTGTGGTTTAGAGCAGTTGTTTTCACTCACAGGTATGCAGAGAGCCCCCGTGAAACTTATGGCCTCGGTGTGTTCCTGTACAATCACTGGAGTTTCAGTGGAAATGGCACCGTTGATGGTCTGGTTACCGTTGGGTGAGTTTTGCAGGAGTGGCTCCGTCTCATCATTCTCCTCATCGCTCTGATACACAAAAACACCAGTGAGTTTCAGATGTCTTGGGTGATTGAGAAAGATGAATATTTTTGTTAAAACTCACATGATGCTGAGGAAGAGTGCAGTTCACATCTTCAGGCTCTGAAAAAGAGGGAGGATGTGTAATCTTACAGAGAGAGCAGGATAGATTTTGACTTTGATTATTAAACTCTAACTCGAGCCCAATGACGTCATTCAAAACTGCTAAAGGACAAACAAAAACTAACTTTCAACCAGGAAGAAGAAGCACAGAATCCCAGTGGAAGCTATGATGACCCCGGGGACGATGAAGGACATTCCCCACTCTGAGGAGACGAAGACCCCCGCGATGAGGGAACCCAAGATGTTTCCCACTGAGGTGTGGGAGTTCCACACACCCATGATTAAGCCACGCCTAACAATCAAAACACAAACAGCTGTGAGCAGTCTTTTCAATCAGTGGCATTGCTTCAGAAACATGGGGCTATGTGCTCCTAAAAAGCTTTTCTTTTTAAAATATCTTTTGTTTTCTGCTAAATTGTGTATATAAGAAAAAAAAACGTAACACTTAATAATTCATAAATTGCTCTCTGTCCAGTAGTCTGTGTGTTAAGTATGAAGCTGGAGTTAGGATATTTGTACAAACAATATCAGGCAGGGGGCATGGTGATCCTGACTCTTATCAGATGATTTCTAAAATTCTTGGAATAAATAAATCTGGCAGATTACTAAATAATAAAAATGGCCTCTTTTTGCTCCTCCAGCTGTTTCCTCACACCTACACTATCTGTACTTAACACACAGGACTGGAATCTCCATAATAACTTATGAACTCAAGCTTAAAAGACAATTGACTGACCCAGAAGACTGAGTTAGGTGTGTTACAATTTCCTCTGATCAGCCCCACCACATGTGAACTTGTCATGATTTCTCATGTAACCTGTTTTCTGATAAGTTAAAGCTCGTTTTCTGCATGTAAACATTAAACTGAATCTATATGTACAGACTAAACACTGAAAGGGTGGGACCGATTCAGACGCGTGACTCCTGTTTGTTTGCTGAGCTTGTAGTTCTACTTCAGAAAGAACCAGTTTGACCAGTTTATTGAGCTCCTACTCAAGACATTTAGATCTATGAAGGGGTGTAACTGAGCTGCTTTCATGGCGTTGTCAGAACGTGACTAAAGTGCCTGTGTGTGATTCAGCTGGTTCCATGCAAGAAAAAAAACATCATCTAATCCTGCACAGTCAGCAGGACTCTGTACTCACTTCCCCTTTCCAAACCAGTTGCCGACACAAGCTACCACGGATGGCCAACCGGTAGTCTGCATGAGCCCGTTCATGACCTGCAGAGTGAAGCAAACGGGCGGAGACGGCAGTCTGTTAACTTTGTGCAACGAAGCATCACAACAATGCTCCGACTCTACAAATTCCACATAAAAAGGAGGAGGACAGAGAGCAGTGAGCAGACACTCATAACATTCCCCACAGTACCCTAAAGCTCATAAGCCCAGACGTGTTTGTGTGGTAGTGTGATGCAGCTGAGAGTCATATGATGAGTGCGCGAGTAAAGACCATGAGATCCCCACATGTTTTCAAGGGATGGAAAGATGTGTACTGGCACACAGTGTTTACAGTCTTCATATTCCAAATGGAGTGAAAGGATTGTTGGGCCATACACTAAATCACGGGGTCTTCTTGCTGAGGTTCTTTACTGTTTAAAATCTGGAGTTTTTTAACACTTTCTATTTCAACCATCATTTTTATATAAAGACTTTCTGTAGAACTTTTGAACAACGATTTGGCGTTTTCTCTGCAAGAAGAAAGGTATTCATAACTTTTTCTGTTAGGGAGCTATATGTTGGTGTTGTTAGCCCGATTCTTTCATTGGAAGCCCAAGAACAAGCTGGAGAAATCTTTTATTAAACAAAGTATTAATTAGTGGTCCGCAGGAAATCCATCAGGCCATATTTATATTCACTTTATCTCACAGAGGTTGTACTCACACTTGTCAGAGTGTAATTGGCCAGTTTTTAGTGGCATGATCAGGCCAACCACTGTCCTCGTTGTGTTCTTTGGATGTGATAAACAATGTGTGTGTGTGTGAGTGCTGTTTTAGGCGTGGATCTAATGTACCAGACCTATCTACTCCAATAGAGATGTTTTGTCTGACCCAGTTGTTTCGTCTTGCTATGTCATTCTAAGGTCTTGGACCATTTAAGGTCATCTGTTGTGCAGTATGAGCAGAGTGTAAAAGTACCAGCTAGGAACATAGGTTATTTAGTAAAATACAGAATATGAATACATAATGTCTAAGAACAAAGCCAATTATAACAGTGTGAAGCTCATTTCTTTCTGAGCCAACCCAGGCATGCAGGCATTTAGTACTAGTCTAAAGGACTCCCAAAAAAACTGTGGAAGTGAAACAAAACTCATCTGACTATGCTTCTGCCTACTGTGAGACACCGAGCGTGGAGCACATTCCTGCAGTGCCGATCAGCAAATGAAACCTCGCTGCTGTGTGCTTGCATGGCTTTGGTCAGCAAGAAACAGCTCACCTGATCTCTGTGCTTCCTTTTTTCTTGTCTAATGGGTTATAAGTGAACAGACGGTTTCTGCCAGCCGAAATGGACGAGAAGTTGTTTGGAGCTATTCAAAGTTCTTTATTCAGCAGAAAGTTTAAAGGTAAAATCTGTTTTCAAATATCAAGAAACCACCACAGAACAAACTGATGAAGCAGCTCATGAAAAGTTATTACAGGAAATAAGTGAACTTCTTTCTAAACACACCTACTTACGCAATTTCCAAGACTGATACGTGTGCGAGTTTGAGGAGTTGTGTGTGTACCTGGACGAAGGCGTAGTAACCTAATGAGTGGATGTTCAAGTAGAAGCCGAGTCCAAACAGAGATGTAAACAATCCACTCATCACCATCCCAAAACTCAGGTAGTACCGCAGAGGAAGGCGCTCGCCAAATATCCCACTGTGAACACAAGCAATTGGTTTGGGGTCAGTATAGCTGAGATTAAAAAACAGAGCAGCTTTGACAATAACAGCACAAACAAACCTGAAAAACATGCCGATGGCATAGGCAACCAGGAAGGAGTTGTCCAACACCCCAAACAGGGTCTTGTAGTTGTCCTGGTCTAATAGAGAGAACACAGATGAAACTGTTACTTTTGTCCACGTCAGTACTTATCATTTGCAGAAGTTTATGGCCATACTGTCAGTATTATTACAGAAAAATCAACCTGAGTTCTATCAGACTTCCAGATCCAGATTGATTTCTTTGACAAAAACAATGACGCCTTTTGAACACGGCTACATGAACACGAATGTGTTATATCGGGTTATAATGGCATTAAATTGCAATTAGGGGTCCTGGCCTATGGAAATGTTTTTCCCTCCTTATCAACTAGTAGGAGTTGTTCATCATCAAAGACACGTGTCCTCACTGGTCACTTAATAATGGCTGAAGCGGCGAATCAGACCAATACTTTAACCCACTGGCTGCTGTTTGTTCTGCTTTGTTCACCATGCTGTCCTCTAGTACAACCAATCAGGTCCTTGCTTTATTAATGTGGAGAAATTGAGTTCTAACAGCAGTTATTTAGCTGTTTGTATGGCTCCTCTAAAAGCAGATCTCATGCCCAATTTAAATATCCATGATATAAAATCCTCAGCCTCAGGAACGGGGGAGCCTGTGTCCCAACAGTAACCCTTTCTTTACCGTCACTTATGATACTGTCATGTTAAAAAGTGACAACAGAATGACATCTAATGATTATCTATATGTAGTGGCTGGTTCATGAAACTCAAATGAAGGCATGATGTTAAAAGGCATTTTGGGAAATGGGTGTAATTATTAGATAAGCAGGGTGATGCCATTCTAATGTTTGATATGAAGCTTAAGAAGCTACGGCCTGAAACGTGTTTATTTCAGCCCACATATATGTAAAACTAACCAAGCTCCACACCCAGTGGGAACTGGACTCACTCTTTGCAGAAGTAGATGGTATGAAACCAGAAATAAACTCACAACTCTGCACCAAATGCCACATTTTTAGTGTTTTATTTTTTAAAACAGTTTTAGCAAACGGGATTGAACTGTTAAACCCTGAGCTTGTGTGTCAAAAACACACATTCATTCTCATCTGTTTGCCACATTTTAAACTGAATTCCACTAAATCTTCTCATTAGTGTGAGTGGCTTCACTCAACAAGTCAACGCCAGCGCGACTCAACAGCTACGTGTTGACATGAAGCAATAAGGTGGTGGCTGAGTTACCAGGAAAAATGGAAGTTTTACAAGATGTTTATTTGTACTGTTTCACATTGATGATCAATAAACAATTCCAGGGAAATATTATCTGTACTGACTGTAAATGGTTGACCTGCTTTCTGTCCTTTATGCTACGCAGGAAATCTGATTTATAAGTAAACCACCACCATGCATATCTTATTTATACACATATGTATGAGATTCACTCAATATTTACTGCTTAGAATGAACGTGCTGTAATCAGAAAACATTGACCCATTTGAAAACGTTTGAGTGTTTTGTCTTTAATCTGTACCTGCATATTCAGACTGGTCGTAGATAACAGCAAGTAAAGGACTTACCAAAGGGAGCCCAGTCACACCAGGTGGCATTATCGGTAATGTTGAGGTCTGTTGGTCGAACGACTGTGGAACAGTTTCTGTGCAGCTCACTCTGAGTTTCACAGAGAAAGACAGAAGATGAAACGACAAAACATAACAGATAAGCTAGAAGCAAGTGAATCCTTTCTATTAGCTCTCACTTCTTTTGATTTTAGGCAACATTATCAAAAGCATGCAAGATAAAGGACACACTCATCAGGGGAAAATATTCACGATGATAGCTGTAACACATTTCACAAAGCCGGGGGAACATCCCAAAGAGATTAGGTGCAGTCTGATTAATTGATATGATCAAGTTGAGCCTTTAACTGCGGCTGGGCTTGAAGAGCAGAGGTTTTGTTGCTTTTATCGTCGTTGTCAACATGTAAATGTATATTTAAACGCTTTATTGTCTCGCTGAGGTGCTCTGGCTGTGCTTGGCTACAACAAAGGTAGCTCTGAGAGGAACCTTTCAGACAGCATTTGATCCTGTAAATGCTGCAGATGCAAAAGGAAAAAAAATCTGCTTCAGTCACCTTAACAATGCTGATAGGCTTCCGTGACAGATGGTAGGCTGTGTAGAAGAGGAACGTGAGGAAGAGAATAAAACCACGATACCTGAAATGAAACAGATTGAAAATGCCACTCAGACGTAAATCTACTTTGTGTTGGACACTATGAAAACTGAAGAAGAAGCGAGGACAGCACATACATAAAATAAAATGAATGTAAAAGAAGCCTTTGCCTGTTCTAAGTTGCGGCAGAAATAAGAACTCTTCATTTGTTTCCTCTGATGTAGACGTGTGTTTAGATGACACAAATGACATTAGCAAAAGTAAAACAAAAAACAGTTTGTCACGACAACACACACTGGGCCTCATCTGAGACTGAGGAACACTCTTCATCTCTGTGCGTCTTTCCAACAGGAACATCGCTTTCCCTTTACGTGGATTGGAAAGTCACATTTTGACCTCTGCGTGTCCGGGAGACGTAACGACACTGAGGGTCGGAACCTAACTGACAGAGAGCGGCACGAAGCTGGTGAAGCTGTCCTTTTAAAGGGTTACTATTATATACCCATTCAAACACATGACCGCGATGATCTGCATTCGACTGCACAGGTGTTCGGACAAACTGCTGTAAGTAGCTCATCATTTATCAGGATGTTTTTCATCACATCGACGAGAAACCTGGCCCTGCACTGCGAGAGGGAGTTTCAGTTAACACAACCCACTTATTACTCCGAGGTTCTGGTAGCGTTCTGCAAAACAAGATTGTGAGAAATCCCAGAACAGGTGTGTAAACGAGTAAGAGTCTGGGTGACCCCTCTAACTGAGGTGCTCCCTTAAAGTCTCTACGTTTCCTCCCTGTGAGGATTCCCACTCCGAGTGGCTGCTTGCCATTTAGGGATAAAGTACTATAACCTAATCCAAATAAAGTCTGCTTTAACTTGAACCTGCTTGTATTCAGCTCGTTTTGACGCTCATCATTTCAGTCACGTTTAAAGTGAAACTGCCAGCTCAGCATTTCAGATCTTTTCTTTTATAAAGGAACTGGATTTTTGGAGAATACATCTGAGGGCATAAACATAGACCAGGAAAACTTAGACTTTTTGAGTGCAAAGATATTTGCTCTATCAGCACACAAAACTATCAACTTTATCATAATGTTTGACGCATATTTTCCCTCAGCTTTTCTGACAGACTTTTAGAAATAATGTTACCATAAAGTAACAAACCAACTCTCTCTCTCTCCACACACACACACAGTGTGCAGCAGCAGTGTGAGGGGTGTTGGAAGCTGAGATATTCTGGAAATAAGGCACCCCCATCTTGGTGAATTCCTTAAAATGCTGGATTGGCGGGCAGAAGGATTGACTCCTTAAAGGTCGAACGTGCATCGATAAAAGAACAAGCTTAACTCCAACAGTCCCGCTAAACAGCCTGACTGTACATATAGTCAACTAAACAGCAATTACACGTTTATAACAGGTGACGAGCTATCGTATAAAAAGGTTAGAATTAAAAACACTATAGGTTGACTAGCCCAGTTGATATAAATGCAAATAATGCGTGTTTATCGAGCTGATTGAGTCAATCATTTACAGAGGGGAGATACACATTGACACACATGTAGGACAGCTGCTCTGGTTGTGGCTGGCTATGGAGAACAATTTAATCAAAAAAATGGACGATAAACAAACTTACCAGCTGTCCCGTGAAAACGACGTGATAAGCCGTATCCCGGGTGCCAGAGGAGACTTCATTTTTAAAGGAAACCGCGTCGAACTTAACACCAAAACACTCAGCACTCAGTCACAGACATGTCTTCGAAGTACAAAAGAGAGGCAGATAAGGCTCTGGTGGTAGCTGAGAAACAGAAGATGTATTACAGGACGGAATAACTGGCCACGACTGCTGAAAGTCAACCAGCCCGGGTGGTGAGGTAAAACGGACCTGTTCCAGCGGTAAATGAAGCCAGAAGTTAAAAGTAGACGCTAGCCGCTAGATGTGAGAAGCAGCTGTTGTCCGGCTTCTTGGTCGGAGATCCAGTCCGTCAACCCCGAGTAGAGCTCCATACTGTGCCGCTAAGTTTATATACACGGGTGAGGAGAGCCAGCCTACCTCCACGACGCTGTGTTAAAACGTACAGCTTAAAAATGCGTCGGTTATGAATAAAGGATTATTATTAACACTCGAGATTTTCTTTTCCATAAGATTTTCCAGTCGGATGCTCCTGGTGGCAGCCTGACGCACAACTCTGACGTAAGGACGTCGCGGTGAGCAGGAAGTTGCCAGGGTCGGGAGTGGTGGGGGGTCTTTTGCGGGGTCATCAGTATTGTTGGAGATTTTCTCGAGGAACATCTCATTTTATATACTTTATATTTGATCATAATCATTAACACACTTGCACAACTGAACTTTTACGGACACAGAGAAACACTAATATTTATCTAACCTCAAAAAGAACATTAATGGAAGTTTTCTTTTCCTCATCCTTAGCTCCTCCTTTGGAAAATTGTAGATAACATGCAGACTACATAAATTATTAATGAAAAAAAAAGTGAAAATACTACTTGACAGGGTGAGGCCAAGAGAACAACACTTAGTTAAGCTTATAATAAGAATTCAATAACATTTAGATACAGCAAGTTTTGTTCCCTTAAATATAACAATGTGTCCAAGTCAATCAGTTGTACTTCGGTTGCATAAGCCTCATGTGTTGCTGAAGTGTATGTCTGGATACATTAGATTTCTCAGAAAAATCAGACTTGTGTATAAAATCTGGGTTTGAACAAGAGCAGTAGATGAACTTTCTGGATTGAAACCAGTGATAGTTGTTATCTATCAGCAGTTTCAAACGTTCACCAGTTTCAGTTCTTGTAGAATTTCCTTTTCGGGGTCAAAGTATTTTGACCTTGTTTTTACAACAACTTCCAGGAAATTCAGTGTTTTTCCTCATCGTTTTGCAAAGCACAATGCAATCTTAGTTCCCCTTCTTCCAACTCTTATTGTTTTTGTTTAATATGGTCTCAAGCATTATGTGTGTTCTTCGGATGGATGTAAATGACAAAAATGTTAAAGCAGATTTTATGTTCACTGTCATTTGTGACTTTGCTCAAAATCCTCCTGGAATTCAAAAGAGCAAAGGTGTGAAGCCCTCAGCAAACATTTAAAACATGTACATTTCTTTCAACAAATGAAGTAAATACACTAAATAACAATAGAGTAGCAAATAAATCAGGAGCGGCAACTAAAACAACACAGATTAAAGTGGCTACGACCACTGAAAGATGTCTTTTGCTGGGGGGCATCAGTGTTTGTCAGATTATATGTAATATGCAAGTCTTTTCAACATCAGCTGGTGTTTAGAGGTCAACAAAAGTTCAAACTCAAACAGATGACATACTACATCTTAATTTATTTCCTTTTTTTTTTAAAAAAAAAAAAACAGGTTCTGATGAGTCTCACAAAACAAACAGCAAAACTATATTTCAGTTTACACAAGTACTGAGGATGAAAAAAAAATAATTAACTCCTGTTAGTATGAAGCATGTCAGTATGAATTTGACCTGAAGGGACACAATAATCAAGCTAAGACATTAAGTGTGCTCTAAACAAGATCTGGGTGGACAGACAGACACAGAACTGATTATCAACCATGACACGTGATCCGGGCTTTAATAACTTGCACTGTTTTTTTTTTTAAATGTTGCAATGTTCCTTTAAACAGACAGCCAGAGGTCAGCTCTATCAGGCGAAGTCCACTGCAGATCATTAGCTTGCTTTACTATAAATCCAAACTCATCATTGTTGAGTGTAGTGCCTGGGCATACACTGAAAGGGAAGGAAAAAGAAGACATTAAACGGTTCCACTAATGCTCGATGTGTAGTGTGTGTGCAGACACTACCTTTGGGATTATTGTGGAAAACACAGTTGTTAGCGCAGGTGTCGGGGTGGGAGTCCCAGAAGGAGGACGCACAGCAGCAGAGAGGAGGCGGCTCCAGCTTCGCCTGACACAGCCGCTCCTTCATCTGAGCTCTGAGAGCGTCGACGAACCTGCAGAGTTACAAAAAGTTATTTTGGGAGTTTGTCTGAAAGCGAGAGAGGATATCCGACCACAAACTCACATGGTACTGAACCAAACCCAGTCAGACAAAAGCTTCAATTGAGCTGAAACAGACTTTTACATCCTGCGTTTTCTACGTTGTCAAAACCGACAGAGGTTTGGTGAGCTCACGACTTTATAGTTATTTATCAAACATCTCCATCAGTAATCACAAACCTCAACAACAGTTTTTGCACGTGCATCAGAACATCTAAACGTTACCTGGCAGCCTTTCTCCCTCTGCCCTCTCTTTTTGTCCTCTGCAGCTGTACATCTCTCTCTTCCTCCTCCAGCGTCAGTCGCTCCAGAATTAGCAGCTCTCGCTCCTCCAGCTTCTGTCGAGCCTCTGCCAGCTGCTGGGCTCTCTCCAGCCGCCTCTCTTCCTCCATACGAAGCCGTTCTTTCTCTGCTTTGATCCTTCAGTGAGAAGGGGAACATTTGAGAGGAGATTGTTGCTGAGACAGAGGCAAGATGATTGACTTTAATTGAACCATGAAACCAATTAGAGGTAGCGATGCGGGAGGAATGGTTGTGGTTTCTTCACCTTGCCGTCCTCTTCAGGTGTTTCCTGTGCTGTTTGTTCTCCTTCACTTGCTCTCGTTCTAAGTTCATGACCAGACGGCGGTGCAGCAGGAACTGAGACTGACGCTGCGGAATCAAACCAACCATCTGTAACATCTAGTCTGATTGAAGTCAAGCAAGTACAGTCATAGGTTTGCATGTTTACCTGTCGTTTCTCTTGGACAGTCAGAGGCCACAGAGCTTGTCGATCTCTGAGGCTGGAGGCTGAATCGTGATCAGGATGTGATCCATCAGGATCCCACAATGCATGGCCTCTCACCTGACACACACATACAGACAGACAGACAGACCACACTTTGACCCACTTTGTATACCGTTTTAGTCTGCTAACAGCACAAATTTATGAAAAATAATTTAACTATGAAGCGCCACAATCAAATGTTCCGGATTAGACCCCAGTTTTGGTCAGTTTATAAACTCAAATGTTCACCGATAATCCTGGTGGTGATAAAACACTCCTGCTGTAATTAGTCCCATTAACTCAGGGCTTAGAAATGGAATCAAAACTGGTGCATCTGAAAGCCAGACATCTTTAGAGGGAAACAAAGGGTTTACAGTCGAGTGCCACAGACAGCAAAGAAAGTGAGAAAACATTGAGTGGTCTAATCTATTTTTTGTGTGTGTGTGTGTGTGTGTGTGTGTGTGTGTGTGTGTGTGTGTGTGTGTGTGTGTGGAACATCTGCAGCATTGTTTATCTCATCCACAGGATGCAGCAGCCGTTTGTGGACAGTAAAGATGAGGACTGCAGACGTTGTTGTGGTTCTGTCTGCAAAGTAGGCAGAATCTATTCATAGTGAAGTTGCAGGAACTTCAACGATAAAACACGTGACTGTGAAAGTATCCACCGCCCTTTCTCTGACACAGATAAATCATTCCTGGTTTATGAATATCAGTGAACTTTTAGTTTAAACCCAACCTTTCCTGGCAGCTGTGACACTGCTAAGTCAATTTCTTGTACACAACAACACAAATATCTGCACTGATATTGTCAGTTAATCTGCATTACGGTTAGAATGTGGACAGAGACAGTCGGGTATAAACTGCACCACAACTTGTAGTGAACAACATGTCAGCAAACGGCAGCGCTACAGATATATTTGTCTTTCGCCTCCCACACACCTATCAAACCATACTGACGGTGCCGTTTCATTACTGTTGTGTAACGAAACATGACCCAGTTTCACATTTCTAACTCCGCTCTATGAAAGCTTTACAGGACATGCAATGTGCCAGCTAACTCTGAACCATTTGAATTTATGAGTGGACAAGGATGAGATATGAAAACGTGTTCGATTTCACTTCCGCACCCTGAACATGGGCTGCATCTGCTGCAGGATCCAGCTCTTAAACTGCTGCTTTTAATAACTGGCATGACATCAGGCCCACTGTAATTCTATGTTCCAGTCATACCACAGCTGAATAATCGCCATGCCTAACCTTTTGTTTGGCATAAACAGACACGGAAACTTCCATTCAGAGACAAGACGTTCCACAACTTTTAATTCCCCAGATTTTCAATCGACTATCACATCACAAAAAGCCAAACTCTAACTTTCCATGAATAAGAGATCTGGTAAAGTGACTGAATATGAAATTTTGAAATATCTACGTCGTTTGTTTGTTTTTTTTAAAGCTGTATTCATTTACATTTAAGCAAATCTGATCATGCCACATCAACTGCAGGGTGCGTTTGCTCTTACTCTGGACTACAGAGGACAAAGTCTCATTCATCTGAGGGCCTTTTTATGATTTCTAAGTGGATTCATGGACAGCAACATTAACATTGCTGAGCATTTTAGGTTATACAAAGACTCCAATAGAGATACTGTCTCTATTAAATCTGTCTAAAACAGCAAGATAACTAACTGGAGCGCGGTGGTATTGGTAAGAGTATTGTTTGCATATCATAGATTCTAAATGAGTTTATAAAAGAAAGAACCTGATATCTGAAAGCAATCATCATGGCTTGCAGTTTGAACAATAGCTGGGTATTCAGTCACCTTCTGCTGAACAAGGGGACATTCATGTTGACTGCTGAGAAGAGGAACATCTCCCTTTTCCTCTTCTTCCTCTCCCAGAGCATCCTTCTCTGCTCTCAGCACATGAGTTTTAGCTTTCTGTTGGGAGGAGAGAGAAATGTCTATAAATCATAACTTCAACATGCACAATGACAAAAAACAACACAGTTACAGGAAGTGTCTTTAAAAAGAGGAACACAATGTCAGATACAGACACTCACGTGTCTGGTTGTTGGAGAAATTTTCCATCTTCCTCCAGGAAGGTCTGACGTTGATTCCTCCTGCTGAATCAGCCGACAGGCGGCCAGTCTGAGTCTGACCTGCCTCGTTCCTTCATTCGACTGGAAAATGGTGGAAATAAGTAATATTCCACATTAATCACTGTCACATTTTATACAAGTCACACAAGGAAACAATGCAGTCATTCTGAATGGTTCCCAATACGTGATAAAAATAAAGGGACCAGTCAGTGGCTCCTTTTCTCTGCACACGGATGAGATCGAATATGTTTACATGTTTAAAAGTACAATATGATCCTCAGCAGAACGAATGAGATCGCAACAAAGCCGAACTATTATGCCAATATCAATACCTACACTTAAAATATAGTAAGTTAATAACAAACAAACACATAAAACAGTTCTAAAGAGGATTATTTTGAACAAGTCGTGTCTTGTGAGTGATATTTTACAGCCGAAAGGTAAACTCAACAGTGCTCTCTGGTGGATAATACATTATTACACACATATTTCACAATTAACATGTCATACCATCGCAGGCATCTGCAGGTATACAGGCCTCCAAGGCTATGGGAAAGAAATTTGCCCCCATTCAGGTATAAGAGTATCAGTGAAACTGGGCCATGATTCAGGGTATTAAGAACTGTCTTTCAGTTGGGGCGGGCCTGTTCTTCCACACCAAAGCAGAGAGAACATTTCTTTATCAGCCTAGCTTTGTGCACTGAATAAATGTCCTTGCTCTCACATTCAACACTTCACACTCGTGTTTTTCTTTTTAGATGTATTTTTGTGAATTAGAAAGCAACCTATGCTTTGAAAGCCTTCACGGCGAGAGCTGGGTCAATGGCTATGAAACAGCTGCCTCCTAGATTCAAGATAGTGTGTCAGGTAAGCAGCGAGAACAGGAGCAGCTCATCCTTTTCTTTAACGTTCACTGGGCTGTGCAACGTGAACATCTCAGGGAAAACATAAGACCTAAATGGTCACGCAAATATCCAAGTTCCGGCTCCTCAGTCGGTGCTCACCACACACTCAACTGACTGGATTTGCTTTCCTGGGTTGTCGCTTCCCTTTCCAGGGTGACATTTAAGTTGAATGGTTGTCATTTTGATTTGGTGTGTGTCGCAAATGCACTTGTGCAAATAATCAGAATGAGACTGTTCACAGTGCCGTAGAACTGCTGGGAATAGTGCGTCTCTGCACAAGATGAACACTTAAAAAAGAAAGAAAGAAAGAAACTTTTTAGCTTTTTATAGATGCTTCCTCACCAACACACACACACACACACACACACACACACACACACACACACACACACACACACACACACACACACACACACACACACACACACACACACACACACACACACACACACACACACACACACACACACACACACACACACACACACACACACACACACACACACACACACACACACACACACACACACACACACACACACACACACACACACACACACACACACACACACACACACACACACACACACACACACACACACACACACACACACACACACACACACACACACACACACACACACCTCCAGAGAGTGCTTCTCACCAACAGGTGAATGGTGGGTTCTGACCTGAAAACGTGGGCTTCTCCTGTCAGGTGTCACCTGGACAAAAACACACAGTTACACAAGCCAGAGGGCTGGACCATACTCATTTTCCACTCTGCTGAATGCGGCTGGGAGGACTTCGCTCTCAAATATTCGGAATGGCTGCTTTTGTCACTTGTTTTCAGCCATTACATAGAGGGTACCTTTAACGACTGCACTAATAAATTAGCAGTTTAAAACATTTTTGACTGAAAAAAAAAAAGTAATTTTTTATACATTATCCATTAATCCAAAAATAAATTAAAGACTATTTCAAAATGTATAGATATAGTACAGAGATCAGTAAGTAGCCACAACTGTGGGTGGTAATCACATATGAAAAGATCAGATTTATAACTAGAATGCAACTGACAGCCAAAACACTTTACCCCAGGACGAGTATGAGGCTGCGGCCTCTTTTTGTAGACCTGAGCTCGCTGAGCCACACGGTGGCGCACTTCTTCTTGAAAACGTTTGAGGCTCTCTTCATTCTGCCTTATCTTCTCTGCCTGCAGCTCCTCAGTTTGTAAAGCGAGAGTCTAATGAAAGACGTGCAGAGAGGGTCAGAGAAAACAAAACAATGACCTTTAAGTGCAGTGAGTTTGCTGCACTGGTCCCAGCAAACCTGCACTTCCACAGGTGAACTATGACTCAAGACAAACACAGCAACACTTTTTAGCCACTTCACAGGCTGATGCTTGAGAGGGTGCACTAGAAATCTCAAAATTCAGATCCATGTTTTAATTCAGAGCTGCAAAGGGAGACCTAAATTCAGCATTTTCACTGTCTCGAGCCTTTTTGATTCTACTCCAAGTTCTTAAGACATGCTTTTCCACTGATGACGAGTTAGGGGAAATTAATGGGATAATTTCCTGATTAAATTTTACAGTTCTTCTAAAACAAAACACATCCAACAGGGAGTTCAACTTCCATATAGTCTGACTGACAAAAACAAATAGTGTCAGTATTACAATGCATTTCCACCAGAGGGGACTGACCAATCTAATTTTACACATCAAAATTTCCCATTAAGTACATATCTCTGTCACAGTTCTATAAATAAGGGACTATGGACCAATGCTGTGTACAAATAAAATCTAGAAAATGTTAGATTAATGTTATATTTCGCAGAACAAAGAAAATACAGAGTCTAATCACATCTACCCTTCTGTTAGCAGACCTCACAGTAGTAAAGCGAGCAGCATTTGCTCTGCTACAAAATGATACTGGACATAATCTGTTGGTGTACATAAAGACATCAATTTAAAACTAGAGGAAAAAAACTACAATATAAGGAATTAATCAATCAACTGCAACAAAAGCAGCCAGAGACTAAAAGCACCCAACATCATGAAGGAACTATATAATCCTGCCTAATTGTCTTGTGGGAAAAAAAAGTCATGTTTAGTCTTTCTGCTCAACGACTCAACAACTTTAGTTTTTCAAAATTCACAAATACCTATTAGTCAAGCACGTCTGTGGATTACCTCTAGGAACACAAAACCAATTTATATCTGAGGCACAATAGTTGGGATCATATAAAACATTAAAACATTCCCTATTTGGTGGAAACATAAATGCTTTGAAGGCATTTCTGTAGCTTGTCCTACAGTTAATTTGGGGTAAATTAATGTGTAGTAACGTATATGCATTAGGCTAACAAAGTGTGGGAGTAGTGTCACTTCAATGAAATAGCAAGAAATTCCAATGTTTGCAAAACGCCACGGTGTACACGGAAGTTGAAATGACTTTCTACAGCCGATAGGCAGCAACGGTCTCCCAACAGTCAGGGCTAATTCAGTGTATTAGCATTAAATGCCAAACTCACAAACGGGTGATCCAGGAAGTCCTGTCCGTCCTCCACCCAGGCTCCAACGGCCACCACCGCCTGATTCCTCTGAGCCAGCACTTTGTTAGCTCTGGAGGCTTGGTACTTCTTGCTCTGGCTTACTGAAGGTTTGGTCCTGGGGTTTGCCGAAGCTCTCACCCGGCCAGCACTCATTGATAGCGTCGTTATCAACCGGGCTAACAGAAAGAGCTGCTAACACACAGCTAAGCTTTCTTGACAAGATCCTGGTAAATTTAAAAAAATAAAGTTGCGCAGCAGTTAAGCCGACTTGCAACTATTTACAACCGATTATCTGCGAAAATAAATCAACAGAAAAGTATCTGGTATATATATCTACTAACAGTAAACAGCAACAGGTTTGTTTGAGTTTCGCTCACTTCACCTTCTTTGAGCGTTTTGGGCGTTTGTCACAACTCATTACTGCCCCCATCCGGAGAGGAGGAGACAATGAAAATTGTGCCTACACAGTAGCAAAAGAGGAGAAAACAACATGTCCAGCCATTCTTGCTTAACAAAAAAAGACCATATGTTGGTACTTCATTAAAATAGATACCTGAACTCACATATGCACATTTGAAGGATTCTACTGTATACAAATAACAAATGTATATCTGGTGTTAAAAACAGCAGGTTGTGTTCTGCTTCAGTGGGCAGTTTAATGAGCAAAGATGCTAGCAATGAATCACTATACATTACAGATCCCTGCAGAGGACTTCTGGTAGTTTTGATCTGTAAATACCTTTTGATTTTTTGGTTTAAAATGTAACTAGTGAAGACTCAAAATATAGCAGTGTAAGCCACAGAGGAAACAAGTCAATTCAGAGAAGCAAACGCTGATTACTCACGGGTAATTAGTCTGAACCACAGGGTGCATTTTAATTAGTATATGGTTTGGACAATATCAGCACGATCAGACATTTAAATAGGATTGAACAAAGTCCTGGGACTTGGGCTGGGAAACTAGTGCAAGGACGAGTCTTCCAGCCTGTTCTGCACAGATTTGATCTCGGGCCAAAGTTAAAAATTGCATCAGTAGGTGGCACTACATGAAAAGTAATGAGATGCTCACACTTCTCAAATGTCAATACCGAATTCGATAGCAATGCAACAAGGATTTAAGAATCTTCTGTGGACCAACTCATGAAATGCAATAATACACTTTTATTCTGGAATGAGGGCCAGAATCTGTCTCTCTGAGAGCAATGTTTAAAAAAAAAAAAAAATTACATCAGCATAGATGAGAATGTTTGTAGTCTCATCTATGATGCGTTTAAACCCTTCACATGCATGTAAAAAAGGCGTATGCTGATCACAGAAACTAATTCCACCTGATATTTAATCCCATCCACATTGATATACTTAAAGAAAGTCTTTCTTTGTTTCACATTTTTATTTTAGAAAATGACAATATTTGACTACATGAAAATGAATGCATTGTGCAGTATGCAACGTGGAAACCTTCAGATATAAAGATTACTCTGTATTTCGGTGGTTCGGACAAACTTGCGGAGGACATTTGTGCTCGGAGACATGTCCAGCTGAGGAGACAAAAAAAAAAACAAGCAAACGCTTCAGTTATGTTTTAATAGTGATAAAAACAGGCCGATGGTGCATTTTTTATTGTTTGATGACATTTCAATTCTCTGAAAACTCTGCTGTGCTTCTGTTAGATTGAGCTCTAATATTTTCCAGGGCACATTCAAGGTTTCAAACACACAAATCAGTAGATCATCTTGATCTTAAAGTGTTTCTTTGTGTTTGAAACACGTTTAAGTTTGCTGGGAGAAAACACAGGCGAACTCTCAGACATTTAATTATCACTCACTGAAAACTTACTTCTGTCTCTGATTCATCGTTGTCACGAATCACAAAGCACCAATCTTTCCTCGTTAACTGATAAAACATGAACAACGCATAAGCAAATATCTGATAATAATTTAAAGGAGCGAGCCTGAGACTTTGAGTTGTTACTTCAACTTTCATCAGATGCAAACTAAAGAAAACTGCTGCTTAAATGACCTCACATTTAAATTCTGGGTTTATTGTGAATTAGTTTGGCAGCAGTTCGCCATGGTGACAGCTGATGACGCTCTGTATAAACTACAAACCATAGCAACTCATGCTTCTGACACCAGCATCTCCTCAAACTGTAAAACTAAAGCGTCTTAGTTGTCAGAACTTCAAGTCACATCACTGACTGGAGTTCAGCCAGAACTCATATACTGGAAATCTGTGCATTTTCTACCTTTGTGACCTTTTCAAAAGCTCCTCAGATAAAAAAAAGAAAAGCTGCTCACCTGTATGGATTTGCCAAGCTTGGATAAAGCAGGCTTATAGGTCGCCATGGTGACAGAGTCAGGGCCAATGACATCACTGTAACACTGGTAAACAACAGCAGCGATGCGGTGGACCTGGCAGTGGTTCAGTACTGATGAAACAGAGCAAAGAACAAAGAGAGGTTATCTGATGATTACACAAAGACAGTTTGACTGGAGGTGTGTAAGCTGCCAGCGATGAGGACACGAGTTCTTCTTCCTGATGATACATCTGTTTGTTTGGACTGAGTGTCTTTAAGTGTACATGCACAAGAAGACCGCATCAGGATGTAGGACTGTGCACTCACAGAGAGTGGAGCGGAGCTTAATGGCACTACATTTCAGGCATTTGTCCAAAGTGAATATTGTCTCCACATACACACACCAGGAAAAATGTGGGGTTCTCTGTCCTCAAGTGTCTGCGATCAAGTGTCCTTGAGCCAAGAATCAAACCTGTCAGGAGCTCTCTTTACATTCTACATCATATTCTAATAAATGATTAGTGGGTGGTTTGTGTTCACATTGTAGAGGAAGGGCTTTGGAGGGAGCTCTGAGGGGGGTACTCGCTTGGGAAATACATTGCCAACAGCAGCTTTAAATTCCGTATCATGTAGTAGAACCTTCTGTAATAGAAACAACTTCCATAGGACACTGAAGTCTTATGGAGGCTGTTAAAATGTCACATTCTCAACTGGAACATTTATGTTTAAAATAGTCGTTAGCTGAGAGATTCACTTAATTTTCATTCAAAGAACCTGGAAAGACCTGAAACAAGAAGCACTGGCATGATTTTATCATATGTGCCAAATATGATTTATCACTGACCCCAAAATGTCTCCTTAAAAGCCTTGAAGAAAGACCAACCAGGGACTAATTAAATATGGGTTAAATTAGAGTAACTTCAAGTATCTGCAAGACAAAAGCTGCAGAGTCTCTTATCAACTGGCATGCATCTGCTAAACATGAGCAGCAGTCTGACAGATGAGGAAAAGGTGAGCTGTGCAGCTTTTATCCAGCGTGTACTGTAGTTTTGGGTTTGCATGTGTAAAACGTGTACCTGCAGCTGAAAGCCCAGTAACGATGTTGGGCTGCTCCAGTGACTGGCAGACAGGCTGATCGCTAAAAGCAGTGGTGTGGAGAGACCGCAGGAAGGGAGCAGAGCTGCTGCACAGGTAGTCTGCTGTCTTGTAATCAGCCACAGAGCTATCTGACAGCACAGTCACACTCAGCTGTCTGTGCTGCAGACAGTCAAACACCTGCCAGGGACAAAGAACAAACAAATGCTGGATAGTAATGGACCAATAAGTGCCAAGACAACATTCGTCACACCAGTACCACAAGCACAACACCAAACTCTAACCGTGAACCTGCATGTGGCACCAGGCAGCGCTGACATTTGTGAGACCAATGTTTCAAATGTGAGGGACAGAAAACCTTAGTCTGTTATAACCTGTCACGATACTTTTCTGCCTATTTGAAGTTTAAGAGTCTTTAGAGTAGATTCTGATCCTCAAACCCACTTATGTGGCACCAACAATTATTCCACATGCACATCCTCTAAGATCCCCTTTTTCCTGGTTGGTCTGAAAAAAGTTTAAAAAAAACCTGTGAAACAAAGTCCTTTCCTCATCATGTCTGAATGCTTTATGCTGCTACATAACTGCCCGTTTAGATGTTGGCACGTGCATTGTACTCAGTGTGTGTTACAATCATGCTTTGTGCTCCTTCTTTAACACACTGCGAGCTGACAGATTCTAATTAAGTCCTCCTGCTGCCACATCGTTGGGCTTCATGAGTGAAAGAGAACAGAAAAAAAAAAAAAAACAAGCTGCATGGCTGTAAATCTGCAATCTGTTTGCAGGATGAGGAGAGCAAGCTGCCCCGGACATCTCCAACCACAACATCACACTGCCATCGTGCTGATGGAGCGGTAGAAAAGGTACCTTTTGTGTCCACTGAAATAGCTGGTCTTCGGCGATGTGACAAGTCACCTGGCATATCAACACCTTTGGGAAAACACAAACATTTTATGCAACATTTAGAGACGACATATTCAAACATGTAAGAGTGTCATGTAAGAGGAGTTGTTGATGGACTGATGGATGACAAACGAAAGGAAGAAACAACATATGGAGCTCTATCTACAAGGCAGTTTGAAGCGTTTGGTATTTTGACATAGAAAGCAGCAAAACAAACAGTGAGGAAGAGAGGCAGACAGGTGGGAGTTTCACAAAGGTGTTGGATTTCAGTCAAAAATGTGTCTGGATGCTGTGAAAGTCGTTCAGCTTTAATGAGTCAACCGACCAAGGTAAACTAAACACTTAACAAATAAGAAAAAAAAAAAAAACTAAAATACACTTTCCAACCAGTGAGTCATTTTTTCCGCACTGTGCAGTTCACCGTTTCCTCTACTAGAGTTTACAGTAGAGGTTTAATAGCAGTTTAATACACAGTTTAATAGCTTTGGCTTCATTCAAACATTTTCTTTCCATCAACAGTTTAAAGTGACCGTCCCTCACAGCCCGGTGCTCCACAACCGGACCTTCGACATCTTAGTTTTAGGCCGTCTGAATAAACTCAAACCTTCATTTGTGCAACAGAGAAAACTGTTCATCTTGATAGTCGCAGTATCCTGTGTTCACAGCTGCTCCTGCGGTCCTTCGGCTCTACGTTAAATCCCCACAGCCATCAAAAGAAACATGGATGTGTGATAAATCTGAAGCTTCCACAGCGGCGCAGTGCTTTCACACTCAGTTGTTCACTGCATTTATCTTGATTAAATCATGTGCAAATGACACCAGGCTAATAGAATGTAACCACATACACCTCAACAAACGATCAACCGGTCGGCTGTAACTCTGTTTTCTGACAGTTAATGCAACAGTCACCAGATTACCAGGAGTCATTTTTCCTGTGTAATGGCTTCCTGTCCAACTTTTGAAACTGAATTAAAGTTTGATTCTTTATCCTTGAAACGCACTGCAGTAATAATTCCTCTGAATCAAATTAATTATGATAACATCATCTTATAATATGTCATCTGTTTGCAGCTCGACGATGAAGTGGGCACAGCTAATCTAACATGCTTTTAAGAGAAATGTGTAAACATCTCAAACAGCACTTGAAAGAAATTACACAGAGAATGCGGAGCGAACTCATTAAGCTGAATGATCATTGAGCTCTCAACAGTCGTGCGCTTTCCGAGGTGTTAATCAGAAACTGACATATTTTGAAGTGTTGTTTTTCTCAGTGTGCGACTCACTGATGGGTGGTCCTTGTGTCTGTGGAAAACACACGCCGACTCCTCGCTGCTTTGCCCAGTTCCAGCTCGACTCCTCTCGTTCCACACCAGCGCTCGTCCAACTGCGTCCCACTTCGCAGGGGTGAGAACGTACACTGACAGGAAGCCTGTGAAGAAACATCCTCTTAGTATTCAACAACAGCTCGCTTGAGACCAGAGCCTTATTCGCCTCAGTTTGTTTATTTGTTGTGGTGATGAATTCTGCCTCCATTTTTTCCAATAATGACTGTTTTCTATGTCCAGCAGCAGATCATCCTGCAGGTGATGTGGGACAGAGACTCAGTTCACAGCTGAAACAATGACTGAATGATTAGAATAATATTAAGGTCTTCTTTGTGATTAACTGAGAACGTTCGTGTTCTATATCATAGGTCAGGAAGAAAAACTGCAACATGAAGATCATCATCTTGTGCTCAACATACTTTGATGGACATTAAATGCTCTTTTTTTGAGATCTAAATAAAAAATTATGCAAATGTACACTCACTTCTTAATTGTAACCAGCAGTAATTACAAACTGTCTGCACTGTACTTTCTACACAGCTGAGCATCTTTAAACGTGCAAGAACCAATATTCTGGACGACGGATTTCAATTTGTTTATGGGTGTGCAGTTAGACGGACCCATCTGCAGCGTGCATGGCGGCTGGCTGTCACTTACTGGAAGCGTTGTGTCCCACAGCGAGGACGAAGTCTGAACACTGCAGCTTGTTTCCAGACCTCAGTGACTCTGAGACTTCAGGACTCCACTGCAGCTGAACCTCCCTGATGAATAGTAAAGTTAATCAGGTAAACAGGATGGTTTTAAAAGGTTTTTTTAATTGTAGTTGTTTCACCTCTAATGCAGGTGCATGCTCTTCTGTAGACAGACAGAAAAACAGCTGAGCTGTAGTATAATGTGACAAGAAAACACCCCTAACACACAAGACTTTTGTCTTATCTTATATCCTTAATTATGAAGTTTTCATTATGCTTTATATTCAACATGGTCTTTGTGCACTCTTTTGGACCACCTTAACCAATACCTAATGGTTTGTGTTATTCACAGAGGTGGTTCCGTCAGCCCCCACTTACAACAGAAATGGGATGGAGGAGAAAAAAAACCCCCAGAAACACTTCAGTCATTTAACACAATGCAACAGCACCACAGAGTGCTGCCTCCAATAAGACCACATCTCTCTGAAAGCAGTTTCAACAAAAAAAAAACATGTCTTTGTATGGATCTGCATTAGCTTTAGCCACACACGCCATCAACAAACCCCTGACGGTGTATCCGTTTAGCAGAGGTTAGAATTATTTACCAGTACAGCCCACAACAGAAAGAAAATAAGTACAGATTTTGAGATCGCATCTCAAACTTGTACTTTGAGCTTTTCTTAGACTTAGACTCCTTTGTTTTACTCCACAACATTTAGCTGGGGTTGCTCTCAGGTCAGAAAGTGAGTTGTCAACCCATTAAGATGCTGGCTGGAACATAAATGAGAATATTTCTGTTGGCCTTTTACGCTTTGAAAACCGTTTATTAAAGAGCCTAAAGTAGTATTTTGCTATTTTGATTTTGCACATGTTGATGGCGCAGTCACGATAATTATTCGATATATTGTCCAGCCCTGGTTAGCTGACAAACGAAACACAAATAGTTACAGACTCGTAAACAAGCAACTTCCAAAAACTCTAACATGAAACATGGAAAAAAAACACTTCACCAAAAACTGATCCCACCAGTACAACAATGTGGATTAAATATTACCAAGAATGTCCACATTTTACTGTTCAACTTCCTCCACTTTTAATAGTAAACAGCGTATTTTGATACCAGGTATTTTCTGTAGACTTGAACACGAGCACACAACAAATACTGTTACTCTTGCTAACAAACGTGTCTGAAAGGTTTTAGATGGTGCTTAAATGCTGGAGGGGCGTTGAAGTGAATTTTCATGTGTCATGTTAGCTAAGTTAGCCGTGGCCGCAGGAAGATGTCTGTCAAAGTGTTGTGTATGATATACATAGTTTCAGAATACGGGGATGAGTCCCGCATATATATTTATTTCCAAGATAATATTTCTTCGGAGTTGAGTCATTTAATAAAGAGGATTCAACAAGTCTATGACCTCTTCCTTAAAACTTCCTGTCTTCTTCATGCTACATTGCTAACGACACTTGCCTCTTTTCCTCAAGTTCTCTGCGGATTTGTTCATCTTCTTCGTCTTCTTCAAGCTCCTCGCCGTCGTCTTCATCTACAGCCCGAGAATACACTGACAACACTTCACCGAAAAACGTCGCCATGATATCAGAGCTTCAGACCAAAGTGAAAGTTTAGCTAGGGATGTCCACCTGCAGACACAACGTGCACCCGCCACTTCCGCCGGTAGTGGCAACGCTTCACAATAAAAGCCTCAGCAGAACTCCTTTGCTCTTCGGACTAAAAGCGTCAAAATAAAAGGTATCTAAATGTCGAACATGGTCAATGGTCTGTGAGATCAAACTTGTCAGGGCCGACATGCTAAACCAACTAAGCAGTTTACTTGCAAAATATATCTATATATTGACAAATGGGAAGGTTTTTTATATATAGAGACTCTGGTTCGGTTCTAGAATGGCACTGCACTTGTGACAGACCTTTTTCCTGTGAAAATAAATTTTTGAAAACATTTTCTTTGCTGGTTTGGATGCTGTGCTGCTGGCATGATGTTATGGATGCAGAGCAGGAATAAATCTTGGAGCACTGACAAGGATGCAGTGGGAATTTCAGGAATGTAATTTGTTTCACTGAGACATGCCTGCAGGAACAACTCTTGTGTGTCAGTGAGAATGAGTATCTTGTAATGGAAAATTAATTCTTATATGCATTGTATTGAGTGTTACTGTGTATAGCCTGCAGATGACCTCGCAGCAAGATACCAACATATCCTGTTTTTCTCATTCCTCCCGAGAACATCATGTGCTCGTTATATGATAAAGCTGATCTTTAAGGAGGATATAAATTAAGCTGGTACTCGCAGCTGTGTCTGTGTACCTTGACTGTAGCTAGGGAGGAAAGGTAGACTAGTTAAGAATTCTCAACTATGCCCAAGGAGTGATGACGCGACAATATTCATTATAACTGAATTGTTTTTTGTCTCAGTGGTCAGAGCAGCTCTGTACTTTCTACTGTGCCGTTCTTTCTTGCAAGATATTATTAAAAGCCTCTTATCTCCTCAGAAAAGAACTGACTCTGTGCCTTACTAAAATTTCCACCTCAATCTCTGCACCCAAGATGTTGAACTAATAGCTTTGAGTTCCTGTCCATGTTGTCCACTGAGACTTCTCCTCTGAGTGACATCATCAGCTAAGTTGTTGCCAAGCTACAAAACAAACACCCCAACCCATTCATAATGATCTCTCTGCCACACTTAAACTTTGTAAATATTTGCTGCCTGATTTTAACATCTTATTTCATTTTGTTATCTGTCTATAACAGTAGTATATCTTTTATAATAATCTATACTGCTGCAGTTTAATTTCCCTTCACAGATAAATAAAGTATAATTGCTTTGAATTTTTCTGAATTAAGACAAAGCTCAGGTAAATAGAGTAAAACGTCTAACTGATAAATGAGACAGTGTTGATTTGTTTTGTTGCAGTCATTATTTGCCCGTGTACCAGGGTTTCTCCTGTTGGCACATTTACATCCAAATTTTTGCAGCAGGGGATTTTGAATCTCTCGATTTAGCACTCCATGTATCACAAAATGCCATTAACAAACAGAGTAAAAAGCCATTGCAGCCATGTTTTAGGAATTGAATATGACATGAGTCAGGCTATAAAGAATATATGAACAAATTCTTCTGCCTTTATAAACCTTTATAATGTTTGTAGGAATCAAACTGTACATTTGTGGCTTTGATGAAGTCACCGTTCATTATTTTAAACACATCTTATTTTACTGGAAAATGCATCTAAAAAGAGATATCACAAAAACCTTCCCCAGTTGATTATGCTTGGATTATATGTTCTATTACCAGTATTTCTACATTTCATACATTTTATTTAAGTTTATTCTCCTGCTGTATCTCATTTTGAAGGTTTCACTTTTTTTTAAAGTCTGTCCAAAAACAATTTTCTGTGATGTTTCTGCTTATCTTTAAACTGCATATCAGCAGATCAACAAAGAAACACCGGGAAGATACTGAGGAAATATCATACCATAGGTGCAGCTTACAAAGACACACAATCAATTTGACCTAGACTGCAGACGCTTCATATTACCTTCTGCAGAACTTTATTCCCCAAAGAGAACTGAAATCATCTCATCACTTACAGTGGGAGAAATTATTACCGCAATCAATAGCTATTTCAGTGTATATGTGGATTTGCGACTATTGCTTTAAGATTGACTTGAAATATGTGAACCCATCTACCAAACCTAATTTTACTGACTCATGCACAGAAGTACCTTACATTTCTTGCCTACAGAGAAGTGCACCACCATCACTCCTGGAAATCCTTGTGGGAAAGTTGAATAAAGCCGAGGGCATGAGAGTCCATCATATTCACATTTTAGCTGTTCACTTAAATCAGTGGATGATTTAAGGCTGTGTCTATCCAGTACATTTGGATAGATGTGGCTATACAAAGCAAACTGTCTCAAATATGACAAGCTGTTAGAGAAAGGATGGCTGATGTTGCATTCTTGGCCCTTTTTGCCGACTAAATGTAAACTTGACGCACTACACGACTCCACTAGCTTCTTTTATGTTGATGTATAACTAACATGAGGGGAATAGAGCATGAAAGCAAACATATGCTGGCAGATCATCTTCAGAATGGCATAAGCCAAGTCATGTTAGTGCAAATTAGTCTCAGGTTGACTGCAGAGCATCCATCCCATCTATTGTGTTTTATTATTAATTTTCCTCTAAGCGGTGCCCCGGGAGAAGAGGAGGAAAACAAAAATGTGATGATATCAGCATGGCCATAAAGATTTGTCACCAGAAAATGTCCAGTCTCTGAAAGACAAATTGGAAAGCAGGACGAAGCTCGGAGTAGAATAGAGTAAGCTCTATTACCATTGTGGTGCAATGATGTATCAGGAAGCCATAAAGAAACAGCAGAAAGGCTTCCTGTCACAAAATGGAGCAAAATGCTAGGAGGGAGCTTCAGGCTGCTGTTAATGGAATTGATAGTAGAGAGAAAGGGTGGGAGGGATGTTCTGCAGCTTAACAAACAGTAAAACCTCCTGGGCTCAAAACTAAAAAGGAAGAACTTCAAAACAGGACAAACAGGGATGTCAAAATTTTAAAGCAGGGAATCAGGACAGACTGTCCAAGAATAAAAACATCCACAGAGAGTCTGCCTGTCTTTGTCCCAGCAGCTACTAGGACAAGGACGCTGATGATCCTTTGTTCCATTGTTTATCCAAAAGTCAGGTCAAGAGCATCGGATCCCTCCCACTGACCAGACCTCAGTGGTTGGCAGGAACGTGTTAAGGTATTCAAGGAGCAGGGTCTCCTCACACATCATTTCTGTCAATTAATTAAGGTACACAAGTACATTTTCAAATTGTTACAAATTTATGAAAACCATATCAGCAACACAAAGAGGATGTACCAGAAAAACAGAATGAGTTCAAGTTTTTCCAAAGCAGTTACGACTCGACCTCCTTTCTCCTTTAAGAAAGCAGACTGAAAATAGATGACACGCACACCAGAGGCTCCTGTTCTCACTGAGGCAGAACAGACACACACAAGTACTTTAGTACTTTAGTACTTGTTATTTTTAAGAAACAATAGGTTTTCTCTCCCTTCATCACTGCCTCTAAACTGTAGAGCAACAAGAAGAAATCTTATTCACAAAAGAATTTGACCCTGCTGATGGAAAAGGAACATTAAAAACAGGCTCCGTTGCTTTACATTTTCTGCTCCAGAGGGTTAAATAGTTACTGAGCGAATATAATCAATCGTGATTCAGTATAGAACGATACACTAATCAACCATAACATTGTGTCCACCTGTCTAATTCATGGTGTGGGCAAAGAACATGTCAGGGTGTCCTGGAGTGCCTGGTATCAATAGATAACAATAGATCCTGGCACATTGGGCATTGTGGGCGAGTTTCCCACATACCATCAGATTCCATGAGTTTGGAGGCTGGGGGATCACAGCAGATTCATTGTGGTGTTCTTTAAATGGTTTTTGCTGTGCCCACTTCAGTCCTTCTAGAGGAGGCTCCCGCTGCAAGGGAGTGCTGCTGCAATGTGGGGGAGAATAGATTGAGCTACAAAAATATTTACCGTAGGTAGGTGGCAAATGTCAAAGTATTTTTTACCAGAATTTATCTGTCGACGCACATATAAAACAGGTTTCTAGGACTGCCTTATTTCACCTTCGTAATATTGCCAAAATCAGGAACATCCTGTCTCAGGGTGAGGCAGAGAAACTGCTCCATGCATTTGTTACTTCAGGATTGGACTACTGTAATTCTTTATTATTGGGGTTGTCCCACAAATTCTCTGAAATGTCTCCAGCTGATCCAAAATGCTGCAGCCAGAGTTCTGATTAGAACTAACAGGAGAGATCATGTTACTCCAGTTTTAGTTTCTTTTCATTGGCTCCCTGTTAAATTCAGAATAGAATTAAAATTTTCTTCTCCTAACATATAAAGCTCTTAATGACCGAACTCCATCATACTCTAAAAATGTCATAGTGCAATATGTTCCAAAAAGAGCACTCTTCTATCAGACTACAGGTCTACTTGTTTTTCCCAGAGTTTCTAAAAGTAGAATGGGAGGCAGAGCCTGCAGCTATCAGGGTCTTGTGGAACCAGCTGCCAGTATATTTCTGGGAAGCAGACACCCTCTCTACCTTTAAGATAAGGCTTAAAACATTTCTTTTTGATAAAGCTTAGTTAGGGATGGCTCAGGTGATCTGCTTGAGGCCTAGACTGCTGGGGGGCCTCCTATGTCACACCGTTCCTCACTTTGCTTACTTTGGATTACTACAATGATTTGGAGTCTAATTGGTTTGAATTGGACAGTATCATTGAAGTGACTTGAGATTACATTTGTTGTGATTTGGTGCTATATAAATAAACTGAATTGAATTGAAAGGAACAAGGCATTGAAGGCTACATTTATAGTGTAACAAGATGAGAAGTGTTACTCACTTTACCTGTAAGTGGTTTCATTGTTGTAGCTGATTGGTGCAAAGTATCTGATGATGAGCTGGAGAACAGTTGTAGGAAGAAAAAAGTATGAAAAAAATGGTGGAGGAACTGTTGTATAGTGGTCGACCAAAAATCCCGCCGTATAGAGCATAACTTGAAATGTTAAAAAGCTGTAATCTGTGATTAAACTGTGAGTCCAAATTAGTTGTCTTCAGTGGTTGATTCATGGTTTTAGATGAAGGATTCATGAAGAAACTAGTCAGGATGATTAATCCAGAAACATCACAGCATCATAACATTTGTGGAAAAGTCTAGATTTTATGCACCATGAAAACAGAATTATATTACAGGGGTTATAGAATTATTAACTATATACTGATTCTGTGGCAGTTGAGTATGATGGACTATGAAGGCCAGTGACACAGGGTAACGGATTTAATAGAATTCGAAGTGAAGAGATGAATTCAGGTACTATTGAGCAGGATTCAACCATGGCCAGCAGCAGTAACAATGACTTGATGAGCTGGATAATCCCAGCAGAGTCTAAACAGAGTTGGATTAGTCAGAATTCAAAGAGTTGGATAAGACGGTAGAGAACTCACATGTGGGAGTTAAAGATGGGGAACCAGAAGGATGATTCAAAAAGCTCCAGGGACCAGGTCGTGATGCTGCAGCAGGGGTTGAACATTTAGTTCAGATTCAATTGTTTTTTTTTTCTTTTTGGTGCTGTAAATTATCTAAAGAGCGATCTCAGTAAGAGAGTTAATGCTGACTTAAACGTGTTTTCAAAAAGGAACTTTTGTAACCACTACTGACTCTAACACCAATTAGCCAGAAGGTGAGAATAAAAGGTACAAGGGATAAACAATCAGAGAATAGTTTATTAAAAAGCTAAGACACAAATATGAGATTTAATTATTGTGAAGTTTAATAAAAGATGCAATGTCTAGGACCCACTATCAGGGCTTTAGAGCACTGAATTTAGAAATTCTGGCCCCTGATATACAGACAATGAAACCCGAAGGCGTTGTTAAAATAATGCTACAAGACCTCTGAGTCTGTATATTGAAAGTGATCACAAGTGGTTTGGAGGCCACTCTGCACATTCACACCCACACAGGGAAACCTCAAACACCCCTTCCATCAGACAACCTCCAAACACTCATTCATACGTAGGAGTCATTTACACTGTTCGCTCAAGTTGAGGCGAATGTTTGTGGATTGTAGGAGGAAAAGTGCCTGGAGAAATCCCACGCAGACACACAGAGAACATGCAAACCCCACACAGAGGGGATCAGTTGCTTAGGAACAGAATTGTTCATCAGCTGTGGGTGTGATCATGTCGGTGCAAGGTGTGGGTTTTATTCATATGAATGCGTATGTAGCAGGGCTCTGGTAATGCTCACGGTGCCTGGGGGTGGGTGGTAAAGGTGAACTGCTGCTGATGATGATGCACCATCCACCGGCTGAGGAAAAGGTTGATGCAAAGCTGACGAGCAAGCAGGAGAAAAGGCATTATGCATAATCTTATTAGAAATACAAACACACCTAGAGACTCAAATGAATCCGTTCTAGTTGAAAATTGAAGTCTTAATGCAGTAATCAACTTGAAAATGTGTTTCCGTAAATTTGATGGAAGCAACATGATGCTTAAGAGTGTTTTGTAATGAAATCGAGTGTTGTTGAACAACAAAAGGTGGAATTAAAAGCAGTCTGTCATAAAGTAGAGATAATGTGGTGATTACATAATTATGTGATTACATAAGAGTCATGAAATGAAATAAACAACTATACCACTCAGAACAAAAGACAATTACCAACACAGACAAATGTAGATTTTAAAGTGGTGAAATCTTCTGGAATGGCGCCGCAGCTGTCTTTCTTTGTATCTTCTTGAGATTTTCCAGAGAGCCTTCTGTCTGTTAAAACGCTGACTGTGAATGCTGTGGTGCCAGAATAATGTTTGCTGCCCCCTCTTTTTTCTTTACATCTGTTAAAACAAGTAACCATGCCAACAGGATGGATGTTGAACTCTTGGCTGTGAGTTCACCTGCCGATGCTGAGTGTAACATCATCAGTTGTCGCTGAGCTAAAAACAGACAAAAACAACACCTCAATCCATTCATGCTGATCTCACCTTTCTCTGCATCACTTTGACTTTCCAAAAATTTGTCAACTGATTTTTCTTTTCTTTTTTTTCTTATCTGTCTATTCATTTAATAATTAATCCTCAGTAACTCATACTACAGCTATACAATTTCCCTTTGGGAATTAATAAAGTGTTATTGAACTGAACCAAACTCAACTAAATTTAACTGAAATAAGTTTGACTCAAGGCCAAAATGTTGTGGATATAGTTACAAACAAATAAATTGTTATTACAACCCCACAAACGTGCGCTACTTTATGTTTTGGGTACTTACTAGTGGCGACTGGCGAAGTTTCTTGGGTTTTTAATGGTTTTTGCAACACAGAGACTTGTAGAAAAGAAAATTCATGAGGAAAAATAAATATACCTCAAACAAGAGGGCTCCTGCAATTTGGACCCTAAACAGTATATCCTCTCAAGTCTTAGTAATATTAGCTTATACTTTTACAGTGTACATATGTGTAGTACAACACAGCACAGGCAACTCAGAGGAAGATTAAAAGTAAAAATGTATATTTCGGTCTATATTTGGAGGACTTTGCTACGCAGGAAATTAATCAGGAACAGAGGCAAACGATATCCAATAGAAAACGGCGGGATAATGAGGCACGTAAGGCTGTGAGGGCTTAGTGAGGGATGAGGGACAAACACTGCACACCAGAGGAGAGTAAAGTCTAAACTTTAAGACACAAAGCTTAGGTCACACAATGGCTGGAAGAAGCAGAATTAGATGGGGTAAGGACAAACAGTGACAAACAGAGATAGTCCAAAAAATCCGAAACGGGGGCTGAAAAAGCCATCGGGGGGGGAGTCACAAACAACTGAGCGCTGGAAGAGAGTTTTCTGGAAACTAAAAGACGACGACAAGTAAGAGCCCGTGACAAACACAACAGAGGGTGAATTACAGATATATCGACAAGTGACAAAAAACTAAATCCAAGACAGAAGCAGCCAATCACAAGGAGACATATTAGAGTAAAAGTGTGATCCACTAAAATGCCTTTCCTCCCCACTTGAAGAGAGGGCTGCTCTTGTACTTAAAAATAAAAATAATAGGGCCTAAAAAATGGAGACTATGCTCCTAAATAAATAAACCCTTATTTATTTATCTATTTATTCTCACGCAGGGAACAACCTATAATAACATTTACAGAATAAGCTGCCTGTTCATGGGAGTAACATCACGAGAAGTGTGATAATGTTGCTCATTAATTTGACGGGGGTGTAAAGAAAGAATCCTGTTTTGCAGGGAATCACATGGAGGAGATGTCAGTAATTAAAAGATTTCTACTAATTACAGAAGCAAAGCAGAGCCTTTAAAAAAAAAGAAATCTTTGAAACTGCTAAACTTCTTTTTTTAAATTTTGAGTTGTTGTTTTTTTATATTTGAAATGGATCTATGATCCTCTTTTCAGATCTGCACTGAACTCTTCGACTTTCCCTTTGTTCTATGTATTGGTTGGTCCAACGAGAACATACAAACCAAACCTTTTCTGATTTTCTGCTCAGAAAAGTCACAAGCTGCAGTCAAACATATCTTTTTAGCCTTTATTGTGATACTGTAGGGTTTTGAACTACAGACCAGTGTGAGTATGTCACATTCTTTCATTAGATTGGGTTGGAAGAAGCCAGAGCGAGAACTTTTCCAGGTGATCGTGATATGTAAAGTAACAATTAGTTTTGTTTTAGCAAAGCGTGTTTCAGATGAAACACAACTATAAATCTGTCTTGGTTGCTACGTAGCTGATGCAAGTCTGAAACTAACTTCTCGTTATAACTTTGATGTTTCCTGTCTCCATCTCTACCGTCACTGTCTAAACAAAAAGCTAAAAAAAAAAAACTGAATGTAACTGATCTGCCTCTAGTCTTAAGGCAAGTTGTCCTGTAGAAAGCAAAAAAAAAAACTGACACAAAAGTACGCGTTTTATATCACGCTAATGTTTGGTGACAGTGTCATCACTACAGAAGAAAAATCAATGAACGACAGACATTTCCTTTCTACAGATGCAAGAGCCTCGTTCATTCCTTCAAAAAGCCATTTCTGTTGTCCACAGAAGTTGTTTTGTGTCTGTTTGTGTGTGTTGCTGCACGCATGAGTGCATGCATAGTAAACTGGGTTTCATGCAATTCATTACAAATTCTGCTGACAGAGACTTGCAGGGAAAGCGGTTGTGTGTGCATGGAAGGAATATCAACAAGACTGTTCCTGCTCGGAGATGGCCTGCAGCTTTAAAGATATCAGCTCATTCACACGAAGCCGCACCACGTCTCACACACACACAAACACAGAATGGACAGCAGTGTGTACATCGATATCAGTTTAGTATTCAGACCCACAAAGCTTTTCCATTACAGTTAGCAGTCCTGATTAACACCAGCTGTGGAGAAAGAGAATAATATGGTTCAATAATAGACAAGCAAATGAGGGGCAGTGTCATTAAGCAAAGTGGAAAAAAACATGGTTTCAGACAATTGTATTGTTTTCAAGGATTAAAAAGGTTTTATTGCACAGGCACAAGGTATACAAACGCTGTGGGGTTCAAAAGATAAAGCTAAAGGTAAAAATAATACAAAGTATGAATAAAAGCAATACAAACAGATTGACATCTGATTTTAAAAGTCATAAATGTCAATGGATTAAGACAGACAGACAGACAGATAGATAGATCAACTATCAACCTTCAACGGTTTTGACTCATTCATCGTGTCATTTTGGCTTCAGCAGGCAGGGCTTCATGCAAAAAGATAAAACTAAAAAGTCAACAAAGTGCTGGACACTAAAAATAGTAATTAAGGCAGTACAAATATGAAATAACATACAGAGCTTTATGAATGTTCAAATTAATTTGGTTTTTAAAAACAGTTGTTGGAAAAATAATAAAAAGGTTTTCAAATTTTATATATATTTCTTAAATGGACTCCTATATGGAATTAAAAGCCAAAGAACAAAAATGTGTTTTAAGATGAGATTTAAAACAGAAAATGTTGGCGCCTCCATTGCATGCAGAGGCGATTGGTTCCATAGTGAAGTTGTGACAGAAAAGCTTGTATGCCAGTCTTCACAAGTAAAAGCAAAAGAAATATCCTTACATCTTGTGTTCACGCAAAAAGATGAGCTGTAAGTATTCTGGATCAACTGTAGGCATGAGAGAGGGGCCTGGCTCACAGTAACATACAGGACAATAGTCCACAAGATAAACTTCGAACAATACAAAGAGACAGACAGAGACAGTTTCTGTTGAATTTAAGCAGTGACTGACAGATAAATGCTTCAGTAGAGGGTGGAATATTGAGTGAATATTAGAGTGATAAAAAATATCCAATTGAATGCTATTTCTCTTCTGAATACACAAAACATTAACTGAAAAAATTTTTTTTTGTCATTATTAACAAAAAAAGGTAAAAAAAATGTACTCAAAGTCACAAACCCACGAAATGATGTTGATGCTAACAGCAATGATATGGACTCAGCAGGGCACAGTTGCCATGGCAATTTGATCAACTTCCAGCTTCTCTCAGTAGTCAAATTGCTCTTTTTTTCTTCTATGGACCTGAGAAGGGTTATCGAGAGGAGGCACTGTTGTAAGGACTCTGTATGTTGAGCACACACTAATGAGATGGGTGACATTGGCATTGATTTGCCATCCTTTTAGCTTTTTAAAATGAATCAGCATTACAACAATAACCAGTGCTCATAACAGGAAATCTTCATCTCAATATCCATTACCAGAAATTCTACAGTAATAAAACATACCCAATGGATTCCCAGATTAGTTTGACAGTAAAAGACAAATCTAAGAAATATAATGTTCATCTGATAGCACTTGCTTGTAAGTAAGTTTTTTGGCTTTAGGACTTCACACAGAGAGCACGCGACAAGACACCAGAGGGCTGGCCACTCAGGGCTAGCTTGCCCTTAAATTAGATAAGAATTATTTGAAGTCTCTCTCCGGCACTTATAACTCCCCCAAAAACTCATCTGTGTCGCTAACAAATGTACATTTAAAAAAACTTTGCCTCAGAAAAAAGAAAAGAAAAAAATGCATCCATAAAACGCTTTTGGTTATACGGCATTTTACTAATTAAAGGGATGGGGATCTGTGAATGTGCTAATCTGGCCCCACCCACATCTCCAGCTAATGACACTGCCGGCCCTGTCTCCATTACTGGATGCAATGACCAAATATTATGATAAGTCAATGCATGCTTGAATCAGAAAGTGATTCTCATGAGGAGGAAGCTAAATGATACAAGACTGGGTGGAAGTTTTCAGAATGATAATGTATTCACATTCATTCAACACCATTCCTCTGAGGTGTTTTTGATGGGATGCTGTAACGTCTCCGAATGCACAGAATCCACTTCTGTTGTAGTTAAAAGTCTCTGGGTAAGACATGGATTTTCACAGAATGTGATTTCACAGCCATAACAGAACTCATGCCAGCTTCTCATTCTTGCTTGCTTCTAATTTCTTTGGGTCATCACAGCAAATCCTCTGTATAGCCCGTTCCCCCATGTCTGATTTCAGCTTTCTGAAACTGCATGTGGTGCTGTGCAGATTCACTGCATAAGTCCCCAGCCATCGCATTGATGGCTGATTTTGCTCATGTGTGTTGCAATACAATAAAATTATCCTTTGGACATATTCACAAGGTTAAAATATTGATTTGAGGTGAAGGGCAAATGTTTTAAGGCCAAACGGTCATTAAGAAAAGAACACCTTTTTTGCTTATTGTAGCACTCCTTTATGGTCTATCACATATTTTGTTCATCTGTCTGAGTCTTGAGTGCCTGAACGAAGTTGTTTTTGGAAGATCTAAGTTTAGCTGAAATGTGTCCTTACTCTTTCTAATTTGGACTGACTGTGACAGAAAAATGCTTTCACAACTGAGAAAAACATACGATAACTTTTGAGGCTTGGCCCAAGGATTTTATGTGCCAATTTCAATGAAGATTTGAAAACATTTTTGGCCTGTCAAAAATCCACCACGGTGCTTATTGACATCAAATGGTTTCTGAATCCTAGTTGTATCTTATTTTATGCTTATGATATAAAAGTCACATGCATGAATTAACCCCCAAATCCGACCTATTAGTGGCACTTGTGTGCTAGAGGAAGATGAAAAGAATGTTTACAATCAGAATGTCTGCGGAGGTGACCATAGTTCTAGAGGCAAAGGAAGAATCAGAAAAAAAGAGTTGAAACATTATGGGAGACTACTTTTGTACTTGGCATTAACTTTGCAGTTCAGCTCAGAGCCACAGAATGTCTCGGTGTCACTCAGCTCATCGTTGTGGTGTGACGAACCACAACCTTTCTGGTGTAGTTCACCCTCTCATCAGCCTCATTTCCAGCCCCAGCAGGCAGTGAAAAAACTCTGTTAAAGCAGCTGCCGTTTGGGGCCAGGCAGGCAGCACACAGGGTGCAGAGGTGTGAAATTGGACAGGGTTTTAAATTTGTCTCTCCAGCTCTCTTTTCACTCTCTACATAACCACTTTTTGTGTGCAACACCATGAAAGCCTTCAAGAGGAGACTGTGAATGTGTTCATGCTTATCTACGTATGGTTCATCACATCGAGACTACAAAGGCACACAGAAAGACGCTGAAGTCTTGAAAAGAGATTGGGGAGGATGCAGGAAGAGGTCACAACGCCAAGAGTTAAAAATATTTTTGCCTTGGATATGACTGGATGACTTCATTTATTTGAAGAGTCTTTCTACTCCTTTGATGCAGTTTTCCTTTATCATTTTCAGGTCACTTTGTCCTAGACAGTTGAGCGGACCTGTATGAATATTAGAATAAGTGCTCTCCATTTAAGAGTCCTCAAACATACGCCATGCTTAATCTGTACATGAATAGTTGCATAAATCTTTTAGTGCGCACTCATCTAGGACGAGTTCATCACCCAGGGACCCTCAATCCCTCTAAAGCCATTCATTTTTCATGGAGCCCTGCTGGTGATGGAGCATGTCCACAAGTAGGACCAGGAAATTACTGTGAGAAACCCAGACACTTTATGGCTCAAATACTAAAAAGTTCCATTATCTAATTAGATATTTCTCTTTCATTTTATCTCTTATTACTGCTCGCCTCCAGAAAAACTGACATTGATTTATTGATCACATGCTGCCAAAATTACAATCTGAGTTGAATGTATGACTTTTTGAGAGGCCAGAGTCATGACTCCATATGGATAATAGCTCTGTATCTGTTAAATGTGTGAACGGTTAACATTTGTTATTACCAGGTAATGAAAAAAGTGAGGATATTTTAAAAATGATAGTTAGTATAAAAAAAAAAAGAAACAACAAGTTGGTGTTGAATATAATTTGGAGTTTTGCAGAATCATTAAATATTGACTTTCTTCTCTGATGACAGGACTGATCATTTTGGTGGTCAGTGTTGTGCTACGCTGCAGTGTGCTGTGGCAGCAGACTCAGAGCAGCTGACACCAACAGGATCAACAAGAATCAACATGAATGAGGCTGCATTTGTCCCCATTCTCTGGTGGAGGTGTCACAGAGGAGAGAGCTGCTCAGTGGAGACAACACCTGAACACACGACATATAGACCAACACCACTGAATTCGGCAAGAACTTCATGGATTGCCAGTAAATTAGGTACCGAAATTGAACTTCCCCAGAGGTATGAGTCTTCCTGAATTTGGTGTGTGTGTGTGAATAGATGCTGAAACAATCCTCCATCTAATTACATCATGACTGAGAGATCCAGACACTGAAGGGTTTACGAACACATCATTCTACAGTTTTGTTTTGATTTATGCAAAGCGTAACGTTTTAGCTAACAGTGTCATAACATTCCATGTTAACTTATCTGTGGCTTCATGCAGGAATCTTTTTTCTAATTTTTTTCAGGTGCAAGTTACACTATTTTACAAAGAAATCCATATAATCATGATTTCTTCAGTTATTTCCAGTTTTTGAGGAGTCGGCTCTAGTTTTCAGCTGTTGCCTTTATATATAAATATATATATATAAACTCTTGTTAAAAACAGTTTTTAGAGCCAGTCCAGTCGCATGTTGCTGTTTGCATGCCAATATTCAAAAAAAGACTTGCACTACAGGTTAGGCTACTAACCTGTACTGTACTGTACTAACCTGTACTAACAAATACTGTAAGTTTACTGTTTAGACAACAACACTTTCAAATATGAGTCCTGTAGATATTTTGCTAATAATTTCTCAAGTCCTTTGTCTCAGATAGAAAAGAGACTAACCACCCTATGGTCGAGACATCTGAGATGTCTTATTTGTTCACCAGGCAGTTTACGGTCATAAAATGAAAATATTGAGCTGTGAACATTAGCCATATAAAGAGAACAGTGCACGATGCAAATTCCTGAGTTTGAAATTTTACAGTTTATAAGCTATACTGCTGTGATGAGACAAAAAAAATGGGTAGGACTGCTCGGCAATGTCACCTCACAGCAATGAGGTTCCCTCCCTTCTTGCTGTGAGGTGATGAGCACATGATTAGCGCCTTCAAAACCCCGAAACAGGAGTCATTTTAAACCACAAATGAATGAACAAAGACTAAAAATGACCAACAGCAAGTGCAAAACAACTCACAAAACTCGGACTAAAACATGTTTTGATGTTGTCTTGCTGTGCATGGCCTCCACTCTCTGTGCCCACTGCATCATGGGAGAATACCGTCCGTCAGCAGCACATTCAAAACCTAAACACTCATTTTGCTAAGACATAAGGATGCAAAAAATGTACAGCATGTCACTCTTTGTGACATGAAAATAGGTTTTCACAATGCTTTAAAGCCTCAGTAGGTTGAGGTGTGGCCTCATTGTGGCAGAGTCTCCTCACTGTGTTCTCCTTCATCCACACATCTATATTTAGAGTACGTGTCACACCAGCAGCAATCAGGGAGGAGCTGAGTTCAACTCAGTGAAGGTCTAAGTGAGGGGCTTCTTTAGTTAACTCCTTTCTAATTATTTTCTTCACATATTTTCTTCCTGCCCCCTTTCTGTCTTCTTTTTTTCCCCATCTACTCTTTTAGAAATGTATCCTTCCACAATAACATTTATAGGGGTCGCTGGTCTCCAGTAAAGGGGTTACATTGGCCAGGAAATAAATAATCCTCTCAAGCCTTGAGGGCGTGAGCAGATTCCAGGCCTGCTGTCCAAGTGGTGGAATGGAAGGTGACTTCCAATTTCAAAAGATAACCCCTCCAGCAATGAATGTAGCAAGATCAAATGCCCCTGCCTGAGTGTCAGTGGGGGGGAGATCCTATTGGTTAAACACCCTGCAAAGTACGGCAAGGTGGAACAGTAAAATTGTAATATCCTATATATAAGAAGGTCATTCGAATATAATGTCCCAAAATCTTGCCACCAGGGGACAGACCCAGAATTGATAATCTGAAGAAAGCGGGTTCAGTTTCACATGGCTACAGATTGAGTCAGGCACAGATTATGGCAAATAATTTTGAATTGCATTGTCTTGCATTGAAGGAAGGATGAAAGGATGAAAATATCCAGTCCATTGACGTCCTGCCAAAGCTCCAAGCCTTTCAGCCATGGAAGATGGACTTCAGAAAGACTGCAATGAATCTTGGTTTCACAGTTTGGAGTTATTTAGATCCTTCAAATAAATTGAAAAAAGCATGTAAATGCATTCCTACCTTTATCACACCTGAGACCAATAACAATTAAACCAAGGATTTATGATGAGGCACCAATAATTAGAGAGTATTTAGGTCCCACCTGTCAAATTTAAACTTCTGACCCAACGGGTCTGATGTTCTAGATCTGAAGGGCTTTCTCAAACCTTCAGAGAAAAGGCTATAATTGAATCGAGTAAGAAATAACAAAAAAAGGTACATTTTAATGAAAAGGGATAAATGGAGAAGAGTGTTAGGTTTTTAAACATCTGCCAGTTTGCAGATGTATGACCACCACAGCCGAATAAGAGTGTTAATGCAAGAAGAACCCCAAAGTCAAATATATTAACTTTTAGTGTCATGGTGCTGCCTGCAATCAGAGGGAGATTCCACCAATTTAACCTGCATGGGAGACACAAGGAAAACAGCTTTGCTGACATCAGAATATACCCAAAGTTTTCCGTAAGCAAATAAATCTTTCTAGAATAATGTACTCTGAACAGAGAAATCAAACAGAGTAACACAAAGTAGCAGTTGGCATGTCTTCAGACCAGAAAAAGAGTCTTACACCAAGTATGAAGCACAATGGTGGAAAGTTATGGTTTTGGATAGCATTGCTTCCTGGGGGACTGCAGGCATCTTGCATTCACTGATTGCTCCACGAATCATATCAAAGAGCTTGAAGATGTAAGAGCATCTGTCCAAAAGCTGTATTTTAAACAATGCTGTCGTTTTGTTTTTTTGTTTTTTTAACAGAAAAATTATGCTCAACACTCAAAATGAATGGCTCAAAATAAGGAGCTGGGGTGGCGGGTTATATCAGAGCCCAAATTGAAGTTTCACTGAAATTATGTAGGGTGGTCCAGGCAGGTATTATACACACGTGGACAAAATTGTTGGTACCCCTCAGTTAAAGAAGGAAAAACCCACAATTCTCACTGAAAGCACTTGAAACCTACAAAAGTAACAATAAATAAAAATTCATTGAAAATTAAATAATTAAAATCAGCCATTACTTTTGAAATGTTGATTAGCATAATTATCTTTTAAAAAAACTAATGAAATAGGTCTGGACAAAAATGATGGTACCTCTATAAAAGAATGAAAACTATTTGACCAGAGTGACATGATTAACTCAGGTGTGTCCTTTAATTGACATCACAGGTGTTTCCAAACTCATAATCAGTCAGTCTGCCTATTTAAAGGGAGACAAGTAGTCACTCTGCTGTTTGGTGAAAAGGTGTGTACCACACTGAACACGGACAACAGAAAGAGGAGGAGAGAATTGTCCCAGGACATCTGAAAAAAAATGATAGACAAACATCTTAAAGGTGCAGGCTATAAGACCATCTCTAAACAGCTTGAAGTTCCTGTGACAACAGTGGCTCATATTATTCAGAAGTTCAAGACCCACGGGACAGTAGCCAACCTCCCTGGACGTGGCCGCAAGAGGAAAATTGATGACCGATTGAAGAGACAGATCGTTCGAATTGTATCGAAAGAGCCTAGGACAACCTCCAAAGAAATTAAAGATGAACTCCAAGGCCAAGGTACATCAGTGTCAGATCGCACCATTCGTCGTTGTTTGAGCCAAAGTGGACTTCATGGGAGACGACCAAGGAGGACACCACTGCTGAAAAAAAATCATAAAAAAGCGAGACTGGAATTTGCAAAAATGCATGTTGACAAGCCACAAAGCTTCTGGGAGAATGTCCTTTGGACAGATTAGACCAAACTGGAGCTTTTTGGTAAGGCACATCAACTCTATGTTCATAGACTCAAAAACCAAGCATACGAAGAAAAGAACACTGTCCCTACGGTGAAACATGGAGGAGGCTCAGCAATGTTTTGGGGCTGCTTTGCTGCATCTGGCACAGGGTGTCTTGAATGTGTGCAAGGTAAAATGAAATCTGACGACTATCCAGGCATTCTGGAGAGAAATGTGCTGCCTAGTGTCAGAAAGCTTGGTCTCAGTCGCAGGTCATGGGTCTTCCAACAGGACAACGATCCAAAACACACAGCCAAAAACACCCAAGAATGGCTGAGAGAAAAGCGTTGGACTATTCTAAAGTGGCCTTCCATGAGCCCAGATCTGAATCCCATTGAACATCTGTGGAAGGAGCTGAAACATGCCATTTGGAGAAGACACCCATCAAACCTGAGACAACTGGAGCAGTTTGCTCATGAGGAGTGGGCCAAAATACCTGTTGATAGCTGCAGAACGCTCATTGACAAATACAGAAACCGTTTAATTGCAGTGATTGCCTCAAAAGGTTGTGCAACAAAATATTAAGTTATGGGTACCATCATTTTTGTCCAGCCCTATTTCATTAGTTTGGTTTTTTAATAATTATGTTAATCAACAATTCAAAAGTAATGGCTGATTTTGATTATTTAATTTTCAGTAAATTTTCATTTGTTACTTTTGTAAGTTTCAAGTGATTTCAGTGAGAATTGTGGGTTTTTCCTTCTTTAACTGAGGGGTACCAACAATTTTGTCCACGTGTGTATGTGACAAAACTTCCTGCCTCTGAAGGATATATGAATGGAAAAGTGTTCCAAAAAATATTTGCCATAAAACATCAACATGATAGTTGTAATGAATACAAAGTATATCAGTTGTTTGAACATAAAAACAAGTGCTTAAAAAGGTTCCTCGTCCTCAGTGTCCTTGGAGTATTTCCTTAAATCCATGAAAATTCCATGAGTACAGACATGTGAACATTAAGTTATTTGAGTAATATAGTAACAAAGGTACCTGCAAAGTTTTTCACTCATCACCACCACTGTGCCAGAAAATCCAAGTTCTCTCGTGTAAAATAATCTGAGTGGATATGAGGAAGGCTCAGACACCACAACATATTAAGAAATTGACATTTTTTGGCGTCGATGGCTACTTTCGATTGTCATAAATTACATCTGTTCTATGATGAGAACCAGGCACCAAAGTTCCCCGCACTGCCGTGCGCCTCTCAATTATGCTGGTTTATTTAAATAAATGTTCAATTTTCAGCTGTAGACCTGTGATAAATATACTCTGATGTTTACAGCTCGCGCCTTTTAACCTATAAAAAATACTGTAGACTGTAGAAATATATCAACTTTCCCTTTCTAAATTCTCATAATTGCAACGTACTATTTCCATCCTTCATAATGAGGCTTAAGCCTTCAAATCATGTAGGTTTGCAGCATTTTACTGACCACACCCTCAGGAATGTCAGTGGTTACAGATCAGGGTCTAAGACTGTATTTTTATTTACCTTTTTCGTCAGTGATTGATTTTGAGGATCTGTTTTGCATCGCGATTAGTCGGAAACACAAGCGCTTCAGTGTTTTACAAAGACTACATCTCACGGGGGAGAAAAAAAACACCCCTGCCAGCTGACTGGTAGGCTATACGGGACCTTTAATGCAGCTGCAGCTCTTCATTCAGATGCTGTGAGGAGCAGCGAATGACCGGAGGAGGGACGCTTTTCAGGGAAAATCAGACACAGTCCTGTTCTAATCACGTTTTTCTCCCACTAAAACCCACTTCGATGCATAGTAAGGGGTTTTCCCGCTACCTGTAATATTTAGGTGAGGAAGTGCTGTCCTGGATGCTGACTGGGCGGATTGCGGCAATCAAAGACTCCTAAATGATCGGAGCTCAGCAGCAGCATCTCATTGTATGAAATGCGTCACCGCGATCCGGTTTACACACATCGGCTCTGCGCTCACGGACTGTTTCCTGTACTGATTGTTTCATCAGGTAAGAATTCAGCGTTTTCCCCTTTTCCTTTTTTAACACCCTGGCATGTGATGAAGATAATTCAGATATTATGCCCTGCTTAAAGATGACTTTCTCGTGCTGAGACGCTGCTGCGTGCAGGACAGGATGGCTTATGGCTGATTCTAGTAGGCCTACTCATTACAATTGGTTATGTATTGTCCCGACTTATTCTCTATCTTATAAGATAGCATTCAAAGCAACATCTGTTTTTCAAACCGGGGCTTATGGGCTATTCTCTTTTACAGTTATATCAAACATTGTGATTTAGAGTCCAATTATTCGCACTTTTCACATTAATTGCCTCGTGTTGGACCAATTAATGTAGCGTGGACCAGCTAATGAGTGTTGGAAGGCTGGTTTTTATGTCTCTTCTGGAGCTGGCTGAGCGGGTCTCGTGTCTTCTTTTCGGTGCAGGTAACCACATGCGCGGACCGGTGTCACCGCGCTGAGCCCGGAGAGCACGAAGGGTACAGGGGTCAGACAGACAAGAGTGGTCAGGAAAGGTGGACCGGATGACAGCCAGAACCGCCGAGGCCTCTGGGCTGTCGGTGCCGCTGCACCGCTGTCACGGAGGGTTCCAAGCCAGTAACGGCACCTGCGCGGAGCAGCTCAGCCTCTTTCCGCCGTTCTCTTCCACCCTCGCGCTCCTCGTGCTGGTGGCCGTGCTCGTGGGGATCATCCTCGTTTCCGTGGCAACGTTCCACTTCCACAAGAGGAAGCTTCGGAACAGGAAGATCCAGCGCGCGCAGGAGGAATACGAGCGCGACAGTCTCAGCCCCGCACGCGCCGGGGCGAGTGGGGAGCCCGCGAGGCCGTGCGTCATCGTCCGGCCGGTGAGACGTGAGGAGAAGCTCTCGTGCCAGAGCACCGAGAGTGGAGACGTGGAGGCGGAGGACAAACAGGCGCCGCACGAGACAGTTCCTCTTGACTGTTAACTTCGTGCAACTTCAGGGAACGAGACTGTGGAATAAACAGGAAAAGCAATAAGGCACAAAGAACTCCCACACCCATCTCCGCTGCTTGTAGATGACTTAGAAATCATAGGAAAAAATGCAGAATACTGAGCAGAATAGTAGGTCTAGCGGTAAGTCTAATACTACAGTGACATGCAGGTTAGCTGTGTGGCCAAACACCTTCCTAATAGTATTTAGCCAGCCGGTAATTCCTTATGGGACTGTGTAAAGTATTTGCCTGCTTTGACTTTTGGACCTCTTCCTCTTCTCCTGCCTTGTTTAAACCTCCAAGATGTTTAACTTGAAATCCTCCCCGGGATGTGACACATGGTTGTGTTGAATTATTAAGAGCTGGTGACACAACTCAGATCTTAATGGCTCGCTGATCTTCCTTGGCATGTCCTCTGACACACTACTAGTATGTAGTTAGACTATAATGGATGTTGTGGTGCTGTTAGGCAGTGCAAAGCTGCGTATATGCTATAGAAGCGGCTTATTTGTTTGCGTAGTATTTTTTCCTTCAATTAAGTGACTTAGCATATTTGCATAAAGTATTGTCCTCCAATGTCTGTTAGACATCTGTAGGTAGCTTTAGATAGTTTTACAGGGTGCAAGACCTTTTGGTGTAGTTATGCACACAGACTTTTTTTTGTTTGAAGTGTCAGATGGTAAATTTTAGCGATTATACAGTATTTTCATTTTTGAGTATTTCTAATGTATTCTCTGACATGTAATAAACTGAGAGTTCTTCCAACAGAGGCTTTCAGTTGAAGCCAGTCCCTTTTTTGATCCTTCACATTGTATCATAGTGGGCCTAATAGAAATACTGTGTCATTTATTACATGAATTCATTGTAAATGTATGGCATTATGCGAGCTGGAATGTTTTGCAGTTACATAATCTTTCTGGAGTTCATATAGTCTGCCTTATCAAAGGGAAATATGTAATACTGAAACTTTATAAATAAATGCATAATACCTAAATACTTTGTTAATCTTTTGTTTTGTGTCAGTGTTCTTTCAAGTAAATGTGCGACTACATAGTAGACCAAATTGAAGGGTAAAGATAATCAACATTAACCCAATACAGTGTCTTATAGCTGATATTATATAACATATGTAATATGTAAATGTCTGTATAGATTTCAGTTACATCAACCGACCCATTTGGTGACTAAAAATGACCTTCTCAAGGATACTTGAACGGTGGATTGTACACGAGGATCCTCGAACTGTCAACTCCATATACTGAAAACTTTGTCTGCTGAATGCACAATCAGGTCAACCGCATCAAAGTCACCTGTACCGGCCCCATCAATCCTTATATGTGATTTACTGGCATGAAGGTTAGATGTCCGTCTCCTAAGCGCAACATCTCCCTGTAATGAAGCCACATTATGTCCTATTGGAGTGTCAGACAAAGTGAGTCTGCAAGTGTCAGTATGTTGGCTGACTGCCAGGACACCGTGTTCTTAATTGTCCCCAACAAAAACTGGCCTGAGAATATGAAGCAATCTTTGGCAAACCGCCCACCCAAGGAGATGCACTGACAGAGTGCCCATCTATCTTATCTCATTGGCATAAGTACAACAAAACCATTTTTCCCTGCAGGGAAACTGGAAGAAAGTCAATGAAAGATGACTAATGCATTCTATGTTTAAACATATGGTTCCTACAGAGCAATCTCTGGATTAGAATTCCAAGGATCACATATGTTTTCAGCATAAGAAAATAGAAAAACAAGACCAATGTTTAATTAGTTAACATGCGTTAATGTAATACATTTTGTTACAGTATCATACTTAGAAGTAGTCATAAATCTAGCTGTAATTACGTGAAAACAAACATTTTCATTTGACCTGCCAGTGAAACACTTCTCTCTAATAAAGCTGGAGTTCAGTGTTGTTTATTTATGGAGGGATGTATATCTTGCCAGGAGATGAGATGAGATATTAAAACTGGCTGCCTGTCAGTGGCAAAGAAAGGATATGAGTGGAGCTCAATGGTGACTTTATAGATACTGGCATCTGCATATGACTGAATGATGAGAAGTCCGTGGCTATGAGAGAGTGAAGTTGAATTGTTAGGAAAGGTGGTAATTGTTGCTCCTTGTTGGCACTGATGAACGGAAGTCTGTGTCCAGCAATGAACAGAGGAATGGTGGGAGATTAAGAAAAAATGTGGATAGACATGATGTAGGTCAGATGTCAGTAGTTGGGAATAGATGGATGTGAGTGGCCACAAATTATTGGAGATCATTGGATAAGCAATTATTTAAATCAGCATCAAGGAAGGAAAAGTTGTCATAAAACAGTGGCATGGAATCAATGAACATCAGTAAAAAAGGCTTAGAATGAATGGGGCTCAGTGGTTTGTAATCGATTGAGGTAAACGGTTAAGACTGGATGGAAGCAAAGAATGAATTGAGGTCAGTGGCTGGGAATAAATGAAAGTCAAAGGCTAGGTATCAATAGAAACCAATTATTAGTAATGAAAGGAGGTCAGCATAGTGGATTAATGCTATGGTTAGGATTAAATGGTGACTAGGAATAGATGGAGGCTAAAAGATGGGAATAAATTCATGCAGTGGTCAGGAATAAATGGTCAATGATTTCTGAATGTTGGAGTTTAATGACAAGGATTAATTTAATAATCAATAGGATTAGATGGTTTTTGGGAATGGACAGTGGTCTATAGTTGGGAATTAATGGAGGTCAATGTTAAGGATAAGTTGAGGTCAGAGGTTTGGAATTGATAGAAGTCTGAAGTCTGTGGCGAGGTATGAACAGAGTTCATTGACAAGAAACTAATGGAGGTTAGAAATCAGACGTCAGAAATGTTGGCAATCCCTTTCAGCCAGTGTTATACAGAGCTTTATACAGAGAATAGACTGAGAGAGAGGCGTCTTATTTAAGTTTGCTTTGGGAATAGCCTAGTTATTGTCTATAGCCTAATTTAGCAATAATGAGGGCATTTTACAGGGTTTTCTTTTCACAGGGGATGTGCTTCTCAGTGCTGTAGACTTCCCAAGGTGTACTGGTATCAAATGATCAGTCAAGGGCCTCCTAAGCTGTTTATTATAATGTTGAGCGGTTGCGTCATCTTCAGTAACAGGCCTACATTTAATGCAACTCCTAATTTTAACTTTTTAAAATTCCCCGGAACTGCAAGCGGAATGCTATGTGATCTTACATTTTCAAGCGTTTCCTTTAAGAGCAGAAGTAAAGGAGGCCTATCATCGCCCGTAAAACCCAGACTGTCCAGCTCCTGTGGCCTGAGCAGGAATCACCCTCCATTCTGCATCTGCTCTGCTGAAATTTGAAAAGTAAAAGAGTGTTTGGCAAAACAGATGCAAAATTAATATACTCTAGTAAATCATAAATACTTAGTAGAAGTAGAGCTTAATATAGCCCGGTTTCTTGCCTGGAAGTGGCAACATTTCAACATCTAACATCTCAAGCCAATAAAATCTGTCACTTCCAGATGTTTCTAAACTTGAATCGATGAATGAATTGTCTATTCCTATTCGAGGAAGGGATTTGAATGTTTTAGTTAAAGAAAACCCTAACGTGTTGAGACAATAACTATGTACAATAAATGTTTAAAACTGAACTTGCATATACATGGCATGTGTCACGATCTGTCCTGGAAGCCATGACAAGAGCATGATAGTGGTTAAGAAATGATAAAAAATAAATGTATTTAATCAAACCATACAAGCTGATTTAAAAGCTGAGGTGGGACAATCTAAATAGATGATCTGAGCAGTTTCATAATAAATTGCGAAACACAGTATGCAGACTTAGGCCCCTTTTTAAGCAGCAGGGGAATTCAACACAGGTTGTTCCTACAAAAGTACTGGGTGTGCTAATTAATAGATTTCCTTTTGCGCTCCTCATTAAACTAACATTCTGCTTGCAACCTGCAAAGCTACCTGCTGAGGACCATCAGAATCCAAAGAGGACACTTTAACAAGAGCTGCATAAGTGAAAATGAAAACCTCAGTGATAAACACATCTCTGTACGCTGCACCATATATTGAGAAAATTCAGTCTGAGCTGTACAGGATGAATCCATGAAAATGAAAACATTCCTCAAGGTTAAGGGATGAATTAGACCAGCATTCAGTTGCATCTTTCTTATACTGATAATACTTTGCCCCTGGCTTTGTGACTCACTGAAATTATTCCGCTGGGCTGCATTAGCAGATTGGTTCTGTGCTCCGTATCTCGGCTCACAGCAATGAAGAGTGTCAGTTCACTGTCAGGAGGAGACGACACCCCTGCTCCCATTCTCACCCCTGCTGTCAGGGTTCAGGGAGAGTGATTTGTCATCACAAGAGCCACTTTATATGCTTCATTAGTGCAGTTCAAGCTGCAACTGCAAAGGCACAACACCAAAAACTTGTGAAATCACCGTCACTGATCCGTAAACCAAAAAAATGAATAACTAAAAAGTGTTGTGTTTTTATGGTGATAGTCAGGTTTACAATAATTTTATCTATCAATCACAGAGACCTTTTTTTAATAGCCATTATAGTAAACCATTACTGTATCAGTAATAACCATTACTGATACAGCTAATCCAACACATCCCTCATACACAGCAGTGTAAAATAAAACATTGCTTTGTTTCCTGATTTTTCCTGCTAGGGCTCAAGAAATGGAAATGTCACTTGGTCTGCCACTTAGATACAGTTAAGTCTGGTAAGCGGGTATTTTGACACTGACACAATATTAGCTATTTACCCAAAACATATTCAGGTTATAGTTATATAATGAACAAGGACTTAAAGTGGAGTTTCTCAGCTTTAATCGGAGGGTATTCACATTCACATGGGTTTAGAAAAATGTAGCCCTTTGATATGTAGAACTTTTTTAAGGTGCCCAAATGTAATAGGACAAATTGTTAATTCTAATTTACTTTTTTTATTTTTTAAATCAAGAACGTTTTGTAGGCAGTGACTGCATGAATGGATACAACGGACATCATCAGATAATGTATTTCCTGCTTTGTTATGCTCTGTCAGGCTTTTAATGTAGCTTCCTTCAGCAGGGGGTTCTTTATTGGTCTTTTTGCCCTCAGTTTTGTCTCCAGCAAGTGAAATGCTGTCATGGTTATGAATTTTGGTTTGTTCACTTCCAGTTTCATTTAGAAATATACTGTCCTTGGGCAGTTTTTGCCTCTAGCCTTTCTTTGGAATCAACTCCAGACCCTATATGTGCTCAGCCGATTAGGAAAAACCAAAGGAATAGTCCTACCTGTGCAGAAACCAGCTCTTGAATTAATTGTTGAATTGCTGCATATCTATAGAAAGGGGCTCTAAATGTTAAAAAAAGATGCGTTTTCTAAACTTTTGTTTCACTTTGAATGTGAATATCCAGAATCGGGAGAATGCACTTCAAGCTCATATTTTCATATTAATCAAACTTAAATAAACCTTAAATAAGATGTGAAACACAACAAAACCATCTTTATTGCCACTGATGTAAAGAACTGCTGGTTTCCTTGCAACTGCCACAGAGGACAGATAAGACAAAGACAGCAGGAAAGCCTCATACTGTTTACTTACGCACAGACAATCTGAGGCATTATTTCTATTCATGTTGGGTCATGTTTTTATTCAGAGCAGCTCCTACAAAAGCACTTATCTGCTGCCGGAAACAAGGCTGAAGAGAGCAGTCACTCTCAGCATACTTGAGTCCTTGAGCATATTCCAGTTACAGAGAACTTAACAGACACAGCGCTGTGAGTACAGGACCAAACAAACACAAGCTTTCTTGAATATAAGCTGGCTCCTGCTTGACACCCTCCACTGGCGGCGTCTGCAGTGCAGAAGGGCTTTAAGATGAGATTACTGATGGATGGGGCAGCTGCCTGCTAACACTCCTGTAGATTTATAGTTGCATGGCTTCATGTCCTGTATAGTAATCCATTTGGGGGACACTGCATCATTTTTCTGACAGTAGAATTAGGGTTCTGTGTGATTGCTTACCTTTATAGCACAAAAGCTTGCAACATCCAATCCTGCTCTAAGGCCAGTGACATTTCTCCTGGTAAGAAAGTTATGTAATGTGGTTACAGTTCATTTAGTCTGCACATGTGGAACAGACAGGTGACTGAAAAACTCCATTCCACAGGGGAAAGGAAACCTTTGTTACAATCCTGTTACATTATCATTTAAAGAGGAAGTCTAGGTATATTTTGCATTTTTCATAAAAATGCTAAAACCCACAATGAATTGATGTGACAGCTGAAATCACACTACTCAAACCATGGGTTAGACAAAGGCAGAAAACAAGAGCAAACACAGGTGTGGCTTTTCCCAGATGGAAATCACTGATGTCAAGAGAAAAGGCGAAGAGAAAAAGAGTTGCAGAGAAGTAATTTAGCTTTACCAACATATATGCAATTTCTTGAAAGATACAGGGTGGCTAATGGCTAAACAGATACATTTGACATCTTATGTTGGCATCGCCTACAGGAAAAAAACGGTAGTGTCGCTAAATTGTTGACTGTACATGCTGTTTTTACCGTGAATTTCCATTTGTGTTATGGATCCTGTTTCAAATCAGCAATAAAGTGTAACAAATGGCCTCTTTTCACTGTGCTCACTGTCTCACTTTCACTGTCATTTTTATTATTCATACTCTTTGTCTGTGGTTCATGTGTAAGTCTGGATTACCTTGGACATAGATAAGGTTCCGTTCTGGTGGGTCAGGGTAGAAAAAAAGTACTGAATTCGCATTAAAAGAAATCCACAGCACAGTGGACAAACATGTTTAGAGCTGTTCTTTCTACTTCCAGGTCTCTGAGAGTTCCGTTCAGAGGGGGCAGTTGGGTGTGTTGCGACCTGACTCACTGGAACAGCACTCTGTCTGGTTTCAGTACACATTAAGCAGTGAATAAGTGGAGGAATGATGAGAAAACATGAGCAGTGTAAGCCATGAGGTCGTAGAAGTGATGGAGAGCTCAAGATGCTGTTTATCACATATTAAAGCTGATTTTACACATGATCCATGTCACAAAGCAATGCACTGCAAAAACAGTATATTGTTAATGTTCTAGAGACCCCTAAAAATCCCCAAAAAGTAATCATTATTAGGGCTGCACGGTGGTGTGGAGGTTAGCACCATTACCTCACACCAAGAGGGTTTCAGGTTCAACTCCCAGCTGGGGCCTTTCTGTGTGGAGTCTGCATGTTCTCCCTGTGAATGTGTGGGTTCTCCCCAGGTACTCTGTCCAAAAACATGCATGTTAGGTTGATTGGTGTCTCTAAACTGTCCTTAGGAGTGAGTGCGTAGTTGTGTGGCCCTGTGATGGACTGGTGACCTGGCCAGGGTGTACCCTGCCTCTTGCCTCTTGTCCAATGACTGCTGGCTCCAGACCCTCTGCAACCTCATGTGTTATTCAAACCTGCTTGATGGCAATGTGGTCAATGGCTGCTCTGCTGTCTGCTGCTCAGTATAAACTTATCATGTTTCAATGAAAATACCCCCAAACATCCATATGAATTACATTATGTACAGTGTAAAAAAACATGTTTTACAATCAATCAATCAATCTCCCTCCATGCCTACTCTCAAACTCAGGACTTTAAAATAGCATATGTTTTTGAAAGTTACAGAAAGGCCAAAGATCAGATCATCATGACCATAAACCACTGAATGTTGCACCAGAGAAGCTACCACAGAAGCTCATTTAAAAACAAAAAGATCCAAAATCTAAAGTAAAAGCTTTTCTTTTGTTTTCTAAAGATGCTGATGAAGGCTCTGTGCAAAAAAAAATCGTTTTAAAAAAAGGCATTTTTACTATGATATGAGCCCAATACACATGTTAAATTTAAGTGCTTTTGAGACCACCTTATTTTGGAAAGATATTTTGGAGATATGCTAACCCTTTCATGCGCTAAAAAAATATTTTAAGAGCATAAATGTTGGATTTTGGGCATAGCAATTCCCTGAAAATTTTTATTGATTTGATTTTCAGCTTTGTTTCTGTTGTTTTTTCTGCCACCAAAAACAAAACAGACCAAGCTGTCTTGCTGGAATAAAATTCTGTGTTAATCTGCAAGTGAAATATTTCCAACATTTGTTTGGAATGGCTAAAGTGGGGACTCACAAGTTCATAGTTTGATTTGCTAATACCAGTGTCCAGTTTATGAAGGAATTAACAAAAAATCCATAAAGAATGTACATACGGTACTTTTAAGAGCTGGTTGTGATGCATTACATGACTCAACATCAGAGTCCCCGTGGCTCAGCTACCACAGTGCTTCCCGTACAATTTACCACATCTGCATTGCTTTAGTCATCATTCACTGAGTTTACTGAACATACACCAGGTTTTCCTTTATTCTGCTCAATCCTTTTTATGTTTCCATTGTGCGTCTCAGTGACATGCCAAGGTTAGTTTTGTTCCTGCCACATTTTGCTTTGGAATTATGTTTCTGGACCTCCTGCCATTGCAGCACCTTTGTGTGTGTGTGTGTGTATTTACGTAATTTTCTTCTAACACCTGCTTCCTGAGTTTGAGTCTGTGTTCCTCCTCCTCGCCCACACAGTGACATCAGTAGATAAAGTGAAGAATAACAGGGAGTTAAACTAAAAACATACCTAATGTAAATGAAGTTGCAAGAAATGTGTCTAAAAAACTGATGATAATTAGTTTAAAAGATCATTCTGTTGCCTCCAGATTGAAAAAAGAAGGTGCACAGCCTTGTTTACACTCGAGCGAATCCTTTTGCATTAATCTGCAATCTTCTAACAAAAGTAATGGAACCTAAATGAGGTGCCCAAACTCAGTTAACTGGGTCTACATGATGAAATTAACTCGATTATAGCAATAGTTGGGTTATGCAACTTATCTGAGCAAGGGTAAATTATCCTTTGTTACATGGCGGTGAATGAATCAAATCACTGGCACAAAGCATGCAATACTTTACACAGTAGATAAGTGGCGCAGTACCCATTTCAGCTATCGCTAATAGAGCCACTTCCGGTTGACGTCTTCACCACAGACAACAACAAAACTAAGGCATTCGAAAACGAAGAGCAAGATGAACGTCTACGTCCCTCTACATTTGTGATGAGCTGGTTATGGCACAAACGCGTTGCACAACGGCGCATTCTCCATCGCGTTGTTTGTTTCTTTCTGACGGCGACGACAACAACAGTAATATCGTCTCCTTCGACTTCCGAGTGATGATCGCGGGAAAAAATCTCGAGCATGCTCAGAACGCTCAATCTGATCCACTGTCGTATCCAGGGACGTTAAGTGGGCAATCGGATCGAGTTATCCCGGGGTCTTAATTCGATCACAAGTAACTCGATCCGATTCGATTTCTTGTCGGATTAAGCTTGTTACATGAACTGAATAACTCAGTCTTATTGTAATTTAGCCATTAATCCGATCCGATTGCCCGCATGTAACCGCACTGACTGTCATGACAAAATTTTAAGTCCCCTCCTGCAGAAGGTAAACCCAGTGCCAGTGAGTTTTAAGTTTAGTCCACGGTGGAGTTTGTAGATTTCAGAAGTTTCTTCCCCCTTGTTTTTTAGTATTTCAGCACAATTCCACTCATCATCCATTTTCTGTACCTGTTCAGGGTCGCAAATGGGGGCTGGAGCATATCCCAGCTGTCATTGAGTGAGAGGCAGGTACACCCTGGAGTGGGGTTGCCAGTCCATCACAGGGCCACATCGAGACAAACGAGAAAAACAACCCACACTCACTCCTAGGGACAATTTAGTGTCACCAGTTAACCTAACAAGCATGTTTTTGGGTGTTGGGAGGAAGCCGGAGTACCTGGAGAAAACCCATGCATACACAGAAAGGCCCCAGCCAGGATTCAAACCAAAAACCCTGTTGCTGTGAGGCAACAGTGCTAACTACACCACCGTGCAGCACATCAGTACAATTCCACACTGTATATGCCAGTGGGTGAAAACGCATATAAATAGAATCAGAACATGAAGCTCAAAGTAAAACCCTGACAGATTTTTCCAACAGGTGTTTCTGGTCTTTGGCCTTTACTCATTGAGATTTCTCTAGACTCCCTGAACCTTTTCACAATATTAAGTCTCGTTGATGTTGGAAATCCAAGGTTCTTTGCAATTTTTCATACAGAAATATTCTATTTATAACTTCCTGATGATTCTCTGTCCGAGTTTGGCACATATTGCTGAACCACCGCCCAAAAGACCAAGACTTTGGTGGATGTTCCTTTTATATCCAATCCTGACACCCTCACCTGACACCAGTTAATCTGCTGATATCAGAATCTTAAGACTAAGAATGCTATTACTTGTACATTCTACGCTTTACTGACAAGTTATTTTTAGTGTGTTGCTGGCATCACATTTCAACAGTTAAAATGTTTTAAATACTATGAAGCTAGTCTGTGAACACAATGAATTTCTAGCCCTTGAACTAGTCAGTTACATACATCTTCATAACTAGATTGTAACAGCGACACAGGACTAGCAAGAAAAAAAATCCTGCTGCTGAAAAGGATATGGATTAGGTAGTCCTTCTATAAGGCCAAGGACACATTAGCATTCACACTGCTCTATGGATGTGGCCAAATTTGCCCCAGACCACTTCTAGATGTGGTGAAAGTGAGACTTGTTCTAAGTGAGACTGTTCTTCTTTCATGCTGCACTGAAATGCTGAGAGAAACTTTGTGAAGTGTGGGCAGAGCTGATGGATTTTCAGGCAGAGAAATTCATTTATTGTTGTAGACATTTTTCTAATCAACAGCAGTCACATAGAAAAATAATCTCTCAATTCACTTCCCACACAACAAAGGTTTTCAATAAGTATGTATGTCTCATACTGAAGCCAATGTATTGTCAGACCTGAACTGGCAAACAAGACAGTAGAAAAATTAACAGACAAAAAACAGCCTTTTTAAAAAGGGCATTCCAAAAGCTTCTTTGTGTCCATTTAAATAGCAGAGTCCTCTTTACATTTGCCCTTCTCCTCCCTTCTTCTTCTGCTTGGGTTTCTTCTTCTTCTTCTTGGCCGGCTTGCTGTCAGACTGTGTTTTGCTCTTCTTGGCTGGGTTGGGCTGTGAAGCCGATGTGCCATTGGCTGGTCTTTTCTGTTTAGCTTTCTTGTCTTGTTTCTTTTTTACTTGTCCTTTCTCTGCCCCTGGTTGGTTTATTGAGCTCGACTGGTCTGCCGCTGGCTCCAGAACAGGTTTATTGCGCTTTTTACGCTTTTTCGTTTCTGGCAGAAAACCTTTCTTCTTCTTGGGTGCTGGCTCTTGGCCGGTCTCCTCGTCAGGCTTTGTCTTAGCAACTTTGGGCTTCCTGGACATGTGAACATGAACACACAAAAAGTCATTGCGAAGGCTTTAAAAAGACACGATTAAAAGATAACATATCATGGCCGAGGCTACTATTAGTGATGCAGATAGAGCTGATTTATTCTATTAATCAGCTAATACATTCCTGAGCGAGTTTCTTCAAGAACATGTTAATAAAGAAAAGTTTATGTCGACACCACAATAACTCACATCACTCCGAAGTGTTTCATGACAGCCCAGTAGGTGTCCTCCAGTTGGCCGGTCTTCTTGAAAGTGACGATGCTGGTCAGGGACTGAAGGACGTTCTGGATGGGCTCGAGGTCCACAGACAGATTCTACACAGGCAGCAGAGGGAGAAGCTGAGCCTGGACTGAAAGCACCCTGACTGTTCTCTTGTTTTCATCCCCACACTTTGAGCCCACATACCTGCTTGCGAACGTGTTTGACCAGGAACTGACAGAGCTCCAGGATTTTCACCAACTTCTCTTTCACCAACTTGTTCTCAGTTTGATCGATCCTTTGGAGACTCTGAAAGAAGACGACGGTGACGTTATACTGTCAGCATGTTGTTCCTCTCATACACAAAATAGAGTTGTCAGAGTTGCTGTTTTCGTCAGCGAAGGCATTTTAGAATACTGTTTCCAAGAGAAAAATCACAGAAATAAAGAATAAAGAAGCAGGAATTGTGTTATACTGTAGTTTCGTTGTGTTGCTTTTTTATTTCAGTCTGGGGAGGAAAAAGACAAGAATAGGAGCTGTTCGGGGAGGATGTGCAGAAACATCTAATTAGGCCTGTCTTCACCCTCTGCTCTCTGGAGGACACACAGAGGACAGCGAGCGGAGCGGTGGCTCTAATCATCATTTATCACAGCACCATGTAATCTCATAAACTTTCGAGATTAATATAATTAAAATGCAAACAGGCTTAAAGCGTGCTCATGTGTGAACGTCCCTGCTTACACTGAAGTGAACCTACAGCATCATGCACACAGAGAAATATGGCATTCCATTAGTTCCACCATGAGAAGTTTGCAGAATTCAAACTGGGGAAATGAGAGCTGGAGCGTACAGTGTATGGGGGCTGGAAGTGGAGGAAAAGTTGGATTGGTGAATCCATCTTAATGATGGCCAACATAACCTGAAAAAAAGTATGTGATTTAAGATTTTCTTTACACTTGTACCAAATGTTAAATGGAAGCAGCGCAGCTTCACTATCATGTAATCGCCTCAAACAGTTGACTGAATATCTGCCTCCTGCGCTTCTGTGCACGTTTAAAAACAGCCAGAGTGACTGTACACAAGTTGTGGTAACACGCTGTTTAGTTGTGCACCTTTTTTCAGAATGATCAGATGTGAAAGTAATCACATCTCTCGACTCCTTGTTCACTTACCGTTACCAGCTGCCCTGAAACCTTCTCACAGAGCTCCGTCCACTGAGCACCACTTAGAAGCTGCTGGACCTCTCTGCTCTGCATCGCCCGCAACACCAACACACACGCTTGACCCTAAACACACACAAAATAATGAGAGCTTCAACACAGTGAGTTCAGTTTCCTTTGACTGGAACCAGAGACCAACGGAAACAGATTCCACGCAGCACTTTATCCAAAAGTAAGGCAACCAGGTGCGGCGGGATGCAAGCTGTAATTCCAGATGTTACCCTAAGCCCTGACCACAACCCTAACTAAAGCAGGTGGACTTGTGCTTAAAAGTCAAATCTGAGTAAGGAAGCAAACATCTTTAATTTTCACAAATTCTGCAGTTTGTTAAGAGACATTCAACCAAAAACTTTATATGCTGTCTTCATATTTTCAAGCCTCTATGTATTGCTTTGACCCCCTGTTCACCAAAACGCAGTTAAATGGTTGCTTTTTTGGGTTAAGAATGTATATTGAACACTGATTCTGCTCCTAGAGAAGAACAGGAAGTGTTTAAAAGCTCAATATTAGCACGACGTTCATGATGCTCTGACAAACTAAAAATGAAAGAACAGCTGTTTTGGGAAATTACAGAAATGTATCAAAATTTGTAGCAGGCATTTGTGAGCCTTTTCTTTTTTTTCTTTTTTCTTTTAAAGATGCACATCTTATCTTTAATGGGATTTGTTGACAGTGCAATAAACAAATAACATTATTATCAGAGTAAAAAGCCAAATGACACAATAACTCAAGAGCTTTAAAATCCAATCTCATGAACTCGTGTACTTCTAGCAGAGACCAATGCGTTGTAATCAAATTAGCTTAATGAATCTACCCCTGAGAAATTATGCCGTTCAGATTGAATGCAACCTTATGGAGCCTGTAAACTGTATTCATCTTGAATCAGTTAAGAGATAACGTCAGACTTAAGTTTTATTTCCTCCTTTTTTTTTTGCTCATGTTTTCCATATTGGCTGCAAAAAAAAAAAGGAAAAAAAGGTTTTTACCTGCTGATGTTCTCGGACCCCAGATGTTATGTGCTGCACAGCTGTATCCAGCAGGTTCACACACAAAACCTGCACAAAAATCACACAAGGGTTATTTACGGTTTCAGCAGGACGTCGGTCTGCAGTTTGAGACGTGCGGTTAGACTCACGGGGAATCTGGTGAACAGGTCGGTGAACATCTGCGTGGTCAGAGGGCTCTTCCTCCTGCTCATGAAGGAGTTCAGAGCGTCTCTGAAGATGCTGGATACCCGATCCACATCCACATTCCCCATGAACTTCAGCTGCACAAAAAAACAAAAACTTCAGACATACTTCGCACGAGGAAACACACAGATGTCCATGATAGAGTCATAGATAAACTCCATTTAGCTAAGTCAAGTGTTCAAAGTTTGGGAACTGCTCGTGCTGGTTCATGGTCACAAAAAAGAGCTTTTCAATCCAAATTATTTTTGCTATAGTGCTGAAAATTTGCAAAAAGACTGTATGCTTGGCTGAGAAATAACAGCTGATGAACAAAATTGCAGCAGATATAATTATCCTGCATCCTGGAAGATAGATTTCCTATTTTCTTGTTGTGAACAAGGTTTTTTTTCCCCTTAACAGTTTATAAGTCGCAGGGACCTGCAGATCTACTGCAGATGTGGAATCTGCAATGTTGGGCTGTTTAAAAGCCTCAGACAAATACCTGGATAAATAGGATCTATCAGCTTGGACTGATACTGAACAAAATAAATGAAAGAAACTATATTTTAGCACCATGCAGACGTAGCTTTCCTTTTTCTATAAGTCTTTGTTGATGATTCAATAAAAAGATAATTTTTCAAAAAGTAATGAAATCATCTGACAACAGCTTCCTCCTGCAGCACTGAAGTAACTGTGGAAAATAGTACAAATCTGTTGAAGTGTAGCATGTTACCTACAATACCGCAGTGTAGGTAAGATGGTTGTGATTTAACTGCTGCAATATGTAAAAAAAAGTCAGTAAAGGCTGGCTGGAGGGATGCAGCAGAGTAGAGCCCGGCTGCAGCTGAGAAACACATGTCAACAGAGGTGATAAGATAACTCCTAATCAGTCATTAACTGTCCAGATAAACCCAGGTTCCAGAATATTTGTAATCTAAAGGTTGTTTACCACGTTCAGTGTCTCAGAAGTCTTTAATAAAGACTTTAAAAAAGTAATACGGCTGGGAGCCACTGTCTCTGGGAGGATTGCAGCACTTAAAGCGCTACAGTTTATTCCCTGGAAGTTGACTGTCATTTTTCACCGAACAGTGTCGAGTATACTCTGTTGCACATTTCCAGGACTCTGCGCTAGTTTCATGCTTGGCCTGTATCTGTGGGCTGGATGTACTCCAATAAAGTCACTGATGCAGAAGCTATGGAGCTATTTCATCTTTCTGATGTGTATGGTGGTTGGCAAACGACAAGTTATCCAGGACTCTTCCAATAAAACACAGGGACAGACCTGGAATCAGTCTGCTGCAAAGCTGGACACAACATGAGAAATGAATAATAAAAGAACAAAGGCAACAGTTAAACAAGCTACCATCTGTGTACGTAACAACCTTGTGACCTAACAGCAAAGGAAAAGCCTGACCGGACCTGTGTGACTGGCTTTGGGTGAAAAAGGTGAAAAGAGAACTCACACACATCTTGTTAAGTCTACTTTGTGACTTATTTCCTTCTTGCACTTTACTGACTCTTGCTGTCCAACAATCTAAACATAGCAGCCCCCACAGCGAGGTGGTTAAGACAAATGATATCAAGCAGCGAATGAATTCAGACTGGGTAAACATACGTCGTTTGCTGCGGCTCCGTCAGCTGTCTGCGCCTCTTTGGTCTCAGCAGGAAGAGCCCCTCGCAGCACTTTCACCACATACAGAGATGCACTAAAGGAAAGGCCAACATCAGCAAGACACAATGAATTCACACATTCAAATATAATTTCTACTTTCTGGCTGCATCAGCGCCCTCTTTTCTCAGCAGGGAATCTTTAGTCTGTTCAGCATCATTTTCTCTTCAGCTCTGTCATCAAACACTGAGGCTGTACCTGAAGTAGTAGAGACACACTGAGGAGTCGGACAGCTTCTGAGTTTTAGTCATCAGTTTGTTCAGCAGGTCATGCAGCTCCCCCTGTCTGTCACCAGCAGTCCTGCAGTAAACCTTGGATCGACACAGCTGATTCCTGAGAGACAAAGAACATCACAGCACAAGACATCAGCTTGGGCTGAACTCTGCACAGGTTCTGAGCTGGTAAAAAAAGCAGCTTCTGGAGAACATTAATTGCAGGCAAATGCAGAGCACTAAAAGGAAAAACACTACTACTTGGAAGGGAAATGACATGTTAAAGCTGAATGAGGTGTCCAAACACATCAGAGGGAAAAGTGAGATGATTTCTATGTAAGGATTAAGGTACGAGAAGGTCCAAAAAACACCACGTGTGAAAATACTGCTGTATTTTAGAGTGGAACTATACTGGCTGAGGCTGGAGAACCCAGAGGAAATCAGGACTTTATTAGAGCAGGTCTGGAGGAGCTTTAAGTGACCGTGAGTTATAGACATGTAGTCTTAATGGGCTGATTTTCAGCCCCAATTTCTGAGGCGCCCGACGAAACAAAACACAAAAATATGGGAATGAGGGCAGCTTTATTGGAAATTCGGCTGGATTAATACACCAACATGCAGCCCGAACGCCGGCCTCTAAAAAGAAAATTTGATGTATGTGTAAAAAAAACTAAAATAAATAATCAGGCAGGTGATGTCATGTGGATAAAAACAATGGAACCAACTGTTTGGTAACAAAATGTTAAATGTTGAGCCACAGTGTATTACCTGAAGATATCTGCTGCCCGGCGGAGGAAGTCCTGCTCCTGCTGGCCGCTGCCAGGGCTCATTCCTCTGTCGATGATGTTGAGCAGAGGCTCCACTAAACCGAGCACAAGAGGGCTGCCAGCCTGCCGGGCCACGAACACTTCAACCAGGTCCAACACCTACAACAGCCGAGCAGAGGGAGGACACGGGTTTACGACTGCTCAACAGGTTTTCACTTTTGAAGGCGCTTAGTCAGCATCCTCCTTCCCATCCTCTCTGTGCTTTGAGGCTGAAAACTTCCTGAATGGCACAAACAATTTCCAAACTGTCAAGGTACCTTGATCTTAAAGTCTCGAACAAGCGCCCTCTCTTTCTGTAGTTTTGTCTTCTCGTCTTTCTTGGCCTGGGCCTTTTTCTTCTGCTCTGAGAACAGTGCTGCCAGACCCTTATCCAGCTCCATCATAGCGTCATCATCCAGATCTTCATCACTGCTGCCGTCCTCCTCAGTGGCCTGAATATGAAGCACAACAAAAGGACTTCATGACGTAACACTTCATGTCTTCTGAAGGGGGCATGCAGATGTTGCTCTGTTTAGCTCCTTGTGAAGATTTTTTCTTGATTGCCATGAATCCTTTATGCCTTGAAATTACTTAAGCCTTTAACTCTACACATTAGCCACATTTAGTTATCTGAGCTCTGCAGCAGGTCTTTAAAGAGTGTTTCCATTTAAAACAATCAAATCTAACAAGGAGGAGCTTAAAGCCAGAAAACCCACCAGAGCATTCTGCTGCTGGAGGACCTTCATCAGCTCCAAGCGGAAATTTTGGTCCACTTCTTCTGCTTCCATCTCTCCTCCTCCTTCTTCTTCTTCATCATCTTCTTCTTCTTCTTCTTCATCCTCATCCTCCTCCATTGCTTCATCTTCCTCATCAGAGTCTTCATCCGACCCATCCGACTCGTCATCCTGCCAGCCAAGTGTTTTAGAAAATGAGCATCAAAGGTTTTGTCTAAAGCAGTAAACAGAGAGTGAAGCCAAGAGGATGATAGGGTGGTGACAGAAGGAAAAGGACTGACCTCCATTTCTTCATCATCGTCCTCCTTTGGCTTCTTCTGCGAGTTGTTTGTGTCATCAGTGACAACCACTGCACTGTCCTCCTCGTCCTCATCCGGGTCCAAGACCTACACATGGCCCAAAACACCATCGATACGATCATTTACAAGGCTTCTACAGTCAGTATATGACCCAGATGACTGGCAGTGCACTGGGATAGAAATAAATGGTCCATCAGCTTATGTGAGTAGAAGCTCTGTTTTAAGAATTTGGTGCCTAAACATCGGCAGGGGATTTTTATTTTTTGTTTTTCTTAATGTACAACATGTACATAAAATAACTTCACAGGCCTGAACCTGTAACTTTAAACTTCCAAAAGGAAATTCAGACAATGATTTTGTGTTGCTTACGTCCAAGATGGCGGTGAGGGCCGCTGCGGTAACGTGGGGGCAGATGGAAGAGAAAACCATCTTGCAGACCTGTCTGATATGTCGGCTCTGCTGGGACAGCAGCGACAACAAGATGTCCACCATCACCTCCACCCACTCTGGCTCCTCCTCCTGATCTGTGGCTGTGTCAGAGAACACACAAGACATTCATGTCTCAGAATAATGAGAACTAAGATGGCATTTATCAGCTTTGAAGGGTGCACAACTATATTTCATGGTCTTCACCAGCTGATTTAATTTCAAGCACATGAACTTGTGGGTGGGGCCTGATCAGACCACTAAAGCTGACCAATCAGGACAGCCTGGGCTTTTTGATAAGGCTTCTGATTAAAACAGGAAATGTGGATTTTGCACATGAAACTAGCTCTTCTTTTGCTGTTTGACAGGAACTTGAACGTGTTGACAGGAACGTGGCTCGAGGGAAAAAGTTTTTTAGCCTCTAACCAAACATGAGCCTTCAGGGCTTTTCAGTTAAGGAATGTATGTAAAATTTTAATTTTGGTAAAAACAGCATCACTGCTGTCATTATCATGACGCACCACCCCTCACCTTGTTTCTTCTTCTTCTTCTTGGCCTTCTTTTGCTGAGCTTTGTCCACACAGCTCTGCAGGTCTTTCATGATGTCCAGCAGCTCCTCAGGGGCCTTCAGAAGAGAAAACAATCGTACGAATATTTGCTTACTTTTTGGTTATTTTTCTGTCATTATACAGAGCATTTTTTAAGCATATTAAGGCTACTGTCAACCTCCACCAACAGTGAGGTAGTATGTTGTACCTTGAAGAAATGCATGCCGACCAGCAGGAAGAGCTGCTGGAATGCGCCGCTCTCTACTGTCACACTTTTATTTGCCGCCTTCTTTAGGTTGGCCACCGACTCCAGCATACTGGAAGGAAACAATGAAGAAAAGTTTCTCACTTTTACATAAGTTCTGCATAGAAAGCTGGTGTAGTCTAAAAAGCTGTCTCAAATACATTTACTTTCTCTGTAAAGATAGTGTCATTACGCAAATGAGGTCAACAATGATGGAAGCTCTACTTGATCCTACCTGTCCCAGGCCTGTCGCTGCTCAGGGCTGAAGGGCCGGCTGCTCTGGGCGTATTTTGGCTGGTTCAGCAGGACATGTGCGTACTGGACCAGGTGGTAGATCCACATGGTGCCGTCGGCTGTCACACCCAGCACCCGCTTCTGATTGACAGCCGCGCCATCGTCACCGAGCGGCATGTTGTGCATGGACATGAGAAGCCTGGACGGTGGTCAGACAGGAGTCAGCGACACAGCAGAGGTAAGAAAAACACCTGAGTGGCTTCTTTGGTCTTTTTGAGAACACAGGTTCTGCTCTGGCTGCAAAGACGACTGAATTGTATTTCACAGGTATAAGTGCCTGCTTTAAGATTATTTGGCAATGTATGAAATACTGAACAGCCATTACTGCTTTTCAGTCCCAACCTGTTTGATGCTGCTGAAGGAAACTAAATTCTGTTCACCCAGTTTGTGTGGTCTCCCATAGGCTGGTTTGATTAATTGTACTCTATGCTAGTGAAGTCTTTGGAATAACCAGGATTACAGCACTCACTTTACTTATATGTAAAAACTATCACATCAAATAAGATAAAGTAATCTGACTAAATTAGGAGCAAACACAGTTGCATTTTTTACCTCTTTCTTGTACACATCGAGTGATCACTGACAGTACACCCTGGACAGTAAAGGAGCTTTTTTGTCTACTCAGAACCTCCATCAGATGTTTGCTGTACATGCTTTCAAAGTCTGGGATGTTATAACTAAACAGCTCTGCTCTGATCATAGGACAGCATCTCAGATGGGTTGATGACAGGACTAACTTGGCCACTCCAAAACATGCATTTCTCTGTCTTTTTTTTGTTTGTATTGCACTGGTTCACTGTGTTGGCGCTGACCTCTTCTAAGCTTCAGGTGAATGGACTGCAGGCACCGCAGGGAAGTGGAGTATATTTTTTTCATGGCATATTCCCACAAACAAAATCCTTAATCACCGTTTTCATACGGTGGGCACACGGAGACGGATTGCTGGTGTTTCGCCGCCGTTCTTTCTCACCCCTCTCAGGACAATCCTGCAAAGATCTTTGCAGGATTCTCCCTCATGATCTTCCTCCAGTCTGAACTCTAACCCTGAACTCTCTTTAGCAAGGCCAGGAAAACAATTTATTTTTGCGTTAATATATTAGGGAGGTTGTATTTGTGTTTCTATTTTATTTAATAACTAAGACACCCATTCAAAATAAGAGATTAAGAGTTGATTAATCCAACAATTGATGAATTGTTGGTTTCTTCCTATAAACTGCCTTGAGATGAATTTTTGTTGTTATAAATGTTTCACATCAACATAAGATATAAAATGTGACACAGGCTGTAGCTCAGGAGAAAGAGAAGTATTTTTCTCTCTTACTTATGTTATCCACCAAGGCATTCTCTAATGACATGTTCAGTTTCTAATAAAGACTGAGAGGGCTATAACACGTTGGCTTTTATTAGAGCGGAACAACATGGTAGATTTAATCTCACCCAAAGAAGGAGTTGATGAGCACTCCTCTGGTGTTATCATCCAGTGGGACAGAAAGCTTTCCATTTGTCTCTGCAATACCAGAAGATGCCTTCTTGGTGCTGAAGAAAGCGTGGAAAAAGACAAACCTGGAAAAGAAACAACACAACGCTGGCTCATGGCTGTTCTCCTCATCAAACACTTCAGCCTACGTGCTGCTCAACAAAAGACTGCTCTCACCTGGCCACATCCATAATGAGTTTCTCCGGCTTCTGCAACTGGTAGTTGTCAATAATTGAGGAGAGTCTGGGAACAATCCATTTCCTCAGGCGGAATACCAAATTCTCCTTCCTGAAGAAGGAATATTAGCAATTATATCACTCCTGTTTTCATACCCATGTCTCTCTGTTCAGCATCACTACACCTGACAGGAGTCGGGCTGAGACTCTCAATGAGATTTATATGCAGCTACACAAACAGATGGAAACACTCACTGATCTCGCCCTTCCTGCTTATCCTTCTGATTGCGAGTGCTGAAGTCCAGCAGCTTGTCCACCTGAGGCTGCAGGAACATGCTCTTCAGCCACTCCACGTAGCTCTGCAGGGCTTCAGGCTGAAGGTGCTGCACCACCCTCCACACCGATGGCACCACGGGGTAGCCATGGTTGGTCAGTGAGGAGAAGCCCACCATGACTGCCAGCTGCTTGTCTGAGTCCTGACAGCCCTGCAGGAAGTCTGACACGTAGGTCTCCATCTCTGGGGCCAGTTTGAAGCGGTCTGGTTTCTGCCAGAGAAAAATGATGGATGAGGATCATAGCAGCGGTCTGGCAGCATGATCACTGATTCTAGTAGGTGCTTGTTGAGCATGGTTCCTCCTCTCTACTGTTTGGAGCATGCTCAGGACGGGGCATTGAATCAGATGGACAACCTTTTATGACCTGGCATTTCATATTTTCTATTACACTGAACTGAAATGGATACTGAACGATGCTTTCTCTGTAATTGCCCTGAGATGATTTATTACAAACTGCCACTATATAAATAAAATGAATGGAATTTAATTCACCTAACATGGAGAAAATAATATTGACAATTGGGGGATAAAACAGAAGCCTCCATAATTGTAAATATTACATATATTTATTATACTTTAATATAATAAGTAACATTTTATGAATAAGCTGCTTTACTATCAGTTCATAAAAATGTATAAAAGCTTTATAAGCCACCACAGAAGTGGAATATGCTGCGCTGGGTTTAAAACATATGGTGCTCACTGTTGTGCAAATGTACAGTTGCTCTTTATTATTTTAGGTGCAGTAAGCAATATTGCACGTAAACGCAACCACTCTCTATGAAAAGTAGCTTTGACGTTACCTTTAAATGTCTGTTTGAGCTTCCTGTTATTGAAACGTTCTTGTAATTCACAATAACAAGAATCCATCATGCCGGGCTCAAAGATTTCAGTTTAGGGCCAAAACCTTTTCATTTGGATCAATCTTCATCATGCCATAGCCCCCCGACCAATGACAACCATTTAGAGTTTCTGTCCGCTCTAGTTCAATGGTATCCATTTCTACGGTTCTCCTTCTGGGTTAAACTTGCCGTCATGTCAGATTAGCAAAGCTGAGACCTCAGTGTTAGCGCAGACAGGTGTGTTCAGAGTGAAAAATAAATAGCTAACACTTTGCAGTGGCAGTGTTCTCCACTGTTGAATAGCGTGCACATGTTACATTGACACAATTTTACCACAGTAAAGATTTACTGTTTCTGATGGTAAATGGACTTGTACTTGTATAGCGCTTTTCTAGTCAAACTAACTAGAAAACTGACGCTTCTAACACTACACGCCACATTCACCCACTCACACACACTCATACAGTCTTAAGATACACATAACTACGTGCTTTCTAATCATTCATACACATTCATACCCTGATGGATACAGGAGGCAACGTGGGGTTCAGTGTCTTGCCCAAGGCGACTGCTCTTCCTCCTGAGCTACAGCCGCCTGTTGATGAATGCAACAGGACTGTTGCGTCACTGACATTTGATGTAAACATCTATAAAACTCTGAGCCATTTAGTTTCATAGTAAACTCTCTCTTCCATAAGATGCACCAATTCTTGTTCTGCTGCAGCGCGACAAATTAACTGTACTGAAAAAAAACAACACCTGGGTTGTCACTCACTCACCCGCTACATAGAGTTCTCCCCATGGAGGACTGACAAGGGTTTAGACCGCTGACAAAACATCTCAGATACGACTTGAATGCAGTGGTTCCTCATGAGTATGCTCCATATATTTACAGTTATGTGTAACTTAAAAAAATTATGTATAACTATAAAAAGGTAACTGCCAATTTCAATCATGTTGCAATAGAAAAAATATGTGAAGAATTCAGAAAAACTGTTTTGTAACCCTGCTTTAAACAAAGCTGCTAAAGATGTACAAAAAAAAACATTCAGTTTTTTTTCTTTTTTTAAAATCACATAAACCAATATTCCATCTAAAAAAGAATATAGAAAAACTTTAGTGTTGAAAGTGAGACATCTCACATTTCGATGAAAAATAATGTCATCTTGGATTTGATGGCAGCAACACATCGGATCACAGCATCAAACTCTCAGCCTTGCACACAGAGATGATGCCAAATTCTCTAAATCTTTTCATATAAAGTACAGTAGATGATGAAATATCAAGGTCTTCACAATTTTACTTTGAGGACTGTTATTCTGAAACTGCTCCACAACTTGTAGACACAGTTTTTTTCTGACTACGGAACGTCTGTCCATCTTTACTTGTGAGAGACTCTGACTCTGCTCTTCATAGTTAACAACACTGGATCACTGACCTGAGCGGACACCACATGTTCTCCGTAGTGCATCATCACCTCTCCAGACAAAACCTCTTTCAGCTGGGATAACGACAGCAGAGGCAGGGCACTGCCCAGCAGACGGAAGCTCAGGTAACTGGACAGAGACAGGACGACGGCAGGAAAACATTAGCTGAATGGAATTCACAGGCATAAAGAAAGGACAGGATGTAAAGAAACACAAATTAAATGCTAATTGAAGGGGGATAAAAGTCGTGCTTCATGAAAGGCAGACACTTTCTGACAGTGTTCTCCACTCTTCGATATAATAACAAATACTGTACAAAACAATTGTTTGCCAACAACATGTTTTAGAGGCCCCACAGCTAGCTCCATTACGACTTACCCCTAACATGGTATCTGTTTAGTCTGAACAACTTAAGTTTCAATTATAGCTCCTGTACATATTTTACTAATAATTCTCATCTCAGGCAGAAAAAGCAACAAATCACTAATATTAACACTAATATTAACTAATAGTAATATTTTCTCATCAGGCGTTTTCAACAGGTAAGAAAAATACAATAACGAGCTATAAACTTTAGTGCTAGCTAGTGTTAGCATGCGCCATTAGCTCCTGGCTAAAGGAGTGATGGTACATGTCAAACCACATTTTGGTTTACCACATGACAAGATTTTAGCGCATTCTAACAGCGCTACAAAATGGCTGACTCTCTACATAGTGGACAATGTAGTGAAGAAATGGACAATTCAAATACAGCCACTGGGACAAATTGTGCAGATCTGGTCAAACCACAACGACGTAGCCTTTTCCCTTCCATGCAAGGACTCACTGAGTTGGCCCTGACGGCTCCTTAAACATGCCCTCCACGATGGCTTTGTTCCAGAAGAGCTGGAAGCTGTCTTCTTTCAGAGAAAGCTTCAGGAGGTCCAGGGCCACTGGCGGAAGAACTAACTCTTTCTTGACCGAGTGGGCTGCCATTTTCAACACCTCTGTCAACCTGCCAGACAATTTTTCACACAGAAGATGCTAATAAGCAAACACAGAAGGGAAGAGTGCAGTACAGAGTGGTGTAATTTCAGCATGCACATGCAGAGCAGCTAAAGAGCTTAACCAATACATTAAAGTTAAGGATGACAAATGTGTGCAAATGTGCGCTGTTACTTGGGGATGTTGTCAGCGTTGATGATGGTGGAGGACCCCAGCAGCTTCTTGAGTTTCTTGGGTTTGAGAGTTTGTGGGAAACGCTGCAGCGCCACCAGCAGCAGCTGCAGCTGCTCTGGAGTGCTGAAGGCTGATGCCAGGTCAGCTTGCAGGGCGCTCAGCAGGACCTCCTCAAACACCTCCTCTGGGATCTGATGGGCAAGACTACATTGAGTTAGCGTCTTAATGGTTATAGGAAGTATAATCAGAGCGGGCAGCACTTGTCACCTCAGTGAGGATGTCCCTCATGGTCTTACTGGGCAGGTCCTTCATGTGTTGTTTGTGCTGGGTGAGACTCTGGAGGAGCTGCACACATCCCAACACCACCTGCGGCTCCTGCAGACACATAAGACAGAGCTCACACCTAAACAACCCCTGCACGCAATTGATGGACAAGCGCCTGAGGCGGATTGTAGTCTGCTCAATTCCCAGATTTGAATGGTGATGAGGTCACAATCTAATGCCCTGAGTCATAATCCTCATCTATTTAAATGGTTTTGCTCTTGCATCACAAATGCTTCATTGTGAATGTGATAGCTGTTTTTTTCTGTATAATTATGTGGTGTATGCCTGTAGTTGCTACCATTTCTTCCCTCCTTGGGGTTAGTTTTTTTCTGTTAGGTGATGACCAAGCTACAGAGGGAGCCATCAGTCTGTATCAACATTTCAGCTGAAACCAAAGAGTCTTTACAAGGACAGTATCAAACCTGCTGGGGAAGATGTGGATGAAGTGAGCTTCTGGACCCTAAAGAACACTAACTTGGATGTTGGATCAAAACTGCAATGGCATGTAAAGTGAATTATATTGGCTACTGTTGATTACATGCAACAATCTCCAGGGAAACTCTGGGTCCAGAAGTTGGTATGGTTGGAACCTTGAAATGAACAATTTAAACACTGAAGAGCTGCAAACCAACCCTGAAGTGGATTTTTCTCATTTCTTATCATGGAACAGCTTTTAGTTCAATGACAGTTTGTTGAAGACCATAGTTTGCACTGAATTACTTTGTCACAGCATACATACTTGTGATATTAAAGGAAACAACCTCAACAGTGGCTCTGTGCAGCTAAAAGGGTTCCTGTAAACCATTTACCGTGACAGAAAAAACTTTTTTCCTGCTGCAACATGCAAACATGACAAAAACCCATTTGTACTGGTGCTGGGTCTGCCATTATAAGATGTGTGCTGCTTCATGAGCTTGTTCGGAAATCATGTAGGAGTGTGTTTATCCAGCAAACAATCTGAGGGCATCCTGTGTATAAGATGAATGGTGGTCAGCCTCCTTACTTTACTGATGCGGCCAGACTGATGAAGGGCGAGGACACCAAACAGGTTTCCAAACATAGCATTTCTGGCAAGTTTCTGAAAGGCGAAAGAAAAAGAGATGACCTTGATGTTTGAAAATCCCACTCAGCAAGGTTTTGCTGCTGAATGAGATCAGAACAGCAGAACTCACCTTTTTCACTGCCTGCAAGTTGTGTTTTTCTTTGATTCTGTCGAGTACACTCTGCAGGGAGACATCTTCAAAGGCACTCAATACCTGAAAAAGAAAAGAAAAGCCTGCGTCATGCTCCCGCCAACACAAGCTTAAAGACTGCATTTGTTGTCTTATTAAAAGCTTTCACATTATACACAAAACCCATTCTGAAAGTTTCCAGAAAGTTGTCGACATTTTGTTGCATTTTAAGACATCTGGAAGTTACTTCGCCTCTTTTTTCTCATCAGTTTACTCACAGTGATGATTCTGATGATGATGCTATTCTTTTTGTATAACAGAAGCTCCAGCTTTTACATCAGAGTAAGATGATAAAGAGGAACATAAGCAGAGCGTGCTGAGACTGCTAACAGATGTTTAAGTTTGACAAAGCTAAGTCGGGACTTCTGAATGTTAAGTTTCTTAATCTACACTGATCAGCTATGGTGTGATGACGCCGACAGCCGCAATTATCTCATTACAATGGCATCTGGCAGTGGGTGGGATGTCTAATGCAAGAACAGAGCATTCCCTCCTTGAAGCTGATGTGTTGGAAACAGAAAAACAAACAAGCAGAAGGATTTCTTTGCAACTTTGACAGCACCAAAGGTCGTGATGGCAGGATGGTTGAGTCTCCGCATCTCCACAACTGCAGCTCTTGTGGGATGTTCCTGGTCTAGCAAAAGTGGCCAAGACAGGAAAACCAGTGAACCGCTGGCCTTCTGTTGTTTTTCAATGAGCAGAACAGCTGCTGTAGTTCAAATTTGCTGGAAAACTTCATGCTGGTTCTGACAGGAACACAGAGTGTGTCACGGTTTGCTGTGTATGGAGCTGCGTAGCCACTGTCAGCTCAGGGTGTCCCTGCTGTCCCACGTCTACTACTGAAAGCGCCTACACTCGCGAGCGTGAGAGCTGGACCAGGGACCAATGGAAGAAAGTGGGCTGGTTGGAAGAATCACATTTTCTTTTAAGTCACACGGGTGGCTGGTTTTGTGAGCCTTGCGTTCGAGTACAGTATGTTCCCTGACTACTCGGGGCCATTCTAACAGCAACAGAGGGACCTACGTAAAATCAGGTGTGTGATCACATTTATTCTTATTTTCTGACCAATCTAAGACTGACGGGCACATGTCTACCTGTAAAAGATGTGTTAAACTGGACCGGGGTCCCACTCACCTGCCCCAGGGCCAGGCTGAATCCAGGTCTCGCTGCCTCCCGTGTGTGTGCCAGTCCATCCACCAGCCTCTTAAAGGTGTATTCCAACTCATCAGCCTGCAGCACCGAGAGCAAGCAGTTTATCATGACACGCAGTCGCCACAGGCTCATTTCTCTTAAAGACACTACATTACACATCCTGATACCACTGCTGGAAGGAAATCAGGGTATATTTACTTTTTACTATTTAATCTTTTTTTTATTTACATTCAGTATACAAGTATCTAAAATCTTAGGAATTGGTACAACACTTGCTATAGAGCTTTTTATATTTTTTTAAGCCAAATGTTTCTCAAGTTAACATATTATTATCACCAGATTTTGTGTACTGTCGTTGATTACTGTACTGACAGTAAATGCAACTTGAACTATTCAATGAACTTAACTAATAACAATGTTATATTAATACTGACAGCACATGAAGGACTTTAGGAATAGTTTATGTTTAAGTACTTACTTAGTACGGTGTATTTCTTCCACGACTGCATGTTCTTTATACAGCAATATTTATAGTAATAATGTAATGTCACAGATGGCAGGCCCAAATTTCTTGCTAGTCATGATACTTTGGTTTATTAGGGTGTCAACACTATTTATGCATTTTTACTTAAATAAAACTGAGAGAATATTAATTATTACAATTGGAAAACCTCTTAAAATACATCCAGCAAGACCGTGCTGGTGGTCGCTGCCTATCCCACCTTGTTTTCTGTTTTCAGGTACTGAATGAGGTTTTCCACCGCCTTCAGCCGGATCTCCTGCTCCGGTTTGGCCAAATCCCAGAAGAAGTCGAGGAAGTCGCGGTTCTGCTGCAGCATCCCGGCGGGCCGGAGCGGCTCCGCTGATTTCACCGAGACCTCCACCATCTCTACAGACATCTCTTCTCAATTCCACCTCCGCAGCCCATGCTGATGCCACACGAGGAAAACGTGCCTCACGAACGCGAAGTACTTCCGGGTCAACTCAGATTGTGTTTTTTTTTCCCTTAAACTTCAAGAAACTTTATTTAGACACCAATAATAGCAGAACCTGCTACAACTGTTATTAATATAACTTTCATGATGCAAATTCTACATAGCATTTGAAACATGTATGACATTAAGAAAAGCCTGTTCATGCACGTGCACACATATGTTGGCCATAGATATATAATAAATGCAATATAAATAGGTGTAAAAGAGGAAGTCTCTTAATTTTTTCCTCTACAAAAGTGTATTTAAACGTTTAACAAAAAAACATCACACCATGACAACGTAAAACACAAATGAATTAACAAGAATAAATAAGAAAGATAAACGTTTAATAAATACATAAAAGTGACCTTCTGTTTATTGCATATGGCAGCTGTCTTAACATGCAATTTTAATCTCTTTCTTTAACAAAGGAAATAAGATCCGTTTTTGAAAAATCTAAGATTTGACGTATCAGGACGTTATAGAAAATGATCTGGTCCCTACCAGGTCTTAGAATGAGGTAAATACAGCCTCAGAATGAGAACAACACATGACATGTTACATTGTCCTTATTCATAAAAAGGAAAGATAAACTAATCATCAGCAAGTGTGAACACCTCAATAAAAGCTGAAGTTTTTAGAGTGAAAAGGATTCACAGGATGAAAACATTCAAATTAGACTTCCCAGGAGCGAACCTGTACAAGTTCACCAAAGGTCAGAAAGCTACATCTCAGACTCTACAGGCCTCAGTTAGCATGTTAAATGTTAAAGTTCATGACAGTAAAATTAGAAAAAGACTGAACAAGTATGGCTTGTTTGGAAGGGTTGCAGAAGAAAGCCTCTTCTCTCTAAAAAGAACACGGCAGCACAGCTTAGGTTTGCAAAGTTACATCTGAACAAACCACAAGATTTCTGAAACAAAGTCATTTGGACAGACCAGACCAAAGTGGAGATGTTCGGTCATAATGCACAGCAGCACGATTGGAAAAAAACAAACACAGCATATCAGCACAAACACCTCATACCAGCTGTCAAGCACGGTGGTGGAGGGATGATGATTTGGGCTTGTTCTGCAGCCACAGGACCTGGACACCTTGCAGTCATTGAGTCTATCATGAACTCCTCTGTATATCAAAGTATTCTAGAGTCAGATGTGAGGCCATCTGTCTGACAGCTAAAGCTTGGTTGAAACTGGCAAAATTACATATCATGTTGTCAAAATAAATGTAAGTGTATCCTGCCAGTTTGTGTATGTATTCAGTCTCAGTCTGGGAAACCAAAAAGCACAGTTTACATCAATGCCATAACTATATGTTGGCAAAAGGGATCTAACAGGGTAGCGTTGTCAAAAGATTTTAAAAGTAAGCTCAACTTCACGGACTGAGAGTAATTGAGCAGAATGTGTCAATTCTTTTTTTTTCTTTAAACATTTGTTTATTGATTTTTCAGAGACATAACAAAGACAGGAGAGGGCATTTTGAGAGTCAACATAATGTCAATTGTAACGTAAAAGTAAAAAAAAAAAAAAAAAGATTATATGAAATCAGGTAAAGAAAATGATAGCACCCACCCTAAAAAAACCCCAACACAATTACATTCTATTAAATATCTGCTTCTGTTCCTAACAAATTCAGGTCAGAAGATTACAGATATTTTCAATCGCTGTTTGACCTTTCGAGGAGAGGACTCTGAACTCTGCAGCTACAATTCTAGCAGAATTTTGAAGATAAATCTTATGATACCAGAAGGACAGCTAACAGGGGTTTCTGTCCTTTATTTTTCTCCCAGCATGTGTGGCACTGAGGTTTTTTTTTTTACTCTAATGTCTTGAAATATGATGGTGTCCACACTGGAGTCACAGTGTCAATGTTAATCAGCCTGGTGTTTGACCATGTGGACTTGTTTCTATGGAAACTGCAGTAGATACTAGTGGTCTGTCAGCACACACTGTACAGAATTAAGACTTTAAATGGAAGCAGCTAAATAGAATTTAGGTATCTTCTTTATTATCTACATCTGCGCATTTCTCCTGTGAAGAAATGCTGTGATTAATGTGTTCATTGCAGTAATGTGAGCCACTTTCAACAGAATTTTAAAACAAATAAGACACATAAGACAGCAATGGACACAAAGCATTTAATGTTTCCATAAAAAGATATTCTTTATTAAAACTGCATGCAAATTTCAAAATTTCCCGGCCGGATGATTTTGAGGCAGAAGGACGGCTGATACTGAAAGAGAAGAAGAGCAGTCTGTATCAGACACCGTCACAATCACAGTGTGTGGGATCATTCAGTCGACGGGAGCGGCGAGCACAGTGTCCAGGGCGCTCTGAGCCTCACTGATCTGCTGCTGCAGTCTCTGCTTCATGGCCTCATTCTGGGCCTTTTTCAGCATGTTCTGCATGTCTCTGATCGCTGCCCGGTAGCCCGGCGCGTTGTGAAACACTCGGATTGCCTTGTCGCCGCTGCACGCCAAGAAGCGGCCATTAACGTCAAATCTAAGGTCATTGATCTCCTCGCTGTGGACACCACGCAGCTCCTCCTCCAGCTTTCCGCTAGCCGCGTCGTACATGGCCACATTACAGCCGTCACTGATGGCCACTACCCGCCCGTCCGGAGACAAGGCCACCCGGCTGCCCTCTGATGAGGCACAGGGAACTGTCTTCAGGAGGTAGGGATCCTGCTGCTTTTTATACTCCACATCTGTGTTCCACAGCTTCCATGTCCCGTCTTTGGAGACAGTGACCATTCTGATCAATAAGAGAAAGAAATCATTTATTATTCTCGCGCTAAATTCATGAATATATGTGCAAAAGACAAAGGTATAAATAGAGGATATCTGGTTCAAGGAGATGTTTATGTGTTGGGCTGGAGCATTAACTCTCTGGAGTTCTCTTTACTGTGAGGTTGCTTGGTAACCACTGGACACATCACATAATTTACAGTTGTTGGTTGGGTCAGTCTTGTATTGACAAACTTACACAAGCCTTCCTTTAAACTCAAAGCAACAAGAGCCATGTCTTCAGCTCTGTACTGTCAGCAGAAAGCTGAAATTACCTGTGAGAATCATTGGAAAAGGCAAATGCGTGAACTCCTGCAGAGTGGCCCTTCAAGTCAAACGCTCGTGCCACCTCTTTGAACTCTCCTCCTTTCCCAAAGCAAACCTCCCACACCTTCACATCAGGAGTGAAGCCACAGGAAGCTACAAACCTGAGTGCAGAGACACGCAGGACACATAATTAGACACGAAAAGGGCCTCAGACATGCTGTGGTTGGAACAGTTCAGTTGCAGCTTGTAAAAACCTGACTGCCTTCACAGCTGGCAACAGTATCATAAAGTACTGAGGCTACAAATACATGTCTACTACTACGTCATGGAGCATAATTTTGTTGTCATATTTATTTCTTGGTGGAATAAATAAATAGGCTACATTAAACCAAATCTTATTCTAAAGCTGAAAAAAACATATTTACAAGAAAACAGAAAAATATGAGCTGCAATTTATAGACATGTCCTAATAAGAATAGAAATATAGTACATAATCAATGGATGTCGGCTGCCTTTTGTTCTGTTCTCTGTCAGATGATCCCACACTGCTTCAGTAATGTTGAGGTCTGGGCTCTGGGGGGGGATTCATCCCTCCATAAGACCTGTTGCCACTGATTTTCAGTCCACTTCTTGTGTCACTTGGCATAGCTCAGCCTTTTCTCCCTGTTTCCCTTCCTTAAGAATGGCTTCTTGACAGCCACCCTTCCTGATGAAGCTTGGGCCAACAGTAGCTGGATCAACTGAAGATCCAGATGCATCTCTCAGATCCTTTGTCAGGTCTTTGCTGGATTTTTTCCCTGTTTCTTGACTTTCAGATACTTATCGGCTGTAGATAGTATTCTAGACCTGACACTTCTTCTTTTGTCCTCCACTTGTCCAGTTTCCTTAAATGTTTTAAGGACACACTGCACACCATGCTGAGATATGCCAAGTTTTCAGCCAATTGCTCTTTAAGAATCACCTTGTTGGTGCAAAAATAGTATCCAGTCTGTCAAACTGTTATGTTTTGTTTTTTCTGAGAAACAACCTAAATAGGATCAAATTATACATTTAGGCTGCTAGCACAAAGTGCCTAAAGGTACAATTTAATGTTGGTTCTTAGGTTTCACTTTTTTAATGCTCGAATGATACATTGGTCGCTGTTATTCGACTTAATAAAAAATAAAAAAATTCCTCTGAAAACAGTCAAGGACTGGACTGAAAATGAGTGAAAAAGCAGCCAGCCTGGAAAACTACTGACTAAAACCCCTTTAAAAGAATATAAAGAAATGAGGGCTGGAACACGACTATCAAATTCTTCAAATGTAAAGTCTGAAGTGAGGGAGGAGTAGGACTGACCTTCCACAAGGGGAGATTGCAGCATAAGAATTAGTCATTTGATTAGTGTTGATGGAGGCCAGCAGCTCTCCCTTCAGGTCCCAAATGAGGATGCTAGTGTCTGTGGAGGCACTCATTATAAACTTTCCTGCAAAGAAGAAACAAAATTCAGTCTAAAACTGATGACAAAATATCTTTAGATATCTTTCCAGTATCTAAAGAATTCCAAAGACATTTCATCATACAATGACACTGTCAGCTGGGATCAGTCTAAGGAGAAAGTGCAAACTTGTACCAAATCATTATCAGTTACATATGAAAATGCTCTATAATACACTAAACACATTTTAGCTATGGGCACAGTTCAGTCTGGTCAGGTATTCTAACGTGGTCTGTACCCGTCTCTGCAATGCCGATGTTGAGTATAGCGGCCTTGTGTTTCTGTGGGAAATCCTCCGAGGCAGCTTTAAAGTTAAAGGTGCCGTCATCCTTCTTGATCATTTTGAATATTCGAATAGTATCTCCATTGGCCAGCCAGGTGATAAAAGCCCTGCAGGTGAAATTAAACTTAAGTAATGTAACAAGCAAACTTTCTGATAAAATATCACTATAAATTGAACATTTTGGACTTTGAGACCTCTGATTTAGACAAACGAATCTTCACTCGTCTTTCTTTGATCTGAGGGGTGTGGTTTAAGGGTTTATGTTACAGTACATACAGCAGGTGTGTGTCACACTGATTGTGTCGATGGATGCAGTTACTTCAAAGACAGACAGGGACTGCTTTATGTGGGTGAGAGGGACAGACCTGGAGTCTGGGCTGAAGCGGACCAGCGTGGCGTGATCCAGCTCCACATTAGCTCTCAGACATTTATGTTCCCGCTCCAGGAAGTCTTTGGTGCTCCAAATCCGGACGGTGCGGTCGTCAGCGCAGGATGCCAGGTACTTCCCGTTACTGCTGAAATCAAAACACGTCACATTCCCACTGTGGCCCTGAAAAGCATGAGAGCACATATAAACACATGCTCAACAATAACACTGAGAAACATCCACAAAGTATCTACAGAGTTGGATTATTATTAGTTTTGTTATTAGTTGTAGCAGTAAAGAAAAAACTAATAGATTGTAAAAGGCTTTATATTAGTGTACATAGACTAAACAGAGATAGTGAACAAAGATATGCATAAACAACAAGCTCTTTCCATCTCTGTGTTTTTGATTGATAATGTTTCCAGTTCACCTTCAGTGAGGCTGCCAGCAGTGGATGGCTGAAGCTGTGCTGTGCAGGTTTGTCCTTACGGTTGCGCTGCTTCTCCTGCTTCTGCTTCTTGGATGCAGGGCCCTTCAAAACACTGGCTTCGGCTGAAAGACAAACAGAAGTACTGAGGATCAATTTTATGAATGCAGAAGCCCGCTAAAACTCCTCGAATGAGGCGTTTATCATTATCGCAGAAGAGCTCTGACAGAGAGGGGACACAGTGGCCGATGGATCAAGCAGTGACACACATTTCCAGGTTGCAGCTCCACATCACGAACAACAGACCCAACCCACTGTTACAGTATCAAACTAAAGGTCAAAGGTCCCTGTAAGGAGCGGCTAACTGTAGCTGCTTTTCACTCTCAGGTCAGTCAAAGAAAAAGGCAGATCTAATTTCAATAACCCATCCTTCTTGTGATAGAATGGTTAGATATGAATACTGATCATGATTCTGTCACAAGACACAGAAGTCCAATTCCTTTTCTGTGACTGCCATTCTGAAACTTTTTCCCAGCCATGCAGCAGGATATACGTCTTCAGTAACTGCACACGCTTCTGCTTAAAACAGCATTATATATTTATCTTTTTAGAGGGTTAATAAAGGATAGCTTCGCTGTTTTATTACTTCAGTCAGATCTGGGGAGAACACTAAGACCACAGGAAATTTAGAGAACAATTTGTTCATGAAGCATCTGCAAAGCTGACTTGGTTTCTAACCTGTATGATCTAAGCATTGCAGTGATCTCACGTTGCGTTACACTGATACCTGTTTGAACTTTGTCATCAATGAAGAGATCCAGTTACTCCGCAGAAAGCCATGATCCCATTGGTCCGTCAACATCACATTTACCGATTGGACAGCGACATGTGACAGTCACTCAAAAGTTACTTTACTTTCTGGTTTATTCTATCAGTTTTTTTATGGTTAGCAATGAATATGGCTGACACGACGCACCTATTGTACACACCGAATGAATGATTGAATGAATGACTGGGTTTGTGCAAGGGACCGCTGACGTTGACTGCGTTGGTGAGTCGCCGCCTGTCGACGATCACCGCCTCAGTAGCTAGCTACAATTACATGAGCTGGTACGACACTTACCTGTACACTCTGCTGTCTGCTCTGTTTCCTCTCTTATTTCTTCTTTCCGCCTGCCCACCGCCAATGCAACCAGAATAACCAGTGCACCCAACAATAATGTCAAGGCAACAAGAGCAGCTAACTCCATGTCGAAAGCTTTCTGCCACGTATTTTTGCAAACGCTAATAGCTAGCCTTCATTGAAAGGGCACTGCGCATGCGTCCAAATTGTCTTCCTTTAGTGCCGCGTTCTAATAATCTAGTTTAAGCCGCAATTACGTAAATGTAAGTGAAAAAAAACCTCCCGACTACTAAATTATTTTCTGAAAAAAATATAAAAATTTACAGAATGGTCGCATGTGTGCCACTGATGACAGTTCAATACAATTTAAATTCAGTGGTAACGTTTGGAAGGATATTTCAACAATGTTTAGAAATACAATATTCTTAGATCCGTCCCTCATAGACATGCAATGCTACAAAGAGGTCTTGAGGAAAATATAACAAGTCTGAGTAACTAATTTGCTAATACACGAACACCACATTTCTCTCTTTCCGCCGACATTCAGTGAATGCAGCATAAACCACCACAACAGTCTTCAGCGCCACCTAACGCACTGGAGAGCAGTCGTTTTGCCTTTTTTTTTTTGGAATGATACACACACATAATACATAAATATGAAAATGTCAGTTCGGTATCCAGTGTATTGCCTTTGTACCATATTCAAATAAATATAGAATTTTGAAGGATTTGCAAATAATTTAAACCTGTTTTTATTTACATTTTACACAGCATTCAAACTTTTATGGAAACTACAACTACAAAAAGAGTATACCAGTAACGTCAATATATAATGAGTTGGAAAGAGTTAAACTAAACTGTAGGGCCACTTCAGTCGATCTGGTAACATGATGTCAGGGCAGAAAAGCAGAACAAGACCGTGAGGAGTTTAATGTCGATTTGTAACTTCCACATCTGAAATTTAGGTTTCATTAATTCAAAACCGATGTTGCTCATTTTCGACAATGATTACTAAGAACAATTAATTTTTACTTAAACAGCTGACAACTATTTTACTGTCATGTTTGCTTAACGAAAGTTTCATCACCTCAAATGATGGTGCATGTAAGACATTAAAATGCAGGGAACTCCCTGCATCACTGAACTTTTCAGTCATTACAAAGCAGAAAAGGGTTTCAAGTGACCAGATCGTAACTTTAATCAACCCGCTGTGAGGTGTAATCTACTGTAACAGATTTTTCTGAAGCAGGGGTCAATGTGCTGTTGTGCAGATATTTAAAAACTCAATATTTACTACCATACATTTGCATCAACAGTAGTTAAAGATCCAATCTAAGCTATTCTGTAAAATCAGTTACTTTTTGAGAAACTGCCAAAGGCTTCAGTGCCTGGGAGAAAAAGAGAGGTAGTCTGGCACAAACACACACATCTCAGGATTTTAAGATGAAATAAAAGATCACAGATTCTTATCACAGGCATAAAGTTGAACAGTTGGCTTTGGTTTGTGAGCACAAGTCTAAAGTAGTCATCCGAATCACAAACAAACCCGCAACTTACATCAGTGTTGGCAATCACTATCTAAAAAAAGGCCATCCACAGGAGGACTCTGGGAATGCTTGCAATGACAAACAATATGAAACAAAAACACATACTACATTAAGACATTTACTAGGTCGCCCTTCAGGTGCAGAAACACATCTGTCATTTCCAGGGTCAGAGAGCCAATTAAAAAAATAATTTAAATGCAAACATCTCAGAACTTTACATTTCCACTGCGGCGTGGTGTACCTCATCTGAATCAGCTGTGCATTCCCTCCATTCAGACTTAGAGAATGTACTCAAACGTTCATTAACATACAAACCACTGAACGCATCCCGTAAAAAAATAAATGTCTGAGCCGAGGCTCTGTCTCTGCCCGACTCAGCTTTCTCTTTAAGACAAACCAATCAGAGTCCACATACTGTAAAAGGAAAAAAAAAACTTTGGATTTGCTTTTGTTCAGAATCAAACTATTGAAATGTCTTTCCTTCCTCTTCAAGTATAGTACATCGTTATGGGTTGTTTCTCTCCGCTGCTACATTCTGCATGTAGTCTTCCAGACAGCATGATCTCAGCAAGCTGTTGTGCTCTTTCTAACTCATCTGCAAGCACAATGCTCGGGGCTAGCACAACCCAATGGCAGATGGGGGGGAATCAGAGGACATGGTGGAGGCCTGATTGGGAGATGTCGGCTTAAAAGGGAGCAATGTTTGCAGGTTAGCCCCAGCTGGAGTCCTCTGAAGGTGGTGTTGGGCACGTGCAGCAGGTTACTTCTTCCTGTTGTGTTGCCTCCGTGCCTGTAGCCTCTGGCGAGCTCCAGACGGTTTTGATCCAGCGCCGATAGAGAAGGAGGGAGTTGCAGGAGACCCTGTAAATAAAATAAAACGTGTTAAGTACTACTACAACCTTTCCTTCTGCATCTCATTTAATTAAAGCTCAGATATTCATGTAAATGTTATGAAAGACTATAAATTGATCAGATTTGGGCTTAACATCACGTCTGCAGAGCACTGCGGCGATGATCACACGGGATAGTGAACCTGTAAGCTATGCCAGAGTCTATTTTGTGAGGAGTTTTGCTGGAATTACACCTGAGTTAACCCAGTGTCCACAAAAACCGTCAGCATAATTTAACTCCATTCACAGCAGGTGGAGCTCCAGGTGAGGTGCGTTTAACTTTGTAGAATGTCACGTTTAATGCCATGATCTCAGCTAAGTACAACGCAGCCATCTTTCTTTACAGATTTATGTCCACATGCCGGTGTCAATTGTGCTTATGCAGTGCCACTTTAGTTTGATACACCCCACTAACAACTGAACAAAATCTTGGCCAGAGGCACTTGGCTGTGACACAATATTTAAACAGAATTGTACATCAATAAAGTACCTATAATTTGTTTTCCCAATCAGAATTACAGATCTGTAGCAGAAGCAAACTTTCTCAGCTATCTGCACGCATCCAACTCATTCAGACATTGGCTCGATTGATATACGAGTACAGAAACAGGAAAAGAAAAAAAAGACAGGCGGAAAAAGAAAAGAAAAAAAAGAAAGACACGAGACGCTCTGCAGCTCTTCATCTGTTAATCAACTTTCAGCTATTGTGATTGTTCAGGATAACCCTGTCATCATCACCACCATTAGCTATATTTCAACTCCAGGAACCTCTTCCAATAACCAGTTCGTTTGTAGGTCCTGTCATCAACCTTTCCACCCTTCTGTCTCAATTATCTCACCTTTCATATCTACACAGCTCTTAAAATATGTTGGAATTTATGCTGCACTGCAGGTATAGTCATTACGGTTGGTAAGCTAACTTAAATCAGCTGAGAAGACGAGGATGCACTGTGAGATGTGTTGGTCGAGTTAATAAAGAGAGCTCCGCAATATTAACAGATTTTGTATTAATACAGCTGAAGAACACTGCCTGCTTTGTAGGCTGCTCTGTGACCAGCCAGCAGGATCACGAGAAGCAAAAGCCTTGGGCTAAGTTCTGGGAACTGTTGGCCAAAGACAGACTATTATTGACTCACCAAATGGAACAGCGCTGAAGCCTTGAACTGGAGTTCCAGGACTTCCAAAGGGAATTGGACCTGGAGCAGCACTCTGGCCAAACGATGGAGTAGACGTCCCTGCAGAGAAAACAGCACACAAATGAATTTGACCAAAAGAACATTCACTTAATTCAACAAATACACATGTAGGCTGTTCTTAAACTGTAACATTTTTAATTATTGCCGTTAAGTTTTTCCAATAAAAAAAGATGAGAACTCTCACATTTCTAATAAAATGTAGGAGACCATCATCAAGACAAGTTCACCGAGTTGCCAGTTTTGTGTCATACCGAAGTCAAATAGAAAAAGATATTGACTGAATGGTCTACCAGAGTGCACTGCTGCAACAGCCTGTGAACAGAATGATTCTGACCCAATGATTGTTTGGATACTGCTCATCTACAAATGTCAAACCCATTGTTGAATAATTATTAAAGACAAAAGTGTGTTGACGTCAGATTCAGACCACTTCTTTTTAGGTTTGAAACACAAATAAAACACAAGCTTTCTTTATTGCTCACCAAAAGCTGGTTTGTCTGTAGCAGCAGCCCCAAAGTTGAAGCTTCCCATCTGTGTTGCAGAATTATTGGAAACAGGGGTTCCAAACTGTGGGCAAGGCATACTGGCACCAAAGTTAAACCCGGTGGGTGCAGTCTGAGCAGGACCGGAGGGAGCCGGCTGCGGAGCAGAACCGCCAAATGCGAATGTGGTTGAGGAGGAGCTCTGAGTCTGGGTTGCTGCACCAAAGCTGGGTGCAGCTGAGGGTGCAGCTGAAGGAGCTGGGCTGGCACCAAAAGCAAAACCAGTGGAGCTGGATCCAAAAGCTGGTTTAGCTGGGGTTCCAAAGGTGGTTGCTGTGGTAACAGCTGCAGCCCCAAAAGTGAAAGGGGCAGGGGCGGGGTTAGAGGGAGGCGCAGATGATGCATCACTGCCTCCAAAGGTGAATGGCTTCGGCTGTGCTGCCGAAGAGCCGAAGGTTGACTGCGTTGCTGGCTTTCCAAAGGTGAAAGTGGACTGGGTGGTGGTGCTGGTGGCAGCAGCAGCAGCAGCAGTGGAAGCTGTGTTGGCCATAGCAAAGCCTCCAAATGAAGCAGTGGTTGTGTTCTGGCTGGGTGCTGTCTGGCCAAAGTTAAACACCTTCTGGTTGGCAGCCTGAGGGTTTGGCTGTGTGACACCAAACGCAAAGGTGCCTTGGTTGGTGATGGTGGTGGTAGCAGCGGCGGCCGAGGCAGCAGCAGGGGCACCAGATGGTGCTGCTGTAGTGGTGGTGGCTGCAGCCCCAAATGGAAACGTGCTACCTGTATTAGGAGGCTGCACTGAAGCAGAGCTGCTACTTGTTGTGGATGGGGTGGGCCAGTTTCCAAAGAGTGATTTTGTTGTGGTGATAGAGCCTGTGGAGCTTGCGCTGGCAGGGGTGTTGTTGTTAAAGCCAGAAAAAGCATTTGGGGCAACTGTGGTACTGCTTGTTGATGCACCAAATAATGAGGATGTAGTACTCGCTGGAAGTGTAGAGGCTGCAGAGGTGGTGGTGATGGAAGAGGGCTGCACAAAGGCTGCAGCAGCTGGAGCATCTCCAAAGATGGGCTTGAAATTTTGGACAGGAGGTCCGCTTTGTGAAGATGGTGTCGCTGAGGATGTGGTGGTTGTAGCAGGAAAGATGGGCTTGAACCCTGCAGCCAGCAGTGGGTTAGTACTACTGACTGACTGAGAGCCACTGGTAGGGGCAGCAGAAACAGTGGCTGGGGTAGAGGTTGAAGAAGCAGAAGGGGTGCTGATCGGTGTGGACAGACCAAACAGCGTTGGTCCCGTTACAGGTGCTGCAGGGGTACTGGTGGGAGCCTTGGAGACCTGACCCAGCACCTGAGTGAAGGCAGAGGGTTGCCCCACAACAGCAGAGGAGGCCTGAGACTGGGAGGCAGGGGGGAGTTGGGCTGTAGTCGATAGCTTCAGGTTTAAGCTGCTGCCTTGTACAGGTGTGGTAGACACAGACACTACAGACACAGTGAGACACAGAGCAAAAATTATATCAGAAAAGTATGATATAAATGGGAAAAGGTAGATTTAAGGTTTATGAAATTAACTTCAGTGTTACAGAACAGGTATACAATATTGATAAACATTCCTTTATTGTCGCTATACGTAGAAAACCTTTATGAACACCCTCAGTTCAGTAATCCTACCTGTGGTTGTACTGGCAGCAGATGTGGAGCTAGCAGAGGCACTAGTCTTCATCTTCAAAGCCTCCAGCAGTGGGTTAGAGGCTGCAGGTCCTGTACTGATACTACCGCCTGGGCTGGGATCAAGATTAATAACTGGGATGGCAGAGCTGGATGCTGTGGGCAGGGGAGCTGCCAAAAGGCTGCTCAGGGTGGTGGTGCTGGTCGAGCTGGTAGACAAGACAGCCTGAGTGGAGGTGGAGGTGGAGGCTGGAGGAGAGACAGACTTCTCTGGTTCTGGAGCTAAAATTTTTTTAAAGATTATTTAAGAGGTTAAAAAAAATCTGAAGGCTAAAACAACAACAAAAAAAAAAAAAACACCTTCATGGAAGTTTGAGAATTTAACCGTTTGTGGAGGTCAACAGTGTCTCATTAAAGTGCAAAACAAACTGTGGCTGATTTTACTCACCAGGCGTCTCCAGGACTTTCTGGATCTTACTGATGCCAGCCTTTTTCTCTTCATCTAGATCTTTCGCAGTGACCGTGTATCCCAGTTCAGGAGGTGGGGGCTGAAAGTCCACAAGCACCAGCGGTAAGACAGAGAAATCTACATCACTGCAAAGTGCAAGTACACTAACAAGGGTTTCTCGTAAAGTCTGGGAATGTTGCACAAACCAGAGATATGTGATCATCTCGGTGGCTGGACACCAGCTGGATCTTCCGTTTTCTCTTCCCACCACTACCAGTTGAGTCTGTTGACATAGTGACTGCGACCTTTGGGGCTGGAGTCAGTTTTGCTGCAACATCAACATATAATGGACATTTAATCTAAAGCCATGTCAGATCTGTCCTTTTCAAGGTTAGTGAAACAAATCTGCAGTCATGTTAAAGATGCATTGATCCAATGTGCTGGACAGATACAGTTCTACACCAATACAGACTATTTGACGAGAACAGAGAAGCTTGATATTAGCTGTACAGAAATCCTGTGGAGGAAAATGGGACTTACATGTAACAGGACCCTTGTCAGACGCTGTCTGATCTGACCTCACTGAGGATGCTGAGCTGGGAGACTGTGCGTCATCCTCTCTGTTGATAAAATCCCAAGTTATAAACTCTAATTTTGGATTTTTTTGTGGATGACTTTTAGCTAACAGAGACAGACCTGAGTCTTTTGGAGGCTCCCTCTGGAGTCTGAGAGCGAGACGATCCAGGACTGGACAGAGGAGAGCTGGGTGCTGATGGTTTCTTCCACTGTAAATTTAAAGGTGGATATAAAAGCTTCACAACTCCAGTTCATCTCTGCAGACATGCAGCATTAATACAGTATATAACATACTTGGCTGAGGCCCATTGAAGAGCTGTAGGAGCTTTGGATGGCATTTCTCCGGGTGCCGGGGGTTCCTCTGGGGGAGTGGACCACAGTGCCAGAGCTGATGGAGGAGGTACGGGACCTCTTCATGATGTGATCCTCTGCCACCGAGGTCATGCCTCTTTTCAAAGTTCCTGGTCTGGGGAACAGACGGGAAAGCATTTCAGCCTCCACCTAAACAGCAGCACAACGCTTTGTCCAGCACTACTGTCTTCATCTGATAGTGATACTGCTTCATAAAGTAACCACTCACTTAGGGACCAGCTGTGACGGTGTTCCATTGGGCAGAAGAGGCTCAAAAGCAGAGTGCGCACTTCCACCGCTGTCATTACGCCTAGGAAACGAAGATGGATTTAATAGCACACCTAATCAATTTTGTTCTTGGCCATCTCTTAGAGTGATGTTACCCGAAAACTATATTTGAGCTTCAGAACAGTCTTCATGCAATGTGTTTATGTCCACCTCGAGTCACCGCTTAGAGAAAAGTGTGGTAATGGGTCCCTCCTTGAGAATTCAACTCAATAAATCATTGACAATCATTAGAATTATTTTTTAACAGCACAAGAAAAAGGGTATGTAGTATGAGAGTTAGAAGTTCTGTCTGACTTTTCTGCAACAAAATTCGGGTTGACATTTTTTTCTTTTTCATAAATAATGATAAAAGCCTTCATGTGACGATGTTCAGAGCATTTCAGTCTGGTACCTTCTCTTGCTTTTCTGCTCAGTTGTGAAGCTTCTGTCCTCATCCTCAACTTCTCTCTTGCGGCTTTCCTTCAACACCTTGAGGACGCTCTCTCTGGAGCAGGGGTCTTCGGGGGCCCTACTGAGCCCTGCACAACTCAGATGATCCATACTATGAACAATAAAGCAAAATCACAGAGTTCAAATCACAATGCCTCCAAGCTGTGAACACAGTATTAGAAACACTTCTGAATGCAATGTAGATCCATAAAGAATTACTTGTTGCATCTCAAGAGCTCTATTAACATTGCGTTAATAAATGCTGCATTACTGGCTTAATCAAAGCTAAAACTGTCGGCTGGTTGAAATTCATTTGCAAATAGGACAGAGTAATGTGAAGCACACTATCTGCAGAGACCTGGGGCTGCTGTGGTCAGGCCTGGCGATCTTCACTGTGACCGGGCTGAGGGCAGCCGGGGAATTACGAGGGCTCAGGATGTTCTTCTTTCTGAAGCCGTCCCACCTGACAGGAGGCAGGACTCCCAGTGACGAGACGCCCGGCTGCTGCAGGGGGTAATGGCGCTGTGGGGTGATGTGAAACCGTCCCACTGTGCCCAGTGGCTCCCTGCAGGGAATCAAAGCAATGTGATGCAAGAGTAAGAACATACACATAGTTATTATACAACACACTTAACATACCACATCCTCCCCTTCTTGGAGCCTCATTTGAGAGCTCTGTCCTTAATCTTTTTTTTTATATAATTTATTTATTTTTATTGCTGTCATATTTTTGTGATCACACAGATGTCATCTTCAAGGAGGGAGAAAACCTTTACTATTCAAGCATATTTAAAAAGGCACACTTTGCACCATTCAACTTTGCTCTCTTCATCAAAAGCCTCTGCTCTGAAGCTGAAATGTACTATTAGTTGAAAGAAAAACTGCTTTTAAATGAGACCAAAGCCAATGATGTGGTATGTTTAGCTCATCAGGTCCAAAAAAAAAAGTTATCCAAGATCTCATCTGTACATTTTTGTGTGAGCTTGTCCAGCTGCCATTCACCATCTCACACAAATAAACTAACTGATTACGCACACAAACTATACATGAGAATGTGAATGTTTAAAAGAAACTATTCTTTCCTGGAGTAGTGGACCATTGAAAATAGATAACATGAATATGTTTCCTGAATTTTTGTTCATATATCTATCATTTCTAAACAGCAGACACTATGCATGTGTGACTCAGTAAACATGAGGCTCAGGGATGGCCCATAGTTTTTTTTCACTCTAGCTCAAGTTAAGGCATGCGGTCTTTCATTTCTACAATTGAGTATAGACAAATCATAAAACATTCATTCCCTAACAATGAACAGTTGACAACTTCACTGTTATATTGCAGATCTCTCCACCTATGACACTTTCTTTCCCTGTTCAGTTCTACTGAGGTTTATCAATAAGAGCAATTCCATCGTGTCTGCCGTTTAAGATACGTCTGAAGGCTCAAGGGTCAATGATTAAAACCCGCCAAGACACTTGAATCTTTTGAATGACAACAACTCAGCCGCCTCTCACAGACCTGAGTTGCAGACGCTCAAACAGCGCGATTTAACCTTGTGAACGTACCCAGTGAATGAAAGCCTCCTGTTTGGCGTATAGACGGCATTGTTTGGTCTACACAGTTTTTCTCGCAGTTGCTCTCGGGGATTTCTTCCGACTCTGGGCCTCCCAGAGTTGGCTGACGGACCTTCGGGTTTTCCGATGTAACTCCCCATGAGAAAATCCCGGGGGCTGAAAAGAAACGAATCGCTCGTCAGAGCTTCCCTTCGATATATCCCGGTTTCACTTGGTCTTTGTCTAAAGTGTCCCTCTGTCTCTCGGAGTTCAGCTCTGTTGCTGCTGCTCCTCGTTTTCCCCCGTGCGACCACCGACTCGCCGGTAGCCCCCCAACCCCACAACCAGCGCCTGAGCACGCCTGGGACGTTAAGCCCACCCCGCGGATTCGGGCCTAACCTGGCGGGAAGAGGTTCTCCGCTGTGATAGTAACAAGCAAAACAACAACCTGCAAGAATTAAAGTCGCGTAAAGAAAAGTGGGAATATAATAAAAAGCGAGAGTTACTAAGCCTAAAGCAGAAAGAAGCACTAAATGTTTCTCTCTAGGTGACATGGCGGCAACGCGCCGCCGGAGGACTCTCATATCCCATCATGCTGCTCTTCTGAAATTTCTTCTTCTTCTTTGGAGTTTGGGGTTACATATCTCAATTTTGGTGAATCAGCGCCAACTACCGAGCACAGACATTATTGACAGATTTCACTAAATTCGACATATGCATGGAACGTCAGTGACAACTTCGGCTAAAATATAAGCCAGCTAATAAAACAGCAGCAAAAAGTTTGTTGCGCACTTACACCATGGACGCATGATGAAACAATGTGCCCTGTAAAAGGAACGCTACTCAACATCCATAAAACAATATCTAGGCAACTCCCAGAGTGTATAGTTAAGAAACTTTACATTACTATGCCTATCATTGAGATTATTATAGTTTCTTTTGGTTGCTTTGGTGTGAATGTGGTCAACATTTTTTTGTTTCAATTTTGTGTTAAATCCAATTATCTTTTTTCCCTCCTTTTTGTCTCATTTTGGTCCTTTTCATATTGACTTCGGTAGATTTCCCTTCATTTTGCTTATTTGCTTATAAGCATAGGCAATTTTGCTTATTTGTCACAGTAGTAGTACATTATTGCATCTGACTTTTGTTTTATAGCTGATCTATTCACCAGGGACAATCTATTCTATGATGGACATTCTTTCTTTTACTTTGTTGATGGTACAATGCTGATTAGAATTACTAACAGATTACACATACATTTCAAGCATTGTATTTATTTTTATTCAGCATATTAAAACGGATTCAAACATGAACTATTCTTATTTTAACACATACTGTAAATATGTAATATTATACTAGATATAATCAGCAACAATTTTTTCACATACTACAGAACAACATAAAATGATAAGTACCCTGAGATATATTTTCTCGACTATAGTTGTCAAAAATTCACAATTACTTTAAGTAATTTGTCTCATATTAATATACAGACAGGGGTTTGTAGTTTATAATCCACTTGATGCTGTAAGAATGATTTTCTGTAAAAGAAATTTGTAAAAGAAAAAAAAAAGATTTTTCTATTTTCTTGCATATTCGTCATTTCAAGATGGCACACAATAAAACAGCCATTCTCCGCTTCCGTAAAACAGACTTGTTCTCATTTTCTAAAGTAGAGCTTCTTGGTCTTTTACAGTGCTTCGGTCTTTTGCGCTGTGCGGGGACATCTGGACTTCAAACGTTTTGTCAAATGCACTGTAGTCCACGCGAAACGCCCCCAAATCCAACGAAATGCACGACTCAAACCGGTGGCCCCACAGGAGCTCATCCTCCGTGTAGGATGTCCTCGCCTGGCACGTCATACCTGCAGCACAACAAGGAATCACATGGGTTTGGCAGAAAAGAAAACAGAAAAGAATAGATTGTGCTTGGATAATGCTGAATTTTGAATAACCTGAGGAGGTTTACGTGAAATTACACATTTATCTGCCCATTTCTTGAAACCACACTAAACCAATGTTTCTAATGAAGAAGAAAACAATCTTTTTCAAGGGCACTATGAGACTTTAAGCAGCGTTGATTAAAAAAAGTACAGAAGCCCTCATTTAAGGTTCTTTATCAACAAAGACAAAAGACAAAAAATGCCTGGCTGTTGTCTTTTGACACCACCACCATTGGCAGTACAGTGTGAGATCCTAAAGACAACTTGCACCTTAAGCTGCAGGACAAGTTGCCACCATTAAATGATAAATGAAATAGGACGTAGCACAATATTACTGATATAGTTTTGCAAACAAATGTCAGAAACATTGTGTGATAGCTCTAAGCTGACAACCAAACTTTTTTGGTTTCAACAAAGTTTTTGTTGCTTTATGATATAAAAAAAAAACAGTAAACGTCAAATATCAGTAAGATTTGCTCCAGTTTATATTGTTGCCATGTTTGTATTGGGAAACCTTGAAGCAGCATCCACGCACAGCAGGAAGGCCTAACAGTTGTTTTTTAACTTGTCAACCACTCAATCTTCAAGACATGATTCAACAAACCTGATGCTTCCACGATGCCCTCCAGGATGACAATAATCTCAAATGTCTCCCTTTTTAATTGCTCTGCCCCCACCTCCCAGAAGGGGCTGCTTTCATTGATGACATGGGTGATGGTCTGCGGCTCCACCAGGAGCAGCCTGTCCCCCCCAGTGTCGTACCCCAGATTGATTTCTGACTGCTCCAGCGGGATGAACTCGCCTTCCTTGGTCTGCCTGGACTTGATCAGCTTGGCTCGGATCTTAGCATCCACCATGTGACTTTCTCTCAGATCACCAATCCGGAAGAGCAAGCACAACTTCTCATCACGCTCACAAATGACGCAGTGCTTGCTGAAGATTAGTGTTTGGGCTCTCTGCTGTGGCCGGGAGATTTTAACAAACATACAGCCCACCATTAGGGCATCAATAATGGAGCCAAGGATGGATTGGACCATGAGGATCAGTGAGCCCTCAGGGCAATTAGCTGTCACCATCCTAGAGCCATACCCAATAGTCCTCTGGCTCTCCAGTGACAGCAGCAGGGCTGAAAGGAAACCATCTACATTTTGGAAGCAAGCCTGCCATTGAGAGTCATGAACATGTGAAATATCATCACGCAACCAAGCACCAAAGAAATAGATTAACCCGAAGGCCACCCATGTGAGAATGTAGCACATACTGAAGACAAGGAGGAACCAGCGATATCTGAGGTCCACTAATGTGGTGAAAATGTCTGAAATAAAGCGGCTCTTGTCTTCAATAGGTCCCAGATTGACCCTGCACTTGCCATCCTTGGTGACATAACGCTGCCGCTGATTGCTGCTCACAAAATGTAATGAGGGCTCATCACCCAGCAGTTTACAGCGCTTTTTGTGGCTCTTTGCACCATGTAGCTTTTCGATTGCAGAGACTGAAATATTGCAACTGCCAGAGGAACTCCTTGATTGCCATCGAGAGTTGAAACGCTTGAGGTGTCTGTTGCGATGTGAACGGTGAGGTTTCTTGGTCTCTTCTACTGGTTGCAGGGGAGTTGGTTGGATAGTGGGCTGTTGGGGAGGCTCTTGACTAGTCAAGGTGAGGGCTTGTGGGAACTGGCTGCAGGGACTGTGGGATGGAGTTGTCTCCTGAGATGGTGGGAGTGATGAGATGTTGATGTTCATGTTGTTAATCAGAGGAGCTCTTTTTGTGATCATCATGGAGGCAACAGCAGATTTAGCGGCAGCCTGAAATGACAAGACAAAGCTTAGTTCCCAAGCTTCCTCGTTAGCTCCTAAATTCTTGAGAACATCTATACTTTACAACCTAAAATAATCGCCTATTAGTCAAGCAGTTGCATTGCTGTCATAAAGGTAGGAGACTGTTGTTTATAAACTAATAGATGAGTCATGATGTACAGAAATGTTGTGTATTAATACTGACTCAGAGGATACAAAGCTTTAGGGTGATCGGCCAAATAAATTATTCTCTGTTCGCTGGGGCAAGCAATGTCGAAAGCTTTTGTTAGAAAGAAATTGTTAGTGCAATAACAGAGAGTTGATCTGTACGAAGACTTAAAGTAAACCCTTGTCTGCAAGTTCTGAACCAAAATGCTCCAACCTCCAAGTCTAACCCTAACCTAACCTTTGTTTTCTCAACTTTAGTTCAAACTTCTGTTTTTTTTTAATCTTTTAAAAATAACACTCATATTGTGTAGCTTTGGATGTCTCATTTTGGAAAGATCTCGAGAAAACAGATCTTACACACCAAATACATCCAGGCAGCGATGTTTTTGGTGTGTAGGAGTTTTTAGTTAAGTACAAGTCCACCAGATCATCGAGTTGAGTCATGTTGAATGCATACACTATGCATTGCAGAGCCTTTTCTTTTGCACAACTGCTCCCTCCAGTGATGACTGAAGAGTCATTGTGTTTAAATAGCTGCAAAGTGCCTTTCAAATTATGTTGATTCAATGGAACAAAATTGTTCAAACCAAAAACTGTGTCAATGGTCACATAACAGCAAACCAACTGTTGGGTCAATGACAATTAATCTTCTAATCTTGGAATCAAATAATTATTTCAATGAGAAACTGGATTCCTAATTTCAGCTTCTAATGCACAGGTTAAACAATAAAAAGAAGCGAGCCGAGATGGATTCTAGCATGTTGTTTATCAGACAACTGGGACATTATAAAGTTTTCTCACGGCCAAGTGTTTTTAAACTCAGTTATTAAACAATCCCACTGAAGAGTATTGCTTTTGCAGTTAAACCTGACATCATCTATTCTTCTTTGCAAAAGACCTCCTTGTTGTCCAAAAATGTGTATATTCCACATCTGAAATAGTCCTGTGCATATGAACTATTGAATATTGTTGGGGTAAATTTCACTAAAACCACTAAGGACATGCTGAGTTGGGGACTATTTTTTTAGTTTACCATTTTATTTTTATTTTCTTTAGCAACAGTGATTAGCCTTTAACAGGATTCGTTGATACGAATTCTTTAACCTCTTTCTGTATGACCCACTTCGCCAAATACTGAGTGTGTCTCATTTCTGCAGCTATATTTCAAATGGCAACAACACAACAACACAATTTTACGAACATAAAGCATTCTCAAGATATCAAAGTCACAGAAACAGCAGCTGCAGGGCGCATAAATGGCAAAACTTTCAATTAATTCACATTAGGAGTGCATGATCTGCACCATTTTCACCTTTGGGTCCATAAAAAAAAAAAACTTTCCTGTTTGTGGTCATTGTTTGTTTGGGTTTTTTTTTTTTTTTTTTTTTTTTTTTAATTTTTTTTAGAGGTTTTTAGTTATCGCTTGTTTTTTGAGAAACTGTTGGAAATCTTGTAATGACTTAAGCCTATGCCATGGCAAAACACAAATTTTGCCGTAACACACAGCACAGCCATCCAACACTCGCAGTGACATATCAAATGCTGTACCTTGTAGGTGTTGGGTGTGTGACAGATTGATACTCGCCGGGGTCTGGGCAGGTATTCCTCCAGGTGTTTAGCAGTCAGAGTCTGTGCTGGTGGAATGGTGTTCCTGCGACACTCGATCCTGTCGGGGTTCTGAATATGACCGTTGCACTGAATGTTTTGTAGAGTGTCTTTGCTTCTTATTACAGTGGAGAACATTACTGAGGCCTTCGGGATGTGGACTGATCCTCAGTTTTGCTTCTGTTTGGGCAAAAAAATAAATAAATAAATGAGGCAGTCAACTCCTGTGTTAGCATTCTTTCAATAGGTAGGAGGCGGTACAGGAGTAACAGTGGGCAACACAATGGTATGAATAAAATTACAAAAATACAAAGACAAATTTCAGAAACAATGTAAAATAGTCAATCCCATGATTCAACAGCTTGTAAAACCACCTTTGGCAGCAATAACTTGAGGCAATAATTTTCTATATGATATTATCAGCCTTTATTTCAGTATTTATTTATTATCAGTATTTATTTATCTTTTAATCCAGTTACATTTTTCTGGCATTCGTTCGTGTGCAGCTCTCTTGAGGTCCAACAGCATTTCAGTGAGTCATTACAACATTTTGATTCCTTTTTTATTTTCTTTCGGACGTTTTGTTGCAGATTTGCTGCCATGGGATTGTTGTCCTGTTGCATGACCCAAGTTAAGCCAAGCTTTAGCTGTCAGACAGATGGCCGCACATATGGCTCTAAAATACGTTGGTATACAGAGGGGTTCATGGTGGACTGCAAGGTGTCCAGGTCCTGTGGCTGCAAAACAATCCCAAATCATCAGCCCTCCACCACCGTGCTTGACAGTTATGAGGTATGAGGTATTTGTGCTGATGATGATATGCTGTGTGACGTCCATTCCTTGGAAGACTGACATCTGTCTTCAATGTTTTCTGCACATGAATAATAGTTCTCTCTGCAGAATGATGGACACCAAATAGTTTGGAAATGCCTTGTTACCCTTCCCAGATTGATGGGCAGCAATAATTGCTTCTCTAAGATCATTGCTGAAGTCTTTCCTCCTTGACATTATCACCTGCTGATGATCAGTTACTCAAGTGCATTTGATTAGCACCACCTGGCTGCTACTATACCCTCTGAATTCCAATGGAAGCAGTAAGGATGGAACTCACTGCTTCCACAGGAATAAAGGGAATAGACAGAAAAGCAGCAAATATGTTAAGAAAAGAAAAACCTGAAGTTACTGACTGGCTTTTTGACAGGGAGAGGATATTCTAAGTGGCCACATCACACTACAAAGCTGCATTATTTGTATTTGGCTCCTACCTCCAAGAAAAATTAGTTGTTTTTTTAATAGTAGACAACAGATATATGTACATCATCAGCCTGATCCTAGATAGTGTATGGGCATGAGCTAAAAGCAAACGTTGCTTTACTTCCTTATCAGGAGAACATGGGGTTTCATTGGTCTGGAGGATGATCACGGTCTCAGTCACTGCTGCAGTTTATTACACATGTAGGGATTTATCACTAATCCTCAAAATTAATCAGACAAACACTAAGGAGCATGATGGATTGAAAAGATTACAAACTTCACTTGTCACGTGGCTTAGAATGATATTATCCAGATGTAGCCAAAGGAACTGTAGTAAATTCATCTGTCTCGTGAGAAAGTCTTTAAGCAGTGCCACGCTCATTGTGCATGTGAGTCCAACATTTACACATGCATAATGTGAACAAGTGTCTGAACCTTGACCACACGTGTGACCCTGCTGCTATCAAGCAGAGCCAACACAGCAGGCAGGAATTTACTGTGAGGGATCAGACAGAAAACTGATAAAATAACTCGGGTTACTCAATCCCAGCATGTGCATCTTTTTATTCATCTTATTTACTAGCGTTGTTGCAGGAATCGGAACAAGTTGCACTCGGCTTTAGGTGTAGGAGCCATGTTCTGATGATGTTTGTACGATACTGTTTATGGAAGATGAAATTTGTCCATTTATATGGAAGCATGACGTTTAAGAAGTGTTTACAAAAACATCTACCACTTTACAAAAAAAAAGAAAAATATAACTTTGCAGGTTATGGTAGAGCTGTGCAAAGAAGGAACTAAATTTACTGTAAAGCAAGCGTTGCATGAATGGGTCATTTAATCATTTAACAGTGAAACCAATATTAAACTGTTATATACAACAATATTAACTTCTCGTAATAAGATTGTAGACATCTAAAAGTGCCACAGCACTGATAGAGTTTATTTGCATTTTTCTAAATTTTCTAAAGAAAAATGTTTTAACATCGACTTTTAAAATTCACGTGTTTTCTCGTAATCCAATCATCGCAATTAATAACAAAAAAATTTTAGGACTTTTCCTGAAATAAAAAATCCTAATTCAAGTAAAATTTCAATTTCCTATTTATTAATTAGAGTAGACATCATGCATGTTAAATGTAGCTTGCAGCCACATTTTTGCACATTAACCTCACAGTGCACAGCCTGAAAGACTTTCCAGGTTGCATTTGGCTTTAGATAACTTGAGCTACTGCTTGAATAAGTTGAATACATACCTTACCTTCATTTACCAATTATAAATTATTTTCCTGACAGAAAATTTCATAAATCCTGATTCAAAGGCTAAAGATCACAAAGGGGCATTTTTTAAAATTCAATAAGAAGAGTAAGAAAATGAAAAAAAAAAAAAAAGGAAAATAGGGAAACTTATTAATATAAGTATAATATATGCTTATTAATCTAAGATAAATACTAAAACATGCAAATCTGGTTGATATATAATGGACAAATAAAGTAATTCAAATGTGAACATAGTGAAAATGTAAAATATTGATGAATAAATTACATGATTAATGACCAAATATGTTAATAATCGACTTCAACTTTGCACTTTTTAAATAAAGAAATGTCAATATTCTCTGCTTTTAGTTTTTTCAAGTGTCAGAGACTGAATATTTGCTGCTGGTTGGATGTCGTGGAGTTTAGGCTACTTTTGTTTCACGTATGCGATACAATGAATGAGTCAAGACAGAATCAATAATGACAATAACCCTGAAAACATTTAGAAAACAAGGAGCTGTAGAATGAAAAAGAACTGGACTAAGACTATTAAATAATCCTACTTATAAGTTCATAATACAAGATAACAGTCATAACACAAAGGCTGCATCAATATAAAATAGTAACATTGCATGAGTCAAACGTTTAGTTATCCACTGAAAGGACTATTATACAAAGAAGAAACCAGCACATACCTCTGTAAACATTACTTCGTTGAAGTCATCCGGTTAAAGGACGAGACGGTTTGGAATGAAGAGCTGCATCTGCGACACTGTCCAGCTGTTAAGTCTCCTCCCCCGACATCAGTCACAGCACTAACAACTCTGAACTCAAAGCGCCACATGTTGCTCAGGCAGCTCTACCAACAGGAACAATAGCATTTGTCCTAAAGTTGAGGTTGCCCCGTATGCTTCAGCTTCAAACTAAAAAAGTTGTAACAGGAGAACATAAGTGTGTGTGTCTCTCTGTAATATGAAAATACTAAATTATTGATCATTTGGTGTGCATTATTAAACACAGGGTACTTTGAAGAAGCAGCACTTTACATTTTACTCTCAGTTACGGTACAGTCAAACAGGAGAGACGTTAGCAAGTTCTTCAGTCACGAGGCTCCACATGCACATAATTCCTGTTCCCACTTTTATTTCAGGGTTTTTCCAAGACATTTCCATTAATATTCAGCTGGAATTTGTTAGATTTTTGCAAATCACAATGTTCTTTGGTTAAGACAAGGTCAAGTCTTCCATAATACGGACAATCAAGGCTCTCACTGCCTAACAAAACATATTAGAAAACACATTGAAAATATAGAACTTACCCAAGACCAAAGACACACCAGCAATTACATTACTGCTGACAAAGCTGTCACCAAAACCATCAGTGTGCTCAGGAAAAAAAGACAGTTTGAAAAAGGGTCTTTTTGGTTTAATTGGACAAGTAATAAATACAATGTGGAAAAGCTCCAACGAATGGCTTCTTCAACAAAATTTAGTACAGTAATTAAAGTTACTTGTCACTTCATGGTTGTTGAGCTTCAAACACATGCGTCATACACTCTCTCCTGAAATGACGTCAACACAGAAAAGCAGAGACAACTGAAATAAACTGAAGTGGAAGTCTTATAAACCCTCAATGTTCCATCACTTGCCAACAGATGGGAGGCTACCCACCGCACGACCTCTGCTGGCTTTGTAGCTATAAACCTCCACATCTACTAATTGCGGCCTGAATGCTGAAGAGGAACGTATTCCGCAGATGGATTACAACCAGCTTCCGTCTCGGACAGCAGCACCTTCAGCCACTTCTCTGTGATAAACTGTTCATCCTACATACGCGTGAACGTTTTGTGAATATGATGCAAAAACAGAAATGAATAAAGGTGGAATTTTCCAGAGGAAAAAAAGTGCTTTAGAATGTTCTTGGTGGTCTTTTTTTTTTTTCTTCCAAGAATTTATTTGATTTTGGTCAGCGCGACAGCTCTTCTCTCCGTGTTCTGAAACAGGGCTCGGATCAGACTCTTCACCTCCGAACTGGAGAACTCCACCGCAAGCGGACCTTTACCATCAGTCCACCTGTGGAGAACAACCACAGATAAACAAGCCACTCACACTTTCTTCAAAAAGTATTAAGTTAGCTTTTTTTCCCCACAAAAGACCTCACATCACGAGTGTTTTGTCCTGCAGTTTCTTCCCTCTTACCTGTCGACGATCTCCTGCAGGTTCGCCCGCAGCACGATGACGAGCTCCTTGAAGGTGCTCCACTTCTTCACATAGATGGGCACTTCCTCCTGATACTTCTGGTTCTTGTTTTCTTCAGCCAGAGGGATGAAGACTAGCGGGCCTTCCTCAATGATGGTTTGGCAGAGAGTGTGGAGGTGCTCTCCATCCTCAGAGGATATATCCTGTTGACAGTTGGGTGACAAAATACTAATTAATCAATGATTATGTTTTCTTATGAGCGTCTTTGTACCTTATTAAAATATTATAACGGTTTGTTGATGGGCTGGTATAACCAGGTGGAAGTGAAATGAAGTCTATATTCTATCTAACAGCTTAGAGAACACAACTCCTGAGGTTACAAAATTAGTTATTTTGTAAGGAGTTCTGTGTGAAAATTGTCACTTTAGCTTTCCCCAAAAAAGTTAAATCACTGTAGGGGGCAGGGGCTATAGAGAGATCCACAAAGTGCAACCCAGTGAGAGTGAGCATGCAGTTTTTGCAGAGAAGACGAACCTCGAGCATCATAACTTTGGAAATGATTTCTGTGATGGCCGTGTTGAGGAGGGTGCCCATGGCTTTGCAATAGATGCTGACTGGAAGGACATCCTGCCACACTGTTCCCAGCTGTTTCAGCTGATGAATGACCTGCAGTCAGGAAAAAAAACACAAGCAGTGCATGAAAGAAAGAACAAACAAAAACAAAGAAAACTGTATTTTCCACCATCCATGTCCTGAGCATCTGATCAAACAGATTTTTGAAACATTTTATCAAATGCCACTCTCTAGTAGTTAAAGAAAAGTCTGTTTTCTTGTACTTCACATATGAAAAACGAGTGACTTTCAGCTCCAGGCTGCCAGTACAGGCAGAGATAAACTAACTGAGCTGCTGCTCAATTACCAGCTAAAGAGTATAACCAGTCTCTCTGATACATTCTCAATACCACAACTAATTTATCAAGGGCTCTCCATTCACCTGTCGCACAGCTTTACTGGCTGCAATGTAGTTATCGTCATCGTCCAGGTTGCAGAAGTTGTGAGCTGTGGAAAGTCTCTCCAGCAGTTCAGCTTTCTGAACATTCAGTTGTGCTAAGAAGCACTGGGCGCCTAAAGGAAGGCAACAGAAAGGGTTAAAGCTTGTATATTTGTAGATGGAGAACTCTGTCGACAGGTTATTGACAATTTATAGCACAGGAATTAGCTAACTGATGTAGAATTGTTTGCTCACCCAGTTTCCTGAATCCGGGCACCATGTCAACAAAAGTTGCGACGCCCTCGCTGAGCGGCTGCGGCAGGTGGCCTCTGAAATGGTGACCCAGGGTGAGCAGGTGATGAGCCAGGTACATGCAGTTGTTGTGCTGGATGGCAGCGAGATGAGGAAACTTCAGCAGGCTTTCTCTACATGGTGTAACAGAGAACCAGGAGACACTCATTTACACCTCTGTGGAAACATTTGCTTTGCAGCATGTTGTCTGATGGAAACATTCTCACTTGTGGTACGTCGGTACAACATCGTAGAACAGCTGGAAAATGTTTCTCACAGTGAAGAAGAGTTGCAAAGCGCTGAAAAGAACAGAACGACTGATCACTGGGGTTACCGTCACAGAAGTCATTCAATTACTCTGCAAGATCAGCAGAGTGTCTGAGTGATGCATTGAAACATACCTTTGTGTGGAGCTTCCAACAGCTTCACACAGGGTGTTGAGTGCCAGCTCCATCAGCTGCTGCACAGACTCACTGATGCGACAGGCTGGCAGACGCAGACTCCACGCAGACAGCTGCTTTGAGTTCTCCATCGTCACCTCCTCCTTTGTGTCCTCCTGCTTCAGCTTCACCCCCGAACTGGGAGCAGGCAGCTTGGGAAGACGCAGCTTTGAGTCAGGAGTGATCTATCGTAGAAAGTGTGGGGGGAAAAAATTGCAACAGTCAAACAAGACAAATGACAAAAAGAACCGTGAGAACAATGGGGACAGAAATCATGTAAAGTGGGACAGCTCTGTCCATGGGTGCAAGAAAATCTGACACACAGTACCAGAAAAACATTTGGACACACCCACCCATTCATTTTGTATTCACTGAATGGGAACTACCAATTCAGTATATACTTTTTTGGGGTTTACTGTTGCACTGGAGGAAATTATACAACTAACAGTTAACAAACTAATCCTTAGGACTTCTATATTTTCTTCTTCTATATTTAGTTTATTTCTTCTTTGTAGAGGTTTTTCCAGTTGGTGAGTTCCAAATTCACGTACCCAATTCCTTTTTTTTTTAGCAACAACATTTGCTTAAATTTGCACCGAAATGATATGGGAAGACATCGAAAGACATCGCAACAGTCAAAATATGAGATGATTGTCAATTGTCACTTCAACAGAATGTTTAAAAAACAAAAACAAGCATGAGATGCAGCGGTTATTAAGAGTCGAGGTTCCAAGTGAACTGAACCGATATTAAACAGTGGGGGGAAAGACACTGAGGACCACCGATTGGAGTAGAAAAATATTCGCATGGCACCATTTCTTTAAAAAGAAAAGCAAAGCTACCAACAGCAGCTTTTTCTTCGTTCTGAAGGCAGGTTTTCACCAACAATGAAGGCTTGCAGATCCAGTGGTCGGTGCAGGAGTTACAAAATGATCAGTAAAACAGAACCATGATGATCAGTAAAGCAAGATAAAACTGCCTATAGTACTTCCTGGTCATTTTAAACTGGATGTTGTTATGAGTGTAACAGGGGCCTGCAAATACACAAAATGGATGGTGATGGTTGTATTTTTTACATTTTTTACAGGACTAGATGTTTTCAAACTCCCAACAACGCCTTTCTCTTAAAGTTTATAGGACAAGCTCCTTAGTCTCATCTCTAAAGTAAGAGCGTGCTACATTTCGAGAGCAAGCTTCAGTTTCTATGGTTTATACTTAAGTGTTAAGTAAGCAAAGCTAAATTCATTTTTGGTGATAAATTAGGTAACTGTAAGGCAAAACATTTTGCTGACAGAAAATTACATGACTGAGAACTCAAGACTTTAAAAACATAAAATGGTGGGAGAAAATTATCTTTAGATAATGAAAGGGCCTGCTTATGATAGTATTGTTTTTCCTTTTTCCAGTGCCCTCTTTTACAAAAGTAAAGCCTGGTTAAAGAAAATGCTCTTCTTGAACTCATTCTCAGTACTTCCCATCTACCACTCCAGTTTAAGGTCATACAGACACTCAGTTCTGGCGCACACATACTTTGACAGTGTTGTGCATCTTAGAGGTCATGAGCTTGCGTGCTGCCACGATGACATCTTTGCACTTCTTGCTGGCAAAATGACAGTTGACATCCCTGGCATATTTGATCAGATCTGTGGAATCACCCTGCAGATAATCCATCTGCTTCAGAGCCTTCTCAAACTCCTCTGTTTCTTTGATCACCTTGAACAAACAGACATACAAATATTCGGTGAGAATTTAACTTTGATCAGTTGACAATGATGCCAAAATCTTTTTGTCTGTACAGTGCTGTATTTGTCCAGCTGGCTGCTGTTGGTGGGGATGGAGTAGACGAGACACTCGTGGATGATACACTGCGACATTTCCTCCCAGATCAGCTCCCCCAGGATAGCTGAGAGCTTTTTATCCTCAATGGACACATCTGAAAAACAACAGTCACGTGACTTCCCTTTCACAGCCTTTGCGAACAAAAACAGAGCCCCCCCTCGTTTTTTTTTTTCTTTTTATCCCTTTCATTTCAACATGAGGCTGGTCACATTTACCAAGCAGGTGTGAGTGCAGCGTCTTGAGCACCAAGAGCAGTTTGTTGTAGACCTGTGAAGGGGTGGATCGCTCTTCGTGGTTCTCCTCCAAACACTGCAGGGCCAGGATGGTTCCCTCACCCTGCTGCTCCGATACCATCACTGACAGCGACGCGTACATAACCAGCGGTTTCAACATGTTCTTCAAAAGCACCTGACCTGGACAACAACAGAAGCCAATAAGGAGCAGGTTCTGGTGTTGGAGATCATCAATATCAGCGTGTACATCTGCTAAACCAAAGCACTCTCGTTTGTTTGTTTTTTAAAACACTTTTTTCTCAATTTTTTTTTACAGTGATCAGTGCTGCATCTTCTTACTGAAGAGCTTGATCTTGTGCTGAAGGTCTCCCTGGACGGCCAGAGCTTGCAGGACGGAGCACAGCAGAGGGGGTGGCTTTGGTTCACCATCTTTCCTGCAATCATCACTCAGTGTCAGCGCCACCTTCAGGAAAGACTTCTGACCTGCAGGCTCTGAGGTAAAACATCCACCAATTACCACCAATGAATGCTTCCACATAGATCTGCTTTAACTGTATTAGATAAAATGGAGGAAAAGGGTTCACACTCTAAAGTATCGATACAACATCTAGCATAAAGAAAATGTTTGATCAGTTTCCTCAAGATGTCCTACCTTTCAAGGACGGTAATTTCCAGATGACGAGGCGCTTCCACTCATCTCCCAGGTGGTAGATTAAGTTTTCTCTCTGTACTGTTAATTCAGAGCTCAGTGAAGTGAGCAGCGGCAGATGAGAAGTCTTCCAGCCCTTCAGTGAATCCACACTCTTCCTTGCCTGGGAAAAAAAAAAGATTACTTAAATCAGTACTTCAGATTCTGTCTTATGTTACAAATCCAGTGTATCCCTTCCCCTCCAAAAAGTGCACCTTCAACCCTCAATAAAAGCCCAAATTTACTTCTTCATAGACTAAGACATGTTTGGTTCAGCTCAACCCAAAATGATAGGAAGAGATCCCTCTCAACACTTTGGTTTCATGGAGCTTAGGACACTTCTCCACAACTTCCCTCTCACAGCACTGAATAAAATGACACTACATGTGCTACTTTTCCTCAAGTTATAGAAAAATGTAGACATAAACACACACGCAACAACTGCAAAGGTATTTAAAAGTGGTGTGGTTTCAAGGGTGTCAGCGAAGTATCTAAGAATGGTAATTAGTTGGCAATGTTTTTAATAAATTTCTGTCATACTTTAGAGGAAAGACTGTGTGAACATTATGTAAGTAACTCTTACCCTTTCCAGATGATTGGCTGCATCAACATACTTCTTCTCCAGTAAAGCTTTGTTGAACTGCTCCATTGCACTGTGAAACTGGGCCATGCAGAGGAATGGTCAGACACACCAACATTTAAACATGCCAATGCTAAAATCACCATTGTAAGGTTGTACCTCTTTCAAGTGTTCAAGCATTTTTATAATGATGGTGTTTTTCTCCAGCTGCTGCTTCAGCTTTGTGTGTTCAGTCACAGCCACATGGATATTCTGATGCACCTGCATCCACAGACACATACTGTTAAAAACATTCACACTGCTGAGAATAAAGTGGTACATGCAGTACTTTATTTCTAAAACAAACACATCAGTTCTGATATATGAGGCAATGTTCAGTGTCTTACCAAAGATACTTTGACATGTGAAGGAGCACTAGATCAAACAATAAGCCTTCTAGTTGTTGGGCAACCACTCTACCTGCTAATCTATGGCCAACCCTCCTTTGCATCCTCTCTTTTATTCAAAGTTTTAACATACCTCCGTCTCGATGCAGTTTTTAAGAGCGTCCATTTCTTTGGAAACCGCATCAACCTGTAGCATTAGCTCCTCAGATCCTTGAAGGCTTGGCAGGAATTCGTTGTACCTCTTGTTTATCATGTCACACACTTCCTCCTGAGAAAAATGCACAAAAAAAGATCAACTGTAAGGAAACAAAAAATAATTTGTAAAGAGATTTTATTCCATGCCCAGAACACAACTGTCATCTATGGCTGAAATTAGTTATGTTGAAATCAAATGATTCTTAAGTATCCAAAACTCGTCCAAACAACAGTTGCTATTGACATTCATGTAATTAATCACGCATCTGTGCTAGCCAGTAATTCAACTTTTCATCAACTAGTTGTGACTCTTTACTCAACAAGTGAGAACTTAAATTATATCAATTGGTCATGAAAATCATACGACTATGTTGCACTAAATTAAAGAAGGAAAAGCTACATTAAATCAAAACATTCATGAACTATGATTTGTACTGTGTGTCCTCAACCGGTGTTGTTGATACTGTGTAGCCACGTAGCTACACGTCAGTAGAGTATGCACTACATATAGCAAACCACCAGTCCCACAAACGAACCAAACCGTCCTTCTAGCTTTCTGGATGTCTTGTATCGGTTAACACTGTGGTGAATATTACAGCTGAGTGCAATCGAATGAGTCGTTGTGAAACCAAACGATGTTAACTGAAAGTATCAGTCAGGCGCCAACGGTAGTTCAAACTTTACTTAGCGTAACGTTAGCAGATGCTATGCTAGCTAGTAGATTACCTTTGTATCTTCCACTTTCCGCGACATTTTGCTTATTTTACTGGCCAGGTCCTCCTTCTCCAGTTTGCCAGAGCTGGCGAGCACTTCGGTCACAAACGACGCCATGCTGTACAGTAACGTTATACTGTTTTAACAACACTGTCACAGGTCAGCACAACAGTCTAATGAATACGACCCGCCAGGCGGCCTGATTGGCTACAGGGAGGTCGGAGATGTCTCCGATAAGACCCGCCTGTTCTTCCTTCTTCTTCGTCCTTTTCTTTTGATGGCAAATTGTTCCCGTATTTTGCGTTTGTACCGCTACCAGGTGTTGTCGTGTTAACTGAAGTAATAGAGCTGAATGTAGAAACTTCATAACTGCACAGCAAAGGAGGCCATATGCAAAAAGTGTGACAAAAACCTGAAAACTTAACAATAATAGCATAAAAGAGCAGTGTACAATGTACAGTGTGCATTAAAAAAGAAGTACTTTGTACTAGAAGGATAAAGGACTTTCTATTGCAAGTATTTCAGCCCTGTTTCATAAAAAAACTTGGAACATTATTCTGGGAACTACTTAAACCCAATGTTTGTATCGAATGATTATGACACGAACTCTTCTCGTAATGATACAACATACCATTATGATCATATTTAGGACTTATGTTCGTCAATTATTATTTGCAATCTCATATCTAATTCTCTATGTGTCACAATCATGACTGCCTATATTTTAATAAACATATCCTATGTTTGAAAAAAGACAATGGCGTCTTATCAATAAGAAGTCTAATTATGAGAGCATAAGGGATTATCAAATCATAGTTCAGGTCAGAATAACGATGTTTATTTTTCTCCAAGTGACGGAATTAAAAAAACAAAAAATAAAAAAAAACCAATTCCTATCGTTTACTTTTAATGATTACTTTCCAGTCACTAGATGGCACCAGAGCTATAGAGTATATACAGCTCTGGGTGGCACTAATGCTCCGGTCAAACAGTTGGAAAACCGTTACGCGAAGAAGAAAGGCCAAAATCTCTATGGAAACGATAACTATCTATTTGCAGTGGTCTCAACGGAACTTTTAGCGTGTTATCTTCTCATTGTAGCGTTTACATTAAACATAATCTATTTGGTGGATATTTTTCGCCACTTACGGTTACAAATATTAAGTGCAGCTAGCTAACAGGTTTCATGCGTGGAAGTAAAATGTGTTAATTGCTAACATGGTAGTTGCTAATAGCAAACCAGTCTGTCGTAGATGTTAGCTCGATAGTTTCCCATGGCAGACTTTTGGAACACAGATACCGGGGAATGTGTGTACCGCTCACGGGATGCTGTCAAAAATCTGAAAATAAAGTAAGTCGCTGAAGTTAAAGTAAGATTAGACTTATGTTCGCGAGGTCTTTTGATCATGGTATCAATCTATGTGCTTACTTCAGGGTGCGCATAGAGAGGGTGACCTCCACAGCTGTCCTTTCTCAGCATCTTCAGCACCAGGTTCTCTCTCAGCAAGACCGGGGAGAAATTGAGCTGGAAACCCTCGCACCACAAGGCCAGACAGGTAAAATATCTATCATGACTGTCAGAGGACAGTTTAACAACCTCTTTATTTTGTTTTGCTGATGGTGTCACACTCCCTCTTCTGTCTAATCGAACAATTCGAATCGTAAGTTTTATTTTGCTGATACAACTCAAGACTATGTGAAGAAATTTCAAATTTAGTCCTATTATGCTGCTTCAAAAATAATTAGAAAACAACAAAAAGCATGTGTGTATGACGAAATGAAAATATTTTTCGTGGAGAAAAAGCACAGGATGAATTTAGTATTCTCATGACATGGTGCAAGAAAGTTATCTGAAGTCTGGTGGCACAGCAGAATATAATTCTGTAATGCTCCCAACAGCGCCAGCGGACTGTGGCTGGGATGCGTTTTGCTTTTTATTATCCTTTGAGCTCAGCACAAAGACCGCATTGATATCACTCTGAGAGCACTCCTGTCCCCAGCCGTGCACATCCCATGCCAGTTTGTGTTGTTTCCTGTTAGGTTTGCTGTATAGTTTATAATAGATTGGGATTGGAAATTGTTTACCTGCTCCACGCATGCAGAGGGGAGCTGCTGTAAACTTTGGAATTTTATTATTAATTTTTAGCTGTGAAGATGGCAATCCTCAGAAAGACACGTGAAAACAGAAAAACAGGCGTTTCCTACTTTGATTAAATGCAGAGCGTACAGTGAAGTCATATTGCCTTTGTTCTGCTGTCCACAGAAAGCACTATGCTTTACCATAGGGTGGGTATTTCTTTCAAAGCATATTTCAACAACTTGACGTTATTGTTATTCTGTTAGCAGGTGATAATGAAGAGGAGATTGTGATGGGCTGGCAGGAGAAACTCTTCAGTCAGGTAGAGGTTTGAGTGTTAGGTATCCTCATTGTACTCTAAATGATTGTGAAAACAACCAAAAGGTCAACAGTTAAAGCTGAATTTATCACTATAGCATGACAACATCTGTGTCCATGTTATGTACCTCCAAAACTTTGTCTATTTGTCTATGGTTACAGTATGAGATGGAGCTGTTCCAGAACGAGGAAGCATGTCAGAGCCCTTTGGACCGTCAGTATCACTCAGAAATCAAGGCCCTTAACAAGGCCAAGGGCCGTCGTAACCACAGGATTTTCACATACACCGATCATGACCGCTACACCAACTGCCTTCCGCTGCACCAACTGGTATTTTATGCCCCATCCCACAATCTCAACACTGTCACCCAGTAATAAACACTATAGCAATATTTTATTCTATCATCACATAAAAGTTGAGCCCATATAAGATTCAGTAGAAACATAGTGAAATTGAGTTTCTTAATTGTTTTCATGTCAGACGATCATTGCTGATTAACATTCAGATAAACCCAGTATATTTAAATGGAAAAGTTGCAGTCACTTTATTTCTTTAAAAAAACAAAACATAATCCAGTCTCTGAATATCTTACATCACTTTGTTGAATTACAAAATGTTGTAGAAAGAGCAGCATGGCTTGACTTTTAAAAAAAAAGTATTAATATAAAAAAGTATAGTAAAAAAATTCAGCATTACTTTTGAAAGTTTCATGAATTTGTTCAAAAAGACGTTAACTCTTGCCTACAGTTGCACAGTCCAAGGTGATTGGTTCCTATTTTGAGAAAATGAAAGATGCTTCGTTAAGACATTTACAAATTGAAGATTTCACTCATTTCTTGGGTCGTCATATCTGTGAATATTTTATAGTGGGTTTACTTTGGTTTAATCCTTTGGTTGTATCATTCTAACATAAGCTGTCATTGTTAATGTTAAAACTAAAAAAAAAAACAATTTCTACAATTCATGTCTGTGAGACTGTGCTGAAGTTGAATGTTTTTGACCCTGAAAGCAGCACACTGACTTACTGACCACAACCAAATCCAGCCCCACCTTCCTGGCTGAGAGGATGGCCGGTGTGAGACACAGACGACAAGAAAGGCGGACCATGTAGGTGAAAGACCAGCTCATGTTTTCAAATGGATTCATAATCTAGACTGTCTTCCATTGGGAAATACTCATAAGTAGAGTTTCTGTCTGTGGATCATATAAAACTTGAATTATGTCCATTTACATTTACATGCAGTGCAGTTGAGGACCTCCACCCAAATAAGACTTTTTAATCCTCAAGGACAGCATTTCTGGCATCAACTGACATTGTTGTACAGTTAATGGTCTGGCATGTTTTGCAGGGATTCAAGCGTTCCTAAGTCAAGAATCATCAACTGGGACCCCACAGAGGAGTTTGTGAAGAGTAGTCATGTGCTGAATAATGCCATGCAGGCCATGCACATCATGGGAGACCTGGGCCCCCCAGGAAGGTAAGACCAGAAACCTCCGTTTACGTTACTTCAGTCATATCATCCCATTTGGGAAATGGAGGAACAACACTCATCCATTAACCTTACTTATGTGAGTCCACCTGCTCTAACACGCAGTCTGTATCAGGATATGTTTACAGGATAATTATATGTCATCACAGGCATCTAGAGTAACACATTGTATTCCTAAACATTCTTGTTGATGTCTTAGATATGTGACTATGTAAATTAGGTAGGTGGCGCTCATTGACTTGTTTGTAAATGTGCAACATCTCATTTTAAATGAATATGTTACGCTGTACAGCGCTTTGAAAATGTCTTGAGCCTCCCCTGAAAACGTTCTTTAGATTTTTTTGCTTCCAAGCAGCCAGACTTTATGGTAATCTTTTAGAGTGGTCTTCATCAATAGTTCTCCAGGCTTTCTGAAGTTTCTGTTTGTACATCGGCTGCTTTTTCATCCATTTTCAGTTTACTCCTTGTTCCTGAAGATTTATACTGGCTTTGGATCATTCAAGCATAGAAAAGGCACCTTAACTCAAGGGGTGTTCTGTCTACAACTTAGCAAATAACCTATTGTAAGTTGTATATTTAAGGACTTTGTCACTTGAATCATGTCACAAAGACACATAATTAGTTCCCATGTCAAAGATAACACAGTTTGACAGACATGCATTTCAGTTATTTGCTGAAAACTTTGTAGAGCTCAGCATGCTGTGCAGTGTGTCCTTAATGAAATAGTTTGAGGAAACTGGACAGGTCACCGGTGGTCAAAAACATGCATAATAGGTTAATTGGTCTCTAAAAAATTGTCCTTAGGAGTGTGAGCGTGTGTGTGGTTGTTTGTCTCTGTGTGGGCCTGTGATGGACTGGCGACCTGTCCAGGGTGTACCCCACCTCTCGCCCGATGACCGCTGGGTTAGGCTCCAGCCCCCCCACGACCCGACTGATGTATTAGGCGGGTATAGAAAATGGATGGATGGATGGATGAATGTTTCAATAAATCACTGCATCTATTTCCCCATGAGGAAGATGAGGGGTTGGCCTGAAGAATTTTTCCCTGTACTGTAAATACTCAACCTTTTTAATCCTTTTTGGTGGAAGAGCTTGTCTACAGTTGCTCAACATGTTGGATTAATTGTTTTCCAAGCTGTCTAATACCAAGCTTCACTGGCCGTGTCACTATTTTCCAGGCTAGGTCAGAGAGAAAATGAGTGTTTGCTGGTGACCATAAAAACAGATGGCAGTGGAACAATCATTATAAAACCTGACTTCAACAAAGGCAGAGATCCCTACAGGTAAGTCTGCAACATCAGTGGAAACATTGAGCCTCATGCAGAACCCAATCTTTTGTCATATTATCGTGTTATTGATATCATATTTTTACTGTATTATGTAAACGCAAAGTTAACATTTCATTTCAGATTTTTAGCTAAACTAGCTTCTAAATATCTGCTACATTAATCCTGACTAAAATATTAATAATGGGCAAACACTGGATTAAAAAAGGATGAAATATGGGACTTTTTCTGAGTTCTCCAAAGGAACCTGGTTAGCAATGTCGCCTGATAGCAAAAAAGTTTCTAGTTGAAATCTCGGCTGGAGCGTCTCTGTGACGTTTGTATGTTCTCACATCCATGCTTGGGTCCTCTCTGGGTACTGCAGCTTCTTCCCACAGTCCGAAAACCTGCATGTTAGGGTAATTAGTGATTCTAAGTTAACACAAGGACTGCATGTGAATGGTTGTTCATCTCATTTGTCTGTGTGTTGGACCTTTGATGGACTGGCAACCCTGCCTCTTGTCCAGTGGCAGCTGGGGCAGCATCCTGCCCCCTGTGACACTGAATAAAATGAAGCGGGTATGGATAATGTATTAGTGAATGAATGGATAACATTCACTACAATTAAAAATAAACAGTGAATCAAATGAAAGCCAGTGTGTCTGTATATTTGTGCAGGATTGTGACACAAGGGGAAAAGAGAGAAGTTTGGCGTCTTACTCTCGAGAATGTATCCACAGCCATGAAGCCAGAGGAAAAAGACAGGGAGCAGAACATGTACAAAGATGTGAGTCACCATCACCTTTTCTTCAGGACCACCAAGGACTGTTCATGTTGAGATTATTGACTATGAAGTGAAAAGAAGACATTAACACATTCACTTCTTTCTATTTCTAGCTGTATGTGAGGCACAAAGACTACCTTAATAGCCTTGTTGGACAGGACTTTGAAATGGTGAGGCATTTAACAGGCATTTAATAATGGTTTCCAACAGCTCAGGGTTCCATGTTCTCATTGCCTGTTTTATCACTTTAACAGTGGATAATCTGATTGTCTTTAAAATAGCAACATCATATTTGACCATGTTAAGAATGAATACTTTTTAAAAAAAAAGGAACAGGAGATATCCCTGGAGTTAAAAAGTGTTTGTCATTATCTGATGAAAAATATCCAAAACAATGGATCATATAATAACACTAGATTAAATTGTCGTTGATAACTGGCCATGCAAAGGTTTCTCCACTGACAACATGTCTGTCGTGTAGCCCCCTTTAGGTCTTCTGCGTTACCTCATGAATGGAGAGATCGGTGAGTAGAAAGGCTGTGCTCATCATGAAAGATATCTTTTTAGATTCATGATGAACATTTACAAGCATTCTGTCTTCTTCTTCTCTCTTCACAGTTTTGGCTAAAGGCTTTGAATACGATAACTTATACATTCACTTCTACATGGAACTGCCCAACAGTGAGTCCCATGCAGTATATGGAACTTACTTGTCTTGTCTTGGCATTGTTGAGACCTCATTTTGCCAGTTTAATTCTTTAATATTTTCTTGTTAAAGGTTGGTCCAGTTTGCCATTCCAGTCTCTGTCAGGTGTTACTCAGACTTGCCGGACCAAATCATTAGGGAAGGTGTGTATTTTACTGTATGCATGGCTTCAGAGCATGGCTATTGCGATTGATGATAACCATAATTTGACCTCTGCCAACAGGAAAACGTAGCTTTGTTTAGTTACCCCTTCAACTTTGAGGCTTTTTACATGAGTGAAAAGGAGAGTGAAGGTTTGTATCAACCAGTGAATGCTAACTTTAAGTTGTTAACAAACTTTTACAAATTTTACTGATACAAAGGTTTCTTCTTCTAATTTCAGAATCAATTCTCCAGTGGCCAGTCCTTTATTTCAAGGTTCTGTCTCTGGACTCGTGGCAGCGCTATCGAACCGAAGGCTATGGCTATCTCCTTTTTCCTGCCATGCCTGGTACGCTACATGCACTGAAAACCGACTGGTCTTCAGGCTGATTGGAAAAAAAAAAATTATTAAGATAATTTTGCAGCTTATTCTTTTAAACTATTTTTTTTTATCTAGAATTTTAAAAAGGTGAAAGTCTAACATTTTTCCCATTATTAAATATTCCCATTATTGTCTTTTCTGAACAACAGTCCAAAGTATATTCAGTTCATCAACTAACCAGCTTTTTCTCCTTATTTTGTTACATTTTCCACTATTTAGCAGCAGGCCCAATTTGCTTATGTTCTGATTTAATTCTCTGAGGCATGGAAAAACACAACCAATCTCAGATCTCTTCATTTAGTGTCCACTCTTTATCTTTGAAACTCTAATCACCATCTAAACCTAGCTAATTGTCATATGCTCAATAAATTGCTTAGTTTCTTAGTTTCTTGTTGGCGTGCATGTTATATTTTGTTTGTATTTGTGCGTGCATGCCAGGTAAACACACAGTGACCTGTCACACATGGAGACCCCTTCAAACAGGGACTGTCTCTGCTCTGAGGCGCTTCTTTATTGGAGGTTCTGCAGAGCTTGAAGATCACAGCTATGTCCGAATACCAGGGACCTTCAAGGTGAGCTCAGAACTGGTAAACTACACACAAAGTCCGGGACTACTGATTCTCAATTTTTTTGTTCTGACATGGAGCTCCCACAGAGTTAAAATTTTAAATATACCCTGAGAATTGAAAAATATATACACCGCTCTGGTGGTTATGTTCATTGTACATTAGCAAAGGCATGTTTTGCAGGTTTGTTGCTAAATATTTAATGATATGTTTGATTTTAAGTTATCATGTTTGTGTTTGGCTTCAGGGAGAGAGGCTGAGTCGCTTTGGCTTTTGCACTGAAACCACAGGAAGTGTCACCTTTAATCTGCACTGCATCCAGCAGGCCAGGTAATGACAGGATGGTCTCAAGCATGTCATGTCAACCATAGGGTGAATAAACATATTACTAGATTTCTGTCACTGGAGATCTGTTTACTGTATAAGTTTTATCACAGCAGCATTTCTGCAATATCATACATCTCCAGCACCACAGTATCAACATACTATATCAACACACTGACACATGATGTGAGGTCCAGAAATGTTTTGATGGAAGATTCAGGTACTTCAATCATTTTCAAAGATGAGATCTAGTTTCAGAGCTAGTTTCACTGCTTCTCTCACAGGCGAGATGCTTCGGAGGAAGATTGTTCATTAAATACACCATCAGTGCACACACAAAGATTATTTGCTTTTATTATTGAAGGTTTTCTAATAATGAACTGTTTGTTGGGTGTTTCAGGTCCTTTGTTGATGCTGCCATTCTGAAGAAGAGAAGACAGAAAGTTGTCGATCAGCTGGGAGGATTTAGTCAGCAGGGAGCAGTTTGCACTGTCCTGGGTAAAAACACTGACATTGAATTTCTAGATTTTCAGTATCCTGTGCTAAAGTTCTGGGGGTTGAAAGATTTTAGTCAAAATTAGTTGGAAGGTTTCTGAAGGCACAACTTCCTTCCAGCTCTTACGCACAAATTATTACAGAATGAAAACTCCACATTGCAGTTCATTGCAGGTTATTCAAACCAAATATATTTTCAAGAAAAAAAGCATTGTTATAGCGATCTTTTTTTTTTAATTATTCATATGCTTTTTTTCTATCAGAGGCCTTCCAGAGGGCCAGGAGAAAGATGCAGGAGGCCAGAGAAAGTCTTCCAAGAGATGTCATCGACTCCACTTCTCAACTCCAACTTGAGTCCACTGCATAGGTGGAAGTTATATTACCAACAAGAGTGTCAATACACGAACATGACCCTAATGCTGTAACCAGTGTATTTTACTAAAAGAGCAGAGCACAGCATATAGATCTTTTGCTCTGTGTATATATGGATACTAAGCTAGATGCTGGGAGGAGTTCTGGTTTGGTTAAAAAGAATTATTTCAAGGAGCTGAGTCATTATGTCTATTAAGTATGGTTTAATTTGGTATTGCATTCTTTATGTAGATACTGTGTATCTCAACCCAGCCCCATTATGTCCAATTGTAGTAACCATACTTTCTGTAAAATAAACATTTAATACCAACAGTTACCACTGTTTTTGTGTACTTTTTCCGATGTGATTATAGCCACTTTCACTGTAATATCATACAAAACAAGGTTTTCTTTTTGAATTTTGATACATGACACTTTAAGGCCAAGTGGATTTTGTTTACAAGAACGATTGTGTGTTACATGTGGCGCACTGAAAGTAATTGGGGCAGTGATGTGTAACCTTGCCTACAGGAATGTTGTCATGTTGAACTATCTGATTGAGCTATCCAATGTCCAGGATAGAGCCCAAATCCAGATGAGTCGAAGAGGATATGTCAAGGATGCAGAGCAGAAACAAATGGAGAGAACGGAGGAGGAAGTTTAAACCTGGGAACTCTGAGATCACTAGCAGGTAGAATGGACGAGCTTGGAGCACTAGATTGAGGATTTAGTTTTCAACTTTTTATGATATTCCTACAACAATAATTCAACAGCAATATAATTAGATTATGAAATTAAATCAAATTGAACTGTAAGGCTGTTATTCACTGATGCTTTGTATTGTACACAGTAAAGTATGAAACAGACAGTTATTACATTTTGTGTAAACAAAAGGTGTCCCCTCTTTCAGTTAATTGGTTTTATCTATCAGGAATTAATAGAGAAAATATATATGGTTCAAACCAGGTCGTAAAATTTAATTGAGCTGAAGGCAACCTTAAATGAACAACATACAATATACACATTGAAAAGGAAATAATCACACACACAAAAGGGTACATTTTTCATTACACAGACCATTCTTAAGACAGCAAATAACATTTTACACGGTGTTATTATTTATTCAAGATGGAGGAAGTGAGGATTTAAGAGGAGAAACAACACCATGAATTATCTTAGAGAAGCAATTACTGTTGCCAATCAATCTGGGAAGGATTTTGAAACCATATCCAAATAAGTTGGAGTTTATCACTGTACACTGAGAAAGACTATTTACACGTTAAAAAAAAAAACATTCAAACAGTCATCAATCTTCCCAGGAGTGGACGTCCCAGCAAGTTTCCCCCAAAGTAAGACAATGCTCAGAGAAACCAAGAGCTACATCTCAGACTCCATAGGCCTACAATTACTAAACACTGCATAAAAATTCCCTTCACCTAGTCCTAGTACATTTAAATACATCTTAGTAAACGCACTAGTAATAAGGGTCTAATAATTTAATGCATCAATCACAGGACTTGAAAAAAAATACTGAAACTACAGTTCTGTCTAACGAATACATTTACTTTTGAGATACTGACAATACATTAGTTTCTTGTTTGTCAGGAAATCAGTGGATCTTAAGAAACGCATTCCCTAACGTGTTGCATTCATAACTATTGGGCCATCAGCTATCGAGAGCCGTCAAAATGTAAAGCTCAATTTACCTTTAGATACCCTGCAAATTTGTATGTACTAATGAATCTCAATTTGTGAAATTAATGTTTTAGAAATAATCCCCGATTTAAGGTGGTGATAGAGTCGTTGGCGAACCTGCTCTGTACCGTTTTTTTGTTGTTTTTTTGCACACACATGGTACATAATGTTGTCATCAATATTAGAAGATCTAAAGTATACAAAATCTAAAATAAGCCACTAATCATAAACACATAGATTAAAGTGGAATTGGTTCATTACATTACACTCTGGGAAACAATACTTTCCTCCGCTCCAGAGGGAAGTTATACAATTTCCCATCACGTCGAACGCTCCATCTCTATCCCTGTTCTCCATCTTTCTCTAACCAAGCAAAGGACCAACCTGCATCTCTACCCCATTGGGATTTTTCCCGCTGACATACACACAACTAGGTACATCAAATATCTTTTTGTTAAAAAAATCTTTAACATTTTTTCTGTTTTGTGTTATTCTGTGTCGTTTAGTCTGTTGAGCAGCGCAGCGTTTAGCGGCATTAGCGTAGCTCCTGTCAGCAGCTATGGAAACTGGGCCGTTGCTCGCTTTTCTGTTTCTGTCATATTTCATCTTATACTTTTATAGGAGCTTCTCATACCCGACTGAAAGCTGCTTATTGAAGCCATAAATGCCATAGTTGGGTGACCTTCAAGATTAGGGTTATTAGCCACAGAATCGCTGGAGCTGACCGGCGCAGTTAGCTAGTAGCTAACGTTAGCGAAGGGGAACTGCTGTGACTCAAGTTAATTGAAGCTAACTTGAGGTTTCAGAGAGGTCAGACGATGTCACACCCTGAAACGTAAATTTATTATTACAACGCCATAGGCTTAAAAGTAAAAAACAATGGGGTAAATTATATTGTGAGCGCTGAATCAATTTATCAGTTTACTATGCAACGTTAGCTACCTTTCCCTCACTCAAGACGTCTTGCATAGCTGAATAACGTTAACAGTAATTCACATTATTGAGTAGTGTCAAGTCTTTGAGTGGCAGTTTGCGTGTTTAACCTGGACCACGTCTTCGTTGTATCCTACAAATGTTACAGTGACACCGTGGGCCTGTGGGAGTTACACATTTAAGGACGTTTATTATATGTGTATGTAAATGCAACTACTGTTGTCATGAACTGAATGGCTAGTAGTATGTGCACACCTGAACATGCAACCAACGCTGTTCCAAAACAGTGGTCATACATAAACTGCTTCTCTATTCTGGGAAGGTTTTTCACAGTACTGTCAAACCAGGCTGTAATTGATTGACTGTGCCCCTTTAAGTGATTTTGGTTGAGGTGGAGGCGTTGTGGAGGCCAGTGTACCAAACTGATATCACAGTTCTTTTTGTCACCTCAGTTTGTGAATAGAGGGTTCTTTATTGACAGCAAAGGGCTCTCCCTTAATAGCTGCCACAAAGTTGGAAGCATATCATTGATATTTACCAGACCATGGAGAAACCAAATGACCTCAAGTCACTATTTTCTCTGTCACCTGCCAGATATAGAGAGGGACCATTAGACTTATAGATAGTAAAGCCTGATTCATCTCTCCAGACAGCATTTTCCCATTTTCTCCTGTTTGCGCTGCTGTGGCTCAGGTGCTCAAGATCATCAGTTCGGTCACCAGTTCGTCCACCTGTACTTGAGCTTCACCATTGAGAGCCGTGAACAGCAGTGCTGACCTTGCATCCCACTGCTGGTTGGAATTCACAGTTGTTTTGCATAACAGGATTTGAAATGATTCATAACACATTCATGGCTCCTGTTTTTGGAATGTGTATGGATTGCTGCTTTGTGGGAAAAACTGCTGTCGTTTCTCATATTCCACCTCACAATATTAACACAACTTAAGTGTGTATTTTCGAAAAGACAATCTGATGATTAAAAAAAAAAAGGATCACTAAACAGCTGTATTCTTTTGCTAATACATTTTCTGCAATTTGAACACAGAATAGTCACATGCAGGTTCAGAGGAAGTCACTGGAAAACAGAACTAATAAAAGGCTTTCTCTTTATTTCTGCTGTGTAGACTGAAAGGACCACAATCATGACGGACTCCAAATATTTCACAACAAACAAAAAAGGTGAGTAGAAGAGTGGTCCTCAATGAGAAAAAAAACTAATGGACTCTGAATGATTGTATAATTTCTAATAATTTTCAATCAGTGTAATAAGAGAGTTCCTTCTGAAAAGATGAAAAACTATTTTCTTTCACAATGGTTGTTTTAAGGTTGGAACAATCTTACTTTACTCAGCTTAGCAGTGTGTTCAAACTTGGCTTCTGGCAACTCTTGGTATGATTCATCTTCCAGGCGAGATCTTTGAACTGAAGGCGGAGCTGAACAATGAGAAAAAGGAGAAAAGAAAAGAGGCAGTAAAGAAGGTCATCGCTGCCATGACTGTTGGCAAGGATGTCAGGTACACTAGAAAATGTAACCTCTGATTATCAACGGACAACTCTTCTGAGCACTTTGATCACAGCGCTACCGTAAGATGAGAAAATCAGCTTTGGCTGTAGTCTCTTAACAAGTCCATATGTTTTGCTGTCAGTTCCTTGTTCCCAGATGTGGTCAACTGCATGCAAACCGACAACCTGGAGCTGAAGAAATTAGTCTACCTCTACTTAATGAACTACGCCAAGAGTCAGCCTGACATGGCCATCATGGCGGTGAACAGCTTCGTCAAGGCAAGGCCCTAAGTTGTTAAGTCTTCTCTCCTCAAATGAGACCTGGTGGATTGTCACAATTCATTTTTATTACAGTAGCATCAGTTCACAGTAACAGTATTTTTTTTTACCGAGAAAGTACTAACTTCTATTCAAATTCTGTTAAATACACTCCAGTTTATACCTTATATGGGAAAGGAAAAAGCACTGAGTGTTGATACTCTACGTGACATTCCCATTAGCCAGCAGAGTGTAAGATTGTTTTGTACTTTTTTAAGACTTCTTTTCATGAATTTTAAGGAAGCAGAGCTTTGCCAACTTACAAAGTGAAGGATTATTCACAGTGGGAACTTATCTTTGAAAGATCATTCTCATCCTGAAATACAGGACTGTGAAGACCCCAACCCTCTGATCCGGGCTCTGGCTGTCCGCACCATGGGCTGCATCCGAGTGGACAAGATCACAGAGTACCTGTGTGAGCCGCTGAGGAAGTGCCTGAAGGATGAGGACCCATATGTGAGGAAGACTGCGGCTGTTTGTGTGGCTAAACTGCATGACATCAATGCCCAGATGGTTGAAGACCAGGGCTTCCTGGACTCTCTGAGAGATCTCATTGCTGACTCAAATCCCATGGTGGGTGTTCCAACTTGAGCCTTTTTTTTTACTTTGAGTTCTTATGTTATGATAAGAAAATGAATTCCTGGATTGGGCGTTTTTTGTCCGTTGTTTGGAGCTGCTGCTCGTCACTACATTCATTATGTCAGATAAGTTGTGTCAGCTCTTGTTCAAATATCATTAGAATATCATTTTTTCAATGTGCAGTTAAGATTTTGGTGAAACCCAAATTCTATAATAGTTCCACCTCTGTCCTTAAGGTTGTGGCCAATGCAGTTGCTGCACTGTCAGAGATCAGTGAGTCCCACCCCAACAGCAACCTGCTGGACCTGAATCCCCAGAACATCAACAAGCTGTTAACAGCCCTCAACGAGTGCACAGAGTGGGGACAGATCTTCATCCTGGACTGTCTGTCTAACTACAACCCCAAGGATGAGCGTGAGGCTCAAAGGTAGCACTCATGTAATTGTAACAAATCAACTTTGTGCTAATGATTGTAAGTGTTTAAATGGTGTGTAAGATCAGACTTCAATCCAACACTATGACTACATCACATCACATATCTAGGGTAATGGTGCTCATTCCTAATTCAGAGAAATGTCATCTTCTGTTTCTTCTACTGACGTCACCTTTTCCTGCTGTTGTCTCAAAGCATCTGTGAGCGTGTCACTCCTCGTCTGTCTCACGCCAACTCGGCGGTGGTCCTGTCAGCTGTCAAGGTCCTGATGAAGTTCTTAGAGCTGCTGCCCAAGGACTCGGACTATTACAACACGCTGCTGAAGAAGTTATCGCCCCCGCTGGTTACCTTGCTCTCTGGAGAGCCAGAGGTCCAATATGTGGCTCTGAGGAACATCAACCTTATTGTTCAGAAGAGGTGTGTGGTCAAAACGGCAAATGCTGTGTCACCATTGTAGATAATATGCTGTTTTGATATATTTTAAACACTATGGAATTTGTTTTAATTACAAGTAATAACAAAATATAAAAAAAATCCATAAGAATATTTTTAGAATTTAGGGTAAAAAAAGGAACTAAGTAGATGATGTTGCCATCTAAAGATAAGTCGTTAACCATTGTAGTTAAGTGTTTGGATTTTTTTCCCCTTCAAGTGTTAATATTTTATTCTTTTTTTGTATCATTTGGCTTTCAAAATTCTCCAAATACTTTTACTTTGCCAGCCTAGCAGCATTACCTCTATAAACCACTTATAAAAGAAGATGCAGTGCTTACGCTTACAACAGGAGATGCTAGTTGATCTATTAAAAATATAACATTTAGCCTAAAACAAATCATAGTCTTATATTCAGGCAAGTAATGCCAGACCCTTTTTTTGGTCCAAGTTCAACAGTCTAATGTGTGATACTCTGTGTGCAGGCCTGAGATTCTGAAGCAGGAGATCAAGGTGTTCTTCGTCAAGTACAACGACCCCATCTATGTGAAACTGGAGAAACTGGACATCATGATCCGCCTGGCCTCTCAGGCCAACATAGCCCAGGTACAGTACCTTGCATTAAACACAACTGCACAGGATCTTTGTTATGAGAATAACTTTGATATTGAGGTTTGCTCCCTTTAGTAATTATAGTTTACGCTAACAGACCTATTTTAATTGTGTACGTGACTGGATGTACTGAAATATATCAAATTCCAAATGTTTTTACTCTTTCAGGGCTCAGAAGAACCAATATTTGACTTAACTGTTTGAAAATGTTACTTGCAGGTTTTGGCTGAATTGAAGGAATATGCCACAGAAGTAGATGTTGACTTTGTGCGCAAAGCTGTACGAGCCATTGGCCGCTGTGCCATCAAAGTGGAGGTAAGAGATGTCATTGTGTTGTTTAAATATCAGCTCAGGTGTTTACAAGCAGTTTATTAATGTTCACTTTCAGTATGTGTGTGTCTTTGCAGTACGGTATTACAAAAACATTTATTTTCCTTCCAGCAATCAGCAGAGCGCTGTGTCAGCACTCTGTTGGACCTGATCCAAACTAAGGTCAACTACGTTGTTCAGGAAGCTATTGTGGTCATCAGAGACATTTTCCGCAAGTACCCTAACAAGTATGTTTCCTTTGGAACCCCTGAGAGTAGTTTGACAAATACTAGCAACAAATCAGTGTTTGACATGAATGTAGTTTACTTTACTTAAAATTCTGACCATTGACATACTGGTGTTCCTCAGATATGAAAGCATCATTGCCACACTGTGTGAGAATCTTGACTCCCTGGATGAGCCTGACGCTCGAGCTGCCATGATCTGGATTGTTGGCGAGTATGCAGAGAGGATTGACAATGCCGACGAGTTGCTAGAGAGCTTTCTCGAGGGATTCCATGATGAGAGCACCCAGGTGGGTTTTTTTGAAGGAAGTGTACACAGTCCTATAAATACTGAATCTTAATGCAGCCCCTTAATCTTATCTCACAAGTATACGCAGAGGAGGACCCTTTAGCATTCTCAGTGCATTTGACTTCCTGAAACAAGAAGGACCTTGTACACCCAAGACCTACATCTAAAGGACCATTCCTGCATTTTTCATGTTATGGACAATGCACTTGATATTTTCTAAGAGTTGTAGATTGTCAGACAGCATGTTCGCCAGCAAAAATTTCAACCAGAATTTACTTTTGAAGTTTAAAAGTGAAATTGTGTGAACAAAAAATGATAATGATAACTCCATGAACAACTTCTGTCTATGAACGCTATAGCTGTGGATGTCTGCATATGTGACTCTTATCATAATATCAAAGTGTATACTTTGTTGTGCAGGTTCAGCTCACTCTGTTGACTGCCATTGTCAAGCTGTTCCTTAAGAAGCCGTCAGAGACTCAGGAACTGGTGCAGCAGGTCCTCAGCCTGGCCACTCAGGTGGGTGTTGTCTGTTATTGTGAAGAACACGGCTTTAAATGGGTTTCATGTGCTTATTCTTTACTATTAGCAAACATATTGGATTTTTTTTAGATTTTAGATTTCTTACAGGCACCTTTTGAGAAAAATCAGGGGTTTTTTGGTCAGTTTTTTGTCATTTCGGTTTTACCTTATACCATAGATAACAGCTTGCTCAACGATGGATCATTAGGCCTACGTTTTATCCAGAATAAATGTAATTTCCATAATGCGTTGACCTTTTCCATTCTTTTCCAGGACTCTGACAACCCTGACCTTCGTGACAGGGGCTACATTTACTGGCGCCTGTTGTCAACTGACCCTGTGACAGCCAAAGAGGTAGTGCTGTCAGAGAAGCCTCTGATTTCAGAGGAGACAGATCTGATTGAGCCCACCCTACTGGACGAGCTGATCTGCCACATTGGCTCCTTGGCCTCGGTTTATCACAAACCGCCCAGCGCCTTTGTGGAAGGAAGCCACGGAATCCACCGAAAACACCTTCCTGTTCAGCACAGCAGGTCCAACACACAAAATCATAACTTTTATAGACTTTTACAAATCTACTCCTGTATCCTCTTTACCAGCAATCATTTGAACCTTTTTTCCACTTACGATTCAGTCTGAAGCGCACCATCTTGATGTACAGCTTTCACAGATTGACAGTATTATGTGAAAAGAACACTTGTTGTGAAAGTAATCCAGGTACAATTCACATCTGTACTACCTAAAGATATATTCCCTCCCCACCTTAGTAACAGTCTGGCAGCTCAGCATTGAGAATAATCCTCAAAACTCCTCTGAGTTTGGTCTTAATCAGAAGTTGTGCTTTTTTTATTGTACTCATGGTTCATGCTATTGCATTTTCAACACAAAATCCAAGAGTGGTGATGAAAATTGTTTCTGTAGAACTCTCAACATTCATATCACTAAACGTATTCACTCTCTAATCAAGGTGACTGTAATGACTCATTTTGTTATGAGTTAAATACTGCCCTTCAGTTCAGTCAACAGTGTAAACTAAGAATTCTCCAGATTTCAGTCTTTTTGATGATTCACCAACTTCTTTGCACAATAGGACATTCCCAATCAGAGGCCATTGCCCTATGTTCCTGTGATATTCACTATGGAAGAAATGTGTTGTGTGAAAAAAAGATCCTGTGCTGCAGAAGAGATTTTGTCGATGGGGCGTTTCACTTTGTCAGCACAATTCATTTAGTTTAATAATAGAAAACCATCATTTACCAGTTGAGTTGTTCCAGCACGGTGGTGTAGCACAAGGTGAATTCATGACTTTTAATTCAGCAAGATGCCTTGAAATAGACATCGAATTTAATTTTCATTTCACTTTCATGCAGAAAGTCGGAATTTCATTTCTAATTTCTCTCCAGGTAATGGATTGTTTTCAGACTTAGCCTACTCTTTCTTACTCGTCCATTCCTTTCTGCCTTGACAGCATTGACACAGGTGAGAGCCCCGTGAGTGGTGGGCCAGCCGCTGCCATGGACCAGCCTCATGTGATCCCCAGCCAGGGTGACCTGCTGGGTGACCTACTGAACCTGGACCTGGGCCCCCCAGTCAATGTACCCCAGGTCTCCTCCATGCAGATGGGTGCGGTGGATCTTCTTGGAGGAGGCCTGGACAGTTTGGTGAGCTGGCATGGACACACACTCTCACTCTGATTGTACTTTAGAGTGGACACATTAGCTGAACTTAACTGAAGATCTTACAAGCTTCCTCCTTGTGTTTGTAGCACTCGGACAATAAGTCAGTTACATTATAACAGCTGAACTAACATGCATTTTTCTCTTTGCTTTGTATGCCAGTAGATAATTATATTGGCATCAATGTTTGTCACAGCCAGTTAGGTCTTTCTCATGATCATTGCAAGCCATCATGCTGCTGACTCGATAAACAGCTGAAGCGGGTCATTTGTTCATGTTGGAATGCTCACTCCAACCAAAATGTTTTGAAATATTTTAAAACCAAGAATAACAATATGCTCATAATAATAAACATATTTTTCTCTCTTAATGTTAACTTGATCACTCCTCTAAGCTGCTGGAATGTCTGGATTTCTTCATAATTTTCTTGCAGATTAATTTTTGATGTCTAACATATACCATGCAGACTTGATATTTTTCCAGAAGGTGAGGGTTCCTCTTGATGGGTTGCGGTTGCTAAGAAAGTCTTTGTCTCTGTCTTTATGTGTTTGGTCTGTCTGTGATGTTTGGATGCTGTCTTTGGGGGCCTCTCCTCTTCTCTCCTGTAGCTGGGGGGAGACCTGGGCGGAGGTGTTGGGGGAAGTCCTGCAGTAAGTCAAGCCCTTCTGTTCAGCCGTCTGCCGGTCTGCATGCTGCATGCATCCTGAATTAACCCAACACACTCTTAAACCTACGTCTTTGATTTTTTTCTGCTCTATACACACATTTGTACTTAGAACATTTCACAAACATTTTGCACCTTTAAGGCCAAATGCAGGCTTCGAAAAGTCATACCACCATTCACATGCAGCTATCTCGGTCACTGTGCTGCAGTTGGTTGACAGTGCTTGACACAGACATCAGATTAACCCATTTACACCACCAGGAAGCCAGTCGCTCAGCTGTTGCAAAGTCTCTAGTTCCTGTCCTAACTTCAGGTGTTTCCTGTTGTTTATTATTTCAGCTATGATATTGGAAGAGCATTTTTTCATGAGCTTAATTTGGGCTGTTGGTTGCAGACACCTAGCATTGTTCTTTTATTTCTATTTTTAACCAGGAAAACATAATCTGTCATCTCTAAATATCTAAACTGCATGCAAATTTGTTTCAAAATGAAAGAGGCAAACAGGTAAAGTCTGATGGTGAAGTTAACAAGGCACCTGCTGATTGGTCCTTTATGAGGGATACTTAGTGACAGAATACAGGAACGACATACATTTGGCTACATTTAGAGACTTGAAGGGTTTTCACCATACTTTATTTTCCCTGAGATGTGTAGGGACAAGGTGGGTATTTTATCAGCAGTGGCACTTTCTGGAAATAGCTTTTTTTTCTGCAGTTTTACGATAGATGTAACTTTAACTGCTTTTATATAGGCCAGATGTATAATCATTGGCTTAGCCTAAAACAGATATTCTCATCTGCCTATTTAATCCATAAATAGTTCATTTAATTATGTATCATCATTTTCAGATTTCATACACACACATACCCATATTCTTTGGGCTTTGATTTATCAGTCTTGATATGTTTGAAATATGCTTTACTGATGGTAACTGTTGTTTTGTTCTTCTGATCAAAGACTCAAAGTGATTTGTTACAGATTTCTAGCAAAATTGTCAAGTTGAAAGAAATGTTTCCTAAAATAATTGATGCTTAAATTACGTGTGGGTGTGTGTGAATTTGTAATTGTTTCAGGTGGGACAAAACTTCATCCCATCATCTGTTCCTAGTACCTTTGCCCCCTCACCCACACCTGCACCTCCAGCTGCCAGCAGCGGCCTCAACGACCTGTTTGAGCTTTCCACAGGCATGGCCATCACCACTGGAGGCTATGTTGTTCCAAAAACAGTAAGCACACAAGACTTAAAGGGATATTTGTTTTCCTGTTTTATTTTTTTTTGTCTAAGTCAGGGTTGTGTACAGTACTTCTGAGTAGTCGGAGTCTTACCTTCAGTGCACAACAGTCAGTGTGCTCTCAGTTTGGAGAATCAGGAAGGATTAGTGACAGGCGAGCTAAGCTAGCAGCTACTCAGACCAGGCCACAGTAACCGCATGTTTACCATCTGAAACAACTCAAACCTCAAAAATGTTCAATCACTGACTTTGCTACTTGATATCCTCAACACAAAAACATACTAGTTGCTATAAGGATTTTGGAAATGAAATGGAAAAAATGCTTTATTTATCTCAAAGGAAAATGATAAAATGTCAGGTTGTTATTAACCTGGTTAATAACAATTTCTTCTTATGAGGATAATGTTAAAGCTGCTGTATGGAAACATACATGTAGTATATTAGATAAGATCTGTAGAGCTGATTACACGGGTGCTTTTCTACTAGGTGTGGCTGCCTGCAGTTAAAGCAAAAGGATTGGAGATCTCTGGAACCTTCTCCCGTCGCCAAGGCCACATGTACATGGATATGACCTTTACCAACAAGGCCCTGCAACACATGACCGACTTCGCTGTCCAGTTTAACAAGAACAGGTCAGTCAGCTGACTCAGGAACAGTCTTATTCAGATGCCCCTTTAGTTTATAGCTAGATGTTCCTACAGAACTTTGATGCTGAATGACACAAATATAAAGTGCTGTTCTTTATTTCCTTCATGCAGTTTTGGGGTGATCCCCACCAGTCCTCTGGCTGTTCACACTCCACTGATGCCCAATCAGAGTATTGAGATCTCTTTGCCCCTTAACACAATTGGGCCAGTCATGAAGATGGACCCACTCAATAATCTGCAGGTACAGGAGAACACACTTACTCCTCATGTGAACAGCAGTGCATCACATTTAAAAGATACAGACCATTTGTTGTTGAGTGGAGATGCTGACAATCACTGAATACAGGCAGCCTTTATGAAGTGAACATTAAATTAAATGAAAAAATACTTTTTAATATATTAATCTTGAGTTGTTCAGTCAATGAGCTTGTTAAATTTTAATTGGAGGCCTTCAGTAAGAGAACGCTGTCCAACTGTATGTTCAGCCTTGAGAATCATGGATCTGTTCTTTAAACACCATGGGGAGCCCGAAGGTTGCAACTTAATCTGGATTTTTATTACGAGCATAGTGCAAGACCCCATAGGTTGGCATTTTATTGGTTCCGTTACAACCTGCAGCATGTTTAAAACAGCCTTCTAACCTTTGCGTTGCCTAAAAAACTAAACCCGTCAACTAAAACCTTTTATTTGTTAGCCTATAGCCAAAATGGAAACCCTCCACTTTTAGTGTTTTTGTTATTTTTTTGTTATTGACATATTTAGTCTATATATATTTTTATTTTTTTAAAAGAAGCTTTTGACAATAACCTTTGGATTTAACAAAACCTGTCCTTCTGTGTTCCTTCTAGAAACAAGGATTTGAAGTTGAGGGAAGCGTTTAGCTTATCCTCTAACAGCTGAATTAAAATGTTTAGAAAAGACAAATTTTAACCACAAACAATTCTGGCTCAAATCTTGTTTTTCAGCTACTGTCAGTTTACCCATTCATCACTTTCTTTACACCAAATATGTATGTTTTATCTTTAGAATCTGATGTTTAGTTTACCTTTTCTTGGTTTAAATGTTGGAACATTGCTTTGGAACATTTTGATTTCACATCTAATGTGAAACCTTTTTTTGTTTTGTTTACCGTACAGGTGGCCGTAAAGAACAGCATTGATGTGTTCTACTTCAGCGTACTCATCCCTCTCAATGTTTTCTTCGTCGAGGATGGAAAAATGGGTATGATTGTCAAAACTTTCTAAAACTGCAATAATTAATCTGTCATCACACCAACACAGCAGTGGCAAACCGAGTCTTCCAGAGTCTTTGAAACAGGAAAAAAAAAATATTCATCAATATAATCATCAAGATTAATGTAAAGGAGTTTATACATTATACTAGAGCTGAAGACTGACAGGATCACCATTAAGACTTTGAATATGCATATTTGGTATGGTCCTAATGAAGAAATCACAAAATTATATTTTGACATATTCTAACCTTACTAGTAGCTACTTACACAATTATGAAAATCCATTAACTTTAAAGCATTGATGGTAAAGTTTAAATGACAATCTGAAATTCCAGATAGGGAAACCTCTGAAGCAAAGAGACGAAACAGGCCTGAATGGAATTGAATATACGCCATTACTCTATTAAAAGGTGTCTGAATATGACTTTAATGGCCAGGTACTGTAAAAAGTAGACTACTTGTTGCTGTTGGTAAAGTAAATAAATACCTTTCAGTCCATTTGCTTCAAAAGATACATTTTGAAACATGGTTAGTTCGACTTTCACTGTGATCTTAAGCCCACAGTGCAGCTTTACCTCTGTGTGTACATGCCAGCCAAGTGATTATCAGCCCAATCCTTCTCTGTTGTTTTTGTCACACACACATCTATATAGCAGATACTGACTCTTGCTGGCTTAAAAATTAGTTTCAGTGTCTCAAAGTTTAACTTTTTGACAGCGTTGTGTGCGCTATGTAAAATTTCACAAGGGCCACTAGTTTAATATATATCATGTCCAGTATACATAATGTTAAGACTAGTCTGTGCATCCATATGTCAAACCATCTGATAGTTTTCTTCTTCACTGATGCTGATAAATGTCTTTATTTTCCTCAGAGCGACAAGTGTTCCTGGCTACCTGGAAAGACATCCCCAATGAAAATGAGCTACAGTACCAGATAAAAGAGTGTCACCTAAATGCAGGTACACATTTGTTAACAAGAAGCATCAGAGTAGAAAACTTGTTTTATTTTGCATGGAAAATATGATGTTGGGCTTTTTTGATGTCCTCTAAATGAAAGTTGCTTTACACAGTCTGAGGTGGGTGTACAGAATAACTCACCAACTGTTTGTAGCTCAGTTTCAGTGATAATAGATTTAGTGACATGTTCTACTGTGCTAACACCACCCAGTTTCTTCTTTGATCCTCATTGTTAATGAGGATATCAAATGTGATTTGATATCAAGACTTAAAAAATACTACGATTCCATCAAAGACATCTCACTTCTTTCTGTTTTCTTTCTCCACCCTCATGCCTTTCTTTGGATAACTCATTTCTTTTCACCTGTAACTCAATGACGCCTTCAACTTCTTCCCTCTTGGAAGCTACCAATAATTGTTTCACTGTTATCCTTGCCGCAGAATGACTAACACCAACCCATGATGACCGATCATAACAGCGACCTGAGCTAGTGTTCGAATACTTGGTCGGCTTTACTGAAATCTGAAGGTTTCTTGTCAAAGTTCATGAAAATCCTTATAGAGCTAATGTGCCATTTAGCAGTAGTTGACTTGCATTAGCTAACCCAGCTGCTAGCGTTACTACCTATAGTGATAACAGCCTCTTTTGTGTGAGTGTTTCAGGTGGTTTCTCTTTGTTCAGTAATTAGATGTAGCACCGTGTGATAAGGGGTTTTCACTAATCTTGGTTCTGGACTTGCAGACACAGTGTCAGGGAAGTTGCAGAATAACAACATCTACACCATTGCCAAAAGAAATGTTGAAGGCCAGGACATGCTGTACCAGTCCCTCAAGCTGACCAACGGCATCTGGATCTTGGCTGAGCTCCGCATTCAGCCTGGGAACCCCAATTACACGGTACAGTATAGAGAATATATAGCTTGTGCTTGCCCTAAGGCAGTGGCCCTACATACTAACGTGCACATGATTTTTGGTACACACTGTAGGTTTAAGCTCTAAAATCTTGTCTCAATACATTTTAACTTCACATAACCAAATGCTTCAACCCACTGTAGTTGGAAAAAAAACAGCAGCAACAAGTTAAAAGATTGCAGATTGTATTAATAATGCAACTGTGTATGACTCAATGAAAAGAAGGTTTTGTGTTACCAGATAAAAGGAGAGGGAGAAATATACCAAAGAATGTCAGTGTCTTAAAAGTCATAAGAACTGTCCACAACCACCAGAAGAAAACTTGGCTCCTATGGTTGTGAGAAGTAGTTATAAGCTGTAGATTATAGGTACGTTTCCATGATGAGTTGGTTTCACAGATTATCTGTATGAATATTGTGTTTTGGCTTTTAAAAACAGGTACAATTTATCTGTGTGAAATGCACTATACTGTAAGGGTTCTAACCTTGAAAAGAAGGATCTGTCTGCAAAAATTGTTGCAGTGCTCTAATAATAATTCTAATATATTATACCTGTTGTTCAGAATCTTATTGATTTTTCTTTTCTGAACATTCGGTTAAAAATGTCACCATATTTAGATGGAAAGTCAGCCATTACAACTGTGTGCTCTCTGCTTCCACAGCTTTCTCTCAAGTGTCGGGCCCCCGAAGTGTCTCAGTATGTCTACCAGATGTATGACTCTGTATTGAAGAACTGACCTGTTGTACCACACAGTAGCTCTGCTTCATCCTCATACTTCACTGTTTCTTCAGTTTCTATTTCTGCAGCTGACTGCCAGAACAAGAGAATCCAAACAGTATATAATGGTTGATTATGAATCATCTGTAAGATTGGGTGTGTTTTTCCTCTGAGATATCAGTGGGGTAAATATTAGTCAAGACAAAGGTATGGTGAGTGATCACCTTGTAGTTAAACACACTGTTGTGGTTTCCTTTTTTTGCCAGTTTAAAGGTATTAATTATTTAATCCCTGAATTCCACTTCCCATTTTTGTTAACCTCCCAGTAAAAACATGTCTCTCATTCCATCTGTAACTGAGTGTCTTAGTGTTGTGACTGATTGTGAAACTCCTGAGAGAGGAGGAGAAAAAACTCTCCTCATCTCCACAAAGCCATTGTTTTTTATTTTGTATTGTGTGGGTTGCATTTCTCCAAGTTTAGATTTATTTTTGATACTGGCTTTGCTTCAGTTGTACCTTAAGAATGATGCCAATGTAATTTGGGTCCTTTGGCCTTTCATGTGTGAAGTGTTGCAACCAGACGTTCTACTCATGTAGAATTAATTTTCCCACGATGACCTAAACAAACATCATCATTCAAATGTTCCGGGTTTTGATCTAAATGTGTGCTTAGATGCCAACAATACTTTTTCCACCGAAACCGTAAGCTTTATGTCAACATGTTAGAACATTCACACTCAAACACACACACAGGCATACTCGCACTCAAATACACACATACCAGAAAAAGAAATTCATTGTTATCGGATTCTAAATGCTGAATTTGATCTGATAATGTACTTTTTCCATTTTACTGAGAAATTCAAACTATGAGTAGAAGACACGGTCAAGAACCTCTTAATTGCAGATTACTTATAACACATTCGTCATTTAAAAATGTTTTTCTAAATTGCCAATAAATTCAGCTCACTTTGACAACCACTACACAACCCGCAAATGCTGTTTATTATGTGTGAACAAACCAATGCCACTCCATTTTGAAATGAATATCATATGGAAAACTTTTTGTTAACGCCCTGCTTACTGCAACCACATAGTTCTACACAGCTTTATACATCCAATGCATTCCTATTTATTTGTGCATCTACCTCCATGTGTTTTCTTTTAACTGGTTTATTGTTGCAGTAGCTTCAGTTTAACTACTGGCCCTCCTTCCTTTAAATGCTAATGTTTTTGTTATTTTCATATTAGTCTGAACTTGTGATAATCCAGCCAAACCAAATTCAAAGGACCAATCATTCACACAACTCAAATGCTAAGTTTATATTTTAATAATGTTGTATTATTATAACCTTATAATGTTGGCTTGTTTGTGGTTCATGAACTTAAGAATCCACGCACCCATAGGCACAGTTGTCGTGTAGTCCAGTGAAGGTGTATTTTGTGTAGTAAATAAACTTTTATCACACTGGAAATTAAATGAAACATTGCCTATATATTCAATAAATTAAAAAAGCTTCCCAGTGTATTAGCTGTGTGGGTGACACTACTTTCATATACCCTTATGCATAATACTAACATGCCTGCATGAGCTCCTTCTCATTTTATTCTTTTTGTTATAGTGGATTTTCTCTAGTTTAAATCTTGTCTCCCTGTCTCTGAAAAATCTTGTGTTTTTACACAGCATTGTAGAAGTCTATTTAAAATTGTTGCTAGCAATGCAATTTGTACAGCAAGAGCTATAAAATAATACTTTTACATAGGTAGTCATAGCTGTAAGCCTGTTCTAAACAATCAGTTATTGCCACAGTACAGTTAACCTTAAGCCAATAAAAATATCATTGCGCAACCAAAAGGACTCTGGTGAATCATTTAGTGTTTAGAAATAACATTTAACCACAGCTTGGGTGACTTACCGGGCTGGCGGAATCAAGAGGACCAAAAAGCTGAGCACCACTTCACTTTTAATACTGTGATGCATTCAAATGTATCCATAACTCATTTGGTACAACACAGAACTGCAGGTGTCCCAGCAGATGTAGCTAAAGCCTCATTACTTGCATTCCTACAGCTGATGACAAGCACCTCTGCCGTCGTCCCTTAGCGGGAGACCAAGCGTCTGTATAATTCTCCTCCAATCACGTTGCCCTATTTCCATTTTTTTTGTGATAGCCAATCACGATGGCACTTCTCCATAATTCAGCCCAACAGCCAATCACGTTGCCCCGTTTCCATTTTTTGGTAATAGCCAATCACGATGGCACTTCTCCATAATTCAGCCCAACAGCCAATCACGTTGCCTCATTTCCATATGTGCTGATAGCCAATCACGATGGCACTTCTCCATAATTCAGCCCAACAGCCAATCACGTTGCCCCATTTCCATATGTGTTGATAGCCAATCACGATGGCACTTCTCCATAATTCTGCCCGCAGGACTTCAGGTGACTTTAACTACAGAAGGTAAATATATCGTTTTTTCTACGTGGCGATTTTTTTGTCAAACATGCTAATGCTATTGTACTGCTCTATATTGTACTGCTAATCAATTCAATTCAATTCAATTTTATTTGTATAGCGCCAGATTACAACAATTGTCATCTCAAGGCACTTAAGTAATATAGTCCAATTCAAGCCAATTGGAATTCAATTCATTGTAATCATAATCCAATTAATTCATATAGAGCCAATTCAAAAAATTAATATCCTAGCTAAGGAAACCAACAGATTGCACCGAAATGTGTCTTCAGTCCAATCTGCCGTCCTGAGCGTGCCTGTGGCAACTGTGGAAAGGAACGACTCCCTTTTAACAGGAAGAAACCTCTGGCAGAACCAGACTCAGGAAGGGTGGCCATCCGCCTCGACCAGCTGGGGTTTGAGAAGACAGAAAAGAGGGAAAAGAGGGGAAAAAAACACCATAACACCATTCAAAGGATATCTGTTGGAACAGGGAAACATAGGTTAATAATCACAATAATGTCACATGTACATAAAATCAATTTTGAAATTAAACAGGGGGAAAAAGAGAGCAAAGTGAGGAAAGGTGTGACAGATGAGGTCCCCCAGCAGTCTAAGCCTATAGCAGCTTAACTATGGGATGTTTCAGGATTACCTGAGCCATCCCTAACTATAAGCTTTATCGAAAAGAAAAGTTTTAAGCCTAATCTTAAAAGTGGAAAGGGTGTCTGCTTCCCGGACATTTACTGGCAGCTTATTCCACAAGAGAGGGGCCTGATAACTGAAGGCTCTACCTCCCATTCTACTTTTAGAAACTCTGGGAACAACAAGTAAACCTGCAGTTTGGGAGCGAAGTGCTCTGTTAGGAAAATATCTTACAATTAAATCTTTAAGATATGATGGAGCTCGGTCATTAAGAACTTTATATGTGAGAAGAAGAATCTTAAATTCTATTCTGAATTTAACAGGGAGCCAATGAAGAGAAGCTAAAACTGGAGAAACATGATCTCTCCTGTTAGTTCTCATCAGAACTCTGGCTGCAGCATTTTGGATCTTTGGATCTGGAGGCTTTTCAGAGAATATGTGGGACAGCCCAATAATAAGGAATTACAGTAGTCCAATCTTCTCTGCATCACTCTGAGACAGGATGTTCCTGATTTTAGCAATATTACGAAGGTGAAAGAAGGCAGTCCTAGAAACCAGTTTTATATGTGCGTCAAATGATAAATTCTGGTCAAAAATAACTCCAAGGTTCCTCACTGTAGAACTAGAAGCCAAGGAAATACCATCTAGAGTAACTATATAACTAGACAATTTCTCCCTGAAGCGCTCAGGTCCAAAGAGAACAACTTCAGTTTTGTCTGAATTTAAAAGCAGACAGTTCTGAGTCATCCAGGTCTTTATGTCTTCAAGACAGGCTTGTAGCCTGACCAACCTGTAGGTTTCATCTGGTTTCATAGATAAGTACAGCTGAGTATCATCAGCATAACAATGGAAATTTATGCCATGCTGTCTGATAATGTTACCTAATGGAAGCATGTATAAAGTAAAAAGAATCGGTCCAAGCACAGAACCCTGAGGAACTCCATGACTTACTCCAACGTGTGAGGAAGATTCTTCATTTACAAGAACAAACTGGAATCTATCAGATAAATATGACTTAAACCAGCCTAATGCAGTTCCTTTAATCCCAATAACATGTTCAAGTCTCTGTAACAGAATGCTGTGATCGATCGTATCAAATGCAGCACTGAGATCCAACAGGACAAGCACAGAAACAAGTCCGCTATCAGAAGCTAACAGGAGATCATTGGTAACTTTCACCAGTGCCGTTTCTGTGCTATGATGCACTCTGAATCCTGACTGAAACTCTTCAAACAGATTATTTCTATGTAAATGATCACAAAGTTGAACTGCAACTATTTTTTCAAGAACTTTGGACAAAAAAGGGAGATTGGATATAGGTCGATAATTAGCCAACACTTCTGAATCAAGAGTAGGTTTTTTAAGTGAAGGTTTAATTACAGCAACCTTAAAAGTCTGAGGTACATATCCTATCAACAAAGACCGATTGATCAAATCCAATATGGAAGTGTCAATTAAGGGGAAAACCTCCTTGAACAGTCTGGTTGGGATTGGGTCTAACATACAAGTTGATGGTTTAGAAGAGACTATTGCTGTTGTTAGCTCAGAAAGATCAACTGGACAGAAGCTGTCTAAATACAATTCAGGTTCGAAAGATACTTCTAAAGCTGCTCTACTTGATGATACATCAGTGATAATAATGGGAAGGATTCCATTAATCTTCTCTCTGATAGAAACAATTTTATTGATGAAGAATCTCATGAAATCATCACTGCTGAGAGTTAAAGGAATACATGGCTCAACAGAGCTCGGACTCTTTGTCAGCCTGGCAACAGTGCTGAAAAGAAACCTGGGATTATTCTTATTCTCTTCTATCAATAATGAATAATAAGCAGTTCTAGATTTACGAAGTGCTTTCTTATACGTTATTAAACTATCTTTCCAGACTAATTGAGACTCTTCTAAATTAGAGGAACGCCACTGTCTCTCCAGCTTTCTTGCAGTCTGCTTTAATGCACGCAGCTGTGAATTATACCAAGGAGCCAACCTCTTCTGACTGATTACCTTCCTTTTCAGAGGGGCAACATTGTCCAGTGTTGTACGCATTGAAGCTGTAGTGCTGTCAACAAGAGAGTCAAGTTCTACTGGAGTAAAATTTAGGTAGCCATCCTCTGTCATATCAGCACATGGCAGTGAAGAAAAGGATGATGAAATCAACTCTTTAAATCTGGTTACAGCATTCTCTGACAGACACCTTCTATATGTAGAATTCTTCTCAGAAACCGTGTAGTCAAGTAATGTAAATTCAAAAGTTATTAAAAAATGGTCAGACAAGACAGGGTTATGAGGGAACACTGTTAACTGTTCACTCTCAATGCCATAAGTCAGCACAAGGTCAATGGTATGATTAAGGCAGTGAGTAGGTCTGTGAACACTTTGAGAAAATCCAATAGAGTCTAATATAGAATTAAAGTTAATATTTAGGCTGTCATTTTCAACATCTACATGAATATTAAAGTCACCCACTACAATGACTTTATCTGTACTCAGCACTAACTGGGATAAAAACTCTGAGAATTCAGAGAGAAACTCAGAATAAGGGCCAGGTGGAAGATACACAACAACAAACACAAGAGGTTTTTGTGATTTCCACTTTGGGTGGGAAAAACTGAGAATCAGAGATTCAAAAGAGCTAAAACTAATCTTGGGTCTAGGACTGATTAGTAACCCTGATCTGAAGATAGCTGCCACTCCTCCTCCTCTGCCTGTGGTTCTAGGAACATGAACATTTAAATAGTCAGAGGGAGTTGATTCATTAATGCTAACATGATCCTCCTGCTGCAGCCAGGTTTCTGTAAGACAAAATATATCAATATGATGATCACAAATCAAATCATTCACTAACAGAGACTTCAAAGGGAGAGATCTAATATTCAGCAAACCACATTTAATAGTTTGATGTTTTTGTTCAGTTAAAGTTTTTGTTTTAAATTTTTTTTGCACAAGAGGATTTGCTCTTTTTGTGTTTTTTGATTGAGGGGGGGGGGCAGCATCAGGTGGGAAGCCGCAGAGAAGTGTGTAAGACTACAACTCTGCATCCTGGTCTCAACCCTGGGATGTCATGTTTTTGGATGACTAATAAATTCGTCCATATTTCTAGAAATTAGAAGAGCTCCTTCCAAAGTGGGATGGATGCCGTCTCTCCTCATCAGACCAGGTTTTCTCTAGAAAGATTGCCAATTATCTATGTAGCCCACGTTGTTTGCTGGACACCATCTAGACAACCAGCGATTGAATGAGGACATGCGGCTAAACATGTCATCACTGGTCAGATTTGGCAGGGGTCCAGAGAAAACTACGGAGTCCGACATTTTAAATAGGATTCTATGTCGCCCGCACTGGCCCCTGGAATGCATTTGACTATGGTCGCTGGTGTCTCTAATGCCACGTTTCTGACTATAGAGCTGCCAATTACCAGGGTTTTGTCCTCAGCGGGTGTGTCGCTGAGTGGAGAAAATCTATTTGAAACGTGGACAGGTTGATGGTGAACCACGGGCTTGACTTTAGGACTATGACTCCTCTTCCTGACAGTCACCCAGCCACTCTTAAGTCCCGGCTGCTCGGGAACTGCTCGGGGACGACTAACAGAGCTAGCTACGCTAGGTGGCTCCGCACTGACTAAAGGGGCCTGGCTCGCTATCGGGTGGTTTTCAACAGTGCAGAGCCGAGCTTCCAATTCAGATAACCTTGCCTCCAAAACTACAAAAAGACTACATTTGTTACATGTACCATTACCACTAAAGGAGGCAGAGGAGTAACTAAACATCTGACACACGGAGCAGGTGAAAGCAGGAGATAGAGGAAGAGAACTGGTAGCCATGCTAAGCTAGAGAACCAGACACACCGCTAAAAAGTGAAAAATAAAAACTAAAGATCTGTAAGAGTTAGCGTTAGAATATAACAAGTATGGGATAGAGTTAACTATGCAAGATGTGTAAATTATAGGGAGAAATAAGGTGATTATTAGTAGTTCAAGAAGAGCGAGAACTGTCACAGTGCACACACAAAGCAACAGGAAGTGATGCAATACGTCTTACCGCAAAGCAAAGCCGTCAGCCACCAGAAAAACGTGGTCAGTTTGTCATTGAGTTGTCATTGGGAGTAGTCAGTAATCAGTACGACATATTAACTTCTGTTGTCACAAAAGTCTTAAATATGCATTGCTGCTACTAGTATTAGTTGATAACAAGCTAGGGTATGAATGAAATCTATGTAGTATTCACTTCTGTTGTAATATATGTGGAATATGTAGGCTACTGCTATTAGTTAATAATTAGCTGTGTGTTTGTGTGATTGTATGCAAGTAAGAACTTATGTGTGTGCATGAATATATATATTTTAATAAGTTAAAAATAGTGCAATCATAGTAATGATTTTGCTCCAAACACAAAAAAACATACATCGAAGCCACATGCAGCAGAGCTAGATATACTATCCTTGGGATTTGAAGGTGTTTTCAATCACATAATTGGGTAAAAGATGCAAAATTCAAGATTCAAGAGGCTGTATTTATCCCGAAGGAAACTGCTGTGCAACAGTTATGAAACAAGAAGGAAAGTACAACACAAAACAAAATAAAACAAAACAAAACAAAACAAAACAATAAAATAAAGCTAACCACACACAACAGAAAGCAGCAACCTGCCGTGATCATATAGTGGTTAGTATTCTGCGTTGTGGTCGCAGGAACCCCGGTTAGAATTCGGGTCATGGCAAACCTAGGTAGAAATGCAGATTGAAGTTTAATCCCGAAGGAAACTACTGTGCAACAGTTATGGAACAAGGGGGAAAGTACTAAATAAAATAAAATAGACAAATAAGATCAAATAAAGCTAACCGCAGAAAGCAGCAACCTGCCGTGATCGTATAGTGGTTAGTACTCTGCGTTGTGGTCGCAGGAACCCCGGTTAGAATTCGGGTCATGGCAAACCTAGGTAGAAATGCAGTTTGAAGTTTAATCCCGAAGGAAACTGCTGTGCAACAGTTATGGATCAAGGGGGAAAGTACTAAATAAAATAAAATAGACAAATAAAATAAAATAAAGCTAACCACACACAACTGAAAACAGCAACCTGCCGTGATCGTATAGTGGTTAGTACTCTGCGTTGTGGTCGCAGGAACCCCGGTTAGAATTCGGGTCATGGCAAACCTAGGTAGAAATGCAGTTTGAAGTTTAATCCCGAAGGAAACTGCTGTGCAACAGTTATGGATCAAGGGGGAAAGTACTAAATAAAATAAAATAGACAAATAAGATCAAATAAAGCTAACCACACACAACTGAAAACAGCAACCTGCCGTGATCGTATAGTGGTTAGTACTTTGCGTTGTGGTCGCAGCAACCCCGGTTCGAATCCGGGTCACGGCAAACCTAGGTAGAAATGTATTTTTGCATTGCTGAAAAAAGGTGCCACTTTGAGCTTGAACGTCTCCATCTTTTTGGGAATTTCTGTCTAAAGGCATCTATCCCACATCAAACGCCTGAAAGTATCAACATCTGTGTTGGACGAAGTGGAGACTTACCCAGGTAGATGCCAGATATGTTTTGTAACGACTAAATGCATGTTAGAAACTGATGCTGGTTTTATCTGAAACGCATCCGAAACTGATGGTTTCTCATCACTTTTTGCATTTATTTAACTGATAAACAGGCCAAGCCCCTGGCTCCTTTCCATAACTCATTTGGTACAGCACAGAACTGCAGGTGTCCCAGGACACGTAGCTAAAGCCTCATTACTTGCATTCCTACAGCTGATGACAAGAAGCTCTGCCATCGCTCCCTTCGATAGCGGTGTTCCCCTTCCCCCTTCTTCCCCCTTTTCCCCCTTCTTCCCCCCCTCATACAGACTATTTTTCCCCAGCTTTAGCGGAGTTGGTAGAGCGGAGGACTGTAGGTGCCCAACACCAGTTATCCTTAGGTCGCTGGTTCAATTCTGGCTCGAAGGATGGGTCGAGCTTATGTGTACAGAGACTCTGAAGGCCTACTCCAGTAAACCTTTAAAAGCTGTTGGAAGGGCCCTTTTTGGGGAGACTCTGCCGCACTCCTTTTGCTTTCATGAAGGGCTAGTGGCGCAATGGATAACGCGTCTGAGTACGGATCAGAAGATTCTAGGTTCAACTCCTAGCTAGCTCAGCATGCAAGCTTCAGCTTCTGATGTTTCTCAGCTCTCCCACTGCTGCAGAACAGGAGACCTTTAAAACTTCTTCTCTCTACTCCCTGAGTATCCCAGCACACATACGCCCCATAGATGCCACACACCGTCTAATCTTGCAGCACCAAAAGGAAAGTTCCTCTTCCGCTTTGTCTTTCCTGTCAATGATTTTGCTCCAAACACAAAAAAACATACATCGAAGCCACATGCAGCAGAGCAAGATATACTATCCTTGGGATTTGAAGGTGTTTTCAATCACATAATTGGGGAAAAGATGCAAAATTCAAGATTCAAGAGGCTGTATTTATCCCGAAGGAAACTGCTGTGCAACAGTTATGGAACAAGGGGGAAAGTACAAAACAAAACAAAACAAAACAAAACAAAACAAAACAAAACAAAACAAAACAAAACAAAACAAAACAAAACAAAACAAAACAAAACAAAACAAAACAAAACAAAACAATAAAATAAAGCTAACCACACACAACAGAAAGCAGCAACCTGCCGTGATCATATAGTGGTTAGTATTCTGCGTTGTGGTCGCAGCAACCCTGGTTAGAATTCGGGTCATGGCAAACCGAGGTAGAATTGCAGTTTGTAGTAACAGTTATGGAACAAGGGGGAAAGTACTAAATAAAATAAAATAGAAAAATAAGATAAAATAAAGCTAACCGCAGAAAGCAGCAACCTGCCGTGATCGTATAGTGGTTAGTACTCTGCGTTGTGGTCGCAGGAACCCTGGTTAGAATTCAGGTCATGGCAAACAATAGGTAGAAATGCAGTTTGTAGTTTAATCCCGAAGGAAACTGCTGTGCAACAGTTATGGAACAAGGGGGAAAGTACTAAATAAAATAGACAAATAAGATAAAATAAAGCTAACCACACACAACTGAAAACCTGCCGTGATCGTATAGTGGTTAGTACTCTGCGTTGTGGTCGCAGCAACCCCGGTTCGAATCTGGGTCACGGCAAACCTAGGTAGAAATGTATTTTTGCATTGCTGAAAAAAGGTGCCACTTTGAGCTTGAACGTCTCCATCTTTTTGGGAATTTCTGTCTAAAGGCATCTATCCCACATCAAACGCCTGAAAGTATCAACATCTGTGTTGGACCAAGTGGAGACTTACCCATATAGATGACAGATATGTTTTGTAACGACTAAATGCATGTTAGAAACTGATGCTGGTTTTATCTGAAACGCATCCGAAACTGATGGTTTCTCATCACTTTTTGCATTTATTTAACTGATAAACAGGCCAAGCCCCTGGCTCCTTTCCATAACTCATTTGGTACAGCACAGAACTGCAGGTGTTGGAAGGGCCCTTTTTGGGGAAACTCTGCCACACTCCTTTTGCTTTCATGAAGGGCTAGTGGGGCAATGGATAACGCGTCTGAGTACGGATCAGAAGATTCTAGGTTCAACTCCTAGCTAGCTCGGCATGCAAGCTTCAGCTTCTGATGTTTCTCAGCTCTCCCACTGCTGCAGAACAGGAAACCTTTAAAACTTCTTCTCTCTACTCCCTGAGTATCCCAGCACACATACGCCCCATAGATGCCACACACCGTCTAATCTTGCAGCACCAAAAGGAAAGTTCCTCTTCCGCTTTGTCTTTCCTGTCAATGATTTTGCTCCAAACACAAAAAAACATACATCGAAGCCACATGCAGCAGAGCAAGATATACTATCCTTGGGATTTGAAGGTGTTTTCAATCACATAATTGGGGAAAAGATGCAAAATTCAAGATTCAAGAGGCTGTATTTATCCCGAAGGAAACTGCTGTGCAACAGTTATGGAACAAGGGGGAAAGTACAAAACAAAACAAAACAAAACAAAACAAAACAAAACAAAACAAAACAAAACAAAACAAAACAAAACAAAACAAAACAATAAAATAAAGCTAACCACACACAACAGAAAGCAGCAACCTGCCGTGATCATATAGTGGTTAGTATTCTGCGTTGTGGTCGCAGCAACCCTGGTTAGAATTCGGGTCATGGCAAACCGAGGTAGAATTGCAGTTTGTAGTAACAGTTATGGAACAAGGGGGAAAGTACTAAATAAAATAAAATAGAAAAATAAGATAAAATAAAGCTAACCGCAGAAAGCAGCAACCTGCCGTGATCGTATAGTGGTTAGTACTCTGCGTTGTGGTCGCAGGAACCCTGGTTAGAATTCGGGTCATGGCAAACCTAGGTAGAAATGCAGATTGAAGTTTAATCCCGAAGGAAACTGCTGTGCAACAGTTATGGATCAAGGGGGAAAGTACTAAATAAAATAAAATAGACAAATAAGATAAAACAAAGCTAACCACACACAACTGAAAACAGCAACCTGCCGTGATCGTATAGTGGTTAGTACTCTGCGTTGTGGTCGCAGCAACCCCGGTTCGAATCCGGGTCACGGCAAACCTAGGTAGAAATGTATTTTTGCATTGCTGAAAAAAGTTGCCACTTTGAGCTTGAACGTCTCCATCTTTTTGGGAATTTCTGTCTAAAGGCATCTGTCCCACATCAAACGCCTGAAAGTATCAACATCTGTGTTGGACCAAGTGGAGACTTACCCATATAGATGCCAGATATGTTTTGTAACGACTAAATGTATGTTAGAAACTGATGCTGGTTTTATCTGAAACGCATCCGAAACTGATGGTTTCTCATCACTTTTTGCATTTATTTAACTGATAAACAGGCCAAGCCCCTGGCTCCTTTCCATAACTCATTTGGTACAGCACAGAACTGCAGGTGTTGGAAGGGCCCTTTTTGGGGAAACTCTGCCACACTCCTTTTGCTTTCATGAAGGGCTAGTGGGGCAATGGATAACGCGTCTGAGTACGGATCAGAAGATTCTAGGTTCAACTCCTAGCTAGCTCGGCATGCAAGCTTCAGCTTCTGATGTTTCTCAGCTCTCCCACTGCTGCAGAACAGGAAACCTTTAAAACTTCTTCTCTCTACTCCCTGAGTATCCCAGCACACTTATGCCCCAAAGATGCCACACACCGTCTTATCTTGCAGCACCAAAAGGAAAGTTCCTCTTCCGCTTTGTCTTTCCTGTCAATGATTTTGCTCCAAACACAAAAAAACATACATCGAAACCACATGCAGCAGAGCTAGATATACTATCCTTGGGATTTGAAGGTGTTTTCAATCACATAATTGGGGAAAAGATGCAAAATTCAAGATTCAAGAGGCTGTATTTATCCCGAAGGAAACTGCTGTGCAACAGTTATGGAACAAGGGGGAAAGTACAAAACAAAACAAAACAAAACAAAACAAAACAAAACAAAACAAAACAAAACAAAACAACAACAAAAAAAACAATAAAATAAAGCTAACCACACACAACAGAAAGCAGCAACCTGCCGTGATCATATAGTGGTTAGTATTCTGCGTTGTGGTCGCAGCAACCCCTGTTAGAATTCGGGTCATGGCAAACCGAGGTAGAATTGCAGTTTATAGTAACAGTTATGGAACAAGGGGGAAAGTACTAAATAAAATAAAATAGAAAAATAAGATAAAATAAAGCTAACCGCGGAAAGCAGATACCTGCCGTGATCGTATAGTGGTTAGTACTCTGCGTTGTGGTCGCAGGAACCCTGGTTAGAATTTGGGTCATGGCAAACCTAGGTAGAAATGCAGTTTGTAGTTTAATCCCGAAGGAAACTGCTGTGCAACAGTTATGGAACAAGGAGGAAAGTACTAAATAAAATGAAATAGACAAATAAGATCAAATAAAGCTAACCGCAGAAAGCAGCAACCTGCCGTGATCATATAGTGGTTAGTATTCTGCGTTGTGGTCGCAGCAACCCCTGTTAGAATTCGGGTCATGGCAAACCGAGGTAGAATTGCAGTTTGTAGTAACAGTTATGGAACAAGGGGGAAAGTACTAAATAAAATAAAATAGAAAAATAAGATAAAATAAAGCTAACCGCGGAAAGCAGCAACCTGCCGTGATCGTATAGTGGTTAGTACTCTGCGTTGTGGTCGCAGGAACCCCGGTTAGAATTCGGGTCATGGCAAACCTAGGTAGAAATGCAGTTTGAAGTTTAATCCCGAAGGAAACTGCTGTGCAACAGTTATGGATCAAGGGGGAAAGTACTAAATAAAATAAAATAGACAAATAAGATAAAATAAAGCTAACCACACACAACTGAAAACCTGCCGTGATCGTATAGTGGTTAGTACTCTGCGTTGTGGTCGCAGCAACCCCGGTTCGAATCAGGGTCACGGCAAACCTAGGTAGAAATGTATTTTTGCATTGCTGAAAAAAGTTGCCACTTTGAGCTTGAACGTCTCCATCTTTTTGGGAATTTCTGTCTAAAGGCATCTGTCCCACATCAAACGCCTGAAAGTATCAACATCTGTGTTGGACCAAGTGGAGACTTACCCATATAGATGCCAGATATGTTTTGTAACGACTAAATGCATGTTAGAAACTGATGCTGGTTTTATCTGAAACGCATCCGAAACTGATGGTTTCTCATCACTTTTTGCATTTATTTAACTGATAAACAGGCCAAGCCCCTGGCTCCTTTCCATAACTCATTTGGTACAGCACAGAACTGCAGGTGTCCCAGGACACTTAGCTAAAGCCTCATCACTTGCATTCCTACAGCTGATGACAAGAACCTCTGCCGTCGCTCCCTTCGATAGCTCAGTTGGTAGAGCGGAGGACTGTAGGTGCCCAACACCAGTTATCCTTAGGTCGCTGGTTCAATTCCGGCTCGAAGGATGGGTCGAGCTTATGTGTACAGAGACTCTGAAGGCCTACTCCTGTAAACCTTTAAAAGCTGTTGGAAGGGCCCTTTTTGGGGAAACTCTGCCACACTCCTTTTGCTTTCATGAAGGGCTAGTGGCGCAATGGATAACGCGTCTGAGTACGGATCAGAAGATTCTAGGTTCAACTCCTAGCTAGCTCGGCATGCAAGCTTCAGCTTCTGATGTTTCTAAGCTCTCCCACTGCTGCAGAACAGGAAACCTTTAAAACTTCTTCTCTCTACTCCCTGAGTATCCCAGCACACTTATGCCCCAAAGATGCCACACACCGTCTTATCTTGCAGCACCAAAAGGAAAGTTCCTCTTCCGCTTTGTCTTTCCTGTCAATGATTTTGCTCCAAACACAAAAAAACATACATCGAAGCCACATGCAGCAGAGCTAGATATACTATCCTTGGGATTTGAAGGTGTTTTCAATCACATAATTGGGGAAAAGATGCAAAATTCAAGATTCAAGAGGCTGTATTTATCCCGAAGGAAACTGCTGTGCAACAGTTATGGAACAAGGGGGAAAGTACAAAACAAAACAAAACAAAACAAAACAAAACAAAAGAAAACAATAAAATAAAGCTAACCACACACAACAGAAAGCAGTAACCTGCCGTGATCATATAGTGGTTAGTATTCTGCGTTGTGGTCGCAGCAACCCTGGTTAGAATTCGGGTCATGGCAAACCGAGGTAGAATTGCAGTTTGTAGTAACAGTTATGGAACAAGGGGGAAAGTACTAAATAAAATAAAATAGAAAAATAAGATAAAATAAAGCTAACCGCGGAAAGCAGCAACCTGCCGTGATCGTATAGTGGTTAGTACTCTGCGTTGTGGTCGCAGGAACCCTGGTTAGAATTTGGGTCATGGCAAACCTAGGTAGAAATGCAGTTTGTAGTTTAATCCCGAAGGAAACTGCTGTGCAACAGTTATGGAACAAGGAGGAAAGTACTAAATAAAATGAAATAGACAAATAAGATCAAATAAAGCTAACCGCAGAAAGCAGCAACCTGCCGTGATCGTATAGTGGTTAGTACTCTGCGTTGTGGTCGCAGGAACCCCGGTTAGAATTCGGGTCATGGCAAACCTAGGTAGAAATGCAGTTTGAAGTTTAATCCCGAAGGAAACTGCTGTGCAACAGTTATGGATCAAGGGGGAAAGTACTAAATAAAATGAAATAGACAAATAAGATCAAATAAAGCTAACCGCAGAAAGCAGCAACCTGCCGTGATCGTATAGTGGTTAGTACTCTGCGTTGTGGTCGCAGGAACCCCGGTTAGAATTCGGGTCATGGCAAACCTAGGTAGAAATGCAGTTTGAAGTTTAATCCCGAAGGAAACTGCTGTGCAACAGTTATGGATCAAGGGGGAAAGTACTAAATAAAATAAAATAGACAAATAAGATAAAATAAAGCTAACCACACACAACTGAAAACCTGCCGTGATCGTATAGTGGTTAGTACTCTGCGTTGTGGTCGCAGCAACCCCGGTTCGAATCCGGGTCACGGCAAACCTAGGTAGAAATGTATTTTTGCATTGCTGAAAAAAGTTGCCACTTTGAGCTTGAACGTCTCCATCTTTTTGGGAATTTCTGTCTAAAGGCATCTGTCCCACATCAAACGCCTGAAAGTATCAACATCTGTGTTGGACCAAGTGGAGACTTACCCATATAGATGCCAGATATGTTTTGTAACGACTAAATGCATGTTAGAAACTGATGCTGGTTTTATCTGAAACGCATCCGAAACTGATGGTTTCTCATCACTTTTTGCATTTATTTAACTGATAAACAGGCCAAGCCCCTGGCTCCTTTCCATAACTCATTTGGTACAGCACAGAACTGCAGGTGTCCCAGGACACTTAGCTAAAGCCTCATTACTTGCATTCCTACAGCTGATGACAAGAACCTCTGCCGTCGCTCCCTTCGATAGCTCAGTTGGTAGAGCGGAGGACTGTAGGTGCCCAACACCAGTTATCCTTAGGTCGCTGGTTCAATTCCGGCTCGAAGGATGGGTCGAGCTTATGTGTACAGAGACTCTGAAGGCCTACTCCTGTAAACCTTTAAAAGCTGTTGGAAGGGCCCTTTTTGGGGAAACTCTGCCACACTCCTTTTGCTTTCATGAAGGGCTAGTGGCGCAATGGATAACGCGTCTGAGTACGGATCAGAAGATTCTAGGTTCAACTCCTAGCTAGCTCGGCATGCAAGCTTCAGCTTCTGATGTTTCTCAGCTCTCCCACTGCTGCAGAACAGGAAACCTTTAGAACTTCTTCTCTCTACTCCCTGAGTATCCCAGCACACTTATGCCCCAAAGATGCCACACACCGTCTTATCTTGCAGCACCAAAAGGAAAGTTCCTCTTCCGCTTTGTCTTTCCTGTCAATGATTTTGCTCCAAACACAAAAAAACATACATCGAAGCCACATGCAGCAGAGCTAGATATACTATCCTTGGGATTTGAAGGTGTTTTCAATCACATAATTGGGGAAAAGATGCAAAATTCAAGATTCAAGAGGCTGTATTTATCCCGAAGGAAACTGCTGTGCAACAGTTATGGAACAAGGGGGAAAGTACAAAACAAAACAAAACAAAACAAAACAAAACAAAACAAAACAAAACAAAAGAAAAGAAAAGAAAACAATAAAATAAAGCTAACCACACACAACAGAAAGCAGTAACCTGCCGTGATCATATAGTGGTTAGTATTCTGCGTTGTGGTCGCAGCAACCCTGGTTAGAATTCGGGTCATGGCAAACCGAGGTAGAATTGCAGTTTGTAGTAACAGTTATGGAACAAGGGGGAAAGTACTAAATAAAATAAAATAGAAAAATAAGATAAAATAAAGCTAACCGCGGAAAGCAGCAACCTGCCGTGATCGTATAGTGGTTAGTACTCTGCGTTGTGGTCGCAGGAACCCTGGTTAGAATTTGGGTCATGGCAAACCTAGGTAGAAATGCAGTTTGTAGTTTAATCCCGAAGGAAACTGCTGTGCAACAGTTATGGAACAAGGAGGAAAGTACTAAATAAAATGAAATAGACAAATAAGATCAAATAAAGCTAACCGCAGAAAGCAGCAACCTGCCGTGATCGTATAGTGGTTAGTACTCTGCGTTGTGGTCGCAGGAACCCCGGTTAGAATTCGGGTCATGGCAAACCTAGGTAGAAATGCAGTTTGAAGTTTAATCCCGAAGGAAACTGCTGTGCAACAGTTATGGATCAAGGGGGAAAGTACTAAATAAAATGAAATAGACAAATAAGATCAAATAAAGCTAACCGCAGAAAGCAGCAACCTGCCGTGATCGTATAGTGGTTAGTACTCTGCGTTGTGGTCGCAGGAACCCCGGTTAGAATTCGGGTCATGGCAAACCTAGGTAGAAATGCAGTTTGAAGTTTAATCCCGAAGGAAACTGCTGTGCAACAGTTATGGATCAAGGGGGAAAGTACTAAATAAAATAAAATAGACAAATAAGATAAAATAAAGCTAACCACACACAACTGAAAACCTGCCGTGATCGTATAGTGGTTAGTACTCTGCGTTGTGGTCGCAGCAACCCCGGTTCGAATCCGGGTCACGGCAAACCTAGGTAGAAATGTATTTTTGCATTGCTGAAAAAAGTTGCCACTTTGAGCTTGAACGTCTCCATCTTTTTGGGAATTTCTGTCTAAAGGCATCTGTCCCACATCAAACGCCTGAAAGTATCAACATCTGTGTTGGACCAAGTGGAGACTTACCCATATAGATGCCAGATATGTTTTGTAACGACTAAATGCATGTTAGAAACTGATGCTGGTTTTATCTGAAACGCATCCGAAACTGATGGTTTCTCATCACTTTTTGCATTTATTTAACTGATAAACAGGCCAAGCCCCTGGCTCCTTTCCATAACTCATTTGGTACAGCACAGAACTGCAGGTGTCCCAGGACACTTAGCTAAAGCCTCATTACTTGCATTCCTACAGCTGACGACAAGAACCTCTGCCGTCGCTCCCTTCGATAGCTCAGTTGGTAGAGCGGAGGACTGTAGGTGCCCAACACCAGTTATCCTTAGGTCGCTGGTTCAATTCCGGCTCGAAGGATGGGTCGAGCTTATGTGTACAGAGACTCTGAAGGCCTACTCCTGTAAACCTTTAAAAGCTGTTGGAAGGGCCCTTTTTGGGGAAACTCTGCCACACTCCTTTTGCTTTCATGAAGGGCTAGTGGCGCAATGGATAACGCGTCTGAGTACGGATCAGAAGATTCTAGGTTCAACTCCTAGCTAGCTCGGCATGCAAGCTTCAGCTTCTGATGTTTCTCAGCTCTCCCACTGCTGCAGAACAGGAAACCTTTAAAACTTCTTCTCTCTACTCCCTGAGTATCCCAGCACACTTATGCCCCAAAGATGCCACACACCGTCTTATCTTGCAGCACCAAAAGGAAAGTTCCTCTTCCGCTTTGTCTTTCCTGTCAATGATTTTGCTCCAAACACAAAAAAACATACATCGAAGCCACATGCAGCAGAGCTAGATATACTATCCTTGGGATTTGAAGGTGTTTTCAATCACATAATTGGGGAAAAGATGCAAAATTCAAGATTCAAGAGGCTGTATTTATCCCGAAGGAAACTGCTGTGCAACAGTTATGGAACAAGGGGGAAAGTACAAAACAAAACAAAACAAAACAAAACAAAACAAAACAAAACAAACCAAAACAAAAGAAAACAAAAGAAAACAAAAGAAAACAATAAAATAAAGCTAACCACACACAACAGAAAGCAGTAACCTGCCGTGATCATATAGTGGTTAGTAATCTGCGTTGTGGTCGCAGCAACCCTGGTTAGAATTCGGGTCATGGCAAACCGAGGTAGAATTGCAGTTTGTAGTAACAGTTATGGAACAAGGGGGAAAGTACTAAATAAAATAAAATAGAAAAATAAGATAAAATAAAGCTAACCGCGGAAAGCAGCAACCTGCCGTGATCGTATAGTGGTTAGTACTCTGCGTTGTGGTCGCAGGAACCCTGGTTAGAATTTGGGTCATGGCAAACCTAGGTAGAAATGCAGTTTGTAGTTTAATCCCGAAGGAAACTGCTGTGCAACAGTTATGGAACAAGGAGGAAAGTACTAAATAAAATGAAATAGACAAATAAGATCAAATAAAGCTAACCGCAGAAAGCAGCAACCTGCCGTGATCGTATAGTGGTTAGTACTCTGCGTTGTGGTCGCAGGAACCCCGGTTAGAATTCGGGTCATGGCAAACCTAGGTAGAAATGCAGTTTGAAGTTTAATCCCGAAGGAAACTGCTGTGCAACAGTTATGGATCAAGGGGGAAAGTACTAAATAAAATGAAATAGACAAATAAGATCAAATAAAGCTAACCGCAGAAAGCAGCAACCTGCCGTGATCGTATAGTGGTTAGTACTCTGCGTTGTGGTCGCAGGAACCCCGGTTAGAATTCGGGTCATGGCAAACCTAGGTAGAAATGCAGTTTGAAGTTTAATCCCGAAGGAAACTGCTGTGCAACAGTTATGGATCAAGGGGGAAAGTACTAAATAAAATAAAATAGACAAATAAGATAAAATAAAGCTAACCACACACAACTGAAAACCTGCCGTGATCGTATAGTGGTTAGTACTCTGCGTTGTGGTCGCAGCAACCCCGGTTCGAATCCGGGTCACGGCAAACCTAGGTAGAAATGTATTTTTGCATTGCTGAAAAAAGTTGCCACTTTGAGCTTGAACGTCTCCATCTTTTTGGGAATTTCTGTCTAAAGGCATCTGTCCCACATCAAACGCCTGAAAGTATCAACATCTGTGTTGGACCAAGTGGAGACTTACCCATATAGATGCCAGATATGTTTTGTAACGACTAAATGCATGTTAGAAACTGATGCTGGTTTTATCTGAAACGCATCCGAAACTGATGGTTTCTCATCACTTTTTGCATTTATTTAACTGATAAACAGGCCAAGCCCCTGGCTCCTTTCCATAACTCATTTGGTACAGCACAGAACTGCAGGTGTCCCAGGACACTTAGCTAAAGCCTCATTACTTGCATTCCTACAGCTGACGACAAGAACCTCTGCCGTCGCTCCCTTCGATAGCTCAGTTGGTAGAGCGGAGGACTGTAGGTGCCCAACACCAGTTATCCTTAGGTCGCTGGTTCAATTCCGGCTCGAAGGATGGGTCGAGCTTATGTGTACAGAGACTCTGAAGGCCTACTCCTGTAAACCTTTAAAAGCTGTTGGAAGGGCCCTTTTTGGGGAAACTCTGCCACACTCCTTTTGCTTTCATGAAGGGCTAGTGGCGCAATGGATAACGCGTCTGAGTACGGATCAGAAGATTCTAGGTTCAACTCCTAGCTAGCTCGGCATGCAAGCTTCAGCTTCTGATGTTTCTCAGCTCTCCCACTGCTGCAGAACAGGAAACCTTTAAAACTTCTTCTCTCTACTCCCTGAGTATCCCAGCACACTTATGCCCCAAAGATGCCACACACCGTCTTATCTTGCAGCACCAAAAGGAAAGTTCCTCTTCCGCTTTGTCTTTCCTGTCAATGATTTTGCTCCAAACACAAAAAAACATACATCGAAGCCACATGCAGCAGAGCTAGATATACTATCCTTGGGATTTGAAGGTGTTTTCAATCACATAATTGGGGAAAAGATGCAAAATTCAAGATTCAAGAGGCTGTATTTATCCCGAAGGAAACTGCTGTGCAACAGTTATGGAACAAGGGGGAAAGTACAAAACAAAACAAAACAAAACAAAACAAAACAAAACAAAACAAAACAAAACAAAACAAAACAAAACAAAACAAAACAAAACAAAACAAAACAAAACAAAACAACAAAAAAAAAACAATAAAATAAATCTAACCACACACAACAGAAAGCAGCAACCTGCCGTGATCATATAGTGGTTAGTATTCTGCGTTGTGGTCGCAGCAACCCCTGTTAGAATTCGGGTCATGGCAAACCGAGGTAGAATTGCAGTTTATAGTAACAGTTATGGAACAAGGGGGAAAGTACTAAATAAAATAAAATAGAAAAATAAGATAAAATAAAGCTAACCGCGGAAAGCAGATACCTGCCGTGATCGTATAGTGGTTAGTACTCTGCGTTGTGGTCGCAGGAACCCTGGTTAGAATTTGGGTCATGGCAAACCTAGGTAGAAATGCAGTTTGTAGTTTAATCCCGAAGGAAACTGCTGTGCAACAGTTATGGAACAAGGAGGAAAGTACTAAATAAAATGAAATAGACAAATAAGATCAAATAAAGCTAACCGCAGAAAGCAGCAACCTGCCGTGATCGTATAGTGGTTAGTACTCTGCGTTGTGGTCGCAGGATCCCCGGTTAGAATTCGGGTCATGGCAAACCGAGGTAGAATTGCAGTTTGTAGTAACAGTTATGGAACAAGGGGGAAAGTACTAAATAAAATAAAATAGAAAAATAAGATAAAATAAAGCTAACCGCGGAAAGCAACAACCTGCCGTGATCGTATAGTGGTTAGTACTCTGCGTTGTGGTCGCAGGAACCCCGGTTAGAATTCGGGTCATGGCAAACCTAGGTAGAAATGCAGTTTGAAGTTTAATCCCGAAGGAAACTGCTGTGCAACAGTTATGGATCAAGGGGGAAAGTACTAAATAAAATAAAATAGACAAATAAGATAAAATAAAGCTAACCACACACAACTGAAAACCTGCCGTGATCGTATAGTGGTTAGTACTCTGCGTTGTGGTCGCAGCAACCCCGGTTCGAATCCGAGTCACGGCAAACCTAGGTAGAAATGTATTTTTGCATTGCTGAAAAAAGTTGCCACTTTGAGCTTGAACGTCTCCATCTTTTTGGGAATTTCTGTCTAAAGGCATCTGTCCCACATCAAACGCCTGAAAGTATCAACATCTGTGTTGGACCAAGTGGAGACTTACCCATATAGATGCCAGATATGTTTTGTAACGACTAAATGCATGTTAGAAACTGATGCTGGTTTTATCTGAAACGCATCCGAAACTGATGGTTTCTCATCACTTTTTGCATTTATTTAACTGATAAACAGGCCAAGCCCCTGGCTCCTTTCCATAACTCATTTGGTACAGCACAGAACTGCAGGTGTCCCAGGACACTTAGCTAAAGCCTCATTACTTGCATTCCTACAGCTGATGACAAGAACCTCTGCCGTCGCTCCCTTCGATAGCTCAGTTGGTAGAGCGGAGGACTGTAGGTGCCCAACACCAGATATCCTTAGGTCGCTGGTTCAATTCCGGCTCGAAGGATGGGTCGAGCTTATGTGTACAGAGACTCTGAAGGCCTACTCCTGTAAACCTTTAAAAGCTGTTGGAAGGGCCCTTTTTGGGGAAACTCTGCCACACTCCTTTTGCTTTCATGAAGGGCTAGTGGCGCAATGGATAACGCGTCTGAGTACGGATCAGAAGATTCTAGGTTCAACTCCTAGCTAGCTCGGCATGCAAGCTTCAGCTTCTGATGTTTCTCAGCTCTCCCACTGCTGCAGAACAGGAAACCTTTAAAACTTCTTCTCTCTACTCCCTGAGTATCCCAGCACACTTATGCCCCAAAGATGCCACACACCGTCTTATCTTGCAGCACCAAAAGGAAAGTTCCTCTTCCGCTTTGTCTTTCCTGTCAATGATTTTGCTCCAAACACAAAAAAACATACAAAAAAACATACATCGAAGCCACATGCAGCAGAGCTAGATATACTATCCTCGGGATTTGAAGGTGTTTTCAATCACATAATTGGGGAAAAGATGCAAAATTCCACATTCCAGAGGCTGTATTTATCCCGAAGGAAACTGCTGTGCAACAGTTATGGAACAAGGGGGAAAGTACAAAACAAAACAAAACAAAACAAAACAAAACAAAACAAAACAAAACAAAACAAAACAAAACAAAACAAAACAATAAAATAAAGCTAACCACACACAACAGAAAGCAGTAACCTGCCGTGACCATATAGTGGTTAGTATTCTGCGTTGTGGTCGCAGCAACCCTGGTTAGAATTCGGGTCATGGCAAACCGAGGTAGAATTGCAGTTTGTAGTAACAGTTATGGAACAAGGGGGAAAGTACTAAATAAAATAAAATAGAAAAATAAGATAAAATAAAGCTAACCGCGGAAAGCAGCAACCTGCCGTGATCGTATAGTGGTTAGTACTCTGCGTTGTGGTCGCAGGAACCCCGGTTAGAATTCGGGTCATGGCAAACCTAGGTAGAAATGCAGATTGAAGTTTAATCCCGAAGGAAACTGCTGTGCAACAGTTATGGATCAAGGGGGAAAGTACTAAATAAAATAAAATAGACAAATAAGATAAAATAAAGCTAACCACACACAACTGAAAACCTGCCGTGATCGTATAGTGGTTAGTACTCTGCGTTGTGGTCGCAGCAACCCCGGTTCGAATCCGGGTCACGGCAAACCTAGGTAGAAATGTATTTTTGCATTGCTGAAAAAAGTTGCCACTTTGAGCTTGAACGTCTCCATCTTTTTGGGAATTTCTGTCTAAAGGCATCTGTCCCACATCAAACGCCTGAAAGTATCAACATCTGTGTTGGACCAAGTGGAGACTTACCCATATAGATGCCAGATATGTTTTGTAACGACTAAATGCATGTTAGAAACTGATGCTGGTTTTATCTGAAACGCATCCGAAACTGATGGTTTCTCATCACTTTTTGCATTTATTTAACTGATAAACAGGCCAAGCCCCTGGCTCCTTTCCATAACTCATTTGGTACAGCACAGATCTGCAGGTGTCCCAGGACACTTAGCTAAAGCCTCATTACTTGCATTCCTACAGCTGATGACAAGAACCTCGGCCGTCGCTCCCTTCGATAGCTCAGTTGGTAGAGCGGAGGACTGTAGGTGCCCAACACCAGTTATCCTTAGGTCGCTGGTTCAATTCCGGGTCGAAGGATGGGTCGCGCTTATGTGTACAGAGACTCTGAAGGCCTACTCCTGTAAACCTTTAAAAGCTGTTGGAAGGGCCCTTTTTGGGGAAACTCTGCCACACTCCTTTTGCTTTCATGAAGGGCTAGTGGCGCAATGGATAACGCGTCTGAGTATGGATCAGAAGATTCTAGGTTCAACTCCTAGCTAGCTCGGCATGCAAGCTTCAGCTTCTGATGTTTCTCAGCTCTCCCACTGCTGCAGAACAGGAAACCTTTAAAACTTCTTCTCTCTACTCCCTGAGTATCCCAGCACACTTATGCCCCAAAGATGCCACACACCGTCTTATCTTGCAGCACCAAAAGGAAAGTTCCTCTTCCGCTTTGTCTTTCCTGTCAATGATTTTGCTCCAAACACAAAAAAACATACATCGAAGCCACATGCAGCAGAGCTAGATATACTATCCTTGGGATTTGAAGGTGTTTTCAATCACATAATTGGGGAAAAGATGCAAAATTCAAGATTCAAGAGGCTGTATTTATCCCGAAGGAAACTGCTGTGCAACAGTTATGGAACAAGGGGGAAAGTACAAAACAAAACAAAACAAAACAAAACAAAACAAAACAAAACAAAACAAAACAAAACAAAACAAAACAAAACAAAACAAAACAAAACAATAAAATAAAGCTAACCACACACAACAGAAAGCAGCAACCTGCCGTGATCATATAGTGGTTAGTATTCTGCGTTGTGGTCGCAGCAACCCCTGTTAGAATTCGGGTCATGGCAAACCGAGGTAGAATTGCAGTTTATAGTAACAGTTATGGAACAAGGGGGAAAGTACTAAATAAAATAAAATAGAAAAATAAGATAAAATAAAGCTAACCGCGGAAAGCAGATACCTGCCGTGATCGTATAGTGGTTAGTACTCTGCGTTGTGGTCGCAGGAACCCTGGTTAGAATTTGGCTCATGGCAAACCTAGGTAGAAATGCAGTTTGTAGTTTAATCCCGAAGGAAACTGCGGTGCAACAGTTATGGAACAAGGAGGAAAGTACTAAATAAAATGAAATAGACAAATAAGATCAAATAAAGCTAACCGCAGAAAGCAGCAACCTGCCGTGATCATATAGTGGTTAGTATTCTGCGTTGTGGTCGCAGCAACCCCTGTTAGAATTCGGGTCATGGCAAACCTAGGTAGAAATGCAGATTGAAGTTTAATCCCGAAGGAAACTGCTGTGCAACAGTTATGGATCAAGGGGGAAAGTACTAAACAAAATAAAATAGACAAATAAGATAAAATAAAGCTAACCACACACAACTGAAAACCTGCCGTGATCGTATAGTGGTTAGTACTCTGCGTTGTGGTCGCAGCAACCCCGGTTCGAATCCGGGTCACGGCAAACCTAGGTAGAAATGTATTTTTGCATTGCTGAAAAAAGTTGCCACTTTGAGCTTGAACGTCTCCATCTTTTTGGGAATTTCTGTCTAAAGGCATCTGTCCCACATCAAACGCCTGAAAGTATCAACATCTGTGTTGGACCAAGTGGAGACTTACCCATATAGATGCCAGATATGTTTTGTAACGACTAAATGCATGTTAGAAACTGATGCTGGTTTTATCTGAAACGCATCCGAAACTGATGGTTTCTCATCACTTTTTGCATTTATTTAACTGATAAACAGGCCAAGCCCCTTGGTCCTTTCCATAACTCATTTGGTACAGCACAGAACTGCAGGTGTCCCAGGACACTTAGCTAAAGCCTCATTACTTGCATTCCTACAGCTGATGACAAGAACCTCGGCCGTCGCTCCCTTCGATAGCTCAGTTGGTAGAGCGGAGGACTGTAGGTGCCCAACACCAGTTATCCTTAGGTCGCTGGTTCAATTCCGGCTCGAAGGATGGGTTGAGCTTATGTGTACAGAGACTCTGAAGGCCTACTCCTGTAAACCTTTAAAAGCTGTTGGAAGGGCCCTTTCTGGGGAAACTCTGCCACACTCCTTTTGCTTTCATGAAGGGCTAGTGGCGCAATGGATAACGCGTCTGAGTACGGATCAGAAGATTCTAGGTTCAACTCCTAGCTAGCTCGGCATGCAAGCTTCAGCTTCTGATGTTTCTCAGCTCTCCCACTGCTGCAGAACAGGAAACCTTTAAAACTTCTTCTCTCTACTCCCTGAGTATCCCAGCACACTTATGCCCCAAAGATGCCACACACCGTCTTATCTTGCAGCACCAAAAGGAAAGTTCCTCTTCCGCTTTGTCTTTCCTGTCAATGATTTTGCTCCAAACACAAAAAAACATACATCGAAGCCACATGCAGCAGAGCTAGATATACTATCCTTGGGATTTGAAGGTGTTTTCAATCACATAATTGGGGAAAAGATGCAAAATTCAAGATTCAAGAGGCTGTATTTATCCCGAAGGAAACTGCTGTGCAACAGTTATGGAACAAGGGGGAAAGTACAAAACAAAACAAAACAAAACAAAACAAAACAAAACAAAACAAAACAAAACAAAACAAAACAAAACAAAACAAAAAAAACCAATAAAATAAAGCTGACCACACACAACAGAAAGCAGCAACCTGCCGTGATCATATAGTGGTTAGTATTCTGCGTTGTGGTCGCAGCAACCCCTGTTAGAATTCGGGTCATGGCAAACCGAGGTAGAATTGCAGTTTATAGTAACAGTTATGGAACAAGGGGGAAAGTACTAAATAAAATAAAATAGAAAAATAAGATAAAATAAAGCTAACCGCGGAAAGCAGATACCTGCCGTGATCGTATAGTGGTTAGTACTCTGCGTTGTGGTCGCAGGAACCCTGGTTAGAATTTGGGTCATGGCAAACCTAGGTAGAAATGCAGTTTGTAGTTTAATCCCGAAGGAAACTGCTGTGCAACAGTTATGGAACAAGGAGGAAAGTACTAAATAAAATGAAATAGACAAATAAGATCAAATAAAGCTAACCGCAGAAAGCAGCAACCTGCCGTGATCATATAGTGGTTAGTATTCTGCGTTGTGGTCGCAGCAACCCCTGTTAGAATTCGGGTCATGGCAAACCGAGGTAGAATTGCAGTTTGTAGTAACAGTTATGGAACAAGGGGGAAAGTACTAAATAAAATAGAAAAATAAGATAAAATAAAGCTAACCGCGGAAAGCAGCAACCTGCCGTGATCGTATAGTGGTTAGTACTCTGCGTTGTGGTCGCAGGAACCCCGGTTAGAATTCGGGTCATGGCAAACCTAGGTAGAAATGCAGATTGAAGTTTAATCCCGAAGGAAACTGCTGTGCAACAGTTATGGATCAAGGGGGAAAGTACTAAATAAAATAAAATAGACAAATAAGATAAAATAAAGCTAACCACACACAACTGAAAACCTGCCGTGATCGTATAGTGGTTAGTACTCTGCGTTGTGGTCGCAGCAACCCCGGTTCGAATCCGGGTCACGGCAAACCTAGGTAGAAATGTATTTTTGCATTGCTGAAAAAAGTTGCCACTTTGAGCTTGAACGTCTCCATCTTTTTGGGAATTTCTGTCTAAAGGCATCTGTCCCACATCAAACGCCTGAAAGTATCAACATCTGTGTTGGACCAAGTGGAGACTTACCCATATAGATGCCAGATATGTTTTGTAACGACTAAATGCATGTTAGAAACTGATGCTGGTTTTATCTGAAACGCATCCGAAACTGATGGTTTCTCATCACTTTTTGCATTTATTTAACTGATAAACAGGCCAAGCCCCTGGCTCCTTTCCATAACTCATTTGGTACAGCACAGAACTGCAGGTGTCCCAGGACACTTAGCTAAAGCCTCATCACTTGCATTCCTACAGCTGATGACAAGAACCTCTGCCGTCGCTCCCTTCGATAGCTCAGTTGGTAGAGCGGAGGACTGTAGGTGCCCAACACCAGTTATCCTTAGGTCGCTGGTTCAATTCCGGCTCGAAGGATGGGTCGAGCTTATGTGTACAGAGACTCTGAAGGCCTACTCCTGTAAACCTTTAAAAGCTGTTGGAAGGGCCCTTTTTGGGGAAACTCTGCCACACTCCTTTTGCTTTCATGAAGGGCTAGTGGCGCAATGGATAACACGTCTGAGTACGGATCAGAAGATTCTAGGTTCAACTCCTAGCTAGCTCGGCATGCAAGCTTCAGCTTCTGATGTTTCTCAGCTCTCCCACTGCTGCAGAACAGGAAACCTTTAAAACTTCTTCTCTCTACTCCCTGAGTATCCCAGCACACTTATGCCCCAAAGATGCCACACACCGTCTTATCTTGCAGCACCAAAAGGAAAGTTCCTCTTCCGCTTTGTCTTTCCTGTCAATGATTTTGCTCCAAACACAAAAAAACATACATCGAAGCCACATGCAGCAGAGCTAGATATACTATCCTTGGGATTTGAAGGTGTTTTCAATCACATAATTGGGGAAAAGATGCAAAATTCAAGATTCAAGAGGCTGTATTTATCCCGAAGGAAACTGCTGTGCAACAGTTATGGAACAAGGGGGAAAGTACAAAACAAAACAAAACAAAACAAAACAAAACAAAACAAAACAAAACAAAACAAAACAAAACAAAACAAAACAAAACAAAACAAAACAAAACAAAACAAAACAAAACAAAACAATAAAATAAAGCTAACCACACACAACAGAAAGCAGTAACCTGCCGTGATCATATAGTGGTTAGTATTCTGCGTTGTGGTCGCAGCAACCCTGGTTAGAATTCGGGTCATGGCAAACCGAGGTAGAATTGCAGTTTGTAGTAACAGTTATGGAACAAGGGGGAAAGTACTAAATAAAATAAAATAGAAAAATAAGATAAAATAAAGCTAACCGCGGAAAGCAGCAACCTGCCGTGATCGTATAGTGGTTAGTACTCTGCGTTGTGGTCGCAGGAACCCCGGTTAGAATTCGGGTCATGGCAAACCTAGGTAGAAATGCAGATTGAAGTTTAATCCCGAAGGAAACTGCTGTGCAACAGTTATGGATCAAGGGGGAAAGTACTAAATAAAATAAAATAGACAAATAAGATAAAATAAAGCTAACCACACACAACTGAAAACCTGCCGTGATCGTATAGTGGTTAGTACTCTGCGTTGTGGTCGCAGCAACCCCGGTTCGAATCCGGGTCACGGCAAACCTAGGTAGAAATGTATTTTTGCATTGCTGAAAAAAGTTGCCACTTTGAGCTTGAACGTCTCCATCTTTTTGGGAATTTCTGTCTAAAGGCATCTGTCCCACATCAAACGCCTGAAAGTATCAACATCTGTGTTGGACCAAGTGGAGACTTACCCATATAGATGCCAGATATGTTTTGTAACGACTAAATGCATGTTAGAAACTGATGCTGGTTTTATCTGAAACGCATCCGAAACTGATGGTTTCTCATCACTTTTTGCATTTATTTAACTGATAAACAGGCCAAGCCCCTTGGTCCTTTCCATAACTCATTTGGTACAGCACAGAACTGCAGGTGTCCCAGGACACTTAGCTAAAGCCTCATTACTTGCATTCCTACAGCTGATGACAAGAACCTCGGCCGTCGCTCCCTTCGATAGCTCAGTTGGTAGAGCGGAGGACTGTAGGTGCCCAACACCAGTTATCCTTAGGTCGCTGGTTCAATTCCGGCTCGAAGGATGGGTCGAGCTTATGTGTACAGAGACTCTGAAGGCCTACTCCTGTAAACCTTTAAAAGCTGTTGGAAGGGCCCTTTTTGGGGAAACTCTGCCACACTCCTTTTGCTTTCATGAAGGGCTAGTGGCGCAATGGATAACACGTCTGAGTACGGATCAGAAGATTCTAGGTTCAACTCCTAGCTAGCTCGGCATGCAAGCTTCAGCTTCTGATGTTTCTCAGCTCTCCCACTGCTGCAGAACAGGAAACCTTTAAAACTTCTTCTCTCTACTCCCTGAGTATCCCAGCACACTTATGCCCCAAAGATGCCACACACCGTCTTATCTTGCAGCACCAAAAGGAAAGTTCCTCTTCCGCTTTGTCTTTCCTGTCAATGATTTTGCTCCAAACACAAAAAAACATACATCGAAGCCACATGCAGCAGAGCTAGATATACTATCCTTGGGATTTGAAGGTGTTTTCAATCACATAATTGGGGAAAAGATGCAAAATTCAAGATTCAAGAGGCTGTATTTATCCCGAAGGAAACTGCTGTGCAACAGTTATGGAACAAGGGGGAAAGTACAAAACAAAACAAAACAAAACAAAACAAAACAAAACAAAACAAAACAAAACAAAACAAAACAAAACAAAACAAAACAAAACAAAACAAAACAAAACAAAACAAAACAATAAAATAAAGCTAACCACACACAACAGAAAGCAGTAACCTGCCGTGATCATATAGTGGTTAGTATTCTGCGTTGTGGTCGCAGCAACCCTGGTTAGAATTCGGGTCATGGCAAACCGAGGTAGAATTGCAGTTTGTAGTAACAGTTATGGAACAAGGGGGAAAGTACTAAATAAAATAAAATAGAAAAATAAGATAAAATAAAGCTAACCGCGGAAAGCAGCAACCTGCCGTGATCGTATAGTGGTTAGTACTCTGCGTTGTGGTCGCAGGAACCCCGGTTAGAATTCGGGTCATGGCAAACCTAGGTAGAAATGCAGATTGAAGTTTAATCCCGAAGGAAACTGCTGTGCAACAGTTATGGATCAAGGGGGAAAGTACTAAATAAAATAAAATAGACAAATAAGATAAAATAAAGCTAACCACACACAACTGAAAACCTGCCGTGATCGTATAGTGGTTAGTACTCTGCGTTGTGGTCGCAGCAACCCCGGTTCGAATCCGGGTCACGGCAAACCTAGGTAGAAATGTATTTTTGCATTGCTGAAAAAAGTTGCCACTTTGAGCTTGAACGTCTCCATCTTTTTGGGAATTTCTGTCTAAAGGCATCTGTCCCACATCAAACGCCTGAAAGTATCAACATCTGTGTTGGACCAAGTGGAGACTTACCCATATAGATGCCAGATATGTTTTGTAACGACTAAATGCATGTTAGAAACTGATGCTGGTTTTATCTGAAACGCATCCGAAACTGATGGTTTCTCATCACTTTTTGCATTTATTTAACTGATAAACAGGCCAAGCCCCTTGGTCCTTTCCATAACTCATTTGGTACAGCACAGAACTGCAGGTGTCCCAGGACACTTAGCTAAAGCCTCATTACTTGCATTCCTACAGCTGATGACAAGAACCTCGGCCGTCGCTCCCTTCGATAGCTCAGTTGGTAGAGCGGAGGACTGTAGGTGCCCAACACCAGTTATCCTTAGGTCGCTGGTTCAATTCCGGCTCGAAGGATGGGTCGAGCTTATGTGTACAGAGACTCTGAAGGCCTACTCCTGTAAACCTTTAAAAGCTGTTGGAAGGGCCCTTTTTGGGGAAACTCTGCCACACTCCTTTTGCTTTCATGAAGGGCTAGTGGCGCAATGGATAACGCGTCTGAGTACGGATCAGAAGATTCTAGGTTCAACTCCTAGCTAGCTCGGCATGCAAGCTTCAGCTTCTGATGTTTCTCAGCTCTCCCACTGCTGCAGAACAGGAAACCTTTAAAACTTCTTCTCTCTACTCCCTGAGTATCCCAGCACACTTATGCCCCAAAGATGCCACACACCGTCTTATCTTGCAGCACCAAAAGGAAAGTTCCTCTTCCGCTTTGTCTTTCCTGTCAATGATTTTGCTCCAAACACAAAAAAACATACATCGAAGCCACATGCAGCAGAGCTAGATATACTATCCTTGGGATTTGAAGGTGTTTTCAATCACATAATTGGGGAAAAGATGCAAAATTCAAGATTCAAGAGGCTGTATTTATCCCGAAGGAAACTGCTGTGCAACAGTTATGGAACAAGGGGGAAAGTACAAAACAAAACAAAACAAAACAAAACAAAACAAAACAAAACAAAACAAAACAAAACAAAACAAAACAAAACAAAACAAAACAAAACAAAACAAAACAAAACAAAACAAAACAAAACAAAACAAAACAATAAAATAAAGCTAACCACACACAACAGAAAGCAGTAACCTGCCGTGATCATATAGTGGTTAGTATTCTGCGTTGTGGTCGCAGCAACCCTGGTTAGAATTCGGGTCATGGCAAACCGAGGTAGAATTGCAGTTTGTAGTAACAGTTATGGAACAAGGGGGAAAGTACTAAATAAAATAAAATAGAAAAATAAGATAAAATAAAGCTAACCGCGGAAAGCAGCAACCTGCCGTGATCGTATAGTGGTTAGTACTCTGCGTTGTGGTCGCAGGAACCCCGGTTAGAATTCGGGTCATGGCAAACCTAGGTAGAAATGCAGATTGAAGTTTAATCCCGAAGGAAACTGCTGTGCAACAGTTATGGATCAAGGGGGAAAGTACTAAATAAAATAAAATAGACAAATAAGATAAAATAAAGCTAACCACACACAACTGAAAACCTGCCGTGATCGTATAGTGGTTAGTACTCTGCGTTGTGGTCGCAGCAACCCCGGTTCGAATCCGGGTCACGGCAAACCTAGGTAGAAATGTATTTTTGCATTGCTGAAAAAAGTTGCCACTTTGAGCTTGAACGTCTCCATCTTTTTGGGAATTTCTGTCTAAAGGCATCTGTCCCACATCAAACGCCTGAAAGTATCAACATCTGTGTTGGACCAAGTGGAGACTTACCCATATAGATGCCAGATATGTTTTGTAACGACTAAATGCATGTTAGAAACTGATGCTGGTTTTATCTGAAACGCATCCGAAACTGATGGTTTCTCATCACTTTTTGCATTTATTTAACTGATAAACAGGCCAAGCCCCTTGGTCCTTTCCATAACTCATTTGGTACAGCACAGAACTGCAGGTGTCCCAGGACACTTAGCTAAAGCCTCATTACTTGCATTCCTACAGCTGATGACAAGAACCTCGGCCGTCGCTCCCTTCGATAGCTCAGTTGGTAGAGCGGAGGACTGTAGGTGCCCAACACCAGTTATCCTTAGGTCGCTGGTTCAATTCCGGCTCGAAGGATGGGTCGAGCTTATGTGTACAGAGACTCTGAAGGCCTACTCCTGTAAACCTTTAAAAGCTGTTGGAAGGGCCCTTTTTGGGGAAACTCTGCCACACTCCTTTTGCTTTCATGAAGGGCTAGTGGCGCAATGGATAACGCGTCTGAGTACGGATCAGAAGATTCTAGGTTCAACTCCTAGCTAGCTCGGCATGCAAGCTTCAGCTTCTGATGTTTCTCAGCTCTCCCACTGCTGCAGAACAGGAAACCTTTAAAACTTCTTCTCTCTACTCCCTGAGTATCCCAGCACACTTATGCCCCAAAGATGCCACACACCGTCTTATCTTGCAGCACCAAAAGGAAAGTTCCTCTTCCGCTTTGTCTTTCCTGTCAATGATTTTGCTCCAAACACAAAAAAACATACATCGAAGCCACATGCAGCAGAGCTAGATATACTATCCTTGGGATTTGAAGGTGTTTTCAATCACATAATTGGGGAAAAGATGCAAAATTCAAGATTCAAGAGGCTGTATTTATCCCGAAGGAAACTGCTGTGCAACAGTTATGGAACAAGGGGGAAAGTACAAAACAAAACAAAACAAAACAAAACAAAACAAAACAAAACAAAACAAAACAAAACAAAACAAAACAAAACAAAACAAAACAAAACAAAACAATAAAATAAAGCTAACCACACACAACAGAAAGCAGTAACCTGCCGTGATCATATAGTGGTTAGTATTCTGCGTTGTGGTCGCAGCAACCCTGGTTAGAATTCGGGTCATGGCAAACCGAGGTAGAATTGCAGTTTGTAGTAACAGTTATGGAACAAGGGGGAAAGTACTAAATAAAATAAAATAGAAAAATAAGATAAAATAAAGCTAACCGCGGAAAGCAGCAACCTGCCGTGATCGTATAGTGGTTAGTACTCTGCGTTGTGGTCGCAGGAACCCCGGTTAGAATTCGGGTCATGGCAAACCTAGGTAGAAATGCAGATTGAAGTTTAATCCCGAAGGAAACTGCTGTGCAACAGTTATGGATCAAGGGGGAAAGTACTAAATAAAATAAAATAGACAAATAAGATAAAATAAAGCTAACCACACACAACTGAAAACCTGCCGTGATCGTATAGTGGTTAGTACTCTGCGTTGTGGTCGCAGCAACCCCGGTTCGAATCCGGGTCACGGCAAACCTAGGTAGAAATGTATTTTTGCATTGCTGAAAAAAGTTGCCACTTTGAGCTTGAACGTCTCCATCTTTTTGGGAATTTCTGTCTAAAGGCATCTGTCCCACATCAAACGCCTGAAAGTATCAACATCTGTGTTGGACCAAGTGGAGACTTACCCATATAGATGCCAGATATGTTTTGTAACGACTAAATGCATGTTAGAAACTGATGCTGGTTTTATCTGAAACGCATCCGAAACTGATGGTTTCTCATCACTTTTTGCATTTATTTAACTGATAAACAGGCCAAGCCCCTTGGTCCTTTCCATAACTCATTTGGTACAGCACAGAACTGCAGGTGTCCCAGGACACTTAGCTAAAGCCTCATTACTTGCATTCCTACAGCTGATGACAAGAACCTCGGCCGTCGCTCCCTTCGATAGCTCAGTTGGTAGAGCGGAGGACTGTAGGTGCCCAACACCAGTTATCCTTAGGTCGCTGGTTCAATTCCGGCTCGAAGGATGGGTTGAGCTTATGTGTACAGAGACTCTGAAGGCCTACTCCTGTAAACCTTTAAAAGCTGTTGGAAGGGCCCTTTCTGGGGAAACTCTGCCACACTCCTTTTGCTTTCATGAAGGGCTAGTGGCGCAATGGATAACGCGTCTGAGTACGGATCAGAAGATTCTAGGTTCAACTCCTAGCTAGCTCGGCATGCAAGCTTCAGCTTCTGATGTTTCTCAGCTCTCCCACTGCTGCAGAACAGGAAACCTTTAAAACTTCTTCTCTCTACTCCCTGAGTATCCCAGCACACTTATGCCCCAAAGATGCCACACACCGTCTTATCTTGCAGCACCAAAAGGAAAGTTCCTCTTCCGCTTTGTCTTTCCTGTCAATGATTTTGCTCCAAACACAAAAAAACATACATCGAAGCCACATGCAGCAGAGCTAGATATACTATCCTTGGGATTTGAAGGTGTTTTCAATCACATAATTGGGGAAAAGATGCAAAATTCAAGATTCAAGAGGCTGTATTTATCCCGAAGGAAACTGCTGTGCAACAGTTATGGAACAAGGGGGAAAGTACAAAACAAAACAAAACAAAACAAAACAAAACAAAACAAAACAAAACAAAACAAAACAAAACAAAACAAAAAAAACCAATAAAATAAAGCTGACCACACACAACAGAAAGCAGCAACCTGCCGTGATCATATAGTGGTTAGTATTCTGCGTTGTGGTCGCAGCAACCCCTGTTAGAATTCGGGTCATGGCAAACCGAGGTAGAATTGCAGTTTATAGTAACAGTTATGGAACAAGGGGGAAAGTACTAAATAAAATAAAATAGAAAAATAAGATAAAATAAAGCTAACCGCGGAAAGCAGATACCTGCCGTGATCGTATAGTGGTTAGTACTCTGCGTTGTGGTCGCAGGAACCCTGGTTAGAATTTGGGTCATGGCAAACCTAGGTAGAAATGCAGTTTGTAGTTTAATCCCGAAGGAAACTGCTGTGCAACAGTTATGGAACAAGGAGGAAAGTACTAAATAAAATGAAATAGACAAATAAGATCAAATAAAGCTAACCGCAGAAAGCAGCAACCTGCCGTGATCATATAGTGGTTAGTATTCTGCGTTGTGGTCGCAGCAACCCCTGTTAGAATTCGGGTCATGGCAAACCGAGGTAGAATTGCAGTTTGTAGTAACAGTTATGGAACAAGGGGGAAAGTACTAAATAAAATAGAAAAATAAGATAAAATAAAGCTAACCGCGGAAAGCAGCAACCTGCCGTGATCGTATAGTGGTTAGTACTCTGCGTTGTGGTCGCAGGAACCCCGGTTAGAATTCGGGTCATGGCAAACCTAGGTAGAAATGCAGATTGAAGTTTAATCCCGAAGGAAACTGCTGTGCAACAGTTATGGATCAAGGGGGAAAGTACTAAATAAAATAAAATAGACAAATAAGATAAAATAAAGCTAACCACACACAACTGAAAACCTGCCGTGATCGTATAGTGGTTAGTACTCTGCGTTGTGGTCGCAGCAACCCCGGTTCGAATCCGGGTCACGGCAAACCTAGGTAGAAATGTATTTTTGCATTGCTGAAAAAAGTTGCCACTTTGAGCTTGAACGTCTCCATCTTTTTGGGAATTTCTGTCTAAAGGCATCTGTCCCACATCAAACGCCTGAAAGTATCAACATCTGTGTTGGACCAAGTGGAGACTTACCCATATAGATGCCAGATATGTTTTGTAACGACTAAATGCATGTTAGAAACTGATGCTGGTTTTATCTGAAACGCATCCGAAACTGATGGTTTCTCATCACTTTTTGCATTTATTTAACTGATAAACAGGCCAAGCCCCTGGCTCCTTTCCATAACTCATTTGGTACAGCACAGAACTGCAGGTGTCCCAGGACACTTAGCTAAAGCCTCATCACTTGCATTCCTACAGCTGATGACAAGAACCTCTGCCGTCGCTCCCTTCGATAGCTCAGTTGGTAGAGCGGAGGACTGTAGGTGCCCAACACCAGTTATCCTTAGGTCGCTGGTTCAATTCCGGCTCGAAGGATGGGTCGAGCTTATGTGTACAGAGACTCTGAAGGCCTACTCCTGTAAACCTTTAAAAGCTGTTGGAAGGGCCCTTTTTGGGGAAACTCTGCCACACTCCTTTTGCTTTCATGAAGGGCTAGTGGCGCAATGGATAACACGTCTGAGTACGGATCAGAAGATTCTAGGTTCAACTCCTAGCTAGCTCGGCATGCAAGCTTCAGCTTCTGATGTTTCTCAGCTCTCCCACTGCTGCAGAACAGGAAACCTTTAAAACTTCTTCTCTCTACTCCCTGAGTATCCCAGCACACTTATGCCCCAAAGATGCCACACACCGTCTTATCTTGCAGCACCAAAAGGAAAGTTCCTCTTCCGCTTTGTCTTTCCTGTCAATGATTTTGCTCCAAACACAAAAAAACATACATCGAAGCCACATGCAGCAGAGCTAGATATACTATCCTTGGGATTTGAAGGTGTTTTCAATCACATAATTGGGGAAAAGATGCAAAATTCAAGATTCAAGAGGCTGTATTTATCCCGAAGGAAACTGCTGTGCAACAGTTATGGAACAAGGGGGAAAGTACAAAACAAAACAAAACAAAACAAAACAAAACAAAACAAAACAAAACAAAACAAAACAAAACAAAACAAAACAATAAAATAAAGCTAACCACACACAACAGAAAGCAGTAACCTGCCGTGATCATATAGTGGTTAGTATTCTGCGTTGTGGTCGCAGCAACCCTGGTTAGAATTCGGGTCATGGCAAACCGAGGTAGAATTGCAGTTTGTAGTAACAGTTATGGAACAAGGGGGAAAGTACTAAATAAAATAAAATAGAAAAATAAGATAAAATAAAGCTAACCGCGGAAAGCAGCAACCTGCCGTGATCGTATAGTGGTTAGTACTCTGCGTTGTGGTCGCAGGAACCCCGGTTAGAATTCGGGTCATGGCAAACCTAGGTAGAAATGCAGATTGAAGTTTAATCCCGAAGGAAACTGCTGTGCAACAGTTATGGATCAAGGGGGAAAGTACTAAATAAAATAAAATAGACAAATAAGATAAAATAAAGCTAACCACACACAACTGAAAACCTGCCGTGATCGTATAGTGGTTAGTACTCTGCGTTGTGGTCGCAGCAACCCCGGTTCGAATCCGGGTCACGGCAAACCTAGGTAGAAATGTATTTTTGCATTGCTGAAAAAAGTTGCCACTTTGAGCTTGAACGTCTCCATCTTTTTGGGAATTTCTGTCTAAAGGCATCTGTCCCACATCAAACGCCTGAAAGTATCAACATCTGTGTTGGACCAAGTGGAGACTTACCCATATAGATGCCAGATATGTTTTGTAACGACTAAATGCATGTTAGAAACTGATGCTGGTTTTATCTGAAACGCATCCGAAACTGATGGTTTCTCATCACTTTTTGCATTTATTTAACTGATAAACAGGCCAAGCCCCTTGGTCCTTTCCATAACTCATTTGGTACAGCACAGAACTGCAGGTGTCCCAGGACACTTAGCTAAAGCCTCATTACTTGCATTCCTACAGCTGATGACAAGAACCTCGGCCGTCGCTCCCTTCGATAGCTCAGTTGGTAGAGCGGAGGACTGTAGGTGCCCAACACCAGTTATCCTTAGGTCGCTGGTTCAATTCCGGCTCGAAGGATGGGTCGAGCTTATGTGTACAGAGACTCTGAAGGCCTACTCCTGTAAACCTTTAAAAGCTGTTGGAAGGGCCCTTTTTGGGGAAACTCTGCCACACTCCTTTTGCTTTCATGAAGGGCTAGTGGCGCAATGGATAACACGTCTGAGTACGGATCAGAAGATTCTAGGTTCAACTCCTAGCTAGCTCGGCATGCAAGCTTCAGCTTCTGATGTTTCTCAGCTCTCCCACTGCTGCAGAACAGGAAACCTTTAAAACTTCTTCTCTCTACTCCCTGAGTATCCCAGCACACTTATGCCCCAAAGATGCCACACACCGTCTTATCTTGCAGCACCAAAAGGAAAGTTCCTCTTCCGCTTTGTCTTTCCTGTCAATGATTTTGCTCCAAACACAAAAAAACATACATCGAAGCCACATGCAGCAGAGCTAGATATACTATCCTTGGGATTTGAAGGTGTTTTCAATCACATAATTGGGGAAAAGATGCAAAATTCAAGATTCAAGAGGCTGTATTTATCCCGAAGGAAACTGCTGTGCAACAGTTATGGAACAAGGGGGAAAGTACAAAACAAAACAAAACAAAACAAAACAAAACAAAACAAAACAAAACAAAACAAAACAAAACAAAACAAAACAATAAAATAAAGCTAACCACACACAACAGAAAGCAGTAACCTGCCGTGATCATATAGTGGTTAGTATTCTGCGTTGTGGTCGCAGCAACCCTGGTTAGAATTCGGGTCATGGCAAACCGAGGTAGAATTGCAGTTTGTAGTAACAGTTATGGAACAAGGGGGAAAGTACTAAATAAAATAAAATAGAAAAATAAGATAAAATAAAGCTAACCGCGGAAAGCAGCAACCTGCCGTGATCGTATAGTGGTTAGTACTCTGCGTTGTGGTCGCAGGAACCCCGGTTAGAATTCGGGTCATGGCAAACCTAGGTAGAAATGCAGATTGAAGTTTAATCCCGAAGGAAACTGCTGTGCAACAGTTATGGATCAAGGGGGAAAGTACTAAATAAAATAAAATAGACAAATAAGATAAAATAAAGCTAACCACCCACAACTGAAAACCTGCCGTGATCGTATAGTGGTTAGTACTCTGCGTTGTGGTCGCAGCAACCCCGGTTCGAATCCGGGTCACGGCAAACCTAGGTAGAAATGTATTTTTGCATTGCTGAAAAAAGTTGCCACTTTGAGCTTGAACGTCTCCATCTTTTTGGGAATTTCTGTCTAAAGGCATCTGTCCCACATCAAACGCCTGAAAGTATCAACATCTGTGTTGGACCAAGTGGAGACTTACCCATATAGATGCCAGATATGTTTTGTAACGACTAAATGCATGTTAGAAACTGATGCTGGTTTTATCTGAAACGCATCCGAAACTGATGGTTTCTCATCACTTTTTGCATTTATTTAACTGATAAACAGGCCAAGCCCCTGGCTCCTTTCCATAACTCATTTGGTACAGCACAGAACTGCAGGTGTCCCAGGACACTTAGCTAAAGCCTCATCACTTGCATTCCTACAGCTGATGACAAGAACCTCTGCCGTCGCTCCCTTCGATAGCTCAGTTGGTAGAGCGGAGGACTGTAGGTGCCCAACACCAGTTATCCTTAGGTCGCTGGTTCAATTCCGGCTCGAAGGATGGGTCGAGCTTATGTGTACAGAGACTCTGAAGGCCTACTCCTGTAAACCTTTAAAAGCTGTTGGAAGGGCCCTTTTTGGGGAAACTCTGCCACACTCCTTTTGCTTTCATGAAGGGCTAGTGGCGCAATGGATAACGCGTCTGAGTACGGATCAGAAGATTCTAGGTTCAACTCCTAGCTAGCTCGGCATGCAAGCTTCAGCTTCTGATGTTTCTCAGCTCTCCCACTGCTGCAGAACAGGAAACCTTTAAAACTTCTTCTCTCTACTCCCTGAGTATCCCAGCACACTTATGCCCCAAAGATGCCACACACCGTCTTATCTTGCAGCACCAAAAGGAAAGTTCCTCTTCCGCTTTGTCTTTCCTGTCAATGATTTTGCTCCAAACACAAAAAAACATACATCGAAGCCACATGCAGCAGAGCTAGATATACTATCCTTGGGATTTGAAGGTGTTTTCAATCACATAATTGGGGAAAAGATGCAAAATTCAAGATTCAAGAGGCTGTATTTATCCCGAAGGAAACTGCTGTGCAACAGTTATGGAACAAGGGGGAAAGTACAAAACAAAACAAAACAAAACAAAACAAAACAAAACAAAACAAAACAAAACAAAACAAAACAAAACAAAACAAAACAAAAAAAAACAAAACAATAAAATAAAGCTAACCACACACAACAGAAAGCAGTAACCTGCCGTGATCATATAGTGGTTAGTATTCTGCGTTGTGGTCGCAGCAACCCTGGTTAGAATTCGGGTCATGGCAAACCGAGGTAGAATTGCAGTTTGTAGTAACAGTTATGGAACAAGGGGGAAAGTACTAAATAAAATAAAATAGAAAAATAAGATAAAATAAAGCTAACCGCGGAAAGCAGCAACCTGCCGTGATCGTATAGTGGTTAGTACTCTGCGTTGTGGTCGCAGGAACCCCGGTTAGAATTCGGGTCATGGCAAACCTAGGTAGAAATGCAGATTGAAGTTTAATCCCGAAGGAAACTGCTGTGCAACAGTTATGGATCAAGGGGGAAAGTACTAAATAAAATAAAATAGACAAATAAGATAAAATAAAGCTAACCACACACAACTGAAAACCTGCCGTGATCGTATAGTGGTTAGTACTCTGCGTTGTGGTCGCAGCAACCCCGGTTCGAATCCGGGTCACGGCAAACCTAGGTAGAAATGTATTTTTGCATTGCTGAAAAAAGTTGCCACTTTGAGCTTGAACGTCTCCATCTTTTTGGGAATTTCTGTCTAAAGGCATCTGTCCCACATCAAACGCCTGAAAGTATCAACATCTGTGTTGGACCAAGTGGAGACTTACCCATATAGATGCCAGATATGTTTTGTAACGACTAAATGCATGTTAGAAACTGATGCTGGTTTTATCTGAAACGCATCCGAAACTGATGGTTTCTCATCACTTTTTGCATTTATTTAACTGATAAACAGGCCAAGCCCCTGGCTCCTTTCCATAACTCATTTGGTACAGCACAGAACTGCAGGTGTCCCAGGACACTTAGCTAAAGCCTCATCACTTGCATTCCTACAGCTGATGACAAGAACCTCTGCCGTCGCTCCCTTCGATAGCTCAGTTGGTAGAGCGGAGGACTGTAGGTGCCCAACACCAGTTATCCTTAGGTCGCTGGTTCAATTCCGGCTCGAAGGATGGGTCGAGCTTATGTGTACAGAGACTCTGAAGGCCTACTCCTGTAAACCTTTAAAAGCTGTTGGAAGGGCCCTTTTTGGGGAAACTCTGCCACACTCCTTTTGCTTTCATGAAGGGCTAGTGGCGCAATGGATAACGCGTCTGAGTACGGATCAGAAGATTCTAGGTTCAACTCCTAGCTAGCTCGGCATGCAAGCTTCAGCTTCTGATGTTTCTCAGCTCTCCCACTGCTGCAGAACAGGAAACCTTTAAAACTTCTTCTCTCTACTCCCTGAGTATCCCAGCACACTTATGCCCCAAAGATGCCACACACCGTCTTATCTTGCAGCACCAAAAGGAAAGTTCCTCTTCCGCTTTGTCTTTCCTGTCAATGATTTTGCTCCAAACACAAAAAAACATACATCGAAGCCACATGCAGCAGAGCTAGATATACTATCCTTGGGATTTGAAGGTGTTTTCAATCACATAATTGGGGAAAAGATGCAAAATTCAAGATTCAAGAGGCTGTATTTATCCCGAAGGAAACTGCTGTGCAACAGTTATGGAACAAGGGGGAAAGTACAAAACAAAACAAAACAAAACAAAACAAAACAAAACAAAACAATAAAATAAAGCTAACCACACACAACAGAAAGCAGTAACCTGCCGTGATCATATAGTGGTTAGTATTCTGCGTTGTGGTCGCAGCAACCCTGGTTAGAATTCGGGTCATGGCAAACCGAGGTAGAATTGCAGTTTGTAGTAACAGTTATGGAACAAGGGGGAAAGTACTAAATAAAATAAAATAGAAAAATAAGATAAAATAAAGCTAACCGCGGAAAGCAGCAACCTGCCGTGATCGTATAGTGGTTAGTACTCTGCGTTGTGGTCGCAGGAACCCCGGTTAGAATTCGGGTCATGGCAAACCTAGGTAGAAATGCAGATTGAAGTTTAATCCCGAAGGAAACTGCTGTGCAACAGTTATGGATCAAGGGGGAAAGTACTAAATAAAATAAAATAGACAAATAAGATAAAATAAAGCTAACCACACACAACTGAAAACCTGCCGTGATCGTATAGTGGTTAGTACTCTGCGTTGTGGTCGCAGCAACCCCGGTTCGAATCCGGGTCACGGCAAACCTAGGTAGAAATGTATTTTTGCATTGCTGAAAAAAGTTGCCACTTTGAGCTTGAACGTCTCCATCTTTTTGGGAATTTCTGTCTAAAGGCATCTGTCCCACATCAAACGCCTGAAAGTATCAACATCTGTGTTGGACCAAGTGGAGACTTACCCATATAGATGCCAGATATGTTTTGTAACGACTAAATGCATGTTAGAAACTGATGCTGGTTTTATCTGAAACGCATCCGAAACTGATGGTTTCTCATCACTTTTTGCATTTATTTAACTGATAAACAGGCCAAGCCCCTTGGTCCTTTCCATAACTCATTTGGTACAGCACAGAACTGCAGGTGTCCCAGGACACTTAGCGAAAGCCTCATTACTTGCATTCCTACAGCTGATGACAAGAACCTCGGCCGTCGCTCCCTTCGATAGCTCAGTTGGTAGAGCGGAGGACTGTAGGTGCCCAACACCAGTTATCCTTAGGTCGCTGGTTCAATTCCGGCTCGAAGGATGGGTTGAGCTTATGTGTACAGAGACTCTGAAGGCCTACTCCTGTAAACCTTTAAAAGCTGTTGGAAGGGCCCTTTCTGGGGAAACTCTGCCACACTCCTTTTGCTTTCATGAAGGGCTAGTGGCGCAATGGATAACGCGTCTGAGTACGGATCAGAAGATTCTAGGTTCAACTCCTAGCTAGCTCGGCATGCAAGCTTCAGCTTCTGATGTTTCTCAGCTCTCCCACTGCTGCAGAACAGGAAACCTTTAAAACTTCTTCTCTCTACTCCCTGAGTATCCCAGCACACTTATGCCCCAAAGATGCCACACACCGTCTTATCTTGCAGCACCAAAAGGAAAGTTCCTCTTCCGCTTTGTCTTTCCTGTCAATGATTTTGCTCCAAACACAAAAAAACATACATCGAAGCCACATGCAGCAGAGCTAGATATACTATCCTTGGGATTTGAAGGTGTTTTCAATCACATAATTGGGGAAAAGATGCAAAATTCAAGATTCAAGAGGCTGTATTTATCCCGAAGGAAACTGCTGTGCAACAGTTATGGAACAAGGGGGAAAGTACAAAACAAAACAAAACAAAACAAAACAAAACAAAACAAAACAAAACAAAACAAAACAAAACAAAACAAAACAAAACAAAACAAAACAAAACAAAACAAAACAAAAAAAACCAATAAAATAAAGCTGACCACACACAACAGAAAGCAGCAACCTGCCGTGATCATATAGTGGTTAGTATTCTGCGTTGTGGTCGCAGCAACCCCTGTTAGAATTCGGGTCATGGCAAACCGAGGTAGAATTGCAGTTTATAGTAACAGTTATGGAACAAGGGGGAAAGTACTAAATAAAATAAAATAGAAAAATAAGATAAAATAAAGCTAACCGCGGAAAGCAGATACCTGCCGTGATCGTATAGTGGTTAGTACTCTGCGTTGTGGTCGCAGGAACCCTGGTTAGAATTTGGGTCATGGCAAACCTAGGTAGAAATGCAGTTTGTAGTTTAATCCCGAAGGAAACTGCTGTGCAACAGTTATGGAACAAGGAGGAAAGTACTAAATAAAATGAAATAGACAAATAAGATCAAATAAAGCTAACCGCAGAAAGCAGCAACCTGCCGTGATCATATAGTGGTTAGTATTCTGCGTTGTGGTCGCAGCAACCCCTGTTAGAATTCGGGTCATGGCAAACCGAGGTAGAATTGCAGTTTGTAGTAACAGTTATGGAACAAGGGGGAAAGTACTAAATAAAATAGAAAAATAAGATAAAATAAAGCTAACCGCGGAAAGCAGCAACCTGCCGTGATCGTATAGTGGTTAGTACTCTGCGTTGTGGTCGCAGGAACCCCGGTTAGAATTCGGGTCATGGCAAACCTAGGTAGAAATGCAGATTGAAGTTTAATCCCGAAGGAAACTGCTGTGCAACAGTTATGGATCAAGGGGGAAAGTACTAAATAAAATAAAATAGACAAATAAGATAAAATAAAGCTAACCACACACAACTGAAAACCTGCCGTGATCGTATAGTGGTTAGTACTCTGCGTTGTGGTCGCAGCAACCCCGGTTCGAATCCGGGTCACGGCAAACCTAGGTAGAAATGTATTTTTGCATTGCTGAAAAAAGTTGCCACTTTGAGCTTGAACGTCTCCATCTTTTTGGGAATTTCTGTCTAAAGGCATCTGTCCCACATCAAACGCCTGAAAGTATCAACATCTGTGTTGGACGAAGTGGAGACTTACCCATATAGATGCCAGATATGTTTTGTAACGACTAAATGCATGTTAGAAACTGATGCTGGTTTTATCTGAAACGCATCCGAAACTGATGGTTTCTCATCACTTTTTGCATTTATTTAACTGATAAACAGGCCAAGCCCCTGGCTCCTTTCCATAACTCATTTGGTACAGCACAGAACTGCAGGTGTCCCAGGACACTTAGCTAAAGCCTCATCACTTGCATTCCTACAGCTGATGACAAGAACCTCTGCCGTCGCTCCCTTCGATAGCTCAGTTGGTAGAGCGGAGGACTGTAGGTGCCCAACACCAGTTATCCTTAGGTCGCTGGTTCAATTCCGGCTCGAAGGATGGGTCGAGCTTATGTGTACAGAGACTCTGAAGGCCTACTCCTGTAAACCTTTAAAAGCTGTTGGAAGGGCCCTTTTTGGGGAAACTCTGCCACACTCCTTTTGCTTTCATGAAGGGCTAGTGGCGCAATGGATAACGCGTCTGAGTACGGATCAGAAGATTCTAGGTTCAACTCCTAGCTAGCTCGGCATGCAAGCTTCAGCTTCTGATGTTTCTCAGCTCTCCCACTGCTGCAGAACAGGAAACCTTTAAAACTTCTTCTCTCTACTCCCTGAGTATCCCAGCACACTTATGCCCCAAAGATGCCACACACCGTCTTATCTTGCAGCACCAAAAGGAAAGTTCCTCTTCCGCTTTGTCTTTCCTGTCAATGATTTTGCTCCAAACACAAAAAAACATACATCGAAGCCACATGCAGCAGAGCTAGATATACTATCCTTGGGATTTGAAGGTGTTTTCAATCACATAATTGGGGAAAAGATGCAAAATTCAAGATTCAAGAGGCTGTATTTATCCCGAAGGAAACTGCTGTGCAACAGTTATGGAACAAGGGGGAAAGTACAAAACAAAACAAAACAAAACAAAACAAAACAAAACAAAACAAAACAAAACAAAACAAAACAAAACAAAACAATAAAATAAAGCTAACCACACACAACAGAAAGCAGTAACCTGCCGTGATCATATAGTGGTTAGTATTCTGCGTTGTGGTCGCAGCAACCCTGGTTAGAATTCGGGTCATGGCAAACCGAGGTAGAATTGCAGTTTGTAGTAACAGTTATGGAACAAGGGGGAAAGTACTAAATAAAATAAAATAGAAAAATAAGATAAAATAAAGCTAACCGCGGAAAGCAGCAACCTGCCGTGATCGTATAGTGGTTAGTACTCTGCGTTGTGGTCGCAGGAACCCCGGTTAGAATTCGGGTCATGGCAAACCTAGGTAGAAATGCAGATTGAAGTTTAATCCCGAAGGAAACTGCTGTGCAACAGTTATGGATCAAGGGGGAAAGTACTAAATAAAATAAAATAGACAAATAAGATAAAATAAAGCTAACCACACACAACTGAAAACCTGCCGTGATCGTATAGTGGTTAGTACTCTGCGTTGTGGTCGCAGCAACCCCGGTTCGAATCCGGGTCACGGCAAACCTAGGTAGAAATGTATTTTTGCATTGCTGAAAAAAGTTGCCACTTTGAGCTTGAACGTCTCCATCTTTTTGGGAATTTCTGTCTAAAGGCATCTGTCCCACATCAAACGCCTGAAAGTATCAACATCTGTGTTGGACCAAGTGGAGACTTACCCATATAGATGCCAGATATGTTTTGTAACGACTAAATGCATGTTAGAAACTGATGCTGGTTTTATCTGAAACGCATCCGAAACTGATGGTTTCTCATCACTTTTTGCATTTATTTAACTGATAAACAGGCCAAGCCCCTTGGTCCTTTCCATAACTCATTTGGTACAGCACAGAACTGCAGGTGTCCCAGGACACTTAGCTAAAGCCTCATTACTTGCATTCCTACAGCTGATGACAAGAACCTCGGCCGTCGCTCCCTTCGATAGCTCAGTTGGTAGAGCGGAGGACTGTAGGTGCCCAACACCAGTTATCCTTAGGTCGCTGGTTCAATTCCGGCTCGAAGGATGGGTTGAGCTTATGTGTACAGAGACTCTGAAGGCCTACTCCTGTAAACCTTTAAAAGCTGTTGGAAGGGCCCTTTCTGGGGAAACTCTGCCACACTCCTTTTGCTTTCATGAAGGGCTAGTGGCGCAATGGATAACGCGTCTGAGTACGGATCAGAAGATTCTAGGTTCAACTCCTAGCTAGCTCGGCATGCAAGCTTCAGCTTCTGATGTTTCTCAGCTCTCCCACTGCTGCAGAACAGGAAACCTTTAAAACTTCTTCTCTCTACTCCCTGAGTATCCCAGCACACTTATGCCCCAAAGATGCCACACACCGTCTTATCTTGCAGCACCAAAAGGAAAGTTCCTCTTCCGCTTTGTCTTTCCTGTCAATGATTTTGCTCCAAACACAAAAAAACATACATCGAAGCCACATGCAGCAGAGCTAGATATACTATCCTTGGGATTTGAAGGTGTTTTCAATCACATAATTGGGGAAAAGATGCAAAATTCAAGATTCAAGAGGCTGTATTTATCCCGAAGGAAACTGCTGTGCAACAGTTATGGAACAAGGGGGAAAGTACAAAACAAAACAAAACAAAACAAAACAAAACAAAACAAAACAAAACAAAACAAAAAAAAAACAATAAAATAAAGCTGACCACACACAACAGAAAGCAGCAACCTGCCGTGATCATATAGTGGTTAGTATTCTGCGTTGTGGTCGCAGCAACCCCTGTTAGAATTCGGGTCATGGCAAACCGAGGTAGAATTGCAGTTTATAGTAACAGTTATGGAACAAGGGGGAAAGTACTAAATAAAATAAAATAGAAAAATAAGATAAAATAAAGCTAACCGCGGAAAGCAGATACCTGCCGTGATCGTATAGTGGTTAGTACTCTGCGTTGTGGTCGCAGGAACCCTGGTTAGAATTTGGGTCATGGCAAACCTAGGTAGAAATGCAGTTTGTAGTTTAATCCCGAAGGAAACTGCTGTGCAACAGTTATGGAACAAGGAGGAAAGTACTAAATAAAATGAAATAGACAAATAAGATCAAATAAAGCTAACCGCAGAAAGCAGCAACCTGCCGTGATCATATAGTGGTTAGTATTCTGCGTTGTGGTCGCAGCAACCCCTGTTAGAATTCGGGTCATGGCAAACCGAGGTAGAATTGCAGTTTGTAGTAACAGTTATGGAACAAGGGGGAAAGTACTAAATAAAATAGAAAAATAAGATAAAATAAAGCTAACCGCGGAAAGCAGCAACCTGCCGTGATCGTATAGTGGTTAGTACTCTGCGTTGTGGTCGCAGGAACCCCGGTTAGAATTCGGGTCATGGCAAACCTAGGTAGAAATGCAGATTGAAGTTTAATCCCGAAGGAAACTGCTGTGCAACAGTTATGGATCAAGGGGGAAAGTACTAAATAAAATAAAATAGACAAATAAGATAAAATAAAGCTAACCACACACAACTGAAAACCTGCCGTGATCGTATAGTGGTTAGTACTCTGCGTTGTGGTCGCAGCAACCCCGGTTCGAATCCGGGTCACGGCAAACCTAGGTAGAAATGTATTTTTGCATTGCTGAAAAAAGTTGCCACTTTGAGCTTGAACGTCTCCATCTTTTTGGGAATTTCTGTCTAAAGGCATCTGTCCCACATCAAACGCCTGAAAGTATCAACATCTGTGTTGGACCAAGTGGAGACTTACCCATATAGATGCCAGATATGTTTTGTAACGACTAAATGCATGTTAGAAACTGATGCTGGTTTTATCTGAAACGCATCCGAAACTGATGGTTTCTGATCACTTTTTGCATTTATTTAACTGATAAACAGGCCAAGCCCCTGGCTCCTTTCCATAACTCATTTGGTACAGCACAGAACTGCAGGTGTCCCAGGACACTTAGCTAAAGCCTCATCACTTGCATTCCTACAGCTGATGACAAGAACCTCTGCCGTCGCTCCCTTCGATAGCTCAGTTGGTAGAGCGGAGGACTGTAGGTGCCCAACACCAGTTATCCTTAGGTCGCTGGTTCAATTCCGGCTCGAAGGATGGGTCGAGCTTATGTGTACAGAGACTCTGAAGGCCTACTCCTGTAAACCTTTAAAAGCTGTTGGAAGGGCCCTTTTTGGGGAAACTCTGCCACACTCCTTTTGCTTTCATGAAGGGCTAGTGGCGCAATGGATAACGCGTCTGAGTACGGATCAGAAGATTCTAGGTTCAACTCCTAGCTAGCTCGGCATGCAAGCTTCAGCTTCTGATGTTTCTCAGCTCTCCCACTGCTGCAGAACAGGAAACCTTTAAAACTTCTTCTCTCTACTCCCTGAGTATCCCAGCACACTTATGCCCCAAAGATGCCACACACCGTCTTATCTTGCAGCACCAAAAGGAAAGTTCCTCTTCCGCTTTGTCTTTCCTGTCAATGATTTTGCTCCAAACACAAAAAAACATACATCGAAGCCACATGCAGCAGAGCTAGATATACTATCCTTGGGATTTGAAGGTGTTTTCAATCACATAATTGGGGAAAAGATGCAAAATTCAAGATTCAAGAGGCTGTATTTATCCCGAAGGAAACTGCTGTGCAACAGTTATGGAACAAGGGGGAAAGTACAAAACAAAACAAAACAAAACAAAACAAAACAAAACAAAACAAAACAAAACAAAACAAAACAAAACAAAACAAAACAAAACAATAAAATAAAGCTAACCACACACAACAGAAAGCAGTAACCTGCCGTGATCATATAGTGGTTAGTATTCTGCGTTGTGGTCGCAGCAACCCTGGTTAGAATTCGGGTCATGGCAAACCGAGGTAGAATTGCAGTTTGTAGTAACAGTTATGGAACAAGGGGGAAAGTACTAAATAAAATAAAATAGAAAAATAAGATAAAATAAAGCTGACCGCGGAAAGCAGCAACCTGCCGTGATCGTATAGTGGTTAGTACTCTGCGTTGTGGTCGCAGCAACCCCGGTTAGAATTCGGGTCATGGCAAACCTAGGTAGAAATGCAGATTGAAGTTTAATCCCGAAGGAAACTGCTGTGCAACAGTTATGGATCAAGGGGGAAAGTACTAAATAAAATAAAATAGACAAATAAGATAAAATAAAGCTAACCACACACAACTGAAAACCTGCCGTGATCGTATAGTGGTTAGTACTCTGCGTTGTGGTCGCAGCAACCCCGGTTCGAATCCGGGTCACGGCAAACCTAGGTAGAAATGTATTTTTGCATTGCTGAAAAAAGTTGCCACTTTGAGCTTGAACGTCTCCATCTTTTTGGGAATTTCTGTCTAAAGGCATCTGTCCCACATCAAACGCCTGAAAGTATCAACATCTGTGTTGGACCAAGTGGAGACTTACCCATATAGATGCCAGATATGTTTTGTAACGACTAAATGCATGTTAGAAACTGATGCTGGTTTTATCTGAAACGCATCCGAAACTGATGGTTTCTCATCACTTTTTGCATTTATTTAACTGATAAACAGGCCAAGCCCCTGGCTCCTTTCCATAACTCATTTGGTACAGCACAGAACTGCAGGTGTCCCAGGACACTTAGCTAAAGCCTCATCACTTGCATTCCTACAGCTGATGACAAGAACCTCTGCCGTCGCTCCCTTCGATAGCTCAGTTGGTAGAGCGGAGGACTGTAGGTGCCCAACACCAGTTATCCTTAGGTCGCTGGTTCAATTCCGGCTCGAAGGATGGGTCGAGCTTATGTGTACAGAGACTCTGAAGGCCTACTCCTGTAAACCTTTAAAAGCTGTTGGAAGGGCCCTTTTTGGGGAAACTCTGCCACACTCCTTTTGCTTTCATGAAGGGCTAGTGGCGCAATGGATAACGCGTCTGAGTACGGATCAGAAGATTCTAGGTTCAACTCCTAGCTAGCTCGGCATGCAAGCTTCAGCTTCTGATGTTTCTCAGCTCTCCCACTGCTGCAGAACAGGAAACCTTTAAAACTTCTTCTCTCTACTCCCTGAGTATCCCAGCACACTTATGCCCCAAAGATGCCACACACCGTCTTATCTTGCAGCACCAAAAGGAAAGTTCCTCTTCCGCTTTGTCTTTCCTGTCAATGATTTTGCTCCAAACACAAAAAAACATACATCGAAGCCACATGCAGCAGAGCTAGATATACTATCCTTGGGATTTGAAGGTGTTTTCAATCACATAATTGGGGAAAAGATGCAAAATTCAAGATTCAAGAGGCTGTATTTATCCCGAAGGAAACTGCTGTGCAACAGTTATGGAACAAGGGGGAAAGTACAAAACAAAACAAAACAAAACAAAACAAAACAAAACAAAACAAAACAAAACAAAACAAAACAAAACAAAACAATAAAATAAAGCTAACCACACACAACAGAAAGCAGTAACCTGCCGTGATCATATAGTGGTTAGTATTCTGCGTTGTGGTCGCAGCAACCCTGGTTAGAATTCGGGTCATGGCAAACCGAGGTAGAATTGCAGTTTGTAGTAACAGTTATGGAACAAGGGGGAAAGTACTAAATAAAATAAAATAGAAAAATAAGATAAAATAAAGCTAACCGCGGAAAGCAGCAACCTGCCGTGATCGTATAGTGGTTAGTACTCTGCGTTGTGGTCGCAGGAACCCCGGTTAGAATTCGGGTCATGGCAAACCTAGGTAGAAATGCAGATTGAAGTTTAATCCCGAAGGAAACTGCTGTGCAACAGTTATGGATCAAGGGGGAAAGTACTAAATAAAATAAAATAGACAAATAAGATAAAATAAAGCTAACCACACACAACTGAAAACCTGCCGTGATCGTATAGTGGTTAGTACTCTGCGTTGTGGTCGCAGCAACCCCGTTTCGAATCCGGGTCACGGCAAACCTAGGTAGAAATGTATTTTTGCATTGCTGAAAAAAGTTGCCACTTTGAGCTTGAACGTCTCCATCTTTTTGGGAATTTCTGTCTAAAGGCATCTGTCCCACATCAAACGCCTGAAAGTATCAACATCTGTGTTGGACCAAGTGGAGACTTACCCATATAGATGCCAGATATGTTTTGTAACGACTAAATGCATGTTAGAAACTGATGCTGGTTTTATCTGAAACGCATCCGAAACTGATGGTTTCTCATCACTTTTTGCATTTATTTAACTGATAAACAGGCCAAGCCCCTGGCTCCTTTCCATAACTCATTTGGTACAGCACAGATCTGCAGGTGTCCCAGGACACTTAGCCAAAGCCTCATTACTTGCATTCCTACAGCTGATGACAAGAACCTCTGCCGTCGCTCCCTTCGATAGCTCAGTTGGTAGAGCGGAGGACTGTAGGTGCCCAACACCAGTTATCCTTAGGTCGCTGGTTCAATTCCGGCTCGAAGGATGGGTCGCGCTTATGTGTACAGAGACTCTGAAGGCCTACTCCTGTAAACCTTTAAAAGCTGTTGGAAGGGCCCTTTTTGGGGAAACTCTGCCACACTCCTTTTGCTTTCATGAAGGGCTAGTGGCGCAATGGATAACGCGTCTGAGTACGGATCAGAAGATTCTAGGTTCAACTCCTAGCTAGCTCGGCATGCAAGCTTCAGCTTCTCATGTTTCTCAGCTCTCCCACTGCTGCAGAACAGGAAACCTTTAAAACTTCTTCTCTCTACTCCCTGAGTATCCCAGCACACTTATGCCCCAAAGATGCCACACACCGTCTTATCTTGCAGCACCAAAAGGAAAGTTCCTCTTCCGCTTTGTCTTTCCTGTCAATGATTTTGCTCCAAACACAAAAAAACATACATCGAAGCCACATGCAGCAGAGCTAGATATACTATCCTTGGGATTTGAAGGTGTTTTCAATCACATAATTGGGGAAAAGATGCAAAATTCAAGATTCAAGAGGCTGTATTTATCCCGAAGGAAACTGCTGTGCAACAGTTATGGAACAAGGGGGAAAGTACAAAACAAAACAAAACAAAACAAAACAAAACAAAACAAAACAAAACAAAACAAAACAAAACAAAACAAAACAAAACAAAACAAAACAAAAAAAACCAATAAAATAAAGCTAACCACACACAACAGAAAGCAGCAACCTGCCGTGATCATATAGTGGTTAGTATTCTGCGTTGTGGTCGCAGCAACCCCTGTTAGAATTCGGGTCATGGCAAACCGAGGTAGAATTGCAGTTTATAGTAACAGTTATGGAACAAGGGGGAAAGTACTAAATAAAATAAAATAGAAAAATAAGATAAAATAAAGCTAACCGCGGAAAGCAGATACCTGCCGTGATCGTATAGTGGTTAGTACTCTGCGTTGTGGTCGCAGGAACCCTGGTTAGAATTTGGCTCATGGCAAACCTAGGTAGAAATGCAGTTTGTAGTTTAATCCCGAAGGAAACTGCTGTGCAACAGTTATGGAACAAGGAGGAAAGTACTAAATAAAATGAAATAGACAAATAAGATCAAATAAAGCTAACCGCAGAAAGCAGCAACCTGCCGTGATCATATAGTGGTTAGTATTCTGCGTTGTGGTCGCAGCAACCCCTGTTAGAATTCGGGTCATGGCAAACCGAGGTAGAATTGCAGTTTGTAGTAACAGTTATGGAACAAGGGGGAAAGTACTAAATAAAATAAAATAGACAAATAAGATAAAATAAAGCTAACCGCGGAAAGCAGCAACCTGCCGTGATCGTATAGTGGTTAGTACTCTGCGTTGTGGTCGCAGCAACCCCGTTTCGAATCCGGGTCACGGCAAACCTAGGTAGAAATGCAGATTGAAGTTTAATCCCGAAGGAAACTGCTGTGCAACAGTTATGGATCAAGGGGGAAAGTACTAAATAAAATGAAATAGACAAATAAGATAAAATAAAGCTAACCACACGCAACTGAAAACCTGCCGTGATCGTATAGTGGTTAGTACTCTGCGTTGTGGTCGCAGCAACCCCGTTTCGAATCCGGGTCACGGCAAACCTAGGTAGAAATGTATTTTTGCATTGCTGAAAAAAGTTGCCACTTTGAGCTTGAACGTCTCCATCTTTTTGGGAATTTCTGTCTAAAGGCATCTGTCCCACATCAAACGCCTGAAAGTATCAACATCTGTGTTGGACGAAGTGGAGACTTACCCATATAGATGCCAGATATGTTTTGTAACGACTAAATGCATGTTAGAAACTGATGCTGGTTTTATCTGAAACGCATCCGAAACTGATGGTTTCTCATCACTTTTTGCATTTATTTAACTGATAAACAGGCCAAGCCCCTGGCTCCTTTCCATAACTCATTTGGTACAGCACAGATCTGCAGGTGTCCCAGGACACTTAGCTAAAGCCTCATTACTTGCATTCCTACAGCTGATGACAAGAACCTCTGCCGTCGCTCCCTTCGATAGCTCAGTTGGTAGAGCGGAGGACTGTAGGTGCCCAACACCAGTTATCCTTAGGTCGCTGGTTCAATTCCGGCTCGAAGGATGGGTCGCGCTTATGTGTACAGAGACTCTGAAGGCCTACTCCTGTAAACCTTTAAAAGCTGTTGGAAGGGCCCTTTTTGGGGAAACTCTGCCACACTCCTTTTGCTTTCATGAAGGGCTAGTGGCGCAATGGATAACGCGTCTGAGTACGGATCAGAAGATTCTAGGTTCAACTCCTAGCTAGCTCGGCATGCAAGCTTCAGCTTCTCATGTTTCTCAGCTCTCCCACTGCTGCAGAACAGGAAACCTTTAAAACTTCTTCTCTCTACTCCCTGAGTATCCCAGCACACTTATGCCCCAAAGATGCCACACACCGTCTTATCTTGCAGCACCAAAAGGAAAGTTCCTCTTCCGCTTTGTCTTTCCTGTCAATGATTTTGCTCCAAACACAAAAAAACATACATCGAAGCCACATGCAGCAGAGCTAGATATACTATCCTTGGGATTTGAAGGTGTTTTCAATCACATAATTGGGGAAAAGATGCAAAATTCAAGATTCAAGAGGCTGTATTTATCCCGAAGGAAACTGCTGTGCAACAGTTATGGAACAAGGGGGAAAGTACAAAACAAAACAAAACAAAACAAAACAAAACAAAACAAAACAAAACAAAACAAAACAAAACAAAACAAAACAAAACAAAACAAAACAAAACAAAACAAAACAAAACAAAACAAAAAAAAACAATAAAATAAAGCTAACCACACACAACAGAAAGCAGCAACCTGCCGTGATCATATAGTGGTTAGTATTCTGCGTTGTGGTCGCAGCAACCCCTGTTAGAATTCGGGTCATGGCAAACCGAGGTAGAATTGCAGTTTATAGTAACAGTTATGGAACAAGGGGGAAAGTACTAAATAAAATAAAATAGAAAAATAAGATAAAATAAAGCTAACCGCGGAAAGCAGATACCTGCCGTGATCGTATAGTGGTTAGTACTCTGCGTTGTGGTCGCAGGAACCCTGGTTAGAATTTGGCTCATGGCAAACCTAGGTAGAAATGCAGTTTGTAGTTTAATCCCGAAGGAAACTGCTGTGCAACAGTTATGGAACAAGGAGGAAAGTACTAAATAAAATGAAATAGACAAATAAGATCAAATAAAGCTAACCGCAGAAAGCAGCAACCTGCCGTGATCATATAGTGGTTAGTATTCTGCGTTGTGGTCGCAGCAACCCCTGTTAGAATTCGGGTCATGGCAAACCGAGGTAGAATTGCAGTTTGTAGTAACAGTTATGGAACAAGGGGGAAAGTACTAAATAAAATAAAATAGAAAAATAAGATAAAATAAAGCTAACCGCGGAAAGCAGCAACCTGCCGTGATCGTATAGTGGTTAGTACTCTGCGTTGTGGTCGCAGCAACCCCGTTTCGAATCCGGGTCACGGCAAACCTAGGTAGAAATGCATTTTTGCATTGCTGAAAAAAGTTGCCACTTTGAGCTTGAACGTCTCCATCTTTTTGGGAATTTCTGTCTAAAGGCATCTGTCCCACATCAAACGCCTGAAAGTATCAACATCTGTGTTGGACGAAGTGGAGACTTACCCATATAGATGCCAGATATGTTTTGTAACGACTAAATGCATGTTAGAAACTGATGCTGGTTTTATCTGAAACGCATCCGAAACTGATGGTTTCTCATCACTTTTTGCATTTATTTAACTGATAAACAGGCCAAGCCCCTGGCTCCTTTCCATAACTCATTTGGTACAGCACAGATCTGCAGGTGTCCCAGGACACTTAGCTAAAGCCTCATTACTTGCATTCCTACAGCTGATGACAAGAACCTCTGCCGTCGCTCCCTTCGATAGCTCAGTTGGTAGAGCGGAGGACTGTAGGTGCCCAACACCAGTTATCCTTAGGTCGCTGGTTCAATTCCGGCTCGAAGGATGGGTCGCGCTTATGTGTACAGAGACTCTGAAGGCCTACTCCTGTAAACCTTTAAAAGCTGTTGGAAGGGCCCTTTTTGGGGAAACTCTGCCACACTCCTTTTGCTTTCATGAAGGGCTAGTGGCGCAATGGATAACGCGTCTGAGTACGGATCAGAAGATTCTAGGTTCAACTCCTAGCTAGCTCGGCATGCAAGCTTCAGCTTCTGATGTTTCTCAGCTCTCCCACTGCTGCAGAACAGGAAACCTTTAAAACTTCTTCTCTCTACTCCCTGAGTATCCCAGCACACTTATGCCCCAAAGATGCCACACACCGTCTTATCTTGCAGCACCAAAAGGAAAGTTCCTCTTCCGCTTTGTCTTTCCTGTCAATGATTTTGCTCCAAACACAAAAAAACATACATCGAAGCCACATGCAGCAGAGCTAGATATACTATCCTTGGAATTTGAAGGTGTTTTCAATCACATAATTGGGGAAAAGATGCAAAATTCAAGATTCAAGAGGCTGTATTTATCCCGAAGGAAACTGCTGTGCAACAGTTATGGAACAAGGGGGAAAGTACAAAACAAAACAAAACAAAACAAAACAAAACAAAACAAAACAAAACAAAACAAAACAAAACAAAACAAAACAAAACAAAAAAAAACAATAAAATAAAGCTAACCACACACAACAGAAAGCAGCAACCTGCCGTGATCATATAGTGGTTAGTATTCTGCGTTGTGGTCGCAGCAACCCCTGTTAGAATTCGGGTCATGGCAAACCGAGGTAGAATTGCAGTTTATAGTAACAGTTATGGAACAAGGGGGAAAGTACTAAATAAAATAAAATAGAAAAATAAGATAAAATAAAGCTAACCGCGGAAAGCAGATACCTGCCGTGATCGTATAGTGGTTAGTACTCTGCGTTGTGGTCGCAGGAACCCTGGTTAGAATTTGGGTCATGGCAAACCTAGGTAGAAATGCAGTTTGTAGTTTAATCCCGAAGGAAACTGCTGTGCAACAGTTATGGAACAAGGAGGAAAGTACTAAATAAAATGAAATAGACAAATAAGATCAAATAAAGCTAACCGCAGAAAGCAGCAACCTGCCGTGATCATATAGTGGTTAGTATTCTGCGTTGTGGTCGCAGCAACCCCTGTTAGAATTCGGGTCATGGCAAACCGAGGTAGAATTGCAGTTTGTAGTAACAGTTATGGAACAAGGGGGAAAGTACTAAATAAAATAAAATAGAAAAATAAGATAAAATAAAGCTAACCGCGGAAAGCAGCAACCTGCCGTGATCGTATAGTGGTTAGTACTCTGCGTTGTGGTCGCAGGAACCCCGGTTAGAATTCGGGTCATGGCAAACCTTGGTAGAAATGCAGATTGAAGTTTAATCCCGAAGGAAACTGCTGTGCAACAGTTATGGATCAAGGGGGAAAGTACTAAATAAAATAAAATAGACAAATAAGATCAAATAAAGCTAACCACACACAACTGAAAACCTGCCGTGATCGTATAGTGGTTAGTACTCTGCGTTGTGGTCGCAGCAACCCCGGTTCGAATCCGGGTCACGGCAAACCTAGGTAGAAATGTATTTTTGCATTGCTGAAAAAAGTTGCCACTTTGAGCTTGAACGTCTCCATCTTTTTGGGAATTTCTGTCTAAAGGCATCTGTCCCACATCAAACGCCTGAAAGTATCAACATCTGTGTTGGACCAAGTGGAGACTTACCCATATAGATGCCAGATATGTTTTGTAACTACTAAATGCATGTTAGAAACTGATGCTGGTTTTATCTGAAACGCATCCGAAACTGATGGTTTCTCATCACTTTTTGCATTTATTTAACTGATAAACAGGCCAAGCCCCTGGCTCCTTTCCATAACTCATTTGGTACAGCACAGAACTGCAGGTCTCCCAGGACACTTAGCTAAAGCCTCATTACTTGCATTCCTACAGCTGATGACAAGAACCTCTGCCGTCGCTCCCTTCGATAGCTCAGTTGGTAGAGCGGAGGACTGTAGGTGCCCAACACCAGTTATCCTTAGGTCGCTGGTTCAATTCCGGCTCGAAGGATGGGTCGAGCTTATGTGTACAGAGACTCTGAAGGCCTACTCCTGTAAACCTTTAAAAGCTGTTGGAAGGGCCCTTTTTGGGGAAACTCTGCCACACTCCTTTTGCTTTCATGAAGGGCTAGTGGCGCAATGGATAACGCGTCTGAGTACGGATCAGAAGATTCTAGGTTCAACTCCTAGCTAGCTCGGCATGCAAGCTTCAGCTTCTGATGTTTCTCAGCTCTCCCACTGCTGCAGAACAGGAAACCTTTAAAACTTCTTCTCTCTACTCCCTGAGTATCCCAGCACACTTATGCCCCAAAGATGCCACACACCGTCTTATCTTGCAGCACCAAAAGGAAAGTTCCTCTTCCGCTTTGTCTTTCCTGTCAATGATTTTGCTCCAAACACAAAAAAACATACATCGAAGCCACATGCAGCAGAGCTAGATATACTATCCTTGGGATTTGAAGGTGTTTTCAATCACATAATTGGGGAAAAGATGCAAAATTCAAGATTCAAGAGGCTGTATTTATCCCGAAGGAAACTGCTGTGCAACAGTTATGGAACAAGGGGGAAAGTACAAAACAAAACAAAACAAAACAAAACAAAACAAAACAAAACAAAACAAAACAAAACAAAACAAAACAAAACAAAACAAAACAAAACAAAACAAAACAAAACAAAACAAAACAAAAAAAAACAATAAAATAAAGCTAACCACACACAACAGAAAGCAGCAACCTGCCGTGATCATATAGTGGTTAGTATTCTGCGTTGTGGTCGCAGCAACCCCTGTTAGAATTTGGGTCATGGCAAACCGAGGTAGAATTGCAGTTTATAGTAACAGTTATGGAACAAGGGGGAAAGTACTAAATAAAATAAAATAGAAAAATAAGATAAAATAAAGCTAACCGCGGAAAGCAGATACCTGCCGTGATCGTATAGTGGTTAGTACTCTGCGTTGTGGTCGCAGGAACCCTGGTTAGAATTTGGCTCATGGCAAACCTAGGTAGAAATGCAGTTTGTAGTTTAATCCCGAAGGAAACTGCTGTGCAACAGTTATGGAACAAGGAGGAAAGTACTAAATAAAATGAAATAGACAAATAAGATCAAATAAAGCTAACCGCAGAAAGCAGCAACCTGCCGTGATCATATAGTGGTTAGTATTCTGCGTTGTGGTCGCAGCAACCCCTGTTAGAATTCGGGTCATGGCAAACCGAGGTAGAATTGCAGTTTGTAGTAACAGTTATGGAACAAGGGGGAAAGTACTAAATAAAATAAAATAGACAAATAAGATAAAATAAAGCTAACCGCGGAAAGCAGCAACCTGCCGTGATCGTATAGTGGTTAGTACTCTGCGTTGTGGTCGCAGCAACCCCGTTTCGAATCCGGGTCACGGCAAACCTAGGTAGAAATGTATTTTTGCATTGCTGAAAAAAGTTGCCACTTTGAGCTTGAACGTCTCCATCTTTTTGGGAATTTCTGTCTAAAGGCCTCTGTCCCACATCAAACGTCTGAAAGTATCAACATCTGTGTTGGACCAAGTGGAGACTTACCCATATAGATGCCAGATATGTTTTGTAACGACTAAATGCATGTTAGAAACTGATGCTGGTTTTATCTGAAACGCATCCGAAACTGATGGTTTCTCATCACTTTTTGCATTTATTTAACTGATAAACAGGCCAAGCCCCTTGGTCCTTTCCATAACTCATTTGGTTCAGCACAGAACTGCAGGTGTCCCAGGACACTTAGCTAAAGCCTCATTACTTGCATTCCTACAGCTGATGACAAGAACCTTGGCCGTCGCTCCCTTCGATAGCTCAGTTGGTAGAGCGGAGGACTGTAGGTGCCCAACACCAGTTATCCTTAGGTCGCTGGTTCAATTCCGGCTCGAAGGATGGGTCGAGCTTATGTGTACAGAGACTCTGAAGGCCTACTCCTGTAAACCTTTAAAAGCTGTTGGAAGGGCCCTTTCTGGGGAAACTCTGCCACACTCCTTTTGCTTTCATGAAGGGCTAGTGGCGCAATGGATAACGCGTCTGAGTACGGATCAGAAGATTCTAGGTTCAACTCCTAGCTAGCTCGGCATGCAAGCTTCAGCTTCTGATGTTTCTCAGCTCTCCCACTGCTGCAGAACAGGAAACCTTTAAAACTTCTTCTCTCTACTCCCTGAGTATCCCAGCACACTTATGCCCCAAAGATGCCACACACTGTCTTATCTTGCAGCACCAAAAGGAAAGTTCCTCTTCCGCTTTGTCTTTCCTGTCAATGATTTTGCTCCAAACACAAAAAAACATACATCGAAGCCACATGCAGCAGAGCTAGATATACTATCCTTGGGATTTGAAGGTGTTTTCAATCACATAATTGGGGAAAAGATGCAAAATTCAAGATTCAAGAGGCTGTATTTATCCCGAAGGAAACTGCTGTGCAACAGTTATGGAACAAGGGGGAAAGTACAAAACAAAACAAAACAAAAGAAAACAAAAGAAAACAAAACAAAACAAAACAAAACAAAACAAAACAAAACAAAACAAAACAAAACAAAACAAAACAAAACAATAAAATAAAGCTAACCACACACAACAGAAAGCAGCAACCTGCCGTGATCATATAGTGGTTAGTATTCTGCGTTGTGGTCGCAGCAACCCCTGTTAGAATTCGGGTCATGGCAAACCGAGGTAGAATTGCAGTTTATAGTAACAGTTATGGAACAAGGGGGAAAGTACTAAATAAAATAAAATAGAAAAATAAGATAAAATAAAGCTAACCGCGGAAAGCAGATACCTGCCGTGATCGTATAGTGGTTAGTACTCTGCGTTGTGGTCGCAGGAACCCTGGTTAGAATTCGGGTCATGGCAAACCTAGGTAGAAATGCAGTTTGTAGTTTAATCCCGAAGGAAACTGCTGTGCAACAGTTATGGAACAAGGAGGAAAGTACTAAATAAAATGAAATAGACAAATAAGATCAAATAAAGCTAACCGCAGAAAGCAGCAACCTGCCGTGATCATATAGTGGTTAGTATTCTGCGTTGTGGTCGCAGCAACCCCTGTTAGAATTCGGGTCATGGCAAACCGAGGTAGAATTGCAGTTTGTAGTAACAGTTATGGAACAAGGGGGAAAGTACTAAATAAAATAAAATAGAAAAATAAGATAAAATAAAGCTAACCGCGGAAAGCAGCAACCTGCCGTGATCGTATAGTGGTTAGTACTCTGCGTTGTGGTCGCAGGAACCCCGGTTAGAATTCGGGTCATGGCAAACCTAGGTAGAAATGCAGATTGAAGTTTAATCCCGAAGGAAACTGCTGTGCAACAGTTATGGATCAAGGGGGAAAGTACTAAATAAAATAAAATAGACAAATAAGATAAAATAAAGCTAACCACACACAACTGAAAACCTGCCGTGATCGTATAGTGGTTAGTACTCTGCGTTGTGGTCGCAGCAACCCCGTTTCGAATCCGGGTCACGGCAAACCTAGGTAGAAATGCATTTTTGCATTGCTGAAAAAAGTTGCCACTTTGAGCTTGAACGTCTCCATCTTTTTGGGAATTTCTGTCAAAAGGCATCTGTCCCACATCAAACGCCTGAAAGTATCAACATCTGTGTTGGACCAAGTGGAGACTTACCCATATAGATGCCAGATATGTTTTGTAACGACTAAATGCATGTTAGAAACTGATGCTGGTTTTATCTGAAACGCATCCGAAACTGATGGTTTCTCATCACTTTTTGCATTTATTTAACTGATAAACAGGCCAAGCCCCTGGCTCCTTTCCATAACTCATTTGGTACAGCACAGAACTGCAGGTGTCCCAGGACACTTAGCTAAAGCCTCATTACTTGCATTCCTACAGCTGATGACAAGAACCTCTGCCGTCGCTCCCTTCGATAGCTCAGTTGGTAGAGCGGAGGACTGTAGGTGCCCAACACCAGTTATCCTTAGGTCGCTGGTTCAATTCCGGCTCGAAGGATGGGTCGAGCTTATGTGTACAGAGACTCTGAAGGCCTACTCCTGTAAACCTTTAAAAGCTGTTGAAGGGCCCTTTTTGGGGAAACTCTGCCACACTCCTTTTGCTTTCATGAAGGGCTAGTGGCGCAATGGATAACGCGTCTGAGTACAGATCAGAAGATTCTAGGTTCAACTCCTAGCTAGCTTGGCATGCAAGCTTCAGCTTCTGATGTTTCTCAGCTCTCCCACTGCTGCAGAACAGGAAACCTTTAAAACTTCTTCTCTCTACTCCCTGAGTATCCCAGCACACTTATGCCCCAAAGATGCCACACACCGTCTTATCTTGCAGCACCAAAAGGAAAGTTCCTCTTCCGCTTTGTCTTTCCTGTCAATGATTTTGCTCCAAACACAAAAAAACATACATCGAAGCCACATGCAGCAGAGCTAGATATACTATCCTTGGGATTTGAAGGTGTTTTCAATCACATAATTGGGGAAAAGATGCAAAATTCAAGATTCAAGAGGCTGTATTTATCCCGAAGGAAACTGCTGTGCAACAGTTATGGAACAAGGGGGAAAGTACAAAACAAAACAAAACAAAACAAAACAAAACAAAACAAAACAAAACAAAACAAAACAAAACAAAACAAAACAAAACAAAACAAAACAAAACAATAAAATAAAGCTAACCACACACAACAGAAAGCAGTAACCTGCCGTGATCATATAGTGGTTAGTATTCTGCGTTGTGGTCGCAGCAACCCTGGTTAGAATTCGGGTCATGGCAAACCGAGGTAGAATTGCAGTTTGTAGTAACAGTTATGGAACAAGGGGGAAAGTACTAAATAAAATAAAATAGAAAAATAAGATAAAATAAAGCTAACCGCGGAAAGCAGCAACCTGCCGTGATCGTATAGTGGTTAGTACTCTGCGTTGTGGTCGCAGGAACCCCGGTTAGAATTCGGGTCATGGCAAACCTTGGTAGAAATGCAGATTGAAGTTTAATCCCGAAGGAAACTGCTGTGCAACAGTTATGGATCAAGGGGGAAAGTACTAAATAAAATGAAATAGACAAATAAGATAAAATAAAGCTAACCACACGCAACTGAAAACCTGCCGTGATCGTATAGTGGTTAGTACTCTGCGTTGTGGTCGCAGCAACCCCGTTTCGAATCCGGGTCACGGCAAACCTAGGTAGAAATGTATTTTTGCATTGCTGAAAAAAGTTGCCACTTTGAGCTTGAACGTCTCCATCTTTTTGGGAATTTCTGTCTAAAGGCATCTGTCCCACATCAAACGCCTGAAAGTATCAACATCTGTGTTGGACCAAGTGGAGACTTACCCATATAGATGCCAGATATGTTTTGTAACGACTAAATGCATGTTAGAAACTGATGCTGGTTTTATCTGAAACGCATCCGAAACTGATGGTTTCTCATCACTTTTTGCATTTATTTAACTGATAAACAGGCCAAGCCCCTGGCTCCTTTCCATAACTCATTTGGTACAGCACAGAACTGCAGGTGTCCCAGGACACTTAGCTAAAGCCTCATTACTTGCATTCCTACAGCTGATGACAAGAACCTCTGCCGTCGCTCCCTTCGATAGCTCAGTTGGTAGAGCGGAGGACTGTAGGTGCCCAACACCAGTTATCCTTAGGTCGCTGGTTCAATTCCGGCTCGAAGGATGGGTCGAGCTTATGTGTACAGAGACTCTGAAGGCCTACTCCTGTAAACCTTTAAAAGCTGTTGGAAGGGCCCTTTCTGGGGAAACTCTGCCACACTCCTTTTGCTTTCATGAAGGGCTAGTGGCGCAATGGATAACGCGTCTGAGTACGGATCAGAAGATTCTAGGTTCAACTCCTAGCTAGCTCGGCATGCAAGCTTCAGCTTCTGATGTTTCTCAGCTCTCCCACTGCTGCAGAACAGGAAACCTTTAAAACTTCTTCTCTCTACTCCCTGAGTATCCCAGCACACTTATGCCCCAAAGATGCCACACACTGTCTTATCTTGCAGCACCAAAAGGAAAGTTCCTCTTCCGCTTTGTCTTTCCTGTCAATGATTTTGCTCCAAACACAAAAAAACATACATCGAAGCCACATGCAGCAGAGCTAGATATACTATCCTTGGGATTTGAAGGTGTTTTCAATCACATAATTGGGGAAAAGATGCAAAATTCAAGATTCAAGAGGCTGTATTTATCCCAAAGGAAACTGCTGTGCAACAGTTATGGAACAAGGGGGAAAGTACAAAACAAAACAAAACAAAACAAAACAAAAGAAAACAAAACAAAACAAAACAAAACAAAACAAAACAAAACAAAACAAAACAAAACAAAACAAAACAATAAAATAAAGCTAACCACACACAACAGAAAGCAGCAACCTGCCGTGATCATATAGTGGTTAGTATTCTGCGTTGTGGTCGCAGCAACCCTTGTTAGAATTCGGGTCATGGCAAACCGAGGTAGAATTGCAGTTTATAGTAACAGTTATGGAACAAGGGGGAAAGTACTAAATAAAATAAAATAGAAAAATAAGATAAAATAAAGCTAACCGCGGAAAGCAGATACCTGCCGTGATCGTATAGTGGTTAGTACTCTGCGTTGTGGTCGCAGGAACCCTGGTTAGAATTTGGGTCATGGCAAACCTAGGTAGAAATGCAGTTTGTAGTTTAATCCCGAAGGAAACTGCTGTGCAACAGTTATGGAACAAGGAGGAAAGTACTAAATAAAATGAAATAGACAAATAAGATCAAATAAAGCTAACCGCAGAAAGCAGCAACCTGCCGTGATCATATAGTGGTTAGTATTCTGCGTTGTGGTCGCAGCAACCCCTGTTAGAATTCGGGTCATGGCAAACCGAGGTAGAATTGCAGTTTGTAGTAACAGTTATGGAACAAGGGGGAAAGTACTAAATAAAATAAAATAGAAAAATAAGATAAAATAAAGCTAACCGCGGAAAGCAGCAACCTGCCGTGATCGTATAGTGGTTAGTACTCTGCGTTGTGGTCGCAGGAACCCCGGTTAGAATTCGGGTCATGGCAAACCTAGGTAGAAATGCAGATTGAAGTTTAATCCCGAAGGAAACTGCTGTGCAACAGTTATGGATCAAGGGGGAAAGTACTAAATAAAATAAAATAGACAAATAAGATAAAATAAAGCTAACCACACACAACTGAAAACCTGCCGTGATCGTATAGTGGTTAGTACTCTGCGTTGTGGTCGCAGCAACCCCGTTTCGAATCCGGGTCACGGCAAACCTAGGTAGAAATGCATTTTTGCATTGCTGAAAAAAGTTGCCACTTTGAGCTTGAACGTCTCCATCTTTTTGGGAATTTCTGTCTAAAGGCATCTGTCCCACATCAAACGCCTGAAAGTATCAACATCTGTGTTGGACCAAGTGGAGACTTACCCATATAGATGCCAGATATGTTTTGTAACGACTAAATGCATGTTAGAAACTGATGCTGGTTTTATCTGAAACGCATCCGAAACTGATGGTTTCTCATCACTTTTTGCATTTATTTAACTGATAAACAGGCCAAGCCCCTGGCTCCTTTCCATAACTCATTTGGTACAGCACAGAACTGCAGGTGTCCCAGGACACTTAGCTAAAGCCTCATTACTTGCATTCCTACAGCTGATGACAAGAACCTCTGCCGTCGCTCCCTTCGATAGCTCAGTTGGTAGAGCGGAGGACTGTAGGTGCCCAACACCAGTTATCCTTAGGTCGCTGGTTCAATTCCGGCTCGAAGGATGGGTCGAGCTTATGTGTACAGAGACTCTGAAGGCCTACTCCTGTAAACCTTTAAAAGCTGTTGGAAGGGCCCTTTTTGGGGAAACTCTGCCACACTCCTTTTGCTTTCATGAAGGGCTAGTGGCGCAATGGATAACGCATCTGAGTACAGATCAGAAGATTCTAGGTTCAACTCCTAGCTAGCTTGGCATGCAAGCTTCAGCTTCTGATGTTTCTCAGCTCTCCCACTGCTGCAGAACAGGAAACCTTTAAAACTTCTTCTCTCTACTCCCTTAGTATCCCAGCACACTTATGCCCCAAAGATGCCACACACCGTCTTATCTTGCAGCACCAAAAGGAAAGTTCCTCTTCCGCTTTGTCTTTCCTGTCAATGATTTTGCTCCAAACACAAAAAAACATACATCGAAGCCACATGCAGCAGAGCTAGATATACTATCCTTGGGATTTGAAGGTGTTTTCAATCACATAATTGGGGAAAAGATGCAAAATTCAAGATTCAAGAGGCTGTATTTATCCCGAAGGAAACTGCTGTGCAACAGTTATGGAACAAGGGGGAAAGTACAAAACAAAACAAAACAAAACAAAACAAAACAAAACAAAACAAAACAAAACAAAACAAAACAAAACAAAACAAAACAAAACAAAACAAAACAAAACAAAACAAAACAAAACAATAAAATAAAGCTAACCACACACAACAGAAAGCAGTAACCTGCCGTGATCATATAGTGGTTAGTATTCTGCGTTGTGGTCGCAGCAACCCTGGTTAGAATTCGGGTCATGGCAAACCGAGGTAGAATTGCAGTTTGTAGTAACAGTTATGGAACAAGGGGGAAAGTACTAAATAAAATAAAATAGAAAAATAAGATAAAATAAAGCTAACCGCGGAAAGCAGCAACCTGCCGTGATCGTATAGTGGTTAGTACTCTGCTTTGTGGTCGCAGGAACCCCGGTTAGAATTCGGGTCATGGCAAACCTAGGTAGAAATGCAGATTGAAGTTTAATCCCGAAGGAAACTGCTGTGCAACAGTTATGGATCAAGGGGGAAAGTACTAAATAAAATGAAATAGACAAATAAGATAAAATAAAGCTAACCACACGCAACTGAAAACCTGCCGTGATCGTATAGTGGTTAGTACTCTGCGTTGTGGTCGCAGCAACCCCGTTTCGAATCCGGGTCACGGCAAACCTAGGTAGAAATGTATTTTTGCATTGCTGAAAAAAGTTGCCACTTTGAGCTTGAACGTCTCCATCTTTTTGGGAATTTCTGTCTAAAGGCATCTGTCCCACATCAAACGCCTGAAAGTATCAACATCTGTGTTGGACCAAGTGGAGACTTACCCATATAGATGCCAGATATGTTTTGTAACGACTAAATGCATGTTAGAAACTGATGCTGGTTTTATCTGAAACGCATCCGAAACTGATGGTTTCTCATCACTTTTTGCATTTATTTAACTGATGAACAGGCCAAGCCCCTGGCTCCTTTCCATAACTCATTTGGTACAGCACAGAACTGCAGGTGTCCCAGGACACTTAGCTAAAGCCTCATTACTTGCATTCCTACAGCTGATGACAAGAACCTCTGCCGTCGCTCCCTTCGATAGCTCAGTTGGTAGAGCGGAGGACTGTAGGTGCCCAACACCAGTTATCCTTAGGTCGCTGGTTCAATTCCGGCTCGAAGGATGGGTCGAGCTTATGTGTACAGAGACTCTGAAGGCCTACTCCTGTAAACCTTTAAAAGCTGTTGGAAGGGCCCTTTTTGGGGAAACTCTGCCACACTCCTTTTGCTTTCATGAAGGGCTAGTGGCGCAATGGATAACGCGTCTGAGTACAGATCAGAAGATTCTAGGTTCAACTCCTAGCTAGCTTGGCATGCAAGCTTCAGCTTCTGATGTTTCTCAGCTCTCCCACTGCTGCAGAACAGGAAACCTTTAAAACTTCTTCTCTCTACTCCCTGAGTATCCCAGCACACTTATGCCCCAAAGATGCCACACACCGTCTTATCTTGCAGCACCAAAAGGAAAGTTCCTCTTCCGCTTTGTCTTTCCTGTCAATGATTTTGCTCCAAACACAAAAAAACATACATCGAAGCCACATGCAGCAGAGCTAGATATACTATCCTTGGGATTTGAAGGTGTTTTCAATCACATAATTGGGGAAAAGATGCAAAATTCAAGATTCAAGAGGCTGTATTTATCCCGAAGGAAACTGCTGTGCAATAGTTATGGAACAAGGGGGAAAGTACAAAACAAAACAAAACAAAACAAAACAAAACAAAACAAAACAAAACAAAACAAAACAAAACAAAACAAAACAAAACAAAACAAAACAAAACAAAACAAAACAATAAAATAAAGCTAACCACACACAACAGAAAGCAGTAACCTGCCGTGATCATATAGTGGTTAGTATTCTGCGTTGTGGTCGCAGCAACCCTGGTTAGAATTCGGGTCATGGCAAACCGAGGTAGAATTGCAGTTTGTAGTAACAGTTATGGAACAAGGGGGAAAGTACTAAATAAAATAAAATAGAAAAATAAGATAAAATAAAGCTAACCGCGGAAAGCAGCAACCTGCCGTGATCGTATAGTGGTTAGTACTCTGCGTTGTGGTCGCAGGAACCCCGGTTAGAATTCGGGTCATGGCAAACCTAGGTAGAAATGCAGATTGAAGTTTAATCCCGAAGGAAACTGCTGTGCAACAGTTATGGATCAAGGGGGAAAGTACTAAATAAAATGAAATAGACAAATAAGATAAAATAAAGCTAACCACACGCAACTGAAAACCTGCCGTGATCGTATAGTGGTTAGTACTCTGCGTTGTGGTCGCAGCAACCCCGTTTCGAATCCGGGTCACGGCAAACCTAGGTAGAAATGTATTTTTGCATTGCTGAAAAAAGTTGCCACTTTGAGCTTGAACGTCTCCATCTTTTTGGGAATTTCTGTCTAAAGGCATCTGTCCCACATCAAACGCCTGAAAGTATCAACATCTGTGTTGGACCAAGTGGAGACTTACCCATATAGATGCCAGATATGTTTTGTAACGACTAAATGCATGTTAGAAACTGATGCTGGTTTTATCTGAAACGCATCCGAAACTGATGGTTTCTCATCACTTTTTGCATTTATTTAACTGATAAACAGGCCAAGCCCCTGGCTCCTTTCCATAACTCATTTGGTACAGCACAGAACTGCAGGTGTCCCAGGACACTTAGCTAAAGCCTCATTACTTGCATTCCTACAGCTGATGACAAGAACCTCTGCCGTCGCTCCCTTCGATAGCTCAGTTGGTAGAGCGGAGGACTGTAGGTGCCCAACACCAGTTATCCTTAGGTCGCTGGTTCAATTCCGGCTCGAAGGATGGGTCGAGCTTATGTGTACAGAGACTCTGAAGGCCTACTCCTGTAAACCTTTAAAAGCTGTTGGAAGGGCCCTTTTTGGGGAAACTCTGCCACACTCCTTTTGCTTTCATGAAGGGCTAGTGGCGCAATGGATAACGCGTCTGAGTACGGATCAGAAGATTCTAGGTTCAACTCCTAGCTAGCTCGGCATGCAAGCTTCAGCTTCTCATGTTTCTCAGCTCTCCCACTGCTGCAGAACAGGAAACCTTTAAAACTTCTTCTCTCTACTCCCTGAGTATCCCAGCACACTTATGCCCCAAAGATGCCACACACCGTCTTATCTTGCAGCACCAAAAGGAAAGTTCCTCTTCCGCTTTGTCTTTCCTGTCAATGATTTTGCTCCAAACACAAAAAAACATACATCGAAGCCACATGCAGCAGAGCTAGATATACTATCCTTGGGATTTGAAGGTGTTTTCAATCACATAATTGGGGAAAAGATGCAAAATTCAAGATTCAAGAGGCTGTATTTATCCCGAAGGAAACTGCTGTGCAACAGTTATGGAACAAGGGGGAAAGTACAAAACAAAACAAAACAAAACAAAACAAAACAAAACAAAACAAAACAAAACAAAACAAAACAAAACAAAACAAAACAATAAAATAAAGCTAACCACACACAACAGAAAGCAGCAACCTGCCGTGATCATATAGTGGTTAGTATTCTGCGTTGTGGTCGCAGCAACCCCTGTTAGAATTCGGGTCATGGCAAACCGAGGTAGAATTGCAGTTTATAGTAACAGTTATGGAACAAGGGGGAAAGTACTAAATAAAATAAAATAGAAAAATAAGATAAAATAAAGCTAACCGCGGAAAGCAGATACCTGCCGTGATCGTATAGTGGTTAGTACTCTGCGTTGTGGTCGCAGGAACCCTGGTTAGAATTTGGGTCATGGCAAACCTAGGTAGAAATGCAGTTTGTAGTTTAATCCCGAAGGAAACTGCTGTGCAACAGTTATGGAACAAGGAGGAAAGTACTAAATAAAATGAAATAGACAAATAAGATCAAATAAAGCTAACCGCAGAAAGCAGCAACCTGCCGTGATCGTATAGTGGTTAGTACTCTGCGTTGTGGTCGCAGGAACCCCGGTTAGAATTCGGGTCATGGCAAACCTAGGTAGAAATGCAGTTTGAAGTTTAATCCCGAAGGAAACTGCTGTGCAACAGTTATGGAACAAGGAGGAAAGTACTAAATAAAATGAAATAGACAAATAAGATCAAATAAAGCTAACCGCAGAAAGCAGCAACCTGCCGTGATCATATAGTGGTTAGTATTCTGCGTTGTGGTCGCAGCAACCCCTGTTAGAATTCGGGTCATGGCAAACCGAGGTAGAATTGCAGTTTGTAGTAACAGTTATGGAACAAGGGGGAAAGTACTAAATAAAATAAAATAGAAAAATAAGATAAAATAAAGCTAACCGCGGAAAGCAGCAACCTGCCGTGATCGTATAGTGGTTAGTACTCTGCGTTGTGGTCGCAGGAACCCCGGTTAGAATTCGGGTCATGGCAAACCTAGGTAGAAATGCAGATTGAAGTTTAATCCCGAAGGAAACTGCTGTGCAACAGTTATGGATCAAGGGGGAAAGTACTAAATAAAATAAAATAGACAAATAAGATAAAATAAAGCTAACCACACACAACTGAAAACCTGCCGTGATCGTATAGTGGTTAGTACTCTGCGTTGTGGTCGCAGCAACCCCGGTTCGAATCCGGGTCACGGCAAACCTAGGTAGAAATGTATTTTTGCATTGCTGAAAAAAGTTGCCACTTTGAGCTTGAACGTCTCCATCTTTTTGGGAATTTCTGTCTAAAGGCATCTGTCCCACATCAAACGCCTGAAAGTATCAACATCTGTGTTGGACCAAGTGGAGACTTACCCATATAGATGCCAGATATGTTTTGTAACGACTAAATGCATGTTAGAAACTGATGCTGGTTTTATCTGAAACGCATCCGAAACTGATGGTTTCTCATCACTTTTTGCATTTATTTAACTGATAAACAGGCCAAGCCCCTGGCTCCTTTCCATAACTCATTTGGTACAGCACAGAACTGCAGGTGTCCCAGGACACTTAGCTAAAGCCTCATTACTTGCATTCCTAAAGCTGATGACAAGAACCTCTGCCGTCGCTCCCTTCGATAGCTCAGTTGGTAGAGCGGAGGACTGTAGGTGCCCAACACCAGTTATCCTTAGGTCGCTGGTTCAATTCCGGCTCGAAGGATGGGTCGAGCTTATGTGTACAGAGACTCTGAAGGTCTACTCCTGTAAACCTTTAAAAGCTGTGGGAAGGGCCCTTTTTGGGGAAACTCTGCCACACTCCTTTTGCTTTCATGAAGGGCTAGTGGCGCAATGGATAACGCGTCTGAGTACGGATCAGAAGATTCTAGGTTCAACTCCTAGCTAGCTCGGCATGCAAGCTTCAGCTTCTGATGTTTCTCAGCTCTCCCACTGCTGCAGAACAGGAAACCTTTAAAACTTCTTCTCTCTACTCCCTGAGTATCCCAGCACACTTATGCCCCAAAGATGCCACACACCGTCTTATCTTGCAGCACCAAAAGGAAAGTTCCTCTTCCGCTTTGTCTTTCCTGTCAATGATTTTGCTCCAAACACAAAAAAACATACATCGAAGCCACATGCAGCAGAGCTAGATATACTATCCTTGGGATTTGAAGGTGTTTTCAATCACATAATTGGGGAAAAGATGCAAAATTCAAGATTCAAGAGGCTGTATTTATCCCGAAGGAAACTGCTGTGCAACAGTTATGGAACAAGGGGGAAAGTACAAAACAAAACAAAACAAAACAAAACAAAACAAAACAAAACAAAACAAAACAAAACAAAACAAAACAAAACAAAACAAAACAATAAAATAAAATAAAGCTAACCACACACAACAGAAAGCAGCAACCTGCCGTGATCATATAGTGGTTAGTATTCTGCGTTGTGGTCGCAGCAACCCCTGTTAGAATTCGGGTCATGGCAAACCGAGGTAGAATTGCAGTTTATAGTAACAGTTATGGAACAAGGGGGAAAGTACTAAATAAAATAAAATAGAAAAATAAGATAAAATAAAGCTAACCGCGGAAAGCAGATACCTGCCGTGATCGTATAGTGGTTAGTACTCTGCGTTGTGGTCGCAGGAACCCTGGTTAGAATTTGGGTCATGGCAAACCTAGGTAGAAATGCAGTTTGTAGTTTAATCCCGAAGGAAACTGCTGTGCAACAGTTATGGAACAAGGAGGAAAGTACTAAATAAAATGAAATAGACAAATAAGATCAAATAAAGCTAACCGCAGAAAGCAGCAACCTGCCGTGATCGTATAGTGGTTAGTACTCTGCGTTGTGGTCGCAGGAACCCCGGTTAGAATTCGGGTCATGGCAAACCTAGGTAGAAATGCAGTTTGAAGTTTAATCCCGAAGGAAACTGCTGTGCAACAGTTATGGAACAAGGAGGAAAGTACTAAATAAAATGAAATAGACAAATAAGATCAAATAAAGCTAACCGCAGAAAGCAGCAACCTGCCGTGATCATATAGTGGTTAGTATTCTGCGTTGTGGTCGCAGCAACCCCTGTTAGAATTCGGGTCATGGCAAACCGAGGTAGAATTGCAGTTTGTAGTAACAGTTATGGAACAAGGGGGAAAGTACTAAATAAAATAAAATAGAAAAATAAGATAAAATAAAGCTAACCGCGGAAAGCAGCAACCTGCCGTGATCGTATAGTGGTTAGTACTCTGCGTTGTGGTCGCAGGAACCCCGGTTAGAATTCGGGTCATGGCAAACCTAGGTAGAAATGCAGATTGAAGTTTAATCCCGAAGGAAACTGCTGTGCAACAGTTATGGATCAAGGGGGAAAGTACTAAATAAAATAAAATAGACAAATAAGATAAAATAAAGCTAACCACACACAACTGAAAACCTGCCGTGATCGTATAGTGGTTAGTACTCTGCGTTGTGGTCGCAGCAACCCCGGTTCGAATCCGGGTCACGGCAAACCTAGGTAGAAATGTATTTTTGCATTGCTGAAAAAAGTTGCCACTTTGAGCTTGAACGTCTCCATCTTTTTGGGAATTTCTGTCTAAAGGCATCTGTCCCACATCAAACGCCTGAAAGTATCAACATCTGTGTTGGACCAAGTGGAGACTTACCCATATAGATGCCAGATATGTTTTGTAACGACTAAATGCATGTTAGAAACTGATGCTGGTTTTATCTGAAACGCATCCGAAACTGATGGTTTCTCATCACTTTTTGCATTTATTTAACTGATAAACAGGCCAAGCCCCTGGCTCCTTTCCATAACTCATTTGGTACAGCACAGAACTGCAGGTGTCCCAGGACACTTAGCTAAAGCCTCATTACTTGCATTCCTACAGCTGATGACAAGAACCTCTGCCGTCGCTCCCTTCGATAGCTCAGTTGGTAGAGCGGAGGACTGTAGGTGCCCAACACCAGTTATCCTTAGGTCGCTGGTTCAATTCCGGCTCGAAGGATGGGTCGAGCTTATGTGTACAGAGACTCTGAAGGCCTACTCCTGTAAACCTTTAAAAGCTGTTGGAAGGGCCCTTTTTGGGGAAACTCTGCCACACTCCTTTTGCTTTCATGAAGGGCTAGTGGCGCAATGGATAACGCGTCTGAGTACGGATCAGAAGATTCTAGGTTCAACTCCTAGCTAGCTCGGCATGCAAGCTTCAGCTTCTGATGTTTCTCAGCTCTCCCACTGCTGCAGAACAGGAAACCTTTAAAACTTCTTCTCTCTACTCCCTGAGTATCCCAGCACACTTATGCCCCAAAGATGCCACACACCGTCTTATCTTGCAGCACCAAAAGGAAAGTTCCTCTTTCCTGTCAATGATTTTGCTCCAAACACAAAAAAACATACATCGAAGCCACATGCAGCAGAGCTAGATATACTATCCTTGGGATTTGAAGGTGTTTTCAATCACATAATTGGGGAAAAGATGCAAAATTCAAGATTCAAGAGGCTGTATTTATCCCGAAGGAAACTGCTGTGCGACAGTTATGGAACAAGGGGGAAAGTACAAAACAAAACAAAACAAAACAAAACAAAACAGTAAAATAAAGCTAACCACACACAACAGAAAGCAGCAACCTGCCGTGATCATATAGTGGTTAGTATTCTGCGTTGTGGTCGCAGCAACCCTGGTTAGAATTCGGGTCATGGCAAACCGAGGTAGAATTGCAGTTTGTAGTAACAGTTATGGAACAAGGGGGAAAGTACTAAATAAAATAAAATAGAAAAATAAGATAAAATAAAGCTAACCGCGGAAAGCAGCAACCTGCCGTGATCGTATAGTGGTTAGTACTCTGCGTTGTGGTCGCAGGAACCCCGGTTAGAATTCGGGTCATGGCAAACCTAGGTAGAAATGCAGATTGAAGTTTAATCCCGAAGGAAACTGCTGTGCAACAGTTATGGATCAAGGGGGAAAGTACTAAATAAAATAAAATAGACAAATAAGATAAAATAAAGCTAACCACACACAACTGAAAACCTGCCGTGATCGTATAGTGGTTAGTACTCTGCGTTGTGGTCGCAGCAACCCCGGTTCGAATCCGAGTCACGGCAAACCTAGGTAGAAATGTATTTTTGCATTGCTGAAAAAAGTTGCCACTTTGAGCTTGAACGTCTCCATCTTTTTGGGAATTTCTGTCTAAAGGCATCTGTCCCACATCAAACGCCTGAAAGTATCAACATCTGTGTTGGACCAAGTGGAGACTTACCCATATAGATGCCAGATATGTTTTGTAACGACTAAATGCATGTTAGAAACTGATGCTGGTTTTATCTGAAACGCATCCGAAACTGATGGTTTCTCATCACTTTTTGCATTTATTTAACTGATAAACAGGCCAAGCCCCTGGCTCCTTTCCATAACTCATTTGGTACAGCACAGAACTGCAGGTGTCCCAGGACACTTAGCTAAAGCCTCATTACTTGCATTCCTACAGCTGATGACAAGAACCTCTGCCGACGCTCCCTTCGATAGCTCAGTTGGTAGAGCGGAGGACTGTAGGTGCCCAACACCAGTTATCCTTAGGTCGCTGGTTCAATTCCGGCTCGAAGGATGGGTCGAGCTTATGTGTACAGAGACTCTGAAGGCCTACTCCTGTAAACCTTTAAAAGCTGTTGGAAGGGCCCTTTTTGGGGAAACTCTGCCACACTCCTTTTGCTTTCATGAAGGGCTAGTGGCGCAATGGATAACGCGTCTGAGTACGGATCAGAAGATTCTAGGTTCAACTCCTAGCTAGCTCGGCATGCAAGCTTCAGCTTCTGATGTTTCTCAGCTCTCCCACTGCTGCAGAACAGGAAACCTTTAAAACTTCTTCTCTCTACTCCCTGAGTATCCCAGCACACTTATGCCCCAAAGATGCCACACACCGTCTTATCTTGCAGCACCAAAAGGAAAGTTCCTCTTCCGCTTTGTCTTTCCTGTCAATGATTTTGCTCCAAACACAAAAAAACATACATCGAAGCCACATGCAGCAGAGCTAGATATACTATCCTTGGGATTTGAAGGTGTTTTCAATCACATAATTGGGGAAAAGATGCAAAATTCAAGATTCAAGAGGCTGTATTTATCCCGAAGGAAACTGCTGTGCAACAGTTATGGAACAAGGGGGAAAGTACAAAACAAAACAAAACAAAACAAAACAAAACAAAACAAAACAAAACAAAACAAAACAAAACAAAACAAAACAAAACAAAACAAAACAAAACAAAACAAAACAAAACAAAACAAAACAAAACAAAACAATAAAATAAAGCTAACCACACACAACAGAAAGCAGCAACCTGCCGTGATCATATAGTGGTTAGTATTCTGCGTTGTGGTCGCAGCAACCCCTGTTAGAATTCGGGTCATGGCAAACCGAGGTAGAATTGCAGTTTATAGTAACAGTTATGGAACAAGGGGGAAAGTACTAAATAAAATAAAATAGAAAAATAAGATAAAATAAAGCTAACCGCGGAAAGCAGATACCTGCCGTGATCGTATAGTGGTTAGTACTCTGCGTTGTGGTCGCAGGAACCCTGGTTAGAATTTGGGTCATGGCAAACCTAGGTAGAAATGCAGTTTGTAGTTTAATCCCGAAGGAAACTGCTGTGCAACAGTTATGGAACAAGGAGGAAAGTACTAAATAAAATGAAATAGACAAATAAGATCAAATAAAGCTAACCGCAGAAAGCAGCAACCTGCCGTGATCGTATAGTGGTTAGTACTCTGCGTTGTGGTCGCAGGAACCCCGGTTAGAATTCGGGTCATGGCAAACCTAGGTAGAAATGCAGATTGAAGTTTAATCCCGAAGGAAACTGCTGTGCAACAGTTATGGATCAAGGGGGAAAGTACTAAATAAAATAAAATAGACAAATAAGATAAAATAAAGCTAACCACACACAACTGAAAACCTGCCGTGATCGTATAGTGGTTAGTACTCTGCGTTGTGGTCGCAGCAACCCCGGTTCGAATCCGGGTCACGGCAAACCTAGGTAGAAATGTATTTTTGCATTGCTGAAAAAAGTTGCCACTTTGAGCTTGAACGTCTTCATCTTTTTGGGAATTTCTGTCTAAAGGCATCTGTCCCACATCAAACGCCTGAAAGTATCAACATCTGTGTTGGACCAAGTGGAGACTTACCCATATAGATGCCAGATATGTTTTGTAACGACTAAATGCATGTTAGAAACTGATGCTGGTTTTATCTGAAACGCATCCGAAACTGATGGTTTCTCATCACTTTTTGCATTTATTTAACTGATAAACAGGCCAAGCCCCTGGCTCCTTTCCATAACTCATTTGGTACAGCACAGAACTGCAGGTGTCCCAGGACACTTAGCTAAAGCCTCATTACTTGCATTCCTACAGCTGATGACAAGAACCTCTGCCGTCGCTCCCTTCGATAGCTCAGTTGGTAGAGCGGAGGACTGTAGGTGCCCAACACCAGTTATCCTTAGGTTGCTGGTTCAATTCCGGCTCGAAGGATGGGTCGAGCTTATGTGTACAGAGACTCTGAAGGCCTACTCGTGTAAACCTTTAAAAGCTGTTGGAAGGGCCCTTTTTGGGGAAACTCTGCCACACTCCTTTTGCTTTCATGAAGGGCTAGTGGCGCAATGGATAACGCGTCTGAGTACGGATCAGAAGATTCTAGGTTCAACTCCTAGCTAGCTCGGCATGCAAGCTTCAGCTTCTGATGTTTCTCAGCTCTCCCACTGCTGCAGAACAGGAAACCTTTAAAACTTCTTCTCTCTACTCCCTGAGTATCCCAGCACACTTATGCCCCAAAGATGCCACACACCGTCTTATCTTGCAGCACCAAAAGGAAAGTTCCTCTTCCGCTTTGTCTTTCCTGTCAATGATTTTGCTCCAAACACAAAAAAACATACATCGAAGCCACATGCAGCAGAGCTAGATATACTATCCTTGGGATTTGAAGGTGTTTTCAATCACATAATTGGGGAAAAGATGCAAAATTCAAGATTCAAGAGGCTGTATTTATCCCGAAGGAAACTGCTGTGCAACAGTTATGGAACAAGGGGGAAAGTACAAAACAAAACAAAACAAAACAAAACAAAACAAAACAAAACAAAACAAAACAAAACAAAACAAAACAAAACAAAACAAAACAAAACAAAACAAAACAAAACAAAACAAAACAAAACAATAAAATAAAGCTAACCACACACAACAGAAAGCAGCAACCTGCCGTGATCATATAGTGGTTAGTATTCTGCGTTGTGGTCGCAGCAACCCCTGTTAGAATTCGGGTCATGGCAAACCGAGGTAGAATTGCAGTTTATAGTAACAGTTATGGAACAAGGGGGAAAGTACTAAATAAAATAAAATAGAAAAATAAGATAAAATAAAGCTAACCGCGGAAAGCAGATACCTGCCGTGATCGTATAGTGGTTAGTACTCTGCGTTGTGGTCGCAGGAACCCTGGTTAGAATTTGGGTCATGGCAAACCTAGGTAGAAATGCAGTTTGTAGTTTAATCCCGAAGGAAACTGCTGTGCAACAGTTATGGAACAAGGAGGAAAGTACTAAATAAAATGAAATAGACAAATAAGATCAAATAAAGCTAACCGCAGAAAGCAGCAACCTGCCGTGATCGTATAGTGGTTAGTACTCTGCGTTGTGGTCGCAGGAACCCCGGTTAGAATTCGGGTCATGGCAAACCTAGGTAGAAATGCAGATTGAAGTTTAATCCCGAAGGAAACTGCTGTGCAACAGTTATGGATCAAGGGGGAAAGTACTAAATAAAATAAAATAGACAAATAAGATAAAATAAAGCTAACCACACACAACTGAAAACCTGCCGTGATCGTATAGTGGTTAGTACTCTGCGTTGTGGTCGCAGCAACCCCGGTTCGAATCCGGGTCACGGCAAACCTAGGTAGAAATGTATTTTTGCATTGCTGAAAAAAGTTGCCACTTTGAGCTTGAACGTCTTCATCTTTTTGGGAATTTCTGTCTAAAGGCATCTGTCCCACATCAAACGCCTGAAAGTATCAACATCTGTGTTGGACCAAGTGGAGACTTACCCATATAGATGCCAGATATGTTTTGTAACGACTAAATGCATGTTAGAAACTGATGCTGGTTTTATCTGAAACGCATCCGAAACTGATGGTTTCTCATCACTTTTTGCATTTATTTAACTGATAAACAGGCCAAGCCCCTGGCTCCTTTCCATAACTCATTTGGTACAGCACAGAACTGCAGGTGTCCCAGGACACTTAGCTAAAGCCTCATTACTTGCATTCCTACAGCTGATGACAAGAACCTCTGCCGACGCTCCCTTCGATAGCTCAGTTGGTAGAGCGGAGGACTGTAGGTGCCCAACACCAGTTATCCTTAGGTCGCTGGTTCAATTCCGGCTCGAAGGATGGGTCGAGCTTATGTGTACAGAGACTCTGAAGGCCTACTCCTGTAAACCTTTAAAAGCTGTTGGAAGGGCCCTTTTTGGGGAAACTCTGCCACACTCCTTTTGCTTTCATGAAGGGCTAGTGGCGCAATGGATAACGCGTCTGAGTACGGATCAGAAGATTCTAGGTTCAACTCCTAGCTAGCTCGGCATGCAAGCTTCAGCTTCTGATGTTTCTCAGCTCTCCCACTGCTGCAGAACAGGAAACCTTTAAAACTTCTTCTCTCTACTCCCTGAGTATCCCAGCACACTTATGCCCCAAAGATGCCACACACCGTCTTATCTTGCAGCACCAAAAGGAAAGTTCCTCTTCCGCTTTGTCTTTCCTGTCAATGATTTTGCTCCAAACACAAAAAAACATACATCGAAGCCACATGCAGCAGAGCTAGATATACTATCCTTGGGATTTGAAGGTGTTTTCAATCACATAATTGGGGAAAAGATGCAAAATTCAAGATTCAAGAGGCTGTATTTATCCCGAAGGAAACTGCTGTGCAACAGTTATGGAACAAGGGGGAAAGTACAAAACAAAACAAAACAAAACAAAACAAAACAAAACAAAACAAAACAAAACAATAAAATAAAGCTAACCACACACAACAGAAAGCAGCAACCTGCCGTGATCATATAGTGGTTAGTATTCTGCGTTGTGGTCGCAGCAACCCCTGTTTGAATTCGGGTCATGGCAAACCGAGGTAGAATTGCAGTTTATAGTAACAGTTATGGAACAAGGGGGAAAGTACTAAATAAAATAAAATAGAAAAATAAGATAAAATAAAGCTAACCGCGGAAAGCAGATACCTGCCGTGATCGTATAGTGGTTAGTACTCTGCGTTGTGGTCGCAGGAACCCTGGTTAGAATTTGGGTCATGGCAAACCTAGGTAGAAATGCAGTTTGTAGTTTAATCCCGAAGGAAACTGCTGTGCAACAGTTATGGAACAAGGAGGAAAGTACTAAATAAAATGAAATAGACAAATAAGATCAAATAAAGCTAACCGCAGAAAGCAGCAACCTGCCGTGATCGTATAGTGGTTAGTACTCTGCGTTGTGGTCGCAGGAACCCCGGTTAGAATTCGGGTCATGGCAAACCTAGGTAGAAATGCAGATTGAAGTTTAATCCCGAAGGAAACTGCTGTGCAACAGTTATGGATCAAGGGGGAAAGTACTAAATAAAATAAAATAGACAAATAAGATAAAATAAAGCTAACCACACACAACTGAAAACCTGCCGTGATCGTATAGTGGTTAGTACTCTGCGTTGTGGTCGCAGCAACCCCGGTTCGAATCCGGGTCACGGCAAACCTAGGTAGAAATGTATTTTTGCATTGCTGAAAAAAGTTGCCACTTTGAGCTTGAACGTCTTCATCTTTTTGGGAATTTCTGTCTAAAGGCATCTGTCCCACATCAAACGCCTGAAAGTATCAACATCTGTGTTGGACCAAGTGGAGACTTACCCATATAGATGCCAGATATGTTTTGTAACGACTAAATGCATGTTAGAAACTGATGCTGGTTTTATCTGAAACGCATCCGAAACTGATGGTTTCTCATCACTTTTTGCATTTATTTAACTGATAAACAGGCCAAGCCCCTGGCTCCTTTCCATAACTCATTTGGTACAGCACAGAACTGCAGGTGTCCCAGGACACTTAGCTAAAGCCTCATTACTTGCATTCCTACAGCTGATGACAAGAACCTCTGCCGACGCTCCCTTCGATAGCTCAGTTGGTAGAGCGGAGGACTGTAGGTGCCCAACACCAGTTATCCTTAGGTCGCTGGTTCAATTCTGGCTCGAAGGATGGGTCGAGCTTATGTGTACAGAGACTCTGAAGGCCTACTCCTGTAAACCTTTAAAAGCTGTTGGAAGGGCCCTTTTTGGGGAAACTCTGCCACACTCCTTTTGCTTTCATGAAGGGCTAGTGGCGCAATGGATAACGCGTCTGAGTACGGATCAGAAGATTCTAGGTTCAACTCCTAGCTAGCTCGGCATGCAAGCTTCAGCTTCTGATGTTTCTCAGCTCTCCCACTGCTGCAGAACAGGAAACCTTTAAAACTTCTTCTCTCTACTCCCTGAGTATCCCAGCACACTTATGCCCCAAAGATGCCACACACCGTCTTATCTTGCAGCACCAAAAGGAAAGTTCCTCTTCCGCTTTGTCTTTCCTGTCAATGATTTTGCTCCAAACACAAAAAAACATACATCGAAGCCACATGCAGCAGAGCTAGATATACTATCCTTGGGATTTGAAGGTGTTTTCAATCACATAATTGGGGAAAAGATGCAAAATTCAAGATTCAAGAGGCTGTATTTATCCCGAAGGAAACTGCTGTGCAACAGTTATGGAACAAGGGGGAAAGTACAAAACAAAACAAAACAAAACAAAACAAAACAAAACAAAACAAAACAATAAAATAAAGCTAACCACACACAACAGAAAGCAGCAACCTGCCGTGATCATATAGTGGTTAGTATTCTGCGTTGTGGTCGCAGCAACCCCTGTTAGAATTCGGGTCATGGCAAACCGAGGTAGAATTGCAGTTTATAGTAACAGTTATGGAACAAGGGGGAAAGTACTAAATAAAATAAAATAGAAAAATAAGATAAAATAAAGCTAAACGCGGAAAGCAGATACCTGCCGTGATCGTATAGTGGTTAGTACTCTGCGTTGTGGTCGCAGGAACCCTGGTTAGAATTTGGGTCATGGCAAACCTAGGTAGAAATGCAGTTTGTAGTTTAATCCCGAAGGAAACTGCTGTGCAACAGTTATGGAACAAGGAGGAAAGTACTAAATAAAATGAAATAGACAAATAAGATCAAATAAAGCTAACCGCAGAAAGCAGCAACCTGCCGTGATCGTATAGTGGTTAGTACTCTGCGTTGTGGTCGCAGGAACCCCGGTTAGAATTCGGGTCATGGCAAACCTAGGTAGAAATGCAGATTGAAGTTTAATCCCGAAGGAAACTGCTGTGCAACAGTTATGGATCAAGGGGGAAAGTACTAAATAAAATAAAATAGACAAATAAGATGAAATAAAGCTAACCACACACAACTGAAAACCTGCCGTGATCGTATAGTGGTTAGTACTCTGCGTTGTGGTCGCAGCAACCCCGGTTCGAATCCGGGTCACGGCAAACCTAGGTAGAAATGTATTTTTGCATTGCTGAAAAAAGTTGCCACTTTGAGCTTGAACGTCTCCATCTTTTTGGGAATTTCTGTCTAAAGGCATCTGTCCCACATCAAACGCCTGAAAGTATCAACATCTGTGTTGGACCAAGTGGAGACTTACCCATATAGATGCCAGATATGTTTTGTAACGACTAAATGCATGTTAGAAACTGATGCTGGTTTTATCTGAAACGCATCCGAAACTGATGGTTTCTCATCACTTTTTGCATTTATTTAACTGATAAACAGGCCAAGCCCCTGGCTCCTTTCCATAACTCATTTGGTACAGCACAGAACTGCAGGTGTCCCAGGACACTTAGCTAAAGCCTCATTACTTGCATTCCTACAGCTGATGACAAGAACCTCTGCCGTCGCTCCCTTCGATAACTCAGTTGGTAGAGCGGAGGACTGTAGGTGCCCAACACCAGTTATCCTTAGGTCGCTGGTTCAATTCCGGCTCGAAGGATGGGTCGAGCTTATGTGTACAGAGACTCTGAAGGCCTACTCCTGTAAACCTTTAAAAGCTGTTGGAAGGGCCCTTTTCGGGGAAACTCTGCCACACTCCTTTTGCTTTCATGAAGGGCTAGTGGCGCAATGGATAACGCGTCTGAGTACGGATCAGAAGATTCTAGGTTCAACTCCTAGCTAGCTCGGCATGCAAGCTTCAGCTTCTGATGTTTCTCAGCTCTCCCACTGCTGCAGAACAGGAAACCTTTAAAACTTCTTCTCTCTACTCCCTGAGTATCCCAGCACACTTATGCCCCAAAGATGCCACACACCGTCTTATCTTGCAGCACCAAAAGGAAAGTTCCTCTTCCGCTTTGTCTTTCCTGTCAATGATTTTGCTCCAAACACAAAAAAACATACATCGAAGCCACATGCAGCAGAGCTAGATATACTATCCTTGGGATTTGAAGGTGTTTTCAATCACATAATTGGGGAAAAGATGCAAAATTCAAGATTCAAGAGGCTGTATTTATCCCGAAGGAAACTGCTGTGCAACAGTTATGGAACAAGGGGGAAAGTACAAAACAAAACAAAACAAAACAAAACAAAACAAAACAAAACAAAACAAAACAAAACAAAACAAAACAAAACAAAACAAAACAAAACAAAACAAAACAAAACAAAACAGTAAAATAAAGCTAACCACACACAACAGAAAGCAGCAACCTGCCGTGATCATATAGTGGTTAGTATTCTGCGTTGTGGTCGCAGCAACCCCTGTTAGAATTCGGGTCATGGCAAACCGAGGTAGAATTGCAGTTTATAGTAACAGTTATGGAACAAGGGGGAAAGTACTAAATAAAATAAAATAGAAAAATAAGATAAAATAAAGCTAACCGCGGAAAGCAGATACCTGCCGTGATCGTATAGTGGTTAGTACTCTGCGTTGTGGTCGCAGGAACCCTGGTTAGAATTTGGGTCATGGCAAACCTAGGTAGAAATGCAGTTTGTAGTTTAATCCCGAAGGAAACTGCTGTGTAACAGTTATGGAACAAGGAGGAAAGTACTAAATAAAATGAAATAGACAAATAAGATCAAATAAAGCTAACCGCAGAAAGCAGCAACCTGCCGTGATCGTATAGTGGTTAGTACTCTGCGTTGTGGTCGCAGGAACCCCGGTTAGAATTCGGGTCATGGCAAACCTAGGTAGAAATGCAGATTGAAGTTTAATACCGAAGGAAACTGCTGTGCAACAGTTATGGATCAAGGGGGAAAGTACTAAATAAAATAAAATAGACAAATAAGATAAAATAAAGCTAACCACACACAACTGAAAACCTGCCGTGATCGTATAGTGGTTAGTACTCTGCGTTGTGGTCGCAGCAACCCCGGTTCGAATCCGGGTCACGGCAAACCTAGGTAGAAATGTATTTTTGCATTGCTGAAAAAAGTTGCCACTTTGAGCTTGAACGTCTTCATCTTTTTGGGAATTTCTGTCTAAAGGCATCTGTCCCACATCAAACGCCTGAAAGTATCAACATCTGTGTTGGACCAAGTGGAGACTTACCCATATAGATGCCAGATATGTTTTGTAACGACTAAATGCATGTTAGAAACTGATGCTGGTTTTATCTGAAACGCATCCGAAACTGATGGTTTCTCATCACTTTTTGCATTTATTTAACTGATAAACAGGCCAAGCCCCTGGCTCCTTTCCATAACTCATTTGGTACAGCACAGAACTGCAGGTGTCCCAGGACACTTAGCTAAAGCCTCATTACTTGCATTCCTACAGCTGATGACAAGAACCTCTGCCGACGCTCCCTTCGATAGCTCAGTTGGTAGAGCGGAGGACTGTAGGTGCCCAACACCAGTTATCCTTAGGTCGCTGGTTCAATTCCGGCTCGAAGGATGGGTCGAGCTTATGTGTACAGAGACTCTGAAGGCCTACTCCTGTAAACCTTTAAAAGCTGTTGGAAGGGCCCTTTTTGGGGAAACTCTGCCACACTCCTTTTGCTTTCATGAAGGGCTAGTGGCGCAATGGATAACGCGTCTGAGTACGGATCAGAAGATTCTAGGTTCAACTCCTAGCTAGCTCGGCATGCAAGCTTCAGCTTCTGATGTTTATCAGCTCTCCCACTGCTGCAGAACAGGAAACCTTTAAAACTTCTTCTCTCTACTCCCTGAGTATCCCAGCACACTTATGCCCCAAAGATGCCACACACCGTCTTATCTTGCAGCACCAAAAGGAAAGTTCCTCTTCCGCTTTGTCTTTCCTGTCAATGATTTTGCTCCAAACACAAAAAAACATACATCGAAGCCACATGCAGCAGAGCTAGATATACTATCCTTGGGATTTGAAGGTGTTTTCAATCACATAATTGGGGAAAAGATGCAAAATTCAAGATTCAAGAGGCTGTATTTATCCCGAAGGAAACTGCTGTGCAACAGTTATGGAACAAGGGGGAAAGTACAAAACAAAACAAAACAAAACAAAACAAAACAAAACAAAACAAAACAAAACAAAACAAAACAAAACAAAACAAAACAAAACAAAACAAAACAATAAAATAAAGCTAACCACACACAACAGAAAGCAGCAACCTGCCGTGATCATATAGTGGTTAGTATTCTGCGTTGTGGTCGCAGCAACCCCTGTTAGAATTCGGGTCATGGCAAACCGAGGTAGAATTGCAGTTTATAGTAACAGTTATGGAACAAGGGGGAAAGTACTAAATAAAATAAAATAGAAAAATAAGATAAAATAAAGCTAACCGCGGAAAGCAGATACCTGCCGTGATCGTATAGTGGTTAGTACTCTGCGTTGTGGTCGCAGGAACCCTGGTTAGAATTTGGGTCATGGCAAACCTAGGTAGAAATGCAGTTTGTAGTTTAATCCCGAAGGAAACTGCTGTGCAACAGTTATGGAACAAGGAGGAAAGTACTAAATAAAATGAAATAGACAAATAAGATCAAATAAAGCTAACCGCAGAAAGCAGCAACCTGCCGTGATCGTATAGTGGTTAGTACTCTGCGTTGTGGTCGCAGGAACCCCGGTTAGAATTCGGGTCATGGCAAACCTAGGTAGAAATGCAGATTGAAGTTTAATCCCGAAGGAAACTGCTGTGCAACAGTTATGGATCAAGGGGGAAAGTACTAAATAAAATAAAATAGACAAATAAGATAAAATAAAGCTAACCACACACAACTGAAAACCTGCCGTGATCGTATAGTGGTTAGTACTCTGCGTTGTGGTCGCAGCAACCCCGGTTCGAATCCGGGTCACGGCAAACCTAGGTAGAAATGTATTTTTGCATTGCTGAAAAAAGTTGCCACTTTGAGCTTGAACGTCTTCATCTTTTTGGGAATTTCTGTCTAAAGGCATCTGTCCCACATCAAACGCCTGAAAGTATCAACATCTGTGTTGGACCAAGTGGAGACTTACCCATATAGATGCCAGATATGTTTTGTAACGACTAAATGCATGTTAGAAACTGATGCTGGTTTTATCTGAAACGCATCCGAAACTGATGGTTTCTCATCACTTTTTGCATTTATTTAACTGATAAACAGGCCAAGCCCCTGGCTCCTTTCCATAACTCATTTGGTACAGCACAGAACTGCAGGTGTCCCAGGACACTTAGCTAAAGCCTCATTACTTGCATTCCTACAGCTGATGACAAGAACCTCTGCCGACGCTCCCTTCGATAGCTCAGTTGGTAGAGCGGAGGACTGTAGGTGCCCAACACCAGTTATCCTTAGGTCGCTGGTTCAATTCTGGCTCGAAGGATGGGTCGAGCTTATGTGTACAGAGACTCTGAAGGCCTACTCCTGTAAACCTTTAAAAGCTGTTGGAAGGGCCCTTTTTGGGGAAACTCTGCCACACTCCTTTTGCTTTCATGAAGGGCTAGTGGCGCAATGGATAACGCGTCTGAGTACGGATCAGAAGATTCTAGGTTCAACTCCTAGCTAGCTCGGCATGCAAGCTTCAGCTTCTGATGTTTCTCAGCTCTCCCACTGCTGCAGAACAGGAAACCTTTAAAACTTCTTCTCTCTACTCCCTGAGTATCCCAGCACACTTATGCCCCAAAGATGCCACACACCGTCTTATCTTGCAGCACCAAAAGGAAAGTTCCTCTTCCGCTTTGTCTTTCCTGTCAATGATTTTGCTCCAAACACAAAAAAACATACATCGAAGCCACATGCAGCAGAGCTAGATATACTATCCTTGGGATTTGAAGGTGTTTTCAATCACATAATTGGGGAAAAGATGCAAAATTCAAGATTCAAGAGGCTGTATTTATCCCGAAGGAAACTGCTGTGCAACAGTTATGGAACAAGGGGGAAAGTACAAAACAAAACAAAACAAAACAAAACAAAACAAAACAAAACAAAACAAAACAAAACAAAACAAAACAAAACAAAACAAAACAAAACAAAACAAAACAAAACAAAACAATAAAATAAAGCTAACCACACACAACAGAAAGCAGCAACCTGCCGTGATCATATAGTGGTTAGTATTCTGCGTTGTGGTCGCAGCAACCCCTGTTAGAATTCGGGTCATGGCAAACCGAGGTAGAATTGCAGTTTATAGTAACAGTTATGGAACAAGGGGGAAAGTACTAAATAAAATAAAATAGAAAAATAAGATAAAATAAAGCTAAACGCGGAAAGCAGATACCTGCCGTGATCGTATAGTGGTTAGTACTCTGCGTTGTGGTCGCAGGAACCCTGGTTAGAATTTGGGTCATGGCAAACCTAGGTAGAAATGCAGTTTGTAGTTTAATCCCGAAGGAAACTGCTGTGCAACAGTTATGGAACAAGGAGGAAAGTACTAAATAAAATGAAATAGACAAATAAGATCAAATAAAGCTAACCGCAGAAAGCAGCAACCTGCCGTGATCGTATAGTGGTTAGTACTCTGCGTTGTGGTCGCAGGAACCCCGGTTAGAATTCGGGTCATGGCAAACCTAGGTAGAAATGCAGATTGAAGTTTAATCCCGAAGGAAACTGCTGTGCAACAGTTATGGATCAAGGGGGAAAGTACTAAATAAAATAAAATAGACAAATAAGATGAAATAAAGCTAACCACACACAACTGAAAACCTGCCGTGATCGTATAGTGGTTAGTACTCTGCGTTGTGGTCGCAGCAACCCCGGTTCGAATCCGGGTCACGGCAAACCTAGGTAGAAATGTATTTTTGCATTGCTGAAAAAAGTTGCCACTTTGAGCTTGAACGTCTCCATCTTTTTGGGAATTTCTGTCTAAAGGCATCTGTCCCACATCAAACGCCTGAAAGTATCAACATCTGTGTTGGACCAAGTGGAGACTTACCCATATAGATGCCAGATATGTTTTGTAACGACTAAATGCATGTTAGAAACTGATGCTGGTTTTATCTGAAACGCATCCGAAACTGATGGTTTCTCATCACTTTTTGCATTTATTTAACTGATAAACAGGCCAAGCCCCTGGCTCCTTTCCATAACTCATTTGGTACAGCACAGAACTGCAGGTGTCCCAGGACACTTAGCTAAAGCCTCATTACTTGCATTCCTACAGCTGATGACAAGAACCTCTGCCGTCGCTCCCTTCGATAACTCAGTTGGTAGAGCGGAGGACTGTAGGTGCCCAACACCAGTTATCCTTAGGTCGCTGGTTCAATTCCGGCTCGAAGGATGGGTCGAGCTTATGTGTACAGAGACTCTGAAGGCCTACTCCTGTAAACCTTTAAAAGCTGTTGGAAGGGCCCTTTTTGGGGAAACTCTGCCACACTCCTTTTGCTTTCATGAAGGGCTAGTGGCGCAATGGATAACGCGTCTGAGTACGGATCAGAAGATTCTAGGTTCAACTCCTAGCTAGCTCGGCATGCAAGCTTCAGCTTCTGATGTTTCTCAGCTCTCCCACTGCTGCAGAACAGGAAACCTTTAAAACTTCTTCTCTCTACTCCCTGAGTATCCCAGCACACTTATGCCCCAAAGATGCCACACACCGTCTTATCTTGCAGCACCAAAAGGAAAGTTCCTCTTCCGCTTTGTCTTTCCTGTCAATGATTTTGCTCCAAACACAAAAAAACATACATCGAAGCCACATGCAGCAGAGCTAGATATACTATCCTTGGGATTTGAAGGTGTTTTCAATCACATAATTGGGGAAAAGATGCAAAATTCAAGATTCAAGAGGCTGTATTTATCCCGAAGGAAACTGCTGTGCAACAGTTATGGAACAAGGGGGAAAGTACAAAACAAAACAAAACAAAACAAAACAAAACAAAACAAAACAAAACAAAACAAAACAAAACAAAACAAAACAAAACAAAACAAAACAAAACAAAACAAAACAAAACAAAACAAAACAGTAAAATAAAGCTAACCACACACAACAGAAAGCAGTAACCTGCCGTGATCATATAGTGGTTAGTATTCTGCGTTGTGGTCGCAGCAACCCTGGTTAGAATTCGGGTCATGGCAAACCGAGGTAGAATTGCAGTTTGTAGTAACAGTTATGGAACAAGGGGGAAAGTACTAAATAAAATAAAATAGAAAAATAAGATAAAATAAAGCTAAACGCGGAAAGCAGATACCTGCCGTGATCGTATAGTGGTTAGTACTCTGCGTTGTGGTCGCAGGAACCCTGGTTAGAATTTGGGTCATGGCAAACCTAGGTAGAAATGCAGTTTGTAGTTTAATCCCGAAGGAAACTGCTGTGCAACAGTTATGGAACAAGGAGGAAAGTACTAAATAAAATGAAATAGACAAATAAGATCAAATAAAGCTAACCGCAGAAAGCAGCAACCTGCCGTGATCGTATAGTGGTTAGTACTCTGCGTTGTGGTCGCAGGAACCCCGGTTAGAATTCGGGTCATGGCAAACCTAGGTAGAAATGCAGATTGAAGTTTAATCCCGAAGGAAACTGCTGTGCAACAGTTATGGATCAAGGGGGAAAGTACTAAATAAAATAAAATAGACAAATAAGATAAAATAAAGCTAACCACACACAACTGAAAACCTGCCGTGATCGTATAGTGGTTAGTACTCTGCGTTGTGGTCGCAGCAACCCCGGTTCGAATCCGGGTCACGGCAAACCTAGGTAGAAATGTATTTTTGCATTGCTGAAAAAAGTTGCCACTTTGAGCTTGAACGTCTTCATCTTTTTGGGAATTTCTGTCTAAAGGCATCTGTCCCACATCAAACGCCTGAAAGTATCAACATCTGTGTTGGACCAAGTGGAGACTTACCCATATAGATGCCAGATATGTTTTGTAACGACTAAATGCATGTTAGAAACTGATGCTGGTTTTATCTGAAACGCATCCGAAACTGATGGTTTCTCATCACTTTTTGCATTTATTTAACTGATAAACAGGCCAAGCCCCTTGGTCCTTTCCATAACTCATTTGGTACAGCACAGAACTGCAGGTGTCCCAGGACACTTAGCTAAAGCCTCATTACTTGCATTCCTACAGCTGATGACAAGAACCTCGGCCGTCGCTCCCTTCGATAGCTCAGTTGGTAGAGCGGAGGACTGTAGGTGCCCAACACCAGTTATCCTTAGGTCGCTGGTTCAATTCCGGCTCGAAGGATGGGTTGAGCTTATGTGTACAGAGACTCTGAAGGCCTACTCCTGTAAACCTTTAAAAGCTGTTGGAAGGGCCCTTTCTGGGGAAACTCTGCCACACTCCTTTTGCTTTCATGAAGGGCTAGTGGCGCAATGGATAACGCGTCTGAGTACGGATCAGAAGATTCTAGGTTCAACTCCTAGCTAGCTCGGCATGCAAGCTTCAGCTTCTGATGTTTCTCAGCTCTCCCACTGCTGCAGAACAGGAAACCTTTAAAACTTCTTCTCTCTACTCCCTGAGTATCCCAGCACACTTATGCCCCAAAGATGCCACACACCGTCTTATCTTGCAGCACCAAAAGGAAAGTTCCTCTTCCGCTTTGTCTTTCCTGTCAATGATTTTGCTCCAAACACAAAAAAACATACATCGAAGCCACATGCAGCAGAGCTAGATATACTATCCTTGGGATTTGAAGGTGTTTTCAATCACATAATTGGGGAAAAGATGCAAAATTCAAGATTCAAGAGGCTGTATTTATCCCGAAGGAAACTGCTGTGCAACAGTTATGGAACAAGGGGGAAAGTACAAAACAAAACAAAACAAAACAAAACAAAACAAAACAAAACAAAACAAAACAAAACAAAACAAAACAAAACAAAACAAAACAAAACAAAACAAAACAAAACAAAACAAAACAAAACAATAAAATAAAGCTAACCACACACAACAGAAAGCAGCAACCTGCCGTGATCATATAGTGGTTAGTATTCTGCGTTGTGGTCGCAGCAACCCCTGTTAGAATTCGGGTCATGGCAAACCGAGGTAGAATTGCAGTTTATAGTAACAGTTATGGAACAAGGGGGAAAGTACTAAATAAAATAAAATAGAAAAATAAGATAAAATAAAGCTAACCGCGGAAAGCAGATACCTGCCGTGATCGTATAGTGGTTAGTACTCTGCGTTGTGGTCGCAGGAACCCTGGTTAGAATTTGGGTCATGGCAAACCTAGGTAGAAATGCAGTTTGTAGTTTAATCCCGAAGGAAACTGCTGTGCAACAGTTATGGAACAAGGAGGAAAGTACTAAATAAAATGAAATAGACAAATAAGATCAAATAAAGCTAACCGCAGAAAGCAGCAACCTGCCGTGATCGTATAGTGGTTAGTACTCTGCGTTGTGGTCGCAGGAACCCCGGTTAGAATTCGGGTCATGGCAAACCTAGGTAGAAATGCAGATTGAAGTTTAATCCCGAAGGAAACTGCTGTGCAACAGTTATGGATCAAGGGGGAAAGTACTAAATAAAATAAAATAGACAAATAAGATAAAATAAAGCTAACCACACACAACTGAAAACCTGCCGTGATCGTATAGTGGTTAGTACTCTGCGTTGTGGTCGCAGCAACCCCGGTTCGAATCCGGGTCACGGCAAACCTAGGTAGAAATGTATTTTTGCATTGCTGAAAAAAGTTGCCACTTTGAGCTTGAACGTCTTCATCTTTTTGGGAATTTCTGTCTAAAGGCATCTGTCCCACATCAAACGCCTGAAAGTATCAACATCTGTGTTGGACCAAGTGGAGACTTACCCATATAGATGCCAGATATGTTTTGTAACGACTAAATGCATGTTAGAAACTGATGCTGGTTTTATCTGAAACGCATCCGAAACTGATGGTTTCTCATCACTTTTTGCATTTATTTAACTGATAAACAGGCCAAGCCCCTTGGTCCTTTCCATAACTCATTTGGTACAGCACAGAACTGCAGGTGTCCCAGGACACTTAGCTAAAGCCTCATTACTTGCATTCCTACAGCTGATGACAAGAACCTCGGCCGTCGCTCCCTTCGATAGCTCAGTTGGTAGAGCGGAGGACTGTAGGTGCCCAACACCAGTTATCCTTAGGTCGCTGGTTCAATTCCGGCTCGAAGGATGGGTTGAGCTTATGTGTACAGAGACTCTGAAGGCCTACTCCTGTAAACCTTTAAAAGCTGTTGGAAGGGCCCTTTCTGGGGAAACTCTGCCACACTCCTTTTGCTTTCATGAAGGGCTAGTGGCGCAATGGATAACGCGTCTGAGTACGGATCAGAAGATTCTAGGTTCAACTCCTAGCTAGCTCGGCATGCAAGCTTCAGCTTCTGATGTTTCTCAGCTCTCCCACTGCTGCAGAACAGGAAACCTTTAAAACTTCTTCTCTCTACTCCCTGAGTATCCCAGCACACTTATGCCCCAAAGATGCCACACACCGTCTTATCTTGCAGCACCAAAAGGAAAGTTCCTCTTCCGCTTTGTCTTTCCTGTCAATGATTTTGCTCCAAACACAAAAAAACATACATCGAAGCCACATGCAGCAGAGCTAGATATACTATCCTTGGGATTTGAAGGTGTTTTCAATCACATAATTGGGGAAAAGATGCAAAATTCAAGATTCAAGAGGCTGTATTTATCCCGAAGGAAACTGCTGTGCAACAGTTATGGAACAAGGGGGAAAGTACAAAACAAAACAAAACAAAACAAAACAAAACAAAACAAAACAAAACAAAACAAAACAAAACAAAACAAAACAAAACAAAACAAAACAAAACAAAACAAAACAATAAAATAAAGCTAACCACACACAACAGAAAGCAGCAACCTGCCGTGATCATATAGTGGTTAGTATTCTGCGTTGTGGTCGCAGCAACCCCTGTTAGAATTCGGGTCATGGCAAACCGAGGTAGAATTGCAGTTTATAGTAACAGTTATGGAACAAGGGGGAAAGTACTAAATAAAATAAAATAGAAAAATAAGATAAAATAAAGCTAAACGCGGAAAGCAGATACCTGCCGTGATCGTATAGTGGTTAGTACTCTGCGTTGTGGTCGCAGGAACCCTGGTTAGAATTTGGGTCATGGCAAACCTAGGTAGAAATGCAGTTTGTAGTTTAATCCCGAAGGAAACTGCTGTGCAACAGTTATGGAACAAGGAGGAAAGTACTAAATAAAATGAAATAGACAAATAAGATCAAATAAAGCTAACCGCAGAAAGCAGCAACCTGCCGTGATCGTATAGTGGTTAGTACTCTGCGTTGTGGTCGCAGGAACCCCGGTTAGAATTCGGGTCATGGCAAACCTAGGTAGAAATGCAGATTGAAGTTTAATCCCGAAGGAAACTGCTGTGCAACAGTTATGGATCAAGGGGGAAAGTACTAAATAAAATAAAATAGACAAATAAGATGAAATAAAGCTAACCACACACAACTGAAAACCTGCCGTGATCGTATAGTGGTTAGTACTCTGCGTTGTGGTCGCAGCAACCCCGGTTCGAATCCGGGTCACGGCAAACCTAGGTAGAAATGTATTTTTGCATTGCTGAAAAAAGTTGCCACTTTGAGCTTGAACGTCTCCATCTTTTTGGGAATTTCTGTCTAAAGGCATCTGTCCCACATCAAACGCCTGAAAGTATCAACATCTGTGTTGGACCAAGTGGAGACTTACCCATATAGATGCCAGATATGTTTTGTAACGACTAAATGCATGTTAGAAACTGATGCTGGTTTTATCTGAAACGCATCCGAAACTGATGGTTTCTCATCACTTTTTGCATTTATTTAACTGATAAACAGGCCAAGCCCCTGGCTCCTTTCCATAACTCATTTGGTACAGCACAGAACTGCAGGTGTCCCAGGACACTTAGCTAAAGCCTCATTACTTGCATTCCTACAGCTGATGACAAGAACCTCTGCCGTCGCTCCCTTCGATAACTCAGTTGGTAGAGCGGAGGACTGTAGGTGCCCAACACCAGTTATCCTTAGGTCGCTGGTTCAATTCCGGCTCGAAGGATGGGTCGAGCTTATGTGTACAGAGACTCTGAAGGCCTACTCCTGTAAACCTTTAAAAGCTGTTGGAAGGGCCCTTTTTGGGGAAACTCTGCCACACTCCTTTTGCTTTCATGAAGGGCTAGTGGCGCAATGGATAACGCGTCTGAGTACGGATCAGAAGATTCTAGGTTCAACTCCTAGCTAGCTCGGCATGCAAGCTTCAGCTTCTGATGTTTCTCAGCTCTCCCACTGCTGCAGAACAGGAAACCTTTAAAACTTCTTCTCTCTACTCCCTGAGTATCCCAGCACACTTATGCCCCAAAGATGCCACACACCGTCTTATCTTGCAGCACCAAAAGGAAAGTTCCTCTTCCGCTTTGTCTTTCCTGTCAATGATTTTGCTCCAAACACAAAAAAACATACATCGAAGCCACATGCAGCAGAGCTAGATATACTATCCTTGGGATTTGAAGGTGTTTTCAATCACATAATTGGGGAAAAGATGCAAAATTCAAGATTCAAGAGGCTGTATTTATCCCGAAGGAAACTGCTGTGCAACAGTTATGGAACAAGGGGGAAAGTACAAAACAAAACAAAACAAAACAAAACAAAACAAAACAAAACAAAACAAAACAAAACAAAACAAAACAAAACAAAACAAAACAGTAAAATAAAGCTAACCACACACAACAGAAAGCAGTAACCTGCCGTGATCATATAGTGGTTAGTATTCTGCGTTGTGGTCGCAGCAACCCTGGTTAGAATTCGGGTCATGGCAAACCGAGGTAGAATTGCAGTTTGTAGTAACAGTTATGGAACAAGGGGGAAAGTACTAAATAAAATAAAATAGAAAAATAAGATAAAATAAAGCTAACCGCGGAAAGCAGCAACCTGCCGTGATCGAATAGTGGTTAGTACTCTGCGTTGTGGTCGCAGCAACCCCGGTTCGAATCCGAGTCACGGCAAACCTAGGTAGAAATGTATTTTTGCATTGCTGAAAAAAGTTGCCACTTTGAGCTTGAACGTCTCCATCTTTTTGGGAATTTCTGTCTAAAGGCATCTGTCCCACATCAAACGCCTGAAAGTATCAACATCTGTGTTGGACCAAGTGGAGACTTACCCATATAGATGCCAGATATGTTTTGTAACGACTAAATGCATGTTAGAAACTGATGCTGGTTTTATCTGAAACGCATCCGAAACTGATGGTTTCTCATCACTTTTTGCATTTATTTAACTGATAAACAGGCCAAGCCCCTGGCTCCTTTCCATAACTCATTTGGTACAGCACAGAACTGCAGGTGTCCCAGGACACTTAGCTAAGGCCTCATTACTTGCATTACTACAGCTGATGACAAGAACCTCTGCCGACGCTCCCTTCGATAGCTCAGTTGGTAGAGCGGAGGACTGTAGGTGCCCAACACCAGTTATCCTTAGGTCGCTGGTTCAATTCCGGCTCGAAGGATGGGTCGAGCTTATGTGTACAGAGACTCTGAAGGCCTACTCCTGTAAACCTTTAAAAGCTGTTGGAAGGGCCCTTTTTGGGGAAACTCTGCCACACTCCTTTTGCTTTCATGAAGGGCTAGTGGCGCAATGGATAACGCGTCTGAGTACGGATCAGAAGATTCTAGGTTCAACTCCTAGCTAGCTCGGCATGCAAGCTTCAGCTTCTGATGTTTCTCAGCTCTCCCACTGCTGCAGAACAGGAAACCTTTAAAACTTCTTCTCTCTACTCCCTGAGTATCCCAGCACACTTATGCCCCAAAGATGCCACACACCGTCTTATCTTGCAGCACCAAAAGGAAAGTTCCTCTTCCGCTTTGTCTTTCCTGTCAATGATTTTGCTCCAAACACAAAAAAACATACATCGAAGCCACATGCAGCAGAGCTAGATATACTATCCTTGGGATTTGAAGGTGTTTTCAATCACATAATTGGGGAAAAGATGCAAAATTCAAGATTCAAGAGGCTGTATTTATCCCGAAGGAAACTGCTGTGCAACAGTTATGGAACAAGGGGGAAAGTACAAAACAAAACAAAACAAAACAAAACAAAACAAAACAAAACAAAACAAAACAAAACAAAACAAAACAAAACAAAACAAAACAAAACAAAACAAAACAATAAAATAAAGCTAACCACACACAACAGAAAGCAGCAACCTGCCGTGATCATATAGTGGTTAGTATTCTGCGTTGTGGTCGCAGCAACCCCTGTTAGAATTCGGGTCATGGCAAACCGAGGTAGAATTGCAGTTTATAGTAACAGTTATGGAACAAGGGGGAAAGTACTAAATAAAATAAAATAGAAAAATAAGATAAAATAAAGCTAACCGCGGAAAGCAGATACCTGCCGTGATCGTATAGTGGTTAGTACTCTGCGTTGTGGTCGCAGGAACCCTGGTTAGAATTTGGGTCATGGCAAACCTAGGTAGAAATGCAGTTTGTAGTTTAATCCCGAAGGAAACTGCTGTGCAACAGTTATGGAACAAGGAGGAAAGTACTAAATAAAATGAAATAGACAAATAAGATCAAATAAAGCTAACCGCAGAAAGCAGCAACCTGCCGTGATCGTATAGTGGTTAGTACTCTGCGTTGTGGTCGCAGGAACCCCGGTTAGAATTCGGGTCATGGCAAACCTAGGTAGAAATGCAGATTGAAGTTTAATCCCGAAGGAAACTGCTGTGCAACAGTTATGGATCAAGGGGGAAAGTACTAAATAAAATAAAATAGACAAATAAGATAAAATAAAGCTAACCACACACAACTGAAAACCTGCCGTGATCGTATAGTGGTTAGTACTCTGCGTTGTGGTCGCAGCAACCCCGGTTCGAATCCGGGTCACGGCAAACCTAGGTAGAAATGTATTTTTGAATTGCTGAAAAATGTTGCCACTTTGAGCTTGAACGTCTCCATCTTTTTGGGAATTTCTGTCTAAAGGCATCTGTCCCACATCAAACGCCTGAAAGTATCAACATCTGTGTTGGACCAAGTGGAGACTTACCCATATAGATGCCAGATATGTTTTGTAACGACTAAATGCATGTTAGAAACTGATGCTGGTTTTATCTGAAACGCATCCGAAACTGATGGTTTCTCATCACTTTTTGCATTTATTTAACTGATAAACAGGCCAAGCCCCTGGCTCCTTTCCATAACTCATTTGGTACAGCACAGAACTGCAGGTGTCCCAGGACACTTAGCTAAAGCCTCATTACTTGCATTCCTACAGCTGATGACAAGAACCTCTGCCGTCGCTCCCTTCGATAGCTCAGTTGGTAGAGCGGAGGACTGTAGGTGCCCAACACCAGTTATCCTTAGGTCGCTGGTTCAATTCCGGCTCGAAGGATGGGTCGAGCTAATGTGTACAGAGACTCTGAAGGCCTACTCCTGTAAACCTTTAAAAGCTGTTGGAAGGGCCCTTTTTGGGGAAACTCTGCCACACTCCTTTTGCTTTCATGAAGGGCTAGTGGCGCAATGGATAACGCGTCTGAGTACGGATCAGAAGATTCTAGGTTCAACTCCTAGCTAGCTCGGCATGCAAGCTTCAGCTTCTGATGTTTCTCAGCTCTCCCACTGCTGCAGAACAGGAAACCTTTAAAACTTCTTCTCTCTACTCCCTGAGTATCCCAGCACACTTATGCCCCAAAGATGCCACACACCGTCTTATCTTGCAGCACCAAAAGGAAAGTTCCTCTTCCGCTTTGTCTTTCCTGTCAATGATTTTGCTCCAAACACAAAAAAACATACATCGAAGCCACATGCAGCAGAGCTAGATATACTATCCTTGGGATTTGAAGGTGTTTTCAATCACATAATTGGGGAAAAGATGCAAAATTCAAGATTCAAGAGGCTGTATTTATCCCGAAGGAAACTGCTGTGCAACAGTTATGGAACAAGGGGGAAAGTACAAAACAAAACAAAACAAAACAAAACAAAACAAAACAAAACAAAACAAAACAAAACAAAACAAAACAAAACAAAACAAAACAAAACAAAACAAAACAAAACAAAACAAAACAAAACAGTAAAATAAAGCTAACCACACACAACAGAAAGCAGTAACCTGCCGTGATCATATAGTGGTTAGTATTCTGCGTTGTGGTCGCAGCAACCCTGGTTAGAATTCGGGTCATGGCAAACCGAGGTAGAATTGCAGTTTGTAGTAACAGTTATGGAACAAGGGGGAAAGTACTAAATAAAATAAAATAGAAAAATAAGATAAAATAAAGCTAACCGCGGAAAGCAGCAACCTGCCGTGATCGTATAGTGGTTAGTACTCTGCGTTGTGGTCGCAGGAACCCCGGTTAGAATTCGGGTCATGGCAAACCTAGGTAGAAATGCAGATTGAAGTTTAATCCCGAAGGAAACTGCTGTGCAACAGTTATGGATCAAGGGGGAAAGTACTAAATAAAATAAAATAGACAAATAAGATAAAATAAAGCTAACCACACACAACTGAAAACCTGCCGTGATCGTATAGTGGTTAGTACTCTGCGTTGTGGTCGCAGCAACCCCGGTTCGAATCCGAGTCACGGCAAACCTAGGTAGAAATGTATTTTTGCATTGCTGAAAAAAGTTGCCACTTTGAGCTTGAACGTCTCCATCTTTTTGGGAATTTCTGTCTAAAGGCATCTGTCCCACATCAAACGCCTGAAAGTATCAACATCTGTGTTGGACCAAGTGGAGACTTACCCATATAGATGCCAGATATGTTTTGTAACGACTAAATGCATGTTAGAAACTGATGCTGGTTTTATCTGAAACGCATCCGAAACTGATGGTTTCTCATCACTTTTTGCATTTATTTAACTGATAAACAGGCCAAGCCCCTGGCTCCTTTCCATAACTCATTTGGTACAGCACAGAACTGCAGGTGTCCAAGGACACTTAGCTAAAGCCTCATTACTTGCATTACTACAGGTGATGACAAGAACCTCTGCCGACGCTCCCTTCGATAGCTCAGTTGGTAGAGCGGAGGACTGTAGGTGCCCAACACCAGTTATCCTTAGGTCGCTTGTTCAATTCCGCCTCAAAGGATGGGTCGAGCTTATGTGTACAGAGACTCTGAAGGCCTACTCCTGTAAACCTTTAAAAGCTGTTGGAAGGGCCCTTTTTGGGGAAACTCTGCCACACTCCTTTTGCTTTCATGAAGGGCTAGTGGCGCAATGGATAAAGCGTCTGAGTACGGATCAGAAGATTCTAGGTTCAACTCCTAGCTAGCTCGGCATGCAAGCTTCAGCTTCTGATGTTTCTCAGCTCTCCCACTGCTGCAGAACAGGAAACCTTTAAAACTTCTTCTCTCTACTCCCTGAGTATCCCAGCACACTTATGCCCCAAAGATGCCACACACCGTCTTATCTTGCAGCACCAAAAGGAAAGTTCCTCTTCCGCTTTGTCTTTCCTGTCAATGATTTTGCTCCAAACACAAAAAAACATACATCGAAGCCACATGCAGCAGAGCTAGATATACTATCCTTGGGATTTGAAGGTGTTTTCAATCACATAATTGGGGAAAAGATGCAAAATTCAAGATTCAAGAGGCTGTATTTATCCCGAAGGAAACTGCTGTGCAACAGTTATGGAACAAGGGGGAAAGTACAAAACAAAACAAAACAAAACAAAACAAAACAAAACAAAACAAAACAATAAAATAAAATAAAGCTAACCACACACAACAGAAAGCAGCAACCTGCCGTGATCATATAGTGGTTAGTATTCTGCGTTGTGGTCGCAGCAACCCCTGTTAGAATTCGGGTCATGGCAAACCGAGGTAGAATTGCAGTTTATAGTAACAGTTATGGAACAAGGGGGAAAGTACTAAATAAAATAAAATAGAAAAATAAGATAAAATAAAGCTAACCGCGGAAAGCAGATACCTGCCGTGATCGTATAGTGGTTAGTACTCTGCGTTGTGGTCGCAGCAACCCCGGTTTGAATCCGAGTCACGGCAAACCTAGGTAGAAATGTATTTTTGCATTGCTGAAAAAAGTTGCCACTTTGAGCTTGAACGTCTCCATCTTTTTGGGAATTTCTGTCTAAAGGCATCTGTCCCACATCAAACGCCTGAAAGTATCAACATCTGTGTTGGACCAAGTGGAGACTTACCCATATAGATGCCAGATATGTTTTGTAACGACTAAATGCATGTTAGAAACTGATGCTGGTTTTATCTGAAACGCATCCGAAACTGATGGTTTCTCATCACTTTTTGCATTTATTTAACTGATAAACAGGCCAAGCCCCTGGCTCCTTTCCATAACTCATTTGGTACAGCACAGAACTGCAGGTGTCCCAGGACACTTAGCTAAAGCCTCATTACTTGCATTCCTACAGCTGATGACAAGAACCTCTGCCGACGCTCCCTTCGATAGCTCAGTTGGTAGAGCGGAGGACTGTAGGTGCCCAACACCAGTTATCCTTAGGTCGCTGGTTCAATTCCGGCTCGAAGGATGGGTCGAGCTTATGTGTACAGAGACTCTGAAGGCCTACTCCTGTAAACCTTTAAAAGCTGTTGGAAGGGCCCTTTTTGGGGAAACTCTGCCACACTCCTTTTGCTTTCATGAAGGGCTAGTGGCGCAATGGATAACGCGTCTGAGTACAGATCAGAAGATTCTAGGTTCAACTCCTAGCTAGCTCGGCATGCAAGCTTCAGCTTCTGATGTTTCTCAGCTCTCCCACTGCTGCAGAACAGGAAACCTTTAAAACTTCTTCTCTCTACTCCCTGAGTATCCCAGCACACTTATGCCCCAAAGATGCCACACACCGTCTTATCTTGCAGCACCAAAAGGAAAGTTCCTCTTCCGCTTTGTCTTTCCTGTCAATGATTTTGCTCCAAACACAAAAAAACATACATCGAAGCCACATGCAGCAGAGCTAGATATACTATCCTTGGGATTTGAAGGTGTTTTCAATCACATAATTGGGGAAAAGATGCAAAATTCAAGATTCAAGAGGCTGTATTTATCCCGAAGGAAACTGCTGTGCAACAGTTATGGAACAAGGGGGAAAGTACAAAACAAAACAAAACAAAACAAAACAAAACAAAACAAAACAAAACAAAACAAAACAAAACAAAACAAAACAAAACAAAACAAAACAATAAAATAAAGCTAACCACACACAACAGAAAGCAGCAACCTGCCGTGATCATATAGTGGTTAGTATTCTGCGTTGTGGTCGCAGCAACCCCTGTTAGAATTCGGGTCATGGCAAACCGAGGTAGAATTGCAGTTTATAGTAACAGTTATGGAACAAGGGGGAAAGTACTAAATAAAATAAAATAGACAAATAAGATAAAATAAAGCTAACCACACACAACTGAAAACCTGCCGTGATCGTATAGTGGTTAGTACTCTGCGTTGTGGTCGCAGCAACCCCGGTTCGAATCCGGGTCACGGCAAACCTAGGTAGAAATGTATTTTTGCATTGCTGAAAAAAGTTACCACTTTGAGCTTGAACGTCTCCATCTTTTTGGGAATTTCTGTCTAAAGGCATCTGTCCCACATCAAACGCCTGAAAGTATCAACATCTGTGTTGGACCAAGTGGAGACTTACCCATATAGATGCCAGATATGTTTTGTAACGACTAAATGCATGTTAGAAACTGATGCTGGTTTTATCTGAAACGCATCCGAAACTGATGGTTTCTCATCACTTTTTGCATTTATTTAACTGATAAACAGGCCAAGCCCCTGGCTCCTTTCCATAACTCATTTGGTACAGCACAGAACTGCAGGTGTCCCAGGACACTTAGCTAAAGCCTCATTACTTGCATTCCTACAGCTGATGACAAGAACCTCTGCCGACGCTCCCTTCGATAGCTCAGTTGGTAGAGCGGAGGACTGTAGGTGCCCAACACCAGTTATCCTTAGGTCGCTGGTTCAATTCCGGCTCGAAGGATGGGTCGAGCTTATGTGTACAGAGACTCTGAAGGCCTACTCCTGTAAACCTTTAAAAGCTGTTGGAAGGGCCCTTTTTGGGGAAACTCTGCCACACTCCTTTTGCTTTCATGAAGGGCTAGTGGCGCAATGGATAATGCGTCTGAGTACGGATCAGAAGATTCTAGGTTCAACTCCTAGCTAGCTCAGCATGCAAGTTTCAGCTTCTGATGTTTCTCAGCTCTCCCACTGCTGTGGAACAGGAAACCTTTAAAACTTCTTCTCTCTACTCCCTGAGTATCCCAGCACACTTATGCCCCAAAGATGCCACACACCGTCTTATCTTGCAGCACCAAAAGGAAAGTTCCTCTTCCGCTTTGTCTTTCCTGTCAATGATTTTGCTCCAAACACAAAAAAACATACATCGAAGCCACATGCAGCAGAGCTAGATATACTATCCTTGGGATTTGAAGGTGTTTTCAATCACATAATTGGGGAAAAGATGCAAAATTCAAGATTCAAGAGGCTGTATTTATCCCGAAGGAAACTGCTGTGCAACAGTTATGGAACAAGGGGGAAAGTACAAAACAAAACAAACCAAAACAAAACAAAACAAAACAAAACAAAACAAAACAAAACAAAACAAAACAAAACAAAACAAAACAAAACAAAACAAAACAAAACAAAACAAAACAATAAAATAAAGCTAACCACACACAACAGAAAGCAGTAACCTGCCGTGATCATATAGTGGTTAGTATTCTGCGTTGTGGTCGCAGCAACCCTGGTTAGAATTCGGGTCATGGCAAACCGAGGTAGAATTGCAGTTTGTAGTAACAGTTATGGAACAAGGGGGAAAGTACTAAATAAAATAAAATAGAAAAATAAGATAAAATAAAGCTAACCGCGGAAAGCAGCAACCTGCCGTGATCGTATAGTGGTTAGTACTCTGCGTTGTGGTCGCAGGAACCCCGGTTAGAATTCGGGTCATGGCAAACCTAGGTAGAAATGCAGATTGAAGTTTAATCCCGAAGGAAACTGCTGTGCAACAGTTATGGATCAAGGGGGAAAGTACTAAATAAAATAAAATAGACAAATAAGATAAAATAAAGCTAACCACACACAACTGAAAACCTGCCGTGATCGTATAGTGGTTAGTACTCTGCGTTGTGGTCGCAGCAACCCCGGTTCGAATCCGGGTCACGGCAAACCTAGGTAGAAATATATTTTTGCATTGCTGAAAAAAGTTGCCACTTTGAGCTTGAACGTCTCCATCTTTTTGGGAATTTCTGTCTAAAGGCATCTGTCCCACATCAAACGCCTGAAAGTATCAACATCTGTGTTGGACCAAGTGGAGACTTACCCATATAGATGCCAGATATGTTTTGTAACGACTAAATGCATGTTAGAAACTGATGCTGGTTTTATCTGAAACGCATCCGAAACTGATGGTTTCTCATCACTTTTTGCATTTATTTAACTGATAAACAGGCCAAGCCCCTGGCTCCTTTCCATAACTCATTTGGTACAGCACAGAACTGCAGGTGTCCCAGGACACTTAGCTAAAGCCTCATTACTTGCATTCCTACAGCTGATGACAAGAACCTCTGCCGACGCTCCCTTCGATAGCTCAGTTGGTAGAGCGGAGGACTGTAGGTGCCCAACACCAGTTATCCACCAGTTAACACCAGTCGCTGGTTCAATTCCGGCTCGAAGGATGGGTCGAGCTTATGTGTACAGAGACTCTGAAGGCCTACTCCTGTAAACCTTTAAAAGCTGTTGGAAGGGCCCTTTTTGGGGAAACTCTGCCACACTCCTTTTGCTTTCATGAAGGGCTAGTGGCGCAATGGATAACGCGTCTGAGTACGGATCAGAAGATTCTAGGTTCAACTCCTAGCTAGCTCGGCATGCAAGCTTCAGCTTCTGATGTTTCTCAGCTCTCCCACTGCTGCAGAACAGGAAACCTTTAAAACTTCTTCTCTCTACTCCCTGAGTATCCCAGCACACTTATGCCCCAAAGATGCCACACACCGTCTTATCTTGCAGCACCAAAAGGAAAGTTCCTCTTCCGCTTTGTCTTTCCTGTCAATGATTTTGCTCCAAACACAAAAAAACATACATCGAAGCCACATGCAGCAGAGCTAGATATACTATCCTTGGGATTTGAAGGTATTTTCAATCACATAATTGGGGAAAAGATGCAAAATTCAAGATTCAAGAGGCTGTATTTATCCCGAAGGAAACTGCTGTGCAACAGTTATGGAACAAGGGGGAAAGTACAAAACAAAACAAACCAAACCAAAACAAAACAAAACAAAACAAAACAAAACAAAACAAAACAAAACAAAACAAAACAAAACAAAACAAAACAAAACAAAACAAAACAAAACAAAACAAAACAAAACAAAACAAAACAATAAAATAAAGCTAACCACACACAACAGAAAGCAGCAACCTGCCGTGATCATATAGTGGTTAGTATTCTGCGTTGTGGTCGCAGCAACCCCTGTTAGAATTCGGGTCATGGCAAACCGAGGTAGAATTGCAGTTTATAGTAACAGTTATGGAACAAGGGGGAAAGTACTAAATAAAATAAAATAGAAAAATAAGATCAAATAAAGCTAACCGCGGAAAGCAGATACCTGCCGTGATCGTATAGTGGTTAGTACTCTGCGTTGTGGTCGCAGGAACCCTGGTTAGAATTTGGGTCATGGCAAACCTAGGTAGAAATGCAGTTTGTAGTTTAATCCCGAAGGAAACTGCTGTGCAACAGTTATGGAACAAGGGGGAAAGTACAAAACAAAACAAAACAAAACAATAAAATAAAGCTAACCACACACAACAGAAAGCAGTAACCTGCCGTGATCATATAGTGGTTAGTATTCTGCGTTGTGGTCGCAGCAACCCTGGTTAGAATTCGAGTCATGGCAAACCGAGGTAGAATTGCAGTTTGTAGTAACAGTTATGGAACAAGGGGAAAAGTACTAAATAAAATAAAATAGAAAAATAAGATAAAATAAAGCTAACCGCGGAAAGCAGCAACCTGCCGTGATCGTATAGTGGTTAGTACTCAGCGTTGTGGTCGCAGGAACCCCGGTTAGAATTTGGGTCATGGCAAACCTAGGTAGAAATGCAGATTGAAGTTTAATCCCGAAGGAAACTGCTGTGCAACAGTTATGGATCAAGGGGGAAAGTACTAAATAAAATAAAATAGACAAATAAGATAAAATAAAGCTAACCACACACAACTGAAAACCTGCCGTGATCGTATAGTGGTTAGTTCTCTGCGTTGTGGTCGCAGCAACCCCGGTTCGTATCCGAGTCACGGCAAACCTAGGTAGAAATGTATTTTTGCATTGCTGAAAAAAGTTGCCACTTTGAGCTTGAACGTCTCCATCTTTTTGGGAATTTCTGTCTAAAGGCATCTGTCCCACATCAAACGCCTGAAAGTATCAACATCTGTGTTGGACGAAGTGGAGACTTACCCATATAAGTTTCATTTCATTTTCAGCACTGTTGCCAGACTGACAAAGACTCCGAGCTCTGTTGAGCCATGTATTCCTTTAACTCTCAGCAGTGATGATTTCATGAGATTCTTCATCAATAAAATTGTTTCTATCAGAGAGAAGATTAATGGAATCCTTCCCATTATTATCACTGATGTATCATCAAGTAGAGCAGCTTTAGAAGTATCTTTCGAACCTGAATTGTATTTAGACAGCTTCTGTCCAGTTGATCTTTCTGAGCTAACAACAGCAATAGTCTCTTCTAAACCATCAACCCAATCCCAACCAGACTGTTCAAGGAGGTTTTCCCCTTAATTGACACTTCCATATTGGATTTGATCAATCGGTCTTTGTTGATAGGATATGTACCTCAGACTTTTAAGGTTGCTGTAATTAAACCTTTACTTAAAAAACCTACTCTTGATTCAGAAGTGTTGGCTAATTATCGACCTATATCCAATCTCCCTTTTTTGTCCAAAGTTCTTGAAAAAATAGTTGCAGTTCAACTTTGTGATCATTTACATAGAAATAATCTGTTTGAAGAGTTTCAGTCAGGATTCAGAGTGCATCATAGCACAGAAACGGCACTGGTGAAAGTTACCAATGATCTCCTGTTAGCTTCTGATAGCGGACTTGTTTCTGTGCTTGTCCTGTTGGATCTCAGTGCTGCATTTGATACGATCGATCACAGCATTCTGTTACAGAGACTTGAACATGTTATTGGGATTAAAGGAACTGCATTAGGCTGGTTTAAGTCATATTTATCTGATAGATTCCAGTTTGTTCTTGTAAATGAGGAATCTTCCTCACACGTTGGAGTAAGTCATGGAGTTCCTCAGGGTTCTGTGCTTGGACCGATTCTTTTTACTTTATACATGCTTCCATTAGGTAACATTATCAGACAGCATGGCATAAATTTCCATTGTTATGCTGATGATACTCAGCTGTACTTATCTATGAAACCAGATGAAACCTACAGGTTGGTCAGGCTACAAGCCTGTCTTAAAGACATAAAGACCTGGATGACTCAGAACTGTCTGCTTTTAAATTCAGACAAAACTGAAGTTGTTCTCTTTGGACCTGAGCGCTTCAGGGAGAAATTGTCTAGTTATATAGTTACTCTAGATGGTATTTCCTTGGCTTCTAGTTCTACAGTGAGGAACCTTGGAGTTATTTTTGACCAGAATTTATCATTTGACGCACATATAAAACTGGTTTCTAGGACTGCCTTCTTTCACCTTCGTAATATTGCCAAAATCAGGAACATCCTGTCTCAAGGTGATGCAGAGAAACTAGTTCATGCATTTGTTACTTCAAGATTGGACTACTGTAATTCCTTATTATTGGGCTGTCCCACATATTCTCTGAAAAGCCTCCAGCTGATCCAAAATGCTGCAGCCAGAGTTCTGATGAGAACTAACAGGAGAGATCATGTTTCTCCAGTTTTAGCTTCTCTTCATTGGCTCCCTGTTAAATTCAGAATAGAATTTAAGATTCTTCTCCTCACATATAAAGCTCTTACTGACCGAACTCCATCATATCTTAAAGATCTCATTGTACAATATTTTCCTAACAGAGCACTTCGCTCCCAAACTGCAGGTTTACTTGTTGTTCCCAGAGTTTCTAAAAGTAGAATGGGAGGTAGAGCCTTCAGTTATCAGGCCCCTCTCTTGTGGAATAAGCTGCCAGTAAATGTCCGGGAAGCAGACACCCTTTCCACTTTTAAGATTAGGCTTAAAACTTTTCTTTTCGATAAAGCTTATAGTTAGGGATGGCTCAGGTAATCCTGAAACATCCCATAGTTAAGCTGCTATAGGCTTAGACTGCTGGGGGACCTCATCTGTCACACCTTTCCTCACTTTGCTCTCTTTTTCCCCCTGTTTAATTTCAAAATTGATTTTATGTACATGTGACATTATTGTGGTTATTAACCTATGTTTCCCTGTTCCAACAGATATCCTTTGAATGGCGTTATGGTGTTTTTCCCCCCTCTTTTCCCTCTTTTCTGTCTTCTCAAACCCCAGCTGGTCGAGGCGGATGGCCACCCTTCCTGAGTCTGGTTCTGCCAGAGGTTTCTTCCTGTTAAAAGGGAGTCGTTCCTTTCCACAGTTGCCACAGGCACGCTCAGGACGGGAGATTGGACTGAAGACACATTTCGGTGCAATCTGTTGGTTTCCTTAGCTAGGATATTAATTTTTTTAATTAGCTCTATATGAATTAATTGGATTATGATTACAATGAATTGAATTCCAATTGGCTTGAATTGGACTATATTACTTAAGTGCCTTGAGATGACAATTGTTGTAATCTGGCGCTATATAAATAAAATTGAATTGAATTGAATTGAATTGAATATAGATGCCAGATATGTTTTGTAACGACTAAATGCATGTTAGAAACTGATGCTGGTTTTATCTGAAACGCATCCGAAACTGATGGTTTCTCATCACTTTTTGCATTTATTTAACTGATAAACAGGCCAAGCCCCTGGCTCCTTTCCATAACTCATTTGGTACAGCACAGAACTGCAGGTGTCCCAGGACACTTAGCTAAAGCCTCATTACTTGCATTCCTACAGCTGATGACAAGAACCTCTGCCGACGCTCCCTTCGATAGCTCAGTTGGTAGAGCGGAGGACTGTAGGTGCCCAACACCAGTTATCCTTAGGTCGCTGGTTCAATTCCGGCTCGAAGGATGGGTCGAGCTTATGTGTACAGAGACTCTGAAGGCCTACTCCTGTAAACCTTTAAAAGCTGTTGGAAGGGCCCTTTTTGGGGAAACTCTGCCACACTCCTTTTGCTTTCATGAAGGGCTAGTGGCGCAATGGATAACGCGTCTGAGTACGGATCAGAAGATTCTAGGTTCAACTCCTAGCTAGCTCGGCATGCAAGCTTCAGCTTCTGATGTTTCTCAGCTCTCCCACTGCTGCAGAACAGGAAACCTTTAAAACTTCTTCTCTCTACTCCCTGAGTATCCCAGCACACTTATGCCCCAAAGATGCCACACACCGTCTTATCTTGCAGCACCAAAAGGAAAGTTCCTCTTCCGCTTTGTCTTTCCTGTCAATGATTTTGCTCCAAACACAAAAAAACATACATCGAAGCCACATGCAGCAGAGCTAGATATACTATCCTTGGGATTTGAAGGTGTTTTCAATCACATAATTGGGGAAAAGATGCAAAATTCAAGATTCAAGAGGCTGTATTTATCCCGAAGGAAACTGCTGTGCAACAGTTATGGAACAAGGGGGAAAGTACAAAAAAAAACAAAACAAAACTAAACAAAACAAAACAAAACAAAACAAAACAAAATAAAGCTAACCACACACAACAGAAAGCAGCAACCTGCCGTGATCATATAGTGGTTAGTATTCTGCGTTGTGGTCGCAGCAACCCCTGTTAGAATTCGGGTCATGGCAAACCGAGGTAGAATTGCAGTTTATAGTAACAGTTATGGAACAAGGGGGAAAGTACTAAATAAAATAAAATAGAAAAATAAGATAAAATAAAGCTAACCGCGGAAAGCAGATACCTGCCGTGATCGTATAGTGGTTAGTACTCTGCGTTGTGGTCGCAGGAACCCTGGTTAGAATTCGTGTCATGGCAAACCTAGGTAGAAATGCAGTTTGTAGTTTAATCCCGAAGGAAACTGCTGTGCAACAGTTATGGAACAAGGAGGAAAGTACTAAATAAAATGAAATAGACAAATAAGATCAAATAAAGCTAACCGCAGAAAGCAGCAACCTGCCGTGATCGTATAGTGGTTAGTACTCTGCGTTGTGGTCGCAGGAACCCCGGTTAGAATTCGGGTCATGGCAAACCTAGGTAGAAATGCAGTTTGAAGTTTAATCCCGAAGGAAACTGCTGTGCAACAGTTATGGATCAAGGGGGAAAGTACTAAATAAAATAAAATAGACAAATAAGATAAAATAAAGCTAACCACACACAACTGAAAACCTGCCGTGATCGTATAGTGGTTAGTACTCTGCGTTGTGGTCGCAGCAACCCCGGTTCGAATCCGGGTCACGGCAAACCTAGGTAGAAATGTATTTTTGCATTGCTGAAAAAAGTTGCCACTTTGAGCTTGAACGTCTCCATCTTTTTGGGAATTTCTGTCTAAAGGCATCTGTCCCACATCAAACGCCTGAAAGTATCAACATCTGTGTTGGACCAAGTGGAGACTTACCCATATAGATGCCAGATATGTTTTGTAACGACTAAATGCATGTTAGAAACTGATGCTGGTTTTATCTGAAACGCATCCGAAACTGATGGTTTCTCATCACTTTTTGCATTTATTTAACTGATAAACAGGCCAAGCCCCTGGCTCCTTTCCATAACTCATTTGGTACAGCACAGAACTGCAGGTGTCCCAGGACACTTAGCTAAAGCCTCATTACTTGCATTCCTACAGCTGATGACAAGAACCTCTGCCGTCGCTCCCTTCGATAACTCAGTTGGTAGAGCGGAGGACTGTAGGTGCCCAACACCAGTTATCCTTAGGTCGCTGGTTCAATTCCGGCTCGAAGGATGGGTCGAGCTTATGTGTACAGAGACTCTGAAGGCCTACTCCTGTAAACCTTTAAAAGCTGTTGGAAGGGCCCTTTTTGGGGAAACTCTGCCACACTCCTTTTGCTTTCATGAAGGGCTAGTGGCGCAATGGATAACGCGTCTGAGTACGGATCAGAAGATTCTAGGTTCAACTCCTAGCTAGCTCGGCATGCAAGCTTCAGCTTCTGATGTTTCTCAGCTCTCCCACTGCTGCAGAACAGGAAACCTTTAAAACTTCTTCTCTCTACTCCCTGAGTATCCCAGCACACTTATGCCCCAAAGATGCCACACACCGTCTTATCTTGCAGCACCAAAAGGAAAGTTCCTCTTCCGCTTTGTCTTTCCTGTCAATGATTTTGCTCCAAACACAAAAAAACATACATCGAAGCCACATGCAGCAGAGCTAGATATACTATCCTTGGGATTTGAAGGTGTTTTCAATCACATAATTGGGGAAAAGATGCAAAATTCAAGATTCAAGAGGCTGTATTTATCCCGAAGGAAACTGCTGTGCAACAGTTATGGAACAAGGGGGAAAGTACAAAACAAAACAAAACAAAACAAAACAAAACAAAACAAAACAGTAAAATAAAGCTAACCACACACAACAGAAAGCAGTAACCTGCCGTGATCATATAGTGGTTAGTATTCTGCGTTGTGGTCGCAGCAACCCTGGTTAGAATTCGGGTCATGGCAAACCGAGGTAGAATTGCAGTTTGTAGTAACAGTTATGGAACAAGGGGGAAAGTACTAAATAAAATAAAATAGAAAAATAAGATAAAATAAAGCTAACCGCGGAAAGCAGCAACCTGCCGTGATCGTATAGTGGTTAGTACTCTGCGTTGTGGTCGCAGGAACCCCGGTTAGAATTCGGGTCATGGCAAACCTAGGTAGAAATGCAGATTGAAGTTTAATCCCGAAGGAAACTGCTGTGCAACAGTTATGGATCAAGGGGGAAAGTACTAAATAAAATAAAATAGACAAATAAGATAAAATAAAGCTAACCACACACAACTGAAAACCTGCCGTGATCGTATAGTGGTTAGTACTCTGCGTTGTGGTCGCAGCAACCCCGGTTCGAATCCGAGTCACGGCAAACCTAGGTAGAAATGTATTTTTGCATTGCTGAAAAAAGTTGCCACTTTGAGCTTGAACGTCTCCATCTTTTTGGGAATTTCTGTCTAAAGGCATCTGTCCCACATCAAACGCCTGAAAGTATCAACATCTGTGTTGGACCAAGTGGAGACTTACCCATATAGATGCCAGATATGTTTTGTAACGACTAAATGCATGTTAGAAACTGATGCTGGTTTTATCTGAAACGCATCCGAAACTGATGGTTTCTCATCACTTTTTGCATTTATTTAACTGATAAACAGGCCAAGCCCCTGGCTCCTTTCCATAACTCATTTGGTACAGCACAGAACTGCAGGTGTCCCAGAACACTTAGCTAAAGCCTCATTACTTGCATTACTACAGCTGATGACAAGAACCTCTGCCGACGCTCCCTTCGATAGCTCAGTTGGTAGAGCGGAGGACTGTAGGTGCCCAACACCAGTTATCCTTAGGTCGCTGGTTCAATTCCGGCTCGAAGGATGGGTCGAGCTTATGTGTACAGAGACTCTGAAGGCCTACTCCTGTAAACCTTTAAAAGCTGTTGGAAGGGCCCTTTTTGGGGAAACTCTGCCACACTCCTTTTGCTTTCATGAAGGGCTAGTGGCGCAATGGATAACGCGTCTGAGTACGGATCAGAAGATTCTAGGTTCAACTCCTAGCTAGCTCGGCATGCAAGCTTCAGCTTCTGATGTTTCTCAGCTCTCCCACTGCTGCAGAACAGGAAACCTTTAAAACTTCTTCTCTCTACTCCCTGAGTATCCCAGCACACTTATGCCCCAAAGATGCCACACACCGTCTTATCTTGCAGCACCAAAAGGAAAGTTCCTCTTCCGCTTTGTCTTTCCTGTCAATGATTTTGCTCCAAACACAAAAAAACATACATCGAAGCCACATGCAGCAGAGCTAGATATACTATCCTTGGGATTTGAAGGTGTTTTCAATCACATAATTGGGGAAAAGATGCAAAATTCAAGATTCAAGAGGCTGTATTTATCCCGAAGGAAACTGCTGTGCAACAGTTATGGAACAAGGGGGAAAGTACAAAACAAAACAAAACAAAACAAAACAAAACAAAACAAAACAAAACAAAACAAAACAAAACAAAACAAAACAAAACAAAACAATAAAATAAAGCTAACCACACACAACAGAAAGCAGTAACCTGCCGTGATCATATAGTGGTTAGTATTCTGCGTTGTGGTCGCAGCAACCCCTGTTAGAATTCGGGTCATGGCAAACCGAGGTAGAATTGCAGTTTATAGTAACAGTTATGGAACAAGGGGGAAAGTACTAAATAAAATAAAATAGAAAAATAAGATAAAATAAAGCTAACCGCGGAAAGCAGATACCTGCCGTGATCGTATAGTGGTTAGTACTCTGCGTTGTGGTCGCAGGAACCCTGGTTAGAATTTGGGTCATGGCAAACCTAGGTAGAAATGCAGTTTGTAGTTTAATCCCGAAGGAAACTGCTGTGCAACAGTTATGGAACAAGGAGGAAAGTACTAAATAAAATGAAATAGACAAATAAGATCAAATAAAGCTAACCGCAGAAAGCAGCAACCTGCCGTGATCGTATAGTGGTTAGTACTCTGCGTTGTGGTCGCAGGAACCCCGGTTAGAATTCGGGTCATGGCAAACCTAGGTAGAAATGCAGATTGAAGTTTAATCCCGAAGGAAACTGCTGTGCAACAGTTATGGATCAAGGGGGAAAGTACTAAATAAAATAAAATAGACAAATAAGATAAAATAAAGCTAACCACACACAACTGAAAACCTGCCGTGATCGTATAGTGGTTAGTACTCTGCGTTGTGGTCGCAGCAACCCCGGTTCGAATCCGGGTCACGGCAAACCTAGGTAGAAATGTATTTTTGCATTGCTGAAAAAAGTTGCCACTTTGAGCTTGAACGTCTTCATCTTTTTGGGAATTTCTGTCTAAAGGCATCTGTCCCACATCAAACGCCTGAAAGTATCAACATCTGTGTTGGACCAAGTGGAGACTTACCCATATAGATGCCAGATATGTTTTGTAACGACTAAATGCATGTTAGAAACTGATGCTGGTTTTATCTGAAACGCATCCGAAACTGATGGTTTCTCATCACTTTTTGCATTTATTTAACTGATAAACAGGCCAAGCCCCTGGCTCCTTTCCATAACTCATTTGGTACAGCACAGAACTGCAGGTGTCCCAGGACACTTAGCTAAAGCCTCATTACTTGCATTCCTACAGCTGATGACAAGAACCTCTGCCGACGCTCCCTTCGATAGCTCAGTTGGTAGAGCGGAGGACTGTAGGTGCCCAACACCAGTTATCCTTAGGTCGCTGGTTCAATTCCGGCTCGAAGGATGGGTCGAGCTTATGTGTACAGAGACTCTGAAGGCCTACTCCTGTAAACCTTTAAAAGCTGTTGGAAGGGCCCTTTTTGGGGAAACTCTGCCACACTCCTTTTGCTTTCATGAAGGGCTAGTGGCGCAATGGATAACGCGTCTGAGTACGGATCAGAAGATTCTAGGTTCAACTCCTAGCTAGCTCGGCATGCAAGCTTCAGCTTCTGATGTTTCTCAGCTCTCCCACTGCTGCAGAACAGGAAACCTTTAAAACTTCTTCTCTCTACTCCCTGAGTATCCCAGCACACTTATGCCCCAAAGATGCCACACACTGAGAAACTTCAATCTGCATTTCTACCTAGGTTTGCCATGACCCGAATTCTAACCGGGGTTCCTGCGACCACAACGCAGAGTACTAACCACTATACGATCACGGCAGGTTGCTGCTTTCCGCGGTTAGCTTTATCTTATCTTATTTTTCTATTTTATTTTATTTAGTACTTTCCCCCTTGTTCCATAACTGTTACTACAAACTGCAATTCTACCTCGGTTTGCCATGACCCGAATTCTAACCAGGGTTGCTGCGACCACAACGCAGAATACTAACCACTATATGATCACGGCAGGTTACTGCTTTCTGTTGTGTGTGGTTAGCTTTATTTTATTGTTTTGTTTTGTTTTGTTTTGTTTTGTTTTGTTTTGTTTTGTTTTGTTTTGTTTTGTTTTGTTTTGTTTTGTTTTGTACTTTCCCCCTTGTTCCAGTTTGTAGTAACAGTTATGGAACAAGGGGGAAAGTACTAAATAAAATAAAATAGAAAAATAAGATAAAATAAAGCTAACCGCGGAAAGCAGCAACCTGCCGTGATCGTATAGTGGTTAGTACTCTGCGTTGTGGTCGCAGGAACCCCGGTTAGAATTCGGGTCATGGCAAACCTAGGTAGAAATGCAGATTGAAGTTTAATCCCGAAGGAAACTGCTGTGCAACAGTTATGGATCAAGGGGGAAAGTACTAAATAAAATAAAATAGACAAATAAGATAAAATAAAGCTAACCACACACAACTGAAAACCTGCCGTGATCGTATAGTGGTTAGTACTCTGCGTTGTGGTCGCAGCAACCCCGGTTCGAATCCGGGTCACGGCAAACCTAGGTAGAAATGTATTTTTGCATTGCTGAAAAAAGTTGCCACTTTGAGCTTGAACGTCTCCATCTTTTTGGGAATTTCTGTCTAAAGGCATCTGTCCCAGATCAAACGCCTGAAAGTATCAACATCTGTGTTGGACCAAGTGGAGACTTACCCATATAGATGCCAGATATGTTTTGTAACGACTAAATGCATGTTAGAAACTGATGCTGGTTTTATCTGAAACGCATCCGAAACTGATGGTTTCTCATCACTTTTTGCATTTATTTAACTGATAAACAGGCCAAGCCCCTGGCTCCTTTCCATAACTCATTTGGTACAGCACAGAACTGCAGGTGTCCCAGGACACTTAGCTAAAGCCTCATTACTTGCATTCCTACAGCTGATGACAAGAACCTCTGCCGACGCTCCCTTCGATAGCTCAGTTGGTAGAGCGGAGGACTGTAGGTGCCCAACACCAGTTATCCTTAGGTCGCTGGTTCAATTCCGGCTCGAAGGATGGGTCGAGCTTATGTGTACAGAGACTCTGAAGGCCTACTCCTGTAAACCTTTAAAAGCTGTTGGAAGGGCCCTTTTTGGGGAAACTCTGCCACACTCCTTTTGCTTTCATGAAGGGCTAGTGGCGCAATGGATAACGCGTCTGAGTACGGATCAGAAGATTCTAGGTTCAACTCCTAGCTAGCTCGGCATGCAAGCTTCAGCTTCTGATGTTTCTCAGCTCTCCCACTGCTGCAGAACAGGAAACCTTTAAAACTTCTTCTCTCTACTCCCTGAGTATCCCAGCACACTTATGCCCCAAAGATGCCACACACCGTCTTATCTTGCAGCACCAAAAGGAAAGTTCCTCTTCCGCTTTGTCTTTCCTGTCAATGATTTTGCTCCAAACACAAAAAAACATACATCGAAGCCACATGCAGCAGAGCTAGATATACTATCCTTGGGATTTGAAGGTGTTTTCAATCACATAATTGGGGAAAAGATGCAAAATTCAAGATTCAAGAGGCTGTATTTATCCCGAAGGAAACTGCTGTGCAACAGTTATGGAACAAGGGGGAAAGTACAAAACAAAACAAAACAAAACAAAACAAAACAAAACAAAACAAAACAAAACAAAACAAAACAAAACAATAAAATAAAGCTAACCACACACAACAGAAAGCAGCAACCTGCCGTGATCATATAGTGGTTAGTATTCTGCGTTGTGGTCGCAGCAACCCCTGTTAGAATTCGGGTCATGGCAAACCGAGGTAGAATTGCAGTTTATAGTAACAGTTATGGAACAAGGGGGAAAGTACTAAATAAAATAAAATAGAAAAATAAGATAAAATAAAGCTAAACGCGGAAAGCAGATACCTGCCGTGATCGTATAGTGGTTAGTACTCTGCGTTGTGGTCGCAGGAACCCTGGTTAGAATTTGGGTCATGGCAAACCTAGGTAGAAATGCAGTTTGTAGTTTAATCCCGAAGGAAACTGCTGTGCAACAGTTATGGAACAAGGAGGAAAGTACTAAATAAAATGAAATAGACAAATAAGATCAAATAAAGCTAACCGCAGAAAGCAGCAACCTGCCGTGATCGTATAGTGGTTAGTACTCTGCGTTGTGGTCGCAGGAACCCCGGTTAGAATTCGGGTCATGGCAAACCTAGGTAGAAATGCAGATTGAAGTTTAATCCCGAAGGAAACTGCTGTGCAACAGTTATGGATCAAGGGGGAAAGTACTAAATAAAATAAAATAGACAAATAAGATAAAATAAAGCTAACCACACACAACTGAAAACCTGCCGTGATCGTATAGTGGTTAGTACTCTGCGTTGTGGTCGCAGCAACCCCGGTTCGAATCCGGGTCACGGCAAACCTAGGTAGAAATGTATTTTTGCATTGCTGAAAAAAGTTGCCACTTTGAGCTTGAACGTCTCCATCTTTTTGGGAATTTCTGTCTAAAGGCATCTGTCCCACATCAAACGCCTGAAAGTATCAACATCTGTGTTGGACCAAGTGGAGACTTACCCATATAGATGCCAGATATGTTTTGTAACGACTAAATGCATGTTAGAAACTGATGCTGGTTTTATCTGAAACGCATCCGAAACTGATGGTTTCTCATCACTTTTTGCATTTATTTAACTGATAAACAGGCCAAGCCCCTGGCTCCTTTCCATAACTCATTTGGTACAGCACAGAACTGCAGGTGTCCCAGGACACTTAGCTAAAGCCTCATTACTTGCATTCCTACAGCTGATGACAAGAACCTCTGCCGACGCTCCCTTCGATAGCTCAGTTGGTAGAGCGGAGGACTGTAGGTGCCCAACACCAGTTATCCACCAGTTAACACCAGTCGCTGGTTCAATTCCGGCTCGAAGGATGGGTCGAGCTTATGTGTACAGAGACTCTGAAGGCCTACTCCTGTAAACCTTTAAAAGCTGTTGGAAGGGCCCTTTTTGGGGAAACTCTGCCACACTCCTTTTGCTTTCATGAAGGGCTAGTGGCGCAATGGATAACGCGTCTGAGTACGGATCAGAAGATTCTAGGTTCAACTCCTAGCTAGCTCGGCATGCAAGCTTCAGCTTCTGATGTTTCTCAGCTCTCCCACTGCTGCAGAACAGGAAACCTTTAAAACTTCTTCTCTCTACTCCCTGAGTATCCCAGCACACTTATGCCCCAAAGATGCCACACACCGTCTTATCTTGCAGCACCAAAAGGAAAGTTCCTCTTCCGCTTTGTCTTTCCTGTCAATGATTTTGCTCCAAACACAAAAAAACATACATCGAAGCCACATGCAGCAGAGCTAGATATACTATCCTTGGGATTTGAAGGTATTTTCAATCACATAATTGGGGAAAAGATGCAAAATTCAAGATTCAAGAGGCTGTATTTATCCCGAAGGAAACTGCTGTGCAACAGTTATGGAACAAGGGGGAAAGTACAAAACAAAACAAACCAAACCAAACCAAAACAAAACAAAACAAAACAAAACAAAACAAAACAAAACAAAACAAAACAAAACAAAACAAAACAAAACAAAACAAAACAAAACAAAACAAAACAAAACAAAACAAAACAAAACAAAACAAAACAAAACAAAACAATAAAATAAAGCTAACCACACACAACAGAAAGCAGCAACCTGCCGTGATCATATAGTGGTTAGTATTCTGCGTTGTGGTCGCAGCAACCCCTGTTAGAATTCGGGTCATGGCAAACCGAGGTAGAATTGCAGTTTATAGTAACAGTTATGGAACAAGGGGGAAAGTACTAAATAAAATAAAATAGAAAAATAAGATCAAATAAAGCTAACCGCGGAAAGCAGATACCTGCCGTGATCGTATAGTGGTTAGTACTCTGCGTTGTGGTCGCAGGAACCCTGGTTAGAATTTGGGTCATGGCAAACCTAGGTAGAAATGCAGTTTGTAGTTTAATCCCGAAGGAAACTGCTGTGCAACAGTTATGGAACAAGGGGGAAAGTACAAAACAAAACAAAACAAAACAATAAAATAAAGCTAACCACACACAACAGAAAGCAGTAACCTGCCGTGATCATATAGTGGTTAGTATTCTGCGTTGTGGTCGCAGCAACCCTGGTTAGAATTCGAGTCATGGCAAACCGAGGTAGAATTGCAGTTTGTAGTAACAGTTATGGAACAAGGGGAAAAGTACTAAATAAAATAAAATAGAAAAATAAGATAAAATAAAGCTAACCGCGGAAAGCAGCAACCTGCCGTGATCGTATAGTGGTTAGTACTCAGCGTTGTGGTCGCAGGAACCCCGGTTAGAATTTGGGTCATGGCAAACCTAGGTAGAAATGCAGATTGAAGTTTAATCCCGAAGGAAACTGCTGTGCAACAGTTATGGATCAAGGGGGAAAGTACTAAATAAAATAAAATAGACAAATAAGATAAAATAAAGCTAACCACACACAACTGAAAACCTGCCGTGATCGTATAGTGGTTAGTACTCTGCGTTGTGGTCGCAGCAACCCCGGTTCGTATCCGAGTCACGGCAAACCTAGGTAGAAATGTATTTTTGCATTGCTGAAAAAAGTTGCCACTTTGAGCTTGAACGTCTCCATCTTTTTGGGAATTTCTGTCTAAAGGCATCTGTCCCACATCAAACGCCTGAAAGTATCAACATCTGTGTTGGACGAAGTGGAGACTTACCCATATAAGTTTCATTTCATTTTCAGCACTGTTGCCAGACTGACAAAGACTCCGAGCTCTGTTGAGCCATGTATTCCTTTAACTCTCAGCAGTGATGATTTCATGAGATTCTTCATCAATAAAATTGTTTCTATCAGAGAGAAGATTAATGGAATCCTTCCCATTATTATCACTGATGTATCATCAAGTAGAGCAGCTTTAGAAGTATCTTTCGAACCTGAATTGTATTTAGACAGCTTCTGTCCAGTTGATCTTTCTGAGCTAACAACAGCAATAGTCTCTTCTAAACCATCAACCCAATCCCAACCAGACTGTTCAAGGAGGTTTTCCCCTTAATTGACACTTCCATATTGGATTTGATCAATCGGTCTTTGTTGATAGGATATGTACCTCAGACTTTTAAGGTTGCTGTAATTAAACCTTTACTTAAAAAACCTACTCTTGATTCAGAAGTGTTGGCTAATTATCGACCTATATCCAATCTCCCTTTTTTGTCCAAAGTTCTTGAAAAAATAGTTGCAGTTCAACTTTGTGATCATTTACATAGAAATAATCTGTTTGAAGAGTTTCAGTCAGGATTCAGAGTGCATCATAGCACAGAAACGGCACTGGTGAAAGTTACCAATGATCTCCTGTTAGCTTCTGATAGCGGACTTGTTTCTGTGCTTGTCCTGTTGGATCTCAGTGCTGCATTTGATACGATCGATCACAGCATTCTGTTACAGAGACTTGAACATGTTATTGGGATTAAAGGAACTGCATTAGGCTGGTTTAAGTCATATTTATCTGATAGATTCCAGTTTGTTCTTGTAAATGAGGAATCTTCCTCACACGTTGGAGTAAGTCATGGAGTTCCTCAGGGTTCTGTGCTTGGACCGATTCTTTTTACTTTATACATGCTTCCATTAGGTAACATTATCAGACAGCATGGCATAAATTTCCATTGTTATGCTGATGATACTCAGCTGTACTTATCTATGAAACCAGATGAAACCTACAGGTTGGTCAGGCTACAAGCCTGTCTTAAAGACATAAAGACCTGGATGACTCAGAACTGTCTGCTTTTAAATTCAGACAAAACTGAAGTTGTTCTCTTTGGACCTGAGCGCTTCAGGGAGAAATTGTCTAGTTATATAGTTACTCTAGATGGTATTTCCTTGGCTTCTAGTTCTACAGTGAGGAACCTTGGAGTTATTTTTGACCAGAATTTATCATTTGACGCACATATAAAACTGGTTTCTAGGACTGCCTTCTTTCACCTTCGTAATATTGCCAAAATCAGGAACATCCTGTCTCAAGGTGATGCAGAGAAACTAGTTCATGCATTTGTTACTTCAAGATTGGACTACTGTAATTCCTTATTATTGGGCTGTCCCACATATTCTCTGAAAAGCCTCCAGCTGATCCAAAATGCTGCAGCCAGAGTTCTGATGAGAACTAACAGGAGAGATCATGTTTCTCCAGTTTTAGCTTCTCTTCATTGGCTCCCTGTTAAATTCAGAATAGAATTTAAGATTCTTCTCCTCACATATAAAGCTCTTACTGACCGAACTCCATCATATCTTAAAGATCTCATTGTACAATATTTTCCTAACAGAGCACTTCGCTCCCAAACTGCAGGTTTACTTGTTGTTCCCAGAGTTTCTAAAAGTAGAATGGGAGGTAGAGCCTTCAGTTATCAGGCCCCTCTCTTGTGGAATAAGCTGCCAGTAAATGTCCGGGAAGCAGACACCCTTTCCACTTTTAAGATTAGGCTTAAAACTTTTCTTTTCGATAAAGCTTATAGTTAGGGATGGCTCAGGTAATCCTGAAACATCCCATAGTTAAGCTGCTATAGGCTTAGACTGCTGGGGGACCTCATCTGTCACACCTTTCCTCACTTTGCTCTCTTTTTCCCCCTGTTTAATTTCAAAATTGATTTTATGTACATGTGACATTATTGTGGTTATTAACCTATGTTTCCCTGTTCCAACAGATATCCTTTGAATGGCGTTATGGTGTTTTTCCCCCCTCTTTTCCCTCTTTTCTGTCTTCTCAAACCCCAGCTGGTCGAGGCGGATGGCCACCCTTCCTGAGTCTGGTTCTGCCAGAGGTTTCTTCCTGTTAAAAGGGAGTCGTTCCTTTCCACAGTTGCCACAGGCACGCTCAGGACGGGAGATTGGACTGAAGACACATTTCGGTGCAATCTGTTGGTTTCCTTAGCTAGGATATTAATTTTTTTAATTAGCTCTATATGAATTAATTGGATTATGATTACAATGAATTGAATTCCAATTGGCTTGAATTGGACTATATTACTTAAGTGCCTTGAGATGACAATTGTTGTAATCTGGCGCTATATAAATAAAATTGAATTGAATTGAATTGAATTGAATATAGATGCCAGATATGTTTTGTAACGACTAAATGCATGTTAGAAACTGATGCTGGTTTTATCTGAAACGCATCCGAAACTGATGGTTTCTCATCACTTTTTGCATTTATTTAACTGATAAACAGGCCAAGCCCCTGGCTCCTTTCCATAACTCATTTGGTACAGCACAGAACTGCAGGTGTCCCAGGACACTTAGCTAAAGCCTCATTACTTGCATTCCTACAGCTGATGACAAGAACCTCTGCCGACGCTCCCTTCGATAGCTCAGTTGGTAGAGCGGAGGACTGTAGGTGCCCAACACCAGTTATCCTTAGGTCGCTGGTTCAATTCCGGCTCGAAGGATGGGTCGAGCTTATGTGTACAGAGACTCTGAAGGCCTACTCCTGTAAACCTTTAAAAGCTGTTGGAAGGGCCCTTTTTGGGGAAACTCTGCCACACTCCTTTTGCTTTCATGAAGGGCTAGTGGCGCAATGGATAACGCGTCTGAGTACGGATCAGAAGATTCTAGGTTCAACTCCTAGCTAGCTCGGCATGCAAGCTTCAGCTTCTGATGTTTCTCAGCTCTCCCACTGCTGCAGAACAGGAAACCTTTAAAACTTCTTCTCTCTACTCCCTGAGTATCCCAGCACACTTATGCCCCAAAGATGCCACACACCGTCTTATCTTGCAGCACCAAAAGGAAAGTTCCTCTTCCGCTTTGTCTTTCCTGTCAATGATTTTGCTCCAAACACAAAAAAACATACATCGAAGCCACATGCAGCAGAGCTAGATATACTATCCTTGGGATTTGAAGGTGTTTTCAATCACATAATTGGGGAAAAGATGCAAAATTCAAGATTCAAGAGGCTGTATTTATCCCGAAGGAAACTGCTGTGCAACAGTTATGGAACAAGGGGGAAAGTACAAAAAAAAACAAAACAAAACTAAACAAAACAAAACAAAACAAAACAAAATAAAGCTAACCACACACAACAGAAAGCAGCAACCTGCCGTGATCATATAGTGGTTAGTATTCTGCGTTGTGGTCGCAGCAACCCCTGTTAGAATTCGGGTCATGGCAAACCGAGGTAGAATTGCAGTTTATAGTAACAGTTATGGAACAAGGGGGAAAGTACTAAATAAAATAAAATAGAAAAATAAGATAAAATAAAGCTAACCGCGGAAAGCAGATACCTGCCGTGATCGTATAGTGGTTAGTACTCTGCGTTGTGGTCGCAGGAACCCTGGTTAGAATTCGTGTCATGGCAAACCTAGGTAGAAATGCAGTTTGTAGTTTAATCCCGAAGGAAACTGCTGTGCAACAGTTATGGAACAAGGAGGAAAGTACTAAATAAAATGAAATAGACAAATAAGATCAAATAAAGCTAACCGCAGAAAGCAGCAACCTGCCGTGATCGTATAGTGGTTAGTACTCTGCGTTGTGGTCGCAGGAACCCCGGTTAGAATTCGGGTCATGGCAAACCTAGGTAGAAATGCAGTTTGAAGTTTAATCCCGAAGGAAACTGCTGTGCAACAGTTATGGATCAAGGGGGAAAGTACTAAATAAAATAAAATAGACAAATAAGATAAAATAAAGCTAACCACACACAACTGAAAACCTGCCGTGATCGTATAGTGGTTAGTACTCTGCGTTGTGGTCGCAGCAACCCCGGTTCGAATCCGGGTCACGGCAAACCTAGGTAGAAATGTATTTTTGCATTGCTGAAAAAAGTTGCCACTTTGAGCTTGAACGTCTCCATCTTTTTGGGAATTTCTGTCTAAAGGCATCTGTCCCACATCAAACGCCTGAAAGTATCAACATCTGTGTTGGACCAAGTGGAGACTTACCCATATAGATGCCAGATATGTTTTGTAACGACTAAATGCATGTTAGAAACTGATGCTGGTTTTATCTGAAACGCATCCGAAACTGATGGTTTCTCATCACTTTTTGCATTTATTTAACTGATAAACAGGCCAAGCCCCTGGCTCCTTTCCATAACTCATTTGGTACAGCACAGAACTGCAGGTGTCCCAGGACACTTAGCTAAAGCCTCATTACTTGCATTCCTACAGCTGATGACAAGAACCTCTGCCGTCGCTCCCTTCGATAACTCAGTTGGTAGAGCGGAGGACTGTAGGTGCCCAACACCAGTTATCCTTAGGTCGCTGGTTCAATTCCGGCTCGAAGGATGGGTCGAGCTTATGTGTACAGAGACTCTGAAGGCCTACTCCTGTAAACCTTTAAAAGCTGTTGGAAGGGCCCTTTTTGGGGAAACTCTGCCACACTCCTTTTGCTTTCATGAAGGGCTAGTGGCGCAATGGATAACGCGTCTGAGTACGGATCAGAAGATTCTAGGTTCAACTCCTAGCTAGCTCGGCATGCAAGCTTCAGCTTCTGATGTTTCTCAGCTCTCCCACTGCTGCAGAACAGGAAACCTTTAAAACTTCTTCTCTCTACTCCCTGAGTATCCCAGCACACTTATGCCCCAAAGATGCCACACACCGTCTTATCTTGCAGCACCAAAAGGAAAGTTCCTCTTCCGCTTTGTCTTTCCTGTCAATGATTTTGCTCCAAACACAAAAAAACATACATCGAAGCCACATGCAGCAGAGCTAGATATACTATCCTTGGGATTTGAAGGTGTTTTCAATCACATAATTGGGGAAAAGATGCAAAATTCAAGATTCAAGAGGCTGTATTTATCCCGAAGGAAACTGCTGTGCAACAGTTATGGAACAAGGGGGAAAGTACAAAACAAAACAAAACAAAACAAAACAAAACAAAACAAAACAAAACAAAACAGTAAAATAAAGCTAACCACACACAACAGAAAGCAGTAACCTGCCGTGATCATATAGTGGTTAGTATTCTGCGTTGTGGTCGCAGCAACCCTGGTTAGAATTCGGGTCATGGCAAACCGAGGTAGAATTGCAGTTTGTAGTAACAGTTATGGAACAAGGGGGAAAGTACTAAATAAAATAAAATAGAAAAATAAGATAAAATAAAGCTAACCGCGGAAAGCAGCAACCTGCCGTGATCGTATAGTGGTTAGTACTCTGCGTTGTGGTCGCAGGAACCCCGGTTAGAATTCGGGTCATGGCAAACCTAGGTAGAAATGCAGATTGAAGTTTAATCCCGAAGGAAACTGCTGTGCAACAGTTATGGATCAAGGGGGAAAGTACTAAATAAAATAAAATAGACAAATAAGATAAAATAAAGCTAACCACACACAACTGAAAACCTGCCGTGATCGTATAGTGGTTAGTACTCTGCGTTGTGGTCGCAGCAACCCCGGTTCGAATCCGAGTCACGGCAAACCTAGGTAGAAATGTATTTTTGCATTGCTGAAAAAAGTTGCCACTTTGAGCTTGAACGTCTCCATCTTTTTGGGAATTTCTGTCTAAAGGCATCTGTCCCACATCAAACGCCTGAAAGTATCAACATCTGTGTTGGACCAAGTGGAGACTTACCCATATAGATGCCAGATATGTTTTGTAACGACTAAATGCATGTTAGAAACTGATGCTGGTTTTATCTGAAACGCATCCGAAACTGATGGTTTCTCATCACTTTTTGCATTTATTTAACTGATAAACAGGCCAAGCCCCTGGCTCCTTTCCATAACTCATTTGGTACAGCACAGAACTGCAGGTGTCCCAGAACACTTAGCTAAAGCCTCATTACTTGCATTACTACAGCTGATGACAAGAACCTCTGCCGACGCTCCCTTCGATAGCTCAGTTGGTAGAGCGGAGGACTGTAGGTGCCCAACACCAGTTATCCTTAGGTCGCTGGTTCAATTCCGGCTCGAAGGATGGGTCGAGCTTATGTGTACAGAGACTCTGAAGGCCTACTCCTGTAAACCTTTAAAAGCTGTTGGAAGGGCCCTTTTTGGGGAAACTCTGCCACACTCCTTTTGCTTTCATGAAGGGCTAGTGGCGCAATGGATAACGCGTCTGAGTACGGATCAGAAGATTCTAGGTTCAACTCCTAGCTAGCTCGGCATGCAAGCTTCAGCTTCTGATGTTTCTCAGCTCTCCCACTGCTGCAGAACAGGAAACCTTTAAAACTTCTTCTCTCTACTCCCTGAGTATCCCAGCACACTTATGCCCCAAAGATGCCACACACCGTCTTATCTTGCAGCACCAAAAGGAAAGTTCCTCTTCCGCTTTGTCTTTCCTGTCAATGATTTTGCTCCAAACACAAAAAAACATACATCGAAGCCACATGCAGCAGAGCTAGATATACTATCCTTGGGATTTGAAGGTGTTTTCAATCACATAATTGGGGAAAAGATGCAAAATTCAAGATTCAAGAGGCTGTATTTATCCCGAAGGAAACTGCTGTGCAACAGTTATGGAACAAGGGGGAAAGTACAAAACAAAACAAAACAAAACAAAACAAAACAAAACAAAACAAAACAAAACAAAACAAAACAAAACAATAAAATAAAGCTAACCACACACAACAGAAAGCAGTAACCTGCCGTGATCATATAGTGGTTAGTATTCTGCGTTGTGGTCGCAGCAACCCCTGTTAGAATTCGGGTCATGGCAAACCGAGGTAGAATTGCAGTTTATAGTAACAGTTATGGAACAAGGGGGAAAGTACTAAATAAAATAAAATAGAAAAATAAGATAAAATAAAGCTAACCGCGGAAAGCAGATACCTGCCGTGATCGTATAGTGGTTAGTACTCTGCGTTGTGGTCGCAGGAACCCTGGTTAGAATTTGGGTCATGGCAAACCTAGGTAGAAATGCAGTTTGTAGTTTAATCCCGAAGGAAACTGCTGTGCAACAGTTATGGAACAAGGAGGAAAGTACTAAATAAAATGAAATAGACAAATAAGATCAAATAAAGCTAACCGCAGAAAGCAGCAACCTGCCGTGATCGTATAGTGGTTAGTACTCTGCGTTGTGGTCGCAGGAACCCCGGTTAGAATTCGGGTCATGGCAAACCTAGGTAGAAATGCAGATTGAAGTTTAATCCCGAAGGAAACTGCTGTGCAACAGTTATGGATCAAGGGGGAAAGTACTAAATAAAATAAAATAGACAAATAAGATAAAATAAAGCTAACCACACACAACTGAAAACCTGCCGTGATCGTATAGTGGTTAGTACTCTGCGTTGTGGTCGCAGCAACCCCGGTTCGAATCCGGGTCACGGCAAACCTAGGTAGAAATGTATTTTTGCATTGCTGAAAAAAGTTGCCACTTTGAGCTTGAACGTCTTCATCTTTTTGGGAATTTCTGTCTAAAGGCATCTGTCCCACATCAAACGCCTGAAAGTATCAACATCTGTGTTGGACCAAGTGGAGACTTACCCATATAGATGCCAGATATGTTTTGTAACGACTAAATGCATGTTAGAAACTGATGCTGGTTTTATCTGAAACGCATCCGAAACTGATGGTTTCTCATCACTTTTTGCATTTATTTAACTGATAAACAGGCCAAGCCCCTGGCTCCTTTCCATAACTCATTTGGTACAGCACAGAACTGCAGGTATCCCAGGACACTTAGCTAAAGCCTCATTACTTGCATTCCTACAGCTGATGACAAGAACCTCTGCCGTCGCTCCCTTCGATAGCTCAGTTGGTAGAGCGGAGGACTGTAGGTGCCCAACACCAGTTATCCTTAGGTCGCTGGTTCAATTCCGGCTCGAAGGATGGGTCGAGCTTATGTGTACAGAGACTCTGAAGGCCTACTCCTGTAAACCTTTAAAAGCTGTTGGAAGGGCCCTTTTTGGGGAAACTCTGCCACACTCCTTTTGCTTTCATGAAGGGCTAGTGGCGCAATGGATAACGCGTCTGAGTACGGATCAGAAGATTCTAGGTTCAACTCCTAGCTAGCTCGGCATGCAAGCTTCAGCTTCTGATGTTTCTCAGCTCTCCCACTGCTGCAGAACAGGAAACCTTTAAAACTTCTTCTCTCTACTCCCTGAGTATCCCAGCACACTTATGCCCCAAAGATGCCACACACTGAGAAACTTCAATCTGCATTTCTACCTAGGTTTGCCATGACCCGAATTCTAACCGGGGTTCCTGCGACCACAACGCAGAGTACTAACCACTATACGATCACGGCAGGTTGCTGCTTTCCGCGGTTAGCTTTATTTTATCTTATTTTTCTATTTTATTTTATTTAGTACTTTCCCCCTTGTTCCATAACTGTTACTACAAACTGCAATTCTACCTCGGTTTGCCATGACCCGAATTCTAACCAGGGTTGCTGCGACCACAACGCAGAATACTAACCACTATATGATCACGGCAGGTTACTGCTTTCTGTTGTGTGTGGTTAGCTTTATTTTATTGTTTTGTTTTGTTTTGTTTTGTTTTGTTTTGTTTTGTTTTGTTTTGTTTTGTTTTGTTTTGTTTTGTTTTGTTTTGTTTTGTACTTTCCCCCTTGTTCCAGTTTGTAGTAACAGTTATGGAACAAGGGGGAAAGTACTAAATAAAATAAAATAGAAAAATAAGATAAAATAAAGCTAACCGCGGAAAGCAGCAACCTGCCGTGATCGTATAGTGGTTAGTACTCTGCGTTGTGGTCGCAGGAACCCCGGTTAGAATTCGGGTCATGGCAAACCTAGGTAGAAATGCAGATTGAAGTTTAATCCCGAAGGAAACTGCTGTGCAACAGTTATGGATCAAGGGGGAAAGTACTAAATAAAATAAAATAGACAAATAAGATAAAATAAAGCTAACCACACACAACTGAAAACCTGCCGTGATCGTATAGTGGTTAGTACTCTGCGTTGTGGTCGCAGCAACCCCGGTTCGAATCCGGGTCACGGCAAACCTAGGTAGAAATGTATTTTTGCATTGCTGAAAAAAGTTGCCACTTTGAGCTTGAACGTCTCCATCTTTTTGGGAATTTCTGTCTAAAGGCATCTGTCCCAGATCAAACGCCTGAAAGTATCAACATCTGTGTTGGACCAAGTGGAGACTTACCCATATAGATGCCAGATATGTTTTGTAACGACTAAATGCATGTTAGAAACTGATGCTGGTTTTATCTGAAACGCATCCGAAACTGATGGTTTCTCATCACTTTTTGCATTTATTTAACTGATAAACAGGCCAAGCCCCTGGCTCCTTTCCATAACTCATTTGGTACAGCACAGAACTGCAGGTGTCCCAGGACACTTAGCTAAAGCCTCATTACTTGCATTCCTACAGCTGATGACAAGAACCTCTGCCGACGCTCCCTTCGATAGCTCAGTTGGTAGAGCGGAGGACTGTAGGTGCCCAACACCAGTTATCCTTAGGTCGCTGGTTCAATTCCGGCTCGAAGGATGGGTCGAGCTTATGTGTACAGAGACTCTGAAGGCCTACTCCTGTAAACCTTTAAAAGCTGTTGGAAGGGCCCTTTTTGGGGAAACTCTGCCACACTCCTTTTGCTTTCATGAAGGGCTAGTGGCGCAATGGATAACGCGTCTGAGTACGGATCAGAAGATTCTAGGTTCAACTCCTAGCTAGCTCGGCATGCAAGCTTCAGCTTCTGATGTTTCTCAGCTCTCCCACTGCTGCAGAACAGGAAACCTTTAAAACTTCTTCTCTCTACTCCCTGAGTATCCCAGCACACTTATGCCCCAAAGATGCCACACAACGTCTTATCTTGCAGCACCAAAAGGAAAGTTCCTCTTCCGCTTTGTCTTTCCTGTCAATGATTTTGCTCCAAACACAAAAAAACATACATCGAAGCCACATGCAGCAGAGCTAGATATACTATCCTTGGGATTTGAAGGTGTTTTCAATCACATAATTGGGGAAAAGATGCAAAATTCAAGATTCAAGAGGCTGTATTTATCCCGAAGGAAACTGCTGTGCAACAGTTATGGAACAAGGGGGAAAGTACAAAACAAAACAAAACAAAACAAAACAAAACAAAACAAAACAAAACAAAACAGTAAAATAAAGCTAACCACACACAACAGAAAGCAGTAACCTGCCGTGATCATATAGTGGTTAGTATTCTGCGTTGTGGTCGCAGCAACCCTGGTTAGAATTCGGGTCATGGCAAACCGAGGTAGAATTGCAGTTTGTAGTAACAGTTATGGAACAAGGGGGAAAGTACTAAATAAAATAAAATAGAAAAATAAGATAAAATAAAGCTAACCGCGGAAAGCAGCAACCTGCCGTGATCGTATAGTGGTTAGTACTCTGCGTTGTGGTCGCAGGAACCCCGGTTAGAATTCGGGTCATGGCAAACCTAGGTAGAAATGCAGATTGAAGTTTAATCCCGAAGGAAACTGCTGTGCAACAGTTATGGATCAAGGGGGAAAGTACTAAATAAAATAAAATAGACAAATAAGATAAAATAAAGCTAACCACACACAACTGAAAACCTGCCGTGATCGTATAGTGGTTAGTACTCTGCGTTGTGGTCGCAGCAACCCCGGTTCGAATCCGAGTCACGGCAAACCTAGGTAGAAATGTATTTTTGCATTGCTGAAAAAAGTTGCCACTTTGAGCTTGAACGTCTCCATCTTTTTGGGAATTTCTGTCTAAAGGCATCTGTCCCACATCAAACGCCTGAAAGTATCAACATCTGTGTTGGACCAAGTGGAGACTTACCCATATAGATGCCAGATATGTTTTGTAACGACTAAATGCATGTTAGAAACTGATGCTGGTTTTATCTGAAACGCATCCGAAACTGATGGTTTCTCATCACTTTTTGCATTTATTTAACTGATAAACAGGCCAAGCCCCTGGCTCCTTTCCATAACTCATTTGGTACAGCACAGAACTGCAGGTGTCCCAGAACACTTAGCTAAAGCCTCATTACTTGCATTACTACAGCTGATGACAAGAACCTCTGCCGACGCTCCCTTCGATAGCTCAGTTGGTAGAGCGGAGGACTGTAGGTGCCCAACACCAGTTATCCTTAGGTCGCTGGTTCAATTCCGGCTCGAAGGATGGGTCGAGCTTATGTGTACAGAGACTCTGAAGGCCTACTCCTGTAAACCTTTAAAAGCTGTTGGAAGGGCCCTTTTTGGGGAAACTCTGCCACACTCCTTTTGCTTTCATGAAGGGCTAGTGGCGCAATGGATAACGCGTCTGAGTACGGATCAGAAGATTCTAGGTTCAACTCCTAGCTAGCTCGGCATGCAAGCTTCAGCTTCTGATGTTTCTCAGCTCTCCCACTGCTGCAGAACAGGAAACCTTTAAAACTTCTTCTCTCTACTCCCTGAGTATCCCAGCACACTTATGCCCCAAAGATGCCACACACTGAGAAACTTCAATCTGCATTTCTACCTAGGTTTGCCATGACCCGAATTCTAACCGGGGTTCCTGCGACCACAACGCAGAGTACTAACCACTATACGATCACGGCAGGTTGCTGCTTTCCGCGGTTAGCTTTATTTTATCTTATTTTTCTATTTTATTTTATTTAGTACTTTCCCCCTTGTTCCATAACTGTTACTACAAACTGCAATTCTACCTCGGTTTGCCATGACCCGAATTCTAACCAGGGTTGCTGCGACCACAACGCAGAATACTAACCACTATATGATCACGGCAGGTTACTGCTTTCTGTTGTGTGTGGTTAGCTTTATTTTATTGTTTTGTTTTGTTTTGTTTTGTTTTGTTTTGTTTTGTTTTGTTTTGTTTTGTACTTTCCCCCTTGTTCCAGTTTGTAGTAACAGTTATGGAACAAGGGGGAAAGTACTAAATAAAATAAAATAGAAAAATAAGATAAAATAAAGCTAACCGCGGAAAGCAGCAACCTGCCGTGATCGTATAGTGGTTAGTACTCTGCGTTGTGGTCGCAGGAACCCCGGTTAGAATTCGGGTCATGGCAAACCTAGGTAGAAATGCAGATTGAAGTTTAATCCCGAAGGAAACTGCTGTGCAACAGTTATGGATCAAGGGGGAAAGTACTAAATAAAATAAAATAGACAAATAAGATAAAATAAAGCTAACCACACACAACTGAAAACCTGCCGTGATCGTATAGTGGTTAGTACTCTGCGTTGTGGTCGCAGCAACCCCGGTTCGAATCCGGGTCACGGCAAACCTAGGTAGAAATGTATTTTTGCATTGCTGAAAAAAGTTGCCACTTTGAGCTTGAACGTCTCCATCTTTTTGGGAATTTCTGTCTAAAGGCATCTGTCCCAGATCAAACGCCTGAAAGTATCAACATCTGTGTTGGACCAAGTGGAGACTTACCCATATAGATGCCAGATATGTTTTGTAACGACTAAATGCATGTTAGAAACTGATGCTGGTTTTATCTGAAACGCATCCGAAACTGATGGTTTCTCATCACTTTTTGCATTTATTTAACTGATAAACAGGCCAAGCCCCTGGCTCCTTTCCATAACTCATTTGGTACAGCACAGAACTGCAGGTGTCCCAGGACACTTAGCTAAAGCCTCATTACTTGCATTCCTACAGCTGATGACAAGAACCTCTGCCGACGCTCCCTTCGATAGCTCAGTTGGTAGAGCGGAGGACTGTAGGTGCCCAACACCAGTTATCCTTAGGTCGCTGGTTCAATTCCGGCTCGAAGGATGGGTCGAGCTTATGTGTACAGAGACTCTGAAGGCCTACTCCTGTAAACCTTTAAAAGCTGTTGGAAGGGCCCTTTTTGGGGAAACTCTGCCACACTCCTTTTGCTTTCATGAAGGGCTAGTGGCGCAATGGATAACGCGTCTGAGTACGGATCAGAAGATTCTAGGTTCAACTCCTAGCTAGCTCGGCATGCAAGCTTCAGCTTCTGATGTTTCTCAGCTCTCCCACTGCTGCAGAACAGGAAACCTTTAAAACTTCTTCTCTCTACTCCCTGAGTATCCCAGCACACTTATGCCCCAAAGATGCCACACAACGTCTTATCTTGCAGCACCAAAAGGAAAGTTCCTCTTCCGCTTTGTCTTTCCTGTCAATGATTTTGCTCCAAACACAAAAAAACATACATCGAAGCCACATGCAGCAGAGCTAGATATACTATCCTTGGGATTTGAAGGTGTTTTCAATCACATAATTGGGGAAAAGATGCAAAATTCAAGATTCAAGAGGCTGTATTTATCCCGAAGGAAACTGCTGTGCAACAGTTATGGAACAAGGGGGAAAGTACAAAACAAAACAAAACAAAACAAAACAAAACAAAACAAAACAAAACAAAACAAAACAAAACAAAACAATAAAATAAAGCTAACCACACACAACAGAAAGCAGCAACCTGCCGTGATCATATAGTGGTTAGTATTCTGCGTTGTGGTCGCAGCAACCCCTGTTAGAATTCGGGTCATGGCAAACCGAGGTAGAATTGCAGTTTATAGTAACAGTTATGGAACAAGGGGGAAAGTACTAAATAAAATAAAATAGAAAAATAAGATAAAATAAAGCTAAACGCGGAAAGCAGATACCTGCCGTGATCGTATAGTGGTTAGTACTCTGCGTTGTGGTCGCAGGAACCCTGGTTAGAATTTGGGTCATGGCAAACCTAGGTAGAAATGCAGTTTGTAGTTTAATCCCGAAGGAAACTGCTGTGCAACAGTTATGGAACAAGGAGGAAAGTACTAAATAAAATGAAATAGACAAATAAGATCAAATAAAGCTAACCGCAGAAAGCAGCAACCTGCCGTGATCGTATAGTGGTTAGTACTCTGCGTTGTGGTCGCAGGAACCCCGGTTAGAATTCGGGTCATGGCAAACCTAGGTAGAAATGCAGATTGAAGTTTAATCCCGAAGGAAACTGCTGTGCAACAGTTATGGATCAAGGGGGAAAGTACTAAATAAAATAAAATAGACAAATAAGATAAAATAAAGCTAACCACACACAACTGAAAACCTGCCGTGATCGTATAGTGGTTAGTACTCTGCGTTGTGGTCGCAGCAACCCCGGTTCGAATCCGGGTCACGGCAAACCTAGGTAGAAATGTATTTTTGCATTGCTGAAAAAAGTTGCCACTTTGAGCTTGAACGTCTCCATCTTTTTGGGAATTTCTGTCTAAAGGCATCTGTCCCACATCAAACGCCTGAAAGTATCAACATCTGTGTTGGACCAAGTGGAGACTTACCCATATAGATGCCAGATATGTTTTGTAACGACTAAATGCATGTTAGAAACTGATGCTGGTTTTATCTGAAACGCATCCGAAACTGATGGTTTCTCATCACTTTTTGCATTTATTTAACTGATAAACAGGCCAAGCCCCTGGCTCCTTTCCATAACTCATTTGGTACAGCACAGAACTGCAGGTGTCCCAGGACACTTAGCTAAAGCCTCATTACTTGCATTCCTACAGCTGATGACAAGAACCTCTGCCGTCGCTCCCTTCGATAACTCAGTTGGTAGAGCGGAGGACTGTAGGTGCCCAACACCAGTTATCCTTAGGTCGCTGGTTCAATTCCGGCTCGAAGGATGGGTCGAGCTTATGTGTACAGAGACTCTGAAGGCCTACTCCTGTAAACCTTTAAAAGCTGTTGGAAGGGCCCTTTTTGGGGAAACTCTGCCACACTCCTTTTGCTTTCATGAAGGGCTAGTGGCGCAATGGATAACGCGTCTGAGTACGGATCAGAAGATTCTAGGTTCAACTCCTAGCTAGCTCGGCATGCAAGCTTCAGCTTCTGATGTTTCTCAGCTCTCCCACTGCTGCAGAACAGGAAACCTTTAAAACTTCTTCTCTCTACTCCCTGAGTATCCCAGCACACTTATGCCCCAAAGATGCCACACACCGTCTTATCTTGCAGCACCAAAAGGAAAGTTCCTCTTCCGCTTTGTCTTTCCTGTCAATGATTTTGCTCCAAACACAAAAAAACATACATCGAAGCCACATGCAGCAGAGCTAGATATACTATCCTTGGGATTTGAAGGTGTTTTCAATCACATAATTGGGGAAAAGATGCAAAATTAAAGATTCAAGAGGCTGTATTTATCCCGAAGGAAACTGCTGTGCAACAGTTATGGAACAAGGGGGAAAGTACAAAACAAAACAAAACAAAACAAAACAAAACAAAACAAAACAAAACAAAACAAAACAAAACAAAACAAAACAAAACAAAACAAAACAAAACAAAACAAAACAAAACAGTAAAATAAAGCTAACCACACACAACAGAAAGCAGTAACCTGCCGTGATCATATAGTGGTTAGTATTCTGCGTTGTGGTCGCAGCAACCCTGGTTAGAATTCGGGTCATGGCAAACCGAGGTAGAATTGCAGTTTGTAGTAACAGTTATGGAACAAGGGGGAAAGTACTAAATAAAATAAAATAGAAAAATAAGATAAAATAAAGCTAACCGCGGAAAGCAGCAACCTGCCGTGATCGTATAGTGGTTAGTACTCTGCGTTGTGGTCGCAGGAACCCCGGTTAGAATTCGGGTCATGGCAAACCTAGGTAGAAATGCAGATTGAAGTTTAATCCCGAAGGAAACTGCTGTGCAACAGTTATGGATCAAGGGGGAAAGTACTAAATAAAATAAAATAGACAAATAAGATAAAATAAAGCTAACCACACACAACTGAAAACCTGCCGTGATCGTATAGTGGTTAGTACTCTGCGTTGTGGTCGCAGCAACCCCGGTTCGAATCCGAGTCACGGCAAACCTAGGTAGAAATGTATTTTTGCATTGCTGAAAAAAGTTGCCACTTTGAGCTTGAACGTCTCCATCTTTTTGGGAATTTCTGTCTAAAGGCATCTGTCCCACATCAAACGCCTGAAAGTATCAACATCTGTGTTGGACCAAGTGGAGACTTACCCATATAGATGCCAGATATGTTTTGTAACGACTAAATGCATGTTAGAAACTGATGCTGGTTTTATCTGAAACGCATCCGAAACTGATGGTTTCTCATCACTTTTTGCATTTATTTAACTGATAAACAGGCCAAGCCCCTGGCTCCTTTCCATAACTCATTTGGTACAGCACAGAACTGCAGGTGTCCCAGGACACTTAGCTAAAGCCTCATTACTTGCATTACTACAGCTGATGACAAGAACCTCTGCCGACGCTCCCTTCGATAGCTCAGTTGGTAGAGCGGAGGACTGTAGGTGCCCAACACCAGTTATCCTTAGGTCGCTGGTTCAATTCCGGCTCGAAGGATGGGTCGAGCTTATGTGTACAGAGACTCTGAAGGCCTACTCCTGTAAACCTTTAAAAGCTGTTGGAAGGGCCCTTTTTGGGGAAACTCTGCCACACTCCTTTTGCTTTCATGAAGGGCTAGTGGCGCAATGGATAACGCGTCTGAGTACGGATCAGAAGATTCTAGGTTCAACTCCTAGCTAGCTCGGCATGCAAGCTTCAGCTTCTGATGTTTCTCAGCTCTCCCACTGCTGCAGAACAGGAAACCTTTAAAACTTCTTCTCTCTACTCCCTGAGTATCCCAGCACACTTATGCCCCAAAGATGCCACACACCGTCTTATCTTGCAGCACCAAAAGGAAAGTTCCTCTTCCGCTTTGTCTTTCCTGTCAATGATTTTGCTCCAAACACAAAAAAACATACATCGAAGCCACATGCAGCAGAGCTAGATATACTATCCTTGGGATTTGAAGGTGTTTTCAATCACATAATTGGGGAAAAGATGCAAAATTCAAGATTCAAGAGGCTGTATTTATCCCGAAGGAAACTGCTGTGCAACAGTTATGGAACAAGGGGGAAAGTACAAAACAAAACAAAACAAAACAAAACAAAACAAAACAAAACAAAACAAAACAAAACAAAACAAAACAAAACAAAACAAAACAATAAAATAAAGCTAACCACACACAACAGAAAGCAGCAACCTGCCGTGATCATATAGTGGTTAGTATTCTGCGTTGTGGTCGCAGCAACCCCTGTTAGAATTCGGGTCATGGCAAACCGAGGTAGAATTGCAGTTTATAGTAACAGTTATGGAACAAGGGGGAAAGTACTAAATAAAATAAAATAGAAAAATAAGATAAAATAAAGCTAACCGCGGAAAGCAGATACCTGCCGTGATCGTATAGTGGTTAGTACTCTGCGTTGTGGTCGCAGGAACCCTGGTTAGAATTTGGGTCATGGCAAACCTAGGTAGAAATGCAGTTTGTAGTTTAATCCCGAAGGAAACTGCTGTGCAACAGTTATGGAACAAGGAGGAAAGTACTAAATAAAATGAAATAGACAAATAAGATCAAATAAAGCTAACCGCAGAAAGCAGCAACCTGCCGTGATCGTATAGTGGTTAGTACTCTGCGTTGTGGTCGCAGGAACCCCGGTTAGAATTCGGGTCATGGCAAACCTAGGTAGAAATGCAGATTGAAGTTTAATCCCGAAGGAAACTGCTGTGCAACAGTTATGGATCAAGGGGGAAAGTACTAAATAAAATAAAATAGACAAATAAGATAAAATAAAGCTAACCACACACAACTGAAAACCTGCCGTGATCGTATAGTGGTTAGTACTCTGCGTTGTGGTCGCAGCAACCCCGGTTCGAATCCGGGTCACGGCAAACCTAGGTAGAAATGTATTTTTGCATTGCTGAAAAAAGTTGCCACTTTGAGCTTGAACGTCTTCATCTTTTTGGGAATTTCTGTCTAAAGGCATCTGTCCCACATCAAACGCCTGAAAGTATCAACATCTGTGTTGGACCAAGTGGAGACTTACCCATATAGATGCCAGATATGTTTTGTAACGACTAAATGCATGTTAGAAACTGATGCTGGTTTTATCTGAAACGCATCCGAAACTGATGGTTTCTCATCACTTTTTGCATTTATTTAACTGATAAACAGGCCAAGCCCCTGGCTCCTTTCCATAACTCATTTGGTACAGCACAGAACTGCAGGTGTCCCAGGACACTTAGCTAAAGCCTCATTACTTGCATTCCTACAGCTGATGACAAGAACCTCTGCCGTCGCTCCCTTCGATAGCTCAGTTGGTAGAGCGGAGGACTGTAGGTGCCCAACACCAGTTATCCTTAGGTCGCTGGTTCAATTCCGGCTCGAAGGATGGGTCGAGCTTATGTGTACAGAGACTCTGAAGGCCTACTCGTGTAAACCTTTAAAAGCTGTTGGAAGGGCCCTTTTTGGGGAAACTCTGCCACACTCCTTTTGCTTTCATGAAGGGCTAGTGGCGCAATGGATAACGCGTCTGAGTACGGATCAGAAGATTCTAGGTTCAACTCCTAGCTAGCTCGGCATGCAAGCTTCAGCTTCTGATGTTTCTCAGCTCTCCCACTGCTGCAGAACAGGAAACCTTTAAAACTTCTTCTCTCTACTCCCTGAGTATCCCAGCACACTTATGCCCCAAAGATGCCACACACTGAGAAACTTCAATCTGCATTTCTACCTAGGTTTGCCATGACCCGAATTCTAACCGGGGTTCCTGCGACCACAACGCAGAGTACTAACCACTATACGATCACGGCAGGTTGCTGCTTTCCGCGGTTAGCTTTATTTTATCTTATTTTTCTATTTTATTTTATTTAGTACTTTCCCCCTTGTTCCATAACTGTTACTACAAACTGCAATTCTACCTCGGTTTGCCATGACCCGAATTCTAACCAGGGTTGCTGCGACCACAACGCAGAATACTAACCACTATATGATCACGGCAGGTTACTGCTTTCTGTTGTGTGTGGTTAGCTTTATTTTATTGTTTTGTTTTGTTTTGTTTTGTTTTGTTTTGTTTTGTTTTGTTTTGTTTTGTTTTGTTTTGTTTTGTTTTGTTTTGTTTTGTTTTGTACTTTCCCCCTTGTTCCAGTTTGTAGTAACAGTTATGGAACAAGGGGGAAAGTACAAAACAAAACAAAACAAAACAAAACAAAACAAAACAAAACAAAACAAAACAAAACAAAACAAAACAAAACAAAACAATAAAATAAAGCTAACCACACACAACAGAAAGCAGCAACCTGCCGTGATCATATAGTGGTTAGTATTCTGCGTTGTGGTCGCAGCAACCCCTGTTAGAATTCGGGTCATGGCAAACCGAGGTAGAATTGCAGTTTATAGTAACAGTTATGGAACAAGGGGGAAAGTACTAAATAAAATAAAATAGAAAAATAAGATAAAATAAAGCTAACCGCGGAAAGCAGATACCTGCCGTGATCGTATAGTGGTTAGTACTCTGCGTTGTGGTCGCAGGAACCCTGGTTAGAATTTGGGTCATGGCAAACCTAGGTAGAAATGCAGTTTGTAGTTTAATCCCGAAGGAAACTGCTGTGCAACAGTTATGGAACAAGGAGGAAAGTACTAAATAAAATGAAATAGACAAATAAGATCAAATAAAGCTAACCGCAGAAAGCAGCAACCTGCCGTGATCGTATAGTGGTTAGTACTCTGCGTTGTGGTCGCAGGAACCCCGGTTAGAATTCGGGTCATGGCAAACCTAGGTAGAAATGCAGATTGAAGTTTAATCCCGAAGGAAACTGCTGTGCAACAGTTATGGATCAAGGGGGAAAGTACTAAATAAAATAAAATAGACAAATAAGATAAAATAAAGCTAACCACACACAACTGAAAACCTGCCGTGATCGTATAGTGGTTAGTACTCTGCGTTGTGGTCGCAGCAACCCCGGTTCGAATCCGAGTCACGGCAAACCTAGGTAGAAATGTATTTTTGCATTGCTGAAAAAAGTTGCCACTTTGAGCTTGAACGTCTCCATCTTTTTGGGAATTTCTGTCTAAAGGCATCTGTCCCACATCAAACGCCTGAAAGTATCAACATCTGTGTTGGACCAAGTGGAGACTTACCCATATAGATGCCAGATATGTTTTGTAACGACTAAATGCATGTTAGAAACTGATGCTGGTTTTATCTGAAACGCATCCGAAACTGATGGTTTCTCATCACTTTTTGCATTTATTTAACTGATAAACAGGCCAAGCCCCTGGCTCCTTTCCATAACTCATTTGGTACAGCACAGAACTGCAGGTGTCCCAGGACACTTAGCTAAAGCCTCATTACTTGCATTACTACAGCTGATGACAAGAACCTCTGCCGTCGCTCCCTTCGATAGCTCAGTTGGTAGAGCGGAGGACTGTAGGTGCCTAACACCAGTTATCCTTAGGTCGCTGGTTCAATTCCGGCTCGAAGGATGGGTCGAGCTTATGTGTACAGAGACTCTGAAGGCCTACTCCTGTAAACCTTTAAAAGCTGTTGGAAGGGCCCTTTTTGGGGAAACTCTGCCACACTCCTTTTGCTTTCATGAAGGGCTAGTGGCGCAATGGATAACGCGTCTGAGTACGGATCAGAAGATTCTAGGTTCAACTCCTAGCTAGCTCGGCATGCAAGCTTCAGCTTCTGATGTTTCTCAGCTCTCCCACTGCTGCAGAACAGGAAACCTTTAAAACTTCTTCTCTCTACTCCCTGAGTATCCCAGCACACTTATGCCCCAAAGATGCCACACACCGTCTTATCTTGCAGCACCAAAAGGAAAGTTCCTCTTCCGCTTTGTCTTTCCTGTCAATGATTTTGCTCCAAACACAAAAAAACATACATCGAAGCCACATGCAGCAGAGCTAGATATACTATCCTTGGGATTTGAAGGTGTTTTCAATCACATAATTGGGGAAAAGATGCAAAATTCAAGATTCAAGAGGCTGTATTTATCCCGAAGGAAACTGCTGTGCAACAGTTATGGAACAAGGGGGAAAGTACAAAACAAAACAAACCAAAACAAAACAAAACAAAACAAAACAAAACAAAACAAAACAAAACAAAACAAAACAAAACAAAACAAAACAAAACAAAACAAAACAAAACAATAAAATAAAGCTAACCACACACAACAGAAAGCAGCAACCTGCCGTGATCATATAGTGGTTAGTATTCTGCGTTGTGGTCGCAGCAACCCCTGTTAGAATTCGGGTCATGGCAAACCGAGGTAGAATTGCAGTTTATAGTAACAGTTATGGAACAAGGGGGAAAGTACTAAATAAAATAAAATAGAAAAATAAGATAAAATAAAGCTAACCGCGGAAAGCAGCAACCTGCCGTGATCGTATAGTGGTTAGTACTCTGCGTTGTGGTCGCAGGAACCCCGGTTAGAATTTGGGTCATGGCAAACCTAGGTAGAAATGCAGTTTGTAGTTTAATCCCGAAGGAAACTGCTGTGCAACAGTTATGGAACAAGGAGGAAAGTACTAAATAAAATGAAATAGACAAATAAGATCAAATAAAGCTAACCGCAGAAAGCAGCAACCTGCCGTGATCGTATAGTGGTTAGTACTCTGCGTTGTGGTCGCAGGAACCCCGGTTAGAATTCGGGTCATGGCAAACCTAGGTAGAAATGCAGTTTGAAGTTTAATCCCGAAGGAAACTGCTGTGCAACAGTTATGGATCAAGGGGGAAAGTACTAAATAAAATAAAATAGACAAATAAGATAAAATAAAGCTAACCACACACAACTGAAAACCTGCCGTGATCGTATAGTGGTTAGTACTCTGCGTTGTGGTCGCAGCAACCCCGGTTCGAATCCGGGTCACGGCAAACCTAGGTAGAAATGTATTTTTGCATTGCTGAAAAAAGTTACCACTTTGAGCTTGAACGTCTCCATCTTTTTGGGAATTTCTGTCTAAAGGCATCTGTCCCACATCAAACGCCTGAAAGTATCAACATCTGTGTTGGACCAAGTGGAGACTTACCCATATAGATGCCAGATATGTTTTGTAACGACTAAATGCATGTTAGAAACTGATGCTGGTTTTATCTGAAACGCATCCGAAACTGATGGTTTCTCATCACTTTTTGCATTTATTTAACTGATAAACAGGCCAAGCCCCTGGCTCCTTTCCATAACTCATTTGGTACAGCACAGAACTGCAGGTGTCCCAGGACACTTAGCTAAAGCCTCATTACTTGCATTCCTACAGCTGATGACAAGAACCTCTGCCGTCGCTCCCTTCGATAACTCAGTTGGTAGAGCGGAGGACTGTAGGTGCCCAACACCAGTTATCCTTAGGTCGCTGGTTCAATTCCGGCTCGAAGGATGGGTCGAGCTTATGTGTACAGAGACTCTGAAGGCCTACTCCTGTAAACCTTTAAAAGCTGTTGGAAGGGCCCTTTTTGGGGAAACTCTGCCACACTCCTTTTGCTTTCATGAAGGGCTAGTGGCGCAATGGATAACGCGTCTGAGTACGGATCAGAAGATTCTAGGTTCAACTCCTAGCTAGCTCGGCATGCAAGCTTCAGCTTCTGATGTTTCTCAGCTCTCCCACTGCTGCAGAACAGGAAACCTTTAAAACTTCTTCTCTCTACTCCCTGAGTATCCCAGCACACTTATGCCCCAAAGATGCCACACACCGTCTTATCTTGCAGCACCAAAAGGAAAGTTCCTCTTCCGCTTTGTCTTTCCTGTCAATGATTTTGCTCCAAACACAAAAAAACATACATCGAAGCCACATGCAGCAGAGCTAGATATACTATCCTTGGGATTTGAAGGTGTTTTCAATCACATAATTGGGGAAAAGATGCAAAATTCAAGATTCAAGAGGCTGTATTTATCCCGAAGGAAACTGCTGTGCAACAGTTATGGAACAAGGGGGAAAGTACAAAACAAAACAAAACAAAACAAAACAAAACAAAACAAAACAAAACAAAACAAAACAAAACAAAACAAAACAAAACAAAACAAAACAAAACAAAACAATAAAATAAAGCTAACCACACACAACAGAAAGCAGCAACCTGCCGTGATCATATAGTGGTTAGTATTCTGCGTTGTGGTCGCAGCAACCCCTGTTAGAATTCGGGTCATGGCAAACCGAGGTAGAATTGCAGTTTATAGTAACAGTTATGGAACAAGGGGGAAAGTACTAAATAAAATAAAATAGAAAAATAAGATAAAATAAAGCTAACCGCGGAAAGCAGCAACCTGCCGTGATCGTATAGTGGTTAGTACTCTGCGTTGTGGTCGCAGGAACCCCGGTTAGAATTTGGGTCATGGCAAACCTAGGTAGAAATGCAGTTTGTAGTTTAATCCCGAAGGAAACTGCTGTGCAACAGTTATGGAACAAGGAGGAAAGTACTAAATAAAATGAAATAGACAAATAAGATCAAATAAAGCTAACCGCAGAAAGCAGCAACCTGCCGTGATCGTATAGTGGTTAGTACTCTGCGTTGTGGTCGCAGGAACCCCGGTTAGAATTCGGGTCATGGCAAACCTAGGTAGAAATGCAGTTTGAAGTTTAATCCCGAAGGAAACTGCTGTGCAACAGTTATGGATCAAGGGGGAAAGTACTAAATAAAATAAAATAGACAAATAAGATAAAATAAAGCTAACCACACACAACTGAAAACCTGCCGTGATCGTATAGTGGTTAGTACTCTGCGTTGTGGTCGCAGCAACCCCGGTTCGAATCCGGGTCACGGCAAACCTAGGTAGAAATGTATTTTTGCATTGCTGAAAAAAGTTACCACTTTGAGCTTGAACGTCTCCATCTTTTTGGGAATTTCTGTCTAAAGGCATCTGTCCCACATCAAACGCCTGAAAGTATCAACATCTGTGTTGGACCAAGTGGAGACTTACCCATATAGATGCCAGATATGTTTTGTAACGACTAAATGCATGTTAGAAACTGATGCTGGTTTTATCTGAAACGCATCCGAAACTGATGGTTTCTCATCACTTTTTGCATTTATTTAACTGATAAACAGGCCAAGCCCCTGGCTCCTTTCCATAACTCATTTGGTACAGCACAGAACTGCAGGTGTCCCAGGACACTTAGCTAAAGCCTCATTACTTGCATTCCTACAGCTGATGACAAGAACCTCTGCCGTCGCTCCCTTCGATAGCTCAGTTGGTAGAGCGGAGGACTGTAGGTGCCCAACACCAGTTATCCTTAGGTCGCTGGTTCAATTCCGGCTCGAAGGATGGGTCGAGCTTATGTGTACAGAGACTCTGAAGGCCTACTCCTGTAAACCTTTAAAAGCTGTTGGAAGGGCCCTTTTTGGGGAAACTCTGCCACACTCCTTTTGCTTTCATGAAGGGCTAGTGGCGCAATGGATAACGCGTCTGAGTACGGATCAGAAGATTCTAGGTTCAACTCCTAGCTAGCTCAGCATGCAAGTTTCAGCTTCTGATGTTTCTCAGCTCTCCCACTGCTGTGGAACAGGAAACCTTTAAAACTTCTTCTCTCTACTCCCTGAGTATCCCAGCACACTTATGCCCCAAAGATGCCACACACCGTCTTATCTTGCAGCACCAAAAGGAAAGTTCCTCTTCCGCTTTGTCTTTCCTGTCAATGATTTTGCTCCAAACACAAAAAAACATACATCGAAGCCACATGCAGCAGAGCTAGATATACTATCCTTGGGATTTGAAGGTGTTTTCAATCACATAATTGGGGAAAAGATGCAAAATTCAAGATTCAAGAGGCTGTATTTATCCCGAAGGAAACTGCTGTGCAACAGTTATGGAACAAGGGGGAAAGTACAAAACAAAACAAACCAAACCAAAACAAAACAAAACAAAACAAAACAAAACAAAACAAAACAAAACAAAACAAAACAAAACAAAACAAAACAAAACAAAACAAAACAAAACAATAAAATAAAGCTAACCACACACAACAGAAAGCAGTAACCTGCCGTGATCATATAGTGGTTAGTATTCTGCGTTGTGGTCGCAGCAACCCTGGTTAGAATTCGGGTCATGGCAAACCGAGGTAGAATTGCAGTTTGTAGTAACAGTTATGGAACAAGGGGGAAAGTACTAAATAAAATAAAATAGAAAAATAAGATAAAATAAAGCTAACCGCGGAAAGCAGCAACCTGCCGTGATCGTATAGTGGTTAGTACTCTGCGTTGTGGTCGCAGGAACCCCGGTTAGAATTCGGGTCATGGCAAACCTAGGTAGAAATGCAGATTGAAGTTTAATCCCGAAGGAAACTGCTGTGCAACAGTTATGGATCAAGGGGGAAAGTACTAAATAAAATAAAATAGACAAATAAGATAAAATAAAGCTAACCACACACAACTGAAAACCTGCCGTGATCGTATAGTGGTTAGTACTCTGCGTTGTGGTCGCAGCAACCCCGGTTCGAATCCGAGTCACGGCAAACCTAGGTAGAAATGTATTTTTGCATTGCTGAAAAAAGTTGCCACTTTGAGCTTGAACGTCTCCATCTTTTTGGGAATTTCTGTCTAAAGGCATCTGTCCCACATCAAACGCCTGAAAGTATCAACATCTGTGTTGGACCAAGTGGAGACTTACCCATATAGATGCCAGATATGTTTTGTAACGACTAAATGCATGTTAGAAACTGATGCTGGTTTTATCTGAAACGCATCCGAAACTGATGGTTTCTCATCACTTTTTGCATTTATTTAACTGATAAACAGGCCAAGCCCCTGGCTCCTTTCCATAACTCATTTGGTACAGCACAGAACTGCAGGTGTCCCAGGACACTTAGCTAAAGCCTCATCACTTGCATTCCTACAGCTGATGACAAGAACCTCTGCCGTCGCTCCCTTCGATAGCTCAGTTGGTAGAGCGGAGGACTGTAGGTGCCCAACACCAGTTATCCTTAGGTCGCTGGTTCAATTCCGGCTCGAAGGATGGGTCGAGCTTATGTGTACAGAGACTCTGAAGGCCTACTCCTGTAAACCTTTAAAAGCTGTTGGAAGGGCCCTTTTTGGGGAAACTCTGCCACACTCCTTTTGCTTTCATGAAGGGCTAGTGGCGCAATGGATAACGCGTCTGAGTACGGATCAGAAGATTCTAGGTTCAACTCCTAGCTAGCTCGGCATGCAAGCTTCAGCTTCTGATGTTTCTCAGCTCTCCCACTGCTGCAGAACAGGAAACCTTTAAAACTTCTTCTCTCTACTCCCTGAGTATCCCAGCACACTTATGCCCCAAAGATGCCACACACCGTCTTATCTTGCAGCACCAAAAGGAAAGTTCCTCTTCCGCTTTGTCTTTCCTGTCAATGATTTTGCTCCAAACACAAAAAAACATACATCGAAGCCACATGCAGCAGAGCTAGATATACTATCCTTGGGATTTGAAGGTGTTTTCAATCACATAATTGGGGAAAAGATGCAAAATTCAAGATTCAAGAGGCTGTATTTATCCCGAAGGAAACTGCTGTGCAACAGTTATGGAACAAGGGGGAAAGTACTAAATAAAATAAAATAGAAAAATAAGATAAAATAAAGCTAACCGCGGAAAGCAGATACCTGCCGTGATCGTATAGTGGTTAGTACTCTGCGTTGTGGTCGCAGGAACCCTGGTTAGAATTTGGGTCATGGCAAACCTAGGTAGAAATGCAGTTTGTAGTTTAATCCCGAAGGAAACTGCTGTGCAACAGTTATGGAACAAGGAGGAAAGTACTAAATAAAATGAAATAGACAAATAAGATCAAATAAAGCTAACCGCAGAAAGCAGCAACCTGCCGTGATCGTATAGTGGTTAGTACTCTGCGTTGTGGTCGCAGGAACCCCGGTTAGAATTCGGGTCATGGCAAACCTAGGTAGAAATGCAGATTGAAGTTTAATCCCGAAGGAAACTGCTGTGCAACAGTTATGGATCAAGGGGGAAAGTACTAAATAAAATAAAATAAACAAATAAGATAAAATAAAGCTAACCACACACAACTGAAAACCTGCCGTGATCGTATAGTGGTTAGTACTCTGCGTTGTGGTCGCAGCAACCCCGGTTCGAATCCGGGTCACGGCAAACCTAGGTAGAAATGTATTTTTGCATTGCTGAAAAAAGTTGCCACTTTGAGCTTGAACGTCTTCATCTTTTTGGGAATTTCTGTCTAAAGGCATCTGTCCCACATCAAACGCCTGAAAGTATCAACATCTGTGTTGGACCAAGTGGAGACTTACCCATATAGATGCCAGATATGTTTTGTAACGACTAAATGCATGTTAGAAACTGATGCTGGTTTTATCTGAAACGCATCCGAAACTGATGGTTTCTCATCACTTTTTGCATTTATTTAACTGATAAACAGGCCAAGCCCCTGGCTCCTTTCCATAACTCATTTGGTACAGCACAGAACTGCAGGTGTCCCAGGACACTTAGCTAAAGCCTCATTACTTGCATTCCTACAGCTGATGACAAGAACCTCTGCCGTCGCTCCCTTCGATAGCTCAGTTGGTAGAGCGGAGGACTGTAGGTGCCCAACACCAGTTATCCTTAGGTCGCTGGTTCAATTCCGGCTCGAAGGATGGGTCGAGCTTATGTGTACAGAGACTCTGAAGGCCTACTCGTGTAAACCTTTAAAAGCTGTTGGAAGGGCCCTTTTTGGGGAAACTCTGCCACACTCCTTTTGCTTTCATGAAGGGCTAGTGGCGCAATGGATAACGCGTCTGAGTACGGATCAGAAGATTCTAGGTTCAACTCCTAGCTAGCTCGGCATGCAAGCTTCAGCTTCTGATGTTTCTCAGCTCTCCCACTGCTGCAGAACAGGAAACCTTTAAAACTTCTTCTCTCTACTCCCTGAGTATCCCAGCACACTTATGCCCCAAAGATGCCACACACTGAGAAACTTCAATCTGCATTTCTACCTAGGTTTGCCATGACCCGAATTCTAACCGGGGTTCCTGCGACCACAACGCAGAGTACTAACCACTATACGATCACGGCAGGTTGCTGCTTTCCGTGGTTAGCTTTATTTTATCTTATTTTTCTATTTTATTTTATTTAGTACTTTCCCCCTTGTTCCATAACTGTTACTACAAACTGCAATTCTACCTCGGTTTGCCATGACCCGAATTCTAACCAGGGTTGCTGCGACCACAACGCAGAATACTAACCACTATATGATCACGGCAGGTTACTGCTTTCTGTTGTGTGTGGTTAGCTTTATTTTATTGTTTTGTTTTGTTTTGTTTTGTTTTGTTTTGTTTTGTTTTGTTTTGTTTTGTTTTGTACTTTCCCCCTTGTTCCAGTTTGTAGTAACAGTTATGGAACAAGGGGGAAAGTACTAAATAAAATAAAATAGAAAAATAAGATAAAATAAAGCTAACCGCGGAAAGCAGCAACCTGCCGTGATCGTATAGTGGTTAGTACTCTGCGTTGTGGTCGCAGGAACCCCGGTTAGAATTCGGGTCATGGCAAACCTAGGTAGAAATGCAGATTGAAGTTTAATCCCGAAGGAAACTGCTGTGCAACAGTTATGGATCAAGGGGGAAAGTACTAAATAAAATAAAATAGACAAATAAGATAAAATAAAGCTAACCACACACAACTGAAAACCTGCCATGATCGTATAGTGGTTAGTACTCTGCGTTGTGGTCGCAGCAACCCCGGTTCGAATCCGAGTCACGGCAAACCTAGGTAGAAATGTATTTTTGCATTGCTGAAAAAAGTTGCCACTTTGAGCTTGAACGTCTCCATCTTTTTGGGAATTTCTGTCTAAAGGCATCTGTCCCACATCAAACGCCTGAAAGTATCAACATCTGTGTTGGACCAAGTGGAGACTTACCCATATAGATGCCAGATATGTTTTGTAACGACTAAATGCATGTTAGAAACTGATGCTGGTTTTATCTGAAACGCATCCGAAACTGATGGTTTCTCATCACTTTTTGCATTTATTTAACTGATAAACAGGCCAAGCCCCTGGCTCCTTTCCATAACTCATTTGGTACAGCACAGAACTGCAGTTGTCCCAGGACACTTAGCTAAAGCCTCATTACTTGCATTCCTACAGCTGATGACAAGAACCTCTGCCAAAGCTCCCTTCGATAGCTCAGTTGGTAGAGCGGAGGACTGTAGGTGCCCAACACCAGTTATCCTTAGGTCGCTGGTTCAATTCCGGCTCGAAGGATGGGTCGAGCTTATGTGTACAGAGACTCTGAAGGCCTACTCCTGTAAACCTTTAAAAGCTGTTGGAAGGGCCCTTTTTGGGGAAACTCTGCCACACTCCTTTTGCTTTCATGAAGGGCTAGTGGCGCAATGGATAACGCGTCTGAGTACGGATCAGAAGATTCTAGGTTCAACTCCTAGCTAGCTCGGCATGCAAGCTTCAGCTTCTGATGTTTCTCAGCTCTCCCACTGCTGCAGAACAGGAAACCTTTAAAACTTCTTCTCTCTACTCCCTGAGTATCCCAGCACACTTATGCCCCAAAGATGCCACACACCGTCTTATCTTGCAGCACCAAAAGGAAAGTTCCTCTTCCGCTTTGTCTTTCCTGTCAATGATTTTGCTCCAAACACAAAAAAACATACATCGAAGCCACATGCAGCAGAGCTAGATATACTATCCTTGGGATTTGAAGGTGTTTTCAATCACATAATTGGGGAAAAGATGCAAAATTCAAGATTCAAGAGGCTGTATTTATCCCGAAGGAAACTGCTGTGCAACAGTTATGGAACAAGGGGGAAAGTACAAAACAAAACAAAACAAAACAAAACAAAACAAAACAAAACAAAACAATAAAATAAAGCTAACCACACACAACAGAAAGCAGCAACCTGCCGTGATCATATAGTGGTTAGTATTCTGCGTTGTGGTCGCAGCAACCCCTGTTAGAATTCGGGTCATGGCAAACCGAGGTAGAATTGCAGTTTATAGTAACAGTTATGGAACAAGGGGGAAAGTACTAAATAAAATAAAATAGAAAAATAAGATAAAATAAAGCTAACCGCGGAAAGCAGATACCTGCCGTGATCGTATAGTGGTTAGTACTCTGCGTTGTGGTCGCAGCAACCCCGGTTTGAATCCGAGTCACAGCAAACCTAGGTAGAAATGTATTTTTGCATTGCTGAAAAAAGTTGCCACTTTGAGCTTGAACGTCTCCATCTTTTTGGGAATTTCTGTCTAAAGGCATCTGTCCCACATCAAACGCCTGAAAGTATCAACATCTGTGTTGGACCAAGTGGAGACTTACCCATATAGATGCCAGATATGTTTTGTAACGACTAAATGCATGTTAGAAACTGATGCTGGTTTTATCTGAAACGCATCCGAAACTGATGGTTTCTCATCACTTTTTGCATTTATTTAACTGATAAACAGGCCAAGCCCCTGGCTCCTTTCCATAACTCATTTGGTACAGCACAGAACTGCAGGTGTCCCAGGACACTTAGCTAAAGCCTCATTACTTGCATTCCTACAGCTGATGACAAGAACCTCTGCCAAAGCTCCCTTCGATAGCTCAGTTGGTAGAGCGGAGGACTGTAGGTGCCCAACACCAGTTATCCTTAGGTCGCTGGTTCAATTCCGGCTCGAAGGATGGGTCGAGCTTATGTGTACAGAGACTCTGAAGGCCTACTCCTGTAAACCTTTAAAAGCTGTTGGAAGGGCCCTTTTTGGGGAAACTCTGCCACACTCCTTTTGCTTTCATGAAGGGCTAGTGGCGCAATGGATAACGCGTCTGAGTACGGATCAGAAGATTCTAGGTTCAACTCCTAGCTAGCTCAGCATGCAAGCTTCAGCTTCTGATGTTTCTCAGCTCTCCCACTGCTGCAGAACAGGAAACCTTTAAAACTTCTTCTCTCTACTCCCTGAGTATCCCAGCACACTTATGCCCCAAAGATGCCACACACCGTCTTATCTTGCAGCACCAAAAGGAAAGTTCCTCTTCCGCTTTGTCTTTCCTGTCAATGATTTTGCTCCAAACACAAAAAAACATACATCGAAGCCACATGCAGCAGAGCTAGATATACTATCCTTGGGATTTGAAGGTGTTTTCAATCACATAATTGGGGAAAAGATGCAAAATTCAAGATTCAAGAGGCTGTATTTATCCCGAAGGAAACTGCTGTGCAACAGTTATGGAACAAGGGGGAAAGTACAAAACAAAACAAAACAAAACAAAACAAAACAAAACAAAACAAAACAAAACAAAACAAAACAAAACAAAACAAAACAAAACAAAACAAAACAAAACAAAACAAAACAATAAAATAAAGCTAACCACACACAACAGAAAGCAGCAACCTGCCGTGATCATATAGTGGTTAGTATTCTGCGTTGTGGTCGCAGCAACCCCTGTTAGAATTCGGGTCATGGCAAACCGAGGTAGAATTGCAGTTTATAGTAACAGTTATGGAACAAGGGGGAAAGTACTAAATAAAATAAAATAGAAAAATAAGATAAAATAAAGCTAACCGCGGAAAGCAGATACCTGCCGTGATCGTATAGTGGTTAGTACTCTGCGTTGTGGTCGCAGGAACCCTGGTTAGAATTTGGGTCATGGCAAACCTAGGTAGAAATGCAGTTTGTAGTTTAATCCCGAAGGAAACTGCTGTGCAACAGTTATGGAACAAGGAGGAAAGTACTAAATAAAATGAAATAGACAAATAAGATCAAATAAAGCTAACCGCAGAAAGCAGCAACCTGCCGTGATCGTATAGTGGTTAGTACTCTGCGTTGTGGTCGCAGGAACCCCGGTTAGAATTCGGGTCATGGCAAACCTAGGTAGAAATGCAGTTTGAAGTTTAATCCCGAAGGAAACTGCTGTGCAACAGTTATGGATCAAGGGGGAAAGTACTAAATAAAATAAAATAGACAAATAAGATAAAATAAAGCTAACCACACACAACTGAAAACCTGCCGTGATCGTATAGTGGTTAGTACTCTGCGTTGTGGTCGCAGCAACCCCGGTTCGAATCCGGATCACGGCAAACCTAGGTAGAAATGTATTTTTGCATTGCTGAAAAAAGTTACCACTTTGAGCTTGAACGTCTCCATCTTTTTGGGAATTTCTGTCTAAAGGCATCTGTCCCACATCAAACGCCTGAAAGTATCAACATCTGTGTTGGACCAAGTGGAGACTTACCCATATAGATGCCAGATATGTTTTGTAACGACTAAATGCATGTTAGAAACTGATGCTGGTTTTATCTGAAACGCATCCGAAACTGATGGTTTCTCATCACTTTTTGCATTTATTTAACTGATAAACAGGCCAAGCCCCTGGCTCCTTTCCATAACTCATTTGGTACAGCACAGAACTGCAGGTGTCCCAGGACACTTAGCTAAAGCCTCATTACTTGCATTCCTACAGCTGATGACAAGAACCTCTGCCGACGCTCCCTTCGATAGCTCAGTTGGTAGAGCGGAGGACTGTAGGTGCCCAACACCAGTTATCCTTAGGTCGCTGGTTCAATTCCGGCTCGAAGGATGGGTCGAGCTTATGTGTACAGAGACTCTGAAGGCCTACTCCTGTAAACCTTTAAAAGCTGTTGGAAGGGCCCTTTTTGGGGAAACTCTGCCACACTCCTTTTGCTTTCATGAAGGGCTAGTGGCGCAATGGATAACGCGTCTGAGTACGGATCAGAAGATTCTAGGTTCAACTCCTAGCTAGCTCAGCATGCAAGTTTCAGCTTCTGATGTTTCTCAGCTCTCCCACTGCTGTGGAACAGGAAACCTTTAAAACTTCTTCTCTCTACTCCCTGAGTATCCCAGCACACTTATGCCCCAAAGATGCCACACACCGTCTTATCTTGCAGCACCAAAAGGAAAGTTCCTCTTCCGCTTTGTCTTTCCTGTCAATGATTTTGCTCCAAACACAAAAAAACATACATCGAAGCCACATGCAGCAGAGCTAGATATACTATCCTTGGGATTTGAAGGTGTTTTCAATCACATAATTGGGGAAAAGATGCAAAATTCAAGATTCAAGAGGCTGTATTTATCCCGAAGGAAACTGCTGTGCAACAGTTATGGAACAAGGGGGAAAGTACAAAACAAAACAAACCAAAACAAACCAAAACAAAACAAAACAAAACAAAACAAAACAAAACAAAACAAAACAAAACAAAACAAAACAAAACAAAACAAAACAAAACAAAACAAAACAAAACAAAACAAAACAATAAAATAAAGCTAACCACACACAACAGAAAGCAGTAACCTGCCGTGATCATATAGTGGTTAGTATTCTGCGTTGTGGTCGCAGCAACCCTGGTTAGAATTCGGGTCATGGCAAACCGAGGTAGAATTGCAGTTTGTAGTAACAGTTATGGAACAAGGGGGAAAGTACTAAATAAAATAAAATAGAAAAATAAGATAAAATAAAGCTAACCGCGGAAAGCAGCAACCTGCCGTGATCGTATAGTGGTTAGTACTCTGCGTTGTGGTCGCAGGAACCCCGGTTAGAATTCGGGTCATGGCAAACCTAGGTAGAAATGCAGATTGAAGTTTAATCCCGAAGGAAACTGCTGTGCAACAGTTATGGATCAAGGGGGAAAGTACTAAATAAAATAAAATAGACAAATAAGATAAAATAAAGCTAACCACACACAACTGAAAACCTGCCGTGATCGTATAGTGGTTAGTACTCTGCGTTGTGGTCGCACCAACCCCGGTTCGAATCCGGGTCACGGCAAACCTAGGTAGAAATATATTTTTGCATTGCTGAAAAAAGTTACCACTTTGAGCTTGAACGTCTCCATCTTTTTGGGAATTTCTGTCTAAAGGCATCTGTCCCACATCAAACGCCTGAAAGTATCAACATCTGTGTTGGACCAAGTGGAGACTTACCCATATAGATGCCAGATATGTTTTGTAACGACTAAATGCATGTTAGAAACTGATGCTGGTTTTATCTGAAACGCATCCGAAACTGATGGTTTCTCATCACTTTTTGCATTTATTTAACTGATAAACAGGCCAAGCCCCTGGCTCCTTTCCATAACTCATTTGGTACAGCACAGAACTGCAGGTGTCCCAGGACACTTAGCTAAAGCCTCATTACTTGCATTCCTACAGCTGATGACAAGAACCTCTGCCGACGCTCCCTTCGATAGCTCAGTTGGTAGAGCGGAGGACTGTAGGTGCCCAACACCAGTTATCCTTAGGTCGCTGGTTCAATTCCGCCTCGAAGGATGGGTCGAGCTTATGTGTACAGAGACTCTGAAGGCCTACTCCTGTAAACCTTTAAAAGCTGTTGGAAGGGCCCTTTTTGGGGAAACTCTGCCACACTCCTTTTGCTTTCATGAAGGGCTAGTGGCGCAATGGATAACGCGTCTGAGTACGGATCAGAAGATTCTAGGTTCAACTCCTAGCTAGCTCAGCATGCAAGTTTCAGCTTCTGATGTTTCTCAGCTCTCCCACTGCTGTGGAACAGGAAACCTTTAAAACTTCTTCTCTCTACTCCCTGAGTATCCCAGCACACTTATGCCCCAAAGATGCCACACACCGTCTTATCTTGCAGCACCAAAAGGAAAGTTCCTCTTCCGCTTTGTCTTTCCTGTCAATGATTTTGCTCCAAACACAAAAAAACATACATCGAAGCCACATGCAGCAGAGCTAGATATACTATCCTTGGGATTTGAAGGTGTTTTCAATCACATAATTGGGGAAAAGATGCAAAATTCAAGATTCAAGAGGCTGTATTTATCCCGAAGGAAACTGCTGTGCAACAGTTATGGAACAAGGGGGAAAGTACAAAACAAAACAAACCAAAACAAACCAAAACAAAACAAAACAAAACAAAACAAAACAAAACAAAACAAAACAAAACAAAACAAAACAAAACAAAACAAAACAAAACAATAAAATAAAGCTAACCACACACAACAGAAAGCAGTAACCTGCCGTGATCATATAGTGGTTAGTATTCTGCGTTGTGGTCACAGCAACCCTGGTTAGAATTCGGGTCATGGCAAACCGAGGTAGAATTGCAGTTTGTAGTAACAGTTATGGAACAAGGGGGAAAGTACTAAATAAAATAAAATAGAAAAATAAGATAAAATAAAGCTAACCGCGGAAAGCAGCAACCTGCCGTGATCGTATAGTGGTTAGTACTCTGCGTTGTGGTCGCAGGAACCCCGGTTAGAATTCGGGTCATGGCAAACCTAGGTAGAAATGCAGATTGAAGTTTAATCCCGAAGGAAACTGCTGTGCAACAGTTATGGATCAAGGGGGAAAGTACTAAATAAAATAAAATAGACAAATAAGATAAAATAAAGCTAACCACACACAACTGAAAACCTGCCGTGATCGTATAGTGGTTAGTACTCTGCGTTGTGGTCGCAGCAACCCCGGTTCGAATCCGGGTCACGGCAAACCTAGGTAGAAATATATTTTTGCATTGCTGAAAAAAGTTGCCACTTTGAGCTTGAACGTCTCCATCTTTTTGGGAATTTCTGTCTAAAGGCATCTGTCCCACATCAAACGCCTGAAAGTATCAACATCTGTGTTGGACCAAGTGGAGACTTACCCATATAGATGCCAGATATGTTTTGTAACGACTAAATGCATGTTAGAAACTGATGCTGGTTTTATCTGAAACGCATCCGAAACTGATGGTTTCTCATCACTTTTTGCATTTATTTAACTGATAAACAGGCCAAGCCCCTGGCTCCTTTCCATAACTCATTTGGTACAGCACAGAACTGCAGGTGTCCCAGGACACTTAGCTAAAGCCTCATTACTTGCATTCCTACAGCTGATGACAAGAACCTCTGCCAAAGCTCCCTTCGATAGCTCAGTTGGTAGAGCGGAGGACTGTAGGTGCCCAACACCAGTTATCCTTAGGTCGCTTGTTCAATTCCGCCTCGAAGGATGGGTCGAGCTTATGTGTACAGAGACTCTGAAGGCCTACTCCTGTAAACCTTTAAAAGCTGTTGGAAGGGCCCTTTTTGGGGAAACTCTGCCACACTCCTTTTGCTTTCATGAAGGGCTAGTGGCGCAATGGATAAAGCGTCTGAGTACGGATCAAAAGATTCTAGGTGCAACTCCTAGCTAGCTCGGCATGCAAGCTTCAGCTTCTGATGTTTCTCAGCTCTCCCACTGCTGCAGAACAGGAAACCTTTAAAACTTCTTCTCTCTACTCCCTGAGTATCCCAGCACACTTATGCCCCAAAGATGCCACACACCGTCTTATCTTGCAGCACCAAAAGGAAAGTTCCTCTTCCGCTTTGTCTTTCCTGTCAATGATTTTGCTCCAAACACAAAAAAACATACATCGAAGCCACATGCAGCAGAGCTAGATATACTATCCTTGGGATTTGAAGGTGTTTTCAATCACATAATTGGGGAAAAGATGCAAAATTCAAGATTCAAGAGGCTGTATTTATCCCGAAGGAAACTGCTGTGCAACAGTTATGGAACAAGGGGGAAAGTACTAAATAAAATAAAATAGAAAAATAAGATAAAATAAAGCTAACCGCGGAAAGCAGATACCTGCCGTGATCGTATAGTGGTTAGTACTCTGCGTTGTGGTCGCAGGAACCCTGGTTAGAATTTGGGTCATGGCAAACCTAGGTAGAAATGCAGTTTGTAGTTTAATCCCGAAGGAAACTGCTCTGCAACAGTTATGGAACAAGGAGGAAAGTACTAAATAAAATGAAATAGACAAATAAGATCAAATAAAGCTAACCGCAGAAAGCAGCAACCTGCCGTGATCGTATAGTGGTTAGTACTCTGCGTTGTGGTCGCAGGAACCCCGGTTAGAATTCGGGTCATGGCAAACCTAGGTAGAAATGCAGTTTGAAGTTTAATCCCGAAGGAAACTGCTGTGCAACAGTTATGGATCAAGGGGGAAAGTACTAAATAAAATAAAATAGACAAATAAGATAAAATAAAGCTAACCACACACAACTGAAAACCTGCCGTGATCGTATAGTGGTTAGTACTCTGCGTTGTGGTCGCAGCAACCCCGGTTCGAATCCGGGTCACGGCAAACCTAGGTAGAGATGTATTTTTGCATTGCTGAAAAAAGTTGCCACTTTGAGCTTGAACGTCTCCATCTTTTTGGGAATTTCTGTCTAAAGGCATCTGTCCCACATCAAACGCCTGAAAGTATCAACATCTGTGTTGGACCAAGTGGAGACTTACCCATATAGATGCCAGATATGTTTTGTAACGACTAAATGCATGTTAGAAACTGATGCTGGTTTTATCTGAAACGCATCCGAAACTGATGGTTTCTCATCACTTTTTGCATTTATTTAACTGATAAACAGGCCAAGCCCCTGGCTCCTTTCCATAACTCATTTGGTACAGCACAGAACTGCAGGTGTCCCAGGACACTTAGCTAAAGCCTCATTACTTGCATTCCTACAGCTGATGACAAGAACCTCTGCCGACGCTCCCTTCGATAGCTCAGTTGGTAGAGCGGAGGACTGTAGGTGCCCAACACCAGTTATCCTTAGGTCGCTGGTTCAATTCCGGCTCGAAGGATGGGTCGAGCTTATGTGTACAGAGACTCTGAAGGCCTACTCCTGTAAACCTTTAAAAGCTGTTGGAAGGGCCCTTTTTGGGGAAACTCTGCCACACTCCTTTTGCTTTCATGAAGGGCTAGTGGCGCAATGGATAACGCGTCTGAGTACGGATCAGAAGATTCTAGGTTCAACTCCTAGCTAGCTCAGCATGCAAGTTTCAGCTTCTGATGTTTCTCAGCTCTCCCACTGCTGTGGAACAGGAAACCTTTAAAACTTCTTCTCTCTACTCCCTGAGTATCCCAGCACACTTATGCCCCAAAGATGCCACACACCGTCTTATCTTGCAGCACCAAAAGGAAAGTTCCTCTTCCGCTTTGTCTTTCCTGTCAATGATTTTGCTCCAAACACAAAAAAACATACATCGAAGCCACATGCAGCAGAGCTAGATATACTATCCTTGGGATTTGAAGGTGTTTTCAATCACATAATTGGGGAAAAGATGCAAAATTCAAGATTCAAGAGGCTGTATTTATCCCGAAGGAAACTGCTGTGCAACAGTTATGGAACAAGGGGGAAAGTACAAAACAAAACAAACCAAACCAAAACAAAACAAAACAAAACAAAACAAAACAAAACAAAACAAAACAAAACAAAACAAAACAAAACAAAACAAAACAAAACAAAACAAAACAAAACAAAACAAAACAAAACAATAAAATAAAGCTAACCACACACAACAGAAAGCAGTAACCTGCCGTGATCATATAGTGGTTAGTATTCTGCGTTGTGGTCGCAGCAACCCTGGTTAGAATTCGGGTCATGGCAAACCGAGGTAGAATTGCAGTTTGTAGTAACAGTTATGGAACAAGGGGGAAAGTACTAAATAAAATAAAATAGAAAAATAAGATAAAATAAAGCTAACCGCGGAAAGCAGCAACCTGCCGTGATCGTATAGTGGTTAGTACTCTGCGTTGTGGTCGCAGGAACCCCGGTTAGAATTCGGGTCATGGCAAACCTAGGTAGAAATGCAGATTGAAGTTTAATCCCGAAGGAAACTGCTGTGCAACAGTTATGGATCAAGGGGGAAAGTACTAAATAAAATAAAATAGACAAATAAGATAAAATAAAGCTAACCACACACAACTGAAAACCTGCCGTGATCGTATAGTGGTTAGTACTCTGCGTTGTGGTCGCAGCAACCCCGGTTCGAATCCGGGTCACGGCAAACCTAGGTAGAGATGTATTTTTGCATTGCTGAAAAAAGTTGCCACTTTGAGCTTGAACGTCTCCATCTTTTTGGGAATTTCTGTCTAAAGGCATCTGTCCCACATCAAACGCCTGAAAGTATCAACATCTGTGTTGGACCAAGTGGAGACTTACCCATATAGATGCCAGATATGTTTTGTAACGACTAAATGCATGTTAGAAACTGATGCTGGTTTTATCTGAAACGCATCCGAAACTGATGGTTTCTCATCACTTTTTGCATTTATTTAACTGATAAACAGGCCAAGCCCCTGGCTCCTTTCCATAACTCATTTGGTACAGCACAGAACTGCAGGTGTCCCAGGACACTTAGCTAAAGCCTCATCACTTGCATTCCTACAGCTGATGACAAGAACCTCTGCCGTCGCTCCCTTCGATAGCTCAGTTGGTAGAGCGGAGGACTGTAGGTGCCCAACACCAGTTATCCTTAGGTCGCTGGTTCAATTCCGGCTCGAAGGATGGGTCGAGCTTATGTGTACAGAGACTCTGAAGGCCTACTCCTGTAAACCTTTAAAAGCTGTTGGAAGGGCCCTTTTTGGGGAAACTCTGCCACACTCCTTTTGCTTTCATGAAGGGCTAGTGGCGCAATGGATAACGCGTCTGAGTACGGATCAGAAGATTCTAGGTTCAACTCCTAGCTAGCTCGGCATGCAAGCTTCAGCTTCTGATGTTTCTCAGCTCTCCCACTGCTGCAGAACAGGAAACCTTTAAAACTTCTTCTCTCTACTCCCTGAGTATCCCAGCACACTTATGCCCCAAAGATGCCACACACCGTCTTATCTTGCAGCACCAAAAGGAAAGTTCCTCTTCCGCTTTGTCTTTCCTGTCAATGATTTTGCTCCAAACACAAAAAAACATACATCGAAGCCACATGCAGCAGAGCTAGATATACTATCCTTGGGATTTGAAGGTGTTTTCAATCACATAATTGGGGAAAAGATGCAAAATTCAAGATTCAAGAGGCTGTATTTATCCCGAAGGAAACTGCTGTGCAACAGTTATGGAACAAGGGGGAAAGTACTAAATAAAATAAAATAGAAAAATAAGATAAAATAAAGCTAACCGCGGAAAGCAGATACCTGCCGTGATCGTATAGTGGTTAGTACTCTGCGTTGTGGTCGCAGGAACCCTGGTTAGAATTTGGGTCATGGCAAACCTAGGTAGAAATGCAGTTTGTAGTTTAATCCCGAAGGAAACTGCTGTGCAACAGTTATGGAACAAGGAGGAAAGTACTAAATAAAATGAAATAGACAAATAAGATCAAATAAAGCTAACCGCAGAAAGCAGCAACCTGCCGTGATCGTATAGTGGTTAGTACTCTGCGTTGTGGTCGCAGGAACCCCGGTTAGAATTCGGGTCATGGCAAACCTAGGTAGAAATGCAGTTTGAAGTTTAATCCCGAAGGAAACTGCTGTGCAACAGTTATGGATCAAGGGGGAAAGTACTAAATAAAATAAAATAGACAAATAAGATAAAATAAAGCTAACCACACACAACTGAAAACCTGCCGTGATCGTATAGTGGTTAGTACTCTGCGTTGTGGTCGCAGCAACCCCGGTTCGAATCCGGGTCACGGCAAACCTAGGTAGAGATGTATTTTTGCATTGCTGAAAAAAGTTGCCACTTTGAGCTTGAACGTCTCCATCTTTTTGGGAATTTCTGTCTAAAGGCATCTGTCCCACATCAAACGCCTGAAAGTATCAACATCTGTGTTGGACCAAGTGGAGACTTACCCATATAGATGCCAGATATGTTTTGTAACGACTAAATGCATGTTAGAAACTGATGCTGGTTTTATCTGAAACGCATCCGAAACTGATGGTTTCTCATCACTTTTTGCATTTATTTAACTGATAAACAGGCCAAGCCCCTGGCTCCTTTCCATAACTCATTTGGTACAGCACAGAACTGCAGGTGTCCCAGGACACTTAGCTAAAGCCTCATCACTTGCATTCCTACAGCTGATGACAAGAACCTCTGCCGTCGCTCCCTTCGATAGCTCAGTTGGTAGAGCGGAGGACTGTAGGTGCCCAACACCAGTTATCCTTAGGTCGCTGGTTCAATTCCGGCTCGAAGGATGGGTCGAGCTTATGTGTACAGAGACTCTGAAGGCCTACTCCTGTAAACCTTTAAAAGCTGTTGGAAGGGCCCTTTTTGGGGAAACTCTGCCACACTCCTTTTGCTTTCATGAAGGGCTAGTGGCGCAATGGATAACGCGTCTGAGTACGGATCAGAAGATTCTAGGTTCAACTCCTAGCTAGCTCGGCATGCAAGCTTCAGCTTCTGATGTTTCTCAGCTCTCCCACTGCTGCAGAACAGGAAACCTTTAAAACTTCTTCTCTCTACTCCCTGAGTATCCCAGCACACTTATGCCCCAAAGATGCCACACACCGTCTTATCTTGCAGCACCAAAAGGAAAGTTCCTCTTCCGCTTTGTCTTTCCTGTCAATGATTTTGCTCCAAACACAAAAAAACATACATCGAAGCCACATGCAGCAGAGCTAGATATACTATCCTTGGGATTTGAAGGTGTTTTCAATCACATAATTGGGGAAAAGATGCAAAATTCAAGATTCAAGAGGCTGTATTTATCCCGAAGGAAACTGCTGTGCAACAGTTATGGAACAAGGGGGAAAGTACTAAATAAAATAAAATAGAAAAATAAGATAAAATAAAGCTAACCGCGGAAAGCAGATACCTGCCGTGATCGTATAGTGGTTAGTACTCTGCGTTGTGGTCGCAGGAACCCTGGTTAGAATTTGGGTCATGGCAAACCTAGGTAGAAATGCAGTTTGTAGTTTAATCCCGAAGGAAACTGCTGTGCAACAGTTATGGAACAAGGAGGAAAGTACTAAATAAAATGAAATAGACAAATAAGATCAAATAAAGCTAACCGCAGAAAGCAGCAACCTGCCGTGATCGTATAGTGGTTAGTACTCTGCGTTGTGGTCGCAGGAACCCCGGTTAGAATTCGGGTCATGGCAAACCTAGGTAGAAATGCAGTTTGAAGTTTAATCCCGAAGGAAACTGCTGTGCAACAGTTATGGATCAAGGGGGAAAGTACTAAATAAAATAAAATAGACAAATAAGATAAAATAAAGCTAACCACACACAACTGAAAACCTGCCGTGATCGTATAGTGGTTAGTACTCTGCGTTGTGGTCGCAGCAACCCCGGTTCGAATCCGGGTCACGGCAAACCTAGGTAGAGATGTATTTTTGCATTGCTGAAAAAAGTTGCCACTTTGAGCTTGAACGTCTCCATCTTTTTGGGAATTTCTGTCTAAAGGCATCTGTCCCACATCAAACGCCTGAAAGTATCAACATCTGTGTTGGACCAAGTGGAGACTTACCCATATAGATGCCAGATATGTTTTGTAACGACTAAATGCATGTTAGAAACTGATGCTGGTTTTATCTGAAACGCATCCGAAACTGATGGTTTCTCATCACTTTTTGCATTTATTTAACTGATAAACAGGCCAAGCCCCTGGCTCCTTTCCATAACTCATTTGGTACAGCACAGAACTGCAGGTGTCCCAGGACACTTAGCTAAAGCCTCATTACTTGCATTCCTACAGCTGATGACAAGAACCTCTGCCGACGCTCCCTTCGATAGCTCAGTTGGTAGAGCGGAGGACTGTAGGTGCCCAACACCAGTTATCCTTAGGTCGCTGGTTCAATTCCGGCTCGAAGGATGGGTCGAGCTTATGTGTACAGAGACTCTGAAGGCCTACTCCTGTAAACCTTTAAAAGCTGTTGGAAGGGCCCTTTTTGGGGAAACTCTGCCACACTCCTTTTGCTTTCATGAAGGGCTAGTGGCGCAATGGATAACGCGTCTGAGTACGGATCAGAAGATTCTAGGTTCAACTCCTAGCTAGCTCAGCATGCAAGTTTCAGCTTCTGATGTTTCTCAGCTCTCCCACTGCTGTGGAACAGGAAACCTTTAAAACTTCTTCTCTCTACTCCCTGAGTATCCCAGCACACTTATGCCCCAAAGATGCCACACACCGTCTTATCTTGCAGCACCAAAAGGAAAGTTCCTCTTCCGCTTTGTCTTTCCTGTCAATGATTTTGCTCCAAACACAAAAAAACATACATCGAAGCCACATGCAGCAGAGCTAGATATACTATCCTTGGGATTTGAAGGTGTTTTCAATCACATAATTGGGGAAAAGATGCAAAATTCAAGATTCAAGAGGCTGTATTTATCCCGAAGGAAACTGCTGTGCAACAGTTATGGAACAAGGGGGAAAGTACAAAAAAAAAAAAAACAAAACAAAACAAAACAAAACAAAACAAAACAAAACAAAACAAAACAAAACAAAACAAAACAAAACAAAACAAAACAAAACAAAACAAAACAAAACAAAACAAAACAAAACAATAAAATAAAGCTAACCACACACAACAGAAAGCAGCAACCTGCCGTGATCATATAGTGGTTAGTATTCTGCGTTGTGGTCGCAGCAACCCCTGTTAGAATTCGGGTCATGGCAAACCGAGGTAGAATTGCAGTTTATAGTAACAGTTATGGAACAAGGGGGAAAGTACTAAATAAAATAAAATAGAAAAATAAGATCAAATAAAGCTAACCGCGGAAAGCAGATACCTGCCGTGATCGTATAGTGGTTAGTACTCTGCGTTGTGGTCGCAGGAACCCTGGTTAGAATTTGGGTCATGGCAAACCTAGGTAGAAATGCAGTTTGTAGTTTAATCCCGAAGGAAACTGCTGTGCAACAGTTATGGAACAAGGGGGAAAGTACAAAACAAAACAAAACAAAACAATAAAATAAAGCTAACCACACACAACAGAAAGCAGTAACCTGCCGTGATCATATAGTGGTTAGTATTCTGCGTTGTGGTCGCAGCAACCCTGGTTAGAATTCGAGTCATGGCAAACCGAGGTAGAATTGCAGTTTGTAGTAACAGTTATGGAACAAGGGGAAAAGTACTAAATAAAATAAAATAGAAAAATAAGATAAAATAAAGCTAACCGCGGAAAGCAGCAACCTGCCGTGATCGTATAGTGGTTAGTACTCAGCGTTGTGGTCGCAGGAACCCCGGTTAGAATTTGGGTCATGGCAAACCTAGGTAGAAATGCAGATTGAAGTTTAATCCCGAAGGAAACTGCTGTGCAACAGTTATGGATCAAGGGGGAAAGTACTAAATAAAATAAAATAGACAAATAAGATAAAATAAAGCTAACCACACACAACTGAAAACCTGCCGTGATCGTATAGTGGTTAGTACTCTGCGTTGTGGTCGCAGCAACCCCGGTTCGTATCCGAGTCACGGCAAACCTAGGTAGAAATGTATTTTTGCATTGCTGAAAAAAGTTGCCACTTTGAGCTTGAACGTCTCCATCTTTTTGGGAATTTCTGTCTAAAGGCATCTGTCCCACATCAAACGCCTGAAAGTATCAACATCTGTGTTGGACGAAGTGGAGACTTACCCATATAAGTTTCATTTCATTTTCAGCACTGTTGCCAGACTGACAAAGACTCCGAGCTCTGTTGAGCCATGTATTCCTTTAACTCTCAGCAGTGATGATTTCATGAGATTCTTCATCAATAAAATTGTTTCTATCAGAGAGAAGATTAATGGAATCCTTCCCATTATTATCACTGATGTATCATCAAGTAGAGCAGCTTTAGAAGTATCTTTCGAACCTGAATTGTATTTAGACAGCTTCTGTCCAGTTGATCTTTCTGAGCTAACAACAGCAATAGTCTCTTCTAAACCATCAACCCAATCCCAACCAGACTGTTCAAGGAGGTTTTCCCCTTAATTGACACTTCCATATTGGATTTGATCAATCGGTCTTTGTTGATAGGATATGTACCTCAGACTTTTAAGGTTGCTGTAATTAAACCTTTACTTAAAAAACCTACTCTTGATTCAGAAGTGTTGGCTAATTATCGACCTATATCCAATCTCCCTTTTTTGTCCAAAGTTCTTGAAAAAATAGTTGCAGTTCAACTTTGTGATCATTTACATAGAAATAATCTGTTTGAAGAGTTTCAGTCAGGATTCAGAGTGCATCATAGCACAGAAACGGCACTGGTGAAAGTTACCAATGATCTCCTGTTAGCTTCTGATAGCGGACTTGTTTCTGTGCTTGTCCTGTTGGATCTCAGTGCTGCATTTGATACGATCGATCACAGCATTCTGTTACAGAGACTTGAACATGTTATTGGGATTAAAGGAACTGCATTAGGCTGGTTTAAGTCATATTTATCTGATAGATTCCAGTTTGTTCTTGTAAATGAGGAATCTTCCTCACACGTTGGAGTAAGTCATGGAGTTCCTCAGGGTTCTGTGCTTGGACCGATTCTTTTTACTTTATACATGCTTCCATTAGGTAACATTATCAGACAGCATGGCATAAATTTCCATTGTTATGCTGATGATACTCAGCTGTACTTATCTATGAAACCAGATGAAACCTACAGGTTGGTCAGGCTACAAGCCTGTCTTAAAGACATAAAGACCTGGATGACTCAGAACTGTCTGCTTTTAAATTCAGACAAAACTGAAGTTGTTCTCTTTGGACCTGAGCGCTTCAGGGAGAAATTGTCTAGTTATATAGTTACTCTAGATGGTATTTCCTTGGCTTCTAGTTCTACAGTGAGGAACCTTGGAGTTATTTTTGACCAGAATTTATCATTTGACGCACATATAAAACTGGTTTCTAGGACTGCCTTCTTTCACCTTCGTAATATTGCCAAAATCAGGAACATCCTGTCTCAAGGTGATGCAGAGAAACTAGTTCATGCATTTGTTACTTCAAGATTGGACTACTGTAATTCCTTATTATTGGGCTGTCCCACATATTCTCTGAAAAGCCTCCAGCTGATCCAAAATGCTGCAGCCAGAGTTCTGATGAGAACTAACAGGAGAGATCATGTTTCTCCAGTTTTAGCTTCTCTTCATTGGCTCCCTGTTAAATTCAGAATAGAATTTAAGATTCTTCTCCTCACATATAAAGCTCTTACTGACCGAACTCCATCATATCTTAAAGATCTCATTGTACAATATTTTCCTAACAGAGCACTTCGCTCCCAAACTGCAGGTTTACTTGTTGTTCCCAGAGTTTCTAAAAGTAGAATGGGAGGTAGAGCCTTCAGTTATCAGGCCCCTCTCTTGTGGAATAAGCTGCCAGTAAATGTCCGGGAAGCAGACACCCTTTCCACTTTTAAGATTAGGCTTAAAACTTTTCTTTTCGATAAAGCTTATAGTTAGGGATGGCTCAGGTAATCCTGAAACATCCCATAGTTAAGCTGCTATAGGCTTAGACTGCTGGGGGACCTCATCTGTCACACCTTTCCTCACTTTGCTCTCTTTTTCCCCCTGTTTAATTTCAAAATTGATTTTATGTACATGTGACATTATTGTGGTTATTAACCTATGTTTCCCTGTTCCAACAGATATCCTTTGAATGGCGTTATGGTGTTTTTCCCCCCTCTTTTCCCTCTTTTCTGTCTTCTCAAACCCCAGCTGGTCGAGGCGGATGGCCACCCTTCCTGAGTCTGGTTCTGCCAGAGGTTTCTTCCTGTTAAAAGGGAGTCGTTCCTTTCCACAGTTGCCACAGGCACGCTCAGGACGGGAGATTGGACTGAAGACACATTTCGGTGCAATCTGTTGATTTCCTTAGCTAGGATATTAATTTTTTTAATTAGCTCTATATGAATTAATTGGATTATGATTACAATGAATTGAATTCCAATTGGCTTGAATTGGACTATATTACTTAAGTGCCTTGAGATGACAATTGTTGTAATCTGGCGCTATATAAATAAAATTGAATTGAATTGAATTGAATTGAATATAGATGCCAGATATGTTTTGTAACGACTAAATGCATGTTAGAAACTGATGCTGGTTTTATCTGAAACGCATCCGAAACTGATGGTTTCTCATCACTTTTTGCATTTATTTAACTGATAAACAGGCCAAGCCCCTGGCTCCTTTCCATAACTCATTTGGTACAGCACAGAACTGCAGGTGTCCCAGGACACTTAGCTAAAGCCTCATTACTTGCATTGCTACAGCTGATGACAAGAACCTCTGCCGACGCTCCCTTCGATAGCTCAGTTGGTAGAGCGGAGGACTGTAGGTGCCCAACACCAGTTATCCTTAGGTCGCTGGTTCAATTCCGGCTCGAAGGATGGGTCGAGCTTATGTGTACAGAGACTCTGAAGGCCTACTCCTGTAAACCTTTAAAAGCTGTTGGAAGGGCCCTTTTTGGGGAAACTCTGCCACACTCCTTTTGCTTTCATGAAGGGCTAGTGGCGCAATGGATAACGCGTCTGAGTACGGATCAGAAGATTCTAGGTTCAACTCCTAGCTAGCTCGGCATGCAAGCTTCAGCTTCTGATGTTTCTCAGCTCTCCCACTGCTGCAGAACAGGAAACCTTTAAAACTTCTTCTCTCTACTCCCTGAGTATCCCAGCACACTTATGCCCCAAAGATGCCACACACCGTCATATCTTGCAGCACCAAAAGGAAAGTTCCTCTTCCGCTTTGTCTTTCCTGTCAATGATTTTGCTCCAAACACAAAAAAACATACATCGAAGCCACATGCAGCAGAGCTAGATATACTATCCTTGGGATTTGAAGGTGTTTTCAATCACATAATTGGGGAAAAGATGCAAAATTCAAGATTCAAGAGGCTGTATTTATCCCGAAGGAAACTGCTGTGCAACAGTTATGGAACAAGGGGGAAAGTACAAAAAAAAAAAAAACAAAACAAAACAAAACAAAACAAAATAAAGCTAACCACACACAACAGAAAGCAGCAACCTGCCGTGATCATATAGTGGTTAGTATTCTGCGTTGTGGTCGCAGCAACCCCTGTTAGAATTCGGGTCATGGCAAACCGAGGTAGAATTGCAGTTTATAGTAACAGTTATGGAACAAGGGGGAAAGTACTAAATAAAATAAAATAGAAAAATAAGATAAAATAAAGCTAACCGCGGAAAGCAGATACCTGCCGTGATCGTATAGTGGTTAGTACTCTGCGTTGTGGTCGCAGGAACCCTGGTTAGAATTCGTGTCATGGCAAACCTAGGTAGAAATGCAGTTTGTAGTTTAATCCCGAAGGAAACTGCTGTGCAACAGTTATGGAACAAGGAGGAAAGTACTAAATAAAATGAAATAGACAAATAAGATCAAATAAAGCTAACCGCAGAAAGCAGCAACCTGCCGTGATCGTATAGTGGTTAGTACTCTGCGTTGTGGTCGCAGGAACCCCGGTTAGAATTCGGGTCATGGCAAACCTAGGTAGAAATGCAGTTTGAAGTTTAATCCCGAAGGAAACTGCTGTGCAACAGTTATGGATCAAGGGGGAAAGTACTAAATAAAATAAAGCTAACCACACACAACAGAAAGCAGCAACCTGCCGTGATCATATAGTGGTTAGTATTCTGCGTTGTGGTCGCAGCAACCCCTGTTAGAATTCGGGTCATGGCAAACCGAGGTAGAATTGCAGTTTGAAGTTTAATCCCGAAGGAAACTGCTGTGCAACAGTTATGGATCAAGGGGGAAAGTACTAAATGAAACAAAATAGACAAATAAGATAAAATAAAGCTAACCACAGACAACTGAAAACCTGCCGTGATCGTATAGTGGTTAGTACTCTGCGTTGTGGTCGCAGCAACCCCGGTTCGAATCCGGGTCACGGCAAACCTAGGTAGAGATGTATTTTTGCATTGCTGAAAAAAGTTGCCACTTTGAGCTTGAACGTCTCCATCTTTTTGGGAATTTCTGTCTAAAGGCATCTGTCCCACATCAAACGCCTGAAAGTATCAACATCTGTGTTGGACCAAGTGGAGACTTACCCATATAGATGCCAGATATGTTTTGTAACGACTAAATGCATGTTAGAAACTGATGCTGGTTTTATCTGAAACGCATCCGAAACTGATGGTTTCTCATCACTTTTTGCATTTATTTAACTGATAAAAAGGCCAAGCCCCTGGCTCCTTTCCATAACTCATTTGGTACAGCACAGAACTGCAGGTGTCCCAGGACACTTAGCTAAAGCCTCATTACTTGCATTCCTACAGCTGATGACAAGAACCTCTGCCGTTGCTCCCTTCGATAGCTCAGTTGGTAGAGCGGAGGACTGTAGGTGCCCAACACCAGTTATCTTTAGGTCGCTGGTTCAATTCCGGCTCGAAGGATGGGTCGAGCTTATGTGTACAGAGACTCTGAAGGCCTACTCCTGTAAACCTTTAAAAGCTGTTGGAAGGGCCCTTTTTGGGGAAACTCTGCCACACTCCTTTTGCTTTCATGAAGGGCTAGTGGCGCAATGGATAACGCGTCTGAGTACGGATCAGAAGATTCTAGGTTCAACTCCTAGCTAGCTCGGCATGCAAGCTTCAGCTTCTGATGTTTCTCAGCTCTCCCACTGCTGCAGAACAGGAAACCTTTAAAACTTCTTCTCTCTACTCCCTGAGTATCCCAGCACACTTATGCCCCAAAGATGCCACACACCGTCTTATCTTGCAGCACCAAAAGGAAAGTTCCTCTTCCGCTTTGTCTTTCCTGTCAATGATTTTGCTCCAAACACAAAAAAACATACATCGAAGCCACATGCAGCAGAGCTAGATATACTATCCTTGGGATTTGAAGGTGTTTTCAATCACATAATTGGGGAAAAGATGCAAAATTCAAGATTCAAGAGGCTGTATTTATCCCGAAGGAAACTGCTGTGCAACAGTTATGGAACAAGGGGGAAAGTACAAAACAAAACAAAACAAAACAAAACAAAACAAAACAAAACAAAAAAAAACAAAACAAAACAAAACAATAAAATAAAGCTAACCACACACAACAGAAAGCAGTAACCTGCCGTGATCATATAGTGGTTAGTATTCTGCGTTGTGGTCGCAGCAACCCTGGTTAGAATTCGGGTCATGGCAAACCGAGGTAGAATTGCAGTTTGTAGTAACAGTTATGGAACAAGGGGGAAAGTACTAAATAAAATAAAATAGAAAAATAAGATAAAATAAAGCTAACCGCGGAAAGCAGCAACCTGCCGTGATCGTATAGTGGTTAGTACTTTTTGGGAATTTCTGTCTAAAGGCATCTGTCCCACATCAAACGCCTGAAAGTATCAACATCTGTGTTGGACCAAGTGGAGACTTACCCATATAGATGCCAGATATGTTTTGTAACGACTAAATGCATGTTAGAAACTGATGCTGGTTTTTATCTGAAACGCATCCGAAACTGATGGTTTCTCATCACTTTTTGCATTTATTTAACTGATAAACAGGCCAAGCCCCTGGCTCCTTTCCATAACTCATTTGGTACAGCACAGAACTGCAGGTGTCCCAGGACACTTAGCTAAAGCCTCATTACTTGCATTCCTACAGCTGATGACAAGAACCTCTGCCGTCGCTCCGTTCGATAGCTCAGTTGGTAGAGCGGAGGACTGTAGGTGCCCAACACCAGTTATCCTTAGGTCGCTGGTTCAATTCCGGCTCGAAGGATGGGTCGAGCTTATGTGTACAGAGACTCTGAAGGCCTACTCCTGTAAACCTTTAAAAGCTGTTGGAAGGGCCCTTTTTGGGGAAACTCTGCCACACTCCTTTTGCTTTCATGAAGGGCTAGTGGCGCAATGGATAACGCGTCTGAGTACGGATCAGAAGATTCTAGGTTCAACTCCTAGCTAGCTCGGCATGCAAGCTTCAGCTTCTGATGTTTCTCAGCTCTCCCACTGCTGCAGAACAGGAAACCTTTAAAACTTCTTCTCTCTACTCCCTGAGTATCCCAGCACACTTATGCCCCAAAGATGCCACACACCGTCTTATCTTGCAGCACCAAAAGGAAAGTTCCTCTTCCGCTTTGTCTTTCCTGTCAATGATTTTGCTCCAAACACAAAAAAAACATACATCGAAGCCACATGCAGCAGAGCTAGATATACTATCCTTGGGATTTGAAGGTGTTTTCAATCACATAATTGGGGAAAAGATGCAAAATTCAAGATTCAAGAGGCTGTATTTATCCCGAAGGAAACTGCTGTGCAACAGTTATGGAACAAGGGGGAAAGTACAAAACAAAACAAAACAAAACAAAACAAAACAAAACAAAACAAAACAATAAAATAAAGCTAACCACACACAACAGAAAGCAGCAACCTGCCGTGATCATATAGTGGTTAGTATTCTGCGTTGTGGTCGCAGCAACCCCTGTTAGAATTCGGGTCATGGCAAACCGAGGTAGAATTGCAGTTTATAGTAACAGTTATGGAACAAGGGGGAAAGTACTAAATAAAATAAAATAGAAAAATAAGATAAAATAAAGCTAACCGCGGAAAGCAGATACCTGCCGTGATCGTATAGTGGTTAGTACTTTTTGGGAATTTCTGTCTAAAGGCATCTGTCCCACATCAAACGCCTGAAAGTATCAACATCTGTGTTGGACCAAGTGGAGACTTACCCATATAGATGCCAGATATGTTTTGTAACGACTAAATGCATGTTAGAAACTGATGCTGGTTTTTATCTGAAACGCATCCGAAACTGATGGTTTCTCATCACTTTTTGCATTTATTTAACTGATAAACAGGCCAAGCCCCTGGCTCCTTTCCATAACTCATTTGGTACAGCACAGAACTGCAGGTGTCCCAGGACACTTAGCTAAAGCCTCATTACTTGCATTCCTACAGCTGATGACAAGAACCTCTGCCGACGCTCCCTTCGATAGCTCAGTTGGTAGAGCGGAGGACTGTAGGTGCCCAACACCAGTTATCCTTAGGTCGCTGGTTCAATTCCGGCTCGAAGGATGGGTCGAGCTTATGTGTACAGAGACTCTGAAGGCCTACTCCTGTAAACCTTTAAAAGCTGTTGGAAGGGCCCTTTTTGGGGAAACTCTGCCACACTCCTTTTGCTTTCATGAAGGGCTAGTGGCGCAATGGATAACGCGTCTGAGTACGGATCAGAAGATTCTAGGTTCAACTCCTAGCTAGCTCGGCATGCAAGCTTCAGCTTCTGATGTTTCTCAGCTCTCCCACTGCTGCAGAACAGGAAACCTTTAAAACTTCTTCTCTCTACTCCCTGAGTATCCCAGCACACTTATGCCCCAAAGATGCCACACACCGTCTTATCTTGCAGCACCAAAAGGAAAGTTCCTCTTCCGCTTTGTCTTTCCTGTCAATGATTTTGCTCCAAACACAAAAAAAACATACATCGAAGCCACATGCAGCAGAGCTAGATATACTATCCTTGGGATTTGAAGGTGTTTTCAATCACATAATTGGGGAAAAGATGCAAAATTCAAGATTCAAGAGGCTGTATTTATCCCGAAGGAAACTGCTGTGCAACAGTTATGGAACAAGGGGGAAAGTACAAAACAAAACAAAACAAAACAAAACAAAACAAAACAAAACAAAACAAAACAAAACAAAACAAAACAAAACAATAAAATAAAGCTAACCACACACAACAGAAAGCAGCAACCTGCCGTGATCATATAGTGGTTAGTATTCTGCGTTGTGGTCGCAGCAACCCCTGTTAGAATTCGGGTCATGGCAAACCGAGGTAGAATTGCAGTTTATAGTAACAGTTATGGAACAAGGGGGAAAGTACTAAATAAAATAAAATAGAAAAATAAGATAAAATAAAGCTAACCGCGGAAAGCAGATACCTGCCGTGATCGTATAGTGGTTAGTACTCTGCGTTGTGGTCGCAGGAACCCTGGTTAGAATTTGGGTCATGGCAAACCTAGGTAGAAATGCAGTTTGTAGTTTAATCCCGAAGGAAACTGCTGTGCAACAGTTATGGAACAAGGAGGAAAGTACTAAATAAAATGAAATAGACAAATAAGATCAAATAAAGCTAACCGCAGAAAGCAGCAACCTGCCGTGATCGTATAGTGGTTAGTACTCTGCGTTGTGGTCGCAGGAACCCCGGTTAGAATTCGGGTCATGGCAAACCTAGGTAGAAATGCAGTTTGAAGTTTAATCCCGAAGGAAACTGCTGTGCAACAGTTATGGATCAAGGGGGAAAGTACTAAATAAAATAAAATAGACAAATAAGATAAAATAAAGCTAACCACACACAACTGAAAACCTGCCGTGATCGTATAGTGGTTAGTACTCTGCGTTGTGGTCGCAGCAACCCCGGTTCGAATCCGGGTCACGGCAAACCTAGGTAGAAATGTATTTTTGCATTGCTGAAAAAAGTTGCCACTTTGAGCTTGAACGTCTCCATCTTTTTGGGAATTTCTGTCTAAAGGCATCTGTCCCACATCAAACGCCTGAAAGTATCAACATCTGTGTTGGACCAAGTGGAGACTTACCCATATAAGAGAAATAAAAGGACACCTTCGATCAAACTCATTTTGACAGGTGACCTCTGACCTCTTATCGATCAATCAAATTAATATGACAGGTGACCTTTGTTTGACATCCGTTTGCTGACATCTGGGGATATGACTTTTGACCTCTTATCGATCGATCAAGCTATTTTGACGTGTGACCTTTGTTTGACATAGATTAGCCATCTGTTGAAGAGATCTAAGGAAGGAAGGGGGAGTTTATGGCTAGGGTTAAGAATGATTACAGCTAAAGTCAGGAGGTTGTGAGAAATATATTAGTTGAATGTTTAAATAAGAGAAAGGGTTAGGGTTAATAGAAAAGGTTAAGTTGTAGAAGTGGTCAGCATTTTAACAGCTTCAAAGACCGGTCCCTGTAAGGTAAAGATGGGAAAATAATTAGATGTGTGGGGTGGGGTCTGTTAACAGACATCTGGTTGTCTCTGGCTGCACCATACTGTGACACTGAACGGAGGATGGGTTGTTTATAGCAAATAGAGGTAGGTTTAAATTACATGAAAAAGGTTTCCCTCTTAGTTTGCATACATGTTGTATATGGTATCATGGGCTAATCTACAGAGAATTCACTAATAGAACAGGTTGCCCATAAAGTTTACATCTAGTTCTCGCTCTGACTGATCAGCTCACACTATGAGAGCCAACTGCAGGGGGTCGTAAGAATGCATCATGCTGCGGCACTGGGCTGTAGGGGGCAAATGGCCCGGGTCAATAAGAATGCAAAGTACAGTGTGGTAAACAGTATGTGTCCTTGTCTTAGTTCGTAAGTAAACAAATGAACATATATGATGTTCACAAGGATGTACCATGCTGTGTGGGAATGAGATAACATTTTAAGTCTCGTACGAGCAAGGCTCAGGGTGCTGGAAAGTCCTCCTTTTACCAGGTGTTGCTAGCACTGCATGGATTTGGGTGGGGTGGGGGTGGGGGGTGTTAACAGACATCTGGTTGTCTCTGGCTGCACCATACTGTGACACTGAACGGAGGATGGGTTGTTTATAGCAAATAGAGGTAGGTTTAAATTACATGAAAAAGGTTTCCCTCTTAGTTTGCATACATGTTGTATATGGTATCATGGGCTAATCTACAGAGAATTCACTAATAGAACAGGTTGCCCATAAAGTTTACATCTAGTTCTCGCTCTGACTGATCAGCTCACACTATGAGAGCCAACTGCAGGGGGTCGTAAGAATGCATCATGCTGCGGCACTGGGCTGTAGGGGGCAAATGGCCCGGGTCAATAAGAATGCAAAGTACAGTGTGGTAAACAGTATGTGTCGTTGTCTTAGTTCGCAAGTAAACAAATGAACACATATGATGTTCACTAGGATGCACCATGCTGTGTGGGAATGAGACAACGTCTTACTTCACAAGTAAACAGAATCAATCTGTTACTAACCGTAGGGTGGATATAAACTAAGTGTGAAGAGCAAATGGGTTGAAATTAGCACTTCAAGAAATTTTTAAAACACTCCCTTATTTCTATGGAGGGGGGTAAGACTATATAAAATGGTTCAGGCATTTACGTCAGGGGCTCAACCGACAGGATAGGAACCATGGACACAGGTACGCAAAAAGTCTCCTTAAAACTTTAAAAAAAAAAAAACCAACAAAAAAACCAAAAAAAAAAAAACCAACAACAAACAACTTTTTTAGGACGGAAAACAAGAGCTGACGTCCATACACAGCCAACCGGCGGTTCTTTGGCACTCTTAGGAGTATTCAACGGTAAGTAAAAAAGATCTGATGTTAAACATATGAATGCGTGTATAATTATATTACCACACCATGACAGAGTGTTAATTTCCAGAGTTGGACGCAGAGGATTTGGATGACTTCATATTGACGCAAGCCGATTATGGTAATGTTACTTTAACTTTAATAACCTTTAACAAGTGAAATGTTTCAATGAAATAACAACAGATGTAATTGTTCACAGATTTACTAAACAGTGTGGAGCAAGGCCGAAAAAAGAAGAACCCAGCCGTGTTCGAAGGTGAATTGACTTTAAACGCGCCGGGAGGGGGAAACGGACTTTCCCTGAATAAATCCCGGCTACGACGAAGACTGCTCCCTGTACAACACAACCAGTTTTCAACTGAGTGTCCGAGTGTTAGTACAGAGGACGGACGGCAGGAAACATCTGTTCTACACACACCTCCGAGTGTACCTTACAGCCCACGAGAAACCCAACGACCCGAGTCGCCTGTGAGCGGCTACCATACCGACACAGCTGCAGGGGCTGAAGGGGCTGTCGGTTTACTAGGCTGCATAACGGCGCAGCTATTAGAGGCGCCAAGCGTTGCTCGCGGGGGGGAGGGACCCCTCGCTAAACAGCCTGATCAGCGGGGTAAGTTTTTAAAAAAAACTCATCACTCATTGTTTTTGTTTTCTCACGTGAGCGCGTAAGCGTCATACGTCATCAACACGGATGTGACGCATAGGGAGAGGGTGAAGGGTGAGAGGGGTTAAAAGAGCGCAGCCTTTTTTTTTCCAGTAGAACTCATGTCTGGTGCCTGTAAAACAAGCCAGTTGATATATTATTACTGCTCTGTCCACTTATCCGTGCTGCATTCAACGGGAGCATTACATGGTAACATCTATGCAAATTTCACATAGTGTATACTTAAGCAAGGTTTTTTTTTTTTTAAATTTATTTATTTATCTATTTTACGCTATTAAACTGTGTTTCAATTTGACAGAATCTGATGTTATAGCTCCCGTGAGGTCCGTGGTGAAGAATCGGCGGTGCAATAGAGTGCGCAACAGACTGTCGCTTGTCGAAGGGCTAATGAAAGGTACAGCCTATTATTATTATTATTATTATTATTATTATTATTATTATTATTATTATTATTATTATTATTGTTATTATTATTATTATTATTATTTTAAATTATTATTATTAATTTTTTAAAAAAAAATTTATATATAATTTCTTTAATTTTTTTCATTTATTTTAATTTAAATTTTTAATTTTTAATTTAAATTTATTTATTTTTTTTTTTTAAACTTTAATTTAAATTTTTAATTCTTAATTTTTTTTTATTTTTTTTATTTTTTATTTTTTTTAAATTCACAATCACTGAACCAGGTATATTCAAAATACTTTTATGGTTATTTCTCCTTCAACCACAGAGGCCGATCTGTCAATAGAACGGATAAATCCTCCAAGCCGGCCCGACCCTCGTCTGTGGAGGAAAAGAAACGCTACCATCCGACGTGAAAGATCAAGAGCTCGGGCATTCATGAGAAGTAGCGAGATTCTTATACAGAGAATTAACCGTGACTTGGCCGTGATTTCGAAGTAAAGTAAATGTGTGTATATATATATAAGTAGATATCTTAACCCCTCTTAGCCATTCTCAATTCTGTGTAAAGATGGATAATCAAGCAGGCAGAGCTGTGCCGGCTGTAATATCCGAGGCTGTGGGAAATTTGGAAAACATACCCATACCGGTTCATGTGTGGGATTACTTTACACCACTGGAGTATGCGCTCCTTAATATCGATTATCAATCATCTCCTATGAATATTGAAGAAGATGAAAATGGTCAAATTGATGTGTTACATGAATTAGAATCGTCAGTCCTGAATTTAAACGGGCCTCCGCCACCCGGCCCGAGTTTACAAAATGAGTCATCAAAACCAGCTCCTTGTGTCACATCACTAGAGACAGCCTCAGCGATTAGTGCTTCTCAATCTTCAGCATCAGACACAGCCTCATCAAATCTGAATTCTTTACCTTCTCCAGCTGCAGCAGAGCAAACTCTGCAGCATGGTAGGGGGGTGAATCAGGAGAACGTAGCCGTCCCTGAATTAGAATCGTCAGTCCTGAATTTAAACGGGCCTCCGCCACCCGGCCCGAGTTTACAAAATGAGTCATCAAATCCAGCTCCTTGTGTCACATCACTAGAGACAGCCTCAGCGATTAGTGCTTCTCAATCTTCAGCATCAGACACAGCCTCATCAAATCTGAATTCTTTACCTTCTCCAGCTGCGGCAGAACAAACTCTGCAGCATGGTAGGGGGGTGAATCAGGAGAACGTAGCCGTCCCTGAAACGAGTCGGAGAGCTACACCTCAACCGATTGAGCGGGAACGCTATAATTGTCTTGAAATAAGACGTCCCGTCACAATACCGCGTCCGTGCCCTGATAGAATGCCCAACATCGCTGAGTTCACTTCAGCTGTTATGAGCAATCTTATTGAAGTGGCAGAAACAGCGCGATCACACGCCAGATGTAATGATGTCGTCCAGCTAGAATTAGTAGGTGAGAGTATTTCTCAACATATTACCGTTTCTGTCACAAATGAGTCTGATGTAATCCTGAAAGCCTTTCTGGACTTTTTAGATGAGTTAACTCAATCGAACGCAGAGATTGCCTCTGATACTAACATGGAGTTAGTCCTCCAGGTAGTAAGAAACCCTACAGGGGGCGCCAAACGGAAGGCTTCAAAAACCTTAGAATGCGAATTAATCCATAAGAAAAAACGTCACTTGTACATTACAGATAACTGTGACAATCAGCTCTGTTTCGCCATCAGTCTCGCGCACGTCTCCGGTTCTAAATTTACCGATAGTCAGGCTTCGGCCCAGGCGAGAGAGTGGCAGCGTCAGGCAGGGCTGACTGATCAGACGCCTGTGTCTTTCGGTGATGTTGGAAAATTCGAAAAAATCCTAAACAGAAAAATTGTGGTGTTTCACAGAACCAAGGGTGATCGAGCTCTGTGTAAATTTGAGACTGATTTCAGAGATCGATCAAGCCCTCTCTTTCTGTTATTACTCCAAAACCATTACTATGGAATAAAAAACCTCAAAGGATTTTTAGGGTCGAAGTACATTTGCGAGCACTGCTACACCAGTTACAATGAGCCACACTCACACTACTGTCCTGGTTACTGTCCTGTGTGTTGCGACTCGTCATGTACAAATCAAGAGCTCAGTCCTGTATTTTGTGGCGATTGCAACAGAAGCTGTCGTAACTCGTCGTGCTTCAACAGACACAAAGAACCTCGTGAGAGACCCCAAGCCAGAATGCAAGTGAGTCATTGTGATCTGATTAAAAGGTGTCCGACGTGTAAGAGATTTTATCGCGTTGCGATGACTAAGGTAAAAACCCCCCACGTGTGTGAAGGTTTAAAATGTAAAATCTGTGGTGAGAAACTGACCCTCGGTTCTACACCAACTCTCGGTGGACATCAGTGTTACATTCAGCCTACCAGCACCGACGAACGGCTTGACGAAAAACTGATCTTTTATGATTTTGAATCCTTAGTCGGTCAGAACGATGTGCATGTCCCCTTTCTGGTCTGTGCAAAAACGCTGAAAGGTGTGGAGTGGTCTGCCTACGGGTTGGATTGTGTCAAGAAATTCCTCCTCCGTTTCAGGAGACCACGCTACCGTGGATACACGTTTATTGCTCACAACGGACGAGGTTATGATAGTTATCTAATCCTTAACGTCATGGTGCAACTAGGTATGAAGCCCTCTCTCATCACACAGGGGAGTAAAATTCTCTGTTTTACAGACTGTGATTATGGTTTGAGATTCATCGATAGTCTGTCCTTCCTGGCTATGAAACTGAGTATGATGCCGAAAGCGTTAGGTTTCAGTGATCATACCAAAGGTTTCTTTCCCCACAGATTCTCTTCAGAGCAGAATTTGAAATATGTGGGGCCTTTTCCTTCACCGAGTTACTACTCTGTAGAACTCATGAGCCCCAGTGAGCAGGGAGAGTTCTACAGATGGTACGATGGAGTTTGTAAAGGCACCTTTAACTTTCGTGAACAGAGCATGCTTTACTGCAAAAATGATGTAGATATACTGTTCAAGGGGTGTGTCAAATTCCGCGAGCAATTCTTTAACGAGACGCGCGTGGACCCCCTGAAATGCATCACGATCGCGTCGGCCTGTATGAAGGTTTTTACCGCCAACTTTCTGCAGCCTAAAACCCTGGCCATACCTTCACCCGTTGATTACAGTCAGCAGAGTAAGACCTTCTCAAACGCATCCATCCAGTGGCTGGAGTGGTTAGCGTTTAGCAGAGGGATTGAGATTAGCCATGCGTTAAACACAGGGGAAAAAGGAATCGGTCCTTATCACGTAGATGGGTATGCGGAAATTGACGGTGTGAGGGTAGCTTTTGAGTTTTACGGCTGTTTCTTTCACGGCTGCCCCATCTGCTATCAGCCTCAAGACACATGTCCGCTGAGGAAGGAGCCGTTTGAAAAGTTCTATGCAGAGACCCATGAGAGAGAGAGAGAACTTCAGTCAGTGTACGGTCTTCGTCTGCATATCATGTGGGAGCACGAGTGGACTGAGATGAAAAAGTCCCATCCGGAGGTGATTGAATTTCTCAAGAGCTTTAACGCCCCTGAACCTCTCTCTCCGAGACAGGCACTGTACGGTGGTCGGACCTGCGCACTCAGGTTGAGGTACAGTGCGGGGGTAGATGAAACTGTGCACTACGCTGACTTTACATCTCTTTACCCCTATGTAAATTGCAGCTTTCCTTACCCTCTCGGCCATCCCAGAATCATCTGCAGAGATTTTGATGACCCTGACAGCTACTTTGGTTTCATAAGAGCTGTTGTTTATCCTCCGCGTGGGCTGTTTTTCCCAGTTTTACCTTACAAGTCATCTCACGGAAAACTTGTATTCACTCTCTGTCGCACCTGTGCTGAAATGAATAACCAGGCAGGTGCGTGCAGCCACAGCGATGAGGAGAGAGCACTAACAGGTGTGTGGGTGAGTGTGGAGTTTAGCAAGGCGTTAAAGCTTGGTTATCGTCTTGCTAAAATCACTGAGGTGTGGCACTTTGAGAGGACCAGTAGCTCAATCTTTGTAGACTACATACACACATTTCTTAAGGGTAAACAAGAGGCTTCAGGATATCCCGCAGACGCAGTTGATGAGGAGAGTAAGCAGAGGTACGTCAGTGATTACAAACTCCATCAAGGTATTCAGTTGGATACCAGCAAAATAGAGGTGAACCCTGCTAAAAGACAGGTGGCTAAACTGTGTCTGAACAGTTTCTGGGGGAAATTTGCGCAGAGAAGCGACCTCCATCAGACCACCATCGTCACAGACCCGAATGAATTTTTTAATTTCATGTTCTCGGGTAAATACAAGATAGCCTACTTCCACTTTCTAAACCCTGACATGTGCATGTTGCAGTGGACTTACAACAAACGGTGCATCGCTCCACCCAACAAGGTAAACAATGTATTCATTGCAGCATTTACCACCGCATATGCACGTTTAAAACTGTACAGCTGTCTGGAAGTAATGCAGGACAAAATTCTCTACATAGACACAGACAGTCTGATCTATGTGGTGAAAAAAGGTGAGACTCCACTGAAACTGGGAAACTATCTGGGGGATTTGACCGACGAGCTGGGAGGTGACACAATTCAGGAATTTGTTGCAGCAGGACCCAAGAGTTACGCCTACCAGACCAGAAATCAGAAAAAAGTATCGATGCGCGTTAAAGGCATCACTCAGACGCATGAATGCAGCGAGAAGGTCAACTTTGACAGCGTCAAAGAGTTAGTGGAGGGATACTTGGCTGACTCCAGAGAAATGGTGATCGAGACCCCTCAGCGTACCATCAGAAGAGATAAAAAGGGGTTTCTGTTAAAAAATGTGACATTCCAGAAAAAGTTCCGGGTGGTGTATGACAAGAGACGCCTTTTTCCTGACGGTACAACTCTGCCTTTCGGTTATTAAGGTATTAAGGTGGTTAAGAGAGGGAAAAAATAAATAAATAAAAATGCCGCAATTTTCTGATATGAAGGAGATTGATTTTGACCCCAGACTAAAGACTCCTTTTTCATGTCTGATTGTGGGGCCCAGCGGATGTGGAAAATCATTTTTTGTTAAAAGTGTTTTAAAAAAGTGTAACCACGTGATGGATGTTGTACCGGATAATATTGTTTGGATTTATACCTCTTTCCAACCACTGTATGCTGAACTGCAGCGGTTGAATAAAAACATCAAATTTGTGGAAGGATTGCCTCATTCTTTTGAAGATGAAAATCTGTTCCCTCCTGATCGTAAGCACTTGGTTATTCTGGACGATGTCATTTTTCAGGCTTCAGACCATCCTGAAGTGGTAAAAATTTTCACTCAGTACAGACATCACAGAAATATGAGTGTCATGATGTTGACTCAAAATGTATTTCATCAAGGGAAATACAGTCGCACCATCAGCCTGAACAGTAACTACCTGGTGCTGTTTAAGAATCCCAGAGATAGATTGCAGGTGAATATACTAGCCCGTCAAATCTTCCCCTCAGAGAAAGCTATTTTTCTGGAGAGCTTTGAGGACGCCACCAGAGAGCCGCACGGGTATTTAATCGTCGACCTGACCCACTCATGCCCAGAACAATACAGACTGAGAACGGGTTTACTTCCTAGTCAGTGGCCAGTTGTCTATGTTCCGAAAGCATAGTAATTTATCATGTCAGCCCGTATAAAAAGGAATGCTCCGTTACTCCGAGCTCTGTACCACGCCACACCTCAGAAACGTAAGGACATTCTCGGCCATTGTTCACCCGACTTTCTTAAAGCTTTGTGTGAGATTGCTCTGAATATTTTAAAGGGTAACATTAAGCTATCCCCTCCCCAGTATCGGAGTTTGAAAAAGCAAAAGAAAGTTATCAGACTGCTGGCTGATAAGAGAACCGGTTTAAAACGTAAGCAGCTGGCTCTCAAAAGTCAAGGAGGAGGGTTTATTCTCCCCATCCTAACGGCTCTTGCACCCGTAATTGGGGATCTAGTGGCCGGAATCGTTAGAAGATAAGATGTCGCTCAGGACAGCACAAAAGATGTTTCTCATCTCACCTCATCAGTTCAAACACTTGAGTCAGTCAGAGACTTCTATCAGACAGACGGCGGAGGATGATTTGGATAGTAAAATGAGAGCGATACTCGACGAGTCAGGAATGACCTCTTATGAAAAAATTAAGAAATACGACGCCCTGCTGCAAAGATACCTCACCCTAATCAAGCAAGGTCAGATGGAGGAGCCGCGGATGACTGTGACTCTTCAGCGAAACAATCTTAATGATCCAATACCTGAATCAGATTCCCGTGAGACGGATCGTGTTCACGAGCCCGATCAGCTAGAATTGGATGCAACGGCGAGTGAGGTATTAAAAATCCTTCCAAAGCGCGATCGCAGAAATGGTGAATACATCTTGAGGAAATTATCTGAGAGAAATGGCTGGACCACCAGAGGAGAATTTGTTTATCAGGGGCAGGTTGTGAGAGGATCACATTTGGTTGATTTACTTAAAAACCTTCTGCTCCCTTTTAAAAGAAAAGCCCAAACCATGCAACCAGCAGGCTGGACAAGTTTTCTCAATGTTCTGAATGAACTGAACATACCTTTATCCTCTGTGAATAATCCGCAAGCCCGTGAACAATATTGTCGTCTCAAAACAGAGTCGAGCGGAATAGAGAAAATACCATCTGTAAAACCGAAGAAGAAGATAACCCTCTCCCCACATTTTTTAAGATCTGGACATGGTGAGCGAGACGAGGCTGTAGATGAACATAGTCTGCATAAAAAGATAAAACCTCCGCGCTGGGTTACCTTTTCACCATAAATTTCTGTAAGAAATGAATAAAATGATACCGTCATTTGTTCTCAATAAAAAATTTTTATTGATTCCAATTTTCAGAGTCTACAGAGTCATCACTTTCATGCATTCACAATTTATAGCACTCTTTGAACATCTGTAAAGAACAGGCTCCGTGATGAAATGAGGTAGCACTGTGCTTTCTGATGCATCTCTGATATTTTTTCACAAAGTTAGATACCATCACATCATTTTTAAGAACATCGTCACTGTAGGAGGATAATACTTGCTGCAGAGACATTCCGCACGCCCGGTGGCAGAGGTAATAAACGCACTGCTGACCGCACACGGTGGACAAGGTGTTCTGAAGTTGGCGATTATGGTACGTTATCTTCAGGGATCGGTCTTTCAGAAATGACACAATGTCTGAGGGGTAGTGAGAAAAATCTGGCGGTAGCCCGTAAGAGTCGAAAAAGGTGGCTTGACCGTTCTCCTCCAGAGTCAGAGCTAGCCAATGCTCCCCAGGCATGTGAGAAGGATGTGTGTTCACAATGAAGTAAGCCGGCTTTGTAAACGTTTGTGTGAGCAAGGGGAGTTGGTCACTAGCCCACACGCCACAAAATAGGTCACCCAGTAGATGGTGCAACAGGCTCTCCAGTTGGTGGTTATTCATGCTTACTCTTTTAATAATAGTCCACCAGCACCTGTCTTCTTGAGTTGATCTCCAAAATGGAATCGTAACATGCGTAGACAATGAGGGTTGTGGTGTGAGGTAGCGGAACTCTAAACCTCGCCTCCAGTCTTAAATTCCCATTAGAAACAGGTGACAAGGCGTCGCTATCCTCACCAGGATTGAGATTAAAGATAAACAGCGAGTAACCGTTGTTAAATTCTTCACGTGTGATACTCAGAGGGAGATCTTTTAAATGACGACCTGTCGCTGTGAACAAATTGTAAAATTCCCGGACTGAAATGCCTTGGTTGAACTGAGGCTGGAACGCCTTGGCGGGAACTTGTTTACCATCCTGACAAAGAGCTAGATACTCTATATCCATATGTTTAAAGTTGAAGGGTGACAAGTCCCTTCTTCCCGTGAATGCCTCGTGGTGCACCATACCTAAAACAATATATTTAGGCATCGCTCCCAAAAAGAGATTCTCCTGATTGCATATCCTCGAATTTTCAGGGATGGAGTATGTTTTTACATTCACTCGTGACAGTGGGTAGAGAGCGTTTCCTCTCATTAAGGCCGATGTGTGGCCTAAACGAACAGCGGGGGAGACGGAAACTTTTTTGATAAAAAGAGAGGCTCCTAATATCATTAATCGGTAAGTCGAGTCTCTGGTTCCCATGAGATAGAAGGCCTCACTGGCTCTGGTTAGTTTAACTCTCATATCCACAGAGTTCAGCAGGAGCCTTTCGCAGAAAAAGATATCCCCATGGAGGGGGCCCAATAGGTGTACTTCTCTGGAATTAGCTGTACAGAGAGCCCTCTGGTTTAGCCCTCTGTTTGGCCCGTTATTGGTTACTATAGAGTCTATGGCGCCGGCTGTGTCTTTACAATAAAGACCAGCGCTGAACTGACTCTTTAACGTGTCTTCAGAAAAGTTTAGCAGAGTCTCGATCATAGCTCTATATGGGTGGGTGGCACTAGACTGTGAAATTAATCTATCACCCAGAGTAACATCGCATTGACTGAATAGTGTATTGAGAGGATAATTGATGAGACCCACAGGTGCGTCGTTCGCCAAGTTTGTGCCGTCTGCATTGGTGATCTTCACGCGTAGATGTAACAAGGTATCGTTGAGATCCAGATACTTTTCACCATCTCCCGGTATAAAAAACTCAATCGGACCATTCTCAGTAATAGCGGATAGAGGCATAATTTCCGTGTAGATCTTATCCTCGATAGAAAGCTGGGTCATAGGGACTGAAAATAAGTCCAGTTCTGCCAGGGTGCACTCAGGGGATTTGTGATGCAAAAGAGCCATGTTTCACTCTCTTTCTCTCTCTATTTATGATTCAGTGGAATATATCCCTGCTCCGTGCAGACTTCCTCCCTTTAGGCTTGATCCTTCCAACTGACTTCTTTCTTTTGAGCGGTCTCACTATTTGTGACCTCCTCATACGTTCACCCGGCGGCCGCTTTCTTGGTCTTCGTGACAGAACCATGATACCCGATCCTTCTTGTCCTCCCGTCTCTGCAGGACCAGAGATCCTTCTCATGGTTTTGCCTATGACATCTGAGGCAATGTTTGTAGCTGCTGTTTTCAGATGAGGCTTAGCTATAGCAAAACCTTTTTTAACAAGGGGAGCTACGAAGCGAAATAATTTTGAAAATATAGAACCTATTCCACGACCGTACATTACAGGTGCTCCATAAAAACCAGGCAGGGTACCTCCGACCTGGTTCTGGTAATAGTTTACGAAGCGGTGAGGATCATCCCTCATGTTTATCTGAACCATGTTGCTTTGTTTTGTCGTCCTCCTCCTGACACAGACACAGACACTGAGGTGACCTCTGACTGAACGTTTGTTTGATAGTGACTAATGAGTCTGTGATCAACCCGTTTTTATATATATATATATATTACCTCTTACTCTCTCTGTGATATTAGAGTGAATGACCATCATTTCATTACGCGTTGTGATATCACGGGTCGGAAGTGTAGTCTCACAACGGTTTTCCCATAAGTAAAATTTACCGGAGTGTTTTGATCCGTTTTAATCTCTATGTGGATGTTTTCAATATGCCTCTTTGCTACAGGTAGATAGTTGACCGGGTTAAAAGTATGCGTAATTATATCGCCAAACTTACCCTCTACTCTAGCTGTTCGCAAGAGCGGGGCATAAGCATCGCCGACTATCTGAGGAGCAACCACATCGCTGTAACAGTAAAGCTGGTAGAAACCTGCTTTTAAATCCATCGGGTAAGGGGCACTCCTTTTATCAAACACGATCCATTTGCCAGGCTCCACACCTAGCATGTAGCTCAGTGGTGGATAAAAACGCAGGTGGTACTGGCCACCTGCCTGATACACGAGTCTATTTTCCACCGTGTTCACGACTAAATAAATATCAGAACCTATTTTTCTAAGGTGACCCTCAATCTCAGCTTTGAGCTGATTCAAATCCTTGAAATGTCCCCATCCTATATTGTGGCGGTAGAAATGTTCCAGCCCCGCTTTCCTCCATTCAAAAAAAGCCTGGTCCTTGGGGGCGTTATGCCATGTGTACGGATAAGAAATCTCCGTCAAGGCAACCTGCCACGAACCTTCCAAATCGATATGCTGGGCTAAATCCACGCGGAAACTGGAACTGGTATTATTCTTAAAGACGTTGAGACTAGCGTTGGAGGGCAGGGTGATATAAAACCCCTCATCCTCCACCGTTCGGTTCATGGTGTAATGTAGCGGGCTAGGAGTAGCGATGGCCCCCTTTATACCTCGTGAAGGTCACTGGCTCTGACCCAGCTGTTGAATTTCTCAGGCCAGTTTTTCCAACGGACAAAAACCTGTTTTACACCCCTGATGTTGCGTCGTTTTAATATCTTCTCCACTTGATACATCTTGTCTTTATTCAGTTTAACTTTTTGAATCTCCTCCGCGTAAAATGAACCTTCAATAGCTTCTCCATCAAAATCTTTGAGTTTGTACACAGGGGGAGATCGTGCAAGCTGCTCGCTCACTGTAAACACTTCGTCTGTAAAACTTTGTTCATATTTCTTGTCAAACACACCTCGCAGTTTAGATATTCTTACAAGATCTCCTTTTTTAAACTTTATCCTTGAGTCCTTGCAGCATCGATCGCGTGCAGAGCCGTACAGGTTCTGAAAAACTTTAAAGGTGTTTTCTAGAGTCACTTCTACAGGCTTCATTTTGATGCTCGTGTGGTAACTGTGGTTGTAACTTTCCACGAGATCCTGCAGGACGTCGACGTATCGACGTGTGTTATTAGCAGTAAAATATCTCCACATCCTGGTTTTTAACGTGCGGTTAAACCTCTCAATCACAGATGCCTTTACCTCGCTCGGAGTAGCAAAATGCACAACTCTGTGGTTCTCTAATAATGCCTTAAATTTTTTGTTAAAAAATTCTTTCCCGGCATCAGTTTGAAGTTTTTTAGGGGTCTCGCTTTCTCTAAAAACAGATTCAAAAGCCTTTACGACCTCTGCGGCTGTTTTTCTCTTCATAGTGCGAACGTAAGCCTTTTTTGAAAACACGTCAATGACGGTTAATAGATAATTATACCCGTCATTGTACTCAGCCAAGGCCTGCATGTCGCAGAGATCTGCTTGGAATTGTTTTAAGGGGCTGGTGACAAAAACTCTGTTTCTCGGAAAATGTATTCTTGCAGGTTTATGTAGAGTATATGCATCTTGCTCTGATAAGAAGTCTTGCACTTTTTCGCACGCGACTTTCTTACCCGTTTCGTCCTGTACAGCTTTACGCAACCTCTCTACTCCCCCAAAACTACCAGGGTGGATAGGATCGTAGAAAACCTTTTTCATTAACCTCGTTTCAGCCATCTCACCTTATACAAACTCTGGCTTGTAATGACAGAAAACACAAAACGCAAGTATATTTCAACCTTTTATTTTTTCTCTAATGTGTAATAATACACACACACACACACACATACAAATGATCACAAAAAGCAGGAATGCTAGTAATATAGGATTTAAGAAAAGTTAAATGTTATAAAAACATCACACGAATACAATATTAGTCTAAACACATCCGGCTGATGGAAAGAAGGAATGTAACACCCCTCTTTTAACCCTCCCAGAACTTTGTCATGGTTTGAAGCTGCTGCAATTTCTTTACATCATCTCCAATCAACTGCTCGTACATATCGTGTATAGAAGTGTTGATTTGTTTCACCAGAGTTAGTTCGTACAAGTAAGCTTCTGCCACAGCCCTGACTCTGGCATCATCTTCACAAATGTTACGCGCAGTTAGAAGATGTTGAATGGAAGCAACGAATCGTTGATTATAAAGTCTCCGCATCAGAGTGTAGTAATGGTCATGAAAAAAGTCGTCCTCGAGGACATCCTTGCACTGATGTTGGCGTAAACTAGGGTGATCGACACTACATCCGTAGCATGATTCAATCATAAATTTTTTGATGGTCTCGTTCAAGAGGTGTATCACTGCAGTTTTCACAACTTTGATGAAACCTGAGGGGACCCATCCATCAAACTCGTCCTCACCCTCTCCTCCGGCATCCTGAGTGTGTGCAGGGGACCCCTGGCCTGGTGGAAGCTGAGAGTCCTCCATTTCGTTAGATTTAGCTTCCTCCGTTGTTACGGCCACGGTGGATCCTATCGGGTAGAGCGTTAAGCAGCGGTCATCAGGCGCCGAATTTGAGAACTCGATCTCGAGAGAAGAGGAGGAGTTGGAGGAGAAGAAAGACTCAGACGAAGTCGCTGGTGAAGGAGGGTGATACGGCTCCAGGTAGTATCTGTCGCTGTCTGGTGATCCAAACTGCGGTGATGTGGATGTTGAAGAAGGACTCCCTGTATGCACCAATAGCGACGGAGAAGCATTCTCCAGATCGCGGTCAGCGATCTCCTCGCACAATGTCTTCTGGACGCTAGTTCTCATCCTGTTCCTCGTGTTGATCGGTGTATGACCTGTGCTGGAGTGTGTCCTTATAAACCTGAAGGGGGTGTGGTTATTGAGGTTGAGGAGGAGGGTTCTCAGCGGAGGGAGGTCTACACAGCCAGGGTTTTCTTGACTGCTAGAATCTCACCCCAGTTCTGGCAACTGCGGAACAGCGTGGAAACTCGATCCGCTATATCATTCATCTTCTCCACCCAGGCTGCATGAGGTATTGCTAACAGCGTCCTAAACACACCACAGTCAGAGTTATAGCACTCAAGAACAAAAAGATCCCCGTCTTCATTCTCATTAGATTTCCGGTGGCTTGCACGGAAGAACCAACGGCCTGTAACGCCTGTTTTCGATTGCCACACAGCAGTGAAAACCATCCTTGTTTTGGCCAGCTCAGCATCATCCAGAGGATTCCTCAGTCTCGGACTCTCCAGTCTCGGCCGTTTGGCTGCAGACGTTGCCGGGATTTCTTCGGGTTCTTCTTTCACTGTTAACACCTCCTCAGCCGAGCCCATGCCTCCTTCTCTATGACGCGGTATCGCTAGTTTCAACACTCCCCAGTCGTTGGAAGTTAGCATACCCACAGTGGTCAGAGGTCCCGGCTTCTCACCACCCTCGTCAAGCTGATACAGACAGAGGTCACCTGTTTCATACATGAACACATAGCCCCATCTTCCCCGCAGTCCATAAGGCTCCAGTGACCATTCTTCCCGTAGAGACACGGGCGGCGGTTGCTGCGTTCTGCACAGAAACACCATCCTTTTCTTGGGAGCATTAGGTACCAAGGGCTGATCTTCAATTATCGTTACCGGAGTCTCACAAATGAGAGACCGCAGAGCACACGTCCTCTCCGGGGCCTGCGTAGATTTATCCTCTACACTCACTCTGCTTCTTGTCCTCGGCATCTTGAATCAGCTATCTTTCACCCCAAAGTCGTTCTCTACACACTGACTGTCTCAGGGTTTTTATCCTTTACTCGAAACACCTCCCCTGTCCACCCATTGGCCCTCAAACCTGGGGGTCGAACAATACCCCACCCCACACATCTAATTATTTTCCCATCTTTACCTTACAGGGACCGGTCTTTGAAGCTGTTAAAATGCTGACCACTTCTACAACTTAACCTTTTCTATTAACCCTAACCCTTTCTCTTATTTAAACATTCAACTAATATATTTCTCACAACCTCCTGACTTTAGCTGTAATCATTCTTAACCCTAGCCATAAACTCCCCCTTCCTTCCTTAGATCTCTTCAACAGATGGCTAATCTATGTCAAACAGAGGTCACACGTCAAAATAGCTTGATCGATCGATAAGAGGTCAAAAGTCATATCCCCAGATGTCAGCAAACGGATGTCAAACAAAGGTCACCTGTCATATTAATTTGATTGATCGATAAGAGGTCACAGGTCACCTGTCAAAATGAGTTTGAATAAAGGTGTCCTTTTATATCTCTCATATAGATGCCAGATATGTTTTGTAACGACTAAATGCATGTTAGAAACTGATGCTGGTTTTATCTGAAACGCATCCGAAACTGATGGTTTCTCATCACTTTTTGCATTTATTTAACTGATAAACAGGCCAAGCCCCTGGCTCCTTTCCATAACTCATTTGGTACAGCACAGAACTGCAGGTGTCCCAGGACACTTAGCTAAAGCCTCATTACTTGCATTCCTACAGCTGATGACAAGAACATCTGCCAACGCTCCCTTCGATAGCTCATTTGGTAGAGCGGAGGACTGTAGGTGCCCAACACCAGTTATCCTTAGGTCGCTGGTTCAATTCCGGCTCGAAGGAGGGGTCGAGCTTATGTGTACAGAGACTCTGAAGGCCTACTCCTGTAAACCTTTAAAAGCTGTTGGAAGGGCCCTTTTTGGGGAAACTCTGCCACACTCCTTTTGCTTTCATGAAGGGCTAGTGGCGCAATGGATAACGCGTCTGAGTACGGATCAGAAGATTCTAGGTTCAACTCCTAGCTAGCTCGGCATGCAAGCTTCAGCTTCTGATGTTTCTCAGCTCTCCCACTGCTGCAGAACAGGAAACCTTTAAAACTTCTTCTCTCTACTCCCTGAGTATCCCAGCACACTTATGCCCCAAAGATGCCACACACCGTCTTATCTTGCAGCACCAAAAGGAAAGTTCCTCTTCCGCTTTGTCTTTCCTGTCAATGATTTTGCTCCAAACACAAAAAAAACATACATCGAAGCCACATGCAGCAGAGCTAGATATACTATCCTTGGGATTTGAAGGTGTTTTCAATCACATAATTGGGGAAAAGATGCAAAATTCAAGATTCAAGAGGCTGTATTTATCCCGAAGGAAACTGCTGTGCAACAGTTATGGAACAAGGGGGAAAGTACAAAACAAAACAAAACAAAACAAAACAAAACAAAACAAAACAAAACAAAACAAAACAAAACAAAACAAAACAAAACAATAAAATAAAGCTAACCACACACAACAGAAAGCAGCAACCTGCCGTGATCATATAGTGGTTAGTATTCTGCGTTGTGGTCGCAGCAACCCCTGTTAGAATTCGGGTCATGGCAAACCGAGGTAGAATTGCAGTTTATAGTAACAGTTATGGAACAAGGGGGAAAGTACTAAATAAAATAAAATAGAAAAATAAGATAAAATAAAGCTAACCGCGGAAAGCAGATACCTGCCGTGATCGTATAGTGGTTAGTACTCTGCGTTGTGGTCGCAGGAACCCTGGTTAGAATTTGGGTCATGGCAAACCTAGGTAGAAATGCAGTTTGTAGTTTAATCCCGAAGGAAACTGCTGTGCAACAGTTATGGAACAAGGAGGAAAGTACTAAATAAAATGAAATAGACAAATAAGATCAAATAAAGCTAACCGCAGAAAGCAGCAACCTGCCGTGATCGTATAGTGGTTAGTACTCTGCGTTGTGGTCGCAGGAACCCCGGTTAGAATTCGGGTCATGGCAAACCTAGGTAGAAATGCAGTTTGAAGTTTAATCCCGAAGGAAACTGCTGTGCAACAGTTATGGATCAAGGGGGAAAGTACTAAATAAAATAAAATAGACAAATAAGATAAAATAAAGCTAACCACACACAAATGAAAACCTGCCGTGATCGTATAGTGGTTAGTACTCTGCGTTGTGGTCGCAGCAACCCCGGTTCGAATCCGGGTCACGGCAAACCTAGGTAGAATTGTATTTTTGCATTGCTGAAAAAAGTTGCCACTTTGAGCTTGAACGTCTCCATCTTTTTGGGAATTTCTGTCTAAAGGCATCTGTCCCACATCAAACGCCTGAAAGTATCAACATCTGTGTTGGACCAAGTGGAGACTTACCCATATAGATGTCAGATATGTTTTGTAACGACTAAATGCATGTTAGAAACTGATGCTGGTTTTATCTGAAACGCATCCGAAACTGATGGTTTCTCATCACTTTTTGCATTTATTTAACTGATAAACAGGCCAAGCCCCTGGCTCCTTTCCATAACTCATTTGGTACAGCACAGAACTGCAGGTGTCCCAGGACACTTAGCTAAAGCCTCATTACTTGCATTCCTACAGCTGATGACAAGAACCTCTGCCTTCCCTCCCTTCGATAGCTCAGTTGGTAGAGTGGAGGACTGTAGGTGCCCAACACCAGTTATCCTTAGGTCGCTGGTTCAATTCCAGCTCGAAGGAGGGGTCGAGCTTATGTGTACAGAGACTCTGAAGGCCTACTCCTGTAAACCTTTAAAAGCTGTTGGAAGGGCCCTTTTTGGGGAAACTCTGCCACACTCCTTTTGCTTTCGTTAAGGGCTAGTGGCGCAATGGATAACGCGTCTGAGTACGGATCAGAAGATTCTAGGTTCAACTCCTAGCTAGCTCAGCATGCAAGCTTCAGCTTCTGATGTTTCTCAGCTCTCCCACTGCTGCAGAACAGGTAACCTTTAAAACTTCTTCTCTCTACTCCCTGAGTATCCCAGCACACTTATGCCCCAAAGATGCCACACACCGTCTTATCTTGCAGCACCAAAAGGAAAGTTCCTCTTCCGCTTTGTCTTTCCTGTCAATGATTTTGCTCCAAACACAAAAAAAACATACATCGAAGCCACATGCAGCAGAGCTAGATATACTATCCTTGGGATTTGAAGGTGTTTTCAATCACATAATTGGGGAAAAGATGCAAAATTCAAGATTCAAGAGGCTGTATTTATCCCGAAGGAAACTGCTGTGCAACAGTTATGGAACAAGGGGGAAAGTAAAAAACAAAACAAAACAAAACAAAACAAAACAAAACAAAACAAAACAAAACAAAACAAAACAAAACAATAAAATAAAGCTAACCACACACAACAGAAAGCAGCAACCTGCCGTGATCATATAGTGGTTAGTATTCTGCGTTGTGGTCGCAGCAACCCCTGTTAGAATTCGGGTCATGGCAAACCGAGGTAGAATTGCAGTTTATAGTAACAGTTATGGAACAAGGGGGAAAGTACTAAATAAAATAAAATAGAAAAATAAGATAAAATAAAGCTAACCGCGGAAAGCAGATACCTGCCGTGATCGTATAGTGGTTAGTACTCTGCGTTGTGGTCGCAGGAACCCTGGTTAGAATTTGGGTCATGGCAAACCTAGGTAGAAATACAGTTTGTAGTTTAATCCCGAAGGAAACTGCTGTGCAACAGTTATGGAACAAGGGGGAAAGTACAAAACAAAACAAAACAAAACAATAAAATAAAATAAAGCTAACCACACACAACAGAAAGCAGCAACCTGCCGTGATCATATAGTGGTTAGTATTCTGCGTTGTGGTCGCAGCAACCCTGGTTAGAATTCGGGTCATGGCAAACCGAGGTAGAATTGCAGTTTGTAGTAACAGTTATGGAACAAGGGGGAAAGTACTAAATAAAATAAAATAGAAAAATAAGATAAAATAAAGCTAACCGCGGAAAGCAGCAACCTGCCGTGATCGTATAGTGGTTAGTACTCTGCGTTGTGGTCGCAGGAACCCTGGTTAGAATTTGGGTCATGGCAAACCTAGGTAGAAATGCAGTTTGTAGTTTAATCCTGAAGGAAACTGCTGTGCAACAGTTATGGAACAAGGGGGAAAGTACTAAATAAAATAAAATAGAAAAATAAGATAAAATAAAGCTAACCGCGGAAAGCAGCAACCTGCCGTGATCGTATAGTGGTTAGTACTCTGCGTTGTGGTCGCAGGAACCCTGGTTAGAATTTGGGTCATGGCAAACCTAGGTAGAAATGCAGTTTGTAGTTTAATCCCGAAGGAAACTGCTGTGCAACAGTTATGGAACAAGGAGGAAAGTACTAAATAAAATGAAATAGACAAATAAGATCAAATAAAGCTAACCGCAGAAAGCAGCAACCTGCCGTGATCGTATAGTGGTTAGTACTCTGCGTTGTGGTCGCAGGAACCCCGGTTAGAATTCGGGTCATGGCAAACCTAGGTAGAAATGCAGTTTGAAGTTTAATCCCGAAGGAAACTGCTGTGCAACAGTTATGGATCAAGGGGGAAAGTACTAAATAAAATAAAATAGACAAATAAGATAAAATAAAGCTAACCACACACAAATGAAAACCTGCCGTGATCGTATAGTGGTTAGTACTCTGCGTTGTGGTCGCAGCAACCCCGGTTCGAATCCGGGTCACGGCAAACCTAGGTAGAAATGTATTTTTGCATTGCTGAAAAAAGTTGCCACTTTGAGCTTGAACGTCTCCATCTTTTTGGGAATTTCTGTCTAAAGGCATCTGTCCCACATCAAACGCCTGAAAGTATCAACATCTGTGTTGGACCAAGTGGAGACTTACCCATATAGATGTCAGATATGTTTTGTAACGACTAAATGCATGTTAGAAACTGATGCTGGTTTTATCTGAAACGCATCCGAAACTGATGGTTTCTCATCACTTTTTGCATTTATTTAACTGATAAACAGGCCAAGCCCCTGGCTCCTTTCCATAACTCATTTGGTACAGCACAGAACTGCAGGTGTCCCAGGACACTTAGCTAAAGCCTCATTACTTGCATTCCTACAGCTGATGACAAGAACCTCTGCCGTCGCTCCCTTCGATAGCTCAGTTGGTAGAGCGGAGGACTGTAGGTGCCCAACACCAGTTATCCTTAGGTCGCTGGTTCAATTCCGGCTCGAAGGATGGGTCGAGCTTATGTGTACAGAGACTCTGAAGGCCTACTCCTGTAAACCTTTAAAAGCTGTTGGAAGGGCCCTTTTTGGGGAAACTCTGCCACACTCCTTTTGCTTTCATGAAGGGCTAGTGGCGCAATGGATAACGCGTCTGAGTACGGATCAGAAGATTCTAGGTTCAACTCCTAGCTAGCTCGGCATGCAAGCTTCAGCTTCTGATGTTTCTCAGCTCTCCCACTGCTGCAGAACAGGAAACCTTTAAAACTTCTTCTCTCTACTCCCTGAGTATCCCAGCACACTTATGCCCCAAAGATGCCACACACCGTCTTATCTTGCAGCACCAAAAGGAAAGTTCCTCTTCCGCTTTGTCTTTCCTGTCAATGATTTTGCTCCAAACACAAAAAAAACATACATCGAAGCCACATGCAGCAGAGCTAGATATACTATCCTTGGGATTTGAAGGTGTTTTCAATCACATAATTGGGGAAAAGATGCAAAATTCAAGATTCAAGAGGCTGTATTTATCCCGAAGGAAACTGCTGTGCAACAGTTATGGAACAAGGGGGAAAGTACAAAACAAAACAAAACAAAACAAAACAAAACAAAACAAAACAAAACAAAACAAAACAAAACAAAACAAAACAAAACAAAACAAAACAAAACAAAACAATAAAATAAAGCTAACCACACACAACAGAAAGCAGCAACCTGCCGTGATCATATAGTAGTTAGTATTCTGCGTTGTGGTCGCAGCAACCCCTGTTAGAATTCGGGTCATGGCAAACCGAGGTAGAATTGCAGTTTATAGTAACAGTTATGGAACAAGGGGGAAAGTACTAAATAGAAAAATAAGATAAAATAAAGCTAACCGCGGAAAGCAGATACCTGCCGTGATCGTATAGTGGTTAGTACTCTGCGTTGTGGTCGCAGGAACCCTGGTTAGAATTTGGGTCATGGCAAACCTAGGTAGAAATGCAGTTTGTAGTTTAATCCCGAAGGAAACTGCTGTGCAACAGTTATGGAACAAGGAGGAAAGTACTAAATAAAATGAAATAAACAAATAAGATCAAATAAAGCTAACCGCAGAAAGCAGCAACCTGCCGTGATCGTATAGTGGTTAGTACTCTGCGTTGTGGTCGCAGGAACCCCGGTTAGAATTCGGGTCATGGCAAACCTAGGTAGAAATGCAGTTTGAAGTTTAATCCCGAAGGAAACTGCTGTGCAACAGTTATGGATCAAGGGGGAAAGTACTAAATAAAATAAAATAGACAAATAAGATAAAATAAAGCTAACCACACACAACTGAAAACCTGCCGTGATCGTATAGTGGTTAGTACTCTGCGTTGTGGTCGCAGCAACCCCGGTTCGAATCCGGGTCACGGCAAACCTAGGTAGAAATGTATTTTTGCATTGCTGAAAAAAGTTGCCACTTTGAGCTTGAACGTCTCCATCTTTTTGGGAATTTCTGTCTAAAGGCATCTGTCCCACATCAAACGCCTGAAAGTATCAACATCTGTGTTGGACCAAGTGGAGACTTACCCATATAGATGCCAGATATGTTTTGTAACGACTAAATGCATGTTAGAAACTGATGCTGGTTTTATCTGAAACGCATCCGAAACTGATGGTTTCTCATCACTTTTTGCATTTATTTAACTGATAAACAGGCCAAGCCCCTGGCTCCTTTCCATAACTCATTTGGTACAGCACAGAACTGCAGGTGTCCCAGGACACTTAGCTAAAGCCTCATTACTTGCATTCCTACAGCTGATGACAAGAACATCTGCCGACGCTCCCTTCGATAGCTCAGTTGGTAGAGCGGAGGACTGTAGGTGCCCAACACCAGTTATCCTTAGGTCGCTGGTTCAATTCCGGCTCGAAGGATGGGTCGAGCTTATGTGTACAGAGACTCTGAAGGCCTACTCCTGTACACCTTTAAAAGCTGTTGGAAGGGCCCTTTTTGGGGAAACTCTGCCACACTCCTTTTGCTTTCATGAAGGGCTAGTGGCGCAATGGATAACGCGTCTGAGTACGGATCAGAAGATTCTAGGTTCAACTCCTAGCTAGCTCGGCATGCAAGCTTCAGCTTCTGATGTTTCTCAGCTCTCCCACTGCTGCAGAACAGGAAACCTTTAAAACTTCTTCTCTCTACTCCCTGAGTATCCCAGCACACTTATGCCCCAAAGATGCCACACACCGTCTTATCTTGCAGCACCAAAAGGAAAGTTCCTCTTCCGCTTTGTCTTTCCTGTCAATGATTTTGCTCCAAACACAAAAAAAACATACATCGAAGCCACATGCAGCAGAGCTAGATATACTATCCTTGGGATTTGAAGGTGTTTTCAATCACATAATTGGGGAAAAGATGCAAAATTCAAGATTCAAGAGGCTGTATTTATCCCGAAGGAAACTGCTGTGCAACAGTTATGGAACAAGGGGGAAAGTACAAAACAAAACAAAACAAAACAAAACAAAACAAAACAAAACAAAACAAAACAAAACAAAACAAAACAAAACAAAACAAAACAATAAAATAAAGCTAACCACACACAACAGAAAGCAGCAACCTGCCGTGATCATATAGTGGTTAGTATTCTGCGTTGTGGTCGCAGCAACCCCTGTTAGAATTCGGGTCATGGCAAACCGAGGTAGAATTGCAGTTTATAGTAACAGTTATGGAACAAGGGGGAAAGTACTAAATAAAATAAAATAGAAAAATAAGATAAAATAAAGCTAACCGCGGAAAGCAGATACCTGCCGTGATCGTATAGTGGTTAGTACTCTGCGTTGTGGTCGCAGGAACCCTGGTTAGAATTTGGGTCATGGCAAACCTAGGTAGAAATGCAGTTTGTAGTTTAATCCCGAAGGAAACTGCTGTGCAACAGTTATGGAACAAGGAGGAAAGTACTAAATAAAATGAAATAGACAAATAAGATCAAATAAAGCTAACCGCAGAAAGCAGCAACCTGCCGTGATCGTATAGTGGTTAGTACTCTGCGTTGTGGTCGCAGGAACCCCGGTTAGAATTCGGGTCATGGCAAACCTAGGTAGAAATGCAGTTTGAAGTTTAATCCCGAAGGAAACTGCTGTGCAACAGTTATGGATCAAGGGGGAAAGTACTAAATAAAATAAAATAGACAAATAAGATAAAATAAAGCTAACCACACACAAATGAAAACCTGCCGTGATCGTATAGTGGTTAGTACTCTGCGTTGTGGTCGCAGCAACCCCGGTTCGAATCCGGGTCACGGCAAACCTAGGTAGAATTGTATTTTTGCATTGCTGAAAAAAGTTGCCACTTTGAGCTTGAACGTCTCCATCTTTTTGGGAATTTCTGTCTAAAGGCATCTGTCCCACATCAAACGCCTGAAAGTATCAACATCTGTGTTGGACCAAGTGGAGACTTACCCATATAGATGTCAGATATGTTTTGTAACGACTAAATGCATGTTAGAAACTGATGCTGGTTTTATCTGAAACGCATCCGAAACTGATGGTTTCTCATCACTTTTTGCATTTATTTAACTGATAAACAGGCCAAGCCCCTGGCTCCTTTCCATAACTCATTTGGTACAGCACAGAACTGCAGGTGTCCCAGGACACTTAGCTAAAGCCTCATTACTTGCATTCCTACAGCTGATGACAAGAACCTCTGCCTTCCCTCCCTTCGATAGCTCAGTTGGTAGAGCGGAGGACTGTAGGTGCCCAACACCAGTTATCCTTAGGTCGCTGGTTCAATTCCAGCTCGAAGGAGGGGTCGAGCTTATGTGTACAGAGACTCTGAAGGCCTACTCCTGTAAACCTTTAAAAGCTGTTGGAAGGGCCCTTTTTGGGGAAACTCTGCCACACTCCTTTTGCTTTCGTTAAGGGCTAGTGGCGCAATGGATAACGCGTCTGAGTACGGATCAGAAGATTCTAGGTTCAACTCCTAGCTAGCTTGGCATGCAAGCTTCAGCTTCTGATGTTTCTCAGCTCTCCCACTGCTGCAGAACAGGAAACCTTTAAAACTTCTTCTCTCTACTCCCTGAGTATCCCAGCACACTTATGCCCCAAAGATGCCACACACCGTCTTATCTTGCAGCACCAAAAGGAAAGTTCCTCTTCCGCTTTGTCTTTCCTGTCAATGATTTTGCTCCAAACACAAAAAAACATACATCGAAGCCACATGCAGCAGAGCTAGATATACTATCCTTGGGATTTGAAGGTGTTTTCAATCACATAATTGGGGAAAAGATGCAAAATTCAAGATTCAAGAGGCTGTATTTATCCCGAAGGAAACTGCTGTGCAACAGTTATGGAACAAGGGGGAAAGTAAAAAACAAAACAAAACAAAACAAAACAAAACAAAACAAAACAATAAAATAAAGCTAACCACACACAACAGAAAGCAGCAACCTGCCGTGATCATATAGTGGTTAGTATTCTGCGTTGTGGTCGCAGCAACCCCTGTTAGAATTCGGGTCATGGCAAACCGAGGTAGAATTGCAGTTTATAGTAACAGTTATGGAACAAGGGGGAAAGTACTAAATAAAATAAAATAGAAAAATAAGATAAAATAAAGCTAACCGCGGAAAGCAGATACCTGCCGTGATCGTATAGTGGTTAGTACTCTGCGATGTGGTCGCAGGAACCCTGGTTAGAATTTGGGTCATGGCAAACCTAGGTAGAAATGCAGTTTGTAGTTTAATCCCGAAGGAAACTGCTGTGCAACAGTTATGGAACAAGGGGGAAAGTACAAAACAAAACAAAACAAAACAAAAGAAAACAATAAAATAAAATAAAGCTAACCACACACAACAGAAAGCAGCAACCTGCCGTGATCATATAGTGGTTAGTATTCTGCGTTGTGGTCGCAGCAACCCTGGTTAGAATTCGGGTCATGGCAAACCGAGGTAGAATTGCAGTTTGTAGTAACAGTTATGGAACAAGGGGGAAAGTACTAAATAAAATAAAATAGAAAAATAAGATAAAATAAAGCTAACCGCGGAAAGCAGCAACCTGCCGTGATCGTATAGTGGTTAGTACTCTGCGTTGTGGTCGCAGGAACCCTGGTTAGAATTTGGGTCATGGCAAACCTAGGTAGAAATGCAGTTTGTAGTTTAATCCTGAAGGAAACTGCTGTGCAACAGTTATGGAACAAGGGGGAAAGTACTAAATAAAATAAAATAGAAAAATAAGATAAAATAAAGCTAACCGCGGAAAGCAGCAACCTGCCGTGATCGTATAGTGGTTAGTACTCTGCGTTGTGGTCGCAGGAACCCTGGTTAGAATTTGGGTCATGGCAAACCTAGGTAGAAATGCAGTTTGTAGTTTAATCCCGAAGGAAACTGCTGTGCAACAGTTATGGAACAAGGAGGAAAGTACTAAATAAAATGAAATAGACAAATAAGATAAAATAAAGCTAACCGCAGAAAGCAGCAACCTGCCGTGATCGTATAGTGGTTAGTACTCTGCGTTGTGGTCGCAGGAACCCCGGTTAGAATTCGGGTCATGGCAAACCTAGGTAGAAATGCAGTTTGAAGTTTAATCCCGAAGGAAACTGCTGTGCAACAGTTATGGATCAAGGGGGAAAGTACTAAATAAAATAAAATAGACAAATAAGATAAAACAAAGCTAACCACACACAACTGAAAACAGCAACCTGCCGTGATCGTATAGTGGTTAGTACTCTGCGTTGTGGTCGCAGCAACCCCGGTTCGAATCCGGGTCACGGCAAACCTAGGTAGAAATGTATTTTTGCATTGCTGAAAAAAGTTGCCACTTTGAGCTTGAACGTCTCCATCTTTTTGGGAATTTCTGTCTAAAGGCATCTGTCCCACATCAAACGCCTGAAAGTATCAACATCTGTGTTGGACCAAGTGGAGACTTACCCATATAGATGCCAGATATGTTTTGTAACGACTAAATGCATGTTAGAAACTGATGCTGGTTTTATCTGAAACGCATCCGAAACTGATGGTTTCTCATCACTTTTTGCATTTATTTAACTGATAAACAGGCCAAGCCCCTGGCTCCTTTCCATAACTCATTTGGTACAGCACAGAACTGCAGGTGTCCCAGGACACTTAGCTAAAGCCTCATTACTTGCATTCCTACAGCTGATGACAAGAACCTCTGCCAAAGCTCCCTTCGATAGCTCAGTTGGTAGAGCGGAGGACTGTAGGTGCCCAACACCAGTTATCCTTAGGTCGCTGGTTCAATTCCGGCTCGAAGGATGGGTCGAGCTTATGTGTACAGAGACTCTGAAGGCCTACTCCTGTAAACCTTTAAAAGCTGTTGGAAGGGCCCTTTTTGGGGAAACTCTGCCACACTCCTTTTGTTTTCATGAAGGGCTAGTGGCGCAATGGATAACGCGTCTGAGTACGGATCAGAAGATTCTAGGTTCAACTCCTAGCTAGCTCGGCATGCAAGCTTCAGCTTCTGATGTTTCTCAGCTCTCCCACTGCTGCAGAACAGGAAACCTTTAAAACTTCTTCTCTCTACTCCCTGAGTATCCCAGCACACTTATGCCCCAAAGATGCCACACACCGTCTTATCTTGCAGCACCAAAAGGAAAGTTCCTCTTCCGCTTTGTCTTTCCTGTCAACGATTTTGCTCCAAACACAAAAAAAACATACATCGAAGCCACATGCAGCAGAGCTAGATATACTATCCTTGGGATTTGAAGGTGTTTTCAATCACATAATTGGGGAACAGATGCAAAATTCAAGATTCAAGAGGCTGTATTTATCCCGAAGGAAACTGCTGTGCAACAGTTATGGAACAAGGGGGAAAGTACAAAACAAAACAAAACAAAACAAAACAAAACAAAACAAAACAAAACAAAACAAAACAAAACAAAACAAAACAAAACAAAACAAAACAAAACAATAAAATAAAGCTAACCACACACAACAGAAAGCAGTAACCTGCCGTGATCATATAGTGGTTAGTATTCTGCGTTGTGGTCGCAGCAACCCTGGTTAGAATTCGGGTCATGGCAAACCGAGGTAGAATTGCAGTTTGTAGTAACAGTTATGGAACAAGGGGGAAAGTACTAAATAAAATAAAATAGAAAAATAAGATAAAATAAAGCTAACCGCGGAAAGCAGCAACCTGCCGTGATCGTATAGTGGTTATTACTCTGCGTTGTGGTCGCAGGAACCCTGGTTAGAATTTGGGTCATGGCAAACCTAGGTAGAAATGCAGTTTGTAGTTTAATCCCGAAGGAAACTGCTGTGCAACAGTTATGGATCAAGGGGGAAAGTACTAAATAAAATAAAATAGACAAATAAGATAAAATAAAGCTAACCACACACAACTGAAAACCTGCCGTGATCGTATAGTGGTTAGTACTCTGCGTTGTGGTCGCAGCAACCCCGGTTCGAATCCGGGTCACGGCAAACCTAGGTAGAAATGTATTTTTGCATTGCTGAAAAAAGTTGCCACTTTGAGCTTGAACGTCTCCATCTTTTTGGGAATTTCTGTCTAAAGGCATCTGTCCCACATCAAACGCCTGAAAGTATCAACATCTGTGTTGGACCAAGTGGAGACTTACCCATATAGATGCCAGATATGTTTTGTAACGACTAAATGCATGTTAGAAACTGATGCTGGTTTTATCTGAAACGCATCCGAAACTGATGGTTTCTCATCACTTTTTGCATTTATTTAACTGATAAACAGGCCAAGCCCCTGGCTCCTTTCCATAACTCATTTGGTACAGCACAGAACTGCAGGTGTCCCAGGACACTTAGCTAAAGCCTCATTACTTGCATTCCTACAGCTGATGACAAGAACCTCTGCCAAAGCTCCCTTCGATAGCTCAGTTGGTAGAGCGGAGGACTGTAGGTGCCCAACACCAGTTATACTTAGGTCGCTGGTTCAATTCCGGCTCGAAGGATGGGTCGAGCTTATGTGTACAGAGACTCTGAAGGCCTACTCCTGTAAACCTTTAAAAGCTGTTGGAAGGGCCCTTTTTGGGGAAACTCTGCCACACTCCTTTTGTTTTCATGAAGGGCTAGTGGCGCAATGGATAACGCGTCTGAGTACGGATCAGAAGATTCTAGGTTCAACTCCTAGCTAGCTCGGCATGCAAGCTTCAGCTTCTGATGTTTCTCAGCTCTCCCACTGCTGCAGAACAGGAAACCTTTAAAACTTCTTCTCTCTACTCCCTGAGTATCCCAGCACACTTATGCCCCAAAGATGCCACACACCGTCTTATCTTGCAGCACCAAAAGGAAAGTTCCTCTTCCGCTTTGTCTTTCCTGTCAACGATTTTGCTCCAAACACAAAAAAAACATACATCGAAGCCACATGCAGCAGAGCTAGATATACTATCCTTGGGATTTGAAGGTGTTTTCAATCACATAATTGGGGAACAGATGCAAAATTCAAGATTCAAGAGGCTGTATTTATCCCGAAGGAAACTGCTGTGCAACAGTTATGGAACAAGGGGGAAAGTACAAAACAAAACAAAACAAAACAAAACAAAACAAAACAAAACAAAACAAAACAAAACAAAACAATAAAATAAAGCTAACCACACACAACAGAAAGCAGCAACCTGCCGTGATCATATAGTGGTTAGTATTCTGCGTTGTGGTCGCAGCAACCCTGGTTAGAATTCGGGTCATGGCAAACCGAGGTAGAATTGCAGTTTGTAGTAACAGTTATGGAACAAGGGGGAAAGTACTAAATAAAATAAAATAGAAAAATAAGATAAAATAAAGCTAACCGCGGAAAGCAGCAACCTGCCGTGATCGTATAGTGGTTATTACTCTGCGTTGTGGTCGCAGGAACCCTGGTTAGAATTTGGGTCATGGCAAACCTAGGTAGAAATGCAGTTTGTAGTTTAATCCCGAAGGAAACTGCTGTGCAACAGTTATGGATCAAGGGGGAAAGTACTAAATAAAATAAAATAGACAAATAAGATAAAATAAAGCTAACCACACACAACTGAAAACCTGCCGTGATCGTATAGTGGTTAGTACTCTGCGTTGTGGTCGCAGCAACCCCGGTTCGAATCCGGGTCACGGCAAACCTAGGTAGAAATGTATTTTTGCATTGCTGAAAAAAGTTGCCACTTTGAGTACGGATCAGAAGATTCTAGGTTCAACTCCTAGCTAGCTCGGCATGCAAGCTTCAGCTTCTGATGTTTCTCAGCTCTCCCACTGCTGCAGAACAGGAAACCTTTAAAACTTCTTCTCTCTACTCCCTGAGTATCCCAGCACACTTATGCCCCAAAGATGCCACACACCGTCTTATCTTGCAGCACCAAAAGGAAAGTTCCTCTTCCGCTTTGTCTTTCCTGTCAATGATTTTGCTCCAAACACAAAAAAACCATACATCAAAGCCACATGCAGCAGAGCTAGATATACTATCCGTGGGATTTGAAGGTGTTTTCAATCACATAATTGGGGAACAGATGCAAAATTCAAGATTCAAGAGGCTGTATTTATCCCGAAGGAAACTGCTGTGCAACAGTTATGGAACAAGGGGGAAAGTACAAAACAAAACAAAACAAAACAAAACAAAACAAAACAAAACAAAACAAAACAAAACAAAACAAAACAAAACAAAACAATAAAATAAAGCTAACCACACACAACAGAAAGCAGCAACCTGCCGTGATCATATAGTGGTTAGTATTCTGCGTTGTGGTCGCAGCAACCCTGGTTAGAATTCGGGTCATGGCAAACCGAGGTAGAATTGCAGTTTGTAGTAACAGTTATGGAACAAGGGGGAAAGTACTAAATAAAATAAAATAGAAAAATAAGATAAAATAAAGCTAACCGCGGAAAGCAGCAACCTGCCGTGATCGTATAGTGGTTAGTACTCTGCGTTGTGGTCGCAGGAACCCTGGTTAGAATTTGGGTCATGGCAAACCTAGGTAGAAATGCAGTTTGTAGTTTAATCCCGAAGGAAACTGCTGTGCAACAGTTATGGAACAAGGGGGAAAGTACAAAACAAAACAAAACAAAACAAAACAAAACAATAAAATAAAATAAAGCTAACCACACACAACAGAAAGCAGCAACCTGCCGTGATCATATAGTGGTTAGTATTCTGCGTTGTGGTCGCAGCACCCCTGGTTAGAATTCGGGTCATGGCAAACCGAGGTAGAATTGCAGTTTGTAGTAACAGTTATGGAACAAGGGGGAAAGTACTAAATAAAATAAAATAGAAAAATAAGATAAAATAAAGCTAACCGCGGAAAGCAGCAACCTGCCGTGATCGTATAGTGGTTAGTACTCTGCGTTGTGGTCGCAGGAACCCTGGTTAGAATTTGGGTCATGGCAAACCTAGGTAGAAATGCAGTTTGTAGTTTAATCCCGAAGGAAACTGCTGTGCAACAGTTATGGAACAAGGAGGAAAGTACTAAATAAAATGAAATAGACAAATAAGATCAAATAAAGCTAACCGCAGAAAGCAGCAACCTGCCGTGATCGTATAGTGGTTAGTACTCTGCGTTGTGGTCGCAGGAACCCCGGTTAGAATTCGGGTCATGGCAAACCTAGGTAGAAATGCAGTTTGAAGTTTAATCCCGAAGGAAACTGCTGTGCAACAGTTATGGATCAAGGGGGAAAGTACTAAATAAAACAAAATAGACAAATAAGATAGAACAAAGCTAACCACAGACAACTGAAAACCTGCCGTGATCGTATAGTGGTTAGTACTCTGCGTTGTGGTCGCAGCAACCCCGGTTCGAATCCGGGTCACGGCAAACCTAGGTAGAAATGTATTTTTGCATTGCTGAAAAAAGTTGCTTGAAGAGCTTGAACGTCTCCATCTTTTTGGGAATTTCTGTCTAAAGGCATCTGTCCCACATCAAACGCCTGAAAGTATCAACATCTGTGTTGGACCAAGTGGAGACTTACCCATATAGATGCCAGATATGTTTTGTAACGACTAAATGCATGTTAGAAACTGATGCTGGTTTTATCTGAAACGCATCCGAAACTGATGGTTTCTCATCACTTTTTGCATTTATTTAACTGATAAACAGGCCAAGCCCCTGGCTCCTTTCCATAACTCATTTGGTACAGCACAGAACTGCAGGTGTCCCAGGACACTTAGCTAAAGTCTCATTACTTGCATTCCTACAGCTGATGACAAGAACCTCTGCCGTCGCTCCCTTCGATAGCTCAGTTGGTAGAGCGGAGGACTGTAGGTGCCCAACACCAGTTATCCTTAGGTCGCTGGTTCAATTCCGGGTCGAGCTTATGTGTACAGAGACTCTGAAGGCCTACTCCTGTAAACCTTTAAAAGCTGTTGGAAGGGCCCTTTTTGGGGAAACTCTGCCACACTCCTTTTGCTTTCATGAAGGGCTAGTGGCGCAATGGATAACACGTCTGAGTACGGATCAGAAGATTCTAGGTTCAACTCCTAGCTAGCTCGGCATGCAAGCTTCAGCTTCTGATGTTTCTCAGCTCTCCCACTGCTGCAGAACAGGAAACCTTTAAAACTTCTTCTCTCTTCTTCTCTCTACTCCCTGAGTATCCCAGCACACTTATGCCCCAAAGATGCCCCAAGAGGCTGTATTTATCCCGAAGGAAACTGCTGTGCAACAGTTATGGAACAAGGGGGAAAGTACAAAACAAAACAAAACAAAACAAAACAAAACAAAACAAAACAATAAAATAAAGCTAACCACACACAACAGAAAGCAGCAACCTGCCGTGATCATATAGTGGTTAGTATTCTGCGTTGTGGTCGCAGCAACCCTGGTTAGAATTCGGGTCATGGCAAACCGAGGTAGAATTGCAGTTTGTAGTAACAGTTATGGAACAAGGGGGAAAGTACTAAATAAAATGAAATAGACAAATAAGATCAAATAAAGCTAACCGCAGAAAGCAGCAACCTGCCGTGATCGTATAGTGGTTAGTACTCTGCGTTGTGGTCGCAGGAACCCCGGTTAGAATTCGGGTCATGGCAAACCTAGGTAGAAATGCAGTTTGAAGTTTAATCCCGAAGGAAACTGCTGTGCAACAGTTATGGATCAAGGGGGAAAGTACTAAATAAAATAAAATAGACAAATAAGATAGAACAAAGCTAACCACACACAACTGAAAACCTGCCGTCATCGTATAGTGGTTAGTACTCTGCGTTGTGGTCGCAGCAACCCCGGTTCGAATCCGGGTCACGGCAAACCTAGGTAGAAATGTATTTTTGCATTGCTGAAAAAAGTTGCCACTTTGAGCTTGAACGTCTCCATCTTTTTGGGAATTTCTGTCTAAAGGCATCTGTCCCACATCAAACGCCTGAAAGTATCAACATCTGTGTTGGACCAAGTGGAGACTTACCCATATAGATGCCAGATATGTTTTGTAACGACTAAATGCATGTTAGAAACTGATGCTGGTTTTATCTGAAACGCATCCGAAACTGATGGTTTCTCATCACTTTTTGCATTTATTTAACTGATAAACAGGCCAAGCCCCTGGCTCCTTTCCATAACTCATTTGGTACAGCACAGATCTGCAGGTGTCCCAGGACACTTAGCTAAAGTCTCATTACTTGCATTCCTACAGCTGATGACAAGAAGATCTGCCGTCGCTCCGTTAGATAGCTCAGTTGGTAGAGCGGAGGACTGTAGGTGCCCAACACCAGTTATCCTTAGGTCGCTGGTTCAATTCCGGCTCGAAGGATGGGTCGAGCTTATGTGTACAGAGACTCTGAAGGCCTACTCCTGTAAACCTTTAAAAGCTGTTGGAAGGGCCCTTTTTGGGGAAATTCTGCCACACTCCTTTTGCTTTCATGAAGGGCTAGTGGCGCAATGGATAACACGTCTGAGTACGGATCAGAAGATTCTAGGTTCAACTCCTAGCTAGCTCGGCATGCAAGCTTCAGCTTCTGATGTTTCTCAGCTCTCCCACTGCTGCAGAACAGGAAACCTTTAAAACTTCTTCTCTCTACTCCCTGAGTATCCCAGCACACTTATGCCCCAAAGATGCCACACACCGTCTTATCTTGCAGCACCAAAAGGAAAGTTCCTCTTCCGCTTTGTCTTTCCTGTCAATGATTTTGCTCCAAACACAAAAAAACATACATCGAAGCCACATGCAGCAGAGCTAGATATACTATCCTTGGGATTTGAAGGTGTTTTCAATCACATAATTGGGGAAAAGATGCAAAATTCAAGATTCAAGAGGCTGTATTTATCCCGAAGGAAACTGCTGTGCAACAGTTATGGAACAAGGGGGAAAGTACAAAACAAAACAAAACAAAACAAAACAAAACAAAACAAAACAAAACAATAAAATAAAGCTAACCACACACAACAGAAAGCAGCAACCTGCCGTGATCATATAGTGGTTAGTATTCTGCGTTGTGGTCGCAGCAACCCTGGTTAGAATTCGGGTCATGGCAAACCGAGGTAGAATTGCAGTTTGTAGTAACAGTTATGGAACAAGGGGGAAAGTACTAAATAAAATAAAATAGAAAAATAAGATAAAATAAAGCTAACCGCGGAAAGCAGCAACCTGCCGTGATCGTATAGTGGTTAGTACTCTGCGTTGTGGTCGCAGGAACCCTGGTTAGAATTTGGGTCATGGCAAACCTAGGTAGAAATGCAGATTGAAGTTTAATCCCGAAGGAAACTGCTGTGCAACAGTTATGGATCAAGGGGGAAAGTACTAAATAAAATAAAATAGACAAATAAGATAAAATAAAGCTAACCACACACAACTGAAAACCTGCCGTCATCGTATAGTGGTTAGTACTCTGCGTTGTGGTCGCAGCAACCCCGGTTCGAATCCGGGTCACGGCAAACCTAGGTAGAAATGTATTTTTGCATTGCTGAAAAAAGTTGCCACTTTGAGCTTGAACGTCTCCATCTTTTTGGGAATTTCTGTCTAAAGGCATCTGTCCCACATCAAACGCCTGAAAGTATCAACATCTGTGTTGGACCAAGTGGAGACTTACCCATATAGATGCCAGATATGTTTTGTAACGACTAAATGCATGTTAGAAACTGATGCTGGTTTTATCTGAAACGCATCCGAAACTGATGGTTTCTCATCACTTTTTGCATTTATTTAACTGATAAACAGGCCAAGCCCCTGGCTCCTTTCCATAACTCATTTGGTACAGCACAGATCTGCAGGTGTCCCAGGACACTTAGCTAAAGTCTCATTACTTGCATTCCTACAGCTGATGACAAGAACATCTGCCGTCGCTCCGTTAGATAGCTCAGTTGGTAGAGCGGAGGACTGTAGGTGCCCAACACCAGTTATCCTTAGGTCGCTGGTTCAATTCCGGCTCGAAGGATGGGTCGAGCTTATGTGTACAGAGACTCTGAAGGCCTACTCCTGTAAACCTTTAAAAGCTGTTGGAAGGGCCCTTTTTGGGGAAACTCTGCCACACTCCTTTTGCTTTCATGAAGGGCTAGTGGCGCAATGGATAACGCGTCTGAGTACGGATCAGAAGATTCTAGGTTCAACTCCTAGCTAGCTCGGCATGCAAGCTTCAGCTTCTGATGTTTCTCAGCTCTCCCACTGCTGCAGAACAGGAAACCTTTAAAACTTCTTCTCTCTACTCCCTGAGTATCCCAGCACACTTATGCCCCAAAGATGCCACACACCGTCTTATCTTGCAGCACCAAAAGGAAAGTTCCTCTTCCGCTTTGTCTTTCCTGTCAATGATTTTGCTCCAAACACAAAAAAACATACATCGAAGCCACATGCAGCAGAGCTAGATATACTATCCTTGGGATTTGAAGGTGTTTTCAATCACATAATTGGGGAAAAGATGCAAAATTCAAGATTCAAGAGGCTGTATTTATCCCGAAGGAAACTGCTGTGCAACAGTTATGGAACAAGGGGGAAAGTACAAAACAAAACAAAACAAAACAAAACAAAACAAAACAAAACAAAACAAAACAAAACAAAACAAAACAAAACAAAACAAAACAAAACAAAACAAAACAAAACAATAAAATAAAGCTAACCACACACAACAGAAAGCAGCAACCTGCCGTGATCATATAGTGGTTAGTATTCTGCGTTGTGGTCGCAGCAACCCTGGTTAGAATTCGGGTCATGGCAAACCGAGGTAGAATTGCAGTTTGTAGTAACAGTTATGGAACAAGGGGGAAAGTACTAAATAAAATGAAATAGACAAATAAGATCAAATAAAGCTAACCGCAGAAAGCAGCAACCTGCCGTGATCGTATAGTGGTTAGTACTCTGCGTTGTGGTCGCAGGAACCCCGGTTAGAATTCGGGTCATGGCAAACCTAGGTAGAAATGCAGTTTGAAGTTTAATCCCGAAGGAAACTGCTGTGCAACAGTTATGGATCAAGGGGGAAAGTACTAAATAAAATAAAATAGACAAATAAGATAGAACAAAGCTAACCACACACAACTGAAAACCTGCCGTCATCGTATAGTGGTTAGTACTCTGCGTTGTGGTCGCAGCAACCCCGGTTCGAATCCGGGTCACGGCAAACCTAGGTAGAAATGTATTTTTGCATTGCTGAAAAAAGTTGCCACTTTGAGCTTGAACGTCTCCATCTTTTTGGGAATTTCTGTCTAAAGGCATCTGTCCCACATCAAACGCCTGAAAGTATCAACATCTGTGTTGGACCAAGTGGAGACTTACCCATATAGATGCCAGATATGTTTTGTAACGACTAAATGCATGTTAGAAACTGATGCTGGTTTTATCTGAAACGCATCCGAAACTGATGGTTTCTCATCACTTTTTGCATTTATTTAACTGATAAACAGGCCAAGCCCCTGGCTCCTTTCCATAACTCATTTGGTACAGCACAGATCTGCAGGTGTCCCAGGACACTTAGCTAAAGTCTCATTACTTGCATTCCTACAGCTGATGACAAGAACATCTGCCGTCGCTCCGTTAGATAGCTCAGTTGGTAGAGCGGAGGACTGTAGGTGCCCAACACCAGTTATCCTTAGGTCGCTGGTTCAATTCCGGCTCGAAGGATGGGTCGAGCTTATGTGTACAGAGACTCTGAAGGCCTACTCCTGTAAACCTTTAAAAGCTGTTGGAAGGGCCCTTTTTGGGGAAATTCTGCCACACTCCTTTTGCTTTCATGAAGGGCTAGTGGCGCAATGGATAACACGTCTGAGTACGGATCAGAAGATTCTAGGTTCAACTCCTAGCTAGCTCGGCATGCAAGCTTCAGCTTCTGATGTTTCTCAGCTCTCCCACTGCTGCAGAACAGGAAACCTTTAAAACTTCTTCTCTCTACTCCCTGAGTATCCCAGCACACTTATGCCCCAAAGATGCCACACACCGTCTTATCTTGCAGCACCAAAAGGAAAGTTCCTCTTCCGCTTTGTCTTTCCTGTCAATGATTTTGCTCCAAACACAAAAAAACATACATCGAAGCCACATGCAGCAGAGCTAGATATACTATCCTTGGGATTTGAAGGTGTTTTCAATCACATAATTGGGGAAAAGATGCAAAATTCAAGATTCAAGAGGCTGTATTTATCCCGAAGGAAACTGCTGTGCAACAGTTATGGAACAAGGGGGAAAGTACAAAACAAAACAAAACAAAACAAAACAAAACAAAACAAAACAAAACAAAACAATAAAATAAAGCTAACCACACACAACAGAAAGCAGCAACCTGCCGTGATCATATAGTGGTTAGTATTCTGCGTTGTGGTCGCAGCAACCCTGGTTAGAATTCGGGTCATGGCAAACCGAGGTAGAATTGCAGTTTGTAGTAACAGTTATGGAACAAGGGGGAAAGTACTAAATAAAATAAAATAGAAAAATAAGATAAAATAAAGCTAACCGCGGAAAGCAGCAACCTGCCGTGATCGTATAGTGGTTAGTACTCTGCGTTGTGGTCGCAGGAACCCTGGTTAGAATTTGGGTCATGGCAAACCTAGGTAGAAATGCAGATTGAAGTTTAATCCCGAAGGAAACTGCTGTGCAACAGTTATGGATCAAGGGGGAAAGTACTAAATAAAATAAAATAGACAAATAAGATAAAATAAAGCTAACCACACACAACTGAAAACCTGCCGTCATCGTATAGTGGTTAGTACTCTGCGTTGTGGTCGCAGCAACCCCGGTTCGAATCCGGGTCACGGCAAACCTAGGTAGAAATGTATTTTTGCATTGCTGAAAAAAGTTGCCACTTTGAGCTTGAACGTCTCCATCTTTTTGGGAATTTCTGTCTAAAGGCATCTGTCCCACATCAAACGCCTGAAAGTATCAACATCTGTGTTGGACCAAGTGGAGACTTACCCATATAGATGCCAGATATGTTTTGTAACGACTAAATGCATGTTAGAAACTGATGCTGGTTTTATCTGAAACGCATCCGAAACTGATGGTTTCTCATCACTTTTTGCATTTATTTAACTGATAAACAGGCCAAGCCCCTGGCTCCTTTCCATAACTCATTTGGTACAGCACAGATCTGCAGGTGTCCCAGGACACTTAGCTAAAGTCTCATTACTTGCATTCCTACAGCTGATGACAAGAACATCTGCCGTCGCTCCGTTAGATAGCTCAGTTGGTAGAGCGGAGGACTGTAGGTGCCCAACACCAGTTATCCTTAGGTCGCTGGTTCAATTCCGGCTCGAAGGATGGGTCGAGCTTATGTGTACAGAGACTCTGAAGGCCTACTCCTGTAAACCTTTAAAAGCTGTTGGAAGGGCCCTTTTTGGGGAAATTCTGCCACACTCCTTTTGCTTTCATGAAGGGCTAGTGGCGCAATGGATAACACGTCTGAGTACAGATCAGAAGATTCTAGGTTCAACTCCTAGCTAGCTCGGCATGCAAGCTTCAGCTTCTGATGTTTCTCAGCTCTCCCACTGCTGCAGAACAGGAAACCTTTAAAACTTCTTCTCTCTACTCCCTGAGTATCCCAGCACACTTATGCCCCAAAGATGCCACACACCGTCTTATCTTGCAGCACCAAAAGGAAAGTTCCTCTTCCGCTTTGTCTTTCCTGTCAATGATTTTGCTCCAAACACAAAAAAACATACATCGAAGCCACATGCAGCAGAGCTAGATATACTATCCTTGGGATTTGAAGGTGTTTTCAATCACATAATTGGGGAAAAGATGCAAAATTCAAGATTCAAGAGGCTGTATTTATCCCGAAGGAAACTGCTGTGCAACAGTTATGGAACAAGGGGGAAAGTACAAAACAAAACAAAACAAAACAAAACAAAACAAAACAAAACAAAACAAAACAAAACAATAAAATAAAGCTAACCACACACAACAGAAAGCAGCAACCTGCCGTGATCATATAGTGGTTAGTATTCTGCGTTGTGGTCGCAGCAACCCTGGTTAGAATTCGGGTCATGGCAAACCGAGGTAGAATTGCAGTTTGAAGTTTAATCCCGAAGGAAACTGCTGTGCAACAGTTATGGATCAAGGGGGAAAGTACTAAATAAAATAAAATAGACAAATAAGATAAAATAAAGCTAACCACACACAACTGAAAACCTGCCGTGATCGTATAGTGGTTAGTACTCTGCGTTGTGGTCGCAGCAACCCCGGTTCGAATCCGGGTCACGGCAAACCTAGGTAGAAATGTATATTTGCATTGCTGAAAAAAGTTGCCACTTTGAGCTTGAACGTCTCCATCTTTTTGGGAATTTCTGTCTAAAGGCATCTGTCCCACATCAAACGCCTGAAAGTATCAACATCTGTGTTGGACCAAGTGGAGACTTACCCATATAGATGCCAGATATGTTTTGTAACGACTAAATGCATGTTAGAAACTGATGCTGGTTTTATCTGAAACGCATCCGAAACTGATGGTTTCTCATCACTTTTTGCATTTATTTAACTGATAAACAGGCCAAGCCCCTGGCTCCTTTCCATAACTCATTTGGTACAGCACAGAACTGCAGGTGTCCCAGGACACTTAGCTAAAGCCTCATTACTTGCATTCCTACAGCTGATGACAAGAACCTCTGCCGTCGCTCCGTTCGATAGCTCAGTTGGTAGAGCGGAGGACTGTAGGTGCCCAACACCAGTTATCCTTAGGTCGCTGGTTCAATTCCGGCTCGAAGGATGGGTCGAGCTTATGTGTACAGAGACTCTGAAGGCCTACTCCTGTAAACCTTTAAAAGCTGTTGGAAGGGCCCTTTTTGGGGAAATTCTGCCACACTCCTTTTGCTTTCATGAAGGGCTAGTGGCGCGATGGATAACACGTCTGAGTACGGATCAGAAGATTCTAGGTTCAACTCCTAGCTAGCTCGGCATGCAAGCTTCAGCTTCTGATGTTTCTCAGCTCTCCCACTGCTGCAGAACAGGAAACCTTTAAAACTTCTTCTCTCTACTCCCTGAGTATCCCAGCACACTTATGCCCCAAAGATGCCACACACCGTCTTATCTTGCAGCACCAAAAGGAAAGTTCCTCTTCCGCTTTGTCTTTCCTGTCAATGATTTTGCTCCAAACACAAAAAAACATACATCGAAGCCACATGCAGCAGAGCTAGATATACTATCCTTGGGATTTGAAGGTGTTTTCAATCACATAATTGGGGAAAAGATGCAAAATTCAAGATTCAAGAGGCTGTATTTATCCCCAAGGAAACTGCTGTGCAACAGTTATGGAACAAGGGGGAAAGTACAAAACAAAACAAAACAAAACAAAACAAAACAAAACAAAACAAAACAATAAAATAAAGCTAACCACACACAACAGAAAGCAGCAACCTGCCGTGATCATATAGTGGTTAGTATTCTGCGTTGTGGTCGCAGCAACCCTGGTTAGAATTCGGGTCATGGCAAACCGAGGTAGAATTGCAGTTTGTAGTAACAGTTATGGAACAAGGGGGAAAGTACTAAATAAAATAAAATAGAAAAATAAGATAAAATAAAGCTAACCGCGGAAAGCAGCAACCTGCCGTGATCGTATAGTGGTTAGTACTCTGCGTTGTGGTCGCAGGAACCCTGGTTAGAATTTGGGTCATGGCAAACCTAGGTAGAAATGCAGATTGAAGTTTAATCCCGAAGGAAACTGCTGTGCAACAGTTATGGATCAAGGGGGAAAGTACTAAATAAAATAAAATAGACAAATAAGATAAAATAAAGCTAACCACACACAACTGAAAACCTGCCGTCATCGTATAGTGGTTAGTACTCTGCGTTGTGGTCGCAGCAACCCCGGTTCGAATCCGGGTCACGGCAAACCTAGGTAGAAATGTATTTTTGCATTGCTGAAAAAAGTTGCCACTTTGAGCTTGAACGTCTCCATCTTTTTGGGAATTTCTGTCTAAAGGCATCTGTCCCACATCAAACGCCTGAAAGTATCAACATCTGTGTTGGACCAAGTGGAGACTTACCCATATAGATGCCAGATATGTTTTGTAACGACTAAATGCATGTTAGAAACTGATGCTGGTTTTATCTGAAACGCATCCGAAACTGATGGTTTCTCATCACTTTTTGCATTTATTTAACTGATAAACAGGCCAAGCCCCTGGCTCCTTTCCATAACTCATTTGGTACAGCACAGATCTGCAGGTGTCCCAGGACACTTAGCTAAAGTCTCATTACTTGCATTCCTACAGCTGATGACAAGAACATCTGCCGTCGCTCCGTTAGATAGCTCAGTTGGTAGAGCGGAGGACTGTAGGTGCCCAACACCAGTTATCCTTAGGTCGCTGGTTCAATTCCGGCTCGAAGGATGGGTCGAGCTTATGTGTACAGAGACTCTGAAGGCCTACTCCTGTAAACCTTTAAAAGCTGTTGGAAGGGCCCTTTTTGGGGAAATTCTGCCACACTCCTTTTGCTTTCATGAAGGGCTAGTGGCGCAATGGATAACACGTCTGAGTACAGATCAGAAGATTCTAGGTTCAACTCCTAGCTAGCTCGGCATGCAAGCTTCAGCTTCTGATGTTTCTCAGCTCTCCCACTGCTGCAGAACAGGAAACCTTTAAAACTTCTTCTCTCTACTCCCTGAGTATCCCAGCACACTTATGCCCCAAAGATGCCACACACCGTCTTATCTTGCAGCACCAAAAGGAAAGTTCCTCTTCCGCTTTGTCTTTCCTGTCAATGATTTTGCTCCAAACACAAAAAAACATACATCGAAGCCACATGCAGCAGAGCTAGATATACTATCCTTGGGATTTGAAGGTGTTTTCAATCACATAATTGGGGAAAAGATGCAAAATTCAAGATTCAAGAGGCTGTATTTATCCCGAAGGAAACTGCTGTGCAACAGTTATGGAACAAGGGGGAAAGTACAAAACAAAACAAAACAAAACAAAACAAAACAAAACAAAACAAAACAAAACAAAACAAAACAAAACAATAAAATAAAGCTAACCACACACAACAGAAAGCAGCAACCTGCCGTGATCATATAGTGGTTAGTATTCTGCGTTGTGGTCGCAGCAACCCTGGTTAGAATTCGGGTCATGGCAAACCGAGGTAGAATTGCAGTTTGTAGTAACAGTTATGGAACAAGGGGGAAAGTACTAAATAAAATAAAATAGAAAAATAAGATAAAATAAAGCTAACCGCGGAAAGCAGCAACCTGCCGTGATCGTATAGTGGTTAGTACTCTGCGTTGTGGTCGCAGGAACCCTGGTTAGAATTTGGGTCATGGCAAACCTAGGTAGAAATGCAGATTGAAGTTTAATCCCGAAGGAAACTGCTGTGCAACAGTTATGGATCAAGGGGGAAAGTACTAAATAAAATAAAATAGACAAATAAGATAAAATAAAGCTAACCACACACAACTGAAAACCTGCCGTGATCGTATAGTGGTTAGTACTCTGCGTTGTGGTCGCAGCAACCCCGGTTCGAATCCGGGTCACGGCAAACCTAGGTAGAAATGTATTTTTGCATTGCTGAAAAAAGTTGCCACTTTGAGCTTTAACGTCTCCATCTTTTTGGGAATTTCTGTCTAAAGGCATCTGTCCCACATCAAACGCCTGAAAGTATCAACATCTGTGTTGGACCAAGTGGAGACTTACCCATATAGATGCCAGATATGTTTTGTAACGACTAAATGCATGTTAGAAACTGATGCTGGTTTTATCTGAAACGCATCCGAAACTGATGGTTTCTCATCACTTTTTGCATTTATTTAACTGATAAACAGGCCAAGCCCCTGGCTCCTTTCCATAACTCATTTGGTACAGCACAGAACTGCAGGTGTCCCAGGACACTTAGCTAAAGCCTCATTACTTGCATTCCTACAGCTGATGACAAGAACCTCTGCCAAAGCTCCCTTCGATAGCTCAGTTGGTAGAGCGGAGGACTGTAGGTGCCCAACACCAGTTATCCTTAGGTCGCTGGTTCAATTCCGGCTCGAAGGATGGGTCGAGCTTATGTGTACAGAGACTCTGAAGGCCTACTCCTGTAAACCTTTAAAAGCTGTTGGAAGGGCCCTTTTTGGGGAAACTCTGCCACACTCCTTTTGCTTTCATGAAGGGCTAGTGGCGCAATGGATAACGCGTCTGAGTACGGATCAGAAGATTCTAGGTTCAACTCCTAGCTAGCTCGGCATGCAAGCTTCAGCTTCTGATGTTTCTCAGCTCTCCCACTGCTGCAGAACAGGAAACCTTTAAAACTTCTTCTCTCTACTCCCTGAGTATCCCAGCACACTTATGCCCCAAAGATGCCACACACCGTCTTATCTTGCAGCACCAAAAGGAAAGTTCCTCTTCCGCTTTGTCTTTCCTGTCAATGATTTTGCTCCAAACACAAAAAAACATACATCGAAGCCACATGCAGCAGAGCTAGATATACTATCCTTGGGATTTGAAGGTGTTTTCAATCACATAATTGGGGAAAAGATGCAAAATTCAAGATTCAAGAGGCTGTATTTATCCCCAAGGAAACTGCTGTGCAACAGTTATGGAACAAGGGGGAAAGTACAAAACAAAACAAAACAAAACAAAACAAAACAAAACAAAACAAAACAAAACAAAACAAAACAAAACAAAACAAAACAAAACAAAACAATAAAATAAAGCTAACCACACACAACAGAAAGCAGCAACCTGCCGTGATCATATAGTGGTTAGTATTCTGCGTTGTGGTCGCAGCAACCCTGGTTAGAATTCGGGTCATGGCAAACCGAGGTAGAATTGCAGTTTGTAGTAACAGTTATGGAACAAGGGGGAAAGTACTAAATAAAATGAAATAGACAAATAAGATCAAATAAAGCTAACCGCAGAAAGCAGCAACCTGCCGTGATCGTATAGTGGTTAGTACTCTGCGTTGTGGTCGCAGGAACCCCGGTTAGAATTCGGGTCATGGCAAACCTAGGTAGAAATGCAGTTTGAAGTTTAATCCCGAAGGAAACTGCTGTGCAACAGTTATGGATCAAGGGGGAAAGTACTAAATAAAATAAAATAGACAAATAAGATAAAACAAAGCTAACCACACACAACTGAAAACCTGCCGTCATCGTATAGTGGTTAGTACTCTGCGTTGTGGTCGCAGCAACCCCGGTTCGAATCCGGGTCACGGCAAACCTAGGTAGAAATGTATTTTTGCATTGCTGAAAAAAGTTGCCACTTTGAGCTTGAACGTCTCCATCTTTTTGGGAATTTCTGTCTAAAGGCATCTGTCCCACATCAAACGCCTGAAAGTATCAACATCTGTGTTGGACCAAGTGGAGACTTACCCATATAGATGCCAGATATGTTTTGTAACGACTAAATGCATGTTAGAAACTGATGCTGGTTTTATCTGAAACGCATCCGAAACTGATGGTTTCTCATCACTTTTTGCATTTATTTAACTGATAAACAGGCCAAGCCCCTGGCTCCTTTCCATAACTAATTTGGTACAGCACAGATCTGCAGGTGTCCCAGGACACTTAGCTAAAGTCTCATTACTTGCATTCCTACAGCTGATGACAAGAACATCTGCCGTCGCTCCGTTCGATAGCTCAGTTGGTAGAGCGGAGGACTGTAGGTGCCCAACACCAGTTATCCTTAGGTCGCTGGTTCAATTCCGGCTCGAAGGATGGGTCGAGCTTATGTGTACAGAGACTCTGAAGGCCTACTCCTGTAAACCTTTAAAAGCTGTTGGAAGGGCCCTTTTTGGGGAAATTCTGCCACACTCCTTTTGCTTTCATGAAGGGCTAGTGGCGCAATGGATAACACGTCTGAGTACGGATCAGAAGATTCTAGGTTCAACTCCTAGCTAGCTCGGCATGCAAGCTTCAGCTTCTGATGTTTCTCAGCTCTCCCACTGCTGCAGAACAGGAAACCTTTAAAACTTCTTCTCTCTACTCCCTGAGTATCCCAGCACACTTATGCCCCAAAGATGCCACACACCGTCTTATCTTGCAGCACCAAAAGGAAAGTTCCTCTTCCGCTTTGTCTTTCCTGTCAATGATTTTGCTCCAAACACAAAAAAACATACATCGAAGCCACATGCAGCAGAGCTAGATATACTATCCTTGGGATTTGAAGGTGTTTTCAATCACATAATTGGGGAAAAGATGCAAAATTCAAGATTCAAGAGGCTGTATTTATCCCGAAGGAAACTGCTGTGCAACAGTTATGGAACAAGGGGGAAAGTACAAAACAAAACAAAACAAAACAAAACAAAACAAAACAAAACAAAACAATAAAATAAAGCTAACCACACACAACAGAAAGCAGCAACCTGCCGTGATCATATAGTGGTTAGTATTCTGCGTTGTGGTCGCAGCAACCCTGGTTAGAATTCGGGTCATGGCAAACCGAGGTAGAATTGCAGTTTGTAGTAACAGTTATGGAACAAGGGGGAAAGTACTAAATAAAATAAAATAGAAAAATAAGATAAAATAAAGCTAACCGCGGAAAGCAGCAACCTGCCGTGATCGTATAGTGGTTAGTACTCTGCGTTGTGGTCGCAGGAACCCTGGTTAGAATTTGGGTCATGGCAAACCTAGGTAGAAATGCAGATTGAAGTTTAATCCCGAAGGAAACTGCTGTGCAACAGTTATGGATCAAGGGGGAAAGTACTAAATAAAATAAAATAGACAAATAAGATAAAATAAAGCTAACCACACACAACTGAAAACCTGCCGTGATCGTATAGTGGTTAGTACTCTGCGTTGTGGTCGCAGCAACCCCGGTTCGAATCCGGGTCATGGCAAACCTAGGTAGAAATGTATTTTTGCATTGCTGAAAAAAGTTGCCACTTTGAGCTTGAACGTCTCCATCTTTTTGGGAATTTCTGTCTAAAGGCATCTGTCCCACATCAAACGCCTGAAAGTATCAACATCTGTGTTGGACCAAGTGGAGACTTACCCATATAGATAGATGCCAGATATGTTTTGTAACGACTAAATGCATGTTAGAAACTGATGCTGGTTTTATCTGAAACGCATCCGAAACTGATGGTTTCTCATCACTTTTTGCATTTATTTAACTGATAAACAGGCCAAGCCCCTGGCTCCTTTCCATAACTCATTTGGTACAGCACAGAACTGCAGGTGTCCCAGGACACTTAGCTAAAGCCTCATTACTTGCATTCCTACAGCTGATGACAAGAACCTCTGCCAAAGCTCCCTTCGATAGCTCAGTTTGTAGAGCGGAGGACTGTAGGTGCCCAACACCAGTTATCCTTAGGTCGCTGGTTCAATTCCGGCTCGAAGGATGTGTCGAGCTTATGTGTACAGAGACTCTGAAGGCCTACTCCTGTAAACCTTTAAAAGCTGTTGGAAGGGCCCTTTTTGGGGAAACTCTGCCACACTCCTTTTGCTTTCATGAAGGGCTAGTGGCGCAATGGATAACGCGTCTGAGTACGGATCAGAAGATTCTAGGTTCAACTCCTAGCTAGCTCGGCATGCAAGCTTCAGCTTCTGATGTTTCTCAGCTCTCCCACTGCTGCAGAACAGGAAACCTTTAAAACTTCTTCTCTCTACTCCCTGAGTATCCCAGCACACTTATGCCCCAAAGATGCCACACACCGTCTTATCTTGCAGCACCAAAAGGAAAGTTCCTCTTCCGCTTTGTCTTTCCTGTCAATGATTTTGCTCCAAACACAAAAAAACATACATCGAAGCCACATGCAGCAGAGCTAGATATACTATCCTTGGGATTTGAAGGTGTTTTCAATCACATAATTGGGGAAAAGATGCAAAATTCAAGATTCAAGAGGCTGTATTTATCCCCAAGGAAACTGCTGTGCAACAGTTATGGAACAAGGGGGAAAGTACAAAACAAAACAAAACAAAACAAAACAAAACAAAACAAAACAAAACAAAACAAAACAATAAAATAAAGCTAACCACACACAACAGAAAGCAGCAACCTGCCGTGATCATATAGTGGTTAGTATTCTGCGTTGTGGTCGCAGCAACCCTGGTTAGAATTCGGGTCATGGCAAACCGAGGTAGAATTGCAGTTTGTAGTAACAGTTATGGAACAAGGGGGAAAGTACTAAATAAAATGAAATAGACAAATAAGATCAAATAAAGCTAACCGCAGAAAGCAGCAACCTGCCGTGATCGTATAGTGGTTAGTACTCTGCGTTGTGGTCGCAGGAACCCCGGTTAGAATTCGGGTCATGGCAAACCTAGGTAGAAATGCAGTTTGAAGTTTAATCCCGAAGGAAACTGCTGTGCAACAGTTATGGATCAAGGGGGAAAGTACTAAATAAAATAAAATAGACAAATAAGATAAAACAAAGCTAACCACACACAACTGAAAACCTGCCGTCATCGTATAGTGGTTAGTACTCTGCGTTGTGGTCGCAGCAACCCCGGTTCGAATCCGGGTCACGGCAAACCTAGGTAGAAATGTATTTTTGCATTGCTGAAAAAAGTTGCCACTTTGAGCTTGAACGTCTCCATCTTTTTGGGAATTTCTGTCTAAAGGCATCTGTCCCACATCAAACGCCTGAAAGTATCAACATCTGTGTTGGACCAAGTGGAGACTTACCCATATAGATGCCAGATATGTTTTGTAACGACTAAATGCATGTTAGAAACTGATGCTGGTTTTATCTGAAACGCATCCGAAACTGATGGTTTCTCATCACTTTTTGCATTTATTTAACTGATAAACAGGCCAAGCCCCTGGCTCCTTTCCATAACTAATTTGGTACAGCACAGATCTGCAGGTGTCCCAGGACACTTAGCTAAAGTCTCATTACTTGCATTCCTACAGCTGATGACAAGAACATCTGCCGTCGCTCCGTTCGATAGCTCAGTTGGTAGAGCGGAGGACTGTAGGTGCCCAACACCAGTTATCCTTAGGTCGCTGGTTCAATTCCGGCTCGAAGGATGGGTCGAGCTTATGTGTACAGAGACTCTGAAGGCCTACTCCTGTAAACCTTTAAAAGCTGTTGGAAGGGCCCTTTTTGGGGAAATTCTGCCACACTCCTTTTGCTTTCATGAAGGGCTAGTGGCGCAATGGATAACACGTCTGAGTACGGATCAGAAGATTCTAGGTTCAACTCCTAGCTAGCTCGGCATGCAAGCTTCAGCTTCTGATGTTTCTCAGCTCTCCCACTGCTGCAGAACAGGAAACCTTTAAAACTTCTTCTCTCTACTCCCTGAGTATCCCAGCACACTTATGCCCCAAAGATGCCACACACCGTCTTATCTTGCAGCACCAAAAGGAAAGTTCCTCTTCCGCTTTGTCTTTCCTGTCAATGATTTTGCTCCAAACACAAAAAAACATACATCGAAGCCACATGCAGCAGAGCTAGATATACTATCCTTGGGATTTGAAGGTGTTTTCAATCACATAATTGGGGAAAAGATGCAAAATTCAAGATTCAAGAGGCTGTATTTATCCCGAAGGAAACTGCTGTGCAACAGTTATGGAACAAGGGGGAAAGTACAAAACAAAACAAAACAAAACAAAACAAAACAAAACAAAACAAAACAAAACAATAAAATAAAGCTAACCACACACAACAGAAAGCAGCAACCTGCCGTGATCATATAGTGGTTAGTATTCTGCGTTGTGGTCGCAGCAACCCTGGTTAGAATTCGGGTCATGGCAAACCGAGGTAGAATTGCAGTTTGTAGTAACAGTTATGGAACAAGGGGGAAAGTACTAAATAAAATAAAATAGAAAAATAAGATAAAATAAAGCTAACCGCGGAAAGCAGCAACCTGCCGTGATCGTATAGTGGTTAGTACTCTGCGTTGTGGTCGCAGGAACCCTGGTTAGAATTTGGGTCATGGCAAACCTAGGTAGAAATGCAGATTGAAGTTTAATCCCGAAGGAAACTGCTGTGCAACAGTTATGGATCAAGGGGGAAAGTACTAAATAAAATAAAATAGACAAATAAGATAAAATAAAGCTAACCACACACAACTGAAAACCTGCCGTGATCGTATAGTGGTTAGTACTCTGCGTTGTGGTCGCAGCAACCCCGGTTCGAATCCGGGTCACGGCAAACCTAGGTAGAAATGTATTTTTGCATTGCTGAAAAAAGTTGCCACTTTGAGCTTGAACGTCTCCATCTTTTTGGGAATTTCTGTCTAAAGGCATCTGTCCCACATCAAACGCCTGAAAGTATCAACATCTGTGTTGGACCAAGTGGAGACTTACCCATATAGATAGATGCCAGATATGTTTTGTAACGACTAAATGCATGTTAGAAACTGATGCTGGTTTTATCTGAAACGCATCCGAAACTGATGGTTTCTCATCACTTTTTGCATTTATTTAACTGATAAACAGGCCAAGCCCCTGGCTCCTTTCCATAACTCATTTGGTACAGCACAGAACTGCAGGTGTCCCAGGACACTTAGCTAAAGCCTCATTACTTGCATTCCTACAGCTGATGACAAGAACCTCTGCCAAAGCTCCCTTCGATAGCTCAGTTTGTAGAGCGGAGGACTGTAGGTGCCCAACACCAGTTATCCTTAGGTCGCTGGTTCAATTCCGGCTCGAAGGATGTGTCGAGCTTATGTGTACAGAGACTCTGAAGGCCTACTCCTGTAAACCTTTAAAAGCTGTTGGAAGGGCCCTTTTTGGGGAAACTCTGCCACACTCCTTTTGCTTTCATGAAGGGATAGTGGCGCAATGGATAACGCGTCTGAGTACTGATCAGAAGATTCTAGGTTCAACTCCTAGCTAGCTCGGCATGCAAGCTTCAGCTTCTGATGTTTCTCAGCTCTCCCACTGCTGCAGAACAGGAAACCTTTAAAACTTCTTCTCTCTACTCCCTGAGTATCCCAGCACACTTATGCCCCAAAGATGCCACACACCGTCTTATCTTGCAGCACCAAAAGGAAAGTTCCTCTTCCGCTTTGTCTTTCCTGTCAATGATTTTGCTCCAAACACAAAAAAACATACATCGAAGCCACATGCAGCAGAGCTAGATATACTATCCTTGGGATTTGAAGGTGTTTTCAATCACATAATTGGGGAAAAGATGCAAAATTCAAGATTCAAGAGGCTGTATTTATCCCGAAGAAAACTGCTGTGCAACAGTTATGGAACAAGGGGGAAAGTACAAAACAAAACAAAACGAAAAAAAAACAAAACAAAACAAAACAAAACAAAACAAAACAAAACAATAAAATAAAGCTAACCACACACAACAGAAAGCAGCAACCTGCCGTGATCATATAGTGGTTAGTATTCTGCGTTGTGGTCGCAGCAACCCTGGTTAGAATTCGGGTCATGGCAAACCGAGGTAGAATTGCAGTTTATAGTAACAGTTATGGAACAAGGGGGAAAGTACTAAATAAAATAAAATAGAAAAATAAGATAAAATAAAGCTAACCGCGGAAAGCAGCAACCTGCCGTGATCGTATAGTGGTTAGTACTCTGCGTTGTGGTCGCAGGAACCCCGGTTAGAATTCGGGTCATGGCAAACCTAGGTAGAAATGCAGTTTGAAGTTTAATCCCGAAGGAAACTGCTGTGCAACAGTTATGGATCAAGGGGGAAAGTACTAAATAAAATGAAATAGACAAATAAGATAAAATAAAGCTAACCACACACACAACTGAAAACCTGCCGTGATCGTATAGTGGTTAGTACTCTGCGTTGTGGTCGCAGCAACCCCGGTTCGAATCCGGGTCACGGCAAACCTAGGTAGAAATGTATTTTTGCATTGCTGAAAAAAGTTGCCACTTTGAGCTTGAACGTCTCCATCTTTTTGGGAATTTCTGTCTAAAGGCATCTGTCCCACATCAAACGCCTGAAAGTATCAACATCTGTGTTGGACCAAGTGGAGACTTACCCATATAGATGCCAGATATGTTTTGTAACGACTAAATGCATGTTAGAAACTGATGCTGGTTTTATCTGAAACGCATCCGAAACTGATGGTTTCTCATCACTTTTTGCATTTATTTAACTGATAAACAGGCCAAGCCCCTGGCTCCTTTCCATAACTCATTTGGTACAGCACAGAACTGCAGGTGTCCCAGGACACTTAGCTAAAGCCTCATTACTTGCATTCCTACAGCTGATGACAAGAACCTCTGCCAAAGCTCCCTTCGATAGCTCAGTTTGTAGAGCGGAGGACTGTAGGTGCCCAACACCAGTTATCCTTAGGTCGCTGGTTCAATTCCGGCTCGAAGGATGTGTCGAGCTTATGTGTACAGAGACTCTGAAGGCCTACTCCTGTAAACCTTTAAAAGCTGTTGGAAGGGCCCTTTTTGGGGAAACTCTGCCACACTCCTTTTGCTTTCATGAAGGGATAGTGGCGCAATGGATAACGCGTCTGAGTACTGATCAGAAGATTCTAGGTTCAACTCCTAGCTAGCTCGGCATGCAAGCTTCAGCTTCTGATGTTTCTCAGCTCTCCCACTGCTGCAGAACAGGAAACCTTTAAAACTTCTTCTCTCTACTCCCTGAGTATCCCAGCACACTTATGCCCCAAAGATGCCACACACCGTCTTATCTTGCAGCACCAAAAGGAAAGTTCCTCTTCCGCTTTGTCTTTCCTGTCAATGATTTTGCTCCAAACACAAAAAAACATACATCGAAGCCACATGCAGCAGAGCTAGATATACTATCCTTGGGATTTGAAGGTGTTTTCAATCACATAATTGGGGAAAAGATGCAAAATTCAAGATTCAAGAGGCTGTATTTATCCCGAAGGAAACTGCTGTGCAACAGTTATGGAACAAGGGGGAAAGTACAAAACAAAACAAAACGAAAAAAAAACAAAACAAAACAAAACAAAACAAAACAAAACAAAACAAAACAAAACAAAACAAAACAAAACAAAACAATAAAATAAAGCTAACCACACACAACAGAAAGCAGCAACCTGCCGTGATCATATAGTGGTTAGTATTCTGCGTTGTGGTCGCAGCAACCCTGGTTAGAATTCGGGTCATGGCAAACCGAGGTAGAATTGCAGTTTATAGTAACAGTTATGGAACAAGGGGGAAAGTACTAAATAAAATAAAATAGAAAAATAAGATAAAATAAAGCTAACCGCGGAAAGCAGCAACCTGCCGTGATCGTATAGTGGTTAGTACTCTGCGTTGTGGTCGCAGGAACCCTGGTTAGAATTTGGGTCATGGCAAACCTAGGTAGAAATGCAGATTGAAGTTTAATCCCGAAGGAAACTGCTGTGCAACAGTTATGGATCAAGGGGGAAAGTACTAAATAAAATAAAATAGACAAATAAGATAAAATAAAGCTAACCACACACAACTGAAAACCTGCCGTGATCGTATAGTGGTTAGTACTCTGCGTTGTGGTCGCAGCAACCCCGGTTCGAATCCGGGTCACGGCAAACCTAGGTAGAAATGTATTTTTGCATTGCTGAAAAAAGTTGCCACTTTGAGCTTTAACGTCTCCATCTTTTTGGGAATTTCTGTCTAAAGGCATCTGTCCCACATCAAACGCCTGAAAGTATCAACATCTGTGTTGGACCAAGTGGAGACTTACCCATATAGATGCCAGATATGTTTTGTAACGACTAAATGCATGTTAGAAACTGATGCTGGTTTTATCTGAAACGCATCCGAAACTGATGGTTTCTCATCACTTTTTGCATTTATTTAACTGATAAACAGGCCAAGCCCCTGGCTCCTTTCCATAACTCATTTGGTACAGCACAGAACTGCAGGTGTCCCAGGACACTTAGCTAAAGCCTCATTACTTGCATTCCTACAGCTGATGACAAGAACCTCTGCCAAAGCTCCCTTCGATAGCTCAGTTGGTAGAGCGGAGGACTGTAGGTGCCCAACACCAGTTATCCTTAGGTCGCTGGTTCAATTCCGGCTCGAAGGATGGGTCGAGCTTATGTGTACAGAGACTCTGAAGGCCTACTCCTGTAAACCTTTAAAAGCTGTTGGAAGGGCCCTTTTTGGGGAAACTCTGCCACACTCCTTTTGCTTTCATGAAGGGCTAGTGGCGCAATGGATAACGCGTCTGAGTACGGATCAGAAGATTCTAGGTTCAACTCCTAGCTAGCTCGGCATGCAAGCTTCAGCTTCTGATGTTTCTCAGCTCTCCCACTGCTGCAGAACAGGAAACCTTTAAAACTTCTTCTCTCTACTCCCTGAGTATCCCAGCACACTTATGCCCCAAAGATGCCACACACCGTCTTATCTTGCAGCACCAAAAGGAAAGTTCCTCTTCCGCTTTGTCTTTCCTGTCAATGATTTTGCTCCAAACACAAAAAAACATACATCGAAGCCACATGCAGCAGAGCTAGATATACTATCCTTGGGATTTGAAGGTGTTTTCAATCACATAATTGGGGAAAAGATGCAAAATTCAAGATTCAAGAGGCTGTATTTATCCCCAAGGAAACTGCTGTGCAACAGTTATGGAACAAGGGGGAAAGTACAAAACAAAACAAAACAAAACAAAACAAAACAAAACAAAACAAAACAAAACAAAACAAAACAAAACAAAACAAAACAAAACAATAAAATAAAGCTAACCACACACAACAGAAAGCAGCAACCTGCCGTGATCATATAGTGGTTAGTATTCTGCGTTGTGGTCGCAGCAACCCTGGTTAGAATTCGGGTCATGGCAAACCGAGGTAGAATTGCAGTTTGTAGTAACAGTTATGGAACAAGGGGGAAAGTACTAAATAAAATGAAATAGACAAATAAGATCAAATAAAGCTAACCGCAGAAAGCAGCAACCTGCCGTGATCGTATAGTGGTTAGTACTCTGCGTTGTGGTCGCAGGAACCCCGGTTAGAATTCGGGTCATGGCAAACCTAGGTAGAAATGCAGTTTGAAGTTTAATCCCGAAGGAAACTGCTGTGCAACAGTTATGGATCAAGGGGGAAAGTACTAAATAAAATAAAATAGACAAATAAGATAAAACAAAGCTAACCACACACAACTGAAAACCTGCCGTCATCGTATAGTGGTTAGTACTCTGCGTTGTGGTCGCAGCAACCCCGGTTCGAATCCGGGTCACGGCAAACCTAGGTAGAAATGTATTTTTGCATTGCTGAAAAAAGTTGCCACTTTGAGCTTGAACGTCTCCATCTTTTTGGGAATTTCTGTCTAAAGGCATCTGTCCCACATCAAACGCCTGAAAGTATCAACATCTGTGTTGGACCAAGTGGAGACTTACCCATATAGATGCCAGATATGTTTTGTAACGACTAAATGCATGTTAGAAACTGATGCTGGTTTTATCTGAAACGCATCCGAAACTGATGGTTTCTCATCACTTTTTGCATTTATTTAACTGATAAACAGGCCAAGCCCCTGGCTCCTTTCCATAACTAATTTGGTACAGCACAGATCTGCAGGTGTCCCAGGACACTTAGCTAAAGTCTCATTACTTGCATTCCTACAGCTGATGACAAGAACATCTGCCGTCGCTCCGTTCGATAGCTCAGTTGGTAGAGCGGAGGACTGTAGGTGCCCAACACCAGTTATCCTTAGGTCGCTGGTTCAATTCCGGCTCGAAGGATGGGTCGAGCTTATGTGTACAGAGACTCTGAAGGCCTACTCCTGTAAACCTTTAAAAGCTGTTGGAAGGGCCCTTTTTGGGGAAATTCTGCCACACTCCTTTTGCTTTCATGAAGGGCTAGTGGCGCAATGGATAACACGTCTGAGTACGGATCAGAAGATTCTAGGTTCAACTCCTAGCTAGCTCGGCATGCAAGCTTCAGCTTCTGATGTTTCTCAGCTCTCCCACTGCTGCAGAACAGGAAACCTTTAAAACTTCTTCTCTCTACTCCCTGAGTATCCCAGCACACTTATGCCCCAAAGATGCCACACACCGTCTTATCTTGCAGCACCAAAAGGAAAGTTCCTCTTCCGCTTTGTCTTTCCTGTCAATGATTTTGCTCCAAACACAAAAAAACATACATCGAAGCCACATGCAGCAGAGCTAGATATACTATCCTTGGGATTTGAAGGTGTTTTCAATCACATAATTGGGGAAAAGATGCAAAATTCAAGATTCAAGAGGCTGTATTTATCCCGAAGGAAACTGCTGTGCAACAGTTATGGAACAAGGGGGAAAGTACAAAACAAAACAAAACAAAACAAAACAAAACAAAACAAAACAATAAAATAAAGCTAACCACACACAACAGAAAGCAGCAACCTGCCGTGATCATATAGTGGTTAGTATTCTGCGTTGTGGTCGCAGCAACCCTGGTTAGAATTCGGGTCATGGCAAACCGAGGTAGAATTGCAGTTTGTAGTAACAGTTATGGAACAAGGGGGAAAGTACTAAATAAAATAAAATAGAAAAATAAGATAAAATAAAGCTAACCGCGGAAAGCAGCAACCTGCCGTGATCGTATAGTGGTTAGTACTCTGCGTTGTGGTCGCAGGAACCCTGGTTAGAATTTGGGTCATGGCAAACCTAGGTAGAAATGCAGATTGAAGTTTAATCCCGAAGGAAACTGCTGTGCAACAGTTATGGATCAAGGGGGAAAGTACTAAATAAAATAAAATAGACAAATAAGATAAAATAAAGCTAACCACACACAACTGAAAACCTGCCGTGATCGTATAGTGGTTAGTACTCTGCGTTGTGGTCGCAGCAACCCCGGTTCGAATCCGGGTCACGGCAAACCTAGGTAGAAATGTATTTTTGCATTGCTGAAAAAAGTTGCCACTTTGAGCTTGAACGTCTCCATCTTTTTGGGAATTTCTGTCTAAAGGCATCTGTCCCACATCAAACGCCTGAAAGTATCAACATCTGTGTTGGACCAAGTGGAGACTTACCCATATAGATAGATGCCAGATATGTTTTGTAACGACTAAATGCATGTTAGAAACTGATGCTGGTTTTATCTGAAACGCATCCGAAACTGATGGTTTCTCATCACTTTTTGCATTTATTTAACTGATAAACAGGCCAAGCCCCTGGCTCCTTTCCATAACTCATTTGGTACAGCACAGAACTGCAGGTGTCCCAGGACACTTAGCTAAAGCCTCATTACTTGCATTCCTACAGCTGATGACAAGAACCTCTGCCAAAGCTCCCTTCGATAGCTCAGTTTGTAGAGCGGAGGACTGTAGGTGCCCAACACCAGTTATCCTTAGGTCGCTGGTTCAATTCCGGCTCGAAGGATGTGTCGAGCTTATGTGTACAGAGACTCTGAAGGCCTACTCCTGTAAACCTTTAAAAGCTGTTGGAAGGGCCCTTTTTGGGGAAACTCTGCCACACTCCTTTTGCTTTCATGAAGGGCTAGTGGCGCAATGGATAACGCGTCTGAGTACGGATCAGAAGATTCTAGGTTCAACTCCTAGCTAGCTCGGCATGCAAGCTTCAGCTTCTGATGTTTCTCAGCTCTCCCACTGCTGCAGAACAGGAAACCTTTAAAACTTCTTCTCTCTACTCCCTGAGTATCCCAGCACACTTATGCCCCAAAGATGCCACACACCGTCTTATCTTGCAGCACCAAAAGGAAAGTTCCTCTTCCGCTTTGTCTTTCCTGTCAATGATTTTGCTCCAAACACAAAAAAACATACATCGAAGCCACATGCAGCAGAGCTAGATATACTATCCTTGGGATTTGAAGGTGTTTTCAATCACATAATTGGGGAAAAGATGCAAAATTCAAGATTCAAGAGGCTGTATTTATCCCCAAGGAAACTGCTGTGCAACAGTTATGGAACAAGGGGGAAAGTACAAAACAAAACAAAACAAAACAAAACAAAACAAAACAAAACAAAACAAAACAAAACAAAACAAAACAAAACAATAAAATAAAGCTAACCACACACAACAGAAAGCAGCAACCTGCCGTGATCATATAGTGGTTAGTATTCTGCGTTGTGGTCGCAGCAACCCTGGTTAGAATTCGGGTCATGGCAAACCGAGGTAGAATTGCAGTTTGTAGTAACAGTTATGGAACAAGGGGGAAAGTACTAAATAAAATGAAATAGACAAATAAGATCAAATAAAGCTAACCGCAGAAAGCAGCAACCTGCCGTGATCGTATAGTGGTTAGTACTCTGCGTTGTGGTCGCAGGAACCCCGGTTAGAATTCGGGTCATGGCAAACCTAGGTAGAAATGCAGTTTGAAGTTTAATCCCGAAGGAAACTGCTGTGCAACAGTTATGGATCAAGGGGGAAAGTACTAAATAAAATAAAATAGACAAATAAGATAAAACAAAGCTAACCACACACAACTGAAAACCTGCCGTCATCGTATAGTGGTTAGTACTCTGCGTTGTGGTCGCAGCAACCCCGGTTCGAATCCGGGTCACGGCAAACCTAGGTAGAAATGTATTTTTGCATTGCTGAAAAAAGTTGCCACTTTGAGCTTGAACGTCTCCATCTTTTTGGGAATTTCTGTCTAAAGGCATCTGTCCCACATCAAACGCCTGAAAGTATCAACATCTGTGTTGGACCAAGTGGAGACTTACCCATATAGATGCCAGATATGTTTTGTAACGACTAAATGCATGTTAGAAACTGATGCTGGTTTTATCTGAAACGCATCCGAAACTGATGGTTTCTCATCACTTTTTGCATTTATTTAACTGATAAACAGGCCAAGCCCCTGGCTCCTTTCCATAACTAATTTGGTACAGCACAGATCTGCAGGTGTCCCAGGACACTTAGCTAAAGTCTCATTACTTGCATTCCTACAGCTGATGACAAGAACATCTGCCGTCGCTCCGTTCGATAGCTCAGTTGGTAGAGCGGAGGACTGTAGGTGCCCAACACCAGTTATCCTTAGGTCGCTGGTTCAATTCCGGCTCGAAGGATGGGTCGAGCTTATGTGTACAGAGACTCTGAAGGCCTACTCCTGTAAACCTTTAAAAGCTGTTGGAAGGGCCCTTTTTGGGGAAATTCTGCCACACTCCTTTTGCTTTCATGAAGGGCTAGTGGCGCAATGGATAACACGTCTGAGTACGGATCAGAAGATTCTAGGTTCAACTCCTAGCTAGCTCGGCATGCAAGCTTCAGCTTCTGATGTTTCTCAGCTCTCCCACTGCTGCAGAACAGGAAACCTTTAAAACTTCTTCTCTCTACTCCCTGAGTATCCCAGCACACTTATGCCCCAAAGATGCCACACACCGTCTTATCTTGCAGCACCAAAAGGAAAGTTCCTCTTCCGCTTTGTCTTTCCTGTCAATGATTTTGCTCCAAACACAAAAAAACATACATCGAAGCCACATGCAGCAGAGCTAGATATACTATCCTTGGGATTTGAAGGTGTTTTCAATCACATAATTGGGGAAAAGATGCAAAATTCAAGATTCAAGAGGCTGTATTTATCCCCAAGGAAACTGCTGTGCAACAGTTATGGAACAAGGGGGAAAGTACAAAACAAAACAAAACAAAACAAAACAAAACAAAACAAAACAAAACAAAACAATAAAATAAAGCTAACCACACACAACAGAAAGCAGCAACCTGCCGTGATCATATAGTGGTTAGTATTCTGCGTTGTGGTCGCAGCAACCCTGGTTAGAATTCGGGTCATGGCAAACCGAGGTAGAATTGCAGTTTGTAGTAACAGTTATGGAACAAGGGGGAAAGTACTAAATAAAATAAAATAGAAAAATAAGATAAAATAAAGCTAACCGCGGAAAGCAGCAACCTGCCGTGATCGTATAGTGGTTAGTACTCTGCGTTGTGGTCGCAGGAACCCTGGTTAGAATTTGGGTCATGGCAAACCTAGGTAGAAATGCAGATTGAAGTTTAATCCCGAAGGAAACTGCTGTGCAACAGTTATGGATCAAGGGGGAAAGTACTAAATAAAATAAAATAGACAAATAAGATAAAATAAAGCTAACCACACACAACTGAAAACCTGCCGTGATCGTATAGTGGTTAGTACTCTGCGTTGTGGTCGCAGCAACCCCGGTTCGAATCCGGGTCACGGCAAACCTAGGTAGAAATGTATTTTTGCATTGCTGAAAAAAGTTGCCACTTTGAGCTTGAACGTCTCCATCTTTTTGGGAATTTCTGTCTAAAGGCATCTGTCCCACATCAAACGCCTGAAAGTATCAACATCTGTGTTGGACCAAGTGGAGACTTACCCATATAGATAGATGCCAGATATGTTTTGTAACGACTAAATGCATGTTAGAAACTGATGCTGGTTTTATCTGAAACGCATCCGAAACTGATGGTTTCTCATCACTTTTTGCATTTATTTAACTGATAAACAGGCCAAGCCCCTGGCTCCTTTCCATAACTCATTTGGTACAGCACAGAACTGCAGGTGTCCCAGGACACTTAGCTAAAGCCTCATTACTTGCATTCCTACAGCTGATGACAAGAACCTCTGCCAAAGCTCCCTTCGATAGCTCAGTTTGTAGAGCGGAGGACTGTAGGTGCCCAACACCAGTTATCCTTAGGTCGCTGGTTCAATTCCGGCTCGAAGGATGTGTCGAGCTTATGTGTACAGAGACTCTGAAGGCCTACTCCTGTAAACCTTTAAAAGCTGTTGGAAGGGCCCTTTTTGGGGAAACTCTGCCACACTCCTTTTGCTTTCATGAAGGGATAGTGGCGCAATGGATAACGCGTCTGAGTACTGATCAGAAGATTCTAGGTTCAACTCCTAGCTAGCTCGGCATGCAAGCTTCAGCTTCTGATGTTTCTCAGCTCTCCCACTGCTGCAGAACAGGAAACCTTTAAAACTTCTTCTCTCTACTCCCTGAGTATCCCAGCACACTTATGCCCCAAAGATGCCACACACCGTCTTATCTTGCAGCACCAAAAGGAAAGTTCCTCTTCCGCTTTGTCTTTCCTGTCAATGATTTTGCTCCAAACACAAAAAAACATACATCGAAGCCACATGCAGCAGAGCTAGATATACTATCCTTGGGATTTGAAGGTGTTTTCAATCACATAATTGGGGAAAAGATGCAAAATTCAAGATTCAAGAGGCTGTATTTATCCCGAAGAAAACTGCTGTGCAACAGTTATGGAACAAGGGGGAAAGTACAAAACAAAACAAAACGAAAAAAAAACAAAACAAAACAAAACAAAACAATAAAATAAAGCTAACCACACACAACAGAAAGCAGCAACCTGCCGTGATCATATAGTGGTTAGTATTCTGCGTTGTGGTCGCAGCAACCCTGGTTAGAATTCGGGTCATGGCAAACCGAGGTAGAATTGCAGTTTATAGTAACAGTTATGGAACAAGGGGGAAAGTACTAAATAAAATAAAATAGAAAAATAAGATAAAATAAAGCTAACCGCGGAAAGCAGCAACCTGCCGTGATCGTATAGTGGTTAGTACTCTGCGTTGTGGTCGCAGGAACCCCGGTTAGAATTCGGGTCATGGCAAACCTAGGTAGAAATGCAGTTTGAAGTTTAATCCCGAAGGAAACTGCTGTGCAACAGTTATGGATCAAGGGGGAAAGTACTAAATAAAATGAAATAGACAAATAAGATAAAATAAAGCTAACCACACACACAACTGAAAACCTGCCGTGATCGTATAGTGGTTAGTACTCTGCGTTGTGGTCGCAGCAACCCCGGTTCGAATCCGGGTCACGGCAAACCTAGGTAGAAATGTATTTTTGCATTGCTGAAAAAAGTTGCCACTTTGAGCTTGAACGTCTCCATCTTTTTGGGAATTTCTGTCTAAAGGCATCTGTCCCACATCAAACGCCTGAAAGTATCAACATCTGTGTTGGACCAAGTGGAGACTTACCCATATAGATGCCAGATATGTTTTGTAACGACTAAATGCATGTTAGAAACTGATGCTGGTTTTATCTGAAACGCATCCGAAACTGATGGTTTCTCATCACTTTTTGCATTTATTTAACTGATAAACAGGCCAAGCCCCTGGCTCCTTTCCATAACTCATTTGGTACAGCACAGAACTGCAGGTGTCCCAGGACACTTAGCTAAAGCCTCATTACTTGCATTCCTACAGCTGATGACAAGAACCTCTGCCAAAGCTCCCTTCGATAGCTCAGTTTGTAGAGCGGAGGACTGTAGGTGCCCAACACCAGTTATCCTTAGGTCGCTGGTTCAATTCCGGCTCGAAGGATGTGTCGAGCTTATGTGTACAGAGACTCTGAAGGCCTACTCCTGTAAACCTTTAAAAGCTGTTGGAAGGGCCCTTTTTGGGGAAACTCTGCCACACTCCTTTTGCTTTCATGAAGGGATAGTGGCGCAATGGATAACGCGTCTGAGTACTGATCAGAAGATTCTAGGTTCAACTCCTAGCTAGCTCGGCATGCAAGCTTCAGCTTCTGATGTTTCTCAGCTCTCCCACTGCTGCAGAACAGGAAACCTTTAAAACTTCTTCTCTCTACTCCCTGAGTATCCCAGCACACTTATGCCCCAAAGATGCCACACACCGTCTTATCTTGCAGCACCAAAAGGAAAGTTCCTCTTCCGCTTTGTCTTTCCTGTCAATGATTTTGCTCCAAACACAAAAAAACATACATCGAAGCCACATGCAGCAGAGCTAGATATACTATCCTTGGGATTTGAAGGTGTTTTCAATCACATAATTGGGGAAAAGATGCAAAATTCAAGATTCAAGAGGCTGTATTTATCCCGAAGGAAACTGCTGTGCAACAGTTATGGAACAAGGGGGAAAGTACAAAACAAAACAAAACGAAAAAAAAACAAAACAAAACAAAACAAAACAAAACAAAACAAAACAAAACAAAACAAAACAAAACAAAACAAAACAAAACAAAACAAAACAATAAAATAAAGCTAACCACACACAACAGAAAGCAGCAACCTGCCGTGATCATATAGTGGTTAGTATTCTGCGTTGTGGTCGCAGCAACCCTGGTTAGAATTCGGGTCATGGCAAACCGAGGTAGAATTGCAGTTTATAGTAACAGTTATGGAACAAGGGGGAAAGTACTAAATAAAATAAAATAGAAAAATAAGATAAAATAAAGCTAACCGCGGAAAGCAGCAACCTGCCGTGATCGTATAGTGGTTAGTACTCTGCGTTGTGGTCGCAGGAACCCCGGTTAGAATTCGGGTCATGGCAAACCTAGGTAGAAATGCAGTTTGAAGTTTAATCCCGAAGGAAACTGCTGTGCAACAGTTATGGATCAAGGGGGAAAGTACTAAATAAAATGAAATAGACAAATAAGATAAAATAAAGCTAACCACACACACAACTGAAAACCTGCCGTGATCGTATAGTGGTTAGTACTCTGCGTTGTGGTCGCAGCAACCCCGGTTCGAATCCGGGTCACGGCAAACCTAGGTAGAAATGTATTTTTGCATTGCTGAAAAAAGTTGCCACTTTGAGCTTGAACGTCTCCATCTTTTTGGGAATTTCTGTCTAAAGGCATCTGTCCCACATCAAACGCCTGAAAGTATCAACATCTGTGTTGGACCAAGTGGAGACTTACCCATATAGATGCCAGATATGTTTTGTAACGACTAAATGCATGTTAGAAACTGATGCTGGTTTTATCTGAAACGCATCCGAAACTGATGGTTTCTCATCACTTTTTGCATTTATTTAACTGATAAACAGGCCAAGCCCCTGGCTCCTTTCCATAACTCATTTGGTACAGCACAGAACTGCAGGTCTCCCAGGACACTTAGCTAAAGCCTCATTACTTGCATTCCTACAGCTGATGACAAGAACCTCTGCCAAAGCTCCCTTCGATAGCTCAGTTGGTAGAGCGGAGGACTGTAGGTGCCCAACACCAGTTATCCTTAGGTCGCTGGTTCAATTCCGGCTCGAAGGATGGGTCGAGCTTATGTGTACAGAGACTCTGAAGGCCTACTCCTGTAAACCTTTAAAAGCTGTTGGAAGGGCCCTTTTTGGGGAAACTCTGCCACACTCCTTTTGCTTTCATGAAGGGATAGTGGCGCAATGGATAACGCGTCTGAGTACGGATCAGAAGATTCTAGGTTCAACTCCTAGCTAGCTCGGCATGCAAGCTTCAGCTTCTGATGTTTCTCAGCTCTCCCACTGCTGCAGAACAGGAAACCTTTAAAACTTCTTCTCTCTACTCCCTGAGTATCCCAGCACACTTATGCCCCAAAGATGCCACACACCGTCTTATCTTGCAGCACCAAAAGGAAAGTTCCTCTTCCGCTTTGTCTTTCCTGTCAATGATTTTGCTCCAAACACAAAAAAAACATACATCGAAGCCACATGCAGCAGAGCTAGATATACTATCCTTGGGATTTGAAGGTGTTTTCAATCACATAATTGGGGAAAAGATGCAAAATTAAACTAAACAAAACATAACAAAACAATAAAATAAAGCTAACCACACACAACAGAAAGCAGCAACCTGCCGTGATCATATAGTGGTTAGTATTCTGCGTTGTGGTCGCAGCAACCCTGGTTAGAATTCGGGTCATGGCAAACCGAGGTAGAATTGCAGTTTGTAGTAACAGTTATGGAACAAGGGGGAAAGTACTAAATAAAATAAAATAGAAAAATAAGATAAAATAAAGCTAACCGCGGAAAGCAGCAACCTGCCGTGATCGTATAGTGGTTAGTACTCTGCGTTGTGGTCGCAGGAACCCAGGTTAGAATTCGGGTCATGGCAAACCTAGGTAGAAATGCAGTTTGAAGTTTAATCCCGAAGGAAACTGCTGTGCAACAGTTATGGATCAAGGGGGAAAGTACTAAATAAAATAAAATAGACAAATAAGATAAAACAAAGCTAACCACACACAACTGAAAGCAGCAACCTGCCGTGATCGTATAGTGGTTAGTACTCTGCGTTGTGGTCGCAGGAACCCAGGTTAGAATTCGGGTCATGGCAAACCGAGGTAGAAATGCAGTTTGTAGTTTAATCCCGAAGGAAACTGCTGTGCAACAGTTATGGAACAAGGGGGAAAGTACTAAATAAAATAAAATAGACAAATAAGATCAAATAAAGCTAACCGCAGAAAGCAGCAACCTGCCGTGATCGTATAGTGGTTAGTACTCTGCGTTGTGGTCGCAGGAACCCCGGTTAGAATGCGGGTCATGGCAAACCTAGGTAGAAATGCAGTTTGAAGTTTAATCCCGAAGGAAACTGCTGTGCAACAGTTATGGATCAAGGGGGAAAGTACTAAATAAAATAAAATAGACAAATAAGATAAAATAAAGCTAACCACACACAACTGAAAACAGCAACCTGCCGTTATCGTATAGGTTTTAGTACTCTGTGTTGTGGTCGCAGCAACCCCGGTTCGAATCCGGGTCACGGCAAACCTAGGTAGAAATGTATTTTTGCATTGCTGAAAAAAGTTGCCACTTTGAGCTTGAACGTCTCCATCTTTTTGGGAATTTCTGTCTAAAGGCATCTGTCCCACATCAAACGCCTGAAAGTATCAACTGTGTTGGACGAAGTGGAGACTTACCCATATAGATGCCAGATATGTTTTGTAACGACTAAATGCATGTTAGAAACTGATGCTGGTTTTATCTGAAACGCATCCGAAACTGATGGTTTCTCGTCACTTTTTGCATTTATTTAACTGATAAACAGGCCAAGCCCCTGGCTCCTTTCCATAACTCATTTGGTACAGCACAGAACTGCAGGTGTCCCAGGACACTTAGCTAAAGCCTCATTACTTGCATTCCTACAGCTGATGACAAGAACCTCTGCCAAAGCTCCCTTCGATAGCTCAGTTGGTAGAGCGGAGGAAAGTTCCTCTTCTGCTTTATCTTTCCTGTCAATGATTTTGCTCCAAACACAAAAACACCCCAAAGCCACATGCAGCAGAGCTAGATATACTATCCTTGGGATTTTTATTTTTTTTTTGTATTGTTGAAAAAAGGTCCCATTTTGAACTTACCATCTTTTTGTGAATTTCTGTCCATAGGCCTCTGTCCCACATGAAACATCTGAAAGAATCAAACAGCTTACACACTCTTTAACGTCCAGAAGGAGTTATTAAGGAACATTTGGGGTGGGGGGGTGGGTAAGAATGCAGACTCCATTTTAGTTTTTATTTTATTTGAATGGACATATTAAGTGAGATCATGAACAGTTACAATAGAAGCAGTTTTACTTTAATTGTATTTTTTTCAAAGTCCACTTGACGGATTATTTAAACAGTGTACAGCACATTAGAAACATGGAAGCAGATCTGTGCTACATATGAAGCCACTGAAAACACATAGTTGCCAGTTTTAAATAAACAAAACACATTAAAGTACAAGTATTAAAAGCCAACCATAAAGCTATGCTGAAGTTCAATAACTAGCACTTTATATGTTCAACGTAATCTTAAAATAAAAAAATAAAAAATCTTATGTTGTGGATGAGTCCTGTGTCGGATCTCATTACCAGACACAGAAATGGCAAATAAATGTTCCATCCTAAACTATTCCTGTACCTCGTGACAACTTCTGCAAAGATGGAACCTGCAGGGCTTTGACCGTCAGAGAGATACAAACATACAGGAGCTCCAACACAAGAGTTTTATTTATTCAGGGCATAAACCGGTGCCTCCCTGCACATTTACCTAAAAAAAAAAAAAAAAAAAATTAAAACCAAATTTACTTTAGATTTTCACAAGATCAGTAAAAAGAAAAAAAAGATAAAAGCAGATATGTTGGCAGTGAGGGTAAGACATCACAGAGCTTGGCGTCTCTTGCCAGACAGCGCAGGGAAATCGTCGGGCAGCAGCGCGTGATTTCTGCATGTGGGACAGGTGCTCTGCTCCTTCAGCCAGGACCTGATACACTGAACACAAACAGGACTCCACATTAAAAAATAAATAAATAAATCACAGAACAGAGCACGCTCCACGTATTTTCATGTTTTAAATTACTGAAACTGGGAGTGCTCCAGAGCATTTTAAACAAGCCAAGTTTTTTATCATTTTGTTTTAACAGAAAAACGCTGCTGCTGCTGAGTTTGTCAGCTGGTGACAAAAACACTAAAGCTGAACATCAACTAGAGTTTAGAGGATGGCGAGACGCAAACAGCTCTTGAGTATTTCTATAAGTGCTTTTTCTAAGTACTGCTATGATAGACTGACCTCTTCGTGGAAGCTGTGTCTGCACTCCAGCACGCAGGTGTCCTCTGGACTCATGTCCTCGTGACAGATGATGCACGGGTCCTCCATGTTCAGCTGCAATCAACACTCACAGTCAGGTCCAGTGCACACACAGCATTTACTGTACACGTTCAGCTGGTAAACAGGTCACACTTCACATTCAGTGTCATGCTGCTGTAAATACTCAGAGCAACAAATATGTTTAAGTCCGCTGCTAAAAAATAGCCCAGAATGAATGTGCCATTTCAATCTGTTCAATCTGCCTCTAATTTGGCCCTTGTTGGAAGTTTGTATTTTTGAGATGAGCAATACTTTCAGGCTGAGGGTTTCTGATTGGTCCAACCTGGAATCTTATTTCTGTCGTAGTCTTCTAGTTTTATAACCATCAGAGTTTGTGAAAAATGTTAACTTGACGACTGAACAGTGGTTCAGCAGAATGGAGGAAGCAGCAAATTTCTGAAAGTTTCCCAGAGTTGACGTTTTAAGGCACAGAGCACTGCAGCTGAAGAGCACTTCTTCCTTTTACTGAGGCTTGATTGTGTGAAGCGGTCATTACGCTCCTTGTACTAAAGGTCCCCGGTTCTTTCGATGAAAATGCACTTTATTTATGTTTGCAAAATTAGTGTTCAATCTACTAATTCAGACAGAGATCATTAAAGCATTAACTGACTTACTGCGTTGGAAGTTTTGGCTCTCTGGGGCATGAGCGACTGCCAGACCTTTGAGTTTGCCAAAGGAGGGGTAACGCACTTAGCTGGACTCCCACGGCCCACTATGCTGGCTCTGGCAGAATTCAGCCTTTCCTGAGAGAACAGAAAAACAGCAAGAACTGATCACTTTCTGTCTTCACTGTGACAGTATTATGAAAAAGGTTAAGTTGGAATGTATACTTAAGAGACTGGACAATTATGTGACGAAACAACATTTTTACTTTTGAAAAGAGACACTGATGTTTCTTTAAAATGGTATGTGTTATAATAAAAAAAGAAAGACATTTAAAAACAACTTATCACTATTTTAATAATTCACACACCAAAGGGAAAAAAGAGAACTTTACCAAGTCTTTAAGTATTCAACTTGCAATCCCCTACACCTACCTGATGGTCCAGGATCATCTGGGTGACTCCATCAACCACTTCCGCCAACATCATGCTGTTAAGGTTTCCACCTCTGGACATACGGAAATCCTTAAAGTATCTCATCAAGTCTGACCTGAACACACAATCAGTGAAATGATTTGAGATTTAATCAGATTCTCATTCTGCTGAGTGCTTCTGTTCAAAGAGCAGAGTCTGTGGTGCAGTGATACCTCGAGGAGTCGGGAAACATGGAGGTCAGAGTCTCCATGGCTTTTTCAAACACAGTGCTGTGTGCAGGCTCCAGTTTTCTGGTGGCAGGTTTGTGCTGCGTCTGAAGTGAAGCGGAGTGATGGAGGAGCGGAGGAGAGCTGTTGGATGCCTGAGCAGAAGTCTGAGGAACAAACTCTTTGGCTGCCACAGAGAGCTGCAACATTCACACACACATTTATTGGTTAAATTAGTAAATGACCAGGTGTGATGAAGATTTAGACCAGATTCCTTCTGATGACTACATGCTGGTTAAAGTGTATAACTGTGAAAGTATAGCTGTACTGTAATAAATATGTCCTAAATCAAAACATTGAGGGTTTAAAACCAGTCTGCAAACAAGCTTCACTTAGACACCCGCCTTTTAGATATCATCTAAATATCAACAGCTCATATAATCCTCTGCCAAAGGTGGCTGGCAGCAGTTATATGTTTGAGGCATAAAACTGAAGATTTCTGTAAATAGCCACTGCCTCCTCTGTAGTTTTTTGGTTTGCCTCCATGTCATATTGTCAGCTGTGTGTTGTCTGGTAAAAACTAATCTTACTGAAAGAACTGAACTTCTTCAAGCTGATAAAACACTGGTACATTTCCACTGTCTGCTAAACAGATAAAAAAAAAAAAAGAGAGGAGAGACAAATGGCAGCACATCCTTATGACAGGTTAGGAGCTGTTGCACCGGTCTTACCTGCACCTCCGGCTGGTTGCTTTTTCTGACTTTTTCTGGTTGCTTCACCTCACAGGCTCTCCTGCCATTCTTCACGATGTCAATCTGCTCCTTGTACTGTTGCTGTGGACAAAGATCAGTCACACTTTGAATATATAAAAAAAAAAAAAAACAGACTGTGGGTTCGAGCATAAAAGCCTATTTCTTTAAAAATAATCCAAATGAACTGCTGTTTACTAAAACATATGGTCGAATCCTGTCAGATGCTGTTGTGTTGAAAAATGTAAGTTTGAATATCCATACTGTTAAAGGATTTGTGTGTTACACTGAAGAATTATTTTACTCTACAAACTCAGATTTTAATTTAGATTTTAGAAGTTGGCCAACCACAGACTTTTCAGGTGTCAATGAAACACTGAAATAAATAGAATTTGATTATGTGAGGAAAATAAATCAGATAAATTGAAGACTTAAATAAATAATTAAGTGCCAACTAGATGAGGCACATGTCAGTTTGTAAGATTTTTCTAACAATTCTTTAAAAGCTCATCTCAATTTAATCACAGGATGAAACGAAGCGTTTGCCTCCAGGTTTCTCACTAAATCACTCAGTTTGTGGAACCACTTGTTCACACATGAGTTTTTTTATTATCATACCCAAATATAGTTAATATGAACACACCCTTCTCCCTTCTCAGTGTGCTTTATGTGACCCATGTTTGTGGCCATTTTCACATCTGCACCAGAATCCCTACAAACACCCAGCGACACAGTAAACGAGCTCATGAGTGCAATGTGTTCATTTACCTCAGCAGCAGAAATGTTCTTCTCAACTTCGTCAACTTTGGCTCTGCAGTCGTTTCTGCTCTTTTCCAGCTCCTTTTTTGAGAATCTGCAAAGATTAAGGACATTATTGCAGATGAAATGTTCTGGAGGTGCAGGTTGCAGGTGAGAATGCAAATGTATGAAATATTCACTCCAGACTTTTTGCTGAGATTTTCCATCCAGCCCTCATTTAAAACTGGAACATCAGCAGGTGAGACAATCTACTAACGTGTCAGAAAATATTTCAGAGAATTTTCTGCTGCTGTGCGAGTGTGTGTGTATACGTTACTTCCGCCTACTCAGATTCATGCGGTACTCATATCAAACAATAAGGAGCTTCATCTAACCTTCCACAGGGTATTTTCTGCATCATGCGCAGCCTTTTGAGCTCTCTGGACAGCCGTTTGTGAGAGTCTCCTGAAAATCTGTTTTTCATGTGTGAAATATCTTCAATAAAAAGGCAAATTACCTAAAGCATATGACTGGTTGTGAGAAGGTGTTGATAACTAACTAAAAACTCCTCTCTGATTTATAAAATACGGTTAGTGAATGTGTCCTTCACTTGTGAGTAATGCATCCTTCTTTGTAAGAGTCTCTTCTGGTGTAGTCTGTTAGGAGCTATGTTTAGCTTGATGTAAGAGCTCGGCTCCTCTTACCTGTGTGCTGCTTCGTCCAGTTTGGTTAACAAAGCCTTGGCATCTGCCAGCTCTCTGTAGAGTTCATACAAACCCTGATCTCGGCTACTTTCCACAACTGACAGCTGGAAGAACAAAAATAAGAAGTTAAAAGACATTTTCATGATGTTTTAAACTCGTTTCAGAGCAGCCCCATCGTCCTGCCTATCGTTGTGCCCACCATTCCTACCAACATGTCCTTCCAGTGTAAATCTGAACTTTCAGAGGCGCAGTTCGTACTGTTTACGTTATTGTTACTAACCCTCAGATGGAACTGAACATGGGAACGACTGCAAATGTTCGGCTTTTTCCAACTCTGAATAACTAAATCCTATCCAAAACTGTGGGTGGTTAAAAAGTAGACGCTACCTGAGCTGTGTAAGATCTCCTGGTGGCTGAGGTTAGCAAGTCTTTGCAGCGCTTGACTTCGTCCTCCAGGCTCATCTTCTCTGCTGCTGACTGATTGCTGGAGAAACAACAGGAAAGAAGTAAGCGAGAAGTTTGGGGCTTTCAGTGAAACCTGCCTTTTAGCCTCCTGCTCACAGCTCACCTCAGCTCCAAGAAATTGCTGAATTTGGCATCAAAGCTGCTTTTCTTCTCTCGGATGTTCCGAATAAGACTGCACATAAGGAAAAATATTCAAGAGATCAACCCTCACTTTATGTAGTGTTTACTCTCTATATTCAAAGCACCATCATGGCACATCCTTAAAAATACTGGGGTGGACACTGCAGGACACACATGTATGCTGACATGCACGAATAAGCAAAAGCAGATGAAAGATCGTCATCAGGTCAGTCTCACCTCGCCTGTTCCTCAACCAGCTGCTCAATCTCTGTCTTCAGGGACTTCATCACCTCCTGGTTGGCCTTCTTCTCCTTCTGGTCCTTTTTCACCTCCTCTTCCAGCTTCTGCTGGAACATCACCAGCTCTTTATTTGTCACCTGCACGAGAAATAAACGAGTAACAGACACTTCAGTCACTCAAATCACACATGGATTAATCAAATAATACATGTATGAATTCAGTGTATTAAGTTCCAACTGTTTTAGACATACTTGTATATTCACAGTGATCCTCTTTACATTATCCTCGAGTAAAAGGAGTTCTTCTCTGTTACGTATACTGACTTTGTCACAGCCATTCGCCATTTTTTTTATCTGCTTTTCCATCTTCTTGTTGGTCTTCTCCTTTTTGTTAATGTCACCCTGAAGAAAAGAACAACAAAACTAAGCAACAGTGTCTTAAAAAGGTCTTGGTTTCTTTTTATCTTGGCGGTCTTAAATAGTTGAATGAAAGCAAAGCGCCTTCTTTGTTTCAGCTCAACAGTTTCAGATATATTAGCCCAATCTGATGTTTCTCCATATTCTGCATATTTTGGCCCGTCTTTTATGCCTCGTTACTGTGTCTCATGTTTGAATGCAAAACGTGACCGTTAAATAACATTTGGAGGTTACCTAATTTTATCCATCTAAAATCACCACACTGAAGGACAGAAGGGCTGTAAGACTTGCATATCAGGTAAGCGTCTATTCATCTTACAGTTAAAAACCCTCCACCTCAACAGACAACAACCTTTTGTTGTTGCAGATGGCAGGTGAACTCACCTGGCAGATCTCAAATCGCTCCAGAAGCTCTGTGTTCACCGCCACACTCCTCATGGTCTCCTTACAAGTCTAAGAGAACAAAAAGAGACAAATGGACAAACTTCAAAAAATTGACATAGCTTATTTTCCAGTGAGTTGAATTCAAAGTATGGTGAAATCTTAACCTGCACTGTTGCATGTCTTTTCAAAACTTCCTTATCAGTTGGCAAAGAAGCAACTCTGCCTGAAGTTGAATCAGTTTCCAAAACTGTATCATTAGCGTCAAAAGAATCGAGATCAAGCTCCTCATAACTATTAGGTAAAAAGTGAGCTGCTCCATCAAAGGTACCATCAGTCCAATGGAAGGAGTCATTGCCTAATGAGTGGAAGCCAGACATATAAGGACTTGGAAGAATGGGATTGGTTTCAGTGTCTGCAAAGGAAAAACTGTCAAAATAGCTTGTTAAACCAGTTCCACTGCCTGTATACAAATCAGGAGATGAAGAATAAAGTTCAGGAACAGCTATTTCATCCAGGTCATCCAGGCTTGCTCCGTGTCCGGCCTGCTGCAGGGAAACGGCATGCTTAGCCAAGCCGATACACCTCCCCATCCTTATGAAACGAAGAGACTCCAGGAGGAAGCGCTCGAAGCCACCTGCATCTTGAAACTTCCGCTGAGCCTCAGCAGGGAAATGTTCCAGTTCACCCACCAGCAGAGGGTCGTCAGCCACCAGGGGACCATGCTCTTCCAAGATCTGAGCAAAGTAGCTGCAGCAAAAGAGAGACAACCAGAAAGTTCATATAAACAGGGCACACAGATGAACAGAGAACCAAACAGCTTCCTTTTTCACACTCTACCACCACAGATCATTTTCAGATATATTCTTACATTTATACATGTGAAAATGCATAAGCATTGTGCCACAAATCACTCTTATATACACTTACTCATACAAACACTCTCTCGTTGGGTCTGGGTTGTTGTCCAAAATCTTTTTAAAGTGGGTTCTGTGTCTGGTGCCGTTGTACTGGTTCTCAAAATCAGCCACTTGCTCTCTGAGGTTACTGGGCACACTGAACGGGTCGACAGGGTGAAGGAACGATCTGTTGACAGAAAGCTCAATGTTACCAACGCCGTTAATTAGTTATAGTCTGTGCAGCCAAAAGGATAAAGGAACTTACAAAGAGTCATCTTCAAAAAAGTCTTGGTCCCACTCCTCTCTTGAAGTTACTCCTCTCATCCCAGACAAAACAATATGACCCTGAGAGGAAGTCAGCAGGAAACAGATGAGAGACTTGACCAAAATAATGCTCTCCTTAGGAAGCAAGAATTAACAATCCAACTTCTAACCTTTTGCTCCCTCTGTTTCTTTTTCCGGCCTCGACTCTTACCCCTTATTGGAGAATTCTGAAATGAAAACATGTTAATTTAGCACTTAAATCAGAAACATACATTTAGTATGTGGAATTGGTTGAAATCTTTTACCCCCCATAAGTATTAAGTGTGCCGACTGCTTGGCAAAGGTACCCTTAAATGTAATTGTTTCCTAAAGTTTATTTAATGTGGCAAGCTGTCAGTCGATTGAAACTTCAACCCAAGAGGCATGTTGGTGACTTACATTTTCATCTGACTTTTTTAAGACTGAACAATGTCCACCTGAAAAACAAAATGGAGTGAAATCAGAATGGAGGACCAACTGACTCAAGATCGCATGTTTGTTCATTTTAAAAATACATACCCATCATATCAAAATATTCATCCAGTATAGTGTGGCAGGAGACATAGTCATCTCTATGCTCCTCCAAAGTCCAGATAAAGAGTCTCATGTCATGTGCCGGGGCTTGTTTTAGGTATTCAGTAAATATCAAACCAATGTTTGAAAAAAGCTCAGGTTTAGTGTCAAGTTTCTCTATAATCATCTCTTGCAATGGTCCAAAGTTGAACATAAGACTCAGATCCAGCTGCTCCAAATGTTCTGCATAGCGTTCAATGAAAGATCTGGCTGCATTCAGACCTAAAAGCAGAAGGGAGTAGGTAAGGCTTCAAAGCGTCCTCAAAGTGATATTAAAGTGTAATCACAATTCTGAATACAAACGTAGGCCACTCAAGTGAACTCGAAAGCAACCCATCTGTGAAATTCTGATATATTCTGACAAATCCTCTCACTGAAAAGTACTAAAAACTCTTACTGACTTGAAATCAGCTCATTAAACCTGATCATTTTGGTCCACACAGTTTATGTAACTCTAAAATTCACTTAAAAGTAACATGAGGGTGATGAATGCTGACCTGCATCGTTGAGCTGGACTGCCCAGCTGCTGAGTTTGGGATTTATATCCACGCAGCTACTAAGTTGCTGGATAAAGACTCGAGCCCAAACCCGGTTCTTCCTCTCCAGCAGCAGTTCAACAGCTTGACCTAAAGTCTCCAATGGCTCCTGCTGCCAGTTCAGTAGCCTCTTAGCAATCTGGTTTCCCTTAAACAAGTCCAGCTCCAGCCAGGGCTTCAGACTGCTGGTCAGGGCAGAAATGTGGAGGCCATTCTCCTCCCTCAGAGAATCCATGTTCTGGCTGATCTGAAGGAGAACTCGATCTCTGTACAGTAACCAGGCTGACAACACAGAGGAAACACGGATCAACACATGCTTTCTAAAGCAACATGTAATTCTAATGGGTTTCGTCAATGTGACTACTGCTGCTACTATTGGCAGATTGCTTGAGATTTTACTGATATATCAGTGTCTGAAGAAAAGTAACGTAAAGTGTTACAGAAAAGGTAAGTAACATTACCTTTTTGTTGAGTCTGAACTGCTGAGTTGTCTTTCTGCGGCACAACGTCATCATTGATGGTCTGCTTTTCCTGAAACGTCTGTTTATGCTGCTTCCTCTTTAGTTTGTGCTCCTCCTTTGACTTTAGCTTCTTCGCACTGAAAAGAACATTGAAAATGCTGTTGATAAATCCAGTAACTGTTACCAGGCAGACTGAAAACATGCCTTTAGCAACATGCCTCAATCAATAGAAGGATTCTATTCCTAATTCTCTAGGTCTTCATCACTACATACGACCTCTTATGTAAAGTTGCATGATAGTATGATTGGACCCAAACTCACCTTGTACATTTTTGATTCACCTTTGGCTTTGTCAGAGTCTGTGGTTTGGTGATCAAAGTTTCAAACTGAAAAGACAGAGGAACCCGCATCAATACATATCCTGTGAATCAGCTTAAAAGTCCACTTAGCTTCAGAGTTTTACCTTACCTTACATTTTACCAAGCCTGTTGGACCGAAGATTTTGATACTACAGATTTGTCCAGTACAGTCTGGAGTCAAACACGGCTCTTTAAGAATATCCTGTGAAACAAAATTCAAGATAAATCAGAGTAAAACTTTAATCATGTTCATCTGTTCACAGTGAAGATGGGTTCTACACATTTTAGCTGAATGCAGTTTAAATGTACCTTTTCATTCTTTTCAGTGAAGGTCGTCGTCTTCACGGTCTTCCAGCAGTTGATGTGGAATTCCACCCGACAGTTCTGACAGCAGCATATCTGAATGTAGCCCTGCGTAAACCAGCACACATTTAAGACACAATTCATAAAGGCTTTAAACAGGGACATCTGGGTTTCTCTGTTAAAGCTGCTGCCCCCGCGACCCGACCCTCGGATAAGCGGCAGATGATGGAGGGATGGCTTTAAACATCCCAGTTCCAAAACAATCCAAGTGGATGCTATTTACCTTGAAATCTGGGTCAGTGAAGTAGATTTCAGTTTTCAAAGGGTACAGGCATTTCTCAAGGCGACAAACGGCATCAGGGACAGGAGGGAACCTGCACAGCTCTACAGCACTCTCCAGAAGTTCCTACAAAGACAACACAAGTGAGTCAACACAACACAAAGTGCATTTACCATATCTGACTTCACAATAATAACACTTGAGATTTCCTAGATTTTAGGATCTTTTAAAATTACTAAATAAACGCAGCAGCACTATTTTAATGGATCTAATATAAATTTTATTCTTGTGTTTTGACACATTTTCTGAGAATCACGCTCCTTAAATTTTGTTCCGCAAGAATTTCGATAAAAATTATCTCACACAATAAATTACCCGCAACGAACAAAGACCTACCTTGAAATAATCTGGCTGAGTTTCTTTGACAATGTCTTTTGTTAAAGGCCAGGTGAGTTTACCCGGTGTTATTTGATTCTTCACCATCTGCAGAGAATCCGAAAACTGCTTCAGAGCAACTGCAAACCTGCCCCAAGAAGAGATGCAACATTGTACAATTTTCTTTAAAAAAGAAGAAAAATATTGTGATAAAAAAAACAAACAAAAAAAAAACATCAAACTTCTGTACCGGTTTTCCCTGAGATACACTCGGCCAATGGCGTAGTAAACCAGGCACTGAAAAGTGCGCTCCTCATACGACTTGATCTTCTGGAGGAGTTTCTGTGCTTCTGAAAGTTCCTGAGTTTGACAAAGACACCACTAATGTTATGATAGCAGCAATGTGAACGTGCTACTCTTCTTATCATGCAAATATGGATTATTTGCCCCGTCACAGTAAGATAAAAAAAAAATAAATAAATAACATCACTGGACAGTGAATGCATTAGGAATGAGCTATGCTTTTGATTAATTCAAAGAGTTTCTGTGTCTATCACCTTCATTTAGGAGGACCTTGTTTTAACCAGTACTAGTTAAAGGGGAACTCCTTTTTTTTTTTTTTTTTAAACCTAGACCTTATTTCTGGCATGAAATACGTTTATCTACTCACCGAGAACAGTTTGCTGAAAGTCGGCATCCTTCGAAAGCTATTTAGAAAACTCGCAATCGGCGTATATCCATATAACGGAGTTAATGGGGCAGGGACGATGCGGTCTCTAAATAAGGAATTATCTGTCTTTATTTCACCAATACTTTAAGAAGAATGAATGAGCGAACGTGTACTATTACTCTGTTAGCTCATTGGTGCTGTTATGTGGCTACTTGCGGCTATAGGAGAGCTAACGGAGGGATTTCTACACAGGCACTCTACTGGGACTACTTCATCCATGCCCCCCTGGAGCACGGTTTATTTACTGTATATACCGGAGTTCCCTTTTAACCAGTTAAAACTAGCTTACCACAGATGACTGTACATGGTCAGTTTTCATCAATGTATGAAACAATATGTTGTCGCACTATATTTATTTAAGCCTTGCATCACTAACGACAGAGATAGTAAAAAAAAAATAAAATAAAAATTCCCAGTGCTGTCAGATTACCTGCATTATACATCCCAAAAACATATAATACTACTCTCCTGAAAGAAAAAACTGTAGATTTAGGAAATTCAATTCTATATGTGTGAATGGTTTGTATTAATTTTATTCTTTGGTGGGACCAACCAGCTTGAAGCATGAGAGTAGAGCCGGGCAACAAAACAAAGTCAAAGTTTGATCAAATTTCAGCCCATCTCGGTGAGAAGCATTAAACATTTTCAGTCTAACCTCTGATGGTGAAAATGGCCTTTTTTCCTCAAAACAAGCACATAAGACAACAGCCAATGTGTCTGCAGTCTCTAAAGAAAGTGTTGCAGCTGACAGGGAAGTGAATGAGACATTAAAGCTTTATGCTGCTTATGTGATGATGTGTAAAGTAAATATAACTGTAAATACATATAAATATAGCTAAAAAGTACACTGTTGCTTCACAGCAGGCCAAGTTTAATCATAAATAAAACTAAATGGCACCTTGTTTATACAGTGTAACTATGAACTTTGTACCTTCAAATTGTATTCACTGGCAGAAGAGTAATATCTCAGAGTTCCACCTCAGATAAAGATGAATGATAAGATGTAAACAGGAGGATAGTTTATAAGTTACCTCAGGCTGGCCAATTTCTGTCAGGGCTAACGCACGTCCAAACAACAACAACAGCTCATCCAGAGTGGAAAGTCCCAGTTCCTGAGAGAGTAAAACAAAAAAAGAATAATTTAGTCATTCTTTACAGTTCACTGTAAAGTGGTAACAAACTTTAAACTTTTGATACAGTTCTTAAACTACAACACATCGAGGAAACCTTGGTCACTCTATTCAGAGTTCAATCAATCAATAGTTTATTCATAAAATTTGGGGCATCGTTTCCCAGTATTCGATAGTTTACAACAGTGACTGATTAACCTTCCGCAGAAATTAAGTTGCATTTAAATGGTATTTATGATATTTCACACAACAGATGCACAAACATTAGGAAAGCTGTAGAAAAAAATGTGCATGTCGTGTTCTTGAGGTTTTTACTGTAATAATCAAATTCAAACAACTCATTACGCCAGTCTCTAAACTTGCTTGCAAAATATTGAGAATTGTGGCAAATGAGAGGCCATTACCTTGCGTGTCGTGGTTTCCAGTAGGGCCAGGGCCTGGCTGAATGCCTGCTCGGCATTGCGGCTGCGCAGGTCGTACAAGGCAGTGAAGGCATCCTGCACCACAAATCTAAACTCTTTACACACGTCAGTTTTACCTTCAGCCAAGTCCTGTGTCTGGGCAGAGCATATAAGGCAGCAGCTCAGTGATTTTAATCAACTTAAATGACTCACTTGCAGGTAGGTAAATGCCACGTGAACACGATCTTACCTCATCTTCAGCTTGACCATTTCTGTTCTTGGACTTCTTTTTCACTGAGGCGTTGGACTCTCCTTTCTCACTGGAAGCACAGAATCTGTAGTCAGTTCCTGTCTTAAATGCCACACATCTACTGGAGCTACGTCACGTGTTTAAAAAATGAAGATGTTAACAAGCAACTGAATACAGATGGAAGCCATGTGGATTTTGCACCCTTGTAGAGCAAATTGCATCACTGTCAACAGCTGCAACCCTCATTTCCATTAAAAAAAAAAAGAAAAGAACATTTCAATCCAGATTCCATTACTGGAAACAACAGTGAGCTGGGCAGACATTTTTAATAATTATTTACGGAAATATCCATGATAACAGCACTTCTGCTAACCTTTTTGATGGTTTTGGGTCTTTAGTGCTGACCTCAGGCTGTGTAGTCTTTTCATTTTTTCCTGGGAAGAGAATATCAGCCATGAAATTTGTTTTTCTTTCTTTGCAATTATGCCTGATGTCACACCTTCTTAGTGAAGAATATTCAATGTATATGGCCTGTGTGTACTATACTCCATATTTCTGAGGCTGCTGCAATAAGTGAATTTTGCATATGTGGGATAAATTATGTCTATGTTATATAAAATGTAGATAAAACAAAAGCATTTCTACGCTTCCGGGTAACCATTAATATTGAAAGATCAGTGTCCGAACTTGTTTCAGTTGACATTATTTTTTAAATCACTGAAAACATTCAGCTACGACTTTTTAGCAGTCTTGTTTACTCCGTATAATACTATAGAAGAATCTAAAATGTTCCTTACAATTTCTAAAAGCCAAAGTTGGCAATATCTTGTTCTGTCAGACCAATGATGTAAAACACAAGTAATACATTCACTTTGACATAAAAACTGAGGAGACCTTTACAACTGAAAGCCGATCGGAGCAGTGGATGTTTAATCTTTATGAAGATGAAGAAATTAAATGATTTGTGTAATGTAATGGTTCAGGCTCCACTTTACTGTGACCCTTCCTTACTTTAACGGTGCAAAGTTCAAGTGTACCACACACCAAAAACATATGGATGACAATTTGGATCAGCATAAAGTTAAGAAACATGAAGAGTGTTTTTATACATATTCTGAGAGGATACTTTTACTGAAAAAGCTCCATATCTATATATATATATGTAAAAACTAAACATTTATGGCAGCAGAAACTGTAGATATGATCTTTCAGTAACAGCTTAGTGTGACAGATATTTATGGAGTAACGGTTTTACAGGAGGATGGCATACCGAAGAGACATGATACACGCATTTACTAATGCCTACATGCAGCTCAGACAACTTACAAGTGGAGGCATCATTTTTATTCATTTATATATTTATCATATCTTTTTTAAACTCTGCTTATCTATCTATCTATCTATCTATCCATCCATCCATCCATCAATTTCATACCAAACTGAAGCTGGAAATTTTTCACAGGCAGTTTCACAGGCAGGCATCATACACTTCAATGAAAACAATGAGGTTTCAAGCTAACAAAACTTCACAGGACAACTAAAAAGACTAATGTGTATGTAATGAAGTGCACATCCTGAGCAAACTAACATAAAAATAACCAACAGATGCTAAGCTGATGTAAGGAGTAAAAACAGTTGACAAAGAGCAGCTCAATGTGCTGGAGAGAAGAACTATTAAGAGCTCAGCCTGTGCCAAAGATCACCCGTCAGTAGGTGTCAGCCCACACTCACCTGTCTTTTTGCCCATTTTAACCTCTGTGACCTGTTAACACAAACGTTAATTATTAACTAAAGACACATACATCTCAGGACCTTTTAAAAATGTCCCTAATTAATAACTTGAAGAAAACTTTATGTTGCATCAGTGCTGATTTCAAATTTATATTTGAAAAACCTGAATTTACAAAGAAAAAAAGAAATAAATAAGTACAAAAAACACCAATCTGAAAATCCTCAAAAGTGAACAAAAAACTAACAAAGTTCAGTTTGAAACAGTTTCATAATACATTGCTTAAGTGGCCAATTAGTCATCAATATGCCTGCTGAGTCATTTCTTTGTCATTTAATGAAATGTATGCGTCGCTCATTTCTCATGCATTAATCAACCTTCTATTAACAGATGATCATGGGAGCTTGAATAAGGGCATCTGGACTCAAGATACAAGAAGTCCAGTTGCCCTTATTCAAGCTCTTATGATTACAACTGAATAAAACCATCATGTAAACATTATGAGTGAGTTACTCACCTTTGCAGCTGTGCTTGTTGCTGAATCCACTTTACCACCATTTTTTACAGATTGCGGTCGTTTTGTCACTAGACCTACTTTGAAGCTACAGCCAGAGAAAAAGAAAATTAAAAAAATGATTTAAAAAAAAAAAGGACTTTACCAGTACGTATGTTCATCATCTTAGCTCAGTCTGTAGGAGCATACACACAAACCTTTGAGGATTCCTTGGTCGTTCCACTGAAAGCAAAGTACAGAGATATGAGTTTCAGTTTCCTTGTGCTGGAAATTAATCTTTTCCTCCTTTATGACATGCAATAATCACATCATCATGTGGTTATAAAAGTAAAACACCTACTAACATTCAGTTTAAAAGCCAGTTTACTTATATTTGTCTACATTTTTTTGTATCATCTCTGATGTTGAATCTGTAATGTAGGATAAGATTTGGCAATCTTGAAGTGTTACTAATTCATTGAAATTAACTGTTGTACATGAAGTAAAAGTACCATTGTGGTGCGTAATCTCAATAATGAATTTTTGGTGTTGCTGATCCAGCACTTTGAGTCCATCCTGGTCATCTTTACACAGTGACTTGGCTGAACTGTTGGCTTGAAAAGCTAAGCTGACTTCTCCCAGACAGAACAGGGCCTCACAGAAACGGTAGTGACCCTGCAAACAGACCAAGCAGCATTAGTTTTATCATTGCTTCAGTGGCAGACGTCACAGTAAGCCTCTATCGTAAGACAAGGCAACACGGTTCAAATCCTCACAAAAACTATACTGCTCCAACCATTTTAAAAAGGAATCCATTAACCAAATGAATGGACTAAAGTTTCAGCACACAACAACAGCACTCAGAGATAACCAACTTAGAACTAGCCACTCCAATCTGAGGATGAAGATCAACCTTACAGGCGTCAAGATGAGTTCAGCTTTCACAACTTAGAGAACAAATCACATTAAAAGAGGTGGAATGTTTATTCATCTCCGACACAAGAAACCACATTAAAACAGAAATTAGAAAAGTACCTTTGCCCAGGTTGGTTTGATGAGAATGGCCCGCTTTCCATCACCAACTGCTTTTCTGTGGAAAAAATAATAATGAATATCATGATGATATTCATCAGAAAATATCATGATGATGTTCATCATGCAACATCAGCTATTTCTCTTCTAATATTTTATATGACATGTAAGATCACAAGGAAGGATTTAAAAGACTTTCTTTCACCAAAACAAATACTATAAAACACCGATGAGAAAACATATTTTAAAAGCAAACATGTCAGGATGCTTTCCCCTTCGCTTCCACAGTAATCTCATAAAAGTCTCGCTCTACAGAAAAAAAAATCATTCGTTGAATAAAATTGAAAACAAATACTCTGATTATTTTAAGGTTCCTTCTGTTAACTTTATAGAACTGGAACTGTTACAATACTTCTGCCTCCAATGAAACTGAACTGTAGTATTTATACACAGCATCCTAACAATGTTTAGCGTAATCATGATTGTCAGGGTAAGTTTACTTATATGACCAAAAGGTACCCCGAGTATGTCGAATCTGCTTCCAGCTTCTAGAGTGAAATTTCAAGCTTCAACTGCATCACAACAGTGGTAAATACTTACAGAAACTTCTTACAACGGAGATAGCACAAGGCTCTGTTTCCATAAATTATGTGGTTGTCAGGGCTGGAAAGAAAAAAAAAAATCATGTCAGTTACACAAATGGATAGATTCACCAGGTTACTGCTTTTGGGGTAAAAATGTATCTAATCTAGTAGAAAAAAACATTTAATATGGCCTGTTTTTCTCCTGAGTCAGACAAGTGTATGTTTGTATGACAATGTACAGTCATCGTTGTCCTTCACAGGGAAAATAAAATGACCAATGAGCTTCATCACGCTGTATACAGCATACTGGTAATTCAGCAAAGGTAACATATTTGCAACAGTGCAAATTTAGGAGGACACGTCAGAGAAAAAGACCCAAAGTTAGAATCTTACTTACTAATGTTTGATGGCATTGGAATAAAACGTGACAGCTTCTTCATACTGCTGTTTCTGAAAGCTCTCATTTCCCTTCCTCCTCATTTCATCACTTTTCTGGAAGAAGAAATATTGAAAAGGAAACGGTTTGCATCAGTTCGAGACATACATTCAGGGGTAAGAGCTCAGAGCTGCTGTTTTCATTCAAATTTAATCTCAGCCAAACAATTGACCGAATTTCAGTCTCTGGTGATCAACTCCGAGTGAGAGCTTCTGAATGTTGTTAAACTGTTTTGTCCCCATACAGAAGATGGGGACAAATGAAGCCACTGCTGACTGTGCACCTTTCTTTTTGTAACCCGGTGATTAGAGCACAGGGTTGGCTTTTAAAATATAATCAACTTTGTAAACTGAGAGCTGGAATTTTGGGGCTGGAATATTGACGGGAAATGGCAGGGTGTTTCATTGTGTTTTGTTTTGGTGATGCCAAACACCTGTGGGCAAAACCAGTTTGTTGTGTTAACCAACAGCATTTTGAAGATGAGAATCAGTGGAGTAGTGCAACCAGTGTCCTGTTTGAAAGAGATTCTTTTTCGCCTTTTTATATGTGAAATGTGTCGACTCATCGTCTTTGTTAGAAATGGTCTTGTCTTTGTTGTCTTTGTGGGTGTGTAGTGGCTCAAGGGCCCAGAATGCCCTTTTATTTGGAAACATTTGTCCACACTTAACGACATAAAAGCAGCTGAACAGAGCTGTTCCAAATCCAAAATAACAAGTCAGTATGGCGCTCACAGTGGATTGCTGATAAAGTAATTACAGGATAAATTGGTGGTCTAATCATTAGTATTTATTAGATTGAGGCAACTGAGAACATCAATAATTTGTCAGGAAACACACAGTATCAAATCTATTATGGCAGCTAAGGCCAACAGCTAATTGTCTAATAAAAATAAAATTAATATTTACATGTAGATACATTAAAGAGTTCGCCTGAAAATCGTGTTGCTGAGTTTTACCTGTATAAGATAGTCATCTGGTCGGGCGTACAGGGCCTTCTCTGTCCTCTCCTGGTTGCCACCCATTTCCTGAATAAACTTGGCAACTGAACAGAAACAAAATAACCAAATGTAGCTTCATTCTCCACTGATTTCTAAAGACATTCCTGCATTTATCAATCCAAAACACTGAACATTTCTGTGGTGTGAGACAGCTCAAATCTGACAGCTTATTAAAGAAAATGGTCTGCTCGTACATTTAAATTTCCTGTTTAAATCAATCCCCAGAACTGTGTGACGCTATCTTACACTCTGTGAAGATGAGATGGAGGGCTGTGAAGCAGGTGTGCAGGTCGCCGAATTCCCGGAGGCGATTACATATATTGTGATCTCCTGTTCCCTCCAACCAGCGCACTGCATTTTCAAAAACCTCTGAAGAACGCTGTTGGAACAAATTCTTACTCAGTATTTTTGTATTGACCTTTGCAGCGTGGTAATGGCAATTTAGCCATTCAGCTATAAGACTTCTTTTTTTTCCCCCTTATTAATGAACTGCTTTTGAAATGAGGAAAAACCACTTGACAATTGACCCTTCGCTAAGTCCCTCCTACAAACGGCTTCTGTCCAATCCTACAATAGCAACCGTAACTATGCACAAGAGGCCAGTTTAGCTTTCATCAAACTGTTCTTGGTGAGTAGATAAACGTATTTCATGCCAGGAATAAGGTCTAGGTTTAAAAATACCGGAGTTCCTCTTTAAACAACAACATTCAATACAGTTGAAGAACTTAGAGGTATGTTTTTTGTATGAAAGGATTCTCAGATAATTGTTCTGAATATATTTGGTCTCCCACCTGACAAACTGCTGCATGTTCAGTGCTTATGATTGCTTTTCTCAAACTTACCAGATTAAACATGTTGCTTATGGTGATTACATGCCTTGGTTGGTCCCTTTTCATCTGGAACAGGGAACAAACAAGCAGCTTTCAAATAAAAACAGGTCTTCATTTTGTTTACAGTGGATTTCTTGCATTGTTTGACTGAGACCACCAGAATGTGACCCGGAAATCTGAAATAAAGCGCTTGGCTCAAGTGGTTCACTTATAACATCTTAAGTTCAAAGTTAAGGCGCATTCCCACGGTAGGAACCTTTTGCAGTTCCTATAACCTTTTTAGGAACCAGGCCGTTTTTTCGGAGTTATTCTGGAGTTATTCTGCTCAAACTCTGGACTTCGGTAAAACAGACAATACAAAATCAATACTGAGACACAGCATCTAACAGCTGTACCCACGTACTGGTGGAGCTCTACAAGAATTAGCGAGGTCAGGAATGATCAAACTACAGTTTTAAAGCAACTTGAGAGTGGAGTAAAGTACATTATGAACGACTTACAGCTCCAGTCTCCATGTCAAAGAGGATTGTTTCCACTAAATCGATCTTGCTCAGGTGCTTCATTTTTAGCTCTTCACTGTTCCTACAAGGACACAATTAAAAACTCTTTAGCAGCCTAAACAGTGAAAATTCCAAGTGGTATTAATGCTAATAATCATAATCATAATAATCCTACCTTGAGCTGATTAAACCTATTTCCATTGCCCAGGCAGCAGTGCTGGTCTCCTCTTGCTGCAGAAGAACGGGAAGCCAGAAGGCACAAACCTTCATCCGCTGTGCAGCTTTTTTTCTGATATCCATCGGGATATTACGCCACTTTTCAAAAATCTCATCTGAAAAACGAATCAAATATTCACTCTCTAATTAAAAAAAAAAAAAAAAAAACAACAGCAGACAAATAACCAAATGTCAGAAAATTGTCAAAACTGAGGCATTAGCACTTTGAATTATCTTGTGTACAAATAAAAAAAAAATTAAAAAACAAACATCTCACCTCAGTCTGAACTCATGCTAACAGATAGATATGCACTGGTGTTCGCTTGGCTGTTGCTTTGAATAGTTAAGCAATACCAAGGAACTCAAGCCAAACTTTCTTGTATCATTCATTTTCTAACTTAAAGGGGATAAAAACTGCTTAACGTTCGCATTGATCAACAAGTGCAGATGACAGAGCTTCTCTAAGTCGGATGGTGGACACAGACACAACGAATAGCAACGAGGCAGGAGAGAGGAGATCCAAGTCCATGTCAAAGAAGTGGCTATAGTCCGACCGACAGAATTCAGTTTTAACCATTAAATTATCATAAAGCGCTACTCGAACCTAGATGTTAGTCAAGTTGTCTTTTTTCACACATATCCTTGCTAGTCCTTATACTTCAAAGTTGCCATTTTGTTTATTCTGTAAATAATAGTCAAAATTCTCAATTTCCTGCATATCTAAAAGCAGATCGTCCTTACCTGATGGACGGAAGGTGATAAGTGTATCATTTGTCTGTGTGGCCAAAGTAAAAAGAAAAGAGTTTATCAGCCACAGAATGAAACACGATGAAAGAAGACACTGGATTAATTGGTTTATAACTCACCACATATCTCCGTCGCTTGCCGTTCTCGAAGTCACTAGCACAGTCAGAATCAGAGTCAGAATCCAACATTTTGCTCGACTCTGTGAAATTGAGCATAAATCATCAGTTCAAATAGTCCATTTCACAAAACATGTTGTTGAACATTATATAGGACTGCCTTTTCCTCCACCAAATATCATACCCGTTATTTAGCCAATAAAGCTACAATTCTGCAGTTTGTTACATTAAAGAACAAGATAAGTGACAATAGAGGCAGATATTGGTTCTCTGTGAGGCAAACCGGGTTGTGTACGAGCTTGTGACAAGTGTCTGTAAGACAAGTGATCACACCGTTTAGACATATCAGAGAATCTGTTTAAGAAAAAACAAGCTAATCAACTCCCAGTCACTGCTTGAGAGATGTCCTTATGTAAACTCAAATGATTTGTTACAGCCATTAATTATTCACCCTTCCTAAGAATTGAAACCAAAGCCAAATCCAGTTCCAGGCTTTAGAACATAAACTCTAAAGTTCAGTTCGGTAGTTAAACAATAGATTGATTGACAAAATGATTAATGACCAAATATTTTAGTAATTTCTTTCAATCAGAAGTGGCGGAATGTGCCGTTGAATATTAGGATAACATTTTGTACATAAAATGATGAACAGGAAAATCAGATGAAGAACAGAACTGATAGTTCAACACAACACTATGTCTTCTGTAATGAACAAAGATTTACATCTCTACATAGATATCATAGCATTACAGTGGATGTTAGGACCAGTGTAAACAACATGTAGGACCAGTGCGGTGCAGGAAACCTGGTCCCAGTTCTGCCCACATCCAGGCCGTGCCTCAGCCCGGGGTCCAGAATGAACACCCAAAAAGGGCCAAATATAGGTGCAATTTGGATTCAGTGGATGAATAAATTCAAGTTATCGGGCTTTTGGCTGGTGAAAAAAGTCAAACTGTACAACTGTTTTCTAACTTCCAAAATCCTTGTTCCAGTATAAAAGCACAGGAGTGGAACCGAGTTATTGACTGCAGTGTGCCAGACATCATGACTCTGTGGACCGTGTGAGAAGACGTTCAGGACATTCTGTCGCTTCTAATGTTCTCTGTTTAATTCACTGCACAGACGTCTTTAGGTTACCAGAATGGAGGTGTTGTCAGATGACACCGTTTAAATAAACAAAACAAAAACAAAAAAAAATCTGGATTTTATTAGAGCAAACCGACAGTCTGGAAAGGCTTTAAGTGACCATGAGCTGATTTTCAGTCTCAGTTTCTCAACCAGTTTAGTCATTCAACAGGAGAAACAGAACAATGTGTGTAAATGAATGAGAGCAGCTTTTTTGGAAATTCTGTATTCTGTATTAATATACACTTACACATCATCGTTTTAACAAAAAGATGGAACATTAAACATTGGAGCGCCTACGTCCATTTGAGTGATTATCACACATATGTGAAGCTGTTTTAGTATGTAACATAATACTGTCTGCTCACGTTCTCCTCCCTTCAGGTTAATGATGCCACGGAGTCCCTTTGCTCTACTCTGAGCTCATCTCTGGATAGTCTGTGTCCTCTATCCACCAAACCCTCCCGATCCTCCCAGTCTCACCCCTGGCTTAATGATACTCTCCGAGCGTTGCGCACCAATCTCAGAGCTGCCGAAAGGAAATGGCGAAAGTCAAAGATCCGGCAGATCTAGCTAAATTCCAGGTGCTACTGACATCATTCGCATCCAGTGTCACTGATGCAAAAAAGTCTTTCTACATCAACAAGATTCATAGTACTACTGACACCCGGAAACTTTTTTCCACCTTCAAAACTCTACTTAATCCTCCGCAAGGGCGTAACCATGGTTTAGACATTGGGGGGGGTCCAAGAAAAACAAAATTGTTAAGTGCATTATCTACAATTCTTTATTTATATATGAAAAATTGGACATTTAGAACATAGTTTAGAGGACTACATTGACCATATAAATTCACATCTAAAGGAATAGTGTAATTTCTCCGAGACAGTGACTGCCCCCCCACTTTGTTTTGGTTAGTTGCTTACTGTTTACTGACCTTAAACACACCTACCAATTACAATTATGCTCTTCCAGTAGTACTGTAGCAAATAGGACAGCTTCCAATGGAAAACGACCAAATACCCAAAGCATGTTTATGTAAATATTTTAATGAAGGACAACTAATGATGTAACAAATTACAGACTTTTCCTTTAACAAAAATTGTGCTGAGGACTTTTAAGTCCAGGTTCATTTCTATTGTGTCAATGTCTCAAAATGTGCATTAACAATGAAAAGTCTAATAGTCTAATGTTATTTTTGTTTGAAGTTTTTTTTATTTTGAAAAGGGGCGGAAGTTTATTTTGTTGATTCTGTGTTGGATTTCCTGTTCTGGTACAATCTGCTCTGTTGAGCTTGGCGCGGTTGAGCAGCGGCTCCGTCAAAAGTAGAAGTCCAACGTAAAGATAACGAGAGCTGCTGCTGAGACGGCGGCGCGCCCGGTGGGTCACTCTCATTGACTGGAGTGTTAGCATCAACAACGGCGACCGCGGCGCAGCCGTTACGTCCCCGGTAACACACGGCAATAAATTGAAAATAAATAAGACATAACAAGAGACCGATCCCTTGACAGGGTTCATAAAAGGAGAACATGCATTTTACATATTTTCTTCTGTATATTGGGGGGGACAGGTTGGTATTTTCTCAATATTGGGGGGGACGCGACTCCCCCAAAGAATGCGTGGTTACGCCATAGATCCTCCGCCACCTGCTACCAATCAAACAGCAGACACCTTCGCCTCATTTTTTACTGACAAAGTGGCAGCTATAAGCAAACAGTTTACCAAACCTGTTACCACAAAATCTGCATGCAGAAATGCAGAAGTCCTACTGCATCATTTTCCTCATTTACCCCTCTGACTCAGAGCAGTGTGTCTAAACTTCTCACATGTAGCCGTCCTACTACATGCCCGCTGGACCCCGTTCCTACTAATCTTCTCCAATCTATTGCTCCTACTGTAACTGCAGCAGTCACGCATGTGACTAATGCTTCACTGACATCGGGCACATTTCCTACCACTTTCAAACAAGCTCAGGTTACACCGCTGCTCAAGAAACCTTCCCTCCCTCCAACTCATGTGGAGAATTATTGGCCGGTCTCTCTCCTCCCGTTTCTGTCTAAAATCATTGAAAGGGCGGTCTTTAAGCAGGTCAACGATTACCTCTCTCATAACAACCTCCTTGACCCAAACCAATCTGGGTTTAAAAGCGGACATTCCACCGAGACGGCTCTGTTAGCTGTGACAGAAGCCTTAAAAGAAGCCAGAGCGACAGCTAAGTCCTCTGTACTTATCCTGCTCGACTTATCGGCTGCATTTGACACTGTCAACCACAGTATTCTTTTGTCCATGCTCTCAAGCATGGGCATCACAGGGAGAGCACACTCCTGGTTTGAATCGTACCTCACTGGTCGGTCCTTCAAAGTATCCTGGCTTGGTCACACTTCTGCAGCGCACCACCTTGCCACAGGGGTCCCCCAAGGCTCAGTACTGGGACCTCTTCTCTTTGCCATATACACCAACTCACTGGGACAGATCATCCGATCACATGGCTTCTCATACCAATGTTATGCTGATGATACCCAGCTCTATCTGTCATTCCCACCTGATGACCACACGGTCTCAGCACGAATCTCAGACTGTCTCTCTGACATATCAGCATGGATGAAAGCCCATCATCTCCAACTTAACCTCCCAAAAACTGAACTGCTTGTCTTTCCAGCCAAACCAACCATACAACACAGCATCTGCATCCAAACCAAATCCCTATCTCTTGCTCCATCAAAGGTTGCTAGAAACTTGGGTGTCATGATTGATGACCAACTAACCTTCAAAGATCACGTTACCTCGGTTGCTCGTTCATGCCGCTTTGCATTACTAAACATAAGAAAGATCAGACCATACCTGACCCAACATGCCACCCAGCTCCTGGTGCAGGCCATGGTCATCTCCCACCTTGACTACTGCAATGCTCTCCTAACTGGTCTCCCAGCCTGTGCTGTGAAACCTCTGCAGATGATCCAGAATGCGGCAGCGCGTCTGGTCTTCAATCAGCCTAAAAGAGCACACGTCACCCCTCTGTTCATTGAACTCCACTGGCTACCCTTAGCCGCCCGCATCAAATTCAAGTCACTGATGTTATCCTACAAAGTGCTTAATGGAACGGCTCCCATCTACTTGAATGCTCTCGCAAAGGCTTATGTCACAACTGGGTCCCTCTGTTCGTCCCAGGATTGTCGTCTAGCAGCTCCTACACCACGCCTAAGACAATCCAAACTCTTTTCATGTGTCGTCCCACGATGGTGGAATGACCTACCGAGCGCTACCAGAACAGGGGCGTCCTTGTCTATTTTCAAGAAGCTCTTGAAAACCCAGCTCTTCAGAGAGCATGTCCTATCCTAGAACTTACCTTGCACTTACCTACCCCCTCTATCTCTGCACTTCTTTCTATGCCTGCACCCTATCTCTACTCTGTCACCTCTGACATAGTCAGACTAGTGGGTTCCTTCTATGTAGTTTATTGTTAGCTTTATATAGCTTGTTAAATCTTCATTTGTAAGTCGCTTTGGATAAAAGCGTCTGCTAAATACATAAACATAAACGTTCGTTTACTGAAACCCGTGTATGACACTACATGTAACAGAATTTGAAATTGCATCTTCTTGAAGATGAAGGAAGTGTTTGCAACCACATGAAAATATTCTATGTGGGTTCATCAGGTCATGTGATGTTAGCGCATGATAAGGGCTTCTCTGTTGCTTATGGCAGCTGCAGAGATATTTATCCTCTCATTATGTTCTCTTTCTTTCTCTTACTTGCAAGCTCAACTGTAAGATCAGCCCCATTTTGGTACATGATTAAAAGTAGGGCTTTGCACATTTCACTATCAAATGCAACGTGTTCCTGCATGATAGATTGTTTTATCTGAACGGTGCTGGGAAATGTGTCACATTTGGCAACTGTTATTTGGATTATAATCAAGTTTTCAAAATGCCCATGCTGTTGATAAGACTTCTTGGGCATGTCTCCAAATGGCAGCAAAAAGAAGCCAGCAAAGTGTAAATTTTTTTTAATTAATTAAAAAGATAAATAAATCTAAAAAAATTTTTAAAAAAGGGCTGAAATTCAAAGATTTATTCTTTCATTTTCGATCATTCTCAATTAAACATTACAGCCAATTCTCAATGCATTCTTTCTTCAACTAAATCCTACTACAACTCCAAATGTTCAAAATCTGTTTTTCCACGAAAGATTTCCGGTATAAAATATTATCTCTTCTGTTTAAAGTAGGGATGGGAATCGAGAACTGGCTCCCAGTAGTCGTTAATCCGTCTGCCTAACGTTCCCGTTTATAGGTTCTGCTAACGTCTGACGCATTTGCGTGATGACGTCATGTGCACGCTTCCTATTTTGGCTCAGAATGTTTCCAACATGGTGTCGAAGCAGAAGCACACCAAAGTTTGGTTATATTTCACCAAAAAGGACAATACCAGAGCCAGTTGCAACACGTGCAGAGCTTTAATCACATCAAAGGGGGGAAATACCTCCAACATTCTATAACATTTGACCGCACAACATGCAATTACTTTGCACGAATGTAAAGTCTTTGACACGCTGCTAAGCAAAGGCAGCGACTCTCGAGGGTAGGGCTGTAGGGATACACTAACCTCACAATACGATACACGACATTCAGCGAGACGATTTTATACGATCTGATTCAAAGGTGGTCCATCCTTTGAACCGGAAGGACAACACCGCCAGACAAACGAAAACAAACAAACATGTCACAACTGTCTTCAGCGTACGCAGACTCATGTTTATGTTGTGAATATTACATCATCAACTTGCTTGTTTTACTTGCTAAACACCATATACACAAATCCAAATTCGCAAATCACAAACCATCTTTTTTAATTTTTGAAAAGGAGCTCAAACAATACATTACAACAATCCTACATTCTATAAACAGAAAAGCCATCAAAACCACTGAGCTATGCACTTTATATAACATTTTTATGAACAAATTTTTCACCGTTTTGTATAATAAGAATGCACAATTACAGCAAATGTTACAAAAACATCACATACTGCATAAAGTAGAGCAGGTAAGTAAGAACTGCGTAGTTACATTTGTTTGTGAATGATGTGCTGTGACTCCCTGCAGAAACAGGAAATACCTACAATTTAGGATGAATTTACTCCACCCTCTGGCTGCAGTTGTGAATAACTAGTTGATATAAGATTACTGTCAACATATTTTTGAAGCCTTTTTATGAAAGACAAAAGCCTAAGTCCCTCGCTTATAACAAAAGAACTACCTTAAACTTTTAAAAGGAATTAAATCACCAAAGCATTTTGGGTTGAACATAGTCTTGTTTCTACCTGACACTTGATATCACTTTTTTGATAGAAGTGTGTGTGCATATGTGTGTGTGCATGGCACAGCTTGATGAGTGAAACCATGCTATAGCACTCAAACCCCATGTTAAAAGTATTCTGGCTAAACGCCACACAAAACACTTCTTGTTAATCTTGAGTCAGTGTAATATGTCAGCACTGTAACAATCCCTGGCTTTGTGTTCTTCAAGCACACGGTGCTCCTCCCTGAACAGGACTAGCTCCGACACGCCCAAATTCCCTTCCTGTTGCAAAACTGAACTATAATCATTACAGGAAAACGGAAAACTTGTACGAGTAAAACACAAAGTTTACATTTACATAAATGTCATCTCACTGGTTACTAATGAGTGTCACAGAATTGCCATGTTGTTTTTCAACCAACCATAAAAGGATGAGGTTGGGTAGAAACTTGTCCGACTTCATGCCTTCATTACTCATGCGTTTGCGGAGTGCAGAGACAACGACATATTAGCTAATCTGCCCCAAAAAATATTTTAACGTTGTATAATGTGACGCTATTACGGTTATTACTAAAGGTAATGTGCAAATTGGCGATGGGTTTTCCCAAAATTTCGCAACAATATCCAGTTTATCATAAACAATAAACCCTGCTGGGACTTATTTCACAGTGTGTTGACTTGTCTTAACAATGTTAGCATGTAGCACTCGTGAAGCTACGTAGTCGCTGACAATACCGAGTTGTTGACACGTGAACTACATTAGCTTATCTTGCCTCAAATGTAGCGGCTTAAGCTTCATCATTCAACCTTTTTTCCTAATGTGGTAGAATTTCATAGCTGTAACGCATCATTTCGACACTTTATTGTACTTTGTTTAACCGTAAAAAAGGTAAATAAGTTTTATAGATTCACTAGCTATCACTAATGTTTCAAATAGTCAAATACTGAAATCCCAAAAAAAAGTCTTACCTTAGGATAATTATTTTAAGGCCACTTAACTGTGAGCTTGTTTTGCTCTGTTCATACTAGTGTCCGGAAGTTAGACGCCGTTTACACACGCAGCGCGGCAGAAACATGGGTGAAGGGGCAGGCTTTCTTCTTCTGAGCCTCTGTTATGGCAGATTTTACCATACAAAACGTAAAGGGAGTCCCCTACAGTCTGATGCTGGCTGCTTAAAAACTGTATTTATATCTAGATGTTTATATTTCTGCAGCTTTACTTCGTTCGATGCTCCTGAAAACACACAATGCATAGATTAAATCTATGTATCTCCAAAAGAATGAAAGTATAAGCGAGTGCACTTCTTTTAATTTCTAATGGAGCCCAGAAAATCATGAGTAATTGCTTTACCTTCCTTTTGGATAAATTAATAGAAGCGCATCATCACATTGCCTGACTCTGTTCCAAATAGTTTTTTGAAGTTTAATTCCCTCTCTAGCCCTCTGCTTTTCAGTCACTGACCCTTTATTGCCACAAATCTCTCACTTGGTTTCATCTTCTTCTAAGTAGAGGCTAAGATTTGCTACTTGTCTACTAACACCACTGTTAACCGCATTATTTTAAGAGGACAATTAAGTTAAAAGAAGACGTTAGCTCCTGTGAAGTTGGTTACACTTTATTTTTTGAAAGGAACTGATTCTGTTGCAGAAACTACGACGGACACAATTTTCCGAGGTGTGAGTTTGGCACACAAGTCCTCAGGATGGAACAACTGATAGAGCATCCAAAGAAGAAATTCAGCCTATGCCGCTGTAACGGGTGGCAACACCCATTCCGAAATCCCACCATTCCGACATCCCGCTATTCCGACATCCCACCATTCCGACATCCCACCATTCCGACATCCCGCTATTCCGACATTCAAACGTCCCACCATTCCGACAAGGCTTTCCGTATAGGGAAATGTGCGTTACTCAACAGGTGAGTCCCTTCTTTCTGTTCATGCAATTTAAATGTTTAACACATGTTTACAGATAAGCGTTATTAAAAACACAAAGTCTCGGCAACTGGAGGAGGAGAAGCAGACCGCGGTGGTTTTTAATCACACACTCCAATGCCACTTGTTTCAACTTCCGAAAATTTAATCCAGGAAAAAAAGGCTTACAAATATGGACCGAAACGGCTCCATAATACGCACAAGAATCCAAAAGAAACGAAAGTTAACTAAAAGAAAGCAAATAAACAGCATGAAGTGGTCAAAATTGGTGTTACGCATCCCATGTGAGTCTGGCACATGCGTCTTCGGGCTCTCCCACGTTGGTTTGTGGATGAAAGCTATATGTTCAGCTGTAATGCCATGTAAAAACAATCTCTACATGACATTTACTCGCAGGTATGACCAGTTAGGACAGTTAGGACCTTAAGATATCAACAGGCTGTATAAAGCCTTGCGCAACGGCTGTGTGTTTGTGCCAAATGCGCAAAGCCCATCCGCGCTTCCCAAAATTGGAGCGAGTACTCATATATCACGTGAATAACATGAATAAACGTTTTTACTGCATTTTGTTGTGTTTTATACGTTCTATGCTGTCATTTCTCTCCTCTCCTATTGGCAAGGCAAGGCAGAGTGCTCGCAACTGTGTCCTGTGCAGTAGCCGTGATCTGTAATTGCAATTATTACTTTTGCATATGATGACAGCGGGCAAAAGACGCATGGGCTCTGTGGAGAGCTCCGCTCCAGCTGGCTGCTGTGACAGGTCACTGACACTGTGTTTCTGCTTAATCAGTTTCAGTCTCGCCAGAGTTACATTAATATCTGTATTTTTATATTTGACATTTCAGGGGATTTTGATAATAGATTATTAAAGTTTGTTTGCGAGGCTGATATGCCGGCGCGCGTATTTGCGCCGGCATATCATTAGTGTAAAATGTTTTGGGTAAAACATAGGCTATTAAAAGGAACTGTCGGAATGGCGGTATGTTAAAAAAAAACATACCGCCATTCCGACCATAGGAGGAAAAAAGTGTCGGAATGGCGGGACTTTTGATAAAAAATGTATTATTCCGACAATTGGAGACCAATGTCGGAATGGCGAGATGTCGGAATGGCAGCATGTAACCCGCTGTAACAATAAACTCCCCCTCAAAAACCATTACAATGCGATGCTTAAAACAGTAAGTTTTTTTTCAGCATTGAGATATGAAAAAGGTTAATCATTTTGTTTAGGTCTCCGAAAGATAGCATAATCATATTTGTGGTCATTTAACAGAGAAACAACTCCCACTGTAATACTGTCTAACAGAAGATCATTAAAAGAGTGACGAGTTGGTAGTTTTTCAAAGATAACAGCACAACATTCAGTTATATTTCTTGAACAAGTAAGCAACCCCTGGCCAAAAATATGGAATTGCTACTTCTGAACCATGTTAATTCAGCTGGTTTTTTTCTAAAACATATGTTACACAAAATAATTCTGGTTGAGTGAAAAACAATAATAATTATGACAAAAATATTGTAATTAAAGTATTTAATGAAAAAAAAACACAATACTACTTTGTTGCATCTGCAAAGCTCGAGTTCTTTGAGCACTTAGAGACGATATTCTTTATCAATCAGATTCAAACTCTTTTGTCACGGACCATTTTTTTGAGTTTCTACCATAAATGTTGAGTCAGAATGAGAGCCGGACTGTTATCATATTGTCTTTCTAAGTTTCATTGGATCTGCACCAAACTAAAGTTCCAGCATCATCTCCTCAGTCGATGCAGATTGGTGATTCATCTCACCTTCATCCAACCCTCCACAGTGCATGGCTGCTTCTCTTCAGCCCACTATGACCTTATTTTTTTCTCTTTAGGTGTTAGTGGTGGTTTACGTTTGGCTTTTCTGGATGGAAATCCCATTTCTTTCAGCTGGTTTGTTGTTCATTTCTCTTGTGGTGCATTTTCTATTTTCAGACATATTGCTTTGGGTTTTCTGTCCTGATGCTGTCACATCTTCCTTGGTCAACCTGCTTGTTTCCTTTTTACAACCTTTCCATTTTGTTTGTACTTGCTCCAAATTTTAGACACAGCCGAGAACAACCGATTTTGCCATATTCAAAGCTTAATTATTTTCTTGAAGGAGTTTTACCGTCTTTTACGTCATTTCCTCTGACAGCTCTCTTGTTGGGGGCATGTTTCCTAACAATCAGTGAGGTTCATCAGCTCATTAAGGGTTTGCAAGCACTCTGTTTTAACTGCAGACTCATTTGCATATTAAACTTGTGCCATTAATTGTTTTGGAAATGCAAATTACCAACTGATTTCATGTCTTTTTTTCTTTACTTGTTTTTTTCCCCCTTTCTTCCATATTTGCTGTTCGGGGTTGTACAATCAGTGAAACACATTAAAAAATTCCACTCTAATTTGCCCTCAGCTCAAAATCATCCCTCTGCTTGAGGAGGATGTGGAAGATTGTGCCAGGGTGAAGGAAGAAGTTCCTGTTGAGCTCCAGATCCTGAGCATTCATGATACGATTCACCAAAGCCTGTTGGATGGCTGGAGACTGACAGGGGTGATGCTGCACGTTGTGACTCACGTTTCTCTGAGGCTCAATGACTAACAGACCAAGCTTGCTGTCGTCCTCCTCCCTGCTATTTCCAGTAGAACCGTTGAGTGGCTTTCTGTTTCCGGCAGCTTTGATGGTATCATTGTTTCCTCTCACCTGATGGAGTTCAAAGTCTTCTCTGGATCCATCTGTTTTACAGCCTCTGTTATCTCCTGCAGTTGAACTGGGTGTGTTAGAATCATTTACTTTATGAGCTTGACTTACCAGGGTAACATTAAAAGGGAGACTATTAGAGCAGCTCATATTGATTATGCTGGATATGTTAGTTTGCCTTGGGCCTCTGGCTGTTCCATATGAGGGTTTTCTTGGCCTCAGAGCTTCAGTCTCCTGGACGTTTCTGCGCAGATAGGTTCTGTAACCCTGAACCAGGTGATCTAAGCTTGTCTTGTAGGACAAACGCAGTGACTCAGCTGATCCTTTTGGCACAGAGTGCAAACGAACCTGCAGGAGGAAGAAAAAAATGGTGCTTTGAGACCCACTCACTACCCCCATGATGAATAAGTACATAATGATTTACATTAAGTGCCAGCAAAACAAGCAACAGTTTGTTCTTTAATTACAGAGGGGAAGTTTGGTCAGTGAACATGTCAAGAGACCAACGTTTCCTACCATCACAGGCTGGCAAAAACTTTTCCATTAATGACCAACACATTTCTCTTCCTAACCTTAAACCTGAGCCAGCTGATTATTTTGACCTGTTTGGGTTAAAGCAGTGTTGATATGTCATTCCTTTTTATGTTGATATGGAAAAATAGTTGCATGTATAGAGCATTGGACACATGCTCTCTAATTTTTCCATCTTTCCTTTGTGGTTTAGCAGAGATGCAAATTCCTTGTGGCCAAATTCATTTTCCCCAACACCGCTCCCCTAAAGAAAAGTCAGTTGTAAAACTACATCACATCACAAGTGTAAATGCAACAGATCAGACAGGAAACTATGGGTGGCCTTGGGAAATAGGAAAACACTTGTGTACACTTAAGAAACGTCTCTCTTTAAGTTCCATGCCGGCATGTGCAATTGTTGAGTTCATATCCACTTTTCCTTTATGATTTATGAATAATCAATTGTTTATTTACTCATTCATTAGTTTTGAAGAAATATTTTGAATGATTTGGAATTGTGTGTTTGACCACCTTATAGATAATCAGTTTGTAAAAAAATTTCTCTCTTATAGCTCTGTTTTCATTCTCTTCACATTCCTGAAAACAGTGTTGGGAGATCGCTTAGAAATCAGATATTACTGCTGATCCTGCTCAAACAGAGATAATACAAGCGACTTAAAAAAGGAGAGCTGTGGGTCAAATAGCTGTTAATTCATGTTCTTAGTCACCTAACAATTGCAGAACTATTGATTGATGCCAATTTGTGTGTTTAAGTTGTCTAATTCAAACCACCGCTGAAGCACATTTTATATACAATTATAATTTACTTTTTTGCCAGAACTTGACCCCATATACAATATAGATGAACAAAGTTCCCAATGTTGAAGTCTTGTGACTTTTCTGATCGCCAACACTGATGTTTGAAAGGAAAGGTGGTCATTTCTGAATCACAAAATCTTACATTTGCATTTCAGTTCGGTTCTGAATCAGTATTGTACCTAACATATCCCATCGCCTTTTCTCATTCTAGTACTGATCTTTGCTGGAAATGTCAGCCAAACAGCAGATATTTACACTAAACTACTGACCTGGTGGATTCGTATGTGCAGATGAATTGCAGCTCCAGCCAACCACTGCTGCATGGACTCTGTACTCATTCTCCTCTTTGTGGTCATTCTCTTGTAATGGTCAAGAAGCTCAAGTTTCAGCCAGCCGTCATAGAGCTCTGTGGTCTCGGCCATCTTCTCTTGGTTGTTGGCGATGCCAGGGATGAGGTGGAGGTAGTTGTGGATAATCCAACCAATTCTTGAAGAAGTGCTAATGCCAAAAATCCTCTTATATTTGGATCTTTGAGTTGAAAGATGATCCTCAGTTGATCCTTGTGCTCGAACCTGATGGGGCAGAGCAAGGTTAGAGCATATGCATTTTATTACTTTTTGTTTCACCTTCGCACTTTATAAATTAAAAGAAAGGGATCATAGACGGAGCAGCCAGTATTTTGGATGGGATTCTTAAACTTATACACCAATATTAAAGACAGAATTGGAAAATCCATCGAAGCAATACACAAAACAAACTAGTTTTACTTACTTGTTGAGAAACCTGGTCAAAAAGCATGGAAAGGGCCAGAGCAATAACCCCTACTCCTCCATAGGTGACCTTGTTGCCCCCCAGCTCTCCAGTGAGGTTGAGGCTGAACGCTGTCCGCTGCTCCCTGCTCATGCTCCGCTGTAAGAAGGCATACTGGTGCTGCAGTGCTGCAGAGGAGTCCAGGGAGAGGAAGGTGGTGAGGACAGGATCCAAAGAGATATCTGGAACAATGTTAGCATCCTGAGCCACAGAGAACAGCTCCTGGACGGTGACAGGAGAAGGAAGACACAAACTGCGTCCCATCAGGATCATGGCTGCATCTGTCTGTCTATCCGGTATGTGCTGAGAGTTATCTGTGAGTTATTTGACCCAGTCACAAAAACGTTATCAACATGCTCAGTCCGCCACAGCTCACAGGAACATAAATACAAATGCATGCATTCAGTAGATACAGGAATTACTAACTTATTTTTCTGTAAAGGTGTAGCAAGAACACAGTTAGTCTACAGTTTGAGTCAACAGGTGCGTGTTTTCTGTGCTTGTGTTAGGTAATTACCTCTCCCCACAAGAGCATATGGTAGCACAGTGCAGATCTGGTGCGCATTCTGGCATGAAACTGTGTTTGCATTTCCTCAAACACAAGGTGGTCTTTGCACCTTTAAATAGGTCACATTCTGCATTTAGATGTTTGCCTGCCTAGCATTTTTGTGTGTAGAGGGTCTGCAACACTACAAAGCCCAAAAATCAAAGTTAACGCTAAAGGCCTCTTTTATAGTTAAAACTTATCTTCCTTTACATATCTACATCACTATGTAGCAAAATTTCAAAATACTTGTCCTGTTGGCAAGTTTGGCACAATTAAAAGCAAAAATCTTCTATTTTTGACCATCCAGTTGATCAGACTGGACATGTGGGGCGAGGAGACTGGAGCTAAATCAGAACGATACAGACAGAAGGTGACAACAGATGCTGCAGATGTAGAGGACAGAACAAAGGATGTGTGCTTTTTAAATAAATGCATTCAGACTTTTTTTTAAACCCCCTAAATAATATCCTGAACCTGCAGATAAGCATAATACTGTCTCTTTAAAAAGGAACTTGCAGCCTGAAACAAATGTTTCACTTCTCTCTTGAAAGTTTCAGAAGTATGCTCTGTGGTAGAAATCTTCATGAGTCCAGACTGGTCTGAGAAGCCAAGGACGGCTGGGTGAGTCAGATTCTACGAACTCTAATTTTCTTGTACTCAGATAGATCTGCTGGACCAAATGTCTGTTGTTCATGTTATTATTATCATTGTTCTTACTGATGAAACAGGAAATGTAAAAGGTGCCTCCTTTTTTTTAAATTCTTTCTTAAGGTAAATACGTTTTTCACTAAATTTATCCATATCATGTTTAGCTGTACATAAACCCCCTCAGTTTAGGTCTCTATCTCTCTCTTTTTTCTTTACGTTTCCAAATCATCATTCTGACTGTTTTATTTAGTTATAAACACAAAGCATTGCCATTTGTTACTGATTCACTGTTAAAGTGAGACTCTGTGAGACATTTTCTTTCTTTTCCTCACTCAAGTTGATAAAATAAAATCTCCCTTTAGTGTTTAAAGTTTAGTTTAGTGAAGTAAAAAAACATGACAGAGGTGGGATTTGTTCAAATAGGATCCCCTTCCCTGAAAAGAATGAGAAAATAGGACGAGAAAATAATATTGTCAAAGAAGGGCTTGTGATATCCTTCTATTTTAGAATAAATGCAACCAATGAATCACAAGAAATCTCAGAACTCTTTGTAATCAGATTGGCACTTAGAAACGACCTTTGAATATTAACCTGAGTGTCAGTAAACAAGAGTTTGGCTCTATGTGATAGATTCACTGAGCTGGCTCTTAGTAAATTCCAGTGTCAGTTACTCTGACAGATGTTGAACTTATTCAGTTATGCCCAGAAATATCCTAAAAGTCAGTCCCTTGTCCTAAAATATAACTTTAGTAAGAAACTTTGTAAGAAACTGTAGGCGATACTCATAAACCTACCCCCTCTATCTTTGCACTTTATCTTTCTGCACTTCCTTCTATGCCTGCACCCTATCTCTACTCTGTCACCTCTGACAGACTCGGACTATTGGGTTTCTTCAATGTAGTTTATTGTTAGCTTTTTGTATAACTTGTTATATCTTGATTTGTAAGTCGCTTTGGATAAAAGTGTCTGCTAAATACATAAACATAAACATAAACCCATCAACAAGTCTGTTATAACTCTGATTTCACGTTCTATTACTTATATAGAGGGTAAATATATAAGTGCATTTATCTCTTTCTTATGTAATACAATCATATCACAGTATTGTCTGTGAAAAATAAATATCAAAATAAAATATAGTTCTTGTTGACTACATACTTATTTTACATTATGTATAATAGTACATTATGTACACTTTTCAATAATGATATTATTGTCTTGCTGCCTCTTTAAGAAAACAGATATACAAGGATGACACCTTATAAAACACAAAAGACTAAATAATATGAACATTGTACACTAATATATCATGGGATATTATTTTGTTATGGGTCTTAGCTTTCAAACACAGTATTATTATGTACTTAGGTCACACAACTGCATAGACTTCGCTCCAGAGACAGTGCCGTGCACAATCTGAGTAGCCAATACAGCTTCTTAGTCTGCAACTTCTATTTTCTTCTTCTTATATTACCAAGATTAATTCTATAGAGTTCAAGCGCACTTACATTATTTTATTTTAATTTTTGTTTCTGATATTGTCCTTTAAATACATACAGAACACTGGAAAGTTTTCTTTTTACTACCTTTAAACTTTTCTTTTTTGCAGGTAAAATAACATTTATAGAGAGGGTGGTTTGTAAGACTGCAGAAGTTATCAATATACACTCAGTCAATTAAGTTTTTTTTAAAGAAGAGTTTCAGTTGTCTTTATATACGGTTTAGCTTCTATGCATAGACTTTACATTCACTTTTTCTGCTTGTACATATTCACCACTGCACTTATTACATTATCCATTATATGTTCCAGAATCATATTTTTCTTCTCCTGTCTATTGTTATTACTAGTATTTTTAATCTTATGTAATACAGTCCTATATTTGTATGTACTTCGCCTAGCCCGGCCTTCTCTGTCAGTCACGTGACCTTCGCCTGGTTTTCGTGACGACATTCTTGAAACCTTTAAAATAAGTCCTCGATGTGGAAACAAAGAGACTATTATATCGAATATATTTCTCCACAAAACAGACATTTGAGTTCAAAACTGTTTAAAAACAATAATTTTGAAGCCGCAGTGACATATTCAGCTGAAAAAGAGCTTCCGACAGTGCTCAAAAACACAGTCCTGTCACCGGAAGTACGCGACGCCGGTAGTCTGACGTCACTATCTAAACCTTTGTAGTTCTCTCCTATCACTGGGCTGAGACACAGACCAGAAGGAGGGTTGCTCCTGCTTCTGATCGGTGAAAACATAACAGGTGAGTACCGTGGCAGCACAACAGGTGCATGACATGTTCATAGAATAAATGATCAGTGATCAGACTATTCGCACAATTTTCCTGGCTGCACTACCTCACTGTGATAGCTAATGAAACCCAGCTACATCTGTTAGCTGCTTGACCTCCAGTCCGACAAAACCCGAGTAAATGAGGGAAGACATGCAACTGAAGCTGGTTTAGTTTAAGGGCTACATGCCCTCATATAGAGCAGGAGGCCTCTCGGGACAGTTTAATAGTATGGAAATATACTGAGTCACATCATATGACATTTTACAGCCACGAGAATGCAACTAATTGTACACCAGTGGGAGTTTTTGTCGTCGCAGTATTGTAATTCCCGGGAATAAAACACAAATTAAGGAATTATTTTAGCAGTAAGGAGGTTTGAACCTTCAGGAATAACAACTTTTTAACGTTTATGTGAAATTCTTCTCTAGCAAGAAAATAAGCCGTGTTTTGGGGGCTATCTCAGCAGCTGCTTAATTACAAGCACAGCTTTATCCTCAGTTTACAGTGATAGTGCAGTGCTTTGCATCTTCCTCAAACATGTTCATGCCTACCACATTATGACAACCGCACATCCTTAGGCAGCAGAATGCTCCTCAGACTGACACATTTCAGTTGGAGAACTCTTATTAAGTTGCCTATTTGAGGGTTGAAGAAGTTGGTTCTCTCAATTCAAGACGTGAAAAATGCTACTTGCCTGGGCTTGCTCGCATTATGAGCAGTCTGACAGGAATGTGCCACATGTGAACTGATTAGCTCTGAACAAATACAAATTTGACTTTACAGTTTGGTTTTAAGCCTCACAGAGTGACACTCCGATTAATTACAGAATTAAGAACAAACGGAGAACTGGTGGGTCCAAAAAAATTCTAAGTCTGCGGAAAAAGTAAATGTGGTGTTGTATCTTCTTACAAATTAATTCTTTGGGAGGAGTTTGACAAAGTTGCATCCATCATAACACTTATGACATAGTTCTGAGATGAGACCGTAAGGTGAAACCACTGGAGTATTTTAGAAGACATTTATTTGACTTGTTAGTGATGTCGTAAGTTGTGCACATTTGGTTCAGATTGGAGAAGAATCTGAGTTATCTATTATTTGTTAAAAATGTGGCTGTATTGTATTAAATGCTGATAAGAGATTGAGGAGTCAGAATCATAGAGCAGCATTATTCATTCTAAATCATGTTTGGTGCACGCCTGCTGAATGTAGCTCCATTATTCACCCTCTTTTTAGCTCTATTCAGGGAAATTTGTGACCCCACTTTGTTTAACTAGTTACATCAAAACCTTTTCTTTTTAAATTATTGCCTGCTGTTGGCAAAAAAAAAACCTCTATATGAGCAGTAAGGGCAACCGTGAAACTATAAAGCTGCAGATTCAGATGATAATAGGGATGTTACTATGAGCAACCCCTTTCACATCATCGCTTTGATTCTACATTGTTATTTGATACATTGTTATTCCTCTGCCAGGGCGAGAGCCACGGCAGAGGTGTGTGTCGATGGGAGTGTTGGGTGTGTTTGTCCATCTGTCAGCATGATGGCACAAAACCATCCAGTATGAATCTGATGAAACTTAGTGAAGAGGTGGAGCATATATGTGAAAAAGGGGGCACGCTGTTTATATTAAAGCAAAACATTGCCATGAATGCAGTGCGATAGTCATAGTTCTGTTAGTTGTCATAATTAATTAAAATGGTATGAAAACAAGAGTCATGGTGCTTTTTTGACCTTGGCCTTTGATAGCTACACGCTGATCTGCAGCTACAGATGGAGCAGGGGCCCTTTTTTTATCGAGTGTGCCGTGTTTTTCCCTGTAGCTGAGAATGGACAAACCAAACTGTGTTTGTAGCTGATTTGAAGCAACCATTTTGAAATGCAGCTGAATGGGGGGGAAAAAAGCACACCTCAGACATGTTTTTTATTGTTTATTTGGAAGTGAGTAATTTAAAATGAGAATGAAAAGCACTGAGCTGTGACTGTCACATAAGCATGTGTGTCCAACTGCATCTGTATTTTGAACAGGTGTCATATCTTTTATTATCACCTTAATGTTTTCCTGTTTGTTGACGTACAGCTGTGTTATATCTGATGGGATTGTAGTGTGACTTGTAATTTTATAAGGTGACTCGAGTTCCATCATAAGTTCTGAAACTTCTTCCCTGAAACAATACTGATGTTATAAGCTACAATCAGACACATCCAACATTGTGACTTGCCTATATGAGATGTCTTCACCGACTCACTTTAAGGCAAGGTGGCAGATTGGCTGTTTTTGTGGAGTAAGACAGCTGCTTTGTACAAAGTCAACTAACGCCTTATTTCTGTTGGTTACTACAATATTTAGACGTAAAATCCAAATTCCTTCCAGACACAGCTTCTCAGATAATGGTGTCATATCTTCTCTGTTATGCCAGCTTTGCTTATATTTTCCCTTCATTTTGGTAGCAACAAAGCAACCTGGGTCTGATGGTTTGACATCAGAGTATGCACAAAATTCTGCTTGGTTGACATAGCAAAAGGTGGTGCCAGCAAGATATTGCTGGTGCTAACCCTGTTAATTGGACTTTTTACATCTTTGCACATAAATACAGCTACTTTCTGCCTATACTGAAGAAAAGGGGCATCACATTGTGCTACAAAGTTCACTGCTACATAATCCAACACACTAACATCTGCCATTTTTCCTGGTTTTTCACTTTTGAGACTCAGTTGGACCCCTAGTTGTCAGAGCAGTGTTTTCCACTTCTAGGTGTGTGGAATTTTTCTAAACGGTGCTGTCTGGATGTGAGGAATGGAGAAGGGTAAAACCCCATTTTTAAAAATAGTTGTGTCCATGTGTACTTAGCCTGACTGTTCCTCATTGACACGGAAATCATTTCAGGTCATCAGATTTTATTTCTGCTCTGAGCAAGGAGGGAGAAAACGAGCCTTTGAGAAGGGCGAGACATTGGTTATTCATATTGACTGCAACCTGCTCCTTCACCACTAGATGTCTCTACACACAGTACCTTTGGCTTGACGGAACACTGACCTATCAGAAACTTGTTGAATTTGTAGTTTTAATCTGAATCGTGAATAACATTTTTGTTGTAGATTACTTGCGAAATAAATGATAGTATAAATAATATCACAATTTGAATATAGAGTAAATTATTTACAAGTAAAGTGTAAATAATTGCTGTAGAGTCACATTTACTGTCATGGGAGTGAAAGTTAGGTTTCATTATGCAGCAAGAAGCTTGACTCTTATAACAGCCAAGGTTATCTCCAACCAAGTCTCAGTTTGTACGTCCAGCAGATGGATTGGAGCGGAGTGTCTCTACCTGACTGATGTGTTATGAAAAGTCTGTTTCAATGGTGTAAACACTGAAATAATCTGAGTGTCACGAACAGGCAGCAGCAGAGAATCTAATCAGCACTGCATCAAAACACACTAATAAATCAGATGATGAATTTTTCATTCCAGGTCATTCAGCACTATGAGTCAGCGGACGGAGCGACGGGGCATACACGTCGACCAATCAGACCTGCTGTGCAAAAAGGGATGCGGTTACTATGGTAACACAGCATGGCAGGGCCTTTGCTCCAAGTGCTGGAGGGAGGAGTACCAGCGGGTACGGCAAAAGCAGATCCAGGACGATTGGGCCTTAGCAGAAAAGTAAGATTGTTTTCAATGGCCTTTAACACGAAGCCCAGCTGCTCGTACCTCATCTTAACATCCCAGAGGGCAACTAGTTAAAATATACGTTTCATAGATCTTTGCAGCTTTAGTTTAGATTTGTGTGTATATCAACCCGAACAAATAACTAGGTCTACAAACTGAAACATCTGCTCCAGCTTTACTTTTTTACTACTCGACCAACAAAACTGAAATTTGTATGTATAATTTTCTTATTTTTTATCATCTCAAGAAGGTGCTAAAAGACATGCAATATATTTATGTCACTGAATGAGTAAAAGTACCTTTTGCTCCAATGATAATGCACAATGCTCATGCAAGAACTTCTGAATGCAAACACACTTTGTATTATAATGATTATTGTATGTTTTTCCTTTGTATGGAAGTGCAGCTTTGCTTCTTCATGCTTTCCCTCTGAATACTGGTATGTTCTGTCACCTTCTCTTGACTCCAGGTTGCAACGGGAAGAGGAGGCAGCGTACGCCTGCAGTCACGGCGTGCACTCTCAGTCAAGTGCACCACAGCAGCACCCAGGACACGCCTCTCTGGGCCCGTTCTCCAAGTTTGAGGAGAAGAAGACTAACGAGAAGACACGGAAAGTGACCACTGTTAAAAAGTTCTTCAGCCCTTCGTCGCGCACCGCTTCCAAGAAAGGTGTTTCATACAGCTCAGTGCACTTTTTATACTTTGACTGGTATTCTAGTTCACAGTACCAATGCTCTGCTTAGTTACTGGTGATGAGCCGGTGACAAAGCAGTGGTCAAAAAAGGTCCAGTAGCTGTCCCATGAGACAGATGGATGAATGAAAAAATGTCACATGGTTACCATAGCTTCATCACCCTTGCTTCTGTAAACACACAAGTAGTCTCCAAGGACAAATTCCAAATGTGGGCATGTAACTGCTGCGGCACCAATGTCCATAATGTTCTTAGTTGTCCATCCATGTTTGCTGTGTGAGACTTTACAAATATAAAACTGAGCCGTCTGCACTAAGGAATATCCCAAATAAAAACAGATTGTAGTGATTTATGAAATTCATAATCCAAAACTTTTTCACAATGGAATATAGAAAACATTAGGTGTTGAAATTTTACAGAACTCATTTTTAATTTGATGGCAGCAACACGTATCATAAAAGTTGGGGCAGAGGCAACAAGACTATAAAAGTATATTGCACTAAAAAGAAACAAGGGGAAGAGCATGTTGAAACTATTTAGCATCAATGCTTAAAAGTATATACAGGTTTTAGAGCAACATATATCCAGGTGATGTCTTTTTCAGGGAAGGGCTTGCAAATTTCAGCAAGACTATGTTAAACCACATACTGCCTCTACTACAACAGCATGGTTTCATAGTCGAAGAGGATTAATCAGTTCTATTCACTGGTTCAGTTATTTAATTCAGTATGATCTTTTTTGCACTTCATTATCACTTGAACACTTGTATCTGGCTTAACAAAGATAAAACACAAATTTTTAAGGTATTCTTAATTTCTTGTCATCAACACATCTAGCCAACTTTAAGACAAACTATACCTGCTTTTGAGAACAGAGTCGCTAATATTACTCTACAAGGACAGTATCAACCTGTGTGAGAGACGTGTTTTCTAGTGAGTGAGAAATGGCAGAAAGGCTTGCTACCTCACGCTCGTGTGGCGCCACTGGGACGACAGAAACTTAGCAGGGAGGTGGAGTAGCAGCTGCCACATGGCAAGTAAGAGACATGTGATACTGAGAAGAAACTTTGGACTCAAAATGTCACTTCTACTTTGTCTCTGAGTCATCATCCTGCATGTGAGTACAGCCAAAATCACTGCACTAATGTCTTGATTTTAAGTGGTTGATAATTTAGTCAGATGAGCAACAAACTGCCGTGGTTGAATACTTAATCTTTTGGGTCCATTTATACTTGCGTGTAGGTATCCGTCTGCGTTGTTCTCAGCCACGTTGCACTGGACAATCTTCATTATCTCGACGCTTAGTTTAACGTCATTACAAAGCAAGTCTTTGTCCACTTTTACTCCTGTTTTTTTTTTTCCACAGCAGAGAAAAATCTAAAGGAATCTAAACCAACAACAGTGCTAACACAACTAAGAGCCGCCTGTGGCATGAGACTGTGGCAGCGAAGCAGTTTGTGAAGCCCCAACAAAAATAGAGCAGCCTTATTGAGAATTTGGTTGTATTGATATAACGTATATCTGAGTTAAAAGAGTTGGAGAGAAGTTAGGCTTGAGCAAAGCAAAATGCATATGTTGTCACCAATTTACTTTTTAGGGTATAATATCATCTTGTGACATTTGGCAACTTTTTTAGCAGTCTTTGGTGCCATTACATTAGAATTAGTTGGCAACAGTGGCTCTGTAAAAATGCAGAAACATGTAGCACTGTGCTATTCTTTTCATGGGGCTTTCACTGCACGGCAACTTTCATTTAATGTCCGCACTTATATAGATTATTTTTAACCTTGCCTCAGGAGCTGAGAAGCATTTTACTTGAGTTTCTTATTCTCATATACCAACTTAGAGCTTTTTTGATATATATGCACTCTGTATACAGTACGTGGTGCTATTTTTTCTACAATCGCACACTTTTGAACATATGGGAGGAAGTGCATTATAGTGTTCAGTGTCTTTCCCAGTGTCACATGTGGATGCCTGCGAATTGAACCACCAATCTTCTGGTTGGAAGATGATTACTCTGCGAACTGACCCATCCTGGAATGATTTGCACCACCTACGTCGTGACCTGTGTATTCTAAATTAGAAGTGATGCGAGCTGTGATTACAAAGTAGTTCAATGTATAGACGCACACAGTGGAGAGGAAAAGCCTAACTTTTTCTGTGCGGTTTTCTCTCATCAGAAACCCAGGAGGGTAAGACGACCAGTCCTTCTGTAAGCCGGCAGGCCAGCTTTGATACGGACCAAGTGTCACGAGAGTTCATTGAGTTCTTGAAGAACCTTCAGAAGCCTGGTCGGGAGATCCATAAGCAATGCAGATCCTTTCTTATGAACATGTCAAGCAAAAAGGTGGGTTGTACTCGGAAGAAGACTGAGTATAGTGTATGTTGCCAAAATGGTGATAATAATAAATTACTTGTTCTGTTCCTGACCCTGATTCATATACATAAAAGCACCTTGTGATCTTATAACTTCCTTGGGCAGGACCTGAGTGCTGAGGAACTGTCAGAGTGTGTTCAGGATTTCTACCAGGGCATGGCCGACCGCTTGATGAGTCACTTTAAAGGTCAATTTGGAGGAGTTTCATCAGCATTTACCAACTATTTTCCTAGAATCATTTAAAAAATTCTCAATAAATCAAGCTGCATGTACAGTATGGAGCACTAGGTGGCAGCACCAGCAGCATCTCATGTGGTACGCTAATCTTTGTTGATCAGGCTCTTCAGAGTCTGTGGAGCAGGTGATGGACCAAGTGGAAAAGTACATCATGACTCGTCTGTACAAGAGTGTTTTCTGCCCAGAGACCAGTGATGATGAAAAGAAGGACTTGGCTACACAGAACAGAATAAGGTGGGCCCCCCCACAGATTTAGAACAGCCACTTATGTCTTCATCATATTGGGAGTAATTACTACAGTGTGTAATGTAGTGAAAGCATGTTTTTTTTGTGTATTGTGTGACTATAAGCCCCTCAGAAAGCCTCACTGCACAATGCTCGTCTTAAATCTTCAGCCGTCTATGAAAACTGCTGTCTGAATGCCGTCTGAGTCGGTGCAGTTGATTACACAACAGCCATTTTTAGCTGAATTCTTCATGCGTTTCTTACAAGTGAAAGCACAGAGGCAGCTGCTGGCTGCATGTGTTAGTATTCCAGGAGGGAATTGACTGTAATAACTGTTTGTGACATCATATGCAAAAAAAGAAGAAAAAAAACGATGAACTAAAAGCTCTAAGCTGACTTTAATCACTTGTGCTGCAGGGCTTTACACTGGGTGACCATCCAGATGCTTTTTGTGTCCATGGACGAAGAAATCCCCGAAGTCTCTGAGAATGTGGTCAAAGCAATAACAGGTCAGAGAGTGCTATCTGCTCAGTAAATCATGCATATTTTGTTGTTGACAAATAATCTTTACCCATAATGACTCATCTTTACAGTCTTTTCACTGAGCTGGGTTACTTTAACTCCACAAAGAGCCCTATAGCGCTGCCCAGTTTATAGGCGTGGGTCCAGCTCATGTTAATTATGTTAATCAGAGTCGTTGTTACACACTGCCTGGAGAAATGTGGGATGTATTAAACGTTAAAAGAAGTGTCATTAATAAATATTTGAGTCCTTACAGTTTATTATTTGTCTAGTTTTACCCTGAAAAGTGTGCTGAATTACAGTTAATGTGCTGCTGTGGTCCTCGTGCTTTAGTACCGTGAACAACATCAGAAAAGAGCAGCTCAGATTTTGATTCATAAGCTACTCGAAATGAGCTCAACTTGCTTTTAAACTGGCAGGACTGTTCAGCTTCTTGTGGTACAGGGAGCGAAAGCAGAGGCTTTACAGTATATGTGAAATGTCCTCAAAGGGCCTCACAGGTTACAGCACAGAGCAGATAACTCTGCTATATGACGCCACTACAAAGTGTTGTAAGGTGGAAGCTGAAATCTTGGTGACAGAGATCCCAGCACAATTAAGCTGCAAGGGTCTCCTTTCAGCACCTGCTGTCCTTTTAAGTACTCAGATATATGCTGATTATTTTCTTGTGCTGTTTTTTAATGTCAAAATAGGATGGTTTATTTTTCCTCACCAAATTTGCTCATATTCTCTGTCCAGCAGCCCAACAGCAAACTCAAAATGAAAACTCAACACATGATACTTTGATCCATCTGACATTTTTGTCTGTATGTTGCTTTGTTCTAGATATCATTGAGATGGACTCGAAGAGGGTTCCCCGGGACAAACTTGCATGCATCACACGTTGCAGTAAACACATCTTTAGTGCCATTAGGATCACTAAGAATGAGCCAGCCTCTGCTGACGACTTTCTCCCTGCGCTCATTTACATCGTGCTCAAGGCTAACCCCCCGCGACTTCAGTCCAACATCCAATACATCACAAGATTCTGCAACCCCAGCAGGCTGATGACCGGAGAGGATGGATACTTCTTCACCAACCTGGTTTGTGCTTTTTTTTTTTCTTTCCTACTTCAGCTCTCATCAGAGTCAGTTTGAGCTGGAGGGCTTAAGCTGGTTAAATAATGTTGACTTGTGTGAGGCTTTGTAATGTGGCAAAAAAAGCCAATTTGAACCCAAATCATAATTTTATCTAAACTTAAACAAACAGCTTCTAAGACCTAAACCTAAACAAGAGTTTTGTGCCTAAACCTACCCTAACAGCAGCTGGAAAGAAAAGTTATCAGTGAGAGGAAACAAAAAATAAGTTGAAGAATATAATGGAATAGTCCCACGGGGGAAGCAAACTTAGGTCTTCTTATTGAAAGTCTACTGGTGTATTCCACCATAACTCCAACCTCCACATGCACACTTTTACTTACCTTAAAAATGGAAACATATTTTGTGTCAATGTACACAGGTTAAAAAAAAAAAAAAAGAAGTCATATCCAGGAACACAAATCAGTGGACAATTGCACAAACTTTTCATGAGATGGTTTTTCCTGACAGGAGTTCAGTGAGCCTATCTTGTCTCCTGTGCAAATCTTCATGATGTTTTTGCATCGGTTTGAGAGACATTTACAAGAGTGTTTGGAGAAGCATGATGTGGAACTATTTGTTGAGGCCATCTGGATCTGTATGACTCAGCTTTATATAAACCATCTGACAGAATCTCAGGCATAATTTTCATCCGGTGTGTTCTTCTTTTTCAGTGCTGTGCAGCAGCTTTCATAGAAAAGTTAGACGCTCAGTCTTTAAACCTTTCCCCAGAGGAATTTGAGCGGTACATGTCAGGCCAGGCCTCTCCGAGATACAGCAGCTCAGATGGTGAGTGGCCCCACTCTGGTCCAGGAGCTGACGTGACTACCACCAACCCCGTCTTGGTGCAGCTCAACCAAAATCTGGAGCTGCTGTCAAGCCTAAGCAGCCGGCAGGAGGCCCTGGTAGAGGCTGCTCAGAGCCTCCAGGCCGATCTCCTTTCCTGGCCTCAGAGTGTGCAGCGGGAGGTGAATGAAATCTTGGAGAAATATCCACTGGTGATTCCCCCTTCCACTGTTTCTGCCATTGATGCAAACAACATGGACAATGAAAACCTGCCATCACCCATCAAACCCCAGGTGTTCGCAGGCTAGAGAAGTTGACGAAGGGAGAAAAAAACCTTTCATATTTAATTAGGGTACGCCGACTCAAAAAGGTCTGCTCATGTCAGCCTAGCTAACATAACTTGCAGAAATATCCGGAAGTAGTTGTGGAGTCTCTTGCTGAGCTTTTGCATTTTAAAACCTGGTCATATCAACATTTAAGCCCTAACACTTCACTGTGATGGAGGTTTAGTACGTTCTTTTAATTTTCTAATTCATCTACATAAATATTCTTTGTCACTTTCAATTTTGATTAATCCATGAATTGAGCAATAGCAAGTTGTCTGGACAGCATTAACCTTTATTCCAGAGAGTGGCGAGTGCAGCGTGGAGGAGGCTGTAATTATGAGTCATGCTACATCATTTACTTTTATTCATCCCTTAGTCTAAAATTGCACTAACTGGCACACAATATGTGTGTTTTAGATGTTAAGGCGAAAGGCCATGGTAAAAGTTCTTAATTAGATGTACAGGAGTCAACAACAAAGCTAAGGCACATACCTCACAGGACACCAAGTAGAATGGAGAAATGTGTTGCATTCAATGACAACTGGGAACTCAAAATTTCCAATCTCCTTATGTAAAAAAAAATATATAAAAAGGCACCATCAGAATTTGTAGTTTTTGAGAAGGAATGGATTTGAACACTGACTTAAAGTATTCTGTTTTCTAATGTTTCTCTGAGTTATTTAGTGCATTGCCAAAACAATCAAATCTTTCACTCTCCGTTTTCTTTTTATAAAACATCAGATAATGTACCTGTTAGGTACTGTTACCCATTGTTTATTGAATGCATCATAGCTCTCCTAATTTAAAAAAACTTTTATTAAATTTTGTTGTGTTTGCTAGCTGGCATGGAGAGGATGTTTTTGCCCATCGTCTTCTGTCTCATAACCGTCTGAAAAACAATAGTGGACATAATAAAAAATATTTTCTGAACTTTCTTTTTAGTGTAAAAAGGCAGCACAAGCCAGCACAGAAAAAATAACTTTCTGTTTTTGTTTAATGTAGTCCAAAGCTGGGAGGCTATGGCGGTATATTTGTGCCTCTTTCCTGCGGGAGCGGTGCGAGACTAATTTTGCGACCGTATCAGCTGGATTGTGAACAGAAAATACTTTTTTTTTTTTTTTTTGTTTCCTAACTACTACGAATGTGGCCGTGATGAGAAGTTTTCTTGTCGCTGTTGTGGTTGACTCATTGTCATAAATCCTCAATAAGCTCCAAATGCTAGCCAAGTAGCATCAAACAATGTGGAACAATTTGCCTGTATGTTATCCAACATAGCAAAAATTATGTAATCAGTTTTTTTAATCTGTCATTTACTTAATAATTAGGAAATGTGACATATACCGACCAATGTATGTATTCCTGGTTGATACACATACCTCCACTTGAAGTATATGTAGTTTTTAACAGCGTTAGCGGGACACAGCCGGAAACAGCCAATCGGGTTGAGTTCCTCCGAGCCTGTGATTGGTTGGAATTATGGCACAAATTTAACACTGTTCCAAGTTGACCGAGCGCGTTCAGGGAACCGAGCAGAAACTTTAAGCGAGCGAGCACGTGTGCACACGTGTAGCAGCTGCATAGAAGAGATCAATATTAATTGATTATTAATAGTTATCATATTGTTGTGCGTCCCCAGAGAGAGAAGCAAACACGAAATTAAATTTTCTGTACTCAGAATGATTTTTCTCTCAGATGACGTTATTCTTTCCGTGAAGATATTTTCTGGTCACAATATAGTCTATATGCTCAAAAAATACATTTGTCTGCGCTCAGAATGTCCCGCTACTCGCACAGGAAAGAGGCACAAATATAGCCCCACGGGAGACCTAATCTAAACTATGCTAGGATGTTAGCTGCTACTCACAGATCAGTCAGATTTTTCTACACACAGAAACACAGCCACCGAACATAAGCTTTGATTTGTATTTTAGTTGTATTTGCTTATTTTAAGATGCTAATACAAGCATTTTTATTTTTGTGGGATGCTTCTTTTTTTTTTCTATGCAACAGGAATCCAGCCGGAACAAATTAACACGAAAAAGACGGAACGACTCCATGCTTTTATTGTCAAATATCAAACTTACTTGAATTAATACTACCGTTTCTATGTCTTAAGAGTGTGCTGTGTTTTCAGAATTGACTCTACTTACAGGCATTCTACAAACTGACCTCAACACTGAGTCAGTATGAATTAACATCTTATAAAAAAGGAATCTTATAGCTTAATGTATTGTAAATATGGATTTCTTGATGCACTGTATGTTATAAAAACTGTCTGGTGTTGAGTGTTTTTGATGTTCTAGTAGCTTAACGATCATATTACTTGTTTAATTCAATAACCTCTTCATTTCAGTGACTCCAAAGGGAAGAGAGAACCTGTAAAAGCCTGAAAAATGTTTACTGATGTGTTCTACTGTAAATCTCTGTGTTCTCTCAGGTGAAGAAAGCATCCATTTTCTCGCGTCTGGTTTCACTCCAGACAAAACGAGATGTTATTCCAGCTAAATGAAAAAATTGAGGAACCACACTAAAGCTATGATCTGTGTTGTTTTTGTTGTGACAAAATCTTTCAATTCAATATGACGAAAGTGACAAGTTTTGACAATCTCATTGCTTTCTTCATTAGCAGTAGAAAAAAATACCAAATATCCACTGCTGAAAATAGCCTCATCCAAAGTTGCTGTTTTCTGGAGCCCAGCTTTTTTTTTTTTTTTAAAGGAAAGTGATGTAAGTGAGACCTAATTCTATGCACTGGTGACCTTTTCTTCTTTAAAATATTTGTTTCAGGCTGCACGTGAGAGAAATGCAGAATATCTTTCAAAGGCCTTTTAAAAATATTAATGACCATAAGCTTTTGACAAAAAAAAAAATCAGCTCTTAAACGTAATTGTGACACTGAATGCGAGTGACATGAAGCGCTTTAAATGTTAAATGAAGAGGAGTGATATACTCTAAAGACGAGTTTTACAAAGTGGAAAAATTCAACTTTAGACTTTCCTTTTCAAATGAACCGGATAAAAAAAAAAACTACATGGAAGATTAACACACCATAAAGGCTGGTTTCTTTGATGATGATAATGATGCTAACTGTTGACATGAATGATTAATATGTTCATTTGAGTGAAATAAAGATAGAAAAATTAATTTTGTCTTTGTTTTCGTGACATTGCATCCTTGTTCATAAAATAAGGTTTTTCCTGCTTCATAAAAACTGCACAGTGTCCTTTACTGCTATATTTCAGATCAGAACAGGAAATAGCCTTTTTCATGTGATTTCACAACAAATGCTCGCACTCACATTTTGCCATGTAATACATGGGACTATTTTAGTGATGACCTGTCTTTTTCATGTGTGCAAAATTGCTAAACACATGAATGCAGAGACAGTGACACCTACATTTAAAGTCTACAGATGAAACAAAATGTTTTTAGGCCTCTAAGTGGCAACCATCAGTTCTGTTACAGGTTATGTTCTGACTCCTTTTTCAGCAGGTAAAAGCAGGTCCTTCAGGTTCTGTGATAGAGGGTCATTTATCTTTTTGAAAGATGCATCATCCCAGTCTATAGACGCATACAACCAGACATCATGTGTCAAAATCTACAAATTCTTTCTTGCTGCCGCTGCCACTATCTGTCCAATCCTCAATAAATCCATATATACTCAAACCAAGATGCTTCCTGGTGAGCTGGAATGGTTTGTGTCGCACGCTGTTTTTCTCCACATTTTTTTTTTTACTTTTAACTCTCCAGTAATTTTTGGATGGTTTATATATTCTCTATCTTTTCCATTAAGTGCATGGAATGTTTCCGTCATCAGTTTCCAGTGTTAGTTTTCTTTCTTTTCTTTTTTTTTTCCTTTTGTAACAGATGGGGTGAATTGTCTGTCATAGTCAGTTGTCTGGTTGTTATATTGCCTGCTAGCTCCCGTTGTGATGTCACCTGATGAGATATGACACGGATAAATGAAGGTCGGTGTCTTATGTGTTCCCAGTCTGCACAAATTAAAGCATCAGGGCCACAAGTTCCACCTGCCATACTGACATTAACTTACATTTGTCACTGTCATGCTTTGATCTTAAATATAAATGCAGAGAGTAGCAAAACTATCCTCATATATTCCACCTCATATGATACATGTCTTCAGACAAAACCTTGCACTTTAAGGCATCACCTTGGATTTTTAGAGTTAGAGGCACATGTGCTTAGCATCTGATTAATTAGAATCTTTATTCTTACACTATGTTCTTGTTTAAGAGAAAGAAAATGCAACCATTCATGCAGCAAATGAAAAAGACACATGTTCCTTATTATACCGTTATTGTAACAAAGAGGTAGAGGACACATGCTCGTCCAGGATTCAGTGAACTACAAATTGGTTTGAAGTGCTTGAAATCTTTTAATACATTTTAGTCTTAAATTGATGCATTTAAACTCTTGTCAGATGAAATGTTTCTTATCTATGTCTTTTGGTTCAGAGTATCTCAAAATATACACGTTATTTCATGTTTACAAGTACAGGTAATTAAATTGTGATAATGACATTATAAGGGTTTTTAAATAACACTTAATAAACACACCTAAAATAATCACATCAGCATTTTGTCATTGTATCTCTATGGAAAGCAAACTAAATGTCTATCAATTCATTCATATGAGGCATTTACCAACATGAGCTTGGAGACATCACGCTGACACGACTGATGATCAATAAGTCTGTAATTTTAAAGATTTGGGGAATACATTTTCTGTGATGAAAAGAAGTCCATCTCCTGCAGAGCACTTGACTGCCACGGGCAGATCAAAGGGTCTGTGTTGACCCTTTCTAAACCTGGTTAGACTTGCATCATTACAGGAGTGATTTACCGTCACACTATACTGCAGTGATTTTCTGCCGTGTACTGTGAAGATTAAACATTGAAGGATTGTACACTGCCATATCAAACAAAGATTGAATATTCGTTTTATTAAAAAGTGCCATTACATCAATCCTGCAGGTATTTGTAGCAATATAACCCAATTACTAATAGATTATTTTACATGATTAGATTACTGATGTATGGAAAAGAGAATGTGGTCTTATGGTTACTAGTCCGGTGTCAAGCCCCACCAAAGGATCACTAAGTGACTCTGTGACAGGGAGCATTATGTTGTGTTGTTTTTTCTTCTCACTAAAGTTTGCTTTTGGAAGCACACTGGATGACTTTACTTTTTTCAAAAAGATGATAAGAACTATCTAATAGATGCAGTGTAGTTGAGAGTTGATTCTTTTTTCTCTACTGTAGTGGAACAGGCTCTTAGAATAGAGTACCAAAAATCTTTATCCAATGAAGACAAAAAGTAGCGTTGGAGGTTCCCATAAACAGTATATCAGAGATATTGGTATTTCTTGAAAAATCACTAGTATATTTCCATCTACACATTAAGTTTAGCTATGGTTATAGCCAGACTGGGCACACTGTCCTTGTCTAAATATACATAAAGTATGTGCAACTCCACTACAACAGGTGACCCATCACCTGACAGACCAAAACAACTGACAAACAATACAGCTGGCACCAAATGAGTAGCAGCAACAGCAGTGAGTTGGACAACTTAGTAGCTTTGTATAAGTCACACTTCCTGTAGGTTTTACTTTCTTTTTACAAAAGACATGTGTTACTGTTACTGGCTTTATCAGTTACTTCAAAGACACTGGTGGGAACTGGGTGGCGCCTCAGCCTGTTTGAGTCCCATTTAACATATAAATGCATGAGAAATTAGACTCCCAACAACATCGTCAGGGTGTGTTATTCCAGCTTTAAATCTTTAATTTTATTACAATTTCAGTCTGATGAACAAGTTCACATGTATTTTAAAAGTCAAGTTTCAGCCAGATTGACAAAATACTTCATTTTTTTCTAAAATCATGTAAATGTACTGGATGTTGATGACTCATCCTGCAGTTGGAGATATATAAAAATTTTGTGTCCAGCACAATGTTTTCTCTACTTTTAAATTTCAGTTTGATCAGGCCACTGGAGCCAGCCAGTCGGAGTAGTCCTTAGCTTCTCTGGAGAGAATAGCCTCCTTAACTTGAGATTTTGGAGGAAATGTGCTAATATGCAGGGGCAAATGTAAGAAAGCAAACAGCACGAAAGCATCAGTTTGCCCCTGGGTTGTTTAATTTTTTCTGAAATAAAAATAGATGCTATACTAATTAGCTAAAAATAATAGAATGAATATAAAAGATGGATATAGCCACCCTGAAGTCCCACCCATAGAGTGTGTGCTGCCATTTTAAAGCCTTGTCAGAGGTAATGTGTGCAGGAAAGATCTGATAACTCACACAAGCTATAAGCCTATCAATCACAGGGGCCAATTCTAAACCATAACCAGCTTATTATTTCACTTTCAATTTTTTTTAATTTGCAAGATAATCACGTGTTACTGAAGAAGACTTGAAACTAGCGATTGAGATTGGCATAAACTCAATGATGTCAATCAGCTGAGGAGGAAGTGAAGTCAGAGGAGTCGCCCCTGCTGGTCATTAGAAAGACTACAGGCACTTGCACATTAGCTTCATTTGTCAAACCTGACGATCATGTCCATCTTTTGCTGCCTATTGTAAAAATAAACATGAAGTAAGTTCAGGAAATAAACCGAAAAAAGAAAAGAAAAGAAAAGAAACGAAACGTCTCATCAGGTGCATAATAAGCAACTTAGAGTTTATTTAGAGTCGATACTGTTAGGTGACATGTGAGGGCTTTCTAACATTCTCCACCAGACCAGAGGCCTCCAGTGTGCAAAAGTGACAAAATGCAGATTTAAAGGGCCGTTGTCTGAAGTCAGTGAGCTGTAAACAGCAAGTCATGGCTTTGTGTACTATTACCATAAACAAACACTTATTATTCGGGGAAGAATTTGTCATTGGTTTAAACTAGAGTTTGCATCCATTGAGATGTACGTTTCCTTTTAACATTGTTATACAGTATATACACAATACAATATAAATTAAGTAAAGATAATGTTTATACATGCTTAGATATATTTCTGAAAAACAAATAATTAAAGCTTTATACATACAGTAAGGCATAGAATATATACAGAACTAAACTAAAGGTATTAGTATCAAACATTGGTCAAATATTCACACAGCAACAAAACAAAGAATTCAAAACTGTTTATAGTATATACAAAAATACTTATGCAAACTCCCCTAAGAATATCTCAATAGAAAAAATAATAGGAATCTTGTCAGGAGGACATTACGTTACATTTAAAACATGCATTTGCCGCACAGGATTTTCAGTCCAGCGGTAGGTCTACATGTTTTGTTGCTTTTAGGGGGTAAGTGTGAATCACTAAGAAAAAGTGGTTCTTGGTGAAGGGATACTTGGTCTACTACTCATTGGTCCTCATTGTGTGGTCCCCCGCAGCGGGGGGCCTACAGTACAGTACAGTCTTGTGATCTCATAAATCTGTGAGCTCGCTGTATATCATAGTACCATTACTCGCTACACTTTGGACTCACTTTCTAAGTTGGCAATGTCCCCATTCCTCTCAGACTGCTGACTCTTCCCCTCATTGTCTAGGTTGGTTTTTGTCTCCTGGCTCTCCTGCTCAGACTCTGGCAGCCCCTGCTGGCTTAGCTTACTGGCCAACGACCAGGTCAGGGGCAAGCGGGCCCGGCTGGTCATGTCGGCAAGCTCTTTGGCACTGCAGGTGGGTGTGTCAGTTTCGTAGATTTCGTGGAAGCTGTTGTAGTCCACCTCGTAGAAGCCGTCCTCCAGTGTCAGGACGGGCGTGAAGCGGTACCCCCATTTGATCTCACTGCTGACATAGGAGCTCCTGGCCTGGCATGTCATACCTGGAGACAACATGAAGGATTACAAGTTGTAGAATAGATCTACTCTGATCCATGCTCTTGGTTACAAACAAGTTATAACTGTTTTATTTTCCCTGTTATAGGGGTGTTCATTCTATTTCAAAGACGCTTGAGTCATGCTGACTGATTTTTCTGGGGATTGGGAGCATTAAAAGTTAAGTGAATCAGATATTTACAGCTCTATTGTGCATAGGTGTACAATCGAGTATCACTGGCAATTCTCTTCAAATTCCACATTCAGCATAAGAAATATCTATTATGTGACACAAACTGGTCAAAATTTTAGGACTGCTCCTTCCTGTATGTTTGTTACATCCTTCTTACCCCACACAACCCTATTCATTCTTATTATCTGTCCCAGCCACCCTCCTTCCTTTCTCTCTCTGTACTCTATAATTTCCTGCAGAACAATCATGGTTAGGTGGAAATAATTCAACAAAATGGTCACTGATGGTGTTTCTATTTTTCCACTTGACAGCAGTTTCTCTAATGACAGTAATGTTGGTGGATTACCCGACTATTAGATGGATTGCCATGAAATTTGTGCAGACATTTGGCTGAATTGTGACAGATTTCAGACCCTCAGATCAGACTTTTCATCTCACACCATCATCAGGTTAAAACCTCTTTTTGTCTGTGGCATCTACACAGACGTAACGTTTGGGTTTGATACCTACCATCTGAATATCATAGTATAAATGATGAAACGATATTACTGACATTACTCTGACAAATGATCATAACTGCATCTCCATTAGCCTGAGCTGTACTTTGAGTTTACAGCTCCTGTGCAAACTTCAAACAGCTGTAGGAATAAAAGGTGTTGCAATCTTTAAGGATTGATTATAACAATGAATTAGAAAATGAAACATCAATGTCAGTTAGTATCGTGTTATTGTTTCAATAATCGATCTCAGCTAAAGTTGTGTTGACAGAGGATATACCTCATGAGTCTTATGTTCATCAGTTTACTTATTTACTGGGTTTAAAGGGAGAGTATGCTTTTTCACACTTTTGCACAGTTGTGGTAACAAACTGCTTCACAAACTGGTATTTTAGATGTGATTTATTTGCCAAAAACAGGCTAAACATAATGACTGGACTTAATGCTTGTTGTTGTGGTATCTTTTCATTCCTTTTTAATTCTGTTCTTTCAGGTGTGGTTGCTGGTTGGTTGGAGCCAGCTGAATTGATTGACCTGACGGCATGGTGTAAGAGAGTCAGAATTTGGGAAGCATCGCAGAGTAAAGAGCATTAATCTGTGTAATAGTGCGAGAGCTTTTAGGTATAGTCTGAAGTTTTAATTAAGTTTGTTAGACAAGTGAAGTAGTAAGAAATACACTGCTGACAAAGGGACGAGGAGACAAAGCAGGTGAAGCTGATGATGAAATGCAGTGATCCTCACTGGTGTGAAGTGCCGGCCATGGCCTCGACAACCTGGCACGACTGCTCACATACGCAGGAAAGATTCAAAGCCTCCGAGAAATGGGAGGTCATCAATATTGCATAGTCTGCTGGCCAAATGGTGTGAACACCAAGTGCTCTAAAAACAAGGATAGCGAGAACGTCAAAATCCAAATCATTGCATTGCCTGAAGAATCTCCCTCTCCAACACTGCATTGTGTGGATGACAACAGAGGAGACAGGAGTCATTCTTCCAGGAATGGAGGTGAAATTCCACTCAAGTAGTACTCCCTCTCTGTGTGAGCAAGCTGCCATGCATATTATAGCATTTACGTCAAAGAAGTGGTGTGTTCATGTACAGTTTCACAGTATTATACGCGCAACACAGAAAATTATAACAAATACAAGGTTAGTTTAAGATATGCTAACCAAAACAATATTCAGAAGCTTCTATTAACCACTAAGTGTCTTTGAAGATGGACCCTGGAAATAGGTGCTGCTATGCTGATTTGGCTTTCCCCTTGGGAGCTATTCTTCTAATAACCCATGTATATACTGGGAGAACATGCAAACTCCACACAGAAAGGCCCAAGCTTTAATTCAGCTTCTACTAACTGAGAGTGCTCTGACTGCTGTTTACTGCAGGTAAGACACTGGCTACCCAAAGCCCTCAAGCCTACTTAAAAAATGATGAAATATCCATGATACTCTGTTCTTAACAGCCAAATCAAAAGCCAACTTCAGCATCGTAAAACGCTACCCAGACACCAAGGGTTCTTCAACCCTCAGTTTACACCGCACCAAAACATGGAGTTAAACAAGCGATGTGTCTAAATGTTTTTCATGTATTAAGTTTCCAACTTTGCCTGTAAATTTCAAGAAGTAAAATTAAATACTGGCCACCATTTGGGAATTGAATACAAATGGAAAGTTTTGAACATAAATTTAATTTAAATAAATTTATCGATCAAAACACAGTTTCTTTGCTATGAGATTTGAACACAATTCCTTCACTGTTTTCCGGCAGCATTTACTTGATATTTTGACATTAATCAGGCTCAGCTGTCTGCAGCAAACAGAGTCCTCTGAAAGGCTTCAACAGCTGCTTCAAAACATGCCACTCAGCCATTATGTAACAGTTTCATTTTATTACATTCAAACTGTCAGTGGGACAAACAACTGCACACCAGTTTCTAACATGCATCGGGCATCTTAAGGACATTTCCTCTAATCTAATAATATTTACTTTTACATGCTAATTTTCCTTGCTGCTGTATGTCTAAAACATGTGTCCTGTTGGTCATCCAGATGTTGTGGTTGTCTATCTCCTTGCTGTGCAGCCTTGCCTTGCAGATTCCCCCAGCTCAGGATATCTAGATATTCTATATCTGTCAAGTATATCTTACATGAATGTTTCAGTGTATCTTGCTAATCACGAAGCCTGTCTCCTTCTGTCTGTGAGGATAAAAGCGAGTATCATCTAAGTGTGATTTACTGTAAACTTAGATTTGTTTGTATTGCCAATAGTTGTGTGCTCACTCGGTCCAAAAATATCATGTGTTATTGCTGTTGACACATGATTTAACACAAATGCATTGGCTGCATATCCATCCATTTGCTATACCCGCTTAATCCGCTGGTTGGGTTGTGGGGGGGCTGGAGCAGTCCTAGGATTCATCGGGCACACCCTGGACAGGTTGCCAGTCCATCAAAGGGCCACACAGAGACAAACAACCACACGCACGCTCACACTCACTCCTAAGGACAATTTTAGTGACACCATTTAACCTAACATGCATGTTTTTGGGGGGAGTTCCTGGAGAGAACCCATGCATACACAGGGAGAACATGCAAACTCCACGCAGAATGGCCCCAGCTGAGAGTTGAACCTGGAACTCTCTTGCTGTGAGGCAACAGTGCTAACCACCACACCACCATCGTGCAGAACCTCATATCTGATATTAATTTCAAATTTCTTGTCGACTTCTGCTAAACAGGCTTGAGTTTGTGTCACACATTTTGGGCTGTCTACAAAGCTCAAAGATCTTAAAATGATCTGACAAATGCTGCAAATGTGTTGCCAGATGACACAGGAACAAAGATTAGCACGGTAAACGGTTCTGGCTCGTCAGTGTACGATAAACTCAACTCAGGCAAGGCTTCTTTGGGGGTCTGTGATGGTTTGGTCTCAGAGTGAAGTCGTTTGTAAATTTCTTCGATGTCAGCAAACAAATGTACTGTTACAGCTGAAGTGTGGTTTACCTGCAACGGCAGCAGTGCAGGACTTAATTGTTACTACATCTGGAGAAGATCGTGAATTGTGTGAAGATTAAACTATTCACCCGAGCACAATTAGGTGAAGAAGAACACTAAACAGTGATGACAGCAGCACTTCGAGCTAACTGCTGTTACCAAATGTTATGTTGAAAATGCTATAGATTGGGCGGACTTCTTTTTTTGGAGCCAGGGGTTCAAGTTCTGGTTTTAGATTTCTTTCTAAGTGCTCTTAATGTGCTCTCTCAGGAAGTCAATGTCTTGTGAAAAGACGGAACACTTCTATAAAAGGAAATGTTTTGTGTTTCATTGCCTCAGAAAGGGATGCATTTTCCTTTGCTGTTTATTTTAAAGGATGACGTTCATTTACAATAAGCAAAGGTCAGTATATCAGTATATTGATATTTTTTACTTTTAAGGCTGCTTTTTCTTTTGTTTTTTTAGATACTCATGCATAAATCTGCTAAGTGGCTGAAGTTGAGCTACTGTTTTTTGTACAAGATAGGGTTTGTTTTGTCTTGACTCTTTTATTGTTAGTCTTGTAAGTAATATCTATGTGTTTTGCAAAGTTATTATAGATAGTATAGTCTCTATTTTTGCAAGGTCATTTTTTATTTTTTTATTTTTTTGTGCAAGAACAACCCTGAATATGTTGTTTCTTTATATCTGCGGTTGCTTGTGGCTGCTGGTGGTGGAGATAAAGTGCTCACATACAGTCCATAGGGGCGCAGCCCTTATCTTTCACACAATACAAAGGAGAATTTAACCGACTACATTAGGACCAGGAACGCTGTCTCTACATCCATGAACCATTTGGGACTCTGCAGAGTGTTCTATTCATACCTCCTCTTGGATCAGCAGGACCGAGCATAATAATCAGTTTATAGCACACTGTAGAGATGTGGGTTTTACAGTCTTTCCATCGAACGACGTGTCCATCTTTCTCTGCTCCTTGTCTTCTTTATCTGGTGTGGGGTTTGTTTGGTGAATGGAAATTAATGCAGATGCATTTGTAATCTATGTGCTTGGTCCACACAGTTGCAAATATTTGGGCTGGATGTGCTGTACTACAGAGGGACTTGGCCCCTAAAATTGATGTCACACAGGCTTCACATGCAAGCAGATGAATACATGAATTGGCTTTACATGCTGACATTGACAAAGTATTCAGGGCTGTGACTGAAGTCACTGAAGTCATTCTCTGGACAATCTTTAGTGTGCATGTGTGAAAATGACTTAGAATTAATATTCTGGGCACCGTGTCTGTACACAATTATCTTTGTGATCCATTCAGAAGTTAACATTTCATTCAGCTTTAAGAGGTGCCACAAACCAAATAATCTTGCAAAAGAATTTATCACTGATGAAAAATACAGGCAGCAGAGGACTAATAGCAGGGGAGTATTGTTAAAGCAGCCAAAAGAACACACTGTGCATCCAAGTGTGCAACAGACCCTCACAGATTGTTGGTAAATGTTTTTTGTACAATAAATCCAAATTATGAAGGTGAGTGGAGCCAGGGACTGTCTCACAAGATGGCAGATCCAGAGTCAGTTTTATGTATGACATTACTGATAAAGTGTGTGTACAATGGAAAATCGTGCTGGTTCCAGTTCAGCATTGTAAACTTTATCACTGTGATAATTGTAAATCTGGCAGCAATGGTGGCAGCAGGCATTTAATGTAGATAAATATATTTTTACTTCTACGTGTGATGGCATTGTGTGTCAAATTGACAGAAAAGAATGAAGAAGATATTAAAAACACAGTTTAAAGAGATTGCACCACTTTTGGTCATGTACCGTAATAATAAAGTGCTCTGAAAAGGAGGCAGCTTCTGTAAGAATTCAACACAATAATCACGTATTTTCTAAAATATATGGTAAAATACATGTGCTGGGGTTTTAATCCACTGAACAATTACTGTCCACAATTTTGTAATTAATTCCTAATGACAACACAAATTAACCCAGTTGTGAGTCCTCACCTGTGGCCTCCACCATCCCCTCCAGGATGACAACAATTTCCAGCTCCTCCTTGGCCAGGTGGGCCTGCGAGATCTCCCAGAAGGGGCTGTGCTGGTTTATCTCGTGGCAGATGATGAGTGGCGAGACTAGGAAAAGTCTGTCATCTCCTGTGCTGTAACCCACGTTCATGTCCGTCTGGTTCAAAGGGATGAACTCCCCCTCCTTGGTCTGCTTAGACTTGATAAGTTTGGCTCTGATTGAAGCCTCAACGATGTGCGAGTTTCGGAGGTCTCCGACTCTGAACATCAGGCACAGACGTCCATCTCTCATCGAGATGACTGCATGGGAGGAAAACACGAGTGTCTCAGCTCGCTTCTTGGGCTGCGAGATCTTAACAAACATGCAACCCACCATAAAGGCATTCACGATAGATCCCAGCACTGACTGAACTAAAAGCAGAACTATCCCCACAGGGCATTTGTCCGTGATGACTCGATATCCATAACCAATGGTGGTCTCTGTCTCAATGGAGAACAGAAAAGCTGATACAAATCCATTGAGGTTGTTGACACATGGAGTCCACTGGTTATCTGCTAAATGGTCCAGGTCACCCCGGAGGTAAGCAATAAGCCACCACATGAAGCCAAAGAAGAGCCATGTTACTGTGTACACCAACACAAAGATGAAGAGATTAAACCTCCATTTGAGATCTACCAGCGTAGTGAAAATGTCTGTCAGATAGCGGTATGTCTCTCGCACGTTCCCGTGATGGACGTTACACTTGCCATCTTTCTGGACATACCGCTGGATCTTCTTTGCTCGGTCCATTTTTGCCAGCTGTTTAGGCAGGTCCTCTCGGGCCTGCTTTGGCAACTTGGGCTTCCTAATGATGGTCGGGCTCTCCACATCATGCTCCATGGGGTTTCTCGGTGGATTCAAGCCTATAAGAGGGGAGACATGACAGAATGGAATAGAGTTGTATGACTGATTTTTTTACACAGGAACATTTCATATCACAAATTCATATCATAATGTGCATTCCCTAAGACATGCTCTGTTTCATTCAAGATTTTATGGTTGGTTTTGTAAAGTAATTTGTCAAAGCAGCATGAAAACATCCAGTTTTTCAGCCTCTTCTCAAAATTGCCGAACCCACAAAGTCATTCTTTTATATTTGCAAAGTCATCTGACAAAATCAGTAGAAATCCAGATCAAAGATAACAGCTGCGCTTTATCAATAACCTTCCAAATGTGTCATTACAAAGGTACAAAGGTTAGAGATGACATAGTTTTATTCTTCTAAGGCTGAATACAGCATAAGTCATTTATTTTTCTATATGTTATTAGACAACCAATTAGCAAAACCCTCCCCCCAGAAAAGAACAGTTGTTATTACAACCATTAATTACATATTCACCAGCACTCATTCCCATGTTGCTGTGCTGCTAAAACTATTATTTTGTAATCTTAAGACCAGAGCGACAAATGTCCCCAGCTCAGCTGTTTTTCTAAAATGAGCTTTTTCTGACCTGACCTCATTCAGAGACTCCCTCAACCACCAAAAAATGAAAGTTGCTATTAGTGCTTCATGTGCTCTGCAAGAATCTTCTATACCTGGCTGAAAAGAGTTGGAAATTGTTTTTCTTGATTTTCATCTTTCCTCTAAAAGTCATTCTTTTCCACTGACACACAATTCACACAGATGCAATGTGTGACTACTTGATGGTGGATGTGTCTCGGTGTTTAGACTTGAAGTCACAATCCGTTAAAAGAATAGTCACTCTTTGTGTGCACACAATTTAATTGACCGATACCTGCGCTACTGCGTGGAATGTTGAGCTTTTTGAGGCTAGAAAAGCAAAGCAATGAACCCACAATTTAAACTGTCATGACATCACCCAATAAAAATGAAGGAGGAAGCAGATCGTTACAGTCTGAAACATGACCTTGTAATTATGCCAAAGGGTTAGGAGGGGTTTCTGTTTATTGTCAGTTGCTGCCGCTTCTGCAGCCATCATGGTTACTAACAGACATGACAGCCTTCTCTGCAGGGAGGGGCTTTGGAAGCAGAGCTGAAGCACAGCAGAGATGGGGGGGGTTAGCAGATTGTAAAGTTCACCTTCTCGGCACGTTATGCCAAGTTTTGTTTAACAATGACTGATAAATAGCATGTAATCTGAAAAAAATCCAAGCTGAATTTTTAAGATTAGCAAACAGTTAATTTCTCATCAAAATGATTTTTCATTCACACCACATTTCTCCTTTGGTCATCCATGCTCTGCTATCAAGGTTTTATCATCTTCCCAGGAGGGCTTATTTTGAGATAAGGATAGTGGATCAGTTACTTTAGGGCTCAGGCTATTGTTTGGAGGTTTTGTCAGGGGAAAAAAAATCAATATACTGCAAGGCCAAAACAAACAACCTTGGGAGAGCCTGTCTCCATCTTTTTAGAAAACAGTTTTTCACAGCTTGAGCGTACATAACATTCTCAGAGCAGTAACGCAGCGACATTGATATCATTGAATCTGCTCTAAAAATTCTCTGCTGCAACTCGACCAAATGGGATCCAGCAGATATAAACCCAACAAAGTTACATATATCTTATTCACAGCAGAAGCAGGTGACCTCTCCACTAAGATACCTACTTCAACCTTTTCAAAGTGGCAGAACTTTCTATAACAGATGCAACGTGTTTCCAGTAAAGGCTTAAAGAGTCTTAAAGTTAACAAAAGGGTTGCTTACTCCATATGCACTGACACACTAAGCAGTTGCTTTCAGATTTGCACACTCTCTGAGCTATAAATTGGGGTGAAAGCTGCTTTAGTATGAGGGGAGTGTTGAAGGATGAATTGACAATTTGACCGACTGTGAATGTGCTCCAAGAATGAGTGGCAGCTACACAAACAAGGCATGCATGCAGATAATATCATGAACAAAGTCCCTCCTACTCCACTATTTAAACTTAAAAGCCCAGTATGCAGATTCACCACCAGTAATAAGAAACATTTTCAACCTGAATATGCAGGAAAATGCCTGAGGAGAATGTGCCATCACCCAGACTTCTGAAAGTCAACTACACTTTGTCACAGTATCAAGGCTGTTATTTTTCCTGGGAGCTCAGGAGCTCCTCGGCACCCACAGGGAGGCTGTAATCTAAGATGATCCTCTGAAAATGAATAGTAAGGGTGTCAAAGCTGACGTTTAACCGTGACCTGAACTGTGTCAGTTTCTATATTTAACTCTGTCAGTTTCATGGCAGCCAATTTTGGTGTCATACAGTTTCCTAAGCCCTTCGCAAAAAAAAATAGATATATTTTATAAAAATCTCAATCTATTCAAATGTAGAAATCACTGATAGTAACAATACATCCATGACATCCAACTTTGCAGCCTTTCATCCCATTCCTCTCTCCAACAACATCTCTTTCAAATTAGTGCAAGCTTTTCATACAGTTTCCAAAGACATTTTGTATAATACACCGCAGTACTTTGTCGAATCTGGTTTGTTGTAGCAACGATGTTTGAAAAGAAACCTCTTCACCAGGCTCAAAACACTCAGGTTCAAATGCAATTTTCATGCAACACTTTTGAAGTATGACACTATATCCCCCACCCCCTCCCTTTTTTCCTACTAATGAAACTAAAAGCTTGGGAGCATTTGTTAGTTGAAAATAGTGTGCCACAAATGGAGATTGCCCAAGTATGTGCCATTATAGAGGGTGAGAAAAGGTAAGAAACTATCCTTTTTTATACTTAGTCAAAGAACTATTGTTGTTATGATATGCTGAAATGTCCCAAATGCTTGAATATTTGAATCATGAGGCTTTGTGTGGCAGATTTTCCACTCAGTCTGTGATTGCGCATGTGTGTGGATGCTAATCTCAAAGTCCATAAGCAGGCAGGTATTTATTCATTCATTTATTTAGATTAATGACATAGAGCTCTTTGCTTGCTATTCTAACATCATTACACAATGACAGTAAACGAGTTAAGAAAACACAACTGCTGAAAATACAACCACAATTCTTTAAAGACTTTCTTTAAATGCGTTGCTGCCATTGATTTCAAGATGAGCCAATATTTCATCATTTAACAGTAAAATGTCTCACTTTCAACAGTTGATGTTTTCTTTGTTCTATTGTGATAGAATGTTGGTTTATGTGAGAGAATTTTTATTTACAATTTACACGGTGTCCTTTTTTGGAAATGGGGTTGCTAAAGAGCAGCAATCAGTAGCAAGCTAGAAAGAAATAAAAGTAGTAAGTTTAATCAAACTGAATAAATCTACTATCAAGTAAAATCAGAGAAGGAAAACTGATAAAAGATAAATGCATGCTGAAAGTCTACTCTCAAGACAAATGACAGAAATGTCAGATGTTTGAAAGCATCACCTCCAAACATCTCCAATATTACATTTATGTAACTAAAATTACTATATTGAGTGCTGGAGCTTATATTGCTGTCAAGAGCTGATTTACACCATTATGCTGTGCTGCTCTGATCATGTTTATTGTGTGCGTGGAGATGATCTGGAGGTCGCAGAGGTAAAAATAAAGAGCAGAATTATAGTGTGAATCATCCTTAGTGGCTGTCACATCAAGAGTTTCCCACCCGCTGTGCTGTGTACTGACCTGAGATCAGAGCAGATTTCCTCTACTCTGCACATCTTAGCCTGTAAGCCACCATCAGTGTTTCTACCACTGGAACAAATGGTTGTGTTGAAGCCGTTCTTGCTCTCCATTCACGGGGGAATATTATGAGCTTGAGCAGCACTGGTTTCCATGGCAACACAGCTCTGTCTACCAAGTGCTCACAATATAGCAGGAATGTACTGGATGAGGCCCTAACGTTGGATAACATTTGTCTGTTTCATCTTGTTTCAGCGGGCTTAAAGAAGAACAATGTACGGGATCTGCTTTGTGCATAGAGCTGCCATTCATCTAACATCTGTGCTTTTTTTGTCATACTGAATATCTGAATAAAAACATAATAACACAGGCTTGTTCGGAGGATGTTTGTTGTAATGGTACAGAAAAGTAGAGGCACAGTATAAGCTGCTCTGTTGCCGCAAACTCTTAGAGGATGAAGGGACGAAGTTAGCTAAGTGGATCTTCATGTAATAACAAAGCACTATTAATACACGAATATTAAAGATATGCCTCTTAACAAGATAAAAACATGACCTGCCCATCTCTGTCTAGTTTTCTTCATTGGATGGTTATGTTAGCTTCAGGCTAGCATACACTACTGCTTGATGTCATGTGCCTGAAGATTTTTGACAATGTGCAAAAACTACTGGTCCACCTCTGAATGAAATAAATGTGCCAGTGTATGTCATTGTTTGAGACATTTTTTTATGATTTATTGGATTGGACAGGTTGCTTCACAAAACAAAATATGGGCAAGGTAAGAGTATGACCACTTCTCTGGGTGCCACCGCACCACTGGCTATCAGGCCTAAAATACACACATTTTTGTCAGTTCAGCTTTCACTATGAGCTTTCAGTTCCAGCTCCATCCTTTTTCCCAGACATGGTTACCTTGTGCTCCAGGAAAATGGTAACACACTCAAAGATTCAAAATGCAGCTCACAAACAGAAGAAAGGATAATTTTTTATTGTTTTTGTTCAGTCTTACTTCCCTAAAGGCTGTGACACACGAAGCTGACTGTTGGCTGGCGGGAACATCTGTGAATGTCAGTGAGCATCTAATGCCTTTCTTTGTTTGGTATGTCCCCCTTCACAGGCAATGTTGCTGACTGACTGCTAAGCATAAAGAATGAGCTCTAACAGTTACCGTGATCCTAACATGTTTGTGTTACTTTTCGATGAAGGAAACGTAAATGCTTAAAAATGCATAAATTTGCAAAAACTATTCATACGATGTGTTAGTTTGAATTGAAATACAGGTTCTGGAGTAGTATAAACACATTAAAACAGGCCTGAGTTAGAACAGTCTTTCTTATATTAAATATCAAAATTACATTGTACAAATTCTGCTTTCTCTGCATTTTTTTCCACACAGTCTCCCTTCTGTAGTGTTGTGTTCTCTTTCACACATGTAGATTGAATGTCTTACTGTATTTGTGGAGAGGCAGGTAAAAAGGACATACAAGAGGGGACCTTTTGTCGCTGCCAGTACTGACGTCAGGGAAATATATTCGTCACTTTGAAAAAGAAAAAGGACAAATGCAATGATTTGGATATCAACCATTTCCTAAGTGTCATTAACTCCATTGTTTCACTCAATTTGCTCAAACTTCAAAGCCCATCAAGCCCAAAACTGATTTGCATTTATAAATGAGTTCTAGAATGGTACCACACTAGTGGCAACGTCCTGCAGTTGCTCTGGACATATTTTGAATTTCTTTTGATTTTTTTAAAGATTTGTCTATGCTGGTTTGGATGCTGAGCAGCTAGAATGATTTCTATCCATCCCAATGTGAAAGTTGTGGTAGCAGTGGACTGAGCTTTTCAAAGCCAAATGAATGCTTGGACTCCAAATTCAGATGAGTTGAGAAGATGTTGAGGCTGCAGAGCAGGAACTAAATTGAGAGTAAGGAGGAAGAAGTTTGAATAATTTCTTTCCTTGATCATCATGGGAAATGTGAAATCACTGGCAGTTAAATGGACAAGCTTGAAGTCCTTATGAATATACAGGCAGACTCCAGACAGTGGTAACAGTAAAGTTAGAGGGATGGTAGTGCTAGTAAACAACAGTGTAATCCTTTGGCATATCACAGAAAAGAGCAGGTCTGCACTAGGGCTGAACGATATGAAAAAAATAATCTAATTGCTGTGATTTAATAAGTGATTTTTTTTTTTACTTTTGTCATTTTCAACAAATATAGAGATTATATATTTATGTTATAGTAAACAATCTTATGTACAATAAACAAACACCCTTACACCTTTTGATAAAATAAGATGAAGTATGACCATATTTTATATTGTTTTAACTCTCAGTAGTGATAATTTCTTTAAACTTTCTCTAAAACTTCTTTAGAAATAAAATTGTTTCTATTGGAAAGAAGATTAATGGAATCCTTCCCACTATTATCACTAATGTATCATCAAGTACAGCAGCTTTAGAAGTATCTTTAGAAACTAATTTGTATTAAGACTTTTTTTTTTGTCCAGTTGAACTATCTGAGCTAACAACAGCAGTAGTCTCTTCTAAACCATCAACTTGCTTTTTAGACCCAATCCCAACCAGACTGTTCAAGGTTTTCCCCTTAATCAACACTTCCATATTGGATTTGATCAATCGGTCTTTGTTGACAGGACATATACCCAAGACTTTTAAGGTTGCTGTAATTAAATCTTTACTTAAAAAAAACTACTCTTGGTCCTGGAGTGTTTGCTAATTATCGACCTATATCCAATCTCCCTTTTATGTCTTAAGCTCTTGAGAAACTTGTTGCAGCTGAACTTTGTGATAATTTACACAGAAATAATCAGTTTGAAGAGTTTCAGTCAGGATTCAGAGTGCATCATAGCACAGAAACAGCACTGGTGAAAGTTACCAATGATCTCCTCTTAGCCTCTGATAGTGGACTTGTGTCTATGCTTGTCATGTTGGATCTCAGTGCTGCATTTGATATGATTGAGTTCCGCAGAGTTCTGTGCTTGGACCGATTGTTTTCACTTTATACAAGCTTCCATTAAGTAATTTAATTAGACAGCATGGCATACATTTCAATTGCTATGTTGATGATACTCAGCTATACTTATCTATGAATCATATTAAACCAATCAGTTGGTTAGACTACAAGCATTTCTTAAAGGCATAAAGAGCTGGATGACTCAGAATTTTCTGCTCTTGAATTCAGTCAAAGCTGAAGTTTTTGCCGCAGTGAAAAACTGTCCAGTTATATACTTACTCTAGATGGCATTTCCTTGGCCTCTCGTACTACAGTGAGAAACCTTGGAGTTATTTTGTCCAGAATCTATCCTTTGACGCACATATAAAACAGGTTTCTAGGACTGCCTTCTTTCACCTTCGTAATATTGTTAAAATCAGGAACATCCTGTCTCAGAGTGATACAGAAAAAGTGCTCCATGCATTTGTTACTTCAAGATTGGACTACTGTAATTCTTTATTATTGAGCTGTCCCACAAATTCTCTGAAAAGCCTCCAGCTGATCCAAAATGCTGCAGCCAGAGTTCTGATGAGAACAAACAGAAGATATCATATTTCTCCAGTTTTAGCTTATTTACAATGGCTCCATGTTAAATTCAGAATGGAATTTAAAATGTTTCTTCTCACATATAAATCTCTTACTGACAGAGCTCCATCATATCTTAAATATCTCATAGTGTAATATGTTCCCAAAAGAGCACTTCGCTCTCAGACTGCAGGTTTACTTGTGGTTCCTTGAGTTTCTAAAAGTAAAATGGGAAGCAGAGCCTTCAGTTATCAGGGAAACCAGCTGCCAGTATATGTTTGGGATGCAGACATCCTGCTCTACCTTTAAGATAAGGCTTAAAACTTTCCTTTTTGACAAAGCTTATAGTTAGGGGCGGCTCAGGTGACCCTGAAACCTCCCATAGTTATACTGCTATAGGCCTAAACTGCTGGGAGACCTCCCATAATAAACCTTTCCTCCCTCTGTTCTCTCTTTTCTCTATGTACATATAACATTATTGTTGTCATTAACCTGTGTTTCTCTTTGTGAGCAGGTCTCTGATGTTACGGTGTTTGTTGTCCCCTCTTTCCTGTCCTCTCAAACCCCAGCTGGTCAAGGCGGATGACAGCCCTGCCTGAGTCTGGTTCCTCAGGACAGGGGATTGGATCGAAGCGAAGTTTCAGTGCAATCTGCTGGTTTCACTAGCTCTGCAATTTTTTTTTTAATTGACTTTGTATGTGTAAATTGGACTAGTCTGGAATTAATTAATTGGTTTTGATTGGATTACAATTGGATTACAATGACTTGGATTCTATTTGGCTTGAATTTGATTGTATCTTGAAGTGCCTTGAGATGACATTTGTTGTAATTGCAATTTATACATAAAATTCAAATGAATTGAAATTCTGATCAATCATATCCATCATTTTGACAGAGAATGTTCCACAGTATCTGCAGTGTAACAAACTACATAACACACATTTTACTATAACACTAACCTTAGACTTACCCTAACCTTAAACAAACGTAACATGTCCTGACTCCAACTTAACCCTAACCCTCAAATCTTTCAAACTGGGAATGAGAAATAATTAACCAATGTTAGCAGGACCCTGGAAACCTTTTCTCTTCTGAACCCTTTTTCCATTGCTGACAACAAAATGGACCTTCAACCAACTCTCACTCAAAACTCATCACATACTGATACTTAGCAGCCCAACATGCAGGCTTCCCCTAAAATGCCATTTTTGCACACTCATAATCCAGCTAAGAACCGTGGCTGCAAATTCAAATCACCTCTTTATTATAGTTGCATATTTCACCCTAAGCATATAAAGAAAATTCAAATAAATTCACATCAAGTGATTATAATTTATTACAATTGTAGCTTACACTTAAATCTATGTAACAGTAACATCTAGCTATCTTAATCTTTTATTCTAATGATTACACCAGAAAAGTTCTGAATCGGTCCAAGCTGTAGAGGTTTATCAACAGTTTGTCACACAACACTAACTACACCGCTTTCTCCTCGAAAGCATTTAAACAGCTCCTCATTAGGTTACTATCAGAATCACCAGAGGTTACTGTAGACAACATCTGGCTGTACAAGTGTAACTAAGCTAGAAAACACATTTGACCTACAGCAAAGTGCGGTGCATTCAGACTTAATGTGTGGGACGATCCTCGGCTCAGAGTGATGACATGTCTGAACGTGTCAGTGGATAAACATTTTATATATCGTTCATTTTAATGTTGTTCATTATCTCTGCTGTGTGTGGTGGGGTGGTGGGTTTAGACTATAGGGAGGTTTATCCAGATGTGGCTGAAACCAAGCAGAGGCCGCATGGGAAGGCATTCTATTTTAAGGCATTAAACAGCTGAGCACAGGCGCTATAGACGTCATATAAAAAACGATTCTCAGTGTTTCTGGGCTGACTGCGTTTTGTCTGAACTGACCCTTCAACAGGATAAGAAAATAAATCAGGTCCATTACCTCAGAGTAATTTATTGAGTCTACAGTAACCATGAGAAAGTCATTTGTTTAGAGCACAAGCTTATGTTTCTTATTTAATTACTGATAGACTTTGATATGTATCCTGTATGTAGAGGGTTGTATGGAGGGTCTCGCAGTGATTTAAAGAGCTCGGCATTGGTGAAAAATTAGCCTGAAGCTGTGAAAGTGAGACGGACTAAAATAGCTCTTTCAAAAGGGAGGGAGGCATGTTCCTCCAGTCCCAGCGGAAAATACACCCTTGCAGCCATCATACTCAATTTTCCCCCAAACAAATTCTCTCTGCTGTCATTAACAGAAGCTTCAGGTAAACCCAAACCACTGCCGTTAGTTTGTGATTAGAGAAACACAATCAAACTCAATAGGAAAACCGAAACAGGTGGAACTATGGAATCATTTTACCAGCCTAAATATTGTTTTACCACCACAAATCAAGCTTCTGAGAAAGAACAACAGCTTCAGGTGACAGACTTAAGTGGTTAACAAAGCAGATGATAGACAGTGTTGGTCAGTTAGGGCAACACCTTAATCCAACAGTTATGTTTTATTAAAAAGGAGAACCGTAAGTTCTTACAACACTGCATACTAAAATATAGACACATTTCCATTACATTACATCCCACATATTTCAGAATTTGATATTCATATAGTGACACACTGGAGATCGGATCACACTCCTGTTGATGATTACACAACAAAAAGAAGCAGTTAGCTACAGCCTTTGAACTGAAAATTAACCTCCAGCTTTCTAAAGCCATGTTATCTCTGTTTTGTGACGGCTGTGTTTGTGTTAGCTGGTTGCGCAGTTGTGAAGACAATTGTGAATTGTAGGACCGCATGAATAAATGATGCTTGAATCATCGCTAAAGTCAACACGAATAAACAGAGTGAAGCTGAAAAGATGGAAAACCAAGTAAGATTTTTTTCCAAACATATTTCGCACTTCTTTACCTGTGAAGGACTTAATAATCAGTCCCACAAACTGACAATTTCATCACATGCGAGTCCAGTTTTCAGACCATTTCTCTAAATACCGGACACATAGGCTATATGATGAGAAGAAAAGAACAAATACTTCTTTGACTTTTGATATCAAGTCTTTTCAGTTGTGGCTCTTTCAGCTGCTTGAGCAGCAGTATGAATGTCTGAGAGAGACCAAGTTTAAATAATTTATTAAACGGGTTTATGTCACGACCTGTCATGACAGAGGCCCGATGAGATGTAATATTCGACCTAAACAGTGATTTACTTCTGTGAATGTATAGGTGACCATAATCCGGAATTGGTCCACTTAACAGCAGCTTCAGCCTGTGTTAGAAAATAACTTTGTTTTTAGGACTAAACGCGCAGGTTTGACAAACTCGCCGGTTTTAACTGAACTGGCGCCTGTGATACGTTTAGGCAAAGTGTCCCTCAGCATAAACGCAGGGTTTTATTACGGAGCAGGATGAGATGAATTATTTTTTGCTTGGATCAGGTACATCCGCAGGAAACGAGAGCAAACTGCCAGACTGGAGATTTACCGTTGCCATGGAGACGGTGTAGGTGATCCGGATAATAATGATAAAAATAATATAATAAAAGCCTCTTTTTGTTTATTTTCTGCCTGTATGTGCAGCAGCGTGGCTCGTTTATTAGCCTCATCCGTGTCCCGTGGTGGTGTGAGGCCGCGGGCCTGCAGGATTTCACTGCCTGGAACATTTTCTCCAACACCTTCCAGTTTCTTCCATCCCACAGGCTGCTTTTTCCTCATGTCACGGGAGAAAATCCACCCGGATCCTCAACAGTTGGACTCACACTCCCATCTAGACGCGTCTTTTTTCTTGTCCTTCTGCCTGCTGATGGCTGTCTTAATTAATCTCCGATTTTGCCGTGCACTGTTATGTAACTATCAACCCCCACCGTCCCCATGTAAGAGATGATTACATTTAAAAGGCAATCATAAGCATCGCTGTCGGGAGCAGCGCGCGGAAGGTCCTTACCTCGCGCAGCAGGTCAGCGATCACTCCGACGGTCATTTTAAGTCGTTTTTTACTCCCATGAAAAGTCACCGCTGTTGCTGTAGTTTCTTTTCACCAAAACGCTTTCTGGGAGCCAACTGGAGAGAAGAGCCACTAATTCCCCCCTTTTTCCTCCATCCATCCAGAAAAGACGACCGTCAGCCTCCACCCCTCTGCTGGGAGAGAGACATAGGTGGGCACTGAGGGAGAGAGAGAGAGAGAGAGGGGAAGAGGAAGACTGAGGAGAGAGAGCGAGAGGCGGAGAAACGTGTGGGTGTATCATACTGCTTACACCTTGCTGCATGTTGAACATACAGTACACACAATAACGTCAGCGTGTGTTTGGGCGTTAAACTGTTGCTGTAGTTGTGGCTGTTTAATAAAACCTTTTTAAGTTACATATACTACAAATATGGCCTTTAAGTGCAGATTCTTAACGTTAATTTAAGGGATATTGACATCCAAATTGGAGTGAGAGTGGAGGATGAACTAGTTTAGTCACTTTCCAAATATTTACAGTCTTACAGTTGTGGAGGAAAAAAAGGTGACGCTTCCCTTGATTTTTAGGTCTAAAATGTCGGGAAATCCCAAATTATCAGCCCTCCACCACTGTGCTTGACGACTGCCATATTCTTTTTCCTGCAGTAACTGACATTTGGCTGAACTTGCTGGGATGTCCACTCTTTATAAGTTTGATAACTCTCTTGAATGTTTCCCACCCCTAGATATTCTCTCTCACTGCAGACTGATGGACTCAAAATAGGTTGGAAACAGCCTTATAACCTTTCCTGGAGGTTTTGACACAAATGTTGTCTATCCTAAACTTTTACTCCAATTTGGATGTTAATATACTTCACTTAAAGCTGAGAGACTGCACTTTATATCGATACGTTTTGGTAAACAGCTAATATTACAAGGCATTTCTAATGGCTGGTAAAGATGTTCACGGTACCTGTCTACATCTCAGTGTTGCATCCATACAGTATCTGAATTCATTGCCATTCTATTCTATTTCTCTTTCCTTGTAAGGTGTTTTTACTCAACTTATCAACCCATTAATTGAGCTGTCAGAAGGTAGAATACTGTAGTAGGACATACAGGGCAGCTCCAAAAACCTGGATATTCCAGAGGCCAGTAATAGTCACCAGAACCCAAGGAGATCAGCTACAGCTAAATACCTCCAGAGGTTTAGCAAGATCAGTGACAGTCCTAAAATCCATCCATAAATGTCCACCCTTCCAGGGATCAGATTGCCAGCTATCTTAAGACTCCCCTAAAGAGATGATAACTCCTCATATTACATCACGGATGCTACTCAAAGTCCAACCCACTGAGGCTCTATGAACAGAGGAAAGATGTGGGGGAGAATAGTGAGTGTCAAGGTACAGCAGAGTGTACATCAGGAACATGTTAGTCAAGAGTTAGTAATGAGAGAGTGCCACAGGCAATAGAATACAGAAGGTGATGATGAGGTATGTATGTATCACTGGCAGATTGACAAAATGACTGACATCAAGAACTCCTACTAATGCCAAAACAAGATCAGCCTTCAAAACATCCCAGATGACCTGATCATTGCAGTACAAAAACAAGCCTTAGGCAGATCTCTAAAGGCAGGGGTCAGGACCCAAGATGCACAACTGCTACTATTTCTACAGAAAACCAGGTATGAGTTAATTCTAATTTACTCTGTTTACTGTGTTTAATTTACTGTGTTTCATAACATGTTCATATGAGTGGGTTTAATTATTTTTATTGTAGTTGTGGCTTTATGCATGATTTTTCACAGATCTTTCCTGTATTTGTACAGTGCTGTAGTCATGACAGTATCAGTTAAAGCGAATCAGCATCTATAACAGCTTCTCTGTGTGTCTTGCTTTGATAATGAGCAAGTTGGAAAAGCTTCAAGCTGTTGGAACCTATCAAATTGCCATCACAAAAGTGTTTTGCTTGTATAGTTGGAGTATTAAAATACCTGTCAAACACGTTCACCAAGTGTTTGCTGTTATTGCATTAGCATGGCAACAGCACCTAAGTTGCAAGCTTATTCATCCAGCATGCATGTCTGCCTGCATGTGCATTGAATGGCAACACACAACCTGATTTATGCACATGTGCAGATCAGATTGTGGGTTGCCAGGTTGTGTTAACAGAAGGGTTGACATTGTATGTAGCATGTGAATTAATTTCCTAAAACTGTTTAACATGATCTTCATTGGGGTGGCACTCACTTCATGCATGGTTGTAAGGCTACTGTTCTCAGTCAATTTCTTTATGATGGTAAATGGTTGATGAACAGTGTGACCCCTAAAAAACATGATGCTCCTGTTTTTAAGTCTCAAGATATTTGGTATAATAAATTTCTGTAAGATGTTATCAGTCAGTCACATCATTGTGGAGAAATTTTGGGCGACTCTTCTTTTCAGTGTTGCTTCAGCTGACGTAGGTTTAAAGACATTTCTTCAGCCTTCTTAAGCTCCTAGTCTTTAGCCCATCCCATTTACTTAATGCAAGCTTCTTCCTCTTCTGGCTTCTCCGTCCCGCTGCTTGTGACCCAGAAATCCTTCACAGCTAAATGTTTTGCACCTGGAGGTGAGAAGGTCGAGGATACACAGCATAGGACAACCCGGTGTAACCTTTGAGTCCACAATATCTGAAGGGGGTGAGGCATGTTAACCCTCCACTTTGAACTGAATTAAAAGTAAATATCTACTTTGTCACACTCAAATGTAATTTGACAGAAATAATTAATTTAAGTGGTAGGCTGCACCTAAACATCTATTTGATAATGTTATTGTACTACATGCCATATTTGAATGTTGACTGAAGTTAGAATGTCTAATTTTGTTAAATGTGTGTCACCTTTCCTCCTCTGCTTGCTACCCTGGTGGGAGAGACTAAGACACAAATAGAGGAGTGGAGTGGAAGAATCGAGTATGGGAAATTTGGGACATAAGATAAGGGGATGGTCCTGTTGATGACCCAGTTTGAACAAAGTTTTAGCTGTCAGACAGATGACCTCACATTTGACTCTAGAATACTTTGGTATACAGAGGAGTTCCTGCTGGACTCAATGACTGCAAGGTGTTCTAGGTCCCGTGGCTGCAAAACAAGCCCAAATCATCAGCCCTCCACCACCGTGCTTGAGAGTTGGTATGATGTGTTTGTGCTGATATGCTGTTTTTGGTTTTCTCCAAACATGCTGCTGTGCATTATGACCAAACCTCTCCACTTTGGTCTGGTCTGGCCAATCTGTCTGACATTTTGTTCCAGAAGTCTTGTGCTTTGTTCAGATGTAACTTTACAACCTAAGCTGTGCTGCCATGTTCTTTTTAGAGAGAGCAAGCTTTACTCTGCCCCCCTTCCAAACAAGCCATACTTGTTTAGTCTTTTTCTAATTGTACTGTCATGAACTTTAACATTTAACATGCTAAGTGAGACCTGTAGAGTCTGAGATGTAGCTCATGGGTTTTTAGAAGTTTCTCTGAGAATTACACGGTCTGACCTTGGGGTGAACTTTCTGGGATGTCTACTCCTGGGAAGATTGTCAACTGTCTAATTGTCTTCCACTTGTGAATAATCTTTCTGTCTGTAGAATGCTGGACTCCAAATGGTTTAGAAATGGCCTTTCAACCCCTCTCTGACTAATGGGCAGCAACAATTGCTTCTCTAAGATCATTGCTGATGTCTTTCCTCCTTGGCATTATGTTAAAATGCACCTGAATGCTCCAGTACCTGGCTGCTACTTACCCTAATTTTTTAAGGGTTGCATGTTGGCTTTTTGTTAAATGAATGACACAATATAATATGTTGTTGACATATAATGTCGTTGTTCATTCAAGGTTGTACAAACCAAGTTCTATGACTTATTAGATCATTTTTTGTATTGTGCCCGATACTTAAAACCTTAGATTTGAAAACAAGGGTATTTTCTTTGTCAAATGACAGTCAATACATGATTCTCAAGATCAATGTTTAAGGCAGTAACTATTTGTTACACAAAATTGTTTCAATTTTTTGGGTGTTCAACAGAAGCATGAGTTAATTTAATATTTTCACACTATTATACACTAATAAAAAAGAGCACATTAGGCAAAGTCTCTCAGAAGTGAAGATGGGCAGAGGTTCAGTCACCTGCAAAAAACTGTTGGTAAAATGTGGAGCAATTTCAGAATAATGTTCCTTAACATGAACTTGTAAAGCCTTTTAATATTCCATCATTTACTGAACATAATATCTTCAAAAGATTCAGGGACTCTAGAAACATATCTGTGTGCAAGAGACATTGCTGAAAATCCATACTACATACCTGTGATCTTCAGGTCTTTATTGATTTTTCTCATTTTGAACACAAAACAATAACAGACAGTAAAACAGACACCATACACGTACACGTTTACATATAAAGGTCATTAAAGTTATATTATTTTATATATCACAGAATTAAAGATAGTCAGACAAAGAAAAAAAGTAAATAAAATAAAATAAAACAAACCTAAACAAAGAAAGGAATAATAAGAAATGATAATGATAAAAATTAATAAACAAATAAATAAGATAAAATTATAATAAAAATAAAAATCCTTTCCTTCTATTTGGGGTTAAGAGCACTTCCAAAACTTGCCATCAGACTATGTTTTTATGGTTAAAATAATCAATAAAGGGCTGCCAGATTCTATAGAACTTTCTTTCTTGATTTTTCAGTAAGAATCTGATTTTCTCCAGCTCTAAATGTCTCATAACATCTGTCATAAGATTTGAATAAGTTGGGGCTGCCTTTTGTTTCCAGTTAAGTAATATCAATCTTCGTGCAAGTAGGCTGACAAACAAAAGCATAATATGTTCCATGTTGTTTTTCATCATACTTGAATCAACAATTAATTAATTCATTAACAATGTTAATAGGTCTATGTAAAATATTTGATAGAGCCTGAAAGATATTGTTTCAGTAGTTTGATAGTTTCAGGCAACTCCACAATATATGACCCAGTGTTTCTGGTCCGAGTCCACATCTGTCACACGAAGGATCTACTGAGGGAAATATTTTATGAAGCTTTTGTTTTGACCAATGTAAGCAGTGCATTATTTTGAATTGCAGGAGGCCCTGTCTTGCACATATTGAAGAGCTATGAGTTTGTGCTCGGGCTGTCTGCAATTGTTCTTCTGTGACTTTCCTGCTTCGGTTGTCCTGCGCTTCCAGAAATGTTTAACTGTGAACACAGTTCACTGTGCCATCCACAAAACCAGGTTAAAGCTCCATCATGCAAAGAAGAAGCCATATATGAACATGACCCGAGAACGGTGTCATCTCCTCTGGGCCGAAGCTCATCTAAAATGGACGGAGAAGTGGAAAACTGTTGTGTGGTCTGACAAATCACTATTTGAAATTCTTTTTGGGAATCATGTTTTCTGGACTAAAGAGGGGAGAGACCATTCAGTTTGCGATCTAAAGCATGCATCTCTGATGGCATGGGGATACATTAGGCCTATAGAACTGGCAAATTGCGCATCTGGAAAGGTAACATCACTGCTGGAAGGATTGTACAGGTTTTAGAGCAACATGTGCTCCCATCCAGATGACGTCTTTTTCAGGTAAGGCCTTGCATATTTCAGCAAGACAATGTTAAAGCATATACTGTATCTTTAGCAATAACATTGCTTCATAGTAAAAGAGTACAGGTGCCTGAACTGAGCTACCTGCAGTCCACAACTTTCACCAACTGAAAACATTTGGTGCATCATGAAGCATAAAATACAACAAAGAAGACCCAGGACTGTTGAGCAGGTAGACTCATATATTAGTTAGGAATCGGACATAATTTCTCTCCCAAAGTCGCAGCCACTGGTCTCCTTTGCTCCCAGATGTTTACAGACTGGTGTTAAACAGTGATAAACGCGACCCTGTTCCAACTATCTTGAGTCTTGTCGCTGCCATCAAATTCCAGACGAGCTAATATTTTTCATGAAATAGCTAAATGTCTCAACGTTTGATATGTTTTCTATGTTCTATTGTGAGTAAACATGTTTTTTTTACATTTTACACAGCATCTAAACTTTTATGGAACTGGGGTTGTAAACACTGATCACAGCTTTGCCTTTATTCTCCACCTTGTTCACTACAGCTGGGACACATTCCCAAGCTATGTGTTTATCAATCCTTAGTCAGTCCACAGAAGAATACATGTTGCCTGGCTTTAGTCTCCAACAAGCATGGGCATATTTTTTTAGTTCAAGTTTATTTTGTGCTCAGCAGCATTTATAAGTCACACATAAGCACACGGCTTATCAGCACCTAGGATATTGTCAACCGATGGGAGTGGCAGATATTGATTTGTTGTGTCCTGTGTTGTGTTACAAGATCTTATTGAATGTGAAAGGTTATCATTAAAGGTTTTTTAAATATGGATTAAAAATGTGTGCTTATTGAAAGGTAGTGCAATGAAGGACTGAAACACTTTAAAACAGATCAGGTATTTCTTATAATGCACATTACATTTTGGTCCTGTTGTGACTGGAAAAGATGACAGAAACTGGTACTACGACTATCATTTTTAACATCCGTATTGGTAGCAAGAGTTCTCTTTCAAGAATCACTGAGTTCTATCAATACTATATCTTTTCCACCCACATGCTTTCATAACCAAAAGAGGAAGACACCGTGGTTTCATTGAACAGTTTTAATTTTACCATGAATAAAAATGACATGTTGGTTTTTCACTGCTAACAACCCAAAAAACAACTATAGAACTAGAGCTTCCTAGAAGCCAACACATACAGACAAATAACAATATAAAAACATTATAAATAATGCAAACATTGCATTGAAGAGAGTCAACATCAGCAGTTCTTCAGAGGAAGAATGTAGCAGCTCTCATGTATTATGTGGTAAAAGAGCAAAAATAAAAACACGTTGGCTGTCTGAGTGGAGACGGATGTAATAGCGTGATTCAACACTGTTACTTTCTATCATCAATAAAGATGGAGGTGATACTTTCACTTAAGATTAATAAAATATCTTTGTTACAATCACAAGGTGCTCAAAATTTGTTGTCAAGTACAATAGGACTAGAAATGCCAAAATGCTGACGTAGAAAACAGCTACTGACATTAGAGTTAAGATTCTCCCTGATAGTGACAATAACAATTGTTATATTTTCTATTTAAGACTGCAGACAACTATATTTCTGCCACAACTACTGCACATATTCAGGACTGTGCAACAAATCTATTTCCATTCCGATCCCTCACAGCTGAAGCTGAGGGTGATGTGTCCGACTACCACCTGACCTCCATTAAATCCTTACACACACGCTCCTCAGGAGGCTGCATAATGAAAATATACTCTGTCATAGCTAATCCTCCAACAAAGCCTATCAGAAAATATACAGCTTTGACATTAGTTTAGTTTACTTACCTACAATATTCAAATCAAGTAAAAATATTTACTACAAGATAATTCTTCAAATGTTGGCTGTGGAATTGTGGTTAGATGTGAAACCGATTAGGGCAAAGCTACAGTGAGTCTGATAGATCACATATGAATGACTGAACGTAGTAAATAATAACACATTTGGGATATCACAGGACAATTAGCTTAACTGGTGTTTAAATTTGATATAGGGCCATGTCAGCCACTTACGCTAACACAATCAGCAGCACTTTCAGTCCCTTGCCAGCGTCTAATGTGCACAGCTGCAAAGTGGCCACACTTACACGTCCAAGCTGCATTAAATAAGATCTGAAGGCTAAAAGTGTTGCCATGTAACTTCTGAAACAGGAAAAAGTGAATTTTTCTTCTGGAGGAGATGTATGTGAATGTGAATGTTTGGATGCATGAAACATTTGCTTGAAGCTGCAGTTCTAGACTAATGTTTTGATCAAAAGTGAAGTGAATCTGTCAGATGTGCAACAGGCTGTCATCATCTTTGTAGTCGTGGGTTGAAACAGCCTATTTCAAGTGTCTGACAGAGCAGGTAGGCTTCACTTTTAATCAGCCAACTACAAAAGCTGCCTTTCATTCATGCTGGATTTGCATAGCTGGGACTTGAAAAATGTTGTTTTGAATCTATGTATGGATGCTGAGGTCTGAGCACTAGCACGAGCAGTGCTGAGGCTGAAGACGAGACGAGATGTGACTGTGAGACTGAAAGATGCAACTGAAATGAGTCCTGCAGAGCAACTTAAATGCTCAATAGATGTTTACGTTGATTAAAAGAGAGGTGAATCTCTCAGATGCATAACAGTCTCTCCACCTACATCCGTCTCTCATGTTTCTGGGAATCGAAGTTTCACCTGTACTTCATGGCAAATGCAGTGGTGTTGTGAGGAGCTAAATGGGACGTGACAGCATCACGTTGAGGTCAGCAGAAACAGGTTTGTTATGCTTGTAACTGGAAAACGATTTTTTGCTTCACATTGACGAGAGGAAAATATTTTGAGGAGACGATACTTGCAGCATGATTTAAAGGGTAACATCTTAAGACATCAGCACAAAATATTGGCAACTTGAATACAAAAGTCAGCATCGACCAAGTTCTAGTAAAAGTGAAACTTCCACCCTTGCGTTTTGGTCCGATCTGCCACGACAGGCCTTCTTCGAGCTTCACCACCATGTGATCTTAAACTCGTAGATGGGCCTCTTGCAGTAGTAGTGGTTGATGAGGTGCTTGTCGCAGACGCCGATGCACTGCTGCTCGGCAGTGATGCCGCGCTCGGCCAGGTCGCTGACGATGCAGTGCAGCAGGTCATAAACGTCTGCCACCGCCTCCCATGGCCCGAAAGAAACGTCCACCTCACAGTGGTGCTCAAAGAGCTTGGCCTCGCTGTCCGAACGCTCGAATCGCAGAGAGTTAAAAAGAGGACGCTCGTACGGCGTGATGGGCATCTCCTCTTTGTACACACAGATCTTCAGCTTTGCAAACCGTGCTTTTTTTTGCATGGCCCTCAGTTTGGCAATCTCCACAATGCGCTCCAGATTGTCTGAAATGAGACCAGTTACAATCATGAATGAGTTTTTTAATATTTATGCACATACCGATGCCATTAACTCAGCTGGTGATCAGGCTGCTTCTACTAAACTCTAATAATTCACGACCCGCTCTTTTCTTTCTGGATCTCATCTTTTTCTTTCTCTTCGATCACTTTAAATATTCCTATATTTACCCTGCTGGTATGATCGGATTATCCAAGGTGAGAGCTGTTTAAGATATTGTCTGATCTAACTGTCTTTGTTCCTTGTATAAAATGAATAAACAAACACTAAATCTCCTCATCACTGATCAAAATCAGAAAAAAACATTTACCAAGGTCATTGTCTGACTGACTCTATCAGTTACCTTTGTAGTAGGGCAGCAGATCAAGGAAAGCTTGTCGGACCTTCTCCCCTGTGAGTGGCTGAATGTCCTCCAGCTGGTCCAGCAGCGGGCCGATGGCGTAGTACTGAGCCTCTCTATGCACCGCTCTCACTCGGTCCTGGTGAGGAAGCTCACCTTCTCTCAGGAAGTTCAGGATGTCCCTTTGGATGGAAACATTTTATGTCAATTGAGGTGTTTTACCTTAAACAGACCCGCTCCAATGTAAGAGAGCGTTACTAAATCCAAGAGCGTAGCTCTACTGTAATGCTACACAACTTTATCATCACTGCAGCAGATGACTGTTTTCAGAGGGGAGAAACATGCAAAATGTCAAACACCACGAACAAGAAACATCACAGCATCCCAGAGGCCAATGCTGAAATGATTACGGTAGTTCTTTACGACCAAAAGTCTAATAAAACACATGCAGCTTTAAAATGACATTAAACAGTACATTAACATTCAGCTTGGATAACCAAGCTGTGAGGCCCACTTGTAAACCTGTAAACTGTCTGAAAGTGTTGGAGATGAGTCAGCTCTCTGCAGTATTGATCACTGTTTTCGGCAGCACGATGCCTGCTGGTATGAATTTATTTAAATCTGACTTTATCCTGTCATGCACACCAGAATATCCTGACATCGAAGTGGCTGCAGTCTGTGGAGCCGGGTGCTGCAGCTGATCCCAACCCCCTGAATGGCCTCATGGAATGATGGGAAACGTCTGCTTCCTCTCCGATTTGACAACTTACTGGTTTAAAAGGCTCAGCAGTATGACCTCCTATTACAACTTTTTCTTCTTCTTTTTTTTTCAAAACCAGCCAGACAAGCTGTAAACATTCATATTACAGAACATAAAGAGCAGATATTATAGCTCCTGTATATACTGGACTGAGTTCAGTTGATTAGCATTTTTCTTTCTGTTTTTTGGGGATATGGCTTGATAGAGCCTCACACCAGGTACTCCTCCCACTGTCCAAAAACATGCATGTTAGTTTCATTGGTGACTCTAAAATTGTCCTTAGGAGTGAGTGTGAGCATGTGTGTGGTTGTTTGTCTTGTTTGTCTGTGTGTGGCCCTGTGATGTACTGGCAACCTGTCCAGGGTGTATCCCGCCTCTCACCCGATGACCACTGGGATAGGCTCCAGCCCCCCTTGTTACACTGTGTCAGTTTCAACCACTAGCACTTATTTCACTGGAAAACAAAAACTCAACAGATATGGCCTTTAACTGAATCATATTTTTTTTACATCAGGCAATAGACTAAACTGCCTGCTTTATCAGTCATGTTGCCTCACTACTGTCACCATATTGGTGGGCAACAGGTATCTAGAGCCACCTCTCAATTCTTTATACATTGCCAGGGAATTGGGAAAAAGGTGCAGTTATTTATTGAAACATGCAAGCTTAAATGAAAACACAGAAAATAGGGCAAAAACATCTGATTTGTTTTGCTTTTTAGGGTTAGGGTTTCTTCTTTTCTTAAGGACATCACTTTCAGATACTGTTTCTGCTGTAGATAGTTTTTTAGGCTTGTTTGCTTAGATATTGCTTAGGACACACTGCACACCGTGCTGAGATATGCTAAACTTTCTGGCGATCGATGTATTGGAACAACAACACTGTCTTATGTCTGTCAAACTGTGTTATCTTTGGCGTTTTCTTAGATGCAGCAACAGAGCTTGGATCAAATCATGTGCTTTTGTGACAGGCTGCCACTAATAAAGTGTCTAAAGATTAAATAAATTAAATTAAATAACCAAAATTGGTTGTTTGCTAACTTGTCTGTTGTGCATAGACACAACATGCATGAATGATTCATAGGTCAGTGTTAAATAGTGTCACAAACTCACAAAAAAAATGGTCAGGTTCGAGGACTGGACTGAAAATGAGTGAAAAAGCAGCCGATGGCAAAGGAAAACTCTGGAAGAGCTTCAGAAAGCTTGGAGAAAATATTCATGCAGACCCCTTTAAAATTTGAAAGAAAGTCCCAGAAATGAGGGGCCAACTGTAGATGTAGACAACATTTTAGATTAAAACTCAATCTGGTTGAAGATTCTCACGATAACGTTGAAGCAGCTCAAATGATCCCATCTGAGGTGACAGAGCGAAAAACATTTAATGGAATCAATCAATCACTGACTCCTGAACTAAATCAGACAACCTCTGTCACATCCGGCCTCATGATGAGTGTTAATCAGTTGTTAGTGTATTCGGCACAGCTTTCTCTGAGGAATAATGTTGTCAAGCATCCCTTGTACTTCCCCAATATTCCCTTTTTGGCCACTAACTATACCCCAGTATAGGAAATTATAACACCATGGAATTATTACTTTCATTTATAGCGAGCTATTCTCTTTGTAATCAAACTGCTGCTCTCCAACTGATATATTTTTTAAAAAACATGTTCATTTAATCTTACATTTATGTCTGATTATCTTTCTCTGTTGACACCTGCTCGATGTAACGACACGCTCGGCAATAGAGTTGAGTTTTTGTCTGTTTCTGCTTCTCAGCAATGAAAGCTGGAAGACTTGTGAGCATAAGAGGATCCAATGATATGACAAAAAAAAAACCAAAAAACAGGCAACACAAATCCGCTGCAGGTAAAGTTGCTGCAGACCACAGAGCAACACCAATACCTGAGATGATTTATGTTCCAGTTAGATGAGAGGGTCCTTAAACACATTGCTGGGTAACTTCCGCAATGATGAGAGTTGTTCTGAGTGTCTGCCTGTGTGCAAAGGGCAGCCACTCTTTGTCTGTATTTTTATCCAGAAACACACTGTCTGTTCCTTTTCTCGTTCCTCTTACTCCTTGTGTTTAAATATTTAATTACATCCCTCAGACACACACACATTTAACAACTGACCTCAGCCCAACCCTCCTCTTACATAAGTTACTCATCTACTCTGCTTGTTATCACATTAATTTTTAAAGAACTTTTCCATTTCATTCAAGGTCGCCAGAGGTTGAAACATTCTGGTTTTGGTAATCTCTTCTTGGGTAATCAATTGCCAGCATAAGGCAGACAAAAACAAAAAATTTAGTAAAGCTACAACTCAAATTCTGTTTCCTTCAGGATGAATTATTGCTCCAGTGAATCCTGACAGCTTGATTCATCGTCAGGCCAATCATAGTTTGCCTAACACTTTGCTTTACACCTGCCTAACTGCAAACTAAATACATTCTCATTAGCATCAGTTGCGTTTTGTGTGTAGTGCTAATTGGCAGGTGTTGTTATGCTCAAACACTCATAGCAGAAAACCAAACACCTATTAAATTCAGCCCTGTAAGCTGTTTAAGTGAGAGTGTGACTCAAAACATAATGAAATATATCTGACCTGTCTCAGTTGTTTCTTCCTCTGCTCTCTCATCATCCTGCATTTTATGCTGCAATATATTCACTCTGTTAATAACAATGACAACAAGTTACACCTGCCACCATGTTGTGCTGCTGAAGCAGCCACTGTGTTCTTGAGTTTTTTTCAAAAGGGATGGAAACAGCTGTGTTCGCATCAAGTCTGACATAGCGCACTTTCAACCTAACTGCTTCTGGTGTTTGTGGGTCACTCACAAGACAACAAACATGGCAGACAACGGAAGGTTTGTGTGGACGGAGGAAGAAGTTGTGGCGTCAAATAACTGCTATCCTTGCCAGTAAACAGCAGAGAAATGCCAGCATATATCAAGAGTTCCACGTGGAAATTTGTAGCCAGGGGTTTGACAAACCATGGACTGCATTGTTAGAAAACTCACGCGAGTTAGTAGTTTTCACCAAAGTCTGGAAACACACATGATTCGAATTTCTTTTAATGCGCATTTCCCAATGATTTAAATCACTTTTGGATGGAAACATGACTATTGTCGTAGAATTGAAGCAAAGGAGACTCTTGGGCCCAGGTTATGAGCTCTCGTTATTGGTCCTATTACTGAGCACAGAAGGAATCAAATGTGTTTGCATTGGTTTCAGAAAGCCACACTGTAAGATGGAGTAAAAGCAGACTCATGTTATTCTTTAAAAACTGAGATAAGGGTGTGCACTTTCAGACGAGATCTCTATGGAGACTTTAGTAAGTGTCCATTGAATGTAATAGTAGAGTCACAAATGATGCTACGAGCTAGAAAGAGAAAAGTATGGTGCCTCACATTAACAGCCGGCTGTTCACAATGTCAAGAGGCCGAAAGTGGGATTTTCAGCCTTGGAAATCCACTGGGACAACGTATTCTCATGAAATGGCTTCCATTCGTTTCAGCTATTGAACATGCCTCTTTCCGTCAGCAAAACAGAGTGGCAGGAATCATGTCTAAATGAGCATATTTTTATGTTTTCCTAACATTTTCTCATGACATAAACGTAAATGTTAGGGTTATACTTTTTCAGTTGAAGTTTGGGCAGATATGTGTTTTTTAAACTCTAAATTCGCAACCCTGACCCTAACCTGGAAGCACGATATAAAAACTACAAATTGTACTAAATTGCCGTACACAGTGGCGGGCAGCGCCATATGTTTTGTAGTTCGAATGTGTTTCCTCTAATATGGGAAATTGTGGCAAGGAAACATCTGTTTGCTCAGATTTGATCTTGTTTATAGTTAAAGGGGTGAAATCACGTTTTTTTTCTGGGTTTTGACCCTACTTAGTGGCGCGCCCTACAGGTGTCCCACAGGTGATGGTAGTATAGGTCAAGAGCTTTCTAAAACTGTTTACAACTGGTCTGTAGCCCATTTTGTTGCTGCTCTGTAAGCCTTCAAAAGTGTCTCAGATTCAAGGTTCAAAGGTCACCTTTGAGGAGCAGGAGCTGCCCACAATTTTCATACTGACATATGTTACACCCTAGGTCAACACCTTTCCAATGATGTCTTCACTTTTGTCCTATACCAAAGTTTAATTTTCATCTTGCCCCAAGGCAAGGTCCTTTGAGATGTACTTTCTCAAATCCTTATTAAGTCCAAGCTGGATTAAATCATTCAAACATGTTTTAAGGGGTGGTTAGTAGCCACATGTGTTCAAAATGTTGATGTCTGCTTAATGCACTCTTAAATTTAAGTCAGACTTTTAAATTTTAACCAGTTTTGACCCGGTTTTCCCCATAATTTACAGTGAGTTTCATGTTATATTTTCTAATGACCTAATATGGCCAATTATACCGACTGTATCCCTTTCCCCAGGCTGACAGGATGGTCCTAGATGACCAAGACTTCAGTATACTGTAGTGCCAATACGTAAATGGATATACAGTTTTAACTTTTGCATACATAGCTTTACAAATGTTGTTTATTAGCGATGATGTGAAGATGATGAAGGGATTTCCGTACACTTCCAGTGTTTCTTAACATTTCGATCTTGCAGTAAATTCAGCCAGCCTGGGTCTCATTTTATTCGCTCCACCCTGTCCAAACTGTGTTAGTTTAGCTCAAAACAGAACTGCTATGAGTGTGTGGTGTCTGTGGCTGGTTATTTGTTAGAGCACATATTTAATAATCATTTTTACTCTCTTTTTTCCCCGATCATTTTTATCTGTTTTGATTTATTTATCCATGTTTACTTATTTACTGTTGAAATGAACTGCACTGATCACTCGTGCTGATGGATATTCGTATGATTATGCACGAAAATCTGTGCATAACTTTTCCTACAAATTGTGTTCCTACAATAGTGAGAACAGCCTGACTGGAAACCATTGGAAAAGTGTGTGTGTGTGTTCAACCCTATCTGAGAATTCAACATGCAGTTCTAACGATCCAACTCTCGTCTAGTTATTTCTATTTTTAGTTATTTGATTGTTTACAATTAGATCTTGTTCTTTATGTTACTGTACAGTTCATTATTAACCATTTTGTTTGTTGTTTTGCAACATTTCTAAGAAGTATCGTCTAAGCCGAGTACGATTTGATGGATCTCGATGGTGAGCACATACAGTAGTTCACTGATCTTGGTTAAGTTCTGTTTAACTATTACAAGATGAATTATATCAGCAATATCCAGATAACGATTCACAAAAGGGTAACTACAGGCTGCTGTGTCACTGTTGAGACAGAGACTTTGATATTAACCCTCCTCACATGGATCATTGGAAGTGTGAGCCATTTTACTAACTAAAAGTTTGTGCTTTCTTATGTTGCTTTTTACAAACTTCCTCCTCTCGCACATAACCCACCTTTCACAAATGTTTTTAATGCTCATTACACAATATCACAGGAAGCTTTCTGAATATCATCTGCATCTCGGATTTCAAATCAATCTAGTGTTCTAGTGCGTTTCTCACCCAAAATACGCTCCATCCCGATCAATGAAGTAGCGTCCTTCAGCATCCCGCGGGATGTAATGACGCCCGCTGAACATGGCGGCCAACATGGTGTCCTCATATCGCCGCAGCGTGGACAGGCGGGTGGTGAAGTACGTGCCCCCGACGTTCAGAGAGATGACCTCTGGAAACTTTCAAATGAGAAATAAAACCCAGAGAAGCACAACAAAACAACTTGTTAGGCCTAGAAAGGAAATATATTGAAAGATTTGCTACAAAGTCTATTTCAGATGATTTTTTACAGTGATAAATAATAAAACCTATGCATTTAAAGTGACCCTAACACATGTTGGGCGGCTGTAAACCACTAAACAGGTTGATGACCTGCTGTTATCAGCAAAGAATATCAATTGTTGCTTGGTAATTCATATTGATCAGTTTCTGGTAGGTTTGTTCTCTTACAGACTAAACTTCTAGGTGTAAGGATGCTTCATGTCATTCTGACTGTTCATCTGACAGTACGAGGCACTGAAAGAGGGTGCTGCTGCATAGAACTGCATTGTGTCATAAAGATGTAATAGTGCATCGCTGTCACAAGCACACCTTTGAACTGGTAATATATTGGTTTGTTCCAGTATAAATCTATTTAAAATAACTGCCCGTTAGAAGTAGGAAAATGTCTCCATACCAAGAGGAAATTACCAGTTGTATTTTGGGACATCATAATGAGACTTTATGTATTTATGTTTATATTGTAGACTGTTATTCTAAAGAACATTTAAGAATTCACTGGTTAATATATAAGTTAGTTTGTGGTTAACAGCCCCACACGGTGGTAGCGCTATAGCAGCATGAAAAATCCTTGTTGAGATGCTGATGTTCTCCTTTGGTCGTCCTATCGATAAGAAAGATCTCCTTATCTCATTTTCAAATATACACATCCTCGACTCCTCCCCTCTCGTTTTTGACCTTCCCATATGTAGAGGAGGCGAGGACATGAGGAGAGAGCAGTGACAGTAACATGCACTTTATCCCACTGACACGTCATCGCTTTGGAACTATCAATTTAAACTGAGGTTAATCAAACATGACACGAGACGTTCCTGTAACATCCAACCATTATTATGTTGCATCATACAGTTTCTTTAAGAAACACTCACACTCACTCCCAGCATCAATCTAGAGACACCAATCACACCCCCTTCAGACGTCATAGATGCCAAAAACGCCTCAGAAAAGGATGGACGGGTGAATCTTCGCTTTCAGCTCCTCCAGCCAGCCTCCTGTCATCTTACTCGCTTCTCGTCCTGGTGCATTTTTAGGAATCGAAAGATTCTTTGAAATGCTTTGCTGAAATTGATTTCCTGGTCACAGGCACCAGGATGGAGTGAAGAGACAAGGAGGCACAAATTAAGTCAATTTGGCTCTGTGAGAACCTCTGCTGCCGATGTTTGTACCTCACACACAGATCAGCAACCCACAGCAAAGATTGCACACTTTAAACAGACCATGTGTAGAGAAACAAAAGTTATCACTGACATAGTTTTACAAGGAATACTGTATTTTCTTCCTCTTAAAATGTATTAATTTATTGTATTGCACAAAGAAAGTGCAGATTAATATTATATCAGTAATTATTATATTATTATTTCCCAAAGCATTTAATTTGATTGATGATGCCAGGAAGTTCAGCTGACTGTGTGATTGGTGACTTTATGAGAAATCTGTGATTATTTAATGACACAAACCCAAAAAGTGGTAAACCTAGCCTTAAGGTGCTCTGGGAGTCTAGGGCCCTTTGGTAGTACAATTGCCTTGGTTATGGAAACAAACTGAAAAAGAAAAGAAAATTATACTTTATCTGCTCCTCAGACTAATCTGATGTATTTGAGGAGGTTTGAGCGGCCAGGCTACATAAATAAGATGATTAAACTGCAAGCCACGTGATACAACTCCTTAGCCAATCACTACGGGGCTCAGCAGCTCAACCAACCATTTACCTCCGTATTTATAAATAGCTTACACACACTACAGAGCGTTGTTATTTTGGAGTAATGATGTGCAAGTATGTAGGGACTTAAGCAAATAGCTAGTGACTCTTATTAAATTGCTTTGTAGGTCAAGTTTTTCCATTTATTTTTCCCAAGTAAATAAAAAAATATAATTTCTGTGTTGTGTGCTGGCTTGTATGAGGGGAGTATCATGATTTTCCGTAAAGCGGCCTACCTCCTGCTCCTGGGTGTTAAGCGAGGAGCGGAGCGGCTTAGTCAAGGCCCGATTCGGTGTGGGTGAGGCCGGCTTTCTGAAATCGTCCTCCGTAGGGTCCGAGCTTGACATGGCATCGCCCGGTTTGTCGGTGTCCCCCGCGGCCGAGAAAACCACCATCACTCTGGGTAGAGGCAGCGTCCTTCTCTCCTGAATGAACCGTCTTACCCGTGTAGTAGCCGAGGGCAGCGGGCTGAAGGAAGGAGACTGGCGCTCCCTGCTGCAGCCATCAGATCCGTTTGAACCGCTCGAGCCATTCTGCTGCATGCACGCGGCGGGCCAGCTCTCGGCGCGAGAGAATGACAGTACTAGCCACAGCGCAGAAACGTTGGGATGGTCAACAACAATAACAAGAACGCAAGAGAAGAGGGTGTGGCTGGAGCAGAAGCTGGAGCTCAGCCCACTTTTGACCAGGACCAGCGAAAGCAAGGGTAGTCCGCCGCCAGAGCTGAAAGCGTGAACACCATAGGTAGTAAATGCTAAATTTTTTATCCGAACATTAGCAAGCTGGACTGGGCCCATGCAATGTTTTAAACGTATACGTGCTATGACGTACGGAGGACTGGCAGCGTCACCGCGTGAAGTCTGGAAAGAGCGTTTAGAGAAAAGTTAGTAGTTTAATTAAACAATTAAATCAATGTGTGACAAAAAAGTCAACTCAACTTTAGACGGAATTGCCTTTAGTCTCTTATTCTAATTAGGCTACAGCCAAACACAGAGCAAGACTTTAGTATTGCTAAACACATAACAGTATAAATAGCTAAAACTATGTGCTTTCACTTTAAACTCACTTTATCTCAAGTCCACAGTATTAGAGGATGAGGGGTATGTTGCTGCATCACCCTTTGACAGTTTCTGTAACTGACGTTTCACAAGTTAGCTTTGCTCCTTGTATGACAACCTATCCTTATGAACTTATGACACTGAGCCTACGAAGTCAGGCTATTAGCCTAATTATGTTATGGCCCAATGATAAATATAAATGATTTTTGTTGAAATGGTGTGGTAGGCTATGCAAAAATAATAATAAAAATGTATATATATATTTAGACTTTACCTGCAAGGGGTGAGGGTGCCTGTACTCAGACACTAAATGTAGGCTGGGACACAAAGTATCTTGAAAACTTGAATGGATTTAGTAGCAGACTGCTCCAGATTATTTCTAAGGCCATAGGAGTCTTTAAACACATAATATACAATCACTGCATTCTATATGAAATATCTTTGAGGTACATTTGAAGTATCCAGGAGCTAGAAAATTTGCTCAACCCATCTGAAAACACAGAAATGCAAATACTGTTGTGTGAACCAAAATAGGTAGTCACAGGAAAACTGCAACCCAACGTTAAGTAAAATTAGTCAACTTAAAAGCAGGGACTGACATTTAAAACAAGTCAGAATGGTGTGAATAAACAATTGAAATATGTGGCAATATGCATTGACAATTGAAATAGTTAATTACAAGTTAAAACTATTGACTATATGGGACAGCTGGCATTTTTAGCAAAAAAATAAAGAGTTAGAATTGTCTCAATTGCTAGCAGTAGATTAATAATTAGTATTTTAGCTGTTAGTATGGCTAAGACATTAAACTACTGCTACTTTAACAAATCATTGAAATAGTTAATGTGTATGTGGGTATCATGTTTACAAACATGTACATCTAATAACTGAAAATGCTTTTTAAAAAAAAAAAAAAAACATAATTAGTGCCATTGTTCCTCAGTGTGTAGGCAAACGTTCCAGATAGCAAAAGGTTAAGCAACATGAATTGATGGTCAAAATGGTTAATTTTTGGTTTCAGTTGAAAGTCAATGTTGGATCAACATACTAGGATAAAAATATGTAAATTAATAGGATAACTATTAGAAATAGGTCTTTAAAGCAACATTGTATTACGATTTGATTTGGGTATTTAATCAACATGGTCTCATTACGGAATGGTTGAGAGGTGACTGGGCTTAAAAATTACTGACAGAGGAGGGGAGTTAAGAAGGTTTGAGGCTTGGGGAAAAACAGTGAAAGGAAAACTAAGACTGACTGCTGACCATCAGTCCTCCCCAGGGAAACACAGGAGCAGGATGACTGCAGGTAGGTGGCGGACGAGGGGTCTGAGTTCTGGGAGTCCAAGTTCCTTATCCAAACAGATGATTCACAAAGCCAGGTGGGGAAACACAGGAGTCCAAATCCACACTATAGAGAAAACTGTTCAAAACAAGAGCAGTGGGGGGAAAGCAAGACCAAATCCAGGTCTGGTCCAAGGGTTATAGAAAAATCCAAGCATACAATCTAGAAGAATTAATCCAAAGGCAAAAATACAGGAAGCAGGCAAAAGGTCAAGACAGGGCAGCCAGGTCAAAAAGTTACAGAACCAATCAGGGGCTGGGCAGAGATCAGGGTCAAAAACGGGTCCAGGGCCTGATAACTTCTCTGAAAAATAATGTATTTTTTGCCTTTTTAAGAGAACCTAATATGAGAAGATCACCAAAATACTGATATATTTCACAGTATGTTGCTTAGATTAGTGTGTAGCTGGTGCAGCAGATGTGCCAGAACAATTTTCTTACATGTGAAGTTATGTCTAATGGTTTAAGACACGTCTGATCAGTCATGTCAGTCACGTCAGTAAGCCACTTGAGAGATAGCTTGAAGATTGCCACAAGCAGGAGAAGCACATAAAAAATAGCACCAGCAAACAATAGAGCACACTAGGCCTCATATAAGGTTGCATACAGAGTTAAACAGTACAAGAAACCACACAAGTTTGAGCAAATAACTACCTGCAGCCTTAGATGTGGCGTTAACTATGACTGATGAGACAAGTGCTGCAAAAATTGCAGGCTGTCGCTCTGTATAATGACACCATTGCAAGATATGTGACATTTCAAATCACCTGGAAGATCAACTCATAGAAAAACTGGAAGATGCTCATCTTTGCTCGATCACGAGCTGCACAGGTTTCACCTTACTTTTGTTATTTTGAAAAGATGAAAAATGCCGTGGAAAACAGGGTAATTGCGGGCGCTAATATTGAGCCCTAACAAATATGTATTGCTGTTTGTTTTTTAAACAGATCGAACTTTTCTGTAACTCTTCTAAAAAGGCAATTCAGCACTTAATTCTATGTATTAAAGCACTGATTGACAATGTAGAGACAAAATGTCTCTAAAATTGGTTGATAAATTACTTTTATTTACACAACAAATTATACTGAGACAAGCATTGTCCTAATACTGATGTGGTTTTTTTTCAATTAAAATTAAACCTGACCCATTTTCTAATATTTTCTGGGGCACAGGAGGGGGGGACTGGGACTTTTTCTTCCTCCAAACAGGGGGCATGGCAGAAAAAGTTAATCAAACATGGTATGCTTGTCTGTATTAAAGGTCTTCTTCAGTCTCTTGCCTTCTCTCTTCGAAGGCTTTACTTTCTTCTTCCATCTTCTCCATCTCAGGTGGATGAAATGCCTCATGTCTGTTACTTGAGCAAAGCCTGTGTCTCTGCCTTTTGGTGTTCAGCTTGCCTTTTATCTTGTTTATGTGTGGTGCCCTTTCACACAAAAGTAACCTCAATGTTTCCTCTACAGAGAGCTTTTTTTTCCCCTCCATCTGGCCTTCTAGCTTGTTTTTCTCCGGAACAAGATGAAAGCATATGTCCGTTACTCACATAAAGAATCTCCTCCTGCTGTTCTGGACTGGATGCAACATTGCCATTCTTAGACTGGTGATCATATTCTTTATAATCAGTTGTACCGTTCTAGAGTAAACAAATGTGCTTTTACATATTACTATGGGTTTAATAGGTCTGTTTTGAAAGATAATTAAATGTTTGTTCTTAAATGCAAAAAACGCTGTCATGTTGGTTATGATAAAGGTGTTTTGGTGAAGCTGATGTGGTGGTGGGCATTATGAGCATTTTGAATATAAGGGTTTGAAATCAAGATGATGATTAATACGTGACATATTAGTCACAATTAAAATCACATCTATAAAACACAAGTGCGTCAGTCCTTTGAATGAATCCTTTGAAAGTGTGAAAATACAGACACAACATGAACCTGTCATGAGCCAAAGTTGAGTTATTTCTATATTGTTTCCTAAAAGTTTATTAAGCAAATGTCCCCTTAATTAAAAAAAAAAAAAGGTCAATGTCTGTTTTTAATGGGACTACAAAGATTTGTTTTAGCCCTGGGTCTTTTTATTTCCACTGAGGGTGGATTAGGCTAATTGAGTTGGTTGAAGTGTGTCACCCTTTTCTGACACTCGTCGCCATAGTGTAGGAAGTGTTTTTGTCTATAGAGCAGTCAAGCCTCAAGCTTCAGTTGTACTAACACAAAATCAGTTAACGCAACACATACAATCAATGAGGAAGTGAGTCTCACGTCATACTAAAGAACCATTCGTGTAACGTGTTGTAAGGCATAAATAAAGCTCGAATGGTTCTTTAGTAATGATGTGAGACTCACTTCCTCATTGATTGTATGTGTTGTGTTAACTGATTTTGATGACTACCACATAAATGACTGAGTTTGAATTTTGTGTTCACAAACAGTAGCAGCTATTCCTGCAATACAACTTAAAGTTATCAGATTTTAGCCAGCAAACAAATGAAGGTCCCCATGACTTTGACCATTTGTATATGCGCAGGGTTCTATTGTTGTTATGGGTTGGTCAAATTTGGAAAGTTAAAAATGAAGGTCCAATCAAACCACTGTCAACTTGAGGACTGCCAGGGATCCAACAGAGTCCTCCCACATCAAAGGAAAATACATAACTCTCCCTGCATTGCCATTCAATTTTTTTCACATGCAGTTGAGGTGGAAATAGCTTTGTTACTCGGATTCTACTACACATCTATTGAAAAATGATTTATTGATTTTATGTATGATCATGTGAAAACACGAAAATACACAGAAAACTGAAAGAAGAAACATTATCCACTTTCAGGACAGATTTATTTCTTGAGGGAACCAGAAGTGGATATAGTGGACGTCATAAATGTCATATGGAACACCTAAAGATGTCCCTTGTTGAAGTTTGAAATGACCAAGACAGAAAGACTGAAATAAAACGCAGAACACTCATACAGTCAGAAATATTTAAACCCAAACCTGAAGGTTCAGGGCAGTCTGAAATGCACTGCCTCTCCACCAGGGCAGATTTTGGGGATGAATTATCTCCCCTGGAACTCAAGCCCCTGAAATGGCAGGAATCCCGTTAGAGTCGGAGGCTACTCTACTATGGTAGGCTAGGTCATGTTTGGTGAGCTGAGTCGTCCTCATTTTTTTGTTCAGTTTTTCGGTTACTTGTATGGTAACACAAGCATAGTTAAGATGTTAAAAGATAAAAAAGATTAAATTACATTTCATTAAATGGAAATACTAGTGGGTAAGTTAGATTAGCAGCATCTGTCTCACCAGCTAACCTGATCATGTTGGAGCCATTGCGGCAAGGTTTTTTTCAGTGGTCACAAAAAGACTAGAAAAATGTCATTGTGTATGTTAACTGAATATGTCTGAATGCTACTTAGTGCATTTTGGGTTTGTAAGGCAGAGAAGACAGATAAGACCAGCTAAATTTGACTCTTTAAAAAAGTGCGAATGCTTGCAGAAGAACCAGTAGCTGATTAGAGATGTTTTTTTGCCCATTTCAAACCGCACTGGTCTCAGGCGTGCTTGACGGATGTGGGGAGGTGTTGAAAGAGGAAGCACAGTTCTCAGTCTAACTGCAGCAGGCGTCTGACATTGGGGGAGAATGAAGGCAGCTGGCCCACTGAAGGTAACGCAGATAAGATGCTTTATATTTGTGTGTTAAGGCACCGTATTGTTTTATCATACCTTAGACGTGAATGCTTTTTCTGAGCTGATAATATTTTGAAATAGTTTGAAAAAAATCAGATCCTGAATCCAGGAGCACATTGCATAGTACTTATTACTGCTGATACGAATTTTGGCAACATAAAAGCATCAAAAACCAGGACAGGTACGTGTATTTACTCACACTCAACTGCACCTTATAAGCTACAAGATTTAACTCCGACACATTTCTCTGACTTATTACAATTTTACTGGCAAAATGTGATTAACCCATTCATAAATGTAAATTCTTAGATATTTAACTATGCAACATTAACATTTTTTGCAGTGCAACTTGATAAAATATTAAAAAAGCATTAACGTACACAATAAATATCTGTAATAGCAATGCAGTGATGCAGTACCATGAATCGATGAAAAGTTTTGTTTGTGTTTCTTCATGTATTTTGTAATTCTTAAGTAAAATGATATATATATCATATAACATAGTTTTACTTAAGTAACAAAGTTACTAATTGAAAAGCATTAAATGCATGAAATTCATTATATATTCTGCATTTTTATGATACCCAAAAATTATTTTCTTTGGTAATACATTAAATTCTTCATATAAATTGGGAAAAGTAGCGGGAAGAAAAAATGGAAATAGACTATTTCAAATATCAAGTACTGAATAATTACATGAGAGCAACAAAAGAGCAGGTAGATTAAGTTACTATACAATTTATGTAATTACAAATTCTAGGAAATGCAGAACCAATAGCTCAGATGCATAAGAATAAATAGATTGCTTGGTAATTCATTTTTATGGCTTGGTTGTTAAAGATCTGAGCAATAGAATAAAAAGTGTGACAACACATTTGTTGCATTTATATATATATATATAGATATAGATATAGGCAATCCATGAGATGTCATGAATTAAGCAGGTATAGAAAATTAATGGATATAGTAACTGGAATGATTGTCTTCTTAAACGGAAAGACTAAACAGCTAATCATTAAATATATATATATATGTTAGAATGATAAGGTTGGTTGTCTTGCCATATGTTGACTTCATCACAGCTTCAGACAGAAAGGTGATTGGCATCGATCAGTAGAGCACACACATGAATGGACACCTAGTATTCCTGTAATGAAGCCATGTTTCTCTGCAGCAGAGTAACAGAAACACAGCAGTAAACTGTGACTGTACTGTAGTCTGACTGTGATGGAAAACCTTACACCCACCACTTAGTTTCCAATAACATCGTGAGCCAAGACATGAAAGACAAACATGTAGTGTCATGGGGGAATGATAAATCATGAGGCAGAAAATAAAAGGTTACATGCACATTAAACATTTGAGGGTGTCAGAAATGTACGTATCTTCCTGTGTCTAGTTGTCTTCATAGTCAGACCGCAGTGAATGATTTTTCTATTTACCATTGAACAGATGTGTAATTTTGTTTAAAGCTTGTTAATTATCAACCCTAGAACACAAATGAACATTTTTGTAACGTCATCACTAACGTTGGGAGTATTTTACCAGATATTATATACCCCCCCAAAAAATACCTATCATCAAATAATGTTAAAACACAACAATACAAGGCAAATTAAAGTACTCCTCTTTTATTTCCAGCTGCCATGGAGGTACCCTATAAAAAGGCTCTAAAATTGGTGTAAAAATGAAGGAATCATTAGTGAGATTTATAAAAAAAATAACAATTAGATATTGCAGCTGGGAACTTGTTCTTCGGTCCACCCGTTCCTGGGACATGTGCGTTGGGTTATTTGTATCCCTGTTAGTTACTGTGACAAAAACGGAAGACACATTAGAGTTGATGAGTGATGGATTGATGATGATTTTTCATATAACATAGTCTTCCAGACCTATATTTCCTAAACACAAAGAAAGGGATGACTTGCTCAAGTCCCATCAAACCAGTCCAACATTTCGCTTCTACGTTTTACAAATTTTGCAGCTGTAATGTGAATTGATTATTGAATATTTTTTTGTAACAATCTGGCTCTAAATGGGGAGCTTAAAAACTAATAAGTTTCTGTCATTTATAGACAGTTTTAAAAGTTTTAAGTCAAATCCTATTCCTGGAAACCTCTGCCTGTGACCTTTGGACTTATCCAATACTGCTGTCTTCTTATCATTTTAACTGGAATTATTCTGCAGCTTTTATTCCAAACTACACTAAGCATTTCATACAAGTGGTGCTGTTTACCATTAGGTAAAGGACATTTCCTTTGTGTATTCCTGTAAATCAAATGTCTTCAGAAACACGCTGATCAGGCAGCTTGTTGAACAAAGAAACTAAAGAAATGTGGTGTTTGAGTTTTTCAAAGTCAGAATCAGTGTTACTGAAGCTGTACTAAAGATGCCTGTGTGAATTAAGTGAACTTTATTAAGATCACACCTTGAGTGTGTGCTTTTTGAAGTGAGAAGAAGTGGCTGAAGTGGCTGTGTGTGTATAGCATGTGTAGGTGAGAGTCCAACAGAAACACCAGAGGTTTCTGTTTTCTTTTGGTCACCCACATCCTGTGGTACTCTGTCATATGAACAGGAAAGGTGCACATTCAGCGCATGTAACTGCTGACCAGCAATGCCTGCATCTAGGTTACTCTAATGTCACAATAGAACAGTAATCACATTTTCTGTCTTTTAGGCATGCAGGTAAACATCAGTCTGCTGGCTGCAGTCCTGACTGTTGTGTCAGTGGCGTCTCTGAGTCTAGTGTCACTTCTGTGTCTGCGATGCAAAAGCAAAAAAAGTAAGTGCAAATTTCAGGGGGTGTATGTGGTCCCTTCTGACTGCACTGTAGTTTTTATGGTTGACATGAACAACTTAATCGGGCTGATAAGTCATAGAAAGTGCTTCCCTCTTAACTTTTTGTGCTACTTTTCTACTCTTGGGTCAAGTAAGTGGGTCCTCTATAATAACAGTAGTGTCAGAAAAGTGTGCTTCATGCGCGCAGCAGGGGAAAGTGAGGGAAATAGCCACACAACCATAAGTAGGTCACACAGGACTAGCTCCTCCTCAGGAATTAAGGCCGATGTGCCATTAGGTGTGTTTTCATCATAGCGTCACCACACACAAGCTTTTATTTCAGTCCCAAGAAGCCTGGTCAGTTTATCAGTCCTTTGTGGCCTCTATTCTAATATTTCTGCCCAGGTTATGAGGAAATAATTGGTGTTCCCACACTTTCCCTGTTACATGATAATCAATGAGTAAAAGTGTCTGTAAAAACATAAGAACACAGCAGTGTGTGTCAGGAGACATAGGACAATGAGGCTGCTCATTGGGCTTTGTTGTTCTTACACATCATGTTTCCCACTGTGTAGCATCCCTTCTTCTTTTAACAACAGTCTGTAAACATCTGGGGACTGAGGAGAACAGCTGCTGGACCTTTGGGAGAGGAATGTTGTCCCATTCTTTTTCAGATGTAGGATTCTTGGGTCGTATTTGTTGTTTTTTTCAGTTTGATAATGCAGAGAAGAAGTCATTGTTTCTGGATTATGTTCACATGTGGCTTCTTCTTTGCACGATGGAGCTTAACCTGCATTTGTGATGACATGGTGAACTGTGTCCACATGTCTCCTGATTTTTGGAATTTTACACTGATACAAAAAAATAATAATTCTAACTTGCCAGCATCTTCAGTGCTTGTGATCTGACCTGCCGTCTGATCTAGAGCAGTGATGCTGATGTTTTTTAAAAAAATGTTTTAAATATTGGCTTAGTTCATACTTTGCTGTCACATTTTCCTCCTAAGATTGTATGAATGATTGTTGGGGCAGCAGAGAGCGCAGATGTCATCCAAATCAAATCAAATCAAATCCATTGACCCTGTTGGGAAATTTTACTTTGACTAAAGAGCAATGGTAGCTGCAGTACATTGTTGAATAGTCAGCAATACATGGAACACCAGGACATATATAAGATGCAGAGAAATTACAGAATGTGAAAGTCAAGTAAATATTGCAACCAAAGAACACTGGAATAGCTAAAACTTGTGAAAAACACTTAAAAATAAAAAATAAAAAACAAAATTTGACATCAAATATTAAGTGCAGAAGTTTGTGGTAAAGAAATAGAAGACAGATCATATGTTTCCTTTTTGAGTAAAATGAAGGGGATATGAATGAGAGCTGTTGCTTAAATTAACAGGCCCTTTGTCGTTTTCCTGAAGGTAATCAGCCACCTTCAGAGAACAGCAAGATTCTCTCCTGTCTTGCAGCAGCACGTCTGTCTCACACCTGGATTAAGTACTTGATCTCAGTTATAGTCAGCTTGTTGAAACCTTTAAAATTTGTTGGACGGAGCAGCTCAGTGAGGGCTTAAGACATAGTGGTGCAGTGTTGTCCTCCACAGATCAGAGGCTCTTATCTTTATCACCACTCGTGTGAATATTTATCATAAATACTGCCTGACTTTGGTTTAAGCTCTGTCTAACTTGTTTATTTTTGCAGAGATCATCCAGGAGGAGAATCATGTATACGACCCACAGACATTGTGAGTGTTTCCTTGAATAAGATTGTACTCTGTGTGAGATCTGACATGTATGCAAACAAACCCTCTCATCAGAGCAAAGTGTAAAATGATCAGTATTGTAAAAGAGTTGGATCCATATATCCACTCATATATGAATCTACTGCTCAGTGTTTACTGTGATTTTTTCATCACAGATATCAATATATAAAAGCTGTTGTGATTTGATGATATATTATCACTATATTATCATTATCCCTCCTCTAAACGCTCAAAGCTTCCTGTCAGTCTCACATAAAAAAAACTGTTAAATTGTTTTCTTGTTTCTCCAAAATTAATATTAGATATAAATATATTTCAGTTACTTTCTAAAAGTTTTTACCTTAAATTTCTCTGATCCCAGTCAGCGGGGAGGAAGTAAATTTGCAGTGATGGGATCAAAAACAGGTAAATTAAACCAGCTGAACCTCAGACACTTAGTGTTTTTTTTTAGACTTTTCAAAAACACATGTAACTCATGTTTTTTTTTTGGTTTGCTTGTTTCTTTGTTTTCCCCGGTGTATTTTCCAGTCACCAGAACCAATCAGCTTTCTTCAACTGCAGCGTATGTACAGCATAACGTTATCTTCCTTTTATCACCGCAGCAGAGTGATAATGTTGCTCTCTGAATTCTGTGGTCACATTCATGCTGTGATTATGCTGTATCTGTTTGATGAAACTGTCCTACATATTTGGTCATATGACAGGACTGATAGCCGTCTGAAAAGTTAACTGTTAAAGTTAAATGTAATTGTACATTGAGTTAGCCAATAGGCCAACTTTCAGTCCTTTAAGTAATTAAGAAAACCAGCTTTCTCTGGAGGTTTACATCCAAATTCTAACTCATTACTGACCTGTAACTCATGGCCACACAGTAATATTTCTCCACATATCTTACGGTGTTCAGGTAAAACAAATTAGTATTTTTTTTACTTAAATCTATGTGTAAAAGAGCCAATAGCTGTACCTGTGTTCAGCTTGAAGTTTGCGTGTCTGTGGCACAACTCAAAGATTCATCATCACAGACAACAGTTCAGTGAGGACAGAGCCAAACTTATGAACTGACATAAATGGGCTGAAATAGGAATAAGCTGTGTCTGACAGGGGATAAAACGGATGTGATAAAGCACAGCAGAATAGAGCAGATCTTCCTTAACGAGCTTGAATAAAAGCTTGATTTGTTTTCCAGAGAAACTCCTCACGAATCTCCATTTAATGACGGTAGGCTTTTTCTTTCTTTTTTATTTAAAATGGTATCAGCTTTGTATTTTATGTATTTAATCTTGATGTATTGCAGCTCAAATCGATGGACAGTCAGACTATATAAATATCACAGAATGTAAGTTGACTTAAAAATTACATTGAATTACGTATAATAAGCTTACATTCATTCATTGTTTATGCATTTGTCGTTTAACTGCATTACTGCCATTTTCACACTTTGTTGCTTCATTTCACACAGACAGCTCAAGTCCGGAGCATGACTATGTGTAAGTGTTCACTTTCACTTGAAAAACGTCAAATACACTCCACTTAAACACTGTTATTGTATGTAACACTTTGAATTAAATCATTTTAAATATAAATCAACTTATCTAAGTCTGCAGTCCAGCCTCCTATACATAGAATATATCACTGTAGAAAACATTTTTACTGTCCATAAGGGTGAGGAACTCTTTTAGCTCAAACATAGCTGCTCCGGAGAGAATTCACACCTGGACTGAATGGTGTAATTACGTAAGACGTGTAAGCTTTTACTTAATCCCTAACAAAAAAGTTAAATAAAAACTAAAATCTGCCATCTAGAGAAATAGTCAGATGGTTTTCAATTGATAGATAAGTGAATAAAGATAATGAAATAGGGTATATGCCATATTACCAAAGATATCTTGCAACAGAAGAAGAAATTTCGACGTGCCAAGATTTTTTTTCAAACATGTCAAAGGTTCTTGCATCAGAGATCCCACAGATGAAACCAGACTGTCCACACTAAAAACTAAAAGTAAAAAGTTCAGATATCTTATCAGGACATTTTAGGACCAAAGCACTTGATACGAGTGAAATGCATTTACATAAAAGTGTGAAGAAGGGAAGAAGAAATATCCAGTCAGATTGAAGAGACCAGCAATATGTAGGGTTCAGTTTTCGCTCTTTTGACAGTTCAGACAGATAAACACGGTGAAAAAAGCAGTGAAAGAGTTTAAAAAAACTGACCAGGCACAGATCAGGGCAACGGCATGAAACGTTTCTGCTGAGAGCTCTAATGCTCTTTAACATCAGTCATTTGTTTTGAGATGAAGGACATTTGGAAGCACCAGGACTCTTTCTTTTAGAGCCGCAACTCCTAACAGCTTGCTGAACTGAATAAGAAGAACTAAGAGAACCTCTACTGGAAGGGCAGCGGTCTCTGTTACAATGGAGCAGATAGATGAAGGGAAGTGTTTGTCAGACAAGTTTTAAAGTACCCCAAGAAGGGGGGTTCAAATTCAAGCACTTAATCTGGTAAAACACAAAGTATGGGCCACCCTGTCCCCTATACTGCCCCTACAGTGAAGCATGGTGGTGGTGGCAGCATCATTCTATGAGAAGGCCTCTCAACAGCCTTGTTTTTATGGATTTCTCAGGGTAGATCGATGCGAAGAAAGTCAGTTTTATCAATTAGAAATTAAATCTACATCTAAACAAAGTATGCATGGAAACATGGTGTCTGCATACTGTGAGCTCAACTGTTATGGTCTAGAGAAACAAATTACAAGAGTAAATGGGACAGATGGTCATTAAGCTACAATTTCTTCTGAAAACAGATTTTTATTTTTAAACATAACTCAGACAAACTGTCATCCCAACCAGCCTTTGATTTAGATTAAACCATAGTAAAGTAAAAGTAATGATGGACACTTATTTGAAGATGCTTACCCATATAAACAGCATTGTGTTTTTTGATGAACAGTGACCAATTACATGTTTTACTGTTTTACAGAGCACCAATTTCAGCGCCTGTGTATGAAAATGAGAAAAGCAGGGCATCTGGTGAGAGTTTTTACATGACTATTCACCCCTGACAGGTTTGTCCTTAATATTTACAATACATACACTGTGTTTTTTAGATGCTGATCAAACTCCAGCCATTTACGGAAATGTCTTCCCGTCAATGTCAATCGAAGATGGTATGTCCAGTCTTTGCATTTCTAATCTTTCGATGAGATGAGCCGAAATGAAAACTGTTGAACATGAAATACCAGCTTGACTCATTCAATCTGCTCTTTCACTGGACAGATGACGACTATATAAACTCTGAGTTTCTGGTACAAGAGGCTGGTAAGTTCCATAAAATACAATCATCAAACATCTCCAGAGAGGATGTATTGTAGTTTTATTTAGTTTTAAATTCTCATCAAAGATTAAAAGTAAAAGAAAAAATTAATTTTGTTAAACATTGGACAAAAACAGTACGTTAGTCTTATAGAAACCCTGAGGGGTTAGTTTTTTGTATTAACTTAGATTTCTTTAAGTAATACATTTCAAGTAGTTATTGCTCCCATAATGAAACACAAGTATGTGTACAGACCTGTGATTATCAGTTACTTGATGTTAAAGTAGATCTAGTTGTCATGCTGAAAAGGCCATACTGATGCCATCAAGTAGTGCAGTTTCCAGGGCAATTTTAGCCCCTTCTTGGTGTTCTGTGTTATTTGCTTTTGTTTCATTTCTCTTGTTTTTCACATTTAGTATTGCTTTCCCTACACACCTAGTTCTAGTTTCTACTTACTATCACTTTAGTCATCTGAAGTCATCTGTTTGTACTGTGCGTTTAGTTTCCATGCTAAGTTAGTTTGTTTCTGCTTTATTTTGTTTAGAACTTTGGATACATGTTCTGGACAAAGAATTCTGTTTGTGTAACTGCTTTGATCTATAATTATTACAGAAAGCTCTGAATAACACCTAGGACAGGTTCAGTGTTCTACAATAACTGTCTTTTTCTTTTAGCTATGATGGACGAGCCGGATTATGTGAATGAAAATGGAGAATAGTGAGAAGATTTGATCTGTCTGCAGCTTTGTACGTCATCCTGTTAAAGTTTCTCATTGGTTTTGCATCTCAGCCATGTGTGATGAGGAGATTATATGGACTGTATGTACCCCCTTGAAGTTGTCAAATTTAACCATGCCATCTAGTGGTCAAATAAATCCACATTTGCAAACTGTAGGGTGGATCCTTGGTCTCAATGAGTTTTTGATTTGATAAAGTAAATTCTTTGCTATACACACCTGAATGTTAATGTTAATGTTGATAAGCTTGTCGCTACCAAGTAAGTTCATTAAATGACGCCCTTCATGATTGCTGATTAACAAGGCTGCAGTTTCATTCTAAAAAAATAAATAAATAAACACTAACTGACCAAACACTCGTTGCAGATTTTACTCATGAGTGAAGAAAAACACCAGGCGCTACTTTTATAGTGGGGGTGAACAGTAATGCCACCATGTCACAAAAAAAAAAAAAGAACACATTAACATGCTAACTGAGGCCCGTAGAGTCTGAGATGTAGCTCTTGGGTTTTTTACTTTGGGGTCAACTTGCTGGGACGTCCAACCCTGGGAAGATTGACAGCTATCTTGAATGTTTTCCACTTGTGATTAATCTTTCCCTCTGTAGAACAGACTCCAAAAGAGTTTGGAAATTGCCTTGTATCCCTTCCCAGATTAATAGACAGCAACAATGTCTTTCCCCTGTGGCATTGTGTTAACACACACCTCAGTGCTCCAGACAAGCAAATGTTTGTCCTTTAAGGCTTTTTAAGATAAATCTGAAGAGCAGTTTTTTTTCTGCTCCTTTTCCACAGACACATCACAGAGTAACTTCTATTATGACACAACTGTATCATGAGTATCTCATGTGTGTGAGGTGGAGCTGCATTGATGAAATCACTGTGTCAAAGCCAATCTGCACTTTCAATAATGAGACAATCGGAAAGGTTTTACACAGAGACCGTTTTATTAGCCAGAACAGTTCAGCTGAAATGTTTCTCAGGCTCAGGCTGCTCGGGAACCAACAATCAGGACAGACGCACGACCAGAGCTGACGTCAGTGCCAGACATAATGTAACATCTACACACACCACATTAATGGTTTCTACATATACACACTCAGGGTGGTGCAGTGACAATCGCAAGGTGACCTCGCAAAACACACATTCACACACACACACTAGAGCCAGTGTTTATCAGGGGGTAAATGCAGACAGCTCCTCATGGGATAGCGCTTACGCCCGTTTAAGCTCAGCCTGTGGGCGAGTTTGCAAGCAGAGAAATACAACTTCCATTTTAACAAGTCTTAAAAGGTCAAAGATGAGCGATCTGCAGCTCCCACTTCCAGCTGTTTGTCTTAAAGCGGCATGTTGACGTAAGGCAGAGCACTTTACTGGTTAATAACAGCAGATCTGAGAGGAGGCGATTCTCCTGTGAGACGCAACTGAGGAGGAAAAAGCTGCAGGGTTCAGGTGGCATGTGTTGGTCACTTCTTGGGATATTTCAGGAGTAAACAGGATTCTGAGCGAGGAGCTACCCACCTCTCACACACACTCTCACTCACACATTGACACACTCCAGCTGAAAGAAGGTTTAGACACTGCTGAGGGCGTCCACGCCGGGCAGGACTTTACCTGTTGACAAGAGAAGAAACATTTAGTCTTTATTTGCTCATCATTGTCCTGTGAGTGAGCTTCCTGCTGTGATCCTGATGCTCACCCTCCAGCAGCTCCAGACTGGCGCCGCCTCCTGTGCTGACATGGCTGACTTTGTCTTCTGTGTTCCACTTAGCGCAGCAGGTGGCAGTGTCACCCCCACCTGGACAAAACACACATGAATATTTACAAAAAAAAAAGCTTTTTAAATAATAAATTAATTAAAAAAATAAAATAAAATACTGACTGAGAAAAAACTGACTTAAGTCAGTTTTTGGCTCAGTTTTGCCTCAGTGTGTAGGATATTGTCCAACTTGTAATACAGGTCAAAAAGGTAAGTCCTTTGTGAAATTAAACCAGAGCTCCAAAGTACAACAAAACATCTGCCTTCACTGTGAATGTTTTGCTCATCTTTATTTCTGAGAGACTTTGTTTTTTTATTTTTTATAACCAACTATGTCACTGACCTGTTGCCAATTAACCTGATTAGTTGTTCCTCTATTGTTACACTTGCTTTTCCAGCCTTTTGAGGCATGTCGCTGCCATCAAATTCTTGATTCTCATAAAATGTTTGTTTGTGATTCACAAAAACTTTTTACACAGCATTTCCACTTTCTTTGGAATTTGAGTACAAAAAGGACAAAAGTTAAGCAGAGCAGCAGCTGTGACACTTTCGTTTCTGATTCGACTTCTGCACAAATTAATTTTGTTGCCATTACTGCTTTCAGTGCCTTAAAAAGATCAAATTAGACGACACAAACTGAAATTGAGCATTGAGGGTATTGCCACTGCAACCACAAAAGGTACCATATCAGTCAGGAGTGAAAGCACAACTCAACAGTGACTCTGGATCGACATACAGACCGGTCTGCTTCTAACAAACAAGATCTCCTCCCTCCTGGAGTTTCTTACCGATGATTGTAATGCAGCCTGACTTGGTCACCTCGACCACTTTGTCCATGAGATTCTTTGTTCCCTTGGCAAAGTTGTCCCACTCAAACACACCGACAGGACCGTTCCACACAATCTGCTTGGCCCTGCCCACAGCCTCACCAAAGGCCTTAGAGCTCTCTGGTCCACAGTCCAGACCCTATGGAAGAGTGGAAGGGAGATAAAATAAAATAATCAAAAACATGCAAAGCTTGTGTCTGACTAAATTACAGTAAACGTCTGGGGGCATCAGTTTAAATCCTCTTCTCACCATCCAGCCGGCGGGGATGCCAGCAGCGACGGTCGCAGTACCGGTGGCGGCTTTCTCGTCAAACTTCTCAGCGGTGACGAAGTCGACGGGCAGCGTGATCTTCACGCCGTTCTTATTGGCTTTGGCCATCAAGTCTTTGACGATGCCGGCGCCCTCCTCGTCGTACAGAGAAGTACCAATCTGTAAAGAGAGAGAGAGAGAGAGAGGAAGACTAAAGATTCATGGGATGTTGAGACGTGATTATACATGCAATATAGAACTAACCCAGCACATTTCACCTTTCAGAGAGTGGCTCAGTTTACTGATAATTGTACAAAAGAGAATCCGAAAGCTGCAAACACCAACAGATAAAACTGATTATTGAACATTGAAATCATTTTTAAAAATCTGGTCCTTGCCACATATTGCCAGATTGAGGTCATCAAGCTGCAAGTTGTTTTTCAAACGTGTGTTTTTTTTTTTACTGCTGTGCTCATTGTGGTGAATACATTCATTTCATAATACTGACAAACAAAAAAAACAAAAACTGCTTGACTTGATTACAAGTGAGGAATGTTACACAGTAGGTGCTCTTTCTTTTCAAAAAAGAAGAGGTTAAACTGAGGCTATGAACGGGAGTCTGAACACCATCAAGTCCTGCAGGAAAGGCAGTATTTATTATTTTTAGATTTGGATTTTATCATCCAACTTCATAAACTCACTGTTTGCATAAAGATATGAATCATGAAAAGAGCTGGTGCACTGTTTCTACATTCTAGGCCACCCCAGATGACTGTAACTGCTGTAAGTATGACATTTCATTCTGATCTATAATTAACCACAAAGAGGTTTTTTTTTTGCAGCAATGTGGTGACATGTCGTCTTCCTCACCTCCATGTTGTTGAGGACTTTGAGGAAGGTGAAGGCCATGCCGCCGCCGATGATCATCTCGTTGACCTTATCCAACATGTTGTTGATCAGCTGGATCTTATCTTTCACCTTCGCTCTGAAACAGCGGCAGAGGGGGAAGAACACGTCAGAGCACAGAACGAACAGAAGAGTTGAAAGAGAACAAGTCAAGTTTTCACTGAAATAAAAAGTCAGCTACAGTGTTGCTTTAAAGTCTCAACAGGTAATGTCAGAGCTGAATGTCAATAGTTAATCCCAAAAATATTTCATCTGCCATCATACACAACAAAAAGAGGCAGCAAAAAGTGGAAACTGCAACTTTTTTGCCATTTAAGACAGATCAAAGATTAAGATAAATATCAATAGCGTAATCAATCGATCTGAATCTCCAACATCTGCCTCATATTTACATAAAAAGATCAAATGTGATGTGATTGGAGAATTACACCTCAGCTGCATTTATTCATCACTCAGACTAAAAATATAAACCTGATGTAACATGTCAACAAAAAGTTTCCTCCATTAGTTGCCACTTGGAGACCGTTGAATCAATCAAAGAAAAAAAAAGAAAAAAGGATGTTTTCAGGGTTAAAACATTCTTGTAATGTGTTCAAGCAAATTTGTGATTAAAATATAGCTGTAGAAAAGTATTGTTCTGCAAAACAGTAGAAACTCATCTTCATGGTGAAGCTGCTATAAAAGTTGAACATGCATGCATTACTAGTCACCGATTGTGTAATATACACAGTTTCCACATGAGATTAGAAGAAAACGTTTTCTGTAAAGTCTCGAGTCCAAGTGTTAGAATGTGTGCACAGTGTGAAAGTCTGAGGTTCCTGTTCGCAGGCGTCTTACTCATATGAGACCTCCGGGGGTGTTTCATTGTTACCTGGAACAATGCAGTGTCTTTCATGGTTTTAGCGTTTAAAGTCAAAGCGCTGGGTGACAAGTTCAGACTTGCAGGTTTGAAATTAACGGTTCTCACCCTCCCAGGATGGCCAGGAAGGGGCTCTGTGGTTTCTCCAGAGCCATGGCAAAGTAGTCCAGCTCCTTCTTCATGAGGAAACCGGCCGCCTTCTGAGGCAGATTCACTCCCACCATGGAGCTGTGAGAGAGGCAGGAGGACAAATCAAGCTATAAACCAGCAAATATTCAGATTACAGAAGGATTTATGAAAGTCAAATTTAGAAGTATGCCACACAGGTCAGTGTTATAGTTACAGATCAGTGCATTTTTCAACAATGTAAATAGAGATGCTTCCCGTTCATGGGGTCATCAACACAACAGAGGACGCTAAACTTATTGTTTCCATCTGTTAAAATGAGCTTTGTTTTGATTGTCATTCCAGTGTCTCATGCACTACAAAACTCCAACGTGTGCCGATTATCCACAGAAAAGACACTGCAACTGTGGCTCCAATAGACCTTAATAACTATGCACTTCACCTCACTCATGGTGCAACATGAGCTTTCCTACACTGCAACTGTCATCTCCCCAGAACACTGTGGAACTGGTGTGAAGAGGAGCAGTGAAACGCAACGTTTGTTCCATTTACTTCGTCTTATGTCAGAGCATGCTGGGAAAACCCCACCCTTCAACTTCAACACAGCAATATTTAGAACAAACACTAGCGATAAATACAATAACATGTGTCTGGGACAACATGTTATTGTATTGAGAACCAGTATGCCCACAACACGGCTGTTTCTCAGCAGCATATTTACACTCACTTAAAACACAGATTCTTCCCGTTTCTCACACACACGTCTTCTGAATATGTCTGCCAAGTATATCCGGCTGACCGTCATTTAGGTAGTCGGTGTGCTGCTCACCTGTGGGCTCTGTGAGCCGTGCCAAAAGCATCGTTGATGTAAACGTCTCCCAGTTTGGACAAAGACGCCCTGAAGGAGTCAATCTGCTCCTGGGTGGCCTTAGTCTGACGGACAAGCAAAGAAAGGAGGTAAGATGATGAACACAAAAAGAGTTTGGTTTTTTTTCCCTGAAAGCGTTATTATTTAAACAAAATTGTGAAACAAAAGTCCAACATCCACTGAAGAAGTGATTTAAACACACATGGCTGCGTGCACCTGTTCACAGCTGTTGCAACATGAGTTTAGCTGCCAGCACAGAACACAAAAGCTCACACCCACAAGACTCAATATCTGCTGTTCGAACACGTTCCTACTGTTTTACCAGCAAACATGTCTTCCAGATATCCCCTGGCTGCAGAGATTATGGACCATTCTCACCATCATGATGTAGTCAGTAAACTGTGGATCGTGTTTCTGCTGCACTTTAACAGCCAAAGGTTGTGGCTGCTGGGCTGGAGGGCAGAAAAAGGTCAACGCAGTTCTTCGGTGTCGACCAAATGTCAGACTACAGCCCAGTTATTACTGCCTGCATTTCACTTTCCCCTTCAGCACAAATGGCTGATGATGGTTTTAAAAGCAAGCAACATGGTACCGGTTCATTACTTTCCCCCTTTAAAAACAAAACACCATTACAGTGATTGAAAACAGGAGCAAATCAATCATCCTCTGCCGTTTTTGCGGAATGTGGCTTCCACAGTGACGTGTTTATTCTCAGAGCTGCAGCCAGACAAATCTGGCATTCAGACATGCAACTAAAGACAGACTCAACCATAAAAAGCCACTGCATCCAGTAAAAGTCACCAGTAAAATATACACGTTTCTTTATACGAATTAAAACTGAGCAACGGAACATCTGAAAACTGCAGTGAGTGTTACACAGGGAAACCCACTGCACCAAGGAAGTACCAAAATGTTCATTTTCATACATAAATCTGATTAAATAAAAATAAATTAAATCACCCAAAAACACTTTCTTCTGTTCAGCCTCCGATTCAAACCAGTCGTTTGGAGTTTGGACACCGAGGTTAAATTCCTTCTTTGTGAAGGTGAGGATCGTAGCGCTGGAAACCTACCGTCACCACCAGGGAGGCTAAAACTTATAGCCATAGCATGTCATCACAGCCATGGGACCAAAACAAAACAAATTCAACCACAACAGAAGAGGTTTCTGTTCATTTGGAAATATTGTAATGCAGGAGCAAAAATACCAGAAAGGACCCAAAAACAGCTGGATTTTCCACTAAACTAAACTTCCCATCTTGTTCTTGATCACAGTTCATACACTGAGTATCTCATTACATGAGGATCTCTCCCAGGAGACACCAGCTGAGTGAAGATGTGGGCAATGCCACATTAGAATATTCTTGGATCCCTGCTTATAAAATGAGGAAAAGGGCGTATCATACCAGGGATCACGTCTCCATAAATAACTGAAGTAGAAATATTCACTATTCTGGTCCCTAATATGGGACAGACTTCAAAAATGGATTTCATAAATCCCACAGTGCAGCTCAGGATGTCTTCTACTGGTCAAAATGTCTGAGTCCCATTAACCAAGCAAGTAAGGCGATTTCAGATCTGCACCAAGACACTTTATGCACTAAAAATAGAAAGGCCCTGGTGTGATACAGTACTGCAGTACAGTAGAACCCAAGTGGCATACCAGTCAGGCCTCTCAGGACAGGAAAAGCCAAATGACCTTCAGAATAAATGTCAACAGGTCAAAAGTGTTGATGTGCCTCTGAGAGGAGCAACACTCATTTCATATGATGTCTGATAACGGTCCAGAGTCACCATCTGTTAGATCACCTGCATCGCAGCATGATGAGGTTAGAGGTATAGACCCCGTTTCTTCCACAGGGCTCTTTAAGGCTGGAAATGTGATTTGGCTCAACACAACAAGTCAGTGAGTCTGAAATGTGACATGACCTGCTCCGTTTATTCACCCTGTTCTCTAAAAGCCTTCATACGTGTGTCTAGTTCTCTCTCATGTCTGAGTTTTTAAAAATTTCAAAAACTTCCTTTTCGTAAACACTAAATAGGATGACATCTTACAGACATGAACCCCCCCCCAATCACTGACAGGTGCAGTGCTCATTGGATTTTCAAATAAGGATACGTGTATGAGCACTAACTTTGGCTTCATTTTAGAGCACTATGGAGTTTGTAGTTTTTTTTTTTTTTACAGATAACATCATGAGGCTGAGTAGACAATGCACTACAGGGGAGGGGGGGGGGGGTGTCTGCACCACTCCTGTCTGTGACATCAGACGGTGATGCAGCACATTCAGGGCACACTGCAGCTGCAGGGACAGTTTTCCTCTAGGTGACCGAGGACAGAGATTCTGGCCAGAGTAAAACATAAAATCTATTCATTGTTCTATCATTTTGATTTTCTTCCAACATGTACCCTGCAGCAGAAACAATGAGAGCATTTTTTGTTTAAATAACAAAAGATGCACCCCTCAGCTGTGTCCAGAGAGGGTTGAATGAGATGTCAGCTGAATCTAAAGCCAATGAGAATGGAATGTAGAGGAAAGATTTAAATCAATGTTTAAGTAAAGTTTCTTATGTCACAGCTAATACTTCCATTGTTTCTGATTGTGACCCCCCTCCCCGTCTGTTCAAACTAAAAAAAACATCAATGTGATACAAACTTAAGGCATCACGTTTGGAGGCTCACCTTGTTTCCAGAGGCATCCTTGCCTTTTCCCTCCTCTGCGACATGGAAGCGGAGGTTTTCCAGCAGGATGACAGATCCGGCAGCGGGCTTAGCACAGGCAGCTTCCACCTCAGGACCCACGCAGTCCTTCAGGAAGGTGACATTCCTGTAGAGTTCCAGAGAGGATGATTAGAGAAACATAGATGTTCAATCTTCAAGATTTTTACCTTTTCTTCTCTAAAATCAACTCTACATGTAGAAAAAAAAAAAACATCAACTCACTTCCCCAAAAGGGTCTTCAGCTCAGCAGCAACAGGCTCCAAGGAATATTTCTCAGGCACAAAGTTCCCATCGGGACGGCCCAGATGGCTCATCAGCACAACGGACTTGGCCCCGTGGTCCAGACAGTGCTTAATGCTGGGAACTGCAGCCTTGATCCTGATAATAAAAAAAAGAGAGTTAAACAAAACCACACTTTACTACTTACTTCAGGTACTATATAACCTTAAAAAACATTCTGCAGATATCAAATGTTGATATTGTGTTTGTGATGGGATTAAAAATAACAACTTTCCAGCCTTATTTAAGAAGAGCTGTTTACTGTGAGAACAGAGAAGATCTTTACCTCTGGTTGTTTGTGATTTTCTTGTCCTTCATGGGAACGTTGAAGTCGACTCTGAAAGAGAAGAACGTTTTTCATCAATGAGGCACAAGCCTGATGGAGAAGTCAAATATGTTCTTTCTTTTAGCTTCATCTTTCACCGTCTCATGATGGGAACTCTAACTGTTAAACTGCTAAATGTTCAGCTGGCTGCAATCTGTAGGTGTGCTGCAGAAAGCAGTGACAGTGAGTCTAAACAGTGGTAAGAATTTGGATTCAAACAGCTTTAGAAGAGGGTTTGTTATGCATTAGGAGCTCAACAAAAGGATTGAGAACTGAAACTACATTCCAAAGAGGAATCTATAGGAATATACCCATTAAAAACGAACCTATGTGAAATGCCTTTACCAGCTAGATTAAATCCATGGGCTTCTGCACATCCATCTGTGCAGTGATGTAGACTGGCATGCTTCTCCAATCGTACTTCTGTCAGTTACATAACCAGATCCCTCTCCCTCTGTCTATGGACCCAGTGGACCGAGACACACAATCAGCCTGCCCACAGTCTGCACCTGCTGCTATTATAACAGCAATCCAGTGTCTTAGCCTAAAATGCAAACGTCAGCAATTCAACGGCTCAGAAGCAGCAGGATCCCAAATGTGATCAACACTAGTAACAACTGCAGCGGTTCTCCACTCCAACAACAACTCCACCCGTTGCTCCTGACTGTGGAACTGTAAAATATCTGTCAATATGTTGGAAACAGGGAATCAGACGATTGATTTTGGTTTGGTTTTCCACTCCAACAACAACTCCACCTGTTGCTCCTGACTGTGGAACTGCAAAAAATATCTGTCAATATGTTGGAAACAGGGAATCAGACGATTGATTTTGGTTTGGTTTGTGAAAGTTCAAATTACCCAGGTAAGTTGCAGTTTGCAAAACATTTTGTGAAACATGACCCTTAACTAAGTGCTTGAGCAACTTTAACTGATGTGCTGATGAAAGTCTGTATTTCATGTTGCTGAAAATCTGCAGTGAGAACTCCATAGAAACATTGCGACTTCCCTAATTTTTCAGTCTAAACGAGCTCAAACCCTGAAAGTTCATAAAACACCTACATGTGGCAGGCTGCAACAAACGAGAATGAGACGACTCATCGTCTCATACACTCACTTACTATGAACATAAAGCCAATTTTGACCTTTCAACGTTGAGCCGAGCGTGCTGTGGGTGAACCTCGTCCTGTGCTGTCTGGCATTGCATCATCAAACCCACATGACCCTCTGACATTTCTAGACAGGGTGTAGGTTACAAGTGCTCCTCTACAGACTGACCCTCTTAGCCTGCAGAGGAACACTTAAAATGTTCAGGGAGTGCAGGTAGACAAGTCCAGTTAAAGATTTTTCTTGTACAAGGGATTAAAAGCTTCCTGGATTCCCCTGCCTTTGAGTTTACTATTTTTAAATCATTTAATTCCCTGGAGGTTTTTTTTGTCTTTTTTTAAACTAGTGCAAACATTATTAGTCACAGTAGTTCACCAAATAGTAGTAAAAACCATTGACTACTGCATGTGTCCACGCTCATTTTGCAGAAGACTTACAATTGGGTCAGTCCACTTGTGTGGATGAAACTGGCACTTCAGAATTCACCTAAGCAGTTCAGTGGATACCAATTTTTAAAATGACTAAACTAAATCTATTTGCGGTTTAGATTGTTAGAGATATAACGAAAAATGTTTCCCGACATTACTCATCTCATCAAATTCTGACGTTAAAGCTCTTTTTGTCTGCCATGTTTAAAGGCCTCGATGAAGGCTCGGATAGGCGGGATTTTATCACTATTAATTCACGTTTAAGAGATACATATATCCATTTGTGAACACCTACATGAGTAGCTATTCTTACCAGTGCAGTGTCTGGTGTAATCATAGGCTATTACGAAGGCTTCATTATACATGGATGTGTGTATTCACAGGACTGACTCCAGCTACATTTCGGATGCAGGGTTCTCATCCATTTAGCATCTCCCCGCAGGCACGTAGCATGGATGGACAACGTGACGACCAACAAGTTCACTTCCTGTCCTATCCCCACTTGCCTGAAGTACCTCGAGACATCATTAACCCTCTTGAGCCTTCGCATGAAAACTATACGTCTACAAATCTGGTTGCTACCGCAGAAGGCCACACGTGATATTTTATGGACAGCTCACGTCCTTATTCATAAAATCGTTTAGCTGATGTAGTTCGATATAATAAAAAGCTTACCTCATGATAACCCGCTTCCCATTGACATCCACCTTGTCCAAGGTAAGTTTGTTAGACAGTGACATGTTGCTTAGCTTTGCTGGTTCTTTCGTGTACCTTCCTGGATGGGTCTCCGCTGCCTGGTTAGCTACCGAATGACAGCTGTGACCTTAGCTCAGAGAAAAGGAAGAGGCAGGGCGGGGTAGAGCACGCCCTCCGCTGCTGATTGGCTTATGTGGAAGGAAGCGTCGCATTTGATTGGACAAGATAACTGCTTACCTTTGGACGCAACTACTGGACTCCCCTGACTTCACCAGCTGAACTTAAATAAATCTTAAAAGTGACGACCAAGACTCATCTCAGAGGTACTTCAGTATTTCTATTTTGTGCTACTTTCACATCATTACGTTGCTGTATAAGGTGATAGACTTAAAATTCTGAGCTATATTTATGCTACTGTAAAATATCATGCTCAAAATACAGTGCCATTCTAAGAATACTAAAAGAAAATAAGTATGATCCAGAAAAGTTAATCAGCATAATCAGTCGTTGAGTTTTGTTATTCAAAATTTCAAGGACTCATGCCTCTAATACTAGGCTTAACTCCAACTTATTCCTACTCTTAAAATCTAACTATTCTTTACACCCCAAATATTTTCAGCATGATACAAAAATAAATAAATAAATTGGATAGTTTGTTGTAATAATCAGCTAAATGCACCTTTTTCACCTTTAAATTTTATGCTGTTTGTTCTTTTTTTATTTATTAAAAAGCAGCATTCACACACAAGCACCACTAGATTTGGACTTAATTTATTTGGACAAAATAACATATTGGAATAAACACAGGGATTTGCGGTCTGAACACGCAGAGATTAGTTTTCATCTGTACAACCAGAAGGTTTTTTCGGTTGGGAAGCAGGGCCACCAAGCCAGCTCTTCACTCCTCCTCAGGCTCCCTCCACTCTTTAGGCATGACCTTCCCAACTGGTGACAGATTCCAGGTGATACCAGTCTGAGTCAGCACCTGCACAAAGACAGGAGTCATTTATCAGAATGACACCACATTTGTTTATGAATCTCCATCTTTCATTAGAAAAGGTCCTATAAAAACAATAAAAACAGTTGCATCTTGATGGAAGCCTGGAAGGTTAAGCTTTAAGACTTAATTTAATTATTACTCACATCTTAATGTCTTTTGATCATATTTGAAGCCCTTATTGTTCATGTTGCCATATATGTGCTGACATACAAGCTTGTAATCATTATGTCTGTTTTATCATCAGTGCCACAAAGTGTAGAGTGTCAAAAAGAGAAACGTGCACACGTAGTTGCTTCTAACCCAAATCCACCTTTAATGATATTAAAGTTAGGATTGTGTGTGTGACTGTTGCCATCAGCCTAATTTATTCCACCTTCGTCACTGAAAATCATGGGAGCATATGTAGTATTGTTAGAGAAAGTTTCTGATCAGGTTATTCTTTCAAATGAAAGAGCCGTGACTTGACTTACGTATGACCACACAGCTGTGCAGAAGACGGCTCCACTGACCATCAAACCTGTGCCGTACTTTGCATGGAAGTTCGGAGGGGCGGTGGACCCATGCCTCACCTGCCTCACAGCCTGACCTGCAAAAACAACAGTCCTCATGTAATGGCTGGCATCTCTTATTGGCAACATTAGCATATTATAACCCGTGATCAAAACTAGCTCCATCTGAATTCAACTACTACATTTCCCAATAGTGTTAAAAAACAGTACCTGTAATTGTTAACAGGTCAATCAATCAATCAGTGGATCACTTGTTTAGAGCACTAAAAGTCTAATCTGGATTCTTTTTGTTTCCAAAGGACATTGACATTTTGGGGTTGAGCAAAAATATGATTCATGAAAAGGTTGCAGAAATGTAAATAGACGTATTTTCCCCTAACGGGAACTTTTTCGGTCTTTTTGGGATATGAGAAATCCTTCCGGTTAGTAGTGAATGCTGATCCCCTCAGTCTTGTGTGACAGAACAAAGTGTCGTATGAAACCTAATCTTCCTTTTAAACTGAGTTCTGACATTTTCAGGACACGCTGGATGAAAAGAATATCCTTCTCTATCCTTCTTTTGCCTGCCTTTAAAATGAGATGATATCATCTAGGTAATTCAGTATGCACATGTGTCTCAAATAATTCAAGTACAATAGTATAACTGCAAAAAAAGACGCTACGAGGAAAATGTCCAATCGTTACTCGAAGTTACTATAGGTCAGTGTGTTGGACAAGGACAACTCAGTTATTATTAACCTTCGTATTTTCCCACTATTGCCACTAAAATCGCCCGTCGAGTTTTAAGGATGATAGACATAACAAGGCGTTTGACTAGACGAAAACTAAATTTTAAACGGAGCAACAATCTTTGGAACGTGCTAACGTTAATGTGCTATCGTGCTAACGTTAATGTGCTATTTAACGCGGTCACCGACCACAGAGCCAACTCGACTCTCCGAGGACTGATATAAAACGGCTCCCTGGTATACTATACACACAACACATAACACATAACTGCAAAAGAAAAACGCATTACTCACCACTGATATTAGCCGCAGCTTTCGCAAACCGGTACATGATGTTTGGCCTGAGTTTCCAGATACCCTTGAAGAACGGAAGTATAATATGGCGGCCGCAAGTAGACACACCGGAAGTTGCTGCATTAAAGTCACGTATCTGAATAGTAACCGTGGACTGCTCAATTGGTGAACAGTTCTGACAACGACTATGCCCTCCTTTTTGAGAAAACTATCTCTGTTTTTGTTGTTGCACTATTGTAACTTACATGAAAACAAATATGGTAGGGATAACTGTCGTTATCCTATGCAAGAAAATTACTTTTAGGAGAGGCATTCTATTATTCCTATTCTGATCAGAAGACTTGAATGTAGCGTCATTGCGCTTGTCAATGAGAGCATGCGCAGATAAAATCTATGTTTTAAGAAAGAGAAGAAATTCAGGAGGCGATTAAAGCAAGAGTATGTGCCCAAGGTTAATATATAACTAATAAAAAGTAGTCATATAATATCATATTTCAAACATTTCAAATACACCAGACCATAGATATCATAGTGATACGTGCACATGTTGTTCGTAGTGTCAGGATGGCCGAGTGGTCTAAGGCGCCAGACTCAAGGACAAATTCCTTCCTAAACAGGGACTTCTGGTCTCCGAATGGAGGCGTGGGTTCGAATCCCACTTCTGACACATTACTTTTTCTTGTTTTTAAAAGAAACCATTTCTTAAGACTGTCATTACACTGATCGATTCGGTAAAACATGTTTCCTGAATAGGTTTTTATAACATTCTACATACAGAAAGTTTTACAGCTGTACACAATTTTCCAATCATTTTAATACAGCATTCTTCATTAAAAGTTAAAAATTAAATATATATATATATATTTTAAAGCAATTAATTACTTCATATTGCTTGATTACAAATAACTATTTTGAGTAGAAAAATGTGTTTAATTCATTATTATCATTGATATTCCTTCCCACTTGCATCAACAGGTTTTCATAAATCCCGATAAAAAGACTCAGACATTCAAATAAGGAGATTTTTTAAAAAGTTCATTTTGTGGTTTACTTTATTAAATCAAAATATCATTTGAGGATTATAACCACAAGACAGAATGAATATTATGTACATGACAACAGAGAAATGTTTCTCTCATTTCATGGCAAGTTACAGGTACGATGGTGGCAAAGAAAATCATTAGCACCACACATTTCTGCAGTTGGAAAAAATACCGACTTCCAAGATTTGACTAGTTTCTGAAGGGCTTTACTGACGTGCTTTTTTTGGGGGGGGGGGGTCCATTTCTATACTGAAAAATGCTCTGAGCTCACCGTGGGGGAAGCTCTGTTGAGAGATGTTTTTGATTACGTTTGCCATCATGGATTTAGTGTTAAAGAAAAAAAAAGACAAAAAAACAAATACACATCAAATGACTGAGTAAGAAAATTAAATTAGAATATGCAGCGTTATATATTTAAAACAGTAGTTTGATGGCAGCAGTCACTGTCCTTCTGCACCTAGCGATAAACATTATTGTTTACCCCCCCCGCCACACACACACACACACACACACACACGCACGCTAAAACTTCCCATGAGACACTGCACAGAAACCACAAGCAAATCCTGCAACTAACAGAACTCAACCCATTGAAATTAGAATAATCTGATGGGTCGTAAACATTTCTCAAACAACAAGAATACAGCTGATCGTCTCCTTCAAACTGGTAGTTAAGGCTTGTACTACATTTGGCACAACTGCTGATTTAAAGTGGCTTGTCAAGGCAAAGTACTTCAACAGATGTGTGGGCTGCGATTATCTTTAATGTCTAAGAATCCCATCTTAAAATCATTTCTGGTAATCGGTCCAATGCTCACTGATGCTTACTGCTTACTCAGATTAGAGAAATATGACTCCAGGAAGCCTTGTCTCTACTCAAAAGGCTTGAATAGTCACCGCATCCCCTGCAGAAGCTTTTGTAGCCAACTGTGTTTTCTTTTCAAGGAAGCTTACTGGCTCTTGAAACTAACTTTTGGTTGCACAATTATTCAGTAATTATTTCTGTGATGGAGAGTTAAAAAGACGTGTAATATAGTGGCGCACAAGAAACGGAATTACCAGAATTTTCTACGAAGTGTGACTCCTGCCAGCAAACTTTCAATGCATTTCCCTTCATGCAAAATTCAGAGTTCTTGCATAAACCCCGTTTCTAACCATGCACATTCTTCAGTTTCACCCTGCAGCTCCACTAACCATCAGTTACTTTATAACTGGGACAAGGATCAATGTTTAGGTTTACAGTAACAGCTCTACATCAGAATGAAGCATATCTAACTGTTAATGCCTTCAGGAAAAGATAAATGGAGATACAATTGGCAGACAGAATCCAGGATTGGTCCTAAGTACAAGGTTGTGTGAGGAATATGGAGGTGTTTTCAGTGAATGGCCCAAAAGAGGTCTGAGGTGTCAGATTACACACATTAAGGCAGCTCTCTTTTTTCCCCTTTTGGTCCCTTTTCATGCTCTAGTCCACCTTCTTGTCTTTTGCCTCCTCATCGTCGGTGTACTCTGTGGGCTCCTCTCCTGGTTTCAGAAGCTTTCCAATGTAGTCGTACTTAACTGTAACAGAGAGGAAAATAAAATGAACCACAGCCTTTATGTTCTGAAGCTCTGTCACTGTTCAAGAATCTCTTCAACTGATGCAATTTTCTAGATCTCATGTCTTCAGTTTGATTTACTAACACTTAAAAGGCAACGATCACAAGTTTTATTCAGCTTTCATATACTGCAGTGGAGCTGCGATTCATACGTCTTCATTTATTATCAATAGTTCAGTCCATAAAGTCTGAAAAACACATCAATACATTTAGAGAAAACTTTGCCATTTTAAACAAAAACTTTACATATCAACAATCAAGAGATTTTAAAAGATGGATCATCATAATGTGTCAAATACAGCACAATGTGTGATTTTAGGTGATCATTTATACATATATGAAATAAGTGGCTTTGCTGTGATGCTGCACTCTGGCCATAATATTCTTTCTAAATGTGTGAGTTTGAGAGGTCTTTGCTCACAGGTGAACTGAGTCTCCCACTCAGTCAGGCTCTCCTGCTGCATGACGTTTAGGTCCGACAGGTCGTCGTATTCATCTTTCAGGGCCTCCTTCTCCAGGCAGAAAGTTGCCAGACCTCTGGACGCATCCCGACCTGCAAACACTCCATACGGACCCTCTGCAGGAAGAGGAGAGACACAAAGTGCACGTGGTGAAGGAAGCAGTAACCCAAGGTTGAGCCAGCTGTGGACACAGCCTTCAGCAGGCCTTGAACTGTCCCTGAGTATGATGTCCTGCTGTCAGGGAGTCTCGTTGCCATGGCAGACGGGTGTGTGTTTGCTTTGCAACAAAGTTTAGGTGTGTGTCAAAGTAACATCTACATGAAACTCAGGACCAGAGGTTTCATTGGATACCAAATTCTGTCCTCTCCAAAGCACCATCTGAACTAAATCTTTATAACAAAGCATGAATATCCACCTGAAATGAGTCGCTAACAGATTTCAGTACCTGACTGTGGATCAGTGTGACAGAGTTGCTATTATGTTAGAAGAAGTGAGGCTTCAGCTCATTTAAGTCGAATCAAGCATTCATTTATTTAGGACTGTTTTTTTTTAAGGACTATTTTTTCTAATCACACCAAGTAATGAAAAACAAAACAACAACAACAAAAAAACAACAACAGGGAACTTCAGATGTTGTTCGTATAGAACCCTGCCTAGCATCTATAACAGTTAGAAGTTGTGAGTTAATGTAAAACAGCCATTATTTAGCCATTGCTTTGGGCAAGAATGATCTCCTTTACCATCCTTTATAGAAGCAGAGCTGAAGTAGCCTCTGACTGAACATAATTAGTTGTTTGATCACTGTGTTATGTGGAGTGTGGTGCATTTTTCTTGTTTAAATGAAGTGTTTTATTGAAAAAATTGTAAAGCTGCATATGTCCTGACATGTAGCATTTTAGACATTTGGCTTCTGATGTCATGTTACAAAAATGGTTTTCAAAATAAGGCCTCCGAACGTCAAACTTGAGAGAACGCATGGAAGGACAAAGTTTTCAAACAACAGACAGAACCAAAGAAAAAAGTTAATGGTTACAGGGCGTGAAACAGACATAAGTACTGCCAACACATGACACTAAGCCAAAGATAAGTTTCAGAAATGAAGAAATGTGGGCTTTGGAACTGGTCGTGGCATGCGATTGACGTTTGCATGACAGCCAGCTCTCCTGTTGGTCAAAGGTTACACGCAACAGAGGTTACAATCTGAGATTAGATAAAAACAAAGAGGTGTAACTCTGTGTCTGTTTGCAGAAATGTAGCTGAGGTCTGACTGAATGGGTTCTAACTTCAAAGAACTGGAAAATTGTCTTAAAAAAGATACTGTCTTTAAAAAAAAATCTGAATTATCACACAATATGACGGAGGACCTCTACAAAAATCCAGAAGGTTTGGCCTTTTCTTGTCGTTAGTAATGTAAATGACATCTATAAAAGCGTACTCAAGCACCCATTACCATCAAAGGAAATACTTACTCTTAAAAAAAGCGGGGGTATAGAAAATGGATGGATAAATCTAAGATATTTTCACCTCTTGAGACACTAAGCCAACATTCTGAGAGTACCACAAAATGCTGAGATTCTAGGTCAAAACATTGTCATTATTTTGACTTGGAACATAACATTTTCCATTAATAGGCTTTCACAGATAAGAATGCTGATATGGGTTATGTTTAAGACAGTTTTGATCTTAAACGGAAAAATGCCAATTCGATACACTTTTTTGCTGCACTTCTAAAACATGGCGGTGGTCAAGTTGTTTTCAAGGAGAACTCGACTTCTTCATAGACGATCTCTGGCTTCAAGGCTGCCGCAGACCCTCTGTTATGAAATGGAACTTCAACTAGCAAACTAAAGGGGGTGTGGCGCCAGATTCTGGTTGGAAAAGTCAAACAATGTGCCAAACAACAACTAATGTTCGTTGCGATGTTAAATAAACCCAGTCAATCCGTAGAACTTCACAAACACTCACGGTAACTTAATGCTAAGTGGTGTCGTTACATTCGCAGTGCGAGGAGGAAGACAGAACGGCTCGTTGCAGCCGAACGTGCGCAACTTGCAGTGATATTACCTGGTCCGTAAAACTTCTTGCCTCTGGTCACGTCGAACACTTTTCCGTTGACAGCCATGAGGATCCGTGGATTCTGCTCACCATCATAAGGCTTCAACTCTGCCAGGGTAAAATCTCTCTTTTTCAGTTTAGGCAGCGGCTCTTCCACCTCTCCGAGCTCCGCCGGCTTATCCCCGCGGAAGATTTTGTACAGAAGGAACAAACAGAGACTGAGCAGAGTCAAGTTCAGTGGGGATGTGAATATCTCCTGAAAAATTCCACCAGAAGTAACTTCGCTACCGTCCGCTTCAGCCATGTTGCCGTCTTTCTCCCTGACCGCTGTGTGTGCGTGTTGGGTGGGATTGATCCCGCTAATGGATTCTGGACCAATCACGGTTCAGCATTACAGCCACCTGTTTACGCGTTAAACCAATCAGCTTCCTCGAACTGAGTGCCAAAAATTGTTGTACTGATGACTTCATTACTGTAGTTTCTAACACTATTCACCGTATTTTTGAAGTTGTTGCGGTTGATTTGTTTATCATGTTTTTAGTTAATTCTTTTTAGTTTGATCTCTACACTGTTCAAACCTTTGGGGAAAATACAAAGTTTATTGATTTTCAAAAGTTGATGAATTTGCTGTTAATCGGCTATTTGATTAATCTTTTCACCAGTTTTCTCAGTTGCCAACAGAAGAGTGTTTTGATCTATCTTAATGTACAGTGTATGTGATAAACTATGTCCTTATGTATAAACTGCAAATAAATTGTAATGACAGGATCAGCCATGAACTGATAACTGACTGAGCCAACTGAAAACCAACTCGGGGGTGCAAAGAGAGCTCCTGGGTTGAAGCATTATTTGGAATGGCTACAAAAACAACCACAGAGTAGTGTTAAACCGCAACAAAATGGCAGGAAACAACCAACTAGAGACAGAATTACACAAATCCCAAGTTGCTATTCCAGAGATGGTGTTCAGTTAAAAGAAGAACACATTAAGTTCTGTGGAGATGGATCACTTTCTTTAATATTGTAAGATAAAGAATTTGCCTTTGTCTAAGAGTGCCCTTTCAGTCTATGTTAGTCATGTTGCGCTTCTTTGCAATCTCATATGTAATTTGTGTCTTTTTCTTATTTTGGTCGCCTTAATTTGTGGCCATAAAGCCTGTTCTGTAGTAATCCATCCGTGTATGTGGTTATTCTGTTGATTGTATAATACGACAACTGCTTGCTTGTATTCATTTTGAAATTATTGGAAATACTATAATTTAACACCTCTTATTTTTCCATTGAATTATATTTCTGTCTTTTAGTAAGAACTTTTTTTTTTCAAATCTGAAATCTAGAATTTTTGCTCTAACATATCTTCACTCATCATAAAATATTGTAATTTTGAACAGATTTGAAAGAATGACAGTGAAGGTTTACTTGAATTTATTTAAAAAGAAAAAGCACAGCAAGTTATTCATTGTTTCATAATGAAGAACTAACAACAATGAAGATTGTAACAATAAAGATATATATATATATATATATATATATATATATATATCGTTACTTGTATGCTAAAAAGCTGACGGTAATTTATTTCTTTTACGTCAAACCACGCAACAAAAATACAAACTGAAAAAAAACTATGAAATCTCGTCAAAAAAATAAGAGTCCTTGTATAGATTCTCAGACAAGTAAAGAAATATGTTTTTGGATTTTATTCAGATGTAATTTTTTAAGGTTTTTATGAAAGCTAAGGTTTTAGCTTGCCATTTAGATGTTTTATGTCCTATTTAATGTGAATTCCATTAAAAGATAACCTACACAATCGGTAAAGTAAAAGTAGCACAGAGTAATTTCTTGTTCCAGCATTAAATTGAGAAGAAAAAGCAGAGAAAAAGTCCCTGGGTTTTAACATCCGGTGATTGTCTCAGGCAATTCGGCTGCTTCCTGCTCCTGGAAACAGCCCCTGGCCGCTCATTCGTTCCAACCACACTAACAAAGCTCTTCAGGATAGTAAACTGGACTTGTGTTCAGAGGACTGAGCTGCCGGTGGGTCGTCACAGGTCGTTGTAACGTTAGCTAACTGACGACTTGCATGCCATTTCGGTCATTGCGCAACCGTGACAGCAACGGAGCTAGCTGCCGCTCACTGCCAGTATCCAAACACCACCAGGCTCCTCCACACGGCGGGGCAGCGATGACGAATGAGCTGGCTGCCGCCGTATGTTCTTTAAAAGAGGTTTGGTAGGCGGATGTCAGTGCAGGTTTGACCCATGTTTGGAGAGGATCCGATGCTGACATAGTTTATTGAGTCAAGCGAGCTACCAGGTGAGTTTTCAGTGTTTGTTAGCGGTGCTGACGTTAGCTCGGCTAGCTTACGTCCCAAACCCTGATCAGTTGTGATGGTGCTGGGCTGCTGTTTTTGGCTGTGTCATGTTTGCGCCACTGAGTTAAATGGTTGATGTACGGCTTCATGTCTTTGAATTAGATCTGACTTTTGCTAGTTTATAAAGAAAAGAAGACATTATGTCCAGTTAAAGCTTAATCGTAAAATTCAGTGGCTCTCTAATGTAAGCTCTTGTGTAAGCTTTGAAAAAACTCCGTTAGTAATACAGCGCTCAACAGTTTGTTTTTACATATGCAAATTCAGTGTAACATAGAGAGCTACTGTTTGTACAAAGTGAATCTAAGGGCAGTAAACGTGAGACTGACTATACCCATTAATGCTAATTAGAGGTTAGTTCAGTTAATGTTTTTAGTCAATGTCAGTGTCATGTACGCATGTAGTTCCTCAAAATTTTTTACAAGTTTTTGTATGTTTTTGTTTTGTAAACTGTACACATTAAACATGATTGGACCACTGTGTGACTGTAGATTTTAGGGACAGATAGAGATAGACATTTAAGTATAAGAGGAAGTAAAAAAGAATAGAGATTTGTAATTCCCTGTAATAAGGAGGTAATTGTGATAATTACACTGAACATACACCTTAATGTTTACTAAGCATGAATGATAGAGTTCAGTTTCTCTTTACAGACAGTTGAAGCTGTGTTGTTTGTCCTGTCTTCTCGTCATACAGCACACTGAGCAGCCCTGTGGCTGCCTTGTAAAAAACAAACAAACAAAAAAAAACCTCCTGCTTGCTCCCGTTTGCTGGCCCGCTGTCTCACCCTGGACCTCCCCAGACGTCGTCACTATGAGTGCGATGCGTGTGGACGCCAAAGTGGTGATGCTGGGAAAGGAAAGTGTGGGCAAGACGAGCCTGGTGGAGAGATATGTTCATCATCGCTTCTTGGTTGGCCCCTACCAGAATGTGAGTGTCAGCTGCTCCTCCTTCCTGCTGCCTGCATGAAAGTCATTGTTTTTGTATCCAGCCCCAGGGAGACGTTGTTTCAGTGGCAAGACATTGTGGTCATTTTATTACAGAAAAAGGCTTTGATGGAAAGACGTGTTGGAATGTCCCCAGTGTGTTTAAGCAGATGCTGCATTAGACAAGCATTTTTGTATATATTTTAACATGGAGGCTCTTCCTCGTGACTGACTTCTTTTCTATTGAAGATTATGATCTTAACAGATTGGAACAATTGAGATGAGCACTCAGACGGCTTGGAAATTTATAATGATACACTTTTACTATAAAAAAATCTGTCTTTTGTCGGTACTTATGGGACATTTATTAAAACTAAAAGGCTAAAAAAAAGACTTACACATATTTTGATTAACACAGTATTATAAAGGCTGTCATTTTACATTTTTCAAACAAAGAAATACATAGCTGATCATATGTGTGTGCGGTAAGTGACTTGGAAATATTTCGAAAACCTTTCCTGAAAATTGCAAATAAAAACAACTTAATTGCAGGTCTAGAGTATGTTGGCGTGCTTCATGTCGCAGCCGTGTGAGCTCATTTAAAAAAAAAAAAGATTTCAGCACACAGACGACAGGCTAACCAGCTTAATCCGAGCTGCCATTCGTGCCCATGTAGACTGAGAGCTCTCTGAGGAAGCAGAATACTTTCCTTTTTACACGAGAGCCCAATGTTTAACTGCTCTCCTTTCTCCTGACAGACCATCGGTGCTGCGTTTGTTGCCAAACCGATCCAAGTGGGAGAGAAAGTGATTACCCTGGGAATATGGGTGAGTTAGAGGATACTTTCACTACACATGTGAATTTTAGTGTGCTTACATTATAGTCACAACAAAAAACACAAATCAGTAAATTAGCAGTGTAGTATCTGGAATGTAATGCATTTTACTGGATATTATTCCTGGATCAGTTTATTAAGGGGAAAGAGTTTAAAAAATATATTCATAAGTAACAACTGCGGCGCCCCATCCTTGTCATGCACACACTCACAGACTGATAAGCATAATGGGAGCAACATGTGGTCCAAAGACACTTTCACGTGTGGAAGGAACTGGGGATCAAACTGCTGACCTTTCGATGTGGTGTACCACGGCTTTACAAGCTGAGCTGCAGCTGCCCACATAAAACGTTTCAATCATTAGTGTGTCATTTTTTAAAATGATTTGATTTAAATGTATCAATGATATGCACTGACATCAGTGTACAGCTACTTTTCTCTGAGACTCTGTTATAGTTCTTCTTACACATCTGCTATTGTCACATCTTCAACGCCAACTTTTGAACCACAGCAGTTGTGGATGATCTTATATATGTTATTTATCTTAAACTGAACTGAATCGAGTGAGTGGGGCCGGAATGTCAAGTGAGAGGGAGCCATCGACTCCACCCTTCATTCACCAGTTTTCAAAGTACTTGTTCTTTGTTCCAAAAAAGATCTTCTTTCACCATGGGGACACACACATAGGTGGAATAGATGGCAGCCTGTGCGCCTGAACACCAATGCCAACTACAAAAAAAACATACAATTCCTTGAGTTGCCACTTGAGTCTGTCTCCAAAAATGATTCGGTCCCATAAACTTTATGTAAGACGTGGACAAAGCCACCGTGTCACACCCCGTTTTGGCATCTCTAGTCGCCATCTTGGTATTTTTCAGAGATGACGATGCTTGTAAAAGAGGACATGGTGAGTGATTCTGAAAGCTGATTGGACAGAAAAAGTCCTCTCTTTGAGGTCTAACCTCTATCCTAAGCTGCAATCACATGGGATTCGGTATGTGCCGTGGAGGGTGCACATGCACAAACGTCAGTTTCTAGACAACCAAAAAAGATCTCCAGGAAGAAGCTAGTTTCTCCAGCTGCAGATTTGGAAGCAAGATATGTCTGACAAGCCATTGGAGGAAATTCCTGTCATTACTTTAACTGATGAGGAGGAGATGAGCAACAGCTAAGAGAGTGTAAACAGCGTAGTTGGGTAGATAACAGCAGTCCAAAAACTTTCTTTTATATACAGTCTGACTCGCTTTCAGAGCTTGTAACAAATGTTGGTGTATAAATGTTGAATCTGGGTTAGAAAGACAGCAGTGTGTCAGATAATAGAAATGCTTAATGCAGGTTCCCTGATGGCTGCAGAGTCTGTTGTGTGCTCCATTCTTTATTTGTGCCCTGAAGATATTCAGACAGAAGAAATACGGGCTGCGTGTAAGAGAATAAACCATCAGAACCGTTCAGCTTCAAGTCACTATTGCTTTCAACAAGGGAACTCTGGCTGTTAGAGTTTTCATTCTGGGGTTTACACAGCATTTAGCTCCTAGCCTGCGGTCCTGTGTAACATCAAATATGAAGTAGATGATGGCGGTGATGTCTAAAATTACACAGGAAGTACATGCCATGAACCTGATCTCACTTTTTCTTTCTTTAATGTGCCACCTCGTCCTCTCTTCTGTCTCTAATTCAGGATACAGCTGGATCAGAGCGCTATGAAGCCATGAGCCGGATCTACTATAGAGGAGCCAGGGCGGCCATAGTCTGCTATGGTAAAACTGACATTTTTTTGTACGATACAGTTTGAGCAGGAGGATGCATTTATTCATTTACAAATTCACTACAAACAGGTCTGAACTGTAGTTTTGTGGCTTGTCTGGGTTTCACAAACTATGTTGATATGTTTGGACGAGACTGTGGAACAGAGAGCTGATTGAACATCTTCTCATTGCACACAAAAACCAGGAGATAGTGGAAGTTTTAACCATAAGTAAAATGGCGTAAGTAGTGTCCTGTTGATCTCTTACTCATGAGATGCCAATTACCAAACAGCACATGCACTGAGTCAGTAAAACCACCTGATGTGATTGAGGTTGTGTAAGGCCATGCAAGGAAGTCAAACTACAATCAACTCAAAATCTGATGCAAAGCGCGGACAATCCCTTTGATGATGAGAGCGACACGGATCATCCTGAGTGAGGATGAGATTAAAACTTTGACCCGTTAAAGGACGACTCAGAAACAAAGAGCGGCAGGCTCACTGCAGCATTTCTGGATAGTTTTCATGTTTTTTTTCCTTTTTTTTGGTTCTATATTGGGGAACTTTGTGTCTGTGAAACATCTGATGGTATTTTCCCAGTGCTTTACTCACACTGCTGTCATGTTGTATGTAATGTCTGCTGCTCTTCTTAGTCTTCCATTTTCTGTAGGTTGTATTTCATCTCGGTTTCTCACATTTATTTTCTGGCTACTTTTCCTAATTAAATTGAAAACATTTATCCCTTATTATTTGAGCATTTCCTTTGATTGTTACATCTCATTAGATTCCCTTAATTTAGCAGGCTCTTTCATTCAAACCTGCTAACAGGTGAGGAATACACTGGGGGGGGGATGATGGGTTTGATCAACCTGCCTTCTGAGCTGCAGGCTGCAGCTGTTGCTGTGGAGTTTTCTTGTACACACTCAGGTGTCTGTGCACACACTGAATGATTCGCTCCTCCTAACTAAACCTGGTTGTTTTTAAAAAATTTGCGCTTTCAGACCTGACTGACAGCAGCAGCTTCGAGCGAGCTCGGTTCTGGGTGAAAGAGCTGCAAAACTGCGAAGAAGTAAGAGATTTCTTTTTAAAAATTTTATTCTACTTGCCTAATGTTTCCGTCTTAATTTAGCTACGCACTGTTACAGATTTTTCCCCCACTGGGGGATGAATGTAGTATATATCTATTATATTCTATTCTATATCACAAAGTAAAAACACCTGCTGTGCAATAACTTTCACCAGGTAAAAAACAGTCAACACAAGGACGAAAAGTAAGACGGAAATCAGGAAATATCAAATCAAAGAAGCAAAGAGGATGTTTTATGCCAGCCGTCTTACACCACTTTCCCTTGCGTTTGCCATCTGAGCGTTCAGTTTCATTACTGTCCCTCTGTACATTCAGTAGATCTGCACTCCCATCTGTTCAGTTGAGGCTTACTTTAGAGGGAAATAAAAAGTTATCGCTAACCAGGAGTTGTTTCTGGTCTGTGTCGTCCTGCAGCACTGTAAGATCTACCTGTGTGGCACAAAGAGCGACCTGATTATGGGAGACAAGAGTCTGCGCCAGATCGACTACCACGATGCCCAGGACTTCGCTGAAGGTAACCACGTTTCTGTGACCTGAAGACATACTGAGAGTTTACATATTAATGTAATCAGATTACATAACGGCCTGTCAAAGACATTATTGTCTCACAGCTCATCAGTAAGGTCATTTTGGACTCCTATTTCTATCCATCAACGTATTTGGGTTACCAGTCAAAAGTTTAATTCATGTGAAAGAGCTTTACAGTAAATATATTGAAATTAATTTTATAAAGAAAAACCAAACTGATTACCAGTTGTATTTTAATGTTTGTGTGCGTCTCTCTTGGCTCTGTTTTCTCTTGCGCCACCATTTGTGAACTCTGCTCCTGTCGACTCTGTCAGACACTCTCAAAGAAGCTCTCAAAGCTGTTCAGTGTATCTGGGTTATGGTGTCTTACTGTGACTGTGTTTGAACTGCACAAACACTTACCAGCTGAAGAGAAACATTCCCCAAAGCTGTAGTTTTTTCTTTTATCATATGATAGTCTTTCCTGTCTCGAGCTTCTGTGGGATTATTAGTTATTGCAACATAAACAAAACTTCTCTCCTCTTACACAAGTGAATGGCCAAATGATATCTGTAGCCTAACGGCTCCTGCTCTTATTCACAGAGATCGGGGCACAGCATTTTGAGACCTCCAGCAAAACTGGAAACAATGTGGGTAAGTTCCAACTAAAGTCATCTCCACAACACTTTGAACATGCTTGGTTGGCCGTGAATGCAGCTGCTTTTTTATGGTTTGTTGATTGGATTGAGGAAGTCCACTGTAATGTTGAAAATTGTGGGTATGTTGTTAAGCACTTATATGGGAGATTTAATCAGTTCTACAGGATGGATGTTGTTTAATACCAGTTCAGAATGGGTTCAGAAAAAAAAGACCCATGATAAAGAATTATTGGAATCTCTTCAGTAAGGTTTGTTTGAACCTCTTAAAGGTGCCCCTCATTCTGATTCAGTCTGGTTCAGCATGCTAAACAAAAAACGAAAAAGAAAACCACAATTGAGAAAGGCTGTGAAAATAAACGCATCCTATTTGAACTTGGATTCCAGAATTTCTGGGTCGCCAATCAGAAATCCGTTGGTACGCCCTCCAAAAGCTTGTTTTCTGTCTGGGAACATCGGAAAAACCTGACCAGCCCCACCTTCAAAAATCCAACATGACTGCCCCGCACATAAAAAATGGTGATGATCATAGTAATAAACTGTTTAGTTGCACTTCTGTCAGTTTGTGTCTCATTAAATCAGTCATACGTCTAAAATTCCAACCTCTATCAATCAACATGCCGTTACAGTGTATGCAAACAAAATTGTTGTCTTGTTTTGAATTCAACTATATTTTACTATATAATGTTTATTAATCACCAAAGGGGAATTTCTACATTATATTGCAATGTTCTTCTGAAAACCTAAGCCTAAACTGTATTTCTGACAGCTGAACAGATTTAGTTGTACAAGTTGCTGAAATACAATACAGGAAGCATAAATTGAGAATGAATGAATATTGCAGAGAGAGATGCGTGGTTAAAACCTAGAGATCACATGAATGCACTGGGATGACACGTTTGTATCTTGACAACAACTGAGCTGGTAATGGTAAATGTCACGTTAGTAGGTAACACAGGTTAACCCTCATGGTAGGAAACAGAAACAGAAACAGAAACTCACAGCTAAGTGTTCAATATCCAGGCAAAGAGATGCTTCTCCACAGTGACAATCCCTCCCCTATTTCTGTTACCACTCCGTCTGCAGTCTCTGTCTGCCTATATAGTCTGAGTCCATGTAGGAAGGGCATTGGATTCCGTAATATGTTCCTTTAGTCATATCTACATTAAACAAATAAGACTGCATTACTGACATTTCTCTGTGTCCTCGTCAGCACTCCAAGCTAGTGACCTGACATTCCCCATGGTGACCAAAGGAAGCAATGTTTTAAGTTTCCTTTCAATTTGAATGAATATTTTTAAAAATGATAAGTTGCCTGGACAGCGAGAAATCCTTCAAGTTTTCTAACTTGCAACTGCAGCATGATCAACTTTGGTATGACTTAATTCCAAGCGCTGAGTTCCAGCTTCTGAGGCAAAAGTAACAGAGCTAGCAAAAAGCATGATTGAGCTGCTCAACCAGCCATGGCCATGGAGTGATGAGCCAAATTGCTTATAAATAATGCGACTGCAGCAATACAAATCTTTGTAATAGTTATAAAACAAATAGTTTGAGACACGGACTGGGTGATCTGCCTGTCACTCTTCAGAGTACAAGTGGGAAGTGGATCACATGTTTGAGACTGCACAGTCTATTCTGAAAACAAGCGATGCAGTGGGAGAGGTCTAAGGGCATAAGACTAGACAATGGCCAGGACCACATATATATTATGGATTTGCCTTAAGGGACAGTTGTCCACAGATGCCTGATTTCCCCCTTTACAGGGGCTTTAGAGAAACTGGTATTGATGGCCAGTTGGGCTGTAAAAACCACTCAGCTGATGTGATTCAAATGAGTTTTTCAAATTAATTTGCAGCATATAATAAATGTATATTATCAGTGATCTAGATAAGAAAAGAAGTGTCAAAGTTGTTGCTTTTTGGCAGCACCCCGGTGCATGAAAATGTAAGACATGAGTCAAGTTAATACAGAGAAGATGTATACCTTTTTACAAAAACACCACATACAGGAAGCAAGAGGGTGATTGCTGAAGACATTAGCAGGACATCCCATAAAGAAAGAGGTCACAGAGGTTACATGCGAATGTGACCATGACCATTCCTCCGATTTCACACGAGAACAAAGAATTGTGGCTGGATTGTTGCCTTGAACATTGTCGCTTGTCTTCATGCATAGAGTGTGTATAAGCAGAAGTGCAGCGGGCTTAATGGAGTTCGTCTCATTAAGTGGCCCAATTGAAATGAGCTGTTGTGCTGTGATTGTGTTTCATAAGCCGGGTATTAGGAATGTCATAGGACCAGTTTTTGTGGGGCCATGACTGATATGAACAGATGGAAACTGACAGGCTTAATTTTACCTCTGCTTTCCAGATGAGCTGTTCCAGAAAGTTGCTGAGGATTACAACAACACTGCCTTCCAGTACATGACAGGTGAGAGTTTTACTGTCATCCTCTTGTTTATTTGTGTCATCTCTCTTCTTTATTCTTAAAAGGGGAGTTTATAGTAGGATTTCAGTGTTGGTGTGTTGAGATTGACAAAAACAACCAGAAGCATTGTAGTAATCTCAACAAAAGCAGCCCTTGAAAGAAAAATTAGTTCTGTCCTCACTTGGTGGAAGCCCAAAAGTGTAAGTGCACAATTTCAAGCACTTTGTTGTTGGAAGGCATTAATGATGGTGCAAGCAGTTGTACAAACATAAAATGGTAGAGTTGGCTCTTTGAAGCAATATCAGAGGCGCTCAGTCAATCCCATATCAAGTTGGTTCACTTCTTGCTGTTTGTTCTAATAAGTTGTGAAATGGTTTGTGTGTGGATTTCAAATGCTGTTTGACAGTCCGACTGGCACTTTTACACACACTCCAGTTGGAGCCATTCTTAATATCCCTCATTTTGTGTCTCCAGAGGAAAAGGGTGTCGACCTGGGCCAGAAGAAAGACTCGTACTTCTACTCTTGTTGCCATAACAACTGATGCAGGGCAACAGAAAGCGGAGAGTCATAAGTACCACCTTTTCTGGGCTGGAGACAAACCTGGATATGCTGGATGTGATTTTTACCACATCACAGGGAAAAAAAGGAATGAAACAATATTGTTTGTAACTTGTAACATATGTTTATTTCTTTTGTGCCATAAAGAACTGAGGCCTGCAAGATTTTATAGAGGACGAAATACTTGTATAAAACCGATACCAGTTGTGGGGATTTAAAGACTTCTCACTCCTGTTTTATCCCGACATCAAATGGACATTTTTCTGCCGGTCACAGAGGAGTAACCCCTCTTAAAGCTGCAGTGTCAAACAATCAGAAGCTGTGGTTGAATTCTGCAGTGGTGAAGATGCTTATAACAGTGCTTGGACCTTGCAACTTGAAGAAAAAAGCCTGATGGATGCTGCTTACTGTTGGAGCAAATGCAGTACGTCAGGAAGGGGAATGGTTTGTTTACAGCTGTTCATTTTGTTTACCTCTAGTTATATTTAATCCTGAGTTGTCTTGATATATGTTTCAAGTAGGTTATACAGATGGGATATTGTGTCATCAAAAACCAAAACACGCTAATGTAACTCAAAATAACCATTTTGGACCATTTCCAAAGCTCATGTTACACAGTTATCTTAACGTAGGCTTTTTATATTGAGAGTACAAGTGGCAGGTGACAAGTTGTATTTTTACAACTTTTGCCACATGACAGCCACTGGTGTATTAAGAGAGCTTATACACCACTGAAGTCTGCCACCATTTTGACGTCACTTGTTTGAAGGTCATTCTACACAAAATAAAATTCCTGTAGCCTAAAAGCATTTTCCACCAAAGACAGAACAACTGGAACTAGAATGTTCCTTAAAACTGCAAGATTTGTGAAAAGCAGTTTTATGTAATTTAATGTTTTCCCAGTTTAAACAAAGTGGCACAGCAGGAAAACACTAATGCACATGTGCATTGTGCCGCACAAGCTATCTAGTTTTATGTGGTGGCAGCACATACAACACATATCTGATGCATTAACTTTGCAACGTAAGCTATGATTTCTGTCAACAGGTACAAAAGTAAGCTGTTTTCATAGTGCCGATCACTAATCTGCACAGTGCCCTCTGTACAGTGGTTACATTGCATGGCCTAAGCTGCCTGAAATAAAACTTAAGTGAAAGTTACTTTTCTATATTTAATTTTTCTGTTTGGAAGGTCTGAAAGTGTGCTACAGGAATGGAAATATGAATGTCAGTTTTATCCTTTCAGTCATTTCTAGCTTCACAGAATGGTGATCAAAAGTCCCGTCTACTGTGGTGACATACGGCAGATTTCACCAACACAGGAAAAAGCCTTGTAGGTGAATGTTGTAATGCGATACAAACTGTCACCACTCTGTGTTCTCATACCAATATTTACAGTGATATTTAGCACTTTTGTTTCTGTTCTCTTACCGTTTAAGTTGTGCTGCAGGATGGACATGAGGGGAAATAAATTAATATATCAGTTTTCTCAGTCTTAAGGCTTGGATGTTTTGATGTTCCTCATTTTGACAATATTTTCCTTCAGGTCTGATAAGGACAGAATGGTGTCCCAACATATTCTGGAGAATAAAAGACATTCTTGAAAGAATATTTGAAGTGCTGGCAGATTTGATAAATTAATCTTAATGGGAAAAAAATATTTTAAAAGTATACTATATACAATAACTTAGGTTCTAAAATGTAGGTGCATCACAGATCTTTGTATTAATGCATCATGACATAAGGTCAACTAAGAATCTTTTAATATTTCACTTGATTTCCTCTTTTCTTGAACATTATTTTTTGCCATCTATACCTGCTCAATAAGCAAACAAAAATCTTTAAATACAAGGTTGTGGCTCGCAGAGGAATATTACCTTTAGCTTCATAAAATAACCAAAACAGCAAAAATGCTGCTAGATTGAAAAAAAGGAAACACACTTAACAACAAAGTGAACAAATAACAAAATGGCCTAATTTGACTTATTAAATAGATTTTGCTTAGCATTTGCTATATCATTTCTTACTGGAGATTTCTGTCCATTAACAGGCTTACTTATTTTTTTTACCAACACCTTTATTATCATGTGGCTATCATGATTTGTTTTATTATGTTAGCGTTTAGCAACAGCTTATTTTCAGTGCTACTGTTAGCATGTGGTATACCAAAGTTAGTAGGTAATTTTGAAAGCTTAGCATGTTTCTGTAGTCTTCTGCTCCCTGACCAGTTAATCTGAGCTCCATTGTTTCAGCCATGATTAAAAAAAATTACTTTCTGTTGTCATTTAGCTTCCAATATGGCTAATTAGCATTTGGCATGCTAATCAGTTTTTAGCTAAAGATATTTGTAGAGGTGCCTGTTCTAAATAATGTCTGTTCAAACAGTTTTGTTTTTGTTAATTATGAATGGAAACACTTGAAAAAATACTTGGAAAAAAGGAGAATGTTCTCAGCATTAAGTAGAAACTGAAAGTCCTGGTTGGTATGCTGGTGCCCCAAAATCTAAAGTACACAATTCAGAATTATTGTCCTGTTACCCATTTCTTTGTTTCATAACCTTTTCCCACAACGACCCCTGAATGTTTCTTGTAAAAATTTAGAGTCTTTCCCAGTACTGTGGGATAACATGTCATTGTCCTGCTGAAACACTCAACCCTGGAGCTCAACTCCTACATTTGAAAATATTTTTTCTTCTTCATAGACCCATATTCTTGAAGAATCTTCACATTTTTATGGCTATGGATGTTCGTAATAACATTACAAACTATAAAAAAAAACGTTGTGATCATTGCTTTAAAATCTTTACTGCTGTTTGCTCACCTGTTTCAAGAAACTGAAAATGCAGTGCTGTCCTTCATGAGTTCATTCAAAGCCTAATTCTGAATTAAAAAATAAAAAAAGTTGCTACATATACTTTCAAGTATTCCAATGATTGTGTCCAGGGTGCATTATTTATCTTTTTTATATTTTGTTTCACAATAGTTGTTCATAAACTTTGGACATTTTATCAAAATATTCAAATGATACAAAATTGGGTGATTTGCATTTATTTATAAAGATATTCAGTTTTTTGTATTTACAATTCAGGGATGCTAATCATTCAGAAACGAATTTAGCTTTCTGACTAATTCGGGAGCTTCTGTTGTTGAAAATCAAACAAAAAAAAAAAACAACCTCTGTTTACCGAGCACCTTGGTGTTGAAAATTGTATCTTGACAGTTTATTATTTAAGTTTACAATTTTAAAGCCTCATTTCAGGGTTTATTCTGCATCATACTAGTCTTGAATGTAGCTTCTTTATTATTAGACATATACATCTAAAAAAAGAAGATGCCAGTACAAGGTGCTTATTTCATAACGTCCTCTTCTTATATATTTATATAGTAGTTGTTTCAACAGGTCAGTGGTTGAGATCTAACAAGTCATAATTACACTGGAATGAAACATTACTCGTTGGGCAATTTTAAAAAGGCATTTCTAGGGAAATGTGGCTCTCACACGCCAAACCATTCCTTAAAAGTATCTCAGAAGAAATACTGTCTATGGCATTGGCAGACAATATTAATACACTGATAATATTAAGCTTTTAGACAGAGCGAAACACGTGGCAAGAACACATACTGAAGTGCAAGCGTCAAGGCAAGAGTCCATCATTTCAAGCGCTGATTTCATTCAAAGCCTTTCCCCTGTTTCCCAATGATGGCGGGTCAAGAATGATAGTAGGGAACACCAACACCTCAGCTCTCCCCCGTCATCATTTGTGCGTCACAGAACAGCATTTAAATAATGACTATAAAGCACTGCATACACACTGGAGCCAGCTACCTGTGTTATCTGCATTCAGGCTGGTCTTAATGGTCATTTCACGTCACCTTTGTTTACATGAAGAGCTTCAGTCTGTCAAATGCTTTGTTCAAGTTATGGAGCAGATAAATAACCTATTAAATTTTGTCCCATATTGACCTACATACATTTGTTTGTCTCTGTCACCCTGACATGAAGACCACTGAGGCAAATGCAGATTCCATGTCCCGAGTGGTCTCTTTTCTTTTTTTGGCATGAAATGATCAAATAGAGCGCGAAAGCTGAAATGAAAAACTACTGTATCTATATAAAAACTGAATTAATTCAACTTGATGCATGATTTTTACACAGTTGGGATCAACAATGACAGAAAATCATCATTGTGGCTTGTTTTTCAGCTTGTTTTCACTGTTGATCTCATCTTGAAGCACCAGCTGATGGTGTGAGGCTTCGCAAAGGGCTGCAAACTGAAGGGATTCCATCAAAGCAACAACTTCTATATTTCAAGTCCTGGATGGAAGTTGACTCAGGAGCTGATGGGGTTTCTTCGCAGCCCCCTCAATCTAAACAGGTGTAAACACACGTAACTTCAGTTTAAGTGAGTAGAAGACAGCCCCGCTGGCCTTAAAAATCCAGAACCTTTGAACAATGGAGGGTTCAGCTCACCCTGACAGGAAGCACGCACTGCAAGTCTTTTCTGGAAAAAAATCTACTGTGTCAAAGCTCCTGCAGGTCACTTTTCTGACTTCGAAAAGTACAGAAAAAGCAGCAACTTGGTCAAAATGCGAGAAAACAAAAATACAGAAGTGAAATGTGTTTTAAAGTTGTGATTTTTTTTTGTAGAAGTTTCACATCAGAGCTAAAGGTGCCAAGTCTATAACAAGGTCAGGGAGTGATTATTAGGACAAAACTACATAATTCAAGCATAAACAAACTGTGAGATTGTTGGATATAGCATGTATGTAAGAGTATTTATAAATCTATATATTATTTATTTTGTTTAGATCTTCATTTATAAGCTTCACAATTTATTTATGTTTATATGACTTATTTTGCTCCTAAAAATCTCTCCATACATCCAGCTGATGATTAAATACAAACAGTGACAGACTGTGATTCATTCATCTCCAAGTGCTATCCCACTGTAGTGACTTTGAGTTGCCCTTTTAATTAAAAATCCTCTGTGCATCACTCTTCCTCCTCCTCTTCCTCTTCCTCCTCCTCCTCCCCTTCCTCCTCCTCCTCTTTGAGCTCCAGGTATTCCAGCCCCACTTCCTCCATTTCTGCCTCTCCACGCTCTTCATGGGACTCAGATTTCTGTCTCCTCACCTCACCCTCTGCCATGAAGTCCTCCTCCTCCTCCTCCTCATCCTCCTCATCTTCCTCCTCCTCGTCCTCTTCTGCCAGCAACTCCTCTTCATCATCCTCCAATACATTCCTCTCCTCTTCGCATGAAGAGATGGGTGAGTAGTGCGGGAGGTCGAACACTTGCGGGCTGCTCGGAGCTTCGGAGGTGCTGTGAGGTGGTGAGGTTACAGGAGCAGCGACGGGAATGGTGATAGGTACTGGGATGGAAAAAGCAGGAAATAACTCAGAAGCACACATGCCTCCACCGCCGCGGAGCTTTGTGGTGCTTCTGCTGGTTTGGTTGAGACTGCTGGTAGTGCTAGAGGCAGCAGAGGGGATGACAGCCATGCCAAGCCCAGAGGTGAGGGCTCTGTGTTCTGGTGCATATTCCCGGATCTCCCCTGGTTCCAGTGGCTCCGGCCCACAGGGGTCATGCTCACTGCAGGACAGCTTGCCGTCCAGTTTGGAGATGAAGAGCAGGCCGTCGCGGTGCTGGTTACAGTAGGAACTGGGGCACATCTCGCAGAAGGACGCTGCCTCCTTACCGCATATGTCGCATTGGTGCCACGGACATTCCCATCGACCTATAATGCACACACAGACAAAAACATCTGAATGACAAAGCTGAATTTTTTTCAAAGCTGGACACTTAATTCTGGTCAAAATGGCTGATTTTTAATTACAACTAAAATCCACAGTCCATCAAATATTTAACCGATTAAATGTTGGAAAGATGACACTGAATCATTAATGATTTGTTGAGTAAAATGCCAATATTTTTGTTGTTTTTTAAATTTTGTTGCTAATACTTCCACCTGACAACATTTAAATGTTGTTCTAGGACAAGAATTAGTGAAAGTATGGAAGTGTTTTCAGAACATTTATTCCGAAACTGAAAATAATCTTCTCTGGAGCAGGTTATATGTGCAGCCTTAGTTACCGTGGTGATTTAGCCAGGTTAAACAAGCCTGACAATAAAAACACTAACTCTCAGCTAAACATAGCTCTCTAAGCCCACTATTCTTTCTTCATACCCACAGATTAAAAGCAACACACAACATATTACACTGTCATTATTATAAAAACTAAGTACAGCCCATGATCCAACCGCTTGTAAAACCTGCAATAAAGTAATAATTTTCTATATGATGTTATCAGTCTCAAATTGTGGACCACTCTTCCTTACCATATTGTTTACTTTGACAAACAATCACTGGCAATAAAGCAGTACTAGAGTTTAACACTGACAGTTGTTCTCTTCCTTACTGTTTACGTAGATGTCACACCAATACAAACTGAAAGGAAATAGCATGACAGCATGACTCCAGTAGGTAAAGCCACTGACCAGCAGGCCTCTTGGTGAGGTTTAGGCAGTCTGCATGGTACACTTTGGGACATCCGGGTCTCTTACAGGAAACCATCTGTCCTCCGTCTCCACAGCTGAAACACTCGTCCTCTCTTTCTTTCGTCAGCACCACCTTTTTCTTCTTCTTGCCGTGGCCTCTCCTCCTCAGCTTGCGGCCTTTGTCATCAGATGGAGGGTTGTTCTGTTTGGAGAGGAGGGAGATTGAGAAGTTGGGGTTGGTAAGTGTCAGTGTATTTTTGAGAAGCTATCACATGTACCTCACCTTTGGCCTGACACCCAAGAAGCCGCTGCAGTTTGGTGCTCCACATTTACACACCGTCTTCCCGTTTCCCAAACACTCCAGGTTGTAGTTGAAGGTGAGTTCTGTGCCTGATTGATAAAACACAAACATATAACAGCATCTAGGGTTAAACATTTGGACTTAAAGGCTTAATAAAAGGCTATTAAGAAAGGTCTGAAGATTATGAAATTGTTAGACAGATCCATCAGTAGTCATGCAGTTAGTGACTGAAATATTCTTAGTGTACATTCAGGCAAGTGAAGGTGAAATATTGCACACCTAGCCTTTACATTCAAACGATATTTACTGCACATTTAACAGTACACCTCATTTAAATGTTTGATATACATTTTCCATATTTAAATGAAGCATCAGACCTGCAGTGACGTCAACAAGAGCAAACAGTCCCACCCGGGTGTCTCCGCTCACTGTCCACTTCTGTGTCTCACAGTTTGGCTGACAGCAGTGGTTCATGAAGCGAGCCTCGTTCCCCTTCGGCCCGGCGTCGATTATCCGGTCCTAACACAAACACAAAGCAAAATGAAAAAATCGAGCAGATTATACCTTGCCTGAAAAAACGCTGAATGTGCACTGTTTACAGACAGTGCAGTATATACATTTTAGGCCTTTATTTTCAGATTGAGCAGCTACCTCAGAAGCCAGGCCTTGAAATGAGCGTTTCCTATCTGTGGAAAAATTAAGCTTCCGTTGCTGTGACATAAACAGGCTGTGCAAAGAAAGCTGCGAAAAGAACAGACATCTGACTCTGGGTAGCAAACAGCTGACTCTGTCACTGAAAGAAACTTATTTGTCAATTCATATAAAAGTTTATTTTTTTAGGGCACTTTTGTGTCTTTATTGATAAACAAAAGAGACTAAAGGAATTGAGTTGTTCAATAAATATTCAAACCATTTATGAACAAAAGCCACTTTCATTGTTTCAACTCCCAAGATGTTCTCTGTAACTAACAGTTTTAAGTGTAAATGGGATTGGTCTTTTCTGGCTGCCACAGACCTCAGATCTGTTCAGGTTGAACAGAATTTTTGATCCAGTCTAATCATCTTCATGTTTCCTGGGTGCCTCGGTTCCTGTAGACTATTTTTCAAGTCTCAGAAACGATAATGAAGAGTCTGGAGTCATTTTACATTCTATATGTCTTCCTGCTGTATAAGGTAGTCTATTAAATGTATGAAAAGCAGGCCTGTTGACCATCAGATCTGACTTCTTTTGAAAGTTGACAGTAAATCCATTTCTGATCATAACGTGTGTTAAACACCGCTAATGCAGCAATACCTTGTCCAGAGTTAACATGTAGAAATTACAGATGTCGTTCTCCTGCGCATGTCTGATCCTCGACCTGCACTCCTCCTCGTCAATCACCTCCCCGACGTACTCACTCACAAACTGGCCCTAACAGAAACACACATTAGCCATTAAACCGCAACTTGCGATGGGGCATCTGCAGCGTCAGCAGTGCAGCATCAGCAGTCAGCTGCACTTACCTTCTTGATGTCGTGGACACAGCGGAGTCCCCACCCTCGAGACAACGTTCTGAAGATCTCTACTTGGCTGTACTGGCGCTTGGTAAAAGCCTGGTTAAGGCAGCGCTCCCCCGCCGGGCAAACCTGCAAGTTCAGAAAGTCCTCTTTTTCTCTTCTTTTTCTTTTTTTTTTAAATGAAGGAGCATCAGTGAGTACAAAACACGTCTGTATGACAGCACATCGCTCTCCAGGGAAGGCAATCAATCTATACTTTCCCAAATACAAAGTGTTAAATCCCAAAAACACAACTGATTATACCTTGGTGTCGTCCTTTCTATGACCACATCATTACAGTACATTTCAACTCATCTTTTTAGATTGTCACAATTGAGATCGACAAAAAAAAAAGTGAAATAAACAAGGGAATGATGCGCATATTTACTGTGTAAATCTGTGGGGTCGGAAATGGAGCCACAGAGGCAGATGGGAAATACAAACTGACCATTATTAAAGACTGTCCCTCTGATTAAAAAAAATAAAAAATTGTGAAGAAGTTCTCCATATCATCTTACAATGTGTAAAAATAAATAAAACAACTCAAAAACTGTACAGTTCAAAATAAAAATACTCATCTAAGAGAAGAATTGAATTAATCAGTTTACATCACTCTGGGTGAATTCATATCTACTTGTAAAGACTTGCATCTTTTTGGTGATTGTGTACTTAGTTGAGCTCTTTAATCCACCTCATTAAACATGTTCAGCATTGAGATGTGTTAGCGAATGTGCACTAACAACTAAAAGTCAGTGAGCATCACACTTGCAGTGAAAGTTAATAATAAGATCTGTTGTGTGCTCAGTTCACTGTGGCTACCATGTGTGCTGCCACTTGAAAGGTTTCGTTTTCCTCTCAGCCACTGTAAGCAGTGCCAGAAAAGCAAAATAACATGATGTAGCAAATGATAACAACTGATGTAACCCTATTCAACCCTTTAGCTCCGCCATAGTTGTGGGATGTAACACCACTGCCATGCGAACAAATTTCCAGGTGAGCTCTGTACATGCACAGCCATACATGTGTATTTGTTGTCATATAGGAGAGGTCAGAAAGACACCATCAAAAGCCCACAAAAATGTCAAGTGATCATAAAGCAAAAACGGTGTGCTGTGGGGCTGGAAACCAAAGTGGTGAACTGCGGTATGTCTGCCTCAGGACGCTCTTTCAGGGCTGGGAATGTGTCTAACAGAAGTCTGTGTACTTCAAAATGATATTTTAAAGTTTGCTTTCCAGAAAAAAAGAAGTGCAGCATCTCTGACCCTGTAAAGTAACTCTTAATTATCTCAAACAAAGTGATTTGGGTGGGGGTTTCTCGGTACCTGAGGGTGGCATTCATACAGCAACATGCGGTTGATGCACTCAGAGTCCATCCCACACGGACTCTCATCTGTCGCCTTGCAGTTGCAGCGTGGGATCTCTGATAGGTCGGCGGTAAAGATCTGAACTTTCCCTATTGGCCGGTTCACCTGGATGACATGGAAAGGTGGACATCAAGTGAGGATTGTAAAATTCTTAGAACAGTTATTTATCAAGTCATCTTTCAAGCTTTGGTTAAAAAAAGAAAAAAGAAAAAAAATGATACCAATCCTCGGTGTCATAATATTTTTCCATACATTTTTGCATACATATATATGTATATATATGTGTGTGTGTATATTTTTACTAATACCCTGAATAATGGTGACTGTACAGAAAAGAGGCATTTCTTTATCTAGTATAGTTTCAATATATCTAATTTCTCCGATTGTATTATTTTGCCTCGGTAAATTCCACAAGATGCAGTTAAACAGAACCTTTGTCTTCTTAACATACACTATTAGCTCATTTACCTATCCTTGATAACTAGCTTAGCTTAGTTTACAGTAAGTTATCTAAAAAAACAAGTGTCATTTCATTCTTTTTGGACCGTTATAAAAACACGTAATCAACTCTATAAACACTAACAAATGAAAATGCTACAAAGCTAAACCAAGAGGCTAGCCCACCCATTTCTGCGAAGGAACTACTGCGTCTCCGTTCCTCTGTCTGGCCATCTGTGTGTTTAGCTGGGGTTATGTTACTCTTTTGACTCAAATCTTTACCTCACGTGGCACGCTTTCTGAAAAATGCTGACATTCAAACAAAATGTATTCTAAAAAGTATTCCTGGATAGAGAATGTAAAGTTAACATATGTAGATTTGTATCGATGCAACATTGCATTGCTGCTTGCTCTGATGCTGTGTTGTGTGAATGCACCCTGAAGCAGCACAAAATCTCTTTAGATAAGGTCTTCCTTCTTTCTCCCTGTCCTCTCGTCATCTCTTTTCCTCTCTACCAGATTTCACTGTTTTCTGCAAAACAAAAAACGAGAGCTACCCAGGCTAAAATGGCTGAAAGTTGACTGAAACAAGATGGTGCTCCCAAACCCAGCATGCAACAGGATGTGATGAACTCTCACATTTTCAGGGAGTGCGTTTTTTCATATTGGTTCTTGTTTTTTCTTCTTTTTTTTTAGACTTCAACATTATTTTATGAGATAGTAGATAGGAGTAGATAGGATAAATATAGAAATGTTAATTTTAATGGACAGCAGCTATAAAATGGAGGTGTTCCACCTTAAATTAAGCCAACTGGCCTGTTTGGATACTTAAAAAAATCTTAGGATTTTACTATTACCACCACACTTTTGATGAAAGCTGAAAGACATGAAGGAAAAGCACAAGTGTTCCATTTAACCTTTATGTGTTTGTATGGCGGGGGCTTTCTGTCATTCTTCCTGTCCTCCTGAAGCTGCCGAAGCTCCTTCTCTGCCTGCAGCTCACGAAATCGCACAGCTGCCTCCTCCAAAGCTGACAAGCACCATCAACAGTCAGACACTCAGCATCGCCAAGTCAACATAATAAGCACGAGAAACAAATAAAAGAGAATCTTACCTTTCTTGTAGGTTGCATCAACACCTTTTCCCATCTTTTCCTTGCTGTTGGCGTCCACGTCCATGTAAGGGAAGACCCTGGCTTGGTAGGTCCACAAGTAGTCGTTGGAGCCAAAGAAGTGTACGGGGAACTCTCCAATGTCGTGCCTCATCCGCTGGATGTTCTCTGGGATTGTTTTTGGATGGCTGACCTCTGCTGGCCACCACCTCAATAAAAAAAGAAAAATAGAAAATAAAAGAATTTTTCTTGTATTCTTTATAAATGTCACAATAGTGTTCCTAAGTCTAATACATTAATGCCATCAATTTTATTCTAAGAATCAAATTATTTGGTATGTCGAAATAAAAAAAGATGAAATTCAGCACCAGCTAACATGCTGTTTAACAGGCATCATGTTCACCTCCATGTTTAATGTTCTGACACACAAGCATTTGTAAATTAACCCTCATAACACTATAGTGCAGTCAAAGTTGATCTGAATGTCACTAGTTTTGCAGACATCTGGCCACAAACTCTGAGTTCCCATGACTGAAATAGCATCCCTGCAGTCCCATATGGAGATGACAGCATCATACTGTGGAAATATTTTTAACAATAAGAATATGAGCAAATGTTTAGTCCAGTTGAAATCTGTATGCTGCTGTAGGTCAGGGAGGACTTCATCATGGTTTCAGCCCATTCTACAGTCTCCACTGCTGTTCACTCACCTGTAACGCCCAACCTTCACCCAGAGGATGTCCTTGTAGCGAGGTTTTTTCCCAGCCTTGCAGTCGTTGCAGTACCAGCTGCCTTTAGGCATCTCAATGTTAAGACACTCGCGATGAAACGCAGCAGGACAGGACTCGCAGCAAAGCAGACTTCCCCCTGGGCCACAAGGCAAGGAATATTTGTGTTTCAACCATTCATGTTTTTAGACACTAAGTTTGAGGCTATATACAGTTCCTCACAATGACAAAGCAAAAACAAGTTTTCAGGAGTGTTTTGCCAATTTATTGAAACAGATGGCGAAAATCTCCTTTTATTTAACAGTTTAGACTCTTTGTCTTAGGTGCATCTATATAAAGTTTAACAGCTGATGGTGTATGTCTGTAGGTTGAAATGTGTTGAGGACGCCATGGGAAGGATGCAAGAGAGTTTCTGCAGTATTCAACTTGCCCTGCAGCACTAAAGCTTCCATGATTCTACTATAGAAGAAGATTTGAACCACCATTAGACCTCTTAGATGTATCTGGCAAACTGAATAATCAATGAAGAAAGGTGGAGATGAGAGGACCTGACAGAAGGACAACTGTCAGTGTAGCACTTAACCAGTGAGACTGTCACTGGTAGCGAAAGGTGAATGCAGAATAATATAGAAATGCTGAGGTGAAGGTTTGCATTTCAACACAACTTAAACCTAAAGCACATCTGATAGAAAACACAGGTATAGTTTCAGCAAAGGTCTGGGCATGACTCAGCATGGGTGCAAACTCACTCTCCCCACCCAACCTGGTTGAGCTGGAATGTTTCTGCAGAGAGGAAAGGGGAGAACCTTACAAACAGAAAATGTGCCAAGCTTGTAAGATCATTCCCGAGACCCCAGGTAAAAGAAAGAGATATCTAACATGAAAGGAACAGTGTGGGCATTTTGAGATATGTTTCATAATTATGAACAACTATGTTCAACATGACAAAATGATGCAGCTACAGCCAAAGTTACCTGTGATGATTTTTTTAAGTAAAGTAATTAAATTCCCCTCCTCTTTAGCAATAAGAAAAACTATACTTTGGGTTAATTAACTGGTGTGGTGATACCTTCGGTGCAGACGAAGCACCAGCTGACATTGACATGTTCGTGGTTCTTGACGCCGCGGCGGGGGGTGAAATGATTGGGGCAGACGATGCTGTTGCTGGAAAGCACAACGCTGCCCGCTGCCATACACAGATCTGTCGCGTGATAGGCTACTGGGCAACGCACACACCGCACCAGACGACCTACAGACAAACACGAGGGAACAGACGGTCAGAGCAGCACAGGGGCAACGACATCAGAGACGTGGTCACAGCGTCCTCCTGTTTACCTTTAGAGATGGATGAGCTGTTGGGATTGGCAATGAAGCAGGTGAGGCAGACGTGGATGGAGCAGCGGAAACCGCGGTTCACAGGTGCGGTCGGGCCGTAGTTTGCGATACACTCACCGTGGTAAAACTTCCCACACACGGGAATCATGCAGCGTCTCACATCCTCGCTGCGCTTTTTACACACAAAGCAGGTATGGATGCCTAAACAAAACAAAAGTTTCTCCTTAAAAATTTAAATAACCTATCAGATATATTTACCAGTTATAACAGAAAATAAACATTCTTCTTCATTGAACACTTTGAAGATATGAAAACCATTGACCACAATTCATCTCTTCAGCCCCGTTTCTCCTTAAATAATTCCTAATATAAACAATAAGAAAAAGTAAGCCAATGAAGAATATTAAAGAAATAAAGAAAATTGAGAACTGAATTTAGCTTGAGCTTTTTTTCCTTCAAGTCTATATCATAAATAATTGTGCTATCATTTCCACCAGATAACAGCTTTTAAGGCAGCTGAAGCTACAATTTTCTCTTACTTTTTTGCAAACTTGACTTAACTGGCCACATTAACCCAACAGAATGAATGAGAAAGAGTCGCGCAACAGTGGTGCTCAAATGAGCTGGAGAAAGTGAAACTTCTGGAGCAGAACAAAGTAATAAATCAGACAAATCAGTTAGATTCTGAAAGGCAAAAGCAGGGAGGTGGTGCAGCAGATTTTATGTGAAAATATTTGGTCTGCCAGTGAGCCTGTATGGCCGTATTTCGTAACCCTAGTGTAAAATTAACATGAAGAAAAACAGAAATCATTTTGGCTTTATCAACATTCGCTATCAATAGACTTATTCTCAGAGAACGCCTGTACAGCTTAAACTGACACGCACCTGATTTGCACTCTGGACAGACAAACTTCCCTTTTGGTGCCTCCGCCAGAGAGATGCAGGCCAGATGGAAGGCTCCACAGCACTGTCCCTCACAGAGGAGCAGCTCCCCGGTCTTCTCACATACCTGAGACAGAAAAATAACATTTATTTTCAAAGATGATGCCAAAATAGATGTGTGCTGGGGTTACATTTCTTCTGTGAATTTCACGGGTGAAGCTGAACTTTTGGAGATGAAAGCTTATTACTCTAAAATACAAACAAATACTTGTGTCTAAGTTTTATCCTCCAGTTTATCTATTTACTTTAAACCTTCTTTGAAAATGGGTTTTTAAGTTAGAATTAAAAAAAACTCTAGAATTGACTCTGTCATCACAATACAGGCTTATGAAGAATCACATTCAATTGACGAAATGCATGAAAAGTTAAGAAATCTCAAAAGTTCAAGCAAGAATGACATCAACAACACATCAACCATCTGGCCCGACAGGACATTTACTCAGCAGCCGTAAACATGGGCACAAAAAACAACACAAAAGCTGGGCTTCTGTCTTTACTTGAATTATATATGTAATAACCTGATTCTTGTCAGTTATTTGTTTTTTCCTTAATTGTGGGCTATCATTCATAAGATGTATAACTTCTGTTCAGTTGATTTGAATTATGAGTTATTGGAAGTTTCATGCAATAAGAGTTAACATTTAAATATTGGTATGTTGTTCAGTATATGGATTTAATAATTTACGGTTAAATGTGTATCAATTTTATCAAAATTAGTTAAGACTTTCAGTGTGTAATAGAGAGGATAATAATTATTTACTTTAACGATTGATGACCACTGGGTTTTTTTACCTGTGAGAGATCAGGAGAGTGGGGAGCGGAAGGGACAGAAGCGAGAGGGAAAAACGGTGGAGAGCAAAAGTTTTTTTTTCATGTGTGTTTCTGACCAGAAAGTTTTCCATTATTTATTAGTTGTAACTTTATGACGGTAATTGTTAATTGGACACTGCACTCTGGCATGAGAACGTTTTGGGACAGTTTGCTGCTGCATTGGTGTGTTTTCCTTGTGAGGCTAATCCAGCTAGCCGGAGCTTGCTTAGCAACGTTTGCAACCGGGAGAGAAGTCAGCCACTGCCTCTGCACGGACGAGAGCGGAGATTGCTGCCGGGAGGAGCTTCATTGGTGGATGAGAGCGGTTTCCTGGGGTTGGGGATGATCTGCTTTCGGTGGTGGTGTGCTTCCTGCAGCTCCAAGGTGCTGTGCTGTGCTGTGCTGCTGTGGTTGAGACGGGTCCAGGTGGGCGCATGTGCGTTTCCCATGCACTGAGGAACTCGAACAGCTGATCTGTTTCGTCCTGAGCGCCAACGTTAAGCGCGCCAATTAATATCAATTGCAAGCTTGCATAAACAAAACAAAACTAAACAAAAGTGCACTCTGGTAAATAGAAATCATTCTATACAGTACCCGGGCTTTTTTTGTGTTTCTTTTCCATGTTGCAATTGAATATATGTGGAACTCCTTTATTTAATTAATAATACAAAGTTAAAATGATACACTGTGTTGTTTATCATTATTATTATATTTGTGTGATTGCTTGAGTAAATTCATATTTCTACATTATATTGGGTTCATAAAACCAAAGTTACTCGTGGAGCCTCTCATCAGTCAACATAGAGAGTGTGAATCATATGTTACCCTAGACAGTTATTTTGAGATGTATCTTCCACCATTTTGAGACGTATTTTGAGTATTGAAGGTGCATATAGTGCTTCACATATCACGAGCCAATTGGTGGGAGGGTTACATATAAATAAAGTCTCTTTCAGACATTCGCTGCTTTCCATTAATTGGGTGTCAACCGAACTTGTTGGAGTTCTGTCTGAATTAGCCCCCTGCTGCTTTTCTGTAATATTTTCAGATGAACATCTGATAAGGTCGGACCTGTTAACATATACCTACCACTTTAAAGACAGCAGAAGACACGCTAATAATAAATTGCTATGGCGGTATGTTGTTTTCAGAAAAATATAACAGTTTACACTATTGTATTCCACCTCCCTTCATGTACTGTCAATTCTAGCATAAATGGCAAATATCACTCACACTGTGGCCCTTTCCATCACTTCCAATGTAAAAGTAATCAATATGTGACGACTGCATGCTTTAACAGGCTGATGAAGCCGTTAATGTAACAATTTGCATGTGCGAAAGGGACTTAAGTGTGATCAAATAGCGCACTGTTAGATGTATCATGGAACTTTTAAGTTCTCAATGACAATAATATCAAACCACCTAGAAAAAAATAATTATTCATTCTGCAACACTAAGTGAAGTAATCTGCCTATATCTAACCTGCATCAAAACACTGCCTCTTTTAGTTAGTGGAATCATTTATCACAGTCGTTTCTTTGTTATTTGAGCACCTAGCTGTATAGTGACATAGCAACAGGATACTCTTTCCACAGAAATCCATCAGAGAGCAACAGTAGAAAACAACTAGCTCTGTATCAGTTACGTGCTCAATACAAAACATGTGAAACACAAAAGGCTGCTCCAGAGGTCGTCATAAGGACTGACTTAATAAACACACCCACACTGTCACCAGCAGCTCACCCTTCTACTAACCATGAAAATACATTTAGAATTTGTTTTAAGTTCTTGCAAAAAACTTCTGGACACTGTTGTAATGACAATTTCCATCAGATAAGTGGAAGGAGCCCACCTGACATATGCTCTCCTTCATAGAGGCTGGCCCTCCTCGGTCCCCTATGATTTTCCTGACAGGTAAAACCGCATCATCACACAGCAACAAGTCATCCTTCACAGAAGAGAAACTGTGGTCCAAGCTGGGCTGATCACCCTTTAGAATACAAGTGAGGAAAAAAAATCACTGTTGTTTAGGGACAAAATATGAATAATTGTGAGCAAAAAGTAAAGATGGCTGACCTCTGATTCTGCCGTTTCCTTTGTGTCCTCCTGATCATTATGGTCGTCAGGCTGAGGAACATCTGTGTCTACTGGTTCCGTCTCCACCTGTCCAGGTTCAGGTCGAGCCGGCTCTGGAGAGGAGGGCTCAGGAGTGTTGTGACTGATTGGAATGGATGGTGTCGGGGTACAAGTAGTAACCTCAGAGTTCGGTATGGATGCTGCAACTGGTTTATTCTTCAGTTTAAACGGAGGTGGTGCTGAATCTGAGTGTAAACCTGCAATGTAAGTGGTAGTTACCACAGACAAGACAGAAGGGGGTTAGGTTTGTCTCTAGATTTTTCAGTTTGCTTGATTACTTGACAACCACAGTCCCCATGAAATGTCCAGCTCGGTTCTTTTTCCCAAAGGACATTTACAGCTCCATTGGTCAGCTTCAGACACTGCCCATCAATTTGAAAAATGGTTTTATTGGATGCAAAATAAGTATACTGAACAAGAACATTTTTAAGTTGTCAAACCTACAAAATGACTGTGTTCAGATTGTCCACTTATTCACTTACCCGCTGATGTATTTCAGAAATACTTAAATGCACCTTTGCATCATAATTATGTGCCAAATATTCACATTCACGCATCACATAGACAAATACTGGCGGGATAGTAACCCCAAATCTGAGACGATGGACAACGGAGCATTGCTGTTTTTGGTCTGAAACATGTACCGTAATTAACATCTCCCCAGCAGATGACTGTAAAACTATTTGACACACTCTTTTTACTTAGATGTATCCATCTACACAAGTACTGACTGCAGCTGTATAATAAACTAAATTATACTAATGATGAATTAATGTTCCTTATAAATTACCATTAAATATGTCAAAATATAACAACTGTTTGTAGAAGCACAGTGTACACATTGCTGTAGCTCAAATGCAAATATTCTAAAAGCGAGCTACTGTATCTTACACCATATATACACATAGTTATTGTTTAGACTGAACAACAAATTTTTTGGTTCATGTCAATTTTTTACAAATAATTTCTCAAGTCCTGCATCTCAGGTAAAAAAAAAAGAAGACAAATTGCTTCACAGTTAAGTTAAGATTTTTTTCCACAAGCATTCACAACAGATAAGAAAATTACAATGAGCTATGAACACTAGCGCTAGCTAGTAGTAGCTAGTGTTAGCATGTTTTGTTAGCTCCTGGCTTCAGGCCACAATGTATGTCTGTTTCCACCGATGTAGTGTACAGCTTCTGTACAGTGCTTTTGCTGTACAACCTGGGGAGATTGTGGTTTTTGTTTGAAATTGAAATTTACAAATAGCCCTAAAAATTGTCTAACTCTGTCGAAAAAAACTCATCATTAGAGCTGATACTGGTGTAAAGATTTTGTATTGTGCATGTTAGATCATATACAAACATTTAAACAAAATTCCATGGGGACTTTCGGTTTTAATGCATACATCATGAAAGGTGTAAAAATTACAGAAAAATGTTCAGGTTTCATGCAAACTGAAATGAGATGGCTCACTGACCAGATTGAGGTGCAGCATTTGAATTAGTCCTCTGTCCTTTGATCTGTAGCAGAAAGAAACATTATCATTATAAACATTATAATTCATCTTTAACCAGGAGAAAAAATTTTTTTGTGATATTGTGTCTTCTGAAACTGGATGAAAGTGTATTTTATTTAACAATCTTTATTTAGTTTTCAGTGTTGTCAATACAGTACACGATTATCTTCACAATATTATGGAGTGAAAAGACAACAGCAAAACCAAAACAATATCAACAAAAACAATAAGCAAACAAAAAGAATAGAGCCTGTGTGAAATCATATTAGTAAATGTTGATGTTGCTACCATCTGATTGATCGTGTCTTCCCTTGCATGTCAACCATTTCCCACAGCTTTTTCTAAAAACATCTTCTTTCATTTTCAACTTATATGTGAGATGTTCCACTACAAGTATATCTTCTATAATTGAAATCCACTGTTTGTAGCTTGGAGTGTCAGGCTTAAGCCAGTCCTTAGTTATGGTCTTCTTCCCAGCCACCAGAAGAATCCTGACCAGACATTGGTCTCCTACATGCATCGCACCCTCCAAATGACCAAGATACAACACAAGACAGGAGTTAGGAACCACATATCCCAAAACAGCACAGAGAACCCAGTGAACATTCCCCCAGAAGGGTTGAACTTTCGTGCAGTTCCAAAAAATGCGTGTGTGGTGTGGATCCATGTGGTTGCATAATCTCCAACATGGCTGCTGAGCATTTTTCTGTTTACGTTTGATTTTTGGTGTAACAAAGTACCGAATTAGATTCTTCCAATTGAATTCCCTCCATTTCAGAGATTGTGTTGTAATTTGGTGTTTTCCACATATCATACCATGTCTCATCTGGAATCTCTTCACCCAGCTCCTCTTCCCATTTGGCTTTAACATATAATGTTGAATCTGTTCTAGAAGCCCTCAAACAGCCATACAAGACCGCCACCAACTTCGGAATAGCTTGGCTATAAGCTTGTGCAAGTAATTTTATGATGGGATGTATTTTGTCCTCAGTTGTTTTAATATTTTGATATAATTGTCCCTCATTTGTAGAAATCTGAATAAATCTTGATTCATTAGATCATGTGTATTCTTTAGTTCTGAAAGCTTTTCATTTCACCTCTTTTGATAGTTGTACATATGGCTGTGATTCCCTTTTCTGTCCAATATTTAAATCTAGCATCATGTTTATCCGGTGCAAATTTATCATCAAATGCAATCCATTTTAATAATCCAATTTCCTTTCCTATTTTCAGTTGTTTCACTGTGGAATACCATGTGTCTGAAGTTAAGGATATCACTGGATTAAAATTATGCACATCTATGATATAAGCGGAGATCTCTGTTTCACCTATACTTGTTTGAATTCTGGGCCGTTACCTCCCCATACAAATCTTGATATGCACTTATCCCATTTAAGAAATTAGTCTTTTGATATATCTACGGGCAAAGACAGGATCAAATATAGTAGACGTGGCAGGATGTTCATTTTTGACCACATCTGTTCTGTCATTTAATCCCAGTGGGTAAGTACACCATCTGTCAATATCTCCCCTTATGTTTTTGTCAAATGATATAGTTATTACTATATAATTTGGAAAGATCTTTAGTTATGTTTATGCTGAAATATTTGATGGATTTTTCTTCCCAGTTTATCTGCCATTCCCTAAGTTCTTGGTTTGGCAAACAGTTAAACATGAGGATTTGAGTTTTAAGTATATTTACTTTATAACCCGAATAAAATCCAAATCTTTCAAGAGTTTGTGTAAGCTGCTTAAATGAATGCCCTGGTTTTTTTAAATAAATCATAATGTCATCCGCAAACAACTTATTATATGTTCTTGTTTGTTAATTTGTATACCTTTTATTGAACTGTCTTGTCTGATCATCTGGGCTAAAGGGCACTACAAATAAAATGTATTATTATTATCATTATCAATGGCTCGATGTATAGGACAAACAGTGTGGGGCTGAGGCAGCAGCACTATCTGGTTCCTCTCTCCAAGGCAAATCTTTCTGACAGAGCCATTGACTTTAACTCTAGCTGTACGGTTGTTATAGATACACACGAGGACAACATTGTTGGTAACCCTCAGTTAAAGAAGGAAAAACCCACAATTCTCACTGAAAGCACTTGAAACCTACAAAAGTAACAATAAATAAAAATTCATTGAAAATTAAATAATCAAAATCAGCCATTACTTTTGAATTGTTGATTAACATAATTATTAAAAAAAAACTAATGAAATAGGGCTGGACAAAAATGATGGTACCCTTAACTTAATATTTTGTTGCACAACCTTTTGAGGCAATCACTGCAATTAAACGATTTCTGTATTTGTCAATGAGCGTTCTGCAGCTGTCAACAGGTATTTTGGCCCACTCCTCATGAGCAAACTTCTCCAGTTGTCTCAGGTTTGATGGGTGTCTTCTCCAAATGGCATGTTTCAGCTCCTTCCACAGATGTTCAATGGGATTCAGATCTGGGCTCATGGAAGGCCACTTTAGAATAGTCCAACGCTTTTCTCTCAGCCATTCTTGGGTGTTTTTGGCTGTGTGTTTTGGATTGTTGTCCTGTTGGAAGACCCATGACCTGCGACTGAGACCAAGCTTTCTGACACTAGGCAGCACATTTCTCTCCAGAATGCCTTGATAGTCGTCAGATTTCATTTTACGTTGCACACATTCAAGACACCCTGTGCCAGATGCAGCAAAGCAGCCCCAAAACATTGCTGAGCCTCCTCCATGTTTCACCGTAGGGACAGTGTTCTTTACTTCATATGCTTGGTTTTTGAGTCTATGAACATAGAGTTGATGTGCCTTACCAAAAAGCTCCAGTTTGGTCTAATCTGTCCAAAGGACATTCTCCCAGAAGCTTTGTGGCTTGTCAACATGCATTTTTGCAAATTCCAGTCTCGCTTTTTTATGATTTTTTTTCAGCAGTGGTGTCCTCCTTGGTCGTCTCCCATGAAGTCCACTTTGGCTCAAACAACGACGAATGGTGCGATCTGACACTGATGTACCTTGGCCTTGGAGTTCACCTTTAATTTCTTTGGAGGTTGTCCTGGGCTCTTTGGATACAATTCGAACGATCTGTCTCTTCAATCTGTCATCAATTTTCCTCTTGCGGCCACGTCCAGGGAGGTTGGCTACTGTCCCGTGGGTCTTGAACTTCTGAATAATATGAGCCACTGTTGTCACAGGAACTTCAAGCTGTTTAGAGATGGTCTTATAGCCTGCACCTTTAAGATGTTTGTCTATCATTTTTTTTCAGATGTCCTGGGACAATTCTCTCCTCCGCTTTCTGTTGTTCATGTTCAGTGTGGTACACACCTTTTCACCAAACAGCAGAGTGACTACTTGTCTCCCTTTAAATAGGCAGACTGACTGATTATGAGTTTGGAAACACCTGTGATGTCAATTAAAGCACACCTGAGTTAATCATGTCACTCTGGTCAAATAGTTTTCAATCTTTTATAGAGGTACCATCATTTTTGTCCAGCCCTATTTCATTAGTTTTTTTTTTTTAAATAATTATGTTAATCAACATTTCAAAAGTAATGGCTGATTTTGATTATTTAATTTTCACTGAATTTTTATTTATTGTTACTTTTCTAGGTTTCAAGTGCTTTCAGTGAGAATTGTGGGTTTTTCCTTCTTTAAATGGTAAATGGTAAATGGACTTGTACTTGTATAGCGCTTTTCTAGTCTAGCTGACCACTCAAAGCGCTTCACTACTACATCTTTAACTGAGGGGTACCAACAATTTTGTCCACGTGTGTAGACCTAATGCATTGAATTGACTTGAATCCAAATTTTCCCAAAGTTAAATATAAAAATTCCCTATTGACTGTATCAAAAGCTCTTTCCGCATCTAAGCTGATCAAAGCTGCTTGTATGCTGTCTTTATGTATTTTATGTATAATATGCAATGTTCTTCTAATATTATCTTGTGTTTGTCTATTCCTAACAAACCCACTTTGATCCTCATCTATTAAGTCAGGAACGAATAATTGGAGTCTAGTTGATATAATAGAGGTGTACATTTTGTAGTCGACATTTAGTACTGAAATCAGTCTAAAATTTTGACAATACCCCTTGTCTTTAAAGGGTTTGGGGAGTACTGCAATAATTGCTTCTGTCCAGGAGGGGGGAATTTTGTCATTACTCATAATCCAATTAAAGGTAGTGTGGAGCAGTGGTGTTAATTCTTCACTAAATTTCTTGTACCATTCGGAGAGGATGAAAGTGTATTTTGACTATTTGCTTTTCTTTATTTGTCTAAACTAAGGAATTAGGAACAGCACCAAACTAACAATGGCTGTTTATGACATTATCAGCTGTACTTTCATGCAGAGTAATTGAAAGTATACATCTGATTGTCTCATTTAACAATGTCTAATGTGTATATTCTTTACATGTTGTGTGGCTTGAAGATAATTTAAAAAGCCACTTTTAAAAACATTCAGCTATGCTTAAGTCCAAACTGCCAACTTTAAGAGACCCTTAAAAACATGTGTAGAGCAAGTGTTGTCACTCTCAAACACTGCCTGCCCAAGGATTAACATGTTTTTTTTTTATAGGGCTACAAGTTTAAATAAATAAAAACACACCCATATGGATTCACTGTGTTGAAAAATGCTTTACTCTTAAAAGAGAAGTGTGGAAGTTCTGCTGTTCATCAGATTCGGTAATTTCTGAGTGTTTGAACGGTATTCACTAGATTCTGTGATTTCCGATTGTGCGTGGAACGCAACACTCCACGCTTCAGAGTCTTGTCCATGGAGTGAAACCACCTTATCAAGTTCTGAGGTTACTTTTAGAGATATGAATTATAAATAGATGTTACTTTTGGTTAGATATTCTGTGAAAAGATAACTTACAGTGAATGTCACTGTTAGTTGTTCTGCATTATATTAGTGTTTTGTGGTAGCTACCCCAGGTAACTACCTGCATGGTAATAAAAGCTAATATTAGCTACGTAAGGCTAAAGGCTGTGTGTTTTAGTTTGATAGAGGGATAGCATTAGCAGGTAATACATCATATCTGGCTGACATTATCTTCAAAGCCTCTTAATATCACGTTACACTTTGATTGTAATCAGCTAGGGGTGTGACGAGCTCTCATGCCACGAGATCTTGCGAGATTAAATTCAACGATACTTCTCGTTGCGTTAAAAATCTGTCTCGTGACATTTGTCAGCTATCCAAACTTCTATTTGTGACCTGTGGGGGCAGTAATGCGCCTTTGCTAGCATTAGGCCTTTGCTAGCCAGCCAGAACCTAAAGAAGGAGAAGGAGGGGAAGCGGCAAGCAGCCAGAATGACGTCGGAAAATACCGGTATTAACATTGAAGATGCCCCCGCCACTTTCAAATCGTTTGTTTGGCAGCATTTTGGGTACCCAGCGAAAATTATAAATGGCAGTAGAGTGACTGATTAGACACGGACAATATGCAAGCATTGTATGAAAATAATGCCGTACACCGTGGCAATTTAGTTTCCATTTGTGGAAGAAGAAGTTTATTAAAAGCTCATGCTTACATCATGCATGTAAAGACTGATAATAAAGCATTTCAAAATGCATGTGGGACATTTGTGGTATTTTTCTTCAAATCTCGTCTCTTCCTATTCTCGTGAACCCAATATCGCATCTTGTCTCGTGAGCTGAGTGTATCGTCACACCCCAATAATCAGCTGATCTCCAAGTTATTTCTGTTCAGCTAACAAAGCTACTTAGTAGTATAGGCGCATAAACTCACGTGAATCAACAGTTTTCAACAGGGACGCGGAGAAAACGTTACATTTGTTTGATCAGATCAGCTGACCATCTGCAAAGTAGAGGCGAATCGCGATTGCGCCACCCTTTGTCCCTTCTAGGCCACTGTAACCAATATGGCGACGCAAGTGGTGTCCTTCCGGGTAAGCCTTTGTGTAGAGAGGACCGCGGTGTATGTACATAAAAAGGCGAAATTTAAAGTAATAAAAACGTAACTCGTTTCATAGGGTGACAATATAGCACTTACAACATAGTTATATGTATTATATTCCATTTCTGTTAATACATCACCATAATTATTACACACTGCTCCTTTAAGCTCTGTAGTATCATGTGGCATTAAGGCAGTTTAGAGCAGATTGTACCTGATAGCACTGGATTTTATTTGTACAATGAAAGATCTGCGTTAACAGTTAACGAAAGCTGTTGTAGAGGATTAATTAGATATTTATATTTATACTGTTAGGTATAGTTTATTACACCGAACTTGCTGTACCTTCTTTTTCAGCCCAGTTGATGCCTCAGTCTCCAAACAGTAGTCCAGGATCTTCTGCGTGGGTTTCCTCTTCCGCTTCTTCTCCAACACAGGAGCAGCACCGCCTCCTACATATCAAATATACAGCCATATTATCAATAAACATGAAAACCCTCTGCCACAATTTCAAAATAATGCATCAAAGTTTTGTTCAGATTTGTATTGTATTGTGAGATTCACGCAGCACAAGGCTGAGCCAGCAATAGAGTAGTTTGAGCTCTGCTAGAAATAATACTCCCAGCCTGCATGGGTCATCACTTCTCAGGAACTGGTTCAGAGATCAATTTATACTAAAAAACTAAAACTGAACGAATTTGTGTTCGTATATTGCCATTGAAATTATCAACTATGTTTACAGCACCAAAATAACCAAGTTCATGTACATTTCTCTTTTTTTAATGAGCTCTTCTATTATCCTCTTTATATGGTACATAATTCTAAGGACAATGTAACATGAGCACCACAGCCATCAAAGCAGATGCATGCACATTCCTGCATATATCTGTTTTACTACTAATCATCAGGACACTATGATGAATAAAAAACATGCATTTTTTTAGTACATAGCTTACTTTATCTGATTAAGTTGCTCACCTCACGTTCTTCAGCTAAAACAGCCTCATTCAGTTGAAACAATGAATGCCGTTCATGAACGCATTCAGTCAAACACGGTCATGCACAACACAGCAATTAAAACTTTTTAGCTCTGCAGTGTCAGATTTTAAAATTACTACTCATTTTTGTATTTGGGTGCATGTCTTGACAAGGCATCCAGATACTTAATATTACTTTATTGAAGTTAGTAGAAGACTGCCTTTTTTGGGGGGGGGGGGACTCTAAAGTAAAAAGGAAAGACATACAAACGCTGCCTTACCATTGTTTTTGAAGAGGCCTTCTGACAGCAGTGGTTCTGCTTCAGGAGGAGGGGTTAATGTGTCAATGGAAAGCACTGGAGTATCTTGAGGAGATGGGTTTTCAATGCTGGGAATCTGTAGTTCAGATGGCACCATTGCAGCAGTTTCCTCAGGAGGTGGGGTCTGTATTTCAGGGAGTATGGCTGAGGATGGGTGGTCATGTGCATTCTTGTCCAACTCCAAAAGTTCAGACGTGGAGGTAATAGACTGGCTGGCCTGAGAAAACAATCTATGTAAGTATCATCTGTGGCTGTATGAACTGACATTGGCTGTTTAATGACAGACTGCACATGTAACTACACGTCAGAATTATCCAACTTACAACAGAGCTTACTTTGTGTGATTTTTACCTTTCCAATCAACTGGAGAGGCTTTTTGGTTTTCTTCCTTGTGGGGAAAATCTGCTCATACTCTTGAGTCCATTCAATCAGCCTCTTGCTGGGCTTTCTTATTCGTTTATGTGCTGTGGGACAAAAAGAAAGACTGTTCTTATGCTGTGTGTAACATCACATACAGTCATTTGCCTTATATGTTAACATGATGGATAGATTATTCCATTGCAAAGAAATACGTTATTTTCAAACCATGTTAAACTATACAGTCATTCAGAAACACTGATTGTCCACATGAACCATTGCGTAATAATACTTTAACCACCTGTGTCGATAAAATTATTTTTCGGTTAGATTATTGTTGCTAGTGTTCAGTTGCATTTATCCCATATTATACCATTATACTTATATTATACTATGCTCTATGAGTTCTGATGTTGTTTACATCTCATCACAATGGTTTTACTGTGTGTTAATAGATCCTTTCGGGTCAAGTTCAAACCTATAAATTACACGTTAAGAAGTTATTTCCGACTTGGCCACGTCATTTTGTGCAGATGAAAATAGCTTAATAATTAATCTTAATAGTGATTTTTGATTTTTTAAACATGGTAACTACACTGTAGTTACCAGCCAAAAGGCTGAACTCAACATTTCAGAATGGCCACAATCCAATGGGTGACCAAACAGAAGCCATGTCCATCAGTTCTATACATTTGGGCCTATCCTCAAATTTTATGGCTGATTTCTAATCAGCTCTGTGAGCAGGCACTTGACAAACTCTGCTCACCTGCATCATTCTGGCTGCATCGGCCATAACTCACTCCTTCCTCACAATAAAAGTGTGACAGTCCACAACAGCATTCTACTCCTCTGCCCTATATTATTTAGATATCTAAAATATTCAAATTAGCTAACAACAATTATTCTTTTGATGAACCCATAGATCAACAAACAATACTGGATTAGTGTGGTATTAAAGAAAACTGAAAAATCTGACATTACTTCAGGAAGTTTTGTTGTTACAACTGTATGTATTTCAATGTTTTCTTAGTAGATCTGTGCAGGTTTGTTGTTCCAATAATAGTATCCTCAAAAAAGACTGACAATACATCTACAATAGAGGTGCTGTGTAAGTGTTAAGACAAACAAAAATTCCCAATCTACAGTGATTCTCCCATGAGTCCACTGACAGGTGGGCCTCAGTTTAAAAAACCTGCGCTGGAAAATTTATGAAAGTATGATAAGACCGCACAAAGTAGATCATGCTGCAGAAAACTAGACAATTCTGTTACTGACTTACTGCCACATCACTTATGCGTTGCACCACTTAGATCAAACTCTTTCTGCGTGTTTGTGCAGATTTGTGTCAATACTATTACACTGTGCTTACTTGCTGGAACCTTGTCTCCTGCAGAGTTGTGCATCAAGCTTGGGTTCTTCTTAATGCAGTCTGCAACAAGGCCGTTTGCCTGTCCCAGACACAGTGCAGTGTCACACTCCTGCTCCAAAGGCACCGTAATCTGTAGACTCTTCTTCACTTTGCTCGCCCTCTCCCTCTCTGCCCCATCCCCTCCTTCACCACCTCCAGCCTGTCTCTTCGGGCTGCTGTTCTGTATGTTCAGGATTCCTGATGAGCAGTCCACTTTTGATGGGGAGTCTACTGCCGGAAATGATGCAGGTAAGGACACCAATCCTGGGAAACCAGGTCCAGACCTGGCAGGACGACAAGGCACTCTGCAGTTGGATTTCCTTTTCAACCTAACAGAGCTGCCCCTTCTATTATAGGGCCTCTTGGGTGTCTGACTTGTGCCGCCTTCATTTTTTATGACTACAGTTTTGTCGGGACTTGAATTTGAACTTCTAATATCATACTGAATTTTTCGCTTCAGTCCTGGATGAGGAGCTTCCTCTGGCATCACTGAGGGCTCCTCTATAACATGTGCACTTGGTGGCCCAATCTCCAGTTCTAGGGGTGCCCCATCTCGCTCTCTGGTGTCATGCAAGTCCTTCAACATCATAAGAAAAGTGCTGAATTTGTAATTTGTGTCTGGCTTGAAAGAGATTGGTTTACCATTACTCTCATTTGTCAGGGACTGGAAGGAAACCTCCTCTACACTTTTAAAGGCATTCATAAAGGAAAATGGTGAGGGAGGTGATGATGAGGAGTTTATATCAGAGGATTGATCTTCGTGCTTTGTCTTTACCCTGGATGTAAGGGGTATGAAGTCCATTGGTGGAGTGGAGGATATTGAGAAGTTCTCGTCTTCACTCTTGACATCAGTTTCAAAGTCATTTGAATCAGAACAAATTAAGGAGGAGGAGCTACAACTCGATAATGTGTCCTGATCACGCTCACCACTGTCAATGTGATGAGATTTCAGTGATTTTATCTTAGTGCAAAAGTCCAGTTTAGCCTTAGGATTCCACACAAGATCCTCCACATTTCTGAAAGGTTTTAAGAGCTGTTTCCGTTCAGCCTCCTTTCGGGCTTTTTCACGCCTCTTCTGGTCCACCTCGTGCATGGCCTTCAGCGCTCTTGTCATCAGTCGATTGCTAGCTGGAAGGTGGGCATGCTGCTCATGCATACCATTATTCATGTCTGGAACCTGCTTTGAAATGTGAACTCTTTTGGATTTCCCAGAAGACATGCATTCAGACATGTGAGAGTTTCTGTGTACTGAGGCTTTATGTTGGTGAGAAGGCAGAGCACTTACAGCTGCTGTGACAGATGACATGTCTTGCTCTGAGCTGTCTAACTGGTCAGAGGAGATACTTGCTGAATCAGAGACAGGAGTCTTCTTATTGTCAGACCGGTCTGTTTGATTGGACGATGAATGAGCCACCTTGTCTGCACTTACATTTGAAACGGGTGTCAGCTCTGTTTCAGGGGTACCTAACTTATCAGTAGACACAGTGGAAGCTGCAGTTATATTTCCACATGATGATTTTGATGAGAGACGAAGCCTACCAGATCCACCACTAGCTTTCAACTTCTTGACTGAGACCTTTATGGATTCTGAACTCACTGTGTGATCGATGGAGCTGCTCACACTGCTGTCTGTCCAGTCTGATTGACGAGAGGATGTTGTAGTCACATTAGTATCTGATGTTTTTTCTTTCTTTGTGCATCTAATGAGTTCAGTGTGACAAACAGTTGCACTGGAGTTTAAATACTTCTTATCCTTTATCTCTTTACGTATCAATTTCACAAAGGGCAACCTGCACTTAGAGACTAAACTCGTTTGCTTCTCTAGACTTGATAGCGAGTCAGTAGTTCCAGTTTTTATACTGGATGCTGAAGTTTTATTGCTTTCTTTTTCTCGGACAGAAATCTTGTCAGTTATATCAATCTGTTTAGTGGCACTCGTGAGTGAATGCTCAGTTCGACTGACCCTCTTTAAACTCTGTGGAAAACTGGATTGGCAAATGTCTTTCTTTGGGGGCTCTAAGTCCCTTTTAACATCTGGACTACCTAACTGGCCAGACAAAGGGTCAGTAACGGTGTCAGCTGAATTACCGACTGTCTGCTTACTCTTTGAACATTTACCCTGAACCGACATCAGTGTCTTCTTTTTGTCCAATGATCCTGATTGGTCAGCAGTACTTCCACTTGCATCAGAATGCTTATTACCAGCCTCAGTGTTTTTACACTTCGAAGGTCCTGACTGTTCAGGTAACAGATTGGTATCAACTGGCTTATGCTTGTCTGACAATGCTGCCTGGTCACTGCCGGAGGAGGCACAAGGAACCACTATCTTTTTACTAACAGTGTTTGAGTGCTTTTTCTTACAGGGAACCTTACCAAAGAGAGAGCGGTCCGGCATCTGGCCGATTTTTTTAGGCCGCCTGTCTTTGCCTGATTTGCTAAACCAAAGACCACTCTGAATCTCAGGCTGCTTCTTCTGCTCTCTGACAACCGTGATAGACGGCTGAGATGGAGCTAGCTTAGACTGACGTTCAAGTGCTTTAGGACACAGAATTTTAGGGACTGAGTCGAGGTCAGAGTACGGACAATCTTCATTGTCTCTATCTGATTGGTCAGGGCTTCCACTCAGAGTCTTTCTAAAGTGTTTTCTACTGGTCTCCTTTGAGGATTTACTCTTTTTCTTCTTGCTGGAAGATTTTCTTAAAGTGCTTGGCTTTATTGGAGTTGTAACTTTGGATGAAATGGATCCATTAGTTATGTGTGATGTCTCAGAAAAAGAGGAGACAGGTGAAGTGGGACAAGGAAAGGCTGGATGTGGCTTGTTCTCTACTTCTGGAGGGGAACTACAGTGGAAGTCGTCATCTATGGATGAAGACGTGGAGGAAGCCATTTTAAGTCTCCCAGCCAGAACAGATTCAGCCTCTACCACACTGGATTTCCAAGAGTCCTGAAAACGCTTAGCAATCTGCAGAAAAGTAAGACAAACACTGCTCAGTCTTTTCACACATTTCAGTTTAGGGAAACAAATCGTTATTCTTGAATTTCACCATCCTGTTTTTGGCATGAAAAGCTTTCCTTGATTGCCTACAGAGATGATACAGATCTAAACTACAGAGATAAACTTTTCTTTAAGACACCCAATTATTACTTTGAAGTCACAAAATAATACTTACAGGGTATTTGTTGTTCTGCTCCCTTTGCTTGCCCCTTCGTTGCAGAAGAAGAAGTTGTTCAAATTCAAAGCCTCCATGGAAAGCATGGGTTGATTTATCCTCCACCCAGACCATCTCCTCAGGCTCCCCAAAGGTCTTGACATGGTAGAGCCGACAAGGGCGGTCACTGCGCTCTAAAACAGCAACAAAACATAATCTCACAAGATGCCCCTTGAAACTGCTCCACTCTCAAGTGCCGGAAGAACAGAAAGTACACAAGATCGTCAACTAAGCACCAGTAATATGCAAGACCTCTCATGAGTACAATCAGACGAACAAACTGGTGTCAAAAGTGTCTTCTTTTGTTTCTTACGAAATGAAGTTTGTGGCTGAATACGTCACTTAAAACTTTTTCTTTCATCTGCTTTAAAAAAACGAAACCTCATAGATCATCATCAAACATCATTTGGCCAAAGTTTTTGCTTCTGCATAATCAACAAACGCTCCGTTACTGTGAAATTACAGTACAGTAATATATGGTACAGAGTAGTCATTTGTCGAGGCACCCGAAGCTTTCTGTATCATTTCACACCATTTTGGCTGCATGAAAAGACAAGACTGAATAAAAAACACTGATAAAACAGATAGTTTGAAGGCTTAACGCTGTGATCTCCAGTCTTGAGGTCTCCTGATGACAAATTGATATTTTTCATGTTAAGTCCATATGTTGGTCCACGCATGTCAGAAATTAATCTGACACTGAAGACTGCATTAGGATTTGGACCTGATGCATATCTTGCAGGAGAGGGTGGTTTTAATGTTGCTGCTGGTTGCAGTCGGCAGTCAAAAGATAAACTGTGGGTCATGGTCTGATACCAATTAAGTTACTTAGCTAGCAGTAACGATTAATGCAGGACTTTACAGTACAAACACAAAGCTAGTTGAGTCTGGACTATTTTTTATGTGGACCTACATGTGTCTTTAATAAAGTTAAATGTATGAATTAATAAATTATTTGTCGCAAATTGTCTAACACATTAAATGGAAGATGGTAGGAGGCACAAAATCAACACAACTATACGGAACTAAGTCAGTATAGCTGTCACAGTTACGTGATGCCTCAAACAGCACTGTTTGAATGAGAGAGACACTGCTGTGATTGGTTGTCAGGGTTAGGGTAGGGTAGGTTGAGTTATACACCTGAACCAATCCAATATTAAATAATTTGTCTATTGACCTCCAAGCATTTCATTACTTCAACTCCTTGTGTCATGCTCACAAGATGAAGTGTTCTACATCAAAGCAACAATGTTGGCTCATAAAGTCAGCATGCAACTTTTTTTCTACTGTTCAGTCTGTCAAAACATGCAGGTAGATTATGTTTGATAAAAGGGTCTACGCTCAAATTTTAAATTTGGTGTAAAGATTGTCAGAATTTCAACAGCACTGATATTGTGATTAGCCTAATTCCTATTATTTGTATTTGTTATGTGGAAGTAGAATAAAAAAACAATGAAACATGGATGCTGATACAATATAAAAAAAATAGTTAACATCACAATAATTACACATTATGAATATGTCTTTCATCAAGCTTCCTAAATCATTATCTTAAAGAGCCTTAACATCAGGTTTTCAATTAGCTGTTTATTACCATTCGCTGATACAAAATAGTTTTGTTATTACCAGCTAAGGTGGTTAATTAATTGGCGACCAAACCAACAACAGCTATTAAACAATGCTTCACACTCACCTTTCACTTTGTGATAGACTCCCTGCACGGGGTCAACAGTCACCACGCAGGGCCACCATGGTCTTCGGCTGAACTTTGCCCAGACAACTTCGCCCTCAACAAACTTCACAGGTGGCAAAGACTTTTTCTTCAGGTTATTCTGCTGCTGCAGGACAACGAGGAGCGCAGAAAACGTTTTGCTTTTTTCAAAAAAGAATTTAAATGGCAAAACAAAATTTGAACTTTTGTTAGTGTGATGTCGGCCTCGTTCTAGTTCTTGTACAAACACAAAACTGTGAGAGGAAGTTGGATTACGTTTTCTGTTCAGCCCGTGAAGGCCCAAAGTTTTTGGTTTCTGATTCGTCAAGTGACCCGTTTCAGACCACAATCGAAACCCCAGTCCAAAAATATCTCAATCTGCACTAGTAGCTGTTACAACCTTTGTGAGGTTTCATGAACCTTTCATGAACTGACATATCGCTACAGTTGCATGTACTGTGTTTATGCAGGTTGCTCTGTGAGCTCAATGATCTAAATAACCTGCTTCACAATGTCACTTAGATAATCAGGGGCTCAAGGAGTTGTGTGCAACTGTGCAAAAAAGCTAAATGTTAGTGGATGTTTTCACTCATATTGTTCTTTTCTTTTTGTCTCACTTAACATACCTGTGCCATTTGTCACACCGTCATCCTGTCAAGTACAAGAGGGCTATGACTTGGACTTTTTAACAATTTTATGCACTTTTCTGTGAGCCTGCGCCTTCGCAGAGTCTCCTGCAGGATTTGCTCAAAGATCATAGAACATTGGTGACGTAAAACATACAGAAAATAAATGTGAATAGTTTAGCAATAAAAAATCCCAAGTGACAGCATCCAGCTATTATCACTAAGCATGAGATTTACTATATTCATGGCTTTCATGACTTTTGCAGTTTACAAAAAAATTGTTAATGTATAACTGTCACACACAGTGAGTGTTTAATAGACTAAAAATGAAAGACTTCTACAGCCCACCCACCAACTGGAAGTGTGTTTTTTTCCCCCTCTTAATTAAATGCATTGTTTCTAAGCAACATGTGCTGTCCAGTCGGGTTATTTTGATCTTTTTTTTCCTACCTTCGCAAGCACAACAGCTGTGATGTCATCTAGGTTAAATGATTAGGTCTTGAAAGTGGTTTTAAGATTGCACCAGTGTGTTTGCTGTGGGAAACAGTTTGTGATCTCCACCTCAGCCAACATTCGTTTACATTCTTTAAAACAACTGCGATAAACATTATGCCGAATCATCTCTTTGAGGCTCCGGTTAGAATCTAATGCAAATTGATAACTACCATTTACTTCCTTTAATACCGACAAAAAACACAAATGTGATGTCTGGAGTTTCTGAAGGTTTTTTTTAGGGTTTTTTTGTATGCAGATTTCAATGCAACCGAGGGAGTTACAACTTTGAAAAAGTAGTGTTGTTTATACCATACATTTTGATCAAAGAAGATTATTATTTTACTTGCCTCAACAGGCATTTTGTATTACAGCCACCGCTGCACCTGGAAGTGCAGACTATCAAGATAAGCAAGCCAAATCAGTTAGATCAGTTAGCAATATACATACATAGTCCCTTTCATCTCATGCAGAAAGTGACATAGCTTCTAAAGGAGGTTTATGTTTTACTTTAGTTCTCTGTAAAACCAAGAAAACCACAATCATTAATGATAGTGACAGTTGTGGAGTCATGTTGCTGTCAGTGTCAACCCAATACTGCCAGGACTAGTCTTGCTATGTCATGTGAGATCCATGTCATGTCCTGGACCATAGTCAGTCTTGTGCTTTCAGTGTATCTTATGTCTTTATACCCAAGAAAGAAAGCAGCTAGTTTATCACACATTTAAGGTGATGAAAAACTCAGTTATTTTTACTTAGAATGGAAGAGGGTAAACTTGCCACTGAATGCCTGAAAGGACTGTCTTCAAACAGGAAGAGCTCGGAGTCACTCTCCCACTCATCTTCCGAGCCATCCCAGTATCTCCTGCGCTGACCTGAGGACTGGGAGCGTGTGACCACCTTGGCTGATGACAGCACAGTGTCCTTGGAGTCCAAACTAATATTTCTGGGAGAGGACTGAGTGACATCCCCTATACTCTCATGCTTATCCCGTGTTCCTCCAACTGGGGACACAGTTCGACGCTCCTCATCGTTGTCTTCATCCTCAAACAAAGAGGACTCAAAATGGAGTAAGCCGTTTGCAAAGGGGCTATTGCTGTCAAGAGAAAAGGCTGGGCTGGGCGGGCCTGAGAAACAACCATCTGTCTTTTTCTCTGAAGAAACAGAATCATTACAATTTGCAGGTGTGTCTCTCCTTCCACTCTGGGCCGCTTGTTGCTTCCGTCCAGAAGGAGAGTTAGCAAACCTCCCCTCTCTGCTTGTAATATGGGAGGCAGAATAATCCCTGCAATCAGCCCAGGAGTCCTTCTCCACCTTCCCCCTCTCCTTCTTACATGACGCCCATTCCCAGCTCCTCCCTGGCTCCCTCACTGGCAGGACCAGGTCAGGCTGGCTCACCATAGTGGTGAGATGCTGCAGCCTCTTGAGAGGAATGTAGGAAGAGGACGAGGATGGTGAGGAGGAGTGGTCTCTTTGTGTGAACCCATATACTGTTGTATGTTTGAGGGAAGAGGCCGCAGCAGACATGGTTAGGCTGATCGTGTGGTCATGCTGTCTGGAGGGACTGGAGGGAGCTGGTAGGTCACGGACAGGGGTCAAAGGGCAGCCAGACCGATGAGTCTTCTTTCTAGGGCCTGTGCAAGGTCCACTCATGCTGGCATGACTCCTCCCTGAAACACAAAGAAATGATGATCAGCAAACACACCACATTTCAGACACGAAAAAACTAAATCATGGAAGTGTAGGTAACGCTTGTCATACCAAATATGACATAAATGCGTATAACTTACAACTAAAACCCTGTAATAATATCAATAATAGTCCTATAAGAAATTAAAAGCTCCACGTTCATTCAGTAGGATGCCACGAAATTGCTGCAGCTTATCTACAGTTTCCCAAGCAGCCGGTAAAATGATCTATTTCAAAGTGACAGGAACAACAGCCTAAAGTGATGTCAAAATATAAACGTAAACAAACTCACTGACGTCGCGCGACTCGTTCTAACGTGACATTTTGGCCGAAAACACCGCAGCCGAGCTGTAAATCCTCTTACAAATGCTATCGCGATATGATGAAAATGACATCAAACGCGATAAGGTCAGCCAGTAAACTCGCTCACATCAACACAGAACATACACCCGATATAGCCAGTCGCACGATTATAGCGCATCATATTAAATACACCCCACGCGCGAACACGCCGGCGCCGAGACACGAGCAAGAATTAAAATGGACCCTGTCGTGCACGTGCGTGTCTAACCGCGCGTGTGCGTGAGAGTGTATATAGATGTGTGAAGGGCCGTATGTGAGTGATGTGTGGGGTCTGTGTGTGGCATGCAGTGGCTAAATGATTGCTGAGGACAGAGACACAAACGCCACGCACAGCATGAAAAGGCGACGACCCACAACAAGTTCATGTACGCACACTGACAGACACACACTGTCACACATACACACACACACACACTTCTACAGGCTTCCCACCCGACAGATGCGGGCTATGTGCATCAAACAACAAAATCACGGAGAAAACGCCACATGACACGGGATCTGCCGCGAGAATCTTACCATTCCAATGTGGCCCACCGCAAAAATAACCCTCAACCTGCTCATTTTGGCGTTTAAATGTACCAATTTCCAATTTTTTGAAAGCGGATGAGGGGAGTCCCAGCGGCAACACTACTAGGCCTGGATCCTCTCCCCCCACCCCCCCCCTCCACCACTTCCCTCCTCCTCTCTACATCCGCTAAAGCCTGGTCCAGCGGCCCCTGAAAAAAATCAGCCGTGTTGTGCTCCTCCAGCGACACTCCCCCTTTTGCTTTATGATAACTACAACTTTATAATTCCCCGTCTATGGATGGATGCATGCTCTGCTGGCTATTTCCTGCCTGCAGACTCAGCCTGCCCCTTGAAAGTCAGTCTCTCTGCTGTGCGCACTGCCAGTCGTCACCACTGCCTCCCTCCCCAGCCGGTCCACAGCGTGGAGCACAGAAGGGGCCGTAAATCTCTTTCTGATAGAAAAAAAAAACCTGAGCTGACAGCCGCCAAAACACACCGGACGACCACACGTCACATCTAAAAAAAAAAGAAAAAACAAGAAAAGAAATGAAAAAAATACAAACGCCCCGCCCCTTTTCTTAATTATAAGCATCAATTATTAAACTAAACCAGGCTGCCATCACCAGTGACATGTCATATGTCAAACTTGTGGGCAACAACTGGCAGCTTCCTCCTCACCAACACCATGCCGAGACGCACACATGCGTCAGGAGATAGGACGAGAGAATAAAATAATTGAGATCATCCAGAAATGCCTTCCACTTCCACCTCGCATGAGAAGCAGTGAAATGGTGCAGCAGTCTACCCGGAAAAACAGATGGTTTCCTTTCTTGAGACGAGTTCTTGTGTTGGCTCTGGCTGCACACCCGGTCTTCAAAATGGAGTCCTCCAGCCTTAGAGGAGAGGGGGGAAAAACAGGCCACAAAGTGTTAATATATGTTCGATATAAAGTTCACCTAGCCACGAAGAAACTGAACCACAAAGCGCACCTCCCTTGTGCTCTGAAGCAGTTTCTGGAAGCTGCTCTGAGTCTTGCCACGACAGGAACATTTTCTATACATGTTATGCCTCCCAAAGTCACTGTCTTATGATCGTTATGCCACGACAGGAGGGGGGACTGAGACACTCTTAGATTGTGGTGTGTGTATGTGTGCCAAACGCACGTCTGACAACAAAAAAACACAACATGTAATTGCACTTTAACCGTCGACCGAGCTCGTGAAGTTACAGTTTTTGTGCATGTCAAGAGAAAACCCACGGCTTGCTTTCCTTCTCTGAAACACGGAGTGTTGAGAGCTGGAAAACAACTGCAGCTCTCGGCCGGTGAGACTCAGCTGAGAGATTTCTGCTCTGGTCTGTTAGATTTCCATTGCAACGAAAACTCCAGATTTGAGGATTTTGAGGCGACATGTCATTGAGGACAGAGAGGGTGGACTGTTTCAAGTATAAAAATACCTCACATACACCCACACACACATACACACACCAATCCAGTCACGGGGTGGCGATGTGGGAAACGGCGCTTAATGACCGACATGGCCGCAAAAAGGCAAAGCCTCCTCTCCTTCCGAAAGGACTGAGCGAATTCATTTTTGAATTGTCATCTAAAAGCACTATATTCCTCGATGGGGTCACTGTTGAGCCCATTGAGAATTAAAATAACAACCGTGCATATTTTACGTTTTATGCGGTCACACACACACACTTAACAACAGCTCCCCACTCTCCTCTTGAAGGAAGAAAGCCTAAGGATTTTGGTCTTAGATTTTCAACTACGACCTGAGCAGGAGGAGTTTGTGGGTAAAAAATAAAGATTTATGAGGAAAGGCAAGAGAGACAGGCGGGGAGTGAGACAGGCAGACAGGACAGGGCCTGCTGCGGGTGTGCGCAGCGCAGAACAGCGCCGCACGTCGGCAGCGCCCGGCAGCTTTCAGTCAGCAAGTTTACTCTTGCCTGGCTCCATTTACGGGCAGCTTCCACCTGCCGGACGTTCCGCTGCTTACCAAGCCTTTCATGACATAGTCTGGATGTGAACATTTGATGCTCTCATAACGAGAATCAGTGACTGTAGTATTCATTTAACATTCTCGTTTTCGAGAAGAAATGTCAGTTATAACGATCATGCTATCTCATAAGGTCAAAAAGGAATTTTAAATGACAGAATTATGAAGCGATGCATTAATATACAAAGCTGGCAATCAATTCGAGGGGAAATCTAAAGTAAATACTCATTTTAAAGGCTGAAAAAACAACCCTGTCTCTTTGTTTCAGACTGCTCCTGAACATGACTCATTCAATAGCTCAACTCATTCACACAGGAGAAATATTCAACTGTTTAGATCAATTAACTGAAAAAAGAAGTGAGCTATTAACGTGTCTTTACTATTTAATATCAATTTCAGAAAATCTTGTAGGCATTATTAAAACGACATTCATGCAACATATTCTTCTTCATGGAAGCCATTTTACTGGTTTCCTCATTAACATGTCAACACCTGTAAATTCAACTGGTCAAAATTAAACATTGTCCATTACTGCTTGGCTTTAGACATTAAGGTCAGTTGGTTAGGATTGAGGGATCAAATCTACTTATTAAAACATTTTTTTAATAAATTAAATCAAGACTGTAGAGCTAACGTAACTGAAATACCATTGAATCGCTAAAAGAATCAGAGCTTCAGAATGTCCATAAATTGTTATTTTGCTGGTAGTTCCGAGGAAACTTAAGGAAAAATTAAATACAAAAACGACTGTTGAGCAGTTTTTAAAATATGTGCCTCATTTTTCTTTGTAAATCAGGTTTAAAACAGAAAGGTCCAGTTAGATGTACTGATATTCTCAATACTTAGAGTGCTTTTTTTTCAAACTAAAAGTAGTGTGCACCTCTCTAAACGAGCATGTTGATGAGCAAGAAAATAAGCAAACTCTAGCGAATCCTGAAAGATGTTAACTTGTAACCCTACAAGAGCTAATAACGCTCTCTCCTGGACTTTCATGATACGGGATGTTAGTGCAACTGATCTGTTATGTTGGGCATGGATGGATGGGATTTTCTTTAGCCCCGAGAAAAGGCAGGGTGTCTTCTGCAGCACCTGAAATTTCTCCTGATTGGGGCTAAGCTTGAACATAAGAAGTAGAGATCCACTTGGTTATTCCATACAGGCCATCGGAACCCTGGGGCTCATATCGTCTGAAATTGCAGCCTTGTTCCAGTTCAGTTACTCCAGCTTTCTCGTCACCTGACGACTGTAGACGGACAGGCTGGAGGTTGAGGCATGCCCACTTCATTGGCTCTGTCCAGACTTTCATTTGTCAAGAACCCCTTCCCTAAGAGCTTGTGATTTTTTTTACAGCCCGATTTTTCCTATAAAAACAAATCGATCTTTCTTTGTAAATCAGGTTTAAAACAGAAAGGTCCAGTTAGATGTACTGATATTCTCAATACTTAGAGTGCTTTTTTTTCAAACTAAAAGTAGTGTGCACCTCTCCAAACGAGCATGTTGAAGGAGTTATGCACTTAGTACTGATCTTCAGTCTATTATCAGTTTCCACCATGTTAAACTTTTCAGAGCTATTTACTTGTACTTCACTGATGTTCAGTTGCGTCAGAAGATTGTCTTTCCAGAACACTGGAATGGAGGTTGTCCCTTTGTCAGCTAAGATGTAGGGTTTCCAGGTTTCCATGACAACAGCCGCATGAGGTTCTGTAGTGTAGCGGTTATCACGTCTGCTTTACACGCAGAAAGTCTTGGGTTCAACCCCCAGCAGAACCAAGCTTCAGGACTCCTTCACATGTAGCTGGAGTCTAAAAGCAGTGGCTTAATTCCTTTCTCTTATATAACTGAGGTTTACAGGTTACATAGAAATGGAGAGGGTACAGTGCCCTGGGGTGCTCCTCTGCTGCTGACCACTCTCTCAAACACACATCCCTTGAGTGTGACATACTCTGCTCTGTTTGTCAGGTAGTCACTATCTAGGCCATTCTGGAGGTATCCACCATCATTTTAGAGAGCTTCTCACATATCGGTGTAACTTGAATTGTATCAAAAGCACTAGAGAAATCAAAGAAAAAGATCCTCACCGTGTTGCTTGTTTTTTGGAGATGGGAGTGGGCTCACTGAAGCAAGTAGAAGCACGCAGAAAGTCCTGGGTTCAACCCCCAGCGGAACCAAGCTTCAGGACTCCTTCACATGTAGCTGGAGTCTAAAAGCAGTGGCTTAATACCTTTCTCTTATATAACTGAGGTTTACAGGTTACATAGAAATGGAGAGGGTACATTGCCCTGGGGTGCTCCTCTGCTGCTGACCACTCTCTCAAACACACATCCCTTGAGTGTGACATACTCTGCTCTGTTTGTCAGGTAGTCACTATCTAGGCCATTCTGGAGGTATCCACCATCATCTTAGAGAGCTTCTCACATATCGGTGTAACTTGAATTGTATCAAAAGCACTAGAGAAATCAAAGAAAAAGATCCTCACGTGCTGCTTGTTTTTTGGAGTGGGCTCAATGAAGCAGGTGGATGATGGCATCTTTTACACCAACAGCAAGAAAATAAGCAAACTCTAGCGAATCCTGAAAGATGTTAACTTCTAACCCTACAAGAGCTAATAACGCTCTCTCCTGGACTTTCATGATACGGGATGTTAGTGCAACTGATCTGTTATGTTGGGCATGGATGGATGGGATTTTCTTTAGCCCCGAGAAAAGGCAGGGTGTCTTCTGCAGCACCTGAAATTTCTACTGATTGGGGCTAAGCTTGAACATAAGAAGTAGAGATCCACTTGGTTATTCCATACAGGCCATCGGAACCCTGGGGCTCATATCGTCTGAAATTGCAGCCTTGTTCCAGTTCAGTTACTCCAGCTTTCTCGTCACCTGACGACTGTAGACGGACAGGCTGGAGGTTGAGGCATGCCCACTTCATTGGCTCTGTCCAGACTTTCATTTGTCAAGAACCCCTTCCCTAAGAGCTTGTGATTTTTTTTACAGCCCGATTTTTCCTATAAAAACAAATCGATCTTTCTTTGTAAATCAGGTTTAAAACAGAAAGGTCCAGTTAGATGTACTGATATTCTCAATACTTAGAGTGCTTTTTTTCAAACTAAAAGTAGTGTGCACCTCTCCAAATGAGCATGGTGAAGGAGTTATGCACTTAGTACTGATCTTCAGTCTATTATCAGTTTCCACCATGTTAAACTTTTCAGAGCTATTTACTTGTACTTCACTGATGTTCAGTTGCGTCAGAAGATTGTCTTTCCAGAACACTGGAATGGAGGTTGTCCCTTTGTCAGCTAAGATGTAGAGTTTCAAGGTTTCCATGACAACAGCCGCAAGAGGTTCTGTAGTGTAGCGGTTATCATGTCTGCTTTACACGCAGAAAGTCCTGGGTTCAACCCCCAGCAGAACCAAGCTTCAGGACTCCTTCACATGTAGCTGGAGTCTAAAAGCAGTGGCTTAATTCCATTCTCTTATATAACTGAGGTTTACAGGTTACATAGAAATGGAGAGGGTACAGTGCCCTGGGGTGCTCCTCTGCTGCTGACCACTCTCTCAAACACACATCCCTTGAGTGTGACATACTCTGCTCTGTTTGTCAGGTACTCACTATCTAGGCCATTCTGGAGGTATCCACCATCATTTTAGAGAGCTTCTCACATATCGGTGTAACTTGAATTGTATCAAAAGCACTAGAGAAATCAAAGAAAAAGATCCTCACCGTGTTGCTTGTTTTTTGGAGATGGGAGTGGGCTCACTGAAGCAAGTAGATGATGGCATCTTTTACACCAACAGCAAGAAAATAAGCAAACTCTAGCGAATCCTGAAAGATGTTAACTTGTAACCCTACAAGAGCTAATAACGCTCTCTCCTGGACTTTCATGATACGGGATGTTAGTGCAACTGATCTGTTATGTTGGGCATGGATGGATGGGATTTTCTTTAGCCCCGAGAAAAGGCAGGGTGTCTTCTGCAGCACCTGAAATTTCTCCTGATTGGGGCTAAGCTTGAACATAAGAAGTAGAGATCCACTTGGTTATTCCATACAGGCCATCGGAACCCTGGGGCTCATATCGTCTGAAATTGCAGCCTTGTTCCAGTTCAGTTACTCCAGCTTTCTCGTCACCTGACGACTGTAGACGGACAGGCTGGAGGTTGAGGCATGCCCACTTCATTGGCTCTGTCCAGACTTTCATTTGTCAAGAACCCCTTCCCTAAGAGCTTGTGATTTTTTTTACAGCCCGATTTTTCCTATAAAAACAAATCGATCTTTCTTTGTAAATCAGGTTTAAAACAGAAAGGTCCAGTTAGATGTACTGATATTCTCAATACTTAGAGTGCTTTTTTTTCAAACTAAAAGTAGTGTGCACCTCTCCAAACGAGCATGTTGAAGGAGTTATGCACTTAGTACTGATCTTCAGTCTATTATCAGTTTCCACCATGTTAAACTTTTCAGAGCTATTTACTTGTACTTCACTGATGTTCAGTTGCGTCAGAAGATTGTCTTTCCAGAACACTGGAATGGAGGTTGTCCCTTTGTCAGCTAAGATGTAGGGTTTCCAGGTTTCCATGACAACAGCCGCATGAGGTTCTGTAGTGTAGCGGTTATCACGTCTGCTTTACACGCAGAAAGTCCTGGGTTCAACCCCCAGCAGAACCAAGCTTCAGGACTCCTTCACATGTAGCTGGAGTCTAAAAGCAGTGGCTTAATTCCTTTCTCTTATATAACTGAGGTTTACAGGTTACATAGAAATGGAGAGGGTACAGTGCCCTGGGGTCCTCCTCTGCTGCTGACCACTCTCTCAAACACACATCCCTTGAGTGTGACATACTCTGCTCTGTTTGTCAGGTAGTCACTATCTAGGCCATTCTGGAGGTATCCACCATCATTTTAGAGAGCTTCTCACATATCGGTGTAACTTGAATTGTATCAAAAGCACTAGAGAAATCAAAGAAAAAGATCCTCACGTGCTGCTTGTTTTTTGGAGTGGGCTCAATGAAGCAGGTGGATGATGGCATCTTTTACACCAACAGCAAGAAAATAAGCAAACTCTAGCGAATCCTGAAAGATGTTAACTTGTAACCCTACAAGAGCTAATAACGCTCTCTCCTGGACTTTCATGATACGGGATGTTAGTGCAACTGATCTGTTATGTTGGGCATGGATGGATGGGATTTTCTTTAGCCCCGAGAAAAGGCAGGGTGTCTTCTGCAGCACCTGAAATTTCTCCTGATTGGGGCTAAGCTTGAACATAAGAAGTAGAGATCCACTTGGTTATTCCATACAGGCCATCGGAACCCTGGGGCTCATATCGTCTGAAATTGCAGCCTTGTTCCAGTTCAGTTACTCCAGCTTTCTCGTCACCTGACGACTGTAGACGGACAGGCTGGAGGTTGAGGCATGCCCACTTCATTGGTTCTGTCCAGACTTTCATTTGTCAAGAACCCCTTCCCTAAGAGCTTGTGATTTTTTTTACAGCCCGATTTTTCCTATAAAAACAAATCGATCATTCTTTGTAAATCAGGTTTAAAACAGAAAGGTCCAGTTAGATGTACTGATATTCTTAATACTTAGAGTGCTTTTTTTCAAACTAAAAGTAGTGTGCACCTCTCCAAATGAGCATGGTGAAGGAGTTATGCACTTAGTACTGATCTTCAGTCTATTATCAGTTTCCACCATGTTAAACTTTTCAGAGCTATTTACTTGTACTTCACTGATGTTCAGTTGCGTCAGAAGATTGTCTTTCCAGAACACTGGAATGGAGGTTGTCCCTTTGTCAGCTAAGATGTAGAGTTTCCAGGTTTCCATGACAACAGCCGCAAGAGGTTCTGTAGTGTAGCGGTTATCACGTCTGCTTTACACGCAGAAAGTCCTGGGTTCAACCCCCAGCAGAACCAAGCTTCAGGACTCCTTCACATGTAGCTGGAGTCTAAAAGCAGTGGCTTAATACCTTTCTCTTATATAACTGAGGTTTACAGGTTACATAGAAATGGAGAGGGTACAGTGCCCTGGGGTGCTCCTCTGCTGCTGACCACTCTCTCAAACACACATCCCTTGAGTGTGACATACTCTGCTCTGTTTGTCAGGTACTCACTATCTAGGCCATTCTGGAGGTATCCACCATCATTTTAGAGAGCTTCTCACATATCGGTGTAACTTGAATTGTATCAAAAGCACTAGAGAAATCAAAGAAAAAGATCCTCACCGTGCTGCTTGTTTTTTGGAGATGGGAGTGGGCTCACTGAAGCAAGTAGAAGCACGCAGAAAGTCCTGGGTTCAACCCCCAGCGGAACCAAGCTTCAGGACTCCTTCACATGTAGCTGGAGTCTAAAAGCAGTGGCTTAATACCTTTCTCTTATATAACTGAGGTTTACAGGTTACATAGAAATGGAGAGGGTACATTGCCCTGGGGTGCTCCTCTGCTGCTGACCACTCTCTCAAACACACATCCCTTGAGTGTGACATACTCTGCTCTGTTTGTCAGGTAGTCACTATCTAGGCCATTCTGGAGGTATCCACCATCATCTTAGAGAGCTTCTCACATATCGGTGTAACTTGAATTGTATCAAAAGCACTAGAGAAATCAAAGAAAAAGATCCTCACGTGCTGCTTGTTTTTTGGAGTGGGCTCAATGAAGCAGGTGGATGATGGCATCTTTTACACCAACAGCAAGAAAATAAGCAAACTCTAGCGAATCCTGAAAGATGTTAACTTGTAACCCTACAAGAGCTAATAACGCTCTCTCCTGGACTTTCATGATACGGGATGTTAGTGCAACTGATCTGTTATGTTGGGCATGGATGGATGGGATTTTCTTTAGCCCCGAGAAAAGGCAGGGTGTCTTCTGCAGCACCTGAAATTTCTCCTGATTGGGGCTAAGCTTGAACATAAGAAGTAGAGATCCACTTGGTTATTCCATACAGGCCATCGGAACCCTGGGGCTCATATCGTCTGAAATTGCAGCCTTGTTCCAGTTCAGTTACTCCAGCTTTCTCGTCACCTGACGACTGTAGACAGACAGGCTGGAGGTTGAGGCATGCCCACTTCATTGGCTCTGTCCAGACTTTCATTTGTCAAGAACCCCTTCCCTAAGAGCTTGTGATTTTTTTTACAGCCCGATTTTTCCTATAAAAACAAATCGATCTTTCTTTGTAAATCAGGTTTAAAACAGAAAGGTCCAGTTAGATGTACTGATATTCTTAATACTTAGAGTGCTTTTTTTCAAACTAAAAGTAGTGTGCACCTCTCCAAATGAGCATGGTGAAGGAGTTATGCACTTAGTACTGATCTTCAGTCTATTATCAGTTTCCACCATGTTAAACTTTTCAGAGCTATTTACTTGTACTTCACTGATGTTCAGTTGCGTCAGAAGATTGTCTTTCCAGAACACTGGAATGGAGGTTGTCCCTTTGTCAGCTAAGATGTAGAGTTTCCAGGTTTCCATGACAACAGCCGCAAGAGGTTCTGTAGTGTAGCGGTTATCACGTCTGCTTTACACGCAGAAAGTCCTGGGTTCAACCCCCAGCAGAACCAAGCTTCAGGACTCCTTCACATGTAGCTGGAGTCTAAAAGCAGTGGCTTAATACCTTTCTGTTATATAACTGAGGTTTACAGGTTACATAGAAATGGAGAGGGTACAGTGCCCTGGGGTGCTCCTCTGCTGCTGACCACTCTCTCAAACACACATCCCTTGAGTGTGACATACTCTGCTCTGTTTGTCAGGTACTCACTATCTAGGCCATTCTGGAGGTATCCACCATCATTTTAGAGAGCTTCTCACATATCGGTGTAACTTGAATTGTATCAAAAGCACTAGAGAAATCAAAGAAAAAGATCCTCACCGTGTTGCTTGTTTTTTGGAGATGGGAGTGGGCTCACTGAAGCAAGTAGATGATGGCATCTTTTACACCAACAGCAAGAAAATAAGCAAACTCTAGCGAATCCTGAAAGATGTTAACTTGTAACCCTACAAGAGCTAATAACGCTCTCTCCTGGACTTTCATGATACGGGATGTTAGTGCAACTGATCTGTTATGTTGGGCATGGATGGATGGGATTTTCTTTAGCCCCGAGAAAAGGCAGGGTGTCTTCTGCAGCACCTGAAATTTCTCCTGATTGGGGCTAAGCTTGAACATAAGAAGTAGAGATCCACTTGGTTATTCCATACAGGCCATCGGAACCCTGGGGCTCATATCGTCTGAAATTGCAGCCTTGTTCCAGTTCAGTTACTCCAGCTTTCTCGTCACCTGACGACTGTAGACGGACAGGCTGGAGGTTGAGGCATGCCCACTTCATTGGCTCTGTCCAGACTTTCATTTGTCAAGAACCCCTTCCCTAAGAGCTTGTGATTTTTTTTACAGCCCGATTTTTCCTATAAAAACAAATCGATCTTTCTTTGTAAATCAGGTTTAAAACAGAAAGGTCCAGTTAGATGTACTGATATTCTCAATACTTAGAGTGCTTTTTTTTCAAACTAAAAGTAGTGTGCACCTCTCCAAACGAGCATGTTGAAGGAGTTATGCACTTAGTACTGATCATCAGTCTATTATCAGTTTCCACCATGTTAAACTTTTCAGAGCTATTTACTTGTACTTCACTGATGTTCAGTTGCGTCAGAAGATTGTCTTTCCAGAACACTGGAATGGAGGTTGTCCCTTTGTCAGCTAAGATGTAGGGTTTCCAGGTTTCCATGACAACAGCCGCATGAGGTTCTGTAGTGTAGCGGTTATCACGTCTGCTTTACACGCAGAAAGTCCTGGGTTCAACCCCCAGCAGAACCAAGCTTCAGGACTCCTTCACATGTAGCTGGAGTCTAAAAGCAGTGGCTTAATTCCTTTCTCTTATATAACTGAGGTTTACAGGTTACATAGAAATGGAGAGGGTACAGTGCCCTGGGGTGCTCCTCTGCTGCTGACCACTCTCTCAAACACACATCCCTTGAGTGTGACATACTCTGCTCTGTTTGTCAGGTAGTCACTATCTAGGCCATTCTGGAGGTATCCACCATCATTTTAGAGAGCTTCTCACATATCGGTGTAACTTGAATTGTATCAAAAGCACTAGAGAAATCAAAGAAAAAGATCCTCACCGTGTTGCTTGTTTTTTGGAGATGGGAGTGGGCTCACTGAAGCAAGTAGATGATGGCATCTTTTACACCAACAGCAAGAAAATAAGCAAACTCTAGCGAATCCTGAAAGATGTTAACTTGTAACCCTACAAGAGCTAATAACGCTCTCTCCTGGACTTTCATGATACGGGATGTTAGTGCAACTGATCTGTTATGTTGGGCATGGATGGATGGGATTTTCTTTAGCCCCGAGAAAAGGCAGGGTGTCTTCTGCAGCACCTGAAATTTCTCCTGATTGGGGCTAAGCTTGAACATAAGAAGTAGAGATCCACTTGGTTATTCCATACAGGCCATCGGAACCCTGGGGCTCATATCGTCTGAAATTGCAGCCTTGTTCCAGTTCAGTTACTCCAGCTTTCTCGTCACCTGACGACTGTAGACGGACAGGCTGGAGGTTGAGGCATGCCCACTTCATTGGCTCTGTCCAGACTTTCATTTGTCAAGAACCCCTTCCCTAAGAGCTTGTGATTTTTTTTACAGCCCGATTTTTCCTATAAAAACAAATCGATCTTTCTTTGTAAATCAGGTTTAAAACAGAAAGGTCCAGTTAGATGTACTGATATTCTCAATACTTAGAGTGCTTTTTTTCAAACTAAAAGTAGTGTGCACCTCTCCAAATGAGCATGGTGAAGGAGTTATGCACTTAGTACTGATCTTCAGTCTATTATCAGTTTCCACCATGTTAAACTTTTCAGAGCTATTTACTTGTACTTCACTGATGTTCAGTTGCGTCAGAAGATTGTCTTTCCAGAACACTGGAATGGAGGTTGTCCCTTTGTCAGCTAAGATGTAGAGTTTCCAGGTTTCCATGACAACAGCCGCAAGAGGTTCTGTAGTGTAACGGTTATCACGTCTGCTTTACACGCAGAAAGTCCTGGGTTCAACCCCCAGCAGAACCAAGCTTCAGGACTCCTTCACATGTAGCTGGAGTCTAAAAGCAGTGGCTTAATTCCTTTCTCTTATATAACTGAGGTTTACAGGTTACATAGAAATGGAGAGGGTACAGTGCCCTGGGGTGCTCCTCTGCTGCTGACCACTCTCTCAAACACACATCCCTTGAGTGTGTTTGTCAGGTAGTCACTATCTAGGCCATTCTGGAGGTATCCACCATCATTTTAGAGAGCTTCTCACATATCGGTGTAACTTGAATTGTATCAAAAGCACTAGAGAAATCAAAGAAAAAGATCCTCACCGTGTTGCTTGTTTTTTGGAGATGGGAGTGGGCTCACTGAAGCAAGTAGATGATGGCATCTTTTACACCAACAGCAAGAAAATAAGCAAACTCTAGCGAATCCTGAAAGATGTTAACTTGTAACCCTACAAGAGCTAATAACGCTCTCTCCTGGACTTTCATGATACGGGATGTTAGTGCAACTGATCTGTTATGTTGGGCATGGATGGATGGGATTTTCTTTAGCCCCGAGAAAAGGCAGGGTGTCTTCTGCAGCACCTGAAATTTCTCCTGATTGGGGCTAAGCTTGAACATAAGAAGTAGAGATCCACTTGGTTATTCCATACAGGCCATCGGAACCCTGGGGCTCATATCGTCTGAAATTGCAGCCTTGTTCCAGTTCAGTTACTCCAGCTTTCTCGTCACCTGACGACTGTAGACGGACAGGCTGGAGGTTGAGGCATGCCCACTTCATTGGCTCTGTCCAGACTTTCATTTGTCAAGAACCCCTTCCCTAAGAGCTTGTGATTTTTTTTACAGCCCGATTTTTCCTATAAAAACAAATCGATCTTTCTTTGTAAATCAGGTTTAAAACAGAAAGGTCCAGTTAGATGTACTGATATTCTCAATACTTAGAGTGCTTTTTTTCAAACTAAAAGTAGTGTGCACCTCTCCAAATGAGCATGGTGAAGGAGTTATGCACTTAGTACTGATCTTCAGTCTATTATCAGTTTCCACCATGTTAAACTTTTCAGAGCTATTTACTTGTACTTCACTGATGTTCAGTTGCGTCAGAAGATTGTCTTTCCAGAACACTGGAATGGAGGTTGTCCCTTTGTCAGCTAAGATGTAGAGTTTCCAGGTTTCCATGACAACAGCCGCAAGAGGTTCTGTAGTGTAACGGTTATCACGTCTGCTTTACACGCAGAAAGTCCTGGGTTCAACCCCCAGCAGAACCAAGCTTCAGGACTCCTTCACATGTAGCTGGAGTCTAAAAGCAGTGGCTTAATTCCTTTCTCTTATATAACTGAGGTTTACAGGTTACATAGAAATGGAGAGGGTACAGTGCCCTGGGGTGCTCCTCTGCTGCTGACCACTCTCTCAAACACACATCCCTTGAGTGTGTTTGTCAGGTAGTCACTATCTAGGCCATTCTGGAGGTATCCACCATCATTTTAGAGAGCTTCTCACATATCGGTGTAACTTGAATTGTATCAAAAGCACTAGAGAAATCAAAGAAAAAGATCCTCACCGTGCTGCTTGTTTTTTGGAGATGGGAGTGGGCTCACTGAAGCAAGTAGATGATGGCATCTTTTACACCAACAGCAAGAAAATAAGCAAACTCTAGCGAATCCTGAAAGATGTTAACTTGTAACCCTACAAGAGCTAATAACGCTCTCTCCTGGACTTTCATGATACGGGATGTTAGTGCAACTGATCTGTTATGTTGGGCATGGATGGATGGGATTTTCTTTAGCCCCGAGAAAAGGCAGGGTGTCTTCTGCAGCACCTGAAATTTCTCCTGATTGGGGCTAAGCTTGAACATAAGAAGTAGAGATACAAGTGGTTATTCCATACAGGCCTTCGGAACCCTGGGGCTCATATCGTCTGAAATTGCAGCCTTGTTCCAGTTCAGTTACTCCAGCTTTCTCGTCACCTGACGACTGTAGACGGACAGGCTGGAGGTTGAGGCATGCCCACTTCATTGGCTCTGTCCAGACTTTCATTTGTCAAGAACCCCTTCCCTAAGAGCTTGTGATTTTTTTTACAGCCCGATTTTTCCTATAAAAACAAATCGACCTTTCTTTGTAAATCAGGTTTAAAACAGAAAGGTCCAGTTAGATGTACTGATATTCTCAATACTTAGAGTGCTTTTTTTTCAAACTAAAAGTAGTGTGCACCTCTCCAAACGAGCATGGTGAAGGAGTTATGCACTTAGTACTGATCTTCAGTCTATTATCAGTTTCCACCATGTTAAACTTTTCAGAGCTATTTACTTGTACTTCACTGATGTTCAGTTGCGTCAGAAGATTGTCTTTCCAGAACACTGGAATGGAGGTTGTCCCTTTGTCAGCTAAGATGTAGGGTTTCCAGGTTTCCATGACAACAGCCGCAAGAGGTTCTGTAGTGTAGCGGTTATCACGTCTGCTTTACACGCAGAAAGTCCTGGGTTCAACCCCCAGCGGAACCAACCTTCAGGACTCCTTCACATGTAGCTGGAGTCTAAAAGCAGTGGCTTAATACCTTTCTCTTATATAACTGAGGTTTACAGGTTACATAGAAATGGAGAGGGTACAGTGCCCTGGGGTGCTCCTCTGCTGCTGAACACTCTCTCAAACACACATCCCTTGAGTGTGACATACTCTGCTCTGTTTGTCAGGTAGTCACTATCTAGGCCATTCTGGAGGTATCCACCATCATTTTAGAGAGCTTCTCACATATCGGTGTAACTTGAATTGTATCAAAAGCACTAGAGAAATCAAAGAAAAAGATCCTCACCGTGCTGCTTGTTTTTTGGAGATGGGAGTGGGCTCACTGAAGCAAGTAGATGATGGCATCTTTTACACCAACAGCAAGAAAATAAGCAAACTCTAGCGAATCCTGAAAGATGTTAACTTGTAACCCTACAAGAGCTAATAACGCTCTCTCCTGGACTTTCATGATACGGGATGTTAGTGCAACTGATCTGTTATGTTGGGCATGGATGGATGGGATTTTCTTTAGCCCCGAGAAAAGGCAGGGTGTCTTCTGCAGCACCTGAAATTTCTCCTGATTGGGGCTAAGCTTGAACATAAGAAGTAGAGATCCACTTGGTTATTCCATACAGGCCATCGGAACCCTGGGGCTCATATCGTCTGAAATTGCAGCCTTGTTCCAGTTCAGTTACTCCAGCTTTCTCGTCACCTGACGACTGTAGACGGACAGGCTGGAGGTTGAGGCATGCCCACTTCATTGGCTCTGTCCAGACTTTCATTTGTCAAGAACCCCTTCCCTAAGAGCTTGTGATTTTTTTTACAGCCCGATTTTTCCTATAAAAACAAATCGATCTTTCTTTGTAAATCAGGTTTAAAACAGAAAGGTCCAGTTAGATGTACTGATATTCTCAATACTTAGAGTGCTTTTTTTTCAAACTAAAAGTAGTGTGCACCTCTCCAAACGAGCATGTTGAAGGAGTTATGCACTTAGTACTGATCATCAGTCTATTATCAGTTTCCACCATGTTAAACTTTTCAGAGCTATTTACTTGTACTTCACTGATGTTCAGTTGCGTCAGAAGATTGTCTTTCCAGAACACTGGAATGGAGGTTGTCCCTTTGTCAGCTAAGATGTAGGGTTTCCAGGTTTCCATGACAACAGCCGCATGAGGTTCTGTAGTGTAGCGGTTATCACGTCTGCTTTACACGCAGAAAGTCCTGGGTTCAACCCCCAGCAGAACCAAGCTTCAGGACTCCTTCACATGTAGCTGGAGTCTAAAAGCAGTGGCTTAATTCCATTCTCTTATATAACTGAGGTTTACAGGTTACATAGAAATGGAGAGGGTACAGTGCCCTGGGGTGCTCCTCTGCTGCTGACCACTCTCTCAAACACACATCCCTTGAGTGTGACATACTCTGCTCTGTTTGTCAGGTACTCACTATCTAGGCCGTTCTGGAGGTATCCACCATCATTTTAGAGAGCTTCTCACATATCGGTGTAACTTGAATTGTATCAAAAGCACTAGAGAAATCAAAGAAAAAGATCCTCACCGTGCTGCTTGTTTTTTGGAGATGGGAGTGGGCTCACTGAAGCAAGTAGAAGCACGCAGAAAGTCCTGGGTTCAACCCCCAGCGGAACCAAGCTTCAGGACTCCTTCACATGTAGCTGGAGTCTAAAAGCAGTGGCTTAATACCTTTCTCTTATATAACTGAGGTTTACAGGTTACATAGAAATGGAGAGGGTACATTGCCCTGGGGTGCTCCTCTGCTGCTGACCACTCTCTCAAACACACATCCCTTGAGTGTGACATACTCTGCTCTGTTTGTCAGGTAGTCACTATCTAGGCCATTCTGGAGGTATCCACCATCATCTTAGAGAGCTTCTCACATATCGGTGTAACTTGAATTGTATCAAAAGCACTAGAGAAATCAAAGAAAAAGATCCTCACGTGCTGCTTGTTTTTTAGAGTGGGCTCAATGAAGCAGGTGGATGATGGCATCTTTTACACCAACAGCAAGAAAATAAGCAAACTCTAGCGAATCCTGAAAGATGTTAACTTGTAACCCTACAAGAGCTAATAACGCTCTCTCCTGGACTTTCATGATACGGGATGTTAGTGCAACTGATCTGTTATGTTGGGCATGGATGGATGGGATTTTCTTTAGCCCCGAGAAAAGGCAGGGTGTCTTCTGCAGCACCTGAAATTTCTCCTGATTGGGGCTAAGCTTGAACATAAGAAGTAGAGATACAAGTGGTTATTCCATACAGGCCTTCGGAACCCTGGGGCTCATATCGTCTGAAATTGCAGCCTTGTTCCAGTTCAGTTACTCCAGCTTTCTCGTCACCTGACGACTGTAGACGGACAGGCTGGAGGTTGAGGCATGCCCACTTCATTGGCTCTGTCCAGACTTTCATTTGTCAAGAACCCCTTCCCTAAGAGCTTGTGATTTTTTTTACAGCCCGATTTTTCCTATAAAAACAAATCGACCTTTCTTTGTAAATCAGGTTTAAAACAGAAAGGTCCAGTTAGATGTACTGATATTCTCAATACTTAGAGTGCTTTTTTTTCAAACTAAAAGTAGTGTGCACCTCTCAAAACGAGCATGTTGAAGGAGTTATGCACTTAGTACTGATCTTCAGTCTATTATCAGTTTCCACCATGTTAAACTTTTCAGAGCTATTTACTTGTACTTCACTGATGTTCAGTTGCGTCAGAAGATTGTCTTTCCAGAACACTGGAATGGAGGTTGTCCCTTTGTCAGCTAAGATGTAGGGTTTCCAGGTTTCCATGACAACAGCCGCAAGAGGTTCTGTAGTGTAGCGGTTATCACGTCTGCTTTACACGCAGAAAGTCCTGGGTTCAACCCCCAGCAGAACCAAGCTTCAGGACTCCTTCACATGTAGCTGGAGTCTAAAAGCAGTGGCTTAATTCCTTTCTCTTATATAACTGAGGTTTACAGGTTACATAGAAATGGAGAGGGTACAGTGCCCTGGGGTCCTCCTCTGCTGCTGACCACTCTCTCAAACACACATCCCTTGAGTGTGACATACTCTGCTCTGTTTGTCAGGTAGTCACTATCTAGGCCATTCTGGAGGTATCCACCATCATTTTAGAGAGCTTCTCACATATCGGTGTAACTTGAATTGTATCAAAAGCACTAGAGAAATCAAAGAAAAAGATCCTCACCGTGTTGCTTGTTTTTTGGAGATGGGAGTGGGCTCACTGAAGCAAGTAGATGATGGCATCTTTTACACCAACAGCAAGAAAATAAGCAAACTCTAGCGAATCCTGAAAGATGTTAACTTGTAACCCTACAAGAGCTAATAACGCTCTCTCCTGGACTTTCATGATACGGGATGTTAGTGCAACTGATCTGTTATGTTGGGCATGGATGGATGGGATTTTCTTTAGCCCCGAGAAAAGGCAGAGTGTCTTCTGCAGCACCTGAAATTTCTACTGATTGGGGCTAAGCTTGAACATAAGAAGTAGAGATCCACTTGGTTATTCCATACAGGCCATCGGAACCCTGGGGCTCATATCGTCTGAAATTGCAGCCTTGTTCCAGTTCAGTTACTCCAGCTTTCTCGTCACCTGACGACTGTAGACAGACAGGCTGGAGGTTGAGGCATGCCCACTTCATTGGCTCTGTCCAGACTTTCATTTGTCAAGAACCCCTTCCCTAAGAGCTTGTGATTTTTTTTACAGCCCGATTTTTCCTATAAAAACAAATCGACCTTTCTTTGTAAATCAGGTTTAAAACAGAAAGGTCCAGTTGGATGTACTGATATTCTCAATACTTAGAGTGCTTTTTTTTCAAACTAAAAGTAGTGTGCACCTCTCCAAACGAGCATGGTGAAGGAGTTATGCACTTAGTACTGATCTTCAGTCTATTATCAGTTTCCACCATGTTAAACTTTTCAGAGCTATTTACTTGTACTTCACTGATGTTCAGTTGCGTCAGAAGATTGTCTTTCCAGAACACTGGAATGGAGGTTGTCCCTTTGTCAGCTAAGATGTAGGGTTTCCAGGTTTCCATGACAACAGCCGCATGAGGTTCTGTAGTGTAGCGGTTATCACGTGTGCTTTACACGCAGAAAGTCCTGGGTTCAACCCCCAGCAGAACCAAGCTTCAGGACTCCTTCACATGTAGCTGGAGTCTAAAAGCAGTGGCTTAATTCCATTCTCTTATATAACTGAGGTTTACAGGTTACATAGAAATGGAGAGGGTACAGTGCCCTGGGGTGCTCCTCTGCTGCTGACCACTCTCTCAAACACACATCCCTTGAGTGTGACATACTCTGCTCTGTTTGTCAGGTACTCACTATCTAGGCCGTTCTGGAGGTATCCACCATCATTTTAGAGAGCTTCTCACATATCGGTGTAACTTGAATTGTATCAAAAGCACTAGAGAAATCAAAGAAAAAGATCCTCACCGTGCTGCTTGTTTTTTGGAGATGGGAGTGGGCTCACTGAAGCAAGTAGAAGCACGCAGAAAGTCCTGGGTTCAACCCCCAGCGGAACCAAGCTTCAGGACTCCTTCACATGTAGCTGGAGTCTAAAAGCAGTGGCTTAATACCTTTCTCTTATATAACTGAGGTTTACAGGTTACATAGAAATGGAGAGGGTACATTGCCCTGGGGTGCTCCTCTGCTGCTGACCACTCTCTCAAACACACATCCCTTGAGTGTGACATACTCTGCTCTGTTTGTCAGGTAGTCACTATCTAGGCCATTCTGGAGGTATCCACCATCATCTTAGAGAGCTTCTCACATATCGGTGTAACTTGAATTGTATCAAAAGCACTAGAGAAATCAAAGAAAAAGATCCTCACGTGCTGCTTGTTTTTTAGAGTGGGCTCAATGAAGCAGGTGGATGATGGCATCTTTTACACCAACAGCAAGAAAATAAGCAAACTCTAGCGAATCCTGAAAGATGTTAACTTGTAACCCTACAAGAGCTAATAACGCTCTCTCCTGGACTTTCATGATACGGGATGTTAGTGCAACTGATCTGTTATGTTGGGCATGGATGGATGGGATTTTCTTTAGCCCCGAGAAAAGGCAGGGTGTCTTCTGCAGCACCTGAAATTTCTCCTGATTGGGGCTAAGCTTGAACATAAGAAGTAGAGATACAAGTGGTTATTCCATACAGGCCTTCGGAACCCTGGGGCTCATATCGTCTGAAATTGCAGCCTTGTTCCAGTTCAGTTACTCCAGCTTTCTCGTCACCTGACGACTGTAGACGGACAGGCTGGAGGTTGAGGCATGCCCACTTCATTGGCTCTGTCCAGACTTTCATTTGTCAAGAACCCCTTCCCTAAGAGCTTGTGATTTTTTTTACAGCCCGATTTTTCCTATAAAAACAAATCGACCTTTCTTTGTAAATCAGGTTTAAAACAGAAAGGTCCAGTTAGATGTACTGATATTCTCAATACTTAGAGTGCTTTTTTTTCAAACTAAAAGTAGTGTGCACCTCTCCAAACGAGCATGGTGAAGGAGTTATGCACTTAGTACTGATCTTCAGTCTATTATCAGTTTCCACCATGTTAAACTTTTCAGAGCTATTTACTTGTACTTCACTGATGTTCAGTTGCGTCAGAAGATTGTCTTTCCAGAACACTGGAATGGAGGTTGTCCCTTTGTCAGCTAAGATGTAGGGTTTCCAGGTTTCCATGACAACAGCCGCATGAGGTTCTGTAGTGTAGCGGTTATCACGTCTGCTTTACACGCAGAAAGTCCTGGGTTCAACCCCCAGCAGAACCAAGCTTCAGGACTCCTTCACATGTAGCTGGAGTCTAAAAGCAGTGGCTTAATTCCTTTCTCTTATATAACTGAGGTTTACAGGTTACATAGAAATGGAGAGGGTACAGTGCCCTGGGGTGCTCCTCTGCTGCTGAACACTCTCTCAAACACACATCCCTTGAGTGTGACATACTCTGCTCTGTTTGTCAGGTACTCACTATCTAGGCCATTCTGGAGGTATCCACCATCATTTTAGAGAGCTTCTCACATATCGGTGTAACTTGAATTGTATCAAAAGCACTAGAGAAATCAAAGAAAAAGATCCTCACCGTGCTGCTTGTTTTTTGGAGATGGGAGTGGGCTCACTGAAGCAAGTAGATGATGGCATCTTTTACACCAACAGCAAGAAAATAAGCAAACTCTAGCGAATCCTGAAAGATGTTAACTTGTAACCCTACAAGAGCTAATAACGCTCTCTCCTGGACTTTCATGATACGGGATGTTAGTGCAACTGATCTGTTATGTTGGGCATGGATGGATGGGATTTTCTTTAGCCCCGAGAAAAGGCAGAGTGTCTTCTGCAGCACCTGAAATTTCTCCTGATTGGGGCTAAGCTTGAACATAAGAAGTAGAGATACAAGTGGTTATTCCATACAGGCCTTCGGAACCCTGGGGCTCATATCGTCTGAAATTGCAGCCTTGTTCCAGTTCAGTTACTCCAGCTTTCTCGTCACCTGACGACTGTAGACGGACAGGCTGGAGGTTGAGGCATGCCCACTTCATTGGCTCTGTCCAGACTTTCATTTGTCAAGAACCCCTTCCCTAAGAGCTTGTGATTTTTTTTACAGCCCGATTTTTCCTATAAAAACAAATCGACCTTTCTTTGTAAATCAGGTTTAAAACAGAAAGGTCCAGTTAGATGTACTGATATTCTCAATACTTAGAGTGCTTTTTTTTCAAACTAAAAGTAGTGTGCACCTCTCCAAACGAGCATGGTGAAGGAGTTATGCACTTAGTACTGATCTTCAGTCTATTATCAGTTTCCACCATGTTAAACTTTTCAGAGCTATTTACTTGTACTTCACTGATGTTCAGTTGCGTCAGAAGATTGTCTTTCCAGAACACTGGAATGGAGGTTGTCCCTTTGTCAGCTAAGATGTAGGGTTTCCAGGTTTCCATGACAACAGCCGCAAGAGGTTCTGTAGTGTAGCGGTTATCACGTCTGCTTTACACGCAGAAAGTCCTGGGTTCAACCCCCAGCAGAACCAAGCTTCAGGACTCCTTCACATGTAGCTGGAGTCTAAAAGCAGTGGCTTAATTCCTTTCTCTTATATAACTGAGGTTTACAGGTTACATAGAAATGGAGAGGGTACAGTGCCCTGGGGTGCTCCTCTGCTGCTGACCACTCTCTCAAACACACATCCCTTGAGTGTGACATACTCTGCTCTGTTTGTCAGGTACTCACTATCTAGGCCATTCTGGAGGTATCCACCATCATTTTAGAGAGCTTCTCACATATCGGTGTAACTTGAATTGTATCAAAAGCACTAGAGAAATCAAAGAAAAAGATCCTCACCGTGCTGCTTGTTTTTTGGAGATGGGAGTGGGCTCACTGAAGCAAGTAGAAGCACGCAGAAAGTCCTGGGTTCAACCCCCAGCGGAACCAAGCTTCAGGACTCCTTCACATGTAGCTGGAGTCTAAAAGCAGTGGCTTAATACCTTTCTCTTATATAACTGAGGTTTACAGGTTACATAGAAATGGAGAGGGTACAGTGCCCTGGGGTCCTCCTCTGCTGCTGACCACTCTCTCAAACACACATCCCTTGAGTGTGACATACTCTGCTCTGTTTGTCAGGTAGTCACTATCTAGGCCATTCTGGAGGTATCCACCATCATTTTAGAGAGCTTCTCACATATCGGTGTAACTTGAATTGTATCAAAAGCACTAGAGAAATCAAAGAAAAAGATCCTCACCGTGTTGCTTGTTTTTTGGAGATGGGAGTGGGCTCACTGAAGCAAGTAGATGATGGCATCTTTTACACCAACAGCAAGAAAATAAGCAAACTCTAGCGAATCCTGAAAGATGTTAACTTGTAACCCTACAAGAGCTAATAACGCTCTCTCCTGGACTTTCATGATACGGGATGTTAGTGCAACTGATCTGTTATGTTGGGCATGGATGGATGGGATTTTCTTTAGCCCCGAGAAAAGGCAGGGTGTCTTCTGCAGCACCTGAAATTTCTCCTGATTGGGGCTAAGCTTGAACATAAGAAGTAGAGATCCACTTGGTTATTCCATACAGGCCATCGGAACCCTGGGGCTCATATCGTCTGAAATTGCAGCCTTGTTCCAGTTCAGTTACTCCAGCTTTCTCGTCACCTGACGACTGTAGACGGACAGGCTGGAGGTTGAGGCATGCCCACTTCATTGGCTCTGTCCAGACTTTCATTTGTCAAGAACCCCTTCCCTAAGAGCTTGTGATTTTTTTTACAGCCCGATTTTTCCTATAAAAACAAATCGACCTTTCTTTGTAAATCAGGTTTAAAACAGAAAGGTCCAGTTAGATGTACTGATATTCTCAATACTTAGAGTGCTTTTTTTTCAAACTAAAAGTAGTGTGCACCTCTCCAAACGAGCATGGTGAAGGAGTTATGCACTTAGTACTGATCTTCAGTCTATTATCAGTTTCCACCATGTTAAACTTTTCAGAGCTATTTACTTGTACTTCACTGATGTTCAGTTGCGTCAGAAGATTGTCTTTCCAGAACACTGGAATGGAGGTTGTCCCTTTGTCAGCTAAGATGTAGGGTTTCCAGGTTTCCATGACAACAGCCGCAAGAGGTTCTGTAGTGTAGCGGTTATCACGTCTGCTTTACACGCAGAAAGTCCTGGGTTCAACCCCCAGCAGAACCAAGCTTCAGGACTCCTTCACATGTAGCTGGAGTCTAAAAGCAGTGGCTTAATTCCTTTCTCTTATATAACTGAGGTTTACAGGTTACATAGAAATGGAGAGGGTACAGTGCCCTGGGGTGCTCCTCTGCTGCTGACCACTCTCTCAAACACACATCCCTTGAGTGTGACATACTCTGCTCTGTTTGTCAGGTACTCACTATCTAGGCCATTCTGGAGGTATCCACCATCATTTTAGAGAGCTTCTCACATATCGGTGTAACTTGAATTGTATCAAAAGCACTAGAGAAATCAAAGAAAAAGATCCTCACCGTGCTGCTTGTTTTTTGGAGATGGGAGTGGGCTCACTGAAGCAAGTAGAAGCACGCAGAAAGTCCTGGGTTCAACCCCCAGCGGAACCAAGCTTCAGGACTCCTTCACATGTAGCTGGAGTCTAAAAGCAGTGGCTTAATACCTTTCTCTTATATAACTGAGGTTTACAGGTTACATAGAAATGGAGAGGGTACATTGCCCTGGGGTGCTCCTCTGCTGCTGACCACTCTCTCAAACACACATCCTTTGAGTGTGACATACTCTGCTCTGTTTGTCAGGTAGTCACTATCTAGGCCATTCTGGAGGTATCCACCATCATCTTAGAGAGCTTCTCACATATCGGTGTAACTTGAATTGTATCAAAAGCACTAGAGAAATCAAAGAAAAAGATCCTCACCGTGTTGCTTGTTTTTTGGAGATGGGAGTGGGCTCACTGAAGCAAGTAGATGATGGCATCTTTTACACCAACAGCAAGAAAATAAGCAAACTCTAGCGAATCCTGAAAGATGTTAACTTGTAACCCTACAAGAGCTAATAACGCTCTCTCCTGGACTTTCATGATACGGGATGTTAGTGCAACTGATCTGTTATGTTGGGCATGGATGGATGGGATTTTCTTTAGCCCCGAGAAAAGGCAGGGTGTCTTCTGCAGCACCTGAAATTTCTCCTGATTGGGGCTAAGCTTGAACATAAGAAGTAGAGATCCACTTGGTTATTCCATACAGGCCATCGGAACCCTGGGGCTCATATCGTCTGAAATTGCAGCCTTGTTCCAGTTCAGTTACTCCAGCTTTCTCGTCACCTGACGACTGTAGACGGACAGGCTGGAGGTTGAGGCATGCCCACTTCATTGGCTCTGTCCAGACTTTCATTTGTCAAGAACCCCTTCCCTAAGAGCTTGTGATTTTTTTTACAGCCCGATTTTTCCTATAAAAACAAATCGACCTTTCTTTGTAAATCAGGTTTAAAACAGAAAGGTCCAGTTAGATGTACTGATATTCTCAATACTTAGAGTGCTTTTTTTTCAAACTAAAAGTAGTGTGCACCTCTCAAAACGAGCATGTTGAAGGAGTTATGCACTTAGTACTGATCTTCAGTCTATTATCAGTTTCCACCATGTTAAACTTTTCAGAGCTATTTACTTGTACTTCACTGATGTTCAGTTGCGTCAGAAGATTGTCTTTCCAGAACACTGGAATGGAGGTTGTCCCTTTGTCAGCTAAGATGTAGGGTTTCCAGGTTTCCATGACAACAGCCGCAAGAGGTTCTGTAGTGTAGCGGTTATCACGTCTGCTTTACACGCAGAAAGTCCTGGGTTCAACCCCCAGCAGAACCAAGCTTCAGGACTCCTTCACATGTAGCTGGAGTCTAAAAGCAGTGGCTTAATTCCTTTCTCTTATATAACTGAGGTTTACAGGTTACATAGAAATGGAGAGGGTACAGTGCCCTGGGGTCCTCCTCTGCTGCTGACCACTCTCTCAAACACACATCCCTTGAGTGTGACATACTCTGCTCTGTTTGTCAGGTAGTCACTATCTAGGCCATTCTGGAGGTATCCACCATCATTTTAGAGAGCTTCTCACATATCGGTGTAACTTGAATTGTATCAAAAGCACTAGAGAAATCAAAGAAAAAGATCCTCACCGTGTTGCTTGTTTTTTGGAGATGGGAGTGGGCTCACTGAAGCAAGTAGATGATGGCATCTTTTACACCAACAGCAAGAAAATAAGCAAACTCTAGCGAATCCTGAAAGATGTTAACTTGTAACCCTACAAGAGCTAATAACGCTCTCTCCTGGACTTTCATGATACGGGATGTTAGTGCAACTGATCTGTTATGTTGGGCATGGATGGATGGGATTTTCTTTAGCCCCGAGAAAAGGCAGAGTGTCTTCTGCAGCACCTGAAATTTCTACTGATTGGGGCTAAGCTTGAACATAAGAAGTAGAGATCCACTTGGTTATTCCATACAGGCCATCGGAACCCTGGGGCTCATATCGTCTGAAATTGCAGCCTTGTTCCAGTTCAGTTACTCCAGCTTTCTCGTCACCTGACGACTGTAGACAGACAGGCTGGAGGTTGAGGCATGCCCACTTCATTGGCTCTGTCCAGACTTTCATTTGTCAAGAACCCCTTCCCTAAGAGCTTGTGATTTTTTTTACAGCCCGATTTTTCCTATAAAAACAAATCGACCTTTCTTTGTAAATCAGGTTTAAAACAGAAAGGTCCAGTTGGATGTACTGATATTCTCAATACTTAGAGTGCTTTTTTTTCAAACTAAAAGTAGTGTGCACCTCTCCAAACGAGCATGGTGAAGGAGTTATGCACTTAGTACTGATCTTCAGTCTATTATCAGTTTCCACCATGTTAAACTTTTCAGAGCTATTTACTTGTACTTCACTGATGTTCAGTTGCGTCAGAAGATTGTCTTTCCAGAACACTGGAATGGAGGTTGTCCCTTTGTCAGCTAAGATGTAGGGTTTCCAGGTTTCCATGACAACAGCCGCATGAGGTTCTGTAGTGTAGCGGTTATCACGTGTGCTTTACACGCAGAAAGTCCTGGGTTCAACCCCCAGCAGAACCAAGCTTCAGGACTCCTTCACATGTAGCTGGAGTCTAAAAGCAGTGGCTTAATTCCATTCTCTTATATAACTGAGGTTTACAGGTTACATAGAAATGGAGAGGGTACAGTGCCCTGGGGTGCTCCTCTGCTGCTGACCACTCTCTCAAACACACATCCCTTGAGTGTGACATACTCTGCTCTGTTTGTCAGGTACTCACTATCTAGGCCGTTCTGGAGGTATCCACCATCATTTTAGAGAGCTTCTCACATATCGGTGTAACTTGAATTGTATCAAAAGCACTAGAGAAATCAAAGAAAAAGATCCTCACCGTGCTGCTTGTTTTTTGGAGATGGGAGTGGGCTCACTGAAGCAAGTAGAAGCACGCAGAAAGTCCTGGGTTCAACCCCCAGCGGAACCAAGCTTCAGGACTCCTTCACATGTAGCTGGAGTCTAAAAGCAGTGGCTTAATACCTTTCTCTTATATAACTGAGGTTTACAGGTTACATAGAAATGGAGAGGGTACATTGCCCTGGGGTGCTCCTCTGCTGCTGACCACTCTCTCAAACACACATCCCTTGAGTGTGACATACTCTGCTCTGTTTGTCAGGTAGTCACTATCTAGGCCATTCTGGAGGTATCCACCATCATCTTAGAGAGCTTCTCACATATCGGTGTAACTTGAATTGTATCAAAAGCACTAGAGAAATCAAAGAAAAAGATCCTCACGTGCTGCTTGTTTTTTAGAGTGGGCTCAATGAAGCAGGTGGATGATGGCATCTTTTACACCAACAGCAAGAAAATAAGCAAACTCTAGCGAATCCTGAAAGATGTTAACTTGTAACCCTACAAGAGCTAATAACGCTCTCTCCTGGACTTTCATGATACGGGATGTTAGTGCAACTGATCTGTTATGTTGGGCATGGATGGATGGGATTTTCTTTAGCCCCGAGAAAAGGCAGGGTGTCTTCTGCAGCACCTGAAATTTCTCCTGATTGGGGCTAAGCTTGAACATAAGAAGTAGAGATACAAGTGGTTATTCCATACAGGCCTTCGGAACCCTGGGGCTCATATCGTCTGAAATTGCAGCCTTGTTCCAGTTCAGTTACTCCAGCTTTCTCGTCACCTGACGACTGTAGACGGACAGGCTGGAGGTTGAGGCATGCCCACTTCATTGGCTCTGTCCAGACTTTCATTTGTCAAGAACCCCTTCCCTAAGAGCTTGTGATTTTTTTTACAGCCCGATTTTTCCTATAAAAACAAATCGACCTTTCTTTGTAAATCAGGTTTAAAACAGAAAGGTCCAGTTAGATGTACTGATATTCTCAATACTTAGAGTGCTTTTTTTTCAAACTAAAAGTAGTGTGCACCTCTCCAAACGAGCATGGTGAAGGAGTTATGCACTTAGTACTGATCTTCAGTCTATTATCAGTTTCCACCATGTTAAACTTTTCAGAGCTATTTACTTGTACTTCACTGATGTTCAGTTGCGTCAGAAAATTGTCTTTCCAGAACACTGGAATGGAGGTTGTCCCTTTGTCAGCTAAGATGTAGGGTTTCCAGGTTTCCATGACAACAGCCGCATGAGGTTCTGTAGTGTAGCGGTTATCACGTCTGCTTTACACGCAGAAAGTCCTGGGTTCAACCCCCAGCAGAACCAAGCTTCAGGACTCCTTCACATGTAGCTGGAGTCTAAAAACAGTGGCTTATTTCCTTTCTCTTATATAACTGATGTTTACAGGTTACATAGAAATGGAGAGGGTACAGTGCCCTGGGGTGCTCCTCTGCTGCTGACCACTCTCTCAAACACACATCCCTTGAGTGTGACATACTCTACTCTGTTTGTCAGGTAGTCACTATCTAGGCCATTCTGGAGGTATCCACCATCATTTTAGAGAGCTTCTCACATATCGGTGTAACTTGAATTGTATCAAAAGCACTAGAGAAATCAAAGAAAAAGATCCTCACCGTGCTGCTTGTTTTTTGGAGATGGGAGTGGGCTCACTGAAGCAAGTAGAAGCACGCAGAAAGTCCTGGGTTCAACCCCCAGCGGAACCAAGCTTCAGGACTCCTTCACATGTAGCTGGAGTCTAAAAGCAGTGGCTTAATACCTTTCTCTTATATAACTGAGGTTTACAGGTTACATAGAAATGGAGAGGGTACATTGCCCTGGGGTGCTCCTCTGCTGCTGACCACTCTCTCAAACACACATCCCTTGAGTGTGACATACTCTGCTCTGTTTGTCAGGTAGTCACTATCTAGGCCATTCTGGAGGTATCCACCATCATCTTAGAGAGCTTCTCACATATCGGTGTAACTTGAATTGTATCAAAAGCACTAGAGAAATCAAAGAAAAAGATCCTCACGTGCTGCTTGTTTTTTGGAGTGGGCTCAATGAAGCAGGTGGATGATGGCATCTTTTACACCAACAGCAAGAAAATAAGCAAACTCTAGCGAATCCTGAAAGATGTTAACTTGTAACCCTACAAGAGCTAATAACGCTCTCTCCTGGACTTTCATGATACGGGATGTTAGTGCAACTGATCTGTTATGTTGGGCATGGATGGATGGGATTTTCTTTAGCCCCGAGAAAAGGCAGGGTGTCTTCTGCAGCACCTGAAATTTCTCCTGATTGGGGCTAAGCTTGAACATAAGAAGTAGAGATCCACTTGGTTATTCCATACAGGCCATCGGAACCCTGGGGCTCATATCGTCTGAAATTGCAGCCTTGTTCCAGTTCAGTTACTCCAGCTTTCTCGTCACCTGACGACTGTAGACGGACAGGCTGGAGGTTGAGGCATGCCCACTTCATTGGCTCTGTCCAGACTTTCATTTGTCAAGAACCCCTTCCCTAAGAGCTTGTGATTTTTTTTACAGCCCGATTTTTCCTATAAAAACAAATCGACCTTTCTTTGTAAATCAGGTTTAAAACAGAAAGGTCCAGTTAGATGTACTGATATTCTCAATACTTAGAGTGCTTTTTTTTCAAACTAAAAGTAGTGTGCACCTCTCCAAACGAGCATGGTGAAGGAGTTATGCACTTAGTACTGATCTTCAGTCTATTATCAGTTTCCACCATGTTAAACTTTTCAGAGCTATTTACTTGTACTTCACTGATGTTCAGTTGCGTCAGAAGATTGTCTTTCCAGAACACTGGAATGGAGGTTGTCCCTTTGTCAGCTAAGATGTAGGGTTTCCAGGTTTCCATGACAACAGCCGCAAGAGGTTCTGTAGTGTAGCGGTTATCACGTCTGCTTTACACGCAGAAAGTCCTGGGTTCAACCCCCAGCAGAACCAAGCTTCAGGACTCCTTCACATGTAGCTGGAGTCTAAAAGCAGTGGCTTAATTCCTTTCTCTTATATAACTGAGGTTTACAGGTTACATAGAAATGGAGAGGGTACAGTGCCCTGGGGTGCTCCTCTGCTGCTGACCACTCTCTCAAACACACATCCCTTGAGTGTGACATACTCTGCTCTGTTTGTCAGGTAGTCACTATCTAGGCCATTCTGGAGGTATCCACCATCATTTTAGAGAGCTTCTCACATATCGGTGTAACTTGAATTGTATCAAAAGCACTAGAGAAATCAAAGAAAAAGATCCTCACCGTGCTGCTTGTTTTTTGGAGATGGGAGTGGGCTCACTGAAGCAAGTAGAAGCACGCAGAAAGTCCTGGGTTCAACCCCCAGCGGAACCAAGCTTCAGGACTCCTTCACATGTAGCTGGAGTCTAAAAGCAGTGGCTTAATACCTTTCTCTTATATAACTGAGGTTTACAGGTTACATAGAAATGGAGAGGGTACATTGCCCTGGGGTGCTCCTCTGCTGCTGACCACTCTCTCAAACACACATCCCTTGAGTGTGACATACTCTGCTCTGTTTGTCAGGTAGTCACTATCTAGGCCATTCTGGAGGTATCCACCATCATCTTAGAGAGCTTCTCACATATCGGTGTAACTTGAATTGTATCAAAAGCACTAGAGAAATCAAAGAAAAAGATCCTCACGTGCTGCTTGTTTTTTGGAGTGGGCTCAATGAAGCAGGTGGATGATGGCATCTTTTACACCAACAGCAAGAAAATAAGCAAACTCTAGCGAATCCTGAAAGATGTTAACTTGTAACCCTACAAGAGCTAATAACGCTCTCTCCTGGACTTTCATGATACGGGATGTTAGTGCAACTGATCTGTTATGTTGGGCATGGATGGATGGGATTTTCTTTAGCCCCGAGAAAAGGCAGGGTGTCTTCTGCAGCACCTGAAATTTCTCCTGATTGGGGCTAAGCTTGAACATAAGAAGTAGAGATCCACTTGGTTATTCCATACAGGCCATCGGAACCCTGGGGCTCATATCGTCTGAAATTGCAGCCTTGTTCCAGTTCAGTTACTCCAGCTTTCTCGTCACCTGACGACTGTAGACGGACAGGCTGGAGGTTGAGGCATGCCCACTTCATTGGCTCTGTCCAGACTTTCATTTGTCAAGAACCCCTTCCCTAAGAGCTTGTGATTTTTTTTACAGCCCGATTTTTCCTATAAAAACAAATCGACCTTTCTTTGTAAATCAGGTTTAAAACAGAAAGGTCCAGTTAGATGTACTGATATTCTCAATACTTAGAGTGCTTTTTTTTCAAACTAAAAGTAGTGTGCACCTCTCCAAACGAGCATGGTGAAGGAGTTATGCACTTAGTACTGATCTTCAGTCTATTATCAGTTTCCACCATGTTAAACTTTTCAGAGCTATTTACTTGTACTTCACTGATGTTCAGTTGCGTCAGAAGATTGTCTTTCCAGAACACTGGAATGGAGGTTGTCCCTTTGTCAGCTAAGATGTAGGGTTTCCAGGTTTCCATGACAACAGCCGCAAGAGGTTCTGTAGTGTAGCGGTTATCACGTCTGCTTTACACGCAGAAAGTCCTGGGTTCAACCCCCAGCAGAACCAAGCTTCAGGACTCCTTCACATGTAGCTTGAGTCTAAAAGCAGTGGCTTAATTCCTTTCTCTTATATAACTGAGGTTTACAGGTTACATAGAAATGGAGAGGGTACAGTGCCCTGGGGTGCTCCTCTGCTGCTGACCACTCTCTCAAACACACATCCCTTGAGTGTGACATACTCTGCTCTGTTTGTCAGGTAGTCACTATCTAGGCCATTCTGGAGGTATCCACCATCATTTTAGAGAGCTTCTCACATATCGGTGAAACTTGAATTGTATCAAAAGCACTAGAGAAATCAAAGAAAAAGATCCTCACCGTGCTGCTTGTTTTTTGGAGATGGGAGTGGGCTCACTGAAGCAAGTAGAAGCACGCAGAAAGTCCTGGGTTCAACCCCCAGCGGAACCAAGCTTCAGGACTCCTTCACATGTAGCTGGAGTCTAAAAGCAGTGGCTTAATACCTTTCTCTTATATAACTGAGGTTTACAGGTTACATAGAAATGGAGAGGGTACATTGCCCTGGGGTGCTCCTCTGCTGCTGACCACTCTCTCAAACACACATCCCTTGAGTGTGACATACTCTGCTCTGTTTGTCAGGTAGTCACTATCTAGGCCATTCTGGAGGTATCCACCATCATCTTAGAGAGCTTCTCACATATCGGTGTAACTTGAATTGTATCAAAAGCACTAGAGAAATCAAAGAAAAAGATCCTCACGTGCTGCTTGTTTTTTAGAGTGGGCTCAATGAAGCAGGTGGATGATGGCATCTTTTACACCAACAGCAAGAAAATAAGCAAACTCTAGCGAATCCTGAAAGATGTTAACTTGTAACCCTACAAGAGCTAATAACGCTCTCTCCTGGACTTTCATGATACGGGATGTTAGTGCAACTGATCTGTTATGTTGGGCATGGATGGATGGGATTTTCTTTAGCCCCGAGAAAAGGCAGGGTGTCTTCTGCAGCACCTGAAATTTCTCCTGATTGGGGCTAAGCTTGAACATAAGAAGTAGAGATACAAGTGGTTATTCCATACAGGCCTTCGGAACCCTGGGGCTCATATCGTCTGAAATTGCAGCCTTGTTCCAGTTCAGTTACTCCAGCTTTCTCGTCACCTGACGACTGTAGACGGACAGGCTGGAGGTTGAGGCATGCCCACTTCATTGGCTCTGTCCAGACTTTCATTTGTCAAGAACCCCTTCCCTAAGAGCTTGTGATTTTTTTTACAGCCCGATTTTTCCTATAAAAACAAATCGACCTTTCTTTGTAAATCAGGTTTAAAACAGAAAGGTCCAGTTAGATGTACTGATATTCTCAATACTTAGAGTGCTTTTTTTTCAAACTAAAAGTAGTGTGCACCTCTCCAAACGAGCATGGTGAAGGAGTTATGCACTTAGTACTGATCTTCAGTCTATTATCAGTTTCCACCATGTTAAACTTTTCAGAGCTATTTACTTGTACTTCACTGATGTTCAGTTGCGTCAGAAAATTGTCTTTCCAGAACACTGGAATGGAGGTTGTCCCTTTGTCAGCTAAGATGTAGGGTTTCCAGGTTTCCATGACAACAGCCGCATGAGGTTCTGTAGTGTAGCGGTTATCACGTCTGCTTTACACGCAGAAAGTCCTGGGTTCAACCCCCAGCAGAACCAAGCTTCAGGACTCCTTCACATGTAGCTGGAGTCTAAAAACAGTGGCTTATTTCCTTTCTCTTATATAACTGATGTTTACAGGTTACATAGAAATGGAGAGGGTACAGTGCCCTGGGGTGCTCCTCTGCTGCTGACCACTCTCTCAAACACACATCCCTTGAGTGTGACATACTCTACTCTGTTTGTCAGGTAGTCACTATCTAGGCCATTCTGGAGGTATCCACCATCATTTTAGAGAGCTTCTCACATATCGGTGTAACTTGAATTGTATCAAAAGCACTAGAGAAATCAAAGAAAAAGATCCTCACCGTGCTGCTTGTTTTTTGGAGATGGGAGTGGGCTCACTGAAGCAAGTAGAAGCACGCAGAAAGTCCTGGGTTCAACCCCCAGCGGAACCAAGCTTCAGGACTCCTTCACATGTAGCTGGAGTCTAAAAGCAGTGGCTTAATACCTTTCTCTTATATAACTGAGGTTTACAGGTTACATAGAAATGGAGAGGGTACATTGCCCTGGGGTGCTCCTCTGCTGCTGACCACTCTCTCAAACACACATCCCTTGAGTGTGACATACTCTGCTCTGTTTGTCAGGTAGTCACTATCTAGGCCATTCTGGAGGTATCCACCATCATCTTAGAGAGCTTCTCACATATCGGTGTAACTTGAATTGTATCAAAAGCACTAGAGAAATCAAAGAAAAAGATCCTCACGTGCTGCTTGTTTTTTGGAGTGGGCTCAATGAAGCAGGTGGATGATGGCATCTTTTACACCAACAGCAAGAAAATAAGCAAACTCTAGCGAATCCTGAAAGATGTTAACTTGTAACCCTACAAGAGCTAATAACGCTCTCTCCTGGACTTTCATGATACGGGATGTTAGTGCAACTGATCTGTTATGTTGGGCATGGATGGATGGGATTTTCTTTAGCCCCGAGAAAAGGCAGGGTGTCTTCTGCAGCACCTGAAATTTCTCCTGATTGGGGCTAAGCTTGAACATAAGAAGTAGAGATCCACTTGGTTATTCCATACAGGCCATCGGAACCCTGGGGCTCATATCGTCTGAAATTGCAGCCTTGTTCCAGTTCAGTTACTCCAGCTTTCTCGTCACCTGACGACTGTAGACGGACAGGCTGGAGGTTGAGGCATGCCCACTTCATTGGCTCTGTCCAGACTTTCATTTGTCAAGAACCCCTTCCCTAAGAGCTTGTGATTTTTTTTACAGCCCGATTTTTCCTATAAAAACAAATCGACCTTTCTTTGTAAATCAGGTTTAAAACAGAAAGGTCCAGTTAGATGTACTGATATTCTCAATACTTAGAGTGCTTTTTTTTCAAACTAAAAGTAGTGTGCACCTCTCCAAACGAGCATGGTGAAGGAGTTATGCACTTAGTACTGATCTTCAGTCTATTATCAGTTTCCACCATGTTAAACTTTTCAGAGCTATTTACTTGTACTTCACTGATGTTCAGTTGCGTCAGAAGATTGTCTTTCCAGAACACTGGAATGGAGGTTGTCCCTTTGTCAGCTAAGATGTAGGGTTTCCAGGTTTCCATGACAACAGCCGCAAGAGGTTCTGTAGTGTAGCGGTTATCACGTCTGCTTTACACGCAGAAAGTCCTGGGTTCAACCCCCAGCAGAACCAAGCTTCAGGACTCCTTCACATGTAGCTGGAGTCTAAAAGCAGTGGCTTAATTCCTTTCTCTTATATAACTGAGGTTTACAGGTTACATAGAAATGGAGAGGGTACAGTGCCCTGGGGTGCTCCTCTGCTGCTGACCACTCTCTCAAACACACATCCCTTGAGTGTGACATACTCTGCTCTGTTTGTCAGGTAGTCACTATCTAGGCCATTCTGGAGGTATCCACCATCATTTTAGAGAGCTTCTCACATATCGGTGTAACTTGAATTGTATCAAAAGCACTAGAGAAATCAAAGAAAAAGATCCTCACCGTGCTGCTTGTTTTTTGGAGATGGGAGTGGGCTCACTGAAGCAAGTAGAAGCACGCAGAAAGTCCTGGGTTCAACCCCCAGCGGAACCAAGCTTCAGGACTCCTTCACATGTAGCTGGAGTCTAAAAGCAGTGGCTTAATACCTTTCTCTTATATAACTGAGGTTTACAGGTTACATAGAAATGGAGAGGGTACATTGCCCTGGGGTGCTCCTCTGCTGCTGACCACTCTCTCAAACACACATCCCTTGAGTGTGACATACTCTGCTCTGTTTGTCAGGTAGTCACTATCTAGGCCATTCTGGAGGTATCCACCATCATCTTAGAGAGCTTCTCACATATCGGTGTAACTTGAATTGTATCAAAAGCACTAGAGAAATCAAAGAAAAAGATCCTCACGTGCTGCTTGTTTTTTAGAGTGGGCTCAATGAAGCAGGTGGATGATGGCATCTTTTACACCAACAGCAAGAAAATAAGCAAACTCTAGCGAATCCTGAAAGATGTTAACTTGTAACCCTACAAGAGCTAATAACGCTCTCTCCTGGACTTTCATGATACGGGATGTTAGTGCAACTGATCTGTTATGTTGGGCATGGATGGATGGGATTTTCTTTAGCCCCGAGAAAAGGCAGGGTGTCTTCTGCAGCACCTGAAATTTCTCCTGATTGGGGCTAAGCTTGAACATAAGAAGTAGAGATACAAGTGGTTATTCCATACAGGCCTTCGGAACCCTGGGGCTCATATCGTCTGAAATTGCAGCCTTGTTCCAGTTCAGTTACTCCAGCTTTCTCGTCACCTGACGACTGTAGACGGACAGGCTGGAGGTTGAGGCATGCCCACTTCATTGGCTCTGTCCAGACTTTCATTTGTCAAGAACCCCTTCCCTAAGAGCTTGTGATTTTTTTTACAGCCCGATTTTTCCTATAAAAACAAATCGACCTTTCTTTGTAAATCAGGTTTAAAACAGAAAGGTCCAGTTAGATGTACTGATATTCTCAATACTTAGAGTGCTTTTTTTTCAAACTAAAAGTAGTGTGCACCTCTCCAAACGAGCATGGTGAAGGAGTTATGCACTTAGTACTGATCTTCAGTCTATTATCAGTTTCCACCATGTTAAACTTTTCAGAGCTATTTACTTGTACTTCACTGATGTTCAGTTGCGTCAGAAAATTGTCTTTCCAGAACACTGGAATGGAGGTTGTCCCTTTGTCAGCTAAGATGTAGGGTTTCCAGGTTTCCATGACAACAGCCGCATGAGGTTCTGTAGTGTAGCGGTTATCACGTCTGCTTTACACGCAGAAAGTCCTGGGTTCAACCCCCAGCAGAACCAAGCTTCAGGACTCCTTCACATGTAGCTGGAGTCTAAAAACAGTGGCTTATTTCCTTTCTCTTATATAACTGATGTTTACAGGTTACATAGAAATGGAGAGGGTACAGTGCCCTGGGGTGCTCCTCTGCTGCTGACCACTCTCTCAAACACACATCCCTTGAGTGTGACATACTCTACTCTGTTTGTCAGGTAGTCACTATCTAGGCCATTCTGGAGGTATCCACCATCATTTTAGAGAGCTTCTCACATATCGGTGTAACTTGAATTGTATCAAAAGCACTAGAGAAATCAAAGAAAAAGATCCTCACCGTGCTGCTTGTTTTTTGGAGATGGGAGTGGGCTCACTGAAGCAAGTAGAAGCACGCAGAAAGTCCTGGGTTCAACCCCCAGCGGAACCAAGCTTCAGGACTCCTTCACATGTAGCTGGAGTCTAAAAGCAGTGGCTTAATACCTTTCTCTTATATAACTGAGGTTTACAGGTTACATAGAAATGGAGAGGGTACATTGCCCTGGGGTGCTCCTCTGCTGCTGACCACTCTCTCAAACACACATCCCTTGAGTGTGACATACTCTGCTCTGTTTGTCAGGTAGTCACTATCTAGGCCATTCTGGAGGTATCCACCATCATCTTAGAGAGCTTCTCACATATCGGTGTAACTTGAATTGTATCAAAAGCACTAGAGAAATCAAAGAAAAAGATCCTCACGTGCTGCTTGTTTTTTGGAGTGGGCTCAATGAAGCAGGTGGATGATGGCATCTTTTACACCAACAGCAAGAAAATAAGCAAACTCTAGCGAATCCTGAAAGATGTTAACTTGTAACCCTACAAGAGCTAATAACGCTCTCTCCTGGACTTTCATGATACGGGATGTTAGTGCAACTGATCTGTTATGTTGGGCATGGATGGATGGGATTTTCTTTAGCCCCGAGAAAAGGCAGGGTGTCTTCTGCAGCACCTGAAATTTCTCCTGATTGGGGCTAAGCTTGAACATAAGAAGTAGAGATCCACTTGGTTATTCCATACAGGCCATCGGAACCCTGGGGCTCATATCGTCTGAAATTGCAGCCTTGTTCCAGTTCAGTTACTCCAGCTTTCTCGTCACCTGACGACTGTAGACGGACAGGCTGGAGGTTGAGGCATGCCCACTTCATTGGCTCTGTCCAGACTTTCATTTGTCAAGAACCCCTTCCCTAAGAGCTTGTGATTTTTTTTACAGCCCGATTTTTCCTATAAAAACAAATCGATCTTTCTTTGTAAATCAGGTTTAAAACAGAAAGGTCCAGTTAGATGTACTGATATTCTCAATACTTAGAGTGCTTTTTTTTCAAACTAAAAGTAGTGTGCACCTCTCCAAACGAGCATGTTGAAGGAGTTATGCACTTAGTACTGATCTTCAGTCTATTATCAGTTTCCACCATGTTAAACTTTTCAGAGCTATTTACTTGTACTTCACTGATGTTCAGTTGCGTCAGAAGATTGTCTTTCCAGAACACTGGAATGGAGGTTGTCCCTTTGTCAGCTAAGATGTAGGGTTTCCAGGTTTCCATGACAACAGCCGCATGAGGTTCTGTAGTGTAGCGGTTATCACGTCTGCTTTACACGCAGAAAGTCCTGGGTTCAACCCCCAGCAGAACCAAGCTTCAGGACTCCTTCACATGTAGCTGGAGTCTAAAAGCAGTGGCTTAATTCCTTTCTCTTATATAACTGAGGTTTACAGGTTACATAGAAATGGAGAGGGTACAGTGCCCTGGGGTCCTCCTCTGCTGCTGACCACTCTCTCAAACACACATCCCTTGAGTGTGACATACTCTGCTCTGTTTGTCAGGTAGTCACTATCTAGGCCATTCTGGAGGTATCCACCATCATTTTAGAGAGCTTCTCACATATCGGTGTAACTTGAATTGTATCAAAAGCACTAGAGAAATCAAAGAAAAAGATCCTCACGTGCTGCTTGTTTTTTGGAGTGGGCTCAATGAAGCAGGTGGATGATGGCATCTTTTACACCAACAGCAAGAAAATAAGCAAACTCTAGCGAATCCTGAAAGATGTTAACTTGTAACCCTACAAGAGCTAATAACGCTCTCTCCTGGACTTTCATGATACGGGATGTTAGTGCAACTGATCTGTTATGTTGGGCATGGATGGATGGGATTTTCTTTAGCCCCGAGAAAAGGCAGGGTGTCTTCTGCAGCACCTGAAATTTCTCCTGATTGGGGCTAAGCTTGAACATAAGAAGTAGAGATCCACTTGGTTATTCCATACAGGCCATCGGAACCCTGGGGCTCATATCGTCTGAAATTGCAGCCTTGTTCCAGTTCAGTTACTCCAGCTTTCTCGTCACCTGACGACTGTAGACGGACAGGCTGGAGGTTGAGGCATGCCCACTTCATTGGTTCTGTCCAGACTTTCATTTGTCAAGAACCCCTTCCCTAAGAGCTTGTGATTTTTTTTACAGCCCGATTTTTCCTATAAAAACAAATCGATCATTCTTTGTAAATCAGGTTTAAAACAGAAAGGTCCAGTTAGATGTACTGATATTCTTAATACTTAGAGTGCTTTTTTTCAAACTAAAAGTAGTGTGCACCTCTCCAAACGAGCATGGTGAAGGAGTTATGCACTTAGTACTGATCTTCAGTCTATTATCAGTTTCCACCATGTTAAACTTTTCAGAGCTATTTACTTGTACTTCACTGATGTTCAGTTGCGTCAGAAGATTGTCTTTCCAGAACACTGGAATGGAGGTTGTCCCTTTGTCAGCTAAGATGTAGGGTTTCCAGGTTTCCATGACAACAGCCGCAAGAGGTTCTGTAGTGTAGCGGTTATCACGTCTGCTTTACACGCAGAAAGTCCTGGGTTCAACCCCCAGCAGAACCAAGCTTCAGGACTCCTTCACATGTAGCTGGAGTCTAAAAGCAGTGGCTTAATTCCTTTCTCTTATATAACTGAGGTTTACAGGTTACATAGAAATGGAGAGGGTACAGTGCCCTGGGGTGCTCCTCTGCTGCTGACCACTCTCTCAAACACACATCCCTTGAGTGTGACATACTCTGCTCTGTTTGTCAGGTAGTCACTATCTAGGCCATTCTGGAGGTATCCACCATCATTTTAGAGAGCTTCTCACATATCGGTGTAACTTGAATTGTATCAAAAGCACTAGAGAAATCAAAGAAAAAGATCCTCACGTGCTGCTTGTTTTTTGGAGATGGGAGTGGGCTCACTGAAGCAAGTAGAAGCACGCAGAAAGTCCTGGGTTCAACCCCCAGCGGAACCAAGCTTCAGGACTCCTTCACATGTAGCTGGAGTCTAAAAGCAGTGGCTTAATACCTTTCTCTTATATAACTGAGGTTTACAGGTTACATAGAAATGGAGAGGGTACATTGCCCTGGGGTGCTCCTCTGCTGCTGACCACTCTCTCAAACACACATCCCTTGAGTGTGACATACTCTGCTCTGTTTGTCAGGTAGTCACTATCTAGGCCATTCTGGAGGTATCCACCATCATCTTAGAGAGCTTCTCACATATCGGTGTAACTTGAATTGTATCAAAAGCACTAGAGAAATCAAAGAAAAAGATCCTCACGTGCTGCTTGTTTTTTAGAGTGGGCTCAATGAAGCAGGTGGATGATGGCATCTTTTACACCAACAGCAAGAAAATAAGCAAACTCTAGCGAATCCTGAAAGATGTTAACTTGTAACCCTACAAGAGCTAATAACGCTCTCTCCTGGACTTTCATGATACGGGATGTTAGTGCAACTGATCTGTTATGTTGGGCATGGATGGATGGGATTTTCTTTAGCCCCGAGAAAAGGCAGGGTGTCTTCTGCAGCACCTGAAATTTCTCCTGATTGGGGCTAAGCTTGAACATAAGAAGTAGAGATACAAGTGGTTATTCCATACAGGCCTTCGGAACCCTGGGGCTCATATCGTCTGAAATTGCAGCCTTGTTCCAGTTCAGTTACTCCAGCTTTCTCGTCACCTGACGACTGTAGACGGACAGGCTGGAGGTTGAGGCATGCCCACTTCATTGGCTCTGTCCAGACTTTCATTTGTCAAGAACCCCTTCCCTAAGAGCTTGTGATTTTTTTTACAGCCCGATTTTTCCTATAAAAACAAATCGACCTTTCTTTGTAAATCAGGTTTAAAACAGAAAGGTCCAGTTAGATGTACTGATATTCTCAATACTTAGAGTGCTTTTTTTTCAAACTAAAAGTAGTGTGCACCTCTCCAAACGAGCATGGTGAAGGAGTTATGCACTTAGTACTGATCTTCAGTCTATTATCAGTTTCCACCATGTTAAACTTTTCAGAGCTATTTACTTGTACTTCACTGATGTTCAGTTGCGTCAGAAAATTGTCTTTCCAGAACACTGGAATGGAGGTTGTCCCTTTGTCAGCTAAGATGTAGGGTTTCCAGGTTTCCATGACAACAGCCGCATGAGGTTCTGTAGTGTAGCGGTTATCACGTCTGCTTTACACGCAGAAAGTCCTGGGTTCAACCCCCAGCAGAACCAAGCTTCAGGACTCCTTCACATGTAGCTGGAGTCTAAAAACAGTGGCTTATTTCCTTTCTCTTATATAACTGATGTTTACAGGTTACATAGAAATGGAGAGGGTACAGTGCCCTGGGGTGCTCCTCTGCTGCTGACCACTCTCTCAAACACACATCCCTTGAGTGTGACATACTCTACTCTGTTTGTCAGGTAGTCACTATCTAGGCCATTCTGGAGGTATCCACCATCATTTTAGAGAGCTTCTCACATATCGGTGTAACTTGAATTGTATCAAAAGCACTAGAGAAATCAAAGAAAAAGATCCTCACCGTGCTGCTTGTTTTTTGGAGATGGGAGTGGGCTCACTGAAGCAAGTAGAAGCACGCAGAAAGTCCTGGGTTCAACCCCCAGCGGAACCAAGCTTCAGGACTCCTTCACATGTAGCTGGAGTCTAAAAGCAGTGGCTTAATACCTTTCTCTTATATAACTGAGGTTTACAGGTTACATAGAAATGGAGAGGGTACATTGCCCTGGGGTGCTCCTCTGCTGCTGACCACTCTCTCAAACACACATCCCTTGAGTGTGACATACTCTGCTCTGTTTGTCAGGTAGTCACTATCTAGGCCATTCTGGAGGTATCCACCATCATCTTAGAGAGCTTCTCACATATCGGTGTAACTTGAATTGTATCAAAAGCACTAGAGAAATCAAAGAAAAAGATCCTCACGTGCTGCTTGTTTTTTGGAGTGGGCTCAATGAAGCAGGTGGATGATGGCATCTTTTACACCAACAGCAAGAAAATAAGCAAACTCTAGCGAATCCTGAAAGATGTTAACTTGTAACCCTACAAGAGCTAATAACGCTCTCTCCTGGACTTTCATGATACGGGATGTTAGTGCAACTGATCTGTTATGTTGGGCATGGATGGATGGGATTTTCTTTAGCCCCGAGAAAAGGCAGGGTGTCTTCTGCAGCACCTGAAATTTCTCCTGATTGGGGCTAAGCTTGAACATAAGAAGTAGAGATCCACTTGGTTATTCCATACAGGCCATCGGAACCCTGGGGCTCATATCGTCTGAAATTGCAGCCTTGTTCCAGTTCAGTTACTCCAGCTTTCTCGTCACCTGACGACTGTAGACGGACAGGCTGGAGGTTGAGGCATGCCCACTTCATTGGCTCTGTCCAGACTTTCATTTGTCAAGAACCCCTTCCCTAAGAGCTTGTGATTTTTTTTACAGCCCGATTTTTCCTATAAAAACAAATCGACCTTTCTTTGTAAATCAGGTTTAAAACAGAAAGGTCCAGTTAGATGTACTGATATTCTCAATACTTAGAGTGCTTTTTTTTCAAACTAAAAGTAGTGTGCACCTCTCCAAACGAGCATGGTGAAGGAGTTATGCACTTAGTACTGATCTTCAGTCTATTATCAGTTTCCACCATGTTAAACTTTTCAGAGCTATTTACTTGTACTTCACTGATGTTCAGTTGCGTCAGAAGATTGTCTTTCCAGAACACTGGAATGGAGGTTGTCCCTTTGTCAGCTAAGATGTAGGGTTTCCAGGTTTCCATGACAACAGCCGCAAGAGGTTCTGTAGTGTAGCGGTTATCACGTCTGCTTTACACGCAGAAAGTCCTGGGTTCAACCCCCAGCAGAACCAAGCTTCAGGACTCCTTCACATGTAGCTGGAGTCTAAAAGCAGTGGCTTAATTCCTTTCTCTTATATAACTGAGGTTTACAGGTTACATAGAAATGGAGAGGGTACAGTGCCCTGGGGTGCTCCTCTGCTGCTGACCACTCTCTCAAACACACATCCCTTGAGTGTGACATACTCTGCTCTGTTTGTCAGGTAGTCACTATCTAGGCCATTCTGGAGGTATCCACCATCATTTTAGAGAGCTTCTCACATATCGGTGTAACTTGAATTGTATCAAAAGCACTAGAGAAATCAAAGAAAAAGATCCTCACCGTGCTGCTTGTTTTTTGGAGATGGGAGTGGGCTCACTGAAGCAAGTAGAAGCACGCAGAAAGTCCTGGGTTCAACCCCCAGCGGAACCAAGCTTCAGGACTCCTTCACATGTAGCTGGAGTCTAAAAGCAGTGGCTTAATACCTTTCTCTTATATAACTGAGGTTTACAGGTTACATAGAAATGGAGAGGGTACATTGCCCTGGGGTGCTCCTCTGCTGCTGACCACTCTCTCAAACACACATCCCTTGAGTGTGACATACTCTGCTCTGTTTGTCAGGTAGTCACTATCTAGGCCATTCTGGAGGTATCCACCATCATCTTAGAGAGCTTCTCACATATCGGTGTAACTTGAATTGTATCAAAAGCACTAGAGAAATCAAAGAAAAAGATCCTCACGTGCTGCTTGTTTTTTAGAGTGGGCTCAATGAAGCAGGTGGATGATGGCATCTTTTACACCAACAGCAAGAAAATAAGCAAACTCTAGCGAATCCTGAAAGATGTTAACTTGTAACCCTACAAGAGCTAATAACGCTCTCTCCTGGACTTTCATGATACGGGATGTTAGTGCAACTGATCTGTTATGTTGGGCATGGATGGATGGGATTTTCTTTAGCCCCGAGAAAAGGCAGGGTGTCTTCTGCAGCACCTGAAATTTCTCCTGATTGGGGCTAAGCTTGAACATAAGAAGTAGAGATACAAGTGGTTATTCCATACAGGCCTTCGGAACCCTGGGGCTCATATCGTCTGAAATTGCAGCCTTGTTCCAGTTCAGTTACTCCAGCTTTCTCGTCACCTGACGACTGTAGACGGACAGGCTGGAGGTTGAGGCATGCCCACTTCATTGGCTCTGTCCAGACTTTCATTTGTCAAGAACCCCTTCCCTAAGAGCTTGTGATTTTTTTTACAGCCCGATTTTTCCTATAAAAACAAATCGACCTTTCTTTGTAAATCAGGTTTAAAACAGAAAGGTCCAGTTAGATGTACTGATATTCTCAATACTTAGAGTGCTTTTTTTTCAAACTAAAAGTAGTGTGCACCTCTCCAAACGAGCATGGTGAAGGAGTTATGCACTTAGTACTGATCTTCAGTCTATTATCAGTTTCCACCATGTTAAACTTTTCAGAGCTATTTACTTGTACTTCACTGATGTTCAGTTGCGTCAGAAAATTGTCTTTCCAGAACACTGGAATGGAGGTTGTCCCTTTGTCAGCTAAGATGTAGGGTTTCCAGGTTTCCATGACAACAGCCGCATGAGGTTCTGTAGTGTAGCGGTTATCACGTCTGCTTTACACGCAGAAAGTCCTGGGTTCAACCCCCAGCAGAACCAAGCTTCAGGACTCCTTCACATGTAGCTGGAGTCTAAAAACAGTGGCTTATTTCCTTTCTCTTATATAACTGATGTTTACAGGTTACATAGAAATGGAGAGGGTACAGTGCCCTGGGGTGCTCCTCTGCTGCTGACCACTCTCTCAAACACACATCCCTTGAGTGTGACATACTCTACTCTGTTTGTCAGGTAGTCACTATCTAGGCCATTCTGGAGGTATCCACCATCATTTTAGAGAGCTTCTCACATATCGGTGTAACTTGAATTGTATCAAAAGCACTAGAGAAATCAAAGAAAAAGATCCTCACCGTGCTGCTTGTTTTTTGGAGATGGGAGTGGGCTCACTGAAGCAAGTAGAAGCACGCAGAAAGTCCTGGGTTCAACCCCCAGCGGAACCAAGCTTCAGGACTCCTTCACATGTAGCTGGAGTCTAAAAGCAGTGGCTTAATACCTTTCTCTTATATAACTGAGGTTTACAGGTTACATAGAAATGGAGAGGGTACATTGCCCTGGGGTGCTCCTCTGCTGCTGACCACTCTCTCAAACACACATCCCTTGAGTGTGACATACTCTGCTCTGTTTGTCAGGTAGTCACTATCTAGGCCATTCTGGAGGTATCCACCATCATCTTAGAGAGCTTCTCACATATCGGTGTAACTTGAATTGTATCAAAAGCACTAGAGAAATCAAAGAAAAAGATCCTCACGTGCTGCTTGTTTTTTGGAGTGGGCTCAATGAAGCAGGTGGATGATGGCATCTTTTACACCAACAGCAAGAAAATAAGCAAACTCTAGCGAATCCTGAAAGATGTTAACTTGTAACCCTACAAGAGCTAATAACGCTCTCTCCTGGACTTTCATGATACGGGATGTTAGTGCAACTGATCTGTTATGTTGGGCATGGATGGATGGGATTTTCTTTAGCCCCGAGAAAAGGCAGGGTGTCTTCTGCAGCACCTGAAATTTCTCCTGATTGGGGCTAAGCTTGAACATAAGAAGTAGAGATCCACTTGGTTATTCCATACAGGCCATCGGAACCCTGGGGCTCATATCGTCTGAAATTGCAGCCTTGTTCCAGTTCAGTTACTCCAGCTTTCTCGTCACCTGACGACTGTAGACGGACAGGCTGGAGGTTGAGGCATGCCCACTTCATTGGCTCTGTCCAGACTTTCATTTGTCAAGAACCCCTTCCCTAAGAGCTTGTGATTTTTTTTACAGCCCGATTTTTCCTATAAAAACAAATCGACCTTTCTTTGTAAATCAGGTTTAAAACAGAAAGGTCCAGTTAGATGTACTGATATTCTCAATACTTAGAGTGCTTTTTTTTCAAACTAAAAGTAGTGTGCACCTCTCCAAACGAGCATGGTGAAGGAGTTATGCACTTAGTACTGATCTTCAGTCTATTATCAGTTTCCACCATGTTAAACTTTTCAGAGCTATTTACTTGTACTTCACTGATGTTCAGTTGCGTCAGAAGATTGTCTTTCCAGAACACTGGAATGGAGGTTGTCCCTTTGTCAGCTAAGATGTAGAGTTTCCAGGTTTCCATGACAACAGCCGCAAGAGGTTCTGTAGTGTAGCGGTTATCACGTCTGCTTTACACGCAGAAAGTCCTGGGTTCAACCCCCAGCAGAACCAAGCTTCAGGACTCCTTCACATGTAGCTGGAGTCTAAAAGCAGTGGCTTAATTCCTTTCTCTTATATAACTGAGGTTTACAGGTTACATAGAAATGGAGAGGGTACAGTGCCCTGGGGTGCTCCTCTGCTGCTGACCACTCTCTCAAACACACATCCCTTGAGTGTGACATACTCTGCTCTGTTTGTCAGGTAGTCACTATCTAGGCCATTCTGGAGGTATCCACCATCATCTTAGAGAGCTTCTCACATATCGGTGTAACTTGAATTGTATCAAAAGCACTAGAGAAATCAAAGAAAAAGATCCTCACGTGCTGCTTGTTTTTTGGAGTGGGCTCAATGAAGCAGGTGGATGATGGCATCTTTTACACCAACAGCAAGAAAATAAGCAAACTCTAGCGAATCCTGAAAGATGTTAACTTGTAACCCTACAAGAGCTAATAACGCTCTCTCCTGGACTTTCATGATACGGGATGTTAGTGCAACTGATCTGTTATGTTGGGCATGGATGGATGGGATTTTCTTTAGCCCCGAGAAAAGGCAGGGTGTCTTCTGCAGCACCTGAAATTTCTCCTGATTGGGGCTAAGCTTGAACATAAGAAGTAGAGATCCACTTGGTTATTCCATACAGGCCATCGGAACCCTGGGGCTCATATCGTCTGAAATTGCAGCCTTGTTCCAGTTCAGTTACTCCAGCTTTCTCGTCACCTGACGACTGTAGACGGACAGGCTGGAGGTTGAGGCATGCCCACTTCATTGGCTCTGTCCAGACTTTCATTTGTCAAGAACCCCTTCCCTAAGAGCTTGTGATTTTTTTTACAGCCCGATTTTTCCTATAAAAACAAATCGACCTTTCTTTGTAAATCAGGTTTAAAACAGAAAGGTCCAGTTAGATGTACTGATATTCTCAATACTTAGAGTGCTTTTTTTTCAAACTAAAAGTAGTGTGCACCTCTCCAAACGAGCATGGTGAAGGAGTTATGCACTTAGTACTGATCTTCAGTCTATTATCAGTTTCCACCATGTTAAACTTTTCAGAGCTATTTACTTGTACTTCACTGATGTTCAGTTGCGTCAGAAGATTGTCTTTCCAGAACACTGGAATGGAGGTTGTCCCTTTGTCAGCTAAGATGTAGGGTTTCCAGGTTTCCATGACAACAGCCGCAAGAGGTTCTGTAGTGTAGCGGTTATCACGTCTGCTTTACACGCAGAAAGTCCTGGGTTCAACCCCCAGCAGAACCAAGCTTCAGGACTCCTTCACATGTAGCTGGAGTCTAAAAGCAGTGGCTTAATTCCTTTCTCTTATATAACTGAGGTTTACAGGTTACATAGAAATGGAGAGGGTACAGTGCCCTGGGGTGCTCCTCTGCTGCTGACCACTCTCTCAAACACACATCCCTTGAGTGTGACATACTCTGCTCTGTTTGTCAGGTAGTCACTATCTAGGCCATTCTGGAGGTATCCACCATCATTTTAGAGAGCTTCTCACATATCGGTGTAACTTGAATTGTATCAAAAGCACTAGAGAAATCAAAGAAAAAGATCCTCACCGTGCTGCTTGTTTTTTGGAGATGGGAGTGGGCTCACTGAAGCAAGTAGAAGCACGCAGAAAGTCCTGGGTTCAACCCCCAGCGGAACCAAGCTTCAGGACTCCTTCACATGTAGCTGGAGTCTAAAAGCAGTGGCTTAATACCTTTCTCTTATATAACTGAGGTTTACAGGTTACATAGAAATGGAGAGGGTACATTGCCCTGGGGTGCTCCTCTGCTGCTGACCACTCTCTCAAACACACATCCCTTGAGTGTGACATACTCTGCTCTGTTTGTCAGGTAGTCACTATCTAGGCCATTCTGGAGGTATCCACCATCATCTTAGAGAGCTTCTCACATATCGGTGTAACTTGAATTGTATCAAAAGCACTAGAGAAATCAAAGAAAAAGATCCTCACGTGCTGCTTGTTTTTTGGAGTGGGCTCAATGAAGCAGGTGGATGATGGCATCTTTTACACCAACAGCAAGAAAATAAGCAAACTCTAGCGAATCCTGAAAGATGTTAACTTGTAACCCTACAAGAGCTAATAACGCTCTCTCCTGGACTTTCATGATACGGGATGTTAGTGCAACTGATCTGTTATGTTGGGCATGGATGGATGGGATTTTCTTTAGCCCCGAGAAAAGGCAGGGTGTCTTCTGCAGCACCTGAAATTTCTCCTGATTGGGGCTAAGCTTGAACATAAGAAGTAGAGATCCACTTGGTTATTCCATACAGGCCATCGGAACCCTGGGGCTCATATCGTCTGAAATTGCAGCCTTGTTCCAGTTCAGTTACTCCAGCTTTCTCGTCACCTGACGACTGTAGACGGACAGGCTGGAGGTTGAGGCATGCCCACTTCATTGGCTCTGTCCAGACTTTCATTTGTCAAGAACCCCTTCCCTAAGAGCTTGTGATTTTTTTTACAGCCCGATTTTTCCTATAAAAACAAATCGACCTTTCTTTGTAAATCAGGTTTAAAACAGAAAGGTCCAGTTAGATGTACTGATATTCTCAATACTTAGAGTGCTTTTTTTTCAAACTAAAAGTAGTGTGCACCTCTCCAAACGAGCATGGTGAAGGAGTTATGCACTTAGTACTGATCTTCAGTCTATTATCAGTTTCCACCATGTTAAACTTTTCAGAGCTATTTACTTGTACTTCACTGATGTTCAGTTGCGTCAGAAGATTGTCTTTCCAGAACACTGGAATGGAGGTTGTCCCTTTGTCAGCTAAGATGTAGGGTTTCCAGGTTTCCATGACAACAGCCGCAAGAGGTTCTGTAGTGTAGCGGTTATCACGTGTGCTTTACACGCAGAAAGTCCTGGGTTCAACCCCCAGCAGAACCAAGCTTCAGGACACCTTCACATGTAGCTGGAGTCTAAAAGCAGTGGCTTAATTCCTTTCTCTTATATAACTGAGGTTTACAGGTTACATAGAAATGGAGAGGGTACAGTGCCCTGGGGTGCTCCTCTGCTGCTGACCACTCTCTCAAACACACATCCCTTGAGTGTGACATACTCTGCTCTGTTTGTCAGGTAGTCACTATCTAGGCCATTCTGGAGGTATCCACCATCATCTTAGAGAGCTTCTCACATATCGGTGTAACTTGAATTGTATCAAAAGCACTAGAGAAATCAAAGAAAAAGATCCTCACGTGCTGCTTGTTTTTTGGAGTGGGCTCAATGAAGCAGGTGGATGATGGCATCTTTTACACCAACAGCAAGAAAATAAGCAAACTCTAGCGAATCCTGAAAGATGTTAACTTGTAACCCTACAAGAGCTAATAACGCTCTCTCCTGGACTTTCATGATACGGGATGTTAGTGCAACTGATCTGTTATGTTGGGCATGGATGGATGGGATTTTCTTTAGCCCCGAGAAAAGGCAGGGTGTCTTCTGCAGCACCTGAAATTTCTCCTGATTGGGGCTAAGCTTGAACATAAGAAGTAGAGATCCACTTGGTTATTCCATACAGGCCATCGGAACCCTGGGGCTCATATCGTCTGAAATTGCAGCCTTGTTCCAGTTCAGTTACTCCAGCTTTCTCGTCACCTGACGACTGTAGACGGACAGGCTGGAGGTTGAGGCATGCCCACTTCATTGGCTCTGTCCAGACTTTCATTTGTCAAGAACCCCTTCCCTAAGAGCTTGTGATTTTTTTTACAGCCCGATTTTTCCTATAAAAACAAATCGACCTTTCTTTGTAAATCAGGTTTAAAACAGAAAGGTCCAGTTAGATGTACTGATATTCTCAATACTTAGAGTGCTTTTTTTTCAAACTAAAAGTAGTGTGCACCTCTCCAAACGAGCATGGTGAAGGAGTTATGCACTTAGTACTGATCTTCAGTCTATTATCAGTTTCCACCATGTTAAACTTTTCAGAGCTATTTACTTGTACTTCACTGATGTTCAGTTGCGTCAGAAGATTGTCTTTCCAGAACACTGGAATGGAGGTTGTCCCTTTGTCAGCTAAGATGTAGGGTTTCCAGGTTTCCATGACAACAGCCGCAAGAGGTTCTGTAGTGTAGCGGTTATCACGTCTGCTTTACACGCAGAAAGTCCTGGGTTCAACCCCCAGCAGAACCAAGCTTCAGGACTCCTTCACATGTAGCTGGAGTCTAAAAGCAGTGGCTTAATTCCTTTCTCTTATATAACTGAGGTTTACAGGTTACATAGAAATGGAGAGGGTACAGTGCCCTGGGGTGCTCCTCTGCTGCTGACCACTCTCTCAAACACACATCCCTTGAGTGTGACATACTCTGCTCTGTTTGTCAGGTAGTCACTATCTAGGCCATTCTGGAGGTATCCACCATCATTTTAGAGAGCTTCTCACATATCGGTGTAACTTGAATTGTATCAAAAGCACTAGAGAAATCAAAGAAAAAGATCCTCACCGTGCTGCTTGTTTTTTGGAGATGGGAGTGGGCTCACTGAAGCAAGTAGAAGCACGCAGAAAGTCCTGGGTTCAACCCCCAGCGGAACCAAGCTTCAGGACTCCTTCACATGTAGCTGGAGTCTAAAAGCAGTGGCTTAATACCTTTCTCTTATATAACTGAGGTTTACAGGTTACATAGAAATGGAGAGGGTACATTGCCCTGGGGTGCTCCTCTGCTGCTGACCACTCTCTCAAACACACATCCCTTGAGTGTGACATACTCTGCTCTGTTTGTCAGGTAGTCACTATCTAGGCCATTCTGGAGGTATCCACCATCATCTTAGAGAGCTTCTCACATATCGGTGTAACTTGAATTGTATCAAAAGCACTAGAGAAATCAAAGAAAAAGATCCTCACGTGCTGCTTGTTTTTTGGAGTGGGCTCAATGAAGCAGGTGGATGATGGCATCTTTTACACCAACAGCAAGAAAATAAGCAAACTCTAGCGAATCCTGAAAGATGTTAACTTGTAACCCTACAAGAGCTAATAACGCTCTCTCCTGGACTTTCATGATACGGGATGTTAGTGCAACTGATCTGTTATGTTGGGCATGGATGGATGGGATTTTCTTTAGCCCCGAGAAAAGGCAGGGTGTCTTCTGCAGCACCTGAAATTTCTCCTGATTGGGGCTAAGCTTGAACATAAGAAGTAGAGATCCACTTGGTTATTCCATACAGGCCATCGGAACCCTGGGGCTCATATCGTCTGAAATTGCAGCCTTGTTCCAGTTCAGTTACTCCAGCTTTCTCGTCACCTGACGACTGTAGACGGACAGGCTGGAGGTTGAGGCATGCCCACTTCATTGGCTCTGTCCAGACTTTCATTTGTCAAGAACCCCTTCCCTAAGAGCTTGTGATTTTTTTTACAGCCCGATTTTTCCTATAAAAACAAATCGACCTTTCTTTGTAAATCAGGTTTAAAACAGAAAGGTCCAGTTAGATGTACTGATATTCTCAATACTTAGAGTGCTTTTTTTTCAAACTAAAAGTAGTGTGCACCTCTCCAAACGAGCATGGTGAAGGAGTTATGCACTTAGTACTGATCTTCAGTCTATTATCAGTTTCCACCATGTTAAACTTTTCAGAGCTATTTACTTGTACTTCACTGATGTTCAGTTGCGTCAGAAGATTGTCTTTCCAGAACACTGGAATGGAGGTTGTCCCTTTGTCAGCTAAGATGTAGGGTTTCCAGGTTTCCATGACAACAGCCGCAAGAGGTTCTGTAGTGTAGCGGTTATCACGTCTGCTTTACACGCAGAAAGTCCTGGGTTCAACCCCCAGCAGAACCAAGCTTCAGGACTCCTTCACATGTAGCTGGAGTCTAAAAGCAGTGGCTTAATTCCTTTCTCTTATATAACTGAGGTTTACAGGTTACATAGAAATGGAGAGGGTACAGTGCCCTGGGGTGCTCCTCTGCTGCTGACCACTCTCTCAAACACACATCCCTTGAGTGTGACATACTCTGCTCTGTTTGTCAGGTAGTCACTATCTAGGCCATTCTGGAGGTATCCACCATCATTTTAGAGAGCTTCTCACATATCGGTGAAACTTGAATTGTATCAAAAGCACTAGAGAAATCAAAGAAAAAGATCCTCACCGTGCTGCTTGTTTTTTGGAGATGGGAGTGGGCTCACTGAAGCAAGTAGAAGCACGCAGAAAGTCCTGGGTTCAACCCCCAGCGGAACCAAGCTTCAGGACTCCTTCACATGTAGCTGGAGTCTAAAAGCAGTGGCTTAATACCTTTCTCTTATATAACTGAGGTTTACAGGTTACATAGAAATGGAGAGGGTACATTGCCCTGGGGTGCTCCTCTGCTGCTGACCACTCTCTCAAACACACATCCCTTGAGTGTGACATACTCTGCTCTGTTTGTCAGGTAGTCACTATCTAGGCCATTCTGGAGGTATCCACCATCATCTTAGAGAGCTTCTCACATATCGGTGTAACTTGAATTGTATCAAAAGCACTAGAGAAATCAAAGAAAAAGATCCTCACGTGCTGCTTGTTTTTTGGAGTGGGCTCAATGAAGCAGGTGGATGATGGCATCTTTTACACCAACAGCAAGAAAATAAGCAAACTCTAGCGAATCCTGAAAGATGTTAACTTGTAACCCTACAAGAGCTAATAACGCTCTCTCCTGGACTTTCATGATACGGGATGTTAGTGCAACTGATCTGTTATGTTGGGCATGGATGGATGGGATTTTCTTTAGCCCCGAGAAAAGGCAGGGTGTCTTCTGCAGCACCTGAAATTTCTCCTGATTGGGGCTAAGCTTGAACATAAGAAGTAGAGATCCACTTGGTTATTCCATACAGGCCATCGGAACCCTGGGGCTCATATCGTCTGAAATTGCAGCCTTGTTCCAGTTCAGTTACTCCAGCTTTCTCGTCACCTGACGACTGTAGACGGACAGGCTGGAGGTTGAGGCATGCCCACTTCATTGGCTCTGTCCAGACTTTCATTTGTCAAGAACCCCTTCCCTAAGAGCTTGTGATTTTTTTTACAGCCCGATTTTTCCTATAAAAACAAATCGACCTTTCTTTGTAAATCAGGTTTAAAACAGAAAGGTCCAGTTGGATGTACTGATATTCTCAATACTTAGAGTGCTTTTTTTTCAAACTAAAAGTAGTGTGCACCTCTCCAAACGAGCATGGTGAAGGAGTTATGCACTTAGTACTGATCTTCAGTCTATTATCAGTTTCCACCATGTTAAACTTTTCAGAGCTATTTACTTGTACTTCACTGATGTTCAGTTGCGTCAGAAGATTGTCTTTCCAGAACACTGGAATGGAGGTTGTCCCTTTGTCAGCTAAGATGTAGGGTTTCCAGGTTTCCATGACAACAGCCGCAAGAGGTTCTGTAGTGTAGCGGTTATCACGTCTGCTTTACACGCAGAAAGTCCTGGGTTCAACCCCCAGCAGAACCAAGCTTCAGGACTCCTTCACATGTAGCTGGAGTCTAAAAGCAGTGGCTTAATTCCTTTCTCTTATATAACTGAGGTTTACAGGTTACATAGAAATGGAGAGGGTACAGTGCCCTGGGGTGCTCCTCTGCTGCTGACCACTCTCTCAAACACACATCCCTTGAGTGTGACATACTCTGCTCTGTTTGTCAGGTACTCACTATCTAGGCCACTCTGGAGGTATCCACCATCATTTTAGAGAGCTTCTCACATATCGGTGTAACTTGAATTGTATCAAAAGCACTAGAGAAATCAAAGAAAAAGATCCTCACCGTGCTGCTTGTTTTTTGGAGATGGGAGTGGGCTCACTGAAGCAAGTAGAAGCACGCAGAAAGTCCTGGGTTCAACCCCCAGCGGAACCAAGCTTCAGGACTCCTTCACATGTAGCTGGAGTCTAAAAGCAGTGGCTTAATACCTTTCTCTTATATAACTGAGGTTTACAGGTTACATAGAAATGGAGAGGGTACATTGCCCTGGGGTGCTCCTCTGCTGCTGACCACTCTCTCAAACACACATCCCTTGAGTGTGACATACTCTGCTCTGTTTGTCAGGTAGTCACTATCTAGGCCATTCTGGAGGTATCCACCATCATCTTAGAGAGCTTCTCACATATCGGTGTAACTTGAATTGTATCAAAAGCACTAGAGAAATCAAAGAAAAAGATCCTCACGTGCTGCTTGTTTTTTAGAGTGGGCTCAATGAAGCAGGTGGATGATGGCATCTTTTACACCAACAGCAAGAAAATAAGCAAACTCTAGCGAATCCTGAAAGATGTTAACTTGTAACCCTACAAGAGCTAATAACGCTCTCTCCTGGACTTTCATGATACGGGATGTTAGTGCAACTGATCTGTTATGTTGGGCATGGATGGATGGGATTTTCTTTAGCCCCGAGAAAAGGCAGGGTGTCTTCTGCAGCACCTGAAATTTCTCCTGATTGGGGCTAAGCTTGAACATAAGAAGTAGAGATACAAGTGGTTATTCCATACAGGCCTTCGGAACCCTGGGGCTCATATCGTCTGAAATTGCAGCCTTGTTCCAGTTCAGTTACTCCAGCTTTCTCGTCACCTGACGACTGTAGACGGACAGGCTGGAGGTTGAGGCATGCCCACTTCATTGGCTCTGTCCAGACTTTCATTTGTCAAGAACCCCTTCCCTAAGAGCTTGTGATTTTTTTTACAGCCCGATTTTTCCTATAAAAACAAATCAACCTTTCTTTGTAAATCAGGTTTAAAACAGAAAGGTCCAGTTAGATGTACTGATATTCTCAATACTTAGAGTGCTTTTTTTTCAAACTAAAAGTAGTGTGCACCTCTCCAAACGAGCATGGTGAAGGAGTTATGCACTTAGTACTGATCTTCAGTCTATTATCAGTTTCCACCATGTTAAACTTTTCAGAGCTATTTACTTGTACTTCACTGATGTTCAGTTGCGTCAGAAAATTGTCTTTCCAGAACACTGGAATGGAGGTTGTCCCTTTGTCAGCTAAGATGTAGGGTTTCCAGGTTTCCATGACAACAGCCGCATGAGGTTCTGTAGTGTAGCGGTTATCACGTCTGCTTTACACGCAGAAAGTCCTGGGTTCAACCCCCAGCAGAACCAAGCTTCAGGACTCCTTCACATGTAGCTGGAGTCTAAAAACTGTGGCTTATTTCCTTTCTCTTATATAACTGATGTTTACAGGTTACATAGAAATGGAGAGGGTACAGTGCCCTGGGGTGCTCCTCTGCTGCTGACCACTCTCTCAAACACACATCCCTTGAGTGTGACATACTCTACTCTGTTTGTCAGGTAGTCACTATCTAGGCCATTCTGGAGGTATCCACCATCATTTTAGAGAGCTTCTCACATATCGGTGTAACTTGAATTATATCAAAAGCACTAGAGAAATCAAAGAAAAAGATCCTCACCGTGCTGCTTGTTTTTTGGAGATGGGAGTGGGCTCACTGAAGCAAGTAGAAGCACGCAGAAAGTCCTGGGTTCAACCCCCAGCGGAACCAAGCTTCAGGACTCCTTCACATGTAGCTGGAGTCTAAAAGCAGTGGCTTAATACCTTTCTCTTATATAACTGAGGTTTACAGGTTACATAGAAATGGAGAGGGTACATTGCCCTGGGGTGCTCCTCTGCTGCTGACCACTCTCTCAAACACACATCCCTTGAGTGTGACATACTCTGCTCTGTTTGTCAGGTAGTCACTATCTAGGCCATTCTGGAGGTATCCACCATCATCTTAGAGAGCTTCTCACATATCGGTGTAACTTGAATTGTATCAAAAGCACTAGAGAAATCAAAGAAAAAGATCCTCACGTGCTGCTTGTTTTTTGGAGTGGGCTCAATGAAGCAGGTGGATGATGGCATCTTTTACACCAACAGCAAGAAAATAAGCAAACTCTAGCGAATCCTGAAAGATGTTAACTTGTAACCCTACAAGAGCTAATAACGCTCTCTCCTGGACTTTCATGATACGGGATGTTAGTGCAACTGATCTGTTATGTTGGGCATGGATGGATGGGATTTTCTTTAGCCCCGAGAAAAGGCAGGGTGTCTTCTGCAGCACCTGAAATTTCTCCTGATTGGGGCTAAGCTTGAACATAAGAAGTAGAGATCCACTTGGTTATTCCATACAGGCCATCGGAACCCTGGGGCTCATATCGTCTGAAATTGCAGCCTTGTTCCAGTTCAGTTACTCCAGCTTTCTCGTCACCTGACGACTGTAGACGGACAGGCTGGAGGTTGAGGCATGCCCACTTCATTGGCTCTGTCCAGACTTTCATTTGTCAAGAACCCCTTCCCTAAGAGCTTGTGATTTTTTTTACAGCCCGATTTTTCCTATAAAAACAAATCGACCTTTCTTTGTAAATCAGGTTTAAAACAGAAAGGTCCAGTTAGATGTACTGATATTCTCAATACTTAGAGTGCTTTTTTTTCAAACTAAAAGTAGTGTGCACCTCTCCAAACGAGCATGGTGAAGGAGTTATGCACTTAGTACTGATCTTCAGTCTATTATCAGTTTCCACCATGTTAAACTTTTCAGAGCTATTTACTTGTACTTCACTGATGTTCAGTTGCGTCAGAAGATTGTCTTTCCAGAACACTGGAATGGAGGTTGTCCCTTTGTCAGCTAAGATGTAGGGTTTCCAGGTTTCCATGACAACAGCCGCAAGAGGTTCTGTAGTGTAGCGGTTATCACGTCTGCTTTACACGCAGAAAGTCCTGGGTTCAACCCCCAGCAGAACCAAGCTTCAGGACTCCTTCACATGTAGCTGGAGTCTAAAAGCAGTGGCTTAATTCCTTTCTCTTATATAACTGAGGTTTACAGGTTACATAGAAATGGAGAGGGTACAGTGCCCTGGGGTGCTCCTCTGCTGCTGACCACTCTCTCAAACACACATCCCTTGAGTGTGACATACTCTGCTCTGTTTGTCAGGTAGTCACTATCTAGGCCATTCTGGAGGTATCCACCATCATTTTAGAGAGCTTCTCACATATCGGTGTAACTTGAATTGTATCAAAAGCACTAGAGAAATCAAAGAAAAAGATCCTCACCGTGCTGCTTGTTTTTTGGAGATGGGAGTGGGCTCACTGAAGCAAGTAGAAGCACGCAGAAAGTCCTGGGTTCAACCCCCAGCGGAACCAAGCTTCAGGACTCCTTCACATGTAGCTGGAGTCTAAAAGCAGTGGCTTAATACCTTTCTCTTATATAACTGAGGTTTACAGGTTACATAGAAATGGAGAGGGTACATTGCCCTGGGGTGCTCCTCTGCTGCTGACCACTCTCTCAAACACACATCCCTTGAGTGTGACATACTCTGCTCTGTTTGTCAGGTAGTCACTATCTAGGCCATTCTGGAGGTATCCACCATCATCTTAGAGAGCTTCTCACATATCGGTGTAACTTGAATTGTATCAAAAGCACTAGAGAAATCAAAGAAAAAGATCCTCACGTGCTGCTTGTTTTTTGGAGTGGGCTCAATGAAGCAGGTGGATGATGGCATCTTTTACACCAACAGCAAGAAAATAAGCAAACTCTAGCGAATCCTGAAAGATGTTAACTTGTAACCCTACAAGAGCTAATAACGCTCTCTCCTGGACTTTCATGATACGGGATGTTAGTGCAACTGATCTGTTATGTTGGGCATGGATGGATGGGATTTTCTTTAGCCCCGAGAAAAGGCAGGGTGTCTTCTGCAGCACCTGAAATTTCTCCTGATTGGGGCTAAGCTTGAACATAAGAAGTAGAGATCCACTTGGTTATTCCATACAGGCCATCGGAACCCTGGGGCTCATATCGTCTGAAATTGCAGCCTTGTTCCAGTTCAGTTACTCCAGCTTTCTCGTCACCTGACGACTGTAGACGGACAGGCTGGAGGTTGAGGCATGCCCACTTCATTGGCTCTGTCCAGACTTTCATTTGTCAAGAACCCCTTCCCTAAGAGCTTGTGATTTTTTTTACAGCCCGATTTTTCCTATAAAAACAAATCGACCTTTCTTTGTAAATCAGGTTTAAAACAGAAAGGTCCAGTTAGATGTACTGATATTCTCAATACTTAGAGTGCTTTTTTTTCAAACTAAAAGTAGTGTGCACCTCTCCAAACGAGCATGGTGAAGGAGTTATGCACTTAGTACTGATCTTCAGTCTATTATCAGTTTCCACCATGTTAAACTTTTCAGAGCTATTTACTTGTACTTCACTGATGTTCAGTTGCGTCAGAAGATTGTCTTTCCAGAACACTGGAATGGAGGTTGTCCCTTTGTCAGCTAAGATGTAGGGTTTCCAGGTTTCCATGACAACAGCCGCAAGAGGTTCTGTAGTGTAGCGGTTATCACGTGTGCTTTACACGCAGAAAGTCCTGGGTTCAACCCCCAGCAGAACCAAGCTTCAGGACACCTTCACATGTAGCTGGAGTCTAAAAGCAGTGGCTTAATTCCTTTCTCTTATATAACTGAGGTTTACAGGTTACATAGAAATGGAGAGGGTACAGTGCCCTGGGGTGCTCCTCTGCTGCTGACCACTCTCTCAAACACACATCCCTTGAGTGTGACATACTCTGCTCTGTTTGTCAGGTAGTCACTATCTAGGCCATTCTGGAGGTATCCACCATCATTTTAGAGAGCTTCTCACATATCGGTGAAACTTGAATTGTATCAAAAGCACTAGAGAAATCAAAGAAAAAGATCCTCACCGTGCTGCTTGTTTTTTGGAGATGGGAGTGGGCTCACTGAAGCAAGTAGAAGCACGCAGAAAGTCCTGGGTTCAACCCCCAGCGGAACCAAGCTTCAGGACTCCTTCACATGTAGCTGGAGTCTAAAAGCAGTGGCTTAATACCTTTCTCTTATATAACTGAGGTTTACAGGTTACATAGAAATGGAGAGGGTACATTGCCCTGGGGTGCTCCTCTGCTGCTGACCACTCTCTCAAACACACATCCCTTGAGTGTGACATACTCTGCTCTGTTTGTCAGGTAGTCACTATCTAGGCCATTCTGGAGGTATCCACCATCATCTTAGAGAGCTTCTCACATATCGGTGTAACTTGAATTGTATCAAAAGCACTAGAGAAATCAAAGAAAAAGATCCTCACGTGCTGCTTGTTTTTTGGAGTGGGCTCAATGAAGCAGGTGGATGATGGCATCTTTTACACCAACAGCAAGAAAATAAGCAAACTCTAGCGAATCCTGAAAGATGTTAACTTGTAACCCTACAAGAGCTAATAACGCTCTCTCCTGGACTTTCATGATACGGGATGTTAGTGCAACTGATCTGTTATGTTGGGCATGGATGGATGGGATTTTCTTTAGCCCCGAGAAAAGGCAGGGTGTCTTCTGCAGCACCTGAAATTTCTCCTGATTGGGGCTAAGCTTGAACATAAGAAGTAGAGATCCACTTGGTTATTCCATACAGGCCATCGGAACCCTGGGGCTCATATCGTCTGAAATTGCAGCCTTGTTCCAGTTCAGTTACTCCAGCTTTCTCGTCACCTGACGACTGTAGACGGACAGGCTGGAGGTTGAGGCATGCCCACTTCATTGGCTCTGTCCAGACTTTCATTTGTCAAGAACCCCTTCCCTAAGAGCTTGTGATTTTTTTTACAGCCCGATTTTTCCTATAAAAACAAATCGACCTTTCTTTGTAAATCAGGTTTAAAACAGAAAGGTCCAGTTGGATGTACTGATATTCTCAATACTTAGAGTGCTTTTTTTTCAAACTAAAAGTAGTGTGCACCTCTCCAAACGAGCATGGTGAAGGAGTTATGCACTTAGTACTGATCTTCAGTCTATTATCAGTTTCCACCATGTTAAACTTTTCAGAGCTATTTACTTGTACTTCACTGATGTTCAGTTGCGTCAGAAGATTGTCTTTCCAGAACACTGGAATGGAGGTTGTCCCTTTGTCAGCTAAGATGTAGGGTTTCCAGGTTTCCATGACAACAGCTGCATGAGGTTCTGTAGTGTAGCGGTTATCACGTGTGCTTTACACGCAGAAAGTCCTGGGTTCAACCCCCAGCAGAACCAAGCTTCAGGACTCCTTCACATGTAGCTGGAGTCTAAAAGCAGTGGCTTAATTCCATTCTCTTATATAACTGAGGTTTACAGGTTACATAGAAATGGAGAGGGTACAGTGCCCTGGGGTGCTCCTCTGCTGCTGACCACTCTCTCAAACACACATCCCTTGAGTGTGACATACTCTGCTCTGTTTGTCAGGTACTCACTATCTAGGCCATTCTGGAGGTATCCACCATCATTTTAGAGAGCTTCTCACATATCGGTGTAACTTGAATTGTATCAAAAGCACTAGAGAAATCAAAGAAAAAGATCCTCACCGTGCTGCTTGTTTTTTGGAGATGGGAGTGGGCTCACTGAAGCAAGTAGAAGCACGCAGAAAGTCCTGGGTTCAACCCCCAGCGGAACCAAGCTTCAGGACTCCTTCACATGTAGCTGGAGTCTAAAAGCAGTGGCTTAATACCTTTCTCTTATATAACTGAGGTTTACAGGTTACATAGAAATGGAGAGGGTACATTGCCCTGGGGTGCTCCTCTGCTGCTGACCACTCTCTCAAACACACATCCCTTGAGTGTGACATACTCTGCTCTGTTTGTCAGGTAGTCACTATCTAGGCCATTCTGGAGGTATCCACCATCATCTTAGAGAGCTTCTCACATATCGGTGTAACTTGAATTGTATCAAAAGCACTAGAGAAATCAAAGAAAAAGATCCTCACGTGCTGCTTGTTTTTTAGAGTGGGCTCAATGAAGCAGGTGGATGATGGCATCTTTTACACCAACAGCAAGAAAATAAGCAAACTCTAGCGAATCCTGAAAGATGTTAACTTGTAACCCTACAAGAGCTAATAACGCTCTCTCCTGGACTTTCATGATACGGGATGTTAGTGCAACTGATCTGTTATGTTGGGCATGGATGGATGGGATTTTCTTTAGCCCCGAGAAAAGGCAGGGTGTCTTCTGCAGCACCTGAAATTTCTCCTGATTGGGGCTAAGCTTGAACATAAGAAGTAGAGATACAAGTGGTTATTCCATACAGGCCTTCGGAACCCTGGGGCTCATATCGTCTGAAATTGCAGCCTTGTTCCAGTTCAGTTACTCCAGCTTTCTCGTCACCTGACGACTGTAGACGGACAGGCTGGAGGTTGAGGCATGCCCACTTCATTGGCTCTGTCCAGACTTTCATTTGTCAAGAACCCCTTCCCTAAGAGCTTGTGATTTTTTTTACAGCCCGATTTTTCCTATAAAAACAAATCGACCTTTCTTTGTAAATCAGGTTTAAAACAGAAAGGTCCAGTTAGATGTACTGATATTCTCAATACTTAGAGTGCTTTTTTTTCAAACTAAAAGTAGTGTGCACCTCTCCAAACGAGCATGGTGAAGGAGTTATGCACTTAGTACTGATCTTCAGTCTATTATCAGTTTCCACCATGTTAAACTTTTCAGAGCTATTTACTTGTACTTCACTGATGTTCAGTTGCGTCAGAAAATTGTCTTTCCAGAACACTGGAATGGAGGTTGTCCCTTTGTCAGCTAAGATGTAGGGTTTCCAGGTTTCCATGACAACAGCCGCATGAGGTTCTGTAGTGTAGCGGTTATCACGTCTGCTTTACACGCAGAAAGTCCTGGGTTCAACCCCCAGCAGAACCAAGCTTCAGGACTCCTTCACATGTAGCTGGAGTCTAAAAACTGTGGCTTATTTCCTTTCTCTTATATAACTGATGTTTACAGGTTACATAGAAATGGAGAGGGTACAGTGCCCTGGGGTGCTCCTCTGCTGCTGACCACTCTCTCAAACACACATCCCTTGAGTGTGACATACTCTACTCTGTTTGTCAGGTAGTCACTATCTAGGCCATTCTGGAGGTATCCACCATCATTTTAGAGAGCTTCTCACATATCGGTGTAACTTGAATTGTATCAAAAGCACTAGAGAAATCAAAGAAAAAGATCCTCACCGTGCTGCTTGTTTTTTGGAGATGGGAGTGGGCTCACTGAAGCAAGTAGAAGCACGCAGAAAGTCCTGGGTTCAACCCCCAGCGGAACCAAGCTTCAGGACTCCTTCACATGTAGCTGGAGTCTAAAAGCAGTGGCTTAATACCTTTCTCTTATATAACTGAGGTTTACAGGTTACATAGAAATGGAGAGGGTACATTGCCCTGGGGTGCTCCTCTGCTGCTGACCACTCTCTCAAACACACATCCCTTGAGTGTGACATACTCTGCTCTGTTTGTCAGGTAGTCACTATCTAGGCCATTCTGGAGGTATCCACCATCATCTTAGAGAGCTTCTCACATATCGGTGTAACTTGAATTGTATCAAAAGCACTAGAGAAATCAAAGAAAAAGATCCTCACGTGCTGCTTGTTTTTTGGAGTGGGCTCAATGAAGCAGGTGGATGATGGCATCTTTTACACCAACAGCAAGAAAATAAGCAAACTCTAGCGAATCCTGAAAGATGTTAACTTGTAACCCTACAAGAGCTAATAACGCTCTCTCCTGGACTTTCATGATACGGGATGTTAGTGCAACTGATCTGTTATGTTGGGCATGGATGGATGGGATTTTCTTTAGCCCCGAGAAAAGGCAGGGTGTCTTCTGCAGCACCTGAAATTTCTCCTGATTGGGGCTAAGCTTGAACATAAGAAGTAGAGATCCACTTGGTTATTCCATACAGGCCATCGGAACCCTGGGGCTCATATCGTCTGAAATTGCAGCCTTGTTCCAGTTCAGTTACTCCAGCTTTCTCGTCACCTGACGACTGTAGACGGACAGGCTGGAGGTTGAGGCATGCCCACTTCATTGGCTCTGTCCAGACTTTCATTTGTCAAGAACCCCTTCCCTAAGAGCTTGTGATTTTTTTTACAGCCCGATTTTTCCTATAAAAACAAATCGACCTTTCTTTGTAAATCAGGTTTAAAACAGAAAGGTCCAGTTAGATGTACTGATATTCTCAATACTTAGAGTGCTTTTTTTTCAAACTAAAAGTAGTGTGCACCTCTCCAAACGAGCATGGTGAAGGAGTTATGCACTTAGTACTGATCTTCAGTCTATTATCAGTTTCCACCATGTTAAACTTTTCAGAGCTATTTACTTGTACTTCACTGATGTTCAGTTGCGTCAGAAGATTGTCTTTCCAGAACACTGGAATGGAGGTTGTCCCTTTGTCAGCTAAGATGTAGGGTTTCCAGGTTTCCATGACAACAGCCGCAAGAGGTTCTGTAGTGTAGCGGTTATCACGTCTGCTTTACACGCAGAAAGTCCTGGGTTCAACCCCCAGCAGAACCAAGCTTCAGGACTCCTTCACATGTAGCTGGAGTCTAAAAGCAGTGGCTTAATTCCTTTCTCTTATATAACTGAGGTTTACAGGTTACATAGAAATGGAGAGGGTACAGTGCCCTGGGGTGCTCCTCTGCTGCTGACCACTCTCTCAAACACACATCCCTTGAGTGTGACATACTCTGCTCTGTTTGTCAGGTAGTCACTATCTAGGCCATTCTGGAGGTATCCACCATCATTTTAGAGAGCTTCTCACATATCGGTGAAACTTGAATTGTATCAAAAGCACTAGAGAAATCAAAGAAAAAGATCCTCACCGTGCTGCTTGTTTTTTGGAGATGGGAGTGGGCTCACTGAAGCAAGTAGAAGCACGCAGAAAGTCCTGGGTTCAACCCCCAGCGGAACCAAGCTTCAGGACTCCTTCACATGTAGCTGGAGTCTAAAAGCAGTGGCTTAATACCTTTCTCTTATATAACTGAGGTTTACAGGTTACATAGAAATGGAGAGGGTACATTGCCCTGGGGTGCTCCTCTGCTGCTGACCACTCTCTCAAACACACATCCCTTGAGTGTGACATACTCTGCTCTGTTTGTCAGGTAGTCACTATCTAGGCCATTCTGGAGGTATCCACCATCATCTTAGAGAGCTTCTCACATATCGGTGTAACTTGAATTGTATCAAAAGCACTAGAGAAATCAAAGAAAAAGATCCTCACGTGCTGCTTGTTTTTTGGAGTGGGCTCAATGAAGCAGGTGGATGATGGCATCTTTTACACCAACAGCAAGAAAATAAGCAAACTCTAGCGAATCCTGAAAGATGTTAACTTGTAACCCTACAAGAGCTAATAACGCTCTCTCCTGGACTTTCATGATACGGGATGTTAGTGCAACTGATCTGTTATGTTGGGCATGGATGGATGGGATTTTCTTTAGCCCCGAGAAAAGGCAGGGTGTCTTCTGCAGCACCTGAAATTTCTCCTGATTGGGGCTAAGCTTGAACATAAGAAGTAGAGATCCACTTGGTTATTCCATACAGGCCATCGGAACCCTGGGGCTCATATCGTCTGAAATTGCAGCCTTGTTCCAGTTCAGTTACTCCAGCTTTCTCGTCACCTGACGACTGTAGACGGACAGGCTGGAGGTTGAGGCATGCCCACTTCATTGGCTCTGTCCAGACTTTCATTTGTCAAGAACCCCTTCCCTAAGAGCTTGTGATTTTTTTTACAGCCCGATTTTTCCTATAAAAACAAATCGACCTTTCTTTGTAAATCAGGTTTAAAACAGAAAGGTCCAGTTGGATGTACTGATATTCTCAATACTTAGAGTGCTTTTTTTTCAAACTAAAAGTAGTGTGCACCTCTCCAAACGAGCATGGTGAAGGAGTTATGCACTTAGTACTGATCTTCAGTCTATTATCAGTTTCCACCATGTTAAACTTTTCAGAGCTATTTACTTGTACTTCACTGATGTTCAGTTGCGTCAGAAGATTGTCTTTCCAGAACACTGGAATGGAGGTTGTCCCTTTGTCAGCTAAGATGTAGGGTTTCCAGGTTTCCATGACAACAGCCGCAAGAGGTTCTGTAGTGTAGCGGTTATCACGTGTGCTTTACACGCAGAAAGTCCTGGGTTCAACCCCCAGCAGAACCAAGCTTCAGGACTCCTTCACATGTAGCTGGAGTCTAAAAGCAGTGGCTTAATACCTTTCTCTTATATAACTGAGGTTTACAGGTTACATAGAAATGGAGAGGGTACATTGCCCTGGGGTGCTCCTCTGCTGCTGACCACTCTCTCAAACACACATCCCTTGAGTGTGACATACTCTGCTCTGTTTGTCAGGTACTCACTATCTAGGCCATTCTGGAGGTATCCACCATCATTTTAGAGAGCTTCTCACATATCGGTGTAACTTGAATTGTATCAAAAGCACTAGAGAAATCAAAGAAAAAGATCCTCACCGTGCTGCTTGTTTTTTGGAGATGGGAGTGGGCTCACTGAAGCAAGTAGAAGCACGCAGAAAGTCCTGGGTTCAACCCCCAGCGGAACCAAGCTTCAGGACTCCTTCACATGTAGCTGGAGTCTAAAAGCAGTGGCTTAATACCTTTCTCTTATATAACTGAGGTTTACAGGTTACATAGAAATGGAGAGGGTACATTGCCCTGGGGTGCTCCTCTGCTGCTGACCACTCTCTCAAACACACATCCCTTGAGTGTGACATACTCTGCTCTGTTTGTCAGGTAGTCACTATCTAGGCCATTCTGGAGGTATCCACCATCATCTTAGAGAGCTTCTCACATATCGGTGTAACTTGAATTGTATCAAAAGCACTAGAGAAATCAAAGAAAAAGATCCTCACGTGCTGCTTGTTTTTTGGAGTGGGCTCAATGAAGCAGGTGGATGATGGCATCTTTTACACCAACAGCAAGAAAATAAGCAAACTCTAGCGAATCCTGAAAGATGTTAACTTGTAACCCTACAAGAGCTAATAACGCTCTCTCCTGGACTTTCATGATACGGGATGTTAGTGCAACTGATCTGTTATGTTGGGCATGGATGGATGGGATTTTCTTTAGCCCCGAGAAAAGGCAGGGTGTCTTCTGCAGCACCTGAAATTTCTCCTGATTGGGGCTAAGCTTGAACATAAGAAGTAGAGATACAAGTGGTTATTCCATACAGGCCTTCGGAACCCTGGGGCTCATATCGTCTGAAATTGCAGCCTTGTTCCAGTTCAGTTACTCCAGCTTTCTCGTCACCTGACGACTGTAGACGGACAGGCTGGAGGTTGAGGCATGCCCACTTCATTGGCTCTGTCCAGACTTTCATTTGTCAAGAACCCCTTCCCTAAGAGCTTGTGATTTTTTTTACAGCCCGATTTTTCCTATAAAAACAAATCGACCTTTCTTTGTAAATCAGGTTTAAAACAGAAAGGTCCAGTTAGATGTACTGATATTCTCAATACTTAGAGTGCTTTTTTTTCAAACTAAAAGTAGTGTGCACCTCTCCAAACGAGCATGGTGAAGGAGTTATGCACTTAGTACTGATCTTCAGTCTATTATCAGTTTCCACCATGTTAAACTTTTCAGAGCTATTTACTTGTACTTCACTGATGTTCAGTTGCGTCAGAAAATTGTCTTTCCAGAACACTGGAATGGAGGTTGTCCCTTTGTCAGCTAAGATGTAGGGTTTCCAGGTTTCCATGACAACAGCCGCATGAGGTTCTGTAGTGTAGCGGTTATCACGTCTGCTTTACACGCAGAAAGTCCTGGGTTCAACCCCCAGCAGAACCAAGCTTCAGGACTCCTTCACATGTAGCTGGAGTCTAAAAACTGTGGCTTATTTCCTTTCTCTTATATAACTGATGTTTACAGGTTACATAGAAATGGAGAGGGTACAGTGCCCTGGGGTGCTCCTCTGCTGCTGACCACTCTCTCAAACACACATCCCTTGAGTGTGACATACTCTACTCTGTTTGTCAGGTAGTCACTATCTAGGCCATTCTGGAGGTATCCACCATCATTTTAGAGAGCTTCTCACATATCGGTGTAACTTGAATTGTATCAAAAGCACTAGAGAAATCAAAGAAAAAGATCCTCACCGTGCTGCTTGTTTTTTGGAGATGGGAGTGGGCTCACTGAAGCAAGTAGAAGCACGCAGAAAGTCCTGGGTTCAACCCCCAGCGGAACCAAGCTTCAGGACTCCTTCACATGTAGCTGGAGTCTAAAAGCAGTGGCTTAATACCTTTCTCTTATATAACTGAGGTTTACAGGTTACATAGAAATGGAGAGGGTACATTGCCCTGGGGTGCTCCTCTGCTGCTGACCACTCTCTCAAACACACATCCCTTGAGTGTGACATACTCTGCTCTGTTTGTCAGGTAGTCACTATCTAGGCCATTCTGGAGGTATCCACCATCATCTTAGAGAGCTTCTCACATATCGGTGTAACTTGAATTGTATCAAAAGCACTAGAGAAATCAAAGAAAAAGATCCTCACGTGCTGCTTGTTTTTTGGAGTGGGCTCAATGAAGCAGGTGGATGATGGCATCTTTTACACCAACAGCAAGAAAATAAGCAAACTCTAGCGAATCCTGAAAGATGTTAACTTGTAACCCTACAAGAGCTAATAACGCTCTCTCCTGGACTTTCATGATACGGGATGTTAGTGCAACTGATCTGTTATGTTGGGCATGGATGGATGGGATTTTCTTTAGCCCCGAGAAAAGGCAGGGTGTCTTCTGCAGCACCTGAAATTTCTACTGATTGGGGCTAAGCTTGAACATAAGAAGTAGAGATCCACTTGGTTATTCCATACAGGCCATCGGAACCCTGGGGCTCATATCGTCTGAAATTGCAGCCTTGTTCCAGTTCAGTTACTCCAGCTTTCTCGTCACCTGACGACTGTAGACGGACAGGCTGGAGGTTGAGGCATGCCCACTTCATTGGCTCTGTCCAGACTTTCATTTGTCAAGAACCCCTTCCCTAAGAGCTTGTGATTTTTTTTACAGCCCGATTTTTCCTATAAAAACAAATCGACCTTTCTTTGTAAATCAGGTTTAAAACAGAAAGGTCCAGTTGGATGTACTGATATTCTCAATACTTAGAGTGCTTTTTTTTCAAACTAAAAGTAGTGTGCACCTCTCCAAACGAGCATGGTGAAGGAGTTATGCACTTAGTACTGATCTTCAGTCTATTATCAGTTTCCACCATGTTAAACTTTTCAGAGCTATTTACTTGTACTTCACTGATGTTCAGTTGCGTCAGAAGATTGTCTTTCCAGAACACTGGAATGGAGGTTGTCCCTTTGTCAGCTAAGATGTAGGGTTTCCAGGTTTCCATGACAACAGCCGCAAGAGGTTCTGTAGTGTAGCGGTTATCACGTGTGCTTTACACGCAGAAAGTCCTGGGTTCAACCCCCAGCAGAACCAAGCTTCAGGACTCCTTCACATGTAGCTGGAGTCTAAAAGCAGTGGCTTAATACCTTTCTCTTATATAACTGAGGTTTACAGGTTACATAGAAATGGAGAGGGTACATTGCCCTGGGGTGCTCCTCTGCTGCTGACCACTCTCTCAAACACACATCCCTTGAGTGTGACATACTCTGCTCTGTTTGTCAGGTACTCACTATCTAGGCCATTCTGGAGGTATCCACCATCATTTTAGAGAGCTTCTCACATATCGGTGTAACTTGAATTGTATCAAAAGCACTAGAGAAATCAAAGAAAAAGATCCTCACCGTGCTGCTTGTTTTTTGGAGATGGGAGTGGGCTCACTGAAGCAAGTAGATGATGGCATCTTTTACACCAACAGCAAGAAAATAAGCAAACTCTAGCGAATCCTGAAAGATGTTAACTTGTAACCCTACAAGAGCTAATAACGCTCTCTCCTGGACTTTCATGATACGGGATGTTAGTGCAACTGATCTGTTATGTTGGGCATGGATGGATGGGATTTTCTTTAGCCCCGAGAAAAGGCAGGGTGTCTTCTGCAGCACCTGAAATTTCTACTGATTGGGGCTAAGCTTGAACATAAGAAGTAGAGATCCACTTGGTTATTCCATACAGGCCATCGGAACCCTGGGGCTCATATCGTCTGAAATTGCAGCCTTGTTCCAGTTCAGTTACTCCAGCTTTCTCGTCACCTGACGACTGTAGACGGACAGGCTGGAGGTTGAGGCATGCCCACTTCATTGGCTCTGTCCAGACTTTCATTTGTCAAGAACCCCTTCCCTAAGAGCTTGTGATTTTTTTTACAGCCCGATTTTTCCTATAAAAACAAATCGACCTTTCTTTGTAAATCAGGTTTAAAACAGAAAGGTCCAGTTGGATGTACTGATATTCTCAATACTTAGAGTGCTTTTTTTTCAAACTAAAAGTAGTGTGCACCTCTCCAAACGAGCATGGTGAAGGAGTTATGCACTTAGTACTGATCTTCAGTCTATTATCAGTTTCCACCATGTTAAACTTTTCAGAGCTATTTACTTGTACTTCACTGATGTTCAGTTGCGTCAGAAGATTGTCTTTCCAGAACACTGGAATGGAGGTTGTCCCTTTGTCAGCTAAGATGTAGGGTTTCCAGGTTTCCATGACAACAGCCGCAAGAGGTTCTGTAGTGTAGCGGTTATCACGTGTGCTTTACACGCAGAAAGTCCTGGGTTCAACCCCCAGCAGAACCAAGCTTCAGGACTCCTTCACATGTAGCTGGAGTCTAAAAGCAGTGGCTTAATACCTTTCTCTTATATAACTGAGGTTTACAGGTTACATAGAAATGGAGAGGGTACATTGCCCTGGGGTGCTCCTCTGCTGCTGACCACTCTCTCAAACACACATCCCTTGAGTGTGACATACTCTGCTCTGTTTGTCAGGTACTCACTATCTAGGCCATTCTGGAGGTATCCACCATCATTTTAGAGAGCTTCTCACATATCGGTGTAACTTGAATTGTATCAAAAGCACTAGAGAAATCAAAGAAAAAGATCCTCACCGTGCTGCTTGTTTTTTGGAGATGGGAGTGGGCTCACTGAAGCAAGTAGATGATGGCATCTTTTACACCAACAGCAAGAAAATAAGCAAACTCTAGCGAATCCTGAAAGATGTTAACTTGTAACCCTACAAGAGCTAATAACGCTCTCTCCTGGACTTTCATGATACGGGATGTTAGTGCAACTGATCTGTTATGTTGGGCATGGATGGATGGGATTTTCTTTAGCCCCGAGAAAAGGCAGGGTGTCTTCTGCAGCACCTGAAATTTCTCCTGATTGGGGCTAAGCTTGAACATAAGAAGTAGAGATCCACTTGGTTATTCCATACAGGCCTTCGGAACCCTGGGGCTCATATCGTCTGAAATTGCAGCCTTGTTCCAGTTCAGTTACTCCAGCTTTCTCGTCACCTGACGACTGTAGACGGACAGGCTGGAGGTTGAGGCATGCCCACTTCATTGGCTCTGTCCAGACTTTCATTTGTCAAGAACCCCTTCCCTAAGAGCTTGTGATTTTTTTTACAGCCCGATTTTTCCTATAAAAACAAATCGATCTTTCTTTGTAAATCAGGTTTAAAACAGAAAGGTCCAGTTAGATGTACTGATTTTCTCAATACTTAGAGTGCTTTTTTTTCCAAACTAAAAGTAGTGTGCACCTCTCCAAACGAGCATGGTGAAGGAGTTATGCACTTAGTACTGATATTCAGTCTATTATCAGTTTCCACCATGTTAAACTTTTCAGAGCTATTTACTTGTACTTCACTGATGTTCAGTTGCGTCAGAAGATTGTCTTTCCAGAACACTGGAATGGAGGTTGTCCCTTTGTCAGCTAAGATGTAGGGTTTTTCATTTTAGAGAGAGCTTCTCTCTTCTCTCTAGATAGATAGATAGATAGATAGATAGATAGATAGATAGATAGATAGATAGATAGATAGATAGATAGATAGATAGATAGATAGATAGATAGATAGATATATAGATAGATAGATAGATAGATAGATAGATAGATAGATAGATAGATAGATAGATAGATAGATAGATAGATTCTTTATTGATCCCGAAGGAAATTCAAGCATCCAGTAGCAAAAAAATAAAAAATAATGGAACATACATTAGGATCTATACAAAAATTATTACAAACTAAGAAGTAACTGTAGAAATAAAATGTTTTGTACAGCTATAAATTATTTACATATATAAAGTGACCGTAGAACTAGCAGAAGTACCACTGAGCGCTGTTGTACAGCCTGATGGCCAGAGGGACAAAAGAGTTCTTGAGTCTGTTGGTGGAGCAGGATTGAGACAGCAGTCTGCCACTGAACACACTCCTCTGCCTGATGAAGGTGTTGTGCAGAGGGTGGACCGCAGTTTGTCAAGAGTCCTTCTCTCTGCCACTGTCACCAGAGAGTCCAGCTCTGTGCCCACCACTGAGCCAGCTCTCCTCACCAGTCTGTCCAGTTGGGCAGAGTCCCTCTTCTTGCTGCTACCTCCACAGCAAACCACAGCGTAGAATAGGATGCTGGTCACCACCGACTGGTAAAACAAATCTGCAGCAGTTTTTTGCAGATGTTGAAGGACCCCAGTCTTCTCAGATAGCACAGACGGCTCTGTCCTTTCCTGTGTACAGAGTTTATGTTTGCTGTCCAGTCCAATCTGTCATCCAGCTGCAGCCCCAGATATTTGTATGTCCTGACCACCTCCACATCGACCCCCTCGATGGACACAGGTTGGAGCTTTGGTTTCTTCCCGAAGTCCACCACCATCTCCTTTGTCTTGGAGGTGTTTAGCTGTAGGTGGTTGGACCTGCACCACCCCACAAAGTCCTCAACCAGGCTCCTGTACTCCCCCTCCCGTTCATCCTTGACACAGCCAACTATCTCAGTGTGATCTGAATATTTCTGCATGTGGCAGAGCCGAGAGTTGTACTGGAAGTCAGGTGTGTACAAGGTGAAGAGGACGGGAGAGAGCACAGTCCCCTGTGGTGCACAGTCTCTTGTTTTAAATCTAGACTTAAGACTAAACTTTTTTCAGACGCTTTCTGTTAACTTTTCTTTGTTTCCAATGTTTTATCTTGTATTATGTTTATGTTCATGTTTATATGCTTTTATTGACTATTTTCTTTCTGTTTTAGTTATCTTATTTTTTTATTATCATTTTTATTTTTACTTTTAATGACCATCACGCACTTACTGAGTGACTGCGTGTTTGTGTATATCTGTGTGAAGCACTTTGAATTGCAGCTGTGTATGAAATGTGCTATATAAATAAACTGGCTTGCCTTGCCTTTCGTTGTCTCCTTTGAGGTCCGTTTTTAACTCTTTTATCGCATTAATTACTTCACCTTGACCAACATTAATTGAGGCGCTCCTCATGCTATTGGTAGATTGATCCAGTTCGATAGTATATTCTTTCTTTTGTGTCCTTTCAATTATTTTATTAGAAATACATATATGGTACCAACCTTGGTAGATCTAGAGACATTGTTCTTGAAACTTTAATATGTGGTCTTTAGTTACAACTTTGGTTGCCATGACCTCAATTTGGTTACATTTGACTTGCCGTTACAGACATGAAGATGACAAACAGCTTTCTGACTGTATTTTAGATGTCTGTTTATTGATGACATGCAAAATAAACTCACAAATAGAAAAAAAAAACATTTAATACACAACTAAAAAGAAGTTACCTAATTCCCATTCCACATTCCACTATGGCATTATATATCTCCATTTGATTAGACACTCACTGAAATCATACTGTTCAGGCTGGAACTGAATTAGCAACCGTGTCATCATATACATTAAGTATTATGCGCATACACAGCAGTTTGTCTGTTAGGGGGAAATTGCACTTCTGACTTCTATATTCTCCATAGATTGAGAATCAGATATTTATTTTTGGAAATGACCTCTTTCTCTTTCTTTTTTGAAACCCATACCAGGTATCATGGCTCACCCACCCAATCAGTCAAAGCAGATTGCCACCTTTCCATAGTCTGCTGGAGCTCTCATCCAATTAAAAGGGAATTCTTTCTCTCTACTTTTTCTCCACCACCCTGTGGATGCTTCGGACAAGTAAGGATTTGATTTGATCCATTGGTTTCCTCTGCTGGACAACTTATTATGAATTGGCATTAAGTTAATACAATTGTAAAGAATTAGACCAAATTTTAATATAATGAATTTGATTATTACTTGATTAATTTGGACTATATCTAAATTGACTTGCATTGAACTTGTGTTCCTCTATACAGTGCCTTGACAATAACTTTGTTGTGAATTGGTGCCCTATAAAGTAACTAACTTTAAATGTTTATTATTCAGAAACTCAACATTGCAAGGAGGGTACAAAAAACTCTCATTTGAGAATTTCATATTTTATTGAAGTTTATATAAAATTCAAATACCATGGACTGTCCTTTGAAATGGTATCACTGTTAAGTCATCTATTAGAACTAAAAAAATGCTAATATTATATCACAAAATATTACAATATAGTTTCTGAATTTCGTTGAACACAGTAGATAATGTCACGCAAAGCAGAGCAGTAACACAGTAGCATTTTCATGACAAATAAGCCACTTTCTTTACACTTACAAATGCATCTTATCACCACACATTTTGGACTTCCTGTAATCAACTACAGCAATGATATGTGGTAAACCCAAATACAGGGTTCAAAGTCTTTTAGAAACTACTTAATTATATTCCTTTGAAAGAATGCTTTGAAACAACACATTTTTCAATGTTTCCTGTTAAAGCAGAAGTTAGGGAGGTTGCCTCCTGGCAAAAGCCCAAACTATTCTAATCAGCTCTAGTAGCCTGATAAGGCTTTGCCAACCCTTTCACATCAGTTCTGCCTAAATTCAAAATTAAAGAGTGCATTTTTATTTGACGTAAGTTCATACTCCTTGAGGGTAAGATGGCTTAAAAACATTTTTGAATAGTTTTCCTGGAAATTACTATAGCTAAAATAACACAAATAATAGGTACAAAAGTACTTTTTTGTCATTCAAAGGCCAGATACTGGTGTCTACATGTCATAGTGTCAGACAGATAAAAAAGATCACTTAAAGATGCCACGAGGACTAAGCTTCATTTGATCAAAAACTGAAAAATGTTGTAAAAATATAGAAAATGGTTTTCAGATCCCTCTCGACTTCAGGTAGAAGAGCTGGACCACTAATACCCCTTTTCGACCAGGTGCTGGTGCTGGGTTGGTTCTTGAGCCAGTTAAGAGTTGGTTCAACTTTGTTTGAGTGGGCAAAACAAAAAGAACTGGTTCTAAGCTAGTTCTTACAACTAGGTGCGGACCAGCACTGGAACCACTTTGGTGGAAAGGAGCATAATTCAGAAGCAGTAAATAATAGGATGGTGTGAACTACCATTTGCTGCATTTTGGAGAGTTTTAACTTATGGACTGTCAGGTATACTTTTGGGAGGCATGGGCAGGAGACCCAAGTGACTGGCTAAGAGAATGGGTGTATTTTGGGGAAGTGGTGTAGGATGGCGGCTTTTCAGGTTCAGAAGGAGATCCAATACCGTTGCTAGAGGAGTCATCCATGGAGGGATCCTGCAAACAAGAGCCCAAATCTATTTGTTATTTGAATCTGCCTTTTCTGAAATATGATTTGTTCTATACAGAAGACATGCGGAGTCCCTGACTCACTGTGCTTTCAAACAGGCAAACAAATCTCAGCACTTGGTTTTTATTTAAAGCTAAAATTCATGGTTTATAAACTCGTACAATCACTGTGTCCTTGCAAAGGCAATTATTTGTGACATACACAAGATGAAATCTGTGTTAGCTGCAATACACCATCTCCGCCTTTCATGTAAATTGATAAATTAGCTTGACAAGCTTGGGCCCTCAGCTTAATCCAGTCCATAACAGCTTCAGTCTCAACACCGAAGAGCTTTTGAACAACAATAAATAATATATTACAAGTTAATGACCAAAATGTGTTGCATTGTTGTTCTCAGGGAGCATAATTACCATAGCTGGAATGTGTATGATTCCTAAAATTCTTCCAAAACAAAGATCTGTGTGACGTTTTGAATTTGCAGAAAACTCTGATTCAGAAATGAGCTATTGAAGATCTGGGTTAATAATTTGATTGAAGTAATTGATGTTTTATGTGATTATATGCCCACGTACGCATTTAAAGAGGTTACTTCATCAAAAAAACACTAAGGACACTAAGGACAGAAGATTGGATCATGCCCATATGTGTGTTGACTCAGGAGAGATACATTTGAATGAGAAAAGTTGATCTACAGCACAAAATACTTGAGAGATTTACTGAGGCATTCAATTCCATAATATTGTGACTTCCATAAGTGGTGCCTGATATTTTTTGTGTGTGTGTATTCCATAAATTCTTATTATAAGATTTAAAGGAGTCCCAGCTCTTCTCTTACTAAAATAGATTGTTAAAAATACATGAAATATAATTGGGCACATGTGGGAAGTAAAGCAGGTCTTAACTCCTTTCCTAGATAAAAGATTTTCTAAAGACCCATGGCTGTACTCACTGTGTTTTCTGTGATTAATTTGATACCTTGGTCAGTTAAGCTAACAAGGCAGATCTCAGAATCTTTGCGTAACAGGGTCGACAGCTATTATTAAATCTTTCTAGGTTTTAATGAACTTTATAGGAACAAGAGCTCTCTGCATTACAAATGTTAAGCACACACAGCAGCAGTCAGTCACATACTGCAATACTTTTAATATCCTTTTCTAGCAGCCTGCACTGCAGCTATGCAAATCATATTAGCCAGTGTTCCAGCAGAGCTAATTATGATGTGCCTGCTGAAAACAAACCAGGAATCCCAATTATCAAGCATTTGCAAATCAAAATAAGAGTAGTGATGAAAGAGGTACCTTTCGCTGGAGGATATAAAGTGAAGTTACTGCATTAATCCCATTATGGTCTGTCATTTTTGGTAGCACATCATCTGTGATAAAGAACAATACATTGGACTGTTATTCATACACACTGCCACATGAAAAGCAAACAGTTGACAAATGGGTGCAGCTGATTGGGCTTTCCAAAACCCATCTAATGCCTGGAATAAGACCCCAAATCCCCATGGACAGACGATGCAGACATTCCTGTCTCTGGGTAAGCTTTGAACACTGACGAGGACAGAGCAGGAATATTATTTGTTTCACCAAGACATGGCTGCAGGAGCATATACAGGACTCCAACACTTCTATCTGACTTTCAAACTATATGGGCAGACAGTGGCATTAGAAATAGTGGCAAAAGAAAAAGTGGAGTTGTTACAGTGCTTGTTCACAACAGATATATCATGGATATGTCACTGTGAAGGAGAGAACCTGTGCCCAGGACGTCAAACTGTTAGATGCCAAGTTATTTTGATAGTTGTACATGCCTCATCCTGTGCTGCTGCTGTAGTTGCCCATGATGCATTTAGCTCAGTCGTTGCCAGGTTACAAACGTAATATCCCAACGCATTCAACTCAGTTCAAATCAGTTTTATTTCAGTTTATTTATAAAGAACCAGATCACAACAAAAGTTATGAAGTCATAAATGTAGTCTTGCATTCATTGCAATCTTTGGAGATTTCAACTACATAACCCTCTTTCCTACTCTTCCAACATTCCAATGGTTCGTTAACTGCACCTTTAGGGAAAATAAAAAGGTAGATTTATTCCATTCAAATGTATGGGAACTTTTTAACTGCAGAAAAATTTCCCACAAATTTGTTCTGGATGTGAAATCATAAAAACCATTGCTAAATTATATTAACACAGCATATGAAATGCATAATTTGTATTAATATCTATTCATGTTTTACTTGTGTCAGTTACTTCAATATAGTTACCACTGCTGCAAGTACGCACATCTGGTTCTGGTCTCTGGCATCACAATGTGACAAAGGTGCTCCCTGACTTTTAAAACATTTCTTGTGAGAAATGTGATTCAGAGCTCAATGAGAGGCCTTGCTCTGACCTGAACCTGATAGATGAGCATGAGCAAGGACTAGCATTCTCCTCTCATGGCACCAATCACACAGACCTCACAACCTCTCTGTACCAACAGCTTCCCCGTCACACCTTCACAATGGTATCCTCCACCTCAGTCATATATCTTAAAACAGCTTTACCAACATGTCCTCCAACATCAGGACACACTGAGACCCCCTCTGCCTCCTCCTCCATCCTGGCTGTCTCCATCTGAGAGAGACCTAACCAAAACAAGGTTGCAGCTCCAATGGGTGTCAGCCCCAGGGTCCTGAAGACCTGTACTAAATAGATATGCATCATTCTACAGAACCTTTTCAACCTCAGCCTGAGTCAGGAGAACGTTCAAGTGCTTTAGAAGACATCCTGCCTTGCTTTGGCACTTAAAAAAATTCTCATCCATCTGCCCTCAGTGACTACAGACCAGTTATCCTAATATCCCATATTATGAAAGTTCTGGAGAGACTGTTATTGGCTCAACTAACTACAGTTAGTTATCGTCTGGGGGTATGTGTTGAAGATGCTATCACCTATCTGCTTCAGTGAGCCTTTTCTCATCCGGACAACCCAGGCAGATGAAAGAGAGCTTAAGAAAGACAATGATATTCTTTGAATTCTCCAGTGTTTTTAATACAATTCAGTCGATATGGTGATGCTAGAAGCTGCAGAAAATAGAGGAGGAATGCCTCCACAATCTCCTGGATGATTGACTACCTGGCAAACGGCCACAGTTTGTGAGACTGAAGGGCTACGCTTTTGACAATGTGGTCAGTCACACAGGAGCACCACAGGAGACTGTGACATGGCGTGACAACAATCTCCTTATCCTGAATGTAACCAAGATAAAGGATATAATTGGGTGGTTTAGAAGGACCAGGAGTAGACTTTGCAGCCATTTGGTGGGGCAGCAGCACCAGAGCCAGTGACTCAAAGAAATAAACTGATAAAGAAGGCTGCTCTGTGCAGGGGACTTCTCTGTGTTGAATATGCAAAGATTAATGTTCTATAAGCTCCTCAACATAATGGACAACACTGCACACCTTCGACAAAACATAAGGATGAAAGAATAAAGGGTTTCAGTCAGAGGATTCTTCAGCTCTGCTGTAACAAAGAACGGTACAGGAGGTTTTTTATAATGTTACTGATGCTTTATGTTGCAAAAATTATTTGACTTTTTGGGAATAGGAAAAATTATTCAAGTCAAGTAACCTTTACACGTAATGTTTGTATATTTTTTCACACTTTATGGTAACCAAAATCAAAGTGAAAAAGATACTTTACCATCGTGATTGATGGGTATGTGATGAGAGTGGTCATGAATCCTGGAGAGAGGCTTTCTGGGTTGCTGTCTTGGATTTAGACAACAAAATTGTTAAATGTTTAAGGCTTGCTTATTTGTTGTTAATGGTAGGCTTTTAAAAGTATGTATTTGTGCTATTAAGGGTTAACTCAAAACTAAATATCAAGTCTTACTTTTTTGAAGGAGTCCAGCAGGCGCATACTGTCCCCAAGGTGATGAGAAGGAAGATTCCACCAGTGGAAAGGATGATATAAAGGGAACTTCTTTCTGATGTATGATTAAAGTTAATGAACAACACATAGAAAACATTCATGGGCAATGAAGGTTTAATGCTGAATAAATATATTTCTGAGTAAAGCTACATTCAGTCATGCTAGTATCTGTATGTATCTGTTTCTGTATCTGTATGTATGTATCTGTATGTATCTATGCAGCTGTATGGCAGTGTGGACTGTATGTTTCTTGTTTCAGTCCACACTGTAGTATATTAACAACTGTTCAATGAATTGTCATGTCATTTTGTCCAGATAACTATGGTTCACAGGTGATGATCCACTGTTCCTTTGAAAATTGCAACAAACTTTTGACAAACCCTCTTTGACATGCTGAGGTTGATATTTTCAGAGAAATATTTCCACAACTATCGGTTGGTTTGCCATGAAATACAGTTGTCATTCATGACCCTTCTCTTAATACATTTTCATTAAGCACTATCGTCAGATCAACACTTTACAGTGTTGCCATTTACTATTTTATTGTATTTAATAGATCCATTTCCATTCCATATGACATAGCAAGAATGTCTCATTTTGTTAAGTGCCTGTAACTTTGCCTCATCTCTCTTCATGTCTCTTGTTGCCTCCTCTGCTCACATCTCAGGTGGAAGAGACTGATACACGAGTGGAGTCAGGAGGGGAATCAAGTGTGTTCAAATTGGGAAATGGGAGAAGGGGCACGTGACAACCTATTGTAATGACGATATTTCTTTTGACTTTTGAATTTTAATAAAATGACAAAATATTTATGAAAATGTATAATATACCTCTGAATTACACATTTAAGGTCTGCACTCTGGAAGTCTGACTTGACACTTTTAGCTGATTCTGTCATGTGTTTCTGAGGTTTTCCAACTGTGTCTCTGAGTAAGGATCACACTTTCATTCTGCTTGACCATGTCAATATGTATTGCAAGATGTAATTAAGTACTGCCTGCACTGTGACAAACAAGTCATCACTTACTGTACACAGCCAGTCTGATAGGCAGGCTTGTCATATTGCCCACAGGATTCTCCACTACGCAGCTGTAGACGTCATCATCTACCATCAACACCCGCGTGATGGTCAACAGCTTCTGATCAGGTGACAACACAAACCTCGTCTGATTGGTCAAGGGCTTTCCACCCTTGAACCACCTGTATGTTGTTCTGGTTCCATTGTCATGGGAGCAGTTGAAGATGACGTTTTCACTGAGTTCCAGTACTGAAGAAGCCTCCATGTCGATGAAGGGCCTGGATATAGGCTCTGGGTAAAGGTGAAAGCAGAAAAAATGGATTTTGATATATATAAATATTGATGGATGGATGTATGGATGGATAGATATAATATGATGCAATATGACAAAATGTTAACATTGAAAATCAATTTTATAAACCAGGAAATTAGTATCCGATTGTATAATTATTATTGTTTTAATTACTTACCCAAACTAAGTTATACTAAGCCTGTTTTAAAAGATTTTTGCTAAATTTACAGAATACATCTTCATGTAGCAATACATCAGATGTTGACATCATAACCAACATAGGAAAATGCTGAACTGCTCATCATCATGGAGGTAGATGTAGATTAGGTTTATGTAGGGAAAAGAAAGAGGAAAACATCCTTCGTACGATTTATTGAGCCTTGACCGTGGAATTGCGACCTTTAACACAGTTTACCAATGTAGCTATTATACTGTCTGTCATAAGATTGAATTAATAACATTGATAAGATATTGAGATTTTGTGCATGGACACACAGCATATCAGTGTATTGTAGAGCTTGATTGGAATTATAGCATTAGTTGGTGAGAGGGAGTTTTCCAGATGCTGACTGTCTGGTGACAGTTAGACAGTAGATTATACTAGGTAAGCATGTGCCACAGATTGTCTCACAGTAAGCAACACAAAATATTGCAAATGTCTCCCTTTTTTTGTGGACAAAGCCCAGTTTCTTGTAGTCCTTTAATTTCCTTCATTTTGAATAGACCTGTACTCCATAAAATATTCAAAAAACATTGTTATCTTTGTAGTTGTACTGTAACATTCTGAGTGATAATGCACACCTAAAGATTTTTTTTCATGCAGTCTTTCTAGTTGACTTCTCCCTGTCTGTTTTGTCATCTCTTCCTGCAAAATATCAAATATTTTTCAGCCTTGATTTGTGTGCTTCAAAATGGTACTCGAACAATGCCCATTTGTGTTAATGGTTTGCCATTTGTGTAGATCCAAACACAAACTTTGAACTGACAGGTGACAATTACAGAAATGTACACATTGTTTTACACATTTTTAATATTCCTACTTAGCATAACTTCAAAGAATACACCTTAGTCTGACCAGAAAATGTTCTCCAGTGTCTCTAAAAATACTTCAAAGATGTGAAAACATGAAATAACAGTTTACTATAATATTAATATTGATAGACAAGCACTGATATGTTGAACAGGCTCCCAGATTTGTTTAGCTTCTGTCTTATCTGCTATGTAACAAGCAACATACCAGCACAGTCAAATGATTAATGGATTATGGTGAACTCATAAGATTCCAAGCATAGCTCCTCCCACCTACAGGCAGATCAGCAACCTCATCAGCCAAAGAGAAAATACCTCTGTGGATGCGTAAGGCCTTTAAATCTGCCCAGTCGTCAGAATGTCGTCACAAACTCTGAACAATTCAGCATTGTGAGGAATAATATGGGTTTGTCATTGCAACCCCCCCCCCCCCAAACAAAAAATAAAGACTACAGAATGCAGTAATTTCAAAATCTCAGAAATCAAAATTCCATTCAACACAGAAAAGATAACATGCTGAAAATGTGACATTTCACATCTCAAAAAGTTGAGACAGGGCCTGTTTTACCACTGCGTATCATTCCCTCTTCTTTTACCAACAGTCTGTAAACATCTGGGAACTGAGACCAGTAGTTGGACCTTTGAAAGAGGCATGTTCTATTATTTTCTGATATAGATTTCTAGCCGCTCAACAAATCTGGGTTATCTTTGTTGCATATCAAGTTTCATTATGAACTAATTGTTTTCAGTTGGCAAAAGTTTTGGACTGCATGCAGGTCAGTTCAGCAATTCTGGACAATTCTACTAAGAAGCAATACTGATCTTCATGTAGCGATACATCAGAAGTTGATGTCATGACCAACACAGGAAGACGTTGAATTGCAATTCATCATGGAGGTTGATGTAAGTCAAACCTATTTAGGGAAAAGAGTGAGGAAAACAGCCTATGTACAATTTATTGAGCATTTACTGTGGAACTGCAACCTTTAGTGCTGTTTATCAATGTATGCTATCAATGCTATAGTATTCAGTCATAAGATTGAGTTAATAGTATTGATAAGATATTGAGATTTTGCATTTCTATACTATCAGAGATGCAGGATTTTTTACTGAGCGCTGATAACAAGTTAGATGGTCCCTCTAGTCATTCGTCCAGAGAATGCTGTGTTCATGATTTACAAATAGAATTTCAAATTCTGGTGTGTCTGACTATTGAACTATAGAACAGTTTTCTGCTTTGCCTCAGTCCATTTTAAAAGGGCTTTGGCTCAAAGAAAATGGCATCTTTAGAAACCACACGTGCCTTCTCTCTTGCATGATGGACCTTTGGCCTGCATTTGTGGAGCTCGCAGTGAACTGTGCTCGCAATTGGTCAAATTTTTTTGCAGACTCTTCAGCCTTTTATTTTTGAGAGACTCTATCTTCAAGGTGCTCTTTTTGTATCTATTTATGTTACTGACTTGTTGCCAATCAACCAAAATATTTGCAAAAAGTCCCTCCAACTTCATTTTACAGCCTGTTGTTGTTCCCGTCTCAACTTTTGGAGATGTGTTGCTAGCATCAAATTCAAGGTTCGCTAATATCTTTTGGGAAATAGTAAAATTTTTCACTTTCAATGTATGACATGTTTTCTTTATTGTGAATAAAACAAAGATTTACGAGATTTACAAATCAATGCATTCTGCTTTCATGTACATTTTACAAAGCGGTTGTGCAAGAGGGTAAAATAGGATTTCAATTTCAATAAGTGAATGTTTGCAAAATTTTCTTTGAGGAAAACTTTCTCTGTACACTGGTAGTACAGAAAAATGGCTGTGTGTACTAGAACAGCCGATTGATTCCAGTCCAGCATGGATGTTTCTAAACATATGATCCATATGAGTTTTTCAGTTTGTTTCTCTCAGTATGAACTGCTATTAAGGGACCTGAGGCTTGCAAGGTAGCAACATTTTTGGCTAATGTACATTGTCTTTTTTACCTGAAGGCATCACTCATGGAAATCTAGCATCCCTTCAGTCAAGACTAAATCTTAGAATCTGAGTCAAGTCATCAATAATCAAACTTAATTTGGTCTGTGGTCTACGGTATGTCAAAGACCAAATCGTGTTTCTTGAAGAATGCTGAAGAGAGTAAACTGAGTTTTAAGGCTTACAATACCCTGACAAATTGAGATCTACTACTCTTACCATCCACAGTGAGAGTGATGCTGCCCTCTCCTGTAAAGGTATCATCTGTTATGGAGATCTCCACATCATAAGTTCCATCATCAGAGAGTCTAAGGTTGTGGAGAAGTAGAGTACCATTCTCAAATACCAGGATGCGGTCACGATACTCTGGCCTCAGGGTCCCAATGATCTCTGTTCCAATTGACTGGACAACAGTGACAGACTTTTCCCTCTTGAGCTGCCACTTAATGACCGGGGAGTCAAAGCTGAAACTGTTGTAGCGGACCGAAAGAAGGGCCTCCCCTCCAACTGCTCCTTTAATGAGAGTGTTGGGAATAGTCATATTCACTGCCACCACTTCACCTGCAGAGAAACACAAATAAGAGTTTCAGCCATTTTGATTTCCATGCTTACCCGGTTCAAACTTAGCACATCTAAATGATACTATCTCACACTGTGGTCATCTCACTGTGGTCATCACAGGTTGACAGATTTTAGTGAATGATGATATTGCGTGACACATCAGTCCTGATGCATCTCCACAGCTGGATCAACATTTTTAAATAACAGAACATATTTTTTATTAATGCATTATCTATCTAAGGGCTATCTTAATAAACTCATGAAATAAGGCCACCTTAGCTGATAAGCAAGAGTAGAAAGTCTTGTTAAATACTCTGATACTGAGAAACTGAAAATGGAAAAAGACATGACTGACAAACATAATGTGCCCTATCAACTTTCTTGTCCATTTTCTATGGTTTGTTTCAGAAAACAAACTATCTTGATCATATCTTAAGTCTGCAGCTCAAAGAATACAGATATATCTATGCTAGATGTCCATCTGTCCAAGTACTATTAGTATTTCTATTGAAATCAAGATAACTGAATTAGTTTTAAGTTAGTAGTGTAGAATTTCACAACATCTAGTGGTGAAGTTTCAGATTGCAAGAAACTGTTGATGTTGCATTGTGCACTGTGAAATTATCAGTTAGCAATGTTACTTGTACATAAAGTGTGCAATCTACTGCAGAGGCTTTATGAGCAATCATTGTTGAAAGTTCTCGCAAAAAGGCAGTATGTAAAGTAGATGTCACTGTTCATTGTGTGTCTGTTTTGTGCAAATATAATAACATATATAGTAGTTCAACAAAGAGTAACTTCAAAATAAGTGATGCAGACACCACAACACATCACTGCTGTATACACAAGCCAGTTTGCATGGCAGATCCCCATTACCATGGTAACAGCTGTCAGTTTCTGGGATGGGCCAGCATGAGCAAACAAAAGTGAGGATTGTTTTGTTCAAATTTCCTTCTTGGCAGTTCATGAAAAGAGCAATGGGAGAAATACAGATGCCATGCTAGCTTTGCAGAAACAGAGCAGCTCAGTGACTCACAACAATAGCAGGACAGTGATGACACACAGTCACAGCTGAAAACATCTGAAAGCACTAGTTCTGGTACAGCCTGCAGGGACAATTATGGTATTACTTACAAGGGGTGGGCACACACAGCCAACACCCACACAGTCTAATACAATCCAATACCCTGACAACAAATACAATCTTTGTCAGAGCTTTAGTCAGTTTAACTAGTTGCCGTAACATTGCCAAAGGCTGTAACAACTGAAGAAATTATCAGAAACCTATGACTATATTATTTTGTGTCAAATCGTTATCTTGTTTTGTTTAATACATAAATAGAATTACACTTTATTACAAAGTTGTCTTCCCTGTCTTTTCCCCCACAATCCACTATAAAACTAAAAACATGAGTGCAAAACATCTTGTAATTCTTGAGTTCAGCAACAGAACATTGATAAGAAGTAAAGGGGTTATTTTCAAATGAATATAATGTTAAGACATTCATATTAAGACCGTTATACAAACAAATGTATTTTTTCTTATTGCAAACAATGGACGGGACACTTAAACTTTTTATTTACTATTTTTAACCAAAAGCATTTGATCTGCTTGTGCAGAAAATGAAAGAAGAATGCTACATACCTGAATTGAAGAAACCAAAACATATGAGCAATAAAATCAGGTAAATATTTTTGGCTTTCGAAGAAATGTCCTTCTCTGCCTGCATCTTGGGTCTCAAGCTTTGTTTTGCTGCCAGACAGTCAGCATGATTTGTGACTCTGGGCAGGACGGAGGACACAGTCATTCATTCAGGCTGTGCTGGCACTGAGTACATCTTGTTCTCTAAGAGCCACTGCAACGCTGGGAAAAAGTCTGTGTGTTTGGATTTCTGTTTTAGGAATTCATTAGCTTTGTATTTTTTCATGGAAATAAATACTAAATCAGTTCTTTGATAAAAGATACATTTGACTGTGTCATGAGAGACTTTGGTGTTCATCACCTCACAAAAAAGTGCAGAGGTGGTGAAACATCTGTGACTTAGAAGTCTTTCAGCTTTAAAAGTGGTGGCTCTAAACTAAGAGGGTAAAGCTGAGGGTCACTCTATGACAAAAAAGTACACTTGGAATCATGAATTAAATAAAGTTAATGTAATATTACTGATTAAATTAAAAGAAATGTAAAGTAAATGTGAATAAAAAAACAATGATTATCAAATCATAAAAGCCCTGTATACATTTTATTTTAGAACAAAGATAACTTTTCAAAGTGTGAACTCAGAATCTTTACTAATCTATTTCAAACATATGGCAATTTTGAAATTTGAAATAGCAGTCTCATTGCTGTGGTTTGGGTGGAATCCTGACTGGAAGATACCAAAACAATTGTTCTGTGTCAAGAATTTGTTCAACTCTTGAAAAACAGCTTTTTCTACGATTTTACCTAAAAAGGAAATGTTTGATGTCAGCCTGTAATTTTGTTAGGAATCCAAATTGTTATTTTCTAATAGTGGCTTGTTGATTGCTGTTTAGTAAAGGTGGAAAAACACCTGACAGAAGAGTAGTGTCAACAATAACCAGAAAGTCTGGAAAAATGTCTGAAAAAGATTGCTAATAATGTCCAAACATTATGTTGTGGGTCTCAGATGCTTTATAATGTTTTCAAAGTCATATTGGTTGATTGGATAAAATTGTGTCATTATATTCCAATTTGACATTTGTGGAGAGTAGGACATTGCATTTCCAGCAGCTGTAATTTGAGGCGTTGATTGCTTGTCTATTGTTCAAAAAGCGATAAAGTCATCGCAGGCTTTGGTAGATATAAATTCAGAGGCTTCTGGCACAGATGGATGTTAATGGTTGGACTTTTCAAACGTAGCAACCAAGGAGTGTGCATTGTTACTGTTCTTGGTGATAATGTCAGAATAGGAGGACTATTGTCACAAGTCTGAGTTGAAGAGCCAAATGTGGAAAACAACAGGCAAACGAAAAGTAAGAAAACAAAACAGGGTTATGAGAGATCTAGAAACTGATCTAAAGCATGGACTGAAGCACTGCAGAAGGCTCTTTGATGCCACTTGGGGGAAGTGCCATGGTTGACCCTTTCAGAGGCTGAAAGAGGAGTATCAAACCAGACCTCCTTGGTGGTGCCACACTGGACCACAAAAAGGCCGGACAGCCAGACAGTGAGAAGGTGGCAGCAGGAACTACTCCGCAGATCCCCAGCAAAGCTGCAATGCGTACTGCCTTCACTTTCTCTTCCAACTTTGCCATAAACAGGAATAGTCTAAGCCATGACTAAGCACGCAGCATCTACAAAAGGCTACCTACCACCCTCAGCCTTGGCCAGGGTCCTGATAGTCCATGTAGTCAGATCCTTCTATTTCTGAGGTGAATGGTGCGGAGGACCCAAATGTGGAAAGCAGCAGTCCAGACGAAACGAATGAACAACAAGATCTTGAATGAGCAAAGCAAAGGAGCGTAAATACAGAGGGACTGATGAAACAAGTAAGTACAGTGACTGATTGAGTGGAGACAGGTGTTAAAGTGCAGCTGAGGATCAAACAGGGGGAAAGACTACAGCAACTGAGGACATCTAAGGGTAATGGCAGGATCTAAACACTAAAGGTAAAATGCAGAGATAGAGAATAATACCAACTAAGAACACAGAACCAAATAACTAAGGAATAATAATAACAACCAAAAAATAACTATTTTATTAAACCAGAGAAAACAATAGAAATGCACAAACATACTACCAACTAAGAAAACAAAACAGTGTAAATATCATAGATCCATAAGTGTTTCAAAAATGACCTGGTGAGGTTGTTTTTTTGCAATATCTTTGGGAAAAAAAGTTGTCATCTTTTCATATTTCAGCTATTCATCAAAAAACATGTTATTGATATCATGCCATTTAAAATTTAAACTTACCTCTCATACATTTTACAAAATTTAATTTTTGTATTACTACCCCAAGCTTCAATAAGTGGGTCAAAAATGATCCGCATTCATTTCCGATGGAATTTCATAGGTGCATTTGATTCTGATCAACTGTTACTGACAGCAACATATATTTTGTGGACCACACAGACTATATCACAAGTGTCAACTCCAAAGATTATTTTACAAAGAAACATCTGAAACGTGTAAGTATTATTTGATTTTTATACTTCAGAAATGCGTGCATTTGTACTGTGTGAAAGTGTGAAAGTTAGCTAGCTAACTAAGCTAGCTAATGCTACTGTATGACCTGTTTATATTGGTCGTTTTTGGTTTCCTCCTTTTGAGAGATTTTTGTTGTAATGTTTCATAGCTCCTCCGTTATAGGAGTGGCTGCTTGATTTTTGTTCTTTGATATATTCTATAGTTCCTCCATTAGAAGGTGGAGTTTCGTATGGTTAAATTTAAATATTAATCTTTTCATAGACCTTTTGTTTTCCTCCTAGAGTGGAGAGACTGTTTCTTTTGATTAAGTTTTATACCGGCCTCTTACACTTCTATAGTAAGAGTGATCAGAGCCTTAGTAATTTTCATAAGTGTTTATTTCTCTGTCCAGAGTTTATTATATAAACTATCTTACTTTGAAATTGATCCTGCGCCTGTGTCCTGTCGGTTTCTGACAATAATGCGACGGTTGATGCAGCGGTACACTTTAAGTATAAAAGCTTCTTCCACAGAGACATCAAAGTGGAAAATATCCTCTATCTCTAACATTTATTCTCATGTCTTTATCCTCAAGGTACCAGTGCTCATGTCCCTCCAGAGTGGCTGAACTCCTGTACATACAGTGCTGGACCTACAACAGTGTGGCAGGTAGGAGTGGTGCTGTTTGAAATGCTCCACAACAAAGATTTCAGGTCCACTAACTTCATCAGGAAGAAACTCAAGATTAGCAGTACGCTGTCTCAAGGTAAAACAAACACCCATACACACATCTGTCATTAAGAAAAGATAATCTGTTTCAGTTCACATTCTGATAGACCACTGCAGACCTAACAATGTTTGTTCTTTTTCTTCACATCCTCCAGATTGCCTGGATTTCGGATTTCTTGGAGCAGTGTTTGACTAAAGTTCCCAAGCAGCGCCCCACGCTGGAGCAGCTTCTAGGTCGCCCTTAATTGATGTGAGACAGGAACAACACACGCTCTTTTAATCAAAACAACTGAAAGTTTGATTCCTGTTTAAATTTAAACCTAAATCTGTATAGCTGAGTTTAACAAGAATAAACCTCTCATCATCCTCTCTTCTTAAATATCTAACCTTTTTTGTCCCTGCCTTTCAGATTATACTACAACAATTGGTTGAAGCAGCAATAGATCTGAAATGTTGGGACAGGACCAAGGCAGCATGTTTTCCACAGCACCAGCACCCTCTTAAGCCTCAGAATCTGTTGGATACATACTGGAAAGTTGAGGTAGCAGTCAGTCAAGAAAGGAAAGTCTTTCGTGTCCATGGGGGTTTGGGTAAAGGGTGGGGTGAGTGGCTTCACTACAGGAGAGGGAGAGGGGGAGGGAAGAAACTTGTGTACTGTACTAGGAAAATTGCTGCTGCAATAGACTGCCTCTGGCATGGCGGCATCTTGAAGCAATGTTTTAGAATAAGGTGATTTCACTACCCACACACTTGGATTCCATATTCCAGTTTTGAAAATATTCAGATGTCATATAATTAAATATTTAATATCCAGGTATTGGTCATACCTATGAAAAGTTTAATGTAAAAACACATCTGAAGGACTTAAATATTTTGCCATTAGAAGAGTTAAGTAGCTGAAACTATGTGAAAACCATTAGGTTCCAAAAAAGTACAGAAGTCTGAAAAGATCATCTCAGTAGTGTGTATGCTATTCAAAAAAAGTAAGTTTTTACATTGTATGTAGCATAGAGGAGAACTATAAGCATTCCTGAAACAAATGTTCAGAGTAAGAAAGTCAGACTCATATCATTTAAATGTGGTTAGTACTCTTGTTTTTATGTATTTAGGTCCAGTGTGTTTTGAGCATTTTAAATCAACAGAAAATGGCAAAGGCTGATAAATGAATATCCCTTATGTTGTTTAGGGAGCTTTGTTGTGTGTACTGTCGTGTTGTCTGATGTACCATTATGGTGTGGATTAGATTAACAGACAGGTTTCATCAAGACATTGGATGTGTTAGTGGATATTTACACCCACTATTGATTAAGTATTTTTCAATTCTATTTTCTATTCATTTGGCTCATTGCTACTATTCTAAATTATGTTGATATTTAGGACCTGGCTTTGCCATGGAGGGTATGTGATGAGATGTGCCTTGAAGTCCAGCAGGAATGGCTATAAGGTAGAGAAAAGCCTGTTGATTACTAATTGTGTTCACTGTATTTCATGATTGATTGATTATAGTGGCACTAATTTTTATTTAGATCCATTACCAAGTAAAACCAAAGTGATTTTGTTGATACTGATAACGATACCAATACTTTTTTACAAAAGCTTAATGCATTAAAAGAAGGGTTAGTGATGCCTGTCTCGCCCTAGCAGAACTAGCTGCAGGTCTGTATATTTTGTCCACTCCTTCACTTCGCCGCAGCATGACTTCCTCATGCTCTGTTGTGTGATGGCATTTCAAATGTTGAAGGAGTTTTGTGGGGGGTTTTTCCACTATATCTCATTGTCTGACGACACACGTACCCACATAGCATTGTTTTATGTCATTTTTGGATGTGAAAAAGTTCCCCAAATGACCACATAATGTAGCAATTCCTCAGTTTAAGATGAGACCTATTTTTCAAACCTATGTAAGATTCATTTTCATAAATTTATCATCCATTAGTGTGCATGTTTATATCTGATAAGTTAGCTACACAGTTCCATGACAGTCATTTTACAGTGGATATTTTTCACTTTCTTCCTGATTCTTTACATGCACTGTCAGTCTCCTATTTTTGAAATTCAGTGTAATCAGTTGTCATGTATAATAATCAGTACGCCACTTTCTGAAAGGAGATTTTAAGTGTATTTCTGAATTGGACTGTATACGAATTGACATGCTAATGTTCATGGTTAAGGTTATTGCATCACTTCCTGTGTCGCTTGCTTGTGCTCTGTGGAATTGCTCGCTTCTCTTGGCTAGTTGAATATCATTAATTTAATTCAAAATTAGTTGATCTAATTCAGTTCTTAATTACTTGTATACCCATAGTGGCGTATCTTACACTGTAAGTTTAGTAACACACTTTTTCTCCTTTAGGTATATCTCAAGTTTGCATGTGTTGCATGGCTGTTAGTTCTCCCCATCCATCTCCTGCTTTCACTCGCTCAGTTGGTTTAATCTACTCCTCAGCCTCCTTTAGTTATGGTGGCACTTGTGACAACAGTAGTCTTTTGTAGCTTTGGATGTGGAAGCTTGGCTCTGCACCATTGAAAACAACCTGGTAGCTAACCAAGCCCACATATAGCCGATGTGGAACTACCTATCATGGCTAATCCTGTTAGCTCTCCCAGATCAACACACTTAAAAGTACCCCCTCTTGACAAATCACTTCTCTTAGAAATTGATGAAAGAAAATAGAAGTTGATGCGTTAATAGTGCTAACTCCACCTGTTTTACATGAATGTTAGTTAGAAAACCTGGGTTGGCTTACTAAATTAATAACCAGCATCGTAGTACTGCTTAGCGAGATGTCAATGGTTAGGATTAGTTAACTCAAATCACCGAAAGATTTGTAGTACAGGTCCCCTGGACAAAAGAGATGCAGTTTTACACAAGTCGCTGTTGCTTTCCATCTACTTCCACTCTCCCCAAACCCTGTTATGACTTCATCCGCATCTGCATTTTCCGGACTTTAATTTCTCCAGAGTATAAATTGCATCAGTCAAAAAATTCCTCCTGTAGAGGAAAAAAACATGTACAAGTTGCATTTATTTATGGCTTGGAAGTCTGCTGGCAGTTTCTGACACACCATTGTCCGTACTCTGATAGAGAGGCAGTTGCATGAATTGATAAGGCCCACCTGAAAAGTCATTTATATTCATCTCCTTGGCACGAACCACGGCATGGAGACGTAACTGCACCATTGACAAGCCTCTCCCGGCAGTATGTTGTTGAAGCACCCACAAAAAAAAAAACCTTCACACTTAACTCTATTTGTTCCCAAATGCAAAATGACTGAAATGATATTGAGCAGTAGTTGTCTGGGCTTTCCAAAAGTCTAACAGTTTTTCTTTTAGACATGGCTGCTTTTTCCACTCAGTTCTGACACCTGACTATTTTCAGATCAATTTGTTTTTCGGTTTGATAAGCCACTTAACACTGACCATTAGATAGTTCAGGCTTAGAAAATGGACCTCGAAACATGAACCAGTATTTTGTCAACACATAAATGACAACTTATAGCAATACACAAATTTTAAATTGTGTATTTAGGTTCTTTTTAACGAGCAGCATGTTGAAAAGACATAAATTGTTCTAATTTGGTTAGCTGCATTGATGAAAAATACCTTAGACAACACAGTTTTACAGGCGTTAAACAATACAGGGAGAGATATGGAGAAGAGGTGAACTGAAAATCAGTGGCAGCAGGTCTCATGGAGGGATGAATCCTCCGCAGAGCCCGGACCTCAACATTATTGAAGCTGTGTGGGATCATCTTGACAGAGAACGAAACAAAAGGCAGCCAACATCCAAAGAAGAGCGAGAAATAGAATAGAATAGAATAGAATAGAAAGGAAAGGAAAAGAAAAGAAAAGAAAAATACTTTATTCAAAATTAGTGATGTAGCTCAAAATTGTTATTATTTTTTTTCCCTTTTTGTTTTTTTTTTTAATGACAGAAAGTTTGGCTCAGAGGGTTCAGACTGTGGTGAATTGAAGTTCAGCAGAAAAGGGTATCGTAGAAATCTTCGAAAATCACCACGAATAGATTGGGGTGTTGTTTTTGCAGTTTGGAAACAACTTAGCTGATGAATACACAAACAGTGTCAGTAGGTGAAATCTCTCAGTGGACAACATGAAAAGGAACTCACAGCCATTAGTTCAACAACTGGGGGCAGAGATGCTACTTCCCATTGACATGTCCAGGATTATACCATCTGTTGTATAATCAGATGTTATCAACCACTGTAATCCTCATCCTTCACTGTTATTTACAGTTTCTGTCTGCTCATTTAGTCTTACAGATAAATAGAAATATTCATTCATTCCATTTTTTCCATCAGTGATCTCACACTTCCCTTGATGATCAAGGCAAGAAATGGTTGAAACTTCCACATCCCTTTCTCTTTTTTTTTTTTTTTTTTTTACCAGGCAATACTTGGTTTATTTCATAATATTGCCTAGGGCGAGCCAAACCCTTCTGTGTTGCTAGGCGACATCATGAAGGACCTTGATGATGTCACTCAAATGTAATACATACATCACAACATACATCACAACATGCATCACAACATGCATCAGAACATACATCAGAACATACATCAGAACATTCTATAGTTCAGTTCACTAATATCTCAGAACTTTTGTGAAGACTAACTCTACGCGTGTTGAATCTATACCTGGAACTTCATAAAAATCACAATGAACAAAGATTTTGTGCAGAAGACAAAGAAAGCCCTCAAGAAAGATCAAAGTAAGGGAGAAATTCATGCAACAACTTGAAATTACTCATTTTGGTTATATATATGAATCATTCAGTTTGTGCCTTAAGCTACACTTCTGGGTTTGTAATGCAGAAACTTCCAAACTTATTTTTAGGATAAACATTTTTTTCTTTTTAAAAGTATAACTTGGAAATTTTAACAATTTGTTTAAAATTCAGGCTAGTTGGTATTCTTGGGTTATACTAAAAGTGATTTTCAAACAATAGATCTGTAATGACTTTTATTTTTCCTAAATTTGGTTTTAATACTAATTAAAATACTGTGGTTACCAAACAGTTACAACTGTTTTTGCAAATTAAGAAGTTTCTGTATTACACTCCCTGTTTTCCTCAGATCATCATCACTGGTTATGTGTCTGTAATCTGAATCTTTTTTGGGGAGTGATAAAGAATTATTTGATAAATTAATAACAAAATGACAACTTTTTTTATTGTTATTTGTAGAAGTTGACAGTAGCATGACACGTTCAGTGAAGGATGGCCGGACAAAGGCAACCAAAAGAAAAGCCAGTCCTGACCAGCAGTTGACCAATAAAAGAACAAGGGTCTCTGAGGTGGCAGGACCTTCTACAAGCTGTCAGGACGAGGTCAGGACAGTGAAAAGAGGAAAGAGGAAGGTTACAGAAGATGGAGAGGCACCCTCAAGAAACCCAAAGTGGTAGGCTGGTGCATTCTGTGAAATTACAGCTGCATAATTAACTTACATTTTAGCTGTAGTGGTTGAATATTATAATGTCCTTTAACTTTGTCACACTGATCTAAACACACATTTTCAATCAAATTACAAACATGTGAGTGTCATCATGCTAATGTTTCAATGTGTTATTTTCATTTATAGGATCCAGTAGCAACAATTTAGATGGTTGTACATCTGATGGGGATATAAGGAGGGGTAATAGAAAGAGGAAGGCCTTACCTGCTGAGGAAACACAGAGTAGGAAGAGAACGAAGAAAACTGAGACCATACAGGACCAAATAGATGCCCAACGAGGTCAGTCATTAATAAAAAAATGTAACATTTAGCTTCAAGTGCGTTATATTTAATCTAAGTATTTATATTAGGTATTACCTAGGCGATATATATATATATATGTTTGTTTTTTTAAATATATATATAGAGAATTTTTAGAGGTAACCTGTGTAAATTATCATTGAAATTCTTCTGATGTACTGTCAAACTAAAATGATGTTTATGTTTTATTTTAGCTGAATTTGAGGAGAAATATGAGGAGAAAAATCAGCTCGGCGAAGGAGGCTGTGGATCTGTGTTTGCAGGCTGTCGGAGAGAAGATAATTTACCCGTATGTATTAGACACACATTGTCATATTCAAGACACTCACTGTATGATGTGACTAACCAAAGTCTCGTTTATATCTTGCAGGTAGCCATCAAACACATTCCAAAGGACAAAGTGTTCTGCAAACATAAAGTAAGTTAGCAACGGCAGTAACTTCTGCTTTTATCAGCACTATCACTGGGTTATAGATAAACTGTGGTTTTCCCTGCCTAACACTTTCTTTGTTGCTGTGATGTTTCAGGACAAGAATGGGAGGCAGATTTCAGTGGAGGTGGCTGTCATGCTGAAGCTGGAAGGTAGCACTGCCAGTTCAGTGGGGCACTCAGCACCTGTGTCCCTGCTGGACTGGTATGATCTACAGCAGGAGCTGATTCTTGTGCTGGAGAGACCAATGCCTGCCGAGGACCTCGCTCACTACATCGAAGAGCATGGAGGCTCCCTCCAGGAGGATGAGGCCAAAGTAAGCTGATGGAAAATATTTGCAATCTTTGTGAATGTCATTCTTTGAGAGACATCGTCACACTTTCTGCTTTTTTTATTTAAATGATTTCATAATGGTTATCAAAATAATTTAAAGCCATAAAAAATGTCACACCATCCTCTCTGCTTAAATATCTAACCTGTTTTTTTCCTCTTTCAGATTATAATACAACAGTTAGTTGATGCAGCAGTCCACCTGAAACAAAACAGCATCTTCCACAGAGACATCAAAATTGAAAACATCCTGATTGAGACCGGCTCAGATGTCCCACGACTTCGTCTCATAGACTTTGGAATGAGCTGCATCAACAAAAAGACATCTATATATCGGACTTTTTATGGTATGTTATTACTTCAGATTTTGCTCTTCTCCAATCAGTGATTTAAAAACCAAAGCCACTCCTCCTCTAACATTTATTCTTATGTCTTTATCCTCAAGGTACCAGTGCTCATGTCCCTCCAGAGTGGCTGAGCTCCTGTACATACAGTGCTGGACCTACAACAGTGTGGCAGGTAGGAGTGGTGCTGTTCGAAATGCTCCACAACAAAGATTTCAGGTCCACTAACTTCATCAGGAAGAGACTAAAGATTAGCAGTACGCTGTCTCAAGGTAAAACAAACACCCATACACACATCTGTCATTAAGAAAAGATAATCTGTTTCAGTTCACATTCTGATAGACCACTGCAGACCTAACAATGTTTGTTCTTTTTCTTCACATCCTCCAGATTGCCTGGATTTCTTGGAGCAGTGTTTGATTAAAGTTCCCAAGCAGCGCCCCACGCTGGAGCAGCTTCTGAATCACACTTGGTTCACGTGAGACAGAAACAACACACACACTGTTAATCAAAACAAATGACATTTTATTGAAAGTTTGATTCATGTTTAAATTTAAACCTAAATCTTTATGTCTGAATTTAACAGGAATAAATATACATTATAAATATGTCACATTCTCTGTGATGTGAGGATGTAAGGATAGGATAGAATACAATATATTAGAATACAATAGAATAGAACATAACACAATACAATACAACAGAATACAAGATGATATAATACAATTCAATAGAATAGAACATAACGCAACACAATACAATACAATAGAACACAATAGAATAGAATAGAATCCTTCTGTATTAGTTCTTCAACAGGTACATCTACAGTGTTGCAGAAGACAACCAGAAGAGGAACAGAACAATTATAAAATTTGTTTTTTTTTAAATTATCAGTGTTCACTTCTCTGAGAGGAAGTGTTCACTGATGACTGAATGATCTCAGATGTGCAAAAATGAATTGTCCTAAATATTGCAAAAATAAAATCCATTTTTAGACACAATTTTCAAAGAAAGTGAATGTTTATTTAATATTCTGACATTTGAATATTAGTTCAAGTAGTTTCACATTTATATTAGCCCTATATAACTGAGTTCAGAAATATCTACTCTGTCATCTGGCCTGCTTGTGCTACTCCCGGGGGGGGGTGTTTCCTCTCCCCGCTGCTCGCGACTTCACCCACCTGTGGGCACGTCACGACTCCCGGGGCTCTCCTGGGGCAGGTGCTGGCCCACTGTGTGGCTGTCTGGGGCGCTTGGCCCTCTCAGGTATTGGGTGGGGCCTCTGCCAGGAGGTATGTATCACTGATGACTGAATGATCTCAAATGTGAAAAAATGAATTGCGCTAAATATTACAAAAATAAAATCCATTTTTAGACACAATTTTCAAAGCACTCAATGGCATCTTACAAGACACAGATAAAATGACAATAGAACATTAACAATAAAAATATGAATTCATTTTATTCATTGATTTAATAGGGACTAAACTTAATACATATATTGAGCCAGATTTGGCTGCAAGCTCCTGCTGGCGGTGGCTGTTCCTGCTGGTGGTGTCTGCTGCTGGTGGTGTCTGCTGCTGCTGGTGTCTGCTGCTGGTGGTGTCTGCTGCTGGTGGTGTCTGCTGCTGGTGGTGTCTGCTGCTGGTGGTGTCTGCTGCTGGTGGTGTCTGCTGCTGCTCGCAGAGGCTGCTGCTGCTACCATTGGAAGCTACTAGTGGTGACTGCTCGCTGGTGTCTCACTGATGGCTGCAGGAAGATGCTGGTGGTTGCTGGAGGTTGAGCAGGAATGGAGAGGCCAAATACATCCATGGCAATAACTAAAGTATTTGGTAGTGGCCTAGATATTATGGCCTTTGGTGCAGGAGGTTGAGCCTTCTTGGCCTTCTTGTTCTGACTCTTGCTGCCAAGGTAACCTTTACTCTAGTCTTCTCTCCTTTCAGCCCTGATGCACTTTGCCGCAATCCTTAACCTCAGCCTGACATATTTGCAGACTATCTTTCTCTTCACATCATGGCATGATGGAAGGCTGCTCTCCAGAAGCATGGCCTCCTCTTCCAGCTGTTCCACTGCATTGGTGCACTCCATCTGTCCTGAACGGAACAGCTGCTCCACATGCTGGACGACAGTGAAGACCTCATCAGATGGCCGATAAAGTGCAGCCGGTTTGAATTCCTTCAACTGCAGCAGAACAACATGCTCATGTGCATCATCTGCATTTTGCACAAGTGCATGCTTGCATGTCTCGCAGTGTGAGCAGCTAAAGACACACTTCACGATGTATACGGCCAGATGATACAGAACACAGGAATCTGTTTTTGTGAAGGTGGGTGGTGATGTCAGGTCGACCAGCTGCTCCACTCTCAGACCTTCAGGACTTCTGGAATTGGTTTTGGTTTCCAGGAAGTCTGCTAGGTGGTCACAGTTGTCCTCCAGGTAACTGCCTGTATGCACTGTGGACATGAGACACACTCAACCATATTTAGCTGGGTCTTCCTCTTGTCTTTCCTTCAACATGTCCAGCATCATCATGTTAAGGCCAGGCTTGGCATCCACGACCTCATCCACTTTGTTAAGAAAGAAAAGCAGCCATTTAATATGGCTGCCGTGATCAGGATGGTGGTTGAAAAGAAATGGTTGAAACTTCCACATCCCTTTCTCTGTTTTTTAAATTTTTTTTTTTTTTACTAGGCAATACTTGGTTTCTTTCATAATATTGCCTAGGGCGGAGCCAAGCCCTTCTGTGTTGCTAGGCGACATCATGAAGGAACTTTATGATGTCACTCAAATGTAATACATACATCACAACATGCATCACAACATGCATCACAACATGCATCACAACATGCATCACAACATACATCAGAACATGCATCACAACATGCATCACAACATGCATCACAATATACATCAGAACATACATCAGAACATACATCAGAACATTCTATAGTTCAGTTCACTAATATCTCAGAACTTTTGTGAAGACTAACTCTACGCGTGTTGAATCTATACCTGGAACTTCATAAAAATCACAATGAACAAAGATTTTGTGCAGAAGACAAAGAAAGCCCTCAAGAAAGATCAAAGTAAGGGAGAAATTCATGCAACAACTTGAAATTACTCATTTTGGTTATATATATGAATCATTCAGTTTGTGCCTTAAGCTACACTTCTGGGTTTGTAATGCAGAAACTTCCAAACTTATTTTTAGGATAAACATTTTTTTCTTTTTAAAAGTATAACTTGGAAATTTTAACAATTTGTTTAAAATTCAGGCTAGTTGGTATTCTTGGGTTATACTAAAAGTGATTTTCAAACAATAGATCTGTAATGACTTTTATTTTTCCTAAATTTGGTTTTAATACTAATTAAAATACTGTGGTTACCAAACAGTTACAACTGTTTTTGCAAATTAAGAAGTTTCTGTATTACACTCCCTGTTTTCCTCAGATCATCATCACTGGTTTTGTGTCTGTAATCTGAATCTTTTTTGGGGAGTGATAAAGAATTATTTGATAAATTAATAACAAAATGACAACTTTTTTTTATTGTTATTTGTAGAAGTTGACAGTAGCATGACACGTTCAGTGAAGGATGGCCGGACAAAGGCAACCAAAAGAAAAGCCAGTCCTGACCAGCAGTTGACCAGTAAAAGAACAAGGGTCTCTGAGGTGGCAGGACCTTCTACAAGCTGTCAGGACGAGGTCAGGACAGTGAAAAGAGGAAAGAGGAAGGTTACAGAAGATGGAGAGGCACCCTCAAGAAACCCAAAGAGAAGGAGGGGACTCCTGGATGTCGTGTTAAATCAAGAGTCAGCCTCCTCCTCAGTGGAAAGTGGTAGGCTGGTGCATTTTGTGAAATTACAGCTGCATAATTAACTTACATTTTAGATGTAGTGGTTGAATATTATAATGTCCTTTAACTTTGTCACACTGATCTAAACACACATTTTCAATCAAATTACAAACATGTGAGTGTCATCATGCTAATGTTTCAATGTGTTATTGTCATTTATAGGATCCAGTAGCAACAATGTAGATGGTTGTACATCTGATGGGGATATAAGGAGGGGTAATAGAAAGAGGAAGGCCTTACCTGCTGAGGAAACACAGAGTAGGAAGAGAACGAAGAAAACTGAGACCATACAGGACCAAATAGATGCCCAACGAGGTCAGTCATTAATAAAAAAATGTAACATTTAGCTTCAAGTGCGTTATATTTAATATAAGTATTTATATTAGGTATTACCTAGGCGATATATATATATATATATATGTTTGTTTTTTTAAATATATATATAGAGAATTTTTAGAGGTAACCTGTGTAAATTATCATTGAAATTCTTCTGATGTACTGTCAAACTAAAATGATGTTTATGTTTTATTTTAGCTGAATTTGAGGAGAAATATGAGGAGAAAAATCAGCTCGGCGAAGGAGGCTGTGGATCTGTGTTTGCAGGCTGTCGGAGAGAAGATAATTTACCCGTATGTATTAGACACACATTGTCATATTCAAGACACTCACCGTATGATGTGACTAACCAAAGTTTTGTTTGTATCTTGCAGGTAGCCATCAAACACATTCCTAAAGACAAAGTGTTCTGCAAACATAAAGTAAGTTAGCAACGGCAGTAACTTCTGCTTTTATCAGCACTATCACTGGATTATAGATAAACTGTGGTTTTCCCTGCCTAACACTTTCTTTGTTGCTGTGATGTTTCAGGACAAGAATGGGAGGCAGATTTCAGTGGAGGTGGCTGTTATGCTGAAGCTGGAAAGTAGCACTGCCAGTTCAGTGGGGCACTCAGCACCTGTGTCCCTGCTGGACTGGTATGATCTACAGCAGGAGCTGATTCTTGTGCTGGAGAGACCAATGCCTGCCGAGGACCTCGCTCACTACATCGAAGAGCATGGAGGCTCCCTCCAGGAAGATGAGGCCAAAGTAAGCTGATGGAAAATATTTGCAATCTTTGTGAATGTCATTCTTTGAGAGACATCGTCACACTTTCTGCTTTTTTTATTTAAATGATTTCATAATGGTTATCAAAATAATTTAAAGCCATAAAAAATGTCACACCATCCTCTCTTCTTAAATATCTAACCTGTTTTTTTTTCCTCTTTCAGATTATAATACAACAGTTGGTTGATGCAGCAGTCCACCTGAAACAAAACAGCATCTTCCACAGAGACATTAAAGTGGAAAACATCCTGATTGAGACCGGCTCAGATGTCCCACGACTTCGTCTCATAGACTTTGGAATGAGCTGCATCAACAAAAAGACATCTATATATCGGACTTTTTATGGTATGTTATTACTTCAGATTTTGCTCTTCTCCAATCAGTGATTTAAAAACCAAAGCCACTCCTCCTCTAACATTTATTCTTATGTCTTTATCCTCAAGGTACCAGTGCTCATGTCCCTCCAGAGTGGCTGAACTCCTGTACATACAGTGCTGGACCTACAACAGTGTGGCAGGTAGGAGTGGTGCTGTTTGAAATGCTCCACAACAAAGATTTCAGGTCCACTAACTTCATCAGGAAGAGACTAAAGATTAGCAGTACGCTGTCTCAAGGTAAAACACACACCCATAAACACATCTGTCATTAAGAAAAGATAATCTGTTTCAGTTCACATTCTGATAGACCACTGCAGACCTAACAATGTTTGTTCTTTTTCTTCACATCCTCCAGATTGCCTGGATTTCTTGGAGCAGTGTTTGATTAAAGTTCCCAAGCAGCGCCCCACGCTGGAGCAGCTTCTGAATCACACTTGGTTCACGTGAGACAGAAACAACACACACACTGTTAATCAAAACAAATGACATTTTATTGAAAGTTTGATTCATGTTTAAATTTAAACCTAAATCTTTATGTCTGAATTTAACAGGAATAAATATACATTATAAATATGTCACATTCTCTGTGATGTGAGGATGTAAGAGTAAGGATAGGATAGAATACAATATATTAGAATACAATAGAATAGAACATAACACAATACAATACAACAGAATACAAGATGATATAATACAATTCAATAGAATAGAACATAACGCAACACAATACAATACAATAGAACACAATAGAATAGAATAGAATCCTTCTGTATTAGTTCTTCAACAGGTACATCTACAGTGTTGCAGAAGACAACCAGAAGAGGAACAGAACAATTATAAAATTTGTTTTTTTTTAAATTATCAGTGTTCACTTCTCTGAGAGGAAGTGTTCACTGATGACTGAATGATCTCAGATGTGCAAAAATGAATTGTCCTAAATATTGCAAAAATAAAATCCATTTTTAGACACAGTTTTCAAAGAAAGTGAATGTTTATTTAATATTCTGACATTTGAATATTAGTTCAAGTAGTTTCACATTTATATTAGCCCTATATAACTGAGTTCAGAAATATCTACTCTGTCATCTGGCCTGCTTGTGCTACTCCCGGGGGGGGGGTTCCTCTCCCCGCTGCTCGCGACTTCACCCACCTGTGGGCACGTCACGACTCCCGGGGCTCTCCTGGGGCAGGTGCTGGCCCACTGTGTGGCTGTCTGGGGCGCTTGGCCCTCTCAGGTATTGGGTGGGGCCTCTGCCAGGAGGTATGTATCACTGATGACTGAATGATCTCAAATGTGAAAAAATGAATTGCGCTAAATATTACAAAAATAAAATCCATTTTTAGACACAATTTTCAAAGCACTCAATGGCATCTTACAAGACACAGATAAAATGACAATAGAACATTAACAATAAAAATATGAATTCATTTTATTCATTGATTTAATAGGGACTAAACTTAATACATATATTGAGCCAGATTTGGCTGCAAGCTCCTGCTGGCGGTGGCTGTTCCTGCTGGTGGTGTCTGCTGCTGGTGGTGTCTGCTGCTGCTGGTGTCTGCTGCTGGTGGTGTCTGCTGCTGGTGGTGTCTGCTGCTGGTGGTGTCTGCTGCTGGTGGTGTCTGCTGCTGGTGGTGTCTGCTGCTGCTCGCAGAGGCTGCTGCTGCTACCATTGGAAGCTACTAGTGGTGACTGCTCGCTGGTGTCTCACTGATGGCTGCAGGAAGATGCTGGTGGTTGCTGGAGGTTGAGCAGGAATGGAGAGGCCAAATACATCCATGGCAATAACTAAAGTATTTGGTAGTGGCCTAGATATTATGGCCTTTGGTGCAGGAGGTTGAGCCTTCTTGGCCTTCTTGTTCTGACTCTTGCTGCCAAGGTAACCTTTACTCTAGTCTTCTCTCCTTTCAGCCCTGATGCACTTTGCCTTAACCTCAGCCTGACATATTTGCAGACTATCTTTCTCTTCACATCATGGCATGATGGAAGGCTGCTCTCCAGAAGCATGGCCTCCTCTTCCAGCTGTTCCACTGCATTGGTGCACTCCATCTGTCCTGAACGGAACAGCTGCTCCACATGCTGGACGACAGTGAAGACCTCATCAGATGGCCGATAAAGTGCAGCCGGTTTGAATTCCTTCAACTGCAGCAGAACAACATGCTCATGTGCATCATCTGCATTTTGCACAAGTGCATGCTTGCATGTCTCGCAGTGTGAGCAGCTAAAGACACACTTCACGATGTATACGGCCAGATGATACAGAACACAGGAATCTGTTTTTGTGAAGGTGGGTGGTGATGTCAGGTCGACCAGCTGCTCCACTCTCAGACCTTCAGGACTTCTGGAATTGGTTTTGGTTTCCAGGAAGTCTGCTAGGTGGTCACAGTTGTCCTCCAGGTAACTGCCTGTATGCACTGTGGACATGAGACACACTCAACCATATTTAGCTGGGTCTTCCTCTTGTCTTTCCTTCAACATGTCCAGCATCATCATGTTAAGGCCAGGCTTGGCATCCACGACCTCATCCACTTTGTTAAGAAAGAAAAGCAGCCATTTAATATGGCTGCCGTGATCAGGATGGTGGTTGAAAATAAATGGTTGAAACTTCCACATCCCTGTCTCTGTTTTTTAAATTTTTTTTTTTTTTACTAGGAAATACTTGGTTTCTTTCATAATATTGCCTAGGGCGGAGCCAAGCCCTTCTGTGTTGCTAGGCGACATCATGAAGGAACTTTATGATGTCACTCAAATGTAATACATACATCACAACATGCATCACAACATGCATCACAACATGCATCACAACATGCATCACAACATACATCAGAACATGCATCACAACATGCATCACAACATGCATCACAATATACATCAGAACATACATCAGAACATACATCAGAACATTCTATAGTTCAGTTCACTAATATCTCAGAACTTTTGTGAAGACTAACTCTACGCGTGTTGAATCTATACCTGGAACTTCATAAAAATCACAATGAACAAAGATTTTGTGCAGAAGACAAAGAAAGCCCTCAAGAAAGATCAAAGTAAGGGAGAAATTCATGCAACAACTTGAAATTACTCATTTTGGTTATATATATGAATCATTCAGTTTGTGCCTTAAGCTACACTTCTGGGTTTGTAATGCAGAAACTTCCAAACTTATTTTTAGGATAAACATTTTTTTCTTTTTAAAAGTATAACTTGGAAATTTTAACAATTTGTTTAAAATTCAGGCTAGTTGGTATTCTTGGGTTATACTAAAAGTGATTTTCAAACAATAGATCTGTAATGACTTTTATTTTTCCTAAATTTGGTTTTAATACTAATTAAAATACTGTGGTTACCAAACAGTTACAACTGTTTTTGCAAATTTAAGAAGTTTCTGTATTACACTCCCTGTTTTCCTCAGATCATCATCACTGGTTTTGTGTCTGTAATCTGAATCTTTTTTGGGGAGTGATAAAGAATTATTTGATAAATTAATAACAAAATGACAACTTTTTTTTATTGTTATTTGTAGAAGTTGACAGTAGCATGACACGTTCAGTGAAGGATGGCCGGACAAAGGCAACCAAAAGAAAAGCCAGTCCTGACCAGCAGTTGACCAGTAAAAGAACCAGGGTCTCTGAGGTGGCAGGACCTTCTACAAGCTGTCAGGACGAGGTCAGGACAGTGAAAAGAGGAAAGAGGAAGGTTACAGAAGATGGAGAGGCACCCTCAAGAAACCCAAAGAGAAGGAGGGGACTCCTGGATGTCGTGTTAAATCAAGAGTCAGCCTCCTCCTCAGTGGAAAGTGGTAGGCTGGTGCATTTTGTGAAATTACAGCTGCATAATTAACTTACATTTTAGATGTAGTGGTTGAATATTATAATGTCCTTTAACTTTGTCACACTGATCTAAACACACATTTTCAATCAAATTACAAACATGTGAGTGTCATCATGCTAATGTTTCAATGTGTTATTGTCATTTATAGGATCCAGTAGCAACAATGTAGATGGTTGTACATCTGATGGGGATATAAGGAGGGGTAATAGAAAGAGGAAGGCCTTACCTGCTGAGGAAACACAGAGTAGGAAGAGAACGAAGAAAACTGAGACCATACAGGACCAAATAGATGCCCAACGAGGTCAGTCATTAATAAAAAAATGTAACATTTAGCTTCAAGTGCGTTATATTTAATATAAGTATTTATATTAGGTATTACCTAGGCGATATATATATATATATATGTTTGTTTTTTTAAATATATATATAGAGAATTTATAGAGGTAACCTGTGTAAATTATCATTGAAATTCTTCTGATGTACTGTCAAACTAAAATGATGTTTATGTTTTATTTTAGCTGAATTTGAGGAGAAATATGAGGAGAAAAATCAGCTCGGCGAAGGAGGCTGTGGATCTGTGTTTGCAGGCTGTCGGAGAGAAGATCATTTACCCGTATGTATTAGACACACATTGTCATATTCAAGACACTCACCGTATGATGTGACTAACCAAAGTCTCGTTTGTATCTTGCAGGTAGCCATCAAACACATTCCAAAGGACAAAGTGTTCTGCAAACATAAAGTAAGTTAGCAACGGCAGTAACTTCTGCTTTTATCAGCACTATCACTGGATTATAGATAAACTGTGGTTTTCCCTGCCTAACACTTTCTTTGTTGCTGTGATGTTTCAGGACAAGAATGGGAGGCAGATTTCAGTGGAGGTGGCTGTCATGCTGAAGCTGGAAGGTAGCACTGCCAGTTCAGTGGGGCACTCAGCACCTGTGTCCCTGCTGGACTGGTATGATCTACAGCAGGAGCTGATTCTTGTGCTGGAGAGACCAATGCCTGCCGAGGACCTCGCTCACTACATCGAAGAGCATGGAGGCTCCCTCCAGGAAGATGAGGCCAAAGTAAGCTGATGGAAAATATTTGCAATCTTTGTGAATGTCATTCTTTGAGAGACATCGTCACACTTTCTGCTTTTTTTATTTAAATGATTTCATAATGGTTATCAAAATAATTTAAAGCCATAAAAAATGTCACACCATCCTCTCTGCTTAAATATCTAACCTGTTTTTTTTTCCTCTTTCAGATTATAATACAACAGTTGGTTGATGCAGCAGTCCACCTGAAACAAAACAACATCTTCCACAGAGACATTAAAGTGGAAAACATCCTGATTGAGACCGGCTCAGATGTCCCACGACTTCGTCTCATAGACTTTGGAATGAGCTGCATCAACAAAAAGACATCTATATATCGGACTTTTTATGGTATGTTATTACTTCAGATTTTGCTCTTCTCCAATCAGTGATTTAAAAACCAAAGCCACTCCTCCTCTAACATTTATTCTTATGTCTTTATCCTCAAGGTACCAGTGCTCATGTCCCTCCAGAGTGGCTGAACTCCTGTACATACAGTGCTGGACCTACAACAGTGTGGCAGGTAGGAGTGGTGCTGTTTGAAATGCTCCACAACAAAGATTTCAGGTCCACTAACTTCATCAGGAAGAGACTAAAGATTAGCAGTACGCTGTCTCAAGGTAAAACACACACCCATAAACACATCTGTCATTAAGAAAAGATAATCTGTTTCAGTTCACATTCTGATAGACCACTGCAGACCTAACAATGTTTGTTCTTTTTCTTCACATCCTCCAGATTGCCTGGATTTCTTGGAGCAGTGTTTGATTAAAGTTCCCAAGCAGCGCCCCACGCTGGAGCAGCTTCTGAATCACACTTGGTTCACGTGAGACAGAAACAACACACACACTATTAATCAAAACAAATGACATTTTATTGAAAGTTTGATTCATGTTTAAATTTAAACCTAAATCTTTATGTCTGAATTTAACAGGAATAAATATACATTATAAATATGTCACATTCTCTGTGATGTGAGGATGTAAGAGTAAGGATAGAATACAATATATTAGAATACAATAGAATAGAACATAACACAATACAATACAACAGAATACAAGATGATATAATACAATTCAATAGAATAGAACATAACGCAACACAATACAATACAATAGAACACAATAGAATAGAATAGAATCCTTCTGTATTAGTTCTTCAACAGGTACATCTACAGTGTTGCAGAAGACAACCAGAAGAGGAACAGAACAATTATAAAATTTTTTTTTTTTAAATTATCAGTGTTCACTTCTCTGAGAGGAAGTGTTCACTGATGACTGAATGATCTCAGATGTGCAAAAATGAATTGTCCTAAATATTGCAAAAATAAAATCCATTTTTAGACACAATTTTCAAAGAAAGTGAATGTTTATTTAATATTCTGACATTTGAATATTAGTTCAAGTAGTTTCACGTTTATATTAGCCCTATATAACTGAGTTCAGAAATATCTACTCTGTCATCTGGCCTGCTTGTGCTACTCCCGGGGGGGGGGGTTTCCTCTCCCCGCTGCTCGCGACTTCACCCACCTGTGGGCACGTCACGACTCCCGGGGCACTCCTGGGGCAGGTGCTGGCCCACTGTGTGGCTGTCTGGGGCGCTTGGCCCTCTCAGGTATTGGGTGGGGCCTCTGCCAGGAGGTATGTATCACTGATGACTGAATGATCTCAAATGTGAAAAAATGAATTGCGCTAAATATTACAAAAATAAAATCCATTTTTAGACACAATTTTCAAAGCACTCAATGGCATCTTACAAGACACAGATAAAATGACAATAGAACATTAACAATAAAAATATGAATTCATTTTATTCATTGATTTAATAGGGACTAAACTTAATACATATATTGAGCCAGATTTGGCTGCAAGCTCCTGCTGGCGGTGGCTGTTCCTGCTGGTGGTGTCTGCTGCTGGTGGTGTCTGCTGCTGGTGGTGTCTGCTGCTGGTGGTGTCTGCTGCTGGTGGTGTCTGCTGCTGGTGGTGTCTGCTGCTGCTCGCAGAGGCTGCTGCTGGTGGTGTCTGCTGCTGGTGGTGTCTGCTGCTGCTCGCAGAGGCTGCTGCTGCTACCATTGGAAGCTACTAGTGGTGACTGCTCGCTGGTGGTGTCTGCTGCTGCTGCTACCATTGGAAGCTACTAGTGGTGACTGCTCGCTGGTGTCTCACTGATGGCTGCAGGAAGATGCTGGTGGTTGCTGGAGGTTGAGCAGGAATGGAGAGGCCAAATACATCCATGGCAATAACTCAAGTATTTGGTAGTGGCCTAGATATTATGGCCTTTGGTGCAGGAGGTTAAGCCTTCTTGGTCTTCTTGTTCTGACTCTTGCTGCCAAGGTAACCTTTACTCTAGTCTTCTCTCCTTTCAGCCCTGATGCACTTTGCCGCAATCCTTAACCTCAGCCTGACATATTTGCAGACTATCTTTCTCTTCACATCATGGCATGATGGAAGGCTGCTCTCCAGAAGCATGGCCTCCTCTTCCAGCTGTTCCACTGCATTGGTGCACTCCATGAGAGACTCATCTGTCCTGAATGGAACAGCTGCTCCACATGCTGGACGACAGTGAAGACCTCGTCAGATGGCCGATAAAGTGCAGCCGGTTTGAATTCCTTTAACTGCAGCAGAACAACATGCTCATGTGCATCATCTGCATTTTGCACAAGTGCATGCTTGCATGTCTCGCAGTGTGAGCAGCTAAAGACACACTTCACGATGTATCCGGCCAGATGATACAGAACACAGGAATCTGTTTTTGTGAAGGTGGGTGGTGATGTCAGGTCGACCAGCTGCTCCACTCTCAGACCTTCAGGACTTCTGGAATTGGTTTTGGTTTCCAGGAAGTCTGCTAGGTGGTCACAGTTGTCCTCCAGGTAACTGCCTGTATGCACTGTGGACAGGAACTGTCCAACAGTGACAGCCCGCAGGGCATAGTGGAACTCCACAGGTGTTGGCACAGGGTTCCTCTGACATATGCATCCAAATGTGTTTTCCAGGCAGTCCTGCATGAACCGGCTTGTGAGGACAAATTTGTGACTCTGGCTCAACAGATCTTCCTGGACCTGCAGTATGGTTCTGTCTGGACTGGCTTCCAGCTGCTCTTTTCCCCTATCTTTAGGTCTTGAAAAAGATGGACACTCTCCTGGAGAAAGCTGATGGCCTTTTCATACTCCCCCATTTTGAACCGTGAGAGGGCAGTCACAACATGGTGGGACGACATAAGGTCAAACCAGTGGTCCATCTTCTCCAGGAACCATGATGTGGTGAGGTTTGATTCAGGACGCTGCTCCTCCTCTACCAGGTACTTTAAGGCAGCACTTGTCGACTTACTAAAGATATGCATGGCTGAGCTAACTTTCATCTTTTCAAAGTGGTTAGGCTCCAAGATGCCCCAGGAGAGGTTGGGGGCCAGCTTTAGTGCCATGCCCTCTTGGTAGGACACCAGATCCGGTAAGGGACCAACAGACACCTCACTGGATGGGAGGTGCTCTTTGTTCACCACATCTTGTGGAATGGTGATGGTCTGACCACGGACAAGGGCGCTCTTCAAGTTCTTGACCAGATGTGGAACATCTGCCATGAAATGGAGCCGTCGGTGTGGCTCTATGGGATGTGGAATTCAGGGCTTATCACACGTTACCCCAAAAGCTCGCCACATTGCTCTATTAGGGCTCCCCATGTCACTTGTGACATTAATGACATGAAGTCCTACAGATGCAGCTGCCTCCACTATAGCAATGATGATGGGCTGGTAGACGGAACCATTGGTGGAATTACTGCTGTAGTGGTATGCCACAACTTGCTTCCACCTTGTTGTTACTCCAGCCAGCATGAAGACACAAGCGTGAGTTGCTCTGCCATTGTGGCCAGGCAGTGTAACATTGCCAAACAGCTTTTCCGCCTTTTTATTATTTTGGCTGAGTGCACGAATCTGGTCCTGATTGAAAATTGAAGTAAATTTTTGTTGAAGGTTGTTGTTTCTCCTCCTAAGTGCCAAATTGATTATTTTTGTTGTGCTGGAGCGCTCTCTGCTTTTATCCTCCTATATCTTTCCTTTCTTAATTCCCTCAGCAGGTCCTCCACACTGGCCCTGTCATGACTGGCCCCTGGCACACTGGTTCCTGGATGAGTGGCCCCTGACTGACTGGCACCTGCTGGTCTGCTGACCTCTGCTTCACTGTCACCTGACACATCCCTCTCACTCGCCTCTAACTGCACCTCAGTTTGTCCCTCAATATCTGTAATAACAACGTATTGTTGGTGTTATACGTATTTATGCCACCTACACTACACTACAATATCTTGTTTTTTAAATACATGAAATGGGAAAAACTGTGGAAAGACTGGTATCATACCAAGGTTTGATTTTATGCAGTAAGTGTGGTCATCAGATGTTTTAACTTCTGCAGAAGCCATCATCCTCGAAGGTGTTTTCCTCCTCTTGGGCTTGGGGCGATGGATGAAGATGGTTGGGACAGCATCTGCTCTCGACCTCCGTGTGCCTCTTTTTGTGTTCGTGAATTGGTTGTCCTCAAAGTGTAACTGCCAGGAGGTAATGATGTCATAAGTCGTAGGCTAAGTTCAGTTTCCCCTACACACTTCACATTTTCTGTTGAACTTTAATTGTAATGTTCTTCTTTACATTCAGGTGTCGAAGGCCCTTTGAAATTTTAGTAACTTTATCATAAATCCTCTGTGGCCATTACTTACTTCACAAAGTTTTCTGTTGTTGTTGTCATCTTTATATACTCTATAGCTCTGCCCTCTTCCACACAGCATAGACATATATATATATATATATATATATATATATATATATATATTTCCGTATATCGGGGCTCAGGCTGACGGACTTCCTGCGAGAGCTCTGTCACTCCGAGTTCAGCCCTGCCATACTTCACATGTTACCTCTAATAAATACTTTCAATGACAGAATCGGGCTAAAAAGTTATTGCCTCTTATTCACACAGACACACTAATATAGTTGGGAAACAAGTACGTACCAGAAACAACATGTAACTAAGTGATGATTATAAATGTTTATTCCTTATTTTTAGGCTACAGGTAAGCACCAAACTAACATGTATTTTTCTAATGTTTTTATGAGTGTTTACAGCTGCTAATGTGTGCAACACTGTTATTGTGATGATAAATATTGAAATATTTATAATTGACATTTAATCTGTGTTTATTATAACATTTATTATAACATCTGCACAAAACATCCAAACAATAATCATGACCGTTACATTGCTATTCCAGACCAGTTGTCTTATTTTGTACATTCAATATCAATTTGTTTCTCCAATACACAATCAGCCATTCATATTTACCAAAATGATCACATTAACGAAATCAATTATGTATCCATCTTAACTTATTTATCTATTGACAATACCCGAACCGTTCGGGCTATTTACACCGGCTCATAGCTTTCTCCAGCCTTATGCTTGCTCGCAGTTGCTAGGCAACAAGTACTATCAACTGATAGCCTATTTCCGGAGCGTTAGGTTTAATAAACCAGTAAAGTTTTTGAACAAAATGACATAGAATCCAAATTACAACTCTCCCCTCTTACCTGCAAAAAGCCAAAAATATATATTATTTATCACGTTACGCCACACACATCTTCACACTCAGGAGTGTGTTCTCGTCTCACAGCGTATTCTCGCTAGATATCCCTTTTCCCTGTACATAGTGTAGCGAACGCGCCCTCTGCTGGTGAGACTTAGACACTGCATCACCATATTTGTCAAACAATAAACGAACCTTTCCCGATCAGACAACACACAGACAATTTTCAACACACTCATGACTTATACTTAATGCAAGTAATATTAAACATATAAATAATAACAATGTGGGTATATCACTGATGGCTCTGTATGCCACACACGCAGAGCCACTGTCACAGACCTACCCAGTGTCTGTGCAGCCAGGGACACCTTCATCTTCTGTGAATCAAAATTCACATGCTTGTCTGTTACCCTGTTAGCTGCATGCAATCCAACTTTTGCTTGGACATCATTCAGATGAATGATGTATCTCCAGTTGATCTGGCCACTGGTGCTGGTTAATGGACTGTAAGCCTGCAGCATATTCCGTGCCAACTTCAACATATGGCAAGCATCCATCCGCACAATCACCTTCTCACTAGTTACTGGATGTGGAAAGAATGTTTTAAAGGGCTCAATAGGGTTACCCTTTTGCTGGCACCCAGGCAGGTTGCACAAGCGGACATTGGAGGCACGCCCATCCATTTTGACGCATACGAGAGGGCTGCATTGGGATTGGGTCCCGCCGGGTCCCGCGGGACCAACTCAAATCACGCGGGAGTGGGCGGTATGAACTTTTCTGCGGGCAGTCGCGGGCGGCAAAAAAATACAAAAAATACTGCGGGACAGGGATGTAGTGGTGCCAGGTGTACGGTAATTGTCGTATTTGTATGATAATTTTGCCCTGTGTACGATGTACTATCAATAATCCCCAAAAAGGCTACAAATACGATCATTTGACCATTCTGTGAATGTGTGGTTGTAAGCGGTTGTAATCAGCCTGTCGCAACTGTCTGTCGGATTTTTTTGTGAACCCTGAAGGCATTTCCATGTGACAAGTTTCAAGCTAATCGTGCTTTTCTATTCTATTGTTTACGGGGACATTTAGCCTAACGTGGGGTTGATGATGCAAACCTGTTAGTCGCTATTCAACACTAGAGTGACAAAAGCACACAATAGACTTGTTATTTTAGTTATGAAGGGTGTACGATAATTTACCTCAAAATACGATAATACTACATTTCCCACCTGGCAAAACTGTCGGGAAGTATTTTAGCGACAGGATAAACAGAATAAATGATGAGGAAAGGAAGCTCAAAGAAGATCTTTACAGCACAAAGACAAAGCAAGGCAAGTCTGACATTTGGAGAAGTTTCTCAATTGTCCATGAATCTCTTTATTAAAAGCCTATGAAATTACGTGTTTTCTCCTGCGGGACTCGAGAAGACATTTCTATTGTTATGCTGGCATAAAGTCTCAAAGTTTTGCGGGAGCGGGTGGGAGTGGACATACACATTGCGGGAGCGGGTGGTAATGGTCAGAAATTCAGCGGGAGCGGGCGGAAGAAAACAGTCCCGCGCAGGACTCTAACACATACCACTCTTATGCCGCACTTATGCAGTTCCTCCGACGCATGAACAAGCAGAACCTCCTGAGTCTCTGGCGATAATAACTTGGTCAGGTAGTAGGTAATTGTGGCCTTCCAATGGCCTATCAATGGCCTTGTAGGCCTACCACCATTAAAACAAGAGCCTCAGTGGCTAAATCTGTCTCATTCAAACCATCCGCCATATCCACAAATCCAGACATTTTCTGGGTATGGGAGTTGTACTGGATATGTTTTTTAATGGCCATGGCATCCGTCATGAGACACACTCAACCATATTTAGCTGGGTCTTCCTCTTGTCTTTCCTTCAACATGTCCAGCATCATCATGTTAAGGCCAGGCTCTGCATCCACGAGCTCATCCACCTTTGTAAGAAAGAAAAGCAGCCATTTAATATGGCTGCCGTAATCAGGAGTTTTTCAGGATCAATAATCACTGAAAGCAGTATTGGCAGATGTTAATAATGCTAGGTGTAGGTATGTCCGCCTTTTCACTCATAACAGGATAAAATAATATGCACAGCTAACATGGAAAATAAGGTTTCAAATAATACGAACAATACCTTTGCAATGTATGTGGATGTGGGAGGTTTATATGAAGAGTCTCTCTCAGATAGCTGTATGCCTTCAGACCATGTAAGTGGAGAGTGATGGCAAACTCCCTCTGGTCTTTGGTGTATTTGTGGCTCTGTTTTGACAGGAGGTGTATTGGAAGATCTGAAATTCAATTTTTGGCAACCAAAAGAAAAGCCAGTCCCGACCAGCAGTTCAGCAATAAAAGAACAAGGGTCTCTGAGGTGGCAGGACCTTCTACAAGCAGTCAGGACGAGGTCAGGACAGGGAAAAAAGGAAAGAGGAAAGTCACAGAAGATGGAGAGGGACCCTCAAGAAACCCAAAGAGAAGGAGGGGACTCCTGGACGTCGGGTTAAATCAAGAGTCAGCCTCCTCCTCAGTGGAAAGTGGTAGGCTTGTGCATTTTGTGAAATTACAGCTGCATAATTAACTTACATTTTAGCTGTAGTGGTTGAATATTATAATGTCCTTTAACTTTGTCACACTGATCTAAACACACATTTTCAATCAAATTACAAACATGTGAGTGTCAACATGCTAATGTTTCAATGTGTTATTGTCATTTATAGAATCCAGTAGCAACAATTTAGATGGTTGTACATCTGATGGGGACATAAGGAGGAGTAATAGGAAGAGGAAGGCCTTACCTGCTGAGGAAACATCAAGCAGGAAGAGAACGAAGAAAACTGAGACCATACAGGACCAAATAGATGCCCAACGAGGTCAGTCATTAATAAAAAAAATTTAACATTTAGCTTCAAGTGCGTTATATTTAATATAAGTATTTATATTAGGTATTACCTATTACCTAGGTGATATATATATATATATAAATATATATATATATATATATATATATATAAATATATATATATATATATATATTTATTACAGCTTATATAACCTGTGTAAATTATCATTGAAATTCTTCTGATGTACTGTCAAACTAAAATGATGTTTATGTTTTATTTTAGCTGAATTTGAGGAGAAATACGAAGAGAAAAATCAGCTCGGCGAAGGAGGCTGTGGATCTGTGTTTGCAGGCTGTCGGAGAGCAGATAATTTACCCGTATGTATTAGACACACATTGTCATATTCAAGACACTCACTGTATGATGTGACTAACCAAAGTTTTGTTTGTATCTTGCAGGTAGCCATCAAACACATTCCTAAGGACAAAGTGTTCTGCAAACATAAAGTAAGTTAGCAACGGCAGTAACTTCTGCTTTTATCAGCACTATCACTGGATTATAGATAAACTGTGGTTTTCCCTGCCTAACACTTTCTTTGTTGCTGTGATGTTTCAGGACAAGAATGGGAGGCAGATTTCAGTGGAGGTGGCTGTTATGCTGAAAGTGGAAAGTAGCACTGCCAGTTCAGTGGGGCACTCAGCACCTGTGTCCCTGCTGGACTGGTATGATCTACAGCAGGAGCTGATACTTGTGCTGGAGAGACCAATGCCTGCCGAGGACCTCGCTCACTACATCGAAGAGCATGGAGGCTCCCTCCAGGAGGATGAGGCCAAAGTAAGCTGATGGAAAATATTTGCAATCTTTGTGAATGTCATTCTTTGAGAAATACCAGCATTTAGTCTTTCTTTAGTGTACATCTGATGGTGATATAAGGAGGGGTAATAGGAAGAGGAAGGCCTTAACTGCTGAGGAAAAACAGTGGCTAGCTACAAAGTAAGTATTTGCACTTACATTTTGTAATTTTCATTGTTTCATGTGTGTAGTTGGATGTTGTCAAGCTTAACATGTCCACTCTGTCATAGTGAAATATCAGTTAATATAAATACCTTTCAGAAATCTGAAATATATTTGTTAAAAAGTGTAACTGAATCATGTCGCTAACTGAAGGTCCACCATGTACTCATTTAATGATAAAATTAGCTGAAAATGTCCACCCTGTCAGAAAGCCTCCCATGACAGGGTGGACATGGTTCATGACAGGAAGGACATTGAATTGATTTAATATAATTATGAAGGATAGAAAGGTGTAAACACTCAAAGTGAAAAGGGAGATAGCAAAAACGGAACATGACCTTAACTCAGATTTCCAGGAGAGGCTCCTCCATTTTGGGCGCCATGTCTTTAACATTAAATGGCAGTTTGATGCGTGCAGGGAGCTCAGGAGGAGCCTGAAGCACGAGTCCCTCTTGCACATAGATTTGAGTGACAATTACTCGTGCAACTACAGTGAAGAAATCCAATCTGTGCATTTTGGAAGTTCCCACCAGCAGGCCAGTCTGGACACACAACGCTCGTGAACAAGCCCCGCACACCTTTTACTCCATATCACCCTCCACAAGACACGACCCTGTGGCCATCTAGGCCCACCTTGTTCCAGTTTTGAAGGTACTGAGTGAACGGCACCCTCAAGTCAGCATACTTAATTTTTTCAGTGACGGGCCTGCAACACATTATCGACAAAAGGGAAATTTCTTCTACCTCTTAATGGAACCATTCAAGAATGGGTTCAAAGAAATAACATGGAGTTTCTTTGAAGCTAGCCATGGAAATGGGGTACCAGATAGTGTGGGTGGGGCCCTCAAAAGGTCAGCAGACTGGATTGTAGCCCATGGAGGAGACATCCCTGATGCCCAAAGTTTGTATGACAAGCTGAAAAGTGTGGACAAATCTGTCGAGCTTTTCTTCGTCCCATTGAGGGATATATTGAATCAAAGACTAAGAAAAAAGCTATGGCTCGGTTTTAGGTCCCTCTCCCCGCTCTCTCATCCAGATTACAGAATAGCTTTGTCAAATCTGATCTTTTCATGTGTTGTGTGGTTAAGTAAAGTGTATTAATGTTAAATTTTCCACCCCTTCACTATAGGTACCTGCAATAGCTGCCATAAAAGGCACTATGAAAATCCACCAAGCCATCAGTCTGACACCCGGCCAGATGAAATACCGAGACATTTCATGTCTGTGTAAAAGGGAGGAAGGTGTTCTGGACTGCCCCTGCTTTAACCTTCAAGAGGTCACTGTAGTCTATGTTCCTGTTTCACCTGATGAGCCCTCAGCATGTGGAAAGACACCAGATAACCCTTGGAGACCAGAAATGATTGAGGTAAAGCACATTGGCGAGTCGTTAATTACGACAATGAAGCATAAGCAGGTGACATCGTGGAAGTAGAAGGGCACAGTGTGAATGTTAAGTGTATGCACCGCACTGGCATAAACAGATTCCATTGGCCAACTCTCCGGGAGGACATCTGTTGGTACCATGACTGGCAAGTACTTTGCCTAATACCAGACCCACAGGCTCTGAACAAGCGCTCTGTACACATTGAAGCAGCTGCATGGAGGTATGTGGAATAGCAACTGCAGAATTGAGCCAAAAAGACCTCTGACATTTTTTTAAACATAATTTCCTTTAGATTTATTGCATTTATGAGGCCATTCAATGACATTTCACAACGTGTCCAACCTGACATGCCCAAGGTCCACCCTGTTATGTCATTGTACATCTTGTCATTTTCATGTTTTATGAAAATATACAAATTATTTTTTCAAGTTATTGAAACCTTTTGTGTGATTCCTTTACAAACAAATGAGGACCAAATACAATTGTTTGAAAGTTTGACCAGATATCTTTGCTGTTAGATTTTATTTAGAAAAGAAAGTCAAATTCTCTCAGATTTTATAGAGAAATAAAGAGTTTGCCATAATTCTATTAATATCCAAATACTTTTCCCATTAACTAAAATATGTTGTTGACAAAGGGACTAAAATGTTCCCACCAGCTACAGGACTGCTTCCAGAGAACCGACTGGGAGGTTTTGAACACCAGGACATGGAGAACCACACTACAGCAGTCTTGGATTACATCAGGTTCTGCACGGACAATGTCACCAGGAACAGACGTCTGAGGATTTATCCCAACAAGAAGCCCTGGATGACTAAGGAGGTCCAGAGCCTGTTTAAAGCCAGGAACACTGCTTCCAGGTCGGGGGATACAGCACTCGACAGTGCTGCTAGAGCCAACCTGAAAAGAGGCATCTGCAAGGTCAAGACAACATACAGAAGGAGGATAGAGGACCAGCTCAGGAGTAACAACTCCAGGCAGGTGTGGCAGGGTGTCCAGCACATCACCAGCTACAGATCCAGAAACTACCCGCTTAGGTACGAGGTGGAGCGGCTGTCAGAGTGGTGCCAAGGCAACAATCTGCTCCTCAACACCACCAAAACAAAGGAGCTGGTTATTGACTTCAGACTTCAGAGCAAAATCAGCTTGACGAAGGAGGCTGTGGATCTGTGTTTGCAGGCTGTCGGAGAGCAGATAATTTACCCGTATGTATTAGACACACATTGTCATATTCAAGACACTCACTGTATGATGTGACTAACCAAAGTTTTGTTTGTATCTTGCAGGTAGCCATCAAACACATTCCTAAAGACAAAGTGTTCTGCAAACATAAAGTAAGTTAGCAACGGCAGTAACTTCTGCTTTTATCAGCACTATCACTGGATTATAGATAAACTGTGGTTTTCCCTGCCTAACACTTTCTTTGTTGCTGTGATGTTTCAGGACAAGAATGGGAGGCAGATTTCAGTGGAGGTGGCTGTCATGCTGAAGCTGGAAAGTAGCACTGCCAGTTCAGTGGGGCACTCAGCACCTGTGTCCCTGCTGGACTGGTATGATCTACAGCAGGAGCTGATTCTTGTGCTGGAGAGACCAATGCCTGCCGAGGACCTCGCTCACTACATCGAAGAGCATGGAGGCTCCCTCCAGGGGGATGAGGCCAAAGTAAGCTGATGGAAAATATTTGCAGTCTTTGTGAATGTCATTCTTTGAGAGACATCGTCACACTTTCTTCTTTGTTTGATGTAAATGATTTCATAATGGTTATCAAAATAATTTAAAGCCATAAAAAATGTCACACTATCCTCTCTTCTTAAATATCTAACCTGTTTTTTTTTCCTCTTTCAGATTATAATACAACAGTTGGTTGATGCAGCAGTCCACCTTAAACAAAACAACATCTTCCACAGAGACATTAAAGTGGAAAACATCCTGATTGAGACCGGCTCAGATGTCCCACGACTTCGTCTCATAGACTTTGGACTGAGCTGCATCAACAAAAAGACATCTAAGTATCGGACTTTTTATAGTATGTTATAACTTCAGATTTCGCTCTTCTCCAATCAGTGATTTAAAAACCAAAGCCACTCCTCCTCTAACATTTATTCTCATGTCTTTATCCTCAAGGTACCAGTGCTCATGTCCCTCCAGAGTGGCTGAACTCCTGTACATACAGTGCTGGACCTACAACAGTGTGGCAGGTAGGAGTGGTGCTGTTTGAAATGCTCCACAACAAAGAGTTCAGGTCCACTAACTTCATCAGGAAAAATCTCAGGATTAGCAGTACGCTGTCTCAAGGTAAAACAAACACCCATACACACATCTGTCATTAAGAAAAGATAATCTGTTTCAGTTGACATTCTGATAGACCACTGCAGACCTTCCACATGCAGACAGGACGAGGTCAGGACAGTGAAAAGAAGAAAGAGGAAGGTTACAGAAGATGGAGAGTGACCCTCAAGAAAGGCAAAGAGAAGGAGGGGACTCCTGGATGTCGGGTTAAATCAAGAGTCAGCCTCCTCCTCAGTGGAAAGTGGTAGGCTGGTGCATTCTGTGAAATTACAGCTGCATAATTAACTTACATTTTAGCTGTAGTGGTTGAATATTATAATGTCCTTTAACTTTGTCACACTGATCTAAACACACATTTTCAATCAAATTACAAACATGTGAGTGTCATCATGCTAATGTTTCAATGTGTTATTGTCATTTATAGAATCCAGTAGCAGCTATTTAGAAGGTTGTACATCTGATGGGGATATAAGGAGGGGTCATAGAAAGAGGAAGGCCTTACCTGCTGAGGAAACACAGAGTAGGAAGAGAACGAAGAAAACTGAGACCATACAGGACCAAATAGATGCCCAACGAGGTCAGTCATTAATAAAAAAATTTAACATTTAGCTTCAAGTGCGTTATATTTAATATAAATATTTATATTAGGTATTACCTAGGCGATATATATATATATATATATATATATATATGTGTGTGTGTTTGTTTTTAAAATATATATAGAGATAATTTTTAGAGGTAACCTGTGTAAATTATCATTGAAATTCTTCTGATGTACTGTCAAACTAAAATGATGTTTATGTTTTATTTTTGCTGAATTTGAGGAGAAATACGAAGAGAAAAATCAGCTCGGCAAAGGAGGCTGTGGATCTGTGTTTGCAGGCTGTCGGAGAGCAGATAATTTACCCGTATGTATTAGACACACATTGTCACATTCAAGGCACTCACCGTATGATGTGACTAACCAAAGTCTCGTTTGTATCTTGCAGGTAGCCATCAAACACATTCCTAAAGACAAAGTGTTCTGCAAACATAAAGTAAGTTAGCAACGGCAGTAACTTCTGCTTTTATCAGCACTATCACTGGATTATAGATAAACTGTGGTTTTCCCTGCCTAACACTTTCTTTGTTGCTGTGATGTTTCAGGACAAGAATGGGAGGCAGATTTCAGTGGAGGTGGCTGTTATGCTGAAAGTGGAAAGTAGCACTGCCAGTTCAGTGGGGCACTCAGCACCTGTGTCCCTGCTGGACTGGTATGATCTACAGCAGGAGCTGATACTTGTGCTGGAGAGACCAATGCCTGCCGAGGACCTCGCTCACTACATCGAAGAGCATGGAGGCTCCCTCCAGGAGGATGAGGCCAAAGTAAGCTGATGGAAAATATTTGCAATCTTTGTGAATGTCATTCTTTGAGAAATACCAGCATTTAGTCTTTCTTTAGTGTACATCTGATGGTGATATAAGGAGGGGTAATAGGAAGAGGAAGGCCTTAACTGCTGAGGAAAAACAGTGGCTAGCTACAAAGTAAGTATTTGCACTTACATTTTGTAATTTTCATTGTTTCATGTGTGTAGTTGGATGTTGTCAAGCTTAACATGTAGTGAAATATCAGTTAATATAAATACCTTTCAGAAATCTGAAATATATTAGTTAAAAAGTGTAACTGAATCATGTCGCTAACTTAAGGTCCACCATGTACTCATTTAATGATAAAATTAGCTGAAAATGTCCACCCTGTCAGAAAGCCTCCCATGACAGGGTGGACATGGTTCATGACAGGAAGGACATTGAATTGATTTAATATAATTATGAAGGATAGAAAGGTGTAAACACTCAAAGTGAAAAGGGAGATAGCAAAAACGGAACATGACCTTAACTCAGATTTCCAGGAGAGGCTCCTCCATTTTGGGCGCCATGTCTTTAACATTAAATGGCAGTTTGATGCGTGCAGGGAGCTCAGGAGGAGCCTGAAGCACGAGTCCCTCTTGCACATAGATTTGAGTGACAATTACTCGTGCAACTACAGTGAAGAAATCCAATCTGTACATTTTGGAAGTTCACACCAGCAGGCCAGTCTGGACACACAACGCTCGTGAACAAGCCCCGCACACCTTTTACTCCATATCACCCTCCACAAGACACGACCCTGTGGCCATCTAGGCCCACCTTGTTCCAGTTTTGAAAGTACTGAGTGAACGGCACCCTCAAGTCAGCATACTTAATTTTTTCAGTGACGGGCCTGCAACACATTATCAACAAAAGGGAAATTTCTTCTACCTCTTAATGGAACCATTCAAGAATGGGTTCAAAGAAATAACATGGAGTTTCTTTGAATGGGGTACCAGGTAGTGTGGGTGGGGCCCTCAAAAGGTCAGCAGACTGGATTGTAGCCCATGGAGGAGACATCCCTGATGCCCAAAGTTTGTATGACAAGCTGAAAAGTGTGGACAAATCTGTCAAGCTTTTCTTTGTCCCATAGAGGGATATATTGAATCAAAGACTAAGAAAAAAGCTATGGCTCGGTTTTAGGTCCCTCTCCCCGCTCTCTCATCCAGATTACAGAATAGCTTTGTCAAATCTGATCTTTTCATGTGTTGTGTGGTTAAGTAAAGTGTATTAATGTTACATTTTCCACCCCTTCACTATAGGTACCTGCAATAGCTGCCATAAAAGGCACTATGAAAATCCACCAAGCCATCAGTCTGACACCCGGCCAGATGAAATACCGAGACATTTCATGTCTGTGTAAAAGGGAGGAAGGTGTTCTGGACTGCCCCTGCTTTAACCTTCAAGAGGTCACTGTAGTCTATGTTCCTGTTTCACCTGATGAGCCCTCAGCATGTGGATAGACACCAGATAACCCTTGGAGACCAGAAATGATTGAGGAAAAGCACATTGGCGAGTCGTTAATTACGACAATGAAGCATAAGCAGGTGACATCGTGGAAGTAGAAGGGCACAGTGTGAATGTTAAGTGTATGCACCGCACTGGCATAAACAGATTCCATTGGCCAACTCTCCGGGAGGACATCTGTTGGTACCATGACTGGCAAGTACTTTGCCTAATACCAGACCCACAGGCTCTGAACAAGCGCTCTGTACACATTGAAGCATCTGCATGGAGGTATGTGGAATAGCAACTGCAGAATTGAGCCAAAAAGACCTCTGACATTTTTTTAAACATAATTTCCTTTAGATTTATTGCATTTATGAGGCCATTCAATGACATTTCACAACGTGTCCAACCTGACATGCCCAAGGTCCACCCTGTTATGTCATTGTACATCTTGTCATTTTCATGTTTTATGAAAATATACAAATTATTTTTTCAAGTTATTGAAACCTTTTGTGTGATTCCTATACAAACAAATGAGGACCAAATACAATTTATATACCCGTATGTATTAGACACACATTGTCATATTCAAGACACTCACCGTATGATGTGACTAACCAAAGTTTTGTTTGTATCTTGCAGGTAGCCATCAAACACATTCCTAAGAACAACGTGTTCTGCAAACATAAAGTAAGTTAGCAACGGCAGTAACTTCTGCTTTTATCAGCACTATCACTGGATTATAAATAAACTGTGGTTTTCCCCGCCTAACACTTTCTTTGTTGCTGTGATGTTTCAGGACAAGAATGGGAGGCAGATTTCAGTGGAGGTGGCTGTCATGCTGAAGCTGGAAAGTAGCACTGCCAGTTCAGTGGGGCACTCAGCACCTGTGTCCCTGCTGGACTGGTATGATCTACAGCAGGAGCTGATTCTTGTGCTGGAGAGACCAATGCCTGCCGAGGACCTCGCTCACTACATCGAAGAGCATGGAGGCTCCCTCCAGGAGGATGAGGCCAAAGTAAGCTGATGGAAAATATTTGCAATCTTTGTGAATGTCATTCTTTGAGAGACATCGTCACACTTTCTTCTTTGTTTGATGTAAATGCTTTCATAATGGTTATCAAAATATTTTAAAGCCATAAAAAATGTCACACCATCCTCTCTTCTTAAATATCTAACCTGTTTTTTTTCCTCTTTCAGATTATAATACAACAGTTGGTTGATGCAGCAGTCCACCTTAAACAAAACAACATCTTCCACAGAGACATTAAAGTGGAAAATATCCTGATTGAGACCGGCTCAGATGTCCCACGACTTCGTCTCATAGACTTTGGACTGAGCTGCATCAACAAAAAGACATCTAAGTATCGGACTTTTTATGGTATGTTATTACTTCAGATTTCGCTCTTCTCCAATCAGTGATTTAAAAACCAAAGCCACTCCTCCTCTAACATTTATTCTCATGTCTTTATCCTCAAGGTACCAGTGCTCATGTCCCTCCAGAGTGGCTGAACTCCTGTACATACAGTGCTGGACCTACAACAGTGTGGCAGGTAGGAGTGGTGCTGTTTGAAATGCTCCACAACAAAGAGTTCAGGTCCACTAACTTCATCAGGAAAAATCTCAGGATTAGCAGTACGCTGTCTCAAGGTAAAACAAACACCCATACACACATCTGTCATTAAGAAAAGATAATCTGTTTCAGTTCACATTCTGATAGACCACTGCAGACCTTCCACATGCAGTCAGGACGAGGTCAGGACAGGGAAAAAAGGAAAGAGGAAAGTCACAGAAGATGGAGAGGGACCCTCAAGAAAGGCAAAGAGAAGGAGGAGACTCCTGGACGTCGTATTAAATCAAGAGTCAGCCTCCTCCTCAGTGGAAAGTGGTAGGCTTGTGCATTTTGTGAAATTACAGCTGCATAATTAACTTACATTTTAGCTATAGTGGTTGAATATTATAATGTCCTTTAACTTTGTCACACTGATCTAAACACACATTTTCAATCAAATTACAAACATGTGAGTGTCATCATGCTAATGTTTCAATGTGTTATTGTCATTTATAGAATCCAGTAGACGCCATTTAGAAGGTTGTACATCTGATGGGGACATAAGGAGGGGTAATAGAAAGAGGAAGGCCTTACCTGCTGAGGAAACATCAAGCAGGAAGAGAACAAAGAAAACAGAGACCATAAAGGACCAAATAGATGCCCAACGAGGTCAGTCATTAATAAAAAAATGTAACATTTAGCTTCAAGTGCGTTATATTTAATATAAGTATTTATATTAGGTATTACCTAGGCGATATATATATATATATATATATATATATATATATATATATGTGTGTGTTTTTTTTAAAAATATATATAGAGATAATTTTTAGAGGTAACCTGTGTAAATTATCATTGAAATTCTTCTGATGTACTGTCAAACTAAAATGATGTTTATGTTTTATTTTTGCTGAATTTGAGGAGAAATACGAAGAGAAAAATCAGCTCGGCAAAGGAGGCTGTGGATCTGTGTTTGCAGGCTGTCGGAGAGCAGATAATTTACCCGTATGTATTAGATACACATTGTCACATTCAAGACACTCACTGTATGATGTGACTAACCAAAGTTTTGTTTGTATCTTGCAGGTAGCCATCAAACACATTCCTAAGGACAAAGTGTTCTGCAAACATAAAGTAAGTTAGCAACGGCAGTAACTTCTGCTTTTATCAGCACTATCACTGGATTATAGATAAACTGTGGTTTTCCCTGCCTAACACTTTCTTTGTTGCTGTGATGTTTCAGGACAAGAATGGGAGGCAGATTTCAGTGGAGGTGGCTGTCATGCTGAAGCTGGAAAGTAGCACTGCCAGTTCAGTGGGGCACTCAGCACCTGTGTCCCTGCTGGACTGGTATGATCTACAGCAGGAGCTGATTCTTGTGCTGGAGAGACCAATGCCTGCCGAGGACCTCGCTCACTACATCGAAGAGCATGGAGGCTCCCTCCAGGAGGATGAGGCCAAAGTAAGCTGATGGAAAATATTTGCAATCTTTGTGAATGTCATTCTTTGAGAGACATCGTCACACTTTCTGCTTTTTTTATTTAAATGATTTCATAATGGTTATCAAAATAATTTAAAGCCATAAAAAATGTCACTCCATCCTCTCTTCTTAAATATCTAACCTGTTTTTTTTCCTCTTTCAGATTATAATACAACAGTTGGTTAATGCAGCAGTCCACCTGAAACAAAACAACATCTTCCACAGAGACATCAAAGTGGAAAATATCCTGATTGAGACCGGCTCAGATGTCCCACGACTTTGTCTCATAGACTTTGGACTGAGCTGCATCAACAAAAAGACATCTAAGTATCGGACTTTTTATGGTATGTTATTACTTCAGATTTCGCTCTTCTCCAATCAGTGATTTAAAAACCAAAGCCACTCCTCCTCTAACATTTATTCTTATGTCTTTATCCTCAAGGTACCAGTGCTCATGTCCCTCCAGAGTGGCTGAGCTCCTGTAGATACAGTGCTGGACCTACAACAGTGTGGCAGGTAGGAGTGGTGCTGTTCGAAATGCTCCACAACAAAGAGTTCAGGTCCACTAACTTCATCAGGAAGAAACTAAAGATTAGCAGTACGCTGTCTCAAGGTAAAACAAACACCCATACACACATCTGTCATTAAGAAAAGATAATCTGTTTCAGTTCACATTCTGATAGACCACTGCAGACCTAACAATGTTTGTTCTTTTTCTTCACATCCTCCAGATTGCCTGGATTTCTTGGAGCAGTGTTTGACTAAAGTTCCCAAGCAGCGCCCCACGCTGGAGCAGCTTCCAAATCACACTTGGTTCACGTGAGACAGAAACAACACACACACTGTTAATCAAAACAAATGACATTTTATTGAAAGTTTGATTCATGTTTAAATTTAAACCTAAATCTTTATGTCTGAGTTCAACAGGAATAAATATACATTCTAAATATGTCACATTTTCTGTGATGTGAGGATGTAAGGATAGGATAGAATACAATATATTAGAATACAATAGAATAGAACATAACACAATACAATAGAATAGAACACAATAGAATAGAATAGAATCCTTCTGTATTAGTTCTTCAACAGGTACATCTACAGTGTTGCAGAAGAGGAACAGAACAATTATAAAATTTGTTTTTTTAAAAATGATCAGTGTTCACTTCTCTGAGAGGAAGTGTTCACTGATGACTGAATGATCTCAGATGTGCAAAAATGAATTGTCCTAAATATTGCAAAAATAAAATCCATTTTTAGACACAATTTTCAAAGAAAGTAAATGTTTATTTAATATTCTGACATTTGAATATTAGTTCAAGTAGTTTCACATTTATATTAGCCCCATGGGTGGGGCCTCTGCCAGGAGGTATTGGGGTGCTCGGGCTCCTGGGGCCCGGGTCCGGTGCGCGGCCCATGTCTGGGCGGCTGGGGCCTGGCGTGGTCGGTGGGCCGTTGCCCCTGGTTCCCAGGGGGCCTTTGCCCTATGCTTATGGGGGCTCTTTCCGGGGGCTTCTTCTGCGGTCTTCTGGGTGGATGTGTGGTTGTCCCTAAGGTGGGCTTCCTGGGTTCTGTGCTCTGTGGGGGCTGCTGGTGGCCTTCGTCTTGAGGCCCTCTCTGCCTGCTTTTGATTGCTGGGGGGGCTGTGGATTGTTGCTCTGTACACTTATAGACTCATAACTAAGCAGGGTTATCATGTAGGTCCTGTGCCATGGGTATTGCATGTTCACACACACACACACACACACACATTCATTAGCCCAGTAGCAGGCTCGCTAAGCAGTTGATGTGTTATCCTGTGGTTTCAGGTCATCTATATCCACAGTTGTGTTGTATGCGATTGCCGCTACTTGTGCTTGTTTTTGTGTGTTTGTTTTTTCTCTGCTTGTCTGCTTTCAGGAGCTTATGGTGGCGCTAAGGCTGGATTCCCAACAGAGGCCGTGGATTGTCGTCTGTTTTGTTTTTACAGGTGTAGCAGCTGGATGTCTGGTTTTTGTTTCTATTTTTGTTCTGTTTCCTTTTCTTTGCTCTTCTTCTTTCCTTGTCCTCCGGTCCGGTTCAGCTCTATTACATGTGAAATATTGTAAACAAAAACTGATGGGCATCAAGGGGAGCTTTACATTTATAAAACTTCCCTTGGCAAAGCAAATCTGTTTGGCAAAAAAGGTATTCAGATTACCATTCTGCTGCCATAATGCTGGACAGGACAAGGGAAAAAAAGAAAAAGAAATATCTACTCTGTCGGCCTTCAAAGTCTAAGGCATTCAAATACGACTGACTGAGGCAATTATGCTATTAGGCTAACGTTCTGCTGCTGCTATAGCTACTACTACTACTACAACAATAATAATAAAAAAAATGATTTTGTAATTAATTTATAATTAATTGCTTTGTATTTAGAGGCGCCTTTCAAAGCACTCAATGTCATCTTACAAGACACAGCCATTCATTGACTTAATAGGGGGCTGCACGGTGTTGTGGTGGGTAGCACCATCACCTCACAGCAAGACGGTTCCAGGTTCAATCCCCGCCTGGGGCCTTTCTGTGTTGTGTTTGCATGTTCTCCTTGTGTATGCGTGGGTTCTCTCCGGGTTCTCCGGCTTCCTCCCACCGTCCAAAAACATGGTGTGTTAGGTTAATCGGTGACTCTAAATTGTCCTTAGGAGTGAGTGTGAGTATGCATGGTTGTTTTTCTCGTTTGTCTCTATGTGTGGCCCTGTGATGACCTGGCGGTCGCTGTTCTGCTGCTCCTCGCAGAGGCTGGAAGCTACTAGTGGTGACTGCTCACTGATGGCTGCAGGAAGATGCTGATGGTTGCTGGAGGTTGACCAGGAATGGAGAGGCCAAATACATCCATGGCAATAACTAAAGTATATGGCCTTTGGTGCAGGAGGTTGAGCCTTCTTGTTCTGACTCTTGCTGACAAGGTACTCTTATCTTCTCTCCTTCAGCCCTGATGCACTTTACCTTAACCTCAGCCTGACATATTTGCAGACTATCTTTCTCTTCACATCATGGCATGATGGAAGGCTGCTCTCCAGAAGCATGGCCTCCTCTTCCAGCTGTTCCACTGCATTGGTGCACTCCATCTGTCCTGAACGGAACAGCTGCTCCACATGCTGGACGACAGTGAAGACCTCATCAGATGGCCGATAAAGTGCAGCCGGTTTGAATTCCTTCAACTGCAGCAGAACAACATGCTCATGTGCATCATCTGCATTTTGCACAAGTGCATGCTTGCATGTCTCGCAGTGTGAGCAGCTAAAGACACACTTCACGATGTATACGGCCAGATGATACAGAACACAGGAATCTGTTTTTGTGAAGGTGGGTGGTGATGTCAGGTTGACCAGCTGCTCCACTCTCAGACCTTCAGGACTTCTGGAATTGGTTTTGGTTTCCAGGAAGTCTGCTAGGTGGTCACAGTTGTCCTCCAGGTAACTGCCTGTATGCACTGTGGACATGAGACACACTCAACCATATTTAGCTGGGTCTTCCTCTTGTCTTTCCTTCAACATGTCCAGCATCATCATGTTAAGGCCAGGCTTGGCATCCACGACCTCATCCACTTTGTTAAGAAAGAAAAGCAGCCATTTAATATGGCTGCCGTGATCAGGATGGTGGTTGAAAAGAAATGGTTGAAACTTCCACATCCCTTTCTCATTTTTTTTTATTTTTTTTTTTTTTTTACTAGGCAATACTTGGTTTCTTTCATAATATTGCCTAGGGCGGAGCCAAGCCCTGTGTTGCTAGGCGACATCATGAAGGAACTTTATGATGTCACTCAAATGTAATACATACATCACAACATGCATCACAACATGCATCACAACATGCATCACAACATGCATCAGAACATACATCAGAACATGCATCAGAACATTCTATAGTTCAGTTCACTAATATCTCAGAACGTTTGTGAAGACTAACTCTACGCGTGTTGAATCTATACCTGGAACTTCATAAAAATCACAATGAACAAAGATTTTTTGCAGAAGACAAAGAAAGCCCTCAAGAAAGATCAAAGTAAGGGAGAAATTCATGCAACAACTTGAAATTACTCATTTTGGTTATATATATGAATCATTCAGTTTGTGCCTTAAGCTACACTTCTGGGTTTGTAATGCAGAAACTTCCAAACTTATTTTTAGGATAAACATTTTTTTCTTTTTAAAAGTATAACTTGGAAATTTTAACAATTTGTTTAAAATTCAGGCTAGTTGGTATTCTTGGGTTATACTAAAAGTGATTTTCAAACAATAGATCTGTAATGACTTTTATTTTTCCTAAATTTGGTTTTAATACTAATTAAAATACTGTGGTTACCAAACAGTTACAACTGTTTTTGCAAATTAAGAAGTTTCTGTATTACACTCCCTGTTTTCCTCAGATCATCATCACTGGTTATGTGTCTGTAATCTGAATCTTTTTTGGGGAGTGATAAAGAATTATTTGATAAATTAATAACAAAATGACAACTTTTTTTTATTGTTATTTGTAGAAGTTGACAGTAGCATGACACGTTCAGTGAAGGATGGCCGGACAAAGGCAACCAAAAGAAAAGCCAGTCCTGACCAGCAGTTGACCAATAAAAGAACAAGGGTCTCTGAGGTGGCAGGACCTTCTACAAGCTGTCAGGACCAGGTCAGGACAGTGAAAAGAGGAAAGAGGAAGGTTACAGAAGATGGAGAGGCACCCTCAAGAAACCCAAAGAGAAGGAGGGGACTCCTGGATGTCGTGTTAAATCAAGAGTCAGCCTCCTCCTCAGTGGAAAGTGGTAGGCTGGTGCATTCTGTGAAATTACAGCTGCATAATTAACTTACATTTTAGCTGTAGTGGTTGAATATTATAATGTCCTTTAACTTTGTCACACTGATCTAAACACACATTTTCAATCAAATTACAAACATGTGAGTGTCATCATGCTAATGTTTCAATGTGTTATTGTCATTTATAGGATCCAGTAGCAACAATTTAGATGGTTGTACATCTGATGGGGATATAAGGAGGGGTAATAGAAAGAGGAAGGCCTTACCTGCTGAGGAAACACAGAGTAGGAAGAGAACGAAGAAAACTGAGACCATACAGGACCAAATAGATGCCCAACGAGGTCAGTCATTAATAAAAAAATGTAACATTTAGCTTCAAGTGCGTTATATTTAATCTAAGTATTTATATTAGGTATTACCTAGGCGATATATATATATATATATATATATATATATGTTTGTTTTTTTAAATATATATATAGAGAATTTTTAGAGGTAACCTGTGTAAATTATCATTGAAATTCTTCTGATGTACTGTCAAACTAAAATGATGTTTATGTTTTATTTTAGCTGAATTTGAGGAGAAATATGAGGAGAAAAATCAGCTCGGCGAAGGAGGCTGTGGATCTGTGTTTGCAGGCTGTCGGAGAGAAGATCATTTACCCGTATGTATTAGACACACATTGTCATATTCAAGACACTCACCGTATGATGTGACTAACCAAAGTTTTGTTTGTATCTTGCAGGTAGCCATCAAACACATTCCTAAGGACAAAGTGTTCTGCAAACATAAAGTAAGTTAGCAACGGCAGTAACTTCTGCTTTTATCAGCACTATCACTGGATTATAGATAAACTGTGGTTTTCCCTGCCTAACACTTTCTTTGTTGCTGTGATGTTTCAGGACAAGAATGGGAGGCAGATTTCAGTGGAGGTGGCTGTCATGCTGAAGCTGGAAGGTAGCACTGCCAGTTCAGTGGGGCACTCAGCACCTGTGTCCCTGCTGGACTGGTATGATCTACAGCAGGAGCTGATTCTTGTGCTGGAGAGACCAATGCCTGCCGAGGACCTCGCTCACTACATCGAAGAGCATGGAGGCTCCCTCCAGGAAGATGAGGCCAAAGTAAGCTGATGGAAAATATTTGCAATCTTTGTGAATGTCATTCTTTGAGAGACATCGTCACACTTTCTGCTTTTTTTATTTAAATGATTTCATAATGGTTATCAAAATAATTTAAAGCCATAAAAAATGTCACACCATCCTCTCTTCTTAAATATCTAACCTGTTTTTTTTTCCTCTTTCAGATTATAATACAACAGTTGGTTGATGCAGCAGTCCACCTTAAACAAAACAGCATCTTCCACAGAGACATCAAAATTGAAAACATCCTGATTGAGACCGGCTCAGATGTCCCACGACTTCGTCTCATAGACTTTGGAATGAGCTGCATCAACAAAAAGACATCTATATATCGGACTTTTTATGGTATGTTATTACTTCAGATTTTGCTCTTCTCCAATCAGTGATTTAAAAACCAAAGCCACTCCTCCTCTAACATTTATTCTTATGTCTTTATCCTCAAGGTACCAGTGCTCATGTCCCTCCAGAGTGGCTGAACTCCTGTACATACAGTGCTGGACCTACAACAGTGTGGCAGGTAGGAGTGGTGCTGTTTGAAATGCTCCACAACAAAGATTTCAGGTCCACTAACTTCATCAGGAAGAGACTAAAGATTAGCAGTACGCTGTCTCAAGGTAAAACAAACACCCATACACACATCTGTCATTAAGAAAAGATAATCTGTTTCAGTTCACATTCTGATAGACCACTGCAGACCTAACAATGTTTGTTCTTTTTCTTCACATCCTCCAGATTGCCTGGATTTCTTGGAGCAGTGTTTGATTAAAGTTCCCAAGCAGCGCCCCACGCTGGAGCAGCTTCTGAATCACACTTGGTTCACGTGAGACAGAAACAACACACACACTGTTAATCAAAACAAATGACATTTTATTGAAAGTTTGATTCATGTTTAAATTTAAACCTAAATCTTTATGTCTGAATTTAACAGGAATAAATATACATTATAAATATGTCACATTCTCTGTGATGTGAGGATGTAAGGATAGGATAGAATACAATATATTAGAATACAATAGAATAGAACATAACACAATACAATACAACAGAATACAAGATGATATAATACAATTCAATAGAATAGAACATAACGCAACGCAATACAATACAATAGAACACAATAGAATAGAATAGAATCCTTCTGTATTAGTTCTTCAACAGGTACATCTACAGTGTTGCAGAAGACAAACAGAAGAGGAACAGAACAATTATAAAATGTTTTTTTTAAATTATCAGTGTTCACTTCTCTGAGAGGAAGTGTTCACTGATGACTGAATGATCTCAGATGTGCAAAAATGAATTGTCCTAAATATTGCAAAAATAAAATCCATTTTTAAACACAATTTTCAAAGAACGTAAATGTTTATTTAATATTCTGACATTTGAATATTAGTTCAAGTAGTTTCACATTTATATTAGCCCTATATAACTGAGTTCAGAAATATCTACTCTGTCATCTGGCCTGCTTGTGCTACTCCCGGGGGGGGGGGTTTCCTCTCCCCGCTGCTCGCGACTTCACCCACCTGTGGGCACGTCACGACTCCCGGGGCACTCCTGGGGCAGGTGCTGGCCCACTGTGTGGCTGTCTGGGGCGCTTGGCCCTCTCAGGTATTGGGTGGGGCCTCTGCCAGGAGGTATGTATCACTGATGACTGAATGAAATGTGAAAAAATTAATTGCGCTAAATATTACAAAAATAAAATCCATTTTTAGACACAATTTTCAAAGCACTCAATGGCATCTTACAAGACACAGATAAAATGACAATAGAACATTAACAATAAAAATATGAATTCATTTTATTCATTGATTTAATAGGGACTAAACTTAATACATATATTGAGCCAGATTTGGCTGCAAGCTCCTGCTGGCGGTGGCTGTTCCTGCTGGTGGTGTCTGCTGCTGGTGGTGTCTGCTGCTGGTGGTGTCTGCTGCTGCTCGCAGAGGCTGCTGCTGGTGGTGTCTGCTGCTGGTGGTGTCTGCTGCTGGTGGTGTCTGCTGCTGCTCGCAGAGGCTGCTGCTGCTACCATTGGAAGCTACTAGTGGTGACTGCTCGCTGGTGTCTCACTGATGGCTGCAGGAAGATGCTGGTGGTTGCTGGAGGTTGAGCAGGAATGGAGAGGCCAAATACATCCATGGCAATAACTAAAGTATTTGGTAGTGGCCTAGATATTATGGCCTTTGGTGCAGGAGGTTGAGCCTTCTTGGCCTTCTTGTTCTGACTCTTGCTGCCAAGGTAACCTTTACTCTAGTCTTCTCTCCTTTCAGCCCTGATGCACTTTGCCGCAATCCTTAACCTCAGCCTGACATATTTGCAGACTATCTTTCTCTTCACATCATGGCATGATGGAAGGCTGCTCTCCAGAAGCATGGCCTCCTCTTCCAGCTCTTCCACTGCATTGGTGCACTCCATCTGTCCTGAACGTAACAGCTGCTCCACATGCTGGACGACAGTGAAGACCTCATCAGATGGCCGATAAAGTGCAGCCGGTTTGAATTCCTTCAACTGCAGCAGAACAACATGCTCATGTGCATCATCTGCATTTTGCACAAGTGCATGCTTGCATGTCTCGCAGTGTGAGCAGCTAAAGACACACTTCACGGTGTATACGGCCAGATGATACAGAACACAGGAATCTGTTTTTGTGAAGGTGGGTGGTGATGTCAGGTCGACCAGCTGCTCCACTCTCAGACCTTCAGGACTTCTGGAATTGGTTTTGGTTTCCAGGAAGTCTGCTAGGTGGTCACAGTTGTCCTCCAGGTAACTGCCTGTATGCACTGTGGACAGGAACTGTCCAACAGTGACAGCCCGCAGGGCATAGTGGAACTCCACAGGTGTTGGCACAGGGTTCCTCTGACATATGCATCCAAATGTGTTTTCCAGGCAGTCCTGCATGAACCGGCTTGTGAGGACAAATTTGTGACTCTGGCTCAACAGATCTTCCTGGACCTGCAGTATGGTTCTGTCTGGACTGGCTTCCAGCTGCTCTTTTCCCCTATCTTTAGGTCTTGAAAAAGATGGACACTCTCCTGGAGAAAGCTGATGGCCTTTTCATAATCCCCCATTTTGAACCGTGAGAGGGCAGTCACAACATGGCGGGACGACATAAGGTCAAACCAGTGGTCCATCTTCTCCAGGAACCATGATGTGGTGAGGTTTGATTCAGGACGCTGCTCCTCCTCTACCAGGTACTTTAAGGCAGCACTTGTCGACTTACTAAAGATATGCATGGCTGAGCTAACTTTCATCTTTTCAAAGTGGTTAGGCTCCAAGATGCCCCAGGAGAGGTTGGGGGCCAGCTTTAGTGCCATGCCCTCTTGGTAGGACACCAGATCCTGTAAGGGACCAACAGACACCTCACTGGATGGGAGGTGCTCTTTGTTCACCACATCTTGTGGAATGGTGATGGTCTGACCACGGACAAGGGCGCTCTTCAAGTTCTTGACCAGATGTGGAACATCTGCCATGAAATGGAGCCGTCGGTGTGGCTCTATGGGATGTGGAATTCAGGGCTTATCACACGTTACCCCAAAAGCTCGCCACATTGCTCTATTAGGGCTCCCCATGTCACTTGTGACATTAATGACATGAAGTCCTACAGATGCAGCTGCCTCCACTATAGCAATGATGATGGGCTGGTAGACGGCACCATTGGTGGAATTACTGCTGTAGTGGTATGCCACAACTTGCTTCCACCTTGTTGTTACTCCAGCCAGCATGAAGACACAAGCGTGAGTTGCTCTGCCATTGTGGCCAGGCAGTGTAACATTGCCAAACAGCTTTTCCGCCTTTTTATTATTTTGGCATGAATCTGGTCCTGATTGAAAATTGAAGTAAATTTTTGTTGAAGGTTGTTGTTTCTCCTCCTAAGTGCCAAATTGATTATTTTTTGTCATGCTGGAGCGCTCTCTGCTTTTATCCTCCTATATCTTTCCTTTCTTAATTCCCTCAGCAGGTCCTCCACACTGGCCCTGTCATGACTGGCCCCTGGCACACTGGTTCCTGGATGAGTGGCCCCTGACTGACTGGCACCTGCTGGTCTGCTGACCTCTGCTTCACTGTCACCTGACACATCCCTCTCACTCGCCTCTAACTGCACCTCAGTTTGTCCCTCAATATCTGTAATAACAACGTATTGTTGGTGTTATACGTATTTATGCCACCTACACAACACTACAATATCTTGTTTTTGAAATACATGAAATGGGAAAAACTGTGGAAAGACTGGTATCATACCAAGGTTTGATTTTATGCAGTAAGTGTGGTCATCAGATGTTTTAACTTCTGCAGAAGCCATCATCCTCGAAGGTGTTTTCCTCCTCTTGGGCTTGGGGCGATGGATGAAGATGGTTGGGACAGCATCTGCTCTCGACCTCCGTGTGCCTCTTTTTGTGTTCGTGAATTGGTTGTCCTCAAAGTGTAACTGCCAGGAGGTAATGATGTCATACGTCGTAGGCTAAGTTCAGTTTCCCCTACACACTTCACATTTTCTGTTGAACTTTAGTTGTAATGTTCTTCTTTACATTCAGGTGTCGAAGGCCCTTTGAAATTTTAGTAACTTTATCATAAAACCTCTGTGGCCATTACTTACTTCACAAAGTTTTCTGTTGTTGTTGTCATCTTTATATACTCTATAGCTCTGCCCTCTTCCACACAGCATAGACATATATATACGTAGACGCCTCATTGAGCACGTTGGTCCATTGCTGCGGTACGTCAGCGCGTCCGCCATATTGGATGTGGCAGATCTGCCCGTAAACTACTAAAAGGAAATGGACTGAACTTCAAACAGCGCCTTTCTACAAAGTGCTTTAAGTTTGTTATAATTGGCTTTGTTCTTAGACATTATGTATTCATATTCTGCATTTTATAACTAAGCCATGTTCATATTTTGTACTTTTCCACTCTGCTCATACTACGTTATAGATGACCTTAAATGGTCCAAGACTTTAAAATACCATAACGGGACTAAATAACTGGGTCAGATAAAGCTTCTCTATCGTGTCAGATAGGTCTGGTACATTAGTTACACGCCTAAAACAACACTCACTCACACACGTTGTTTATCTCATCCAAAGAATATTACGAAGACTGTGGTTGACCTGTTTTAGTCACTTATAATTGGCCAATATATGAAATATTTCCGTATATTGGGGCTCAGGCTGACGGACTTCCTGCGAGAGCTCTGTCACTCCGAGTTCAGCGCTGCCATACTTTACATGTCACCACTAATAAATACTTTCAATGAAAGAATCGGGCTAAAAAGTTATTGCCTCTTATTCACACAGACACATTAATATAGCTGGGAAACAAATATGTACCAGAAACAACATGTAACTAAGTGATGATTATAAATGTTTATTCCTTATTTTTAGGCTATAGGTAAGCACCAAACTAACATGTATTTTTCTAATGTTTTTATGAGTGTTTACAGCTGCTAATGTGTGCAACACTGTTACTGTGATGATAAATATTGAAATATTTATAATTGACATTTTGTCATCTGTGTTTATTATAACCAGATCCTGAAATGTAGAGGGTTTTCTGAATAAAGAGCACTAACATTTACATTCAACTGATTTTGAGTAATCGTTTTTATATTCACATTGATACACATTTATATAAAGGTATATATGTTCATTGATGAACATATATACATATGAATATCTACAATAAGGGCATTAATGAACACGGGGGCATTGACGATCGTATATACACACTTATATCTACACACTTATCTACACAGCTATAAAATTGCAGTCAGTGTAAGTTAAAAACCTTGGAAAAGAATAGTCTTGTACAGCTTTTTCCATGTGTTGCCATTCTGCAGCTTAAGGGTGTTCAGTTTGGCAATGTGGTGCAGCCTGAATTTGTGGAAGACAGACACAACGAGTGACATCAGCACAAAATGGTGGTTGTCAATTCCAAACTGTGTTTCTTGAATGTGCCCCCCCAGAAAAAACACATCCTCAGAACCGATCTCAGCCCGGACAAACTGACAGATCAAGGCCGCTTTGACCGCTTGCCCTGACACTGACTGGCGAATAAAACACTCAGCTGATCTGACCACCTTTACAGTACCGTCAGAAGGAATCATCAGCCTTCCCTTGTTTTTTAGCGTGAGCAAGTGGTAGCTCTGATCAAATGATGCGGGTACAACATCAGTCACCAAACTACCACGGCACACATCACAGGACAGCTTTTTGAGAATCTGGCAAACAACAAACCCTGAGATGTACACCAGTGCATTGTCCACAAGACCACCAAAGCGGGTTGGTAGATAGCTATGGTCAGACACTAAAGCAGGAACGTTGAAAAAAAGGGGGTGGAATCTCTTCAGTTTCTTCTGCTGCTGGAGAAGAGGACATCTCAAAAGTAGACAAGGACACGGTCTCATCCTGTGCTGCCACATTTCCTGATATGCTTGGAGACACACCACACCGCACCATCAGATGGCAGGAAGATGGCCTGGAACTGGCTGGCTAAGGGATTGTTATTCCAGCCCCCTAAAACACATACAAACAACACATTTACATATACAGTTACCCGAATAATATGCATACATAGAGACTAACCACATAGTAAAAAAGTCTGAAATCCCTACCTGATGCCCTGATTGAATTAAAGAGGAGCTCCACGTGATCCTGGCTAAAGCGGTAGGTGCTGACGTACCGCTGAAGCTGTTCTGGAATCATCAACATCAGGGTGTCAATGTTGATCATGAATCCCATGACAGATAGGTACCTTCACAAGGAAATGTTTTGTCAGTATAATCATGGCAAACCAAAATACCTCAAGAGAGCACTACGTGATTTCCTTCATTTATAGATGTTGTCTTATTTTGTACATTCAATATCAATTTGTTTCTCCAATACACAATCAGCCATTCATATTTACAAAAATGATCACATTAACGAAATCAATTATGTATCCATCTTAACTTATTTATTTATCTATTGACAATACCCGAACCGTTCTGGTTATTTACACCGGCTCATAGCTTTCTCCAGCCTTATGCTTGCTCGCGGTTGCTAGGCAACGAGTACTATCAGCCTATTTCCGGACCATTAGGTTTTATAAACCAGTAAAGTTTTTGAACAAAATAAATATAAAATCCAAAAGAGACCATAAACTCACAATTAACACATTCACCCATCAAGCACACAATTACAACTCTCCCCTCTTACCTGCAAAAAGCCAAAATTATATATTATTTATCACGTTACGCCACACACATCTTCACACTCAGGAGTGTGTTCTCGTCTCAAAGCGTATTCTCGCGAGATATTTATTTTCCCTGTACATAGTGTAGCGAACGCGCCCTCTGCTGGTGAGACATAGACACTGCATCACCACATTTGTCAAACAATAAACGAACATTTCCCGATCAGACAACGCACAGACAATTTTCAACACACTCATGACTTATACTTAATGCAAGTAATATTAAACATATAAATAATAACAATGTGGGTATATCACTGATGGCTCTGTATGCCACACACGCAGAGCCACTGTCACAGAGCGACTCAGTGTCTGTGCAGCTAGGGACACCTTCATCTTCTGTGAATCAAAATTCACATGCTTGTCTGTTACCCTGTTAGCTGCATGCAATCCACCTTTTGCTTGGACATCATTCAGATGAATGATGTATCTCCAGTTGATCTGGCCACTGGTGCTGGTTAATGGACTGTAAGCCTGCAGCATATTCCGTGCCAACTTCAACATATGGCAAGCATCCATCCGCACAATCACCCTCTCACTAGTTACTGGATGTGGAAAGAATGTTTTAAAGGGCTCAATAGGGTTACCCTTTTGCTGGCACCCAGGCAGGTTGCACAAGCGGACATTGGAGGCACGCCCATCTATTTTGACGCATACGAGAGGGCTGCATTGGGATTGGGTCCCGCTCGGTACCGCGGGACTAACTCAACTCTCGCGGGAGTGGGCGGTATGAACTTTTCTGCGGGCAGTCGCGGGCGAAAAATAAAAAATACTGCGGGACAGGGATGTAGCGTTGCCAGGTGTACGGTAATTGTCGTATTTATATAATAATTTTGCCCTGTGTACGATGTACTATCAATAATCCCCAAAAAGGCTACAAATACGATCATTTGACCATTCTGTGAATGTGTGGTTGTAATCGGTTGTAACCAGCCTGTCGCACTGTCTGTTGGATTTTTTTGTGAACCCTGAAGGCATTTCCATGTGACAAGTTTCAAGCTAATCGTGCTTTTCTATTCTATTGTTTACGGGGACATTTAGCCTAACGTGGGGTTGATGATGCAAAGCCGTGCCGACCTGTTAGACGCTATTCAACACTAGAGTGACTATAGCGCACAATAGACTTGTTATTTTAGTTATGAAGGGTGTACGATAATTTACCTCAAAATACGATGATACTACATTTCCCACCTGGCAACACTGTCGGGATGTATCTTAGCGACAGGATAAACAGAATAAATGATGTGGAAAGGAAGCTCAAAGAAGATCTTTACAGCACAAAGACAAAGCAAGGCAAGTCTGACATTTGGAGAAGTTTCTCAATTGTCCACGAATCTCTTTATTAAAAGCCTATGAAATTACGTGTTTTCTCCTGCGGGACTCGAGAAGACATTTCTATTGTTGTGCGGGCATAAAGTCTCAAAGTTTTGCGGGAGCGGGCGGGAGTGGACATACACATTGCGGGAGCGGGTGGTAATGGTCAGAAATTCAGCGGGAGCGGGCGGAAGAAAACAGTCCCGCGCAGGACTCTAACACATACCACTCTTATGCCGCACTTATGCAGTTCCTCCGACGCATGAACAAGCAGCACCTCCTGAGTCTCTGGCGATAATAACTTGGTCAGGTAGTAGGTAATTGGGGCCTTCCAATGGCCTTGTAGGCCTACCACCATAAAAACAAGAGCTTCAGTGACAAAATTTGTCTCATTCAAACCATCCGCCATATCCACAAATCCAGACATTTTCTGGGTGTTATAATTGGCTTTGATCTTAGACATTATAAATTCATATTCTGTATTTTCCTAAATAACCTATGTTCCTAGCTGGTACTTTTCCACTCTGCTCATACTGCACAACAGATGACCTTAAATGGTCCAAGACCTTAGAATGACATAAACAACTGGGTCAGACAAAACATCTCTATTAGGGCAGATAGGTCTGGTACATTAGATCCGAGCCTAAAACAGCACTCACACACACACACATTGTTTATCATATCCAAAGAACACAACAAGGACAGCAGCTGGCCTGATCATGCCACTCAAAACTGGCCAATTATACTCTGACAAGTGTGAATACAACCTCTGTGAGATAAAGCTGAATATAAATATGACATGTTTCCGGATAACGGGGCTCGGCCTGACGGATTTCCTGCGGGAGCTCTGGCACTCCGAGTCCAGCGCTGCAATATACTTTACTTGTGACCACTAATAAATACTTTTTTAATAAACGATTTCTCCAGCTTGTTCTTGGGCTTCCAAAGAAAAAATCGGGCTAACATGGGTATGGGAGTTGTACTGGATATGTTTTTTAATGGCCATGGCATCCATCATGAGACACACTCAACCATATTTAGCTGGGTCTTCCTCTTGTCTTTCCTTCAACATGTCCAGCATCATCATGTTAAGGCCAGGCTCTGCATCCACGAGCTCATCCACCTTTGTATGAAAGAAAAGCAGTCATTTAATATGGCTGCTGTGATCAGGATTTTTTCAGGATCAATAATCACTGAAAGCAGTATTGGCAGATGTTAATAATGCTAGGTGTAGGTATGTCCACCTGTTCACTCATAACAGGATAAATTAATATGCACAGCTAACATGGAAAATAAGGTTTCAAATAATACGAACAATACCTTTGCAATGTATGTGGATGTGGGAGGTTGATATGAAGAGTCTCTCTCAGAAAGCTGTATGCCTTCGGACCATGTAAGTGGAGAGTGATGGCAAACTCCCTCTGGTCTTTGGTGTATTTGTGGCTCTGTTTTGACAGGAGGCGTATTGGAAGATCTGAAATTCAATTAGCACTGGCCTTGCCCTTTTGGCAACCAAAAGAAAAGCCAGTCCCGACCAGCAGTTCAGCAATAAAAGAACAAGGGTCTCTGAGGTGGCAGGACCTTCTACAAGCAGTCAGGACGAGGTCAGGACAGGGAAAAAAGGAAAGAGGAAAGTTACAGAAGATGGAGAGGGACCCTCAAGAAACACAAAGAGAAGGAGGGGACTCCTGGACGTCGTATTAAATCAAGAGTCAGCCTCCTCCTCAGTGGAAAGTGGTAGGCTGGTGCATTTAGTGAAATTACAGCTGCATAATTAACTTACATTTTAGATGTAGTGGTTGAATATTATAATGTCCTTTAACTTTGTCACACTGATCTAAACACACATTTTCAATCAAATTACAAACATGTGAGTGTCAACATGCTAATGTTTCAATGTGTTATTGTCATTTATAGAATCCAGTAGCAACAATGTAGATGGTTGTACATCTGATGGGGACATAAGGAGGGGTAATAGAAAGTGGAAGGCCTTAACTGCTGAGGAAACATCAAGCAGGAAGAGAACGAAGAAAACTGAGACCATACAGGACCAAATAGATGCCCAACGAGGTCAGTCATTAATAAATAATGTAACATTTAGCTTCAAGTGCGTTATTTTTAATATAAGTATTTATATTAGGTATTACCTATTACCTAGGTGATATATATATATATGTTTTTTTTTAAATATATATATGGAGAATTGTTAGAGGTAACCTGTGTAAATTATCATTGAAATTCTAAGAGCCATCAAACACATTCCAAAGGACAAAGTGTTCTGCAAACATAAAGTAAGTTAGCAACGGCAGTAACTTCTGCTTTTATCAGCACTATCACTGGATTATAGATAAACTGTGGTTTTCCCTGCCTAACACTTTCTTTGTTGCTGTGATGTTTCAGGACAAGAATGGGAGGCAGATTTCAGTGGAGGTGGCTGTCATGCTGAAGCTGGAAAGTAGCACTGCCAGTTCAGTGGGGCACTCAGCACCTGTGTCCCTGCTGGACTGGTATGATCTACAGCAGGAGCTGATTCTTGTGCTGGAGAGACCAATGCCTGCCGAGGACCTCGCTCACTACATCGAAGAGCATGGAGGCTTCCTCCAGGAAGATGAGGCCAAAGTAAGCTGATGGAAAATATTTGCAGTCTTTGTGAATGTCATTATTTAAGAGACATCGTCACACTTTCTGCTTTGTTTGATGTAAATGATTTCATAATGGTTATCAAAATAATTTAAAGCCATAAAAAATGTCACACCATCCTCTCTTCTTAAATATCTAACCTGTTTTTTTTCCTCTTTCAGATTATAATACAACAGTTGGTTGATGCAGCAGTCCACCTGAAACAAAACAACATCTTCCACAGAGACATCAAAGTGGAAAACATCCTGATTGAGACCGGCTCAGATGTCCCACGACTTTGTCTCATAGACTTTGGACTGAGCTGCATCAACAAAAAGACATCTATATATCGGACTTTTTATGGTATGTGATTACTTCAGATTTCACTCTTCTCCAATCAGTGATTTAAAAACCAAAGCCACTCCTCCTCTAACATTTATTCTTATGTCTTTATCCTCAAGGTACCAGTGCTCATGTCCCTCCAGAGTGGCTGAACTCCTGTACATACAGTGCTGGACCTACAACAGTGTGGCAGGTAGGAGTGGTGCTGTTTGAAATGCTCCACAACAAAGAGTTCAGGTCCACTAACTTCATTAGGAAGAAACTAAAGATTAGCAGTACGCTGTCTCAAGGTAAAACAAACACCCATACACACATCTGTCATTAAGAAAAGATAATCTGTTTCAGTTCACATTCTGATAGACCACTGCAGACCTTCCACATGCAGTCAGGATGAGGTCAGGACAGTGAAAAAAGGAAAGAGGAAAGTCACAGAAGATGGAGAGGGACCCTCAAGAAACCCAAAGAGAAGGAGGAGACTCCTGGATGTCGTGTTAAATCAAGAGTCAGCCTCCTCCTCAGTGGAAAGTGGTAGGCTGGTGCATTCTGTGAAATTACAGCTGCATAATTAACTTACATTTTAGATGTAGTGGTTGAATATTATAATGTCCTTTAACTTTGTCACACTGATCTAAACACACATTTTCAATCAAACTACAAACATGTGAGTGTCATCATGTTAATGTTTCAATGTGTTATTGTCATTTATAGAATCCAGTAGCAGCAATGTAGATGGTTGTACATCTGATGGGGACATAAGGAGGAGTAATAGGAAGAGGAAGGCCTTACCTGCTGAGGAAACATCAAGCAGGAAGAGAACAAAGAAAACTATATATATATATATATATATATATATATATATATATATATATATATATATATATTACAGCTTATATAACCTGTGTAAATTATCATTGAAATTCTTCTGATGTACTGTCAAACTAAAATGATGTTTATGTTTTATTTTAGCTGAATTTGAAGAGAAATACGAAGAGAAAAGTCAGCTCGGCAAAGGAAGCTGTGGATATGTGTTTGCAGGCTGTCGGAGAGAAGATAATTTACCCGTATGTATTAGACACACATTGTCATATTCAAGACACTCACTGTATGATGTGACTAACCAAAGTTTTGTTTGTATCTTGCAGGTAGCCATCAAACACATTCCTAAGGACAAAGTGTTCTGCAAACATAAAGTAAGTTAGCAACGGCAGTAACTTCTGCTTTTATCAGCACTATCACTGGATTATAGTAAACTGTGGTTTTCCCTGCCTAACACTTTCTTGTGTATTTCATTCTTTGAGGACCTCGCTAACTACATCGAAGAGCATGGAGGCTCCCTCCTGGAAGATGAAGCCAAAGTAAGCTGATGGAAAATATTTGCAATCTTTGTGAATGTCATTCTTTGAGAAATACCAGCATTTAGTCTTTCTTTAGTGTACATCTGATGGTGATATAAGGAGGGGTAATAGGAAGAGGAAGGCCTTAACTGCTGAGGAAAAACAGTGGCTAGCTACAAAGTAAGTATTTGCACTTACATTTTGTAATTTTCATTTTTTCACGTGTGTAGTTGGATGTTGTCAAGCTTAACATGTCCACTCTGTCATAGTGAAATATCAGTTAATATAAATACCTTTCAGAAATCTGAAATATATTAGTTAAAAAGTGTAACTGAATCATGTCGCTAACTGAAGGTCCACCATGTACTCATTTAATGATAAAATTAGCTGAAAATGTCCACCCTGTCAGAAAGCCTCTCATGACAGGGTGGACATGGTTCATGACAGGAAGGACATTGAATTGATTTAATATAATTATGAAGGATGGAAAGGTGTCAACACTCAAAGTGAAAAGGGAGATAGAAAAAGGGAACATGATCTTAACTCAGATTTCCAGGAGAGGCTCCTCCATTTTGGGCGCCATGTCTTTAACATTAAATGGCAGTTTGATGCGTGCAGGGAGCTCAGGAGGAGCCTGAAGCACGAGTCCCTCTTGCACATAGATTTGAGTGACAATTACTCGTGCAACTACAGTGAAGAAATCCAATCTGTGCATTTTGGAAGTTCACACCAGCAGGCCAGTCTGGACACACAACGCTCGTGAACAAGCCCCGCACACCTTTTACTCCATATCACCCTCCACAAGACACGACCCTGTGGCCATCTAGGCCCACCTTGTTCCAGTTTTGAAGGTACTGAGTGAACGGCACCCTCAAGTCAGCATACTTAATTTTTTCAGTGACGGGCCTGCAACACATTATCAACAAAAGGGAAATTTCTTCTACCTCTTAATGGAACCATTCAAGAATGGGTTCAAAGAAATAACATGGAGTTTCTTTGAATGGGGTACCAGGTAGTGTGGGTGGGGCCCTCAAAAGGTCAGCAGACTGGATTGTAGCCCATGGAGGAGACATCCCTGATGCCCAAAGTTTGTATGACAAGCTGAAAAGTGTGGACAAATCTGTCGAGCTTTTCTTCGTCCCATAGAGGGATATATTGAATCAAAGACTAAGAAAAAAGCTATGGCTCGGTTTTAGGTCCCTCTCCCCGCTCTCTCATCCAGATTACAGAATAGCTTTGTCAAATCTGATCCTTTCATGTGTTGTGTGGTTAAGTAAAGTGTATTAATGTTAAATTTTCCACCCCTTCACTATAGGTACCTGCAATAGCTGCCATAAAAGGCACTATGAAAATCCACCAAGCCATCAGTCTGACACCCGGCCAGATGAAATACCGAGACATTTCATGTCTGTGTAAAAGGGAGGAAGGTGTTCTGGACTGCCCCTGCTTTAACCTTCAAGAGGTCACTGTAGTCTATGTTCCTGTTTCACCTGATGAGCCCTCAGCATGTGGAAAGACACCAGATAACCCTTGGAGACCAGAAATGATTGAGGTAAAGCACATTGGCCAGTCGTTAATTACGACAATGAAGCATAAGCAGGTGACATCGTGGAAGTAGAAGGGCACAGTGTGAATGTTAAGTGTATGCACCGCACTGGCATAAACAAATTCCATTGGCCAACTCTCCGGGAGGACATCTGTTGGTACCATGACTGGCAAGTACTTTGCCTAATACCAGACCCACAGGCTCTGAACAAGCGCTCTGTACACATTGAAGCATCTGCATGGAGGTATGTGGAATAGCAACTGCAGAATTGAGCCAAAAAGACCAAAAAGATTTTTTTAAACATAATTTCCTTTAGATTTATTGCATTTATGAGGCCATTCAATGACATTTCACAACGTGTCCAACCTGACATGCCCAAGGTCCACCCTGTTATGTCATTGTACATCTTGTCATTTTCATGTTTTATGAAAATATACAAATTATTTTTTCAAGTTATTGAAACCTTTTGTGTGATTCCTTTACAAATAAATGAGGACCAAATACAATTGTTTGAAAGTTTGACCAGATATCTTTGCTGTTAGATTTTATTTAGAAAAGAAAGTGAAATTCTCGCAGATTTTATAGAGAAATAAAGAGTTTGCCATAATTCTATTAATATCCAAATACTTTTCCCATTAACTAAAATATGTTGTTGACAAAGGGACTAAAATGTTCCCACCAGCTACAGGACTGCTTCCAGAGAACCGACTGGGAGGTTTTGAACACCAGGACATGGAGAACCACACTACAGCAGTCTTGGATTACATCAGGTTCTGCACGGACAATGTCACCAGGAACAGACGTCTGAGGATTTATCCCAACAAGAAGCCCTGGATGACTAAGGAGGTCCAGAGCCTGTTAAAAGCCAGGAACACTGCTTCCAGGTCGGGGGATACGGCACTCGACAGTGCTGCTAGAGCCAACCTGAAAAGAGGCATCTGCAAGGTCAAGACAACATACAGAAGGAGGATAGAGGACCAGCTCAGGAGTAACAACTCCAGGCAGGTGTGGCAGGGTGTCCAGCACATCACCAGCTACAGATCCAGAAACTACCCGCTTAGGTACGAGGTGGAGCGGCTGTCAGAGTGGTGCCAAGACAACAATCTGCTCCTCAACACCACCAAAACAAAGGAGCTGGTTATTGACTTCAGAGCAAAATCAGCTTGACGAAGGAGGCTGTGGATCTGTGTTTGCAGGCTGTCGGAGAGCAGATCATTTACCCGTATGTATTAGACACACATTGTCATATTCAAGACACTCACTGTATGATGTGACTAACCAAAGTCTTGTTTGTATCTTGCAGGTAGCCATCAAACACATTCCTAAGGACAAAGTGTTCTGCAAACATAAAGTAAGTTAGCAACGGCAGTAACTTCTTCTTTTATCAGCACTATCACTGGATTATAGATAAACTGTGGTTTTCCCTGCCTAACACTTTCTTTGTTGCTGTGATGTTTCAGGACAAGAATGGGAGGCAGATTTCAGTGGAGGTGGCTGTTATGCTGAAGCTGGAAAGTAGCACTGCCAGTTCAGTGGGGCACTCAGCACCTGTGTCCCTGCTGGACTGGTATGATCTACAGCAGGAGCTGATTCTTGTGCTGGAGAGACCAATGCCTGCCGAGGACCTCGCTCACTACATCGAAGAGCATGGAGGCTCCCTCCAGGAAGATGAGGCCAAAGTAAGCTGATGGAAAATATTTGCAATCTTTGTGAATGTCATTCTTTGAGAGACATCGTCACATATTCTGCTTTTTTTATTTAAATGATTTCATAATGGTTATCAAAATAATTTAAAGCCATAAAAAATGTCACACCATCCTCTCTTCTTAAATATCTAACCTGTTTTTTTTCCTCTTTCAGATTATAATACAACAGTTGGTTGATGCAGCAGTCCACCTGAAACAAAACAGCATCTTCCACAGAGACATCAAAGTTGAAAATATCCTGATTGAGACCGGCTCAGATGTCCCTCGACTTCGTCTCATAGACTTTGGAATGAGCTGCATCAACAAAAAGACATCTAAGTATCGGACTTTTTATGGTATGTTATTACTTCAGATTTCGCTCTTCTCCAATCAGTGATTTAAAAACCAAAGCCACTCCTCCTCTAACATTTATTCTTATGTCTTTATCCTCAAGGTACCAGTGCTCATGTCCCTCCAGAGTGGCTGAGCTCCTATACATACAGTGCTGGACCTACAACAGTGTGGCAGGTAGGAGTGGTGCTGTTTGAAATGCTCCACAACAAAGAGTTCAGGTCCACTAACTTCATCAGGAAGAAAGTAAAGATTAGCAGTACGCTGTCTCAAGGTAAAACAAACACCCATACACACATCTGTCATTAAGAAAAGATAATCTGTTTCAGTTCACATTCTGATAGACCACTGCAGATCTTCCACATGCAGTCAGGATGAGGTCAGGACAGTGAGAAGAGCAAAGAGGAAAGTCACAGAAGATGGAGAGGGACCTTCAAAAAAGGCAAAGAGAAGGAGGAGACTCCTGGACGTCGTTTTAAATCAAGAGTCACCCTCCTCCTCAGTGGAAAGTGGTAGGCTGGTGCATTTTGTGAAATTACAGCTGCATAATTAACTTACATTTCAGATGTAGTGGTTGAATATTATAATGTCCTTTAACTTTGTCACACTGATCTAAACACACATTTTCAATCAAACTACAAACATGTGAGTGTCAACATGTTAATGTTTCAATGTGTTATTGTCATTTATAGAATCCAGTAGCAACAATTTAGAAGGTTGTACATCTGATGGGGACATAAGGAGGAGTAATTGGAAGAGGAAGGCCTTAACTGCTGAGGAAACACCAAGCAGGAAGAGAACAAAGAAAACAGAGACCATAAAGGACCAAATAGATGCCCAGCGAGGTCAGTCATTAATAAAATAATGTAACATTTAGCTTCAAGTGCATTATATTTAATATAAGTATTTATATTAGGTATTACCTATTACCTAGGCAATATATATATATATTACAGCTTATATAACCTGTGTAAATTATCATTGAAATTCTTCTGATGTACTGTCAAACTAAAATGATGTTTATGTTTTATTTTAGCTGAATTTGAGGAGAAATATGAGGAGAAAAATCAGCTCGGCAAAGGAAGCTGTGGATCTGTGTTTGCAGGCTGTCGGAGAGCAGATCATTTACCCGTATGTATTAGACACACATTGTCATATTCAAGGCACTCACTGTATGATGTGACTAACCAAAGTTTTGTTTGTATCTTGCAGGTAGCCATCAAACACATTCCAAAGGACAAAGTGTTCTGCAAACATAAAGTAAGTTAGCAACGGCAGTAACTTCTGCTTTTATCAGCACTATCACTGGATTATATATAAACTGTGGTTTTCCCTGCCTAACACTTTCTTTGTTGCTGTGATGTTTCAGGACAATAATGGGAGGCAGATTTCAGTGGAGGTGGCTGTCATGCTGAAGCTGGAAAGTAGCACTGCCAGTTCAGTGGGGCACTCAGCACCTGTGTCCCTGCTGGACTGGTATGATCTACAGCAGGAGCTGATTCTTGTGCTGGAGAGACCAATGCCTGCCGAGGACCTCGCTCACTACATCGAAGAGCATGGAGGCTCCCTCCAGGAAGATGAGGCCAAAGTAAGCTGATGGAAAATATTTGCAATCTTTGTGAATGTCATTCTTTGAGAATTACCAGCATTTAGTCTTTCTTTAGTGTACATCTGATGGTGATATAAGGAGGGGTAATAGGAAGAGGAAGGCCTTAACTGCTGAGGAAAAACAGTGGCTAGCTGCAAAGTAAGTATTTGCACTTACATTTTGTAATTTTCATTGTTTCATGTGTGTAGTTGGATGTTGTCAAGCTTAACATGTCCACTCTGTCATAGTGAAATATCAGTTAATATAAATACCTTTCAGAAATCTGAAATATATTAGTTAAAAAGTGTAACTGAATCATGTCGCTAACTGAAGGTCCACCATGTACTCATTTAATGATAAAATTAGCTGAAAATGTCCACCCTGTCAGAAAGCCTCTCATGACAGGGTGGACATGGTTCATGACAGGAAGGACATTGAATTGATTTAATATAATTATGAAGGATGAAACGGTGTCAACACTCAAAGTGAAAAGGGAGATAGCAAAAACGGAACATGACCTTAACTCAGATTTCCAGGAGAGGCTCCTCCATTTTGGGCGCCATGTCTTTAACATTAAATGGCAGTTTGATGCGTGCAGGGAGCTCAGGAGGAGCCTGAAGCACGAGTCCCTCTTGCACATAGATTTGAGTGACAATTACTCGTGCAACTACAGTGAAGAAATCCAATCTGTGCATTTTGGAAGTTCACACCAGCAGGCCAGTCTGGACACACAACGCTCGTGAACAAGCCCCGCACACCTTTTACTCCATATCACCCTCCACAAGACACGACCCTGTGGCCATCTAGGCCCACCTTGTTCCAGTTTTGAAGGTACTGAGTGAACGGCACCCTCAAGTCAGCATACTTAATTTTTTCAGTGACGGGCCTGCAACACATTATCGACAAAAGGGAAATTTCTTCTACCTCTAAATGGAACCATTCAAGAATGGGTTCAAAGAAATAACATGGAGTTTCTTTGAATGGGGTACCAGGTAGTGTGGGTGGGGCCCTCAAAAGGTCAGCAGACTGGATTGTAGCCCATGGAGGAGACATCCCTGATGCCCAAAGTTTGTATGACAAGCTGAAAAGTGTGGACAAATCTGTCAAGCTTTTCTTCGTCCCATACAGGGATATATTGAATCAAAGACTAAGAAAAAAGCTATGGCTCGGTTTTAGGTCCCTCTCCCCGCTCTCTCATCCAGATTACAGAATAGCTTTGTCAAATCTGATCCTTTCATGTGTTGTGTGGTTAAGTAAAGTGTATTAATGTTAAATTTTCCACCCCTTCACTATAGGTACCTGCAATAGCTGCCATAAAAGGCACTATGAAAATCCACCAAGCCATCAGTCTGACACCCGGCCAGATGAAATACCGAGACATTTCATGTCTGTGTAAAAGGGAGGAAGGTGTTCTGGACTGCCCCTGCTTTAACCTTCAAGAGGTCACTGTAGTCTATGTTCCTGTTTCACCTGATGAGCCCTCAGCATGTGGATAGACACCAGATAACCCTTGGAGACCAGAAATGATTGAGGAAAAGCACATTGGCGAGTCGTTAATTACGACAATGAAGCATAAGCAGGTGACATCGTGGAAGTAGAAGGGCACAGTGTGAATGTTAAGTGTATGCACCGCACTGGCATAAACAGATTCCATTGGCCAACTCTCCGGGAGGACATCTGTTGGTACCATGACTGGCAAGTACTTTGCCTAATACCAGACCCACAGGCTCTGAACAAGCGCTCTGTACACATTGAAGCATCTGCATGGAGGTATGTGGAATAGCAACTGCAGAATTGAGCCAAAAAGACCTCTGACATTTTTTTAAACATAATTTCTTTTAGATTTATAGCATTTATGAGGCCATTCAATGACATTTCACAACGTGTCCAACCTGACATGCCCAAGGTCCACCCTGTTATGTCATTGTACATCTAGTCATTTTCATGTTTTATGAAAATATACAAATTATTTTTTCAAGTTATTGAAACCTTTTGTGTGATTCCTTTACAAATAAATGAGGACCAAATACAATTGTTTGAAAGTTTGACCAGATATCTTTGCTGTTAGATTTTGTTTAGAAAAGAAAGTGAAATTCTCGAAGATTTTATAAAGAAATAAAGAGTTTGCCATAATTCTATTAATATCCAAATACTTTTCCCATTAACTAAAATATGTTGTTGACAAAGGGACTAAAATGTTCCCACCAGCTACAGGACTGCTTCCAGAGAACCGACTGGGAGGTTTTGAACACCAGGACATGGAGAACCACACTACAGCAGTCTTGGATTACATCAGGTTCTGCACGGACAATGTCACCAGGAACAGACGTCTGAGGATTTATCCCAACAGGAAGCCCTGGATGACTAAGGAGGTCCAGAGCCTGTTAAAAGCCAGGAACACTGCTTCCAGGTCGGGGGATACGGCACTCGACAGTGCTGCTAGAGCCAACCTGAAAAGAGGCATCTGCAAGGTCAAGACAACATACAGAAGGAGGATAGAGGACCAGCTCAGGAGTAACAACTCCAGGCAGGTGTGGCAGGGTGTCCAGCACATCACCAGCTACAGATCCAGAAACTACCCGCTTAGGTACGAGGTGGAGCGGCTGTCAGAGTGGTGCCAAGGCAACAATCTGCTCCTCAACACCACCAAAACAAAGGAGCTGGTTATTGACTTCAGACTTCAGAGCAAAATCTGCTTGACGAAGGAAGCTGTGGATCTGTGTTTGCAGGCTGTCGGAGAGCAGATCATTTACCCGTATGTATTAGACACACATTGTCATATTCAAGACACTCACCGTATGATGTGACTAACCAAAGTCTCGTTTGTATCTTGCAGGTAGCCATCAAACACATTCCTAAGGACAAAGTGTTCTGCAAACATAAAGTAAGTTAGCAACGGCAGTAACTTCTGCTTTTATCAGCACTATCACTGGATTATAGATAAACTGTGGTTTTCCCTGCCTAACACTTTCTTTGTTGCTGTGATGTTTCAGGACAAGAATGGGAGGCAGATTTCAGTGGAGGTGGCTGTTATGCTGAAGCTGGAAAGTAGCACTGCCAGTTCAGTGGGGCACTCAGCACCTGTGTCCCTGCTGGACTGGTATGATCTACAGCAGGAGCTGATTCTTGTGCTGGAGAGACCAATGCCTGCCGAGGACCTCGCTCACTACATCGAAGAGCATGGAGGCTCCCTCCAGGAAGATGAGGCCAAAGTAAGCTGATGGAAAATATTTGCAATCTTTGTGAATGTCATTCTTTGAGAGACATCGTCACACTTTCTGCTTTTTTTATTTAAATGATTTCATAATGGTTATCAAAATAATTTAAAGCCATAAAAAATGTCACACCATCCTCTCTTTTCATAAATATCTAACCTGTTTTTTTTCCTCTTTCAGATTATAATACAACAGTTGGTTAATGCAGCAGTCCACCTGAAACAAAACAGCATCTTCCACAGAGACATCAAAGTTGAAAACATCCTGATTGAGACCGGCTCAGATGTCCCACGACTTCATCTCATAGACTTTGGAATGAGCTGCATCAACAAAAAGACATCTATATATCGGACTTTTTATGGTATGTTATTACTTCAGATTTCGCTCTTCTCCAATCAGTGATTTAAAAACCAAAGCCACTCCTCCTCTAACATTTATTCTTATGTCTTTATCCTCAAGGTACCAGTGCTCATGTCCCTCCAGAGTGGCTGAGCTCCTATACATACAGTGCTGGACCTACAACAGTGTGGCAGGTAGGAGTGGTGCTGTTTGAAATGCTCCACAACAAAGAGTTCAGGTCCACTAACTTCATCAGGAAGAAACTCAAGATTAGCAGTACGCTGTCTCAAGGTAAAACAAACACCCATAAACACATCTGTCATTAAGAAAAGATAATCTGTTTCAGTTCACATTCTGATAGACCACTGCAGACCTAACAATGTTTGTTCTTTTTCTTCACATCCTCCAGATTGCCTGGATTTCTTGGAGCAGTGTTTGATTAAAGTTCCCAAGCAGCGCCCCACGCTGGAGCAGCTTCTGAATCACACTTGGTTCACGTGAGACAGAAACAACACACACACTGTTAATCAAAACAAATGACATTTTATTGAAAGTTTGATTCATGTTTAAATTTAAACCTAAATCTTTATGTCTGAGTTCAACAGGAATAAATATACATTCTAAATATGTCACATTTTTTGTGATGTGAGGATGTAAGGATAGGATAGAATACAATATATTAGAATACAATAGAATAGAACACAATATAATAGAATAGAATAGAATCCTTCTGTATTAGTTCTTCAACAGGTACATATACAGTGTTGCACAAGAGGAACAGAACAATTATAAAATGTGTTTTTAAATTATCAGTGTTCACTTCTCTGAGAGGAAGTGTTCACTGATGACTGAATGATCTCAGATGTGCAAAAATGAATTGTCCTAAATATTGCAAAAATAAATTCCATTTTTAGACACAAAAAAGAAAGTAAATGTTTATTTAATATTTTGACATTTGAATATTAGTTCAAGTAGTTTCACATTTATATTAGCCCCATGGGTGGGGCCTCTGCCAGGAGGTATTGGGGCGCTCGGGCTCCTGGGGCCCGGGTCCGGTGCACGGCCCATGTCTGGGCGGCTGGGGCCTGGCGTGGTCGGTGGGCCGTTGCCCCTGGTTCCCAGGGGGCCTTTGCCCTATGCTTATGGGGGCTCTTTCCGGGGGCTTCTTCTGCGGTCTTCTGGGTGGATGTGTGGTTGTCCCTAAGGTGGGCTTCCTGGGTTCTGTGCTCTGTGGGGGCTGCTGGTGGCCTGGGTCTTGAGGCCCTCTCTGCCTGCTTCTGATTGCTGGGGGGGGGGCTGTGGATTGTGGCTCTGTACACTTATACACTCATAACTAAGCAGGGTTATCATGTAGGTCCTGTGCCATGGGTGTTGCATGTTCACACACACACACACACACACACACACACATTCATTAGCCCAGTAGCAGGCTCGCTAAGCAGTTGCTGTGTTATCCTGTGGTTTCAGGTCATCTATATCCACAGTTGTGTTGTATGCGATTGCCGCTACTTGTGCTTGTTTTTGTGTTTGTTTTTTCTCTGCTTGTCTGCTTTCAGGAGCTTATGGTGGCGCTAAGGCTGGATTCCCAACAGAGGCCGTGGATTGTCGTCTGTTTTGTTTTTACAGGTGTAGCAGCTGGATGTCTGGTTTTTGTTTCTATTTTTGTTCTGTTTCCTCTTCTTTGCTCTTCTTCTTTCCTTGTCCTCCGGTCCGGTTCAGCTCTATTACATGTGAAATATTGTAAACAAAAACTGATGGGCATCAAGGGGAGCTTTACATTTATAAAGCTTCCCTTGGCAAAGCAAATCTGTTTGGCAAAAACGGTATTCAGATTACCATTCTGCTGCCATAATGCTGGACAGGACAAGGGAAAAAAAGAAAAGAAATATCTACTCTGTCGGCCTTCAAAGTCTAAGGCATTCAAATACGACTGACTGAGGCAATTATGCTATTAGGCTAACGTTCTGCTGCTGCTATAGCTACTACTACTACTACTACAACAATAATAATAAAAAAAATGATTTTGTAATTAATTTATAATTAATTGCTTTGTATTTAGAGGCGCCTTTCAAAGCACTCAATGTCATCTTACAAGACACAGCCATTCATTGACTTAATAGGGGGCTGCACGGTGTTGTGGTGGGTAGCACCATCACCTCACAGCAAGACGGTTCCAGGTTCAATCCCCGCCTGGGGCCTTTCTGTGTTGTGTTTGCATGTTCTCCTCGTGTATGCGTGGGTTCTCTCCGGGTTCTCCGGCTTCCTCCCACCGTCCAAAAACCGATTATGTTAATCGGTGACTCTAAATTGTCCTTAGGAGTGAGTGTGAGTGAGTATGCATGGTTGTTTGTCTCGTTTGTCTCTATGTGTGGCCCTGTGATGACCTGGCGGTCGCTGTTCTGCTGCTCCTCGCAGAGGCTGGAAGCTACTAGTGGTGACTGCTCACTGATGGCTGCAGGAAGATGCTGGTGGTTGCTGGAGGTTGACCAGGAATGGAGAGGCCAAATACATCCATGGCAATAACTAAAGTATATGGCCTTTGGTGCAGGAGGTTGAGCCTTCTTGTTCTGACTCTTGCTGACAAGGTACTCTTATCTTCTCTCCTTTCAGCCCTGATGCAATTTGCCTTAACCTCAGCCTGACATATTTGCAGACTATCTTTCTCTTCACATCATGGCATGATGGAAGGCTGCTCTCCAGAAGCATGGCCTCCTCTTCCAGCTGTTCCACTGCATTGGTGCACTCCATGAGAGACTCATCTGTCCTTGAACGGAACAGCTGCTCCACATGCTGGACGACAGTGAAGACCTCATCAGATGGCCGATAAAGTGCAGCCGGTTTGAATTCCTTCAACTGCAGCAGAACAACATGCTCATGTGCATCATCCGCATTTTGCACAAGTGCATGCTTGCATGTCTCGCAGTGTGAGCAGCTAAAGACACACTTCACGATGTATCCGGCCAGATGATACAGAACACAGGAATCTGTTTTTGTGAAGGTGGGTGGTGATGTCAGGTCGACCAGCTGCTCCACTCTCAGACCTTCAGGACTTCTGGAATTGGTTTTGGTCTCCAGGAAGTCTGCTAGGTGGTCACAGTTGTCCTCCAGGTAACTGCCTGTATGCACTGTGGACAGGAACTGTCCAACAGTGACAGCCCGCAGGGCATAGTGGAACTCCACAGGTGTTGGCACAGGGTTCCTCTGACATATGCATCCAAGTGTGTTTTACATGCTGCATTCTTCTTTGGACAGTGCGGATATCTGGCAGAGAGATCTTCATGTTCTGCAGGGTTTTGTATCCTGTTGTGCCTGCTGTGAATCGAATTTGAATTGCCTTTTTGATGGTCTCATTGCCCCACTGAATCACCTTTTTATTCTTTTGGCTGAGTGCACGAATCTGGTCCCGATTGAAAATTGAAGTAAATTTTTGTTGAAGGTTGTTGTTTCTCCTCCTAAGTGCCAAATTGATTATTTTTTGTTGTGCTGGAGCGCTCTCTGCTTTTATCCTCCTATATCTTTCCTTTCTTAATTCCCTCAGCAGGTCCTCCACACTGGCCCTGTCATGACTGGCCCCTGGCACACTGGTTCCTGGATGAGTGGCCCCTGACTGACCTGCTGGTCTGCTGACCTCTGCTTCACTGTCACCTGACACATCCCTCTCACTCGCCTCTAACTGCACCTCAGTTTGTCCCTCAATATCTGTAATAACAACGTATTGTTGGTGTTATACGTATTTATGCCACCTACACTACACTACAATATCTTGTTTTTGAAATACATGAAATGGGAAAAACTGTGGAAAGACTGATATCATACCAATGTTTGATTTTATGCAGTAAGTGTGGTCATCAGATGTTTTAACTTCTGCAGAAGCCATCATCCTCGAAGGTGTTTTCCTCCTCTTGGGCTTGGGGCGATGGATGAAGATGGTTGGGACAGCATCTGCTCTCGACCTCCGTGTGCCTCTTTTTGTGTTCGTGAATTGGTTGTCCTCAAAGTGTAACTGCCAGGAGGTAATGATGTCATACGTCGTAGGCTAAGTTCAGTTTCCCCTACACACTTCACATTTTCTGTTGAACTTTAGTTGTAATGTTCTTCTTTACATTCAGGTGTCGAAGGCCCTTTGAAATTTTAGTAACTTTATCATAAAACCTCTGTGGCCATTATTTACTTCACAAAGTTTTCTGTTGTTGTTGTCATCTTTATATACTCTATAGCTCTGCCCTCTTCCACACAGCATAGACATATATATACGTAGACGCCTCATTGAGCACGTTGGTCCATTGCTGCGGTACGTCAGCGCGTCCGCCATATTGGATGTGGCAGATCTGGCCGTAAACTACTAAAAGGAAATGGACTGAACTTCAAACAGCGCCTTTCTACAAAGTGCTTTAAGTTTGTTATAATTGGCTTTGTTCTTAGACATTATGTATTCATATTCTGCATTTTATAACTAAGCCACGTTCATATTTTGTACTTTTCCACTCTGCTCATACTACGTTATAGATGACCTTAAATGGTCCAAGACTTTAAAATACCATAACGGGACTAAATAACTGGGTCAGATAAAGCTTCTCTATCGTGTCAGATAGGTCTGGTACATTAGTTACACGCCTAAAACAACACTCACTCACACACGTTGTTTATCTCATCCAAAGAATATTACGAAGACTGTGGTTGACCTGTTTTAGTCACTTATAATTGGCCAATATATGAAATATTTCCGTATATCGGGGCTCAGGCTGACGGACTTCCTGCGAGAGCTCTGTCACTCCGAGTTCAGCGCTGCCATACTTTACATGTCACCACTAATAAATACTTTCAATGAAAGAATCGGGCTAAAAAGTTATTGCCTCTTATTCACACAGACACAATAATATAGCTGGGAAACAAATACGTACCAGAAACAACATGTAACTAAGTGATGATTATAAATGTTTATTCCTTATTTTTAGGCTACAGGTAAGCACCAAACTAACATGTATTTTTCTAATGTTTTTATGAGTGTTTACAGCTGCTAATGTGTGCAACACTGTTACTGTGATGATAAATATTGAAATATTTATAATTGACATTTAATCTGTGTTTATTATAACCAGATCCTGAAATGTAGAGGGTTTTCTGAATAAAGAGCACTAACATTTACATTCAACTGATTTTGAGTAATCGTTTTTATATTCACATTGATACACATTTATATAAAGGTATATATGTTCATTGATGAACATATATACATATAAATATCTACAATAAGGGCATTAATGAACACGGGGGCATTGACCATCGTATATACACACTTATATCTACACACTTATCTATACAGCTATAAAATTGCAGTCAGTGTAAGTTAAAAACCTTGGAAAAGAATAGTCTTGTACAGCTTTTTCCATGTGTTGCCATTCTGCAGCTTAAGGGTGTTCAGTTTGGCAATGTGGTGCAGCCTGAATTTGTGGAAGACAGACACAATGTGTGACATCAGCACAAAATGGTGGTTGTCAATTCCAAACTGTGTTTCTTGAATGTGCCCCCCCCAGAAAAAACACATCCTCAGAACCAATCTCAGCCCGGACAAACTGACAGATCAAGGCCGCTTTGACCGCTTGCCCTGACACTGACTGGCGAATAAAACACTCAGCTGATCTGACCACCTTTACAGTACCGTCAGAAGGAATCATCAGCCTTCCCTTGTTTTTTAGCGTGAGCAAGTGGTAGCTCTGATCAAATGATGCGGGTACAACATCAGTCACCAAACTACCACGGCACACATCACAGGAAAGCTTTTTGAGAATCTGGCAAACAACAAACCCTGAGATGTACACCAGTGTATTGTCCACAAGACCACCAAAGCGGGTTGGTAGATAGCTATGGTCAGACACTAAAGCAGGAACGTTGAAAAAAGGGGGTGGAATCTCTTCAGTTTCTTCTGCTGCTGGAGAAGAGGACATCTCAAAAGTAGACAAGGACACGGTCTCATCCTGTGCTGCCACATTTCCTGATGTGCTTGGAGACACACCACACCGCACCATCAGATGGCAGGAAGATGGCCTGGAACTGGCTGGCTGAGGGATTGTTATTCCAGCCCCCTAAAACACATACAAACAACACATTTACATATACAGTTACCCAAATAATATGCATACATAGAGACTAACCACATAGTAAAAACATCTGAAATCCCTACCTGATACCCTGATTGAATTAAAGAGGAGCTCCAAGTGATCCTGGCTAAAGCGGTAGGTGCTGACGTACCGCTGAAGCTGTTCTGGAATCATCAACATCAGGGTGTCAATGTTGATCACGAATCCCATGACAGATAGGTACCTTCACAAGGAAATGTTTTGTCAGTATAATCATGGCAAACCAAAATACCTCAAGAGAGCACTACGTGATTTCCTTCATTTATAGATGTTAATGCAAAGAGAAACAATATTGAAACAGGAATGGGAAAGCTTGATAACATTGACACTGCTATACATACCATTATAACATTTCTAAGGAATGAAAAACTGAAGATAGAAGTTCAACAGAAACAAAACAGGAGACTGCAAAAACATTGGAACCAGAGAACAAAGCATCATAGGAACTTATAATGCATCAAACGGAACAAGAGAATAGAATAGGACTGGGCAATATATCCATAATATATCAATATTTTATAAAGCTCCAACAGTCATCAATATTCTCAATATATCAATATATTCTCTCTATATCAATATTTGATCAAAATCACATTTGAATTCATTGTCCAGCCTCGAACAGAACATCATATGAACTTGATGTCTTAAACTTATGAACTCTTCATGCAAACAAAAGCTTCCCAATTTCCTAAAATGGTAAATGGACTTGTAACTTGTATAGCGCTTTTCTAGTCTAACTGACCACTCAAAGCTCTTCACTACATGCCACATTCACCCCACTCACACACATTCATACAGCACGTCTTAAGATACTTACCTACATGCTTTTTTTTCCCTAATCATTCATACACATTCATACCCCAGTGATACACTGGGAGGCAACGTGGGGTTCAGTGTCTTGCCCAAGGACTCTTCGACATGTAACCCGGGGAAGCCAGAGTCGAACCACCGACCTTCCGATTGGTGGGCGACTGCTCTTCCTCAAGTAGTCCCTGCCTCTCACCAAGAACTCTACACTCTCTGCCCAATACAAAGAACCCAGGGGAGCTTTGAACCCTTTGGCATGGGGATTGTGACTTCATTATATTGAAGAGCCTGTCAGTTATCTAAAAGCAAATGTCTGCATTAACAGAAAGCACAATAATCATCACCATAAACAATAACATGTTCCTATGAGTCATTAGTCTAATTTCTAAAATATAAAAATGATTCACGAGTTGATCTCCATTCTTAGGGAGAAAAGTTGTGATAGACATTTTAGCAACAATCTTGCCGTCCTATTTTGTGTGAATGTTAGTAGTAGTATTATATTAGCATCACCTCAATGAACTCAGCTGTTGCTTCACAGTGTTGGAACTGTAAATAGCCAAGGTCCCTCAGTGCACGTGTAGCGTGGTACAAAGTGAAGTTGTCCTCCACTACAAGTTTAATTTGAAAAAGTCTTTTATTTTTGTTCTGCAAAAAGCCAAAAATATATATTATCTATCACGTTACGCCACACACATCTTCACACTCAGGAGTGTGTTCTCGTCTCACAGCGTATTCTCGCTAGATATCCCTTTTCCCTGTACATAGTGTAGCGAACGCGCCCTCTGCTGGTGAGACTTAGACACTGCATCACCATATTTGTCAAACAATAAACGAACCTTTCCCGATCAGACAACACACAGACAATTTTCAACACACTCATGACTTATACTTAATGCAAGTAATATTAAACATATAAATAATAACAATGTGGGTATATCACTGATGGCTCTGTATGCCACACACGCAGAGCCACTGTCACAGACCGACTCAGTGTCTGTGCAGCCAGGGACACCTTCATCTTCTGTGAATCAAAATTCACATGCTTGTCTGTTACCCTGTTAGCTGCATGCAATCCAACTTTAGCTTGGACATCATTCAGATGAATGATGTATCTCCAGTTGATCTGGCCACTGGTGCTGGTTAATGGACTGTAAGCCTGCAGCATATTCCGTGCCAACTTCAACATATGGCAAGCATCCATCCGCACAATCACCCTCTCACTAGTTACTGGATGTGGAAAGAATGTTTTAAAGGGCTCAATAGGGTTACCCTTTTGCTGGCACCCAGGCAGGTTGCACAAGCGGACATTGGAGGCACGCCCATCCATTTTGACGCATACGAGAGGGCTACATTGGGATTGGGTCCCGCCGGGTCCCGCGGGACCAACTCAAATCACGCGGGAGTGGGCGGTATGAACTTTTCTGCGGGCAGTCGCGGGCGGCAAAAAAATAAAAAATACTGCGGGACAGGGATGTAGTGGTGCCAGGTGTACGGTAATTGTCGTATTTGTATGATAATTTTGCCCTGTGTACGATGTACTATCAATAATCCCCAAAAAGGCTACAAATACGATCATTTGACCATTCTGTGAATGTGTGGTTGTAAGCGGTTGTAATCAGCCTGTCGCAACTGTCTGTCGGATTTTTTTGTGAACCCTGAAGGCATTTCCATGTGACAAGTTTCAAGCTAATCGTGCTTTTCTATTCTATTGTTTACGGGGACATTTAGCCTAACGTGGGGTTGATGATGCAAACCTGTTAGACACTATTCAACACTAGAGTGACAAAAGCACACAATAGACTTGTTATTTTAGTTATGAAGGGTGTACGATAATTTACCTCAAAATACGATAATACTACATTTCCCACCTGGCAACACTGTCGGGAAGTATCTTAGCGACAGGATAAACAGAATAAATGATGTGGAAAGGAAGCTCAAAGAAGATCTTTACAGCACAAAGACAAAGCAAGGCAAGTCTGACATTTGGAGAAGTTTCTCAATTGTCCATGAATCTCTTTATTAAAAGCCTATGAAATTACGTGTTTTCTCCTGCGGGACTCGAGAAGACATTTCTATTGTTGTGCGGGCATAAAGTCTCAAAGTTTTGCGGGAGCGGGCGGGAGTGGACATACACATTGCGGGAGCGGGTGGTAATGGTCAGAAATTCAGCGGGAGCGGGCGGAAGAAAACAGTCCCGCGCAGGACTCTAACACATACCACTCTTATGCCGCACTTATGCAGTTCCTCCGACGCATGAACAAGCAGCACCTCCTGAGTCTCTGGCGATAATAACTTGGTCAGGTAGTAGGTAATTGGGGCCTTCCAATGGCCTATCAATGGCCTTGTAGGCCTACCACCATTAAAACAAGAGCCTCAGTGGCTAAATCTGTCTCATTCAAACCATCCGCCATATCCACTAATCCAGACATTTTCTGGGTATGGGAGTTGTACTGGATATGTTTTTTAATGGCCATGGCATCTGTCATGAGACACAGTCAACCATATTTAGCTGGGTCTTCCTCTTGTCTTTCCTTCAACATGTCCAGCATCGTCATGTTAAGGCCAGGCTCTGCATCCACAAGCTCATCCACCTTTGTTAGAGGTTTAATATGGCTGCCGTGATCAGGATTTTTTCAGGATCAATAATCACTGAAAGCAGTATTGGCAGATGTTAATAATGCTAGGTGTAGGTATGTCCGCCTTTCACTCTGTTCAGTCATAACAGGATAAAATAATATGCACAGCTAACATGGAAAATAAGGTTTCAAATAATACGAACAATACCTTTGCAATGTATGTGGATGTGGGAGGTTGATATGAAGAGTCTCTCTCAGATAGCTGTACGCCTTCAGACCATGTAAGTGGAGAGTGATGGCAAACTCCCTCTGGTCTTTGGGGTATTCGTGGCTCTGTTTTGACAGGAGGTGTATTGGAAGATCTGAAATTCAATTAGCACTGGCCTTGCCCTTTCTGCCTGCTGTGTGTTTATTTTATAAATAAACATCTTTGCTTTGAACGTGATCCTGCATCTGCCTCCTATGTACTGGAGGTTCCTGACAGTACACACTCGTCAGTAAGGAAGCAGCTGGACCGAGCCTCACCCGCAGCAGGGATTTCTGGACCCAGTAGTTTTTCAGGCTCTCCAGAGCCGGTTCGCTGACCTGAACCAGTGCTTGGCCGAGGGAGGCGACAGTTTTGGCCGGTGGAAGGTGTCCGGTCACTAACTGGAGTTGTTCCAGTGGGGGCTACTTCCGGAGGTCCCCGCACTCAAGGAAGCCTGGGAGATCGTGAGAAACATTCACTACGCGGCGGCAGTAGCCATTTGGCGTTGACTTAGCCGAGGTATCGGCCACGCTCCACCAGACTTTCATTTCTCATTTTGCCTCCCCAGTGTCTGTTCCTGTGTTGCCGTTCCCACAGCCCGCTGACTCCGCCAAGGCTACAGCCGCAGCATCCTGCCGCAGCATCCTGCCGCCCCGCAGCACTCCGCTGACGAGGTCCTGTACCAGCATGCCGCTGAAGAGGTCCTGCACCAGCACTCCGCTGACTCCACGTCCACGCCTGATGCCAAGTCCACTCCTGACCCACCTAGGATCCAGCCTGCTCTGGTGGTCAGAGTCCCACCTGCCCACCCCATCTGGGGAATGTCTGGAAGCCATTCCTTGAGGAGGGGGCTACGGGCGGCGCTAAGGGTGGGTCGGGTGGTTGCAGCTGTGTCCTCACCTTCACCTGCACAAACTCAGGTGGGCGCAGCCTTGTCCTCGCCCCCGGCCAAGGAGGCCCAAGGGGGCGCAGCCTTGTCCTCGAAAATCACCACGAATAGATTGGGGTGTTATTTTTGCAATTTAGCCACAACTTAGCTGATGAATATACAAACAGTGTCAGTAGGTGAAATCTCTCAGTGGACAACATGAAAAGGAACTCACAGCCATTAGTTCAACAACTGGGGGCAGAGATGCTACTTCCCATTGACATGTCCAGGATTATACCATCTGTTGTATAATCAGATGTTATCAACCACTGTAATCCTCATCCTTCACTGTTATTTACAGTTTCTGTCTGCTCATTTAGTCTTACAGATAAATAGAAATATTCATTCATTCCATTTTTTCCATCAGTGATCTCACACTTCCCTTGATGATCAAGGCAAGAAATGGTTGAAACTTCCACATCCCTTTCTCTGTTTTTTTTTTATTTTTATTTTTTTACTAGGCAATACTTGGTTTCTTTCATAATATTGCCTAGGGCGGAGCCAAACCCTTCTGTGTTGCTAGGCGACATCATGAAGGAACTTTATGATGTCACTCAAATGTAATACATACATCACAACATGCATCACAACATGCATCACAACATGCATCACAACATACATCACAACATGCATCACAATATGCATCAGAACATACATCAGAACATACATCAGAACATTCTATAGTTCAGTTCACTAATATCTCAGAACGTTTGTGAAGACTAACTCTACGCGTGTTGAATCTATACCTGGAACTTCATAAAAATCACAATGAACAAAGATTTTGTGCAGAAGACAAAGAAAGCCCTCAAGAAAGATCAAAGTAAGGGAGAAATTCATGCAACAACTTGAAATTACTCATTTTGGTTATATATATGAATCATTCAGTTTGTGCCTTAAGCTACACTTCTGGGTTTGTAATGCAGAAACTTCCAAACTTATTTTTAGGATAAACATTTTTTTCTTTTTAAAAGTATAACTTGGAAATTTTAACAATTTGTTTAAAATTCAGGCTAGTTGGTATTCTTGGGTTATACTAAAAGTGATTTTCAAACAATAGATCTGTAATGACTTTTATTTTTCCTAAATTTGGTTTTAATACTAATTAAAATACTGTGGTTACCAAACAGTTACAACTGTTTTTGCAAATTAAGAAGTTTCTGTATTACACTCCCTGTTTTCCTCAGATCATCATCACTGGTTATGTGTCTGTAATCTGAATCTTTTTTGGGGAGTGATAAAGAATTATTTGATAAATTAATAACAAAATGACAACTTTTTTTTATTGTTATTTGTAGAAGTTGACAGTAGCATGACACGTTCAGTGAAGGATGGCCGGACAAAGGCAACCAAAAGAAAAGCCAGTCCTGACCAGCAGTTGGTCAATAAAAGAACCAGGGTCTCTGAGGTGGCAGGACCTTCTACAAGCTGTCAGGACGAGGTCAGGACAGTGAAAAGAGGAAAGAGGAAGGTTACAGAAGATGGAGAGGCACCCTCAAGAAAGGCAAAGAGAAGGAGGGGACTCCTGGATGTCGTGTTAAATCAAGAGTCAGCCTCCTCCTCAGTGGAAAGTGGTAGGCTGGTGCATTCTGTGAAATTACAGCTGCATAATTAACTTACATTTTAGCTGTAGTGGTTGAATATTATAATGTCCTTTAACTTTGTCACACTGATCTAAACACACATTTTCAATCAAATTACAAACATGTGAGTGTCATCATGCTAATGTTTCAATGTGTTATTTTCATTTATAGGATCCAGTAGCAACAATTTAGATGGTTGTACATCTGATGGGGATATAAGGAGGGGTAATAGGAAGAGGAAGGCCTTACCTGCTGAGGAAACACAGAGTAGGAAGAGAACGAAGAAAACTGAGACCATACAGGACCAAATAGATGCCCAACGAGGTCAGTCATTAATAAAAAAATGTAACATTTAGCTTCAAGTGCATTATATTTAATATAAGTATTTATATTAGGTATTACCTAGGCGATATATATATATATATATATGTTTGTTTTTTTAAATATATATATAGAGAATTTTTAGAGGTAACCTGTGTAAATTATCATTGAAATTCTTCTGATGTACTGTCAAACTAAAATGATGTTTATGTTTTATTTTAGCTGAATTTGAGGAGAAATATGAGGAGAAAAATCAGCTCGGCGAAGGAGGCTGTGGATCTGTGTTTGCAGGCTGTCGGAGAGAAGATCATTTACCCGTATGTATTAGACACACATTGTCATATTCAAGACACTCACCGTATGATGTGACTAACCAAAGTCTCGTTTGTATCTTGCAGGTAGCCATCAAACACATTCCAAAGGACAAAGTGTTCTGCAAACATAAAGTAAGTTAGCAACGGCAGTAACTTCTGCTTTTATCAGCACTATCACTGGATTATAGATAAACTGTGGTTTTCCCTGCCTAACACTTTCTTTGTTGCTGTGATGTTTCAGGACAAGAATGGGAGGCAGATTTCAGTGGAGGTGGCTGTCATGCTGAAGCTGGAAAGTAGCACTGCCAGTTCAGTGGGGCACTCAGCACCTGTGTCCCTGCTGGACTGGTATGATCTACAGCAGGAGCTGATTCTTGTGCTGGAGAGACCAATGCCTGCCGAGGACCTCGCTCACTACATCGAAGAGCATGGAGGCTCCCTCCAGGAAGATGAGGCCAAAGTAAGCTGATGGAAAATATTTGCAATCTTTGTGAATGTCATTCTTTGAGAGACATCGTCACACTTTCTGCTTTTTTTATTTAAATGATTTCATAATGGTTATCAAAATAATTTAAAGCCATAAAAAATGTCACACCATCCTCTCTTCTTAAATATCTAACCTGTTTTTTTTTCCTCTTTCAGATTATAATACAACAGTTGGTTGATGCAGCAGTCCACCTTAAACAAAACAGCATCTTCCACAGAGACATCAAAATTGAAAATATCCTGATTGAGACTGGCTCAGATGTCCCACGACTTCGTCTCATAGACTTTGGAATGAGCTGCATCAACAAAAAGACATCTATATATCGGACTTTTTATGGTATGTTATTACTTCAGATTTTGCTCTTCTCCAATCAGTGATTTAAAAACCAAAGCCACTCCTCCTCTAACATTTATTCTTATGTCTTTATCCTCAAGGTACCAGTGCTCATGTCCCTCCAGAGTGGCTGAACTCCTGTACATACAGTGCTGGACCTACAACAGTGTGGCAGGTAGGAGTGGTGCTGTTTGAAATGCTCCACAACAAAGAGTTCAGGTCCACTAACTTCATCAGGAAGAGACTAAAGATTAGCAGTACGCTGTCTCAAGGTAAAACAAACACCCATACACACATCTGTCATTAAGAAAAGATAATCTGTTTCAGTTCACATTCTGATAGACCACTGCAGACCTAACAATGTTTGTTCTTTTTCTTCACATCCTCCAGATTGCCTGGATTTCTTGGAGCAGTGTTTGATTAAAGTTCCCAAGCAGCGCCCCACGCTGGAGCAGCTTCTGAATCACACTTGGTTCACGTGAGACAGAAACAACACACACACTGTTAATCAAAACAAATGACATTTTATTGAAAGTTTGATTCATGTTTAAATTTAAACCTAAATCTTTATGTCTGAATTTAACAGGAATAAATATACATTATAAATATGTCACATTCTCTGTGATGTGAGGATGTAAGGATAGGATAGAATACAATATATTAGAATACAATAGAATAGAACATAACACAATACAATACAACAGAATACAAGATGATATAATACAATTCAATAGAATAGAACATAACGCAACACAATACAATACAATAGAACACAATAGAATAGAATAGAATCCTTCTGTATTAGTTCTTCAACAGGTACATCTACAGTGTTGCAGAAGACAACCAGAAGAGGAACAGAACAATTATAAAATTTGTTTTTTTTAAATTATCAGTGTTCACTTCTCTGAGAGGAAGTGTTCACTGATGACTGAATGATCTCAGATGTGCAAAAATGAATTGTCCTAAATATTGCAAAAATAAAATCCATTTTTAGACACAATTTTCAAAGAAAGTGAATGTTTATTTAATATTCTGACATTTGAATATTAGTTCAAGTAGTTTCACATTTATATTAGCCCTATATAACTGAGTTCAGAAATATCTACTCTGTCATCTGGCCTGCTTGTGCTACTCCCGGGGGGGGTGTTTCCTCTCCCCGCTGCTCGCGACTTCACCCACCTGTGGGCACGTCACGACTCCCGGGGCACTTGGCCAGGGGCGCTGGGGCAGGTGCTGGCCCACTGTGTGGCTGTCTGGGGCGCTTGGCCCTCTCAGGTATTGGGTGGGGCCTCTGCCAGGAGGTATGTATCACTGATGACTGAATGATCTCAAATGTGAAAAAATTAATTGCGCTAAATATTACAAAAATAAAATCCATTTTTAGACACAATTTTCAAAGCACTCAATGGCATCTTACAAGACACAGATAAAATGACAATAGAACATTAACAATAAAAATATGAATTCATTTTATTCATTGATTTAATAGGGACTAAACTTAATACATATATTGAGCCAGATTTGGCTGCAAGCTCCTGCTGGCGGTGGCTGTTCCTGCTGGTGGTGTCTGCTGCTGGTGGTGTCTGCTGCTGGTGGTGTCTGCTGCTGGTGGTGTCTGCTGCTGGTGGTGTCTGCTGCTGGTGGTGTCTGCTGCTGCTCGCAGAGGCTGCTGCTGCTACCATTGGAAGCTACTAGTGGTGACTGCTCGCTGGTGTCTCACTGATGGCTGCAGGAAGATGCTGGTGGTTGCTGGAGGTTGAGCAGGAATGGAGAGGCCAAATACATCCATGGCAATAACTAAAGTATTTGGTAGTGGCCTAGATATTATGGCCTTTGGTGCAGGAGGTTGAGCCTTCTTGGCCTTCTTGTTCTGACTCTTGCTGCCAAGGTAACCTTTACTCTAGTCTTCTCTCCTTTCAGCCCTAATGCACTTTGCCGCAATCCTTAACCTCAGCCTGACATATTTGCAGACTATCTTTCTCTTCACATCATGGCATGATGGAAGGCTGCTCTCCAGAAGCATGGCCTCCTCTTCCAGCTGTTCCACTGCATTGGTGCACTCCATCTGTCCTGAACGGAACAGCTGCTCCACATGCTGGACGACAGTGAAGACCTCATCAGATGGCCGATAAAGTGCAGCCGGTTTGAATTCCTTCAACTGCAGCAGAACAACATGCTCATGTGCATCATCTGCATTTTGCACAAGTGCATGCTTGCATGTCTCGCAGTGTGAGCAGCTAAAGACACACTTCACGGTGTATACGGCCAGATGATACAGAACACAGGAATCTGTTTTTGTGAAGGTGGGTGGTGATGTCAGGTCGACCAGCTGCTCCACTCTCAGACCTTCAGGACTTCTGGAATTGGTTTTGGTTTCCAGGAAGTCTGCTAGGTGGTCACAGTTGTCCTCCAGGTAACTGCCTGTATGCACTGTGGACATGAGACACACTCAACCATATTTAGCTGGGTCTTCCTCTTGTCTTTCCTTCAACATGTCCAGCATCATCATGTTAAGGCCAGGCTTGGCATCCACGACCTCATCCACTTTGTTAAGAAAGAAAAGCAGCCATTTAATATGGCTGCCGTGATCAGGATGGTGGTTGAAAAGAAATGGTTGAAACTTCCACATCCCTGTCTCTGTTTTTTAAATTTTTTTTTTTTTTACTAGGCAATACTTGGTTTCTTTCATAATATTGCCTAGGGCGGAGCCAAGCCCTTCTGTGTTGCTAGGCGACATCATGAAGGAACTTTATGATGTCACTCAAATGTAATACATACATCACAACATGCATCACAATATACATCAGAACATACATCAGAACATACATCAGAACATTCTATAGTTCAGTTCACTAATATCTCAGAACGTTTGTGAAGACTAACTCTACGCGTGTTGAATCTATACCTGGAACTTCATAAAAATCACAATGAACAAAGATTTTGTGCAGAAGACAAAGAAAGCCCTCAAGAAAGATCAAAGTAAGGGAGAAATTCATGCAACAACTTGAAATTACTCATTTTGGTTATATATATGAATCATTCAGTTTGTGCCTTAAGCTACACTTCTGGGTTTGTAATGCAGAAACTTCCAAACTTATTTTTAGGATAAACATTTTTTTCTTTTTAAAAGTATAACTTGGAAATTTTAACAATTTGTTTAAAATTCAGGCTAGTTGGTATTCTTGGGTTATACTAAAAGTGATTTTCAAACAATAGATCTGTAATGACTTTTATTTTTCCTAAATTCGGTTTTAATACTAATTAAAATACTGTGGTTACCAAACAGTTACAACTGTTTTTGCAAATTAAGAAGTTTCTGTATTACACTCCCTGTTTTCCTCAGATCATCATCACTGGTTATGTGTCTGTAATCTGAATCTTTTTTGGGGAGTGATAAAGAATTATTTGATAAATTAATAACAAAATTACAACTTTTTTTTATTGTTATTTGTAGAAGTTGACAGTAGCATGACACGTTCAGTGAAGGATGGCCGGACAAAGGCAACCAAAAGAAAAGCCAGTCCTGACCAGCAGTTGACCAATAAAAGAACCAGGGTCTCTGAGGTGGCAGGACCTTCTACAAGCTGTCAGGACGAGGTCAGGACAGTGAAAAGAGGAAAGAGGAAGGTTACAGAAGATGGAGAGGCACCCTCAAGAAACCCAAAGAGAAGGAGGGGACTCCTGGATGTCGTGTTAAATCAAGAGTCAGCCTCCTCCTCAGTGGAAAGTGGTAGGCTGGTGCATTCTGTGAAATTACAGCTGCATAATTAACTTACATTTTAGCTGTAGTGGTTGAATATTATAATGTCCTTTAACTTTGTCACACTGATCTAAACACACATTTTCAATCAAATTACAAACATGTGAGTGTCATCATGCTAATGTTTCAATGTGTTATTTTCATTTATAGGATCCAGTAGCAACAATTTAGATGGTTGTACATCTGATGGGGATATAAGGAGGGGTAATAGAAAGAGGAAGGCCTTACCTGCTGAGGAAACACAGAGTAGGAAGAGAACGAAGAAAACTGAGACCATACAGGACCAAATAGATGCCCAACGAGGTCAGTCATTAATAAAAAAATGTAACATTTAGCTTCAAGTGCGTTATATTTAATCTAAGTATTTATATTAGGTATTACCTAGGCGATATATATATATATATATGTTTGTTTTTTTAAATATATATATAGAGAATTTTTAGAGGTAACCTGTGTAAATTATCATTGAAATTCTTCTGATGTACTGTCAAACTAAAATGATGTTTATGTTTTATTTTAGCTGAATTTGAGGAGAAATATGAGGAGAAAAATCAGCTCGGCGAAGGAGGCTGTGGATCTGTGTTTGCAGGCTGTCGGAGAGAAGATCATTTACCCGTATGTATTAGACACACATTGTCATATTCAAGACACTCACCGTATGATGTGACTAACCAAAGTTTTGTTTGTATCTTGCAGGTAGCCATCAAACACATTCCTAAAGACAAAGTGTTCTGCAAACATAAAGTAAGTTAGCAACGGCAGTAACTTCTGCTTTTATCAGCACTATCACTGGATTATAGATAAACTGTGGTTTTCCCTGCCTAACACTTTCTTTGTTGCTGTGATGTTTCAGGACAAGAATGGGAGGCAGATTTCAGTGGAGGTGGCTGTCATGCTGAAGCTGGAAGGTAGCACTGCCAGTTCAGTGGGGCACTCAGCACCTGTGTCCCTGCTGGACTGGTATGATCTACAGCAGGAGCTGATTCTTGTGCTGGAGAGACCAATGCCTGCCGAGGACCTCGCTCACTACATCGAAGAGCATGGAGGCTCCCTCCAGGAAGATGAGGCCAAAGTAAGCTGATGGAAAATATTTGCAATCTTTGTGAATGTCATTCTTTGAGAGACATCGTCACACTTTCTGCTTTTTTTATTTAAATGATTTCATAATGGTTATCAAAATAATTTAAAGCCATAAAAAATGTCACACCATCCTCTCTGCTTAAATATCTAACCTGTTTTTTTCCTCTTTCAGATTATAATACAACAGTTGGTTGATGCAGCAGTCCACCTGAAACAAAACAGCATCTTCCACAGAGACATCAAAATTGAAAACATCCTGATTGAGACCGGCTCAGATGTCCCACGACTTCGTCTCATAGACTTTGGAATGAGCTGCATCAACAAAAAGACATCTATATATCGGACTTTTTATGGTATGTTATTACTTCAGATTTTGCTCTTCTCCAATCAGTGATTTAAAAACCAAAGCCACTCCTCCTCTAACATTTATTCTTATGTCTTTATCCTCAAGGTACCAGTGCTCATGTCCCTCCAGAGTGGCTGAACTCCTGCACATACAGTGCTGGACCTACAACAGTGTGGCAGGTAGGAGTGGTGCTGTTCGAAATGCTCCACAACAAAGATTTCAGGTCCACTAACTTCATCAGGAAGAGACTAAAGATTAGCAGTACGCTGTCTCAAGGTAAAACAAACACCCATAAACACATCTGTCATTAAGAAAAGATAATCTGTTTCAGTTCACATTCTGATAGACCACTGCAGACCTAACAATGTTTGTTCTTTTTCTTCACATCCTCCAGATTGCCTGGATTTCTTGGAGCAGTGTTTGATTAAAGTTCCCAAGCAGCGCCCCACGCTGGAGCAGCTTCTGAATCACACTTGGTTCACGTGAGACAGAAACAACACACACACTGTTAATCAAAACAAATGACATTTTATTGAAAGTTTGATTCATGTTTAAATTTAAACCTAAATCTTTATGTCTGAATTTAACAGGAATAAATATACATTATAAATATGTCACATTCTCTGTGATGTGAGGATGTAAGGATAGGATAGAATACAATATATTAGAATACAATAGAATAGAACATAACACAATACAATACAACAGAATACAAGATGATATAATACAATTCAATAGAATAGAACATAACGCAACACAATACAATACAATAGAACACAATAGAATAGAATAGAATCCTTCTGTATTAGTTCTTCAACAGGTACATCTACAGTGTTGCAGAAGACAACCAGAAGAGGAACAGAACAATTATAAAATTTGTTTTTTTTTAAATTATCAGTGTTCACTTCTCTGAGAGGAAGTGTTCACTGATGACTGAATGATCTCAGATGTGCAAAAATGAATTGTCCTAAATATTGCAAAAATAAAATCCATTTTTAGACACAATTTTCAAAGAAAGTGAATGTTTATTTAATATTCTGACATTTGAATATTAGTTCAAGTAGTTTCACATTTATATTAGCCCTATATAACTGAGTTCAGAAATATCTACTCTGTCATCTGGCCTGCTTGTGCTACTCCTGGGGGGGGGTGTTTCCTCTCCCCGCTGCTCGCGACTTCACCCACCTGTGGGCACGTCACGACTCCCGGGGCACTTGGCCAGGGGCGCTGGGGCAGGTGCTGGCCCACTGTGTGGCTGTCTGGGGCGCTTGGCCCTCTCAGGTATTGGGTGGGGCCTCTGCCAGGAGGTATGTATCACTGATGACTGAATGATCTCAAATGTGAAAAAATTAATTGCGCTAAATATTACAAAAATAAAATCCATTTTTAGACACAATTTTCAAAGCACTCAATGGCATCTTACAAGACACAGATAAAATGACAATAGAACATTAACAATAAAAATATGAATTCATTTTATTCATTGATTTAATAGGGACTAAACTTAATACATATATTGAGCCAGATTTGGCTGCAAGCTCCTGCTGGCGGTGGCTGTTCCTGCTGGTGGTGTCTGCTGCTGGTGGTGTCTGCTGCTGGTGGTGTCTGCTGCTGGTGGTGTCTGCTGCTGGTGGTGTCTGCTGCTGGTGGTGTCTGCTGCTGGTGGTGTCTGCTGCTGGTGGTGTCTGCTGCTGGTGGTGTCTTCTGCTTCTCGCAGAGGCTGCTGCTGCTACCATTGGAAGCTACTAGTGGTGACTGCTCGCTGGTGTCTCACTGATGGCTGCAGGAAGATGCTGGTGGTTGCTGGAGGTTGAGCAGGAATGGAGAGGCCAAATACATCCATGGCAATAACTAAAGTATTTGGTAGTGGCCTAGATATTATGGCCTTTGGTGCAGGAGGTTGAGCCTTCTTGGCCTTCTTGTTCTGACTCTTGCTGCCAAGGTAACCTTTACTCTAGTCTTCTCTCCTTTCAGCCCTGATGCACTTTGCTGCAATCCTTAACCTCAGCCTGACATATTTGCAGACTATCTTTCTCTTCACATCATGGCATGATGGAAGGCTGCTCTCCAGAAGCATGGCCTCCTCTTCCAGCTGTTCCACTGCATTGGTGCACTCCATCTGTCCTGAACGGAACAGCTGCTCCACATGCTGGACGACAGTGAAGACCTCGTCAGATGGCCGATAAAGTGCAGCCGGTTTGAATTCCTTCAACTGCAGCAGAACAACATGCTCATGTGCATCATCTGCATTTTGCACAAGTGCATGCTTGCATGTCTCGCAGTGTTAGCAGCTAAAGACACACTTCACGATGTATCCGGCCAGATGATACAGAACACAGGAATCTGTTTTTGTGAAGGTGGGTGGTGATGTCAGGTCGACCAGCTGCTCCACTCTCAGACCTTCAGGACTTCTGGAATTGGTTTTGGTTTCCAGGAAGTCTGCTAGGTGGTCACAGTTGTCCTCCAGGTAACTGCCTGTATGCACTGTGGACAGGAACTGTCCAACAGTGACAGCCCGCAGGGCATAGTGGAACTCCACAGGTGTTGGCACAGGGTTCCTCTGACATATGCATCCAAATGTGTTTTCCAGGCAGTCCTGCATGAACCGGCTTGTGAGGACAAATTTGTGACTCTGGCTCAACAGATCTTCCTGGACCTGCAGTATGGTTCTGTCTGGACTGGCTTCCAGCTGCTCTTTTCCCCTATCTTTAGGTCTTGAAAAAGATGGACACTCTCCTGGGGAAAGCTGATGGCCTTTTCATACTCCCCCATTTTGAACCGTGAGAGGGCAGTCACAACATGGCGGGACGACATAAGGTCAAACCAGTGGTCCATCTTCTCCAGGAACCATGATGTGGTGAGGTTTGATTCAGGACGCTGCTCCTCCTCTACCAGGTACTTTAAGGCAGCACTTGTCGACTTACTAAAGATATGCATGGCTGAGCTAACTTTCATCTTTTCAAAGTGGTTAGGCTCCAAGATGCCCCAGGAGAGGTTGGGGGCCAGCTTTAGTGCCATGCCCTCTTGGTAGGACACCAGATCCGGTAAGGGACCAACAGACACCTCACTGGATGGGAGGTGCTCTTTGTTCACCACATCTTGTGGAATGGTGATGGTCTGACCACGGACAAGGGCGCTCTTCAAGTTCTTGACCAGATGTGGAACATCTGCCATGAAATGGAGCCGTCGGTGTGGCTCTATGGGATGTGGAATTCAGGGCTTATCACACGTTACCCCAAAAGCTCGCCACATTGCTCTATTAGGGCTCCCCATGTCACTTGTGACATTAATGACATGAAGTCCTACAGATGCAGCTGCCTCCACTATAGCAATGATGATGGGCTGGTAGACGGCACCATTGGTGGAATTACTGCTGTAGTGGTATGCCACAACTTGCTTCCACCTTGTTGTTACTCCAGCCAGCATGAAGACACAAGCGTGAGTTGCTCTGCCATTGTGGCCAGGCAGTGTAACATTGCCAAACAGCTTTTCCGCCTTTTTATTATTTTGGCTGAGTGCACGAATCTGGTCCTGATTGAAAATTGAAGTAAATTTTTGTTGAAGGTTGTTGTTTCTCCTCCTAAGTGCCAAATTGATTATTTTTTGTTGTGCTGGAGCGCTCTCTGCTTTTATCCTCCTATATCTTTCCTTTCTTAATTCCCTCAGCAGGTCCTCCACACTGGCCCTGTCATGACTGGCCCCTGGCACACTGGTTCCTGGATGAGTGGCCCCTGACTGACTGGCACCTGCTGGTCTTCTGACATCTGCTTCACTGTCACCTGACACATCCCTCTCACTCGCCTCTAACTGCACCTCAGTTTGTCCCTCAATATCTGTAATAACAACGTTTTGTTGGTGTTATACGTATTTATGCCACCTACACTACACTACAATATCTTGTTTTTGAAATACATGAAATGGGAAAAACTGTGGAAAGACTGATATCATACCAATGTTTGATTTTATGCAGTAAGTGTGGTCATCAGATGTTTTAACTTCTGCAGAAGCCATCATCCTCGAAGGTGTTTTCCTCCTCTTGGGCTTGAGGCGATGGATGAAGATGGTTGGGACAGCATCTGCTCTCGACCTCCGTGTGCCTCTTTTTGTGTTCGTGAATTGGTTGTCCTCAAAGTGTAACTGCCAGGAGGTAATGATGTCATACGTCGTAGGCTAAGTTCAGTTTCCCCTACACACTTCACATTTTCTGTCGAAGGCCCTTTGAAATTTTAGTAACTTTATCATAAAACCTCTGTGGCCATTACTTACTTCACAAAGTTTTCTGTTGTTGTTGTCATCTTTATATACTCTATAGCTCTGCCCTCTTCCACACAGCATAGACATATATATACGTAGACGCCTCATTGAGCACGTTGGTCCATTGCTGCGGTACGTCAGCGCGTCCGCCATATTGGATGTGGCAGATCTGCCCGTAAACTACTAAAAGGAAATGGACTGAACTTCAAACAGCGCCTTTCTACAAAGTGCTTTAAGTTTGTTATAATTGGCTTTGTTCTTAGACATTATGTATTCATATTCTGCATTTTATAACTAAGCCACGTTCATATTTTGTACTTTTCCACTCTGCTCATACTACGTTATAGATGATCTTAAATGGTCCAAGACTTTAAAATACCATAACGGGACTAAATAACTGGGTCAGATAAAGCTTCTCTATCGTGTCAGATAGGTCTGGTACATTAGTTACACGCCTAAAACAACACTCACTCACACACGTTGTTTATCTCATCCAAAGAATATTACGAAGACTGTGGTTGACCTGTTTTAGTCACTTATAATTGGCCAATATATGAAATATTTCCGTATATGGGGGCTCAGGCTGACGGACTTCCTGCGAGAGCTCTGTCACTCCGAGTTCAGCGCTGCCATACTTTACATGTCACCACTAATAAATACTTTCAATGAAAGAATCGGGCTAAAAAGTTATTGCCTCTTATTCACACAGACACACTAATATAGTTGGGAAACAAGTACGTACCAGAAACAACATGTAACTAAGTGATGATTATAAATGTTTATTCCTTATTTTTAGGCTACAGGTAAGCACCAAACTAACATGTATTTTTCTAATGTTTTTATGAGTGTTTACAGCTGCTAATGTGTGCAACACTGTTATTGTGATGATAAATATTGAAATATTTATAATTGACATTTAATCTGTGTTTATTATAACCAGATCCTGAAATGTAGAGGAGGGTTTTCTGAATAAAGAGCACTAACATTTACATTCAACTGATTTTGAGTAATCGTTTTTATATTCACATTGATACACATTTATATAAAGGTATATATGTTCATTGATGAACATATATACATATAAATATCTATAATAAGGGCATTAATGAACACGGGGGCATTGACGATCGTATATACACACTTATATCTACACACTTATCTATACAGCTATAAAATTGCAGTCAGTGTAAGTTAAAAACCTTGGAAAAGAATAGTCTTGTACAGCTTTTTCCATGTGTTGCCATTCTGCAGCTTAAGGGTGTTCAGTTTGGCAATGTGGTGCAGCCTCAATTTGTGGAAGACAGACACAACGAGTGACATCAGCACAAAATGGTGGTTGTCAATTCCAAACTGTGTTTCTTGAATGTGCCCCCCCCAGAAAAAACACATCCTCAGAACCAATCTCAGCCCGGACAAACTGACAGATCAAGGCCGCTTTGACCGCTTGCCCTGACACTGACTGGCGAATAAAACACTCAGCTGATCTGACCACCTTTACAGTACCGTCAGAAGGAATCATCAGCCTTCCCTTGTTTTTTAGCGTGAGCAAGTGGTAGCTCTGATCAAATGATGCGGGTACAACATCAGTCACCAAACTACCACGGCACACATCACAGGACAGCTTTTTGAGAATCTGGCAAACAACAAACCCTGAGATGTACACCAGTGCATTGTCCACAAGACCACCAAAGCGGGTTGGTAGATAGCTATGGTCAGACACTAAAGCAGGAACGTTGAAAAAAAGGGGGTGGAATCTCTTCAGTTTCTTCTGCTGCTGGAGAAGAGGACATCTCAAAAGTAGACAAGGACACGGTCTCATCCTGTGCTGCCACATTTCCTGATGTGCTTGGAGACACACCACACCGCACCATCAGATGGCAGGAAGATGGCCTGGAACTGGCTGGCTGAGGGATTGTTATCCCAGCCCCCTAAAACACATACAAACAACACATTTACATATACAGTTACCCGAATAATATGCATACATAGAGACTAACCACATAGTAAAAAAGTCTGAAATCCCTACCTGATGCCCTGATTGAATTAAAGAGGAGCTCCACGTGATCCTGGCTAAAGCGGTAGGTGCTGACGTACCGCTGAAGCTGTTCTGGAATCATCAACATCAGGGTGTCAATGTTGATCATGAATCCCATGACAGATAGGTACCTTCACAAGGAAATGTTTTGTCAGTATAATCATGGCAAACCAAAATACCTCAAGAGAGCACTACATGATTTCCTTCATTTATAGATGTTGTCTTATTTTGTACATTCAATATCAATTTGTTTCTCCAATACACAATCAGCCATTCATATTTACCAAAATGATCACATTAACGAAATCAATTATGTATCCATCTTAACTTATTTATTTATCTATTGACAATACCCGAACCGTTCGGGCTATTTACACCGGCTCATAGCTTTCTCCAGCCTTATGCTTGCTCGCGGTTGCTAGGCAACGAGTACTATCAGCCTATTTCCGGACCATTAGGTTTTATAAACCAGTAACGTTTTTGAACAAAATAAATATAAAATCCAAAAGAGACCATAAACTCACAATTAACACATTCACCCATCAAGCACACAATTACAACTCTCCCCTCTTACCTGCAAAAAGCCAAAAATATATATTATTTATCACGTTACGCCACACACATCTTCACACTCAGGAGTGTGTTCTCGTCTCACAGCGTATTCTCGCGAGATATTTCTTTTCCCTGTACATAGTGTAGCGAACGCGCCCTCTGCTGGTGAGACATAGACACTGCATCACCACATTTGTCAAACAATAAACGAACCTTTCCCGATCAGACAACGCACAGACAATTTTCAACACACTCATGACTTATACTTAATGCAAGTAATATTAAACATATAAATAATAACAATGTGGGTATATCACTGATGGCTCTGTATGCCACACACGCAGAGCCACTGTCACAGAGCGACTCAGTGTCTGTGCAGCTAGGGACACCTTCATCTTCTGTGAATCAAAATTCACATGCTTGTCTGTTACCCTGTTAGCTGCATGCAATCTACCTTTTGCTTGGACATCATTCAGATGAATGATGTATCTCCAGTTGATCTGGCCACTGGTGCTGGTTAATGGACTGTAAGCCTGCAGCATATTCCATGCCAACTTCAACATATGGCAAGCATCCATCCGCACAATCACCCTCTCACTAGTTACTGGATGTGGAAAGAATGTTTTTAAGGGCTCAATAGGGTTACCCTTTTGCTGGCACCCAGGCAGGTTGCACAAGCGGACATTGGAGGCACGCCCATCTATTTTGACGCATACGAGAGGGCTGCATTGGGATTGGGTCCCGCCGGGTCCCGCGGGACCAACTCAACTCTCGCGGGAGTGGGCGGTATGAACTTTTCTGCGGGCAGTCGCGGGCGAAAAATAAAAAATACTGCGGGACAGGGATGTAGCGTTGCCAGGTGTACGGTAATTGCCGTATTTATATTATAATTTTGCCCTGTGTACGATGTACTATCAATAATCCCCAAAAAGGCTACAAATACGATAATTTGACCATTCTGTGAATGTGTGGTTGTAATCGGTTGTAACCAGCCTGTCGCACTGTCTGTTGGATTTTTTTGTGAACCCTGAAGGCATTTCCATGTGACAAGTTTCAAGCTAATCGTGCTTTTCTATTTTATTGTTTACGGGGACATTTAGCCTAACGTGGGGTTGATGATGCAAAGCCGTGACGACCTGTTAGACGCTATTCAACACTAGAGTGACTATAGCGCACAATAGACTTGTTATTTTAGTTATGAAGGGTGTACGATAATTTACCTCAAAATACGATGATACTACATTTCCCACCTGGCAACACTGTCGGGATGTATCTTAGCGACAGGATAAACAGAATAAATTATGTGGAAAGGAAGCTCAAAGAAGATCTTTACAGCACAAAGACAAAGCAAGGCAAGTCTGACATTTGGAGAAGTTTCTCAATTGTCCATGAATCTCTTTATTAAAAGCCTATGAAATTACGTGTTTTCTCCTGCGGGACTCGAGAAGACATTTCTATTGTTGTGCTGGCATAAAGTCTCAAAGTTTTGCGGGTGCGGGCGGGAGTGGACATACACATTGCGGGAGCGGGTGGTAATGGTCAGAAATTCAGCGGAGCATGCGGAAGAAAACAGTCCCGCGCAGGACTCTAACACATACCACTCTTATGCCGCACTTATGCAGTTCCTCCGACGCATGAACAAGCAGAACCTCCTGAGTCTCTGGCGATAATAACTTGGTCAGGTAGTAGGTAATTGGGGCCTTCTAATGGCCTTGTAGGCCTACCACCATAAAAACAAGAGCTTCAGTGACAAAATTTGTCTCATTCAAACCATCCGCCATATCCACAAATCCAGACATTTTCTGGGTGTTATAATTGGCTTTGATCTTAGACATTATAAATTCATATTCTGTATTTTCCTAAATAACCTATGTTCCTAGCAGGTACTTTTCCACTCTGCTCATACTGCACAACAGATGACCTTAAATGGTCCAAGACCTTAGAATGACATAAACAACTGGGTCAGACAAAACATCTCTATTAGGGCAGATAGGTCTGGTACATTAGATCCGAGCCTAAAACAGCACTCACACATACACACATTGTTTATCACATCCAAGGAACACAACAAGGACAGCAGCTGGCCTGATCATGCCACTCAAAACTGGCCAATTATACTCTGACAAGTGTGAATACAACTTCTGTGAGATAAAGCTGAATATAAATATGACATGTTTCCGGATAACGGGGCTCGGCCTGACGGATTTCCTGCGGGAGCTCTGGCACTCCGAGTCCAGCGCTGCAATATACTTTACTTGTGACCACTAATAAATACTTTTTTTAATAAACGATTTCTCCAGCTTGTTCTTGGACTTCCAATGAAAAAATCGGGCTAACAATTGGTGCCGTGACCCGGATTGGCTGACTCTGAGACCGTGTCTGATCGAGGACTTCCGGAGCTGGTTGGAGGGGACTCTTCTTCAGACAATTCAAGGCGCCTAAAACACAAGGTGAGCAGAAAACCTCTTGTATCAGGATATGTGAAATTTCTGCACATTGGTCATTCTCAACTAAATTGTCTGAATTAGGATGTCCTCCAATCACTAAATCAAAAGCACAAAATTTGTGTCTACAGGTTTACTAGATGGTCACATGTAAAGTATAAACACATAGTCTCATATAGGGAGAGTCATATGTGTCCTAGTTTAGTACAATTTGGCCAAATAAAAGACATAAATTAATATACCATAAATTCATCCTGTCTTCTAAACTGAATAGGAATTAGATACCAATGGGCGGGGGTCTATTAGTCCGCTATCGCGGTGCGAGTAATCTCGGTATTACTGCACGACCGGCGATGTGAGTAATTTCTGTGCAAGTGGCGCTTGGACCTTTATCTGCAATCGGCGGTGGGTCTGTATTACTGCACTATAGGCGGTGTGAGTAATTTCTGTGCAAGAGGCGCTTGGACCTGTATCTGCAATCGGCGGTGGGTCTGTATTATGTCACAATAGACTGAGTGAGTAATTTCTGTGCAAGAGGCGCTTGGACCTTTATCTGCAATCGTCGGTGGGTATGTATTACTGCACTATAGGCTGCGTGAGTAATTTCAGTGCAAGAGGCGCTTGGACCTGTATCTGCAATCGGCGGTGGGTCTGTATTATGTCACAATAGACTGAGTGAGTAATTTCTGTGCAAGAGGCGCTTGGACCTTTATCTGCAATCGTCGGTGGGTCTGTATTATGTCACAATAGACTGAGTGAGTAATTTCAGTGCAAGAGGCGCTTGGACCTTTATCTGCAATCGGCGGTGGGTCTGTATTACTGCACTATAGGCGGCGTGAGTAATTTCTGTGCAAGAGGCGCTTGGACCTGTATCTGCAATCGGCGGTGGGTCTGTATTATGTCACAATAGACTGAGTGAGTAATTTCAGTGCAAGAGGCGCTTGGACCTTTATCTGCAATCGGCGGTGGGTCTGTATTACTGCACTATAGGCGGCGTGAGTAATTTCTGTGCAAGAGGCGCTCGGACCTGTATCTGCAATCGGCGGTGGGTCTGTATTATGTCACAATAGACTGAGTGAGTAATTTCTGTGCAAGAGGCGCTTGGACCTTTATCTGCAATCGTCGGTGGGTCTGTATTATGTCACAATAGACTGAGTGAGTAATTTCTGTGCAAGAGGCGCTTGGACCTTTATCTGAAATCGGCGGTGGGTCTGTATTACTTCACGTTTGGTGGTTGGACTGTAAAATCCGTGATCGGCGGTGTGTCTGTTTTTTGTTTTTGTTTTCTCTCCGCAATCGGCGGTGGTTCTGTAGTTGTTGTGAACAGACGATACACTAAGGGTTTATCTCTGCATAAGGACACAGGGCTAAGTTTTGTTATTTTTCATGAAAATGTGGGGTGGTTTGCTACTTGGTTGATATTTTACTGTGTTGGTGGAAGTGTATCGAGCAGTCGAGACTGATCGAGAATTCCTACACTGACAGATCTCAAGTGGTTCTGTAAAAGGGGGGCATTGGACTACAAATTAAAGGGGAATTTAGTTAGGGTGTTACAGAGATTGGTGAATTAAAACGAGTGAAGAGGTGAACCCCCAGCGATCAAGCGCACAGAGTAAAAGATTCTGTGTAGAAGCTTCTTGGTGGGGTCCAACACTCAGGTATTGTGCCATTCACCCATTCTGATTAACACGTGAAATACCTGAATATGTCACAAACCTTTGTTGATAAGTGGAAAACATATAAACCCGGCTCATTGGGGTCGGTATTATTTGACACGTTGACTATAAGGCAGAAAAAAGTTCCAAGAGAAGACGAAAAAAGAGGGACAGATAGATTTGTAAACTGGACGAGAGAAATGCAAGGGAAAGGAATGTTTGGAGGGTGTGAAAGTGCTCCACCGCAACTGAGTGATTTCTCTATGTTTTCAAAACAAGCAACAGGCAGTAGGAATCAAACTACAGCAAAGCTAAAGGAGGCAGGTTTATTGCAGAGAGCAAGGGCAGAAAAATATATATTTTAACTGTGTTAAATTCTCTATTCAGATGCAATTCTCTGGACAACTAACACAGCATGTGCCAGACACAACGTCATCTTTTCCAGGGACACATCCTACTCCACTAGAAGATAAGACACATCTTCCCAACATCACGCATGCTCAATAACACAACCATGCCATTTAGCAAAAGAAAAAACTGACCAGTTATACAGACAAGAAAAAGACAAAGGTTAGATATCCTCAGCTTTGTCATAAATGCTCTCACCCTAAGATTATCTCATCCCAACCCTGCTTCCTTCTTCCCCCATTCAGCCCTGAGAGTGAGGACAGATTCTGATTGATCATTGGCCTGTACTTAAAGAGTACCAGAGTTACATATAGTTATTTAGTCAAAAAATTTACAATGATAATGGAAGTTTTTACTAGAGCATTTATCATCAATTCAATAATTTATGTTTAAATAAATTTGAATGGGAGAAATACCACATTGAATGGACAATCGGAAAACCGCTTTTCAATGCAAGTATCACAGTGAAGAGATAAGAAGCAATACAATGATCCTTTAATTGAAAAACTGAAAAACTCTACAAATTGAGACTTTATGATTTCCACCTGAAGCAGGTCTGAGACCGGACAGTCAGACCATATGACATATTAGAAAATATCAGGATTTAACAGCAAGGTCAGACAGATAGGTGTCAGACAGTTTCTTACCATCTTAAAGCATTAAAGGTTAGCCTTTATTGTGTTAAAGATCACAGTAACATGACTTAAAATTTAGCTGATCTAAATACTTCTCCTCTGCTTATTTTCACCAATTCTGAGTTAATATTCATCATCAGTATTTATATTTGATCTCATTAAACCATTTAACTATTTAACTGCAGCAGATCTATGAATCAATTGATCTGTTATCTTAACAGAGCAGCAAAGTGCTTTACAGAAAGGTTTAAAGTGAGTTAGATTATTAGGAAATTAACAAAAACACGGCAATAAAAGGCACAACGAGAGTCAGATATCACCAATGAGTTTCTTAAAGAAGAAAACTCTAAAAGAAATTTAAAGACAGCTGCGCTGCAGTAAGTCTGAGTCATAACAAGTCAAGTCAAGGTTTGTTTTTATGGCACATTTAAAAACAGCCACAGCAACCAGAGAGCTGTACAGCTGAACACTATATTAATACTATTAGCAAATTCTAACCCTGCAGATAACTATTAATTAATCTAACAATAAACATTGAATCAATTAGTGAAATAAAAACAAAAACAGTGTTTACAGTTAAAGACATGCCTCTATACCAGACATGTGTCACTGGAAAAGGAAAGGCTTTGTGACCTCAGCAGGCACTTGAATCAATTACTCGAACTATATTATGCCATAATTGAACCAAAACAAGTTGCTATAGTCAAGTGCAGAGGACATCAAAAGGGAGATGGGAGAGTAGCGAGAGGCAACAATGCAGCAGATAAGGCAGCAAAAACAAAAGCAAGGTATACTGCATTTAACCAGATGTCTCAGAAAACATTGGAGGAAAAATCACAACGAGAATTATGTTTAGAAAACATTAAAGAACTTCATGAAGCAGCGGCACCATCTGAAAAGCAAGCATGGAACGAAAAAAAAAAAAAGATTCCACAGGACGCTGCTGGAATCATGAAGGCAAAATAGTAGCTCCAACTGGACTACTAAATTTGCTATGTCAAGAAGCACACAGTAGAGCTCACTGTGCTAGCTCAAAAGTAACAGCGCTCATTTCACAACACTGGTGGCACCCCCACCTAAAAGACACAATGAAATATTTTGTGCAATCTTGTGAAATTTGCAAGCTGTTCAATCTCAAAGCAGGACTAGGTAGTTTCCCAGTACCCGATGCCCCTGGGAAACAGATAGTAATTGAGTTTACTGACATGGGAGCAGCGAACAGGACTGAAGGTAAACTATATCTTCTAGGGTGTGTAGCTCCCTTTTCTAGATGGGTAGAAGCCACACCTACTAAAACCGAAAAAGGAAAAGAAGTCATTAAATGGCTTACAAGAGAAATTATTCCAAGATTTGGGGGTACCAGAAGTGATAAGATCAGACAATGGTATTCACTCACTTCTCCAATGAAGAACTAGGAGAAGTGGAAAAATTGTTTGGAATTACACATAAGCTCAGTGCAGTCTCTCACCCAGCTTTACAAGGACTAGTGAAAAGAGCAAATAGAACCATCAAAAAGGCCAAACAGAAGTCTGTGCAGACACACAGTTAACCTGGGCTGAAGCTCTACGTATTGTGTTAGCCTAAGATTTACTCCAAATGCCACCATGAATGTTGTCCCACATGAGGTCATGACAGGGAGGAAACACCCTGTCCATTTACAACTGCACCAACAGGCTCACCCCTTGTTGTACTACAGTATGGAAACTTGTGTGAATGTGAAACAACTGAATAACACGGTGATGAGGATATCTCAACAGGTTACATAAATACTCACCAAGGAACAGGACCAGGAAAGTGAACAAACTTAACTGGTCCTCTCCTATATGGACAGGACGCAGAAGCTACAACACATTGTGTAAAGGTATGGTTGACCGAGAATAGACTGAGTAACTGGATCCACAAGGATCACTGTACTCAGGCTCAAGATCCTGCCGAAAGAACATTAACTGAGGTCCGGACTGACTTAGGAACCTCACCTACTAACAAAGACTAGACCACGGGGACTAAAACTCTATCAGAGACTGAACAGACCACTGACTATGAAACCAAAGGAAAACACTACTGTGGAGACTAGACTGTAGAACCGCAGTAGCAGAAACAATAATGGTTACAATAACTAATTTTCACACCTCTCCAGTGTGCAAGTCAGACATTAAAAGCTCAAGTGACAAAGAACTACAACAATAATCTGGACACACCCTCTCTTCCCACCACTCCACACCAGGTGACTAAAAGATCTCTGGAAAATGGTAACAACCCACTTCAATTGCAATTTATTGAGAAACAAAATGGTATGGTACAATCCGATCTGTGCTCAGTCATGACATGTTGGTCGAACGAAAAAGATATGAATGGGATGAATAAAATGTTCTGTGAGAACGTTTTAATCATGTGTTCTGGTTCATTCGAGAAATTACACGGGAGATGACCCAAGTAGTTTAATCGGGTGCACTTAATCAATCAATCAATCAATCAAACTTTATTTTTATAACACTTTACATACAAGAAAATGTAGCACAAAGTGCTTCACAAGATAGAAGAAAATAAAACAAAGCAGTGAAACCCAAGGCCACATACAGACACACATAAACACACACACACACACATCTATACGTACACATACACCCACATACATCCACACATACTGGAAGAAAGAAGTAAAGATTAAGTAAAACAGAATAAATTGAGGCAGAGCTGCTCTAAGTAAGATAAAGCACAGAGCTTTGAACTGCACGATTAAAGGTCTAATTCATGTCAAGGAAAAACAAGAAGGATCCTGAACAATTTAGCTAACATTCCAAAACTGCTACGAGCAAAGAAAAATATTACAAAATAATATCAAGAATCTGGGCCCTTAGGTCAAAGCATGCATGCAAGGTAACAGTGATCAATAACCAACCAAAGATCTGATGTTTGACAACACAAGCGCGATGCTGTGGCACTGCTAAGGAAAAAGTTAGCAGCACAAGGCCACATGGCTCATCTAAAAAATAAATAAATGAGGAATTAAGACAAATAGAAAAATAGAATAAACCTTTGTCTTTGATTCTAATTTGTATGGAAATATGTTATTGTATCATGTGATGTTATAAGAAACTCTGATGTCACACTGTTGGTACCACATGAAGGGTTTCTAATTCAAATGGAAAAAAAATTCAAATTAAAAATGAATGCTGATCCTGAACTGTCTGTGGATGGCTCAGCATCACGAAACACAGCCACTGGTAAGAATTAAATAGAATTTAGTATTAAGTAACAAGTGAGAATTAAGCAGATCATGCTGAAATTTTATCAAAAACACTCTGAGCTGAATTAAGAGGACAGACAATATTTATCCCAAAAAGGTTAATCAGTTACTCATTGAGAAGAAATGGCTGCTTTCTTGATGCTGTGCTGCTCCCAAAATGAAATCTAACCACAAACATTTCTGTCCTGCAGCAGCAACACAGGAGCAGAAACTGCAGTGGAAGAGTTCAGCAGAACTAACATACGGATGAGACTAAGTCTCATCGGGGGGGTGGAGATCATAGTTTACTAACACTTCTCAAGTTTTTCCCAAAATTCTGTGAGTCTTTGTCTTTCTTTTGTCTTTTGTTCTATGTTGTCTTGTGTTTTGTCTTTGTGTTGCTGTGTTCTCTAAATGGTTTGAAGTTTTTTCCACAGAAAAAGTTGATGGTACTGGATTTCTCATTAATGCTGTACAGCAGGTTGGTGAGTATTTTGGTATTGTCCTAAAACATGGTGTCTATCAACTGGCCAGTTGTTTTGTTTTTATTTCATTTATTTTTATTTTATTTTTATTCTTTCGGTTTATATATTTGTTTTTGTTTGGGGTTCATATGAAAACTTAATTGGTCGACCAATGAATACTGGGATTGAACCTGTTAAAAGGGAATTCCTGAATATAGAACATTGTGAAAATGACATGTTGTGCTGGTCGGTTCTCTCTCCTGCTAACATTCATCCACAGCTTAAATTAACTGCATCGGCAGCAGAACCTCTACAGGACTCACAGCCAAGTGACTGACAAGACGTCGGTCTGAAATTCTGGGAGGCACGATCATCATGCCAAGATAATGGTTGAACAACCACACAACCTTCAACCACTGTCAACAAAATAATCTGAATTATCTCCTGAATTGTCCCAAAGAAAAAGATTAGTTAGGGAAAACGGGTGGTAAAGACCCCTTTGTGGAAGTGAAGTGCTGGTAACCTCTCCTTCCTAGTTAGCTCAGACTGCTGAACTGAGGTTCAGCCAGAAGGACAACCAAACACCAAGCAGTGACAGGATTGGACCAGAAGAGACTGAGCTGCACTGCACCACTCTGCACAATGTTATCATAAAATTTTCACTCAAAAGAAATTGTCAGTTACTCATCTGTTCTCAACAGGGTCATATCTTCATATTCACGTCATGTTTAAATGTCTGTATTGTTTTGTGTTTTGTGATGTTCCTCTTTAGTTTAATGATTTTAAGTAGACCAATTATTAATCATAGGAATTCATACATACGTCCATTGCCATTGGTGTGAATCGGCTGTTCGGAGCGGGACCGTAGGCACTGAAAGGTAATTAAGTGGTCGGTCGCCAAGGGGGAATAGGAGAATTTTCCCGGATATCAGCCATCGGTTTTTTCGCTCCTATTCGCTGCGAACAGTGGACGATCCTGATGGTGATGTTAATTGCCTTAAGCACTTTTTGAGTTTCAATATTTTATGAATTGTAGCTTAATTAATTATTGTTGTGTTGTAATGGTACTTATGGGTGAGCAGGGTCTTGCCACTGCTTAAACCACATATAGTTTTGGGCCAAAATGAACTAAGATTCTACACAGAGATTGGGTTAGGGGCCACATACACACACTAATTTTAAGACATATTGAAACATTTATTGATTTATTCCTTGCATACACGTACAGGCGTGATACTTATAGCTTTTAAGTGCTCATTGCAGAGTTATGATCAGTTGAGTAATGAAGGTTGAACTAATCTGGGAAAGAGGTTCTGTTCCCAGCATCATGATAAACACTCCTGATACAGAAAGGTTTAGCTAACGCATTACAATTATTTTACACATGCATATGCAATGAAAACTTGCTTGCTGCTGATAATCGCAAAGAAGAACAGCTTACACATAACAGCTCACATAATGAAATTTTATCAAAAGGGGGATAACAAGAATCTCCTGTCTGGTTGTGCTGCACCTCAAGGTAGTTGGCCACTTGCAGTTTGGGGACCTGCTAAGTTGGCTGCCGCTAACAGGTGTGACACAATACAGAATATAACAGTCCTACCTCATTTAGTTGACATGATTAAATCATGTCAAAAGGGGGAGTTGTTATAATTGGCTTTGATCTTAGACATTATGAATTCATATTCTGTATTTTCCTAAATAACCTATGTTCCTAGCTGCATATATATATATATATATATATATATATATATATATATATATATATATATGTTTTTTTTAAAATATATATATATGGAGAATTGTTAGAGGTAACCTGTCTAAATTATCATTGAAATTCTTAGAGCCATCAAACACATTCCTAAGGACAAAGTGTTCTGCAAACATAAAGTAAGTTAGCAACGGCAGTAACTTCTGCTTTTATCAGCACTATCACTGGATTATATATAAACTGTGGTTTTCCCTGCCTAACACTTTCTTTGTTGCTGTGATGTTTCAGGACAAGACTGGGAGGCAGATTTCAGTGGAGGTGGCTGTTATGCTGAAGCTGGAAAGTAGCACTGCCAGTTCAGTGGGGCACTCAGCACCTGTGTCCCTGCTGGACTGGTATGATCTACAGCAGGAGCTGATTCTTGTGCTGGAGAGACCAATGCCTGCCGAGGACCTCGCTAACTACATCGAAGAATATGGAGGCTCCCTCCAGGAAGATGAGGCCAAAGTAAGCTGATGGAAAATATTTGCAATCTTTGTGAATGTCATTCTTTGAGAGACATCGTCACACTTTCTGCTTTGTTTGATGTAAATGATTTCATAATGGTTATCAAAATAATTTAAAGCCATAAAAAATGTCACACCATCCTCTCTTCTTAAATATCTAACCTGTTTTTTTTCCTCTTTCAGATTATAATACAACAGTTGGTTGATGCAGCAGTCCACCTGAAACAAAACAGCATCTTCCACAGAGACATCAAAGTTGAAAATATCCTGATTGAGACCGGCTCAGATGTCCCACGACTTCGTCTCATAGACTTTGGAATGAGCTGCATCAACAAAAAGACATCTAAGTATCGGACTTTTTATGGTATGTTATTACTTCAGATTTCGCTCTTCTCCAATCAGTGATTTAAAAACCAAAGCCACTCCTCCTCTAACATTTATTCTTATGTCTTTATCCTCAAGGTACCAGTGCTCATGTCCCTCCAGAGTGGCTGAACTCCTGTACATACAGTGCTGGACCTACAACAGTGTGGCAGGTAGGAGTGGTGCTGTTTGAAATGCTCCACAACAAAGAGTTCAGGTCCACTAACTTCATCAGGAAGAAAGTAAAGATTATCAGTACGCTGTCTCAAGGTAAAACAAACACCCATACACACATCTGTCATTAAGAAAAGATAATCTGTTTCAGTTCACATTCTGATAGACCACTGCAGACCTTCCACATGCAGTCAGGATGAGGTCAGGACAGGGAAAAAAGGAAAGAGGAAAGTCACAGAAGATGGAGAGGGACCCTCAAGAAAGGCAAAGAGAAGGAGGAGACTCCTGGACGTCGTTTTAAATCAAGAGTCAGCCTCCTCCTCAGTGGAAAGTGGTAGGCTGGTGCATTTTGTGAAATTACAGCTGCATAATTAACTTACATTTTAGATGTAGTGGTTGAATATTATAATGTCCTTTAACTTTGTCACACTGATCTAAACACACATTTTCAATCAAACTACAAACATGTGAGTGTCATCATGCTAATGTTTCAATGTGTTATTGTCATTTATAGAATCCAGTAGCAGCAATTTAGAAGGTTGTACATCTGATGGGGACATAAGGAGGAGTAATTGGAAGAGGAAGGCCTTAACTGCTGAGGAAACACCAAGCAGGAAGAGAACAAAGAAAACAGAGACCATAAAGGACCAAATAGATGCCCAGCGAGGTCAGTCATTAATAAATAATGTAACATTTAGCTTCAAGTGCATTATATTTAATATAAGTATTTATATTAGATATTACCTATTACCTAGGCAATATATATATATATATATTACAGCTTATATAACCTATGTAAATTATCATTGAAATTCTTCTGCTGTACTGTGTAAATGATGTTTATGTTTTATTTTAGCTGAATTTGAGGAGAAATACGAAGAGAAAAATCAGCTCGGCAAAGGAGGCTGTGGATCTGTGTTTGCAGGCTGTCGGAGAGCAGATCATTTACCCGTATGTATTAGACACACATTGTCATATTCAAGACATTCACCGTATGATGTGACTAACCAAAGTTTTGTTTGTATCTTGCAGGTAGCCATCAAACACATTCCTAAGGACAAAGTGTTCTGCAAACATAAAGTAAGTTAGCAACGGCAGTAACTTCTGCTTTTATCAGCACTATCACTGGATTATAGATAAACTGTGGTTTTCCCTGCCTAACACTTTCTTTGTTGCTGTGATGTTTCAGGACAAGAATGGGAGGCAGATTTCAGTGGAGGTGGCTGTCATGCTGAAGCTGGAAGGTAGCACTGCCAGTTCAGTGGGGCACTCAGCACCTGTGTCCCTGCTGGACTGGTATGATCTACAGCAGGAGCTGATTCTTGTGCTGGAGAGACCAATGCCTGCCGAGGACCTCGCTCACTACATCGAAGAGCATGGAGGCTCCCTCCAGGAAGATGAGGCCAAAGTAAGCTGATGGAAAATATTTGCAATCTTTGTGAATGTCATTCTTTGAGAATTACCAGCATTTAGTCTTTCTTTAGTGTACATCTGATGGTGATATAAGGAGGGGTAATAGGAAGAGGAAGGTCTTAACTGCTGAGGAAAAACAGTGGCTAGCTACAAAGTAAGTATTTGCACTTACATTTAGTAATTTTCATTGTTTCATGTGTGTAGTTGGATGTTGTCAAGCTTAACATGTCCACTCTGTCATAGTGAAATATCAGTTAATATAAATACCTTTCAGAAATCTGAAATATATTAGTTAAAAAGTGCAACTGAATCATGTCGCTAACTGAAGGTCCACCATGTACTCATTTAATGATAAAATTAGCTGAAAATGTCCACCCTGTCAGAAAGCCTCCCATGACAGGGTGGACATGGTTCATGACAGGAAGGACATTGAATTGATTTAATATAATTATGAAGGATGAAATAGTGTCAACACTCAAAGTGAAAAGGGAGATAACAAAAAGGGAACATGACCTTAACTCAGATTTCCAGGAGAGGCTCCTCCATTTTGGGCGCCATGTCTTTAACATTAAATGGCAGTTTGATGCGTGCAGGGAGCTCAGGAGGAGTCTGAAGCACGAGTACCTCTTGCACATAGATTTGAGTGAAAATTACTCGTGCAACTACAGTGAAGAAATCCAATCTGTGCATTTTGGAAGTTCACACCAGCAGGCCAGTCTGGACACACAACGCTCGTGAACAAGCCCCGCACACCTTTTACTCCATATCACCCTCCACAAGACACGACCCTGTGGCCATCTAGGCCCACCTTGTTCCAGTTCTGAAGGTACTGAGTGAACGGCACCCTCAAGTTAGCATACTTAATTTTTTCAGTGACGGGCCTGCAACACATTATCAACAAAAGGGAAATTTCTTCTACCTCTTAATGGAACCATTCAAGAATGGGTTCAAAGAAATAACATGGAGTTTCTTTGAAGCTAGCCATGGAAATGGGGTACCAGATAGTGTGGGTGGGGCCCTCAAAAGGTCAGCAGACTGGATTGTAGCCCATGGAGGAGACATCCCTGATGCCCAAAGTTTGTATGACAAGCTGAAAAGTGTGGACAAATCTGTCGAGCTTTTCTTCGTCCCATAGAGGGATATATTGAATCAAAGACTAAGAAAAAGGCTATGGCTCGGTTTTAGGTCCCTCTCCCTGCTCTCTCATCCAGATTACAGAATAGCTTTGTCAAATCTGATCCTTTCATGTGTTGTGTGGTTAAGTAAAGTTTATTAAGGTTTTATTTATGGCATTTATGAGGCCATTCAATGACATTTCACAACGTGTCCAACCTGACATGCCCAAGGTCCACCCTGTTATGTCATTGTACATCTTTTCATTTTCATGTTTTATGAAAATATACAAATAATTTTTTCAAGTTATTGAAACCTTTTGTGTGATTCCTTTACAAACAAATGAGGACCAAATACAATTGTTTGAAAGTTTGACCAGATATCTTTGCTGTTAGATTTTATTTAGAAAAGAAAGTGAAATTCTCGCAGATTTTATAGAGAAATAAAGAGTTTGCCATAATTCTATTAATATCCAAATACTTTTCCCATTAACTAAAATATGTTGTTGACAAAGGGACTAAAATGTTCCCACCAGCTACAGGACTGCTTCCAGAGAACCGACTGGGAGGTTTTGAACACCAGGACACGGAGAACCACACTACAGCAGTCTTGGATTACATGAGGTTCTGCACGGACAATGTCACCAGGAACAGATGTCTGAGGATTTATCCCAACAGGAATCCCTGGATGACTAAGGAGGTCCAGAGCCTGTTTAAAGCCAGGAACACTGCTTCCAGGTCGGGGGATACGGCACTCGACAGTGCTGCTAGAGCCAACCTGAAAAGAGGCATCTGCAAGGTCAAGGCAACATACAGAAGGAGGATAGAGGACCAGCTCAGGAGTAACAACTCCAGGCAGGTGTGGCAGGGTGTCCAGCACATCACCAGCTACAGATCCAGAAACTACCCGCTTAGGTACGAGGTGGAGCGGCTGTCAGAGTGGTGCCAAGGCAACAATCTGCTCCTCAACACCACCAAAACAAAGGAGCTGGTTATTGACTTCAGACTTCAGAGCAAAATCAGCTTGACGAAGGAGGCTGTGGATCTGTGTTTGCAGGCTGTCGGAGAGAAGATCATTTACCCGTATGTATATAAGCTGTAATATATATATATATATTACAGCTTATATAACCTGTGTAAATTATCATTGAAATTCTTCTGATGTACTGTCAAACTAAAAGGATGTTTATGTTTTATTTTAGCTGAATTTGAGGAGAAATATGAAGAGAAAAATCAGCTCGGCAAAGGAAGCTGTGGATCTGTGTTTGCAGGCTGTCGGAGAGAAGATCATTTACCCGTATGTATTAGACACACATTGTCATATTCAAGGCACTCACTGTATGATGTGACTAACCAAAGTCTCGTTTGTATCTTGCAGGTAGCCATCAAACACATTCCTAAAGACAAAGTGTTCTGCAAACATAAAGTAAGTTAGCAACGGCAGTAACTTCTGCTTTTATCAGCACTATCACTGGATTATAGATAAACTGTGGTTTTCCCTGCCTACACTTTCTTGTGTATTTCATTCTTTGAGGACCTCGCTCACTACATCGAAGAGCATGGAGGCTCCCTCCTGGAAGATGAGGCCAAAGTAAGCTGATGGAAAATATTTGCAATCTTTGTGAATGTCATTCTTTGAGAGACATCGTCACACTTTCTGCTTTGTTTGATTTAAATGATTTCATAATGGTTATCAAAATAATTTAGAGCCATAAAAAATGTCACACCATCCTCTCTTCTTAAATATCTAACCTGTTTTTTTTCCTCTTTCAGATTATATTTGTCAGGATTCAGGTTTTGTTTCATGTCTCGTCACTTCCTGTTTTATTTTGAATGTTAACTTCTCCTCTCGTTTCAGCTAATTTGCCCTTCCTCCCGTGTCCTGCGTCTGCGTGTCTCCCCTGATTACCAAGGTGTTTCCACCTGTTCCCCTTGGATCCTCATATAGTCTTTGTCTTCCCTTGTCTTGTGGCCAGTGTGTTGTACCTAACAGTCCTCATCCTAGCCTCCAAAACCTATCGCTTGATTCCTTGTGTTCCAGATTCCTGACCATTGTGGTATTCAATATTTTGATGCCTTGTTTATTCGCTGAAGTCGAGTGTTTCTCCTTCAGAGTTTTTCTTTTGGTTAATGTTTGTGTAGTTTCACAGTTCAGCTTTGACTCATTTTTATAGTCGTTTTTGGTTTCCTCCTTTTGAGAGATTTTTGTTGTAATGTTTCATAGCTCCTCCGTTATAGGAGTGGCTGCTTGATTTTTGTTCTTTGATATATTCTATAATTCCTCCATTAGAAGGTGGAGTTTCGTGTGGTTAAATTGAAATATTAATCTTTTCATAGACCTTTTGTTTTCCTCCTAGAGTGGAGAGACTGTTTCTTTTGATTAAGTTTTATACCGGCCTCTTACACTTCTATAGTAATAGTGATCAGAGCCTTAGTAATTTTCATAAGTGTTTATTTCTCTGTCCGGAGTTTATTATATAAACTATCTTACTTTGAAATTGATCCTGCGCCTGTGTCCTGTCGGTTTCTGACAATAATGCGACGGTTGATGCAGCGGTACACCTTAAGTATAAAAGCTTCTTCCACAGAGACATCAAAGTGGAAAATATCCTCTATCTCTAACATTTATTCTTATGTCTTTATCCTCAAGGTACCAGTGCTCATGTCCCTCCAGAGTGGCTGAGCTCCTATACATACAGTGCTGGACCTACAACAGTGTGGCAGGTAGGAGTGGTGCTGTTCGAAATGCTCCACAACAAAGAGTTCAGGTCCACTAACTTCATCAAGAAAAAACTCAAGATTAGCAGTACGCTGTCTCAAGGTAAAACAAACACCCATACACACATCTGTCATTAAGAAAAGATAATCTGTTTCAGACCACATTCTGATAGACCACTGCAGACCTAACAATGTTTGTTCTTTTTCTTCACATCCTCCAGATTGCCTGGATTTCATGGAGCAGTGTTTGACTAAAGTTCCCAAGCAGCGCCCCACACTGGAGCAGCTTCTAGGTCACCCTTAATTGATGTGAGACAGGAACAACACACGCTCTTTTAATCAAGACAACTGAAATTTTATTGAAAGTTTGATTAATGTTTAAATTTAAACCTAAATATTTATATCCGAGTTCAACAGGAATAAACCTCTCATCATCCTCTCTTCTTAAATATCTAACCTTTTTTGTCCCTGCCTTTCAGATTATACTACAACAATTGGTTGACGCAGCAATAGATCTGAAATGTTGGGACAGGACCAAGGCAGCATGTTTTCCACAGCACCCTCTTAAGCCTCAGAATCAGTTGGATACATACTGGAAAGTTGAGGTAGCAGTCAGTCAAGAAAGGAAAGTCTTTCGTGTCCATGGGGGTTTGGGTAAAGGGTGGGGTGAGTGGCTCCACTACAGGAGAGAGACGGGGGAGGGAAGAAACTTGTGTACTGTACTAGGAAAATTGCTGCTGCAATAGACTGCCTCTGGCATGGCGGCATCTTGAAGCAATGTTTTAGAATATGGTGATTTCACTACTCACACACTTGGATTCCATATTCCAGTTTTGAAAATATTCAGATTTCATATAATTAAATATTTAATATCCAGGTATTGGTCATACCTATGAAAAGTTTAATGTAAAAACACATCTGACGGACTTAAATATTTTGGCATTAGAAGAGTTAAGTAGCTGAAACTATGTGAAAACCATTAGGTTCCAAAAAAGTACAGAAGTCTGAAAAGATCATCTCAGTAGTGTGCATGCTATTCAAAAAAAGTACGTTTTTACATTGTATGTAGCATAGAGGAGAACTATAAGCATTTCTGAAACAAATGTTCAGAGTAAGAAAGTCAGACTCGTATAATTTAAATGTGGTTAGTTCTCTTGTTTTTATGTGTTTAGGTCCAGTGTGTTTTCAGCATTTTAAATCAACAGAAAATGGCAAAGGCTGATAAATGAATATCCCTTATGTTGTTTAGGGAGCTTTGTTGTGTGTACTGTCGTGTTGTCTGATGTACCATTATGGTGTGGATTAGATCAACAGACAGGTTTCATCAAGACATTGGATGTGTTAGTGGATATTTACACCCACTATTGATTTAGCATTTTTCTATTCATTTGGCTCATTGCTACTATTCTAAATTATGTTGATATTTAGGACCTGGCTTTGCCATGGAGGGTATGTGATGAGATGTGCCTTGAAGTCCAGCAGGAATGGCTATAAGGTAGAGAAAAGCCTGTTGATTACTAATTGTGTTCACTGTATTTCATGATTGATTGATTGATTATAGTGGCACTAATTTTTATTTAGATCCATTACCAAGTAAAACCAAAGTGATTTTGTTGATACTGAAAATGATACCAATACTTTTTTACAAAAGCTTAATGCATTAAAAGAAGGGTTAGTGATGCCTGTCTCGCCCTAGCAGAACTAGCAGCAGGTCTGTATATTTTGTCCACTCCTTCACTTCGCCACAGCATGACTTCCTCATGCTCTGTTGTGTGATGGCATTTCAAATGTTGAAGGAGTTTTGTGGTTTTTCCACTATATCTCATTGTCTGACGACACACGTACCCACATGACTACGCAATGTAACAATTCCTCAGTTTAAGATAAGACCTATTTTTCAAACCTACTATGTAAGATTCATTTTCATAAATGTATCATCCATTAGTGTGTGATCGTGTACGTTTTCATGTGTGTGTTAAACAGGTGCCAACCTGGATGGGATAAATGCAGAGGAGAAATTTCGTGTACTTCGTGTACATGATAATATATCTGATATTAATCAGTGGGTGCTTGCGCTTCCTTTTTCCCTAGGTTACTGTTCACAAAATCCCAGATAGAAACAGTCTATGGTTCCACATTGTGTGAGCAAATGCTGCTTATTTGAAATAAAATTAAATGTAGCCTACTTTTTTAACAAACGTGTCATACTATAATTTCCTGGGGTTTAATGCAGGACTGGAATATATTAAATTTTTAAGATTTCTAACTTACGCCTTATAACACAACAAATGAAGATCCAAACAATATCTCGTGACAAGATAGGGTAATGTTACAGGACATAACAAGAATAAGACTGGCTATTTGTGTACACCACCAAACATGCTGACAAAAAACTATGAAAAAGTTGTAGTTTATCTGTAATACAGTTTAATTTTTGTAATTTACACTTTGAAGGATTTGAATGTGGCATAGAGTGAAATCAAAACATGTGCTGTTCAATACACATAGTATGTAAAACAGTGGCATGAATTACAAGAAAGCTAAGGACATTTTAAAGGTCTCCAAACTTCCAAGAATTTAAAGTGAAATTTGCAAAAACGGACCAAACATTTTCACATGAGAAGAAACTATTTCCACGTTTACCTCAGACGGAGCTGAGGTCGCTAAATGAGGCTTCACCGCTGAGGCAGGGACAATAATAAGTTTATTCTTTAGGATGAACAGACTTTCTGACGTCTTCCTCGCTTCTTCTCATTGCATTGTCTTGGGTCTAGTTGCTGCATCTACTACGAAATTCTACGGATTTTTTTTTATAACTTCATTTGAGATGGCAAGTGTCTTTTCTTCTCTCCAATTTTATTGTAGATGGCAACTGTGCCCTTTTTTTTTTAAACTTAATTAATTATTGACAAGTGTTTTTATGTGTACGTAATGTGGTAATGTAGATTAAACAGATGTGGCAGGCGGGAAAACAAAGTTCTAAAGTGTGATATCTGTCTCCAGCATTCTTCATAGCTATGGCAGTTTCAGGCCTGAGAATAACAAAGGTTTGTATGCTTCAAAAAAAGTCAGAAGCACATAATAAAAATATTCAAAACTTCTCCAGTGATGCTTTAAAACTTTTTAAGCCTCAGGACCTTGTTAATACTCACTAGGTCATCTTTTGACATAAAAATTCAAGAAAGGTCATACATTTATATCTGATAAGTTGGCTACACAGTTCCATGAGTCATTTTACAGTGGATATTTTTCACTTTCTTCCCGATTCTTTACATGCATTGTCAGTCTCCTATTTTTGAAATTCAGTGTAATCAGTTGTCATGTATAATAATCAGTACACCACTTTCTGAAAGATTTTAAGTGTATTTCTGAATTGGACTGTATACGAATTGACATGCTAATGTTCATGGTTAAGGTTATTGCATCACTTCCTGTGTAGCTTGCTTGTGCTCTGTGGAATTGCTCGCTTCTCTTGTCTAGTTGAATATCATTAATTTAATTTCAGAATAATTGATCTAATTCAGTTCTTAATTACTTGTATACCCATAGTGGCGTATCTTTCACTGTAACTTCAGTAACACACTTTTTCTCCTTTAGGTATATCTCAGTTTGCATGTGTTGCATGGCTGTTAGTTCTCCCCATCCATCTCCAGCTTTCACTCGCTCAGTTGGTTTAATCTACTCCTCAGCCTCCTTTAGTTATGGTGGCACTTGTGACAACAGTAGTCTTTTGTAGCTTTGGATGTGGAAGCTTGGCTCTGCACCATTGAAAACAACCTGGTAGCTAACCAAGCCCACATTAGCCGATGTGGAACTACCTATCATGGCTAATCCTGTTAGCTCTCCCAGATCAACACACTTAAAAGTACCCCCTCTTGACAAATCACTTCTCTTAGAAATTGATTAAATAAAATAGAACTTGATGCGTTAATAGTGCCAACTCCACCTGTTTTACATGAATGTTAGTTAGAAAACCTGGGTTGGCTTACTAAATTAATAACCAGCATCGTAGTACTGCATAGCGAGATGTCAATGGTTAGGATTAGTTAAGTCAAATCACCGAAAGATTTGTAGTACAGGTCCCCTGGACAAAAGAGAAGCAGTTTTACACAAGTCGCTGTTGCTTTCCATCTACTTCCACTCTCCCCAAACCCTGTTATGACTTCATCTGCATTTTCCGGACTTTAATTTCTCCGGAGTATAAATTGCATCAGTCAAAAAATTCGTCACGAAGAGGAAAAAAAACATGTACAAGTTGCATTTATTTATGGCTTGGAAGTCTGCTGGCAGTTTCTGACACACCATTGTCCGTACTCTGATAGAGAGGCAGTTGCATGAATTGATAAGGCCCACCTGAAAAGTCATTTATAGTCATCTCCTTGGCACGAACCACGGCATGGAGACGTAACTGCACCATTGACAAGCCTCTCCCAGCAGTATGTTGTTGTTGAAGCACCCACAAAAAAAAAAACCTTCACACTTAACTCTATTTGTTCCCAAATGCAAAATGACTGAAATGATATTGAGCAGTAGTTGTCTGGGCTTTCCAAAAGTCTAACAATGTTTTTCTTTTAGACATGGCTGCTTTTTCCACTCAGTTCTGACACCTGACTATTTTCAGATCAAGTTGTTTTTCGGTTTGATAAGCCACTTAACACTGACCATTAGATAGTTCAGGCTTAGAAAATGGACCTCGAAACATGAACCAGTATTTTGTCAACACATAAATGACAACTTATAGCAATACACAAATTTTAAATTGTGTATTTAGGTTCTTTTTAACAAGCAGCATGTTGAAAAGACATAAATTGTTCTAATTTGGTTAGCTGCATTGATGAAAAATACCTTAGACAACACAGTTTTACAGGCGTTAAACAATACAGGGAGAGATATGGAGAAGAGGTGAACTGAAAATCAGTGGCAGCAGGTCTCATGGAGGGATGAATCCTCCGCAGAGCCCGGACCTCAACATTATTGAAGCTGTGTGGGATCATCTTGACAGAGAACGAAACAAAAGGCAGCCAACATCCAAAGAAGAGCGAGAAATAGAATAGAATAGAATGGAAAGGAAAGGAAAGGAAAAGAAAAATACTTTATTCAAAATTAGTGATGTAGCTCAAAATTGTTATTTTTTTTCCCTTTTTGTTTTTCTTTTTAATGACAGAAAGTTTGTCTCAGAGGGTTCAGACTGTGGTGAATTGAAGTTCAGCAGAAAAGGGTATCGTAGAAATCTTCAAAAATCACCACGAATAGATTGGGGTGTTGTTTTTGCAGTTTGGAAACAACTTAGCTGATGAATACACAAACAGTGTCAGCAGGTGATTTTAATACTAATTAAAATACTATGGTTACCAAACAGTTACAACTGTTTTTGCAAATTAAGAAGTTTCTGTATTACACTCCCTGTTTTCCTCAGATCATCATCACTGGTTATGTGTCTTTAATCTGAATCTTTTTTGGGTAGTGATAAAGAATTATTTAATAAATGAATAACAAAATTATAACTTTTTTTTATTGTTATTTGTAGAGGGCGACAGTAGCATGACACGTTCAGTGAAGGGTGGCCGGACAAAGGCAACCAAAAGAAAAGCCAGTCCCGACCAGCAGTTCCCCAATAAAAGAACCAGGGTCTCTGAGGTGGCAGGACCTTCAACAAGCTGTCAGGACGAGGTCAGGACAGTGAAAAGAAGAAAGAGGAAGGTTACAGAAGATGGAGAGGCACCCTCAAGAAAGGCAAAGAGAAGGAGGGGACTCCTGGATGTCGGGTTAAATCAAGAGTCAGCCTCCTCCTCAGTGGAAAGTGGTAGGCTGGTGCATTCTGTGAAATTACATTTTAGCTGTAGTGGTTGAATATTATAGTGTCCTTTAACTTTGTCACACTGATCTAAACACACATTTTCAATCAAATTACAAACGTGAGTGTCAACATGCTAATGTTTCAATGTGTTATTGTCATTTATAGGATCCAGTAGCAACAATTTAGATGGTTGTACATCTGATGGAGATATAAGGATGGGTAATAGAAAGAGGAAGGCCTTACCTGCTGAAGAAACATCAAGCAGGAAGAGACCAAAGAAAACAGAGACCATACAGGATGAAATAGATGCCCTGCCTAACACTTTCTTTGTTGCTGTGATGTTTCAGGACAAGAATGGGAGGCAGATTTCAGTGGAGGTGGCTGTTATGCTGAAGCTGGAAAGTAGCACTGCCAGTTCAGTGGGGCACTCAGCACCTGTGTCCCTGCTGGACTGGTATGATCTACAGCAGGAGCTGATTCTTGTGCTGGAGAGACCAATGCCTGCCGAGGACCTCGCTCACTACATCGAAGAGCATGGAGGCTCCCTCCAGGAAGATGAGGCAAAAGTAAGCTGATGGAAAATATTTGCAGTCATAAAAGCCATAAAAAATGTCACACCATCCTCTCTTCTTACATATCTAAACTGTTTTTTTTTTCCTCTTTCAAATTATAATACAACAGTTGGTTGATGCAGCAGTACACCTTAAACAAAACAGCATCTTCCACAGAGACATCAAAGTGGAAAATATCCTGATTGAGACCGGCTCAGATGTCCCACGACTTCGTCAAATAGAATGAGCTGCATCAACAAAAAGACATCTAAGTATCGGACTTTTTATGGTATGTTATTACTTCAGATTTCGCTCTTCTCCAATCAATGATTTAAAAACCAAAGCCACTCGTCCTCTAACATTTATTCTTATGTCTTTATCCTCAAGGTACCAGTGCTCATGTCCCTCCAGAGTGGCTGAGCTCCTATACATACAGTGCTGGACCTACAACAATGTGGCAGGTAGGAGTGGTGCTGTTTGAAATGCTCCACAACAAAGAGTTCAGGTCCACTAACTTCATCAGGAAAAAACTAAAGATTAGCAGTATGCTGTCTCAAGGTAAAACAAACACCCATACACACATCTGTCATTAAGAAAAGATCATCTGTTTCAGTTCACATTCTGATAGACCACTGCAGACCTAACAATGTTTGTTCTTTTTCTTCACATCCTCCAGATTGCCTGGATTTCTTGGAGCAGTGTTTGACTAAAGTTCCCAAGCAGCGCCCCACGCTGGAGCAGCTTCTGAATCACACTTGGTTCACGTGAGACAGAAACAACACACACACTGTTAATCAAAACAAATGACATTTTATTGAAAGTTTGATTCATGTTTAAATTTAAACCTAAATCGTTATGTCTGAGTTCAACAGGAATAAATATACATTCTAAATATGTCACATTTTCTGTGATGTGAGGATGTAAGGATAGGATAGAATACAATATATTAGAATACAATAGAATAGAACATAACACAATACAATAGAATAGAACACAATAGAATAGAATAGAATCCTTCTGTATTAGTTCTTCAACAGGTACATCTACAGTGTTGCACAAGAGGAACAGAACAATTATAAAATGTGTTTTTAAATGATCAGTGTTCACTTCTCTGAGAGGAAGTGTTCACTGATGACTGAATGATCTCAGATGTGCAAAAATGAATTGCCCTAAATATTGCAAAAATAAAATCCATTTTTAGACACAATTTTCAAAGAAAGTAAATGTTTATTTAATATTCTGACATTTGAATATTAGTTCAAGTAGTTTCACATTTATATTAGCCCCATGGGTGGGGCCTCTGCCAGGAGGTATGGGGGCGCTCAGGCTCCTGGGGCCCGGGTCCGGTGCGCGGCCCATGTCTGGGCAGCTGGGGCCTGGCGTAGTCGGTGGGCCGTTGCCCTATGCTTATGGGGGCTCTTTCCTCCGCGGTCTTCTGGGTGGATGCGTGGTTGTCCCTGCGGTGGGCTTCCTGGGTTCTGTGCTCTGTGGGGGCTGCTGGTGGCCTGGGTCTTGAGGCCCTCTCTGCCTGCTTCTGATTGCTGGGGGGGGGGGCTGTGGATTGTTGCTCTGTACACTTATACACTCATAACTAAGCAGGGTTATCATGTAGGTCCTGTGCCATGGGTATTGCATGTTCACACACGCACACACACACACATTCATTAGCCCAGTAGCAGGCTCGCTAAGCAGTTGATGTGTTATCCTGTGGTTTCAGGTCATCTACATCCACAGTTGTGTTGTATGCGATTGCCGCTACTTCTGCTGGTTTTTGTTTGTTTGTGTGTTTGTTTTTTCTCTGCTTGTCTGCTTTCAGGAGCTTATGGTGGCGCTAAGGCTGGATTCCCAACAGAGGCCGTGGATTGTCGTCTGTTTTGTTTTTACAGGTGTAGCAGCTGGTTGTCTGGTTTTTGTTTCTATTTTTGTTCTGTTTCCTCTTCTTTGGTATTCTTCTTTCCTTGTCCCCCGGTCCGGTTCAGCTCTATTACATGTGAAATATTGTAAACAAAAACTGATGGGCATCAAGGGGAGCTTTACATTTATAAAGCTTCCCTTGGCAAAGCAAATCTGTTTGGCAAAAAAGGTATTCAGATTACCATTCTGCTGCCATAATGCTGGACAGGACAAGGGAAAAAAAGAAAAAGAAATATCTACTCTGTCGGCCTTCAAACAAAACCTACATTAGAAGACACTAAAGTGCATAAAAGTGGATAAACCCACAAAAAATGAGTTCTTGTCCCTTTGGCACACGTCTGCTTAGTCACAGTAGGCTAATAATGTAAATCAGGTAAATCCAATCAGTGTGTGCTTGCAGAGGATCCCCTCTACATACTTTGGTTAAACAATAGTTGCAAACCAGTTCTCGGGTGCAGAGCAGGGAGCAAGGAACTGGAAACTTGCACATCTGGAGTGACTCGCTCAAAACCTTGACATGACTGAACAGCCTTTAGTGTCAGATTATGCAGTGCTGTTTTGGATTTTGCATCTCAGATCACGTTTACATTGATATTGCTTTCCTGTCAACCAACTAAGAATCTGATTATTTTGAAATAATAATAAACTAGTGTATATGTACTTGAAAAGAAATTTACGTATACCTGTGAACAAACAGGAAATTCATATGAGCAAGAATTGGATTACTGTGACTTTAAGACAACATCATCACCAACCACCAGGAACAGAACTTCAGAACTCGGGGAGTTATGCCTGTAGGCAGAGCTTCTCCAGTTTTCTCATCTCCATGTCAGCAGTCAGTCAAGAAAGGAAAGTCTTTCGTGTCCATGGGGGTTTGGGTAAAGGGTGGGGTGAGTGGCTTCACTACAGGAGAGAGACGGGGGAGGGAAGAAACTTGTGTACTGTTCTAGGAAAATTGCTGCTGCAATAGACTGCCTCTGGCATGGCGGCATCTTGAAGCAATGTTTTAGAATAAGGTGATTTCACTACCCACACACTTGGATTCCATATTCCAGTTTTCATATTATTAAATATTTAATATCCAGGTATTGGTCATACCTATGAAAAGTTTAATGTAAAAACACATCTGAAGGACTTAAATATTTTGGCATTAGAAGAGTTAAGTAGCTGAAACTATGTGAAAACCATTAGGTTCCAAAAAAGTACAGAAGTCTGAAAAGATCATCTCAGTAGTGTGCATGCTATTCAAAAAAAGTACGTTTTTACATTGTATGTAGCATAGAGGAGAACTATAAGCATTCCTGAAACAAATGTTCAGAGTAAGAAAGTCAGACTCGTATAATTTAAATGTGGTTAGTACTCTTGTTTTTATGTATTTAGGTCCAGTGTGTTTTGAGCATTTTAAATCAACAGAAAATGGCAAAGGCTGATAAATGAATATCCCTTATGTTGTTTAGGGAGCTTTGTTGTGTGTACTGTCGTGTTGTCTTATGTACCATTATGGTGTGGATTAGATCAACAGACAGGTTTCATCAAGACATTGGATGTGTTAGTGGATATTTACACCCACTATTGACTAAGTATTTTTCAATTCATTTGGCTCATTGCTACTATTCTAAATTATGTTGATATTTAGGACCTGGCTTTGCCATGGAGGGTATGTGATGAGATGTGCCTTGAAGTCCAGCAGGAATGGCTATAAGGTACAGAAAAGCCTGTTGATTACTAATTGTGTTCACTGTATTTCATGATTGATTGATTATAGTGCCACTAATTTTTATTGAGATCCATTACCAAGTAAAACCAAAGTGATTTTGTTGATACTGATAACGATACCAATACTTTTTACAAAAGCTTAATGCATTAAAAGAAGGGTTAGTGATGCCTGTCTCGCCCTAGCAGAACTAGCAGCAGGTCTGTATATTTTGTCCACTCCTTCACTTCGCCACAGCATGACTTCCTCATGCTCTGTTGTGTGATGGCATTTCAAATGTTGAAGGAGTTTTGTGGTTTTTCCACTATATCTCATTGTCTGACGACACACGTACCCACATGACTACGCAATGTAACAATTCCTCAGTTTAAGATAAGACCTATTTTTCAAACCTACTATGTAAGATTCATTTTCATAAATGTATCATCCATTAGTGTGTGATCGTGTGCGTTTTCATGTGTGTGTTCAACAGGTGCCAACCTGGATGGGATAAATGCAGAGGAGAAATTTCGTGTACTTCGTGTACATGATAATATATCTGATATTAATCAGTGGGTGCTTGCGCTTCCTTTTTCCTTCTGTTACTGGGAAACAGTTTCTACCTGGCAAAATGCCAGATAGAAACAGTCTATGGTTCCACATCGTGTGAGCAAATGCTGCTTATTTGAAATAAAATTAAACGTAGCCTACTTTTTTAACAAACGTGTCATACTATAATTTCCTGGGGTTTAATGCAGGACTGGAATATATAAAATTTTTAAGATTTCTAACTTACGCCTTATAACACAACAAATGAAGATCCAAACAATATCTCGTGACAAGATAGGGTAATGTTACAGGACATAACAAGAATAAGACTGGCTATTTGTGTACACCACCAAACATGCTGACAAAAAACTATGAAAAAGTTGTAGTTTATCTGTAATACAGTTTAATTTTTGTGATTTACACTTTGAAGGATTTGAATGTGGCATAGAGTGAAATCAAAACATGTGCTGTTCAATACACATAGTATGTAAAACAGTGGCATGAATTACAAGAAAGCTAAGGACATTTTAAAGGTCTCCAAACTTCCAAGAATTTAAAGTGAAATTTGCAAAAATGGACCAAACATTTTTACACGAGAAGAAACTATTTCCACGTTTGCCTCAAACGGAGCTGAGGTCTCTAAATGAGGCTTCATCGCTGAGGCAGGGACAATAATAAGTTTATTCTTTAGGATGAACAGACTTTCTGACTTCTTCCTCGCTTCTTCTCATTGCATTGTCTTGGGTCTAGTTGCTGCATCTACTACGAAATGCTACGGATTTTTTTTTAAAACTTCATTTGAGATGGCAAGTGTCCTTTCTTTTCTCCAATTTTATTGGAGATGACAACTGCACCCTTTTTTAAATTTAATTTAATATTGACAGTCCTGTTTTTATGTGTGTGATATGTGGTAATGTAAAGTAAACAGATGTGCCAGGCGGGAAAACAAAGTTCTAAAGTGTGACATCAGTCTCCGGCATTCTTCATAGCTATGGCAGTTTCAGGCCTGAGAATGAGCATAACAAGAATGTATGCTTCAAAAAAAGTCAGAAGCACATAATAAAAATATTCAAAACTTCTCCAGTGATGCTTTAAAACTTTTTAAGCCTCAGGACCTTGTTAATACTCACTAGGTCATCTTTTGACATAAAATTCAAGAAAGGTCATACATTTATAACTGATAAGTTAGCCACACAGTTGAGCCCTGCGCGGGACTGTTTTCTTCATCCCGCTCCCGCTAAATTTCTGACCATTACCGCCCGCACCTGCAAATTGTATGTTCACTCCCGCCCGCATCCGCGAGATTTGAGTTGGGACCCTGCGGGACCCAATCCCAGTGCAGCCCTCTTCCAGAGCCACAGAGTATATACAGAGTTATGACACTCCCATTGACTACCGTCGTAAAAAATGGCGGACGACACTTCCGGGCTACGAAGACGCCAATAGTTCCACACTAGGCACGGAGCTCCGTTTAACTCAATTGCTCGTCAAGAACAATTACTGGTAAATTAATGAAATAACAGCATTTTAAACGTTTGTTGTTGTTGTTGTTTTTTACACTTTTAAGCATTAGCTATCAGAAGTATACTCTTAGGCATCGTTATTTTTACATTTGGTTTGCATGAAATGTCGATGTTAATGTTAAAAATGTAATGGATTTAGGGACCTAACTGAAAAACTTGTTAATTTCACTGAAGTCCGTAAACTGTTTGTTGTCAGGAGACATTATGTAAAGTTGTTTTGATTGTTAGGTTTTAAAACATTACCAAAATACTACTGCTACTACTACGATGCTACTGCTTTTACTGTTACCATTACTTAAATGCTGTTTTACTTCTCCTTAGCCTAATAGGATAATTGCCTAAGTCTAAGGCATTCAAATACGACTGACTAAGGCAAGTAGGCTAACGTTCTGCTACTGCTATAGCTACTACTACTACTACAACAATAATAATAAAAAAATGATTTTGTAATTAATTGCATTGTATTTAGAGGCGCCTTTCAAAGCACTCAATGTCATCTTACAAGACACAGATAAAACGACAATAGAACATTAACAATAAAAATATGAATTCATTTTATTCATTGATTTAATAGGGACTAAACTTAATACATACATTGAGCCAGATTTGGCTGCAAGCTCCTGCTGGTGGTGGCTGTTCCTACTGGTGGTGTCTGCTGCTGGTGGTGTCTGCTGCTGGTGGTGTCTGCTGCTGGTGTCTGCTGCTGGTGGTGTCTGCTGCTGGTGTCTGCTGCTGGTGGTGTCTGCTGCTGCTCGCAGAGGCTGCTGCTGCTACCATTGGAAGCTACTAGTGGTGACTGCTCACTGGTGTCTCACTGATGGCTGCAGGAAGATGCTGGTGGTTGCTGAAGGTTGAGCAGGAATGGAGAGGCCAAATACATCCATGGCAATAACTAAAGTATTTGGTAGTGGCCTAGATATTATGGCCTTTGGTGCAGGAGGTTGAGCCTTCTTGGCCTTCTTGTTCTGACTCTTGCTGCCAAGGTAACCTTTACTCTAGTCTTCTCTCCTTTCAGCCCTGATGCACTTTGCCGCAATCCTTAACCTCAGCCTGACATATTTGCAGACTATCTTTCTCTTCACATCATGGCATGATGGAAGGCTGCTCTCCAGAAGCATGGCCTCCTCTTCCAGCTGTTCCACTGCATTGGTGCACTCCATCTGTCCTGAACGTAACAGCTGCTCCACATGCTGGACGACAGTGAAGACCTCGTCAGATGGCCGATAAAGTGCAGCCGGTTTGAATTCCTTCAACTGCAGCAGAACAACATGCTCATGTGCATCATCTGCATTTTGCACAAGTGCATGCTTGCATGTCTCGCAGTGTTAGCAGCTAAAGACACACTTCACGATGTATCCGGCCAGATGATACAGAACACAGGAATCTGTTTTTGTGAAGGTGGGTGGTGATGTCAGGTCGACCAGCTGCTCCACTCTCAGACCTTCAGGACTTCTGGAATTGGTTTTGGTTTCCAGGAAGTCTGCTAGGTGGTCACAGTTGTCCTCCAGGTAACTGCCTGTATGCACTGTGGACAGGAACTGTCCAATAGTGACAGCCCGCAGGGCATAGTGGAACTCCACAGGTGTTGGCACAGGGTTCCTCTGACATATGCATCCAAATGTGGTTTCCAGGCAGTCCTGCATGAACCGGCTTGTGAGGACAAATTTGTGACTCTGGCTCAACAGATCTTCCTGGACGTGCAGTATGGTTCTGTCTGGACTGGCTTCCAGCTGCTCTTTTCCCCTATCTTTAGGTCTTGAAAAAGATGGACACTCTCCTGGAGAAAGCTGATGGCCTTTTCATACTCCCCCATTTTGAACCGTGAGAGGGCAGTCACAACATGGTGGGACGACATAAGGTCAAACCAGTGGTCCATCTTCTCCAGGAACCATGATGTGGTGAGGTTTGATTCAGGACGCTGCTCCTCCTCTACCAGGTACTTTAAGGCAGCACTTGTCGACTTACTAAAGATATGCATGGCTGAGCTAACTTTCATCTTTTCAAAGTGGTTAGGCTCCAAGATGCCCCAGGAGAGGTTGGGGGCCAGCTTTAGTGCCATGCCCTCTTGGTAGGACACCAGATCCGGTAAGGGACCAACAGACACCTCACTGGATGGGAGGTGCTCTTTGTTCACCACATCTTGTGGAATGGTGATGGTCTGACCACGGACAAGGGCGCTCTTCAAGTTCTTGACCAGATGTGGAACATCTGCCATGAAATGGAGCCGTCGGTGTGGCTCTATGGGATGTGGAATTCAGGGCTTATCACACGTTACCCCAAAAGCTCGCCACATTGCTCTATTAGGGCTCCCCATGTCACTTGTGACATTAATGACATGAAGTCCTACAGATGCAGCTGCCTCCACTATAGCAATGATGATGGGCTGGTAGACGGCACCATTGGTGGAATTACTGCTGTAGTGGTATGCCACAACTTGCTTCCACCTTGTTGTTACTCCAGCCAGCATGAAGACACAAGCGTGAGTTGCTCTGCCATTGTGGCCAGGCAGTGTAACATTGCCAAACAGCTTTTCCGCCTTTTTATTATTTTGGCTGAGTGCACGAATCTGGTCCTGATTGAAAATTGAAGTAAATTTTTGTTGAAGGTTGTTGTTTCTCCTCCTAAGTGCCAAATTGATTATTTTTTGTTGTGCTGGAGCGCTCTCTGCTTTTATCCTCCTATATCTTTCCTTTCTTAATTCCCTCAGCAGGTCCTCCACACTGGCCCTGTCATGACTGGCCCCTGGCACACTGGTTCCTGGATGAGTGGCCCCTGACTGACTGGCACCTGCTGGTCTTCTGACATCTGCTTCACTGTCACCTGACACATCCCTCTCACTCGCCTCTAACTGCACCTCAGTTTGTCCCTCAATATCTGTAATAACAACGTTTTGTTGGTGTTATACGTATTTATGCCACCTACACTACACTACAATATCTTGTTTTTGAAATACATGAAATGGGAAAAACTGTGGAAAGACTGATATCATACCAATGTTTGATTTTATGCAGTAAGTGTGGTCATCAGATGTTTTAACTTCTGCAGAAGCCATCATCCTCGAAGGTGTTTTCCTCCTCTTGGGCTTGAGGCGATGGATGAAGATGGTTGGGACAGCATCTGCTCTCGACCTCCGTGTGCCTCTTTTTGTGTTCGTGAATTGGTTGTCCTCAAAGTGTAACTGCCAGGAGGTAATGATGTCATACGTCGTAGGCTAAGTTCAGTTTCCCCTACACACTTCACATTTTCTGTCGAAGGCCCTTTGAAATTTTAGTAACTTTATCATAAAACCTCTGTGGCCATTACTTACTTCACAAAGTTTTCTGTTGTTGTTGTCATCTTTATATACTCTATAGCTCTGCCCTCTTCCACACAGCATAGACATATATATACGTAGACGCCTCATTGAGCACGTTGGTCCATTGCTGCGGTACGTCAGCGCGTCCGCCATATTGGATGTGGCAGATCTGCCCGTAAACTACTAAAAGGAAATGGACTGAACTTCAAACAGCGCCTTTCTACAAAGTGCTTTAAGTTTGTTATAATTGGCTTTGTTCTTAGACATTATGTATTCATATTCTGCATTTTATAACTAAGCCACGTTCATATTTTGTACTTTTCCACTCTGCTCATACTACGTTATAGATGATCTTAAATGGTCCAAGACTTTAAAATACCATAACGGGACTAAATAACTGGGTCAGATAAAGCTTCTCTATCGTGTCAGATAGGTCTGGTACATTAGTTACACGCCTAAAACAACACTCACTCACACACGTTGTTTATCTCATCCAAAGAATATTACGAAGACTGTGGTTGACCTGTTTTAGTCACTTATAATTGGCCAATATATGAAATATTTCCGTATATGGGGGCTCAGGCTGACGGACTTCCTGCGAGAGCTCTGTCACTCCGAGTTCAGCGCTGCCATACTTTACATGTCACCACTAATAAATACTTTCAATGAAAGAATCGGGCTAAAAAGTTATTGCCTCTTATTCACACAGACACACTAATATAGTTGGGAAACAAGTACGTACCAGAAACAACATGTAACTAAGTGATGATTATAAATGTTTATTCCTTATTTTTAGGCTACAGGTAAGCACCAAACTAACATGTATTTTTCTAATGTTTTTATGAGTGTTTACAGCTGCTAATGTGTGCAACACTGTTATTGTGATGATAAATATTGAAATATTTATAATTGACATTTAATCTGTGTTTATTATAACCAGATCCTGAAATGTAGAGGAGGGTTTTCTGAATAAAGAGCACTAACATTTACATTCAACTGATTTTGAGTAATCGTTTTTATATTCACATTGATACACATTTATATAAAGGTATATATGTTCATTGATGAACATATATACATATAAATATCTATAATAAGGGCATTAATGAACACGGGGGCATTGACGATCGTATATACACACTTATATCTACACACTTATCTATACAGCTATAAAATTGCAGTCAGTGTAAGTTAAAAACCTTGGAAAAGAATAGTCTTGTACAGCTTTTTCCATGTGTTGCCATTCTGCAGCTTAAGGGTGTTCAGTTTGGCAATGTGGTGCAGCCTCAATTTGTGGAAGACAGACACAACGAGTGACATCAGCACAAAATGGTGGTTGTCAATTCCAAACTGTGTTTCTTGAATGTGCCCCCCCCAGAAAAAACACATCCTCAGAACCAATCTCAGCCCGGACAAACTGACAGATCAAGGCCGCTTTGACCGCTTGCCCTGACACTGACTGGCGAATAAAACACTCAGCTGATCTGACCACCTTTACAGTACCGTCAGAAGGAATCATCAGCCTTCCCTTGTTTTTTAGCGTGAGCAAGTGGTAGCTCTGATCAAATGATGCGGGTACAACATCAGTCACCAAACTACCACGGCACACATCACAGGACAGCTTTTTGAGAATCTGGCAAACAACAAACCCTGAGATGTACACCAGTGCATTGTCCACAAGACCACCAAAGCGGGTTGGTAGATAGCTATGGTCAGACACTAAAGCAGGAACGTTGAAAAAAAGGGGGTGGAATCTCTTCAGTTTCTTCTGCTGCTGGAGAAGAGGACATCTCAAAAGTAGACAAGGACACGGTCTCATCCTGTGCTGCCACATTTCCTGATGTGCTTGGAGACACACCACACCGCACCATCAGATGGCAGGAAGATGGCCTGGAACTGGCTGGCTGAGGGATTGTTATCCCAGCCCCCTAAAACACATACAAACAACACATTTACATATACAGTTACCCGAATAATATGCATACATAGAGACTAACCACATAGTAAAAAAGTCTGAAATCCCTACCTGATGCCCTGATTGAATTAAAGAGGAGCTCCAAGTGATCCTGGCTAAAGCGGTAGGTGCTGACGTACCGCTGAAGCTGTTCTGGAATCATCAACATCAGGGTGTCAATGTTGATCATGAATCCCATGACAGATAGGTACCTTCACAAGGAAATGTTTTGTCAGTATAATCATGGCAAACCAAAATACCTCAAGAGAGCACTACATGATTTCCTTCATTTATAGATGTTGTCTTATTTTGTACATTCAATATCAATTTGTTTCTCCAATACACAATCAGCCATTCATATTTACCAAAATGATCACATTAACGAAATCAATTATGTATCCATCTTAACTTATTTATTTATCTATTGACAATACCCGAACCGTTCGGGCTATTTACACCGGCTCATAGCTTTCTCCAGCCTTATGCTTGCTCGCGGTTGCTAGGCAACGAGTACTATCAGCCTATTTCCGGACCATTAGGTTTTATAAACCAGTAACGTTTTTGAACAAAATAAATATAAAATCCAAAAGAGACCATAAACTCACAATTAACACATTCACCCATCAAGCACACAATTACAACTCTCCCCTCTTACCTGCAAAAAGCCAAAAATATATATTATTTATCACGTTACGCCACACACATCTTCACACTCAGGAGTGTGTTCTCGTCTCACAGCGTATTCTCGCGAGATATTTCTTTTCCCTGTACATAGTGTAGCGAACGCGCCCTCTGCTGGTGAGACATAGACACTGCATCACCACATTTGTCAAACAATAAACGAACCTTTCCCGATCAGACAACGCACAGACAATTTTCAACACACTCATGACTTATACTTAATGCAAGTAATATTAAACATATAAATAATAACAATGTGGGTATATCACTGATGGCTCTGTATGCCACACACGCAGAGCCACTGTCACAGAGCGACTCAGTGTCTGTGCAGCTAGGGACACCTTCATCTTCTGTGAATCAAAATTCACATGCTTGTCTGTTACCCTGTTAGCTGCATGCAATCTACCTTTTGCTTGGACATCATTCAGATGAATGATGTATCTCCAGTTGATCTGGCCACTGGTGCTGGTTAATGGACTGTAAGCCTGCAGCATATTCCATGCCAACTTCAACATATGGCAAGCATCCATCCGCACAATCACCCTCTCACTAGTTACTGGATGTGGAAAGAATGTTTTTAAGGGCTCAATAGGGTTACCCTTTTGCTGGCACCCAGGCAGGTTGCACAAGCGGACATTGGAGGCACGCCCATCTATTTTGACGCATACGAGAGGGCTGCATTGGGATTGGGTCCCGCCGGGTCCCGCGGGACCAACTCAACTCTCGCGGGAGTGGGCGGTATGAACTTTTCTGCGGGCAGTCGCGGGCGAAAAATAAAAAATACTGCGGGACAGGGATGTAGCGTTGCCAGGTGTACGGTAATTGCCGTATTTATATTATAATTTTGCCCTGTGTACGATGTACTATCAATAATCCCCAAAAAGGCTACAAATACGATAATTTGACCATTCTGTGAATGTGTGGTTGTAATCGGTTGTAACCAGCCTGTCGCACTGTCTGTTGGATTTTTTTGTGAACCCTGAAGGCATTTCCATGTGACAAGTTTCAAGCTAATCGTGCTTTTCTATTTTATTGTTTACGGGGACATTTAGCCTAACGTGGGGTTGATGATGCAAAGCCGTGACGACCTGTTAGACGCTATTCAACACTAGAGTGACTATAGCGCACAATAGACTTGTTATTTTAGTTATGAAGGGTGTACGATAATTTACCTCAAAATACGATGATACTACATTTCCCACCTGGCAACACTGTCGGGATGTATCTTAGCGACAGGATAAACAGAATAAATTATGTGGAAAGGAAGCTCAAAGAAGATCTTTACAGCACAAAGACAAAGCAAGGCAAGTCTGACATTTGGAGAAGTTTCTCAATTGTCCATGAATCTCTTTATTAAAAGCCTATGAAATTACGTGTTTTCTCCTGCGGGACTCGAGAAGACATTTCTATTGTTGTGCTGGCATAAAGTCTCAAAGTTTTGCGGGTGCGGGCGGGAGTGGACATACACATTGCGGGAGCGGGTGGTAATGGTCAGAAATTCAGCGGAGCATGCGGAAGAAAACAGTCCCGCGCAGGACTCTAACACATACCACTCTTATGCCGCACTTATGCAGTTCCTCCGACGCATGAACAAGCAGAACCTCCTGAGTCTCTGGCGATAATAACTTGGTCAGGTAGTAGGTAATTGGGGCCTTCTAATGGCCTTGTAGGCCTACCACCATAAAAACAAGAGCTTCAGTGACAAAATTTGTCTCATTCAAACCATCCGCCATATCCACAAATCCAGACATTTTCTGGGTGTTATAATTGGCTTTGATCTTAGACATTATAAATTCATATTCTGTATTTTCCTAAATAACCTATGTTCCTAGCAGGTACTTTTCCACTCTGCTCATACTGCACAACAGATGACCTTAAATGGTCCAAGACCTTAGAATGACATAAACAACTGGGTCAGACAAAACATCTCTATTAGGGCAGATAGGTCTGGTACATTAGATCCGAGCCTAAAACAGCACTCACACATACACACATTGTTTATCACATCCAAGGAACACAACAAGGACAGCAGCTGGCCTGATCATGCCACTCAAAACTGGCCAATTATACTCTGACAAGTGTGAATACAACTTCTGTGAGATAAAGCTGAATATAAATATGACATGTTTCCGGATAACGGGGCTCGGCCTGACGGATTTCCTGCGGGAGCTCTGGCACTCCGAGTCCAGCGCTGCAATATACTTTACTTGTGACCACTAATAAATACTTTTTTTAATAAACGATTTCTCCAGCTTGTTCTTGGACTTCCAATGAAAAAATCGGGCTAACAATTGGTGCCGTGACCCGGATTGGCTGACTCTGAGACCGTGTCTGATCGAGGACTTCCGGAGCTGGTTGGAGGGGACTCTTCTTCAGACAATTCAAGGCGCCTAAAACACAAGGTGAGCAGAAAACCTCTTGTATCAGGATATGTGAAATTTCTGCACATTGGTCATTCTCAACTAAATTGTCTGAATTAGGATGTCCTCCAATCACTAAATCAAAAGCACAAAATTTGTGTCTACAGGTTTACTAGATGGTCACATGTAAAGTATAAACACATAGTCTCATATAGGGAGAGTCATATGTGTCCTAGTTTAGTACAATTTGGCCAAATAAAAGACATAAATTAATATACCATAAATTCATCCTGTCTTCTAAACTGAATAGGAATTAGATACCAATGGGCGGGGGTCTATTAGTCCGCTATCGCGGTGCGAGTAATCTCGGTATTACTGCACGACCGGCGATGTGAGTAATTTCTGTGCAAGTGGCGCTTGGACCTTTATCTGCAATCGGCGGTGGGTCTGTATTACTGCACTATAGGCGGTGTGAGTAATTTCTGTGCAAGAGGCGCTTGGACCTGTATCTGCAATCGGCGGTGGGTCTGTATTATGTCACAATAGACTGAGTGAGTAATTTCTGTGCAAGAGGCGCTTGGACCTTTATCTGCAATCGTCGGTGGGTATGTATTACTGCACTATAGGCTGCGTGAGTAATTTCAGTGCAAGAGGCGCTTGGACCTGTATCTGCAATCGGCGGTGGGTCTGTATTATGTCACAATAGACTGAGTGAGTAATTTCTGTGCAAGAGGCGCTTGGACCTTTATCTGCAATCGTCGGTGGGTCTGTATTATGTCACAATAGACTGAGTGAGTAATTTCAGTGCAAGAGGCGCTTGGACCTTTATCTGCAATCGGCGGTGGGTCTGTATTACTGCACTATAGGCGGCGTGAGTAATTTCTGTGCAAGAGGCGCTCGGACCTGTATCTGCAATCGGCGGTGGGTCTGTATTATGTCACAATAGACTGAGTGAGTAATTTCTGTGCAAGAGGCGCTTGGACCTTTATCTGCAATCGTCGGTGGGTCTGTATTATGTCACAATAGACTGAGTGAGTAATTTCTGTGCAAGAGGCGCTTGGACCTTTATCTGAAATCGGCGGTGGGTCTGTATTACTTCACGTTTGGTGGTTGGACTGTAAAATCCGTGATCGGCGGTGTGTCTGTTTTTTGTTTTTGTTTTCTCTCCGCAATCGGCGGTGGTTCTGTAGTTGTTGTGAACAGACGATACACTAAGGGTTTATCTCTGCATAAGGACACAGGGCTAAGTTTTGTTATTTTTCATGAAAATGTGGGGTGGTTTGCTACTTGGTTGATATTTTACTGTGTTGGTGGAAGTGTATCGAGCAGTCGAGACTGATCGAGAATTCCTACACTGACAGATCTCAAGTGGTTCTGTAAAAGGGGGGCATTGGACTACAAATTAAAGGGGAATTTAGTTAGGGTGTTACAGAGATTGGTGAATTAAAACGAGTGAAGAGGTGAACCCCCAGCGATCAAGCGCACAGAGTAAAAGATTCTGTGTAGAAGCTTCTTGGTGGGGTCCAACACTCAGGTATTGTGCCATTCACCCATTCTGATTAACACGTGAAATACCTGAATATGTCACAAACCTTTGTTGATAAGTGGAAAACATATAAACCCGGCTCATTGGGGTCGGTATTATTTGACACGTTGACTATAAGGCAGAAAAAAGTTCCAAGAGAAGACGAAAAAAGAGGGACAGATAGATTTGTAAACTGGACGAGAGAAATGCAAGGGAAAGGAATGTTTGGAGGGTGTGAAAGTGCTCCACCGCAACTGAGTGATTTCTCTATGTTTTCAAAACAAGCAACAGGCAGTAGGAATCAAACTACAGCAAAGCTAAAGGAGGCAGGTTTATTGCAGAGAGCAAGGGCAGAAAAATATATATTTTAACTGTGTTAAATTCTCTATTCAGATGCAATTCTCTGGACAACTAACACAGCATGTGCCAGACACAACGTCATCTTTTCCAGGGACACATCCTACTCCACTAGAAGATAAGACACATCTTCCCAACATCACGCATGCTCAATAACACAACCATGCCATTTAGCAAAAGAAAAAACTGACCAGTTATACAGACAAGAAAAAGACAAAGGTTAGATATCCTCAGCTTTGTCATAAATGCTCTCACCCTAAGATTATCTCATCCCAACCCTGCTTCCTTCTTCCCCCATTCAGCCCTGAGAGTGAGGACAGATTCTGATTGATCATTGGCCTGTACTTAAAGAGTACCAGAGTTACATATAGTTATTTAGTCAAAAAATTTACAATGATAATGGAAGTTTTTACTAGAGCATTTATCATCAATTCAATAATTTATGTTTAAATAAATTTGAATGGGAGAAATACCACATTGAATGGACAATCGGAAAACCGCTTTTCAATGCAAGTATCACAGTGAAGAGATAAGAAGCAATACAATGATCCTTTAATTGAAAAACTGAAAAACTCTACAAATTGAGACTTTATGATTTCCACCTGAAGCAGGTCTGAGACCGGACAGTCAGACCATATGACATATTAGAAAATATCAGGATTTAACAGCAAGGTCAGACAGATAGGTGTCAGACAGTTTCTTACCATCTTAAAGCATTAAAGGTTAGCCTTTATTGTGTTAAAGATCACAGTAACATGACTTAAAATTTAGCTGATCTAAATACTTCTCCTCTGCTTATTTTCACCAATTCTGAGTTAATATTCATCATCAGTATTTATATTTGATCTCATTAAACCATTTAACTATTTAACTGCAGCAGATCTATGAATCAATTGATCTGTTATCTTAACAGAGCAGCAAAGTGCTTTACAGAAAGGTTTAAAGTGAGTTAGATTATTAGGAAATTAACAAAAACACGGCAATAAAAGGCACAACGAGAGTCAGATATCACCAATGAGTTTCTTAAAGAAGAAAACTCTAAAAGAAATTTAAAGACAGCTGCGCTGCAGTAAGTCTGAGTCATAACAAGTCAAGTCAAGGTTTGTTTTTATGGCACATTTAAAAACAGCCACAGCAACCAGAGAGCTGTACAGCTGAACACTATATTAATACTATTAGCAAATTCTAACCCTGCAGATAACTATTAATTAATCTAACAATAAACATTGAATCAATTAGTGAAATAAAAACAAAAACAGTGTTTACAGTTAAAGACATGCCTCTATACCAGACATGTGTCACTGGAAAAGGAAAGGCTTTGTGACCTCAGCAGGCACTTGAATCAATTACTCGAACTATATTATGCCATAATTGAACCAAAACAAGTTGCTATAGTCAAGTGCAGAGGACATCAAAAGGGAGATGGGAGAGTAGCGAGAGGCAACAATGCAGCAGATAAGGCAGCAAAAACAAAAGCAAGGTATACTGCATTTAACCAGATGTCTCAGAAAACATTGGAGGAAAAATCACAACGAGAATTATGTTTAGAAAACATTAAAGAACTTCATGAAGCAGCGGCACCATCTGAAAAGCAAGCATGGAACGAAAAAAAAAAAAAGATTCCACAGGACGCTGCTGGAATCATGAAGGCAAAATAGTAGCTCCAACTGGACTACTAAATTTGCTATGTCAAGAAGCACACAGTAGAGCTCACTGTGCTAGCTCAAAAGTAACAGCGCTCATTTCACAACACTGGTGGCACCCCCACCTAAAAGACACAATGAAATATTTTGTGCAATCTTGTGAAATTTGCAAGCTGTTCAATCTCAAAGCAGGACTAGGTAGTTTCCCAGTACCCGATGCCCCTGGGAAACAGATAGTAATTGAGTTTACTGACATGGGAGCAGCGAACAGGACTGAAGGTAAACTATATCTTCTAGGGTGTGTAGCTCCCTTTTCTAGATGGGTAGAAGCCACACCTACTAAAACCGAAAAAGGAAAAGAAGTCATTAAATGGCTTACAAGAGAAATTATTCCAAGATTTGGGGGTACCAGAAGTGATAAGATCAGACAATGGTATTCACTCACTTCTCCAATGAAGAACTAGGAGAAGTGGAAAAATTGTTTGGAATTACACATAAGCTCAGTGCAGTCTCTCACCCAGCTTTACAAGGACTAGTGAAAAGAGCAAATAGAACCATCAAAAAGGCCAAACAGAAGTCTGTGCAGACACACAGTTAACCTGGGCTGAAGCTCTACGTATTGTGTTAGCCTAAGATTTACTCCAAATGCCACCATGAATGTTGTCATGTTGTCCCACATGAGGTCATGACAGGGAGGAAACACCCTGTCCATTTACAACTGCACCAACAGGCTCACCCCTTGTTGTACTACAGTATGGAAACTTGTGTGAATGTGAAACAACTGAATAACACGGTGATGAGGATATCTCAACAGGTTACATAAATACTCACCAAGGAACAGGACCAGGAAAGTGAACAAACTTAACTGGTCCTCTCCTATATGGACAGGACGCAGAAGCTACAACACATTGTGTAAAGGTATGGTTGACCGAGAATAGACTGAGTAACTGGATCCACAAGGATCACTGTACTCAGGCTCAAGATCCTGCCGAAAGAACATTAACTGAGGTCCGGACTGACTTAGGAACCTCACCTACTAACAAAGACTAGACCACGGGGACTAAAACTCTATCAGAGACTGAACAGACCACTGACTATGAAACCAAAGGAAAACACTACTGTGGAGACTAGACTGTAGAACCGCAGTAGCAGAAACAATAATGGTTACAATAACTAATTTTCACACCTCTCCAGTGTGCAAGTCAGACATTAAAAGCTCAAGTGACAAAGAACTACAACAATAATCTGGACACACCCTCTCTTCCCACCACTCCACACCAGGTGACTAAAAGATCTCTGGAAAATGGTAACAACCCACTTCAATTGCAATTTATTGAGAAACAAAATGGTATGGTACAATCCGATCTGTGCTCAGTCATGACATGTTGGTCGAACGAAAAAGATATGAATGGGATGAATAAAATGTTCTGTGAGAACGTTTTAATCATGTGTTCTGGTTCATTCGAGAAATTACACGGGAGATGACCCAAGTAGTTTAATCGGGTGCACTTAATCAATCAATCAATCAATCAAACTTTATTTTTATAACACTTTACATACAAGAAAATGTAGCACAAAGTGCTTCACAAGATAGAAGAAAATAAAACAAAGCAGTGAAACCCAAGGCCACATACAGACACACATAAACACACACACACACACATCTATACGTACACATACACCCACATACATCCACACATACTGGAAGAAAGAAGTAAAGATTAAGTAAAACAGAATAAATTGAGGCAGAGCTGCTCTAAGTAAGATAAAGCACAGAGCTTTGAACTGCACGATTAAAGGTCTAATTCATGTCAAGGAAAAACAAGAAGGATCCTGAACAATTTAGCTAACATTCCAAAGCTGCTACGAGCAAAGAAAAATATTACAAAATAATATCAAGAATCTGGGCCCTTAGGTCAAAGCATGCATGCAAGGTAACAGTGATCAATAACCAACCAAAGATCTGATGTTTGACAACACAAGCGCGATGCTGTGGCACTGCTAAGGAAAAAGTTAGCAGCACAAGGCCACATGGCTCATCTAAAAAATAAATAAATGAGGAATTAAGACAAATAGAAAAATAGAATAAACCTTTGTCTTTGATTCTAATTTGTATGGAAATATGTTATTGTATCATGTGATGTTATAAGAAACTCTGATGTCACACTGTTGGTACCACATGAAGGGTTTCTAATTCAAATGGAAAAAAAATTCAAATTAAAAATGAATGCTGATCCTGAACTGTCTGTGGATGGCTCAGCATCACGAAACACAGCCACTGGTAAGAATTAAATAGAATTTAGTATTAAGTAACAAGTGAGAATTAAGCAGATCATGCTGAAATTTTATCAAAAACACTCTGAGCTGAATTAAGAGGACAGACAATATTTATCCCAAAAAGGTTAATCAGTTACTCATTGAGAAGAAATGGCTGCTTTCTTGATGCTGTGCTGCTCCCAAAATGAAATCTAACCACAAACATTTCTGTCCTGCAGCAGCAACACAGGAGCAGAAACTGCAGTGGAAGAGTTCAGCAGAACTAACATACGGATGAGACTAAGTCTCATCGGGGGGGTGGAGATCATAGTTTACTAACACTTCTCAAGTTTTTCCCAAAATTCTGTGAGTCTTTGTCTTTCTTTTGTCTTTTGTTCTATGTTGTCTTGTGTTTTGTCTTTGTGTTGCTGTGTTCTCTAAATGGTTTGAAGTTTTTTCCACAGAAAAAGTTGATGGTACTGGATTTCTCATTAATGCTGTACAGCAGGTTGGTGAGTATTTTGGTATTGTCCTAAAACATGGTGTCTATCAACTGGCCAGTTGTTTTGTTTTTATTTCATTTATTTTTATTTTATTTTTATTCTTTCGGTTTATATATTTGTTTTTGTTTGGGGTTCATATGAAAACTTAATTGGTCGACCAATGAATACTGGGATTGAACCTGTTAAAAGGGAATTCCTGAATATAGAACATTGTGAAAATGACATGTTGTGCTGGTCGGTTCTCTCTCCTGCTAACATTCATCCACAGCTTAAATTAACTGCATCGGCAGCAGAACCTCTACAGGACTCACAGCCAAGTGACTGACAAGACGTCGGTCTGAAATTCTGGGAGGCACGATCATCATGCCAAGATAATGGTTGAACAACCACACAACCTTCAACCACTGTCAACAAAATAATCTGAATTATCTCCTGAATTGTCCCAAAGAAAAAGATTAGTTAGGGAAAACGGGTGGTAAAGACCCCTTTGTGGAAGTGAAGTGCTGGTAACCTCTCCTTCCTAGTTAGCTCAGACTGCTGAACTGAGGTTCAGCCAGAAGGACAACCAAACACCAAGCAGTGACAGGATTGGACCAGAAGAGACTGAGCTGCACTGCACCACTCTGCACAATGTTATCATAAAATTTTCACTCAAAAGAAATTGTCAGTTACTCATCTGTTCTCAACAGGGTCATATCTTCATATTCACATCATGTTTAAATGTCTGTATTGTTTTGTGTTTTGTGATGTTCCTCTTTAGTTTAATGATTTTAAGTAGACCAATTATTAATCATAGGAATTCATACATACGTCCATTGCCATTGTTGTGAATCGGCTGTTCGGAGCGGGACCGTAGGCACCGAAAGGTAATTAAGTGGTCGGTCGCCAAGGGGGAATAGGAGAATTTTCCCGGATATCAGCCATCGGTTTTTTCGCTCCTATTCGCTGCGAACAGTGGACGATCCTGATGGTGATGTTAATTGCCTTAAGCACTTTTTGAGTTTCAATATTTTATGAATTGTAGCTTAATTAATTATTGTTGTGTTGTAATGGTACTTATGGGTGAGCAGGGTCTTGCCACTGCTTAAACCACATATAGTTTTGGGCCAAAATGAACTAAGATTCTACACAGAGATTGGGTTAGGGGCCACATACACACACTAATTTTAAGACATATTGAAACATTTATTGATTTATTCCTTGCATACACGTACAGGCGTGATACTTATAGCTTTTAAGTGCTCATTGCAGAGTTATGATCAGTTGAGTAATGAAGGTTGAACTAATCTGGGAAAGAGGTTCTGTTCCCAGCATCATGATAAACACTCCTGATACAGAAAGGTTTAGCTAACGCATTACAATTATTTTACACATGCATATGCAATGAAAACTTGCTTGCTGCTGATAATCGCAAAGAAGAACAGCTTACACATAACAGCTCACATAATGAAATTTTATCAAAAGGGGGATAACAAGAATCTCCTGTCTGGTTGTGCTGCACCTCAAGGTAGTTGGCCACTTGCAGTTTGGGGACCTGCTAAGTTGGCTGCCGCTAACAGGTGTGACACAATACAGAATATAACAGTCCTACCTCATTTAGTTGACATGATTAAATCATGTCAAAAGGGGGAGTTGTTATAATTGGCTTTGATCTTAGACATTATGAATTCATATTCTGTATTTTCCTAAATAACCTATGTTCCTAGCTGCATATATATATATATATATATATATATATATATATATATATATATATATATATATATATATATATGTTTTTTTTAAAATATATATATATGGAGAATTGTTAGAGCTAACCTGTCTAAATTATCATTGAAATTCTTAGAGCCATCAAACACATTCCTAAGGACAAAGTGTTCTGCAAACATAAAGTAAGTTAGCAACGGCAGTAACTTCTGCTTTTATCAGCACTATCACTGGATTATATATAAACTGTGGTTTTCCCTGCCTAACACTTTCTTTGTTGCTGTGATGTTTCAGGACAAGACTGGGAGGCAGATTTCAGTGGAGGTGGCTGTTATGCTGAAGCTGGAAAGTAGCACTGCCAGTTCAGTGGGGCACTCAGCACCTGTGTCCCTGCTGGACTGGTATGATCTACAGCAGGAGCTGATTCTTGTGCTGGAGAGACCAATGCCTGCCGAGGACCTCGCTAACTACATCGAAGAATATGGAGGCTCCCTCCAGGAAGATGAGGCCAAAGTAAGCTGATGGAAAATATTTGCAATCTTTGTGAATGTCATTCTTTGAGAGACATCGTCACACTTTCTGCTTTGTTTGATGTAAATGATTTCATAATGGTTATCAAAATAATTTAAAGCCATAAAAAATGTCACACCATCCTCTCTTCTTAAATATCTAACCTGTTTTTTTTCCTCTTTCAGATTATAATACAACAGTTGGTTGATGCAGCAGTCCACCTGAAACAAAACAGCATCTTCCACAGAGACATCAAAGTTGAAAATATCCTGATTGAGACCGGCTCAGATGTCCCACGACTTCGTCTCATAGACTTTGGAATGAGCTGCATCAACAAAAAGACATCTAAGTATCGGACTTTTTATGGTATGTTATTACTTCAGATTTCGCTCTTCTCCAATCAGTGATTTAAAAACCAAAGCCACTCCTCCTCTAACATTTATTCTTATGTCTTTATCCTCAAGGTACCAGTGCTCATGTCCCTCCAGAGTGGCTGAACTCCTGTACATACAGTGCTGGACCTACAACAGTGTGGCAGGTAGGAGTGGTGCTGTTTGAAATGCTCCACAACAAAGAGTTCAGGTCCACTAACTTCATCAGGAAGAAAGTAAAGATTATCAGTACGCTGTCTCAAGGTAAAACAAACACCCATACACACATCTGTCATTAAGAAAAGATAATCTGTTTCAGTTCACATTCTGATAGACCACTGCAGACCTTCCACATGCAGTCAGGATGAGGTCAGGACAGGGAAAAAAGGAAAGAGGAAAGTCACAGAAGATGGAGAGGGACCCTCAAGAAAGGCAAAGAGAAGGAGGAGACTCCTGGACGTCGTTTTAAATCAAGAGTCAGCCTCCTCCTCAGTGGAAAGTGGTAGGCTGGTGCATTTTGTGAAATTACAGCTGCATAATTAACTTACATTTTAGATGTAGTGGTTGAATATTATAATGTCCTTTAACTTTGTCACACTGATCTAAACACACATTTTCAATCAAACTACAAACATGTGAGTGTCATCATGCTAATGTTTCAATGTGTTATTGTCATTTATAGAATCCAGTAGCAGCAATTTAGAAGGTTGTACATCTGATGGGGACATAAGGAGGAGTAATTGGAAGAGGAAGGCCTTAACTGCTGAGGAAACACCAAGCAGGAAGAGAACAAAGAAAACAGAGACCATAAAGGACCAAATAGATGCCCAGCGAGGTCAGTCATTAATAAATAATGTAACATTTAGCTTCAAGTGCATTATATTTAATATAAGTATTTATATTAGATATTACCTATTACCTAGGCAATATATATATATATATATTACAGCTTATATAACCTATGTAAATTATCATTGAAATTCTTCTGCTGTACTGTGTAAATGATGTTTATGTTTTATTTTAGCTGAATTTGAGGAGAAATACGAAGAGAAAAATCAGCTCGGCAAAGGAGGCTGTGGATCTGTGTTTGCAGGCTGTCGGAGAGCAGATCATTTACCCGTATGTATTAGACACACATTGTCATATTCAAGACATTCACCGTATGATGTGACTAACCAAAGTTTTGTTTGTATCTTGCAGGTAGCCATCAAACACATTCCTAAGGACAAAGTGTTCTGCAAACATAAAGTAAGTTAGCAACGGCAGTAACTTCTGCTTTTATCAGCACTATCACTGGATTATAGATAAACTGTGGTTTTCCCTGCCTAACACTTTCTTTGTTGCTGTGATGTTTCAGGACAAGAATGGGAGGCAGATTTCAGTGGAGGTGGCTGTCATGCTGAAGCTGGAAGGTAGCACTGCCAGTTCAGTGGGGCACTCAGCACCTGTGTCCCTGCTGGACTGGTATGATCTACAGCAGGAGCTGATTCTTGTGCTGGAGAGACCAATGCCTGCCGAGGACCTCGCTCACTACATCGAAGAGCATGGAGGCTCCCTCCAGGAAGATGAGGCCAAAGTAAGCTGATGGAAAATATTTGCAATCTTTGTGAATGTCATTCTTTGAGAAATACCAGCATTTAGTCTTTCTTTAGTGTACATCTGATGGTGATATAAGGAGGGGTAATAGGAAGAGGAAGGTCTTAACTGCTGAGGAAAAACAGTGGCTAGCTACAAAGTAAGTATTTGCACTTACATTTAGTAATTTTCATTGTTTCATGTGTGTAGTTGGATGTTGTCAAGCTTAACATGTCCACTCTGTCATAGTGAAATATCAGTTAATATAAATACCTTTCAGAAATCTGAAATATATTAGTTAAAAAGTGCAACTGAATCATGTCGCTAACTGAAGGTCCACCATGTACTCATTTAATGATAAAATTAGCTGAAAATGTCCACCCTGTCAGAAAGCCTCCCATGACAGGGTGGACATGGTTCATGACAGGAAGGACATTGAATTGATTTAATATAATTATGAAGGATGAAATAGTGTCAACACTCAAAGTGAAAAGGGAGATAACAAAAAGGGAACATGACCTTAACTCAGATTTCCAGGAGAGGCTCCTCCATTTTGGGCGCCATGTCTTTAACATTAAATGGCAGTTTGATGCGTGCAGGGAGCTCAGGAGGAGTCTGAAGCACGAGTACCTCTTGCACATAGATTTGAGTGAAAATTACTCGTGCAACTACAGTGAAGAAATCCAATCTGTGCATTTTGGAAGTTCACACCAGCAGGCCAGTCTGGACACACAACGCTCGTGAACAAGCCCCGCACACCTTTTACTCCATATCACCCTCCACAAGACACGACCCTGTGGCCATCTAGGCCCACCTTGTTCCAGTTCTGAAGGTACTGAGTGAACGGCACCCTCAAGTTAGCATACTTAATTTTTTCAGTGACGGGCCTGCAACACATTATCAACAAAAGGGAAATTTCTTCTACCTCTTAATGGAACCATTCAAGAATGGGTTCAAAGAAATAACATGGAGTTTCTTTGAAGCTAGCCATGGAAATGGGGTACCAGATAGTGTGGGTGGGGCCCTCAAAAGGTCAGCAGACTGGATTGTAGCCCATGGAGGAGACATCCCTGATGCCCAAAGTTTGTATGACAAGCTGAAAAGTGTGGACAAATCTGTCGAGCTTTTCTTCGTCCCATAGAGGGATATATTGAATCAAAGACTAAGAAAAAGGCTATGGCTCGGTTTTAGGTCCCTCTCCCTGCTCTCTCATCCAGATTACAGAATAGCTTTGTCAAATCTGATCCTTTCATGTGTTGTGTGGTTAAGTAAAGTTTATTAAGGTTTTATTTATGGCATTTATGAGGCCATTCAATGACATTTCACAACGTGTCCAACCTGACATGCCCAAGGTCCACCCTGTTATGTCATTGTACATCTTTTCATTTTCATGTTTTATGAAAATATACAAATAATTTTTTCAAGTTATTGAAACCTTTTGTGTGATTCCTTTACAAACAAATGAGGACCAAATACAATTGTTTGAAAGTTTGACCAGATATCTTTGCTGTTAGATTTTATTTAGAAAAGAAAGTGAAATTCTCGCAGATTTTATAGAGAAATAAAGAGTTTGCCATAATTCTATTAATATCCAAATACTTTTCCCATTAACTAAAATATGTTGTTGACAAAGGGACTAAAATGTTCCCACCAGCTACAGGACTGCTTCCAGAGAACCGACTGGGAGGTTTTGAACACCAGGACACGGAGAACCACACTACAGCAGTCTTGGATTACATGAGGTTCTGCACGGACAATGTCACCAGGAACAGATGTCTGAGGATTTATCCCAACAGGAATCCCTGGATGACTAAGGAGGTCCAGAGCCTGTTTAAAGCCAGGAACACTGCTTCCAGGTCGGGGGATACGGCACTCGACAGTGCTGCTAGAGCCAACCTGAAAAGAGGCATCTGCAAGGTCAAGGCAACATACAGAAGGAGGATAGAGGACCAGCTCAGGAGTAACAACTCCAGGCAGGTGTGGCAGGGTGTCCAGCACATCACCAGCTACAGATCCAGAAACTACCCGCTTAGGTACGAGGTGGAGCGGCTGTCAGAGTGGTGCCAAGGCAACAATCTGCTCCTCAACACCACCAAAACAAAGGAGCTGGTTATTGACTTCAGACTTCAGAGCAAAATCAGCTTGACGAAGGAGGCTGTGGATCTGTGTTTGCAGGCTGTCGGAGAGAAGATCATTTACCCGTATGTATATAAGCTGTAATATATATATATATATTACAGCTTATATAACCTGTGTAAATTATCATTGAAATTCTTCTGATGTACTGTCAAACTAAAAGGATGTTTATGTTTTATTTTAGCTGAATTTGAGGAGAAATATGAAGAGAAAAATCAGCTCGGCAAAGGAAGCTGTGGATCTGTGTTTGCAGGCTGTCGGAGAGAAGATCATTTACCCGTATGTATTAGACACACATTGTCATATTCAAGACACTCACTGTATGATGTGACTAACCAAAGTCTCGTTTGTATCTTGCAGGTAGCCATCAAACACATTCCTAAAGACAAAGTGTTCTGCAAACATAAAGTAAGTTAGCAACGGCAGTAACTTCTGCTTTTATCAGCACTATCACTGGATTATAGATAAACTGTGGTTTTCCCTGCCTACACTTTCTTGTGTATTTCATTCTTTGAGGACCTCGCTCACTACATCGAAGAGCATGGAGGCTCCCTCCTGGAAGATGAGGCCAAAGTAAGCTGATGGAAAATATTTGCAATCTTTGTGAATGTCATTCTTTGAGAGACATCGTCACACTTTCTGCTTTGTTTGATTTAAATGATTTCATAATGGTTATCAAAATAATTTAGAGCCATAAAAAATGTCACACCATCCTCTCTTCTTAAATATCTAACCTGTTTTTTTTCCTCTTTCAGATTATATTTGTCAGGATTCAGGTTTTGTTTCATGTCTCGTCACTTCCTGTTTTATTTTGAATGTTAACTTCTCCTCTCGTTTCAGCTAATTTGCCCTTCCTCCCGTGTCCTGCGTCTGCGTGTCTCCCCTGATTACCAAGGTGTTTCCACCTGTTCCCCTTGGATCCTCATATAGTCTTTGTCTTCCCTTGTCTTGTGGCCAGTGTGTTGTACCTAACAGTCCTCATCCTAGCCTCCAAAACCTATCGCTTGATTCCTTGTGTTCCAGATTCCTGACCATTGTGGTATTCAATATTTTGATGCCTTGTTTATTCGCTGAAGTCGAGTGTTTCTCCTTCAGAGTTTTTCTTTTGGTTAATGTTTGTGTAGTTTCACAGTTCAGCTTTGACTCATTTTTATAGTCGTTTTTGGTTTCCTCCTTTTGAGAGATTTTTGTTGTAATGTTTCATAGCTCCTCCGTTATAGGAGTGGCTGCTTGATTTTTGTTCTTTGATATATTCTATAATTCCTCCATTAGAAGGTGGAGTTTCGTGTGGTTAAATTGAAATATTAATCTTTTCATAGACCTTTTGTTTTCCTCCTAGAGTGGAGAGACTGTTTCTTTTGATTAAGTTTTATACCGGCCTCTTACACTTCTATAGTAATAGTGATCAGAGCCTTAGTAATTTTCATAAGTGTTTATTTCTCTGTCCGGAGTTTATTATATAAACTATCTTACTTTGAAATTGATCCTGCGCCTGTGTCCTGTCGGTTTCTGACAATAATGCGACGGTTGATGCAGCGGTACACCTTAAGTATAAAAGCTTCTTCCACAGAGACATCAAAGTGGAAAATATCCTCTATCTCTAACATTTATTCTTATGTCTTTATCCTCAAGGTACCAGTGCTCATGTCCCTCCAGAGTGGCTGAGCTCCTATACATACAGTGCTGGACCTACAACAGTGTGGCAGGTAGGAGTGGTGCTGTTCGAAATGCTCCACAACAAAGAGTTCAGGTCCACTAACTTCATCAAGAAAAAACTCAAGATTAGCAGTACGCTGTCTCAAGGTAAAACAAACACCCATACACACATCTGTCATTAAGAAAATATAATCTGTTTCAGACCACATTCTGATAGACCACTGCAGACCTAACAATGTTTGTTCTTTTTCTTCACATCCTCCAGATTGCCTGGATTTCATGGAGCAGTGTTTGACTAAAGTTCCCAAGCAGCGCCCCACACTGGAGCAGCTTCTAGGTCACCCTTAATTGATGTGAGACAGGAACAACACACGCTCTTTTAATCAAGACAACTGAAATTTTATTGAAAGTTTGATTAATGTTTAAATTTAAACCTAAATATTTATATCCGAGTTCAACAGGAATAAACCTCTCATCATCCTCTCTTCTTAAATATCTAACCTTTTTTGTCCCTGCCTTTCAGATTATACTACAACAATTGGTTGACGCAGCAATAGATCTGAAATGTTGGGACAGGACCAAGGCAGCATGTTTTCCACAGCACCCTCTTAAGCCTCAGAATCAGTTGGATACATACTGGAAAGTTGAGGTAGCAGTCAGTCAAGAAAGGAAAGTCTTTCGTGTCCATGGGGGTTTGGGTAAAGGGTGGGGTGAGTGGCTCCACTACAGGAGAGAGACGGGGGAGGGAAGAAACTTGTGTACTGTACTAGGAAAATTGCTGCTGCAATAGACTGCCTCTGGCATGGCGGCATCTTGAAGCAATGTTTTAGAATATGGTGATTTCACTACTCACACACTTGGATTCCATATTCCAGTTTTGAAAATATTCAGATTTCATATAATTAAATATTTAATATCCAGGTATTGGTCATACCTATGAAAAGTTTAATGTAAAAACACATCTGACGGACTTAAATATTTTGGCATTAGAAGAGTTAAGTAGCTGAAACTATGTGAAAACCATTAGGTTCCAAAAAAGTACAGAAGTCTGAAAAGATCATCTCAGTAGTGTGCATGCTATTCAAAAAAAGTACGTTTTTACATTGTATGTAGCATAGAGGAGAACTATAAGCATTTCTGAAACAAATGTTCAGAGTAAGAAAGTCAGACTCGTATAATTTAAATGTGGTTAGTTCTCTTGTTTTTATGTGTTTAGGTCCAGTGTGTTTTCAGCATTTTAAATCAACAGAAAATGGCAAAGGCTGATAAATGAATATCCCTTATGTTGTTTAGGGAGCTTTGTTGTGTGTACTGTCGTGTTGTCTGATGTACCATTATGGTGTGGATTAGATCAACAGACAGGTTTCATCAAGACATTGGATGTGTTAGTGGATATTTACACCCACTATTGATTTAGCATTTTTCTATTCATTTGGCTCATTGCTACTATTCTAAATTATGTTGATATTTAGGACCTGGCTTTGCCATGGAGGGTATGTGATGAGATGTGCCTTGAAGTCCAGCAGGAATGGCTATAAGGTAGAGAAAAGCCTGTTGATTACTAATTGTGTTCACTGTATTTCATGATTGATTGATTGATTATAGTGGCACTAATTTTTATTTAGATCCATTACCAAGTAAAACCAAAGTGATTTTGTTGATACTGAAAATGATACCAATACTTTTTTACAAAAGCTTAATGCATTAAAAGAAGGGTTAGTGATGCCTGTCTCGCCCTAGCAGAACTAGCAGCAGGTCTGTATATTTTGTCCACTCCTTCACTTCGCCACAGCATGACTTCCTCATGCTCTGTTGTGTGATGGCATTTCAAATGTTGAAGGAGTTTTGTGGTTTTTCCACTATATCTCATTGTCTGACGACACACGTACCCACATGACTACGCAATGTAACAATTCCTCAGTTTAAGATAAGACCTATTTTTCAAACCTACTATGTAAGATTCATTTTCATAAATGTATCATCCATTAGTGTGTGATCGTGTACGTTTTCATGTGTGTGTTAAACAGGTGCCAACCTGGATGGGATAAATGCAGAGGAGAAATTTCGTGTACTTCGTGTACATGATAATATATCTGATATTAATCAGTGGGTGCTTGCGCTTCCTTTTTCCCTAGGTTACTGTTCACAAAATCCCAGATAGAAACAGTCTATGGTTCCACATTGTGTGAGCAAATGCTGCTTATTTGAAATAAAATTAAATGTAGCCTACTTTTTTAACAAACGTGTCATACTATAATTTCCTGGGGTTTAATGCAGGACTGGAATATATTAAATTTTTAAGATTTCTAACTTACGCCTTATAACACAACAAATGAAGATCCAAACAATATCTCGTGACAAGATAGGGTAATGTTACAGGACATAACAAGAATAAGACTGGCTATTTGTGTACACCACCAAACATGCTGACAAAAAACTATGAAAAAGTTGTAGTTTATCTGTAATACAGTTTAATTTTTGTAATTTACACTTTGAAGGATTTGAATGTGGCATAGAGTGAAATCAAAACATGTGCTGTTCAATACACATAGTATGTAAAACAGTGGCATGAATTACAAGAAAGCTAAGGACATTTTAAAGGTCTCCAAACTTCCAAGAATTTAAAGTGAAATTTGCAAAAACGGACCAAACATTTTCACATGAGAAGAAACTATTTCCACGTTTACCTCAGACGGAGCTGAGGTCGCTAAATGAGGCTTCACCGCTGAGGCAGGGACAATAATAAGTTTATTCTTTAGGATGAACAGACTTTCTGACGTCTTCCTCGCTTCTTCTCATTGCATTGTCTTGGGTCTAGTTGCTGCATCTACTACGAAATTCTACGGATTTTTTTTTATAACTTCATTTGAGATGGCAAGTGTCTTTTCTTCTCTCCAATTTTATTGTAGATGGCAACTGTGCCCTTTTTTTTTTAAACTTAATTAATTATTGACAAGTGTTTTTATGTGTACGTAATGTGGTAATGTAGATTAAACAGATGTGGCAGGCGGGAAAACAAAGTTCTAAAGTGTGATATCTGTCTCCAGCATTCTTCATAGCTATGGCAGTTTCAGGCCTGAGAATAACAAAGGTTTGTATGCTTCAAAAAAAGTCAGAAGCACATAATAAAAATATTCAAAACTTCTCCAGTGATGCTTTAAAACTTTTTAAGCCTCAGGACCTTGTTAATACTCACTAGGTCATCTTTTGACATAAAAATTCAAGAAAGGTCATACATTTATATCTGATAAGTTGGCTACACAGTTCCATGAGTCATTTTACAGTGGATATTTTTCACTTTCTTCCCGATTCTTTACATGCATTGTCAGTCTCCTATTTTTGAAATTCAGTGTAATCAGTTGTCATGTATAATAATCAGTACACCACTTTCTGAAAGATTTTAAGTGTATTTCTGAATTGGACTGTATACGAATTGACATGCTAATGTTCATGGTTAAGGTTATTGCATCACTTCCTGTGTAGCTTGCTTGTGCTCTGTGGAATTGCTCGCTTCTCTTGTCTAGTTGAATATCATTAATTTAATTTCAGAATAATTGATCTAATTCAGTTCTTAATTACTTGTATACCCATAGTGGCGTATCTTTCACTGTAACTTCAGTAACACACTTTTTCTCCTTTAGGTATATCTCAGTTTGCATGTGTTGCATGGCTGTTAGTTCTCCCCATCCATCTCCAGCTTTCACTCGCTCAGTTGGTTTAATCTACTCCTCAGCCTCCTTTAGTTATGGTGGCACTTGTGACAACAGTAGTCTTTTGTAGCTTTGGATGTGGAAGCTTGGCTCTGCACCATTGAAAACAACCTGGTAGCTAACCAAGCCCACATTAGCCGATGTGGAACTACCTATCATGGCTAATCCTGTTAGCTCTCCCAGATCAACACACTTAAAAGTACCCCCTCTTGACAAATCACTTCTCTTAGAAATTGATTAAATAAAATAGAACTTGATGCGTTAATAGTGCCAACTCCACCTGTTTTACATGAATGTTAGTTAGAAAACCTGGGTTGGCTTACTAAATTAATAACCAGCATCGTAGTACTGCATAGCGAGATGTCAATGGTTAGGATTAGTTAAGTCAAATCACCGAAAGATTTGTAGTACAGGTCCCCTGGACAAAAGAGAAGCAGTTTTACACAAGTCGCTGTTGCTTTCCATCTACTTCCACTCTCCCCAAACCCTGTTATGACTTCATCTGCATTTTCCGGACTTTAATTTCTCCGGAGTATAAATTGCATCAGTCAAAAAATTCGTCACGAAGAGGAAAAAAAACATGTACAAGTTGCATTTATTTATGGCTTGGAAGTCTGCTGGCAGTTTCTGACACACCATTGTCCGTACTCTGATAGAGAGGCAGTTGCATGAATTGATAAGGCCCACCTGAAAAGTCATTTATAGTCATCTCCTTGGCACGAACCACGGCATGGAGACGTAACTGCACCATTGACAAGCCTCTCCCAGCAGTATGTTGTTGTTGAAGCACCCACAAAAAAAAAAACCTTCACACTTAACTCTATTTGTTCCCAAATGCAAAATGACTGAAATGATATTGAGCAGTAGTTGTCTGGGCTTTCCAAAAGTCTAACAATGTTTTTCTTTTAGACATGGCTGCTTTTTCCACTCAGTTCTGACACCTGACTATTTTCAGATCAAGTTGTTTTTCGGTTTGATAAGCCACTTAACACTGACCATTAGATAGTTCAGGCTTAGAAAATGGACCTCGAAACATGAACCAGTATTTTGTCAACACATAAATGACAACTTATAGCAATACACAAATTTTAAATTGTGTATTTAGGTTCTTTTTAACAAGCAGCATGTTGAAAAGACATAAATTGTTCTAATTTGGTTAGCTGCATTGATGAAAAATACCTTAGACAACACAGTTTTACAGGCGTTAAACAATACAGGGAGAGATATGGAGAAGAGGTGAACTGAAAATCAGTGGCAGCAGGTCTCATGGAGGGATGAATCCTCCGCAGAGCCCGGACCTCAACATTATTGAAGCTGTGTGGGATCATCTTGACAGAGAACGAAACAAAAGGCAGCCAACATCCAAAGAAGAGCGAGAAATAGAATAGAATAGAATGGAAAGGAAAGGAAAGGAAAAGAAAAATACTTTATTCAAAATTAGTGATGTAGCTCAAAATTGTTATTTTTTTTCCCTTTTTGTTTTTCTTTTTAATGACAGAAAGTTTGTCTCAGAGGGTTCAGACTGTGGTGAATTGAAGTTCAGCAGAAAAGGGTATCGTAGAAATCTTCAAAAATCACCACGAATAGATTGGGGTGTTGTTTTTGCAGTTTGGAAACAACTTAGCTGATGAATACACAAACAGTGTCAGCAGGTGATTTTAATACTAATTAAAATACTATGGTTACCAAACAGTTACAACTGTTTTTGCAAATTAAGAAGTTTCTGTATTACACTCCCTGTTTTCCTCAGATCATCATCACTGGTTATGTGTCTTTAATCTGAATCTTTTTTGGGTAGTGATAAAGAATTATTTAATAAATGAATAACAAAATTATAACTTTTTTTTATTGTTATTTGTAGAGGGCGACAGTAGCATGACACGTTCAGTGAAGGGTGGCCGGACAAAGGCAACCAAAAGAAAAGCCAGTCCCGACCAGCAGTTCCCCAATAAAAGAACCAGGGTCTCTGAGGTGGCAGGACCTTCAACAAGCTGTCAGGACGAGGTCAGGACAGTGAAAAGAAGAAAGAGGAAGGTTACAGAAGATGGAGAGGCACCCTCAAGAAAGGCAAAGAGAAGGAGGGGACTCCTGGATGTCGGGTTAAATCAAGAGTCAGCCTCCTCCTCAGTGGAAAGTGGTAGGCTGGTGCATTCTGTGAAATTACATTTTAGCTGTAGTGGTTGAATATTATAGTGTCCTTTAACTTTGTCACACTGATCTAAACACACATTTTCAATCAAATTACAAACGTGAGTGTCAACATGCTAATGTTTCAATGTGTTATTGTCATTTATAGGATCCAGTAGCAACAATTTAGATGGTTGTACATCTGATGGAGATATAAGGATGGGTAATAGAAAGAGGAAGGCCTTACCTGCTGAAGAAACATCAAGCAGGAAGAGACCAAAGAAAACAGAGACCATACAGGATGAAATAGATGCCCTGCCTAACACTTTCTTTGTTGCTGTGATGTTTCAGGACAAGAATGGGAGGCAGATTTCAGTGGAGGTGGCTGTTATGCTGAAGCTGGAAAGTAGCACTGCCAGTTCAGTGGGGCACTCAGCACCTGTGTCCCTGCTGGACTGGTATGATCTACAGCAGGAGCTGATTCTTGTGCTGGAGAGACCAATGCCTGCCGAGGACCTCGCTCACTACATCGAAGAGCATGGAGGCTCCCTCCAGGAAGATGAGGCAAAAGTAAGCTGATGGAAAATATTTGCAGTCATAAAAGCCATAAAAAATGTCACACCATCCTCTCTTCTTACATATCTAAACTGTTTTTTTTTTCCTCTTTCAAATTATAATACAACAGTTGGTTGATGCAGCAGTACACCTTAAACAAAACAGCATCTTCCACAGAGACATCAAAGTGGAAAATATCCTGATTGAGACCGGCTCAGATGTCCCACGACTTCGTCAAATAGAATGAGCTGCATCAACAAAAAGACATCTAAGTATCGGACTTTTTATGGTATGTTATTACTTCAGATTTCGCTCTTCTCCAATCAATGATTTAAAAACCAAAGCCACTCGTCCTCTAACATTTATTCTTATGTCTTTATCCTCAAGGTACCAGTGCTCATGTCCCTCCAGAGTGGCTGAGCTCCTATACATACAGTGCTGGACCTACAACAATGTGGCAGGTAGGAGTGGTGCTGTTTGAAATGCTCCACAACAAAGAGTTCAGGTCCACTAACTTCATCAGGAAAAAACTAAAGATTAGCAGTATGCTGTCTCAAGGTAAAACAAACACCCATACACACATCTGTCATTAAGAAAAGATCATCTGTTTCAGTTCACATTCTGATAGACCACTGCAGACCTAACAATGTTTGTTCTTTTTCTTCACATCCTCCAGATTGCCTGGATTTCTTGGAGCAGTGTTTGACTAAAGTTCCCAAGCAGCGCCCCACGCTGGAGCAGCTTCTGAATCACACTTGGTTCACGTGAGACAGAAACAACACACACACTGTTAATCAAAACAAATGACATTTTATTGAAAGTTTGATTCATGTTTAAATTTAAACCTAAATCGTTATGTCTGAGTTCAACAGGAATAAATATACATTCTAAATATGTCACATTTTCTGTGATGTGAGGATGTAAGGATAGGATAGAATACAATATATTAGAATACAATAGAATAGAACATAACACAATACAATAGAATAGAACACAATAGAATAGAATAGAATCCTTCTGTATTAGTTCTTCAACAGGTACATCTACAGTGTTGCACAAGAGGAACAGAACAATTATAAAATGTGTTTTTAAATGATCAGTGTTCACTTCTCTGAGAGGAAGTGTTCACTGATGACTGAATGATCTCAGATGTGCAAAAATGAATTGCCCTAAATATTGCAAAAATAAAATCCATTTTTAGACACAATTTTCAAAGAAAGTAAATGTTTATTTAATATTCTGACATTTGAATATTAGTTCAAGTAGTTTCACATTTATATTAGCCCCATGGGTGGGGCCTCTGCCAGGAGGTATGGGGGCGCTCAGGCTCCTGGGGCCCGGGTCCGGTGCGCGGCCCATGTCTGGGCAGCTGGGGCCTGGCGTAGTCGGTGGGCCGTTGCCCTATGCTTATGGGGGCTCTTTCCTCCGCGGTCTTCTGGGTGGATGCGTGGTTGTCCCTGCGGTGGGCTTCCTGGGTTCTGTGCTCTGTGGGGGCTGCTGGTGGCCTGGGTCTTGAGGCCCTCTCTGCCTGCTTCTGATTGCTGGGGGGGGGGGCTGTGGATTGTTGCTCTGTACACTTATACACTCATAACTAAGCAGGGTTATCATGTAGGTCCTGTGCCATGGGTATTGCATGTTCACACACGCACACACACACACATTCATTAGCCCAGTAGCAGGCTCGCTAAGCAGTTGATGTGTTATCCTGTGGTTTCAGGTCATCTACATCCACAGTTGTGTTGTATGCGATTGCCGCTACTTCTGCTGGTTTTTGTTTGTTTGTGTGTTTGTTTTTTCTCTGCTTGTCTGCTTTCAGGAGCTTATGGTGGCGCTAAGGCTGGATTCCCAACAGAGGCCGTGGATTGTCGTCTGTTTTGTTTTTACAGGTGTAGCAGCTGGTTGTCTGGTTTTTGTTTCTATTTTTGTTCTGTTTCCTCTTCTTTGGTATTCTTCTTTCCTTGTCCCCCGGTCCGGTTCAGCTCTATTACATGTGAAATATTGTAAACAAAAACTGATGGGCATCAAGGGGAGCTTTACATTTATAAAGCTTCCCTTGGCAAAGCAAATCTGTTTGGCAAAAAAGGTATTCAGATTACCATTCTGCTGCCATAATGCTGGACAGGACAAGGGAAAAAAAGAAAAAGAAATATCTACTCTGTCGGCCTTCAAACAAAACCTACATTAGAAGACACTAAAGTGCATAAAAGTGGATAAACCCACAAAAAATGAGTTCTTGTCCCTTTGGCACACGTCTGCTTAGTCACAGTAGGCTAATAATGTAAATCAGGTAAATCCAATCAGTGTGTGCTTGCAGAGGATCCCCTCTACATACTTTGGTTAAACAATAGTTGCAAACCAGTTCTCGGGTGCAGAGCAGGGAGCAAGGAACTGGAAACTTGCACATCTGGAGTGACTCGCTCAAAACCTTGACATGACTGAACAGCCTTTAGTGTCAGATTATGCAGTGCTGTTTTGGATTTTGCATCTCAGATCACGTTTACATTGATATTGCTTTCCTGTCAACCAACTAAGAATCTGATTATTTTGAAATAATAATAAACTAGTGTATATGTACTTGAAAAGAAATTTACGTATACCTGTGAACAAACAGGAAATTCATATGAGCAAGAATTGGATTACTGTGACTTTAAGACAACATCATCACCAACCACCAGGAACAGAACTTCAGAACTCGGGGAGTTATGCCTGTAGGCAGAGCTTCTCCAGTTTTCTCATCTCCATGTCAGCAGTCAGTCAAGAAAGGAAAGTCTTTCGTGTCCATGGGGGTTTGGGTAAAGGGTGGGGTGAGTGGCTTCACTACAGGAGAGAGACGGGGGAGGGAAGAAACTTGTGTACTGTTCTAGGAAAATTGCTGCTGCAATAGACTGCCTCTGGCATGGCGGCATCTTGAAGCAATGTTTTAGAATAAGGTGATTTCACTACCCACACACTTGGATTCCATATTCCAGTTTTCATATTATTAAATATTTAATATCCAGGTATTGGTCATACCTATGAAAAGTTTAATGTAAAAACACATCTGAAGGACTTAAATATTTTGGCATTAGAAGAGTTAAGTAGCTGAAACTATGTGAAAACCATTAGGTTCCAAAAAAGTACAGAAGTCTGAAAAGATCATCTCAGTAGTGTGCATGCTATTCAAAAAAAGTACGTTTTTACATTGTATGTAGCATAGAGGAGAACTATAAGCATTCCTGAAACAAATGTTCAGAGTAAGAAAGTCAGACTCGTATAATTTAAATGTGGTTAGTACTCTTGTTTTTATGTATTTAGGTCCAGTGTGTTTTGAGCATTTTAAATCAACAGAAAATGGCAAAGGCTGATAAATGAATATCCCTTATGTTGTTTAGGGAGCTTTGTTGTGTGTACTGTCGTGTTGTCTTATGTACCATTATGGTGTGGATTAGATCAACAGACAGGTTTCATCAAGACATTGGATGTGTTAGTGGATATTTACACCCACTATTGACTAAGTATTTTTCAATTCATTTGGCTCATTGCTACTATTCTAAATTATGTTGATATTTAGGACCTGGCTTTGCCATGGAGGGTATGTGATGAGATGTGCCTTGAAGTCCAGCAGGAATGGCTATAAGGTACAGAAAAGCCTGTTGATTACTAATTGTGTTCACTGTATTTCATGATTGATTGATTATAGTGCCACTAATTTTTATTGAGATCCATTACCAAGTAAAACCAAAGTGATTTTGTTGATACTGATAACGATACCAATACTTTTTACAAAAGCTTAATGCATTAAAAGAAGGGTTAGTGATGCCTGTCTCGCCCTAGCAGAACTAGCAGCAGGTCTGTATATTTTGTCCACTCCTTCACTTCGCCACAGCATGACTTCCTCATGCTCTGTTGTGTGATGGCATTTCAAATGTTGAAGGAGTTTTGTGGTTTTTCCACTATATCTCATTGTCTGACGACACACGTACCCACATGACTACGCAATGTAACAATTCCTCAGTTTAAGATAAGACCTATTTTTCAAACCTACTATGTAAGATTCATTTTCATAAATGTATCATCCATTAGTGTGTGATCGTGTGCGTTTTCATGTGTGTGTTCAACAGGTGCCAACCTGGATGGGATAAATGCAGAGGAGAAATTTCGTGTACTTCGTGTACATGATAATATATCTGATATTAATCAGTGGGTGCTTGCGCTTCCTTTTTCCTTCTGTTACTGGGAAACAGTTTCTACCTGGCAAAATGCCAGATAGAAACAGTCTATGGTTCCACATCGTGTGAGCAAATGCTGCTTATTTGAAATAAAATTAAACGTAGCCTACTTTTTTAACAAACGTGTCATACTATAATTTCCTGGGGTTTAATGCAGGACTGGAATATATAAAATTTTTAAGATTTCTAACTTACGCCTTATAACACAACAAATGAAGATCCAAACAATATCTCGTGACAAGATAGGGTAATGTTACAGGACATAACAAGAATAAGACTGGCTATTTGTGTACACCACCAAACATGCTGACAAAAAACTATGAAAAAGTTGTAGTTTATCTGTAATACAGTTTAATTTTTGTGATTTACACTTTGAAGGATTTGAATGTGGCATAGAGTGAAATCAAAACATGTGCTGTTCAATACACATAGTATGTAAAACAGTGGCATGAATTACAAGAAAGCTAAGGACATTTTAAAGGTCTCCAAACTTCCAAGAATTTAAAGTGAAATTTGCAAAAATGGACCAAACATTTTTACACGAGAAGAAACTATTTCCACGTTTGCCTCAAACGGAGCTGAGGTCTCTAAATGAGGCTTCATCGCTGAGGCAGGGACAATAATAAGTTTATTCTTTAGGATGAACAGACTTTCTGACTTCTTCCTCGCTTCTTCTCATTGCATTGTCTTGGGTCTAGTTGCTGCATCTACTACGAAATGCTACGGATTTTTTTTTAAAACTTCATTTGAGATGGCAAGTGTCCTTTCTTTTCTCCAATTTTATTGGAGATGACAACTGCACCCTTTTTTAAATTTAATTTAATATTGACAGTCCTGTTTTTATGTGTGTGATATGTGGTAATGTAAAGTAAACAGATGTGCCAGGCGGGAAAACAAAGTTCTAAAGTGTGACATCAGTCTCCGGCATTCTTCATAGCTATGGCAGTTTCAGGCCTGAGAATGAGCATAACAAGAATGTATGCTTCAAAAAAAGTCAGAAGCACATAATAAAAATATTCAAAACTTCTCCAGTGATGCTTTAAAACTTTTTAAGCCTCAGGACCTTGTTAATACTCACTAGGTCATCTTTTGACATAAAATTCAAGAAAGGTCATACATTTATAACTGATAAGTTAGCCACACAGTTGAGCCCTGCGCGGGACTGTTTTCTTCATCCCGCTCCCGCTAAATTTCTGACCATTACCGCCCGCACCTGCAAATTGTATGTTCACTCCCGCCCGCATCCGCGAGATTTGAGTTGGGACCCTGCGGGACCCAATCCCAGTGCAGCCCTCTTCCAGAGCCACAGAGTATATACAGAGTTATGACACTCCCATTGACTACCGTCGTAAAAAATGGCGGACGACACTTCCGGGCTACGAAGACGCCAATAGTTCCACACTAGGCACGGAGCTCCGTTTAACTCAATTGCTCGTCAAGAACAATTACTGGTAAATTAATGAAATAACAGCATTTTAAACGTTTGTTGTTGTTGTTGTTTTTTACACTTTTAAGCATTAGCTATCAGAAGTATACTCTTAGGCATCGTTATTTTTACATTTGGTTTGCATGAAATGTCGATGTTAATGTTAAAAATGTAATGGATTTAGGGACCTAACTGAAAAACTTGTTAATTTCACTGAAGTCCGTAAACTGTTTGTTGTCAGGAGACATTATGTAAAGTTGTTTTGATTGTTAGGTTTTAAAACATTACCAAAATACTACTGCTACTACTACGATGCTACTGCTTTTACTGTTACCATTACTTAAATGCTGTTTTACTTCTCCTTAGCCTAATAGGATAATTGCCTAAGTCTAAGGCATTCAAATACGACTGACTAAGGCAAGTAGGCTAACGTTCTGCTACTGCTATAGCTACTACTACTACTACAACAATAATAATAAAAAAATGATTTTGTAATTAATTGCATTGTATTTAGAGGCGCCTTTCAAAGCACTCAATGTCATCTTACAAGACACAGATAAAACGACAATAGAACATTAACAATAAAAATATGAATTCATTTTATTCATTGATTTAATAGGGACTAAACTTAATACATACATTGAGCCAGATTTGGCTGCAAGCTCCTGCTGGTGGTGGCTGTTCCTACTGGTGGTGTCTGCTGCTGGTGGTGTCTGCTGCTGGTGGTGTCTGCTGCTGGTGTCTGCTGCTGGTGGTGTCTGCTGCTGGTGTCTGCTGCTGGTGGTGTCTGCTGCTGCTCGCAGAGGCTGCTGCTGCTACCATTGGAAGCTACTAGTGGTGACTGCTCACTGGTGTCTCACTGATGGCTGCAGGAAGATGCTGGTGGTTGCTGAAGGTTGAGCAGGAATGGAGAGGCCAAATACATCCATGGCAATAACTAAAGTATTTGGTAGTGGCCTAGATATTATGGCCTTTGGTGCAGGAGGTTGAGCCTTCTTGGCCTTCTTGTTCTGACTCTTGCTGCCAAGGTAACCTTTACTCTAGTCTTCTCTCCTTTCAGCCCTGATGCACTTTGCCGCAATCCTTAACCTCAGCCTGACATATTTGCAGACTATCTTTCTCTTCACATCATGGCATGATGGAAGGCTGCTCTCCAGAAGCATGGCCTCCTCTTCCAGCTGTTCCACTGCATTGGTGCACTCCATCTGTCCTGAACGTAACAGCTGCTCCACATGCTGGACGACAGTGAAGACCTCGTCAGATGGCCGATAAAGTGCAGCCGGTTTGAATTCCTTCAACTGCAGCAGAACAACATGCTCATGTGCATCATCTGCATTTTGCACAAGTGCATGCTTGCATGTCTCGCAGTGTTAGCAGCTAAAGACACACTTCACGATGTATCCGGCCAGATGATACAGAACACAGGAATCTGTTTTTGTGAAGGTGGGTGGTGATGTCAGGTCGACCAGCTGCTCCACTCTCAGACCTTCAGGACTTCTGGAATTGGTTTTGGTTTCCAGGAAGTCTGCTAGGTGGTCACAGTTGTCCTCCAGGTAACTGCCTGTATGCACTGTGGACAGGAACTGTCCAATAGTGACAGCCCGCAGGGCATAGTGGAACTCCACAGGTGTTGGCACAGGGTTCCTCTGACATCCAAATGTGGTTTCCAGGCAGTCCTGCATGAACCGGCTTGTGAGGACAAATTTGTGACTCTGGCTCAACAGATCTTCCTGGACGTGCAGTATGGTTCTGTCTGGACTGGCTTCCAGCTGCTCTTTTCCCCTATCTTTAGGTCTTGAAAAAGATGGACACTCTCCTGGAGAAAGCTGATGGCCTTTTCATACTCCCCCATTTTGAACCGTGAGAGGGCAGTCACAACATGGTGGGACGACATAAGGTCAAACCAGTGGTCCATCTTCTCCAGGAACCATGATGTGGTGAGGTTTGATTCAGGACGCTGCTCCTCCTCTACCAGGTACTTTAAGGCAGCACTTGTCGACTTACTAAAGATATGCATGGCTGAGCTAACTTTCATCTTTTCAAAGTGGTTAGGCTCCAAGATGCCCCAGGAGAGGTTGGGGGCCAGCTTTAGTGCCATGCCCTCTTGGTAGGACACCAGATCCGGTAAGGGACCAACAGACACCTCACTGGATGGGAGGTTCTCTTTGTTCACCACATCTTGTGGAATGGTGATGGTCTGACCACGGACAAGGGCGCTCTTCAAGTTCTTGACCAGATGTGGAACATCTGCCATGAAATGGAGCCGTCGGTGTGGCTCTATGGGATGTGGAATTCAGGGCTTATCACACGTTACCCCAAAAGCTCGCCACATTGCTCTATTAGGGCTCCCCATGTCACTTGTGACATTAATGACATGAAGTCCTACAGATGCAGCTGCCTCCACTATAGCAATGATGATGGGCTGGTAGATGGCACCATTGGTGGAATTACTGCTGTAGTGGTATGCCACAACTTGCTTCCACCTTGTTGTTACTCCAGCCAGCATGAAGACACAAGCGTGAGTTGCTCTGCCATTGTGGCCAGGCAGTGTAACATTGCCAAACAGCTTTTCCGCCTTTTTATTATTTTGGCTGAGTGCACGAATCTGGTCCTGATTGAAAATTGAAGTAAATTTTTGTTGAAGGTTGTTGTTTCTCCTCCTAAGTGCCAAATTGATTATTTTTTGTCGTGCAAGAGCGCTCTCTGCTTTTATCCTCCTATATCTTTCCTTTCTTAATTCCCTCAGCAGGTCCTCCACACTGGCCCTGTCATGACTGGCCCCTGGCACACTGGTTCCTGGATGAGTGGCCCCTGACTGACTGGCACCTGCTGGTCTGCTGACCTCTGCTTCACTGTCACCTGACACATCCCTCTCACTCGCCTCTAACTGCACCTCAGTTTGTCCCTCAATATCTGTAATAACAACGTATTGTTGGTGTTATACGTATTTATGCCACCTACACTACACTACAATATCTTGTTTTTGAAATACATGAAATGGGAAAAACTGTGGAAAGACTGATATCATACCAATGTTTTATTATATGCAGTAAGTGTGGTCATCAGATGTTTTAACTTCTGCAGAAGCCATCATCCTCGAAGGTGTTTTCCTCCTCTTGGGCTTGGGGCGATGGATGAAGATGGTTGGGACAGCATCTGCTCTTGACCTCCGTGTGCCTCTTTTTGTGTTCGTGAATTGGTTGTCCTCAAAGTGTAACTGCCAGGAGGTAATGATGTCATACGTCGTAGGCTAAGTTCAGTTTCCCCTACACACTTCACATTTTCTGTTGAACTTTAGTTGTAATGTTCTTCTTTACATTCAGGTGTCGAAGGCCCTTTGAAATTTTAGTAACTTTATCATAAAACCTCTGTGGCCATTACTTACTTCACAAAGTTTTCTGTTGTTGTTGTCATAATCTTTATATACTCTATAGCTCTGCCCTCTTCCACACAGCATAGACATATATATACGTAGACGCCTCATTGAGCACGTTGGTCCATTGCTGCGGTACGTCAGCGCGTCCGCCATATTGGATGTGGCAGATCTGCCCGTAAACTACTAAAAGGAAATGGACTGAACTTCAAACAGCGCCTTTCTACAAAGTGCTTTAAGTTTGTTATAATTGGCTTTGTTCTTAGACATTATGTATTCATATTCTGCATTTTATAACTAAGCCACGTTCATATTTTGTACTTTTCCACTCTGCTCATACTACGTTATAGATGATCTTAAATGGTCCAAGACTTTAAAATACCATAACGGGACTAAATAACTGGGTCAGATAAAGCTTCTCTATCGTGTCAGATAGGTCTGGTACATTAGTTACACGCCTAAAACAACACTCACTCACACACGTTGTTTATCTCATCCAAAGAACAATACGAAGACTGTGGTTGACCTGTTTTAGTCACTTATAATTGGCCAATATATGAAATATTTCCGTATATTGGGGCTCAGGCTGACGGACTTCCTGCGAGAGCTCTGTCACTCCGAGTTCAGCGCTGCCATACTTTACATGTCACCACTAATAATTACTTTCAATGAAAGAATTGGGCTAAAAAGTTATTGCCTCTTATTCACACAGACACACTAATATAGTTGGGAAACAAGTACGTACCAGAAACAACATGTAACTAAGTGATGATTATAAATGTTTATTCCTTATTTTTAGGCTATAGGTAAGCACCAAACTAACATGTATTTTTCTAATGTTTTTATGAGTGTTTACAGCTGCTAATGTGTGCAACACTGTTACTGTGATGATAAATATTGAAATATTTATAATTGACATTTAATCTGTGTTTATTATAACCAGATCCTGAAATGTAGAGGAGGGTTTTCTGAATAAAGAGCACTAACATTTACATTCAACTGATTTTGAGTAATCGTTTTTATATTCACATTGATACACATTTATATAAAGGTATATATGTTCATTGATGAACATATATACATATAAATATCTACAATAAGGGCATTAATGAACACGGGGGCATTGACGATCGTATATACACACTTATATCTACACACTTATCTATACAGCTATAAAATTGCAGTCAGTGTAAGTTAAAAACCTTGGAAAAGAATAGTCTTGTACAGCTTTTTCCATGTGTTGCCATTCTGCAGCTTAAGGGTGTTCAGTTTGGCAATGTGGTGCAGCCTCAATTTGTGGAAGACAGACACAACGAGTGACATCAGCACAAAATGGTGGTTGTCAATTCCAAACTGTGTTTCTTGAATGTGCCCCCCCCAGAAAAAACACATCCTCAGAACCAATCTCAGCCCGGACAAACTGACAGATCAAGGCCGCTTTGACCGCTTGCCCTGACACTGACTGGCGAATAAAACACTCAGCTGATCTGACCACCTTTACAGTACCGTCAGAAGGAATCATCAGCCTTCCCTTGTTTTTTAGCGTGAGCAAGTGGTAGCTCTGATCAAATGATGCGGGTACAACATCAGTCACCAAACTACCACGGCACACATCACAGGAAAGCTTTTTGAGAATCTGGCAAACAACAAACCCTGAGATGTACACCAGTGCATTGTCCACAAGACCACCAAAGCGGGTTGGTAGATAGCTATGGTCAGACACTAAAGCAGGAACGTTGAAAAAAGGGGGTGGAATCTCTTCAGTTTCTTCTGCTACTGGAGAAGAGGGAACATCTCAAAGGTCGACAAGGACACGGTCTCATCCTGTGCTGCCACATTTCCTGATGTGCTTGGAGACACACCACACCGCACCATCAGATGGCAGGAAGATGGCCTGGAACTGGCTGGCTGAGGGATTGTTATTCCAGCCCCCTAAAACACATACAAACAACACATTTACATATACAGTTACCCGAATAATATGCATACATAGAAACTAACCACATAGTAAAAAATCTGAAATCCCTACCTGATGCCCTGATTGAATTAAAGAGGAGCTCCAAGTGATCCTGGCTAAAGCGGTAGGTGCTGACGTACCGCTGAAGCTGTTCTGGAATCATCAACATCAGGGTGTCAATGTTGATCATGAATCCCATGACAGATAGGTACCTTCACAAGGAAATGTTTTGTCAGTATAATCATGGCAAACCAAAATACCTCAAGAGAGCACTACGTGATTTCCTTCATTTATAGATGTTAATGCAAAGAGAAACAATATTGAAACAGGAATGGGAAAGCTTGATAACATTGACACTGCTATACATACTATTATAACACTTCTAAGGAATGAAAAACTGAAGATAGAAGTTCAACAGAAACAAAACAGGAGACACCAAAAACATTGGAACCAGAGAACAAAGCATCATAGGAACTTATGATGCATCAAACGGAACAAGAGAATAGAATAGGACTGGGCAATATATCCATAATATATCAATATTTTATAAAGCTCCAACAGTCATCAATATTCTCAATATATCAATATATTCTCTCTATATCAATATTTGATCAAAATTACATTTGAATTTATTGTCCAGCCTCGAACAGAACATCATATGAACTTGATGTCTTAAACTTATGAACTCTTCATGCAAACAAAAGCTTCCCAATTTCCTAAAATGGTAAATGGACTTGTAACTTGTATAGCGCTTTTCTAGTCTAACTGACCACTCAAAGCTCTTCACTACATGCCACATTCACCCCACTCACACACATTCATACAGCACGTCTTAAGATACTTACCTACGTGCTTTTTTTCCCCTAATCATTCATACACATTCATACCCCAGTGATACACTGGGAGGCAACGTGGGGTTCAGTGTCTTGCCCAAGGACTCTTCGACATGTAGAGTCGAATCACCGACCTTCCGATTGGTGGGCGACTGCTCTTCCTCAAGTAGTCCCTGCCTCTCACCAAGAACTCTACACTCTCTGCCCAATACAAAGAACCCAGGGGAGCTTTGAACCCTTTGGCATGGGGATTGTGACTTCATTATATTGAAGAGCCTGTCAGTTATCTAAAAGCAAATGTCTGCATTAACAGAAAGCACAATAATCATCACCATAAACAATAACATGTTCCTCTGAGTCATTAGTCTAATTTCTAAAATATAAAAATGATTCACGAGTTGATCTCCATTCTTAGGGAGAAAGTTGTGATAGACATTTTAGCAACAATCTTGCCGTCCTACTTTGTGTGAATGTTAGTAGTAGTATTATATTAGCATCACCTCAATGAACTCAGCTGTTGCTTCACAGTGTTGGAACTGTAAATAGCCAAGGTCCCTCAGTGCACGTGTAGCGTGGTACAAAGTGAAGTTGTCCTCCACTACAAGTTTAATTTGAAAAAGTCTTTTATTTTTGTTCTGCAAAAAGCCAAAAATATATATTATTTATCACGTTACGCCACACACATCTTCACACTCAGGAGTGTGTTCTCGTCTCACAGCGTATTCTCGCTAGATATCCCTTTTCCCTGTGCATAGTGTAGCGAACGCGCCCTCTGCTGGTGAGACTTAGACACTGCATCACCATATTTGTCAAACAATAAACGAACCTTTCCCGATCAGACAACACACAGACAATTTTCAACACACTCATGACTTATACTTAATGCAAGTAATATTAAACATATAAATAATAACAATGTGGGTATATCACTGATGGCTCTGTATGCCACACACGCAGAGCCACTGTCACAGACCGACTCAGTGTCTGTGCAGCCAGGGACACCTTCATCTTCTGTGAATCAAAATTCACATGCTTGTCTGTTACCCTGTTAGCTGCATGCAATCCAACTTTTGCTTGGACATCATTCAGATGAATGATGTATCTCCAGTTGATCTGGCCACTGGTGCTGGTTAATGGACTGTAAGCCTGCAGCATATTCCGTGCCAACTTCAACATATGGCAAGCATCCATCCGCACAATCACCTTCTCACTAGTTACTGGATGTGGAAAGAATGTTTTAAAGGGCTCAATAGGGTTACCCTTTTGCTGGCACCCAGGCAGGTTGCACAAGCGGACATTGGAGGCACGCCCATCCATTTTGACGCATACGAGAGGGCTGCATTGGGATTGGGTCCCGCCGGGTCCCGCGGGACCAACTCAAATCACGCGGGAGTGGGCGGTATGAACTTTTCTGCGGGCAGTCGCGGGCGGCAAAAAAATACAAAAAATACTGCGGGACAGGGATGTAGTGGTGCCAGGTGTACGGTAATTGTCGTATTTGTATGATAATTTTGCCCTGTGTACGATGTACGATCAATAATCCCCAAAAAGGCTACAAATACGATCATTTGACCATTCTGTGAATGTGTGGTTGTAAGCGGTTGTAATCAGCCTGTCGCAACTGTCTGTCGGATTTTTTTGTGAACCCTGAAGGCATTTCCATGTGACAAGTTTCAAGCTAATCGTGCTTTTCTATTCTATTGTTTACGGGGACATTTAGCCTAACGTGGGGTTGATGATGCAAACCTGTTAGACGCTATTCAACACTAGAGTGACAAAAGCACACAATAGACTTGTTATTTTAGTTATGAAGGGTGTACGATAATTTACCTCAAAATACGATAATACTACATTTCCCACCTGGCAACACTGTCGGGAAGTATTTTAGCGACAGGATAAACAGAATAAATGATGAGGAAAGGAAGCTCAAAGAATATCTTTACAGCACAAAGACAAAGCAAGGCAAGTCTGACATTTGGAGAAGTTTCTCAATTGTCCATGAATCTCTTTATTAAAAGCCTATGAAATTACGTGTTTTCTCCTGCGGGACTCGAGAAGACATTTCTATTGTTGTGCTGGCATAAAGTCTCAAAGTTTTGCGGGAGCGGGCGGGAGTGGACATACACATTGCGGGAGCGGGTGGTAATGGTGAGAAATTCAGCGGGAGCGGGCGGAAGAAAACAGTCCCGCGCAGGACTCTAACACATACCACTCTTATGCCGCACTTATGCAGTTCCTCCGACGCATGAACAAGCAGCACCTCCTGAGTCTCTGGCGATAATAACTTGGTCAGGTAGTAGGTAATTGTGGCCTTCCAATGGCCTATCAATGGCCTTGTAGGCCTACCACCATTAAAACAAGAGCCTCAGTGGCTAAATCTGTCTCATTCAAACCATCCGCCATATCCACAAATCCAGACATTTTCTGGGTATGGGAGTTGTACTGGATATGTTTTTAATGGCCATGGCATCCATCATGAGACACACTCAACCATATTTAGCTGGGTCTTCCTCTTGTCTTTCCTTCAACATGTCCAGCATCATCATGTTAAGGGCAGGCTTGGCATCCAGGAGCTCATCCACCTTTGTAAGAAAGAAAAGCAGCCATTTAATATGGCTGCCGTAATCAGGAGTTTTTCAGGATCAATAATCACTGAAAGCAGTATTGGCAGATGTTAATAATGCTAGGTGTAGGTTTGTCCGCCTTTTCACTCATAACAGGATAAAATAATATGCACAGCTAACATGGAAAATAAGGTTTCAAATAATACGAACAATACCTTTGCAATGTATGTGGATGTGGGAGGTTGATATGAAGAGTCTCTCTCAGATAGCTGTATGCCTTCAGACCATGTAAGTGGAGAGTGATGGCAAACTCCCTCTGGTCTTTGGTGTATTTGTGGCTCTGTTTTGACAGGAGGTGTATTGGAAGATCTGAAATTCAATTTTTGGCAACCAAAAGAAAAGCCAGTCCCGACCAGCAGTTCAGCAATAAAAGAACAAGGGTCTCTGAGGTGGCAGGACCTTCTACAAGCAGTCAGGACGAGGTCAGGACAGGGAAAAAAGGAAAGAGGAAAGTCACAGAAGATGGAGAGGGACCCTCAAGAAACCCAAAGAGAAGGAGGGGACTCCTGGACGTCATGTTAAATCAAGAGTCAGCCTCCTCCTCAGTGGAAAGTGGTAGGCTGGTGCATTTTGTGAAATTACAGCTGCATAATTAACTTACATTTTAGCTGTAGTGGTTGAATATTATAATGTCCTTTAACTTTGTCACACTGATCTAAACACACATTTTCAATCAAATTACAAACATGTGAGTGTCAACATGCTAATGTTTCAATGTGTTATTGTCATTTATAGAATCCAGTAGCAACAATGTAGATGGTTGTACATCTGATGGGGACATAAGGAGGAGTAATAGGAAGAGGAAGGCCTTACCTGCTGAGGAAACATCAAGCAGGAAGAGAACGAAGAAAACTGAGACCATACAGGACCAAATAGATGCCCAACGAGGTCAGTCATTAATAAAAAAAATGTAACATTTAGCTTCAAGTGCGTTATATTTAATATAAGTATTTATATTAGGTATTACCTATTACCTAGGTGATATATATATATATATATATATTTATTACAGCTTATATAACCTGTGTAAATTATCATTGAAATTCTTCTGATGTACTGTCAAACTAAAATGATGTTTATGTTTTATTTTAGCTGAATTTGAGGAGAAATACGAAGAGAAAAATCAGCTCGGCGAAGGAGGCTGTGGATCTGTGTTTGCAGGCTGTCGGAGAGCAGATCATTTACCCGTATGTATTAGACACACATTGTCATATTCAAGACACTCACCGTATGATGTGACTAACCAAAGTTTTGTTTGTATCTTGCAGGTAGCCATCAAACACATTCCTAAAGACAAAGTGTTCTGCAAACATAAAGTAAGTTAGCAACGGCAGTAACTTCTGCTTTTATCAGCACTATCACTGGATTATAGATAAACTGTGGTTTTCCCTGCCTAACACTTTCTTTGTTGCTGTGATGTTTCAGGACAAGAATGGGAGGCAGATTTCAGTGGAGGTGGCTGTCATGCTGAAAGTGGAAAGTAGCACTGCCAGTTCAGTGGGGCACTCAGCACCTGTGTCCCTGCTGGACTGGTATGATCTACAGCAGGAGCTGATTCTTGTGCTGGAGAGACCAATGCCTGCCGAGGACCTCGCTCACTACATCGAAGAGCATGGAGGCTCCCTCCAGGAGGATGAGGCCAAAGTAAGCTGATGGAAAATATTTTCAATCTTTGTGAATGTCATTCTTTGAGAAATACCAGCATTTAGTCTTTCTTTAGTGTACATCTGATGGTGATATAAGGAGGGGTAATAGGAAGAGGAAGGCCTTAACTGCTGAGGAAAAACAGTGGCTAGCTACAAAGTAAGTATTTGCACTTACATTTTGTAATTTTCATTGTTTCATGTGTGTAGTTGGATGTTGTCAAGCTTAACATGTCCACTCTGTCATAGTGAAATATCAGTTAATATAAATACCTTTCAGAAATCTGAAATATATTAGTTAAAAAGTGTAACTGAATCATGTCGCTAACTTAAGGTCCACCATGTACTCATTTAATGATAAAATTAGCTGAAAATGTCCACCCTGTCAGAAAGCCTCCCATGACAGGGTGGACATGGTTCATGACAGGAAGGACATTGAATTGATTTAATATAATTATGAAGGATAGAAAGGTGTAAACACTCAAAGTGAAAAGGGAGATAGCAAAAACGGAACATGACCTTAACTCAGATTTCCAGGAGAGGCTCCTCCATTTTGGGCACCATGTCTTTAACATTAAATGGCAGTTTGATGCGTGCAGGGAGCTCAGGAGGAGCCTGAAGCACGAGTCCCTCTTGCACATAGATTTGAGTGACAATTACTCGTGCAACTACAGTGAAGAAATCCAATCTGTGCATTTTGGAAGTTCACACCAGCAGGCCAGTCTGGACACACAACGCTCGTGAACAAGCCCCGCACACCTTTTACTCCATATCACCCTCCACAAGACACGACCCTGTGGCCATCTAGGCCCACCTTGTTCCAGTTTTGAAGGTACTGAGTGAACGGCACCCTCAAGTCAGCATACTTAATTTTTTCAGTGACGGGCCTGCAACACATTATCGACAAAAGGGAAATTTCTTCTACCTCTTAATGGAACCATTCAAGAATGGGTTCAAAGAAATAACATGGAGTTTCTTTGAAGCTAGCCATGGAAATGGGGTACCAGATAGTGTGGGTGGGGCCCTCAAAAGGTCAGCAGACTGGATTGTAGCCCATGGAGGAGACATCCCTGATGCCCAAAGTTTGTATGACAAGCTGAAAAGTGTGGACAAATCTGTCGAGCTTTTCTTTGTCCCATAGAGGGATATATTGAATCAAAGACTAAGAAAAAAGCTATGGCTCGGTTTTAGGTCCCTCTCCCCGCTCTCTCATCCAGATTACAGAATAGCTTTGTCAAATCTGATCCTTTCATGTGTTGTGTGGTTAAGTAAAGTGTATTAATGTTAAATTTTCCACCCCTTCACTATAGGTACCTGCAATAGCTGCCATAAAAGGCACTATGAAAATCCACCAAGCCATCAGTCTGACACCCGGCCAGATGAAATACCGAGACATTTCATGTATGTGTAAAAGGGAGGAAGGTGTTCTGGACTGCCCCTGCTTTAACCTTCAAGAGGTCACTGTAGTCTATGTTCCTGTTTCACCTGATGAGCCCTCAGCATGTGGAAAGACACCAGATAACCCTTGGAGACCAGAAATGATTGAGGTAAAGCACATTGGCGAGTCGTTAATTACGACAATGAAGCATAAGCAGGTGACATCGTGGAAGTAGAAGGGCACAGTGTGAATGTTAAGTGTATGCACCGCACTGGCATAAACAAATTCCATTGGCCAACTCTCCGGGAGGACATCTGTTGGTACCATGACTGGCATGTACTTTGCCTAATACCAGACCCACAGGCTCTGAACAAGCGCTCTGTACACATTGAAGCATCTGCATGGAGGTATGTGGAATAGCAACTGCAGAATTGAGCCAAAAAGACCTCTGACATTTTTTTAAACATAATTTCCTTTAGATTTATTGCATTTATGAGGCCATTCAATGACATTTCACAACGTGTCCAACCTGACATGCCCAAGGTCCACCCTGTTATGTCATTGTACATCTTGTCATTTTCATGTTTTATGAAAATATACAAATTATTTTTTCAAGTTATTGAAACCTTTTGTGTGATTCCTTTACAAACAAATGAGGACCAAATACAATTGTTTGAAAGTTTGACCAGATATCTTTGCTGTTAGATTTTATTTAGAAAAGAAAGTCAAATTCTCGCAGATTTTATAGAGAAATAAAGAGTTTGCCATAATTCTATTAATATCCAAATACTTTTCCCATTAACTAAAATATGTTGTTGACAAAGGGACTAAAATGTTCCCACCAGCTACAGGACTGCTTCCAGAGAACCGACTGGGAGGTTTTGAACACCAGGACATGGAGAACCACACTACAGCAGTCTTGGATTACATGAGGTTCTGCACGGACAATGTCACCAGGAACAGACGTCTGAGGATTTATCCCAACAGGAAGCCCTGGATGACTAAGGAGGTCCAGAGCCTGTTAAAAGCCAGGAACACTGCTTCCAGGTCGGGGGATACGGCACTCAACAGTGCTTCTAGAGCCAACCTGAAAAGAGGCATCTGCAAGGTCAAGACAACATACAGAAGGAGGATAGAGGACCAGCTCAGGAGTAACAACTCCAGGCAGGTGTGGCAGGGTGTCCAGCACATCACCAGCTACAGATCCAGAAACTACCCGCTTAGGTACGAGGTGGAGCGGCTGTCAGAGTGGTGCCAAGGCAACAATCTGCTCCTCAACACCACCAAAACAAAGGAGCTGGTTATTGACTTCAGACTTCAGAGCAAAATCAGCTTGACGAAGGAGGCTGTGGATCTGTGTTTGCAGGCTGTCGGAGAGCAGATCATTTACCCGTATGTATTAGACACACATTGTCATATTCAAGACACTCACTGTATGATGTGACTAACCAAAGTCTTGTTTGTATCTTGCAGGTAGCCATCAAACACATTCCTAAGGACAAAGTGTTCTGCAAACATAAAGTAAGTTAGCAACGGCAGTAACTTCTGCTTTTATCAGCACTGTCACTGGATTATAGATAAACTGTGGTTTTCCCTGCCTAACACTTTCTTTGTTGCTGTGATGTTTCAGGACAAGAATGGGAGGCAGATTTCAGTGGAGGTGGCTGTCATGCTGAAGCTGGAAGGTAGCACTGCCAGTTCAGTGGGGCACTCAGCACCTGTGTCCCTGCTGGACTGGTATGATCTACAGCAGGAGCTGATTCTTGTGCTGGAGAGACCAATGCCTGCCGAGGACCTCGCTCACTACATCGAAGAGCATGGAGGCTCCCTCCAGGGGGATGAGGCCAAAGTAAGCTGATGGAAAATATTTGCAATCTTTGTGAATGTCATTCTTTGAGAGACATCGTCACATATTCTGCTTTTTTTATTTAAATGATTTCATAATGGTTATCAAAATATTTTAAAGCCATAAAAAATGTCACACCATCCTCTCTTCTTAAATATCTAACCTGTTTTTTTTTCCTCTTTCAGATTATAATACAACAGTTGGTTGATGCAGCAGTACACCTTAAACAAAACAACATCTTCCACAGAGACATTAAAGTGGAAAATATCCTGATTGAGACCGACTCAGATGTCCCACGACTTCGTCTCATAGACTTTGGACTGAGCTGCATCAACAAAAAGACATCTAAGTATCAGACTTTTTATGGTATGTTATTACTTCAGATTTTGCTCTTCTCCAATCAGTGATTTAAAAACCAAAGCCACTCCTCCTCTAACATTTATTCTTATGTCTTTATCCTCAAGGTACCAGTGCTCATGTCCCTCCAGAGTGGCTGAACTCCTGTACATACAGTGCTGGACCTACAACAGTGTGGCAGGTAGGAGTGGTGCTGTTTGAAATGCTCCACAACAAAGATTTCAGGTCCACTAACTTCATCAGGAAGAGACTAAAGATTAGCAGTACGCTGTCTCTAGGTAAAACAAACACCCATACACACATCTGTCATTAAGAAAATATAATCTGTTTCAGTTCACATTCTGATAGACCACTGCAGACCTAACAATGTTTGTTCTTTTTCTTCACATCCTCCAGATTGCCTGGATTTCTTGGAGCAGTGTTTGATTAAAGTTCCCAAGCAGCGCCCCACGCTGGAGCAGCTTCTGAATCACACTTGGTTCACGTGAGACATTAACAACACACACACTGTTAATCAAAACAAATGACATTTTATTGAAAGTTTGATTCATGTTTACATTTAAACCTAAATCTTTATGTCTGAGTTTAATAGGAATAAATATACATTATAAATATGTCACATTCTCTGTGATGTGAGGATGTAAGGATAGGATAGAATACAATATATTAGAATACAATAGAATAGAACATAACACAATACAATACAACACAATAGAACACAATATAATAGAATAGAATAGAATAGAATCCTTCTGTATTAGTTCTTCAACCGGTACATATACAGTGTTGCAGAAGAGGAACAGAACAATTATAAAATTTGTTTTTTTAAAAATGATCAGTGTTCACTTCTCTGAGAGGAAGTGTTCACTGATGACTGAATGATCTCAGATGTGCAAAAATTAATTGTCCTAAATATTGCAAAAATAAAATCCATTTTTAGACACAATTTTCAAAGAAAGTAAATGTTTATTTAATATTCTGACATTTGAATATTAGTTCAAGTAGTTTCACATTTATATTAGCCCCATGGGTGGGGCCTCTGCCAGGAGGTATGGGGGTGCTCGGGCTCCTGGGGCCCGGGCCCGGTGCACGGCCCATGTCTGGGCGGCTGGGGCCTGGGGTGGTCGGTGGGCCGTTGCCCCTGGTTCCCAGGGGGCCTTTGCCCTATGCTTATGGGGGCTCTTTCCGGGGGCTTCCTCCGCGGTCTTCTGGGTGGATGCGTGGTTGTCCCTGCGGTGGGCTTCCTGGGTTCTGTGCTCTGTGGGGGCTGCTGGTGGCCTGGGTCTTGAGGCCCTCTCTGCCTGCTTCTGATTGCTGGGGGGGGGCTGTGGATTGTGGCTCTGTACACTTATACACTCATAACTAAGCAGGGTTATCATGTAGGTCCTGTGCCATGGGTATTGCATGTTCACACACACACACACACACACACACACACACACACACACACACACACATTCATTAGCCCAGTAGCAGGCTCGCTAAGCAGTTGCTGTGTTATCCTGTGGTTTCAGGTCATCTATATCCACAGTTGTGTTGTATGCGATTGCCGCTACTTGTGCTTGTTTTTGTGTGTTTGTTTTTTCTCTGCTTGTCTGCTTTCAGGAGCTTATGGTGGCGCTAAGGCTGGATTCCCAACAGAGGCCGTGGATTGTCGTCTGTTTTGTTTTTTACAGGTGTAGCAGCTGGTTGTCTGGTTTTTGTTTCTATTTTTGTTCTGTTTCCTTTTCTTTGCTCTTCTTCTTTCCTTGTCCCCCGGTCCGGTTCAGCTCTATTACATGTGAAATATTGTAAACAAAAACTGATGGGCATCAAGGGGAGCTTTACATTTATAAAGCTTCCCTTGGCAAAGCAAATCTGTTTGGCAAAAAAGGTATTCAGATTACCATTCTGCTGCCATAATGCTGGACAGGACAAGGGAAAAAAAGAAAAAGAAATATCTACTCTGTCGGCCTTCAAAGTCTAAGGCATTCAAATACGACTGACTGAGGCAATTATGCTATTAGGCTAACGTTCTGCTGCTGCTATAGCTACTACTACTACTACAACAATAATAATAAAAAAAATGATTTTGTAATTAATTTATAATTAATTGCATTGTATTTAGAGGCGCCTTTCAAAGCACTCAATGTCATCTTACAAGACACAGCCATTCATTGACTTAATAGGGGGCTGCACGGTGTTGTGGTGGGTAGCACCATCACCTCACAGCAAGACGGTTCCAGGTTCAATCCCAGCCTGGAGCCTTTCTGTGTTGTGTTTGCATGTTCTCCTTGTGTATGCGTGGGTTCTCTCCGGGTTCTCCGGCTTCCTCCCACCGTCCAAAAACCGATTATGTTAATCGGTGACTCTAAATTGTCCTTAGGAGTGAGTGTGAGTGAGTATGCATGGTTGTTTGTCTCGTTTGTCTCTATGTGTGGCCCTGTGATGACCTGGCGGTCGCTGTTCTGCTGCTCCTCGCAGAGGCTGGAAGCTACTAGTGGTGACTGCTCACTGATGGCTGCAGGAAGATGCTGGTGGTTGCTGGAGGTTGACCAGGAATGGAGAGGCCAAATACATCCATGGCAATAACTAAAGTATATGGCCTTTGGTGCAGGAGGTTGAGCCTTCTTGTTCTGACTCTTGCTGACAAGGTACTCTTATCTTCTCTCCTTTCAGCCCTGATGCAATTTGCCTTAACCTCAGCCTGACATATTTGCAGACTATCTTTCTCTTCACATCATGGCATGATGGAAGGCTGCTCTCCAGAAGCATGGCCTCCTCTTCCAGCTGTTCCACTGCATTGGTGCACTCCATGAGAGACTCATCTGTCCTTGAACGGAACAGCTGCTCCACATGCTGGACGACAGTGAAGACCTCATCAGATGGCCGATAAAGTGCAGCCGGTTTGAATTCCTTCAACTGCAGCAGAACAACATGCTCATGTGCATCATCTGCATTTTGCACAAGTGCATGCTTGCATGTCTCGCAGTGTGAGCAGCTAAAGACACACTTCACGATGTATCCGGCCAGATGATACAGAACACAGGAATCTGTTTTTGTGAAGGTGGGTGGTGATGTCAGGTCGACCAGCTGCTCCACTCTCAGACCTTCAGGACTTCTGGAATTGGTTTTGGTCTCCAGAAAGTCTGCTAGGTGGTCACAGTTGTCCTCCAGGTAACTGCCTGTATGCACTGTGGACAGGAACTGTCCAACAGTGACAGCCCGCAGGGCATAGTGGAACTCCACAGGTGTTGGCACAGGGTTCCTCTGACATATGCATCCAAATGTGTTTTACATGCTGCATTCTTCTTTGGACAGTGCGGATATCTGGCAGAGAGATCTTCATGTTCTGCAGGGTTTTGTATCCTGTTGCGCCTGCTGTGAATCGAATTTGAATTGCCTTTTTGATGGTCTCATTGCCCCACCGAATCACCTTTTTATTCTTTTGGCTGAGTGCACGAATCTGGTCCCGATTGAAAATTGAAGTAAATTTTTGTTGAAGGTTGTTGTTTCTCCTCCTAAGTGCCAAATTGATTATTTTTTGTTGTGCTGGAGCGCTCTCTGCTTTTATCCTCCTATATCTTTCCTTTCTTAATTCCCTCAGCAGGTCCTCCACACTGGCCCTGTCATGACTGGCCCCTGGCACACTGGTTCCTGGATGAGTGGCCCCTGACTGACTGGCACCTGCTGGTCTGCTGACCTCTGCTTCACTGTCACCTGACACATCCCTCTCACTCGCCTCTAACTGCACCTCAGTTTGTCCCTCAATATCTGTAATAACAACGTATTGTTGGTGTTATACGTATTTATGCCACCTACACTACACTACAATATCTTGTTTTTGAAATACATGAAATGGGAAAAACTGTGGAAAGACTGATATCATACCAAGGTTTGATTTTATGCAGTAAGTGCGGTCATCAGATGTTTTAACTTCTGCAGAAGCCATCATCCTCGAAGGTGTTTTCCTCCTCTTGGGCTTGGGGCGATGGATGAAGATGGTTGGGACAGCATCTGCTCTCGACCTCCATGTGCCTCTTTTTGTGTTCGTGAATTGGTTGTCCTCAAAGTGTAACTGCCAGGAGGTAATGATGTCATAAGTCGTAGGCTAAGTTCAGTTTCCCCTACACACTTCACATTTTCTGTTGAACTTTAATTGTAATGTTCTTCTTTACATTCAGGTGTCGAAGGCCCTTTGAAATTTTAGTAACTTTATCATAAAACCTCTGTGGCCATTACTTACTTCACAAAGTTTTCTGTTGTTGTTGTCATCTTTATATACTCTATAGCTCTGCCCTCTTCCACACAGCATAGACATATATATACGTAGACGCCTCATTGAGCGAGTTGGTCCATTGCTGCGGTACGTCAGCGCGTCCGCCATATTGGATGTGGCAGATCTGCCCGTAAACTACTAAAAGGAAATGGACTGAACTTCAAACAGCGCCTTTCTACAAAGTGCTTTAAGTTTGTTATAATTGGCTTTGTTCTTAGACATTATGTATTCATATTCTGCATTTTATAACTAAACCATGTTCATATTTTGTACTTTTCCACTCTGCTCATACTACGTTATAGATGACCTTAAATGGTCCAAGACTTTAAAATACCATAACGGGACTAAATAACTGGGTCAGATAAAGCTTCTCTATCGTGTCAGAAAGGTCTGGTACATTAGTTACACGCCTAAAACAACACTCACTCACACACATTGTTTATCTCATCCAAAGAACATTACGAAGATGGTCGTTGACCTGTTTTAGTCACTTATAATTGGCCAATATATGAAATATTTCCGTATATCGGGGCTCAGGCTGACGGACTTCCTGCGAGAGCTCTGTCACTCCGAGTTCAGCGCTGCCATACTTTACATGTCACCACTAATAAATACTTTCAATGAAAGAATCGGGCTAAAAATGTATTGCCTCTTATTCACACAGACACACAAATATAGTTGGGAATCAAGTACCTACTAGAAACAACATGTAACTAAGTGGTGATTATAAATGTTTCTTCCTTATTTTTAGGCTACAGGTAAGCACCAAACTAACATGTATTTTTCTAATGTTTTTATGAGTGTTTACAGCTGCTAATGTGTGCAACACTGTTACTGTGATGATAAATATTGAAATATTTATAATTGACATTTAATCTGTGTTTATTATAACCACATCCTGAAATGTAGAGGAGGGTTTTCTGAATAAAGAGCACTAACATTTACATTCAACTGATTTTGAGTAATCGTTTTTATATTCACATTGATACACATTTATATAAAGGTATATATGTTCATTGATGAACATATATACATATAAATATCTACAATAAGGGCATTAATGAACACGGGGGCATTGACGATCGTAAATACACACTTATATCTACACACTTATCTACACAGCTATACAATTGCAGTCAGTGTAAGTTAAAAACCTTGGAAAAGAATAGTCTTGTACAGCTTTTTCCATGTGTTGCCATTCTGCAGCTTAAGGGTGTTCAGTTTGGCAATGTGGTGCAGCCTCAATTTGTGGAAGACAGACACAACGAGTGACATCAGCACAAAATGGTGGTTGTCAATTCCAAACTGTGTTTCTTGAATGTGCCCCCCCCCCAGAAAAAACACATCCTCAGAACCAATCTCAGCCCGGACAAACTGACAGATCAAGGCCGCTTTGACCGCTTGCCCTGACACTGACTGGCAAATAAAACACTCAGCTGATCTGACCACCTTTACAGTACCCTCAGAAGGAATCATCAGCCTTCCCTTGTTTTTTAGCATGAGCAAGTGGTAGCTCTGATCAAATGATGCGGGTACAACATCAGTCACCAAACTACCACGGCACACATCACAGGACAGCTTTTTGAGAATCTGGCAAACAACAAACCCTGAGATGTACACCAGTGCATTGTCCACAAGACCACCAAAGCGGGTTGGTAGATAGCTATGGTCAGACACTAAAGCAGGAACGTTGAAAAAAAGGGGGTGGAATCTCTTCAGTTTCTTCTGCTGCTGGAGAAGAGGGAACATCTCAAAAGTAGACAAGGACACGGTCTCATCCTGTGCTGCCACATTTCCTGATGTGCTTGGAGACACACCACACCGCACCATCAGATGGCAGGAAGATGGCCTGGAACTGGCTGGCTGAGGGATTGTTATTCCAGCCCCCTAAAACACATACAAACAACACATTTACATATACAGTTACCCGAATAATATGCATACATAGAGACTAACCACATAGTAAAAAAATCTGAAATCCCTACCTGATACCCTGATTGAATTAAAGAGGAGCTCCAAGTGATCCTGGCTGAAGCGGTAGGTGCTGACGTACCGCTGAAGCTGTTCTGGAATCATCAACATCAGGGTGTCAATGTTGATCACGAATCCCATGACAGATAGGTACCTTCACAAGGAAATGTTTTGTCAGTATAATCATGGCAAACCAAAATACCTCAAGAGAGCACTACGTGATTTCCTTCATTTATAGATGTTAATGCAAAGAGAAACAATATTGAAACAGAAATGGGAAAGCTTGATAACATTGACACTGCTATACATACTATTATAACACTTCTAAGGAATGAAAAACACTGAAGATAGAAGTCCAACAGAAACAAAACAGGAGACTGCAAAAACATTGGAACCAGAGAACAAAGCATCATAGGAACTCATGATGCTTCAAACGGAACAAGAGAATAGAATAGGACTGGGCAATATATCCATAATATATCAATATTTTATAAAGCTCCAACAGTCATCCCTTCAATATTCTCTCTATATCAATATTTGATCAAAATTACATTTGAATTTATTGTCCAGCCTCGAACAGAACATCATATGAACTTGATGTCTTAAACTTATGAACTCTTCATGCAAACAAAAGCTTCCCACTTTCCTAAAACCTCTTTGACAGGTGAAGGGGTGTGCCATCTTTCATCACCAACTCATCAAGTAGTCCCTGCCTCTCACCAAGAACTCTACACTCTCTGCCCAATACAAAGAACCCAGGGGAGCTTTGAACCCTTTGGCATGGGGATTGTGACTGTTCATTTTATCAAAGAGCCTGTCAGTTATCTAAAAGCAAATGTCTGCATTAACAGAAAGCACAATAATCATCACCATAAACAATAACATGTTCCTCTGAGTCATTAGTCTAATTTCTAAAATATAAAAATGATTCACGAGTTGATCTCCATTCTTAGGGAGAAAAGTTGTGATAGACATTTTAGCAACAATCTTGCCGTCCTACTTTGTGTGAATGTTAGTATTAGTATTATATTAGCATCACCTCAATGAACTCAGCTGTTGCTTCACAGTGTTGGAACTGTAAATAGCCAAGGTCCCTCAGTGCAGGAGTTGTGTGGTACAAAGTGAAGTTGTCCTCCACTACACATTTAATTTGAAAAAGTATTTTATTTTTGTTCTGCAAAAAGCCAAAAATATATATTATTTATCATGTTACGCCACACACATCTTCACACTCAGGTGTGTGTTGTCGTTCTCACAGCGTATTCACATAACACAGAAAAATTATGAACATCTGCACAAAACATCCAAACAATAATCATGACCGTTACATTGCTATTCCAGACCAGTTGTCTTATTTTGTACATTCAATATCAATTTGTTTCTCCAATACACAATCAGCCATTCATATTTACCAAAATGATCACATTAACGAAATCAATTATGTATCCATCTTAACTTATTTATTTATCTATTGACAATACCCGAACCGTTCGGGCTATTTACACCGGCTCATAGCTTTCTCCAGCCGTATGCTTGCTTGCGGTTGCTAGGCAACGAGTACTGTCAGCCTATTTCCGGACCGTTAGGTTTTATAAACCAGTAAAGTTTTTGAACAAAATAAATATAAAATCCAAAAGAGACTATAAACTCACAATTAACACATTCACCCATCAAGCACACAATTACAACTCTCCCCTCTTACCTGCAAAAAGCCAAAAATATATATTATTTATCACGTTACGCCACACACATCTTCACACTCAGGAGTGTGTTCTCGTCTCACAGCGTATTCTCGCGAGATATCCCTTTTCCCTGTACATAGTGTAGCGAACGCGCCCTCTGCTGGTGAGACTTAGACACTGCATCACCACATTTGTCAAACAATAAACGAACGTTTCCCGATCAGACAACGCACAGACAATTTTCAACACACTCATGACTTATACTTAATGCAAGTAATATTAAACATATAAATAATAACAATGTGGGTATATCACTGATGGCTCTGTATGCCACACACGCAGAGCCACTGTCACAGACCGACTCAGTGTCTGTGCAGCCAGGGACACCTTCATCTTCTGTGAATCAAAATTCACATGCTTGTCTGTTACCCTGTTAGCTGCATGCAATCCAACTTTTGCTTGGACATCATGTATCTCCAGTTGATCTGGCCACTGGTGCTGGTTAATGGACTGTAAGCCTGCAGCATATTCCGTGCCAACTTCAACATATGGCAAGCATCCATCCGCACAATCACCCTCTCACTAGTTACTGGATGTGGAAAGAATGTTTTTAAGGGCTCAATAGGGTTACCCTTTTGCTGGCACCCAGGCAGGTTGCACAAGCGGACATCGGAGGCACGCCCATCTATTTTGACGCATACGAGAGGGCTGCATTGGGATTGGGTCCCGCCGGGTCCCGCGGGACCAACTCAACTCTCGCGGGAGTGGGCGGTATGAACTTTTCTGCGGGCAGTCGCGGGCGAAAAATAAAAAATACTGCGGGACAGGGATGTAGCGTTGCCAGGTGTACGGTAATTGTCGTATTTATATGATAATTTTGCCCTGTATACGATGTACTATCAATAATCCCCAAAAAGGCTACAAATACGATAATTTGACCATTCTGTGAATGTGTGGTTGTAATCGGTTGTAACCAGCCTGTCGCACTGTCTGTTGGATTTTTTTGTGAACCCTGAAGGCATTTCCATGTGACAAGTTTCAAGCTAATCGTGCTTTTCTATTCTATTGTTTACGGGGACATTTAGCCTAACGTGGGGTTGATGATGCAAAGCCGTGACGACCCGTTAGACGGTATTCAACACTAGAGTGACTATAGCGCACAATAGACTTGTTATTTTAGTTATGAAGGGTGTACGATAATTTACCTCAATATACGATGATACTACATTTCCCACCTGGCAACACTGTCGGGATGTATGTTAGCGACAGGATAAACAGAATAAATTATGTGGAAAGGAAGCTCAAAGAAGATCTTTACAGCACAAAGACAAAGCAAGGCAAGTCTGACATTTGGAGAAGTTTCTCAATTGTCCATGAATCTCTTTATTAAAAGCCTATGAAATTACGTGTTTTCTCCTGCGGGACTCGAGAAGACATTTCTATTGTTGTGCTGGCATAAAGTCTCAAAGTTTTGCGGGAGCGGGCGGGAGTGGACATACACATTGCGGGAGCGGGTGGTAATGGTCAGAAATTCAGCGGGAGCATGCGGAAGAAAACAGTCCCGCGCAGGACTCTAACACATACCACTCTTATGCCGCACTTATGCAGTTCCTCCGACGCATGAACAAGCAGCACCTCCTGAGTCTCTGGCGATAATAACTTGGTCAGGTAGTAGGTAGTAGGTAATTGGGCACTTCCAATGGCCTTGTAGGCCTACCACCATAAAAACAAGAGCCTCAGTGACAAAATTTGTCTCATTCAAACCATCCGCCATATCCACAAATCCAGACATTTTCTGGGTGTTATAATTGGCTTTGATCTTAGACATTATAAATTCATATTCTGTATTTTCCTAAATAACCTATGTTCCTAGCTGGTACTTTTCCACTCTGCTCATACTGCACAACAGATGACCTTAAATGGTCCAAGACCTTAGAATGACATAAACAACTGGGTCAGACAAAACATCTCTATTAGGGCAGATAGGTCTGGTACATTAGATCCGAGCCTAAAACAGCACTCACACATACACACATTGTTTATCACATCCAAAGAACACAACAAGGACAGCAGCTGGCCTGATCATGCCACTCAAAACTGGCCAATTATACTCTGACAAGTGTGAATACAACTTCTGTGAGATAAAGCTGAATATAAATATGACATGTTTCCGGATAACGGGGCTCGGCCTGACGGATTTCCTGCGGGAGCTCTGGCACTCCGAGTCCAGCGCTGCAATATACTTTACTTGTGACCACTAATAAATACTTTTTTAATAAACGATTTCTCCAGCTTGTTCTTGGGCTTCCAATGAAAAAATCGGGCTAACAATTGGTGCCGTGACCCGGATTGGCTGACTCTGAGACCGTGTCTGATCGAGGACTTCCGGAGCTGGTTGGAGGGGACTCTTCTTCAGACAATTCAAGGCGCTAAAACACAAGGTGAGCAGAAAACCTCTTGTATCAGGATATGTGAAATTTCTGCACATTGGTCATTCTCAACTAAATTGTCTGAATTAGGATGTCCTCCGATCACTAAATCAAAAGCACAAAATGTGTGTCTACAGGTTTACTAGGTGGTCACACGTAAAGTATAAACACATAGTCTCACATAGGGAGAGTCATATGTGTCCTAGTTTAGTACAATTTCGCCAAATAAAAGACATAAATTAAGATAACATAAATTCATCCTGTCTTCTAAACTGAATAGGAATTAGATACCAATGGGCGGGGGTCTATTAGTCCGCTATCGCGGTGTGAGTAATCTCGGTATTACTGCACGACCGGCGATGTGAGTAATTTCTGTGCAAGTGGCGCTTGGACCTTTATCTGCAATCGGCGGTGGGTCTGTATTACTTCACGTTTGGTGGTTGGACTGTAAAATCCGTGATCGGCGGTGTGTCTGTTTTTTGTTTTTGTTTTCTCTCCGCAATCGGCGGTGGTTCTGCAGTTGTTGTGAACAGACGATACACTAAGGGTTTATCTCTGCATAAGGACACAGGGCTAAGTTTTGTTATTTTTCATGAAAATGTGGGGTGGTTTGCTACTTGGTTGATATTTTACTGTGTTGGTGGAAGTGTATCGAGCAGTCGAGACTGATCGAGAATTCCTACACTGACAGATCTCAAGTGGTTCTGTAAAAGGGGGGCATTGGACTACAAATTAAATGGGAATTTAGTTAGGGTGTTACAGAGATTGGTGAATTAAAACGAGTGAAGAGACTGGGTGAACCCCCAGCGATCAAGCGCACAGAGTAAAAGATTCTGTGTAGAAGCTTCTTGGTGGGGTCCAACACTCAGGTATTGTGCCATTCACCCATTCTGATTAACACGTGAAATACCTGAATATGTCACAAACCTTTGTTGATAAGTGGAAAACATATAAACCCGGCTCATTGGGGTCGGTATTATTTGACACGTTGACTAGAAGGCAGAAAAAAGTTCCAAGAGAAGACGAAAAAAGAGGGACAGATAGATTTGTAAACTGGACGAGAGAAATGCAAGGGAAAGGAATGTTTGGAGGGTGTGAAAGTGCTCCACTGCAACTGAGTGATTTCTCTATGTTTTCAAAACAAGCAACAGGCAGTAGGAATCAAACTACAGCAAAGCTAAAGGAGGCAGGTTTATTGCAGAGAGCAAGGGCAGAAAAATATATATTTTAACTGTGTTAAATTCTCTATTCAGATGCAATTCTCTGGACAACTAACACAGCATGTGCCAGACACAACGTCATCTTTTCCAGGGACACATCCTACTCCACTAAAAAAAAAAACTGACCAGTTATACAGACAAGAAAAACACAAAGGTTAGATATCCTCAGCTTTGTCATAAATGCTCTCACCCTAAGATTATCTCATCCCAACCCTGCTTCTTTCTTCCCCCATTCAGCCCTGAGAGTGAGGACAGATTCTGATTGATCATTGGCCTGTACTTAAAGAGTACCAGAGTTACATATAGTTATTTAGTCAAAAAATTTACAATGATAATGGAAGTTTTTACTAGAGCATTTATCATCAATTCAATAATTTATGTTTAAATAAATTTGAATGGGAGAAATACCACATTGAATGGACAATCGGAAAACCGCTTTTCAATGCAAGTATCACAGTGAAGAGATAAGAAGCAATACAATGATCCTTTAATTGAAAAACTGAAAAACTCTACAAATTGAGACTTTATGATTTCCACCTGAAGCAGGTCTGAGACCGGACAGTCAGACCATATGACATATTAGAAAATATCAGGATTTAACAGCAAGGTCAGACAGATAGGTGTCAGACAGTTTCTTACCATCTTAAAGCATTAACGGTTAGCCTTTATTGTGTTAGAGATCACAGTAACATGACTTAAAATTTAGCTGATCTAAATACTTCTCCTCTGCTTATTTTCACCAATTCTGAGTTAATATTCATCATCAGTATTTATATTTGATCTCATTAAACCATTTAACTATTTAACTGCAGCAGATCTATGAATCAATGGATCTGTTATCTTAACAGAGCAGCAAAATGCTTTATATAAAGGTTTAAAGTGAGTTAGATTATTAGGAAATTAACAAAAACACGGCAATAAAAGGCACAACGAGAGTCAGATATCACCAATGAGTTTCTTAAAGAAGAAAACTCTAAAAGAAATTTAAAGACAGCTGCGCTGCAGTAAGTCTGACTCATAACAAGTCAAGTCAAGGTTTGTTTTCATGGCACATTTAAAAACAGCCACAGCAACCAGAGAGCTGTACAGCTGAACAATATATTAATACTATTAGCAAATTCTAACCCTGCAGATAAATATTAATTAATCTAACAATAAACATTGAATAAATTAGTGAAATAAAAACAAAAACAGTGTTTACAGTTAAAGACATGCCTCTATACCAGACATGTGTCACTGGAAAAGGAAAGGCTTTGTGACCTCAGCAGGCACCCCGGTTAAACACTTAAATCAATTACTCGAACTATATTATGCCATAATTGAACCAAAACAAGTTGCTATAGTCAAGTGCAGAGGACATCAAAAGGGAGATGGGAGAGTAGCGAGAGGCAACAATGCAGCAGATAAGGCAGCAAAAACAAAAGCAAGGTATACTGCATTTAACCAGATGTCTCAGAAAACATTGGAGGAAAAATCACAACGAGAATTATGTTTAGAAAACATTAAAGAACTTCACGAAGCAGCGGCAACATCTGAAAAGCAAGCATGGAACGGAAAAAAAAAAAGATTCCACAGGACGCTGCTGGAATCATGAAGGCAAAATAGTAGCTCCAACTGGACTACTAAATTTGCTATGTCAAGAAGCAAACAGTAGAGCTCGCTGCTAGCTCAAAAGTAACAGCGCTCATTTCACAACACTGGTGGCACCCCCACCTAAAAGACACAATGAAATATTTTGTGCAATCTTGTGAAATTTGCAAGCTGTTCAATCTCAAAGCAGGACTAGGTAGTTTCCCAGTACCTGATGCCCCTTGGAAACAGATAGTAATTGAGTTTACTGACATGGGAGCAGCGAACAGGACTGAAGGTAAACTATATCTTCTAGGGTGTGTAGCTCCCTTTTCTAGATGGGTAGAAGCCACACCTACTAAAACCGAAAAAGGAAAAGAAGGCTTACAAGAGAAATTATTCCAAGATTTGGGGTACCAGAAGTGATAAGATCAGATAATGGTACTCACTTCTCCAATGAAGAACTAGGAGAAGTGGAAAAATTGTTTGGAATTACACATAAGCTCAGTGCAGTCTCTCACCCAGCTTTACAAGGACTAGTGAAAAGAGCAAATAAAACCATCAAAAAGGCCGAACAGAAGTCTGTGCAGACACACAGTTAACCTGGGCTGAAGCTCTACGTATTGTGTTAGCCTAAGATTTACTCCAAATGCCACCATGAATGTTGTCATGTTGTCCCACATGAGGTCATGACAGGGAGAAAACACCCTGTCCATTTACAACTGCACCAACAGGCTCACCCCTTGTTGTACTACAGTATGGAAACTTGTGTGAATGTGAAACAACTGAATAACACGGTGATGAGGATATCTCAACAGGTTACATAAATACTCACCAAGGAACAGGACCAGGAAAGTGAACAAACTTAACTGGTCCTCTCCTCTATGGACAGGACGCAGAAGCTACAACACATTGTGTAAAGGTACGGTTGACCGAGAATAGACTGAGTAACTGGATCCACAAGGATCACTGTACTCAGGCTCAAGATCCTGCCGAAAGAACATTAACTGAGGTCCGGACTGACTTAGGAACCTCACCTACTAACAAAGACTAGACCACGGGGACTAAAACTCTATCAGAGACTGAACGGACCACTGACTATGAAACCAAAGGAAAACACTACTGTGGAGACTAGACTGTAGAACCGCAGTAGCAGAAACAATAAAGGTTACAATAACTAATTTTCACACCTCTCCAGTGTGCAAGTCAGACATTAAAAGCTCAAGTGACAAAGAACTACAACAATAATCTGGACACACCCTCTCTTCCCACCACTCCACACCAGGTGACTAAAAGATCTCTGGAAAATGGTAACAACCCACTTCAATTGCATTTTATTGAGAAACAAAATGGTATGGTACAATCCGATCTGTGCTCAGTCATGACATGTTGGTCGAACGAAAAAGATATGAATGGGATGAATAAAATGTTCTGTGAGAACGTTTTAATCATGTGTTCTGGTTCATTCGAGAAATTACACGGGAGATGATCCAAATTGTTTAATCTGGTGCACTTAATCAATCAATCAATCAATCAATCAAACTTTATTTTTATAACACTTTACATACAAGAAAATGTAGCACAAAGTGCTTCACAAGATAGAAGAAAATAAAACAAAGCAGTGAAACCCAAGGCCACATACAGACACACATAAACACACACACACACACACATCTATACGTACACATACACCCACATTCATCCACACATACTGGAAGAAAGAAGTAAAGATTAAGTAAAACAGAATAAACTGAGGCAGAGCTGCTCTAAGTAAGGTAAAGCACAGAGCTTTGAACTGCACGATTAAAGGTCTAATTCATGTCAAGGAAAAACAAGAAGGATCCTGAACAATTTAGCTAACATTCCAAAACTGCTACGAGCAAAGAAAAATATTACAAAATAATATCAAGAATCTGGGCCCTTAGGTCAAAGCATGCATGCAAGGTAACAGTGATCAATAACCAACCAAAGATCTGATGTCTGACAACACAAGCGCGATGCTGTGGCACTGCTAAGGAAAAAGTTAGCAGCACAAGGCCACATGGCTCATCTAAAAAATAAATAAATGAGGAATTAAGACAAATAGAAAAATAGAATAAACCTTTGTCTTTGATTCTAATTTGTATGGAAATATGTTATGGTATCATGTGATGTTATAAGAAACTCTGATTGGTACCACATGAAGGGTTTCTAATTCAAATGGAAAAAAAAAAATTAAAAATTAATGCTGATCCTGAACTGTCTGTGGATGGCTCAGCATCACGAAACACAGCCACTGGTAAGAATTAAATAGAATTTAGTATTAAGTAACAAGTGAGAATTAAGCAGATCATGCTGAAATTTTATCAAAAACACTCTGAGCTGAATTAAGAGGACAGACAATATTTATCCCAAAAAGGTTAATCAGTTACTCATTGAGAAGAAATGGCTGCTTTCTTGATGCTGTGCTGCTCCCAAAATGAAATCTAACCACAAACATTTCTGTCCTGCAGCAGCAACATAGGAGCAGAAACTGCAGTGGAAGAGTTCAGCAGAACTAACATACGGATGAGACTAAGCCTCATAGGGGGGGTGGAGATCATAGTTTACTAACACTTCTCAAGTTTTTCCCAAAATTCTGTGAGTCTTTGTCTTTCTTTTGTCTTTTGTTCTATGTTGTCTTGTGTTTTGTCTTTGTGTTGCTGTGTTCTCTAAATGGTTTGAAGTTTTTTCCACAGAAAAAGGTGCTGGATGGTACTGGATTTCTCATTAATGCTGTACAGCAGGTTGGTGAGTATTTTGGTATTGTCCTAAAACATGGTGTCTATCAACTGGCCAGTTGTTTTGTTTTTATTTCATTTATTTTTATTTTATTTTTATTTTTTCGGTTTATATATTTGTTTTTGTTTGGGGTTCATATGAAAACTTAATTGGTCGACCAATGAATACTGGGATTGAACCTGTTAAAAGGGAATTCCTGAATATAGAACATTGTGAAAATGACATGTTGTGCTGCTCGGTTCTCTCTCCTGCTAACATTCATCCACAGCTTAAATTAACTGCATCGGCAGCAGAACCTCTACAGGACTCACAGCCAAGTGACTGACAAGACGTCGGTCTGAAATTCTGGGAGGCACGATCATCATGCCAAGATAATGGTTGAACAACCACACAACCTTCAACCACTGTCAACAAAATAATCTGAATTATCTCCTGAATTGTCCCAAAGAAAAAGATTAGTTAGGGAAAACGGGTGGTAAAGACCCCTTTGTGGAAGTGAAGTGCTGGTAACCTCTCCTTCCTAGTTAGCTCAGACTGCTGAACTGAGGTTCAGCCAGAAGGACAACCAAACACCAAGCAGTGACAGGATTGGACCAGAAGAGACTGAGCTGCACTGCACCACTCTGCACAATGTTATCATAAAATTTTCACTCAAAAGAAATTGTCAGTTTTTACACTATCATTACTCATCTGTTCTCAACAGGGTCATATCTTCATATTCACGTCATGTTTAAATGTCTGTATTGTTTTGTGTTTTGTGATGTTCCTCTTTAGTTTAATGATTTTAAGTAGACCAATTATTAATCATAGGAATTCATACATACGTCCATTGCCATTTGTGTGAATCGGCTGTTCGGAGCGGGACCGTAGGCACTGAAAGGTAATTAAGTGGTCGGTCGCCAAGGGGGAATAGGAGAATTTTCCCGGATATCAGCCATCGGTTTTTTCGCTCCTATTCGCTGCGAACAGTGGACGATCCTGATGGTGATGTTAATTGCCTTAAGCACTTTTTGAGTTTCAATATTTTATGAATTGTTGTAGCTTAATTAATTATTGTTGTGTTGTAATGGTACTTATGGGTGAGCAGGGTCTTGCCACTGCTTAAACCACATATAGTTTTGGGCCAAAATGAACTAAGATTCTACACAGAGATTGGGTTAGGGGCCACATACACACACTAATTTTAAGACATATTGAAACATTTATTGATTTATTCCTTGCATACACGTACAGGCGTGATACTTATAGCTTTTAAGTGCTCATTGCAGAGTTATGATCAGTTGAGTAATGAAGGTTGAACTAATCTGGGAAAGAGGTTCTGTTCCCAGCATCATGATAAACACTCCTGATACAGAAAGGTTTAGCTAACGCATTACAATTATTTTACACATGCATATGCAATGAAAACTTGCTTGCTGCTGATAATTGCAAAGAAGAACAGCTTACACATAACAGCTCACATAATGAAATTTTATCAAAAGGGGGATAACAAGAATCTCCTGTCTGGTTGTGCTGCACCTCAAGGTAGTTGGCCACTTGCAGTTTGGGGACCTGCTAAGTTGGCTGCCGCTAACAGGTGTGACACAATACAGAATATAACAGTCCTACCTCATTTAGTTGACATGATTAAATCATGTCAAAAGGGGGAGTTGTTATAATTGGCTTTGATCTTAGACATTATGAATTCATATTCTGTATTTTCCTAAATAACCTATGTTCCTAGCTGGTACTTTTCCACTCTGCTCATACTGCACAACAGATGACCTTAAATGGTCCAAGACCTTAGAATGACATAAACAACTGGGTCAGACAAAACATCTCTATTAGGGCAGATAGGTCTGGTACATTAGATCCGAGCCTAAAACAGCACTCACACATACACACATTGTTTATCACATCCAAAGAACACAACAAGGATACCAGCTGGCCTGATCATGCCACTCAAAACTGGCCAATTATACTCTGACAAGTGTGAATACAACTTCTGTGAGATAAAGCTGAATATAAATATGACATGGTTCCGGATAACGGGGCTCGGCCTGACGGATTTCCTGCGGGAGCTCTGGCACTCCGAGTCCAGCGCTGCAATATACTTTACTTGTGACCACTAATAAATACTTTTTTAATAAACGATTTCTCCAGCTTGTTCTTGAGCTTCCAATGAAAAAATCGGGCTAAAATCTGAGTTGTACTGGATATGTTTTTTAATGGCCATGGCATCCATCATGAGACACACTCAACCATATTTAGCTGGGTCTTCCTCTTGTCTTTCCTTCAACATGTCCAGCATCATCATGTTAAGGCCAGGCTCTGCATCCATGAGCTCATCCACCTTTGTAAGAAAGAAAAGCAGTCATTTAATATGGCTGCTGTGATCAGGATTTTTTCAGGATCAATAATCACTGAAAGCAGTATTGGCAGATGTTAATAATGCTAGGTGTAGGTATGTCCGCCTTTCACTCTGTTCAGTCATAACAGGATAAAATAATATGCACAGCTAACATGGAAAATAAGGTTTCAAATAATACGAACAATACCTTTGCAATGTATGTGGATGTGGGAGGTTGATATGAAGAGTCTCTCTCAGATAGCTGTATGCCTTCGGACCATGTAAGTGGAGAGTGACGGCAAACTCCCTCTGGTCTTTGGTGTATTTGTGGCTCTGTTTTGACAGGAGGTGTATTGGAAGATCTCAAATTCAATTAGCACTGGCCTTGCCCTTTTGGCAACCAAAAGAAAAGCCAGTCCTGACCAGCAGTTCACCAATAAAAGAACAAGGGTCTCTGAGGTGGCAGGACCTTCTACAAGCTGTCAGGACGAGGTCAGGACAGTGAAAAGAAGAAAGAGGAAGGTTACAGAAGATGGAGAGTGACCCTCAAGAAAGGCAAAGAGAAGGAGGGGACTCCTGGACGTCGTATTAAATCAAGAGTCAGCCTCCTCCTCAGTGGAAAGTGGTAGGCTGGTGCATTTTGTGAAATTACAGCTGCATAATTAACTTACATTTTAGCTGTAGTGGTTGAATATTATAATGTCCTTTAACTTTGTCACACTGATCTAAACACACATTTTCAATCAAATTACAAACATGTGAGTGTCAACATGCTAATGTTTCAATGTGTTATTGTCATTTATAGAATCCAGTAGCAACAATGTAGATGGTTGTACATCTGATGGGGATATAAGAAGGGGTAATAGAAAGAGGAAGGCCTTACCTGCTGAGGAAACACAGAGTAGGAAGAGAACGAAGAAAACAGAGACCATACAGGACCAAATAGATGCCCAGCGAGGTCAGTCATTAATAAATAATGTAACATTTAGCTTCAAGTGCGTTATATTTAATATAAGTATTTATATTAGGTATTACCCATTACCTAGGCAATATATATATATATTACAGCTTATATAACCTGTGTAAATTATCATTGAAATTCTTCTGATGTACTGTCAAACTAAAATGATGTTTATGTTTTATTTTAGCTAAATTGAAGAGAAATACGAAGAGAAAAGTCAGCTCGGCAAAGGAGGCTGTGGATCTGTGTTTGCAGGCTGTCGGAGAGCAGATCATTTACCCGTATGTATTAGACACACATTGTCATATTCAAGACACTCACCGTATGATGTGACTAACCAAAGTCTCGTTTGTATCTTGCAGGTAGCCATCAAACACATTCCAAAGGACAAAGTGTTCTGCAAACATAAAGTAAGTTAGCAACGGCAGTAACTTCTGCTTTTATCAGCACTATCACTGGATTATAGATAAACTGTGGTTTTCCCTGCCTAACACTTTCTTTGTTGCTGTGATGTTTCAGGACAAGAATGGGAGGCAGATTTCAGTGGAGGTGGCTGTCATGCTGAAGCTGGAAAGTAGCACTGCCAGTTCAGTGGGGCACTCAGCACCTGTGTCCCTGCTGGACTGGTATGATGTACAGCAGGAGCTGATTCTTGTGCTGGAGAGACCAATGCCTGCCGAGGACCTCGCTAACTACATCGAAGAGCATGGAGGCTCCCTCCAGGAGGATGAGGCCAAAGTAAGCTGATGGAAAATATTTGCAATCTTTGTGAATGTCATTCTTTGAGAAATACCAGCATTTAGTCTTTCTTTAGTGTACATCTGATGGTGATATAAGGAGGGGTAATAGGAAGAGGAAGGCCTTAACTGCTGAGGAAAAACAGTGGCTAGCTGCAAAGTAAGTATTTGCACTTACATTTTGTAATTTTCATTGTTTCATGTGTGTAGTTGGATGTTGTCAAGCTTAACATGTCCACTCTGTCATAGTGAAATATCAGTTAATATAAATACCTTTCAGAAATCTGAAATATATTAGTTAAAAAGTGTAACTGAATCATGTCGCTAACTGAAGGTCCACCATGTACTCATTTAATGATAAAATTAGCTGAAAATGTCCACCCTGTCAGAAAGCCTCCCATGACAGGGTGGACATGGTTCATGACAGGAAGGACATGTGCATGATTTAATATATTTAAATTGATTTAATATAATTATGGAGGATGAAACGGTGTCAACACTCAAAGTGAAAAGGGAGATAGCAAAAACGGAACATGACCTTAACTCAGATTTCCAGGAGAGGCTCCTCCATTTTGGGCGCCATGTCTTTAACATTAAATGGCAGTTTGATGCGTGCAGGGAGCTCAGGAGGAGCCTGAAGCACGAGTCCTTCTTGCACATAGATTTGAGTGAAAATTACTCATGCAACTACAGTGAAGAAATCCAATCTGTGCATTTTGGAAGTTCACACCAGCAGGCCAGTCTGGACACACAACGCTCGTGAACAAGCCCCGCACACCTTTTACTCCATATCACCCTCCACAAGACACGACCCTGTGGCCATCTAGGCCCACCTTGTTCCAGTTCTGAAGGTACTGAGTGAACGGCACCCTCAAGTCAGCATACTTAATTTTTTCAGTGACGGGCCTGCAACACATTATCGACAAAAGGGAAATTTCTTCTACCTCTTAATGGAACCATTCAAGAATGGGTTCAAAGAAATAACATGGAGTTTCTTTGAATGGGGTACCAGGTAGTGTGGGTGGGGCCCTCAAAAGGTCAGCAGACTGGATTGTAGCCCATGGAGGAGACATCCCTGATGCCCAAAGTTTGTATGACAAGCTGAAAAGTGTGGACAAATCTGTCAAGCTTTTCTTCGTCCCATAGAGGGATATATTGAATCAAAGACTAAGAAAAAAGCTATGGCTCGGTTTTAGGTCCCTCTCCCCGCTCTCTCATCCAGATTACAGAATAGCTTTGTCAAATCTGATCCTTTCATGTGTTGTGTGGTTAAGTAAAGTTTATTAAGGTTTTATTTATGGCATTTATGAGGCCATTCAATGACATTTCACAACGTGTCCAACCTGACATGCCCAAGGTCCACCCTGTTATGTCATTGTACATCTTGTCATTTTCATGTTTTATGAAAATATACAAATTATTTTTTCAAGTTATTGAAACCTTTTGTGTGATTCCTTTACAAACAAATGAGGACCAAATACAATTGTTTGAAAGTTTGACCAGATATCTTTGCTGTTAGATTTTATTTAGAAAAGAAAGTGAAATTCTCGCAGATTTTATAGAGAAATAAAGAGTTTGCCATAATTCTATTAATATCCAAATACTTTTCCCATTAACTAAAATATTTTGTTGACAAAGGGACTAAAATGTTCCCACCAGCTACAGGACTGCTTCCAGAGAACCGACTGGGAGGTTTTGAACACCAGGACACGGAGAACCACACTACAGCAGTCTTGGATTACATCAGGTTCTGCACGGACAATGTCACCAGGAACAGACGTCTGAGGATTTATCCCAACAGGAAGCCCTGGATGACTAAGAAGGTCCAGAGCCTGTTAAAAGCCAGGAACACTGCTTCCAGGTCGGGGGATACAGCACTCGACAGTGCTGCTAGAGCCAACCTGAAAAGAGGCATCTGCAAGGTCAAGACAACATACAGAAGGAGGATAGAGGACCAGCTCAGGAGTAACAACTCCAGGCAGGTGTGGCAGGGTGTCCAGCACATCACCAGCTACAGATCCAGAAACTACCCGCTTAGGTACGAGGTGGAGCGGCTGTCAGAGTGGTGCCAAGACAACAATCTGCTCCTCAACACCACCAAAACAAAGGAGCTGGTTATTGACTTCAGACTTCAGAGCAAAATCAGCTTGACGAAGGAAGCTGTGGATCTGTGTTTGCAGGCTGTCGGAGAGCAGATCATTTACCCGTATGTATTAGACACACATTGTCATATTCAAGGCACTCACTGTATGATGTGACTAACCAAAGTCTCGTTTGTATCTTGCAGGTAGCCATCAAACACATTCCTAAGGACAAAGTGTTCTGCAAACATAAAGTAAGTTAGCAACGGCAGTAACTTCTGCTTTTATCAGCACTGTCACTGGATTATATATAAACTGTGGTTTTCCCTGCCTACACTTTCTTGTGTATTTCATTCTTTGAGGACCTCGCTCACTACATCGAAGAGCATGGAGGCTCCCTCCTGGAAGATGAGGCCAAAGTAAGCTGATGGAAAATATTTGCAGTCTTTTTGAATGTCATTCTTTGAGAGACATCGTCACACTTTCTGCTTTGTTTGATTTAAATGATTTCATAATGGTTATCAAAATAATTTAGAGCCATAAAAAATGTCACACCATCCTCTCTTCTTAAATATCTAACCTGTTTTTTTTTCCTCTTTCAGATTATATTTGTCAGGATTCAGGTTTTGTTTCCTGTCTCGTCACTTCCTGTTTTATTTTGAATGTTAACTTCTCCTCTCGTTTCAGCTAATTTGCCCTTCCTCCCGTGTCCTGCGTCTGCGTGTCTCCCCTGATTACCAAGGTGTTTCCACCTGTTCCCCTTGGATCCTCATATAGTCTTTGTCTTCCCTTGTCTCGTGGCCAGTGTGTTGTACCTAACAGTCCTCATCCTAGCCTCCAAAACCGCTTGATTCCTTGTGTTCCAGATTCCTGACCATTGTGGTATTCAATATTTTGATGCCTTGTTTATTCGCTAAAGTCGACCTTCAGAGTTTTTCTTTTGGTTAATGTTTGTGTAGTTTCACAGTTCAGCTTTGACTCATTTTTATAGTCGTTTTTGGTTTCCTCCTTTTGAGAGATTTTTGTTGTAATGTTTCATAGCTCCTCCGTTATAGGAGTGGCTGCTTGATTTTTGTTCTTTGATATATTCTATAGTTCCTCCATTAGAAGGTGGAGTTTCGTGTGGTTAAATTTAAATATTAATCTTTTCATAGACCTTTTGTTTTCCTCCTAGAGTGGAGAGACTGTTTCTTTTGATTAAGTTTTATACCGGCCTCTTACACTTCTATAGTAATAGTGATCAGAGCCTTAGTAATTTTCATAAGTGTTTATTTCTCTGTCCGGAGTTTATTATATAAACTATCTTACTTTGAAATTGATCCTGCGCCTGTGTCCTGTCGGTTTCTGACAATAATGCGACGGTTTATGCAGCGGTACACCTTAAGTATAAAAGCTTCTTCCACAGAGACATCAAAGTGGAAAATATCCTCTATCTCTAACATTTATTCTTATGTCTTTATCCTCAAGGTACCAGTGCTCATGTCCCTCCAGAGTGGCTGAGCTCCTGTACATACAGTGCTGGACCTACAACAGTGTGGCAGGTAGGAGTGGTGCTGTTTGAAACGCTCCACAACAAAGAGTTCAGGTCCACTAACTTCATCAGGAAAAAACTCAAGATTAGCAGTACGCTGTCTCAAGGTAAAACAAACACCCATACACACATCTGTCATTAAGAAAAGATTCATTTCACATTCAGTTCACATTCTGATAGACCACTGCAGACCTAACAATCGTTGTTCTTTTTCTTCACATCCTCCAGATTGCCTGGATTTCTTGCAGCAGTGTTTGACTAAAGTTCCCAAGCAGCGCCCCACACTGGAGCAGCTTCTAGGTCACCCTTAATTGATGTGAGACAGGAACAACACACGTTCTTTTAATCAAGACAACTGAAATTTTATTGAAAGTTTGATTAATGTTTAAATTTAAACCTAAATATTTATATCCGAGTTCAACAAGAATAAACCTCTCATCATCCTCTCTTCTTAAATATCTAACCTTTTTTGTCCCTGCCTTTCAGATTATACTACAACAATTGGTTGACGCAGCAATAGATCTGAAATGTTGGGACAGGACCAAGGCAGCATGTTTTCCACAGCACCAGCACCCTCTTAAGCCTCAGAATCTGTTGGATACATACTGGAAAGTTGAGGTAGCAGTCAGTCAAGAAAGGAAAGTCTTTTGTGTCCATGGGGGTTTGGGTAAAGGGTGGGGTGAGTGGCTCCACTACAGGAGAGAGACGGGGGAGGGAAGAAACTTGTGTACTGTACTAGGAAAATTGCTGCTGCAATAGACTGCCTCTGGCATGGCGGCATCTTGAAGCAATGTTTTAGAATAAGGTGATTTCACTACTCACACACTTGGATTCCATATTCCAGTTTTGAAAATATTCAGATTTCATATAATTAAATATTTAATATCCAGGTATTGGTCATACCTATGAAAAGTTTAATGTAAAAACACATCTGAAGGACTTAAATATTTTGGCATTAGAAGAGTTAAGTAGCTGAAACTATGTGAAAACCATTAGGTTCCAAAAAAGTACAGAAGTCTGAAAAGATCATCTCAGTAGTGTGCATGCTATTCAAAAAAAGTACGTTTTTACATTGTATGTAGCATAGAGGAGAACTATAAGCATTCCTGAAACAAATGTTCAGAGTAAGAAAGTCAGACTCGTATAATTTAAATGTGGTTAGTACTCTTGTTTTTATGTATTTAGGTCCAGTGTGTTTTCAGCATTTTAAATCAACAAAAAATGGCAAAGGCTGATAAATGAATATCCCTTATGTTGTTTAGGGAGCTTTGTTGTGTGTACTGTCGTGTTGTCTGATGTACCATTATGGTGTGGATTAGATTAACAGACAGGTTTCATCAAGACATTGGATGTGTTAGTGGATATTTACACCCACTATTGATTAAGCATTTTTCTATTCATTTGGCTCATTGCTACTATTCTAAATTATGTTGATATTTAGGACCTGGCTTTGCCATGGAGGGTATGTGATGAGATGTGCCTTGAAGTCCAGCAGGAATGGCTATAAGGTACAGAAAAGCCTGTTGATTACTAATTGTGTTCACTGTATTTCATGATTGATTGATTATAGTGCCACTAATTTTTATTGAGATCCATTACCAAGTAAAACGAAAGTGATTTTGTTGATACTGATAACGATACCAATACTTTTTACAAAAGCTTAATGCATTAAAAGAAGGGTTAGTGATGCCTGTCTCGCCCTAGCAGAACTAGCAGCAGGTCTGTATATTTTGTCCACTCCTTCACTTCGCCACAGCATGACTTCCTCATGCTCTGTTGTGTGATGGCATTTCAAATGTTGAAGGAGTTTTGTGGTTTTTCCACTATATCTCATTGTCTGACGACACACGTACCCACATGACTACGCAATGTAACAATTCCTCAGTTTAAGATAAGACCTATTTTTCAAACCTACTATGTAAGATTCATTTTCATAAATGTATCATCCATTAGTGTGTGATCGTGTGCGTTTTCATGTGTGTGTTAAACAGGTGCCAACCTGGATGGGATAAATGCAGAGGAGAAATTTCGTGTACTTCGTGTACATGATAATATATCTGATATTAATCAGTGGGTGCTTGCGCTTCCTTTTTCCCTCGGTTACTGTTCACAAAATCCCAGATAGAAACAGTCTATGGTTCCACATCGTGTGAGCAAATGCTGCTTATTTGAAATAAAATTAAACGTAGCCTACTTTTTTAACAAACGTGTCATACTATAATTTCCTGGGGTTTAATGCAGGACTGGAATATATAAAATGTTTAAGATTTCTAACTTACGCCTTATAACACAACAAATGAAGATCCAAACAATATCTCGTGACAAGATAGGGTAATGTTACAGGACATAACAAGAATAAGACTGGCTATTTGTGTACACCACCAAACATGCTGACAAAAAACTATGAAAAAGTTGTAGTTTATCTGTAATACAGTTTAATTTTTGTGATTTACACTTTGAAGGATTTGAATGTGGCATAGAGTGAAATCAAAACGTGCTGTTCAATATACATAGTATGTAAAACAGTGGCATGAATTACAAGAAAGCTAAGGACATTTTAAAGGTCTCCAAACTTCCAAGAATTTAAAGTGAAATTTGCAAAAATGGACCAAACATTTTCACATGAGAAGAAACTATTTCCACGTTTACCTCAAACGGAGCTGAGGTCGCTAAATGAGGCTTCATCGCTGAGGCAGGGACAATAATTACAAGTTTATTCTTTAGGATGAACAGACTTTCTGACTTCTTCCTCGCTTCTTCTCATTGCATTGTCTTGGGTCTAGTTGCTGCATCTACTATGAAATTCTACGGATTTTTTTTTATAACTTCATTTGAGATGGCAAGTGTCTTTTCTTCTCTCCAATTTTATTGGAGATGGCAACTGTGCCCTTTTTTTTTTTAAACTTAATTATTGACAAGTGTTTTTATGTGTACGTAATGTAGATTAAACAGATGTGGCAGGCGGGAAAACAAAGTTCTAAAGTGTGATATCTGTCTCCAGCATTCTTCATAGCTATGGCAGTTTCAGGCCTGAGAATAACAAAGATTTGTATGCTTCAAAAAAAGTCAGAAGCACATAATAAAAATATTCAAAACTTCTCCAGTGATGCTTTAAAACTTTTTAAGCCTCAGGACCTTGTTAATACCCACTAGGTCATCTTTTGACATAAAAATTCAAGAAAGGTCATACATTTATATCTGATAAGTTAGCTACACAGTTCCATGAGTCATTTTACAGTGGATATTTTTCACTTTCTTCCCGATTCTTTACATGCACTGTCAGTCTCCTATTTTTGAAATTCAGTGTAATCAGTTGTCAAGTATAATAATCAGTACGCCACTTTCTGAAAGGAGATTTTAAGTGTATTTCTGAATTGGACTGTATACGAATTGACATGCTAATGTTCATGGTTAAGGTTATCGCATCACTTCCTGTGTAGCTTGCTTGTGCTCTGTGGAATTGCTCGCTTCTCTTGTCTAGTTGAATATCATTAATTTAATTCCAGATTAATTGATCTAATTCAGTTCTTAATTACTTGTATACCCATAGTGGCGTATCTTTCACTGTAACTTCAGTAACACACTTTTTCTCCTTTAGGTATATCTCAAGTTTGCATGTGTTGCATGGCTGTTAGTTCTCCCCATCCATCTCCTGCTTTCACTCGCTCAGTTGGTTTAATCTACTCCTCAGCCTCCTTTAGTTATGGTGGCACTTGTGACAACAGTAGTCTTTTGTAGCTTTGGATGTGGAAGCTTGGCTCTGCACCATTGAAAACAACCTGGTAGCTAACCAAGCCCACATTAGCCGATGTGGAACTACCTATCATGGCTAATCCTGTTAGCTCTCCCAGATCAACACACTTAAAAGTACCCCCTCTTGACAAATCACTTCTCTTAGAAATTGATTAAATAAAATAGAACTTGATGCGTTAATAGTGCCAACTCCACCTGTTTTACATGAATGTTAGTTAGAAAACCTGGGTTGGCTTACTAAATTAATAACCAGCATCATAGTACTGCTTAGCGAGATGTCAATGGTTAGGATTAGTTAACTCAAATCACCGAAAGATTTGTAGTACAGGTCCCCTGGACAAAAGAGATGCAGTTTTACACAAGTCGCTGTTGCTTTCCATCTACTTCCACTCTCCCCAAACCCTGTTATGACTTCATCCGCATCTGCATTTTCCGGACTTTAATTTCTCCGGAGTATAAATTGCATCAGTCAAAAAATTCGTCATGAAGAGGAAAAAAAACATGTACAAGTTGCATTTATTTATGGCTTGGAAGTCTGCTGGCAGTTTCTGACACACCATTGTCCGTGCTCTGATAGAGAGGCAGTTGCATGAATTGATAAGGCCCACCTGAAAAGTCATTTATATTCATCTCCTTGGCACGAACCAGGGCATGGAGATGTAACTGCACCATTGACAAGCCTCTCCCAGCAGTATGTTGTTGTTGAAGCACCCACAAAAAAAAAACCCTTCATACTTAACTCTATTTGTTCCCAAATGCAAAATGACTGAAATGATATTGAGCAGTAGTTGTCTAGGCTTTCCAAAAGTCTAACAATGTTTTTCTTTTAGACATGGCTGCTTTTTCCACTCAGTTGTGACACCTGACTATTTTCAGATCAATTTGTTTTTCGATTTGATAAGCCACTTAACACTGACCATTAGATAGTTCAGGCTTAGAAAATGGACCTCGAAACATGAACCAGTATTTTGTCAACACATAAATGACAACTTATAGCAATACACAAATTTTAAATTGTGTATTTAGGTTCTTTTTAACAAGCAGTATGTTGAAAAGACATAAATTGTTCTAATTTGGTTAGCTGCATTGATGAAAAATACCTTAGACAACACAGTTTTACAGGCGTTAAACAATACAGGGAGAGATATGGAGAAGAGGTGAACTGAAAATCAGTGGCAGCAGGTCTTATGGAGGGATGAATCCTCCGCAGAGCCCGGACCTCAACATTATTGAAGCTGTGTGGGATCATCTTGACAGAGAACGAAACAAAAGGCAGCCAACATCCAAAGAAGAGCGAGAAATAGAATAGAATAGAATGGAAAGGAAAAGAAAAATACTTTATTCAAAATTAGTGATGTAGCTCAAAATTGTTATTTTTTTAATGACAGAAAGCTTGTCTCAGAGGGTTCAGACTGTGGTGAATTGAAGTTCAGCAGAAAAGGGTATCGTAGAAATCTTCGAAAATCACCACGAATAGATTGGGGTGTTGTTTTTGCAGTTTGGAAACAACTTAGCTGATGAATACACAAACGGTGTCAGCAGGTGATTTTAATACTATTTAAAATACTGTGGTTACCAAACAGTTACAACTGTTTTTGCAAATGAAGAAGTTTCTGTATTACACTCCCTGTTTTCCTCAGATCATCATCACTGGTTATGTGTCTGTAATCTGAATCTTTTTTGCGTAGTGATAAAGAATTATTTGATAAATTAATAACAAAATTACAACTTTTTTTTATTGTTATTTGTAGAGGGCGACAGTAGCATGACACGTTCAGTGAAGGATGGCCGGACAAAGGCAACCAAAAGAAAAGCCAGTCCCGACCAGCAGTTCCCCAATAAAAGAACCAGGGTCTCTGAGGTGGCAGGACCTTCAACAAGCTGTCAGGACAGTGAAAAGAAGAAAGAGGAAGGTTACAGAAGATGGAGAGTGACCCTCAAGAAAGGCAAAGAGAAGGAGGGGACTCCTGGACGTCGTTTTAAATCAAGAGTCAGCCTCCTCCTCAGTGGAAAGTGGTAGGCTGGTGCATTTTGTGAAATTACAGCTGCATAATTAACTTACATTTTAGCTGTAGTGGTTGAATATTATAATGTCCTTTAACTTTGTCACACTGATCTAAACACACATTTTCAATCAAATTACAAACGTGAGTGTCATCATGCTAATGTTTCAATGTGTTATTGTCATTTATAGGATCCATTAGCAACAATGTTGCTATAAGGAGGGGTAATAGAAAGAGGAAGGCCTTACCTGCTGAAGAAACATCAAGCAGGAAGAGAACAAAGAAAACAGAGACCATACAGGACCAAATAGATGCCCAACGAGGTCAGTCATTAATAAAAAAATGGAACATTTAGCTTCAAGTGCGTTATATTTAATATAAGTATTTATATTAGGTATTACCTAGGGGATATATATATATATATATATATATATATATATATATATATATATGTTAAGAGGTAACCTGTGTAAATTATCATTGAAATTCTTCTGATGTACTGTCAAACTAAAATGATGTTTATGTTTTATTTTTGCTGAATTTGAGGAGAAATACGAAGAGAAAAGTCAGCTCGGCAAAGGAAGCTGTGGATCTGTGTTTGCAGGCTGTCGGAGAGCAGATCATTTACCCGTATGTATTAGACACACATTGTCATATTCAAGGCACTCACTGTATGATGTGACTAACCAAAGTCTTGTTTGTATCTTGCAGGTAGCCATCAAACACATTCCTAAGGACAAAGTGTTCTGCAAACATAAAGTAAGTTAGCAACGGCAGTAACTTCTGCTTTTATCAGCACTATCACTGGATTATAGATAAACTGTGGTTTTCCCTGCCTAACACTTTCTTTGTTGCTGTGATGTTTCAGGACAAGAATGGGAGGCAGATTTCAGTGGAGGTGGCTGTCATGCTGAAGCTGGAAAGTAGCACTGCCAGTTCAGTGGGGCACTCAGCACCTGTGTCCCTGCTGGACTGGTATGATCTACAGCAGGAGCTGATTCTTGTGCTGGAGAGACCAATGCCTGCCGAGGACCTCGCTCACTACATCGAAGAGAATGGAGGCTCCCTCCAGGAAGATGAGGCCAAAGTAAGCTGATGGAAAATATTTGCAGTCTTTGTGAATGTCATTCTTTGAGAGACATCGTCACACTTTCTGCTTTTTTTTATTTAAATCATTTCATAATGGTTATCAAAATAATTAAAAGCCATAAAAAAACGACACACGTCCCACATAGTATTGTTTTATTATGTAATATTATGTTATTTTGGATGTGAAAAAGTTCCACACATGACTACGCTTTCGCTCAGCTATTCTCATCTCATCAAACAAGTCACCGTGTGTCTGAAGAAAGGGCAGATTGATACAGCCCTAGTTCGTAGATTTTAAATGAGCACTTTCTGTGATGCAGCATCTTGTCTAACAGAGGTAAAATCCTTCACGCAGTCATGTATTAATTTATCTTCAATCTTTCTAATATTTGTAGGTGTTTAACCTTCACCTAAATCACTTAATTCAACAAAACAAAAGGTTACTGTCACGGTGAAACTGAGGTGGATACATCAAATTACAACAGCATATAAAAAGGGCTGCCAACTTGAGTTCAGCTTTGAGTGAGAAAGATTGTTGTATAAGCATCATCTTAAAACATTCGCTTAATCCAGTCCCAAAAAGAGACCATTTTTATAATTTTCAAGTTCTTAAAAAAACAAAGTAAAATCAATTTAGCATGAGTACAAGGCATCTGCAGAGGCTGGCTATTAAAACAACACGAAAACAAAACGAAATTGGTACAGTCTGAGTTGATTACCGTAAACCTTTTAATTTTTATTGGTACAAGCAGGAATGAAACGCTCAGAAGAAATTAAAGCTTTGTTAAAGCCTATGTTATATTGAATTTCAAAACTTTGTCTTGTTTTTTTCCTCTAATTACAGGAACAGCTGACGATTCACTTGTGTTACAAAGGATCTACTTGACATCTACCTTCCCACTCTTGTGGCATTGCATCTTTCTATTGCTCTCTTCGTCTACTCTGCTTCTCCTATCCTCTTCTCTCTCCAACCCTACAGCAACCACAAATTCAATTTCAAACTTTTTTGATCTTATGATTCGGCTAGATCCTAGTTTGTTGATCTATTTTACACACAGACTTAAGTAAGTGGGCTATTTTAACACATGTGCTTTAAAATATGTTTTATTCATGTTGTCTGCTCTGACAGCTGCATTTTCTTCAGCTTAGTACATAAATATTTTTAATTAGGTTTTTATTTTAAGGTTATCATTTTATTGTGAGCTATTTAATCTTATTGTATTAATTTAATTTTCAATTATTTTATGTAACAATTCCTCAGTTTAAGATAAGATCTATCTTTCAAACCTCCTGTGTAAGGTTGATTTTCATAAATTTAATTTTCATCTGCACCTCCTTATCTTAGTAAAACTTTCTATCATGATCACAAGAGCAGTAATCAGGGCGCCACTCAAAGATTGGTGGACTGACATCTGGTGGGGTGGCAGTCTACCTCCTTGCCACAGCCAAGGTGCCCTTGAGCAAGGCACCGTACCCCCATGCTCCCCGGGTGCTGTGAATGACTGCCTACCGCTCCAGTGTATGGCATCTGTCTCCATTAGTGTGTGATCCTGTGCGTGTGCATGTGTGTGTTCAACAGGTGCCAACCTGGATGGGATAAATGCAGAGGAGAAATTTCGTGTACTTCGTGTACATGATAATATATCTGATATTAATCAGTGGGTGCTTGCGCTTCCTTTTTCCTTCTGTTACTGGGAAACAGTTTCTACCTGGCAAAATGCCAGATAGAAACAGTCTATGGTTCCACATCGTGTGAGCAAATGCTGCTTATTTGAAATAAAATTAAACGTAGCCTACTTTTTTAACAAACGTGTCATACTATAATTTCCTGGGGTTTAATGCAGGACTGGAATATAAAAAATTTTTAAGATTTCTAACTTACGCCTTATAACACAACAAATGAAGCTCCAAACAATATCTCGTGACAAGATAGGGTAATGTTACAGGACATAACAAGAATAAGACTGGCTATTTGTGTACACCACCAAACATGCTGACAAAAAACTATGAAAAAGTTGTAGTTTATCTGTAATACAGTTTAATTTTTGTGATTTACACTTTGAAGGATTTGAATGTGGCATAGAGTGAAATCAAAACATGTGCTGTTCAATACACATAGTATGTAAAACAGTGGCATGAATTACAAGAAAGCTAAGGACATTTTAAAGGTCTCCAAACTTCCAAGAATTTAAAGTGAAATTTGCAAAAATGGACCAAACATTTTTACACGAGAAGAAACTATTTCCACGTTTGCCTCAAACGGAGCTGAGGTCTCGAAATGAGGCTTCATCGCTGAGGCAGGGACAATAATTACAAGTTTATTCTTTAGGATGAACAGACTTTCTGACTTCTTCCTCGCTTCTTATTCATTGTCTTGGGTCTAGTTGCTGCATCTACTACGAAATGGTACGGATTTTTTTTTAAAACTTCATTTGAGATGGCATGTGTCCTTTCTTTTCTCCAACTTTATTGGAGATGACAACTGCACCCTATTTTAAACTTAATTTAATATTGACAGTCCTGTTTTTATGTGTGTGATATGTGGTAATGTAAAGTAAACAGATGTGCCAGGCGGGAAAACAAAGTTCTAAAGTGTGATATCAGTCTCCGGCATTCTTCATAGCTATGGCAGTTTCAGGCCTGAGAATGAGCATAACAAAGGTTTGTATGCTTCAAAAAAAGTCAGAAGCACATAATAAAAATATTCAAAACTTCTCCAGTGATGCTTTAAAACTTTTTAAGCCTCAGGACCTTGTTAATACTCACTAGGTCATCTTTTGACATAAAATTCAAGAAAGGTCATACATTTATAACTGATAAGTTAGCCACACAGTTGAGCCCTGCGCGGGACTGTTTTCTTCATCCCGCTCCCGCTAAATTTCTGACCATTACCGCCCGCACCTGCAAATTGTATGTTCACTCCCGCCCGCATCCGCGAGATTTGAGTTGGGACCCTGCGGGACCCAATCCTAGTGCAGCCCTCTTCCAGAGCCACAGAGTATATACAGAGTTATGACACTCCCATTGACTACCGTCGTAAAAAATGGCGGACGACACTTCCGGGCTACGAAGACGCCAATAGTTCCACACTAGGCACGGAGCTCCGTTTAACTCAATTGCTCGTCAAGAACAATTACTGGTAAATTAATGAAATAACAGCATTTTAAGCGTTTGTTGTTGTTGGTTTTTTACACTTTTAAGCATTAGCTATCAGAAGTATACTCTTAGGCATCGTTATTTTTACATTTGGTTTGCATGAAATGTCGATGTTAATGTTAAAAATGTAATGGATTTAGGGACCTAACTGAAAAACTTGTTAATTTCACTGAAGTCCGTAAACTGTTTGTTGTCAGGAGACATTATGTAAAGTTGTTTTGATTGTTAGGTTTTAAAACATTACCAAAATACTACTGCTACTACTACGATGCTACTGCTTTTACTGTTACCATTACTTAAATGCTGTTTTACTTCTCCTTAGCCTAATAGGATAATTGCCTAAGTCTAAGGCATTCAAATACGACTGACTGAGGCAATTAGGCTAACGTTCTGCTACTGCTATAGCTACTACTACTACTACAACAAAAATAATAAAAAAAATGATTTTGTAATTAATTTATAATTAATTGCATTGTATTTAGAGGCGCCTTTCAAAGCACTCAATGTCATCTTACAAGACACAGATAAAACGACAATAGAACATTAACAATAAAAATATGAATTCATTTTATTCATTGATTTAATAGGGACTAAACTTAATACATACATTGAGCCAGATTTGGCTGAAAGCTCCTGCTGGCGTTGGCTGCTGCTGCTGCTACCATTGGAAGCGACTAGTGGTGACTGCTCACTGGTGTCTCACTGATGGCTGCAGGAAGATGCTGGTGGTTGCTGGAGGTTGAGCAGGAATGGAGAGGCCAAATACATCCATGGCAATAACTAAAGTATTTGGTAGTGGCCTAGATATTATGGCCTTTGGTGCAGGAGGTTGCGCCTTCTTGGCCTTCTTGTTCTGACTCTTGCTGCCAAGGTAACCTTTACTCTAGTCTTCTCTCCTTTCAGCCCTGATGCACTTTGCCGCAATCCTTAACCTCAGCCTGACATATTTCCAGACTATCTTTCTCTTCACATCATGGCATGATGGAAGGCTGCTCTCCAGAAGCATGGCCTCCTCTTCCAGCTGTTCCACTGCATTGGTGCACTCCATGAGAGACTCATCTGTCCTTGAACGGAACAGCTGCTCCACATGCTGGACGACAGTGAAGACCTCATCAGATGGCCGATAAAGTGCAGCCGGTTTGAATTCCTTCAACTGCAGCAGAACAACATGCTCATGTGCATCATCTGCATTTTGCACAAGTGCATGCTTGCATGTCTCGCAGTGTGAGCAGCTAAAGACACACTTCACGATGTATCCGGCCAGATGATACAGAACACAGGAATCTGTTTTTGTGAAGGTGGGTGGTGATGTCAGGTCGACCAGCTGCTCCACTCTCAGACCTTCAGGACTTCTGGAATTGGTTTTGGTTTCCAGGAAGTCTGCTAGCTGGTCACATTTGTCATCCAGGTTAACTGCCTGTATGCACTGTGGACAGGAACTGTCCAACAGTGACAGCCCGCAGGGCATAGTGGAACTCCACAGGTGTTGGCACAGGGTTTCTCTGACATATGCATCCCAATGTTTTTTCCAGGCAGTCCTGCATGAACCGGCTTGTGAGGACAAATTTGTGACTCTGGCTCAACAGATCTTCCTGGACCTGCAGTATGGTTCTGTCTGGACTGGCTTCCAGCTGCTCTTTTCCCCTATCTTTAGGTCTTGAAAAAGATGGACACTCTCCTGGAGAAAGCTGATGGCCTTTTCATACTCCCCCATTTTGAACCGTGAGAGGGCAGTCACAACATGGTGGGACGACATAAGGTCAAACCAGTGGTCCATCTTCTCCAGGAACCATGATGTGGTGAGGTTTGATTCAGGACGCTGCTCCTCCTCTACCAGGTACTTTAAGGCAGCACTTGTCGACTTACTAAAGATATGCATGGCTGAGCTAACTTTCATCTTTTCAAAGTGGTTAGGCTCCAAGATGCCCCAGGAGAGGTTGGGGGCCAGCTTTAGTGCCATGCCCTCTTGGTAGGACACCAGATCCTGTAAGGGACCAACAGACACCTCACTGGATGGGAGGTGCTCTTTGTTCACCACATCTTGTGGAATGGTGATGGTCTGACCACGGACAAGGGCGCTCTTCAAGTTCTTGACCAGATGTGGAACATCTGCCATGAAATGGAGCCGTCGGTGTGGCTCTATGGGATGTGGAATTCAGGGCTTATCACACGTTACCCCAAAAGCTCGCCACATTGCTCTATTAGGGCTCCCCATGTCACTTGTGACATTAATGACATGAAGTCCTACAGATGCAGCTGCCTCCACTATAGCAATGATGATGGGCTGGTAGATGGCACCATTGGTGGAATTACTGCTGTAGTGGTATGCCACAACTTGCTTCCACCTTGTTGTTACTCCAGCCAGCATGAAGACACAAGCGTGAGTTGCTCTGCCATTGTGGCCAGGCAGTGTAACATTGCCAAACAGCTTTTCCGCCTTTTTATTATTTTGGCTGAGTGCACGAATCTGGTCCTGATTGAAAATTGAAGTAAATTTTTGTTGAAGGTTGTTGTTTCTCCTCCTAAGTGCCAAATTGATTATTTTTTGTTGTGCTGGAGCGCTCTCTGCTTTTATCCTCCTATATCTTTCCTTTCTTAATTCCCTCAGCAGGTCCTCCACACTGGCCCTGTCATGACTGGCCCCTGGCACACTGGTTCCTGGATGAGTGGCCCCTGACTGACTGGCACCTGCTGGTCTGCTGACCTCTGCTTCACTGTCACCTGACACATCCCTCTCACTCGCCTCTAACTGCACCTCAGTTTGTCCCTCAATATCTGTAATAACAACGTATTGTTGGTGTTATACGTATTTATGCCACCTACACTACACTACAATATCTTGTTTTTTAAATACATGAAATGGGAAAAACTGTGGAAAGACTGGTATCATACCAAGGTTTGATTTTATGCAGTAAGTGTGGTCATCAGATGTTTTAACTTCTGCAGAAGCCATCATCCTCGAAGGTGTTTTCCTCCTCTTGGGCTTGAGGCGATGGATGAAGATGGTTGGGACAGCATCTGCTCTCGACCTCCGTGTGCCTCTTTTTGTGTTCGTGAATTGGTTGTCCTCAAAGTGTAACTGCCAGGAGGTAATGATGTCATAAGTCGTAGGCTAAGTTCAGTTATTGCCTCTTATTCACACAGACACACTAATATAGTTGGGAAACAAGTACGTACCAGAAACAACATGTAACTAAGTGATGATTATAAATGTTTATTCCTTATTTTTAGGCTACAGGTAAGCACCAAACTAACATGTATTTTTCTAATGTTTTTATGAGTGTTTACAGCTGCTAATGTGTGCAACACTGTTATTGTGATGATAAATATTGAAATATTTATAATTGACATTTAATCTGTGTTTATTATAACATTTATTATAACATCTGCACAAAACATCCAAACAATAATCATGACCGTTACAATGCTATTCCAGACCAGTTGTCTTATTTTGTACATTCAATATCAATTTTTTTCTCCAATACACAATCAGCCATTCATATTTACCAAAATGATCACATTAACGAAATCAATTATGTATCCATCTTAACTTATTTATCTATTGACAATACCCGAACCGTTCGGGCTATTTACACCGGCTCATAGCTTTCTCCAGCCTTATGCTTGCTCGCAGTTGCTAGGCAACAAGTACTATCAACTGATAGCCTATTTCCGGAGCGTTAGGTTTAATAAACCAGTAAAGTTTTTCAACAAAATGACATAGAATCCAAATTACAACTCTCCCCTCTTACCTGCAAAAAGCCAAAAATATATATTATTTATCACGTTACGCCACACACATCTTCACACTCAGGAGTGTGTTCTCGTCTCACAGCGTATTCTCGCGAGATATCTCTTTTCCCTGTACAAAGTGTAGCGAACGTGCCCTATGCTGGTGAGACTTAGACACTGCATCACCACATTTGTCAAACAATAAACGAACCTTTCCCGATCAGACAACACACAGACAATTTTCAACACACTCATGACTTATACTTAATGCAAGTAATATTAAACATATAAATAATAACAATGTGGGTATATCACTGATGGCTCTGTATGCCACACACGCAGAGCCACTGTCACAGAGCGACTCAGTGTCTCTGCAGCCAGGGACACCTTCATCTTCTGTGAATCAAAATTCACATGCTTGTCTGTTACCCTGTTAGCTGCATGCAATCCAACTTTCATTCATCTGAATGATGTATCTCCAGTTGATCTGACTACTGGTGCTGGTTATTTGGACTGTAAGCCTGCAGCATATTCCGTGCCAACTTCAACATATGGCAAGCATCCATCCGCACAATCACCCTCTCACTAGTTACTGGATGTGGAAAGAATGTTTTAAAGGGCTCAATAGAGTTACCCTTTTGCTGGCACCCAGGCAGGTTGCACAAGCGGACATTGGAGGCACGCCCATCCATTTTGACGCATACGAGAGGGCTGCATTGGGATTGGGTCCCGCCGGGTCCCGCGGGACCAACTCAAATCTCGCGGGAGTGGGCGGTATGAACTTTTCTGCGGGCGGGAGCGCTTTTTTTTTTTTTTTTAGCGTTGCCAAGTGTACGATAATTGTCGTATTTGTATGATAATTTTGCCCTGTGTACGATTTACGATCAATAATCCCCAAAATGGCAACATATACGATCATTTGACCATTCTGTGAATGTGTGGTTGTAAGCGGTCTGGATTTTTTTGTGAACCCTGAAGGCATTTCCATGTGACAAGTTTCAAGCTAATCGTGCTTTTCTATTCTATTGTTTACGGGGACATTTAGCCTAACGTGGGGTTGATGATGCAAAGCCGTGACGGCCTGTTAGACGCTATTCAACACTAGAGTGACTATAGCGCACAATAGACTTGTTATTTTAGTTATGACGTGTGTACGATAATTTACCTCAAAATACGATAATACTACATTTCCCACCTGGCAACACTGTCGGGATGTATCTTAGCGACATGATAAACAATAAATGATGTGGAAAGGAAGCTCAAAGAAGGTCTTTACAGCACAAAGACAAAGAAAGGCAAGTCTGACATTTGGAGAAGTTTCTCAATTGTCCACGAATCTCTTTATTAATAGCCTATAAAATTACGTGTAAAATTTCTCTTGCTGGACTTGAGAAGACACAAAATCAATGCATTTCTATTGTTGTGCGGGCATAAAGTCTCAAAGTTTTGCGGGAGCGGGCGGGAGTGGACATACACAGTGCGGGAGCGGGCAGTAATGGTCAGAAATTCAGCGGGAGCGGGCGGAAGAAAACAGTCCCGCGCAGGACTCTAACACATACCACTCTTATGCCGCACTTATGCAGTCCCTCCGACGCATGAACAAGCAGAACCTCCTGAGTCTCTGGCGATAATAACTTGGTCAGGTAGTAGGTAATTGGGGCCTTCCAATGGCCTTGTTGGCCTACCACCATAAAAACAAGAGCCTCAGTGGCAAAATCTGTCTCATTCAAACATTCCGCCATATCCACAAATCCAGACATTTTCTGGGTATGGGAGTTGTACTGGATATGTTTTTTAATGGCCATGGCATCTGTCATGAGACACACTCAACCATATTTAGCTGGGTCTTCCTCTTGTCTTTCCTTCAACATGTCCAGCATCATCATGTTAAGGCCAGGCTTGGCATCCAGGAGCTCATCCACTTTGGTAAGAAAGAAAAGCAGCCATTTAATATGGCTGCCGTGATCAGGATTTTTTCAGGATCAATAATCACTGAAAGCAGTATTGGCAGATGTTAATAATGCTAGGTGTAGGTATGTCCGCCTTTTCACTCATAACAGGATAAAATAATATGCACAGCTAACATGGAAAATAAGGTTTCAAATAATACGAACAATACCTTTGCAATGTATGTGGATGTGGGAGGTTGATATGAAGAGTCTCTCTCAGATAGCTGTACGCCTTCAGACCATGTAAGTGGAGAGTGATGGCAAACTCCCTCTGGTCTTTGGGGTATTCGTGGCTCTGTTTTGACAGGAGGTGTATTGGAAGATCTCAAATTCAATTAGCACTGGCCTTGCCCTTTCTGCCTGCTGTGTGTTTATTTTATAAATAAACATCTTTGCTTTGAACGTGATCCTGCATCTGCCTCCTATGTACTGGAGGTTCCTGACAGTACACACTCGTCAGTAAGGAAGCAGCTGGACCGAGCCTCACCCGCAGCAGGGATTTCTGGACCCAGTAGTTTTTCAGGCTCTCCAGAGCCGGTTCGCTGACCTGAACCAGTGCTTGGCCGAGGGAGGCGACAGTTTTGGCCGGTGGAAGGTGTCCAGTCACTAACTGGAGTTGTTCCAGTGGGGGCTACTTCCGGAGGTCCCCGCACTCAAGGAAGCCTGGGAGATCGTGAGAAACATTCACTACGCGGCGGCAGTAGCCATTTGGCGTTGACTTAGCCGAGGTATCGGCCACGCTCCACCAGACTTTCATTTCTCATTTTGCCTCCCCAGTGTCTGTTCCTGTGTTGCCGTTCCCACAGCCCGCTGACTCCGCCAAGGCTACAGCCGCAGCATCCTGCCGCAGCATCCTGCCGCAGCATCGTGCCGCCCCGCAGCACTCCGCTGACGAGGTCCTGTACCAGCATGCCGCTGAAGAGGTCCTGCACCAGCACTCCGCTGACTCCACGTCCACGCCTGATGCCAAGTCCACTCCTGACCCACCTAGGATCCAGCCTGCTCTGGTGGTCAGAGTCCCACCTGCCCACCCCATCTGGGGAATGTCTGGAAGCCATTCCTTGAGGAGGGGGCTACGGGCGGCGCTAAGGGTGGGTCGGGTGGTTGCAGCTGTGTCCCCGCCTTCACCTGCACAAACTCAGGTGGGCGCAGCCTTGTCCTCGCCCCCGGCCAAGGAGGCCCAAAGGGGGCGCATCCTTGTCCTCGCTGTCACCTGCAGAAAACCAAAAGGGCGCAGCCTTGTCCTCGCCCCCGGCCAAGGAGGCCCAAGGGGGCGCAGCCTTGTCCTCGAAAATCACCACGAATAGATTGGGGTGTTATTTTTGCAATTTAGCCACAACTTAGCTGATGAATATACAAACAGTGTCAGTAGGTGAAATCTCTCAGTGGACAACATGAAAAGGAACTCACAGCCATTAGTTCAACAACTGGGGGCAGAGATGCTTCTTCCCATTGACATGTCCAGGATTATACCATCTGTTGTATAATCAGATGTTATCAACCACTGTAATCCTCATCCTTCACTGTTATTTACAGTTTCTGTCTGCTCATTTAGTCTTACAGATAAATAGAAATATTCATTCATTCCATTTTTTCCATCAGTGATCTCACACTTCCCTTGATGATCAAGGCAAGAAATGGTTGAAACTTCCACATCCCTTTCTCTGTTTTTTTTTAATTTTTATTTTTTTACTAGGCAATACTTGGTTTCTTTCATAATATTGCCTAGGGCGGAGCCAAACCCTTCTGTGTTGCTAGGCGACATCATGAAGGAACTTTATGATGTCACTCAAATGTAATACATACATCACAACATGCATCACAACATGCATCACAACATGCATCACAACATGCATCACAATATACATCAGAACATACATCAGAACATACATCACAACATGCATCAGAACATACATCAGAACATTCTATAGTTCAGTTCACTAATATCTCAGAACGTTTGTGAAGACTAACTCTACGCGTGTTGAATCTATACCTGGAACTTCATAAAAATCACAATGAACAAAGATTTTGTGCAGAAGACAAAGAAAGCCCTCAAGAAAGATCAAAGTAAGGGAGAAATTCATGCAACAACTTGAAATTACTCATTTTGGTTATATATATGAATCATTCAGTTTGTGCCTTAAGCTACACTTCTGGGTTTGTAATGCAGAAACTTCCAAACTTATTTTTAGGATAAACATTTTTTTCTTTTTAAAAGTATAACTTGGAAATTTTAACAATTTGTTTAAAATTCAGGCTAGTTGGTATTCTTGGGTTATACTAAAAGTGATTTTCAAACAATAGATCTGTAATGACTTTTATTTTTCCTAAATTTGGTTTTAATACTAATTAAAATACTGTGGTTACCAAACAGTTACAACTGTTTTTGCAAATTAAGAAGTTTCTGTATTACACTCCCTGTTTTCCTCAGATCATCATCACTGGTTATGTGTCTGTAATCTGAATCTTTTTTGGGGAGTGATAAAGAATTATTTGATAAATTAATAACAAAATGACAACTTTTTTTTATTGTTATTTGTAGAAGTTGACAGTAGCATGACACGTTCAGTGAAGGATGGCCGGACAAAGGCAACCAAAAGAAAAGCCAGTCCTGACCAGCAGTTGACCAATAAAAGAACAAGGGTCTCTGAGGTGGCAGGACCTTCTACAAGCTGTCAGGACGAGGTCAGGACAGTGAAAAGAGGAAAGAGGAAGGTTACAGAAGATGGAGAGGCACCCTCAAGAAACCCAAAGAGAAGGAGGGGACTCCTGGATGTCGTGTTAAATCAAGAGTCAGCCTCCTCCTCAGTGGAAAGTGGTAGGCTGGTGCATTCTGTGAAATTACAGCTGCATAATTAACTTACATTTTAGATGTAGTGGTTGAATATTATAATGTCCTTTAACTTTGTCACACTGATCTAAACACACATTTTCAATCAAATTACAAACATGTGAGTGTCATCATGCTAATGTTTCAATGTGTTATTGTCATTTATAGAATCCAGTAGCAACAATTTAGATGGTTGTACATCTGATGGGGATATAAGGAGGGGTAATAGAAAGAGGAAGGCCTTACCTGCTGAGGAAACACAGAGTAGGAAGAGAACGAAGAAAACTGAGACCATAAAGGACCAAATAGATGCCCAACGAGGTCAGTCATTAATAAAAAAATTTAACATTTAGCTTCAAGTGCGTTATATTTAATCTAAGTATTTATATTAGGTATTACCTATTACCTAGGTGATATATATATATATATATGTTTGTTTTTTTAAATATATATATAGAGAATTTTTAGAGGTAACCTGTGTAAATTATCATTGAAATTCTTCTGATGTACTGTCAAACTAAAATGATGTTTATGTTTTATTTTAGCTGAATTTGAGGAGAAATATGAGGAGAAAAATCAGCTCGGCGAAGGAGGCTGTGGATCTGTGTTTGCAGGCTGTCGGAGAGCAGATCATTTACCCGTATGTATTAGACACACATTGTCATATTCAAGACACTCACCGTATGATGTGACGAACCAAAGTTTTGTTTGTATCTTGCAGGTAGCCATCAAACACATTCCAAAGGACAAAGTGTTCTGCAAACATAAAGTAAGTTAGCAACGGCAGTAACTTCTGCTTTTATCAGCACTATCACTGGATTATAGATAAACTGTGGTTTTCCCTGCCTAACACTTTCTTTGTTGCTGTGATGTTTCAGGACAAGAATGGGAGGCAGATTTCAGTGGAGGTGGCTGTCATGCTGAAGCTGGAAGGTAGCACTGCCAGTTCAGTGGGGCACTCAGCACCTGTGTCCCTGCTGGACTGGTATGATCTACAGCAGGAGCTGATTCTTGTGCTGGAGAGACCAATGCCTGCCGAGGACCTCGCTCACTACATCGAAGAGCATGGAGGCTCCCTCCAGGAGGATGAGGCCAAAGTAAGCTGATGGAAAATATTTGCAATCTTTGTGAATGTCATTCTTTGAGAGACATCGTCACACTTTCTGCTTTTTTTATTTAAATGATTTCATAATGGTTATCAAAATAATTTAAAGCCATAAAAAATGTCACTCCATCCTCTCTTCTTAAATATCTAACCTGTTTTTTTCCTCTTTCAGATTATAATACAACAGTTGGTTGATGCAGCAGTCCACCTTAAACAAAACAACATCTTCCACAGAGACATCAAAATTGAAAACATCCTGATTGAGACCGGCTCAGATGTCCCACGACTTCGTCTCATAGACTTTGGAATGAGCTGCATCAACAAAAAGACATCTATATATCGGACTTTTTATGGTATGTTATTACTTCAGATTTTGCTCTTCTCCAATCAGTGATTTAAAAACCAAAGCCACTCCTCCTCTAACATTTATTCTTATGTCTTTATCCTCAAGGTACCAGTGCTCATGTCCCTCCAGAGTGGCTGAGCTCCTGTACATACAGTGCTGGACCTACAACAGTGTGGCAGGTAGGAGTGGTGCTGTTTGAAATGCTCCACAACAAAGAGTTCAGGTCCACTAACTTCATCAGGAAGAGACTAAAGATTAGCAGTACGCTGTCTCAAGGTAAAACAAACACCCATACACACATCTGTCATTAAGAAAAGATAATCTGTTTCAGTTCACATTCTGATAGACCACTGCAGACCTAACAATGTTTGTTCTTTTTCTTCACATCCTCCAGATTGCCTGGATTTCTTGGAGCAGTGTTTGATTAAAGTTCCCAAGCAGCGCCCCACGCTGGAGCAGCTTCTGAATCACACTTGGTTCACGTGAGACAGAAACAACACACACACTGTTAATCAAAACAAATGACATTTTATTGAAAGTTTGATTCATGTTTAAATTTAAACCTAAATCTTTATGTCTGAATTTAACAGGAATAAATATACATTATAAATATGTCACATTCTCTGTGATGTGAGGCTGTAAGGATAGGATAGAATACAATATATTAGAATACAATAGAATAGAACATAACACAATACAATACAACAGAATACAAGATGATATAATACAATTCAATAGAATAGAACATAACGCAACACAATACAATACAATAGAACACAATAGAATAGAATAGAATCCTTCTGTATTAGTTCTTCAACAGGTACATCTACAGTGTTGCAGAAGACAACCAGAAGAGGAACAGAACAATTATAAAATTTGTTTTTTTTAAATTATCAGTGTTCACTTCTCTGAGAGGAAGTGTTCACTGATGACTGAATGATCTCAGATGTGCAAAAATGAATTGTCCTAAATATTGCAAAAATAAAATCCATTTTTAGACACAATTTTCAAAGAAAGTGAATGTTTATTTAATATTCTGACATTTGAATATTAGTTCAAGTAGTTTCACATTTATATTAGCCCTATATAACTGAGTTCAGAAATATCTACTCTGTCATCTGGCCTGCTTGTGCTACTCCCGGGGGGGGGGGTTTCCTCTCCCCGCTGCTCGCGACTTCACCCACCTGTGGGCACGTCACGACTCCCGGGGCACTCCTGGGGCAGGTGCTGGCCCACTGTGTGGCTGTCTGGGGCGCTTGGCCCTCTCAGGTATTGGGTGGGGCCTCTGCCAGGAGGTATGTATCACTGATGACTGAATGATCTCAAATGTGAAAAAATTAATTGCGCTAAATATTACAAAAATAAAATCCATTTTTAGACACAATTTTCAAAGCACTCAATGTCATCTTACAAGACACAGATAAAATGACAATAGAACATTAACAATAAAAATATGAATTCATTTTATTCATTGATTTAATAGGGACTAAACTTAATACATATATTGAGCCAGATTTGGCTGCAAGCTCCTGCTGGCGGTGGCTGTTCCTGCTGGTGGTGTCTGCTGCTGGTGGTGTCTGCTGCTGGTGGTGTCTGCTGCTGCTCGCAGAGGCTGCTGCTGCTACCATTGGAAGCTACTAGTGGTGACTGCTCGCTGGTGTCTCACTGATGGCTGCAGGAAGATGCTGGTGGTTGCTGGAGGTTGAGCAGGAATGGAGAGGCCAAATACATCCATGGCAATAACTAAAGTATTTGGTAGTGGCCTAGATATTATGGCCTTTGGTGCAGGAGGTTGAGCCTTCTTGGCCTTCTTGTTCTGACTCTTGCTGCCAAGGTAACCTTTACTCTAGTCTTCTCTCCTTTCAGCCCTGATGCACTTTGCCTTAACCTCAGCCTGACATATTTGCAGACTATCTTTCTCTTCACATCATGGCATGATGGAAGGCTGCTCTCCAGAAGCATGGCCTCCTCTTCCAGCTGTTCCACTGCATTGGTGCACTCCATGAGAGACTCATCTGTCCTTGAACGGAACAGCTGCTCCACATGCTGGACGACAGTGAAGACCTCATCAGATGGCCGATAAAGTGCAGCCGGTTTGAATTCCTTCAACTGCAACAGAACAACATGCTCATGTGCATCATCTGCATTTTGCACAAGTGCATGCTTGCATGTCTCGCAGTGTGAGCAGCTAAAGACACACTTCACGATGTATCCGGCCAGATGATACAGAACACAGGAATCTGTTTTTGTGAAGGTGGGTGGTGATGTCAGGTCGACCAGCTGCTCCACTCTCAGACCTTCAGGACTTCTGGAATTGGTTTTGGTTTCCAGGAAGTCTGCTAGGTGGTCACAGTTGTCCTCCAGGTAACTGCCTGTATGCACTGTGGACAGTAACTGTCCAACAGTGACAGCCCGCAGGGCATAGTGGAACTCCACAGGTGTTGGCACAGGGTTCCTCTGACATATGCATCCAAGTGTGTTTTCCAGGCAGTCCTGCATGAACCGGCTTGTGAGGACAAATTTGTGACTCTGGCTCAACAGATCTTCCTGGACCTGCAGTATGGTTCTGTCTGGACTGGCTTCCAGCTGCTCTTTTCCCCTATCTTTAGGTCTTGAAAAAGATGGACACTCTCCTGGAGAAAGCTGATGGCCTTTTCATACTCCCCCATTTTGAACCGTGAGAGGGCAGTCACAACATGGCGGGACGACATAAGGTAAATGGTAAATGGTAAATGGACTTGTACTTGTATAGCGCTTTTCTAGCTGACCACTCAAAGCGCTTCAAAGGTCAAACCAGTGGTCCATCTTCTCCAGGAACCATGATGTGGTGAGGTTTGATTCAGGACGCTGCTCCTCCTCTACCAGGTACTTTAAGGCAGCACTTGTCGACTTACTAAAGATATGCATGGCTGAGCTAACTTTCATCTTTTCAAAGTGGTTAGGCTCCAAGATGCCCCAGGAGAGGTTGGGGGCCAGCTTTAGTACCATGCCCTCTTGGTAGGACACCAGATCCGGTAAGGGACCAACAGACACCTCACTGGATGGGAGGTGCTCTTTGTTCACCACATCTTGTGGAATGGTGATGGTCTGACCACGGACAAGGGCGCTCTTCAAGTTCTTGACCAGATGTGGAACATCTGCCATGAAATGGAGCCGTCGGTGTGGCTCTATGGGATGTGGAATTCAGGGCTTATCACACGTTACCCCAAAAGCTCGCCACATTGCTCTATTAGGGCTCCCCATGTCACTTGTGACATTAATGACATGAAGTCCTACAGATGCAGCTGCCTCCACTATAGCAATGATGATGGGCTGGTAGACGGCACCATTGGTGGAATTACTGCTGTAGTGGTATGCCACAACTTGCTTCCACCTTGTTGTTACTCCAGCCAGCATGAAGACACAAGCGTGAGTTGCTCTGCCATTGTGGCCAGGCAGTGTAACGTTGCCAAACAGCTTTTCCGCCTTTTTATTATTTTGGCTGAGTGCACGAATCTGGTCCTGATTGAAAATTGAAGTAAATTTTTGTTGAAGGTTGTTGTTTCTCCTCCTAAGTGCCAAATTGATTATTTTTTGTCATGCTGGAGCGCTCTCTGCTTTTATCCTCCTATATCTTTCCTTTCTTAATTCCCTCAGCAGGTCCTCCACACTGGCCCTGTCATGACTGGCCCCTGGCACACTGGTTCTTGGATGAGTGGCCCCTGACTGACTGGCACCTGGTAGTCTGCTGACCTCTGCTTCACTGTCACCTGACACATCCCTCTCACTCGCCTCTAACTGCACCTCAGTTTGTCCCTCAATATCTGTAATAACAACGTATTGTTGGTGTTATACGTATTTATGCCACCTACACTACACTACAATATCTTGTTTTTTAAATACATGAAATGGGAAAAACTGTGGAAAGACTGGTATCATACCAAGGTTTGATTTTATGCAGTAAGTGTGGTCATCAGATGTTTTAACTTCTGCAGAAGCCATCATCCTCAAAGGTGTTTTCCTCCTCTTGGGCTTGAGGCGATGGATGAAGATGGTTGGGACAGCATCTGCTCTCGACCTCTGTGTGCCTCTTTTTGTGTTCGTGAATTGGTTGTCCTCAAAGTGTAACTGCCAGGAGGTAATGATGTCATACGTCGTAGGCTAAGTTCAGTTTCCCCTACACACTTCACATTTTCTGTTGAACTTTAATTGTAATGTTCATCTTTACATTCAGGTGTCGAAGGCCCTTTGAAATTTTAGTAACTTTATCATAAAACCTCTGTGGCCATTACTTACTTCACAAAGTTTTCTGTTGTTGTTGTCATCTTTATATACTCTATAGCTCTGCCCTCTTCCACACAGCATAGACATATATATACGTAGACGCCTCATTGAGCACGTTGGTCCATTGCTGCGGTACGTCAGCGCGTCCGCCATATTGGATGTGGCAGATCTGGCCGTAAACTACTAAAAGGAAATGGACTGAACTTCAAACAGCGCCTTTCTACAAAGTGCTTTAAGTTTGTTATAATTGGCTTTGTTCTTAGACATTATGTATTCATATTCTGCATTTTATAACTAAGCCACGTTCATATTTTGTACTTTTCCACTCTGCTCATACTACGTTATAGATGACCTTAAATGGTCCAAGACTTTAAAATACCATAACGGGACTAAATAACTGGGTCAGATAAAGCTTCTCTATCGTGTCAGATAGGTCTGGTACATTAGTTACACACCTAAAACAACACTCACTTACACACGTTGTTTATCTCATCCAAAGAACAATACGAAGATGGTGGTTGACCTGTTTTAGTATAATATAATTGGCCAATATATGAAATATTTCCGTATATCGGGGCTCAGGCTGACGGACTTCCTGTGAGAGCTCTGTCACTCCGAGTTCAGCGCTGCCATACTTTACATGTCACCACTAATAAATACTTTCAATGAAAGAATTGGGCTAAAAAGTTATTGCCTCTTATTCACACAGACACACTAATATAGTTGGGAAACAAGTACGTACCAGAAACAACATGTAACTAAGTGATGATTATAAATGTTTATTCCTTATTTTTAGGCTATAGGTAAGCACCAAACTAACATGTATTTTTCTAATGTTTTTATGAGTGTTTACAGCTGCTAATGTGTGCAACACTGTTACTGTGATGATAAATATTGAAATATTTATAATTGACATTTAATCTGTGTTTATTATAACCAGATCCTGAAATGTAGAGGAGGGTTTTCTGAATAAAGAGCACTAACATTTACATTCAACTGATTTTGAGTAATCATTTTTATATTCACATTGATACACATTTATATAAAGGTATATATGTTCATTGATGAACATATATACATATAAATATCTACAATAAGGGCATTAATGAACACGGGGGCATTGACGATCGTATATACACACTTATATCTACACACTTATCTATACAGCTATAAAATTGCAGTCAGTGTAAGTTAAAAACCTTGGAAAAGAATAGTCTTGTACAGCTTTTTCCATGTGTTGCCATTCTGCAGCTTAAGGGTGTTCAGTTTGGCAATGTGGTGCAGCCTCAATTTGTGGAAGACAGACACAACGAGTGACATCAGCACAAAATGGTGGTTGTCAATTCCAAACTGTGTTTCTTGAATGTGCCCCCCCCCCACCAGAAAAAACACATCCTCAGAACCAATCTCAGCCCGGACAAACTGACAGATCAAGGCCGCTTTGACCGCTTGCCCTGACACTGACTGGCGAATAAAACACTCAGCTGATCTGACCACCTTTACAGTACCGTCAGAAGGAATCATCAGCCTTCCCTTGTTTTTTAGCGTGAGCAAGTGGTAGCTCTGATCAAATGATGCGGGTACAACATCAGTCACCAAACTACCACGGCACACATCACAGGACAGCTTTTTGAGAATCTGGCAAACAACAAACCCTGAGATGTACACCAGTGCATTGTCCACAAGACCACCAAAGCGGGTTGGTAGATAGCTATGGTCAGACACTAAAGCAGGAACGTTGAAAAAAAGGGGGTGGAATCTCTTCAGTTTCTTCTGCTGCTGGAGAAGAGGGAACATCTCAAAGGTCGACAAGGACACGGTCTCATCCTGTGCTGCCATATTTCCTGATGTGCTTGGAGACACACCACACCGCACCATCAGATGGCAGGAAGATGGCCTGGAACTGGCTGGCTGAGGGATTGTTATTCCAGCCCCCTAAAACACATACAAACAACACATTTACATATACAGTTACCCGAATAATATGCATACATAGAAACTAACCACATAGTAAAAAATATGAAATCCCTACCTGATGCCCTGATTGAATTAAAGAGGAGCTCCAAGTGATCCTGGCTAAAGCGGTAGGTGCTGACGTACCGCTGAAGCTGTTCTGGAATCATCAACATCAGGGTGTCAATGTTGATCACGAATCCCATGACAGATAGGTACCTTCACAAGGAAATGTTTTGTCAGTATAATCATGGCAAACCAAAATAACTCAAGAGAGCACTACGTGATTTCCTTCATTTATAGATGTTAATGCAAAGAGAAACAATATTGAAACAAATGGGAAAGCTTGATAACATCGACACTGCTATACATACCATTATAACACTTCTAAGGAATGAAAAACACTGAAGATAGAAGTCCAACAGAAACAAAACAGGAGACTGCAAAAACATTGGAACCAGAGAACAAAGCATCATAGGAACTTATGATGCATCAAACGGAACAAGAGAATAGAATAGGACTGGGCAATATCTCCATAATATATCAATATTTTATAAAGCTCCAACAGTCATCCCTTCAATATTCTCTCTATATCAATATTTGATCAAAATTACATTTGAATTTATTGTCCAGCCTCGAACAGAACATCATATGAACTTGATGTCTTAAACTTATGAACTCTTCATGCAAACAAAAGCTTCCCACTTTCCTAAAACCTCTTTGACAGGTGAAGGGGTGTGCCATCTTTCATCACCAACTCATCAAGTAGTCCCTGCCTCTCACCAAGAACTCTACACTCTCTGCCCAATACAAAGAACCCAGGGGAGCTTTGAACCCTTTGGCATGGGGATTGTGACTGTTCATTTTATCAAAGAGCCTGTCAGTTATCTAAAAGCAAATGTCTGCATTAACAGAAAGCACAATAATCATCACCATAAACAATAACATGTTCCTCTGAGTTATTAGTCTAATTTCTAAAATATAAAAATGATTCACGAGTTGATCTCCATTCTTAGGGAGAAAAGTTGTGATAGACATTTTAGCAACAATCTTGCCGTCCTACTTTGTGTGAATGTTAGTAGTAGTATTATATTAGCATCACCTCAATGAACTCAGCTGTTGCTTCACAGTGTTGGAACTGTAAATAGCCTAGGTCCCTCAGTGCACGTGTAGCGTGGTACAAAGTGAAGTTGTCCTCCACTACAAGTTTAATTTGAAAAAGTCTTTTATTTTTGTTCTGCAAAAAGCCAAAAATATATATTATTTATCACGTTACGCCACACACATCTTCACACTCAGGAGTGTGTTCTCGTCTCACAGCGTATTCTCGCTAGATATCCCTTTTCCCTGTACATAGTGTAGCGAACGCGCCCTCTGCTGGCGAGACTTAGACACTGCATCACCATATTTGTCAAACAATAAACGAACCTTTCCCGATCAGACAACACACAGACAATTTTCAACACACTCATGACTTATACTTAATGCAAGTAATATTAAACATATAAATAATAACAATGTGGGTATATCACTGATGGCTCTGTATGCCACACACGCAGAGCCACTGTCACAGACCGACTCAGTGTCTGTGCAGCCAGGGACACCTTCATCTTCTGTGAATCAAAATTCACATGCTTGTCTGTTACCCTGTTAGCTGCATGCAATCCAACTTTTGCTTGGACATCATTCAGATGAATGATGTATCTCCAGTTGATCTGGCCACTGGTGCTGGTTAATGGACTGTAAGCCTGCAGCATATTCCGTGCCAACTTCAACATATGGCAAGCATCCATCCGCACAATCACCCTCTCACTAGTTACTGGATGTGGAAAGAATGTTTTAAAGGGCTCAATAGGGTTACCCTTTTGCTGGCACCCAGGCAGGTTGCACAAGCGGACATTGGAGGCACGCCCATCCATTTTGACGCATACGAGAGGGCTGCATTGGGATTGGGTCCCGCCGGGTCCCGCGGGACCAACTCAACTCACGCGGGAGTGGGCGGTATGAACTTTTCTGCGGGCAGTCGCGGGCGGCAAAAAAATACAAAAAATACTGCGGGACAGGGATGTAGTGGTGCCAGGTGTACGGTAATTGTCGTATTTGTATGATAATTTTGCCCTGTGTACGATGTACTATCAATAATCCCCCAAAAGGCTACAAATACGATCATTTGACCATTCTGTGAATGTGTGGTTGTAAGCGGTTGTAATCAGCCTGTCGCAACTGTCTGTCGGATTTTTTTGTGAACCCTGAAGACATTTCCATGTGACAAGTTTCAAGCTAATCGTGCTTTTCTATTCTATTGTTTACGGGGACATTTAGCCTAACGTGGGGTTGATGATGCAAACCTGTTAGACACTATTCAACACTAGAGTGACTATAGCACACAATAGACTTGTTATTTTAGTTATGAAGGGTGTACGATAATTTACCTCAAAATACGATAATACTACATTTCCCACCTGGCAACACTGTCGGGATGTATGTTAGCGACAGGATAAACAGAATAAATGATGTGGAAAGGAAGCTCAAAGAAGATCTTTACAGCACAAAGACAAAGCAAGGCAAGTCTGACATTTGGAGAAGTTTCTCCATTGTCCATGAATCTCTTTATTAAAAGCCTATGAAATTACGTGTTTTCTCCTGCGGGACTCGAGAAGACATTTCTATTGTTGTGCTGGCATAAAGTCTCAAAGTTTTGCGGGAGCGGGCGGGAGTGGACATACACATTGCGGGAGCGGGTGGTAATGGTCAGAAATTCAGCGGGAGCATGCGGAAGAAAACAGTCCCGCGCAGGACTCTAACACATACCACTCTTATGCCGCACTTATGCAGTTCCTCCGACGCATGAACAAGCAGCACCTCCTGAGTCTCTGGCGATAATAACTTGGTCAGGTAGTAGGTAATTGGGGCCTTCCAATGGCCTATCAATGGCCTTGTAGGCCTACCACCATTAAAACAAGAGCCTCAGTGGCTAAATCTGTCTCATTCAAACCATCCGCCATATCCACAAATCCAGACATTTTCTGGGTATGGGAGTTGTACTGGATATGTTTTTTAATGGCCATGGCATCCGTCATGAGACACAGTCAACCATATTTAGCTGGGTCTTCCTCTTGTCTTTCCTTCAACATGTCCAGCATCATCATGTTAAGGCCAGGCTCTGCATCCATGAGCTCATCCACCTTTGTAAGAAAGAAAAGCAGTCATTTAATATGGCTGCTGTGATCAGGATTTTTTCAGGATCAATAATCACTGAAAGCAGTATTGGCAGATGTTAATAATGCTAGGTGTAGGTATGTCCGCCTTTCACTCTGTTCACTCATAACAGGATAAAATAATATGCACAGCTAACATGGAAAATAAGGTTTCAAATAATACGAACAATACCTTTGCAATGTATGTGGATGTGGGAGGTTGATATGAAGAGTCTCTCTCAGATAGCTGTATGCCTTCGGACCATGTAAGTGGAGAGTGATGGCAAACTCCCTCTGGTCTTTGGTGTATTTGTGGCTCTGTTTTGACAGGAGGTGTATTGGAAGATCTGAAATTCAATTAGCACTGGCCTTGCCCTTTTGGCAACCAAAAGAAAAGCCAGTCCCGACCAGCAGTTCAGCAATAAAAGAACAAGGGTCTCTGAGGTGGCAGGACCTTCTACAAGCAGTCAGGACGAGGTCAGGACAGGGAAAAAAGGAAAGAGGAAAGTCACAGAAGATGGAGAGGGACCCTCAAGAAACCCAAAGAGAAGGAGGGGACTCCTGGACGTCATGTTAAATCAAGAGTCAGCCTCCTCCTCAGTGGAAAGTGGTAGGCTTGTGCATTTTGTGAAATTACAGCTGCATAATTAACTTACATTTTAGCTGTAGTGGTTGAATATTATAATGTCCTTTAACTTTGTCACACTGATCTAAACACACATTTTCAATCAAATTACAAACATGTGAGTGTCATCATGCTAATGTTTCAATGTGTTATTGTCATTTATAGGATCCAGTAGCAACAATGTAGATGGTTGTACATCTGATGGGGACATAAGGAGGAGTAATAGGAAGAGGAAGGCCTTACCTGCTGAGGAAACATCAAGCAGGAAGAGAACGAAGAAAACTGAGACCATACAGGACCAAATAGATGCCCAACGAGGTCAGTCATTAATAAAAAAAATGTAACATTTAGCTTCAAGTGCGTTATATTTAATATAAGTATTTATATTAGGTATTACCTATTACCTAGGCGATATATACATATATATATATATATATATATATATATATATATATATATATATTACAGCTTATATAACCTGTGTAGATTATCATTGAAATTCTTCTGATCTACTGTCAAACTAAAATGATGTTTATGTTTTATTTTAGCTGAATTTGAGGAGAAATACGAAGAGAAAAATCAGCTCGGCAAAGGAGGCTGTGGATCTGTGTTTGCAGGCTGTCGGAGAGAAGATCATTTACCTGTATGTATTAGACACACATTGTCATATTCAAGACACTCACTGTATGATGTGACTAACCAAAGTCTCGTTTGTATCTTGCAGGTAGCCATCAAACACATTCCAAAGGACAAAGTGTTCTGCAAACATAAAGTAAGTTAGCAACGGCAGTAACTTCTGCTTTTATCAGCACTATCACTGGATTATAGATAAACTGTGGTTTTCCCTGCCTAACACTTTCTTTGTTGCTGTGATGTTTCAGGACAAGAATGGGAGGCAGATTTCAGTGGAGGTGGCTGTCATGCTGAAGCTGGAAAGTAGCACTGCCAGTTCAGTGGGGCACTCAGCACCTGTGTCCCTGCTGGACTGGTATGATCTACAGCAGGAGCTGATTCTTGTGCTGGAGAGACCAATGCCTGCCGAGGACCTCGCTCACTACATCGAAGAGCATGGAGGCTCCCTCCAGGAAGATGAGGCCAAAGTAAGCTGATGGAAAATATTTGCAATCTTTGTGAATGTCATTCTTTGAGAGACATCGTCACACTTTCTGCTTTTTTTATTTAAATGATTTCATAATGGTTATCAAAATATTTTAAAGCCATAAAAAATGTCACACCATCCTCTCTTCTTAAATAACTAATCTGTTTTTTTTCCTCTTTCAGATTATAATACAACAGTTGGTTGATGCAGCAGTCCACCTTAAACAAAACAGCATCTTCCACAGAGACATTAAAGTGGAAAATATCCTGATTGAGACCGGCTCAGATGTCCCACGACTTCGTCTCATAGACTTTGGACTGAGCTGCATCAACAAAAAGACATCTAAGTATCGGACTTTTTATAGTATGTTATAACTTCAGATTTCGCTCTTCTCCAATCAGTGATTTAAAAACCAAAGCCACTCCTCCTCTAACATTTATTCTTATTTCTTTATCCTCAAGGTACCAGTGCTCATGTCCCTCCAGAGTGGCTGAGCTCCTGTACATACAGTGCTGGACCTACAACAGTGTGGCAGGTAGGAGTGGTGCTGTTTGAAATGCTCCACAACAAAGATTTCAGGTCCACTAACTTCATCAGGAAGAAACTAAAGATTAGCAGTACGCTGTCTCAAGGTAAAACAAACACCCATACACACATCTGTCATTAAGAAAAGATAATCTGTTTCAGTTCACATTCTGATAGACCACTGCAGACCTTCCACATGCAGTCAGGATGAGGTCAGGACAGTGAAAAAAGGAAAGAGGAAAGTCACAGAAGATGGAGAGGGACCTTCAAGAAAGGCAAAGAGAAGGAGGGGACTCCTGGGCGTCCTTTTAAATCAAGAGTCAGCCTCCTCCTCAGTGGAAAGTGGTAGGCTGGTGCATTCTGTGAAATTACAGCTGCATAATTAACTTACATTTTAGCTGTAGTGGTTGAATATTATAATGTCCTTTAACTTTGTCACACTGATCTAAACACACATTTTCAATCAAATTACAAACATGTGAGTGTCAACATGCTAATGTTTCAATGTGTTATCGTCATTTATAGAATCCATTAGCAACAATTTAGATGGTTGTACATCTGATGGGGATATAAGGAGGAGTAATTGGAAGAGGAAGGCCTTACCTGCTGAGGAAACACAGAGTAGGAAGAGAACGAAGAAAACTGAGACCATACAGGACCAAATAGATGCCCAACGAGGTCAGTCATTAATAAAAAATTTTAACATTTAGCTTCAAGTGCGTTATATTTAATATCAGTATTTATATTAGATATTACCTATTACCTAGGCAATATATATTTATTACAGCTTATATAACCTGTGTAAATTATCATTGAAATTCTTCTGATGTACTGTCAAAGTAAAATGATGTTTATGTTTTATTTTTGCTGAATTTGAGGAGAAATACGAAGAGAAAAATCAGCTCGGCAAAGGAGGCTGTGGATCTGTGTTTGCAGGTTGTCGGAGAGAAGATAATTTACCCGTATGTATTAGACACACATTGTCATATTCAAGACACTCAATGTATGATGTGACTAACCAAAGTCTTGTTTGTATCTTGCAGGTAGCCATCAAACACATTCCTAAGGACAAAGTGTTCTGCAAACATAAAGTAAGTTAGCAACGGCAGTAACTTCTGCTTTTATCAGCACTATCACTGGATTATAGATAAACTGTGGTTTTCCCTGCCTAACACTTTCTTTGTTGCTGTGATGTTTCAGGACAAGAATGGGAGGCAGATTTCAGTGGAGGTGGCTGTCATGCTGAAGCTGGAAAGTAGCACTGCCAGTTCAGTGGGGCACTCAGCACCTGTGTCCCTGCTGGACTGGTATGATCTACAGCAGGAGCTGATACTTGTGCTGGAGAGACCAATGCCTGCCGAGGACCTCGCTCACTACATCGAAGAGCATGGAGGCTCCCTCCAGGAGGATGAGGCCAAAGTAAGCTGATGGAAAATATTTGCAATCTTTGTGAATGTCATTCTTTGAGAGACATCGTCACACTTTCTGCTTTGTTTGATGTAAATGATTTCATAATGGTTATCAAAATAATTTAAAGCCATAAAAAATGTCACACCATCCTCTCTTCTTAAATATCTAACCTGTTTTTTTTCCTCTTTCAGATTATAATACAACCGTTGGTTGATGCAGCAGTCCACCTGAAACAAAACAGCATCTTCCACAGAGACATCAAAGTTGAAAACATCCTGATTGAGACCGGCTCAGATGTCCCACGACTTCGTCTCATAGACTTTGGACTGAGCTGCATCAACAAAAAGACATCTATATATCGGACTTTTTATGGTATGTTATTACTTCAGATTTTGCTCTTCTCCAATCAGTGATTTAAAAACCAAAGCCACTCCTCCTCTAACATTTATTCTCATGTCTTTATCCTCAAGGTACCAGTGCTCATGTCCCTCCAGAGTGGCTGAGCTCCTGTACATACAGTGCTGGACCTACAACAGTGTGGCAGGTAGGAGTGGTGCTGTTTGAAATGCTCCACAACAAAGAGTTCAGGTCCACTAACTTCATCAGGAAAAATCTCAGGATTAGCAGTACGCTGTCTCAAGGTAAAACAAACACCCATACACACATCTGTCATTAAGAAAAGATAATCTGTTTCAGTTCACATTCTGATAGACCACTGCAGACCTTCCACATGCAGTCAGGATGAGGTCAGGACAGTGAAAAAAGGAAAGAGGAAAGTCACAGAAGATGGAGAGAGACCTTCAAAAAAGGCAAAGAGAAGGAGGAGACTCCTGGACGTCCTTTTAAATCAAGAGTCAGCCTCCTTCTTAGTGGAAAGTGGTAGGCTTGTGCATTTTGTGAAATTACAGCTGCATAATTAACTTACATTTTAGCTGTAGTGGTTGAATATTATAATGTCCTTTAACTTTGTCACACTGATCTAAACACACATTTTCAATCAAACTACAAACATGTGAGTGTCAACATGTTAATGTTTCAATGTGTTATTGTCATTTATAGGATCCATTAGCAACAATTTAGATGGTTGTACATCTGATGGGGATATAAGGAGGGGTAATAGAAAGAGGAAGGCCTTACCTGCTGAGGAAACACAGAGTAGGAAGAGAACGAAGAAAACTGAGACCATACAGGACCAAATAGATGCCCAACGAGGTCAGTCATGAATAAAATAATGTAACATTTAGCTTCAAGTGCTTTATATTTAATATAAGTATTTATATTAAGTATTACCCATTACCTAGGCGATATATATATATATATATATATATATATATATATATATATATATATATTATTACAGCTTATATAACCTGTGTAAATTATCATTGAAATTCTTCTGATGTACTGTCAAACTAAAATGATGTTTATGTTTTATTTTTGCTGAATTTGAGGAGAAATACGAAGAGAAAAATCAGCTCGGCAAGGGAGGCTGTGGATCTGTGTTTGCAGGCTGTCGGAGAGAAGATAATTTACCCGTATGTATTAGACACACATTGTCATATTCAAGACACTCACCGTATGATGTGACTAACCAAAGTCTTGTTTGTATCTTGCAGGTAGCCATCAAACACATTCCTAAAGACAAAGTGTTCTGCAAACATAAAGTAAGTTAGCAACGGCAGTAACTTCTGCTTTTATCAGCACTATCACTGGATTATCGATAAACTGTGGTTTTCCCTGCCTAACACTTTCTTTGTTGCTGTGATGTTTCAGGACAAGAATGGGAGGCAGATTTCAGTGGAGGTGGCTGTCATGCTGAAGCTGGAAGGTAGCACTGCCAGTTCAGTGGGGCACTCAGCTCCTGTGTCCCTGCTGGACTGGTATGATCTACAGCAGGAGCTGATTCTTGTGCTGGAGAGACCAATGCCTGCCGAGGACCTCGCTCACTACATCGAAGAGCATGGAGGCTCCCTCCAGGAGGATGAGGCCAAAGTAAGCTGATGGAAAATATTTGCAATCTTTGTGAATGTCATTCTTTGAGAGACATCGTCACACTTTCTGCTTTTTTTATTTAAATGATTTCATAATGGTTATCAAAATAATTTAAAGCCATAAAAAATGTCACACCATCCTCTCTTCTTAAATATCTAACCTGTTTTTTTTTTCCTCTTTCAGATTATAATACAACAGTTGGTTGATGCAGCAGTCCACCTGAAACAAAACAGCATCTTCCACAGAGACATCAAAGTGGAAAACATCCTGATTGAGACCGGCTCAGATGTCCCACGACTTCGTCTCATAGACTTTGGAATGAGCTGCATCAACAAAAAGACATCTATATATCGGACTTTTTATGGTATGTTATTACTTCAGATTTTGCTCTTCTCCAATCAGTGATTTAAAAACCAAAGCCACTCCTCCTCTAACATTTATTCTTATGTCTTTATCCTCAAGGTACCAGTGCTCATGTCCCTCCAGAGTGGCTGAGCTCCTGTACATACAGTGCTGGACCTACAACAGTGTGGCAGGTAGGAGTGGTGCTGTTTGAAATGCTCCACAACAAAGAGTTCAGGTCCACTAACTTCATCAGGAAGAAACTCAAGATTAGCAGTACGCTGTCTCAAGGTAAAACAAACACCCATACACACATCTGTCATTAAGAAAAGATAATCTGTTTCAGTTCACATTCTGATAGACCACTGCAGACCTAACAATGTTTGTTCTTTTTCTTCACATCCTCCAGATTGCCTGGATTTCTTGGAGCAGTGTTTGACTAAAGTTCCCAAGCAGCGCCCCACGCTGGAGCAGCTTCTGAATCACACTTGGTTCACGTGAGACAGAAACAACACACACACTGTTAATCAAAACAAATGACATTTTATTGAAAGTTTGATTCATGTTTAAATTTAAACCTAAATCTTTATATCTGAGTTTAACAGGAATAAATATACATTATAAATATGTCACATTCTCTGTGATGTGAGGATGTAAGAGTAAGGATAGGATAGAATACAATATATTAGAATACAATAGAATAGAACACAATATAATATAATATAATAGAATAGAATCCTTCTGTATTAGTTCTTCAACAGGTACATATACAGTGTTGCAGAAGAGGAACAGAACAATTATAAAATTAGTTTTTTTAAAAATGATCAGTGTTCACTTCTCTGAGAGGAAGTGTTCACTGATGACTGAATGATCTCAGATGTGCAAAAATGAATTGTCCTAAATATTGCAAAAATAAAATCCATTTTTAGACACAATTTTCAAAGAAAGTAAATGTTTATTTAATATTCTGACATTTGAATATTAGTTCAAGTAGTTTCACATTTATATTAGCCCCATGGGTGGGGCCTCTGCCAGGAGGTATGGGGGCGCTCGGGCTCCTGGGGCCCGGGTCCGGTGCGCGGCCCATGTCTGGGCGGCTGGGGCCTGGCGTGGTCGGTGGGCCGTTGCCCCTGGTTCCCAGGGGGCCTTTGCCCTATGCTTATGGGGGCTCTTTCCTCCGCGGTCTTCTGGGTGGATGCATGGTTGTCCCTGCGGTGGGCTTCCTGGGTTCTGTGCTCTGTGGGGGCTGCTGGTGGCCTGGGTCTTGAGGCCCTCTCTGCCTGCTTCTGATTCCTGGGGGGGGGGGCTGTGGATTGTTGCTCTGTACACTTATACACTCATAACTAAGCAGGGTTATCATGTAGGTCCTGTGCCATGGGTATTGCATGTTCACACACACACACACACACACACATTCATTAGCCCAGTAGCAGGCTCGTTAAGCAGTTGCTGTGTTATCCTGTGGTTTCAGGTCATCTATATCCACAGTTGTGTTGTATGCGATTGCCGCTACTTGTGCTTGTTTTTGTGTGTTTGTTTTTTCTCTGCTTGTCTGCTTTCAGGAGCTTATGGTGGCGCTAAGGCTGGATTCCCAACAGAGGCCGTGGATTGTCGTCTGTTTTGTTTTTTACAGGTGTAGCAGCTGGTTGTCTGGTTTTTGTTTCTGTTTTTGTTCTGTTTCCTTTTCTTTGCTCTTCTTCTTTCCTTGTCCCCCGGTCCGGTTCAGCTATATTACATGTGAAATATTGTAAACTAAAATTGATGGGCATCAAGGGGAGCTTTACATTTATAAAGCTTCCCTTGGCAAAGCAAATCTGTTTGGCAAAAAAGGTATTCAGATTACCATTCTGCTGCCATAATGCTGGACAGGACAAGGGAAAAAAAGAAAAATAAATATCTACTCTGTCGGCCTTCAAAGTCTAAGGCATTCAAATACGACTGACTGAGGCAATTATGCTATTAGGCTAACGTTCTGCTGCTGCTATAGCTACTACTACTACTACAACAATAATAGCCATTCATTGACTTAATAGGGGGCTGCACGGTGGTGTGGTGGGTAGCACCATCACCTCACAGCAAGACGGTTCCAGGTTCAATCCCCGCCTGGGGCCTTTCTGTGTTGTGTTTGCATGTTCTCCTCGTGTATGCGTGGGTCCTCTCCGGGTTCTCCGGCTTCCTCCCACCGTCCAAAAACATGGTGTGTTAGGTTAATCGGTGACTCTAAATTGTCCTTAGGAGTGAGTGTGAGTGTGAGTATGCATGGTTGTTTGTCTCGTTTGTCTCTATGTGTGGCCCTGTGATGACCTGGCGGTCGCTGTTCTGCTGCTCCTCGCAGAGGCTGGAAGCTACTAGTGGTGACTGCTCACTGATGGCTGCTGGTTGCTGGAGGTTGACCAGGAATGGAGAGGCCAAATACATCCATGGTATATGGCCTTTGGTGCAGGAGGCTTCTTGTTCTGACTCTTGCTGACAAGGTACTCTTATCTTCTCTCCTTTCAGCCCTGATGCACTTTGCCTTAACCTCAGCTGCCTTAACCTGACATATTTGCAGATGATCTTTCTCTTCACATCATGGCATGATGGAAGGCTGCTCCCCAGAATCATGGCCTCCTCTTCCAGCTGTTCCACTGCATTGGTGCACTCCATGAGAGACTCATCTGTCCTTGAACGGAACAGCTGCTCCACATGCTGGACGACAGTGAAGACCTCGTCAGATGGCCGATAAAGTGCAGCCGGTTTGAATTCCTTCAACTGCAGCAGAACAACATGCTCATGTGCATCATCTGCATTTTGCACAAGTGCATGCTTGCATGTCTCGCAGTGTGAGTAGCTGAAAACACACTTCACGGTGTATACGGCCAGATGATACAGAACACAGGAATCTGTTTTTGTGAAGGTGGGTGGTGATGTCAGGTCGACCAGCTGCTCCACTCTCAGACCTTCAGGACTTCTGGAATTGGTTTTGGTCTCCAGGAAGTCTGCTAGCTGGTCACAGTTGTCCTCCAGGTTAACTGCCTGTATGCACTGTGGAGAGGAACTGTCCAACAGTGACAGCCCGCAGGGCATAGTGGAACTCCACAGGTGTTGGCACAGGGTTCCTCTGACATATGCATCCAAGTGTGTTTTACATGCTGCATTCTTCTTTGGACAGTGCGGATATCTGGCAGAGAGATCTTCATGTTCTGCAGGGTTTTGTATCCTGTTGTGCCTGCTGTGAATCGAATTTGAATTGCCTTTTTGATGGTCTCATTGCCCCACTGAATCACCTTTTTATTCTTTTGGCTGAGTGCACGAATCTGGTCCTGATTGAAAATTGAAGTAAATTTTTGTTGAAGGTTGTTGTTTCTCCTCCTAAGTGCCAAATTGATTATTTTTTGTCGTGCTGGAGCGCTCTCTGCTTTTATCCTCCTATATCTTTCCTTTCTTAATTCCCTCAGCAGGTCCTCCACACTGGCCCTGTCATGACTGGCCCCTGGCACACTGGTTCTTGGATGAGTGGCCCCTGACTGACTGGCACCTGGTAGTCTGCTGACCTCTGCTTCACTGTCACCTGACACATCCCTCTCACTCGCCTCTAACTGCACCTCAGTTTGTCCCTCAATATCTGTAATAACAACGTATTGTTGGTGTTATACATATTTATGCCACCTACACTACACTACAATATCTTGTTTTTGAAATACATGAAATGGGAAAAACTGTGGAAAGACTGGTATCATACCAATGTTTGAGTTTATGCAGTAATTGTGGTCATCAGATGTTTTAACTTCTGCAGAAGCCATCATCCTCGAAGGTGTTTTCCTCCTCTTGGGCTTGGGGCGATGGATGAAGATGGTTGGGACAGCATCTGCTCTCGACCTCCGTGTGCCTCTTTTTGTGTTCGTGAATTGGTTGTCCTCAAAGTGTAACTGCCGGGAGGTAATGATGTGATAAGTCGTAGGCTAAGTTCAGTTTCCCCTACACACTTCACATTTTCTGTTGAACTTTAATTGTAATGTTCTTCTTTACATTCAGGTGTCGAAGGCCCTTTGAAATTTTAGTAACTTTATCATAAAACCTCTGTGGCCATTACTTACTTCACAAAGTTTTCTGTTGTTGTTGTCATCTTTATATACTCTATAGCTCTGCCCTCTTCCACACAGCATAGACATATATATACGTAGACGCCTCATTGAGCACGTTGGTCCATTGCTGCGGTACGTCAGCGCGTCCGCCATATTGGATGTGGCAGATCTGCCCGTAAACTACTAAAAGGAAATGGACTGAACTTCAAACAGCGCCTTTCTACAAAGTGCTTTAAGTTTGTTATAATTGGCTTTGTTCTTAGACATTATGTATTCATATTCTGCATTTTATAACTAAGCCACGTTCATATTTTGTACTTTTCCACTCTGCTCATACTACGTTATAGATGACCTTAAATGGTCCAAGACTTTAAAATACCATAACGGGACTAAATAACTGGGTCAGATAAAGCTTCTCTATCGTGTCAGATAGGTCTGGTACATTAATTACACGCCTAAAACAACACTCACTTACACACGTTGTTTATCTCATCCAAAGAATATTACGAAGACTGTGGTTGACTTGTTTTAGTCACTTATAATTGGCCAATATATGAAATATTTCCGTATATGGGGGCTCAGGCTGACGGACTTCCTGCGAGAGCTCTGTCACTCCGAGTTCAGCGCTGCCATACTTTACATGTCACCACTAATAAATACTTTCAATGAAAGAATCGGGCTAAAAAGTTATTGCCTCTTATTCACACAGACACATTAATATAGCTGGGAAACAAATACGTACCAGAAACAACATGTAACTAAGTGATGATTATAAATGTTTATTCCTTATTTTTAGGCTATAGGTAAGCACCAAACTAACATGTATTTTTCTAATGTTTTTATGAGTGTTTACAGCTGCTAATGTGTGCAACACTGTTACTGTGATGATAAATATTGAAATATTTATAATTGACATTTAATCTGTGTTTATTATAACCAGATCCTGAAATGTAGAGGAGGGTTTTCTGAATAAAGAGCACTAACATTTACATTCAACTGATTTTGAGTAATCGTTTTTATATTCACATTGATACACATTTATATAAAGGTATATATGTTCATTGATGAACATATATACATATGAATATCTACAATAAGGGCATTAATGAACACGGGGGCATTGACGATCGTATATACACACTTATATCTACACACTTATCTACACAGCTATAAAATTGCAGTCAGTGTAAGTTAAAAACCTTGGAAAAGAATAGTCTTGTACAGCTTTTTCCATGTGTTGCCATTCTGCAGCTTAAGGGTGTTCAGTTTGGCAATGTGGTGCAGCCTCAATTTGTGGAAGACAGACACAATGTGTGACATCAGCACAAAATGGTGGTTGTCAATTCCAAACTGTGTTTCTTGAATGTGCCCCCCCCCCACCAGAAAAAACACATCCTCAGAACCAATCTCAGCCCGGACAAACTGACAGATCAAGGCCGCTTTGACCGCTTGCCCTGACACTGACTGGCGAATAAAACACTCAGCTGATCTGACCACCTTTACAGTACCGTCAGAAGGAATCATCAGCCTTCCCTTGTTTTTTAGCGTGAGCAAGTGGTAGCTCTGATCAAATGATGCGGGTACAACATCAGTCACCAAACTACCACGGCACACATCACAGGACAGCTTTTTGAGAATCTGGCAAACAACAAACCCTGAGATGTACACCAGTGCATTGTCCACAAGACCACCAAAGCGGGTTGGTAGATAGCTATGGTCAGACACTAAAGCAGGAACGTTGAAAAAAGGGGGTGGAATCTCTTCAGTTTCTTCTGCTGCTGGAGAAGAGGACATCTCAAAAGTAGACAAGGACACGGTCTCATCCTGTGCTGCCACATTTCCTGATGTGCTTGGAGACACACCACACCGCACCATCAGATGGCAGGAAGATGGCCTGGAACTGGCTGGCTGAGGGATTGTTATTCCAGCCCCCTAAAACACATACAAACAACACATTTACATATACAGTTACCCGAATAATATGCATACATAGAGACTAACCACATAGTAAAAAAATCTGAAATCCCTACCTGATGCCCTGATTGAATTAAAGAGGAGCTCCAAGTGATCCTGGCTAAAGCGGTAGGTGCTGACGTACCGCTGAAGCTGTTCTGGAATCATCAACATCAGGGTGTCAATGTTGATCATGAATCCCATGACAGATAGGTACCTTCACAAGGAAATGTTTTGTCAGTATAATCATGGCAAACCAAAATACCTCAAGAGAGCACTACGTGATTTCCTTCATTTATAGATGTTAATGCAAAGAGAAACAATATTGAAACAGAAATGGGAAAGCTTGATAACATCGACACTGCTATACATACTATTATAACACTTCTAAGGAATGAAAAACTGAAGATAGAAGTTCAACAGAAACAAAACAGGAGACAGCAAAAACATTGGAACCAGAGAACAAAGCATCATAGGAACTTATGATGCATCAAACGGAACAAGAGAATAGAATAGGACTGGGCAATATATCCATAATATATCAATATTTTATAAAGCTCCAACAGTCATCCCTTCAATATTCTCTCTATATCAATATTTGATCAAAATTACATTTGAATTTATTGTCCAGCCTCGAACAGAACATCATATGAACTTGATGTCTTAAACTTATGAACTCTTCATCCAAACAAAAGCTTCCCACTTTCCTAAAACCTCTTTGACAGGTGAAGGGGTGTGCCATCTTTCATCACCAACTCATCAAGTAGTCCCTGCCTCTCACCAAGAACTCTACACTCTCTGCCCAATACAAAGAACCCAGGGGAGCTTTGAACCCTTTGGCATGGGGATTGTGACTGTTCATTTTATCAAAGAGCCTGTCAGTTATCTAAAAGCAAATGTCTGCATTAACAGAAAGCACAATAATCATCACCATAAACAATAACATGTTCCTATGAGTCATTAGTCTAATTTCTAAAATATAAAAATGATTCACGAGTTGATCTCCATTCTTAGGGAGAAAAGTTGTGATAGACATTTTAGCAACAATCTTGCCGTCCTACTTTGTGTGAATGTTAGTAGTAGTATTATATTAGCATCACCTCAATGAACTCAGCTGTTGCTTCACAGTGTTGGAACTGTAAATAGCCAAGGTCCCTCAGTGCACGTGTAGCGTGGTACAAAGTGAAGTTGTCCTCCACTACAAGTTTAATTTGAAAAAGTCTTTTATTTTTGTTCTGCAAAAAGCCAAAAATATATATTATTTATCACGTTACGCCACACACATCTTCACACTCAGGAGTGTGTTCTCGTCTCACAGCGTATTCTCGCTAGATATCCCTTTTCCCTGTACATAGTGTAGCGAACGCGCCCTCTGCTGGTGAGACTTAGACACTGCATCACCATATTTGTCAAACAATAAACGAACCTTTCCCGATCAGACAACACACAGACAATTTTCAACACACTCATGACTTATACTTAATGCAAGTAATATTAAACATATAAATAATAACAATGTGGGTATATCACTGATGGCTCTGTATGCCACACACGCAGAGCCACTGTCACAGACCGACTCAGTGTCTGTGCAGCCAGGGACACCTTCATCTTCTGTGAATCAAAATTCACATGCTTGTCTGTTACCCTGTTAGCTGCATGCAATCCAACTTTTGCTTGGACATCATTCAGATGAATGATGTATCTCCAGTTGATCTGGCCACTGGTGCTGGTTAATGGACTGTAAGCCTGCAGCATATTCCATGCCAACTTCAACATATGGCAAGCATCCATCCGCACAATCACCCTCTCACTAGTTACTGGATGTGGAAAGAATGTTTTAAAGGGCTCAATAGAGTTACCCTTTTGCTGGCACCCAGGCAGGTTGCACAAGCGGACATTGGAGGCACGCCCATCTATTTTGACGCATACGAGAGGGCTGCATTGGGATTGGGTCCCGCCGGGTCCCGCGGGACCAACTCAAATCACGCGGGAGTGGGCGGTATGAACTTTTCTGCGGGCAGTCGCGGGCGGCAAAAAAATAAAAAATACTGCGGGACAGGGATGTAGTGGTGCCAGGTGTACGGTAATTGTCGTATTTGTATGATAATTTTGCCCTGTGTACGATGTTCGATCAATAATCCCCAAAAAGGCTACAAATACGATCATTTGACCATTCTGTGAATGTGTGGTTGTAAGCGGTTGTAACCAGCCTGTCGCAACTGTCTGTCGGATTTTTTTGTGAACCCTGAAGGCATTTCCATGTGACAAGTTTCAAGCTAATCGTGCTTTTCTATTCTATTTTTTACGGGGACATTTAGCCTAACGTGGGGTTGATGATGCAAAGCCGTGCCGACCTAAGAAAAAAGCTATGGCTCGGTTTTAGGTCCCTCTCCCCGCTCTCTCATCCAGATTACAGAATAGCTTTGTCAAATCTGATCCTTTCATGTGTTGTGTGGTTAAGTAAAGTGTATTAATGTTACATTTTCCACCCCTTCACTATAGGTACCTGCAATAGCTGCCATAAAAGGCACTATGAAAATCCACCAAGCCATCAGTCTGACACCCGGCCAGATGAAATACCGAGACATTTCATGTCTGTGTAAAAGGGAGGAAGGTGTTCTGGACTGCCCCTGCTTTAACCTTCAAGAGGTCACTGTAGTCTTATGTTCCTGTTTCACCTGATGAGCCCTCAGCATGTGGAAAGACACCAGATAACCCTTGGAGACCAGAAATGATTGAGGTAAAGCACATTGGCGAGTCGTTAATTACGACAATGAAGCATAAGCAGGTGACATCGTGGAAGTAGAAGGGCACAGTGTGAATGTTAAGTGTATGCACCGCACTGGCATAAACAAATTCCATTGGCCAACTCTCCGGGAGGACATCTGTTGGTACCATGACTGGCAAGTACTTTGCCTAATACCAGACCCACAGGCTCTGAACAAGCGCTCTGTACACATTGAAGCATCTGCATGGAGGTATGTGGAATAGCAACTGCAGAATTGAGCCAAAAAGACCTCTGACATTTTTTTAAACATAATTTCCTTTAGATTTATTGCATTTATGAGGCCATTCAATGACATTTCACAACGTGTCCAACCTGACATGCCCAAGGTCCACCCTGTTATGTCATTGTACATCTTGTCATTTTCATGTTTTATGAAAATATACAAATTATTTTTTCAAGTTATTGAAACCTTTTGTGTGATTCCTTTACAAACAAATGAGGACCAAATACAATTGTTTGAAAGTTTGACCAGATATCTTTGCTGTTAGATTTTATTTAGAAAAGAAAGTCAAATTCTCGCAGATTTTATAGAGAAATAAAGAGTTTGCCATAATTCTATTAATATCCAAATACTTTTCCCATTAACTAAAATATGTTGTTGACAAAGGGACTAAAATGTTCCCACCAGCTACAGGACTGCTTCCAGAGAACCGACTGGGAGGTTTTGAACACCAGGACATGGAGAACCACACTACAGCAGTCTTGGATTACATCAGGTTCTGCACGGACAATGTCACCAGGAACAGACGTCTGAGGATTTATCCCAACAGGAAGCCCTGGATGACTAAGGAGGTCCAGAGCCGATTAAAAGCCAGGAACACTGCTTCCAGGTCGGGGGATACGGCACTCGACAGTGCTGCTAGAGCCAACCTGAAAAGAGGCATCTGCAAGGTCAAGACAACATACAGAAGGAGGATAGAGGACCAGCTCAGGAGTAACAACTCCAGGCAGGTGTGGCAGGGTGTCCAGCACATCACCAGCTACAGATCCAGAAACTACCCGCTTAGGTACGAGGTGGAGCGGCTGTCAGAGTGGTGCCAAGACAACAATCTGCTCCTCAACACCACCAAAACAAAGGAGCTGGTTATTGACTTCAGACTTCAGAGCAAAATCAGCTTTACGAAGGAAGCTGTGGATCTGTGTTTGCAGGCTGTCGGAGAGCAGATCATTTACCCGTATGTATTAGACACACATTGTCATATTCAAGACACTCACTGTATGATGTGACTAACCAAAGTCTCGTTTGTATCTTGCAGGTAGCCATCAAACACATTCCTAAGGACAAAGTGTTCTGCAAACATAAAGTAAGTTAGAAACGGCAGTAACTTCTGCTTTTATCAGCACTATCACTGGGTTATAGATAAACTGTGGTTTTCCCTGCCTAACACTTTCTTTGTTGCTGTGATGTTTCAGGACAAGAATGGGAGGCAGATTTCAGTGGAGGTGGTTGTTATGCTGAAAGTGGAAAGTAGCACTGCCAGTTCAGTGGGGCACTCAGCACCTGTGTCCCTGCTGGACTGGTATGATCTACAGCAGGAGCTGATTCTTGTGCTGGAGAGACCAATGCCTGCCGAGGACCTCGCTCACTACATCGAAGAGCATGGAGGCTCCCTCCAGGAGGATGAGGCCAAAGTAAGCTGATGGAAAATATTTGCAATCTTTGTGAATGTCATTCTTTGAGAGACATCGTCACACTTTCTGCTTTTTTTATTTAAATGCTTTCATAATGGTTATCAAAATATTTTAAAGCCATAAAAAATGTCACACCATCCTCTCTTCTTAAATATCTAACCTGTTTTTTTTCCTCTTTCAGATTATAATACAACAGTTGGTTGATGCAGCAGTCCACCTTAAACAAAACAACATCTTCCAGAGACATTAAAGTGGAAAATATCCTGATTGAGACCGGCTCAGATGTCCCACGACTTCGTCTCATAGACTTTGGACTGAGCTGCATCAACAAAAAGACATCTATATATCGGACTTTTTATGGTATGTTATTACTTCAGATTTCGCTCTTCTCCAATCAGTGATTTAAAAACCAAAGCCACTCCTCCTCTAACATTTATTCTTATGTCTTTATCCTGAAGGTACCAGTGCTCATGTCCCTCCAGAGTGGCTGAGCTCCTATACAAACAGTGCTGGACCTACAACAGTGTGGCAGGTAGGAGTGGTGCTGTTCGAAATGCTCCACAACAAAGAGTTCAGGTCCACTAACTTCATCAGGAAAAATCTCAGGATTAGCAGTACGCTGTCTCAAGGTAAAACAAACACCCATACACACATCTGTCATTAAGAAAAGATAATCTGTTTCAGTTCACATTCTGATAGACCACTGCAGACCTTCCACATGCAGTCAGGAAGAGGTCAGGACAGGGAAAAAAGGAAAGAGGAAAGTCACAGAAGATGGAGAGGGACCTTCAAGAAAGGCAAAGAGAAGGAGGGGACTCCTGGACGTCCTTTTAAATCAAGAGTCAGCCTCCTCCTTAGTGGAAAGTGGTAGGCTTGTGCATTTTGTGAAATTACAGCTGCATAATTAACTTACATTTTAGCTGTAGTGGTTGAATATTATAATGTCCTTTAACTTTGTCACACTGATCTAAACACACATTTTCAATCAAATTACAAACATGTGAGTGTCATCATGCTAATGTTTCAATGTGTTATTGTCATTTATAGAATCCATTAGCAACAATGTAGATGGTTGTACATCTGATGGGGATATAAGGAGGGGTAATAGAAAGAGGAAGGCCTTAACTGCTGAGGAAACACAGAGTAGGAAGAGAACGAAGAAAACTGAGACCATAAAGGACCAAATAGATGCCCAACGAGGTCAGTCATTAATAAAAAAATGTAACATTTAGCTTCAAGTGCGTTATATTTAATATAAGTATTTTCGCCTAGGTATTACCTAGGCGATATATATATATATGTATATATATATGCGTTTTTTTAAAAAATATATATAGAGATAATTTTTAGAGGTAACCTGTGTAAATTATCATTGAAATTCTTCTGATGTACTGTCAAATTAAAATGATGTTTATGTTTTATTTTTGCTGAATTTGAGGAGAAATATGAGGAGAAAAATCAGCTCGGCAAAGGAGGCTGTGGATCTGTGTTTGCAGGCTGTCGGAGAGCAGATAATTTACCCGTATGTATTAGACACACATTGTCATATTCAAGACACTCACCGTATGATGTGACTACGGATCTGAGAGTGGCTGACGGCTTTGCTTCGCGGTAAGACGTATTGCATCACTTCCTGTTGCTTTGTGTGTGCACTGAGACAGTTCTCGCTCTTCTTGAACTACTAATAATCACCTTATTTCTCCCTATAATTTACACATCTTGCATAGTTAACTCTATCCCATACTTGTTATATTCTAACGCTCACTCTTACAGATCTTTAGTTTTTATTTTTCACTTTTTAGCGGTGTGTCTGGTTCTCTAGCTTAGCATGGCTACCAGTTCTCTTCCTCTATCTCCTGCTTTCACCTGCTCCGTGTGTCAGATGTTTAGTTACTCCTCTGCCTCCTTTAGTGGTAATGGTACATGTAACAAATGTAGTCTTTTTGTAGTTTTGGAGGCAAGGTTATCTGAATTGGAAGCTCGGCTCTGCACTGTTGAAAACCACCCGATAGCGAGCCAGGCCCCTTTAGTCAGTGCGGAGCCACCTAGCGTAGCTAGCTCTGTTAGTCGTCCCCGAGCAGATCCCGAGCAGCCGGGACTTAAGAGTGGCTGGGTGACTGTCAGGAAGAGGAGTCATAGTCCTAAAGTCAAGCCCGTGGTTCACCATCAACCTGTCCACGTTTCTAATAGATTTTCTCCACTCAGCGACACACCCGCTGAGGACAAAACCCTGGTAACTGGCAGCTCTATAGTCAGAAACGTGGCATTAGAGACACCAGCGACCATAGTCAAATGCATTCCAGGGGCCAGAGCGGGCGACATAGAATCCTATTTAAAACTGCTGGCTAAGGATAAACGTAAATACGGTAAAATAGTTATTCACGTCGGCGGTAATGACACCCGGTTACGCCAATCGGAGGTCACTAAAATTAATGTTGCATCGGTGTGTAATTTTGCCAAAACAATGTCGGACTCCGTAGTTTTCTCTGGACCCCTGCCAAATCTGACCAGCGATGACATGTTTAGCCGCATGTCCTCATTCAATCGCTGGTTGTCTAGATGGTGTCCAGCAAACAACGTGGGCTACATAGATAATTGGCAATCTTTCTGGAGAAAACCTGGTCTGATGAGGAGAGACGGCATCCATCCCACTTTGGAAGGAGCGGCTCTCATTTCTAGAAATATGGACGAATTTATTAGTCATCCAAAAACATGACATCCCAGGGTTGAGACCAGGATGCAGAGTTGTAGTCTTACACACTTCTCTGCGGCTTCCCACCTGATGCTGCCCCCCCCCCCTCAATCAAAAAACACAAAAGGAGCAAATCCTCTTGTGCAAAAAAAAAATTAAAACAAAAACTTTAACTGAACAAAAACATCAAACTATTAAATGTGGTTTGCTGAATATTAGATCTCTCCCTTTGAAGTCTCTGTTAGTGAATGATTTGATTTGTGATCATCATATTGATATATTTTGTCTTACAGAAACCTGGCTGCAGCAGGAGGATCATGTTAGCATTAATGAATCAACTCCCTCTGACTATTTAAATGTTCATGTTCCTAGAACCACAGGTAGAGGAGGAGGAGTGGCAGCTATCTTCAGATCAGGGTTACTAATCAGTCCTAGACCCAAGATTAGTTTTAGCTCTTTTGAATCTCTGATTCTCAGTTTTTCCCACCCAAAGTGGAAATCACAAAAACCTCTTGTGTTTGTTGTTGTGTATCGTCCACCTGGCCCTTATTCTGAGTTTCTGTCTGAATTCTCAGAGTTTTTATCCCAGTTAGTGGTGAGTACAGATAAAGTCATTGTAGTGGGTGACTTTAATATTCATGTAGATGTTGAAAATGACAGCCTAAATATTAACTTTAATTCTATATTAGACTCTATTGGATTTTCTCAAAGTGTTCACAGACCTACTCACTGCCTTAATCATACCCTTGACCTTGTGCTGACTTATGGCATTGAGAGTGAACAGTTAACAGTGTTCCCTCATAACCCTGTCTTGTCTGACCATTTTTTAATAACTTTTGAATTTACATTACTTGACTACACGGTTTCTGAGAAGAATTCTACATATAGAAGGTGTCTGTCAGAGAATGCTGTAACCAGATTTAAAGAGTTGATTTCATCATCCTTTTCTTCACTGCCATGTGCAGATATGACACAGGATGGCTACCTAAATTTTACTCCAGTAGAACTTGACTCTCTTGTTGACAGCACTACAGCTTCAATGCGTACAACACTGGACAATGTTGCCCCTCTGAAAAGGAAGGTAATCAGTCAGAAGAGGTTGGCTCCTTGGTATAATTCACAGCTGCGTGCGTTAAAGCAGACTGCAAGAAAGCTGGAGAGACAGTGGCGTTCCTCTAATTTAGAAGAGTCTCAATTAGTCTGGAAAGATAGTTTAATAACGTATAAGAAAGCACTTCGTAAAGCTAGAACTGCTTATTATTCATTATTGATAGAAGAGAATAAGAATAATCCCAGGTTTCTTTTCAGCACTGTTGCCAGGCTGACAAAGAGTCCGAGCTCTGTTGAGCCATGTATTCCTTTAACTCTCAGCAGTGATGATTTCATGAGATTCTTCATCAATAAAATTGTTTCTATCAGAGAGAAGATTAATGGAATCCTTCCCATTATTATCACTGATGTATCATCAAGTAGAGCAGCTTTAGAAGTATCTTTCGAACCTGAATTGTATTTAGACAGCTTCTGTCCAGTTGATCTTTCTGAGCTAACAACAGCAATAGTCTCTTCTAAACCATCAACTTGTATGTTAGACCCAATCCCGACCAGACTGTTCAAGGAGGTTTTCCCCTTAATTGACACTTCCATATTGGATTTGATCAATCGGTCTTTGTTGATAGGATATGTACCTCAGACTTTTAAGGTTGCTGTAATTAAACCTTTACTTAAAAAACCTACTCTTGATTCAGAAGTGTTGGCTAATTATCGACCTATATCCAATCTCCCTTTTTTGTCCAAAGTTCTTGAAAAAATAGTTGCAGCTCAACTTTGTGATCATTTACATAGAAATAATCTGTTTGAAGAGTTTCAGTCAGGATTCAGAGTGCATCATAGCACAGAAACGGCACTGGTGAAAGTTACCAATGATCTCCTGTTAGCTTCTGATAGCGGACTTGTTTCTGTGCTTGTCCTGTTGGATCTCAGTGCTGCATTTGATACGATCGATCACAGCATTCTGTTACAGAGACTTGAACATGTTATTGGGTTTAAAGGAACTGCATTAGGCTGGTTTAAGTCATATTTATCTGATAGATTCCAGTTTGTTCTTGTAAATGAGGAATCTTCCTCACACGTTGGAGTAAGTCATGGAGTTCCTCAGGGTTCTGTGCTTGGACCGATTCTTTTTACTTTATACATGCTTCCATTAGGTAACATTATCAGACAGCATGGCATACATTTCCATTGTTATGCTGATGATACTCAGCTGTACTTATCTATGAAACCAGATGAAACCTACAGGTTGGTCAGGCTACAAGCCTGTCTTAAAGACATAAAGACCTGGATGACTCAGAACTGTCTGCTTTTAAATTCAGACAAAACTGAAGTTGTTCTCTTTGGACCTGAGCGCTTCAGGGAGAAATTGTCTAGTTATATAGTTACTCTAGATGGTATTTCCTTGGCTTCTAGTTCTACAGTGAGGAACCTTGGAGTTATTTTTGACCAGAATTTATCATTTGACGCACATATAAAACTGGTTTCTAGGACTGCCTTCTTTCACCTTCGTAATATTGCTAAAATCAGGAACATCCTGTCTCAAGGTGATGCAGAGAAACTAGTTCATGCATTTGTTACTTCAAGATAGCACTACTGTAATTCCTTATTATTGGGCTGTCCCACATATTCTCTGAAAAGCCTCCAGCTGATCCAAAATGCTGCAGCCAGAGTTCTGATGAGAACTAACAGGAGAGATCATGTTTCTCCAGTTTTAGCTTCTCTTCATTGGCTCCCTGTTAAATTCAGAATAGAATTTAAGATTCTTCTTCTCACATATAAAGTTCTTAATGACCGAGCTCCATCATATCTTAAAGATTTAATTGTAAGATATTTTCCTAACAGAGCACTTCGCTCCCAAACTGCAGGTTTACTTGTTGTTCCCAGAGTTTCTAAAAGTAGAATGGGAGGTAGAGCCTTCAGTTATCAGGCCCCTCTCTTGTGGAATAAGCTGCCAGTAAATGTCCGGGAAGCAGACACCCTTTCCACTTTTAAGATTAGGCTTAAAACTTTTCTTTTCGATAAAGCTTATAGTTAGGGATGGCTCAGGTAATCCTGAAACATCCTATAGTTAAGCTGCTATAGGCTTAGACTGCTGGGGGACCTCATCTGTCACACCTTTCCTCACTTTGCTCTCTTTTTCCCCCTGTTTAATTTCAAAATTGATTTTATGTACATGTGACATTATTGTGGTTATTAACCTATGTTTCCCTGTTCCAACAGATATCCTTTGAATGGCGTTATGGTGTTTTTCCCCCCTCTTTTCCCTCTTTTCTGTCTTCTCAAACCCCAGCTGGTCGAGGCGGATGGCCACCCTTCCTGAGTCTGGTTCTGCCAGAGGTTTCTTCCTGTTAAAAGGGAGTCGTTCCTTTCCACAGTTGCCACAGGCACGCTCAGGACGGGAGATTGGACTGAAGACACATTTCGGTGCAATCTGTTGGTTTCCTTAGCTAGGATATTAATTTTTTTGAATTAGCTCTATATGAATTAATTGGATTATGATTACAATTAATTGAATTCCAATTGGCTTGAATTGGACTATATTACTTAAGTGCCTTGAGATGACAATTGTTGTAATCTGGCGCTATATAAATAAAATTGAATTGAATTGAATTGACTAACCAAAGTCTTGTTTGTATCTTGCAGGTAGCCATCAAACACATTCCTAAGGACAGAGTGTTCTGCAAACATAAAGTAAGTTAGCAACGGCAGTAACTTCTGCTTTTATCAGCACTATCACTGGGTTATAGATAAACTGTGGTTTTCCCTGCCTAACACTTTCTTTGTTGCTGTGATGTTTCAGGACAAGAATGGGAGGCAGATTTCAGTGGAGGTGGCTGTTATGCTGAAGCTGGAAAGTAGCACTGCCAGTTCAGTGGGGCACTCAGCACCTGTGTCCCTGCTGGACTGGTATGATCTACAGCAGGAGCTGATTCTTGTGCTGGAGAGACCAATGCCTGCCGAGGACCTCGCTCACTACATCGAAGAGCATGGAGGCTCCCTCCAGGAAGATGAGGCCAAAGTAAGCTGATGGAAAATATTTGCAATCTTTGTGAATGTCATTCTTTGAGAGACATCGTCACACTTTCTGCTTTTTTTATTTAAATGATTTCATAATGGTTATCAAAATAATTTAAAGCCATAAAAAATGTCACACCATCCTCTCTTCTTAAATATCTAACCTGTTTTTTTTCCTCTTTCAGATTATAATACAACAGTTGGTTGATGCAGCAGTCCACCTGAAACAAAACAGCATCTTCCACAGAGACATCAAAGTTGAAAACATCCTGATTGAGACCGGCTCAGATGTCCCACGACTTCGTCTCATAGACTTTGGAATGAGCTGCATCAACAAAAAGACATCTATATATCGGACTTTTTATGGTATGTTATTACTTCAGATTTCGCCTTCTCCAATCAGTGATTTAAAAACCAAAGCCACTCCTCCTCTAACATTTATTCTCATATGTTTATCCTCAAGGTACCAGTGCTCATGTCCCTCCAGAGTGGCTGAACTCCTATACATACAGTGCTGGACCTACAACAGTGTGGCAGGTAGGAGTGGTGCTGTTTGAAATGCTCCACAACAAAGAGTTCAGGTCCACTAACTTCATCAGGAAGAAACTCAAGATTAGCAGTACGCTGTCTCAAGGTAAAACAAACACCCATAAACACATCTGTCATTAAGAAAAGATAATCTGTTTCAGTTCACATTCTGATAGACCACTGCAGACCTAACAATGTTTGTTCTTTTTCTTCACATCCTCCAGATTGCCTGGATTTCTTGGAGCAGTGTTTGACTAAAGTTCCCAAGCAGCGCCCCACGCTGGAGCAGCTTCTGAATCACACTTGGTTCACGTGAGACAGAAACAACACACACACTGTTAATCAAAACAAATGACATTTTATTGAAAGTTTGATTCATGTTTAAATTTAAACCTAAATCTTTATGTCTGAGTTCAGCAGGAGTAAATATACATTCTAAATATGTCACATTTTTTGTGATGTGAGGATGTAAGGATAGGATAGAATACAATATATTAGAATACAATAGAATAGAACACAATATAATAGAATAGAATAGAATAGAATAGAATCCTTCTGTATTAGTTCTTCAACAGGTACATCTACAGTGTTGCAGAAGAGGAACAGAACAATTATAAAATTTGTTTTTTTAAAAATGATCAGTGTTCACTTCTCTGAGAGGAAGTGTTCACTGATGACTGAATGATCTCAGATGTGCAAAAATGAATTGTCCTAAATATTGCAAAAATAAAATCCATTTTTAGACACAATTTTCAAAGAAAGTAAATGTTTATTTAATATTCTGACATTTGAATATTAGTTCAAGTAGTTTCACATTTATATTAGCCCCATGAGTGGGGCCTCTGCCAGGAGGTATGGGGGCGCTCGGGCTCCTGGGGCCCGGGTCCGGTGCGCGGCCCATGTCTGGGCGGCTGGGGCCTGGCGTGGTCGGTGGGCCGTTGCCCCTGGTTCCCAGGGGGCCTTTGCCCTATGCTTATGGGGGCTCTTTCCGGGGGCTTCTTCTGCGGTCTTCTGGGTGGATGTGTGGTTGTCCCTGCGGTGGGCTTCCTGGGTTCTGTGCTCTGTGGGGGCTGCTGGTGGCCTTCGTCTTGAGGCCCTCTCTGCCTGCTTCTGATTGCTGGGGGGGGCTGTGGATTGTTGCTCTGTACACTTATAGACTCATAACTAAGCAGGGTTATCATGTAGGTCCTGTGCCATGGGTATTGCATGTTCACACACGCACACACACACACATTCATTAGCCCAGTAGCAGGCTCGCTAAGCAGTTGCTGTGTTATCCTGTGGTTTCAGGTCATCTATATCCACAGTTGTGTTGTATGCGATTGCCGCTACTTGTGCTTGTTTTTGTGTGTTTGTTTTTTCTCTGCTTGTCTGCTTTCAGGAGCTTATGGTGGCGCTAAGGCTGGATTCCCAACAGAGGCCGTGGATTGTCGTCTGTTTTGTTTTTACAGGTGTAGCAGCTGGATGTCTGGTTTTTGTTTCTATTTTTGTTCTGTTTCCTTTTCTTTGCTCTTCTTCTTTCCTTGTCCTCCGGTCCGGTTCAGCTCTATTACATGTGAAATATTGTAAACAAAAACTGATGGGCATCAAGGGGAGCTTTACATTTATAAAACTTCCCTTGGCAAAGCAAATCTGTTTGGCAAAAAAGGTATTCAGATTACCATTCTGCTGCCATAATGCTGGACAGGACAAGGGAAAAAAAGAAAAAGAAATATCTACTCTGTCGGCCTTCAAAGTCTAAGGCATTCAAATACGACTGACTGAGGCAATTATGCTATTAGGCTAACGTTCTGCTGCTGCTATAGCTACTACTACTACTACAACAACAATAATAATAAAAAAAAAAGATTTTGTAATTCATTTATAATTAATTGCTTTGTATTTAGAGGTGCCTTTCAAAGCACTCAATGTCATCTTACAAGACACAGCCATTCATTGACTTAATAGGGGGCTGCACGGTGTTGTGGTGGGTAGCACCATCACCTCACAGCAAGACGGTTCCAGGTTCAATCCCCACCTGGGGCCTTTCTGTGTTGTGTTTGCATGTTCTCCTCGTGTATGCGTGGGTTCTCTCCGGGTTCTCCGGCTTCCTCCCACCGTCCAAAAACATGGTGTGTTAGGTTAATCGGTGACTCTAAATTGTCCTTAGGAGTGAGTGTGACTGTGAGTATGCATGGTTGTTTGTCTCGTTTGTCTCTATGTGTGGCCCTGTGATGACCTGGCGGTCGCTGTTCTGCTGCTCCTCGCAGAGGCTGGAAGCTACTAGTGGTGACTGCTCACTGATGGCTGCAGGAAGATGCTGATGGTTGCTGGAGGTTGACCAGGAATGGAGAGGCCAAATACATCCATGGCAATAACTAAAGTATATGGCCTTTGGTGCAGGAGGTTGAGCCTTCTTGTTCTGACTCTTGCTGACAAGGTACTCTTATCTTCTCTCCTTTCAGCCCTGATGCACTTTGCCTTAACCTCAGCCTGACATATTTGCAGATGATCTTTCTCTTCACATCATGGCATGATGGAAGGCTGCTCTCCAGAAGCATGGCCTCCTCTTCCAGCTGTTCCACTGCATTGGTGCACTCCATGAGAGACTCATCTGTCCTGAACGTAACAGCTGCTCCACATGCTGGACGACAGTGAAGACCTCATCAGATGGCCGATAAAGTGCAGCCGGTTTGAATTCCTTTAACTGCAGCAGAACAACATGCTCATGTGCATCATCTGCATTTTGCACAAGTGCATGCTTGCATGTCTCGTAGTGTGAGCAGCTAAAGACACACTTCACGGTGTATCCGGCCAGATGATACAGAACACAGGAATCTGTTTTTGTGAAGGTGGGTGGTGATGTCAGGTCGACCAGCTGCTCCACTCTCAGACCTTCAGGACTTCTGGAATTGGTTTTGGTTTCCAGGAAGTCTGCTAGGTGGTCACAGTTGTCCTCCAGGTAACTGCCTGTATGCACTGTGGACAGGAACTGTCCAACAGTGACAGCCCGCAGGGCATAGTGGAACTCCACAGGTGTTGGCACAGGGTTCCTCTGACATATGCATCCAAATGTGTTTTACATGCTGCATTCTTCTTTGGACAGTGCGGATATCTGGCAGAGAGATCTTCATGTTCTGCAGGGTTTTGTATCCTGTTGTGCCTGCTGTGAATAGAATTTGAATTGCCTTTTTGATGGTCTCATTGCCCCACTGAATCACCTTTTTATTATTTTGGCTGAGTGCACGAATCTGGTCCCGATTGAAAATTGAAGTAAATTTTTGTTGAAGGTTGTTGTTTCTCCTCCTAAGTGCCAAATTGATTATTTTTTGTCGTGCTGGAGCGCTCTCTGCTTTTATCCTCCTATATCTTTCCTTTCTTAATTCCCTCAGCAGGTCCTCCACACTGGCCCTGTCATGACTGGCCCCTGGCACACTGGTTCCTGGATGAGTGGCCCCTGACTGACTGGCACCTGCTGGTCTGCTGACCTCTGCTTCACTGTCACCTGACACATCCCTCTCACTCGCCTCTAACTGCACCTCAGTTTGTCCCTCAATATCTGTAATAACAACGTATTGTTGGTGTTATACGTATTTATGCCACCTACACTACACTACAATATCTTGTTTTTGAAATACATGAAATGGGAAAAACTGTGGAAAGACTGGTATCATACCAAGGTTTGATTTTATGCAGTAAGTGTGGTCATCAGATGTTTTAACTTCTGCAGAAGCCATCATCCTCGAAGGTGTTTTCCTCCTCTTGGGCTTGAGGCGATGGATGAAGATGGTTGGGACAGCATCTGCTCTCGACCTCTGTGTGCCTCTTTTTGTGTTCGTGAATTGGTTGTCCTCAAAGTGTAACTGCCAGGAGGTAATGATGTGATAAGTCGTAGGCTAAGTTCAGTTTCCCCTACACACTTCACATTTTCTGTTGAACTTTAATTGTAATGTTCTTCTTTACATTCAGGTGTCGAAGGCCCTTTGAAATTTTAGTAACTTTATCATAAAACCTCTGTGGCCATTACTTACTTCACAAAGTTTTCTGTTGTTGTTGTCATCTTTATATACTCTATAGCTCTGCCCTCTTCCACACAGCATAGACATATATATACGTAGACGCCTCATTGAGCACGTTGGTCCATTGCTGCGGTACGTCAGCGCGTCCGCCATATTGGATGTGGCAGATCTGCCCGTAAACTACTAAAAGGAAATGGACTGAACTTCAAACAGCGCCTTTCTACAAAGTGCTTTAAGTTTGTTATAATTGGCTTTGTTCTTAGACATTATGTATTCATATTCTGCATTTTATAACTAAGCCATGTTCATATTTTGTACTTTTCCACTCTGCTCATACTACGTTATAGATGACCTTAAATGGTCCAAGACTTTAAAATACCATAACGGGACTAAATAACTGGGTCAGATAAAGCTTCTCTATCGTGTCAGATAGGTCTGGTACATTAGTTACACGCCTAAAACAACACTCACTCACACACGTTGTTTATCTCATCCAAAGAACAATACGAAGATGGTGGTTGACCTGTTTTAGTATAATATAATTGGCCAATATATGAAATATTTCCGTATATTGGGGCTCAGGCTGACGGACTTCCTGCGAGAGCTCTGTCACTCCGAGTTCAGCGCTGCCATACTTTACATGTCACCACTAATAAATACTTTCAATGAAAGAATTGGGCTAAAAAGTTATTGCCTCTTATTCACACAGACACACTAATATAGTTGGGAAACAAGTACGTACCAGAAACAACATGTAACTAAGTGATGATTATAAATGTTTATTCCTTATTTTTAGGCTATAGGTAAGCACCAAACTAACATGTATTTTTCTAATGTTTTTATGAGTGTTTACACCTGCTAATGTGTGCAACACTGTTACTGTGATGATAAATATTGAAATATTTATAATTGACATTTAATCTGTGTTTATTATAACCAGATCCTGAAATGTAGAGGAGGGTTTTCTGAATAAAGAGCACTAACATTTACATTCAACTGATTTTGAGTAATCAATTTTATATTCACATTGATACACATTTATATAAATATCTATAATAAGGGCATTAATGAACACGGGGGCATTGACGATCGTATATACACACTTATATCTACACACTTATCTATACAGCTATAAAATTGCAGTCAGTGTAAGTTAAAAACCTTGGAAAAGAATAGTCTTCTACAGCTTTTTCCATGTGTTGTCACTCTGCAGCTTAAGTTAAGGTGTTCAGTTTGGCAATGTGGTGCAGCCTCAATTTGTGGAAGACAGACACAACGAGTGACATCAGCACAAAATGGTGGTTGTCAATTCCAAACTGTGTTTCTTGAATGTGCCCCCCCCAGAAAAAACACATCCTCAGAACCAATCTCAGCCCGGACAAACTGACAGATCAAGGCCGCTTTGACCACTTGCCCTGACACTGACTGGCGAATAAAACACTCAGCTGATCTGACCACCTTTACAGTACCGTCAGAAGGAATCATCAGCCTTCCCTTGTTTTTTAACGTGAGCAAGTGGTAGCTCTGATCAAATGATGCGGGTACAACATCAGTCACCAAACTACCACGGCACACATCACAGGACAGCTTTTTGAGAATCTGGCAAACAACAAACCCTGAGATGTACACCAGTGCATTGTCCACAAGACCACCAAAGCGGGTTGGTAGATAGCTATGGTCAGACACTAAAGCAGGAACGTTGAAAAAAAGGGGTGGAATCTCTTCGGTTTCTTCTGCTGCTGGAGAAGAGGACATCTCAAAAGTAGACAAGGACACGGTCTCATCCTGTGCTGCCACATTTCCTGATGTGCTTGGAGACGCACCATCAGATGGCAGGAAGATGGCCTGGAACTGGCTGGCTGAGGGATTGTTATTCCAGCCCCCTAAAACACATACAAACAACACATTTACATATACAGTTACCCGAATAATATGCATACATAGAGACTAATCACATAGTAAAAAAATCTGAAATCCCTACCTGATGCCCTGATTGAATTAAAGAGGAGCTCCACGTGATCCTGGCTAAAGCGGTAGGTGCTGACGTACCACTGAAGCTGAAGCTGAAGCTGTTCTGGAATCATCAACATCAGGGTGTCAATGTTGATCATGAATCCCATGACAGATAGGTACCTTCACAAGGAAATGTTTTGTCAGTTTAATCATTGCAAACCAAAATACCTCAAGAGAGCACTACGTGATTTCCTTCATTTATAGATGTTAATGCAAAGAGAAACAATATTGAAACAGGAATGGGAAAGCTTGATAACATCGACACTGCTATACATACCATTGTAACATTTCTAAGGAATGAAAAACACTGAAGATAGAAGTCCAACAGAAACAAAACAGGAGACTGCAAAAACATTGGAACCAGAGAACAAAGCATCATAGGAACTTATGATGCATCAAACGGAACAAGAGAATAGAATAGGACTGGGCAATATATCCATAATATATCAATATTTTATAAAGCTCCAACAGTCACCCCTTCAATATTCTCTCTATATCAATATTTGATCAAAATTACATTTGAATTTATTGTCCAGCCTCGAACAGAACATCATATGAACTTGATGTCTTAAACTTATGAACTCTTCATGCAAACAAAAGCTTCCCACTTTCCTAAAACCTCTTTGACAGGTGAAGGGGTGTGCCATCTTTCATCACCAACTCATCAAGTAGTCCCTGCCTCTCACCAAGAACTCTACACTCTCTGCCCAATACAAAGAACCCAGGGGAGCTTTGAACCCTTTGGCATGGGGATTGTGACTGTTCATTTTATCAAAGAGCCTGTCAGTTATCTAAAAGCAAATGTCTGCATTAACAGAAAGCACAATAATCATCACCATAAACAATAACATGTTCCTATGAGTCATTAGTCTAATTTCTAAAATATAAAAATGATTCACGAGTTGATCTCCATTCTTAGGGAGAAAAGTTGTGATAGACATTTTAGCAACAATCTTGCCGTCCTACTTTGTGTGAATGTTAGTAGTAGTATTATATTAGCATCACCTCAATGAACTCAGCTGTTGCTTCACAGTGTTGGAACTGTAAATAGCCAAGGTCCCTCAGTGCACGTGTAGCGTGGTACAAAGTGAAGTTGTCCTCCACTACAAGTTTAATTTGAAAAAGTATTTTATTTTTGTTCTGCAAAAAGCCAAAAATATATATTATTTATCACGTTACGCCACACACATCTTCACACTCAGGAGTGTGTTCTCGTCTCACAGCGTATTCTCGCTAGATATCCCTTTTCCCTGTACATAGTGTAGCGAACGCGCCCTCTGCTGGTGAGACTTAGACACTGCATAACCATATTTGTCAAACAATAAACGAACCTTGCCCGATCAGACAACACACAGACAATTTTCAACACACTCATGACTTATACTTAATGCAAGTAATATTAAACATATAAATAATAACAATGTGGGTATATCACTGATGGCTCTGTATGCCACACACGCAGAGCCACTGTCACAGAGCGACTCAGTGTCTGTGCAGCCAGGGACACCTTCATCTTCTGTGAATCAAAATTCACATGCTTGTCTGTTACCCTGTTAGCTGCATGCAATCCAACTTTTGCTTGGACATCATTCAGATGAATGATGTATCTCCAGTTGATCTGGCCACTGGTGCTGGTTAATGGACTGTAAGCCTGCAGCATATTCCGTGCCAACTTCAACATATGGCAAGCATCCATCCGCACAATCACCTTCTCACTAGTTACTGGATGTGGAAAGGATGTTTTAAAGGGCTCAATAGGGTTACCCTTTTGCTGGCACCCAGGCAGGTTGCACAAGCGGACATTGGAGGCACGCCCATCCATTTTGACGCATACGAGAGGGCTGCATTGGGATTGGGTCCCGCCGGGTCCCGCGGGACCAACTCAAATCACGCGGGAGTGGGCGGTATGAACTTTTCTGCGGGCAGTCGCGGGCGGCAAAAAAATAAAAAATACTGCGGGACAGGGATGTAGTGGTGCCACGTGTACGGTAATTGTCGTATTTGTATGATAATTTTGCCCTGTGTACGATGTTCGATCAATAATCCCCAAAAAGGCTACAAATACGATCATTTGACCATTCTGTGAATGTGTGGTTGTAAGCGGTTGTAATCAGCCTGTCGCAACTGTCTGTCGGATTTTTTTGTGAACCCTGAAGACATTTCCATGTGACAAGTTTCAAGCTAATCGTGCTTTTCTATTCTATTTTTTACGGGGACATTTAGCCTAACGTGGGGTTGATGATGCAAAGCCGTGCCGACCTATTAGACGCTATTCAACACTAGAGTGACTATAGCACACAATAGACTTGTTATTTTAGTTATGAAGGGTGTACGATAATTTACCTCAAAATACGATAATACTACATTTCCCACCTGGCAACACTGTCGGGAAGTATCTTAGCGACAGGATAAACAGAATAAAATGATGAGGAAAGGAAGCTCAAAGAAGATCTTTACAGCACAAAGACAAAGCAAGGCAAGTCTGACATTTGGAGAAGTTTCTCAATTGTCCATGAATCTCTTTATTAAAAGCCTATGAAATTACGTGTTTTCTCCTGCGGGACTCGAGAAGACATTTCTATTGTTGTGCGGGCATAAAGTCTCAAAGTTTTTGCGGGAGCGGGCGGGAGTGGACATACACATTGCGGGAGCATGCGGAAGAAAACAGTCCCGCGCAGGACTCTAACACATACCACTCTTATGCCGCACTTATGCAGTTCCTCCGACGCATGAACAAGCAACACCTCCTGAGTCTCTGGCGATAATAACTTGGTCAGGTAGTAGGTAATTGGGCACTTCCAATGGCCTTTTAGGCCTACCACCATAAAAACAAGAGCCTCAGTGACAAAATTTGTCTCATTCAAACCATCCGCCATATCCACAAATCCAGACATTTTCTGGGTGTTATTAATTGGCTTTGATCTTAGACATTATAAATTCATATTCTGTATTTTCCTAAATAACCTATGTTCCTAGCTGGTACTTTTCCACTCTGCCCATACTGTACAACAGATGACCTTAAATGGTCCAAGACCTTAGAATGACATAAACAACTGGGTCAGACAAAACATCTCTATTAGGGCAGATAGGTCTGGTACATTAGATCCGAGCCTAAAACAGCACTCACATATACACACATTGTTTATCACATCCAAATAACCCAACAAGGACAGCAGCTGGCCTGATCATGCCACTCAAAACTGGCCAATTATACTCTGACAAGTGTGAAAACAACTTCTGTGAGATAAAGCTGAATATAAATATGACATGGTTCCGGATAACGGGGCTCGGCCTGACGGATTTCCTGCGGGAGCTCTGGCACTCCGAGTCCAGCGCTGCAATATACTTTACTTGTGACCACTAATAAATACTTTTTTAATAAACGATTTCTCCAGCTTGTTCTTGGGCTTCCAAAGAAAAAATCGGGCTAACATGGGTATGGGAGTTGTACTGGATATGTTTTTTAATGGCCATGGCATCCATCATGAGACACACTCAACCATATTTAGCTGGGTCTTCCTCTTGTCTTTCCTTCAACATGTCCAGCATCATCATGTTAAGGCCAGGCTCTGCATCCATGAGCTCATCCACCTTTGTAAGAAAGAAAAGCAGTCATTTAATATGGCTGCTGTGATCAGGATTTTTTCAGGATCAATAATCACTGAAAGCAGTATTGGCAGATGTTAATAATGCTAGGTGTAGGTATGTCCGCCTGTTCACTCATAACAGGATAAATTAATATGCACAGCTAACATGGAAAATAAGGTTTCAAATAATACGAACAATACCTTTGCAATGTATGTGGATGTGGGAGGTTGATATGAAGAGTCTCTCTCAGAAAGCTGTATGCCTTCGGACCATGTAAGTGGAGAGTGATGGCAAACTCCCTCTGGTCTTTGGTGTATTTGTGGCTCTGTTTTGACAGGAGGCGTATTGGAAGATCTGAAATTCAATTAGCACTGGCCTTGCCCTTTTGGCAACCAAAAGAAAAGCCAGTCCCGACCAGCAGTTCAGCAATAAAAGAACAAGGGTCTCTGAGGTGGCAGGACCTTCTACAAGCAGTCAGGACGAGGTCAGGACAGGGAAAAAAGGAAAGAGGAAAGTCACAGAAGATGGAGAGGGACCCTCAAGAAACCCAAAGAGAAGGAGGGGACTCCTGGACGTCATGTTAAATCAAGAGTCAGCCTCCTCCTCAGTGGAAAGTGGTAGGCTTGTGCATTTTGTGAAATTACAGCTGCATAATTAACTTACATTTTAGCTGTAGTGGTTGAATATTATAATGTCCTTTAACTTTGTCACACTGATCTAAACACACATTTTCAATCAAATTACAAACATGTGAGTGTCAACATGCTAATGTTTCAATGTGTTATTGTCATTTATAGGATCCAGTAGCAACAATTTAGATGGTTGTACATCTGATGGGGACATAAGGAGGAGTAATAGGAAGAGGAAGGCCTTACCTGCTGAGGAAACAACAAGCAGGAAGAGAACGAAGAAAACTGAGACCATATAGGACCAAATAGATGCCCAACGAGGTCAGTCATTAATAAAAAAAATGTAACATTTAGCTTCAAGTGCGTTATATTTAATATAAGTATTTATATTAGGTATTACCTATTACCTAGGTGATATATATATATATTTATTTATTACAGCTTATATAACCTGTGTAAATTATCATTGAAATTCTTCTGATGTACTGTCAAACTAAAATGATGTTTATGTTTTATTTTAGCTGAATTTGAGGAGAAATACGAAGAGAAAAATCAGCTCGGCAAAGGAGGCTGTGGATCTGTGTTTGCAGGCTGTCGGAGAGAAGATAATTTACCCGTATGTATTAGACACACATTGTCATATTCAAGACACTCACCGTATGATCTGACTAACCAAAGTCTTGTTTGTATCTTGCAGGTAGCCATCAAACACATTCCTAAGGACAACGTGTTCTGCAAACATAAAGTAAGTTAGCAACGGCAGTAACTTCTGCTTTTATCAGCACTATCACTGGATTATAGATAAACTGTGGTTTTCCCTGCCTAACACTTTCTTTGTTGCTGTGATGTTTCAGGACAAGAATGGGAGGCAGATTTCAGTGGAGGTGGCTGTCATGCTGAAGCTGGAAGGTAGCACTGCCAGTTCAGTGGGGCACTCAGCACCTGTGTCCCTGCTGGACTGGTATGATCTACAGCAGGAGCCGATTCTTGTGCTGGAGAGACCAATGCCTGCCGAGGACCTCGCTCACTACATCGAAGAGCATGGAGGCTCCCTCCAGGAGGATGAGGCCAAAGTAAGCTGATGGAAAATATTTGCAATCTTTGTGAATGTCATTCTTTGAGAGACATCGTCACACTTTCTGCTTTTTTTATTTAAATGATTTCATAATGGTTATCAAAATAATTTAAAGCCATAAAAAATGTCACTCCATCCTCTCTTCTTAAATATCTAACCTGTTTTTTTTCCTCTTTCAGATTATAATACAACAGTTGGTTAATGCAGCAGTCCACCTGAAACAAAACAACATCTTCCACAGAGACATCAAAGTGGAAAATATCCTGATTGAGACCGGCTCAGATGTCCCACGACTTTGTCTCATAGACTTTGGACTGAGCTTTATCAACAAAAAGACATCTAAGTATCGGACTTTTTATGGTATGTTATTACTTCAGATTTTGCTCTTCTCCAATCAGTGATTTAAAAACCAAAGCCACTCCTCCTCTAACATTTATTCTTATGTCTTTATCCTCAAGGTACCAGTGCTCATGTCCCTCCAGAGTGGCTGAGCTCCTGTACATACAGTGCTGGACCTACAACAGTGTGGCAGGTAGGAGTGGTGCTGTTTGAAATGCTCCACAACAAAGAGTTCAGGTCCACTAACTTCATCAGGAAGAAACTAAAGATTAGCAGTACGCTGTCTCAAGGTAAAACAAACACCCATACACACATCTGTCATTAAGAAAAGATAATCTGTTTCAGTTCACATTCTGATAGACCACTGCAGACCTAACAATGTTTGTTCTTTTTCTTCACATCCTCCAGATTGCCTGGATTTCTTGGAGCAGTGTTTGATTAAAGTTCCCAAGCAGCGCCCCACGCTGGAGCAGCTTCTGAATCACACTTGGTTCACGTGAGACAGAAACAACACACACACTGTTAATCAAAACAAATGACATTTTATTGAAAGTTTGATTCATGTTTAAATTTAAACCTAAATCTTTATGTCTGAGTTCAACAAGAATAAATATACATTCTAAATATGTCACATTTTTTGTGATGTGAGGATGTAAGGATAGGATAGAATACAATATATTAGAATACAATAGAATAGAACATAACACAATACAATACAACAGAATACAAGATGATATAATACAATTCAATAGAATAGAACATAACGCAACACAATACAATACAATAGAACACAATAGAATAGAATAGAATCCTTCTGTATTAGTTCTTCAACAGGTACATCTACAGTGTTGCAGAAGACAACCAGAAGAGGAACAGAACAATTATAAAATTTGTTTTTTTTTAAATTATCAGTGTTCACTTCTCTGAGAGGAAGTGTTCACTGATGACTGAATGATCTCAGATGTGCAAAAATGAATTGTCCTAAATATTGCAAAAATAAAATCCATTTTTAGACACAATTTTCAAAGAAAGTAAATGTTTATTTAATATTCTGACATTTGAATATTAGTTCAAGTAGTTTCACATTTATATTAGCCCCATGGGTGGGGCCTCTGCCAGGAGGTATTGGGGTGCTCGGGCTCCTGGGGCCCGGGTCCGGTGCGCGGCCCATGTCTGGGCGGCTGGGGCCTGGCGTGGTCGGTGGGCCGTTGCCCCTGGTTCCCAGGGGGCCTTTGCCCTATGCTTATGGGGGCTCTTTCCGGGGGCTTCTTCTGCGGTCTTCTGGGTGGATGTGTGGTTGTCCCTAAGGTGGGCTTCCTGGGTTCTGTGCTCTGTGGGGGCTGCTGGTGGCCTGGGTCTTGAGGCCCTCTCTGCCTGCTTCTGATTGCTGTGGGGGGGCTGTGGATTGTTGCTCTGTACACTTATACACTCATAACTAAGCAGGGTTATCATGTAGGTCCTGTGCCATGGGTATTGCATGTTCACACACACACACACACACACATTCATTAGCCCAGTAGCAGGCTCGCTAAGCAGTTGCTGTGTTATCCTGTGGTTTCAGGTCATCTATATCCACAGTTGTGTTGTATGCGATTGCCGCTACTTGTGCTTGTTTTTGTGTTTGTTTTTTCTCTGCTTGTCTGCTTTCAGGAGCTTATGGTGGCGCTAAGGCTGGATTCCCAACAGAGGCCGTGGATTGTCGTCTGTTTTGTTTTTACAGGTGTAGCAGCTGGATGTCTGGTTTTTGTTTCTATTTTTGTTCTGTTTCCTCTTCTTTGCTCTTCTTCTTTCCTTGTCCCCCGGTCCGGTTCAGCTATATTACATGTGAAATATTGTAAACTAAAATTGATGGGCATCAAGGGGAGCTTTACATTTATAAAGCTTCCCTTGGCAAAGCAAATCTGTTTGGCAAAAAAGGTATTCAGATTACCATTCTGCTGCCATAATGCTGGACAGGACAAGGGAAAAAAAGAAAAGAAATATCTACTCTGTCGGCCTTCAAAGTCTAAGGCATTCAAATACGACTGACTGAGGCAATTATGCTATTAGGCTAACGTTCTGCTGCTGCTATAGCTACTACTACTACTACTACAATAATAATAAAAGAAATGATTTTGTAATTAATTTATAATTAATTGCATTGTATTTAGAGGCGCCTTTCAAAGCACTCAATGTCATCTTACAAGACACAGCCATTCATTGACTTAATAGGGGGCTGCACGGTGTTGTGGTGGGTAGCACCATCACCTCACAGCAAGACGGTTCCAGGTTCAATCCCCGCCTGGGGCCTTTCTGTGTTGTGTTTGCATGTTCTCCTCGTGTATGCGTGGGTTCTCTCCGGGTTCTCCGGCTTCCTCCCACCGTCCAAAAACCGATTATGTTAATCGGTGACTCTAAATTGTCCTTAGGAGTGAGTGTGAGTGAGTATGCATGGTTGTTTGTCTCGTTTGTCTCTATGTGTGGCCCTGTGATGACCTGGCGGTCGCTGTTCTGCTGCTCCTCGCAGAGGCTGGAAGCTACTAGTGGTGACTGCTCACTGATGGCTGCAGGAAGATGCTGGTGGTTGCTGGAGGTTGACCAGGAATGGAGAGGCCAAATACATCCATGGCAATAACTAAAGTATATGGCCTTTGGTGCAGGAGGTTGAGCCTTCTTGTTCTGACTCTTGCTGACAAGGTACTCTTATCTTCTCTCCTTTCAGCCCTGATGCACTTTACCTTAACCTCAGCCTGACATATTTGCAGACTATCTTTCTCTTCACATCATGGCATGATGGAAGGCTGCTCTCCAGAAGCATGGCCTCCTCTTCCAGCTGTTCCACTGCATTGGTGCACTCCATCTGTCCTGAACGGAACAGCTGCTCCACATGCTGGACGACAGTGAAGACCTCATCAGATGGCCGATAAAGTGCAGCCGGTTTGAATTCCTTCAACTGCAGCAGAACAACATGCTCATGTGCATCATCTGCATTTTGCACAAGTGCATGCTTGCATGTCTCGCAGTGTGAGCAGCTAAAGACACACTTCACGGTGTATACGGCCAGATGATACAGAACACAGGAATCTATTTTTGTGAAGGTGGGTGGTGATGTCAGGTCGACCAGCTGCTCCACTCTCAGACCTTCAGGACTTCTGGAATTGGTTTTGGTCTCCAGGAAGTCTGCTAGGTGGTCACAGTTGTCCTCCAGGTAACTGCCTGTATGCACTGTGGACATGAGACACACTCAACCATATTTAGCTGGGTCTTCCTCTTGTCTTTCCTTCAACATGTCCAGCATCATCATGTTAAGGCCAGGCTTGGCATCCACGACCTCATCCACTTTGTTAAGAAAGAAAAGCAGCCATTTAATATGGCTGCCGTGATCAGGATGGTGGTTGAAAAGAAATGGTTGAAACTTCCACATCCCTTTCTCATTTTTTTTAATTTTTTTTTTTTTTTACTTGGCAATACTTGGTTTCTTTCATAATATTGCCTAGGGCGGAGCCAAGCCCTGTGTTGCTAGGCGACATCATGAAGGAACTTTATGATGTCACTCAAATGTAATACATACATCACAACATGCATCACAACATACATCAGAACATACATCAGAACATACATCAGAACATTCTATAGTTCAGTTCACTAATATCTCAGAACGTTTGTGAAGACTAACTCTACGCGTGTTGAATCTATACCTGGAACTTCATAAAAATCACAATGAACAAAGATTTTGTGCAGAAGACAAAGAAAGCCCTCAAGAAAGATCAAAGTAAGGGAGAAATTCATGCAACAACTTGAAATTACTCATTTTGGTTATATATATGAATCATTCAGTTTGTGCCTTAAGCTACACTTCTGGGTTTGTAATGCAGAAACTTCCAAACTTATTTTTAGGATAAACATTTTTTTCTTTTTAAAAGTATAACTTGGAAATTTTAACAATTTGTTTAAAATTCAGGCTAGTTGGTATTCTTGGGTTATACTAAAAGTGATTTTCAAACAATAGATCTGTAATGACTTTTATTTTTCCTAAATTTGGTTTTAATACTAATTAAAATACTGTGGTTACCAAACAGTTACAACTGTTTTTGCAAATTAAGAAGTTTCTGTATTACACTCCCTGTTTTCCTCAGATCATCATCACTGGTTATGTGTCTGTAATCTGAATCTTTTTTGGGGAGTGATAAAGAATTATTTGATAAATTAATAACAAAATGACAACTTTTTTTTATTGTTATTTGTAGAAGTTGACAGTAGCATGACACGTTCAGTGAAGGATGGCCGGACAAAGGCAACCAAAAGAAAAGCCAGTCCTGACCAGCAGTTGACCAATAAAAGAACAAGGGTCTCTGAGGTGGCAGGACCTTCTACAAGCTGTCAGGACGAGGTCAGGACAGTGAAAAGAGGAAAGAGGAAGGTTACAGAAGATGGAGAGGCACCCTCAAGAAACCCAAAGAGAAGGAGGGGACTCCTGGATGTCGTGTTAAATCAAGAGTCAGCCTCCTCCTCAGTGGAAAGTGGTAGGCTGGTGCATTTTGTGAAATTACAGCTGCATAATTAACTTACATTTTAGCTGTAGTGGTTGAATATTATATTGTCCTTTAACTTTGTCACACTGATCTAAACACACATTTTCAATCAAATTACAAACATGTGAGTGTCATCATGCTAATGTTTCAATGTGTTATTTTCATTTATAGGATCCAGTAGCAACAATTTAGATGGTTGTACATCTGATGGGGATATAAGGAGGGGTAATAGAAAGAGGAAGGCCTTACCTGCTGAGGAAACACAGAGTAGGAAGAGAACGAAGAAAACTGAGACCATACAGGACCAAATAGATGCCCAACGAGGTCAGTCATTAATAAAAAAATGTAACATTTAGCTTCAAGTGCGTTATATTTAATCTAAGTATTTATATTAGGTATTACCTATTACCTAGGCGATATATATATATATATATGTTTGTTTTTTTAAATATATATATAGAGAATTTTTAGAGGTAACCTGTGTAAATTATCATTGAAATTCTTCTGATGTACTGTCAAACTAAAATGATGTTTGTTTTATTTTAGCTGAATTTGAGGAGAAATATGAGGAGAAAAATCAGCTCGGCGAAGGAGGCTGTGGATCTGTGTTTGCAGGCTGTCGGAGAGCAGATAATTTACCCGTATGTATTAGACACACATTGTCATATTCAAGACACTCACCGTATGATGTGACTAACCAAAGTCTCGTTTGTATCTTGCAGGTAGCCATCAAACACATTCCAAAGGACAAAGTGTTCTGCAAACATAAAGTAAGTTAGCAACGGCAGTAACTTCTTCTTTTATCAGCACTATCACTGGATTATAGATAAACTGTGGTTTTCCCTGCCTAACACTTTCTTTGTTGCTGTGATGTTTCAGGACAAGAATGGGAGGCAGATTTCAGTGGAGGTGGCTGTTATGCTGAAGCTGGAAAGTAGCACTGCCAGTTCAGTGGGGCACTCAGCACCTGTGTCCCTGCTGGACTGGTATGATCTACAGCAGGAGCTGATTCTTGTGCTGGAGAGACCAATGCCTGCCGAGGACCTCGCTCACTACATCGAAGAGCATGGAGGCTCCCTCCTGGAAGATGAGGCCAAAGTAAGCTGATGGAAAATATTTGCAATCTTTGTGAATGTCATTCTTTGAGAGACATCGTCACACTTTCTGCTTTTTTTATTTAAATGATTTCATAATGGTTATCAAAATAATTTAAAGCCATAAAAAATGTCACACCATCCTCTCTTCTTAAATATCTAACCTGTTTTTTTTTCCTCTTTCAGATTATAATACAACAGTTGGTTGATGCAGCAGTCCACCTGAAACAAAACAGCATCTTCCACAGAGACATCAAAGTGGAAAACATCCTGATTGAGACCGGCTCAGATGTCCCACGACTTCGTCTCATAGACTTTGGAATGAGCTGCATCAACAAAAAGACATCTATATATCGGACTTTTTATGGTATGTTATTACTTCAGATTTTGCTCTTCTCCAATCAGTGATTTAAAAACCAAAGCCACTCCTCCTCTAACATTTATTCTTATGTCTTTATCCTCAAGGTACCAGTGCTCATGTCCCTCCAGAGTGGCTGAACTCCTGTACATACAGTGCTGGACCTACAACAGTGTGGCAGGTAGGAGTGGTGCTGTTTGAAATGCTCCACAACAAAGATTTCAGGTCCACTAACTTCATCAGGAAGAGACTAAAGATTAGCAATACGCTGTCTCAAGGTAAAACAAACACCCATAAACACATCTGTCATTAAGAAAAGATAATCTGTTTCAGTTCACATTCTGATAGACCACTGCAGACCTAACAATGTTTGTTCTTTTTCTTCACATCCTCCAGATTGCCTGGATTTCTTGGAGCAGTGTTTGATTAAAGTTCCCAAGCAGCGCCCCACGCTGGAGCAGCTTCTGAATCACACTTGGTTCACGTGAGACAGAAACAACACACACACTGTTAATCAAAACAAATGACATTTTATTGAAAGTTTGACTCATGTTTAAATTTAAACCTAAATCTTTGTCTGAATTTAACAGGAATAAATATACATTATAAATATGTCACATTCTCTGTGATGTGAGGATGTAAGAGTAAGGATAGGATAGAATACAATATATTAGAATACAATAGAATAGAACATAACACAATACAATAGAATAGAATACAAGATGATATAATACAATTCAATAGAATAGAACATAACGCAACACAATACAATACAATAGAACACAATAGAATAGAATAGAATCCTTCTGTATTAGTTCTTCAACAGGTACATCTACAGTGTTGCAGAAGACAACCAGAAGAGGAACAGAACAATTATAAAATTTGTTTTTTTTTTAAATTATCAGTGTTCACTTCTCTGAGAGGAAGTGTTCACTGATGACTGAATGATCTCAGATGTGCAAAAATGAATTGTCCTAAATATTGCAAAAATAAAATCCATTTTTAGACACAATTTTCAAAGAAAGTGAATGTTTATTTAATATTCTGACATTTGAATATTAGTTCAAGTAGTTTCACATTTATATTAGCCCTATATAACTGAGTTCAGAAATATCTACTCTGTCATCTGGCCTGCTTGTGCTACTCCCGGGGGGGGGTGTTTCCTCTCCCCGCTGCTCGCGACTTCACCCACCTGTGGGCACGTCACGACTCCCGGGGCACTCCTGGGGCAGGTGCTGGCCCACTGTGTGGCTGTCTGGGGCGCTTGGCCCTCTCAGGTATTGGGTGGGGCCTCTGCCAGGAGGTATGTATCACTGATGACTGAATGAAATGTGAAAAAATTAATTGCGCTAAATATTACAAAAATAAAATCCATTTTTAGACACAATTTTCAAAGCACTCAATGGCATCTTACAAGACACAGATAAAATGACAATAGAACATTAACAATAAAAATATGAATTCATTTTATTCATTGATTTAATAGGGACTAAACTTAATACATATATTGAGCCAGATTTGGCTGCAAGCTCCTGCTGGCGGTGGCTGTTCCTGCTGGTGGTGTCTGCTGCTGGTGGTGTCTGCTGCTGGTGGTGTCTGCTGCTGGTGGTGTCTGCTGCTGGCGGTGGCTGTTCCTGCTGGTGGTGTCTGCTGCTGGTGGTGTCTGCTGCTGGTGGTGTCTGCTGCTGATGGTGTCTGCTGCTGGTGGTGTCTGCTGCTGGTGGTGTCTGCTGCTGCTGGTTGTGTCTGCTGCTGGTGGTGTCTGCTGCTGGTGGTGTCTGCTGCTGGTGGTGTCTGCTGCTGGTGGTGTCTGCTGCTGGTGGTGTCTGCTGCTGCTCGCAGAGGCTGCTGCTGCTACCATTGGAAGCTACTAGTGGTGACTGCTCGCTGGTGTCTCACTGATGGCTGCAGGAAGATGCTGGTGGTTGCTGGAGGTTGAGCAGGAATGGAGAGGCCAAATACATCCATGGCAATAACTAAAGTATTTGGTAGTGGCCTAGATATTATGGCCTTTGGTGCAGGAGGTTGAGCCTTCTTGGCCTTCTTGTTCTGACTCTTGCTGCCAAGGTAACCTTTACTCTAGTCTTCTCTCCTTTCAGCCCTGATGCACTTTGCCGCAATCCTTAACCTCAGCCTGACATATTTGCAGACTATCTTTCTCTTCACATCATGGCATGATGGAAGGCTGCTCTCCAGAAGCATGGCCTCCTCTTCCAGCTGTTCCACTGCATTGGTGCACTCCATCTGTCCTGAACGGAACAGCTGCTCCACATGCTGGACGACAGTGAAGACCTCGTCAGATGGCCGATAAAGTGCACCCGGTTTGAATTCCTTCAACTGCAGCAGAACAACATGCTCATGTGCATCATTTGCATTTTGCACAAGTGCATGCTTGCATGTCTCGCAGTGTGAGCAGCTAAAGACACACTTCACGATGTATCCGGCCAGATGATACAGAACACAGGAATCTGTTTTTGTGAAGGTGGGTGGTGATGTCAGGTCGACCAGCTGCTCCACTCTCAGACCTTCAGGACTTCTGGAATTGGTTTTGGTTTCCAGGAAGTCTGCTAGCTGGTCACATTTGTCATCCAGGTTAACTGCCTGTATGCACTGTGGACAGGAACTGTCCAACAGTGACAGCCCGCAGGGCATAGTGGAACTCCACAGGTGTTGGCACAGGGTTCCTCTGACATATGCATCCAAATGTGTTTTCCAGGCAGTCCTGCATGAACCAGCTTGTGAGGACAAATTTGTGACTCTGGCTCAACAGATCTTCCTGGACCTGCAGTATGGTTCTGTCTGGACTGGCTTCCAGCTGCTCTTTTCCCCTATCTTTAGGTCTTGAAAAAGATGGACACTCTCCTGGAGAAAGCTGATGGCCTTTTCATACTCCCCCATTTTGAACCGTGAGAGGGCAGTCACAACATGGCGGGACGACATAAGGTCAAACCAGTGGTCCATCTTCTCCAGGAACCATGATGTGGTGAGGTTTGATTCAGGACGCTGCTCCTCCTCTACCAGGTACTTTAAGGCAGCACTTGTCGACTTACTAAAGATATGCATGGCTGAGCTAACTTTCATCTTTTCAAAGTGGTTAGGCTCCAAGATGCCCCAGGAGAGGTTGGGGGCCAGCTTTAGTGCCATGCCCTCTTGGTAGGACACCAGATCCGGTAAGGGACCAACAGACACCTCACTGGATGGGAGGTGCTCTTTGTTCACCACATCTTGTGGAATGGTGATGGTCTGACCACGGACAAGGGCGCTCTTCAAGTTCTTGACCAGATGTGGAACATCTGCCATGAAATGGAGCCGTCGGTGTGGCTCTATGGGATGTGGAATTCAGGGCTTATCACACGTTACCCCAAAAGCTCGCCACATTGCTCTATTAGGGCTCCCCATGTCACTTGTGACATTAATGACATGAAGTCCTACAGATGCAGCTGCCTCCACTATAGCAATGATGATGGGCTGGTAGATGGCACCATTGGTGGAATTACTGCTGTAGTGGTATGCCACAACTTGCTTCCACCTTGTTGTTACTCCAGCCAGCATGAAGACACAAGCGTGAGTTGCTCTGCCATTGTGGCCAGGCAGTGTAACGTTGCCAAACAGCTTTTCCGCCTTTTTATTATTTTGGCTGAGTGCACGAATCTGGTCCTGATTGAAAATTGAAGTAAATTTTTGTTGAAGGTTGTTGTTTCTCCTCCTAAGTGCCAAATTGATTATTTTTTGTTGTGCTGGAGCGCTCTCTGCTTTTATCCTCCTATATCTTTCCTTTCTTAATTCCCTCAGCAGGTCCTCCACACTGGCCCTGTCATGACTGGCCCCTGGCACACTGGTTCCTGGATGAGTGGTCCCTGACTGACTGGCACCTGCTGGTCTGCTGACCTCTGCTTCACTGTCACCTGACACATCCCTCTGACTCGCCTCTAACTGCACCTCAGTTTGTCCCTCAATATCTGTAATAACAACGTATTGTTGGTGTTATACGTATTTATGCCACCTACACTACACTACAATATCTTGTTTTTGAAATACATGAAATGGGAAAAACTGTGGAAAGACATACCAAGGTTTGATTTTATGCAGTAAGTGCAGTCATCAGATGTTTTAACTTCTGCAGAAGCCATCATCCTCGAAGGTGTTTTCCTCCTCTTGGGCTTGGGGCGATGGATGAAGATGGTTGGGACAGCATCTGCTCTCGACCTCCGTGTGCCTCTTTTTGTGTTCGTGGTTGTCCTCAAAGTGTAACTGCCAGGAGGTAATGATGTGATAAGTCGTAGGCTAAGTTCAGTTTCCCCTACACACTTCACATTTTCTGTTGAACTTTAATTGTAATGTTCTTCTTTACATTCAGGTGTCGAAGGCCCTTTGAAATTTTAGTAACTTTATCATAAAACCTCTGTGGCCATTACTTACTTCACAAAGTTTTCTGTTGTTGTTGTCATAATCTTTATATACTCTATAGCTCTGCCCTCTTCCACACAGCATAGACATATATATATATATATTTCCGTATATCGGGGCTCAGGCTGACGGACTTCCTGCGAGAGCTCTGTCACTCCGAGTTCAGCGCTGCCATACTTTACATGTCACCACTAATAAATACTTTCAATGAAAGAATTGGGCTAAAAAGTTATTGCCTCTTATTCACACAGACACACTAATATAGTTGGGAAACAAGTACGTACCAGAAACAACATGTAACTAAGTGATTATTATAAATGTTTATTCCTTATTTTTAGGCTATAGGTAAGCACCAAACTAACATGTATTTTTCTAATGTTTTTATGAGTGTTTACAGCTGCTAATGTGTGCAACACTGTTACTGTGATGATAAATATTGAAATATTTATAATTGACATTTAATCTGTGTTTATTATAACCAGATCCTGAAATGTAGAGGAGGGTTTTCTGAATAAAGAGCACTAACATTTACATTCAACTGATTTTGAGTAATCGTTTTTATATTCACATTGATACACATTTATATAAAGGTATATATGTTCATTGATGAACATATATACATATCTATATCTACAATAAGGGCATTAATGAACACGGGGGCATTGACGATCGTATATACACACTTATATCTACACACTTATCTACACAGCTATACAATTGCAGTCAGTGTAAGTTAAAAACCTTGGAAAAGAATAGTCTTGTACAGCTTTTTCCATGTGTTGTCACTCTGCAGCTTAAGTTAAGGTGTTCAGTTTGGCAATGTGGTGCAGCCTCAATTTGTGGAAGACAGACACAATGTGTGACATCAGCACAAAATGGTGGTTGTCAATTCCAAACTGTGTTTCTTGAATGTGCCCCCCCCAGAAAAAACACATCCTCAGAACCAATCTCAGCCCGGACAAACTGACAGATCAAGGCCGCTTTGACCGCTTGCCCTGACACTGACTGGCGAATAAAACACTCAGCTGATCTGACCACCTTTATAGTACCGTCAGAAGGAATCATCAGCCTTCCCTTGTTTTTTAGCGTGAGCAAGTGGTAGCTCTGATCAAATGATGCGGGTACAACATCAGTCACCAAACTACCACGGCACACATCACAGGAAAGCTTTTTGAGAATCTGGCAAACAACAAACCCTGAGATGTACACCAGTGCATTGTCCACAAGACCACCAAAGCGGGTTGGTAGATAGCTATGGTCAGACACTAAAGCAGGAACGTTGAAAAAAGGGGGTGGAATCTCTTCAGTTTCTTCTGCTGCTGGAGAAGAGGGAACATCTCAAAAGTAGACAAGGACACGGTCTCATCCTGTGCTGCCACATTTCCTGATGTGCTTGGAGACACACCACACCGCACCATCAGATGGCAGGAAGATGGCCTGGAACTGGCTGGCTGAGGGATTGTTATTCCAGCCCCCTAAAACACATACAAACAACACATTTACATATACAGTTACCCGAATAATATGCATACATAGAGACTAACCACATAGTAAAAAAATCTGAAATCCCTACCTGATACCCTGATTGAATTAAAGAGGAGCTCCAAGTGATCCTGGCTAAAGCGGTAGGTGCTGACGTACCGCTGAAGCTGTTCTGGAATCATCAACATCAGGGTGTCAATGTTGATCATGAATCCCATGACAGATAGGTACCTTCACAAGGAAATGTTTTGTCAGTATAATCATGGCAAACCAAAATACCTCAAGAGAGCACTACGTGATTTCCTTCATTTATAGATGTTAATGCAAAGAGAAACAATATTGAAACAGGAATGGGAAAGCTTGATAACATCGACACTGCTATACATACCATTATAACACTTCTAAGGAATGAAAAACACTGAAGATAGAAGTCCAACAGAAACAAAACAGGGGACTGCAAAAACATTGGAACCAGAGAACAAAGCATCATAGGAACTTATGATGCATCAAACGGAACAAGAGAATAGAATAGGACTGGGCAATATATCCATAATATATCAATATTTTATAAAGCTCCAACAGTCATCCCTTCAATTTTCTCTCTATATCAATATTTGATCAAAATTACATTTGAATTTATTGTCCAGCCTCGAACAGAACATCATATGAACTTGATGTCTTAAACTTATGAACTCTTCATGCAAACAAAAGCTTCCCACTTTCCTAAAACCTCTTTGACAGGTGAAGGGGTGTGCCATCTTTCATCACCAACTCATCAAGTAGTCCCTGCCTCTCACCAAGAACTCTACACTCTCTGCCCAATACAAAGAACCCAGGGGAGCTTTGAACCCTTTGGCATGGGGATTGTGACTGTTCATTTTATCAAAGAGCCTGTCAGTTATCTAAAAGCAAATGTCTGCATTAACAGAAAGCACAATAATCATCACCATAAACAATAACATGTTCCTATGAGTCATTAGTCTAATTTCTAAAATATAAAAATGATTCACGAGTTGATCTCCATTCTTAGGGAGAAAAGTTGTGATAGACATTTTAGCAACAATCTTGCCGTCCTACTTTGTGTGAATGTTAGTAGTAGTATTATATTAGCATCTCCTCAATGAACTCAGCTGTTGCTTCACAGTGTTGGAACTGTAAATAGCCAAGGTCCCTCAGTGCACGTGTAGCGTGGTACAAAGTGAAGTTGTCCTCCACTACAAGTTTAATTTGAAAAAGTCTTTTATTTTTGTTCTGCAAAAAGCCTGTAAAGTTTTTGAACAAAATAAATATAAAATCCAAAAGAGACCATAAACTCACAATTAACACATTCACCCATCAAGCACACAATTACAACTCTCCCCTCTTACCTGCAAAAAGCCAAAAATATATATTATTTATCACGTTACGCCACACACATCTTCACACTCAGGAGTGTGTTCTCGTCTCACATCGTATTCTCGCTAGATATCCCTTTTCCCTGTACATAGTGTAGCGAACGCGCCCTCTGCTGGTGAGACTTAGACACTGCATCACCATATTTGTCAAACAATAAACGAACCTTTCCCGATCAGACAACACACAGACAATTTTCAACACACTCATGACTTATACTTAATGCAAGTAATATTAAACATATAAATAATAACAATGTGGGTATATCACTGATGGCTCTGTATGCCACACACGCAGAGCCACTGTCACAGAGCGACTCAGTGTCTGTGCAGCCAGGGACACCTTCATCTTCTGTGAATCAAAATTCACATGCTTGTCTGTTACCCTGTTAGCTGCATGCAATCCAACTTTTGCTTGGACATCATTCAGATGAATGATGTATCTCCAGTTGATCTGGCCACTGGTGCTGGTTAATGGACTGTAAGCCTGCAGCATATTCCGTGCCAACTTCAACATATGGCAAGCATCCATCCGCACAATCACCCTCTCACTAGTTACTGGATGTGGAAAGAATGTTTTAAAGGGCTCAATAGGGTTACCCTTTTGCTGGCACCCAGGCAGGTTGCACAAGCGGACATTGGAGGCACGCCCATCCATTTTGACGCATACGAGAGGGCTGCATTGGGATTGGGTCCCGCCGGGTCCCGCGGGACCAACTCAAATCACGCGGGAGTGGGCGGTATGAACTTTTCTGCGGGCAGTCGCGGGCGGCAAAAAAATAAAAAATACTGCGGGACAGGGATGTAGTGGTGCCAGGTGTACGGTAATTGTCGTATTTGTATGATAATTTTGCCCTGTGTACGATGTACGATCAATAATCCCCAAAAAGGCTACAAATACGATCATTTGACCATTCTGTGAATGTGTGGTTGTAAGCGGTTGTAATCAGCCTGTCGCAACTGTCTGTCGGATTTTTTTGTGAACCCTGAAGGCATTTCCATGTGACAAGTTTCAAGCTAATCGTGCTTTTCTATTCTATTGTTTACGGGGACATTTAGCCTAACGTGGGGTTGATGATGCAAAGCCGTGCCGACCTGTTAGACGCTATTCAACACTAGAGTGACTATAGCGCACAATAGACTTGTTATTTTAGTTATGAAGGGTGTACGATAATTTACCTCAAAATACGATAATACTACATTTCCCACCTGGCAACACTGTCGGGAAGTATCTTAGCGACAGGATAAACAGAATAAATGATGTGGAAAGGAAGCTCAAAGAAGATCTTTACAGCACAAAGACAAAGCAAGGCAAGTCTGACATTTGGAGAAGTTTCTCAATTGTCCATGAATCTCTTTATTAAAAGCCTATGAAATTACGTGTTTTCTCCTGCGGGACTCGAGAAGACATTTCTATTGTTGTGCTGGCATAAAGTCTAAAGTTTTGCGGGAGCGGGCGGGAGTGGACATACACAGTGCGGGAGCGGGTGGTAATGGTCAGAAATTCAGCGGGAGCGGGCGGAAGAAAACAGTCCCGCGCAGGACTCTAACACATACCACTCTTATGCCGCACTTATGCAGTTCCTCCGACGCATGAACAGGCAGCACCTCCTGAGTCTCTGGCGATAATAACTTGGTCAGGTAGTAGGTAATTGGGGCCTTCCAATGGCCTATCAATGGCCTTGTAGGCCTACCACCATTAAAACAAGAGCCTCAGTGGCTAAATCTGTCTCATTCAAACCATCCGCCATATCCACAAATCCAGACATTTTCTGGGTATGGGAGTTGTACTGGATATGTTTTTTAATGGCCATGGCATCCATCATGAGACACACTCAACCATATTTAGCTGGGTCTTCCTCTTGTCTTTCCTTCAACATGTCCAGCATCATCATGTTAAGGCTGGGCTTGGCATCCACGAGCTCATCCACCTTTGTAAGAAGGAAAAGCAGCCATTTAATATGGCTGCCGTGATCAGGATTTTTTCAGGATCAATAATCACTGAAAGCAGTATTGGCAGATGTTAATAATGCTAGGTGTAGGTATGTCCGCCTGTTCACTCATAACAGGATAAAATAATATGCACAGCTAACATGGAAAATGAGGTTTCAAATAATACGAAGAATACCTTTGCAATGTATGTGGATGTGGGAGGTTGATATGAAGAGTCTCTCTCAGATAGCTGTACGCCTTCAGACCATGTAAGTGGAGAGTGACGGCAAACTCCCTCTGGTCTTTGGTGTATTTGTGGCTCTGTTTTGACAGGAGGTGTATTGGAAGATCTGAAATTCAATTAGCACTGGCCTTGCCCTTTTGGCAACCAAAGGAAAAGCCAGTCCCGACCAGCACTTCAGCAATAAAAGAACAAGGGTCTCTGAGGTGGCAGGACCTTCTACAAGCAGTCAGGACGAGGTCAGGACAGGGAAAAAAGGAAAGAGGAAAGTCACAGAAGATGTAGAGGGACCCTCAAGAAACCCAAAGAGAAGGAGGGGACTCCTGGACGTCCTTTTAAATCAAGAGTCAGCCTCCTCCTCAGTGGAAAGTGGTAGGCTGGTGCATTTTGTGAAATTACAGCTGCATAATTAACTTACATTTTAGCTGTAGTGGTTGAATATTATAATGTCCTTTAACTTTGTCACACTGATCTAAACGCACATTTTCAATCAAATTACAAACATGTGAGTGTCATCATGCTAATGTTTCAATGTGTTATTTTCATTTATAGGATCCAGTAGCAACAATGTAGATGGTTGTACATCTGATGGGGATATAAGGAGGGGTAATAGAAAGAGGAAGGCCTTACCTGCTGAGGAAACACAGAGTAGGAAGAGAACGAAGAAAACTGAGACCATACAGGACCAAATAGATGCCCAACGAGGTCAGTCATTAATAAAATAATGTAACATTTAGCTTCAAGTGCGTTATATTTAATATAAGTATTTATATTAAGTATTACCTATTACCTAGGCGATATATATATATATATATATATATATATATATTACAGCTTATATAACCTGTGTAAATTATCATTGAAATTCTTCTGATGTACTGTCAAACTAAAATGATGTTTATGTTTTATTTTAGCTGAATTTGAGGAGAAATACGAAGAGAAAAATCAGCTCGGAAAAGGAGGCTGTGGATCTGTGTTTGCAGGCTGTCGGAGAGAAGATAATTTACCCGTATGTATTAGACACACATTGTCATATTCAAGACACTCACTGTATGATGTGACTAACCAAAGTTTTGTTTGTATCTTGCAGGTAGCCATCAAACACATTCCTAAGGACAAAGTGTTCTGCAAACATAAAGTAAGTTAGCAACGGCAGTAACTTCTGCTTTTATCAGCACTATCACTGGGTTATATATAAACTGTGGTTTTCCCTGCCTAACACTTTCTTTGTTGCTGTGATGTTTCAGAACAAGAATGGGAGGCAGATTTCAGTGGAGGTGGCTGTCATGCTGAAGCTGGAAAGTAGCGCTGCCAGTTCAGTGGGGCACTCAGCACCTGTGTCCCTGCTGGACTGGTATGATCTACAGCAGGAGCTGATTCTTGTGCTGGAGAGACCAATGCCTGCCGAGGACCTCGCTCACTACATCGAAGAGCATGGAGGCTCCCTCCAGGAAGATGAGGCCAAAGTAAGCTGATGGAAAATATTTGCAATCTTTGTGAATGTCATTCTTTGAGAATTACCAGCATTTAGTCTTTCTTTAGTGTACATCTGATGGTGATATAAGGAGGGGTAATAGGAAGAGGAAGGCCTTAACTGCTGAGGAAAAACGGTGGCTAGCTACAAAGTAAGTATTTGCACTTACATTTTGTAATTTTCATTGTTTCATGTGTGTAGTTGGATGTTGTCAAGCTTAACATGTCCACTCTGTCATAGTGAAATATCAGTTAATATAAATACCTTTCAGAAATCTGAAATATATTAGTTAAAAAGTGTAACTGAATCATGTCGCTAACTGAAGGTCCACCATGTACTCATTTAATGATAAAAATAGCTAAAAATGTCCACTCTCTCAGAAAGCCTCCCATGACAGGGTGGACATGGTTCATGACAGGAAGGACATTGAATTGATTTAATATAATTATGAAGGATGGAAAGGTGTCAACAGTCAAAGTGAAAAGGGAGATAGCAAAAACGGAACATGACCTTAACTCAGATTTCCTGGAGAGGCTCCTCCATTTTGGGCGCCATGTCTTTAACATTAAATGGCAGTTTGATGCGTGCAGGGAGCTCAGAAGGAGTCTGAAGCACGAGTCCCTCTTGCACATAGATTTGAGTGACAATTACTCGTGCAACTACAGTGAAGAAATCCAATCTGTGCATTTTGGAAGTTCACACCAGCAGGCCAGTCTGGACACACAACGCTCGTGAACAAGCCCCGCACACCTTTTACTCCATATCACCCTCCACAAGACACGACCCTGTGGCCATCTAGGCCCACCTTGTTCCAGTTTTGAAGGTACTGAGTGAACGGCACCCTCAAGTCAGCATACTTAATTTTTTCAGTGACGGGCCTGCAACACATTATCGACAAAAGGGAAATTTCTTCTACCTCTTAATGGAACCATTCAAGAATGGGTTCAAAGAAATAACATGGAGTTTCTTTGAAGCTAGCCATGGAAATGGGGTACCAGGTAGTGTGGGTGGGGCCCTCAAAAGGTCAGCAGACTGGATTGTAGCCCATGGAGGAGACATCCCTGATGCCCAAAGTTTGTATGACAAGCTGAAAAGTGTGGACAAATCTGTCGAGCTTTTCTTCGTCCCATAGAGGGATATATTGAATCAAAGACTAAGAAAAAAGCTATGGCTCGGTTTTAGGTCCCTCTCCCCGCTCTCTCATCCAGATTACAGAATAGCTTTGTCAAATCTGATCCTTTCATGTGTTGTGTGGTTAAGTAAAGTGTATTAATGTTAAATTTTCCACCCCTTCACTATAGGTACCTGCAATAGCTGCCATAAAAGGCACTATGAAAATCCACCAAGCCATCAGTCTGACACCCGGCCAGATGAAATACCGAGACATTTCATGTCTGTGTAAAAGGGAGGAAGGTGTTCTGGACTGCCCCTGCTTTAACCTTCAAGAGGTCACTGTAGTCTATGTTCCTGTTTCACCTGATGAGCCCTCAGCATGTGGAAAGACACCAGATAACCCTTGGAGACCAGAAATGATTGAGGTAAAGCACATTGGCGAGTCGTTAATTACGACAATGAAGCATAAGCAGGTGACATCGTGGAAGTAGAAGGGCACAGTGTGAATGTTAAGTGTATGCACCGCACTGGCATAAACAAATTCCATTGGCCAACTCTCCGGGAGGACATCTGTTGGTACCATGACTGGCAAGTACTTTGCCTAATACCAGACCCACAGGCTCTGAACAAGCGCTCTGTACACATTGAAGCATCTGCATGGAGGTATGTGGAATAGCAACTGCAGAATTGAGCCAAAAAGACCTCTGACATTTTTTTTAAACATAATTTCCTTTAGATTTATTGCATTTATGAGGCCATTCAATGACATTTCACAACGTGTCCAACCTGACATGCCCAAGGTCCACCCTGTTATGTCATTGTACATCTTGTCATTTTCATGTTTTATGAAAATATACAAATTATTTTTTCAAGTTATTGAAACCTTTTGTGTGATTCCTTTACAAACAAATGAGGACCAAATACAATTGTTTGAAAGTTTGACCAGATATCTTTGCTGTTAGATTTTATTTAGAAAAGAAAGTGAAATTCTCGCAGATTTTATAGAGAAATAAAGAGTTTGCCATAATTCTATTAATATCCAAATACTTTTCCCATTAACTAAAATATGTTGTTGACAAAGGGACTAAAATGTTCCCACCAGCTACAGGACTGCTTCCAGAGAACCGACTGGGAGGTTTTGAACACCAGGACATGGAGAACCACACTACAGCAGTCTTGGATTACATCAGGTTCTGCACGGACAATGTCACCAGGAACAGACGTCTGAGGATTTATCCCAACAGGAAGCCCTGGATGACTAAGGCGGTCCAGAGCCGATTAAAAGCCAGGAACACTGCTTCCAGGTCGGGGGATACGGCACTCGACAGTGCTGCTAGAGCCAACCTGAAAAGAGGCATCTGCAAGGTCAAGACAACATACAGAAGGAGGATAGAGGACCAGCTCAGGAGTAACAACTCCAGGCAGGTGTGGCAGGGTGTCCAGCACATCACCAGCTACAGATCCAGAAACTACCTGCTTAGGTACGAGGTGGAGCGGCTGTCAGAGTGGTGCCAAGACAACAATCTGCTCCTCAACACCACCAAAACAAAGGAGCTGGTTATTGACTTCAGACTTCAGAGCAAAATCAGCTTGACGAAGGAAGCTGTGGATCTGTGTTTGCAGAGAAGATAATTTACCCGTATGTATTAGACACACATTGTCATATTCAAGACACTCACTGTATGATGTGACTAACCAAAGTTTTGTTTGTATCTTGCAGGTAGCCATCAAACACATTCCAAAGGACAAAGTGTTCTGCAAACATAAATTAAGTTAGCAACGGCAGTAACTTCTGCTTTTATCAGCACTATCACTGGATTATAGATAAACTGTGGTTTTCCCTGCCTAACACTTTCTTTGTTGCTGTGATGTTTCAGGACAAGAATGGGAGGCAGATTTCAGTGGAGGTGGCTGTTATGCTGAAAGTGGAAAGTAGCACTGCCAGTTCAGTGGGGCACTCAGCACCTGTGTCCCTGCTGGACTGGTATGATCTACAGCAGGAGCTGATTCTTGTGCTGGAGAGACCAATGCCTGCCAAGGACCTCGCTCACTACATCGAAGAGCATGGAGGCTCCCTCCAGGAGGATGAGGCCAAAGTAAGCTGATGGAAAATATTTGCAGTCTTTGTGAATGTCATTCTTTGAGAGACATCGTCACACTTTCTGCTTTTTTTATTTAAATGATTTCATAATGGTTATCAAAATATTTTAAAGCCATAAAAAATGTCACACCATCCTCTCTTCTTAAATATCTAACCTGTTTTTTTTCCTCTTTCAGATTATAATACAACCGTTGGTTGATGCAGCAGTCCACCTTAAACAAAACAACATCTTCCACAGAGACATTAAAGTGGAAAATATCCTGATTGAGACCGGCTCAGATGTCCCACGACTTCGTCTCATAGACTTTGGACTGAGCTGCATCAACAAAAAGACATCTATATATCGGACTTTTTATGGTATGTTATTACTTCAGATTTTGCTCTTCTCCAATCATTGATTTAAAAACCAAAGCCACTCCTCCTCTAACATTTATTCTTATTTCTTTATCCTCAAGGTACCAGTGCTCATGTCCCTCCAGAGTGGCTGAACTCCTGTACATACAGTGCTGGACCTACAACAGTGTGGCAGGTAGGAGTGGTGCTGTTCGAAATGCTCCACAACAAAGAGTTCAGGTCCACTAACTTCATCAGGAAAAATCTCAGGATTAGCAGTACGCTGTCTCAAGGTAAAACAAACACCCATACACACATCTGTCATTAAGAAAAGATAATCTGTTTCAGTTCACATTCTGATAGACCACTGCAGACCTAACAATGTTTGTTCTTTTTCTTCACATCCTCCAGATTGCCTGGATTTCTTGGAGCAGTGTTTGATTAAAGTTCCCAAGCAGCGCCCCACGCTGGAGCAGCTTCTGAATCACACTTGGTTCACGTGAGACAGAAACAACACACACACTGTTAATCAAAACAAATGACATTTTATTGAAAGTTTGATTCATGTTTAAATTTAAACCTAAATCTTTATATCTGAGTTTAACAGGAATAAATATACATTATAAATATGTCACATTCTCTGTGATGTGAGGATGTAAGGATAGGATAGAATACAATATATTAGAAATACAATAGAATAGAACATAACACAATACAATACAACACAATAGAACACAATATAATACAATAGAATAGAATAGAATCCTTCTGTATTAGTTCTTCAACAGGTACATCTACAGTGTTGCAGAAGACAAACAGAAGAGGAACAGAACAATTATAAAATTTGTTTTTTTTAAATGATCAGTGTTCACTTCTCTGAGAGGAAGTGTTCACTGATGACTGAATGATCTCAGATGTGCAAAAATGAATTGTCCTAAATATTGCAAAAATAAAATCCATTTTTAGACACAATTTTCAAAGAAAGTAAATGTTTATTTAATATTCTGACATTTGAATATTAGTTCAAGTAGTTTCACATTTATATTAGCCCCATGGGTGGGGCCTCTGCCAGGAGGTATTGGGGCGCTCGGGCTCCTGGGGCCCGGGTCCGGTGCGCGGCCCATGTCTGGGCGGCTGGGGCCTGGCGTGGTCGGTGGGCCGTTGCCCCTGGTTCCCGGAGTGCCTCTGCCCTATGCTTATGGGGGCTCTTTCCGGGGGCTTCTTCTGCGGTCTTCTGGGTGGATGTGTGGTTGTCCCTGCGGTGGGCTTCCTGGGTTCTGTGCTCTGTGGGGGCTGCTGGTGGCCTGGGTCTTGAGGCCCTCTCTGCCTGCTTCTGATTGCTGGGGGGGGGGCTGTGGATTGTGGCTCTGTACACTTATACACTCATAACTAAGCAGGGTTATCATGTAGGTCCTGTGCCATGGGTATTGCATGTTCACACACACACACACACACACATTCATTAGCCCAGTAGCAGGCTCGCTAAGCAGTTGCTGTGTTATCCTGTGGTTTCAGGTCATCTATATCCACAGTTGTGTTGTATGCGATTGCCGCTACTTGTGCTTGTTTTTGTGTTTGTTTTTTCTCTGCTTGTCTGCTTTCAGGAGCTTATGGTGGCGCTAAGGCTGGATTCCCAACAGAGGCCGTGGATTGTCGTCTGTTTTGTTTTTACAGGTGTAGCAGCTGGATGTCTGGTTTTTGTTTCTATTTTTGTTCTGTTTCCTCTTCTTTGCTCTTCTTCTTTCCTTGTCTTCCGGTCCGGTTCAGCTCTATTACATGTGAAATATTGTAAACAAAAACTGATGGGCATCAAGGGGAGCTTTACATTTATAAAACTTCCCTTGGCAAAGCAAATCTGTTTGGCAAAAAAGGTATTCAGATTACCATTCTGCTGCCATAATGCTGGACAGGACAAGGGAAAAAAAGAAAAAGAAATATCTACTCTGTCGGCCTTCAAAGTCTAAGGCATTCAAATACGACTGACTGAGGCAATTATGCTGTTAGGCTAACGTTCTGCTGCTGCTATAGCTACTACTACTACTACTACAATAATAATAAAAAAAATGATTTTGTAATTAATTTATAATTAATTGCTTTGTATTTAGAGGCGCCTTTCAAAGCACTCAATGTCATCTTACAAGACACAGCCATTCATTGACTTAATAGGGGGCTGCACGGTGTTGTGGTGGGTAGCACCATCACCTCACAGCAAGACGGTTCCAGGTTCAATCCCCACCTGGGGCCTTTCTGTGTTGTGTTTGCATGTTCTCCTTGTGTATGCGTGGGTTCTCTCCGGGTTCTCCGGCTTCCTCCCACCGTCCAAAAACATGGTGTGTTAGGTTAATCGGTGACTCTAAATTGTCCTTAGGAGTGAGTGTGAGTGTGAGTATGAGTATGCATGGTTGTTTGTCTCGTTTGTCTCTATGTGTGGCCCTGTGATGACCTGGCGGTCGCTGTTCTGCTGCTCCTCGCAGAGGCTGGAAGCTACTAGTGGTGACTGCTCACTGATGGCTGCAGGAAGATGCTGATGGTTGCTGGAGGTTGACCAGGAATGGAGAGGCCAAATACATCCATGGCAATAACTAAAGTATATGGCCTTTGGTGCAGGAGGTTGAGCCTTCTTGTTCTGACTCTTGCTGACAAGGTACTCTTATCTTCTCTCCTTTCAGCCCTGATGCACTTTGCCTTAACCTCAGCCTGACATATTTGCAGATGATCTTTCTCTTCACATCATGTCATGATGGAAGGCTGCTCTCCAGAAGCATGGCCTCCTCTTCCAGCTGTTCCACTGCATTGGTGCACTCCATGAGAGACTCATCTGTCCTTGAACGGAACAGCTGCTCCACATGCTGGACGACAGTGAAGACCTCGTCAGATGGCCGATAAAGTGCAGCCGGTTTGAATTCCTTCAACTGCAGCAGAACATGCTCATCTGCATTTTGCACAAGTGCATGCTTGCATGTCTCGCAGTGTGAGCAGCTAAAGACACACTTCACGATGTATCCGGCCAGATGATACAGAACACAGGAATCTGTTTTTGTGAAGGTGGGTGGTGATGTCAGGTCGACCAGCTGCTCCACTCTCAGACCTTCAGGACTTCTGGAATTGGTTTTGGTCTCCAGGAAGTCTGCTAGGTGGTCACAGTTGTCCTCCAGGTTAACTGCCTGTATGCACTGTGGACAGGAACTGTCCAACAGTGACAGCCCGCAGGGCATAGTGGAACTCCACAGGTGTTGGCACAGGGTTCCTCTGACATATGCATCCAAGTGTGTTTTACATGCTGCATTCTTCTTTGGACAGTGTGGATATCTGGCAGAGAGATCTTCATGTTCTGCAGGGTTTTGTATCCTGTTGTGCCTGCTGTGAATAGAATTTGAATTGCCTTTTTGATGGTCTCATTGCCCCACCGAATCGCCTTTTTATTCTTTTGGCTGAATGCACGAATCTGGTCACGATTGAAAATTGTAAATTTTTGTTGAAGGTTGTTGTTTCTCCTCCTAAGTGCCAAATTGATTATTTTTTGTCGTGCTGGAGCGGTCTCTGCTTTTATCCTCCTATATCTTTCCTTTCTTAATTCCCTCAGCAGGTCCTCCACACTGGCCCTGTCATGACTGGCCCCTGGCACACTGGTTCCTGGATGAGTGGCCCCTGACTGACTGGCACCTGCTGGTCTGCTGACCTCTGCTTCACTGTCACCTGACACATCCCTCTCACACGCCTCTAACTGCACCTCAGTTTGTCCCTCAATATCTGTAATAACAACGTATTGTTGGTGTTATACGTATTTATGCCACCTACACTACACTACAATATCTTGTTTTTGAAATACATGAAATGGGAAAAACTGTGGAAAGACATACCAAGGTTTGATTTTATGCAGTAAGTGCGGTCATCAGATGTTTTAACTTCTGCAGAAGCCATCATCCTCGAAGGTGTTTTCCTCCTCTTGGGCTTGGGGCGATGGATGAAGATGGTTGGGACAGCATCTGCTCTCGACCTCCGTGTGCCTCTTTTTGTGTTCGTTAATTGGTTGTCCTCAAAGTGTAACTGCCAGGAGGTAATGATGTCATACGTCGTGGGCTAAGTTCAGTTTCCCCTACACACTTCACATTTTCTGTTGAACTTTAATTATAATGTTCTTCTTTACATTTAGGTGTCGAAGGCCCTTTGAAATTTTAGTAACTTTATCATAAAACCTCTGTGGCCATTACTTACTTCACAAAGTTTTCTGTTGTTGTTGTCATCTTTATATACTCTATAGCTCTGCCCTCTTCCACACAGCATAGACATATATATATATATATATATTTCCGTATATCGGGGCTCAGGCTGACGGACTTCCTGCGAGAGCTCTGTCACTCCGAGTTCAGCGCTGCCATACTTTACATGTCACCACTAATAAATACTTTCAATGAAAGAATCGGGCTAAAAAGTTATTGCCTCTTATTCACACAGACACACTAATATAGTTGGGAAACAAGTACGTACCAGAAACAACATGTAACTAAGTGATGATTATAAATGTTTATTCCTTATTTTTAGGCTATAGGTAAGCACCAAACTAACATGTATTTTTCCAATGTTTTTATGAGTGTTTACAGCTGCTAATGTGTGCAACACTGTTACTGTGATGATAAATATTGAAATATTTATAATTGACATTTAATCTGTGTTTATTATAACCAGATCCTGAAATGTAGAGGAGGGTTTTCTGAATAAAGAGCACTAACATTTACATTCAACTGATTTTGAGTAATCGTTTATATATTCACATTGATACACATTTATATAAAGGTATATATGTTCATTGATGAACATATATACATATAAATATCTATAATAAGGGCATTAATGAACACGGGGGCATTGACGATCGTATATACACACTTATATCTACACACTTATCTACACAGCTATACAATTGCAGTCAGTGTAAGTTAAAAACCTTGGAAAAGAATAGTCTATTACAGCTTTTTCCATGTGTTGCCATTCTGCAGCTTAAGGGTGTTCAGTTTGGCAATGTGGTGCAGCCTCAATTTGTGGAAGACAGACAGAATGTGTGACATCAGCACAAAATGGTGGTTGTCAATTCCAAACTGTGTTTCTTGAATGTGCCCCCCCCCAGAAAAAACACATCCTCAGAACCAATCTCAGCCCGGACAAACTGACAGATCAAGGCCGCTTTGACCGCTTGCCCTGACACTGACTGGCGAATAAAACACTCAGCTGATCTGACCACCTTTACAGTACCGTCAGAAGGAATCATCAGCCTTCCCTTGTTTTTTAGCGTGAGCAAGTGGTAGCTCTGATCAAATGATGCGGGTACAACATCAGTCACCAAACTACCACGGCACACATCACAGGAAAGCTTTTTGAGAATCTGGCAAACAACAAACCCTGAGATGTACACCAGTGCATTGTCCACAAGACCACCAAAGCGGGTTGGTAGATAGCTATGGTCAGACACTAAAGCAGGAACGTTGAAAAAAAGGGGGTGGAATCTCTTCAGTTTCTTCTGCTGCTGGAGAAGAGGACATCTCAAAAGTAGACAAGGACACGGTCTCATCCTGTGCTGCCACATTTCCTGATGTGCTTGGAGACACACCACACCGCACCATCAGATGGCGGGAAGATGGCCTGGAACTGGCTGGCTGAGGGATTGTTATTCCAGCCCCCTAAAACACATACAAACAACACATTTACATATACAGTTACCCGAATAATATGCATACATAGAGACTAACCACATAGTAAAAAAATCTGAAATCCCTACCTGATGCCCTGATTGAATTAAAGAGGAGCTCCAAGTGATCCTGGCTAAAGCGGTAGGTGCTGACGTACCGCTGAAGCTGTTCTGGAATCATCAACATTAGGGTGTCAATGTTGATCACGAATCCCATGACAGATAGGTACCTTCACAAGGAAATGTTTTGTCAGTATAATCATGGCAAACCAAAATACCTCAAGAGAGCACTACGTGATTTCCTTCATTTATAGATGTTAATGCAAAGAGAAACAATATTGAAACAGAAATGGGAAAGCTTGATAACATTGACACTGCTATACATACCATTATAACATTTCTAAGGAATGAAAAACACTGAAGATAGAAGTCCAACAGAAACAAAACAGGAGACTGAAAAAACATTGGAACCAGAGAACAAAGCATCATAGGAACTCATGATGCATCAAACGGAACAAGAGAATAGAATAGGACTGGGCAATATATCCATAATATATCAATATTTTATAAAGCTCCAACAGTCATCCCTTCAATATTCTCTCTATATCAATATTTGATCAAAATTACATTTGAATTTATTGTCCAGCCTCGAACAGAACATCATATGAACTTGATGTCTTAAACTTATGAACTCTTCATGCAAACAAAAGCTTCCCACTTTCCTAAAACCTCTTTGACAGGTGAAGGGGTGTGCCATCTTTCATCACCAACTCATCAAGTAGTCCCTGCCTCTCACCAAGAACTCTACACTCTCTGCCCAATACAAAGAACCCAGGGGAGCTTTGAACCCTTTGGCATGGGGATTGTGACTGTTCATTTTATCAAAGAGCCTGTCAGTTATCTAAAAGCAAATGTCTGCATTAACAGAAAGCACAATAATCATCACCATAAACAATAACATGTTCCTCTGAGTCATTAGCCTAATTTCTAAAATATAAAAATGATTCACGAGTTGATCTCCATTCTTAGGGAGAAAAGTTGTGATAGACATTTTAGCAACAATCTTGCCGTCCTACTTTGTGTGAATGTTAGTATTAGTATTATATTAGCATCACCTCAATGAACTCAGCTGTTGCTTCACAGTGTTGGAACTGTAAATAGCCAAGGTCCCTCAGTGCACGAGTTGTGTGGTACAAAGTGAAGTTGTCCTCCACTACACATTTAATTTGAAAAAGTATTTTATTTTTGTTCTGCAAAAAGCCAAAAATATATATTATTTATCATGTTACGCCACACACATCTTCACACTCAGGTGTGTGTTGTCGTTCTCACAGCGTATTCACATAACACAGAAAAATGATGAACATCTGCACAAAACATCCAAACAATAATCATGACCGTTACATTGCTATTCCAGACCAGTTGTCTTATTTTGTACATTCAATATCAATTTCTTTCTCCAATACACAATCAGCCATTCATATTTACCAAAATGATCACATTAACGAAATCAATTATGTATCCATCTTAACTTATTTATTTATCTATTGACAATACCCGAACCGTTCGGGCTTTTTACACCGGCTCATAGCTTTCTCCAGCCTTATGCTTGCTCGCGGTTGCTAGGCAACGAGTACTATCAGCCTATTTCCGGACCATTAGGTTTTATAAACCAGTAAAGTTTTTGAACAAAATAAATATAAAATCCAAAAGAGACCATAAACTCACAATTAACACATTCACCCATCAAGCACACAATTACAACTCTCCCCTCTTACCTGCAAAAAGCCAAAAATATATATTATTTATCACGTTACGCCACACACATCTTCACACTCAGGAGTGTGTTCTCGTCTCACAGCGTATTCTCGCGAGATATCTCTTTTCCCTGTACATAGTGTAGCGAACACGCCCTCTGCTGGTGAGACTTAGACACTGCATCACCACATTTGTCAAACAATAAACGAACCTTTCCCGATCAGACAACGCACAGACAATTTTCAACACACTCATGACTTATACTTAATGCAAGTAATATTAAACATATAAATAATAACAATGTGGGTATATCACTGATGGCTCTGTATGCCACACACGCAGAGCCACTGTCACAGAGCGACTCAGTGTCTGTGCAGCCAGGGACACCTTCATCTTCTGTGAATCAAAATTCACATGCTTGTCTGTTACCCTGTTAGCTGCATGCAATCCACCTTTTGCTTGGACATCATGTATCTCCAGTTGATCTGGCCACTGGTGCTGGTTAATGGACTGTAAGCCTGCAGCATATTCCGTGCCAACTTCAACATGTGGCAAGCATCCATCCGCACAATCACCCTCTCACTAGTTACTGGATGTGGAAAGAATGTTTTTAAGGGCTCAATACGGTTACCCTTTTGCTGGCACCCAGGCAGGTTGCACAAGCGGAAATTGGAGGCACGCCCATCTATTTTGACGCATACGAGAGGGCTGCATTGGGATTGGGTCCCGCCAGGTCCCGCGGGACCAACTCAACTCTCGCGGGAGTGGGCGGTATGAACTTTTCTGCGGGCAGTCGCGGGCGAAAAATAAAAAATACTGCGGGACAGGGATGCAGCGTTGCCAGGTGTACGATAATTGTCGTATTTATATGATAATTTTGCCCTGTGTACGATGTACTATCAATAATCCCCAAAAAGGCTACAAATACGCACAATAGACTTGTTATTTTAGTTATGAAGGGTGTACGATAATTTACCTCAAAATACGATAATACTACATTTCCCACCTGGCAACACTGTCGGGATGTATGTTAGCGACAGGATAAACAGAATAAATGATGTGGAAAGGAAGCTCAAAGAAGATCTTTACAGCACAAAGACAAAGCAAGGCAAGTCTGACATTTGGAGAAGTTTCTCAATTGTCCATGAATCTCTTTATTAAAAGCCTATGAAATTACGTGTTTTCTCCTGCGGGACTCGAGAAGACATTTCTATTGTTGTGCGGGCATAAAGTCTCAAAGTTTTGCGGGTGCGGGCGGGAGTGGACATACACATTGCGGGAGCGGGTGGTAATGGTCAGAAATTCAGCGGGAGCATGCGGAAGAAAACAGTCCCGCGCAGGACTCTAACACATACCACTCTTATGCCGCACTTATGCAGTTCCTCCGACGCATGAACAAGCAGCACCTCCTGAGTCTCTGGCGATAATAACTTGGTCAGGTAGTAGGTAATTGGGCACTTCCAATGGCCTTTTAGGCCTACCACCATAAAAACAAGAGCTTCAGTGACAAAATTTGTCTCATTCAAACCATCCGCCATATCCACAAATCCAGACATTTTCTGGGTGTTATAATTGGCTTTGATCTTAGACATTATAAATTCATATTCTGTATTTTCCTAAATAACCTATGTTCCTAGCTGGTACTTTTCCACTCTGCTCATACTGCAAAACAGATGACCTTAAATGGTCCAAGACCTTAGAATGACATAAACAACTGGGTCAGACAAAACATCTCTATTAGGGCAGATAGGTCTGGTACATTAGATCAGAGCCTAAAACAGCACTCACACATACACACATTGTTTATCACATCCAAAGAACACAACAAGGACAGCAGCTGGCCTGATCATGCCACTCAAAACTGGCCAATTATACTCTGACAAGTGTGAATACAACTTCTGTGAGATAAAGCTGAATATAAATATGACATGTTTCCGGATAACGGGGCTCGGCCTGACGGATTTCCTGCGGGAGCTCTGGCACTCCGAGTCCAGCGCTGCAATATACTTTACTTGTGACCACTAATAAATACTTTTTTAATAAACGATTTCTCCAGCTTGTTCTTGGGCTTCCAATGAAAAAATCGGGCTAACAATTGGTGCCGTGACCCGGATTGGCTGACTCTGAGACCGTGTCTGATCGAGGACTTCCGGAGCTGGTTGGAGGGGACTCTTCTTCAGACAATTCAAGGCGCCTAAAACACAAGGTGAGCAGAAAACCTCTTGTATCAGGATATGTGAAATTTCTGCACATTGGTCATTCTCAACTAAATTGTCTGAATTAGGATGTCCTCCGATCACTAAATCAAAAGCACAAAATTTGTGTCTACAGGTTTACTAGGTGGTCACATGTAAAGTATAAACACATAGTCTTATATAGGGAGAGTCATATGTGTCCTAGTTTAGTACAATTTGGCCAAATAAAAGACATAAATTAATATACCATAAATTCATCCTGTCTTCTAAACTGAATAGGAATTAGATACCAATGGGCGGGGGTCTATTAGTCCGCTATCGTGGTGTGAGTAATCTCGGTATTACTGCACGACCGGCGATGTGAGTAATTTCTGTGCAAGAGGCGCTTGGACCTTTATCTGCAATCGGCGGTGGGTCTGTATTATGTCACAATAGACTGAGTGAGTAATTTCTGTGCAAGAGGCCCTTGGACCTTTATCTGCAATCGGCGGTGGGTCTGTATTATGTCACAATAGACTGAGTGAGTAATTTCTGTGCAAGAGGCGCTTGGACCTTTATCTGCAATCGGCGGTGGGTCTGTATTATGTCACAATAGACTGAGTGAGTAATTTCTGTGCAAGAGGCCCTTGGACCTTTATCTGCAATCGGCGGTGGGTCTGTATTACTTCACGTTTGGTGGTTGGACTGTAAAATCCGTGATCGGCGGTGTGTCTGTTTTTTGTTTTTTTTTTCTCTCCGCAATCGGCGGTGGTTCTGTAGTTGTTGTGAACAGACGATACACTAAGGGTTTATCTCTGCATAAGGACACAGGGCTAAGTTTTGTTATTTTTCATGAAAATGTGGGGTGGTTTGCTACTTGGTTGATATTTTACTGTGTTGGTGGAAGTGTATCGAGCAGTCGAGACTGATCGAGAATTCCTACACTGACAGATCTCAAGTGGTTCTGTAAAAGGGGGGCATTGGACTACAAATTAAAGGGGAATTTAGTTAGGGTGTTACAGAGATTGGTGAATTAAAACGAGTGAAGAGACTGGGTGAACCCCCAGCGATCAAGCGCACAGAGTAAAAGATTCTGTGTAGAAGCTTCTTGGTGGGGTCCAACACTCAGGTATTGCGCCATTCACCCATTCTGATTAACACGTGAAATACCTGAATATGTCACAAACCTTTGTTGATAAGTGGAAAACATATAAACCCGTCTCATTGGGGTCGGTATTATTTGACACGTTGACTAGAAGGCAGAAAAAAGTTCCAAGAGAAGACGAAAAAAGAGGGACAGATAGATTTGTAAATTGGACGAGAGAAATGCAAGGGAAAAGAATGTTTGGAGGGTGTAAAAGTGCTCCACCGCAACTGAGTGATTTCTCTATGTTTTCAAAACAAGCAACAGGCAGTAGGAATCAAACTACAGCAAAGCTAAAGGAGGCAGGTTTATTGCAGAGAGCAAGGGCAGAAAAATATATATTTTAACTGTGTTAAATTCTCTATTCAGACGCAATTCTCTGGACAACTAACACAGCATGTGCCAGACACAACGTCATCTTTTCCAGGGACACATCCTACTACACCAGAAGATAAGACACCTCTTCCCAACATCACGCATGCTCAATAACAGAAGCATGCCATTTAGCAAAAGAAAAAACTGACCAGTTATACAGACAAGAAAAAGACAAAGGTTAGATATCCTTAGCTTTGTCATAAATGCTCTCACCCTAAGATTATCTCATCCCAACCCTGCTTCCTTCTTCCCCCATTCAGCCCTGAGAGTGAGGACAGATTCTGATTGATCATTGACCTGTACTTAAAGAGTACCAGAGTTACATATAGTTATTTAGTCGAAAAATTTACAATGATAATGGAAATTTTTACTAGAGCATTTATCATCAATTCAATAATTTATGTTTAAATAAATTTGAATGGGAGAAATACCACATTGAATGGACAATCGGAAAACCGCTTTTCAATGCAAGTATCACAGTGAAGAGATAAGAAGAAATACAATGTCCAAAATAAATCCAAATGTGTAAAAAAAAATCCAAAATAAATCCAGGAAGAACAGACTGTTTAAAACTAAACATTAGAACCAGTTTGTTGTTGAATTAAGATTTAACAGCTCTCTTAAAAAGTTAAAGTCAGACAAACAAACACAGCATTTAAATCTTTGATCCTTTAATTGAAAAACTGCCTGAACAAAAGATGTTCTACAAATTGAGACTTTATGATTTCCACCTGAAGCAGGTCTGAGACCGGACAGTCAGACCATATGACATATTAGAAAATATCAGGATTTAACAGCAAGGTCAGACAGATAGGTGTCAGACAGTTTCTTACCATCTTAAAGCATTAAAGGTTAGCCTTTATTGTGTTAGAGATCACAGTAACATGACTTAAAATTTAGCTGATCTAAATACTTCTCTGCTTATTTTCACCAATTCTGAGTTAATATTCATCATCAGTATTTATATTTGATCTCATTAAACCATTTAACTATTTAACTGCAGCAGATCTATGAATCAATTGATCTGTTATCTTAACAGAGCAGCAAAGTGCTTTACAGAAAGGTTTAAAGTGAGTTAGATTATTAGGAAATTAACAAAAACACGGCAATAAAAGGCACAACGAGAGTCAGATATCACCAATGAGTTTCTTAAAGAAGAAAACTCTAAAAGAAATTTAAAGACAGCTGCGCTGCAGTAAGTCTGAGTCATAACAAGTCAAGTCAAGGTTTGTTTTCATGGCACATTTAAAAACAGCCACAGCAACCAGAGAGCTGTACAGCTGAACAATATATTAATACTATTAGCAAATTCTAACTCTGCAGATAAATATTAATTAATCTAACAATAAATATTGAATAAATTAGTGAAATAAAAACAAAAACAGTGTTTACAGTTAAAGACATGCCTCTATACCAGGCGTGTCACTGGAAAAGGAAAGGCTTTGTGACAGCAGGCACCCCGGTTAAACACTTAAATCAATTACTCGAACTATATTATGCCATAATTGAACCAAAACAAGTTGCTATAGTCAAGTGCAGAGGACATCAAAAGGGAGATGGGAGAGTAGCGAGAGGCAACAATGCAGCAGATAAGGCAGCAAAAACAAAAGCAAGGTATACTGCATTTAACCAGATGTCTCAGAAAACATTGGAGGAAAAATCACAACGAGAATTATGTTTAGAAAACATTAAAGAACTTCACGAAGCAGCGGCACCATCTGAAAAGCAAGCATGGAACGGAAAAAAAAAAAAGATTCCACAGGACGCTGCTGGAATCATGAAGGCAAAATAGTAGCTCCAACTGGACTACTAAATTTGCTATGTCAAGAAGCACACAGTAGAGCTCACTGCTAGCTCAAAAGTAACAGCGCTCATTTCACAACACTGGTGGCACCCCCACCTAAAAGACACAATGAAATATTTTGTGCAATCTTGTGAAATTTGCAAGCTGTTCAATCTCAAAGCAGGACTAGGTAGTTACCCAGTACCTGATGCCCCTGGGAAACAGATAGAAATTGAGTTTACTGACATGGGAGCAGCGAACAGGACTGAAGGTAAACTATATCTTCTAGGGTGTGTAGCTCCCTTTTCTAGATGGGTAGAAGCCACACCTACTAAAACCGAAAAAGGAAAAGAAGGCTTACAAGAGAAATTATTCCAAGATTTGGGGTACCAGAAGTGATAAGATCAGATAATGGTACTCACTCACTTCTCCAATGAAGAACTAGGAGAAGTGGAAAAATTGTTTGGAATTACACATAAGCTCAGTGCAGTCTCTCACCCAGCTTTACAAGGACTAGTGAAAAGAGCAAATAGAACCATCAAAAAGGCCGAACAGAAGTCTGTGCAGACACACAGTTAACCTGGGCTGAAGCTCTACGTATTGTGTTAGCCTAAGATTTACTCCAAATGCCACCATGAATGTTGTCATGTTGTCCCACATGAGGTCATGACAGGGAGGAAACACCCTGTCCATTTACAACTGCACCAACAGGCTCACCCCTTGTTGTACTACAGTATGGAAACTTGTGTGAATGTGAAACAACTGAATAACACGGTGATGAGGATATCTCAACAGGTTACATAAATACTCACTAAGGAACAGGACCAGGAAAGTGAACAAACTTAACTGGTCCTCTCCTATATGGACAGGACGCAGAAGCTACAACACATTGTGTAAAGGTACGGTTGACCGAGAATAGACTGAGTAACTGGATCCACAAGGATCACTGTACTCAGGCTCAAGATCCTGCCGAAAGAACATTAACTGAGGAACCTCACCTACTAACAAAGACTAGACCACGGGGACTAAAACTATCAGAGACTGAACAGACCACTGACTATGAAACCAAAGGAAAACACTACTGTGGAGACTAGACTGTAGAACCGCAGTAGCAGAAACAATAAAGGTTACAATAACTAATTTTCACACCTCTCCAGTGTGCAAGTCAGACATTAAAAGCTCAAGTGACAAAGAACTACAACAATAATCTGGACACACCCTCTCTTCCCACCACTCCACACCAGGTGACTAAAAGATCTCTGGAAAATGGTAACAACCCACTTCAATTGCAATTTATTGAGAAACAAAATGGTATGGTACAATCCGATCTGTGCTCAGTCATGACATGTTGGTCGAACGAAAAAGATATGAATGGGATGAATAAAATGTTCTGTGAGAACGTTTTAATCATGTGTTCTGGTTCATTCGAGAAATTACACGGGAGATGACCCAAATTGTTTAATCTGGTGCACTTAATCAATCAATCAAACTTTATTTTTATAACACTTTACATACAAGAAAATGTAGCACAAAGTGCTTCACAAGATAGAAGAAAATAAAACAAAGCAGTGAAACCCAAGGCCACATACAGACACACATAAACACACACACACACACATCTATACGTACACATACACCCACATACACCCACACATACTGGAAGAAAGAAGTAAAGATTAAGTAAAACAGAATAAACTGAGGCAGAGCTGCTCTAAGTAAGGTAAAGCACAGAGCTTTGAACTGCACGATTAAAGGTCTAATTCATGTCAAGGAAAAACAAGAAGGATCCTGAACAATTTAGCTAACATTCCAAAACTGCTACGAGCAAAGAAAAATATTACAAAATAATATCAAGAATCTGGGCCCTTAGGTCAAAGCATGCATGCAAGGTAACAGTGATCAATAACCAACCAAAGATCTGATGTCTGACAACACAAGCATGATGCTGTGGCACTGCTAAGGAAAAAGTTAGCAGCACAAGGCCACATGGCTCATCTAAAAAATAAATAAATGAGGAATTAAGACAAATAGAAAAATAGAATAAACCTTTGTCTTTGATTCTAATTTGTATGGAAATATGTTATTGTATCATGTGATGTTATAAGAAACTCTGATGTCACACTGTTGGTACCACATGAAGGGTTTCTAATTCAAATGGAAAAAAAATTCAAATTAAAAATGAATGCTGATCCTGAACTGTCTGTGGATGGCTCAGCATCACGAAACACAGCCACTGGTAAGAATTAAATAGAATTTAGCATTAAGTAACAAGTGAGAATTAAGCAGATCATGCTGAAATTTTATCAAAAACACTCTGAGCTGAATTAAGAGGACAGACAATATTTATCCCAAAAAGGTTAATCAGTTACTCATTGAGAGGAAATGGCTGCTTTCTTGGTGCTGTGCTGCTCCCAAAATTAAATCTAACCACAAACATTTCTGTCCTGCAGCAGCAACACAGGAGCAGAAACTGCAGTGGAAGAGTTCAGCAGAACTAACATATGGATGAGACTAAGCCTCATAGGGGGGGTGGAGATCATAGTTTACTAACACTTCTCAAGTTTTTCCCAAAATTCTGTGAGTCTTTGTCTTTCTTTTGTCTTTTGTTCTATGTTGTCTTGTGTTTTGTCTTTGTGTTGCTGTGTTCTCTAAATGGTTTGAAGTTTTTTCCACAGAAAAAGTTGATGGTACTGGATTTCTCATTAATGCTGTACAGCAGGTTGGTGAGTATTTTGGTATTGTCCTAAAACATGGTGTCTATCAACTGGCCAGTTGTTTTGTTTTTATTTCATTTATTTTTATTTTATTTTTATTTTTTCGGTTTATATATTTGTTTTTGTTTGGGGTTCATATGAAAACTTAATTGGTCGACCAATGAATACTGGGATTGAACCTGTTAAAAGGGAATTCCTGAATATAGAACATTGTGAAAATGACATGTTGTGCTGCTCGGTTCTCTCTCCTGCTAACATTCATCCACAGCTTAAATTAACTGCATCGGCAGCAGAACCTCTACAGGACTCACAGCCAAGTGACTGACAAGACGTCGGTCTGAAATTCTGGGAGGCACGATCATCATGCCAAGATAATGGTTGAACAACCACACAACCTTCAACCACTGTCAACAAAATAATCTGAATTATCTCCTGAATTGTCCCAAAGAACGGGTGGTAAAGACCCCTTTGTGGAAGTGAAGTGCTGGTAACCTCTCCTTCCTAGTTAGCTCAGACTGCTGAACTGAGGTTCAGCCAGAAGGACAACCAAACACCAAGCAGTGACAGGATTGGACCAGAAGAGACTGAGCTGCACTGCACCACTCTGCACAATGTTATCATAAAATTTTCACTCAAAAGAAATTGTCAGTTACTCATCTGTTCTCAACAGGGTCATATCTTCATATTCACGTCATGTTTAAATGTCTGTATTGTTTTGTGTTTTGTGATGTTCCTCTTTAGTTTAATGATTTTAAGTAGACCAATTATTAATCATAGGAATTCATACATACGTCCATTGCCATTGGTGTGAATCGGCTGTTCGGAGCGGGACCGTAGGCACTGAAAGGTAATTAAGTGGTCGGTCGCCAAGGGGGAATGGGGCCATAGGAGAATTTTCCCGGATATCAGCCCTCGGTTTTTTCGCTCCTACTCGCTGCGAACAGTGGACGATCCTGATGGTGATGTTAATTGCCTTAAGCACTTTTTGAGTTTCAATATTTTATGAATTGTAGCTTAATTAATTATTGTTGTGTTGTAATGGTACTTATGGGTGAGCAGGGTCTTGCCACTGCTTAAACCACATATAGTTTTGGGCCAAAATGAACTAAGATTCTACACAGAGATTGGGTTAGGGGCCACATACACACACTAATTTTAAGACATATTGAAACATTTATTGATTTATTCCTTGCATACACGTACAGGCGTGTTACTTATAGCTTTTAAGTGCTCATTGCAGAGTTATGATCAGTTGAGTAATGAAGGTTGAACTAATCTGGGAAAGAGGTTCTGTTCCCAGCATCATGATAAACACTCCTGATACAGAAAGGTTTAGCTAACGCATTACAATTATTTTACACATGCATATGCAATGAAAACTTGCTTGCTGCTGATAATTGCAAAGAAGAACAGCTTACACATAACAGCTCACATAATGAAATTTTATCAAAAGGGGGATAACAAGAATCTCCTGTCTGGTTGTGCTGCACCTCAAGGTAGTTGGCCACTTGCAGTTTGGGGACCTGCTAAGTTGGCTGCCGCTAACAGGTGTGACACAATACAGAATATAACAGTCCTACCTCATTTAGTTGACATGATTAAATCATGTCAAAAGGGGGAGTTGTTATAATTGGCTTTGATCTTAGACATTATGAATTCATATTCTGTATTTTCCTAAATAACCTATGTTCCTAGCTGGTACTTTTCCACTCTGCTCATACTGCACAACAGATGACCTTAAATGGTCCAAGACCTTAGAATGACATAAACAACTGGGTCAGACAAAACCTAAAACAGCACTCACACATACACACATTGTTTATCACATCCAAAGAACACAACAAGGATACCAGCTGGCCTGATCATGCCACTCAAAACTGGCCAATTATACTCTGACAAGTGTGAATACAACTTCTGTGAGATAAAGCTGAATATAAATATGACATGGTTCCGGATAACGGGGCTCGGCCTGACGGATTTCCTGCGGGAGCTCTGGCACTCCGAGTCCAGCGCTGCAATATACTTTACTTGTGACCACTAATAAATACTTTTTTAATAAACGATTTCTCCAGCTTGTTCTTGAGCTTCCAAAGAAAAAATCGGGCTAAAATCTGAGTTGTACTGGATATGTTTTTTAATGGCCATGGCATCCATCATGAGACACACTCAACCATATTTAGCTGGGTCTTCCTCTTGTCTTTCCTTCAACATGTCCAGCATCATCATGTTAAGGCCAGGCTTGGCATCCATGAGCTCATCCACCTTTGTAAGAAAGAAAAGCAGTCATTTAATAAGGCTGCTGTGATCAGGATTTTTTCAGGATCAATAATCACTGAAAGCAGTATTGGCAGATGTTAATAATGCTAGGTGTAGGTATGTCCGCCTGTTCAGTCATAACAGGATAAAATAATATGCACAGCTAACATGGAAAATAAGGTTTCAAATAATACGAACAATACCTTTGCAATGTATGTGGATGTGGGAGGTTGATATGAAGAGTCTCTCTCAGATAGCTGTACGCCTTCAGACCATGTAAGTGGAGAGTGATGGCAAACTCCCTCTGGTCTTTGGGGTATTCGTGGCTGTTTTGACAGGAGGTGTATTGGAAGATCTCAAATTCAATTAGCACTGGCCTTGCCCTTTCTGCCTTCTGTGTGTTTATTTTATAAATAAACATCTTTGCTTTGAACGTGATCCTGCATCTGCCTCCTATGTACTGGAGGTTCCTGACAGTACACACTCGTCAGTAAGGAAGCAGCTGGACCGAGCCTCACCCGCAGCAGGGATTTCTGGACCCAGTAGTTTTTCAGGCTCTCCAGAGCCGGTTCGCTGACCTGAACCAGTGCTTGGCCGAGGGAGGCGACAGTTTTGGCCGGTGGAAGGTGTCCGGTCACTAACTGGAGTTGTTCCAGTGGGGACTACTTCCGGAGGTCCCCGCACTCAAGGAAGCCTGGGAGATCGTGAGAAACATTCACTACGCGGCGGCAGTAGCCATTTGGCGTTGACTTAGCCGAGGTATCGGCCACGCTCCACCAGACTTTCATTTCTCATTTTGCCTCCCCAGTGTCTGTTCCTGTGTTGCCGTTCCCACAGCCCGCTGACTCCGCCAAGGCTACAGCCGGCCTCCTCTGAGCCTGAGCCGGCCTTCGAGCCGGTCCTCTCCAAGCCTGAGACGACCTTCGTCGAGGTCGTCCTGCCGCAGCATCCTGCCGCAGCATCCTGCCGCCCCGCAGCACTCCGCTGACGAGGTCCTGTACCAGCATGCCGCTGAAGAGGTCCTGCACCAGCACTCCGCTGACTCCACGTCCACGCCTGATGCCAAGTCCACTCCTGACCCACCTAGGATCCAGCCTGCTCTGGTGGTCAGAGTCCCACCTGCCCACCCCATCTGGGGAATATCTGGAAGCCGTTCCTTGAGGAGGGGGCTACGGGCGGCGCTAAGGGTGGGTCGGGTGGTTGCAGCTGTGTCCTCGCCTTCACCTGCACAAACTCAGGTGGGCGCAGCCTTGTCCTCGCCCTCGGCCACGGAGGCCCAAAGGGGGCGCATCCTTGTCCTCGCTGTCACCTGCAGAAAACCAAAAGGGCGCAGCCTTGTCCTCGCCCCCGGCCAAGGAGGCCCAAGGGGCCTTGTCCTCGAGAATCACCACGAATAGATTGGGGTGTTATTTTTGCAATTTAGCCACAACTTAGCTGATGAATATACAAACAGTGTCAGTAGGTGAAATCTCTCAGTGGACAACATGAAAAGGAACTCACAGCCATTAGTTCAACAACTGGGGGCAGAGATGCTTCTTCCCATTAACATGTCCAGGATTATACCATCTGTTGTATAATCAGATGTTATCAACCACTGTAATCCTCATCCTTCACTGTTATTTACAGTTTCTGTCTGCTCATTTAGTCTTACAGATAAATAGAAATATTCATTCATTCCATTTTTTCCATCAGTGATCTCACACTTCCCTTGATGATCAAGGCAAGAAATGGTTGAAACTTCCACATCCCTTTCTCTGTTTTTTTTTTATTTTTATTTTTTTACTAGGCAATACTTGGTTTCTTTCATAATATTGCCTAGGGCGGAGCCAAACCCTTCTGTGTTGCTAGGCGACATCATGAAGGAACTTTATGATGTCACTCAAATGTAATACATACATCACAACATGCATCACAATATACATCAGAACATACATCAGAACATGCATCACAACATGCATCAGAACATACATCAGAACATTCTATAGTTCAGTTCACTAATATCTCAGAACGTTTGTGAAGACTAACTCTACGCGTGTTGAATCTATACCTGGAACTTCATAAAAATCACAATGAACAAAGATTTTGTGCAGAAGACAAAGAAAGCCCTCAAGAAAGATCAAAGTAAGGGAGAAATTCATGCAACAACTTGAAATTACTCATTTTGGTTATATATATGAATCATTCAGTTTGTGCCTTAAGCTACACTTCTGGGTTTGTAATGCAGAAACTTCCAAACTTATTTTTAGGATAAACATTTTTTTCTTTTTAAAAGTATAACTTGGAAATTTTAACAATTTGTTTAAAATTCAGGCTAGTTGGTATTCTTGGGTTATACTAAAAGTGATTTTCAAACAATAGATCTGTAATGACTTTTATTTTTCCTAAATTTGGTTTTAATACTAATTAAAATACTGTGGTTACCAAACAGTTACAACTGTTTTTGCAAATTAAGAAGTTTCTGTATTACACTCCCTGTTTTCCTCAGATCATCATCACTGGTTATGTGTCTGTAATCTGAATCTTTTTTGGGGAGTGATAAAGAATTATTTGATAAATTAATAACAAAATTACAACTTTTTTTTATTGTTATTTGTAGAAGTTGACAGTAGCATGACACGTTCAGTGAAGGATGGCCGGACAAAGGCAACCAAAAGAAAAGCCAGTCCTGACCAGCAGTTGACCAGTAAAAGAACCAGGGTCTCTGAGGTGGCAGGACCTTCTACAAGCTGTCAGGACGAGGTCAGGACAGTGAAAAGAGGAAAGAGGAAGGTTACAGAAGATGGAGAGGCACCCTCAAGAAAGGCAAAGAGAAGGAGGGGACTCCTGGATGTCGTGTTAAATCAAGAGTCAGCCTCCTCCTCAGTGGAAAGTGGTAGGCTGGTGCATTCTGTGAAATTACAGCTGCATAATTAACTTACATTTTAGCTGTAGTGGTTGAATATTATAATGTCCTTTAACTTTGTCACACTGATCTAAACACACATTTTCAATCAAATTACAAACATGTGAGTGTCATCATGCTAATGTTTCAATGTGTTATTTTCATTTATAGGATCCAGTAGCAACAATGTAGATGGTTGTACATCTGATGGGGATATAAGGAGGGGTAATAGAAAGAGGAAGGCCTTACCTGCTGAGGAAACACAGAGTAGGAAGAGAACGAAGAAAACTGAGACCATACAGGACCAAATAGATGCCCAACGAGGTCAGTCATTAATAAAAAAATGTAACATTTAGCTTCAAGTGCGTTATATTTAATCTAAGTATTTATATTAGGTATTACCTAGGCGATATATATATATATATATGTTTGTTTTTTTAAATATATATATAGAGAATTTTTAGAGGTAACCTGTGTAAATTATCATTGAAATTCTTCTGATGTACTGTCAAACTAAAATGATGTTTATGTTTTATTTTAGCTGAATTTGAGGAGAAATATGAGGAGAAAAATCAGCTCGGCGAAGGAGGCTGTGGATCTGTGTTTGCAGGCTGTCGGAGAGCAGATAATTTACCCGTATGTATTAGACACACATTGTCATATTCAAGACACTCACCGTATGATGTGACTAACCAAAGTCTCGTTTGTATCTTGCAGGTAGCCATCAAACACATTCCAAAGGACAAAGTGTTCTGCAAACATAAAGTAAGTTAGCAACGGCAGTAACTTCTGCTTTTATCAGCACTATCACTGGATTATAGATAAACTGTGGTTTTCCCTGCCTAACACTTTCTTTGTTGCTGTGATGTTTCAGGACAAGAATGGGAGGCAGATTTCAGTGGAGGTGGCTGTTATGCTGAAGCTGGAAAGTAGCACTGCCAGTTCAGTGGGGCACTCAGCACCTGTGTCCCTGCTGGACTGGTATGATCTACAGCAGGAGCTGATTCTTGTGCTGGAGAGACCAATGCCTGCCGAGGACCTCGCTCACTACATCGAAGAGCATGGAGGCTCCCTCCAGGAAGATGAGGCAAAAGTAAGCTGATGGAAAATATTTGCAATCTTTGTGAATGTCATTCTTTGAGAGACATCGTCACACTTTCTGCTTTTTTTATTTAAATGATTTCATAATGGTTATCAAAATAATTTAAAGCCATAAAAAATGTCACACCATCCTCTCTTCTTAAATATCTAACCTGTTTTTTTTTCCTCTTTCAGATTATAATACAACAGTTGGTTGATGCAGCAGTCCACCTGAAACAAAACAGCATCTTCCACAGAGACATCAAAGTGGAAAACATCCTGATTGAGACCGGCTCAGATGTCCCACGACTTCGTCTCATAGACTTTGGAATGAGCTGCATCAACAAAAAGACATCTATATATCGGACTTTTTATGGTATGTTATTACTTCAGATTTTGCTCTTCTCCAATCAGTGATTTAAAAACCAAAGCCACTCCTCCTCTAACATTTATTCTTATGTCTTTATCCTCAAGGTACCAGTGCTCATGTCCCTCCAGAGTGGCTGAACTCCTGCACATACAGTGCTGGACCTACAACAGTGTGGCAGGTAGGAGTGGTGCTGTTTGAAATGCTCCACAACAAAGATTTCAGGTCCACTAACTTCATCAGGAAGAGACTAAAGATTAGCAGTACGCTGTCTCAAGGTAAAACAAACACCCATACACACATCTGTCATTAAGAAAAGATAATCTGTTTCAGTTCACATTCTGATAGACCACTGCAGACCTAACAATGTTTGTTCTTTTTCTTCACATCCTCCAGATTGCCTGGATTTCTTGGAGCAGTGTTTGATTAAAGTTCCCAAGCAGCGCCCCACGCTGGAGCAGCTTCTGAATCACACTTGGTTCACGTGAGACAGAAACAACACACACACTGTTAATCAAAACAAATGACATTTTATTGAAAGTTTGACTCATGTTTAAATTTAAACCTAAATCTTTGTCTGAATTTAACAGGAATAAATATACATTATAAATATGTCACATTCTCTGTGATGTGAGGATGTAAGGATAGGATAGAATACAATATATTAGAATACAATAGAATAGAACATAACACAATACAATACAACAGAATACAAGATGATATAATACAATTCAATAGAATAGAACATAACGCAACACAATACAATACAATAGAACACAATAGAATAGAATCCTTCTGTATTAGTTCTTCAACAGGTACATCTACAGTGTTGCAGAAGACAACCAGAAGAGGAACAGAACAATTATAAAATTTGTTTTTTTTTAAATTATCAGTGTTCACTTCTCTGAGAGGAAGTGTTCACTGATGACTGAATGATCTCAGATGTGCAAAAATGAATTGTCCTAAATATTGCAAAAATAAAATCCATTTTTAGACACAATTTTCAAAGAAAGTGAATGTTTATTTAATATTCTGACATTTGAATATTAGTTCAAGTAGTTTCACATTTATATTAGCCCTATATAACTGAGTTCAGAAATATCTACTCTGTCATCTGGCCTGCTTGTGCTACTCCCGGGGGGGGTGTTTCCTCTCCCCGCTGCTCGCGACTTCACCCACCTGTGGGCACGTCACGACTCCCGGGGCACTCCTGGGGCAGGTGCTGGCCCACTGTGTGGCTGTCTGGGGCGCTTGGCCCTCTCAGGTATTGGGTGGGGCCTCTGCCAGGAGGTATGTATCACTGATGACTGAATGATCTCAAATGTGAAAAAATTAATTGCGCTAAATATTACAAAAATAAAATCCATTTTTAGACACAATTTTCAAAGCACTCAATGGCATCTTACAAGACACAGATAAAATGACAATAGAACATTAACAATAAAAATATGAATTCATTTTATTCATTGATTTAATAGGGACTAAACTTAATACATATATTGAGCCAGATTTGGCTGCAAGCTCCTGCTGGCGGTGGCTGTTCCTGCTGGTGGTGTCTGCTGCTGGTGGTGTCTGCTGCTGGTGGTGTCTGCTGCTGATGGTGTCTGCTGCTGGTGGTGTCTGCTGCTGGTGGTGTCTGCTGCTGGTGGTGTCTGCTGCTGCTCGCAGAGGCTGCTGCTGCTACCATTGGAAGCTACTAGTGGTGACTGCTCGCTGGTGTCTCACTGATGGCTGCAGGAAGATGCTGGTGGTTGCTGGAGGTTGAGCAGGAATGGAGAGGCCAAATACATCCATGGCAATAACTAAAGTATTTGGTAGTGGCCTAGATATTATGGCCTTTGGTGCAGGAGGTTGAGCCTTCTTGGCCTTCTTGTTCTGACTCTTGCTGCCAAGGTAACCTTTACTCTAGTCTTCTCTCCTTTCAGCCCTGATGCACTTTGCCGCAATCCTTAACCTCAGCCTGACATATTTGCAGACTATCTTTCTCTTCACATCATGGCATGATGGAAGGCTGCTCTCCAGAAGCATGGCCTCCTCTTCCAGCTGTTCCACTGCATTGGTGCACTCCATCTGTCCTGAACGGAACAGCTGCTCCACATGCTGGACGACAGTGAAGACCTCATCAGATGGCCGATAAAGTGCACCCGGTTTGAATTCCTTCAACTGCAGCAGAACAACATGCTCATGTGCATCATTTGCATTTTGCACAAGTGCATGCTTGCATGTCTCGCAGTGTGAGTAGCTAAAGACACACTTCACGATGTATCCGGCCAGATGATACAGAACACAGGAATCTGTTTTTGTGAAGGTGGGTGGTGATGTCAGGTCGACCAGCTGCTCCACTCTCAGACCTTCAGGACTTCTGGAATTGGTTTTGGTTTCCAGGAAGTCTGCTAGCTGGTCACATTTGTCATCCAGGTTAACTGCCTGTATGCACTGTGGACAGGAACTGTCCAACAGTGACAGCCCGCAGGGCATAGTGGAACTCCACAGGTGTTGGCACAGGGTTCCTCTGACATATGCATCCAAATGTGTTTTCCAGGCAGTCCTGCATGAACCGGCTTGTGAGGACAAATTTGTGACTCTGGCTCAACAGATCTTCCTGGACCTGCAGTATGGTTCTGTCTGGACTGGCTTCCAGCTGCTCTTTTCCCCTATCTTTAGGTCTTGAAAAAGATGGACACTCTCCTGGAGAAAGCTGATGGCCTTTTCATACTCCCCCATTTTGAACCGTGAGAGGGCAGTCACAACATGGCGGGACGACATAAGGTAAATGGTAAATGGTAAATGGACTTGTACTTGTATAGCGCTTTTCTAGTCTAGCTGACCACTCAAAGCGCTTCAAAGGTCAAACCAGTGGTCCATCTTCTCCAGGAACCATGATGTGGTGAGGTTTGATTCAGGACGCTGCTCCTCCTCTACCAGGTACTTTAAGGCAGCACTTGTCGACTTACTAAAGATATGCATGGCTGAGCTAACTTTCATCTTTTCAAAGTGGTTAGGCTCCAAGATGCCCCAGGAGAGGTTGGGGGCCAGCTTTAGTGCCATGCCCTCTTGGTAGGACACCAGATCCTGTAAGGGACCAACAGACACCTCACTGGATGGGAGGTGCTCTTTGTTCACCACATCTTGTGGAATGGTGATGGTCTGACCACGGACAAGGGCGCTCTTCAAGTTCTTGACCAGATGTGGAACATCTGCCATGAAATGGAGCCGTCGGTGTGGCTCTATGGGATGTGGAATTCAGGGCTTATCACACGTTACCCCAAAAGCTCGCCACATTGCTCTATTAGGGCTCCCCATGTCACTTGTGACATTAATGACATGAAGTCCTACAGATGCAGCTGCCTCCACTATAGCAATGATGATGGGCTGGTAGATGGCACCATTGGTGGAATTACTGCTGTAGTGGTATGCCACAACTTGCTTCCACCTTGTTGTTACTCCAGCCAGCATGAAGACACAAGCGTGAGTTGCTCTGCCATTGTGGCCAGGCAGTGTAACATTGCCAAACAGCTTTTCCGCCTTTTTATTATTTTGGCTGAGTGCACGAATCTGGTCCTGATTGAAAATTGAAGTAAATTTTTGTTGAAGGTTGTTGTTTCTCCTCCTAAGTGCCAAATTGATTATTTTTTGTTGTGCTGGAGCGCTCTCTGCTTTTATCCTCCTATATCTTTCCTTTCTTAATTCCCTCAGCAGGTCCTCCACACTGGCCCTGTCATGACTGGCCCCTGGCACACTGGTTCCTGGATGAGTGGTCCCTGACTGACTGGCACCTGCTGGTCTGCTGACCTCTGCTTCACTGTCACCTGACACATCCCTCTCACTCGCCTCTAACTGCACCTCAGTTTGTCCCTCAATATCTGTAATAACAACGTATTGTTGGTGTTATACGTATTTATGCCACCTACACTACACTACAATATCTTGTTTTTGAAATACATGAAATGGGAAAAACTGTGGAAAGACTGGTATCATACCAAGGTTTGATTTTATGCAGTAAGTGTGGTCATCAGATGTTTTAACTTCTGCAGAAGCCATCATCCTCGAAGGTGTTTTCCTCCTCTTGGGCTTGGGGCGATGGATGAAGATGGTTGGGACAGCATCTGCTCTCGACCTCCGTGTGCCTCTTTTTGTGTTCGTGGTTGTCCTCAAAGTGTAACTGCCAGGAGGTAATGATGTGATAAGTCGTAGGCTAAGTTCAGTTTCCCCTACACACTTCACATTTTCTGTTGAACTTTAATTGTAATGTTCTTCTTTACATTCAGGTGTCGAAGGCCCTTTGAAATTTTAGTAACTTTATCATAAAACCTCTGTGGCCATTACTTACTTCACAAAGTTTTCTGTTGTTGTTGTCATAATCTTTATATACTCTATAGCTCTGCCCTCTTCCACACAGCATAGACATATATATATATATATTTCCGTATATGGGGGCTCAGGCTGACGGACTTCCTGCGAGAGCTCTGTCACTCCGAGTTCAGCGCTGCCATACTTTACATGTCACCACTAATAAATACTTTCAATGAAAGAATTGGGGTAAAAAGTTATTGCCTCTTATTCACACAGACACACTAATATAGTTGGGAAACAAGTACGTACCAGAAACAACATGTAACTAAGTGATTATTATAAATGTTTATTCCTTATTTTTAGGCTACAGGTAAGCACCAAACTAACATGTATTTTTCTAATGTTTTTATGAGTGTTTACAGCTGCTAATGTGTGCAACACTGTTACTGTGATGATAAATATTGAAATATTTATAATTGACATTTAATCTGTGTTTATTATAACCAGATCCTGAAATGTAGAGGGTTTTCTGAATATATGTATATATATATAACATATATATATGTTCATTGATGAACATATATACATATAAATATCTACAATAAGGGCATTAATGAACACGGGGGCATTGACGATCGTATATACACACTTATCTATACAGCTATAAAATTGCAGTCAGTGTAAGTTAAAAACCTTGGAAAAGAATAGTCTATTACAGCTTTTTCCATGTGTTGTCACTCTGCAGCTTAAGTTAAGGTGTTCAGTTTGGCAATGTGGTGCAGCCTCAATTTGTGGAAGACAGACACAATGTGTGACATCAGCACAAAATGGTGGTTGTCAATTCCAAACTGTGTTTCTTGAATGTGCCCCCCCCAGAAAAAACACATCCTCAGAACCAATCTCAGCCCGGACAAACTGACAGATCAAGGCCGCTTTGACCGCTTGCCCTGACACTGACTGGCGAATAAAACACTCAGCTGATCTGACCACCTTTACAGTACCGTCAGAAGGAATCATCAGCCTTCCCTTGTTTTTTAGCGTGAGCAAGTGGTAGCTCTGATCAAATGATGCGGGTACAACATCAGTCACCAAACTACCACGGCACACATCACAGGAAAGCTTTTTGAGAATCTGGCAAACAACAAACCCTGAGATGTACACCAGTGCATTGTCCACAAGACCACCAAAGCGGGTTGGTAGATAGCTATGGTCAGACACTAAAGCAGGAACGTTGAAAAAAGGGGGTGGAATCTCTTCAGTTTCTTCTGCTGCTGGAGAAGAGGGAACATCTCAAAAGTAGACAAGGACACGGTCTCATCCTGTGCTGCCACATTTCCTGATGTGCTTGGAGACACACCACACCGCACCATCAGATGGCAGGAAGATGGCCTGGAACTGGCTGGCTGAGGGATTGTTATTCCAGCCCCCTAAAACACATACAAACAACACATTTACATATACAGTTACCCGAATAATATGCATACATAGAGACTAACCACATAGTAAAAAAATCTGAAATCCCTACCTGATGCCCTGATTGAATTAAAGAGGAGCTCCAAGTGATCCTGGCTAAAGCGGTAGGTGCTGACGTACCGCTGAAGCTGTTCTGGAATCATCAACATCAGGGTGTCAATGTTGATCATGAATCCCATGACAGATAGGTACCTTCACAAGGAAATGTTTTGTCAGTATAATCATGGCAAACCAAAATACCTCAAGAGAGCACTACGTGATTTCCTTCATTTATAGATGTTAATGCAAAGAGAAACAATATTGAAACAGGAATGGGAAAGCTTGATAACATCGACACTGCTATACATACCATTATAACACTTCTAAGGAATGAAAAACACTGAAGATAGAAGTCCAACAGAAACAAAACAGGGGACTGCAAAAACATTGGAACCAGAGAACAAAGCATCATAGGAACTTATGATGCATCAAACGGAACAAGAGAATAGAATAGGACTGGGCAATATATCCATAATATATCAATATTTTATAAAGCTCCAACAGTCATCCCTTCAATTTTCTCTCTATATCAATATTTGATCAAAATTACATTTGAATTTATTGTCCAGCCTCGAACAGAACATCATATGAACTTGATGTCTTAAACTTATGAACTCTTCATGCAAACAAAAGCTTCCCACTTTCCTAAAACCTCTTTGACAGGTGAAGGGGTGTGCCATCTTTCATCACCAACTCATCAAGTAGTCCCTGCCTCTCACCAAGAACTCTACACTCTCTGCCCAATACAAAGAACCCAGGGGAGCTTTGAACCCTTTGGCATGGGGATTGTGACTGTTCATTTTATCAAAGAGCCTGTCAGTTATCTAAAAGCAAATGTCTGCATTAACAGAAAGCACAATAATCATCACCATAAACAATAACATGTTCCTATGAGTCATTAGTCTAATTTCTAAAATATAAAAATGATTCACGAGTTGATCTCCATTCTTAGGGAGAAAAGTTGTGATAGACATTTTAGCAACAATCTTGCCGTCCTACTTTGTGTGAATGTTAGTAGTAGTATTATATTAGCATCTCCTCAATGAACTCAGCTGTTGCTTCACAGTGTTGGAACTGTAAATAGCCAAGGTCCCTCATTGCACGTGTAGCGTGGTACAAAGTGAAGTTGTCCTCCACTACAAGTTTAATTTGAAAAAGTCTTTTATTTTTGTTCTGCAAAAAGCCTGTAAAGTTTTTGAACAAAATAAATATAAAATCCAAAAGAGACCATAAACTCACAATTAACACATTCACCCATCAAGCACACAATTACAACTCTCCCCTCTTACCTGCAAAAAGCCAAAAATATATATTATTTATCACGTTACGCCACACACATCTTCACACTCAGGAGTGTGTTCTCGTCTCACATCGTATTCTCGCTAGATATCCCTTTTCCCTGTACATAGTGTAGCGAACGCGCCCTCTGCTGGTGAGACTTAGACACTGCATCACCATATTTGTCAAACAATAAACGAACCTTTCCCGATCAGACAACACACAGACAATTTTCAACACACTCATGACTTATACTTAATGCAAGTAATATTAAACATATAAATAATAACAATGTGGGTATATCACTGATGGCTCTGTATGCCACACACGCAGAGCCACTGTCACAGAGCGACTCAGTGTCTGTGCAGCCAGGGACACCTTCATCTTCTGTGAATCAAAATTCACATGCTTGTCTGTTACCCTGTTAGCTGCATGCAATCCAACTTGTGCTTGGACATCATTCAGATGAATGATGTATCTCCAGTTGATCTGGCCACTGGTGCTGGTTAATGGACTGTAAGCCTGCAGCATATTCCGTGCCAACTTCAACATATGGCAAGCATCCATCCGCACAATCACCCTCTCACTAGTTACTGGATGTGGAAAGAATGTTTTAAAGGGCTCAATAGGGTTACCCTTTTGCTGGCACCCAGGCAGGTTGCACAAGCGGACATTGGAGGCACGCCCATCCATTTTGACGCATACGAGAGGGCTGCATTGGGATTGGGTCCCGCCGGGTCCCGCGGGACCAACTTAAATCACGCGGGAGTGGGCGGTATGAACTTTTCTGCGGGCAGTCGCGGGCGGCAAAAAAATAAAAAATACTGCGGGACAGGGATGTAGTGGTGCCAGGTGTACGGTAATTGTCGTATTTGTATGATAATTTTGCCCTGTGTACGATGTACGATCAATAATCCCCAAAAAGGCTACAAATACGATCATTTGACCATTCTGTGAATGTGTGGTTGTAAGCGGTTGTAATCAGCCTGTCGCAACTGTCTGTCGGATTTTTTTGTGAACCCTGAAGGCATTTCCATGTGACAAGTTTCAAGCTAATCGTGCTTTTCTATTCTATTGTTTACGGGGACATTTAGCCTAACGTGGGGTTGATGATGCAAAGCCGTGCCGACCTGTTAGACGCTATTCAACACTAGAGTGACTATAGCGCACAATAGACTTGTTATTTTAGTTATGAAGGGTGTACGATAATTTACCTCAAAATACGATAATACTACATTTCCCACCTGGCAACACTGTCGGGAAGTATCTTAGCGACAGGATAAACAGAATAAATGATGTGGAAAGGAAGCTCAAAGAAGATCTTTACAGCACAAAGACAAAGCAAGGCAAGTCTGACATTTGGAGAAGTTTCTCAATTGTCCATGAATCTCTTTATTAAAAGCCTATGAAATTACGTGTTTTCTCCTGCGGGACTCGAGAAGACATTTCTATTGTTGTGCTGGCATAAAGTCTAAAGTTTTGCGGGAGCGGGCGGGAGTGGACATACACAGTGCGGGAGCGGGTGGTAATGTTCAGAAATTCAGCGGGAGCGGGCGGAAGAAAACAGTCCCGCGCAGGACTCTAACACATACCACTCTTATGCCGCACTTATGCAGTTCCTCCGACGCATGAACAAGCAGCACCTCCTGAGTCTCTGGCGATAATAACTTGGTCAGGTAGTAGGTAATTGGGGCCTTCCAATGGCCTATCAATGGCCTTGTAGGCCTACCACCATTAAAACAAGAGCCTCAGTGGCTAAATCTGTCTCATTCAAACCATCCGCCATATCCACAAATCCAGACATTTTCTGGGTATGGGAGTTGTACTGGATATGTTTTTTAATGGCCATGGCATCCATCATGAGACACACTCAACCATATTTAGCTGGGTCTTCCTCTTGTCTTTCCTTCAACATGTCCAGCATCATCATGTTAAGGCCGGGCTTGGCATCCACGAGCTCATCCACCTTTGTAAGAAGGAAAAGCAGCCATTTAATATGGCTGCCGTGATCAGGATTTTTTCAGGATCAATAATCACTGAAAGCAGTATTGGCAGATGTTAATAATGCTAGGTGTAGGTATGTCCGCCTGTTCACTCATAACAGGATAAAATAATATGCACAGCTAACATGGAAAATGAGGTTTCAAATAATACGAACAATACCTTTGCAATGTATGTGGATGTGGGAGGTTGATATGAAGAGTCTCTCTCAGATAGCTGTATGCCTTCGGACCATGTAAGTGGAGAGTGACGGCAAACTCCCTCTGGTCTTTGGTGTATTTGTGGCTCTGTTTTGACAGGAGGTGTATTGGAAGATCTGAAATTCAATTAGCACTGGCCTTGCCCTTTTGGCAACCAAAGGAAAAGCCAGTCCCGACCAGCACTTCAGCAATAAAAGAACAAGGGTCTCTGAGGTGGCAGGACCTTCTACAAGCAGTCAGGACGAGGTCAGGACAGGGAAAAAAGGAAAGAGGAAAGTCACAGAAGATGTAGAGGGACCCTCAAGAAACCCAAAGAGAAGGAGGGGACTCCTGGACGTCCTTTTAAATCAAGAGTCAGCCTCCTCCTCAGTGGAAAGTGGTAGGCTTGTGCATTTTGTGAAATTACAGCTGCATAATTAACTTACATTTTAGCTGTAGTGGTTGAATATTATAATGTCCTTTAACTTTGTCACACTGATCTAAACGCACATTTTCAATCAAATTACAAACATGTGAGTGTCATCATGCTAATGTTTCAATGTGTTATTTTCATTTATAGGATCCAGTAGCAACAATGTAGATGGTTGTACATCTGTTGGGGATATAAGGAGGGGTCATAGAAAGAGGAAGGCCTTACCTGCTGAGGAAACACAGAGTAGGAAGAGAACGAAGAAAACTGAGACCATACAGGACCAAATAGATGCTCAACGAGGTCAGTCATTAATAAAATAATGTAACATTTAGCTTCAAGTGCGTTATATTTAATATAAGTATTTATATTAAGTATTACCTATTACCTAGGCGATATATATATATATATATATATATATATATATATATATATTACAGCTTATATAACCTGTGTAAATTATCATTGAAATTCTTCTGATGTACTGTCAAACTAAAATGATGTTTATGTTTTATTTTAGCTGAATTTGAGGAGAAATACGAAGAGAAAAATCAGCTCGGAAAAGGAGGCTGTGGATCTGTGTTTGCAGGCTGTCGGAGAGAAGATAATTTACCCGTATGTATTAGACACACATTGTCATATTCAAGACACTCACTGTATGATGTGACTAACCAAAGTTTTGTTTGTATCTTGCAGGTAGCCATCAAACACATTCCTAAGGACAAAGTGTTCTGCAAACATAAAGTAAGTTAGCAACGGCAGTAACTTCTGCTTTTATCAGCACTATCACTGGGTTATATATAAACTGTGGTTTTCCCTGCCTAACACTTTCTTTGTTGCTGTGATGTTTCAGGACAAGAATGGGAGGCAGATTTCAGTGGAGGTGGCTGTCATGCTGAAGCTGGAAAGTAGCGCTGCCAGTTCAGTGGGGCACTCAGCACCTGTGTCCCTGCTGGACTGGTATGATCTACAGCAGGAGCTGATTCTTGTGCTGGAGAGACCAATGCCTGCCGAGGACCTCGCTAACTACATCGAAGAGCATGGAGGCTCCCTCCAGGAAGATGAGGCCAAAGTAAGCTGATGGAAAATATTTGCAATCTTTGTGAATGTCATTCTTTGAGAAATACCAGCATTTAGTCTTTCTTTAGTGTACATCTGATGGTGATATAAGGAGGGGTAATAGGAAGAGGAAGGCCTTAACTGCTGAGGAAAAACGGTGGCTAGCTACAAAGTAAGTATTTGCACTTACATTTTGTAATTTTCATTGTTTCATGTGTGTAGTTGGATGTTGTCAAGCTTAACATGTCCACTCTGTCATAGTGAAATATCAGTTAATATAAATACCTTTCAGAAATCTGAAATATATTAGTTAAAAAGTGTAACTGAATCATGTCGCTAACTGAAGGTCCACCATGTACTCATTTAATGATAAAAATAGCTAAAAATGTCCACTCTCTCAGAAAGCCTCCCATGACAGGGTGGACATGGTTCATGACAGGAAGGACATTGAATTGATTTAATATAATTATGAAGGATGGAAAGGTGTCAACAGTCAAAGTGAAAAGGGAGATAGCAAAAACGGAACATGACCTTAACTCAGATTTCCTGGAGAGGCTCCTCCATTTTGGGCGCCATGTCTTTAACATTAAATGGCAGTTTGATGCGTGCAGGGAGCTCAGAAGGAGTCTGAAGCACGAGTCCCTCTTGCACATAGATTTGAGTGACAATTACTCGTGCAACTACAGTGAAGAAATCCAATCTGTGCATTTTGGAAGTTCACACCAGCAGGCCAGTCTGGACACACAACGCTCGTGAACAAGCCCCGCACACCTTTTACTCCATATCACCCTCCACAAGACACGACCCTGTGGCCATCTAGGCCCACCTTGTTCCAGTTTTGAAGGTACTGAGTGAACGGCACCCTCAAGTTAGCATACTTAATTTTTTCAGTGACGGGCCTGCAACACATTATCGACAAAAGGGAAATTTCTTCTACCTCTTAATGGAACCATTCAAGAATGGGTTCAAAGAAATAACATGGAGTTTCTTTGAAGCTAGCCATGGAAATGGGGTACCAGGTAGTGTGGGTGGGGCCCTCAAAAGGTCAGCAGACTGGATTGTAGCCCATGGAGGAGACATCCCTGATGCCCAAAGTTTGTATGACAAGCTGAAAAGTGTGGACAAATCTGTCGAGCTTTTCTTCGTCCCATAGAGGGATATATTGAATCAAAGACTAAGAAAAAAGCTATGGCTCGGTTTTAGGTCCCTCTCCCCGCTCTCTCATCCAGATTACAGAATAGCTTTGTCAAATCTGATCCTTTCATGTGTTGTGTGGTTAAGTAAAGTGTATTAATGTTAAATTTCCACCCCTTCACTATAGGTACCTGCAATAGCTGCCATAAAAGGCACTATGAAAATCCACCAAGCCATCAGTCTGACACCCGGCCAGATGAAATACCGAGACATTTCATGTCTGTGTAAAAGGGAGGAAGGTGTTCTGGACTGCCCCTGCTTTAACCTTCAAGAGGTCACTGTAGTCTATGTTCCTGTTTCACCTGATGAGCCCTCAGCATGTGGAAAGACACCAGATAACCCTTGGAGACCAGAAATGATTGAGGTAAAGCACATTGGCGAGTCGTTAATTACGACAATGAAGCATAAGCAGGTGACATCGTGGAAGTAGAAGGGCACAGTGTGAATGTTAAGTGTATGCACCGCACTGGCATAAACAAATTCCATTGGCCAACTCTCCGGGAGGACATCTGTTGGTACCATGACTGGCAAGTACTTTGCCTAATACCAGACCCACAGGCTCTGAACAAGCGCTCTGTACACATTGAAGCATCTGCATGGAGGTATGTGGAATAGCAACTGCAGAATTGAGCCAAAAAGACCTCTGACATTTTTTTTAAACATAATTTCCTTTAGATTTATTGCATTTATGAGGCCATTCAATGACATTTCACAACGTGTCCAACCTGACATGCCCAAGGTCCACCCTGTTATGTCATTGTACATCTTGTCATTTTCATGTTTTATGAAAATATACAAATTATTTTTTCAAGTTATTGAAACCTTTTGTGTGATTCCTTTACAAACAAATGAGGACCAAATACAATTGTTTGAAAGTTTGACCAGATATCTTTGCTGTTAGATTTTATTTAGAAAAGAAAGTGAAATTCTCGCAGATTTTATAGAGAAATAAAGAGTTTGCCATAATTCTATTAATATCCAAATACTTTTCCCATTAACTAAAATATGTTGTTGACAAAGGGACTAAAATGTTCCCACCAGCTACAGGACTGCTTCCAGAGAACCGACTGGGAGGTTTTGAACACCAGGACATGGAGAACCACACTACAGCAGTCTTGGATTACATCAGGTTCTGCACGGACAATGTCACCAGGAACAGACGTCTGAGGATTTATCCCAACAGGAAGCCCTGGATGACTAAGGCGGTCCAGAGCCGATTAAAAGCCAGGAACACTGCTTCCAGGTCGGGGGATACGGCACTCGACAGTGCTGCTAGAGCCAACCTGAAAAGAGGCATCTGCAAGGTCAAGACAACATACAGAAGGAGGATAGAGGACCAGCTCAGGAGTAACAACTCCAGGCAGGTGTGGCAGGGTGTCCAGCACATCACCAGCTACAGATCCAGAAACTACCCGCTTAGGTACGAGGTGGAGCGGCTGTCAGAGTGGTGCCAAGGCAACAATCTGCTCCTCAACACCACCAAAACAAAGGAGCTGGTTATTGACTTCAGACTTCAGAGCAAAATCAGCTTGACGAAGGAAGCTGTGGATCTGTGTTTGCAGAGAAGATAATTTACCCGTATGTATTAGACACACATTGTCATATTCAAGACACTCACCGTATGATGTGACTAACCAAAGTTTTGTTTGTATCTTGCAGGTAGCCATCAAACACATTCCAAAGGACAAAGTGTTCTGCAAACATAAAGTAAGTTAGCAACGGCAGTAACTTCTGCTTTTATCAGCACTATCACTGGATTATAGATAAACTGTGGTTTTCCCTGCCTAACACTTTCTTTGTTGCTGTGATGTTTCAGGACAAGAATGGGAGGCAGATTTCAGTGGAGGTGGCTGTTATGCTGAAAGTGGAAAGTAGCACTGCCAGTTCAGTGGGGCACTCAGCACCTGTGTCCCTGCTGGACTGGTATGATCTACAGCAGGAGCTGATTCTTGTGCTGGAGAGACCAATGCCTGCCGAGGACCTCGCTCACTACATCGAAGAGCATGGAGGCTCCCTCCAGGAGGATGAGGCCAAAGTAAGCTGATGGAAAATATTTGCAGTCTTTGTGAATGTCATTCTTTGAGAGACATCGTCACACTTTCTGCTTTTTTTATTTAAATGATTTCATAATGGTTATCAAAATATTTTAAAGCCATAAAAAATGTCACACCATCCTCTCTTCTTAAATATCTAACCTGTTTTTTTTCCTCTTTCAGATTATAATACAACCGTTGGTTGATGCAGCAGTCCACCTTAAACAAAACAACATCTTCCACAGAGACATTAAAGTGGAAAATATCCTGATTGAGACCGGCTCAGATGTCCCACGACTTCGTCTCATAGACTTTGGACTGAGCTGCATCAACAAAAAGACATCTATATATCGGACTTTTTATGGTATGTTATTACTTCAGATTTTGCTCTTCTCCAATCATTGATTTAAAAACCAAAGCCACTCCTCCTCTAACATTTATTCTTATTTCTTTATCCTCAAGGTACCAGTGCTCATGTCCCTCCAGAGTGGCTGAGCTCCTGTACATACAGTGCTGGACCTACAACAGTGTGGCAGGTAGGAGTGGTGCTGTTCGAAATGCTCCACAACAAAGAGTTCAGGTCCACTAACTTCATCAGGAAAAATCTCAGGATTAGCAGTACGCTGTCTCAAGGTAAAACAAACACCCATACACACATCTGTCATTAAGAAAAGATAATCTGTTTCAGTTCACATTCTGATAGACCACTGCAGACCTTCCACATGCAGTCAGGACGAGGTCAGGACAGTGAAAAAAGGAAAGAGGAAAGTCACAGAAGATGGAGAGGGACCTTCAAGAAAGGCAAAGAGAAGGAGGAGACTCCTGGACGTCCTTTTAAATCAAGAGTCAGCCTCCTTCTTAGTGGAAAGTGGTAGGCTGGTGCATTTTGTGAAATTACAGCTGCATAATTAACTTACATTTTAGCTGTAGTGGTTGAATATTATAATGTCCTTTAACTTTGTCACATTGATCTAAACACACATTTTCAATCAAATTACAAACATGTGAGTGTCATCATGCTAATGTTTCAATGTGTTATTGTCATTTATAGGATCCATTAGCAACAATTTAGATGGTTGTACATCTGATGGGGACATAAGGAGGGGTCATAGAAAGAGGAAGGCCTTACCTGCTGAGGAAACACAGAGTAGGAAGAGAACGAAGAAAACAGAGACCATACAGGACCAAATAGATGCCCAACGAGGTCAGTCATTAATAAAATAATGTAACATTTAGCTTCAAGTGCTTTATATTTAATATAAGTATTTATATTAAGTATTACCTATTACCTAGGCGATATATATATATATATATATTTATTACAGCTTATATAACCTGTGTAAATTATCATTGAAATTCTTCTGATGTACTGTCAAACTAAAATGATGTTTATGTTTTATTTTTGCTGAATTTGAGGAGAAATACGAAGAGAAAAATCAGCTCGGCAAAGGAGGCTGTGGATCTGTGTTTGCAGGCTGTCGGAGAGAAGATCATTTACCCGTATGTATTAGACACACATTGTCATATTCAAGACACTCACTGACTGTGACTAACCAAAGTTTTGTTTGTATCTTGCAGGTAGCCATCAAACACATTCCTAAGGACAAAGTGTTCTGCAAACATAAAGTAAGTTAGCAACGGCAGTAACTTCTGCTTTTATCAGCACTATCACTGGATTATAGATAAACTGTGGTTTTCCCTGCCTAACACTTTCTTTGTTGCTGTGATGTTTCAGGACAAGAATGGGAGGCAGATTTCAGTGGAGGTGGCTGTCATGCTGAAGCTGGAAAGTAGCACTGCCAGTTCAGTGGGGCACTCAGCACCTGTGTCCCTGCTGGACTGGTATGATCTACAGCAGGAACTGATTCTTGTGCTGGAGAGACCAATGCCTGCCGAGGACCTCGCTCACTACATCGAAGAGCATGGAGGCTCCCTCCAGGAAGATGAGGCCAAAGTAAGCTGATGGAAAATATTTGCAATCTTTGTGAATGTCATTCTTTGAGAGACATCGTCACACTTTCTGCTTTTTTTATTTAAATGATTTCATAATGGTTATCAAAATAATTTAAAGCCATAAAAAATGTCACACCATCCTCTCTTCTTAAATATCTAACCTGTTTTTTTTCCTCTTTCAGATTATAATACAACAGTTGGTTGATGCAGCAGTCCACCTTAAACAAAACAGCATCTTCCACAGAGACATTAAAGTGGAAAATATCCTGATTGAGACCGGCTCAGATGTCCCATGACTTCATCAAATAGACTTTGGAATGAGCTGCATCAACAAAAAGACATCTATATATCGGACTTTTTATGGTATGTTATTACTTCAGATTTCGCTCTTCTCCAATCAGTGATTTAAAAACCAAAGCCACTCCTCCTCTAACATTTATTCTTATGTCTTTATCCTCAAGGTACCAGTGCTCATGTCCCTCCAGAGTGGCTGAGCTCCTGTACATACAGTGCTGGACCTACAACAGTGTGGCAGGTAGGAGTGGTGCTGTTTGAAATGCTCCACAACAAAGATTTCAGGTCCACTAACTTCATCAGGAAAAAACTCAAGATTAGCAGTACGCTGTCTCAAGGTAAAACAAACACCCATACACACATCTGTCATTAAGAAAAGATAATCTGTTTCAGTTCACATTCTGATAGACCACTGCAGACCTAACAATGTTTGTTCTTTTTCTTCACATCCTCCAGATTGCCTGGATTTCTTGGAGCAGTGTTTGACTAAAGTTCCCAAGCAGCGCCCCACGCTGGAGCAGCTTCTGAATCACACTTGGTTCACGTGAGACAGAAACAACACACACACTGTTAATCAAAACAAATGACATTTTATTGAAAGTTTGATTCATGTTTAAATTTAAACCTAAATCTTTATATCTGAGTTTAACAGGAATAAATATACATTATAAATATGTCACATTCTCTGTGATGTGAGGATGTAAGGATAGGATAGAATACAATATATTAGAAATACAATAGAATAGAACATAACACAATACAATACAACACAATAGAACACAATATAATACAATAGAATAGAAAAGAATCCTTCTGTATTAGTTCTTCAACAGGTACATCTACAGTGTTGCAGAAGACAAACAGAAGAGGAACAGAACAATTATAAAATTTGTTTTTTTTTAATTATCAGTGTTCACTTCTCTGAGAGGAAGTGTTCACTGATGACTGAATGATCTCAGATGTGCAAAAATGAATTGTCCTAAATATTGCAAAAATAAAATCCATTTTAGACACAATTTTCAAAGAAAGTAAATGTTTATTTAATATTCTGACATTTGAATATTAGTTCAAGTAGTTTCACATTTATATTAGCCCCATGGGTGGGGCCTCTGCCAGGAGGTATTGGGGTGCTCGGGCTCCTGGGGCCCGGGTCCGGTGCGCGGCCCATGTCTGGGCGGCTGGGGCCTGGCGTGGTCGGTGGGCCGTTGCCCCTGGTTCCCAGGGGGCCTTTGCCCTATGCTTATGGGGGCTCTTTCCGGGGGCTTCTTCTGCGGTCTTCTGGGTGGATGTGTGGTTGTCCCTGCGGTGGGCTTCCTGGGTTCTGTGCTCTGTGGGGGCTGCTGGTGGCCTTCGTCTTGAGGCCCTCTCTGCCTGCTTTTGATTGCTGGGGGGGCTGTGGATTGTGGCTCTGTACACTTATACACTCATAACTAAGCAGGGTTATCATGTAGGTCCTGTGCCATGGGTATTGCATGTTCACACACACACACACACACATTCATTAGCCCAGTAGCAGGCTCGCTAAGCAGTTGCTGTGTTATCCTGTGGTTTCAGGTCATCTATATCCACAGTTGTGTTGTATGCGATTGCCGCTACTTGTGCTTGTTTTTGTGTGTTTGTTTTTTCTCTGCTTGTCTGCTTTCAGGAGCTTATGGTGGCGCTAAGGCTGGATTCCCAACAGAGGCCGTGGATTGTCGTCTGTTTTGTTTTTACAGGTGTAGCAGCTGGTTGTCTGGTTTTTGTTTCTATTTTTGTTCTGTTTCCTTTTCTTTGCTCTTCTTCTTTCCTTGTCCCCCGGTCCGGTTCAGCTCTATTACATGTGAAATATTGTAAACAAAAACTGATGGGCATCAAAGGGAGCTTTACATTTATAAAACTTCCCTTGGCAAAGCAAATCTGTTTGGCAAAAAAGGTATTCAGATTACCATTCTGCTGCCATAATGCTGGACAGGACAAGGGAAAAAAAGAAAAAGAAATATCTACTCTGTCGGCCTTCAAAGTCTAAGGCATTCAAATACGACTGACTGAGGCAATTATGCTATTAGGCTAACGTTCTGCTGCTGCTATAGCTACTACTACTACAACAACAATAATAATAAAAAAAATGATTTTGTAATTAATTTATAATTAATTGCTTTGTATTTAGAGGCGCCTTTCAAAGCACTCAATGTCATCTTACAAGACACAGCCATTCATTGACTTAATAGGGGGCTGCACGGTGTTGTGGTGGGTAGCACCATCACCTCACAGCAAGACGGTTCCAGGTTCAATCCCCGCCTGGGGCCTTTCTGTGTTGTGTTTGCATGTTCTCCTCGTGTATGCGTGGGTTCTCTCCGGGTTCTCCGGCTTCCTCCCACCGTCCAAAAACATGTTGTGTTAGGTTAATCGGTGACTCTAAATTGTCCTTAGGAGTGAGTGTGAGTATGCATGGTTGTTTTTCTCGTTTGTCTCTATGTGTGGCCCTGTGATGACCTGGCGGTCGCTGTTCTGCTGCTCCTCGCAGAGGCTGGAAGCTACTAGTGGTGACTGCTCACTGATGGCTGCAGGAAGATGCTGATGGTTGCTGGAGGTTGACCAGGAATGGAGAGGCCAAATACATCCATGGCAATAACTAAAGTATATGGCCTTTGGTGCAGGAGGTTGAGCCTTCTTGTTCTGACTCTTGCTGACAAGGTACTCTTATCTTCTCTCCTTTCAGCCCTGATGCACTTTGCCTTAACCTCAGCCTGACATATTTGCAGATGATCTTTCTCTTCACATCATGGCATGATGGAAGGCTGCTCCCCAGAATCATGGCCTCCTCTTCCAGCTGTTCCACTGCATTGGTGCACTCCATGAGAGACTCATCTGTCCTTGAACGGAACAGCTGCTCCACATGCTGGACGACAGTGAAGACCTCATCAGATGGCCGATAAAGTGCAGCCGGTTTGAATTCCTTCAACTGCAGCAGAACAACATGCTCATGTGCATCATCTGCATTTTGCACAAGTGCATGCTTGCATGTCTCGCAGTGTGAGTAGCTGAAAACACACTTCACGGTGTATCCGGCCAGATGATACAGAACACAGGAATCTATTTTTGCGAAGGTGGGTGGTGATGTCAGGTCGACCAGCTGCTCCACTCTCAGACCTTCAGGACTTCTGGAATTGGTTTTGGTCTCCAGAAAGTCTACTAGCTGGTCACAGTTGTCCTCCAGGTAACTGCCTGTATGCACTGTGGACAGGAACTGTCCAACAGTGACAGCCCGCAGGGCATAGTGGAACTCCACAGGTGTTGGCACAGGGTTCCTCTGACGTATGCATCCAAGTGTGTTTTACATGCTGCATTCTTCTTTGGACAGTGCGGATATCTGGCAGAGAGATCTTCATGTTCTGCAGGGTTTTGTATCCTGTTGTGCCTGCTGTGAATCGAATTTGAATTGCCTTTTTGATGGTCTCATTGCCCCACTGAATCACCTTTTTATTCTTTTGGCTGAGTGCACGAATCTGGTCCCGATTGAAAATTGAAGTAAATTTTTGTTGAAGGTTGTTGTTTCTCCTCCTAAGTGCCAAATTGATTATTTTTTGTCGTGCTGGAGCGCTCTCTGCTTTTATCGTCCTATATCTTTCCTTTCTTAATTCCCTCAGCAGGTCCTCCACACTGGCCCTGTCATGACTGGCCCCTGGCACACTGGTTCCTGGATGAGTGGCCCCTGACTGACTGGCACCTGCTGGTCTGCTGACCTCTGCTTCACTGTCACCTGACACATCCCTCTCACTCGCCTCTAACTGCACCTCAGTTTGTCCCTCAATATCTGTAATAACAACGTATTGTTGGTGTTATACGTATTTATGCCACCTACACTACACTACAATATCTTGTTTTTGAAATACATGAAATGGGAAAAACTGTGGAAAGACTGGTATCATACCAAGGTTTGATTTTATGCAGTAAGTGTGGTCATCAGATGTTTTAACTTCTGCAGAAGCCATCATCCTCGAAGGTGTTTTCCTCCTCTTGGGCTTGGGGCGATGGATGAAGATGGTTGGGACAGCATCTGCTCTCGACCTCCGTGTGCCTCTTTTTGTGTTCGTGAATTGGTTGTCCTCAAAGTGTAACTGCCAGGAGGTAATGATGTCATACGTCGTAGGCTAAGTTCAGTTTCCCCTACACACTTCACATTTTCTGTTGAACTTTAATTGTAATGTTCTTCTTTACATTCAGGTGTCGAAGGCCCTTTGAAATTTTAGTAACTTTATCATAAAACCTCTGTGGCCATTACTTACTTCACAAAGTTTTCTGTTGTTGTTGTCATCTTTATATACTCTATAGCTCTGCCCTCTTCCACACAGCATAGACATATTTATATATATATTTCCGTATATCGGGGCTCAGGCTGACGGACTTCCTGCGAGAGCTCTGTCACTCCGAGTTCAGCGCTGCCATACTTTACATGTCACCACTAATAAATACTTTCAATGAAAGAATTGGGCTAAAAAGTTATTGCCTCTTATTCACACAGACACACTAATATAGTTGGGAAACAAGTACGTACCAGAAACAACATGTAACTAAGTGATGATTATAAATGTTTATTCCTTATTTTTAGGCTATAGGTAAGCACCAAACTAACATGTATTTTTCTAATGTTTTTATGAGTGTTTACAGCTGCTAATGTGTGCAACACTGTTACTGTGATGATAAATATTGAAATATTTATAATTGACATTTAATCTGTGTTTATTATAACCAGATCCTGAAATGTAGAGGGTTTTCTGAATATATGTATATATATATATAACATATATATATGTTCATTGATGAATGTTCATTGATGAACATATATACATATAAATATCTACAATAAGGGCATTAATGAACACGGGGGCATTGACGATCGTATATACACACTTATATCTACACAGCTATACAATTGCAGTCAGTGTAAGTTAAAAACCTTGGAAAAGAATAGTCTATTACAGCTTTTTCCATGTGTTGCCATTCTGCAGCTTAAGGGTGTTCAGTTTGGCAATGTGGTGCAGCCTCAATTTGTGGAAGACAGACACAACGAGTGACATCAGCACAAAATGGTGGTTGTCAATTCCAAACTGTGTTTCTTGAATGTGCCCCCCCCAGAAAAAACACATCCTCAGAACCAATCTCAGCCCGGACAAACTGACAGATCAAGGCCGCTTTGACCGCTTGCCCTGACACTGACTGGCGAATAAAACACTCAGCTGATCTGACCACCTTTACAGTACCGTCAGAAGGAATCATCAGCCTTCCCTTGTTTTTTAGCGTGAGCAAGTGGTAGCTCTGATCAAATGATGCGGGTACAACATCAGTCACCAAACTACCACGGCACACATCACAGGAAAGCTTTTTGAGAATCTGGCAAACAACAAACCCTGAGATGTACACCAGTGCATTGTCCACAAGACCACCAAAGCGGGTTGGTAGATAGCTATGGTCAGACACTAAAGCAGGAACGTTGAAAAAAGGGGGTGGAATCTCTTCAGTTTCTTCTGCTGCTGGAGAAGAGGGAACATCTCAAAAGTAGACAAGGACACGGTCTCATCCTGTGCTGCCACATTTCCTGATGTGCTTGGAGACACACCACACCGCACCATCAGATGGCGGAAGATGGCCTGGAACTGGCTGGCTGAGGGATTGTTATTCCAGCCCCCTTAAACACATACAAACAACACATTTACATATACAGTTACCCGAATAATATGCATACATAGAGACTAACCACATAGTAAAAAAATCTGAAATCCCTACCTGATACCCTGATTGTATTAAAGAGGAGCTCCAAGTGATCCTGGCTAAAGCGGTAGGTGCTGACGTACCGCTGAAGCTGAAGCTGAAGCTGTTCTGGAATCATCAACATCAGGGTGTCAATGTTGATCATGAATCCCATGACAGATAGGTACCTTCACAAGGAAATGTTTTGTCAGTATAATCATGGCAAACCAAAATACCTCAAGAGAGCACTACGTGATTTCCTTCATTTATAGATGTTAATGCAAAGAGAAACAATATTGAAACAGGAATGGGAAAGCTTGATAACATCGACACTGCTATACATACCATTATAACACTTCTAAGGAATGAAAAACACTGAAGATAGAAGTCCAACAGAAACAAAACAGGAGACTGCAAAAACATTGGAACCAGAGAACAAAGCATCATAGGAACTTATGATGCATCAAACGGAACAAGAGAATAGAATAGGACTGGGCAATATATCCATAATATATCAATATTTTATAAAGCTCCAACAGTCATCCCTTCAATTTTCTCTCTATATCAATATTTGATCAAAATTACATTTGAATTTATTGTCCAGCCTCGAACAGAACATCATATGAACTTGATGTCTTAAACTTATGAACTCTTCATCCAAACAAAAGCTTCCCACTTTCCTAAAACCTCTTTGACAGGTGAAGGGGTGTGTCATCTTTCATCACCAACTCATCAAGTAGTCCCTGCCTCTCACCAAGAACTCTACACTCTCTGCCCAATACAAAGAACCCAGGGGAGCTTTGAACCCTTTGGCATGGGGATTGTGACTGTTCATTTTATCAAAGAGCCTGTCAGTTATCTAAAAGCAAATGTCTGCATTAACAGAAAGCACAATAATCATCACCATAAACAATAACATGTTCCTATGAGTCATTAGTCTAATTTCTAAAATATAAAAATGATTCACGAGTTGATCTCCATTCTTAGGGAGAAAAGTTGTGATAGACATTTTAGCAACAATCTTGCCGTCCTATTTTGTGTGAATGTTAGTAGTAGTATTATATTAGCATCACCTCAATGAACTCAGCTGTTGCTTCACAGTGTTGGAACTGTAAATAGCCAAGGTCCCTCAGTGCACGTGTAGCGTGGTACAAAGTGAAGTTGTCCTCCACTACAAGTTTAATTTGAAAAAGTCTTTTATTTTTGTTCTACAAAAAGCCAAAAATATTTATTATTTATCACGTTACGCCACACACATCTTAACACTCAGGAGTGTGTTCTCGTCTCACAGCGTATTCTCGCTAGATATCCCTTTTCCCTGTACATAGTGTAGCGAACGTGCCCTCTGCTGGTGAGACTTAGACACTGCATCACCATATTTGTCAAACAATAAACGAACCTTTCCCGATCAGACAACACACAGACAATTTTCAACACACTCATGACTTATACTTAATGCAAGTAATATTAAACATATAAATAATAACAATGTGGGTATATCACTGATGGCTCTGTATGCCACACACGCAGAGCCACTGTCACAGACCGACTCAGTGTCTGTGCAGCCAGGGACACCTTCATCTTCTGTGAATCAAAATTCACATGCTTGTCTGTTACCCTGTTAGCTGCATGCAATCCAACTTTTGCTTGGACATCATTTAGATGAATGATGTATCTCCAGTTGATCTGGCCACTGGTGCTGGTTAATGGACTGTAAGCCTGCAGCATATTCCGTGCCAACTTCAACATATGGCAAGCATCCATCCGCACAATCACCCTCTCACTAGTTACTGCAGTGTTTCTCAATTCCGGTCCTCATGACCCACTGCCCTGCACGTTTTCGATGTTTCCCTCCTCCACCACACCTGATTCAAATGATCAGCTCATCATCAAGCTCTGCAGTGGCCTGATAAGGAGCCATTCATTTGAATCAGGTGTGGTGGAGGAGGGAAACATCGAAAACGTGCCGGGCAGTGGGTCATGAGGACCGGAATTGAGAAACACTGAGTTACTGGATGTGGAAAGAATGTTTTAAAGGGCTCAATAGGGTTACCCTTTTGCTGGCACCCAGGCAGGTTGCACAAGCGGACATTGGAGGCACGCCCATCCATTTTGACGCATGCGAGAGGGCTGCATTGGGATTGGGTCCCGCCGGGTCCCGCGGGACCAACTCAAATCACGCGGGAGTGGGCGGTATGAACTTTTCTGCGGGCAGTCGCGGGCGGCAAAAAAAATAAAAAATACTGCGGGACAGGGATGTAGTGGTGCCAGGTGTACGGTAATTGTCGTATTTGTATGATAATTTTGCCCTGTGTACGATGTACGATCAATAATCCCCAAAAAGGCTACAAATACGATCATTTGACCATTCTGTGAATGTGTGGTTGTAAGCGGTTGTAATCAGCCTGTCGCAACTGTCTGTCGGATTTTTTTGTGAACCCTGAAGGCATTTCCATGTGACAAGTTTCAAGCTAATCGTGCTTTTTATTCACGAGTTGATCTCCATTTTTATTTTATTCGTGCTTCTATTGTTTACGGGGACATTTAGCCTAACGTGGGGTTGATGATGCAAAGCCGTGCCGACCTGTTAGACGCTATTCAACACTAGAGTGACTATAGCGCACAATAGACTTGTTATTTTAGTTATGAAGGGTGTACGATAATTTACCTCAAAATACGATAATACTACATTTCCCACCTGGCAACACTGTCGGGAAGTATTTTAGCGACAGGATAAACAGAATAAATGATGTGGAAAGGAAGCTCAAAGAAGATCTTTACAGCACAAAGACAAAGCAAGGCAAGTCTGACATTTGGAGAAGTTTCTTAATTGTCCATGAATCTCTTTATTAAAAGCCTATGAAATTACGTGTTTTCTCCTGCGGGACTCGAGAAGACATTTCTATTGTTGTGCTGGCATAAAGTCTCAAAGTTTTGCGGGAGCGGGCGGGAGTGGACATACACATTGCGGGAGCGGGTGGTAATGGTCAGAAATTCAGCGGGAGCATGCGGAAGAAAACAGTCCCGCGCAGGACTCTAACACATACCACTCTTATGCCGCACTTATGCAGTTCCTCCGACGCATGAACAAGCAGCACCTCCTGAGTCTCTGGCGATAATAACTTGGTCAGGTAGTAGGTAATTGTGGCCTTCCAATGGCCTATCAATGGCCTTGTAGGCCTACCACCATTAAAACAAGAGCCTCAGTGGCTAAATCTGTCTCATTCAAACCATCCGCCATATCCACAAATCCAGACATTTTCTGGGTATGGGAGTTGTACTGGATATGTTTTTTAATGGCCATGGCATCCATCATGAGACACACTCAACCATATTTAGCTGGGTCTTCCTCTTGTCTTTCCTTCAACATGTCCAGCATCATCATGTTAAGGCCAGGCTTGGCATCCAGGAGCTCATCCACCTTTGTAAGAAAGAAAAGCAGTCATTTAATATGGCTGCTGTGATCAGGATTTTTTCAGGATCAATAATCACTGAAAGCAGTATTGGCAGATGTTAATAATGCTAGGTGTAGGTATGTCCGCCTGTTCACTCATAACAGGATAAAATAATATGCACAGCTAACATGGAAAATAAGGTTTCAAATAATACGAACAATACCTTTGCAATGTATGTGGATGTGGGAGGTTGATATGAAGAGTCTCTCTCAGATAGCTGTATGCCTTCGGACCATGTAAGTGGAGAGTGATGGCAAACTCCCTCTGGTCTTTGGTGTATTTGTGGCTCTGTTTTGACAGGAGGTGTATTGGAAGATCTGAAATTCAATTAGCACTGGCCTTGCCCTTTTGGCAACCAAAAGAAAAGCCAGTCCTGACCAGCAGTTCAGCAATAAAAGAACAAGGGTCTCTGAGGTGGCAGGACCTTCTACAAGCAGTCTGGACGAGGTCAGGACAGGGAAAAAAGGAAAGAGGAAAGTCACAGAAGATGGAGAGGGACCCTCAAGAAACCCAAAGAGAAGGAGGGGACTCCTGGACGTCGTATTAAATCAAGAGTCAGCCTCCTCCTCAGTGGAAAGTGGTAGGCTTGTGCATTTTGTGAAATTACAGCTGCATAATTAACTTACATTTTAGCTGTAGTGGTTGAATATTATGTCCTTTAACTTTGTCACACTGATCTAAACACACATTTTCAATCAAATTACAAACATGTGAGTGTCATCATGCTAATGTTTCAATGTGTTATTTTCATTTATAGGATCCAGTAGCAACAATTTAGATGGTTGTACATCTGATGGGGATATAAGGAGGGGTAATAGAAAGAGGAAGGCCTTACCTGCTGAGGAAACACAGAGTAGGAAGAGAACGAAGAAAACTGAGACCATACAGGACCAAATAGATGCCCAACGAGGTCAGTCATTAATAAAATAATGTAACATTTAGCTTCAAGTGCGTTATATTTAATCTAAGTATTTATATTAGGTATTACCTAGGCGATATATATATATATATATGTTTGTTTTTTTAAATATATATATAGAGAATTTTTAGAGGTAACCTGTGTAAATTATCATTGAAATTCTTCTGATGTACTGTCAAACTAAAATGATGTTTATGTTTTATTTTAGCTGAATTTGAGGAGAAATACGAAGAGAAAAATCAGCTCGGCGAAGGAGGCTGTGGATCTGTGTTTGCAGGCTGTCGGAGAGAAGATAATTTACCCGTATGTATTAGACACACATTGTCATATTCAAGAAGCTGTATGATGTGACTAACCAAAGTCTTGTTTGTATCTTGCAGGTAGCCATCAAACACATTCCTAAGGACAAAGTGTTCTGCAAACAGAAAGTAAGTTAGCAACGGCAGTAACTTCTGCTTTTATCAGCACTATCACTGGATTATAGATAAACTGTGGTTTTCCCTGCCTAACACTTTCTTTGTTGCTGTGATGTTTCAAGACAAGAATGGGAGGCAGATTTCAGTGGAGGTGGCTGTTATGCTGAAAGTGGAAAGTAGCACTGCCAGTTCAGTGGGGCACTCAGCACCTGTGTCCCTGCTGGACTGGTATGATCTACAGCAGGAGCTGATTCTTGTGCTGGAGAGACCAATGCCTGCCGAGGACCTCGCTCACTACATCGAAGAGCATGGAGGCTCCCTCCAGGAAGATGAGGCCAAAGTAAGCTGATGGAAAATATTTGCAATCTTTGTGAATGTCATTCTTTGAGAGACATCGTCACACTTTCTGCTTTTTTTATTTAAATGCTTTCATAATGGTTATGAAAATATTTTAAAGCCATAAAAAATGTCACACCATCCTCTCTGCTTAAATATCTAACCTGTTTTTTTTTTCCTCTTTCAGATTATAATACAACAGTTGGTTGATGCAGCAGTCCACCTTAAACAAAACAACATCTTCCACAGAGACATCAAAGTTGAAAACATCCTGATTGAGACCGGCTCAGATGTCCCACGACTTCGTCTCATAGACTTTGGACTGAGCTGCATCAACAAAAAGACATCTATATATCGAACTTTTTATGGTATGTTATTACTTCAGATTTCGCTCTTCTCCAATCAATGATTTAAAAACCAAAGCCACTCGTCCTCTAACATTTATTCTTATGTCTTTATCCTGAAGGTACCAGTGCTCATGTCCCTCCAGAGTGGCTGAACTCCTGTACATACAGTGCTGGACCTACAACAGTGTGGCAGGTAGGAGTGGTGCTGTTCGAAATGCTCCACAACAAAGAGTTCAGGTCCACTAACTTCATCAGGAAGAAACTAAAGATTAGCAGTACGCTGTCTCAAGGTAAAACAAACACCCATACACACATCTGTCATTAAGAAAAGATAATCTGTTTCAGACCACATTCTGATAGACCACTGCAGACCTTCCACATGCAGTCAGGATGAGGTCAGGACAGGGAAAAAAGGAAAGAGGAAAGTCACAGAAGATGGAGAGGGACCCTCAAGAAAGGCAAAGAGAAGGAGGGGACTCCTGGACGTCCTTTTAAATCAAGAGTCAGCCTCCTCCTTAGTGGAAAGTGGTAGGCTGGTGCATTTTGTGAAATTACAGCTGCATAATTAACTTACATTTTAGCTGTAGTGGTTGAATATTATAATGTCCTTTAACTTTGTCACACTGATCTAAACACACATTTTCAATCAAATTACAAACATGTGAGTGTCATCATGCTAATGTTTCAATGTGTTATCGTCATTTATAGAATCCATTAGCAACAATTTAGATGGTTGTACATCTGATGGGGACATAAGGAGGGGTAATAGAAAGAGGAAGGCCTTACCTGCTGAGGAAACACAGAGTAGGAAGAGATTAAAGAAAACTGAGACCATACAGGACCAAATAGATGCCCAACGAGGTCAGTCATTAATAAAAAATTTTAACATTTAGCTTCAAGTGCGTTATATTTAATCTAAGTATTTTCGCCTAGGTATTACCTAGGCGATATATATATATATATGTATATATATATGCGTTTTTTTTTTTTAAATATATATAGAGATAATTTTTAGAGGTAACCTGTGTAAATTATCATTGAAATTCTTCTGATGTACTGTCAAACTAAAATGATGTTTATGTTTTATTTTTGCTGAATTTGAGGAGAAATACGAAGAGAAAAATCAGCTCGGCAAAGGAGGCTGTGGATCTGTGTTTGCAGGCTGTCGGAGAGCAGATAATTTACCCGTATGTATTAGACACACATTGTCATATTCAAGACACTCACCGTATGATGTGACTAACCAAAGTTTTGTTTGTATCTTGCAGGTAGCCATCAAACACATTCCTAAGGACAAAGTGTTCTGCAAACATAAAGTAAGTTAGCAACGGCAGTAACTTCTGCTTTTATCAGCACTATCACTGGATTATAGATAAACTGTGGTTTTCCCTGCCTAACACTTTCTTTGTTGCTGTGATGTTTCAGGACAAGAATGGGAGGCAGATTTCAGTGGAGGTGGCTGTCATGCTGAAGCTGGAAAGTAGCACTGCCAGTTCAGTGGGGCACTCAGCACCTGTGTCCCTGCTGGACTGGTATGATCTACAGCAGGAGCTGATTCTTGTGCTGGAGAGACCAATGCCTGCCGAGGACCTCGCTCACTACATCGAAGAGCATGGAGGCTCCCTCCAGGGGGATGAGGCCAAAGTAAGCTGATGGAAAATATTTGCAATCTTTGTGAATGTCATTCTTTGAGAGACATCGTCACACTTTCTGCTTTTTTTATTTAAATGATTTCATAATGGTTATCAAAATAATTTAAAGCCATAAAAAATGTCACTCCATCCTCTCTTCTTAAATATCTAACCTGTTTTTTTTCCTCTTTCAGATTATAATACAACAGTTGGTTGATGCAGCAGTCCACCTGAAACAAAACAGCATCTTCCACAGAGACATCAAAGTGGAAAACATCCTGATTGAGACCGGCTCAGATGTCCCACGACTTCGTCTCATAGACTTTGGACTGAGCTGCATCAACAAAAAGACATCTATATATCAGACTTTTTATGGTATGTTATTACTTCAGATTTTGCTCTTCTCCAATCAGTGATTTAAAAACCAAAGCCACTCCTCCTCTAACATTTATTCTTATGTCTTTATCCTCAAGGTACCAGTGCTCATGTCCCTCCAGAGTGGCTGAACTCCTGCACATACAGTGCTGGACCTACAACAGTGTGGCAGGTAGGAGTGGTGCTGTTTGAAATGCTCCACAACAAAGAGTTCAGGTCCACTAACTTCATCAGGAAGAAACTCAAGATTAGCAGTACGCTGTCTCAAGGTAAAACAAACACCCATAAACACATCTGTCATTAAGAAAAGATAATCTGTTTCAGTTCACATTCTGATAGACCACTGCAGACCTAACAATGTTTGTTCTTTTTCTTCACATCCTCCAGATTGCCTGGATTTCTTGGAGCAGTGTTTGATTAAAGTTCCCAAGCAGCGCCCCACGCTGGAGCAGCTTCTGAATCACACTTGGTTCACGTGAGACAGAAACAACACACACACTGTTAATCAAAACAAATTACATTTTATTGAAAGTTTGATTCATGTTTAAATTTAAACCTAAATCTTTATGTCTGAATTTAACAGGAATAAATATACATTCTAAATATGTCACATTTTCTGTGATGTGAGGATGTAAGAGTAAGGATAGGATAGAATAGAATAGAATAGAACATAACACAACACAATAGAACACAATATAATACAATAGAATAGAATCCTTCTGTATTAGTTCTTCAACAGGTACATCTACAGTGTTGCAGAAGACAAACAGAAGAGGAACAGAACAATTATAAAATTTGTTTTTTTAAAAATGATCAGTGTTCACTTCTCTGAGAGGAAGTGTTCACTGATGACTGAATGATCTCAGATGTGCAAAAATGAATTGTCCTAAATATTGCAAAAATAAAATCCATTTTTAGACACAATTTTCAAAGAAAGTAAATGTTTATTTAATATTCTGACATTTGAATATTAGTTCAAGTAGTTTCACATTTATATTAGCCCCATGGGTGGGGCCTCTGCCAGGAGGTATGGGGGCGCTCGGGCTCCTGGGGCCCGGGTCCGGTGCGCGGCCCATGTCTGGGCAGCTGGGGCCTGGCGTGGTCGGTGGGCCGTTGCCCCTGGTTCCCAGGGGGCCTTTGCCCTATGCTTATGGGGGCTCTTTCCGGGGGCTTCTTCTGCGGTCTTCTGGGTGGATGTGTGGTTGTCCCTAAGGTGGGCTTCCTGGGTTCTGTGCTCTGTGGGGGCTGCTGGTGGCCTGGGTCTTGAGGCCCTCTCTGCCTGCTTCTGATTGCTGGGGGGGGGCTGTGGATTGTGGCTCTGTACACTTATACACTCATAACTAAGCAGGGTTATCATGTAGGTCCTGTGCCATGGGTATTGCATGTTCACACACACACACACACACACACACACACATTCATTAGCCCAGTAGCAGGCTCGCTAAGCAGTTGCTGTGTTATCCTGTGGTTTCAGGTCATCTATATCCACAGTTGTGTTGTATGCGATTGCCGCTACTTGTGCTTGTTTTTGTGTGTTTGTTTTTTCTCTGCTTGTCTGCTTTCAGGAGCTTATGGTGGCGCTAAGGCTGGATTCCCAACAGAGGCCGTGGATTGTCGTCTGTTTTGTTTTTTACAGGTGTAGCAGCTGGATGTCTGGTTTTTGTTTCTATTTTTGTTCTGTTTCCTTTTCTTTGCTCTTCTTCTTTCCTTGTCCTCCGGTCCGGTTCAGCTCTATTACATGTGAAATATTGTAAACTAAAATTGATGGGCATCAAGGGGAGCTTTACATTTATAAAACTTCCCTTGGCAAAGCAAATCTGTTTGGCAAAAAAGGTATTCAGATTACCATTCTGCTGCCATAATGCTGGACAGGACAAGGGAAAAAAAGAAAAAGAAATATCTACTCTGTCGGCCTTCAAAGTCTAAGGCATTCAAATACGACTGACTGAGGCAATTATGCTATTAGGCTAACGTTCTGCTGCTGCTATAGCTACTACTACTACTACAACAATAATAATAATAAAAAAATTATTTTGTAATTAATTTATAATTAATTGCATTGTATTTAGAGGCGCCTTTCAAAGCACTCAATGTCATCTTACAAGACACAGCCATTGACTTAATAGGGGGCTGCACGGTGTTGTGGTGGGTAGCACCATCACCTCACAGCAAGACGGTTCCAGGTTCAATCCCCACCTGGGGCCTTTCTGTGTTGTGTTTGCATGTTCTCCTCGTGTATGCGTGGGTTCTCTCCGGGTTCTCCGGCTTCCTCCCACCGTCCAAAAACCGATTATGTTAATCGGTGACTCTAAATTGTCCTTAGGAGTGAGTGTCTATGTGTGGCCCTGTGATGACCTGGCGGTCGCTGGAAGCTACTAGTGGTGACTGCTCACTGATGGCTGCAGGAAGATGCTGATGGTTGCTGGAGGTTGACCAGGAATGGAGAGGCCAAATACATCCATGGCAATAACTAAAGTATATGGCCTTTGGTGCAGGAGGTTGAGCCTTCTTGTTCTGACTCTTGCTGACAAGGTACTCTTATCCCTGATGCACTTTGCCTTAACCTCAGCCTGACATATTTGCAGACTATCTTTCTCTTCACATCATGGCATGATGGAAGGCTGCTCTCCAGAAGCATGGCCTCCTCTTCCAGCTGTTCCACTGCATTGGTGCACTCCATGAGAGACTCATCTGTCCTTGAACGGAACAGCTGCTCCACATGCTGGACGACAGTGAAGACCTCGTCAGATGGCCGATAAAGTGCACCCGGTTTGAATTCCTTCAACTGCAGCAGAACAACATGCTCATGTGCATCATCTGCATTTTGTACAAGTGCATGCTTGCATGTCTCGCAGTGTGAGCAGCTAAAGACACACTTCACGGTGTATCCGGCCAGATGATACAGAACACAGGAATCTGTTTTTGTGAAGGTGGGTGGTGATGTCAGGTCGACCAGCTGCTCCACTCTCAGACCTTCAGGACTTCTGGAATTGGTTTTGGTCTCCAGGAAGTCTGCTAGGTGGTCACAGTTGTCCTCCAGGTAACTGCCTGTATGCACTGTGGACAGGAACTGTCCAACAGTGACAGCCCGCAGGGCATAGTGGAACTCCACAGGTGTTGGCACAGGGTTCCTCTGACATATGCATCCAAGTGTGTTTTACATGCTGCATTCTTCTTTGGACAGTGCGGATATCTGGCAGAGAGATCTTCATGTTCTGCAGGGTTTTGTATCCTGTTGTGCCTGCTGTGAATCGAATTTGAATTGCCTTTTTGATGGTCTCATTGCCCCACTGAATCACCTTTTTATTCTTTTGGCTGAGTGCACGAATCTGGTCCCGATTGAAAATTGGAAATTTTTGTTGAAGGTTGTTGTTTCTCCTCCTAAGTGCCAAATTGATTATTTTTTGTCGTGCTGGAGCGCTCTCTGCTTTTATCCTCCTATATCTTTCCTTTCTTAATTCCCTCAGCAGGTCCTCCACACTGGCCCTGTCATGACTGGCCCCTGGCACACTGGTTCCTGGATGAGTGGCCCCTGACTGACTGGCACCTGCTGGTCTGCTGACCTCTGCTTCACTGTCACCTGACACATCCCTCTCACTCGCCTCTAACTGCACCTCAGTTTGTCCCTCAATATCTGTAATAACAACGTTTTGTTGGTGTTATACGTATTTATGCCACCTACACTACACTACAATATCTTGTTTTTGAAATACATGAAATGGGAAAAACTGTGGAAAGACCGATATCATACCAATGTTTGATTTTATGCAGTAAGTGTGGTCATCAGATGTTTTAACTTCTGCAGAAGCCATCATCCTCGAAGGTGTTTTCCTCCTCTTGGGCTTGGGGCGATGGATGAAGATGGTTGGGACAGCATCTGCTCTCGACCTCCGTGTGCCTCTTTTTGTGTTCGTGAATTGGTTGTCCTCAAAGTGTAACTGCCAGGAGGTAATGATGTCATACGTCGTAGGCTAAGTTCAGTTTCCCCTACACACTTCACATTTTCTGTTGAACTTTAATTGTAATGTTCTTCTTTACATTCAGGTGTCGAAGGCCCTTTGAAATTTTAGTAACTTTATCATAAAACCTCTGTGGCCATTACTTACTTCACAAAGTTTTCTGTTGTTGTTGTCATCTTTATATACTCTATAGCTCTGCCCTCTTCCACACAGCATAGACATATATATACGTAGACGCCTCATTGAGCACGTTGGTCCATTGCTGCGGTACGTCAGCGCGTCCGCCATATTGGATGTGGCAGATCTGCCCGTAAACTACTAAAAGGAAATGGACTGAACTTCAAACAGCGCCTTTCTACAAAGTGCTTTAAGTTTGTTATAATTGGCTTTGTTCTTAGACATTATGTATTCATATTCTGCATTTTATAACTAAGCCACGTTCATATTTTGTACTTTTCCACTCTGCTCATACTACGTTATAGATGACCTTAAATGGTCCAAGACTTTAAAATACCATAACGGGACTAAATAACTGGGTCAGATAAAGCTTCTCTATCGTGTCAGATAGGTCTGGTACATTAATTACACACCTAAAACAACACTCACTTACACACGTTGTTTATCTCATCCAAAGAACATTACGAAGACTGTGGTTGACCTGTTTTAGTCACTTATAATTGGCCAATATATGAAATATTTCCGTATATTGGGGCTCAGGCTGACGGACTTCCTGCGAGAGCTCTGTCACTCCGAGTTCAGCGCTGCCATACTTTACATGTCACCACTAATAAATACTTTCAATGAAAGAATCGGGCTAAAAAGTTATTGCCTCTTATTCACACAGACACACTAATATAGCTGGGAAACAAGTACGTACCAGAAACAACATGTAACTAAGTGATGATTATAAATGTTTATTCCTTATTTTTAGGCTATAGGTAAGCACCAAACTAACATGTATTTTTCTAATGTTTTTATGAGTGTTTACAGCTGCTAATGTGTGCAACACTGTTACTGTGATGATAAATATTGAAATATTTATAATTGACATTTAATCTGTGTTTATTATAACCAGATCCTGAAATGTAGAGGGTTTTCTGAATAAAGAGCACTAACATTTACATTCAACTGATTTTGAGTAATCGTTTATATATTCACATTGATACACATTTATATAAAGGTATATACATATGAATATCTACAATAAGGGCATTAATGAACACGGGGACATTGACGATCGTATATACACACTTATATCTACACACTTATCTACACAGCTATAAAATTGCAGTCAGTGTAAGTTAAAAACCTTGGAAAAGAATAGTCTATTACAGCTTTTTCCATGTGTTGCCATTCTGCAGCTTAAGGGTGCTCAGTTTGGCAATGTGGTGCAGCCTCAATTTGTGGAAGACAGACACAATGATGCCCCCCCAGAAAAAACACATCCTCAGAACCAATCTCAGCCCGGACAAACTGACAGATCAAGGCCGCTTTGACCGCTTGCCCTGACACTGACTGGCGAATAAAACACTCAGCTGATCTGACCACCTTTACAGTACCGTCAGAAGGAATCATCAGCCTTCCCTTGTTTTTTAGCGTGAGCAAGTGGTAGCTCTGATCAAATGATGCGGGTACAACATCAGTCACCAAACTACCACAGCACACATCACAGGAAAGCTTTTTGAGAATCTGGCAAACAACAAACCCTGAGATGTACACCAGTGCATTGTCCACAAGACCACCAAAGCGGGTTGGTAGATAGCTATGGTCAGACACTAAAGCAGGAACGTTAAAAAAAGGGGGTGGAATCTCTTCAGTTTCTTCTGCTGCTGGAGAAGAGAACATCTCAAAAGTAGACAAGGACACGGTCTCATCCTGTGCTGCCACATTTCCTGATGTGCTTGGAGACACACCACACCGCACCATCAGATGGCAGGAAGATGGCCTGGAACTGGCTGGCTGAGGGATTGTTATTGCAGCCCCCTAAAACACATACAAACAACACATTTACATATACAGTTACCCAAATAATATGCATACATAGAGACTAACCACATAGTAAAAAAATCTGAAATCCCTACCTGATACCCTGATTGAATTAAAGAGGAGCTCCAAGTGATCCTGGCTAAAGCGGTAGGTGCTGACGTACGGCTGAAGCTGTTCTGGAATCATCAACATCAGGGTGTCAATGTTGAACATGAATCTCATGACAGATAGGTACCTTCACAAGAGAGCACTACGTGATTTCCTTCATTTATAGATGTTAATGCAAAGAGAAACAATATTGAAACAGGAATGGGAAAGCTTGATAACATCGACACTGCTATACATACCATTATAACATTTCTAAGGAATGAAAAACACTGAAGATAGAAGTTCAACAGAAACAAAACAGGAGACTGCAAAAACATTGGAACCAGAGAACAAAGCATCATAGGAACCTATGATGCATCAAACGGAACAAGAGAATAGAATAGGACTGGGCAATATATCCATAATATATCAATATTTTATAAAGCTCCAACAGTCATCCCTTCAATATTCTCTCTATATCAATATTTGATCAAAATTACATTTGAATTTATTGTCCAGCCTCGAACAGAACATCATATGAACTTGATGTCTTAAACTTATGAACTCTTCATGCAAACAAAAGCTTCCCACTTTCCTAAAACCTCTTTGACAGGTGAAGGGGTGTGCCATCTTTCATCACCAACTCATCAAGTAGTCCCTGCCTCTCACCAAGAACTCTACACTCTCTGCCCAATACAAAGAACCCAGCGGAGCTTTGAACCCTTTGGCATGGGGATTGTGACTGTTCATTTTATCAAAGAGCCTGTCAGTTATCTAAAAGCAAATGTCTGCATTAACAGAAAGCACAATAATCATCACCATAAACAATAACATGTTCCTATGAGTCATTAGTCTAATTTCTAAAATATAAAAATGATTCACGAGTTGATCTCCATTCTTAGGGAGAAAAGTTGTGATAGACATTTTAGCAACAATCTTGACGTCCTACTTTGTGTGAATGTTAGTAGTAGTATTATATTAGCATCACCTCAATGAACTCAGCTGTTGCTTCACAGTGTTGGAACTGTAAATAGCCAAGGTCCCTCAGTGCACGTGTAGCGTGGTACAAAGTGAAGTTGTCCTCCACTACAAGTTTAATTTGAAAAAGTATTTTATTTTTGTTCTGCAAAAAGCCAAAAATATATATTATTTATCACGTTACGCCACACACATCTTCACACTCAGGAGTGTGTTGTCGTTCTCACAGCGTATTCACATAACACAGAAAAATTATGAACATCTGCACAAAACATCCAAACAATAATCATGACCGTTACATTGCTATTCCAGACCAGTTGTCTTATTTTGTACATTCAATATCAATTTGTTTCTCCAATACACAATCAGCCATTCATATCTACCAAAATGATCACATTAACGAAATCAATTATGTATCCATCTTAACTTATTTATTTATCTATTGACAATACCCGAACCGTTCGGGCTATTTACACTGGCTCATAGCTTTCTCCAGCCTTATGCTTGCTTGCGGTTGCTAGGCAACGAGTACTGTCAGCCTATTTCCGGACCGTTAGGTTTTATAAACCAGTAAAGTTTTTGAACAAAATAAATATAAAATCCAAAAGAGACCATAAACTCACAATTAACACATTCACCCATCAAGCACACAATTACAACTCTCCCCTCTTACCTGCAAAAAGCCAAAAATATATATTATTTATCACGTTACGCCACACACATCTTCACACTCAGGAGTGTGTTCTCGTCTCACAGCGTATTCTCGCGAGATATCCCTTTTCCCTGTACATAGTGTAGCGAACGCGCCCTCTGCTGGTGAGACTTAGAAACTGCATCACCATATTTGTCAAACAATAAACGAACCTTTCCCGATCAGACAACACACAGACAATTTTCAACACACTCATGACTTATACTTAATGCAAGTAATAAACATATAAATAATAACAATGTGGGTATATCACTGATGGCTCATTATGCCACACACGCAGAGCCACTGTCACAGAGCGACTCAGTGTCTGTGCAGCCAGGGACACCTTCATCTTCTGTGAATCAAAATTCACATGCTTGTCTGTTACCCTGTTATCTGCATGCAATCCAACTTTTGCTTGGACATCATTCAGATGAATGATGTATCTCCAGTTGATCTGGCCACTGGTGCTGGTTAATGGACTGTAAGCCTGCAGCATATTCCGTGCCAACTTCAACATATGGCAAGCATCCATCCGCACAATCACCCTTTCACTAGTTACTGAATGTGGAATGAATGTTTTAAAGGGCTCAATAGGGTTACCCTTTTGCTGGCACCCAGGCAGGTTGCACAAGCGGACATTGGAGGCACGCCCATCCATTTTGACGCATGCGAGAGGGCTGCATTGGGATTGGGTCCCGCCGGGTCCCGCGGGACCAACTCAAATCTCGCGGGAGTGGGCGGTATGAACTTTTCTGCGGGCAGTCGCGGGCGGCAAAAAAATAAAAAATACTGCGGGACAGGGATGTAGTGTTGCCAGGTGTACGGTAATTGTCGTATTTATATGATAATTTTGCCCTGTGTACGATGTACGATCAATAATCCCCAAAAAGGCTACAAATACGATCATTTGATCATTCTGTGAATGTGTGGTTGTAAGCGGTTGTAATCAGCCTGTCGCAACTGTCTGTCGGATTTTTTGTGAACCCTGAAGGCATTTCCATGTGACAAGTTTCAAGCTAATCGTGCTTTTCTATTCTATTGTTTACGGGGACATTTAGCCTAACTTGGGGTTGATGATGCAAAGCCGTGCCGACCTGTTAGACGCTATTCAACACTAGAGTGACTATAGCGCACAATAGACTTGTTATTTTAGTTATGAAGGGTGTACGATAATTTACCTCAAAATACGATGATACTACATTTCCCACCTGGCAACACTGTCGGGATGTATCTTAGCGACAGGATAAACAGAATAAATTATGTGGAAAGGAAGCTCAAAGAAGATCTTTACAGCACAAAGACAAAGCAAGGCAAGTCTGACATTTGGAGAAGTTTCTCAATTGTCCATGAATCTCTTTATTAAAAGCCTATGAAATTACGTGTTTTCTCCTGCGGGACTCGAGAAGACATTTCTATTGTTGTGCGGGCATAAAGTCTCAAAGTTTTGCGGGTGCGGGCGGGAGTGGACATACACATTGCGGGAGCGGGTGGTAATGGTCAGAAATTCAGCGGGAGCATGCGGAAGAAAACAGTCCCGCGCAGGACTCTAACACATACCACTCTTATTCCGCACTTATGCAGTTCCTCCGACGCATGAACAAGCAACACCTCCTGAGTCTCTGGCGATAATAACTTGGTCAGGTAGTAGGTAATTGGGCACTTCCAATGGCCTTTTAGGCCTACCACCAGAAAAACAAGAGCCTCAGTGACAAAATTTGTCTCATTCAAACCATCCGCCATATCCACAAATCCAGACATTTTCTGGGTGTTATAATTGGCTTTGATCTTAGACATTATAAATTCATATTCTGTATTTTCCTAAATAACCTATGTTCCTAGCTGGTACTTTTCCACTCTGCCCATACTGCACAACAGATGACCTTAAATGGTCCAAGACCTTAGAATGACATAAACAACTGGGTCAGACAAAACATCTCTATTAGGGCAGATAGGTCTGGTACATTAGATCCGAGCCTAAAACAGCACTCACACATACACACATTGTTTATCACATCCAAAGAACACAACAAGGACAGCAGCTGGCCTGATCATGCCACCCAAAACTGGCCAATTATACTCTGACAAGTGTGAATACAACTTCTGTGAGATAAAGCTGAATATAAATATAACATGTTTCCGGATAACGGGGCTCGGCCTGACGGATTTCCTGCGGGAGCTCTGGCACTCTGAGTCCAGCGCTGCAATATACTTTACTTGTGACCACTAATAAATACTTTTTTAATAAACGATTTCTCCAGCTTGTTCTTGGGCTTCCAATGAAAAAATCGGGCTAACAATTGGTGCCGTGACCCGGATTGGCTGACTCTGAGACCGTGTCTGATCGAGGACTTCCGGAGCTGGTTGGAGGGGACTCTTCTTCAGACAATTCAAGGCGCCTAAAACACAAGGTGAGCAGAAAACCTCTTGTATCAGGATATGTGAAATTTCTGCACATTGGTCATTCTCAACTAAATTGTCTGAATTAGGATGTCCTCCGATCACTAAATCAAAAGCACAAAATTTGTGTCTACAGGTTTACTAGGTGGTCACATGTAAAGTATAAACACATAGTCTCACATAGGGAGAGTCATATGTGTCCTAGTTTAGTACAATTTGGCCAAATAAAAGACATAAATTAATATACCATAAATTCATCCTGTCTTCTAAACTGAATAGGAATTAGATACCAATGGGCGGGGGTCTATTAGTCCGCTATCGCGGTGTGAGTAATCTCGGTATTACTGCACGACCGGCGATGTGAGTAATTTCTGTGCAAATGGCGCTTGGACCTTTATCTGCAATCGGCGGTGGGTCTGTATTATGTCACAATAGACTGAGTGAGTAATTTCTGTGCAAGAGGTGCTTGGACCTGTATCTGCAATCGGCGGTGGGTCTGTATTACTTCACGTTTGGTGGTTGGACTGTAAAATCCGTGATCGGCGGTGTGTCTGTTTTTTGTTTTTGTTTTCTCTCCGCAATCGGCGGTGGTTCTGTAGTTGTTGTGAACAGACGATACACTAAGGGTTTATCTCTGCATAAGGACACAGGGCTAAGTTTTGTTATTTTTCATGAAAATGTGGGGTGGTTTGCTACTTGGTTGATATTTTACTGTGTTGGTGGAAGTGTATCGAGCAGTCGAGACTGATCGAGAATTCCTACACTGACACAGATCTCAAGTGGTTCTGTAAAAGGGGGGCATTGGAATAGAAAATAAAGGGGAATTTAGTTAGGGTGTTACAGAGATTGGTGAATTAAAACGAGTGAAGAGACTGGGTGAACCCCCAGCGATCAAGCGCACAGAGTAAAAGATTCTGTGTAGAAGCTTCTTGGTGGGGTCCAACACTCAGGTATTGCGCCATTCACCCATTCTGATTAACACGTGAAATACCTGAATATGTCACAAACCTTTGTTGATAAGTGGAAAACAGGTAAACCCGGCTCATTGGGGTCGGTATTGTTTAACACCTTGACTAGATGGATAAAAAAGGTTCGAAGAGAAGATGAAAAAGGAGGGACTGAGAGATTTGTGAACTGGATGAGAGAAATGCAAGAGAGAGGAATGTTTGGGGGGTGTGAAAGTGCTCCACCGCTACTACGGGATTTCTCCATGTTTTCAAAACAAGCTACAGGCAGTAAGAATCAAGCAACAGCAAAACTAAAGGAGGCAGGTTTATTCCAGAAAGCAAGGGCAGATAAAGACGAAAAAAAAAGGAACATTTCTTGCAGACTGTCAGCATTTTTAGGAGAAGTTAAATTCTCTATTCAGACGCAATTCTCTGGACAACTAACACAGCATGTGCCAGACACAACGTCATCTTTTCCAGGGACACATCCTACTACACTAGAAGATAAGACACCTCTTCCCAACATCACGCATGCTCAATAACAGAAGCATGCCATTTAGCAAAAGAAAAAACTGACCAGTTATACAGATTCAGCATAAACAGCTCAGGCTGTACATGTGGACATGTGTAATTGGAAAAGACAAGGTTAGATATCCTTAGCTTTGTCATAAATGCTCTCACCCTAAGATTATCTCATCCCAACCCTGCTTCCTTCTTCCCCCATTCAACCCTGAGAGTGAGGACAGATTCTGATTGATCATTGGCCTGTACTTAAAGAGTACCAGAGTTACATATAGTTATTTAGTCGAAAAATTTACAATGATAATGGAAGTTTTTACTAGAGCATTTATCATCAATTCAATAATTTATGTTTAAATAAATTTGAATGGGAGAAATACCACATTGAATGGACAATCTGAAAACCGCTTTTCAATGCAAGTATCACAGTGAAGAGATAAGAAGCAATACAAGGTCCAAAATGAATCCAGGAAGAACAGACTGTTTAAAACTAAACATTAGAACCAGTTTGTTGTTGAATTAAGATTTAACAGCTCTCTTAAAAAGTTAAAGTCAAACAAACAAACACAGCATTTAAATCTTTGATCCTTTAATTGAAAAACTTCCTGAACAAAAGATGTTCTACAAATTGAGACTTTTCCACCTGAAGCAGGTCTGAGACCGGACAGTCAGACCATATGACATATTAGAAAATATCAGGATTTAACAGCAAGGTCAGACAGATAGGTGTCAGACAGTTTCTTACCATCTTAAAGCATTAAAGGTTAGCCTTTATTGTGTTAGAGATCACAGTAGCATGACTTAAAATTTAGCTGATCTAAATACTTCTCCTCTGCTTATTTTCACCAATTCTGAGTTAATATTCATCATCAGTATTTATATTTGATCTCATTAAACCATTTAACTATTTAACTGCAGCAGATCTATGAATCAATGGATCTGTTATCTTAACAGAGCAGCAAAATGCTTTATATAAAGGTTTAAAGTGAGTTAGATTATTAGGAAATTAACAAAAACACGGCAATAAAAGGCACAACGAGAGTCCGATATCACCAATGAGTTTCTTAAAGAAGAAAACTCTAAAAGAAATTTAAAGACAGCTGCGCTGCAGTAAGTCTGACTCATAACAAGTCAGTTCAAGGTTTGTTTTCATGGCACATTTAAAAACAGCCACAGCAACCAGAGAGCTGTACAGCTGAACAATATATTAATACTATTAGCAAATTCTAACCCTGCAGATAACTATTAATTAATCTAACAATAAACATTGAATAAATGAGTGCAATTAAAACACAAACAGTGTTTACAGTTAAAGACATGCCTCTATACCAGACATGTGTCACTGGAAAAGGAAAGGCTTTGTGACCTCAGCAGGCACCCCGGTTAAACACTTAAATCAATTACTCGAACTATATTATGCCATAATTGAACCAAAACAAGTTGCTATAGTCAAGTGCAGAGGACATCAAAAGGGAGATGGGAGAGTAGCGAGAGGCAACAATGCAGCAGATAAGGCAGCAAAAACAAAAGCAAGGTATACTGCATTTAACCAGATGTCTCAGAAAACATTGGAGGAAAAATCACAACGAGAATTATGTTTAGAAAACATTAAAGAACTTCACGAAGCAGCGGCACCATCTGAAAAGCAAGCATGGAATGAGAAAAAAAAAAAAAAAAGATTCCACAGGACTCTGGAGGAATCATGAAGGCAAAATAGTAGCTCCAACTGGACTACTAAATTTGCCATGTCAAGAAGCAAACAGGCTCAACAGGCTCACCCCTTGTTGTACTACAGTATGGAAACTTGTGTGAATGTGAAACAACTGAATAACACGGTGATGAGGATATCTCAACAGGTTACATAAATACTCACCAAGGAACAGGACCAGGAAAGTGAACAAACTTAACTGGTCCTCTCCTATATGGACAGGACGCAGAAGCTACAACACATTGTGTAAAGGTACGGTTGACCGAGAATAGACTGAGTAACTGGATCCACAAGGATCACTGTACTCAGGCTCAAGATCCTGCCGAAAGAACATTAACTGAGGTCCGGACTGACTTAGGAACCTCACCTACTAACAAAGACTAGACCACGGGGACTAAAACTCTATCAGAGACTGAACAGACCACTGACTATGAAACCAAAGGAAAACACTACTGTGGAGACTAGACTGTAGAACCGCAGTAGCAGAAACAATAAAGGTTACAATAACTAATCTTCACACCTCTCCAGTGTGCAAGTCAGACATTAAAAGCTCAAGTGACAAAGAGCTACAACAATAATCTGGACACACCCTCTCTTCCCACCACTCCACACCAGGTGACTAAAAGATCTCTGAAAAATGGCAGCAACCCACTTCAATTGCAATTTATTGAGAAACAAAATGGTATGGTACAATCCGATCTGTGCTCAGTCATGACATGTTGGTCGAACGAAAAAGATATGAATGGGATGAATAAAATGTTCTGTGAGAACAGTTTTAATCATGTGTTCTGGTCCATTCGAGAAATTACACGGGAGATGACCCAAGTTGTTTAATCTGGTGCACTTAATCAATCAATCAATCAATCAAACTTTATTTTTATAACACTTTACATACAAGAAAATGTAGCACAAAGTGCTTCACAAGATAGAAGAAAATAAAACAACAGTGAAACCCAAGGCCACATACAGACACACATAAACACACACACACACACACATCCACACATACTGGAAGAAAGAAGTAAAGATTAAGTAAAACAGAATAAACTGAGGCAGAGCTGCTCTAAGTAAGGTAAAGCACAGAGCTTTGAACTGCACGATTAAAGGTCTAATTCATGTCAAGGAAAAACAAGAAGGATCCTGAACAATTTAGCTAACATTCCAAAACTGCTACGAGCAAAGAAAAATATTACAAAATAATATCAAGAATCTGGGCCCTTAGGTCAAAGCATGCATGCAAGGTAACAGTGATCAATAACCAACCAAAGATCTGATGTCTGACAACACAAGCGCGATGCTGTGGCACTGCTAAGGAAAAAGTTAGCAGCACAAGGCCACATGGCTCATCTAAAAAATAAATAAATGAGGAATTAAGACAAATAGAAAAATAGAATAAACCTTTGTCTTTTTTAATTTGTATGGAAATATGTTATTGTATCATGTGATGTTATAAGAAACTCTGATGCCACACTGTTGGTACCACATGAAGGGTTTCTAATTCAAATGGAAAAAAAATTCAAATTAAAAATTAATGCTGATCCTGAACTGTCTGTGGATGGCTCAGCATCACGAAACACAGCCACTGGTAAGAATTAAATAGAATTTAGTATTAAGTAACAAGTGAGAATTAAGCAGATCATGCTGAAATTTTATCAAAAACACTCTGAGCTGAATTAAGAGGACAGACAATATTTATCCCAAAAAGGTTAATCAGTTACTCATCGAGAAGAAATGGCTGCTTTCTTGATGCTGTGCTGCTCCCAAAATGAAATCTAACCACAAACATTTCTGTCCTGCAGCAGCAACACAGGAGCAGAAACTGCAGTGGAAGAGTTCAGCAGAACTAACATACGGATGAGACTAAGCCTCATCGGGGGGGGGTGGAGATCATAGTTTACTAACACTTCTCAAGTTTTTCCCAAAATTCTGTGAGTCTTTGTCTTTCTTTTGTCTTTTGTTCTATGTTGTCTTGTGTTTTGTCTTTGTCTTGCTGTGTTCTCTAAATGGTTTGAAGTATTTCCACAGAAAAAGTTGATGGTACTGGATTTCTCATTAATGCTGTACAGCAGGTTGGTGAGTATTTTGGTATTGTCCTAAAACATGGTGTCTCTATCAACTGGCCAGTTGTTTTGTTTTTATTTCATTTATTTTTATTTTATTTTTATTCTTTCGGTTTATATATTTGTTTTTGTTTGGGGTTCATATGAAAACTTAATTGGTCGACCAATGAATACTGGGATTGAACCTGTTAAAAGGGAATTCCTGAATATAGAACATTGTGAAAATGACATGTTGTGCTGCTCGGTTCTCTCTCCTGCTAACATTCATCCACAGCTTAAATTAACTGCATCGGCAGCAGAACCTCTACAGGACTCACAGCCAAGTGACTGACAAGACGTCGGTCTGAAATTCTGGGAGGCACGATCATCATGCCAAGATAATGGTTGAACAACCACACAATCTTCAACCACTGTCAACAAAATAATCTGAATTATCTCCTGAATTGTCCCAAAGAAAAAGATTAGTTAGGGAAAACGGGTGGTAAAGACCCCTTTGTGGAAGTGAAGTGCTGGTAACCTCTCCTTCCTAGTTAGCTCAGACTGCTGAACTGAGGTTCAGCCAGAAGGACAACCAAACACCAAGCAGTGACAGGATTGGACCAGAAGAGACTGAGCTGCACTGCACCACTCTGCACAATGTTATCATAAAATTTTCACTCAAAAGAAATTGTCAGTTTTTACACTATCATTACTCATCTGTTCTCAACAGGGTCATATCTTCATATTCACGTCATGTTTAAATGTCTGTATTGTTTTGTGTTTTGTGATGTTCCTCTTTAGTTTAATGATTTTAAGTAGACCAATTATTAATCATAGGAATTCATACATACGTCCATTGCCATTGGTGTGAATCGGCTGTTCGGAGCGGGACCGTAGGCACTGAAAGGTAATTAAGTGGTCGGTCGCCATGGGGCCATAGGAGAATTTTCCCGGATATCAGCCATCAGGTTTTTCGCTCCTACTCGCTGCAAACAGTGGACGATCCTGATGGTAATGTTAATTGCCTTAAGCACTTTTTGAGTTTCAATATTTTATGAATTGTAGCTTAATTAATTATTGTTGTGTTGTAATGGTACTTATGGGTGAGCAGGGTCTTGCCACTGCTTAAACCACATATAGTTTTGGGCCAAAATGAACTAAGATTCTACACAGAGATTGGGTTAGGGGCCACATACACACACTAATTTTAAGACATATTGAAACATTTATTGATTTATTCCTTGCATACACGTACAGGCGTGATACTTATAGCTTTTAAGTGCTCATTGCAGAGTTATGATCAGTTGAGTAATGAAGGTTGAACTAATCTGGGAAAGAGGTTCTGTTCCCAGCATCATGATAAACACTCCTGATACAGAAAGGTTTAGCTAACGCATTACAATTATTTTACACATGCATATGCAATGAAAACTTGCTTGCTGCTGATAATCGCAAAGAAGAACAGCTTACACATAACAGCTCACATAATGAAATTTTATCAAAAGGGGGATAACAAGAATCTCCTGTCTGGTTGTGCTGCACCTCAAGGTAGTTGGCCACTTGCAGTTTGGGGACCTGCTAAGTTGGCTGCCGCTAACAGGTGTGACACAATACAGAATATAACAGTCCTACCTCATTTAGTTGACATGATTAAATCATGTCAAAAGGGGGAGTTGTTATAATTGGCTTTGATCTTAGACATTATGAATTCATATTCTGTATTTTCCTAAATAACCTATGTTCCTAGCTGGTACTTTTCCACTCTGCTCATACTGCACAACAGATGACCTTAAATGGTCCAAGACCTTAGAATGACATAAACAACTGGGTCAGACAAAACATCTCTATTAGGGCAGATAGGTCTGGTACATTAGATCCGAGCCTAAAACAGCACTCACACATACACACATTGTTTATCACATCCAAAGAACACAACAAGGACAGCAGCTGGCCTGATCATGCCACTCAAAACTGGCCAATTATACTCTGACAAGTGTGAATACAACTTCTGTGAGATAAAGCTGAATATAAATATGACATGTTTCCGGATAACGGGGCTCGGCCTGACGGATTTCCTGCGGGAGCTCTGGCACTCCGAGTCCAGCGCTGCAATATACTTTACTTGTGACCACTAATAAATACTTTTTTAATAAACGATTTCTCCAGCTTGTTCTTGGGCTTCCAAAGAAAAAATCGGGCTAACATGGGTATGGGAGTTGTACTGGATATGTTTTTTAATGGCCATGGCATCCATCATGAGACACACTCAACCATATTTAGCTGGGTCTTCCTCTTGTCTTTCCTTCAACATGTCCAGCATCATCATGTTAAGGCCAGGCTCTGCATCCACGAGCTCATCCACCTTTGTAAGAAAGAAAAGCAGCCATTTAATATGGCTGCCGTGATCAGGATTTTTTCAGGATCAATAATCACTGAAAGCAGTATTGGCAGATGTTAATAATGCTAGGTGTAGGTATGTCCGCCTGTTCAGTCATAACAGGATAAAATAATATGCACAGCTAACATGGAAAATAAGGTTTCAAATAATACGAACAATACCTTTGCAATGTATGTGGATGTGGGAGGTTGATATGAAGAGTCTCTCTCAGATAGCTGTATGCCTTCGGACCATGTAAGTGGAGAGTGATGGCAAACTCCCTCTGGTCTTTGGTGTATTTGTGGCTCTGTTTTGACAGGAGGCGTATTGGAAGATCTGAAATTCAATTAGCACTGGCCTTGCCCTTTTGGCAACCAAAAGAAAAGCCAGTCCTGACCAGCAGTTGACCAATAAAAGAACAAGGGTCTCTGAGGTGGCAGGACGAGGTCAGGACAGTGAAAAGAAGAAAGAGGAAGGTTACAGAAGATGGAGAGTGACCCTCAAGAAAGGCAAAGAGAAGGAGGAGACTCCTGGACGTCGTTTTAAATCAAGAGTCAGCCTCCTCCTCAGTGGAAAGTGGTAGGCTTGTGCATTTTGTGAAATTACAGCTGCATAATTAACTTACATTTTAGCTGTAGTGGTTGAATATTATAATGTCCTTTAACTTTGTCACACTGATCTAAACACACATTTTCAATCAAATTACAAACATGTGAGTGTCAACATGCTAATGTTTCAATGTGTTATTGTCATTTATAGAATCCAGTAGCAACAATGTAGATGGTTGTACATCTGATGGGGACATAAGGAGGGGTAATAGAAAGAGGAAGGCCTTACCTGCTGAGGAAACACCAAGCAGGAAGAGAACAAAGAAAACTGAGACCATAAAGGACCAAATAGATGCCCAGCGAGGTCAGTCATTAATAAAAAAATGTAACATTTAGCTTCAAGTGCGTTATATTTAATCTAAGTATTTATATTAGGTATTACCTATTACCTAGGTGATATATATATATATATATATATATGTTTTTTTTAAAATATATATATATGGAGAATTGTTAGAGGTAACCTGTCTAAATTATCATTGAAATTCTTAGAGCCATCAAACACATTCCTAAGGACAAAGTGTTCTGCAAACATAAAGTAAGTTAGCAACGGCAGTAACTTCTGCTTTTATCAGCACTATCACTGGATTATAGATAAACTGTGGTTTTCCCTGCCTAACACTTTCTTTGTTGCTGTGATGTTTCAGGACAAGAATGGGAGGCAGATTTCAGTGGAGGTGGCTGTTATGCTGAAGCTGGAAAGTAGCACTGCCAGTTCAGTGGGGCACTCAGCACCTGTGTCCCTGCTGGACTGGTATGATCTACAGCAGGAGCTGATTCTTGTGCTGGAGAGACCAATGCCTGCCGAGGACCTCGCTCACTACATCGAAGAGCATGGAGGCTCCCTCCAGGAAGATGAGGCCAAAGTAAACTGATGGAAAATATTTGCAGTGTTTGTGAATGTCATTCTTTGAGAGACATCGTCACACTTTCTGCTTTGTTTGATGTAAATGCTTTCATAATGGTTATCAAAATAATTTAAAGCCATAAAAAATGTCACACCATCCTCTCTTCTTAAATATCCAACCTGTTTTTTTTCCTCTTTCAGATTATAATACAACAGTTGGTTGATGCAGCAGTCCACCTGAAACAAAACAGCATCTTCCACAGAGACATCAAAGTTGAAAATATCCTGATTGAGACCGGCTCAGATTTCCCTCGACTTCGTCTCATAGACTTTGGAATGAGCTGCATCAACAAAAAGACATCTATATATCGGACTTTTTATGGTATGTTATTACTTCAGATTTTGCTCTTCTCCAATCAGTGATTTAAAAACCAAAGCCACTCCTCCTCTAACATTTATTCTTATGTCTTTATCCTCAAGGTACCAGTGCTCATGTCCCTCCAGAGTGGCTGAGCTCCTATACATACAGTGCTGGACCTACAACAGTGTGGCAGGTAGGAGTGGTGCTGTTCGAAATGCTCCACAACAAAGAGTTCAGGTCCACTAACTTCATCAGGAAGAAACTAAAGATTAGCAGTACGCTGTCTCAAGGTAAAACAAACACCCATACACACATCTGTCATTAAGAAAAGATAATCTGTTTCAGTTCACATTCTGATAGACCACTGCAGATCTTCCACATGCAGTCAGGATGAGGTCAGGACAGGGAAAAAAGGAAAGAGGAAAGTCACAGAAGATGGAGAGGGACCCTCAAGAAAGGCAAAGAGAAGGAGGAGACTCCTGGACGTCGTTTTAAATCAAGAGTCAGCCTCCTCCTCAGTGGAAAGTGGTAGGCTTGTGCATTTTGTGAAATTACAGCTGCATAATTAACTTACATTTTAGATGTAGTGGTTGAATATTATAATGTCCTTTAACTTTGTCACACTGATCTAAACACACATTTTCAATCAAATTACAAACATGTGAGTGTCAACATGCTAATGTTTCAATGTGTTATTGTCATTTATAGAATCCAGTAGCAACAATGTAGATGGTTGTACATCTGATGGGGACATAAGGAGGGGTAATAGAAAGAGGAAGGCCTTACCTGCTGAGGAAACACAGAGTAGGAAGAGAACGAAGAAAACTGAGACCATACAGGACCAAATAGATGCCCAACGAGGTCAGTCATTAATAAAAAAATGTAATATTTAGCTTCAAGTGCGTTATATTTAATATAAGTATTTATATTAGGTATTACCTAGACGATATATATAAATATAAACATATATATATATATATATATATATATGTTTGTTTTTTTAAATATATATATAGAGAATTTTTAGAGGTAACCTGTGTAAATTATCATTGAAATTCTTCTGATGTACTGTCAAACTAAAATGATGTTTATGTTTTATTTTAGCTGAATTTGAGGAGAAATACGAAGAGAAAAATCAGCTCGGCGAAGGAGGCTGTGGATCTGTGTTTGCAGGCTGTCGGAGAGCAGATAATTTACCCGTATGTATTAGACACACATTGTCATATTCAAGACACTCACTGACTGTGACTAACCAAAGTTTTGTTTGTATCTTGCAGGTAGCCATCAAACACATTCCTAAGGACAAAGTGTTCTGCAAACATAAAGTAAGTTAGCAACGGCAGTAACTTCTGCTTTTATCAGCACTATCACTGGATTATATATAAACTGTGGTTTTCCTTGCCTAACACTTTCTTTGTTGCTGTGATGTTTCAGGACAAGAATGGGAGGCAGATTTCAGTGGAGGTGGCTGTCATGCTGAAGCTGGAAAGTAGCACTGCCAGTTCAGTGGGGCACTCAGCACCTGTGTCCCTGCTGGACTGGTATGATCTACAGCAGGAGCTGATTCTTGTGCTGGAGAGACCAATGCCTGCCGAGGACCTCGCTCACTACATCGAAGAGCATGGAGGCTTCCTCCAGGAAGATTAGGCCAAAGTAAGCTGATGGAAAATATTTGCAATCTTTGTGAATGTCATTCTTTGAGAGACATCGTCACACTTTCTGCTTTGTTTGATGTAAATGATTTCATAATGGTTATCAAAATAATTTAAAGCCATAAAAAATGTCACACCATCCTCTCTTTTCATAAATATCTAACCTGTTTTTTTTTCCTCTTTCAGATTATAATACAACAGTTGGTTGATGCAGCAGTCCACCTGAAACAAAACAGCATCTTCCACAGAGACATCAAAGTGGAAAATATCCTGATTGAGACCGGCTCAGATTTTCCTCGACTTCGTCTCATAGACTTTGGACTGAGCTGCATCAACAAAAAGACATCTATATATCGGACTTTTTATCGTATGTTATTACTTCAGATTTCGCTCTTCTCCAATCAGTGATTTAAAAACCAAAGCCACTCCTCCTCTAGCATTTATTCTTATTTCTTTATCCTCAAGGTACCAGTGCTCATGTCCCTCCAGAGTGGCTGAACTCCTGTACATAAAGTGCTGGACCTACAACAGTGTGGCAGGTAGGAGTGGTGCTGTTTGAAATGCTCCACAACAAAGAGTTCAGGTCCACTAACTTCATCAGGAAGAAACTCAAGATTAGCAGTACGCTGTCTCAAGGTAAAACAAACACCCATAAACACATCTGTCATTAAGAAAAGATAATCTGTTTCAGACCACATTCTGATAGACCACTGCAGACCTTCCACATGCAGTCAGGATGAGGTCAGGACAGGGAAAAAAGGAAAGAGGAAAGTCACAGAAGATGGAGAGGGACCCTCAAGAAACACAAAGAGAAGGAGGAGACTCCTAGACGTCCTTTTAAATCAAGAGTCAGCCTCCTCCTCAGTGGAAAGTGGTAGGCTTGTGCATTTTGTGAAATTACAGCTGCATAATTAACTTACATTTTAGATGTAGTGGTTGAATATTATAATGTCCTTTAACTTTGTCACACTGATCTAAACACACATTTTCAATCAAACTACAAACATGTGAGTGTCATCATGCTAATGTTTCAATGTGTTATTGTCATTTATAGAATCCAGTAGCAGCAATTTAGATGGTTGTACATCTGATGGGGATATAAGGAGGGGTAATTGGAAGAGGAAGGCCTTAACTGCTGAGGAAACACAGAGTAGGAAGAGAACGAAGAAAACAGAGACCATAAAGGACCAAATAGATGCCCAGCGAGGTCAGTCATTAATAAATAATGTAACATTTAGCTTCAAGTGCATTATATTTAATATAAGTATTTATATTAGGTATTACCTATTACCTAGGCAATATATATATATTACAGCTTATATAACCTGTGTAAATTATCATTGAAATTCTTCTGATGTACTGTCAAACTAAAATGATGTTTATGTTTTATTTTAGCTGAATTTGAGGAGAAATACGAAGAGAAAAGTCAGCTCGGCAAAGGAGGCTGTGGATCTGTGTTTGCAGGCTGTCGGAGAGAAGATAATTTACCCGTATGTATTAGACACACATTGTCATATTCAAGACACTCACCGTATGATGTGACTAACCAAAGTTTTGTTTGTATCTTGCAGGTAGCCATCAAACACATTCCTAAGGACAAAGTGTTCTGCAAACATAAAGTAAGTTAGCAACGGCAGTAACTTCTGCTTTTATCAGCACTATCACTGGATTATAGATAAACTGTGGTTTTCCCTGCCTAACACTTTCTTTGTTGCTGTGATGTTTCAGGACAAGAATGGGAGGCAGATTTCAGTGGAGGTGGCTGTTATGCTGAAAGTGGAAAGTAGCACTGCCAGTTCAGTGGGGCACTCAGCACCTGTGTCCCTGCTGGACTGGTATGATCTACAGCAGGAGCTGATTCTTGTGCTGGAGAGACCAATGCCTGCCGAGGACCTCGCTCACTACATCGAAGAGCATGGAGGCTCCCTCCAGGAAGATGAGGCCAAAGTAAGCTGATGGAAAATATTTGCAATCTTTGTGAATGTCATTCTTTGAGAAATACCAGCATTTAGTCTTTCTTTAGTGTACATCTGATGGTGATATAAGGAGGGGTAATAGGAAGAGGAAGGCCTTAACTGCTGAGGAAAAACAGTGGCTAGCTACAAAGTAAGTATTTGCACTTACATTTTGTAATTTTCATTGTTTCATGTGTGTAGTTGGATGTTGTCAAGCTTAACATGTCCACTCTGTCATAGTGAAATATCAGTTAATATAAATACCTTTCAGAAATCTGAAATATATTAGTTAAAAAGTGTAACTGAATCATGTCGCTAACTGAAGGTCCACCATGTACTCATTTAATGATAAAATTAGCTGAAAATGTCCACCCTGTCAGAAAGCCTCCCATGACAGGGTGGACATGGTTCATGACAGGAAGGACATGTCGATGATTTAATATATTTAAATTGATTTAATATAATTATGAAGGATGAAAAGGTGTCAACAGTCAAAGTGAAAAGGGAGATAGAAAAAGGGAACATGATCTTAACTCAGATTTCCAGGAGAGACTCCTCCATTTTGGGTGCCATGTCTTTAACATTAAATGGCAGTTTGATGCGTGCAGGGAGCTCAGGAGGAGCCTGAAGCACAAGTCCCTCTTGCACATAGATTTGAGGGAAAATTACTCGTGCAACTACAGTGAAGAAATCCAATCTGGGCATTTTGGAAGTTCACACCAGCAGGCCAGTCTGGACACACAACGCTCGTGAACAAGCCCCGCACACCTTTTACTCCATATCACCCTCCACAAGACACGACCCTGTGGCCATCTAGGCCCACCTTGTTCCAGTTTTGAAGGTACTGAGTGAACGGCACCCTCAAGTCAGCATACTTAATTTTTTCAGTGACGGGCCTGCAACACATTATCAACAAAAGGGAAATTTCTTCTACCTCTAAATGGAACCATTCAAGAATGGGTTCAAAGAAATAACATGGAGTTTCTTTGAATGGGGTACCAGGTAGTGTGGGTGGGGCCCTCAAAAGGTCAGCAGACTGGATTGTAGCCCATGGAGGAGACATCCCTGATGCCCAAAGTTTGTATGACAAGCTGAAAAGTGTGGACAAATCTGTCAAGCTTTTCTTCGTCCCATAGAGGGATATATTGAATCAAAGACTAAGAAAAAAACTATGGCTCGGTTTTAGGTCCCTCTCCCCGCTCTCTCAACCAGATTACAGAATAGCTTTGTCAAATCTGATCCTTTCATGTGTTGTGTGGTTAAGTAAAGTGTATTAACGTTTAATTTATTGCATTTATGAGGCCATTCAATGACATTTCACAACGTGTCCAACCTGACATGCCCAAGGTCCACCCTGTTATGTCATTGTACATCTAGTCATTTTCATGTTTTATGAAAATATACAAATTATTTTTTCAAGTTATTGAAACCTTTTGTGTGATTCCTTTACAAACAAATGAGGACCAAATACAATTGTTTGAAAGTTTGACCAGATATCTTTGCTGTTAGATTTTATTTAGAAAAGAAAGTGAAATTCTCGCAGATTTTATAGAGAAATAAAGAGTTTGCCATAATTCTATTAATATCCAAATACTTTTCCCATTAACTAAAATATGTTGTTGACAAAGGGACTAAAATGTTCCCACCAGCTACAGGACTGCTTCCAGAGAACCGACTGGGAGGTTTTGAACACCAGGACATGGAGAACCACACTACAGCAGTCTTGGATTACATCAGGTTCTGCACGGACAATGTCACCAGGAACAGACGTCTGAGGATTTATCCCAACAGGAAGCCCTGGATGACTAAGGAGGTCCAGAGCCTGTTAAAAGCCAGGAACACTGCTTCCAGGTCGGGGGATACGGCACTCGACAGTGCTGCTAGAGCCAACCTGAAAAGAGGCATCTGCAAGGTCAAGGCAACATACAGAAGGAGGATAGAGGACCAGCTCAGGAGTAACAACTCCAGGCAGGTGTGGCAGGGTGTCCAGCACATCACCAGCTACAGATCCAGAAACTACCCGCTTAGGTACGAGGTGGAGCGGCTGTCAGAGTGGTGCCAAGGCAACAATCTGCTCCTCAACACCACCAAAACAAAGGAGCTGGTTATTGACTTCAGACTTCAGAGCAAAATCAGCTTGACGAAGGAAGCTGTGGATCTGTGTTTGCAGGCTGTCGGAGAGCAGATCATTTACCCGTATGTATTAGACACACATTGTCATATTCAAGGCACTCACTGTATGATGTGACTAACCAAAGTCTTGTTTGTATCTTGCAGGTAGCCATCAAACACATTCCTAAGGACAAAGTGTTCTGCAAACATAAAGTAAGTTAGCAACGGCAGTAACTTCTGCTTTTATCAGCACTATCACTGGATTATAGATAAACTGTGGTTTTCCCTGCCTACACTTTCTTGTGTATTTCATTCTTTGAGGACCTCGCACACTACATCGAAGAGCATGGAGGCTCCCTCCTGGAAGATGAGGCCAAAGTAAGCTGATGGAAAATATTTGCAATCTTTGTGAATGTCATTCTTTGAGAGACATCGTCACACTTTCTGCTTTGTTTGATTTAAGTGATTTCATAATGGTTATCAAAATAATTTAGAGCCATAAAAAATGTCACACCATCCTCTCTTCTTAAATATCTAACCTGTTTTTTTTTCCTCTTTTTTTCATATTTGTCAGGATTCAGGTTTTGTTTCATGTCTCGTCACTTCCTGTTTTATTTTGAATGTTAACTTCTCCTCTCGTTTCAGCTAATTTGCCCTTCCTCCCGTGTCCTGCGTCTGCGTGTCTCCCCTGATTACCAAGGTGTTTCCACCTGTTCCCCTTGGATCCTCATATAGTCTTTGTCTTCCCTTGTCTCGCGGCCAGTGTGTTGTACCTAACAGTCCTCATCCTAGCCTCCGAAACCTATCGCTTGATTCCTTGTGTTCCAGATTCCTGACCATTGTGGTATTCAATATTTTGATGCCTTGTTTATTCGCTGAAGTCGAGTGTTTCTCCTTCAGAGTTTTTCTTTTGGTTAATGTTTGTGTAGTTTCACAGTTCAGCTTTGACTCATTTTTATAGTCGTTTTTGGTTTCCTCCTTTTGAGAGATTTTTGTTGTAATGTTTCATAGCTCCTCCGTTATAGGAGTGGCTGCTTGATTTATGTTCTTTGATATATTCTATAGTTCCTCCATTAGAAGGTGGAGTTTCGTGTGGTTAAATTTAAATATTAATCTTTTCATAGACCTTTTGTTTTCCTCCTAGAGTGAAGAGACTGTTTCTTTTGATTAAGTTTTATACCGGCCTCTTACACTTCTATAGTAATAGTGATCAGAGCCTTAGTAATTTTCATAAGTGTTTATTTCTCTGTCCGGAGTTTATTATATAAACTATCTTACTTTGAAATTGATCCTGCGCCTGTGTCCTGTCGGTTTCTGACAATAATGCGACGGTTGATGCAGCGGTACACCTTAAGTATAAAAGCTTCTTCCACAGAGACATCAAAGTGGAAAATATCCTCTATCTCTAACATTTATTCTCATGTCTTTATCCTCAAGGTACCAGTGCTCATGTCCCTCCAGAGTGGCTGAGCTCCTGTACATACAGTGCTGGACCTACAACAGTGTGGCAGGTAGGAGTGGTGCTGTTTGAAATGCTCCACAACAAAGAGTTCAGGTCCACTAACTTCATCAAGAAAAAACTCAAGATTAGCAGTACGCTGTCTCAAGGTAAAACAAACACCCATACACACATCTGTCATTAAGAAAAGATTCATTTCACATTCAGTTCACATTCTGATAGACCACTGCAGACCTAACAATCTTTGTTCTTTTTCTTCACATCCTCCAGATTGCCTGGATTTCTTGCAGCAGTGTTTGACTAAAGTTCCCAAGCAGCGCCCCACACTGGAGCAGCTTCTAGGTCACCCTTAATTGATGTGAGACAGGAACAACACACGCTCTTTTAATCAAGACAACTGAAATTTTATTGAAAGTTTTATTAATGTTTAAATTTAAACCTAAATATTTATATCCGAGTTCAACAAGAATAAACCTCTAATCATCTTCTCTTCTTAAATATCTAACCTTTTTTGTCCCTGCCTTTCAGATTATACTACAACAATTGGTTGAAGCAGCAATAGATCTGAAATGTTGGGACAGGACCAAGGCAGCATGTTTTCCACAGCACCAGCACCCTCTTAAGCCTCAGAATCTGTTGGATACATACTGGAAAGTTGAGGTAGCAGTCAGTCAAGAAAGGAAAGTCTTTTGTGTCCATGGGGGTTTGGGTAAAGGGTGGGGTGAGTGGCTCCACTACAGGAGAGAGACGGGGGAGGGAAGAAACTTGTGTACTGTACTAGGAAAATTGCTGCTGCAATAGACTGCCTCTGGCATGGCGGCATCTTGAAGCAATGTTTTAGAATAAGGTGATTTCACTACTCACACACTTGGATTCCATATTCCAGTTTTGAAAATATTCAGATTTCATATAATTAAATATTTAATATCCAGGTATTGGTCATACCTATGAAAAGTTTAATGTAAAAACACATCTGAAGGACTTAAATATTTTGGCATTAGAAGAGTTAAGTAGCTGAAACTATGTGAAAACCATTAGGTTCCAAAAAAGTACAGAAGTCTGAAAAGATCATCTCAGTAGTGTGCATGCTATTCAAAAAAAGTACATTTTTACATTGTATGTAGCATAGAGGAGAACTATAAGCATTCCTGAAACAAATGTTCAGAGTAAGAAAGTCAGACTCGTATAATTTAAATGTGGTTAGTACTCTTGTTTTTATGTATTTAGGTCCAGTGTGTTTTTAGCATTTTAAATCAACAAAAAATGGCAAAGGCTGATAAATGAATATCCCTTATGTTGTTTAGGGAGCTTTGTTGTGTGTACTGTCGTGTTGTCTGATGTACCATTATGGTGTGGATTAGATTAACAGACAGGTTTCATCAAGACATTGGATGTGTTAGTGGATATTTACACCCACTATTGATTAAGCATTTTTCTATTCATTTGGCTCATTGCTACTATTCTAAATTATGTTGATATTTAGGACCTGGCTTTGCCATGGAGGGTATGTGATGAGATGTGCCTTGAAGTCCAGCAGGAATGGCTATAAGGTACAGAAAAGCCTGTTGATTACTAATTGTGTTCACTGTATTTCATGATTGATTGATTATAGTGCCACTAATTTCATTAGTGATCCATTACCAAGTAAAACCAAAGTGATTTTGTTGATACTGATAACGATACCAATACTTTTTACAAAAGCTTAATGCATTAAAAGAAGGGTTAGTGATGCCTGTCTTGCCCTAGCAGAACTAGCAGCAGGTCTGTATATTTTGTCCACTCCTTCACTTCGCCACAGCATGACTTCCTCATGCTCTGTTGTGTGATGGCATTTCAAATGTTGAAGGAGTTTTGTGGTTTTTCCACTATATCTCATTGTCTGACGACACACGTACCCACATGACTACGCAATGTAACAATTCCTCAGTTTAAGATAAGACCTATTTTTCAAACCTACTATGTAAGATTCATTTTCATAAATTTATCATCCATTAGTGTGTGATCGTGTGCGTTTTCATGTGTGTGTTAAACAGGTGCCAACCTGAATGGGATAAATGCAGAGGAGAAATTTCGTGTACTTCGTGTACATGATAATATATCTGATATTAATCAGTGGGTGCTTGCGCTTCCTTTTTCCCTAGGTTACTGTTCACAAAATTCCAGATAGAAACAGTCTATGGTTCCACATCGTGTGAGCAAATGCTGCTTATTTGAAATAAAATTAAATGTAGCCTACTTTTTTAACAAACGTGTCATACTATAATTTCCTGGGGTTTAATGCAGGACTGGAATATATAAAATTTTTAAGATTTCTAACTTACGCCTTATAACACAACAAATGAAGATCCAAACAATATCTCGTGACAAGATAGGGTAATGTTACAGGACATAACAAGAATAAGACTGGCTATTTGTGTACACCACCAAACATGCTGACAAAAAACTATGAAAAAGTTGTAGTTTATCTGTAATACAGTTTAATTTTTGTGATTTACACTTTGAAGGATTTGAATGTGGCATAGAGTGAAATCAAAACGTGCTGTTCAATATACATAGTATGTAAAACAGTGGCATGAATTACAAGAAAGCTAAGGACATTTTAAAGGTCTCCAAACTTCCAAGAATTTAAAGTGAAATTTGCAAAAACGGACCAAACATTTTCACACGAGAAGAAACTATTTCCACGTTTACCTCAGATGGAGCTGAGGTCGCTAAATGAGGCTTCATCGCTGAGGCAGGGACAATAATAAGTTTATTCTTTAGGATGAACAGACTTTCTGACTTCTTCCTCGCTTCTTCTCATTGCATTGTCTTGGGTCTAGTTGCTGCATCTACTACGAAATTCTACGGATTTTTTTTTATAACTTCATTTGAGATGGCAAGTGTCCTTTCTTTTCTCCAATTTTATTGGAGATGACAACTGCACCCTTTTTTAAATTTAATTTAATATTGACAGTCCTGTTTTTATGTGTGTGAAATGTGGTAATTGTGAGTGAGGATAGCTGTATAAGGTGATATCCTGTATAACTGGCTTGCTCATTTCTGTGCTTGCACAGCAGCCTGATAAGGAAATATCTCTGAGAACAACATGTTGTAAAACTAGGACCGCACCTACAACGGTCTTCTGAAAGTAACGCCTTATACCAGTACACACACCCACACACATAGAGGAAGAGATAAGATATTGACGCACACACATCTCATAAGGCGGAGACTGAACTCAAGTCTATATAACATCACACCCCTAGACAAAGACAGAGCTTTTCCGTACTTTGTGCTGTTCGCATGCATTGTACTGAACTGCTCTCCGCACTTTGCAAACTGCGCAAATAAAACTGTGTTGATTCTTATATCGTCTCCTCTGTCTTCCTCCTTCACTGCATCAACGGACTCGGAAAGAGGTACAGGTTAACCTCAACAATTTTGGGGGCTCGTTCGGGATGTGGTGAGGAGAGGACGGAGTTCATTCGGATAAAAGATTCCTTCACGGTGACAGAGACGGGACACGAGCCGGCACGTTAACACAGAGGTAAGCAGAACCTGTTTTATCAAACTCTGCACATTGAATATCTTAAAACAACGTGTCCTGTCCTGAAACTGGTGGTTGAATCAGCAAAAGACGATAAGAATTAATGTCGAGAACTGCGTAAAAAAAAAAAAAAAAAAAAAAAAACTATAAAAGAAAAGTGAATATAAAAAGAGGATAAAACAGACTGTCTTTGGTCGTGGCGGACCCCACCGGTTGCCTGACGAGGAACCGGAAGCCTGAGAGGCTGCTGGGTTAGAGTCCCGGGGAGGTGAAGACACCCCGAATTCTACTGGGTTTGAGTCCCTGGGGTTAGAGTCCCCTAAAGTAGTATACTCTACGGAGTTGGGTTAGAGTCCCTTGAGGTTATACTCCTCATAAATTCTTGAAGTCTGTTTGGGGTTAGAGTCCCCTAAAGTAGTATACTCTACGGAGTTGGGTTAGAGTCCCTTGAGGTTATACTCCTCATAAATTCTTGAAGTCTGTTTGGGGCTAGAGTCCCCTATACTAGAGTACAGGAACAGGGTTCCTGAGGTATTTTTCTATAAGTGCATTTTGAAAAAGTTTGTGAAGATTTTAACGTGCTTTGTGTGTTTTTGTATTTGTTTGAGAGAAATAAGGAGAAGCGGGCTGTGGGAAAAATAAAATTCTGAGGTGTCTAAAGGTGAATGGGTACATAAAACGGTGTCTTGACAAACTCGACAATCAGACAGAGGAAACCTAACGGTGATAACGTAATCTGTCTGAGCCATCGAAACCTAGCGGTGCTAACATAAGTGGCTTGGTTTGTCAAAAGGGTCAGTTGCTCGGGTGTTATGCCATACAAACTGACTGGCCGTTAATAAATCATCACCTTACAAGGCCTGTTGCTCGGACGTACGTCATACAAACCGGCTGGCCTCAGAATTTAGAATAAGAGAAGTAAAATGGAGGGAGAGTTTGACAGGGAAATAGATGATGGGGGATGGGGCCCAGGTACGGGTGCCTGGAGGCCCCTCGAGCTGCAGTTAGAGAATACGTTAAAAGCAGCAGGGGCAGTGTTACCTAAAAAGGGTAGGGACAGGAAATTAGCCGACATAAAGGGACAAGTGGAACAATTGGTGAGATATAAGGGCAAGAAAATGTCAGACCCCGGTCCGTTAGGGGCCTGGTTGTGGGAAAAGGAGAAAGAATGTAAGGTGAGGAAAGAAGAGCTGGCAGAGCAGGGACAAAAGGCAGGTGTGCTGCAACGTTCGAAATTAAAAAAGGAGGCGAAAGAGCAGGAGGAGCGACGACGGGGCTGGTCTGAGCTGGCGGTCTTCTGGCAAAGTGTGAGACATCTCCATGAGAACGCAGGAAAACCAGGAGGCAAACAAATGGTAACTGCACCTGACACTCCTACATGGCCACCTCCATATGCACCGCCTGCTGCACCGACACCAGGGTTATATCCCACACTATATGTGACTAGTGGTACACTTCAGGTTGGATCCTCAGAAGAGACACTTGTAAGTGACAGGGTGACTGAAGCAGGTGCAGCCACTCCTACAGCATCAAGCCCTGAGACTTCAGTAAGGACAGGGACGACGTCCAAATCCTCTTATAACCCCTTCACAGGTGATAACCTTTCGGTGCCCCCAGACCCATTCTCGCAGAGACAGGCAAGAGAACAGGCTCCACAGCACACGGTAAAACGAAAAGTCACACCACAGCCACGGAGGCAGGTCATGAGGGGAAGTGAGATTTCAGATTGTGAGGAGGAAGCAGAAGCAGCAGGGACAGCTTCTTTTCAAGGAAAGGGACAGTGGGAAGGTGAAAGACAAGAAGTACCAGTAAGTTTTAGCTTGGCAGGATCATGGAGGGAAGAGGAGGAAGATTCAGCCGTCAGGAAAGAGAGAGAGCTAGATGAGTTATGTCGGAGAGAGATAGAAGAGCTCTGTCAAAAAAGGGACGGACTGATGAGAAGTGTAGAGAAAGAAATGAAGATGGCAGAGGAACTGACAGATACGATAGGCAGAAGAGTTAGCCAGCGCCGACGTGGTGGGACAATCCTTCCGGTCACAATGTACCCACTAACAGCAGTACCAGGACAAGGTGACCGGTACCGACCATTTACTATAGGGGACATACAGGCCATAGTGGAGAAATTACCACCTGTAGCCGAGGGTGGAAATTTGTGGCTCAGCAAATTGGATTCTCTGACGGCAGGACAGAAATTGGCATTGGGGGACTTTAGAGCTATTGCAGGATGATGCATGACGGGTGGGGACATGAGAGAAATTGAGACTATCGCCCACACAAACAGAATGACAGATGACACCCCCTTCACGCATCATAGCACTGAAATAGGGAAAGCAATGAGAGACAAATATCCACTACCTAACGCCACCGTAATGCCAAAGATGAGATGGGACCCCAAACAGAATCCCAGGGAGTATGTGGATCAGAGCAAGGATTTATGGTTGAAACACACAGGATGCCACCCAGGGAAAGCTGGAGCTCAGAGGGAGTGGTTTAGACAGGCTATACTGGAAGGAGTGCCGGAGAATGTCAAAACAGCCATGGTTAATAACCCGGACATGCTCGGTGCTGAATCACATGTCTGGGAGAAACACTTAATACACCACCTCACCCGTGCTCAAGATAATACGCAGAAGGAACAGGATGACTTAAAAGAATTGCAGGTTCAGCTGTTAAAATTACAGTTAACGGAAGCTAGACAGAAATGTAATGATAAAAATAAAAAACAAAAAGGGGAAGCTGCGAAGGTCATGTTGGCTGCCGAGCCACCACAGGTTCCTGATTTATTTCCGGTCCCACCATGGGTACCGCAGCCCCCATCAGGCGGGAGAAGACATGGGGGAGGACCAATGCGGGGTGGAGGCTTTGGGGGAAGAGGTCGGGGACTAAGGGGCGGTACAGGAAGAGGACAGTCAGGGGAGACTCGTTGTTGTTATCTCTGTGGAGACCCTAATCATTGGATAAGAAGCTGCCCACATAATCCAAGAGCACAGAAAGGTGTGGATAGTGGTCCTCCTGGGAGAGGCAGGGGTCGCGGCTCCGGACCTCCTGTTACTGCACCTATGTATCCTCAACAGCCTTGGGGAGCAGCTGCTGCTGGTCAGTTCCCATTGTGGGACAATGGGGAGAACCCTGACCAGTCCGGTCAGTATTGACACACCCCACAGAGACTCTCAGACAGCATCACTACGGCAGAACCGATGCTGTCAGTTCAGATTGAGAAAAAAGATCTGCCTTTCTTGGTTGACACTGGAGCCACATGTTCCACATTGAAAGTTGTACCAGCTGGTTCCCTGTCATCGCATACCATCACGCTTATGGGCTTCTCTGGGGAGAAAAAGACACTGCCGTTCACTAAGCCGCTACTCACCCAGGTGGGAAAACAGACTGTGACACATCCATTTGTACATTCACCTTCTGTACCGATGAACTTGCTGGGAAGAGATCTCCTGATAAAACTGGGGGCCACGATACTCTGCAGCGCCGATGGCCTGGTTGTTGTCATGCCTGATGGATCTCATTTGCCGTGCTCTGGACCGATGGAGAACATCACTGGTCAATATCTTGTGCAGCCAGTGAATGAACAATACGCGGACATATACTGGGGTCTATTACAGCCGGAAACATCTGAGCGGCGTGGTATCCTCTCGGCTTACCTCCAGTGGAAACCCTGGATTTCCCAACTCGAACCCTATGTCTCACCTCCAGATTCCCCCCATGTTACTCTATTCTATGATGGGTTACAGACAGATTGGTATCAGGAAAATTTTCAGGACCAACTTGAAGGTCGAGATTGGCAAATTAAGACACATAATATTTATGTGGCGCCTGAAGGCGTGGCGGCAGGTGTTGCCCTGACCTCTGCACAACTTCCCTGGTATATGATGGCAGAAGAAGCGGCCCCACATGTATCATTGGCATTACACCCACAGCATCAGGCAAAAGAGCTAGGGAGTATTGTTAAACGGGCACTCCTACAATCCGATTGGGTAAATACACAACTTCCACAAGTTCAGTATTCTGCGCAAGCTCGCACATATCGCATTCAGGTTTCAGGGGAAGATACAGTCACATTAGAGCATGCACAGATCTCTAGACATCATGGCCGTGAACGTACAGATCACGTGGAGGCGGCAGCTCTACTCGCCAGCCTCCCTGAACACCTATGGGCACAGGGTCCGACAGATGTTGGACAAGTTAAGTACAAGCCCATTACATTCCAGGTGCGTGAGGGTCCCCCTATTTGGATAAGGCAGTATCCTCATAAACCTCAGGCGGAAGAAGGACTTAGGGACACTATTGATGGCCTGTTACAAAAGGGGGTGTTAGAACCCTCGTCCTCAGAGTGGAACACACCCATTTTACCTATTGAAAAGAAAGGGACAGGTAAATATCGCATGGCACATGACCTACGGGCAATCAACGATATTCTCCTCACTCCTACAGTTCCTGTTCCGAATCCATATGTGGCTCTAACCAATTTGGATCCTAAACATGAGTGGTTTACCTGCATTGACTTGGCTAATGCATTCTTTTGTCTTCCCTTGGCGGAAGACTGCAGGCACATTTTCTCGTTTTCGTATCAGCACAAGCAGCTACAGTACACCAGGCTGCCACAAGGGTTCGCTTTGTCCCCAGGGATTTTTAACCAGGTTTTAAAAGATATCCTGAGTGATTGCCCACTACCAGAGCAGGTGACTCTCGTTCAGTATGTAGATGATTTGTTGTTGGCAGCGCCCACTGCGGCTCTGTGTTTGGAAGCAACTAAAAATGTCCTTTTACATCTTGCAAGAACAGGGTTCAAGGTCAGCAAAGCCAAACTTCAGGTTGCACGGCGGCAGGTAGCGTTTTTGGGCAGGCAAATTTCCCAAAAAGGAGCAGGGCTCTCCCCTCAGCACAGGTCTACTATTCTCCATCACTCTAAGCCAGTGAAGGTAAAGGACATGTTGTCTTTCTTAGGGTTGACGGGCTATAGTAGGACTTACATAGCCAATTACACCGGCTTAACTAGACCTCTGCGGGCCCTAGTGAAAGAACAAGGCATGCGCAACCTGTCAGCGACCCTGAATTGGACTCAGGAGGCGGAGGAAGCCTTTATTGCACTAAAACAGGCCCTCTCCACAGCAGCAGACCTAGCTATACCCGATTATAGCTTACCATTCTACTTGGATGTCTCTGGAACAGAACTTTGCACTAATGGCGTCCTGTTCCAGAGAAAAGGGGGTGAGAGAGTAGTACTAATGTATATCAGTGTGATGCTAGACAATATGGAAAAGCGCCATCCTATGTGTACACAACAGGCAGCAGGGATAGCAAAGCTCATTCAAAAAACTGCACACATTGTCATGGGACATCAACTGCACATTCTGACCACACATAGCGTTGTGGCCTATGTGAACTCACAGACTTTTACGCTGACTGCTCTGAGACAAAGACGACTGAGCAAAATTCTCGAGGCACCAAACCTGACTTTCACTCATGAAGGCATAAACATGGCAGATCAGCTAGGAACAGGTGAGCCACATGAGTGTACGGACAGAGTGCAGAAAGAGGAGAAAGTACGACTGGACCTACAAACAGAACCGATACCAGGGGCCAGAGAACTGTACACAGACGGCTGTTGCTTCAGGGATGAACGAGAAGGACTGAAAGCAGCATATGCAGTTGTAGAGGACGTGCAAGGGGAACTGATCACACGACAAACAGAGAGACTGGAAGGACAGCAGTCAGCACAAAGAGCAGAAGTACTGGCAGTAATAGCAGCACTGAGGCTAGGGGAAGGGCAGGAAGTAAACATTTACACAGATTCAGCCTATGCAGCAGGAGCAGTACATGTGGAACTGAAACAGTGGTTGAGGGCTGGATTTCTAACCGCAACAAATAAACCCATCAGACATGAGGCAGAAATGAAAGAGCTAGCGGAGGCCCTACTACTCCCGAGCAAAGTAGCTGTTATCAAATGTAAGGGCCATGAGAAAAATGACTCACCTACAAAAAAGGGAAACGACGCAGCAGATATGGCAGCTAAAACCGCGGCAGGATATGTGGTGAAGGCGATCCTCATGTACGCTGAGACAGAGAAAGACACAGACATGACCGCACTGATAGCTGAGCAAGCTGCGGCCTCTCCACAAGAAAAGACATTATGGAAAGCGAGAGGGGCGACAGAAGTACACGGCCTCTGGAGGGGCCCAGATGGACGACCAATACTACCTCCAGGGATCAGACAGACAGCGTTGGCGGAGGCACATGGAGTGGGACATGTGGGGGTAGCTCAAATGATGAGAAATCTAGAGCACTGGTGGCATCCATACCTAAAGGACATGGCCAAACATTTTGTGGGGTCATGCGAGGAGTGTCTAAAGTACAATGTCAGACCAACAGTGAAACCACACCCTGGACGTTATCCATTGGAGGTAAAGCCAGGGAAAGAAATCATCATTGATTACACAGACATGATCACACCGGTGAAAGGGTATAGGTATATTCTGATGTGTGTGGACGCATATTCAGGATGGCCTGAAGCATGGCCTACCAAGAAAGAGGATGGTAAGTCGGTAATAAAATTTCTGATCAACCATTATATCCCCAGGTATGGATTTCCAGAAAGGATCAGGTCAGACAACGGCACTCACTTCAAAAACCAAGAGTTGCAACAGGTTGAGGCCATGCTAGGGCTAAAACACAAGTTTGGTACTGTCTACCATCCACAATCACAGGGTAAGGTTGAGAGAATGAATCAGACAGTGAAGAGCAAATTGGCTAAAATCTGTGCACAGACCAAAATGAATTGGCTAGATGCGTTGCCCTTAGCCTTAATGTCCATCAGGAGCTCGGTTAATCAGTCCACAAGGTTTACACCACATGAGCTCCAGACAGGGAGAGCTTTTCCTGGACCTCAATCTAAGTTGCCAGGAACAGGACATATTGAACAACACCTAACCCACAAAATGTATTTCCATGAACTCCAAAGTCTCGTTGCAGAATTTTCAAAGCAGGTGGCGAGTAGCAGAGGAGAGGGCCAACCAGCGCCGGCTCCAGAGGCTGAGTGGGTATTGCTGAGGGTCATCAAACAAAAGTGGTCGGAGCCAAGGTGGACAGGGCCCTATCAGGTGACCGAGAGGACCTCCCACGCAGTCCGAGTCAAAGGGAAAGGTGATACGTGGTTCCATTGGAGCCAGTGTGCGGCAGCCGAGGAACCTCAACGCTCCCTAGCAGCGACTCACCAGGCGCTGAAAGATTTGCACACTGTACCGGCTGGTACAGAGGAAAAGACCACCAACCAACAAGGGGCAGAATAATCCCCTGGTGGCATTTTGCAGGCAGAAGTAGTACACTTCTGCCTCCTTGCAACGACATCATTTACGAGCCGGAAGGGTGTTAGACCCGGGCTCCAACTCAACCCTCATCGGGAGAAAGTGAAATCTCCTCCGAAGAACGGCACCAGATGACGTCATCGCAGTTGAATTCTTTTATTTTTGGATTTGTTTTAATCATAATCGTGTTTGCTGGGGCTTTGCTTAAACTTGCTCTTACAGGTCATACCAAGTTATAATCATTGCAGTATCACCCTTATGTTATCTTTTTAATAATGTGTGCTATTTGCTAAGGAGTTGGGTAATGTTGACAAACTATAAGGTTTAAAGCTCCTCTAGGGGTAACCCCGCCTAGAGCACCCTGATAGATAAGGTCTGACTTACCAAGAAAGTTTTGCTTGCTATTTTTTATCATACTTGAGACACAGTGAAACATATTAGAATGTTATTGTTTGGGAGTTGGAAAATTCTCACATGTTGTGCAGCCATCACGTGCGTGATTGTACCCCTGATCTTCTGGTTATGTGAACCCAGTCTCTAAAACAATGCATGAACACTCTGGGATTGACAATCCGCTGGATGAATGGCTGACCAAGGTGTTTGGGAAATGGAAGACTCTGATAATGTCACTTTTTGTATCTCTTGCTATATTCGTCGCTATTTTGGTGACTTGTGGTTGCTGCTGTATCCCATGTATTCGTTCACTTGCCATTAGACTTATAACTACCACTATAGAGGGGAAGGCTCCCTCCCCTTTGGTAATGCCACTGCTGAACCCTCCCGATCCTGATATAGATGAAGACGATATCATCAGAATGTCAGAAATTGTGTGATCATCTTGTAGTGATCAACAGGGGGCGTGAGGTTTTTCAATTTCTTTTTAGTCATGTATTGTTACTCAACTATTTGTGTGATCTCTTAATAGAGATCAAAAGGGGGTATTGTGAGTGAGGATAGCTGTATAAGGTGATATCCTGTATAACTGGCTTGCTCATTTCTGTGCTTGCACAGCAGCCTGATAAGGAAATATCTCTGAGAACAACATGTTGTAAAACTAGGACCGCACCTACAACGGTCTTCTGAAAGTAACGCCTTATACCAGTACACACACCCACACACATAGAGGAAGAGATAAGATATTGACGCACACACATCTCATAAGGCGGAGACTGAACTCAAGTCTATATAACATCACACCCCTAGACAAAGACAGAGCTTTTCCGTACTTTGTGCTGTTCGCATGCATTGTACTGAACTGCTCTCCGCACTTTGCAAACTGCGCAAATAAAACTGTGTTGATTCTTATATCGTCTCCTCTGTCTTCCTCCTTCACTGCATCAACGGACTCGGAAAGAGGTACAGGTTAACCTCAACATAATGTAAAGTAAACAGATGTGCCAGGCGGGAAAACAAAGTTCTAAAGTGTGACATCAGTCTCCGGCATTCTTCATAGCTATGGCAGTTTCAGGCCTGAGAATGAGCATAACAAAGGTTTGTATGCTTCAAAAAAAGTCAGAAGCACATAATAAAAATATTCAAAACTTCTCCAGTGATGCGTTAAAACTTTTTAAGCCTCAGGACCTTGTTAATACTCACTAGGTCATCTTTTGACATAAAATTCAAGAAAGGTCATACATTTATAACTGATAAGTTAGCCACACAGTTGAGCCCTGCGCGGGACTGTTTTCTTCATCCCGCTCCCGCTAAATTTCTGACCATTACCGCCCGCACCTGCAAATTGTATGTTCACTCCCGCCCGCATCCGCGAGATTTGAGTTGGGACCCTGCAGGACCCAATCCCAGTGCAGCCCTCTTCCAGAGCCACAGAGTTTATACAGAGTTATGACACTCCCATTGACTACCGTCGTAAAAAATGGCGGACGACACTTCCGGGCTACGAAGACGCCAATAGTTCCACACTAGGCACGGAGCTCCGTTTAACTCAATTGCTCGTCAAGAACAATTACTGGTAAATTAATGAAATAACAGCATTTTAAACGTTTGTTGTTGTTGTTGTTTTTTTTTTTTTACACTTTTAAGCATTAGCTATCAGAAGTATACTCTTAGGCATCGTTATTTTTACATTTGGTTTGCATGAAATGTCGATGTTAATGTTAAAAATGTAATGGATTTAGGGACCTAACTGAAAAACTTGTTAATTTCACTGAAGTCCGTAAACTGTTTGTTGTCAGGAGACATTATGTAAAGTTGTTTTGATTGTTAGGTTTTAAAACATTACCAAAATACTACTGCTACTACTACGATGCTACTGCTTTTACTGTTACCATTACTTAAATGCTGTTTTACTTCTCCTTAGCCTAATAGGATAATTGCCTAAGTCTAAGGCATTCAAATACGACTGACTGAGGCAATTAGGCTAACGTTCTGCTACTGCTATAGCTACTACTACTACTACAACAAAAATAATAAAAAAAATGATTTTGTAATTAATTTATAATTAATTGCATTGTATTTAGAGGCGCCTTTCAAAGCACTCAATGTCATCTTACAAGACACAGATAAAACGACAATAGAACATTAACAATAAAAATATGAATTCATTTTATTCATTGATTTAATAGGGACTAAACTTAATACATACATTGAGCCAGATTTGGCTGCAAGCTCCTGCTGGCGTTGGCTGCTGCTGCTGCTACCATTGGAAGCGACTAGTGGTGACTGCTCACTGGTGTCTCACTGATGGCTGCAGGAAGATGCTGGAGGTTGAGCAGGAATGGAGAGGCCAAATACATCCATGGCAATAACTAAAGTATTTGGTAGTGGCCTAGATATTATGGCCTTTGGTGCAGGAGGTTGCGCCTTCTTGGCCTTCTTGTTCTGACTCTTGCTGCCAAGGTAACCTTTACTCTAGTCTTCTCTCCTTTCAGCCCTGATGCACTTTGCCGCAATCCTTAACCTCAGCCTGACATATTTCCAGACTATCTTTCTCTTCACATCATGGCATGATGGAAGGCTGCTCTCCAGAAGCATGGCCTCCTCTTCCAGCTGTTCCACTGCATTGGTGCACTCCATGAGAGACTCATCTGTCCTTGAACGGAACAGCTGCTCCACATGCTGGACGACAGTGAAGACCTCATCAGATGGCCGATAAAGTGCACCCGGTTTGAATTCCTTCAACTGCAGCAGAACAACATGCTCATGTGCATCATCTGCATTTTGCACAAGTGCATGCTTGCATGTCTCGCAGTGTGAGCAGCTAAAGACACTTCACGATGTATCCGGCCAGATGATACAGAACACAGGAATCTGTTTTTGCGAAGGTGGGTGGTGATGTCAGGTCGACCAGCTGCTCCACTCTCAGACCTTCAGGACTTCTGGAATTGGTTTTGGTCTCCAGGAAGTCTGCTAGCTGGTCACATTTGTCATCCAGGTTAACTGCCTGTATGCACTGTGGACAGGAACTGTCCAACAGTGACAGCCCGCAGGGCATAGTGGAACTCCACAGGTGTTGGCACAGGGTTCCTCTGACATATGCATCCAAATGTTTTTTTCCAGGCAGTCCTGCATGAACCGGCTTGTGAGGACAAATTTGTGACTCTGGCTCAACAGATCTTCCTGGACCTGCAGTATGGTTCTGTCTGGACTGGCTTCCAGCTGCTCTTTTCCCCTATCTTTAGGTCTTGAAAAAGATGGACACTCTCCTGGAGAAAGCTGATGGCCTTTTCATACTCCCCCATTTTGAACCGTGAGAGGGCAGTCACAACATGGTGGGACGACATAAGGTCAAACCAGTGGTCCATCTTCTCCAGGAACCATGATGTGGTGAGGTTTGATTCAGGACGCTGCTCCTCCTCTACCAGGTACTTTAAGGCAGCACTTGTCGACTTACTAAAGATATGCATGGCTGAGCTAACTTTCATCTTTTCAAAGTGGTTAGGCTCCAAGATGCCCCAGGAGAGGTTGGGGGCCAGCTTTAGTGCCATGCCCTCTTGGTAGGACACCAGATCCTGTAAGGGACCAACAGACACCTCACTGGATGGGAGGTGCTCTTTGTTCACCACATCTTGTGGAATGGTGATGGTCTGACCACGGACAAGGGCGCTCTTCAAGTTCTTGACCAGATGTGGAACATCTGCCATGAAATGGAGCCGTCGGTGTGGCTCTATGGGATGTGGAATTCAGGGCTTATCACACGTTACCCCAAAAGCTCGCCACATTGCTCTATTAGGGCTCCCCATGTCACTTGTGACATTAATGACATGAAGTCCTACAGATGCAGCTGCCTCCACTATAGCAATGATGATGGGCTGGTAGATGGCACCATTGGTGGAATTACTGCTGTAGTGGTATGCCACAACTTGCTTCCACCTTGTTGTTACTCCAGCCAGCATGAAGACACAAGCGTGAGTTGCTCTGCCATTGTGGCCAGGCATTGTAACATTGCCAAACAGCTTTTCCGCCTTTTTATTATTTTGGCTGAGTGCACGAATCTGGTCCCGATTAAAAATTGAAGTAAATTTTTGTTGAAGGTTGTTGTTTCTCCTCCTAAGTGCCAAATTGATTATTTTTTGTTGTGCTGGAGCGCTCTCTGCTTTTATCCTCCTATATCTTTCCTTTCTTAATTCCCTCAGCAGGTCCTCCACACTGGCCCTGTCATGACTGGCCCCTGGCACACTGGTTCCTGGATGAGTGGCCCCTGACTGACTGGCACCTGCTGGTCTGCTGACCTCTGCTTCACTGTCACCTGACACATCCCTCTCACTCGCCTCTAACTGCACCTCAGTTTGTCCCTCAATATCTGTAATAACAACGTATTGTTGGTGTTATACGTATTTATGCCACCTACACTACACTACAATATCTTGTTTTTGAAATACATGAAATGGGAAAAACTGTGGAAAGACTGGTATCATACCAATGTTTGATTTTATGCAGTAAGTGTGGTCATCAGATGTTTTAACTTCTGCAGAAGCCATCATCCTCGAAGGTGTTTTCCTCCTCTTGGGCTTGAGGTGATGGATGAAGATGGTTGGGACAGCATCTGCTCTCGACCTCCGTGTGCCTCTTTTTGTGTTCGTGAATTGGTTGTCCTCAAAGTGTAACTGCCAGGAGGTAATGATGTCATAAGTCGTAGGCTAAGTTCAGTTTCCCCTACACACTTCACATTTTCTGTTGAACTTTAATTGTAATGTTCTTCTTTACATTCAGGTGTCGAAGGCCCTTTGAAATTTTAGTAACTTTATCATAAAACCTCTGTGGCCATTACTTACTTCACAAAGTTTTCTGTTGTTGTTGTCATCTTTATATACTCTATAGCTCTGCCCTCTTCCACACAGCATAGACATATATATATATATATATATATATTTCCGTATATCGGGGCTCAGGCTGACGGACTTCCTGCGAGAGCTCTGTCACTCCGAGTTCAGCGCTGCCATACTTCACATGTTACCTCTAATAAATACTTTCAATGACAGAATCGGGCTAAAAAGTTATTGCCTCTTATTCACACAGACACACTAATATAGCTGGGAAACAAGTACGTACCAGAAACAACATGTAACTAAGTGATGATTATAAATGTTTATTCCTTATTTTTAGGCTACAGGTAAGCACCAAACTAACATGTATTTTTCTAATGTTTTTATGAGTGTTTACAGCTGCTAATGTGTGCAACACTATTATTGTGATGATAAATATTGAAATATTTATAATTGACATTTAATCTGTGTTTATTATAACATTTATTATAACATCTGCACAAAACATCCAAACAATAATCATGACCGTTACATTGCTATTCCAGACCAGTTGTCTTATTTTGTACATTCAATATCAATTTGTTTCTCCAATACACAATCAGCCATTCATATTTACCAAAATGATCACATTAACGAAATCAATTATGTATCCATCTTAACTTATTTATCTATTGACAATACCCGAACCGTTCGGGCTATTTACACCGGCTCATAGCTTTCTCCAGCCTTATGCTTGCTCGCAGTTGCTAGGCAACAAGTACTATCAACTGATAGCCTATTTCCGGAGCGTTAGGTTTAATAAACCAGTAAAGTTTTTGAACAAAATGACATAGAATCCAAATTACAACTCTCCCCTCTTACCTGCAAAAAGCCAAAAATATATATTATTTATCACGTTACGCCACACACATCTTCACACTCAGGAGTGTGTTCTCGTCTCACAGCGTATTCTCGCGAGATATCTCTTTTCCCTGTACAAAGTGTAGCGAATGTGCCCTCTGCTGGTGAGACTTAGACACTGCATCACCACATTTGTCAAACAATAAACGAACCTTTCCCGATCAGACAACACACGGACAATTTTCAACACACTCATGACTTATACTTAATGCAAGTAATATTAAACATATAAATAATAACAATGTGGGTATATCACTGATGGCTCTGTATGCCACACACGCAGAGCCACTGTCACAGAGCGACTCAGTGTCTGTGCAGCCAGGGACACCTTCATCTTCTGTGAATCAAAATTCACATGCTTGTCTGTTACCCTGTTAGCTGCATGCAATCCAACTTTTGCTTGGACATCATTCATCTGAATGATGTATCTCCAGTTGATCTGACCACTGGTGCTGGTTATTTGGACTGTAAGCCTGCAGCATATTCCGTGCCAACTTCAACATATGGCAAGCATCCATCCGCACAATCACCCTCTCACTAGTTACTGGATGTGGAAATAATGTTTTTAAGGGCTCAATAGGGTTACCCTTTTGCTGGCACCCAGGCAGGTTGCACAAGCGGACATTGGAGGCACGCCCATCCATTTTGACGCATACGAGAGGGCTGCATTGGGATTGGGTCCCGCCGGGTCCCGCGGGACCAACTCAAATCTCGCGGGAGTGGGCGGTATGAACTTTTCTGCGGGCGGGAGCGCTTTTTTTTATTTTTTTAGCGTTGCCAGGTGTACGATAATTGTCGTATTTGTATGATAATTTTGCCCTGTGTACGATTTACGATCAATAATCCCCAAAATGGCAACATATACGATCATTTGACCATTCTGTGAATGTGTGGTTGTAAGCGGTCTGGATTTTTTTGTGAACCCTGAAGGCATTTCCATGTGACAAGTTTCAAGCTAATCGTGCTTTTCTATTCTATTGTTTACGGGGACATTTAGCCTAACGTGGGGTTGATGATGCAAAGCCGTGCCGACCTGTTAGACGCTATTCAACACTAGAGTGACTATAGCGCGCAATAGACTTGTTATTTTAGTTATGACGTGTGTACGATAATTTACCTCAAAATACGATAATACTACATTTCCCACCTGGCAACACTGTCGGGATGTATCTTAGCGACATGATAAACAGAATAAATGATGAGGAAAGGAAGCTCAAAGAAGATCTTTACAGCACAAAGACAAAGAAAGGCAAGTCTGACATTTGGAGAAGTTTCTCAATTGTCCACGAATCTCTTTATTAATAGCCTATAAAATTACGTGTAAAATTTCTCTTGCTGGACTTGAGAAGACACAAAATCAATGCATTTCTATTGTTGTGCGGGCATAAAGTCTCAAAGTTTTGCGGGTGCGGGCGGGAGTGGACATACACATTGCGGGAGCGGGCAGTAATGGTCAGAAATTCAGCGGGAGCGGGCGGAAGAAAACAGTCCCGCGCAGGACTCTAACACATACCACTCTTATGCCGCACTTATGCAGTTCCTCCGACGCATGAACAAGCAGCACCTCCTGAGTCTCTGGCGATAATAACTTGGTCAGGTAGTAGGTAATTGGGGCCTTCCAATGGCCTATCAATGGCCTTGTAGGCCTACCACCATTAAAACAAGAGCCTCAGTGGCTAAATCTGTCTCATTCAAACCATCCGCCATATCCACAAATCCAGACATTTTCTGGGTATGGGAGTTGTACTGGATATGTTTTTAATGGCCATGGCATCCATCATGAGACACACTCAACCATATTTAGCTGGGTCTTCCTCTTGTCTTTCCTTCAACATGTCCAGCATCATCATGTTAAGGCCAGGCTTGGCATCCACGAGCTCATCCACCTTTGTAAGAAAGAAAAGCAGCCATTTAATATGGCTGCCGTAATCAGGAGTTTTTCAGGATCAATAATCACTGAAAGCAGTATTGGCAGATGTTAATAATGCTAGGTGTAGGTATGTCCGCCTTTTCACTCATAACAGGATAAAATAATATGCACAGCTAACATGGAAAATAAGGTTTCAAATAATACGAACAATACCTTTGCAATGTATGTGGATGTGGGAGGTTGATATGAAGAGTCTCTCTCAGATAGCTGTACGCCTTCAGACCATGTAAGTGGAGAGTGATGGCAAACTCCCTCTGGTCTTTGGGGTATTCGTGGCTCTGTTTTGACAGGAGGTGTATTGGAAGATCTCAAATTCAATTAGCACTGGCCTTGCCCTTTCTGCCTGCTGTGTGTTTATTTTATAAATAAACATCTTTGCTTTGAACGTGATCCTGCATCTGCCTCCTATGTACTGGAGGTTCCTGACAGTACACACTCGTCAGTAAGGAAGCAGCTGGACCGAGCCTCACCCGCAGCAGGGATTTCTGGACCCAGTAGTTTTTCAGGCTCTCCAGAGCCGGTTCGCTGACCTGAACCAGTGCTTTGCCGAGGGAGGCGACAGTTTTGGCCGGTGGAAGGTGTCCGGTCACTAACTGGAGTTGTTCCAGTGGGGGCTACTTCCGGAGGTCCCCGCACTCAAGGAAGCCTGGGAGATCGTGAGAAACATTCACTACGCGGCGGCAGTAGCCATTTGGCGTTGACTTAGCCGAGGTATCGGCCACGCTCCACCAGACTTTCATTTCTCATTTTGCCTCCCCAGTGTCTGTTCCTGTGTTGCCGTTCCCACAGCCCGCTGACTCCGCCAAGGCTACAGCCGCAGCATCCTGCCGCAGCATCCTGCCGCAGCATCCTGCCGCCCCGCAGCACTCCGCTGACGAGGTCCTGTACCAGCACTCCGCTGACTCCACGTCCACGCCTGATGCCAAGTCCACTCCTGACCCACCTAGGATCCAGCCTGCTCTGGTGGTCAGAGTCCCACCTGCCCACCCCATCTGGGGAATATCTGGAAGCCATTCCTTGAGGAGGGGGCTACGGGCGGCGCTAAGGGTGGGTCGGGTGGTTGCAGCTGTGTCCTCGCCTTCACCTGCACAAACTCAGGTGGGCGCAGCCTTGTCCTCGCCCCCGGCCAAGGAGGCCCAAGGGGGCGCATCCTTGTCCTCGAAAATCACCACGAATAGATTGGGGTGTTATTTTTGCAATTTAGCCACAACTTAGCTGATGAATATACAAACAGTGTCAGTAGGTGAAATCTCTCAGTGGACAACATGAAAAGGAACTCACAGCCATTAGTTCAACAACTGGGGGCAGAGATGCTTCTTCCCATTGACATGTCCAGGATTATACCATCTGTTGTATAATCAGATGTTATCAACCACTGTAATCCTCATCCTTCACTGTTATTTACAGTTTCTGTCTGCTCATTTAGTCTTACAGATAAATAGAAATATTCATTCATTCCATTTTTTCCATCAGTGATCTCACACTTCCCTTGATGATCAAGGCAAGAAATGGTTGAAACTTCCACATCCCTTTCTCTGTTTTTTTTTATTTTTTATTTTTTACTAGGCAATACTTGGTTTCTTTCATAATATTGCCTAGGGCGGAGCCAAACCCTTCTGTGTTGCCAGGCGACATCATGAAGGAACTTTATGATGTCACTCAAATGTAATACATACATCACAACATGCATCACAACATGCATCACAACATGCATCACAATATACATCAGAACATGCATCAGAACATACATCAGAACATACATCAGAACATTCTATAGTTCAGTTCACTAATATCTCAGAACGTTTGTGAAGACTAACTCTACGCGTGTTGAATCTATACCTGGAACTTCATAAAAATCACAATGAACAAAGATTTTGTGCAGAAGACAAAGAAAGCCCTCAAGAAAGATCGAAGTAAGGGAGAAATTCATGCAACAACTTGAAATTACTCATTTTGGTTATATATATGAATCATTCAGTTTGTGCCTTAAGCTACACTTCTGGGTTTGTAATGCAGAAACTTCCAAACTTATTTTTAGGATAAACATTTTTTTCTTTTTAAAAGTATAACTTGGAAATTTTAACAATTTGTTTAAAATTCAGGCTAGTTGGTATTCTTGGGTTATACTAAAAGTGATTTTCAAACAATAGATCTGTAATGACTTTTATTTTTCCTAAATTTGGTTTTAATACTAATTAAAATACTGTGGTTACCAAACAGTTACAACTGTTTTTGCAAATTAAGAAGTTTCTGTATTACACTCCCTGTTTTCCTCAGATCATCATCACTGGTTATGTGTCTGTAATCTGAATCTTTTTTGGGGAGTGATAAAGAATTATTTGATAAATTAATAACAAAATTACAACTTTTTTTATTGTTATTTGTAGAAGTTGACAGTAGCATGACACGTTCAGTGAAGGATGGCCGGACAAAGGCAACCAAAAGAAAAGCCAGTCCTGACCAGCAGTTGACCAATAAAAGAACAAGGGTCTCTGAGGTGGCAGGACCTTCTACAAGCTGTCAGGACGAGGTCAGGACAGTGAAAAGAGGAAAGAGGAAGGTTACAGAAGATGGAGAGGCACCCTCAAGAAACCCAAAGAGAAGGAGGGGACTCCTGGATGTCGTGTTAAATCAAGAGTCAGCCTCCTCCTCAGTGGAAAGTGGTAGGCTGGTGCATTCTGTGAAATTACAGCTGCATAATTAACTTACATTTTAGCTGTAGTGGTTGAATATTATAATGTCCTTTAACTTTGTCACACTGATCTAAACACACATTTTCAATCAAATTACAAACATGTGAGTGTCATCATGCTAATGTTTCAATGTGTTATTTTCATTTATAGGATCCAGTAGCAACAATTTAGATGGTTGTACATCTGATGGGGATATAAGGAGGGGTAATAGAAAGAGGAAGGCCTTACCTGCTGAGGAAACACAGAGTAGGAAGAGAACGAAGAAAACTGAGACCATACAGGACCAAATAGATGCCCAACGAGGTCAGTCATTAATAAAAAAAATGTAACATTTAGCTTCAAGTGTGTTATATTTAATCTAAGTATTTATATTAGGTATTACCTAGGCGATATATATATATATATATATATGTTTGTTTTTTTAAATATATATAGAGAGAATTTTTAGAGGTAACCTGTGTAAATTATCATTGAAATTCTTCTGATGTACTGTCAAACTAAAATGATGTTTATGTTTTATTTTAGCTGAATTTGAGGAGAAATATGAGGAGAAAAATCAGCTCGGCGAAGGAGGCTGTGGATCTGTGTTTGCAGGCTGTCGGAGAGAAGATAATTTACCCGTATGTATTAGACACACATTGTCATATTCAAGACACTCACTGTATGATGTGACTAACCAAAGTTTTGTTTGTATCTTGCAGGTAGCCATCAAACACATTCCTAAAGACAAAGTGTTCTGCAAACATAAAGTAAGTTAGCAACGGCAGTAACTTCTGCTTTTATCAGCACTATCACTGGATTATAGATAAACTGTGGTTTTCCCTGCCTAACACTTTCTTTGTTGCTGTGATGTTTCAGGACAAGAATGGGAGGCAGATTTCAGTGGAGGTGGCTGTCATGCTGAAGCTGGAAAGTAGCACTGCCAGTTCAGTGGGGCACTCAGCACCTGTGTCCCTGCTGGACTGGTATGATCTACAGCAGGAGCTGATTCTTGTGCTGGAGAGACCAATGCCTGCCGAGGACCTCGCTCACTACATCGAAGAGCATGGAGGCTCCCTCCAGGAGGATGAGGCCAAAGTAAGCTGATGGAAAATATTTGCAATCTTTGTGAATGTCATTCTTTGAGAGACATCGTCACACTTTCTGCTTTTTTTATTTAAATGATTTCATAATGGTTATCAAAATAATTTAAAGCCATAAAAAATGTCACACCATCCTCTCTGCTTAAATATCTAACCTGTTTTTTTCCTCTTTCAGATTATAATACAACAGTTGGTTGATGCAGCAGTCCACCTTAAACAAAACAGCATCTTCCACAGAGACATCAAAATTGAAAATATCCTGATTGAGACCGGCTCAGATGTCCCACGACTTCGTCTCATAGACTTTGGAATGAGCTGCATCAACAAAAAGACATCTATATATCGGACTTTTTATGGTATGTTATTACTTCAGATTTTGCTCTTCTCCAATCAGTGATTTAAAAACCAAAGCCACTCCTCCTCTAACATTTATTCTTATGTCTTTATCCTCAAGGTACCAGTGCTCATGTCCCTCCAGAGTGGCTGAACTCCTGTACATACAGTGCTGGACCTACAACAGTGTGGCAGGTAGGAGTGGTGCTGTTTGAAATGCTCCACAACAAAGATTTCAGGTCCACTAACTTCATCAGGAAGAGACTAAAGATTAGCAGTACGCTGTCTCAAGGTAAAACAAACACCCATAAACACATCTGTCATTAAGAAAAGATAATCTGTTTCAGTTCACATTCTGATAGACCACTGCAGACCTAACAATGTTTGTTCTTTTTCTTCACATCCTCCAGATTGCCTGGATTTCTTGGAGCAGTGTTTGATTAAAGTTCCCAAGCAGCGCCCCACGCTGGAGCAGCTTCTGAATCACACTTGGTTCACGTGAGACAGAAACAACACACACACTGTTAATCAAAACAAATGACATTTTATTGAAAGTTTGATTCATGTTTAAATTTAAACCTAAATCTTTATGTCTGAATTTAACAGGAATAAATATACATTATAAATATGTCACATTCTCTGTGATGTGAGGATGTAAGGATAGGATAGAATACAATATATTAGAATACAATAGAATAGAACATAACACAATACAATACAACAGAATACAAGATGATATAATACAATTCAATAGAATAGAACATAACGCAACACAATACAATACAATAGAACACAATAGAATAGAATAGAATCCTTCTGTATTAGTTCTTCAACAGGTACATCTACAGTGTTGCAGAAGACAACCAGAAGAGGAACAGAACAATTATAAAATTTGTTTTTTTTAAATTATCAGTGTTCACTTCTCTGAGAGGAAGTGTTCACTGATGACTGAATGATCTCAGATGTGCAAAAATGAATTGTCCTAAATATTGCAAAAATAAAATCCATTTTTAGACACAATTTTCAAAGAAAGTGAATGTTTATTTAATATTCTGACATTTGAATATTAGTTCAAGTAGTTTCACATTTATATTAGCCCTATATAACTGAGTTCAGAAATATCTACTCTGTCATCTGGCCTGCTTGTGCTACTCCCGGGGGGGGGTGTTTCCTCTCCCCACTGCTCGCGACTTCACCCACCTGTGGGCACGTCACGACTCCCGGGGCACTTGGCCAGGGGCGCTGGGGCAGGTGCTGGCCCACTGTGTGGCTGTCTGGGGCGCTTGGCCCTCTCAGGTATTGGGTGGGGCCTCTGCCAGGAGGTATGTATCACTGATGACTGAATGATCTCAAATGTGAAAAAATTAATTGCGCTAAGTATTACAAAAATAAAATCCATTTTTAGACACAATTTTCAAAGCACTCAATGTCATCTTACAAGACACAGATAAAATGACAATAGAACATTAACAATAAAAATATGAATTCATTTTATTCATTGATTTAATAGGGACTAAACTTAATACATATATTGAGCCAGATTTGGCGCAAGCTGCTGCTGGCGGTGGCTGTTTCTGCTGGTGGTGTCTGCTGCTGGTGGTGTCTGCTGCTGGTGGTGTCTGCTGCTGGTGGTGTCTGCTGCTGATGGTGTCTGCTGCTGCTACCATTGGAAGCGACTAGTAGTGACTGCTCACTGGTGTCTCACTGATGGCTGCAGGAAGATGCTGGTGGTTGCTGGAGGTTGAGCAGGAATGGAGAGGCCAAATACATCCATGGCAATAACTAAAGTATTTGGTAGTGGCCTAGATATTATGGCCTTTGGTGCAGGAGGTTGAGCCTTCTTGGCCTTCTTGTTCTGACTCTTGCTGCCAAGGTAACCTTTACTCTAGTCTTCTCTCCTTTCAGCCCTGATGCACTTTGCCGCAATCCTTAACCTCAGCCTGACATATTTGCAGACTATCTTTCTCTTCACATCATGGCATGATGGAAGGCTGCTCTCCAGAAGCATGGCCTCCTCTTCCAGCTCTTCCACTGCATTGGTGCACTCCATCTGTCCTGAACGTAACAGCTGCTCCACATGCTGGACGACAGTGAAGACCTCGTCAGATGGCCGATAAAGTGCAGCCGGTTTGAATTCCTTCAACTGCAGCAGAACAACATGCTCATGTGCATCATCTGCATTTTGCACAAGTGCATGCTTGCATGTCTCGCAGTGTGAGCAGCTAAAGACACACTTCACGATGTATCCGGCCAGATGATACAGAACACAGGAATCTGTTTTTGTGAAGGTGGGTGGTGATGTCAGGTCGACCAGCTGCTCCACTCTCAGACCTTCAGGACTTCTGGAATTGGTTTTGGTTTCCAGGAAGTCTGCTAGGTGGTCACAGTTGTCCTCCAGGTAACTGCCTGTATGCACTGTGGACAGGAACTGTCCAACAGTGACAGCCCGCAGGGCATAGTGGAACTCCACAGGTGTTGGCACAGGGTTCCTCTGACATATGCATCCAAATGTGTTTTCCAGGCAGTCCTGCATGAACCGGCTTGTGAGGACAAATTTGTGACTCTGGCTCAACAGATCTTCCTGGACCTGCAGTATGGTTCTGTCTGGACTGGCTTCCAGCTGCTCTTTTCCCCTATCTTTAGGTCTTGAAAAAGATGGCCACTCTCCTGGAGAAAGCTGATGGCCTTTTCATACTCCTCCATTTTGAACCGTGAGAGGGCAGTCACAACATGGTGGGACGACATAAGGTCAAACCAGTGGTCCATCTTCTCCAGGAACCATGATGTGGTGAGGTTTGATTCAGGACGCTGCTCCTCCTCTACCAGGTACTTTAAGGCAGCACTTGTCGACTTACTAAAGATATGCATGGCTGAGCTAACTTTCATCTTTTCAAAGTGGTTAGGCTCCAAGATGCCCCAGGAGAGGTTGGGGGCCAGCTTTAGTGCCATGCCCTCTTGGTAGGACACCAGATCCTGTAAGGGACCAACAGACACCTCACTGGATGGGAGGTGCTCTTTGTTCACCACATCTTGTGGAATGGTGATGGTCTGACCACGGACAAGGGCGCTCTTCAAGTTCTTGACCAGATGTGGAACATCTGCCATGAAATGGAGCCGTCGGTGTGGCTCTATGGGATGTGGAATTCAGGGCTTATCACACGTTACCCCAAAAGCTCGCCACATTGCTCTATTAGGGCTCCCCATGTCACTTGTGACATTAATGACATGAAGTCCTACAGATGCAGCTGCCTCCACTATAGCAATGATGATGGGCTGATAGACGGCACCATTGGTGGAATTACTGCTGTAGTGGTATGCCACAACTTGCTTCCACCTTGTTGTTACTCCAGCCAGCATGAAGACACAAGCGTGAGTTGCTCTGCCATTGTGGCCAGGCAGTGTAACATTGCCAAACAGCTTTTCCGCCTTTTTATTATTTTGGCTGAGTGCACGAATCTGGTCCTGATTAAAAATTGAAGTAAATTTTTGTTGAAGGTTGTTGTTTCTCCTCCTAAGTGCCAAATTGATTATTTTTTGTCATGCTGGAGCGCTCTCTGCTTTTATCCTCCTATATCTTTCCTTTCTTAATTCCCTCAGCAGGTCCTCCACACTGGCCCTGTCATGACTGGCCCCTGGCACACTGGTTCCTGGATGAGTGGCCCCTGACTGACTGGCACCTGCTGGTCTTCTGACATCTGCTTCACTGTCACCTGACACATCCCTCTCACTCGCCTCTAACTGCACCTCAGTTTGTCCCTCAATATCTGTAATAACAACGTATTGTTGGTGTTATACGTATTTATGCCACCTACACTACACTACAATATCTTGTTTTTGAAATACATGAAATGGGAAAAACTGTGGAAAGACTGGTATCATACCAAGGTTTGATTTTATGCAGTAAGTGCGGTCATCAGATGTTTTAACTTCTGCAGAAGCCATCATCCTCGAAGGTGTTTTCCTCCTCTTGGGCTTGGGGCGATGGATGAAGATGGTTGGGACAGCATCTGCTCTCGACCTCCGTGTGCCTCTTTTTGTGTTCGTGAATTGGTTGTCCTCAAAGTGTAACTGCCAGGAGGTAATGATGTGATAAGTCGTAGACTAAGTTCAGTTTCCCCTACACACTTCACATTTTCTGTTGAACTTTAGTTGTAATGTTCTTCTTTACATTCAGGTGTCGAAGGCCCTTTGAAATTTTAGTAACTTTATCATAAAACCTCTGTGGCCATTATTTACTTCACAAAGTTTTTGTTGTCATCTTTATATACTCTATAGCTCTGCCCTCTTCCACACAGCATAGACATATATATATATATATATTTCCGTATATTGGGGCTCAGGCTGACGGACTTCCTGCGAGAGCTCTGTCACTCCGAGTTCAGCGCTGCCATACTTCACATGTCACCACTAATAAATACTTTCAATGAAAGAATTGGGCTAAAAAGTTATTGCCTCTTATTCACACAGACACACTAATATAGTTGGGAAACAAGTACGTACCAGAAACAACATGTAACTAAGTGATTATTATAAATGTTTATTCCTTATTTTTAGGCTATAGGTAAGCACCAAACTAACATGTATTTTTCTAATGTTTTTATGAGTGTTTACAGCTGCTAATGTGTGCAACACTGTTACTGTGATGATAAATATTGAAATATTTATAATTGACATTTAATCTGTGTTTATTATAACCAGATCCTGAAATGTAGAGGGTTTTCTGAATATATGTATATATATATAACATATATATATGTTCATTGATGAATGTTCATTGATGAACATATATACATATAAATATCTACAATAAGGGCATTAATGAACACGGGGGCATTGACGATCGTATATACACACTTATATCTACACAGCTATACAATTGCAGTCAGTGTAAGTTAAAAACCTTGGAAAAGAATAGTCTATTACAGCTTTTTCCATGTGTTGCCATTCTGCAGCTTAAGTTAAGGTGTTCAGTTTGGCAATGTGGTGCAGCCTCAATTTGTGGAAGACAGACACAATGTGTGACATCAGCACAAAATGGTGGTTGTCAATTCCAAACTGTGTTTCTTGAATGTGCCCCCCCTCAGAAAAAACACATCCTCAGAACCAATCTCAGCCCGGACAAACTGACAGATCAAGGCCGCTTTGACCGCTTGCCCTGACACTGACTGGTGAATAAAACACTCAGCTGATCTGACCACCTTTACAGTACCGTCAGAAGGAATCATCAGCCTTCCCTTGTTTTTTAGCGTGAGCAAGTGGTAGCTCTGATCAAATGATGCGGGTACAACATCAGTCACCAAACTACCACGGCACACATCACAGGAAAGCTTTTTGAGAATCTGGCAAACAACAAACCCTGAGATGTACACCAGTGCATTGTCCACAAGACCACCAAAGCGGGTTGGTAGATAGCTATGGTCAGACACTAAAGCAGGAACGTTGAAAAAAGGGGGTGGAATCTCTTCAGTTTCTTCTGCTGCTGGAGAAGAGGACATCTCAAAAGTAGACAAGGACACGGTCTCATCCTGTGCTGCCACATTTCCTGATGTGCTTGGAGACACACCACACCGCACCATCAGATGGCGGAAGATGGCCTGGAACTGGCTGGCTGAGGGATTGTTATTCCAGCCCCCTAAAACACATACAAACAACACATTTACATATACAGTTACCCGAATAATATGCATACATAGAGACTAACCACATAGTAAAAAAATCTGAAATCCCTACCTGATACCCTGATTGAATTAAAGAGGAGCTCCAAGTGATCCTGGCTAAAGCGGTAGGTGCTGACGTACCGCTGAAGCTGTTCTGGAATCATCAACATCAGGGTGTCAATGTTGATCATGAATCCCATGACAGATAGGTACCTTCACGAGGAAATGTTTTGTCAGTATAATCATGGCAAACCAAAATACCTCAAGAGAGCACTACGTGATTTCCTTCATTTATAGATGTTAATGCAAAGAGAAACAATATTGAAACAGGAATGGGAAAGCTTGATAACATCGACACTGCTATACATACCATTATAACACTTCTAAGGAATGAAAAACACTGAAGATAGAAGTCCAACAGAAACAAAACAGGAGACAGCAAAAACATTGGAACCAGAGAACAAAGCATCATAGGAACTTATGATGCATCAAACGGAACAAGAGAATAGAATAGGACTGGGCAATATATCCATAATATATCAATATTTTATAAAGCTCCAACAGTCACCCCTTCAATATTCTCTCTATATCAATATTTGATCAAAATTACATTTGAATTTATTGTCCAGCCTCGAACAGAACATCATATGAACTTGATGTCTTAAACTTATGAACTCTTCATGCAAACAAAAGCTTCCCACTTTCCTAAAACCTCTTTGACAGGTGAAGGGGTGTGCCATCTTTCATCACCAACTCATCAAGTAGTCCCTGCCTCTCACCAAGAACTCTACACTCTCTGCCCAATACAAAGAACCCAGGGGAGCTTTGAACCCTTTGGCATGGGGATTGTGACTGTTCATTTTATCAAAGAGCCTGTCAGTTATCTAAAAGCAAATGTCTGCATTAACAGAAAGCACAATAATCATCACCATAAACAATAACATGTTCCTATGAGTCATTAGTCTAATTTCTAAAATATAAAAATGATTCACGAGTTGATCTCCATTCTTAGGGAGAAAAGTTGTGATAGACATTTTAGCAACAATCTTGCCGTCCTACTTTGTGTGAATGTTAGTAGTAGTATTATATTAGCATCACCTCAATGAACTCAGCTGTTGCTTCACAGTGTTGGAACTGTAAATAGCCAAGGTCCCTCAGTGCACGTGTAGCGTGGTACAAAGTGAAGTTGTCCTCCACTACAAGTTTAATTTGAAAAAGTATTTTATTTTTGTTCTGCAAAAAGCCAAAAATATATATTATTTATCACGTTACGCCACACACATCTTCACACTCAGGAGTGTGTTCTCGTCTCACAGCGTATTCTCGCTAGATATCCCTTTTCCCTGTACATAGTGTAGCGAACGCGCCCTCTGCTGGTGAGACTTAGACACTGCATAACCATATTTGTCAAACAATAAACGAACCTTGCCCGATCAGACAACACACAGACAATTTTCAACACACTCATGACTTATACTTAATGCAAGTAATATTAAACATATAAATAATAACAATGTGGGTATATCACTGATGGCTCTGTATGCCACACACGCAGAGCCACTGTCACAGAGCGACTCAGTGTCTGTGCAGCCAGGGACACCTTCATCTTCTGTGAATCAAAATTCACATGCTTGTCTGTTACCCTGTTAGCTGCATGCAATCCAACTTTTGCTTGGACATCATTCAGATGAATGATGTATCTCCAGTTGATCTGGCCACTGGTGCTGGTTAATGGACTGTAAGCCTGCAGCATATTCCGTGCCAACTTCAACATATGGCAAGCATCCATCCGCACAATCACCTTCTCACTAGTTACTGGATGTGGAAAGAATGTTTTAAAGGGCTCAATAGAGTTACCCTTTTGCTGGCACCCAGGCAGGTTGCACAAGCGGACATTGGAGGCACGCCCATCCATTTTGACGCATACGAGAGGGCTGCATTGGGATTGGGTCCCGCCGGGTCCCGCGGGACCAACTCAAATCACGCGGGAGTGGGCGGTATGAACTTTTCTGCGGGCAGTCGCGGGCGGCAAAAAAATAAAAAATACTGCGGGACAGGGATGTAGTGGTGCCAGGTGTACGGTAATTGTCGTATTTGTATGATAATTTTGCCCTGTGTACGATGTTCGATCAATAATCCCCAAAAAGGCTACAAATACGATCATTTGACCATTCTGTGAATGTGTGGTTGTAAGCGGTTGTAACCAGCCTGTCGCAACTGTCTGTCGGATTTTTTTGTGAACCCTGAAGGCATTTCCATGTGACAAGTTTCAAGCTAATCGTGCTTTTCTATTCTATTTTTTACGGGGACATTTAGCCTAACGTGGGGTTGATGATGCAAAGCCGTGCCGACCTATTAGACGCTATTCAACACTAGAGTGACTATAGCGCACAATAGACTTGTTATTTTAGTTATGAAGGGTGTACGATAATTTACCTCAAAATACGATAATACTACATTTCCCACCTGGCAACACTGTCGGGAAGTATCTTAGCGACAGGATAAACAGAATAAATGATGAGGAAAGGAAGCTCAAAGAAGATCTTTACAGCACAAAGACAAAGCAAGGCAAGTCTGACATTTGGAGAAGTTTCTCAATTGTCCATGAATCTCTTTATTAAAAGCCTATGAAATTACGTGTTTTCTCCTGCGGGACTCGAGAAGACATTTCTATTGTTGTGCGGGCATAAAGTCTCAAAGTTTTGCGGGAGCGGGCGGGAGTGGACATACACATTGCGAGAGCGGGTGGTAATGGTCAGAAATTCAGCGGGAGCGGGCGGAAGAAAACAGTCCCGCGCAGGACTCTAACACATACCACTCTTATGCCGCACTTATGCAGTTCCTCCGACGCATGAACAAGCAGCACCTCCTGAGTCTCTGGCGATCATAACTTGGTCAGGTAGTAGGTAATTGGGGCCTTCCAATGGCCTATCAATGGCCTTGTAGGCCTACCACCATTAAAACAAGAGCCTCAGTGGCTAAATCTGTCTCATTCAAACCATCCGCCATATCCACAAATCCAGACATTTTCTGGGTATGGGAGTTGTACTGGATATGTTTTTTAATGGCCATGGCATCCGTCATGAGACACACTCAACCATATTTAGCTGCGTCTTCCTCTTGTCTTTCCTTCAACATGTCCAGCATCATCATGTTAAGGCCAGGCTCTGCATCCACGAGCTCATCCACCTTTGTAAGAAAGAAAAGCAGTCATTTAATATGGCTGCTGTGATCAGGATTTTTTCAGGATCAATAATCACTGAAAGCAGTATTGGCAGATGTTAATAATGCTAGGTGTAGGTATGTCCGCCTGTTCACTCATAACAGGATAAAATAATATGGAAAATAAGGTTTCAAATAATACGAACAATACCTTTGCAATGTATGTGGATGTGGGAGGTTGATATGAAGAGTCTCTCTCAGATAGCTGTATGCCTTCAGACCATGTAAGTGGAGAGTGATGGCAAACTCCCTCTGGTCTTTGGTGTATTTGTGGCTCTGTTTTGACAGGAGGTGTATTGGAAGATCTGAAATTCAATTAGCACTGGCCTTGCCCTTTTGGCAACCAAAAGAAAAGCCAGTCCCGACCAGCAGTTCAGCAATAAAAGAACAAGGGTCTCTGAGGTGGCAGGACCTTCTACAAGCTGTCAGGACGAGGTCAGGACAGGGAAAAAAGGAAAGAGGAAAGTCACAGAAGATGTAGAGGGACCCTCAAGAAACCCAAAGAGAAGGAGGGGACTCCTGGACGTCCTTTTATTATAATTTATAATGTCCTTTAACTTTGTCACACTGATCTAAACACACATTTTCAATCAAATTACAAACATGTGAGTGTCATCATGCTAATGTTTCAATGTGTTATTGTCATTTATAGGATCCAGTAGCAACAATGTAGATGGTTGTACATCTGATGGGGACATAAGGAGGGGTAATAGGAAGAGGAAGGCCTTACCTGCTGAAGAAACATCAAGCAGGAAGAGAACGAAGAAAACTGAGACCATACAGGACCAAATAGATGCCCAACGAGGTCAGTCATTAATAAAATAATGTAACATTTAGCTTCAAGTGCGTTATATTTAATATAAGTATTTATATTAAGTATTACCTATTACCTAGGCGATATATATATATTTATTACAGCTTATATAACCTGTGTAAATTATCATTGAAATTCTTCTGATGTACTGTCAAACTAAAATGATGTTTATGTTTTATTTTAGCTGAATTTGAGGAGAAATACGAAGAGAAAAATCAGCTCGGCAAAGGAGGCTGTGGATCTGTGTTTGCAGGCTGTCGCAGAGCAGATAATTTACCCGTATGTATTAGACACACATTGTCATATTCAAGACACTCACTGTATGATGTTACTAACCAAAGTTTTGTTTGTATCTTGCAGGTAGCCATCAAACACATTCCTAAGGACAAAGTGTTCTGCAAACATAAAGTAAGTTAGCAACGGCAGTAACTTCTGCTTTTATCAGCACTATCACTGGATTATAGATAAACTGTGGTTTTCCCTGCCTAACACTTTCTTTGTTGCTGTGATGTTTCAGGACAAGAATGGGAGGCAGATTTCAGTGGAGGTGGCTGTTATGCTGAAGCTGGAAAGTAGCACTGCCAGTTCAGTGGGGCACTCAGCACCTGTGTCCCTGCTGGACTGGTATGATCTACAGCAGGAGCTGATTCTTGTGCTGGAGAGACCAATGCCTGCCGAGGACCTCGCTAACTACATCGAAGAGCATGGAGGCTCCCTCCAGGAGGATGAGGCCAAAGTAAGCTGATGGAAAATATTTGCAATCTTTGTGAATGTCATTCTTTGAGAAATACCAGCATTTAGTCTTTCTTTAGTGTACATCTGATGGTGATATAAGGAGGGGTAATAGGAAGAGGAAGGCCTTAACTGCTGAGGAAAAACAGTGGCTAGCTACAAAGTAAGTATTTGCACTTACATTTTGTAATTTTCATTGTTTCATGTGTGTAGTTGGATGTTGTCAAGCTTAACATGTCCACTCTGTCATAGTGAAATATCAGTTAATATAAATACCTTTCAGAAATCTGAAATATATTAGTTAAAAAGTGCAACTGAATCATGTCGCTAACTGAAGGTCCACCATGTACTCATTTAATGATAAAATTAGCTGAAAATGTCCACCCTGTCAGAAAGCCTCCCATGACAGGGTGGACATGGTTCATGACAGGAAGGACATGTGCATGATTTAATATATTTAAATTGATTTAATATAATTATGAAGGATGGAAAGGTGTCAACACTCAAAGTGAAAAGGGAGATAGCAAAAACGGAACATGACCTTAACTCAGATTTCCAGGAGAGGCTCCTCCATTTTGGGCGCCATGTCTTTAACATTAAATGGCAGTTTGATGCGTGCAGGGAGCTCAGGAGGAGCCTGAAGCACGAGTCCCTCTTGCACATAGATTTGAGTGAAAATTACTCGTGCAACTACAGTGAAGAAATCCAATCTGTGCATTTTGGAAGTTCACACCAGCAGGCCAGTCTGGACACACAACGCTCGTGAACAAGCCCCGCACACCTTTTACTCCATATCACCCTCCACAAGACACGACCCTGTGGCCATCTAGGCCCACCTTGTTCCAGTTTTGAAGGTACTGAGTGAACGGCACCCTCAAGTCAGCATACTTAATTTTTTCAGTGACGGGCCTGCAACACATTATCGACAAAAGGGAAATTTCTTCTACCTCTTAATGGAACCATTCAAGAATGGGTTCAAAGAAATAACATGGAGTTTCTTTGAATGGGGTACCAGGTAGTGTGGGTGGGGCCCTCAAAAGGTCAGCAGACTGGATTGTAGCCCATGGAGGAGACATCCCTGATGCCCAAAGTTTGTATGACAAGCTGAAAAGTGTGGACAAATCTGTCGAGCTTTTCTTCGTCCCACAGATGGATATATTGAATCAAAGACTAAGAAAAAAGCTATGGCTCGGTTTTAGGTCCCTCTCCCCGCTCTCTCATCCAGATTACAGAATAGCTTTGTCAAATCTGATCCTTTCATGTGTTGTGTGGTTAAGTAAAGTGTATTAATGTTAAATTTCCACTCCTTCACTATAGGTACCTGCAATAGCTGCCATAAAAGGCACTATGAAAATCCACCAAGCCATCAGTCTGACACCCGGCCAGATGAAATACCGAGACATTTCATGTCTGTGTAAAAGGGAGGAAGGTGTTCTGGACTGCCCCTGCTTTAACCTTCAAGAGGTCACTGTAGTCTATGTTCCTGTTTCACCTGATGAGCCCTCAGCATGTGGAAAGACACCAGATAACCCTTGGAGACCAGAAATGATTGAGGAAAAGCACATTGGCGAGTCGTTAATTACGACAATGAAGCATAAGCAGGTGACATCGTGGAAGTAGAAGGGCACAGTGTGAATGTTAAGTGTATGCACCGCACTGGCATAAACAGATTCCATTGGCCAACTCTCCGGGAGGACATCTGTTGGTACCATGACTGGCAAGTACTTTGCCTAATACCTGACCCACAGGCTCTGAACAAGCGCTCTGTACACATTGAAGCATCTGCATGGAGGTATGTGGAATAGCAACTGCAGAATTGAGCCAAAAAGACCTCTGACATTTTTTTAAACATAATTTCCTTTAGATTTATTGCATTTATGAGGCCATTCAATGACATTTCACAACGTGTCCAACCTGACATGCCCAAGGTCCACCCTGTTATGTCATTGTACATCTTGTCATTTTCATGTTTTATGAAAATATACAAATTATTTTTTCAAGTTATTGAAACCTTTTGTGTGATTCCTATACAAACAAATGAGGACCAAATACAATTGTTTGAAAGTTTGACCAGATATCTTTGCTGTTAGATTTTATTTAGAAAAGAAAGTCAAATTCTCGCAGATTTTATAGAGAAATAAAGAGTTTGCCATAATTCTATTAATATCCAAATACTTTTCCCATTAACTAAAATATGTTGTTGACAAAGGGACTAAAATGTTCCCACCAGCTACAGGACTGCTTCCAGAGAACCGACTGGGAGGTTTTGAACACCAGGACATGGAGAACCACACTACAGCAGTCTTGGATTACATCAGGTTCTGCACGGACAATGTCACCAGGAACAGACGTCTGAGGATTTATCCCAACAGGAAGCCCTGGATGACTAAGGAGGTCCAGAGCCTGTTTAAAGCCAGGAACACTGCTTCCAGGTCGGGGGATACAGCACTCGACAGTGCTGCTAGAGCCAACCTGAAAAGAGGCATCTGCAAGGTCAAGGCAACATACAGAAGGAGGATAGAGGACCAGCTCAGGAGTAACAACTCCAGGCAGGTGTGGCAGGGTGTCCAGCACATCACCAGCTACAGATCCAGAAACTACCCGCTTAGGTACGAGGTGGAGCGGCTGTCAGAGTGGTGCCAAGACAACAATCTGCTCCTCAACACCACCAAAACAAAGGAGCTGGTTATTGACTTCAGACTTCAGAGCAAAATCAGCTTGACGAAGGAGGCTGTGGATCTGTGTTTGCAGGCTGTCGGAGAGCAGATCATTTACCCGTATGTATTAGACACACATTGTCATATTCAAGACACTCACTGTATGATGTGACTAACCAAAGTTTTGTTTGTATCTTGCAGGTAGCCATCAAACACATTCCTAAGGACAAAGTGTTCTGCAAACATAAAGTAAGTTAGCAACGGCAGTAACTTCTGCTTTTATCAGCACTATCACTGGATTATAGATAAACTGTGGTTTTCCCTGCCTACACTTTCTTTGTTGCTGTGATGTTTCAGGACAAGAATGGGAGGCAGATTTCAGTGGAGGTGGCTGTCATGCTGAAGCTGGAAAGTAGCACTGCCAGTTCAGTGGGGCACTCAGCACCTGTGTCCCTGCTGGACTGGTATGATCTACAGCAGGAGCTGATTCTTGTGCTGGAGAGACCAATGCCTGCCGAGGACCTCGCTCACTACATCGAAGAGCATGGAGGCTCCCTCCAGGAAGATGAGGCCAAAGTAAGCTGATGGAAAATATTTGCAATCTTTGTGAATGTCATTCTTTGAGAGACATCGTCACACTTTCTGCTTTTTTTATTTAAATGATTTCATAATGGTTATCAAAATAATTTAAAGCCATAAAAAATGTCACTCCATCCTCTCTTCTTAAATATCTAACCTGTTTTTTTTCCTCTTTCAGATTATAATACAACAGTTGGTTAATGCAGCAGTCCACCTGAAACAAAACAACATCTTCCACAGAGACATCAAAGTGGAAAATATCCTGATTGAGACCGGCTCAGATGTCCCACGACTTTGTCTCATAGACTTTGGACTGAGCTTTATCAACAAAAAGACATCTAAGTATCGGACTTTTTATGGTATGTTATTACTTCAGATTTTGCTCTTCTCCAATCAGTGATTTAAAAACCAAAGCCACTCCTCCTCTAACATTTATTCTTATGTCTTTATCCTCAAGGTACCAGTGCTCATGTCCCTCCAGAGTGGCTGAGCTCCTGTACATACAGTGCTGGACCTACAACAGTGTGGCAGGTAGGAGTGGTGCTGTTTGAAATGCTCCACAACAAAGAGTTCAGGTCCACTAACTTCATCAGGAAGAAACTAAAGATTAGCAGTACGCTGTCTCAAGGTAAAACAAACACCCATACACACATCTGTCATTAAGAAAAGATAATCTGTTTCAGTTCACATTCTGATAGACCACTGCAGACCTAACAATGTTTGTTCTTTTTCTTCACATCCTCCAGATTGCCTGGATTTCTTGGAGCAGTGTTTGACTAAAGTTCCCAAGCAGCGGCCCACGCTGGAGCAGCTTCTGAATCACACTTGGTTCACGTGAGACAGAAACAACACACACACTGTTAATCAAAACAAATGACATTTTATTGAAAGTTTGATTCATGTTTAAATTTAAACCTAAATCTTTATGTCTGAGTTCAACAAGAATAAATATACATTCTAAATATGTCACATTTTTTGTGATGTGAGGATGTAAGGATAGGATAGAATACAATATATTAGAATACAATAGAATAGAACATAACACAATACAATACAACAGAATACAAGATGATATAATACAATTCAATAGAATAGAACATAACGCAACACAATACAATACAATAGAACACAATAGAATAGAATAGAATCCTTCTGTATTAGTTCTTCAACAGGTACATATACAGTGTTGCAGAAGAGGAACAGAACAATTATAAAATTTGTTTTTTTTTAAATTATCAGTGTTCACTTCTCTGAGAGGAAGTGTTCACTGATGACTGAATGATCTCAGATGTGCAAAAATGAATTGTCCTAAATATTGCAAAAATAAAATCCATTTTTAAACACAATTTTCAAAGAAAGTAAATGTTTATTTAATATTCTGACATTTGAATATTAGTTCAAGTAGTTTCACATTTATATTAGCCCCATGGGTGGGGCCTCTGCCAGGAGGTATTGGGGTGCTCGGGCTCCTGGGGCCCGGGTCCGGTGCGCGGCCCATGTCTGGGCGGCTGGGGCCTGGCGTGGTCGGTGGGCCGTTGCCCCTGGTTCCCAGGGGGCCTTTGCCCTATGCTTATGGGGGCTCTTTCCGGGGGCTTCTTCTGCGGTCTTCTGGGTGGATGTGTGGTTGTCCCTAAGGTGGGCTTCCTGGGTTCTGTGCTCTGTGGGGGCTGCTGGTGGCCTGGGTCTTGAGGCCCTCTCTGCCTGCTTTTGATTGCTGGGGGGGCTGTGGATTGTTGCTCTGTACACTTATACACTCATAACTAAGCAGGGTTATCATGCAGGTCCTGTGCCATGGGTATTGCATGTTCACACACACACACACACACACACATTCATTAGCCCAGTAGCAGGCTCGCTAAGCAGTTGCTGTGTTATCCTGTGGTTTCAGGTCATCTATATCCACAGTTGTGTTGTATGCGATTGCCGCTACTTGTGCTTGTTTTTGTGTTTGTTTTTTCTCTGCTTGTCTGCTTTCAGGAGCTTATGGTGGCGCTAAGGCTGGATTCCCAACAGAGGCCGTGGATTGTCGTCTGTTTTGTTTTTTACAGGTGTAGCAGCTGGATGTCTGGTTTTTGTTTCTATTTTTGTTCTGTTTCCTTTTCTTTGCTCTTCTTCTTTCCTTGTCCTCCGGTCCGGTTCAGCTCTATTACATGTGAAATATTGTAAACAAAAACTGATGGGCATCAAGGGGAGCTTTACATTTATAAAACTTCCCTTGGCAAAGCAAATCTGTTTGGCAAAAAAGGTATTCAGATTACCATTCTGCTGCCATAATGCTGGACAGGACAAGGGAAAAAAAGAAAAAGAAATATCTACTCTGTCGGCCTTCAAAGTCTAAGGCATTCAAATACGACTGACTGAGGCAATTATGCTATTAGGCTAACGTTCTGCTGCTGCTATAGCTACTACTACTACTACAACAATAATAATAAAAAAAATGATTTTGTAATTAATTTATAATTAATTGCTTTGTATTTAGAGGCGCCTTTCAAAGCACTCAATGTCATCTTACAAGACACAGCCATTCATTGACTTAATAGGGGGCTGCACGGTGTTGTGGTGGGTAGCACCATCACCTCACAGCAAGACGGTTCCAGGTTCAATCCCCACCTGGGGCCTTTCTGTGTTGTGTTTGCATGTTCTCCTCGTGTATGCGTGGGTTCTCTCCGGGTTCTCCGGCTTCCTCCCACCGTCCAAAAACATGGTGTGTTAGGTTAATCGGTGACTCTAAATTGTCCTTAGGAGTGAGTGTGAGTGTGAGTATGCATGGTTGTTTGTCTCGTTTGTCTCTATGTGTGGCCCTGTGATGACCTGGCGGTCGCTGTTCTGCTGCTCCTCGCAGAGGCTGGAAGCTACTAGTGGTGACTGCTCGCTGATGGCTGCAGGAAGATGCTGATGGTTGCTGGAGGTTGACCAGGAATGGAGAGGCCAAATACATCCATGGCAATAACTAAAGTATATGGCCTTTGGTGCAGGAGGTTGAGCCTTCTTGTTCTGACTCTTGCTGACAAGGTACTCTTATCTTCTCTCCTTTCAGCCCTGATGCACTTTACCTTAACCTCAGCCTGACATATTTGCAGACTATCTTTCTCTTCACATCATGGCATGATGGAAGGCTGCTCTCCAGAAGCATGGCCTCCTCTTCCAGCTGTTCCACTGCATTGGTGCACTCCATCTGTCCTGAACGGAACAGCTGCTCCACATGCTGGACGACAGTGAAGACCTCGTCAGATGGCCGATAAAGTGCAGCCGGTTTGAATTCCTTCAACTGCAGCAGAACAACATGCTCATGTGCATCATCTGCATTTTGCACAAGTGCATGCTTGCATGTCTCGCAGTGTGAGCAGCTAAAGACACACTTCACGGTGTATACGGCCAGATGATACAGAACACAGGAATCTGTTTTTGTGAAGGTGGGTGGTGATGTCAGGTCGACCAGCTGCTCCACTCTCAGACCTTCAGGACTTCTGGAATTGGTTTTGGTTTCCAGGAAGTCTGCTAGGTGGTCACAGTTGTCCTCCAGGTAACTGCCTGTATGCACTGTGGACATGAGACACACTCAACCATATTTAGCTGGGTCTTCCTCTTGTCTTTCCTTCAACATGTCCAGCATCATCATGTTAAGGCCAGGCTTGGCATCCACGACCTCATCCACTTTGTTAAGAAAGAAAAGCAGTCATTTAATATGGCTGCCGTGATCAGGATGGTGGTTGAAAAGAAATGGTTGAAACTTCCACATCCCTTTCTCATTTTTTTTTATTTTTTATTTTTTTTACTAGGCAATACTTGGTTTCTTTCATAATATTGCCTAGGGCGGAGCCAAGCCCTGTGTTGCTAGGCGACATCATGAAGGAACTTTATGATGTCACTCAAATGTAATACATACATCACAACATGCATCACAACATACATCAGAACATACATCACAACATGCATCACAACATGCATCACAACATGCATCACAATATACATCAGAACATACATCAGAACATACATCAGAACATTCTATAGTTCAGTTCACTAATATCTCAGAACGTTTGTGAAGACTAACTCTACGTGTGTTGAATCTATACCTGGAACTTCATAAAAATCACAATGAAAAAAGATTTTGTGCAGAAGACAAAGAAAGCCCTCAAGAAAGATCGAAGTAAGGGAGAAATTCATGCAACAACTTGAAATTACTCATTTTGGTTATATATATGAATCATTCAGTTTGTGCCTTAAGCTACACTTCTGGGTTTGTAATGCAGAAACTTCCAAACTTATTTTTAGGATAAACATATTTTTCTTTTTAAAAGTATAACTTGGAAATTTTAACAATTTGTTTAAAATTCAGGCTAGTTGGTATTCTTGGGTTATACTAAAAGTGATTTTCAAACAATAGATCTGTAATGACTTTTATTTTTCCTAAATTTGGTTTTAATACTAATTAAAATACTGTGGTTACCAAACAGTTACAACTGTTTTTGCAAATTAAGAAGTTTCTGTATTACACTCCCTGTTTTCCTCAGATCATCATCACTGGTTATGTGTCTGTAATCTGAATCTTTTTTGGGGAGTGATAAAGAATTATTTGATAAATTAATAACAAAATGACAACTTTTTTTTATTGTTATTTGTAGAAGTTGACAGTAGCATGACACGTTCAGTGAAGGATGGCCGGACAAAGGCAACCAAAAGAAAAGCCAGTCCTGACCAGCAGTTGACCAATAAAAGAACAAGGGTCTCTGAGGTGGCAGGACCTTCTACAAGCTGTCAGGACGAGGTCAGGACAGTGAAAAGAGGAAAGAGGAAGGTTACAGAAGATGGAGAGGCACCCTCAAGAAACCCAAAGAGAAGGAGGGGACTCCTGGATGTCGTGTTAAATCAAGAGTCAGCCTCCTCCTCAGTGGAAAGTGGTAGGCTGGTGCATTCTGTGAAATTACAGCTGCATAATTAACTTACATTTTAGCTGTAGTGGTTGAATATTATAATGTCCTTTAACTTTGTCACACTGATCTAAACACACATTTTCAATCAAATTACAAACATGTGAGTGTCATCATGCTAATGTTTCAATGTGTTATTGTCATTTATAGGATCCAGTAGCAACAATTTAGATGGTTGTACATCTGATGGGGATATAAAGAGGGGTAATAGGAAGAGGAAGGCCTTACCTGCTGAGGAAACACAGAGTAGGAAGAGAACGAAGAAAACTGAGACCATACAGGACCAAATAGATGCCCAACGAGGTCAGTCATTAATAAAAAAATGTAACATTTAGCTTCAAGTGCATTATGTTTAATCTAAGTATTTATATTAGGTATTACCTAGGCGATATATATATATGTTTGTTTTTTTAAATATATATAGAGAGAATTTATAGAGGTAACCTGTGTAAATTATCATTGAAATTCTTCTGATGTACTGTCAAACTAAAATGATGTTTATGTTTTATTTTAGCTGAATTTGAGGAGAAATATGAGGAGAAAAATCAGCTCGGCGAAGGAGGCTGTGGATCTGTGTTTGCAGGCTGTCGGAGAGAAGATAATTTACCCGTATGTATTAGACACACATTGTCATATTCAAGACACTCACTGTATGATGTGACTAACCAAAGTCTCGTTTGTATCTTGCAGGTAGCCATCAAACACATTCCAAAGGACAAAGTGTTCTGCAAACATAAAGTAAGTTAGCAACGGCAGTAACTTCTGCTTTTATCAGCACTATCACTGGGTTATAGATAAACTGTGGTTTTCCCTGCCTAACACTTTCTTTGTTGCTGTGATGTTTCAGGACAAGAATGGGAGGCAGATTTCAGTGGAGGTGGCTGTCATGCTGAAGCTGGAAGGTAGCACTGCCAGTTCAGTGGGGCACTCAGCACCTGTGTCCCTGCTGGACTGGTATGATCTACAGCAGGAGCTGATTCTTGTGCTGGAGAGACCAATGCCTGCCGAGGACCTCGCTCACTACATCGAAGAGCATGGAGGCTCCCTCCAGGAAGATGAGGCCAAAGTAAGCTGATGGAAAATATTTACAGTCTTTGTGAATGTCATTCTTTGAGAGACATCGTCACACTTTCTGCTTTTTTTATTTAAATGATTTCATAATGGTTATCAAAATAATTTAAAGCCATAAAAAATGTCACACCATCCTCTCTTCTTAAATATCTAACCTGTTTTTTTTTCCTCTTTCAGATTATAATACAACAGTTGGTTGATGCAGCAGTCCACCTGAAACAAAACAGCATCTTCCACAGAGACATCAAAATTGAAAACATCCTGATTGAGACCGGCTCAGATGTCCCACGACTTCGTCTCATAGACTTTGGAATGAGCTGCATCAACAAGAAGACATCTATATATCGGACTTTTTATGGTATGTTATTACTTCAGATTTTGCTCTTCTCCAATCAGTGATTTAAAAACCAAAGCCACTCCTCCTTTAACATTTATTCTTATGTCTTTATCCTCAAGGTACCAGTGCTCATGTCCCTCCAGAGTGGCTGAGCTCCTGTACATACAGTGCTGGACCTACAACAGTGTGGCAGGTAGGAGTGGTGCTGTTTGAAATGCTCCACAACAAAGATTTCAGGTCCACTAACTTCATCAGGAAGAGACTAAAGATTAGCAGTACGCTGTCTCAAGGTAAAACAAACACCCATAAACACATCTGTCATTAAGAAAAGATAATCTGTTTCAGTTCACATTCTGATAGACCACTGCAGACCTAACAATGTTTGTTCTTTTTCTTCACATCCTCCAGATTGCCTGGATTTCTTGGAGCAGTGTTTGATTAAAGTTCCCAAGCAGCGGCCCACGCTGGAGCAGCTTCTGAATCACACTTGGTTCACGTGAGACAGAAACAACACACACACTGTTAATCAAAACAAATGACATTTTATTGAAAGTTTGATTCATGTTTAAATTTAAACCTAAATCTTTATGTCTGAATTTAACAGGAATAAATATACATTATAAATATGTCACATTCTCTGTGATGTGAGGATGTAAGGATAGGATAGAATACAATATATTAGAATACAATAGAATAGAACATAAGACAATACAATACAACAGAATACAAGATGATATAATACAATTCAATAGAATAGAACATAACGCAACACAATACAATACAATAGAACACGATAGAATAGAATAGAATCCTTCTGTATTAGTTCTTCAACAGGTACATCTACAGTGTTGCAGAAGACAACCAGAAGAGGAACAGAACAATTATAAAATTTGTTTTTTTTAAATTATCAGTGTTCACTTCTCTGAGAGGAAGTGTTCACTGATGACTGAATGATCTCAGATGTGCAAAAATGAATTGTCCTAAATATTGCAAAAATAAAATCCATTTTTAGACACAATTTTCAAAGAAAGTGAATGTTTATTTAATATTCTGACATTTGAATATTAGTTCAAGTAGTTTCACATTTATATTAGCCCTATATAACTGAGTTCAGAAATATCTACTCTGTCATCTGGCCTGCTTGTGCTACTCCCGGGGGGGGGGGGGGGGGGGGGGTGTTTCCTCTCCCCGCTGCTCGCGACTTCACCCACCTGTGGGCACGTCACGACTCCCGGGACACTCCTGGGGCAGGTGCTGGCCCACTGTGTGGCTGTCTGGGGCGCTTGGCCCTCTCAGGTATTGGGTGGGGCCTCTGCCAGGAGGTATGTATCACTGATGACTGAATGATCTCAAATGTGAAAAAATTAATTGCGCTAAATATTACAAAAATAAAATCCATTTTTAGACACAATTTTCAAAGCACTCAATGTCATCTTACAAGACACAGATAAAATGACAATAGAACATTAACAATAAAAATATGAATTCATTTTATTCATTGATTTAATAGGGACTAAACTTAATACATATATTGAGCCAGATTTGGCTGCAAGCTCCTGCTGGCGGTGGCTGTTCCTGCTGGTGGTGTCTGCTGCTGGTGGTATCTGCTGCTGGTGGTGTCTGCTGCTGGTGGTGTCTGCTGCTGGTGGTGTCTGCTGCTGGTGGTTTCTGCTGCTGGTGGTGTCTGCTGCTGCTCGCAGAGGCTGCTGCTGCTACCATTGGAAGCTACTAGTGGTGACTGCTCGCTGATGGCTGCAGGAAGATGCTGGTGGTTGCTGGAGGTTGAGCAGGAATGGAGAGGCCAAATACATCCATGGCAATAACTAAAGTATTTGGTAGTGGCCTAGATATTATGGCCTTTGGTGCAGGAGGTTGAGCCTTCTTGGTCTTCTTGTTCTGACTCTTGCTGCCAAGGTAACCTTTACTCTAGTCTTCTCTCCTTTCAGCCCTGATGCACTTTGCCGCAATCCTTAACCTCAGCCTGACATATTTGCAGACTATCTTTCTCTTCACATCATGGCATGATGGAAGGCTGCTCTCCAGAAGCATGGCCTCCTCTTCCAGCTGTTCCACTGCATTGGTGCACTCCATCTGTCCTGAACGGAACAGCTGCTCCACATGCTGGACGACAGTGAAGACCTCGTCAGATGGCCGATAAAGTGCAGCCGGTTTGAATTCCTTCAACTGCAGCAGAACAACATGCTCATGTGCATCATCTGCATTTTGCACAAGTGCATGCTTGCATGTCTCGCAGTGTTAGCAGCTAAAGACACACTTCACGATGTATCCGGCCAGATGATACAGAACACAGGAATCTGTTTTTGTGAAGGTGGGTGGTGATGTCAGGTCGACCAGCTGCTCCACTCTCAGACCTTCAGGACTTCTGGAATTGGTTTTGGTTTCCAGGAAGTCTGCTAGCTGGTCACAGTTGTCCTCCAGGTAACTGCCTGTATGCACTGTGGACATGAGACACACTCAACCATATTTAGCTGGGTCTTCCTCTTGTCTTTCCTTCAACATGTCCAGCATCATCATGTTAAGGCCAGGCTTGGCATCCACGACCTCATCCACTTTGTTAAGAAAGAAAAGCAGTCATTTAATATGGCTGCCGTGATCAGGATGGTGGTTGAAAAGAAATGGTTGAAACTTCCACATCCCTTTCTCATTTTTTTTTATTTTTTATTTTTTTTACTAGGCAATACTTGGTTTCTTTCATAATATTGCCTAGGGCGGAGCCAAGCCCTGTGTTGCTAGGCGACATCATGAAGGAACTTTATGATGTCACTCAAATGTAATACATACATCACAACATGCATCACAACATACATCAGAACATACATCACAACATGCATCACAACATGCATCACAACATGCATCACAACATGCATCACAATATACATCAGAACATACATCAGAACATACATCAGAACATTCTATAGTTCAGTTCACTAATATCTCAGAACGTTTGTGAAGACTAACTCTACGTGTGTTGAATCTATACCTGGAACTTCATAAAAATCACAATGAAAAAAGATTTTGTGCAGAAGACAAAGAAAGCCCTCAAGAAAGATCGAAGTAAGGGAGAAATTCATGCAACAACTTGAAATTACTCATTTTGGTTATATATATGAATCATTCAGTTTGTGCCTTAAGCTACACTTCTGGGTTTGTAATGCAGAAACTTCCAAACTTATTTTTAGGATAAACATATTTTTCTTTTTAAAAGTATAACTTGGAAATTTTAACAATTTGTTTAAAATTCAGGCTAGTTGGTATTCTTGGGTTATACTAAAAGTGATTTTCAAACAATAGATCTGTAATGACTTTTATTTTTCCTAAATTTGGTTTTAATACTAATTAAAATACTGTGGTTACCAAACAGTTACAACTGTTTTTGCAAATTAAGAAGTTTCTGTATTACACTCCCTGTTTTCCTCAGATCATCATCACTGGTTATGTGTCTGTAATCTGAATCTTTTTTGGGGAGTGATAAAGAATTATTTGATAAATTAATAACAAAATGACAACTTTTTTTTATTGTTATTTGTAGAAGTTGACAGTAGCATGACACGTTCAGTGAAGGATGGCCGGACAAAGGCAACCAAAAGAAAAGCCAGTCCTGACCAGCAGTTGACCAATAAAAGAACAAGGGTCTCTGAGGTGGCAGGACCTTCTACAAGCTGTCAGGACGAGGTCAGGACAGTGAAAAGAGGAAAGAGGAAGGTTACAGAAGATGGAGAGGCACCCTCAAGAAACCCAAAGAGAAGGAGGGGACTCCTGGATGTCGTGTTAAATCAAGAGTCAGCCTCCTCCTCAGTGGAAAGTGGTAGGCTGGTGCATTCTGTGAAATTACAGCTGCATAATTAACTTACATTTTAGCTGTAGTGGTTGAATATTATAATGTCCTTTAACTTTGTCACACTGATCTAAACACACATTTTCAATCAAATTACAAACATGTGAGTGTCATCATGCTAATGTTTCAATGTGTTATTGTCATTTATAGGATCCAGTAGCAACAATTTAGATGGTTGTACATCTGATGGGGATATAAAGAGGGGTAATAGGAAGAGGAAGGCCTTACCTGCTGAGGAAACACAGAGTAGGAAGAGAACGAAGAAAACTGAGACCATACAGGACCAAATAGATGCCCAACGAGGTCAGTCATTAATAAAAAAATGTAACATTTAGCTTCAAGTGCGTTATGTTTAATCTAAGTATTTATATTAGGTATTACCTAGGCGATATATATATATGTTTGTTTTTTTAAATATATATAGAGAGAATTTATAGAGGTAACCTGTGTAAATTATCATTGAAATTCTTCTGATGTACTGTCAAACTAAAATGATGTTTATGTTTTATTTTAGCTGAATTTGAGGAGAAATATGAGGAGAAAAATCAGCTCGGCGAAGGAGGCTGTGGATCTGTGTTTGCAGGCTGTCGGAGAGAAGATAATTTACCCGTATGTATTAGACACACATTGTCATATTCAAGACACTCACTGTATGATGTGACTAACCAAAGTCTCGTTTGTATCTTGCAGGTAGCCATCAAACACATTCCAAAGGACAAAGTGTTCTGCAAACATAAAGTAAGTTAGCAACGGCAGTAACTTCTGCTTTTATCAGCACTATCACTGGGTTATAGATAAACTGTGGTTTTCCCTGCCTAACACTTTCTTTGTTGCTGTGATGTTTCAGGACAAGAATGGGAGGCAGATTTCAGTGGAGGTGGCTGTCATGCTGAAGCTGGAAGGTAGCACTGCCAGTTCAGTGGGGCACTCAGCACCTGTGTCCCTGCTGGACTGGTATGATCTACAGCAGGAGCTGATTCTTGTGCTGGAGAGACCAATGCCTGCCGAGGACCTCGCTCACTACATCGAAGAGCATGGAGGCTCCCTCCAGGAAGATGAGGCCAAAGTAAGCTGATGGAAAATATTTACAGTCTTTGTGAATGTCATTCTTTGAGAGACATCGTCACACTTTCTGCTTTTTTTATTTAAATGATTTCATAATGGTTATCAAAATAATTTAAAGCCATAAAAAATGTCACACCATCCTCTCTTCTTAAATATCTAACCTGTTTTTTTTTCCTCTTTCAGATTATAATACAACAGTTGGTTGATGCAGCAGTCCACCTGAAACAAAACAGCATCTTCCACAGAGACATCAAAATTGAAAACATCCTGATTGAGACCGGCTCAGATGTCCCACGACTTCGTCTCATAGACTTTGGAATGAGCTGCATCAACAAGAAGACATCTATATATCGGACTTTTTATGGTATGTTATTACTTCAGATTTTGCTCTTCTCCAATCAGTGATTTAAAAACCAAAGCCACTCCTCCTTTAACATTTATTCTTATGTCTTTATCCTCAAGGTACCAGTGCTCATGTCCCTCCAGAGTGGCTGAGCTCCTGTACATACAGTGCTGGACCTACAACAGTGTGGCAGGTAGGAGTGGTGCTGTTTGAAATGCTCCACAACAAAGATTTCAGGTCCACTAACTTCATCAGGAAGAGACTAAAGATTAGCAGTACGCTGTCTCAAGGTAAAACAAACACCCATAAACACATCTGTCATTAAGAAAAGATAATCTGTTTCAGTTCACATTCTGATAGACCACTGCAGACCTAACAATGTTTGTTCTTTTTCTTCACATCCTCCAGATTGCCTGGATTTCTTGGAGCAGTGTTTGATTAAAGTTCCCAAGCAGCGGCCCACGCTGGAGCAGCTTCTGAATCACACTTGGTTCACGTGAGACAGAAACAACACACACACTGTTAATCAAAACAAATGACATTTTATTGAAAGTTTGATTCATGTTTAAATTTAAACCTAAATCTTTATGTCTGAATTTAACAGGAATAAATATACATTATAAATATGTCACATTCTCTGTGATGTGAGGATGTAAGGATAGGATAGAATACAATATATTAGAATACAATAGAATAGAACATAACACAATACAATACAACAGAATACAAGATGATATAATACAATTCAATAGAATAGAACATAACGCAACACAATACAATACAATAGAACACGATAGAATAGAATAGAATCCTTCTGTATTAGTTCTTCAACAGGTACATCTACAGTGTTGCAGAAGACAACCAGAAGAGGAACAGAACAATTATAAAATTTGTTTTTTTTAAATTATCAGTGTTCACTTCTCTGAGAGGAAGTGTTCACTGATGACTGAATGATCTCAGATGTGCAAAAATGAATTGTCCTAAATATTGCAAAAATAAAATCCATTTTTAGACACAATTTTCAAAGAAAGTGAATGTTTATTTAATATTCTGACATTTGAATATTAGTTCAAGTAGTTTCACATTTATATTAGCCCTATATAACTGAGTTCAGAAATATCTACTCTGTCATCTGGCCTGCTTGTGCTACTCCCGGGGGGGGGGGGGGGTGTTTCCTCTCCCCGCTGCTCGCGACTTCACCCACCTGTGGGCACGTCACGACTCCCGGGGCACTCCTGGGGCAGGTGCTGGCCCACTGTGTGGCTGTCTGGGGCGCTTGGCCCTCTCAGGTATTGGGTGGGGCCTCTGCCAGGAGGTATGTATCACTGATGACTGAATGATCTCAAATGTGAAAAAATTAATTGCGCTAAATATTACAAAAATAAAATCCATTTTTAGACACAATTTTCAAAGCACTCAATGTCATCTTACAAGACACAGATAAAATGACAATAGAACATTAACAATAAAAATATGAATTCATTTTATTCATTGATTTAATAGGGACTAAACTTAATACATATATTGAGCCAGATTTGGCTGCAAGCTCCTGCTGGCGGTGGCTGTTCCTGCTGGTGGTGTCTGCTGCTGGTGGTATCTGCTGCTGGTGGTGTCTGCTGCTGGTGGTGTCTGCTGCTGGTGGTGTCTGCTGCTGGTGGTGTCTGCTGCTGGTGGTTTCTGCTGCTGGTGGTGTCTGCTGCTGCTCGCAGAGGCTGCTGCTGCTACCATTGGAAGCTACTAGTGGTGACTGCTCGCTGATGGCTGCAGGAAGATGCTGGTGGTTGCTGGAGGTTGAGCAGGAATGGAGAGGCCAAATACATCCATGGCAATAACTAAAGTATTTGGTAGTGGCCTAGATATTATGGCCTTTGGTGCAGGAGGTTGAGCCTTCTTGGTCTTCTTGTTCTGACTCTTGCTGCCAAGGTAACCTTTACTCTAGTCTTCTCTCCTTTCAGCCCTGATGCACTTTGCCGCAATCCTTAACCTCAGCCTGACATATTTGCAGACTATCTTTCTCTTCACATCATGGCATGATGGAAGGCTGCTCTCCAGAAGCATGGCCTCCTCTTCCAGCTGTTCCACTGCATTGGTGCACTCCATCTGTCCTGAACGGAACAGCTGCTCCACATGCTGGACGACAGTGAAGACCTCGTCAGATGGCCGATAAAGTGCAGCCGGTTTGAATTCCTTCAACTGCAGCAGAACAACATGCTCATGTGCATCATCTGCATTTTGCACAAGTGCATGCTTGCATGTCTCACAGTGTGAGCAGCTAAAGACACACTTCACGATGTATCCGGCCAGATGATACAGAACACAGGAATCTGTTTTTGTGAAGGTGGGTGGTGATGTCAGGTCGACCAGCTGCTCCACTCTCAGACCTTCAGGACTTCTGGAATTGGTTTTGGTTTCCAGGAAGTCTGCTAGCTGGTCACAGTTGTCCTCCAGGTAACTGCCTGTATGCACTGTGGACAGGAACTGTCCAACAGTGACAGCCCGCAGGGCATAGTGGAACTCCACAGGTGTTGGCACAGGGTTCCTCTGACATATGCATCCAAATGTGTTTTCCTGGCAGTCCTGCATGAACCGGCTTGTGAGGACAAATTTGTGACTCTGGCTCAACAGATCTTCCTGGACCTGCAGTATGGTTCTGTCTGGACTGGCTTCCAGCTGCTCTTTTCCCCTATCTTTAGGTCTTGAAAAAGATGGACACTCTCCTGGAGAAAGCTGATGGCCTTTTCATACTCCCCCATTTTGAACCGTGAGAGGGCAGTCACAACATGGCGGGACGACATAAGGTCAAACCAGTGGTCCATCTTCTCCAGGAACCATGATGTGGTGAGGTTTGATTCAGGACGCTGCTCCTCCTCTACCAGGTACTTTAAGGCAGCACTTGTCGACTTACTAAAGATATGCATGGCTGAGCTAACTTTCATCTTTTCAAAGTGGTTAGGCTCCAAGATGCCCCAGGAGAGGTTGGGGGCCAGCTTTAGTGCCATGCCCTCTTGGTAGGACACCAGATCCTGTAAGGGACCAACAGACACCTCACTGGATGGGAGGTGCTCTTTGTTCACCACATCTTGTGGAATGGTGATGGTCTGACCACGGACAAGGGCGCTCTTCAAGTTCTTGACCAGATGTAGAACATCTGCCATGAAATGGAGCCGTCGGTGTGGCTCTATGGGATGTGGAATTCAGGGCTTATCACACGTTACCCCAAAAGCTCGCCACATTGCTCTATTAGGGCTCCCCATGTCACTTGTGACATTAATGACATGAAGTCCTACAGATGCAGCTGCCTCCACTATAGCAATGATGATGGGCTGGTAGATGGCACCATTGGTGGAATTACTGCTGTAGTGGTATGCCACAACTTGCTTCCACCTTGTTGTTAATCCAGCCAGCATGAAGACACAAGCGTGAGTTGCTCTGCCATTGTGGCCAGGCAGTGTAACATTGCCAAACAGCTTTTCCGCCTTTTTATTATTTTGGCTGAGTGCACGAATCTGGTCCCGATTAAAAATTTAAGTAAATTTTTGTTGAAGGTTGTTGTTTCTCCTCCTAAGTGCCAAATTGATTATTTTTTGTCGTGCTGGAGCGCTCTCTGCTTTTATCCTCCTATATCTTTCCTTTCTTAATTCCCTCAGCAGGTCCTCCACACTGGCCTTAAAACTCCACATAAAGACCTGGATGACTCAGAACTGTCTGCTTTTAAATTCAGACAAAACTGAAGTTGTTCTCTTTGGACCTGAGCGCTTCAGGGAGAAATTGTCTAGTTATATAGTTACTCTAGATGGTATTTCCTTGGCTTCTAGTTCTACTGTGAGGAACCTTGGAGTTATTTTTGACCAGAATTTATCATTTGACGCACATATAAAACTGGTTTCTAGGACTGCCTTCTTTCACCTTCGTAATATTGCCAAAATCAGGAACATCCTGTCTCAAGGTGATGCAGAGAAACTAGTTCATGCATTTGTTACTTCAAGATTGGACTACTGTAATTCCTTATTATTGGGCTGTCCCACATATTCTCTGAAAAGCCTCCAGCTGATCCAAAATGCTGCAGCCAGAGTTCTGATGAGAACTAACAGGAGAGATCATGTTTCTCCAGTTTTAGCTTCTCTTCATTGGCTCCCTGTTAAATTCAGAATAGAATTTAAGATTCTTCTTCTCACATATAAAGTTCTTAATGACCGAGCTCCATCATATCTTAAAGATTTAATTGTAAGATATTTTCCTAACAGAGCACTTCGCTCCCAAACTGCAGGTTTACTTGTTGTTCCCAGAGTTTCTAAAAGTAGAATGGGAGGTAGAGCCTTCAGTTATCAGGCCCCTCTCTTGTGGAATAAGCTGCCAGTAAATGTCCGGGAAGCAGACACCCTTTCCACTTTTAAGATTAGGCTTAAAACTTTTCTTTTCGATAAAGCTTATAGTTAGGGATGGCTCAGGTAATCCTGAAACATCCCATAGTTAAGCTGCTATAGGCTTAGACTGCTGGGGGACCTCATCTGTCACACCTTTCCTCACTTTGCTCTCTTTTTCCCCCTGTTTAATTTCAAAATTGATTTTATGTACATGTGACATTATTGTGATTATTAACCTATGTTTCCCTGTTCCAACAGATATCCTTTGAATGGCGTTATGGTGTTTTTTCCCCCCTCTTTTCCCTCTTTTCTGTCTTCTCAAACCCCAGCTGGTCGAGGCGGATGGCCACCCTTCCTGAGTCTGGTTCTGCCAGAGGTTTCTTCCTGTTAAAAGGGAGTCGTTCCTTTCCACAGTTGCCACAGGCACGCTCAGGACGGGAGATTGGACTGAAGACACATTTCGGTGCAATCTGTTGGTTTCCTTAGCTAGGATATTAAATTTTTTTAATTAGCTCTATATGAATTAATTGGATTATGATTACAATGAATTGAATTCCAATTGGCTTGAATTGGACTATATTACTTAAGTGCCTTGAGATGACAATTGTTGTAATCTGGCGCTATATAAATAAAATTGAATTGAAATTGAATTGAATTGAATTGGCCCTGTCATGACTGGCCCCTGGCACACTGGTTCCTGGATGAGTGGCCCCTGACTGACTGGCACCTGCTGGTCTGCTGACCTCTGCTTCACTGTCACCTGACACATCCCTCTCACTCGCCTCTAACTGCACCTCAGTTTGTCCCTCAATATCTGTAATAACAACGTATTGTTGGTGTTATACATATTTATGCCACCTACACTACACTACAATATCTTGTTTTTGAAATACATGAAATGGGAAAAACTGTGGAAAGACTGGTATCATACCAAGGTTTGATTTTATGCAGTAAGTGTGGTCATCAGATGTTTTAACTTCTGCAGAAGCCATCATCCTCGAAGGTGTTTTCCTCCTCTTGGGCTTGGGGCGATGGATGAAGATGGTTGGGACAGCATCTGCTCTCGACCTCCGTGTGCCTCTTTTTGTGTTCGTGAATTGGTTGTCCTCAAAGTGTAACTGCCAGGAGGTAATGATGTCATACGTCGTAGGCTAAGTTCAGTTTCCCCTACACACTTCACATTTTCTATTGAACTTTAATTATAATGTTCTTCTTTACATTCAGGTGTCGAAGGCCCTTTGAAATTTTAGTAACTTTATCATAAAACCTCTGTGGCCATTATTTACTTCACAAAGTTTTCTGTTTTTGTTGTCATCTTTATATACTCTATAGCTCTGCCCTCTTCCACACAGCATAGACATATATATATATATATATATTTCCGTATATGGGGGCTCAGGCTGACGGACTTCCTGCGAGAGCTCTGTCACTCCGAGTTCAGCGCTGCCATACTTTACATGTTACCTCTAATAAATACTTTCAATGAAAGAATTGGGCTAAAAAGTTATTGCCTCTTATTCACACAGACACACTAATATAGTTGGGAAACAAGTACGTACCAGAAACAACATGTAACTAAGTGATGATTATAAATGTTTATTCCTTATTTTTAGGCTATAGGTAAGCACCAAGCTAACATGTATTTTTCTAATGTTTTTATGAGTGTTTACAGCTGCTAATGTGTGCAACACTGTTACTGTGATGATAAATATTGAAATATTTATAATTGACATTTAATCTGTGTTTATTATAACCAGATCCTGAAATGTAGAGGAGGGTTTTCTGAATATATGTATATATATATATAACATATATATATGTTCATTGATGAATGTTCATTGATGAACATATATACATATAAATATCTACAATAAGGGCATTAATGAACACGGGGGCATTGACGATCGTATATACACACTTATATCTACACACTTATCTACACAGCTATAAAATTGCAGTCAGTGTAAGTTAAAAACCTTGGAAAAGAATAGTCTTGTACAGCTTTTTCCATGTGTTGCCATTCTGCAGCTTAAGGGTGTTCAGTTTGGCAATGTGGTGCAGCCTCAATTTGTGGAAGACAGACACAATGTGTGACATCAGCACAAAATGGTGGTTGTCAATTCCAAACTGTGTTTCTTGAATGTGCCCCCCCCAGAAAAAAACACATCCTCAGAACCAATCTCAGCCCGGACAAACTGACAGATCAAGGCCGCTTTGACCGCTTGCCCTGACACTGACTGGCGAATAAAACACTCAGCTGATCTGACCACCTTTACAGTACCGTCAGAAGGAATCATCAGCCTTCCCTTGTTTTTTAGCGTGAGCAAGTGGTAGCTCTGATCAAATGATGCGGGTACAACATCAGTCACCAAACTACCACAGCACACATCACAGGACAGCTTTTTGAGAATCTGGCAAACAACAAACCCTGAGATGTACACCAGTGCATTGTCCACAAGACCACCAAAGCGGGTTGGTAGATAGCTATGGTCAGACACTAAAGCAGGAACGTTGAAAAAAAGGGGGTGGAATCTCTTCAGTTTCTTCTGCTGCTGGAGAAGAGGACATCTCAAAAGTAGACAAGGACACGGTCTCATCCTGTGCTGCCACATTTCCTGATGTGCTTGGAGACACACCACACCGCACCATCAGATGGCAGGAAGATGGCCTGGAACTGGCTGGCTGAGGGATTGTTATTCCAGCCCCCTAAAACACATACAAACAACACATTTACATATACAGTTACCCAAATAATATGCATACATAGAGACTAACCACATAGTAAAAAAAATCTGAAATCCCTACCTGATGCCCTGATTGAATTAAAGAGGAGCTCCAAGTGATCCTGGCTAAAGCGGTAGGTGCTGACGTACCGCTGAAGCTGTTCTGGAATCATCAACATCAGGGTGTCAATGTTGATCATGAATCCCATGACAGATAGGTACCTTCACAAGGAAATGTTTTGTCAGTATAATCATGGCAAACCAAAATACCTCAAGAGAGCACTACGTGATTTCCTTCATTTATAGATGTTAATGCAAAGAGAAACAATATTGAAACAGGAATGGGAAAGCTTGATAACATAGACACTGCTATACATACTATTATAACACTTCTAAGGAATGAAAAACTGAAGATAGAAGTCCAACAGAAACAAAACAGGAGACTGCAAAAACATTGGAACCAGAGAACAAAGCATCATAGGAACTTATGATGCATCAAACGGAACAAGAGAATAGAATAGGACTGGGCAATATATCCATAATATATCAATATTTTATAAAGCTCCAACAGTCATCAATATTCTCAATATATCAATATATTCTCTCTATATCAATATTTGATCAAAATTACATTTGAATTTATTGTCCAGCCTCGAACAGAACATCATATGAACTTGATGTCTTAAACTTATGAACTCTTCATGCAAACAAAAGCTTCCCAATTTCCTAAAATGGTAAATGGACATGTATAGCGCTTTTCTAGTCTAACTGACCATAGACCATAGTCTAACTGACCACTCAAAGCTCTTCACTACATGCCACATTCACCCCACTCACACACATTCATGCGGCACGTCTTAAGATACTTACCTACATGCTTTTTTTCCCCTAATCATTCATACCCCAGTGATACACTGGGAGGCAACGTGGGGTTCAGTGTCTTGCCCAAGGACTCTTCGACATGTAGCCAGGGGAAGCCAGAGTCGAACCACCGACCTTCCGATTGGTGGGCGACTGTTCTTCCTCAAGTAGTCCCTGCCTCTCACCAAGAACTCTACACTCTACAACCCTTTGGCATGGGGATTGTGACTTCATTATATTGAAGAGCCTGTCAGTTATCTAAAAGCAAATGTCTGCATTAACAGAAAGCACAATAATCATCACCATAAACAATAACATGTTCCTATGAGTCATTAGTCTAATTTCTAAAATATAAAAATGATTCACGAGTTGATCTCCATTCTTAGGGAGAAAAGTTGTGATAGACATTTTAGCAACAATCTTGCCGTCCTACTTTGTGTGAATGTTAGTAGTAGTATTATATTAGCATCACCTCAATGAACTCAGCTGTTGCTTCACAGTGTTGGAACTGTAAATAGCCAAGGTCCCTCAGTGCACGTGTTGCGTGGTATAAAGTGAAGTTGTCCTCCACTACAAGTTTAATTTGAAAAAGTCTTTTATTTTTGTTCTGCAAAAAGCCAAAAATATATATTATTTATCACGTTACGCCACACACATCTTAACACTCAGGAGTGTGTTCTCGTCTCACAGCGTATTCTCGCTAGATATCCCTTTTCCCTGTACATAGTGTAGCGAACGCGCCCTCTGCTGGTGAGACTTAGACACTGCATCACCATATTTGTCAAACAATAAACGAACCTTTCCCGATCAGACAACACACAGACAATTTTCAACACACTCATGACTTATACTTAATGCAAGTAATATTAAACATATAAATAATAACAATGTGGGTATATCACTGATGGCTCTGTATGCCACACACGCAGAGCCACTGTCACAGAGCGACTCAGTGTCTGTGCAGCCAGGGACACCTTCATCTTCTGTGAATCAAAATTCACATGCTTGTCTGTTACCCTGTTAGCTGCATGCAATCCAACTTTTGCTTGGACATCATTCAGATGAATGATGTATCTCCAGTTGATCTGGCCACTGGTGCTGGTTATTTGGACTGTAAGCCTGCAGCATATTTTGTGCCAACTTCAACATATGGCAAGCATCCATCCGCACAATCACCCTCTCACTAGTTACTGGATGTGGAAAGAATGTTTTAAAGGGCTCAATAGGGTTACCCTTTTGCTGGCACCCAGGCAGGTTGCACAAGCGGACATTGGAGGCACGCCCATCCATTTTGACGCATACGAGAGGGCTGCATTGGGATTGGGTCCCGCCGGGTCCCGCGGGACCAACTCAAATCACGCGGGAGTGGGCGGTATGAACTTTTCTGCGGGCAGTCGCGGGCGGCAAAAAAATAAAAAATACTGCGGGACAGGGATGTAGTGGTGCCAGGTGTACGGTAATTGTCGTATTTGTATGATAATTTTGCCCTGTGTACGATGTACTATCAATAATCCCCAAAAAGGCTACAAATACGATCATTTGACCATTCTGTGAATGTGTGGTTGTAAGCGGTTGTAATCAGCCTGTCGCAACTGTCTGTCGGATTTTTTTGTGAACCCTGGAGGCATTTCCATGTGACAAGTTTCAAGCTAATCGTGCTTTTCTATTCTATTGTTTACGGGGACATTTAGCCTAACGTGGGGTTGATGATGCAAACCTGTTAGACGCTATTCAACACTAGAGTGACAAAAGCACACAATAGACTTGTTATTTTAGTTATGAAGGGTGTACGATAATTTACCTCAAAATACGATGATACTACATTTCCCACCTGGCAACACTGTCGGGAAGTATCTTAGCGACAGGATAAACAGAATAAATGATGTGGAAAGGAAGCTCAAAGAAGATCTTTACAGCACAAAGACAAAGCAAGGCAAGTCTGACATTTGGAGAAGTTTCTCAATTGTCCATGAATCTCTTTATTAAAAGCCTATGAAATTACGTGTTTTCTCCTGTGGGACTCGAGAAGAGATTTCTATTGTTGTGCGGGCATAAAGTCTCAAAGTTTTGCGGGAGTGGACATACACATTGCGGGAGCGGGTGGTAATGGTCAGAAATTCAGCGGGAGCATGCGGAAGAAAACAGTCCCGCGCAGGACTCTAACACATACCACTCTTATGCCGCACTTATGCAGTTCCTCCGACGCATGAACAAGCAGCACCTCCTGAGTCTCTGGCGATAATAACTTGGTCAGGTAGTAGGTAATTGGGCACTTCCAATGGCCTATCAATGGCCTTGTAGGCCTACCACCATTAAAACAAGAGCCTCAGTGGCTAAATCTGTCTCATTCAAACCATCCGCCATATCCACAAATCCAGACATTTTCTGGGTATGGGAGTTGTACTGGATATGTTTTTTAATGGCCATGGCATCCGTCATGAGACACACTCAACCATATTTAGCTGGGTCTTCCTCTTGTCTTTCCTTCAACATGTCCAGCATCATCATGTTAAGGCCAGGCTTGGCATCCACGAGCTCATCCACCTTTGTAAGAAAGAAAAGCCATTTAAAAGTCATTTAATATGGCTGCCGTGATCAGGATTTTTTCAGGATCAATAATCACTGAAAGCAGTATTGGCAGATGTTAATAATGCTAGGTGTAGGTATGTCCGCCTGTTCACTCATAACAGGATAAAATAATATGCATAGCTAACATGGAAAATAAGGTTTCAAATAATACGAATAATACCTTTGCAATGTATGTGGATGTGGGAGGTTGATATGAAGAGTCTCTCTCAGATAGCTGTATGCCTTCGGACCATGTAAGTGGAGAGTGACGGCAAACTCCCTCTGGTCTTTGGTGTATTTGTGGCTCTGTTTTGACAGGAGGTGTATTGGAAGATCTGAAATTCAATTAGCACTGGCCTTGCCCTTTAGCCAACCAAAAGAAAAGCCAGACCCGACCAGCAGTTCAGCAATAAAAGAACAAGGGTCTCTGAGGTGGCAGGACCTTCTACAAGCAGTCAGGACCAGGTCAGGACAGGGAAAAAAGGAAAGAGGAAAGTCACAGAAGATGGAGAGGGACCCTCAAGAAACCCAAAGAGAAGGAGGGGACTCCTGGACGTCCTTTTAAATCAAGAGTCAGCCTCCTCCTCAGTGGAAAGTGGTAGGCTGGTGCATTTTGTGAAATTACAGCTGCATAATTAACTTACATTTTAGCTGTAGTGGTTGAATATTATAATGTCCTTTAACTTTGTCACACTGATCTAAACACACATTTTCAATCAAACTACAAACATGTGAGTGTCAACATGTTAATGTTTCAATGTGTTATTGTCATTTATAGAATCCAGTAGCAGCAATTTAGAAGGTTGTACATCTGATGGGGATATAAGGAGGGGTAATAGAAAGAGGAAGGCCTTACCTGCTGAGGAAACACAGAGTAGGAAGAGAACGAAGAAAACTGAGACCATACAGGACCAAATAGATGCCCAACGAGGTCAGTCATTAATAAAAAAATTTAACATTTAGCTTCAAGTGCGTTATATTTAATATAAGTATTTATATTAAGTATTACCTATTACCTAGGCGATATATATATATATATATATATATATATATATATATTCATTACAGCTTATATAACCTGTGTAAATTATCATTGAAATTCTTCTGATGTACTGTCAAACTAAAATGATGTTTATGTTTTATTTTAGCTGAATTTGAGGAGAAATACGAAGAGAAAAATCAGCTCGGCAAAGGAGGCTGTGGTTCTGTGTTTGCAGGCTGTCGGAGAGAAGATATTTTACCCGTATGTATTAGACACACATTGTCATATTCAAGACACTCACCGTATGATGTGACTAACCAAAGTCTCGTTTGTATCTTGCAGGTAGCCATCAAACACATTCCTAAGGACAAAGTGTTCTGCAAACATAAAGTAAGTTAGCAACGGCAGTAACTTCTGCTTTTATCAGCACTATCACTGGATTATAGATAAACTGTGGTTTTCCCTGCCTAACACTTTCTTTGTTGCTGTGATGTTTCAGGACAAGAATGGGAGGCAGATTTCAGTGGAGGTGGCTGTTATGCTGAAGCTGGAAAGTAGCACTGCCAGTTCAGTGGGGCACTCAGCACCTGTGTCCCTGCTGGACTGGTATGATCTACAGCAGGAGCTGATACTTGTGCTGGAGAGACCAATGCCTGCCGAGGACCTCGCTCACTACATCGAAGAGCATGGAGGCTCCCTCCAGGAAGATGAGGCCAAAGTAAGCTGATGGAAAATATTTGCAATCTTTGTGAATGTCATTCTTTGAGAAATACCAGCATTTAGTCTTTCTTTAGTGTACATCTGATGGTGATATAAGGAGGGGTAATAGGAAGAGGAAGGCCTTAACTGCTGAGGAAAAACAGTGGCTAGCTACAAAGTAAGTATTTGCACTTACATTTTGTAATTTTCATTGTTTCACGTGTGTAGTTGGATGTTGTCAAGCTTAACATGTCCACTCTGTCATAGTGAAATATCAGTTAATATAAATACCTTTCAGAAATCTGAAATATATTAGTTAAAAAGTGCAACTGAATCATGTCGCTAACTTAAGGTCCACCATGTACTCATTTAATGATAAAATTAGCTGAAAATGTCCACCCTGTCAGAAAGCCTCCCATGACAGGGTGGACATGGTTCATGACAGGAAGGACATTGAATTGATTTAATATAATTATGAAGGATGAAAAGGTGTCAACAGTCAAAGTGAAAAGGGAGATAGCATAAACGGAACATGACCTTAACTCAGATTTCCAGGAGAGGCTCCTCCATTTTGGGCGCCATGTCTTTAACATTAAATGGCAGTTTGATGCGTGCAGGGAGCTCAGGAGGAGCCTGAAGCACGAGTCCTTCTTGCACATAGATTTGAGTGACAATTACTCGTGCAACTACAGTGAAGAAATCCAATCTGTGCATTTTGGAAGTTCACACCAGCAGGCCAGTCTGGACACACAACGCTCGTGAACAAGCCCCGCACACCTTTTACTCCATATCACCCTCCACAAGACACGACCCTGTGGCCATCTAGGCCCACCTTGTTCCAGTTTTGAAGGTACTGAGTGAACGGCACCCTCAAGTCAGCATACTTAATTTTTTCAGTGACGGGCCTGCAACACATTATCGACAAAAGGGAAATTTCTTCTACCTCTTAATGGAACCATTCAAGAATGGGTTCAAAGAAATAACATGGAGTTTCTTTGAATGGGGTACCAGGTAGTGTGGGTGGGGCCCTCAAAAGGTCAGCAGACTGGATTGTAGCCCATGGAGGAGACATCCCTGATGCCCAAAGTTTGTATGACAAGCTGAAAAGTGTGGACAAATCTGTCGAGCTTTTCTTTGTCCCATAGAGGGATATATTGAATCAAAGACTAAGAAAAAAGCTATGGCTCGGTTTTAGGTCCCTCTCCCCGCTCTCTCATCCAGATTACAGAATAGCTTTGTCAAATCTGATCTTTTCATGTGTTGTGTGGTTAAGTAAAGTGTATTAATGTTAAATTTTCCACCCCTTCACTATAGGTACCTGCAATAGCTGCCATAAAAGGCACTATGAAAATCCACCAAGCCATCAGTCTGACACCCGGCCAGATGAAATACCGAGACATTTCATGTCTGTGTAAAAGGGAGGAAGGTGTTCTGGACTGCCCCTACTTTAACCTTCAAGAGGTCACTGTAGTCTATGTTCCTGTTTCACCTGATGAGCCCTCAGCATGTGGAAAGACACCAGATAACCCTTGGAGACCAGAAATGATTGAGGTAAAGCACATTGGCGAGTCGTTAATTACGACAATGAAGCATAAGCAGGTGACATCGTGGAAGTAGAAGGGCACAGTGTGAATGTTAAGTGTATGCACCGCACTGGCATAAACAAATTCCATTGGCCAACTCTCCGGGAGGACATCTGTTGGTACCATGACTGGCAAGTACTTTGCCTAATACCAGACCCACAGGCTCTGAACAAGCGCTCTGTACACATTGAAGCATCTGCATGGAGGTATGTGGAATAGCAACTGCAGAATTGAGCCAAAAAGACCTCTGACATTTTTTTAAACATAACTTCCTTTAGATTTATTGCATTTATGAGGCCATTCAATGACATTTCACAACGTGTCCAACCTGACATGCCCAAGGTCCACCCTGTTATGTCATTGTACATCTTGTCATTTTCATGTTTTATGAAAATATACAAATTATTTTTTCAAGTTATTGAAACCTTTTGTGTGATTCCTTTACAAACAAATGAGGACCAAATACAATTGTTTGAAAGTTTGACCAGATATCTTTGCTGTTAGATTTTATTTAGAAAAGAAAGTGAAATTCTCGCAGATTTTATAGAGAAATAAAGAGTTTGCCATAATTCTATTAATATCCAAATACTTTTCCCATTAACTAAAATATGTTGTTGACAAAGGGACTAAAATGGACTGCTTCCAGAGAACCCACTGGGAGGTTTTGAACACCAGGACATGGAGAACCACACTACAGCAGTCTTGGATTACATCAGGTTCTGCACGGACAATGTCACCAGGAACAGACGTCTGAGGATTTATCCCAACAGGAAGCCCTGGATGACTAAGGAGGTCCAGAGCCTGTTAAAAGCCAGGAACACTGCTTCCAGGTCGGGGGATACGGCACTCGACAGTGCTGCTAGAGCCAACCTGAAAAGAGGCATCTGCAAGGTCAAGACAACATACAGAAGGAGGATAGAGGACCAGCTCAGGAGTAACAACTCCAGGCAGGTGTGGCAGGGTGTCCAGCACATCACCAGCTACAGATCCAGAAACTACCCGCTTAGGTACGAGGTGGAGCGGCTGTCAGAGTGGTGCCAAGACAACAATCTGCTCCTCAACACCACCAAAACAAAGGAGCTGGTTATTGACTTCAGAGCAAAATCAGCTTGACGAAGGAGGCTGTGGATCTGTGTTTGCAGGTTGTCGGAGAGCAGATAATTTACCCGTATGTATTAGACACACATTGTCATATTCAAGGCACTCACTGTATGATGTGACTAACCAAAGTCTCGTTTGTATCTTGCAGGTAGCCATCAAACACATTCCTAAGGACAAAGTGTTCTGCAAACATAAAGTAAGTTAGCAACGGCAGTAACTTCTGCTTTTATCAGCACTATCACTGGATTATAGATAAACTGTGGTTTTCCCTGCCTAACACTTTCTTTGTTGCTGTGATGTTTCAGGACAAGGATGGGAGGCAGATTTCAGTGGAGGTGGCTGTCATGCTGAAAGTGGAAAGTAGCACTGCCAGTTCAGTGGGGCACTCAGCACCTGTGTCCCTGCTGGACTGGTATGATCTACAGCAGGAACTGATTCTTGTGCTGGAGAGACCAATGCCTGCCGAGGACCTCGCTCACTACATCGAAGAGCATGGAGGCTCCCTCCAGGAAGATGAGGCCAAAGTAAGCTGATGGAAAATATGTGCAATCTTTGTGAATGTCATTCTTTGAGAGACATCGTCACACTTTCTGCTTTTTTTATTTAAATGATTTCATAATGGTTATGAAAATATTTTAAAGCCATAAAAAATGTCACACTATCCTCTCTGCTTAAATATCTAACCTGTTTTTTTTTCCTCTTTCAGATTATAATACAACAGTTGGTTGATGCAGCAGTCCACCTGAAACAAAACAGCATCTTCCACAGAGACATTAAAGTGGAAAATATCCTGATTGAGACCGGCTCAGATGTCCCACGACTTCGTCTCATAGACTTTGGACTGAGCTGCATCAACAAAAAGACATCTAAGTATCAGACTTTTTATAGTATGTTATTACTTCAGATTTCGCTCTTCTCCAATCAGTGATTTAAAAACCAAAGCCACTCCTCCTCTAACATTTATTCTCATATCTTTATCCTCAAGGTACCAGTGCTCATGTCCCTCCAGAGTGGCTGAGCTCCTGTACATACAGTGCTGGACCTACAACAGTGTGGCAGGTAGGAGTGGTGCTGTTCGAAATGCTCCACAACAAAGAGTTCAGGTCCACTAACTTCATCAGGAAGAAACTAAAGATTAGCAGTACGCTGTCTCAAGGTAAAACAAACACCCATACACACATCTGTCATTAAGAAAAGATAATCTGTTTCAGACCACATTCTGATAGACCACTGCAGACCTTCCACATGCAGTCAGGATGAGGTCAGGACAGGGAAAAAAGGAAAGAGGAAAGTCACAGAAGATGGAGAGGGACCTTCAAGAAATGCAAAGAGAAGGAGGAGACTCCTGGACGTCGTTTTAAATCAAGAGTCAGCCTCCTCCTCAGTGGAAAGTGGTAGGCTGGTGCATTCTGTGAAATTACAGCTGCATAATTAACTTACATTTTAGCTGTAGTGGTTGAATATTATAATGTCCTTTAACTTTGTCACACTGATCTAAACACACATTTTCAATCAAATTACAAACATGTGAGTGTCATCATGCTAATGTTTCAATGTGTTATTTTCATTTATAGAATCCATTAGCAACAATTTAGATGGTTGTACATCTGATGGGGATATAAGGAGGGGTAATAGGAAGAGGAAGGCCTTACCTGCTGAGGAAACACCAAGCAGGAAGAGAACAAAGAAAACTGAGACCATACAGGACCAAATAGATGCCCAACGAGGTCAGTCATTAATAAAAAATGTAACATTTAGCTTCAAGTGCGTTATATTTAATATAAGTATTTTCGCCTAGGTATTACCTATTACCTAGGCGATATATATATATATGTATATATATATGCGTTTTTTAAATATATATATATAGAGATAATTTTTAGAGGTAACCTGTGTAAATTATCATTGAAATTCTTCTGATGTACTGTCAAACTAAAATGATGTTTATGTTTTATTTTTGCTGAATTTGAGGAGAAATACGAAGAGAAAAATCAGCTCGGCAAAGGAGGCTGTGGATCTGTGTTTGCAGGCTGTCGGAGAGCAGATCATTTACCCGTATGTATTAGACACACATTGTCATATTCAAGACACTCACCGTATGATGTGACTAACCAAAGTCTTGTTTGTATCTTGCAGGTAGCCATCAAACACATTCCAAAGGACAAAGTGTTCTGCAAACATAAAGTAAGTTAGCAACGGCAGTAACTTCTGCTTTTATCAGCACTATCACTGGATTATAGATAAACTGTGGTTTTCCCTGCCTAACACTTTCTTTGTTGCTGTGATGTTTCAGGACAAGAATGGGAGGCAGATTTCAGTGGAGGTGGCTGTCATGCTGAAGCTGGAAAGTAGCACTGCCAGTTCAGTGGGGCACTCAGCACCTGTGTCCCTGCTGGACTGGTATGATCTACAGCAGGAGCTGATTCTTGTGCTGGAGAGACCAATGCCTGCCGAGGACCTCGCTCACTACATCGAAGAGCATGGAGGCTCCCTCCAGGGGGATGAGGCCAAAGTAAGCTGATGGAAAATATTTGCAATCTTTGTGAATGTCATTCTTTGAGAGACATCGTCACACTTTCTGCTTTTTTTATTTAAATGATTTCATAATGGTTATCAAAATAATTTAAAGCCATAAAAAATGTCACTCCATCCTCTCTTCTTAAATATCTAACCTGTTTTTTTTCCTCTTTCAGATTATAATACAACAGTTGGTTGATGCAGCAGTCCACCTGAAACAAAACAACATCTTCCACAGAGACATCAAAGTGGAAAACATCCTGATTGAGACCGGCTCAGATGTCCCACGACTTTGTCTCATAGACTTTGGAATGAGCTGCATCAACAAAAAGACATCTATATATCGGACTTTTTATGGTATGTTATTACTTCAGATTTTGCTCTTCTCCAATCAGTGATTTAAAAACCAAAGCCACTCCTCCTCTAACATTTATTCTTATGTCTTTATCCTCAAGGTACCAGTGCTCATGTCCCTCCAGAGTGGCTGAGCTCCTGTACATACAGTGCTGGACCTACAACAGTGTGGCAGGTAGGAGTGGTGCTGTTCGAAATGCTCCACAACAAAGATTTCAGGTCCACTAACTTCATCAGGAAGAAACTCAAGATTAGGAGTACGCTGTCTCAAGGTAAAACAAACACCCATACACACATCTGTCATTAAGAAAAGATAATCTGTTTCAGTTCACATTCTGATAGACCACTGCAGACCTAACAATGTTTGTTCTTTTTCTTCACATCCTCCAGATTGCCTGGATTTCTTGGAGCAGTGTTTGACTAAAGTTCCCAAGCAGCGCCCCACGCTGGAGCAGCTTCTGAATCACACTTGGTTCACGTGAGACAGAAACAACACACACACTGTTAATCAAAACAAATGACATTTTATTGAAAGTTTGATTCATGTTTAAATTTAAACCTAAATCGTTATGTCTGAGTTTAACAGGAATAAATATACATTCTAAATATGTCACATTTTTTGTGATGTGAGGATGTAAGGATAGGATAGAATACAATATATTAGAATACAATAGAATAGAACACAATAGAATAGAATAGAATCCTTCTGTATTAGTTCTTCAACAGGTACATCTACAGTGTTGCAGAAGAGGAACAGAACAATTATAAAATTTGTTTTTTTAAAAATTATCAGTGTTCACTTCTCTGAGAGGAAGTGTTCACTGATGACTGAATGATCTCAGATGTGCAAAAATGAATTGTCCTAAATATTGCAAAAATAAAATCCATTTTTAGACACAATTTTCAAAGAAAGTGAATGTTTATTTAATATTCTGACATTTTGAATATTAGTTCAAGTAGTTTCACATTTATATTAGCCCCATGGGTGGGGCCTCTGCCAGGAGGTATGGGGGTGCTCGGGCTCCTGGGGCCCGGGTCCGGTGCGCGGCCCATGTCTGGGCGGCTGGGGCCTGGCGTGGTCGGTGGGCCGTTGCCCCTGGTTCCCAGGGGGCCTTTGCCCTATGCTTATGGGGGCTCTTTCCGGGGGCTTCTTCTGCGGTCTTCTGGGTGGATGTGTGGTTGTCCCTAAGGTGGGCTTCCTGGGTTCTGTGCTCTGTGGGGGCTGCTGGTGGCCTTCGTCTTGAGGCCCTCTCTGCCTGCTTCTGATTGCTGGGGGGGGGCTGTGGATTGTGGCTCTGTACACTTATACACTCATAACTAAGCAGGGTTATCATGTAGGTCCTGTGCCATGGGTATTGCATGTTCACACACACACATTCATTAGCCCAGTAGCAGGCTCGCTAAGCAGTTGCTGTGTTATCCTGTGGTTTCAGGTCATCTATATCCACAGTTGTGTTGTATGCGATTGCCGCTACTTGTGCTTGTTTTTGTGTGTTTGTTTTTTCTCTGCTTGTCTGCTTTCAGGAGCTTATGGTGGCGCTAAGGCTGGATTCCCAACAGAGGCCGTGGATTGTCGTCTGTTTTGTTTTTACAGGTGTAGCAGCTGGATGTCTGGTTTTTGTTTCTATTTTTGTTCTGTTTCCTTTTCTTTGCTCTTCTTCTTTCCTTGTCCTCCGGTCCGGTTCAGCTCTATTACATGTGAAATATTGTAAACAAAAACTGATGGGCATCAAGGGGAGCTTTACATTTATAAAGCTTCCCTTGGCAAAGCAAATCTGTTTGGCAAAAAAGGTATTCAGATTACCATTCTGCTGCCATAATGCTGAACAGGACAAGGGAAAAAAAGAAAAAGAAATATCTACTCTGTCGGCCTTCAAAGTCTAAGGCATTCAAATACGACTGACTGAGGCAATTATGCTATTAGGCTAACGTTCTGCTGCTGCTATAGCTACTACTACTACTACAACAATAATAATAAAAAAAATGATTTTGTAATTAATTTATAATTAATTGCTTTGTATTTAGAGGCGCCTTTCAAAGCACTCAATGTCATCTTACAAGACACAGCCATTCATTGACTTAATAGGGGGCTGCACGGTGTTGTGGTGGGTAGCACCATCACCTCACAGCAAGACGGTTCCAGGTTCAATCCCCGCCTGGGGCCTTTCTGTGTTGTGTTTGCATGTTCTCCTCGTGTATGCATGGGTTCTCTCCGGGTTCTCCGGCTTCCTCCCACCGTCCAAAAACATGGTGTGTTAGGTTAATCGGTGACTCTAAATTGTCCTTAGGAGTGAGTGTGAGTGTGAGTATGCATGGTTGTTTGTCTCGTTTGTCTCTATGTGTGGCCCTGTGATGACCTGGCGGTCGCTGTTCTGCTGCTCCTCGCAGAGGCTGGAAGCTACTAGTGGTGACTGCTCACTGATGGCTGCAGGAAGATGCTGATGGTTGCTGGAGGTTGACCAGGAATGGAGAGGCCAAATACATCCATGGCAATAACTAAAGTATATGGCCTTTGGTGCAGGAGGTTGAGCCTTCTTGTTCTGACTCTTGCTGACAAGGTACTCTTATCTTCTCTCCTTTCAGCCCTGATGCACTTTGCCTTAACCTCAGCCTGACATATTTGCAGATGATCTTTCTCTTCACATCATGGCATGATGGAAGGCTGCTCTCCAGAAGCATGGCCTCCTCTTCCAGCTGTTCCACTGCATTGGTGCACTCCATGAGAGACTCGTCTGTCCTTGAACGGAACAGCTGCTCCACATGCTGGACGACAGTGAAGACCTCGTCAGATGGCCGATAAAGTCCAGCCGGTTTGAATTCCTTCAACTGCAGCAGAACAACATGCTCATGTGCATCATCTGCATTTTGCACAAGTGCATGCTTGCATGTCTCGCAGTGTGAGCAGCTAAAGACACACTTCACGGTGTATACGGGCAGATGATACAGAACACAGGAATCTATTTTTGTGAAGGTGGGTGGTGATGTCAGGTCGACCAGCTGCTCCACTCTCAGACCTTCAGGACTTCTGGAATTGGTTTTGGTCTCCAGAAAGTCTGCTAGGTGGTCACAGTTGTCCTCCAGGTAACTGCCTGTATGCACTGTGGACAGGAACTGTCCAACAGTGACAGCCCGCAGGGCATAGTGGAACTCCACAGGTGTTGGCACAGGGTTCCTCTGACGTATGCATCCAAATGTGTTTTACATGCTGCATTCTTCTTTGGACAGTGCGGATATCTGGCAGAGAGATCTTCATGTTCTGCAGGGTTTTGTATCCTGTTGTGCCTGCTGTGAATAGAATTTGAATTGCCTTTTTGATGGTCTCATTGCCCCACTGAATCACCTTTTTATTATTTTGGCTGAGTGCACGAATCTGGTCCTGATTGAAAATTGAAGTAAATTTTTGTTGAAGGTTGTTGTTTCTCCTCCTAAGTGCCAAATTGATTTTTTGTCGTGCTGGAGCGCTCTCTGCTTTTATCCTCCTATATCTTTCCTTTCTTAATTCCCTCAGCAGGTCCTCCACACTGGCCCTGTCATGACTGGCCCCTGGCACACTGGTTCCTGGATGAGTGGCCCCTGACTGACTGGCACCTGCTGGTCTGCTGACCTCTGCTTCACTGTCACCTGACACATCCCTCTCACTCGCCTCTAACTGCACCTCAGTTTGTCCCTCAATATCTGTAATAACAACGTATTGTTGGTGTTATACGTATTTATGCCACCTACACTACACTACAATATCTTGTTTTTGAAATACATGAAATGGGAAAGACTGATATCATACCAATGTTTGATTTTATGCAGTAAGTGTGGTCATCAGATGTTTTAACTTCTGCAGAAGCCATCATCCTCGAAGGTGTTTTCCTCCTCTTGGGCTTGAGGCGATGGATGAAGATGGTTGGGACAGCATCTGCTCTCGACTTCCGTGTGCCTCTTTTTGTGTTCGTGAATTGGTTGTCCTCAAAGTGTAACTGCCAGGAGGTAATGATGTCATAAGTCGTAGGCTAAGTTCAGTTTCCCCTACACACTTCACATTTTCTGTTGAACTTTAATTGTAATGTTCTTCTTTACATTCAGGTGTCGAAGGCCCTTTGAAATTTTAGTAACTTTATCATAAAACCTCTGTGGCCATTACTTACTTCACAAAGTTTTCTGTTGTTGTTGTCATCTTTATATACTCTATAGCTCTGCCCTCTTCCACACAGCATAGACATATATATACGTAGACGCCTCATTGAGCACGTTGGTCCATTGCTGCGGTACGTCAGCGCGTCCGCCATATTGGATGTGGCAGATCTGCCCGTAAACTACTAAAAGGAAATGGACTGAACTTCAAACAGCGCCTTTCTACAAAGTGCTTTAAGTTTGTTATAATTGGCTTTGTTCTTAGACATTATGTATTCATATTCCGCATTTTATAACTAAGCCACGTTCATATTTTGTACTTTTCCACTCTGCTCATACTACGTTATAGATGACCTTAAATGGTCCAAGACTTTAAAATACCATAACGGGACTAAATAACTGGGTCAGATAAAGCTTCTCTATCGTGTCAGATAGGTCTGGTACATTAGTTACACACCTAAAACAACACTCACTTACACACGTTGTTTATCTCATCCAAAGAACAATACGAAGATGGTGGTTGACCTGTTTTAGTATAATATAATTGGCCAATATATGAAATATTTCCGTATATCGGGGCTCAGGCTGACGGACTTCCTGCGAGAGCTCTGTCACTCCGAGTTCAGCGCTGCCATACTTTACATGTCACCACTAATAAATACTTTCAATGAAAGAATTGGGCTAAAAAGTTATTGCCTCTTATTCACACAGACACACTAATATAGTTGGGAAACAAGTACGTACCAGAAACAACATGTAACTAAGTGATGATTATAAATGTTTATTCCTTATTTTTAGGCTACAGGTAAGCACCAAACTAACATGTATTTTTCTAATGTTTTTATGAGTGTTTACAGCTGCTAATGTGTGCAACACTGTTACTGTGATGATAAATATTGAAATATTTATAATTGACATTTAATCTGTGTTTATTATAACCAGATCCTGAAATGTAGAGGAGGGTTTTCTGAATAAAGAGCACTAACATTTACATTCAACTGATTTTGAGTAATCGTTTTTATATTCACATTGATACACATTTATATAAAGGTATATATGTTCATTGATGAACATATATACATATAAATATCTACAATAAGGGCATTAATGAACACGGGGGCATTGACCATCGTATATACACACTTATATCTACACACTTATCTATACAGCTATAAAATTGCAGTCAGTGTAAGTTAAAAACCTTGGAAAAGAATAGTCTTGTACAGCTTTTTCCATGTGTTGCCATTCTGCAGCTTAAGGGTGTTCAGTTTGGCAATGTGGTGCAGCCTCAATTTGTGGAAGACAGACACAACGAGTGACATCAGCACAAAATGGTGGTTGTCAATTCCAAACTGTGTTTCTTGAATGTGCCCCCCCCAGAAAAAACACATCCTCAGAACCAATCTCAGCCCGGACAAACTGACAGATCAAGGCCGCTTTGACCGCTTGCCCTGACACTGACTGGCGAATAAAACACTCAGCTGATCTGACCACCTTTACAGTACCGTCAGAAGGAATCATCAGCCTTCCCTTGTTTTTTAGCGTGAGCAAGTGGTAGCTCTGATCAAATGATGCGGGTACAACATCAGTCACCAAACTACCACGGCACACATCACAGGAAAGCTTTTTGAGAATCTGGCAAACAACAAACCCTGAGATGTACACCAGTGCATTGTCCACAAGACCACCAAAGCGGGTTGGTAGATAGCTATGGTCAGACACTAAAGCAGGAACGTTGAAAAAAAGGGGGTGGAATCTCTTCAGTTTCTTCTGCTACTGGAGAAGAGGGAACATCTCAAAGGTCGACAAGGACACGGTCTCATCCTGTGCTGCCATATTTCCTGATGTGCTTGGAGACACACCACACCGCACCATCAGATGGCGGAAGATGGCCTGGAACTGGCTGGCTGAGGGATTGTTATTCCAGCCCCCTAAAACACATACAAACAACACATTTACATATACAGTTACCCGAATAATATGCATACATAGAAACTAACCACATAGTAAAAAATATGAAATCCCTACCTGATGCCCTGATTGAATTAAAGAGGAGCTCCAAGTGATCCTGGCTAAAGCGGTAGGTGCTGACGTACCGCTGAAGCTGTTCTGGAATCATCAACATCAGGGTGTCAATGTTGATCATGAATCCCATGACAGATAGGTACCTTCACAAGGAAATGTTTTGTCAGTATAATCATGGCAAACCAAAATAACTCAAGAGAGCACTACGTGATTTCCTTCATTTATAGATGTTAATGCAAAGAGAAACAATATTGAAACAAATGGGAAAGCTTGATAACATCGACACTGCTATACATACCATTATAACACTTCTAAGGAATGAAAAACACTGAAGATAGAAGTCCAACAGAAACAAAACAGGAGACTGCAAAAACATTGGAACCAGAGAACAAAGCATCATAGGAACTTATGATGCATCAAACGGAACAAGAGAATAGAATAGGACTGGGCAATATCTCCATAATATATCAATATTTTATAAAGCTCCAACAGTCATCCCTTCAATATTCTCTCTATATCAATATTTGATCAAAATTACATTTGAATTTATTGTCCAGCCTCGAACAGAACATCATATGAACTTGATGTCTTAAACTTATGAACTCTTCATGCAAACAAAAGCTTCCCACTTTCCTAAAACCTCTTTGACAGGTGAAGGGGTGTGCCATCTTTCATCACCAACTCATCAAGTAGTCCCTGCCTCTCACCAAGAACTCTACACTCTCTGCCCAATACAAAGAACCCAGGGGAGCTTTGAACCCTTTGGCATGGGGATTGTGACTGTTCATTTTATCAAAGAGCCTGTCAGTTATCTAAAAGCAAATGTCTGCATTAACAGAAAGCACAATAATCATCACCATAAACAATAACATGTTCCTCTGAGTCATTAGTCTAATTTCTAAAATATAAAAATGATTCACGAGTTGATCTCCATTCTTAGGGAGAAAAGTTGTGATAGACATTTTAGCAACAATCTTGCCGTCCTACTTTGTGTGAATGTTAGTAGTAGTATTATATTAGCATCACCTCAATGAACTCAGCTGTTGCTTCACAGTGTTGGAACTGTAAATAGCCAAGGTCCCTCAGTGCACGTGTAGCGTGGTACAAAGTGAAGTTGTCCTCCACTACAAGTTTAATTTGAAAAAGTCTTTTATTTTTGTTCTGCAAAAAGCCAAAAATATATATTATTTATCACGTTACGCCACACACATCTTCACACTCAGGAGTGTGTTCTCGTCTCACAGCGTATTCTCGCTAGATATCCCTTTTCCCTGTACATAGTGTAGCGAACGCGCCCTCTGCTGGCGAGACTTAGACACTGCATCACCATATTTGTCAAACAATAAACGAACCTTTCCCGATCAGACAACACACAGACAATTTTCAACACACTCATGACTTATACTTAATGCAAGTAATATTAAACATATAAATAATAACAATGTGGGTATATCACTGATGGCTCTGTATGCCACACACGCAGAGCCACTGTCACAGACCGACTCAGTGTCTGTGCAGCCAGGGACACCTTCATCTTCTGTGAATCAAAATTCACATGCTTGTCTGTTACCCTGTTAGCTGCATGCAATCCAACTTTTGCTTGGACATCATTCAGATGAATGATGTATCTCCAGTTGATCTGGCCACTGGTGCTGGTTAATGGACTGTAAGCCTGCAGCATATTCCGTGCCAACTTCAACATATGGCAAGCATCCATCCGCACAATCACCCTCTCACTAGTTACTGGATGTGGAAAGAATGTTTTAAAGGGCTCAATAGGGTTACCCTTTTGCTGGCACCCAGGCAGGTTGCACAAGCGGACATTGGAGGCACGCCCATCCATTTTGACGCATACGAGAGGGCTGCATTGGGATTGGGTCCCGCCGGGTCCCGCGGGACCAACTCAACTCACGCGGGAGTGGGCGGTATGAACTTTTCTGCGGGCAGTCGCGGGCGGCAAAAAAATACAAAAAATACTGCGGGACAGGGATGTAGTGGTGCCAGGTGTACGGTAATTGTCGTATTTGTATGATAATTTTGCCCTGTGTACGATGTACTATCAATAATCCCCCAAAAGGCTACAAATACGATCATTTGACCATTCTGTGAATGTGTGGTTGTAAGCGGTTGTAATCAGCCTGTCGCAACTGTCTGTCGGATTTTTTTGTGAACCCTGAAGACATTTCCATGTGACAAGTTTCAAGCTAATCGTGCTTTTCTATTCTATTGTTTACGGGGACATTTAGCCTAACGTGGGGTTGATGATGCAAACCTGTTAGACACTATTCAACACTAGAGTGACTATAGCACACAATAGACTTGTTATTTTAGTTATGAAGGGTGTACGATAATTTACCTCAAAATACGATAATACTACATTTCCCACCTGGCAACACTGTCGGGATGTAGCTTAGCGACAGGATAAACAGAATAAATGATGTGGAAAGGAAGCTCAAAGAAGATCTTTACAGCACAAAGACAAAGCAAGGCAAGTCTGACATTTGGAGAAGTTTCTCCATTGTCCATGAATCTCTTTATTAAAAGCCTATGAAATTACGTGTTTTCTCCTGCGGGACTCGAGAAGACATTTCTATTGTTGTGCTGGCATAAAGTCTCAAAGTTTTGCGGGAGCGGGCGGGAGTGGACATACACATTGCGGGAGCGGGTGGTAATGGTCAGAAATTCAGCGGGAGCATGCGGAAGAAAACAGTCCCGCGCAGGACTCTAACACATACCACTCTTATGCCGCACTTATGCAGTTCCTCCGACGCATGAACAAGCAGCACCTCCTGAGTCTCTGGCGATAATAACTTGGTCAGGTAGTAGGTAATTGGGGCCTTCCAATGGCCTATCAATGGCCTTGTAGGCCTACCACCATTAAAACAAGAGCCTCAGTGGCTAAATCTGTCTCATTCAAACCATCCGCCATATCCACAAATCCAGACATTTTCTGGGTATGGGAGTTGTACTGGATATGTTTTTTAATGGCCATGGCATCCGTCATGAGACACAGTCAACCATATTTAGCTGGGTCTTCCTCTTGTCTTTCCTTCAACATGTCCAGCATCATCATGTTAAGGCCAGGCTCTGCATCCATGAGCTCATCCACCTTTGTAAGAAAGAAAAGCAGTCATTTAATATGGCTGCTGTGATCAGGATTTTTTCAGGATCAATAATCACTGAAAGCAGTATTGGCAGATGTTAATAATGCTAGGTGTAGGTATGTCCACCTTTCACTCTGTTCACTCATAACAGGATAAAATAATATGCACAGCTAACATGGAAAATAAGGTTTCAAATAATACGAACAATACCTTTGCAATGTATGTGGATGTGGGAGGTTGATATGAAGAGTCTCTCTCAGATAGCTGTATGCCTTCGGACCATGTAAGTGGAGAGTGATGGCAAACTCCCTCTGGTCTTTGGTGTATTTGTGGCTCTGTTTTGACAGGAGGTGTATTGGAAGATCTGAAATTCAATTAGCACTGGCCTTGCCCTTTTGGCAACCAAAAGAAAAGCCAGTACCGACCAGCAGTTCAGCAATAAAAGAACAAGGGTCTCTGAGGTGGCAGGACCTTCTACAAGCAGTCAGGACGAGGTCAGGACAGGGAAAAAAGGAAAGAGGAAAGTCACAGAAGATGGAGAGGGACCCTCAAGAAACCCAAAGAGAAGGAGGGGACTCCTGGACGTCATGTTAAATCAAGAGTCAGCCTCCTCCTCAGTGGAAAGTGGTAGGCTTGTGCATTTTGTGAAATTACAGCTGCATAATTAACTTACATTTTAGCTGTAGTGGTTGAATATTATAATGTCCTTTAACTTTGTCACACTGATCTAAACACACATTTTCAATCAAATTACAAACATGTGAGTGTCATCATGCTAATGTTTCAATGTGTTATTGTCATTTATAGGATCCAGTAGCAACAATGTAGATGGTTGTACATCTGATGGGGACATAAGGAGGAGTAATAGGAAGAGGAAGGCCTTACCTGCTGAGGAAACATCAAGCAGGAAGAGAACGAAGAAAACTGAGACCATACAGGACCAAATAGATGCCCAACGAGGTCAGTCATTAATAAAAAAAATGTAACATTTAGCTTCAAGTGCGTTATATTTAATATAAGTATTTATATTAGGTATTACCTATTACCTAGGTGATATATATATATATTTATTACAGCTTATATAACCTGTGTAAATTATCATTGAAATTCTTCTGATGTACTGTCAAACTAAAATGATGTTTATGTTTTATTTTAGCTGAATTTGAGGAGAAATACGAAGAGAAAAATCAGCTCGGCGAAGGAGGCTGTGGATCTGTGTTTGCAGGCTGTCGGAGAGAAGATAATTTACCCGTATGTATTAGACACACATTGTCATATTCAAGACACTCACTGTATGATGTGACTAACCAAAGTCTTGTTTGTATCTTGCAGGTAGCCATCAAACACATTCCTAAGAACAACGTGTTCTGCAAACATAAAGTAAGTTAGCAACGGCAGTAACTTCTGCTTTTATCAGCACTATCACTGGATTATAGATAAACTGTGGTTTTCCCTGCCTAACACTTTCTTTGTTGCTGTGATGTTTCAGGACAAGAATGGGAGGCAGATTTCAGTGGAGGTGGCTGTCATGCTGAAAGTGGAAAGTAGCACTGCCAGTTCAGTGGGGCACTCAGCACCTGTGTCCCTGCTGGACTGGTATGATCTACAGCAGGAGCTGATTCTTGTGCTGGAGAGACCAATGCCTGCCGAGGACCTTGCTAACTACATTGAAGAGCATGGAGGCTCCCTCCAGGAAGATGAGGCCAAAGTAAGCTGATGGAAAATATTTGCAATCTTTGTGAATGTCATTCTTTGAGAGACATCGTCACACTTTCTGCTTTTTTTATTTAAATGCTTTCATAATGGTTATGAAAATATTTTAAAGCCATAAAAAATGTCACACTGTCCTCTCTGCTTAAATATCTAACCTGTTATTTTTTTCCTCTTTCAGATTATAATACAACAGTTGGTTGATGCAGCAGTCCACCTTAAACAAAACAACATCTTCCACAGAGACATCAAAGTTGAAAACATCCTGATTGAGACCGGCTCAGATGTCCCACGACTTCGTCTCATAGACTTTGGACTGAGCTGCATCAACAAAAAGACATCTATATATCGGACTTTTTATGGTATGTTATTACTTCAGATTTCGCTCTTCTCCAATCAATGATTTAAAAACCAAAGCCACTCGTCCTCTAACATTTATTCTTATGTCTTTATCCTGAAGGTACCAGTGCTCATGTCCCTCCAGAGTGGCTGAGATCCTATACATACAGTGCTGGACCTACAACAGTGTGGCAGGTAGGAGTGGTGCTGTTTGAAATGCTCCACAACAAAGAGTTCAGGTCCACTAACTTCATCAGGAAGAAACTAAAGATTAGCAGTACGCTGTCTCAAGGTAAAACAAACACCCATACACACATCTGTCATTAAGAAAAGATAATCTGTTTCAGACCACATTCTGATAGACCACTGCAGACCTTCCACATGCAGTCAGGATGAGGTCAGGACAGGGAAAAAAGGAAAGAGGAAAGTCACAGAAGATGGAGAGGGACCCTCAAGAAAGGCAAAGAGAAGGAGGGGACTCCTGGACGTCCTTTTAAATCAAGAGTCAGCCTCCTCCTTAGTGGAAAGTGGTAGGCTGGTGCATTTTGTGAAATTACAGCTGCATAATTAACTTACATTTTAGCTGTAGTGGTTGAATATTATAATGTCCTTTAACTTTGTCACACTGATCTAAACACACATTTTCAATCAAATTACAAACATGTGAGTGTCATCATGCTAATGTTTCAATGTGTTATTGTCATTTATAGAATCCATTAGCAACAATTTAGATGGTTGTACATCTGATGGGGACATAAGGATGGGTAATAGAAAGAGGAAGGCCTTACCTGCTGAGGAAACACAGAGTAGGAAGAGATTAAAGAAAACAGAGACCATAAAGGACCAAATAGATGCCCAACGAGGTCAGTCATTAATAAAAAATTTTAACATTTAGCTTCAAGTGCGTTATATTTAATCTAAGTATTTTCGCCTAGGTATTACCTAGGCGATATATATATATATGTATATATATATGCGTTTTTTTTTTTAAATATATATAGAGATAATTTTTAGAGGTAACCTGTGTAAATTATCATTGAAATTCTTCTGATGTACTGTCAAACTAAAATGATGTTTATGTTTTATTTTTGCTGAATTTGAGGAGAAATACGAAGAGAAAAATCAGCTCGGCAAAGGAGGCTGTGGATCTGTGTTTGCAGGCTGTCGGAGAGCAGATAATTTACCCGTATGTATTAGACACACATTGTCATATTCAAGACACTCACCGTATGATGTGACTAACCAAAGTTTTGTTTGTATCTTGCAGGTAGCCATCAAACACATTCCTAAGGACAAAGTGTTCTGCAAACATAAAGTAAGTTAGCAACGGCAGTAACTTCTGCTTTTATCAGCACTATCACTGGATTATAGATAAACTGTGGTTTTCCCTGCCTAACACTTTCTTTGTTGCTGTGATGTTTCAGGACAAGAATGGGAGGCAGATTTCAGTGGAGGTGGCTGTCATGCTGAAGCTGGAAAGTAGCACTGCCAGTTCAGTGGGGCACTCAGCACCTGTGTCCCTGCTGGACTGGTATGATCTACAGCAGGAGCTGATTCTTGTGCTGGAGAGACCAATGCCTGCCGAGGACCTCGCTCACTACATCGAAGAGCATGGAGGCTCCCTCCAGGAGGATGAGGCCAAAGTAAGCTGATGGAAAATATTTGCAGTCTTTGTGAATGTCATTCTTTGAGAGACATCGTCACACTTTCTGCTTTTTTTATTTAAATGCTTTCATAATGGTTATCAAAATAATTTAAAGCCATAAAAAATGTCACTCCATCCTCTCTTCTTAAATATCTAACCTGTTTTTTTTTCCTCTTTCAGATTATAATACAACAGTTGGTTGATGCAGCAGTCCACCTTAAACAAAACAGCATCTTCCACAGAGACATCAAAGTGGAAAACATCCTGATTGAGACCGGCTCAGATGTCCCACGACTTCGTCTCATAGACTTTGGAATGAGCTGCATCAACAAAAAGACATCTATATATCAGACTTTTTATGGTATGTTATTACTTCAGATTTTGCTCTTCTCCAATCAGTGATTTAAAAACCAAAGCCACTCCTCCTCTAACATTTATTCTCATATCTTTATCCTCAAGGTACCAGTGCTCATGTCCCTCCAGAGTGGCTGAACTCCTGCACATACAGTGCTGGACCTACAACAGTGTGGCAGGTAGGAGTGGTGCTGTTTGAAATGCTCCACAACAAAGAGTTCAGGTCCACTAACTTCATCAGGAAGAAACTCAAGATTAGCAGTACGCTGTCTCAAGGTAAAACAAACACCCATAAACACATCTGTCATTAAGAAAAGATAATCTGTTTCAGTTCACATTCTGATAGACCACTGCAGACCTAACAATGTTTGTTCTTTTTCTTCACATCCTCCAGATTGCCTGGATTTCTTGGAGCAGTGTTTGATTAAAATTCCCAAGCAGCGCCCCACGCTGGAGCAGCTTCTAAATCACACTTGGTTCACGTGAGACAGAAACAACACACACACTGTTAATCAAAACAAATTACATTTTATTGAAAGTTTGATTCATGTTTAAATTTAAACCTAAATCTTTATGTCTGAATTTAACAGGAATAAATATACATTCTAAATATGTCACATTTTCTGTGATGTGAGGATGTAAGGATAGGATAGAATAGAATAGAATAGAACATAACACAACACAATAGAACACAATATAATACATTAGAATAGAATCCTTCTGTATTAGTTCTTCAACAGGTACATCTACAGTGTTGTAGAAGAGGAGCAGAACAATTATAAAATGTGTTTTTAAATGATCAGTGTTCACTTCTCTGAGAGGAAGTGTTCACTGATGACTGAATGATCTCAGATGTGCAAACATGAATTGTCCTAAATATTGCAAAAATAAAATCCATTTTTAGACACAATTTTCAAAGAAAGTAAATGTTTATTTAATATTCTGACATTTGAATATTAGTTCAAGTAGTTTCACATTTATATTAGCCCCATGGGTGGGGCCTCTGCCAGGAGGTATTGGGGCGCTCGGGCTCCCGGGGCCCGGGTCCGGTGCGCGGCCCATGTCTGGGCGGCTGGGGCCTGGCGTGGTCGGTGGGCCGTTGCCCCTGGTTCCCAGGGGGCCTTTGCCCTATGCTTATGGGGGCTCTTTCCGGGGGCTTCTTCTGCGGTCTTCTGGGTGGATGTGTGGTTGTCCCTGCGGTGGGCTTCCTGGGTTCTGTGCTCTGTGGGGGCTGCTGGTGGCCTTCGTCTTGAGGCCCTCTCTGCCTGCTTCTGATTGCTGGGGGGGGGCTGTGGATTGTTGCTCTGTACACTTATACACTCATAACTAAGCAGGGTTATCATGTAGGTCCTGTGCCATGGGTATTGCATGTTCACACACACACACACACGCACACACACACACATTCATTAGCCCAGTAGCAGGCTCGCTAAGCAGTTGCTGTGTTATCCTGTGGTTTCAGGTCATCTATATCCACAGTTGTGTTGTATGCGATTGCCGCTACTTCTGCTGGTTTTTGTTTGTTTGTGTGTTTGTTTTTTCTCTGCTTGTCTGCTTTCAGGAGCTTATGGTGGCGCTAAGGCTGGATTCCCAACAGAGGCCGTGGATTGTCGTCTGTTTTGTTTTTACAGGTGTAGCAGCTGGTTGTCTGGTTTTTGTTTCTATTTTTGTTCTGTTTCCTCTTCTTTGCTCTTCTTCTTTCCTTGTCCCCCGGTCCGGTTCAGCTCTATTACATGTGAAATATTGTAAACAAAAACTGATGGGCATCAAGGGGAGCTTTACATTTATAAAACTTCCCTTGGCAAAGCAAATCTGTTTGGCAAAAAAGGTATTCAGATTACCATTCTGCTGCCATAATGCTGGACAGGACAAGGGAAAAAAAGAAAAAGAAATATCTACTCTGTCGGCCTTCAAAGTCTAAGGCATTCAAATACGACTGACTGAGGCAATTATGCTATTAGGCTAACGTTCTGCTGCTGCTATAGCTACTACTACTACTACAACAATAATAATAAAAAAAATGATTTTGTAATTAATTTATAATTAATTGCTTTGTATTTAGAGGCGCCTTTCAAAGCACTCAATGTCATCTTACAAGACACAGCCATTCATTGACTTAATAGGGGGCTGCACGGTGTTGTGGTGGGTAGCACCATCACCTCACAGCAAGACGGTTCCAGGTTCAATCCCCGCCTGGGGCCTTTCTGTGTTGTGTTTGCATGTTCTCCTCGTGTATGCGTGGGTTCTCTCCGGGTTCTCCGGCTTCCTCCCACCGTCCAAAAACATGGTGTGTTAGGTTAATCTGTGACTCTAAATTGTCCTTAGGAGTGAGTGTGAGTGTGAGTATGCATGGTTGTTTGTCTCGTTTGTCTCTATGTGTGGCCCTGTGATGACCTGGCGGTCGCTGTTCTGCTGCTCCTCGCAGAGGCTGGAAGCTACTAGTGGTGACTGCTCACTGATGGCTGCAGGAAGGTTGCTGGAGGTTGACCAGGAATGGAGAGGCCAAATACATCCATGGCAATAACTAAAGTATATGGCCTTTGGTGCAGGAGGTTGAGCCTTCTTGGCCTTCTTGTTCTGACTCTTGCTGACAAGGTACTCTTATCTTCTCTCCTTTCAGCCCTGATGCACTTTGCCTTAACCTCAGCCTGACATATTTGCAGATGATCTTTCTCTTCACATCATGGCATGATGGAAGGCTGCTCCCCAGAATCATGGCCTCCTCTTCCAGCTGTTCCACTGCATTGGTGCACTCCATGAGAGACTCATCTGTCCTTGAACGGAACAGCTGCTCCACATGCTGGACGACAGTGAAGACCTCGTCAGATGGCCGATAAAGTGCAGCCGGTTTGAATTCCTTCAACTGCAGCAGAACAACATGCTCATGTGCATCATCTGCATTTTGCACAAGTGCATGCTTGCATGTCTCGCAGTGTGAGCAGCTGAAAACACACTTCACGGTGTATCCGGCCAGATGATACAGAACACAGGAATCTATTTTTGCGAAGGTGGGTGGTGATGTCAGGTCGACCAGCTGCTCCACTCTCAGACCTTCAGGACTTCTGGAATTGCTTTTGGTCTCCAGAAAGTCTGCTAGGTGGTCACAGTTGTCCTCCAGGTAACTGCCTGTATGCACTGTGGACAGGAACTGTCCAACAGTGACAGCCCGCAGGGCATAGTGGAACTCCACAGGTGTTGGCACAGGGTTCTTCTTTGGACAGTGCGGATATCTGGCAGAGAGATCTTCATGTTCTGCAGGGTTTTGTATCCTGTTGTGCCTGCTGTGAATCGAATTTGAATTGCCTTTTTGATGGTCTCATTGCCCCACTGAATCACCTTTTTATTCTTTTGGCTGAGTGCACGAATCTGGTCCCGATTGAAAATTGAAGTAAATTTTTGTTGAAGGTTGTTGTTTCTCCTCCTAAGTGCCAAATTGATTATTTTTTGTCGTGCTGGAGCGCTCTCTGCTTTTATCCTCCTATATCTTTCCTTTCTTAATTCCCTCAGCAGGTCCTCCACACTGGCCCTGTCATGACTGGCCCCTGGCACACTGGTTCCTGGATGAGTGGCCCCTGACTGACTGGCACCTGCTGGTCTGCTGACCTCTGCTTCACTGTCACCTGACACATCCCTCTCACTCGCCTCTAACTGCACCTCAGTTTGTCCCTCAATATCTGTAATAACAACGTATTGTTGGTGTTATACGTATTTATGCCACCTACACTACACTACAATATCTTGTTTTTTAAATACATGAAATGGGAAAAACTGTGGAAAGACTGATATCATACCAATGTTTGATTTTATGCAGTAAGTGTGGTCATCAGATGTTTTAACTTCTGCAGAAGCCATCATCCTCGAAGGTGTTTTCCTCCTCTTGGGCTTGGGGCGATGGATGAAGATGGTTGGGACAGCATCTGCTCTCGACCTCTGTGTGCCTCTTTTTGTGTTCGTGAATTGGTTGTCCTCAAAGTGTAACTGCCAGGAGGTAATGATGTCATACGTCGTAGGCTAAGTTCAGTTTCCCCTACACACTTCACATTTTCTGTTGAACTTTAATTGTAATGTTCTACTTTACATTCAGGTGTCGAAGGCCCTTTGAAATTTTAGTAACTTTATCATAAAACCTCTGTGGCCATTACTTACTTCACAAAGTTTTCTGTTGTTGTTGTCATCTTTATATACTCTATAGCTCTGCCCTCTTCCACACAGCATAGACATATATATACGTAGACGCCTCATTGAGCATGTTGGTCCATTGCTGCGGTACGTCAGCGCGTCCGCCATATTGGATGTGGCAGATCTGCCCGTAAACTACTAAAAGGAAATGGACTGAACTTCAAACAGCGCCTTTCTACAAAGTGCTTTAAGTTTGTTATAATTGGCTTTGTTCTTAGACATTATGTATTCATATTCTGCATTTTATAACTAAGCCACGTTCATATTTTGTACTTTTCCACTCTGCTCATACTACGTTATAGATGACCTTAAATGGTCCAAGACTTTAAAATACCATAACGGGACTAAATAACTGGGTCAGATAAAGCTTCTCTATCGTGTCAGATAGGTCTGGTACATTAGTTACACGCCTAAAACAACACTCACTCACACACGTTGTTTATCTCATCCAAAGAATATTACGAAGACTGTGGTTGACCTGTTTTAGTCACTTATAATTGGCCAATACATGAAATATTTCTGTATATGGGGGCTCAGGCTGACGGACTTCCTGCGAGAGCTCTGTCACTCCGAGTTCAGCGCTGCCATACTTCACATGTTACCTCTAATAAATACTTTGAATGAAAGAATTGGGCTAAAAAGTTATTGCCTCTTATTCACACAGACACACTAATATAGTTGGGAAACAAGTACGTACCAGAAACAACATGTAACTAAGTGATGATTATAAATGTTTATTCCTTATTTTTAGGCTACAGGTAAGCACCAAACTAACATGTATTTTTCTAATGTTTTTATGAGTGTTTACAGCTGCTAATGTGTGCAACACTGTTACTGTGATGATAAATATTGAAATATTTATAATTGACATTTAATCTGTGTTTATTATAACCAGATCCTGAAATGTAGAGGGTTTTCTGAATATATGTATATATATATAACATATATATATGTTCATTGATGAATGTTCATTGATGAACATATATACATATAAATATCTACAATAAGGGCATTAATGAACACGGGGGCATTGAGGATCGTATATACACACTTATATCTACACAGCTATAAAATTGCAGTCAGTGTAAGTTAAAAATCTTGGAAAAGAATAGTCTATTACAGCTTTTTCCATGTGTTGTCACTCTGCAGCTTAAGTTAAGGTGTTCAGTCTGGCAATGTGGTGCAGCCTCAATTTGTGGAAGACAGACACAATGTGTGACATCAGCACAAAATGGTGGTTGTCAATTCCAAACTGTGTTTCTTGAATGTGCCCCCCCCCCCAGAAAAAACACATCCTCAGAACCAATCTCAGCCCGGACAAACTGACAGATCAAGGCCGCTTTGACCGCTTGCCCTGACACTGACTGGCAAATAAAACACTCAGCTGATCTGACCACCTTTACAGTACCGTCAGAAGGAATCATCAGCCTTCCCTTGTTTTTTAGCGTGAGCAAGTGGTAGCTCTGATCAAATGATGCGGGTACAACATCAGTCACCAAACTACCAAGGCACACATCACAGGACAGCTTTTTGAGAATCTGGCAAACAACAAACCCTGAGATGTACACCAGTGCATTGTCCACAAGACCACCAAAGCGGGTTGGTAGATAGCTATGGTCAGACACTAAAGCAGGAACATTGAAAAAAGGGGGTGGAATCTCTTCAGTTTCTTCTGCTACTGGAGAAGAGGGAACATCTCAAAAGTCTACAGGGACACGGTCTCATCCTGTGCTGCCACATTTCCTGATGTGCTTGGAGACACACCACACCGCACCATCAGATGGCAGGAAGATGGCCTGGAACTGGCTGGCTGAGGGATTGTTATTCCAGCCCCCTAAAACACATACAAACAACACATTTACATATACAGTTACCCAAATAATATGCATACATAGAGACTAACCACATAGTAAAAAAAATCTGAAATCCCTACCTGATGCCCTGATTGAATTAAAGAGGAGCTCCAAGTGATCCTGGCTAAAGCGGTAGGTGCTGACGTACCGCTGAAGCTGAAGCTGAAGCTGTTCTGGAATCATCAACATCAGGGTGTCAATGTTGATCATGAATCCCATGACAGATGGGTACCTTCACAAGGAAATGTTTTGTCAGTATAATCATGGCAAACCAAAATACCTCAAGAGAGCACTACGTGATTTCCTTCATTTATAGATGTTAATGCAAAGAGAAGCAATATTGAAACAGGAATGGGAAAGCTTGATAACATCGACACTGCTATACATACCATTGTAACATTTCTAAGGAATGAAAAACACTGAAGATAGAAGTCCAACAGAAACAAAACAGGAGACTGCAAAAACATTGGAACCAGAGAACAAAGCATCATAGGAACTTATGATGCATCAAACGGAACAAGAGAATAGAATAGGACTGGGCAATATATCCATAATATATCAATATTTTATAAAGCTCCAACAGTCATCCCTTCAATATTCTCTCTATATCAATATTTGATCAAAATTACATTTGAATTTATTGTCCAGCCTCGAACAGAACATCATATGAACTTGATGTCTTAAACTTATGAACTCTTCATGCAAACAAAAGCTTCCCACTTTCCTAAAACCTCTTTGACAGGTGAAGGGGTGTGCCATCTTTCATCACCAACTCATCAAGTAGTCCCTGCCTCTCACCAAGAACTCTACACTCTCTGCCCAATACAAAGAACCCAGGGGAGCTTTGAACCCTTTGGCATGGGGATTGTGACTGTTCATTTTATCAAAGAGCCTGTCAGTTATCTAAAAGCAAATGTCTGCATTAACAGAAAGCACAATAATCATCACCATAAACAATAACATGTTCCTATGAGTCATTAGTCTAATTTCTAAAATATAAAAATGATTCACGAGTTGATCTCCATTCTTAGGGAGAAAAGTTGTGATAGACATTTTAGCAACATTCTTGCCGTCCTACTTTGTGTGAATGTTAGTAGTAGTATTATATTAGCATCACCTCAATGAACTCAGCTGTTGCTTCACAGTGTTGGAACTGTAAATAGCCAAGGTCCCTCAGTGCACGTGTTGTGTGGTACAAAGTGAAGTTGTCCTCCACTACACATTTAATTTGAAAAAGTATTTTATTTTTGTTCTGCAAAAAGCCAAAAATATATATTATTTATCACGTTACGCCACACACATCTTCACACGCGAGATATCCCTTTTCCCTGTACATAGTGTAGCGAACGCGCACTCTGCTGGTGAGACTTAGAAACTGCATCACCATATTTGTCAAACAATAAACGAACCTTTCCCGATCAGACAACACACAGACAATTTTCAACACACTCATGACTCATACTTAATGCAAGTAATATTAAACATATAAATAATAACAATGTGGGTATATCACTGATGGCTCTGTATGCCACACACGCAGAGCCACTGTCACAGAGCGACTCAGTGTCTGTGCAGCTAGGGACACCTTCATCTTCTGTGAATCAAAATTCACATGCTTGTCTGTTACCCTGTTAGCTGCATGCAATCCACCTTTTGCTTGGACATCATTCAGATGAATGATGTATCTCCAGTTGATCTGGCCACTGGTGCTGGTTAATGGACTGTAAGCCTGCAGCATATTCCGTGCCAACTTCAACATGTGGCAAGCATCCATCCGCACAATCACCCTCTCACTAGTTACTGGATGTGGAAAGAATGTTTTTAAGGGCTCAATAGGGTTACCCTTTTGCTGGCACCCAGGCAGGTTGCACAATCGGACATTGGAGGCACGCCCATCCATTTTGACGCATACGAGAGGGCTGCATTAGGATTGGGTCCCGCCGGGTCCCGCGGGACTAACTCAACTCTCGCGGGAGTGGGCGGTATGAACTTTTCTGCGGGCAGTCGCGGGCGAAAAATAAAAAATACTGCGGGACAGGGATGTAGCCTTGCCAGGTGTACGGTAATTGTCGTATTTATATGATAATTTTGCCCTGTGTACGATGTACGATCAATAATCCCCAAAAAGGCTACAAATACGATCATTTGACCATTCTGTGAATGTGTGGTTGTAATCGGTTGTAACCAGCCTGTCGCACTGTCTGTTGGATTTTTTTGTGAACCCTGAAGGCATTTCCATGTGACAAGTTTCAAGCTAATCGTGCTTTTCTATTCTATTGTTTACGGGGACATTTAGCCTAACGTGGGGTTGATGATGCAAACCTGTTAGACGCTATTCAACACTATAGTGACTATAGCGCACAATAGACTTGTTATTTTAGTTATGAAGGGTGTACGATAATTTACCTCAAAATACGATGATACTACATTTCCCACCTGGCAACACTGTCGGGATGTATCTTAGCGACAGGATAAACAGAATAAATGATGTGGAAAGGAAGCTCAAAGAAGATCTTTACAGCACAAAGACAAAGCAAGGCAAGTCTGACATTTGGAGAAGTTTCTCAATTGTCCATGAATCTCTTTATTAAAAGCCTATGAAATTACGTGTTTTCTCCTGCGGGACTCGAGAAGACATTTCTATTGTTGTGCGGGCATAAAGTCTCAAAGTTTTGCGGGTGCGGGCAGGAGTGGACATACACATTGCGGGAGTGGGTGGTAATGGTCAGAAATTCAGCGTGAGCATGCGGAAGAAAACAGTCCCGCGCAGGACTCTAACACATACCACTCTTATGCCGCACTTATGCAGTTCCTCCGACGCATGAACAAGCAGCACCTCCTGAGTCTCTGGCGATAATAACTTGGTCAGGTAGTAGGTAATTGGGCACTTCCAATGGCCTATCAATGGCCTTGTAGGCCTGCCACCATAAAAACAAGAGCTTCAGTGACAAAATTTGTCTCATTCAAACCATCCGCCATATCCACAAATCCAGACATTTTCTGGGTGTTATAATTGGCTTTGATCTTAGACATTATAAATTCATATTCTGTATTTTCCTAAATAACCTATGTTCCTAGCTGGTACTTTTCCACTCTGCTCATACTGCAAAACAGATGACCTTAAATGGTCCAAGACCTTAGAATGATATAAACAACTGGGTCAGACAAAATATCTCTATTAGGGCAGATAGGTCTGGTACATTAGATCCGAGCCTAAAACAGCACTCACACATACACACATTGTTTATCACATCCAAAGAACACAACAAGGACAGCAGCTGGCCTGATCATGCCACTCAAAACTGGCCAATTATACTCTGACAAGTGTGAAAACAACTTCTGTGAGATAAAGCTGAATATAAATATGACATGTTTCCGGATAACGGGGCTCGGCCTGACGGATTTCCTGCGGGAGCTCTGGCACTCCGAGTCCAGCGCTGCAATATACTTTACTTGTGACCACTAATAAATACTTTTTTAATAAACGATTTCTCCAGCTTGTTCTTGGGCTTCCAATGAAAAAATCGGGCTAACAATTGGTGCCGTGACCCGGATTGGCTGACTCTGAGACCGTGTCCGATCGAGGACTTCCGGAGCTGGTTGGAGGGGACTCTTCTTCAGACAATTCAAGGCGCCTAAAACACAAGGTGAGCAGAAAACCTCTTGTATCAGGATATGTGAAATTTCTGCACATTGGTCATTCTAAACTAAATTGTCTGAATTAGGATGTCCTCCGATCACTAAATCAAAAGCACAAAATTTGTGTCTACAGGTTTACTAGGTGGTCACATGTAAAGTATAAACACATAGTCTCATATAGGGAGAGTCATATGTGTCCTAGTTTAGTACAATTTGGCCAAATAAAAGACATAAATTAAGATAACATAAATTCATCTCTGACTTCTAAACTGAATAGGAATTAGATACCAATGGGCGGGGGTCTATTAGTTCGCTATCGCGGTGTGAGTAATCTCGGTATTACTGTACGACCGGATTTGAGTAATTTCTGTGCAAGAGACACTTGGACCTTTATCTGCCATCGGCGGTGGGTCTGTATTACTTCACAATAGACTGTGTGGGTGATTTCTGCGCACAAGGGCGCTTGGACCTCTATCTGCAATCGGCGGTGGGTCTGTATTACTTCACGTTTGGTGGTTGGACTGTAAAATCGGCGGTGTGTCTGTTTTTTTCTTCTCTCTTTTTTTTTTCTCTCTCCGCAATCGGCGGTGGTTCTGCAGTTGTTGTGCATAGACGATACACTAGGGGTTTGTCTCTGCATAAGGACACAGGGCTAAGTTTTATTATTTTTCATGAAGATTTTTGATTTTGATATTTGAGGTTGATATTTTACTGTGTTGGTGGAAGTGTATCGAGCAGTCAAGACTGATCGAGAATTCCTACAATGACACAGATCTCAAGTGGTTCTGTAAAAGGGGGGCATTGGACTAGAAAATAAAGGGGAATTTAGTTAGGGTGTTACAGAGATTGGTGAATTAAAACGAGTGAAGGGACTGGGAGAACCCCCAGCGATCAAGCGCACAGAGTAAAAGATTCTGTGTAGAAGCTTCTTGGTGGGGTCCAACACTCGGGCATTGCGCCATTCACCCATTCTGATTAACACGTGTAAAATATTTAAACATGTCACAAATCATAGTTGAGAAGTGGAAAACAGGTAAACCCGGCTCATTGGGGTCGGTATTGTTTAACACCTTGACTAGATGGATAAAAAAGGTTCCAAGAGAAGATGAAAAAGGATGGACTGAGAGATTTGTGAACTGGATGAGAGAAATGCAAGAGAGAGGAATGTTTGGGGGGTGTGAAAGTGCTCCACCGCTACTGAGTGATTTCTCCATGTTTTCAAAACAAGCAACAGGCAGTAAGAATCAAGCAACAGCAAAGCTAAAGGAGGCAGGTTTATTGCAGAGAGCAAGAGCAGGAAAAGATGAGAACAAAGCAGTGACATTTCTTGCAGACTGTCAGTGTTTTTTAGGAGAAGTTAAATTCTCTATTCAGACGCAGTCCTCTGCACAACTACCACAGCATGTGCCAGACACAACGTCATCTTCTCCAAGGACACATCCTACTACATTGGAAGATAAGACACAGACACCTCTGCCCAACATAACTGCACATAAGGAGGAACAGACAACGCTGCCTCCTCCTTATGCTGAGGCACGCAGATTATTGGATGCTCTCCAAAAACAGATGCCCCAATCTAAACCTACTACTTCAGGAGTAAAAACTAACACCCAGAATACACCTCCCACGATGAGTAAATTAGTGGTTGTCAAAAATGGCATATTGCAAACAGTTTAATTCCCAGGAGATAATCATGCACTAACACAGGCAGAAGAGTACCTCAATGACATGACACAACATAGTACTAATCCATTAATCACTAGTACTTTAGTTGAACCACCAACCTCTGAAGGCTCAACTGACACATTTGACCTACAGTCACTAGAAACCCGGTCCCGGGCGACACCATCTGAACCTGTCTATATGAATAAATCAGGGGCTGCATGTGGTGGACCCTTAGTACGTGGCCTAAATTCTGTATTGGAGCAGCACAAACCACATGAGTGGATAAATCGAACTTACCAGACACAAAATCCAAATATGTCAAAGGTCTCTATTAAGACACCAGAAAGTGGTAATATTCACTATTGCACAGATACGCATAGGAGTCAGCATCAGATGCCATTGGTAACAGCAATTACCGGTGATGGTCGTACTACCACCACGTACAATCCATTCTCCTTGCAAGACACTGTAATGATTAAATCTCAGTTACCAGATATAAATAAGGGGGGGGGGGGGCACCATGGATTAAAGCATTTTTAGAAGCATGTGCTGGAATACTCCCTGCTCTAGGTGATTTCAGACGAGTGTTCGCATCATGCACATCATTGAGCATGCTGGCAGAAATTGAACAACGTTGCCAAACTGATACGGCCCTGGACTATTTGTTATGGCCTCTCATACGAGAAAAGTTCCCCATACACATGAGGTCAGCTGAATTGTGTCGAATACTACCAAATGCAGATGAGAGAGGGGCAGCCTATTTACTAAGAGTGAGAGAGCTATGGCAGGATAGAACGGGTGAAGATCCAGCTCTGAGTGACACCATTGAGTTGCTGTTTAGAGGAGCAGTGGAAGCATCACTGTCTCCTTCTGTGCAAACTACACTAAAACAGGTAGTGGGATTAACAAACTTGACATGTACAGTATGGGCTGCCCATGTCACTCAATACATTGATAATGAAATTGAAGAAAGAGAACAAGAAAAAAAGGAATTAATTTCCCTTCAGGCACAAGTGGCAAAAACACAACTGAAAGACATGAGAGACAAAGTAAATCAGAACAAAGCTCAAGCTAAACAAATGTCGCAGCAGGCTCCTCCTCCTTTTGCTATGCAATCACTGCCTCCACCTCCTTATTATGGGCCATACCCACACCAACCTCCATATCAGCACCGACCTGCTGCCATAACGAGCAGAGGTCCATTCAGCAAGAAAGGAAAACACAGAAACTTTACCATGGGGAAAAATGGCCAAAAATAAAATGATCAGTGTTATATATGTGGTAACCATGGCCACTGGGCTAAGCAATGTCGTACTAAACAGTACTCACAACTACAAGGGGGATCTCCACAATACGAGTATAATACTTACCCTCCTCCACAGCCGGGCCCCTGTCAAGCCTCTACACATTCGGACTCACGCCAGAATTCCTGGCATCAGGCCCCTGGTGGTTATCAAATGCCTCAATAGGGATGCCCAGGACTAGCAGCAGGTGACTCACTGTGTTCTAATGACTTGTTTCTTGAGCCTTTGGTTAAATTAACAATTAACGGCCAAGACTATACGTGTATGATCGACACAGGAGCCAGGTATTCAACATTAAACATGCCACTTCCTCTATCACAGAATACTGTACCTGTTGGCCTCTGTCAACACCTGTCTCATGCGTGTGGAATTCACTTAACTTTGAACATTCTTTTCTCCTTTCTCCCTCTTGCCCTGTGAATCTTTTAGCCAGGGACATCTTGTGTTCACAAAACATATCTGTACTTATGACTCCAGAGTATGTGGACATCACTTTCCCTAATGGAAATGCGCAACGCTGTGCCACGCCAAAGCGAGCAATACAGCAAATGATACAAACAATTGCTGATTCCCCTGACCCAGGGAGTGAAAAAAGAGCTGAGATTTGGTGGGGACTTATCCCTGATTTTCTCTCCACCCCACTCCATGCCACTTTTTCCTTATGGCTCCCCTGGATTTCTATCATGCGTCTCCAAACCGATCCCATTGATCCACCACATTGTACATATAATTATGAACTATTTGGTGATGAAAACTATGATGCCCTGTGGGACGGATTTGTACAACAATATGATGAGACTGGAGAAGAACCTTGTGTAGAAATACGTGACATCTATGTAGGCCCGGAGGGTGTTGCTGCTGCAGTTTCTTTGCCATCTTCGATGGAAATGTTATATGCTTTGTCAGACACATCTGCGCCTCATATCACTTTGCAGGTAGCTAATGGGAGAGAGGCAAAAAACTTGGGGCCAATGGTAAAACGGTGTTTACTGGCATGCGATTGGCGCCCTACTCAGAACAAAAATCTTCGCGACTCGCCTTCCACACAGACCTATATGATTTGTCATGTCTCACACGCCATATTGCACCCGGAAAAACGTTATGTGTCTCGAACACATGGCAGAGAAAACACTGATCACCCACACACAAAGGCATTGCTAGACAATCTGCCTGACACGTTGTGGTCTAAGGGACCCACGGATGTGGGACTTCTTGATGTCACAACTGTATCAATCCCGTTGAAACACAACATTGTTCCTATTTATAGGGCACAATACCCACTTAAGTTGAATCAAATCACGGGTATTAGAAACACAATTAAGGGACTGGTACACACTGGGGTTCTTATACCCACCACTTCTTTATGGAATACTCCCATAACTCCCGTTCCAAAACTTGGAAAACCTGACTATCGCATGATACAGGATTTCAGACCCATTAATAAGGTCGTCATCCCTACTAACTATGACACGCCAAATCCATACACTATGTTAAATGGCATTGCACCCGAACAAAACTTCTTCACATGCATTGATTTGGCTAATGCATTCTTCAGTGTGCCACTACATAAGGACTCTCAACAGATTTTTGCCTTTTCATACGAGGGTACGCAATACACTTACACTAGTCTACCACAGGGCTTTATCGACTCACCTTCTATTTTTAATCATGTTCTAAAACAACAACTACAAACGTTGACACTACCAAAAGGTGTCTCCCTTCTACAGTATGTTGATGATATTCTTGTGGCAGCTCCAGACTCAGACTCTATCATGACAGCCACTGATATAGTTTTACGTCATCTCGCAAAGTGTTGGTATAAAGTCACAAAATCTAAGCTCCAGATTGGGAGGCCTAAGGTGACTTTCTTGGGCCGTATCATTTGGTCGTCCAGCGTGCATATGACTAATGAACAGAAAACCGATATCCTGAGTTACTCCAAACCAACCACGGTGAAATCAATGATGCAATTTTTAGGACTAGTAACATACAGCAAAAATTTTGTCCCAAACTTTTCTGCCTTAGTAGCACCCTTGCGAGCACTAATAACGCAAGCAGGATACAAAAACTACAAATCTCCACTACAGTGGACGATAGAAGCAGACAAAGCTTTTGTTGAAGTAAAAACTGCGTTGTCTGCTGCCTGTTCCCTGCATGCTCCAAACTACTCTGAACCGTTTCATTTGGATGTTGATGAAAAAGATGGGTTTGTCAATGCTGTACTATATCAAAAGGGGGATAACAAGAATCTCCTGTCTGGTTGTGCTGCACCTCAAGGTAGTTGGCCACTTGCAGTTTGGGGACCTGCTAAGTTGGCTGCCGCTAACAGGTGTGACACAATACAGAATATAACAGTCCTACCTCATTTAGTTGACATGATTAAATCATGTCAAAAGGGGGAGTTGTTATAATTGGCTTTGATCTTAGACATTATAAATTCATATTCTGTATTTTCCTAAATAAATGTTCCTAGCTGGTACTTTTCCACTCTGCTCATACTGCACAACAGATGACCTTAAATGGTCCAAGACCTTAGAATGACATAAACAACTGGGTCAGACAAAACATCTCTATTAGGGCAGATAGGTCTGGTACATTATATCCGAGCCTAAAACAGCACTCACACATACACACATTGTTTATCACATCCAAAGAACACAACAAGGACAGCAGCTGGCCTGATCATGCCACTCAAAACTGGCCAATTATACTCTGACAAGTGTGAATACAACTTCTGTGAGATAAAGCTGAATATAAATATGACATGGTTCCGGATAACGGGGCTCGGCCTGACGGATTTCCTGCGGGAGCTCTGGCACTCGGAGTCCAGCGCTGCAATATACTTTACTTGTGACCACTAATAAATACTTTTTTAATAAACGATTTCTCCAGCTTGTTCTTGGGCTTCCAATGAAAAAATCGGGCTAACAATTGGTGCCGTGACCCGGATTGGCTGACTCTGAGACCGTGTCCGATCGAGGACTTCCGGAGCTGGTTGGAGGGGACTCTTCTTCAGACAATTCAAGGCGCCTAAAACACAAGGTGAGCAGAAAACCTCTTGTATCAGGATATGTGAAATTTCTGCACATTGGTCATTCTCAACTAAATTGTCTGAATTAGGATGTCCTCCGATCACTAAATCAAAAGCACAAAATTTGTGTCTACAGGTTTACTAGGTGGTCACACGTAAAGTATAAACACATAGTCTCATATAGGGAGAGTCATATGTGTCCTAGTTTAGTACAATTTGGCCAAATAAAAGACATAAATTAATATACCATAAATTCATCCTGTCTTCTAAACTGAATAGGAATTAGATACCAATGGGCGGGGTCTATTAGTCCGCTATTGCGGTGTGAGTAATCTCGGTATTACTGCATGACCGGCAATGTGAGTAATTTCTGTGCAAGTGGCGCTTGGACCTTTATCTGCAATCGGTGGTGGGTCTGTATTACTGCACTATAGGCGGCGTGAGTAATTTCTGTGCAAGAGGCGCTTGGACCTGTATCTGCAATCGGCGGTGGGTCTGTATTATGTCACAATAGACTGAGTGAGTAATTTCTGTGCAAGAGGCGCTTGGACCTTTATCTGCAATCGGCGGTGGGTCTGTATTATGTCACAATAGACTGAGTGAGTAATTTCTGTGCAAGATGCCCTTGGACCTTTATCTGCAATCGGCGGTGGGTCTGTATTACTTCACGTTTGGTGGTTGGACTGTAAAATCCGTGATCGGCGGTGTGTCTGTTTTTTGTTTTTGTTTTCTCTCCGCAATCGGCGGTGGTTCTGTAGTTGTTGTAAACAGACGATACACTAAGGGTTTATCTCTGCATAAGGACACAGGGCTAAGTTTTGTTATTTTTCATGAAAATGTGGGGTGGTTTGCTACTTGGTTGATATTTTACTGTGTTGGTGGAAGTGTATCGAGCAGTCGAGACTGATCGAGAATTCCTACACTGACAGATCTCAAGTGGTTCTGTAAAAGGGGGGCATTGGACTACAAATTAAAGGGGAATTTAGTTAGGGTGTTACAGAGATTGGTGAATTAAAACGAGTGAAGAGACTGGGTGAACCCCCAGCGATCAAGCGCACAGAGTAAAAGATTCTGTGTAGAAGCTTCTTGGTGGGGTCCAACACTCAGGTATTGTGCCATTTACCCATTCTGATTAACACGTGAAATACCTGAATATGTCACAAACCTTTGTTGATAAGTGGAAAACATATAAACCCGGCTCATTGGGGTCGGTATTATTTGACACGTTGACTAGAAGGCAGAAAAAAGTTCCAAGAGAAGACGAAAAAAGAGGGACAGATAGATTTGTAAATTGGACGAGAGAAATGCAAGGGAAAGGAATGTTTGGAGGGTGTGAAAGTGCTCCACCGCAACTGAGTGATTTCTCTATGTTTTCAAAACAAGCAACAGGCAGTAGGAATCAAACTACAGCAAAGCTAAAGGAGGCAGGTTTATTGCAGAGAGCAAGGGCAGAAAAATATATATTTTAACTGTGTTAAATTCTCTATTCAGACGCAATTCTCTGGACAACTAACACAGCATGTGCCAGACACAACGTCATCTTTTCCAGGGACACATCCTACTACACCAGAAGATAAGACACCTCTTCCCAACATCACGCATGCTCAATAACAGAAGCATGCCATTTAGCAAAAGAAAAAACTGACCAGTTATACAGACAAGAAAAAGACAAAGGTTAGATATCCTTAGCTTTGTCATAAATGCTCTCACCCTAAGATTATCTCATCCCAACCCTGCTTCCTTCTTCCCCCATTCAGCCCTGAGAGTGAGGACAGATTCTGATTGATCATTGGCCTGTACTTAAAGAGTACCAGAGTTACATATAGTTATTTAGTCGAAAAATTTACAATGATAATGGAAGTTTTTACTAGAGCATTTATCATCAATTCAATAATTTATGTTTAAATAAATTTGAATGGGAGAAATACCACATTGAATGGACAATCGGAAAACCGCTTTTCAATGCAAGTATCACAGTGAAGAGATAAGAAGCAATACAAGGTCCAAAATGAATCCAGGAAGAACAGACTGTTTAAAACTAAACATTAGAACCAGTTTGTTGTTGAATTAAGATTTAACAGCTCTCTTAAAAAGTTAAAGTCAGACAAACAAACACAGCATTTAAATCTTTGATCCTTTAATTGAAAAACTTCCTGAACAAAAGATGTTCTACAAATTGAGACTTTATGATTTCCACCTGAAGCAGGTCTGAGACCGGACAGTCAGACCATATGACATATTAGAAAATATCAGGATTTAACAGCAAGGTCAGACAGATAGGTGTCAGACAGTTTCTTACCATCTTAAAGCATTAAAGGTTAGCCTTTATTGTGTTAGAGATCACAGTAACATGACTTAAAATTTAGCTGATCTAAATACTTCTCCTCTGCTTATTTTCACCAATTCTGAGTTAATATTCATCATCAGTATTTATATTTGATCTCATTAAACCATTTAACTATTTAACTGCAGCAGATCTATTAATCAATTGATCTGTTATCTTAACAGAGCAGCAAAATGTTTTATATAAAGGTTTAAAGTGAGTTAGATTATTAGGAAATTAACAAAAACACGGCAATAAAAGGCACAACGAGAGTCAGATATCACCAATGAGTTTCTTAAAGAAGAAAACTCTAAAAGAAATTTAAAGACAGCTGCGCTGCAGTAAGTCTGACTCATAACAAGTCAGGTCAAGGTTTGTTTTCATGGCACATTTAAAAACAGCCACAGCAACCAGAGAGCTGTACAGCTGAACAATATATTAATACTATTAGCAAATTCTAACCCTGCAGATAACTATTAATTAATCTAACAATAAACATTGAATAAATTAGTGAAATTAAAACACAAACAGTGTTTACAGTTAAAGACATGCCTCTATACCAGACATGTGTCACTGGAAAAGGAAAGGCTTTGTGACCTCAGCAGGCACCCCGGTTAAACACTTAAATCAATTATTATGCCATACTTGAACCAAAACAGTCAAGTGCAGAGGACATCAAAAGGGAGATGGGAGAGTAGCGAGAGGCAACAATGCAGCAGATAAGGCAGCAAAAACAAAAGCAAGGTATACTGCATTTAACCAGATGTCTCAGAAAACATTGGAGGAAAAATCACAATGAGAATTATGTTTAGAAAACATTAAAGAACTTCATGAAGCAGCGGCACCATCTGAAAAGCAAGCATGGAATGAGAAAAAAAAAAAAAAAAGATTCCACAGGACTCTGGAGGAATCATGAAGGCAAAATAGTAGCTCCAACTGGACTACTAAATTTGCTATGTCAAGAAGCACACAGTAGAGCTCACTGTGCTAGCTCAAAAGTAACAGCGCTCATTTCACAACACTGGTGGCACCCCCACCTAAAAGACACAATGAAATATTTTGTGCAATCTTGTGAAATTTGCAAGCTGTTCAATCTCAAAGCAGGACTAGGTAGTTTCCCAGTACCCGATGCCCCTGGGAAACAGATAGTAATTGAGTTTACTGACATGGGAGCAGCGAACAGGACTGAAGGTAAACTATATCTTCTAGGGTGTGTAGCTCCCTTTTCTAGATGGGTAGAAGCCACACCTACTAAAACCGAAAAAGGAAAAGAAGGCTTACAAGAGAAATTATTCCAAGATTTGGGGTACCAGAAGTGATAAGATCAGATAATGGTACTCACTCACTTCTCCAATGAAGAACTAGGAGAAGTGGAAAAATTGTTTGGAATTACACATAAGCTCAGTGCAGTCTCTCACCCAGCTTTACAAGGACTAGTGAAAAGAGCAAATAAAACCATCAAAAAGGCCGAACAGAAGTCTGTGCAGACACACAGTTAACCTGGGCTGAAGCTCTACGTATTGTGTTAGCCTAAGATTTACTCCAAATGCCACCATGAATGTTGTCATGTTGTCCCACATGAGGTCATGACAGGGAGGAAACACCCTGTCCATTTACAACTGCACCAACAGGCTCACCCCTTGTTGTACTACAGTATGGAAACTTGTGTGAATGTGAAACAACTGAATAACACGGTGATGAGGATATCTTAACAGGTTACATAAATACTCACCAAGGAACAGGACCAGGAAAGTGAACAAACTTAACTGGTCCTCTCCTATATGGACAGGACGCAGAAGCTACAACACATTGTGTAAAGGTACGGTTGACCGAGAATAGACTGAGTAACTGGATCCACAAGGATCACTGTACTCAGGCTCAAGATCCTGCCGAAAGAACATTAACTGAGGTCCGGACTGACTTAGGAACCTCACCTACTAACAAAGACTAGACCACGGGGACTAAAACTCTATCAGAGACTGAACAGACCACTGACTATGAAACCAAAGGAAAACACTACTGTGGAGACTAGACTGTAGAACCGCAGTAGCAGAAACAATAATGGTTACAATAACTAATTTTCACACCTCTCCAGTGTGCAAGTCAGACATTAAAAGCTCAAGTGACAAAGAACTACAACAATAATCTGGACACACCCTCTCTTCCCACCACTCCACACCAGGTGACTAAAAGATCTCTGGAAAATGGTAACAACCCACTTCAATTGCAATTTATTGAGAAACAAAATGGTATGGTACAATCCAATCTGTGCTCAGTCATGACATGTTGGTCGAACGAAAAAGATATGAATGGGATGAATAAAATGTTCTATGAGAACGTTTTAATCATGTGTTCTGGTTCATTCGAGAAATTACACGGGAGATGACCCAAATTGTTTAATCTGGTGCACTTAATCAATCAATCAAACTTTATTTTTATAACACTTTACATACAAGAAAATGTAGCACAAAGTGCTTCACAAGATAGAAGAAAATAAAACAAAGCAGTGAAACCCAAGGCCACATACAGACACACATAAACACACACACACACACACATCCACACATACTGGAAGAAAGAAGTAAAGATTAAGTAAAACAGAATAAACTGAGGCAGAGCTGCTCTAAGTAAGGTAAAGCACAGAGCTTTGAACTGCACGATTAAAGGTCTAATTCATGTCAAGGAAAAACAAGAAGGATCCTGAACAATTTAGCTAACATTCCAAAACTGCTACGAGCAAAGAAAAATATTACAAAATAATATCAAGAATCTGGGCCCTTAGGTCAAAGCATGCATGCAAGGTAACAGTGATCAATAACCAACCAAAGATCTGATGTCTGACAACACAAGCGCGATGCTGTGGCACTGCTAAGGAAAAAGTTAGCAGCACAAGGCCACATGGCTCATCTAAAAAATAAATAAATGAGGAATTAAGACAAATAGAAAAATAGAATAAACCTTTGTCTTTTTTAATTTGTATGGAAATATGTTATTGTATCATGTGATGTTTTAAGAAACTCTGATGTCACACTGTTGGTACCACATGAAGGGTTTCTAATTCAAATGGAAAAAAAATTCAAATTAAAAATTAATGCTGATCCTGATGGCTGTGGATGGCTCAGCATCACGAAACACAGCCACTGGTAAGAATTAAATAGAATTTAGTATTAAGTAACAAGTGAGAATTAAGCAGATCATGCTGAAATTTTATCAAAAACACTCTGAGCTGAATTAAGAGGACAGACAATATTTATCCCAAAAAGGTTAATCAGTTACTCATTGAGAAGAAATGGCTGCTTTCTTGGTGCTGTGCTGCTCCCAAAATGAAATCTAACCACAAACATTTCTATCCTGCAGCAGCAACACAGGAGCAGAAACTGCAGTGGAAGAGTTCAGCAGAACTAACATACGGATGAGACTAAGCCTCATCGGGGGGGTGGAGATCATAGTTTACTAACACTTCTCAAGTTTTTCCCAAAATTCTGTGAGTCTTTGTCTTTCTTTTGTCTTTTGTTCTATGTTGTCTTGTGTTTTGTCTTTGTGTTGCTGTGTTCTCTAAATGGTTTGAAGTTTTTTCCACAGAAAAAGGTGCTGGATGGTACTGGATTTCTCATTAATGCTGTACAGCAGGTTGGTGAGTATTTTGGTATTGTCCTAAAACATGGTGTCTATCAACTGGCCAGTTGTTTTGTTTTTATTTCATTTATTTTTATTTTATTTTTATTTTTTCGGTTTATATATTTGTTTTTGTTTGGGGTTCATATGAAAACTTAATTGGTCGACCAATGAATACTGGGATTGAACCTGTTAAAAGGGAATTCCTGAATATAGAACATTGTGAAAATGACATGTTGTGCTGCTCGGTTCTCTCTCCTGCTAACATTCATCCACAGCTTAAATTAACTGCATCGGCAGCAGAACCTCTACAGGACTCACAGCCAAGTGACTGACAAGACGTCGGTCTGAAATTCTGGGAGGCACGATCATCATGCCAAGATAATGGTTGAACAACCACACAACCTTCAACCACTGTCAACAAAATAATCTGAATTATCTCCTGAATTGTCCCAAAGAAAAAGATTAGTTAGGGAAAACGGGTGGTAAAGACCCCTTTGTGGAAGTGAAGTGCTGGTAACCTCTCCTTCCTAGTTAGCTCAGACTGCTGAACTGAGGTTCAGCCAGAAGGACAACCAAACACCAAGCAGTGACAGGATTGGACCAGAAGAGACTGAGCTGCACTGCACCACTCTGCACAATGTTATCATAAAATTTTCACTCAAAAGAAATTGTCAGTTTTTACATTATCATTACTCATCTGTTCTCAACAGGGTCATATCTTCATATTCACGTCATGTTTAAATGTCTGTATTGTTTTGTGTTTTGTGATGTTCCTCTTTAGTTTAATGATTTTAAGTAGACCAATTATTAATCATAGGAATTCATACATACGTCCATTGCCATTGGTGTGAATCGGCTGTTCGGAGCGGGACCGTAGGCACTGAAAGGTAATTAAGTGGTCGGTCGCCATGGGGCCATAGGAGAATTTTCCCGGATATCAGCCATCAGGTTTTTCGCTCCTACTCGCTGCAAACAGTGGACGATCCTGATGGTAATGTTAATTGCCTTAAGCACTTTTTGAGTTTCAATATTTTATGAATTGTAGCTTAATTAATTATTGTTGTGTTGTAATGGTACTTATGGGTGAGCAGGGTCTTGCCACTGCTTAAACCACATATAGTTTTGGGCCAAAATTAACTAAGATTCTACACAGAGATTGGGTTAGGGGCCACATACACACACTAATTTTAAGACATATTGAAACATTTATTGATTTATTCCTTGCATACACGTACAGGCGTGATACTTATAGCTTTTAAGTGCTCATTGCAGAGTTATGATCAGTTGAGTAATGAAGGTTGAACTATTCTGGGAAAGAGGTTCTGTTCCCAGCATCATGATAAACACTCCTGATACAGAAAGGTTTAGCTAACGCATTACAATTATTTTACACATGCATATGCAATGAAAACTTGCTTGCTGCTGATAATCGCAAAGAAGAACAGCTTACACATAACAGCTCACATAATGAAATTTTATCAAAAGGGGGATAACAAGAATCTCCTGTCTGGTTGTGCTGCACCTCAAGGTAGTTGGCCACTTGCAGTTTGGGGACCTGCTAAGTTGGCTGCCGCTAACAGGTGTGACACAATACAGAATATAACAGTCCTACCTCATTTAGTTGACATGATTAAATCATGTCAAAAGGGGGAGTTGTTATAATTGGCTTTGATCTTAGACATTATGAATTCATATTCTGTATTTTCCTAAATAACCTATGTTCCTAGCTGGTACTTTTCCACTCTGCCCATACTGCACAACAGATGACCTTAAATGGTCCAAGACCTTAGAATGACATAAACAACTGGGTCAGACAAAACATCTCTATTAGGGCAGATAGGTCTGGTACATTAGATCCGAGCCTAAAACAGCACTCACACATACACACATTGTTTATCACATCCAAAGAACACAACAAGGATACCAGCTGGCCTGATCATGCCACTCAAAACTGGCCAATTATACTCTGACAAGTGTGAATACAACTTCTGTGAGATAAAGCTGAATATAAATATGACATGTTTCCGGATAACGGGGCTCGGCCTGACGGATTTCCTGCGGGAGCTCTGGCACTCCGAGTCCAGCGCTGCAATATACTTTACTTGTGACCACTAATAAATACTTTTTTAATAAACGATTTCTCCAGCTTGTTCTTGGGCTTCCAAAGAAAAAATCGGGCTAACATGGGTATGGGAGTTGTACTGGATATGTTTTTTAATGGCCATGGCATCCATCATGAGACACACTCAACCATATTTAGCTGGGTCTTCCTCTTGTCTTTCCTTCAACATGTCCAGCATCATCATGTTAAGGCCAGGCTTGGCATCCAGGAGCTCATCCACTTTGGTAAGAAAGAAAAGCAGCCATTTAATATGGCTGCCGTGATCAGGATTTTTTCAGGATCAATAATCACTGAAAGCAGTATTGGCAGATGTTAATAATGCTAGGTGTAGGTATGTCCGCCTTTTCACTCATAACAGGATAAAATAATATGCACAGCTAACATGGAAAATAAGGTTTCAAATAATACGAACAATACCTTTGCAATGTATGTGGATGTGGGAGGTTGATATGAAGAGTCTCTCTCAGATAGCTGTATGCCTTCGGACCATGTAAGTGGAGAGTGATGGCAAACTCCCTCTGGTCTTTGGTGTATTTGTGGCTCTGTTTTGACAGGAGGCGTATTGGAAGATCTGAAATTCAATTAGCACTGGCCTTGCCCTTTTGGCAACCAAAAGAAAAGCCCGTCCTGACCAGCAGTTGACCAATAAAAGAACAAGGGTCTCTGAGGTGGCAGGACGAGGTCAGGACAGTGAAAAGAAGAAAGAGGAAGGTTACAGAAGATGGAGAGTGACCCTCAAGAAAGGCAAAGAGAAGGAGGGGACTCCTGGACGTCGTATTAAATCAAGAGTCAGCCTCCTCCTCAGTGGAAAGTGGTAGGCTGTTGCATTTTGTGAAATTACAGCTGCATAATTAACTTACATTTTAGCTGTAGTGGTTGAATATTATAATGTCCTTTAACTTTGTCACACTGATCTAAACACACATTTTCAATCAAATTACAAACATGTGAGTGTCAACATGCTAATGTTTCAATGTGTTATTGTCATTTATAGAATCCAGTAGCAACAATGTAGATGGTTGTACATCTGATGGGGACATAAGGAGGGGTAATAGAAAGAGGAAGGCCTTACCTGCTGAGGAAACACCAAGCAGGAAGAGAACGAAGAAAACAGAGACCATAAAGGACCAAATAGATGCCCAACGAGGTCAGTCATTAATAAAAAAATGTAACATTTAGCTTCAAGTGCGTTATATTTAATCTAAGTATTTATATTAGGTATTACCTATTACCTAGGTGATATATATATATATATATATATGTTTTTTTTTAAATATATATATATGGAGAATTGTTAGAGGTAACCTGTCTAAATTATCATTGAAATTCTTAGAGCCATCAAACACATTCCTAAGGACAAAGTGTTCTGCAAACATAAAGTAAGTTAGCAACGGCAGTAACTTCTGCTTTTATCAGCACTATCACTGGATTATAGATAAACTGTGGTTTTCCCTGCCTAACACTTTCTTTGTTGCTGTGATGTTTCAGGACAAGAATGGGAGGCAGATTTCAGTGGAGGTGGCTGTTATGCTGAAGCTGGAAAGTAGCACTGCCAGTTCAGTGGGGCACTCAGCACCTGTGTCCCTGCTGGACTGGTATGATCTACAGCAGGAGCTGATACTTGTGCTGGAGAGACCAATGCCTGCCGAGGACCTCGCTCACTACATCGAAGAGCATGGAGGCTCCCTCCAGGAAGATGAGGCCAAAGTAAACTGATGGAAAATATTTGCAGTGTTTGTGAATGTCATTCTTTGAGAGACATCGTCACACTTTCTGCTTTGTTTGATGTAAATGCTTTCATAATGGTTATCAAAATAATTTAAAGCCATAAAAAATGTCACACCATCCTCTCTTCTTAAATATCCAACCTGTTTTTTTTCCTCTTTCAGATTATAATACAACAGTTGGTTGATGCAGCAGTCCACCTGAAACAAAACAGCATCTTCCACAGAGACATCAAAGTTGAAAATATCCTGATTGAGACCGGCTCAGATTTCCCTCGACTTCGTCTCATAGACTTTGGAATGAGCTGCATCAACAAAAAGACATCTATATATCGGACTTTTTATAGTATGTTATTACTTCAGATTTTGCTCTTCTCCAATCAGTGATTTAAAAACCAAAGCCACTCCTCCTCTAACATTTATTCTTATGTCTTTATCCTCAAGGTACCAGTGCTCATGTCCCTCCAGAGTGGCTGAGCTCCTATACATACAGTGCTGGACCTACAACAGTGTGGCAGGTAGGAGTGGTGCTGTTTGAAATGCTCCACAACAAAGAGTTCAGGTCCACTAACTTCATCAGGAAGAAACTAAAGATTAGCAGTACGCTGTCTCAAGGTAAAACAAACACCCATACACACATCTGTCATTAAGAAAAGATAATCTGTTTCAGTTCACATTCTGATAGACCACTGCAGATCTTCCACATGCAGTCAGGATGAGGTCAGGACAGGGAAAAAAGGAAAGAGGAAAGTCACAGAAGATGGAGAGGGACCCTCAAGAAAGGCAAAGAGAAGCAGGAGACTCCTGGACGTCGTTTTAAATCAAGAGTCAGCCTCCTCCTCAGTGGAAAGTGGTAGGCTTGTGCATTTTGTGAAATTACAGCTGCATAATTAACTTACATTTTAGATGTAGTGGTTGAATATTATAATGTCCTTTAACTTTGTCACACTGATCTAAACACACATTTTCAATCAAATTACAAACATGTGAGTGTCATCATGCTAATGTTTCAATGTGTTATTGTCATTTATAGAATCCAGTAGCAACAATGTAGATGGTTGTACATCTGATGGGGACATAAGGAGGGGTAATAGAAAGAGGAAGGCCTTACCTGCTGAGGAAACATCAAGCAGGAAGAGAACAAAGAAAACAGAGACCATACAGGACCAAATAGATGCCCAACGAGGTCAGTCATTAATAAAAAAATGTAACATTTAGCTTCAAGTGCGTTATATTTAATATAAGTATTTATATTAGGTATTACCCATTACCTAGGTGATATATATATATATATATGTTTTTTTAAAAATATATATATATGGAGAATTGTTAGAGTAACCTGTCTAAATTATCATTGAAATTCTTAGAGCCATCAAACACATTCCTAAGGACAAAGTGTTCTGCAAACATAAAGTAAGTTAGCAACGGCAGTAACTTCTGCTTTTATCAGCACTATCACTGGATTATAGATAAACTGTGGTTTTCCCTGCCTAACACTTTCTTTGTTGCTGTGATGTTTCAGGACAAGAATGGGAGGCAGATTTCAGTGGAGGTGGCTGTTATGCTGAAGCTGGAAAGTAGCACTGCCAGTTCAGTGGGGCACTCAGCACCTGTGTCCCTGCTGGACTGGTATGATCTACAGCAGGAGCTGATACTTGTGCTGGAGAGACCAATGCCTGCCGAGGACCTCGCTCACTACATCGAAGAGCATGGAGGCTCCCTCCAGGAAGATGAGGCCAAAGTAAACTGATGGAAAATATTTGCAGTGTTTGTGAATGTCATTCTTTGAGAGACATCGTCACACTTTCTGCTTTGTTTGATGTAAATGCTTTCATAATGGTTATCAAAATAATTTAAAGCCATAAAAAATGTCACACCATCCTCTCTTCTTAAATATCCAACCTGTTTTTTTTCCTCTTTCAGATTATAATACAACAGTTGGTTGATGCAGCAGTCCACCTGAAACAAAACAGCATCTTCCACAGAGACATCAAAGTTGAAAATATCCTGATTGAGACCGGCTCAGATTTCCCTCGACTTCGTCTCATAGACTTTGGAATGAGCTGCATCAACAAAAAGACATCTATATATCGGACTTTTTATAGTATGTTATTACTTCAGATTTTGCTCTTCTCCAATCAGTGATTTAAAAACCAAAGCCACTCCTCCTCTAACATTTATTCTTATGTCTTTATCCTCAAGGTACCAGTGCTCATGTCCCTCCAGAGTGGCTGAGCTCCTATACATACAGTGCTGGACCTACAACAGTGTGGCAGGTAGGAGTGGTGCTGTTCGAAATGCTCCACAACAAAGAGTTCAGGTCCACTAACTTCATCAGGAAGAAACTAAAGATTAGCAGTACGCTGTCTCAAGGTAAAACAAACACCCATACACACATCTGTCATTAAGAAAAGATAATCTGTTTCAGTTCACATTCTGATAGACCACTGCAGACCTTCCACATGCAGTCAGGATGAGGTCAGGACAGGGAAAAAAGGAAAGAGGAAAGTCACAGAAGATGGAGAGGGACCCTCAAGAAAGGCAAAGAGAAGCAGGAGACTCCTGGACGTCGTTTTAAATCAAGAGTCAGCCTCCTCCTCAGTGGAAAGTGGTAGGCTGGTGCATTTTGTGAAATTACAGCTGCATAATTAACTTACATTTTAGATGTAGTGGTTGAATATTATAATGTCCTTTAACTTTGTCACACTGATCTAAACACACATTTTCAATCAAATTACAAACATGTGAGTGTCATCATGCTAATGTTTCAATGTGTTATTGTCATTTATAGAATCCAGTAGCAACAATGTAGATGGTTGTACATCTGATGGGGACATAAGGAGGGGTAATAGAAAGAGGAAGGCCTTACCTGCTGAGGAAACATCAAGCAGGAAGAGAACAAAGAAAACAGAGACCATACAGGACCAAATAGATGCCCAACGAGGTCAGTCATTAATAAAAAAATGTAACATTTAGCTTCAAGTGCGTTATATTTAATATAAGTATTTATATTAGGTATTACCCATTACCTAGGTGATATATATATATATATATGTTTTTTTAAAAATATATATATATGGAGAATTGTTAGAGTAACCTGTCTAAATTATCATTGAAATTCTTAGAGCCATCAAACACATTCCTAAGGACAAAGTGTTCTGCAAACAGAAAGTAAGTTAGCAACGGCAGTAACTTCTGCTTTTATCAGCACTATCACTGGATTATAGATAAACTGTGGTTTTCCCTGCCTAACACTTTCTTTGTTGCTGTGATGTTTCAGGACAAGAATGGGAGGCAGATTTCAGTGGAGGTGGCTGTTATGCTGAAGCTGGAAAGTAGCACTGCCAGTTCAGTGGGGCACTCAGCACCTGTGTCCCTGCTGGACTGGTATGATCTACAGCAGGAGCTGATTCTTGTGCTGGAGAGACCAATGCCTGCCGAGGACCTCGCTCACTACATCGAAGAGCATGGAGGCTCCCTCCAGGAAGATGAGGCCAAAGTAAGCTGATGGAAAATATTTGCAATCTTTGTGAATGTCATTCTTTGAGAAATACCAGCATTTAGTCTTTCTTTAGTGTACATCTGATGGTGATATAAGGAGGGGTAATAGGAAGAGGAAGGCCTTAACTGCTGAGGAAAAACAGTGGCTAGCTACAAAGTAAGTATTTGCACTTACATTTTGTAATTTTCATTGTTTCATGTGTGTAGTTGGATGTTGTCAAGCTTAACATGTCCACTCTGTCATAGTGAAATATCAGTTAATATAAATACCTTTCAGAAATCTGAAATATATTAGTTAAAAAGTGTAACTGAATCATGTCGCTAACTTAAGGTCCACCATGTACTCATTTAATGATAAAATTAGCTGAAAATGTCCACTCTGTCAGAAAGCCTCCCATGACAGGGTGGACATGGTTCATGACAGGAAGGACATGTGCATGATTTAATATATTTAAATTGATTTAATATAATTATGAAGGATGAAAAGGTGTCAACACTCAAAGTGAAAAGGGAGATAGCAAAAACGGAACATGACCTTAACTCAGATTTCCTGGAGAGGCTCCTCCATTTTGGGCGCCATGTCTTTAACATTAAATGGCAGTTTGATGCGTGCAGGGAGCTCAGGAGGAGCCTGAAGCACGAGTCCCTCTTGCACATAGATTTGAGTGAAAATTACTCGTGCAACTACAGTGAAGAAATCCAATCTGTGCATTTTGGAAGTTCACACCAGCAGGCCAGTCTGGACACACAACGCTCGTGAACAAGCCCCGCACACCTTTTACTCCATATCACCCTCCACAAGACACGACCCTGTGGCCATCTAGGCCCACCTTGTTCCAGTTTTGAAGGTACTGAGTGAACGGCACCCTCAAGTCAGCATACTTAATTTTTTCAGTGACGGGCCTGCAACACATTATCAACAAAAGGGAAATTTCTTCTACCTCTTAATGGAACCATTCAAGAATGGGTTCAAAGAAATAACATGGAGTTTCTTTGAATGGGGTACCAGGTAGTGTGGGTGGGGCCCTCAAAAGGTCAGCAGACTGGATTGTAGCCCATGGAGGAGACATCCCTGATGCCCAAAGTTTGTATGACAAGCTGAAAAGTGTGGACAAATCTGTCGAGCTTTTCTTCGTCCCATAGAGGGATATATTGAATCAAAGACTAAGAAAAAAGCTAAGGCTCGGTTTTAGGTCCCTCTCCCCGCTCTCTCATCCAGATTACAGAATAGCTTTGTCAAATCTGATCCTTTCATGTGTTGTGTGGTTAAGTAAAGTGTATTAACGTTTAATTTATTGCATTTATGAGGCCATTCAATGACATTTCACAACGTGTCCAACCTGACATGCCCAAGGTCCACCCTGTTATGTCATTGTACATCTTGTCATTTTCATGTTTTATGAAAATATACAAATTATTTTTTCAAGTTATTGAAACCTTTTGTGTGATTCCTTTACAAACAAATGAGGACCAAATACAATTGTTTGAAAGTTTGACCAGATATCTTTGCTGTTAGATTTTATTTAGAAAAGAAAGTGAAATTCTCGCAGATTTTATAGAGAAATAAAGAGTTTGCCATAATTCTATTAATATCCAAATACTTTTCCCATTAACTAAAATATGTTGTTGACAAAGGGACTAAAATGTTCCCACCAGCTACAGGACTGCTTCCAGAGAACCGACTGGGAGGTTTTGAACACCAGGACATGGAGAACCACACTACAGCAGTCTTGGATTACATCAGGTTCTGCACGGACAATGTCACCAGGAACAGACGTCTGAGGATTTATCCCAACAGGAAGCCCTGGATGACTAAGGAGGTCCAGAGCCTGTTAAAAGCCAGGAACATTGCTTCCAGGTCGGGGGATACAGCACTCGACAGTGCTGCTAGAGCCAACCTGAAAAGAGGCATCTGCAAGGTCAAGGCAACATACAGAAGGAGGATAGAGGACCAGCTCAGGAGTAACAACTCCAGGCAGGTGTGGCAGGGTGTCCAGCACATCACCAGCTACAGATCCAGAAACTACCCGCTTAGGTACGAGGTGGAGCGGCTGTCAGAGTGGTGCCAAGACAACAATCTGCTCCTCAACACCACCAAAACAAAGGAGCTGGTTATTGACTTCAGACTTCAGAGCAAAATCAGCTTGACGAAGGAAGCTGTGGATCTGTGTTTGCAGGCTGTCGGAGAGCAGATCATTTACCCGTATGTATTAGACACACATTGTCATATTCAAGACACTCACTGTATGATGTGACTAACCAAAGTCTCGTTTGTATCTTGCAGGTAGCCATCAAACACATTCCTAAGGCCAAAGTGTTCTGCAAACAGAAAGTAAGTTAGCAACGGCAGTAACTTCTGCTTTTATCAGCACTATCACTGGGTTATAGATAAACTGTGGTTTTCCCTGCCTACACTTTCTTGTGTATTTCATTCTTTGAGGACCTCGCTCACTACATCGAAGAGCATGGAGGCTCCCTCCTGGAAGATGAGGCCAAAGTAAGCTGATGGAAAATATTTGCAATCTTTGTGAATGTCATTCTTTGAGAGACATCGTCACACTTTCTGCTTTGTTTGATTTAAATGATTTCATAATGGTTATCAAAATAACTTAGAGCCATAAAAAATGTCACACCATCCTCTCTTCTTAAATATCTAACCTGTTTTTTTTCCTCTTTCAGATTATATTTGTCAGGATTCAGGTTTTGTTTCATGTCTCGTCACTTCCTGTTTTATTTTGAATGTTAACTTCTCCTCTCGTTTCAGCTAACTTGCCCTTCCTCCCGTGTCCTACGTCTGCGTGTCTCCCCTGATTACCAAGGTGTCCACCTGTTCCCCTTGGATCCTCATATAGTCTTTGTCTTCCCTTGTCTCGTGGCCAGTGTGTTGTACCTAACAGTCCTCAACCTAGCCTCCGAAACCTATCGCTTGATTCCTTGTGTTCCAGATTCCTGACCATTGTGGTATTCAATATTTTGATGCCTTGTTTATTCGCTAAAGTCGACCTTCAGAGTTTTTCTTTTGGTTAATGTTTGTGTAGTTTCACAGTTCAGCTTTGACTAATTTTTATAGTCGTTTTTGGTTTCCTCCTTTTGAGAGATTTTTTTTGTAATGTTTCATAGCTCCTCCGTTATAGGAGTGGCTGCTTGATTTTTGTTCTTTGATATATTCTATAGTTCCTCCATTAGAAGGTGGAGTTTCGTGTGGTTAAATTTAAATATTAATCTTTTCATAGACCTTTTGTTTTCCTCCTAGATTGGTTTTATACCGGCCTCTTACACTTCTATAGTAATAGTGATCAAAGCCTTAGTAATTTTCATAAGTGTTTATTTCTCTGTCCGGAGTTTATTATATAAACTATCTTACTTTGAAATTGATCCTGCGCCTGTGTCCTGTCGGTTTCTGACAATAATGCGACAGTTGATGCAGCGGTACACTTTAAGTATAAAAGCTTCTTCCACAGAGACATCAAAGTGGAAAATATCCTCTATCTCTAACATTTATTCTTATGTCTTTATCCTCAAGGTACCAGTGCTCATGTCCCACCAGAGTGGCTGAGCTCCTGTACATACAGTGCTGGACCTACAACAGTGTGGCAGGTAGGAGTGGTGCTGTTTGAAATGCTCCACAACAAAGAGTTCAGGTCCACTAACTTCATCAGGAAGAAACTAAAGATTAGCAGTACGCTGTCTCAAGGTAAAACAAACACCCATACACACATCTGTCATTAAGAAAAGATCATCTGTTTCAGTTCACATTCTGATAGACCACTGCAGGCCTAACAATGTTTGTTCTTTTTCTTCACATCCTCCAGATTGCCTGGATTTCTTGCAGCAGTGTTTGACTAAAGTTCCCAAGCAGCGCCCCACACTGGAGCAGCTTCTAGGTCACCCTTAATTGATGTGAGACAGGAACAACACACGCTCTTTTAATCAAGACAACTGAAATTTTATTGAAAGTTTGATTGTTTAAATTTAAACCTAAATATTTATATCCGAGTTCAACAGGAATAAACCTCTCATCATCCTCTCTTCTTAAATATCTAACCTTTTTTGTCCCTGCCTTTCAGATTATACTACAACAATTGGTTGACGCAGCAATAGATCTGAAATGTTGGGACAGGACCAAGGCAGCATGTTTTCCACAGCACCAGCACCCTCTTAAGCCTCAGAATCAGTTGGATACATACTGGAAAGTTGAGGTAGCAGTCAGTCAAGAAAGGAAAGTCTTTCGTGTCCATGGGGGTTTGGGTAAAGGGTGGGGTGAGTGGCTCCACTACAGGAGAGAGATGGGGGAGGGAAGAAACTTGTGTACTGTACTAGGAAAATTGCTGCTGCAATAGACTGCCTCTGGCATGGCGCCATCTTGAAGCAATGTTTTAGAATAAGGTGATTTCACTACTCACACACTTGGATTCCATATTCCAGTTTTGAAAATATTCAGATTTCATATAATTAAATATTTAATATCCAGGTATTGGTCATACCTATGAAAAGTTTAATGTAAAAACACATCTGAAGGACTTAAATATTTTGGCATTAGGTTATGGTTAAGTAGCTTAAACTATGTGAAAACCATTAGGTTCCAAAAAAGTACAGAAGTGTGAAAAGATCATCTCAGTAGTGTGCATGCTATTAAAAAAAAGTACGTTTTTACCTTGTATGTAGCATAGAGGAGAACTATAAGCATTCCTGAAACAAATGTTCAGAGTAAGAAAGTCAGACTCATATCATTTAAATGTGGTTAGTACTCTTGTTTTTATGTATTTAGGCCCAGTGTGTTTTCCGCATTTTAAATCAACAGAAAATGGCAAAGGCTGATAAATGAATATCCCTTATGTTGTTTAGGGAGCTTTGTTGTGTGTACTGTCGTGTTGTCTGATGTACCATTATGGTGTGGATTAGATTAACAGACAGGTTTCATCAAGACATTGGATGTGTTAGTGGATATTTACACCCACTATTGATTAAGCATTTTTCTATTCATTTGGCTCATTGCTACTATTCTAAATTATGTTGATATTTAGGACCTGGCTTTGCCATGGAGGGTATGTGATGAGATGTGCCTTGAAGTCCAGCAGGAATGGCTATAAGGTACAGAAAAGCCTGTTGATTACTAATTGTGTTCACTGTATTTCATGATTGATTGATTATAGTGCCACTAATTTCATTAGTGATCCATTACCAAGTAAAACCAAAGTGATTTTGTTGATACTGATAACGATACCAATACTTTTTACAAAAGCTTAATGCATTAAAAGAAGGGTTAGTGATGCCTGTCTTGCCCTAGCAGAACTAGCAGCAGGTCTGTATATTTTGTCCACTCCTTCACTTCGCCACAGCATGACTTCCTCATGCTCTGTTGTGTGATGGCATTTCAAATGTTGAAGGAGTTTTGTGGTTTTTCCACTATATCTCATTGTCTGACGACACACGTACCCACATGACTACGCAATGTAACAATTCCTCAGTTTAAGATAAGACCTATTTTTCAAACCTACTATGTAAGATTCATTTTCATAAATTTATCATCCATTAGTGTGTGATCGTGTGCGTTTTCATGTGTGTGTTAAACAGGTGCCAACCTGAATGGGATAAATGCAGAGGAGAAATTTCGTGTACTTCGTGTACATGATAATATATCTGATATTAATCAGTGGGTGCTTGCGCTTCCTTTTTCCCTAGGTTACTGTTCACAAAATTCCAGATAGAAACAGTCTATGGTTCCACATCGTGTGAGCAAATGCTGCTTATTTGAAATAAAATTAAATGTAGCCTACTTTTTTAACAAACGTGTCATACTATAATTTCCTGGGGTTTAATGCAGGACTGGAATATATAAAATTTTTAAGATTTCTAACTTACGCCTTATAACACAACAAATGAAGATCCAAACAATATCTCGTGACAAGATAGGGTAATGTTACAGGACATAACAAGAATAAGACTGGCTATTTGTGTACACCACCAAACATGCTGACAAAAAACTATGAAAAAGTTGTAGTTTATCTGTAATACAGTTTAATTTTTGTGATTTACACTTTGAAGGATTTGAATGTGGCATAGAGTGAAATCAAAACGTGCTGTTCAATATACATAGTATGTAAAACAGTGGCATGAATTACAAGAAAGCTAAGGACATTTTAAAGGTCTCCAAACTTCCAAGAATTTAAAGTGAAATTTGCAAAAACGGACCAAACATTTTCACACGAGAAGAAACTATTTCCACGTTTACCTCAGATGGAGCTGAGGTCGCTAAATGAGGCTTCATCGCTGAGGCAGGGACAATAATAAGTTTATTCTTTAGGATGAACAGACTTTCTGACTTCTTCCTCGCTTCTTCTCATTGCATTGTCTTGGGTCTAGTTGCTGCATCTACTACGAAATTCTACGGATTTTTTTTTATAACTTCATTTGAGATGGCAAGTGTCTTTTCTTCTCTCCAATTTTATCGGAGATGGCAACTGTGCCCTTTTTTTTTTTTAAACTTAATTATTGACAAGTGTTTTTATGTGTACGTAATGTAGATTAAACAGATGTGGCAGGCGGGAAAACAAAGTTCTAAAGTGTGATATCTGTCTCCAGCATTCTTCATAGCTATGGCAGTTTCAGGCCTGAGAATAACAAAGGTTTGTATGCTTCAAAAAAAGTCAGAAGCACATAATAAAAATATTCAAAACTTCTCCAGTGATGCTTTAAAACTTTTTAAGCCTCAGGACCTTGTTAATACTCACTAGGTCATCTTTTGACATAAAAATTCAAGAAAGGTCATACATTTATATCTGATAAGTTAGCTACACAGTTCCATGACAGTCATTTTACAGTGGATATTTTTCACTTTCTTCCCGATTCTTTACATGCACTGTCAGTCTCCTATTTTTGAAATTCAGTGTAATCAGTTGTCATGTATAATAATCAGTACGCCACTTTCTGAAAGGAGATTTTAAGTGTATTTCTGAATTGGACTGTATACGAATTGACATGCTAATGTTCATGGTTAAGGTTATTGCATCACTTCCTGTGTAGCTTGCTTGTGCTCTGTGGAATTGCTCGCTTCTCTTGTCTAGTTGAATATCATTAATTTAATTCCAGATTAATTGATCTAATTCAGTTCTTAATTACTTGTATACCCATAGTGGCGTATCTTTCACTGTAACTTCAGTAACACACTTTTTCTCCTTTAGGTATATCTCAAGTTTGCATGTGTTGGCTGTTAGTTCTCCCCATCCATCTCCTGCTTTCACTCGCTCAGTTGGTTTAATCTACTCCTCAGCCTCCTTTAGTTATGGTGGCACTTGTGACAACAGTAGTCTTTTGTAGCTTTGGATGTGGAAGCTTGGCTCTGCACCATTGAAAACAACCTGGTAGCTAACCAAGCCCACATTAGCCGATGTGGAACTACCTATCATGGCTAATCCTGTTAGCTCTCCCAGATCAACACACTTAAAAGTACCCCCTCTTGACAAATCACTTCTCTTAGAAATTGATTAAATAAAATAGAACTTGATGCGTTAATAGTGCCAACTCCACCTGTTTTACATGAATGTTAGTTAGAAAACCTGGGTTGGCTTACTAAATTAATAACCAGCATCATAGTACTGCTTAGCGAGATGTCAATGGTTAGGATTAGTTAAGTCAAATCACCGAAAGATTTGTAGTACAGGTCCCCTGGACAAAAGAGATGCAGTTTTACACAAGTCGCTGTTGCTTTCCATCTACTTCCACTCTCCCCAAACCCTGTTATGACTTCATCCGCATCTGCATTTTCCGGACTTTAATTTCTCCAGAGTATAAATTGCATCAGTCAAAAAATTCCTCCTGTAGAGGAAAAAAACATGTACAAGTTGCATTTATTTATGGCTTGGAAGTCTGCTGGCAGTTTCTGACACACCATTGTCCGTGCTCTGATAGAGAGGCAGTTGCATGAATTGATAAGGCCCACCTGAAAAGTCATTTATATTCATCTCCTTGGCACGAACCAGGGCATGGAGACGTAACTGCACCATTGACAAGCCTCTCCCAGCAGTATGTTGTTGTTGAAGCACCCACAAAAAAAAAACCCTTCATACTTAACTCTATTTGTTCCCAAATGCAAAATGACTGAAATGATATTGAGCAGTAGTTGTCTAGGCTTTCCAAAAGTCTAACAATGTTTTTCTTTTAGACATGGCTGCTTTTTCCACTCAGTTCTGACACCTGACTATTTTCAGATCAATTTGTTTTTCGGTTTGATAAGCCACTTAACACTGACCATTAGATAGTTCAGGCTTAGAAAATGGACCTCGAAACATGAACCAGTATTTTGTCAACACATAAATGACAACTTATAGCAATACACAAATTTTAAATTGTGTATTTAGGTTCTTTTTAACAAGCAGCATGTTGAAAAGACATAAATTGTTCTAATTTGGTTAGCTGCATTGATGAAAAATACCTTAGACAACACAGTTTTACAGGCGTTAAACAATACAGGGAGAGATATGGAGAAGAGGTGAACTGAAAATCAGTGGCAGCAGGTCTTATGGAGGGATGAATCCTCCGCAGAGCCCGGACCTCAACATTATTGAAGCTGTGTGGGATCATCTTGACAGAGAACGAAACAAAAGGCAGCCAACATCCAAAGAAGAGCGAGAAATAGAATAGAATAGAATAGAAAGGAAAGGAAAAGAAAAATACTTTATTCAAAATTAGTGATGTAGCTCAAAATTGTTATTTTTTTTCCCTTTTTGTTTTTTTTTTAATGACAGAAAGCTTGTCTCAGAGGGTTCAGACTGTGGTGAATTGAAGTTCAGCAGAAAAGGGTATCGTAGAAATCTTCGAAAATCACCACGAAAAGATTGGAGTGTTGTTTTTGCAGTTTGGAAACAACTTAGCTGATGAATACACAAACAGTGTCAGCAGGTGATTTTAATACTATTTAAAATACTATGGTTACCAAACAGTTACAACTGTTTTTGCAAATTAAGAAGTTTCTGTATTACACTCCCTGTTTTCCTCAGATCATCATCACTGGTTATGTGTCTGTAATCTGAATCTTTTTTGGGGAGTGATAAAGAATTATTTGATAAATTAATAACAAAATTACAACTTTTTTTTATTGTTATTTGTAGAGGGCGACAGTAGCATGACACGTTCAGTGAAGGATGGCCGGACAAAGGCAACCAAAAGAAAAGCCAGTCCCGACCAGCAGTTGACCAATAAAAGAACAAGGGTCTCTGAGGTGGCAGGACCTTCAACAAGCTGTCAGGACGAGGTCAGGACAGTGAAAAGAGGAAAGAGGAAAGTCACAGAAGATGGAGAGGCACCCTCAAGAAAGGCAAAGAGAAGGAGGGGACTCCTGGATGTCGTGTTAAATCAAGAGTCAGCCTCCTCCTCAGTGGAAAGTGGTAGGCTGGTGCATTCTGTGAAACTTTGTCACACTGATCTAAACACACATTTTCAATCAAATTACAAACATGTGAGTGTCATCATGCTAATGTTTCAATGTGTTATTGTCATTTATAGAATCCATTAGCAACAATGTAGATGGTTGTACATCTGATGGAGATATAAGGAGGGGTAATAGAAAGAGGAAGGCCTTACCTGCTGAGGAAACATCAAGCAGGAAGAGAACAAAGAAAACAGAGACCATAAAGGACGAAATAGATGCCCAACGAGGTCAGTCATTAATAAAAAAATTTAACATTTAGCTTCAAGTGCGTTATATTTAATATAAGTATTTATATTAGGTATTACCTAGACGATATATATATAAATATAAACATATATATATATATATATATGTTTGTTTTTTTAAATATATATATAGAGAATTTTTAGAGGTAACCTGTGTAAATTATCATTGAAATTCTTCTGATGTACTATCAAACTAAAATGATGTTTGTTTTATTTTAGCTGAATTTGAGGAGAAATACGAAGAGAAAAGTCAGCTCTGCAAAGGAAGCTGTGGATCTGTGTTTACAGGCTGTCGGAGAGCAGATCATTTACCCGTATGTATTAGACACACATTGTCATATTCAAGACACTCACTGACTGTGACTAACCAAAGTTTTGTTTGTATCTTGCAGGTAGCCATCAAACACATTCCTAAGGACAAAGTGTTCTGCAAACATAAAATGTGGTTTTCCCTGCCTAACACTTTCTTTGTTGCTGTGATGTTTCAGGACAAGAATGGGAGGCAGATTTCAGTGGAGGTGGCTGTCATGCTGAAGCTGGAAAGTAGCACTGCCAGTTCAGTGGGGCACTCAGCACCTGTGTCCCTGCTGGACTGGTATGATCTACAGCAGGAGCTGATTCTTGTGCTGGAGAGACCAATGCCTGCCGAGGACCTCGCTCACTACATCGAAGAGCATGGAGGCTCCCTCCAGGAAGATGAGGCCAAAGTAAGCTGATGGAAAATATTTGCAGTCTTTGTGAATGTCATTCTTTGAGAGACATCGTCACACTTTCACTTCTGCGTCTCACTTTCTATTTAAATTATTTCATAATGGTTATCAAAATATTTTAAAGCCATAAAAAATGTCACACCATCCTCTCTGCTTAAATATCTAACCTGTTTTTTTTTTCCTCTTTCAGATTATAATACAACAGTTGGTTGATGCAGCAGTCCACCTTAAACAAAACAGCATCTTCCACAGAGACATCAAAGTTGAAAACATCCTGATTGAGACCGGGTCAGATGTCCCACGACTTCGTCTCATAGACTTTGGAATGAGCTGCATCAACAAAAAGACATCTAAGTATCGGACTTTTTATGGTATGTTATTACTTCAGATTTCGCTCTTCTCCAATCAATGATTTAAAAACCAAAGCCACTTGTCCTCTAACATTTATTCTTATGTCTTTATCCTGAAGGTACCAGTGCTCATGTCCCTCCAGAGTGGCTGAGCTCCTGTACATACAGTGCTGGACCTACAACAGTGTGGCAGGTAGGAGTGGTGCTGTTTGAAATGCTCCACAACAAAGATTTCAGGTCCACTAACTTCATCAGGAAGAGACTAAAGATTAGCAGTACGCTGTCTCAAGGTAAAACAAACACCCATACACACATCTGTCATTAAGAAAAGATTCATTTCACATTCAGTTCACATTCTGATAGACCACTGCAGACCTAACAATGTTTGTTCTTTTTCTTCACATCCTCCAGATTGCCTGGATTTCTTGGAGCAGTGTTTGACTAAAGTTCCCAAGCAGCGCCCCACGCTGGAGCAGCTTCCAAATCACACTTGGTTCACGTGAGACAGAAACAACACACACACTGTTAATCAAAACAAATGACATTTTATTGAAAGTTTGATTCATGTTTAAATTTAAACCTAAATCGTTATGTCTGAGTTTAACAGGAATAAATATACATTCTAAATATGTCACATTCTCTGTGATGTGAGGATGTAAGAGTAAGGATAGGATAGAATAGAATATATATTAGAATACAATAGAATAGAACATAACACAATACAATACAATACAATAGAACACAATAGAATAGAATAGAATCCTTCTGTATTAGTTCTTCAACAGGTACATATACAGTGTTGCACAAGAGGAACAGAACAATTATAAAATGTGTTTTTAAATGATCAGTGTTCACTTCTCTGAGAGGAAGTGTTCACTGATGACTGAATGATCTCAGATGTGCAAAAATGAATCGTCCTAAATATTGCAAAAATAAAATCCATTTTTAGACACAATTTTCAAAGAAAGTGAATGTTTATTTAATATTCTGACATTTTGAATATTAGTTCAAGTAGTTTCACATTTATATTAGCCCCATGGGTGGGGCCTCTGCCAGGAGGTATGGGGGCGCTCAGGCTCCTGTGAAAACCATTAGGTTCCAAAAAAGTACAGAAGTCTGAAAAGATCATCTCAGTAGTGTGTATGCTATTCAAAAAAAGTACGTTTTTACCTTGTATGTAGTGTTAGCCCGGTTTTTTCATTGGAAGCCCAAGAACAAGCTGGAGAAATCGTTTATTAAAAAAGTATTTATTAGTGGTCACAAGTAGAGTATATTGCAGCGCTGGACTCGGAGTGCCAGAGCTCCCGCAGGAAATCCGTCAGGCCGAGCCCCGTTATCCGGAAACATGTTATATTTATATTCAGCTTTATCTCACAGAAGTTGTATTCACACTTGTCAGAGTATAATTGGCCAGTTTTGGGTGACATGCTCAGGCCAGCTGCTGTCCTTGTTGTGTTCTTTGGATGTGATAAACAATGTGTGTGTGTGTGTGAGTGCTGTTTTAGGCGTGGATCTAATGGACCAGACCTATCTGCCCTAATAGAGATGTTTTGTCTGACCCAGTTGTTTATGTCCTTCTAAGGTCTTGGACCATTTAAGGTCATCTGTTGTGCAGTATGAGCAGAGTGGAAAAGTACCAGCTAGGAACATAGGTTATTTAGGAAAATACAGAATATGAATTTATAATGTCTAAGATCAAAGCCAATTATAACAACTCCCCCTTTTGACATGATTTAATCATGTCAACTAAATGAGGTAGGACCGTTATATTCTGTATTGTGTAACACCTGTTAGCGGCAGCCAACTTAGCAGGTCCCCAAACTGCAAGTGGCCAACTACCTTGAGGTCCAGCACAACCAGACAGGAGATTCTTGTTATCCCCCTTTTGATATAATTTCATTATGTGAGCTGTTATGTGTAAGCTGTTCTTCTTTGCGATTATCAGCAGCAAGCAAGTTTTCATTGCATATGCATGTGTAAAACAATTGTAATGCGTTAGCTAAACCTTTCTGTATCAGGAGTGTTTATCATGATGCTGGGAACAGAACCTCTTTCCCAGAATAGTTCAACCTTCATTACTCAACTGATCATAACTCTGCAATGAGCACATTTCATAAAAGCTATAAGTATCACGCCTGTACGTGTATGCAAGGAATAAATCAATAAATGTTTCAATATGTCTTAAAATTAGTGTGTGTATGTGGCCCCGAACCCAATCTCTGTGTAGAATCTTAGTTCATTTTGGCCCAAAACTATATGTGGTTTAAGCAGTGGCAAGACCCTGCTCACCCATAAGTACCATTACAACACATAATAATAATTAACTAAGCTACAACAATTCATAAAATATTGAAACCCAAAAAGTGCTTAAGGCAATTAACATTACCATCAGGATCGTCCACTGTTCGCAGCGAATAGGAGCGAAAAACCCGATGGCTGATATCCGGGAAAATTCTCCTATGGCCCCATTCCCCCTTGGCGACCGACCACTTAATTACCTTTCAGTGCCTAAGGTCCCGCTCCGAACAGCCGATTCACACCAATGGCAATGGACATATTTATGATTGGCTATGATTAGTACTTGGTCTACTTAAAATCATTAAAGTACATAGGAACATCACAAAACACAACACACAAAACAATACAGTACAGACATTTAAACATGATGTGAATATGAAGATATGACCCTGTTGAGAACAGATGAGTAATGATAGATGTAGTGTAAAAACTGACAATTTCTTTTGAGTGAAAATTTTATGATAACATTGTGCCGAGTGGTGCAGTGCAGCTCAGTCTCTTCTGGTCCAATCCTGTCACTGCTTGGTGTTTGGTTGTCCTTCTGGCTGAACCTCAGTTCAGCAGTCTGAGCTAACTAGGAAGGAGAGGTTACCAGCACTTCACTTCCACAAAGGGGTCTTTACCACCTGTTTTCCCTAACTAATCTTTTTCTTTGGGACAATTCAGGAGAGCATTCAGATTATTTTGTTGACAGTGGTTGAAGGTTGTGTGGTTGTTCAACCATTATCTTGGCATGATGATCATGCCTCCCAGAATTTCAGACTGATGTCTTGTCAGTCACTTGGCTGTGAGTCCTGTAGAGGTTCTGCTGCCGATGCAGTTCATTTAAGCTGTGGATGAATGTTAGCAGGAGAGAGAACCGAGCAGCACATTTCATTTTCACAATGTTCTATATTCAGGAATTCCCTTTTAACAGATTCAATCCCAGTATTCATTGGTCGACCAATTAAGTTTTCATATGAACCCCAAACAAAAACAAATAAATAAACCGAAAAAAAAAATAAAATAAAATAAAAATAAAAATAAATTAAATGAAAAACAAAACAACTGGCCAGTTGATAGAAACCATGTTTTAGGACAGTACCGTAATACTCACCAACCTGCTGTACAGCATTAATGAGAAATCCAGTACCATCAACTTTTTCTGTGGAAAAACTTGAAACCATTTAGAGAAAACAGCAAGACAAAGACAAAACACAAGACAACATAGAACAAAAGACAAAAGGAAGACAACGACTCACAGAATTTTGGGAAAAACTTGAGAAGTGTTAGTAAACTATGATTAATTGTTTTATCTCCACCCCCCTGATGAGACTTAGTCTCCTCCGTATGTTAGTTCTGCTGAACTCTTCCACTGCAGTTTCTGCTCCTGTGTTGTTGCTGCAGGACAGAAATGTTTGTGGTTAGATTTCATTTTGGGAGCAGCACAGCATCAAGAAAGCAGCCATTTCTTCTCAATGAGTAACTGATTAACCTTTTTGGGATAAATAGTGTCTGTCCTCTTAATTCAACTCAGAGTGCTTTTGATAAAATTTCAGCATGATCTGCTTAATTCTCACTTGTTACTTTATACTAAATTCTATTTAATTCTTACCAGTGGCTGTGTTTCGTGATGCTGAGCCATCCACAGACAGTTCAGGATCAGCATTAATTTTTAATTTTTTAATTATTTATTTATTTTTTTTCATTTAAATTAGAAACACTTCATGTGGTACCAACAGTGTGGCATCAGAGTTTCTTATAACATCACATGATACAATAACATATTTCCATACAAATTAGAATCAAAGACAAAGGTTTATTCTATTTTTCTATTTGTCTTAATTCCTCATTTATTTATTTTTTAGATGAGCCATGTGGCCTTGTGCTGCTAACTTTTTCCTTAGCAGTGCCACAGCATCGTGCTTGTGTTGTCAGACATCAGATCTTTGGTTGCTTATTGATCACTGTTACCTTGCATGCATGCTTTGACCTAAGGGCCCAGATTCTTGATATTATTTTGTAATATTTTTCTTTGCTCATAGCAGTTTTGGAATGTTAGCTAAATTGTTCAGGATCCTTCTTGTTTTTCCTTGACATGAATTAGACCTTTAATTGTGCAGTTCAAAGCTCTGTGCTTTACCTTACTTAGAGCAGCTCTGCCTCAGTTTATTATGTTTTACTTAATCTTTACTTCTTTCTTCCAGTATGTGTGGATGTATGCGGGTGTGTGTGTGCGTATAGATGTGCGTGTGTGTATGTGTGTGTGTGTGTATGTATGTGGCCTTGGGTTTCACTGTTTTGTTTTATTTTCTTCTATCTTGTGAAGCACTTTGTGTTACATTTTCTTGTATGAAAAGTGTTATGAAAATAAAGTTTGATTGATTGATTCATTGATTAAGTGCACCAGATTAAACAACTTGGGTCATCTCACGTGTAATTTCTCGAATGGACCAGAGCACATGATTAAAACTGTTCTCACAGAACATTTTATTCATCCCATTCATATCCTTTTCTTTCGACCAACATGTCATGACTGACCACAGATTGGATTGTACATATTGTATCTCAATAAATTGCAATTGAAGTGGATTGTTGCCATTTTTCAGAGATCTTTTAGTCACCTGGTGTGGCGTGGTGGGAAGAGAGGGTGTGTCCAGATTATTGTTGTAGCTCTTTGTCACTTGAGCTTTTAATGTCTGACTTTCACACAGGAGAGGTGTGAAAATTAGTTATTGTAACCTTTATTGTTTCTGCTACTGTGGTTCTACAGTCTAGTCTCCACAGTAGTGTTTTCCTTTGGTTTCATAGTCAGTGGTCCGTTCAGTCTCTGATAGAGTTTTAGTCCCCGTGGTCTAGTCTTTGTCAGTAGGTGAGGTTCCTAAGTCAGTCCGGACCTCAGTTAATGTTCTTTCGGCAGGATCTTGAGCCTGAGTACAGTGATCCTTGTGGATCCAGTTACTCAGTCTATTCTCAGTCCACCATACCTTTACACAATGTGTTGTAGCTTCTTCGTCCTGTCCATATAGGAGAGGACCAGTTAAGTTTGTTCACATTCCTGGTCCTGTTCCTTGGTGAGTATTTATGTAACCTGTTGAGATATCCTCATCACCGTGTTATTCAGTTGTTTCACATTCACACAAGTTTCCATACTGTAGTACAACAAGGGGTGAGCCTGTTGGTGCAGTTGTAAATGGACAGGGTGTTTCCTCCCTGTCATGACCTCATGTGGGACAACATGACAACATTCATGGTGGCATTTGGAGTAAATCTTAGGCTAACACAATACGTAGAGCTTCAGCCCAGGTTAACTGTGTGTCTGCACAGACTTCTGTTCGGCCTTCTTGATGGTTCTATTTGCTCTTTTCACTAGTCCTTGTAAAGCTGGGTGAGAGACTGCACCGAGCTTATGTGTAATTCCAAACATCTTTTCTACTTCTCTTAGTTCTTCATTAGAAAAGTGAGTGAGTACCATTGTCTGATCTTATCACTTCTGGTACCCCAAATCTTGGAATAATTTCTCTTGTAAGCCATTTAATGACTTATTTTCCTTTTTCGGTTTTAGTAGGTGTGGCTTCTACAAATCTAGAAAAGGGATCCACACCCACTAGAAGATATCGTTTACCTTCAGTCCTGTTTGCTGCTCCCATGTCAGTACAATCAATTACTATCTGCTTCCAAGGGGCATCAGGTACTGGGAAACTTGTCTAGTCCTGCTTTGAGATTGAACAGCTTGCAAATTTCACAAGATTGCACAAGATATTTTATCGTGTCTTTTAGGTGGGGGTGCCACCAGTGTTGTGAAATGAGCGCTGTTACTTTTGAGCTAGCACAGTGTGCTCTACTGTGTGCTTCTTGACATAGCAAGTTTAGTAGTCCAGTTGGAGCTACTATTTTGCCTTCATGATTCCTCCAGAGTCTTGTGGAATCCTTTTTTATTTATTTATTTTTTTCCGTTCCATGCTTGCTTTTCAGATGGTGCCGCTGCTTCGTGAAGTTCTTTAATGTTTTCTAAACATAATTCTCGTTGTGATTTTTCCTCCAATGTTTTCTGAGACATCTGGTTAAATGCAGTATACCTTGCTTTTGTTTTTGCTGCCTTATCTGCCGCATTGTTGCCTCTCGCTACTCTCCCATCTCCCTTTTGATGTCCTCTGCACTTGACTATAGCAACTTGTTTTGGTTCAAGTATGGCATAATATAGTTCGAGTAATTGATTTAAGTGTTTAACCGGGGTGCCTGCTGAGGTCACAAAGCCTTTCCTTTTCCAGTGACACATGTCTGGTATAGAGGCATGTCTTTAACTGTAAACACTGTTTTTGTTTTCATTTCACTAATTTATTCAATGTTTATTGTTAGATTAATTAATATTTATCTGCAGGGTTAGAATTTGCTAATAGTATTAATATAGTGTTCAGATGTACAGCTCTCTGGTTGCTGTGGCTGTTTTTAAATGTGCCATGAAAACAAACCTTGACTTGACTTGTTATGAGTCAGACTTACTGCAGCGCAGCTGTCTTTAAATTTCTTTTAGAGTTTTCTTCTTTAAGAAACTCATTGGTGATATCTGACTCTCGTTGTGCCTTTTATTGCCGTGTTTTTGTTAATTTCCTAATAATCTAACTCACTTTAAACCTTTCTGTAAAGCACTTTGCTGCTCTGTTAAGATAACAGATCAATTGATTCATAGATCTGCTGCAGTTAAATAGTTAAATGGTTTAATGAGATCAAATATAAATACTGATGATGAATATTAACTCAGAATTGGTGAAAATAAGCAGAGGAGAAGTATTTAGATCAGCTAAATTTTAAGTCATGTTACTGTGATCTCTAACACAATTAAAGGCTAACCTTTAATGCTTTAAGATGGTAAGAAACTGTCTGACACCTATCTGTCTGACCTTGCTGTTAAATCCTGATATTTTCTAATATGTCATATGGTCTGACTGTCCGGTCTCAGACCTGCTTCAGGTGGAAATCATAAAGTCTCAATTTGTAGAACATCTTTTGTTCAGGCAGTTTTTCCATTAAAGGATCAAAGATTTAAATGCTGTGTTTGTTTGTTTGACTTTAACTTTTTAAGAGAGCTGTTAAATCTTAATTCAACAACAAACTGGTTCTAATGTTTAGTTTTAAACAGTCTGTTCTTCCTGGATTTATTTTGGATTTTTTATTTTGTTATCTCTTCACTGTGATACGTGCATTGAAAAGCGGATTTCAGATTGTCCATTCAATTTGGTATTTCTCCCATTCATCCATCCATCCATTTTCTATACCGTTAGTCCGTTAATCGGGTAGCGGGGGGGAGAGGCTGGAGCCTATCCCAGCAGTCATCGAGCGAAAGGCGGGGTACACCCTGGACAGGTCGCCAGTCCATCACAGGGCCACACATAGAGACAAACGAGACAAACAACCATGCACACTCACTCCTAAGGACCATTTAGAGTCACCAATTAACCTAACATGCATGGTTTTGGACGGTGGGAGGAAGCTGGAGAACCCGGAGAGAACCCATGCATACACGGGGAGAACATGCAAACTCCACACAGAAAGGCCCCAGGCGGGGATTAAACCTGGAACCCTCTTGCTGTGAGGCTATGGTGCTAATCACCACACCACCGTGCAGCACCTTCTCCCATTCAAATTTATTTTAAAATAAATTAATTGTTGAATTGATGATAAATGCTCTAGTAAAAACTTCCATTATCATTGTAAATTTTTCGACTAAATAACTATATGTAACTCTGGTACTCTTTAAGTACAGGCCAATGATCAATCAGAATCTGTCCTCACTCTCAGGGCTGAATGAGGGAAGAGGGAAGCAGGGTTGGGATGAGATAATCTTAGGGTGAGAGCATTTATGACAAAGCTAAGGATATCTAACCTTTGTCTTTTCCAATTACACATGTCCACATGTACAGCCTAAGCTGTTTATGCTGAATCTGTATAAATGGTCAGTTTTTTCTTTTGCTAAATGGCATGCTTCTGTTATTGAGCATGCGCGATGTTGGGAAGAGGTGTCTTATCTTCTAGTGTAGTAGGATGTGTCCCTGGAAAAGATGACGTTGTGTCTGGCACATGCTGTGGTAGAGGTGCAGAGGACTGCGTCTGAATAGAGAATTTAACTTCTCCTAAAAATGCTGACAGTCTGCAAGAAATGTTTTTTTTTTTTTTCCGTCTTTATCTGCCCTTGCTTTCTGGAATAAACCTGCCTCCTTTAGCTTTGCTGTTGCTTGATTCCTACTGCCTGTTGCTTGTTTTAAAAACATGGAGAAATCCCTCAGTAGCGGTGGAGCACTTTCACACCCCCCAAACATTCCTCTCTCTTGCATTTCTCTCGTCCAGTTCACAACTCTCTCAGTCCCTCCTTTTTCATCTTCTCTTCGAACCTTTTTTATCCATCTAGTCAAGGTGTTAAACAATACCGACCCCAATGAGCCGGGTTTACCTGTTTTCCACTTCTCAACTATGATTTGTGACATGTTTAAATGTTTTACACGTGTTAATCAGAATGGGTGAATGGCGCAATGCCCGAGTGTTGGACCCGACCAAGAAGCTTCTACACAGAATCTTTTCCTCTGTGCGCTTGATCGCTGGGGGTTCACCCAGTCCCTTCACTCGTTTTAATTCACCAATCTCTGTAACACCCTAACTAAATTCCCCTTTATTTTCTATTCCAATGCCCCCCTTTTACAGAACCACTTGAGATCTGTGTCAGTGTAGGAATTCTCGATCAGTCTCGACTGCTCGATACACTTCCACTAACACAGTAAAATATCAACCAAGTAGCAAACCACCCCACATTTTCATGAAAAATAATAAAACTTAGCCCTGTGTCCTTATGCAGAGATAAACCCTTAGTATATCGTCTATGCACAACATCTGCAGAACCACCGCCGATTGCGGAGAGAAAAAAACAAAAACAGACACACCGCCAATTGCGGATTTTACAGTCCAACCACCAAACGTGAAGTAATACAGACCCACCGCCGATTGCAGATAGAGGTCCAAGCGCCCTTGTGCGCAGAAATTACCCACACAGTCTATTGTGAAGTAATACAGACCCACCGCCGATTGCAGATAAAGGTCCAAGCGCCCTCGTGCGCAGAAATTACTCACGCCGCCTATAGTGCAGTAATACAGACCCACCGCCGATTGCAGATAAAGGTCCAAGCGCCCTTGTGCGCAGAAATTACTCACATCCGGTCATGCAGTAATACCGAGATTACCCACACCGCGATAGCGGACTAATAGACCCCCGCCCATTGGCATCTAATTCCTATTCAATTTAGAAGACAGGATGAATTTATGTTATCTTAATTTATGTCTTTTATTTGGCCAAATTGTACTAAACTAGGACACATATGACTCTCCCTATGTGAGACTATGTGTTTATACTTTACATGTGACCATCTAGTAAACCTGCAGACACAAATTTTGTGCTTTTGATTTAGTGATCGGAGGACATCCTAATTCAGACAATTTAGTTTAGAATGACCAATGTGCAGAAATTTCACATATCCTGATACAAGAGGTTTTCTGCTCACCTTGTGTTTTAGGCGCCTTGAATTGTCTGAAGAAGGGTCCCCTCCAACCAGCTCCGGAAGTCCTCGATCGGACACGGTCTCAGAGTCAGCCAATCCGGGTCACGGCACCAATTGTTAGCCCGGTTTTTTCATTGGAAGCCCAAGAACAAGCTGGAGAAATCGTTTATTAAAAAAGTATTTATTAGTGGTCACAAGTAGAGTATATTGCAGCGCTGGACTCGGAGTGCCAGAGCTCCCGCAGGAAATCCGTCAGGCCGAGCCCCGTTATCCGGAAACATGTTATATTTATATTCAGCTTTATCTCACAGAAGTTGTATTCACACTTGTCAGAGTATAATTGGCCAGTTTTGGGTGACATGCTCAGGCCAGCTGCTGTCCTTGTTGTGTTCTTTGGATGTGATAAACAATGTGTGTGTGTGTGAGTGCTGTTTTAGGCGTGGATCTAATGGACCAGACCTATCTGCCCTAATAGAGATGTTTTGTCTGACCCAGTTGTTTATGTCCTTCTAAGGTCTTGGACCATTTAAGGTCATCTGTTGTGCAGTATGAGCAGAGTGGAAAAGTACCAGCTAGGAACATAGGTTATTTAGGAAAATACAGAATATGAATTTATAATGTCTAAGATCAAAGCCAATTATAACAGTAGCATAGAGGAGAACTATAAGCATTCCTGAAACAAATGTTCAGAGTAAGAAAGTCAGACTCATATCATTTAAATGTGGTTAGTACTCTTGTTTTTATGTATTTAGGTCCAGTGTGTTTTTAGCATTTTAAATCAACAGAAAATGGCAAAGGCTGATAAATGAATATCCCTTATGTTGTTTAGGGAGCTTTGTTGTGTGTACTGTCGTGTTGTCTGATGTACCATTATGGTGTGGATTAGATTAACAGACAGGTTTCATCAAGACATTGGATGTGTTAGTGGATATTTACACCCACTATTGATTAAGTATTTTTCAATTCTATTTTCTATTAATTTGGCTCATTGCTACTATTCTAAATTATGTTGATATTTAGGACCTGGCTTTGCCATGGAGGGTATGTGATGAGATGTGCCTTGAAGTCCAGCAGGAATGGCTATAAGGTACAGAAAAGCCTGTTGATTACTAATTGTGTTCACTGTATTTCATGATTGATTGATTATAGTGGCACTAATTTTTATTGAGATCCATTACCAAGTAAAACCAAAGTGATTTTGTTGATACTGATAACGATACCAATACTTTTTACAAAAGCTTAATACATTAAAAGAAGGGTTAGTGATGCCTGTCTCGCCCTAGCAGAACTAGCAGCAGGTCTGTATATTTTGTCCACTCCTTCACTTCGCCGCAGCATGACTTCTTCGGTTACATGCTGCCATTCCGACATCTCGCCATGCCGACATTGGCCTCCAATTGTCGGAATGGCGACACTTAATTTTTTATTAAACGTCCCGCCATTCCGACACTTTTTTCCTCCCATGGTCGGAATGGCGGTATGTTTTTTTTTTTTTTAACATACCGCCATTCCGACAGTTCCTTTTAATAGCCTATGTTTTACCCAAAACATTTTACACTAATGAAGGCTGATATGCCGGAGCGCGTATTTGCGCCGGCATATCAGCCTCGCAAACAAACTTTAATAATGGAGAAATGTCAAATATAAAAATACAGATATTAATGTAACTCTGGCGAGACTGAAACTGATTAAGCAGAAACACAGTGTCAGTGAGCTGTCACAGCAGACAGCTGGAGCGGAGCTCTCCACAGAGCCCATGCGTCTTTTGCCCGCTGTCATCATATGCAAAAGTAATAATTGCAATTACAGATATCACGGCTACTGCACAGGACACAGTTGCGAGCACTCTGCCTTGCCTTGCCAATAGAAGAGGAGAGAAATTACAGCATAGAACGTTTATTCATGTAATTCACGTGATTTATGAGTACTTATGGGAAGCGCGGATGGGCTTTGCGCATTTGGCACAAACACACAGCCGTTGCGCAAGGCTTTATACAGCCTGTTGATATCTTAAGGACCTAACTGGTCACACCTGGGAGTAAATGTCATGTAGAGATTGTTTTTACATGACATTACAGCTGAACATATAGCTTTCATCCACAAACCAACGTGGGAGAGCCCGAAGACGCATGTGCCAGACGCACATAGGCATGCGTAAAACCAATTTTGACCACTTCATGCTGTGTATTTGCTTTCTTTTAGTTAACTTTCGTTTCTTTTGGATTCTTCTGCGTGTTATGGAGCCGTTTCGGTCCATATTTGTAAGCCTTTTTTTCCTGGATTAAATTTTCGGAAGTTGAAACAAGTGGCATTGGAGTGTGTGATTGAAAACCACCGCGGTCTGCTTCTCCTCCTCCAGTTGCCGAGACTTTGTGTTTTTAATTATCTGTAAACATGTGTTAAACATATAAATTGCATGAACAGAAAGAAGGGACTCGCCTGTTGAGTAACGCACATTTCCTTAAACTGAAAGCCTTGTCGGAATGGTGGGACGTTTGAATGTCGGAATAGCGGGATGTCGGAATGGTGGGACGTTTGCATGTCGGAATGTCGGAATAGCGGGATGTCGGAATGGCGGTATTTCGGAATGGGTGTTGCCACCCGACTTCCTCATGCTCTGTTGTGTGATGGCATTTCAAATGTTGAAGGAGTTTTGTGGTTTTTCCACTATATCTCATTGTCTGACGACACACGTCCCACATAGCATTGTTTTATTATGTAATATTATGTTATTTTGGATGTGAAAAAGTTCCACACATGACTACGCTTTCGGTCAGCTATTTTCATCTCCTCAAACAAGTCACCGTGTGTCTGAAGAAAGGGCAGATTGATACAGCCCTAGTTCGTAGATTTTAAATGAGCACTTTCTGTGATGCAGCATCTTGTCTAACAGCATAACAGAGGTAAAATCCTTCACGCAGTCATGTATTAATTTATCTTCAATCTTTCTAATATTTGTAGGTGTTTAACCTTCACCTAAATCACTTAATTCAACAAAACAAAAGGTTACTGTCACGGTGAAACTGAGGTGGATACATCAAATTACAACAGCATATAAACAGGGCTGCCAACTTGAGTTCAGCTTGGAGTGAGAAAGATTGTTGTATATGCATCATCTTAAAACATTCGCTTAATCCAGTCCCAAAAAGAGACAATTTTTATAATTTTCAAGTTCTTAAAAAAACAAAGTAAAATCAATTTAGGATGAGTACAAGGCATCTGCAGAGGCTGGCTATTAAAACAACACGAAAACAAAACGAAATTGGTACAGTCTGAGTTGATTACCGTAAACCTTTTAATTTTTATTGGTACAAGCAGGAATGAAACGCTCAGAAGAAATTAAAGCTTTGTTAAAGCCTATGTTATATTGAATTTCAAAACTTTGTCTTGTTTTTTTCCTCTAATTACAGGAACAGCTGACGATTCACTTGTGTTACAAAGGATCTACCTGACATCTACCTTCCCACTCTTGTGGCATTGCATCTTTCTATTGCTCTCTTCGTCTACTCTGCTTCTCCTATCCTCTTCTCTCTCCAACCCTACAGCAACCACAAATTCAATTTCAATTTCAAACTTTTTTGATCTTATGATTCGGCTAGATCCTAGTTTGTTGATCTATTTTACACACAGACTTAAGTAAGTGGGCTATTTTAACACATGTGCTTTAAAATATGTTTTATTCATGTTGTCTGCTCTGACAGCTGCATTTTCTTCAGCTTAGTACATAAATATTTTGAATTAGGTTTTTATTTTAAGGTTATTATTTTATTGTGAGCTATTTAATCTTATTGTATTAATTTAATTTTCAATTATTTTATGTAACAATTCCTCAGTTTAAGATAAGATCTATCTTTCAAACCTACTGTGTAAGATTGATTTTCATAAATTTAATTTGCATCTGCACCTCCTTATCTTAGTAAAACTTTCTATCATGATCACAAGAGCAGTAATCAGGGCGCCACTCAAAGATTGGTGGACTGACATCTGGTGGGGTGGCAGTCTACCTCCTTGCCACAGCCAAGGTGCCCTTGAGCAAGGCACCGTACCCCCATGCTCCCCGGGTGCTGTGAATGACTGCCTACCGCTCCAGTGTATGGCATCTGTCTCCATTAGTGTGTGATCCTGTGCGTGTGCATGTATGTGTTCAACAGGTGCCAACCTGGATGGGATAAATGCAGAGGAGAAATTTCGTGTACTTCGTGTACATGATAATATATCTGATATTAATCAGTGGGTGCTTGCGCTTCTTTTTTCTTTCTGTTACTGGGAAACAGTTTCTACCTGGCAAAATGCCAGATAGAAACAGTCTATGGTTCCACATTGTGTGAGCAAATGCTGCTTATTTGAAATAAAATTAAACGTAGTCTACTTTTTTAACAAACGTGTCATACTATAATTTCCTGGGGTTTAATGCAGGACTGGAATATATAAAATTTTTAAGATTTCTAACTTACGCCTTATAACACAACAAATGAAGATCCAAACAATATCTCGTGACAAGATAGGGTAATGTTACAGGACATAACAAGAATAAGACTGGCTATTTGTGTACACCACCAAACATGCTGACAAAAAACTATGAAAAAGTTGTAGTTTATCTGTAATACAGTTTAATTTTTGTGATTTACACTTTGAAGGATTTGAATGTGGCATAGAGTGAAATCAAAACATGTGCTGTTCAATACACATAGTATTGTAAAACAGTGGCATGAATTACAAGAAAGCTAAGGACATTTTAAAGGTCTCCAAACTTCCAAGAATTTAAAGTGAAATTTGCAAAAATGGACCAAACATTTTTACACGAGAAGAAACTATTTCCACGTTTGCCTCAAACGGAGCTGAGGTCTCTAAATGAGGCTTCATCGCTGAGGCAGGGACAATAATTACAAGTTTATTCTTTAGGATGAACAGACTTTCTGACTTCTTCCTCGCTTCTTCTCATTGCATTGTCTTGGGTCTAGTTGCTGCATCTACTACGAAATGGTACGGATTTTTTTTTAAAACTTCATTTGAGATGGCAAGTGTCCTTTCTTTTCTCCAATTTTATTGGAGATGACAACTGCACCCTTTTTTAAATTTAATTTAATATTGACAGTCCTGTTTTTATGTGTGTGATATGTGGTAATGTAAAGTAAACAGATGTGCCAGGCGGGAAAACAAAGTTCTAAAGTGTGACATCAGTCTCCGGCATTCTTCATAGCTATGGCAGTTTCAGGCCTGAGAATGAGCATAACAAAGGTTTGTATGCTTCAAAAAAAGTCAGAAGCACATAATAAAAATATTCAAAACTTCTCCAGTGATGCTTTAAAACTTTTTAAGCCTCAGGACCTTGTTAATACTCACTAGGTCATCTTTTGACATAAAATTCAAGAAAGGTCATACATTTATAACTGATAAGTTAGCTACACAGTTCCATGAGTCATTTTACAGTGGATATTTTTCACTTTCCCGCTAAATTTCTGACCATTACCGCCCGCACCTGCAAATTGTATGTTCACTCCCGCCCGCATCCGCGAGATTTGAGCCTCTTCCAGGGCCACAGAGTATATACAGAGTTATGACACTCCCATTGACTACCGTCGTAAAAAATGGCGGACGACACTTCCGGGCTACGAAGACGCCAATAGTTCCACACTAGGCACGGAGCTCCGTTTAACTCAATTGCTCGTCAAGAACAATTACTGGTAAATTAACGAAATAACAGCATTTTAAACGTTTGTTGTTTCATTTTTTTTACACTTTTAAGCATTAGCTATCAGAAGTATACTCTTAGGCATCGTTATTTTTACATTTGGTTTGCATGAAATGTCGATGTTAATGTTAAAAATGTAATGGATTTAGGGACCTAACTGAAAAGCTTGTTAACGGAAGCTAACGTGTGAACATATGCTAATGTGACATTAACGTGATCATTTTACTAAGGTCCGTTAACTGTTTGTTGTCAGGAGACATTATGTAAAGTTGTTTTGATTGTTAAGTTTTAAAACATTACCAAAATACTACTGCTACTACTACGATGCTACTGCTTTTACTGTTACCATTACTTAAATGCTGTTTTACTTCTCCTTAGCCTAATAGGATAATTGCTTAAGTCTAAGGCATTCAAATACGACTGACTGAGGCAATTAGGCTAACGTTCTGCTACTGCTATAGCTACTACTACTACTACAACAATAATAATAATAACATTTTTATTTTTAATTAATTTATAATTAATTGCATTGTATTTAGAGGCGCCTTTCAAAGTACTCAATGTCATCTTACAAGACAGATAAAACGACAATAGAACATTAACAATAAAAATATGAATACATTTTATTCATTGATTTAATAGGGACTAAATTTAATACATATATTGAGCCAGATTTGGCTGCAAGCTCCTGCTGGCGGTGGCTGTTCCTGCTGGGTTGGCTGCTGCTGTTCGTGGAGGCTGGTGGTGTCTGCTGCTCGCAGAGGCTTCTGCTGCTACCATTGGAAGCTACTAGTGGTGACTGCTCGCTGGTGTCTCATTGATGGCTGCAGGAAGATATTGGTGGTTGCTGGAGGTTGAGCAGGAATGGAGAGGCCAAATACATCCATGGCAATAACTAAAGTATTTGGTAGTGGCCTAGATATTATGGCCTTTGGTGCAGGAGGTTGAGCCTTCTTGGCCTTCTTGTTCTGACTCTTGCTGCCAAGGTAACCTTTACTCTAGTCTTCTCTCCTTTCAGCCCTGATGCACTTTACCGCAATCCTTAACCTCAGCCTGACATATTTGCAGACTATCTTTCTCTTCACATCATGGCATGATGGAAGGCTGCTCTCCAGAAGCATGGCCTCCTCTTCCAGCTGTTCCACTGCATTGGTGCACTCCATGAGAGACTCATCTGTCCTTGAACGGAACAGCTGCTCCACATGCTGGACGACAGTGAAGACCTCGTCAGATGGCCGATAAAGTGCACCCGGTTTGAATTCCTTCAACTGCAAAAGAACAACATGCTCATGTGCATCATCTGCATTTTGCACAAGTGCATGCTTGCATGTCTCGCAGTGTGAGTAGCTGAAAACACACTTCACGGTGTATACGGCCAGATGATACAGAACACAGGAATCTGTTTTTGTGAAGGTGGGTGGTGATGTCAGGTCGACCAGCTGCTCCACTCTCAGACCTTCAGGACTTCTGGAATTGGTTTTGGTCTCCAGGAAGTCTGCTAGGTGGTCACAGTTGTCCTCCAGGTAACTGCCTGTATGCACTGTGGACATGAGACACACTCAACCATATTTAGCTGGGTCTTCCTCTTGTCTTTCCTTCAACATGTCCAGCATCATCATGTTAAGGCCAGGCTTGGCATCCACGACCTCATCCACTTTGTTAAGAAAGAAAAGCAGCCATTTAATATGGCTGCCGTGATCAGGATGGTGGTTGAAAAGAAATGGTTGAAACTTCCACATCCCTTTCTGTTTTTTTAATTTTTTTTTTTTTTTACTAGGCAATACTTGGTTTCTTTCATAATATTGCTTAGGGCGGAGCCAAACCCTTCTGTGTTGCTAGGCGACATCATGAAGGAACTTTATGATGTCACTCAAATGTAATACATACATCACAACATGCATCACAACATGCATCACAACATGCATCACAACATGCATCACAATATACATCAGAACATACATCAGAACATGCATCACAATATACATCAGAACATACATCAGAACATTCTATAGTTCGGTTCACTAATATCTCAGAACGTTTGTGAAGACTAACTCTACGCGTGTTGAATCTATACCTGGAACTTCATAAAAATCACAATGAACAAAGATTTTGTGCAGAAGACAAAGAAAGCCCTCAAGAAAGATCAAAGTAAGGGAGAAATTCATGCAACAACTTGAAATTACTCATTTTGGTTATATATATGAATCATTCAGTTTGTGCCTTAAGCTACACTTCTGGGTTTGTAATGCAGAAACTTCCAAACTTATTTTTAGGATAAACATTTTTTTCTTTTTAAAAGTATAACTTGGAAATTTTAACAATTTGTTTAAAATTCAGGCTAGTTGGTATTCTTGGGTTATACTAAAAGTGATTTTCAAACAATAGATCTGTAATGACTTTTATTTTTCCAAAATTTGGTTTTAATACTAATTAAAATACTGTGGTTACCAAACAGTTACAACTGTTTTTGCAAATTAAGAAGTTTCTGTATTACACTCCCTGTTTTCCTCAGATCATCATCACTGGTTATGTGTCTGTAATCTGAATCTTTTTTGGGGAGTGATAAAGAATTATTTGATAAATTAATAACAAAATGACAACTTTTTTTTATTGTTATTTGTAGAAGTTGACAGTAGCATGACACGTTCAGTGAAGGATGGCCGGACAAAGGCAACCAAAAGAAAAGCCAGTCCTGACCAGCAGTTGACCAATAAAAGAACCAGGGTCTCTGAGGTGGCAGGACCTTCTACAAGCTGTCAGGACGAGGTCAGGACAGTGAAAAGAGGAAAGAGGAAGGTTACAGAAGATGGAGAGGCACCCTCAAGAAACCCAAAGAGAAGGAGGGGACTCCTGGATGTCGTGTTAAATCAAGAGTCAGCCTCCTCCTCAGTGGAAAGTGGTAGGCTGGTGCATTCTGTGAAATTACAGCTGCATAATTAACTTACATTTTAGCTGTAGTGGTTAAATATTATAATGTCCTTTAACTTTGTCACACTGATCTAAACACACATTTTCAATCAAATTACAAACATGTGAGTGTCATCATGCTAATGTTTCAATGTGTTATTGTCATTTATAGGATCCAGTAGCAACAATTTAGATGGTTGTACATCTGATGGGGATATAAGGAGGGGTAATAGAAAGAGGAAGGCCTTACCTGCTGAGGAAACACAGAGTAGGAAGAGAACGAAGAAAACTGAGACCATAAAGGACCAAATAGATGCCCAACGAGGTCAGTCATTAATAAAAAAATGTAACATTTAGCTTCAAGTGCGTTATATTTAATATAAGTATTTATATTAGGTATTACCTATTACCTAGGCGATATATACATATATATATGTTTGTTTTTTTAAATATATATATAGAGAATTTATAGAGGTAACCTGTGTAAATTATCATTGAAATTCTTCTGATGTACTGTCAAACTAAAATGATGTTTATGTTTTATTTTAGCTGAATTTGAGGAGAAATATGAGGAGAAAAATCAGCTCAGCGAAGGAGGCTGTGGATCTGTGTTTGCAGGCTGTCGGAGAGAAGATAATTTACCCGTATGTATTAGACACACATTGTCATATTCAAGACACTCACCGTATGATGTGACTAACCAAAGTCTCGTTTGTATCTTGCAGGTAGCCATCAAACACATTCCAAAGGACAAAGTGTTCTGCAAACATAAAGTAAGTTAGCAACGGCAGTAACTTCTGCTTTTATCAGCACTATCACTGGATTATAGATAAACTGTGGTTTTCCCTGCCTAACACTTTCTTTGTTGCTGTGATGTTTCAGGACAAGAATGGGAGGCAGATTTCAGTGGAGGTGGCTGTCATGCTGAAGCTGGAAGGTAGCACTGCCAGTTCAGTGGGGCACTCAGCACCTGTGTCCCTGCTGGACTGGTATGATCTACAGCAGGAGCTGATTCTTGTGCTGGAGAGACCAATGCCTGCCGAGGACCTCGCTCACTACATCGAAGAGCATGGAGGCTCCCTCCAGGAAGATGAGGCCAAAGTAAGCTGATGGAAAATATTTGCAATCTTTGTGAATGTCATTCTTTGAGAGACATCGTCACACTTTCTGCTTTTTTTATTTAAATGATTTCATAATGGTTATCAAAATAATTTAAAGCCATAAAAAATGTCACACCATCCTCTCTTCTTAAATATCTAACCTGTTTTTTTTTCCTCTTTCAGATTATAATACAACAGTTGGTTGATGCAGCAGTCCACCTGAAACAAAACAGCATCTTCCACAGAGACATTAAAGTGGAAAATATCCTGATTGAGACCGGCTCAGATGTCCCACGACTTCGTCTCATAGACTTTGGAATGAGCTGCATCAACAAAAAGACATCTATATATCGGACTTTTTATGGTATGTTATTACTTCAGATTTTGCTCTTCTCCAATCAGTGATTTAAAAACCAAAGCCACTCCTCCTCTAACATTTATTCTTATGTCTTTATCCTCAAGGTACCAGTGCTCATGTCCCTCCAGAGTGGCTGAACTCCTGTACATACAGTGCTGGACCTACAACAGTGTGGCAGGTAGGAGTGGTGCTGTTTGAAATGCTCCACAACAAAGATTTCAGGTCCACTAACTTCATCAGGAAGAGACTAAAGATTAGCAGTACGCTGTCTCAAGGTAAAACAAACACCCATAAACACATCTGTCATTAAGAAAAGATAATCTGTTTCAGTTCACATTCTGATAGACCACTGCAGACCTAACAATGTTTGTTCTTTTTCTTCACATCCTCCAGATTGCCTGGATTTCTTGGAGCAGTGTTTGATTAAAGTTCCCAAGCAGCGCCCCACGCTGGAGCAGCTTCTAAATCACACTTGGTTCACGTGAGACAGAAACAACACACACACTGTTAATCAAAACAAATGACATTTTATTGAAAGTTTGATTCATGTTTAAATTTAAACCTAAATCTTTATGTCTGAATTTAACAGGAATAAATATACATTATAAATATGTCACATTCTCTGTGATGTGAGGATGTAAGGATAGGATAGAATACAATATATTAGAATACAATAGAATAGAACATAACACAATACAATACAACAGAATACAAGATGATATAATACAATTCAATAGAATAGAACATAACACAACACAATACAATACAATAGAACACAATAGAATAGAATAGAATCCTTCTGTATTAGTTCTTCAACAGGTACATCTACAGTGTTGCAGAAGACAACCAGAAGAGGAACAGAACAATTATAAAATTTGTTTTTTTTAAATTATCAGTGTTCACTTCTCTGAGAGGAAGTGTTCACTGATGACTGAATGATCTCAGATGTGCAAAAATGAATTGCCCTAAATATTGCAAAAATAAAATCCATTTTTAGACACAATTTTCAAAGAAAGTGAATGTTTATTTAATATTCTGACATTTGAATATTAGTTCAAGTAGTTTCACATTTATATTAGCCCTATATAACTGAGTTCAGAAATATCTACTCTGTCATCTGGCCTGCTTGTGCTACTCCCGGGAGGGGTGGGGGGGGGGTGTTTCCTCTCCCCGCTGCTCGCGACTTCACCCACCTGTGGGCACGTCACGACTCCCGGGACACTCCTGGGGCAGGTGCTGGCCCACTGTGTGGCTGTCTGGGGCGCTTGGCCCTCTCAGGTATTGGGTGGGGCCTCTGCCAGGAGGTATGTATCACTGATGACTGAATGATCTCAAATGTGAAAATATGAATTGCGCTAAATATTACAAAAATAAAATCCATTTTTAGACACAATTTTCAAAGCACTCAATGGCATCTTACAAGACACAGATAAAATGACAATAGAACATTAACAATAAAAATATGAATTCATTTTATTCATTGATTTAATAGGGACTAAACTTAATACATATATTGAGCCAGATTTGGCTGCAAGCTCCTGCTGGCGGTGGCTGTTCCTGCTGATGGTGTCTGCTGCTGGTGGTGTCTGCTGCTGGTGGTGTCTGCTGCTGGTGGTGTCTGCTGCTGGTGGTGTCTGCTGCTGGTGGTGTCTACTGCTGGTGGTGTCTGCTGCTGCTCGCAGAGGCTGCTGCTGCTACCATTGGAAGCTACTAGTGGTGACTGCTCGCTGGTGTCTCACTGATGGCTGCAGGAAGATGCTGGTGGTTGCTGGAGGTTGAGCAGGAATGGAGAGGCCAAATACATCCATGGCAATAACTAAAGTATTTGGTAGTGGCCTAGATATTATGGCCTTTGGTGCAGGAGGTTAAGCCTTCTTGGTCTTCTTGTTCTGACTCTTGCTGCCAAGGTAACCTTTACTCTAGTCTTCTCTCCTTTCAGCCCTGATGCACTTTGCCGCAATCCTTAACCTCAGCCTGACATATTTGCAGACTATCTTTCTCTTCATATCATGGCATGATGGAAGGCTGCTCTCCAGAAGCATGGCCTCCTCTTCCAGCTCTTCCACTGCATTGGTGCACTCCATCTGTCCTGAACGTAACAGCTGCTCCACATGCTGGACGACAGTGAAGACCTCGTCAGATGGCCGATAAAGTGCACCCGGTTTGAATTCCTTCAACTGCAGCAGAACAACATGCTCATGTGCATCATCTGCATTTTGCACAAGTGCATGCTTGCATGTCTCGCAGTGTGAGTAGCTGAAAACACACTTCACGGTGTATACGGCCAGATGATACAGAACACAGGAATCTGTTTTTGTGAAGGTGGGTGGTGATGTCAGGTCGACCAGCTGCTCCACTCTCAGACCTTCAGGACTTCTGGAATTGGTTTTGGTTTCCAGGAAGTCTGCTAGGTGGTCACAGTTGTCCTCCAGGTAACTGCCTGTATGCACTGTGGACAGGAACTGTCCAACAGTGACAGCCCGCAGGGCATAGTGGAACTCCACAGGTGTTGGCACAGGGTTCCTCTGACATATGCATCCAAATGTGTTTTCCAGGCAGTCCTGCATGAACCGGCTTGTGAGGACAAATTTGTGACTCTGGCTCGACCTGCAGTATGGTTCTGTCTGGACTGGCTTCCAGCTGCTCTTTTCCCCTATTTTTAGGTCTTGAAAAAGATGGACACTCTCCTGGAGAAAGCTGATGGCCTTTTCATACTCCCCCATTTTGAACCGTGAGAGGGCAGTCACAACATGGCGGGACGACATAAGGTAAATGGTAAATGGACTTGTACTTGTATAGCGCTTTTCTAGTCTAGCTGACCACTCAAAGCGCTTCAAAGGTCAAACCAGTGGTCCATCTTCTCCAGGAACCATGATGTGGTGAGGTTTGATTCAGGACGCTGCTCCTCCTCTACCAGGTACTTTAAGGCAGCACTTGTCGACTTACTAAAGATATGCATGGCTGAGCTAACTTTCATCTTTTCAAAGTGGTTAGGCTCCAAGATGCCCCAGGAGAGGTTGGGGGCCAGCTTTAGTGCCATGCCCTCTTGGTAGGACACCAGATCCGGTAAGGGACCAACAGACACCTCACTGGATGGGAGGTGCTCTTTGTTCACCACATCTTGTGGAATGGTGATGGTCTGACCACGGACAAGGGCGCTCTTCAAGTTCTTGACCAGATGTGGAACATCTGCCATGAAATGGAGCCGTCGGTGTGGCTCTATGGGATGTGGAATTCAGGGCTTATCACACGTTACCCCAAAAGCTCGCCACATTGCTCTATTAGGGCTCCCCATGTCACTTGTGACATTAATGACATGAAGTCCTACAGATGCAGCTGCCTCCACTATAGCAATGATGATGGGCTGGTAGACGGCACCATTGGTGGAATTACTGCTGTAGTGGTATGCCACAACTTGCTTCCACCTTGTTGTTACTCCAGCCAGCATGAAGACACAAGCGTGAGTTGCTCTGCCATTGTGGCCAGGCAGTGTAACGTTGCCAAACAGCTTTTCCGCCTTTTTATTATTTTGGCTGAGTGCATGAATCTGGTCCTGATTGAAAATTGAAGTAAATTTTTGTTGAAGGTTGTTGTTTCTCCTCCTAAGTGCCAAATTGATTATTTTTTGTTGTGCTGGAGCGCTCTCTGCTTTTATCCCTCCTATATCTTTCCTTTCTTAATTCCCTCAGCAGGTCCTCCACACTGGCCCTGTCATGACTGGCCCCTGGCACACTGGTTCCTGGATGAGTGGCCCCTGACTGACTGGCACCTGCTGGTCTGCTGACCTCTGCTTCACTGTCACCTGACACATCCCTCTCACTCGCCTCTAACTGCACCTCAGTTTGTCCCTCAATATCTGTAATAACAACGTATTGTTGGTGTTATACGTATTTATGCCACCTACACTACACTACAATATCTTGTTTTTGAAATACATGAAATGGGAAAAACTGTGGAAAGACTGGTATCATACCAAGGTTTGATTTTATGCAGTAAGTGTGGTCATCAGATGTTTTAACTTCTGCAGAAGCCATCATCCTCGAAGGTGTTTTCCTCCTCTTGGGCTTGGGGCGATGGATGAAGATGGTTGGGACAGCATCTGCTCTCGACCTCTGTGCCTCTTTTTGTGTTCGTGAATTGGTTGTCCTCAAAGTGTAACTGCCAGGAGGTAATGATGTGATAAGTCGTAGGCTAAGTTCAGTTTCCCCTACACACTTCACATTTTCTGTTGAACTTTAATTGTAATGTTCTTCTTTACATTCAGGTGTCGAAGGCCCTTTGAAATTAACTTTAACTTTAAATAACTTTATCATAAAACCTCTGTGGCCATTATTTACTTCACAAAGTTTTCTGTTGTTGTTGTCATCTTTATATACTCTATAGCTCTGCCCTCTTCCACACAGCATAGACATATTTATATATATATTTCCGTATATCGGGGCTCAGGCTGACGGACTTCCTGCGAGAGCTCTGTCACTCCGAGTTCAGCGCTGCCATACTTTACATGTCACCACTAATAAATACTTTCAATGAAAGAATCGGGGTAAAAAGTTATTGCCTCTTATTCACACAGACACACTAATATAGTTGGGAAACAAGTACGTACCAGAAACAACATGTAACTAAGTGATGATTATAAATGTTTATTCCTTATTTTTAGGCTATAGGTAAGCACCAAACTAACATGTATTTTTCTAATGTTTTTATGAGTGTTTACAGCTGCTAATGTGTACAACACTGTTACTGTGATGATAAATATTGAAATATTTATAATTGACATTTAATCTGTGTTTATTATAACCAGATCCTAAAATGTAGAGGGTTTTCTGAATATATGTATATATATATATATAACATATATATATGTTCATTGATGAACATATATACATATAAATATCTACAATAAGGGCATTAATGAACACGGGGGCATTGACGATCGTATATACACACTTATATCTACACACTTATCTACACAGCTATACAATTGCAGTCAGTGTAAGTTAAAAACCTTGGAAAAGAATAGTCTATTACAGCTTTTTCCATGTGTTGTCACTCTGCAGCTTAAGTTAAGGTGTTCAGTTTGGCAATGTGGTGCAGCCTCAATTTGTGGAAGACAGACACAATGTGTGACATCAGCACAAAATGGTGATTGTCAATTCCAATCTGTGTTTCTTGAATGTGCCCCCCCCAGAAAAAACACATCCTCAGAACCAATCTCAGCCCGGACAAACTGACAGATCAAGGCCGCTTTGACCGCTTGCCCTGACACTGACTGGCGAATAAAACACTCAGCTGATCTGACCACCTTTACAGTACCGTCAGAAGGAATCATCAGCCTTCCCTTGTTTTTTAGCGTGAGCAAGTGGTAGCTCTGATCAAATGATGCGGGTACAACATCAGTCACCAAACTACCACGGCACACATCACAGGAAAGCTTTTTGAGAATCTGGCAAACAACAAACCCTGAGATGTACACCAGTGCATTGTCCACAAGACCACCAAAGCGGGTTGGTAGATAGCTATGGTCAGACACTAAAGCAGGAACGTTGAAAAAAGGGGGTGGAATCTCTTCAGTTTCTTCTGCTGCTGGAGAAGAGGGAACATCTCAAAAGTAGACAAGGACACGGTCTCATCCTATGCTGCCACATTTCCTGATGTGCTTGGAGACACACCACACCGCACCATCAGATGGCAGGAAGATGGCCTGGAACTGGCTGGCTGAGGGATTGTTATTCCAGCCCCCTAAAACACATACAAACAACACATTTACATATACAGTTACCCGAATAATATGCATACATAGAGACTAACCACATAGTAAAAAAATCTGAAATCCCTACCTGATACCCTGATTGAATTAAAGAGGAGCTCCAAGTGATCCTGGCTAAAGCGGTAGGTGCTGACGTACCGCTGAAGCTGTTCTGGAATCATCAACATCAGGGTGTCAATGTTGATCACGAATCCCATGACAGATAGGTACCTTCACAAGGAAATGTTTTGTCAGTATAATCATGGCAAACCAAAATACCTCAAGAGAGCACTACGTGATTTCCTTCATTTATAGATGTTAATGCAAAGAGAAACAATATTGAAACAGGAATGGGAAAGCTTGATAACATCGACACTGCTATACATACCATTATAACACTTCTAAGGAATGAAAAACACTGAAGATAGAAGTCCAACAGAAACAAAACAGGAGACTGCAAAAACATTGGAACCAGAGAACAAAGCATCATAGGAACTTATGATGCATCAAACGGAACAAGAGAATAGAATAGGACTGGGCAATATATCCATAATATATCAATATTTTATAAAGCTCCAACAGTCATCCCTTCAATTTTCTCTCTATATCAATATTTGATCAAAATTACATTTGAATTTATTGTCCAGCCTCGAACAGAACATCATATGAACTTGATGTCTTAAACTTATGAACTCTTCATGCAAACAAAAGCTCCCCACTTTCCTAAAACCTCTTTGACAGGTGAAGGGGTGTGCCATCTTTCATCACCAACTCATCAAGTAGTCCCTGCCTCTCACCAAGAACTCTACACTCTCTGCCCAATACAAAGAACCCAGGGGAGCTTTGAACCCTTTGGCATGGGGATTGTGACTGTTCATTTTATCAAAGAGCCTGTCAGTTATCTAAAAGCAAATGTCTGCATTAACAGAAAGCACAATAATCATCACCATAAACAATAACATGTTCCTCTGAGTCATTAGTCTAATTTCTAAAATATAAAAATGATTCACGAGTTGATCTCCATTCTTAGGGAGAAAAGTTGTGATAGACATTTTAGCAACAATCTTGCCGTCCTACTTTGTGTGAATGTTAGTAGTAGTATTATATTAGCATCACCTCAATGAACTCAGCTGTTGCTTCACAGTGTTGGAACTGTAAATAGCCAAGGTCCCTCAGTGCACGAGTTGTGTGGTACAAAGTGAAGTTGTCCTCCACTACACATTTAATTTGAAAAAGTATTTTATTTTTGTTCTGCAAAAAGCCAAAAATATATATTATTTATCATGTTACGCCACACACATCTTCACACTCAGGTGTGTGTTGTCGTTCTCACAGCGTATTCACATAACACAGAAAAATGATGAACATCTGCACAAAACATCCAAACAATAATCATGACCGTTACATTGCTATTCCAGACCAGTTGTCTTATTTTGTACATTCAATATCAATTTGTTTCTCCAATACACAATCAGCCATTCATATTTACCAAAATGATCACATTAACGAAATCAATTATGTATCCATCTTAACTTATTTATTTATCTATTGACAATACCCGAACCGTTCGGGCTATTTACACCGGCTCATAGCTTTCTCCAGCCTTATGCTTGCTCGTGGTTGCTAGGCAACGAGTACTATCAGCCTATTTCCGGACCATTAGGTTTTATAAACCAGTAAAGTTTTTGAACAAAATAAATATAAAATCCAAAAGAGACCATAAACTCACAATTAACACATTCATCCATCAAGCACACAATTACAACTCTCCCCTCTTACCTGCAAAAAGCCAAAAATATATATTATTTATCACGTTACGCCACACACATCTTCACACTCAGGAGTGTGTTCTTGTCTCACAGCGTATTCTCGCGAGATATTTCTTTTCCCTGTACATAGTGTAGCGAACGCGCCCTCTGCTGGTGACACTTAGACACTGCATCACCACATTTGTCAAACAATAAACGAACCTTTCCCTATCAGACAACGCACAGACAATTTTCAACACACTCATGACTTATACTTAATGCAAGTAATATTAAACATATAAATAATAACAATGTGGGTATATCACTGATGGCTCTGTATGCCACACACGCAGAGCCACTGTCACAGACCGACTCAGTGTCTGTGCAGCTAGGGACACCTTCATCTTATGTGAATCAAAATTCACATGCTTGTCTGTTACCCTGTTAGCTGCATGCAATCTACCTTTTGCTTGGACATCATTAAGATGAATGATGTATCTCCAGTTGATCTGGCCACTGGTGCTGGTTAATGGACTGTAAGCCTGCAGCATATTCCGTGCCAACTTCAACATATGGCAAGCATCCATCCGCACAATCACCCTCTCACTAGTTACTGGATGTGGAAAGAATGTTTTTAAGGGCTCAATAGGGTTACCCTTTTTGGCACCCAGGCAGGTTGCACAAGCGGACATTGGAGGCACGCCCATCTATTTTGACGCATACGAGAGGGCTGCATTGGGATTGGGTCCCGCCGGGTCCCGCGGGACCAACTCAACTCTCGCGGGAGTGGGCGGTATGAACTTTTCTGCGGGCAGTCGCGGGCGAAAAATAAAAAATACTGCGGGACAGGGATGTAGCGTTGCCAGGTGTACGGTAATTGTCGTATTTATATGATAATTTTGCCCTGTGTACGATGTACTATCAATAATCCCCAAAAAGGCTACAAATACGATCATTTGACCATTCTGTGAATGTGTGGTTGTAATCGGTTGTAACCAGCCTGTCGCACTGTCTGTTGGATTTTTTTGTGAACCCTGAAGGCATTTCCATGTGACAAGTTTCAAGCTAATCGTGCTTTTCTATTTTATTGTTTACGGGGACATTTAGCCTAACGTGGGGTTGATGATGCAAAGCCGTGACGACCTGTTAGACGCTATTCAACACTAGAGTGACTATAGCGCACAATAGACTTGTTATTTTAGTTATGAAGGGTGTACGATAATTTACCTCAAAATACGATGATACTACATTTCCCACCTGGCAACACTGTCGGGATGTATCTTAGCGACAGGATAAACAGAATAAATTATGTGGAAAGGAAGCTCAAAGAAGATCTTTACAGCACAAAGACAAAGCAAGGCAAGTCTGACATTTGGAGAAGTTTCTCAATTGTCCATGAATCTCTTTATTAAAAGCCTATGAAATTACGTGTTTTCTCCTGCGGGACTCGAGAAGACATTTCTATTGTTGTGCTGGCATAAAGTCTCAAAAGTTTTGCGGGTGCGGGCGGGAGTGGACATACACATTGCGGGAGCGGGTGGTAATGGTCAGAAATTCAGCGGAGCGGGCGGAAGAAAACAGTCCCGCGCAGGACTCTAACACATACCACTCTTATGCCGCACTTATGCAGTTCCTCCGACGCATGAACAAGCAGCACCTCCTGAGTCTCTGGCGATAATAACTTGGTCAGGTAGTAGGTAATTGGGCACTTCCAATGGCCTTTTAGGCCTACCACCATAAAAACAAGAGCTTCAGTGACAAAATTTGTCTCATTCAAACCATCCGCCATATCCACAAATCCAGACATTTTCTGGGTGTTATAATTGGCTTTGATCTTAGACATTATAAATTCATATTCTGTATTTTCCTAAATAACCTATGTTCCTAGCAGGTACTTTTCCACTCTGCTCATACTGCACAACAGATGACCTTAAATGGTCCAAGACCTTAGAATGACATAAACAACTGGGTCAGACAAAACATCTCTATTAGGGCAGATAGGTCTGGTACATTAGATCCGAGCCTAAAACAGCACTCACACATACACACATTGTTTATCACATCCAAGGAACACAACAAGGACAGCAGCTGGCCTGATCATGCCACTCAAAACTGGCCAATTATACTCTGACAAGTGTGAATACAACTTCTGTGAGATAAAGCTGAATATAAATATGACATGTTTCCGGATAACGGGGCTCGGCCTGACGGATTTCCTGCGGGAGCTCTGGCACTCCGAGTCCAGCGCTGCAATATACTTTACTTGTGACCACTAATAAATACTTTTTTAATAAACGATTTCTCCAGCTTGTTCTTGGACTTCCAATGAAAAAATCGGGCTAACAATTGGTGCCGTGACCCGGATTGGCTGACTCTGAGACCGTGTCTGATCGAGGACTTCCGGAGCTGGTTGGAGGGGACTCTTCTTCAGACAATTCAAGGCGCCTAAAACACAAGGTGAGCAGAAAACCTCTTGTATCAGGATATGTGAAATTTCTGCACATTGGTCATTCTCAACTAAATTGTCTGAATTAGGATGTCCTCCGATCACTAAATCAAAAGCACAAAATTTGTGTCTACAGGTTTACTAGGTGGTCACATGTAAAGTATAAACACATAGTCTCATATAGGGAGAGTCATATGTGTCCTAGTTTAGTACAATTTGGCCAAATAAAAGACATAAATTAATATACCATAAATACATCCTGTCTTCTAAACTGAATAGGAATTAGATACCAATGGGCGGGGTCTATTAGTCCGCTATTGCGGTGTGAGTAATCTCGGTATTACTGCACGACCGGCGATGTGAGTAATTTCTGTGCAAGTGGCGCTTGGACCTTTATCTGCAATCGGCGGTGGGTCTGTATTACTTCACGTTTGGTGGTTGGACTGTAAAATCCGTGATCGGCGGTGTGTCTGTTTTTTGTTTTTGTTTTCTCTCCGCAATCGGCGGTGGTTCTGTAGTTGTTGTGAACAGACGATACACTAAGGGTTTATCTCTGCATAAGGACACAGGGCTAAGTTTTGTTATTTTTCATGAAAATGTGGGGTGGTTTGCTACTTGGTTGATATTTTACTGTGTTGGTGGAAGTGTATCGAGCAGTCGAGACTGATCGAGAATTCCTACACTGACAGATCTCAAGTGGTTCTGTAAAAGGGGGGCATTGGACTACAAATTAAAGGGGAATTTAGTTAGGGTGTTACAGAGATTGGTGAATTAAAACGAGTGAAGAGACTGGGTGAACCCCCAGCGATCAAGCGCACAGAGTAAAAGATTCTGTGTAGAAGCTTCTTGGTGGGGTCCAACACTCAGGTATTTTGCCATTCACCCATTCTGATTAACACGTGATATACCTGAATATGTCACAAACCTTTGTTGATAAGTGGAAAACATATAAACCCGGCTCATTGGGGTCGGTATTATTTGACACGTTGACTATAAGGCAGAAAAAAGTTCCAAGAGAAGACGAAAAAAGAGGGACAGATAGATTTGTAAACTGGACGAGAGAAATGCAAGGGAAAGGAATGTTTGGAGGGTGTGAAAGTGCTCCACCGCAACTGAGTGATTTCTCTATGTTTTCAAAACAAGCAACAGGCAGTAGGAATCAAACTACAGCAAAGCTAAAGGAGGCAGGTTTATTGCAGAGAGCAAGGGCAGAAAAATATATATTTTAACTGTGTTAAATTCTCTATTCAGATGCAATTCTCTGGACAACTAACACAGCATGTGCCAGACACAACGTCATCTTTTCCAGGGACACATCCTACTACACTAGAAGATAAGACACATCTTCCCAACATCACGCATGCTCAATAACAGAAGCATGCCATTTAGCAAAAGAAAAAACTGACCAGTTATACAGACAAGAAAAAGACAAAGGTTAGATATCCTCAGCTTTGTCATAAATGCTCTCACCCTAAGATTATCTCATCCCAACCCTGCTTCCTTCTTCCCCCATTCAGCCCTGAGAGTGAGGACAGATTCTGATTGATCATTGGCCTGTACTTAAAGAGTACCAGAGTTACATATAGTTATTTAGTCGAAAAATTTACAATGATAATGGAAGTTTTTACTAGAGCATTTATCATCAATTCAATAATTTATGTTTAAATAAATTTGAATGGGAGAAATACCACATTGAATGGACAATCTGAAAACCGCTTTTCAATGCAAGTATCACAGTGAAGAGATAAGAAGCAATACAAGGTCCAAAATGAATCCAGGAAGAACAGACTGTTTAAAACTAAACATTAGAACCAGTTTGTTGTTGAATTAAGATTTAACAGCTCTCTTAAAAAGTTAAAGTCAGACAAACAAACACAGCATTTAAATCTTTGATCCTTTAATTGAAAAACTGCCTGAACAAAAGATGTTCTACAAATTGAGACTTTATGATTTCCACCTGAAGCAGGTCTGAGACCGGACAGTCAGACCATATGACATATTAGAAAATATCAGGATTTAACAGCAAGGTCAGACAGATAGGTGTCAGACAGTTTCTTACCATCTTAAAGCATTAAAGGTTAGCCTTTATTGTGTTAGAGATCACAGTAACATGACTTAAAATTTAGCTGATCTAAATACTTCTCCTCTGCTTATTTTCACCAATTCTGAGTTAATATTCATCATCAGTATTTATATTTGATCTCATTAAACCATTTAACTATTTAACTGCAGCAGATCTATGAATCAATTGATCTGTTATCTTAACAGAGCAGCAAAGTGCTTTACAGAAAGGTTTAAAGTGAGTTAGATAATTAGGAAATTAACAAAAACACGGCAATAAAAGGCACAACGAGAGTCAGATATCACCAATGAGTTTCTTAAAGAAGAAAACTCTAAAAGAAATTTAAAGACATCTGCGCTGCAGTAAGTCTGAGTCATAACAAGTCAAGTCAAGGTTTGTTTTCATGGCACATTTAAAAACAGCCACAGCAACCAGAGAGCTGTACAGCTGAACACTATATTAATACTATTAGCAAATTCTAACTCTGCAGATAAATATTAATTAATCTAACAATAAACATTGAATAAATTAGTGAAATAAAAACAAAAACAGTGTTTACAGTTAAAGACATGCCTCTATACCAGACATGTGTCACTGGAAAAGGAAAGGCTTTGTGACAGCAGGCACCCCGGTTAAAAACTTAAATCAATTACTCGAACTATATTATGCCATAATTGAACCAAAACAAGTTGCTATAGTCAAGTGCAGAGGACATCAAAAGGGAGATGGGAGAGTAGCGAGAGGCAACAATGCAGCAGATAAGGCAGCAAAAACAAAAGCAAGGTATACTGCATTTAACCAGATGTCTCAGAAAACATTGGAGGAAAAATCACAACGAGAATTATGTTTAGAAAACATTAAAGAACTTCACGAAGCAGCGGCAACATCTGAAAAGCAAGCATGGAACGGAAAAAAAAAAAAGATTCCACAGGACGCTGCTGGAATCATGAAGGCAAAATAGTAGCTCCAACTGGACTACTAAATTTGCTATGTCAAAAAGCACACAGTAGAGCTCACTGTGCCAGCTCAAAAGTAACAGCGCTCATTTCACAACACTGGTGGCACCCCCACCTAAAAGACACAATGAAATATTTTGTGCAATCTTGTGAAATTTGCAAGCTGTTCAATCTCAAAGCAGGACTAGGTAGTTTCCCAGTACCTGATGCCCCTTGGAAACAGATAGTAATTGAGTTTACTGACATGGGAGCAGCGAACAGGACTGAAGGTAAACTATATCTTCTAGGGTGTGTAGCTCCCTTTTCTAGATGGGTAGAAGCCACACCTACTAAAACCGAAAAAGGAAAAGAAGTCATTAAATGGCTTACAAGAGAAATTATTTCAAGATTTGGGGGTACCAGAAGTGATAAGATCAGACAATGGTATTCACTCACTTCTCCAATGAAGAACTAGGAGAAGTGGAAAAATTGTTTGGAATTACACATAAGCTCAGTGCAGTCTCTCACCCAGCTTTACAAGGACTAGTGAAAAGAGCAAATAGAACCATCAAAAAGGCCGAACAGAAGTCTGTGCAGACACACAGTTAACCTGGGCTGAAGCGCTACGTATTGTGTTAGCCTAAGATTTACTCCAAATGCCACCATGAATGTTGTCATGTTGTCCCACATGAGGTCATGACAGGGAGGAAACACCCTGTCCATTTACAACTGCACCAACAGGCTCACCCCTTGTTGTACTACAGTATGGAAACTTGTGTGAATGTGAAACAACTGAATAACACGGTGATGAGGATATCTTAACAGGTTACATAAATACTCACCAAGGAACAGGACCAGGAAAGTGAACAAACTTAACTGGTCCTCTCCTATATGGACAGGACGCAGAAGCTACAACACATTGTGTAAAGGTACGGTTGACCGAGAATAGACTGAGTAACTGGATCCACAAGGATCACTGTACTCAGGCTCAAGATCCTGCCGAAAGAACATTAACTGAGGTCCGGACTGACTTAGGAACCTCACCTACTAACAAAGACTAGACCACGGGGACTAAAACTCTATCAGAGACTGAACAGACCACTGACTATGAAACCAAAGGAAAACACTACTGTGGAGACTAGACTGTAGAACCGCAGTAGCAGAAACAATAAAGGTTACAATAACTAATTTTCACACCTCTCCAGTGTGCAAGTCAGACATTAAAAGCTCAAGTGACAAAGAACTACAACAATAATCTGGACACACCCTCTCTTCCCACCACTCCACACCAGGTGACTAAAAGATCTCTGGAAAATGGTAACAACCCACTTCAATTGCAATTTATTGAGAAACAAAATGGTATGGTACACTCCGATCTGTGCTCAATCATGACATGTTGGTCGAACGAAAAAGATATGAATGGGATGAATAAAATGTTCTGTGAGAACAGTTTTAATCATGTGTTCTGGTTCATTCGAGAAATTACACGGGAGATGACCCAAATTGTTTAATCTGGTGCACTTAATCAATCAATCAAACTTTATTTTTATAACACTTTACATACAAGAAAATGTAGCACAAAGTGCTTCACAAGATAGAAGAAAATAAAACAAAGCAGTGAAACCCAAGGCCACATACAGACACACATAAACACACACACACACATCTATACGTACACATACACCCACATACATCCACACATACTGGAAGAAAGAAGTAAAGATTAAGTAAAACAGAATAAACTGAGGCAGAGCTGCTCTAAGTAAGGTAAAGCACAGAGCTTTGAACTGCACGATTAAAGGTCTAATTCATGTCAAGGAAAAACAAGAAGGATCCTGAACAATTTAGCTAACATTCCAAAGCTGCTACGAGCAAAGAAAAATATTACAGAATAATATCAAGAATCTGGGCCCTTAGGTCAAAGCATGCATGCAAGGTAACAGTGATCAATAACCAACCAAAGATCTGATGTCTGACAACACAAGCGCGATGCTGTGGCACTGCTAAGGAAAAAGTTAGCAGCACAAGGCCACATGGCTCATCTAAAAAATAAATAAATGAGGAATTAAGACAAATAGAAAAATAGAATAAACCTTTGTCTTTGATTTTAATTTGTATGGAAATATGTTATTGTATCATGTGATGTTATAAGAAACTCTGATGCCACACTGTTGGTACCACATGAAGGGTTTCTAATTCAAATGGAAAAAAAAATTTAAAATTAAAATGAAAAATTAATGCTGATCCTGAACTGTCTGTGGATGGCTCAGCATCACGAAACACAGCCACTGGTAAGAATTAAATATAATTTAGTATTAAGTAACAAGTGAGAATTAAGCAGATCATGCTGAAATTTTATCAAAAACACTCTGAGTTGAATTAAGAGGACAGACAATATTTATCCCAAAAAGGTTAATCAGTTACTCATTGAGAAGAAATGGCTGCTTTCTTGGTGCTGTGCTGCTCCCAAAATGAACTCTAACCACAAACATTTCTGTCCTGCAGCAGCAACACAGGAGCAGAAACTGTAGTGGAAGAGTTCAGCAGAACTAACATACGGATGAGACTAAGTCTCATCGGGGGGGTGGAGATCATAGTTTACTAACACTTCTCAAGTTTTTCCCAAAATTCTGTGAGTCTTTGTCTTTCTTTTGTCTTTTGTTCTATGTTGTCTTGTGTTTTGTCTTTGTGTTGCTGTGTTCTCTAAATGGTTTGAAGTTTTTTCCACAGAAAAAGGTGCTGGATGGTACTGGATTTCTCATTAATGCTGTACAGCAGGTTGGTGAGTATTTTGGTATTGTCCTAAAACATGGTGTCTATCAACTGGCCAGTTGTTTTGTTTTTATTTCATTTATTTTTATTTTATTTTATTTTTATTTTTTCGGTTTATATATTTGTTTTTGTTTGGGGTTCATATGAAAACTTAATTGGTCGACCAATGAATACTGGGATTGAACCTGTTAAAAGGGAATTCCTGAATATAGAACATTGTGAAAATGACATGTTGTGCTGCTCGGTTCTCTCTCCTGCTAACATTCATCCACAGCTTAAATTAACTGCATCTGCAGCAGAACCTCTACAGGACTCACAGCCAAGTGACTGACAAGACGTCGGTCTGAAATTCTGGGAGGCACGATCATCATGCCAAGATAATGGTTGAACAACCACACAACCTTCAACCACTGTCAACAAAATAATCTGAATTATCTCCTGAATTGTCCCAAAGAAAAAGATTAGTTAGAGAAAACGGGTGGTAAAGACCCCTTTGTGGAAGTGAAGTGCTGGTAACCTCTCCTTCCTAGTTAGCTCAGACTGCTGAACTGAGGTTCAGCCAGAAGGACAACCAAACACCAAGCAGTGACAGGATTGGACCAGAAGAGACTGAGCTGCACTACACCACTCTGCACAATGTTATCATAAAATTTTCACTCAAAAGAAATTGTCAGTTTTTACACTATCATTACTCATCTGTTCTCAACAGGGTCATATCTTCATATTCACGTCATGTTTAAATGTCTGTATTGTTTTGTGTTTTGTGATGTTCCTCTTTAGTTTAATGATTTTAAGTAGACCAATTATTAATCATAGGAATTCATACATACGTCCATTGCCATTTGTGTGAATCGGCTGTTCGGAGCGGGACCGTAGGCACCGAAAGGTAATTAAGTGGTCGGTCGCCAAGGGGGAATGGGGCCATAGGAGAATTTTCCCGGATATCAGCCCTCGGTTTTTTCGCTCCTATTCGCTGCGAACAGTGGACGATCCTGATGGTGATGTTAATTGCCTTAAGCACTTTTTGAGTTTCAATATTTTATGAATTGTTGTAGCTTAATTAATTATTGTTGTGTTGTAATGGTACTTATGGGTGAGCAGGGTCTTGCCACTGCTTAAACCACATATAGTTTTGGGCCAAAATGAACTAAGATTTTACACAGAGATTGGGTTAGGGGCCACATACACACACTAATTTTAAGACATATTGAAACATTTATGGATTTATTCCTTGCATACACGTACAGGCGTGATACTTATAGCTTTTTAAGTGCTCATTATGATCAGTTGAGTAATGAAGGTTGAACTATTCTGGGAAAGAGGTTCTGTTCCCAGCATCATGATAAACACTCCTGATACAGAAAGGTTTAGCTAACGCATTACAATTATTTTACACATGCATATGCAATGAAAACTTGCTTGCTGCTGATAATCGCAAAAAAGAACAGCTTACACATAACAGCTCACATAATGAAATTTTATCAAAAGGGGGATAACAAGAATCTCCTGTCTGGTTGTGCTGCACCTCAAGGTAGTTGGCCACTTGCAGTTTGGGGACCTGCTAAGTTGGCTGCCGCTAACAGGTGTTACACAATACAGAATATAACAGTCCTACCTCATTTAGTTGACATGATTAAATCATGTCAAAAGGGGGAGTTGTTATAATTGGCTTTGATCTTAGACATTATAAATTCATATTCTGTATTTTCCTAAATAACCTATGTTCCTAGCTGGTACTTTTCCACTTTGCTCATACTGCACAACAGATGACCTTAAATGGTCCAAGACCTTAGAATGACATAAACAACTGGGTCAGACAAAACATCTCTATTAGGACAGATAGGTCTGGTACATTAGATCCGAGCCTAAAACAGCACTCACACACACACACATTGTTTATCACATCCAAAGAACACAACAACGATAGCAGCTGGCCTGAGCATGTCACCCAAAACTGGCCAATTATACTCTGACAAGTGTGAAAACAACTTCTGTGAGATAAAGCTGAATATAAATATGACATGTTTCCGGATAACGGGGCTCGGCCTGACGAATTTCCTGCGGGAGCTCTGGCACTCCGAGTCCAGCGCTGCAATATACTTTACTTGTGACCACTAATAAATACTTTTTTAATAAACGATTTCTCCAGCTTGTTCTTGGGCTTCCAAAGAAAAAATCGGGCTAACATGGGTATGGGAGTTGTACTGGATATGTTTTTTAATGGCCATGGCATCCATCATGAGACACACTCAACCATATTTAGCTGGGTCTTCCTCTTGTCTTTCCTTCAACATGTCCAGCATCATCATGTTAAGGCCAGGCTCTGCATCCATGAGCTCATCCACCTTTGTAAGAAAGAAAAGCAGCCATTTAATATGGCTGCTGTAATCAGGATTTTTTCAGGATCAATAATCACTGAAAGCAGTATTGGCAGATGTTAATAATGCTAGGTGTAGGTATGTCCGCCTTTCACTCTGTTCAGTCATAACAGGATAAAATAATATGCACAGCTAACATGGAAAATAAGGTTTCAAATAATACGAACAATACCTTTGCAATGTATGTGGATGTGGGAGGTTGATATGAAGAGTCTCTCTCAGATAGCTGTATGCCTTCGGACCATGTAAGTGGAGAGTGATGGCAAACTCCCTCTGGTCTTTGGTGTATTTGTGGCTCTGTTTTGACAGGAGGCGTATTGGAAGATCTGAAATTCAATTAGCACTGGCCTTGCCCTTTAGCCAACCAAAAGAAAAGCCAGTCCCGACCAGCAGTAGACCAATAAAAGAACAAGGGTCTCTGAGGTGGCAGGACCTTCTACAAGCAGTCAGGACGAGGTCAGGACAGGGAAAAAAGGAAAGAGGAAAGTCACAGAAGATGGAGAGGGACCTTCAAGAAAGGCAAAGAGAAGGAGGGGACTCCTGGACGTCGTATTAAATCAAGAGTCAGCCTCCTCCTCAGTGGAAAGTGGTAGGCTGGTGCATTTTGTGAAATTACAGCTGCATAATTAACTTACATTTTAGATGTAGTGGTTGAATATTATAATGTCCTTTAACTTTGTCACACTGATCTAAACACACATTTTCAATCAAATTACAAACATGTGAGTGTCAACATGCTAATGTTTCAATGTGTTATTGTCATTTATAGAATCCATTAGCAACAATGTAGATGGTTGTACATCTGATGGAGATATAAGGAGGGGTAATAGAAAGAGGAAGGCCTTAACTGCTGAGGAAACATCAAGCAGGAAGAGAACAAAGAAAACAGAGACCATAAAGGACCAAATAGATGCCCAACGAGGTCAGTCATTAATAAAAAAATTTAACATTTAGCTTCAAGTGCGTTATATTTAATATAATTATTTATATTAGGTATTACCTATTACCTAGGTGATATATATATATATATATATATGTTTTTTTTTTAAATATATATATGGAGAATTGTTAGAGGTAACCTGTGTAAATTATCATTGAAATTCTTAGAGCCATCAAACACATTCCTAAGGACAAAGTGTTCTGCAAACATAAACTGTGGTTTTCCCTGCCTAACACTTTCTTTGTTGCTGTGATGTTTCAGGACAAGAATGGGAGGCAGATTTCAGTGGAGGTGGCTGTCATGCTGAAGCTGGAAAGTAGCACTGCCAGTTCAGTGGGGCACTCAGCACCTGTGTCCCTGCTGGACTGGTATGATCTACAGCAGGAGCTGATTCTTGTGCTGGAGAGACCAATGCCTGCCGAGGACCTCGCTCACTACATCGAAGAGCATGGAGGCTTCCTCCAGGAAGATGAGGCCAAAGTAAGCTGATGGAAAATATTTGCAGTCTTTGTGAATGTCATTATTTAAGAGACATTGTCACACTTTCTGCTTTGTTTGATGTAAATGATTTCATAATGGTTATCAAAATAATTTAAAGCCATAAAAAATGTCACACCATCCTCTCTTCTTAAATATCTAACCTGTTTTTTTTCCTCTTTCAGATTATAATACAACAGTTGGTTGATGCAGCAGTCCACCTGAAACAAAACAGCATCTTCCACAGAGACATCAAAGTGGAAAACATCCTGATTGAGACCGGCTCAGATGTCCCACGACTTTGTCTCATAGACTTTGGACTGAGCTGCATCAACAAAAAGACATCTAAGTATCGGACTTTTTATGGTATGTTATTACTTCAGATTTTGCTCTTCTCCAATCAGTGATTTAAAAACCAAAGCCACTCCTCCTCTAACATTTATTCTTATTTCTTTATCCTCAAGGTACCAGTGCTCATGTCCCTCCAGAGTGGCTGAACTCCTGTACATACAGTGCTGGACCTACAACAGTGTGGCAGGTAGGAGTGGTGCTGTTTGAAATGCTCCACAACAAAGAGTTCAGGTCCACTAACTTCATCAGGAAGAAACTCAAGATTAGCAGTACGCTGTCTCAAGGTAAAACAAACACCCATACACACATCTGTCATTAAGAAAAGATAATCTGTTTCAGACCACATTCTGATAGACCACTGCAGACCTTCCACATGCAGTCAGGATGAGGTCAGGACAGTGAAAAAAGGAAAGAGGAAAGTCACAGAAGATGGAGAGGGACCCTCAAGAAACCCAAAGAGAAGGAGGGGACTCCTGGACGTCGTATTAAATCAAGAGTCAGCCTCCTCCTCAGTGGAAAGTGGTAGGCTGGTGCATTTTGTGAAATTACAGCTGCATAATTAACTTACATTTTAGCTGTAGTGGTTGAATATTATAATGTCCTTTAACTTTGTCACACTGATCTAAACACACATTTTCAATCAAACTACAAACATGTGAGTGTCAACATGCTAATGTTTCAATGTGTTATTGTCATTTATAGAATCCAGTAGCAGCAATTTAGAAGGTTGTACATCTGATGGGGATATAAGGAGGAGTACTTGGAAGAGGAAGGCCTTAACTGCTGAGGAAACACCAAGCAGGAAGAGAACAAAGAAAACAGAGACCATAAAGGACCAAATAGATGCCCAACGAGGTCAGTCATTAATAAATAATGTAACATTTAGCTTCAAGTGCATTATATTTAATATAAGTATTTATATTAGATATTACCTATTACCTAGGCAATATATATATATTACAGCTTATATAACCTGTGTAAATTATCATTGAAATTCTTCTGATGTACTGTCAAACTAAAATGATGTTTATGTTTTATTTTAGCTGAATTTGAGGAGAAATACGAAGAGAAAAGTCAGCTCTGCAAAGGAAGCTGTGGATCTGTGTTTACAGGCTGTCGGAGAGCAGATCATTTACCCGTATGTATTAGACACACATTGTCATATTCAAGACACTCACTGTATGATGTGACTAACCAAAGTTTTGTTTGTATCTTGCAGGTAGCCATCAAACACATTCCTAAGGACAAAGTGTTCTGCAAACATAAAGTAAGTTAGCAACGGCAGTAACTTCTGCTTTTATCAGCACTATCACTGGATTATAGATAAACTGTGGTTTTCCCTGCCTACACTTTCTTGTGTATTTCATTCTTTGAGGACCTCGCACACTAGATCGAAGAGCATGGAGGCTCCCTCCTGGAAGATGAGGCCAAAGTAAGCTGATGGAAAATATTTGCAATCTTTGTGAATGTCATTCTTTGAGAGACATCGTCACACTTTCTGCTTTGTTTGATTTAAGTGATTTCATAATGGTTATCAAAATAATTTAGAGCCATAAAAAATGTCACACCATCCTCTCTTCTTAAATATCTAACCTGTTTTTTTTCCTCTTTTTTCATATTTGTCAGGATTCAGGTTTTGTTTCATGTCTCGTCACTTCCTGTTTTATTTTGAATGTTAACTTCTCCTCTCGTTTCAGCTAATTTGCCCTTCCTCCCGTGTCCTGCGTCTGCGTGTCTCCCCTGATTACCAAGGTGTTTCCACCTGTTCCCCTTGGATCCTCATATAGTCTTTGTCTTCCCTTGTCTCGTGGCCAGTGTGTTGTACCTAACAGTCCTCATCCTAGCCTCCGAAACCTATCGCTTGATTCCTTGTGTTCCAGATTCCTGACCATTGTGGTATTCAATATTTTGATGCCTTGTTTATTCGCTGAAGTCGAGTGTTTCTCCTTCAGAGTTTTTCTTTTGGTTAATGTTTGTGTAGTTTCACAGTTCAGCTTTGACTCATTTTTATAGTCGTTTTTGGTTTCCTCCTTTTGAGAGATTTTTGTTGTAATGTTTCATAGCTCCTCCGTTATAGGAGTGGCTGCTTGATTTTTGTTCTTTGATATATTCTATAGTTCCTCCATTAGAAGGTGGAGTTTCGTGTGGTTAAATTTAAATATTAATCTTTTCATAGACCTTTTGTTTTCCTCCTAGAGTGAAGAGACTGTTTCTTTTGATTAAGTTTTATACCGGCCTCTTACACTTCTATAGTAATAGTGATCAGAGCCTTAGTAATTTTCATAAGTGTTTATTTCTCTGTCCGGAGTTTATTATATAAACTATCTTACTTTGAAATTGATCCTGCGCCTGTGTCCTGTCGGTTTCTGACAATAATGCGACGGTTGATGCAGCGGTACACCTTAAGTATAAAAGCTTCTTCCACAGAGACATCAAAGTGGAAAATATCCTCTATCTCTAACATTTATTCTCATGTCTTTATCCTCAAGGTACCAGTGCTCATGTCCCTCCAGAGTGGCTGAGCTCCTGTACATACAGTGCTGGACCTACAACAGTGTGGCAGGTAGGAGTGGTGCTGTTTGAAACGCTCCACAACAAAGAGTTCAGGTCCACTAACTTCATCAGGAAAAAACTCAAGATTAGCAGTACGCTGTCTCAAGGTAAAACAAACACCCATACACACATCTGTCATTAAGAAAAGATTCATTTCACATTCAGTTCACATTCTGATAGACCACTGCAGACCTAACAATCTTTGTTCTTTTTCTTCACATCCTCCAGATTGCCTGGATTTCTTGCAGCAGTGTTTGACTAAAGTTCCCAAGCAGCGCCCCACACTGGAGCAGCTTCTAGGTCACCCTTAATTGATGTGAGACAGGAACAACACACGCTCTTTTAATCAAGACAACTGAAATTTTATTGAAAGTTTTATTAATGTTTAAATTTAAACCTAAATATTTATATCCGAGTTCAACAAGAATAAACCTCTAATCATCCTCTCTTCTTAAATATCTAACCTTTTTTGTCCCTGCCTTTCAGATTATACTACAACAATTGGTTGAAGCAGCAATAGAACTGAAATGTTGGGACAGGACCAAGGCAGCATGTTTTCCACAGCACCAGCACCCTCTTAAGCCTCAGAATCAGTTGGATACATACTGGAAAGTTGAGGTAGCAGTCAGTCAAGAAAGGAAAGTCTTTTGTGTCCATGGGGGTTTGGGTAAAGGGTGGGGTGAGTGGCTCCACTACAGGAGAGAGACGGGGGAGGGAAGAAACTTGTGTACTGTACTAGGAAAATTGCTGCTGCAATAGACTGCCTCTGGCATGGCGGCATCTTAAAGCAATGTTTTAGAATAAGGTGATTTCACTACTCACACACTTGGATTCCATATTCCAGTTTTGAAAATATTCAGATTTCATATAATTAAATATTTAATATCCAGGTATTGGTCATACCTATGAAAAGTTTAATGTAAAAACACATCTGACGGACTTAAATATTTTGGCATTAGAAGAGTTAAGTAGCTGAAACTATGTGAAAACCATTAGGTTCCAAAAAAGTACAGAAGTCTGAAAAGATCATCTCAGTAGTGTGCATGCTATTCAAAAAAAGTACGTTTTTACATTGTATGTAGCATAGAGGAGAACTATAAGCATTCCTGAAACAAATGTTCAGAGTAAGAAAGTCAGACTCGTATAATTTAAATGTGGTTAGTACTCTTGTTTTTATGTATTTAGGTCCAGTGTGTTTTTAGCATTTTAAATCAACAAAAAATGGCAAAGGCTGATAAATGAATATCCCTTATGTTGTTTAGGGAGCTTTGTTGTGTGTACTGTCGTGTTGTCTGATGTACCATTATGGTGTGGATTAGATTAACAGACAGGTTTCATCAAGACATTGGATGTGTTAGTGGATATTTACACCCACTATTGATTAAGCATTTTTCTATTCATTTGGCTCATTGCTACTATTCTAAATTATGTTGATATTCAGGACCTGGCTTTGCCATGGAGGGCATGTGATGAGATGTGCCTTGAAGTCCAGCAGGAATGGCTATAAGGTACAGAAAAGCCTGTTGATTACTAATTGTGTTCACTGTATTTCTTGATTGATTGATTATAGTGCCACTAATTTTTATTGAGATCCATTACCAAGTAAAACGAAAGTGATTTTGTTGATACTGATAACGATACCAATACTTTTTACAAAAGCTTAATGCATTAAAAGAAGGGTTAGTGATGCCTGTCTTGCCCTAGCAGAACTAGCAGCAGGTCTGTATATGTTGTCCACTCCTTCACTTCGCCACAGCATGACTTCTTCATGCTCTGTTGTGTGATGGCATTTCAAATGTTGAAGGAGTTTTGTGGTTTTTCCACTATATCTCATTGTCTGACGACACACGTACCCACATGACTACGCAATGTAACAATTCCTCAGTTTAAGATAAGACCTATTTTTCAAACCTACTATGTAAGATTCATTTTCATAAATTTATCATCCATTAGTGTGTGATCGTGTGCGTTTTCATGTATGTGTTAAACAGGTGCCAACCTGAATGGGATAAATGCAGAGGAGAAATTTCGTGTACTTCGTGTACATGATAATATATCTGATATTAATCAGTGGGTGCTTGCGCTTCCTTTTTCCCTAGGTTACTGTTCACAAAATTCCAGATAGAAACAGTCTATGGTTCCACATCGTGTGAGCAAATGCTGCTTATTTGAAATAAAATTAAATGTAGCCTACTTTTTTAACAAACGTGTCATACTATAATTTCCTGGGGTTTAATGCAGGACTGGAATATATAAAATTTTTAAGATTTCTAACTTACGCCTTATAACACAACAAATGAAGATCCAAACAATATCTCGTGACAAGATAGGGTAATGTTACAGGACATAACAAGAATAAGACTGGCTATTTGTGTACACCACCAAACATGCTGACAAAAAACTATGAAAAAGTTGTAGTTTATCTGTAATACAGTTTAATTTTTGTGATTTACACTTTGAAGGATTTGAATGTGGCATAGAGTGAAATCAAAACGTGCTGTTCAATATACATAGTATGTAAAACAGTGGCATGAATTACAAGAAAGCTAAGGACATTTTAAAGGTCTCCAAACTTCCAAGAATTTAAAGTGAAATTTGCAAAAACGGACCAAACATTTTCACACGAGAAGAAACTATTTCCACGTTTACCTCAGATGGAGCTGAGGTCGCTAAATGAGGCTTCATCGCTGAGGCAGGGACAATAATAAGTTTATTCTTTAGGATGAACAGACTTTCTGACTTCTTCCTCGCTTCTTCTCATTGCATTGTCTTGGGTCTAGTTGCTGCATCTACTACGAAATTCTACGGATTTTTTTTTATAACTTCATTTGAGATGGCAAGTGTCTTTTCTTCTCTCCAATTTTATCGGAGATGGCAACTGTGCCCTTTTTTTTTTTTAAACTTAATTATTGACAAGTGTTTTTATGTGTACGTAATGTAGATTAAACAGATGTGGCAGGCGGGAAAACAAAGTTCTAAAGTGTGATATCTGTCTCCAGCATTCTTCATAGCTATGGCAGTTTCAGGCCTGAGAATAACAAAGGTTTGTATGCTTCAAAAAAAGTCAGAAGCACATAATAAAAATATTCAAAACTTCTCCAGTGATGCTTTAAAACTTTTTAAGCCTCAAGACCTTGTTAATACTCACTAGGTCATCTTTTGACATAAAAATTCAAGAAAGGTCATACATTTATATCTGATAAGTTAGCTACACAGTTCCATGACAGTCATTTTACAGTGGATATTTTTCACTTTCTTCCCGATTCTTTACATGCACTGTCAGTCTCCTATTTTTGAAATTCAGTGTAATCAGTTGTCATGTATAATAATCAGTACGCCACTTTCTGAAAGAAGATTTTAAGTGTATTTCTGAATTGGACTGTATACGAATTGACATGCTAATGTTCATGGTTAAGGTTATTGCATCACTTCCTGTGTAGCTTGCTTGTGCTCTGTGGAATTGCTCGCTTCTCTTGTCTAGTTGAATATCATTAATTTAATTCCAGATTAATTGATCTAATTCAGTTCTTAATTACTTGTATACCCATAGTGGCGTATCTTTCACTGTAACTTCAGTAACACACTTTTTCTCCTTTAGGTATATCTCAAGTTTGCATGTGTTGCGTGGCTGTTAGTTCTCCCCATCCATCTCCTGCTTTCACTCGCTCAGTTGGTTTAATCTACTCCTCAGCCTCCTTTAGTTATGGTGGCACTTGTGACAACAGTAGTCTTTTGTAGCTTTGGATGTGGAAGCTTGGCTCTGCACCATTGAAAACAACCTGGTAGCTAACCAAGCCCACATTAGCCGATGTGGAACTACTGTTGAGGTTAACCTGTACCTCTTTCCGAGTCCGTTGATGCAGTGAAGGAGGAAGACAGAGGAGACGATATAAGAATCATCACAGTTTTATTTGCGCAGTTTGCAAAGTGCGGAGAGCAGTTCAGTACAATGCATGCGAACAGCACAAAGTACGGAAAAGCTCTGTCGTTGTCTAGGGGTGTGATGTTATATAGACTTGAGTTCAGTCTCCGCCTTATGAGATGTGTGTGCGTCAATATCTTATCTCTTCCTCTATGTGTGTGCGTGTGTGTACTGGTATAAGGCGTTACTTTCAGAAGACCGTTGTAGGTGCGGTCCTAGTTTTACAACATGTTGTTCTCAGAGATATTTCCTTATCAGGCTGCTGTGCAAGCACAGAAATGAGCAAGTCGGTTATACAGGATATCACCTTATACAGCTATCCTCACTCACACTACCTATCATGGCTAATCCTGTTAGCTCTCCCAGATCAACACACTTAAAAGTACCCCCTCTTGACAAATCACTTCTCTTAGAAATTGATTAAATAAAATAGAACTTGATGCGTTAATAGTGCCAACTCCACCTGTTTTACATGAATGTTAGTTAGAAAACCTGGGTTGGCTTACTAAATTAATAACCAGCATCATAGTACTGCTTAGCGAGATGTCAATGGTTAGGATTAGTTAAGTCAAATCACCGAAAGATTTGTAGTACAGGTCCCCTGGACAAAAGAGATGCAGTTTTACACAAGTCGCTGTTGCTTTCCATCTACTTCCACTCTCCCCAAACCCTGTTATGACTTCATCCGCATCTGCATTTTCCGGACTTTAATTTCTCCGGAGTATAAATTGCATCAGTCAAAAAATTCGTCATGAAGAGGAAAAAAAACATGTACAAGTTGCATTTATTTATGGCTTGGAAGTCTGCTGGCAGTTTCTGACACACCATTGTCCGTGCTCTGATAGAGAGGCAGTTGCATGAATTGATAAGGCCCACCTGAAAAGTCATTTATATTCATCTCCTTGGCACGAACCAGGGCATGGAGACGTAACTGCACCATTGACAAGCCTCTCCCAGCAGTATGTTGTTGTTGAAGCACCCACAAAAAAAAAACCCTTCATACTTAACTCTATTTGTTCCCAAATGCAAAATGACTGAAATGATATTGAGCAGTAGTTGTCTAGGCTTTCCAAAAGTCTAACAATGTTTTTCTTTTAGACATGGCTGCTTTTTCCACTCAGTTCTGACACCTGACTATTTTCAGATCAATTTGTTTTTCGGTTTGATAAGCCACTTAACACTGACCATTAGATAGTTCAGGCTTAGAAAATGGACCTCGAAACATGAACCAGTATTTTGTCAACACATAAATGACAACTTATAGCAATACACAAATTTTAAATTGTGTATTTAGGTTCTTTTTAACAAGCAGCATGTTGAAAAGACATCAATTGTTCTAATTTGGTTAGCTGCATTGATGAAAAATACCTTAGACAACACAGTTTTACAGGCGTTAAACAATACAGGGAGAGATATGGAGAAGAGGTGAACTGAAAATCAGTGGCAGCAGGTCTTATGGAGGGATGAATCCTCCGCAGAGCCCGGACCTCAACATTATTGAAGCTGTGTGGGATCATCTTGACAGAGAACGAAACAAAAGGCAGCCAACATCCAAAGAAGAGCGAGAAATAGAATAGAATAGAATGGAAAGGAAAGGAAAAGAAAAATACTTTATTCAAAATTAGTGATGTAGCTCAAAATTGTTATTTTTTTTCCCTTTTTGTTTTTTTTTTAATGACAGAAAGCTTGTCTCAGAGGGTTCAGACTGTGGTGAATTGAAGTTCAGCAGAAAAGGGTATCGTAGAAATCTTCGAAAATCACCACGAAAAGATTGGGGTGTTGTTTTTGCAGTTTGGAAACAACTTAGCTGATGAATACACAAACAGTGTCAGCAGGTGATTTTAATACTATTTAAAATACTATGGTTACCAAACAGTTACAACTGTTTTTGCAAATTAAGAAGTTTCTGTATTACACTCCCTGTTTTCCTCAGATCATCATCACTGGTTATGTGTCTGTAATCTGAATCTTTTTTGGGGAGTGATAAAGAATTATTTGATAAATTAATAACAAAATTACAACTTTTTTTTATTGTTATTTGTAGAAGTTGACAGTAGCATGACACGTTCAGTGAAGGATGGCCGGACAAAGGCAACCAAAAGAAAAGCCAGTCCCGACCAGCAGTTGACCAATAAAAGAACAAGGGTCTCTGAGGTGGCAGGACCTTCAACAAGCTGTCAGGACGAGGTCAGGACAGTGAAAAGAGGAAAGAGGAAAGTCACAGAAGATGGAGAGGCACCCTCAAGAAAGGCAAAGAGAAGGAGGGGACTCCTGGATGTCGGGTTAAATCAAGAGTCAGCCTCCTCCTCAGTGGAAAGTGGTAGGCTGGTGCATTTTGTGAAATTACAGCTGCATAATTAACTTACATTTTAGATGTAGTGGTTGAATATTATAATGTCCTTTAACTTTGTCACACTGATCTAAACACACATTTTCAATCAAATTACAAACATGTGAGTGTCATCATGCTAATGTTTCAATGTGTTATTTTCATTTATAGGATCCAGTAGCAACAATGTAGATGGTTGTACATCTGATGGAGATATAAGGAGGGGTAATAGAAAGAGGAAGGCCTTACCTGCTGAGGAAACATCAAGCAGGAAGAGAACAAAGAAAACAGAGACCATAAAGGACGAAATAGATGCCCAACGAGGTCAGTCATTAATAAAAAAATTTAACATTTAGCTTCAAGTGCGTTATATTTAATATAAGTATTTATATTAGGTATTACCTAGACGATATATATATAAATATAAACATATATATATATATATATATATGTTTTTTTTTTTAAATATATATATAGAGAATTTTTAGAGGTAACCTGTGTAAATTATCATTGAAATTCTTCTGATGTACTATCAAACTAAAATTATGTTTATGTTTTATTTTAGCTGAATTTGAGGAGAAATACGAAGAGAAAAGTCAGCTCTGCAAAGGAAGCTGTGGATCTGTGTTTACAGGCTGTCGGAGAGCAGATCATTTACCCGTATGTATTAGACACACATTGTCATATTCAAGACACTCACTGACTGTGACTAACCAAAGTTTTGTTTGTATCTTGCAGGTAGCCATCAAACACATTCCTAAGGACAAAGTGTTCTGCAAACATAAACTGTGGTTTTCCCTGCCTAACACTTTCTTTGTTGCTGTGATGTTTCAGGACAAGAATGGGAGGCAGATTTCAGTGGAGGTGGCTGTCATGCTGAAGCTGGAAAGTAGCACTGCCAGTTCAGTAGGGCACTCAGCACCTGTGTCCCTGCTGGACTGGTATGATCTACAGCAGGAGCTGATTCTTGTGCTGGAGAGACCAATGCCTGCCGAGGACCTCGCTCACTACATCGAAGAGCATGGAGGCTTCCTCCAGGAAGATGAGGCCAAAGTAAGCTGATGGAAAATATTTGCAGTCTTTGTGAATGTCATTCTTTGAGAGACATCGTCACACTTTCACTTCTGCGTCTCACTTTCTATTTAAATTATTTCATAATGGTTATCAAAATATTTTAAAGCCATAACAAATGTCACACCATCCTCTCTGCTTAAATATCTAACCTGTTTTTTTTTTCCTCTTTCAGATTATAATACAACAGTTGGTTGATGCAGCAGTCCACCTTAAACAAAACAGCATCTTCCACAGAGACATCAAAGTTGAAAACATCCTGATTGAGACCGGCTCAGATGTCCCACGACTTCGTCTCATAGACTTTGGAATGAGCTGCATCAACAAAAAGACATCTAAGTATCGGACTTTTTATGGTATGTTATTACTTCAGATTTCGCTCTTCTCCAATCAATGATTTAAAAACCAAAGCCACTTGTCCTCTAACATTTATTCTTATGTCTTTATCCTGAAGGTACCAGTGCTCATGTCCCTCCAGAGTGGCTGAACTCCTGTACATACAGTGCTGGACCTACAACAGTGTGGCAGGTAGGAGTGGTGCTGTTTGAAATGCTCCACAACAAAGATTTCAGGTCCACTAACTTCATCAGGAAGAGACTAAAGATTAGCAGTACGCTGTCTCAAGGTAAAACAAACACCCATACACACATCTGTCATTAAGAAGAGATTCATTTCACATTCAGTTCACATTCTGATAGACCACTGCAGACCTAACAATGTTTGTTCTTTTTCTTCACATCCTCCAGATTGCCTGGATTTCTTGGAGCAGTGTTTGATTAAAGTTCCCAAGCAGCGCCCCACGCTGGAGCAGCTTCCAAATCACACTTGGTTCACGTGAGACAGAAACAACACACACACTGTTAATCAAAACAAATGACATTTTATTGAAAGTTTGATTCATGTTTAAATTTAAACCTAAATCGTTATGTCTGAGTTTAACAGGAATAAATATACATTCTAAATATGTCACATTCTCTGTGATGTGAGGATGTAAGGATAGGATAGAATAGAATATATATTAGAATACAATAGAATAGAACATAACACAATACAATACAATACAACAGAATACAAGATAATACAATACAATAGAACACAATAGAATAGAATAGAATCCTTCTGTATTAGTTCTTCAACAGGTACATCTACAGTGTTGCACAAGAGGAACAGAACAATTATAAAATGTGTTTTTAAATGATCAGTGTTCACTTCTCTGAGAGGAAGTGTTCACTGATGACTGAATGATCTCAGATGTGCAAAAATGAATCGTCCTAAATATTGCAAAAATAAAATCCATTTTTAGACACAATTTTCAAAGAAAGTAAATGTTTATTTAATATTCTGACATTTTGAATATTAGTTCAAGTAGTTTCACAATTATATTAGCCCCATGGGTGGGGCCTCTGCCAGGAGGTATGGGGGCGCTCAGGCTCCTGTGAAAACCATTAGGTTCCAAAAAAGTACAGAAGTCTGAAAAGATCATCTCAGTAGTGTGTATGCTATTCAAAAAAAGTAAGTTTTTACATTGTATGTAGCATAGAGGAGAACTATAAGCATTCCTGAAACAAATGTTCAGAGTAAGAAAGTCAGACTCATATCATTTAAATGTGGTTAGTACTCTTGTTTTTATGTATTTAGGTCCAGTGTGTTTTTAGCATTTTAAATCAACAGAAAATGGCAAAGGCTGATAAATGAATATCCCTTATGTTGTTTAGGGAGCTTTGTTGTGTGTACTGTCGTGTTGTCTGATGTACCATTATGGTGTGGATTAGATTAACAGACAGGTTTCATCAAGACATTGGATGTGTTAGTGGATATTTACACCCACTATTGATTAAGTATTTTTCAATTCTATTTTCTATTAATTTGGCTCATTGCTACTATTCTAAATTATGTTGATATTTAGGACCTGGCTTTGCCATGGAGGGTATGTGATGAGATGTGCCTTGAAGTCCAGCAGGAATGGCTATAAGGTACAGAAAAGCCTGTTGATTACTAATTGTGTTCACTGTATTTCATGATTGATTGATTATAGTGGCACTAATTTTTATTGAGATCCATTACCAAGTAAAACCAAAGTGATTTTGTTGATGCTGATAACGATACCAATACTTTTTACAAAAGCTTAATGCATTAAAAGAAGGGTTAGTGATGCCTGTCTCGCCCTAGCAGAACTAGCAGCAGGTCTGTATATTTTGTCCACTCCTTCACTTCGCCGCAGCATGACTTCTTCGGTTACATGCTGCCTTTCCGACATCTCGCCATTCCGACATTGGCCTCCAATTGTCGGAATGGCGACACTTAATTTTTTATTAAACGTCCCGCCATTCCGACACTTTTTTCCTCCTATGGTCGGAATGGCGGTATGTTTTTTTTTTTTTTAACATACCGCCATTCCGACAGTTCCTTTTAATAGCCTATGTTTTACCCAAAACATTTTACACTAATGAAGGCTGATATGCCGGCGCGCGTATTTGCGCCGGCATATCAGCCTCGCAAACAAACTTTAATAATCTATTATCAAAATCCCCTGAAATGTCAAATATAAAAATACAGATATTAATGTAACTCTGGCGAGACTGAAACTGATTAAGCAGAAACACAGTGTCAGTGAGCTGTCACAGCAGACAGCTGGAGCGGAGCTCTCCAGAGAGCCCATGCGTCTTTTGCCCGCTGTCATCATATGCAAAAGTAATAATTGCAATTACAGATATCACGGCTACTGCACAGGACACAGTTGCGAGCACTCTGCCTTGCCTTGCCAATAGAAGAGGAGAGAAATGACAGCATAGAACGTTTATTCATGTAATTCACGTGATTTATGAGTACTTATGGGAAGCGCGGATGGGCTTTGCGCATTTGGCACAAACACACAGCCGTTGCGCAAGGCTTTATACAGCCTGTTGATATCTTAAGGACCTAACTGGTCACACCTGGGAGTAAATGTCATGTAGAGATTGTTTTTACATGACATTACAGCTGAACATATAGCTTTCATCCACAAACCAACGTGGGAGAGCCCGAAGACGCATGTGCCAGACGCACATAGGCATGCGTAAAACCAATTTTGACCACTTCATGCTGTGTATTTGCTTTCTTTTAGTTAACTTTCGTTTCTTTTCGATTCTTCTGCGTGTTATGGAGCCGTTTCGGTCCATATTTGTAAGCCTTTTTTTCCTGGATTAAATTTTCGGAAGTTGAAACAAGTGGCATTGGAGTGTGTGATTGAAAACCACCGCGGTCTGCTTCTCCTCCTCCAGTTGCCGAGACTTTGTGTTTTTAATTATCTGTAAACATGTGTTAAACATATAAATTGCATGAACAGAAAGAAGGGACTCGCCTGTTGAGTAACGCACATTTCCTTAAACTGAAAGCCTTGTCGGAATGGTGGGACGTTTGAATGTCGGAATAGCGGGATGTCGGAATGGTGGGACGTTTGCATGTCGGAATGTCGGAATAGCGGGATGTCGGAATGGCGGTATTTCGGAATGGGTGTTGCCACCCGACTTCCTCATGCTCTGTTGTGTGATGGCATTTCAAATGTTGAAGGAGTTTTGTGGTTTTTCCACTATATCTCATTGTCTGACGGCACACGTCCCACATAGCATTGTTTTATTATGTAATATTATGTTATTTTGGATGTGAAAAAGTTCCACACATGACTACGCTTTCGGTCAGCTATTCTCATCTCCTCAAACAAGTCACCGTGTGTCTGAAGAAAGGGCAGATTGATACAGCCCTAGTTCGTAGATTTTAAATGAGCACTTTCTGTGATGCAGCATCTTGTCTAACAGCATAACAGAGGTAAAATCCTTCACGCAGTCATGTATTAATTTATCTTCAATCTTTCTAATATTTGTAGGTGTTTAACCTTCACCTAAATCACTTAATTCAACAAAACAAAAGGTTACTGTCACGGTGAAACTGAGGTGGATACATCAAATTACAACAGCATATAAACAGGGCTGCCAACTTGAGTTCAGCTTGGAGTGAGAAAGATTGTTGTATATGCATCATCTTAAAACATTCGCTTAATCCAGTCCCAAAAAGAGACAATTTTTATCATTTTCAAGTTCTTAAAAAAACAAAGTAAAATCAATTTAGGATGAGTACAAGGCATCTGCAGAGGCTGGCTATTAAAACAACACGAAAACAAAACGAAATTGGTACAGTCTGAGTTGATTACCGTAAACCTTTTAATTTTTATTGGTACAAGCAGGAATGAAACGCTCAGAAGAAATTAAAGCTTTGTTAAAGCCTATGTTATATTGAATTTCAAAACTTTGTCTTGTTTTTTTCCTCTAATTACAGGAACAGCTGACGATTCACTTGTGTTACAAAGGATCTACCTGACATCTACCTTCCCACTCTTGTGGCATTGCATCTTTCTATTGCTCTCTTCGTCTACTCTGCTTCTCCTATCCTCTTCTCTCTCCAACCCTACAGCAACCACAAATTCAATTTCAATTTCAAACTTTTTTGATCTTATGATTCGGCTAGATCCTAGTTTGTTGATCTATTTTACACACAGACTTAAGTAAGTGGGCTATTTTAACACATGTGCTTTAAAATATGTTTTATTCATGTTGTCTGCTCTGACAGCTGCATTTTCTTCAGCTTAGTACATAAATATTTTGAATTAGGTTTTTATTTTAAGGTTATCATTTTATTGTGAGCTATTTAATCTTATTGTATTAATTTAATTTTCAATTATTTTATGTAACAATTCCTCAGTTTAAGATAAGATCTATCTTTCAAACCTACTGTGTAAGATTGATTTTCATAAATTTAATTTGCATCTGCACCTCCTTATCTTAGTAAAACTTTCTATCATGATCACAAGAGCAGTAATCAGGGCGCCACTCAAAGATTGGTGGACTGACATCTGGTGGGGTGGCAGTCTACCTCCTTGCCACAGCCAAGGTGCCCTTGAGCAAGGCACCGTACCCCCATGCTCCCCGGGTGCTGTGAATGACTGCCTACCGCTCCAGTGTATGGCATCTGTCTCCATTAGTGTGTGATCCTGTGCGTGTGCATGTATGTGTTCAACAGGTGCCAACCTGGATGGGATAAATGCAGAGGAGAAATTTCGTGTACTTCGTGTACATGATAATATATCTGATATTAATCAGTGGGTGCTTGCGCTTCCTTTTTCCTTCTGTTACTGGGAAACAGTTTCTACCTGGCAAAATGCCAGATAGAAACAGTCTATGGTTCCACATTGTGTGAGCAAATGCTGCTTATTTGAAATAAAATTAAACGTAGTCTACTTTTTTAACAAACGTGTCATACTATAATTTCCTGGGGTTTAATGCAGGACTGGAATATATAAAATTTTTAAGATTTCTAACTTACGCCTTATAACACAACAAATGAAGATCCAAACAATATCTCGTGACAAGATAGGGTAATGTTACAGGACATAACAAGAATAAGACTGGCTATTTGTGTACACCACCAAACATGCTGACAAAAAACTATGAAAAAGTTGTAGTTTATCTGTAATACAGTTTAATTTTTGTGATTTACACTTTGAAGGATTTGAATGTGGCATAGAGTGAAATCAAAACATGTGCTGTTCAATACACATAGTATGTAAAACAGTGGCATGAATTACAAGAAAGCTAAGGACATTTTAAAGGTCTCCAAACTTCCAAGAATTTAAAGTGAAATTTGCAAAAATGGACCAAACATTTTTACACGAGAAGAAACTATTTCCACGTTTGCCTCAAACGGAGCTGAGGTCTCTAAATGAGGCTTCATCGCTGAGGCAGGGACAATAATTACAAGTTTATTCTTTAGGATGAACAGACTTTCTGACTTCTTCCTCGCTTCTTCTCATTGCATTGTCTTGGGTCTAGTTGCTGCATCTACTACGAAATGGTACGGATTTTTTTTTAAAACTTCATTTGAGATGGCAAGTGTCCTTTCTTTTCTCCAATTTTATTGGAGATGACAACTGCACCCTTTTTTAAATTTAATTTAATATTGACAGTCCTGTTTTTATGTGTGTGATATGTGGTAATGTAAAGTAAACAGATGTGCCAGGCGGGAAAACAAAGTTCTAAAGTGTGACATCAGTCTCCGGCATTCTTCATAGCTATGGCAATTTCAGGCCTGAGAATGAGCATAACAAAGGTTTGTATGCTTCAAAAAAAGTCAGAAGCACATAATAAAAATATTCAAAACTTCTCCAGTGATGCTTTAAAACTTTTTAAGCCTCAGGACCTTGTTAATACTCACTAGGTCATCTTTTGACATAAAATTCAAGAAAGGTCATACATTTATAACTGATAAGTTAGCCACACAGTTGAGCCCTGCGCGGGACTGTTTTCTTCATCCCGCTCCCGCTAAATTTCTGACCATTACCGCCCGCACCTGCAAATTGTATGTTCACTCCCGCCCGCATCCGCGAGATTTGAGTTGGGACCCTGCGGGACCCAATCCCAGTGCAGCCCTCTTCCAGAGCCACAGAGTATATACAGAGTTATGACACTCCCATTGACTACCGTCGTAAAAAATGGCGGACGACACTTCTTGGCTACGAAGACGCCAATAGTTCCACACTAGGCACGGAGCTCCGTTTAACTCAATTGCTCGTCAAGAACAATTACTGGTAAATTAATGAAATAACAGCATTTTAAACGTTTGTTGTTGTTGTTTTTTTTTTTTTACACTTTTAAGCATTAGCTATCAGAAGTATACTCTTAGGCATCGTTATTTTTACATTTGGTTTGCATGAAATGTCGATGTTAATGTTAAAAATGTAATGGATTTAGGGACCTAACTGAAAAGCTTGTTAACGGAAGCTAACGTGTGAACATATGCTAATGTGACATTAACGTGATCATTTTACTAAGGTCCGTTAACTGTTTGTTGTCAGGAGACATTATGTAAAGTTGTTTTGATTGTTAAGTTTTAAAACATTACCAAAATACTACTGCTACTACTACGATGCTACTGCTTTTACTGTTACCATTACTTAAATGCTGTTTTACTTCTCCTTAGCCTAATAGGATAATTGCCTAAGTCTAAGGCATTCAAATACGACTGACTGAGGCAATTAGGCTAACGTTCTGCTACTGCTATAGCTACTACTACTACTACAACAATAATAATAATAACATTTTAATTAATTTATAATTAATTGCATTGTATTTAGAGGCGCCTTTCAAAGTACTCAATGTCATCTTACAAGACAGATAAAACGACAATAGAACATTAACAATAAAAATATGAATAAATTTTATTCATTGATTTAATAGGGACTAAACTTAATACATATATTGAGCCAGATTTGGCTGCAAGCTCCTGCTGGCGGTGGCTGTTCCTGCTGGGTTGGCTGCTGCTGTTCGTGGAGGCTGGTGGTGTCTGCTGCTCGCAGAGGCTGCTGCTGATGGTGGCTGCTGCTAGTGGTGACTGCTCGCTGGTGTCTCATTGATGGCTGCAGGAAGATATTGGTGGTTGCTGGAGGTTGAGCAGGAATGGAGAGGCCAAATACATCCATGGCAATAACTAAAGTATTTGGTAGTGGCCTAGATATTATGGCCTTTGGTGCAGGAGGTTGAGCCTTCTTGGCCTTCTTGTTCTGACTCTTGCTGCCAAGGTAACCTTTACTCTAGTCTTCTCTCCTTTCAGCCCTGATGCACTTTGCCGCAATCCTTAACCTCAGCCTGACATATTTGCAGACTATCTTTCTCTTCACATCATGGCATGATGGAAGGCTGCTCTCCAGAAGCATGGCCTCCTCTTCCAGCTGTTCCACCGCATTGGTGCACTCCATGAGAGACTCATCTGTCCTTGAACGGAACAGCTGCTCCACATGCTGGACGACAGTGAAGACCTCGTCAGATGGCCGATAAAGTGCACCCGGTTTGAATTCCTTCAACTGCAACAGAACAACATGCTCATGTGCATCATCTGCATTTTGCACAAGTGCATGCTTGCATGTCTCGCAGTGTGAGTACCTGAAAACACACTTCACGGTGTATACGGCCAGATGATACAGAACACAGGAATCTGTTTTTGTGAAGGTGGGTGGTGATGTCAGGTCGACCAGCTGCTCCACTCTCAGACCCTCAGGACTTCTGGAATTGGTTTTGGTCTCCAGGAAGTCTGCTAGGTGGTCACAGTTGTCCTCCAGGTAACTGCCTGTATGCACTGTGGACATGAGACACACTCAACCATATTTAGCTGGGTCTTCCTCTTGTCTTTCCTTCAACATGTCCAGCATCATCATGTTAAGGCCAGGCTTGGCATCCACGACCTCATCCACTTTGTTAAGAAAGAAAAGCAGCCATTTAATATGGCTGCCGTGATCAGGATGGTGGTTGAAAAGAAATGGTTGAAACTTCCACATCCCTTTCTCTGTTTTTTTAATTTTTTTTTTTTTTTACTAGGCAATACTTGGTTTCTTTCATAATATTGCCTAGGGCGGAGCCAAGCCCTTCTGTGTTGCTAGGCGACATCATGAAGGAACTTTATGATGTCACTCAAATGTAATACATACATCACAACATGCATCACAACATGCATCACAATATACATCAGAACATGCATCACAATATACATCAGAACATGCATCAGAACATACATCAGAACATACATCAGAACATTCTATAGTTCAGTTCACTAATATCTCAGAACTTTTGTGAAGACTAACTCTACGCGTGTTGAATCTATACCTGGAACTTCATAAAAATCACAATGAACAAAGATTTTGTGCAGAAGACAAAGAAAGCCCTCAAGAAAGATCAAAGTAAGGGAGAAATTCATGCAACAACTTGAAATTACTCATTTTGGTTATATATATGAATCATTCAGTTTGTGCCTTAAGCTACACTTCTAGGTTTGTAATGCAGAAACTTCCAAACTTATTTTTAGGATAAACATTTTTTTCTTTTTAAAAGTATAACTTGGAAATTTTAACAATTTGTTTAAAATTCAGGCTAGTTGGTATTCTTGGGTTATACTAAAAGTGATTTTCAAACAATAGATCTGTAATGACTTTTATTTTTCCAAAATTTGGTTTTAATACTAATTAAAATACTGTGGTTACCAAACAGTTACAACTGTTTTTGCAAATTAAGAAGTTTCTGTATTACACTCCCTGTTTTCCTCAGATCATCATCACTGGTTTTGTGTCTGTAATCTGAATCTTTTTTGGGGAGTGATAAAGAATTATTTGATAAATTAATAACAAAATGACAACTTTTTTTTATTGTTATTTGTAGAAGTTGACAGTAGCATGACACGTTCAGTGAAGGATGGCCGGACAAAGGCAACCAAAAGAAAAGCCAGTCCTGACCAGCAGTTGACCAATAAAAGAACCAGGGTCTCTGAGGTGGCAGGACCTTCTACAAGCTGTCAGGACGAGGTCAGGACAGTGAAAAGAGGAAAGAGGAAGGTTACAGAAGATGGAGAGGCACCCTCAAGAAACCCAAAGAGAAGGAGGGGACTCCTGGATGTCGTGTTAAATCAAGAGTCAGCCTCCTCCTCAGTGGAAAGTGGTAGGCTGGTGCATTCTGTGAAATTACAGCTGCATAATTAACTTACATTTTAGCTGTAGTGGTTGAATATCATAATGTCCTTTAACTTTGTCACACTGATCTAAACACACATTTTCAATCAAATTACAAACATGTGAGTGTCATCATGCTAATGTTTCAATGTGTTATTGTCATTTATAGGATCCAGTAGCAACAATTTAGATGGTTGTACATCTGATGGGGACATAAGGAGGGCTAATAGAAAGAGGAAGGCCTTACCTGCTGAGGAAACACAGAGTAGGAAGAGAACGAAGAAAACTGAGACCATACAGGACCAAATAGATGCCCAACGAGGTCAGTCATTAATAAAAAAATGTAACATTTAGCTTCAAGTGCGTTATATTTAATATAAGTATTTATATTAGGTATTACCTATTACCTAGGCGATATATACATATATATATGTTTGTTTTTTTAAATATATATATAGAGAATTTATAGAGGTAACCTGTGTAAATTATCATTGAAATTCTTCTGATGTACTGTCAAACTAAAATGATGTTTATGTTTTATTTTAGCTGAATTTGAGGAGAAATATGAGGAGAAAAATCAGCTCGGCGAAGGAGGCTGTGGATCTGTGTTTGCAGGCTGTCGGAGAGAAGATCATTTACCCGTATGTATTAGACACACATTGTCATATTCAAGACACTCACTGTATGATGTGACTAACCAAAGTCTCGTTTGTATCTTGCAGGTAGCCATCAAACACATTCCAAAGGACAAAGTGTTCTGCAAACATAAAGTAAGTTAGCAACGGCAGTAACTTCTTCTTTTGTCAGCACTATCACTGGGTTATAGATAAACTGTGGTTTTCCCTGCCTAACACTTTCTTTGTTGCTGTGATGTTTCAGGACAAGAATGGGAGGCAGATTTCAGTGGAGGTGGCTGTCATGCTGAAGCTGGAAGGTAGCACTGCCAGTTCAGTGGGGCACTCAGCACCTGTGTCCCTGCTGGACTGGTATGATCTACAGCAGGAGCTGATTCTTGTGCTGGAGAGACCAATGCCTGCCGAGGACCTCGCTCACTACATCGAAGAGCATGGAGGCTCCCTCCAGGAAGATGAGGCCAAAGTAAGCTGATGGAAAATATTTGCAATCTTTGTGAATGTCATTCTTTGAGAGACATCGTCACACTTTCTGCTTTTTTTATTTAAATGATTTCATAATGGTTATCAAAATAATTTAAAGCCATAAAAAATGTCACACCATCCTCTCTTCTTAAATATCTAACCTGTTTTTTTTCCCTCTTTCAGATTATAATACAACAGTTGGTTGATGCAGCAGTCCACCTGAAACAAAACAGCATCTTCCACAGAGACATCAAAGTTGAAAACATCCTGATTGAGACCGGCTCAGATGTCCCACGACTTCGTCTCATAGACTTTGGAATGAGCTGCATCAACAAAAAGACATCTATATATCGGACTTTTTATGGTATGTTATTACTTCAGATTTTGCTCTTCTCCAATCAGTGATTTAAAAACCAAAGCCACTCCTCCTCTAACATTTATTCTTATGTCTTTATCCTCAAGGTACCAGTGCTCATGTCCCTCCAGAGTGGCTGAACTCCTGTACATACAGTGCTGGACCTACAACAGTGTGGCAGGTAGGAGTGGTGCTGTTTGAAATGCTCCACAACAAAGATTTCAGGTCCACTAACTTCATCAGGAAGAGACTAAAGATTAGCAGTACGCTGTCTCAAGGTAAAACAAACACCCATACACACATCTGTCATTAAGAAAAGATAATCTGTTTCAGTTCACATTCTGATAGACCACTGCAGACCTAACAATGTTTGTTCTTTTTCTTCACATCCTCCAGATTGCCTGGATTTCTTGGAGCAGTGTTTGATTAAAGTTCCCAAGCAGCGCCCCACGCTGGAGCAGCTTCTGAATCACACTTGGTTCACGTGAGACAGAAACAACACACACACTGTTAATCAAAACAAATGACATTTTATTGAAAGTTTGATTCATGTTTAAATTTAAACCTAAATCTTTATGTCTGAATTTAACAGGAATAAATATACATTATAAATATGTCACATTCTCTGTGATGTGAGGATGTAAGGATAGGATAGAATACAATATATTAGAATACAATAGAATAGAACATAACACAATACAATACAACAGAATACAAGATGATATAATACAATTCAATAGAATAGAACATAACGCAACACAATACAATACAATAGAACACAATAGAATAGAATAGAATCCTTCTGTATTAGTTCTTCAACAGGTACATCTACAGTGTTGCAGAAGACAACCAGAAGAGGAACAGAACAATTATAAAATTTGTTTTTTTTAAATTATCAGTGTTCACTTCTCTGAGAGGAAGTGTTCACTGATGACTGAATGATCTCAGATGTGCAAAAATGAATTGTCCTAAATATTGCAAAAATAAAATCCATTTTTAGACACAATTTTCAAAGAAAGTGAATGTTTATTTAATATTCTGACATTTGAATATTAGTTCAAGTAGTTTCACATTTATATTAGCCCTATATAACTGAGTTCAGAAATATCTACTCTGTCATCTGGCCTGCTTGTGCTACTCCCGGGGGGGGGTGTTTCCTCTCCCCGCTGCTCGCGACTTCACCCACCTGTGGGCACGTCACGACTCCCGGGGCACTTGGCCAGGGGCGCTGGGGCAGGTGCTGGCCCACTGTGTGGCTGTCTGGGGCGCTTGGCCCTCTCAGGTATTGGGTGGGGCCTCTGCCAGGAGGTATGTATCACTGATGACTGAATGATCTCAAATGTGAAAAAATTAATTGCGCTAAATATTACAAAAATAAAATCCATTTTTAGACACAATTTTCAAATCACTCAATGTCATCTTACAAGACACAGATAAAATGACAATAGAACATTAACAATAAAAATATGAATTCATTTTATTCATTGATTTAATAGGGACTAAACTTAATACATACATTGAGCCAGATTTGGCTGCAAGCTCCTGCTGGCGGTGGCTGTTCCTGCTGGTGGTGTCTGCTGCTGGTGGTGTCTGCTGCTGGTGGTGTCTGCTGCTGGTGGTGTCTGCTGCTGGTGGTGTCTGCTGCTGGTGGTGTCTGCTGCTGGTGGTGTCTGCTGCTGCTCGCAGAGGCTGCTGCTGCTCGCAGAGGCTGCTGCTGCTACCATTGGAAGCTACTAGTGGTGATTGCTCGCTGGTGTCTCACTGATGGCTGCAGGAAGATGCTGGTGGTTGCTGGAGGTTGAGCAGGAATGGAGAGGCCAATTACATCCATGGCAATAACTAAAGTATTTGGTAGTGGCCTAGATATTATGGCCTTTGGTGCAGGAGGTGAAGCCTTCTTGGTCTTCTTGTTCTGACTCTTGCTGCCAAGGTAACCTTTACTCTAGTCTTCTCTCCTTTCAGCCCTGATGCACTTTGCCGCAATCCTTAACCTCAGCCTGACATATTTGCAGACTATCTTTCTCTTCACATCATGGCATGATGGAAGGCTGCTCTCCAGAAGCATGGCCTCCTCTTCCAGCTGTTCCACTGCATTGGTGCACTCCATCTGTCCTGAACGGAACAGCTGCTCCACATGCTGGACGACAGTGAAGACCTCGTCAGATGGCCGATAAAGTGCAGCCGGTTTGAATTCCTTCAACTGCAGCAGAACAACATGCTCATGTGCATCATCTGCATTTTGCACAAGTGCATGCTTGCATGTCTCGCAGTGTGAGCAGCTAAAGACACACTTCACGATGTATCCGGCCAGATGATACAGAACACAGGAATCTGTTTTTGTGAAGGTGGGTGGTGATGTCAGGTCGACCAGCTGCTCCACTCTCAGACCTTCAGGACTTCTGGAATTGGTTTTGGTCTCCAGGAAGTCTGCTAGGTGGTCACAGTTGTCCTCCAGGTAACTGCCTGTATGCACTGTGGACATGAGACACACTCAACCATATTTAGCTGGGTCTTCCTCTTGTCTTTCCTTCAACATGTCCAGCATCATCATGTTAAGGCCAGGCTTGGCATCCACGACCTCATCCACTTTGTTAAGAAAGAAAAGCAGCCATTTAATATGGCTGCCGTGATCAGGATGGTGGTTGAAAAGAAATGGTTGAAACTTCCACATCCCTTTCTCTGTTTTTTTAATTTTTTTTTTTTTTTACTAGGCAATACTTGGTTTCTTTCATAATATTGCCTAGGGCGGAGCCAAACCCTTCTGTGTTGCTAGGCGACATCATGAAGGAACTTTATGATGTCACTCAAATGTAATACATACATCACAACATGCATCACAACATGCATCACAACATGCATCACAACATGCATCACAACATGCATCACAATATACATCAGAACATACATCAGAACATACATCAGAACATACATCAGAACATTCTATAGTTCAGTTCACTAATATCTCAGAACGTTTGTGAAGACTAACTCTACGCGTGTTGAATCTATACCTGGAACTTCATAAAAATCACAATGAACAAAGATTTTGTGCAGAAGACAAAGAAAGCCCTCAAGAAAGATCAAAGTAAGGGAGAAATTCATGCAACAACTTGAAATTACTCATTTTGGTTATATATATGAATCATTCAGTTTGTGCCTTAAGCTACACTTCTGGGTTTGTAATGCAGAAACTTCCAAACTTATTTTTAGGATAAACATTTTTTTCTTTTTAAAAGTATAACTTGGAAATTTTAACAATTTGTTTAAAATTCAGGCTAGTTGGTATTCTTGGGTTATACTAAAAGTGATTTTCAAACAATAGATCTGTAATGACTTTTATTTTTCCTAAATTTGGTTTTAATACTAATTAAAATACTGTGGTTACCAAACAGTTACAACTGTTTTTGCAAATTAAGAAGTTTCTGTATTACACTCCCTGTTTTCCTCAGATCATCATCACTGGTTATGTGTCTGTAATCTGAATCTTTTTTGGGGAGTGATAAAGAATTATTTGATAAATTAATAACAAAATGACAACTTTTTTTTATTGTTATTTGTAGAAGTTGACAGTAGCATGACACGTTCAGTGAAGGATGGCCGGACAAAGGCAACCAAAAGAAAAGCCAGTCCTGACCAGCAGTTGACCAATAAAAGAACCAGGGTCTCTGAGGTGGCAGGACCTTCTACAAGCTGTCAGGACGAGGTCAGGACAGTGAAAAGAGGAAAGAGGAAGGTTACAGAAGATGGAGAGGCACCCTCAAGAAACCCAAAGAGAAGGAGGGGACTCCTGGATGTCGTGTTAAATCAAGAGTCAGCCTCCTCCTCAGTGGAAAGTGGTAGGCTGGTGCATTCTGTGAAATTACAGCTGCATAATTAACTTACATTTTAGCTGTAGTGGTTGAATATCATAATGTCCTTTAACTTTGTCACACTGATCTAAACACACATTTTCAATCAAATTACAAACATGTGAGTGTCATCATGCTAATGTTTCAATGTGTTATTGTCATTTATAGGATCCAGTAGCAACAATGTAGATGGTTGTACATCTGATGGGGACATAAGGAGGGGTAATAGAAAGAGGAAGGCCTTACCTGCTGAGGAAACACAGAGTAGGAAGAGAACGAAGAAAACTGAGACCATACAGGACCAAATAGATGCCCAACGAGGTCAGTCATTAATAAAAAAATGTAACATTTAGCTTCAAGTGCGTTATATTTAATATAAGTATTTATATTAGGTATTACCTAGGCGATATATATATATATATATGTTTGTTTTTTTAAATATATATATAAAGAATTTATAGAGGTAACCTGTGTAAATTATCATTGAAATTCTTCTGATGTACTGTCAAACTAAAATGATGTTTATGTTTTATTTTAGCTGAATTTGAGGAGAAATATGAGGAGAAAAATCAGCTCGGCGAAGGAGGCTGTGGATCTGTGTTTGCAGGCTGTCGGAGAGAAGATCATTTACCCGTATGTATTAGACACACATTGTCATATTCAAGACACTCACCGTATGATGTGACTAACCAAAGTCTCGTTTGTATCTTGCAGGTAGCCATCAAACACATTCCAAAGGACAAAGTGTTCTGCAAACATAAAGTAAGTTAGCAACGGCAGTAACTTCTGCTTTTATCAGCACTATCACTGGATTATAGATAAACTGTGGTTTTCCCTGCCTAACACTTTCTTTGTTGCTGTGATGTTTCAGGACAAGAATGGGAGGCAGATTTCAGTGGAGGTGGCTGTCATGCTGAAGCTGGAAGGTAGCACTGCCAGTTCAGTGGGGCACTCAGCACCTGTGTCCCTGCTGGACTGGTATGATCTACAGCAGGAACTGATTCTTGTGCTGGAGAGACCAATGCCTGCCGAGGACCTCGCTCACTACATCGAAGAGCATGGAGGCTCCCTCCAGGAAGATGAGGCCAAAGTAAGCTGATGGAAAATATTTGCAATCTTTGTGAATGTCATTCTTTGAGAGACATCGTCACACTTTCTGCTTTTTTTATTTAAATGATTTCATAATGGTTATCAAAATAATTTAAAGCCATAAAAAATGTCACACCATCCTCTCTGCTTAAATATCTAACCTTTTTTTTTTCCTCTTTCAGATTATAATACAACAGTTGGTTGATGCAGCAGTCCACCTGAAACAAAACAGCATCTTCCACAGAGACATCAAAATTGAAAACATCCTGATTGAGACCGGCTCAGATGTCCCACGACTTCGTCTCATAGACTTTGGAATGAGCTGCATCAACAAAAAGACATCTATATATCGGACTTTTTATGGTATGTTATTACTTCAGATTTTGCTCTTCTCCAATCAGTGATTTAAAAACCAAAGCCACTCGTCCTCTAACATTTATTCTCATGTCTTTATCCTCAAGGTACCAGTGCTCATGTCCCTCCAGAGTGGCTGAACTCCTGTACATACAGTGCTGGACCTACAACAGTGTGGCAGGTAGGAGTGGTGCTGTTTGAAATGCTCCACAACAAAGATTTCAGGTCCACTAACTTCATCAGGAAGAGACTAAAGATTAGCAGTACGCTGTCTCAAGGTAAAACAAACACCCATAAACACATCTGTCATTAAGAAAAGATAATCTGTTTCAGTTCACATTCTGATAGACCACTGCAGACCTAACAATGTTTGTTCTTTTTCTTCACATCCTCCAGATTGCCTGGATTTCTTGGAGCAGTGTTTGATTAAAGTTCCCAAGCAGCGCCCCACGCTGGAGCAGCTTCTGAATCACACTTGGTTCACGTGAGACAGAAACAACACACACACTGTTAATCAAAACAAATGACATTTTATTGAAAGTTTGATTCATGTTTAAATTTAAACCTAAATCTTTATGTCTGAATTTAACAGGAATAAATATACATTATAAATATGTCACATTCTCTGTGATGTGAGGATGTAAGGATAGGATAGAATACAATATATTAGAATACAATAGAATAGAACATAACACAATACAATACAACAGAATACAAGATGATATAATACAATTCAATAGAATAGAACATAACGCAACACAATACAATACAATAGAACACAATAGAATAGAATAGAATCCTTCTGTATTAGTTCTTCAACAGGTACATCTACAGTGTTGCAGAAGACAACCAGAAGAGGAACAGAACAATTATAAAATTTGTTTTTTTTTAATTATCAGTGTTCACTTCTCTGAGAGGAAGTGTTCACTGATGACTGAATGATCTCAGATGTGCAAAAATGAATTGTCCTAAATATTGCAAAAATAAAATCCATTTTTAGACACAATTTTCAAAGAAAGTGAATGTTTATTTAATATTCTGACATTTGAATATTAGTTCAAGTAGTTTCACATTTATATTAGCCCTATATAACTGAGTTCAGAAATATCTACTCTGTCATCTGGCCTGCTTGTGCTACTCCCGGGGGGGGGTGTTTCCTCTCCCCACTGCTCGCGACTTCACCCACCTGTGGGCACGTCACGACTCCCGGGGCACTCCTGGGGCAGGTGCTGGCCCACTGTGTGGCTGTTAGGGGCGCTTGGCCCTCTCAGGTATTGGGTGGGGCCTCTGCCAGGAGGTATGTATCACTGATGACTGAATGATCTCAAATGTGAAAAAATGAATTGCGCTAAATATTACAAAAATAAAATCCATTTTTAGACACAATTTTCAAAGCACTCAATGGCATCTTACAAGACACAGATAAAATGACAATAGAACATTAACAATAAAAATATGAATTCATTTTATTCATTGATTTAATAGGGACTAAACTTAATACATATATTGAGCCAGATTTGGCTGCAAGCTCCTGCTGGCGGTGGCTGTTCCTGCTGGTGGTGTCTGCTGCTGGTGGTGTCTGCTGCTGGTGGTGTCTGCTGCTGCTGGTGGTGTCTGCTGCTGCTGGTGGTGTCTGCTGCTGCTCGCAGAGGCTGCTGCTGGTGGTGTCTGCTGCTGGTGGTGTCTGCTGCTGCTGGTGGTGTCTGCTGCTGCTCGCAGAGGCTGCTGCTGCTACCATTGGAAGCTACTAGTGGTGACTGCTCGCTGGTGTCTCACTGATGGCTGCAGGAAGATGCTGGTGGTTGCTGGAGGTTGAGCAGGAATGGAGAGGCCAAATACATCCATGGCAATAACTAAAGTATTTGGTAGTGGCCTAGATATTATGGCCTTTGGTGCAGGAGGTTAAGCCTTCTTGGTCTTCTTGTTCTGACTCTTGCTGCCAAGGTAACCTTTACTCTAGTCTTCTCTCCTTTCAGCCCTGATGCACTTTGCCGCAATCCTTAACCTCAGCCTGACATATTTGCAGACTATCTTTCTCTTCACATCATGGCATGATGGAAGGCTGCTCTCCAGAAGCATGGCCTCCTCTTCCAGCTGTTCCACTGCATTGGTGCACTCCATCTGTCCTGAACGGAACAGCTGCTCCACATGCTGGACGACAGTGAAGACCTCGTCAGATGGCCGATAAAGTGCAGCCGGTTTGAATTCCTTCAACTGCAGCAGAACAACATGCTCATGTGCATCATCTGCATTTTGCACAAGTACATGCTTGCATGTCTCGCAGTGTGAGCAGCTAAAGACACACTTCACGATGTATCCGGCCAGATGATACAGAACACAGGAATCTGTTTTTGTGAAGGTGGTTGGTGATGTCAGGTCGACCAGCTGCTCCACTCTCAGACCTTCAGGACTTCTGGAATTGGTTTTGGTTTCCAGGAAGTCTGCTAGGTGGTCACAGTTGTCCTCCAGGTAACTGCCTGTATGCACTGTGGACATGAGACACACTCAACCATATTTAGCTGGGTCTTCCTCTTGTCTTTCCTTCATCATGTCCAGCATCATCATGTTAAGGCCAGGCTTGGCATCCACGACCTCATCCACTTTGTTAAGAAAGAAAAGCAGCCATTTAATATAGCTGCCGTGATCAGGATGGTGGTTGAAAAGAAATGGTTGAAACTTCCACATCCCTTTCTCTGTTTTTTTAATTTTTTTTTTTTTTACTAGGCAATACTTGGTTTCTTTCATAATATTGCCTAGGGCGGAGCCAAGCCCTTCTGTGTTGCTAGGCGACATCATGAAGGAACTTTATGATGTCACTCAAATGTAATACATACATCACAACATGCATCACAACATGCATCACAACATGCATCACAACATGCATCACAACATGCATCACAATATACATCAGAACATACATCAGAACATACATCAGAACATACATCAGAACATTCTATAGTTCAGTTCACTAATATCTCAGAACGTTTGTGAAGACTAACTCTACGCGTGTTGAATCTATACCTGGAACTTCATAAAAATCACAATGAACAAAGATTTTGTGCAGAAGACAAAGAAAGCCCTCAAGAAAGATCAAAGTAAGGGAGAAATTCATGCAACAACTTGAAATTACTCATTTTGGTTATATATATGAATCATTCAGTTTGTGCCTTAAGCTACACTTCTGGGTTTGTAATGCAGAAACTTCCAAACTTATTTTTAGGATAAACATTTTTTTCTTTTTAAAAGTATAACTTGGAAATTTTAACAATTTGTTTAAAATTCAGGCTAGTTGGTATTCTTGGGTTATACTAAAAGTGATTTTCAAACAATAGATCTGTAATGACTTTTATTTTTCCTAAATTTGGTTTTAATACTAATTAAAATACTGTGGTTACCAAACAGTTACAACTGTTTTTGCAAATTAAGAAGTTTCTGTATTACACTCCCTGTTTTCCTCAGATCATCATCACTGGTTATGTGTCTGTAATCTGAATCTTTTTTGGGGAGTGATAAAGAATTATTTGATAAATTAATAACAAAATGACAACTTTTTTTTATTGTTATTTGTAGAAGTTGACAGTAGCATGACACGTTCAGTGAAGGATGGCCGGACAAAGGCAACCAAAAGAAAAGCCAGTCCTGACCAGCAGTTGACCAATAAAAGAACCAGGGTCTCTGAGGTGGCAGGACCTTCAACAAGCAGTCAGGACGAGGTCAGGACAGTGAAAAGAGGAAAGAGGAAGGTTACAGAAGATGGAGAGGCACCCTCAAGAAACCCAAAGAGAAGGAGGGGACTCCTGGATGTCGTGTTAAATCAAGAGTCAGCCTCCTCCTCAGTGGAAAGTGGTAGGCTGGTGCATTCTGTGAAATTACAGCTGCATAATTAACTTACATTTTAGCTGTAGTGGTTGAATATTATAATGTCCTTTAACTTTGTCACACTGATCTAAACACACATTTTCAATCAAATTACAAACATGTGAGTGTCATCATGCTAATGTTTCAATGTGTTATTGTCATTTATAGGATCCAGTAGCAACAATGTAGATGGTTGTACATCTGATGGGGACATAAGGAGGGGTAATAGAAAGAGGAAGGCCTTACCTGCTGAGGAAACACAGAGTAGGAAGAGAACGAAGAAAACTGAGACCATAAAGGACCAAATAGATGCCCAACGAGGTCAGTCATTAATAAAAAAATGTAACATTTAGCTTCAAGTGCGTTATATTTAATATAAGTATTTATATTAGGTATTACCTATTATCTAGGCGATATATATATATATATATATGTTTGTTTTTTTAAATATATATATAGAGAATTTATAGAGGTAACCTGTGTAAATTATCATTGAAATTCTTCTGATGTACTGTCAAACTAAAATGATGTTTATGTTTTATTTTAGCTGAATTTGAGGAGAAATATGAGGAGAAAAATCAGCTCGGCGAAGGAGGCTGTGGATCTGTGTTTGCAGGCTGTCGGAGAGCAGATAATTTACCCGTATGTATTAGACACACATTGTCATATTCAAGACACTCACCGTATGATGTGACTAACCAAAGTCTTGTTTGTATCTTGCAGGTAGCCATCAAACACATTCCTAAAGACAAAGTGTTCTGCAAACATAAAGTAAGTTAGCAATGGCAGTAACTTCTGCTTTTATCAGCACTATCACTGGATTATAGATAAACTGTGGTTTTCCCTGCCTAACACTTTCTTTGTTGCTGTGATGTTTCAGGACAAGAATGGGAGGCAGATTTCAGTGGAGGTGGCTGTCATGCTGAAGCTGGAAAGTAGCACTGCCAGTTCAGTGGGGCACTCAGCACCTGTGTCCCTGCTGGACTGGTATGATCTACAGCAGGAGCTGATTCTTGTGCTGGAGAGACCAATGCCTGCCGAGGACCTCGCTCACTACATCGAAGAGCATGGAGGCTCCCTCCAGGAAGATGAGGCCAAAGTAAGCTGATGGAAAATATTTGCAATCTTTGTGAATGTCATTCTTTGAGAGACATCGTCACACTTTCTGCTTTTTTTATTTAAATGATTTCATAATGGTTATCAAAATAATTTAAAGCCATAAAAAATGTCACACCATCCTCTCTGCTTAAATATCTAACCTGTTTTTTTCCTCTTTCAGATTATAATACAACAGTTGGTTGATGCAGCAGTCCACCTGAAACAAAACAGCATCTTCCACAGAGACATCAAAATTGAAAACATCCTGATTGAGACCGGCTCAGATGTCCCACGACTTCGTCTCATAGACTTTGGAATGAGCTGCATCAACAAAAAGACATCTATATATCGGACTTTTTATGGTATGTTATTACTTCAGATTTTGCTCTTCTCCAATCAGTGATTTAAAAACCAAAGCCACTCCTCCTCTAACATTTATTCTTATGTCTTTATCCTCAAGGTACCAGTGCTCATGTCCCTCCAGAGTGGCTGAACTCCTGTACATACAGTGCTGGACCTACAACAGTGTGGCAGGTAGGAGTGGTGCTGTTTGAAATGCTCCACAACAAAGATTTCAGGTCCACTAACTTCATCAGGAAGAGACTAAAGATTAGCAGTACGCTGTCTCAAGGTAAAACAAACACCCATAAACACATCTGTCATTAAGAAAAGATAATCTGTTTCAGTTCACATTCTGATAGACCACTGCAGACCTAACAATGTTTGTTCTTTTTCTTCACATCCTCCAGATTGCCTGGATTTCTTGGAGCAGTGTTTGATTAAAGTTCCCAAGCAGCGCCCCACGCTGGAGCAGCTTCTGAATCACACTTGGTTCACGTGAGACAGAAACAACACACACACTGTTAATCAAAACAAATGACATTTTATTGAAAGTTTGATTCATGTTTAAATTTAAACCTAAATCTTTATGTCCGAATTTAACAGGAATAAATATACATTATAAATATGTCACATTCTCTGTGATGTGAGGATGTAAGGATAGGATAGAATACAATATATTAGAATACAATAGAATAGAACATAACACAATACAATACAACAGAATACAAGATGATATAATACAATTCAATAGAATAGAACATAACGCAACACAATACAATACAATAGAACACAATAGAATAGAATAGAATCCTTCTGTATTAGTTCTTCAACAGGTACATCTACAGTGTTGCAGAAGACAACCAGAAGAGGAACAGAACAATTATAAAATTTGTTTTTTTTTAATTATCAGTGTTCACTTCTCTGAGAGGAAGTGTTCACTGATGACTGAATGATCTCAGATGTGCAAAAATGAATTGTCCTAAATATTGCAAAAATAAAATCCATTTTTAGACACAATTTTCAAAGAAAGTGAATGTTTATTTAATATTCTGACATTTGAATATTAGTTCAAGTAGTTTCACATTTATATTAGCCCTATATAACTGAGTTCAGAAATATCTACTCTGTCATCTGGCCTGCTTGTGCTACTCCCGGGGGGGGGGTGTCTCCTCTCCCCGCTGCTCGCGACTTCACCCACCTGTGGGCACGTCACGACTCCCGGGGCACTCCTGGGGCAGGTGCTGGCCCACTGTGTGGCTGTCTGGGGCGCTTGGCCCTCTCAGGTATTGGGTGGGGCCTCTGCCAGGAGGTATGTATCACTGATGACTGAATGATCTCAAATGTGAAAAAATGAATTGCGCTAAATATTACAAAAATAAAATCCATTTTTAGACACAATTTTCAAAGAAAGTGAATGTTTATTTAATATTCTGACATTTGAATATTAGTTCAAGTAGTTTCACATTTATATTAGCCCTATATAACTGAGTTCAGAAATATCTACTCTGTCGGCCTTCAAACAAAACCTACATTAGAAGACACTAAAGTGCATAAAAGTGGAAAAACCCACAACAAATGAGTTACTATCCTTTTGGCACACGTCTGCTTAGTCACAGTAGGCTAATAATGTAAACAGAAGGCTCAGGTAAATCCCAATAAGTGTGTGCTTGCAGAAGATCCCCTCAACATACTTTGGTGAAACACTAGTTGCAAACCAATTCTTTTCTCGGGTGCGGAGCAGGGAGCAAGGAACTGGAAACTTGCACATCTGGAGTGACTCGCTCAAAACCTTGACATGACTGAACAGCCTTTAGTGTCAGATTATGCAGTGCTGTTTTGGATTTTGCATCTCAGATCACGTTTACATTGATCTAATATTGCTTTCCTGTCAACCCATGAATATAATAAGTAGGTATAGAAAACTAAGTATTTGATTATTTTGAAATAATAATAAACTAGTGTATATGTACTTGAAAAGAAATGTACGTATACCTGTGAACAAACAGGAAATTCATATGAGCAAGAAATGGATTACTGTGACTTTAAGACAGCATCATCACCAACCACCAGTAAAACAGAACCCTGAGTTGCTTAGCAACAGAGCCCTGTCAAACAAAAAATGCCCGCTGAAGACAGCATGCTCACTGAATTCTATGCGTACACTGCATGTAAACATTATCATTCTGTTCAAGTCATCTTGAGCTTCGTTTCTGTCGAGCGGCTTTGATATAATTTTCGCTGTGATGCCTAAAATCACCTTGTGCGAGTCATTTGAGCTCTACAATCTCCTCAACCAGTACAGCTGTGTTTCAAGGCTGGCAGAGATCAACTACCTGTGTTTGATTGGTAAGAGACTGGATGTAGTTCCACTAGTTCTTACAGGTTCTTTGTGCTCATGACTTTGTCATAATTTGATTCTGGTTAGATATTGTTGGTTTGTTGCTCAGATTAACTTCAGTTCACCTGTATGTCTCTTTTCCAGATGCTCGTGAAACCCAAGATTACTACATAAGTCACGTCATAACAGCTAAAAACGTGAAAACGGTATGAGCATCATTTAATCTATGATTCAGCCACAGACTGATGAATACACAGAGATACAAGACTGAGCATAAATGATGCAGGGAATACATGATTAGCACCAGCAATACTGCTATCACACCATTTAATCCTTCATTTCAGGAAGGACTAGAAGGATGTTGCTGAGATTGCTTTTTATGTGATCAGGTTCTGGACTTGAATATTTGTAAAGTTTGTGTATTGAACCAAAAATCAATTCAATAGAATTAAAAAAAATGTGATTTCCAAAAGAGAACAATCATACATAGAAGTGGCTGAAAACAAACTAATTATAAGTCCAAAAACACTTAATTTGTCTGTCTTCAAATGATTTCCACTGAACAGCTTTTCTGTCTACCATGGAAAAACCACAAATTGACTTTTTATTGACATTGATTTTTTTTTTCATTTCTGGGAGAGTATAAACTTTACGGTGTTTTAATAAATTGTGTAACAAAAATAGAATTACTTTGTGGACAGTAAGAAATTAATATTATTTAATATACCCCTGCTGAGTTGTTCAGTAAACATTTAATTTAAGTTTAAATAATACATAACGGGTAAATAACGGCATAGCAGAAAGACACATTGTGGGGCTCTGCACCACAATACAGATTGTTTCAGTTATATTCACCCAAACCAGTGACAACTTTAGTGAGAAGCAGCAGATAATTGAGGCTCTGAGACAGAAAGGATGGATCGGAAACTCACTAACCACATTTACGTGACACTAAAAATATTTAATTGTGTAAGTCAGACCAAAACTGGACTTTTAAAATGCATGTACATGTTAGTCTGACCAAAGTCGTACGACGTTGAGCTTCTCAAAACCAAACTAACACGCCCAGAAATCACTGGAAGGGTTTAAATCATTCCTGCATATATGCACGCAACTACACTAAAATGGGCCTTGGCACACCAAACATGCTCCAAAACTCCATCTTTTTGCAACTTATAGTAGAAATGATTAAGTTTAAGTGTACATTGATGTAGCTGAATTCTAAACAAAGCTATTTTCATTCACATATTGTTTTGTGTCTTTTGTCAGCCAAACAAATCAGAAAATATGACTGAAAATCAGCTCATTAAGACTACGTGCCAACTTGTGGTTGCTTTTCCAGACTGCACTCTGCTCTAATAAAATCCTGATTTTATAACTGCAGCATCATCTGACAAAGTCACTATTCAAATAACTTAAAGATGCGATAGATTCTGCTATCCTTACATCTCCCACAGAGAATGTTAGGAGCCGCAGAATGTCACAGTCCACAGCATAGCTGCGTTGGACATGTAAACTGGGTCAAGGATGGTGGTCCAATTAAATGGCCAGGCCAAGCTGTAACTGGGTTTCAGCTCAACTGAGCTGTTTCTGTTTTTGAAAACATAGAAAAATAGCATTTGGTCTCCCTGAGAAAAAGTTATTTAAACAAATTTCCTGCATACACTGTTGACAACAGTGCCTACATTACTCTAAGTTGGTTAGACTGAGGCTATCTTTAAAATCTAGAATGCATCAAGGACAGTAATATGGTCTCCATGAAGGGTGGCTGTGAAAAAGCCATTCTTATGGAAGGGAAAGAGGGAGAGAAGGCTGAGGTATGCCAAATGACACAAGAACTGCACTAAAAATCAGTGGTAACAGGTCTTATGGAGGGATGAATCCTCCCCAGAGCCCAGACCTCAACATTATTGAAGCAGTTTGGGGTCATCCTGACAACGCTCAGGAGTACTCTTGTGCACATTTGAGCGCTGACATGTTTTAACACAATAAGCGTTTGTGTTGTCTTCTGTTGGGCAGTTCATTAAAATACCATAATAAAATTACATTTTTAATATATATATATATTTTAATTTGAATTATTTTATCTTTTGGTAATTTACAAAGCATTTTGATATTTTGAAATAAGCATCCCAGACCTGCTCACAAAATGTTATATTTACTAATGCAGATTAAGTCTTACTGAAGGAACAAATGTTTTATAACCAATCAGATTTATTTGCAGAGAGTGATGAGTACCTGTTTGAACGCTTTAAACAACCTCGAGCAGTTCTCGTGGACCTTTGTAGTCGTTTGGAGTTCCACCTTATGTGCAAGTTCTCTTGACCTTGGGGTTTTTGGCCACTGGAAGGTTTTAGCTGGAGCTACGAGACAGAGTGGGCATATCACAGCTGTCCATCAGCCGTGCTCTACCACAAGTCCTGTATGCAATAAATCAATTGGCCACAAAATACACAAAGTTTTCCACATACGGCTGAAGAACAAGTCAAAGTCAAGAGGAAATTTTATTGCTGGTCTTCCTAACACCATCGGTGCAATGGACTGGGCATACGTACATGTTAAAGCCCCCTCGTCAGATACATTCCCATACCTTAACCGCATTCAGTATCACTCCATAAATATCCAACTCATTTGCGACTCCCAGAACCACCAGATGAATGTGGTCTCCCGCTTCCCAGGAGCACACGACTCCTTCATCTTACAGAACAGCTCTGTGGGCATGCGTCTTGATCAAGGAGCAGCTGGTGACGCATGGCACAGTGGTACATATATTTTAATGATTCTAATTTTCTACGACAGAGGCTTTTTTATTATGATTTGTTTTATTGGGAGAGCAAGGATATGCCCTGGCCCCCTGGTTAATAACACCACTGACAGCCCTCAGACCCAGCTGGAGGTTTTACACACTTACTTGCTCCACAGTTGAGCGCATCATAGGCGTCTTAAAAGAATGCTGGATGTGTTTTCACACGGCCGTCATGTCTCGTCCTCTTTTATGGGCATTTATTGGTTTACCAATGCAAATTAGGCACAGCTGGGACATCCTTTCAAGTTATAAAGATTGATGTTGATTAATTAAAGGGCAAAGACGAGCACAGTTTTGCGGTCTGAGAACACATTCATAAATCTGACGCAGGGTTTTCGTAATAAATTTCTTAAGAACAACTTTAAGGACAGATTTAAGAAGATATTGGTGAATTAGGTCCATTGACTTCAAAGCTCATTAGAATCTTACAAACTCAGTTTTTATACCTTATATACTGTATTTCCATTTATGTTTGCTTGTCTCAATAAATCACAGCAGCTTTAAAAAACATACTTTTGCACTTCTTACTGCGCTTTAATTAGTCTTTTAGTTCACAACATAGAAAGGCTTGATTTTAATGCTCTTACTTCCACTCAAAATATATCAACAAAACTTAAGCGTATGACTGCATCGAAACTTTGTGGGTGACTCTTTCCAGGATTTAGATGGAACATTCCTGCTGCCAGAAGCCGTGGAGGTGAACACTATGCAACATGTGGTGGTATATGACAGCACCACAAGCTGTTTGGAGGAACCAGGTAGTCAGTTTAGGTCTTATAACTGTAAATAAATTTGTTTTTACAGCTAGGTTATCTGAGGTCAGCTAATACGTTAGAAAACACTTCTCATCAGTTGCTGTCTCACTGTATTTGCAGGCAGAGCAGCTGACTGTGCCCAGGTCCTGGCTAAGGCAAGCCTCTGTCCAGTCCACGTAGTAAAGGGGGGCTTTCAGAGGTTTTCGGCTCTGTACCCTTTTTTAAGGACAGAGAAGATTCTTTATACCATCACGGTAAAACAAAACAAACACACAAGCCTCATTCCGTACGCTTGTCAGTACCTTTCAGAAGATTGATCAAACTGTCTACATGGTCTAAATTCTTGAAAATATGTTATATTTAAAACTAGCCAACTAATCAAGTGATGTGATAGCAAGGTACTGTGGCTGTACTGGAATGCGGAGTGAACACATTTTGACTCCTGAATGGACCAAGCAATAGTTTATTTATTTATTTGTTTATTTGTTTAATTTTGTATCAATTAAATAACCTTTTTTTTTTTATCTTGAACTTTTGGGAGACTCAGGACAGTTCCTTCCTAGTGTTTGGCTCCTAATCCCCCACCACCAGAAGTGAGTTTATTCCAACTGCTCTGAAAAATTACTATTTGATATATTTCTGGACTGTTTCAGGAGCTTGAAAACCTGAAGATTTATCCAGTGGAAATTATAGCAGGATTACTGTATATGGGTGACCAGAAGCAAAGCACGGACACAAGTATCCTCAAGGACTTAAAAATCAGTGCCATCATCACCATCTCACATCTTACACAGACTGACTCCCTGGAGTAAGGCAGGACCAGATATTGGAAATAGAGGAGAAAATTCTGACTGTTGTGCTGCACCATTGTTAAAGTTATTCAGATTTTTTTTAACAAAAAAATGTAATTTAATTTTTTTAAATATTCTTTAATATCTAGATCAATGAAGGGGAACCAGGCCATTCTTAACATCCCTGTGGCAGAGTCTGATTTGTGTTCAAGTCTTCAAAAGATTTGCAGTTTTGTTGGTGAGTATTTGCCATATTTGGATAATAAATGTATGATTTTTGGTCACCTTAAGTTTTAGAGTTGGTTAAATAGTGATGGTGTTTTATAGCGCACCATGAATAGTAATGATGATGAATACAGGCATAAAGCTAATATGACAAAGCTAATTTGGCATAATGAAATACACTGATTCATCCATCCATCCATTTTCTATACCGTCAATCCGTTAATCGGGTAGCGGGTGGGCTGGAGCCTATCCCAGCAGTCATCGGGCGAAAGGCGGGGTACACCCTGGACAGGTCGCCAGTCCATCACAGGGCCACACATAGAGACAAACGAGACAAACAACCATGCACGCTCACACTCACTCCTATGGACAATTTAGAGTCACCAATTAACCTGACATGCATGTTTTTGGACGGTGGGAGGAAGCCGGAGAACCCGGAGAGAACCCACGCATACACGGGGAGAACAATGTCATCTCAAGGTACTTCAATGATATAGTCCAATTCAAGCCAGTTAAAGTCCAATTCATTGTAATCAACCCAATTAAGTAAATTCAGAATTAGTCCAAATTATACATACAGAGCTAATTCAAAAAACAATTTTGTAACTAAGGAAACCAACAGATTGCACCGAAACTTCTCTTCGGTCCAATCTCTATGATGGACTGACCATTAGTGTTGCATAGAACAATGATTTTTCTTTCTGAACCGTAGACTAATTATTCATTGAAAGGAATAATTGGGCTTTTTGTGTGATTTAGGATGTATGGGCTTGGGTTTCTTGGCTGAACACACACACACCTGCTGACACAGAGGCGTATTTCTTTTTAGGCACATTAATGTAAAAGCAAACAGTAAAGTAAAACCTGCTGGGTTTAATCCTTAAACAGTGAGTGCTGGAAAATGAGGTGTAAGAAATAGTTTAAAGCTAGTAATTGCACCAAAATAAATGTTACCACACATATTTGTTAAACATTATATTATTTGAGTGTTATGGCTGGAAACTCACAGGATACGCTGCCCTGTTAAGGTTAAAAACAAGTTTGTGAACATAAAGATTGTGAACATTGTCATGATTTATTTAATAAAGATAGTCAATGCATTCTTGTTTTGATATTACATATAGACGTTTTAAAATCCATTAAATTCACCATTTTTTACCATAGTATAGGTCTATCACAAGTTTTCCTTCCACCAATACATTTCTATCAAGTACAGCAACCGTATAAAAAGTAATGGAACACAACACAAGCAAAGCACATAACACATGACCAACTACAGTGACTCTCAGTTGCTCCATGTCTTCATTTTTGTAGAATATTTGGAAGCAGTTCTCTAGGCTTTTCCCAGTAACAATACACAGAAGAACACCACGTTTCTGACAGGAGATGGTTGTCTGTCCATCCGAGCAGAGCCAGCATCTTCCTTTATCTTCAAAAACTGAGAAGTGATCGATTCGGTCTTAGCGGACATCATCCATGGGTCTTGGGGGTGTTGGCCTTTAGATGCATCTGATAGTCCTCTCTTATCTTGGATGGCCTTCCCCTCTTCTTTACATCATGGATAATTGCATCTGTGACATCAAACCTGAAGCTCTTGAGCTTTTCGGGCTTTTGCACATTTTTGGCATATCTGCGATAGCGCCATCAATTGTTGATGACAATGTCAGCCATTTGCTAAAAGAGGCACATCTATCACCAATGGGACTTTTAAGAAGTGCGGTATTACAGTACTATCACGTCAGCAAGATCAACTCCTCCCATGTGGATATTGTATTGCAACACAGTGTTTGGGAAAATAACAGGAACTTTTATTTTTTACGCTTTAGAGAAACGCCTGACTTCCTGGGGAGGGCTTACAGAAGTGCAGGAGCTAGCTAAAGTGATTGGGTTGTTGTCAGCCCATTTTACAACAGCCACTTTTGAACTTTTGATGTATCTCCTCTTGCTAATCTTCCTCCTCACTCTCCCCTCCTCCTCCATCACTGTCTCTAGCTAATCCTGGCTTAAATTGTTTTCCTTATCCTCATCATGTCTGGAGTGTGAGTCAGAAGAGCGTGCAGAGATGTCATCTATAACTCTCATCCTCTCTCTCATCCCTGAAATCACCATTTTTTTTAGTGTAAACTGAGCTGATGCCCTGCTGAAAAAATAGAGATAAAAGAATAATAATAAATGTATCTGAGCATGACAATGCCTGTTTTTGCTGTGAATATTTCCCTCTATTCTAATTAAAAATGTATAATACAACATATTGATCAATTTCCTTCACCTAATCTGGCAACATATCCTGCTGAATACATCATTTTCAAAAGTTGCTAAATAACACCACATGCATCGTTGGAATTTTTTTCCGTATCAGTATATTTTGACAGTATCCATATGAAGTTTTATATAATGTATAATGATATTGTTTAACTGAGAATAACTATGAATAAAATGCAATTACTTACTCGCTTGTCATCGATTCCTGTACCATTGGCGGCCATGTTGTTTTCTGGACAGGTTGATGAAGCGGTGACAGATACCGCCAACCATCTATCATATGATCTTGATACTTACACCAGACATGACTTTTGAGAAATGAAAACTTAATTGCACAAAAACCTTTCACCACACTCCCTACAGGAGCATGAAGAGTGTGTTTCTTCTGGTGCATGCTGCCTGTTTAAGGGTTCAATGAGTCGGCTGGTTGGTTGGGAACCATGGGAAAAACATTTTTCAAAGTACAAAAACTATGTGATATTGATTGCATATTTTTCACTAAATATAGAAATATTTGACTTTACTGCATAAACTAAAATGGTGTTGAGGTCTTTGTGTCTTTCTCTTGTTTCAAGGTTCACACATCAACGTGGGATCACGTGTCCTGATCATTTCCAGGCAGGGAAGAAGCCGCTGCAGCGCTGGGACCATTGCCTTCCTCATGCACCACTTCAAATACACACTGGAGGCAAGCGGGATTTATCCAGTTTGATATGTAGACAAATCGCTGTCCTTTCTGCTAAGAGTGTCAGGTGTTATTGCTTCAGTCTGATGAGAGAATTTTCCTGTGGATTTTTCAAAATAGTCATAAAAGAACATCATTTACAAATGTGTGTGATTTGGTACTTACAAATGCACATTTTAAAACACACAAAAACCATTATCCCAAGATAGTCTTCAGCAGGTAATTAAATAGCTTTTAGCCCCGCAGTGGCACTCTTATCTTCCTTCATGCTACTGCAAACTGGTTAGAAATGAAAACTTTTAGTCTACGGCTGCATTTATATTGTCTGTATTTACATTTTCATATTCAAGAAATGCAAAAATATGTACATGTTTTTGATCTAGTACATTTATCCATTGCTATACATTAGCATTTGTTTAACATTTGATTTTTACAGTCAATGATCAGCACAGAAACTCTAATGTAAAAGTTTTGGTTTTACCCCTGGTTCCATCAGCTCAACAATTATAATGTCATGAGAGTACCTCATGACTTTATAATAAGAAAAGCTTTTATCTAAGCTTATATCTAAGAAAGCTTATAAGTGTTTATTCTAAGATATGAAATAACTCTCAACATGAGGCTGTTTCTGGAGTGTGAAAAGAAAGCAGCTACACTGAAATTCTGCCGGTTTTGTCTTTTTCCAGGAGGCCTGGATATACATGCTGCAATGTAAACCCACCATGAGGCCCAACACGGGGTTCCTGCAGCAGCTGTCTGACTGGGAGGTTCACACCCTGGGGAGGAAACGGACTGATATATCCACGTGTGACTTTTAACAAAAAAAGCAACAGTTAATGTTGCAAAATTCAGTTCACCTCATGAAATAAAGACTTTGCATCAGTTAAAGGGACACCTGTCTTTTCTTCCGTTGCAAGGTAACTTAGGTATGCAAGTTCAAAATTATTACATGCATTCTGTCAAAGAAAGCATTTAGAGTCATCTTAATTTGTAATTTTGTGAAACACAGCTCACTTTTATGAAAATATTTAAGACAACAATGTTAATTCTACTTATTTTGAGTGTGTAACTGCATGCTGATGCAACACAGATGGGTATTTATACCATTTTAAACATTACTTAAAAAAAAAAAAAAATGTTAACTCGGGTCCAAATTCAGGGATTGATACTGAACCAAAGATTTTTTTGTGGATAATTAATGGATTTGAAAAAAAATTCTTATTTTTAAAATGATAATTTGCTGAGCTTTTAGGATTAAAAAAAACAAACAAACAAAAAAACCAATTAATAGTAATCCCTGGAGGAGAGCAACAAAAAGCACCCATCTCAGCTAAAGTAGGATGTAAAGCAGTTTAACATATAAATTAAACTGAAGGGACTACTTGAATTACATTTCAACAAAAGAAGTAAAAGTTTCCAGTATCATCTGGTTGGAAAAAAAAATTTAAAAAAAGAAGATGACAAAGCCAACACACAGGATCTCATCTGATTATTTTTCATTAATCCATTAAGTCATTTATAACGGTGGACTGTAAATGTCACTGGTCATGGAGCGGTCCATACTACCCCAGAGGTACTGACAATATTGGCACTGACAGGTTCCCTTTCTGCAGAGTTACATAACATCTGGTCTAAAAATACAGGCGACATGTCATTGAGTAATTTATTGGCCTGATAAATATCTTGGGGGACAGTTCGCACTCTCCTTGAATAGAGATTGTGAAGCAAAACATAAGTACTTCTCTAAGGTGTACTTGCAGGTGCATAGATGTCCGAGGTGACAGCCATGGTTTAGGGTTAAATGCTAAAACTCGTGTTTGTAAGAAAGAGCGTAATTCCTGTGAGGCTAAATATAAGGAAGTAAACTTTCACACACAGAGAAACGCTTTTCATAGATGCTGTTTCTGATTGGCTGAGAGGATATACCAATCACCAGTGTGATATATGATTGGACGAACTGGTTGCCACTAAGCACGCCTATCAAATAGTAATGCTAACGATAGTTAGCACAGTTTAACCGGATACGTTCTGAAAATGAAAGCAGTAAATTAGAGCAGCTCTCAAGCTAATTTTGAGGCAAAGCAAACGAAGCTTGAACTATTTATCTTCGTTTGGGTTACATACTGACTGACATTTAGTCATGAAACAAGAAAAATATGATACAACACAGCAGCCTGGACCCGTCATATTATGACGCTGAAATATTAGTTACTTTTATTATGAAGGTACCAACCGGAAGTCGTAGTGTGTGTTGTTTTTCTTTTGATGATGACAACAGTACAACTGTTGCACAGCAAATCTTGATTATTTCACAACTCCAGGAGGTTACCAGATGTCGGGGTAAAATATGTTGTTCAGTCCGACGGGGTTGTCTGAATGCCTGCGAGAATGGCAGGATTTAGAGAAAGACTACCAACAAATTCAGGTAAGCTGGTGTCTCTACTTACAGCCGACCATAGTGTGCCTGGCCCGGGCAAGCTAACAGTCAGGGTGGGTGGGACGCATGCGACGGTGGTACCTACCCACCCTCATGAGCTTAAGATAGTTGTCTTGTGCCGGCTAAGAGAACAATATATAATCAGGAAAAGTCAGACGGAAACATATCGTGGACTGCTCACCTAAATATTTGCCGCTTTTTTCGCAATACAAATGTTGTGGGAAAGCACCCAAGATGTTAGTTGGTGGTGGTATTCGATAGCTTAATCCGTGAATCTGTAATACAATAATGAGCTTATTAATACTGCGAACAATGACGGAGGAAGTGTTGAGACTTTATATTCGCTCTAATGCATTGCGGAATGACTCCTTTTCATCATATCAGCTGAACCTCGAGGGGTCAGAGGCGGCGACTCATTTTAGGTAGCAAATAAGCTAATTAAGGGCTTGTATTTCCATTTCTACTCCTTCATCCATCATATTTGGAAGGAATTGCTGTTGGTTCAACTCAGCTTTCCTTATCCAAACGCTGTAGTAGCAAGTCACCTACAAGAGATAATTTTGCTTGCTAAGTATTGGACACAGCTCCTCTCATCAGTTGTTGTGACTTTTGTTTGCCAATCATTAAAAAAAACAACAGATAAATTAGATTATAGAAAGTCTCGGATCATTTCTACCCCCTTCAGAGGCCAGACTGTCCTTTGTAGCTGTGATAAATTGTTGAAACACTCTCAATCTTCAGGAAGTTGCAGTAGTTAAACTCCACTGATGCATTGAAGTTTTCTTTTTAGATTTTTGTGCTTTACTCAAGTTTTTATTTCTTTGTGTTCCTGCAACACAACATTTTCATAGTGTTAGTTCTTTAATATCAGTATCTGAATTTTTCTATCATCCTGTGTCCTTTAGTGCTAACATAATACTAATGCTCCCAGATTACAGCAATTAGACTTCCGATTTAATTAATTTATCAATTTTATTGTAGATTTTTTTATGGCATGTGACTGAGCTAAAACTGAGTCTGTGGTCTACTGTTGCAGCATGAATTTCACTGATGATCATATTGGTCAGATAAATAGATTTAAAGCCGCAGCTGGTGACAAAAAAAACAACCTTTCGGGCATGTTAACAAGGTTGAAAACATGACTTTAAGGGGATCTAAATAAGAAATCTGCCCTAACACAGTGATGTTTGGGCATGCTGACAACAACAACTGAGCATCACTGTAAAGAATTTAGTAGCATCTTTTTTTTGTGACCTCCATGCCGTGCTGTTATAATATTAGTAATATTAAAAAAATCTAAAGTTTGGCACCGCACAATTCCTCTTAATTTATTCCTCTTAAATATGTCTGTGCCTCCAGGACACTCATCGGCTATACAAACAGAAGCTGGAGGAAGTGTCAAAACTCCAAAACAGCTGCTCCACCGCTATCGCACGCCAGAGGAAGAAACTGAGAGAGCTGTCTGCGTCGCTGGAAGAGTAAGTACTGATCATGAATTCGTTCAGTTTTACCTCTTCTTATAAGAAGTGTTTAAGAGCAGAGGGGATCATTTGTTGTGTAGCTTTAAATGTAGAACAGTCTCCCTGTCTCATTGGATATTAGATCCGAGCTCCACAGTTCAGAGCCTCCTGTGCTCTGTTTTCTGCTTCATAATTTATTATTTCAAAAGGTGTCAGGGTGGCTGTGACTCGTGAAGCAGAGCTGTCTCTCATGAATTGAAAGGTTCAATCCCTGGCTTCAATCCTTTGTGCCCTTTAGCAAAACACGCATGGTGCATTGTTTTAATGATTTGGATATGCACAGTGTGCGGAATAAAAACGGCTGTATGAGTGTGTGTGATGGATGTGGCTCATGGTGTAAAGTATTTTGAGTGGTGAACAATACCAGAAAAGCACTAAGTTAGTGCAGTCTATTCCATTTGAATCTGGACTGGAAGCAGAAGGCAGCATCTGTTGCTCCAAAACCTATAATGTGTTGTTTAAAGATGGATTCAGTAGCTTTGGTCTTTAATAATTATCACCACAAGGGGGCAGAGTTTCACCTGGTGACATGTATTTTTTCATTCCAATTCAGGATACGTTTTTTTGTCATATCCTTATGTATTTGTATAAAAACAACAAAATGGCATTTCTTTATACGGAATTATGATGAAAATGTAGTTTGTTCCAGAGGGTTTGGACGTATTCATTACCCCGGACAGTGGCTTGCACAAATTTAGGGCCCTATTATATTTACATTTAAATGTTAGAAAATATTAAAAGCAGACTTAAGCAATATTTTTCAGTTTCTCATATTCTGTTTTTTTTTCATTTATTGGGAACTGCTATAAACAGATATGCAAAGAGAGTGCTGATGTTTTCAGCACCATATGAATTACAATTACTGCTCGCTGATTAGATCGGTGACCAAATGTGGTGTTACACCAGAGCACAGCAACCCACCAGTCCATATGCCCACCTTCAAGTGTTATAGAGATGCCATCGATCACCATCTGTGTGTAGAAGTAATTATAGCTTCTAAATACAGTGGAATGAGTTAAAAACAGTGGTATACACGTGCTCACAAGTCCTTAGTGTTTTTTCATCCTAGCAGGTGACAAAGAGAGGAGAAAAAAACTCTTATCAGCTCTGCAGTCTGTTGATTTATTACTGGCACATTTAATGCAAATGAAAAAATATCTGGAATGACAAGAAAACAGCCGGCTAACAGCTGACACTGAGACGAGCAGAAGCTATTTCTGACCGTACTGCTGGTGGTGCGCGGGCCAGTCATGACAACGCTGCTACTTCAGTTTACATTGAACTATTAGCTTGTTTTGTCTTTTTTACACGTCGCTCACATGTAGCTGCAACATAAAAGGCATCCACAACATTAAAGCTGTAAGTCTCCTGCACAGAAGAACAACAGCACTATTTAACTCAGCCTAACGCCGTCATATCGCTCAGTATTACGAATCATAAACTTTGCTCTGATGACAGATTCTTTCAACACAAGAGCTTAATGAATCCAGGAATTTTTCTTGGCCGTCAGCCCCTGTTGCTGTCCTTTTCGGGTGAGAAGCCAGTGAGGGAACATGCCATCCTTTTGAAACAACGTTGTTGTGCTGTGGTGTAATTGTCTTTTTTCTTTTTTCTTTTTTTTTTCCACAATCAGATGCAAAGGCAACCACACACCAAAGGCACACTTAAATTCAGAGGATCAGGATTTCATCGCTGAAGTCGAGGAATCCATCAAGGACAAGACAAGTGCTTTCTCTGAGATGGAAGCTTTTCTGCCAAAGAAAAACGGGTATAATTCTGTTACACGATGTGCAATGATACGTGAAAGCTTTCAACATGACGAGTGACCGATTCCTCTTCCTGTTCAGGTTATATCTCACTCTTGTTTTAGGAAACGTCAATGTGACACTCCTCAAAAAGCAGGCGAAGTAAGTCACCTCAGAGCTCCATTTGCCTCTAACAGTGTAGCTGCGTCACCCTCACATGAACAAACCTCTCTTTTTGTTTCACTAAACAGATTTGCCTACAAAGATGAATATGAGAAGTTTAAGCTGGTCCTCACGGTCATCCTCTTCATGTTCTCCTTTACATGTCGCTTTTTGTTCAGCTACAGGTGAGACTTCGCAGCACCTTGTTTAAGTTTGTTGGTAAAGTTGTAATGGAATGGCCCCGATCCTTCGATAAATGCATGTGTAATTTAATACAGAAGCAGATAGTGGACAATATTTGTGCTGATTGAGATTATGAAACGTGTTACTCAACCTATTTGCCCATGTGTCAGAGTCCTGGACGCCCTGTTCAACTTCCTGTTGGTGTGGTATTACTGCACCCTCACCATCCGGGAGAGCATTCTCATCAGCAACGGCTCAAGGTCTGTGGCAGTTTTACTGTTTCATGGTGGTCATGTAAGGGGTCTTTCTCACGGTTTTTACTAAAGTCTTCAGCTCATTTAAGTCTTCTTCTTGAGCCTCTCTGTAAATATGTGACTCTGTGTCGGTCCCTCCATTTAAAAAAAAAAAAAAAAAAAAAAAAAAAAGTTCTTACTTTGTGGCGGTGACACTACATTATGGAAAAAAAAATGATCCTAATGCTCTGTCGCTTGATTGCTCGTTGTCACACATCCTGTATTAGAATCCATAGCACCCCTTCCAGGGCGTTAAAACTTTTTCCAGCCTCTTTCAGTGTCAGTCCTCTGTTTTTTCAGGATCAAAGGTTGGTGGGTTTTCCACCACTATGTGTCGACATTCTTATCCGGAGTCATGCTCACTTGGTGAGTCGTTTTTTGGCTTTTTACACTGTCCACCAATGTGTAGAAACATTCTACAAGCGCACTGACCGCTTGGTGTTGAAGCCTTGTTCTTCAACATGTCAGATTCTAACCTGATGTGTTCTTCATCTGCAGGCCTGAGGGCGCCCTCTACCAAATGTTTAGGAACCAGTTCTTATCCTACAATCTCTACCAAAGTAAGAGATTATGTATATTTTTTATTTTAACCCTCTTAAAATGAAGATTTGAGGATATGATTGTGTGGAAAGACAAATTGCAACAGAACACAAGGTTTTTCCGTGTTGTACGTTGTTTTAGTGGAAATCCGATTTCATCACCCGCATATGTGCATTTTTTCTTAAGTCCTAAAGCATGAATAGTATTTAGTATTTTACAATGACAAAGATTAAAAGGAAAAACATTTGTGTAAAAAATATAACCATACTGTACCATACAGTACTCTGTCCTATGTTAACATGCATGAGTAACAAAGCAAAGTATCTGATCTGTATGGAATGAAATACCACTGATTAAAGCAGCTAGTATTTTGAGGTGAAGTAATTTTGCTCTATAATGTACTGCTAATATAAATGATGTATTTACAAGGCTTGAACCAAAGAAACAACCGCAATCACACAGCAACTTTAGAAGCATAACTAGGCTAATACCAGTGTCAGCACATAACCTCATAAAACCACTGCTGACACAGCCTGTGTCTGATACCTGCATTTATAACACAGGTTTAAGTGGTATTTAGCCTGTCATTTATATACTTTTTTGTTTGCTTTTCTGTTTGCAAAGTAGGCTTTGTCCAGTTCCTACAGTACTACTACCAGAGCGGCTGTTTGTACAGGCTCAGAGCGCTGGGGGAGAGACACAACATGGACCTTACAGTCGGTGAGAGCACTTCACACGTACAATCTGTGGTGCAGAATAAGAGAAGTCCCATTATAAACTGACCAGCCTGTGTCATGTGACTGCATCATATGTGGTATTTAGTGACTGTGATACAGAAACGTTAAAGATTCGTCTGAGGTCACACAAACACTGGTCCAATCACAGTGTGTCCATCACAGGGCTCTGAAAAGGTTGATTTGAACCACACTGTGGCTGTGGAGTGTGGGTCAGTTTGTTTGGCCATCACTTTGGTCTGGATGTGATGTAGAAATGAATCTTTTCAACCTGCTGGTTTGTGCTGGAGTTGAACTGAAGCCTACATCTGCAGCTGTTTGGACGATGTGCTTGTAGTAGGAGAACGTACTCTTTGACTGAGTGACAGAGTTGTGAATTATATCAACTTAAGCTGAGCCAGCAGTACCAAAAACCTTAACATGTACGCAATTTACAGTATGGCAGATATCACCTCCTCCTCGCCGCTTTTCGAACAATCCACTGTCAGCAAAAGTGTCCCCATCAAAAGATGTCAAGTCATGCTGAAACTGGACCAGAACAGTGTGGCTTTGAGTTGATTTCACTTGAGTGAGGGATTCTCCGGGCCAAGCATGTTGACTAGTTTGATTCAGGTTGATGTTTTGCTTAATAATGGAAGTAATTTGGAAATGAGCTCCTCTTCACTGACTTGAAGGCGTTGATGACATGTTAGAGCCAGCAGCTGTATTTCACGTCAGCGTATCTCTGCACTGGTTTCAGGCTGCAGTTGTTGCTTCTTTCATTGTTTTGGTGGAACACTCGTGGACTCCCTTCAGTTAATACAGATGGCTGTGCTGATTCTGGGATTTTCCATCCAGCCCACATTTGTGGTTTTGAGTGTCTCAACAACTATGAAACTGTCACAAATTGTCCTCATTGAGAAAACTTGTGATCAGTCTGATGACATTTGATCTTGTGTGGTTGTAACTTTAGTTTGACTGTGAAATGTTTCCATTTGAGTAAAAATGATCGTGACAGTCACGGTTGATGTCAGCTCAGTGACTCCTCTCTCCTCTCCTGGTGTGTAGAGGGTTTCCAGTCCTGGATGTGGAGAGGCCTGACCTTCCTCCTCCCTTTCTTGTTCTTTGGCCACGTGAGCACCGCTTATCTTCATAGTAACCTCTGGGACTTATTTATGTAGACTTTATTTGAAATGGAAATCTCTTTTTGACTTTTGCTTTGTTCCAGTTTTGGCAGCTCTACAACAGCACCACGCTCTTCAAGATGTTCCAGCTCCCAGAGTGTAAAGAGTGGCAGGTTTGTTCTCATGAGAAATTAATTGCTCTCATGTCAAAAACTTGTAAAAGAGTGCCCCTAAATCTTTGTTTTTTTAGTGCCTTGAGTTCCTACCCAACAAATATTCAGATAGGAGAATATTCAAGGTCGTTCCAAGTTCTTCTGCAGTCTAAGCCAAACATGCAGACATGAAGGACCTTAAGTTATCGGCTGTGAACTGCCTAGACAATCTCCTCTAAATCCATTTAACAGTCAAAATAAATCTTCAGCTGAACTTCTGATTGTCAGAAGAAGCATTTTCTGATGCATCATTATATTCCCAGCCTTATATTTAAAGTACATTTGTAAGTCAGAAATAACTGTACACCGATGATGCCTCATGTATAGTTCTATAAGCATGTGTTTTGTCTTCTTTTTACCTTGTGCTCTAGGTTGTGATGTGCGGTTGCTCTTACATGGTACTCTTCATGGGAAACTTCTTCACCACACTCAGAGTGGTCTACCAGAAATATATGAACAACCAGAAGAAGAAGGTGTAAGACTGCAATAACATACAGGATGAAATCACCAAAAGATGCCTCTTGTTCACAGATTGCAGGAAGTTAAGTTTTTTCTCTTTGTGGACCATTTCCCCACAATGTATCCTCCATCAATGCGCTTTGGATTTCAAGTCTCTTTCATTTCATGATTGCATAAATTGTGATCAGAACAGCTTGCTGTAGACGTTATCACGCTGTCTGACTGTTATTTACTTCTGTCAGCGGGTTTCAGTGGGATTGTCAGTCTCTTTCAGGAATGTGCAACCTTGCTAAGAACATGTTACTGATTTAAGGTCTGTTTTACTTGAATTAAAGTTACGTAAGAAGAGCTGTAGTTTGTTACTCAGGAGCTGCTGTGTCCGTTAGCCTTACAGAAAGTGCTTTGCTGAATAAAACTCTCTGAACGCTCCTGTGTTTTGAGCTTCATTCTGAGACAGCTGTCTCATTAATGGGGAATATATTTTAAACTAACACACTACAACAGGATTAAATAAGATCCATTTTGGAGACTGACCTGTATCATGTATAGATATAACCTTAGTTCTTACTGTTGAGGTGAATTTTCAAGCAAAAATCAGGTTTTGTTCGCTCGGTGCTGGTTATTCAGAGCGCCTGTCCTTAAATGCTTCCAATGTAAGTGATGGCAGATGAAGGCTTCAGTCTTGATTCCACGAAAAGATGCATTTAGATGTTTGACAGGAATTTCAGTCATTTCGTGCAATACGTAAATTGGCCACAAGGTGGAGTTATTGAACTGTAGCAGCCAACAATGAAGACAATGAATACCATGAGTGAAGTTTGTGCCAAAAGAAAACCTTTCTTTATCTGAAGCCTGGGCTTGTGGAGATTGTGTGACCCACTTTGTGGTCACTTTGAGATGGATCACATCTCTTGAGTGTGTTCACCCTTTAATCTGCTGCTGCAGGACGACTGAGTGATGAGGAAGTGATTGCTGTTTGGATAATCGATGCCACAGAATCATGGCTGGAGTTTTGTGTAATTTTTGTCTCTATAAGTGCGCGACAGAATGTTAACTACGTCATAAGCTTTTTTTTTTTTTTCCATCACCAGGATTTTTAAATTGTAACGAAACCACAAAAGGATCTTGTGAAAAACAAGGGAGGGGACTTTAAAAAAAGCTGCATTTCCAGGGCTTCATGATTTAAACATTTAAACACAAAGTAGCACACATGACATAAAGGCTGGGGAGGAATTTGCACATAAGATCAGAGGGAATAATACCTGAAAAATTTCAAATAGAGCCCAGCTTCCCTCCCAGTTTATTACAGTAGAACTTCCCCCACCCTGGCTAAAAAGTGTGTGATGAGTTAGTGCTGGAGGGCCAGTGAGAGCGAGGGTGGGCGAGGATGAGGAGCAAAGTGAATCAGGTGGTACAAGCTCAGGAGGAGGAGGGCTGGGTATTCTCGCAGCCTGCACCTCTTTCATCTTTCTCATTAAAGCTGGAGCAGTGGGGGCCGTCAAGAATGAGCCCTGGGACATGGTGATCGGGGACTGAGCTTGAGCCTCGCATCAGGAGGTGGAGGAGGAAGGAGGAAGCAGCCAAAGCAAGCAGACGAGCCACCATGTCAAACCTTCACCTTAAACTTAACCTGCCTCCCTCAGGGACCCAGATAAAGACCTCTTATCTGTGCTCACCTTCTCTCCCGGCCTGAGAATGACTCCAGCAGTTGCACGAAGGCCGAGGGGGCTTCCATGGTTGAGTAGCTCAGAAACACAGAACCTTTCTATCAGAGAATGTATGAAAAAAAAAAACGGGCAGCTGCAAGGGGCCTCCATGTGGGACAGAATGATTAACAGAGAGGCAAGGAGGGGAACCGGCTCTTTCCAGAAGAGGTGATTCTATAGAAGGAGGCTCATCCAGCAGTGAACACAGTGGGGGCTTTAATTGGAAGAATTTCCAGTAATATTGGCGTGTTCGGATTAATGTTCAGATTTAGGGCAAGATTTGTGGTTTTCTTATTGTTCTTAGGTTTAAGTGTATTGTCCATGACCTCAACAGCTTGTTTTTAAACAGATTATATGAATTTCAGTATTTAGTATTTCAGGTTTTGCAACAATGCCTCATTTAGGGGCAGGTTTACCACACTGCTGCTGCACCTCTTCCTTTACAAAGCTCTGTAGGTGTTTGAGGGCTGAGAAGTCGCTGTAGTGCGTCATTTTGTTGCTTGATGGTGGATTTCATCTGCTGGTTGGAGCTGTATGACAACACTGTATGATAGAGAAAAGGCACTGTGTGGCCTGCAAGACTAAGACTAAGAAGTGCTGCATGTGAATGGGTGAAGGTGGCTTGTACACAAAAGTAAAAGTAGCTAATCATTGTTGAGCAAGATGAGATAATTGCTCTATAAGTTAAGTCAATTTATTGTAGCGTTTTTGTTTCATAATGCTGTTGATGTTTTATTTATCAGTTACGTTTCTCTTAAAGTGATAGTCTTCATATTTTAATATTATGTGCCATAGATGATGAGTTCTTTTGAGTTAACAGTTCTTTTTTGACAAATATTCCTTAATGGTTTAACTTATTGTCCATCTTTCATGGAGTGACAAATAAAAACTGAGGAAGTCACGATGAGGACACAAGACTGGAATACAGAGGATGAGACAGGAGACAAAGCAAGGCAGTAATCTCAAAGGAAAACTGAAACAGTTTTCATTGTTTTTAAAGAGAAAATTGTTGCTTTGTCAAAGCTCAGACTTGTTTCAGTTGGATATCCTGGTTGCTTGTTGTGCTCTTTTTCCCAAAGTGGCAAAGAAAAGAAAAATGTTGTTGCAGGTGTATGAAAGACACAAGAGGAAATGCTGGCTGTTAATCCTTAAATTACAAATTCAGTTTATAGTGTTTTGCAAGCTGGTGGAGGAATATGATATCAGATTTTGCCAGCTTTTAAAGTATCCATCAAAACCACAGACTGCAAAGACACTATCAGTCACTTCAGTTATTCATCATCCTGCAACAGTGATGAAATGTTCTGCACACAATTGTGTAGTTTATTAATCTACATTTGGATCTCGTCGTTGAATGCCTGCTCCAGCGAAGAGCACACAGCAGTTTGCATGGGACATTCCTCCTCCAGATGAATATGGACAGGAATATGTAGCCAGTCCAAGGAGAAAGTGATGCGCATGCACATTTAGGTAAATGATTCAACAAAATAAAGCGCTACTGCAGTTATATGGCTCAGATCTCTCCCTCCTCGTTAGTAAATTAAGTCCCATGACAGCAACTCATTCGCTTCCTGAAATATGAAAGTGGGAAACAAATTAAACATGCATATTTAATAAGACGGGAACATGATTTCATCCACTTGTTAAATGAGAACATGAGCAATGAGGAAATATGAGAGGCAGAGTGAGGCCCTTATGGCCCGCAGAGTTTGAAGGAAAAAAGAGAATTCATTTTCATTTCAACACGGATCTCTGGGAGTAATCCTGGCAGGACTTCCCCCACTCTGCAGAGCTGATCACATACATTTAGCCTCTCTCAGAGTTAGGATTGTTGGTTTCCATAGCAACCACAAAAAGTATGTAGACTGCCTTGCCATGCGCCGTTACCACCACTCGAACTATCAAAAAGCTTTATTTGTGGGTACATTCATTTTGTGGGTACATACAGTAGACTACTGTAATTTCTTCTTCTGCTCGAAGCGTTTCTTTGTCTGATCGGAGTCAGAACGTCCTGTGATGGACTGGCTGCCTGTCCAGGGTGTACCCTGCCTCTCACCCAGTGATAGCTGGGATAGGCTCTAGCCCCCCTGAATTGGATTAAGCAGATATAGAAAATGGATGGATGGATGGAGTCAGAACATAAAATCTAACAAAAATAGAAAAATAAATGTTTTATACAATACATTGCTTGAATTTTGAATTTTTTTCTGCATGACAAGTAATTTATCAGTTCGGCATTATACTATTCATATAGCGTTTTTCAATATTTCTATGTCCAAGGTGTATGTGAAGCTGATGGGATGGGGGACGTCATCCATTTTACAAAGTTTGTCTTTAATCAAAGTGTTCGTTGATAATCAGTCTGAACATTTATGTCAATGTTGAGAACAATACTTCCAGTAGTTACAGAAAATAGATTGAAATACATATATGTGTAAAAAGCAGTATCACTACTAAAGAAAATAATCATGACATCATGAAACTGTCCCCAACAAACAGCAGATGTGTTTGTTCATGTAGGACAGAGCATCCTATGATTAAAAACGGCATCCATGATGGTGACAGTCTTTCTACACTTGAGGTCACTTTGTATAAATAATGTATTATTGTTGTAACCACAATAATTTTCTGACCTTAACCAAGTGATGATCTTGGCTAAACCCAGCCAAGAAGTGAAAAAGTAACTTGTGTTTACATCTAAACAAGGCAACCTGCCTAACGGCGTGCATAAAGTGGTTGATGGCAGTGTTGTAAAAATGCATTTTAGCCTAAATCTTGATCTTTTTCTAACCCCAACTTTACAGGATGCTGTTATGGGGTCATATTCATTGATATGAACGTATGATGTATATGATCATATCACTTGATTGACTTGTATATCAAAAATTTACACAGAATTAACTGTGAAAATAAAGCAAAACCTCAAATGTTGATTTTTTTAAATGAACAAAAGGTTGTTTTTTTTTCTTCCATTTTCCGATTTCCTCTTAAAGAGCTTTTTTGTTTGCTTGCTTTGTTTGTTTTTTAAATGTGGTTGTGTATTGTACGTAAGAGCAGTCAGTGTTTCAACAACACGAGACATCACTAAAAGTGCTCTCAGTTTGGAGAATCATGGAGGAATATTGACTAAGGAGCCAAGCTAAGAGCTATCCAGAACAGGTCTACCAGGAGGGTCAAATTTTCTCTTGCAATATTGGTGGTATTGCAACATTGAAAATGTTTCATAGACTGCGGACTGTGTGGCATGGAATGGAAATCATGTGGTTGAGAAAAGGCAGCACCAAAGTTAATAAGATCAACAAGAAAAAATAAACATTCTCGACTGAAACAGTGAGTAGAACCTTGGTGGTTGGTTGGTCCTTTCACAAAAACAGCTGCAGAGCTCAGGCAGTTAAATAGACTGGACACTTTGTCACCATTATCACCTAACTGTTGCAGAACCTCAGGGAGTTTAGAAGCAAGCAAACACTAATTTCAATAAGGCAGATGCGTGCACAACAGTTTATTCAGCAACCTGCACACCTGTGCAGTCTCTCAGCTTTGGAACAGTCATGCTCTCTGTGCCGACAAAAAACATCAGGCAAGCTGATGAAAAGAGTGGGATGCTGCACACAGTTAGTGTGTCTGGCTGTTAAAAAAGGAAGAGATGATACTGTGCATATTTACTTTAGTTTACTTTAGTTTATTTCAGACATGTGTGAGTATTACAACAACAAAGTAAACTGAAAAAAAAACAAACAACTACCCCTTCGCCCCTACTCAATTAATAATCTTTCTCCCAAAACATACATATCTAAATAATACATATTTACAAAAAAAAAAAAGAAAATAAATAGAGTAAACAAACAAGTACATAAATCATATATCATTTATGAAAACACCCGATTGTTAAAACCCTTCTTCCTCCCTGTACCTCGTGAAAACATGTGTTTGTACCGCTTTTTAAACTGGATCATGCTTGGACATTGCTTGAGCCCCGCACCCAGTCTGTTCCACAGCCTCACTCCACAAACTGAAAGACATCACCCCTCATAGATGCTCATGTGTACATGTTGAATGTGCACAGCTTAGAAAATTCTGTTTTAGTATCCTGGTGTCACAAAAACCTGTGAAATACGTGTCCAGTGACAGCTGGAATAGGCTCCAGCCCCCCCATCACCCTGAACTGGATTAATGTGTAACTATTTAATTCTTAATACCCAACCTTAAACAAGTAGTTTGTGATGTGTAAAACAGCAACAAAACAGCAGGTGAAAGCAAAGACAATATTTCAAATTAAGTTAATTTAAGTGTGTTTTGTTCGGGGTGGGGCTTGATTTTAACTCTCGCACTTGGTAGCAGGGCGTGTAACACCATTCACCAGCAACTTTGACCTCCAAATGTGGACTTTTTCACCTATCAAATGTGATGTGACAGTCAAAATAATGACTATTTCACAAAATCCTGCAACAACTCTGTGGGGTTACTTTTGTGCTCTAGCACAGAAAAAACCCCAGGAACAATTGTGTCTGAGGACACAAATCAATATACAGAGTTTACATGACTATTTGATGTTTTGCCATGAGCTGGGTTGAATATAATGATGCAGATCCGTAAGCAAGCCAGAAAAACAACTGCTGAAAGTGCAAGGAAACAGTGACTGAATCCTAAAAGGACATTTCAAAGCAAGTAACTTCGGAAATATTGATGGCTGGGATGAGACTGGAACTTGGTTGTTTGGCTTGACAGTCGCAGCCCAGTTCCTTTCTTTCTTTTTTTCCTAGGTAGTGTCACATTGTGTGATGGGAACTGGGACCAATAAATATAAAATGCCATAGTCCATGATGATGTATGTAATTCTAACCCTAGCCATGTATTTCTTTCACATGTTAACCTTCCTACATGCTTTAAATCTAATCATAACCATGAAATAACCGTAACCATTAGCGGATAGAAGTGAAGCAGGAAAAGTGTGGAAGCAGAAAACCACAGACTGATGAACAGATTGTAAATGACAAGATTTAATACAGTAATCTCAGACCTGACTGTCTGAGACTGTGGGGGCTTGGTACTACCCATCATCCCAAGTCTTCTTTCTGTTGAAGGACGTTTTTTAACAAATCAAGAGTGGCAGCTCTCAACATTATCACGTCGCTCGCAAATGTGAATGTGTGGATCAGAAGTGCGACGGGAGCAGCACATCAGTAAAGAACAGGGAGAGTAAAATGTAAGTTTTTTTGTAAAGTATTTTTTACCCTTTTACATGAAATTGTTTCGTATCTTTCCGTGAATGAACGTTTGTGCTTTTCTGTCATGAGATCAGTGTGAACTCCTCTGACCTCCAGTCATAGACTTTGTTGTCTCTTAAATGGGATGTAATGTTTGTTTCATAATTACTGATTTGTGTCTTATGACTCAAATTGATTAAATTTTCATAAGTATTTAACATTCTGGGTGTTTTAGAGGGACAGTTTGTGTAATAATCCAAAAAATAGATGTATCTACATGTATCTATATAAAAAAAGACAAAAGTAGCATACTGAGGGGGAATCCTGCAGCTCTGTTATGCTGTGGGGAACACTTTACTTTCATATTTTGGGCTCACTTGTTCCTTTTGAAGGAAACAATATTTAGTCAAATCAATATTTAGTTGTTCTGAGCGATCACCTTCATCCAATGATGAAACGTCTCTTTCCTGATGTCTCTTCCAGGTTGATAGAGCTCCATGGAATCATTTAAAGGTTTGATGGTTTGGTAAATAAAAAAGCAATCTCATTTCACTACACACAGTTTCTATGGGAAAATTTAGATTGAGGTGTTAGGCAGTGGTTTTTCACCCCTCCAGCAGAGTTCCATGACATGAACAATGAAATCCAAGATGACCCAAAGATGGTCTAGCAACGCCTTACCTCAACACCTTACCTAACACACTTCATCTTCATTTTTTCCCCTGTATTTCTTTGCGTTTGGAGTTTACTCACATAATGACACATAACTGCATCCCACAGAGTCCTTGACCCACATATGTAAAATATTTGTCCCTGTGGGGCCACAGAATGAACAATGAAGTGGGTCAATAGGTTCACACCCACACACACTGCAGCTTCTTGGAAGCCAGATGGCCAATTTGGTTTGAACCGAGGCAAAATTAATCCCAACAAATTCTGTCCTCTGTCTGAGTGAATACACTCCCCCTGTGCTTTCCTGAATACACACCTCCTGCAGTCAGGTACAGCATGGTCATGCTAAAATTAAGCACACTTTCCTTTCATTGTGTCGTATTTCTGTCATTTTCTGATCAAGCCTTGTGCTTTGAGTACTCACTTTTCTTAAACATGCTAATTAAGTTCAGACAGCGATTTATAGCTGTGGGTATTGCCTGAATTTGTTGCAACAACTGGGGTGGTAAAACAAGGCTGATTTTGATGATGTATGTATTACTGTCAAACTGCAGTCCTTGTTGATTTGTCTACATAACATAACAAGGTATGAATGAGAATTCCTTTTTTTTAATTAAAAGTGATTCTTTGAAATATTGAAACCTGTATGCATGATGTAAAAGGATGCACCCACAATGTGCCTCCAGAGCAACATCAGAGCTTCATGACAACATTTGTACAAAGGGTTATTTGCATTTTTAATACTGCAGGGCAGGTGTGCTGAAGTGTTTCTGTGAAATGTTGTTTTGTTTCGTTCATTCGCTTAATTCATGAATGAATGAATGTTTTCTGTGAATTTCATTTCCCCCGTGATGGTCTAAATCCTTGCTTCAGCAATCTCCGCTTTGCCAGGGTGTATAACTGTGGTAGGAACTTCATTAAAATCTAATTAAAGATAATAGTCTTTGACTAAAGACTGTGAAATTCGAAGATATTAGCTTGCTGTCAGCACATTCTTTTTGTGTAATGTAATGCTGTCCTGAGGTCATTAAAATCCTAATTTTCCCATAGATAACATGGACTCAGTCCTGCAGGTTTCAGTGAGGCTGGAGCCTGTCACACATCTCAGCTGTTGATGGATTTGCTGTTTTTCAGTGCAATGAAGCTTTGAAGCTATTCCATACACTTCCTGCAGAAACAACTGTGAGCAGGTACTGAGGAATCTAAAAAGAACAGGGCCCTGCAGGGCATTGCACAGGCCAGAGGGCTGAAATACTTGCATTGTCCTTGTGGCAGGCTTGAAATATTACATCACTACTTCTCTTGGCTTGTTGAAAAGGATTTCTCTCCAGTGTCTGGTTTATTGCCTTTGTTTCGGTCTTTCTTAGTGAAATGGTGTCTAAAGCCTCCATTTTTCTCAGCTCTCTTTGTTAGTCTCACACATTGTTGCCTGCTGCTGGTCACTGCTTTTTCTAGTTTCCCCTGGTTACCATTTCTATTTTAAATCATCATGTGCACCCACTCTAAACAATCAAATAAAACAAAGCTGCAGTGGGTATACAGACAAACAACAAAGACTTTGAATAAATACAAATTATGCTTCCTTTTTTCAGGACTTATATATGTATTTTCTGTGCAGATAAACAGAATTTTTTCCTTTGGAATATTGTAAGGTCAGAAGGAAAAGAGCACAAAACTGAAACATATAGAATTGGGTCAGAAAATCTCAGCAACACGGGTTGTACGGTGGTATGGTAATTAGCAGTGTCGCCTCACAGCAAGAGGGTTCCTGGTTCGGAATCTGGCCTGAGCCTTTCTGTGTGGAGCTTGCATGTTCTCCCCATGTATGCACAGATTCTCTCCGGGTACTTCGGCTTCCTGCCACCATCCACAAACATGCATGTCAGGTTAATTGGTGACTCCAAATTGACCCTAGAAGTGAGTGTGGTTGTCTCATTTGTCTCTGTGTGGCCTTGTGATGGACTGGCGATCTGTCCAAGCTGTACTCTGCCTCATGCCCAATGACAGCTGGGATAGGCTCCAGACCCCCCATCACCCTGAACTGGATTAAGCAGGTATAAAAAATGGATGGAAACTCTGCAACACCCAACTTTCACACAGATTTGATCTAGTGATAAAAGTTTTTTTTAAAAAAGGTCAATATTTTAGCTTATCAAGTATACTCATGGCCTAGAATAACATATGACACGTCAGTCTAGCATATCTTTTACTTATTCTTATACTTATTCTGCATTGATTTCAAGTTATCACAGAAATCAACCCTTGTTCTACCCTTTGAAGGGTATGTTAAGTCTTAAAGAATATCCTTTGCTGAGGCTGTTGAAAGGACAAGCTCTCCCGTTGCATTTCCATTTATCAATAAATTAATTTGCCACATAAATTTAGCCCAGGCCTACCACTCTCCATCATCTTCCTCAGCTCCTCCAGTTGAATCCGAGGCTGTCCTCATCCCAAATACATACCTATGGGTCTTTTGCTCTCTATTGGTGCCCTGTAAATGTATGTCTACATGGTATAATTTTGCTGCCACTTGAGGGCAGTCTCACAAATATGTGGAGCAATCTAAGTTGTGGGCTGCCCTTAGTTGTGTTTTTGTTATTGTTGTGCCTTTTGCTTTGCTCTACTTTGGATAAGACTGAGGTCAGAGTTTACAAAGATCTGCTTTGTGATGAAGTTAATTAAGACGGTTGTCACTTTTTTTTCAAATGTGCTTCTTTGTATTAATATATTTTGGTGTTTTGTCCATTTGGTTTGAAATCAGTTGTTGTTGGACCCTCCCAGTTCTGGCTCGAGCTAACTTTCAACCAATCAGCAAATAGATGCACCCATGCAGGTGTCAAAACAGCCATGAAACAGCCTATGATTATATTTGAAAATAAAAAGCAAATTCTAGTGTTTATAGAAGCAACTGCATGTGAGTTGTAAAAACGGTGTCCATGATGGTTATGACTGTGGTCTCATTGTAAAAAGATCTAACCATGATGTTGTCTAAGCCTCACCAAGTGAGGTTATTTGCTAAATCTGATCAAGAAATGACAAAGTTTCATACTTACATGTTGTGTTTACATGTGACCAAGGCAACCTGCAAAATGGCTGACGGTCAAGTTGTAAAAAGAATGTATATTCTAGTCCTAACCTTTTCTAACCATAAACAACTAATGCATCCATCTAACTAATGTCTAAATCCTACCAGAGAGGCAAAAGTGTTTTAATGAAGTGTTATTGTTGTAATACTGAACGTACCCTCCGTATCCCTTCCCACCACTACTACCACCACCTACCCTGCTCCCTGCTGCTCCTAGGTCAGGACAGCATGGAGTTATAGCTCCTCCAGCTCGTCCAGGGTCCTGGAATGCCGACTCACCAGGAAATACCTGGTAGACATCTAATGGGAGTCACCAAAGGGGCATCTTCAACAGCTGAAGTTCAGGGGCCTGAACTAGATGTGGGTTCATTCTCAGCTCCTCCTGGATTATTGAGCCTCTCCCCTAATTTTAATAATTTAAGGTGCTTTTACTGATGTTGTTCTTTCTGCCAAAAATGTTATACCCAAGGTTCAGGGCTATAGTTGAAGGTAGGGATGTAGATCAACTCACAGATCAACAGAGAGATTAAGCTCCAAGCCAAACTATGAGAATACAAATACCACATCTTTGCAAAAGCTGCATGTTCGATCTCCTGTCCCATCACTCATGAGCAAGTCTTTGAGGTACTCTGACTCCTCCAGTTGTGTTAGACTCTCCTCATCTAATGAGAGCACCAGATTAAGAAGTGCTAATTTGCACTAGCTGGTGAATATTTCACTCGGTGTGCAGAGGTTCAAGAGAATTACATTTCAAATGTTATGAAGTAGATAAATAAACAGAATTTTCCGTCATTCAATTACATCATTCAGTCTGTCCTACCAATAATTGGTGTTCAAATTGTTTGAGAGTTTTATAGGGCTTTTCTAATTTGTCAAGGGTGTTTATATTACATGAGCCCACATTCACAGAGTGCTTTTATTCCATATTTTCATTCAATCTATTGGGCTTTCCTGTCACAGTGATGATGAATTGGGGGCATTTTGGAGCTTACCGTTTTGCCTGAGGGCCCTTCAACTTGCAGCCTGGAGTGTATGACTTGATCCTTAACCGCAGCTACCTCATGCTAAAACATCAAGTAAATGGTATTCAGGTGATTCAGTTCAAATGTCTGTAATAATCTATACTTGCAGCTTAAGTTTTCTCTTAAGGAAAGTTCATAGAGTAACCACAAAACATCCTCATGGGAACGAAAATGTTGTTGGTGCATCTCGCAGCAATCTGCACAGTAGGAGTTCAGATTTCTTGCACATGTGTATTTCTTGTCCTTAGGGCGGGTCAGAAGAGTTCACCAGAAACATTAGAGTTTAATCATTGAAAAAAATGGGCTACTACAGCAAATTTAATGATGGCAAAGTCGATATTTGCCTAGTTTGCGAGGGATTTCTGGGACAGACAGAATGGCCAGTTGTTCCTAACAATAAAACACATCAGTGTTGGACAATCGTAATCTTAAATTTTTACTATATCTGTGCGTAGTAACTAAGATATTGATGAGTTGAAGGAATGTTTGTGGTTATACCAAATTTACAGTTGTGAGAAAGAGTACACTCTGTTTTAAATTTTGTGGTTTTACACATCAGGACAATAGAACAAAACTAATCTAGCACCATTATACCAGGTCTTAAAATGAGGTAAATGTAACCTTAAATGAACAATCTGACATATTACAACATGTCATTATTTATTTAACAAAAATAAGCAAAGATGCAGAAGCAGTCTGTGAAAAACCATAAACACTCTTACTGATTGCATAAGAATTAAGAGGGTAAGAAGCAGCCAGGCGCTTCTAATAAAATGCATTTAATTAGCTGATCGTAAGTAAGTGTGAATACCTCTATAAAAATAGAAGTTTTGGCAGTTTCCTTGTCAGGAGCATGCAGGTGTGTGTTAACACAATGTTAAGGAGGAAAGACATCAGAAATTATCTTAGAGAAGCAATTGTTGCTATCCTTCAATCTGGGAATGGTTATAAGGTCATTTCCAAACTATTTGGAATCCACCATTCTACATAAAGAAAGACTATTCACATGCAGAAGACATTCAGCAAAGGTGTCAATCAGTTCAAGCAAATTCAACCCAAGGCCAGACAGTGTAATGCTAGGAGAAACTGAAAAAAAACAAGAGTTACCTCTCAAATTCCACAGGCTTCAGTTAGCATGTCAAATGTTAAAATTCATGACAGTAGAATTAGAACAAGTTTGGCTTGTTTGGAAGGGTTGCAGGAGAAAAAGAAACATGGCAGCACAGCTTAGGTTTATAAAATTACATCTGAACAAACAAAGGTCATACAAAGACTTCTGGAACAATGTCCTGTGGACAGACTAAACCAAAGTGGAGATGTTTGGTCATAATGCACAGCAGCACGTTTGGAGAAAACCAAACACAGCATATCAGCACAAACACATCATACCAGCTGTCAAGCACGGTGGTGGAGGGATGATGATTTGGGCTTGTTCTGCAGCCACGGGATCTGGATACTTCGCAGTCATTTAGTCCATCATGAACTCCTCTGTATACCAAAGTATTCTTGAGACAAATGTGGGACCATCTGTCTGACAGTTAAAGCTTGGCTGAAACTGGGTCATCAACAGGACAATGATCCCAAACACAGCAGCAAATCTACAACAGAAAGTCTGAAAAAGAAAAGAATCAAGGTGCTATAATGACCAAGTCAAAGTCTAGACCTCAACCTGATTGAAATGCTGTGGTGAGTTGAAAATAACAACAAAGAATTTGACAATCATTTTGCTCTTTGGCTCCCCTACAGTTGTAGGACGTAACATCACTGTCATATAAACCACTGTCATTGCTGCTAAAAGGGATACTACGAGCTACTGAATCATTGGGTGTACATGGGGTGATTTTCAGACACTGCTTCTGCATTTTGGCTTAATTTTTGTAATGGCATATAAAATGTCATGTGCTGCTGTTTATGTGAAGTATATTTATCAGATATCAACACCTGGTAAGGAGCAGATGATTTTCTGGTACCCGGATACATAAAAGCTTGTATAAAGAAGTTGTAGTTTCTTTCACAGTAAATGTACAAGAAACATCTAAAACTTTTAAAGTTGGGGAGGAAAAGTGTCATTAAGTAAAAAGTTAAACTAATTTCAGGTTTGTAAGTCTCCACTCCACTCCATTACTTTCCATTTTGGCACATAAGGGGAACAATGCTTCCTTCATTGGTGCTGGATGGAAACTACGAAGAGCAGATTTGTTTAATAGGCATGTGATTCCAAGATGCAGTTTTGATGCCAGTTTAGCTAAATAGTGGCTGCTGCTAGATTATGTAAAATTACATGTTGCTGCTAAGGAATTACTCACTCACAACAGAAACAGCAAGAAAGAACTGAATGGCTGGCAGCTGCTGAACAGGTCCCGCTATAAAAACCAGCCTGGACCATGCAACCATAGGGCCACTGCTGTGTCACAGCTGTCTGTGGTGCACAGGCAGGGCAACAAAACAGTGCTACAACACTGAACTAACAGTGAAAATATAGAACATTAAATTTACAAGAAATGGTGAGATTTGAATTCGGATACATCTCAGGAGGGACAATAGTGGCGCCAGGACCAGTAACATGAGGAAAGAACCTACCAGCCTTGAACTGAAATCAACCTCTACTTCATTTTAAAATGCTGTGCCTGTGTGATTACTGTGAAGCGTTAACACCTTTGGGAATAGTACACACTTGACTTTTTTTATGTGATAGCGTAGTTAAATGGTTTAAAGGTTAATGGTGTTACTGACTGCACTTGGGGCTGTCAGTCACCCACAGGGGGCCAGTTTCATGGGACCAATCTTAGCCCTGCAGCAAACCTTTCTGTACATAAACAAGAAACTGAATCTCACCAAGTATGTGAGTTGTTAAAAAGGTCTGTCATCATGTCTGCTTGAGAGACAGTTTACCTTTTGTAGATTCAGTTTGCAAGTGGAGGTTTAAGTTGGTGGGAAGCTTCACAAAAGAGCAGTAAACCTCTCGTTGCTGGTGTGTGGAGGAGGGGGAGTCTAAAGCCGTGTTATCAGAGCTGCCGGAGGCTTCAACTCATCAATTCAAAGCTTGTATTTTTTTTTTAAATTAAATTTCAGTGGGATTACTCAATATGCACAGGCAAACAAGGGAAACGTTGTCAAAGCTATTCTGTATATTGTTAGGAAGATATGTTTGACTAAATTTGATTTGTGACCACCGTCATGCTGATAAGTCTGAGTGAATCAAATGTACTGCAAAATAATAACCAGTGAGCCACAGCATTAAACCACGGAAGTGTAAGCGAATAATGTTATTGCATTAAAATGCTACCTGTAAAAGGATAGAAGATGTTAGCCAGTATGTAAACAAAACATTCTTGAAGCTGTTCTCTTGAAAGCAGGACAAATGGTTATGGTTAAGAATAAAGTTGTGAGTGGATTTTACATGAAGAAAACACTCCAAAAATAGAGGTCATACTGTATGGATTGTTCCCAAAATGCATTGGCTTGCATCTACCTTCAGTTGTTCAAGGAAATGTACCCACTTAGAATTTTTTTATTAAAAAGACATCTAACATATATCTAAATAGTCCATAGATGTGTACTCTATGAGTCTGGGCTAAATACAGTCTAAAAGTGTGAAGTTTTGTTGATGTCTAAACTGAAAAAGAGGGTGAAAAATGTTTTTATATATCCATATCGAAAATCAAACCGTTTTCAACCAAATTCAGTGTTGATATTCAAGTTGGTGGTCCCTATGATTCAAACATGATTTACAGACTTCCGTTGTGCATCTTATATACCTACAGTTTATTTTAAGAATTAATTAAGTAGTCAGAGCTTAACTGCTTGAGCTAAAAGTGGCCTAAATTTAGCTAGAGGTATTCAGGACTAAATGAGGGCTACAACTGGACGAAATGTTGAAATCTTATCTTGTGCTATAAAGGTTTGTCCTGTTTGGTTCAGTCTCATGATTGTAACTTGAACGGCTGAAAAACCTTTCTGCTGGTTATGACAGAAATAAGTATTACGCTTCCTGTGTATAGGAGTTATTGTCAGAGAGCACATGCTGACGTCTAATTGCAGCTGATAGTACCCTACAATGCAAACATGAGTATGGCAACTGGACCATGGTTCAATGGAAGAACATGGGCTGGTCTGATGAATGATTTTATTTTTTACTCTATGTGGCAAGCCAGGTGCAGATTTGTCTTTTTTCTGGGGAAGAGATGGTAGTGGGATGGACAATGGGAAGAGTACAGAGGCGGTGTGATGCTTTGGGTCATTTGCTGGGAAACCTTAGATCCCACCACCCATGTAGATGCCATTTTTACATGTAGCATTGTTTCAGACCGCCTACACCTCTTCATGGTAACAGTAATCCCTAAAGGCAGTGCTCTCTTTCAGGAGGATAATGCACCCTGTCATACAAGAAGGGTTTTAGGAACATGACAAAGAGTTTAGGGTGTTAGCCTCCAAATTACCCAGAACTCAGTGCTGATAAAACAAATGGGTCCATGGAGGTCTTACCTCACAACTTACAGGATCTAAAGAATGTGTAGCCTAATATCACAGGACACCTACAGAGTTCCTGTGGAGTCCATACGTCACTGACAGCATGAGGGCTACCAACAAAATATTAGACCTGCAGTTGAAATGTTAAATGAGTGATTTGGAAACAAAAGCAAAACACTTTTGTTTCCTCCATTACAACAGACAACATTGTTGCATTCGTCACCTCACTTTAAAATTATTTCCATTGGTTTGTACCACTGTTTTTGGGTCTACATAACTGTGTCCCCATTACAACTTGTGCTTTAATCTGTGATCTGTATTTGGACCTGTTATCTGGATAAAGACATCCTTAACAGGCCTTTTTATTAGTAAGCTTTCTTGTTATACTAAGTCTACCAGTTGGCTACTTTTCTATAGTCTTGCTAAGTAGGATAACATTTCTTATACTATAAGAAGCTAATCAGAGTCAATAGAGAGGCTTACTAACTCTAGTGCTCAGCATGTGACCATAATCTTTTATGTTATAGCAGCCTCCAATGCAACAGTATGGGCTCTACAGAGAAGTTTGTGGAAAACACCAGTGGGATACACAAGATTTGTCCTGATAAACAACAGTTTTCTGTCATATGAACAGAACTAGTTGAGTCCCAGTTTTTATGCAGAGCCAGGCAAACAATGGTTCTCTTGAGACCTGTGATCCATCTACTTCTCTGGTCTCACCAGTTGGTCTGGCAGACATGAAACACTGAATTCCTGGTTCTGTCCAGTTAGCACGATGGGTAGAGCTATCACCACTCTCAAGGTGTTGTCAAGTTGGAATCCATTTTCTGATAATTGAAAAATTTAATGCCCTGTCTTACAGTAATTGGTTAAAGCTGACAATCCTTACTGATAACAGTCAAAGGTTTATGACGTAGTGACGATCTTGTCATCCCTTGCATGTAGATCCTGATCTATTCCTTTATTGTGACGCATTGAGGCATAACTGGAATATGGACCAAAATATCCTAGTGTCAAGGGAAATTTCCAATATACTATAATCACAGTGTGCACAAAAGCAGTTAGAGTCTCTCTATATGAGCAGAAAATAGATGGAACAATTCTAGACGTCTTATTAATGTAATCAGAGAAGGATGAATGAGAAGTGTCTCCTGGTGATTAAGAGCTGCAGTGGACAAATTTTGATTCACTACATTTGGGAACAATCGGCCACCTGGGTCCCCAAGACTGCTTTAACCCAACCCTGCATTGTGTGTGCACGGCGCTCTGACCCTACCCCTCCCCCCTCCTCCCACCCCTCTGTGCCCTCAGCGAGACACTGATGTGTCTGAGCGGAGGTGTGCCAGAGTGATTCATTAGTTCATTAAGGCGTCTTGTGGCTATGGCAACAATCTTTCCGAGGGGTCACTGCTAACATGACAGCCTCCTTCAGGCAAGCTATGTCATTGGATCTGAGCAAAAGCAGGAGACTCAATCAGTTACCCCCTCCTCAAAAAAAACATACTTAGATCCCCTAACCCATTTAGGCCCCGCTCACAAAAACAACCACAAATGTGCACATACATACACACACATCCTTGACACAAAATGCTCCAACTATAATCTAATCAGAAATTCTGAGTTGTACAGTTCCAGTAAGCCTCCAGCACAGAAGAATTCACCAGGACTAATGGGAGGTGAAGGCACATGGCTTTCTTTTTTGTGTGTTTCCAAGAACTGAAGCTGAGTGTAAGCACAGTTTTTTTCAATATCTGCTGTGGTTGAATGCTGCATGAGGATTCATACTGCTTGTAAACAAAATTAAGAGGGGAAAAAAAGAGTAATGTCTAAATATACATGAAACTGATTTATTTCTGTTGACCAATCAAAAGGTATACTTTTACCATGATGAATACATATGTTAGAATCAAAGCTAAGTATGTGGAATCTAATCTTTAATCGACTCTTTTTGTGTAATAGGTTTTCCCACTTTTACCAAGAACCATCACAAATCCATCAAATCCTGGCAAGTTTTCCACAACAGGAGTTCATTTTCAGTATAACACAATATTTTCAGTCTGGTTTCTTAGGTTAACACATACACAATTGCGCTGTCTAACAATGTAATCTGCTGTGATTGCTGTAATTATCTTAAAGACATAAATCTTTTTTCCTGGACGGTATGAACAAGTGAAATTAAAATCAGTTTCCAAAAGAAAAAAAAAAGGAAACAAGAGCATGCCCTGTAAGCCCCTCCTCCTTCCTTTTGTTTTTCTTGTGAATGGCGTCCTCTCTGTCATTCCCACCCCTTTCTCTGTCAGAGTCTGTTCAAACTACTGGTCCCTGACTTCGTCTGGCACTCCTGTGGTGAAACACTCTGCCCCCAATCTGTGTGAGTGGTGTGGCCAGTGTGTGGGCTTGCTTCAGGCTACAGACACACAATGATGAAGTGCATTATCCTGACTTCTCCCAGGACCGAATGGTTATACCTATTTTAGCTAGCACGGTTTTCACTTCACTCTGCTTTGAACAACTCAAAGCCCATGTGGACGACTTTTTTTTCACCTTTTCCTGGCATCCTGCCCTAAAATGAGTTCTGAGACACAGCAGCAGTGGCCATAAATATGAACAAAGCAATTTAAACTGTAATAATGAATTTAGAATAAATTTAAAAAAAAAGTTATATTAAAGAGACCCCTGGCGCACAAATAAGAGTCTTGGAAACAAAATATCTAACTGTTTCTTGAGGGGTCAGTACTTGAAGGATGTGCAGAACTGAAACCATTGGAGAGCTATAAGATAATGTTCAGTCATAATGATTGAACAGTAAGTGCAGATGACAGAATTTCAGTTGCAGAACAGGCTTATTGAGTAGCTTTTTGAGCTGCAGCACTAGAAACAGGCAACTTGTGAATCCAGCATAAGTTACATTGTTTTACTGCATTTGTCACCTATCCTACAATATACAAAGCTGTATTCTCCATGAGCTTTTTCTCTCTTTCCTCTGCTTTAACCCTTGTCCTCTCCTCTCTCCACCTGCCTTTGACCTAGAAATCGATCTCAGCAGGTCATCTTGAAGGATGTCTCAGCTTTTACATTTCGAGGAAAGAGAAAGCTAGAGAAAGCTTTGGGTGCTTTTCACTATTCTAACTCATGCTTCCTCACATCTTCTGCTGTAACCAAAAGAAAAATTTCTCCCGCTTTCATCTTATTTTCAATCCCTTATATGCACATCGAGGAGAAAAAAAACATTTGTATTCAATGTATTATACAGTCTGTGCAAGTCTTTTTTCGGGCAGTGAATGAATATCTTGCCCTCATGACATTCACAAAATATCATATAAGATTTGTAAGTTCCAAGAACACTATCTTGATAAAGATTATAAAAAACCACATACTTTTAGAATTATATAGACAGGTAATTTGAATGCCATCATTTTAAAATAGTGACTCTTAATATAGAGGAAAGGATATCTTCTTTTGTTTTTGCCTGTTACCTCGATTAATTATTTCTTGTGTCATTCGCATAAGTCATTCCTGCTGCAAGCTCCCTCTACTTAGTCTAAATAAATAGGGAAACATTTATAGAAAACTAGTGGCAGCCCGCACGGTGGTGTGGTGGTTAGCACTGTCGCCTCAGAGGGATCCAGGTTCAGGCTGGGGCCTTTCTGTGTATGTGTGGGTTCTCTCCAGGTACTCCAGCTTCTTCCCACCGTCCGAAAACATGCATGTTAGGTTAATTGGTGTCTCTGAAATTGTCCTTAGGAGTGGCTGTGAGTGTGTGGTTGTTTGTCTCTGTGTGGCCCTGTGATGGACTGGCGATCTGTCCAGGGTGTAACCCCCCCCTCGACCGATGACTGCTGGGATAGGCTCCAGCCCCCCCGCGACCCGACCAGGTGTAGAAAATGGATGGATGGATGGATAGTGGCAGCCCTCCTCCTTAGTCAGGTAGTGTGATTTTGCATTTACTTTACCTGAATCATCATTTTTGAGTTAAGAAATCATTATCAAACTAACTTCTTATGTTTGTTGACGTGTATTTGAAGCTTTACTATATTAGATTTTGATGCTGTCCTCTGACAAAAAATGTAAAAAAATATTAGCTTGTTTGTTCAAGCAGATTTTACAACCTATATCAACTAAAAAAACATGCAACTTCTAATGGTCACATGAAGAATTGTATTAGAAACCATCTAATACAAAATCTTTGTTTGAAAACATTTTGCACGACAAGTCTCAAACCAGCGATTTCTTGCATGAAAGTCTTCAGTGTCACAAAAACCATTGGATTTGTACCCCACTCTTGCTGCTCCAGTGTTTGTGACCAGTGAACTCTATGGAGAGGTAGAGAGTGGACGTAATTGCGTAGGAATGTGGAGGTGTTGGACATCCGCATGTTGATCTATTTAAACTTAAGCTGCGCCTGTGTGATAAACAGAGTAAGAAGTAAGTAAGAGTGAGTAACACGTAATTTAGCATTTTTAAGCCTATATAGCAAAAATGCACCAATTTGCACCTTGAAACAATGTCGTTATTTTCCCTTCTGTCCTGAGATTGTGTTGTCATAATTATTATCAATCACCAGAAAACACAAACTAACATTATTTTGTTTTACAACGACGCATCAGAAACATGGTTGTATATCTGTATGGAGTATACAACCTCAAATTAGAATGACCATAAGAACAGTTTTCCATTTTCCAATAATATAATAATAATGCTATAGTTAGGATATACTGATTATCTTATGAACAGTATGGCTTGTATTAGACTTGTGTGGTGACATGAAAGAATTTTGGAAACTCAGTGTATCTTTAAAGTCAAATAAAGTTCACTCATTATTAAAAAAAATTATTTCAGGAATGAGAAAACAGATGACATAGAGTCTCGACATAGACCATGGTCTTGTTCTGCCAAAATGATAAATGATGAATTTGTTGGCATTTACACTGACAGTTTTTCCTGTAGAGTAAGAATATATTTGTTTTCATTGTACTGGATCTGTAAAAACACACTGAAACCTTAACTTTATAACTCTGACAATTACCTGGTCCATAACTTTAGATTTATAGGTCTCATCCTATTGGTGGAAAGATTCTCTCAGTGTGTTGACAGGACAGTGAGTATCACATGTCTCATAGCAGGCTGTGTTACATGGATACAAGCTTTAAATCTTTCCTTTGACACCCTGACATGCAGCACATGACCCAGTATTTCTTCTTCCACCCACTTTTCCTTCTTTTTGCTTTCAACCTGCTCAGTAGCACCCGAGATGACTGGAATGAAGATAGGCAAGAAAAAGATGAGGGCAAGGAACATCACAAAGAGGCACAGTTGATTTAAACTAGAGCAGGAGCGAGATTTAGCTGTGGGGAATTCTTTCTGCTTTCTCCCTCTGCTCCATTACAGGGGGAAAAGAAGAATTTAAGATGAGGTTTGGGATTTCTGCCCACTTCAAAGACTTTTTCACACAAGTTTCTGGCTTTCCTTTCCCTTTTATATAAAACAGACTTCACTTCCAAGGGCTAGTGTAATTTACATGGCCCTCCCTTCATGTCTGTGAACCAAGGATTAAAAAGACAAATATAGAGTTTTACTGCAATATTACAGACACTGTGAGTCCAGTACTGCGTCTGACTTGAGTGCTGTAAAAAGCATTTGATACAGTCACTGGCCATAGAGACTGAGGATGGAGAGCATATCGCATGTTGCAAATTTGTGATATTGATCTAAATGTATAAATTGACTCGACTCTTTGGTTTCTATGCAAAAAAGAATAAAATGATGTCAGAGTGGCCCAGATTCGAGTTGCATTCATGAAAGCTGCTTTACTCAGTTTAATGATGAAACTGATTGAAAAGACACTAAACTTGCCCAAATGTTCCTCTATGGTCAGCTGGAAAAAAGCTCATGAGTTTTGACTGAAAACATCAAGTCAAAGTTGAGCTTTGGGAGCAAATGGCTTGTCAGGGAGCCTGCACAGAGGAGGGGGGGGGGGCTAATGGTGAGAACCTCTGGCATGTCCTCTTCTATGGCAGGTGAGGAGAAACGGCTGGTTCTGCCATCTGTTGCGGGCGTAGCACATGCCTGTCCACACCCTTCCCACGGCACCGGGGTCCACAGTGACACGACTGCAGTTTGGAGTTCACAAAACCCAAGAGGAAAAACATTGGTCGAAAGATGAGCAGCAAAATCCTCTGTCAAAGTCCTGCAGACAATCTGCTATAGTGTATAAATCTAATATGTTGATTAAACAAAGGATGTGCTGTGCAGTGGAGTATTATTGGTCTGGAGACATCATTTCTGTGGCTGGATGGGACAACAAAAGGCCACACTTTGACACAGGAGACAGCTGTTCACTTCCTCTGTACTCAGTCTAGCTGTATTTGTTATAAACCTACAGAGTTTTTCTTCTACCAGAGTACTACCAGAAAAAAAAAGGAAGTGGAATCTGCTGTGATTAATTTGTGACATACCTGAATTTCAGATCTTATGAAATTGTTTCAATACCATCAGCATCACTAATTCATTGTTACGAGGCTGTTAATGACACTGTAATAGATCATTTTGACTTGGCAAAAATAAAGTGTCAGTTTCCTGATCTCTTTCCCCATTTGTGAAGCTGTTTTCAAGGATTTATGGATTCATAAAATAGTTTAGGCTTAAGAGGTGAAGCATGACTGAGATTTTCCCCAAAACCTTAAAAGGTTAGTTCCTCCTTAAAGCACAGCAACATGGCTCACTAACCTTAATGGAAACTACAATGTCTCCCAGCTCTAGCTGGGTATTTTGTGACTCAACCTCACAAAACCTGAATTTGAGCAGTGTCAGATCAAAAGGGACTTTAATTGTGTGAGAGGTGACTTTACAAAAGCTTTGTAAATGCTTCCATGTACAGTTCTGTGGCACAATAAAAGATAACATATTTGGACTTTTAGTTTGGACTTTTTTGTTTACCAGAGTGCAAATGTTTGGATTGAATAACAGTTATCAGCGCTTAGAAGCACCAGAAGCGTTAGAAGCGGTCAGTTAGACTGAAAAGCGCTATACAAGTACAAGTCCATTTACCATTTACCATCAGACTGAGAAATGACATTCTTTGGGGCAACATCTTTATAAACGGACAACACAGTGTATGTGTAATTACTGTACAAACAGTCAGCAAATACCATGTGAAAGGTCAGGGAAACTGTCTAACTGAATTATTAAAGTCGTCAGTGTCAGAGGCAGAGCTAGAAAAATGTAAATTCCTCACTGCAACAATGTGTTTTTCTAGTTTTTAAACCTGACCGATTGAAAGTGAAAATACTGAAGAATATTGGATCAGATGGGGCTCGAACTCTGCAACAGTCTACAAATGACCTCTTTACAATTATACCTGAAAGCATCTGAAAGTGGCAAATGTTGGTTTTGTGACAATGTCATGTCATGCCAAGATGTCATGTCATGTCATTATTTGACCATTTTTTTAGCTGTTCTTGTGAAGCTGGTGTTTTATGCTGTAGACAACAGTACATATTACACATTCTGGACTGACACTGTGTTGAGAGCAAACAGTAAAAGTGTGTATTTGGTAATAAGCTGGGCAGATGGTTACTCCTCCTGTCTGAGCAGGTTAAACCTCTTTAGCCCCCACAATCACTTAAAGCTTATTGTATTCCTGTTGTTCGACACGTGAACTGGTATAGAATGCTAACACCCGACTGTGTGCAAGAGGACATGTATGTTATCACTTTGGGAAGACCATGCTTTCCTTAGAAATATCATAGCGTGAGAACGATCCTTTCAGATCTCTGATAATGTCAAAAATGTTTGTGGTGTGAATATAGGGGCAAACAGAACTGTGTAGAGACGGAAGACGAAGATGTTACATACAAATCCAAGCACAGATTTATATGAAACTGAAAATGATTTGAAACAAGTTTGAGGAAATCGTTGAGATGGTTTCTGTGGTGAGTTCAGCTGGACACATTTCTGTAGGCCCTGCAGTCAAACTCATGCAAACAATCCAAGAGAAAAACAATTATTTGACTTTTTATCTGAATCCAAATGCAGAACAAATTAAATAATGTCACTGTTGTGGCTTTGAAGATTTTCAAAGGTCATAGAATATTAAAGAATTCAATTCGACAGAAGGTATACTTACAGTTTTAATAACAATACTGAAAGTGGACCTTTTTTACCTGATAGGAGGCAAGATTATTCTCAAGGGGTAACTGGGGCATGGCTTAAGCTGAGGGGCAAAGAACTGGTGGATTGAGCTCCCGGTTTTAAAAGAGGAGAAAGTGTGTGGGCAGAGAGTTTGAAAAGGCTCTTTTGGGTGGGATCATCTCATGAGTAAGAAGTGGATAGATTTTATGTGAGAGATGGTTTCTTTTAGAGAACTTGGCTTTTTTCCAAAAAAAATATTCCCTGATAGAAAGCTCAAGATACACTTTTGCACATGTGCAGCTGCTTCTGTCCTCGTTTCAGCCTGAGGCTTATTTCAGGTCTATTTTGAGTTTACAAAGGCTGATTGAGCAGTGATTCATATGTGTTACCCTTGAAAACAATCAACAAATGGGTGTTGGGCTGTCAACCTGGCACATGAGGTGATGACCACCAATGGTAGTAAATCTTAATTGTCATGAACTGATAAAAGGGATTATAAAAGAACCAAATGTTGGTCTATTACACAAAATGTGTGATTCAATGATCTGAACTCAGATTCTATGACATTCCTTGAAACATTCCCTGAAACTTACAGAGCATTTCAGTCACATTAGCACTTGAGAATTTATTTTTAAAATGATTTAGACATAATATTTCTTCACTCCATCCCAAATCAACCACATCTGAAATAAATAATAAGGACCATAGTAACTATATCTATAAATCAGGATAAAATTTACCACATTCCTGATTAGGATTTCCTCAAACTCATCATGTACAGCTTTCCTCAGTTTGATCTATAGTCAAAGAATGCTCTTTATTTGATCTGACTCGGGGCTTATGTGCACTTTTGCACACACCTGTTAGTATGAGTTTGTTGCAGTGGGTGAAAAATCATGAAATCATAAATGTAATAGTGAAAATGACAAGCCGTCATGAGATGACTGGAGCAGAGCTACATTTGTTTTTGGATGTGCCGTGTAGTGAAGCTGTATGACTGAAAGAGACAGAGTTCACAGCTTTTTTATTTGCTGTATACAGAAAACTTGTGGTTTACAGTTACGCAATCTTAGTGCCCTGCAGTTTGTTTGGACACACTCTAAGGTGAAGTTACAGTTGGCTAGAAGTGTTCTGTGACCACAAGATTTCCGTCTCCATGTCTAGGCTAATGTTGTGGTCAGTGCTGTATGTTGAGATATGATGGGGGCTGGACAGCTGAGTGACAAACTCCAGGGAGGCTCTCTACTGTGGCTGTTATCCAAGGTGACCTGACAGTCACTGATAAAAACACCAGAAACCTGCCCGTTCTACCTATATCAAACTTCAGCCTAATCCTCCCCCAAACACTATATTTCATGCATCCTTGCACCTAATCTTATCCTCAGTTTGCTCTGTCGAAAGATATGATATCAGTGTAATTTCTGTTGCTTTTCAGTGAGGAGAATATCTTAGGTAGATATTTCTTGGAGAAATTGCGTAGGCGAGCTGTAAGTATGAGAAAAACTAATATTCAAATGGTTGCTAAGGTGTACTCTGTGATCAGAAATGGTTTCTATGGTCTTTGTGGTTTGCTAATTTGTAACTTAACAAATATTTGCTTACATTAATCCTTGTTCATAGATTATAAGGTGGAAGGAGAAGTCTGGGGCAACATTTTTCTATGACTGTAGATTCATTTACTTACACCTACAGGACATGCAACAAGACTAAATTAACACATGCAATAAAAAGAATCTAATCAAATCAGTCTTAACATGTTTCTATCACTTCCAAAAGCCAAAAAGGATTTAAAAAAGCAAAGCATAGGAATAAAAAGTTTTAACAGGGCGGAAAAAAAAGAATAATCAAAATATGAGCAAAATCTAAATTACACAAAGATAATTAAATATATGAAAGGAAAATAAATAAAGCCTACGTTGTCCTTCCTTTCTTTTAGATGGGGACTCTCAGTAGGGGGGGTCTGAAAGAGACAGGCTAAAATGAAGTGTTTCAGACAGATGGTGATAAGAGGTGCCATAGATATGTACAAAATGAGAAAAAAAAAAGTTTTTGAACACAAAATAGGATAATGAACCTTTAAAAGGCAAAGTCAGTAGACAGACAACATTAAGAACCACTGCAACCTACTTTTGATAAGGTGACATATTGAGCTGTGAGCACAGGGATAGATGCGACAGGAGGATGAATGTTTGGAATGATAGCAGTGTCGGGATCTAAAGGTGCTAAAGGTGATACATGATTCTGCAGAATTAATAGTGCTGTGTTGGGTAGTCTATCTGATTATCAGTAATACTATGCAAACTACCCAGACAAATTTCATGAAGCTTGGTGAGAAAAATAAAAACATTAGATTTTATCTGGGTCAATTTTAAAATTAAGACAGGACATAGGGTTTGGCAGAATGACTACATCCCCAGAGGACCACTCTAATTTAAAGTAGTAGTTGTTGCACTATTTACACAAAGGTAAAAATGGACCTGGCTTCTTCAACCAGCTGTTGTCCCAGCAGTCGGTCACAAGCAAACAAAAACTAGGATACAATGTGTGCAGTCACAGTTGAGTGTGAATACTATTCATCCACTAAAGTTAAAACAACACATGGGCGGTATGTCTCAGCTTGTCATTAACACTTCTTTTCCTCCACGATGGGTGAACCTTCAAACCTGTAGTACTGTCAGATGACTCTGGGAGGGGTCACTCACACTAACATGAACTAATTTAGACAAAGACTTAAGACAAAGGGACACATAACCTGACTCTGGAAGGCACAAGAAGTGTGCCACATATCAAAGTTTACTGAGAGCTTTAGATTGATCCACTTCTTCCCACAGAGAGGGTGTGTGTAGTCACTGGCACATAATAAATAATGCATACTCATGGAATTAAAAAAAAACCCACTCTTACTTTTCCAATATATAACCAATGTTTTTTATATGTTTACTGGGGGAGAAGTCTGAGATGTGGAAGCCTACTTTATCACCTTCTGATTCACTGACTTAGAACAGAAAAACACATAATTTTGAATCAGATTTAACAGTGTTCACACCTCAAGTAAGTTGACAAACCCACTAACTACTGTTAAAAAGTGTGTGGGGAAATAATAAAGGCTGACCGCACTACATACGGACAGAGATGCTGATATGATTATTGCTTTCCACTGACAATGTAATATTCAACACTGGTTCATTTTAAAATTCTGTGAGTACATACTTAGATGTCTGTTCATGCATCTTAGGAATGGAAACAATTAGCCTAGTCGTGGTAAGGTTAGTGATTAGGGAAGTCAGTTAGTTGCCAAAGTGTGTATGTCAATTACTTGGCTTGCTGAATTCACAGATGACCTCCTTTAGGGGGTTTTCAGACATACTCTGCAGCCTTAAAGATCAGAGAGAGCTGCATGTAACAAACTTAAACGTCCTAATCAGTCTGACTGGACAGTGTCTGGACAGTCAACTCACTGACTTACAGTCTGGATAATGTGCACCTTTAGCCCATTTGTGAACAGAGCAGCTAATTACTCCTACTCCTATGCATCTCCCACATTTTGCATCATGTTCTGCCTCTTATACATACATATCCAGGTGCCAATCTGGATCACATGCTGACAGTCCTCCCCTGTCTCGTCCACACGACGGGTTTTCAAGGTGACACTGCAAATGTTGCCCAGATTTCATGCGAGAAAATGTTTGGAGAGTGTGAAAGATACTGTGAGTGTAACAACTGACTAGAACTGGTCCTCTGGCCTGTTAACCAGTTGTAGCATATGGGTTCACTTAAAAAAGAGCCTTCTAAATTCTTTGGCTTTCCTGAAAAACTTGCCACAGTCCACCAAAACATTTATGCCTCAGCCTAAAAAGACATTTGGGTGGTTAAATGGTCTAATTCCACTTTAAATTAGCTTTGCATCTGTATTACTGGGCCCCACAGGATTGGAGTGGGGAGCTATCTGTGGTCAAAATGTGTAATCTGACTGCAGGGTGATTTGTTCTTCGGTTCCCAAATAGTAAATGATGAGGAATGATATCCAAACCAATCCTCTTTTAATTAAGAATCACTTGGCTTGCTTTTAGCACACTTTGACATCATCTATCCTCAGGAATCAGAATGTAAAAGCGCCACATTTGAAGCTTTAAAACTAAGACAGTACATGGGATCACCTTTTCTGCTTGTCCAGAGACTTTCTGGAGTCTTCTGGCTTGAAGTATTTGCAGTTTTTTTTAACACTATATTTTTAGCACTTATCAAACAAACATGGTTAAAATGTTTAAATTCTTTAGCTTCAGTGGCGTTCCTAGGCTTTGGACAGAACCATTCAACTCCTCTCAAATGTAGCTAAGAGTCTGTCTGCTGTAGATATGCTGTATCAGTCTAATCTAAGAGAGCATTAGCGTTTTTACTAAAAATGTCTTGTACCTGCTAAATTAAATTCCAAACTCTAAATGGACCTGAGTTATAACCTCAAGCCATTATTAGTGAAAATAAGGTGCCTAAGTTAAGCTGAGTTCTGCCAACAGGCTCTGGGATTCAGGCTCAAAGGTGTGGAGACCTGATAAGGTAGGCTTATTCATTCGTAACCTTGAGGACTTTCTACCAAGAAGAAATGAACTCCGTGTGAATTTTGTTGCAGAAAACACCGATAAGCTGATTTTTTTTTTTCACAAATACAGCTTCTCAACAGGAGGACCCCGCCAGACTGAGACTTTAATTGCGCCCCCCGCCCCTCCTCTTCCCTCCCCCTCTCATCTCCTCTCCTTCGTCTCCTCCGGGCTGCTGCTTAACTTCTCGTCGACGCACCACTTGTGTTCAGTTTGTGTTGGACTGGATACAACGAGCAGCAAAGACATGGCCTCCCTACAAAGAGCTTTTTTACCGTTGTTTCTTCATTTCTGCTTGCTGAACTGGAGCGGTGAGTTAAATATAAATTAAACACGTTCCTTTGTGATTTAAAAAAAACAATTATCAGAAAAGTGAGATGCAGCAGGACAGCCTGCTGGTTTAGATTAAGTTGTGTTTTTTCTTTGACATTCAAAAAATCCAAAGGTATTATTCTGTAAAGTCGAAGACAGCGCTCAATAGAAGTGTATTGTATGTGTTTTATGTCTAATTATGTCTAATTTTATGTCTAATGCAGTTAATTACGTCGGTACGTTTCGTTTCGCTGGCTGTGTGGTTGAAATACGATTTACTTACAGACGCATAGATATGAAAGTTTATTTGGTTCATTTGAGCTTGTTTAGCTCGCATTTCAGGTGCACATTTGAGGTGTTTTAGTCAAAAACCTTGCCGTCCTAAATACGTAAAGGTGTAATTAATTACTGCGTAATTGATGCCGCTAATTAACCGTCGGACGCCGAGCTGAGCGTAAAAACTCATTGGCACGTGATGAGTGTTTTTAAAGGCTCGTGACCTTGTTCACCAGAGTCTGGATAAGTTTTTAAAGCGTTAATGAGCATCCTGTGAACATCTGAAGAACCTCAGTACTTTAAGTGGAAGCCAGGACCAAATTCAGGGGAGTCTCAGTTCAGAAAAATGCGGGAGTATCTCGACGGAAGCTTTTAATAAGTTAAACAATAACAGCGTAATAAAACTGTGATTGTGTGTGTGAAACCCCTCCAGTCTATCTTGAAAACTAGCAATCGTTTACCCATAGATTGTGGGTGTTTTTTGCAAAGGCAAAGCTAATTTTGTGTTTAGAATAATATTCATCATTGTTTCCCACAGAACAGTATCAGGTGGGCATATGTGCTGTTTTGTCTGAGTCTAAACTCCTGTGATGCAAGTTTGCAATAATCTAAACATAGTAAAGCAGTAGATGTTAACCGTTTCAGAGCTTATTTACTAAGTCACTCATCATAGACTCTCTCAGTTTAGTTAATGACCATTTCAGGTGATATAACTAAACAATGGGTAAAAGGTTGATGCTGTACATAAATATATGAGAAACTAATTTGTTAAGTGAGGGGTCATTGAAGGATTCATAACTGTAAACAGATTATGTCTGTTTTTTCTATTAATTGCAACCTGGGTTTCTTCAGGTCTTGCATAATCTTGCACATACCAGGGTCGGACCGTTGAATGAATATGTATTAGCTTTGTGTAGTCTGGTAGGTTTTTGTCATTTTATGGCATTCTATGCCTCCTAGAGAATTCAACTTTGTAAATAATTAACCTTTACAGCTCAAAAGAAGAGCCGACTCTGCTTCTCTGCATCAAGGGGTCAGTCGAGGTGATGTGGTTCTGCTGAGTTTAGGTTGGTTTGGGCACCTGGTTAGGATGCTTCCTGGTTGCCTCCCTTTTGAGGTTTAATGGGGAGGGTCAGCTGGGTGGAGGCCCAAGGTTTGATCCAGTACTCCAAGGAAGGATTATATGTCCCTTCTGGCCAGGGAATGGTTGGGAATCCCTTAGGTGGAACTGGAGGAGGTTCCCAGAGACAACAAGGACCTTGAAGTGTACTAAACAGTTTTGGGATTGGACGGATGGATTTTTGCATGACATCAGTTATTTAACTTATGCAATTTCATTCACTTCATCAGAAAATCGGCATCTAGCTTCTCATGAGTGAGAGTTGGCAGCATGTATGATGTTATCGCACCAGTTTACTATACAAAAAACTAATCCCAGGAGGCTGTTTGTATTCACCACAAGTTCTTTAGTGTTTGGATGAACCGAAAATGGTTTGTGGGGAGTGGAGCTACACTTGGACTCTTTGGTGACTGGCAAATAAATGAATAACCACACACAACCATTGTGGCATTAGCAGGGTTTTTGTGAAAGTTTCTGTTCTGCTGGTCAAACCTGAAACTACGTTACGCGTAGTTTGGACAAAGACGAGGCAGCGATTCAAACTGATTGCTGTGTCTTTATTGTCCTCACCTGTGCTGTTGATGGAGGGTGTTTTCTGACCCTCTGCCCAAAGGTTGTAGCCCAAAAACAGATAAATTAGAAGAAACAAGGGAAAGACAAGCAGATGGGTTTTTGCGCAGGGAAATACACCAACACACGTATCTAGTGGGTCAAGTTGTGTAATTACCTTATTCATGTGTAAGCACCACTATTTACATTCAGAGAGTTTTAAAAGTTGGGTTAGTTTGACACATTTTTAGTGAATCAACTTTTCCCCACCCAGCCATCTCTCAACAGGACAACACTCACTCTGCCCGGACCTTATCCCTTCTTTTCTCTTAAACCCCTGTTTTTTACCCCATCAGCCTTGTCTTAATTGGGTTACCTTTATTTAATCCTCATCTCCCCTCGACCCTCCTCTGGAGACAGAGTAAGCTGTCTGTTTCTGGATTAGGTCGGGGGCCACCATAGAGACCCCGGCCCTCTAAAGAGCGTCTAAATCAGGCTCTGTCTAAACTGACCTACTCCCTAATGGACCTTGAAGGGCACTTACTCGAATACAATTTGTGGCTAAAAGCATTTCTCCCACATGGAAATGAACCCATCCTGCGCATGAGAGGAAACCCAAACATGTTGCGTTGTTGATGCACTGTACACAAACCTCTATTGATTTCAGAGTCCAGTGTTCATCAGCGTGATGGTCGTGTTGTGTATGAGAATGGGCGAGCGGACCATGCAGTATGGTGGTGCAGTAAATCTGAGAGATGGCAAAGCTTTTACGGTGACATTTACAGAACAGAAAGTAGACAAGATGGATGGACTTCTTAATTTATGCCATTGTAAAACATTTTTAACAAAATAAGGCTTTATCCCTTACTGCATTGAGGGGCCTGCAGGATCAATAAAGTCAGTTTCTTTGTGTATAAAATGTCTTTTTCAATCACAGCACGGACGATCAGCCCTTATAATGTATATGGAAACCCCAAGCCGTCTGTAGCTGTTGTCAATGAAATACATTCTTACATGCATGGTTCAACACAGTTCAAATATTCAGTCACCCTGCAACAGTTTAGTAGGTTTGGATGATTTAAACTTGGTCATGAATTAAAGTGGATTTGTAAAGAAGAAAACAATGTCTAGATTTTAACCAACAATTCCTTAGAATATTATGCCAACTGCAAAGCTCACAAAAACTTAACATATTTACAAGTGTTGCTATGGGAACCAGACCTATTGAGTGGTTAAAAAGGCTGATAACATCAGTGGAAGACTCAAGTCAATGTTCAGCTGATTGTAGGTATTATTTAAATGGCGTAGCCTTGTTTGCATCTATTTCATTCTTCAGAGCTCCATTGTTTTAAAAAATGACCTGTGAAAATGTTTTATTTAAGTTTTTAGGATAAATTTAAACAAAGGATAAAGGCCATCATATTGTATAAAACAGAAATTGATTTATGTAGATTCAGCTCCTTAACCTTGTGGTGCTGGAATTGGGCATGTCATTGCCGGATTGGAGTTGCTACCTGATGTGAGATGTGGATGTTCAGATAAGAATTGTTATGGGACACCAACCCCACCCCCATGCATTACTCTGCATAGCTACCGAAACCTGACATTCTTCTTTGGGATATATACTGCTGCCTTGCATCTGTTCTCCAAAATATACACTAACACACTTAACTTTTAACCAATTTTCTAAATTTTTTATTTTTTATTATAAACATGAGAAATAGGATATCATCATGTGAGGGGATCTAACATTCTTACCAAATGTCCACAGCTTTGTGTAGCTCAGAGCCAATAACATTTGTTTCTGTGCTTTCCTTGATAATTCTGCTTCACCGTGTTACTTGATAATAGACTAATTAAACTTTGATAAAGAGGATGACAGTCATTCTATCACCCCAAGACACTGAAACCCTCCTCTGAGCCGTACTCACTTTTTTTCAGCATCTCCTGGTATGACTGCTTAATGATAAATGGAGGAACATGCTGTAATGTCTGTGCTTTGCTTTGCCTCACTCCTCAAACCTCACCAAAAGAAGTATTTTTGGCACAGATGCTGAACCGTGTCAATAGAGATACTCGTCTCTAGTGACTCATTAACGGAAAAAAAGCCTGTGGTTGAATCTGTGGTTGTGGTTAGTATGTAGCAACTATTATTATTATTATTATCATTATTATTATTATTATTATTAACTGAGCGTTGTATTGTTTTCTAAAACATAGTGGCTCATCTTTCCACCTCTTTGTTTAAAAAGAAAAACAATATCCACACGACCACACGCAGGATGAATTGAGCTCGGTACCTCAGGCAACAACTAGGAATGTGAATTGATAAGACTTCATATGAAGACTGAAATGGAAAGGTTAGACTCTGTGATAGATGAGGAGCTTTCTGATTGTGACTGAAGTCATTTTAAGTTCAGAACGAGGAGATTAAGCTGTGGAATCAGCTTCAGACGTGGTCAACATTAACAAATGTTTTACACTTAGGATTTGTTGTTGACAGAATGATTAGACATCTGAAGGAGTGTAACATATGACGTTTTTATTCACCACAGAAAATGATTAGTAAAGTAATTTGGCAGCTGTTTATAGTGATATAACCTTTTGATATTTATCAGGAATAATTATCAAGCCCACTGTAGATGTATTTACATTCTAGGAGGAAGGGTGAATAAAACTGATCTTATTTTAGATGAGGAAATAAATAGTTGTTGACCTCAGGGTCATATTGATATGCACTCATTTCAGTCTAGTGATAAATTCATAGAGCTGTAGTTGTGCTATAAAAAGTGCTGTGTATGATTTACTCAACATCTGCAAAGATTTTCCATGAATGTTTGGTCTCATCCATAGCTTTGTTTTTAGATCAGATTGTCTTATATTTGTTGGATGTTATTGATTATTGCCTCGATAAGAAAATGTATGTTTAGATGCTGTTAGGTAGTGGTAAACACCAAACAAGTAAATAAGGTATCCTAGAGAGTCAGTTTTGTCTTGTAAATGAAAGGCTGATCTCCCTGACCCCTTGTTCATCCCGGTCTGTGTCTGAATTCCCGGTAATGCCCGAGTTCAGCTGCTGTCTGCATGTAGCAGGAAGTGTGCAGCTGTTGGCTGCAGTTGTTCGTGCCGGATTAGCGCATTTGCCTGAGTGATAGTCAGCCATGACACCCATATAATCTAATATATTGCCTCATTGTTTTCATTAAAGAGAGTGTGCTGTTTGATCCCTGTAGTATTATAAAGGAGTCTTGCTGTAGTGTCAGGCATATGTAAGCTAATTCAACTAACACATGGGTCAGCGTGGTGAACAATCAAATACCATCCTATTGCATAAATGCATCTCATTACTTTTGACGTGTAAAAACATTTACATTTATTCAACAGTGTTTGTTGGATATACATAGGAAGGGACTGGAAGGGGCAGGGCAGCAGTGAGCTTAAAGATGATGACTTGCATCTTTACCAGGTTTTGTTAGGTTCAGACAGTTAAGGGCTTAACTTAAGGAAACATGGTGATTTTAGTTAGTGAGTGTTTTATCACTTTTTTATAGTGTCATATTGTACATTTTCAGTGCTTCACCATCTTTGTCTAAAGTTAAGTAATATGCATTGTTATTTTTCCTTAATGTAAGTGGATTTTGTGGAAACACCACCCCCACAGAACGAGCTTAAATGCTTCTGTCATGAAATGGTGAGATGATTCAATGCTAAAAGTTGCTTAAATATGTGAAAACTGGCACAAAAAAGAACATTTTGTAACATGTTTTTGGTATTTGTTGTTCGGGTATGTGGTTTACAGCCAGTGCATGCTCTAAAGATCCAAGACATGTTGTTTTAGGAAATCAAAGCCATATTTTTTAAGCTGGCAGGAGCTGAGCTGACACCCTTAAGCATAAATTGAAGGGCTTTCAAGGGGCCTTGTCTCACATGTGCAGCGGAGGGTTGATGTCTGAGTGGGATTTTATATCCAACAGCTGCCTCTGTAGTTTGATCCCTAGCCTTCTGGGAGGGAATTTCTCCTGTATCGACTACCTTTCTGCTGCTGAAGAGCTGCCCAAAACATCTTTGACTTGTGTGTTATTCAAAGCACATCATTAAATGCTGTGAAAATGCACCCTGGAGCCGATAGGACCTCTTTTAGGAGCTGGAGATGGTTGTTTAAACAGCAAAGTCAATCAAGAAGTGTGTAAGATGTTACTCATGTGGAAGCTTGTCATGAAGTTGATCTAGAGCACTAAAATGTTTCAGAAATGCAGACAGTTTCTTTTTCTGGGGATGTGCTCAAAGGCTCGTATCTCTGAATCAGAGATATTGGATTTGGCTGTACTGTTTGCATTATTTGCATGCAGTACTGTCAGAGCAGTGTTGAGCTTAACCATTGCCATGCTTTCCACATGTAGAAGTATGTGTAGTATGTTCCATGAGATGTGATGCTCTACAAGAAGTTGCATTTTAGCACCAGATCCTGGTTGAAGAAGTGAGTAAAATATTCCATAATTTGAAAAAACTCCATTATATGTTCAGGATGCCACATTGTGCATAACAGAAATCATGTGTTATTAGTAAAAAAATGTATTCTACGTGTGTATCTAGGAATATATTCATGCTAATAGAAGAAGGCAGTTCTTCTCTGTGTTTTAAAAGAAGATGTTTATTAGTATTGCTTCAGTCTTAAACACATTTGGCAATTTGTCTCTAAACTCTGCCCAGGCAAAATTGGCCATCTGTACATGATGTCCCTTCATATTTAGAAGACCCATCTGTGGGACACATGGCACTCTCCTGGGCAGCAATCCAAGCCTTGGCATCAGTCCCATCAGTGCCACAGGGACAGACAAAAAAACCTTCCTTCCTCCTTTTCCCACTTCTCTCCCTCTTTGGTCTGCAAACAAAGCTTAAGCAGCAGCTGCACACACCTGACGCCCAAGACATCGGACAAGGCACATTCTGCAGCGGGGGCAACAAGCACAGGCTCACGTTACAGAGAAATTGTACACCACATAGGTCTTTGCCTTCTTCCCGCCTCTTCGGAGACGTGCCCCCCACACTGCGATTCCTCACGCACCTTTCTCATGCCCCCCGTCTTTACTTTTTTTTCCTTTCTGTAGGAGTCCAGTGGACAGAGCCTGGGAGTATTTACTTTGCTCTTGTTGTCAACAGTTCTCTCTGAAACAGCAGGAGCACATGAGAGTAGGATTAACTCCAATGTGTGTCACTGCACTGAAACGCTTGAGCTGAGCATTCTCACTCTATTTAGATTTTTAACAAACTAGCATTTGTGAAGAGTTAAGAGTGATTAAGTGTGTCAATCAGGTCTGGGCATATAATGCTAGTTATAACACACCACCGTATGGGAGACCAATCCCAAGATGATTTTTCTTCCTGGTAATGGAGATATGCACAGTATCTCCAAAGCTGACAAATAATTTGATTTCAGACTAGCCCTTTTTATAGTGGTGCTGATGCAATCCTAATCATTGCAGTGTAGTGTATATCCAGTGAATAGTGATAATTATTGTATTCTGGAGACTGATTGGGAGATTTGGTGGATTGAAAATCTCATAATCAAAAGAAGGATATTATTGTTTTTTTTAATGATTTGTCATTTGGGAAATGTGTCTGTTCAAGTTCTCAAAAAGTCTGCAGCTCCAGTATCAGGATCAAATGGAACTGGGTTATAAAGAGATGTAAACTGCTTTAAACGTTTGTGTACATTTAGTTTATATTTAAAGTCTGTCAGCCAACTATCAATAAGTTTGTCTTTAAATGTCTCAGAGTCTTGCTTTGGGCAGCTTTGTGCAGTATCCTGACACCAAGTCTGAGTCACTCATGCATCTTTAGGTTAGAGTTACCCATTATCAGGAGGGCTGCCGAATAAAATGAGTCACAAAAGGGTTCACAATGAACTCTTATTACTCCTGATGAGGTGAAAGCTTGGAGACCACTTTACATCCTTCAGGCGTGTATGAAATGTGACCACTGGACTATGTCATTGGTTAGAGCTTCCACTTGTATTTTCAAGCATGTTCTCTTGTAATGGATAGGAGATGCGTTTCCTCTCAGAACAATGCAGATGCCACCGACCTTCTTCAGTGTTGGCTCAAGGCTTCCCCACCGACCCTGTTATTGTCCTGAGGAATGCTAAGTTCTCTGATTTCTTTTGTTCTTCAGGTTCATGTCAAACTGTCAGACCATGCAGTGTCTCAGTGTCACCTGGAGACTGCCTGAAGAGCTGCAGAAATAGACTTGGCATTATGTTTAACCCATCACTAGAGTTAAGCTGCAAAGTGATATCATGGCCACATATGTCGAAAGTACCAAAATAGTTAACACAAAAGATAATGTCTGCATCTTCCTGATATTTAAGGGTCAAAGAACACATAGCTTCATACTTGATGCCATACTTGATTGGGCAAAGTGAGTAATTATGACTACCAGCAAAAGTTAAAGACACTTCCAGTGGACATCTGATATCAGGTTTAAACAATTCCACACTATCACCGAAGAGACCCACAAAATGATATGTTGTCAGTTTCATATTATTAAGTCAAATGTAGTTTTTCTTTATGTCCATAAAGAGATGAAATGATAGCGCTCAGCATGTCTGGCATTGCTCCAGTTGCCTGTCTCACAAACTTGCATTCACATCTGTTAAATTAAAATGAAATCTTTTTGAATCCAGACTGACTTTGATGGTGAAAAGACATCTCTGTGTTCCGCGTGTGCATGTGCACATGAATATTCATGATGACCTCGGGGCTCACCAGACCTCCTTTCATGCTGTTTACCTCTTGCTAATAGGCTGTGCCATGCCATCGCTTGCATCTGGCAATGTTGTTGTTTTTCTTACTTTCCATAAAGCACGCAAAGCTAAATTAACTGGTGTCAGCCTCAAAATAGGCAGATTTGCAAGCTTTTTGTAACTTTTCATGGTTTCTTAGAGAATTTGGAGCATGAAATCTGCAGATTAGTCTCAGTTTGGTTAACATAAAAGGACCCCTTCAACATTTAGTACTATGGAAAATAAACTTAACGTGTTAATTTGTTAAGAATTTGTTTGACTTTATGCGCATTGCAGGAATGTCACTACAGACTCTTGTGTCATTGCTGCCTGTAATTGTTCCCCCCTGTCCCTGAGGCTCAACTATCAGTGGAGGACCAGATTTAGCTCACATTTCATGCTTTGAGTGGGACTCTCCCCTTCAGCTGATTGATAGTGCTGGCTAATTATTGTTGTCTTTTCTGTTGTTCAGTTAGTGGCTGCAGGGCATTTGTTTGGCAGATTCCCCAGAGGCCTCAGCTCTTTGTTTAAGTGTCTCTCAGGAGCAACTAGAGAGGCAGAAAATGATCTGACTGGAGAAAGGCCACAGCAACTGTTGATTGGACAGTGGAATTTGTTTGAAATGTTTTCCGTCTGTTTGCTTCCCTGCATGATTGTTACACAAGTAGGACTACCAATATTTAGTTATTATAAAGGGCTAAGAAAAAGGCAGGAACTGTTGCTTTAGAAAGACTGAATATACTGACATTACAGTTTTTCTGATTAATTTTCTAAACCAGGAGTGAAAAATTATAAATTTTTATTACATGCCATGTGTTTCTTACTTATAGTCAAACTTTTTTTTGTGCCAAACTGATGTTCCCAATATCAAATATTAGAGCTTTTACTATAAGTTTGTAGATAATAAATGTGACAACTTTCTTTTTACAACGACAAATAAACACCTAACTAACAAGCAGCCAGTAGCTGTCAGTTAGTGTGTGCTTGCGATCTTTACACTCACACCCACACACAGATGTCATGCTCCCTCCAAGCTAGCTGTTTTAACAACTTCAGCTCAGCCACAAAGAACAACGAGGGCAGCGAAAATCTGCACGTCACTAAAGAAACAGTCGCAGGTGCAGATGTGGAAGTGTGGGCACTGACGAAGCCACAGAGGACGTGTGGGCTGTCTTTGGCTTCAGGAAGCACAATACACAACAAAACAAGGCAAAATGCACAAAACTGCAAGAAAAAGTTGTCTCTCTGTAAGGAAAAAAATATCCCCCACATGTTGTTTAATTCTGCGACTCCATGTGCTCACTGTTGAATATGGGAAACACCTTAGTGAGGAAAAGTATTCATGAACTGTTACTCAGTTTAAGGATTTTTGTAGCAACTGGATGCTGCAGACACCTTTGAGATAAGCAGTCGCACTTTTTACAATTCTCCTTAGCAAACTTTTCACAAATCAAATGTTGAACAAATTGAAATAATTTTTCCAAAGTGTGATAGTCTCATGAATAAGAATGAAAACCTTGTATTTTTTATAATCTGTAAGCAGTTCGTCACTCTCCGTTCAGCTAAAAGAAGTCACAGGGTAGACGTGTGTGAGGAATGTTAGACAGATTCCTCGCAGCATTAAGTGAGTTAAGCTGAATTTGAATTGGAAAAGATCAAACGAGTGTGTACCATTCTAAGTGAATACAAAGTCCTCCACAGTATGCAGATGGAGGAACTGGAGCTCTCTGGAGTCGATGTTTAGTTCTAGCAGAGTTTTCATAGTGATCCGTAGCACGCTTTGTTGTCCTGACATGGATGGTGATAACAGGCTTTGTTCGTAGATAAGAATCAGACTCTGACGGGTGATGTCCACATCACAGACAGGATTTATTAAGGAGCCATGGTGCAGAGTTGACTTAGGGCAATTAAGTGGTTGTGAGACACAGGCAGCATCTTTTTGAAGAAGTGTCTGATGAAAGCTGTAATGTGATCTACCTCTTCAGCTCAAGTTTATGGTTTGGAATCTGCCCTGAGGGGGCTTCGGCTACAACTGCAATTTCAGAATAAAGACATGTCAAGGCTCAAAGCTAACACTATTCTAAGCACTGTGAAAACCGGACTGAAGACTCTCTGAATTGCCATCTGTGATTAGTTCAGGGTAATAAAGGTAAAGCCTGTGGTTAGCTGGTTGTAAGCACCTTACTGACACCAATTCTCTCGTGTATTTCTCTCACTGTAAATCCAACATATAATGAGATTATTTAAAGGGTTCGCTTGTATAATTTATTGTAAAGACCAAGTCCACAGCGAAAAACCTACCTGCCTTTAATAAGAAATATGTGACAAAAAGAAGATGTGGCCAAACGAAGAAAACTGCAGTTTGTGTGCAAATGATGTGGTGGATGTTAATGATAATAATTTAGATCTTCCTCTTCCTTTGGCCAAAAACTCAATGTCTTTCAAGAAATTTCTGGCCATGGTGCTAAAACCTTTTCTCTGGATAATGAAGCAACTTTACTTATTGCTGTCTGAGTTTGAGTATTTAGACTCTGTAGACAAGAGAGAGGATCTTCCTGGTTTGTTGTGTCAGTTGTATTGACTAGTCAGGCTTGATTAGACTTTGATTGCCTTCAGGTAAACGGGTCCATGTGAATACCAAAAGTTTTCACAATATTTTAGCTTTTATTTATTTATCTTAGAACTTCTACATTGATATCAAGTCCTGTCCAGGATACCCAACCCCGTTATAATAGAAAGAGGACAGGTACTCAGATTGCTTTTTTCATGTCAAAATGTCAAATATGATACCTCATAAACACTGATCGGGACGTTCATTGAGGTTGTTGTGCAGTGGAATTATATGAACTCCACAGCAAACTGGCACAGTGTAGTGAAGATTCACTGCTGATGGCTTGTGTGAATTTTGACTTTCTGACTCCTAAAAAATGACAAATTTTGTGATGAATATCTTTGTGTTCTGGGAAATGACCAGTAAAAGCACTTCTCACTGTGACTGTTTACTGTTACTTGGAGTGAAGATGAGAACACTGATCTTATTTTAGCCTCCCTGTAGTTCCACTGACATCATCAGTGGGTGACAGAAGCAGACCCTGGTGTCAGACTGCAGTCTTCTTCACACAGAGAGGAGTCAGCTGAGGTGGACTGGGCATCTGGTGAGGACACCCACCCTCACAGAGACTGAAGGGCCTGGATGAGGTTGCCAGGGAAACAGATGTCTGGGCTTCTCTGCTTGACCTGTTGTGAAAGTGACCCTGACCTTGATAAGTGTCTGATAATGGAAGGAACAGGTTATGCTGTTGAGCAGGGGGACAACACATCATTTTCATGAATGTAGACCTTTGATTGTGAACTTCCATTGACTAGTGCTCAGGCTACAGAAACTGATTATCCAGTTTGAGTCAAATTTAGTTTTGATTTATGTTTTGATATTTGTCTTTTTCTGAAAATTTATAAAGTCTTCTTAAGCCTAGTTTATGCTTCTGCGTCACGTCGACAGTGTAGGACCGTCATTGAGCATTCGAAGTTCTGCGTCGAGGGAACATGTTGCTCTGCAATTCACCATGCCGCCAGGGAGGTGTGGCTGTGTGTTTGTGTGGTTTCAGGGGTTATAGCCGAATCCTTGCTTTTTCTTCCGGTCACAGTTCACAACAGTAAACAATGGCAACTGAGGTGGAGCCGCTGTATTTGGAGTTGGAGCTCATCAATATTGAAGAACAAATGCTTATATTGCAAATGTTGAAGCGCAGGCGAGAGAAGACGTTTGCGGAGGTGGTCTGTTATGACCACTAAACTGGTCAAGGCTGGGAACGGGTGAATTTACAACACTGGTTCACCCACTGAGGGACCTGGATAAACAAATTAACTTTGGATACTTTTGAATGTAAAGGGGCCGGTTTGACGAGCTTATTTGCCGTGTATAGCCATTAAGACCGGAAAAAGCAACTTCTGGAAATTACATTCTGAACAGACCAATCACAGCCCTTGCGGTCCATGTCAACTCGACATGCAGTTAGGATTTTTTGGAGCTGTGCGTCAGGCTATGGGATAGGGGTCGCAGAAGCATAAACTAGGCTTAAGTCTGGTATGTTAAACCTTTTGGTTCTTCCTATTCATATCCAGACAAAAGTGGTTTTGGAAATTGAATCAAATTGGAAGCTTATCTAAACTATTCAGATAATCATTTGTTGTGTGTTTTCAGTGGTAATGTAACTTTGTGTCAATTCATAGAGCATTTTTTTTAGGTTTAAACAGATAACATATATTTTGTAAGCCATACTAAATACACATAGTTATCGCATAAAACTGATAGAAGTAACCAATGAAATAACGTTTTGTGTTGCAGTGGCAGCACAAAACATTTCTCTCCAGCTTGTTCTTTCTTTAAGTTCATATAAGGGACCCCAGGGATGGCAGTAATGCCACAGGAAATGTGTTAGTTCAGCTTTAAGGCCCCTGTGGAGGAGGGATTAACCTCATGTTTAATTTGTCATACTTATCTAATATGCAGGCATATATTGATGAAACAGACCCCATCCAGACTCCCATTTAATAAATGATGGCTCCTCGAGTGTTACACAGTCTTCAGCGGCTGGTTTCTGTGTAAGATTAATTTTTGTACAAAGTGTGTTAGCTAGCTACAGACGTGAAGTCAAAAAGAGACACAATCTCGTGGGTAAGAGCCACAAGATTTTTTGGATGACATGTCCAAAAAATATCCCAATAAGGTTAAAGGCCACAGAAAGAAATCTGACTTTGCAAAGCCCCCTGCAGGGCTGGAGGAGTCATGACGCCATAGGCTTCCTCCATCTCCAGCCAGTTTGGCATCTGCTGCCCAGCAGAGACCAGGAACACTGATATCGACAGGCCTGAAAAAATACGCTGATGCTTCTTAAAGGGTACATAACACAAGGCAAAATGTTACGCAGGAGGAGGAGACGCTCCACACAGTTGCAAGTTAGCTGTAGACTGTGGTCTTGTTGAGCAGAACAAAAAAGCCAGTTCCGGTCATCAGTTCTTTGCCTCTCACCTCCTGTTGTGGTTGGGATTTAAAACAGTGGTTCTTAAAGCTGGGTCACAGCCATGCAGCCACATCGTATTTCACCTTTCTTCATTCTTACAACTAAACTATTCTACCAGAGTAGTATTTATCTCAGCTCCTTCAATTTTTAGTTGAAGATCAGTACATTTTAGGTGCTCCAAAGAGTATGTTTGCATTTGCATTGATTCAAAACAGGCCAGTGACTGTGTGGTGTTCCTACTGAAGGAGCAGCTATCATTATGTCTTACGTATAGATTTTTAATATGTTTTTCACGACAGTTGAAAAATATATGACAAAGGAGTAAGCTTTATGTAGGTTTGACTAGACAGATGGAACTTGTTGATCACTTATGAGCTTTGCCTAATATCTCTGGTGGTATGCTGCTGATGCTTATCTCTTTATTTATTTATGCAGTTTTTATAAAGTTGGGGAACTTGTGAGGAAACTGAGAGCAAACAGAAGCAGCAGAGGATTGGATATCTGACTAGTAGTTGTTCATTTGAAACTCACAAAAATCACTGCATCCCACAAGGACCGTAATATCTCCCTGTCTCCCTGTAAATATCTCTGTTTCTTCTGCTCCATTTTATACTGAGGAAATTCTCAAAGAAGAAAAATGAGCTGATACTAAACTTTAACCTAGTTTGTAACTTTTTAAATTCAGCCTGACTCAGCCTTTCTAAGATTTAAATAGCCTCCATGTTCTCTTGTATTTTCATGTGTTGGCAGTAACCGTCGGCCAGTGGACTAAATCTGCCAGAAGCATTTGCTACAAGAATATGATTACTTTACCATCTGATGAGGTGATCTGTGCTGAACATGCTGGACTCCAGTTGTTTACAACCTGAAGTCGTGTGATGAAACTGAGATATGAGGATGTTGTGCAGAGGATCCTGAGTGTCTTTAATGGACAGAATCTGGACTTTAAAGCTCATGAAGTTGTTTTGTATCAACTCTGAAACTATTGTGAACATGACAGTTGTGAGGGTTCAGTGGTCCACATTTTTTACTTGAAAAGCTTTAAAACTTTAAATCAGTGCTACAGGGCATTGATATTGATTGGAAGTGAGAAAAAAGCTTGAATATAAGATAAGTATTCTAACTTTAAAACAGTATAGTAACGATTAGGGCTGCACAATTAATCGTATTTTGATCATGATCATGATTTTGGTGGCCACAATTAAATGAACCTGATCGTCAATGATATTTACATTCAAAATGCGAGCTCTGCTGCCTGCATATCTAACCACACGTTCTCAACCAGTAGTCTACCAACTACCAGGGGGCGAAAGCATGGTTAAGGCTTCATCAAGCTGCTTGAATAACAAGAGCGCAGTGTTAGACAGCCTGCAGCGGCAGCTAGTTAGACAGTCTATGAGTAAGTCATGATGAGAGCAAGTCATGTCGAAAGCCAAGAAGAATACAGTAGCATCTGGGGATCGCGAGGAGCTTGTGCCTTGAAAAAACATCACAAACCTAAATATGAGGAATGCATGAAGGCCAAAGCTAAAGTTAATTCACAAAATCCCCGTCCGTGTCCAGCGCCAACCCAGACAACCATTACAGCAATCCTGCAACGGGCAGAACCCTATCCATCTACCTCCCAAAGACACGCAGAAATAACAGACGCAATATCTTTTTATTTGGCCAAAGACATGTGTCCGATCAATACAGTTACTTTAAGATTTTAAATTATTGGGTTTTTGTTTTTATTTTGCATTATCATTTATTCTAATTTAAAGTTTAAATTTTCAATAAAAATGGTTGGCTCATTGTTTATAAATGGTGCAATAAAAATACATGTTTTTCCAGACATGATAAATGATCGTGATTAATAATCGTGATTACAATATTGATCAGATTAATCGTGATTATGATTTTGGTCATAATCGTGCAGCCCTAGCAATGATTGAAGGTGAAAAATGTGTGTCTGCCATATTTTTGGCATGTTGGAGTTATTTTTAATGCAGACTCTGGCTTAGTTCCTGCTCAGCAGGACTTCGGGTTATGTTTGGCTCTAAATTAACCGGCCATACTTCATTCACTGACGCTGCCACCCTACCCAGAGTTAAAGGACAGTATATCCATCACCTGTCCTAATTTAAAACGTCATTACCTTTAAATATTTATCGATGAAAATCTCCATAGACTGAAGGGACTCATCACCCTGTGGGATACAAGACTGACTGCTTGGGAAAATACCCTGATCACATCAGCTCAATTGAATTTGAAATGGCTCAAACATACAATGAGCTTTTCATCATAGTGAAAACACTGTTGTGATTTGATGAGGCAGGTCTGACTGGAACACGAGAAGCAAACATCAAAAGCTTATTTACAGGTTTTAATAGAATCAGAGTTAATAACACTCCATGTGTACCGTGTTGCGACTCGCCACAAAGCTGTCGTGCGATGACGGTTAGGAGTTGCCGGGTTTCTCTAGGTCGTCTTAGCTCACAGATCAAGGCTGCTGGTTTAGATCTTTGAACTTGACATTTCAAAAGGGAGAGGATAAAGAGATGCTTAAATATCAAATCCTCCCCCACTCCCTCATCCCCCATATTGGACGCTGTTAAAAGATCAACTCCCTAATCAAAGAGGAGTGTTTGGAGCAAAGGATTTTCCCATTAACCTTGTCTGTGGAAGTTAATGTATACATGCTTCTGCACAAAACTATCTAACTGTTGTTTTGTGTCTTCAAATCTTCTGATTAATTAATCTGCTGGTCTTTCTTCACGTGTTGACTGATAGATATTTTCTGTTGATAAAAATGCAGTATTTTTAAAGCTCCCCGTGCTGGAGGTCACGTGTTGATTTAGTTTTTCTCAGGAGTTGAATTCTCCACTTGGTTCTGGACAGTCAGTACATTTGTAGCATCAGAGGTGTTCAGTTAAAAACTCCAACCTGTTGCCATTGGTTTTGGTGTTAATGAGAATGGTGAAAGTGAACCAGAATTAATAAGAGAAAAACAGAATTAAAGACGTCAAATATATATAATGATCCAAGTGGTAAACTGCACACACCACATCACTGTGAGGTGTACATTAAGTATATTAGTTTAGTCTGCTTTAACTATGAACATATGTTAGTTATTAAATAATAAAACCTGAAGTTTGATAAATCTAGTCTGAAAATCAAACCTGTTTGAATTAATTTATTTATTTTTGTCCAGTACAGATGTTTTTCTCTTTGACTATTTGAACCAAACTAACTGTATTTTTATCACTTATTTTTATTCTTTGTGTTTATGATAAAACACTCACCATTAAGTAAAGAATGCCAGGTTATGGTATATTCTCCCGCTGATCTCACATGGGACACAGAGGCTGCTGTTCTTTTCATCGTTACACCCTCCGAGTGCTTCCTGGATACTCTTCTAACATTGAGACGAGTGTTATGGCTACTTCATAAGAATTAGCGTTGTACATAGTCAGTATTGACCGATATTGATTCATTTTGGCTTGGGCTTAAGATAAACATTGACTTACGATGACGCTTAATGATAACACAATATCTGTGTTCAGTACTGTGGTGTCAGAAATATAGCTGAAGCAGTAAGTTTGTGAGGAAGGTTAAAGTTAAAGAGATGAAGCCCACTGATTTATTCAACACTGGGAAAAAGTGCACTGCTTAAACCTTAATTGTTATAGAATTGTTAAGCACACTTTCTTTGACATGATGGACAGATTCTAGTTATTTTTACTGGGTTTGTAACCTTTATAAATGGCCTCATTGACCAAACTATGGTTGACCCTTGAGTTTTTGATGTGGCTTTGACTATTTGAACCCTCTAATCTTTCTTGACCTCCTCACTGCCACTTGCTTGCCCCACAATAGGAGTTGTTGCTGGCTGATTAACTTTATCAGTACTGACTTATCATTCGTCCTCCACCGCATCAGTCCCTTCTTCACCTTTCTTATCTATGCCATCCAAATCACTGGTCCTATTAAAGTAACTGGGAGCACTCAGCTGCTGTGACTTATTTCTGTGGTTGTGATAAGCTAAACTCTGCTAAACAACAAGGTAATGAATATGTGATCAAAATCGAGCTTTAACAATAACTAATTAAGGAAATACATCCCCAACTAAACCGGATGGCCGACCACAAATTGTCAACATGTTATTATTCACAGTATTGCTTAAATCACACATCATTATGTGACATCAGCCACATGATTTAATCTTTAAGCACAGCTCTCTTACAGCCTTTAGGCAGCTGTGCGCCTCTCTGTATAAACTCACTGGCCATGCTGATTTACAAAAAAAAACATTGGATCAGTTTGCAAGCTTCTGTCTTCTTGACTTGACATGTTTGTTTGACTTCATCGTCTGCATAGCAGTGCTGAAGCTCAAGTGTGTAAAAAAGTGTATGTTTTAGAAGAAGGTTAAATTCAATATCTTTTGGGAAATTTCAAGCTTAGTGATGGCTTTACTGTTTGGGATAATATCATTGATGAGGAACTTTAAAAAATGCAGAAATATCTTCCTTTGGGGTATCAGCAGGGTTTCAAGGAAGCATACATTTCTTTTACAGCTGCACAGGTGTGTGTGAGAGAAAATCAACAGGCACCGCATTGTGTGTGGCCCTGTGATAATACTACAAAGTTACACCCCCACATCCCTCCCACCACCCACCTACACACACATATATGCCCCTATTTGCCCTCCTTCCTCTCTTCTCACTGCTCCTACACTTCTTCCCACAAATCACTTGACAAATGGGCTGCCCACAGGTGTTGCTGGCCCCCCTCCCCAGCTGCCCCGGTCCTCTGCAGCATGGGAACGGGAGCAGCTCTCCTATTATCCACAGCTGTTTGTGTCAACGTGAACCCCACCTCCTCCGTCCTCCCCAGCCCAGCAGGACACAGTGCCACCCGACGACTGGGAATCCAGTCATAACCACAGCCCTGGCTCAAGGTTTTGGCGAATCAAACAAGTGGAGAATATTGTCTGCTGAGCCTTGAGAACTGGAGTCTCCCAGTCTGGAGATCAAGATAAAGTCTGGACTGAGCTGCTCTCCACTCTCATATCAAACAATGCAGCTGGTTATGAGGTCTGAACACAGATATTTCATTGTGTTTGACATTGTATCTGACCGACGGCATGCATAGGATTCCTGGAGCAAAAGGAGAAAGCTATTATTACTTCCAGGAGGCGAGGGCTGTGTTTTGACGTGAAATACAAGACAAGTTTGTTGTGTAAATACAGTGTTTAAACACAGAGTTTTACATCTTTAAAACATGCCAGTAAGGCTGCAGTGAAGGTGAAGATGTTTTTAACCTGTGACTCTCAGATTGTGTACATGCACACAAAACACGGGTCATTGTAAGGCTCTGAAAAACAGAGTTTTACAGTGCGTTCATTAGTTGATAAATAATGATTTAATTAGTGGAGCTGAGAGGAGTAGTTGATTAATTAGAAAAGCAATTGCAGGTCAGTTTGTACAATGTTACTTGATGAAGACTAATTCATAACAGTAAAATATTGTCTCATAGTCTAATAAATGTCTGTGTTTCTGAATGTTATCTAGTAGCAGTTAAAGCCCACATGTGCTTTGTTTGCTCCCTGTGCCTGTTCTCCTCCACAAGTTTCCTCCCCCACGCCACCACTATCTTAGCTGCACTCTCCCTAACCTGCAAATCATTTTTCTTCACTGAGTCATAGTGCATCTACAAAGCTCACTGAGCAGATGATTGACTGATTAAGTAGACAAAACATGGGTATCCAGGTGTTTTAATCTTGAATTAAAATCTCTTTCCTTTCCCCGTTTTGTTGCCTGTGAATCTGCTGTGATCCCTGCCAAGGTCCAGCCGCTAGCATGGCTGGCAGATGTGGTTGATAAGATTGCAGTACACAATACCGCAGAGCTTTATAATGTTTTACTTCTGTCAGAACGGAAAGACTTGTTTGTTGGTTCAAACGTTGCTTCAAATATGAAAAAGCAATCAAGACCAATCTCTGCCAAACACAGATAAATGACCAAAATCTTTTCATTTACAAATATGAATGTGTTTTGAAAGCAGCACTTCTGCAAGCTATTACTGCAAGTCATATCATGGTATTTTGAATTACAGACAGTGAGGTAATAGCATGAAAGTTTTCCATTGTTAAGCTTTAAACTTATTCATATTGTTGGCTGTTTGTTTCTTCTGGTTCTCTGCTTTCCTGAATTTGTTGTCGACAAGGAACTTTAGCTCTTTTAGGCTTGTTCAGATTAATCCTAATCACATTTGTACCACCTAGTGTAATAAATCTTAGAAAATGTCATTTATTTCCAAAGTTAGATTATCTAAAATTGGCAATTTGTTTTGATTTAAAAGGATCAAGAATAGATTGCTGGTAAGGCGGTTACTTACAAAAATATTCCTGGCATACAAACATGTGATGAGGTCTGGTGTGAGACAATTGTTTTAGGAAAGTCATCCATTAGTTAAGCTCATTTCAAGTAAATTTTCCAATGATTTAAAGGAAAACAACAAAATAGATTGTTGGACTTTAATTCATCAACATAAGCTTTATCTTTTTGTCGCCTTTTTTAGACTGAAAAAAACAAACAAACATTGGTGAGAAAGACGCTAATCAGCATTCATTCCCAGGTCAAAAGACTCTGGCCGCAGATTCTCATCAGCTCCAGCTCTGATCAGCAGTGTAACATGACACTCAGGTGGACATGTCCGTTTTCTCCCCTTTTCTGGTGTGATGCAGTGACCAATCATTGAGTGGGTCTACATGATGAGATTAATTTGATTATAGCTATAGTTGGATTATGCTCCTTATTTGAGTATATATGGTGGTGAATAAATGGAATCATTGGCACAAAACATTTCATACCCCGGTACGATAGGTGATGCTGTACCCATTTCAACTATTTGCTAATAGAGCCACTTATGGTTGACCTCTTCATCACCAACAACAACAAAAACAAACTCAGGCATTCGACAAACATGGCGAACGAAGAGCAAGATGAAGCTACGTCCCTCTACATGCTCATTGCACAAACGCAATGTACAACGGCGCCTTCTCCATCGTGTTGTTTCTTTCTTTCTGACGGCAACAACAATAATAATATCGTCTCCTTTGACTTCCGGGACACGACCCCTGGGAAAAAATCAGCAATATCGAGCATGCGCAGAACACAAAATCCAATTCACCCGTGCTTCACCGTCTACAAGCACATTTAGTGTGACTATCAACCGAGTTATCTCGGGGTCTTAATCCAACTGCAAGTAACCTCTGGTCCAATTTTTAGTCAAACTAAGATGTATACATGAATTTAGTAACTCAGCTTTATTGTAATTTAGCCATTAATCCAATTCTTTACAGTGCCATGTAACCCCACTGATTGAGGCAGTGAAGGACTGGCAAAACTTCCATTCATCTCCATTCAAACTCCCCTCCAACCATGCTCAGTCATTCGAAGATATGAGATGTAAATAATAACTGCTTCATTTTTTTTTGTTGAGTTTACTTACCCAGTTTTATAATGTGTTCATTGAGTTTGATTTGAAACATGAGGGGGAAAAAAGAACAAATAGGGGTTTGAAGTTAACACAAAGATCTGTCAGCACAAACTCACATTAACTCACATTAGAAAAGTCAATTTAATGGACAGTATCGCTGGATTACTGATCTACTCGTGATTCTATCTGCTGGTTCTGATGCACGAAGGTGCTGTTTGTCCTGTGCCTTACAATCAACAATAATAATTTGCCCTATACTCTTTAAATCACTGAGTTTATCAATCATCAATTATCAGACTTCATTCAGTCTATATCACATGTCAAGCAAGCATACATGTAACACCAGCAGCATCAGGGACAGAGATAAACTTCAAATGTTTTCAAGCACCGGAGGGGAATCAAGTTATGGATAGAAATATGTCCAACACTGTGGGTCTGGGTTGCTATATGCCCCCTCATGTAAGCATGCTGAATGTGTAAACTTGGAACAACTTCTGTAAAACAATTATCCTGGATCCTGGGTCTCTCTAGACAGCTCATGGCTGATTATGAGTAACTTAATTACCTCTGTCTGCACGTATTTCTCAGCTGTCAGATTGTGCAATGCTTTGTCCATCTGGATGAGCCAATCTTGCATCGGCCACGAATCAGTCCCGCTCACACTACGCTTGTATTCAGCATATTTGCATTTCTAAATGTTGAATTTGGGTTAAACTGCTGCGGTTAGCAAAATAATGTACATTTGGAATTAATTTGCAGCTCAGTTGGGATTAATCATACATACTGTGCTTACTGCACTAAAAGAAATAGACATGTCAATTACTTTTTTAGCAGGTTCACATATTTAGAAAACATTTTTAGTAGTTCAGCGACAAATCTGTGGAAACTATGCAGGTTTTCTGATGTGATTGGAGCATTGCTCATTTTTACCACCTGTGCTGTCCCAGGCCTGCATGCTTATCAGACTCTGGGTTTCAGAAGGTTTTCAATGGGAGTAAAATTGAATTCTGTCTAAACAGCATTGTTTTTGCTTTTGGTTCCGTGTGTGTTGGAGGTACGTAGGACTGGCCCGGGCACATGCAGTAGCCTCTCCTCCTCATTAACACAGCAGTGCACCTGTGATCACTCTGATATTCTCTTTGAGAGCATTAAGGTTCCCAGCGGGGGATTTGCAGGGGGCTGGGGTTCAGCATTTTGATCCCTGTGAATTGGGTGTGGCACGCTTGCCCGACAGCTCGCCTCATGTCTGCTAGATGGGATAAAAGGAAAGCGAATGCACAAATAGGCTTTTGTTGTAGGACAGGCACTGCTGGAATACAAATATGCACATAATAACAGACACAGATATAGAGACTGTTCGAGGTGTTTGGGTGGCTGTCTGATAGCTGCGTTGATTGTAATCACCATTATAGCTAATTGTAATGCTTTCTTTCTGTAAGTGCCTACCAGACTCATCAAGTTCTATGTGACACTATGAGATTAAACCCCACTGAATATATTCTGAATATATCTATCTTGTTTGCATGATTAATTAAGTAGTTGGTATGATTCAGTGTAACTGTAGAGCAGCTGTCTGCATTTGCTTTAAACCAGCTGTATACTTTTTATTAAAAAAACAGAACAAATTTTTAAAGGGAAATCACACTTTGTCAATTCAACTTCTTTCTACATGAACCATCTTCTGTGATTATAGCCTCATATGAAGATAGGAGATAGGACAACTGTAAATATAGTGAGATAACAGTGGTATGTATGAATTCAAAGCTAATAAAAGAACTGTTAGTTCTGAAGTGTAACACCCAAAGACAGATTGATTTGATGGGATTCCGGCAGAAAGATGATGACACAAAGGCATCAAATGTTTCAGAAATTTTGACAAGAAGTGGAAGAGAAGGGAAGCGGCAGAAATTGACCAGCAAATTCATGGACAGATGCAGAAGAACTTTCTTTTAAGTTATTCCAGGTTTTTCAGTGAGGCACTTTGTGTTGAGTTACATAAGCGAGAGCAGCCCAGGAGGGATTTCAGCACCACGGCTGTTTGCAAATCGTGACCCTTCATGTATTAAGTTAACAAAATCCATCTTTCATAGTGTCCTTTGGGTCACAGGTTAATCTGTTTTTTGTGATGGGGAGTGAGCACGTCCTACCACAAGTACTGACCTCATTTTGCTGAGACTGCTTGTGTGTTTGTTACAAATGAACTAGATCTATCTCCACAAAAAAAGTTTTTTAATATAAAGAATTTATTCAGCTGAACAAGTTCTTACTTTTTTACCTGACTTGCTCGTTGTAGCTTCTGCAAGCAGTGATCAAATATCCTGTAATTTCAGTGAATCATGTTGGTTTGAGCAGAAACAAAGTCTGTGAGAGAACTTCTGCGGTTTTAGTGATTAAAACATGACTGAAAACCGTTGTGTCTCTCTCTGCATATTACCTGTCTATACAAATAAAGTAAAAAAAACAAAACAATTATGCCTTCTGCTTTTCGACTTTTTTGACTTCAGAGTTTGCAGAACTCTGGGGGCTGAAGTTGAAGTAAGTGAGTGCAGCTCTCTCTGAAGGAAGGCTGATTTAGTTGGCACCAAGTTTGTAGCTTTCAAGGATATTCAACACTGTGATGATGACCGCAGGGCTGGAATAAGAAGTTCTTTGTTGGATCACAGTGGCAAGTCGCTGTGCTGTCGTCAGAGGTATGATTGGAAAAAGGTCTCCCATTTATAATGTTCGAGTGACGGCCAAAACCTCATACCTGACCTCTCTTATGTGAATGTCTTGTCTTTCACACACTTTAATAGGAGATGATGAAGGCATCAGACTTACTTACACATTTTTGTGTCAAAATGTCAGTTTTGTCCACCTTTAGCAAAGTGGGATCACATGACCAGTTGTTGAATAATAGATAAAGTGACCCTCTGAGGTCCAGTCAATCGCTCAGGGTTACACTTTAAGAGTATATTTGTAATGGGTGCATGTAGCAGTTTGCCTTAAAACTAATACTACTTTTTATTTTTATATGTTTTATGTCCTTGTTTATTTATTGGCAATTATATACACAGTTCATCACTGTTAAGGTGAGGGAAATAGTTACCAGACAAGTTAACTTTCTCCTCTATTATCAGGGGATGCTCAAAGCACGGCGCACAAATGGAAAAACACCAAGTTACAGACATGATAAAGGAGATACAGAAGGTAAATGATTGCTGAGCTTTGTCACGATCATGTGCTCCTACTTCTGTGTGCTTGATTGAATAAATAATAAAATATATTTTTAAAACAACCACCATTAATGTAGATATTAGATGCTGCACGGTTTTATTGTTTTTCTCAAAAGACTACCATGAGGCGAATGTTGAGCCAACATTGATTAATACCTGAGGAAAAAACAAGCTAGCAAATGGATGAGTGAAAGTGTAGCTGACAACACATAGTTGGAAGAAACAGCCAGTGACATTCTGGAACCGACCGTGCATCACAACAGGATGCAGGGATATACTGCAGCTTTCACTTAACATAAACGGGTGTCTGCATAACCTGTAAGGGAAAGAATAAGGGAAAATATAAGGGAAACATTGTGTGGTCACATGATAGTTTTCACAGCCAGATAGAAAATTCTCCCAAATAACCACATAGCTTTTGTGTTGCTTGGCCAAATGACAGATCTCTGATATTCTTCTTTGGGGTTTAAATTAAGATGAAGAGTTCCTTTAAGTTGCATCACTGCCTCTCTCTGCCATCCACTGGGACTCAATTAATTACGGCCTTCCACTGCTACACCTCAGCTTGTTATAACCACGTGATCAGCAACTAGTGAACATAAAGTGTAAAATATCATTGCAGAGCAGAAAAGTGGACTAGTTGACTTGTCTGTACAAACATTAGTGGATAGAAATGGAAATAGTTTTGTCTCTATGCAGATTCTGTTTTTCACCTGAGGGTTTGGGCTGCAAATGTGAAGACAAAAAGTTTGTTGTACAACATAAAAAAAATCAGTTCTGCCTTTCTTTTTTTTTTAAATAGGATTGCAGATTGCTTGCTTGTGCCTTACAGGTCTGAATGTCCACACATTTTTTGTATATTTAGATAGTTAAGACCTCAGTATTAGGAAAGAAATAGCTCAGATGCCAGAGGGTTCACGGAAGTGGTTCTAAAGCTTTAATAATGGGTTACATATCTGTATAGACAAGGATGTGCTCCATGTTTGTGGTTATTAATTTATATAAACATCTGTTTTTGGGAAAGGAAAATCCAATCATGTATCCTTGAATTGATATATTTTTCCAAAATGGAAACCAGATGGCATTACATTCAGCATTTTCTGCATTGCTGTCAGGAATAGTTCAGTTTCAGTTACTGTTTCTAAAGTGTAAACAAAATAAAATGATTTACCGAGTTGCTGCTGCTGGATGAGGCCAAAGTTAGGTGAGAGGGAAGAATATTTTATTGAATTTGCGTTGTAATTGCAGGACTTTCTTGTCACTGCTGCATTAGCTTTCAGGAAACTGTGTTACTGTCTGGCAAATTTGTTTTTGTTCAGCTCATAGCTAAAGGAACTCCCCCATGATGTAGATACAGTGTTTAGCCTATTGACCTTTAATTACCCATCCTGTGGCTGCGGAGCAACCTGCGTGCCAGAGCCCAGCAGCTCTGTAGGGGGGTTTATTGATGGGTAGTGGATGCCGAGGAACAAGCCGCACTCACTGCTGAACATCAGATACAAGCATAAATAAAACATCTACGCTGCTCCTTTAATGAAGTCTCACCCACTGGGTGTGATGATCAAAAATTGATGCTGCTGCTGAAGAAGTTGCTAACAAGCAAGAATGAGTAGCAATTATTTCAAAGTCAGAAACTGCACTGGTTTTCAACTTTGAGGATGGTGTAAAACAGTTGCTGCAAGTTTTTAAACCTCTGCAGCTTGGCCCGTGTTTCTTGAAGTCATCTGAGGGTATGAAGGGCACTGGTTCACACTGAAGATGTACAGTTTGTTTCAAATGAGCATTGACTCAGGAAAGCACATTCTGTTCCATTGGCATCACACTGCATCATGTTAATTTTACACAACTTTCATAATCAATAGAAAATGACCAAAGGCAAGAAGAGAGCTGCTATGCTCAATGCACTGCAAAATTGGAAATATCTGTCCCTAAAAGTAACAAACTTAGATATATATTGTTTGACCACTGGTCATTTAAAATCCTTCATTCATTGATTTATTTTCTACATTTTTTACACACTTTATCCTGTTCTGGGGGGGGGGGGTACACCCTGCCCGGGCCGTCAGCTCATCACAGGGCCAGTTGTTCAAATGCTGAAGCCATATCAGAATAATTCAAATTTAGAAATACCATGTTTTAGCACAAGCCAGTGCATTTATAGTGCCAGTCCCAAGCCCGGATAAACAGTGAGGGTTGCATCAGGAAGGGCATCCGGCGTAAAACATCGATGTTGCAAGATCGACTCGCTGTGAGGGAGTGGCCAAAAGAGGAAGAAGAAGAAACACCATGTTTTGCAGTCCGGGATCAGTTAATCCATCTATCCTTTATGCTGGTTTTCAAAATCAACATTTAATCGGGTCACCCTCATCCAGATTAAAAGTTTTTAAGATAACCAAACCTGGATTAACAGAACCTTAATTAGGGATACGTGTGTTATCCTGCACACTGTTGCCATCAGGGAGTATGCTGTTTTCTGTGAGGACTTTTATAATGCACCACAGTCTCTTAGACACAGCACAAACATCCAGTTTCAGTCTCATAATGTTGGACTGACTTTTTAAATAAGAATAAGAACAGCTATAACAAAATACTTCAACTTGTCAGTCTATGATTGTTGTATTGAGTTAATATATATTCAGTCATAAATATTATACGTTTACCAGTTGACATTGGGTTATTCCTATTTGTAGAGTCATTTAACTGTTTTTATTCTTTACTAAAAGACTTACTGGGAGACAAAATTTTTACTTCATCTACTTTACCAAGTCACAATGTAGATAAATGTACATACAGTACAACTAATGTATTTCTTTTAGTATTTTTAAAATTCTATTACTTTTTGTTCCTGAAATCCAGTCTTGGAAGTCCTTTGATTTTTGGTTGAAAGGGATCCAAACTTTCTGGGTTTTTTTTTTTAAAGAAAAAGTAATATATTGATCTAGATCAGAGCCAAGATAGGACGTAACCTAACTTTAGAATCCTTTTCTAATTTCCACGTTCACTACAAATCTCAAAAAATGGTCACAAAGAGCTCCTTTAAGAATAAAAACAATATTAAGCCACGTCAGTGCCGACGACAGCTACTAGTGAGGAAGGAGCTGTGTGTCTGTCTGCAGTGGTTGGTGAAGTTGTTGTTCAAGTTAGCTGCAATAGATGATTACAACAAATCTACCCTCAATGCATCTAATTATGAACTCATTTTTAGTATAGATTAGTATCTGAATCTTTTTTTTCCCCTCAACACTCACTCCCCTGTAAAAATCTAATTTCCATTAGCAGTGTGTAGTGTTAATGTATCGTAATGTCTTGTCCATCAATGGCTGTCACTTTGTGCACTTCATGGAAGTCTTGAACTGACAGTTTCCACCTCAGCATTGATCATGGACGATGTCCAAGGCTCTTACTTGACCTTAAGCTGTGATATGCTCTGATGCATGAAAGGGGGGCTTTAAGATGCATAAAGAGGTGTCTTTGAGGAGATTTTCCGCTCTTCCTTATCTCTCTGTGTGAAAGAATAAAGCCCGAACCCTTAATAGTCACACAGGGAACAGGCTGCTGGGAGATTTGTGCCGGATGCTGCTTTTGAAAGCACATCAGGTGGACAAGGAGCTCTCATCTTCACTGTAGGGCTGTATGCTTTCACTGTGTGTGTGTGTGTGTGTGTGTGTGCCCTTTGATGTCAGCCAGTAGACAGTGTCCCCCAGGTGTTCAACACCACACCAGGACTGCGTATTGAGAAATCCTCCTCCCTGTCATCCACACTTACATGCTAGCTTTTTACACTCTCCACTCTCTGAGGGACTCTCAGCTTCAGCACACAACTTTTACTCAGAGTTTGTATGAACTAGAAAACTCTGAAATGCTGGTGTGTCTGTGGAATAAAATGCATAACCTTACATATTCATGCTTGTTTTGGTTTTTTTCTAACCCATATGATTATATCAAACCCTGACAGCCCATGTTTTATAGGCACAATGTTGCATTAAAGGGGAAGTTTTTTTTTTTTTAAACCTGGATCTGATAACAGATTGGTGAAAGTTGGCGTCCTTCAGACACTATTTAGATCACTCGAGATCCGCGTATATCCATGTAACGGGCTATGAAAGGGGCATAGCGGCGCGCGTCGATGACGTCATTCCACTAGACGTGTGTGTAGAAAGCCCCCGATAGCCCCCAATAACAACAACATGGCAGCTCTGAACTAACAGTGCAATAGTATGCTTTCATTCATTCATTCGTCTTAAAGTATTGGTGAAATAAAGACAGATAATGCCTTATTTAGAGGCTGTATTGTCTATGCCCCGTTCACTCCCGTTATATGGATATATGCGGATCTCGAGTGATCTAAATAGCGTCCAAAGGACGCCGACTTTCACCAAACTGTTATCAGTGAGCAGACGAACGTATTTTATGCCAGGAATAAGGTCCATGTTTAAAAAAAAAGCGAACCTTTAAATGAAAACGGTCTTTGTATTTTCTGCTCATATCTCCAACAGTCAGACTGACTTGTCCAGTGAAAATAAGGGTTTCTTGAACATGAATAAGATGACATTTTTATGTTCTTAGAAGCATTCAGTCTCATTTCATGCCTCAGCAGGCTTGTCTGGGATTAGGATGAGTAAATGAGGCTGGTTTGTTGTGTCAGAGGTGATTTGGACTCTTATCAGTGGCAGAGCTGCAGATCTACTGGACGCCTAAGCTGACAGCCTTAATGGAATGAGAAAGCCAGTAATGGTGACCACATCAGTTAGCATCTGAGGGTATTGTCTGTGCGTTAGATGCATAATGAGTGATTGTATGCAAAGGCTCCTGGGAGTAGCCCCCTTATTATGTCTTTTATTGTCTGAATTGTATTGTGACAGTGTTGTGTGAGTCTGTGTCAGCTTGCCTTGAATGTAAGAACAGAAACATATTTGTCATCTGTCTCTACTGACCTTTCTTCTCAAATGTTTTAAAGGGTAAAACTTAATTGTTGAGGTGAACATTTTAAATTGTATTTTGCCTTTGGATCACACATATGTTGGACATTGGATGTAAATGTGGGAAATTTCAGGGCATTCATTCCAGTGGCCCAACACCATAAATCTTGACAAGCAAGTTATCTACCTGAGAACTCTCCACTCATTCATTGGATAAGGTTGTTCTCATTTGCATGTGATAAAACTATCTATGTTAAAGAATGTTAACAACTGTATCAGACTGCATTCAATATGATTGAACTGAATCAAACTGAATTGTTCTGTTTAAAAATAAAATGTCCCAAAATTCTTTTGCACCTCACGTGTCTATATACCGAATTATCTTATATAGGAGAGGTACACACTCCTAGTTTCAGGTAATGTTCCTGTACAGCAAATAGTGTTCACACAAAAAGCTTTGAAATATTTAACTCTACTATGGGTTTTTGCTGGAAAACTTTAATATAATAATTGATTTAAAACTGTGTCCATGAGTTGTTTTTCATTCCTCGGCAGAAAGACTTTGTAGTTTTATTCCCCATCAAAATATGAAAAATGTGACAAAAATAGAACTCCTGCGAGCAGCATTCGGTGTCCAGACGATCTGCTCTTACAGTAGGAGAGCCTGACAGTTTCTGCACACACGAATCGGTGCTCGATAAGGTGCAAGAGTGACTATACCACAAATGGCTGCACAAAAGAAAAGGATGTGTTCTGAACAAAGAGGCTGAACGCAGCACTTCTTCAAAGTGACAAACACAACAACAAACATTAGCCAAAGGTGGTGAAAGCATTTTTTCTAATGACATCAAAACACACTGTTTTGGCACCTAAAGTAAAAGAAAGGGAGGCAGTCAATGACACATTTATTTGCTATCCCACTGTTGCTTTAACTATGACATAATGAAATATGAATAATGTCACAGCATTGCATGAGTAAATCTAGCTTTTGTGGAATCAACTGGTCATTTCAAGTGTAACTGTGCATTGTAATCACCCCCCTGCGTATTTCTTTTCTTTTTTACAAACCAGTCATTTGTAGTCCTGTCCAGTCACATGTCTGATCCTGTCAACACATCCAAATATCATGCAACTTTGTATTTTTCCGATTGAATTAGCTCTGCATCATGCAGTCGACAGACACACAAATATATGCACAAGCACAACCACTGGCAGCAGTTCATGGATCATGGGTAATGTGTGTTTGTGCCGTAAACCGTGTGCATAAAGTCACAACAGGAACAGATAAGAGAGGTCCCAGGTTGGCTTTGGAAGCCAAATCCGCAGCAACCCCCCAGTGCTAATCGGATTAGTTGAAAAGTTACCAGCATGGCCCCAAAGAGACACCATTTTTTACACTGACTTCTGTGACATATTTTCTTCTTTGGCCTCCATAATCTCTTTTTGTCTCGAAGCCGTTTCACATCATCTTTACCACAGTAAACAACAAATTCAGCACATGATGAACTGTTTTTAACCCCTCTATTGGAAGACTGGTGGGTGGGGGTACATGTATGTCCGCGTGGGGGGGCTCTGTTCCACCCAGGTGGGGGAACAATGGCGAGCCCGTTGTCTTAAAGGAATGGTTGGCTGAGCATAGACCCAGGCAAAGGCGGGGCAAAAAGAAAAAAAAAAAAAAACGAGGTGAAAATTATTGGTGGTGAGGAGGAGGAAGGGTAGACGGGGTGCTGATGGGGGAGCAGACAGCTGAATGGAGGCAGCGGGGTGGCAACTGGACTCTTAAAGCTCCCTTCATGCTTGGTCTGTTTCAACCAACACTGAAAACACATATGAGGACACCAAGACCTTACTCTGGCTAACTATTTTTCCTTTATTTTTTAAAACCATTAGTCTAAAAAAAAAGCTGGGATACCCATGGTTTTTCCCTCCTAAGTGTGTAACAGCATTAATATGGCCTGCTTTGTTATCTGGACACACAGTACAGTGGGTGGAGGGGGAGGACAATTCAGTTCTCGTATTTTTGTGTAGATTCTCAGTCATTCAGGTAATCCTGTTCCTCAGTTCTGAAGTGAGAAAGCCATTTGGGTGAGAGATTAAATGTCTTCAAGAATCAAAGAGAAGGACTTCTGTCTTCTCTTTAAACAAAACCACAGCAATTCATGTTTTTGTTTCCTTGTTGCTTTTTGCATTGTGATAATAAGTTTGTTGTCTTCAGCTTTAATTGAGGACGTTTCCTGGAAATATTTAACTTTTTATGGTTCTTTATTTCCAGGCTCTAAAGGTTACTTTTAAGGAATAGAGATTATTATTTAGTGATTAACAATAACATATAGTGATGTCCACAACCAGTATGTAAAGACATCTCATAAACACAAAGTGCATTTTCTCACTTTTCAAACAAGGGAGGTGTTGATGGTCCTGGATCAAGGAGCATTGACCCTTTTCAGGATGGATTAACAGCAGTGCTGTGAGAAGTCACAAACATGACATGATTGTCTAATCGTGACCATTTGAGCTGACCGCAATAACTTTTGCGTAATAGTTTGGGTCAACTGTATAGAAACAGCTGGATCAAAATGTCAGAAATGTCATGCATTTGGCCTCTGTTTCCTCATTTTTCAGCATTTAAGATTTAACTGGTGCCATTTTAAATAACTCATTCAAATTCCCTCCTCTGATATTTCTTGATCACACAAGTTTTGAATTAGTGCCGCAAACAGTGAATCCCAAGTTGCTTAAAGATTCGATTTATAATATTTTAGATAAAAGAATAAATTAGGATAAATTAGTGTGTGAGGATGTTGCGCTGTTGTGAGGTTTTAACTGAGATTGAATTCTCTCTGTCTCGTATTATTGTTGTAAATCCAGTTCTTGTTCTGTGTCGTGACAGCCGATCCGGTCGGATGTGCATGTAAGTGTATTCAAGTCCAAGTTGTGCAGTACGAAGCAAGCAAACTTCTATATTTTTTTCTACTGACTTTATTGCATTTTCTACCTAAGCAGTATAAGGCCAGAGTAAAACTCTGTGTGGTTTCCTGAAACAGAGACGACCAAACAAGTTGAGGGATGTCGTGTAAGTTTTACTCTCAGTTTGTTTTATTGGAGTGATTCTGCTGCCTGGCTTGGTTACAAAGCAGAAATGCCATATTTTGATTTAATTTGACACAATATTAAGTGCCAAATACTACTTTCTTGTCTTCATGAGGTGGATTAGTATTATTAACAAGTTGAGTTATTTCCTATTGTGTTCATGACATAAAACTGACTTTTTAAAAATTTCTCTTATATTAATCTTTATGAGAATTTCATTTGAAACATTGTCAGGAGGACAACAAAAATTTGCGAGTCGGAGCAGCCCTCGAGAGAAGCTGGTGATGGAGGAGGCAACGGTCTTTGTTCTGTCCTGTTATTATCATACATGTGAACTACTAGTCCTCCTACTAATTCATTTAGAAAATGGGTAAAGTGACTTAAGGAAATTATGTTACGCTACGCTGAACATCACACAACATCTGACCGCATAGGAGGGATAGGAGGGGAGGGTAGAGAGAGTATGCTTGACCATCCTCTAAAGCAAATTAAACAGAGAGAATACACTTTTTTGGTGCCATCCTTGTTTTCATTTGTCATTTGGAGTGGGCCCCACTCGAACAGCAGCCAAGTCCAACATGGCTGAAAAAGCTCTTGGCACTTTGAATCAACAGCCCAGTGTCAAACTGGCTAGCCTTCCTATGCCTGCATTCCCCCAATGATGCCTAGGGAACTGATTTTCTGGCCAAAATGTGGTTTTGTGGTTACAGTCAGCCAGGCAGAAAGGGAGCTGAAATTTATGCCATGTGGACAAGAATCCCTTTCTTCTTTGTTCTGCTAACATGGCAGCTTGTCTCCAGATTGGCCAGGAAAGCCAGTCAGTCATCTGCCAAACTCAATGGGTTTAGAATTAAATTGAAGTTGAAGGTCAAAATCACTCAGTTAAGTGAGAATACAGCTACACTGAAATGCATGTTTGATTTGGGGAAATATATTTTATGTCTCAGCATGGATCCTGAATAATGTGCTGAGAGTGTCATTGATTTATTTGCATGTATGTGTGTCTTTCAGTGTGGAGCAAGGTGGAGCTGACCATGAATGATAATCTTGAGGTGTACTTGGGAGACTCGGTTGAGATTCCCTGCCAGTACAGCTTCACTGATACCGACAATGAGCCCAGCTTTTTCATGATCCAGTGGTTTGTGGTGAGTAAAGCTGGATAATGGAAAGTGAAGCTGTCTGTTGAAACTAACTGCTCATGTATGAAGTCCTCTTACAATCATGGGATATCTGTTTTTTTTTTAATTCAGCTTCTAGTTGTGACATGAAACTTAAAAAAAAGAAAAAAGAATAACTTTCCACTGAAAAACTAATAAAGAAAAAGAAAGTAAGATTTAGCCATATTTTAACTATGGGGATTAAAGCTTAATGAGGTAGCCTGTTATGCAGGGTTAATTTTGATGAGGGCAGCACATTACTGATGAAGTTGCTTCTTTTGCATTCATTTCCATGGATGAAAAGTGTCCTTTTTTCTAGATTAACTCACAATGCTCAGTCTTTCAGCTTTTGTATTCAATCTGTCACAATATAACATTGTATATAACATATAACAAGTTTCCTGAATGATCTCTACAGTACTGAGAGTCATTGATGTTCTAGTTGAGTGAAGTATGTTCTGACTGTGTGTCCTACAGAGATCTGCCGGGAACAGCTCAAGGATGCGGATCTTCTACGCTGATGACAGTCAACAGATAGTTTATAACAACACAGATTACAGCAGTCGCATTGAGGTGACTTCAGACAAGAAGGGAACACGACTCATTATTAAGGACGTCCAGCTGTCTGATGAGAGGGAATTCTTCTGCCAGGTTAATGGGCTGGCTGCTGGTAATGCTGAACGCAAGACCCACCTCAGAGTGTTTGGTAAGGCAGGCACAAGAGAAACCTTCATCTTGATAAAAGTTTGAAGTCATAAGCATTCAAACTGTGTCTTTATTTCCGATCTAATTTATAAGCGACTGCAACAATTTTTGTCCTGATTTAGCTCCTCCAGAGGCTCCCATCATCGAGGGTGTCCTTTCCGGAATATCTGTGACCAAAGATGTGCCATCTAAGGTGAGTCAACTGACAGAGATCTATTTTCATAATAATCTTCACATTTACCATGCTGATGTTCTCCATGAGGTTTTTCATTTTAATAGTCAATGTGACTCTCCTTCCAGGTGGCATCATGTGAGGCTCGAAATGGCTTCCCTAAACCCAACATCACCTGGTACAGGAATGGCCTGCCACTGACAACCACACCAGGATGTAAGTATGGGCCTCTGTGTCTGTCTTTGAGGCTTTCTGGAGTGTTTCCTTTGCACACTGATGCAGCAGTGGGATAGAGACATCCTTTCTGTTCACTGGTGGCTGATCAGTGTGTGGTCTAACAGCTGCTGCATGTTATTGATAAAAAATGACGGTTGATGGACAGTATTTGATCAATGTCAAATAGTTTTTTACACCTAATGGTTTGTCAGTTGTTCCATCACTTTAGTAGAGACTCAAACATCTTCTTGACCAACCATCTTTAAAACCAACTGACTGTTTATTTTTAGAAATTAGCTGTAAACTGCTGATGTACTGTGGTAGGGTTGAAACCACTGTATACATTTCCCACTAAATGTAAACAATACTATATACAGTACAGTACATGTTTATGGTCATGCTAGTGAAGCTTGTCCAACTGAAATTCTAAGCATGACTTTATTGTAGTCATGGTCTGACTTTTATCTTTTACATATTGTTTCCATTGATTTGCACTTGCAAATGAGGTTGAAACCAGGCGAGAACAGATAAATTATGATGCCACCAAGTGAGAGAGAGAGCTAATGAAGTTTATATAAGTTGATAATTATACCTTTCCAAGGCCAGCTAATTACATCTTTGTTAAACACACATAGTTCTCATTGCATATTTGGAGCACTAATATTTTATAGAGTTTCTTTAGTCTTGGTCCAGTATTGGTGGTGATCCAAAGCTACATATCTGTTATATTGTCTTGTTCATATTCTAGATGTAAACTTGCTGATCCTGGTGACCCGAGAGTCCAGTGGCTTCTACTCTGTCCAGAGCACACTGGAGTACAAAGTGGTTAAGGAGGACAAGGACTCCCATTTCTCCTGTGAGGTCAGCTTTTCTGTACCGGGAGCCATCAGGACGACAGAGTCCCAAAGCATCAATATAACCGTTCACTGTGAGTTAACACTGAGCCTTTTTATTCTGCTGTCATGTTAGCCTGTGTTAGAGCAGTAAAGCACTAAATAACCACATGCTGGTGGCAATTTTGCTTCAACGCCTTTATCTGTGCAACAACTTAATTTGTTCACTCAGTGTTTCCTCCCTTGTGTGACCAAGTGAACACACAAAGTAAAAGCTACCACCAACAACTCGTGTTTATTTTTCTCTCTTTGTTAAACTTGGGACTCTCTACTTTCTCTTTTGGTTTTGGGAGCAAAAGATTTTTAGTTATGAATTGTACAAATCACCAGTCGGATTCTAAAACATTCATGTCATGTTTTGTTAAGGACCTGCGAAGTCCTCCCTGACCCCATCGTGTGGAAATTAAAGATTGAAAATAGTACATGATGCTCAGAACCTCTTCCTCTCCCAACATCCCTCGTCTCTCTCCACCGCTCCTTTAAATTAAATCAGCATTATAAAAAGAGTTTTACAGTAATAGCATACTGTTTGTAATTACCTCATTTCTGTATCATTCACACTGTTGCTCGTTTACATTATTTATGAATATCAAATCAAATATGTAACAGCTCTGCAATATTTAAGATAGACCTGTGATATTTTTATGCCCCCTTTGTCTTACCTTCTGTCCTATTAAACCTATTTTATATGTTTTTACATATATTATCTATTTGTATCGAATCATTCTCTGTTATTTGGACCTTCTGATTGTGTGCTTCTTCAATTGAGTTTTTTTTTTTTTTTTACAATTTGCCGTAACGGATGCTAATGTGATTGAACTTGCACACTGTCAGTGGAATATTAATAAAACACCTTCATCAGAAACTCAACAACCAGCACATCCATTAAAGTGCTGGTGATGATTTATGTAGAAGTGAAGAAAAAACAGCTGAGATGGAGGTTAAAGGTTCCCATATTAAGTAAGCAGTGGAGGATATTTTTTGTCCAGTTGAGCCTCTGACATGAGATCAGCATGTTCTTGGGCTTGTTTGTTCATGGATTATTTCCATTCAGATGTTTAAAGAGCCACTGCCCCGGTTTACACATAAAGTTCAGCTCATTCTTATGACAAATACTTGTAGAAAAATAATACAAGTCTGTTTAAGTTCTCGAGGAGCTCTTTAGCGTCAGATGAAAACAAACCTGATGAGTTAGAACTGAGAATGTTAAGAGGTGTGTACTTATTTTTAATGTGGTGAGTCCCTCAACTTGAACTAGAAGATAAAGTGGAAAACATCTTTAAACTGTGTTACTCTTGGTAGAAAAATGTAGCTTTTGTTCCCATCACCCATAAGAACTTTGACAACCTCATCATCTCCTCAACCTCTTTGTTGTTTGGAGCAGTTTAGTATGGATACACAGTCTGTGCTGTCAGCATTATGGAAATGGCCTTTTAAAGTGACTTTAACAGCTAGTTGAATAATCCTGCTTAATTTGATTTGTGTGTGTGTGTGTGTGTGTGTGTGTGTGCAGACCCCACCACCATGGTGGAACTGTGGAAGGAGTCGCCCCAGGGCTTGGTCAAAGAGGGGGATACTGTGGAGCTACGTTGTCAGGGTGATGGCAACCCCCCGTCGCCATTCATTTTCAACAGAGAACAAGTAAGAATGGAGGGCCTTTTCTCACCCTACAAGTCCCTGAGAGAGAATGGGTGACACACAAGAGACATGTAGGGAATGTTTTTGATATGCAGAGCTCACAGAGCCCCATGAAGACATGAGTGCGCAGGGTCTGTGAAGACTCTGTCAGCTCTGACCCTGCAGATCCAGACAGGGGTCTGAGACCTAACACTGACAGGCTCATGGCTCGGACTCATTCCCATGTTAGACACACACTCATTGTGTGTGTGTGTGGATAACACAAAAACTCAGCTGACTGCTGTCTGGACTTTTCCTAATTGGGCTGTCACAGACATTGCTGTTAGTGGTTGTTATAACCACGAATGATTTTAGGAAAAAATTTTGCTACGGAAGACTATAAAGGGAAATAGTGTATATTCTAAGAAAATGTTGGTTTTGTCTTAGTACATTTAGCCATGAGCCTATGTTTAATGGTGTTGCAATTTCTCACAAAATGTACTGTGATGTGTGGACGCAATAGCTCTGCTATATAATTGCTTTAAACATACAAAATAACCATAAAGACTTTAAGTGTGTGACACTCATTACACATGAGTGAGCAGACCTGTTGGATGAATGAAACATGGAGAACTTCCACATTTGATTTTGTACTTTTACAGCAAATATAATCAGAAGTCGGTGTTGCCAAGATACCTTACTCTAGACAATCAAATGGATTGACCATCCATCCATTTTCTATAACCAATTAATCCAATTCAGGGTTGCTGGGGGCTGGAGCCTATCCCAGATGCCACTGGGCGAGATGTGGGGTACACTCTGTCTGGTTTACCAGTCCATAACAGGGCCACAACATGAGAAAAACAACATGCACGCTCAATTTAGAACCACCAATTAAGTTAACATGCATGTTTTTGGATGGTGGGAGGAAGCCAGAGAGAAAATGCAAACTCTACACAGAACGGCCTCAGCTGGGTTTTAAACCAAACACTCTTGCTGTGAGGCAGCCACCACACCACCGTGCAGCCCTTTGATGGACCATGAGAAGGAAAAAATGCTTTCACCCTCCGAGGCCTGTTCTGTGGTTTGGTTCATACTAAACGTACCCACCATAGCTCTGCTATAGCAGACATTTATGTGCTTCACCTTTTTTCAGGAATGTTTAAACTTTGTCTGTGACCTACCATGTGTGTTTGTTGCCTTAATGGATTCAGGCATAAACTTTTCCAGCTTTGTAACTTTATTTTCAGATCCTGGTGGAGAAACAGAACAGTAAATATTACCGCGATGGCCAATTTAATGAAAAAAACATAAAAAAGATTTTAAAAAATATGAAGAAACTTACTGTCAGAGCACCTTAGTTTTTGTTACTATTTTTACACAAAGACAAAATACATCTAGATTAAATCTAACCAGAGTATTTGTCACAGGACTTGGACGTGGACCTGGAGAGCAGAGGGGATGTGTTGATCGTGTCACCAGTGTCTCGTAAAGACAGCGGCATCTACCAGTGTCGGCCTGTGGATGCTGGCGGCCACACTGATGTCAAAGGAGAGGTGCAGCTCACTGTGCATTGTGAGGAACAACACACAGCACACACAGCACAGCCAAAGCTCAGCGCAGTCATGTCAAACTCACCAATGTGTTTCCTGCGTTTTATTTTGTTGATTCTTCAGACTTGGACCCAGCAGTTGTGGTGCCAAAAGACTCAGAGATTATGCTCAGAGGAGAAGATCTGACTGCGACTTGCAATGCTCTGTCCTCCCTCAAAACATCTACTGTCTGGTACAAGGTATGTATCCTAAAAACATTCATAGATTAGTGTGTGTCCAAGAAAAGTGTACTTTGATGGCAAAGGATAATAGTCCTTCAAATGAAGCAGGCTTGCACTAAAGGTGCTTTTATTTTCAGTTTTCTCTGTTTTATAAATATAATCTATTATGAACATGTACAGAAGCTAATTTTGTTCCACTGCTGTTTAGGATGTGAAAGTTCCTGCATTACACTGAAAAGGCATCACGCTGAGCACATCTGGAACTGTGCTTATCATATGCAACAAGAGCTAAACAGGCCTTTTGTTTGTCCAGTTTACAGAACCTGTGTATATTTTCAGTCGAGTTACACAGCAAAGAACTGACATACAGCTGATAAAAACATCATTACCGCTATATTTAGGTAATAAAAGCTATTACAGCTCTCACTGAGGGGAACATGAATGTCTGTGACAAATGTCATGGCAGTCTACGTGAAAGTTATAGACATTCTACTCAGAGGCACAAGTTTTATTGCTAAAATGAGTCCATCTACTAAACAGAGAGATGTACCTGTGTCAGCCACGGTGATGGACACCACCATCTCTTTAGCTCCTTCACTAACATGCCTGGAAGCAGGCTATAAAGAGCCACTGACCATTCTCTCTTAGTATGATCCACTGTTCTTATGTTTTTGTTGGCTGTGTGCAGGATGGGAAGCAGGTGGGTCAGGGGAACACGCTGCACTTGCAGGACGCCACCTATGAAACGAGTGGAGAGTACATCTGTGAAGTGACCGTTCCCTCCCTGCTCACCCTGCACACCAGCGGCTCCGTTCACATCATCGTCCAAGGTCAGTCAGCACCTGCACCAGTTCAACCATTTTCTTTATGAATAATGCAGACTGAGGCCTCCATGTGATGGACTTACGCATTTATCACATATATGAATTAAAATGAAACCTGTCACATTGTTACCTGTTAACGGCATATTCTGCATATTGTTTTTTGTTAATAAGAAGAAACCAGGAAAGCTTTTTGTTGAATGTTTTAGAGAGCCCAGGAAATTAATGTCTTTGTTCTCACTGCTTTGACAAATTTGACCTTTGTAAGAGGCAACAGATTTCTGTAGTTTATGCCCGCAGACATGCAGGAACCTTTTTGTTTCAGGCTCTTTCTTGTTCATCAATACCCTCTCTGCTTCTTTAGTTTGCAGTCTGACTATTATTACAACTTCTCATTTAAACCAATCATAATAAATGTCAGTCAGGTGAAAAAGGCCTGCGTTGATTCTTAGAAATTGAGTTTGGAAAATAGGATATTTTCCTGGAGTTGTGAGAGTTTGGCCTTCCAGGACAGAGGAACTTTATGCCCTTTGAAGCCACCATAAAGTTTTTAATGTGAAACATCTGGGCAGGAGTTTTTTTTATGTCCCACTGACAACAGACACAATCCACCTCGGTGGAAAAATGAGTAATGCGAATTTCATCAAAAGTAGATGATTTTGACTTGGCCGCAGCGTGCACTAGTGAACAAAACATTTTTTTTAGGCTACAGGTGAAGATGGAAGAAGTGTTCATCAGGTGCAAATTCAAGCAGAAGTAGAACAGAGAGCAGTCTTGTCTCTGAAATATAATGAACTCTACCTCTGCGTGGGCTCTTCTAGGTGGTCCCCAGCTGGTTGGCATGGAGCAGGAGGTCCAGCTGGAGGAGGCAGCAGGCAGGATGGTGAACCTGAGCTGTGAGGCTCAGGGACATCCACTGCCCAGCATCTCCTGGAACATCATCGGCAGCCAGGTATCCGGTCTGACTCACAGCATGAATTTAGCCACCCATCTTAAAGTGTTGGTGTACAGTAGAAGCTGACTTTGTGGTTGCTTGAGTTTGTTTGAGTGGTTGTTGAAGATTAGGACAGCAACAATTTGAATTATGGTGCAACCATTGCTGCAGTGGAAGCATTTCAGACTGACAGTGAAAGCAAAGATGTTTCAAAGGGCTGGTTTTCTTACTTGTTACAGTTCTTCTTTCTCTGCTCTATATGTGTGTACAGTAATGTGCACAAGTCTTGAGTCACTTCTCATTTCTTTATATCTTGCTTCCAAGAAATCTTTTTGAACTTTTTGTTCTGTTTTTGTTTAAGCACTTAACACTGACCTATGAATCATTCAGGTGTAAAACATCTGGATTACATCAAGTGGTAAAAGTGGAATTTTGAAACATAAACAGATTGGATTTTTCTTTTCCTAAATTAAAGGAGATGTTAACATGGTTTACAATACACCTTCAAGTCAAGTCTGAAAATGATTTGGATTTTATGAGGAAGGAACATTGGACAGAATCTGTAGAGTTTCAGTTACGTAGAGCCATAACGCAACCAATCCCACCCCTCACCTGGTGAGTCATGGTGATGAATAGAGTAAGATTCTACAAGCGATCAAGATCTAATAGAGCAAGTATAGCAGCTTGGTTACAGTTGTGAAGAGAGAAATGTGCATGATATCCCACATGCAAACAGTTTGTGTTTGTGCATCTCCACAGAACTGGCAAGAAGTGCTGAGCAAAGCCAACGATCACATGACTCACAGCGTGGTGTCTGTCAAAGTCACCTCAGACATCAGCGCTCTTTGCAACGTTTCCAACGATATGGGCACTGAAGTCAAGGCTTTCAGCATCAAAGCCAGTAAGAGCCTCTTTTCTTTTAATTATGTATTTATTCAGATAACTGACATATTTTTTAAATGGCCAGATTATAAAAGTCCTCTATTATGTTTCTTAATCATTAGTTATTGTGTTATTATATGACTTTTACATTTTGATATTTGGCTTCTGGTTAACAATATGTGATGTGGTGAGTTGTAAGATAATTATATATAGGAAGAAGAGTGTTCTCTGTTCTCTTGCAGGCTGCATGAGTGTTTGAAAACTCTTGCTTTTGAAGTTAATGACCATGTTGTACTTGTTCAGATTCTCACACCGGTGCCTGAAAGTCATCTTCTGGTCATTGTCTGTTATTGGAGAATTCTCCTGCAAGGTTTTCCATGTCAGACTGTACAATTCCAAAATGAAGATAAAGTGTGAATAAAATAGCTGGAATCATTTGCAAATCTTAAAAAACAATATTTTATTCACAGTATCAAATGTTGAAAATGAGGCATTTTACTACTTCATGAAAAATATTAACTCAACTCAATGGCAGCAGTTCATGTCAAATAGGTTGAGATGGGGGGAAAAAAGGCTGGAAAAGTAAGCTACTAAAAAGAAACTGCTGGAGGTGGAAGTGAACAACTGTTCTGTGGTCTGACAAAGTTTAAAATTCTTTTTTGGAAACCACGCATACTGCGTCCTTCAGACTAGAAATGAGAGGGACCATCCAGTTTGTTGCATCTCTGATTGTAAGGAGGTGCATTATCTGTTCTGGAACTGACAAATTGCACATCTGGAATGGCTCCATTAATGCTGAAAGCTATCTACAGATTTTCCAGATTACATATTTTTCAGCCTGGGTAAGAAGAGCTGCCTGCAGTCCAGAACTTTCACCAACTGAAAACATTTCAAATAAAACAAAGAAGACCCACGACTGCTGAGCAGCTAGAATCTTATACCATACAAGAATGGGACAACATTCCTCCCATAAAGGTCCAGCAGCTGGTCTCCTCAGTTCCCAGATGTTCACAAACTGTTGTTGAAAGAAGAAAAGATGCTACACAGTGGGAAACACGACCCTGTCCCAACTTATGTGAGATGTGTTGCTGATATGAAATTTAAGATGAGGTCTCAAATAGTCTCGCTTTCAACATTTGATGTTTTCTGTGTTCTGTTGTGAATCAAACATTGACTTATAAGATTTACAAATCTTTACATTCTGTTTTTAATTTACATTAACATACATTTTACACAGCATCCCAACATTTTGTGTACTGGGTTTTTGCTGATATGTTTTAGGTTTTGTGATTAAAAAACCACAAGCTTGCGTGAATTCACAATTGGAGCAAAGAATCCAACATGTTCTCTCTGTGATTCTCTTTTCCTGAAATCATCAGTAGCAGTCTTCTTCACACACAGTGGTTACAGGCTTTGAGATTGTGTCATCCACCAATTAATGCCATCCTTTCTGAGTTGACAAGTGGAGTTTTTGTTCCATGAGCTACGAAAAATGAATCATTTTGAAAGATCATATTGATAGTAGACACCCCAATGTTAAACACCTGTGAGCACTGACACACAAGTTAAAAACCTGTGATAATGGAGACAGCTCTGAGTACATCTGTTATTTCCTAATAGAAATAAACTACTACTGCTATTACTATAAATATTGACAAACTAAAACTATTCAATGAAAATTCTGGTGACGTTTGTCACATTGAGAGTCTAATGATATGCGGCACCACTGAAAGAAAACATTTAGTTGTTAATAAAGTTTTGGCTAATTCTCAGTTAAAAGGTCTCTATCATTATTGAAGGCTGCAGCTGAAAATCCAGAACAGATGATCACATTTCAGCACAGCAGCACTCCCGCCAGCTGTCATGTTCCTTCAGAGCCATGAAATATACTACATTGATGACCAAATATTTTGCATTAGAACCCCATGAATTGGTGCCGTCAGCTGTAATGGTGACATCAATGATGATTAATGAATAATTAATGAATAGAGATGATAATGGTTTAAAAGATCATTTTTAAGCAATAAGAAAAACGTTCCTATTTGTTTATTTTATTAAACCATGTCTGTTTGCTCCTCTTTGACCAAACATAGGAGACTGAATATCTTTTGGTCGTGATGTTTGTAAGAAGCCGATATTGTTGGGAGTTCTGTTTCAAAAGGGCGGAAACAGTGCAGCTCAGCATCCCTCACACCTCCAGAGGAACATGGGATTATTTAGCAGCTGAGATCAAATGAAATCTGAGATTGTGTGTGTGTGTTGGGTTAATGTTGGTGGACATGGACAGCTACCCACTCTAAGTGTTGTTCTACTTGTTCACAGTTCCCAGGGTCACCACAACTGCTCCCTTCTCTCCTGGTAAGATTATTACCCTACAGCCTCTTTATGTTTCAGCTCTCAGTGTCGCTCAGTTTCTTCCAGCTCAAAGACTGTCTTCTGTCTCAGTGTTCACGCTTTTCACTTAAATCTGTGTGTGACAATGAAGGGTTGGAGGAGTACATACATTATTTACAGACATTCCACCCCAGAACTGTTTTTGGTTAGTTGGCAGATCTTTGGGATAGCCTGTGGGCTTATTAAATATTCTGTTTGATTTAGAAGGAAAAATCTTAACACCAGCACATTCAAGCACACCAACAGTCATGACGATACTCACACCAAACATGCTGCTTCTGTTTGTTTAGCCCTTAAATTGTAAAGCAAACAAAAATAAGTAACATTAAAAACCAATTCTGTTGCATTAGAACTGACTTTTCCAGACACTCATCCTGTTTTATGGTGGATTTTTACATACCAGGACAATTTGCAGTTAATCATGCAGAGGCCTAATTATGGGGCAGACTTCTGACTTTATCTGAGCAATCACCTCATGCTGTTAAAAGTCTTCACAGCCCTCTGAGGACTACACGGACCCTCATAAAAAACAATAGTGAAGGAAACATTGTGAAGTACATCTAGAGTCGAGTGCGCACAAGAAATCCTTTTTATTGCCTCTCTAATTGTTTACTGAGTTTATAAGCTGCTGTTGTCAGAATGAATTACATCATCGTCACTCAGCGCCATAAAATAAAGTTAAGTGTGCGTCTCAGTTTTTATAGTCAGCATATTCAAACAGCAGTCCAGGTATTTCAGAGCATCCCAGATGTAAATCAGCTGTGGAAACAGCAACAAAGTTTAGGGAAGAATTTAGTGTCTTTCCTGTCAGGTTTCATTTAAATTGTATTGCAGACACAGAAGGGATCATGAGTGTCTGGATTTTTTATTCGGGGGTGGAGGGGCTGGTTGCAGTTTTATTTTTATGTGAATGTGTTAATATGACTAGGATCCGAAGTTCATCACTCAGAACTTCTACTGGATTCACGTCTAGAATCTGGATGGTTTTTTTTTCATTGTTGATGGAGACGCCCACGCTTGTAGTTTAGTAATCCACATGTCACACAAACTGTCTGGTTGTCATCCTTCTTGTCTGCTCCATCACGCCACGTCCTCCTCTGATGGTCATAATGCTTCCTGCACTTCTTTAAACTCTTCACATTTGCTTTGTGATGACTCTATCTGTATTTCAGCTGTCATGTCCACCTTACACTCATGTTTTACCTCCAGGGCCACTTCCACCTTGTTCACAGTCCAGTAAAAGGAATTCCTGGTTTCACTGTTCTCCGTTCCTGTTCTTCCTTTGTGCTCTTCTTTCCTATGACTTCTCACTGGGGGCATCACATGTCTGCATGGCGTGTGCAGAACACCATCATTTTGTCTGTGTTAGATGCACGTTTCAGCTGCTGCATGAGCTGCATTGCAGCCATGTAGGGTTTCGATTGGTTGATTATTTTTTACACGTGACATAATGTCAAGAGAGGTGGTTCTTAGGAAAATACACTGTAATACACTGTTTTTGTGTTTTTTTTTTTTTTGTTTTCCACCATGTGAAACCTCCCTGACCTGCGAGTTGGAATAGAGTTAACTGCAGGTGGACAGAGGGGGAGGTAGAGGCTCAGAGCATCTACAGCAGTGTGATGGTGGAGCGGTTTTATTGAGGCAATATGAGCACGATACATAAGTAATAACAATTTATTTGGGTTTAAGTATAAATAAATCACAGAACTAAGGCTAACACACTTGCATCCAGCTTGATGGGAGTGATATTGGTTGCAGTTTGCAGGGTTGAATGTTGTGTTTTTATCGTAAGAAAGCTCTCAGATGAGTTATTACTTATCATTTTATCGATGTTTGGAAAATAAATGACAGAATATTCAATCTGTTCAGGTCCTAACAGTGTCAATAAACCACAACCAGGCTTTGAAGTTATATACTGGAGTTATACTGGAGTCACCAGTCAACAATTTTTCATCTTTTCCCACCAGTGAGTTCTTTCCCAAACTGTTCCAGCAGACAGTGAAGATAACATTTTTGTTTTACCTTCTGGATGGAATTTAGATGAAGTCAGTTATTAAGGCTACAGGTCACAGATGCTGAGCAAAATAAATGACATTTTTCATGCAGCCTCCTCTGCTGCCTAAATGATAGCTGAATTGCTGTAATTTCACACTCAGCTGATTATTTCTAATACAGAAGAAAAGAAAGTTAAATAAGCCTCTTGGCAGCCAAGTTTAAATACTGCAGGTTGTTGATACTGAACATCTGTTGTTTTACTCATTTCTAAAAAAAAGTTAAAAGGGAACTTCTAAAAAGTTTGTAGGGTTATGGCAATAGACTAATTAAATATGTGGTTGAAGTTAAAGCAGCAGATTCCCAGATACTCTCCCACTGCAAAAACACTTTAGTGTGTCAGAACTCACACCAGCACACATGTAATGCATGCTTTCAGCCATTTTCCAGGACTCATCCACTGATCTCAGAACACAGAGCACAACCGATGCATCTGTTTCCACAGTCCGAGTTCTCCACATGTCAGTTTGTGACGTGTCACATTAAGATCATAAGGAATGCACTGTCTGTATATTCTAGTAAATAAGATCTATTTAATGTTGAGGCTGAACCTGTAAACAGATACTCTCTGTTCGTCTCTACGCTGTCAGAACAAGGTCTGATTCAGCTTTGCTACTGACATGATTGTACCTCTGCTCTGTGTTTGTGTAGCTGAGGGCAGCGGGGTGATCATAGTGGTGATCATCCTGTGTCTGCTGCTGCTGGCCTTCCTCGGCAGTGTTCTCTACTTCCTGCATAAGAAGGGAAAGATCCCCTGTGGACGCTCAGGCAAACAGGAGATGTGAGTACTGTCTCCTCATTCTGCAAAAGATGATCGCCGAACAATATGACGGTGAAAAGCCTAAAACCAACAGTTAATGAAGGAAATAGCTTGTCCTGATAGTATGTATCACACTTGTTCCAGTGTGAATTTTTTATGTAAAGATATGTTTAAAGATATGTTTAACAAACAGTTGTTGAGTATTGGTTCATCGGTGAAACATCTGTTTTGAGCATTTTGCTCAGATTTTCAATGGGTTGGTGGTAAAGAAAAGACAAAAACATCCTGGAATCAAGCCCAGCATCCTTTAAAAGTGCTTCTGGAAACCATACTACATGACTGTGATAAACAGGGCGTGCTGCCTTTAGACAAGTTCAAGCCTTTTTCTTCGTACTTGCACATTTCAGTCTAGCCTCAGTTTGTTATTATAGATGCTGGTCAAACTCAACCTGAACAGAAATGCCGCAGCATTGATAAATATGTCATTTTCAAACAAGACGGAGGCAAAACATGGTGTTTGTATCATTTTAACCTGTTAACAAGAAGAAGAAAAGTAAAGTTACAGCATAAATGCAAACACAGTTGATGTATTTTATCCAACATGCGAATGGATTGAGAAACTACTTCATTGTTGTGACTGTGACTCAAATCCCAACTGAAGTGCTGATTCAAAATCTGTGACATAATCTGACCAAAGAACACCGACTAATCTTAGAAATGAGAATGTAGTTTGTCATAATAAGTTCTGTTGCAGTATATATATATATTTTTTTGTCAATGTCACATGTGTCAACTCTTCTTTGTATCACCAGCACTAAAGAGAAGACCACCAAAGATGACATTGTCGTGGAGATGAAGACCAACACAAAGATTGAGGAAGCTGTCCTTCTAAAGGCTGTCAATGGAGAAAAGAAGGGTCCTAATGACCAGGTAACTGTTGTGGTGAGTGGATAGTTAGAACTCAAAGCCTGAGGACACCAGTGCCCTCCGGAGGCGGCAGTGTTCACTACTGACAAACGTGGAGCTACGATCCAAAGTTTGTCCAGAAGAAAGCCCCTGGAGAGGGTGGCTTTTATGAAGTTCTTGGTTAGAAATGAGTCTACACCAGCTTGTATTTAGTAGAAATCTGAATGAAATGATGTGCAGTAGAACTGCACAAAAATGGAAAGATGTTCAGTATTTTCTTTTTTTTGTTGATCCATGGACTATTAATAATGCTCTTTGGTGAAGGAGGGAGACATTTTGCTCTTCCAGGGCTGCTGTGAGAGCGGCACACAGAGTGCTGTAGAACAGTGGAGGCTCACGGCACAACTGTAGCCCTTTGTTGAGGAGCCAAGAGAAGCACATTTTGCACATGTTTTGTAAATTGTATCACCACATTTGAATATTTGAATGTGTGAAAACATCTAGAAGTACATATCGTATCTACATGTCCATATGCACAGGTATAATCTGCAAGTATGGATCAAATTTGCATGTACAAGCCAAAATTTGGAAATACAAGTCTGAATTCAAGCAGGCAGCAAGGCAGTCATAGTGCTACTTTTCTACAGGGTTTAAAGTTTGTTTGCTGACTCAGAGGACACGCCCACTCTTTCTCTCCAAGATTGGTTAGCAATTCAACAAATCTGACATGAGAGTAAAACAGTATGTTGATTAAGTTTTCATTTAATTTCATTCAACTGCTCTTTTAACTGTAAAAATGAAAATAAAGTGAACTTGCTTTTTATCTTTTACTCACATAGCAGCAGGTGTGTGAGCAGGGTGGCTGCCGTCTGCACTGCTGCAGTGATGGTGACGTTGTGTTCTGCTCTGTCCCCGCAGTAAAGCCCCAACGTGCAGCGGGTCGCATGAAACCAGCAGTCAGTGCATCAGCTCCACTGATCTGAGACCTGCAGGGTACCACCACCCCCAAAATCATGCTTTGTTCTCAGCAGTATTCAGTAGATTTACACAGGAACACTCAACCATATTCATACACTCACATTACACACACACACACACACACACACACATCAACAGGTGTGTTTGTACAGATGTGTATTTTCTTTTGAACGAATGTTTGCTTCCTCATCATTAAGTTCCTTCATTTGTTTCCAGCTGCGTTCACCTCTCAGCTGTTGCTCCGTGTGTGTGTGACGGTTTCTCATGTTCATCATCCTTCTTTTTTATGATAGTGTATATATTATATATATTTTGTTATTTAAGATATTTTGGCACTCAGATTTTCATTTCCTCTGGCTCCTGTTCATGTTGATCTGTGTTTGTGGGTCCAGGTGAGATTTCAGACAGGACATGATGTCAGAGGCCAAACGCGACTCCTGAGAGGTTTGACAGTGTGTTTGTCAGGATTTGATACCAATATTTGTAGAAACAGACAAAAAGACAAAAAAAAAGTCTCTTCCTCCAGAATCAGTGTTTTATCATCAGACACCGAACGTGACCTGCAGGATGACATCAGTAATTTTCTCTTTGAAACGAGACACACTGGCGGCCTTCTCTTCAAACTGCTGTCAAACCGTTGTGCTGTTTGTAAATACATGTAGTGTGGAGACCTGTTAGAGGAAGCCTCGCACTCTTCCTGAGGCTCGAGGTCAAAGTTAGAGATCTGCTGTGCCTGTTTTTGACAACTCATTATACACTGAATTTGTTTCTCTTGAATCTGTTTCCTTTGTGTTGCCACTGAGAGGGAGCTGCCCAAAGAGGCGTCCCAGTATTTTTGCATGTTTAATGTTTGACTCAAGCTGCAGGATTTTGGTTTTTGCCTTTATGAACAGGAAAAGTAGACACAATGATCACTGTGATGGGTAACTGAACATATTCAGTATCAGTTTGCTTGAAAAGGATGACAACCTTTGACAGGCCCAGGAGGCCGTGTGATGTCATGGCTGTTATTTCCACCCTCAGACTCCTCTCACCACCTGGATCAAAACATAAGAATAAAGCGGGTTATAGTTCGATGGTCGCTCGACAAACAGCCAACGTCTCAGAAAACTTGTGTTCAGAGCAGCAGTGTCTTTTAAATGACCCTCTGGGTTTTCCAAAGCTGGTCAGGAGCTCGTGTTTCAGTAAAGTGATTAGAACGGATGTGGTGCAAACTGGGCTAATGTGAAACATGCAAAAATGCTGCGGGGCTCCTTTTAGGGCCACTGTTGTGAATACTGGCCACTGTGTATTTTATGGTGAGAAGATTTGTTCTGTTGCTGAGAGCGCTGCATTGCCCCGATGACTTGCAACATTTACATAGTAGCGATGTTTATTTCTTTGGCTTGGTCCCCCCCCCCATGTGCAGGACGTCCTCACAGGAGACCGTCCTCATTGGCAGCGTGATGCTGATGTTCTGGCTGAGAAAAGCAGCACCAAGCCATAACATTTCTGACTGGATCCATCAGTCTGCACCGCCACATTCTGGTTTAGATTTTTTTTTCTTTTGAGTTTGAAACTGAACTTTGCCATTATGTTCTTTTTTTCTAAATGTGTGTAAATTAAGTGGTGTACATGTGATCCTCTGATGCTTGCATTTTTTTTCCATTTTATTTTGCAAAAACAAGTAATGCCAAATAAAAGTTTCCTTTAAACAAAGGCTGTTTCTTCTGTCACTTTTCTCTCTCGCTTATTTTTGCATTAGTATGAGGGAGTTGGAGTGAGAACCTGCTGTGCGTTAACGCTGCACCGTCCCACAGTGAGGAGGCAGGAAGGAGTGCAGCCTCCAAACCGCTGTCAGCACGAGCTGGAAATGACTCCAGCAGCAGCTCAGGTTTCCCAGTGCGGACGGAAGCGGGACACAAAAACAGCTCAGATGTGCAAAGAATTCAGAGCTGCAAAACAAATCAGCAGTCCTCCGCTCAGTCGGTGTAGAAGTCCGCAGGTGACGACATGACGCCCTCAAAGATTAAGACGACAGAAGCTCAGTGACGTTAAACGGTTACAGTAATTCCATTTTCGTTGGACATTGTTCGCTCAGGTTTGTGGGGAGAGATGTTGGTGATTTTAGGGTTGCAATTAGACAGATGACCAAACTATAATTAACAAGAAGTCTGGACGTCACTAAAGAATGTTCATTTTTCCCTTCGAGATGCTTTTTCTCGAGCCCTTTTTTTTGTAGTTTTGCTTAAACCTTTAGTTTTCTCCTCAGCAAATAAAAGTCTTATCAGGCGATTGACTTGGCCATTAAAGGCCATTCCACTCATTTGCCTTCCAAAACCTCTGGCTTTCTTTTGCAGCATTTGGGTCATTGTCCACCTGAAAATGTGACGTTCCATCCAATGCACTTTGGCTGCATCTGAACAGATCGTACTTTCCTCTACACTTCAGCATTTTTCCCATCTTCAGTCACAGAAGCCATGTCGTCACACTGCCTCGTCTTGTTTTACGTCTAAAGATGCAGCTTTTCTTCTTTATCCCTGCAAAATGAAGGGCTGAAGGAACTGGTTTTGGGCCCCAACTTCTCTTCCTGTTAGACATCCTTGTGGAGCATTTAGTTGCTCATATTGAAGTTTGTATTTATTATAGACAAACCACACAGATCAAATGTTAAAGAAAATACAGTTTAATCAAAAATCTTAATGGCTTAGGTGTGAAAACATGGCAGCACAATGAATGCAGAGGATATTAAAAAGACAATAAATAAAATCATATCTACACAGGCAATAACAAAGCAATGACTTTTTAGTTGGCAAGTTTCTGTCAAAAAAGGCTAGTTAATACAATTGGTTAGTGGATGTAAACCAACACATCAGCTGAGTTTACCAGCGACTCTGAGGGGAAGAGTGAGACTGACAGTGAATCTGCGTGAGTAGGACTGAAGTGTGTCCCAACACACCACAGAAGTTAGTCCCTGTTAAGAGTTTAAACCGCGAGGTCAGGCCGAGGGACTGACGACACATTCTGTCTCCGTTCCGGGGCAACACGACGAGCAGCCCGCCGATTTGAAAAGCTTTAGCTTTGGGACAATTTAAGCTGCAGGACAGAAGTGGGGAGCGGCAGCTTTCCAGCTGCACGATTTACAGGAGGCACGATTCTGTCCCTACTCTGACTTAGTGTGAGCTCTGCGAGCTACTGACACAAAAAAATGTCTCTACGACAAGAGCCCCCCCCCCCAAAAAAAAGTCAACTAGTTGAGGTGTTGAGCAAAAAGCAAAACTAAGGTGCTAATAAAACTCTGTGGTGCAGCTTGTGACTGACAGGAGGCACATATACTGAGGATGAACTTTTATTAAGGGGGAAAAAAGAACTTTCTACTGCGGTTAAAAAAGGACACTTCAGCAACTCTTCACATTCGTGTGTGGTAAAGTTAAAGGTGACAGCAGCTCAGTTTGGTTCAGCTTTTTATCTCCAGCTGTCGGTTTGGACGTTTTGTTGCAGAGCGAACGATTTGAGAACGACTAACCTTGTCGTCATCGTGCACTGATGAAGCAGCTATAACATTTTTACCAGAAGATGGTAAAGTCACCAGATGCAACAACTAAGATATGTGCTCACAGGGACATTTTAGAAGGAATGTTGAACAGATGACAGAACTAGAAGGGGATTAAGTCTGTAACTGTGAACCCATGTCTGTATCTGACAGAAAGAAATGTCCATGAAAAGTGTGACAGACCACAGCCTAATGCCCCACATCAGCTGAATGAGAGGTAAACAACTACTACTACAGTACTTTAGTAGAACTTACAGCCACTGGTACCTGGTATCTGAGCAACTTTTTACTTTTACCTGCAACATTTAAAAAAGATGGCAATGAGCAACTACTTTTTTCAAGAATATTTTTTAAATTTTTTTTTTTTAAACTAGATGGATTTCCTCCTGCGTTGATGGGACAGTAACATCTAGAGAAGGTGATCCCTTGGTGTATCCACAGGCACACATAACATCAGATAATGGACAAGAAAGAGATACAAATATAATGCTGCGTTCAAAAACAGTAACTAGACTTTGTATTTTAGGCCTCTGACTGGTGAGGGTAAAAAGAAAAAAACCATCACCAGCTCAGGAAAGCAAAAGTGACGTTAAAATGACAGGATAACTTATTAAAAGCAGTTTCTGAAATGATTAAAGGAGTGTTGCGTTGCATTGTCGTCTGTCCATCACACATAACCTGGTGTTTAGTGAGTACCTGAGTCCACATGATGACCCTCTCTTCCCTGAGACACCAGTTTGGTTCTTTAGCTGAAGCTTCGTGGGGTTACAAACTTCCACTCTTCTACATCTCTGATCGTATGCTTTCTTTTTTAAAACTGACATTTAACCAGCTTTGTTGTGGCCTCGTTTTTCTTGTGACAACTGGGGGCTGCTCTGTAAATATCTGTGGCTGCTGCTGGGTGCCTTTGCTGATGCGGTTGCATCTGGCACACCCGGTTTTTGGGAAACGCTCTGTGGGTGGGTCAGTTGAATGGGGTGTTCGGTTTTGTTGCCATTTTATTCGGGGGTGGGGGGGGCACATGTAGAGATGTGAGATCATGGCAGTCAACTCAGGGACACATCCAGAACCATCAGATGAGTAAACTATCCAGGCTGCTGGGATGAGCGTTTGAATTGCTGCCACTGATCTGCTTGGAGACTCGGGGCCAGTGAGGTAGATTAGTTTGGGAAAGCTGGAGGAGGACTTCCATGTATATCTGCGACAGATACAATCTTTTCTCAGGGTCTTGGGGTGCCTGAAAGTCTGAGTCTGTTTTCTGAGAAGCCTACACTGAGGATAAAGTCCTGATGTGAGGAACAGGGTAAGTGACTTTTCTTAACGCGTGCTACGAATCTAGATTGTGAATGTCGAGGTCCCACTGGGTGTGAACCAGTGTTGCAGGGGGAAGGGAGTATCATCATTGTTGGCTGTCAATTTAGTGCGAATGTGTCACCAGCTCCTTCAGTCCTGCTCAGAAAAGTCTGATCAAAGTGCCGTGGCTATCCCTGGGTTATCCCAGCATGCACAGTTATAAAAGCGAGCCAGGCAAATGGAACTGAGGCTACGGCAGCAAACCAAGGACAGAATGTTAAAAAGAGCTGAAATTTAACTATTGTTAGTACTACACACAGCACAACACGTTATGAGAGTTCTTAAACATTGAAGTTTCATTCACAGAACCATCATTTAACCAGGAGAATAACGGAGTGAAGCTACCGTCAAAACAGAGCGAGCGACGAGCACCACATGAAGCCCTGCAACACACTGCACTGCAACTGAACGTTCACATTCATCTGCGCTGGCACACACGCCACAGAGTTCTGCACTAATTACCAAATGACCAAACTTGTGCTGCTACAAAATCTGTACGCCACATTTTTGTAAAGAAGCCCGTAAGGCACCGAACTGAAGAGCTGCCAGCAGCGGGACACGTTCTGCAGGCCCTCTGCAGAACAGCGGAGCTTCAACACTTCGCTGAAGGAAAGCGTGCACTCTGAGAGGAGTCACTGCCGCAGCACAGGACGACTCAGAAAAGTGGCAGCAGGGTCAAAGCTTGGCTACAGGCAGCTGGCTTTAAAGGCTTCTGTTCTCTGTGTATGCTGCGTTCAGATCATATTGAGCTTAATGAGAAGAACCGACCGACTGATGGGCGTCAACATCCCTGCGCTCCTGCTGGCTGGACAGAAGCCCTTCATATCCATGTGGGGAGAACAAGTAATTTTTGAGGCTTCAGTGCCAGTCACTTGGCATCGTCTTAAGAGTAGTCCAACATAATCAAAATAAGCTGTTTTCACACCAAAAATCCACTTCGAAACGCAAATAATACCTGATGCATTTGCTTACAATTGACTTTGGATATTCATCTTTTGATCTGACATGAACGCAGCATTACCCCTCAGAGTAAAGCCCTGTGGCCCCGCAGGAAAGTGCTCGGTAAATGCTATCCATGATAATGGCACAGAGTGGAGACAGAGGCGAGACAGAGGACGAGCGGGACTGGAGTGACTATGTGGCGATGTGGGCCGTGGAGGGGATGGAGACAAACTCGCGCAGGATGTTCTTGGCCGTCTCCAGGTTGTTCTGGGCGATCATCAGGGCTTTCTGGATGTCCTGGATGGAGTAGCCCTGAGACATCAGGCATTCAATCTCCCCGTTCAGAGCTATGCTTCCTGGGCCGGTGGGAGGAGTAGGAGGAGCGAGAAGAGGGGACACGCCAGAGGAGGGACCGGGGAGCTCTGGCAATGGAAACTCGCGGTTGAACGGTCGAGGCCGTCGGTCGGAGTTGGCGCGGCGTGGGAGAGGTTTGGGGGGACGTTCGGGCTCCACACCTGCTGCAAACATACCTGGAAGAACAGGTGAGAGGACAGTCAGTTCCAGCGGAAAACACAGTGTGAAGTACAGGGGTGAATACAGGAGTGAATACAGGAGTGAATACAGGAGTGATAGAGCTACAGGGGCAGAACTCCAAAGTAACCACACAGAAGTCTTCTCTCACCAATGGGCCCATTACAGCCTGCTGGCAGACTCCCAAAATGCACCGGAATAACCAGATCAGAAGAAACAAAATCCACACATCTGATCAAATTCACGGCTGAGTGAGGAGGACAGCAGGTGATAAGCATAAAATATAAGAATAACGTGAGTGAAAAGCCTTTCCACAGATTGGAGAAGAGGTTCATATTTCAACAAGATAATGACCAAAAAACACACTGCTAAGAAAACACATGAGGGGCTAAGGGAGAGCTGTAAAAGATCTGGAGCCTGAACCTGAATCAAATAAAACATCTGTGGAGAGACCTGAAAATGGGCTGATACTTCCCATCCAACCTGGCTGAGTGGAGTAATCAGATCAGTAATCCGACCTTACACAAACACTGTGTTATCAGCAGAGTTCAGGCATAAACGTCACAGCTCAAATGATTCACATGTTTAAGATCAAATGAAAGAGTTTTAAATTTAATTTATCTGGATCATTTTACCCAAAGTCTAAGGGACTTTTTTCTAGAATAATTCAAATGCATAGATGCATACTGGCTTCTACGGGACCGTCCACGCTGAGAGTGCTGAAAGCTGCCGAGGGACAAACGATTTCTGACACGGTTCTTCTGGTGGTGGCAGGAGTGACGACCGACCGGGGACAGTCGTACTCGTAAACGTCCTCCACGCTGGTGTCCTCCTTCTTGTCCAGGGAAACCCCAGCTGGATGCTGAGGGTGGTCTGAAAAACAACCCCCACAATGATGACCATATGCAGACGGCACAGGAGACACAAATCGTACACAGGATGGATGGGAAATCTGTACCAAGTGCACATTTTACACTGACAGTCATGTTCCCAGGGTGTGAATTCTGAATACTGATAAAGAAAAAAAACAAACATCTTTCGCTAGTTCACAAAAAAAAATCTCTTTGTTGTGCTTCTGTATGAAAAAGTAACCGACAGATACTTTCTGCTGACTCCAGATTAACCATCGAACATTAAATGCTTCTTAAATACTTCTGCAGGTAACGTTACCGAGGTCAGAGGCCTGTGTTGCCTCAGCAGCCCCCGCCTGACTCTGGATGTTGCACATGGACTCGTAAACTTGGGGATCCTCAGAGTCGCTGTCGCCCACCTCACTGCCAGGTCAAAGACAAGGAAAAACCATTTCAGAAAGAAGAAAAAAAGAGAGAAAAAAAAGACGCTCAATTATTTAAGCAGAGCCAAACTGAGTGTACTGAAAACGAAGCTCAGCATTTAAATCTGTTTTGCATGCAATGTAAAAGAATAAAAAAGTCAAAGTTTGCTTCTTTTTTTATTCTTTATTTCCCACCTCTGCAACTGCTTCTAGAAGTGCCAATAAATTCAAAGCTGCCACTCAGAACTACAATAAGTTCAGTTCCATTGAGAAGTTCACAACACTCAGCTGAAGCAGAATTTTCTATTCATTCTTTTGATGAGTGGAGTTCTGGTCCCACATGTCACACTTTCATCATTCCATCAAAGAGAAAAGTGGTCACCCTTCATCTTCTCAAGATCTGCATCTTCTTCATCTCCTTTAAATTATTTAGGAGGGGGAAGAACAGCACAACAAGGACTCAGATATTCCTTTCTAAAAAGATGGGGCAATAGAGCCCCCTGCTGGACACCAGAAGTAAAACGCCACATCAGTTTGTAAAACTCAAACGTGCTGTCAGGGCTCAAGGCATCAAAAGATGTTTTATTGTATTAAAAAAACAACTAATTAGGCTACTGTTCAAGACATGTTTGTGTTGCTCCAGATAAACATGAAACTCTGTTCAGACAGGAGACAAGCGTCCTGCAGCGCAGCTTTAACTAAACATCTGCCACTGACATTTTTAACTTTTCCGATCATTTTAGTCAGAGTAAAATACTTTATAATTCTCCTGTTACCTGACGTCACTGTGGCTGTTTGCCTGGCTTGGTGGTGGGGGCACCAAGGAGCCCGTTATGACCCAGGGGGCACCAGAGACTGGAAGGGAGGTGGGACTCATGTACTCATTCTCCTCGGAGTCCGATGAGGGCTTCTCCCCGCTCGACACCACTGATGGTGGCAGCGACCTGAGCAGATGTAGGCATCACAAAGCATGCTTTTCAAATATGGGGATAAAAACTGGGACGAAATGAATAAACTGTACATCTGACTCTCAAATCAACAAATCTGTGTTTCTGTGGAACTGCACACGCGCACGAGCCTCATTTAACTGCCACAGATCCACAGTGGATGTAGAAACAAATAGAAAATCCCCATCACAAGCAGGTACATAATGAGTAAATATGAAATATATATATACAAACATATCAAAGACGAACATCAACTGACTGATTAACAGCCTACGCAACGGCTACCGTTTGCTAGCAGACTGTTCCCATTATCTCTTTGGATGGTAATTAGCAATAAGTCAAAGTGTTGTTACTGCTACAAAAGAAGTGAAATTCTAAGTATAGAAATGTTCTCTTCGTGAGTTCTGGTCTCCTTGTGTTAGGCACACCTCACATCAGCAGATCCGTACCTCGCAGCCAGGCAGTACACAGCGTTGGTCGCTGCGTGGGGTTTGCTTCCCTCTCCGTTGGTGCCGTTGCTCTGAGGGATGGAGGACAGGGCCGAGGGAGCCTTTGTTGCAGGACGTGGGATCATGTAGTTGGAAGCCCAGGCAGGCTGGTCGGGGGTGGAGGGCAGGGGTCTCCTCTGGAGTCTGGAGTCCTGGATGACCATGGAGGGCCGCTCGGGAGGGGGAGGAGGGGGCAGCTCTCTCACGGCTGGAGGAGGAGGTAGAGGCTTGTCTCTGTGAGTGGCTGCAATCTGGCAGGAAGTTACAAACCAGCAGAGATGTGAGGACACATGTTCACACACAGCTGCACTTCTGTACTGATAACGGCCCCTCAGCACAGCAGCGGTCTCACATTAAGACCTTCCGGTTATTGGGCGACCCACTGAGCCACGGCCGCCCCGTCAATCACATGATTTTGAGCGATGCGGATACAGTGAAGACTTTGGATGGTGGGCATGAAAGATGAATCAGATTATGCTCTGTATCTGTATTAAGGTCAGTAGTCAAAATATTGCTGTGCGTGTATCTGATCACCGAGGACGTCAGCACCAAACGTGAAGCGGCTCAGAGCTTTGATATAATTGAACTGATTTGAAATGAATGAGTGAACTGTGTCTGCTCTTTATGATTAAGCTCTAAAGCTTCTCCGGCACATGCTCACATTTACTCTGTCAGATACGTTCCTGGCATTGTTGTAATGGAAAACCTGGGGGACAAAGCCCATAATATCTTTTCATATGAAAATGTTTCCTTGAGTTCAGCTGATGCTTAGATTAGATTTGGTCGCTTCAGTCAAATTATGTAAGTTTTTTTACACAAACAAAAAAAGTCTCTTTTGGTTTGGTGAACTGCATTTCCTTGTTGATCTGTGGTGGAGGGACAGTAAACCAGTATCTAACTTCAGAGAATTCTTGATATTTTCAATTTAAGATGTGTTTACACAGACTGAGTATAGTGGATTTTGTCCACTGAAATCTTATTAGAAAGGATTATCCCACAGCCAGAGAAATGTACCTGCGAGGGTCAGGGTATTGCTTTAAGACAGTGGAAAGAATGTGAGTCAATCCTTTAAGTCCCGTCCCACAAGCAGGGGGTCAGAGACCCTGCTTCTATCAGGTGCACTCACACATGCACTTGCCTTGGCTGTGACTCCCTGACCCAGAGCAGGATGGGAGCTGGAGGATCTCTGCTGCAGGAGGTCCAGCCGTGGAGGCACAGGAGGCAGCTGAGACACTGGAGATGCTGGACGCTCAACCTGCACACCCACAAATACTTTTAGAGATTCTGCATAGCACCTGCAAAAAGATTTACATGCGATATTTTAGCTGTAACCAAATTATGTAATCATCTTACCTTGCTGCAAGCCAACCTGCTCATGACGAAGTTTTGGTCTTCCAGACGATCGTCCTCTTCCTCCTCGTTGCCGGTGGCTTCTGCTCTGCTTGACCCCTGGAAACCAGCAAAGGAAGCCCCACTGGCCTTTGGGTGGAAAGGGTCCACCACGATGGGCTCTGTGCCTTTAATCTCACAGCGACAAAATGGGCAGCCCTGACCCTCCGATTCCTGGTAAAGACACACAGGAAGTTTAAATTTTGTCCAGGCAGAGTGAACTCTTTATGGTGCAGAGTACAGCTGGGAGCAATTCCCTAAAGTCAGGGAGAATTCAGAGGGACTAACGCTACAATGACAGAGACAGGGGGAATCTTTTAAACAAGTAGTTCCACATTTCTAACTTTTCATCTACAAAAAAACAGAAGAAAAGGAGAATATGTATGGCCAAACATGCATAAACAAACGGCTGATTCTGTTGGTCTGAAACTCAAACCTACAGGGTGGCGAGAACTATTTGCACGCCAAGTTGATCAGATGAACTGCAAAATTCTGCAAAAAAATTCAAATGAGTTTCAACGAAGAGCCACCAACAACAAGTGGTCTTTGTCCGCCCAGCAACCGAGAAGCTGTTATCACTAAAAATATGAGCAGGAAGTGTTTTAGTTTCACTGACAGCAGATGAGAGACAAAAGAAAAAGCAGCCATTCGGAAATAAGGTGAATTAGTTCAGCTTTTGAGTTGGAGAAGTGAAGCAAGTACAATCAAGGTGACTTAACAATGCTGTGGGAAGCACTAGAACATGAACACACAAAAAATGTATTTGATTAAACAGTGATATCAGGAAGCAAAAGAAAGACTTCTCCTTTGGTTAGAAATGAGCATTCTGAGGTTTAAAGTGCAGCCAGTGGCATCACCTGCCAGGCAGTCAGACAGGAGGTGCACATCAGGTGTCTGCAGGGCTCGATCTTCACGTCCTTGTCGTTCTCTGCGCAGATCTTACAAAGCTGGAAGGTGGAGCCCATCTCACAGTAAAGCTCATACTGCTCCTACAGATGCAGAAGGAGGAGAACACTTGCAGGTTATGTCATTCAATACTTTTGTTCATTCGTTATCATCTGAAGAACTAAATGTACTCAAAAGGTTCGAATGTGTCGAAGGTTTACCGTGCAGCGAAGCTGGATTTGTGCTAAAACACCTCAGCTGAGGCACAGGAGGGGCTCTGAGAAACAAACAAACCTGAGTGACTTTGATGTGGTCTTGAGGAGAAGGTTCGCACAACCCTGTCAGGTCTGGGTTTTGTGCGCGGCCATCTGGGAAAAGATAACTGGAGAACCACCACACACAGGTCAGAATTTGTTTATTTTTTTTACTTTGAACAACCGCGATTCTGACTTTGTGTTTAGAATTAAAGAGGAAGTTGTTTTTTTTAAACCTGGACCTTATTTATCTATTTTTAGACAGGCATATTTTCTAGGCTTGTGTCGTTTTGCACTTTAAGTCCAACAGGGAAATTCAGTCAAATGTATTAAAGGGGAAGGTTTCAATTTTTAAACCTAGACCTTATTTCTGGCATGAAACACGTTCATCTACTCACCAAGAACAGTTTGGTGAAAGTTGGCGTCCTTCGGATGATATTTAGATCACTCGAGATCCGCGTATATCCATTTAACGGGAGAGAACGGGGCATAGACAATACAGCCTCTAAATAAGGCATTATCTGTCTTTATTTCACCAACACTTTAAGCCGAATGAATGAATGAACGCGTACTATTGCTCTGTTAGTTCAGAGCTGATGAGTAGATGAACGTATTTTATGCCAGAAATAAGGTCCAGGTATAAAAAATAAAAAAGAAAGAACTTCCCCTTTAAAGGGCCTCTTCCACCAACAACTTAATCAGGGCTTTTTTTTCCTGAAATTTGTTCTCAACAACAAATGCTGATGTTCATATCAGTTAATGTAAGCATTCTTACTATATTAAATCCCATCTGCTGAACCCCTTGTTCTACATCAGGTAAAACCAACAAGAGAATTCACATCTGAGAGCAGCCACAGAACAAGAATGAACCAGCCAAACAGTAGATAAGTTTAACCCTGGTGACATTTTTAAGACAAAAACTATTCAAAACAGTGAGAAAAATACGAGGGCAAAGTCAATTCACAATAAAAGCTGAAGGTTTAACATCTTTAAAAGGTTGTCATTTCATATTTCGTATTTCACAGGAGGAAGAGACATAGAAGGCTTTATTGGATAGGTCTAAGGTTTCCAGAAGACTCAGGTTTTAGAAAGGTGTTTTAAATCAAACCTTAAGTCATAATGGGTAAAAAGACCCATTCTAGTGATGTTCTTCCTTCTTATGATTAATTAGAAGCTACATATCAGAAAGAATAACACTGTCCGTTTCTTTACAGATGAGAAATTCATTTCTGCGGAAGTCTGCAGATCAGTCTGAGGAGTGTCAGCATCAACAGTCTCAGTGTGGTGTTTGAGGGGGGAAACTGTGCACCAAGTTTCAATGCAATGTTGCGAAATACTCAGCAGGACATAATTATCCCACAGACCTAAAGAATTTGGTAACGTTTCCTTTTTTGCATCCTTCAAAAACATTAGAGTTTTAAAGGAAGTGCAAGTGTTCAGAATCTCCTAATAAAGCAAGTATCTATGTTTCCTTAAAGATTATTTTTTTTCTTTTCAGTTAATTGTTAGGAACACACCCACAAAATTGTTCTGTAAACTGTAAGCACTGTATGAACCTCCTGGGATGGAGGACATCTCACTGAGAGCGTACGGCTGACTGGCAGGAGAGCTGCACATCAATGGAGTGGCTTTGCTTATAGTAGAAATCAAATCAAACTTACAATCCCTCTCTATATCCGTCAATTAGGGCTTGGAAAAGTGGTTTGTTATGGGGGATGGTCTGCAGGATGTTTCCATCTGCCGTCACGTAGCCAATGGCCCACTGTCCCAGCCGAGTGCAGCTCAGCCTGAAGATGTAGCTGGGAGAAGGACAACGATCTCAACCAACAGATACTTACAGATAATCATTTGTGTAATGCAGCTGCATGTCTAAACACATCCCTGTTGGATTCTTACCTGCCAGGTTTGTGGATGAACCTTTGCAGCCGAGCTTTGACCTCGTCGTAGGTTAAGAAGGCCATATAACCAGGGTGTGTGACTGCAAGACTGTTCCAGTTCCTTAAAAGAGACGACCATGGCTACACAACACACAGACATACATGCAAAGTGTTCATGTTACAGACAGGAACAACCTTCTTAAAACAATAAAAACAAGAAATTAAATCCTTCTTGAGGACTGAAGTAAAAACTGAAGGGGTGGAGGTCAAGCCGTTTGACTTGAAATGTCAAGTGTCCATGTAACCTTTGACCATGTGATGGTTCCAATCAATAAAATGAGTCTTAAAAGGTCTCAGATAATTGGCAACACAGATCAATTTAGGAAAAACTCTCCTCAATACTGCAAAACTTTCAATATCTGAGCTTATTGATAACTGAAAGCATGAAATGGACTTCCAACACCAATTTACTTCATGAACCTCCTGATTGTTACATGCTCAGACGGATTACCTGGAAGAGCCTGGTGAAGATGTCGAACTCAAAGACAGAGATGTAGTCGTTGCAGGTGAGATCGATGGTGGATTTGAGCGCCATGGCCTCCAGACCTGAACTGATGGGGTGAAACTCGTGGAGAGCCTGACGAAATGTCCTCCATGGCACTATAGTCCTGCGGGGGGAGGAGCTTTTTGTACCAACTATTCACTGTGGTTTAAATATGTGAAAGTAGTGTGAATGAAAAAATTTAAACCACAAATTTTATAATCAAGACTTTAGCTTCACCTTTATGCCCAAACCAATACACATTTCCTGCAACTGTAGACCAACAGATTTTAACGTTCCACAGTAGAAACTCACTTATCTCCAAACGACCTTCTCCAAAATTCAGCCGCATCAGCTTTGGTGATCCTGAAGTTGTCGCCCTGAAACAGGCCGTTGGGGAAGATGGCTTTTAGCTCTGCCAGCATGTGACTGAAGATCAGAGACAGCTTTGTGAGGTTACGCCTGAGTCAGAGGACATGAAGAGAGGAAACGAAAGAAACAAATGGTGACATTTAAATGTCAGTTAAAGCATGTCGTCGGACCAAAGTCAGAAAGACTGTCGGACTCTACCACAGTCTCAGTTCAACTTAAAAAGAGGAAGTAACTTATTCAAAAGTTGATACATTCAGATGGATGGAGTGATTACTCCTTGGAAGCGGAGCATGTACATTACTCGGACTGTTGAAGAATGCAGACATTCGTCCCAAACAGCATGATATATGTCTCTATATCACGCTGTGTACCAGTTCTTGAACTAAACAACAGGCTGAATGCAGAACAAAGGTGAAATAAACGGAGACCTTTTGTAAAAAAATGCATCAAAAACACGTCAGATCATCAAGCCATGCTGCATTGAGCCAACCTTTTCCCTTGGAGGGCTGTCTCATTCTTCTTGGCAGAAACATTCAAACCAGGTTCTGCTGGAAAGCCTCAGGGGACAGCAGTTATCAGGTCCCTCCAGAGGTGATTTACTGAGTTTGACGCCAGAACCCAGCTGAGTCACTCCTGTGTTTTCTTGTTGGCATGTTTTATTGTCATCTTATTGGAATGTGTATATATAGGTTCTTTTACTGCTTTGCTCCAAACGCACTCATAGGAATTATGACTAATAAACTCTCTCATGCTCTCAAAGTCATTTGGGTGACTATTCTTTGTGGATCAAAACTTATATATTAATATCTACAATATTATACAGTAGAAATGTTGTTTTAGAAGCTCTGGACCAGATTTGTGTCTGGGAAGGAGGTTCACCTTCCAGCAGGACAATGACCCGAGGCATACTGCTGAAGCACAGTATGTGAATGTGTTGAATGGGCCGGTCAAAGCCCAGACCTCAGTCCAGCTGACAATCTGTGGCATGTACCAATTTATGAAGCCACTGCAAGTGCTGCAGCCTTCCTGTAATCTGTAATCAGGTTTCGAGTCATCTCTGATTAGCATTCAAAGATGTTAATACGCTCACTTGAGGGTTTTTGTCTGTTTTGAAGAGGACTTGATGCACATTAGGAGGACTGATGGAAACAACTTTCCGAACTGCGTATGACCTGGCAAGTTTTAAGATGATGTGAGTCACCCGCTGTGACAAGTCTGGAGAAAATAGCTACATATGAAAAAAAAAATGGAAGAAAAAAAGGGTGAAAACTTTCCTTCAGCACTGTAAAAACACCACCTGATGGGAAAAAGCTCTGTATGTTACCTTGATGGCTCCTTTAACAAGGCCTTTCTTAGTAAAGCCCACTGGGGACTGATGCATGTGCTCAAACTGACAACAGCTGTTGATGCAGAGCAACTATGAGGAAATGCTTGATAAAACTCTGTGAGTCAGAGGAAGGATGAACTTTCGCTTACTAATAGCTTTTTGAGAAAGAGAGGAAGTAGATGTGATTGCGACACTTTAATTATACCTTTATCATACATCTGTCATTTTGCTTCGGTTCACACCACTGCTTTACATGATGAGGAGTTTGTTTTTTTATCATGACGAACATCGATGATTTTCTACAGAACTGAATATCAGAGCAGTACTGCAACACTTAGATGATGTGTTCAAAGCACATAGGCTTTTACTGTATCAACAGATTGCATCCAACCATACAATCATAGGTGTTAAAAAATGAGGCCACCACAATGTAAACAACTTCATTAAATTTACTTGTGACTCTGGTTTGATTTGACATGTGGAAACAGAGTAATTGAGCAAGCTTCTTTGGTCAGAATTTTGTTTTTAGAAAGAGGAATGCGTGCTTATTTCTTAAAATAAATCAGACTGGACATGTGCAACAGTTTCCACTTGTTTTAAATCGACCAACGCTACGTGCTTTTCTCTACTATAAAACCGTGCCATTTAAAGTTAGAGTTGAAATTACTCAACTTCAAAAAAAAAAGGACAGAGAACTAAGTTTCATGTGAGTAAGCAGCAGCACAGCCAGATTAGGTATAATTAAGCAATCGTGACCTTAAAGGATTATGTTATTGATTAGAAGCCAAGATAAACAGTGATTAGCTCTGTACCATCTGCTCCCTGCTTCACAGCCTTACTCTCTGGCCGTGTCCTGATTAAATAAATCTATTTTCACCAAAAGCTTGACTAACATTTCATCAGGTCATGAGCATACCTGGGTTGGGAGTTCTCCTCGTACATCCTCTCCTTGGCCTCCTTAAAAAGGCTCATGGTCTGCTTTGTCTTGTTGGTCAAGTTATCAATGACCACACGAAAGTACTCGTTTTCCCCGAGGATCTCCATTTTTCCTTCATATCGGGACAGGATGGTGCGCAGGTGCTGGAAGGTATCCGGCAGCAGGTCCAGGATGTAAGGTGGGCTGTTCTTCAACGCTACCTTGGGATTCTGGCACAAACGCACCACCTGGAGAGGCAACACGACACATCAGGGACTCTTGTAACATGAAACAAAGCGATAATGTGACGTGAAATCAGACTAAATCCCTCCCCCCGATAGAGCCTGAGGCCTCATGCTGGACAGTGGGTATAAAGTGATGGAAAATCAAAACCTGCAAGATGATTGTGATAAAACAAGTTGAAACCTCCGAGGGCTGAAATATCCTTCTCAAATGTATAGAAAGTTAGCCTGTTAGATGACAAACTACCTCGTGTACAGCTCTGGATTTGGGGTCAACTGATGACACTGGAGAAAATGTCAGAACGTCCCAAATCTTTACAACAATTGTTGGTATAAGGTCACTGAAACGATGTTGGTCAAATGGTGCTAATTGTCCAAACCACAGGCGAAGGGTAGCGTTATGTCATCCTAACATTAAAAGAGCAGCAATCAAACATGAGCTGGTGAAAAACAAGAATAAAACAGCGATGGAAATGACCTCAATTAGTTGACATCCTAACAATAAAGTGACAGGCCTAGTGGTAGCTGCCAAGTCATACCCTCGTCTATCCTTACATCATATAAAGAGCTCAAACGATGTTTAACAACCAAGCTGGGCACACATCACATAAAACTGCACAATATAACCTCTGCATCTTACTTCATCACTTTAACTGCCATATATTTTCTCACTATACAATTCCACTGCGAGGTAGTGTACTCTAATAATGTGCCATCACCCATCTCACAGGCATGTGACTCAGGTAGGAAAAGGTTTTACATCTCACGCAGCAAAAAGGGAGGAGGCAGCGCCCTGAAGACCACATTCTGGAAGTGTAACTGAGGCAGCACACGCATACCACATTCTGCCTTATCTGGAACGTCTCTCCTCTTACTCCAGCCCTCCTGAATGACTATCTTGTGAAGTCTTGTCTGGGCCATCTCTCCCTGCTTTGCTCTCTTATCTCCATCTCAGTCAAAGCCGACTGCAAAAGATAAGCTAGAGTGGCAGTGATGAATAAACTGAACCGAGCCTTTCTGCTTGCAACATACTCACCTCTTCTGATCCAATACTGAAAATAGGTTGTTCTCACAGGGACACTAATGTGACCCAATTCACATTATCCCAATTAGGTAATGGATCAGGAGCACCATTGTACTCAAATTTGGGGGGGTGGAGGTTAGTTTTTTCTCATCTAGACTATTATAGACAGCTCCACAAGTCAGTGTTAAAATGTGATCTTAAATACCTTTCTATGTGGATGTCTGATACTCGATATCATGCTGTGGGATTAGAAAGAAAAACTTTTTTCATCCTATCCCAGTGTTACAATGAATGCGTGTATATAATGGGTTATAAGAGGTAAATAAATCATGACATAAACTTGCCCATAAACCAAAAAGAGGGAAGTGACTGTTCGCAATATGTAAATTCACAAATAACCAGCCAGAGGTGGAAAATGACAGCAATCGGCAAAATGAGTGACACGTTTGTTAAATATCTGCTGGCTCAAAAGACGCTGTCCGTACCTTATCCATGAGTTTCCAGCACTTCTCCACCATTTTCTTATCGACCACTGCGGGTTGGTGAGGCTGGAGAGGCTGCTGGTGAGGCTGAAACGCGTCCTTCATCAAGCCGATGAGACCGGCGCCCCTCCTCGGATTTCCGGCCATTAATTCGCTCGATGACCGGGGGTTAAGCCCCGGGGATGTGGTTGACAACCGGGGGTTCTTCTTGACGAGTTTTTCAACAAAGCACCCGCTGTTTTAACGCCTTCCCTGTACTCTGTACTGGTGATAATTTGTCATGCAGAGGCTGTCCAAGAGCAGAACAAAAAAGGCTGTGTGTACACTGTAAGCGACGCGGCTAGCTAACAAGCTACATTGGAAAAACCTCTTCAGAGTAATTCCGACGAATACAAGCTTGCGACATACTCCTTGTGTTGTTGTATGTGCGGTCAAAAAGCGGCTTGTCTCCTCCTCGCGACGGCGAGTAAAACCTCCCTGAGATATCAGCCCGGTTTATAACAGACTCTGGGTGTTAATATGCCACATAGAGCGATCAACAAACAGGTTGTACAGCAGCTTCAGCCAACAGCGATCCAGAAGCTAAAGTAAACACGGATATCCGGCCGGACTTTCAAAATAAAATCATGGCCCGCTAAACATAAAAATCTAGATCGCAAACTGACGCAAACAAGCGGTCTGTTAAACGTTGTTTGATCTTTAATTAAGCAATAGTTATCCTTAATGGTGTGTAAAAGTACTGTCATTTAAGATAGACTCTGACATTATACATAGATCTGAAAAAAAAACATTTTTTTCATTGATATGGTAACACTTTCACAGATTGAGCCGTCCATATGATAAAGCTTCTAAAGGCTGATGGTTTTACGTCTGCAGCCTTCTTGCCATATTGAACTACACAAAGTGGGTGTCTGATCAATGGTTAGCGGTCATTATTATTTTAACAAAAACAGATTTTCGATATTCAGAAAGACTTTCTACAGATGGTTGTTTCGGGATGGAGCTTTTTTTGATGAACTGTTCTAGCTTTAATATTCTAATTCCATCTCAATGCATATGATTTATTCAAAAGACGTAGAACCAAAATACAATTGTGGCATATTTTTATGTGACACGTAACAAATCATATCTGTAAGGGATCTCAAATGCATAACCTTATCATTACAAACAATATTCTATTTGATAGAAATTAGTGCTTGTTAAAAATCTTAGCATCTTTACACACAAGTCTTGAACTAGTTAGTAAACAAAGTTATTTAATTCTCAAAGCTCAAGGTCCCATTCAGACTATGTGCTGACATCCATCCCCAGTGATCAGATCACAGCGCACAGTTGTGAACGCAGTCAGGATGGAGGTCATGTTCCAAGAGTCCACAGGGCTACATTCAAGCAAAATTCACTAACCTGATGTGACTTCAGTCAAACAGTTATCATCAGGATGTTTCCTTGCTGTCACGGTTGTCATTAAAAAAACAAAATATATAAAAAGCTACTTTAAATCATTCAGGATATCTCATTCAAAGGAAATCTCCTGCTTGCCCTTTTATGTTACAATCTGCAGCAACAGAGAACAAAGCAGCTGTGAGCTCAACACTAAAGCACCTGATCTTTCCGGTCGGTCCTTTTCGCGGGCCATGCCCCAAACAAGCTCTGTTTACAGGACAACAGATGAGGGACGGGCACATTTGTGCAGCGTGGAATCTTGTTGGCTGTTGTGGACATGTCGTCAAAGCTCATATAGTCTCAACACAGGTGACAAAGGCTGGCTTTGTTTTCAAATCACCTTGTCAAGAATGTTTACATGCAAACCGGACTTATAAGAGAGGGTATGTGAAAGATGAGGCATAGCTGCCAGTTAATTGGAAATGAAATCTGGCAAAAGCTTTGCTGAACAGGATTATTAAGACCTTTGTCAATGGAAAAAAAAGATTATACCTGAAGGCTTTGTTGGGGAGCTGAATGTTGTTGCAAAGTAGTATGGAAAACAGCTGATGAGTCATGAGATTCTAAGTTGTTCAAAGCTTTAATGGCTGTGTCTTTTTAGCAGAAGTGAGCTGAGGCTGAGCTTTCTATCATTTTATGCACCTTGACTTCTCTCATATTACATCTGTTACAAAACTGAGCTTATGGAAATATCTGTAGACAATTCCACAATTAATGGGACTCAAGTGAATGCGAAACTTGCTAATGTCTGAATAATGACAGGGTTCGTGTCACAGAATGCATCTGTTCCAGTACAGAGACATCTGTGGCCTGCTGGTGTCAGTTGCAAAGCTGACAGGGTGACATAGTCTACGTGTTTACTTACACATAGAACAGGTAACTGATGTTCGATCACATGTGGTCAGTCAGGACACATAGAAAGGTTTCGTAATGCCGGGGGTCAACACACAGACTGAAAGCAGTCCACTTGTGATCAGGTCTCCCAGGATGCACATTAGCCAGCGGTGATGAAAGGCCCCCTGCTACGTCACTTCATGTCGCCAGTCTGACTTCCGACTGCTGGCCTAGACATACAATCTATGTGCATTCAAGAGGACATAACACTCCAGTGGAGAAGTGTGCAGTGGTTTGCATGTTACACAATAAGGGAAAAAGAAAGAAAACCACATGGTGGGAAAAACACAAAAAACAACAGATTATGGAGTATAAGTGGCACCTAAGATTAAAACTCATTAGTTTGATGGCATCTGCTGGATATATAAATTATGACAGAGTGGAAAACAAATGCAAAACAAGTCATTCAGTGTGACGCCATCATCCCTATCAGATGGCAATCTGACAATCCTTATGAGAAAAGCACGTAAGGCTGTGTTCCAATCACTGTCATAAAAACACAGACTGAAGGGGAACTTATTTTGGCAATCTCAGACGTCCAAAGATCTGGAGAAAACATTTTGTACCTTAATGTTTCGACAGAAACACAGATTGTACAGTACTTTGCAGTACTAGTCAAGGTATACATGTTTGACAATCAGTGCATATAAGCTATAAGTTCCAGTCTAAAAACCGTCAGTTCAATAAAAAGCACATCTTTAAAGTTCAACACATGTCCTAGCTCTTGTAATTCAAGCTTAATGTGTCCGATTAAATCATACTGGTGTTCCTTGGAAGCTCAAAGCAATATTCAACAGCTGAGCTCCCAGGACCGCCTGCTGCCCTCCAGACAGAAACTCTGCTGACAGCTCTCTGTATGTGCTGCAGACTCTGCGTTCATGAACGTCCCACCTGTGAATGGCATGTTTCCATCTATGCCTCGCCTCACCGTGTAAAACTACTAAAGATCTGCGAGGAAGACGCACAGCCACGTGGACTTCATCTGCTAGTCCCAACTCTGGCAGGCCCTGCTCAAGGGACAGGGTGAGAGTGGTGTCTGACAACATGTTGATGGTGACCAACCGCTCTCCCCACAACCAGGAGTCGTCGAGGTGTGGATCAATGGCTGAGCCTCGCTGAGGATGGTAATCCAGGTTGCACTGCTCCACTGGCTGAAAGCCTGCCAGGCTTGGCTCTCGCTGCATTCGGAGTACTAGTTTTTGGCTCAAAGCAGGGAGTCCACTGAAGTCACCCCGACGCACTTTCCTCTTCTTGAAGTTCACCTTTGGGCCAAAGTCCTGTCACCATATGAGAGGAGAATACGGTTTGTTACAATAACATTCAACTAATTTGCAGATCTGAAGAAGAAAATATAGCTTTTCACGCAATGTGTTCATCATTACCTGTTTCCTTCGACCAGACTGAGACTGATTCCATGTATCCTGGTCCATTGAGCTGATCAGCTCCTTCTCCTCCTCCTCTGATATAAAGTCCTCCCACAGGAAGACACCAGGAAAGGGAAATGACACGGCCTCCGCATCTTTGCAGACAGCGAGCTTCGACTCAGGATTGAAGAGGAAATGATGCACAATCTTACAAAGACAAAGGACAAAACAACTCTGTAAAAACTGAGGTTGAAGCAGGGGTAAGACGGCTTACTGTTGTGTCTGTGCTTGATTAATGTGATGTCGTCTACAAGAATGCATCTTTTGTCATTTGCTTACACGTGCCACATACTGTCTGCCACAGCCCAAATTACAACCCTTATATGCCTTACTCCCTCACGATGGATGCTAAAGTATGATCGACTGTTTGTCGTCCCACGGACTAAACGACTGATACATTTTTCTTTACGAAGCATTTTTTTTGTCCTGCATCAGTCCAATAAGTATTGGAAAGTCATTCAGGCTTTATTGCCTTTTTCTTTTTCTTTGAAACACACAGCATTCCAAAAACCTGAACTGAGTTAAGAAAAAGAGTTGTTTATAAATGTTTACATGCCAATAGAACCTTAGGTAACTGCTGCATCTAAATGATTCCATGGGTATTTTAAACCACCATGGCCTCTCTTTGACCTGCAATGAAGGTGACAGTTAACTAGTCCGATGCTTTTGTTTTTTTTTTAGCTTAATTTGCTTTGTTGAAAATGATTCTGGTGTTTTTCTACTTGATTTTTGACGATATGCTCAATATTTGACTTGTGTCTATTTTGTGTGTCTCACATAAAGGTTAAATTTTTCATGAAATAAGATATGTATACACTAAATCAAGAAATTGCAGTCTTGACGATTTCATTCGGTAATGACGAACCACAATTTGTCAGTATGATAATAATACTTTGTTCAAAAAGGCATTAGTCGTTTCCGTTGTGAAAACTTTAACAAAAATGTTCTAACAAAAAAAACAAAAAAAACGCCACAAGTAAACAGCAAGTAGACAGTAGAGCTCAGAAATAACAGTTTGGCTAATGAAGTTGTGTCCTGTGCGGGCTCCCGTAGGATGTCTACAGTGGTTTTAATGATATTCGATCCTGAGATATAAACAAAGCAGAGCACGGTTTATAGTAAGACATAAATACCTTTGATTCGCTTGCATCCAACTGTGCTTTCCTCTTAAACTTTTCACATATGAGGCACGTCCGGATGCCTTTACAGCCGCATGAAGCAACGCCATCATTGCTGTCTGGAGTCATCTTCCTACTGCATCTTATTCGTGTGTTGGAAAATGACGCTCCGCTGGAGTACAAAGCTGTCGCCACCTAATGGAGCCTGCAGGAAGGTTCATTCGGCTTTGTTTTTTTTTTTAGAAATGTCGAAGATTGATGATTAATTGTACAGCGTTCTTTTGTGTAGAATGACTTTGCTTTATAAATGTATACATATATATATATAAGCTTAATATATAAATACATATATGAGGTAGGCAGACATAGCTCAGGGTCCAACATGTTCTTCTAATGTACATTTAAACCACGCCCACCGGATGTACGAAGAGTTTCCCCGGGAATATTCGGTGTCCTCATGTGTATCGAAGTTCGCTGAAGTTGCCGAAGTTTTCGTAAGTAATTTTGTCCATAAATATTTTCAAAAAGTTCAGTATGTTTCTTTCTGTCTATGTACGATAAACGACCGTAACCTGCATTAAATCTCAAGGATGAATGCTATTTATATAATGCTACCTTAGCAAAGAAGTAAGGGGGAGGCAGTCAGTGCTTCCAAACAATTTGGCTAGCCTGTTATTTGTAAAGTAAAAGTTCCTCGAGCTTATAGTTTAGTCAACAAATACATCCTGATGTACCCTCTTCATATTTTGAGAGTGAAATACAGTTTCCAAATGCTAAAACTGTATGAGAAAAAACACTGACTTAAACATGGTTACGTTGGGAATTACAGTATCCTTTGGTCTTTGTTCGGCTTCTCTTTTGCATGTTTGGAACCACGAATCTGAACCAATAATGTCGACCATTCTCAGGTTAACCTCTCCTTTGTGATACCTTACTGATATGCATCCACCGTGAACGTGTGATTTCCGTCGAGGTGATATGAACTTGTGCATGCTACAGAGACAAAGAAACCAGAGGAAAAGCTGAAAACTGAAGTCTTAAAATAGACTTTAGTTGGTCTAATGAAAATCTCCCCATGTGCCCAAACTACAACTTGCTAAAAAATATCTTAAAAGCCCCTTTAGCTCTGAAACAGTTACTTTTTTATTGAACACTTCTCTCTCTCTCTCTCCGGTATCGTTGTATCTGAATTGTTCTTACAGAGAAGCAATGGAGAAAATAACAGAGAAACTCTTACTGGAGAAAGGCTCTCCAAAAACCAACAAGCTGGAGCAAATAAAGACACTGAAGTAAGCATATTACTGTGCACTGTAGCTGTCCTGTTCTAATTGTATTTACATGTAAGTTACACCTGTGCCGTTAGAGGCTCTTGATTAAATGTACAACTAAGGATCTGCTTTGAGAGAGACTTTGTTATAAAGACACACTTTAAAAAAGCAAAGAAAAAAAGACTGAATTGCTAGAAATCTGTTTTGTTATTACATTACTGTGATTTGAGACTAGCTGTGAGTTGAATAGTACAGAGATTTAAAAAGATGCTGTGCTCACATATGAATCGCTAAATAATGCTTTAAACAAGATTTTTGGAAACATTGACTTGTGGCTCTCTGCTGTTCAGTCTGTCCAAGCTGGGGCTGAAGCTTCAGGACCTGCCTGTCAGGCTCCTGTCCCGCCTGCGGTCCCTGGAGAGGTGGGATCTGTCTGGAAACAGACTGCAAGAGTTTCCTGTGACTCTGGAGCTGCCTGCACTTCGTTACCTGGACCTCAGCGACAACCAGATGGAGGATGTTACCACCTTGGAGTCTCTGAGCAGTCTGGAAGAGCTCAAGATGGACGACAACCTCTATATCACTGTAAGAATCTGCCTCTGCTTATATATGGATCCTAAAATACCATGCTGGCTAATTCTACACCATGTTGTGTAGTTTGCTGGCAGTGCTGCTCCTCGACGGGAAGTTTCAGTCTTTTAAGCCTTTTAGCCAGCTCAGACCTTTGTATGTGGAATTTGCATATTCCCAGTGAGTCTGTGTGGGCTTTTTCCACAGCACAGAGACTTTTTAGATTATGGAAATTAGGCACTTACCCACCCATACCATGGTGTGAATGTCCAGCATTTTATCACCAAATAAGAACAGTCCCAGAGTCCAGTCAGTAGTCTTTTAATTTCAGATGAACCAGCGCAGAATGTGTTCTTGATGTGTTCACACCTGTACACTTGTGGTGGAGTCATCCAGGAACGCTTTTATCCAACGCTACGGAAGCCGAGAACGGCCATGGAATTTAGTTTTTATGCACTGTTACCTCATGATAACGAATTAAATATTTTGTTATCTCGATATAACAAAGATTGTTTTCTTTTCGTTTACCTTAGCTGAAGCAGCTGGAGGATAGATGGAAGTTAGTCAGCCTCTCACCTGCTAACCGGTAGCCCCTAAACAAACCCAGTCAAGTAAACAAACTAACATGAAGTGTAATTTACCGTAGGCTACAGCTACAGCCAGTGGCTACGGAAGCCATTCGTGGCAGCTCTTGTTGGTTGAAATCGAGACAAACACATTATAAATTAATTAGTTATCACGAGAAAACGACCTTTGTTATCTTGAGATAACGAAATAAGTTGTTATCACGAGATAACAGTGCATTTTAAAAAAAATCCATGGCCGTTTTCGGCTTCCGTACAGAGCGACTTACAAATGAGGATACAACATTACAGCCAAGATCAAAGCTAACAATAAGCTACATAAAAGGGAACCCACTGGTCAGACTGTCAAAGGTGACAGTGTAGAAACAGAGTGCAGGCATAGGGGAAAGTACAGGGTAGGAGATGCTCTCTGAAGAGCTGGCTCTTCAAGAGTTTCTCCAAGATAAACAGGGACGCCCCTGTTCTAGAAGCGCTCGGGAGGTCATTCCATCATCGTGGAACGACACATGAAAAGAGTCTGGATTGTGGTGTGGGCACCAGAGTGATCGAGTCGTGACCTAAGCCTTTGTGGGAGCATGAAAGTAGATGGAAGCCGTTCCTTTAAGCACTTTGTGTGACTTGAATTCGGTAACCAGTGGCGCTCATCGAACAGCAGGGTGCATGCATGTTGGCACGAAATATGAACAGTTCCACTGTTTTTTGTTTCATGGGTGACTGCTGGGTACTTGCTTTTAAATGGTTTCCTGTGCTTATTTTAAGAAATCAACACGAGGCACTTCCTCATTATGGGTTAGACTTGATTGTTGATGTTGTTTTGGTTTCAGGTGAGTGACAACTACAAGCTGATGGTGTTGCTGCCCAATCTGAGGATCTACAACAACAAAGATGTCAGTACAACAGCCAACCACCTGCGCTATGTCTACAGTGACAACCTGAGAACCAGGGTATGAAACTAATATTTTTCTTTGCACTTCCTGGCCTGGAATTCTCGAATATTTTATTGGACCGTCTTTAGCTTTGACTACAACACACACTCTTTGTGACATCATTTTGATAAGCTTATGCAGCATTCATTCTCTTGTACAGTGTAAACGGGGTTCAGATCTTTCAACGTTACAGCCTGATGAATCCTGACATATTCTGCCGATGACTTCAAGGAAGAAAAGAAATCTCTGTTAAAATCTGGTCATTCAGTATGTTTGGATTTGTTTTCAAGCATAAACGATCTCACGGCAGATGTGTTTGTATTCCTGAATTAGACGTTATGCCATGTCATGAGTCGTCATGGCATTGTGGTGTGCACGATATTTCTGCTTGTGTCAGTAAGTGTTTGTTCTTTGTTTTTTAGGTCGTTGCAGTGTGGGAGAAGAGCTTTAGTCTCCCAAATCCCATCACTGCTGAGAAAATGTCCGCCTTGGAGAAGAGCTTCATGAGCACAGCCCGACAACAAGTTAAATTTGGCCCCAGTTCAGTCAGTGATTTCACCAAATGGAAGGTAAGATGGGGCTGTTTGAAACATTCTGGCCTGTTTTTGTGTTGCTTTTTCTCATTTTCTTTATTAACTGCTTCTTTACATCCTTTTGATTTTTAGGTGGAGATTATAGCTAAAGAGTATCTGCGCTCACTGACCGAACCAAAGGAAGACGCTGACAACAAGGAGTCTGACACTAAAAAGAATTGTGTAAGATTTTTAAAAGATCACAACGCTAACAAACCTTTCTGGGTTGGGGTTACCCAAGTTTGTGATCAACAGCTTCCTTTATGTTGTTACTGCTTTATATCCGGTTACTGGACAACACGCCTGATCGGCAATAAATTGACACTGATCTGATCTGTGTAGTACGAGTTTCTCACACATGTATCTGTTTTATTCAGGAGGTCTCGACACCTTCCAAGAGGAAACAAACTGAACCAGTAGTGGACACCAACATCAACTTGAGTCCTCGCAAAAGATTGCGCTCGGATCTCCCAGCTTCTCCAGCTAAAGATAGTCCTCGAAAATCCAGCCTGCGGCTCAAACTTCAGACAATAACTCGCACCAGCATGAGCCCTCGCAAGACAAATAAAACTGCCTCTACTCCCACAAGAGGACAGATGAGGGCAGATACGGCCAGGACACCCAAAGCGAGGCGAACCGAAGAGGATGATGCTCAAGCTCAACTGACGGAGGATGTCAAAGCTACACAGCTGCAGAGAGATGTGTACACGCTGCCCATAATCAAGACTTGCAGCAAGGCACAGGTACAGTAAAAGTCCTGATGTTGTTAGAAGTTGTACAGCCAATACAAAGAGAAGTGCTCTGGTTTCTGAGCTCTAAGAATGAAATTTGTGTCTTGCAAAGAGGCAGCAAAAGATCTGAGGGACTGAAGTTTGCCCACGTTTCTCAGATTTGTTTGGTCACAGTAACTTTTCTTAATGTATATCAGCATAAAGATGTTACCGCTGATTGTTAAATTATTATTAAATTATCTGCTGCTTTTTCTATGTAGTAATTCACACATGCCGAACCTCGGGGGTCTCGGCCCCACATTAGTGTGTGCTAACACACGTCAAGCCGCCACGGCAGAATCAGCTGAGCGCTGGTCAGAGCGACGTGTTCCGTGACGCCAGCCTGTCCTTGCACACATAGCGGGTTTCACCGCTGTTACCACCTCCCTCGCTGACCTGGAGGCAAATTAGCAGCTGATCGACTTCGCACACGATGAAAATACTCGGGGGCGGCCGTGGCTCAGTGGTTGGAGTAGATATTATCAAAATAGATTGGTGGACTGACGTAGAAAGGCATTTGTCTCCTCGTGTGTGTGTGTGACCGTGTGCATGTGTGTTCAGCCTGGACAGGTCAAATGCGTAGGAGGAGTAATTTCGTGTTACCATTCGTGTGTACATGACAATAAAGTAATCTTAATCTACTCAACAAAAGAGCATCAGTTTGGGCGTGAAAGTCTAATATGAAAAAAGGATGCTGGGGTTAAATGCAGCTTCTAATCCACAAGCGTCTGAGATTTTGTCCGTAATTAAATAATTCGGTAAGTTATTTATTTATTTTTTTTGCCAAAGAAATTATTTTTAATGCAGCTTTAGAAAAAAGGAGTCTGGAATGCACACTACCAAACAAGAGTCCAAAAAAAGTGAATTTGTATAGAAGATGTGCCATCAAGTCTTTGAATTAGTCTAATATTAGTATCATTCCTGCCTGTGCTTGGTGTCTACCTCTACTTTGAGAAATAGCATGACTACCAGGCTAAATTAAGATCGTGAACCTGGGAAAATTCTACTCCTAATATTCGGCTTGTTAACCTACTAAAGTTTGCATTTAGTTAATAGCTGCTGCTGATCTTTTTTTTGAATGGCAGTGTTTAATAGCCATCTATCAGCAATGTCGGGTTCTCATCGCTCTGCTGTGTTTCTTTCCAGCAGCAGCCGGTGGGCCTGCAGCCGCTCCATGTGCTCCAGTGTCACAGTAAGCAGGACAGCTCGAGTGACTTCTCCACACAGCTGTGGGCGTGTGCCTTCCAGCCGCTGCCAGATGCCTCTGGTACTGACGAGCCCTTCATTTATTTGAAAAAATAAACATCCACCCTTTTTTTTTTTTTTTTGTAAATAAAGGTTCCAACTGTAACTGGATACTAAAAGTTTTCTCTAGTTTTGATGTTTAAAATGTGTCCTGTTTCCTGTATGAGCAGGTTGTGGGGGGGGCAGCCGCTTGGTCGCTACCTGTGGAGGAGACTCTCTGTGTGTGATTGACTGTGAAACAGGGATGGTGATGAAAAAATACAAAGTTTCTGGAGAGGTTTGTTCCGTTTCTTCTGATTATTCCACAATGTCAACAAAAGAAAAAAAAATGGCTCTAAAGATTTCTCTGGCATATGATTAATGACCATTTCTTTCATTCAGAAGGCTGATTTGTAAATAATTCTGAGTTCTCAAGTTGCCCATTTTTCTCTACAACAGGAGTTCTTCTCGCTGGCCTGGTCCACAGTGTTGATGTCCAGAGGAGGCAAAGCTGCAGCGCAGCTCTGCAGCGTTCTGGCAGCTGGTGGGAAGAGAGGACTCGTCAAACTGATCCATCCCAGAAACAACGTGGCCTACGGCGAGTTCAGAGCCAGCCGAAAGGCGCTGTCTGTCCTCCGTTTTAACCACCAACAGGGAAACTTCCTCTTCAGTGAGTTTTAACTTGCATGAGCTCTTATTTGCTGACAGCCTTTATTTGTAAAATCTGTTGGCTGTGACAGAAGCCTTAAAAGAAGCCAGAGCAACAGCTAAGTCCTCAGTACACATCCTGCTCGACTTATCTGCTACATTTGACACAGTCAACCTGGGACATCACAGGGAGAGCACACTCTCATACCTCACTGGTTGGTCATTCAAAGTATCCTGATTTGGTCACACTTCTGCAGCGCACCCCCTTGCCACAGGGGTCCCCCAAGGTTCAGTACTGGGACCTCTTCTCTTTGCCATATACACCACCTCACTGGGCCAGATCATCCGATCACATGGCTTGGTATACCAATGCTATGCTGACGATAACCAGCTCTGTCATTCCCACCTGATGACCCCACGGTCTCGTCACGAATTTCAGATGTCTGTCTGACATTGAAATGGATGAAAGTCCATCACCTCCAACTAAACCTCTCTAAAACTGAACTGCTTCTCTTCCCAGCCAAACACCACAGCATCTGCATCCAAACTGAATCCCTATCTCTTGCTCTATCAAAGGTAGCTAGAAACTTTGGTGTCATGATTGATGACCAATTAACCTTTTAAAGATCATGTTGGCTCCATTGCTCAATCGTGCCGCTTCGCATTGCTAAACATAAGAAAGATCAGGCCATACCTAAGCCAACACGCCACCCAGCTCCTGGTGCAGTCTGTGGTCATCTCCCGCCTTGACTATGGAAACGCTCTCATAACTGCAGATGGACCAGAACTGGCCGGCGCGGCTGGTCTTTGATTAGCTGAAAACAGCAAATGTCACCCCTCTGTTCATTGAGCTCCAACGGCTTCCTGCATCAAATTCAAGTGACTGATGTTAGCCTACTAAGTGCTTAATGGAACGACTCCCATCTACGTGAATGCTCTTGCACAGGCTTATGTCACGACTCGGTCACTCCGGTCATCAAAGGATTGTTTTCTTGCAGTGCCCACACCACTCTTAAGACAATCCAGACTCTTTTCATGTCTCATTCCACGATGATGGAATGACCTACCAAGTGCTACAAGACCAGGGGCGTCCCCATCTATCTTCAAGAAACTCTTAAAGCTCCAGCTCTTCTGAGAGCACCTCCTACCCTGTACTTCCCCCATGCCTGCACTCTGTCTCTGCACTGTCATCTCTGACAGAGTCTGACTAGTGAGTTCCCTTTTTATGTAGCTTATTGTTAGCCTTTAAGTTGGCTGTAATGTTGTATCCTCATTTGTAAGTCGCTTTGGATAAAAGCTTCTCCCAAATGTATAAACATAAAATCTAAGGACATAAGGAGCAAAGTTCTGACCTGGCAAGAATCACAAACTGTTCAGACAAGTTGTAAATAAAGTTACAGTTTAAAGTTATTAAGGAGAGAGAACAAGCGGATGGTTAAATGATTATTCACACTGTCGGTTGTAAACATCCACCACAGTTTACACATTAATTCTGTGTTAATCTTTGACTTGATACAGTGAAGTTTCCTGAAAGAAAACAAAAAAGGTCTACCTTGAGCCAATGGGTGGGTATTTGCTTGATGTTTTTCACGATATGTTAATAATTATCCACTGTTTCTTTTTATCGTCTTCCAACTGTAAAAATTAAAAATGGATTAATTTTTACCATTTGTCCACATGGTGCTACACTGTCTCATATGTAATAACAACATGTTAAAAAAAAAAAAAAAAACAAGAAAAAAAAGTCTATTATATGGGCCATCAGCTGTCCTGGTTTCTAAACAGGGGTCGTTCTCGGTCAGTTTAAAATGACAGCATACTAGACAGCCTTTCTCCACGTTTTGTTAGATGTGGAGCACCCAAACATTCCTTTATCCCTCCTCTCCTCTAACTTCCCCATGTTTAACACCCACTGCTTTCTGATGACTACATCCCTTCCTGTTGAGGACTTGATGGCGCTCAAACAGCGGGGGTGGCGTTCTAAATGACTTTACTTGACCTCATTTTAACTTCAGGTTTGGTGTGTTACAGCGGGATCGTATGATAACAAGATCGGGATGTGGGATATCGGTGGAGTGGACAGCCAGTACAACTTCAAAGTTGTGTGAGTATTTCTGTCTGGAGCACTCGCTTTCATTCCAAGCTACAGATCACCTCCTCAGGAATTTGAGTATGACATGACTGCTGTGCTGGGTTCTTCCCTCTTCCTTCATTAATGTCTTAATAAAGTAGGAAAAAAATCTACTTTGTGACATCAGACAATTCTGTTGTTAACCACCCAGCCTTTCATAAAATGAAAAATAATTAATAAAACGACCATCAGGTAAAAAGAATGAGGTTACTCGGAGACCTGATGAACACCCTGCTGCATTTCACGCTCGCACTTCACAACACAACTCCAGTTTTTCCCCTCGTTCCCCTGCAGTAAACGGCCCACGTTCTGCAAATTCTGGCTTCCGGGGTTTTAGACTCATTTAGTGATGAAGGCAGAACAGGTAGCTGGAAAGTCTGAGCATCATAGCAGGTCTATTTAACTGTTAGGGGTGGTGTCGCTTTTGCTCGCCTCATTCTCAATTCTACTTTGTGGATTTTAGTTTTGTATTTTTTGAAGACCGGCTCTAAAAACCACTAGGTTTACAGCTCAGTTCCACAATTCATCAAAGTACAGTTTTCTGACTTTTTAACATGTTTTCAGCTGTTTAATACTCCGCTGATTGTCCCTCCAGTCAGCTGCTGGCCTTGGAGATCAGCGCCACTCCTCTGCACATCTGTCTGCCCCCGACCTCTCCCAGCATGCACCTTCTGACTGCCTGTGAGGATGGCCTGTACTGCTACAACACACAACTAGGAACAAACGACACGACAAAGAGGTAAAAGCCTCATTTCTTTAGATTCTACTTCCAAGGAGTCACACTTTCTTGTAATCAGTCTTGATCAATAGCTCTCCAGACTTTGTTTATTGGCTGTTTTTTCACTCTTTTTCTGGCCTGTCCTTGCCTAAGAGGGTTCAGGCTGTTTAACAATTACTGTGTTCATACTAAATAAAGACTTTCAAACTTGTACAACCATTTGTTTGCACATTTTCCATGTGGACCAGTCAGAAGCCATTTCACTGTAATTTTTTTCAGTAGGTCAAAGGAAATGGAGATAACTTTCCCAATTTATAAGAAGGAGGACGAAGAACATGACTTCCACACCATTGACGGCCTGAGTTTTCTCACTGACGACATAGTGGGTATGTGAGGCTCCAATCCACTGTAACACTGCAGTTATTCACAGTGCCCATAAGCGTTCCCACTGAGCTGGAAACATTGAGTCACACTGGATATAATTAGGGCCTCTTGCCATTCCTGAGGTTGTCATTGTCGGTCAGTCCACCAGTTTGGGCAGAATGAATGTGAAGTAGCTATAGTAGGAGGTCACATGATGGCACTGCTGTAAAGTGTCATGCTGGTTATGTCAGTGAGGCCGTGCCCCACTGTGGACCACATGTTCATTTACTAGCGTATGTAACTATATTTTGGGGAACTGTTAACTTGCTTAGACTATACTGTTTTGAAAACTCAGAATCAGGACATTTCACTTTATATTTTAATTTTCAAATAGAGAAAAAAATCAAACTAATTTTGCTCCTTTATTCTTTCTTGCCATTTCCCTCCCCTCCCGCCCCTGTGGGTCATCATGGTAGCCTCTAAGAGCTACATGCATGGTTCCATCTACCTTTGGAGCTGGAGCAGGACCAAGGCTCTGCGGCCTGACAAGAAGAGCAGGGCGGTGTGTGCTGTGGTCCTGGCTGAGCTGCAGTGGGCCAGCACTGATATTCCTTACCTGGCTCTCAACACCTGTCCCGGTAAGTCCCACATCATCCAGCCAGTGGCTCAGCATTTCACTTTCTCTCCCCAATTTTAAATCCTTTCAGGCTTCTGTGAAAGGATTTTTTTGTCTGGTAATCTACACTCAATAACCTGCTATGACCATATTAAAATGTTTTCTCACACATCCGCTAACACAAAACCCCTGAAAGTCTGACATTTACAGGTGAAAACCTTCTGTATGGACTAATGAAATGTCAAGCACGCAGACTGTTGTAGAGCAGCTGTAATCTTGTGTGAAAGTCTCTCAAACCCCAGTTTTAGTGTCCTCTGTTATCACTTGATTCAAACGTATTCTGGAAGTGACGCAGCAGGATGGTGAACCTTCCTCTGTCCCAACTTTTTGAGTGTGGTGTTGGCATGAAGCGAGGAAGTTGGTCAAAATTATTTCTCAGAACTTGTCTGTTTAATCTGCTAATGAAGTGATTTAGTTCCTTATAAGATTTCTCAACAGTTGACGTTCTCCAGGTGCCGGTTTTGTCTGGGTAGCTTCAGAGACTTATCGATGGTTGTACGTTTGGGACCTGGTGTTGACAGTTGTTTCTTTCCCCTGTGTGTATCCTCTTTAGGACGAGCCTATGTTGTGTGTGGTGACGACAAAGGCAGGTTGTGGACATACCACGTCACCGACCTCCAGATAAACGGCTTTCAGACTGGGAAACCTATCCGGCCCACTGAGGTGTTGCCTTTTTCTAAACGTTTTTGTCCTGTAACTTGATATTTCTGCCTCCATAAAATGTTGCAGCAGGACCCTGTTAAGGAGAAACATTCTCTTGAGTTGCAGGATTTTCCTGCTTTACTGTAACTTTACACTCAAGTTAATTGCAGAGATCTGGGAACATGTCGGCTTTACAGAAAAGCAGCTAGATGGTGGAGGTGGTCATTATGTAAACTAACCTCCAGATCAGCCAAACGCTGTACCATCCATCCCAAACATTTGTTATAGTTTCATACCTTTGTGCTTGGTTTAGTTGTGTTTGTGTATGTGTTTCCTGTGTTTTCTACAAGGAGCTGATAGTTGATGCGTGTGATTTATTTCTCACCATATTGTCCCGTTCGCTAACATTAGATGGGGTTCCACTTTGTCCCTGTATAAGAGCCCCTTTGCTTTTCTTTGGCAGGTGTTGGAGTGGCCGTCTCCGATGAGGAGCGGCCTCGGCCAGATGGAGGGCCCCTCCATCAACAGTGTAGCAATGGACCCCGAGCTGCACTACCTGGTCGCCCTCAGCGACAAGAATATGGTGATAGTATGGAAGAGAGAGGAGTCGTCCTGAGGATTATGGGCTGTGCAATCTCAAAACCAACAGTTGATCCTGTCAGACGGGCGTTGAAGATCAAAGTAAACATGGATGGAATTCACATGTCTGAGCACATAGCTGTGGAGGATGTTCTCTGGTAACGTCAGAATGCAGCGATCCTGTTCAGGAACTGGTTCTTTTCTCTCTTTCTCTGTGAGAGGACGTCCAAGATCACTGAGCAAGACAACAATTGTAATCTTTTCCAATTTTTTTAAATTTTTTTTTTAATCTTTTACACTGAAGTGTAATATGTAGAGTTTGACGTAAAACTCTGATATACATAATTTAATACTTGGATAAATTGTTGTTCTTAATAATGGTGGAATAGGAAGGAGAAGGGGGCGGGGCACAGTTAGCTGCTGTAGTTTGACCACTTCTTACAATATTACATTGTATTATATTTGTGGTTGATACACAATGCTGTAAGGCTTACAGATGCAGAAATGCCTCGCACATATTTTATGGCAGTCCTCGACAGCTCGGTATTAAATAAACCACTCTGCTGAAGTAAAAAGCTGCTGACTCTTGTTACCATGGCACCAAAACAGCCATTTCATATTGCTTTTCTCTTCAGTTGTGCACCTTTTGGGAATGAAAGTTACTGTAACTGTGTCCATCCAAAGCAGTGTTAAAAGAACTCGGTGAACTGGATAAGAAGCCTTCTCTATGTCTGCCGGAGGTGCGACAGGCAGCAAACTTTCCGTCATAAAATGAAAAGAATGAGTTTGAACATACTTCAGCTGCCATGAAGATGGTTTAATTCAACAGATCAGCTAAATGAACATTCAGTTTTGAGCTTTGGTATTCGTTTAAAGACTTTGATGCGTACATTTTAGCGCCCAGTCGTCATGTTCTCACACCATTTAAGAATGCAGACGCTGCAGTGTCTGCTCCTTTGTAAGGAGCGAGGAGCCACACTGCAGATGCAGCTGTGTAATTAACGTGATCTGAACAGAAAACCCGTCATTTACTTCCTTCAGCAGTGGAACACTCTACTATTCGCCATCTTCTTTGTAGAACTTGAAGCTTTACATGAACTAATATGTAAATGAAAGGACATTGAAATCTTTTTTGGGGGGGGTTCATGTGTGTGTTTGATGTATGAATAAATACGTTTTTTTTATATCTATTACTCAGAGAGAGAATCTGTCTAAGAGAAGTTGTAAATAAAGTTTAAAGTTATTAAGGAGAGAGAACAAGCGAATGGTGAAATGATTCATCACACTGTCGGTTGTAAACGTCCACCACAGTTTACACATTAAGTTTGTGTTCATCTTTGACTTGTTACTAAACTAAATCTATTACATATTGTAGCTAATTTTTCTGAAAGCACCTTGCTACTCATCCAGCATGGATACTTTTTTTCTGAAGCTCTTCTGAATAATTCAAGATCAGGGCGCTACTATCAAGACATTTATTTGTAATGCTAAGAAGTGGCGGCTAGTGTTTAGGCAATCTGGTAACAATCTGGTATGTAGGTTGAAGGAAGCTAAATATAAAGCCTTCAGGTCAATATCCAGTTTTAGATCAGATGCTACACAACTGATAAGTGAAAACCATTAATGTTGTACCCAACAGCAGGTCATCTTTGACATTAAATACATTAAATATCCATCTTTTCTCTCGTGAATCCTTGGAAGTTTTTATTTTTAGATGTAAGTGGCATAATCCTCTCAAACACAACTATAAATGATAAACAGATTTTTATCAATGCATTATGGACTGAGTTGAAAGAAAAACAAATTAAAATGTCCGCTTGAGCCAGAAGTCCGCTTCTCCACCAACTCCTGAGGGCTGTTCACCAAGTGTTCCTGCAGCGCCGTGGTGTACAGTAAAGTACAGTGTGTGTGTGTGTGTGTGTGTGCGCGCGCGTGGGTGTGAGTGTGAGTGAGAGGGGGTGTAGATGCTGCTTCGTCCCGCCTCTCACTGACTGACTGATTGGCTCTGCGTTCATGTGGTCGGCTCAGAGCTCTCCCTACTGGCTTATGTGCACAAAGGCCTTTCTATTCCTTCTCGCTACTATATTCAGATAAGTGCCTTTGTGCACCAGCACGACGCGACCCTCATGGCCTCGTAGCAGCTGTAGAATTTAGTGCTTTTACGGGAACAGCTCGTCTCCGAATGCGTCCGGGACTTGCGAGTATAGCGGTGGAGATGCTGACCGGTGCCACCAGCAGGGCCAGGCCGAGGCTCGGCAGGCTCCTGCTGACCACCGCTACCAAAACATCACCGCCGTTGTTGAGCACGGAGAGCAACAGATTTCGCTCCACATCCTCGATGCATGGATACTCAGAGCTGGCGAGAGAGCGGTCGAAGACTGTCACGTCGTTTTACAACCAGTCAGCAATCGATGTTTCTGCAGAGAAGGTACGAAAGTGATTTTCTGCTGTTGTCCACATTGAAGGTGGTACTACATCTGTGGCAACGAGGAAGCAAGCTAGCTAGCTGTAGCTTGGTAGCAAAGCTAGCCGTTAGTGTATTTGGTGCTGCGTTCAGGGACGGCGAAAAGGGAGAACATCTAAAAAAAAAAACAACAAAAAAAAACATTTTTAAATCAATTTTTTTATTAATTGCACTGTGGAGAAATATTTGACTAACAACTAAATACTGTCAGTTAAAAGTGTGAAAATATTCCTAACCTTTCGAAGTAACATAAGTTCCGACATAACACAAGAAGTTTTTTTTTCCCCTGTTGAAATTATGCTACTAAGGAGGTTGTCTGCGTGTACCATTAAAATGCAAAAGTCATTTAACCGTTATGTTGGGTTGGCCCTTATTTGACCATCTGTAGCAATACGAGAAAATGTTGTATGGGTAGTTGAGTGTTTCTGGAGAAATTCACAGCAACGACGGTCTCTCGTCGGTTGACAGTAAGGGAAAAATAAAAGGAAGAGAGACAAAAAGTTGTCAATGTAAAGCTGCTACTGAAGCAGCTCCATAGTTGTGTGAACATTGCGCAATGACGATAGCTGACGGACTAAAGTTTCAAGTTGACCCAGTTCATAGAAAGTTAGCGAAACCTGCTTTGCTTGGGAAAAAAACAAAACTCGCGACCCCTTTACCCTTTTACACGTCTCGACCCTTTCAAATTAGAAGCATAAACTAAAAAAGTCTGAGCTCGAATCCACATAAACTTACAAATACTTGTATTAAGATATACAGTATTGTTAGCTGTTGGTAGCTCTTGTCCCGTGACCTTCTGAGTTTATCTCTTCAACAACCTTTCCTTTCTCCCAGTTCCTGCTTTTGTCCCTGGCAGAAACCTGGGTGGCTGCAGTCTTTTGTTTTGCGCTTAGCAAATGTCCTTTGGCCATAATATTTAGCCTAGTAGCTGAGTCAAACAGATGCTACAAATATTTCTGCCTTCAAGACCACATTAATCACACAATGCACATTAATCTAGCGCAGTGGTTCCCAGCTTGGTTGGGCTCACCACACATGAAATGAACAGAAACTGAAATATTAAAATTGCAACAGCTTTGTGGTGCATTTCCATGGAACTCGAAGAATTGGCTAACATTTTCTTCCTGTACATCCTCCACTTCTGTTTGCCAGTTTCACATCAATGCACGCCTCCCCATCTTTCACCCTGGTCAAATATTTTCACAGCGTCCTACAGCATCAGGGTATCCCCAACTCAAATTTATGAAATTAAAGGCTGTAAGTGTTCCTGCTGATCAGATCTGAATGTGATAAGGATTATCTGCAGATGTGGTCTGACTGCTCCAATCTTGTTCTTATTTTTGTGGTGTTTTTTTGCCTGTATTGAGATAAATTATGCTGCTACAAACAGCATGTTTATGACCGTTTTGATGGGTCATAAAATATCCTCAATAAACTACAGAACTGACCATTATCAGTGGTATTGGTTTAAGCTGTAATTTAAAAAGTCACTGAACAGTTTCTTTTACCAGTAGCAGTTGCAGGAAAGTTTTTTACACCATGGTATGCATAAAGTGGTCTGGGCCCAAAGCTTGTTGCATAACCTGATTTTTGTCCGTGTCATGGTGTTCCTTAGACCTGTAATTTGATCCAGCTGCTGCACAGTGAGAGATTCCTTTTTTGAGATTGTCCCACGTTTCTCCTCCATAACACATGAGCAATAACGATTGTCTCTGCGGAAGAAAATGACATATTGTCACATATAATTTGGTTTAAATCGGGATGATTCATAGTGCCTTTTGTTTTTTTTTCATTTGAGAAATGAAGTCTTTCCAGTTGAAGGTATGCAATAGCAAATTGCGTTTGCCAATAGGTCTGAGAAACTTAAATCAAATGTATTTTATAAAGCACATGAGAAACAACCACAGTTTCTGACCTGAGCGCTGTACAGAACATTACACAAATTTGAAGAGAACACTAAAACATAGAAGCAGAGACCGATTGTAAAAGCACAAGAGGGAGAAACAAAAACCTAACAAAGTAAGAAATAAAACAACAAAAACACTAAAGCAGTAAATGCCATTGAAAGCCTTAATGAATTAAAACTTTTCACCAGGATCTGTCTGACGCATATCAAAAGTTTCGAACAGATTTCTTGTTTTTTTTTAGTTGAAAATCTATATTTAAACCTTATTCTGTTTAAGCAAGCTTCTTGTTTGTTTGCGTATATGTGAACGTTTAGTTTATTTCTGTTTAAATATGTTTAAGTAATTGAACAAACAAAACTTAGAATAATTGAAATGACTTTCATGAAAACTACTGTTGGGTGAAAAAAAAGGTATTTGGATTGTATCTGCTCTTACAATCAATTCAAATGTGATAACTACAACATGGACACACACTACATGTTTCATAGTTGTTTCCTTTGTTTATAGATGTGTGTGGCAAATGTTTTTTTTGGTTTCTTGTGACCTGCACGTGTGTATATGTACATGATTCTGTGTGTCATTGCCTCCCTAGGCCTCAGTGCGACTTACCTTAGCAACCCTCCTGTATTCTGGGAAGTCTCCCGATGGACACCACATCTTGGTAAAAACCTCATCCGCTCTGAGATCGCTGCATGTTAAATAAGCTGACTGCTGGAACTCCACTCACTGGATTTTCACTGTTTTCTGTGTTTGTGTGACCTCAGAGCAGTGGCAAGTACCTTCAGAAGGAGCTGCCTGTACGAATCGCTCATCGCATCAAGGGCTTCCGTAGTTTGCCCTTCATCATCGGTTGCAACCCCACCATTCTGCAAGTGGTAAGAGCATGATTTTTAGGACACAGCCAGAAACCGTAATTACACTATGCTGAGCTATACATGAAGGGAGCAGCAGCAGATTCTAAAATAAGAAAGAAGCAACTGGGACGCTGCACAGAAGACTTGGCTGGGCTCCGAATGACAGTAGAGATTTTTTTTTTTTTTGCTGCCCCATTCACTAAACAGTTGCGATATTGATTTAAAATGGCGATTGTAACAGAATGTAATAATTTGCCAATTGTTTTAATCCTGTACCTAATTTAAAATGACAACACATAAACTTTTAAAATGGAGAATCCTTTTTTTTTTTTTTCCATTGAATATGTGCTCATTTTTAATTTAATTCAAAGCCAAGTGGCACATTTGAGAAATCACCAGGATGACGGAAGTGGGGGACAGATGTTGAATCCACCCAGTGGAATATTTCACAACTAATATGGTTAATTGCCAACTTTTGAGACACGTGGGGTTATGAGAGGAGCATCTGAGGCTGAGTCTTTCACAAGTAAAGATGGGGAGGACTTCACTCGGTTCAAGACTGCATGGGCAAATATTGTTTTCATATTCAGTATATTCATATGTACTGCTAAGGAAACTGTTGAGCTGCTGAAATGACCAACTCAGGTCTTACGTTTAGAACATGGGAAGCTGTAAATCAGGAAATCCACTCCTGTGCATTTGGCTGTATCTGGTCGGTGCCGTGTTCTTATCTTCAAATGACAGTTTGCATTTGTTCAGATAAACTGCACGAGAAGAACAACCACACCAGTTTGTTTTAATCAAACTTTACCTGTCAAATGTGAACACAAGAATGACTGAAAGAAGAGATATAACACAATGGTAAATGTGCTGCTGTCCCAATATATTTTGGGTTCAAATTCAAAATCATCATATTTAAAAAAAGAAAAAAAAAAAAAGAAAAATCCAAAACAACTGCGTTGAACTCTGGATATGTTGTCATTGTAGTACTTTCAGTTTAATATAATTTGAATAGATCAAATGTAGGGTTTAAGTGATTTTTCTATTCATTACATTTACAGAAGAATTAGAGCATTTCTATCTTTTATTTCTTCCCTAATACCAGAACAGGGTTTACCTTTCTTTTTTCATATGGTATATTCAGCAGAAAGAGGGCAGGAAGTAGATGATTGTGTACTATGCTACTATCCTCAAACTCATAGCTGACTGAATGATGTTGGAGCTCTGATTGATCAGAGAGATTAAATCTCTGGCTCAGATGACATCTAAGAGAAGTCACCGGAAAAGTCTTTATTGTCCTCGTGGTAATCGCCTTTGATGGCAGCATTTTGGAAAGAAAAGAAGGCAGACATGTGCATGTCCACCTGAGTGTCATGTTCCAATTACCGCTGATTGGTGCTGGAGTTGAAAAATACCTTTGACAGCTGCAGAGTCAGTTGACCTGGGAAAGAATGTGGATCGTACCATTCACACTGAAGACAAAAGCTCAGTGTGTTAGTGGATTATTTTCCCAGTGTGAAAGTCCACTGCTACAGCTAATGTCCCCACTTGAGTTTGAGAGCAAGCTCTCCCTGCTCCTCCAGGGAACATTTCTAAACTGATGTAAACTGTGTGTGTGTGTGTTTGTACTTGTTTTACTTACATGATGAGAACAACCTGACTTCACACTAATTTATGGGGACTCTCTGTGAATGTGGACACAGCAGTTTTATCTGCACTAGTACAAATACTATATAGTAGTATATAGTACTATATAATACTCCGGTACTTTTAAACCTAGACTTTAATTCTGGCATGAAATAAATCTACTCACCGAGAACAGTTTGGCGAAAGTCGGCGTCCTTCGGAAGCTATTTAGATAACCTGCGATCGGCGTATATCCATATAACGGAGTGAACAGGGCAAAAACGATGTAGCCTCTAAATAAGTCATTATCTGTCTTTATTTCACCAATACTTACTATAGCTCTGTTAGCTCATAGGTGCTGTTATGTGGCTACTTGCGGCTATAGGAGAGCTAACGGAGGGATTCCTACACAGGCACTCTACTGGGACGACTTCATCCACTCGCCCCACCCCTGGAGCACAGTTTATTTACTCCTTGCTCTGTGACAGTCGGCTAACTTCACAATGAGTTTGCTACTGCTATTTTTGTGCAACATGGCAGGATATTTATCAAATTTTGACAATGTGAACGACGACTTTGAGTAAGATGGTCGTTCTTACCGGAGTGAATGAGCGGTGCTGCAGCTATGCGTGTCGATGAAGCTGCCCCAGTAGAGGTGTGTGTGTAGAAATCCCTCTATTAGCTCTCCTATAGCTGCAAGTAGCCACATAACAGTAGCTATGTGCTAACAGAGCAATAGTACGCATTCGTTCATTCATTCGTCTTAAAGTATTGGTGAAATAAAGACAGATAATGCCTTATTTAGAGACTACATCGGCTTTGCCCCATTCACTCCGTTATTTGAATATACGCAGATTGCGAGTTATCTAAATAGCTTCCGAAGGACGCCGACTTTCACCAAACTGTTCTGGGTGAGTAGATAAACGTATTTCATGCCAGAAATAAGGTCTAGGTTTAAAATACCCAAGTTCCCCTTTAATACATTTGATTGAATTTCCCTTTTGGACTTAAAGTGCAAAACGACGCAAGCCTAAAAAATATGCCTGACTAAATATAGAGATAGAATCATTCCCATTTTGAAAATATACCTTAAGAAATAGACAGATTTTTGGCAGAAACACAGTGCACCTTCAAACCCAATCCAGAATAGAGAGGAAAGTGCTTCTTCAATTTAACATGCTGGATTGGATGCTGTTACATAAAAAGGTCACTGTCCCATTTGTAAGCATAACTATGATCAAACTTAAAAAGGAACTGTGTAAACAGATTTTTTTTTTTAACCACAGATTTGGTTTAAAGATCTGTGACCGTATTCGCAAAGCTTTTTATCTTACTGCTAGATATGGATTCAAATAAAATAAAAGGCGATAATGAGCCAATACGATGTTTTACGCATAGGGCTAAGCGTAATCAGTTGCATGTTATACTTTAACTGCGCTCCCAGTTGAGGATTGAGTGCGTGTCAAGAGCGCCTTGCAGGGATAGCCACTGTCACCCAGCAAGTGACATCCAACTGGTACATGGTGCCTCTCAAAAAGATGCCTCAGACCGCTCCCCATTAAAATACGTGAATGGTGGGTAGATCCAAGCCACTTTGCAACAACATGAAGAATGTTAAAATTTGCATCAAACAACCTGCGTGTTGATGGACTGAGCTTTCTTTCGATTGACAAACACGTCCTCATCTATTGATCGTGCAGTTATTTTGATATGCGTCCTGCCAATGTCACCGACCACACCGGGCGGGCCTGCAATTGCCATAAAGTTAGCTTTGATACTATGTAGTTGCTGATTGTCCAAAGGAAACCGGATAAACTGTTTTATGATATGTGTTCTAGAGAGCGCGGTGATGGTTTGGTTTATGGCACGGCTGACTGATGGTTGCAATATTCCTAAATCGCCGGCATTGCAAAGTTGCATTTTTCCTGTTGCTAAATATCAGTGTTGCCAAACATTTTGTCTCCGGACTGATCGGGTTATTTCTGTTAGTCAGGGAAGTTATTCTGTCTCGCTGCAGCCATTTTCTGATTCTTGTGAATAGCTCTTACTGAGGTAGGAGTCTTCTCGAGGACTTTTAAGCTCTCCTAGAGTTAGGTGCTACTTTTAGGCCTAAAATCTTTTGTGAATTGCCCTTGGTGAAAAAAAATTAGGAGTCCTAAATTTGAGACTGACACGCCCATTATTTATTATTTTTAGGAGTTTCTCTTAAATTCGCCAGTTAGGAGCTACTTTTAGCCCCAAGATCCTTTGTGAATACGGTCACTGATCTGTAGCTGTTGTGTTATGCTGCATGATAGTGTCGGCCAGCTTAGAGTAAGCTGATATTAGCGGCATGCGGGTATGTTGGAAATGCTGTAGCTGATGGCTTGTGCTGCCAGGTTATTGAAAATACACATCAGCAATGTCGCTACTGACGTATTGGCTGCTGTCTGCAGAGCACCGGCGAGAATTCCTGCATAATGTGACCCTTAAACAAAGGAGCAGGAAATCAGCCATTTAATGACCTTTCCTTTAGTGGTCATTATATTCTCCAAATGCTTTATTTAAGAATAAACTTATATTGACAGATTTGTCTTGAAGCTGCACCTACTTATGAACCGAGTTGGTCGTATTCACCACATTTTGTATTTTTAATCAATTCACGTGACGTTCACGGTTGGTTTTCTGTCTGTCTGTCTGTCTGTCTGCCGACCTCATCAGTTTTCATAGACGTTGTTCTGTTTTTTAGGCCACAGAATGAAGATATACTGGTCCAAAGTAAAGTCACGGGGGCACAGTGTTCCTGGAGGCTTATTGCTGTTCTATTTTTCAAATGCAATTTCAGGCCATCAGAATTTCTGTAAACCCCTTTGTAAAGGGGTAATGTTGACATAAGCTGCACGGTGATATCAGCATAAATGTCTCCCTTAAGAAAGGAGTCTGTAATATAATAGCATATCTCTCAGCCAGTTTTCCTCTGTTAGCCGTTTGTCTCTTTCCTGATGAACTCTCACCTAGATTCCTTCCCCTCTGGCATCTCAGAGCTTTCTGTGCTGATTGCATCAAACGAAGGCTCTTTTGTATCCCAGCAGTTGTAACGGAGGTCAGCTTGTATGTACGTGGACTGTCAGTTTTTTCAGTCAGATATAAAGACTGGAGCCGAATTGGATTAAAAATGTTGTCATGTAGTCCACTCATTTAAATCTGAATGTATTAAAGAAAAAAGAAAAAAAGGCTTTTTTAACGAGGAGACGTTTTTCAGAAGAAACTCGTCCCAGTGAAGAGTCCTGTAGTGCTCAGTAATGTGAGTCATGTGAGGATTCGTTGGTTCTACCCTGGGGCCCAGTCAGGGTCCGGTGCTGCTAGTAATGGGATGCTGTCTGTCTGAATGAACATTTATAGAGAATCAGTCTAACTATAGCCTGCACTTCTCCTCCTCTTTCCCACAGCATGAATTGTATATCAGAGCCTACCACATGCTCATCGACTTTCCCCAGGTGAGTGTCACACACATATAAACAGGAAATGCCTCACATACACACTGTGACAGAGTCAGAAGTTCAAGTTCACCATTTCTCAGAAAGGGTTTTTATTACTGAGCAAAACGGGAAGCCAACTTTCACTGTCAAAACTGTTGATTGGCCAGCAAGTAGCACGTCCAGGATTGGTAGATCTGCTCAGCACCGAGTCAGTCCTGAGTTGGGATCATTGAAACTAAACTCTGTGAGCTTTAGGTGCGAGTATTAGTTATGCTGGTGAGACACTTGCACAATTCTTTGTTTAATTAAGTTCTCAGAGACGAGACATTGTTTCTTGTGCATTGAAAGCCCCTCACAGACTTGCATTTATTTACCATAATCATGTGGCACCTAAACGTGTCGGTGTCCTGTGTGAGTGACCCTCTGCTGAGTTTCTGTAACATGAGACAGTAATTTGTTTAGTTTCAGACTTGGTAACATACACTTGTATCTTTCAACACAGCACAAGTTTGAGCGGCTGCTGGTTAGTTTGGCTCCTCTACAGCCGTTCCAAGGATCAAATCTACAATTAAATGCTCTGTTTAAACTTTCCCACTCAGAGGTTTTCCCACCGATAATCAGATGCAGCACAGAGTTGTTTTTCTCAGCACGTGAGCAAAATGAACAAGAAAAAGTGTTGAAGCTTCTGCTTTCTGACCAATTACATACCAGGATTTTCAACTGATCCCATCCACCACCATTTTGTTTAACAAAACGCTGTGTGTTTGTTAGACACACGCAGATGTTCTGGCCAGACTACATGCTGTTATGAGAAAACTGTAAGTTGAGAAGGACTTGGTCTCGTTTAATGCTGCGTCTCCTCTGACAAACAGCAGTGATGGTGGAGTCTGTGTCGAGAAAAAGATCTTACTGCTCGTTACTGCTGAGCAATACTGTTCAGTAAGCATAAACATGTGGAACGGGGTTATTTTCAGCTGTTTCTGTCCACCAGCTCTGTTTTACACAGAGAAAATTGTCCCTGTAGTAGCACTTTTGGGTTCATTAATCATTAACAGAAAACTGACCAATGTGTGAACTAGGGCTGCCACAAACGATTATTTTAATAGTCGACTAATCACAGGTTATTTTTTTCGTTTAGTTGACTAATCGGATCATACGTAAATTGAATGTAAAACATAGTTTATTGCACCAGGATGCAGCTGCTCTTATATAACATCATTATCTTTCAGCTTAGAGTGTTTAAGGTATATACTAACTAAAAAAAAAAAGACAATTAATATCATAGTTCATTAACCCTTTCATGAAATATGCAGCTTGTTGCAACAAACAATTATTTAACTGTAGCAAACGCACAAAAATAAATACTTAAGGTCACCTGAAACTAAGGAATTATTCACAAAAAGTTTTGTCTCACTGACTCAAACACCAACATGTTCAGTATGGACTCAGTCTGGACATTTGCTTGCTGAGGTGTGCATGTAGCTAGCTTTGTAACAAAGCCGTCCATTGAAGATGAACATGCTTTTTTAGCACTGAAACATAACATTGGAAAACATTAGCATTCCTATTCAAACACATCACTGTTATAACGTTACAGAAAACACATGAAATATGTGCTAAGGCTAATTAATCAAATCGTCATCGCTAATGTTAACGTTTACAGCTGTCAATATGCGTAAGTAGCAAGTTAACTCTCTGTTTATGCTAGTTTTAGCAGCTAACTAGCCAGTTAGCTTACCAAGATGACGGTCCCTCTTCACAATCAGCCACAACAACATGCTTCCTTTTCAGGTACTCGTGGAAGGCAAGTTCTGCCTTGCAGATATTGCATTGCACACATTTGTCTTTAGTTTTCTTAAAATGCTCCCACACTTTTGAGCTATGTTGCCGGGTAGCCATGATACCAGAGCCCGTCTGGTTTAACTTCCTGTGACATGACGGCTGACCACGGTTACCACTACTGCGCATGTGTGTCAAGGACAGAAAGGCAGATGCAGCAGTGGAAGGTGCCGCAGCAGTTTTGAGAAAAAAAAACAAAGTTTAAAAAAAAAAAAAGGACCAAAAACTTTTAAATTAGTCGTCAGTGATTTTAATAGCCAACATAATTGTGACTGGTCGACTAATCGTGGCAGCCCTAGTGTGAACCCATTAATGTCTAAAAGGCATCAACAGCGCTGCTTAATTGTGAGGAAGATATGAATAGATCATTAAACAGCCATAAAAATACAAGTTTTTGGTGATTTGTCAGATTGTTTAAGTATTTTTACATGCATTTATTTATCTATACATGTATTGAGGCACTTTTTCACATTTCTTTCTTTATAAGTGATGTATTACTATTTGTGTATCATGATTTAAACCTGCACACAGCAAAAGTGGACAAAGACCCGCCCAACCTTTAACATAAAAGCTCAGAAATAACAGACGGAAATAACTATTAAGGACATGTAAAAATAAATCTAAGTAAATGTACGAATACAGAAATATCTGAAAGTGTCTGAGTACACAAAAGGGGCATTTGTATAAAAATAATTTCAGAGGCGATGAGGGAAAAGATCATTGAATCTGATTTGAAAGAAACGCCTGAAAGCCCTGCAGGAGTAGTATGTATAAATGTTTTTCCCTCCATGGACAGATCAAGGATCAGGACCTGGAGGCTCGTTTCTGTAAACTGGTGCAGCAGCTGCTGGATGACCACAAAGATGTGGTCACCATGCTGGCCCAGGGCTTCAGGGAGTGTCGCAGACACATCCAGGTACTGTGAGAGCTGCTCACGTACTCGTGGTTCTATGTGCCTGTGTGGGGTTAGCTATTTCTGTCCTTTTATTTCAACCTCCAGGCAAATTAGAGCTGCTTCAACTGTTGGAAATATAATAAACTGAAAGATGCTTCAGATTTATGTTTTATAGGAAATGGGTGGCTTTTATCAGCTGCTGGAGCTCTGAAGTGAGTTTGAAGCATTTGTTTTTCTCACTCTTACAGGATGAAACAATCCTCCGTAATTTCTTGGATACAACACTGTGCTCTCGTCTGGGAATCCGAATGTTGGCCACGCACCACCTCGCCCTCCACGAAGACAACGTATGTCTGACGGTTCTTATGGGATTCACGTCTTTTTTCCTTTACAATGTCTGTGATTTGAGTGAAAAAACGAGGTGTTCTTCTTGTTTCAGCCTGATTTTGTTGGGATCATATGCAGACGTCTCTCTCCTAAAAAGATCATAGAGAAGTGGGTGGACTTTGCCAGGTGGGTGTTTGCCTCAGCTCTGCTTATTTGTCACGCTTGATGACTTCCTGCCTCTGCGAGCTCTCTGTTGACACAGACGTGTCAGAGTTCAGCTGATAAATGTGTGAATGAGATATGAGTTATCGTCCTTGTTTGCTCTCTGTAATCTTATCAGGAGTTAATGACTTTTTTTCTACCTGTAAGGGAGTTAACTGATTAACTGAGTCTTTTAAATTTAGAATTATACAACCTCTGTTTTTGATCTCTATGCTAAATCTCTGCGTTTAGTTTCCATTTTCCTGGTTATATGTGAGGAAATAAGGGATGGCTTAAGACTCTGTGCACAGAACTGTATGTCAGTGCAGTTATTGTACAAAATTAGTGCTTAATATTGTGGTACATCCCTACCTCTATTTGAATTTTTTCATCTTAAGTCATTGTGGTTATTGATTTCAATTTATTTATTATTTATGGGGCCTCCAACACACTGACACAAAGAGATTTATTTATCATATTCTTTGGTAAACCTAAAATTTATTTGGGGCAAAAAAGATGTCGAACATTTCTTCAACTTTGGAAACATATTAGGGATGTTGTTACAAATTGTGGCGGAAATATCAATGGCAGGATTCTACATGAACACATTCCAGCAGTGTGTTCTTAACCATTTCTGTTGCTACATAATTAAATAAAAAATGAGAGTTTTCTCTCCATTTGTAATTTAGTTCCACGGGTCTCAGAGAGGTGATTCCTTCCACAGGAAATAAAGAGCAAAATCAAAACCCCTGGTTGACTTCACAAGTTGTTTACCAACAGGAAGTTGCATTTCAGTTTAACATGGAAAAACTTTTTGTGAGAGATGTTCCTGTTTCCCAACAGACGTCTTTGTGAACATCAGTACGGAAACTCGCCCAGGGTGAGGATCAACGGACACGTGGCAGCTCGCTTCCCCTTCATCCCGCTGCCTCTGGATTACATCCTGCCGGAGCTCCTGAAGAACGCCATGAGGTAACCTCACCACCTGCTGCACATACATGGAGGTGTTCGCTCATCTGCTTTCAGCTCTTTTGAATCGGCTTTGATGTTTGGAGGTGGCAGTGCAGAGACGAGCACAGAACCTTTTTTACTGGCAGGTTCTCCCTGTAATAACACAAATATGCCTTTATCTGATTGTTTATCATTCTGGATCCATGTTGTCTGTCTCTTGTTCTTAACTCTTATTCTAAAGTGAATTATTTGTAAAGCTGTATCAAAGCTGCTATTATCTGAAACGACCGCCTTTGAACTCTCTTTCTGTCCAGAAACCTGCATCATCTCCCTCACATTAATGACCTTTGACTGTTGAGGAACTGGTTTTAGTTAATCTTTAAAATCTGTTTTTATATTTTAGTTGAGTGAAGGTTTGTGATTGCAGCTGGAGAAAAGTTTTGGTTGTATTTTAAAAATACTGGATCTGTCAAAAATTGCCAGTATCTGAATGAGTGTAATTTACACTTTCTTGGTGTCCTATTACAGAAAATCTTGTTAATGTTAAGGCTGTCATTTTACTCCTCATAACATCCCTCCTTGTGTCTCTTCAGGGCCACTATGGAGAGCCACCTGGACACCCCATACAATGTGCCTGATGTGGTTGTGACCATCGCCAATAACGACATCGACTTTGTCATCAGGTGAGTGCCCAGGTGGTCTTCCTGTTGCAGCTTTTCCAGTTTTAGGGCTCAAATCCAGGGATCATTCTCCGAGTGTTCAGCAGTACAGAAATAAAACTGCTTCTCTGAGCTGAGCTGGACTCATCGGTCTGATTTCATCTGCTGATCTTGGATCAGAATAAGTGGTGAAAGCAGGATAAACGATGCTGAAGTGATGATTCTTTACTGAGTCAGATTCTCCTGAGACCAGATAAAGACCAGAGGGCTCCTGTACTGAAGCCTGGCGGAAGTTTAACATCTTAATCTTTCTTAGTCCGATCACATGACCTGATGTTTGCAGCAAGCCGGAACATAAACAAAGCCTTGAAGTTGTTCAGTGTGGTGGCTTTTTTTTTCTCACTCCAATTTAGGATCTCTGACCGTGGAGGAGGCATCCCTCACAAAATAATCGAGAAGGTGATGGACTACCACTTCAGCACCGCAGAGGAGAGTGCACAGGACCCCCGTATGAGCAACTTCTTCGACAACATTACCAACAGTGGAAATCAGTCCAGCCCTATGCATGGGTAAGACCACTTCAATTCAATTCAATTCAATTCAATTTTATTTATATAGCGCCAGATTACAACCATTGTCATCTCAAGGCACTTAAAGAATATAGTGCTATTCAAGCCAATTGGAATTCAATTCATTGTAATCATAATCCAATTAATTCATATAGAGCCAATTCAAAAAATTTATATCCTAGCTAAGGAAACCAACAGATTGCACCGAAACGTGTCTTCAGTCCAATCTTCCGTCCTGAGCGTGCCTGTGGCGACTGTGGAAAGGAACGACTCCCTTTTAACAAGAAGAAACCTCTGGCAGAACCAGACTCAGGAAGGGTGGCCATCCGCCATCTGTCTTGAGAAGACAGAAAAGAGGGGGGGGGAACACCATAACACCATTCAAAGAATACCTGTTGGTACAGGGAAACACAAGTTAATAACCACAATAATGTCACATGTACATAATATCATTTGAGAAATTAAACAGGGGGAAAAAGAGAGCAAAGTGAGGAAAGGTGTGACAGATTAGGCCCCCCAGCAGTCTAAGCCTATAGCAGCTTAACTATGGGATGTTTCAGGATTACCTGAGCCATCCCTAACTATAAGCTTTATCAAAAGGGAAAGTTTTAAGCCTAATCTTAAAAGTGGAAAGGGTGTCTGCTTCCCGGACATTTACTGGCAGCTTATTCCACAAGAGAGGGGTCTGACAACTGAAGGCTCTACCTCCCATTCTACTTTTAGAAACTCTGGGAACATCGAGTAAACCTGCAGTTTGGGAACGAAGTGCTCTGTTAGGAAAATATCTTACAATGAGATCTTTAAGATATGATGGAGCTCGGTCATTAAGAACTTTATATGTGAGAAGAAGAATCTTAAATTCTATTCTGAATTTAACAAGGAGCCAATGAAGAGAAGCTAAAACTTGAGAAACATGATCTCTCCTGTTAGTTCTCATCAGAACTCTGGCTGCAGCATTTTGGATCAGCTGGAGGCTTTTCAGAGAATATGTGGGACAGCCCAATAATAAGGAATTACAATAGTCCAATCTTGAAGTAACAAATGCATGAACTAGTTTCTCTGCATCACCCTGAGATAGGATGTTCCTGATTTTAGCAATATTACGAAGGTGAAAGAAGGCAGTCCTAGAAACCAGTTTTATATGTGCGTCAAATGATAAATTCTGGTCAAAAATAACTCCAAGGTTCCTCACTGTAGAACTAGAAGCCAAGGAAATACCATCTAGAGTAACTATATAACTAGACAATTTCTCCCTGAAGCTCTCAGGTCCAAAGAGAATAACTTGTCTGACCAACCTATTGGTTTCATCTGGTTTCATAGATAAGTACAGCTGAGTATCATCACTTCTCCACCTCTTATGACTCATCATGTTACACTTCCTCCTGGTTTCATTTTACGCTTCACTTGTAGTGAGCAGCCAGCTGACAGCTTTGTTTGTGTTCTGCAGGTTTGGTTTCGGTTTGCCCACATCCAGGGCCTACGCTGAGTACCTGGGGGGTTCTCTGTCCGTACAGTCCATGCAGGGCATCGGCACTGACGTTTACCTGCGTCTGCGCCACATCGACGGCAAAGGAGAGAGCTTCAGAGTGTGAAGCTTGTTGGTGATGTTGGTAGGTCCCATGGAAGGAATCGGGCCTGCAGGAGCGCAGCGGGTTCCCTGTGTCGGAGGCTGACGAGGACGAGCCGCTTTTTGTCTGCAAAGCAACAGCTTTCATTTTGTTTTGTCGGTTCTTCTTCGTTTCACCTTAGACTGACTATAAGCTACGTTAGCTCTCAATTTGAGGATTACAGTTGGTTTCCTTTGTGTTTTGTACCCTGTGGCGTCTCCGATAATTTGTGGTCTGTGAATTTTTGAATGTTTGAATTGTCGGGACAAACTGTGCATGATGGTGGACTCTGATGGAGGGGGAGGACAGGAAGAAGAGCTCCATTTTGTTACAAAGTTCACTTTAAAGTTACTTATTACATAGCCTCAAAAATAGAAAACAGACATTTTGATGATAAATGTTTCAAAAGAAACTTCTGAGACACTCCAGTAACCCTGTCCTGTCCCGTCTCCTCAAAGTGCACAAAGCTTCTCTGTGGTGATAGTTTAAATGATCCGATTTGGTGTGGAGCCAGCCACGCAGAAACACAAGGCCTACAAGGGAAACTGGTGCTGGTTAACCTGCAGTGTCCTCTAATTAAAGCCAAGATGCTTTCCAGCTTGTGCTGTGAGCTCAACCCTTTCCAACCTTCAGCGACAACCTCCTGTGGCTCGTAAATCAAGTCAAAAACTGCCAAAACGGAATGCTCGTTAACAGGTGTCAGTCTTGTTCTGTTTTTAGAAATCTGGCTGCGATGAACATCTTTGTTCAGTGTTTTTTGTGGAGCTCTCTGACAAAGATGTTCAGCTGCCTTTCTGTGTGACACTAGTTCTTTTGCTTTTCTCGTTCGATGCCTTTATTGGTTCACAAACATGTTAGTTGTTGATGTTTTTGCACAATGAATTAATTTCCTGTCGTAACGCTGAGCGCCTGCACCAATCCTAAAAGCTTTGACATAATCAAAACTCACAAAGTAACCTTATACCAGAAGTATTGTCTAATATCGTTGTCTTTGTTCTGTTTATTTGGCCTGGGATTCCTTTTTGAAAGCATTTCAGATACAGTTTTTACAAAGTTTTTGAGACACAGTTTGTATAAGGTCACATTTCAAGAAGGGTCAACAACAGGCTTTCTGCACTGTGCAGAGTTTGATTGGCTAATCATTTTTAAGCTAGATTACTCCAGATGAAAACATACTACGTCATTATCTTGAGGTAATAAATGACGGAATCTCCTTTTTTTTTTTTCTTTCTGTTATTTGTCCCCTCCGTTTTAAAACGTGCCACTGCGAAATAGGTCATACTTAAAAGTATGATTTGAAAACCCGGCCATTGGCTTTGGCTTTAATGGACACTATTTAATGTTTGTTGGTCCCAAAGTAACAAAAAAGCAGCAGGCAAGAGAAAACTGTTATCGCAATAATCGAGTTGTGATCTGATTATACGGAAACTAACAGAAAGCCCTGACCACTTCTGAGTCTCTAGTTTGAGAATGAGGTGAGAGAGTACAGCAAAAGCTGAAGTCAGCAGGTTTCGACTTCTGCAGTACAGCAGATAATCACCATGAGCACTCCTCCCTTTGTGTTAAACATTCCCCAGAGCGAAGCAAGCAAAACACCACAGATCAGCCTGAATGCAACCTTCAGACTTTTGTTTTATTAGAACATGCAGCTGCACTCACTCCAACTATCATCTTTTTAATCTGAACGGGCATTAGGAGTGGAGTTTGCATGACTTATTCTCATCATCTGCCTACAGTTCAATATTCTGTTCTAAAGCTGACTCTCATTAACCATCGTCATATCCAACGTAGTTATCTTATGTAAAATTGACTTAAAAAAAAACAAACCTGCGAATGATTAAAGATGCTAAAATGTTTTCGATTTTTTTATTATTTTTTTTCGTCTTCACTCGCAGACATAACATCACTTTGGCTTTTTAGTTACACACAACTCGATTTAAAAAAGAAAAAAAAAAGAGGTTTTAGCTCGTCACGTGCCCTGATCATGTTATTTTATTAGTCTGAGTTTATTTTTAAAAGGCTATTTATTTATCCCGCACCAGCTAAAGAATGAGTGAGGATGATATCTACCTGGATTCTTGCTGAAGCCGTTTATATCAACTAATGTGTCTGTTGTAGCTTTGAAAGTCCTGGAAAATATAGACACAAATATTGTCATATGCATGTTAAACGAAAGAGAGGGACCACGGTTTAACGCGTGTGTCCCTTTATTTGACGCATTAACAGATAACCGGCACCTTGAGGTTTCCCTTTATTGTCTGATGAAGGTGTGTTGAACGTTTTGAATTCGATGGTGCCATAAAATGTGCACTGCATGCCCTCTGCTGGCCTGAAGAAGTCACAGGAGGCTGAGAAACCTTTTTCATGAAGAACACTCAAAAATATCTTCTTTTTTTCTCCTTTTTTTTCAGCTCAAAATGAGGATCAGCAAAAAAAATCAATATAAAAAATAAAAACCTGATCTCTCAGAGTTATGTTACTGACAGTATGCGAGTGTTTCCCAGACTAACACAAGTTCCTGATGATTTCTGTTGTGTTCGAAACTTTGTAGATAATAAATTTGACTTCACTGCAACTTTAAGTGTGACTTTGATTTTTATTCAAGTGTGTTAACGTGTGTTTAAGGACAAGACGGCATGTGGGGTAAGACGGAACTTAACTACAAAACACGTAGAAAAATAGTCATATTAAGACTTAGTTACACTTAGCAGCATAAGTGCTCATTTCAGATGTTAGTCTGAGCAATGCACCTCCAGCATAGTGTACAATTTCCAAGATGAGTAAATAAATTAACTTAATTTGCAGGCCAAATATATATATATATATATATATATATATATATATGTATACATATAAATGGGCTTGTTTGATGTGGAGGAAACTGAAACCACACAGAAGACTTAACTTGGGTCTAAAGGTTATTTGAAGACCACCTGAGCTTCACGGTATGACATAACTAACCTCTTTCTTTTTGACAGGCTGCTGTTGTCGAGCAGCATAATGCAGGCCCTCGTCGCACTGCTTTCTGCAACTGGATGAATCGAACTAAAGGAAGATGAGAGACGAAGTCTGTTTACACACCGCCCTGGCAAAAAAAAAAGGATCGTTATCATATTCGGAAATGACCTCGGCATCAGCAAACCTCCTGTCAACTGATGGAATGAGAAAAGTGTCCAAAACGTCATTGTCCACCTCCTTATTTACTGTTGAGGTAATAACTACCATCTTCACTGGTCCTTTACCAGACATCAACATCCTATCATCTTTCTAAGTTTCATTGGATCTGCACCAAACTAAAGTTCCAGCATCATCTCCTCGTTGGATGCAGAATGGTGATTCATCTCACCTTCATCCAACCCTCCACAGTGCCTGGCAGCTTCTCTTCAGCCCACTGTGACCTCACTTTCTTCTCTTTATGTGTTAGTGGTGGTTTACGTTTGGCTTTTCTGGATGGAAATCCCATTTCCTTCAGCTGGTTTGTTGTTCATTTCTTTTATGATGCATCCTATTTTCTCTCTATTTTCCGTCCTGATGCTGTGACGACTTCCTTGGTCGACCTGCATGTTTCCTTTTTAAAATCTTTCCGTTTTGCTTGTACTTGCTCCAGATTTTAGACACAGCTGACAGGAAAGAACTCTCACACAGAGTTGAATGACCTTGAGGAATTTGATAGTCCTTTCTATTGTTTCCACTGATAGCTCTCTTGTTGTTTCCTGACATTAAGCAAGAAGCAACAGGTCCTTAAGCTCTGCCGGCTCTTTTATTTATCTGCATATTTGGACTTGTGCACGTAATTGTTTTAGAAACACAAATTCGAGGTGCTTGTATCATATTTTTCCTCAAAAATTAGTAATAATATTTTCTCCGCTTGATTAGGAAAAAAAAATTCTCTTAATTTAATTTATTTATTGGCATTTATTTGATGTCTCATATGTCATATTTTTAAAAGGAAAAAAAATTAAAAAGCTGTATGAACACCCTCTAAGAGTAGTGATTCTATATTTGATGCCATGTGTATCTTACGTTCAGCCATCCTTCCTTGTGTAATTCCCTCAATGTGCTGTAGGGGGCAGCAAACTAATTCACAAATTGTTCTTTTTTTTTTTTTTGTATTCGCTCTGAGATGTGCTATCAATTCGAACCACACAATTCTGCCCTGTTGGATTGCATGTGATCCAAGATCACCCTAATATGGCTTAATATTCTCATTTTTCAATCTGCGTATACACGCAGGGTCGTACTCCGGTTCAGGCTTCCCTTCTTTGACACTTGGTTCATTGGTTCTCTGAATCTTGGACAGAGTTGTTTCTTTTATTCTGTTTGAGCACTTGTAAAGATGTTTGATGAACAAAGTCTGGTTTCCTGCTTTTAACTGCTCATGTACTGAGCAGAGTCTGTTACTGATCTGTTACTATAAAAGTACGGAACAACTTTGCAATTCAGTTCTGGTAGTACATAAACCTTTTGTTTAAACCCTTTACTTTACAGCTAAAAGTACTAAAGTCTGAACAACGCGCTGTCAGATGTTGTTTAAAAAAAAAGTCATATTGTGGCACGTTATTACACATATTATCATTCAAAATGATCCTATAATGGAGCGTTTAATAATAGCACTGTATGAATGAATCAACTGTTCAAGATTAAAATATCTGTATCGTCCCAGCCAGTTGACAGTGGTGCTTTGACATGTTATCCTCGTTATCCTGCATGCTAATTTGTCTTTCATGCTAACTTTTACTCATGCAGGTATTTTATCCTGAAAAATACTGAAATGTTGACTAAAATGTTGACCCCCACGAGCTGATGTTTTCCAGATCCATTTGTGGGAATCCTGACACAAGTCAGGAAACATTATCACCTCATTTAGCAGTTTGATATGAGCCTGACTGGCACGTACAAAGCAAAACACTTTTCATTTGAAGTCATGTGCTAATGCTGAGAATTATCTTTAGCTGCTGAGGAAAACATCAGCAGTTTAAGGTGACATATTATGCCTTGTTTGAAAAATAACACGACTTTCTGAGGTCATATTGAGATCTATGAGGCAGGCTTTGGTGAAAATATCTATTGGTTTCAGCACAGTGGCCCCGTTTCCAAACTTCTGCTGAGAACATTCACACAGAGTGAGTAAGTGGTCAACCTCACCCTTTTGGAGAGGTCCGCAGCTACTTACACCGCTGCCTGACCTCTTCCCCCGAAGCTGAGGGCCCACCTGCTCATCTGACAGCTGACCTGGTCTACTAAGAAACTTTTCAGCTACCGTATCAGTTTTAACCGTTTTAAGTAAGACCCTAAAAAAGAAGGAGCTCCCGGAGAGGTTCAACCATCAAGGCTCCAACAGGATGTTGGTGTAGGTTATACTGTGTTCATGTATGCTCGCCGTCATCAAAACCTGGGCACCCGGAGTGTCATTTAATGCAGTCAAACCTAAATCACTCCAGCTCTCTATATAGATATAAAGAATTCTTCTGTTGATCAGAGAGGGAAACAGTTCCGCAGTGAAGCTGAAGGTTAGCAACAGATGCTAGGAAACAATGTTTTCTCATCAACAGCAATGGACCAAGCCCGACATGTTCACAGCACAACTGGTAGTAATGCACATGTAGCATTATTTTACTGCGTTTAAAGATTTTGTATATATTGTCAAACATCTTTATGATACATGCTGTTAATTTAACAGAGAGCAACACATGACATTCTTGTTTTAAAATAAAAAAAAAAAAAAACATGATGAATGATGGGATTTTTCCATACTATGTCTACTTTAAAGCTGCTCCAGAGGACTTAGTGAACCCTAAAACTATGTGCTTCTGAGTCATTTTGAGCACATTCCCAGGCATGAAACTGCCCTAATGCGTCTGGGGCTGAGATACCATAGATCACAACTTTGGTTTCCAGCCGTGCGTCACAGCATTTTGCTTTCTGGTTCCTTGACAGCGTCTTTTTTGGCCTCTTCAATATGACAAATTCATATGTGAGGCTGTTAATTTCGCAGAGCTCACACCAGGGACTTATTTTCATCACTGTGGCGTTACATCCCACAACAGTAGGGGGAGCTAAAGAGCAGAACATTTAAACAAACAACTTTAAAGGCTAAATATTAAGTGGCATTAATTAGCAAGTAAAAAACATCTATTGGAGAAATGTATTGCATAATAGATTTCAAGACTATTCAGCAAAAAAAAAAAAAAAATCCAATAAATTTTAAAGGGAGGATGACAATTTCCTTCTCAATGGCTGAAAACAGTACAAGACAAGGAAAACATTCAATCTTTTTTATTCTGGAAGTCTGTAGCAGGATGTGAATTGTTTCTTCCAGCATATGACCTCTGCAGTATTCAGCACAAACCCACAAAACAAAGCGAGGCATTCTCTGTGAAGAAGAATTCACTGTACAAACAAGCTACAAAAGTGCACTTTTGTCTCTTCTGAGAAGAAAGAAAAAAGTAACTGAGCAACACTTTGGTCTGTCGTGTCATTTGGAATGTGGTAAAAATGTTGGTAACGCATTCCTTTTTAAAAAGAAAAATCCCACACACACCAACATATTCTGCCTTTTTCTGAGGAACCCACTGAAAATGTCTAATATGTAGCACTGGAGGCCGTAAAGTCAAGCGTCTGTTTATAGGCTGCTCGTCATCTGTCACAGTTGTCACTTCGACATTTCCTGCAGAGCTCAACATTTTAACATTTACAGCAGATGTGCTTGTGTTCTGACCTTTAGCGAAACAGCAGCTCATAAAAGGCAATATTTAGATAAGGCAGGCTTTAATGTGGACAGTAACTTATTCATATATTCAAGCATTTTAAGCAGCATCAGTATTTTTAAACAGGCTCCATGGTCCTTGTAACAGACAGTAAAATATACTTAAAGAAAGAAAAGAGAAAACCTTTGAGAGATTCTGGATGTTAAAAACACGGTGATGCCAATCGACCTCCAAACTATTCAACAAGAATGTAACATTTAAGACTCATCAACACTTATCCATCACAATGCCACACACACACACACACACTCACTCGTAGAGCTATGCTGGAGAAATTCCATGAAGTCAGTCAGAACACAGTGGAACATCCTCAGTTTTATGTGCAGCAGGTTGAGTGTGAACAATGAGGCTTCAGTAGCATTTTATCAGACCTGAATCAAGTATTAAATCTGCTTCGTATGATTTAAACATTTTTATGGAATCTATCCAAGTGTATTCATTGGCGAAGAAGGCAGGTCCACGGCAGCTTCTAACGGAAATCGTGGAGCTGCTAAACTTTGGCACGGCTCATTTTTCTATGAGCAACTTTCGTCGAAACCTGGTGATCCTGATTTAGTGCTGTTAAACAGATGATTAATATAATTTGATTCTAAGATTATCGTATGTGTTCTGAGACATGGCACACGCCTCCGTTATTGTTGAAGTCCAAATCCACACAGTCCATGCTTGATGGGAGTGTTGTCAGGGTGGTTCCTTTGAGAACCGCCGATCTTTGGCTGAGCACAGACACCAGTTCAAGAGGAGCACACAAGTTAAACAAAAGCAAAGGGAGATCATGGTGAATTATTTTCAACATTAATGTTAAGTAGCTGAAGCTTCAAGTAGCCATTTCTTCAGGTGGAAGGGAACAGCAACAGTTAATAATAAGACTTATTCACCCTAACCTAAGTAACTTCCACACTGCCGTTTACCAATAAAAAGTAAAGAAATTCAGAGACAATAAGCCTCAGAGTGAATACAGGTATCATATCCAGAACCCCATATTACCATACAGATCAAAGTTATAGCAAAAATGATACACTCAACATGAATAGCCCTTTTTCTGTAAACCTTTTAACATCATACTGAACCAACATAAAACAGAGTCACTGCATATTTTCTACTTTTAGAATAAATGACAGGTCTGACTGTATTGGCTGCAAAGTAACATGTTGTAAAGCTCACCCCTTATGTGTTCAAGGCATTAACAATGACCGCAGCAAATACTAGAGAAGACAGATAAATATCTAACACAAAGGGAAGTCTTTAAAGTTGCCATCATGTTCTCACACATTCTGGAGGCCTCTCTCGTGCCCGTCCAGCTGCACCTTTATCTTGTGCAGTTCCTCGATCTCCTGGTGGTGGCGCTCCGTCTTGTGGCGCACCAGAGAGCGATAGAAGTGAATGGTGAACACCACAAAAATCACCCCCACCGGGACCATGATGATGGTGGAGGCCAGCGCGGCCTGCCAGCCACTGTCCAGGGTCGTGCCGGAGGAGGTGGTGGTGTTGCAGGACGCTTGCTTTTTGGCCCCGCCCGAGTCTACGGGCAGGAACTTGACCCAGCAGAGGAGCACCACCTCTGCTAAAAACAGCAGGATGCCCAGAGCTGTGGAGAAGCCCCACGCTAGCTCGATGTAGTGATGCATGCGTTCGTGAGGTGACTCACTGACGGAGTTCAGGTTGTGGATGTTGCTGACGGCTTCAACGTTGGGCAGGATGCAGGTGCTGATTAGCAGAGCGAAGAGGTGCACCGCCACCAGCACGGTGGTGCACACGCTGAAGGCAATGAGGAGCGCTCGAGGGTAGCAGTACTCCACCTCCAGTTGCACCTCCACCATGGCCACCTATGACAAAAACACATCGGTTACTGTACATATTTGTGTGCACATTACAGCTATGGAATGGTACTGAAAACCAGACCAGCTGACATGCAACGACTCTAGTGCTGCAGACGTTTGAAGTCAGTAATCACACCTCAAAATGCCATCTAAAAGCACTGAAGTGCATGAAAAGTTGTGTGGAAGAAAGCAACCTCCCAAAATGCATCATTCTTTAGAAAGCAGCTCATGTTGCTACATGCATTTTGCAGCTTGGAAATGTGACCATCCTGACCTTGTCTCATGAACATAGATCGTTATAAACATAGATCTGTAGTCATTCAGTCCTAGATGATCCCAGAAATTTGTATAGCACATTTCAGTGCTTTCCATAAAATAAAAGCATTGCAGAAGGGAGTGGAAGAAGCATTAAAAATACATAAAAGAATATAAATAGAAAACATAAAATAATTTAAATGAAATTAAAATGATTAAAAACAAGCAACAGTTTATCTCAGAATCTCAGAGCTCTGCTGGGTTTATATTCTCTGAACACATCACAGATGTGTTCTGGGCCCAAACCGTTCTGGGATTTGTAAACCATCAGCAGGCTTTTAAAATCTATTCTGTGACTGACTGGAAGCCAGTGTAAAGACTTTAAAACTGGTGTGATGTATTCAGATCTCTTAGTCCTGGTTAAAACTCTAGCAGCAGCGTTCTGGATGAGCTGCAGATGTTTAATGCTCTTTTTGGGAAGTCCAGTTAAAAGACCATTACAGTAATCGAGTCTACTGGAGATGAATGCATGGATGATTCTTCTGGTCTTTTTGGGAGAGAAAACTTTTAATTTGTTGATCATTCTCTCTTATTCTCTCTGGTTGAAAATTCTCTCTTATCCAGGTGTTTATTTCCTCCAGACACTGACACAGTATGTCTGCTGGGCTGAAGTCGTCTGGTGACAGAGACACGTAAAGTTGTGTATCATTTGCATAACTGTCATAATTGATGTTAAAGTTCTGCAATAACTGACCCAATGGAAGCATATACAAGTTAAACAGAAGAGGTTCAAGAATTGACCCCTGGGGGACTCCACAAGTCATGGCCACTCGCTCAGATTCATAGCTGCCAATTGTAACAAAATAACTCCAGCCTTCTAAGTAGGACCTGAACCAGTTAAGCCACGCTCCAGAAAGTCCAACCCAGTTTTCTAGCCTGTGCAACAGGATTCTGTGATCTACAGTATCAAACGCAGCGCTGAGATCCAACAGAACCACGACTGAAACATAACCAGAATCAGTATTCAACCTGATATCATTTAACACTTTGAGCAGAGCTGTTTCAGTGCTTCAACGATGGGAATGAGAGTAAAATAAGAGAAATTTATGCCATTGTTCTTTGAATACCCTCAGAAGTGACTAAAACATTTGTGTAGGCAACAAAAAAAAACAAAACATCAACACATTCTTAAGGTACATTTAAGAAAAAAAAAAAAAAAGGCCTTTTCACACATGAGAACTGTTACACTGACGGCTTCATCAATCTGTTACTCAGTGACATTCAGTCATACAAACTGCTCACTTTTCGATTAACGTTCCTGTGGAAGCTAGATAAATCATGTTTGAGCTTGTTTAACAGTCTGTTGCGAGGGTTTACCTGTGCTACTGTAACAGAGTGGCAGTTATCTCAGAAAATGATGAAGTTATTTACTCATTAACTCACCATCTCTGCACCGTTGCAGCAGGTTATTAGTAGAGAGGCTGTATCATCACACAAAACTCTGTCAGTCCTTCACACGGGACATCAACATGTTCAGTTACTGCCAGATTAATGGAAAGCGGTGCATGTGTGAAAGGGTCTCAAGTGATAGATCAAATCATATCCTTCCACAACACAGGGCAGTTCACAAAGAGGAAGCTGATCATTCATACTTAAGCCCAACTGGCTCAAAGCAAAAGTCCAAACGGAAATAACAAAAAACTGATGAGAAACAAAAAACACAATATCGAATTAAAGGAAAAGATAATAATATAATAACAAATACTATTATGTTTTAATACTTGTTTCACTGATGTATTTCCATATTCTTTTACAGCTGTATTATTTTTGGGGTTTTCCTTGCACATTATTGGCTAAAGCTACAACAGGAGACTGAATTTATCTGCACAGAGGAAAATTAGATAAAATGACTCAAAAACCTGGTAATAGATGACAAGCTGAGCATTATTGGGTTCAGAAATACTGGTAGAAGCAGCAAATGTGAGGTTATGCAAACAGTTTGCAAAGATGTATTACATCACTTCCTGTTGTGTGTGTACTTTGACATTTCTTGCTCCTCTTGAACTACTAATAATCACCTTATTTCTCCCTATAATTGACACATTTTGCATAGTTAACTCTATCCCATACTTGTTATATTCTAACGCTCACTCTTACAGATCTTTAGTCTTTATTTTTCACTTTTTAGCGGTGTGTCAGGTTCTCTAGCTTAGCATGGCTACCAGTTCTCTTCCTCCATTTCCTGCTTTCACCTGCTCCATGTGTCAGATGTTTAGTTACCTTTAGTGGTAATGGTACATGTAACAAATGTAGTCTTTTTGCAGTTTTGGAGGCGAGGTTATCTGAATTGGAAGCTCGGCTCTGCACTGTTGAAAACCACCCGATATCGAGCCAGGCCCTTTTAGCCAGTGCGGAGCCACCTAGCGTAGCTAGTTCCATTAGCTGCCCCTGAGCAGAACCCGAGCAGTCAGGACCCAAGAGTGGCTGAGTGACTATCAGGAAGAGGAGTCATAGTCCTAAAGTCAAGCCCGTGGTTCACCATCAACCTGTCCACGTTTCAAATAGATTTTCTCCACTCAGCGACACACCCGCTGAGGACAAAACCCTGGTAACTGGCAGCTCTATAGTCATAAACATGGCATTAGCGACACCAGCGACCATAGTTAAATGCATTCCAGGGGCCAGAGCGGGCGACATAGAATCCTATTTAAAACTGCTGGCTAAGGATAAGCGTAAATACGGTAAAATAGTTATTCACGTCGGCGGTAATGACACCTAGTTACACCAATTGGAGGTCATTAAAATGAATGTTGCATTGGTGTGTAATTTTGCCAAAACAATGTCGGACTCCGTAGTTTTCTCTGGACCCCTGCCAAATCTGACCAGTGATGACATATTTAGTTACATGACCTCCTTCAATCGCTGGTTGTCTAGATCAGTGGTTCCCAACTGGCGGGTCGCGGAAACCGTTTTCAATGGGTCGCCTGACTCTGACTGGGGAAAAAAAAAAGTTCAGAAAAATGACCATGCTTTAATTTTAAAGGGCTCAGTATGCATGCTATTCACACTCCTAAACAGTAGGTGGTGACGATACCCTGTAATGCTAATCGACTCCCGCCATTTCACAGATAGAAGAAAAGCTACGGTTTGTTTTCATATGAGAGTGACCATGGCTAAACGCAGGTACTACATTGACTACAAAAAATATGGATTTTCTTATATTGAGGACAAAGGGGGGAACAACCTCTGTGCACTTTTTGATTTTGAATTAAAATGCAGCCATTTGAGTGTTAAAGGGAATTTTTCCTCTCTACCGTCACTTTTTTTTTTTTTTTGCTTTTGTTTATCATTAAACTTAAATTTTGTGTCTATTGACACACTGTGATATTTTATTTAATGTCAGGTTCAAACTGCAACATGTTTTCATTAAAGAAATTTGAGTTTAAGTTAAAATTTTTAGTTAAAAATGTTCCTGGGTCGCAGCTTGTCCATAACAAATTATGTTGGGTCCTGAAGCCAGACCAGTTGGGAACCACTAATCTAGATGGTGTCCAGCAAACAACGTGGGCTACATAGATAATTGGCAATCTTTCTGGAGAAAACCTGGTCTGATGAGGAGAGACGGCATCCATCCCACTTTGAAAGGAGCGGCTCTCATTTCTAGAAATATGGACAAATTTATTAGTCATCCAAAAACATGACAACCCAGGGTTGAGACCAGGATGCAGAGTTGTAGTCTTACACACTTCTCTGCGGCTTCCCACCTGATGCTATTTTGTCTGACAGAAACCTGGCTGCAGCAGGAGGATCATGTTAGCATTAATGAATCAACTCCCTCTGACTATTTAAATGTTCATGTTCCTAGAACCACAGGCAGAGGAGGAGGAGTGGCAGCTATCTTCAGATCAGTTACTAATCAGTCCGAGACCCGAGATTAGTTTTAGCTCTTTTGAATCTCTGATTCTCAGTTTTTCCCACCCAAAGTGGAAATCACAAAAACCTCTTGTGTTTGTTGTTGTGTATCGTCCACCTGGCCCTTATTCTGAGTTTCTCTCTGAATTCTCAGAGAATCCCAGTTAGTGCCAAGTACAGATAAAGTCTGTATTCATGTAGATGTTGAAAAGGACAGCCTAAATATTAACTTTAATTCTATATTAGACTCTATTGGATTTTCTCAAAGTGTTCACAGACCTACTCACTGCCTTAATCTTACCCTTGACCTTGTGCTGACTTATGGCATTGAGAGTGAACAGTTAACAGTGTTCCCTCATAACCCTGTCTTGTCTGACCATTCTTTGATAACGTTTGAATTTACTTTACTATACGGCTTCTGAGAAGAATTTTACATGTTGAAGGTGTCTATCAGAGAATGCTGTAACCAGTTTTAAAGAGTTGATTTCTTCACTGCCATGTGCAGATATGACAGAGCACGGCTACCTAAATTTTACTCCAGCTCTTGTTGACAGCACTACAGCTTCAATGCGTACAACACTGGACAATGTTGCCCCTCTGAAAAGGAAGGTAATCAGTCAGAAGAGGTTGGCTCCTTGGTATAATTCACAGCTGCTTTAAAGCAGACTGCAAGAAAGCTGGAGAGACAGTGGCGTTCCTCTAATTTAGAAGAGTCTCAATTAGTCTGGGAAGATAGTTTAATAACGTATAAGAAAGCCAGGTATTCCTTTAACTCTCAGCAGTGATGATTTCATGAGATTCTTTATCAATAAAATTGTTTCTATCAGAGAGAAGATTGATGAAATCCTTCCCACTATTATCACTGTATCATCAAGTGCAGCAGATAAGAGATAAGATATTGCCTTTGAATTGGCTCCACATGAATGAATTGGATTATTTTGAAATTAATTAACTGGATTGCATTGGATTGTGATTACAATGAATTGAATTCCAATTGGCTTGAATTGGACTATATTATTCAAGTGCCTTGAGATGACATTTGTCGTAATTTGGCGCTATATAAATAAAACTTGAATTGAATTGTATACTACAGTAGTTCTGGAAGGACAACTACAGAACAAATGACAGAGGAATTATGAAACAGAATCTTCCATCTGGTTCCAACTGTTCACCTCTTTACAATTCTTTTCATATGCCATTTCTTTATGTTTAGCTCTAATTTGTCTAAGTATTATCAAGAAGAGTATTGATATCAAAGAACTCCTAACGATACCCATCCCTAATCACAGCAGGAAGAGGCTCACACAAAGAAACTGTGCAGGTAAACACACCCTTTCAATCCATACTTGAAAGTCTTCTGACCGCATGTGTTCTGATAAACATAACAAGCAAAACATTTCTGGCAGGCAATTTATGTTACAACTTTAACACTTTGGGCTGGCATGAAGCTCTTCCCGTTGAATCTCCAGTGCAAAAACTAGTCTTCTCCGATGTAAAATGTGGAGTGGGCCCCAGGGGAGTTTTCCTTGATATGAAAAACAGAACAAAGAGGCTGTACTGCACTGAACCTGGTCGAAAAGGGGACTCACCATCGCAAAGCCGGAGAGCAGCGCAGAGGTCCTGCTGGACGCCTTCAGCTTGGCACGACTCAGGTAGAGTTTCCTCCAGGACAGGGCCTGCGCCGAGTGGTGGTTTGAGCTGACCAGCTCCAGGTAACTGCGTCGCACCCAGTCCCTGTAGTCCATCCCCCCGCCATCTGGAGCCCGCTCTGAGACCCCCAGGGCAGGGGACCCCATAGGCACGTTCAGATCACTGCTCATGGCACCTAAAGGAGACAGATGGTCAAGTCAATCCAGCCTGCTCCACCTCATAAGACTAACACAAGCTGTGTGATTAAAGTCCCAAACTCTTTGAATAACTTAGTGAAGCCTCTAGCAGTGAGAATTCTGACTCTTAGGCCAGTCATGTCTGAATAAAACTAGGTCACATACGAGATACAATGTGCATGTTAAACCATACACCAAAGCCACATACCACAAGATTTACCCTCTAAAGTGCTTTAACTCCTCCTTCTCTAAGAGATGCAGAACATTCTACAAAAAACTTCAAGCAAGCATCTGTGTTCCTCCTGTCAGTCAATCATCTCTCCATTTCACTTATGTCAACGGTCAACTCTGCCCACATATTCCCACAACCCGCTGTGAACTTTTTCTGTGTGTGTGTTTGCGTGTGTGTGTGTGTGTGTGTGTGTGTGTGGAGGGGGTGTGTGTCATTAAGTATGTCTGTCACAAGAATGCTTTGCTCCAAAATCCAGTTGGCAGGGAGTCAAACAAGCTGAACAGCGGCTCGTGGGAGGGGGAACAGTATTATCATGGAAACCAACAAACAATATTCTGGCTAAAAAAATACTGTGACATGAGAAAAGGGCCATCTTAGACTTAGAAGTTTTATACATTTTGATGCACGATCAAGCAATTTTCTTCTATCTTTCCATTTAATCCAACCGTGAGATTGAGTGAAAAAAACAACAGATTTGACTTGGCTTGAAAACAATTTTATCAAACCTTTATTTAATAGGAAAAGCCTCATTGAGATTAAAAATCTCTTTTTTTGAAGTGCACCCTGGCCAAGACAGCAGCAGAGATAAAATCTACAGACAGACATATCAGCAAACACACAAACTGACTGATGTTTAAACTTCAAATCCGAAAATCAGACAGAACATCTACAAACAGTTGTATCAGCCTCAAAGTTGTCCAGTGTTTTTTTTAAAAAGTCTCCAATGGGACCAAGTCATGAAGTTTCAAGTCTTCTTGAAGTTTGTTCCAGGCAAAGGGAGCGACATACATAAAAGCTTCAAGAAAAAAAGTCTAAAGAGCAGTTAACAGAGAGTTCTGAGCTCAACAAGCTGTTGCATCCGACTGACTGACAGGAAGCATGGTCCCAACAAGAGAGCCGTCAGTGGAAACAATTGGAAGAATTATGCAACTAATACAACTTGGAGTGAAGCAAAACATGTTGGCTGTTCCCAACAAAATGGGAAGATTGTGAAAGGTAGGCATGCAGGTCGACAGAGGAAGACATCACAGAATCAGGATAGAATACTCCACCAAGAAAGATTGTTGCAAGCACTTTAGTTAATATCAGGAGGAAAAGAGCTTTGGTTCATCGAGATCACAAGGTGATTATGGTGAGCCTGGAAAATGAGTGGTTCCTGTGTCAAAGCCTAATTTCACACTTCATTATCGGTGTCCTAACACATGGGGAGGATTTATAACATCAAGTAATTCTGTTTGCTGCACTGAGTTTAGTAAATGCCTGCTATTGAGCACAAGCAGTAGCATCTGTGGTGGGAGTAGTTTAACCAACTCTGCTGTGCTTCAGTGGTGATGGGAAAATTAAATTTACTCTGGCAAACTGACTGAATATATATTAACACTTTATCTAAAGATAACAACATAAATGTATCAATTATCATAACAAAAACATGGCCTGTCTTAGCTTCTGTACTTGTGGAACATTTACATTCAAGAACATTCAGTTCATAAAAAAAGAAGATATCCCTTTGGAGTATACAAAAAAAAAAAAAAACAAGAAACTTCCAAGGCAATTTCTTTATATTTAATTTTACGCTCTAGCCACCTGTAGTATTTTCGGTTATTTACGGAACTTCAAGTGTGTAAATGTCGATAAAAACCTGTAAAAATGGGGTTCCAAAACCTTTGACAAGCACTAAATATAGGCAGAGATGACAGTTACAGCAGCAAACCTTGGTAGAACCTTAGAGTTACAGTGATGGGATCTTAATCCTCCTGTGGTCCCCTGACTGCAGGGCAAACAGATCAGCAGATGTGTGCACCTTTACGCCTCACTATATATATTTAGAACATTGGTACAAGTTAGCAGGATCCGTTTACCCAGTTAAGCTGACTGAAGTCGTATGGTTCAGCAGTTATTTTAGAGAACATTTCCGTCGCGCCTGAAGAGAAAAAGGCCACATTTGTGAAAGAGATTGTGCAGCGAAAGTTAGACTATAAGCAACCTCATAGTCGTCACAGATCCGATGACAACACTATTCAAATTAAGCAATACTCCCCTTGCTAGCTAACTGCGCTAACAACTCAACACAGTTTCAAACAAAGTAATCAATCTGCTAGTTTATGGCATCAAGTACAGGCCTTATTCATCTCACCTATTTGAAAAGGTGCCTTTTAAATGACAGGTGCAAACTCCAAGACGGGTCTTCTCTCCACGTCTCCAACACAATGAGTGAACGTTGAACCGTCTGGACCTCTTCAGGTGTCTCGGTTCAACAACTTCCGCTCTTCGCCTGCTCTCACCAACCACCCCTCCGTTCTGCTCCAGCAGTGTACCCAGAGTCCATAACTATACCGCTCTTCGTCGTGTCCAGGTTCTGCTGACACGCAAACCGATTTGCTTCACTAACCACCTGGAACCGGTGTCAGTGGTTCGGAAGGTGCTGAGCAGAGGAAGAAAACTAAAAAAACATTTTATTTCCGGCTGGGCGTGTTGCCTTCAAAATAAAAGCACACATAGACAATGGGAGGAGAAGAAGAAGCTGAAGAAGAAGGTTAAACTCAGACGAATTACCGTCAGACTTCAACTGTTACTTACTTGAGTGACAAATAGTCTATGTTTTGAATTACAAGTTTTAAAGAAAAAAGTTAGATTTAAAACACAAATAATTCAATAACAACGTAAGAATGCACTAATTTGTATGAATTTCTATGAGAGAAAAGCAAACAGTGGATACTGTTTCCCTACTATCCATAGGGATTGTTAGGCAACAATCCCTATGAGGCAAAGAAGGCTTTGTCGAGTCAAGTAGGCTATGTGCTGATTTTATGTAAAGGAAAGAGGGAAAGAGTGACAGGGAAGCCCAGGTTTCACGAAATCTATATGTGACAGAGGAATTAGCACATGAGTTTTTAAATTAAGAATAAACTTGCTGGCTGCCTGTTTCCCTCTGCAATGCAATATTTTAAGCTGGATGAGTTCAACAGTGCCTGCTGTCCAAACTGCTGATAAGATGAATGTAATGTACCTCTCAAAGTATTCTTAAATAAAATTAGAATTTTTCTGTCATTTTGATGGGTGTTGGTCTGAGCTGGCTTTGTTGTGTGTGTGGTGTTCGGAGCCCTCAGGCTGCTGATGGTGAACTCCAACATGATTGATTTTGGCCTGTCAATCGATCAAAATATTTAATTGTGATTAATCCATTGTTTATCCGTAGTTAATTCGTGATTAATCACAAAACATATGTTTTAATAAACATTTGAATATGCTCTAAATGCACCTTGAATAGATTTTTCTGGTGGTAGCAGACAAATATGCATTCTTCATGCAAAAGCATTTTATATTTACATTAACAACCCAAAACTAATTGTCCTGATACATACTGTCCTCTTCATCCAACAAGCAACAACAGAAGGGCATATTGACCTGACTGCAACATTCTTTCCAAAGTGTAACATTCACACTTAAAGAAAATAACTTCACACGCTGTAACTGTGTCTAACTTTGCCGTAGGTGGAGTTGTCCAGGTGTTTCCGTTGCAAACTACCAAGCAAGTTCTGCCTTTGGTGAGAGGGATTGGGGATCTCTGCATCAGCTGTGTGTTTGGCAAGAAACTGATATTCAAGACTCGACGTACTCCGGTGATAACCCAGTTCACATTGACAGTAACGGCAGATAACTTTGGTCCTGTCCAGAGAACCATCTGGCAGCGTTTTTTAAAGATGAACTTGCCATTCAAAAGACCTTTTTCTTTATACAATATAGCTTACACATCCTACACGTTCAGTTATTTTGTAATGATAAATGAAAGCACCAACTCACACACACACACAAAATCCTCACAAAAAAAGAAAAACGATGTTACGTTCCATCATCTCTTTGTCGGGTCAGTGTCACTAACACAGACTTTTTATACAAAATGAATTTGTAAAGGTAATCATTACACATTATGACACATTCAGTAAGTACTAAATGTACTAGAAGGGGGAGATCATCCAAAGGTACTGCGGAGGTCTTTAGAAGCTGCTTGTAAAGCGCTTTCTTGTTCTCTCACCCTGAGTCAAACCATCTGAACATCAGCATGCAGTCATCAAGAGTTCAGGGTTCATGTTGATGCAAACTATTTAGGTAGGGCTTCATCAGAAATCTATACGGATGTATGCAAATGCTTACCTGTAGTTGGTGTTGCATGAGAACATGTTCACCTTTGAATGTGTGACAGAACAGTGAAACATCTATAACCTTCTCTAAGCAACAGTAAGACTATAACATTGACAATAATTGGACATGTCATAAAAACATTGTACAGCTGGAGGATTTTGAACTCCATCTAGCCCAAAGCCTGCTCAGATTTACCAGCGTTATCCTCTTAATCTCAATATAATTAGATCCTTCATGTGCAATTAAACTTGAATATGAGTCACAACTTCATTTCATGATAAAATAGCAGACTATTGAAGTGCAGAGATACACATAGATAAGAAGGGCTTATGTGAATTAGGGGAAGATTATGTGGGCTATTGCCAACCAAAGGCCATGACGTACATAGCATGCAGTACAAATCATATAATAGAACAGGATTTAGGATAACAAAGAGCCAAATTGATTAATGTGAAAGACAAAATGGATCATCAGGATTACTCATGACCTAATCTGTAAAAATATATGAACTGGATTGATTGATCAGAAAACATTTCCATCTTTTTCTTAAAAGTAGAAAACAAAATCCCATCAGAGCATCGGTGGCACATAGATGAATCTCTTTCATCATAAAGCTGTTGGTTGTTATATTGGTTCACACTGTTGATGTAAATCTGTAATAAAGGATCACAAATATACACTTGACATTTCATCTTTATAAATAGATTCAGTCAACGTCTTAAATGTTCAGTTGCTGTCATTTTAGCTACATGTTCTTTGGGACTATTTTCATCTGTGGATGACTACACATTTGATGCTGTCGCGTTTACAGCAGAAGAACAGCAGGTGCATGTGGGATTCAAAATTTGTAATGCAGTGAGATTTGCTTGTAATAATTTTTTGGCAACAGTGGAACTGCAGAGCATGGAGAATGAATGAATACGAATGGAACTGATTCAGTATTGGTTTCATAATGCTTTTGTAAAAAAATTAAAAAGGAGAAACCATACAAAGCAAAGCAAGCTTTACCTTAAAGAAATATGTGCATATACTCTGATCATTAGATTTTGTGTTGCAGAAAATGTCAGAAACAGTAGTTAGAAGAACATACAAGCAAGTAGTCAATAATAGAGAAGGATACAGAGAGTTTTTAAAACATTTATTGAGTGCCATCATAGAGTACAAGAGGAAAAACTATGAAATCAGCAGTCAGAAATGGTTATTATAGTCGCTCAGTGCTGCTGCCCTGAAGCTCCTGCTTCAGTTGATTTAGTCAGGATACTGTATCCATTCTGGGACACAAGAAGAAAATGATTTTACCTTTTTTTCTCCATGTCTTTCACTTTAAAGGACTGACATGGTTGGTAGAGAATGCTTCAAAAATTAAGGAAAGGGACAACTCTAAGTGTTGTTCAGCATGGCATAGTCACATGGCTGCCATTTGCTATTCAAGTGCACAAACTATACAGGACATCATTATTTTTTAAGCATACTAGTGCTGTAGATGCCTTTCTTTCTAGCATAAAATCTGTTTTGCAAAATTAAAAAGAAATATAAAACACATATTTAAAAAAGCTGACAAACAGTATTTCTTACTGTGCAGTACAAATTCAGTGTCTCCAACGGCCTGTGAATAAAACAAAAGGCCTCATTGTGCATCCACACTGCTTAGCAAGACAGTACACTAATCATATCAATTCCACCACTTTCTGCAGAGTTGTGTGACAGCCCGGTTCAGAACGAGGTAACCAGTCAGTCACATATCTCCACATTTGTATGGTTCAGAGTGCTAATCAGCATATACATTTCACTGTTCTTCTGCAAGTTGGTTTCAGGTTGTTTGGCTGGTGAATGCAACAAATACAAGGAGCTGGTAAGGGCTATATATACTTGTACAATCTCTCTACAAATGGGTACCATTCATGTGTATTCTCAGTAGATTTACCTGTGGTAGAAAAGTTGATAAACTTGTAGATACTAGCTGATAATTGGTCAATAAATATCTGCCCTAGTTGCCAGTTCTGCAGATTATAGGAAAACAAATACAGTGTACTGCTGCCCTTTTAGGTCTATTTTTGCTTAACCTTTAAAACAATGTTCTGGCTTATAAATACCATTAGTATTTTTTCTTTATTATGTAATACTCTGGGGTTGCTTGTGTTAGGTAAGTAGGCCCTTAAATGCAACTGAGAAGAATAGTGACAATGTGACTGAAACGTTTTGAGGACTTTTCAAAGGCGGGCTGTTCAAATATTCCCTGACATAGTAATGCTGTTGGAATGAGCATACCTTTGTGTTGTGATAGACCTGCCTGATCCCTTATCTATCCACAATGTGTGCTTACAACTTGCTATGTTAGCACACCAATTTTATATGCATGTGCAATGCCAAACCAGCAGATATTAGAAACCACATGCTGTCTCAACCCTACAGTCTTATCAGTACAGAACAAAAACGTCTTGCAGTGAAGATGTACAGTTCTGTCCTGGCTTTCAAGCAGAACTTTACTTGACAATTACTATTGTGGTATTGTGAAGAGATTCCATAACCGCAGCCAGGCGGCTGCACAGGTCGTGGGCCTGATTGACCTGAACTCTGGGTGGCTCTTTAAGCACCACTGTCTCGGTAGACCCGTCCAGAACCCTGGGCAGCAGCTCACCCAGCTTTACCTGCAATGAGTCTGAACACAGAGGAAGAATAGTAGAGAGAGGAGATTTAGTGGACCTAAAAATGATATTTTTCCAAATAAATCCCCCAAATGAAAAAAAAGTAACAGAAATGATCAACTTTTAAAGCACATAAGAATGCTGGAAAACATCCTAAGAGTCTGTAGGAAAGACACTGAACAGTCTGAAACCAAATCTAAATATTTTGGCTCTCCTTTCAGAAGATGGACTTACAAACCCCATTTCCAGAAAAGTTGGAGAATATTTTAAAGAGCAGAAGCTGCCTGCTGAGCACACTCAGGTCTTTTGGATTGCAGGAGGAACTCCTGACGTCCTTGTTTGATTATTTTTGGCATCAACCATTTTTTTATGAAGAGGCCCGCCAGGGCAGCAGCATCTTGACTGCTGAGAGGAAGAGACTCTATAAACTGATCCGGATGGCCTGCTCTGCACTGAGATAGCACAGCACTGAAAAGCCCTTCCACTGAAAGGCTGCTGCATCCCAAATGTATGACGGAGTGTTATCACAGTGCAACCAGCACAGCTTCCAACAGACCGCATGAACACCGAATAGACTTTAACTGCTTTTCTGCTCATTGAGCAATTTCTCTTCCCTCAGTGAGCAGTCATTGTTGACCATGCAATAACTGTCTGACCAAACACACATCATTTCTTACTGTATGATAGGGTTTACTTCGTGCTACTGGTTTTGTTTATTACTGTTTGTATACTGCTCATGACTGTTTCATATTATCTTGTTTTCTATTGAGATGTGACTACTTCTACGCTACACTTTGCTATCCTCTTTGCTGCTTTTCCCCACAGTGGGACTGATTGTCTTAAAGTGCAATGGAAATTTAAATCTGTAATTTGTCTGAGACTTTTTCTAAGAAACAGAAGTCCAAAGAAAGGATTTTCAGTGTCTTCACCGACCAGCTAAATAGTTGTTTTTTCCAATATATAAACAAATTTTAAATCTAATAGTTTGCAGAGCTCTGGAATATTCTAGAATCAGAAGATTAATTGGTTACAGTTGAGGGTGTTGAGACTGGGTGTAAAAGTATTTCCAAGCATGGATGGGTCATAGCTTACTTTGGGCCCAAATCAATCAGTGAAGCGTTGACCAGTACAGATCAGATTAGATGTTTCACGATCATTACAGGGTTTGTGGATTTTGGACTTTGGTTTTGTTTTTTATGTCTTAGTTTTACTGTGTTTTGTTGCTGTTATTCAGCCATTTGTTTTTATGAGGATTCTTTGCTGTTTGTTTGTGTCTCTGGTCTTGATTTGTTTTTTTGTTCATAGTTCCTCCTCGGTTGCTTTCTGCTCTTTTTCTCAATTGGTTTTGTTTTAGCTCAGGTTGTTTGAGTTATTGGTTAAGGTAATTGGTTATCAGGTTTCTGAGGTTTGTGTTATTTCTAGGCTTTGCTTGTTTGTTTAGATGTTCTGTCTTTATCAGTTAGTCTTGTCTTAGTTCACTTTTGTCTCTGGCTCCACCTCTATTAGTTTTCTTAGAGCTCCCAGAACCAGTGGCTTCCATGGCCAGCACCGATTCGATCAGGAGAAGTCTCTGCTATGTTCTCTACTAGCCTGTGATAACGTCTCTCTTAATAGCTTTTGCTAGCTTTCCATTTAATCTGTTCATATTCACACATTCAAATGAGCTCTACTGCATCACCCCATAATTATCAGTATTAAGTGGTACAGGCTCCTCCAAACAGTCTCCGTAGAACATGACCACGCCTTTCAGTGGAGCGCTGCAGATTCAAAGTCTGCCATGGCATTTTTTGCTGTTTTTCTCATTTTACGTCTTGTAACACTTAAAAAATATTGTATGGACAAGTTAAAAAGATTAAAAACTTTTGTTTTCTAAATAAAGTTTAAAACAAACATACAACTTACTAATTTAAGTTTTTGTGGTGTTTTCCCAACTTTTCTGGAAATGGGGTTCGTATGTACATGTTTCTAAATGAAAAGGGGTTGTAAAAGTTACATTAGACTGCCAAGCAAACATGAATATTTGTTGGCACCTTCTTATATGATCCTTGGTCCTTTCAGTAACTCACCATTCATGTCCTGACCAAGGCAGCAGCACCAGTGGCTGCGGATGCTCTCCATAGTGTCCCGGTCCTCTTGGGATAAATTTGGGTCCCGGCTCATCAGGTGAAGGCAGGGAATGACAGCCTCGTCCATGATGGCGACACCGTCCTCCACCTTGCTCTCCTCACCGCTGCAAAACAGGCGTGATGCTCTCTCATTCAGTGTCTGCAAGGTGGAGATGGAGAAAGTAGTTGAACTTTTGTCTCTGGATTTACATTGTAAATTGTATGAATTATATCCACAGATTCAAATGTATATATCTGTAATGTTGTCACATACCACATATCAAAACATATGACACAGATATGAACGGGACTGGTGCAACTTGATCCATACATTTGCATTTCCTTCATCAACCCCTGACATATTCCTTCTATGAAGTTCTATGAAGTTTAGGGTATTGATCATTCAAGTGGCCGTCAAAGAGTTTTCAGATTCAGATCCAAATGAACTGGTGGTCCATTTTCTTGGTAAAGAAACCACTAAGTATGTACTATCCCGTCCAGTCAATTTTACACCAAAACTTTGGAAGAGGCCTGTGGACAAATTACGATTGAGTGCTTGGCTATGTTATTTTAATAGCAAAACATTATTCTATATTATAATTACATTCAATAGAATTATAAATTCTTATTTTTTATTTGCCTCGTTACAGCAAGAGCCTTAACATGGAAATGTTATCCTCCTGTCCAAAATGTTGACATAGAGAAAGCAGCTCAGCAGCTGTGGCCAGATGTTATGAATTGCAAGACGGTAAATGATAGTTCCCAGAGGATGACTGCTATGATTCTGATAAGCCTTAAAGTTTCCACTAGCACCGTCCAAAAAATTTTCATACAAGTGACATCAAGATGCAAAATCAGACAAATATTTCACTTTATTTGATACATTTGAAAAAGGAGATTTATCTGGACCTGAAACATATTCACCCTCAAATATTGCCTTACTCACAGTGAGACCCTTCCTCCGGTAAACAGCTATAAGAGACCTGTCCACACCACGTTTCTCTCCCTTCCTTAGCAGGGCGCTGTTGGTTTCATATGCATGAGTTAAGTAGTTCAATGCCTCTCGCATCCTGCAGCACAAATAGGAAACCACCTCTGTCATGATCAGCACAAACACAGTTAAGACTTTTAATCGACCAGGAAATACAGTACCTAAGCTTTTTTTCCAGTTTAGTTCTATTTGTAAACAATTCAAGCTAAATTCAGCATGGTATTAAAAAATTACATTAATCTACAGAAGCAATCCAATATGCTACTCTGGTTGAGTTGAGGTGAATGTTTGACACCTACTTCCCATGCTGATAGTTTTCCAGGCCAGTCAGCAGATGGACAAACACTGTGCGGAACTGCCTGTAGTCATCATGCCACTCCTGAAGGGAGACACAGAATAACCCAAAGTCACTCATTTGCTTTTTTCCCCCTTTTCTATTGTTAGTTCACAGTGGAGAGATACAGCTGTTAGTCATGCTTCCACTTGACAGAATTTGATTATAAGCTTTTATAATCATTATTGTAAATAAAGAAATACATTTATACTGTAATTTGTACTGTAATAAAACAAGATCCATAATCTTATTAAACATCAGTTTGGAGTTTAGGTTTTCTACAGTGCTTTTGTTTTAGGAAGCAGCTCAAAACTCCAGTCTGTGATTGGTGCACAATGTTCCCATCATGTCAGCCGTCTTGCCATGCTGGAAAACACATAGTTCACATTCCAATGGGACTAAATGTCATGAGGTTTACACGCTCTCAACTGAAATTTAAACCATGCAGACTCAAATAAAATAATCAGATTAAAGATTTATCAAATGGAACATAATCAAAACATCTTCGATAAAGCTGAAACAACAGCATCAACATTCCAGACTGACATTTGACATTCAAACTGTTTGTTGTTACAACCCAAAACTAAAAAAGTTGAGATGGAAAAGACACAAAAAGTGATTCTGACACTACTTCTGTAGGACTGTTCTTTCGTTGCAGACAGGATGAAACCAAGACGTTTCATGCAAATGTATGAGGGGTATATTGGAATGTTTAAAACAATTTTCCTCAAAGAAAGTTAGAAGTGGATCAACATATTTCTAACTCAAAACTGCAGAATATCAGCAAATCTTGAGGAGGAGGTCAGAAAGGTCGAGTGAGCAAGCCTAAGCTGGACCTCCGTTTCTGATCCCTCAGACAACACTGCATCACATGATATAATCACATGGGAAAGGGTTTACTGTAGGAAACCTTTGTCAAGCCTGAATATACAGATTTAGATTGACAAATGCTATTTCACTTTGCAGGAAGGAGGCCTTACGTTAACCTTGTCAAGGGGCAGAGTTAACTTCTCTGGGCTTGGAGGCACTATCACACAGAATGTGTAATGTGGTCAGAACAATCAGTATTCCTTTTCTGGAAGAAATGGACACCATGTGCTCCAGACCAAAGACAAAAAGGATAATTGACTGTTATCAGCAGCAAGTCCAAAAGCCAGGCTCTGTGATGGTATTGGGTTGTATAAGCGTCCTTGGCAAAGCTCATTTAGACCTCTGTGATGGCAACATTAAGCACTGAGCTTTTAAAGCGACATATGTGGCCTTCAAAACATATTTTGCTGGAACATCTATGCATTTTTTTAAGAAGACATCACAAAACAACACTCTGCACACATTACAAGGACCTGGTTATGGAAGAAGAGGGTACAGATAGTGACCAAGCCTGCCTGTGTTTGTGACCTGTCCCCAACAGAGAGTGTGTGGAGAAAGTCTGTGAGGACCCCTTCAGACTGATTGGTAGCAAGAATGACCAAAATAACAACTAAGAATGCTTCACGAATGGCAACATAAAAAGGTGAAAGAAGCTTCACTGTCCAACATGTTGGAATGTGATGACGGCTTGAAATGCAGCAATGGAAATATGTTAATAAATAAAATGAATTTGCCAAGAAAAAACATGACATATGATGGGTTCACAGTGTCTGCAATTAAATTAAAGCCATTTGTTTTCTTTTTGTTTTCTCATTTTCCACACCATCCCAACCGTTCTGATTTGGGGGTTACATGTTTTTACAGTATGTTCAACATTTCATTGTGTGTAACAGATGAGCTATATCAATAAAACACTCCCAAGTGAGGAACTTTCATGACACAGGCCCCTTTTTAGTTTCTAATGCGAATTAGTTTAGATTCTAATGAATATATTTTCTACACCTAAATGTTCTTGTTTGTGTTGTTCCTGGACTTTAAAGAATTCAGAAATACATCAGTTTCCAACTGAAATAATGATGTAGGGGTGATTAATTAAAAACATGAGGAATGTATTCCTGAAAAAAAACTCAAATCGACGAGGGAGCATCAAACGCTAAAAGCATCAGACCATTGACAGTACCAAGTATTCATCCATGTCCATATCTTCTGGCTTAATGAGGCGCAGCTTAGCTCGGGCTTCCCTCATGATACTGATGGCCCTGCATACACAAAAAGAACAAATTAAGTTAAAGAGAACTGATAAGATAACATCTTCATGAATTACAGGTCTCTGGTCTGGACACTAGATGGCAGACGAGGCATGCTATGTGTTTTAGTGACGCTACTTCAGTTGTGGAGTGGTGCTGCTATCAGTAAACCTTTCTTTCTTACCATGTTGTTCTTAACTTACTCATATGTACACGCTGTACACATGCAACCCACCAAACAGCAACCCTTTCAAACGTTGCGATTTTAATAAGCAATTTGTCTTGTCTCATTTTCTCACATTTCCTAAAGAGGCTTCTCTTTATTTTTGGTTTTGTCATACAGTTTCTATTACAGTGACATTTTATCCTAAGTTTGTGACAGTAGTTCAACTGTCAAGCTGTTGTAAAACTTTTAGAATCTCGATCGAAACACACAGACATACGTGCAAGACTAAACAATGAACTGTGTGTGTGTGTGTGTGTGTGTGTGCTCACCTCTCGTCGAAGCTGAGGTTACGGTCTGTAAACTGTTCAAGCAGTGTCCTCTCAATAACGCGCTTGGGTGCCTTGTTCTGGAAGAAGTAGACCAAAGCATGCTGCAGACGAGCATCCTCCTGGGGCGTGATCTCCTCCAGGGAGAGCTCATATAAGCGGGAATACTCCTCATGGAAGGCCTGTCAGAATCAAGGGGAATTTTAACACTCACCCAAAATGCTTATAGTCAGCAAATGGATAAACATGAGGATAGATTCTATGTAATTCAAAATGCTCAGATAAATGTTTCATGTTACAAGTTTAAGTACTTCCTTCTTTCTTTTGATGCTACCAAATGTGAATTTGAAATTCTGTAGCTTATAGAAGTACTACATCTTCCATGGACTCTAATTTCTGCTAATATGACCCCAAACCGTTATCTTAACATTACGCCCTTAAGTGATTAAGATGGCCGGCAACATGTCCTTTTTTTGTTTTTCAGTAGATTTTAATACTCATGTAGAAAAAAATTATCCAAACTGTTGTTAGAGGATAAGTGGATCAAAATACAACTAAAGTTAAAACTTCAATGTTGATCTAAAACTAAAGGAACTCTAACATCACTCCAAGAGCGTACCTTTATGAGGCCAGCCTCAGGGCCTTCTTTGTCAAAGATTTGTCTGGCCTTGGCTATGGCGAGAATGACACCTTGCATAGCTGGCGTGAGCATCATCTAGGAAATGACACAGCAATGTAAAAAAGAAAAACAATGATTACAACAACAAAAGGCTGGAGGACAGGTAACTGACCTTGAACTAAGTCATAACCATGGACCAGGACATTGATATGTTATGTTACCACGGCAGAGCTGAGATATATCCACTGCTTAGCCCATATTCAGGGTAACTTTTTGACAGGTTTGCACAAACAACTACTGTTTAAAAGTCTTGAGCTATCCCTCATTTCTTAATATATAGTCAGATAAACAATAAAAAAGGTGCAACATTTATTGAAACATGTGCAAACATGAATGGAAATAAAGTATATAAAGCAACACAATACTAAAGCACCTGAAAGTCAATGTTTTGTAAGACCCCTTTTATTCTTCAACACAGCCTGAACCCTCTTAGACAAGCTTTCTGTAATTTCATAGTCTTCAGGAATAGTTCTCCAGGCTTCTTGAAGGACATTCCAAAGCTCTTCTTTGGATGTTGGCTGCCTTTTGTTCCGTTCTCTGTCAGGATGATCCCACTCTGCTTCAGTAATGTTGGGGTCCGGGCTCTGGGGAGGATTCATCCCTCCATAAGACCTGTTGCCACTGATTTTCAGTCCACTTCTTGTGTCATTTGGCATAGCTCAGCCTTTTCTCCCTGTTTCCCTTCCTTAAGAATGGCTTCTTGACAGCCACCCTTCCATGGAGACCATTTCTGATGACGCTTGGGCCAACAGTAGATGGATCAACTGAAGGTACAAATGCATCTCTCAGGTCCTGTGTCAGGTCTTTGCTGGCTTTTTTCCTCTTTCTTATGGAATCTTATGGAAGTATCATTTTCAGATACTGTTCATCTGCTGTTGATAGTTTTCTATAGGCCAGACACTTCTTTCGTTCTCCACTTGTCCAGTTTTCTCAAAACTTTTTGTGACACACTGTGTTATCTTTTGTATTTTCCGTAAAAACAACTAAAGAAATTGGGACAAATGATGGTTCTTTGGGACAGGCTGCTAGTATAAACTCTGGTTTGTTCCTTTAGTTAGTATGTCATTTCTGCTTGAATTATTCATAGTTCAGTTCTATGTGGCTAAACAAACAAAGCACATTCCTCTGAAATTGGTCAGATACTGGACTGAAAATGAGCAAAAAAGCAGCCAATGTCTCAAGAAAAACTTTGAAAGAGCTTCAGAAAACCCGGAGAAATTCTAATGAAGACGAGAATTGCTGCCTCAAGATAAAATACAAAGAAGATGGACTTTTACACATTCATGTTCTGTATATGCTGCTAAAGTCGTATCTCATTTTGGAACTCACCTCTTCATTGTACCCATCAGCATCAGCCCTCACCATGATCCTGCCCACATTGGGGATCTCCACCTCTGAGACCTCATTTTCAGTCTGTCGCTGTCTGGCTGGGAGCTCCTGCTGCTGCTCCTCATGTCCCTGCTCTGCTTCATGTTCAGGAGCCTCTCCGGAAGCTTCGGGCTCATTGGGAGTTTCAGGAACCAGGCCTGCTGCCTCCATGTCATCACTCTGGATGTGGAGGTCAGATGTTGCCTGATTACTGGGCTCTGCATCCGGGCCAGGAGTCTGACAAGGTCGAAAAGACGAAGATACACATTATTTTTCCTTTTATCTAGCGCCAAATCCCAACAAATGTCATCTCAAGGCACTTCAATAATACAGTCCAATTCAAGCCAATTAGAGTCCAATTCATTGTTATCATAATCCAATCAAATCCAATTAATTAAATTCAAAATTAGTCCAATTCATACATACATAGCCAATTCAAAAACAATTTCCTTGCTAAGTTTTGTGGCTGAGAATTTCAGACCCCTGTTCAACAACCAAGGAATGAGTCGGGGGTGTGATGGACTTTCCCACCTGACTCTGCAGCTCCCTCTCAGCTGAGTTGGAGCCCTGGCTTGGCTCCATGGTGTCAGTGACTGCTGCAGCACTGGTGTCATCTGGCTGGCAGCCAGGGCTCTCAGGTGGTGGTGATAACTCTGATTCTTCTGCTGTCAAAGAGACTGAGAGAGGGTGAAAGCTGATACCTGTGTCTGTAATGAAGGGCACTGTTTTGCAGATTACTTGCAGAATGTATAAGTAGATCAGATAATCTAATCTCATGTGATACTGGACAGTGTAATGACAATTTCACAGCAAGAATATATTCTGTCCACCTGTGTTTGGGCATAACTTTGGAGGCTCTGCAGAAATCCAGACACAATTTGTTTGGTATACACGGCCAGATAGTTTTCTTAAAAAACTAAAAAAATCAGTGGACATTCTTTTACCCACATTTCAGATAAATTAATTAAATGTACAGCTTTCCTTTTGTAATTCAATTCTTTTGCTCACATGTGGAAGAAAGTACAAGGAACTAAATAATAATTTAGCCAGAAAAGTACTGCAGTGATTAATGTGTTTCAGCTGGCAGCAGGTCATTTATCTCTAACGCTTGCATTAAGTAGCTTCTCGTTTTCAGAAGGATTGAATGATTTGTCTGCATCAAGCAAACAAAACAACAAAGGAGACCGCTGAGATTACTCAAATTGAAGTAAGAGCTGTCTAACAGAGTAAAACCTGGACGGACAGGGGTGAACGATTGTCTTCGGGACAGAATTGTGGTTGGAAGAATTTCCTGAATGACTCTGATCGGAGATCACATTAACATTTAGTGAGATCAAATCAAATAAAAACCAACAGTAGAACTTACAGTAATGTTTGATAGTGAAAGTGAGAGCATTTCTACACACCGTGTGAAGAGAAGACTTGGAACTAAACAGCTGTGTAGCCTTCAGAAAACAACTTATCAGTGAGGCTAATAATTTAAAAAAGTTTCAGCCTGCTGGCTAGCATACAATTGGACACTGGAGCAACGGAAAAGGGTCATGTGGTCCAGATTGACCCTGTTCCAGAGTGATGAGTGATCAGGGTAAGAGGAGCGGCGGATGAAGTGCTGCATCCGCAGCAAATGGGGTCAAATGAATATCTGAATGTCAGTGATCAGATTTTTCCACCAATAGAACTTCTCTTCCCTGGTAGCACAAGCACAGTCCAAGATGTCAAGACCAGATTTTTTTGGGCTCAAATTGTGAAAGAATGGTTAAAAAATACAGCACAATAAATACTACTTCTAGTGGTTCTGTTGTGTGTTCAGTGTTAGGGGGTTGTTCAGTTACCAGATGTATACATAAAAAAGATAACATCTCCGGCTCTCCTGAATCTTTGTTGATTCTTCTTCTGCGCCAACAATTTAAAAGTCATATTTTAGTAAGACAAGCAAACCAAGTGATAACGTTTAACACATCTATTAGACTACAAAAGCACTCTCAAATTGCTCTCAAATTTGTTTAAATTTAGGCTGAAATAGCCATCACTGCTTAAATAATATGAGTCTATAATTTGTGAAAATTGTTAGTGAAGATGGAAACTTATGGAAATGTCACACTGCTCTTTCTACAGGGAGCACTACAAACCTTCAGTCTTCTCTCCGGGATCCGACTCTGGATCCTTATCTTGCTCTGGTTCTGACTGGGGCTCTGAAGCAGCTCTCTGGTCCAGCTCTTCTGTGGAGGGACCTGACTGGGTAGCTGGCTCAACGGGTGTTTGCTGTACATTTTCCAACGTGGCGCTCGGGCACTCTGCGGACACGGTCGACTCTTCCTGCGGGGTTGCAGTCTGGCAGAACTGCTCCTCCCATTCGCTGAGCTCCTGCTGGAACCAGCGGTTATCTTCCTGGACATAGCGCCTGAGGATGGGTGGCAGGGAGTCCATGCCATGGAGCACCTGACCTGTCTCATCATCTGTGTCTTCTGTGTATGTAACGGAAAGTTAGTTAGTACAAATAAATGAGTGCCATTTAGACCACGAGAGAACTATAAATAACAGCATTGATTGCTAATACTTGATGTCCATAATACAAATAAATATATTCATTATTTATATTTTATTACTCTGAACATGAGTGCAATATCTAATAAAGAGGTCTGTGTTTTTGTCTCTCTGTTTAAGAGTCCTGTATTTAATCATAGAGGATGATATGTTTATTCTTTATTTAAAAACAATATGGTTTTTACCTAGGTTAGTTTGAGCCCAATAAATGGAAAAACAATTTTTTAAATCCATAATAAAATAATAACTTGCAAACCTCCATCAGAGATTGAAGTGCATACAGGTGTGTGTACCTGTGATAAGGCTGGGTAGCCTGCCATCGATGTACATCAGGCAGTAAGCACTGGCGTTGGTCATGCCTCCGTAAGAGTCTCTTTCCAGCTCCTCCCAGGATGACTCAGTGATGCTGACATCATTGTACTTCATCCATCGCTGGTTGGCATGGTCATAGATATACGCCCAGTAATGACCTGCTGAAGCCTGGCCTTCATGAACAAGCACTGCATGGAGTCTGTATGGCACCTATGCAAGAGTAGGACAAGAGACAACATTTAATGTGTAAAATAATGAAGTTCAACAATACTGGGATCCAGCATCTATACTTTATAACATCAATAAAGTTTGACCTAAGCTCAGTCGATGCACTCTGTAGCTTTAGATGTAAAAAATATATTTACATTGATGTTTGTCAGAGTAAATTAGGCGAGTACAAGTCTTACCTGGCAGAGGCAGTTGTCTGTGTACATGCCCTCGAGCACCTGAGTGAGCTTGTCAATGCTGGCTTTTAGCTCTGGTACACACACAAACACACACAAATGTAACGGAACAGACTACTGAAATATTATATATGATTTGCCCAATAGAGGGAGAGTTTGGTAAATTATTGCAAATTATTGAAATTGTCATAGATGATATATTTTCTTGAGCTGTCTTTAGCCACAGTCAGCTGTGAGACACAGAAACACAAGTCACAATTTCCTTTCAGCCCTGTGGGAACAAGGTGGTACTTTTAAAGTAATACCGAAGTACTTTTATAACCTGCACCATTCCTAAATTACCACATAATTTCTATTTAACGTTGTGCTTCACAAAATGATAATGATGTGGAGCATTTTCACACTGATCAGCTTGGCAGCAATTTTTGTGCAATATAAAACCATATGCCATCTTCCACAGTGAATTGCTCAGATGGTTATATGCATAAAATGTTACTAATAGTGACAAACCAAAAGAGCAAATTAACCCTCCTCCATTCAATGCATATTTTAGTTTTATAGTCTGCAACTTGACTATTTTGGTTCACTCTCATCAAAAGTATCTTCCCTGTATGAAACATTCATGTGAATATTGTGAATATTGAGATTGCGCCTACAGGAGTTATTGAGGTTATAGTAATTATGTTCAACACAGTGTTAGTGTGAGTATTATGAGCGTTTTCACTGTCATACCATTGATGTCGTTCTCGACTTCAGTCCTCCAGCGCTGTAGGCAGCTCTTAACAAAGTGCAGCTCTTCCTCACTGATGCAGTGAGGGGCTGGGTGTGGTGGGGACTCTATCGGGTGTCTGCACTGGGTGAAGGGCTTGTAAATGGGTGTCCGCTGGCAACTGGAAACACTGGAAACCACCTCTGCTGAATCTGTATCTCCAGGCTCACTGAGGAGAGCAAGCATCCCAGAGACAGATTATGATTTAAACAAGTTATTCTCTCTCTAACAACAGACTTATCAAATTCATCAGTAAAGGAACTTGAGATTTGAAATCCCAGTAATTGACTTAGCGATTATATTGCTGTTGTTACGAACAATAATAATGTCCAACACACCTGTTGTCTTTGGGGATGGGCTCACTGAGGGGGTGGCTTGCAAGAGTTGGCGAAGATGTGGCTAGTGTTGAGTCCTCAGCTGGGGAAACACTTGTGGGTTTGGTGGTAGCAAACTCGAGAACGAACTGAAGCATGTCAGCCAGAGGGTACTTAGTAGGTCCTGAGCCATAATTTTTGTAACTATTAATGAAGTCAAGAGATAGTTAGAAGAATATTTGCTTCAGTAAGATGTGGACATTTTAAAGTAGTTTTGGAACTGTGTTATTTCTCTGTGCAACCAAATGACTTACCATTCGAGTTTCTGTTGAAGGACTGCAAGTTGCTCCTTGAGCTTTTTCACTTCTCCTCTCCTCTCATGGGTGTGTTCAATGTTTTTGTGAAGATATCTGTACACAGAAGGATCAGGATATGCCAGAAAAATGTCATGTAGAATACTGTGCAAAGGTCCTGAAAACTTATACATATTTCCAAAAAAAAAAGGAAATAGGTGTAAAGATTTATCAAAACATGTGCAAACATGGAAATAGAGTATATAAGGTAACAGTTTGTATAATTGTAACAATCTTGAAAGTGAATATTTGGTCTGAGCATCTTTATTCTTTAACACAGCCTGAACCCTCTTAGACAAGCTTTCTGTCATTTCTTTAAGTAGTCTTCAGGAATAATTCTCCAGGCTTCTTGAAGGACATCCCAAAGCTCTTCTTTGGATAATGGCTGCTTTTTGTTCTGTTCTCTGTCAGGTTGATCCCACACTGCCTCAATAATGTTGAGGTCCGGGCTCTGGGGAGGATTCATCCCTCCATAAAATCAGTGGCAACAGGTCCAGATGCATCTCTCAGGTCCTGTGTCAGGTCTTTGCTGGATTTCTTCCTTATTTATCAATGACGTCACTTTCAGATACTGTTCATCTGCTGTAGATAGTTTTTTTTAGGCCTGACACTTCTTCTTTTGTCCTCCACGTGTCCAGTTTTCTCAAACCTTTTTTTAACGATACAATGCTAAGCATACTGAAATATGCCATGTTAATAACTCTAATAACAAAGAGCTAATAACTCTTTGAGAATCATCTTATTGGTACAAAACATAGGATCAACTGATGTGTCTTTGTGATAGGCTATTAGAAACAAAGTGCCTTAAATACAATTTAAAGTAAGTTCTTTGCTACGTTGTCTTTTGCGTGTACTGACAACACTGGTTTTATATCCTGAGTGAAGTACCTATTTTCTGCTGAAATGACTCATAGGTCAGTGTTAGGAGTCATAACAAACCAAAAAAACACTTCCCTCTGAAAATGGTCAGGTACAAGGACTGGACTGAAAATGAATGAAAAGCAGCCAATGTCCAAATAAAGACTTTGAAAGAGCTTCAGAAAGTCAGAAGAACTAGTGATGAAGACCAAGTTAAAAGATGACAAGTAAGTCTGGCTGCTTGGAAGGAAAATATATGGACTTTTGCAGAGTGTGATATGTTTATAAAAATGTGGCTGTAACTCAGACGCTTCTCCCTATATATCTTTGGGCAGGATACTGAGAGTCCCCCCCTAAAAATCTGCTAAATGAATAATAATAAATGTAATGCTTGAAGCTCACCTGTCCATATAGATGATTTGTGGAAACTCTAATTTCTTGTGTATCTTCTCAGGACGCCCAAGCTGGGTGTTGAATTCAAATCTAGAAAGCTCAAATGTCAAGACTGGTGGCAGCTTTTTGAACCATCTCTGCAAGCAAGAGAAAATATAAGCATCTTAGCAGATAATATATACACATATAGAGATATTTTCTTGTTTGTTGTCAGAGATTAATCACCTCACGTCCAGATGGGACACTGTGATCTGAATGTAGGGACTCAATCTCCCTCTCTACCATAGCACCCTCGAGGCATTCATCCAGGTTGTTGAATCCATTGACTTGCAGGGGGTATTGACCAAACTGCTCAATATTATAAAGCGTCTTACCTAAGCACAATCAGATAGATAGCACTGAATAAGACGGAATTCATATTCATGACACCGCTACAAAAGGTGGTTATTAAGCTCATACCCTCATGTCTTCTCTCTGTCACAAAGGTGCCGTAGAAAAGCTGGACCATTGGATTGTGTTGTTTGTCTTCTGCGTTTCTGAAATGAAAACTTTCCTTTTATACATTCATTTATCCAGCAAAAATGAAGAGAGCAGGGACAACCATAAACCAAACATGTGAATGATTAAAAGACAACTTACTTTCCGTTGGCAGCCAACTGAAAAGCATCTTCTAACCAGTCAAGCAGTTTGTGAGAAAACTCACTGACATCCTGAAATTGACACAGAAGATTTTGACTCTTTTTTTCACATCTGTAATGTGCCATACTGTGCAAAGGAACCAATGAAGCCAACAGATGAAGGAACAGCTTGTATACTGTGTCAACAGACAAGCTCTTCGTTGTTATGCTCCCTGGATCACGATAAGAAGAGCAAGTGGCTTCTAGTAAAGAAGGACAGTTTAATCTCAAGTCAGATATTCAATCAGTGGATGGAATGAGCTTTATTTGGTGCCAGTTTGGTGAAATAAATTGATCAAAAAGATCTAAACCTAAGCAAAAAAAAAAAAGCCTCAGCAAACATTAGAATACACAATGAAAAGCTCCTGACCAGCTTGGAGACTTGATAGCTAATCAAACCCTAAATGTTTTAATAACAAAAGTACCTCTGTGTTGGGCTGTGTAGTCACAAAATCATATTTGTATGCTTAGACAGAATTACAATACATTTGATATATTATAATATATTCTATGACCCTTTCCTACTCACTACTAAATTTGAATGCAAGTGAATTCCAAATAAAACTGTTCCTATTAAATTTTTTTTTGGACTTTATCAGAAATCAGAGAGTAGAAAATGTACTCAAATGCCACCTGTTAAGCAGCAGTCACTGATTTCCTAAAAGCAAAGGTGTCTTACTGACAAACTGACTGTAAACAATGTCTGTGCTTTGATTTGGACTGTGTTTACATGAAGTATCACTGAAAGGTTGGTTGACATGTGCAGCTCTCTGTGGTTTGGACAGCTGAATGTACTGTTTCCACTTTGCAGTGACAGAAACTAAGTGAACGCTGGCACAGTCCAGTTTGCTGCCTCTCAGATAGGAACAGAAGGGTATCAAAGGCAAAGCGAGTACTCATTTTTGATTAAATATAGCGACACAGTCGTTAAGTAGTCAATTATTTTGATGGGTAGCTTAATTTTGTTACATGGGACATGCTTAAATTTAAGTATTATGCTTCAGCCTGTGCCTTTTCAGTCACTTTAAAACACTATGATTGTACTGAACACATTTGTTGTTTACTGTGTGACTGAATAAACATGAATAAAAATTATGAAGAGAATTTCCAAGCGAGTCTGCCGCGAACAGACCATGGCTGGGGAAAAAAGCCTGTAGCAGGACTGTGTTGTGAGTGAGAGGAGAAATGAGGCACACTTAAACCTTTCAAGGGGATTTCATCACTATAATCAGGATTGCCCTATTTTCACAACTATTTTGAAAAAATATCAACATAGATTAAAAAGTTCTTATACTGTACGATCTTAAATACCTTTTTTTGTTTCAAACAATTAACAATATGAATGATCTTTTTCCTACTCAAGAATAATCAAAGGGCTGGATTGAAGGAGTTACAGAGTTACATTTGGCCCATGGACTCCCAGCTGAATAGACCTGCTCTTAACAACAGTGGCCTAATGGACTGAATGCACTCCTGATTCTACCAAAACACAAATGAAAGCAGGATTTCCTAAAAAAGTTAATTAAATAAATAAATGGATTGAAAGAGACAACAAAAGAGACTAGCAGCCACCCGAGTCTGTATTTGACTATAATTAATAATTTCCTTCCAAAGCTTCATAAATAAAAAGGATTTTGGGCCCTGTCTGTCCATACTCTACTGTTTGGACTGTTTGGAATGTTTTTACTATCAGACATTTGTGTGCAGTGCTGTCATGATTAGCGTTTGAGCAAAAACACGTTGCATTAGGTCACTGTGATGTTTGATCACTAACCATCAAATTCTAATCACTTCATTGCTGAGTCCAAGTGGACATTTGTTGAAGGCGCTACTAAAGAGATACTGCATTCATGTCAGTGCCACAGATGCATAAAAATTCCAGGCATCGCTTAAGCAGTTGCTGCATATTTCAGGGAATCTAGAATGCTAATGTGTCTCTCAAACGATAATAAGGTGCTGTCTGATGGGATCTGAATGGTGTGTATGAGACAGCCAAGTCTTATCAGCGTGTGTGTGTGTGTATGTGTGTGTATGTGTGTGGGTGGAGGGGATGATGAGTGTTTTTTGAGATGTACTGTTACGATTTAAGAAATTTAAAAAGAAAAACTTTACATGTGTTTTACCTGTTGTGCTTCACTTGTCCTGAAGGCGTCTCGCAATAACTCAACTGCTGCCGAAGGGTCCACAAACCTGCGGGTGGAGCCCACCATGAGGGCAAAGAGACATCGCAGCTCCTGCATGAAAGCTATGTTCCTCTTGTCCTGTTATCATAAAGTCAGAGTCAAACATCATCACCGTGCAAGTGAAAGTCACGTCTACTTGTATGTTTGTGGTAAAAATAATCTGCATTAATGAAAATGTGAATGACAGTGAGAAAATGACCCATTATTACACAATAGTGTACTCACTGCGTGGCTTTTGCACTTCTCCAGTATTCGCTCAGAAAGATGGTAATTGAGAACCAGTCTCCTGAACACGGGCAAGTGGAACAGTGACTGCAAAAAGACAACAAAAATTTCTATTTCAAGACAAAATAAAAATAAAAAAAAATCTTTAACTAGGTAAAGACTACCTCAGATTAACGAGATCACAAGACACATACACATAATGTCAAAATGTATTTAACAGAAACTAAATCAAAATGCAGAAACAGAGAGTGAAATACTAAATCTACCCCATAATTCAACAGCTTGTACAACCAGGAATTTTAGCCCATTCTTTTTTACTGTTTGCTTCAGTTCACTGAGGTTTGCAGCATCCTTTTATGCACAGTTGTCATAATTTCTATACCTTATCATATGGAAGCACTAATATGATGTGATGTGGAATAGGCACCCTTAAAAATGACACTTAAAGCAGTAAAGTTTTTTTTAAATTAGCACTAATAACGCAGCTTCCCAGAAATCCTGCAGTGTGTATTCTCTTAGGTGCAATAAGCTCCCTCAAAGTACCAACTGTGTACTAACTGTGTCACACTTCAGTTGCTCCTAACCTTTAACTAGCTCTCTGACTTAGCTCAGCAAACATGTATAGATTTGGAACTTCCCCTTTAAAAAAGGTAGATCTGCAGTTGTGTGCAGATGTCTTTATGTCTTTCACTGATCTCTTGGTTTTGCCAAATTAAAATGAGCAAATACATGATTATCATAGCCTTTCTGTGTGCAGTCTGCATGTTCTCCCCGTGTATGCATGGGTTCTCTCTCTTGGGTACTCCGGCTTCCTCCCACCGTCTAAAAACATGCATGTTAGGTTAATTGGTGACTCTAAAATTGTCCTTAGTGTAAAGTCATTTCCCAGTTTGGGATGAAGTACTTCTATTCTATTCTATTCTTAGGAGTGAGTGTGAGCGTGTGTGTGGTTGTTTGTCTCTGTGTGGCCCTGTGATGGACTGGCGACCTGTCCAGGGTGTACTCCGCCTCTCGCCCGATGACTGCTGGGATAGGCTCCAACGGATTAAGCGGGTATAGAAAATGGATGGATGGATGATTAGCATAATTAGTTACTTGAAGTTTGTGACCAACATGCTGTTAAATTGACATCAGCAGTGTGACTACAAAATGATCTTGGTTGAAACTCCTCAATATTCATCAATTCATCAATATTTCAGCCTAATAAGAGTAAAAGTCAAAAGGAGAACAAACACGTGTTGGCAACCTTTTGCTAATTTAGAGCAAGTGACAATTCTCTGAGCTCCTAATTTCATTATAAATCCATTCCAGACTGAACTCAGCCAGGCCTATCAGGTAACCCGGTGGAAACCAGACCCCGACTGAGATACACAGGCTGAGTGGTTAATTAAGTAGCAAGTGCTGTGAGGACAGAATGAGTCTGAAATGGACACAGAAGAACCAATCACTGTTTGTATCTTGTGAATTCAGGTATACCTCTGCATCAATTTAAATGTCAAACCACAACAGAATAGGTGGTATTATCTGAGAAAAAAAAACAGGGAAATGAAGCAGCATTGTCAGAACTCAAATGGTTTTCTGATTCTTTTAACTGAACTGATAAAACTGAGACAGATTTCTTGATAAAGCAGCCTCCTCTAAAAAAGTATTCATGCTACCAGACTGAAGCTGAGTGAGCAAAGCTCTGTTATCCTATGTGGTATAAATTACAGCAAAACTGAGATAAGCCATAATTGAATTTCCTCAAATGGAAATCTAAAGATATTCATAAGTGCTCAGAGGCTTCCATCATCACCACATATGACACATAAGACCTGTTTTATTGCATCTACCTTATCACGAGAAACCCAAGTATGGTCAGATAAAGGGGTGCGGCATGGGTTTATGCCTATTGTACAATTATCTGACATTTGTGACAACAACAAAAACAATAAATCTGGCCAGATAAAATCTGTGTTGTGGGATCTGTTATCAATGCTGCCCGCACTGTATCCTGTACTGCTTTTGCATTCCCAGCAAGTTTACCAAACTTCATTCAGTTTTTCACACACGGCTTCTCCATTTTGGCTTGGTTATTGTTAAAATTATTAATGACACGGTGTAACGTGTCATGTCCTGATTTCAAGACCATGATGACTTTTTTCAGTGATGTCTGGAACAGACATGAGAACCATGGAGAGATGTGAATAATTCCAGTAAAAGCGTTTTCGAGTAAGCTTCAGTGATGTGATGGTAATTCCCGTACTATACCCGTCTGCCCTAATGTACTTTACATTGATCTCAATATTATCACCACATGTTGAAAGTGGCAAAATTTGACATTGGTATCTTAGTATTCATCTGTTTAATATTTAAATTATACTCTTTTTTTTACATAGCTGTTTATAGTGTTATTACAATGAGCTCTTTTTGCTCACCTGGATGACAGCACTGAACCAGCAGGTGTTTCCTACATTGCGAATGCCCACGGGCCAGTCATCCTGACGGATCCAGTCTGCAGGGCTGCACATTTCACTCTGGGCTTCGCATCTCTTCCTCTTCATTCTTGCGGCATTTTCCTCTACACTGGCCTCCAGAGCCCTATGAAATATCAAATTGTCCTTTTAAAAGCATTGATCTGGTAACATTATTAAGCGCACGTTAACTCAGTTACAGTGACTGAGCACAGAAGCTCTATGATAAAACCTTCATTCTACATCCATTCTGCAGGATAAAACAGAGAAAAATATTACTCATACATATTATATTGTACTTTTTAAAGGAAATGTTATTTTTTGTAGGTCTACTTGAAAAAGTTGACATGCCTAAATGTTCTCCACATTATTTATCCCATACTGTATTGCAGCAACACTTCTGTTTACTGTGTGCTCTAAACAGAAATGTGCACAGCAGTCTTTTCTCCAGATTTATAAAGCCACGCATAGGCATGATTCTCTTTTATAAATTCCAGTCATTGAAAGTACTCACACGCAAGAACCTGACTTCCACTCCCATCTTTAGCTATGTATGGATGTGGAGACTACCCAGATTAATCACTTACATGAAAAAAAAAAAATACAGTTTGCACCACGAATCAATTGGTGTATATATTTTAATGAAATACATTGTAAGGAGCTTTGATGAACCTAAAAAAGAAAAAGCACCCTTTGGAAGCCTAATGTAGGACATTAGTCACTCTTATGCCAGAAAATCAGAACAATCTATAAATACTAGTTCTCTTTCTAAAGTCTCATTAGCAAGGTCTTCAACAGCCACGACACACAACCCTGATGCACAGCTGCAGTTGTTTATCACAGCCACAATCAGTTAGGACTAAACTGAAAAAACACCCATGATGAGAAACACAATCACTAAATATAGTGATAATTATAATCATTAAAATATGATAACAATTCAGTTAAATTTCTGCCACGAATCACGAATCTTTCCCCCCTCATTTCCACCTCATGTCAAGCTTCAATTGCTTCAAAATGTGTGTGTGCATGTTCCGTAGAAAGTGCACAAGTGCACAAATTCTCACCGCACATTCTTCCTTTAAAAAAGATTTGTATATAGGAAAAGGTGAACACATGGTTTTGTGTCTGTGCAGTGCTTATGCATCTGATCCTGGATGTTACAAGGATGGCCAAAGAGTAACTCGCTTTATGTGCTTTAAGTTAATAGCCTCTGACCAAGTTATCTTCATGTATATGATCATCTATATGAACAAGCAGAAACAAAGATGTATAACATTTTCTCTTTATATTTCTAGCTGAAATGTTTTTTTCTTGTTTGGCATTGACTATCAGCTGTCAGCAGCACCCTTGATGAGAGTCAGAGCCCCTGCTTTTCTCCTTGCCAGTCAACAGTAAGTGTGCAGAAACAGTTTTCTCATACCTGTGAAATTCTCTCTCTTCTTCCTGGGCATCATGGGACTCCTGCAGGCTGAGTTCTATGGCAGTCTGCAGCTCATCTTTAGGAGGTCCTGAAGAAACAGAAAATGACATGACATCTGTGCCCCACTGCATCTAATTAAAACTGTTTCATGTTCCATTATTAACGCCAGACAACCTATCCTCCCATCTCTAACACGAACCATACAATCTCTTTTTCCACATTTTCCACAATTGACAATTATGTATATCAACTAAAGCAAAAGCTTAACCTTACTAAGAAACAAAATGTTTGCTAAAAACCTTATTACAACACAACTGCAACACAATTTAAGAAAAATCTGACTTTTGATTGGTAAAATCAGCTGTACAACACATCACAACTTTTAGACAGAAGTTGTTAGTAAAACAGCTATTTTCAGCTTGGTGTTGAGTTATTCTTTCATGGGTGAATAATCTCAGCAATTTAAAAGAAACCACATCTAAAATGGCAAACAAATGATACCGTTGGTGAAAACAGACCTGATGCCTTATGGTCTCTTGGAAGAGCTGTATGTTTCTACTCCTTTGTCTTATTGTGTTTGTTTTCTTTAAAATACAAGAATATAACTTTCATTGCTGTGATTTCGGAATCTAGGTTCTACTTTCTGAGCTCAAAATTTGCTGTCATGCGCAAGTTGTTACTTCTTCAGTCTGGTCTCTGTCATATTTCTCTCAGTTTACAGTTTTATGCTATTGTATATGTTTTTTTTTACATGTACTTTTTCCCTCAGAGTACCTTTCTGACCCTCCCAGGTCTCTCCAGACGTCTCTGACTCCTGTGGCTCTGCAGGGTCCTGGATCGCTGCAGGCTGGGTTGTTAGCAGTCCAACTGCATGTCCAACGTCCCCCTGACTGGCCTTAAAAAGAGACCACAAAGAATAGATAAATAGATAAACTGTAAGTATAAAATCAACACAAATAACATATTTAACACAATCCAAACATTGTGTCTGAAGCCAGATGTATGCATCCATCCATCCATCCATTTTCTATACCCGCTTAATCCGTCGGTCAGGTCATGGGGGGGGCTGGAGTCTATCCCAGGGAGATGTATGCATTTTCTCTGAATTTGTATGGAATTTAGGAGGAAACACAACACTGAAACCTGACAGCTGCTGCGGCCTGTGTGGTTTAATGATGGCTGTGCATCATTCAGCCACTATGCATATTATATTATATCTGCAGTTTGTCTAGTTATCACTTTTATGAATTTCATGAATGAAGTCAGCCGTTCAGAGATATGTCTGTGTAGTTGTATAGCAGAAAATTAGCAGAGTGGAACCCAAGGGGACTTTCTTTAACATAATTTACACCTGAAGGACAACCTCAAGGACAGTAGCTACACCAATAGACTTCTAAAACACTTTGTATAGACGTTCGGGTCCTCTGTGGTATAAAATGTCTTTTAACAATTCTCTGATGCTCACCAAAATGAGAATACACAATGTCACATGAATCCACGTAGATGATCTTTCTATAAATTCTCTGTTCCTTTTGGGACTTTTAATGATGCTGTTGCTACTGCTGTTGGCATTACCATGCTTTTGGAAAATTTCAGTTGCAGTCACCCTGGATATATTGCGTCCTTTGTATCTTCTAGATTTTTTGGTAGGATTCTTTCTTTGTAAGCACTGTTTTTTTAAGAAACTTTTCTATGTGACAGATTGCATGGTGTGCTGCTGGCGCAATTTCTGTTGGTTATTCTGGCACTTTTTTCCATCTGTAATGATGAAGTCGTTGAAGCAAAGGATAGTCGTCCATAAATATAATTGTAAATTTGTTTGGCTGTAATAAGTCTAACAAAGGTTACTTTGGATCTTCTTAAATGTGTGGAATATCTAAACTGTGATGATCCTTGCTGTACAAAAGCTTGTGCTGATTCAAAAACAACTAAGTAACAGAAAAAAAAGAGACCAGCTCCTTAGTTGCATCATGACATGGATCCTAAAATCTGATCACTTGTTACCTTCAAGGCTTTGTAGAGAATCTGTTGGTCCTGGATTCCAGTGATCTCCTTAAGCTGGCTGATCAGCATTTTGCTCTGCTGAAAAAAACAAACAAACTTGTATTGTACAAGACTCGAGGACCATGTGGGACCTGAATTGTATGGCTCATGCTGTTCTAAGCCGTGCTTGTGACCCACATAGGCAAATAGGGTATGAGGTCTATAAGGAGCTGAAGGACAAATGCCAATCTGTCTTTCTCATGATGTCGAAATGTTGTCTGGGTCACAACAATTACAACTTGAATGGAGCCAAAGTTAGTGATGTGAATCAGCAGCTATGATAAAACAAAAATATATGTTTGGCAGTCAGCAGGATGTTACTGCTACCACATATACCACATATTGAAAAATCATGAAAAACAAAGTACACTCCCTTTTGATTCGAAATAAATTTGTACCAGGACATAAAAAGAATTATCATCTGGTTCTTAAGAAGTCTTGAATTAAGGTAAAGACAACCTTTGATGAACAACAACTCATGGCATATTACATTGTGTCATTATTCATTTATCAAAAACTAAACCAAAATGCAGAGGCAGTGAGTGAAAAACATATTACACCCCATGATCTAAAGTAAACTTTTTATTTATGACGTTATAAGTCTCTTACATAGCTGGGGAGGAATTATGCCCCATTCGTCTTTACAACACTGCTTAAGTTCATTGAGGTTTGTAGCATTTGTTTGGTCCTACCACAGCATTTCAGTCAGGTTGAGGTCTGGACTTTGACCAAGTCATTTCAACACCTTGATTCTTTTATTTTTCAGACTTTCTGTTGTAGATTCGCTGCTGTGTTTGGGATCATTGTCCTGTTGATGAACCAGTTTCAGCCAAGCTTTAGCTGTCAGACAGATGGCCTCACATCTGACTCTAGAATACTTTGGTATACAGAGGAGTTCATGGTGGACTCAATGACCCAGGTCCTGTGGCTGCAGAACAAGCCCAGATCATCAGCCCTCCACCACCGTGCTTGACAGCTGGTACGAGGTGTTTGTGCTGATATGCTGTGTTTGGTTTTCTCCAAACGTGCTGCTGTGCATTATGACCAAACATCCCACTTTGGTCTCATCTGCCCAAAGGACATTTTGTTCCAGAAGTTTGTGGTTTGTTCAGATGCAGCTTTACACACCTAAGCTGTGCTGCCATGTTCTCTTCTGAGAGAAGAGGCTTAACCTGCAATCTATCCAAACAAGCCATACTTGTTCAGTCTTTTTCTAATTGTACTGTCATGAACTTTAACCTTTAACATGCTAACTGAGGCCTGTGGAGTCTGAGACGTAGCTCTTGGGTTTTTAGCAGTTTTTCTGAGTATTGCACGGTCTGCCCATCTGGTGAACTCGCTGGGTTTAGGGTCTGTCTTGAATGTTTTCCACACATGAATAATCTTTATCTCTGTAGAATGACCATTGCAACCCCTCCCAGATTGATGAGCAGCAACAATTGCTTCTCATTGCTGATGTCTTTCCTCCTTGGCATTGTGTTAACATGCACCTGAACGCTCCAGACCAGCAAACTGACAAAACTTAAACTTTCATAGAGGTGCTCACACTTACTGACGATCAAGTGCATTCAATTAGCAGAACCTGGCTGCTACTTAACCTCTTCCTATTGTAAGTAATATTAGTAGGTGCAGACTTTTTCACACATTGCTTTTGACATATATATTATTGATGTGGTTTACATGTTGAATATATAAATGTAGCCTTTTGTTTCCTTCAACCAATACTCAAACTTTGTTGAAGTAGGTTGGAACCCAAAACAGGCCAACATCCCCTTATCCTCATTTACACCAGTAAACACAAATCGTATGCTTTGACCTCGGAGATGCATGAGGTTTTAAAAATAAATAACATGATGCTGCTGGGTGAGACGTGCTATATAAAGCTTGCTATCCCAACAGCAGGTGCTCGTGTCAGTGTCTCCCCTTTTCTCTCTCACACACACACATATATACACACAGGAAGCCAAGAGCAGACTGACCAGACTTATATGGAGTCCAGGGGCTATCTGAGACCCACTTGGTTAGCCTCTATTTTAGGCTACTGACATGGATAGCACAAGCTTCTGTTTATCATTCCACTCACCATGCCACCGGGCACTGGGTGCCTCTCTTCCTTTTTCACCCAACTCTCTCTCTCTCACACACACACACACACCATCAACACCATTGCTAAATAGACTTTAGAGACAACTTTTTAACTTCACATGAAAACAAACCATATCTACTTTATCTTATACCCTTATCCTATCATTAGGTCTTATTCACTGTCTGTAGGAACAATCAAACAGAACAGCCTTTCTCTTTGTGACTGGAAACTCTGAGTTTCACTCACAATTGTGTTTCATTTAAAACTGTTTTGCTTGTTAGTTGCCTATATTCACTACAGTTTGATCTAAATGCCCAATGTAAGTAATTTTTAGACCAAGCAGTTGGTCTAAAAATAAAATTTGATTGTTAGATTCATCATACTCTAAACTGATAAGTCATGTCATTGAATATTTACAAGTTTGACTTTTTAAAACTCGACTTATGAGCACACTTAGATATCCTTTCTAAAGACACTGAAAATCGTATGTATCTTTACAATTACAACTTTACAAAGGCTTTTTTGTATGATTCTGGTTTGGTTTTTAGGATTCGGTCCACATAACAGAGGGGTTAGTGTTAGCGTTAGTTCTCCAGGCATTCCCATGAAGACATTTCACTTATTATGTTAATAGTGGCTCCATGATCCCTTGCGCTCACCGAGTTCGTTGAGTTTTCTCCATTCTCAGTCTGCTCAGCTCCCATTGCAGATTAAATCACGAATTTCTTCGTATTTTTCCACAAAAATCTTGCCGCACTGTCTCTACTTCAAACCAACTCCATCTGTCAAGCGCAAAGAGCGGCCAGCCAGCTGCGCGCGCGCTCACCTGTCAGGACGCGCGTGCATTTCAGCGGTCGCGGCATGTGGCACGCGCATACTGGCAACACGAATGGCCGACCGTCTGTGTTTCTAACTTTGATTTCTCACTTTAACCATTGAACAGTACGTATCTCTGTTGCGGGTGCAGTATATAAAGCTCCAACAATAAATTATTACTGATTTTAAATAGACTTTAAAAAGTTACCTTCGAGTGTTATTACAAAACGTCAAACTGGAGTTTAATTAAACTACAAATGTGAGTCAAAAACTTTCCCCAGGCAATAGTTCCTATATTGACTTTAAATTGTCCCTAGGAGTGAATGTGAGTGTGCATGATTGTGTGTCTCTGTGTGGCTCTGTGATGGACTGGTGACTTGTCCAGTGACAGCTGGAATAGGATTTTCCATTTTCACATTTCAGCATTTTCATTTCATTGAAATCTTAAACACATTGTCAAACTGTGACATAGAAAGTCATCCACTGAGTAAATGTCATTTGGCTGGAAGTCTATTTTATCTCCTGGTTTCAGTAAAGTCCATTCTCCATCAACTTTGACTCTGTAAGCATAAAAAGTGGCGGTCATAGGATAGACAGGCCGGTAAACTTTTTCACTTTCTGCAGTTCAACAGGTAAAAATAAAAATTGAGTGGATACACTTTTTCCAGGCACACTTTCAAGTTCACCCAGAAAATTCTGTGCAGAGAATTCCCAGCAACACTGTATGTGTTTGCCCTACTGAGTTTCTGAACTTATAATGGATAGGTTCAGTCATATCAAGCTTGGATTTACAATGGTTTTCATCACTTATGGAGATCGTATAGCATTTTTTGCTTCATTAAAAAAATAATTTGAACGCTTGACACTTTCCAGTTCTGGATTCTTTGAGATATCAAAAACACTTTTCTGCATGTGGTAAGCAATAAAAACATCGTAATTCTACTTGAAAAAACACATTTAGAAAATTAACATGAAAAATCTCGTCTTGAACAGAAACTGGAAGATGATTTTTCTATCTGCATTTCAGAATGAACTTTTATTTTAAACTAGTTAACAGCTCAGTAATTTTTCTGTCAAAGGTTCATCTGAGTCGTCATAGACTACCTGATAATTGACAACTTCAAATTCACTTGCTTTCACAGTCATCGTGACTGATATTTAGTAAATGCAGAATGGCAATCATGAAGTGTTGAATTTGCTTTATCAAAATTTGATAATGTATTTTACACGTGTTTGAGATTATATATTTAAGGAATAATAAATCCGTAAATCATAATTTACACATACACAAACTGTGATTTAGGAGATTAACTGAAACAGCATTCAAACATTTGCCAGAGTGATGCTGAAGACATACTTTGTTGCCATTCCTCTGGAGGCACAGGCTGTAAAGTCAGTGATATTACTCTCTTTTTGCTTGGACAAAGACTGATTGAATTTTAGTTGCTTCAAGAGGCAACTAAACGGACCGCAACCATGCTCTCTGTGAGGCCACAGTCGACTGTATCTACATCATGATTTGAAAGAGTAAAGAAGATAAAGACAGTCCTGTTCAAATACACTGAAAAAAGTCTGATTTTGGTTGGACTAAAACAACATTATGGTTTTCTCTACTTTGAATGCTTTACCTTCAAATTACAACTATTTTATTTTTTTTTTACCATTTTTCTTGCCTTGTTGTTAATTTCCTAATAGTGTACCCTAGAATTGTGAATACATAGTACACATATGCGCCATTTACTACTTGGGAACATAAATGTACCTTTCAGACCCTCAAAAAGTGCAAACAGTTGTCTTGATAGTTTTATAGAAATATACCCCTACTGTACTCCTATTTTTGACAGTATACTGTTAAAATACTTTTTAAAAGTATGTTACTTATCTTCAAACGTTAGCTAATAATTCACCAAATCAATTGACAAGATTTTTGTAAAGAGTGAAAAAAGTACAGCAAACAGCAGTGATATAATGTCTTTTTGCACAGTGTAGTGAGATTTTCTTGTTCAGTTTATAGAAAGTAATAATCTCACTTTGCTGCCATTAAAAAAAAAAAAAAAAAAAAAAAACCTCGACCTTTGAACTTTTGACTGACAGGCAGGAGATTTCCCAAAACTTTCTTGAGATCTTTCTCGCGAAGTATCGCGAGATCATGTGAGATCTCGCAAGGTCGTATTTAGGACAATGTACATCTGGGTTAGTTACGCCTGTTTCTCGCTGATTTCAAAGCTGTGTCTACTGCTGAGCACAGCTTTTATCTCGCTGCATTTTAGGCCCATTTCAAAATGAAATTCAATCAATTTCTCCCACTCCATGTTTGTGTCTGTGTTTGTTTTACGTTCCCATGGGCCTCGAGAGAGTTTTGCGAGATCTCACAAAAGTTTTTTTCACCCATCATTTTTCACCCCCGTGTCCCCCCAGGGGGCTCCGTAGCTACAAATTCCTTCACTTAATATAAAACAAACTTATTTGATAAAAAAAAAAGGACTCCATTTCAATGTATTATCAAAGAGAATTTCATGAACTATCCATTTTGGAAAACATTTTTGTTTTAGCTGTCTTTTATCATTGTATTACCATAATCAATTTATTGAACGTAACTGATAAATGTGATTGTGTGCAAAAAGTGTGACAACACTTGCTATGTTTATTTTTTTTTCAACCCATCAGCCCATTCTACCTTTCTTCTGTTGCTGGGTAATACACAAACATACAGCTAAATATTCTTAATCCTCTGAAGCAGTGAACTGTCTCTAAACCAACCTCCAGGGAGTTTTCTCTTCCCCTGTGTTTCACTATCATCCGTATCATCTTACCTAGGATGTGGAAAATCAATGTCAGTCCAACCAAGATGTCTGCATGACCACGTTCATTGTTCCTCCTCTCCACTCGGTTCTGCTACGCTTGAACTATTCTCTGAAACTGTGAATATTTCTGTGTTTATAAAGCAAACATTCGGATGTGACACTTGGATAACATCTGTAATCAGGACGCTGGTTTGAGCTTGATGTCTCCCATTTGGCTGACACTGTTGTTCTCAGGTAAGAGTTCACCTTTTTTAATTAGCTCAAAGAAATCCTCATTAATATTCTTTAGTAGCGTTTAAAGAAAATATTTGTTGGTGGGTTAGATTTTACTTGCAGGGTTTTGACCCAGAAACACTGGTTGACAAGCCTCCGTCTTTCAGATTCAGTTTCAGTGAGGCGATGGCATATTTTTAAACAATCATGTGGAACTTATTATGAAAATAAATGCAAGGGTACAGCTATTTTGTGCTCTTGGAAACTAGATTTTAAAAAAGGATCAACAGTTTTAATAATCCATTCAAACTATTGTGTGAATGCTGTGGATTTTCAGAGCAGTAGAAAGTTCCTCTAATAATGTGTTTGACCTCACAGTCCACCCTGTTCGTTATTACAGTAACAAAACCAACTTGTTTAATATTCCTATGTTTAAAAATGGGAAGGATTCAACAATATACCAAGCTAAAAAAAACACACCATATAAACCCTGCTCTTTTCATCTATATGTAATGTTATTTTTGGGTGATACATCACTAGTTAGCAGAACTAAGTAACCTGTTGAAACCACCACCCCACCTCCACCAAGCATTTCTCCCACTCTATAAGGCATTGGTTAAATCCAACAGATAAAGAGCATATTCCAGGTTAGGCTCTGCAGCTTCCTTCACTAGATCTCCATTACAGGTAGGAATTGAGGAATTACTCATATAGTGCCCAAAAATTTTACAAGAAGCCCTAGGTTTTATGTGCATCCTTTAGATTGGGATGATTTTTACACAACCCCGACTCAATCAACTCAAAAAAACAAAACCGTACTATGTTTTCTATATTCTATTGTGATTAAATATTGGTTTATGAGATGAACAAATCATTGCATTCTGTTTATATTTACATTTTACACAGGGTCCTAACTTTGGAATTATTGCGGGTGCGTGCACCACTAAGTAAAACTGAAACATAAGCTAAAACATAGACAAAGATAAAAAGTAACACACACACAAATACATGCTGCATCAGTATTAGGTAAGAGAGTGCATCTTAAAGTAAAAAGTTGCTCTGTCAAGGGAGTTTGCCAAGGTCGTAACCCATCTTTAACTTTTAGCTCATCTGGCTGAATGTGTGCCAGAGAAGCCGAAGAGATCCACTTTGAACCAGCTGACCAGGACTCTCCTGAGGAAATACGACTGTGGAGTTCGGCCTGTTCACAACTGGACCAGTCCAACCACTGTCTATGTCGACCTCATACTGCAGTCTGTCCTCGATGTGGTACATCAACTTTGAATGTTTTCTTTACAGAGAATTTATAGATTTTTATTATTCATAAGAAAGATTTTATTCAGTGTCACTGAAGACTTTTGGGCAATTTACAAAGCAGACAGGGAGTTTCCCTCTCAAGTTATAATCCATCTCAGTCCAGTTTAGTACAGCACAGTAAAGCTCAGCATAATAGTATTCATAAAATGCCGGTTTGTAAAAAGTTAATGTAGTTTAGGAAACCAACTGATTAGATTAAGCCTTTAGTTCAATTCGGTGTGTTGCTCTGAATATGCAGGGTTTTTGATGATGTACACACAAAAGTCATTCCTCAATAAAAACACACATGACAGCCTGCTGGGAGTTTGCCAGAAAAACACCTGAATGACTGTTAGATCATCAGAAGCAAAATCTTCATGAATATTCAGCTATCACCTCACAATTTCAAATGGTGTATGAACAAAACATGTCAATCGAACTCTTTATTTCTATAATGACTTTGGTAATATGTCTTACACTGTACAACTATGTATACAATGGCCTTTAATCACAATGAAAACAACAATTTCCTGTTCCCAGGATGGAAAGACTCAGAGCATTACAACAAGTATTTGGTACAGACAGGTAGGTGGCCTCTTACTTTTTGTTTCTCATTATGAAGAGGTTAAAGAAGTCCACATTTACATCTTAATCTTAAAAAGAGCTCCATTTATCTCCCATGTCATCACTGAGCTCTACCATTTATTCTAACTTCAAGCTTTAGCAATGTGTGACAGGCGTCTGATATGGGCTGATTTTCAAATGTGTGAAACAGTCGGGTTTCATGTTTTTTGTTCAACTGTTTTTGTGTATATTGAATTCTGGGAGGAAACTATGCTATTTTACAACTAACTCTTCTGTTTTCAGATCTGGAGAGATGAGTTCCTTGTTTGGGACCCAGAAGAGTTTGATGGTATCAATGAGCTCTCGCTATCATCTGATGCCATCTGGGTACCTGATGTTATTGTTAGTGAATTGTAAGAAGTTCCAAAAACATCCTAAAACATTTTTAATTTGTACTCACTTGAATATTACCTCAGTGTAAAGTATCCTGATATTAGGTAAACCTTAAGTTATTAATAGAGTGTATTGGCCCCAGGTCCAATGTCCACCATATATTCATTTGTTTATGAAGCAGTTATGATTTGAATGACAATTAAATATATGGTTGGATACTTATTCTTAATAAGATTAGAATATATCTTAAATATTGACTTAGATGCAGGAGAGAGTGCTTAGTGAATTATTTTGTGGCAAGGCAGGCAGGCTGATTTCAGAGTGTGTCCTTGTTTCTCACAAACAAACAAAAACTACTAGTCAGACTCTTTGGATCTTTACAGATGGACATTGGGTCTTCGCTTTAGAACAACCACCTTTAAAATAACATTCAGTTGTAATTTAAATCATTAGTGATAAATGGTTTAAAACCCATAAAACCATTAGATTTAACCATTAACATGCCTGAATGTTGGATTTGTCTGAGAACTGTTACATGATAAATGGTCTTATCCTTGTTATTGCTATCACCGTTTTCTTTTATAATGTATATTTGTTACTGGTGTTGTAACATCCCTATGGAGATCACTAAAATATCAATAAATCTTAACATTAAATCCCACTAAATGTAACTATGATGAACACATAGCACATGGAGCATTGGACCTGAAGGTGAGTCTGAATGGTCAAACATCCATCCTATAGTTCACACCCGTCCTCTGTTTTGTGTGTTTCTCAGTGTGGAGGAGGGGAAGTCCCCACCGATACCGTATGTCTATGTCAATTCCTCTGGCTCAGTGAAGAACTACCGGCCCATCCAGGCTGTGCTTGCTTGCAGCTTGGAAATGTACGCCTTTCCATTTGACAAGCAGAACTGCAGCCTCACATTCCGCAGCTGGCTTCACTCAGGTCTGTTCACAAAACCTTTGTTTTATTGTTGTCTGTAAGCTCAGTAAAGTCAAGTTATTCTCAAGGAGTAAGCAATTGTTGCATTTTTCTTTTTTGATTAGATTTTTTTTTGTTAGAATGTTTTAACGCCACATGAATCCTCATGAGAATATCATTTGTTTATTTGCCTCTGCTTATTCTTAGAAACTACTAACCCTCATTAGCTTGGCAAAAGCTACGCAACTGTAGGTCAATTGACTGGCTTCTGTTGGACTGTCAACTGCTAAAGTAGTTTGATAAGTTGTCAAAGAGCTGGTTAAACTTGAACATTGACATTCCTTTACTAAAAAAAAATTTCAAACCCAGTAATCAGGAAGGATACAACGTAAAGTTCCAAAATCCAAAGTTTGATCCATAGCTTGACTTGGAGATTTAGGCTGAGCACACATGAGGTTTTTTCCTCATCCTTTAGTTAGAAAATAAACAAAACACGTCCATCCAACACAAGTTCCACAGTGGTGAAAGCTTCCTGCATTTACACAGGGTAAAAGTGGTAATCTGCTTTTTGTCCAAACCACTTTTATTGACAATCCAAAGGCGTTTGCTGGCATAAATTGTCTCCTCTCCTCTCACCTCATATACTTTATTTTTTGACAGCACAGACAGGTGACCTCATTATGGCTTCTTATGGTTTCTCCTCAATGTGCAGATAAAGCAGCTCACTACAACCACTTTATCTTTAAAGTTGTCACCAACCAGAGGTCAGTTAGTTTTCAGTGCCTAAAACACAGTTTTAGTTTTGCATTCACATGCAAAGTCATGCTTGTTTGTACAGGGCCTTGGTTGGACCTCTGTCTTTGTCTCAATATGAGATTGTCCTCCTCCCAAACCTCAAGGATTGTGTGCACATGCAGGCCAGAACTAACAATAATTACATTAGAATAATGCAACTCCTAGTGGTCATGACAGCAACTGCATGTAAATAGTAAAAATGTCATCCATGAGGTTGACAGTGTTTTACCTCTAACCATTGTTTTCTAACCCTAACTAGTTTAGAAATAAATTCTGACCCAGTCACAACCAACCAGGAAGTAATAAAATTGTTTCAGTAAAGTCTTGTTGGGTTATTGACCTATCGATGTAGCAGTGAAATACTTTAATGAATGGAAACTTCCCAAACAAATTTAACCTGACTAATCAAAGTCTCTGATAGAATAAAATAGCGAGATCTTGAAAGCTTAGATAGGTGCATCGAAAAACCTTGAGGAGAGATTTTTTTCTTATTGTTCCTCTCAACTAACCACTCTGTGGAATGAAGCAGGAAGAATAGACAGCAAATATACAAATTCTAGCTAACCATGCTTTTATATCTAAAGGAAAGACTGATGTATCTTACTGAAATTTATGTAAACACACAAACTCTTTCTCTTACTGTGAGACATACTTGAAAACACCCAACACAATGAGGAAATTAAAATTCACAGCTTTTTTTCGTTGTGTGTCCATCTTCCTGCTATCTATTATTCTATGTTATCTTTCCCTCGCCAGTGAAAGAAATAGACCTGGCTCTGTGGAGGAGTGCAGAGGCCATAGCTAATGATAAGAGGGAGTTCATGAATGATGGAGAATGGGAACTGCTGTCCATTCCCTCACAATACAGGCAGATCCAGCAAGACAACACTGACTATGCCCAAATCCAATTCAATGTAGGTACCTAACTGACTCAAACATGTACTGTCATTATCTTTATTCAAATGGGAACAGTTTAAATGAAACAGTTGAGACAAAGAAAGAGAATAAAAAGCTGAACTGTCACTAAAACCATTCTGCCAGTTTTATCTATGGATCTAATCCCTGTATTACTGGCTGTTGCAGGGGCGTAATAGCTCTATAACAGTTGAGCGAGTAGCTGCACTGCGTTGACTGTGACTGCTTGTCGTAAACTGTAGCCATGTGTGGGTAAGACCCCCTACTCTGTGCATTGGAATTGCAAAGTGTTAAACAAATAGCTGTGACCTTCATGGCTTGAGAAACAGAGTTAATTCCAAATGATGAGGCTGAGGCTGCTTTTGGCAAGTAAAGAGACAGATAGAGAGAGAAGCTGATAGACAGGGGAGGGTGGGCTACCATAATGAGACTGTCTCAGTGGCTGCCTGATCAATGGACCTCTTGTTAGTTGGGAGCAAAATGGCCCCACAGCCCATTGCAGGTGGAGAGCAGGGATGGCTGCTATTTATTCAGCTCATAGAATGAAGGCTTTTTGGTAGTAGAGCATTTCATGGCTCACTGAGACATTGTTACACTGCGTCAGTTTTGTTGCTTAGAGTTGATTTGTCATGATTAATTTTTCATTTCTGGGAAATATATATATATTTTTCATCCCCAGTTGTGAGAAAAAGTTTGTTTGAAGTTGATATAATAGTATATATAACATGAAAATTTGTAAAAAAAAAGAGTTGACCAGCTAAGGAACCGGGACAGCATTGAATCTTTAGTTTGATTCAGATGCCTGTCCTGAATATGCACAGGCTTTCATGATAGTGAAAAGGAGAACTCTTTCAACAGGAAGCGACTTCCAGCAGAGCCAGACTCAGTGAAGGCAGCCATCTACCTCAATCACTTATCAGTTGGGGGTGAGAGGACAGGATAGTGACACAAACACACAAAAGCACAGGGCAATCGGAAAGAAAAAAAGATAAAACAGAAAGTTAATGACATCAGTAATAGCCTTTAAATACCCGGAGAGCAGACTGCAGAGGAGAGGTGCTTAGTGCGTCATAGCAGTTCTGTGGGGAGGTAGAGAGTTTACTTGATTTCACAAGACAGAGAAAAAATGACACCTATTTAATTTACAGTTTTGTTTTCCTTTAACAAATAGTGCCATGTGTTGTTACTAGAGGCCCAATTCAAGAAATTTGCAACAAGCAACAAGAGATTACAAGAAACACCACGCATGTATGAGATCGTAAGAGGGTTGTGCAGCTTGTGAACTTATCTGCATTTTGCAAAAATGACACCAACTTGTTGAAAGGGATGCCTGCTACGTTTGTAATGGTCATGTAAGTTAGCGAATCTTCTTTGCGATAGAAGCCCAAGATCAGAAACCCGACGCAGCAGAGTGGAAAGTTATGGTGATAATGACAATTGTTTGCCATGTTTGGGAAATTGATATTGAGGAACCATTTTACAAGGTTGCTAAACAAAAAAGTGAAAGCAGAAATTTGATAATCTCAAGAAGAAGAAAGAGTTTAAAGTCTGAACAAATACAACTTGCATGTACCTCCTTCTCCCTCTTTGCTGGGCTCCAGTTTTACCTCCAAAGGCCCTTCCTGTTTGGCTGGCATGCAAGCATTGGTTGAATTTAAATGTTAGTCAGTATCAATCACATAACACTGACTAATTGGTTTGGAGGAAGCAAACCAAGTATCATCTTGATTTTATCGCTCGCTCCATATCTTACACAAAATGGGCCTGTTTTTGGAACACTGTTTGATGCTGAAGCACAGATAAAGAATCAAATGGTAAAAAAGTTATCCCTGCAAAAACCTGCTGTTTTTTGGATTACACAGCGTGAACGACATTGGCAGAAAGATATGTTATTGTTGAGTATTCTAAATGTCCTATTGTATGCACACAGCAACCAAATTCCATTGACATTCACTGTGGGGGAGTGGGGAAAAAAAACGTACGAAATCTACAGTATAATCTTGTATTTAAAGTGACCTCACTGCTTTTTCTTTAATCTAGCTGTTGATCCGCCGGCGCCCCCTGCTGTATGTGGTGGGCCTCCTTATCCCCAGCATCTTCCTCATGTTGGTAGATGTGGTGAGCTTCTACCTGCCTCTGAACAGCGGCACACGCATTGCGTTTAAGATCAGCATTCTGCTGGGTTACACAGTCTTCAGAGTCAACCTGACAGATGAACTACCTGCTACTGCTGTCAGAACTCCACTTATTGGTGAGATGATTTCTCATTTTGCTCTTTAGTTATGTCTGTTGTTCTTGCCATTATCATTGACAAATATTGTTGTAGGCCCACTTTGTATGTTTTATGTTGTTGTGTTTTGAGTAAAAATCAAATTCCCTGGATGTTGTAATCAGAAAAGTAAGTCCCAAATTCCAAAGTTCCCCATCCAAAAACATTAACTCACATTTCTAGAAACAAGATCGAAAACACAAAATTTCAGAAAACACAATATTTCCAAACAAGAAAACAGTAAACAGAACAGAGTTACACTTTGGGCCTGAAAAAGGTTTCTGTTTGAATTGTTATATTAGAGGCCCAGGCCACCAAAAATGTCTGTCTGTTATTATTGGCCATAATTATGCTACTCAGTAAATAACTGCGAGCTTTACTGATTTAATCTCCTTGCAGGCGTGTTCTTTGCGGTGTGCATGGCCATGCTGATGCTCAGCCTCAGCAAGTCAATCTTGGTGGTAAAGCTGCTCCACCACAGTGAGAAGGAGGTGAAGCAAATGTCATTGTCTGCCTGCCTGCTGGATAAGTACGGCTCAGCTGGTCACAGCTTCACAGAGAGTGCTTTAACATCCATCAAAACCCTTGACCAAATCAACCCATCTGGAGGTACACTACATGCTGAAAGGCTGATATCCACAGCCAGCAGGACTTTAGGGAACTCTATTTTCTTTTTTCTCATGTCAGTTTACAAAAACAACACCATGACTCATGGGTGAAAAAACAGCGGGATAAAAAGAAGTAAAGGCACGTTCTATCTGTGTGAGAAAGTTTAAGATAAAAAGAAATCAAATTAAATATATAAGTTTTTGAAGAATCTTTTATGAAGGGAATCATCCCATCACTACTGATTGGTTTTTGGCTGTTCACATTTATTTTAAAAACTGCAAAAATCGCAATTTGTTATCTGCTTTTCAAAGCAAACTCTTAATGTTTTCATAGATTACGAGCTTGGAAACTCACTTGACGAGGATCTTCTGTCATTGACTGAGATTGAGGATGCCCCCTCTGGACTGGAATGGCTCCTCCAGGAGCTGGTTTCCCTCCGGATGGCTTTTTCCCAGGACGACACAGAGTCTTCGGCTCAGACAGAGTGGCTGGCCCTTTGCTTGCGTCTCGACCGTTTACTGTTCCGCCTTTACCTCTTTGTTCTTTCCTTGTACACAAGCACTCTGCTGCTGCTTTGGGCCAGCTGGAGCTTTGCTTGACAACATATTTAGAAGCAAGATTTTGAATGCTACAAACGTCATAGTTAATGAGAAAACTCTTAGTATAGTCTACACAATCAACATGATTCAGTTTCACTTCTACATATGTGTCAGGAAACTTATACTAGAGTATATTGTACTTTGCCATTGTTGCTAACCAGTGTTTTTTTTGCTTTTCATGATGCAGTTACATGCAAAAGTATGAACACAACCTTGTCAAAATTTCTGCCAATATGTAAGCAAGCAAAATTTTTTACATGTACTGCTCTTTTGGGGTCCATCCACCTTAAAGTCAGGGTGTGATGGAGGATTTTTAGATGCATTTTTGCCGTTGAAGCCATTCTCTTTAGATCTTTGGTGAACTAAGATGGCGTGATCTTTACTTCCAGAATTTAAATGCATCCATTCTTCCTTCCGCCTGCATCACAAAGCCAAAGCAAGATGAGTCCACCTCCATGCTTAACAGGCGGTATTCCTGTCATGAAATTCTGCAGCGTTTCTTTCTGAAAACACGCCTTTGCACGATATAGCCAAAAAGTGCTATTAGTTCATTACTTCAGCGGATTCTTGCCAAAAATTCATCACTCTTGCATCAGAATTCAATATTCAATCTTATACAACTGAGGCCCAGTTTTTGTGGTTGGATGCAGAAAAGGTTAGGATTTACTTCCCAAATTCATTTTAAAGTTTAGGAATTCTTATCACCTGGCCTCAGAACTAGTTTTTCAAAAGCTTAAGTAAAAATGAACAACTTTGACTTTCTGCTTTTTTGGAGATCAGATCTGCTTAATGAATTGTTCAAAGAGACTTTTGCATGTGTCTTACATAATTTCCACCAAAATGATTGCCGTTAGGGCAAAGTATGAAGTCTAACTGTTAAAAAAAACGTTAGTACACCAAACTATGCCATATACAATCTTAAGGAAATAGTGGGTGTTGAAATGGTGAAAATCTTTACAAATGACAAATTGTGTAATCATATTGATTTATTTTTCAATAACTAAATGAAACTGCAAAAAACAGTAATACTCCAGCCGTATAAAACTAGTGCTATCCTTTGAATATTCTGTTTGCATATCCTCCAGTGCTCATGTCACTGTACGGTAACATCATCACTCTGACAAAGACATTATTGTATCGAGTTTGTTATTATGTTTCCCGACAGTGAAGATTTAACCATAGATACCGTACAATACGGCAGCTCTCTAGAGAAAATTCTCACTGGCAGTGTGGTGTTATGATATCAAATTCTTACTTTAATCTCCATCCTTCTGCCGCAAACTAGATCAGTAAACCCCATTCAGAGCTTGGCTGCTGTGTCTCTGTTCCCTGTTGGCTTTGTAATAGTTGCGATAAGAATATCAAAAGTGCATAATAGAAAACCTGCCAGCGGAACAATCCATATTAATGTGATTTTGATGGTATTTGCAACCTCTTCTTCCAGTAGATCTTGTTCCATGATGTTATGCAACATAGCTGAAGATAAGTGTCCGATCACTGCTGTATTAATGTTTCCATGAGGCAACTGCTGCATTTGCTGTTCAAGCTTTGTGTGTTCACCTTTGAAAATAAAATGTTTTGAAATAAAATAATACCCTCAATAAGAATGTGATCATTTGTGATGATAATACGTTGTAGAAGTGACAATAAACACCTCTTTGAAAAAGAAAACTGCTGAGGGTCTGCCTTTGTGAAACACGCGATTAAAAAAGCAGCAGAGCTTATGATCTTTCATTTCCAACAAGCATTCATACAGTATGAGGCTTCCACATCAGAGCAGACATCTTTCTCAAGTCTTCCGTTTATGAATCTACAAAATGCTCAAAAGGATGAAGGAGGTGGTGGGTGGACTAAGCAGTTAAATGCTGTGCTTCCACCATATAGATATTTGTGTGATGTGAGATCAAAACCATCGTGGTGAGGTCTAAAATACATTCCTTTAAAAATGCGACCAAAACGTCATGGATGCCAACTTTTTGCTTGCCTATGAATGTAAACTAGCATATGAAACTTACATTTGGTTCAAGTTAAATATGTAATTTAATTCAGATTGAAAAACAACACTACTTGACAGGGTTGGAAAACAATCAAGGTAAGAGATAACACTGTACCGTCTTTAAGGACATTTTCCCTTCACCTGCAGTTGCTCCCACGACCACTAGGGGTTGTGTATTCTGTGAATTTAATTACTGGAAAAAGTCACGTTATTTTTCATTTGTAAGGCTACATCAATCAACACTACACTACACTAAACAACATCTGAAGGTGAGAAAAACAAGAGGACTGCTGTAATTTCTTTAAATGAGCACATATTCATTTTAAATTAGCAGGTACTATATCTTCTGAATGGTCCTCTTTGTTTCAACTTATCAGATCCACTTTCATTTAGTTTACTGACATCGCTAAAACAAGAACATGCACTAAATCTCTCATTTCAGTTGACATGAAATGAAGTTATACTTGAATTCAAACCGAAATTAATTTTGTTAACAAAAACTTAAAAATATCATATTCTGTGGCTCAAGTACAACAAAACTTAGCTTTTTGGGTCCTTGAATACTTAAATTTAACCATCTGCAGGTGAAATTGCCTAATAGTTCAATAGAGTCCTAATCCCTAAATATTATGAAAATCCCCACATCAGCTTTAATGTTGTTTGACTTGATTAAATCATTTCTCAGATATGATATGTGATCTGGACACAGCGTCCTGACTTGAATTTCTGTGGTCCTTCCGCTCCATTTATCTCTGTGAGCTGCTGTTGTACTGAACACAGAGGAGTGGCATCAGAGCAGATGCACACACCCTCATGAGTCGACTGACACTAACAAGGTTTTCATAGTTGGACGTGAGTGAAGTGATGCACGTAGTGGATGGATATGGAGGTTAGGGGTGGCAGACGTCCTGAGGCCTTTCATCAGAGAGACAGGCAGACTTCCACAGCAACAAAGGGAAACTCAGGTCAGCTAACAGCATGAGACTCTCATCAGCCTGGACAGCACTCCTCTGCCTCCTGATTCATGGAGCATCCAGAGCCTGCACAGGTAAACCGGGGTCTGATTTACACTGTGACGGTCTATGTTAAAATGTTGTTTAGTCTTGAGTTTGAGTCTTAGATTCAACAAATGTCTTGTATAGCTGGTAGTTTAGGAAATAAATCAAGATGGCAGAACACAGTTCCATTCTGAGAGGCTATTTTTTAGACTGAGTTACTGTTTATGCAAATTGTCCTCACTACTAACCATGTACAAACATGTCATGAGGTTGAATAAGAAAAAAAAAGAATGAAAACAAAGAAATTTAATTAGAAACACTACAGCAAAATCGATATTAGTTAACTTATGTCTGTTTTCTTTCTAGCTGACCCTTTTTATTAGTTGGTGAATTCTCTTTTTATCAGACCAGTTGTGGTCACACTATGTTCATTGAAAATTATAACCAAAAAAATAGTTAAAATATTTTTTTTTTAACATGATTCATGAATTTGAATTTTGAAAAAAGGAAGAAGAAGAAGCTGCAAGTGTTAATAATCTGCACATTGGATTTTAGAAATGCTCACAGTAACAATTATCAATCATAGTACATTTATCTAAGTGTGGTAAACAGTTTTATTTGATTTATGTAGTTGAAAACATCAGAGACAAACACAGAATTTCTTCTTTGAGTTCATAGTAATAGATTATGTGTTTTTTTAAAACTTTTCAGTGAAGAAACTGGGCAGCAGCACTGGAAGGTTTGCCAATGCCACCTTAGTGCGGCTCTCCGAGTTTCTGAGCGCGGGGTACAAGAAAGGAGTGAGACCAGTCAAAGACTGGAGGACGTCGACTATCGTGGCCATAGACCTCATGGTATACTCTATACTCAGTGTGGTAAGTTGGAGGGTTATACATGTTCACTGCTGTTCTCTACAGAGTGCGTCAGGACTTTTAAAAGTGTAGTGTCACAGTTCCATTATGCGTAATGCACACACTTAGATATGTTTGTTTTTTAAAAACTTTGATTCAAAAGGATGGGCAGATTAACCTGCTACTGGCTCAGTGAGCAAAGAAACTGTCCTTATATGCTGCAGCATGAGATGATATGATGAATTTGAAATTTTTTTTTATGTACCCTGACTAAAGGATGAGAAGAATCAGGTCTTGACAACATATGTGTGGTACAGACAGGTAAGAACAATGACTAATTGAAATGCATCATCACCACTAATTTTACAGCATCACTTGGAATATCTGATCCTGCTTTAATATCAAAATTATTTATTATCATTTGCACATTTTGTTTTTCTTTAAAACAAATAGATTTTTTTTCCTGACACTTTAACAGTAAGAATCATGCAGGCATTTTTTATATTAACAAGCTGCTGATGTATTTTCCTCCAAATGCTGAATATTTTAGTCATGGACAGATGAATTCCTGGTGTGGAATCCAGAGGACTTTGATGAGGTCAAACAAGTTTCCATGCCCACAGCGAACGTGTGGGTTCCTGACATCCTCATCAACGAATTGTAAGAGTTTTCTCTATAAATGCTCTCACTGCTCTTCTGGGGCAAACCCCACTATTTCCGTTGTGTTAAACTCAATCGCTGTTGTCCTTTCTGTCTTAAACCTGCAGCGTAGATGTGGGGAAGTCTCCAGACATTCCTTACGTCTATGTTACTCATGATGGACTGGTGCAAAACTACAAGCCCATCCAGGTGGTTACAGCCTGCACTCTCAACATCTACAACTTCCCATTTGATGTCCAGAAATGCAGTCTCACCTTTCAGAGCTGGCTCCATACCAGTAAGAGGTTTCTCAAATAATCAATAGTTTGTTTTTTAGAAAATGTGCAAGCTTATGAATAAAAATAAAAATAACAATAACAACGATCAGGTTCAGGCTTAGATTTTTATTGTGTCATGTCTTATTGTTAGTTGTCTATCAAGATCACAAATGCATTTTTCATTATAAGTATGCTGTAGATGCTTTTTAAGACGAGCCTTACCAGCTGATATTTATCAATTAACTACACAGAAATATGCAGTAACAGATAAAAGCACCAACATTGATGAGTGCTGCCTTTAAAGCAGTGCAAATCCTTTTTAAGTCTTGAGCAGAAGAGCTGTTTTGTTTGGTGCTCCCATCAGCTATCTCCTGCAGTGATTTGTGCTCAGAGAGCTGGGTGTTTGGTGAGGGCTGAATTGTTATCGGGGGTGTTTCATGCTGCTGCTGCTATTGTGTTCGATTTGTAGTTGATGACATCAACATCACTCTGATGCGAAGCCCCGAAAAGCTCAGGGATGACAAGAGTGTCTTCATGAACCAAGGAGAGTGGGAGCTGCTCCATATACTGTCCAACTACAAGATCTTCAGTGTGGACAATGACGATTATTATGCTGAGATGAAGTTTCACGTGAGTGTATGGAATTATGTAGTTTTACACAGGGTGAAAATGTTAGAAACCTTTCTCCGAAATAAGTTGGGATGCCGTGTGAAATGCAATTAAAACAAAATGCAATGAACTGTAAATCCCCCGTCCTGAATAACACAAAGTCAAAAGTTAAAAGCGAGAAATTGAATCATTTTATGGAAATCATACGGTGTTTTTGAATTTGATGCCAGCAACATTTTTCCTAAAAAGAAGGGAAAGTGGCATGTTTGCCACTGCACTGCTTTACCTCTTCCTCTAACATCAATCTGGGTGCTGCAGAGAGCAGTTTCTGTGGTTTTAAAGTCAAATATTTCAGCTGCTCAACAGTTTGTGGATTTTTTTAATTAAAATTAATCAAACAATGCTTAAAGGTTCTTTATGTTCAATTGAAGTACATGTATATCAAAGTACATAGAACTCGTAGTTAACAGTAAATAAATATGAAACTAGTAAGTAACCGATCCCTATTATGCAGTAAGTTACTTGATGGTACACAGAATGTTCCCTGGTAAATCCCTCCTTTAGGGTTTATTAGGGGAGCATTTAGTAATATAAATAAACTATCTAATCCTTCCCTTTAGTTTTTGATAAACTGACATTGAGTAATCATTAATTTCCAAATGAATCTGGGTTGTGAGTCAATCATTAGGTACTGCTTTAATCATCAGTTAGTTTGTCATTCAAACCACATTGGTTCTCTGATAACTAAGCAGATTTTTTTTGTACCTTAATGTAAAGTGTTACTGTATTTGATTATATAAACAAAGCCCTTCATGAAAAGGGCAAAAGGCTGGGTGGCAGCATATCAAGTTCCAAAACTTGTTAACACATTATTTCATTCTTACACCATCGAAGAGTCTCTCTTTTGAACTGCAGGCTGACAACAAGATGAATGGTCTCTCTCTTCTTTAGCCACGAGGCTGCAGTGACTGACATGTCAAATAAGAAAATGTCTGTCAAGATCTATCAAAAGAGTTTTCCACTTAATCTTTAAGCCCATCATAAATGAGCTCAGACCCAGAGAAGGTTGCAAGATCTTGTTTATTTGATTCACTGCATTGCAGATATTTCAGTATAATTCTCTTTAGTTTTGTAATGAAATGCTGCCTGAAGGACAGATGGCCATTCAGTGTTGTTATGAGTCTTGTCCCAAGTGGAAACTGTGATTCAATTCAGTTTTTAATGATTGTATGAACCATAGATGATGATATTCTTGAACTGTTTTTGCAATTTTATGTTGATAAATCTTGATCTATACACACCTTATTTCTTAACGACTCAAATTCAATCTTGAATGCATTTTTTACTTTTTTTTGTTAATGACTTTCAGTCATTTAATTGGAAGATTTTTATTGTTGCTCTTTTTTGCTGCCCCTGTTTTATCAGTCTTGAAATATGTTGCTGGCTTCAAATTCAAAAGCATTTCTCAGGTTCTCCTTTGATACATAACCTTGTGCCTTTTTCAGTTTAAATATGGTATGAAATTAAATGATTGAAATGTATTTCTATTCATAGAGGGATATTTTCAAAATTATTTTGAAAAATTTTGAAAAGAAATGTATTTTACAAGTTTGAATAGAGTTATACAAACAGGATTTTGGATAGATACTGGATCAGACATGCAGGTTCTGTGCGATGTTTGTGTGATTGGGGATGTGTTTCCTGGTCTACTGTTTTTGTAATATGATTCATAGTTGAGGAAAAACACATTTTAGTTATATTAGTTCTTGTTTTGCTCTTTGTATGCACTATATGTGTTTTTTGAACATGCTTATAAAAGTGACATAATTAAGCAGAGTAGACCTTCAACCCCCTGACAGCCACAGCTAGATGAACAAACTGTTGATTCTGGTTTTGCATTTGCAGATGAACATAAAATGTGTAGATTGGTGTTTCCCTGTTTTCCCTTTATAAGTAAAGAAAATGTAACTTTCCCATTTATGAAACGAGACAAGCCTGTTTACTTGTCTCATTTCACAGGTGGTGATCCGGCGACGGCCGTTGTTCTACACTGTGAATCTGCTGCTGCCCAGCATCTTCCTGATGGTGATGGACGTTGTTGGTTTCTATCTGCCACCAGACAGCGGGGAGAGAGTTTCCTTTAAGATCACTTTGCTGCTGGGCTACTCCGTCTTCCTCATCATTGTATCTGACACACTGCCTGCGACTGCCATAGGAACCCCACTGATAGGTGGCTGGGATCTTTAATGCTCATTGAAATTTAAATGAATGTTTGAATGAAAAAAGAGGCAGGTAAATTATGATGTCAGGGGTGCACAAAACAAAGTGGGAATCGACAGATTAGTGAAAACAAAACATGATCTGAGTCTGTACATTACCCCAGAAAGCGTGGATTAGTTACCACTTTACCATATTCAAAACAATTATCAAAAACTTTGTCTCCTCTCACCTGTACTGCAGGTGTGTACTTCGTGGTCTGCATGGCTCTCTTGGTGATCAGCCTGACAGAAACTGTGCTGATTGTACGCCTGGTCCACAAGCAGGACCTGCAGCCCCCTGTGCCTCACTGGGTGAAGTATCTGGTGCTGGAAAGAGCTCCGGTCCTCTTCTGCATCCACAAAAAGCACCGCCTCTGTTCCAGACTGTCCTCCCAGGCCTCTGACCTGGAGCATTATAAGGACAACAACTATGGAACTGGTAAGACAAACGGGTCTAAATGAGTGGTTTTCAGTATTGTTTTTTTTAATCGCAGAAGTTTTAAATCAAACAACCTGCCGAAGTATCCTTAGTGCTACTTACACATGTACAGTTTATGGTGTCATATCTTGTTCTTGGCTTATATTGCCTTCTTTTACCTGGTGTTGTGCGATATAATAATATTGACACATTAAAGATACACTGAAAAGAAAACCAGATTTATGAAAGGTTTTAACTTTTAAGCCATCTCTGTAGGTGTTAGTCTAATGAAAAACTACAACCCCTGTCCTGCTCTGTAGCCCAGTGCACCCTCCACCACACCTGTGAGATGGGCCGAAGGCTCAGCCAGCAGGACAGAGAAGGCGCAATGCTTGGACTGCGCCTGCCCCCATCCAGGGACAGCACCCCACCTGTCATGGACAACATCCTGCAGGAGGTGACAGCGATACGCCACTTCCTGGAGAAGAGGGACAGGTGTCGGGAAATTGCCAAAGAGTGGCTGCAGGTTGGCTACGTGCTGGATGTGCTGCTCTTCAGAGTCTACTTAGTGGCCATGGTGGCTTATAGCATCACACTGGGAACTTTGTGGTCAGTCTGGCAGGTTGCCTGAGATTTTCCAATGCACTGTTGTGGACACTCGACTGGTATACAAATTATGAATAAGGATAGCTAGAGTTAGGGGCTGTATGCCTTGCCTTGTTCATACGATAGAGGGAGGAAACTCACATAGAGATTTAACAGGAAAATGGCTCCTACTGAAGAGGCTTATGCATACATTCATAGGTTAAGTGAGTTAAGTTAAGTGGGATTTGATTTCACAATATCCCTACAAAAATCACCATTTTAAGCTTGATCAGATAGTTTAAAGGCCTGTGGCACAAAAGTAACTCGAGATGCTTTACCAGCACCAACCGAAGGATTGTTGAGATTAAAACACAAACATTCTGCTCAAAACAGTTATCCATCCTTTTTGATGGATTTTAAAGTATTACAGTCATGGTGCAACTCATATGACCATAACTAATGACCCTTCACCTTCATAACAAAGAATAATGTTGTGACATAAAACGTTTAGAAGCTTTAGAAGAAATAAACTGATATATAGATTTGGACATAGAACCCGAAAATATACAGAGAATAATCAAACTAGTTACTGCAGTGTGAAACATCAGTCTAACTAAACAGTATGTACAAGCTATACATGAACTGCACTGTTTTGTGCTGCATAGTGCATATCAGTGCTGTAAATTAGAACTTTTAGAAATTAAAATTAGATGTATAATAAGCAGTAAAAGAGCTTTTTTTCAAGAAGAGATCACTGTTCCAATTTTATGAAAGATAATGAACAGTAAAGGAAAGTAATGTAAGGCTGTGATTTTGGGTTATTTTCCTCCAATGACATGTTTTTGTCAACACTAGCGGGTAAAAAAGACCCTTCCAAAATACTGACATAGGTGTCTTTATTTACAGCATTACATCTCATTGACATTCAGACAAATTTCACCTCTGATAAATATAATATACAGAATTTGCATATATAATCCATAACTTTAAGATAATGTGTTACAAAATTAATAAATGCCTTACTGAAAGTAAAGTTTCCAAAAACAGTGTTTGTTTTGAGCAGATGGTCCACATTTTTAAAGACACTCCCTCCCCCCAGCCAATTAATTTCAATTATACTCTGAGTAAAATGATCTAGTTTTAAAAAAGCGTTATTTCTGGGTGTTGGTAATATTTTCTGACTTATGTGAAAATTTGAAAATGTATGTAAATTTGAGTGTTTGTACATTAACACATAGGATCTTTAAAGAAAACGATCACACATCTGCATATAAAAAAATGTATGTTTTAATGTAAGTAATCAAAAGGTTCATGTGTTCACCTGAAGTGTCTCACCATAAACACAGCTTATGTATACCCAACCTACATACAATAACAGCATAGTTTTAGTTTTCAGTGGCATTCATTTTATTTAGCTGTTTCTGTGGCAGCAAGAGATGATATGTAATGATAAGAAAACATTGTACATACTGTATAATCATAATGTTACATATACATGTAACAAGTTTCAATTATAACCGATCAAGACTAAGCAAAAAATATTTATTAAAACTTGTACTATGGTCTTCTTGCCTTCTTCAAGTCAAAGTCAAAGTGCCATAAATGTGGATGAAAAAGGTTTTACATGAGCAAATAAAGTGAAGAGCGTAGGACTCCACAGGTTTTGATTATGTTTAATTAATCAGGTTCATTAATATAATTTTTTTAATTGTATTTGTGATTTGTTTAAATTTGATATCAATATAAACTGTTTCGGTTTTGTTTGATACAGCCCTGCTTACATTTGGTTTAACAACTTCAATTCTGACTCCAACTCTTTTAAAAGTTATCCATCATTCATTAAGTGAAGTGCCACATATCACTTTCATTGTTCCGTATGTGTAGTTTCATGAAAAAATGAAAACCTAAGTCAAAATGTTAAAACAAAACAAAAAAATCATATCATACTCTTAATATTCTAGAATATGTGCAGTATGTGCTTTTATTTACCACAATAAGAGTATTCAACAGTGCATGCAGAGCCTGTAGTGCAACACAGCAGCCAGAGGATGGCACTATGTACAACTGCATCAGTTTCCTTCATCACCACAGAGACGCCAACTGTGCGTCATACAAAAAATCTTAAGAGATGCCTAGAAATTTCGGCTGTCACAAGCCCTTTTTGTAATTTCATGCTCCTCTGACACTTTACATAGTTAAAGTTTAAATGCCCGGGGTCATATGGTCTCAATTAAAAACAGTCTGGTGACTTAAACAGTTAAAAGGATTTGACATAAACCTCATTTCAAACAAATTGAGGATCTTCAAAATCATCACTCTCTAATCTTAGGCTGGCAAGATTGTTTGTTTAGATGTGTGGGTCAGAGATCAATACTGAAAACTTACAAAAGTCCCTCTTGGCTCATATTACCATCCCAACGAACCATTCACCAACCCCTGACCCTTCCTTCCTGATGTCCCAAAAATAAGATCAAAGCCACATCAGAGCAGCAGATCCAACAAAGCCATTCACAATGACTTTTCTTCACATTTCCTGTTTTTGTTTTCTGTCAAAAAAAAACAAAAAAACCCACAGAGCTGTGATGTGTTTCTGGTGTAATGCTACAGAATGTTCTGCATGAGCGAACAGGGAAAGGAAAGAGTTGCCTCATTAGTTTCCAATACACTGAAGTCAAGATCTGATCGTGCGTGTGTCAAAGAGATGAGCAAATATAGGAGCAATACTGGCGCATGCTCTGGAGACACTTCGATGTGATACAGTATTAATGTTTTCACACACAGACATGCTGGCTTGCAAAGAAAGTACAGTGGCCACACAGACCTGAATAAATATTTAGTGTCAGGGACATTTCATGTTTTTTGGCAGTGGCTACAAATTATGTACAAATCTTACTAAAACACACTGTGGAAATCGATTCCAGCCTAGCTATAATTTCAGTACACCTTGTTTGTGCATTTAATTGCTGGTCATATCAGTTAAAAAAAACAATTAGCTCGTTCAATTTTACCATCCGACTCCTTGTAAATGAAATGTCCCAATCAGCAGTCAAGCAAGCATTTTAAAGCCTCTCCTTCGAACTGTGCCACAGAACAGACCATTAGAGTTGTGAACTGTACCATTTAGGGATATGTAATGTCACACATACTATATGATGTACAGAATGTTTGCGATTTCATAATCTGAATACAAAAACTACCATGTTACTATAGTAGCATAGAAGGGACCATTTAAATACTGGGTCAGGTCGGATAGTTAGAGCTTAGGAAAAGTCAACATAAGGTAATTTGAAACATTTTTGTTTGCCTTTTGTCTACAATTCAACCATAACCACGGGGTCATGCAGTCTCCACAGTTTGGGAGAAGGTGGGATTGCAGGTTACAAGTTAAACAGCTAGATGTAGGACTGAAGCTTAAATCACAAAAGAAGAAGCTTTTCAATTTGGCAATCCTGAACTCTCACAACAAAAATCCTTCATTAAACCAACTAATTGCTGGCTTCAATAATGGACAATACCACAAACCCTCTAAACAACACAATGAAGACACAACAGAGTGTGTTCAAGTCAAGTCAACTCCTCTGCAACAAAAAAAGCTGCAGGGTATTCCATAGAGTAGCATAATGACTGCTTATGACAAGTCATTCTGAGGTAACCAAAAATGTGCTATAACACTATTTTTTCCATTTAATAAAATTTGATTTAATTTAAATTTGAAGACAAAAGTCTTGGTATGTTGGCGACATACATGTGTATTTACCTATACGCTAGCCACAACTTTTGCTTGTTAATTTTGCCCAGAATAAGACACAAATCTGGTTGAAGAATAGAACGGAATAGAGACACAAAACAAGAGACACAAAAAAACCCAACAATCTGCTTGTAAAGACTAATCTAAACCTTGCTGCTCAGGTTATCCTGTGTCCATGCAAAATCATTTGCTTCCTCTCATATGACATTCTTTGTGTTACGTGACAATACTGGTGCAAATGTGATCTGCATATCTAATGATAGCATTTGTGACTGCTATGGTTTAAGAGGCAGAGCAGACAAAAGGCAGTCAGGCATGAAGTGCTGCAGCACTTACTGTTTGCACATTATGAATGAAAAAGGTGGCGAGTACAAAAGTACACATAGCAGAAACATGAGTGAATGGTGGAATTCAGTGGATTGATCCATGTGGGTTATTTCAACTGTTGTGTTAATGCATTTATGCTTTGAGGATGTAAATTCCTTGCAAAAGGTACACAGCACCGCCACACAATACAGAAAATACAGAAGCAGAACAATCTAGATTATAAACATGAACAGTCTTTCTTGGTTTGGATGACAAAACGATTCATGGCCATTCCATAATGTAAATAGAAGTAAATGGTACGTTTTTCTTGTTATATTTATTGCCATCATGCATTAAAGTAAAATAATTGTATTCAGATTGTGAATCCTTAGGTAAAATCATTGAAAACAGAAGTCTCTCATCCATGTTTTTGTAGATATAAATAAACATATACATATCTAGATAGTTTCAGATTTTATTGCTAGCATGCTATAATATAGTTCTGAAATGCATCCAAAACTCAGTATATCAAGTGATAAAATAGATTTTTTTTTCAGCTAATAAAAATTTACCTTACCTTTTGATTGTGCTGTCATTGATTTTTGCTTTTCTTCCCTACATTTGTGTAATTTTCTACAGTGGAGATATATTCATCAACCCAGATTAACATCTGAAAGTATTTCTGCCTTGGCTCCATTCAGTGGCAATAACCAATAAGTTGGGAAAGCTGATAAAAAAAGTTACAGGACATGTCTAAGCAGCCTTTTTTCTATTCTTTTATCTAACACCACTGATGTACGGTCAGTCATCACATGCTATCACGTGCATGAAAAAACTGGTTGTCCTGCCATGTAATAACAGCTGCCCAATGCTGCAGTGTCATGTCTCTTGCACTTCCATCTGTATTGCGGCACAGGGCCTGAAAATCACACCCTACGTTTTCCAGTGGTGCAGTTCAAGAAAAAAAAAGCATGGTCACAACATTTCAGGGAGGAATGCTGTGAGGTGAAAAAGGTTAAAAAGGATCACCCTCCTTGAAACGAGCAGAATATCTTTTTCCATGTTATTCATAGGAATTAAAATAGATCTGGTGTCTTAGTACAATGCACAGTTGCTATAATTGTACTCTTTTTCTCTTACATATTAATACTGCCATCTACAAAGACACGGAAAAGGATTACATTATTTCAGTCTAAACACACATCAAACCTTTATGTACAAACTAAAATGGCAAATTCTGGTGCCAATGAAACTATGCCTTGGTGCCGCAGAGCTGAGATCTTATGATTTAATAAATCAAAGAACTACAGAAAAAGTGGAACACTGTCATTCACACACACACACGCAGAGAGAGTCATGAAACTATTATTTTCCATGCAGGTCTATTGCCGAGTGTTATCTTTTAGGAGGCAAATACAGAGCCAGACAGAGTGCTAAGAGACAACATGAAGTCAACTTTTTTATTTTTTTTTCTAACTGCAGATTGAAAGTATACAACTGAACATCATGATTTGATTTTTATTATGAGACCCATAAATAAAAATACAAAAAAAACACTACAAAAAACAATCTACCATTAGTAGGATTTGAAAAAAAAGAAAAGAAAAGTTTTTTCCTTTATATTTTCACTATCAAAGGCACAACATTGACTTTATTGACAACATGGAGAAGAGGACCTGCAGCATTAAATCTTTTATTTTTCCTTTTTATTATTTTTTTTCACACTCCATCAGAGAACACTGAAATGTTACAAAGAGATGTGTCTGATTCTACATGGAAAGAAACGAAAAAGAACAACCGCTATATCAACAGACGGTGGCTATAGATTGGTGGCACAGCTCAACAGTAAACGTACTGCCACAGGGGGAAAAAAAAGAATAGCACGTTGTCGCTGGAGAAGACAAAGGACCTTTGCAAAGCTCTACTGCAAATTTCAAAAGAAATTTTACAACGGACAACAATAAGAAAACAAAATAAAGAAAATAAAAAATAATAATTGGGCACCTTCTAAGATTAGGCTAAGATTAGGTGCTGAGGTAGACAAAAACTATAACAATTCAAATCATAATAAAAACACTATTTTCTTAATACAGAGCAACTCGACTGGCACTTGTGCTGTCACAACAATGGAGGAGGAGAAGTAGCACAGACAAGCCAGGGAAAGACAGAGAGAAAAGCTTTGTTACATAAAAAGCTTTGTTATGCTTGGTCCGACAGGGCAATTGGTCCTCAGTGCTAATATAAAAAAATACAATGTCTTGGTGCTTTGTTACTCAAACAGTTTTAGTCTAGACCTCGATGGCACATGCATTGCAACACTGCATGAAATGGTTACTTTGTTCTAGAAACACCACACCAAAACACAGAGTGCCAGCTCCAGGGATGCCATGATTCCTCTCTGACGAATTTAACATCCCCTGTTAAATGCATTTAGTAGAAAAGGAAAAGTACTTATAAAAAAAACTGAAGCAAAGCAGAAGGGAAACTCCCTAGTGCCAACCTTCCCAAATGGGGGTTTTCTTTTTTTTTTAAGTCTTCAAGAACGAGACGATCCTCATCAGCAAACCTGTTGCTGACAAAAAAGGACAAACGGACTCGGGCTTAATTTGCTGAGAGAAAAACAATTGCATGATGCAGATTTTGTCCTAAAAAGTATTTGCAAGTTTCGCCGCAACAGCCCATCTACATTTCAGGTATTTTCTTCCTTTTTTTTTTTTTTTTGCTAAATAATTGCTTTTGGATGCCAATCACATAGCACAGATTAAAAAAAAGAAAAAGAAAAGAAGTGAACGAAGTTGCTATTTCAACAGCGGGAAGGATCTTTTTTACAGTCCTTAACAAAAAAAAGAAAAAGAAAAAGGCCTGCGCTGTTAAAAAGAAAGAAAAAAAAACTAAACAAGAGAAAATAAGGTCATATTTCGAGCATCATGACATCCCTAGGGTGCCGCAGACAACATTTTTATTTTCTTCTGAAAATACAGAAACTAAGCAGATATAGATGGATACTTTTGTTGAACAATTTCCATTTTTAGGCACAAAGATAGTACAGAAACATCGGAGGAACATTGAGGGAAGAACTATATTGATGCCAATGTATATATATATTTTTTTCCCCAACAGAAAAAACAGTGGCATAGAATATCCTTTTATTTTGTATCTGATTAGTGCATTTTCCCACTAATACACACGCACACGCTCGCACACAGTAACACACTTTTTTTACGCACACTTTCACCCGCACGAAAGAGTAGAAAACATTCAGAGGACGATGATAAGAACAACGTGACGGAACTGGTCTTGCATTGTGGTGTTCAGACTAAACTGTGACTGCGTATATTATAGTGGGTGGATATTATCAGAGGGTGGGAAAAAAATAAGAAACCCTCAGCTCACAGTGTTTGAGAATAAAATGGCAAGACACCATAGGATGTGCCATCCCTTCTTCTTTTTTCAAGTACAAAAAAAACTAAAAAGAAAAACGTTGACAGTCAAGTTTGATTGAAAAAAACGTGAATGACAAGTACTAATTGGTCGGTTGGGCAGCGTTCGCCTGCCATTCCGTTTTTTGTTTCTTTTCTTTTTTCAAATCATCTTTTTTAAATTCTTTTTAGACTTTGTCACTTACACACACACGCCCACACACACACACACACTTGTAAAACTTGTGGCGGATAGATTTAGTCCTTCACCTACGATGCAACTGACATCCAGAAAGCAACACTTATTATTACAATATGTTTACACACGTTTTGTTTTTGTCTTTTTGTTTTTTTGTCCAACACTATCAAAGAGGAGCAAGGCAAAGATGATTCACACCCAGAAAGAGAGAGAAAAAAAGGAGACAGGTTTAAAAAAAACAAAACAAAGAAATACAAATATTTGTGCCCTGCTGTAACCCTCCACAAATGGAAAAAAGACTGACACTGAATACAAAAATATCACAATTTTTATATATCAAATTGCCTCTGTTGGCTCTTGTTCAGGAATACACCCATATCTCAAGAGAGCTTGTCTGCCAAGAGAATCGCTATTTTGAACCTTCTGGTTTGTCTTTTGTGATTACAACTTGCAGTTCCAATTGTCCAGCGCACTCTGCATCGCTGCAAATATGACCTGTCCTGTGCAGCTCAGCGTTCTTGATGAACCATCTTTTTTTCACATTACAAAACTACAACTCTATTCACATATTTTCAAGTTAAACTCTTGTTTTTAAACGCTCTTAAAAAGCAATAGTACTTCGTCTCATCTGCTGCACCCCTTACTCGTCACTTAAGGCTTCAGAATTGCGTTTTTTTTTCTTTTTTCTTTTCTCTCTGCTCTTCTGTGGTCGGAGGTGCAGGGGGAGACAACAAGAGAAGAACACACGTCCATTCGAAAGACTTTTCTCATCCTGTCCACCCTCTACTTTTTCAGCTCTTACCCTTTTATATACACTTTGCTGGAAAACACAGACAATCATAAATCAACTTAAAAACAAACAAAAAAAAGCATGAGATGAAGTTGCAATGACAAAGTAATGCAAAACACGAACAAAAAGTGTGCATTTGCCAAAAAAAAAAGAACAAAAAACATAAAAACAACTTAGAGGTAGCTTTTATAACAAATGATCAAACCTTCCGGCTCCTTAACAAACAGGGTTAATAATACCAAGTTTGGTAACAAGTAATGCACAAACAAATACACAACATCAGAACAACTAACAAATCTCTTCACTGTGGCACTTAATTTTTCCGCGTACACGTTGCTTCATTGCGTTTGCAATGTATCTTTCCGACACGCACTCATAAACAAAACACAAGAACTAAATGTACACATGAAACAAAAGGGAAAAATTAAAATTCACAAGCAACATGAGGTCACAAAAATGAGGTAATTCAAGTACAATGTGTTGAGATCAAACTCAAGGTCAATAATAATAATAACAACAACAACAACAACAACAACAACAAAAGACGAGAGAGACAAAGCACAGGGACAAACCACAGAGAAAGAGTTGATTCATTCTGTCCTCTTACTGGTCACCTCTTTAGCTGCTGTGTTTCGTCCAGTCAGTGACTTCCCCCATTTCCATCGACCATTTGGATATGTCACCTAGATGATGCTGTGAGGTGCGGTGATCTTGTTTAAAGCCTACAGGTTCGATCACAACACCTGCGACTGTACATGCCGTATGGGTTTAATGCTGCATTTCAGAGACATCAGAAAGTTGGACATTCCCACCTCCAACCTTCCAACGGAATGTTTCAGGTTTTTTTCCAGAAGTGGTAATCTTAAGCATTGCAGCACACAGTGTAAAATGCTTCGCATGTATTTCAATATCAAGCTACGGGTGCCTGCTAACACCTCTTTTACTCCCTTTGCTATGTTTTAGTAATCATAACTATCCACCAGACACAGTAGAAACATTACAATGCTTAAAAATGCTATAAAAGTAGCCTTTTTTGTGGTATTACAAATCTATGAAACAATATTTGTGAATATGTATTATATGTCGACCATATCTGTAATAGAACGGTATATATTGTCAACTAAAAACTGCTTAACCAGATTGAATATGGGGATTTTGCAGGTAGTAGAGGTTTTGGGCTTGTCCGGTTGAAGTTTGGCAAGAGTTGTTGGATGGAAAATACTGATTATGGATGGAGAAAATCTTCTGGAGACTGGAACATTCAAGGTGGGAATTCAATTTTTTCCAACTTCATATAAAAAGGCAGCATTAACCTGCTACGGTATATATATTCTTACACCGCCTTGTACAAATCTGGCTTACAGACTTTCACATTCATGTTTCGATGCCACAGAACAGTCTTCAAACTGCCATGCCACCTTTGACAAATGTTAAGGTGTGCAGCTAAGGCATTCTTAGCACTTTGTCAACATTCACAACTAGCAGTCAAAGTCACAGGACTCCCACGGACAGCAACCTTTGCCCCAATTAATTTTCTCTACTGTGGTGAATTGCGGTTGATTATGTGTCAGTTTATGTATTTGATCATTAGTGTGAGATACTGATAACCATTTGGTTAAATGCATATGGATAAAAGCAGTCAATTTATCTATTGCTGAATAGCTGGATAAGCTGGGTTTATTGTGGTATATTGTAACAGCGAGTTATATCTATGACGGATGTATATATTTCGTTGACATCAAACAGAGACTGTTGTCGTAGTTTGCTTTACTTGTGCAATCAAGCCATGATAAACTGCAGAGCTAAGAATATTATATTAAGAAAAAGTGACACAAGTTAGCCTTTGGCTCTCTGGGGAGAACCGTGAGTGGCCAGTGATGACTCGACCTTCTCCAGCCCTCATCTGACAGAGATGCAGAACCAGGAAGACCACTGAGGAACCTCTGGAGACTTCCAACAAAAAGCAGCAAAAGCATCTTCACGCAAACAAATGGGTGCCTGGTTTGCAGCATGTCGATACTCCCACTCATCCAGTTCAACTGTTTCAACTACTGCATAAGCCTAAAGGCTCTGCTGCTGATTCTCAGGGGCTATCATACTGCCACTGCTAGCATCTAAAGTATTTCATGTATGGACAGGTTAACTTGCAGATTTTGTGGCACATGGGAGATCTGTGCACACTGCTTGGGGATAGAAGGGGAGAGGTGACAAAGCAAACATGTATTTGGAGTTGAAAAGACAAGTAGCATGTTGATCCAAAGCTGTTAAATCAAAGTCTGTAGCACTGCTTACTTTAATTAGCTAGGAAAATATGTCTTCTCCAAGATAAGCTTGTTATAACAACCAGAAACTTCAGCTTTATGGTCATGAAGAAAAAGTTTTCAATATTCAAAACGCAGAAACAGTGAGCAGTGTGACATACCATGCACAGAACACCAGAAAAAAAAGAAGAAGACTAAACGGAGTGAAGGATTCGTTTCCTGATGGCACACATGTACAGGTTCAGATAGCCCTTGAGAATCTGCTTCCCCACCAATATGGCAGCAGCATCCAAAGAGTCACTTCCTTGCAGCTTGCTTGCTTGCTTTATGGTGCTGCATGAAATGACCTGAAACATTAGCACAGTTGCAGATGTAGTGAATGACCCGGTGAATCCGAACAATGGTGGAAAAATCTTTCTCCATGTCCAAGTCTTCCTCTTCTTAGTACTTTTGCCCCACCGTTACTGCCTTTTAACCCCACCACTCATTGCCACCTTTGCTTGAAAAGAAAAATAGAAAAACAAACCCTCTTGCTTTCGAGTGTCTTGCCATCGACATTCCTCAATCGTCAAAACCAATGCCTCCTATCTGCTCCATTACATTCCCCTTACCTCTCAACCCCATCCCCACCCTCTTCATTCACTATTTCCATCTCAGACATAGCAGAGGTACAGGTAGGTCTTCTCAATGCGCCAGTCTGGAGGGATGTCTTCTGGCTTGTGGCCTTTCATGTGCTTCTGCATGGCTGACAGGCTGGGGCAGTACTCCAGGCAGATGGTGCATTGGTAGGGTGAGGCGCCATTGTGGGTGCGCAGGTGCTTGATCATGGCAGAGTAGTCCCTGGATCGCTGGTGGCACAGCTTGCACTCAAATGGCTTCTCACCTAAGGATGACAAGAAAGGGTTTGAAACAACACCTATGTTTGTCATAGTGTCATTCAGTAATAAGTCTGTTAAATAGGGAGAAAATGGCATTCTTTACAGCAATCACTCTAAAGAGAAGGAAAAGTTGTACTGTATTATTCTACACTTTTGCTATTTACAATTGAAGCATGTAAATTCTTATTTTAACACAGTTTGAAAAATCTTTGTTGTTCCTTACACAAGGGTTTCAATTATTCCAATTCCAATTATTTCCGTGTGCATCCACGTGAAAGCCTATATAAATATTGTGTTTGTTTGAACAAAGGTGCATTGCAGATCTATTTCCTGAGCAATTAAATTACTGAATAAACTTTTGTAGTTTTAGCCATATCTCCTTGCAGTATGACACAGTAAGGCAATTACAGAGATAAGGGAACACAGCAACACAGGCAGTGCATTTCTAAAGCTAGGACCAATGTGACAAGAAACAAGTTCTCCAGCAGTCATAGGCACTTTTTGGCTAAGGTGAAGTTTAAGCACAAATTCAACAAGAAAGATTGGTTTTGTCAATTTCTTCATGCTGAATTTGTCCTTTAATCCATATGTATAACTTTGTGTAAAACCGGAATGGTCAGGATGACTGTTCACATTTTACACTCTTTAGATTGTAACTCTGCATCTCACTTCTCTTTTATGAGGCCCCAGCGAGTCTTGTCAATTGTTGTTAAACTTGTCAAACACATACGGTAAATATGATATATACTGTTTTCTCTATCTATTGCATTTGACTATATGATAGCCAAGTTTTCAACCTATATCTACTCTTCTTTTTGGTGATCCTACCAATTCATTTGAGAACATCCTTCATTCAAATAGAAGATCAAATTAAAAATCACATGTATGCTTTTTTCTCATGTCTCATGTCGCTATAATTACTGCCTTATGTTTTCTGTTACACATTCTGATATAGATTAAGACCTACACTGTTCCAAAATCCCTTTTAAAAGTATTCTTAAACAAAAATCCAGACCTCTATATTTTTTAACATTAAATCCTTTTTTTGATCATGTTTTTATTTACTTTTATGTTATGAAACAAATTAACAAAGGTTTATTGATTTCTCCATTTGGAGGAAGCACTCCTGTTTCTTGTGTTTCAAGCAAAGTCATGTTCATGTCAGTGTTAAAACAGCTCAAAGAAAAATGACCCCAGCTACAAAAATGAGAAAACAAGTCGTAATATACCACAATTTTCTGAATACTAAATTAGACACTGAGGTAAACCCAGCAAATAGATTCAAGAATTTAAGACCTAAATTAGAACACATTTCAGGTTTTACTTTTGAATATTGTATCTAATAAAGTAATCTATGGTACATTACACAATGTACAGCTCCTTCCACAGAGAACTCCTGAAGGTGTTATAAATCAAAGTGTGACGCTGCTTTCTTGCTGTGGGGGCTGCTATATTCAAGAACCACATTTCAATTTGGAAAGAGCAGCCATCCTAAATGTGCTAATGATTTGAGTGATGGCAGGGAATAATCCACCAGCGCTCAAGCCAGCAGACTCAAATTAGACATGTAAATGCTGACCTTTACGAATGGCATTTGAAATGAGCTGTCGGAAGTGATCTGGCCCAGCGCTTGCTGTCACCCTTCAGCTGAAGTCTCACACATGTGTGCGAGCAAAGCGCCTGTCTTCCTGCCTCTGCTGCTGCTGTTGGTCTGTTCTTGTGAAGCTCTGGTTAACCTTGACCTCTGCAGGGGGCAGGATTATGGTGCCATTTAGCCAATAATCATAAATGCAGTTTGCGAGTCTTCATTCGTTTCAGTGTGGACACCTGCATGATGTTGATATTGATAACCAGACTGTAAACAGAGTTGCCTCAAATAACCAGCTAATAATGAATTGCAAATGGGGTCTAGGTATTGATCCACCATTGGCATTTGGGATGTGTGGAGAGAGGGGGGGTGGGTGGGGGTTAGGTTGCCAATGTCGATGATTCATCAAGCAGCTCCCTTTTGTGTGAGGTGGCCTTTGACTGTGAGCTTGTCACTCGCTCTTGTTATCTGCTGTTGCTCTCCAGCTTAACGCAAAGCCCCCCTTCCCCCACATAAGAGAGAAAAGGGTGGACAGAGGGGAGCCAATTATTGGACAGGCTGCCTTGATAGTGTGGCTTAACAGCTGGCTTATTGAATGGAAGATGGGAGGGTGCTGCCGCGAGTGTGTGCGTTGGAGAAAAAAAAGGTGATGTGGGGAGCACAAACACTTGGCTGTGTGCCACCCTGGTGAGCGCTCGTGGTAGGCTATACTCACTCAGTTAAGTTCGTAGCATGCACTCATTCTCCAGGGCACCTAGCCTATCACAGTGTCAACATCTTTATGGGCCTATAAATATACTTGGATCAATACTAAGTCTTCTCAGACATTCATCTACTGTATCACAGCAACATAGATATTCATCAGGTCTGGTCTCTTGCAACTTGGTTATTTTAGAGTCCTTCAGCAGGCCCCAAATCATGTCTCATTGTTACAATTTGAAAGTGATACCTGCAGATACAGCTTGACTGAAACGTTTTTTTTTTTAAACAGTACAGATACATGCAGTAAAACGTTTCAATATTTTAGGTGTAATGATCATGTGCTAAGAAGCCAGGAGATTGTAAAATAGCTCACCATTCTGCCTGTACAGACACCAACAACAATATTTTTGCTTACCCTCTACAGTACCAGCCTAAATTGTGGATATACCTATTTATTCTAGAAATAACTAGAAGGTGTATCTGAACTTTTGACCTGTACTGTATATGGAAATAACGGCTAAAGCTAGAGATGAGCAGATTGAATGGTAGCAAAGTTGCTCTTGAATGTAACTTACAGAACAATTTTGTGATCTCACTATCTGCACATGAAAGTGTTAATTTGAATTAATTTTCCCTTTGCATACACCACAGATCTGCATACGAGGCTGTTAAGAGTAGCATTATAACATTTTCTTCATCAAACATGTGCTGTTTTTCAGTTGGACTTTTGGTTGCAGCACCTGTGTGCACACGGTAGTGGGTTTCCAGCTGGTGCTTGAGGCTGAACTTCTTCCCACAGCCGTTACATTCATAGGGCTTCTCCCCGGTGTGGATGCGTTTGTGGCCCTTCAGCGTGCTCTCATCTCGGAAGCAGCTCCCGCAGAACTCACACTCAAATGGGTGGTCCCCTGCTGAAATGTGAAAAGAAAAAAACAAGTTCACTTCATTTGCAGGCAAAATCTTGACGTGAAGAGCCAGAACATCCAATTTATCCCAGTGATTTCTTTTATGTGAACATACAGACTGAAAGTCAAAATTGGTATACTATGGAACACTGAAGACATTAAGCTGTGCCTTCATTTACATGCACAAATAAAACTAATGCTGAGTTCTTGTGACAGTATTTATGGCGAGTTAGTTCTCATCAGTGTGACGAGATGTTTTTATCAATCTAAAAACAGAGTTGTGAAGCTGCACTCCGGAATTTTATCTAAGTATTTTGAATAGATAATAAACAATGAACAAACATTAGGTGTTTTGTTCTAATATATTCCTACTTTAACAAACTGACAAACACGATCCATCTTTTGTCTTTATCTTCAAATCACCTGCACTCATGTTTTGTGAAAAGCCTTAAATAATTGCAGCCTGTCTTGATTATTCACCAGCCATGAGATGTAGTGTTGACCATGAGGTCACAGTGTTACTATGCACTCATTGGAAACCTGACTGATGTGGTAAACCTAGAGTGATGATTTATCTTCACGGAACAGGTAAGTTTTTAATACAACAAACCCCTTAGATGCCATTTCCTCTAAAAATGTGTCAGTTTTTTAAAGCTTTTACAAAAGAGTTAAAGCAGCAGCCAGTCGTTACATTTTATCCTCTTGGACTTGTACTTGAACAGAATGTAGGGGATGTTGGCCTGACACATCAGCAAAAGTCAAGGCAATTCGATCCTCGTTCGGTTGTTTCTTTCCATTCAATTGGATCACAGGCTTTTTGTGAAAGAACCACAACAGGGTTCATCACGTTTCTGTTGCGAGATTTAGAAGCAGAAGCAAAGATGTTCAAACGTTCAACATTTCGAGTTTGCTATCGTTAGGTTACACAAAATTCTCTATTTTGCTAAATAAATATCTGCCATGCCAGATATTTATTTTCAGTGTTTTTGTTCATGCACACCTGTCTAACGCTTACACACTGTGTGAATGCATTTTCACTTCTTATTAACAGAGCATAAGATTTCATCCTGACACACCAGACATATTTTAGATACCTGGCTGGCCACGGACGTACAGTGTGCGTGCTTCCTGAAATGAAAATCATAAAGGGCATCATGTTCAACTCCACAGGCTACCGCAGCAGAGGTCCCTACTGGGCAGCTGTAATGGATATTCAGATGTCAATGATCAGGGACATTATGATTTGCAGGGAGCCTCTCACCAGCAGCCCAAAAACTAATTGTATTCCTGTGTTTGATGAGGAGCCGCTCCTCTCCCCCCCGCTCGCCATCCAAGTAATTTTGTGGATATTTATTAATGTATTTCACTCCACTGCAGCAGGTTTAAGTCACCATCAATGACCTATGCCTTTCATTATCTGCCTGTCCAAGCAGCAACGTGCCAGGGAATAAATTGCATTTCTCTTTATGTGCTGCTACCTCTGCCCCGCTGTTGGGAGACAATTTCACTTCCATCCACATATTTTATTTAAAATTGTATGCAAGTACATACAGAATGTACGCATATAGTTGTTTTATTTAGGAACAGAGAAAAAAAGAGGAGTGAACAAAGAATGTAACATGCATAGCCTTTTGAGTCTGATCACATTATGGCTATATTATACTTTTATGGAGGAAAACGTTTTCCGATGCCATGCAATGTTGGATGCATTACCATTAAAGAGAAGCGATGGCGATGGAGGGGTGGGGGATAAAACTGAGACAGGGATGAAACAGGGAATGTGGGTGTATATGGCGGCGGCGGTGGGGGCTGGGTAAAAATCAATAAAAGTGACAGTCTTTATTTGTCTGCATGAAGTTATCAGTGGCTCCCGCTGTAAGACATTGTGCTCTTTCTAGCGTCTCAACCACAGCAGAGATCACAATCCATCACAGAGCTCGGTTGGCTTGCACGATGCTGCAAGAATAATAATTGAGCTCAGATTCACCTGCCTTTAATTAAGGCCTCCTATCAGACCAGTGAGTGGGATGCTAATGCTCCAAGAAGGCCTATAGTGGGTTATTTACCCTTAATGTCTTGTTGCAAGACTTCTCTATCGCTTCATTGGAAAATACAGTATGTTCTATTTCAAATCAAATCAAACTTTATTTATATAGTACTTTTTATACAAAAGCAGCGCAAAGTGCTTTACATAATAAAATCAATACATATATAAACTCACACACTCATCTTGTTTTGTCTTGTCAAGTTTAAGAACACACATCTGATCATACTCTCTTTTTCACACAACATCACACTGACAACCACACCACACCGCCCAGCCCTCCCAGACCAGACCCAAGAGAAATCTTGGGCCATTGCATTTATGTTGATGCTACTTTGACACATACCATCCACCTAAAAACAGTTACAGACCAAGTAGACCGCCATGACAGCAGTGGGCTCCTCACACTTCTCCCCGTCACAAGGCAAACACCGTTAGAACGGCAGGAACACAACAAAGAGTCCAAGAACATTAATCTGACCTTCAAAATCCTGAGATGTACATAACAGCATCATGCATCCAGTTCTTAGTTTGCAATGTTGCACTACCACTCCCATAGCAGCCCAGAGGAGGATCCAAACACCGGCTTTAGTGTGTTCCTTTTGTGTTTCTGACCCAAACTTTGAAGAGGAGGGTGAGGTGGGCAGTATTATGTCAATTGCAGTCAGGAACTTTGCTACTAGATCTGAATAAATCCTACACCCTGGATCTAATTTAGCCTGAAATTTTCTTAAATCAAGTGACGTGACTCAGAGTTAGCTACAATAACAGTGATAAAAAAAAAAACAACCCTTAAAACATACCAGACAACAATGACAAAACTGTACAACTGTTATTGGTGTTCAGTAAATGAGCCTTTGTCAATCTACACGAAGCACTGGCCACTACTGCTTGGATATATAGTGCTCACAGACAACACATAACATGCTGACTTCCCAATTTCTTATTGGGAATTGAACCCCACAGTAAATTCAATACATGATGTCTGGTATCAGCTGAGGCAGAAAAAAATACAGCGTAGTTGCTACCTAAGTCCAGCATCGTGTACCCAGCCTAATTACCACTCATGTTATCTCCCACTACCACTCGGGGACGCCAAAGTGCAAAGTTGCACTGAAGAGCTTTAAATAAATCAGATTCTACCATCTATAATTCTATAATCACATTGTGAGCATGTAAAGGGGCAGACTTCATTTTGTCAGGATATCCTCATGGGTGCTAGAAAACAATGGGGACACGTCCTCCGTCCATCCCAAATCTGCTACTATTACTTCCCCTCTCCTTCTGCTCTCCCCTCCCCTCTATTTCTATTTCCACCCCTTCTTCACTTTTCTTCTTTCATTCTTTCTCAGTGGTGTGACCACATGGCAGGGACGCCACAGATGAGGACGCAGCACAGTGAGGTGGAACCGCAGCAAGCTGAGTGAACCCAAGGGTGCCCCCAAGCATCACCACCTGCGTCTCCTGACCCCCTCCTCTCCAATCACCTCTTTTGACACCCCAAAGGGCTGCTCAGGGTGCCCGTGGGCACACAGGGTGTGTTCATTATATACGGTAAGAGGCTGTAAATTACCGGGCTACATTGCTGCCAGGACCAGAACTGGCCTCGATCCTCTCTCTTTCTTTCTCCCTCTGTCTGGCTGTAGTGCTATCAAATACAGCTGCGAACACAAAACACCCCGCCACAGCAGACATCAAATTGGCTCAGAGTTAAAAAAAAAACACACACACATACAGACACTTGCACACAGACAGTGCACAACAACAGAATATTAATGAAGGCCTGGTCTGTAAAGAGAGTGTGTATGTCTGTATGTGTATGCTGCCAGGGAAATGGAATAGCACAGCTGCTATGACTGCCCCTTCTTAGCCAACACTGTGTATTAATGCATGAGTGCTTAAACATGTACTGTACTGTGCATACATGCTACAAATATATAGCTTTAAATAAAATAAAGAGACAACATGGCTGTAATGGTATGTCAAGAGGAGGTGATGAAACTGCAGGTGTATGGAAGGAAATAACTGAGACACAGCAAGCGAGAGGAGGTGAGATGGCAAGATTAGGATGCTGAAATAAACACCATTAAATCTGTTTTTTTTCCTTTCCTCGTCCTAAATGGTGATCCAGTGTCAGAGCCCGTAGCAGCAAGGCTGCTTTCAAAAGATAAGGCAGCAGACAGGTAAAATGAAGCGCACATAATGAATGTCCATAAACGTGCTTTTTGCTGCTTTCTGTTGTCAGTTGATACAACAGAATAGTGATTCAACCAATAACCAAGCTCTATCTGGAAAGCTTTTTCAAGAAGATGAGCTGCCAAAGTCTGTCCATTAAAATTAGGATTGAATACTGGGAATTGAGATCTCTGTATTTACGGGGAATTCTCGTCAAAATTGACTCTTATTTCTTCGGGAAAATACCTGTGGGAACCAGAGATCTGTTTTGTGTGAATGCCTCTTTGATGCTTTTGTGTGCTGGAGATGACTGTGTGCACAGAAGCAAAGACAGCGTATCCCAACATCATTTACTGAAAAACTGTCACACTTAAAATCTTAAGTATGACAATAAAAAGCAGTGATCACAGTCATGTAACATCACTAAGCTTTTTCTCTTCAGTTTATTTATTTGGATCAGAGCATGTGGAACACTGTGGATTAATCTGATTCAAGTTCCAATATTCAAGACCAGAATCAAATCCTAAAGTTTGATTTTTAAATCTTAAAACAGTCATAATGTGTTCTTCACCAAATGCACTTCCATTTTACAACTTCATCGGTTGCTGTTGTAGATATGGGATTGTGGGGTATAAGATGTGGATTTGACTGAAAGGAAGCTGTAGAACATGAAGCAAAATTAAAAATCTTTGTCATAATAATGTCGCATCAACAACAAACACAATTAAATCCAATATAGCCGATCCAGTTGAGACCATCCCTGCACCATTATTGGGATGCCACACTTTTGATGTATACATGAAAACTTGTAAAAAGAAAATGTGGCACAACACGAGGAAAAAAACCTGAAAAAAACCTGAATTTTGTGTGATAGCAGTGCACATGTGTCTCTGTATCAACAAACAAGTCCTCATGTCAGTAAACTAACAGGGCTAAATCTCTAAGGTGGATATGCTGTCTAGCTCTAGCTGTTTTTAAGCCTTGTTACCCTGCAACGTGTGAATGAGATTATTAACATCAAAGTGTAAATGTAGAGGAACCATGCCTCAGTGTTTTTTCCTTTTTTTCTCAGGGTAAATTAGGACCTATTTCTGGTGCCCGCGATGGCTGTGTGAGTTGCTGACTTTATAATCCCCTGACAAAAGACTCTGCATCATATTCAAATGATTGCTTTCACGGCTGGCTCATTGTGATTTAACACACGCCCACAGTGGGATGAGGTTCAAAGTGGCAAAAAGCTGCAAAGTCTCATCTGCAGCTCTGGAGACGGGCTGAGGTGACATTTGCGTCGCCAGGGTGGGCAGGTGGATCAGAGACACTGCATGTGTCCTCTCCAATGTCTGCTGGAGAGAACAGATGTGTGCATCGCTACTGTACAGGCGGCTCAAGCAGCTTCATCCACCCGCCCCACCCGAAAGCCCCCTAGCTCCTACCACCATCACACACTAATGGTGTATTCGCCTGACTTGTAAATAGGGCTGACTGCTCTCATCTCACTGCCTTTCGTTTCAAATATTTATCCGTGAGCTGGTGAGCTAAATCGGCTCTGACAGTGAGACTGTTATTTAAGGTCACAGACAGGCAGTTGGGTGAGAGACTGAGAAAAAGAGGGAAGAAAAAAGCGCCCATCCCTCGCTGGTGAAATGGGATTCATTTCCATGTGTTCATATTCTGTCATGGCTACGTTTTTACCCCCGCTCTGAACAGCCGCATCTGTCACGTTACCTCTGCTCTCCAGAAAAAATGTATTAACAGTCCTGGCCTCGTCTCAGAAGAGAGCCAGCATGTAGAGAATTATAGTGGACCGAAGGAAAAAAAAAACAAACCAAATAGTCACTGTAAATCATCCTCCTCTGACTGCTGCAGAATTCATTTGGTGTTGACCTGAATTCATACTGCTTATTCAGTAGAGCTACATTTTCTAAAATAAAACATGCCTTTTTAGATTGTATTATACTGTAGGCTGAATTTGTTCATGACAGTCTTTGTATTCCTCACACTCAAGGCTTAACGCAACTGAATTATTTTACTGTCAGCTATTCTGTTGCCCTTAAACATACAAGTGGGAAAGGCTGATACAGTTTATGATGACCTGAGAAATAAAAAAAAGCTTAATTTTTCTGCTCTGAGGGGACTTGGGACAAAAAACCTACCCATGGGCTTACTTTAAACACAAATGATTTTAGAAATACACACACCATGTACAAATTGAAAGTCTTTTATAGGCTACTATATTTACAAAAACAGCCTGTACCAAAGAACAGAAATTATGAGTAGCTATGTTGGAAAGAAGCTGGAACATATTTGGCAATTTGCTATTTTTTCTGAGCTGGGTTCACAATTTGTTGTACAGAGAAACACTCCCACTTATTTATCCTCCAGAATTGATCAAATATCTTAATACTTAGCTTGGGCAATAACTAATCGGTTTAAAGGGAATCTTCACCCCTAAATCAAATACACGTATTTTTGCTCTGACGAGTGGAGTGATTCATACGTCCTTGGTGAAAGTCTTGGTGTAAGTGCCAAAGTTTGAAGATGTTGGTAGAAGAGATATCTGCTCTCAGTGCTCTCTCTTCTTCTTCCACTGGAATACAGCTGTCCACCAACTTATTTGAACTGCAAGTGAAGACGGTATCCCCTGACCTTGTTGTTTGTTTTTGCAACAAATATCAATGAAAAACTACAAGCACATTGGAAAAGACAGAGACTTGGTGAATATTTTTTGCTATCATACAACTAAATTATTACACGTCTCTCAGATGCATATTTCAGTTTTGGTTCCCACATTAAAATGCTCACAATAAGAGTTGTGCTTCTTGAATAATCAGGTCGTGATTTCTCAACAGAGAAATTTTTGTTCAGTCATTCTGTTAGAAATGAGCCAGAAATATCTGCTGCTAACATCTCTCACACACCAAAACAATATAAAGATGGAAAACACCACTACAGTCCAGAAGTAATCGAACTGAAGGCTTAAAGGAAAGACTCTTGTGGTTCCAGTCAATCTGAATTCCAATCCTCTCCTAATGTATGGTCTAAACTCTGGTTAGTCAAAAGAGGTACAGGGGGTCAGTGTTGAGGTAGAGGGAGAATTTCAGATTTCACAAGTAATGTAAAATACAAACTGCTACCAATTCATGTCGAGAGGAGCTGGTTGTGATGGTTTGGACATCTGATTCTGAGGTCTCCCAGAAGATTAGCAGTGGAGGTATTTTGGACTGAAATGGGAGCAGACCCTGAGGCTAACCCAGAAAACAGCAAAGCGATTACATATCCCATTTACTCTGGAGCGCCAACACATCAAGTGTGAGAATGTGGCTGAGAAGAAGAAGACAACTCTACTGTACTTAGTTTGCTACAAGTGTAACCTAGAGCTATAGAAGAGGCTATAGATGAACAGTGGATAATGCACTGTAGCGCATAATAGCTTTATTATGAAAGTTTAGATGGGTAATAGGCACTTCCACTTACCCGTGTGTGAGCGTAGGTGGCGTTTGAGTGCAGTATGGCTGGGGAAAGTCCGGTTGCATTCACTGCAAATGTAGCTGCGCACACCGGCATGGACTTCCATGTGCTGCTGCAGTGCTGTCTGGGTCTGGAAACGCTTCCCACAAAGCAGGCAAAAGATGGCCATGTCTGAACCTGGAGAGAAAAAGACACCACAAGTTAATCAGAGATGGAATCTGGGAGACAGGATTTTATCATTTTGTTTATGATATCTCTTTGTCAATGCAATTCATGTGATGAGTACAGTCACTAAAGGGGAAGCTGGCCAGAATTACAACAAGATCCGTATTTGTTCATTTTAAGTTAAAAAGCGATGTCACCATAGAACTAGCCAGGGCTGCCACATCTCCCAACAGCACTTTGTGATCGCCACAGTGATAAACAAATCGCACAAGCTTGTACACGCTAACAGTTATTAAGCCACAGGATACCCAACAATGCAGGAGGCTCAGACACGTTATATTTTGCTAACTGTTTCCTCACAGGCTGACATGAAGCATGCTGTATTTATAGGATTAAAGTTGCACACAATACTCATGTTTCAGGATGGGTGTGTAGAAAGATAAAGATCTCCTATGCAATACTTCAATCGAATCTTGACTCCAGCGAACATGGTGCATTTTTCTCCAGCAGAGATAAAGAGCACACAGTTGCAAGCACACAAACACCTACAATCACAAACACACAAATGGGGTTGCACGCTCCCTCGAACACACTCCTTTCACACTTTTTCAATTACCAGGCTGGGGAAAACTCTGGGGAAGGACTGAGTGTTTGGAGCTCAGTTTCTATTTCATCAGTCAATAACACATCTTTGGGGCAAAGCTGACACTAATTTAAAAATCTATGAAGAGCAGCCTGCCTCATGTTCATAACCACTGGAGGTGGAGGAAGGCCCACGACAGCCTCCACACCAGATCAATCACTGTCTTGACTGCTCTGCACACTAAAGAACGTGGATGAAGCTGGGAATGTTGCTGGAGGATGATGATAAGAGGAATGGTAGAGAAAAGTTTCTTGGAAGCAGTTTAAGATGGGAGATTGAGTTTGTGGTTAAGGAGAGCAACACAGAAAACAAGTGAGAAAGAATATGTTGATGAAGATTCTCAGTCATCCAGGTCATGGTAATCATAAGAGCTTGAGTAAGGGCAACTGGATGCCGATGCCATGAGACGTTTCATCTCTCATCAAAAAGACTTCTTCAGTTCTCACCTCGTTGGTAGGGAGTATCAGCTTACAGCGTTACAGTCAATGTGCATGTTATTTGAGTCACTGTCACCTATGAATCGTCTACCTGCCTGAAAGGGGGAGCTTTGGTCACAGGATTCAAGGTGCGAATGGTTGTGATACTGCTTGGGGAGAGAAAAAAAATCTAATTTTGGTGCTTGTAGGGAAAATAAATAAATACTGACATATTCTTATCCCTTATGACTTTAGGTGTGCGTCTGTCTTTTATTTTCTGTTGTACAGGAGAGTAAGCGTGAAGTTGAATTCAGCTCTAGAACTGAGGGAGAGTTAGGGTGCTAAAAAACAAAGAGACTTAAGCAACCTTTTAAGTTCAAAGCAAGCCAGACTGTACAACATGGATCTTTAGAAAAAGGTTTGATTGTTTTACAACAGATGTTTTTAGAGCTCTCTCACAGTATGACGTATGATGACCACTCTGGTGCCACAACCAAACATATCTCCATGATTTTGTTATCTTGGTCATATTTTGTCTTGGAATAGCTTAAAAAGAGTTGAGTGTTTATCCAGTTTCACTTACACTCGTGGTCTTTGGAGGATGATTCCTAATCTGTAGTAGCATTCATGGTACATTGAGGTCACTGATAAGTTCCAGATCCACCCTCTGGATAATCTTCAGCTCTTTTGCTCCACTAGAATAAAAAATCTTGCCATTTTTTTGGATAACCATTGGCCTCTACTGAATGGGATCCAGATTGTTAAATAATTTCTCCCAAGAAAAAACACAAACAATGTAAAATCTGCTAGAAATAAGGTTTGGCAGGTGAATGAAGGGACACCACTTAATTTCCTTGCATGAATTTTTTAAAACTTCAATTTGTACTTTAAGGCAATCTAAACACTAGCAAAGCAGAAAACATCAATGTTAAAATAACTATTAAAATTATTTGAAAAAAATGAAGAAGGACAAGTACAAAAACTAAAACCTAAAAAAATAAAATAAAATAAAATGTTGCTTCTGAAAACAAATTCCAGGCTGATCCTTTTCGTTTGCTGTATTTTCTTCTTGGGACTTCTTGTTTTCATCAAGATGCCATTGAATTGAATGGTATCCCTTAAACACTCCTGATACTAAAATGACTTTAAAATGATTTGACAATCCAACCTCCCTTTTACTGCAATTCTCTTTCTTCCTCACTCGTTCTTTGTTGATTTACTAATTTGACTTAAGGTCTAGCTCTGTCAGTGGACTGGCATAAACAGATGACTTCTTCCTCCAGGCCACATAAATCAAAAACTACTCATGGTCAAATTTAGGACAGAAGGTAACATGGTTACATTGGTTGGAGAGAAAGAACAAAGACATTGTAAGTGATCTAAAGTAGTGGATTGGTGACTCACAGAGACTTTGGCCAAATATGGGGAAGGAGAAAAAAAAGGTTTTGGAATGTAAAAGGTCAGCACACCTCTGACCTCTGGGCTTGAGCAGGGTGGAAATATGAAACCCAGATACCAACGCACACCCTTACAGAAAAAAAACAAAGCTGGGGAACAAAGAGTGGAAGCTCCATACAAAAAAAAAAAAAACACTTTGAAGTCAGAGCAGTTACAGTGGCATGACACATTCAGTCGTATGGCTTACACTATTTGTCAGCAAGTGTGTATCAACTTTTAAAGAAGTTTGACAGTCAAAGTAATGTAAGCTTGCTAAGGGGGTAACGCAAAGACTCAGTGTAACAAATATAGACCGGAACATAGTGGAACAAAGGATGTAAGAATAACTAAACCAATAGAAATGACCGAAACACCAAATACTCAAAAATGTTCAAGGTCATATATCAACATATTTTTTTTAGGCATGAACAGATGTTTGTATATTTTTGGATAAACTTGGTAGTGTGTAATTTTGTGAGAGCTTTATTGTCCGCTGCGTGTTACTATGGAAACCTGTCAATAATTCATACACTGATGTTACAAGACAACTAACTACTTTAAAAGATATAATGTCTGGCAAAGAAATGTATGACAATTAAAGACCCACAGCAGTTGTTTTTAATTTCCTAAAAACTCCTCTGTGTTCTTTGAAATTGTACATTTCAAAGTTTTGCAATTAGGGCCTTAAAATGGCTTGAGTGTGATTCTCCACCTTTTACTACATTCAATAAATAAGGACCAATGAATATGCTAGTCTGGTCCTTCTCAAATCTCTGCCCACTAGCAGAGTCTGGTGGCTAGCAGCTAGCGCCTGTTTGCTCTGCTGCTGCTAGCCCCAGCTGGCCTCCATCTAATTTTTCCAAGAATCTTGGACCAGCTTCTCCTTGTATCTGTTCTTCAAAGGAAATGAAAATGAGCTGTACACCCCCCACCCAAGTAGTTAGGGTTGGTCCCTCTAATGTGATGTCTGACATCGCCTTTCTGAATCAAAACGTAGATTTCAAGATTCAAGGAAAGTGTTCCAAGCCATACCAGTGACAGCTGATTTTGCTCGTGACATGAATTGTAAAATAAACAATCAAAAATGTTCATGTTCTGAACATTTTAACAAAGTTAATTTTATATAAAATAATTTTATGCTAGCATAGATCCAGTGTTTGCATACTAAAATATAATAATAGTATGCACTTATCTCACTACTATGTGACTGTCATAAAAAGGTTTTATACATACTAAAAAAAGAATCTCCCAAAATGTTTAAGCAAATTAAGTATATATTCTTTGGAATATGAAATAAATCCAAGACTATCAACTGACCACTCCCTCTAGTGGCTGTAGTAGGTGCTTAAGAGGAACTAAGGTGACATTGCAGGGAGGTTGATGTTGGTAGACGACATTGATAGCTGATATTGTTTCTTTTATCTATGACCATTTATACCTTTAAACATGTCTTAATTTTTATAATGGAGAAGGTCCTCTGATGTCCATAGGGCAGGCTACTTATTTGAACCCAGACTAACATCATTCCCTAACCTTGACCTGTTTTGTTTTTTTTTCCCCAAAGACTGAACCAACTCTTAACCATGCCATTGTCTCATTTTTAAGATATTACTTATAAAGTTTACTTAAAGTTTCCCATCCTGTGGCATATCTCCAGTCATTGCTTTGCTACTAGGGGTTATCAAAGGGAAGGGACGAACTGCCTCCATATGGCCGTGTTTCCTTCCTGTGTTTCTCTAATGGCAAGAAAAAGCCCACTTACTTCACTACAGAAATGTGAGTAATAAAACTATGAAGCAGAACAAATTATCTGCATAAAAATGTTCTGACCGATAAGGGATAGCCTATGATGTGTGCGGTGAATGCATTGTGAGTTCAGTCTTTTTTGCACCTTCAACCACTACAAAAATCAAGGCTTCAATTTTTTCTTTTCATAAAACTGTGGGTGATATCCCAGATGTTTAATTTAGCTTTTCTTACAGGAAACCTGCTTGCTACCTGCTATCCTTCACACCTTCCTTTCTGCAAACCACATTTTTGGGGCAAAGTTCTAACTTTGATTACTATTAGACAAAATTAAGTGGTACAAAGTATACAGTCAGTATGGGGAATAAATGTGTGCTGTAGGGAAGTGAGTAAAGCTGTTGTCAGCTGCTGATAGATAAAGAGAGTGGTGGAGAGATAAAAAAAGAAAGAAAGGTGGGAGAAAAGTAGTTGAACCGGGAGGTCCATTACAGTGTAAAATTGAGTCAGCCCAAAGTGACACCTGAACGGAGGAGCTGCAGGAGCCAGAGTGGTGGGGGGTTCTTAGTCTCAGCCCTGTTTGGCTGTTTTGGAATAATTTACCTCCTCTAACCAGCCGCTCTCTACTTCTCATGTCATCTATTTATAAAGGCTTGGGCAGTTTGTGTGTTTGGCTACGGCAGTGCCGGCAGTGTCTTAATGGGTCTGGAGTGGCAGAGTTGCTGTTATTTAAGTGGGGGATGGACAGAGGCCGGTAATGGAGAGGAATACTCCCCGATGGGAGGTGACAGTGGCCGGATGGGCGAGGAGTAGAGAAATGGCCTGAGGATAGGCTGGCCATTGAGGTAGGCGCTTTCACTGACTTCGATGAGCAGCACAGTATCAAGCCAAGTAAAAAAGTGGTGAAAGTATGGACTGCAGACAGGCTGGTCCAACACCGGGACTCCTCTACGAAGCCATGCTGTTGTAATAGATGTAGTATGTGATTTAACATTGTCTGCTGAAATATGCAAAGTCTTCCCTGAAAAATATCTTCTCCGCATGGGAGCATAAGTTTCTCTAAAACCTGTATACCTTTCAACATTGATGGTGCCAGCTCCATAGTCACTAATGTACCACCATACATTCAGACATGCAGGGAGTGCTGACAACAAGTCGGATCGTCCCTCTCCTCTTTAGTAAGATTGATGTGGTATCCATGATTTCAAACTAGAATTTCACATTTCACTTAATCAAACAACAGAACAGTTTTTTACTTTCCCTCCGTCAATTTCAAATAAACCAGAAAAGAGGGTGGTGTTTCTGGATCATGTTCACATATGACTTCTTCTTTGCATCAAAGAGCTTTAACCTGCATTTGTGGATGACATAGTGTTCCTGAGCCACTAAGTGTTCCTGGGCTCATGCAGTGATTTCCATGACAGAATCATGCATGTTTTTAATGCAGTGCTGCCTGAGGACCTGAAGATCACAGGCATATAGTCTTAACTTTCAGCTGTGTCCCTTGAACACATATATGTTTCTTGATTATCAATAAATTAATGCAGAGAGTCCCAAATTCTTTAGGAATTGGAGTTAAATTAGTAAAGAATTTACCACTTTCAAAAACACTAAGCCAATCAGAACTAATCTGTTTGTGTTAAATGGAAGAACTCCACCACAATGGCTAGAATGTGAATCAAACATAGAAATGATGCAGGGCCCTTAATGGCAATAAAATGTTTTTTCATTATCTTTTTCTTATGATCTTAGTGATAAGAGGTATCCTCTAAGGCTTAAACAGCAGTAACCAAGGCTGACGAGGTTTGGATTAAGGGATTTTGATTAACAACAAAAGGAAAAATTGACACAACTTCCTGATACAAGATGCCTGGAGTCTGTGCTCCTTGCTTACAGTAGCAACTCACCAGCAACCTTTGACATCACACTGTAAAAACATAAAAACTTGTTCCAAGCATTACAGCCCTAAAAATGTTTCTTGAAATCCATCCTGAATGCACACGTTTCTGGGACTGTTGTAGTGGAGACAGTTAAATGTGTCCTGACTGTGTCCTGCAATGCAGCGTGCTGAACAGAGGACCTGCCAGATTTAATGAGGCAGAGAGCAGCGGGACCTTAGCACAAGGTGTTCAATCACAGGCCATTACCAACAGCCCTCAACCACTGTTGCTGCTTGCTCTTGTCAATAGTAATCTATGCCAAGGTATAGTTTATCTATACCGAGGACAGAATAGTGACAAATGTGGCCATCTGTACTCTTACATGCCAAAATTAATTGTTGGCGTCTTAGTCTGAGCTCAGTTTGAGACGTAATAACAGAAACATGATTGAAAAGTCACCACAAGACATGTGATTTATGTTGTCTTTGTGAGCTGCTGGCTTCAAGTACTGCTCATATACTATGACTTATAACCATCTCATTTAAATAGGATTAATCTTGAGCATGAGTGTTCATACTTCACACGGAAACAGTAGCTGAAAAAAAAAGAGAATTAGTCTCCTCAACATGAGGGTTTAATATCTCGAAAAACTAGCAAGAAGACCTTGATCTGAGAGGCTTTTTTTGTCAAAAGAAATTATTTTCTGCTGATGTTTGAGTGATCTCAGAATTTAGTTTTTTTTTTTTATCAAAAGAGAAAGAAAAACGCATCACAAGGAGTACAGTCAAACTAGACACATCATTGATTAAAGCTGAGACACTCTTCTCAGAGATATTTGTGTGTTAACTGAGGAATGGGAGAAATTCAACTGCAAAAGGTAACATACTGTCAAAAGGTAGATAGAAAAGGTAGAAAGAACAAAACTGTGGCCCATCTAAGTTTTAGTCTCTTGTATCGATAATTTGTCTGCCATTCATAAGAGCCCAGTTTTAATCATGGCATTATGATAACAAGTTGTACTAACTCAGCCTAACTGAGCTTTACTCTCTTTTGTTATCTATACTTTTTGAATAGATCTTTGAAAGCATTCTGCAATTTTACAGGCTTGAAAAAAAAAATCCTTCACTGAACACCACAGTAGCTACTTCACATTTTGATGGGAAGCTGGGCAGCCTTGTCATTTGGCTTCCCCACCCAAGGTACACAGAGGAGAAATTTACTCTTGGCATGTCTCCTGTTCAAGAGGAATGACCAACACAGCTCATCTGTAAAAGTTTAGATCATTAAGCTTTTCATGAACACAAATGTCAGTAATCATTTTCTCTGTCTCCTGCCTTGCCAAATGGCCTCATTCTACATCAGCACGGGAAATGGTGTCCTTAGCAGTCACTCACAACAACCTTCATCCTACCTGGAGCTCAACTGAAATCTTGGCTCTGCTGTCTGCCACCATCTAACTGCCAGTCACTACAAACACCAGTCACAACAAGCCTCCCCGTGTCGGCACAGCAAGGTGTGAGAGAAGGGAAAAGGTGACGTTCCTGCTGCTCTTTAGCTCTGTCAAGTGTTTGTTGTTACTCTAATCCGCAATCAGGCTTCATCACACATCAGGTCAGAGCCCTTCTGAAAAGGTCGCTTTTATCGCCGCCTCCATGGGGCGTCGCCACCGACATGCATCTTGTCGTGAATGAGCAAATAAATGCCTTATGTAATTTACGCTTAGATAAACTGGAAAAGGTCTCTAATGAAATGTTAGGGTATGTCTCTAACACTCAGGGCTTTGCCATGGAGTCATCATGTCTGTGGGCCCTCTGTGGGCCCCCTGTGGGTAACTGTTGCCTACCTTTATCAACACTGGGAAACCTATCGTCCAGCAACCATGCATGTAATTCATTGAAAGGTGCCTGAGGGTACAATGCTTTTTTTCTTCCATTTTTCAAACAAAATGAAGGATTGATTGTCAGGCAGTAACATGTCCTGCATTTCTTTACAGTTATTTTAGTCTAAGCCACTGAAACATACCGTTAGACACGTTTCTCTGTGTGATAATGGCTGCTTCAGCAGATGATCTCGAAAAAGTCCAGGGTATCAAACTTCAAATGTAAAACTCTCTTAGAGCTCAAACTGACCGTGGAGTCAAGCTACCACTACTAACAGAGGCATGAGGAATACAGATGCAGAAAAGGGGAAATAAGCTTTCTGTTAAAGTAGCTCACACAACATGTATTGCATCTGAATTACATCACGCTGTGCAAGCTTACCACATTATTTCCTGTTTGTCGCATGTAAGCTTGTAACAGTAACAATTTAGCAATAAAATGATTTTGGTTTTAAACCGCGGATCAAGTTTGGATTACTTTGATGACATTTTTAAAACCCTGCAGCCTGTTCTACAATCTTGGAATTTCCATAAATACCCACTCTAAGATGTGTTTATTTGGAAAATTTAAGTGTTTAACCTGATACTGGTAAAGTCAGTTTGGGGCACTGCCACATATCTTCTCGACTTGAGCAAGTGTATCAGTCATGTTGTTTGCAACGTAAGACAACATGCCTTGTACCAGACTTTTCAGCAGAATGGGTTTCAACAGACTGTATTTAAGAATCGTATCCATCACCAGTTAATGCCATGTTCACAATGCATAGCCTTTCTTTCATTCAGAGTATCCTGTTGTCCAGCTGTGCACAGCACTCTCTAACATCCTCTTTTCTAAGCTCACATTATCAGTCTAGTTCCTCTCGTGTACTTCACTACACAGAAACAGAGCAGCAGAAACATGAACACAGGTGTCTGGGTTTTAACAGTCCACACTGGCTCTCTGTTTGCATACAGGGAATGAGAAAGAAAATAAGATATAATCTTTGTTACCTCTAATTCATTTAAAACACCTCCACAGAACTATTTATTGATCAAGCGAAGGAGGCAGGAATGAAAATGAGGCTTCAGTAATGAGGAGATGCTTGTATATCTGAGGGAAAACTACTGGATGACACAACAAAAGAATATAATGTTAACTTCCAACCATGCTTTGATTTAATGCTCTCTGAATTATACAAGCAAGGTTTTCTCTATTAACAAGAAGAACAACCTCATTCTTAAAAGAAAATACAGCAGACAAAAGCTATTGGTGTTGATGGACACTGCTGCTAAAAACTGAATCAATTCATTTAAGTCATGAGAAAGTCATGGAAGATATTTTTATGTGGTACAATAAGACATTTGTTTACACTATTGATGCGATTATAAGATTGTTACCATAGAAATAAATACAAAACTTGGACACAATGAAATATTTGTCTAAGAGCAAAAGTTTTACACAGAACATATCCCAACATAATAACATCAGTACACTATGATAAATTCATTGACGACTTGGGACTACTGGAGCTCAGCTCAAAAAGCCAATAGATGCTCACATTATTCATGCAAAACCAACAAACAAAGAAAATTCAAAGGCAATGAAATCTCTATTACAACAAAATACAACAGCACACAGACAACAGACCCTGCCCTGCTGTTTTTTTTCCACCCAGTTCCATCGGGCAGCGATAATTCACGTCGGGCCCGCAGCAGCGCTGACATTGTAAGATGAACTGCTCCCAGCTAGATTAATGCCACCAGATGCCAGGCGAGATGCCATATTAATTACCCAGAGATAATGTCAGCACAACCATATGGCAGCTCAACTGGCCATTTAGTTGACAGGGAGAGGTCTTTATATTGGTGCAAATTTCCTCATCTGCACAGCATCCAAGCCTCACCGCAGCAAATGGAACGTTTCATTACTATATGAATATTCTTGCTCAAAATACGGTGTGCAGTCAGGATCTGTTATGAAGGGCAACAACTAATTTCTGGCATGGCCTCCTGACAGATTCTTTGACTAAGGTGTGCTATATAGTAGTAATATATGTAAAAATATTTGGACCATGGACACTTTTTTTTTTGCTGCTGTGGATATTCATAAAAGCAATAATTATGTACGTATATATTTACACCTTTGTGGAATCATTTTTGTAAAACTAAAGTGAAATCCATTTGAGTCAGAAAGTACAGAGAAAGCACCTAAATGTAAAGCACTAAAATGGATCATTCATTATTTCTGTCTTCCTATAACATGACCATTTAGAGGTTTTCAGATGTTAAATACATATCACTCCCACCCTCAAGACTGCAGTAGATATAAATTCTGAAACGCCAGTAGAATTTATTTACCAGCGTGTGTTTGTTTTCTTCCTCACTGCCACGCTGACTGTAAAGATCATCAACGGTGCAAGCTGGGAATTAATGTCAACATGAAAAACAGCGGCGAAGCCCTTTATCATGATTTACAGTTGCACCGCCGGTCCCTTCTTGTTGTGGACTTGAGGATCATTTACAAAGACGGACCACGCTCACCATCCAATCCAGCTGGCCTCTACCAACACCACAGAGGTACCCACCTACCCCACCCTCCAATCCCCACAAATCCGATTTAATCAGACAACTTGTGCAGTGTGGCTCGGAGTAAGAAAAAGGATAATTAGTAAACAGAGGAGCTACTCGCCAGGCTTCATTGGCATTCGCACCGGGTTACTGTGTCGCATTTAAAATGCAGTCTGATGAAGTCTACAGAATCAAACCATTTGTTACTCCTATTGAGGAGGCTTCAGGCTACTGGCAATTAAATTGGAATTAGCGCTGGGGAATGAGATACGGCAGATTCATACCAAGGAGAGGAGGGAGGCAGGGGAAAGGAAACAGAGAGAGAGCTCTGTCTGGACCCGGCTCTGTTCTACAGTGGGTCAAATCGAAAAGGATTTGGTTTCCTTTATGTTTGTTTATTTCCTGTATGACTCTAGTTATTACCTTAACAACCTAAACCATTGTCCACCCTGACTCACTGAAACTTGTTCTTTAACAGAAGGAAAACACTGATTAATGTACTTCTTAAAAAAATAAGAGGCTCTGAAACCAAATAAAAGTACAGAGAAGTTCATAACCGAGAAAAAACAAATGGTTTATATTCTACGGGTTTCTACATATAATGAGTTTATATGCCAAATAAAAACAAATATATGAGTGCACTTAACCTCTCTGAGTCTACGAGGAAGAGAGACAAAGAGATGCCATTTGCTCCTCCACAGTTGACTGGCTGCTGTGGAGCTCAGCATGGACGGAGTGCTGGTCCACTGGCAGAGGAAGAGAAAGGAAGATGGAATAGATGGTAGGATGGATGGATGGATGGATGAAGGAGAGAGCGGATGCAGATAAATGAAGTGGAAATGAGAGGGAACTGCTCCAGTGCTATACAGCTGGTGTCCGCAACTCTCAGCCAGCCTGACCATGACAACTGGCTAGCTCTTCCAGACACAGAGCCATTTTCTGCAGAGGCTGGTGTGTAACCTGCTGCAGGTTATGGTTATGTTTAAGATACCTGTCTGAACTGCATCAATTGTAACAAGCAACATACATTCTTTTGTGCATAAACCCATCACTAAATGATAACAAATTTAAAAACTTGGGTAGCTTTTTTAATGTCTGCACAGTACAGACATTTATTGCGATTGCAATTGAGCATCACAGGCTCTTCTAAATTAAAATGTTTGCCATCATTTTCATTGCCGCTCTTTAGATAATACAAAAACACTGGGCAAAATGCGCCATTAAAATGCAAAAACAGTAAGCAAGATGATCATTATTTTAGCAAAGTGTGTGTCTGTATGTGTATTTCTGGCTAAATGCACATATGCTCTCAAACGCTTCATTCTCAAGGTTAAATACAAAGATGCTGTTCAAGCGAAGTCCATTACCGCAGCAAACCAATGAAAATAAATGACAGCTTTCAGTGGGAGGTTTGAGTATCCCACAGAGAAATTTGCGCAGCTCGGTCATTTGTATACCCAGTTTTCTCCACGTAGAATGCTCAATTGTGTGTTTACAGATGAAGCACCACATTTGAGAGCATGCCTATTTTTCTCTTTAACAGGAAATAGAGACATTTTCACTCTAAATATATCAGTGGATCTGTCAGCTGATGTTAATCCCTGTCACCACGATTAATGATATTCAGATAGGAAAAAAACACAACATCCTATCCCATTCTTTTTCAAACATCTAAAAGGAGCTTCATACAATTGTAAAATGTAGATATAAAAGAGGATTTTAGCTTTAAGAATAAAACTGAAATTAGTTAAAATCAGTTAAAGTCCAATAATAAATTCACTTTATGACTGGAGACATCTAGTGTGTGCAAAATTGTTTGAAATATCAAAAATAAGGAGGAGTATAAATAGTTCATATCATCAGTTAACTTCATACAAAGTGCACAAGAACGTTCAAAATCTAAATCAGATCAATATTTAGCATACCACTCCATTCTGATGTTGAGATCAGAGCTCAAGGGGGACCACGTGCCTGCAAGAAGATATTTCTAAAGAACCGCGACTGAAAAGAGCTCTTTATGACTAGCTGCATGTTTGAGCACATTTTTATGCACTGCAGAGGGAATCTGGGACAGATCAGATGCCTATCTTACTGTGATGGATAAGAATATAAACATCTTAAGTTCCTAACTCTTTCACAGTTCTGAACGTGCTAGTTGACGAGGAAGACAAAGGAAGAGGATGATCTGAGACTGATTAAAAAAAAGTCAGGAAAATGTCTCCAAACTTTGCACCTTTGTCCTGCTTGGATGACTTAATGCTCACTGTTCTCTTCTACAGACTCAACATTGCTTAACAAAGCAGTAATCTGTTCACATGCTGGAAAAAAAATGAAAACATTAAATTAAAGTGAGCAACCTCTTGTTAATTTTTTTTTACCAAACTTAAGACAAAATTATAATAATCATAATGATTATAATACTAAGGGTAATAATGACTTGACAAAACATGTCAAAATCGGGCACAAAGGGTTTCCAGACACTAAGAAAAATGAAGTGGAAAATGTCTGTTTCTCAAGTTTAAGATTTGCACACATACACCCCCCCCCCACCCCCACCCCCTCCACAGAGTGATGGCGGCTTAACTGATTTCCAGTTAAGTAAAACTAATCATTCTGCCAATAAAGTCAGAAAGGCTAAAGCATCACTCCATCCATCAAGTAAGTAAGTTTAGTGCATCCGCAGGTCACTTCTAGCAGTGCAGTTTCCTGGTCCTCTCTAATCCAGGGTACAGGGTACATCTTTGCTAAATTGCTTCTGCTGAAATGCAATCTGTATATTTCCGTAAACTACAATAGATGCTTCCAACACATACACGTGTTGAATGGATTCTTAGAATTGCAGCTTTCCACACATCTTCAGAATTAAAAAGAATTAGCAACCTGTACTTACAAAATAAAAAGGGATACATGTACACAATTAAAAAAAAAAAAGAAATTTAGACCTGGTTCGTGTAAAGCATACAACCTTCCATTGCAGCTTGATTCTATTATCTATCGTCTCAAGGGGTTTATCCTATAAATAAATATTAGTTGACAGATTCAAACACCAAGATGGAAACAGAATTTGAGGCTGTCAAATTAGCAACATATAGCAATGTTTGGTGAACTGAAACTGAAATGTGATGTTTTCTAGCGTCATAGGAAATTGTGCAGCACATGGTAAAAAGATAGAATTAAACACTTTTCTTTAATAACCAGTTAGTTAAAAGGAAAAAAAAATAAAACAAAAATCCAGACAAACATTATTTTTTCAATGTTTTTTCCTGACAACAACTGGTTGTATAAAATGAATAGAAACTATTTACTTATCACAAGCTATCATTTTTCTCTTTTTCTTCTATTATATCAGTTGTGGAGTTCCTTCTGTTCAGTGTGTTTAATGCACATTATCTATATAACAAATATTGTAACTATTTTGTAACTCTTCTCAAATTTACTTTGATGGTCTTGGATAAAGGTGAACTAAACATCTGCTCCGATCACTGCAGCCAACAGAAGTCTCATAAAACTGAAAAGCTTTTCTATTTAGACTGGACTGATCATCTCTGGCAAATCACTGTTAAAAGGCCACAAAAAAGGTTTGCTGTGTCTTCAGCTGTCATTTTGCATACCATATCATCAGTAACACCAGTATTCCTCCCATGCTTCTACTAACCTGAGCTTTTGTTGGCTAATTGTTTGAGGGCATTCATTTGTTCTATTTAATTTAATGTCTTTATTTCCTGTAGGCTTACAGCTTAATTACTATTAAAGCTTTATCTAAACTTTTCACAGGATGCTCTCTGGTTTGTGGGGCGGGTGGACTGGGAACAACTTGCCCAACTCCACCCAAACCCTATCAGGCACCCATCACCCCCCACCTTTACCCCGTGTCCTGCAATGGAATCCCAAATCTCTCCTCGCCTTCCTAGGACTTATTCTTGTCACTGGCCATCTGGACAGTGGAAGCAGACAATGTAAAAGGAAAAGGGGGTTGGGTGAGTGGTTTGCAAACCCACATTAGTCACAGGCTCTTAGGTCCTTCGACCTGTATGTACACACGCATGCACGCGGGTGCACACACACACAAACACACACTAAGAGGTTGAAGCCAAAATGACCCCAACTCCCCCTCACTTTGGCTGCTGACATCGTCTTTCCTGCTGGACAAAAGGCTTTTAGCACCTCACTCTACTGTCCCTAACCTCATCACACACACATACTCAGCACACATCATCCTTTGCAATACAGACTTGCTGGGCAGGATGGAGTGTTTGTTTTGTTTCCTCTGATAGCTTGGAAGAAGGGAGAGGAAGGGGCGGGGTGAGACAAAAAGGAGCAGGGATGAGGGGTGTTGGAGCAAGTTAAAAAAGTAGAGCAAATCATACATGAATGCTGAGGGAGAAGCATGGCCAAATCGCAACTGAATTATAAAGGTGTTCAGTACAATGGGGATGGCATGCTTCTAGGCCAGCTTAATGTAGGCCTTTTGTTGGGAATAGCAGAGGATGAGTCCATGGGTGGAGGTCTAAGAGAAAAGTCACAGCGCACTACAAGCCTCCATTGTTGAGGAAAGTTGCATTTAACATACATACATGACAGTTTTCCTCCGAAAGACACACAGAGAATAACACGGAGAGCCGGAGAGTGCTGTAACCTTCTTGTACTGCGAATCAGCCATCAACATACCACAAGGAAGCGGCGTGGCCATGACATGGCAAAGCACTCCTCAGCCTTCAGCGAGAGTTTCACAGTGAAAAACACAACAATACAGTGAGGGACAAAATAATCTGCAAATGCTTGAGGTCATCTTGATGAGACCAAGATGGCACATGAAAGTCAACAGGGGGCTTTTCTGTGGAATCAGAAAATCAAAATGAAGCAAACAATTAGCAGTAAATAAACTAAAAGTGCCTCCAATTGCTACAGCAGTGCAGAATAAATAAAAAAAACTGTTCACAAGTAGCCTTAAAGATGAGCAATGTGAAGACAAACAGCAGAATAAGTGAGAAAGAGCAAAAACAAGAAACAAAATAATAAGCATGGAGTAGCAGTACGCATGATGGAAATAAGGAAGCAAAGACACCAATATTTCTTTTTTTACCAGCAAGCTACTGAATTAAATATATATATAACATATACATTATGCTAGTGAAGAAAGTGCAGATTAGGGCAAATAAAAGAAAACTGAATTCTTTTATTTTTGGTCAACTTTTTCATTACTAGATTCATGTCAAAAAGCATTTTTGAATAGAAGAGATTTTCTTGTTTGTTTTTTTAATTCACAAATTAACCATATTAAAGAGTTAAACAAATTCACTCTAATTAAAATGATTAACAATTATTATCTCAATAATTTGAATAATCGAAAAAAAAAAGTTCAAATCAATCAGGCAAATCAATCCCTTATTGTGTGTATTTTGTAAATGGGATGTATATTAAAGAAAACTAAAACTAAATAATTTCATTTGCAAAGCCTCATTTCGGTGAAGAACTTGGCAGATAATACTCACAAAGAGATGTTTATATCAAAATGATAATTCTAAAGGAGTTTGTCGCATCCCACCAGAGACTAAATCTATGCATTTTAAAGCATAAATTCTTTAAAATGTTTTTCTTCTATTTGTCAATTTCCATCAAGCAACAGATTTATATTAGCTTCCAGTGCAGTTAAAGCCATTTCCCAAATGAGCTCTGAATGGATGCAGTAAAGGGGAGTTCAGGCAGCTGTGACCTTGGAGCCAAACTGCAAGCAGCCACTGTGACTTTGTGGGCTGCAAGAAAAAAACCTTTATTTATAGATCAGCTGTGTGTCGATCAAACTCCATCGAGGGGAAATCGACAGCCGACGGAGAAGAGTAGAAAGCATAGAGAAAGTGTGTGTGTGTGTGTGTCAGTTGCTGGGAGAAAAAATGCTTTTTGAAGAATAAATACAGAGGTTTGCCTCAATCTCACTTAATTCCATTTAAAGGAAATTGATTTTGAGGTGGTGGGGGGTGAGGGGGTAGGTCCACATGGTTGTTCTGTCTTTCCATTACAATTGTGATAAAGTCTTGACCTTCTTTCATTCATTCACATCTTTGCAGGTAGTAGCATACATTAGTGTGCTGCTGTGCTATGATATACAGTGATAATGAAAACAGAAATTAAATTCTAATGATCCCTTGGGGCGTGGGCTCTTTGTGGTAACAAGTGGCAGGAAAATATGGAACATAAATATTACAAAAGAATATAAATAAGGATTATAGCCGACCGGGGTTGTGCAGGCTGAAACGGTTTATACCGACACACCCATGCACACTGACTCTTTTTTCTTATTTCAAAAGCCTCACAATTTTTTTTCTTCTTCAAAACATCTGATTGAAACACTCCTTACGAGAAAATCCAATTTATAGAAACGGGGAAGCTCTTGAAATTATTTTCAAGCAACAAATTGAAGTTTATGAAACCTCAGAAAGCTACCAAACCGAGTGCATTAACCCATTAAAACTCACTGTGACATATGCACATATATACCATTAATCCCTTAAGTGACTTTTACAGGCTCCTCCCTGATGTGAGTGCATTCTATAAGAAGGCATTGTTTTAAAGATAAGTGACCAATAATCTTTTATTTTAAATGCTGATGAGGCATACAGGCCAACAGCCATGATTTACGATAAAACGCATGATTGAAGTTCTGAAATATTTATAATATTCTCTGAAAAGCTCTTCAGAACATAAAGCTCCTGTTTGCAATGTTCTGAATATTTCACTCAGATTCTACTGAAAGCTTAAACCATCACCTTAACTTTATTGAATAAAGTTAAATAACATCAAGTTATAAATTTAAATGTGTAAAACAACTTGGTTTAAGGTTAACATTATCTATAGAAGTATATATTTTGATTTTCTCTCTTATTCCCTTAAAATTTCATTCTATGACAAATGTATTAAGAGCTTTACCTTTAAAAGTATGATGAACATTAATTGATTAAAATTTTACTACATAACAAGACCTGTAAAAATGAACAATGTGTGCTTCTCATTGGGGCAGAAGAATATTCCATTTTATTCATTACGCTGAATTACACCTCATGTTCAAACTTGTTGGTAGTTAGCACAGTGTGCATGCATGTACTGCAGAGGAAACCAATAAAATATACTCAATCCTGATTTAGAAAACTACAGTCCAAATTCCTATTATTCTTCCATCTGAAGCCCTGCACAAACAATTCAAATGAGGCATGAAAATATTAATTAATGCAAATAAACTCCTCATGTTCAGCCAATATTTCATTTTTTCATAACAGAGAAGTAAAGAAAATGAAAAGGAGACAGTGCTGGCATGCATCTAAGTTGTGGCTTTGATTTAGTTCCTATTCTTGTCCCTTTCACTGGTGAACTCGACTTATCTCTGAGCGGCTTGTAGATGTAGTCATTTTGCTGCTTGCATGCTCAGACAGATGAGAGCAGAGGAGCCTCATGTTTTCCACATTTGTCTGAGAAAATCAAAGGCAGCTGAGAAACTCGGCGAGGCTCAAAAGCTTCTCAGTCAGAAAGACGGAAAACAAGTGTGTTCACTGCCAGGACTGTTAACAACCACCTGTATGTGCCCACCTGTGGTTTCTATAATAGTTAACACAAAGAGGCAATAAAACTATTATTGAAATTATCTTTATAGATGAAGACTTTGGCTTTGCAAGTCATTTAAAGGCATTGAGATCATACAGTACCACTCTCATATTCACGTGCTGTTAAAAATTCATACATCAATCCAAAATGCAGCTGAATTCCGTTGAGCCAAGCCGAGTGCTCTCAGTCACGATGATCAAATTGAGATTCACTGAAGGCAGAAATGAAATCATTACTAAAAGACCATCATCTTAAGCTTCCATCTCTGGAGACAAGAGAGAAGCCTGCTGCCCCAGATTGCTTAAAAATGCAGATAAGAAACGATGCTGCTCCAGAAATTGGTCCTGTAGGACTATTACATTGGAGAGATTAGTGGAAGATAATCATATAATGGCAATGATAGTGCCGATCGCAACAAAACTGCCTCATAAAGTCACCTCTGAATAAAGAACAGGCGATGCAGATGAGTGGGAATAAAGCAGTAAAGTGTCGTGCTGGGGTTTCATGTGTGAGACATCTGTGTGCAGGGCCCTGCGCTGCCTCTGGCCAGCAGGGGGAGCTCCTCTGTTTCCACAAAGGCACGCTGGTTCCCACTGGAGAGCAGTAGGGAAGGGGAGAAGTCCTCACATGACCTCCCAGTTCACAGGAGTTTGACATCAGATAAAAAGCCTCTTATATGGTATAAGTTAAGACTTAACAACCCCAGTGTCCACCACTGAGACAGTTAATGGCTGAGAATGGAGATTAGAAAGTAGTTTAAGGTGTCAGGTGTTACAAAGCACTGGGTTCACTGGGGGTATATGTTGTTTCACTAAGATGCTGTTCTAACATGGATGTATAAATGTGGATATATGATTGAAATACACTAAAGCTGCCATGATAACAAGACAAGTGGTCTCATTTAGGTTGAAGGATAGTTTACTATGCTGTAAAAGTGAGATAATTCCACTTGTTTGTCCCCTTTTCTTCTGAGGCAAATCTATTCAATCAGAACACTTCAAATGCATATCTAAACTTTTGATTAAATGGTAGTTATACCATTTCTTTTAGTAGTCCATTTCTTTTTAAGCAGAGAAAAATTCTCTGATTAACACATTTGTGTCTGTGTTCTTAAAGCAGACTTTCTGGCAGCAGCAGCAAATATCAAAAGATGCAACAAACAAGAAGAAGACATGTTAAATCATTGAAAGATCAAACTAAGAGACTCATTCAACAGTAAAGTAGAAAAGAATGAATTAAAAGGGGTGAAACATGTATTTATGTAAAAATACATAAATTCTATATGATACTATAAAGAATGTATTGACTTAACAATGAAGTACAGAGTTATGGAATAGTGAGACAGTAATCAAATCTTGACACTGCTTCTCAGCTCATTTAAATTGATTTTCAAAGTTCAAAAATAAAAACTCAAAATACATCAAAAGATTCCTTTGGGAGTTGAGGATTAACACCCAGACAGACCTACTTACTAGTCAGATCAATTAAGTTACTGGCAATAAAGGAACATTTTGAACATGGGAAGGCTGCCCATCCTCTAGAGTTTAGAAAAAAAAAGCAAACAAACAAAAACTTAATGTAAAAGGAGAAGAATTGGAAACGATGCTGATATCTTCTCACTGTCTCTTCCGCATCTCCTAACATCTGCCCCATCATCTCTATCTTTAGCTTTTCCTCTACCTCTGTGTGTGTGTGTCTCCGGGCCATATTTCTCAGCTGTCAGATCCCAGGAAATTATAGTGTGGTGTGGGAAGGAGAGACCACTGGCTCCCTGACCCAGACTTGCTGCTATAAATCCACACTTCTTTTTTCTTTCCCTTTTTTTCTTTTGAGGGGGTTCTCCCACCTTGACCCCATCGTTTCCTCAGTACATCTGGCCTGCGAGCAAGCTGACAGACACACTCAGCAGCAACGCACACCAGACGCAAACACAGCATCTGCTCACACACTTGGGTGGGCAGGAGAGAACGCATTCAGAAAGCCGTTATTTCTGGCTTAATAAGAGTGTCAAAGGAGAAAAACACACTCAAATTTTATGATTTTAATATCATATATCACAAACTGGATTATATCACACTTTAAACAGGTTGCATTTTAACATTTTTCAGGTCAAAGTAGATATTTAAACTCCAGATTCATCCATGATTCTTTAGAGGATGATAACAAATTAACAAATTTTAAACCGGCAGAAAAACCTCGGCTGTATGTTCATCTTTATGTTCAGATCAAAGTCTAACAGACACACGCATGTCACTAGAAGTTTCTAATGTCAGTTTGACACTCCCAGTGTCAGTTTGACAGTCAATAGAGAGGAACACACTGTTTTTTCTGTGCTCTCTGCTAAGTTTAACCTCTGATTTATTTTCACGTGTTTGTCACATGCCATTAGGGTTGACGCTGACCACAACAATGGTCCCTTCTGGCTGTTAAGAACTAATTCAAGTCCTTTCGACAAATCAAAGTGCCTTACACTTTGATTCATTTTCAGCCCTGGAGTTTAAGGTTCTTTTGGTCAAAGCTTGTATTTTATTTAATTTCTCTGCCTCATTCTAATTTGTTTAAGCTTGCTGGACGCTAGTCAATAGTATTTCTCTACAAACCGCCATTGCAAACATCTACTTGAATAGAGATGTAAATGTGTTTAAAAACACCCTGCATTTACTAATTGGACAGGAATAAAGAACAATGTTCGCCAGTGGAGGAATTCAAATTAAATACAGGACTGCGTCAAAGCATTCTGTGATGTTTAAAAGATGGACTTTCTCCTTTTTTCTCTTTTCCCTTCTTTTTTTTTACCCTGTTTAAGATTCCTGGCCTTTCACCTGACCCCAGGCCTTAACCAAGGGGGGGCTGGGGGAACCGGTTGCTGGCGATGGTGGGGGTTAAAGTGTAATCCTGGTCCTATGACCACAAAGGCTTGGCCCCTGAGGGCCAAGGACCAGTCACATTTTCTGAATTGCAACGTTATCCCTCAGCTAACCCTTCGGACTGAGTACATATCAGAGGATTATATCTCTGGGCTCTTCTCTGTTCTGGTGTTAAAGGATTGCCTAATTCCAGGACTCCAAATAAATCTGTTTCGTATTTCATGTTTTGCTTTGGTTTTTGAATGTACGAGGGGAGAAGCTTGCACAACACAACTGAAAACTTTCCAGAGTCTACTGTGAGAATGTGTCAGCAGAACCAGTGTGCAGGAGAAGCTTTGTCATCATATCAGTGCCTCAGTCCAACCAATTTCTATTTATTAACAAGAGTAATTGCCACATAGCATCATTACAACCGACACATATTTTAGGCCATTCAGATGCTGATATGTGGCTGCTAGTGTACTGCTAATTGCTAGTTTAAGTAATCCATTAAGGGTGTTTCTCCAACAGCTTGTATGCTCCATTATCATTAGTTTTATTCTCAGGAAACCTTAACAAACCCTTTTTTAGAGCACTGCGGCTTGGCCCTGAGCGCCTCTTTGCATTTAGACCTAAAGAATTTGCTTTTTTTTTTTTTTTTTAAAGAGCAACTTCAGAGGATAGAGAGAAAAGGTTTAATTGACGCCTCCCCCATTTTCCCAGGGTGAAGATGATAGGGAGGAGGGCTGGGGGGAGACAAGAGAAGGGGGGTGATGTGACACCACTCTCCCGGTATTGCGACTGTACAAAAGGAAGCAGATTTGCAGAAGAGATGACCCCTAACCTCTAAAGCTGCAGAAAGGGTCCTTGGTGGCCCCAGCACCACCCAATCAATCACCTCCTCCAGCCTGCTGGTCAGCCGGACTGTAAGAGGACACCGCAGTCCGACCGGCGGACCCACCCCCAAACATTCCTCTGCAGGAAAGCCTTTCTTTTTTGGATGAGGGTGGGGTTTCAGAAATGAAAGCTCAACTGTTTTTTTGTGTCTGTAAATAAAAAAAAAGGCTCCATCCTGTAAAGCTTCCTAACTTCATGCTCTTCCTCCCGATTAAAATTAAGTTTGAGAAAGCACCAACGATGGTACAACCTCTTCATCGTGTTGTCCTACAAATAAAGCTCATAAAACAAAGTGAAGACATTTATCAAATGACCAAAGCTCTCAAACTATTCAGACTGATTTCAACATGATTTCTATCAGGAAACAGATTTTGGATTCCCTGCTGCTGTTTACAGTAAACACCTTTGTTCTTGTACAAGATGGAGAATATGTTTCTAAGAACTAAGAAAAGGGATGTCAAAAATGAGGAAAATGCCAAAAAAAGAAAAACAAAGGTACAGAAGGTGATAATGGATCACATTGTGCTGTATACACATTTTGGTCTAAATTCTCCAAGTTTATCATAATGAATACACATTTTAACATGTGCCTAACACGACAGTTCAGTGTTGCTTTTTATATATATATATATATGCATTTTTTTTACTTAACTAGCTTCAGTTTTCACCTTACAGTTATCATAGTGACAGTCAAGAGGTAAGTGGACTCAGACAATCTTTATAAAATGGACCAGAAGCATATAAATAGTATTAGACACTGGCCCTCTTACCCAGATAATTTCACTCACTCAGGCCATTTTCATCATCAGCGTCACTGAAGTCTACTTTACTGTAAAAACTATAAATTCCTGATTTACTCAGTGAGTCCACTCTGACTATTAAATATATCACTACAAGTATGTATACAAGACACATAACTTGAGCCCTCAGTCACAGATTTGACATGTTTCTCTCTGTTTGTGTGTAAAATGGAGAGCTATTTCTTTTGGCAATCAGCAACTTACTTTTTCTTTTTCTTACACTTTGCATTGTCTACAATTGTGCAGCACCTGACAATATTACATTAGACCGATGTGCTGAGGAATTAACATTTTCCTCCAAGATAATGATGCTCCACAATTCCAAAAGTTAGTTAAGGTGAACCAGCTGGTTGCTGACTTGTTAAACTTTTTGGCATATTTGCATGTGATTAAATGCATAATTAAATACTAGGTTAATTTCCAACAGATTAATTACATATTAGAGAGCAGGAACCAAGTGTGGCAAAGACAACAAGGAAAGGTGAACAGTGGTCACTGACTCATCACTGGGGAAATATCATCATAATTCATCACTCAAAGTTTGTAATATCTAAATGAAATCTTAACACAACAACACATCTTAGAGAGAATTATCTATAACCATCAAGTCAGCTGTAATTCGTCAAATTAAAGACTGCATGCAGCTCTCCTTTCTGGAAAAAAAAACCTCTTTGGTGCAAACAATATCCTCTGTGCAACTCCGTAAAGATTTCGTGACAAGACTGACTTCATCATTCCAGTAAACTGAAAAGTAAAAGAAAAAAGGACAGAAGCTTCTTGCTCCTTCAGGAGTCTTTAGCTTCACCAAAAGGGCCAGTCAGGTCTACAAACAAAAGCTTTTCAGTTGGATGGTTTTGGATCCTGTTGAACCAGTTCAAGACGGATCAAATGGACACCTATTACAACTGAACTGTGACACACAGACTGTAACTTTGATTTGGTGTAGAGATGACAGCGCTGGGTAATAACGCATGTTTCTCTACTTCCTTTGGTCCTTTTTTGTTTAGTCAACACGAATTGTTCATTGCTGTGAGTCACAGGAATTTTGAGTGGTAAAAGACGTATAGCAGCATTTTGGTAAAAACAACTGAACTTTGGATGCCATCTATAATTTGGTTCATGGCAGCTTTTTTCAGACAATCTGAATTTGAATCCATATCAACTCATCTTCCACTCTGTTCATGGCAGCTAACATGGCAGTTGTTAATACAAGACTGAAAGTTTTGATAGAAAGTGCCAACTAACGAAAAACACATGACTCTGAGGTCAACGGCAACTGAGATCAAAGCATTCCAGGTAAATGCTTTTCCCCCCAAATAGCAGGCAAGATGTGTGATGTGTAACAAGAATGCTGTCTAATAAGGTGTTAGGAGTGAACTGCTCGGTCACTCCTGACTCCACACCTGAGCAAACGTGCAGAGGGCTCATTGTTACCACGAACGAACAATGAAAGAAGAAGAGAAACATGAAAGTTCAGTGACACAACTCAGCTTTTTCCTGTTTCCGTGTCCAAATTAACACTCAAAGGATGCTCTTTTTACTTTCCCCACCTCACAGAGCTTATCTAGCATACTCTAGTAGTTTTTTTTCTTCTGCGGGTTGCAAAGGCCTGACCAGGTGCCATCTATCAAAACAATCTGCTCTCAAAGGGAAACCTGCTATTAACTGATAAGAGTCTGCCCTCGGTATGGTGTAATGGGTCCCACTTGAGTTCCTCTTCGCAGTATTGTCCTGGCAGGCCACCTCCAAGACAAACCCAACGCAGTGACTGCTCTCTGTCTCAGCCCTCCCTGTCTTAAAGTGCGGCAGTTGCTTCACACTGCTGTTTGGTTCTGAAATTCAGCCAAGTGAGTTGAGGTGAGGTGAAAGACTTCATTCCTCTGTAGCAGTTCCTCATTTCTCAGTGAAATTGCTGGTACTTTGTACAGCTGAGTTCTCTCAATTATCGATTGATGAGGTTTGTTTTACCAATATTATCATATGCAAATGAGATGAGCCTCTGGTCTGCTGCTACCTAAAATGATTTAAGTTGAATTAAACTGTTACCTTTATACAATAAGTCAAGTCTTCATATTTGATCATGTCATGATTAAATATTTTGGGCAAAGAAACAGCAGCATGTTCATTATTTAAAAGGTTTTTTTTTTGCCTTCAAGGCCGCCTCTGACTAACAGATGCATAAAAATATGATATCATGTTGCAGTAGGAGATGATAGTGGTGGCATCTTAGAGTACATGTATTCAAGAACTTTACAGGTTTGACATTCATGATATCAATGTTTGACTACTTTCTTTCAGTCATATTTTGGACACAGTTATTGTACTTTTTGTTGCACTACATTTATTTTAAATTAATTTATTTAGTTGTGAACTTTTGTTCAGATTTAGATTATCAACATAAATCAACTGATAGATGATGCTGTTTCACCACAGCAGTTATTATAAATTATTTATCAAATAAGTTTTAAACCTACTCAAATTTGCACCAGCTTTAATGCTAAAGTAATCCCATATTAATAAATCAATAATTATAATCCAGTTATGTAACATAACTGGATTATGAGCACTTTAGGTATTGTTTATGTTAAAGTTGCAGTATTACATGTATTGCAGTATCATATATTTTCATATTATCGATTTGTTTGATGTAAATGTTCAGACATAGGTGATGGCATGGGTAGAACTGAAACTAAATAGAAATTAGAGCTATAAAGAGGGTGAAAAACACTTAAAAAACTTAAAACATTACAGTTAAACATAATAATGTAAAGAGGCTGGCCTCTCATTGCTCACTTTAAAGGGAAGTTAAAGGGAATCTTAGCTGCTTGTGATTTATGTAAAATAAACTTCTTCAGCACCTTGAAAATAGAAAAAAAACTCAGTAGTGTTTCTTATGACAAAAATCTAGACTTTTGTCAAATCATTTAAAAGCGACAAAATCCTGAACAACAATGAAAATGAAATAATGAAGTCAGCATTTTAAGAAATGCCTACTGTCGAGGATTTGTGCATGTTTTGCCTTCATAATTTCCTCCTCTTTCAAGACAGAGAAAGGAAAACACAGGAAGCATAAGACTACAAAATGCCTCCTGATGAATAAATATTTACGACTATCTCCTGTTAGAAGGGACCAGCTCTGGCTAAAGCTCAGGGAACCCCTTCCCTCTTCTTGAAGCTACTCTATTCATTAAAGCTATATGCAGGACGGCTGCCAAAATGACCCATCAGAGATTGACAGGGGTTAAGCTCCCATAATCAATATGACACTGCTAAGTGCCCTTTGATTGAGCTGCACGCAGTGTAAAAGGACATTTCTGTGTGCCCAGCTGCTCTTGCTACTAAGAAATGCAGCATTTGTGCAAAGCTAAACGGTCTTCTGAATGTCATTGTCACGGGTACATTAAGTTTTATATGAGTCTGAGAGACAGACTTTGAGTGAGGATGAACGACCATTTTCATTAGCGCGGCTGCTCAGGGCCATTAAGGGTGCTGTCAGACGGACAGGGACAGAAATGGTTTGAATCGGGTGCACAAGCAAAGGCTGGAGATTTCATTCTTTCTCTTACGATATACCTCAAGGAGCTGGTGAAGGGAAGGGTGTGGCTAAATGTGCTGGTGTGAAACTTTGTGTCACCAGGCAACTGGATCTGATGGTTCCTTTGTTTGGGGTGAAAGGTTGGAAGCACTCTTACTAATCTCCTTGCTTCACAATTAAGGAACACAGGAGAGCTGCTCAAACCTCTTCTCTCTCTCAAACAACAACAAAAAGAAAAGGCTTGAGAGACTCCTCCATTGTCCCTCCTCCTCAGTTCCTACTCCCCCTTACTCTCTCTACGCTAATCGAAAGGTATTTGCACTGTAAATTAAAAGGGCCCTCGTGCGTTGCTGGTTTAACACTGATGTGCTCTCCTAAGATGTCCACAAACAGTTCCAATCTAATTACAGAGGGAGATTTACTTCAAATAACACTGTGGACAAAAGAACCCTGGCCATTGTTGACGTGGGTCCAGTGTTTCACATCTCTTTCTCTTTCACTCTCTTGGGCGAATCCTTTCATATACAAAGTCGTCGCCTTGCCAAGGTTAAAATGCGATGGGATATCTGAAAGTAGGGAAGCTCCTGACAAAAGCAGCCTTTTTATTCCCTGGACGGTGAGGGCCTTAGCTGATTTCCACCGTTCTGTCTGTTTCCTTATCTCTCTTTTTTATTTCTCTTAACCAAGCAGATCTCGAACAAAGCCACAGCGGCTGACATGCAAATGTAATGGGAGAATAGCGGTATCCAAGGGAGTTAAGATTGTCCGACAACAGGACGCTCTCACTGGGGTTGCATTGTGACGTACAGCTAAGACACATCCTCAGGGTCGACAGAGGGAGGTAGGGGATGGAGGATATTGGCTGGCCAGATTTGCAGCATGTCCTGCTGACTTCCATTTTATGGCCCGTGAATCGCAGAGCCCTCTGGGAGTCTATAATCCGCCCCCACTGCCTACCCTCCCACTACCCATACCACATCATTTTATTGGTCTCTCTGGATGTGTGGCTGCTGTCTCTGGTTTACAATGATCCATCCATGCGGGGATTCTCTCACAGACAGACTGTTGCACTGCTATGGACATCCCAATTTGCTACTGGATCCCACCCACCCATTTCCCCCACCAACTCATAAAAATACAACCTCCCTCTCTGACATGCTGTTGTCCTATAGTTTCCTGTGGCGATGCCTTAATGCGACCATGCCCACCATGACACTAAGCCTTGGAACTGAGGCTCTGCAGTGCAAGGGCCCAGTTGGGTATTTCCCAATGAATAAAGCTTGGTGCAGGGGAACGTAGCAGTGCCAGCTCTCATTCACACATTTTATCTAATTTACACACAAGCCACACATCCTTTATTCACGTAGGCCTCTGTGCATAACACTTATAGTTGTGGTGGATGATTACAACAGTGCTGGTCACACTGCAACCCTGCTCAGTATCCATCAGTAACAAACGAGGATCTCCTTCCGCCTGGAAAAACTCATTTAGATCTTATCTGGGGAAAAATTTGTTTGCTGAGGGAGAAGGAGGAGGTTTGCAGGAGAAGTGACTGTAGTCTAGCTAGTGTCGCTTGATTTAATTTATCTAGCGATAGTGTCTCTGACCAGTTGTATTCTTCTTAGTCTGGAAGGTATAAGAGAGTGAGTGCCATGGCGGGGGAAATGGAGGAAAGCAACAAGAAAGAGCTATTTGTTTACAGAGAAAGATGTAAAGTGACCTGTGATCATCTTAGTGACATTCTGAGAGTAAATAAACCGGTTTCAGTAAATATATGGAAGCCAAGACCACCCACAGTCATTGATCTTATCATTCCATTACACTTTTGATACTCTATTTTAAGTATCAAGATATTCTGAATGACTTTTTCTTATGATCTATTAACAGCTGAAATATATGATCCACAAATAATGAGGTAAGCAATAATACCATTAAAAACGTTCTTGTTCCAGCTACTTGAATGCAGAACTTTGCTACTTTTTGCTCAAGTTCTTGGGACATTTCATAGATTAATTAGCATCCTTACAGAGGGTTGCATCTGACATAGATCAAACTTCATACTAACAACATACTGAGTGCTATTTGGTAATATTACATCGGTGGTGACACAACTACATTTCTGCCATGCAGAGTGAACATGCCACCTGATACATTACATATAATGCCCCAGAATGCCCTGTGTGAGCTCTCTGGGCAGCTGGGCAGAGACATACAGATGCATAATCTCCCCAGGACTGTGGACAGCTTGCTCAATTATGATTGGGACGCAGAAACAACAAGCATGGGCATTGCGTTAATCAGCATTTTGACCCACCAGATGACACCAACAGGAAGCTCAACATGCTAACGCTTTGTGATCAAAAGTCGTGTAATGCTAATGCACATCTGTCCATGAAAGGAGAGCGGGATCGAAGGGGAAATTAATCATAAGCATAGCAAAAGTCCCTTTATGGTGCTCATTTCATTTACAGAGCAAGTGAGAGATAGAAGTGATCAGTAGGTTGAGCGGGATAACATTCACATTTGTGGGGCTGTAAGCTTGTTCACTACGTTTGTGTGTGTGAGTGTTGTCAGTGTATCAGCAACACATGTGCTACACTGCCTGCCTGGGCTGGAAGAATATTTGCTTTGCTTATCGCCGCCCTAATGCTCACTGACAACTTAATAACATCACAATTAACTAAATGCTAAACAGATGCCAGTGCTGGACTAATGTGATTGAGACAATCGGCACTTTTGACGTGACCCCTGTGTAGCGCTGCCATTGGCCTAATTTGCTTGAGTGACATGACTGGACTGCATGCGTGCGTGTGTTTCTCTGTGTGTGTGTTTGTATTTGAAGTGAGTGATTGCGAGGCCACCGGTGTGAATAATTTACAAGGAGGAAAAAAGACAAAGACACGAAAATAATGTGACTAAACGAGCTCCTTCTTTCTGACCATCAGAGCCTTGTTGTACCCCCACCCATCCGCTTTTTCTTTCTGTCAATCCTCCATTCTCCCCTCCCTTCCAGTGTTCTCTCTTCAGCCAAACTATTTCTGGCTTGAGAAAAGAAAGTGTTTACTCTGCGGCTGAGGCCTGCTGGAATCATGCTGTGTTCCCACTGGCTAAACCCACTATTGCCACTCCATGGTTTGCATATTTTCCCTGTATTACAAGACGTTAAAAAAAGGACAGAGGGAGATAAAGTACGAAAGAAAGGAAAAGAGGAGAGTAAGAGCCTCCCCTCTCTATTATATGTGGATTTTCTCTTGCACTGCTGTGTGTATGTGTGTGTGCACACAGAGATGATTCATGTATAAACAGGAACACCAACAGCCAGACAACAAATTCTTCCGAGGCTTGTGGACTCCAAACTCATTTCTACTCAAGTCACATGGGAGATGCAGTCCCTGTTGTTTCTAGTGCTACTCACAGCTCTGACTGAATAACAGGCAACTGCTCACACTGTGGCCTTAATTTGGCAGCTGAATGTGCAGATTTCAGTGCAAATTACAGCTGCAGAGCCTTTAAAATGCATGAATCTCTAGAAGGGAAATCTGCATTTCTTTCTCTGCAGACAGACTGAAAAAAAAAACCTACTTTAACTTCAATTTATTGCTTACTCTTTTGTTTGTGAGCCACTTTCTCGGCATGTATTCTGACCTTTTGCGTTTCAGCACCAAGCTGCACTTACATCAAACTGAGAGCTTGTGTGGTGGGTTTACCAATAAAATACAAGAGCTATAAATTATGGTGGAAACCAAAACCATCAACGAAAAAAAATAGAGAAGGCTTGCTGGCAGAAGCACAGAGATGAACACACGAGGAGAGAAAATTATCAACTGAGAGCTCAGAACAGTCCTGTGCAGATTCGATTGGGAGAGGCTTTACTGGAAATGAAGACTCAAAATGACACGTTGGATGTGGCTGTGTTTAAATAAGCACGAAGGTTTCACAATGTGAGATTATAGCGTGCAACAAAATTTGCTTTCAAATAGCTATGGAAAGAGTTTACAGCTGATCACAAAGAGGAAATGGCAAATGCAGCTTCTCCTGTGCACACATTTGTGCCGCTTAAGTAAATTCTATCACAAAAATCTCTCAAGATTCAGAAAACAGAATGCATCTATGACTGCCGGCATTAAACAGTAACTAAATTCATAAATTCTACCAACCCTTTCAATAACACATCATCCAACCTCTTTCAGCCTTTTTTTGCTTCATTTATGTGCTTGGTTCAAATAAGACACACAACTACAACTTGTAGCTAAGCTGAGGGTCTCCTCTCATATCATGTGAAGTCACATTGATATCTGATTAATTCATTCACAACACATTAATATAAAAATATATATATCAAAAGGTATTGGATTTGTATCTGTCCCTTGTCCTGACAGTAATATGATGAAACGGAAATCTCTACCATAAAATAAGCATGTCACCATTTTGCATCGTCTCCGCTTGGGAAGGCTGCTCACAACACAAGGCCAGGTCTTAAAAAAAGATTAGTCTCTGCATCCAAAAGCTGGAGGACAGAGACGGAGTGTGTAATAACAGCTCAACAACTCTAAATGACAGCAGTGTTTTTCCTTTAAGGATCAGTGCTTCATGAAAGCCAGACAGACTGTGTTCTTTGCTTACAAAAGCCCTGTGGTGTGCCCCAGTATAGACAGAAGAAGACTCTGATGTGATGCCATCCAATTTGGGCAAATATGTGACGAAAATTAGCCGTGAGTGGATGTAATGAAACTCACAAGTGACTTCGGCCCCTAAATACAGGCATTCCTGGATATATTTCTGTATGCGCATTGCACAACGCTGCCATAGAAGGCAATAGTTAGCAGAGGGTGTTTGTGCATGTGTATCTGCACGAGTTCACTGGGTAAAGACAGCCACATGATGTTTTGCTGCTAGTTTCCCTGGCATCATGACCGGCCCTGCCACCCCCACACTCTACTATGCAGAAGAGCAAGTCCCTTTATAATGACAAGTTCAGGAAAGCCTCAACACCCTCCAAACTATCTTGTGGTTTTGGATTAACACTTTCTATATGCACTTCATACTAGACCTGTTGAATAACACAGAGGTGTGCAGTGGGAGCCTTTTTGACAGCGACAGAAGACAAAGTGAGAAAGAGAAGAGGTTGAGTCAGACTGCAGCTGATCGGCCAATGAAGGAGATGCGACAATAGTTCCCATTCAGAGCAGCAAGAAACAACCACAGAAGCCAAATATTGTCATCAGAGAACATTAGCCAAGGGCTGAAGCTCTGCCAAGAGGCAGGCAGAGATCAAATATGGCTTTGATGGCAAACAGTCACCCCCTGCTTCCACCACACGCCTGTTCCTGTGAGTCTTGTGTACTGTACACACATTTCTGCACAAATAAATCCATACTTGTTGAGAGTCAAACTCAAACTTCCCCATCAAAGTCTTCTATTCAATGTGGATATTTTACTACATTTTACTGAGGCATCATCATTCATGCTTTATATATATATATATATAAACATATAACATATAAACATATAAAGAAGGCCACTTCTTAAGTGGCTTAAAAAACACATGATGTAGGATCTGGGATGTGGGCTGAAACCGTCCATCCTCATCCTTACTATTTTCCATGTTATTCTATTACATCAAATCACATTGTCATCTCAGTGTACTTAACATAGTAAGGTCAAGACCTTACAGTCTCCAGAAAGTTAAAATGAGAGACACAGACTGGAAGGGATGTGACTGTTCACCTCTCACACTTATCAGTCACTCCATGCTACAAACAGACCAGCTGGCTAAATGCTGTCAAGCCCTCAGCTCACTGTTGAGCTAAGAGCACAAATGATACTTAACCTTTGAATGTCACCATATGTAATATCATACATACACACACACACACACTCAAAAACGTACGGTAACAGTATACATACTGTGTGCTAGAAATTACACTGGCCCCACTAGGGGACTTGGGATTAACCCATTTAAAACCAGATGAAAGAGCTAATTTTGAGCTGACCAATTAATTTTTTTAAATTTAGTTTTAATACCAAAGCTTTCAGATACAGTGTATATGTAATGTGAAAGCAAATATACACGTGAGAATTTTTTCACATTAAAACTAGAGGGGATATATGGGAGAGCATAGTGTCAGCAAGAGCTTGTAAAATGTCATGGATTAGAATTCAGAGCATAGTCAGAGTATGCCATGAGGTAAGTGTACAGCGATTCCAACATCACTAAGAAACAAAACCAAAACTGGGAATCAGGCGGCGAAGTAAACTGGCTCGCCATGTTCTGCCAGAGCCCACTCTCAAACTTGAGGCTCAAAACAGGGATGATTATTATACTATACTATTACTGCTGCTCCTCCACTTGTCTAGCAGGAAGACATGTCTGGTCCTGGTGGTGACTACCCCCCACCCGCCAACCCCAACCACACAACCCCTTCCATTCGTTCTAGACTGGAATGCCTATATTTAGAGCGTTCCCTTCCGCTGTTATGGCTGTTGAATCATTAGCCCCGTTTAACCCTTCTTTACCTCCAATGAGCTGACTGGCTGAGGGCATGCCCCTCAGGGGTAGTCCCCCCATCCCTAAGTCTTGACTACACCACCACACCTTCTCCTATCAAATACTGAGGAGAAGTGCATGGAAAAAAGGGGGACTCAGCGGAAGCCTGAGGGTCGTGGCTTCAGATGAAGGACAAAACACAAGATGATGATAATGATAATGTGTGGCTATTTTGGAGAAATGTTTCTGGCCTGAGAGCACACCCGTGTCTCATTTTGTTTGACATGCTCGAGTGAGGCTGAGAGATGGTGATGTTGATTGGTGAGGTGGTGATCCCCTGACCTTTTCTCTGACATACCCATTAGGCCAAAGTGTCCACATGTGTAAGAGAAATATCAAAACCAGCAGACTGCAAAAAGGGAAAATCTGCTGGGCATATTCAGGGACCTCAGAGGATGAACCGTTTGTATTTCAGACACTCAACTCAGAATGCAGGACATCACAAATTAAAAGCTAGACAACCATGTCCTTTGGATGTTAATTTTTTGAGATCTTTCGTATTACCTTGTTTTTAAAACTAAATTCATTCTTAAGCACATATGATGTGACATTATGTGCCAAATTGCCTGCCAAAACATTCAAGATGTGTGTGTTTCTCAAAATGATTTTCAATTAGTTTTTTACCCTATAAATTATATATTTCTCCGTCGGTACTAGCAAATCGAAAATAAATAAAAAAAAAAGCTTAATAAACATATTGTTGTCAACTCTATTGAAAGCTTACACAAAGTTAGGAATTTTGTACCAATAAGAAGTCACTATTGGACATTTTGACTTGTCTATATGGTCGCGTACTACATATTGATAACATAATAAGCATATAAATATACAAATATTGATGTTTAAGCTATAATTTGGTAGTGAGTAGCTAAAAACAATGTACAAAAAATATCCACCTACAATAGACAATCCTATACTTTTTGCACCTCCTTGTTCTTCTTTAGACTCACACCACCTGCATTTGTATAACAGATCATGATGGAGTGAAAAAACAAACTGAAAAGAGAATCAAATAGAAATAAAGCAGGACTCATGCTCACACATCCATGAATCACACTGAATCCTGAACACTGTGGAACAAGCATAAACGGCCAAAATCTCTGTAACAAAGATGACATGATTTGACACAAAGTCTTCCCACAGAACTAAAGAGTTCATAACAAGCAGTAAAACTGCTCTGAGCCATCACACATCTGTGTGTGTGTGTGTGTTTGGGGGGGGGATTTATTTCTTCCCATTTACATCTTGGCATCTACGTCATCCTAGTCTCATTTTCATAGCTGAGCACTGATAAACAACATTGACCTGCCAAGTTTTCCCGGTTTGTTGATTACTGTTGGGTCCAACTTGATTTAGGGCAAGTGGGACTAATCCAAGATGATGTGATCTATCCATCCATCTATCCATCTATCCATCTATCTATCTATCTATCTATCTATCTATCTATCTATCTATCAGTCCAAGGCTGTAGTTAGGTGACAAGGGCTGATGAGCCTCTACATGCTATCTAAACACACCAAGCCATGATATTCACCCTGATGTGTGAAAATACACAAGCAATTAATTGTAATTGAATTAATTGTGATCTTAAGTTTTCTCAGTTTAAATTTTATTTGACAACAATTCTTGCACAGGAGGTTTCCCAATACATCTGGCTATTTAGATCATGTCCCTACCATTTGAATAAGATTTGCCTTGTCAAAATACAGTAAGCTAACTGTTTTAAATCCAGCATCTAAAGACTGTTCCATGTATTAGCACAGAGAGTTCAAACAGCTGGAACTTTAAGAGCAAATTCCACCAGTGCAAACATATTGATACTGCAGAAAAGCTCATAATCTTCTTGTTTATGTCTATGTTCATGATGCGATGTCTGACTGTGTGTGTGTTCATACCAGTGTGGATCTGTCGGTGAGCCTCCAGGGATTCCTCTGTCTGGAACTGGGCGCCACATTGGTCACACACGATGGCCTTCTCACCAGCTGAACAACAAGAAACAAGTGGATTGTTATGAAACATTCCCACACATGCAGCGCATTTGAAAAGTCTGCATGAAATTAAAGAGACGAGGGAAATAAATAAATTCTGCAAAAAATGTCCCTCTTCTTTTTACTTTGAAACATACTCCTTATTGAATCCTTGGGATAAAACAATGAAACCATAACACACTCTGCAAGGCACCTGCATTTCAAAATGTCCTGCTTTGAACTTATCTAAGACAAATAGTTAACTGAGAGGTCATGTTTGGATTTGAGGGCCTTCAGGCAGCCACAATAAAACAAATGAGTGACTCTTTAACACCAGCAGCCAGTAAACCAATAACAGCATTAGCTCATTGCAGACATATCTAAATGAGCACAAGACAGATAACAAGAAATGTCCTCTGCAGAAAAGCAGAAGCCATAAAATAGGTTGGAATACGACTCAATTCACACAAAACAATTTAGCAGAGATGACTGCTTCTAGTTGAATGATGACAAATCAATCTTGAATCATAGTTTGCCCAAGAGATGCACCAACATGTTTATTTATTTTTTTTACACACAAGACTTTTGAGTCAAGATCATTTCAATCATGCTTCATGATCATGCTTTAGTAAAGATTTTCTTAACACATGACTTCATCCATAATTATCTGATCCTCTTTCATTTTTAGAATTTAGACGACTGACAGTTTTCACTATTTGATTGATTATTGTGTATATTGTACACTGTGATTTAGCCTACAGTGCATTTAGCTCTATAATTTGATGTGTCAATCCATCCTCCCTCAGATTGGTCAGATTCTGATCCAAACTTAATGAATATGCAAATCATGGCAAAGAGTGTCCTCCTGTTCTTCATACATGCATGATGTTTGCTGATTTGCAGAACTATATTCTACTGAGTTCATTTTTTGCAAAAATGCACAAAAACATCAATTCCATGGCTACCAACATCTTATTTGATGTATTTTCAACACAATGTTACTATCACATATAATTAAAAAATATATATATAGTATTTGTATTGTAATGCTTTCTTTTTTTCTTCTTTTTTCTACAGTAGAGCTGAAGGAAACATCTATTTGACTCCTTGGGGAATGCCACCATTCACACATACTCATGTTACTTTGGTCCCTCCCTCTTGATGTACACACATGCTGAATAAATTCACGATTCATTGGTGGAAGAATGGCTTGCTGATTTATACTGTTGCCACGTGAGTTTTGTTGCAGCTAACACCTTTCCCTCTGCTTAAATGACCTCTTCTACAAAAAGGACGAAGGCAAAAATATGGCAACTTGTCCTGTTCCATGACTGTAATGACGATGTCCAAAATATAGAGCAAGTCAATTTTTAAGTTGCAAAAGACTTGACTACTGTCTCTTAAGTGAGTGTAGAAAGTAGGAAACATGGCAGTAGAAAAGGATGAGAATGTGAGTGACAGAAACAAATATTAAATACAAGAAAATATAGCTGAAAAGTATGTCAATATAGTTGAATTACACCCCCAACCACATTCGACTTTATGTTGTAAAACGCTTCTTTGCTTCTGTTTATACAAGTACACTAAGTATGTAGGCCTTGAGCTATGGGCTGGATTGCCATGTTGGTGTATACTTTATGAATGTGTACAACCTTGTACAACAATAAAAAGACAGGAGACAAGCATACACACACACGCAGGGTGCTGTTGAAGGGCACATCAGATCTCAGGCAAATGACTTTTTATGGCTTGGCAACAAGCTCTGTACATGCCATACACATCACGCATCAAACAGACATAAATACACGCACACACACACACAAGCACACTCACATTGGCTAACATCTGGATATTATGCGTACAAAATAGGCGTGCATGTGTGTGCGCCTGTTTCCACTGCAAGCACAGAGCGATCTCTCCTGACTAGACCTTGGTTTGTTCTTGGCACGGCCTCCTGGGTTACGACACCTCCAGAGAGAGAAACAGAACACAATGAAAACAGGAAGCCAATTCTTAGATGACAGAAAAAAAAGGCAGGGGGAGATGGCTTGTGAGGTTTTGCAACCGCAGTGACATTAGGGAACGGCCTGTACTGTAATAAGCCCTACCAAAAGCAGAAATGACACAGACCGTACATGACAGAGTGTGCCTGCCAGTAGAGTGCTTATGCAACAAGTTATGCAAAAGATACGCCGCACAAGTGAGCGTGACTAGATCATAAGCCACTGTAATGCAACCTATAAAGCTTGTACATCCTGGATTAATCTGCAGTATCACAGGATACATTTCCATTTAGGCACTTTAGACAATACAGATTAAGCTGTTGAGCAATGCTATATAATTGGCTGCATATTCAAGAGCCATCATTTTCAGTGTGAGAGCATGACACGCTAATGTCAAATGCACAGATGAGCATATGGCTGAATTAGCTAGCAAAAGCATCCACTTAACCTTTGGAGAGCAATGCATATAGAGGGGATGTAGATAGAATCCCCCCCTACCCCCACTGAGGTGCCTGATTTGCATTAATAACAAAGTGCCTCAGTTGATTCTTATACTTCTAATTCATAACTTTTGTATTTGGTATTACATTTCTATGTGCTACAGCTGCTCAGTCAAGCTTCACTGGACTCCTTTCACCTGTTGCTTTGAGGTCATCGATTGCCCTTGCAGCAACCACCTGTGACAATTCTATGACCACACAAGTTCAACCTCAATTCTGTCAGTTCGAACTGATATATTCGTACCAGTACTCAAAGTAAATACATTTGTGTTTTAATGTTTTACAATTTGCCTGCATTAATTATCACCACCAAGATGCTCATGAGCAGCCTATTACCCTGCTGATTTAAGTTCGAACATTCTTTTCTTCCCCAAGTGGAGGAGTTCAAGTATCTTGTTGTTCGAGTTGAGGGTAGTGACCAAAAGAACGAAATGGGCTTCCTCCGCAGGGTGTCTGAGCTCTCCCTTAGAGAAAGGCTGAGAAACTCAGTCATCCAGGAGGGGCTCGGAGTAGAGCCACTGCTCCTCTGCATTGGGAGGAGCCAGATGAGGTGGCTTGGGCATCTGGTTAGGATGCCTCCTGGACACCCTGGTGAGGTGTGGTGAGGAGACTCTGGGGAAGACCCAGGACACGCTGGAGAGACCATGTCTCTCAGCTGGCCTGGGAATGCCTCAGGGTCTCCCTGGAAGAGCTGGAAGAAGTGGCCGGGGACAGGACGTCTGGGTTTCTCTGCTCAAGCTGCTGCCCGCGCGAACCCGACCCCCAGAGAAGCGGCAGATAATGGATGGATGGCATTCTTTCAAATGTGGGAAAACTTTGAATATTAGTAGCTAGGTCCATGTGCGTCAGGAAGTAGTTTGCTTTGTGATCATGCAGAGGTCACCTAATACATGCACTGGTGACCTATTAGTAAAATAGGCTAATGTTGGCTTTGTTGCTCTTGCCAAATGTGTCAATCGTGCAGTGCACGGCAGGTTAGGCAAAATCAAAAGGAACACAACCAGCCAAAACAATTCCAAGGTGCCAGGTATTGTGATATCAATACTGACAAGTACTGCTGTTCACAAGACCGAGAATGGCCAGTATAAATTTCACATTTTTCCATGACAACAAAATTTTAGACTGACCTGCTGGCATGCCATTCAAGTGAGTCAATGGAGGCACCACATAAACAACTCTACATGCTCCAACTACCTGCTATTCAGTACAGTCAGCTAAAGTAAGTCACTTGCCAGAAACTTGTAAAACTGCCATCACTGACAAGATAGTAATATGTTTATGCAAAGATATACGACCCAACTGCATTGTTTCAGGAAAGGGGTTTCAGGAATAAATTAATGGAACTGGAGCAATAATAAGAAAATTCAAACTGGCATTCATGTTTATTTCAAATTCCTTTGAACTCTTGGAAAAACCAGCATCCCTAATATATAACAGTAGCTGACTGGGAATGTCAAGAAAAACACATTCATGTGTATAATTTCCAGTAGGCCTGATGCAAATATAAGATACTCGTAGTAAATTTAAATTTTTTTTCTTTTCAGTCTAATCAATAACAGCAAAAACAATATTGTAGATGGGTAAAACTTGCATGGTTACTATAAGTAATGACTGTGCCTTACAGACACTATAACCAGTCTTCTGGGAGGCCAAGAGGCGTGTGCTAAATGGGCCAGGGATAGGATTTTAGTGCAGGGCATGCCCCTGCTTGTGGCACAAGGACATAAATTGTCAGGAAATGCCTGCATGGTGCCTTGCTTCAAGGAGAAAGGAGCTGCATGAGGTCATTGTAGGGCAAAAGGGGGAGGAAAAGTGGGAGCACAAGAATTCAGGGTGCACACGGCCAGGCAGCCACCCAGCCAGATGCCCGTCACTCTAGTTAGTCAGCTAAGTGCTAACAAGGGGCCCTCGGCTTGGTAACAGACTCCATAAGCGATTTTCAGTGCCAAATTAAAGTGATAAATCTTGAGGCCCCTTTGATCACAAGAGGGTGAACTTGTTAGTTTGGAAAGACAGGGCAAATGGGGTAGTAGAGATTCATGCTGTTAGTTTTGTCAGGTTTGCTCTCAATAGTAATTACTAATCAAAGTCTAAAGGACTCTGATCTTAAATGTCATTCTAACAGCACAAGCAACAAAGGAGGTATCTAAATAAGTGAAGTAAATAAAAATATAGTTAACTGCAAAATTGAAAAGATCAAAGTAGAAATAAAAAGATGGAATCTCCAAATGAGTAGACTTGCCCAGTTCACTCTGCAAGTGGGACTCCTGAGTCACTGCCACGGATTTAGCCCTTCGCTGACATAATAAAAGTTGCACAACCGATGTTGAGTTAGCATGTGCATGTGTTTGGAAGAGGGGATGGGATTGTGATCAGGTGCCACATGCCACCGAAGCCACTTCCCTTTTCACTTCCCTCTCTGAAATATTGCACAACTGCTGTTGCAGTGCACTGTGGCTCAGTTATTTCATAAAGAGCTGTAAAGGAGAACAAGCCAGTGAGGGCTCCCTGCCAGTCACCCAAACTTCCTATAAAGTCAAGCAAAAAGACTTATAATGTTTCTGTCTAAAGTGTAAGCCTGATCCATCTGCGCAGGTCTTGCTTCCCCTTGATAAAGGACACCTTCCTTCATATGGTGTCATATTAACATCTGAGAAGAACTAACCACTCGGTGTGTCACGCTGCTTTTAAAAGTTAGATTGGCTAATGTTTCAGTAAGCGTTACTGTTATTTCAACTGAAGCTGTAAGTGCAACTTGTCGGTGTATGTAGCAACAGGAAAGCTCATGCTGACTTCCTGAATATATATGCTTAGGTGGTGGAGCACATATTTTTGTCTTTTAAGATTACTTGATGAAGTGGTGATTGAGGATAATAAGTTAGCCTATTGCAGGCTTTATAATGTGTATGAAAACAGTGGTATTTAAGATTGCTGTAAGCTCTAGGTTTGAATATAGAATACCAGCTAAGGAAAAAAAAAACAGTATATGATAGACAAAACTTTTTAATAGTTGTTGTGCAACTCTAACTCTGCAGATAAGAAACCTTTTAAAGTCAAAATCTTCAATTCAAGGAAAACAGTCAAGAAAAAACCCAGCTCGAGTCAACCTTGCGCTTCAATCATGAGACAGGACTCCCAATCTCAAGCAAAAACAATTTCCTCATCATGTCAGTCATATTTTCGTTCAACCCCTAAGTCCCCTTTTTACTCCATTAAGGCTCTTCACAAATAACAAGAGTACAGGTATGTCTGGTTCACTCTAGGTGCTCTTACCATCCCATGGCATTATTCAAGAGTGTTTCACTTAAATTTAACTGCTGCAGGATTCCCTCGACAGTGGCAGCATTTCACCACAAGGACGTGATGAGGATTGTGGATTAGCCAACAGCATAGGCCTCACAGGGAAGTGATGGTGCATTCCCTTGACCATAATTTCCTCAGACAAACTAAGTGCTCATTCTCCAATTTCCCTTAATAATGTGATGATGGCACTATTTGTTATTACATTCATTTCAGCCTGAGTTGCAAATGCAAACCACTGAGATGATACAGACACAAAGAGCAGAAGACAAGTAACCTTGATGCCCATGTGGGCATTTGTGGGTGTATGAATGTATTTGGGTGTCACAACACACACCATCACCACGCTCGCATCATCTAGTTCAGTAATGTGACCTCATAATGCCGCCATTCAGAGGCTCCTCTCATTCAGAAGAACATGTCACCGGCATACAGAGGCTTTGTTTGTTTTGGGCGATAATTTCTGTCTGCTTTTCTGTATATCCTGTGGAAGATTTTATATATATATATATATATATATATTTTTACTGTGTCCACATTCAGACATAACACTGCTGTCTCAGCCTACTTTCTTTCACAGGTAGAAGATATAATATATACTTAGTTTGCAACAGATGTCACCCCTTGGGGATCACAGTCTAAACAGAATCTTTCATCAAAGACAAACGCAGAATTAAACATCAGAGTTACAGAGGCTTTCCTTATAGCAGCACAGAAAATCTAGGCCACCGTGTTGACATGTGAATTAAATATTTCGTCCTGCATGGAAGATAAAGGAAAACTTGTTTCTTCTTTAACAACAAATGGTCATTTTGTATCAGCAAAGAAACAGCAAAGTCATGCAAAGATCTTCTGTTTGAAGTGACAAAGTGTTGAAAGTAAAATTTCAAGAGGTCTGATATGCCTGCTTTCATTAGATGTTGCAACAATATTTAACATCCATTCTACAGAGAAACCTTTCTACTGAAAGAGCTTCCGCATTGAAGAAAAGTGGTTCAACTAAGGAGTGAGTATGTTCCATGTGAATAAGCCTGCTGTAATGTGTAAAATTATCCATTCAGCTGTGGGAAATCCATAACGTAAGAAAAAACTAACAGCTCTGCTGTGAATAAAATAACAATATAATACATTTTTCTTTATTTTCATAGTGATAATGAGCTGACTACAGAAAAATAAACGAAAAGCATGCAGTAAAAAGATATAACCAAAGAAAATCTTGATCTTTTCATAAAAAAATAATATATATATTTGCATTTTTAATGAAAAGGTTTGAAAAGTTTGCACTTACACTGTGGATTTGGGCAAAACCAAAAAATAAAAAATAGAAAAAAATAAATAAAATTTGTTCTTATTTCTTTTTTAAATTTACCTGACAAAATGAGCTCATATTACGCTTTGTAAATGTGAAGGTGGGGTTTCCAAATGGCTTCAAAACCTGCCCCAAACAGAACATCTTTCATCACACATTTCCTCTTAAATCAAAAGGTCACAGTGACCTGAAAAATGTACTTAATTTTACAGCTGCAGCAGTTATTGCAAACATTAGAGGACCACTGAGAAGTCTCCTGAGCCTCAAATGCTAATTGGCTGGATGATTTTTTTTCCCTAGAGATGAATGCATGCAGGTTTATTTGACATAGTAAAGGGTAAGCCCTGATTTTTCTCCCACTTAAATCCCAGTGTGGCCTTGTTTTTTTGCCAGGCAGGACATACTGTACATGCACATGTTTCTGCTGGAAGTGGCTGAATGATCTGTCCTCAGGAGTCAGGGAGGCTAAATGGGAAATTAAAAAGGCTAATTACAGTGCATCTGTAGATGGCTGACCAATATCGCACTCAGTGGTTTTTAACAGTCTAAACAGGGTGGGAGAGAGAGGCAGAGAGGATTATGAAGACAGAATGTGAGTGTGTGTGTATATCTGTGTGTGTGTGACTGAGGGAGGGAGGCAGACAAGAGCAGTCACCAACAAAAACATAGCCTGGCTGTTCACTGAGCCTACATAAATGGCTTACGTAAGAAAGTACTCACAGTACCAAAAAACAGCAAAAATCCATAAACACACACACACACACACAGAGACAACCACCCCATCTCCCACATCCTCCTTCTCCCCCATACACACACAATTTGGTTTAACTCCACTTGTGAGGAATTTCATTTATTTATTTATTCCCACAGTAAAAAAAAAAAAAAAGAAAGAAAAACTGTCTCCATGAGATTTATAACTTTAATCTTGTGAAAAGTGAAGCAATGAACTAAATGACAATTAAATATCAAAAGAGACACTTACTTTAAAAGTCAATCTGGTTCACATACAAATGGCAAAACACACAAATTCATGGGAACAAACACAGACGCAGTATGCTATCAGAACAATGAGTACAGACACCACACGCTCCCTCTCTTTCCCCTAACCCCACCCCTGCCCTCCTGAGCTCTACCTTCAGCTTTATAATGAGCTCTGCTGTACAGTTTCATTTACACCAGCCTTGTGTGGTATCAGTGGTACGGCAGCACAGAGGCTGCCAATTGGAGAGGACAGGCAACGGTACTGCCTGTACCCTGTAGTGGAGTAGGTGTATGCCGCCATGCTCACAGCACGTTTTTATCAAGGCTCAGAAAAAGTCTGGGCCCGTGCCAGTCTGCGTCACAAGACAACAAAACATACTCAGGATGAGGTTGATATAAGGCACCATAAACACATTATGACACAGGTCTTGCAGCACACAAAGGGGGGTGGGGTTAGGATGGGGGGGTCCACCTTCAGTCATTTTGACAATCATTTCATTATTCAAGCATGTAATTTAGCAATTACATTTTTAGCTGAGATAAATCTTAATGTCTTCTAGGAAGAAGGTGATAAATGGCTACATGCAAGAAGTGGGTGATTTAACCATCAAACATAACCACTGTGGTAGTCTAGCTATTTGCAGTAGTGTAGAGAAGTTTATGGGACTTCAGATGTTTAAGTTCGACCGCAGTGACTAGGGACTAAACAACTTAAAAAATGAAGTAAGAAATGGAAGTAGACGCGGTGCAGTGACCCACTGAGAAATAATCTGCCATTGTGAAGCATTATGTGCTCATGGCTGTCGCCATCTTGGTTTGTTTGGAGTCAGAAGTGGCCATATTTGGACAATGGGGAGGAGCTTGTGGGCAACACGTGAACCTGATAGGGCAAAAATATGCATATTTGAGGGTTTATATCTATTTGAGAATGGATCCACATTGAACAGTTATTTCTGAACCCAGCTATGGTGTAGTTTCTCTTATACACTGTAGTTTCACTTGCTTTATCTGTCAGAACATCAAAGGTGTATTTTGCCTAGTCTTTGCAGGACAAGTCTGAATGGATCCATGTAAAGAAAAAGGTTTCTTGGACTAAAAGTACAGCTTTAAATTCTTGTCCATCTCACATTCCATGCAAAGAAAGGTAGTCAAGGAGTGATGCCATCTTATACTGAAGGTTACAGGGGATAGAATACTAAACCAATGTATACTACAACACTTATAATGGATAACTAACCCAGTTGCAAAAAGATTGTCACAGCAATAAAGCCAAGCCAGAAATGTTGGCTGATAAGTATGCAAACCCACAACAGTCACCCATATGGGGTCAGACGATCAAGACACCATCTAAATGGGAAAAAAGATAATCAGTGTAGGATCAGTGGCAAGAAACAATGATATAGTAGCTCTCTGTTGAGGAACTAATAGGATATAACACAGTGTACCTGGCAAACAAGTAAATAGCTACACATGGAAATAAAACTATACCATGCAGATAACATTGCAGGAACTATGAAACATGTGCTCACAAATATCAGAGTCACACAGCCAGAAATGACTTTATGGTGTGAACAAACACAGCGGTATAGATAAGAGTGGGGGGTGTGGGGGTGGGGGGTGGACAAGCCATCAGGAGCACAGAGACATGTTTGCTCCTGATGATATTGTTATCGACGGAAAGGAAAAAAAGAAATCAAAGAGAAGCGAGGGAGCACGAGTAAGCACGAGGAAGAGGGAGGGTGAGAAAGAGGAGGAAGCAGATGAAGACAGAGAATATTCAGGTCGCATTTGACAGCTTTACGGTCTGTTGCGCCGAATGGGATGTCTGGGGACGTGGCAAAGCAGACAAATATTGACTTGCAGAGCATTCACATGCACACACACACACACACACACGCACTCACTCACAGACACACAGGGGGAAAACACACAAGAAACTTCCACATGACGCCTCTAAATTCAGCCCCCCCCCCCAAAGGATGAGCTCGCATTGCAACATCATTCACCCTTGTTTTTTTTGTCGAACTCAACCTCTTAATCCATTTTGTCTGCAAACCAATTTGTTTGTCCAGTAGGTCACAGACAGTTTCCTGCCCTCGCTGTTCCCTTCTCTCTTCTACAGTTTATTTCTCTCTCTGCCTCACTTTCCCTGAATGACTGAGCCATTTCTAGAGCTTTTGCCCCCTGGGAGATCGAGGGCATCTCAGTCCACGCATCTATCCCTCCTGCTCCCTCCTTTGCAGCAGTTGCTTCTTCACTTCTTCTGTCTTTTTTGTTTCTATTCAATTCTTTTTTTAAATAATTCTCCTATTTTTAAAGTTGTTTTGACATTACAGAAACCTGCTTTAAAGAGTGCACTGACACAGATGGACATGAAGAAATATGCAGCATATAGAATTATTTTAGAAACATAACATTCTAATTTATCCATTTTCCTGTGAGTTTTTCTCCATGCGTTATCAATTCATCTTCCTATTTATTTGCGCTGCCATGACAGAAGGGGTAGCTCTTGGGCTGGTAATTTTGATGCATGTTTCATTCAGTCCACCACTGCACCAACCTGGGCTACCTTGACATCACAAGGCAAGAATCACAGTAAATTTGATGATTTCTTGACTTTTAGTGCTTGTTGGTTTTGAGTGAAAAATCATAAAGGCCAGGCTTGAGAATAAAGTTTATTGTTGTGTGATGGCTTCTGTTTGCGATGCCCAATGGCCTGTCATAAATCTGTCCAGCAGTATCGTATACTTGTGTCTGTAAGATGATGATTGTGGACTTCTGGGGATCATGGGTGACATAAAGAAAGAAAGATGCAGGTTGTAAAAACTTGCAATTTTTAAACACTCATACAAAACAACGCGTTCTGTCTTGCTGTTCAGTAATGGCAGCAGTATACTGAGCAAATGTTTCAAAAGGCCCCTGCCCTCTCCAGAATTGGGTCTTTCCTCTTCCCTGGCTGTCCCGAGAGGTGAAAGGTGCCACGTGTTTTCAGCTTTGCTGTCAACCCCCCTCTGATTTCAAAAAGACTGAAGAAAATGAGTCTTTTACATGATCCATGTGCTCTAACAGGCCACAGACATAAGGATATCCACAGGGTTTTAGGAGGATTATGTGTGTTTGTGTCCGGGTACAACGATGAAAAAGTGCAAGACAGGATGCAAAAACTGGAGGCACAAAAGAACCACCTGGGGCTCTTCTGGTGTGAAGAGGCAGAAAGTAAGTTAGCCTGCTCAAAAAATGCAACTTCAACAGATGCTGGTTTGACAGTGGCAGGTGGGTGAAATCATTGTTCAAAAAGATTTGATGCATATCAACTGTTCTTATTAACCAAGCAATATCTTCATCAAGAAGGCACAAGTTTGGTCCCAAATTTATTAAACATATAATGATGTTAAACACACACAGTCACAAAACTTTCTTCAGAGGCATAAAGAACCCGCAACAAATCACATGGTCCAAACAAAGCTCTGCTCTTGAGCATTATAAAGTCAGCATGTGTCTACAATGGAAACTTAAAAAAAAAAAGCTTGGAAAAACCCATGCACATGTGTACCAAAGAATGTAATTTTGATTTGAATTAATTGTCTGAATATTTATTGCGGTTCATATTAAAGTAATCTACAGCATAAATGTAAACGATTGTTTTAAAGCTTTAGCAAAGTATATACTTCTTCCAAGTGAGTTGCTAAAAACTTTAAATTATCTTTAAAAATTAATCATTTTTAAATTCTCTGTGAATAATTGACCACTAAAAATTTTCTGAAGCACAAGTTGAAAATGTCACACACTGTTTGTGTCATACAATCAAAATACTTTTGCTATACTTTGTCAAAAAGTTCCATTGATCAAGTTTAACATTTCTATGAAACAGGTTTTTAGTCCACAACATTTACAAATTTCCTGTAAAAACAGAAGTTAGCAACAGCCAAAAACAAAACAAAACAGCCAAGTCTTCAGTGATTGGACAATTCCAGTGGCCTGAGCCATTTTTGTTTGAATTTACAATCATGGAGGAGGGATACTTAAAATAGGAAACAATTTCATTGGATTCAAAGTGAGTATATGTCTCCAAGTGCAGCAAGAGTTTTGTCTATCTATGAAATAAACCCAAAAACACATTTACATTCATCTTCAAAAGTACTTTTTTGTTGTTTTGGGGCCATATATTGGTGTATAGTTCACGTACAGCGCATGAAATATATAAAAAGATGGGAACTGTAACTGTTAGCATTTTAGCCACCAGGGGCTACCAAAAAGAATTGAACGAAAAATTAAGATAATTCTGCTTAAGCATAGATCTTATCAGAATCAATTTGGGGCTAACTTGAACTGACATGCAGTGAATATAAAGAAGGAAAGTACAGTATTATTCTACTTGTTTGTGACCCGCTGCCGGAACGTATTTGCAACAAACTGGACCCAGTTAAGATCATGCAGCTCTATTTGTGTATTAGAATATAAAAATCTTTTAAGATTTTTCAGATATGGATCTGTTGCCTACTTGTCATCAAACCTAAAAATTAAAACAGGTAATTAGTGATTACTGTAGTTTTCATTGCAGACAACAATGTAATGCCAAAACTACAACATATAAACTAAGTATACACAGAATTGGACTTTACTACTCATTATCAACAGCTGTGGTAGTGGTCAATCTTATCAGTAAACATAACTAATATGAGAGTTGAATTTAGAGGTCATAGCTCTAAACTAATCAATTTACCTCATTTCAAGGTCACCCTTCCCAATTATTGAGCTCAACAGAGCAGCAAGTTAATGTAAAACTACTTCAGAGAGGCAACCAGAAGAATAACCAACCAAAATATGAGAGGCTATAGAAACAATCATCTTCCCTCTGCATTAAGGCTGAAAAAAAACCATTTTCAGTTCAGGGTGTAAAGTAAATGTGAGGTCACAGTGTTTTCAGAGACATTATATTGCAAATATGCTGTTAAAAGCTACTGCAACACTTTTAAAACTTTAACATCTTGCCACTGCTTTTTTTCCCTTTCAATTTCATTTCTCCTGAGGGAAATTTACTCAAAGCCTTATTTATTTCCTCCACAGCTTGAAAATAATCCTGGTGGATTTCCTTAGCTTAAAACTTTAAACTAGCTTCTTTTTGTATTTGTGTCTATATTTTTCAAATGCAGTCTGACATCAAGCAAAAACCTGGCAACACATGTCAAACAAGCACACAGCAGCCTGGATATTTGGAACCTATGCTGTGTCAAGTGAGTTAGAGGAATACATGCATTTGCATATCAATTCCAAGACTAAAGCCATTCAATTTAAGAAAAGGATTTTAATTCCAACAGGATAAACAATATAATTATTTGCTCAAAACAAAAGACTATAAACCAGCAACACAAGGGATGTCTCAATTAATCTTCTGTGGACCATGATCATTCATACCAAATCTCGTGTCCAGAATGAAATGCTGGACAGATGGAAATCATCAACCTTAGGTCATGCCACCAGCAGGTCTGAAAGCTGCTCTACATACAAGCTAAGGTTTATTCTCTGAGTGCTAAGGAGAGGAACAAACCTGAGACTCTGACCAGCAGTTGAACCCTTACCCCTGTGACCACCTCAAACCGTTGCTAAGCCAGCTGCTGGCAGTCCAGCTATTGACATCCTCTTTACAGTGCTGTAAATGCATTTATAGTTGAAGAGAAAACGGGATAAGATGTCTGCTGGACTGAGGAAGAAAAACTCATTTTGGCTTTAGTTCGCTGACTCGGGGTTGCAGCTAGTGATGGAGAGGTTTAAAGCATGAGGCACAAAATAAATAAAAAAATAACAGTTGCTGCAGTTTTTTTTTTATTTTTTATCTTCTTCTCCTGCTGAGGAAAATTGACTGAGAGTCAAAACCACCGCAAAAGCCAAGGCAGTTGTGGGATTTTTACTAGTGTAACAGGAGATGCAGATTTGCTCCTGCAAATTAAAAACTTGTGTGGTGGACACATCATGCTTTCCCCTACTCTCATGTTAACATAAGTATTATTGAGTTCAATTTTTTTGGAAGCTTGTGTTCTGCATTAAAAAACCTTCCTCTGTTATTCTGCCTTTTTTTTTTTTTGCTCCTGTTCAATTTTTGGGGCAAAATGAACCAGAACAGCCACATGAGCAAAGGGAACATGGCAGAAGTTGGTGGACGCCCCCTTACCCACACTCTCCCTTCCTCTCCCCTGGTCAATAACCAGTAAAGATTTAGTGTTTAGGGCCCATTATTTCCTGCTTTCAAGTCACACATTGTCAAAGGCAATGCTGAGTTTATTAAGGCTGGAGTCACGAAGCCGGAGTGGAAAGCAGGGAATACAGTGATCACATGGGTAGTAAAACTAAGACAAAGAGGGGAAGAGAGTAAAATGGATACAGGAATACACTGATTTCAACCCAGAAGTTGGCAGGAATTACACACGTTTAGTGGAAAATACAAGATGGTCAACTTTTAAAAGAATTATTTACACTAAAAAACGGTGTTTGTTAGAGTAAGTGTCACAACTATATGTACGGGATCCCATGGCTCTGCCGGAGGATTAGCTGATAACTAAACCCTAGGTTTTACTAAAATGAAATTGTAAAAAAAAAGACAAAAAACAAGACAAAAAAAATCCAACTCTTTAAAACAACTGTTCAACTTTAAATAATGCCGTTATAGTAGCTTCTCATTCCTTAAAACAACTATATGTCGGAAGACACATCCTGGGATTGTGGAAAAGAGAGGAATCAGTTTCAGAACCGTCAAATTATTGGCATGCATCAAGCACAGAAAACATCTAAGCAGATTGCTGTAACTACAAAAACTGGGTTAAAAACTGCCCAATGCATTATCAAAAACTGGAAGGATAGTGGGGAACCATCATCTGTGAGGAAGAAATGGGGTAGGAAAAAAATCTCAAATGATCCAGATCGCGATCATTTTTAGGTTTTGTGAAATCAAATCGTAAAAAAGCAACAGCAGAACTCCCAGCTATGTTTAATAGTGAAAGTTAGGGCATTTCCACACGCACAATGTGATGGGAATTCAAGGGATTGGGACTAAACAGCTGTGCAGCATTAAGAAAACCACATTTGCAAGGGAGCATAAAGACAGGACTCTGGAGCAATGGAAGAAGGTTATGTGGTCTGATGAGTCCAGATTTACCCTGTTCCAGAGTGATGGGTGCATCGGTGTAAGAAGAGAGGCAGATGAAGCGATGCACCCATCATGCCTAGTGACTCCCGTACAAGCCTGTAGGGGCAGTGCTATGATCTGGGGTTGCTGCAGTTGGTCAGGTCTAGGTTCAGCAACGTTATGTGCTCAAAAACCGAGGTCAGCTGAACACCTGAATAAACTGAATGACCCGGTTATTCCATCAGTGGATTTTTTCCTCACTGATGGTACGGGCAGATTCCAAGATGACAATGCCTTGATTACCGGAGACATCATTTTCATCACAGAGTCCAGACCTTAACCCCATTGAGAATCTTTGGGATGGGCTGGAGAAGACTTTGTGCAGCGGCCCGACTCTCCCATCACTACAAGAGCTTTGCATTTCTGGACGAAAATAAATGTTGTGACATTGCAGAAGCTTACCAAAACAATGCCACAGTGAGTGTGTGTCGTAAGGAGAGCTAAAGGCAGTCCAACAAAATATTACAGTTTGTGACTTTTTTTTGGTCGGGCTATATATATGTGTGTCTGTGTGTGTGTGTATATTAGAAAAGGGAGAGTTCATCTGAGTCAACGAAGGACTGGAGACATGACTGAACTACAGATGATGGAATATCAAAATGGCTCTAAACAACAGGAAATGTCTGAAACATGCTTTTATTTTACTTATTTTTTACTGCACTCAGGTGGATTAATTTACATACTTGTTTATTTTGTTTGATTCCAAAATCCTCTCTTGCACCCTGTTAAATCTTCCACATAAAAATGAATAAGTGCCGACTTCAAACACGCAAATTGGATCAATTAGGGAAATCTTACAACAAGAGCTATTAAGGGGAATAAACTTACCTCAAAATACCGCAGGACTCATCAAGCCTGTGCTATCTGCCAAGAGACACCATTCAGAGGTTACTTATTCTTTTCCATGAGGTCATCTATTCTTTCCACGAAAATGGTGTCAGAGCAAAGATATTATATTGGTGAAAAAAGTCAAGAAAAGCAAAACAAAAAGTTGTGTCCAGACCCACAACACAGATGTCACTGAGATCTAATTAATTATCATCTATGAGAGCCAGAGCTTTGCTTTTTGGCTGCCTTCGTTTTCCCTTCAGCTGCTTTCATTTTGTGCAACAATAAAGTAAAACAGAAAACTGCTTACAACAAGCATACTGGTGAAGACTGTGAAATTTGACTCTTTCAATTCAGGGTTTTACGCATCAGGATTTGAAGAGAAACACTTAACTTGCGAAGGTTGTCTGTCTATTCAGTAATCATTTGTAACATGCTACACTTTTTGTATGTTATTAAACAACAGAGAAATGTATATGTGCGATGGAAGCATGTAAAGCATATTTATAGAAAAAGAAAGCACATACTCCTTAAATTCTAGGGTTTTATGTCTCAAGATATAATTGAAAAGAAAAAAAGGACATAACTGATCTTCACCAGTTCTTTAGAGAAATACAACATGAGATTGACAACACCACTTGATATATTCCACCAAGTCTATATTCAACAAAAACTACATCAAAATATATACATGAAAAACTAAGTACACTTTTCAGTGTTTTTCAGTAGTACAACCACCTTTAGTTGCAATGACCTGAAGTAATGGTGTTCTATATGATATTTTCAGTCTCTTACGTTGCTCTGGAGGAATTTTGCTCTCCTCTTCTTTAGAATGTTGCTTCAATTTGCGGAGGTTTATGCTCAGGTCTCTTAAGTTCCCAGAAACAGCACTTCAGATCAGCTTTTGGTTTGTTGTGTTTGGGTTACACCAAACATGGTGCTGTACATTTTGGCCAAACATCTCCACTTTGGTCTCATTTGTCCATAGGACATTGTTCCAGAAGAGTCAAGGCAGGATAATGGCCTTATAACCCTTCCCAGATTGATGGGAAGCAACAATTCTTTCTCTAAGATTGTGGCATATGTCTCTCCTCCTTGGCATTGTGTGAACATTGTACAAAAAGTTATACTTTTATAAAGGTGCTCACTCTTACTGATTTTCAGTTCATCAAGTTCATTTGATTAGTGGCACCTGGCTGCTACTTACCCTCTAAGTTTCTCACATACTGCTTCTGCATTTTGACATAGTTTTTGTTAAACATATCATGACACAGTGTAATATGTCACATGTTGAGCTGGTAAGGACCTGATGGTTTTGTTTTATATCCAAATAAACAATCACATTGGAATGTTTGAATGTTAACCATCAGGTCTTTGAAAAAAATTTGAACTCCATTCAAGATTTCTTTTAAAATTTTGGTCTTTTTAATTTCTAAATAACTGTGGAGTGAAAAAAAAAAGAAGAAAAATGTTCCACTTTTGACTGAAACAAAGTTTTCTATTGGTAATTATTGGCCCTCTTACTCCTGCAGATTCGCACAGACAGTGTGCGAAGTGGAGCTTCAGTGCAGCTGTGGATATAGATACAGCAGAACTCATACTGTAGAGGCAATGACAGCTCTTGGCAGGCGGCCAAACGTAGGGAAGTGTGTGTATATGTGTGGGTGGAGGTGGTGAGGGGGAAATACAATCAGCTGAGGCAGAAATAGGCCAAATGGTGACTGTGTGGTTCAAAGGGTTTGTCTGTCGTTGCTCTCCAAGAGGGCTTTTTCCCTCTTTTTCTTCTGTTACTGTTTTGGACTGTCAGTGAAATTCTTGTCTGGACAATCATTTCATTCAGCTCTTTTCTTTTTTTGTGCATAGTGTTCATTTTGTTGGTTAAAGAAGCTAAATCGTGTTATGTTCTTTTTACTAAGTTTTGTCCATCAAGGTTGATTGATCCTTAATTGGAAAAGTGGAATTTTCTGTCATTTTTCAAACACGTTTTTTCCTCATGAATGTGTTTTGACATTTAGGATTTGTTCTTCAGTTGTGCACTCATACAAAGTTAATATGATTAACTTTTTTGACATTTCTACGTTCTAGTTACTGCATTATTCCTTTCAACCAAACTGATGGAAAAACACCCTGTTTACATGTTTATGCATTTCATGTTCATGCATTTCAAAGGATTGTGTGAGTCTGAAAGAAGATGAAAGTTATATGCTGCCATCTTTCCACTCCATGTGTCCTTCCCTTTAACCAACATTTTTTGGATATTTAGTTCTCACCTTATGAAGCAAAGGTTCTTCCTTGGGAACATTTGCTTGCATTTAAAGTCATGAATCAAGAAAACAAGAGTGCGGTCAGCGGGCACAAACGTTATAATTTAGTTATGTCATAACATACAGACTGCCAGAGGCAATAATGAACTGACAGTGCTGCCAGTGCAATATTACTCCTTTGATGTATTTACTGTGCTGTCTGTCACATGCTCACAAAGAGCTATTAACACTTAAGTCTAATTTATAGCTCTGTCTGTGTAATACAACAATGTGAAGCGTGTGCAATACAACATGCTATGGGTTGAGGCGACCATCTGAAAGCATTATTACAGACCGAGCTAAGTGAGCTGCCACTTCATCTTGATTTTTGAGTAACTTTGGGATCAGTAAGATGTGCTAATGACTGAAGCCCTAAAACCTTAAATTATCCCCAAATTCCCAAATGTAGAAGTGTCACAATAAATGGTTAGAGATTGTAATTAAACTCATCTCTTGCAAATTGTTTTGTATCGACATGACATGAATCACAACTCACGTTTACAGAATCATCAGATTGTTTAATAGCCACATTCGTCCACACACAGGAGTCGGCAGACAAACACCTCCAGCCATCCCTCTTTCTTCTTTACAAGTGTTTGTGGCCAGATCAACAGTGTCAATATGTATATCGTTTTGTACAGACACATTGAATGTTGCTCTTGTGAATGATGTCCATCTCAGCCAAAGCTTAAACAATCATCAAAATTTTTCTTGCATGGAAACAGCTAATTGCTAATCACCAAATGACGGGCACAAACAAAATCGTAGACATGTGGTGAAGCCTAAAACTGTGTTTCAAAAAAGAGACTACAAGACAGTCAACTAATGGCTGCAAATCAATACGCTCTGTACCCCCTAATCCCCACCCGAAGATCCTCTGGGGGGGCATCCAAGAGCCTGTTTACTCCTGGATTGAAGTGCTTTCCTTCTGACCAGCCATATTAGTATTCTGTAGCCACTTGCTTGTTTTCAACAGTTATAACACAATATCCATGCTTTGCTTTTATGTCGCACCTCCCAGTGGAATTAGCAGCATAAAAGCAATCCTTGTGTGTCCTGGCTACTTCCAGATGGCTTTGGGAGTGCTTTTATCTTTTCCCTCTGCCTCGCTCCCTCTGTCTCCTTTCACTTTCTCTTGCTCTCTTTCTTCCCCCCACATGAAAGTGCCGTCGGCAGATCTTTGCTTAGCCGGGTTCATTCTCTCTTCATCCGAAAATATAAAAGTTTCAAAGAGCATTTCATGAGGGAGCTCTTCCATAAATGGGATTCATAGCTCTCTAATCTGTGCTGCGAAATTGATCTAAAAAGTTTCCCAGAGCTATTGGCCAACTTACATAATGCAATAAAGGCTCGTGCCTCAGAGAATATTTACTTTTATTACCATTTGTGTCACAAACAATCCCTCCACCCTGGTCTCCCAGTTGGGGCTGTAAAAGAATTTAGATCCCTCGCAAAAGTCTTTAAAACGTTTCACTCAAAGTTTCAAACACATAACATATCACAAAGCATGTTTTTGAGCAAACTGTCAAAACTGAGACTGTTAGATTTTATTTGATAAGAAAGGAGAGGGCAACATAAAGCAAGACTCAAGAGATGTGCTGTCTGGATGCTGTGTGAACTGGGCGCAGACAATGCTAGATGAGTGATTATTAGTTAATGTGATTGTCACATGGCAGGGTCAAGATCTACAAAACAAATGCATTTGTCTGGCCATTTATTTAATATGGGAATACCAGCCACTAAATGCAGCCTTGTTTTGAAGCCATGGGCATCGGCAGGCTGATAACAGAAGAGCAACTGGATAGGACATGTGAACAGATAGTGTGATTGTCTAGTCTTGTGTAGATCTGTCAACACATGTAAAACCTGTCTAATTACCCACACTGTCATGACACAATGAAGAAGCTGTCAAATCTGAGAGGCTGACTTCAATTTCTGCAGATGTCAGTGCATACCAAGAGCTCATTATAGAAATTGCAACAAGTGGTAGTGAAAATCTAATAACAAGTGTGAATGTATGACACAGTTATATCATTAGGAGAATAATGTCTTATTGTTAGGCATAATGTTGGAGAAATTTGAAGCATTTTTAAAACAAGAACAGTGATTTTACTTATTTTCTTGGCAGTCACACGCTGTCCATCTCATGGATGACTCTCACTTTTCAGATCTAGGTGCGACTCCTTGTCCAGTTTGGGAGCTTATGCTTGTAACAATACACAAGGAGGCCAGTCAGAGGAAGCTCAATACCATATGTTATGTAGACTGACAGCTACAGAGTTTCAGCTACACTCACCACAGAGTGGACTGTTTACATGGCATACCACCGTTGGACAGACACCACATTTCATGCTTGGTTGTTCATAGCAAAGTATTTTTGTGGCACTCTTCAAACTTGAAATGTGAATTCTTCAGAAAACCAGTGAAAGGCTGTTTTGGCCACAATCTACATAATCTGGTACAAAATTAGGTTTTACTACATTTTTGGAACAGACCATCTTGAGCCTCCACTTGGATCTTTATTATTCACATATCACACGCTGCATGGCGTAAAATTCAAGAGCATCCACTGTATTTGTTTGCTTGATTCACTAAATCAATTCCGACACTAAAAAGGGACCCCTGCTGGCTCTCCTTGTGTTGCCATAGTATGGGGTGTAAAATACCATTTGAACATACAGCAAAGATCACTGCCAGCTAGAATGTACTGTGTGCATCTGCAGCAGAGGACATAACTCTCCGATGCAGAAGGGGGCAATGGTCTATTTATGAGTCTCAAAAAGGGAAACCGTAAGCGCCTAGATAAAAAAAACCATAAACATAGCTGTGTTTGCTTATTATCACATCATTGCCATTTTCTTGCCTCAGGAGTTTGTGCTTAGTTTAAGGATATGGTTAGTGAGAACTTTGATGTAGGAATGGCAAAGCAGGAAGAAGATGAAAAATAAGGAGAAACTGCACTAAGAGGGTGAAGAAAATGGGCTCTTCAGCTACACTGGGTGGTCAGTCAAAACCATTTATCTAACTGACAGACCCAGTGCAGATTAAACATACTGAATAGGCTTAAAATGATAAAGGATTTTGATAGTGCAGATGGTTTGTACAAGCTAAAGAAAGAAACATTTTCACAGAAGCTCTAGACGTTCCCAATGGCCAACAGCTGCCTCTGTGCACAAGGCTGCTGAAGGGTTCTTTGGGGTGGACTATGCCTTATATTCACATCGCATCAGTTGACAAAAAACACTTTCCAACAGAACTCAGATCTTTACATTTGACCCTTGAAGCATTGTTCCACAATCAAAAACCTTGTCTGTGCAATAGATGATGGTAGCTCTCAGTTATTGACCACTGTCTGGAAAATACTCTTCAAAATGCATTTGTGGTCTCATTTAGCTTTTCTGCAAATGGATTTCCATCCTCACACATCATTACTATTTGAATACTGGGTACAGAAAATTTGTTACAAATGCAGATATGGTGTCTGCCAAACACCGTCATGGTAACAACATTAGATATATATTGATTGTGTCATTACAGTCCACCAACACACAAACAAACACTGCATTAAAAGGAGCTCTGCGATATTTTGTGAGCTGTCCTGAACAAATGTCACACCAGTTAATTTTTTCACTGCAAGTATGAACTTATGCATATGTGTGTGTATGTGTGTGTGTGTGTGCACGCATATGTTCGTATAGGTTTTACAGTCCAGCTCAATACAGGGAAACCTGTGTGCATACACACACAAAGCAACACAAATCCATACTAGCCACAGGCTCCTCTCCAATCTATTTTCTGCTCAGCTGGTTTTAAATGAAGTTATTATGACTCATTAAAATGCCCACAAGCTTGTGGAAGTCGGCCAATTACGATTTAAATTTAGCCTCCTGCTCTCACAACCTTATCTCGCCCCTGTACAACCAACCTCTCATTGCTGCCTTTGCTTTTCTCTCTCTTTTTTTATTTTGAGAGAGGGGTGTTAGCAATGCATTTGGGACTCTTTTTCAGACACATGCATAGATGCCAAATGGGATGCAACATACAAAAAGTGACACGCTTTAAGGGACATCATTGATCCATATGAGTATGTTTGCAAAGAATAATTACATGTTTAGAAGAGAAAGCTACGAAAAAAGTAAAAATTAGATAGGGCTTATATTGACATGTGCAGTCCAGATACACATTGCAGAACCTCCTCCAAATGTGGAAAACACCACTAATTACTATACAGAACTGAACAAATGGACTTTGCCAGTACCACAAGTACACACTCTAACATACACACAAACTTTCCTTAGTAAACTTTGGTCCTTTTTAAAAAAAAGTCTACCAGCACAAACAGTATTTGCATACACTATTTCTGTAGTTTATTTTGCCACCAGAAGGGCACGTACCATTCTAAGCACCATAGCCAGTTCATAAAATGATTTAATCAAGATGGATTAATGTAGAGATGAGCTACTAATTCTATCAATTGTATTGTTTGTTTGCTTGTGCTGCATCCTTAATGTACTATACTGTGCAGGGGATTATAAGAACATACACTGTAATGAAGTGCTTTACTGTGGATTTTATAACAGTGTCTTCCAGTGTTTCACAACTGCAGTAGAATATTAAACCCTGAAGTTTAGTAAACAGTAAATGCTGTTGTGTTACAATAACGATAACTGTTTAAAATGACATAAGACTGACAGTTAGCCTACCGTCATTTACCATGATTATTGCACAGTAATATACTGTTAAACTTTACATGGATGTAGAATACTATAATGCCCAACAAGAGTCAAATGCTGGAATTTTCTCTGCCAGTATTTAGCAATTTCTATATTTCACAGTGGAATTCTTATCAGTGAAATGGTCGAGTGATTAAAAAGGACACAGAGTGTGCTATAGCTGTAGCTCGACTAAGCTTTTAAATTGAGAAACAATTTAGCTGGCAACAATGAATTGGACAGCTCTGTACTTTTTACATATTCTGCATGCTTTGTTTCTTTAAATCTAATTAAATGCACTTCCACTGTTACTATCTTTTTCATTTGTAAACTGGCTATTTTTGTGACTTCTGGGTAAAAAACTCCAACAGAACATCCTTATATAGAGGAGATTCTTTATCCCCAAATACTAAAAAATACCAAAAAGCTCAGATTCCTACTTTAAGGCTGCTCCAAGTTATAAGACACATAGAGCCCCTTTGTGGAACTAATCAACTCCCTTTGTTTTTCCCTTGACCTGTGAATTCTCTAAGTAATTGAGCCCTTCCTTGTAGAGGCAGTTCACCAAATACACCCATTCTCACCTATCGCACAGTTAATATTATTTCTACTGTTCAAAAAGCAACAAAAAATATTTAAGAGAATGCAATGGGAAGCGTGGAGTGAGCACAGAGCACCTGGGCCAGTGTCAGTATACCCGCAGGACAAATTCAACTCCAAACTGCATATTCTGGGCGCATTAGTCTGAATTTGAAAAATTTGATTTAGTAGGATTCAGTCAGCCCAACATTATGTATTTTAAAGGTCAAGTTTTAGTTAGGCTAACACAGTAAGTCAACTTTTTCTATTTTCATATAAACATGCTGACTTATTGTGTCCAAGGAGGGCACATAATCAGCTCTGCCCTTCTGTCATCCCAACACCCTGAAATAGTCTGAAGGACCCTCAGCCTAAAAAAAAAAAAAGACACAACCAAAATGCTGGAAGACTAGAGTGAGCAATTCCACCTGATCCTGCTTTAGCCCCCTTGAGCAATGTTCACTATTCAGCCAGTAAGAGCCCCCCAAACATACACAAACACACAACCTAATTTACCATCACACTTTGGAGCAAACAAACGTCTACAGCCTCTGCATCTTCTCCCTCTTTTCGAATTAATGACGAGTGTGTGCGTGTATGCTCAGTTCGTGTGCATGTGTACACACACGTTTATGGGTGTGTGCATTCTACATTCTACAGTATCATTCGAATTTCCAGGAGAGCAAATTAATTGGCAGCCTTTTGCAATAATTGACTTCTACCACACACACACACACACACACGCACACACACGCATTAAGTACACACAGTGAGCAATCACATCTCTCTCTCTCAGACACGCAAACACACATGCTGCTCGCTGACAACAAAGCTGCTGGGAGGAGGGAGGGATGATGAAGCGAATCCAAAATTCAATCGACTGTGTTCTTGTTTTGAGCAGAAGGCACACAGTGTACTGTACTGTGAGAGGCCATAAAACTCTCACTCTACACACACACACAAACAGCCTTTAGTAGACACACACAGACGTTTCAGCAATCACCCTCCATCAAAACACTTTGTCTCGCATACAAAAATAAGACTTGGCATCAGAGCGGAATACCAAATCAAGCCCATTAAGGGAGAACAGGGGCACTCGCTACTTAGCAACCAAAAGGATTTAAAGCTGCAATATCCCTGTAATAAAAGGAATAAGATCAAGTCCTCCTGTTACTTTTTTCCTCCAGTCTGAAAATAGAGAGGGATGAAAAGTCAACTTTGAGCTCTAACTTTTTTGATCGACAGGCTTTGGGAGTAATCGACACCACAGAAAAAAGACTGCAGTGATTGGATTACAAATTAATCTGCTGGAGCCCTTTGTTTGGCAAGAACTGCTTACTTGTATTTATTCTCTGGGAAGGGATAATCTTTTTAACATCTTGAAAATAAGAATTGAGCTTGCACATATGATTAGAATTTGTGTTGTTTTTCTGAGTTGACCAATTTTAATTGTGGAAACAATGATATTCAACACAAATTTGTAGCTGAACTATAAGCCTAAAAAGTGATACAAAGTTTTAGCTTGCAATCTGAAGCTGGGAAAAAAAAATCTTCCCATGGGGACATTGTATAAGCAGCAAAAAATGCATCAGTCAATTTGACTGTTATTTTGTGTGCCAATAAAGCCACATGTCATAAAGCCAAGTGTCATGTGATTAAAAGGACACCCTCTTTCAGTTGTAAGGTTTACATTTCTGGTATTTACCAAGTTTTGAAATGAAATACAATTTCATAGGAACAACATGACATATTCCACTGTGTAACTATTCATCAAACAAACAGCCAAAATGCAGAAACAGTGTGTGAAGTTAATCCTTTCTATGTCCATGGGAATCAAGAAGGTAAGTAGCAGCCAGGTGCTCCTAATCAAATGCTATTGATTAATTGATCATATGTAAATGTGAACATCTATAAAAGCAGAAGTTTTGGCAGTTTGCCGGTCTGGAGCATTTGGGTGTGTGTTAACACAATGCCAAGGAGGACAGACATCAGCAATGATGAGAAGCTATGTTAAATGTTAAAGTTCATGTCAGTACAATTAGAAAACATATAGCTTGTTTGGAGTGGTTGCAGGAAAAAGCCTCTTCTCTCTAAAAAAAAAAAAAAAACATGGCAGCACAGCTTAGGTTTGTAAAGTTACATCTGAACAAGAGACCAAAGTGGAGATGTTTGGTCATAATGCACAGCAGCACGTTTGGAGAAAACCAAACACAGCATATCAGCACAAACACCTCATACCAACTGTCAAGCACGGTGGTGGAGGGCTGATGATTTGGGCTTATTTTGCAGCCACAGGACCTGGAAATCTTGCAGTCAGCTAAAGCTTGGCTGAAACTAGGTCACACATCAGAACAATGATCCCAAACACAGCAGCGAATCGATAACAAAAACTCTGGAAAAGAACAGAATCAAGGTGTTACAGCGACCCAGTTAGAGTTTAGATCTTAACCTAAAATTCAAATGATGTGGTGAGGCCTTAAGAGATCTATGCATAGATAAACAAATGCCCCAAAACTTCAATGCACTGAAGCAACACTGTAAAGCAAATTAGGTAATAATTCCTCAATTTGAGCAACTGATGATTCTACAAGCTCAATCATGGGGTCCAAATTGTTTTTCACACATCGTTTCTGCATTTAAGTTTAGTTTTTGTTAAATAATGACATAAGGTAACATGTGATGTGCTGTTTTTCATTCAAGGTTGCATTTCCCCTAATTTTAAGATCTGATAAGTACCAGGTGATTTAGATACTTGCATAGCATATGTACATTGCTCAGGTGTGCAAAAACAGTGAAAAAGTAAGTCATGATACAAAACACTGTTAGACTGACAGACAATCTTTGGAAGTAAGTGACAAATTTCAAAGGGGTGCAAGTTACAGTTAATACCCACACAGCATCTTCCAGGAAAACTGTTATAGGTAGAGCCATGCTGAGCAAAATGACATTTAAGGCAAATGGCCGTCTAGTCTGAGAGTGGATCCAGACACAGAGCTGTCAGCCTGGGCAGCCAGAGGCTTTATCAAAGAGAGAATCATCCCTCATGTGCTGTTCAGCCAGGCTATTTTTATGTTTTATTTCTTCAAAACCACTTCTTTTCCCAGAAGCTCGAAGCACAGGTACACTGAGTTCTGGCTGAGGAGGGCAGCTGCCCTGAGTAAAACGTTTCTAGTGAAGTCACATTCACGCAGGACCGAGGTCTAACAAGCACACCCCCACCCTGTCCCCCCTCCCCATTCTCTGCTAGGCAACTAAACATATGAGTTTTTTTTAAATTTTTTTTTTAAACATACAAATTTGACAGTTACTGCTGACACTGCAGTATTATACGTAGACCCCTGCCTTGTGTCACCTCTCACTTGTCTGTCCCCCATGTGCCTTTTAAGTAATATAACCCAACTTAGATTTCTCTGGTGACATGATCCCAGGGTTTTTTTGAAAACACTAAATCAACAGGTCCAGGGAATAATGGCAAGAAGTGCAGGGTAAGTTTGAAGCTGCAGGGAAGGAGTAATGTTATGCGACGAAAGAATGAGCTACTGCTGTTTGTCTTCTCTGTCATCCTGTGTTTATGTACCTAGAAAAACAGCAGTACTGTGTATGTGTGTAGTTGTGAGAGTGTGCATTCAGGAGAACATCAGCTGTGAAGAAAAATGTACATACAAACCACTTAACACTGAGACAATTTTTTTCTCCCTGAACTACTTCTTTTCCTTCTACTTGCTTTTAATAGCACTTTCCCCCCTGCCGCCCCTCCCTCCCTTGAGTCCTCCATCTCTCTTCTCAGTCACGCATTCACACACACACATACACTTTAAAGAATTTGTGGCCTGGAAGCCAGTCAAGTTTCATTAATTTCTGGGTTTGGGTACAGTACAGTGTGTTCCTGGACTCACATCTGCGAGCGATCATAAATGCTGGAATGCTGGCAGAACATCGAGACCTGCCGGCACAAATATCTCGTCATCACTGTGAGGGAAGAGCGGGCAGCCCGCCAAAACAGCCGACCAAGTCGACTGCCAAACAACCAAACAAATGCCACGAAGATAGAAATACAGACAAAGCGCAATGGGAAAGCAGCCCTCCCACCTCGCTGCATTCATATCCAAATTCTTTGCATTTTTTCTCATCTAAAAAGCCCTGGACATTTACGGGGGCATTTTGCTCCTACACTCAGATTAAAATCAATTTGGAACAAAGGTTTGGATTTTAGGGAGCCAAGTTAAACAGCTGGCCAGGGACGACTGGAGAACATTAGAAAACTTTAATAAAAAAAGACACATTTCCAGTAGACAGTAATCCAATGAATATGTACACGTTTATTTAATTTTCAGTTGTTTTTGTTTAAAATGTTTCTTAATTCACGTCATCATCTGGGAGGAGGGCTTTTGATGTTGTTGATTGCCGGCATTTTACTACCACTTGGGCAGCATCTTTACAAGAAATTAGACTTTTCTTTTCACAAGTAATCAACCACTAAGAAGAAAATCCCTTCTCGCTGGTTAGAAATGCTATTCTAAACTGTACACCTCCCTGTGGAAATATACTGTGTTGGCTGTACTGGCTCATCAATGCAGCCAAGCCAAACACAAGAATACCAAAGTGATGAGGCCTGTGTGACACACCACACAGTTTAAGCACATGACCAAAAAAATGCCAGAAGATTATCATGTAAAGTCATGTTTCCATCAATAATGTAGACACTCTGAGATACTATTTATTTATTTGTGGGTAAACTGTAATGGAGCTTGTGAGTGTGCTGCATAAAGGGCAGGTCTATCTAAAACAGGTTATTCACATCCAAGTTCATTATTTGGTTTACTTTGTGAATTCTTTGAAAACTGTTTAAAATGCCCCTCTGATCAGCAAATTGTTCTCTTAAAAGGCTTAAAAAAAGCAGTGCATCTCAAAGACAAAATTTGTCAGGAATCTTTTTATTCCAATAAGTAATAATTTTACAATCATTTGCTAGCATAATTTGTATAACTAGGATACTTCTGTACCAACCCCTCTGGCACCAACACTATATTTTTGTAATGAATCTGTTTTGGGTTTATCAGGATCAGTGTTACAAGTTAGGGACACTTCCTTATATGGGCTAAAGAATAAATTGAGAATCTAAAGGCCACCTCACACAACTTTCCAAGTGATTTATATCAGTAGTACACATGGTTTGTGTGTATGTTTTAATGTAAGCTTTATCCTTAACCATGTAGCTTTTAATTTGTAAAATAAGATAAAATAATGTTACTTTTAAAATACCATTGCTCAGCACAGGACTTGAATCACACTTTGTTTAGGTCCACTATCCAAATATGGACTTCCAAAAGTGGACTGTTTCGCCTGCTATATGAAGACCGTCTTCCCCAAAATGTGCCCAGGGGGCTGATCGTTCAGGCAGATATGATATGTACTAACGTTCAAAGAACATTTTATCTCTCTAGTGGTCACTAGAGCAACTGCACGTTTAAAAGTGCAAAAATGGAATCCATTAGGGTGACAGTCCTGTAGTAAAAAGAATGTATTAAAGCCAAAAATCACAATCCTTTTCAAACTATAACCAAGTAATGTTATTGTTTAAACCCAACCAAGAAGAAATGAAGGTGTTTAATCAAAGTGTTGTTGAGTTGTTGAAAATGGAGGACTTTGTTGTGTCTCAAAAGACTTGTGAATAAAGACTGCTCCAATGTGTAAATGCTCTTACGAGCTGCATTGTCCACTGGCACCTGGTACTTTACAGGACCCTGTCGTGGGCCACATATTAAGGTATGAACAGGTGACCTATGTAATTGAATTAATTGGAGAACTTGTTAGGTAAAAGTGATGCAGTCGTGTTTTTTTTGTCTTTTTTAACTAGTTCACAAAATTAAGTGAAATTGTGTTCCCTTATCTAGTCATTATTTTAACCCGAAAAACAAACAAACAGAAAATAATGTCTATGAAGAAAAAATGTATTAATCAAGACCCCTGTCTACATCATAATGGCTATTTAGATTTTTCCATGCCTTTGCACCCCTGGTCTATATGCAATCACAGCTTTGAGTACTGAAACAAGTGCTTATGTAGTATTTCATCTTTTGTCTTGAGATGAAGTTGGTTGTTTAAACAGGTTTTCCATTCAAAATAGCCTTATCAAAAAATAGTCAACCTTCACAAAACCTAACTAGAGCATCTATTAATATTCTTTATCTTTAGCTGTACATTTTACCTGATCACCTCCATTCTCTTTTAACACAAAGGTTACATACAGTACATCGAACAAGTAAAGAGCAAAGTGAAGGAAGCAGACACGTAGACGAAATGTTGAGGAGTGTATGTTTGTACTATTTCTGTCTCCCTCACAACCAGATGACATATTACAGCTCTCTCCATTCAAATATCATCACATTGTGCCCTTTAGCCAGACACTTTGCATGCAACTGCCAGTTAAATAAGGATGTTTCTCTTGATATGCTTTGGGCTTCACTCACTCACATACACATTCAGCCAATTCAGATACATGGAATATGTATACACACTGTAAACGGAAGACTAAAATTCTAAAGGAAGAAAATAAAGTGAGATCAACTAAATTTTAATCTTATTATGCTGCACCGGCTTGGTCACAAAACAAACAGTGAATCAAATCAGCCAGGTCTGGTCTGCTTTGATGAGCAGCAGCACGTTCCACTACTCAAACAAACAAGCATACCAGGGTGAGGTTTAAAAGCCAGATCACTTTTGATGTGGTGAATCCAGTTCTATCGATGTGAAAACGCATAGCATTCAATGCTAATGTCTCATTTTATTTAGTGCTGGGCACTATTCATTGAACTTCTGTAATACTGTAGAGTTTATGCATAGATATCAAACCCTTTTTACATTCCTTTCTATCACAAAAACAGAAATAGAATGAATGTTTTTTCTTAAGTGCAAGAAATTTTTTAACTCATAAGCCAGCAGTCTCAAAGGCTTAAAAGGTTAAAAGCTTTGCAACTGCTTTTATTAAATAAAAATGTCTCTTCAACAAGCAAATTTTAAACATGTAATTTGAACGGCATTGAGAGTGCACTCAGAGTTTCCCTTTCACCATGCTCAAGCTATTCAAATAGGTTTTGTGCAATTTCTCATTTTTACATAAACTCACTGACAAATAGACAACATTCCACCCAAGCAGTGGAAAGTGGACATCTGCCTGAGCAAAGTATCAAAATTCAGTTTCCAGCCTTAAGTATGAAATTAAGAAAAAGTTGTATATGCTGTAAATGGTTTTGCAATATTCTCGTTACATTAATTAGGTCAATGTATTTTTTACTTATTTTTTTTTCAAAAAGAGAACAACATCTCGAACCTCAAAATGCCCTCAAAAGGGGCTGAGAATCACAGTTGCTCACGAGGCCCGAGCCCCACCTCTGCAGGCTTGGGCTCAGCGAAGGTTGTCAGACATTAAACATCAGGTGGAGATAAAAACAAAACAAACAAACAAGAAAAGAACGTGGAGGACTGAGACAGAACGAGATGATAGAAAAAAAAATAGCTGGCACAAGGTAGACTGTACATACTGTACCCTCAATGGTGGCAGGCAGCCCAGACTGGCGAGCGGCCAAATTCTCTGTACAATAAGCACAGAGCGACAGACGGATGGACAGACAGGCAGGCAGAGAGTGAGAGACAGAGCGGAAGGCAGAGGGGAGGGAGGAGGTAGTGGCAGCAGCGTCTGAAATGCTCCACATCCACGACACACTGCGCATACCAAGAAGCTTCTCCAGTGTCTCGCTCCATCTCCCCAATATTCTGTCTTTTCTGAAGCAAACTGAAGGATGATGGCGGCGGCGGCGGGTTGAGGAAGAAGAAGGGGATGAGGGGGCTCAAGTTGAGGGTTTTGGGACTCGGTGAAGTGTCATCATTACAAAGAGACATGATAAAAATCGAGATGTGGTGTCAGACCGAGAAAAAAACCCTTGAAAGTCAAATGGTGGAGGAGGAGGAGGAGGAAGAGAGAAAAAAAGAGAAGTGCAAAAAATAAAAAAAGACAACAAAAACTATCAAAGAAGCCTCGCCTCGGCGCTGTCTCTTCCCTAACCATCGCCTGTCTCGACAGAAGCGCTTGTCTTGCCTTTAACGCCAGACCAAAGCGGCTATGAATCAACACTGATGTGTGTAACAGTACAGGTTGATGCTGTGCATCGAGACAGCCTTACATGGAAAGAGGGAAAAAAAGAAAGAAAAAAGTTTGTGCACTTGCTGCCACAGTTGCTAAAAATACTCTGCCCACATCTTCCGCTCAGCTGCATTTCTCAAGGTAGAGTATGTGGTTCTTCCTAGAGTTTTTAATGTTATTTTTTTTCCATTTGATCTATCAGAAGACTTTCACCTCAGTAGAAATCATATAGTTTTATCATGAGTTAACCTGTTGATATTAGAGGATTCTTAAGAATCGGAATCAGTTCAATTAATGATTACCCATGTGAGGTCAAAGCCTTTGCTGAAAGACTTTTATCTCAATATTCAACCAATATTTTTTTGTCTTCCTCCACACATTCCTTCTTTTACTTTACACAAGTTATACTCATTGTCTTTCGTCCTTTAAATAACAAGCAGAAACCATTTTTCTAGCTTATCCTGTGGGAAACTTTAGTAGATTTTGTTATCTGATATACAGTACAATACTAGAATTTACTACACAATACACAGGAATAGAAATAGAAATGGCAGGGAAATATAGGTGAAATAAAAGCAAGAATTATTCATATTCAATCCATGGATAAAAGTTTCCCTACCCCTCCAAAGCTAAAGTCTTTTATTTTTCTGAAAAAAAAAAATAACCTAAATGCTTCTTGGTGCTAGCTATAAAACATCTGAGGCTTCAACAGACTCTTATTCATTAAGCATAAACTTTTCATTGAATATTAATACTTTTTTTTTCACAGCTCAAGATGACCACCTCAGCCTTTTTCACTGCGTGCAATGAGTGGTTGGTGGTACTTTTAAAAAACAATTCTAGAATTCTACATAAATATTATCCTCCAAAATCAGAGTTTTAAAGCATGACTAGATTGACTGACATTAATGAGAACCAGTGTAAGTGACTGACGAATGGATGAGACAATTGGCAACACCAGTGAACTTGAGGTGCGTGGTTATAGCTTTGATCCATGACAGCAATTTTGTCAGGAACACTAGCAGAAGAATATGTATTAACAAATCATAATTTGTTAATACATATTCTTCTGCTAGTGTTCCTGTCACAGGTTGTTTTGAACAGTTTTGTTTCACTGTAATTATATCCTGTTCTTTGATAATTGAAATAAAAGATTCTACACGGTTCATGTACTAAATGGTTTTCAATTTTATTGCACTTTATTGGTCATTTTTAGCATAAAGTATAATAAAATACCCCTAAAGCTGTTATGGTTTTTCCAGTGTTTTAACAAGAAGGAGAGGCAATTCGTATGCTACTTATTATCACAGTTACAGGGATCTTTGGGCTTATTTCAAGTGGGTTTGTATAAAGTTCAGTATTTGTCTGCTTACTTACTTGATTAATTAGTGTATTACTTGCAAAAGACAGTGGTCAGAGCACACTCAGTTTAGAGCATCAGAGAAGATTCCTGACAACACTTTGCTCCACTGCAAAAATAATTAAATATATATACACATATTGCTCTAATCATTATGAAATTTCTGTTATTTTGTTGTATTAGATGGGGAAAATGCAGTCTAAGTAGCTGTCAGCCTGGCTACTTGTCAGAATTCCACCCTGATTCAACAAAGTGACTAAGCTCTGTCTGCCTACGTGTGGCTGCTGGTAAGTCAGAGTAGTGACAAATACTTAAAAACCACTTAAAAAATAGAAGACAGAACAAAATATCACCTTAAGGTAAATCAAGATTGCAGCTTGTAAACTAGCCAGCTAGCTAATGTTAGCGGTTAAATAGGCTTCTCTCTTGCATCAAAAATCCCATAATAGCAAAGACCAAATGCAAAACTTTAGGCTTGAAAACATTACTTCAGGCATAGCTTAATCTCTTATATACAAACTGTGTTCAAAATTAGTGAGGATAAAGAAAATATGTCATTATCAGTACCAGAAAACCTTTGACGTCTTCAAATTCTGCTATTTTGATTTCAAATTGACACAAATCTTTTATAACTTGTCTTTTCTCTTTGTGGCATGGTCTGTTAACCTGAAAAGTGTGTTTCATTCCACGTGACTTGATTATAAACAGTATCAAAAAAAATTAAGACTTTTGTCAATTACATGCAAAAGAAAATTCAAATAGAACTTTTGAATACTACTACCTGTAAATTGTGTAAATTTATGGAAAGAACTTAGAGGACTTAGATGGAAAGAAATTAGAGGACACAGAAGTTAGGTGGACATACAGGTTAAATACCAGGGAGTACTTGCTTACTGTATTGGCTATGGTTATCATAACAACTAAAACTACCCAACAGCCAAATTTTCCAAACTAAAACACAGCTACAGTTGTGAAATATTTCTTGGGCCGAACTTAAACCTGGGACTTAAAGACTAATCTTTACGGTTAATCACCAAAGCTACACACATATACTTACACAAGAAAGTGTCAGCACACAAGGTTGCCTTGACTTGCTACCTGTCACCACTTTATCAGAGTTAAAGACAACTTTGACTAGGCGTTTACTTTTGTCACTGAACAGTACAGCATAATGTCACATCACAGCAGTTTTAGAACAGATGCCTTAAGGCTGAACATTATATCTGAGGAAGCATATACAGTAATTGGAGACACACTGGGAGACACGCACAATAAACTCTTTAAACCATCTTATATGTGCTCTGTTGCAGAGCTTTGTCCTGTCTACTTTGACAAGTGTGTGTGTGTGTAGGAGGGGGGGGGGGGTAACATGTATTCACAGCAGGAATTGGGAAAATGGGGTTTAGATTTAAAACAAATAGGGATTATTTGCTTGGAGCAACTTTTGCTTGCGACATACTGAGTTGTGTGCGGATCCAATTCATAGCACAGCATGAGTTTGTCATTCATCTTTGTTGAAACATGGCAGGAGTATCGGCATTCCTATCAGTGACTGTTTAAGTTTTAATGAGATATGAATAAACAAATTAACGTAAGTTATGCTTTTTGGACCACTGGCAGTGGTCAGATAGGGAGCAGGGGGACGGGGGTTTTGGTGTATGCCAACCACCGATAATGATAATGTCACAGACAACTCAGACTCCTTAATGCGTCTCTGGGCCAACAAATGGATTTGGGACATTGTGCAGAAGGGGTTACTTCCATTACTTTAACAGAGTCTAGAGAAACCTTCTGCAAGAGAAGAGGGAAAGTCCTAGCTGCCTATAAAAGACTGCCACTGCTATAAAAGCAGTGCAGAACTAAGTAACTAAGTAACAAAAAGACTGCTGGGGTGTATGCGTTGGGGGGGTGGGTGTAACAATGTCAAACTGGATCAATCAATGTATCCAGTGTTCTCACTTGTATTACCTTATAGACCTCTACTGTCACAGAGGTGTAGGCTGACAGGGTGATGATGGGCAGGCACCTCTGGGTTAAGCATTACTGGGTAGAAGAGTCATCACAACCGGGCTGTGCTCCATATTCATAATTTTAAAAACTGTATATTCATAGCAAGATAAAGCAAGCACAAGGCCAGGTTTACTCTAACTTAGTCTTCAGGTTGCAGCAGCTTCACTGTTGATATATGTTGTAAATAAGTTTTTTTTATCTTCAAGATAAAGATATTATGATCAAGGGTCATAATATGGGGTTAGGGTTTAAGAGTTGACATTTTTACCTGAATGAGACAGCAAATGCATCCGCAGACGGAGGCTGTCCAGGAAGCTCTTCCCGCATAGCTCACAGCTGTAGGTCTTCATTCCACTGTGCATCTTTCTGTTGACAAAAAAACAAACATTTTCTCAACTAAGTTCTCTGTTGGTAACAAAATAAGTCAGACCAATCTCAGATTAATGTACATTCATGCCATTCAAGTACATGTTTGTGTTTCTAACAAAGTGGCTTTTAATGGCTCACAATATACAGCACAGAAAAAAGCTTGGCCTTTCATATTTATTGACAAAGCCTACACTCCATCATTTGTAACATGAGCACATAACAATAACCATCAATTTAACAAGTTCTCCAACTACTGCACATATTCTTCCACAAAGTAGATTGAACCAAGGTTCACAAAGTTCTATTCAAGCAGAGACCTTCTCAAATCCCCACATCTCAAGTGCAGCAGACAAATTAGGTGCTGGAAAGTGAATCAGCATGCTTTATTCATGCAAACATGCAGGACAGCCACTTTGTGTTATGAACTATTTACGGGGCTACGAGGTAATGAGGAGGTTGAAGTCAGATCTGCCATAAATGGTCTGTTTCCAAATGAAAAGTCATTAGGGTGTAACACAGTTCAAGTGAACAAGGTCAGGCAAGTCTACGGGTCAATATTTGATTATGTAGTAAAGGCCTTGAAGGTTAGGTAACTAAATAACATGAGACAACAGATAGTGTATCCTCACAACCCCCTTCATTACGAAATCCTCAAAGAGCCCACGGCTCAGTACAAAGCATATTATTCTTGAGAGATATCTGAAAGTGCTCTAAAGCAATTAAGGTGACACGAATTGCCAAACAACTGCCACAGCGCCTTAAGCTTCCCAACAACTTCAAATAGTTCATCTTTAGAGGGGCACATACACGCCCATGATAGCAGTGACTGTTTGTCAAGCTGGGGCGGTTTGATAGTTGGCAAAATTAATCTTTCACTGTGGTCGCTTTTTAACAAAACACATTTCTAAAAACTAAATAAGATTTTGTGACAATACCAGGAAATCAAAACCACAACAGGTGGTGATAACACTATTGTCCGCAGGAAAAAAAAAAAAAGAAAGGGTACGAGTCTAAGCACAGTTCTGGCAGACATGACGTCAAAGACATTTCATGGTCCCCACTTCGAACCAGGTGGCACAAAGTGATCAGCCTGGTGCATTCTAGGGGAAACAATGCCCTTGATAAGAGATCCGCTCAACTTGGGCGAGATGACAGCCATCCATCTTAGAGACTTTCAACAAAGCCTCAGAGGAGGTGTTGGTGCCACTCTCCCAAAACATGACTGATTGATGTCAGATGTCGAATGCAAATTGATTTACAGCTCTCTTTTGTGCCTCGAGTAGCGCAGGGAGAGACAGAGTGAGGATGAGACAAAGACAGCCAGAGAGAGATTATAGTATGTTCTATGGCAATGACTGCAGGAGTTAATAACCAATCAACTCTAGTATGACTTTGCTCACAATTAATTGCTGCATAACATCCTTGAAACTGGATAAAAGTGGGTACAAATCTGAGATATATGTTGAGAGGGTGAGTAAGCCATGAAAATCATTGAGCACTTTGAAGTTACGGAGAGACTCTGGAAACCACAGGCTGCATGACAGCCCTTTGGCAAGCTGTGAGTAATTAAAAGGCCCTATAAATGCCAACTGCCTCAAAAGGGAAGGGCAACACTTAAGAAAGCCAAAAATGGAGAGAAACTTGAACAGAGGTAGCAGTGTCACACCTGGGACAGAAAACAACCTTGTTAGCCTGTAATGTTTCTTTCAGCACACAAAGCATATCAAGGTGTTGAGCATAATCATAAAAATACATTTTTGTCATAAAATCCACCTCTGTATGTACCAGAATACTATATAAAAAGCAGAGGAATCTTAAAAAAAATACATTTTAAGTTTTTTTTTCTTTAAATTTCACAGTCCATGGTTGTAAATGGTGAGATTTTAAAATCCCTCTGCTGTAGTTTTCTGTCAGGCAACTACAAAACAGTAGTTCTACAGTAATGCTCTCCAATGGACCTAAGACTGCTGTTCACTACCAATGGTGTGAACAGGTAAAAAAATAAAGCTCTAACCCTTCAATTAATTTTGCACCTGAGAAGTCATCCACATGAATGACAAAACCAAATGAATAAAGCTACCGAGCAGGATTTTTTTCTGTTAAGGGTCATATGTGATGCACTCACTTTCACCCTGATAAAGAAGAAAACACACGTTAGCGGTAAACTGCAACACACACAGTGCACAAAGCCTTTCAAAGGCCTTTTGTGTCCCTCCTCAATCTGACCATTGTGCCCCCCAGACAGAGCACTGATAAGGCATGGATGGACTTATTAAGGGCACTCAGAGTGGAACCAATGCCATGTTTTTTCACCGTAATGTAGTGCTGATGAGCAAAGCGCGGTGTGTATGTCCATAGCTGAGAATGTGTTAAATTTAACTGCAATAGCTAGCAGTACCCACTGAAACAACTCATTACTTGATGTCCAACAGAATGGAAACAACACCTGTTAAAGTGATTCAGGGAAGGTTTAGGACTTTTAGAAACCTGCCCAATTGAAACACTAATGCTTCCATTTTTTTGGCATTTAACAATATTCATTTAGCCTGAATGGCTATAAACATAAACATTTTCTTAACTGCCTCACCATGTACATTAATTTGAACCCTAACCATGTACTTTAAACTAGCTATACAAAGGTAAGAAACCAGTAGGAAAAGTAAGAAGTTGCACGTGGGAGGTGGAATGAAGGAGACAGCGGAATGAAAATGGAAAACTTTGTGCAAAACGACTCTAACTAGTGAGCTAGTATATTCTGTCATAACCTACGTCACTTGGCAACTGTACACTAGCCAAATGGGGAAAGTGCACATCATAAGAGAAGAACAATTAATAATATTGAAAAATAAATAAATAAACAAAAGCTGAAATTGACAATGTTTCCTATCTTGCCAGACTACGGATCATTTTGCCAACATAGCTTTACTTAGCCTGTCCAAATGAAAGGGCTAATTGAGCTAAATTTCTTAATTTTGAAGCAATTTCAAAATCATATATATATATTTGCTTAATTCAATTAAATAACCAGCAATAGACCAAAAAAGAAAAGTTTTTGGAAATGAACATTTTACAATGCCATCTCTTGGCCTGACAACATAAAAATAGTATAAACTGTAAAACAGTAGGATAAACAGTAAAATATTTATGGACAAAGGATTGGCTGAATAATGTTCAACAGAAGGTAAATAAGTTTTTTTTAGCTTCTTTGAAATGCTCTGTGTGTCACTTCGTAACCTTGTTTGACATACATTGCTTTGACAAGGTTTAATGATTTGTAAAAGGACACTAAAATATTATCTCAGCTTAAAGATTTAGTTCCGACAGACACTCTCCACAAACATTTTCTCAAATCCCATCGTAACTGTCTGCCTTTCTGTTGTGCCTCGGATATGGATGATGAAGATAGTGCATGCGTGCATGCGTGCGTGCGTGCGTTTTGTGTGTGTGTGGTGGTAGGGGTGTGGGTAAGAAGGGTTGGGGGTTGATTTGAAACAGACTGACTGAGGCCATTAAGGAAGTTCTCATAAAACTCTCTCAGGCCATTTACTCAGTTAATAATCGACTTTGTCCAACAGTCACTTTTGACAACCGTAATAAATTTTAAATTTATGTCAACAAAACATATGCTGATCACCTCGTGCGGTGCGTTTCCTCATAAAAACCAGCCCAACCAAGGGCTGTTTGACTTCATGTGTGTGTGTGTTTGAAATGTGAGTCGATTACAGGCCCGTGTTATTGAGCCGTAACAGCTTGCCTCGTGTAATTCAGAAGTTCTTTTTTTTTATTCTTTTGTTTTTATTCCCCTCATATTGCCGCCGGACTTGGCTGGCCATATATCATAACTAGTGCTGCATTTGATGAAGTAAAGACCCAAGTTTCCCACCTGCCCTCTTCTTCTGCAACAGTTAAAGTCAAACTAAGGTGATCTATCGCACTACACACTAAAAAAAAAAAAATATTTCAAGTTCTCCATGGTCCTTAGATGGTTTTGGGTCATCCAGATTTCACATGACTAGGCTTTGACAGAGGCAATGGAGCTATTGCCAAACCTCATTAAATCAAAAGACTTTGCTTGAAACTCATGCTAAAGCATCACCAACATCCAGATCATTGGATAAAAAAGAAAAATCAAGCCGAGTCAAGCTTTCTGACTTATACTGTTCTTATTTCTCATTACTTGTTTACTGTAAATGTCTCCTTCAGCAGCCTTAGGATTTGTTCTATGTCCTCATCTACCCTTTTTTATCTCTTATTTCTAAATTTATATCCCATCTTCTATTACTTATGGAAGCAATAAAAGACCATGAAATGTAATCCTGAGGTCAGAGGACAAGGAACTAAATGGTACTTGGGTAATGCAGGGCCCTTACCCAATTTCAACCACCAACCAGAGGTATGGTGAGTGAGCATCTGAGACAATTACTGAGGACAACTTCTCTGCTGTGTTTAGTTGACATAACAGCCATCAGCTTAGCATAAAGCACACATTTTTCCTGTTTTTTTTTTCCAGCCATGCAAGAAAATGTGATTTTTTTTTTTCTTAAACCTATGTAAGTATCAATTTTCAATAGGCAAAACTCCCCATGTATACCACTTATAATACAAATCCATCAGGCATTCAGAATAAAGACACATGTGAACTGCATTGTAATGCTTGAATTAGTAAATAAAACCACAGCTGGAAACAATTACCCTTTACAATGGCAACGCAGCAACAGGACATGATGTTAACAGAAAAGACAGGTCAATAAATTGGATTAGAAATAACGTTCAATAAAAAGACTTCAAACAATATTCATGGTATAAGTGGCATGATGCACTCTAGAAATAAGAGCCTATATAATAGCAGTATATCCATTTGAGGATAAAAGCACAGGGTGAATGAAGGCTATTGCCGCTCACACAGCTCCACGTCATGCCGAACAAAGCCAAAATGATGCACGAGGCAATTCAGTGACACTTGGGTGGCTGATCCTAATGCAGCCATAAGTGGCGCAGTGTGTCGCTGCCACCTCTTATTTTGGTTTTCTGACAGAAAAAACGCACAGTGGGGGGAACAAGTGACTTTTTTCAGCACAAATTTCTGGTCCATTAAAGGACTAAGAATGACACACAATCAAAAATGTACGACCAAAACAGTAATAGTGATGTTCAATGAAACAAAAGGGTAATCAGGAATGAAATAAAATGAGCCTGATATCCGCATAAATAACAACAAATGCCTTGATATGGCGCCTCATTTGTTTGTTCCCTTCCAGAGCACAGTCTTGTCTAGTGATGCATCATGTGTGATTCTTAACATTTACATGCATCCATTTTGTCTGGAAACGGAGGCAAAAGCTGCTTCCTCTCTGTCATTTTATCCTTAATTCCACTGCCCTCCCTTCATCATCCCACCTTTCTGTCTTTGCACAATCAAAATGTATCAAGCAGGCTGGTGTAACACCATTCGGCGTGGGCTGCTTATCCCGAGTCCTCCTGCACATATCAATGACTTGGCCCCTGTTGTCCCCCGTCGGGGAGACGTTCATATAAATTCAAGCCACACACGCAAACGCCGAGACACTTGTGTTGAGCATAGATGAATAGCAGGGCGAGAGGAAAAGAGAAGAGACAGAGGAATAGAGAGGGAGAGTGCCACTGTCTTTCATTTTCATTGTGTTATTTATAATATCGCAGACACTACCACCCCCAAATTTGCCCTGAGGGTGTCTCAAGAGAAAAACAGCTATACCACACTGCCGCTGTGAAAACAATGAAGAAATTGACATCCGCGAACAGTGACAACAAACACGTCGCCTTGCTGGAGCAACACAGTGTCTGTCTCAGCCTGTACACAATGTCTACCTTAAGGAGATGGATTTTTTTTCTCCGATCAGTGTAATTTTGATACTAAATGTAATTTTGAAAACTAGGTGTAAGTAGCTAGATTAATGACCTCAACATGTTTCATTAAAATCCAATCAGTCATGCAGGAGTTAGCCCACAAGAGGTGTCCTAACCAACAAATCTAATAAATTATCACAGACTACTTTGTGTCTCTAAAGACTATGTTTATAATAAATCCTTGCAAAAAATTATCTCCACTCCCTGCTATTTATCTAGAAAAAAAAAGTTGAATGAGATCTAAGAAGAAGATGGATGAGAAGAAGATGAGTAAGCTCTTGTCAAGGTGCTACAGTGGAGTTAGGATGATGTATAACCAGTAAAATTAGGCACGGCAGATCTGACCATTTTAAATCATCTTAATTTTCCATACAACATGCTTTTTAAAAAAATAAAAAATAAAAAAAATAAACTAAATAACTGTCTCGTTCAAACTTTCCTAATCCCGCTAAACTGAGCAAAAGCACGAGTGGCTCATACAAAAAGATGGTGCTCAAAGTGTTTCAGAGATTAGAGACTGAACGTAGACAGTTACTGTTTTCGGAAGATGTGTCAGAAGATTTTCTCTGCTGAATTTAAGTTTCTTTCTCTGGCTTTTAATTGGGGTCATGTAGTGTTAAGGTGTAAAGTGTTTTATGTGCTTGAGAGCATATATTTTGGTGTCTGAAGTCACACTTCATTACTCTACAAGGTTATTCAGCCTTCTCTGTATCTCTGTCAAACTTCAACTTCTGAGGATGCTGCATTCAGTGTACCTTGGAAACAGAAAGTTAAAACACTTCTGCACTTGCCCCTTGCGTAACTATTAACAACAAATTAGTAACTTATAATTAGTTTTATAGTTCACTTGTTTGTTGGGATATATTTCATATTCCAACAAGAAAATCGGTATTTTAATTTGTGTTCTTTAGAGAGACTGAGAGAGAGATTGAAACTCTGATTTTATGATGCATCATTGAAAGCACCACCTCTGCAGGACTGGTAACGGACTCTACCCAAGAAAAAAAAAAATACACTGGTGAAAGATTGACCATGTAAGCAACAGTTCTCAATGTTAGCCACTAAAAACTTAAAGGAAGGAGGAAGAGGAATAAAGTCCAGAGTCTGGCCAGCTGCCATTATTTTCTGTGGTGCAATTTAACAACTTGGACTGTTTAACACACTGCAGCCCAACCTGACAAGATTGTGCCTAAAAGAGGGATCAGTAGCCTACCAGTTATCAAAGGTCCAATTAGTTTGGAGTGTGGTTTTAGCTCTTAGGCTATTCACTGTATGTTCCTACTTCTACAGGAGTCAAAGGGGTAGACCGTGAGGAAGAGAGGCAGAGTGGAGTCAAGTGGGTCACACCACACCTGTCACACACACTAAAATTATCTATTTGAATAGAGGTGTAAATCAATAGGTGAAAAAGGAGCTGCTGTATTGTATTTCTTCATCATTTCCACCTAATTGTGTCACAGGCAGATTTTATCAGGACCCCTGGAAATTTGTCAGTTTGTGATAAAAGGGCATTATATGTCTCCTTTAAAGCTAAGATATTTTTTTCTATTAAAAAAACTATAATGTTAACAGAAGTATATTCAAGGTTTAAGTCTCATTGACAACATAAAGCTGATGTTTTTTTCTGGTTTTATCTCAATGTGAAAGTCACACTGACAGTGTGATATTTGGCATCTGATGTGCAGAAAAAAGAAGCAGCAAAGCAATGGTGACTGTAATGATATGAGGGAAGAGAAGTGTTTTCAGGGTGCATCACTGAATTTGAAGATGTAATTTACCAATCAAGCCCTAATTTATAACCATTGTGAATGTAAATAATGCTCATCCTGCCTTTCAAAGTGACTCCCTTAAAAAAATGTTTCGAATATACTCAAGATATACTCTTATTTCCAGGTAAACCAAACAGTGGAAACCTGCATTAATTTCCCAATTGCCATCAATGAAACCTACAAATTTCCATTTCCAGTTATAAATCTTGAAAAAGGTTTAATGCACAGATTAAATTTACTTGTCATATGAACTGAGGAACGTCAGTAGGCATTTGTTTGAAAAAACAAGACAAGATTGCTATCAGATACATTTCCTGAGACATCGGGCTTAAAAGCCTGTTGCAGCCAACAAGAGGGTGGTATATGTAACAAGCCCTTTCAGCTTTCATGTCACAGCTGTGTTCAAACACATGTTTGAAAAGAGCATCAATGGAAATTTGCACTAATTATTATCACTGCTGCATGACTGATGAGCCCTATATGGTTAAAATAACTTAATTTTAAAGGTAGGAGATCAATAACAGGGAACTTATAATTGTGCTTCCTAGGCAGTCAGACTATTTCAACCTAATCCCAGTAAGATACCTTGATTCCCCAAAGCTTAGAAAGTAGGATTCACTATTTAATGCCCTTAGTGTTACTCGGAAAGCCATTTCAACCTCTCGTCTACAGTTCCACTCAATGTAAAGTGCTTTCCTCCTTTGACAAAGTCCTTTTATTCAATAAGAGGTGACACTGAAGAGGGAACATGACCTAGAGGTTGCAATTTAAATCCACCGACTGTCAGGAGAGAATTTAACTGTAAAAAAATTATCAAAGCCAAAGCACACCTAATACTAGTAACATATTCAAGCCTCTAAGTGGCATGAGAAAAATCTTTCCACTGTTTGCGAGCAAGATTAACCGAATCTATAAGACTGCACATAATGTTGCAGATGGAAAAATACATTCATCCTTGCAGTTATTTATCAGCCACCCCAACATTGACCAGTCTAAACTGACACACTTGAATAAACACCTTGAAAACCAGTGACAGTATGTATTTTCTTTAAAAGATTGTGCTTAGCCCAAAGCATTGTAAATAATTCAGAGGATAAACTGAGCTATAACTGCATAGAGGTTATAGTCCGTCACTGTGTGGTGGTGCTGGGCAGCACACAGGTGTGAGAGCGTGTATGTTCGCTCCCTTCAGCTCCCCCACTCCCGGTCATTACTATAAATGACAGTGTGCACTTAGTCAACCAGCCTGGTTAAATAAGGATTAGAGGGAGAAAATAACTTCACACTATTGAGGCAAATGGTGTTTGCAAAGTCTGCAACTGAAAGTGCAAACCCGGCTGTGCCTTTAAATAATCTAACATCCACAGTTTTCCCCCCTTTTTTCCTTGATTTCAACTAGACCTAAAGACACTTTCACTCAAGTGTTGGAACAGTGGGAACAAAGGCAAGGAAGGGCATGTAAGATCACATGTATAAAGTATTTCTGTTGAAGCCCATCTCTGAGACAAACAGCAGCCCTGCTGCTCCCTCTTCCCCCTGCCTCTCCTTTGGTTTGTGCATCAAAAGACGCCGCCGTCTGAAAATAGCACGTCAACATTTCTGTGTCGTCTTCTTATTTCTTTCTTTTTTTTTTTATTCTCGACAATGTTGCCAGTTTGCTAGATTCCTGTTTTTCTTGTGCCTCCTGCTTTCTTGATCTGTGAGAGGTTACAGCGCGTCGAATGAAACGGTTGGCTGAGGCGTGTGTGTGCGGTAGAAGAGCTTTGGTGGTCTATAAAAAGCTGCCAGACAAAGTCTTGCCTCTCTCCTCATGCATTATGCATTGGCATCACCTTCCATCAAGTGGCAGAAAAACCTCAAAGATGTCTAACTTTAGCTTCCATTCTGAAAGCCAAACAGAGGAGGAGATGTGTTATTTTGACTGCCGCAGTCGAGCTAAGCACCTGTTACATCAATAAAAGCTGCGTTTCGCAACAAGAACGATGACAACGGCAACCTGTGTGATGGAAGAAGCACCTAAATGCTCTGGATCAAGCTTTGACCTGGTAGGGAAGTTTTGTCTGTGGCTGATAATCACAAAAGACTGATGATGAAACAGCATCAGGAGTTTAAACAACACCAAAAAAAAAATATATATATATATATATGTATGTATTTTATTTTTTTCTTATAATAAAAACAAGATATTTGGAGAATACACTGTGTAACAGACCTTGTGTCATCAAGGTCAGTTCTACAGCTGGCTTGATTACCACTTGTATGTCAGTGTGACAGATCAGAAAAACAGTAGATAAAAGTAGTGCTATATGTACAACTCACAAACTCTACTGTAATTTTTACCATACTAACGTCTTGATCCACTCCTAATTTTTCATATTTTACAACCAAGGATAGAGACTTTCTTATAGTCTTTTAAAGTGGTCTTGAAAGATAGTTCTCCTGACTTTCAAAGTTTTTCTTTGGATGTTGGCTGCGTTTTCACTCATTTTCAGTCCAGTACTTGTACCTGAACATTTTCAGACGGATGTACTTATTTATTACGTTAGGCCACTTAATTCCAACCTATGAATGATTCAATCATAAAAGAGGCACTTATCTCAAATGATTAACCAGAGTTGTGTCTACACACAACAGATATCTTAACAAAAACCTATTTTAAATGTGTCTTTAGGCACTTAGCATCCTAAAGACACATCATTTGTTCCAATTACTTTAGATTATTCAAACAAAAGACAAAAGTGATTCTCAAAGAGCTATTAGATGAAAACTTGTGTCCTTACAAAGATTGAGGGAACTGGACAAGTTGAGGACAAAAGAAGTGTCATAAGTAAAAAACTATATACATCAGATGTATAACAGTATCTGAAAGTCATGTCCTGCAAAGAGGAAAATATCCAGCAAAGACCTGAGAGATGCATCTGGACCTTCAGTTGATCCATCTATTGTTTGCTGAAGCCTCATCAGAAATGGTCTCCATGGAAAGGTGGCTGTCAAGAAGCCATTCTTAAGGAAGGGAAACAGTGAGAAAAGGCTGAGCTATGCCAAATGAAGTGGACTGAGAATCAGTGGCAACAGGTCTTATGGAGGGATGAATCCTCCCCAGAGCCCAGACCTCAACATTATTGAAGCAGCGTGGGATCATCCTGACAGAGAACGGAACAAAAGGCAGCCAACATCTAAAGAAGAGCTTTGGGATGTCCTTCAGGAAGCCTGGAGAACTATTCCTGAAGACTACTTAAGGAAATGACAGAAAACTTGTCAAAGAGGGTTCAGGCTGTGTTGATGAACAAAGGGGGTCATACTAAAGGTAATATTTAGTATGTTAAGTTCATTAGACTTGTGTTAACTGTTAATATATGCCTTACATTCTGAATTTACATTTACGTTTGCAAACGTTTCAATTAATCACTGCATCAATTTCTCATTTTCCTGGCAATGTACAAAGGAACGATGATTGGCATTACTTATTTAAAGCTACACCGCTAAAAACAGACAACATAATTATACTGTACTAATTACTGTAAAAGCTGAAGAATAAATACCAAATAACAGGACAAAGATATAATGAATAGTAATTTTAGCTTCAGTCATAGAATAAACGTACACAGAGTTGTGAATTTTGAGTATGTGAGCAATAATGTGAAGCTCAAACATCGCTTATCAAAGCAAGTCAGCTACTGAATGTATTAAATAGGCAAATGTGCAATCACATGTTGCTGGTCCAACATTATGACTAGTACTGTTGACCAGATGTTGCTTATCTCAGAAAATACTGGCACACTCTCAATATTTCGTCGACAGTACAGTCCCTACCTCATAACACTGCTCAGTGTAAACACTGCTGTTTGTCTGGAAACAGGAGAGGGACCTTGTGATTCTATTTTTTGTAGCAAGCATGAGCCAGAGCAGACCAGTTGACAAGGTGATTATTTTGGTATTTGGCCACAGCCCTCAAACTATTATGCAATGCTACTGGGATTGATTTACTGTACTCCAAACACAGGACAAATCACTTTCTGGGATGAAAGATAGCCACAGGTCAGTGTGTTTGTGTGTTTAGGCAAAAACTGTGCATGTGGGTTTGTGTGTTTATGCAGCGGGAAATAAAAGTCTTTTTAAAAAAAGAAAAACAGGTAAGATTCCAGAGGCTTCTTTTGACATTGGAGATGGCCGCAGGCAGGTTGTTTTGATGTGACTGATCTCACATTGGGGTGTGTGTGTGTGTGTGTGTGTGTGTGGCTAAGGGAGGTTCAGGTGGCAGTGGTGGTGCTGGGCCATCTGCACTGTCATTCACCGCACGTCCGCCTTCCAAGCATCGCACAGCACCCACGGGCGTCCCGCACAGCCCCAGTCGAGGCTCTGTGGGGCTGCAGTAAACAAGTCGCTCTCATCTCAGTAGAGTGTGTGTCTGCTGGGGGGGTTGAGACCCTGTGATACTGCGCTGTATTCCTGTACACATCAGAGTGCCTGTAATAGCATGACTGTTTTGTTTCCTTTTTGATGGCCAGAGTGCTTCCACTCAGATGGACATGTTATGTGCATACTGTAGACGGTGTTGTGGAAAAAGCCAGTTATTACACATCACTGCTCAGTTTTATTCTTTGCATAAAAGCTAACAGGTAACAGTATATTTCTAACGGATTTCCATCATGCATACAGTTGCCTGTTTTAATTCTTATTTCTTCACAGCAACCATTTCTTTATCAATTAACTGATTGGCTAATCAACAGATAAAAAAAAAACGTGGGCCATTTGGTGATTATTTAACCTTATTTTAGGTGGATGTTATTGACAACTAATACAAATAATTTTAACTTTTATTCTCCGTTTCATACTGTTGAAAATTCAATTATAGGAGAGTTTGCCAAATTAGTGATAATCCTACATAGTTTATAGTATATATTTAGTGTTTATACATTTAGTGTTTTTGACATCTACACTTTCCCCCCCCAAACTTTCTTTTCATAATATTAAACTAAATTGAATGAAGTGTTCCCCTTACGGGAAAATAACTGTATTAAATACGACTTAGTAGAGCTTTAAAGTAGCTTAAAGTAAGCAAAAAGATAATGAGGCATGACAATTGTTCCGATTTCTGACAGCACCACCAATGTTCCCTGCAGGTTCCTAAATCTGGCAATCATTGGTGTATATTATGTAACAAGAGCTTGCTATGTTCTTATTTACACCTGATACCTCTTCTTTGCTGGTGTCAAGAGGCAGCGTTCCTTTTGTTTTATTATTATACGTGATCTAAAACATGTATTTGTCTGTATAAACCAGATTGCTAGAGCTTGCATTAATACCTTCATCTTTGTAGAACTATTAAGTGGAGAAAACTTTAGCAAGTGAGTATGACAGCTGAACAGCAGCCAGTGAAAGGAGTGGGCGGTCTGTGCCAAGAATTCCTGTCAGTTTGAATCAGTGCCTGCACAGCAAAGGGTCATGCAAGAGTTTGGGTTTGTGTGTGTGAAATATATCTAATAACAGAGCAAACTGCAACTTCTGCTAACTATATGTGTGCCTTTTTGGCTGTTTAGATAGGGACAGTAAAGACACAGGAAATATGAGTAGAGGGAGTGAAATGCAGGAGGTAGTCCAACCAGTCTGGATCTGGGACTTGCTGCTCACCCGCAACACTCAACAACCATGGTGTTTGAGCAGTGGCTTTGTGACAAATCAGGTAATGATTTCCATGCAATGCAGAGAGCAGAAAAGAAAACCGAGTCTAACCTAGGCATGGAGGGGGAAAGCTAAAAAAAGCTTTCAGAACTGCCAGGAGGCACAAAATTTAGACCAGTTTGGCAATAAAGCTTTTAAAGCCAGAATGTCCTGCTCTCATTTGAAATAGTAATTGGGTATAAAAGAAGAATAAAAGTAGGTGACACGTTGAAGGAAAATTGTATCCTGCTGTGTTTATTATTACATCCAACTCTCTGGAGTAAAAAAAAATTAAAAAAAATCTGGATGTGACATTTTTTCCTAAAACTCTTGCTACACAAAAGATTTTTGCAAGAATGTAAAGGCCCATCAACACCTTGTACTGGGGTCTGCGTCACACTAACGTACACAGCAGGAGGAGGAGAGCCCACAAGACAAGAGTTCCGGATATAAAAGGAGGAGAGAGCGAAAATATATTGTGAAAGCGAAAGGATAAAATATGTGCTGACAGCTTTTTGGCCAGAGGGGCAGAGCACTGAAATAGTAGCGTCTGGATGTCAGGCCGGGGTCGCTTCCTTCACTGCAGAGCAGACTTTCACAGACCCCAGCTAGGAAAACATCTCACACCACTACAGTTGACTGATAACGTAGTATCTGACAGATAATGCGCTAACTTGTCCAGATGTGACACTAATCCACCTTGGAATGGGGAGAATGTGTAGTAAGACCTGCCAAGTGAATAAAATATTTTTATTCGTTACATTAAGCAGGGACTGTTTGTGTGAAACAGAAAAAGTAGGATAATTACAACACACTGAATGCACTGTTGCTTTATGCAATAATTCCACAATGGATTGTTTTAGTTAACTAATACAGTAATAATACAGTGATGGTGTTCTAATTTTGGCAGCTCATTATTCCGCTGGTCGCTGTGTTGACTGTGATGTGGTGGTCTGGACTGGCAGTGAGAAGGTTGTGGGTGTACCTTTTCTTTACAACAGGTTAGGGAGAGTATAAAGGAAGAAATCGATATGACTGCTAATGCTGTGACTCACCACAAGTTTGTGTGTGTGTGTGTGTGTGTTTGGATGCATGGAGGTGTGGTAGTGGGGGCAGACAGGGAGCAGGATGGCCATCTAAACAACAAACAGGACCTTTAAATGTCCTCCATGGAAAAATATCATGTGTATGTGTAACTGTGTTGTAGCTTGACTCTGAGTGGCAACTGATTAGACCACACTTGTAGGTAATTTCAAAATTCTTATTCACAGTGACTTCAACTGTTCTTCAATAAACTGGAAAAAAAAGAAAACATGTTCCAAGTCTTTTTGGAGCTGACCCAATCTCCAGTATGAACAGGGACATGTATTAAATGGTTTTGCAATGCTATTGAAAAAAAACATTCAATACATGTCATTTTTCAATTGCTGTTGTAAAAGGACCATCTCAAAAATATATGACTGAGCAGACTGCACTTAAGGTAAGCATGGCTTGTAGGAGGAGAAACAATGCTTATTTTGAGGACAAATTGTGAGATTTGCCATAAAACATCTCTAGTATTCTTCTCCAAAAGAGTAAAAAATAAAACTCAAGATCAATTAAGCACTGGTTATGCTCCTTATCAGAGCAAGGGTAATTATCCTTTGTTACATGGCGGTGAATGAATCGAATCACTGGCACAAAGCATGCAATACCACAGTAGATAAGTGGCGCTGTACCCATTTCAACTATCGCTAATAGAGCCACCTCCGGTCGATGTCTTCACCACCAACAACAAAACTAAGGCATTCAAGAAAGATGGCGAACGAAGAGCAAAATGAAGCTACGTCCCTCTACATTTGTGATGAGCTGGTTATGGCACAACGGCGCATTCTCCATCGCGTTGTTTGTTTTTTTCTGACGGCGGCGACAACAACAGTAATATCGTCTCCTTCTCGAGCCGAGCATGCGCAAAACGCTCGATCCTATCCACTCCAGGCATGTTAAGTGGGCAATCGGATCGAGTTATCCCGGGGGCTTAATTCGATCGCAAGTAACCCGATCCGAATCGATTTCTTGTTGGATTAAGCTGTCTACATGAGCTGAATAACTCAATCTTATTGTAGTTTGCCATTAATCCGATCCGATTGCCCGCATGTAACCGCACTGAGTATTGCAAAACCATTCAAGGAAAATGGACAAGTGGAGGACAAAAATAGAAGAAACTCCAGCAGATGAACAATATCTGAGACTGAACTTCTAAAGAAATAGCAAAAAACCTAGCAAGAAAATTGAAACAGGACCCAAGAAATGCATCTTGTCCTTCAGTTGATCCATCGTCTGTTCTCCAAATTTTCAGCCAGCTCTTTGAGAATAACCTCGTTGTTGCATTACCAGCCTTAATTGATTGTTTGAGGCTCCTTTAATGCCGACTCTTAAAGGCACCTTCTTTGGGCTTTTCACTTTATATTAATATTTGTGAGATGCAGAGGTGAAATAAGAGGGCAAAGGTGATGTGTCTCTGAGCTGGTATTAGAGGAGGCCAAGAAAAAGCCTGCATGTTGGATCATGTCAAACTGAACTATGTGATGATGTCATACCTTGGATTCCAATGAGCTATCTGAAAGCAAATACACAGGAAATGTTGCCACCATTTAATCAGAACATCTGAAAGAGAGCAATTGCAAGTCTTCTTTTCAGTGTTATAGCATGACCTCTGAACTAAAATGGCTTAAGGAAGGCAGGAAAGTGGTAGATCTCATGTCACCTAAGGTTTTACTAGATGTAGAGCTTCTTTCCAGCTTTTCCAAACAAGCACCAACCTATGTACTCCCTCTGCCTTCTCAGTTTTTAAGATGCTAACTCCTAAGACTCCTAAATCCCTTCCTGTAATTTATCATATAAGCTTCACAAGGTGTGGCATTGGCCTGCTTGCTGCCTCCACACTAAGGACAATTCATGTTCTATGTTTCATGTTTCTATGTTTATGTGCAAGGCCTCTGTGACATCAATTTTGTCATATTTACCAGTCCACAAAGGTCCACAATGACCTTGCAGCTGTTCAAGAGCAGATCTGTGACTGAGCAGACTGCACTTGAAGTAAGCATGCCTTGTATGAGGAGAAGCCATGTTTATCTTGAGGATTTGCCATAAAACACCTCCAGCATTCTTCTTCAAAAGAGTAAAAAAAAAATAATCTGAAAACTCAATTGAGCACTTCTGTTTGCATGAAAAGCTTTGGCACAGCTGACCCAATCTGCAGTATGAACAGAATTGTGTACATCTGCAAATTCGCATCCACTTTGAGCATGCGGAAACCTTGAGTAGACCTTAAGGAGACTTCACAGCTTGTGACCTCGACAAATACATAATAATGAAACTGTTGTCAACTATTGTTACCATCAATTTTAAGAGATTAGCCATTACAGCTCTATGTTCCCTCTTATAGGGAACACAGCATGAACAGAAAACTTAAGAAGTTAAGAGCCGTACTTGTACTGCTCAGGAAGCACATCAGACTGACTGTTAGACACTGCCTGAATGAAAAATGCATCTGTGTGAATCTACATCCTGCTCACAAGCAGCTTATGACGACTGGTTGCAGTAGGTGATAAAAAGCCTGTAATAGCATCAATATAATACTTCTCAGCCAACATCTGGTGGGCTACTGTCCCTCAGTTATATTTAAGTTAAATCTATGTACAAGCTGAACACAGGAGAACTCAGACCTGAAGGTCTGTTAAAGCATATACATGGATCACTGCCATCTCTTATACTGTCAAGTACAAGAAGAAAAAAACAAAACACAATCATGTATGTATGCCACAACCAAACAAAAAGAACGAAAAAAAATATTACCTTCCAGAACATCAAATCAAACATCTGCTATGAAAATGTCCCCCTGTACTTGAACAGAGCAGGCATCCTAGAGAGTCTCATGGTTAGTTAAATATTTGCCAGCTGGGGTGCTGTTCTGTGCCACATATTGTGTGTGTGAGTGTGTGTATTTGTTTGGTACGCTTGACGTGAAAAGCACAGTTCAGGTGCTGAATCAATCATACATGTAGATGGAATCCAATAAGCACAGAGGAAAACTGCAGCTGGGGTCCACGGAGACCAGAGGCAGAGAGAGAGCAGCCATGCCCATGTTCACAGTGCTCGCTCTATCGCCCTGTCTCAGCAGATGCCAAGTTACAGAGGGTAATTAATATCCCAGTGGGGCCTGGGTGTGATCGCCAAGACACCGACTTACACACACCCACACCTACACACACACACACACACAATAATAATGTCTTCATTTGCCCCCTGGAGCAGCTTTGTGCCAACTAGCCTTCACCTCATTATGCCAATCAAATCGACCGGGGGACGTGGAAGGTGGGGAGGAGCGGAGAAGGGAGGGAACGAGCTGTCCCTTCTCACTCTGCGTCTCTCCTTTTCATTGTCCATGTGTTCATTATACAAGAAAGATTTGACCTTAATGAGAGCATGTGATCACGCCGGGCTGTCAGGAAATAGCCAGAGCATTTTTTTTCCCCTTCTCAGATTGTACCTCAGTTTGGTAATAAGCCACTCACCAACTCTCTTCTTCCAAGTAGTAAAAAATGTTGGATTGAGTGGCTGCCAGTGCTGAGCTGCAGCTGGCTTTTAACATTTCATTCTGCCTGTTGCCTCTAAACTGCACAGGATAAACTATTTACTGTTGGATGCCAGCAAAGTACTTTAAAATAATAACATGGATTTGAGCGGAAACAATTTCACCACCGAGCCTTTGTCATGTCAACGTACGCTTTACTGTAATTGCGAAAGCCCCTGTGTCACTTACAATTTCAGAGCTTGCACTTTACATCAGTACTCTTTTTTAATAAATGTACTTCCTCCCAAATAGATTTGGTTTTGGCTTATGCTCGTCAGACGAGGTGGATAATGTGCACGCGTCACACTGCTGCTTTGAGCGGACAATGTAATTTCTTACAATTCTCTGAATATTTTTGCAGCTTTGATTTGCCCAATAACAGAGACAAGTGTTTCCTCAGGCTGGTGAAGACCAAACCAGAGCTTAAAGCAGTTTGAAAGTGAGAAACCTTGATCCAGCCCATGACTGCTAATATAACACACACGCAGTTGCACAGTAATGATCTAATGTTTCACATCATTGTCTGCTGAATTTTCACCTAATAATGGCAAAAAACACTGACTTTGAAATGTCCTCCATCGTCTCTCTTCCTCAAGCTCACATATTGTAATAAAAATAATTTTCATTTCTTCAATCTTTAGAATTTGTTTAAAAAAAAAAAAGTGTGCTTCAGCTATCACAGACACCATGACTGAAGAGATAAACAAAAACACATCAATAACTACATACAAAAGCTATATCCTCAAACAGCCGAGTAAATAACAAAGGAATTGAAGAAAGAATCGAGCAAAACATTTTTCCTTCATTATGGTCACCACCACCACCACAAAGATATAAACACCCCAATCTGTCGTCTTCAGGTAACAGGGGACGAATAAGTAGGTGTGCTTAGTGTCAGCCAGGCTGTGCCTCAGGCCTGCTGTGGTGTCAGGGCAGCGTTTAGAACGTTTTAGTAAAATGCATCGGTGCGCCTTATCCCCATGTAGCCTCATTGAAATCCACATCTTAACAAACACATCTCCATCCTCTTATTCTGTCACTGACCCTCTCCACCATTCAACACTCGCCCTCCCCCGCCAAACTGCCACCACCAAACTCTCCCTGTGCGTTACCTGAGACAAGCAATTTACCTTTTTTGTTGTTTGCCTGACCCAGAGAAAACAATTTCAGAGGGGTCTTCCTGCGTTCTTAACAGCCCTTCGTTTGAACAGGTAAAGGCGACTGGCATGCCACAATGGCTTTTTTTTTTCCACAGAGAAGATGAATTGGTGAGCTGTCAGCTTCAGACAGGCAGAGTAGCAGTGTTTCTGTAATGGGACACTGGAAGTGTCTTTGATTAATGGAAGAGCCATACTGAGCTGTTAGGGAACCCGCCGCGGCCCTGTGAGAGCGATTGAGCGGCGGATATATGCCGACAGATGTGCGAGGGAGCGCAGGCCTCTGTACCTGCAGAGGAGGAAGAAAAGAAGAGTAGTAACGGATAGAAAACAGTAGTCCGCCTGGCTTTAAGCCATTCTTAACCTGAGGCCTATTCCGACACGTTTTCTCTTCATACAAACTGATTTAGACCTAAATCCTGTCGGCTGCTTCACTGCAGAGCTACTTTTGTCACTTTGATGTAGCTCTGCATTCCACTTCTTTGACTCTTCAAAAATAATGAAAGCCACCAAAACGAGTTAAAAAAAACAAAAAAACATTACTATTTACCATCAAAAAGTTTGGTGATAAAATGGGGATCAGAGAGATTTTAGCATCAAAACGGTTGGAAAAGTTCAACTGAGAGTGGTCACAGAGAGCCGGGACACCAGCTGTCATCCAACTTTTGGAGAAACCCTTCAAGCTAAAGTCAAAATAAAAAGGATTTCATAACAGCAGAAGGGACACTTCACATCACATGCCATTCATTCTGTGCAGCCGCTGTCCCTCAGTCTATTCTGGTTGGACAAGTCACAGCCAAGAGCGACAGGTTTGCTGTTATTTTCACCTCAACAGCTTTTCTTCAATGGTTTTTTTCTCTCTTTTCATCATAAAAAACAAATCTTAAAAAAAAGAACTCTCTTGCCGAAAAAACACAGTTATCATTCTATTCCTATTATCAACCTGAAATCTGTCAGTGCTTAAAAGAAACAAACACTAAACACAGAGTTGTGCTGTAAACAGACCGAGTGTCTAATTCCGCCCTATACAAATATGTCTGAATAAACACTTATCTACGAGAACAGCTGAGCGGACTTGTGGAGTTTTTTTCCCCCCTTGCAAAAGATAGCAAAATATAAATACCCGCATTTCATATCCTCAATGATAAAAATGGAACAAAATCATCCATCCATGACGACCTCTGTTTACAAGACAGCTGGAACAGAGGGTTCCAGACCGCACTCTCTCTGCTTTTTGTTTGGAATAATGCCTGTTTATTGGAACTGTGGCATTGCTGTGTTTTAAATGGAAGGAACGGCATTTTACAAGGTAATTAGTCAGGCTGTAATCTCACATTCACTCTTTCTCTAACACACACTTACACGGACCGTCTTCCTCAGAACACTGCATCTTAATGCTCTCATGTGACAAACCACTTTTGTCACCCTTAATTCTGCTTAAAATGTGTCATGTTAAAAGTTCAAAGTATTAAAAAATCTCATAAATACAACCACCACCTGCATTTAAAGGTGGTGTGACACTTATCTCGGGATTTTTAATAAATCCTCATCTTGCTGCAACCTCATTATGAGCTCTAACAGAGATTGGAGGGATTTTAGGTGAGGGCCACAGTGGGGGTTGGGGATGGGTGTTTATGTTGGCCCTTGTTTCCAGGGTCGGGAACTGTCCCGAGGGAGTGCATTCCTCACCCAGAGCATGACTAAAGGTATGTGAACCATCTGGACAAAGACACTGGCCACAAAGGCCCTACACAGGCCCGTCCATGTGGTCCGATGGCCAGCCAGCGCTCTCACACTGTTGGCTTTTTCATTCCTCCTGTCGCTGTAGGCACGGAGCAAGATATCCATCGGCCCCTATATGGGCCAGCCATCAACTCAGCCACATTGAACAGGGTTATTTGTGAGGCCCAATGTGATGCCAGCACAACTGGGTGGATGTAAAGAATGCTGCCTTAGGTCAACATATCATTAGCCATGAGGTCAAAGAGACGATTGTTTCCTAATTCACTTATTTTATCGCCATTTCAAATCATCATATGACTCCTGCTTACAAAAACACCACACATACGAGCAATGAATGCACAAGAGAAAAATGGAATGCTTGCTCACCATCTCCTTGTAAGACCGAAGCTGATTTTAACCAATTTCTGCAGCCCTTAAAAATGAGCACGACCACCAACAGATAAAGGTTTTCTACGAACAATAAACACCAAAGGACAGCAATACACACTATTTAGTGTCAATATATGTAATGGACAAATTGTTTGTTATAGTGTTACATAACAACGATTCAATTTCACAATTCAGTGTTTCTATTGATATTTTTCAACTCTCTATCAAAATCCTGTGAAACAGCCTGAAGGTTAGAAATACACTAGCGTGACCCTTTAAACTCATGGATTTGTCTGACATTTGTCTGTTTGACTCTCCTCAGGCCATAAATCTACATTTACACTCTGACAGGGGAATCACGCTGGTTCTGATCAAGTCTGATTGCTTGTTGACAGAGGACCACTTTAGATGGTTGGATGAGTGCTGTTCTGCAGCTGAGTGGCCGGCTCAGACAGAGAGCAGACACTGAGCATCGGGGCAGCGGCACAGCAGCTGCATCTAATAAAGAAACTGAATTTGATAATCAGCTGAGACACTCAATTTGCTAATAAGGGATTCTAATTAATTAATCAATGTGAATTTGGTAGAAGCAGGCGCTTTTGTCAAGAGCGGTCAAGTGTATTTGCTGTGCCTCTCTTTCTCCAAAGCTTGTTGCTTTTACTCTTAAGTTGATTTCAGTTTCATGTGGCCCTCAGCACATTTTCTCCAGCAAAGGGACAGGGGAGGATGAGTGAGGTCAGACCAATCTGGATATGAGCGGCCACTGATCTTCATTGAGAATATTAAAGAACTTTTCTGCAGTACTTTGATCTAAATAGGGAATCTTAATGATAAAAATCAATTTATCAAATTAAACTGTTACAGTTTTGCAGATAAATACTAAAATATATACATTTTCCAACATTCGGTTTGGAGACATATGGTATATTTGAGCTTTGCTCTTGAAATAAAAGTTTTTCTCCCTTCCTTTTGAAATTTTTAAGAATGTTTCTACAATGTATGGATACACACCATCAGTATAGAATAAATAATCCTCTGCTGGACAACTTCTGTAAAGCTGAATAAAAATGGATTAAAAAAAAAAACTGGAAATGTGAAGATAAAAACGAGTAAAAAATTAAACCTCTGAAAAAACAAAATATAACCTAAAAGCCAGCACAACACCTGGTAAACATCTCTTGGAACTGAAAGTGAACGACACAAGTCAACAGTTATAAGGGTTATAACAGTTATACATCTTCTAGGTATCAACTTTGACTACCAAACACTGTTCCATCATTCTACCTGCAGCCTTTAAACAGTTAAAGTGGTGATATAAATGAGTTTGGCTTGAGGTTTAACAGAGCACTGTCTTGCAGTGCATCTTGAAGCAATAATTGACAACACACTTATGACCTCCAGCTATCACTAAAGCATGTTTTTGAAGTGGCAAATGTGTCACATTTAAATACATTTAAGTGTGGGAAATACTTTAATTTTTAAAACGCCCTGGAAAATGAGTGTGTTCAGCAGAAGGGCTGCACGGTGGTGGTGTTGTTAGCACCGTGGCCTCACACAGCAAGAGGGTTCCAGGTTCGAATCCCAGCTGGGGCCTTTGTGTGTGGAGTTTGCATGTTCTGCCGTGTATGCGTGGTTTCTCTCAGGGGACGCCGGCTCTCCAGGTACTCCGGCTCCCTCCCACTGCGCAAAAACATGCATTTCAACTTAATTGGTTACTCTAAATCATCCCTAGGAGTGAGTTTAAACGTGGATGGTTTGACAGCTGGGATAGGCTCCAGACCCCCCACGACCCTGAGGTGGAATAAGTGGATATACAAAATGGATGTATGTTCAAAGGTAAAAATATGAGGCATGAGTTGATATAAGCTCAACCAGGATGAGCAATAACTCTTAAGTATTTAACACTAAAATACTCATGTGTTAATGCAAGTAATACAAGTAATTAAAAAAACACAAAGTACATTTCCCTTGCTGTCCAGATTCAACTCCCCATGTTAACACCTGTTGATTGCCCCTATTTTAAGCTCTGACAGTTTTTATTTGAACACTTTCTGTCTGCAGCACACATTGACACTTATGCTGTACTGCCCAGTTACATTTGTGTGTTTGCATTCAGGTTGCCATGGGAGTTCCTTATGCTGAGGGCAGTAGTGCCCTCTAGACGAAAATCAAAACCGACCCCCGACTCTGCACAGAGCAAATGGTTTTAATGTGGTAAGTAAGGGACAGATGCAACGCACAGATGAAAAGTTAAGACCCTCATGGGTTTTTTTTTCCCCGCTCCTTGTCTTTTTTTAGGTCTGTGTATGACCTTAAAAGACCCCGAGCCCCTCACATATGTCACACAGGAGGAAAAAGAATGTATGTAAGAAATGGAGGGCTGACACCAGCTCCTTACATGAGACATGGTTAAAATAAAAAAAATTAAATAAAAAAGGAGAAACAGAAGATGGATACATTTTTCTTTTAACTAATGGTTCAAATTACCTGCAGGATACATTTGTATTTTTATGGAATTGACTAATAATCTGGATATTTCACAATTCTTATTTGGTTAAACACCAGAAGGACAACACAATGCTGCAGAGCTAGAAGTGGAAGGAATTTATAGAGGGGTGGGGGTTGTCATGCTGGTTGTACTGGTAGTGGTGGGAGGGAAGGAGCCTAGTGGAGCTGGGGGGTCAGAGGTCAGCTTCTTGCACTCAACAGCTGTCCTAAAAGCAGCAGAGATAAGGACTGAAAGCATCCTGTGTGTGTGTATATCTGCATGTTTGGTGTGTGACTAATACCAGCCACTGGGCAAATAAGATACAGTAAAGCCTGACCAACAAGAAACTTAGAGACTCCACCATTTTTTCAAAGTCTGACTTCAGTACAGAGAAATTGAGTAGATTACCCAACCAAAGGAATGAAAGAGGAGGGAGGTCAAGGTTTGACCGGTAGGCCAGGTCATTCATCAACCACTAATGGCCAGAGCTTTATGCTGTCATGATGAATGACCTTTGTCCGGGAGGGAAACGACACAAAGCTTAACTGCAAGACAATGGCATCAGCTAAGGCATCCATTCTACACTTGTCAATCCAGCTCTGAAGGAAGCGAGCATGGTGTGTGTGCGTGTGACTGTGTGTGACTATGCGTCTGATGAGCAGTGTCGTAAAAAGGTTAGCATGTCAGTTTAGGGCAATGGCTTATTTCCAGCTCTGAAATGACATGCCGAGGCGAAGCCAGAAGCTTCTTCTGAACTTACAGGTGGTGACGTCTTGTTTAGGCCTGTTTTGGCTAGTTTGCTTATTCATTCCTGTCCAGCCTTGTAATTGTATTGGATGTCATTCAGGTCTGGAATCTGTCCAATGAGTTTGTTTGGTGGTGCAACAAACTACATAACAAAGTCATGACTATTCATTTGCACAATTCTGAAATCCAAGCATAAGAGAAATTCACACTGCCCATGGGTTGGCTCTCCAGTCATATAGGTATGGTAACGGGGGGGACAAATGGCATTCATAACCAGTTTCAACAAAGTGGAAATGACCACTAACAAATGAAAAAATTCATTAGTAAGCAGCAGAAAGCTGAACAGGTCAAAACTGAAGTTATTTCACAGCAAGAAACATCCACCACTGATATAAGTAGAGACTATTTACAGGTAAAAGGTTCAACTGATTGGAGAGAACAACATCCAAAACAAATTTTGTCTGCCTTTAAAGAGAAATATCGTTTCACTTTAGAGGTTTTTTTTAAATGATCACATCATTATTGTTTAATAGGTGAAGGTAGCAAACTCAATCAATTTGTCGTCATTTTAAAAACTTCATTTGCATTTAAATTTTGTGCATCTACTTGAACACGATACTCTCAGATAAAATTCTAAACGGTATTTCTGGGTTTATGTGCAGTGACCATAAAACATTTGAATAGTATGAGAAAATCGGTAGTGAATCTTACTCTTACACACACAGTTTCATCATTACCTGAAAGATATCCTCACCCTCAGCTCGTCTCTCAGGTTGAACAGATACAGAAAACCTAGATAGTCGTTTGGCCACTACATTGCCACCATCCATTTGGTTTCCAAAATCAAATGTAATTCGTATAATTCTTAACTGACTTTTTAACTGTGAAATGGATGACTGCTCATTACTATTTGAATAGTTATTTACCATGGGCAGATATACCTATAAAGTTTGTGGTATTTTATATGACCTGGTCAATGGATAATGAATACATAGGCTGTTCTTCTCTTCATTAAACTTTGAATACTCATCCAAACAGCCAGAGACACTTAAAACAAGCCCAGTTCTGCCACCGGACAGATGTCATCATACAAGCTTGGTCACTGACATTGTTTTTCAACATAAATACTTAATGTCTTTAAGAAGATCAGGTTTTGGCCCAGAGGCAATTAAAAACACCAACAGTAACCAAATTTGATACCAATATGCAGGTTTCATAGATTTACATCAACCAACACTGCTTGCACATGCTTGCCTCACATTCTAAGGCTGTAATGTCAGGCCTTACTAAACAAAAACAGAACACAAAGCGTTCAAACAGAATTCCGAACTTGTTTGCAAAAAAAGAGGACATTCAAATAAATACATTAGTAAACTAGCAAAAATAAATTTCTAGTTTGAGTTTTTGATGGACAGGATATCATGATAATCTTATTTAAATTACCGAAACACTTAATTTTGTGTGTTTCAACATGTTTCGCCTTTATGACAGTCAATGAAGAATTAAACTATGTTGCATATAGCAGCAAAATGACAACTTGTCCATTATCTCATATTTCATATGTTACCATCAGGGAGGAATCTGCTCTTTCCAAAACTGATTCTGACAAGCATGATGAGCTCAAGCACATAGTCTGGGTCATAAAGAGCTATCTTCAGCGACAAGAAGGATGAGGAGTCCTGCAACAGATGGTCTTGCCCCCACACAGACCTGACATCAACATCAGGGGCTCAGTCTGGGTTTCACAAAAAGACAGAACTATGAAAGAAAAAGAAAATCTGCTAAAGTGCTGAAAAGTCACACCAGACACTGTATATGCATAATTCACAATGTAAGTCGACTACTTGAGGACATATGTATGTGTATGACAGCATATTTGCGCTGCTTTAATTAGATATAATTTAAGAACCCATAAGAAGGGTTATATTTCCAAAGTTCTGAACACCACAATGACATCGCTGAGTAATCTAACCTATAAAAATCCTTCATAAAGACATTTTTTTTGCAGCTGAATTAGATCTTCAGCAAGATTTTCATAAAAGATGAAAAACTGCTTTTCTACACAGAATCATCTTGCTGCACTCTAGTAAACTCACTGGTGCCTATGCTAAGAATAAAACAGGGCTCATGTGAGTGATCCTGAACAGCTTAGGAAACCGATCTGGAAGCAGCTCCTCTTCCTCCATGTCACTATCACTTCCTCATTTTGAGGTCTGCATTTATTTCACCAGATGCTGAATAAGTTCAAATACCACACGTCTATGTGTTATTATTGAAGGAAGCAGCTGCTGACACACAGACTTGTGGACACGTGCCCACACACACACTGAAATCTTTTTTTCCCCCCTTTTTTCATTAAATGTTTCTTCTGTGGCATTCTCAGTCCAGTCTGCTTCATCATTGACAGGGATGCAGAAAGGAACTGATTACAGAAGAGGATTAACTCCAAACAGTCCCCAAAAAGGCTGTAAAAGCAAATGGCTCAGCATGGCCATGTGGAATCAGCCACCTTATCATTTTATTAAAATGACGCCGGACGCATTTTTCTCTCTGTGATCACAAAGAGGGTGTTGCATTTGGCTGAGCAGAGCTTTTTGGCGGCCAGTCCGCCTCTCTGATGTGTTTTAATAAACACAACCTTGATTGTTCCCTGGTGTTATTTTGAAGCGTGGAAATGAGGCTTCTTTTCAAAAGTCTCTGCTGGAGCTAGCCCTGTTGGCAACATCCCACTCCCAAAAACGGTGTCAGCCCTGTAAATGGCAGTGGCCACATCAGACAAAAAATAATTAGCTTTCTTTCAAAATAGGGGATGGTGGGAACGCAGAATAAAAGAACACATCTGACCACCTTTAATTAGTTAATTAAGAATCATGTTGCTTCTAAGTCTGTATCTAAAAACCAGGGCTACGTGCAAAATGTTGTGCTGCAAATTGTTTAAATTTCGAATCAGTAAACCAGTAACAAATGTTACATTTTTATCGAATGCCTTTTTTTTTTTTTTTTTTTTTTTTTTACAAAAGACACTAGCTGTATCTGCAGGTTTGATCTTTTAAAATCCATCATATCATACCATTCAACCCTTTTTGTATCACAACTTTCAAGAGCCAAGGCATATAAGAAAGAAAGCTCCTGGTACATAAATCCAGACTGTCTCCATGCTGCTACTCTTGCCTAAAGCCACTCAGTGGTATCACTTGTAGGCGGACAGAGATTTCTGTTCATACACTCCTGAGATGAATATCAAGACAGGTGCTGGCGACTGCACTGTATATTTCCCCTCGCTAACGCTTTCCTCCCTCGCTCATCATTCCTCTGTCACCTCACTGAAAGGTTGGTGTCTTTCTCTCTGAGGGTATTTGCTCAGATGTGGGCAGGCAGGACAGTGCAGCATGCCTGAGGCTTAACAATGAGATTAGACGGTGACAGTGACACGGTGGCATGGCCAAATGATCCCCAAAACCGCAGGCGGGGACTGGAGAACGGATGCTCTTCGTTATCCATGAGTCACTGATACCCCATTTGCTCTTCTGAGCTGCTTTTCTGCGATCATGTTTGTTTTTGGTAAAGTCAGTGGCCTTGATGTTTTAAATACAGGCAGTGAGTTGTAAAAAATGTATCACATTTGTTGTAAAGAGAAGGAAAAATGTCCAACAATAAATAAGATAACTGTAGGGGGGTGGGTGATGCACATCTTATGTGGATAGTCTCTGGTTCGATTCTGTCAAGGAAGTGACAGAAACATGATGCCAGGGTGCATCTGGCCCAATGCAGCTATTGAGGATAGCCATCAAGGCAGTGAAGCATTGCCACATACGTCTTTAACTTCTGAGAGCGTGTGTCATCTCAGCCATGAATTGTATCCACTCCCATTCAAACACTGCTTAAAAATAATTCAGACGAGATTTAGTTTGAAGAGACTTGTGAAAAAGATGAATAAAAACAACTGCCAAAATACGGTCACTGGCCTCACAGTGCTTTGTTCTTTTTACACAACCCAGTATCTGAGGCATTTGCTGCATTAAATTTGAAGCAGAATACAGAAAGCAATTTAAAAAAAAAAACAAGGAGACAACTTGTTGATTAACGCTGAGTAAGGACTTAAACCTGCAAACAAGGAAAAATTATCTGTACTTTAAAAAATATATATATATTTGACGATTTAAGGTTACAAAGGTGTAATACAAAGAAATCAACAGCATTATTGCTTGGTTTCTGCATATTTTGGGAAATTAAACAAACTGGCCACAAGTTCAGTTTTGGCATGAAAAATCAGGGGAAGGAGGTCATAAGATCAAAGATGATAAAATTGTCTTGCACACTGTTCTTTTAAACAATTAAAACTGCTTTATAGCACCTCCAGATGATGGAAATTAAAGGACAAGCAACCAGCATACCTTGTTGTGCCAGTACAAATCCCTACCATATCCATACTAATGCCTAATTTAGTTTTATAGGGAGTACTATTTTTATTATTTTTTTTCAAATAAATCTATTCTCACTGGAAATTGCATAAACAAGTGAAATATTATGGTAAATCACTGTGTTTGACTTTTAATGTTGCTTCACTGTAATTGATAGCAAACTCTTTATTTGCAGTAACAGCAGTTAATAATCAATGCCAACAAGTCTCTTGTCTCCATTTGGATTTTCAGCCTCTTCACTGTGACAACAATCTTGAGTTTGGAAGACTTCCTCATCTTTACTCCGGTTTTTAGTTCCCTACACAGATTCTCAATGGGATTAAGGTGTGGACAATTATTAGGCCACCAGCATGTTGATAATGTTCTCTGCTCTCCATTTCTTCACCACTTTGGCTTTATGATTCAGATCATCATCATGATGGAAGAATCCATCATGCTGGTAAAGGTCAGCTGACTCTGCCTGATGTTTTTCTCCAGACTCTTGATGTTGTCATCTTGTCTTTCAAGATCCAAAAGTGCCAGCAAAGTCATTCTGGTATCAACATTTCAAGGCAGACACTTAAGTGGATACTGCACATGACTGTCTGAGTTAACCAAAATCCAAGCGGAGGATTCAAAAAGCTTCATGTTAGCAATTATAACTGCGATTGCTGTGAAGGGAAAGTTAAAGATTGTCCCCTACTTACTTATAAAAGCAATACTAGGAAAGACTCAACGAGTAATGAGTCATAATTTGTGTTCATATGGGTTATGCTAAATGCTCTGCATTTTATAAATACTTGGCAAGCATGCATACACATATAGAGACACACCAATGGTGGCACACATATCATTCAAGGCACTGGCCTGCCAACAGGAGCCCTTCCGCCCAACAACACCTCAGTATCTGGAGCTGAAGAGGGATCAAACGGCCAAGCCTGAGATCAGTAGGCACTACCACTCTATCATCTGAGCTTCAGCTATCTCACTGTTAAAATTCGGCATGACTAAGGTCCAGACAGTCACCTCGCATCAAAGACTGGTCAACAGGGAAATCAGACATGTCACTCAGCATCTATTACACGCAACAAAATTTACATCAGCAGAAAAAATAAAGATTTGAGGTGCATGGTCATGGGATTAGAGCTGGCACATCATGTCAAGGATATTTACCATACAACAACAGCAGAGAGCTTCTTCACTGTTGCTAAAAGAGGATCAAGTTCATTCTTTCTTATCACAGCAGTAATTCTAGATAACCATGCACACATCTGTCAGCGGCTACATTTCCATGGAGGATTATAAGACTGGTCCACAAACACACCGCTCCTGCTGCTTTGAGTTGAATTTTTTTTTGTTGTTGTTGGAGGAGGAAGATTTTTGCCCTGTGATGGATTATTTGGCAACATGCAAATGTAGAGACTGAGGTATGACACGCTATATTTCAGAGAGAGCAGGTAGAGCTGAGGAGTCTCAGTGGGCGGACACTGTCCTAGAAAAGCAAAAAAGGGTAAGAATATTTTATGTGGGAATATATTGCTGTATGAGGTTGATGAAACACTGACAGGCTCTTCATCAGCTTTACAATCTGATAATGTTTGTCTGGAGAACAGGTTGTGCTCTGAATCATGAAGATTACACTTTGGGATTACAACCTATGTAAATGACATACTTTAAATGGCAGACTCTACCACTAAGAAAATGTTGCATTGAAGAGATTACAAAGAGTTTCTACCTTCAAGTTTTCATTTAATCAGCGGGACATGTGTATACAGTTTTTTTGTAGTCACTGAATTTATTTTTATGGTATGGGGACAGTCATCTTGGTTCAGTCCAAGTATACAGGATGACGAACTAACTCCTTTTAGGAGGAGCATGATTTTAATACTTATAAAAGTTGCTGCTACTATCTCTTTTAAGAGCTGCAAAGCCTCAAGGAATTAAGTCACATCAGTGTCAGTGGAGAGTTTTATTTGACACTATGGCCTGGGACTCAGCTCACACCTAATCTGGAGCTATACGGAGCCTATGTGCATCAAAGGCAGCTTTCAATAAACTTCAGGTGTTCTTCATACACTAACAAAGCCTGTTGGTGGCTGTGACAAAAATCTCCTAACACAACTTCTTCTAAATGATTTTTTTAAAATGCAAAACTGTGGAAAAAATGTCAATTCTATTATGCTCTCACATGTTTTACATGTATGAAGCAAAGTCATAACCACTGTCAACATGCAATAAAGCATGTTTTCACACATGACGCCTGCCACTTAAAAATCAAACTCAAACTCAAACTGTGCAGATGATAAAAATAACTACAGCTCTATACTAAATCAGAAATGCAGACAATATCTATTTTGGACTTCAACTGATGACACAGGAGAAGGACACTACTATTTGAAACTTTTATGATACGTATATGGATTATGGGATTGTGTGAGGTGGATTAAAACATGGTGAAAAGTAGAAAAAGCCCAGGATGAGTACACTCGTACACTCCAAAGAAGAACTAAATAATCTCAGTATAAATCATTTATTCAAATTAAAGTTAAGGAGTGCACTTATAATCATATTATAAATGTTCTTTCCTTCACTCCTATTTGCGCTGACATTCTCAAGAGCTCCCTGAATTGATTAAAAGATTTCTTTATAAACCCCCCTCCCCAACTCCAATAAAAACATTACCACTCTTTTCCATCGCTGTTGATGAGTTTTATGTAAGATTCACACTACACTCCTGAGGGCATTCACCTCTAGAACCACCTCATTGTTGAAATATTTGCCAGTTCTTACGAGCCTGATTTCATTCGGTTTATGACATACATGATCGCCAAAGGTCAGGATTGCTACACTGTTACAGTTAATCATGCCAACCACGTATCTGCAAATTGAGTCATCTCATTTAGGATGGTAGTCGAATAACCTCCAAGGGTTTCAGACTGCATGTTCGGCAGACATAACTGTCAGTAAACATATTTCTACAATGTTAAGCATCACTGTGTTTACTGTTTGACCTGTACTGATTTAAGTTGTCTTGTTGTGTTGGTATTGCAGTTATGGTCTCTTCAAAAATATTTGTTAGGGCAATTAAGTGGAAAAAGCACAATATGTAGAAGTGGATGAAAAGATCTCCTTCTGATTTAGGGCTAAGACAAACAAATATAAATTAGGCATTAAGGCATGTCAGGGCCCTCCCAGGGGAGCTGGTAAAGCATCTAATCAGAATATATAAGGATGAACTTTAGCTGAAAAGATGCTAATATACAGTAAGAAATGTTTAATTTTTACAAGTCAAGTTCTGATTAAGGCCTTGCTTCAATGTGTTTGTCAAATAAAAGTAAACCCGCTTTCATTCAGAATTGTTAACAATTTGAATTCTTAAGCATGAACAAGTTAACATTTTCAAAAAGGTCCATTCTAAAAATGACAATACCAGTCAGACATACAGGTCATTATTCATTATGCTATTAACATTGTTGCAGTATTGGACTGAGAAAATACAATTGTAGGAACTTTAATCATATACCATCGCCTTATGACAGACAGGCTGGGATGTTCTTTGTGTTTGTTTTTATTTTTCATTTCAGTACTCCTTCAATATTTCAAAACACTTGGAAACACATTTTGGTGTAATCACAGCCAGTGCAGCAAATTTCGGTTTAGGAGAAAAAAAAAGAAAAAAGTAAAGCAAAACATTTCTAAAAAAACAAAAAAAAAAATCAAACCGAAAGAAAGCAGCGGTTAACTATCACCACGGCTCTCCTTGGCCCAACTGATGCTTCGTCATCATGGAACACTTATCTTGGCATATCTTCAATGATATATATTCAAACACTTCTCAGGCTTAAAGGCATGGAAAGCCACAATGTTTCACATCTGCTTGCAAACAACACTTGATCCAACTAAGCCCCTCATCCTGCCAATGAACTTTGTGTTTACGGGGCTCAGAACAAAGCATAAGTCCTTACTTCCCTACTAATTAACAGCGATGGCGTCACAGAGCACATACGAATCCATCCTCATTTCTGCACATCTTCACACAACGCCTTTTCTCTGTTAATGGCTTTACCGAGAAGATCAGTGTCCAAAGTAATATTGTCATCATGTCATACATGAGAGACAGACAAGCCGATAACTGGGTGACAGGTGGATGGAAAAACAGGTAGAAACATTTCACTGTTATAACAAAATGTTACGTGCCAATATTCATCTCCAATCATTGTGAAACTTTACAAAATTATTCTGCAAATTAAACGCAGATCTGAGACACGTTTCCTCAATTAACTGTTAAATAAAGTCAGGTGGTAAACTCTGGTTCAAGTTGTTAACAATATTTGAGCACAATACCACAGACTATTATTACACCATAATATCACAATTACACCATAGCGAGGTGATAAGTGCTAAGCAGAACACTTCCTGGCTATAACATCAAATAATGGCAATGAATGAGCCTGCATTTTCTTCCTTGTTTTTCATACAAACAAGACGTCACTTATAATCTTTATTTGGATAATGTAAATGGAAAACCAACGTCTTAAACTTGCCGAAGCCATGAGCGACCTCACTTTTTAAGTAGTTTTTTTTTAAATGTGATTAAGTAGTGACTGAAACTCAAAGGGACTCTGAAAAGTCATGGAAAGTTAGGAAGATTTGAAAAAACGCTTTGTGAGATTGTCACTACTGAAAAATATATATTTTCTTATTTTTTCTTGAGAACATTTTCTCCTTTGTGGCATCAACAGCATTATTATATCTGCTGGAGGTACACAAGATAGTTCACTTACAGAGAGATTGTTGTGCTAACCAAGAGAATGTGAAACCTTGATTTATATGCAGTTTGTAAAAATAATGTCAGATTTTGTTGTCTAGGTGTACACATACACAGCGCACACATTGCAACCCTTCAACCACAAAGCCGCCCCACGTAACAAATCTAAATGTAAGCCCTGGTTGCAAGTGTACTTATCCAAGTGAATCTGGATGTTCTCTCAGTTTGTGAGAATGCTTCCAGCATCTGGCAACACATCTGCAAACTGACATTAGCATTTTGACAAAAAGAGGAAGGAGTTTACCCTGACAGTAGTTAACCTGACCTGGAAAAAAAGAACATCATCATATTCCCTTTCTGCTTCTCAACTAGAATTAAACAAGCTGGCACAGGATGACAAGGAAAGAACACATTTCCACACTGTGGCTGTGCAGCTATATCACGCAGTCACATGGATCCACAAACAAGCAGGCTGCCACAGTCTGTAGTGACATTGCCAGACACCGAGCACAGACAACGGACCAACACCTTCCCAGCAAGGCTTCCTCTGGACCAATAAAATCATAAAACGCCTCTCAGACTGCTTCCCTCTCTTTCAGCGTCTCTTTGAACTCGGGTGACGCTCACTGCAGCAGAGGAGATGGCAGACATGACAGTGTGAACAGCAACAGTCTGGTGCTAGACACCACTTTACACCATTACTGCAATTCCCAGTTCAAAGCGTATGGCCGAAAAAAGAAAAAAAAATTTTAGAACGATAGCAAGGATTACTGATAAGCGCGCCGAGCGCAAAAAGGCTGATCTGTCCGCGGTTTTTCGTTCCTGGTGGGGTTAGCCACAAAATGGCGGTGGATGGCATGTGTGGGAAGGTCTCGCCAAGGCGTGAGGTACATAGTGAGTACTTGTCAGTCTTCTTGCAGGAATAAAAGCTAAACCCAGCCATCATTGAAGGGCGAGACAAAAATCGAGTGTGCAGCGCAAGAAAGGAGGGCGATGTTTTGAAAACAAGCTTGAATAGATGCACATTTACAGTAGCACAAAGAAATAAATGAAGCCCTTTGAAGAGAAGAGCTGTGTTTTACCAAAGGACTGGGCAGGGAAACCAGCAATTTTGCGATTCTTCTTTTGAGGGTTTTCTTCTGTTTGGGCTGGAGTGTTGGGGGGTTGTGGTGTGCTGGCAGCTGAGGCAATCTGGGTCTCAAGCACATCTAAGGTTGGGCAATTAGTTCCAGTGCCACTATTAATGTGGTGAAGGGGCGCGCTCTGCGGGGGGTTGAGGGCTCGGCTCAAAGGGCTTCGGTCCTTGCTGGGAAGAGGGGGGGTGAATATGACCAACAAAGGTGGGGGTCAGGACCTCAGGGCCATGTGAAAGCCGTACCATGTCCACTGACCTCTGAGTGCTTGCACAGGCCCAGCCGCCATATTGCAGACCATCACAATAAGCCGACCAACCGTTACAGTCTGACAATAAGAGTACTAATATCTCAAAGGAAAAACAGGTCCAACATTTCATTTGCCAACAAACTGATGTAAGATTTATGTCAGCGCCACTACTCAGGCTTTTCCTCAGGTACTCAATAAAGCCCTCATTAGTGGATCTGAAGACCCCTCCCTGACAACTTCACCTGACTTGAGATTTTGCATTGCTTAATTTTCAAATTAAAACTATTTTTGTAAAATGAAAAGATGATATTTGAGTATAAGATCTGCTAATAGATGTGAATTTTTTTGAAACTCCTAAATAAAAAAAATAAAAAAGTGCTTGAGGTTCTGCAGATAAAAAAAAACAAAACATCAGAGTTTGATATACACTGTCCAAAATATCTCATGTATACGAATCATGTGCACGTCTTTAGTAGAGATAATAAATGTCATGTTTCAGCCAAAAACCCACAGAATAATGAATATTTTATTCATATTTGAGACAAGAGAACTGATCTGAGGGTTTGATGTTTTCTTCTCTTCAGAAAGGAAAAAACTAATTGATACAATTAAAGCACCTCGTGATTGATGGATTGATTAATTACTTAGACCAAATGACAAATTCAACTTTAACAAACTGATGATGAATGTATCTGTTTCACTTTTTTTTCTAAAGATTTTTTTGTAACTAGAAAACATTTAAAATGAAGTCACGTGTCGGTGAACCAAAGATCAACAATGATGACCAAAGTCGGATAGAACTCAAATGCCATACTGTATATTGTCCCTGCGGGGCCATGCCCTAGCTTATATTGCATCTTTACATCCCCAAGCAAACCCACATCTCTGCTGCTTTTCATATCCTCCACAATATGTCAAGGGCATTTAGAAGACAGAAAGCGAGACGTAAGCAGAGAAAATGTACGGCGGTCAAGCCGTTTCATGTCACACGTCTGCTCTCAGAGCCAGTGTATTCTTTCTTTTCTGCATATTTTTTGTCTCTTTTATGTTGAAAAATGTCAGCAGGTCTTAAGCATATTTAACGCAAGCCACCACAGTTACTGTTACAGATGGATGACTGATTGCAATAGCTGATGACTTACAGCTCCACTGCTGCAGAGCTCTTTTTAATTTTCTTTTAATTTTTTTTAAATTGGCTTGTTGGAGACAAACAGACTGTTAATTAATTATTTTATTGAGACCAAGAACAATAATTTTTTTTTTAACCCACAGAAAGTGGACAATATATCCAGGCTAGACTAAAGGCTGTAGATGTTGGGATTCTTTTTTTTTTTTCCTTGATGAGGGACTTGACAATGTTTTTTTTCTCTTTTTTTATTTTTTTTTTTATTATTTTAAATTCATAATAAGGCAAACAAGAGAGATTTTCTAATTAAAGTTATATTTCGTAATGAATTAAAAGTGAATAATAACTAATTAAACCAACTCGCAACTATGACTCAAATTATTATTTTAGAAGAGTACAAATATTCATCTTATGCACCTTCTACGTGTTTTTTTCATAACATTATATGCATGTGTGTCTGTGCAGTAGTTGCGTCAAAAGTTGGGAATCTTTTTACATACATGCATTTATAATCTGTCATTCACACAATCTGGAATGGAAAACATGACTTATAAAGTAACTCTCAGTGTGGCAGCACTGAAGTGTCTCAGAGCTGTACTTGGTTACGCTGCACCAAAGATTAACAAAAGCTCACAGACAGTACAATTCATTTTTCTCCTGCTCTTTCTACACGCATACAAAAGACAATGTTTGAAGGGACAAACCGTCGCCTTTGCCTTTTGATTGGTCACTAGTGGCGACTTCGGCCAGTTTCAAAACCTCTGCTTCGGCTCGGCGAGTCTGGCCAAAGCGCTGACCACTAAAGTTTGACTGAATCCTTTGTGTACTCTCTGCACAATAGGGGTGAGAGGTGGGGGGTCAAATAAAACTCCTCCACACCCCCACCACACCCCACTTCATCTGGAAGGTTCTCTTGCTGACCTTTAACCCCTCCTGTCTTTGTCCAAGAAAAAAATAACTAAATCTGTTCCAGCAAATGAATGCCTGAGAAACTGCTGTCCTTATTGTACATCTTAGCTTGGCTTTTCCCTTCATTCTTGCCTCGTAAAATGGCAGGTTGACACTGAGATTAAAGGTAAGATTATGCTCGAATCTTCTGGCAGATGGTCCCCGTTCCCTTTTTTTGTTATGCTGGCCCTTGGCACCTTTTTGTTTCTTAATGAAAGACAGCAAACAGGAATTGGGTTGGTAATGGATAATGTAAGATTAAGGTTAATAAATGCACTTGGCAGCAACTATTTCAGAGTAGAGCTGACTTGCTTTGACCAAAAGGGTTTTGGATTTGTTACCAAATAGGGGCTTCTGCAGAGGATTGAATGTCACGTGAGAACGAAGATGACCAAACTAACTACATCTGGAGCGTCAGGTTACAGCAAGTTGCTGAAAGCTTTTTCTTTTTTAGAGGCTACATTTCTTCAGCTTCCACAGCAGGTCAGGTCTGAGCTGTGCATTTGTAGGTCACAAAGTCAATGCAGGACAATTGAGTCAGGCCTGCAGCCATTTGTGAGGGTGTAGAATATTCCCTTTTTGGAGCAACACCCTGACAAAAATGACAAAAAAAACAAAAAAAAAAACAACAGCTATTGTGTCCTTTACACTGCTGTCAATGCTCTTTGTGTTGGAAGGCTCAGCAGGTTTTCATCCAGACATAGCGACGTAAAGCAGACTACTACTCAGTTTAGAAAGCATCTTTCATTACACGGTTAAAGTGGACACTGTTTTTCTGTTGCAGCGTTTCTTCTCCCATCAGTAAAATAAAAGTATACGTCCACTTTATACAATTGATTTGAAAAAGAAACTATAATGCCAAAAATGAACTTAAGTGGAATTAGAGTCAAAATGCAAAACATTTCAACTGAAGACCCAACTTTATATCAAGCAACACGTACTAATCAAGTCTACATTTCTAAATCCAAATTTCAGAATGAATGAATACATTCAATTTTAAAATCACCGTCCATTTAAGTTAAAAACCTGCGTTTTTAAAACAGTTTCCTACATTCAGTATGCTAGCATTAATGCCAGTACAAGGTCAAACTTTGGGACATGGAGTGCAACACTATGCTTTTAAACTAAAATTGAATTTATTTGAGAAGAATAGTACTTTATTAATCCCAAAAAGGGAAATTATTTCCAGGCCTAAAGAATCAATTAGTCCTTGTAAAAAAAAAAAAAAAAAAAAGGTCATTGTGTAGACTTATTGCTGTGAGCAGGAATGACCTCACATACCGTTCCGTCCCCCCCTCCACATACCGTTCTTTGAGCTGATGAACCCTCTATCTGAACAACACAATTTGATGTTTGATACATACGTTATGTAGGGTGTGCAAAATATCCATAAAACCAACCTTTTTTTCCTTGATGTGAGCCAAACATCTTACAATTTAAGCAACGAGGAAACAACTGCATTATTTCTAATCGCTAAACAATCTAAACAAGTTCTATTGTTTTCAGGTTTAAGAGACCATATGTGTAGGGTTCCTATGTAATTAGAGAAATGCAGAGAAAGACTTCAAACATTGCTGTTACACAATTTGAGTCAACGCTCAAATCCTTTAATTCTACAAAAAAATTAAAAATAAATAAATAATCAGGACATATCCTTTAGTTATGTCACATTACAGCCAAGTATACATGGAGATCATCCTTGCCGCCTGTTCTATCTACCTTTTATTCTCTGTTATGAAGCAGCAACTCCCCCAACTTACAGACAAAAGTCAGGTCTGTAACCCCTGCGGCCCCACCCCCGTGCTCTTTGACCTATAGCGGAGGCCTGGCTGAGCACAAACAGTGGTCGTCCACTGAAGCACCACCACCACCTCCACCTCCGCCAGGGGCTCTTGTTTCACTCGGCCAATGAAAGAGCCTACTGTAAATAAGGGGGCCTGTTTGACCCCAGAGTTTATCTGGGCCTGAGACCCCTGCATCCATCCTACTGTAACAGAGCCTGTCGCTCACAATAGACTCTCTCATGGGTGTTAAGACTGTGGGCTCTCTCTGCTCTTTGCCCACTCAGAATGGGGATTAAAGAAAAAAAAAGGCCCCTGTCAGGTCCTTGGAGGGGGTCAACCCCTCAAAACCACTACAACCGCAACGCACAGACACTTTAGCCTTTGTCCCGCTGTGAGACTTGGGAGCAGGAAAGGATGGAGGGAATGTGGAGGTGGGGCTGAAGCCTGAGACCAATCAGTCTGACAAAATGCTGGATCAAACTCTCAGATACAAACACCATCAAAGCTCATTCGGTGCTAAAGCCACTAAGACGTTTCTTAGTATTAAAATGAGAATCGATTTTTTCAACCTTTTATTTTTTCTAAAGAAATATGCGTCAGTTGGAGGAGATCACTTGATTGCATAGGTATATACATTTAATTTAAGAGTTGTGTTTTTATAATTTTATAAACGCTGAACTCAAATGGGTAATGTGGATATTAAATTATGAAACAATTTTAAAATGATCACCCTCTATGTGATCAGCATTTTTCCATTTTTTGACATTTCACAGTCCACACTCATGGTTTCTGTAATAACAGAATTAGATTTTAAAAAACAACAATAATTCTTAGCTGTGGCCCAAGTTTTTCATTTAGACATTTTTTGCAAGCTGCATGTGACAGAGACGATGGTTAGAACAAAGGAGGTTAAGCTAGGTAGTGATGATGAAATGCTTTTCAGCCTCATCCTGTCTACCAGCAAGCCAGTCCTTCTGGGTATGTGAGTGAATGAGTGTATATGATGGCATAAGAAAGAGACTGAAGGAGGGAGAGAGACCAAAAGAGATAGAGAGGAAGGTTTCGGGTCAGAGGCTAAGTGAAATATATCCCCACTCTGAGGCATGCATGAGAGAGGATGCAGGAAGCTGAGGGCCAGAGATAAGGGCAGAGACGTGGGTGATAAGCACCCAAACACCTGTTAGGGAAGCTTCAGCTACTCGCCTCAGACCAACACTTACAGGAGGCAATAAAATATAGGCAGGGCAGGAAGAGGAAAAGTGCATGGACAAAGCAATAAGAGAAAACCGCTGCTGTAATCGGCTTTTCTTTTCCGAAAGGTGAGAGAAGAGAGTGAAACCCATAGAGGGTGTCTGGGCACTGTTGCACGTGGGATAAAACCCCATCCTGTTCCACGGCATGCTTAATGGCATATGGCGGGAGCCTACAGCATCATTTGTAAGGTCAGCAGCGAGACAGGAAGGACAGAAATGATGCTGTTTGAGTCATGACATGTCAGAGCCATCCGCTTCAGCGATCAGTCCAGGAAATGGAATGCCCCCCTCCCCCAAACTCTTTCTACAATCCAACTCTCGCCTTTCGAGGCTGAGACACAAACAGACAAACACAAAACAATCTGGAAACGGTCAAGAAAGACCTTGGAGATGCCTGACAGTCAGGCTGTAAACAAAACAGAGAGGATTCCTGATGTGTCAAGAGAGAAAGTCCCGCAGAACAACCATTGGACCAATGAAATGAATTTCACAACCTGATATATCCCAAGTAAAAACTAGGAAATGATGATGCTTGAGAAGATTATACAATTTATGTCCTTTAAAGAAAAGTACGACACCTTCTGGGTCAAGAAAAGTAATTACATACTCGCACATTACATACAACACCATTTTCTAATACAGTACACAAAATGCAAAAATATATATTAATATTTCATTTAATAATATTTCTGTGGATTGGGAGTTTATATTTCATAACAATTCTGCATAAAACTATACATCCCTATACTTATCCCTGGTATCTGAGCATAACGTACAGGGATGAATCTCACATATACAAGATTAAACCGTTAAAGTAAGTAACTAAGAACTATAATGTACTTTTTCTCCCTAAATTAAACATTAAACAGGAGTCTGTCTGGTAACTTACCAAAAAATAGAAATAAATATTCATGGGGAATTTAGACACGTGAGCTCATTATTTTTACAACTCAGGCAATCATCCACTTTCTATAAACCAATGAGGATTCAACAATATTGGCAGTTTTTGGCTTGTTTGCAGGCCGCTGCTAATTAAAAGTAAATAGAAATGCCTGCACCGTTTCACCGGCTGTAGTTTTTGTGTCAAATAAATTCCTTTAACAACTCAAAATAAATTAAATGGCCATTTAGAACATAATTGCTCAGAAACAATGCTGAAAATGCACCTCTAATAATACATGTATTCATTTCTGTTTTCAGACAGCCTTCCTCTTCAGGCAGACAAATCTGCCTTCAACTGAATTCACCCCCCACCTCACACACAGCGTCTGTCAGGGGGCAGGGTGGACCGGCCTATCCGTCATCAGCTCTCTCCCGCTAGTAATCTCTCAAGGCGTCTTCGGTCAGCAAATACATAAATCAATTATGGTTTTAAGCTTTATGCCATGATTTACCCAACTGATCCCTCCTGGATTACAGCGGAGCTTAAAACGTGTCGGTCAGTGCTAAAGCTGCAAGTCGCCTCGACACTCATTGCACTCCAGCCATGGAGCTCGCTGAGCGGCACGTCAGCTGCCGTAAGCACAGATCTGAGGTCAACGCAACCACATTCATCTTGAGTATTAATATTCTAATATCTCCAAATCCTACCTATTGTAACCAAAACTTGCCAATCATTAAAGTAAGATCATGATATGACTTTCTACGAGATTTTGCCAATGATATTATCTAAAGGTTGATGTTTTCTGAAGACTTTCAGAATTTCTGTACCTCTTCAAGTCTCTAAAGCCGTTCACACTGAATTTTGCAGAAATCATTGGTTAATGGTTGCCTTGAATAAGCTACATATTAAACAAATAACACATTATGATTAATATAAAAAAATATGAACAACAGAGGAAACCATTGAATAAAATTGCATACATCAAATTGTTCATTTCTAGTTCGTTAATAAGAAAAATACCTTTTAATAAAAACAGGATATACACCTCCAGTAAAATCCTTCATATCCTTATAATTATCATGAAGTTAACATTAATAATTTACAGTACCTTGTCATCATTTTGTACTATGGCCTACAGTATATTAGAATGAGTAGTAGGGTTTAGACCTAACACGTTCTCACAGCCATGAACTCTTGTTTGCATGTTTTACAGAAACCCCATGAAATTTGTAACTCAACGTGATTTATAATCTTTTAGTCAGTTTACTTGTATTTTTGAAAGTAGCAATTGTGTTTGTGTCTTTTCTTTGAGTAGAGTGAAAGTGAGCTGTTTCTGCCTTCAATCACACTTTTATTCATCTACTTTAATCAAAAGATGCCCACAGTTCACTTTCTTTGTATTTACGGTGAAGGTGGTCTGTGTGTTTTTAAAAATTAAAAATTTTGGTTAAAACAGGATTTCACTGTTGCGGTTGGATTAGATTAACCTCCTGTTAAATTCACTCTTCTTTCTTCAAGTGCTACAAATTTTTTGTCATGATGAATTTATCAACTGGTAGTATTCATAATTAATCTGTGCCTTGAGATGACAGCTGTTATGATTTGGTGGTACATAAATAAAACTGAATGTATGTATGCAGCATTCAAGGCCAAGGCTAATTTCCCTACAGGGACAGTAAGGTATAATGCATTATTTCATATCCTAAGTGCTCAAACATTTAATGTAATATTGTAATGTTGGTTCCTGAAATGTAGAGTCAAGTAGAAGTAGAGTGGCACGAAAAGAAACGAATCAAAGTACAAGTACCTCAATTTTGAACTCAAGTGCAGTGCTTGAGTATATTTGTTACCATCGGTGATTGGTAACATCATTGGAAGCTATTCAGGATGCTTTGCCTCCATTTTTTCCATTTCTTTTTAAAAGCGACTGCACCTTAAATCCACCTGTTGAGCGAAACATGGCTCTTCTGCCTCTGAAGAAGAGGATAAAAAGCCTACATGGTTCTTCTTTGTTCTCATTTTCCTACCTGAGAGCTTCTTTGTGACAGGTGATGGGGAAAAGAAAGGCAGTGTGTAATTTTTATGACCAGCTTCTTAGCGTGCTGGTATCACTCCACTGGGGCCCCTTGCCAACCTCTGGCAAACCATTCAAGTAGCAACAAAGAGGCTAATTAGAAGCTCTCTCACTGGAAGCCACCAAGGGTTTTTGATACTTCCCAAGGAGGCTAAGGGGGCCTCCGAGGTGGCAGTGGCAGCTTTTTCCACACATGCACATATACATACACACATTTACAGGGCATTTGTGAGCACACATGGGTTGGCCGTTTGGCTGTAGCAAATTTACTTATTGTGGCCGTCCCACAGCCAGCCATAGCAATAGAATCAGAGACAAGAAACTGACACATCTTTCATGTTGTGGGGACCCAGAGAGGGGATGCTAATGGGATATCGATGGGATTAGAACCCAGAGCTCTCAGGTCCAGCAGAACAGAGGAGGGGGCTCTATGAACCAGAACTAAAACCCACAGAGCTTTAAGGCCACATCATTCTAATTCTATTGACCCTGTCTTTTTTAAATGGGAAAGTTGACAATGAAGCATGGACCTCAATACAGTAAGAAAGTCTGCCGAGATATGCAGGGCTGCTGAGTTAAATATAAGCTTCCAAAATAAAGAATATCAATAGTATTTATGAATTCTCCACAAATTCTCTACAGATAAACAACAGCGCAGCCGCCTCTCCAGGCACCACTCATAGCAGCTTCTGGGATTTGAGATAGACATCAGGAAGTAAAGGCCGATAACACATTTGCATGTCACCTGATAACCAGCTGTAATTAGTACTCCCTCACTGAGCCTTTATTGAGCCCCCTACCCTGCCTCTCACAAACACAGAAAAACAACATCTCAGACACTTGTATCAACACATATGACTTCAGCTTCTCGTACGGTTTGTCACCCTTAACCCTGTCTCTAGACCACAGGGCCCCTATAGCCACAAAAGATAGGGGCCTCAGTGCCTCAATATGTTCATTTCATAGCAGTCCGTGCCAGACTGCAGCAGCAAAGGCCAAGTCTGCTGAGCGCCGTTAGCCACACAGAGGCAGCTGCTAGCACCGAGTCACGCTGCTAACTTTGACTGCACAAGCACCTCCCTCCACACTTATCTCTAATCAGCAAGGTGATTAGATCACATCCCTCCATTGCTATTTTTTACTTTCTGTATATTAGAACCTGCTCTTTTCTTTGTGCTACAAACCTGACATATTTCTATTCAAATAAACCAATTTCTTTTTCTCCTCCTGATGATATCGCAAGACCGCGCAACAAAAAAAAAGCTTGATCTGTGCTAAGGTGTGTGTGCGTGTATGTATGTATACGTGTGTAGTCCATTCCACATGATGTAGCCTCCTGTGTTAAGTCTTTAATCGATACATCTCCCTATCCTGACAGTGAGGACAGAGCCCAGATCTGAGATCAGAGCGATGGCGGTGTAAATCTTTACGGTTCAACCAGAGCCTTTTAAAGCCTGTCTATAATTGGGCCACAGCCAGCAGCTGCCTTGGCTGTGGCCATCAACGTGGGCCCAGTCAAAGCGGCAGCTCCTCAAGGGGCATAAACAAATACTGCACCTCCAATAAGGGCAGAAAAAGCACCTGTGTGAGGATAAAAAGAGAGGCGATGTGGCAGCCAGATTCGAAATAAGCCCTCTGCTGTTGTCTGTGGCTTAGGTATTTCTTGGAGAGGTGTTTTTGTTGAGTGAGGCTTTTTGTGCTATTGGATCATTACACCAACATGTACTGTACCTCTGAGTGCAAGCCGGGGAGACTTAGCTCACTGAGTGATTTCAAATAGGGGGTAATCCACTGCCATGTAATGGATGCTTTGTTGCCAGGCGGCTCTCAGCGTGCAGGAAAATGCTTGCAGTTTTACAGGTTAGGACCACAAGTCTGCTGTTCTTAGAGATCTTTAATTTCAGATGACATGTTGTATTCAGTGAGCAAGGCCAAGACAATAAAGGAAACGCCAAACTACCCGCTTCAAAGCACTCATATTTATCCATCCTTTCTTCAACTACAGCACATATAGATTTTTCTTTTTGTTATAAAGTGGAGCAAAGGAAATTGCAGAAAGGCTCCGATAGTGCTGTCAACCAACACTAGAGACTGCTGCCTTGGGGTTCTACACATACTACTCTGGATGTGCCACCTCTCAACAACACCAACTACTATATTTTTTTCAGCAAGCAAGGGGCAATAAACATTCAATATTTCTACTGGCAATCAAGTTACACACAACCTGGAGAACCCTGCTTAAATGTGGAAAGAGCACATTTACCCCAAGACTGATGGTTGGTGTTGCTGAGACTCTTAACTCCTAACATAATAATATGTTTGACATTTACGGTATAACATTCATATTCTCAGTCATCAGAACTGGCCTGAGTTTCTGAGTGGTACTGTAATACCTTAGCCATGAAATTGGTGTAAATAAGTTGGGGTTTTTTTGTTTCTTTTTTTAACTTTGCAGTGTAACTTTGTGTTACCAGTTACAGAAACAAACAACAACATCTGTATCTAGTCAATGTAAAAAGTCATGAGCAAAATTTAGCCCACATGGATCACCACAATTTACCCAGCTATTTTGTTAAGACTAAAACAAAACAACAGATTCAAAAGAGCAAAGTTTACATCAAATGTCGCATTTTTAACCAAGCGCTGACATCTAAACGTTGTGTCAGCTCAAAGGGCCGATGTATGATATGAGTATCGCTGTTTTCAAGTAGTACAACATCAAGAGACATTCATGAACATGACAAAGTTGTCTTTCAACTTACCAGCCAGACAGAATACTTTTTTAAAGCAGTCAACCACCCATGAACTGACAGTATTAACTACATGGAGACATAAAAGCTTGCAAAATAGCCTTTTTCTGACCATATATCATTTAAAATCTTTACTTTTATTTTTTTAAAGAGTGGCAGTCGGCATACTCTGGCCATGTTTCAGATCATTGTCCAATGTGTGGTCCTTTGATTACTGAAACAGTCAATAAGGCTCCCTGGTTTAGATCATCAACTATATCAAAAATAATTGTCCCGTCAAATTAGGTTATTTAGGGTGGAAACTACTGCAGCTTACTGTGAAGACATGTCTATCAAGCAAATATTCAGTCAAATATCTCCAGTCACACGTTTGTTTACAAAATGGCAACAAAGAAAATTAAATCAAAATTAAGATAATTTGAGATTCAAAGAGACCGAATATGAAACCTTTGAAGGTTGATATTTTCTGATGCCTGTATCTCCAGACGAGTTCAAGCTTCTGAAGTCATTCACACTGGAGTTAGCAAAAATCAAGTGTTAATGGTTGATAGTGGCCAAAGCACAAGTATTAATGGTATTAATAAATATCATATATGTATATATATATATATACACATATAAAAAGAAACAGATATTAAGTGTGCGAGTGTGTGTATACATCGTTATCTCCAGCAACAAACGTTATAGACTCATATCTGGGTACAATCTGCTCTTGGTTTACTAAGAAGGATTGCCAAGGGTTATCTGTCTCACTCTGATATGCACAGATAAGGGCCTTGGGCTTGCTGTTTAAACACCTGGGGCCTGGGGTATTAGAGCGCCCTCCGTCCCCCTTTGCCACAAAAGGAGAGGAAATGGAAGAGTGAGCGCTGGCTGCTGCTGCTGAAGGGAATGTGTGTGGAAAGTAATGAACACGAGTGGGTGCGCGTGCAGAGGTTAATGTGGGGGTGATTATTCCCCCACTCTATACCCCCCACCCCGAACCCCAATACCACCTTCAACAATGAAAAGTAAATAAATAAATAACACGAGCAAAAAACAGAGGAGAGAGGTGGGAATTCATCGATGTGTTTGATTCGTTTGTTCCCCCAACCGTTCAAAAAGAGAAATCACCACTACAACAAAAAACAGCTGCTTTATGAAAAGATTGAAGCTTTGATTCTTAATCAGTCATGTTTAAAGGCTATATACTGGAAAAGCGCCTTCTTTTTCACTTATAGGATGTACATTACAGCCAGGGTCAGTCATTTGCATGAGAATGGACGATTAAGTGAAAGAGATAAACCCAAGGCTAGTTCCTGTGAATTGGATGCTGTGTTTGGAATACCAAGCAGAGGAGGGTTTTTTTCCCCCCTTCTTTTACCCTGCCTCTGCAGATTTAGCCCCCTGCATCAAGCATTTATTAACTCAATAATCACCCATGTCCTTCCCTTGTTGATCATTTTCTTACTGTGAGAAATATGAATATTACAGTTTTTTAAATTGAGGTTTTTTAGATGGCAGAAATGTTCTCCTCTGTTATTCCTCGTCTGAGCAGCTCCCCCATCAGATTACATCTCTGCTTCCTCAAACTGAGAGCAGGCTGTCTGCAGTTTACTGCAGGTGAGACAGTGACTGCTGATTAGTACTTTACACAAGCCCACTTCAGACAAAAGCCAACAAACTAACTAACATCCCTTTATGAAATATATCTAAAGTAAATCAGTGGAGAGATGATGTGGCGGCATGTTGGAGCTGAGAAGGATAGACAAAACGCCGAGGTCAGACGGGCGCTGTTAAGATTCAGAAAAGAAAACCCACTATGTCAATCCACATACAGCTTCATTCATGTCTTTGGAGGGTATTAAACAAGATATCACTATGATTTGAATGGTCTACAACATGTTCTCACATATATCAGTGCAAGGCGTCTCTCCTGCTACTGTGAAGATATTGGCACCACAGGCAGTTGTTCACATTAACTGATTAACAGAGTTAACAGATCAGAAAAAAATAATGAAAAAAAGCCTGGCATGAAAAACAGTTGATTCAAACAGCCCTACTTTAGGGTAGTATGGCATGTGCTTTTGCGTGTTAATACCTCTCATGAGCAACTCCTAACTAAACACTTGTGGAGCTGATACTCAGTAAATTCCGTGTAAATGTGGTGTTCATCATGATATAATCCAGGTAACAGAGGAATGAAAGAGAGCTGAGACTAAATTTATACAGGAAGTGGGTACTTTCTGGTGCATTCATTTCAACATTGAAGCACACACACAGACACCTCTCACCACTGACCTGTGCCACATCTGGAAACAATTATACTCATGTTTGACTTGACCTGCCTGCACCAAGTCATCTCTGGCAACTTTTCTTTATGTGTTTGTTGCAGGGGCAGTGATGACCGTGACCCAGTGGCTGTTGGCAAATGACGTGTAATTAGTTAGCGCGGACAGGACTCCGCTTGTCTGAAATAAAACATCTCATATGCACATCAAAAGAATCAGCATCTTGACAGGCTCTGCACGGTAAAAAGCGTGGACTTGATTTGCCATCAAATGACCTCGAGAGGAATTTGTGAAGACACGAGGAGCGTCTGAATTATCAAGCATCTGAGGCAAGCAAAGCAGAGCTTTCAAGTGCGAATGGCGAAGCAGACTGTGGATGATGCAATGTTTGATTTCTCAGGACAGGACATGCAATATTAAACAGTGTCGTGTCGATGTATAAACCAGTCTAAATTAACCCATTAGTATGCTATGGGGTGTAGATCAATGCATGAAACGGTCTGGAAATCTCCTTTGATAAAAGATTTCCCAGCTTGAGCAAATTGATGAAATTCCTCTTGAAACACAAGCAACCATTTCACATGCCAGACTTTTGTCCATTACTGTCTCTTACACACAGCCTGAAGTGCATTTTTTAAGCCGTTTTCAGTCAGAACTGATCGTAAGCAGCTTAGAATCCACCTGTATAGTTGATTTTCTCCTTTTTTTTTCTTTCACTAATCACAGACATTTTTCAGTCTATGCAGAAATTCCCTTTTTATTACATGAATAATGGGAACTTGTCATGAAGGCCACACAAAACTTTCAGAGGCGACTTCCAACACAAGAAAGTAACCAGCTTCACCACTGTTATTAAAGGTTGTAGAAACACTCCATAGAAATGCAGTGAGAGGCTGCTAACAAGGACACCTCTCCCATGAGTAAAAGCTATTCTGTAATATTCAGTATTTCCTAAAGACAACCACAAGACATATTTAGAAACGAAGGAGCTCGGACTGAATTGGTTCAGCTCTGAGCCATCTATACCGAGTTACTTGCTCAAGAATGATGGGAAGGGGAGCAAATCCTCAACTGAACTTTAACCGCTGTGCAATCCTATTGATTTAAGCAAACATTGCAGGGTGAGAACGTGGCCTTGTGGCAAAATCCACAAAGAAGTGATTCAAGAACATTGTACAAGATATACACACTATGTGTCAATCCAACAGTGACAGAGGCATATGTACAGAATCATGAGTAGATGGAGAGTTTTGAAAAAAATCTCTCAAGTTTCAGTATTTTTGGTGAAAGACCGTAAGGTTTATTTATATGAACTGTCTGAAAGAGTGCTGCACTGGTATAGTGCCACTCCCCTGTCCTAGAATTAGCTCCTTGTCTGAGGGTCTAGGTTTAGCACTCATTTCCTGAGCTCACCGTCCACTCCAATTATCAAGCTAATAAGGGCCCCCCTTGTGCAGTTATGGGAAAGGGGAGGGGAGCCGAGTCTTGGATGAGGGGGTTCCACATTGGTAAGTATTTGTGATAGCTGCCGCCCACGTCTTGGAAGGTGTGACTAATGGTCTCGGACATTGTTAAGACAGCAAAGCTTCGGCAGTCACCTGGGCAGAGTTGGCAGTTACTGAGGGAGTGAATCTCTGGACCTGTGCTGTCAGCCACACATAAGTACGCCTTGAGTGATTCTAAAAGGACGGAACTTGTCTAAATGCAGTATAAGAGCTATGTGGAGTGTTTTGATAGCTGTCAAAACCATTTTCTTTCATGAAGCCATTTTCTCTTGTACCTATGGACATCAAATAACTAATATCACTAAATTAGTGAGGTGCCTGTAAATTAAAGTACGTAAATCTTTCACATAATGCAGCACATAACAAAAATAACAAATCACCAATTAATAATTTGGTTAAATGAAATATTGATAAATAATAATAATAATAACAGCTGCACTGAAAGGCTCAAAAACAAAACGATTACCAAGCAGCTACTCAAGAGAAAACTCGACTTACCTGTGCTGCTCCACAGCGTCATTATCTGGCAGCTCTGCACCGCAGACATTGCAACGTTCATGCTGGTTTCTGCCGTCTGGTTTCATGCCCACCGCCAGCTCCCCAAGCTTGTTGAAGAATTCTCTCTGGATGAAGCTCTGTGGCAGGAGTCCCCCATAGGCACTGAAGTCCATCGACATCGCCAGGGCTGGGGACATAGGGAGAGCTGAGGCCATAGATACTGGCATGGACATCATGGCATCTGATTTATGATTGACTGGTAGTGAGTACAGAGAGGCCAGATGTTTCTCTGTCATTCCAGCCATTGCTTCCAGGCCCATCTGACTGACTTCAGCTTGCTGGTCGCTCATGCCTTCATCGCGGACGTAATGCAGTTCTCGAGCACTAGTGATCACGCTGCTTCTGGTCGGTGTTCCGGGACCGTCTCGATTCCTGTCCTCCCCACTTCGCTCTCCATTGCTGGAGGCACTGGACTCCATATTCTGAGGGCTTTCATGACCATTGCCTCCCATGTCCACCTGCATCATTTCAGTCTTGATATCATTCATAAGGTGGTGGGAGTTGCCATGGACGAGTTGTTCACCACCAAAGCCCTGCTGCAACAGAGACTGACCGATGCTCATCAGACTGTCTACAGCAGCTTTAGTGGGACTCAGGTTTGAGACACTGAAGGAAGTGGAGACAGAGGGACTCTGGTCGACCATGCCAGCTATGCTGGATACTTGCTGGATACCTGACAGACTGGCACTCTCCATGGAATGCTTTTTGGAGTTTTTTGCTCCATTTTGGCCTTTGCGCTCCTCATCCTCCTCTGTGCTCCCATCATTGGCATTGACCTCCAAATCATTCTCATCAGAGGACTGGATGGTCTCAAGGATCTTGAGGCATTGTTCTTCCAAGTACTCAATCTCCAAGATCTCTGCTGCATACAGAAGGTCATCTAAGTCCTCCACCTTGGCCTGGAGCATGGCAGTGTAAGCATACTCCAAAATCTGTTGAAAAGTCTTTGGTGAAAGAAAGTCCAGGGTATAATGCTGGCTGCTGCGATGGAAGAGGATCTCAAACATTTTGCTGGTGCAGGCAAGCACAGTCCGGTGAGCATGAAACTCCTGGCTGTCTACCATGATGACAACATCGCACAGAGTCCCAGCCAGACGCATCTGGTTGGCCTTCTGCAACAGGGCAGTGGGATGGTTGGGGTTCTGGAGCTGGATCATACCCATTTTAGTTAAATCCATTATGTCGATGCAATCCACGAGGCCGACTCATGAGTCTTGCCTTTCCCTTTCAGCAGAGTTTTTAGCCGTCTTTGTAAACAAGATGAAACCTGGATGGAAATACAGGGGGAGAAAACAAAAATCTTATGATGAGAAAAAAATATTTACGCATTCAAAGCCAACAAGTGTAAAGCTCTTATTCAAATAAATGCAAAAAATGTTTACAAATTCAATCTAGTATGTCAAATTGTTATCATTCACAAAGGTAGAGAAGACCCTTCTGACTTATTTTGAAATTAATTTAATTTGGTGATAAATTTGCTTGATGAACACAAAAATGTATTCAGCAAATGGAAAAGTGAAGCCAATGGAATGTCAAATTGCAAACATCCTGCAGCGACAGTAAACAATCTGTGCAGCGATATTGTTCTTAAAACAAGCGGAGAGCACTGTCTGTTTTCTGAGCAGAGACGGTTTGTTAGCTGTCCAACAGGCTCATGCTACATACTAATCAGCCCAACATATGTTATGTTAAAAAGATGTCTTCATTTGCTTATCTGATGGGGTTTTACACCAGTCAAACAAGAGTGAATTGTGGGCTTTGCTGCTGCTTGGCTCACAAAGACCGTCAGCAGCCTCTCTGAAATTAAATAGCATCTTACTCAGTATTCTCATCACAGATCGGAGCAGGGAGCAGCGGCCAGAAATGTGTGGAAAAGAAAGCAGGATGAGGCAAAAGCACACAACACTACTGCACTGAACGCCCCGCTCTGCTTTCAGCTACTAATGTTGAAAATCTCAAATGAATGAGTGTCTCTGTGACTGCTGGTAATTTCATTATTCAAGTTAACAGGGCAACATGTTGCTCCAGCTCATTTCTAAAGCATGTTTGACCCACACTAAATAATGAGGACAGGCTTAGATTAAATTAACAGTCTCGCCACTGCATGCAAAAAAAGGCCATCTCTGCAAGCGTCATCTGAAAACATGCTGCTTCTTTTTTTATTCCAACTAAAGAAACAGAGTTGGAACTAATACATATTAGAGATAAGTGAAGGAAAGAATGAATGACTTGTAGCTAAGAAACCTTCACTGAACCACATTCTGAGTGAGCTCATTGAGGACTCCTTTTTTTCTACTCGATCAGCTTTAAGATAAATTACTAGATTTATCTACTCATTTAGCTTTGTTCATAAATTCTCATTTCTTAAAAACTTTTTCTTCAAGAATATTTAATTTGATTTCCTAAGCATTTTAAATAAAGTCACAAAAGAAGTTAGACACTTCCTTTCCCCTTCCACATGCAATAAATACAGCCCCCACCCCCCCAAAAAGGATCCCGAATAGACGACTTTTTAAATAATATCCAGAACTATAAGAGCTCAGCTCGGACACATACACTCATGCTCACTCAGAAATCTGAATATCCAGGAGATAAATTATGCTGGACACCTATTGTTTGAACTGAGAATCACAGAAAACAATTCTGCCGCCGGCTTTTAGGGGACTGTCTTTTCGAACATTGACAAAATCGATACAGAGGGAAGGTAATGGTGAAACCACAGGTTTTCCTTTAACTGAGATCAGCCTCTCAGTAAGCAGAGATTAAGCCTTCAACCCAACATTATCTTTATTACATGTTTGCCAATAGCTCCGATTTATGGCCCCGTAAATGATCAATGCTTGTTGCGCTCTGTGAAGCTGTGGCTTCACTGGGGCGCGATGTAAAGTTGCTATTTTGGGGACTTTGACTGGTCTCTATTAATAAGGAGCGAGGCTGCGTGCGTCTAGACGGCGTTAATAGTGGCCACCCGCACCAGACAAATTCTACTCATTTATGCAAAACAACTTGCACTACATTAAATACATCGAGCCGTGAGAAATGCTCTCCCTGTGAGACTACACAGATCACTGACAATAACCATAATTAGCAGACTTCACAGAAAGGCAGCTCAATCAATCTGATCACGAGTTGTCTGCCACTGCGCGCCAGCCACAACAGGAATAAACGCCGTTCAATAATCTACATCGTGAGCCACACTGACAGACAGCAAACGTGGAGAGGGCAAAATGGTTTAGCGTCTCCACGAGACGACCTGAGACAGACTGAGCTGAAAAAGTACACACGAGACAGACAGCAGCTAGGATCTCTCGGCAATCCAAACCACTTCATCTCCAATCAAAGCACAGGTGGAGTTTGTTTAAGGCAACGCTGCCTTGTTACAGTTTAGGACAAGCAGCAACGGTCTTCGATAAAGCTGCCATGAGGTGAAAGAGAAAATGAGTGAAAGGGGAAGAGAGAGATCAGACAGATTCGATAACAAATCAATTTGCCAATACATCTGTTAACAGTTCCCCACCTCACCGTGCACAAGCCGATTATTGGTAACCAAACAAACATCTAGTTGACTGTCAATCAATCGTAGTCTGGCAGTACAGTGATTGGGATTTAGGCTTGTTTCGTGTATAAAGACCAGTGTCTCCGGTTCTCATCATGATGTCATCACGGCTAAATAAGCCACACTGGTGCGTCCGTAGACACAAGGACGGGCAAGAGTGTCGCTGCCTAAAAATTGCATAATTTCCACCGAAACGAGCAAACGCGATTTCTCCATTCAAGTGACAGGCAGCTCGGCGTCATGAGCTGTCTGGCTCCTGGTGAAACAGCCAGACCTCACGTCCTCGGACTGCGATCTCCAGAATACTAACCAGACACAGAAGGAGGGGGGGTTACGTCAACCTTAACATCTCTACAATGGGCTACCGCGCGTTAATGTAAACTTCAACACCTTGCAGCTCAATCAGCGAAACACTTGTTTTCATCCAGAACTCCGGTGCGCAGGTCCAACTTGCATGTCAAAGTCGCGTTTTGCTGGTAACTTCAGCGAGAGGTTGAGCGGGGACAAGCAAAACGGTCATCAGCGCTGTAAACGCATGAAAACATCCATATGTTGAATGAAAGTACACAGAGAAAACAGTGGAAGACGCATGCAGAGTAGCGGGTCTTGCACTTGTCGCTGGGAAACTGCAGCTGCATTTTGCCCGGGTTGGTACTCACCTAAGTTGCACGTTTTGACTCCGTATAGTGTACGGGGAGTGGGGCTACAGCATAGTAAGGCAGTTCGCAGTACCCGCTCTCTCAACACGCACTAACTCCTTTCTTCTCTCGCCTTAGCAAATCAACGCGGCGCTGACGTCAACGCAGCCAGTCAGCTAGACTAGCAGCAGCAGGCAGGCGGGCAGCCGGCGCGGCGCTCCAGCCCATACAAACACTGACAAAGTGAGACACCTAGGGGGCTGTCTCATGTCAAACGGCTACGTTACAGTACGGCAGTGAGAGGTGAGCGACACTGCCCTCTCTCCAGCTGTTTTGAACACACATACAGTAGCATACAGTAACTCTCAACCTCCTGCCAGGGGCTGACTTAATGGTTTGGCGGCCCTGTGGGAAAAACCATGTTGGAGTGGGACTCCTGAAGTCCGCCCCACCTCAACATGTTCTCCCATTCACACTACATTCTGTAAGTTTCAGTAAAGAACAGGACAGGCGGGCATGTGGGTTAAACTGGACGAAGCAGCCCCAACCCTCATCAGAAGACTTGTACTAAAAGGCCTAAAAAAAGTTTATGGAATATTTTGAACTTTCAAAAACAGGTGAAAATCAAATGAAATAATTAATAATGCAGTAGCTGAGCAGTATTGGAGCTGATATTTGCTGACTAATGTAGAATTTCTCAATGGGTAAATAAAACATTTCCAACAGGAAAGCAGCCACAAATGCGCTCTTTGCATTAGTTGTTTTATGACATCAGTACTGCCAACACATTTTAATCCTGGTAATTTCTCCCTTTCTAAACTACTTTCAAACACTCACAGTGCTTCATTGTATCCAATTAACTTTTCAATAAAATGCTAAGGTAAAAATGTCTTTCTTTATCTTTCTTACATCAGAATTGAATTATCAACTTATGTACATGATGTTAAACTAGAAGAAAGTGTGGAGTCATCACCCCCGGTTATAGTCAAACAACAACAAACAACACATCACTATTAAACAATTGCCATGTGGCAGATCGACTGAGTTTCACAGCAAAATACGATGTCATTTTTAGTATTTGTTTAAATAATTCCTTTTTCAGAACAAAGTAATGTATTTATGTTATGTTATGTGGGAGTTGTCTTTCTTGACTGCACCTCAGTTTTTAATTGCTTCATCTAACCATAGCTTTGTATTATCAAAACATAACCACATTGTTTTAATGTCTAACCAATTCATTTTAAAGTCCTTAATCAAACCAAACAGAAACTGAGTATACAGCAGCTGGTATCAACAGTGACGTTTTGAGCCAAAGTATGTGTCTCGGTTGATAGTCAGTCTTTCTTCACAAGCTAACCCCCCCAGCCTCCAAGTATGAACTTTGCTAATCACATTTTTCATGATAGCTTCATGAACTTTGTGAGACCTTACTCACTCAGACTGATGTCTCCCCACTAGAACCCTGAATGGATGCAAGACTCATGCAACAGCTTACATGATCCCACATAGCAACGATGGAGACAAGATTTAACCCAAGTGCCCCACTGCATGTTAACATGTTTTTTTTATTTATTCATTCAGGGTTTAAAGAAAACTCATGAAATCTTTATCTAAAAATGTTTTTCAAAGGATCAAATTTTTCGTGAGTTTGTCTTTGAGGAAAATGGCTTTTCCTGTCTTGTTGACTACTCCAAGCTCTTTACAATTCATTACCCGTTCAGAAGCATGACACTTTTCTTTTCTCTTTTCACTTTTTCTTGAGTACTTTTCTCTGTCATGCACACACTTTCACACAGATGAGGACATCGAGGTCAATGTGGGGATCAGGACACCTCTGCATGTGGACTGGAGAAGCTGGGAATTGAACTGCCGTCATTTTTAATGGTGGATGAACGCTTTCTCTCTCTTGTTAGCCACAGCTGCTCTATGAGATGTTTGTTTATTTAAAAATACTCACAATGATTTTGGATGAAAAAACTGCATCTGAGATTACTTTAAGGTTATTTAGATTTTTTTGGTTTAAAAAAATGATTCCCTAAGCGACTAATGAATAGAATTACTCAGATGAATTTGCAGTACATTTTAAGCCCTTGACTACTTTAATCCTCCACTTTTTTTCCCTGTTGACAAGTGGTCAAGGCCGCAATGGATGGTACACCTCATATTTGCCTGGCTCGATAAAACTCTTTTATGAGTGTTTTTATACTAAAAGTACATGTTGGAGCTTCACTGGATATAGACTCGATCAATGTTTTTGCCTTAATGCTAACTTGAGGCAACATTTTAGTCTTTCCTTTATTTAACTCTGTTTTAATTATATCGTTTTGCTACATCTAAATGCTCCTCATAAGCTCTTACTCTCCTAAATTCACAAACACAAATTGTCCAAAATCTACAAAGAAGGAGAGAGCATTATGTGTATGTAATTAAATTTCTTTGTTATTAATTGGTCTAGGCATCTGTGTTCCCCAGATTTAATTAGATCACATAGGCTTCTAAGTTTTTATCTAACAACAAAAAACAAAAGTTTTCAAAAAAACCCTGAGCACTATATCTCAGCTTCATGGCATCTGAGTTTGTACAGACTGTCACGGTTCACAGCCGATGTATCCACATGACTTGGGCTGTCACTTTTTCTCAGATAGCATTCTCATGCAGACATTACAGTCTGCACTTAAGATAAGATGAAATAACAAATTACTTTGGTCTTTAGTTTAAGTACATGATTAAGCACATGATTAGTTAGAGCAAATATTAAGGTCGAACAGAGTATACTTACCACTACAGAGCCAACACATTAAAATAAATCCTCTTGATGGCTGCTGAATTATGAAAATAGAGCTTTGCAAAGTGGAGAAAGCAGATTCATTGACAAAGCAACTGCAAAAAGGCCAAGAAGGTGGGAGGGCCTCATCATCCAGGTTGATGAGTTTAGTCACCTTCACGCCTCCGGCTCACATCAACACTCCACTGACTGAAGCTGATAAAAATGAAGCAATGGACAAGTCAGGTCAAAGCAGACTTTCTGAGGGAGACTGGGGTCATTCGGAGTCTGCAACAGATCACTCAGTGAGTTCTATCAGTCAATGGCTGACAGCACCTTTTAATGGTTTTGATGAGAAGAAAACTTTAAACCCACAAAATAGCACAAGGTGTCATAATCAGGGCATGAATTGGGTTTACAATCCTTTTAAGTCTTCTTGAGATGATAGATTTTATTACAAGACAACTTTTTAACAGTCAGTAACAACCAGCAACAGAAAAACCTTCAGGAATAGAACAAAGTTTCTTGTATAAAACCTCTGAGGCAGCTGCAATATTTGCTTTTTATTGGCCATCTGTCATTCAAGGCACCATTTGATTTGATTTCTGGACTGGGGTCATTGTGAGTTTTGTTCTCCCATGCAGAAAATGACTCAATACTTGTGTCAATTACAATTATAGACTGACTGTTCGACTGTAAAGGCATCAAAATACTTATCACGGTGTGGAACATTATTCCCCTTTGGAACATGTCACTGCGAGGCTATTAGTCTCGTGAATTGTTCTAATTAATCGTAATTTGAAATAAAACAAAACTGACAGAAAATAATTTTGGTGTTAGACTGAAAAATTAAGAAAACTCATTTCAATTTGGGCGTAATATAATTAACTCAGATAAAGTAAAGTCTTAATTTTAGTCTCATTTCAGTTTCATAACAAAAAAGTACAATTTCCTTACTAAGATAGGGGCAATTCAATATCCTGTCTTCCCATTGTTTACACTTTTAAAACATAAAAGGACTCTTGAACCCAGTTGTAAGTTGTCATACAGTTTATGGCTGTTTAAAATGGATAACATAGGTTTGAAGGCAGCTCTCAAGGAAATCTTATTTCTTTTAAAATACAGCAGTGCTTTGGGAATTTTTAAATTAATCCAGGCTCGGATCAGAGAGTGCTTCATTACCTCTGAGCTGCATGCTGTGCAGGCTTACCCAGGGATAAAGAAAAAGGCACTCCCTTAATCTGGCAATAATCCACCGTTTTACTGAGGGAAAGGAAGATGAGGGCTAAATTATAAAAACTAGATCATCACAGCTCTTTAGAATTATACCATGAGTTAGACGAAGATGGCCTGCCATCATGAAGTTTTGGTCTGAACTGGGACATTTAAGAGTGAGTGAATTAGAGATTTATGCTGTGTTTCATTTGTTTTTCAGCTTTGATAGTAATTTGTTTTTATGTAGACAGAAGACGACCAGATTTTAAAGCCCATGTTCTCCAGAAATCAAGTTTTAACCATGTTAAGATGTCCATAAGTTTTTTTTAAAGTTTGTTTTTATGTGTTTCAAGATGTATCTTGAGCAAAATCTGCAATCAGTGCTGTTGCCAGGGAGTTCCACCTTAAATCTCCAGAGCACTGCCAACAGTCTCAGAAAGGGAAGGTCAGACAGCCCACATGACAGACTTGCCACCTAAAATAGTTGAGGAACCAATCCTGACTACTATATTGCATATGCTGTGAGGAACCAATGACACGAGAAGCTATCATAAGTAACATGTAGAAGTTACTAGTTGGACTAGTTGTTGGTCCCAAGGCCAAGCGAGCAGAAATTCAGTTCAGGTTGAGCGAGCCATCGCTTCCTCAGCTTGTAAAGTAGGTGCAAGCCCATGGCTAACTTTTCCTTATAGCTTGCACTAACTAATCATTTCATGTTGAAGGTATATGTGGGCAGGGCCAGATGAGCATATTCACATAGATCCAAAAAGTGGAGTCTTAGTAAAATTATTTTCTGGCTATTAAAGGTTTTTCAGGGCAAAAACTTCAAAATATACAATCTTGAGGAACAGATATGAATTTTTAGGAGGGTCATTAACATCTATTGAGGGACTTTCAAACAATAAAAAAAGTGAAATGTGCATGAACAATACAATAAATATTAGTACAGCTGGTGAAGTTTTGCCCATAGTAGATGCTCTTCATTATAGTTTTGTGCTTTTTAGCTGTTTTCTTATTAAAACTGTACTGAGGAATTTGATTAGGTCCATACAAAACATTAATATAGAAATCAATGAGAACAATCAGATCAAACTCTTTAGAATTATACCATGAGTTAGACGAAGATGGCCTGCCATCATGAAGTTTTGGTCTGAACTGGGACATTTAAGAGTGAGTGAATTAGAGATTTATGCTGTGTTTCATTTGTTTTTCAGCTTTGACAGTAATTTGTTTTTATGTAGACAGAAGACGACCAGATTTTAAAGCCCATGTTCTCCAGAAATCAAGTTTTAACCATGTTAAGATGTCCATAAGTTTTTTTAAAGTTTGTTTTTATGTGTTTCAATATGTAGCTTGAGCAAAATCTGCAATCAGTGCTGTTGCCGGGGAGTTCCACCTTAAATCTCCAGAGCACTGCCAACAGTCTCAGAAAGGGAAGGTCAGACAGCCTACATGACAGACTTGCCACCTAAAATAGTTGAGGAACCAATCCTGACTACTATATTGCATATGCTGTGAGGAACCAATGACACGAGAAGCTATCATAAGTAACATGTAGAAGTTACCAGTTGGACTAGTTGTTGGTCCCAAGGCCAAGCGAGCAGAAATTCAGTTCAGGTTGAGCGAGCCATCGCTTCCTCAGCTTGTAAAGTAGGTGCAAGCCCATGGCTAACTTTTCCTTATAGCTTGCACTAACTAATCATTTCATGTTGAAGGTATATGTGGGCAGGGCCAGATGAGCATATTCACATAGATTCAAAAAGTGGAGTCTTAGTAAAATTATTTTCAGGCTATTAAAGGTTTTTCAGGGCAAAAACTTCAAAATATACAATCTTGAGGAACAGATATGAATTTTTAGGGGGGTCATTAACAGCTATTGAGGGACTTTCAAACAATAAAAAAAGTGAAATGTGCATGAACAATACAATAAATATTAGTACAGCTGGTGAAGTTTTGCCCATGGTAGATGCTCTTCATTATAGTTTTGTGCTTTTTAGCTGTTTTCTTATTAAAACTGTACTGAGGAATTTGATTAGGTCCATACAAAACATTAATATAGAAATCAATGAGAACAATCAGATCAAACTAAATGACATCACAGATTTGTTCAAAGGAAGCTGGGAAAAAATGCAGACCGACATGACTTAAATGGTTAATCGTTTACAATTTCAGGTAAAGAGACTACAGGATTTAAAAAAATGTCTGAAATACTTGTGGAAAGCTGTGGTGACATTTTCCACGTTGCCACATCTACACGTCTTAACACTGTTGTTATCAGCTCTGGGTGCCCTGCATATCCAAATTTGATGCAATGGGGGTATTTTTAGCATAAAGAAAAAAAACAGTTAATGCAGTCAGATAAATAACAGAAGATAATTGTAACTTATCATAGAATAGTAGTTTTAGTAGTGTAGAGGCACTCAATCCCATCACTGACACCATGACAACTTGTGTGCTGCATTGACGAATGTTTCCATAATCACACAGTTTGACACATTCAAATAGGTGGTCTGTTCTCAAGCTATTTCAGGATTTGCTGGGACGACACAAGGGCTTCAAGTATGGAGAAATAATGAGTAACATTAATGCAAGAAGATCAATTGCACTATTATTGATAAATATTGGTATCGTTGATTTGGAACTGCATTTGCTGGAATATTCATTATTACACAACGTTGCAGTTACTCATCAGCTTTTAAAGGGTTTTCTGCTTAGTTTTCACTCGTTAAAAATTGCATTTAAAACAAGCAGTGTGATTGTAATGTCAAACCATTTCGTTCATGCAATAATTAAAATTTTAACATGTTGTTTTTGTTTTAGTGTTCTATATTAGCTCATGTCTCATTTCTTTAAAATATAATGTACTTGAGAAATGCTGTTTAAAAAAGGAGCATTGATTTGTAGGTCCATCCTGTTTTAAATTACAAACAAAAACCTTGGTGATAGGCAGACCTGGGCAATAGCGCCATAATGAAGGAAAGTACTTCAGGTTAAGACATATACAGCTCTGCTGACCAGAAACCCCCCACTGTCTATATCCTGTGCAGGCATGGTGCTTGGAGGAGGTGTGTATTTGCCTGCATGAGTGTCTGTGTATTGGAGGGGGGGGTATAGGCCCCACACAGTGGACCTTTGTGAAACTTTGTCCATGCAGCCAGGCTGAATGGATTCTTTTTACTCTTGTGTAAACCTGGGGGCGTCTCTGGCACTGAGGCCACGCCTCACTGACCTCTGACCCTCACCTCTGACCTCTGCTGGATTTGGTCACAAGGTACTTTTGGTCACCATGTGCTTATGTGCAAAGCCAAAAATGACTCAACTGAGATCTTGGTTTAAACCCCTTTACCCATAAAGTATGTAAGCATGTATTGCACTCTTGATGTGCAATGTACCGTGTATAAAATTCAATGAATATTTCAGCGAGTTGATAGTTATATAGTTTAAAAAACTCTTTAATACAACTTAATTAACTAACATTTGAGTTGAAGGTGAGTTGAAGTTAAATACAGAAGAAGAGACAACAAACATCAGCACAGAAAGATAGAGATTCTGAACAGAATACAAAACTCGCAATTAGTGCTTAATCCATCCAACACTAGCTCAGTTCAAACCATTCTGACCTCTGAATGACCAAGCTCTTTGTGTTTACCAAGTTACAGGTTTGCTCACTTCCACAAACGGAGAGAATGACCAAACCTGCTTCAGGTTAATGGGTGAAATGGCTTTGTTGACCTAGGTGTTTTATTTATCAAGTGCCTCTTCACTTCTCCATTCCAAGCCTTCACCTGCACCCTCACAGGACAAACTACAGCGCTTTAGAGAATTCTCTGGATCAATAACTCTCTTGTCTTGAATGGCAAAAGAATGACAGCCCCACAAACTGGACTTGTTTGGTCAGTTTCAGGTTGAAGTGTATCTTGATCTAAGGCTCTTTAATAATTTCTTAACTAACCAATGATAGATGGCCGGCTGTGTTGAAAGGACAGTTATTATAAAAGATAATAAGGTTGCTAGGAGAAGATAATAAAGCATCGGAAGATCACTTTGTGCACTTTTAACTCAAAAGCTTCCCACAGGCTGCTGTATACAGGCTAAATGTAATATCTGATAAGATTTATGTGTCACATATCTTCTGAAAAAGAAGCTAGCAATTTTCTTGTCAGTCACTGAATTCATTTAAGAAAAACACTTTGTTCAAACTTTTTTCTTGTTTTACAGAGGTTGTCTGCAACTGAAAAGCTGGATTGTGTAGTATAGCCTTGAAGAGCACTACAGGAAATTTAGCATCTTCTAGATAGTAGATTGAGGGATTTCAAACATGACAACAACTTTTAAGTCAAAATGTTATCAGTGGCACTGATGCAACTTCTGCCTCAGTTTCATGGCATGATGATGGCCAAATCCTAATTAATCCTTAGCTAAAGAGCATTCCATGCACATGTGGTGTTATCTACCAAAGTCTAGTGCCAGTGACTTTTTCCACAGGTGCATGCTGGAAGTGTTTCCATTTCGGGAGACAAAAAAAAAACACAACCACCAGACAAACAAAAAAAAAGAAGAAGGAGCGGAAAGAGATGAAATCTAAGCAGTACAAAAACAAATGAACTGGTGAAATAAGTGACTTGTCCTTGCAGCAAGAGTTTGGGTCATTTATAGTGTTTACGCAGAAATAATGAATGTGCCCTTGTGATGTTGTAGTGTGATATCTTGCATGTTATTGAAGAAATGTATGATTCAGCCTTGCACGAGCAGCCATGCCGCTGAAATAAGAAAAATAAAATAAAGTGAATAAAAACACTTCATATGTGTCTTTGACAATGTCATAGTAAAACTCCCATTTTTCATGGAAATGCAACATTAACTTGATGATTTATTCTTTGTACATTCAACCACGACTGAAGATCATTCAGAAACCAAGAGCAAAAGGAACAAGAGCATAAAGAGAGTAAAGGATTCTAAAGGGCAGAGATAGCCTCATATACATGGAAGCTTTATCCATTCCTTCTGGACTTTAACACCTACACAGTAGTCTCACTTTATTACTTATATGTTCTAAATAAACAAGCATTTCTGGGTTAATTGCAAGAGACATGAGATCAGATTGGTTTAATTTTAAAACTACAAATTTCTAGTAACATTGTACACAGGTTTAGGATTCTATTGTATCTATTTGTGTTTAGACAAGTGATACAGAAAAAGGAGTCTGGCATGAACCTCCACAAACACAAAACCCCACATGGACCAGGGTGGGGTAATTTTCACATTAATAATTAACATATTTGAACCCATTTACACTCTTCACCAGTGTTAGCTGATCTCCTTGGTTGAAAGACGAAAAGTGGTGATCTGAGAGGCGAGAGGCGTTCTTACAGTCTGACAGGAGATCAATTGTCTCCCATTTTTCAAGTAAATAAAGAAATTGAGGGATTTCACTGTACGTTGATCACAATTATTCTTCAGGGAATCCCATTTCTTTATGTGTGGTCTAAGCAGCATCTCTCTTGTGTTAAAGATGCAAGTTTAGATTTGATGAATCAAGTATGTAGCCGTGTCTAAAGCGTGAATCTATTTTTCCCTTTTCTAATTTTTAAAAATGTTTTCTTATTTGTTGAACTGTGGAGAATCCACATGTAACATGCCTTGTCATAGAATTTGACACAGAATATGTAAAGAAGTATATAATGTTGGATCAATACCAAACATGACATATTACACTGTTTGATCATTTTCTGAACAAAAACTAAACCAAAATGCAGAAGCAGTGTGTGAAAAACTAAATATAGCACATGATTCAGTAGCTTGTAGAACCACATTTATCAGCAGTAACTTGAAGTGATCATTTTCTGTATGTTTGCTGTTTTTCATTCACATTGTTGTTGAAGACTTCTGGCCGACACTTCTGTTCATTATTGATTCCGTCCACAGCATTTTAATCAGGTTTAGCTCTAGACTTTAACTGGTACATTTCGACATCTTGATTCTTTTCTTTTTCAGACATTCTATCATAGATTTGCTGCTGTGTTTGGGATCATTCCTACTTCACGACCCAGTTTCACTCCAGCTTTATCTCTCAGACAGATGGCCTCACATTTGACTCTAGAATACTTTGGTATACAGAGGAGTTCATGGTAGACTCACTGACTGCAAGGCATCCAGGTCCTGTGACTGCAAAACAAGCCCAAATCATCAGCCCTCCACCACCATGCTTAAGGTCAACTTGCTGGGACATCCACTCCTGGGAAGATCGACAACTGTCCTCTATAAAAATAAATTCATACTGCAGGAATAATATTTCCCTTTGGGGATTAATAAAGTATTATTTAACTGTACTGAATGAAATTAAACTAAATTAAATTTAACTGATTTTATTCAATCAAATTTTATTTAACTCAATCAGTTGGTGAAATTGTCATTGCTTTTATTAACAGATCTTTGACGAAAAGATTGATAAAGATGCCTCAAACTCAATGTGTAAGCTTTCATCCATGCAATTAACATTTTTTGTAAGATGGCTGATCAGCAAAACATGAACCAAACCAAACAAAAAAAACACTTGACATTTGCACTTTTAGCTGGCAGACCCTTTTTGACTCCTGAAGGAAACCATTCCTCTCGTCTTAACACTGATATCTCGGTTTAAGCCTGTGGTAAGTTCTGCCACTGTTATTTTTTCCCCCTCTTTCTTAATATTTTCAACATGAAAAAGGCACTTGATTAAGTTTAGTAAATAAGATGGCTGGTTAAGCTTAAGAAATACAACACCTGGTTAAGTTGAGGACTTCAATTCAGGTTTGGATATTAAAAATAATTGTTTAGAGTTAGGATAAAACACGTGTTTTGGCATAGAATACTAATGTAATTGTTGTAAAATAAGTTACAAAGTCAGGCACTGTGGACAGGTTTGGAATCAGTTACAAAATTATGTAAGGAACATACACATTGCACGTATTTCTGGTTTCCAAACAGTAAAATGACAGAAATTTATATCGATACTGGACTGCGTGAGTCCTACAAATTGTTTTAGTGCTCAGATTTTTGGTTTAATTTAGTCTCTGTTTGTTGTACTCTGAGCTGGTGCTGTTCTGTAGTTCTGAATGTTGTACATTATACCTTTACAGAAAATATTTTGAACTTAGTTTATCCAGCTATTTTACACCACCCACTATGCATGACAATCACCTGCTTCCTACTAACTCCATTTTCTTTGTGTTTTTGTCACAATCCACATCATTACATTCAGGCCACTGAATAAAGCTGTAATCTCTGCCTGCTAAGCAGAATCTACCACCTACTCTGCACTGCCGACCACAGGACTTCGATCTGCCTTTCAAATCCTGCAACAACTCCTCTATAAATGCACAATTTCTGCTATTCTTTCAGATGTGATGAAAGATGGCATCTGTTGTTACAGATTACATCTGCTGTTTTGCTGAACATGACTAGGTCTGCGAGTGTATAAGCTATGTGAGGCTGCAGAAACCCAACTGCCATTGGGTGCTTTTATAACCAACCCAATGTCAAATTAATTATATTTGTTTGTTCATCTTGTTAATTTTTTGGTTGCCCTAATAAAGCAGAAGAGCTAAGTAACACCTCCATATTTTCAAAAATTTCCATTGAAATGGAAACCATATATTCAGGATTAATTAGGTTAAATACTAGATAAATGAATGACACGCACAAAAATACTGATGCACACTTCTTCCCACCATTAGTGTGAATTTTGTTTTTCCACCTGTGGTCAGTTGTTCTCAGTTTGATTCCCTCCATCCTTTCTTGAAGAGCTACTTAATAGCCACTTTCCTCTCGGAGGAGATTATATGGACGTCATAAAAGGGCCAAAAAGCCCAGAGACAGACTTAGCATTAAACTAGTCTATCTACTTAAATTAATCACATCTCTATAATAAGTAAAAGAAAGACTCAGTTGTGAAATGCAGGGTAGAGAAAAAATGTGAGGAGAACAGTATTCAGAAGGATAAAAAGACAGATGGGGACAAAAGAAAAAAAAACATAGGCTGAGTGATTGGTTTTGTTTTATATTACATTTATTGTAATGCTCTTTCGCTTGTTTTCACTTCAACCAGAAAGATGATTTATAATCATCCTCAACGTGTTGTCTGAACTGAAAAAAATCATCTTCTCAAATGTTATTCATGACAAGAAAATGATAAATCAACTTAAAAAAAGGAATATCTATCATAGTATGAATCCCAACCCTTACTTCCATCTATCCTTGAGGCTTAAGAGGGCTTCCATTGATATTTCTTTAGTTTGAAATGAACCAAGATAAAATATACAGTACATGAATCAGCAGAGTCTGCAGGTAAATTAGGTCTATGAATTACTGATTTACTGATTTTCTTGTGAGCAAAACAGTACAGATTACTGCTCATTGTGTTACTACGTTCTTACTGCCCAGTTTCCCTTCAAAGCGTGAGATATGGTTCCACACTTTCAAAGAACCCAAAAATGTAAGCTTCCAAACGAAGGCTGTAAATTCATAAGATATTTGTGTGGAATGTTGCTTTTAGTTTTTTTACTGGGCAGCGGTGATGTGACGTCCTGGCTAATCTCAACCATAGTTGATCAGATGGGGCTCCAACTTGGGTATTTTGCATGACACACTCCTATACTTTTAAATACATTTTTAGGCATCTCAATAGTGCTAAACATAGCTCTTGTGAGGGATTTACTTGATCAAAAAATACAGGCATGTGATGATTTTGAAGCCTTAATATTGTGGTAATTTTAGAAATAGTGAGCCTTTATTGTAAAAGTGTATCTTTCCTGCCTGGCTATTACATGCCCAAGGGTGAGAATATATTGACCTTATATATGTAAAAATAATATAATTTTACTTTGGGATGAATTCTAATCATATAATCTTAATTAATTTTAATTTAATTTCTCCGTGTTTTCTGGTTTATCTGCAGAATTAGAGTGATTCATTATCACCTTAGATGTCGCCCAAACCTTAAAAAAAGAAATAGAGGTATACAATTGTTTTAGCATTTTCAAGCAGAGGGAGCTCATTTTATCCAACTATCTTGAGTTCTCGATCACCAGAGTTTTTTTCTACAACCTTTAATTGACAGTTCACAATGAGTGAAAGGCAGACTTGGTGGAGTCCTGAAGGCTGTTCCAACACTGAAGGGGCACAAATCTGAACAGCAAACAGTGAAACTGTTCCAAATGTCTGTAATGTGTTGGCATCAGACGTGCAAATAAATATAATACAAACATCATGATTACACCAAGTGAAAAAGCAGCTGTGGGGGTTCTGGGACTTTGCGTTCACAAATTTACACATAATACAACTGACCGAATCAAGTTTTGCTTCTACAACCACTCAGAATCACAGTTACTCACATAAGTAGGTAGTGAGCATATTTAACAACCAGAGACGTCCTGCTGTAATCTTCACTGTGGTCGTTCATCATGCCTCTCACTTTAATATTCGGGATGTGACTGAAATGTGTTCTTCACTTCAAAACAAATGAAGTATCTGGCTATTTTAGATCATCTCAAGAGTCAAGTGACTCAACTGATGAGTAGCTTTGTCAGATTCTGCAGCTATAGAGTGATGAGATGAGTTTTTGAATGCTTCAGCTGAAAAGAATAGGCAGCATTCTTTAAAAGAAACATGGTAAGCCATTTCTATCAAAAATCAAATGAGACAGACTTCGCCTCTGACATAAATCAGGAATTGAAGAGTTATGAGTCATGAGAGGGTGAAAAATCCCACAGCACACCTGGCACCTGTTATTGCACTGCCAGTATACATTAAACTGATGTCGTAAAGTACTGTTACGCTACGTCAGAAGAAGCTCAGTATTTGCAATTGCTTGTAGCAAATGCATGTTTGCAAATGCAGAACATGATGCATTGCCCAATGTGGTGAACTGTAGAGGATCACCACTTGGACAGGGATTCTCCAAGGTGGACAATAGAATATTATGTTATTGTGTAGACATCTTTGTACTTTCATCACAAAATACAAAATGCCTGAGTATTATCTCTCATCCTCTTATCACCTATTTCTTTATTGTTTTCCCACCTATGAAACACATACAGAAATGCAGAAACTGAGCTGTCTTACGTGAAGCTGAATTCTAAAACCTTTCTTACTGTTTTCCCAATCTCACAAAAGAACTTTCCTTTTTCTTTTTTTCTTTTTTTTGATTTTGCTAGGAAACGAAAGGCATGTAAAAAACTCTGATTCTCATTGTACCGAGAAGGGGCAGTCAAGCTCTCATGTCCATAGTGCTTAACCACTGGACCGATGGCAAACGACAGAGTAATCACCTTACAGTGTTCCTGGGGCTTCTGAAAAAAAAAGAAGACCTGCTCTCTGGGTAGCCCCTCACAACTAATCCTTGAGCACATCTTTGTCTTTCCTCCTCTTTTTTCTTTTGTCAGTATCAGAAATCACACAGGATAACATTTTCATGTTTATAACACATTTTAACTTGAAACCACTCCAACTTGTAATTTGTATTCACATACTCTTGTTTCAAGGTGACAGTGGGTAGCTATTTAAATTAGTATCTAATCACTTTTCTAAATGAATAAATGTTTTAGTTCTTAAATTGTCTTTTCATATCTATTTGTGCAGCAGGTCTCTCTACACAGGAAATCATTACCAGACACGTAGAAGAGTTAAGACCAGAGGGCAACAAATAAGCAATTTTGAAAGAAGTAAGAAGACACAAATTTGAGAAATGGAGGATCATACTTATTGTATAATATAAGAAAACAAAATGCCATGTCAAAGTAGCAAAACAAGAAAAAGGGGTTGTTAAGGACGCCATAAGATCGACTCGATTACACCACATTTGATCTGCTGTACATACATTATTATCCTAACACTGAAGAACACTTAAGAACTCTGACTCAACTGATGTGCCGCCATGCAAGCCCTGGGGTTTCTGTTTGGGTAAGTTAATTTCTGGTCTCCAGGCAAGAATCATTCTGTGTAAAGCAGAATCCAATTGCACAGTGTGTGACAATGTGCCTGCACACAGACTGTTCTGAGCATAAACAGTAACGGTTAAAAGACTTCTGTGTCTAGATAACAGTTGGTGCTCTGACACAGAGCTCTGCAACATTACACGTCCATCATTTCATGCTTCATTTTACTGCTCACACATGTAGTACATCCCTCGTTCAATTAGAAAATATAAAGCCCTAACTTTACTATATAGAATTATTGTGGCAGTGAAAAATCAATGCACTCAGTTTGATCTTTGATTATGGCTATTAAGGCACAAAACAATGTTTGATTAGAGTGTGGCCAAACACTACTTGGGTATGATTAGGACCTTAAACTACAAGGTTGGAGATTGAAAAATATATATGCAGTTTTGGCAGCCTAAAATGATCAGTCAAATGACAATACATTACTACTCTCTTCTTAATGAATGCATATTTGATCTTTTCAGGCAAGCAGCGGTGTTGTTTGGGGCTGAAAGGCTTCAACACAATAACTCCATGATAAAATAATCATCAAAGCAAATTATTATTTTGCTTTGCTTTTTAATTTCCACATTCATCTGTTGTTACCATGTTTCACATGGACAGTGATTACTGTAGTGAAATTAAAAAAAGAGGGAAAAATGTCTAAAATTATGGACCATGTCAAACCAAGGAAAAGAGAAATATTGTCCAGTTTTTGCACATTGCGAAAGCAAATGAGTGGAACCAACACAAGGTAACATTTAACATTAACATTTTAAGTCAGTCTGATCAGTAGCTGAGGTCAACTCTTGCAAATATGCGTCATCACTGGTAGATACTGTTTGATTTATATTTATGCTTTTTCAAACAAGATATAAAATTCAACAGAAATGATGATATGATGCTGTCTGTTTCTCCTGTAAAGTTTTGCAATTAACTGTATTTTTATTAAACTCAGCAAGCCTTTCCCTGTTTATTTGTCACCAAAAAGCTGAGTTGCACTTACAAAATCTCCTCAGCAGCCATCAGGCAAAAGCTGTTTTTTTAAACAGAAAGGAAGAAAAAGCAGCACAAGTTTAAAGTGTTACACCAGAACTGCCCATGTAAGCTGCCCCTTTCCCCCCTTCACCTCCCACATTCCATCAACTTGCAAGCTGCTCGTGAACAAACATTCTCAGTCATTTTATAAAGACTTACAGCTGAATTCAGTGACTTTATCAAGAGCTGCTGCGCTATGAAATCAATGACCCCGGTAACTGTACAGTTTTAACTGATGTTATTTAAGTCACATTTTGGACTCACTGTGCTTGAAAATTCAGTTTCATTAAAATATGAAAAATGAGGGGTTTATGACAGGAGAGAAGAAAACAGATGCTAACTGCTGACACTTTTTGAGATTAGGTATCATACAAAAAAAGAGTAATTATTAACTGAAAATGCAATGACTGTAAAACTTTGGAAGTGATCATTGTTGGGCGCTGAAACACCAGTAAAATACATTCTGTTGGGGGAAAGCTTTACTGACATTTTCAGTCTTACCATGGTGACACATCCTGTTACATAACTAGCTTGCATGTCCAAAAGTGATCCTTTGGCATAATGTGCCTTCACAACCCACAGAGCAGGCTCCTGATCAAGAAATGACCTCATATCGTCTTTTCCAAAACACTTTTCTTAGACCTTGTTGGAAAACATAAAGGTGTAGGAAAGATGGAAGGAATAACTTGAAAGGATTTAGTCCAAACCAGTCCAAACCACACTTGTGCCAAGTTGAAAAGTTTGGAAACTACAGCTGTTGAAAATATATCATACAAAGTATACATTATGTACTTCAGCTAGGGTGTTCATTACAAGTTGTTTTAATGATACTTTATCATATATGACTTATTTGTATAATATTTTATAATCAGGATAGGTAACTCAAAACATGAACTGAAAAGCATACCATGTAAGTATGCGACAAGTTGTAATTTCACAAACTGCTGTAGGCACTCAACATTTCAGGAAAAATTCAGCATATATTACTCTGATCAGTGAAGGTCAAACATCTAACATGAAAAAATACAGTAACAAAAACACATTTTTTAGTGGAGAAGGACTTTAAATGTAGTTATCACTGAAAGCGATTCTCATTTTAGACATAATTTCAGAAATAATACGTGAATATGATTAGACAAAACAGTAAAATCAGGAATGTTTTAGTGTCCTTGATAGTTACTGGAAGGAGCATACACAAACTTGTTAATGTACTGCATATGGTATAGTTCTAGTCTTACTTCTCACTTCAAGCCACATTCGACCATTCACACGTGCCCGTGCAGCATCTCTTTAAGTTGTTTTATATCTACAGCGCTATCTGTCTGCATCGCTCTCAGCCTCTACAGACCACACCAGAGCCTGTTAGAGCCAGAATGGCCCAGCAACAACTGGTTACACAAAAAACAGATGATGGGACAAGAACTATAAACAGCAAAGCACAGAAAAAAAGAAAAACAGCTGCACTGGTCAGTCTTCATTATCTTAAAGCTTAATTTCACCAGTTTCATCATAAGCAGATTTTTGTCCACTTTGATTTCTCGCTTTTCCACTGTTAAGCAAAGTCAAAGGAACAACAACAGTGCAAACATAACTAAGAGCAGCCTAAAACTCAGATTGACCCACATTTTTATGAGTCTGCCGCCACTTGGTAGCAAAATACTACAACACCTAGACGTGTGTTTGTGAGGCACTAGTGAAGAATGCATGAGATCTATTTTCAGCCCTTTAGGTTGGCAGATGACTGCTCTATTTCCTGAGCAACAGCCGCCTTGTGTAGTGGAATGCAACTTTACAGAATCTGTTGCCTATTTAAGTAGTCAAAGAAGCAACACCTAGAGTTTTCAAAGCATTATCAAGAAACAGAGCAACAAAGAGGATATCAACAATGTGAAGGATGGCAAGAAGTGCAAACACACTTCTACAGAAATGCTATGGTTATTAACAGATTACGATATAACTAATAAAAACTATTCTGTATTAAATTGACACACCCGTACGTACAAGCAGCAGTGTAGCGGTTTCTGGCGAAGAGAGTATACTCTATTCAGATATTTATCTATCCTTTTTTTTTCTAAGTGGCCTCCCCAGCAACGAAGCGTTTTTAGTTAGTTTTTATAAGACAAAGCTAAACACTGACTAAAAACTGCCATATTCAGTCAACCCCTAAAAGTAATCACATTGTCAGAAATTCTGTTAATTAACACTGAGGAATACATAAGCATCTAAACAAAATTAGTGCCCTGAATACAATGCTGAAACCTAACCAACCTACCAATAAGGGTGACTAATACTAGCCAGAGGGAGGCAGAATCAGAGACGTATATATTTGCCTTCCTATGAGAAAACTCAGACTCAGACTCTACAGTTACAAATATGATGTACATCACAATGAATTCGGAAGTGGCTATACTCCATGATGAAAGAAAAAAAGTGGTTCTGCGGAATATACTCATGTATATATAGCCTAGCCTTTAATTAATATGTGGGCAATAGATGAGGTCTTAACTGGTATGCTTGGATAAAATATAGCTAATAAAATGCAGAGTGTCACAGATGTGGAAATGACAACCCAAATGCAGGACCATAGGAGAGAAGAGCGCCGCGAGGCTGGAGGTCGTCTCGAAGCTTTTAATAATATCGAACTGAATACAACATGGAAAGTAACATGATTCTACAAAACGGTCTACAAAATTAAGTAAACCAAGAAACAAAGCCAAACATAAACTCAGACCATGATACAGAGAGCATCTTAAGGCAGGACCATCACAACACATGCTGCGGCATATAGGCACTGTGCCTGCTTGATCATGCTCTTTTGGCTAAAAAAAAAACTTTGACAATTGGTCAAATCATATCTAGTGCAAACATTTCTTACAAATTACATTCAGCTAAAGGATTGGTTTATTCAATGTTCCATATTTAGCTCCACTGTTATAGCCATTTGCTTTGGTTTTATGTTTTTAGTTATGTGCCTTTGAGATTTTCGCTTCAATTCAATGCCACAGTGAAAGCTCACATGCGCACAAGCCTGGTCCAACAGCTACTCTGTAGAACACTGTAGCTTGGATTACAGCACACAAAGGAATGTGAATCTGCTGCAAGTTAAGAATGTCTATTACAAACAGCTGTTTTCTCATGGTCAAAATCTCTGATGGTATCAGAGCTTAATTTCATATCTATATGATACTGTTTTGTAAGTATCTTTCTGTTTGTTTTTTTTTCCTTAGATCTATAGACAGTCAATATCCTGCTGTGCTATTCAGATTTTCTGTGATCTTTTCAAAGCGATTCTAGATGCGGAACACATCTGAAGAAGCAAAATAAATAATGATAAAAAACATAAATAAACCAAACTAACACCTTGTCAAGTCAGAAGGTGGTGCTGAAAGGGAAGGAGGGCAATAATTGCAGTTGTTTCATGTGTGTACCTGTTGTGTCAACCCCCTTCCATCGCCCCTTCATCCTCTGCCTGTCTGCTCTGTGACCAGAGGACGAGAGTGGGCAACAATACTGCCAGCTGCGGCCTCAAGCTGTGAGCAAAAGCCATTCATTTAAAAGGAGTTTTTGTTCAGCTTAAGAAGTGAAGTGGGAAGTTATTTCTTTGAAGAAGCCCCCTTCTGAAGATTTGCTGATCAAAAACGGAAAGTTCTGTAATTTGCTGGAACTCCTGGTGTATTTCTGTGAAAGGTCCAGTGCAATAACAGGATACCAAAACAAGAAAGAAAGTGGGTCAGCAGTCTTTCTGTAAAAGGTGTGTGAATAGACTGAAGATTTACATATGTGAAAGCTTTGCGGATATGGACAGTACATTTCCTAACTGTCTAATTACTTGTGTATGCCTATTATATGTCTATTCCCAGTTTGGGATGAATAAAGTACTTCTATTCTGTTTTATTCTATTCTATTAAAAAGTTAAACAGTCAATAATTACTAAATCAGTAGAAACTGATCAGCCATTTGTTGATGAAAGGTGATCAATTTGCTTTTAAAACACTGAAAGAAGTATATTTTGAAACACTGTATGCTTGCATTTAGAATAATATTGAAAAACAATTTTTTTTAACAATATGGTTTATAAAAAATATTTTTTATCTGTATATAGGGCTACTATCTATCTGGTATCTAGTATTGGTAGTAATAATACTTATAATAATGATTATAATAATAACTCAAATATGAGGGGAAAATACTAATGAAACCAATGTCGACTGATGTGAGGAGGCCCAGATAAGAACTAATAAAGTAACTAGCAGAAAGCTGAAAGAATTATTGACAGCTATTGGGAAAGCTCTCTTTGCATTCACTTTGAGGATCATCTCCCCCTGTGTCAGTCTTCAGGATTGATGTTCTACATCAGTTTTTCTCCAGGGCAAAAGAAAACGGCTAAAATCTGAAAATCTTATGCAATAGTTGTGTAGGAATCAAAAACTCTCAAACTTTAAACGATTAATACAGTTCATGTTTGTGAATCTGATCAAAAGTAGTAAAGCTTTGGTTACTAGTGATTTACATGATCATGGTTGTACAGGCAACCATCACTCAGATGACTCTCAAAACTGAAGAAAAAAGATTGATATTATAATTTTAAAAGATTTGGGGTTATTTTAATTACCCTTAGGCTCATTGACATAGACATTCATCCCCATTAGGTATTTGGAATATTGCAATTCGATCATAAAGAGTGAATTCATCAGACTCCAGAACCAAGTCGGTGATGTGTTTGCTTTTAACTTATGATATGATGACTATATCCTTATGATGATAAGGATATGGTTTTGTGTACAGTTTCACAATCAATAAAGGCACATTATCTTTCTATTTACATGTTACCAATATATTTAAATTTAGTTACACAAATACTAAAGAAAGTTGCAAAGTAGGTGATTACAAATTAAAACTGACACAGAAACTAAATAAATAGGGAATAGGGAAATAGGAATAAATAGAAAACATTCAATGGCCTCGCTGCCTTTTTTAATATTATTCTATTTAATTTAATCTTATTTTATTTGCCGTAAGTCTTACAATTTCTCTAGTTTATTTGAATAAAACAAGCGACTACATCCATCCAAAATATTTGAATCCAAACATCAGAATAGTCTCTTTCTGAGTTAGGGGTTGATATAAAATTTGGATGATGACTCTGCAGCTACAGAACAGTTTGGGAAAAAGGGAGGAAGACAGTGGGAAAAAAAACCCTCTTGGCATTGTGGCCGAAGCAAGAAGTATTTCTGTGTGTGTGCTGTGATGTAACTCCGATGTGATTTAAAGGTTGGGAAGCAGAGATGAAGCAGAGTGTTCTGGATAGGAATGCAGGGTTGGCTGACTGTGCTGAGACAAAACAAAAAAAAGGCTCGACAGCAGGGGCAGCCTGGACATGAGGAGGCTGCCCTGCTCTACTAAATAGGCTCTACTAAATGAAATAAATGAATGAATGAAAGAATGAATAATATAATCCTCAACAATCTGAAAAAAGTAGTAAACATCTGCTTCTGTATGTTTCCAACCAAATGTTTGGTATTCTCAAAATACATCCTTATTTCTGACTTTTAAGAGAAGCTCGGCTTTCTATTTCGGCATATCACTTCACCTCAAGTGACAACACTTGATTGTTTCCAATAGTTTTCAGGGAAAATCATCAATTTTATTGGAACTGTACTCAAAAGTATTATCGTGATTAGTGTAGGCCGATGAAGAAAGCAGTTTATTATTTTTGTGTCCATGGAACCAAAATGAAATATGTACTGAAATAAGAAATAACAGAGTACCACATTTGAAATGAATAAATAAATATCTGAAAAGCACACACAGGGAGGATCAGTGCTAGCAGCCTTTAAAAAAAAAATGATTTGAGTTACTGATGTGCATGTGTTTATTTCATTTGGAAGCATGAGTGTGCTCACTTCACTGGTGACTTGTTAGTAGTTCCACCAAGCTGGGTAATTAAAATGTTCTGTCACTGAGTTTCCCACCGATTTGTAAAGCGTGGGCTTTTGTAAACCACGCTCTCAGGTTTGACACCTGAGCACACAGATTTCTGAACTGTGCACGCGGGTTTGAAAACTGCCCAAATATTTTCATCGTTTCAGAGCAATGAAGCCAAATCCGTGTTTACATTTTATAAACCAGAGGGCATGGATTACAAAAATGAATGCCCTTAGTTGCAAAACTGGGAGCACTGTTTAAAAAACGTGAGAACAGATGTTTTTTGGTTTGTTTATTTCTTCCTTTTGGCAGGAGGCACTGGGTAGGTTCTGTAGAATGATCCATCTCAGGAAGTGCCTGGAATGGTCCCGTTTATTGAAAGACATTTGTTCAGAAACATACAGTTTTTTTTTGTTTTTTTTTTTAATCATGCACTTTAGTGCTGACAGTGACACCTATATTCAGTCTACAACTAAATCAGTTCTAGCAAGCTCATCGTGTTTTGCTTGTCCTGAATTCCAAGTGCCCCTCCCACTTAAATTCTATCCAGGTCTAATGCCTCTTCCTAAATGTATGGCTTGTAGATCCAGGCCATTACCAAGGTATGTTTAGTGAAATAATGCTTATAATATGCTGCACATGGTAACTTTGGCAATGACAAAAAGCTAACAAAAAAACCTACACGAATGGCTCAACCATTTACTAATGAACTCATTATCACACATTGACTAATGTCCCCTTTAAATAAAGATGTAGGGCTGAAGTTGTGTGAGTTGTGTGCTGAACAGTTTTTTTGTGTGTGTGTGTGATGGCAGAACTAAATGTGTGTTCAAACAGGTAACAGCCATACAAGTCTGGGTTGTGTACCTTTAGTCATCTGTGTGCAGCATCAATCTAAGGCCAAAGAGAACCACACTGCACCATTGTTATCATACGGGGGAGGGACAGATCCCTTGAAAAGGACCCTAATCTAGTGTGTGCAGAGCTGAAGGGGTGAGAGTGGTGGAGCAGTGAAATGATGTCTGCAGAAGAATGACATGGAAGCTTTGAGAGTCTGATATGGGATTGTTTGGTTCTGTTCACCCATATGAAAATCTGATTTGACTGCTCTTGTGAATCAGATCAGTGGTGCACTTGTATGTAAATGTAGTTTGTTCTATTGGTGAAAGAAGTTTTAAAATGAAAAAAAGAAAAGGACTTGAATTTTTGATCCCACAAATGTCTACTTTCCACTACTAGTTTAGTGTTTCCTGTTGCACAATTCATTTTCTGTGCATCTTTATTTAATTTGCTTCTTTCAAGCGCAGTTCAGTATGATTTAAACATTGGAATGAATGTAAAAAACAAATCGATTTAGCAGTAGTGTGTCTTGGTTTAATGGTGTAATCACATATCAAACCACAGTATAGTAAATCTTTCAGGGCAGCAGAAGGAGCATATTTAAAGTAACACTACTCTCCAGATGTCATCTTGTGAAATTCTGTGACTGTTAAATCTGTAACTTCATGTGATAACTCAGTGATATTGTCACGTCTGCTCGCAAAAACTGCCTTTTTATATCGAGGTTTATTTATGTTCAGTGGGTTTACATATTTTAAATTTCGATGCTTTTTCAAATTGACATTTGACTGCTTTTTTGTCCCAAACGTTTTGGCATATTTCTTCAATAACAAGCCAAGTTTTCAAAAATGTATTAACTTTTGAGAGATAAAACATATGAGTGAAGACGTGGTTATAGTTCATTTAGTCCCGAAATGTGATTCAGTTTCCATAAAGCACATTTTACAACACCTGAATCAAAAAGCATGCATTTCAATGAATATGAAAAAATGTTTTCTGTTTTCTTCTTTTTTTTTTTGCAGGAAAATACTCTTATTATTGATCTTGCACATAAAAAACACCCATGTATGTCCTGTGATTTGCTCCAGCACATGGACTCCATGAGGTTATTTCTAAAGACTGTAAACATGCTGCTCTCTGGTGGTCAATACATAGAATTGCATCATTTCTTAGCTGTGGGTCAAAATCAGTTTTGTGTTGTTGTTCATGTGTTTGTATATATATTTTTTACTGGCATTTGTTTTGCTTTTCTTATGGAATTGTCTTTCTGTGATTTACAGGAATAGAATGAAAGCAAGGTATCAGCCAACAGCACTAGTGAATCTGTTTCAAAGATGCATGTCGCACTTTATCCTCGTGTTTAACAGAGGTATAATATTCTGATTCCACTCTCCTTGAGTAAAAATGCCTTTTTTATTTTCATAAATGAGTGATATTTCTTTTTTTGCACCAAATACAATTACTGATTTGAGCACAGAAGATTTGTAGAGAGGATCTATGATGAAGCAGATATAAACATTCATTGTTCTGACCCATTTTTGTTTCATTTACAGGCATTCTTGGTGTATCAGCTCCTTTTTATCAGCATATCCATTAAGTACTGAAGTTTAGCAGAATGTAGCTCAATTAAGAAAAAAAAAATATTTCACATCTATGCTACATTTACTTGCAATTTTAGACCCACGAAGATGCTATTCATACAGCAAATGTTTCTAGTACTTTCCTTTTATTGTTTTAAAGAAGCAGTATAGTTTACCCCTTTCTAACTTGTTTGCATTTCAAATTTTTAATTTTTTTATTCTAAAAAAGAACCCACTAAATTCTCATTTACTAAGGAGAAGAAAACTTTACAGTGTAGTTTATTTTTATTTAACTTTATTGAACACAAACATTTCTGGCAGAGTGCAGAGTCAAAATTTCCTTCTTTCCTCAGTTAGTATTCAGTATTTACACCAGAAACAGTGAATAGATAGACAGACAGAGGACGAGCCCACTGATTGGAACCTGCAGCATGAGAGCTGTAGTTTACAGAGAACAAGGCTGAAGAACAGAGACCTCTGGATCAATGACAGTGACCAGCTGTTGGCAGCAAAGGCTACAGGTTCCTCTGTAATGTAATATGAAAAGATAGATGTTACACATTTGTTTGAGTTACTGTGAGACAGGATATCTAGGAAGGATATTTTTAAATCCTTTTTAAACCCTGAAAAACCTCAAGATGTCTTTATTCTGTCTGAATCAAATGGTGGAGTCCAACAGAAAAAGGCGTCTTCTGCCATTCTTTTCTTTATGAGGTATCTGAACAAAGGAAAAAGACATTTCAGGAGGTGTGACGTGTGTTAAAATGTTTTATGGGAACTTGCTCAAATATGGGCACAAATTTTTGAGAGCATTTTGAATGTGACAAAAAAATAAATAGAGAAATCCCAGTTTTAACAGCTATAGCTTCACACTATATTTCAGGTAAAGTTGCTTCACCCTGAATCATATTTTGGAGCTCTTTTATTTTAAAAGGAAGTTTGGAAAACAGGACGAGTTACACAGCACTTGGAAAGAGATCAATACAAACCACAAAGCTTTTATAATTTTTCACCACTGAAAAAACTGTGATAGTGTCCATTTACAGTTACATATTCTGCATGCTGGCTTCTGACAAATCTAAACATTTCAGATACTTTCAGTATTATGAGACCTGAGCAAAGTGTCACAATCCTGTTCAAATTTTGTTACTCTTTAAAATGGGTGGTCATTTTGGCAGGGGTTGATATTACCTGAATGAGTTGCACTACAGCAAATGGAACTGTATTTAATATCCAGTAATCAACCTTTTGTGTAACATTTTATCATGATGGAAATAATGGCCAAACCTTCACATATAAGATCCAAACTGTCATTCACCAGAATTATCCTCTAACAAGGAAACAGTAAAGAACCCATTATACATACAAGAACACACAGATACAGCCATTCAGAATACATGAGACAATTTAGACAAAGCTTTGCTTAATTTACAGCTGTGGAATGTAGAAAGGGAAAAACAAGCTAATTGGAGATGAATATGGAAACGTGAAACCAGACACTGAGAGGAACAAAATGCATGACACCATTTTCTTACTCAAAGGCACTGTGTCTTTCCAGTTTGCTGCTGTCACACTTCTGTATGTTGGCGCTGTCAGTTCTGCCGCACACTACCAGCTACGTCTTTTCACAATCAAACTATCTGCTCAACTCTATGACAAAGGACACAATGGATTCACACTTCATAGTGTACTAGCTTGCAGTCTAAAGTAGAAAGAACACTGTACAAAAAAGATGGCCAGAATGATTTTTTTTTAAAAACTTTTTTTAAAAAGTTCTTTCGTATCAGAAAAACATTTTTTCTTCAACTTTCTATGAATGAAAAGAGACTTTTGAATCCCCCAGGCTAATTTTTCTTCCTGGAAAGAAGAGGCCAAATGCATTTATTCAGATCTGCAGGATCACCGAAGGGCTAAGTTTAACATCTCAAGAGTGTACATTCATTTATAGACACAGACCAAGTATTCGTAACTCCATATAAGCCAAACTTTAAAATGATGCTACTCAGCACAGTTTTCCAAAGGAATCCCTCGCACCCCTGACAGTTTAAAAAAAAAATATTCATCATTGTTTTAAATTAGTCAATTAAATAATTTTTTTCAGCTTACATGTAACGTGTTAAATAGCCACAACAAAAATGCTAACACTCCTTGGAAAGCAGGGATGTCTGGATTGTGAGTACTTGCATTAAAATCAGAAACTATCTAGCCTCAGTAAACCAGCAGGTTGCTGCTGACTATCACATAATCCAGGCTGTTCTTGATATCAAACTCAAAACAACATGCCAAGACATTAACAATTTTGCTGATGCCCCAGAAAGAGAAGAAACTACACGCAAAATGTGCTTTAATTGGTCTGCTTTTTACACACAATGAAATTAGATGATGTGGTATAAGCAGATGCAGTTGCCTTCTGCTGGTTATTTTAGCTGTTAAAGGATTAAGTTTGATAACATGAAATTAAATACAGAGCCAATTTAAATACATGTATTCAACAAGTATGCCTCAGTGTTAAGACCCAACCTGTCAGGTAAACAACTGGTCCAAATTGCCTGAAGGAAACCTCTGGAAAAGGTGACACATTTGTGTGTGAGAGAAAAGAAGATAAAGGCATTATCAACACACATGAGCTGTGTGTGCATCGTACTGCAGTGAGGGTGGAGGCTTCCCACCCCAACAGTACAGATAAAGGGTGATCTTTGTCAGCTCGTAGGCCAAAGATCGCAAACAGCATGATGCTTTTGTTTGAAGACAGAATGAAGAGCTGACAAACGGTGTATAATATTATTCCCACATCTATTCATATAACTTAATTAACTTCAAACTACTGCCAAGAGTAAATGATAGACTGTAAGTCATGTTTCCATAATTTACATCCTGCAGCATCTTTTTTCATTGGTCCACTTCATGTAGTATGCTCTTCAATGACCCATTGTAGTTGGTCACATGATCATTTTTCACTAAAACTGATGTAGAGTGAAAGCAGTATGTGTAATAAACTGGTGGGTGTTGTTATACTTAAGACACAATTCAGACAAGGTAAGGCAATATTTCTCCTTTGGAACAGGATGCCACTGTTGAACACAAACATCATATTTCAACCATTTTATAACTAAAACCATTCCTGTCTCATGTCATAATGCCAGACCAAATATCTAAACTTGTTGCCGCCCAGATGAACGTCTTTATATGAAAAATAAAAAACACATTGACTGTACTTCCTGACTTCCTGAATAATTACCAAATAATAATTAACCAAACCATCCAAATATATTCTGCTTGTTTCTGTCTTTATGCCTCAAAACAGTCTGCAAAAAATGAGCACTTTGGGAATGAATCTTAAGTCAATGAGACAATATGCATTTGGCAAAAGTACAGACCAAAAAAAACAATTAACATATACATCATGGTCAATTTCTCTCTGGTGTCATTTTCATAGCTCAGGCTACATGATTTTGGGACCAGAATTCCATGGCGAAACATTTAAGAAAACAAAATAAACAAAAAAGAGAATGTAAAAAGAAAATGCTCCGGGAAACAGGTACAGAAATACAGTAACTCTGCAAAAATAGGCATGCTAATATTCAGTTCTCTGGCACTGAAAATAAGACATTTAAAAAGCTAAATAGACAGTGGTGACATTATCTTAACACAATAAAACAACAGCAAGGGAAAAACAGACCCATAATCCATTACCATGATGATGACTGTACTGCATAAAGTATAGTTGTATTGGTAATGTACATGTCTTACATTTGTGTGGATCATGAAGGCAGTGAATCTGTGATGGAAAGCTACAGTTCAACCATTTTATATCTAGAGAAATATAGTAATTATTGTGCTCCATATTTATCAGTTGATCAATTGATATTAGACAGAAAAAAAGAGGGTGAATTGCAATCATGAATTTAGCTTTTTTCAGTGACAATTAAACAGATAAACTGATGTACAGGAACTAAGGCGAGTTCTTAGGACATATTCCTGGTCTGAAGACACTGTAGAAAGAGACCCATGATGTTTTTTTTTTTCTTTTTGTTTTTTGTTTCAGTTGCTCTCTGATTTTTTTTCTAATACATTGGGGCGGTATGTGAAATTGCCTTGATGTTCAGTGACTGTGACCACCCCCTTTTTAACCTGTAAAACCCAGCACCCCAAAACCTCCCAACCCCATCTTCCTCCTGCTGCTCTCAGGGCACCGAGATTACGCTTTACTTTCGTTGCCATTCGCCTGAGGAGCCTCGTTGGGAACCGTCTTCACTTCCGCTGAGGCGTTCTTCACCTCATTCTCGTTTTTAGTGTTATCATCCTTCACAGTCTTCCCACTGTAGGCAAAAAAAGAAAAGAGAAAAAAATAAAAAAGAGAAGAGCTTCTTTTAGCATTACTGAGTCTTTCTTTCACTGCTAAACAGTCTGCTCAGAGCTGCCTTTTGTGTCATTTTTCAAAGAAGGAAGAGGGGAAAAATGAGGAGAAACATGCAAAATGCTTTGAGGGAATTTGTTTTCGCTCCTGGAACTGAATGCATTTCACACATAATGGGATCACGCTCACTATCCTAGCCACACATCAAGCAAGAGTACATGGATGTCACAGCTACTTTCAAGGAACAATGAATGCTGATGTGGAATGAGACAGGGCCAGTACAGTAGACATATTGTACGAGGGAATGAAAGACTCAGGCATAACCTACAACACAGACTACAATACACAAGAGGATTACATGCCATCCAGACTCAGCTGAGACACAATGGGAAGAGACTTTTAGGCCATACATCACTTAAGTCGAATATTTCTGGCGTTCTTCCAATTTAAAAATGTGGCGCTTCTCTCTTTCTTTCCTGTGTGCCAGCGCCTACAAACTTTTGAAATCTTTACCCTTCTCTGTCCTGCTGACACATACACACACTCTCTGTGGGCTTCAGAAGCAAGGCAGGAGAGTGCCTTGTATGCGACATCCATAAAAATCAGTGAAAACAAACAGATCTGCTCTCTCAGGAGCATTAAAGCTGTCAGCTGGATGTGAGATTATGGATAAGCTTGTTTACAAAGACACATTTCCCATATGGTGAATATGATAGAACAGGAGTCATGTTTGGCCGAGAAAAAAAACAACTCAGAGGGTGACTAAAATAATCTGGAATCGTCATCCTTAACCCTTAAACAGGCAAGGGTTAACAAAAGGGACAACAAATGTCCCCGTTAATTTCCTCTATCTGACAATTTTGAGCTGTGATGTGGGACACTCCCTCACATTTTAGAATTTTAACAAAATGACTCATATGTATTAACTTTAACATGTTATAATATATTTGCAAATGTTTCGTTAAAACGATTTTCCACCTAAGACCAAATGCCTGCTTAAATATAGTTCAGGTGTTAAATCCTCTTAATAAAACTGATAGAGCAAAAAATGATTCACCTTGTTGGTTATTTTCAAAATAGCATTTTTAATGTGTTATTTTTATTTTCTACAATTCTGGAAAGGAATACAATATGGCTATGTACAAGTAAAGGCTTTCTGTGAAAAAACACCAAGGTGTCAGACCATAATTCGTCTGAAAGGATTAATCATGATTAATTTTTGCAAAGGCCATGTGACTCTTCAAACTTCTTCCAGCAATCAGCAGTCCCGGGCTCCTCTAAGCTGTCGACAAATAAAACTAATGACCACAGAGGCAAAGCCCACAAGAAGTGTTTTACTCTTTCCAAATACTCTTTCTTCAGCAGTGGCAGTTGTTAGGAAACATAGAGTTCAAACTGAGGTCTGAAAGATTAAGAAAACTTTCAGAAAGAACTGCGTAGGACTGTTAGAAAGGCAAATCAAAAGTCAGTCTGACTTTAGCAGACCTCAGAGTTCTACTGTGTAGTTAAATATGAACAGATGGGAAATTGTTTACTTTCTTTTTCTGCTACAGTGAGAAGAGGGTTGTGTGAACTGGTGCCATATGGAAAAAACAAACAGAAGTAAAATACACTGCCCGGCCAAATCAAAAGATGTGACCAGCTGAATTTAACAAGGCAAATGTTCATGGATTGTTTCATTTGGTCAGGTTAAGGCTCTATAACCTTAATATACTGAATGACCAGGTTTTTCAATCAATATGGTTAGAGTATATACCAAGATGACAATGCCAGGAGTCATCTGCCTGAGACTGTGATAGAGTGGTTCATGGAGCACGAAACATCATTTCCACACATGGATTGGCCACCAGAGTTCAGACCTTAACCCCATTTGAAATCTTTGAGATGCAGTGGAGAAGACCTTACACTGCAGTCCACCTCACCCATCATCAGTGCATATCTTGGTGGAGAATTAGTGCGACTTTGGACACAAATGAACGGTGTGATGTTATATAAGCTCATACAAACAATTCCAATGCTAATTAGGGATGTGAAATCGGCCCTATCTTCAGATCATTTCATCGTGGCCACTGTTGATCGCCGATAGGTGATCCAATCATTGTGCCAAAAAGGAATGCTAAATCGACTATTTGGGCATATTTCACGTTTTTCCCCGATGTCAACGGTGAGCCTAAAGACCTACGCAACCTATTTGCACAAGATGCAAAAAATGTGTGCCTGTGAAGGATAAGCAGACACATGAGTTCATCACCCCTCCAAGGCTGCAAAAATACCCCCAACCACTGCTGCGAGATCAGTTGCTGCGGTCGGATTAAGCACAAATGCATCTTGGCAGCCCACTATATCGGCTTATTATTAACATCTTATGGCATTAAATTAATTCAAGATCGCCTTAAAGATCGCCATTTGAAAAAAAGATCACAATCCTCCCTTCGATCGCTGATAGACGATCCGATCCAAAATCCTTCCATCCCTAATACTAATTGGAGCTATGATAAAAGATAAAGGTGGACTAACAAAATATCAATGTCTGACTTTGGTCTTGGCCAGGGAGTGTACAATCTTTAGTCTCCGAAAAAAAGAGAAGGGAATAAAAAAGCTCTGTCTTTGTCCAAAGCACAAAAGTCAACATCAGGAGTTTTCACATGAACATGCTTTTGGCTTGTCACACAGCAGGATGTGTTTAATCAAATATCAGCAGCTACAGATGAAAAGACGTGGGTTCTAAAACAGGATAAATATTGTCACACTTTTTTTGTGAAATACAAAAGTAATCTTTTATGAAATATTAAGGAAAAGTCATTTTTAACTTAATTTCTTTTGGCAAATGATCTTTCAGTAGATCATTTACTTAGAATAAAGAGATTTTCACAAGGACTACCTATCTGATATGGTGGGTATAGGGTCTATTAAAACAGTACACAGACTTTATTTGCTCCCTTAATAGAATAAAAGTTCATGCTGAGGAGGACACCACTCAAACATCACTCATCAGTGGTCTGACAAGACATTTCAGAGTTGCAAAGCTAAAGATGGATCCCTGCACAGATCAGAGGGAGATATGTACTTCACTCCTGTCAGCATTATGAAGAAAAATCCCTGCAATGACAACTTTGGTTTTATCATGTCGATTTTAAGCCGACAAGATTCTTGCTTCCAACCAGCTCTGAACTCCTCATACTTCATCACTGACATCTTCCTCTGACCATTCGAGCGAACAAATTATGAGATGAAGGAGGGAGAGAAAGAGGAGTGACTGTCAGTGAGCCTCACATGCTGTCAGGAATCATGAACATCGACAACCTCCAAAAAAGAAAAGAAAAGAAGAAAACCTATGGATTTACCAAAGACTAGTGGAAAATATATTCCCTCCTTTTAATGCCCTGAGCAGCTTTCTCTATAAGATCTCATTATTGAATAAATCTAAATACATCATGTCTTGTTTTTAGTTAAGATTTTGTTTTGTTTAGTTGTAAAGAGCCAGAAGCTTATGTCCTCTCTGCAGTTTTTTTCTCCATTCCATGACTTTCTACCACCTACTTTACTTACTGTGGCTCACATCTTATCAAATGATAAAAGATAATCATCTGCAATAACAAAAGCTGCTCCACTTTTTACACTCCACACTTTTGAGTCTGTTTAAGTGTAACCAAAATGTAATTTTTCACTGCCTACATCATCTCAGTAAAATTGGTTGCACTCTAAACTGCCCTTCTCTTATTGCTAAGATTGTGCATTGCTGGGTGACCTGGAATGTGACCAAGGTGTGCTGCAAACAAAATGCAACATTCATGCTAATATTAACTGTGATTATGCAGTATCTGGTTAATCGCAGTGAAAACATGGATGGGTGAAATATAACAAGCTGTATGGCCGGAGAAAGCTTGCTTCTATAATGTGACTAAACAAACAGGTGGGAGACAGAGGCGGTGGCTGAATGGAGTGATGACCGGCATGCACTGATAGCATCCTAACAGATCATTTCTCTGTGCCATTTAGCTGACAGGCGAGCGTTTGGCAAGATTAAAGAAAAATAACACCATTAAATGTTCCTAGAATTGATTATAGACCTGACATGTTTTCAGTCAAATGTTGTTGATGTTAAACTTTAATTTGATAGCCATGTTTGTGGGAAATATTTTTTCTATTTTTCCACAATGCATCTTTTCACACCAAGATAATAGGCCAGTGTTTTCGATAAAAAGAGGGTGTGTGAAAATAAATAAGAAAATACTAGCTTAACTGGGGCATGTCTACAATCACGGCTGTGCTCTTTCTTTAAACTGCTACATGATTTCTGGTTGTAATCAATTCAAGTACAAAGCAGCTGTTGCTGGCAGAGAGGCTGGCATCTGCCTCTGAATCTTTTCCTGCAGTTGATATTTACTGGTACTGGTACCAAGCCAGCGGCAAATAACATTTTGCAAGGTCTGATCAGGCTCATCAAAATCCTCTGTAAGTCAGCAGTTCTTGGAGTCACTGATCAAAGTCTATGAGACTGATTTTGTTGGACGTTTGAAACTTGTTACATGATTGTTTGAGGTCTTCAGCATCCTGTTTTTGTGTGATCAATGCAAGACAAATCAGTTGAACATTTGGCTGCACATTTTAGCTTCTAGTTGATTAAACTTAAACTAAACAAGGACTGACTGCTACAATAAAATCGTAGATTTTAAAAATCTTTTTATTTTAAAATTGTTTTATGCAAAATTTAAGTTTGACTGTGTCAAATGAAAATTATTTTTAAAAGTATCCCTAGGCCCATGTGGCTTTATTGATCGTATTGGCATTACTTCTCATGCGATGTTGAGGTTTCCAAAGACTAAATCTTTTCTCAAAACTATACAGTGTAGATGTTGAAAGACCAAAGTTCTGTACAATCTTGCATTGATAAATATGTTTTGGGAACTTAATGATGAATTTGGTAAAAAAAGGTGAGCAGTTACCCATCTTTGCATAGAAAGACTAAGACTTTGTTGAAAGCTCCTTCTATACCTAATCCTGACCAGTGAAGTTGCTTGTTAATCCTATAATATATCTCTGTATTCCTTTTTCTCTCCCTCAGCGTTTTTTAAAAGTGTGTTATAGATTTATTGAACATGCTGAAAATCAATTACTTTCTACTTTTGTCTGTTAAATAAAGATTAAAATGAAGAAACAATAGTAAGTTTTGTATTGTTTGGAAAACTTCCCAAGTCATCTTGGCAACATGCCTGATGTGTGCACAACTGTGCATGTGTGGGTTAAAAGAACAGTTTTAGCATTTAAGGGTGAATTTTTCCTTTTCAATGGCAGCTTTATGAACTGATAGGATGTTATCAGAATAGAAGTGAAGATTCAAGAAATACAAAAACGAAAGTGTTCATACTCATTTTGAGCTGGAGTGGTCGAGTCTGTGCACAGGGCATTGGGAGCATCCTTGGTTGGGCCGTCTACTTGTAAGTCCTTACTGTGGGTGCTGTCGGGGGCTTTCACTGAGTCACACTTGCTCTGTGGCCCATCAGCATTAGCAGAGGGTGGGGCGACTGAGTCTATCACAAGAGGTGTTTGCATGGAAGAAGGGCCAACTTTAGGGGTGTCACTTAGGTCAACCAGGGGCCCGACATTAGGTTGGGGGTCAGCTTTAAGCAAACTGGGATGAGGTGCAGTGCTGTTTTTAGGAGAGGACTTGGTGGGAGCCACTTTGGTTGGACTGGAAGTGCTGATGGTTAGTGTGGTGCTCTCACTAGCAGGACTACTCTGCGCCGTGCTAAGGCTCTCAGTAACTGAGTTGGCAGTAGTGGAGGGGAGTAAGTTTACCACCATGGGAGTGGTGTCTGCAGCAGCAGGCCTGTTTGATGGGGGGTAGCAGGAAAACAGGGGAGGAGAGGGAGAGGTGGGGATTGGACACAGGAGAGGAAGCATTGCAATGTGAGGGGGAAAAAAAGACAGCCAGAGAAATAAAGGGTAGAGGGAGAGTGCAAGTCAGGGCATAAACTTGACAGTAAGTGCTACTGTGCTTCACTGGAAAAATAAAATCTATACAATCAAAATGTTAGCAACAAAATTTGTGGAGGTGTGTGGGATGTCCCCAGTCATGGATGCCACTTGAATAACTCCAATTTACAGTTTGCAAAATATGGAACAGCATGAAGACAAACCACCGTGGACAAGCAAGTAAAAAAGAACTACATCAGTCTAAACTTTTAAATGCCTCAAAATGTAGCTTTTTACCTCATTATGGTTGTGTGGTCATGAATGCAGACCGACACTGGCCAACTAGCCATGTCTTGAACATAGAGTGCACAACATAGGCACTTTAGTCTGGTATAGAAAGTGTGTTCAGGAGTGTGTGTGAGTTTCACCCAACTGTGTGTAAAGTTGAGCCAACAGAACTGTCTCAACATTTGAATCATAAATCATGTCATAACCAGTGAAATGATTAAACCTGCCTATTGTGCAGACATGGCCGGGACACACTTGTTAATGAACCACTTGTGCTGTGTCATACTCACTCTGGGTCTGTCAGAGGAGTGGTCTCATTGGGCTCAGTGGGACCTCGTCCTTCTTGGTTTGGAGTGTGTTCCTCTTCTGTCCTAACTTCAACAATAGGCTCCTTAGACTCATCTTTCCTGTTGTCAGAAAGAAGCAAGCAAGAACAGAAAATGCTTTAGCTATGAATTTGTTAAACATAAGCAGAAATCACAAAACCAAAGGTCACTATCCCACAGTTATGTTAAAAAGGAAGTATATTCTCTTTCAGTTCTAAGGTTTTCTGCATTGGTACGTAAAAAAATGATCTGGTCCTTACCAGGTCTTAAAATCAGGCAAATGCAACATCAAATAAATAACAACATATGCTACTGTACACTGTGTCATTATCTATCGAACGAAAACTAAACTAAAATGGAGAAACAGTGAGTGAAAAACTATATACACCCTATAATTGAGTAGCTTGTACAACCAGCTTTCTCAGCAATAATATTAGTCTCCAGCATTGTTGTGGTGGAATTTTGGGCCTCTCATAATAAGAACGGTTCTTCAGTTAATTTGTTTTCTTTCGGGCATTGATTTCTGCACAGCTCCCTTAAGTTCTCACTTCATCATTTCAGTCAGGTTGAGGTCTGAACTTTGACTGGACCATTTCAACACCCTGCGTCTTTTCTTTTTCAGACTTTCTGTTGTAGATTTGTTGCTGTTTTTGGAATCGTTGTCCTGGTGATGAGCCAGTTTAAGCCATGCTTTAGCTATCAGACCGATGGTCCCACATTTGACTCTAGAATACTTTGGTATACACTTGAGGAGTTCATGCTGGACTCAATGACTGCAAGGTGTCCAGGTCCTGTGGCTGCAGAACAAGCCCAAATCATCAGTCCTCCACCACCATGCTTGACAGTTGCTATGAGGTGTTTGTGCTGATATGCTGTGTTTGGTTTTCTCCAAACATGCTGCTGTGCATTATGACCAAACATCTCCACTTTAGTCTCATCTGTAAAAAGGACATTGATCCAAAAGTCTCATGGTTTGTTCAGATGTAACTTTACAAACCTGAGATGTGCTGCCATGTTCTTTTTCGAGAGAAGAGGCTTTCTCCTACACCCTTCCAAACAAGCCATACTTGTTCAGTCTCTTTTTAATTGTACTGTCATGAACTTTGTGCCTTTGCATTGTGTTAACACACACCTGAATGCTCCAGACCAGCAAAACTTCTGCTTTTTAACTGATGATCAGTTAATTAAGTGGATTTCATTTGCAGCAACTGGCTGGTACTTACTCTTTTCATTGCTTTGAAAGCAGCAAGGGTGCCTCTGCATTTTGTTTTATTTTCTATTGAATAAATAATGGCACAGTGCAGTATGACAATACAGTGATTTTATTTTCCTATGTCCTGATTAATAAAACTTTGATACTGAAAGAGAATATATGTTTTTTCTACCCCTGACACACATAGATACCATACACAAGATCATCAGCAGTGTACAGTAAAACAAATAGGCTAATACATGCTAACCCACACAGATAGTAATGTCAACTGTCCAACCCAGCCTCATTCACACCAGTCAACATTTGATCATCCTCCACCTCCGTCCACCTGCATGCTCTGATTATAGGTTTCCCCCGAGGGCCTTGCTGCTATCACTACACTGCTCTCTGATTGTGCTGAACTTGAAAGTGTTCGCTCGCAGGGAGTGACATGTTGAGATGTAATGGTGCAAAAACTACCTCTGTGCTTCGTAACTTTGTATGCATCACCATTCCCTCTCTAAAATCTGTTCTATGTGAGATTCTGTTGAAACATTTATTTATTTTGTTCAAAGCTGGAATAATGAAAAACAGCTCAGTTTGTTGAACAGAATTTTTGATCAAACAAAGGCTGACGTGCATGTCAGGGTGATTAGACACGCACATGAGCACTCTGCTCTGTTGTCAATAATCATAAGAGATGGAATAAGGGCAACTGGACTTCTTCTTGGATCTTGAAGATGGTTCACCTCTCATTTGAATGGCGTCTTTAGTTCTGGAACTAAAGAACAGAACTAAAGAAACCTTTCGGATGAGAGGTGAAACCAAGATCCTAGAAGAAGTCCAGTTGCCATTATTCAGGTGCTTATAATTACCATGACCTGGATGACTGAGAATCTTCATCAACATATTGTCAATAATTCTTTAGTTAGTGATAAACATACACAGACTTTGCTAAACATGGTACAATGGATTGAAACAAGAAACTGCTTTTCAATCCAGTGTCCAGAATTGTTTCAAATCAGGTTCATGATGTCATTTAGTGCACAAGAATTTCTAGAATTCTTTAGCTCAGCTTTAAAGAATGTGTCCTTATAAATGTCTTTAATGCTGCGATAATATGATATTTGCTTACGTGAATGCAGCCTTGCCCTCCTCAATGTCCTTGCTCTTGGCACCTGGGCCGGCCTTCCCACAGAAGTTGACTGCAATGCACATGAGGAGCCCACACTTGTTGAGGAAATAGCATGTGACATCCACGCCAACCAACAACAGAAAGAAGACAACGATGAGGATGCCAACAATGGCTCCAGTGCCCAGTCCAGAGCCTCCATCCATTGCATCTGAAAGGGCAAGGACAGAGAGAAGGGATACGCAAGCAAAACAGGCAGAAGAGGAGAAAAGGGTTGAATGTGGAGGAAAGAGGAAAGGAAGAAAGTTAGAAAGAGAGGGAGATAAAGATGATGAGGGGTGCAGTCAGGCTTTTAATGCAGTGCCTCAGGCTGCAGTCAAAACCTCAAGTGTGTCATTTTCAGACAGAATTTGGAGACAAATCATGCCAGAGGGACCAGCTTAATCACTAGCCACATTATGGCAACTTGATATTTACTCTTGAAAATCATGACGGCTGACACACTTGAGGTTCAATTTCACACTCACTCATAGAATTTCCACAGATTAAAAACAAATAATAAATAAACACATACAAAATCAGTCTAAGAAGACAGGTGGTGCAAAGCAACTGTGTGCATTTACGCAAAAACTGCCCTTTATCTTTTCACTCCACTGCAACTAAGAGGGATGTACTGTGCTTCCAACTCCACTACATTCATGGGTCTGCCCTGATTACTAATTACTTTTCATATGAAGATCATACATGTGGATAATACAGAATAACAAGCTTTTTACATTGAATTTCACATTTACCACACATGCTTATAGACGAAACCCATGGTTTCTAACTAAATGCTCTTGTCTCTGCAAGTCACCACTCAGATGAAAAAGTGGCTCTGACAGCTCTAAAACTGAGTTTTTCCCCCTTTTTTTCATAATATGTAATGTAATGTAATGTAATTCATGTAATTCATAATAAGATATCTGTCAGAGGGACCACAATATACTTTCAGCCGAGTACTAAAAAACATTTTGTTGCAAATCCTTGTGTACCTTTCCTGCCACTTGTATCTGAGTATTTTCAAATGACTTTTTTGGCATTTAAGTAAATAACCGGAATACTTCCTCTGCTACCGAGGAAGACAAACTGGATGTACCTACCATTTTAGGATTTTACATTATGTCAGTTTCTTTACATAGGAGGTAGGCAATAACCACATACAGAACTATATGCAAATCTGATTTTATATTAAACAGCAGCAGAGCCCTTTATTACTGATCCATTTTTCTTGCCTCAGGCGTCCAATGGAACCTTTATAGAAGCTTTCTGACATGGTTTAGACATTTATGGTTTGGCTATTAACATTTTTTAATCAGCCTAAGGTTTCAACATGCCAGCATACAATGGAGATACTACATGGCATGATCCCTAGATTAATGATTTGAATTAAGAAAGAAAATCTTGAAAACATGCATAATCCTCAGTGACAGACTGTGTGAAGGAAAGAAAGAAGGAAGGAAGGAAGGCAGGAAGGGGTACACCAAAGGACTTTTCCTTTTAATTTACGGGATGTAGTTCATTGGAAAGCTGTACACTTACCATTCTTATTGCACCCTAGAAAAACAGTTACCAAACTAACAGCTTTCGTGACTTTCCTTGAGTTCCCATGCAATATTTTTATCATGCCTTAAAACTTTCAATGGAAATGTAAAGGTCTAAGAGGATTATCTTACATATGCACGCAGCCATCAAATTTATTATTCCACTTTGAGGGCAAATACACGTTATTCTCTCACACAGATTAGTGTAAATGCACATGCAGGTTACAAACAGGATGAAATAAACAAGATCTGGAAGTCAAGGCAGCTTCGGCTTTCCAGCTTTGAATTGCAATGACCTCCTAAGCTGCTGTAAAAATTATTATTTTTTACATCTGAATGCAAACCCAGAGTTATAAACAGCAACCAATTTCCACTTTTGCATGTAACCTCCAAATGTATTTCAAAATAATTTCCTTTTTTAAAGGTGTGTGTGTGGGGTTAAGGTTTTATTTGAAATATGTCTCTTCCATGAATCAAAATAGGAGCAACAAAATGTATGCTGATGACACTGAAGGACATCAACACCTGTCACTGTCAATGAAAGAACATAGTAATATGTTTCCCTAAAATTCTTTGATTTGCTTGTTTTCCATTTTAAAGTACATTTGGAAGAATCATGTCAGTAGATGGATCCGTCAGACTTTCTTTTTGCATGGACAAAACACAGGATACTTACCATATAAAGAAAAAAAACAACAACTTTGCACTCTAAAATCTTCGGAGTAGAAAGATTTGGTTTTGTCTCTTGGTGCTTAATCAGTGTAAATAGGACCTAACAAGGTTAACAATAAATTATTTTGCCAAACTTGACTTTTGACTTAAAATGTGTGTTAATGTATCTTTAAGTCATGTCCTGGACTTGCAAATATGTCTGCTGTGATCCAACATGTAGCCTTTCCCAACTCCTCACATTGTGAGATTTGGCCAAAAGCCCTTCGCCTCACTTTTTAACACATTGAGTTCCCCTTTACTATCACTTTCTGACACATTAGGAGCCATGATAGTCACTATGCTTGAAGTTATCACCTAGTTGAGAGTAGTAGAAAACAACTAGATCCTTCCCATTGTGTTAAAACACAATGCCAAGTGTACCTGACCAAGCATCAGTATGTGGCTAGTTAAGAGTTAAATACAAAACACTGGGATAAAGCTGAACCTTCCTAAATCTGAGTGCTACTGAGTCTCTGAGCAATCTAATGTCGCTATTTACTGTTTAAAAAGGTCACCTTGATGTTGCTTCATAAGATGACACAAGATTAAGGTGGAAAAGGATGCAGACTTTACTTCATGTCACTTTAATAAGCACTGGGTAATGTCATAGTTACAGTGCATGTACTATCTAACATCAACACAAATTGCCTCAGGTAATCTCTGCTGTTTCGATTGATCAGGGCACAAACTGAAATAATTCTAAATAATGTTAAATTGTCACTATGATTCCTTTGTATTTTTTTCTAACACAAATGCAAAAGTTTCACTGTGACACAAATAAACACAATAGAGTATTTAACAGCAGAGAATTAACCTTACAAGTAGAAATCCATGAAAAATTAACACATTTAACTGAAATCAAAGTCTCTGAATGATTCTCTGCCTGAGGCAATATTGACTATGACTACCATTCAGCAGGGTCTATCAAAGATAAAGGGCTGTCCAAGGAGAACGTGAGCAATTTTATATTTTGAGCACCATCTTTATGTTGAGTGAACAATGTAAACCCTCATGTTTAATGGAGCAAGTAGGCAAATGCCTCTGATGGCTTTGATCAGCAGTCCTGAACAACAGTATAAGTCTGCATCTTCAAAGGCCTCATCCAGCCTGCAGATTATTGTAAAAGCCAGTCAGGAACAGCTGTAAATGATCACCCTTGAATTTTTTTGTCCATTTTGTGGTTTAATGCTACCATCACAAACTCAAGGCCAATTATAGATAATGTACTGGCACATTAATGTATCAGAATATACAGCACAACAGAGTTTGATCATAGCTATCAACTAAAGTATGAAGATTTGTGACAGTTCAACTAAATTTCTGCATAAAAAGGGAAGTTTTCCTCTCTGCTGTTGCCTTTTGCATGACCATGATGGGTGACATAATTAAAGATTAAGTGCAAGGCATTGGTTTCCTAAAATGGGGAATTTTGAGGGCTTACAATGGACTGCATCTTTAAAGTCCCCTGAGATTACCTTTGTTGTGAATTGGTACTTTATAAACTGAACTCAATTGAATAAAAAAAGCTGTTTTTTTTCTCAGTTAGCTAACCATATGGAAAAGATTTCATTACAGCAAATTAAGATTTGCTAGCTTTCAACTGTCGCATGCTTATCAGTGTACAAGAAATACAAAAAAACTAAAAAAATTGAAAAAAGAGTTCCCAAACAAAGACTGTAACCATGTGTAAATTGTTCTACTGTCTGTTGGTAACTGCTAGATATGATGAAATATCCACATCAAGGATAGCTTACAAGACATATTCACTGTTAGCATATTAAATCTCACAGCTTCACAACTTTTAAAGCACTGCCTAAACACATTATGGAACAAATGACTGACATAGCAAATTATCCTTAACACTCCTGCTGATGCGTGTGTTGCAGACCGTTGTGGTAAAGACTGATAAACAATAATTCATTTTTAATGCTCATGCTTCTCAAACATGTTTTGTTTGTGCTCATATGTGTAACAGATATACAGCTTGAGTGAAAACACTTTACACAGCCAAATCAGACATTTAATTTAAATTCACTAGCCTCCTCCTTTTGACAGCACTGTAGTGTGCAAATATTAATTTTCTCTGATGGCTGTGATCAAAATAGCAGGAGCGTACCACAGCTCTGTGTACTTACAGGTAACTACGCTGTTATAGACAACGCTTGTCTCTCCTCTGCTCATTGCTTCATTTGCATTTTAACAGGCACAATAAATCATGTGGTGTGTATTCACTGAAGAGAAGGGGGTTTTCTCACTGACTGAGTCAGGGTGGACAGACACAAACATTTCTCTTTACAGGCTTTTCAGATGCAGGGCTAAGCAAGTTCCCTGGTAGACTGCCAACAAACCACATGTGATAGACCTCAGATTTATAGAAAAACACACATTTCTGAGAGCTCTGTAACTGCTCACTGTACAGCATCGACAAAATGTCAGACTTATGGAGTATTCTAACAATAGATGACGCATACAAATATCGGCAGCTGATTTTTAGATGAAACCATTGACTTTTTTCACAATATATATCATATATCATCCTCAGAACATTTTCTGTGCAGCGGTTCTGTGAGGACTGAGCAGATTACACTGCAAAGGTAAAAAAAATATCCATATGCATGCATATAGAACAATCCACTGCTTAGGTGTGAACAAAATGCTCTTTTTTCTCCTGCAAAAAAAGGAAACTCAGCTTTAAGAATGTATGTTCAAACTGGAGACAGAAAGGACAGATGTTTTGAGCAAGGTGTAAAAATGCAGGTTGAACTTGAGCATCTAATTTTAAACAGACTAATGTGGCAACATCACTGGCTAACATTTTGTCCAACACATCCAGCAGAATAGTGGCTGGAGGCATCAGTCCGGCTGTATGACTAAAACGGCCTCTACAGAAGTATCCTTACAGTATTTCAGAACCAGTGGGAAATAACTCCATATAGAACAATCTGTTTGCAAGACTTACAAATGTTGAATAAGACTTGGAAACAATAACATGAACCCTCAGTGTGCATTTCACAGACTTTTATTTTCCTCTTCTCTTTTTTCTTTTCTCCTGAAGCTCTCCTTTCAACGGATATTTCATTAACCTTATGCAACTCAAAATGTCCTTGCCTTCTCCATCAAAGATCTGCCACTGTGTGGCACTGCAACACCATTATAATGACATCAGCATCAGATTCTCAGATGAGTGTGATCTTTACTATCGGCTCCCTGTCTGACTAATTAAGATCTTTGGAAACCCATCAAAGAGGAAGGATTGTGAGTGGCTTCATTGGGTTTCAAGCATTTACATGAAGGGGTTGCAATAAGTGCTATAAACTGAGGTCTAAATGAACTTGGAAAAACATGAACTGGGGACTCATTTTCTTAAGTAGAGTAGCCATAGAGGGAAAATAGTTTGGAAAAAAGATGCAAAAAATAATGTGTCTAAGGAAATAGACAATGATTACAGTAGACTTTTCGATTGTTTTTATGCTGATTCTGCATACAAAATGCTCAAGTCATCTGATTAAAATACAGAAATGTGAGTCCTATGTAATAAAAAACATAATGGTGAATGACACATTAGAGTGATAACAGGAAAAAGAAAAGGGAGTAACATCTCTATTATTCAGAATAAGTAGATGTTGATGATTTACCTGTATACATCTACTTATCTATTGGGAATTTCTAAGTAAACAACTATTTGATAAGGTTTTTGCCTATGCAAAGTCAATCTCAATTTCCAGGGCAGTACTAACACCTCTTCCTACAGTTTGCATGCAAACGGCTGCTGTGGCATTTGCTTCAAGAAGGAGAAATACGCAACACGATTAAGTGATGCAGACATTGAGATGAGGATCCTAATTCTCAAAAATTAAATTGTTTCTGTGCGTATCAGCAGTATCATTACCTACTGGGCACTGATAAGCAACAGTAGGGACAAAAAGGCAGAGCACCTCAAGGGCGTCGTAAGCTCCTCTTTTCTTTGTGACCCAATGTAGCTGAGACTAAACAATAGTGCCAGGGAAATAAAACTGAGGTAACAGAGAGCTCATTTTACACCTCAACCTGAGGCCATGGGGTGTGTTTTATAAGTGAAAACTACTCAAAGGGAGACAGAATCCACAGCAGATAGATGTGCATGTTTAAACTCTTCCTCTGTGCTCTCATTCCTGTTTGGAGAGATACTTTACATTTTTAAGTATCAAGCTGATTCAGGTTGATTCAGCTACGTTTGATAGTGCTTTTACATCTTACGTGAGAGTAATAGAGCTTCTAAACGCTCCATCACAGGTTACAAGTCAGATGGAAAAGCTCTGACATTTGCTATTTTGAATTGAAGTGCTCTTCGCTGCTGACTTGCACCACTTCAAATGAATACCTGAGCTTGCTTATGAGAGCTGGATATGTTGTTGACTTGATGTTTGAGCACTCTATAAGATAATTTTTGACAAGCAACTGAGAAAAACATATTCTCTTTAAATATAATAATTGTTTACTTCATATTTCAAGTATTTCACTACCATCTTGTAATGTCCTGAAAGTCACTATATAGGAGTTTTTCATATCTGACTCTCATCACAGTAAATAACAAACCATTTCCACTAAATCATTTGGCACACCATTACCAGTAAAATTTAGCTGAGCGGAATTTTGAGACTTGAGCAGCTTTAAAACAAAATTCAGGTTTGATCATAAAAGAAAACACCAACAAGTCAAAAGAGATGGTACAGCATTTTCCTTAGAAGAAAAAAACAATCACCATTCGCATTTGTGTGATTACTGAAAATGTATCAATGCTTTATTAATTCTCTCACATTGAAATGTTGCTGATCATGGCTGCAGTTGATTTCTGTCATTATGCATCTCCTCATCTCTCATGTCTCTGCTGCTCTTTAATGAGCTGTAGAACAGAGTGGGGAACAAATGTTTGAACAAATGGAAACTGTATAGTAAGTTCTGCTCTGATAGGCATTTTCAAAACCTACAGCTCTTGGTTACTGCCGTCAAAGAAGAGCTTTTAAAATGTCCTTGAGTTATCGCTTGACTTCCTCACTAAAAACATTGCTTTTATCATCACCCCATCTCCATTCCCAGGGAATCAAGTATTGTTTTGCAACCTATATATCATTTCTGACACACTACGCCAACCAAGTTTCACCATAAAACCTGTAATAGGCTACTGAATAAATTTCTTTATTTGTCTACTTGTCAAAAATAGTATTGTCTCATGCTATGGTTGTAAATTGTGAAATAGTAACGTATATAGGCTGAAACACAACATATATAAATGAATAAAAGGTAATCATGTAGATTTTTCCATATATTGTAGACCTAACCATGTACATTAATTCTGACCCTAATAGTGTATTTTTAATGCCCCTGACCAGAAGAGTTTGTGTGTGAAGAATTGTACTAAGGAAAGAAATGGCAAGATCGTGAGAACACATCATCAACTACAGCATTAATAAGAAAACTTACACACATAAGTACACATAAGAGGGAAAAAATGGGTGGTAGATAGCTTGAGTAATTTTTTTCCTGGAGACTGGAGTTTTTAAGTTGTAGCAGTATGTGAGACCAATGATTTTTTTTCATTTTTGTTTCATTTTGGTTAAGTTTAGGCACCAAAAGGACTTGGTTAGGCTAAGGAAAAGATTACAAATCAGCTTGAGAGTAACTTTTTCATAACCTGCACAATAACACAAATACCACTGAAAGCTCCTAGCCAATATGTTCATTGATGACTGCTGCACATGAGCTAAAATGTCATCAGATAATACTGCAGCTGCATGCTAGAAACAGTCATCTTCAGGCGCTCCATGTGGTACATACAGTTTACCATTTGTTCATTTTTTTGTTCAGAATAGATACTCAATGTCTTTCAGTTTGGCAAAGCCAAGCTTCTAATCTTTCACAATCTAGGCCTAACAGTCATGTGTGGTCAAATGCAACACTGAATGTAGAATACAGACATTTTGTTACAGCTTCAGAGAAAAAAGGACTGAAATCCGCTCCAAAATCAGCTTCCAAGAACAGACCAATAAATTCAGCATTGTGTCACATATGTCGGTATGTTTAGTCTCTAAAGCCTCGGAAAGCCATTATTGTCTTGAAAGAAAAAGAAATATTTATTCAATCCTACAGTGGTTACATGGAAATATGCTGATATGCACTTACAAAAACATTTCCGAGGATAAAATAATTTCACATTCTTGAAAATGAAATTTGTAGTGTTTCTTAACAGCTGTTGCGTTTGTTTTTTTTGTAGACATTTCTCTGCTTTTAGGTAAAAAGAGAGCATGACTTGTCAAAATAACAGCTGAATTCTTGTATTTCTTGAATATCTGTTTGAAAAGAGTATGTACACTTTGTCACAAAACATGATTAGTTGTTTTCTGCACAACCTTCTGTCCTCCTCCGTCAAGGCGGTTACATAACAAAGCATTTGAAAATAAGCATCATGTGATGTGGAAAAGTAATAAATTGTTTTGAAAAATGACGACTAACCACAACCAATATTTAACTTATCTGCAAATGTTATCTTCCCTCATTTTGTACAACAGGACATTTCAAGCTTGTATCCAAAAAACGTAAAATAGGCACAGCATTTGTTCTCACCTCCTGTTTTAACACATTCATAATGCTTGACTGGGGAGCTTTGAAGCAGCTGCAAAGCACATTCATGAATTCTGGATCATGCCATGTGTCAGCCTCCATGCTGTGTTCATGCTTTCATGTCACTGTGACATACCAGTGGAATGATGTGTTTGTCTGATAGGCAAGTCCAAAATGATAGTCTCTTACACTGTTAGACAAATAACTAAACAGTGTATGGTTGTTATTCTATTTATCACCCCTTTTTAGATCAATTTAAGGCATTATGAATGTGTTAGTAATCAAATCTAAAACAATGCAACAATTGTCTTGTCTATGTTATATCAATCCATCTCCAGCTGGTAACACCATAAAACCATCAAAACTCTCTCCTCCAGAATAGATTCATATACAACATGAAAACAGGTGACAAAAAATGTTAACAGAACCTAAAAAAAACAATTTTGAGAATGATGCAAGTACCGAGCACCCTGTAATTACATCATGAAACCAATGTCTTGACTCTTCATCTTTTTTTTTTTTAATCCAATCTTGTGTGTGGCTGCACAAGGGTCAAAAGGCATAGAAAGCAAAGGAGTCTGGGCCCAAAGATTTTAAAGGCTCAGACTATCCTCTCTCTCCTTCAATGAAATCAGTTTATGAGAGCCAGAGAACAGTCACCATGGACAGCAGGAGAGGTGCCAGACTGCATGTCACACACTGGCAACCGAGGGTAGCTGAGGTTATCAACCAACAATGGAGATAATCAATATCCACAACAGTGTTTTTTTAATGATAGTCATAGCAATCAATTGTGACATGAAGATTTCAAAAATATAAAAAGAATAAACATAATAAAAGCACAAACAGAGAAAATAAATTTGTGTGTATGACAATGTCATGGTCCGTAGGTGCCCAAGAAGATCACACATGAAGACAGGAAGAAGACACGGAGAAAAGGGAAGCAGGAGAGAAAGAGGGAAAAGAGGGAGAGAGATAGAAAAATAGGTCAGAAATACAGAAACCCAAGTCTGAAAGGTCATTAGAGACTAAATCAGGAATAAACAAACGGAACTCCAAGTTAGAGGACCAAAATAAAAGGAAGCCATAGTATGTTAGTAGTACGGCAAATGACACATGGTTCATGGCCGACATGGGTGGAAGGTCACACAGTGGAAGGTAATGGGGAATGACATCAATGAGGAAGACATTTCAAACACACTGCAGTCTCTCTGCTTTAAGGTTTAGTACACACAACTAGGAGAGTTTTTAAATCACTCATGGTGCAGAGTCCATGGCAGAGTTTAGGCTGAGACGTATGGCAACCCAAATATGACAACACATCCAAGTATCTGGCTTTTATCTGGTTAGTAATGGCCAGTGGTGTAATGTAAAGTAAATGCAGTACACGCTTACTTGCCAGTGATGCATAAACATTTCCCTCCAGCCTATTTATTTCACGCATTATGTAATGAAATGAAATGTGGACAAAGTTGGGCTTCTAGATTGTGTTATGTCTTTGGGGTTTGAGCCGAAGACCAGACAAAGACAAAAAGTTACTATATTCATAAATTAGGTGTTTCTTAAGATTTACACTTTTGAGCTTTTAAGATACATAGATAGGAAAAGTGTCTATTCTATATTACGATTGTTGTCTGTTGTTGTTAAATAAAAAGGAAATCGTTATATTGACCAACTGTTAAGTTGGAACGTGTGTTCGACACATCCTGTGTGGTACAAGGACCAAGATGTCCTCTACACTACATACATTACCAGACAGCTGTTGTGCACACATGTATAAAAGAGACAGTGGGGACATATTCACAACAAAGCCACTTCTTTGGTCACAATTACACCACTGGTCATGGTGGGGAGAATGGTCAATGCAAAACCACACACCCAACACAGAAGCTGGTTATGAAGTGTGAGATATGGATGAATGGGTAAACGCAAGTTATAAAACCTTTAAAAGTTAAAGGTTGTTTTTTTTAGGTGGTTTTACTATGATGTCAACCTTCGCTGGGGAGATTTGGATGATCTACGTATCAGTATTAGTAATCTTATAAGAGCATTTCCTAAACTTGTGTTCAGTTTGACTGTAACATTAGGATATCATCACTTCATCTGGCAGTAATTTGCCTGGTCTACATCTGAGAAATGATGATCAGATCATAAACAAGTTTGATACAGAGAATCAACAGATTATGACTGAGAAAACTTCATGATAACATGTTTTCAGAGATGATTCATTCCAAAAGGCATTCCAAATATAAAATCCATACAAATTACTGGGGCGAGCATTTTTCTATTTTGTTTTTGTCTATGATTGCATTCTAAGCATGCGTTTGAAAATACGAAACAGAAATTAGATTTAAAAAGAGTGAGACTGAACCGTGCTTCAACACAGGGGGAACTGGGCCAGTATTTCGTATGGAGCCAGTATTTATTTACAAAACTGCAGCTGTTTTGAGTATTACCAAACACAGCCGTGAGACTGAGTGAGGAATAGCAAAATGAAATGCAGATGTTGTAGCTAAAAATAAACCTAAATGATTTCCCATGCAGCTTGAAACGAAACAACAGCAACTTGGAGGCTGTACTAAAATATCCCAAATTGAAAAAATTAAATGAAAGTAATTACAAGAATTATAGGTGGATTGACTTGGATGAAGCCCATGTGAACCCCTGCTCTGGTAGAATTATAAGTGATCCAAACCTCCCACTGCTTTATGGCTGCTGTCCAGAAAGAGCATTATAACTAGAAAATAACTAGTTCCTTCACATGCCATGCACTGGCAGCAATCGCGTTCTAGGGATTCCAGTATAAAACAGAAAATATTAATTCACTTGGAAGAGGCACCATGTAAAGACTGTAAGGGCTGCATCCCCCTAACTAGGCCACACACTTTATATTCAGGTCACTTATGGATCCTGAAAACTGTGGGACCCACTTAACCTGGCAGTGGAAAGTAAAAGAACAGGCTGACAGCGCAATAAACATGAGAGAAAATGTGCACCTAATCTAATATGTAAAATAAAGAAAACAAAATAGAGATGAAAATGATGGATAGCTCTGCTGGAAAATGAAAATATGAAGAAAAGAAAAAAAACACAAAGAACCAAGCTCAGTATCTGTCAATTGTCCCTCTTATCTTTGTGCTGAATCCAACATGGTTGTCAGTGTTCACTGGTGGGAAGCCAGAGAGGGATTGCTCTGTATTGCTTGGTTCTTGTACACTTAGGTGAAACGAGAAAAAAATATATCCAATTCTTTACAAATCCCATGAAAAGTTCTTGTCAGATTATTCCACAGCACATCCAAACATTTCTGCTCGGAAGGCGGCTCTCTATGTTATCTTATCTGTTTAACAAGACAAATTCAAGGGACTCATGCAATGAACATGGTCTCTTAGGGACACAGTTGCAGCTTGTTTTGAAGGAATTCACAAATTTGAGGGAAGGTTTAGTAATTAAAGCTCTTCAATGTGTTTGCCAAAAACTGTTTTTGGCAAAGGCTCTCTGAAGTGTGGGAGTCATTTTCATGACTAAAAAGTAGGATTCTTCTTTGTGGTGCTCTGTCAGGCCTTGACTGCAGCTGTCTTAAACAGTTTGTTTGTGTGTCTTTTTGCACTGTTTTTTTCTCCAGCAGGTTTAATGCTGATTGATCTGGTTTGACCCAGTTGTGGCAGAATATTCCGCTAAACCTTAAATAATTCTGGTGTACTTTCTTAGTGTCTTTTGGGTCACAACCCATCAACTTGGCTGCATTCGGAGAGAAATGTATTTCATATCCTATTACGCTTTCACCTGCTTCCGTCCTTTGTCGCATCATCAGTAAACACTAGTAACCCTAAGCCACTGAGCAATATGAGCCCATGCCTCACATTTTTACAAATGTTGTTATTTGACTGAGATCATGGACTGTTCTGAATCTCATTACCATTCTTTCACTCTTGAAAAGGTTGATTATAGTTTCATATTTGAAAAAAATATTGTTTCACGACTTGCCTGATCTTCAGAGAAATCTAAACTAGCTTTTCTAGATATCAAAGAGCTGAAATTCCAACAATCTTTTTAATTTTCCTCCATGTCTTGATCACATTTTGAAAAAAACTCTTCTGAAATGTTTAATTTCACTTGTAGACATGTTGTCTTTGTTCCCTCTTAGCATTTGCTACTTATTATTAGACGTTCTTCAAGTTAGAACAGCAAGATATAATGGAAATCTCTGTACCAATCTATCAAACTATTACATCTACCACATTTATTGACTCACTTGCAGGACACAAATGAAATTTCTTGAAATCTATGTTCCATTTTTTGTGCAATTACCTGTACCTTGATGTGAGCTCAACAGTTACGATGAAAAGTGGCTGGTTCGGTGGAAAGGGGAAAAAAATGGCAGGCAGAAAAGTGTTGAAAGTGAGGATGAGAATGGGGAAGAAATGTGGTGCCATAGGAAGAGAAAAATCAAGTTGGGTGTACAATAAGTTTAATCTGTTAGATAGTTTAGGTATAGGGGATGGGGAGGCAGAGAGTGGACTTTAAACACAAAACAACAGAGCAAAGGCCAACCGTGACCATCTTTGCAAAGTAATTGGAAACAAATTGACAAGATTTAAGGTCTGACTAATGTTCACAGACCTTATGACTTATAGGAGATTTGACTTTTGCAAAAAAAACTTAAAAAATAACAAGACAAAGTGAACAAATGCCTCTGATCTTCATACAAATTAATTAATTCATATGAATATTGTCCAGCCTGGCCTATGAAAATATGTGAAGTAAGCACAATGCTTTAAAATGCAAATGTAGCAGAAGCAGGGCATTAACAGAAGAAAGAGAGTCACATAACAAAATCAGATGACTCAGCTCAGTAAGCCAGTTTTAACACTTTTACTAACAAAATGTGTCTTTTAACAACTACAGTGGGCCACATGGCATATCCACTCTCATATTTTGTCTCTCATATGTGAACATTTATGTTCAATTCACAGATAATCCTGTAAGAGTGCAAACTCTTTTTGTGAACAATGGCTCACTCTTCAAATCAGTGACGTTTAGCTTCTTCAACCTAACTTAATTTTCTAACTTACAAGGGACGGTTTTTGTGATGAATTATCACATCCTTTGCATATTGAGAGTTATCTGTTTTTCACATTACTCAACACATGCATTTCAGGTTTGTGCTCATTCGACATAGTTTTAGGCTGTGATGTCTCTTTTCATATCAAACTAACTGCAAAGGCCATACATTTCTGTGAAACTCAGACAACAATACAGTCCTGTATTCATGCTTCAGTGGGGATAGCATCATGAGTTTCCATTTTGTTATCAACTGTTGCAGCTGTAAAAATGTTGGGCCTTCTGCAATACAGCACACCAGGCAGATAGTTTGTGTCAGGGCCTGCAGCCAACAAGCTTTGAATGAAAAGTTCTAAATAATAGAGGCTCTCTGGTCACGGTAGAAACCTGTGTGCACTGTGGTTGGTGTGTGTGATTGTTCAGGGTGGGTTGATTGGAATAGTACCTGGGATAGCAGTGGGCTCCACAGTTGTTCTGAGGGAAAGGATGCCAGGCGCAGATTTTCCCTGCTGATTCTCTGCCACCACAAGGACCTCGTACTCTGTATTCCAGTCCAGGCCACTCAGCACTATATACTCACTGTGATAGGGCAGGCGGATCTCTGGTTTCCAGTCAGATACATGCTTCTGAATAGAAAAAAAAATGAAGACAGTGATTATACTCCACAGTCATACAGGAAAGGATTATTTTTATATGAATTTTATATGAATGACTTAAAAAAGAGTAACTGTTACAGCAGAGATTAACCTAATCCAAAAGTAACATTTCAGTTAAAAATGATCTTATATACTCAACTATTATATAGAAATAGCCCCAATAAAATCAAGTGGGAGTATCTGAAGAATTATTCAATGTTGGTTGTTTTAAAGGGAAACAATGTCACCTGCCAAAGTTAGTCTTAGAGCCTGGCAGTATTCGTTGTGTTGCTGTTCAGCCAGCTGGGGATTTTGTCTTTCTGGTTACTCTCTCTATATTTACCCTTTAGTCCCAGTGAAAACTGTTCGCTTAAAATTGGCATAACTTAATTATCATTAGAATGTAATTCTGTTTTGTAAGAAGGTAAAAAAAAATTGGAGAAAAAATGGCTGGAACAAAAGTGAGACTAAATGTGAGCTGTTGGCAGATCTACTCTTTGGACAGATTCTTGCTGATAATTCTCACTTCCATTAGGCACAGCAAATGTCCATCCACTGATAAGATGTAACCATTTCTTATAACATCATTGGAGAAAAGTTGGGGGCTCTTTGTCCAGTGTACTCACAGCCTTGTATCTGACCAAGTAATGTTTAATGGGAGAACCTCCGTCGTCCTGCTTGATCCAGGTGACCTTAAGAGAATTGCCCTCATTATGGACCTTGCCTTCCAGTTTGGGGGCAGTGGGTTCCCCTACACAGGACAAACCAAGGAGTTAAGATAAGTTAGTATAAATAGGGTTAGTGCTTCAGCACACTAAGACTAATAAAAATTACCTTCAAACCTTCCTACATTGTTCAAGTGTGCTTGTGACTTAAACGGAAAGAGAGTTAAACTGATAGCTGATCTGATTGTTGAAATCAATTGGTAGGTTAACCTGTACTGTGTTATAATGCTAATACTCAAAGTGGCTATCATTGCAATCAGATGACATTGCAGATGCAGATGGAAAGTTAAGCCAATAGCAGTGGCAATTGGATGTTTAAATCAAGAGATTTTGTGATGGTGGTTTCTAACTTGTTTAGAAGGCGCTAACAAATTATTTAATCCCACCAAGAACAGACCGGAAAACTGTATATCTATTTAAAGACAATAAAATTGGATGTTAGTGTTTGATTTGGAGCACATGCTGAATCAGTCATGAGCTAACGTTTCAACCCTGCACTGAGACAGTATTTGACAATCTAAAACACCCCCATGGTGGAATATCACTTAAAGGATAACTTAAAGGGACAGAGGGCAGTGTGGCTCCCTCATTGACTGAGGTGTTGCCCTTCTTGAGGCTTCTCATTATCAGCCCTGTCCTCCTGAGTAATGACTGCTGGTTCGCCAGATAATGAGCCTGTAGGCCTTGATTGGACATGTTACCCTATTACTTTTAATAATATTTACATAGTCTTGTGGTAAGAAAGGTCAGGGTGTGTCGGGCATGTGAGAGATGTGAGCCTCTACTTCATGACACTGATGGCTAAAAGAAAAGACACTAGAATATTAATTCATCAGCTATGTACATATTAGTTTCACAACTGTGTAACTTTGTCACAGAGTTTGCACTATGCTACACTAAAAATACTGTAATCGCAGATCCATGAGAATGTAACAGAAAATAACGGTTACAATTTATATAATCTGAGACATAGCTAAGAGACAAACTTATGATTTTGCAGAGAAACTGGGTATGAGAGGAAAATAATTGACACTAGCAAATATTTTCAAAAACACGTTTCTCCTGTACATGTTTTTAGTATTTCACACATCAGAGTTAGTGGTTAGTTACTTGAATGAATGCACATGAAGGCAAATTATTCTTTAGGTTAGTAATCAACCACATGTACTGCTTAGGAACAGCATTCCACCAGACTGGGTGAGCATGACATTGGCTGAAAGTGAATCAGACAGCGTTAGTTAGAAACACCAGCTGCATGGTGGCAGGCAAACATCAGTACAATGAGCTTTATCATTTACAAGCATCATTCTGGGTTAAGTGAAAATTTCTAACGTTATAACAGAGAGAGGGGAGCTGTTAGAAAGAGGGACTCCTGCTGGCAGGAAGACATTTAAAAGGGGAGCATGAGGAGAGCCTGCCACTCATCACCTCACACAAACATGCATGTGGGTGGTGAGGTTCTATGTGCTGCTTAAGCTAATACGACACCCCCTCTTCAAGTTCCAGCATACGCCGAGAGATGAGTAGTTGGAAAACAAGAGACATATACAAGAGTAATTAAAAACATGCTGTCAGACATTAATTGTTCATTTTTGTTTGGTAGTTGTGCGTCTTCATTTTTTGTGGTGCTGAAAATCATTATTGAAGAGAAAACTGACATTGAAACCATGAGCTGGGTAAAAGTAGTAAAACATATTTTGTTTTTTGCGTGTTTATGAGTAAGCTACAGCTACCAAGGAGACATGGAAACAAAGACACACACATGCAGGCAAGACTGACAACTTCCCTGAGCAGAACAAAGACGAGGATGCAACAAGAGGAAATAAACTTGCATGCTGCAGTAATGCAGTGTGCTGCTATGAGTCCTCTCAGTGCGACAGTGTGAGCTGGGTAGATCATTTGTGGAGAAAAGTATGAAACTGTAGCTTTGTGGGTGACCATGTTAACGGCACGTGAGATGCAGATTTCAGTCAGTGGCGCTTTGTGAGGTCACTCTTGTGATGTTTAATATTTTAATGAATAATTAAGGTATAACTAAAACAACTGGGGAAACAAAAGAGTTTTGGGGCGATTTAATACAAAATTAAAACCTCAAAAAAAAAAAGAAAAACGCATCCTTGGAAATGTTTGGGATTAAAGTGGAACTGTTGCAAAAGCTCCCGAGTAACAGATATATGCTATCAAACCAATTCACACTACTGATCTTCAATTTTTTGTTAGTGATAATTGTCTGAGTTTCTCCAAAAGCTCGGATTTTTGCATAAAGGTAAAAGAGGTGAAAACTTTAAAGCAGCAATTGTTTCTGAATTCCATTACTTTATTCAAATAAAATAAATATTTGTTTTACTGTTGCCTCTAAAGCAACAAGGATATGCAAAAATAAGTGAACACGAGTAACATGTCCTCTAAAGTGTCAATTATGTAAATTTCTTCTCATCTATCATGAGAGTTAGGAAGACTGTCAAACTCAATTGCCCATTTGGGAGAAATGAAGTTTTCTGAGCTGAACCGAACATCTTGTTTGTGGCATAATTCATTTTTCATAGTCTGACATGAATGGCCATCTTATCTCAGCCAAATACATCAGATATATCAGTACCAATTAAATAAATTCAAGTACCGCTGTTCTAACCAGCACCAATAAGCACATGTATTTGAACATTTTCTCCTGAAGAGGGAAAACACATGTTGTGGATGTTTAATGTCTTGGACAGTATGAAGATTATTCAAGGCACTCAGGAAAATAGCTTTATAGCGATGCAAAGGATCCTAGTTGGACAGAGATTAGAGTCTGAAGATGAATGATGTAAGGAAATATTGCTGGAGTAATAATAGCTTCATGTTATGTCATGTTATGGTTACTAAATGGGTTGTAGGTGAAAGAAAAAAAAGCTGAATGAAAAAAGTGTTTGAATGTCTCATGTATGATGTGAATTTCACAAAGGCCTTGTGAACAAAGAAAATTTACCTTCTGTTGGCCAGCGAAGACGACATCATCAGCACCATGCAAGAGCCACATGACAAAGTCACATGATGGGCACAGACATGATTGGTTTAAAAGGAAAATACAAAAGTAAGGGCCGGGGTGGGGATGGGGGGTGGGGGGGTGAGGGGGGTAAGGAGTGGTTGGGACACAAACAAACAAAATATTTTGAAATGAAGAAAACATGTCAACATAATAAAAAAAACAAATGATCATGTTAGAGACAAAATTGCAAACCAAACAATAAAAACAAATCTATACATTGAGAAAAAATTGGTTTTGAAAAACAGATAAATATGTTACTGAGGATGTGAAGTAGCTGAAGACTTAACTAAGAGACGACTAAAACTTTGAAACTAGGTTTGCCTCATTGATCCAGTCAGCAGATTTTCCTCTGGAACATCCTTTTTCTTTCCTTCTTATCAATAATTCTATTTTTATTTTTTTTTTTACCAATCTCCATTTGAGCCATAAGGCTAGTTCGGGTAGCATGGATACCTGTAAATTACATCAAATTAAAAAAAAAAAAACTGCAGCTCTGATTTGAGGATACAATCAGTGTCCAAAGGAGGACAGAGGAAACTCTGCAGCTTTGGGAAATGGACCATGCTAACTAAATATGATACACAACACATCAGACGATAGTATGAAGCAAACACAAGACAAATTGTGAGAAATAAGGTTTGCATCAGATGACGGTCTGAAAGCACACGTGACATGTGCTCTGAGGACGAGCACACATGATGAATGCCAACAACCTATAGTGTTATTGAATCTAATATTAAGCCATGGCTGGATCTGACACAAGTTACTCAAAGTGTGTTGAAAGGAACAATTGAATAAAGAACAAGTCAGAGACAAACAACACAGTTTGTACAAAACAGCCACATCAGAGTCAGTTAAAAGGTGCATTCAACAACTAGTGAACACATTCACGTCATGTTGGTTTACACAGTGCGCAGAGTCGCCTCAAATGTTTCTTTAGGAAGGTTAAATCACAAATAAAGCAAATCACAGTCAGAAAGGTTACACATTTGGATGGGCAGTCAATTATAAACATAAATTCATGATGAAATGTCAGCATGGGCTTGCAAATGTTCTAGGTCGGTGTAGGTCATCCCTCTGTTTTTTATTGTTCAGCACACAGTTAAAATATATCTTCTCATCACTCTCTGCACTCACAGCCAAATCCTAAAGACTAATTGCGCTGTCATAACTGTCAGACCATCTGACATTGTGTTTGACCTAAACGGATGATGTGATGAGAAACACTGAGATGGTTCTCAAGTAAGTTTTACCTTGATCAACAGAGCCAGTCAGACAGGAGCTATTATCTTGGTATTAAGGGGATGGAAAGGGTGATTTTAATGATGACTTGTTTTTGCTTTTTTTGTATGTCCATCCATCAAGTGATCATTTTCTATACCCACTTAAAACAATTCAGGACTGCGGTGGGGCTAGAGTCGATCCTAGCTGCCACTGGGAGATGTGGGGTACACCCTGGACAGATCACCAGTCCATCACAGTTTGGTTTGTTTACCAGGGATAGTTTTAGGATAGCTGGAAACATCTTAAAAGAGACTCTGCTAACCATTAGTGATTAGTTACTTCAAAATGTAAAGGTTCACTGAATACATTATGATGTGATGTTCAGCTAAGTGTTCTGAAAGTAAAACAGTGTCCATCAATTGTATTTACTAATGCTGCAAAGCATACTGTAAGATAATAGCCTCCATGGAATAGGATTTTTAAGTGTGACTGTGCCAAGAAGACAGACTCCTCTAAAGTTTTACTGGCAGATGAAATTAGAATGACTCTTAGAATGACTAGAACAAATAGATAGATCTGTGGCTTGATTTCTTAGAAACACTGGTCACCACTTAAAGTCAAGAAGGAGGAGGGGTAGTGGTAAGAGCCGCTATGAGCTAGCTGAATCTTTTATAGTCAAAGTCTGACTGAAAATGTACTTTCAAGCGTCGTGTCAGTTTCTGGAATTGTCCTTACTTCAGGCAGTGATAAAAAGAGAGCAGTTGAGGGCTGTGATTGTTGTAAACTGATAATAAATAGTTATTTAATAAAAAATGTACGTCTTTTATTTGGAATACATCCTCTAGGAATAGATAGGTTTTTAAAAAATCAATTTAGGTGAAACATATTTGTGGATTTAATTGATCCAATAGATGGGTTTCTTGCTCACAAACATTACTGAATGAACATGCATACAGAGGGCAATACTGCCAGTAGCATTTTTAGAGTTGTAATACACTTATTTAATAAATGTACGTTTTTTTCATTTATAAATCCCTGTTTACTCAGTAATCAAATATCTCAATCATAAAACACTATTTCACAGTTCAGATTCTGAATATAGACTTGTAGAAGACTCGCTGTCAGGCCCAGATCTCTATTTCTCTGCATATTTGATTAAAAAAATATATATATATATATATATATATAAAGGATCAGCACACATTAGGATACAAAATATACTACATAAAGTATGAAAGATACAGAAATGTTCTGTTAATGTTCTGGATTCACAATTCACAATGAGCTGTGATGCCCTCAGAAATTTAGATTGCCGTATACTTTTGAGACGACAGGTTAAATGTGTTATCTCTGCTTAGAAGCACAATTCTGCCAAGCAAACAAGGTTGAGAGCTGTTTTCTGCCCCCTTGTTGTACATGCACGTTTGTAATGTAGTTGCACAGAAACCTGCCTATAATCGAACACATTCCACTTGTAGACTTGTACATTCCACTATTGCCCAGTACACACATATAAGGGTATTTTTTCAAACCACAGATTTTTCTATGCTTTTGCAGCTATTGTCCTTGTGCAAATGGAGTCTTGGCCACTGAAACTGGTCTTTTTGGAAAACAAAAAGATTTTTACCTATTCTGACTAATGTTTATTTGTGGACTGAAGAACTAGGTTTTTAGCCGTGCCGTCAGGTTGCACCCCACAATCTCCTTGGCTTCACGTTCAGAATAACTGAACTGTTGACATGGCAGAAATAGCTAAAATAAGGATTATTTTTTAATTAATTCATTGGATTTCATTGGATTATGATGACAATTAACTGAACTCCAATTGGCTTGAATTGGACTATATTATTTAAGTGCCTTGAGATGACATTTGGCACTATATAAATAAAACTGAATTGAATTGAATAAGGCTAATGTTAACTTTGCAAACAGGACTTTTTGTTATCACTGTTACAATGACTGAGCTGCTTTGCCGGCACTTTGAAGGGCTGGAAACTGTCAGTCCTGACAAAAAAGCTGCACGCACACTGTTATAATCTTCAATTGTGGGTTTTTACATGGCTGGATTTCTTTTTTGTAAATGGTGATGTGTTAATGTGATTTTTATGTGGAACAAAGAGGGAATAAATTAAAAAAATGTGTTTGTGTGTGCTTAGCCTAAATGAGACAAAACTAATTTTCCTTTGATAAACATTCTGCTAAATGGTATAATGACATGTAAATAATATTTTATACTGACTGACAACACTGTACCTGCTCAACAATATAAATATATGCTTACCAACACAATTAGCCTAATAACGGGACACACACAAGCATACAGACACACACACACACCCACACATCATCTACAATCTGGTGTTCACGTACCAACCAGAAAATAAAGATAATAATGTTATGACAGACAGTCTACAAGGTGTTAAAATGGAACTTAATCGCATGTTGTGTTTGTGCTAAAATAACAGCAGGAACATGTTGTGTTTGTTATAGAAATACTAACTTCACATCCATGTGTCAACATTGTTTCTGCTGCTTCTACAAAAAGCATGTCAGTTCTGCAGCCACTGATTCATTCAAGATTTTGCACAAAGTAATACATCACAGGACACACCTCCTTCTCTAAATATGATTCAAATTCACTACACCACACTTAAGAATTGGGGTTTAGACCCTAATGAACACACACATATTAATAATGTCACAGCAAGTCCACAGTTGGGTGGTTAACCTTAATTTCTTGACAGATGTTAGTAAATGAAAATTTATGAGTATTTCAAGTTAGCAGAGCTAAAAATCTGCAAATGTAGGCTATTTTGTGTTGCTTGCATTATACACTTTAGAAGGGGGATGAGCCTGTATATGCACCACACCAGAAATTAATTAACATCTACACTAACTGTGAGGCCAAGCAAGTAAGACAGATAAAGGTAAGGAGAGACACACTGCACACTGCTGGACTGGCATACTCACTAAGGGCCATACTGGTGGCAGCAATAGAGGGCGGTATCGCTGATGAAACTGAAAGATGGTGAAAACAGCATGTGAGGAGCTGGAGTCCTCAACAGGAGGAAGTCAGAACTTAGTGAGTTTCATAAACTGTCTTGCTGATGAAGAACTTTACAATGCTAAAGCAATTCTATTGTTTTTCTGCCTCTGTTACAATCACATGTCCTCTGTTCTAATTACTGAGATCCAACAACTCTGACAACTTGTGTAAATTCCTGACAGATGTGCACAATCGACCAGATGGACAGTATAAAGTTATACTGAAAGTAAATATGAACTAGCTTGGTAATTTTGATGAAAGTAAATATCATCCATCCAGCTGATATAGGACATCCGCAATTCTCCTGACCAAATCACTGGCCCTAAGTGTTCTCTGCATGCTGGATTGTGGCTGTCCATAGCTTCTTAGTAATTAATGTGGGAGCAAATTTTCCCTTGGTAATTAAAATATACATCTTAAGAATTGAATAAACTTAACTCCTTAATCCCTTAAGAACTAAAGCCTTTGAGTATCAAGGGAGATTTCCATGGAAACTCAAACAAGAAAGAACAATGACTGTGATTTCTACAAGCTGCACAGCAGTGACTTTACAGGCAAACAAAGAAAACATCTCCAGAGATTTACAAGTGATTCTGCAGAGTGAGAAAATGCAGCCAACCACTGAAACTGTGCAACAACTGATTTCTGGAATCATTTCTGATATCTCAGTCACACCTTTTCATCACTTTTTACAGCTAGCTAGAAATGTTTCAGCTGAAGTCTGTAACACTTGCAGCATCTCTGTTAATAGGTGTGAATCATTGTGTCTTTATTGTATTTGAGAACTTGGTTCTTGTTTTGCATCTATTCTTTTAAATAGTGTCAACATATCAAATTTATTTCCTGTTTGTTTGGATTTTTTTCTATCTTTGATTTCTGAAATTGCCTCAGAATTACAGTCGCCATGTTTTTACACAGTTCAGTACATAAAACATTTTTGTGAAAGACAATGAGCTCCTGATTTGTTCAAATAAAGCTGTAGCTCTTCTCTTTTGAAATATTATGGCAACTAAGAATAGATTAACAACTTTTTTTAAACATTTCTGGGAATTCAGAGAAATTCAAATCCTAGATTTCCGTGTGTGGTTATTTATTTATTTGTGTACAGCTAACAATATCAAGAGGAAATATTCTTTTACTATGTCATTTACTACATGATAGGGCTTTTGTTGTTTCCTGTATTCCTGTTCAGTGTCTAAAGAGAGCATACCTTCTTTTTATTCATTATAAAGTATTTAGTGGCTAAAAAGCTGCAGTTAAGAAGCCTTTTACAAATAAGGAAACTAAACAAAAGATATTATGGGATGAGCAAAAAATAGTTAACATGGATAGCCGTTCTCTCGTGTTAGAGGTTGCCAGTATTCCAATCTTACATATGTCACAAAACTGAAATCATTTGAATTTGAAGGAATGGACCCTCTTCTACAAAATTTGCATAACAGGCAATGAATAAATGATCTTTGGTATATACTGTATGTTGGAAATAGATAAGCCACATAATACAATGATTTCTATGCATCTTGTTTGGAAGATATAATTTGATCAAAATGAAGACAGAATGGTCAAAGTCAGGAAAAAAAATCAGTGGTGATGGAGACAAATGCTTAGGAACATAATGCAGATGACACAGGGAGAAAAGAAACTTACTTGTGAAAGAATACTCTGAGAAGTCCAGTGGAAAACATAACAGATGGAAAAAAACCATGATGAGATAACAATAACACAAAGAGAAGAAAAAAAGACAATGAAATGAGAAATATGATCAGTGAACAAAGGGGACTGTGTCCTGCCACACCATTAACCCACTGTCATGCTGCTATTCTGCCTTACTGGACATTCATTTCACATAATTATCTGCTTCTTTTTGTTCTGCAGTGGGTATTTTTGACTTTGATGATACTGACACTACATTATCCTCCAAATTATAAAAAAAATGTTTTTTAATGACTTGAAGCTCTTGGTGAAGGTGGGGATTCAAAGATTTCTAAGACACACTGAATTAGCACCTGAAAATCTCCCTCTGCTGCTCTGATGTGATATGAAATTCTACCAAACCAAATACATGCAATAAAAACTAATCCCTAAACCCAAACATATGTACATAGGATAGAACATATCTATGTAGCTGTGGCGACTGCTAAGGATTGCTTTTCTACAAGGTGCAGTGAGGTGATTAAGCACATGTGGAAGTGTGACAAACAGGCTGGTACAACCTAAAACAATGATTTTTTAAACATGACCCTAATCTGAAACAAGTCTGTTATCTCTTGTTTGTCTATGGTTAAAGGAGCTCTTATGTGTCATTAGAAATAAATATACGCATCTACATCACAAAGTATAATTATATGTCAAAGAAAGCTCTAGTATGGTTACAGATAATCAACCAAGAGCAATATTAAACCTATCTCAAACATCTAGAAAACTAGTGTGAGTTTCGTGATGATTGACAACTTGTGCAACTATGGTCAAAACTTCCCAAATCTGTCTGCATCTCAGGTGACTTTGCCCCTAGTTGTCTAAAAAGGATAAAAAACATTTTGAAGGCCTCTGAGGTACCAAGCATTTCATCATGCAATGCCATCTCCACTACAAAGTCTAAACTATCCTCAGCCAGACGTGATCCGTGGCTGTGATTTTATATATGCATGCGGCCGCTGATCTACAAACACAGATATGAAACCTCCTTCCAGTGAAGTGTAAATCAACTCAAAGAATACATTCAGCTAGCGTTCAATGATCACTTGAGCTGAGGGCTACAAAAAGCATGCATCTGTACAATGTCACAGTCTGCCTTACTGGGTGCAAGCATTTATGAAGAAAGGCAACAATAATACAGCTCACATATGAAAACTACATAGGTTATACCTTGCATTGGACATGGACACTTTTAAGTATTGTGAATTATTGCTCCGTCTACAGCATTGGGTTCAAAGCACCGGGTCAGGGGAGCGCTTGCTCAGAGCAGGGATACAAGAAGCGAGGGAGGCACTTACGGACTGGCTTGGTCTTGAAAATGCTGGCAAGGCTGTTCTCGCCTTTGCCTTTGCCGTTGATAGCGGACATTCTGACCTCATAGGTGGTCTCTGGTTTCAGGCCAATGATGCTGATCACCATCATGTCTGTTGAAGGAAAGGTGGTTTTATTTAATAATAAATGTATAGCCAAGAGAAATACATAAGGAGGAAGAGGTTTATTGCTTTTTGAATACTAATGTGCATGACATGTAGAAGCCACTAATGCGGCTGGCACTGTGAGTTCTATCAAAATTCAGCCTTCTGTTATTCCCGATGACTTTCATTACAGTTCATACACAAAACACCCCTTTTGTCCAAAAGAAGAACCCCTGATCAAACAATTACTGCAAATATAAGTACATATAGACAGAGTAATGTGTAATGAACCAATAAGAGTATTAGAATTCTGAAGAAATGACTGACGCTGTTTTTCTTTTGGGAGCACAGTGTGTGTAACAGGTATGCAAGCATAGCGTCCTGCAGAATTTCTTTATTTTCATTTACATATTTCCCTGTTATTGTTACATCAGCCCACCCACCTGCTGAGTTGGGGTTTGTTTTGTTTTACTTTATGTTGCTCCTCTGCAATGGAGTGTTTTTAATTTGTTGCTTATTATTTTCTGTGGAATCCAGGAAACAAATATGTTCATACAAAGCTTACGAAGGCCTAATAAAAAGCCTAATAAAAAGCCAAGATGGCTTATGTGTGTATGTGTGGCTTATGCAATTGGGAGACAGTCCTCCAGCCGAAAACATCCCCATCAGTTGTTTGTTAGGCCGACATGGCAAATAATTCCACCTAATCAGTTTTTATCCCAAAACAATTAAAGTTATTTTCTAGACCAAACAGGAAGTGATAAAAGTGTTTTAGCAGTGTTGTTTTTGACTAAATGTAGCTCAGACGTGAAGAGTCTGTTGTCACATGTTGGTCTTGAACTCATGTGATGAGTGGATGAATGATTGAAGGTGCTGTGCATTACTCCTCTATCAACCACCCTCCTACCTCCTTATGAGGATTTTGAGACTTCTTAAAGGAAAGACTGGACAAATGACATCTGCTCTGATGTGAAATGCTCACATCAGTTGTATGTGCCTCCTGCTGCTTGTAGGGATGGTACTTCACAGGATGTTGTTATGGGTCATATTTAAGGGTATTACCTTAACGAACAACCTTTAGGACTGTATCCCTCTGCTGGTCTTATGTGATAAATTGGAGGCCATTTTGCAGATGAGCATGTGTTTTATCATGTCTGTTGCTGTGTTGTGATCGTTCTGATTTTTCTCTAGCTTTTTAAATTTTTACTTTTCTTTTTATTGGCTCCCAGTTTAGTTTAATTCCCTGCAATTATTTATATAATAGACTCTCTTACAATGCATCCACTGATGTGCAATAATTTTTCCTCTAAATTGATAATAACAGACAGAAAACCGTCAAGAGGTCCATTTAACGAGGTTATTCAAAAAAGCCTTTTTCATAACTTGGTTAGAGGGATTCAGTTTTAAAAGGGCTGCTGAGGCTTGAGCTTTATTACATTTTGATTTGCACTGTTTACATGTTTATTGGAGCAGAAAAATAAAGGTATGATCTGATAATGAAAAGACTGAAAGTTGCAGCCAGCAGAGGGTTGTTTCTTCCCTAAAGTGTTCACCACAGGAAAAAGGGAATACAATCTGAATTAGATCAATTGTCATGAAACGGTTGAAAGTGAGCACAGGGAACACACGTGTGTTTCTTGACTTTTTCACTTGGCTGATCTCAGAATGTAATGCAGATTAATGTCATTGATGAGAACAAATCTAACCTGAGAAAAACACCTATGAAACATCTTTCCATTAATTTGACACGTTTCAAATTAACATCACAGTGAGAGGGAGTCTCAGAGTGAACCAAGCATTAGTGACTGTCGGTAGAAACTGTAAGAATGTAGTTAAAGAGCTAGAGGCCAGATGGTGTCAGAGATGAGCTTTTAGCTCTAACATAAAATTGATGTCTTTGCTGAAATGTTTCATGTCCTGATGAAATTTCCTGCCAGCTCGCAGTAATTTTGTTCCTGTTGCTTCTGTAAAAGGTTGTCGTTACAAATCCTAAGAGTTTTTACAAATTCAACTCACAGCAGTGTGTGTTAATCCTTGTGTTGCCACAGTGGATACTTACTGCAGCATTTAAAAATGGGTGTTAGACTGAGATCAGAGATCAGAGAGCTCCAAATGTCAGGACATATAATCAATTATCAGAAAGTATTAACTTTACTAGCACAGTATCAAGGATGAAAACACAGCAAATGATTTGGGACTTTTATCTTAAATAAATAAATAAAAAACTTATCAGTAGTCTGAGTCATTCTTAATCTTTAACTGGAATTTTGCTTGTGTGTTGAAATAGGAATTTGAGGGATTTCTTATCTTTCTAAAAAATACAGTTGAGGAGAACAGAAAATGATTTGTGATAACCATAATGTTGGAAAAAAAAACTTTAAATTGAACAAAAATATAAGAAAGAGAAAAACTGCAAGATTTAAAAAGTTTCTCTGATAAAAAATGTGTTTGTTTGTCCACTGATCAAAAACTTTGCTGCGTCTTAGTCCATGCTTGTACATTGTGAGATGTTGGTTTTCTATCGCGCAGCATCCATGTGATTTGATGAGAATTGCAAGGCATGGATAGAAAAATATATGGGCTGTAATCATGTAGATTTTTCTGTCATGAATTGTGTACAATATAGACCCAACTTTGTACACTAATTCTCACCTTAATCATGTACTTTTAAAGCATTTTAACACACTTTGAACATGATTCTGTATTGACAGCAGTCTCATGAATATGTGAAACCATCTCAGCTGTAGGTTGGAGAGAAGGTGCTGAAATAAGAAGCTGCTGTCTGAGCTTTTTAACTGTGCTTCTTGTCCTCTTTGTTATAAAAATCTTTGTGTTGGCCCTTCCTGGCTCAAGGTAACTTTCAATCAATCAGCATTTGACGAAAGCATAGCTTTTTGGATGACTGCTGTCTGTGTGCGTTAAAAAAGCATTGTACAGGACAGGTCTAAAACCAACAATCTATTACATGAAAACATTGCTTCCCTGCAGGGGTTCATGTATTAGTGCCTTAATATAAACAAGCATTTATATCCAATTAAATGCTAGTAACAAGTGGACCGTGGGTGTCATCACATAGTAACAAATTTGCAGACATAGGATATTGTTGTGCTGACTAATCAAAAACTTAAGCTGTGTGGGGGAAAGGAAAAAAATTTAATTGTACAATTTTTTTATCTATATTGTGAAACTGCAACATTTGGCATGATGGACTAATTAAGGAATTTCACAATCTGTCACGTGATTGGGTTGTTTTCATTTCTTTTTGGCTGAATGCATTGTAACACTGATGTGCAACAATAATTAAAGGGTAAGGCTGGCAGTATAGGCTCTATTTTTTTTTACTGTCAATAGATATAATACCATTTACCAAAAGAAATACCAAAACTGAAAAATATCAAAACAACAATAAAGTTATTTTGTGGGTGCATCATTCGGCCACTATGCATCGTGAGGACCAGCACTCTATTATGTTACTGTCATAACATTAAAATAGCAGTTAATCAAAGATGGCTATTTTTTTTTAATCATAAATGTAGCAACAAGGCATTAACATTAATTTAGAGGTTTTAATTGACATATTCCCATGATACATACAACTTATACAGACAGTTTTGTGTATGTGCTTACAGCAGCGCAGCATGAAAGCAGTATATGATGGGTGGGGTATCTACATCTGGCAGTACTGACTTTAAACATGTGATGGCAGCCCTGGTTCACAGTGTTGTGAGAGACAACATCCTTTGTATTGACACAGCTCATCCATGTGATAATTAAATATCAGTGATAATTTGCTCCCTTCCTCTGTGGCATGTTGCAACTGCTACAGCTCTGACTTTAAATTCCGGATTATATGAAGTAACTTCACAAAGTGCAACAGGATATGTCACAGTGCGACTATGAGTGAATTGAAAAAGCTCAAACTTATCAGAGGTGAAGTAGTTGTTGAGATATTTTTGGTAACATTTGCTGTTCGTGTGATTCCATGTGCTCTATTTTGTGAGATTGTTTCCATGACAGGCGACTCTTGGGCCTTGAGCTGACAGCTAAGCCTGTCAGCTATTGACGGATACATCCCATGTGGCAGACAGGACGAAAACCATCCAGATTAGTAAGCACCACAAGCCCTCAGTGGGATGGGGATCTGGGGCCTGTCAGTGTCTGAACTGACTGTCATTTAGGCTACACTGTGTTCTGCCTCTCTTCCTGACATCAGCTACTGTCATGTTTGGATTACCTGCAGTTGCCACAGCAGCAGAAATCTTTCCAGCATGCAAGATCTAAAGCCACATAAATACTAATACCAATGAAAAGATATTTTTATTTCTAAGATATACATAATGAAAAGTAATACTGTATTAACTGTAGGTAGTTTTTCTTTGCTCTGTAAATATTACAAATAATCAGTGTATCAACTTGGTGCTCAAAAAGCTGGAGTCTTTGTTCTAATGGGAACCTTTTGTTTTTACTCATTCTCTAAATGGATAAATTGCTGATTTTTGTCAACAAGCAACAGCAGGCTCAAATGTGGAAAGAAAAACTTCAGTTAAATCCCGTGCCTCTTCTGCTCCTTAGCAGGAAGCCAGTCCTGCACACACTACTGCACATGTGTAGCTCATTCAGACAACAGCTTATATTGAGGAAATTCTTGCATTATTGGAACGACATCACTCTGAAATGTATATCATGCCTGGGTGATAAAAAAATGTCTGTAAGCGGTTCACAACTGGACTTCAAATTTGTAGAATTCCCCCCAAAGCTGAGCATAGCTTCACAACAACAGTAATGTTGTCTGTAATCCAGAAACAACAATACTTAGCCTTAATTGAAGCTAAAGCAAAACGAATGAACACGTTGCTGGTCATAAGAATTGATGAGATCTGACTAATATCAACTTCATATCAAAGCAGTTGTCATCTTTGCACAAGTTCATTCGATGGAATGAAGTACTTCATTCAAAATAGTCAAAAGTATTCATACTCAAAAGTAGAGCTTACATTTAGAGTACACAAGGAATTGCAAAGAGGCATTCACACTGGGTGAAACAGAAGTCCTCTAAAGGATTGTGTTTTTTGTATTAAGCAACTTAATACGATAACAACTTACTTTTAAGGCAGTGATCCTGCAGTCTTGATACTTTTAGAAGTCATGTTACTCAACATGGTGCAGAAATACGCTGTTTCACGATGTTTACATGACCAGTTGTCAACTGACACTAAAGGCTAAATCAACGGCATTATGACAACAGGCGGTCCTGACAAAAATAAGTTTTACCCTGATACAGAAATCTCTACTGGAACTTACAATGTACATCTATAGTTCTGCATATATTCTGACAGCTTTGACAGAGGGATTTGTCCATATATCATTCATAATCTGACCAATTACTGTAAACATTTTTCTTAAAAACATGGCAAGCATGGATATATTATAAATTGCCTATTGACAGTTTTCTCTGATATATTGAGAGATAAAAAGAGACATATATGTAAATCAGTTTTTATCATCTTATTCAAATGTACCATATGGATAAACTCACCTTACTAAACCATGGTAATATGCAGTAAATTATGGAGGTGTTTCTATTGAGATATATAAAAGTTGTTTTTTTCCCTTAATTACCTTACTTACATGTGGTGCAGCTGATGCTGCCACAGACAGAAAACATTCGTCTGAAGAGGGTCAATGTAATCTTTTTCATCCCTGTGCCTAATCAAAACGATTTTTTAAGGCTTTGAGTGGAAATGTAGAAATGTAAATCAGTTCTGAATCACATGCATCACAAATCTGTGTCACAGCAGTCGTTTTACATCTGCTCCCACTGTCTGATTAAATATGATGCTGAGAAATCCATGATGACATTTCTGATGTCTGAATTCTACATGTGCACGTCATATCCAATTTTAGTTATTTTGCAGTGAAAGGTGAGCAGCTCACCGTCGTGAGCATCATACTCATTGCCAGTCCATTCCTTCCCAGGCAAACGCCATTCCACTCTGTACTTGATAATGGGCACTCCCCCCATGGAGTCAGGCTCCTCAAACTCTAATATCGCTGTGCTGGAGAAAGTTTCCACTTGTTGGATTTCTGGTGCTGATGGGACCTCTGTAACAGCAGGCAGAGAAGAAAAAAATCATTCTCTACTGACAAAAGCTAATTTTCCAAGTAAATAAGCCAGGTAAATAATTTAGTTAGATACATAAGACAGAGCCAGCACATACTTGAAAAATTTATCTTGTTGAATAAACACGATTGAAAAAAAAGAAAAACATGGAACAAATTATCACACAATTACATGTTTTTTGTTTCAGTATAAGGTAAATCTGTGTCCAGTTAATACAAATGAATTGGGTCAACAGAATCCTCATCGAAATAAAACTGAACCTTGCAACTTGTCTCATGAGCAAGTTACTTGAGTCAGTTTCACTGAATGATTAAAAACAGATCTAATTGAAACAACAACACTAATATTAGTAAATCCCATAAAATATACATTAAAAAATTTATGAAAAATTAGTTCAACCCAATAAATTCAATTGAGATACCTTTTTTGTAAAACTCTTTGCGGTTAACAGCATGAACATGTTCTCTGTTTGGATAGCTCTTCTGCTTCCAAACCATATGATGGCATTTATCACAGTAGCATCTCTCTTTTGTGCTGTTGGGGATTATATGGCAAAGGTCTTCTCTGATGTCAACAATAGAGGGAAACAGTTTATTTATTTGGCTTTATCATTAAAGTAGCCAAATGCTTGATATCCTAAGTGTGATGTTGTAAAGTATCACAAAAGATCAGAACTGTACCAAATTTCTACCAAATAAAATATTTTTCTGGCAATTGCACAAAGCCCTCTTGCCTTGAAACATGACGACATAAAGTTCACGGTGCCCTCAGTTTAAGGCTGCAGGACAGCATGTTTGTGTCTTGAACTTTTCATGTGCTTTTAGCAGGGATAGGCTTGCTTTTAGAGCCACTAAAGTCACCAAATGACTGAGGATCTGTTAGACATGACTGAATGAGTTTCCAGTGACAGTTTTAGCTCACTGTGATGCACTTTGATTCATGATTAAAAGTCGAAGTGACAGAAATAGAGCACCCCACAGAGTTTAACTATTTTTTGTGGGTGAGCTGTAATGCTGCTTTCAATCATTCAAGGGGAGGGCCTTATAATATTAGGTGGATGTTACTGTCCATCAAATAAGGTTGTATCTAACCTTTTTAATCACCTCACAAAAATGAGATACCTCATGATTCTAGTAACCACTCATGTTTCCATCAAGCTCTAATTGCCACTTATCGTATCACTAATAATACTCATGTTCAACAAAAGATGAGCTATTTTAATTAAATTACTGTCATGTTGTTTGGTGTGAAAAATACTGCAATCTGTAGAGGTCACAAGAGAGGCTTTGGAGATTCTGCATTGTCTGAATATAGATACTGAATTATTTGCTGGTAATTAACAACTAAAAGACAAAGGATTAAGTTAATTATCAGTCAATTTAGACATACAAGCAAACCTACAATAGCTGCTCAATAAACCATGGGTACAGAGACACCACTAATACTGTCACTGGAGTTTTCTCATGATAAATCTACTTTTTTATGAAAACATTTGAAAAATGACAACTGCTCTGTTTAGTCAAGCTGTTGTCCTCAGACTGCATGTTGCATTTTCTTACCAAAATATCACAGAAAGTAAGGTGTGAAGATATGTTTACTGGTGCACAGATCATCCCTGCCAGCAGTCTGTGTACAATTTGTTGCTGCAGCAGTGGAGCTGAAGAAGCCTCTTACTGAACACACTCTGTTCTTTCATCACTGTTGTGTAGAGGGTGTGCAATATGGACCATTATGAATTTTTTTATGATCTTTTTCTCAAAAAAGGAACTCTTTATACATTGAGTTCATATTCAAAAAGCAGTGGAGAATTCATGCTATACTTTCATTGGCTGATAGTTGACAGTAGTACACTCTACTACACTTCATTCCAATGGCACTTTCAATTTCATACACCTTTGCTGTCTGAAATTGTTTCAGATTTGACCTTAAAGTTTTATTAACCATTTGATGGACCATACTTAGTTTTAGTGCTGATCCGTTAAACCATTTCGATGAGGTTGGCTGGATTCATACTGGGCAGTGTGACAGCCCAACGCACTCTTGGGTAAAGAATGAAATTAAGAGGTAGAGATTCAGGAGATTCTTTTTCTGTTTTTTAGGTCTTTGGCACAAAGCATTGCATGTAGCTAAACAAAAGCTCTGTATCATCATTTCATCAGTTATAGTGTGTCTGTAGTCTAGAGGGCGACACTAGGACTGCTATCCCATGGGTCCTGTAGGAGCAGATGGTTTTATTGTTGCCACAGGCTGAAGAGGGCAGTCAGTTTATAAACTGCAAACTGCAGTGACAATGGCTCATTCACTAAGATACCTTGAACCACAATGTTAGAATTAATAAATTAAGTTCAGAGGAAGATTAATCTGCATTCTGCCAGAAAAGCAAAGGATAGAACGAAGGTTAGGGGATTGTTTCCCCATTCATGTATGTGTTACACATGAGAGAATTGTGTTGAGATTGGGATCCTGATTACATGGGACCAGCAAAACCTTGTGGGAGCGGACACCAATGGTCAGAAATCCAGCCAGAGAGGGAAAACAGCCTTATGCAGGGCTTCGACTTTGGTCATCCCATGCACCTCATTTGGGATCATACATAGTGGCTTTTTAAAAGTTTTGTCAGTTAAAAAACACACACAAACATATTTGAACAATGGGATCACTTCATTTTCAATGAACAAACCTGCTTGGATGAGAAGGAACTCCTTGGATTCAGTGCCCATCTCATTGCTTGCTGTACAGTTGTAGCTCCCAAAGTCATTTTGAGAATCAGGTGTAATCTAGGGACAGAAAATGAAAAAAAACAACAACAAAAACACAAAGAAAGATTGGTTGATGTTGTTAGTCAGTCCACACGAGCCAGAAACCCTTGTAGAGATTGAATACATTATTTTTATCATTAAGATATTGTCATTAGTTATAGGTTTAAGGATTCTTATCATTTGAATCATGGTTTAGCCGAAGTGATTCATTTGGAGCTTGGCTCATATGCAGATATACGGATCTCTAGAAGTCAGTCATGACATACTGGCATATTGGTTCATTATGACATTGTCTATCACTCTGTAGTAATAGCCTGCCAATATTAGAAAAATATAACAAGTTGGCCAGGAATTATTTATTGCAAACTTTTTTATTTATCACCACTCAAGTAATTTTTATTTGCTCTGGCATCTGGGTTGTTTCTTGTCTGTGTCATTTTTGGTCCCTTTAGGAACAACCAGGGTTTTTTTTTCAACATCTGTTGCCACAACAAAATAATCTGCTCTTCAATGCCTTCAGTGAAAGATGTAATAATTCTTATTTAGTATTGCTTCTAAGAGCTTGATCTTTGCTTGCTGACTGCAGCTTATGCAGACACAGAATTTGAAAATATCTTGGAGAAAACAATTCAAAGACACATTCTCTTTGTGCCTTCTTTTGCCTTTTCATGTCAGAATAAATCAGCACAAGGGTGGCTGCTGCATCACCTCCAGGTAGCTGATGGTTGGTGTGCTGTAGATCTTCATGTTGGTAGCGTTGGGACTTGGCAGCTGGAAGCCATCTCTGAACCAAACCACTGAGGCCCTGGGGTGAGCCTCCAACTCACAGCTAATGTTGGCTGGGTTTCCCTCCCATGTGTATGTTGTCACTCTACCCAGAATCTTTGGAGCATCTGAAGGAACCAACAGAGACGATGGCATGCATGTTACCAAGAATGTGTGGAACAAATAATCAATCTAATCTAATCTAAGCAAAATATTAGAAAAATATAATAAAAATATTCAACACAATAGGCTAATTTTCACCTAAAAGGGCTATTCTGATTTTACAATCCAACATTAGTTCATAAGTGTTACTATAATCGTGAAGCCTGTTGAATCTCTGGAGGAAAATTTACAGAACTAATTTCAGTCATTTTCATATTTAGTCCTCTATTGATGTAAGGATGGTATTAAGGAATGGCAAGTTTTTTCTCCTTCCATGAAGCTTTTTTTCTGCTTTCCTTGCAGCACAAGATTTCAATGCTACATTTGAAGGAACTGGAGCACTCATGACAATGATGACAAAAGCTTTGCATTCAGCTGAATGCACAAGACGCATTCTGTTAGGGATGAAACACTTAGAAGGGTTGGGAGACTTTTTTCAGCCAAACGTTGGTTTTCTGCAAGCTCAGTCTTAGACCCAATCCAAATTCCTCCTCTTGGCCTAACCAATTAGCCTTACCCTTGCATTTTGCAGTAACAGTGCCCAGTTTTTATATGAGATCAACGAGTAGTGGTGATCTAGTTCTTCAACTGGGGCTTATTGGGGCTAGATCACCACTTCTCTGAACCCAAAAAGAAAAGGACCACCACAAGCCTACAAAAGTAAAAAGTAGGGCCAAGTCAGAGAGCCAAGAAGTGGAATTGGATCTTTTAGTCCCCATCCGTTCTGCAGATAGACAAGAAAAAGCCCATTCCTCTTTGATTGGTCAACTTCAAAAGCCTGAGCATCCACCGTCTGCCATTCCATATTTTCACTGCTTGTGTTCTTGTTTGAATTCATGGGCAAGGGACATTTCAATGCAAACTAAGTTTGCTTTTTTTTGGCCAGATACAGATGAGTTTGAAGACAAGTCTTCAGTGAAGACATATCACTGAATCAAATTCAAGATCATCGAAATTGAACTATCCTGACATGTACTCTGTTGCTGTAACTTGCAAAAAATTAATGCAAAAGATGGCATCTATAAATATAATTGAGCTTGGAGTTTGCAATTCCTCTACAACCAGAAGGCCTGAGATGAATTCATAAGAAGTGACATGCCAGTAGCTACAAAATAGTGCTTTCCAAAGACGTTAATGCTAAACAAACTATCACAACAAAAAAAAAAAAAACTCAAACAAAGATTCTTTTGACAGGTTAATATGAATCCCATAGCAGCAAACCTAGATACACCCAGCTCAGCTAATGGGATCATGCTGTGCCACAGATAGGCAGTTCCATACTTAGATAACGTCTTTATTGTGTGAGTTGCGATAGAAAGGACAGGGAGGGAGAGCTGTGCTCAAGACAAAGCACCTTTTCTTATCGATAATTGCTTGGCAACAGTGAATCAGCCACCTGATTATTTGCTGATTACTCTGGCTAACTGGAAACTCCTCAAACAACTCCATCAATGCTGCATTGTGATAATATCTCTGAGCAACTTTCAAGTACATTTACAGCAGGGCTTATTAATCAAATTAAGCAATCATTGCCTTTAGTTTTTATTTATTTTTTGATAGATTGACATATTTCAAAATGAGATTAAGTAACTCTACCAATTTCACCAACTGTCACGGCCAAGAAAATGCAGGCACAAGCATTTCTTGTAACCAAAAGTAAGTGACACATTTTTTGTAATAAAAAATGCATTACAAAAATGCCCAGTGTTTAAATCCAGCAAGGGTTGAATGCATTTTATCTAAATGTCTCACTGAAGTTTTAACCTTGTCTAAAGAAGTAGGACTTGTGCTAGAAAACAGTTGCTCAAAAGCTTAAAAAGTCACTGCATCCCTAAAGGTATGTCAGAACTCAGACCGTAGTTTCCATGGTAACAAATCACAGTGGTTCCACTAACCCAGCAAACTCTGCTCTTACAACTGCTGTACCATTTATCCACAGACACATAAGTGACTGCCGAGACACTGTAATGTTCTTATTGCAATTCTATGGCCTTCCAAAGTGTTTGCTTTTTGTTCAAATATTCAGAATTTGTCAGAATTCTTTGCATTCATTGTCAGGATTTTATACACAGACCACGGGGGTAACTAAAGTTACAAAAGCAATATTGATGTAAAGTAACAGATGACTTATCTCTACCCATTTCAGTATACGAGTAGTCGACACATCTGCTCATTCCTGCAATCTTAATGTAGTCTTAGACTAAATGTCTTGACTTTTTTTTTTCGTGAAAACAATACTTTAGTGTCATGGGAAAAAAACATGCATGTTCTTTCTTTTTCAGCCTGTGATTAAACGTAAAACTGTTGAAACTTTATTAAATGGATTTTGACAGTTACAACAGTTCTATGAAAAAGGGGGTAAACTATAAGAGAAAGTATGAAATGAGAGGAGTGACTTACAGCGGACTTCCAAGTAAATGTGCTGGTTGTCCTGACCGATGGAGTTGCTGGCAATGCAGAGATACTCGCCGGCATATATGTACTGGACATTTTTCAAGATGAGGGAGGACACCCTTGCATGGCTGCGTACCACAACATTCCTATCAAGGCTCTACAAAGAGGAAGAGAAAGTAATTATCATCCATCACTGGCACAACCTGGAATCAGCGTGTGTAAAAAAACAAAAAAACAGTGCAGTACAGTGAACTGTAAAATTGTACTGTGTGCTGATTAGTGTCCATACCATTTAGCACTTCGGTTGCAAGTTTACAGGCAGTCTAATTGCACCAAAGACAGTATACCAGTAACTGGAATTGGGACAAATAGCTTGTTCAATCTTGCCTTTATTTTCATTAGCAACTCACGTTTATTAGATTGCCTACTTTGCTGAAACTACTGTGTAGTGAATTTGAAGGATCACTGAGAACATGTAGAGCTCAGAGTGAGCTCTCTGCACAGGTCTGAAACTGGCATATGAGCTGCAACCTGGCGTGACCTTTGGTGTACAACCCCATTCAATAAATGTTGGGACTCTGTATAAACTGTAAACAAAAATTAAACACATTGATTTGCTGTCCTCATAAACCAACATTTTATGCACAATAGAACATAGAAAACAAATCGAATGTTGAAAGTGCAACATTTTACTATTTCATGAAAAGTATTAGCTTATTTCTTATTCAATGGCAGAAACATATTACATATTACTCAAATATTACAGTGTGCCAACTTTTTTTGGAATTGGGGCCGTACATCTGGATAGGTTTGAATGGTTTGTGACCAAATCTTTCTGTCTGTTGTAATTTTTGTGGCATCTATAGTCAATTTAACCATTTTCACATAATATGAATAAATTGTGAACAGATATAGTCATACACTCTCTGCAAGCTTTGGGATTTTGAAAGTAGAAAAGTTACTTGTAATTAGTGATCAGTAATAAAGTAGAGCATTAAAAAATAAATCATCAAGTAGCAGACCCTACAACAACTCTGGCTGTTATAAATACAGTAACAGCTTTTCTTTCCTCTGGGAGCCATGGCAGCCAGTCTTTGTCTTTTATCAATAATTCAGGCTTTATCGTGCTTCACTGTTTGTTTTTTTTTATAAATAATACAATCCTATTTGTTGTATTAGCACTATGGTGTAAATTGATATTTTTTTGCAGGCAGGGTTATGCAGGTGTGTTAAAAATATTTTTTTGTTGTTTACTGAAGATCTCAGGGAGTGTCCTGGAACATTTTGAAAGGGCAGCATTAATCTTGTCTTACTGCAGTAACACAGCAAAGAGCTGGAGTGGGCACACTCTTAGGATGTAAACAGGGAAAGGTTAATGGAGAATAATCCTTTAATGATACCGCAGAAACCGAACTGAAAAGGCAGACCTTTAAAAAAGATTTATTCATTAACTCCACTGAATGATGCTAATTATACAGCTGTGACTTGTCATCAAATTGATTGTAAGAGTGGACTTGTAACAGAAGGCGAGGAAATGCTTGTTCCCTTTCCTCTGTTGGTGCGGTCATCCCTGCTTTGCTCTGTTGAGTACGCTGTTACATTATCTGTCCATACACATGTTGTGCTTCTAAAACAGTTGTATAACTTTGGTCAAATTTGACAAAACCATAGATACCTAAGGGGATGAAGTTAAAGATTGAATTGTCTTTAACCTTTTGTTGTTTCAAAAGATCTTTTATACTGCTAACTTAATAAGAAAAACATTAATGCTGTATTAATGCCACACGCATGAATCCTGAATAAGCTCTCAAATTGAAATTTTAAGGATGAAACTATTAGGATTGCGAGATAATTCATCAGAGACCAATATTGAAAACTGAGAGTATTTGATTAATTAAAACCCACTGAAGGACCTATTTCCATGTACAGTGGGTGCCTCGGGTCTTTGTGTGCTAAGGAAAAATAATTCAGGAAATACTGAATTAAAACATATTTGCTCGTGAGATCACGACACTACCACTTTTTTTGTTTTTATTTGTTTAACATGCGGTTTCCACAGTGAAGAAGAGAGTTTAGACTGATTAAAATAAGGCTTATTTTAAGCCCAGCTAAGACTGGTAAGCTGACGCAACAAACCTCTTGATTAACTGAGAAGCGATTTAGCAACATTCTATGACGCATGAAAACATAACAACAAACAGTTAACACCAGGGAGTTTCAGAACACCTATGACCCAGGAGTTTATGACAGAGCAGGAATACTCAAAGCAATGTCCTTAATTTGACTCCCAACAGGAAAGTATGAAGCTTGGCATTCCTAGTCTATATCTCTCCCCTCCTTACTGTTGTCTCACAGTTAAATGAATAATATGCCAAAGAAATAGATAAACACTTTAAAAGTTACACTTACCATTGGACAGTATTTCTCAAACCCTTCAAAAGTGTAAGAGCAAGAAAAGTTAACTACCAGGTGTTGGGTAAATCACATTTCGAGACCACAGTCCCTCCGCTGCTGAAATGGGTAAGTTGGGGACCTTTTAGCATTTCAATCTAACTGTAATTATCTTTACTTTGATATATGGGTAACTCAAAGAGAAAAAAAGGGGAATTGCTTCTGTTACTTATACCTTGCTGTAGCATTTAGTCAAATAACCAATACATAAAACACAGGCTAAATGCAGCAAGATCTTATGATCTATTCAGATTTTTTGATAAGGGTTGCCAATATGATCTACTCAGCAAAGCTGGCACAGTGTATTCAGCAGGCAGGTAATCATGATCCAACAATGCTGCTGTTCCATTGTCACACTTTACTTTCTAAAGTGCACAGCTCTACTGTCACTGATCGTACAGTATCATGAGATACTTGTCGCAGAGTTTAGCCAGGATCACTCCAGGCAATGGCCATTACCATTGATCTGTTTGATGAGTTCAGTGCAAGTAAAACTTAAGTAGTGATAGGAAATAGTACAATTTTTGTCTTTACTATTACACTTATCCATCAACAGGTTATCTACAGACACACTCAAATAAATAAATAAATAAAAACAGTCCTTTCACCAGATCCTAAACTAATTGAATGACATTTCTTCTTTAAATATACACAGTCAACAATTACTTCTCACACCCTGCAGAGAAAAGCTTTTTTTTCTTTTTTTCTTATAAATATCAGAATAACAAACATTTCTTAGGAAAAATGGAAACAATAAGACATTCACTACAAACACCCTTCTCTCTAGGAGACCATCTACTGACAAAGAACATTAACTTATCGGGCAAGGTAACAATAGCAGTCAGCTTTCTACAAAAGCAGGAAACCTGGAGGGAAAACATCATTATGAAATATTGAAATCACCAACAGGTGAGATATTTCAAAATTTCAAAGTCAGTGTTATCTTTTCTTTTGTGACTATAAGATTATGCTCATAGAAATAAAAAATGTGACACAGTTTCAGCCAGAAAATCCAACCATCACATTATGATGCATAAGCTGTGGCTGTGGCCTGCAGATCCAGAAACCTGCAAATTCAGTCAACTGTTCAACAAGGTGACACGATAATGTTCACATATCGGGATAATACTGTGGTAAAAATGACTTGTGTGATGGGATAATTGAAATACCCTTCACAAAATTATGCAAGCAGTAATTCAAAGCCCTGAGGGCTCTGGAAATAATTAAAACCAGACAGAAGGAAAATGTATGTTTATGAAAGAGCAAACTTGTCACCAAACCGGATCTGTGTGCTTTCACAGTGATGCTTAGTAAAGAAAGTTAATTCTTAGTTCCATTATTTGTCATTTATGTGTGTGATGTTAGCTTGTTAGAGTTCTATTCAAAGGTAGCTGTTTAATGAAGGGCCAAGAGAATGCAATGTCTCTTTTCCAACCAAGCCTCAAGTGTTCTGGATTTCTAATCAGATTCAATTGTTCAATTGTTCCCCACTATATACTTTGTCACTAATAATCTAGGAGATGTTACTAAATCACAAGCCCATGACAGAATTTGTTCCACCTCCAATGTATTAGGGATTGAATGCAGACATTTCAGAGAAATTGTTCAAAATCTGGACAATCAAAACCAAAACTATCCAATAACCACTGGGGACAAGTGAGAAAACATTTTTGCCATCTGGGTGAACTGACCCAGTAAGACGACAGCACAAATGAGGCCCCAGTGACTGAATAAATCAGCTCCTTTAGTGTAGTTGAAGCAAAATCATGCAGCCCCTGGCCCACGACAGCAGAATGGACCATTTAAAACCACTGTGTTAAGATGTATGTGAGTTGGAAACATGGCTTGCTCACAGCAGAGCAGACAGTGTTTCTGTGTGACATTGCAGAGTTGCTGATCTTTAAAAAACACAGTGCAGGAGTTTTTTTTCATTCCAAGTGTGACAACTAACCAGACCATGCAGCAGGAAATAACAGCATGGCCAAAACATGGACTATCTCCGTCTCTCAAGATGAAATTTGTCGACAAGAATAAACAGGGACAAATAAATAGGGCAAGCCTAAATGTGTACTGGAACTAAGTGGATTAAATTAACTGTACTATGTGTCTAATGGTCTACACATTTAGGGCATATCTAAAAAGTAGCATGTGTTAAATGTTGGCTAAATCACAACACTTCTGCTCTGCCAAAAAAAAACAGATATAAGGGAAAGTCTACAGTGTAAGTTTGGGCTATGAAAACTAGAGTCAGGCTACGATATTTAGTAGCCATACCTCATATTTGTCTGGTCGAGTCCAAGAAGCCTAGAGAGGACAAACACAAAGGAAGCAAAGACAAGCATCGATACAATGGAGCAAAGTAAGCTCATAGAAAGCATCCAGAGAATGAGTGTATACAAAGTTCACCTGCAGTTGTTCAATGATGTAATGACCAGCAGTTTTGAGTGATATACACATTACAATGTTGATAGTTATTATTCAGGTTATATTTAAAGTGCATTTTCTGCTTTGCTGATCATTTTCATGTCATATGTCATTCATCATGGTGAATACTGCTTCTGCTTTGGTGTTCTATTTGGTATTGTTTGCACTACCCATAGACTGTTTAGAAAAGATAGTTGTAGTCACATGGTGTCAAAAATAAAGCTTTGTTGTGTCAGTTCCTGAAAATGCAAAGAAAATTAAATATCAGGCTCTAACAGACTCTTACTAAAAAAATCTTCAATTCTCACATTCTCAACAACTGAGTTTATAAACATTAAAAAAAAGTCATTATCTGGATTTCTGATCAATATGCTGGTGGTCCTTTTGAAAGTAATTCTATAATTACATCGATACTAGGCCTTAAAGATACAAATTTTGTGTCAATCATGTTTCACACAACACCTTCAAGCTCAACCCTCTCAATTCAAATTTTGTTGTCTTCTGGCTGCAAAAAGACCAATATGGAGACATTTAAATGCCAACCTGACAAAACAGTAGTTTTAAAACGAAAGTTCACAAAAACTGTTGTTGTCATAGTGGCTCCTTTCTCCTCTCATATACATTACAGTTTACCATGAAACAGTTTTGCAATTTCAGTTTAAGAGCAACATTAGTTGAAAATGTCTAAAAACGGCCATTTCTCTCAAAAACAACACTGTACAGTATATGTGGTTAGAATGAATCCTGATAAAACATGACAGGAATTCTTTTATTCACACATTAGGTAAGGCTGACAGATTTTCCTGCCAAGCTTTATGTATTACAATTACGATTTATTCTGCAATGAATAAATCACACCACTCTGTAAAAACATTAAAAACAGAGCAGAACCAATGTGAATATGTGGTATCATTAAGTTTTCTCTTTTTTTTATGTTAGAAGGAATATTGGGACGAGATCAGGATTTCTTTCTTGGCAGTTCAGCTACAATCAGGGAACTAACAGAACTGGTCAAAATGCCAATCTGGAGCATATTCTCTTAAAGCAGCATGGGGCCTTCTCGGTAGGATATTAATTAATATACTGTAATAAAAGAGAATTTGGAGGCACACTAAAGAAATACAAGGTACTGAAACTAATTATCGGTGAACCACCAAGGGACTTTGTTTTCCTAATCAGCCTCTTCTTCAATCACAGTGTTATGTGTTTTGATTCAGTTACTCATTTATGTGATTCCAACGCTGGCTTCCATCGCATATCCTCCACTAATAACAACTACATACAGAATCAATTTAATTTTGTAAGGGATGTAAAAAAAAATAAATCATAATAAAATTACTATCATTATTAGTTATCATTAGTAATAACTTTTCAGTGATATTCAAGAGAGGCAGTTGCAGTCCCGTTAAATTACAGCTCTGTCATTTCACACCCTTAAATTTCTGACTTCTATTATGCAGAGCTAACGCAAGGATGGAGGACAGAATGGGACATATAGAAAACCATTGATGAATGACAATGTAATGAAAATTAGGGAGCTATTACCAAATGACCAGAAAGACTTTCTTAGCACAGCAACATATGATCGAATGTGATCTGACAGTGAGAGATAGAAAATACTGGGGTGGTGACAGGCTGTGAATGGAAGACATTTGTTGACAACTGAATGGCAATGGGCAAGGCAAACCCTATCATGCAGGTGGAAGATAAGATTCAGAAAACTTGCAGCCATGAATGCTTCTCATTGGCAGTGATGAATTGCACAGTTAATGGGACCAAATTGGAACTATTTCAGCCCAGTCAAATGCACTAATTCTCTTTGGATTATGATTCAATTGAAAGCTTGTAGTTCTATAATAGTTCCCAGAAAAGGATGGATCTACTCTTATTAGTTGCTTAAAACCTAAAGCTTAAAACTAAAGCTTAAAACTGACTTGCTGATAATGATTGTGATATAATATCATTACTTTCACAAAGATAAAAATATCAACAGCAACAATGACACACAGTATTAACAATGGCCAAGAACCATTATTTAAATTTTCACTTATGTATTTGATGTGTACTGCACCACATGATAGCTTTGACACACAATCCATCACACTACACCAGCTGACAAAGCATGTGAGGTAAAGTAGGCCAGTTTGGCCTAAATATATTGCAACTGAGTCCTTTTATGTCCTTTGGGACATAACAGGGCAGATGCTTTCAGTGCATTTACCATGTGTATCACCAAGAATAGCACACTTATGGCAAGCTTCTGTCATTTCTATTATCAACACAACTGTGTTTGATAAGAACTTTTTTCTAAATCAGTAAATTGTTGTGGGAGAAATTAAACATTTGCACCACAGGCTGCACCAAGTTCAAAGTTACAGTGGTATTGTTAGACTGCATCGTGTTGTTTTCCTACTGCCCTCTTGCAAATGCTCAGAGGCCAGCTATCAGTTCTCGACCTAGTCATTCTAAACCTCTGATGTACGGGAAACCCATGGCACTTAGCTTTTATCGCTTGTAGATGTAATAGCAATGTACGTCATTAATTCTGCTGTATATAAGCACACTGCTCACATGACATATGTGGTCAGAATAGACTGTTAAGATGCATTTTTCCAAATAACCCCATTTTAATGAACTGATAAGAGCATCACAACAGACTTGGGATAAGATTTTCTTGTCAGGCTGAATACTGCAGGAACACTGTGACCAGCATATTAGAGAGACTGCACAAGAATTGTACCCTAAAGCCTTTTACTATCTCCAGTGCTAATGGACATGAAGAGAAAAATTGAGGGTACACTCTAAAAAATAAAGATACATAACCCTGATTTAGTTTCTTTACTTACATCATACTCGTTTTACAAAAAAAGGGCCAACTCATTTCTAAAGTGGCTTATTATAGCACTTTAGCACGGTCCTATAAGAGAGCTAAAAAAAGTCTAATTCAAAGCAATAATTAGGGTAATGTCACTGAAATAATATTCATTCTTTCAGCTCATTTGCACTTACTTTTTTTGTTTCCTATGAGCACTTTTAATAGCAATTTCACAACAAGTACCCCCTTTAGAACCTAAAATTAATACTAAATAAAATTAGACACATTTCTCACAACACTGGCGAGTATCACACAATGGAGCTGCCTGAAAATTGGTTTTATGGCAAAGTTCACACTCTTCCCTCTAGCATTTGCATGAAAATGCTCAAAATTAAAGCTGTTCCAGAGAAAACTGTGAGTTGTTAAGAGAGATGACTCCAGACTGTAAAATTTCAGGTGAAAGAATTTAATGTTTTTGAATGTATAAAACAAATCAGGAAATTTGAGATGATAGTCCAGCTCAGAGCATGTTCATGATCTGAGATGGAAATATAGTTAACTGAAGTCATAACAAGACTGAATCAGGGCCGAAAGTCAGGGAACCAGTGAGTGAATTATTCTGATGTCCGCACTGAAATGGGAACATGCCTTGTTTTAATGAAAAAAAAAAAATTGTTTAATAACAGCAATACTTCATTGGAATAATTGGTTTAAACAGTAAAGTGCATGTTGGATTACATCAGTAAAAGTACTGATCATTTTATGATGACAAATGGCACATATCTTAAAGATATTTATTTTTCTCTTTCACTAAATTAATCCAGACATTCAACATGAAGAAGTTTAGAAATAAAAACTAAATGAAATGCTCTTTTTTATCCCAACACTATAGAGTGATTCCACCTTTCTGTCAACAGTGGAACAATTATAGGTGCTGATCTGTTTAAAGGATTTTTGTTTCTCAAGAGGGAAATCCAGCAACAGCCTCGTATCAGTAGAGGATCTTTGTTACATAACTGCACAAAGCTCAAAAGCAAGTTGTACCTGCTCTCCTTCAGTGAAGACTCTGTTGCCAAAGCTCCAGGAGATGGTAGGTGTGGGATCACCCATGGCCTCACAGAGCAGGGTGACTTGCTCATCAAACTCTGATGCAGTCTGGTTGTTAAAGAAGGTAATCTTGGGTTGCACTAGAAAGAGAGCGGAATGCATTGTTAAACACATATTTACACCACAATTGTTCGTTTGTAGCAGAATATTAGTAGGATTTCATAGCAAAGTGGTCCCTCGTTGCTGTTTCATTGTTAATGTAAAACTGTATTTATTTATCATTTAGGGCACTGAAAAATATCAAAAGAGATTTTCTAAAAATGTCTTTTTATTCTCATTTCCAGGGCATCAAATCCTGCCATTTTGTAAAAGACCCTGGAATCTCTGCGATACGAACAATCTGTCATCACTTCAACAATTTGACAGCACTTGAAAGGTATTTATATGGAGTTTATTTAGTTGTTACTGTAAACATCTAAACAAATATGTACCTATATCTGTCTCCTGTCAGGGTGGATGCCCTCTAGAGCCTTTTACCTCTGTTTTGGACCCCACCAGTATGAGATGCAAAAACTGGTTTTAAAGCTTATACATGAGAGCTGAAAATCTGCATTGCTAAAATGGAGCAGGCTGATTTTTGTCCTCTTTTGTCTTCATAAATAATACATTTTTGACAAGAGGAACTATTCCTATGTAACACATAGCTAACAGACATTTTTAGCATTTTGGTGTCAAAGTATTCAGAGAGGCTTTATCATAGTTTTGGTTTCATACTCCACTGACCTTAAACGGAGCCACAAGCATAGGATTAAATCATTTCCTCAGAAAGAGAAAGTCCATAGCGATACATCTTTGAATGTCCTAAAGGGTGGTTTAATTACTTTCCAATAAGACACAGTCTATTCATCACATTGTGTGTGACTTCCCCAATCATTGGAAAGTCCTAAAGAACTATGCAGCAAAAGCCAGTAAGTGCAACAGGAAAGGCCAGAGAGGGAAAAGCTCTTCTTAGAGTAAATATGTACAGTAAGTGAATAAAGATATTCCTTTACCAAACACGTTCAGGCTGACTTCCTCGCTTTTCTCTCCTGCCTTGTTCTTGGCAATGCAATTATAATCTCCTTCATCCACCTTCTTGACATCCTTTATTACCAATTCAGAACCATCCTCGTTCAGGCTGTACTTATCACCTGTTTCAAGGACGATGCTGTTGCTGTAGCAGGAAGAAAAAGAGGAAAAAAGACAATAGTCGATATCACAAGCCTTTGCTTAACTTGAGTGGCCTCCAAAGCAAATACATTTCTTTACTCACTTTTCTTAGTACACAAGAATGGCTGGCAAATGCAAAAAAGATCATGCGCCGGCTCAATGATGGTGTTTCTTTACCTTTCATTTCTAAGAGAATACTTTTAAAAGATTATCTGGAGTGGTAGCATTCACAGAGCTGTTATATGAAAATCGGCAGGCTGCACGAATTCCAATTTCTGAGCGAGGTAATCAGCTTCTTTCACTCAGCTCCTGCCTTCTGCAAACTCATGTTATGTGCAGCATAACAAAGAATGATGAATAAGGCCAACTATTGCCTGTCTTCATTATTGGTGTGAAAGTAGTTTGCTTAGCTGGCCTCAGAATCTTTTGACCGGTCAGACTGAACCACATTTAGTTTTAGTCATAAGGGGTGTCACCAAATTAACCAAAACTGCTACTTTAAAATTCTCTGGGTACCCTGCCTAAAGGCCAAAAATATAACTTGGCTGTTGTCATCTGCTCTCAGATCAGTTGTTGGGGAAAAAGAAAGATTTCATACTATAACTCTGCAGTATAACTAAAGCTTGATTGTATAATGTTCATGTTCATGTAACAACTGGCTGTTTTTCCAGAGACAAAGGTAGAAATGGCTTGGCACAAATAGAAAGACTATTGGATGGATGAATGACAGGCACTGACAAATGATGACATGCTATCAGAATGAAGTGTAAAGGCCAAAAATGTTAATATGCTGTTTAAAAGCGCACTTGAGTTTGAGAATTGCTATCTAATTTGGAGCCAACGTGAGAAAAGTTAGATGGACAACACAAATAAGTCTGTGACTGAAAAAGTGGTGTATTTCTTCCTCTTTCATAAAGCAGATATCACCTCCCAACTAAATGTGTTTTACTCCTTTTAGAGGTCATTTTTAAGACCTTGGACGACTGAATTAATTCCAGAATTAAGCTTCAATAGAAAGCAATCAAACTGTCTTATTTGTTCTACTGATTTATTTTTTAATTGTATTATGCTAATTTTGTTTTCAGATCCCCAGCATCTTATCATATCAGATCATATCACTGAAAAATGGAATGTTCTCCATCTCCAAGCATTTGTCTCATAATTAGTATCTGAAATTTCTGTTTCTGTTTTTTTTTAATTTTTTTTATCATTTCTCCTTTAATGTGTACTTTTAGATTACTGGCTGAGTTGTTATGAACTTTGTAATAGTGCCATCTCAAAGGTTTTACTGTATGTGTGACGTTATGCCCCTCTGCATCCCCACAGGCCTTGCTGTGGCCATGCAACAATCTTTGCGTGGTTCAATGTGTTCAGTGCGTTAATCATCTTAACTGGGTGCATCTGCTAGGGTGTGGATATGAGACCTGTCTGATGAGACTTTCACCATTTTTTTCTATTTTTCTCTCTCTCTCTAAATAGAATCCCAATTTTTCTGAATTCAAGTCTCAAACTTGTGGTTCATGTACAAAGGTGTAATACCTGCTCACGTCAACCAAATGATGCGAATTTACAAGCAGCTGGTGCCACCAGGTGCAGATTCACTACAGCTTTGCACACTGTGCAAAACAGTGTCAGCATTATATAACTAGATCAAAACAGTACGAAATTGAAATGTGCACAGAAAAGAAACCCTGTCAAGATTAAACTTATCAAAGCCTCTTAGGGATGTGACTGATGTGAAAATGTAAATCTCGTCTTTTCTCTTATACAAGAATTTCTATACAACGCCATGCAAATTCATATATAGAATAATACTTACAATAATTTATGCATAAAAGTAAAAGTACATGTAAGTACACCTGTCTGTCTGCCCTTTGGCTGCTGGTTTTACAAAACAAGAAAAATGCTAATAAGTTATGTTAATAAAGAAAAAAAGATTAAATGTCCCACTTGACCTTCTATTCATCCATATTTGACTCTGATCTAATATACTGTAAGAGATGAATGAAAACTGCCATTGCATTACTTTTTTCCACTCTAAATCTGCCACTCTTTCACATGATTGCATTGGTTTAATGTAAGGAGTTTAAGAAAATTTGACAAGTTGCTGGGCATTACTGGATCTTATGCTTCTTATTGTATGTTTAGGAACACATGCGCACTAAGACACTGACATGATGATGCAACCCTCCATGATGAAGCATATAAGCTTAGTGCCTGCTCTGGTCTCTACAGTGGTATTCCCTTAGTGTTCACACTGAGCATTTCTGTAGGTCCAGGAACTGGATGAAGAGGGCAGAAATAGCTCAATGACTTCCTCAGAAAAGAATGCTTTATGTGCTCTCGGCTAGTGCTGGGGAAGGTTTAGAAGTGTCATTAGTAACACTGAACTCCTTCCTGTGCAAAGAATTACAAAAGTCAAAACAAAACAAAAGAACTTGGAATGAGGTTTCAGGAAGATTAGTGTGCAGCAAAGACTGAGTGCTTTCTCACCACCACTTGCTCTAGAAATACACAATCCACAAAATGGGTAATCCTCAATGACTCATTTCAACCTGTGGTTTGAAAATCATTATGCAGATTGTATGCAACTATAAGAGAATGTCTTCCTTCTATACTCTCATAGTTAGAACTACTGGAACAAAAAAGTTCAAACATAAAGGAATGTAAATGATCTGCTCTGTGAAGAGTAGCTCTGGAGTTGTACACTGCATATCTAATGTTAACGACCACTATAAAGCTACATTACCACCTCTAAATGTGCAGTTCAATACATTTCAGCGATGATACATGATTTGATTTCAATTCCACCACATTAGGTATCATTAATCTACTACTTTAAAAACGATTGGCTTGTTTCAATTGTATGCTCTCAGCATTTTTTCCAACTTAATCTTTGAAGCTGTTACAGAAGCAACATGATTTACTGAGCTCTGTGCATATCTTCTTTCCTAAACCATTCTTTTATCCTTTGCTTTAACCTATATTGTTTCCCATGAGAGGTGTGAAAAAGAAGTGTTTAATGTTGTGGCAGCTTTAGCTGTTCTCCTAATCCGATCTGTGGTAAAAGTGATCCGTACTCTCGATCCCAAGATCTAATCACAACAGGCAAATGACGTACTGTGTCCAGGTAACGGTGGGTTCAGGGAAGCCATCTGCATCACAAGCCAGCAAAGCAGAACTACCGATGTCTGCTGTAGCATTGACATCAGGCTGCCTGGCCCGGATGGTGGGAAGCACTGAGAGAGAAAAAAGAAGAGTCAGAATAATAGCCGAGACAAATATATATGTGCAACAACTGTTTTAAAACAATACTTTAGTTCTATCTATCTAGGCTCTATCTATAGTTGTATACTAAAACCACAAAAAATGATATTTTTGGGCCTTTAACAGGCCGCAGAAACAAGTTGTGAAAACTGCAAGGAAGTTAGCGTTTTAAGTTTGATATGACACACCTGCAAACAAAGTGAGACATTATAATTCTTTTAAGATTGTATTTACGCCCCTGATAAATGTTAGTACGAATTCCACTATATATATGCATGTCTATATACAGTACATGTATTCATATACAGTACATATATACATGTACATTTAAAAACTACATTTCTGGTGTCTGAGGGTCATCATCAATGTAGCCCCCATGTTGAACAAAAACCACCTTTTGATGGACAGCAGGTGAGGCAGACAGCAGAAGGTAACGGAGTTGCAGTACTTACCGTTAACAACGACCTTCATCATCTTGAAGTCAATTTCTCCCCTGGCCATAACACGAGCCTCACAAGTGTACATGCCCTCATCTGTCTTCTTGATGCTCCGTATCTGCAGGTGGCCATTATCCATGATCTTATAACGTACTGAAACAGAAAAGCCAAATGGAGATCAAATCATATCATACACAATCCAAAATGTTCAAGATTACTGGATTATGGTGAAAGAATGATATAAAATGTATTATCCAAGGTTCTTTTTGGCCGTTTTAGTTTTGTATGTTCAAATGTAATTCATCATGAAGCAACCCACAAGATAAGATTTGATACCAAAAGCTGTTGTTTTTAACATTTCTTAAAAACCATGGCTCTGACCTCATCACATTTACAGGACATGTCTTATGAGGTGAGGATGGGTGGGACCGTGCTTCTTCGAAACATAGTCACTTTCCAACATGTGATTCGAAATCGAAATTAAAATATTCTACTTCCACACCCATATGCATGTCCACCAGCCTTGGAATGGCAGAGTAATACTCTTTGGATATTGTGTGAGCATCATTCACAGGGTGAAACTGTCAGCATCGCATGAAATCTCCATTCACTGTTGGAAACTAATCATGCTGTGGATGAGGGCGGGCACACATTAAGATGCATCTGGGATTGAAAACTTCAGTCCTCATCAGTGTGCTCTGATCTGGGCAGTGTCCTTCTGATCACAGTTGGTCCTGACAGTAAGTGAATGGGATCAGAAGTTTTAAATCCCAGATACAACTGAACATCTGACTTCATCCACATGGTTGTGTGTTTTCGACAGTGAACGGAGATTTCATGTGTCCGGATACTAATGTTTTCATCCAGCGATTGCCTTTTCTTAATTGGTTGTGCCCATGAAAGTGTGGATATACTGTAGGACGTGGTAAGACTTTTTGAGAGTCTATCACCCCTGAATCTGAAGTTCCCTACGCTGCCTTTTGCACTGCCTTTTGCACTGCCTTTACTGATTTTCAGTGTAGTAACATATTTAGCCAAATAAAAATCTTATTCCTGTTGTCTGTCTATTTCTGCTTTATTGTGTGCCCCATAAGCTAGAACCTAAGATATGACAGTTAATTCCTTCTCTGAAGACGGGAGCCCTTCTGCTGGAATTCAACGCCACAAGTTTCCAAGCGAGAAAGTTAAAATGAGATTTCCTTTTCTCCACCTGTCGACAAGAGATGCAGGCTGTATAAACTAGATAGACGGTGTGGGCCATAACAACCCCTTGATGCATGGGATTATATGCTGGGGGGGATGTTGCTTGGAGAATTGAACATTTTCTTCTCATAAATTTTTATATTTTTACAATTTATAGTACTAACGATTCCACCCCAACTACTATTACCATAGCTGTGGAAGGATAATGCATCATTTTACTAAGTCTGAGGAGTTTCCTGAGGTTTTTTTAATCTTTATGCCTTGCATTCCAATCGTGCTCCACTGCATATGGAAAGGAATAACTGTAATTCTTACTCCACACGTACGTGTTCACAGCTACAGCTCTTAATTCATTTCACACTGACACGTTTTAGAATGGACATTTAACAGCATGGTTTGGTCAACTGCTGCTCTGAGGAAAACTACATAAGCAGTTTTCAGTTTTGGTTACAATTAGTGGTTTTTCCAGCGAAAAACACATTCCTTGACCTAAGTCCAAGAATAAAGGCAGGGTTAGCACAGCACTGTGGTGTCTCTAGCCTCTCCAGCGTTCACCAGGGGAGGGGTTACTCTGAGGTTAAAATAGACTCGGTTCCAGTGTGAAACAAAAGAACATTTTCTTGCTTCGTGTCCACTCTCTGTAGCAGATTGACTCTCCCAGACAGAGGAGGACTAAGGCTGTCCAAGCAAAGCAAGTAACGGTTAGCTGCAGAAATTTGGCATATCAAATCATTCAAAAGTATTGAAAATATATCTAAAACATCATTTAGGTTCCACTCATTGTATTGCCAGATGAGATTAAAAGCTGAAAATGTGTAATTTCATCTTTATTAGTGGGAAGCTGAGAGTTACAGTAGTTAGAAAGGGGTCAGATGGTGAAAGAGAGTCAAAAGCTAAATACTCTTAGAAATTTCTCAGTCTACTCCCAGAGCACAATTTACTTTTATAATGTTTGCTCAGTTTGCATACTCGGCCTCTAATGAACAGAGGAAAATACCTTCATTCTGTGTCACACTTCATAGTTCCTAAGTGTGTTTAGTGGCAAAGCTGCAATTGTTTAAAACATAGTGATCAACTTTGGAGAAAGGGGTTATAATGGAAGAGTGGTTTCACAAGTTTCCATAAATCTTTTCATGTGTTTCTTTTGTTAGATCTGTTCCGCTGATATTACTCAGCGGTGGATTCAATGGTAACTGCTGCAAATCAAAACTAATTACGACTTCCTTTCTCTGTAATGGAGCAAACAAAAACCTTTTCAGAGGCCTAAAATCAGTGGGAGCTTGATATTCTAGATTTCTAGAAGAGTGAACCCCTGATTACACTGCTGCATCAGGTAAAAAAACTAGCAATCCAACAGAAAGAAAATATCCACACCCATTCACCAATTGTCAAACATGTACATGCTCCTATCCTAGAGTTAGCTAACATGCAAAAAACCTTGGTAGGTCTCTATTTCAACTGTGCTTTTGGTAATGAAAGAAATAAAACAATCCAATTGTACTGTATTCTCTTCATTCCACACCCTTTTTTTCTGATTTTTTTTTTTCATTTGTAGTTCTTCCTCAATTTGGTAAAATTAAGCTTGACTATGCCCTCCGAGGGCGTTTTATCTGACCATAACCTCTTGCTTTGCCAACAAACATAATTTCCTTGTTCATGTAGCAACTATGAGGTCTAAAACGACTTCCTGCTGAAAATTCTTAGTTTTGTTCTAGAATGGACAGAGGGAAAAAAAGATGAGGAAGAGTAGAAAATTAATTGGAAAGCATGAACTGGCAGACTGCATTGGCAGGAAGGTGAGGTGACTGCTGGGGAGTCAAAAGGATTAGATGACATGGCGGGTTGGAGGTGAGAAAGCAGCTCAAGAAAAGGAACAGTTTTATCTGAACTGGCTCACCATCTTTGGCAGCTTCGATCACAGAGCCCTTGTGCTTCCAAATAACGGTGGGTGGCGGTGAACTGACAACATCGCAGACTATGTCAGCATCCTCACCCTCGTTAAACTCCTGTGGACTGGGTGCACTCTGGAAGGTGATCTTTTCTGTAGGAAAATATGATCATTTTTAGTCTTTATTATATTCCAAATTTCTCTTTTAATGACTCTTCTTAAAGTTAAAACTCACATGTACCTTAGATCACATATCATAAATCTTTAAATCGATGTGCTGCAAATCAGGGCAACATATAGTTGAGATTATTCATTTTAATCAAAAGGCTTATTGCTATAGAGTTCATGTAATCACAGTAGTAGTGGAAGGAAATTGAAATCAAGTCTGTTATGTTATGATGGTTTAAATGGATATCTACAACTCACTACAAAAAGGTATTTTTGCAAGGGAGACTAAAATAATTTTAATAAAAATAACATCACAGTAAGTTGGGAGAAGAAGCACAAACATGTTGTCAGGCATTCCAGAATGAGGATTTCTTAGGGCTTTGTAGCGCCAAGAATATTAAGAATATATTTCTTCCTATGGTAGGTATGTACTCTGGTTAGAAATTAGGTCAAATGGGTTCGAGGTCTGGTTAAAATCAACAGGTAAAAAAGTCATCCAGCTGTTTTGTCCTGTGCCTGCTGATGATCTCATATGTGTCTCCGATCTGATTTGCATCAGTTTCTGAAATGATCAAACATGCTCCTTCTCATAATAGCACCAAAGTATTGCTCAAGGAATGCTCCTGTAATGCTTCTGTAAGTCGGTTGTAGAGATTTTGAGTTGCGTCTTGTTGGCTCAAAACACTTCATGCAGTAATGGTGATGGGTAAATGTATTCTGTAAAAATACTGTGAAACCACTGCTCAAGCAAAGTCCCTGGAAAACTCATATTGTAAAAAAGATAAGACTTACGGAAGATTTTCACTTGGACAGTGGCCTGAGCCTCCTTATCCCCATTTTTTGCAACACACTTGTAGATGCCGGCACTGTCGATGTTGGCGTGGTATATGGTGAGAACCGCGGTGGCCTCATCAGTGCGGCTCACGGAAAGGTCTTGCCCCGATGAATGGATCTTCTCACCGCTGGGGGCGTACCAGTCTATCTCTTTAGCATTCCCTACCACTGAAAACATGAATGATGAGACAAGTAAGAAAGAACACTTTAAAGAATTCCACTGCATGTTTTGTAAGCAATGACCTCAACGCACAGTTTGCTACTCAATGTGAAATACAGTTATGAAATTTTGCTGCTTTGCACTATTGACAGCTAGGTGAAAGGAGTGCAGGTAAAGTGAAAAAAAAAAACGTTACAAGGATGCTATTAATAGCAAAATAATGCGTTTGTATCCCCAATTATTTGTAATGTATATCACCACACATGTTGAATTGATTCAACAAAGATGGTTCTGTTGTGATACCAAATAAAGAAAAACAACATAAACCAGGATCAAACTCAAAGCTGGAAGATTATAGAAAAAATAAGAAATCAAAACATGAATCAAGAACGTAATTAGCAAAAGATTTTTCTTAAAGATCAGAATTGATATACATAGAAAGACAAGAAGAGTGGCATTAATAATTTGTATTTTTTCAATAAGAGTCTCACTGACAGAAAGATCAAATGACTTTTCCAACACAAGCACGGACAGTACAACTTTCTATTAAACATATTAATACTATCTCCTGTCATAAAATACACAAAGGGCTCCAAATGGAGTTTGAAAGACAAATTTCTTCTCAGAACACAAAATAAACAGTAATTTAAAAGAAAGTCAAGGATTCATGTGTGACATAAAAGAAAGTTTTGTTTATAATGGTATCAAAAATAAACTGCACATAAAAGATGGACAAAGCTATGGCAGTATCACCTATTTAGTTGTATATAAATGGTTTGAATCCTCAAGCTTGGCATTTTGCGTTGTGGCCATCTTGTTTTTTTAAACCACATATGAAAAGCAGAGTTGATTCCGTCTAAGACCTGTGGAAACTACAATGCTCCCTGAGTTATAGCTCATCATACGCAAGTCAGCCAACCTGGTTCTTTTGTCAGGTGTGGAGACTTTGTCCATCTTTTGCATACAGTCTATGATCTTGAAATTAAAACAATTTTCCCTACTGTAGGCTTTCATCAGATTTCTGCCCAAACTTCAAGACATTTTTTTTTTATCTCCTGTGATTTTATTCTATTTGTAAATATCAAAAGAAATTATCGGCAGTAACTTCTATTTCTTAACTACAGGCACAACACAATATTCTAATCAGTAAGTTACTTTCATTTCAACATAGATCAAAAAAATTATTTATAACAAGTACACTACTGGACTATTAGAAGCTGAGAATTGCTGAGCTGTTCACAATACACAACTTAAAATGTGTGTGTCTCTATGTTGTTATGGTGACTTAAGAGTCACAAACTATAGAAGTGATCAGATTACAGGATTATTGAAGAAACCTGAAATATTCAACAGAAACAGGAGAGGCCACGATCTGTGTGGCGGTTTCAGCTGCCTCACTCCTGCTCCCTCAGTTGCATCCTAATCAGACATGACTCACCTCCTGTCTCAAACTAGCAGACAAACTAGGCTACCTTATATTTATACCTTATATTATACCTTATATTCTAAACACTCCCAAAAACTGTGTCAATGACAGTTAAAGAGGTCGGAGCATATCTTGGAGCTGTTCAAAGGGCTTGACCCGTGATGATGGAAGGAGCACAGGTTTTGTGTAACTCCTTTTTCTTTAACTCATAGAATCTAGAATCAGAATCAATGTGGCCATCTACTTGGTATGTTAAACTATGGTCCACCCAACTGTATAATCTCAGACAGTTGAATTCCTTATTGTAAATACCATCTGCTGGCAAATGCATATTCAACATTGACAGATTAAGTCCTTTGTCTCATTATAATTTAAATTGCTCCTCTCTTACACCTCTCCAAAGCCCCCTTTCTTACCCGACTGTGACCTCATTCACCCACTGCCTCAAAAAAAAAATCCTCAATGAATTTATCTTTGTTTTTTCTCCCTTCATTACCCTTGTCTCCTCATTTTACGTGACGTGTATGACTTTTCTGAAATAACCTCAATCACCACAGAAAATATTGTACGAGGTGAAATTTGCATCAAACTGAGTTTAATGAGGTGTGTTACCGATATCTCTTACCTTCACAGAGGAAAAATTTGGAGTCTCCCATGCTGATTTCCCCCTGGTTTGGAGTGATTTGCACCTGAATAGCAGCTGGGTAGAAAAAAAGAAGAGAGAACAAAATGTACATAAGTTTTGTGTTTTACTGCGAAGAATTGTGATACAGGGGTAAAGCACAATAAATCAGAGCTCAAAAAGTCAAACTGCTTTGCCTGCTCAAAGAAACAACCATGTTCATACAAATAAAACTGAAATATTTACGCTCACTTAAGTGCAACATCTCAATGTGTAGATGGTTGATGAGTTTAGACTCATAGCCATAATACTTGTTAGTGAGCAGTCATTTTTTTTGTCTTTTTACCTTTATTATTAATTTATTTTTTATTTACCCACGTCCTAGTCTGCATTGTGCAGTGCTGAGCAAGTCATGAAGGCATTTTGTAAAAAAATTCAAATGTTTTCTGATTTGTTTTCTATTGTGTTTGTGTGAGCTGATGACACTCCTTGTGAATTGCTTTTAAAAAGCCATACATTTTGCCACTAATACTTTCAAGGAGTACTGTCAGTGATTCATATAAGTGTCACCTTGCAACAACAAAATAACTGACCCTTTGTAAAATCAAACATGTGGGTGGTACTTGGTGAGAGCCTTGATTTGATTTTAGTAGCACACAATATGAGGATAATTGTGCCTAGTTTTGGCAACTGAAGAACTAAGATTTTTTTCATTTTCCAATTTGACTCGATTTTAAATTGGTTAAACGTCAGTGCTAAGAAACAGTATTATCATCCTATTAATCCTTGTAATAACTTTGTTACTCAAAAGTGTATCAACTAGCTCCAGAGCTCATGGTCAAGTAACCTCCCTGCACTTTCTTAGCCAAACTACTTGTTCCTGAGCTCTTAGCTGAGAGCAGGTAAGTCGCTACTATTTTGACCAGGTTGTGACCAGTTTGGGCCCCCTGTAGTTCAAGTAGGGAGCCATGCCTCCATTCTCCTCTCCAATTACCTTGTGCTAACTATTGTTTCAGTAGTTTGTCATTACCCATACAAATTAATTGTCTCGCACATATAAAATACATGAATACAGCACACTTCTGTGGGCAACGTGGGGGTTCAGTGTTTTGCCCAAGGTTACTTCAATATCTGATAAAGGGAAGCAAGTGATTGAGATGCTAACTGTCCAACTAACTGCTTTTTTCTCTGAGACACAGTAAGGATTGTCTGTAGAACATAGACTGTCTGACCTTGCCTCTCTGAAGATGTAAGTGGTGCTTTGGTAACTCAAGGCAGAAATCTTCCTCAGGTATAGCATTGATGGCTGATTTGCTCACAGTATGCCTTTTAACAAATAATTTTAAAATTTAAGAAATTTATAAAAAGGTTTAAAAAAAATTACCGGACAAGGACTTCACCTATATTAAATATCAATCTCAGCATTAATTTACTTAGCGTTTATAAAAGCAGTCTGACTTAGTCTTTTCAGATTTTTCTGACTTTAGATTATACTTTTCAGACTCTAACCCTTGCTTTTACAATCCCCATTTCTCCTGGCAGGTGATCTAGAAGAAATAATGCCTTAATTCAATTAATATCTTATCTTTTTACTCTGACTCCAGTGCACTCATCAGCTTATCAACCGAAGCAGCAGTGACAAGGACAAGATTTGGAAAGAGTACAGAAAAACACCTGTGATTTCCTACTTTCTGCATTTCATAAATTCGAACTAAAACTTGCGCTTATTAAATAAAAAGTGTTTGAAAGGCCCAATTAGCATATTGTTACTGGATCATGTTCTTTAATGTTAGAGGAAATGTGATGATGTTCAAGTATGACATGTTTTAATGTAAGGCTTGTATCTTCAATAACGTGTGGCATGAAAGTGAAAGCACAGCCTGCAAAGTACAAATAGCACTGAATTGGTGCCTGATCCGGTGCCTGACAGAGAAATCCCACTGTGCTACCAGCATGTTGCCACTTCACACAAATGAGTTAGTCATCCTCTGCTCAATTCTCACCAGGATCTTCATGGGAACGATTGGCAAGGGCTTGCCATTCAAAAAAAGGTGGCCAGCTATCATCACAGCACAATATGACATTGAAGTTTATAATGCAGCAGTCACGTAGCTTTAAAAAAACATCTGTGCCTAAGCAGGAACTGTCATAGCAGCTGCCTTTGTTGCTTTTCTTTTTATACACACATACAGAAGATGTGAAAAACCATCCCAATTATGGAGTGAAGCGTAGCCTCAGCAAAACTGCTGGGATGAGAGAAGTGTGTGCAGCATTTAGAAATACAAAAAAGGTTTGTCTGAGACCACAAATACATCTGTGATTGTTTCACAAACTGCCATGAGAGTTGGCAGCAAAATGGAGAAATCTATCAAGACAGAAGACAATTTAAGGACAGCCATTCTAAATTTCAACTGTGTCTCTTGCAACTGCTACTGTTATCTCAACATTAAAAGTAAACTCATTAGGTGTCTTCATATTCAAGTGTTTGTATGTTAAGGCTTAGAAGCTGTAGAAGTTGATGAAGTGATGAAGCAATGATGAAAATGAAGTCAAAGGAATGATGACTTATGGATATAGTCTCAGAAGTGCAAACCAAGCATGCAGGCATGTAAGCAGCATATTGTTGAAAACAGGTATACAAGTGATCTGGGAGGTTTATAACATACTACTATTGTCACTGTGTGTGTGAGAGGACTGTAAAACTGAGTTATGGGCTTGAACAAGAAGCAAATACAATAAATCTCCTTGTAAAGGAAAAGGTAAAATATTGACAATTTTATTACATTATTCTGGGTAAAAACAAAGTCCTCATTACAGTCTACTCAAGAAGTCATACAAATATTGATTTGCAATGAAGCTGTGCTTCTGCCACATGAATAAAGTGGCCTTTGTTCCAAGCTAGTGTGTTGGCTTTAAAAGCATGGAAAACCACTACTCTCAGTATGTTTGCACAGGCTGGAAGTAGATACAAAGACAACAACGTATCCATTTCCAGATACCATGGAGTAAACACTAACCATCCCTTCTCAGACTAATTCGACTGGCCAAAAATCAGATGATCGTATCTATAACACTAAAGAAAACAAAAAGGAGCTCAGGTGGTGTGGGAAAGGAAGCTATTCCCAGAGCCATGTTCTCAGTGTTTGCTTCTAACTGGCCACTTGTGCAGTGTCTCCATGATGAAGAGTTTTTCAGTCCGACGTATTAAACAAATGTAAGACATTTTGTGTCTACAGAGAGAATATGTTTAACAATTAAGCAGTCACAGGTCACCAATCAAGTTTAATTTGACAAATTCAACTTAGTAATTCTTAGCTATGATAAAAGACAACTTTTGAGAAAGGAAACATACTGCTGCAATACTGCTGTTAGACAGTTACAAGGCACTGTAAAGAGGCCAATGGTGATGGAGCAAAAAATATCCCACGGATCTCTGCCATTACAAAAGAGAGGAGAGGTTCATCAAACTGCTAACAATGGGAAGTCTTTGTATTAAGTCATTCACTGCATACTTACCAGAGTGAAAAATAGACCATTTCTAATCCAAACATTAATGATAAAGAACTGATTGCTGCTTTGAAATAAAAAAAAAAAAGAAACCAATAAAAATGTAAAGTGAAAAAAGGATAACTGACTATGTATGGGAATGTAAATAGAAATTTCCCAGGAGAAAAATGGAAAGGAGTACCTGATTGCCAAAATTTTGGAACAAAATTATTGCTCATTCAAAAAACAGTATCTGACAAAGTTATACTTGCTGTAGGTATCATTACATCACTGTCCATAATATCAAACTGCCTACAAATGTACTGAAAATCATAAAAAATCCTTAGACATCACTGATGCTGTAAATCCATAACTTGCCTGGACGAAGAAGCCCAGAAGTTAAGAGGAAACCAGAGTGAGAGAAAGACGTGCTGGTCACAACAAGGAGACAGGCTTGATAAAGGATAAAGTTATCTTTGCCCTAGCATGCTCTCTCAAGACACCAATCTAATATCAATCCATGAAGATTGTTCCTTGCTCCATGTCCTCTCTACAGACGTATAAAACCCTCAGTCTAAATTTGATTGTCCTTTACTCTTCCCTCCACTGCTTCAAATTACACATCACACAGCTCCTTCACAAACAGCACTTCACCATCGTTCAGATCAGCATATTTTCGGAGGGTCTTTTAGAGATCTGCTGAAAAGAAAATAATTTCAATCACAGTAAATCTAGACTTCAGAGAAAACATGCACCCCTCTCAAGAAACAGAAGACTGCTGGACATTATTCAGAATCACATTCTTTATCATCAGATGCATAGCTGTATGGTCTCATTTTTATCAGATCTGCCATAATATCCAAAACTCCTACACTAATATTTGGCTCTGCCTCTGAACAAAGGGCTGTGTTTTTTCAAGCGAGGTGCATGAGATTTGAGTCAAGTCAACATTAAGCAAGAAAAATAAATACTTGAGACTTTGACGATTTGGGAGTTTGGAATTCATGTTAAGCCAGTAAAGCCAGTTTAATAGATAAGTTGAGGCACATCCTTTCTTTTCTGGCATCTGAGTATGTGCACCATTAGAGAATGTATCATTATCTGTACCTGAAAGACTGGCTTTACCAATCTCATAACACTCTCTGAAGTACAAAAAGCAAAAAAAAGTTTAGATTATTTAAGTATATTTTCCTTTGCTGCAAGGTTTTTGTCAGTGAATGACCTTATTGTTCCACTAAACTATTAAGTATAAACTAACATGAAATGAAACAATTAAAAAGAGTGCACTTAAATATGAAGTTAATTTAAGACATGTGATACATAACAATAAGAGATTTATTAATTCTGTCTCTTTTAAGCTTATAGTCCTCAGAGCTTCAATCAGAGTGGGGGTATCCCAGTTATTTGGCTATAGCACTAAAAATGCTAAGTGCTACACTTCATAACGACAAGCAAAAGCATAGACTGATTAAGTTTAGACAGTCCAATAATTCACATTCTTTTACAATTTTTATTATAGATCTAATGACAAGATCCTTTGGATTACTCTGAAAAGCAAGTCATAAGTCAAATTTACCCTTTCTGCCTCTTGTCTGTTGACATGACCAAATGAAGTTGAGACTTCTGCCATGTTCAGTTTCTTTGTTACTAGATTCAACCTAATAGGATTGCTGTTACGACTTTTCTGTAAAAAGTGAGAGGCATGTTCATGCTAATTTCTTTTTCTGTCAAATATTCTAGAATATACATATGGATAATTACCACAGTAGCAACACCTTGCGTGCATCTCAGAGAGTCTTCCAGATTTGACACAATGGCTTTATTTGACACTGATAATAAGAGAAGTTGGGTTACTCAAGCAGACAATTTGGAAGATCAGGATAACAAAATAATTTAAATGCAGAAGCTCACATTGTCAGGCTTCTAAAACCAGAAACAAAGTTATTTCACCACATGCACAGGGAGGACACAGCAGCTACTGGCAGCTGCCCATGCTTGCCCACTTAATTTCTCTTTATAATGTATGAAATCATAAAAAGTCTGGTCTTGCTTTTTTATGAGCTTTGGGGGATAATGATCAACATTAATCAACACTTCTGATATTCATTACATTCTCAGTGATAAATGGTCGTCGGGGGGCTGGGGCCTAAAAAAACCAATGTGACTTAAAGTAACTCTTCATTTCCCACATATACATATACACATATAAACTATGCATACATCAAACCCTATGTTTGACTAGTTAATGACATTCCAAATAGACTAATTATTCCATCCACCCATTTTCTATACCCGCTTAAGCTTTCGGTCGGGTTGCGGGGGGGCTGGAGCCTATCCCAGCGGTCATCGGGCAAGAGGTGGGGTACACCCTGGACAGGTCGCCAGTCCATCACAGGGCCACACAGAGAAAAACAAGACAAACAACCACGCATGCTCACACTCACTCCTAAGGACAATTTTAGAGTCACCAAGGAACCTAACGTGCATGTTTTTGGACGGTGGGAGGAAGCCAGAGTACCCGGAGAGAACCCATGCATACACGGGGAGAACATGCAAACTCCACACAAAAAGGCCCCAGGTGGGGATAGACTAATTATTCCAGTTATCAATTTGATGTTGAAATAAAAAAAGGAGCTTGGCAGAGCACATTTAAAGCCACTTGTGATAAGCTGTGAAGTGATATCAGCAATGGTGTGCTAATACACTGCTAATCCCTCCATACTTAGCAAATAGGCCTATGAGATTTAAGTAACAATGACCTAAATCACTGAGTGAAGATGTGAGTGTTGGCTATTCTCTAGTGAGAGGATTATGGACTTTACAGGCTGCTACTGTAAACAGGAATTTAGCAACTTAACCACAGGGTCCTTTAGCTCCAAATGATGTAACAGCACAAATATTTATATGGCCCACGTGACCATCACTGCTTCATTTTGGGGTGAGCGAGTTTGAAAAGTGAACAAACAAGAAGTAATCTGCTCTTTTAAGAAAACCAGAAGTTTGAGGCAGCTTCTTTTTCTGTCTTGAATCAGGAGGTTTGCATGCCTAATTGGAGCCTGGCAGCTGGTGGTGACTGGCTCTATTACAAGGAAGCTACAACAGTCAGCTGTTGGTGCTTAACATGCAAGTCATGTCAGAGCAAGCACACACTATGCAGGGGGCAAAAAACTCTGTGTAGGGCTTTACCAGAATGCATGAATCTATGGCACATGCATTTGAAAGTCATCCATATGCAAATGTTCTAAAACAACAACACATAAAAATGCAGTATTTTCAGTTTCAGCCTTATTTGTCCCTGTAAGGGTCTGAATATTGAGGCCAAAGACTTGAGCAGGATCCAGGGACACATCGGCCACCTAATACTTGTCTTTCAAAGCTTTCCAACAAGAGACATTTCCGCTGAAAGCTCCTATTGTTTCATCTCTTACTAAATTAGCTTGACAGATTCAACCTTGATTTCCCTCTGACAGTAAACAGGAGGTAATAGGGAAATTCCTGTTACATCATGAGACTATTTTTCATTTGTAGTACTCCATTTGGTATGAATATTTTGTTATATCTTTACAAATATGTGAGAACTGAATGAATGGAGAGAGAATGATTGCATGAAGCCCCAGACTCATTTGCAATCTTCACAGCATGTATCTAGTTACATCTAGTGGCAAAATTACATATTGCAACCAACTCAGTACCCACTTGCCTCCTTCTCTCCCTCTAATCAAACTGCTGTTGTTCACCCACTCTACAGTAAAGATCATGTCAAACTTTTAATTAGAGGCTCTGCAATATCTGTAGATAAGAATGCCTCATTCTGAAGGAACAGAAAGACATGTTTATTGACCCCTGATCATATTATATTTTCTATCAATAAATCACCCCTTATTGAACCTTAAACTACAAAACCTTCAATCTTTTAAATAATGTAACTCTATTAATGATGTTGGTGCTACAAAAAGAAGAAAAAAAATATGATGATAAAAAACAGCAACCAATAAATTATGCTGAATGTCAGAAATAACCTTGCCTACACACATCAAGCATCAAAAGATAAAACAAGTCCTGTTGGATTTTTTTGTTTATTGAGCAGAATGGGTCAAGGTCCAGTCTATCTGACACTAGACATTTGTGACATTAGCACAAAAATAATCTAGTAAACAAAAGTACTTAATCTTCAGTACTAATTCTGTACACTTATTTAAACTATGACGGAAAATAAACATAACAGCTGTTACTGTAGCATCTTTACAGAACTAATTTATGAACATTAGGTTTCTAATTTGTTTTTCAGAAGCAAATAAATTAGCCTTCCAGAGGTTCATTTCCAAACTGCCTCCACCACTTATCATTAACCTGCTGTACGACTGATGCAGCCCAAAACACTAAGCAGCCATCTCCATGTGCCCTCTGTGGGTGTAAGGCCATAATCAAATTGGCAAAAACACGTCAGCAACTAAGCTCCTTCTCCTCTCATCTTTCAGTCACTCCTCACCCCAGCTTCATCAGGGTTACAGTTGGTGCTGTCATACAACTAACTCACACCGGCTGCAGAAATTAAAAGTTTTTTATGTTTTTTTCTCTTTAATTATTGAACAAAGAGATGAGTTAGGGCTACGTGCTCTTGTACAACATGTTGTCTCACCAGATATTCTCCAATTATACTGCACTCTGATACAATTCCAATAACAGCTCCTCTGTCATTATGAACATCTGAATTCTAAAAAGTGACCCATCAGTAAACTGACAAACTGTCTTTCTTTAATCTGAGTAATTTCAGCCTTCTCATTATAATAGCACCTAATCACTAAGTTGGACATAATGCTGTGTTAAAGGCTAAAGGGCAACAAGGGCACCAGAATGGGAATCAGCTGCAGCATGAATGGGTGATGTGAATGGATAACATTAAAAAGCTTGTCGTGATAAAGGGAAAAATGCTTGAATATCTAGCACGAGTCTGCAGTTCTCTCACAGCCCTGCTGCACCCCAAAGTAGATAGCCTTGGATGTAGTAGACATTCTAAAATGTTCCTCTAAAGAAAACACACTCAAAACACAAAAAGTTTATTCATTGAAGAACAAAATCGTGGTACTCAAAAATCCCCCGCACTCCGCCTTGCACTTTAGTTGAAAGTGTCAGGCTAAAAGTCTGCCTTGGTTGCTTCTTCACTTGTAAATGGTTTAAATGAAAGCATCTGCTTAATGAGTGACACGGAAAATGTAAATTATGTTACACAAGGACAGCATTTGACTAATGTCAAACAGCTCGGAGGGTGTAATATAAAGAGATTCACAACATAACAACAAATGTTCTGATAAACACGAATTACAAAAGAGGTAGAGTTTCACTGGTTTCACCAAGATTCAACCTGGCAAGGCTGTAAGCATATAAAAATTCACCGAATCTCATTTTGTATCTAGTTTGTTTAAGTTTAATTCCAGTCCAATCTTGCTGTTAGAAGCAAGATATTAGACTGTTAAAGCAGATAACAGGTAACTCTTCCACCCTTTCTGCTGTGGTTCAGCTCCGACTCCAAACCCACTTGATCGAGGAGGAGGCTCTCATGTATGTTCAGGCTAGAAACCACAGCAACTGCAGAAATGGCAACCATCAACACTGGATAGACACGCTTAATTATTTTCGTATTTATAGTTCTTTGGAAAATTTTAACTGTTAGATTTAAAAAGTGATCCCCAAATTCAGCCCAAAAGCTTTATTTTATCATTCTAAAATTCACAAACCCTAACTACTGCACATCTTGGCTAAATCAGATCATAAAATGTATTTCAACCCAATCTGAATCAGGTCTGACCTGAATAGGCCTCAGCTCCAGCCAATTAACTTTCTGCAGGGTCTTTCTGTCACAAGGTCAAATCCCCTGGTACGCTGTAATTAACAGAAATATAACTGAGGCCAAGTAATCATTTGAAAAATGGGAAATGTAATATGCTTCAGGTGAAGGGACGGAAGAAATTGTAATTGATCTTCCTCCCTCAAAATAATAATCATATTAGCAAAGTGACAACGGCCTCCATTCGGTAAAAATATATTACAGCATACATGCTCATGTTGTATATGCTTTCTGAGAGCTATTCACTTTACGTTTTATACAATATAACCAGAAAAAATATAGAAGAGACTGGAAGAAATTGTAAGCTAGAGTGAAGGTACTCCCTGTGCTCAGTATGGTTCTCTTTCTGACTGCTGAAAAAAAGCAAAAGCACTCAACAAAAAATTATTTTGAGCTATAAAAGTAACTATTTGAAATATTAGTATCTTCCTTCTGCTGTCTAAAGTTTAAATAGCTGCAAGATTGAACTTAAAACTAAATTTATGATTAGGATATTGAGTAGAAATAAATGTAGCAACTTTTGCAAATTTAGTTGTAGTTAACGAGCAAATAAGATTAAAACCCTGACATTTTGTTTGCTTTTCTCCTCAGAGGATGTCAAATTTATACATAACTTTCACTTGCTTTCTAAATGGCATTATAAGCACACCTACCAAATTATTTTGACTGTACTGCGTATGGTTACTCAGTAGCTGTGAGTCAGTCTACATTTTCAATCCAAGTTTTAATTTGGTTCTACCGTTAATCGGATATCTTTCATGTAGTCTTTCTGGATGTTCAAAGGCCAGCGTGAGTGAAACTGCCAGTCTGCACCCTAATTAACTAATAAGGCTAATAGGGTTGAACCACTGCCCCTATCCTCTTTCATTGTTTGACCCTGAGGTGGCCCTGCATGTCACCAAGCTGATAATCACTGCAGAGCTTCAAAACACTCTCTGGCATACTAATGGCAAAGAAACCAATATCATAAGTAGAACAGTAGTCAGCTTATATGATCTAAACTACTCTATTATGATGGGGTGGCTCAGCTGGTACAATGGTTGTATTTAAAGGAAAGGATGGAGGTTCAATACCCAGTGTATCCACATGTCAAAGTGTCCTTGGGAAAAGTACTGAACCCCACATGCAGAGGGATGCAGACGAAAAGCAGTGCATACTATATGTAGGCTGCATATATACATATATATATATATATATGTATATGATAGAAAGTGCTGTATGAGTGTCTGTGGGAGAGTGAGAAACACGTAAGGATAAGAAAAGGCCCTACATAAATATGAAATATTTATTTAGATGTTTTCTTTTAAACAATTCTGCAAACAAAATCAGTCTGAAGATCATTAAGTATGGGATTCCATCCTTTTTGATGAACTCTTTTCACCAATTCATGGCCTCGTTTTGTTTACAGGTAGATCAGCTATATGGGACTGGGAAATCTGGAGTACAGAGAATCTGCAACCTGATTCTGTAAACTTGTTTCTTCAAGGCTGTCTAAAGTTTCACAACTACAGAGAAGAATTACCCTTAAATACAAGGGCAATGTTAGAAATTGCACAATAATCTATCTATCTATCTATCTATCTATCTATCTATCTATCTATCTATCTATCTATCTATCTATCTATCTATCTATCTATCTATCTATCTATCTATCTATCTATCTATCTATCTATCTATCTATCTATCTATCTATCTATCTATCTATCTATCTATCTATCTATCTAACATATATTAGTCATCAACTGTGATCCCCCACCAAAAGTGTTCTCTATGCCCCCATTATGCAGAAATACAGGTGCAACATATCAAAATATGATTATGTGATATTTTTTAGCTTTTTGGACTCTGAGATTTGTATCAGCAAAATCAGTGGCTGCTTTGCCCAGCCTTGCAGTCAGTAGTGCTGCTGTGCTACAACATATCTTTATTACCCCATATTTCAATGTGAATTCCTTGTGTAGTCAGTGATTTCTTAGCAACTGGGGGAAAATAACTCAATGAAGAGAAAATAAATATTAACAACTGTAATAAGATTCAGTCCTCCTGACCAATGTTAGTCGACACTTACAAAGCGCCTTAAAGATAAAACTTCAAAACATAGTCATTTTGTGTGGGTCTCTTTTAAAATTTGAATTAGATTTTTAATGTTTTCTTAATCGGGTAAGTATTTCATGACAACTTTGGTGTCATCCACATGTGCAGAGGAGATAAAGAATGATTCCAAACAGATTTCATAAAAAATGCTGTCCATACTGGTTTACCCAAAGCTTTTGAGTTAAAGCTCTCGCAGCATGCTGGGTGTCTCAGGAGCAGCAGTTCTGTGATCCTTCATAGGCCAGAAGATTCATATGAAGTGTTGACAGTGGCTAAATGATCCGAGAGGCATTTCTGGCAGCGAGTGGTTTACATCAACTTCCAGAAATAAAGTCAGCCGGAGTTTTCCCTCCAGGCACCTCAGAGAGCCTGCTGATTCCAGAGTTGAGTGTTTATTGTCATTCATATTTCTAAAAATACCATTCTCCAGATGAAGGTCACATTTTGGTTTAAACAACAGGTGGACAGACAAAAAACATATCTGGGTTCAATTTCTAGCAGCAATCTTAACTTAAATGACACTTCAAGTGGATCTGACATAAAACAACATTTACAAACCGAGATATTAAATTCTACAGGCTCTGACTTAAGAGCTCATCTTCTCAAACTGCTGAACCAAATGAAGCTGGGTAAACGCAAAGGCAGAACAAAAATCGATGAAAAAAACGTATTATGTTACTCTGCGGGAGTAGGAGAGTGAATGAACCATGGAGGGAATGAGACTGGTCTTTTCTGGAGTTGTGAGCTGAGCTGATCTCACCTGTTTGAGATTTCACCACTGTCACCCATATACATGCTGGCCTTCCTTTTTGTTATGGCTGCTCTTTTGTGTTCACTGACTTGCTTTATAACTTTGTGTCTTTGCTGTCTGGCAGGAGGCTGTGAAAGGGCAAGAGACATTTGCATTGGGAGAAAGAGAGGTTAGACTTAACTAATCAGGATTCCTGTTTTCACAATTCTAAATTTCCTTCTTCATATTTAAAACAAGCACACCTAGAGCAAGACATCCAAGAATGAAGCAATGTTTTATGAAGCACCTACCATGAGCAGCTCATGGTAGGTGATCTTAATTCAGAAGAAATGCCAGCATTGACAATGCCCCAGGTGTGAGAAATACTCTCAGCCACATTCTCATTTGTTATGCTTAATTTTACAGAGGTGGGACAATTAAACTGACAGTGAAATGACTATTCAATTATGCTAAACATAGCACTTTTAGAGCAAAGAAGGGATGACTTGCTTGTATGGAGTACTTTATACCACGGTGTAGGGAGAATGATGTGTTTCCAAGTCAGGCACCTCAGCGTTTATAGTCCACTGAATCAAACCGAGCACTCTGTGGGGATTTGATATGGCAGGATCCACGAATAGAGGCTAACCACAAATCCAATTGAATCTTTTGCAATTGCTTTATAGCCTTTGGCCAGTTCAGTGCTGATTCCATACACCATCCCTTGGATAACCAGAGACACATCCTGCTCTCTGTAAGTCTGTTCAGTATCATCCACACACAGACAGGAACACACACCAACAGAACCATCCCATACCCGTTAACAATATAATTAGTAGAAATTAAGAAACAGAAACCATCACCTCTGGGATATAATTCTGGATTTATAATTGATGAGAAATCCACACTGGCTGCTTGAGATGGAATAAAAATATTTTACATAATTGAGAGGGGCTTGTTAATAAAATCCTCTTGAGCCTGTCCATTTGTGACGATGAACTGTGTGCTGTGATAGAAGCTTCGGCAAACATCTCTCTCACAAACAATGGGAGATTCACCAGTAAGCAATTACACACTGAGTATATCTAGGAGACGGCTACATAACACTCATGTAACCCCTGCCGAACCCTTTTGCTGTCTTTGACCCAGCAGAGGGGTGATCCCCCAGAAATATAGCTCACTCTCACAGCTGAGACACTGTCTATCGTGCATGACCAGCTGCAACTTGGACAACCTTCAGCTGCAAAAGGGATACTTTCATCTAGCTCTCAACTTGGGCTGAGCTCCCTCAGTGCATTTGCATTCTTAGGCAGAGACAAGAGCAAACATCAAACAGACCACCATGCGAGACAGTAGAGATTGTCTGCTCTTGCATGCATAGACAGTGAAAAGCAACAAATCATGTATCAAGAACAGTAAAAAAACAAAGAAATCATTGTGTTTGGATTAACTTTTAGAGTTTGTTAGTCACAATATGTAATCAAAGGAATTTTTGGCATTATGGTAACAATCAATTTCAGCCCAATTATGAAAGCCGATTAGCTTATGAGAGACTGAAAATCAGAGCCATTTCAACATATCAGTGAAAAGTAAGAGCTGAGACCAACAGTGGTCAGCCTGCTTCTTGTTTGATGAAAAAGAACCATGAATCCCATACTGAGACTACTTTCAATACCCTAATTCTCCAAGCTCAAAAGTAATTCAGGTGATTGTTCTTTGTGCAACCCCCGCTTTAAGTGTGCAAATAGGTACTGATAGCTGCTAATGTAGCATTATTTTTCACAGTTACAATTTGCTAATACATAAGATATATAAGTATGGAAGAATTTGACTTCACATGGCCCACGGCTAATTTAGTCACTGTTTGAATGTCCAACCATTTGATGGCATCAGTTAAGCTCACATATAGTTTAATCATCACTAAAAGAATGTTAGCCTTTGATGTATCCATTTATAATTGTATGTCATGTATGTTTGTTTCTGTCATATTCCTTGACAGAGCCTTGCCTCAGACTTGATTGCGACATGGACAGCTGCATAAAAAAATTTAAACTACCACCTATTTCACTAGTTAAAATGTGTCTGTTAACAAGACCAGTGATACGATACTAACATCTTTGTCCAGACTCAGAAAGCATGTTGTGAAATTTAATACAGGCATGCCATGCAGATGAAAGAGGAAAGAACCTCAGCAGCATCATTTGATCCAACAAGACATTTGTGTCATATCTTTTTAATAATTGAAAAACAAATTGTTAAAATTATGCTGATAAATGGGACTACTAAGGGTCAAATCTACCTTAATGTTTCACCTTTCTTCAACAATATTTAATCAGTTCATTCTTGGGTTAAAGTGAATGTTTTTGCTAAATTTATAATTCCTCCAGTGTGTCTCTGAAAAATTGCTTTGAGGAGATAACAGATCAACTGCAGACATTCTGAAAACACAATGTATAGAGTCCTGTCTGGCTCTAATCAGTATGTAGGTTTAGAGATAATGCGTCCATCATTGCTGTAATAAGTGCCAAAAAGACATAATACCCGCTGTCCATGCTAGTTTGGTACTTTGCCGTGTTGATCTTTTAAAGTCTCTGTGAAATAAAGTTACAGAACAAAGCACTGACAATTTTAGCCTTTACTTCTTGCTCCTACTCTGTCAATCCACCCTCAGTCGCCTTGGTGTAGAGGATCACCCAAGCAGCTGATAATAAGCACTCTTTTCTGTGTGTCACTGATCTTCAGGAGAAATTCTTCTTTTCACTCACCCACCTTCACTGGAAGGTCAAAGCATTGTCTGCCTCTCAGCAGCTCTCATGGATCTGGTTGTGCTTAGAGAGGCTTTCAAGTTGAAGGGAGGTCTCACTAATCACTGTGCCACCCTGACATCAGCATGAACTTTGAAACTCCATTGTGACCTACCACACCCCTCTGAACAGTATACACCATGCTAACCTTTTGGAAAGGTTATAGGAAATAGTAAAAGATATTTGAAAATATCAATTCCAGAGAATTCATCTGGCGACAGATCTGCTTTGAAGTTTATGCGACTGTCCAATCCTCTTGACCATACCTGAATTAAAGTGTCATGGTTATTGATAAATACACCAACAATCAGCTACAGTTGATGTACCTCTGAAGTGGGAAGTCAGACGTCAAAAGGAAGATGAAAAAAATAAATGTAAATTTTATTCAATATTTAAGCGTATTTTTTGGAAAACATCCAAGTTACTGACAAGAAAACTCCAACTTATTGTTTTGTTGAGGAAGTGACAGACAGATGCGGAATCACCAAACAAATCAGTTTCACAGCAACTACATTATAAAACACAAATACCCGTGTTCACACTAGCACACAACGCTGTGGGAAGGCACTGCATTGGGGGATGTTATGTGAAAGTCTGTCAAAGCGAGAATGTGTGTGCTTGTGTGAGGGCATTTTGACCTGACCACTATTTCTCACACCACTGTCATCTGCTGATGTCTAAACACCCTCTGCTTGATGGTTTCAGCTCAGAGAGATCCTGGACACAGTGAAAGAAATTAAAGGGACATCCGAGCAGAGGGAGGAAGGCCTGTCTGCTGAGAAATACACCACCACAAACATGTACGGGGATTTGAGACATAGTCGAGGCCGATTACTTTAGTGTGAATCTACATGTTGATTCTTTTTTTCTTATTATGCCTTCAAAGCCCCATCAGGCCTAAAAGTTCTTTGTAGGCATTCTAAAGAGGTATTTTGAATTAGTCGTTTCTTGAAAAATCATTTTTTAAAAAGTTAACAACTCATCTTGCACTTCAGGGCCATTGTAATTTTGAGACCAATGATTTCTAATGATATTTCTTAAAGCTCTGTCATCCTTGTTTTTTAAAATTGTTTTTTTATATATATTCAAAAATGTTTTTAAAAAAAGCCCTGGCAGAGTTGATTTGAAACGTTGGGTGGCTGAGCTGACTAATAAGAGCATACTAGACTTGTCTGGAAAGGCAAGTCAAGTCCTGTCTTTTTTTTATTTTTATTTTTAAAATTTTATTTTACAGGAAATGTGTAAATACTGGCAAGTGAATAGCACTCTTCTCACTGTCCAATGTGAACATTATAGCACCTTCAAGACAAAGTTGTCTCCACACTCTACCCTGAGCATCACTACAATGTCAAGTTGTACCGAAATATCCAACTACGGTTATTTCTATTATATGCTTTTTTTGCCTTTTAACAAGAACCAGTTGCTTCAAGGTTCTGTATCTTATTAAATTGATGCAAATTAAGAAAGATTAATTGGCAAACCTTTCCTCTAATATCATCTAATTTCTCCATGAAATTGTTAGCAATTTGCATTTGATCACTCTTGTAGCCTCATTGTAACATAACAAGGTATCAGAACAAAATATGAATAATTGATGTAAAACAGCAAGCTGTGTTACTGCTACTGATAGGACATCAAAACAAATGGGTTTTCAAAACTGGTATTAGATAAAAAAAAAGGTTGCCATTTAAAAATTTATTTTTAAAACTGTATCAGTGCGTCTTTTTTCTCTGGCGAATAGACTGAGAGTTGTATGCAGCGGCTGGATTGGGCTATTTGGGTTTGATGGTTTTCATGGCACACACAGGTAATAAAGGTATTCAAAATTGAAAAAGTTTTAAGGCAGAGTTAGGCTTGATGTGGGTTTGGATGCAGACAATCATTTTCTGATTTAAAGAGTGATTCAAAACAACAAGGAAAATTTGCAATCAGCTCAGACAATCAAACTGATTTTTTCCTTCTATAATCACAAAGAAACAATGAAAAAACAGATGGGCACAGATAAATAATACATTTTTAAAGACAAGACCACATAATTTACTCCCCATTCACTAAATCACACAAGCTCAGGAAATTTCATGTGCTCCTCGATTTAAAACAACCACAAAAAATTCCAAGCTTAGATTATATGGGAACATCAGACTCATTAAGTATTCTCAAATATTTAAGAATTGAATCATACTTAAGAATAATAATTTAAAAAAGTCTTTAAAATTCAAAGATAATATCTTAAACAGTACACTCAGCTATATATCATGACTGACACTTTCTTGAATTCCCAAGCACTCAACTTCATCAAGATATGCTATTATAGCTTAGCATTTATTCTAACACATGACTAATGTACAAGTCCAGATAAGGATAACTTGCATAAAAAAATATAAAAGTGATTTGTGACATCATAGATGAAAGAGTACAGTGGCAAAAGCATATTATCAAAAGGTGTATTTGTTTTCATTTTAAAGCTGGCTTTATGTTTTTTGACCAAGTGGGAAACAACAACACAACTGATCTTACTGCTTTAAAGCCTGTCATGAATTGTCACTTTTTACAGAGCACCATGAAAGCACCAGCAACAGCAGCATGATGAACTTAAGCTCGTTACGACACTGACATCTAAAATAAATGGAAATGTATCAAGAGCATTAGCGTAATGTCATCTTCATTAGCTATGCAACTGTACTTAACTTTTGTGCTAATCACTGTAGCCCCAACATTTGAATCCAATCATTATTATCTGGAGAGATTCACCCTGAATGGCTTTGACTTAAAATAAACTGTGCTCACAACACAGGAGGAGAAGTTGATTATGTACTAACCATGAAATATATGCTAACTAATTTATGACAGCGCTTAAAGTGCATTAGCCACATTTTTCTTCACATTCCTCCCTCCCCGTCACTCTATAAATTTGTCTGGTTTAAACATGATTATGAACACTGAAAATGCATAACTCCTACAATAACTCCTACAGTTGGCTGGAGAATCTTGTGTTTGAACCATACAGTGGCTTGCTGCAGGGCATTAGACACAGTTTACAAACAGAATGAAAGGGAGGACACGCAGAATAAATGGCTTGTCTGGATTTCTTGTGAGGAAAATGTGTGATCTGCAAGTTATCTGCATGTCATAGATATTAAGGGAGAACGAGTAGATCTGAATCTCCATATTTAATCTAAAGAGATTTAGCTGTAGATGGATTCTAATTTAATTGGATTTTTCTGTCCCAATACTTCTGGAATAAATCTTCCTCAAAGGGACACCTGATCTGGCACTTGTCATTGTCAACAATGGCCAGAAAACCATTGACTAAATGGTGAATAGCTCTTGCCTCTTGCTGACTTTTCTAAGGTTTGCTTGTATTTAAATGCAGAAAGTGATTATCATGATTAAGTTTCTGACAATAGCAGAACTTTCCAGTGTGTCTCAAATGTAATAACAAGGACATATTACAGGATTTAAAAATCACAAGATGTGTAAATCAACATAAACCAATATAAATGGCTATAATAGACCGAGTCACGTTTGGTATAATTTTTTATCATTGTCCTCAAGAAAGTAATGCTCATTACTGCAATACAATTCTTCCTTTTCTAGTGCTTTGAAAACTGATACTAAGTGGTGTTGAGTCCTTTTTAAAGACAGCAGGCTAGGACATACTGTGTTAAAAACACAAAGTACTGAAATATATACAATTTAGACATATCAATTTCAAATGTCTAAGTAGTCCTAAAAGATTAATACAAGTTATTGATAAAGTAAGTTGTAGTGACAACTGTGTTTTAATATCATTACTGGTAAGATGATACACATGTACCTGCTTCGAAAACACAGCTTTACTGAACTGATATGTGCCAACTACCATCACATGCTTTCTGAAAATGAAACATTTAATTGAACAGGATGCACAAAACAACTAAAATCAAGGATGTCATGTGTTATCACCTTTACTGAGTTAAATCACAGTGTACTATTAATGGTTTCATTCCACTGTCAAGAGCCACAGCAGTGGCAGTGAGTGCTTCACACCTGGTGCAGGAAGTAATAATTGGAGACGCTGGATAAATAACAGTAATTAACCAAATGTGGATGTGCACACTGCATACGAATACAGATGGACTCATGTCTCTGTCAGATAAACACAAGAGTGAAGTTGGAAACAGCACACATTATTCCAGCTAACAGATTGATGACACGATGACCTGCATCAAACACTGCATAACAGCAGGTAGGGTTATAGCCACTAAAGAAGGGCTGGCAACAGATTATAGTAATAACAAAAAAAGCAAAAGCCTTCTCACATTGAATACGTTGTCATGATTCCTTCCCTTCATCAGGGGCATCATGTTTGACATGCTCCACTGTCATGTCGTTAGAGTCAGCACATAGAATCATGTGGAATCATGAATATCAACAGGGATTGTAAATCTCAGCATCATATCTTTCATATATTCTTTACACTTGGATCCAAGCTATGTGTTCATGTGCAAAGGTGCCATTTTGTGTGGAAGAATTGTGGGACGACAAATGCTCAATGTTCAGATGGAAAACCCCTTTTTTAACGTCTTTGGCTCAGTAATTGTAGGCTATGTTATGGGGGGTTGGGTATGAGGTCAGAGTAGATAATTATGGTGGGAAAATTTGCACAAAAAAACAAAAAAAACAAAGCCTAAACAACCGAAGAGTTTAATAGGAGTGTAGAAATTAAGAAATACAAATTGGATTCTGAATTTCAAAACTAAAGATGTAATTACGCTGGTTGGCAGAAACACACACACACAGGACTGCAAGACTTCCATGTCAATGTAGTAAAACGCTAGAGTGGGTGTGCAGGTCAGCACCGGTCATACTGCATGGCATCTAACGGCATCATGTCACTAATAAAATTCTCTAATCAAACTGAATCGTCCACCAAATTGTACTTTGATACAATTTGTATCATCTGATAAAGAATGACAGAGCTCCCTGCAATAATACTAAGCCTTAAATGTACAACATATTTAAGTCATCATTTTTTTCCAAACCCTAACCGGGTATCTTATGTTAAAAAAATAACCAAGTAATTAATTTCCTAACCATAACCAATTCCTCGCTTCTCCAATCAGGTGTTTTGTTTTGTAAAGCTAACCAACGAAAGGTAAGAAAACACCAGTGAATGGATTAGAGCATGAATTCCAAGGTACAACAACAGAAATTAAAGTTTTCTGCCAGACTCAAACTGTAGCTCTGGTAGGTAAAAGTTCCTAACTCGCAATATCTTTACAATAGGCAGGAGCCTATCCCAGCTGTCATTGGGCGAGAGGCAAAGTACACCCTGGACAGGTCACCAGTCATATCATTCATACAAATGATAAAATCCAGACACAGATTAGAAGCCATTAGAGGCACGTTCTGCTGATGAGGAATGGTAGGAGATTGTGGTGGCATACCTAAAGAAAATTATTTTCTCTGCAGAAGCAAACACGTTACACACTTCCCATCTGTGATGCTATCTTATCTAGGCACCTTTGTACCAACAGCTTTTACCATGCAAATAAACTTCTAGCAATATTTCTTGGTGTAAGGTATCTTTAAAAACATTTGGGAAAAATCAGTGGGGCCATATCCCCAGTGTAAATAGCTCATATATGTGTGTATTTTCTGTTTAGTTTGTTTTTTCAGTATGTGCGTGGCAAAATACTGCTTTTTAAAAATAAATAAATAAAAACTTCAGGTGATCAAGAGAAATTCTGTCTAACTTGCTGAAAGGTGTAAAGATAAAAGCATTATGACCGTGCATAACAGTGGGTGGTGACGGGCACATGAAGGATTATTGCTGTGAAATGCAACAAACATGGGAAGCGGGATATCTTTCAACAGTGCTGTTGAAGCATCAATCTGATTGTTAAACAGGAAAAAAAAAATCTTGAATGAAACACAACACCTGAACTCCTATAAAAACACAGATTGAGGATGGGGGAATTGCAGACCAGGATTTAAATCAGATTCTTGCACCTATCCTATCTCATTTTTACTGCAAGTATTCCTTGGTGAAATTCATCCGAAAGCCACAATCTATCAGTGGATGGTGTCAACCTAATGACACACTTGGCATACTGATGACTCCCATCTGCATCTCCCTGCATCCAGTAGAGTGTATGTGCTGCTATCACATACATTATTTAACCATCTGAATGGGGCGAATGAGTTTGGTAAAAATAACATGTCTCTGTGGTCCGACTGGATTCTGAGACACTCTATTATAGCATTTTCACTCCTTCGATTGTTAAATAATGTATGTCATAAGGCAGCAGGGAGATAAGACTGAGCCAGTGTGAGGAGACAAGAACAGAGAGAAGCGTAAGATAGGAATAGTCAGAGAAAGGATAGGAAGAGCATTGGTGCAGCCCACTGCTGATGGCTTGGAAAAAAATACCTTGCCCTTGAAAAATGAGGACAAGCGTCTATATCTGGACTGACTCAAGTTCCCATGTGAAGAAAACACATACAATGGTTCTGACTTATCATGTTATCTTCTTTTGTCAAATTCAAAATGCTGTGCTATGCAGGTAGCTTCAATTGAAAGTAATGAAGGTAGACTTTACAAATAGCAGCCTAAAGAATGGCTTTATTCCATTTTCAATGTCCCTGAAGCTCTTCAGCCTTCCAACTATATCAGACTCCTTTAGGGCTGAAAGTGTTACAGCTTACAACTAAATTAAATCTGTAGAGGTAACAAATCTTTCATGTTCTTCAGCAGTCTAAAAGTGAAGGGGTTTCTTTGGACTTTCGTGTAGTTTCAGTCTTAATTGCTAGCATTGGTGGTAGCTTCTCCTTTACGTTAAACGCAAGAATGGCTTGTCCATATCAGCAAATAAAGCGGTGCTTGACGAAATAAATCACAAGTGAAAAATAACACGTGACTTTTAAGGCCTTGTGTCTGTTAAATTCATAGTTATGTAGGACGTTGGGAAACTGACAAATTAAGCTGTACAAACAGAAACAGAATTACAATGACGTGAAGCACTTAAACTAATACTTGGGGTTTTCAGTTCAGGTGAGCCACCCCTGTTCTATAACAATTGCGCCCGCCTTTTTGTTTTTATTTAACAATAAATGGAACCGAGAAATAACACTCAATCACTGTCAGACTGTCCTGTCAGCTAGTGTAAGCACTACAACTTTGAGGTCATTCTATCCTAAGATTAGTCTCATAAATGACAATTTTTCAGTGGTGGAATAAACATTAGAAAAAGAGTGATGGAGAGAGAGACTATTTTGTCAAAGCAGTAACTAGCACGAAAGTTACTGTACAAAAATTCCACAAAAAAGTGTTACTTAAAGCAACATTACAAACATTTGTTAACCTTAAAACTATGCTCAGACATATTCGACATCTTTAAATAAAAATGTAACAACATCAGCATGCAAAGAAGAGAATGTTTAAATTATTTATATACATAACAAAGAGTTTTTGAGACTTATTGTTATCAGAACTCTCTTTCTAAAAAACTTGCCAATAAAACTTATTTCTCAGCCTCTGAGGAAACTAGAAGCACGAACATTTGACCTTGAGCTATTTTTGTAATTTACTGACTTTGCCATCATATTTATAGATAAAATAGTTTACTTTGAAAATGTTAAAATGTATGGAATTAGATTTGTACGAATAAACCCAGTATGACCTCCTGAATATCTAATAAAACTAAACATTTAAGAGAAAACAGACCTCTCTGCAGAAAAATAAAGTACAAATAATGAAAAAAGTCCTTTTCAGAGTTTTCAAAGTTTTGTCATTCCAGATTATACTGGATTAAGTATAAAAAAAATGGATTTGAGTGGCTTGCTTCATTATGTAGCCCTGTGATGGACTGGTGGCCCGTCCAGAGTGTGTTCGCCTCTTGCTTGACGGGAGCTAGGATATGATCCAAGCTTTATACAAACTCCTCAAATTAAAAGAAAAATCATGTTAAGCAACAAGCAAACAGGTTATTTAAAAGCTCATTTTTCTCAAATTTGATATTCATTGAAAAAAGTATAGACAACATTTTAGGATGCAGCAACTGACTCCCTGAAGCAACAATTTAACTGCACCCTCCTTTGCTCAGAACTTAACTGTTCTGCTGTCTGCCTCATCTCCTCAATCTGTTGTTAACAGCCTGGAGTGCCAGCCTTGGCTGTCTCTGCTGACCACAGCTATCAACGAAGTAGCAAGTAGCACACTATCTGTCTGCTCATCCTCATGGGCAGAGGCCAGTAAATATAACAACCACTATGTGGCTTGCTTTCAGGGGACAGCTAAACTTTTTAAGATTAATCTGACTTTTCCAAATATTCTCCAAAACTCCTGACCAAAAAAACAAACAAAAACAAAGTAGAAAGACTTAAGTGTACAACTTGAAGCAAAAATTTCAAAAGAACAAAAGTGAACAAGGATGTAATGTTCCATGACTGTTTAAAAACCTTTCATCAGCATGCTAGCGCACTTCCATGGCCTACAACTATTCCTCCTTACAGGGTTGTTATTGCTCTGATCATTTCTAAAGGGGTAAACACTTCTTCTTCTCTCCAGCTGACCTGAAAATCTTCATCTACCACACGGAATGAAAGAGTTTATTGCTTTTATCCTTTTCTGTACAGAAGATTATGTGGGATATTTGTCAATTTGTACAAACAAACATAATAATTCCGGGTAAATGTGATTTCAGCATTGGTCAACAAATCTTGCACTATATTTGCTTTTGTGTACTCCTCAAATTCCATAGTCATAAGTACTGTGTACAAGAGTGCATGTGTTTATAAAAATCTTGCAAAGCGAAACACTCAACTTGTGGCCCATTCTCAGCAAAACAGCCATTTAAGCTGCAATACACATCCAAAGTGAAGCAATGAAAGAGAAAGTCCGTGACTTACAGAGAAAGACTTACTAGAGGAAGTCAAGAACTCAAGAAAAAATAACAGACAGCAGAGCAGCACATTGATGGGTAATTCAGATTTATTATATTTATCCTCCTAGAAATTCTGTTCATGAGTATTTAAGTGGGATGAATCTTTTGTAGGACTCTCAGCAGTTTAAACATAGAGTTGAAGTACAAGACTAAACAAGCTTACTGTTCTGGTAATTATCTAAGTCTATTTATTTTTGCTGTAAATCATTGGAAATTTACTTTCCTATTATTTTTTTGAGAGGTGAGCTCACTTGCTTACTCCAACCTCCAACCAAATTCAACCTACAAGCCATCTTTGTGCAAAAACATTAGATTAGATCTAGGAGTGAAGTAATGCTTGCAGGAGGCTTATACACTGCATTAACTGCCTGAATGAATTTTAACTGTGCGAGTTTGATTTCACTTTGTCTTTTTATTGCCAGAAACGATGGCTGCTATAAGAGGGCACTTGAGACAAGGAAAGGAAAATTGTCTATTGGCTTGATTTTTAACCAAGGAAAAAAGAGAAAATGGGATATTGATTTCATCATATTGAAAGGAAAAAAAAATCTCCTAAACTGTGAGAGAGCAAGGAAATGACCATGAGAGAAAGGTGTTGGTGGCTGTGTCATCATCCTTCATAAGATATGACATAAAGGAGTGCCATTGGTGCTGAAAAAGGTCCTTAAAAGGCTAAAGATAAGTAAATACTTTGACTATAATTTTCCCTACTTGCAAAAAAGAAGCAAACAGGAAGAAACAGAAACCCTTTTGGAACTCCCAAAATGTGTCAGGTTTCTTGTGCTGTGTGTTGCATATGTGTGGTCAGCAGTGGGATATTTGTCCGCATAGTTATGCCCATTTGTTTGCACAAGCTACTCTGTGTATGTAACTACTTGTGTGCAGTCAAAAGATTTACATTACGGCGCACTGCTTTGATTGTGGCAGCGATGACCACTGCATGGCCCTAAGCTTTGTCATGGTCAGAGAGACCTTTGCTATTGTGCTTTAACTGGAGTATCTATTGTCTTCTGTTTACCACAGAAAGAATTTGGGAATCCCTGGGGGTCCAGATGTACAGAGCAAAAAAAGCCAAGATTTGAGAGAAGGGTTCCACATGAGCACAACCAGTTGTTCAATTTAACCAGAAAGCATTTCACCCACATCTTGCGTTCTATCACTCTTGCTCTTTTTTGTGCTGTTTTGTTACAAGCCCCACAATTTCCCGTAAAGCATACTGTAGCATGGCGGTGCAGACTGCCATTGGTCATGGGTGTGTGGTGTTTATTTAGACACTCAGAATTATTGGAGGGTTTGTATATGAGTAATCCTTCTAGAATTTTGTCATCAGGATAGGGAAAACTTTCTCTAAATGTTTAAACCACAAGATAACAACACTTCATACTGAAAGTTAAACAGATTCTTTCAGGGGAGTTAACAACTACTGTTGTGTTGAAGAGGGGAAGGCAGTATATAGCACAATGAGTCAGCAGAGTGAGTCAGGAAATACTGGTAGGAGTCTCTGTCTTTGAATCCAAAATTGCCAGCTTGGGCTCTATATTGAATAGTATGTATAATGTATTAGAATAGTCATGTTGCATGTCACTACTTCGCTTTTTGTGTTTTTTGTGCATAATTGTAAGATGTACAGTGTATTGGGATGACACCTTCACCAGTACTTTAACCCTAACCATTTGGAGAGTTGTTTTAACAACATAAAATAACACCTAAAATGCTTAAAATGCACACAAATGACGTACAAAATTGGTATAGGCAAATAAAACTACAGAATTATAACTGTTGAAAGGATTCAAACATCTGTCACTGGTACACCTTTCTAAGTATCTGCCATTATTAGATCTTCCGATGCTTTAGTATTTTTTGCATGAGATAACAGTTGCTCACAAAAAAAGGACAGCTTATTTGGGGGAAAAATATGTAAACACCATTTAAGTTATTTGGAAAAATGGCTGACCAAACAAGCAGAAATCAATTGACCACACAAATGCTACTCAGAGGATGACCTTTTTTCGTGAATTGGTGTATAGTTCTATCATTAGCCGTATTCAAACGGGATTGAATGGATTTTCTTCAAGGACTACATTTGGGGAAAACAATACTTGCAACTAAAACAACCTATTTAGAGTAAAATAATCATTGTTATCATACAGTTATGTCAATAATGAGCTTTTGTGAAGTGTATGTTATTTTGTTTTACACAAGAGAGATGACAGATCATAAATGCTCAAACTACTATGTTACTCATAAGACTTTTCCAAAGCAAACTGCAGTTCAACCCGCTTGTTGAGAATTATCTTTATATCTTTCAATGTATAGGTAGACCGATGCACAAGTTACCGAACAACACTTTTTCAACAAATGAAAAATCAAGAGCACTTGTTGCTTTCCTCAGTTTGTTTTCCCTCTTCTCTGAGGGCAGCTAAATTTACCCCAGTATTCTTATGTGGAACACACCCCAATTCCCAAAGCCATTTATTTTGACAGCAACCACTGTCAGGAATTAATCTGACATATAGTGGTTTCTATGGCAACCCTTTAGACCAATTACATATGTATGCATGTGAAACAAAAAAAGAGACAAATTTGTGTGCTCTTAAAATGATTCCTCCCTACGGACATAAACTTGCCAAGCCATACACACCCAGTTTTGACAGGGTTTTCATTTCAAAGAGACAGGATCAGAGGAAACTTAAAAGTGTCAAAACACACTTTCATAGCATTTTGATTTGTTGTTTAGAGGGCTTACTTCTTTGTTGCAGGATTTTCCATGGTCTTGTCCCCAAAAAACTTGGTGCCTGGGCCAAAGTTTCCTCTTTGATCACATTTAGAAGAAAAAAATGGCTGAAATGGCTTCTGTTCATTTGCTCTAAACAATTCTAGCGTGTCATAGCTGGAAGAGAACATCGTGAACGTGGACAAAGAATGCATAAACTATGATCTTTATGGCTTGTGGCTTTTACATTAATAAAGCTAATCCTTTTAAGGGGTCATAAATTCTCATAAGCTACAAAATGCAAAATGATAAGTTAGTGCTAATATGCTTGAAAGCAGCCACAACCTTTTATGAACCTCTATGAGACTTTAAAATGGTCTAGACATTTTTGTAGAGAGGGAGGAATACAAACATAGCTATAAATTGTTTTTTCTGTAAAGAGATATTCAGCAATACATCAGATTAGGATATTTTTTATTTATATATATATATATATATTCATCAACTTATACTACCAGAAAATTAATTCAATTCTAAATGTGTGGTCAACGCAGTAGTGCAACAGAGAATGCGATCTGTATTTCCTACAAGAATCGAATGACTCACCCTAAAAGCTCTTTAATCACTCTGAGAAGGAGCTTACATGTGGTCATCCTAAATCATTACAGCTAAGTCAGATGGCAAGACATGCAAGCAGTCAGACATCTGTTCAAAGCAATGCTATTAAGTTTCAAGGAGCCAGGTTTCCCTTCGATGACATCATATATTGTTGTTTCTTTAGGAACAATTTATATCAATTTGTATTTATGGGCCATTATCAAAAGCACTGGAATAATATTGTAGAGTCATGTATTCTAAAAAGGATCATTCTGCTAGTAGGACTAGGTGTTTCTATCCACAGCAATTGCCTTGCGTGGAGATGAAAGAAGAGAGTAATAGTAGTAGAGTGGAGAGACAGATTGGGTGGGAAGGCAGAGTCAGGGAGAGGGCTACCTACTCCCCAGCCGGACTGGGCTGTACACTCTACCTCCCCCTCCCCCTGCTTCCATCCTTTGGTTGAAACAGGGGGGAGAAGAATAGAGAATAGAAGAATAAGAAGGGTCTTACGGTTTTTCGTTTGTGAAATTTCTTCCTTAGAGTTAAAGGGTTTGGATGGTGACCACTTTGCTCTCCTGCGACACATCATCGGTTGTGTACCCTAGCCTCATTGGATGTTTGGGCTATTTATCACAAGACACCCTAAGCTGCGAAAGGCCCACCACAGACTGATCAGACCTGGGCGTGTGTCGCCTGGTGACTGAAGTGGTCGTTGGCTACCCATACTGCATCTTTTTGTTTGAGCCACAACCAGTGACTGCTTTGTTCATCCAAAACATAGAGTTGTTTGATTAATTTCCACTGCACCTGTCCTCTGATGCTCAGTTCCTATATGATCTTTACTCAGACCGAACCAGATGTTTGTATTGATTAAAAATTTAGCTATGAAATTGTGTTCTCAAAACCTATCCAGACAGCAACTGAAAACAAAATAGCCCCAGAGCGGTCTTCAAATCTCTTGGTTCTAAGACGTGACTTCTTTTCCACTCCCAGTATAGGACCTTGTCCCTTGTCTTTGAGTAAACCCTCCAATATGATGTTTCAGCATTTGCTGTTGACACAGATATGTATCAGACGTGTAATAAAGAAATACAGTAGCAGAACAAAGAGAGTCAAAATAATGGTTGGATGAGTTGCCCACTTGGGGCTAAAGTGTCTATCAGCTTCCTCCCCTATGACCTCCTTAAGCGATCTGTGCTAGCCAGCCTTACAGAGTGACATTTTCCTGTCATCATTTTCCATTGACATTGCTGGTGCCCCACTCACCACTGCAGAAGGATTACCTTCATGTGTCAAAGAGTGATGATAAAATAGTAGCCACTCCGTTAAAATCTGACGTGTGGAGTTCAGAGGGGGAGCTAGAAAATGTTTACAGGTGTAGCCAGGCTGGGACCATCACTTTCAACAGGGTGACAGAAAACTATCTCACATCATTGTTTTTCTGACACATATCTGTTGGTTTTTAGTTTAGTTCTGTTTGGTTTTGGTCATTATTTTTCACATATGCAGACATGCCTGCCATGAAGAAGAACACTGTGTTCAAATCATCAAATGAGATCATGAGCAGTTTCAAATGTTAAGCTTTTTCTGAATTTCTAATTTTCTTTGTATTTTATAAAAAAAAATAAATGTTTATGATTCGGTAGCATCTTTTTTGGATTAGGATTTTTTTTTCTGTTTTCATCCATCCATTTTGTAGACCCGCTTAATCCAACTCGGAGTCGCAGGGGGGCCTATCCCAGCGGTCATTGGGCGAGAGGCGGGGTACACGCTGGACAGGTCGCCAGTCCATCACAAGGCCACACAGAGAAAAACGAGACACAACCATGCACGCCCACATCTTACTCTTAGGAAGAATTTAGTCCCCAATTAACCTAACATGTATGTTTTTGGATGGTGGGAGGAGGCCGGAGTACTCGGAGAGAACCCACACATACATGGGGAGAACATGTCAACTCAACACAGAAACGCCCCTTCCTTGGCAGCCCTTTTGCTTTGCCCCTGGAGGGGCTCTTGATCATGTGGCAGAAAGTAACCAAGGTGAAAAAATCGATTATTATTAATTACTGCCATAGTCCGGCTTCATCCCACCACCCAAAAACATGCATACTGACATTGGTGACTCTAAATTGACCCTAGGAGTGAGAGGATGTGAGTATGGATGGTTGTTTGTCTCTGTTTGGCCTTGTGATGGACCGGCAACCTGTCCAGGGTTTACCCTGCCTCTCGCCCAATAACAGCTGGGATAGGCTGTAATTGGGCCTTGAGTTGGATTAAGTGGATGGATGATTACTGCCATGAAAAATTCAATGTGGTGCAACCTTAACAGCTTATTTATCATGTTGCACTCTTGCCTCTGCATTTGTTTTTTAAGCATTAGAAACTTAACACTGTCACTTAAAGTGAACACTGGCAAAAACAGAAAAAAAGTGATGAAACATTTGTCATCGCTTTGGTGAATTGATACAAATGATATTTATGTTTAGGAGAGAAAATAATTCTTATTCCTGAGAATATTGCTCTTCTGAAAACACCTGCACACATCAACGTAATGGCAGACATTTTTTTCCCCATTTCCCACAAATTAAGATGGTGTCATCTTAAAAGGAGTTTGACATTTCCTCGTGTCAGTAGCTGATCAGAACTCTGCAGAGGTTTTCTCCAAGCAATTCAAAACAAAAAAAAAATCCATCTGTTAATACAGAGCTAACATACACATAAAAAACACAACGTACTACATTTAAGGAACTACAGCAATAGAAACTAATGGAAAATCTTTGTTGACTACAAGAAATTCCATGTCAAAACCTACAGTAAGCACAGTAAAGAAAGAAAAATAACAAAACTTTTGCAGCACACCAGCAGAGAAATATTATACAGTAAGTAGTCCACACCTCTGAACTTATCACTCTTTGAAGCTATCCACAGTTCTCTTGGACCCATGTTTAGTCATCATGTCACACTTGATTGTTTTATAAATGTGTCATCTGGATAAATCATCCAGGCATCAAGAGAGCTCAAATGAACATGGAAATGCACTTAGTGTGAGTCAGGGCATGACATATTTTCCTGATGAGAAGTCCATGTGATGTTCTGCTGGGAATGAAGCTGCTCTATAATTAAAATGTTCTGCTACAGCATATGGCTGCACTGTCTCCTATATTCAGATACACACATATATATATATATGTATATAATGTGTTGATAAAGTAGTGAGAGCCTAGGGTGTGTTGTTGTGGAATGATCAACCTTTACAGCTCCTACAACATACTATGGAATAGATGTTGGTGCAATCACTGACAAGGAGAACGTAAAGATATAATTTAGAAACAAGGAACACATTTCTGATGCTACACACAGTTGCCTGTGCACAGACATGATGGAATCTTTAGACAAGTATTTTTTTTCACTCTCTACCCAATTTATTACCTTCTTAGCTTGCACAATCAACCAGCTCTCCTTTATGGACCGAGAGACTTGATATTGAGTGCGAAAAATGACTGTGTGCAACATTTGAATGCCTAAAACCCCTGAAAGGCACCATTACCCCAAGTAACAAATTGATCAGCAGCAAGCTGGTGACATTTGCTAAAAGGCTCTAGCTCAGTGTAAAAAATTGTTTAGTTTCACTTGTTTTATAGATTATAATGTCATGAAGAAAGGCAACACCCTGTGAAAAAAGCATACATTATGAAGACAGTCAGCAGTAGTCATTTCCTTTCACCTGCAGTACAGCAGAAAAGCAGGAGTGAGGGATTTTGGATAAAATATATGAAATTGTTGCAGACTTGTTGCTCCGAATCTCTAATCAGATGCAAACCTCATTTTCAGACTTACTGTGAGCAAGCAAAGCCTTTGAACAAATAACTGAGCTTTGAGGAAACAAAGAGCTTTATGTGAGTGAGTACAAGACATGATTTTAACATAGCATCTCCTCATAGCCCTCATTTTGTCCTGAATTTTTCCAGCTAAATTCAGACAAATTTTTGACCAAGCAGATTAGTCCTAATTTTGGGGGGCTATCCCAGCGATCATTGGATGAGAGGCAGGGTACACCCTGGACAGGTATTAACATATATGATAATAATAATAATAATTACTTATATTTATAGAACACCAACCTGGATTTCAATGCTGACTTTTGGTAAAAAATTGTTTGATTCACAGTCTGAACATCAAGACTTTTTTTTTAATCACATTTAATGTGTTGATGAAATAATATTAGGAGCTATATGGGCTATATGTTGATAAGTCAATGCCTCTAGGACATCAGGCATTTAAAGGCTCCATTTTAAAATGCAAATAAAGGATAATAATGTGGCACAATTAAGGCTTTACAACTTCAACAATCCCACAGAGTGACTGTGATGCCAGCAACAGAATCACAAAAAAGTTGTCAGAAAGTCAAAGGAAGACACAATAGTTTATAGAGTATAAAAGCAACACCATTCTGAGAGATTCTGCAATCAACAGATTAATTGGTGGCAGGTGAGGAAGTCAGGACAGAAGAATCCAAAGCCTTTTTGGTTTTTGGTGGGTTGTGGCTCACCACTCTGAGCAAAACTCAGTCAGAGAATCATAAAATCATAATAAGTTCTACAACAAATAGAACAACAGAAGAACATCTTCAAACATCGACAGTGAATATATTTTCAAAAGTTTCAGGGAGTCTGAGGATATGGCACATAGGCTTGCAAGTACTTTTAAAAATATTTTCTGTTACAGTTAGCTGCTGTATCCAGAAGTAACCTGAACCTGTACTGCACAGGGAGAAAGCCATATATCAACTTGAAGCAGAGTTCTGCTGAGGTCTCTGGACACAGACTCATCTCAGATGGATAGACAGTGGACATGTGTTTTGCTAACAGATAAGTCCAAGTTTGGAAAAAAAAAACATTACGACTGATTATGTGCCAAAGATAAAAAAAAAAAAGCCTATGCAGGCTATTAATCAGAGAAATGTTCCAAAGCCAGCATCAGTGATGGTATGGGGTTGCATTCGTGTCCACTGTATAGAAGACTTACATGTAAGTGTACCATTGTTTGGGAGGTGTATATTAGAATTAAATATGCAGAACTCCTTTTAAGAATACATGGTGCATTATGAGGGGGATCAGACAACAGCTATGGACTGTTGTCGAAGCAGCTGATATTGTTTTCAGCAAGAATGGACACAGATTCCCCTGAAGAACTATAACAGTCAATATAATTTGTTCCCAAAAATGATTAAAAAGTGTAATTAAAAGGAAAAGTGATGGGATACAATGGCAAACATATATCTCTCCCAACTTTTTTGAGCATGTGAGTGGCATCAAACTCTGGATTGGTTTAATTTTTTTAAAAAACAAATTTTAGTTGGCCAGGGGAAGACTAAATAATTTACTCTATAGTTGTGTTTGTCATACATTTTAGAAAACATTTAAACTTTTCTGAAAATGAGGTGTGTTTCCATAAACAAAAAATAATCCAGCCATTGCACAGCCCACAGGTGGAAACATCTGTAAGCCAAATGTTGCAAAGTCATAGAAAGTAATGAAAAAATAAGAGTAATGGGAGGGTTTTAATTAAGGGAGGTTTGGGGACTTCACATGTTCAGATCAGAGGGGATTATCAGAGGAGCTTCTCGATTTCACGCCAGTTTCACTCACTTCTGACAAGAAATTTCAAGCATTGCCATCAGTTGTTATTGAATTATGATTCAATGCAATACAGAACCAGTAATGGTGATTGATATGAATGAAGACTAATGCAGGAGTCATCCTCAACATGAAAGCGCATTACAACCCTTCATCAGAAAATGGCTCCAGGAATTCAGTGCACATCCCACTGTGGATGTGAGGGTGGATGGAATTTTACACCCACTCAGATCACTAAAGAGCTGCTCAGTGGATACCTGATAAATAGATGCCAAATGGGTCTCCTCACAAAGGAGCTCTGGCCTTGAGACTTTTATGTAGCAAGCTGGCCATGTAACCTACAATAACCATGTAGCTTTTGTGCACTGGTCTCTTCACTCTCATGTACAGCTCCAACCTTCCCAAACCAAAAAAACAAAATATCCATTTTTCTTCATTAATCATAATTTGTTTGTTTCTTGTGACTCTTATGTCTTTTTATATATTTCTTTAAATTTTCCACTCTCAATTCTCTTTGAAGTGCAGTGGAGCTGTTGAGAGTGATGCGACTCTCAGATTTTCTGCCATTTATACTGAGGTAATTTAAACAAGACCTGGGGGAACCCATAAGAAAAACAATGCAAGTTTCTAGCATAGAAATACAAACTATTCGATTCAAGCTATTCAATTTTAAACTATTCGATTTTATCACTCCTGGTGTAGAAAGAATGATAAAGGAAGTGAGGATGACAATACTACATTGAACTTTTTACATAAAACACAACAGGTTATCTGACAAATGTTAGAAAATGAACATGTGATGCACAAACAAATGAATGCGGGTTTGTTATTTTTGTTCTTCTGGCTTTGAATTTTTACTTTACCCATCACTTATGCATGTTCATGACCATCAGCTCTGCTGGTGATGAAAAGGGTGGAGGGGAAAGGTTTAGCAAGAGTGAAGAACAGATGCAGAGAAAAGTGGTTCTTTGACCTTGATTTCACATAAAGCAAACAAAGGAAACGTTTTATTCATAGTGGAAGGTGATGGGAGTGTCTGAATTTTGAGCAAATGTAATGTTGTAATCTATGTTCTAATCTGTATCAAGAAATCTCCATGTCAAGGTCGGGAGTTGTCAACAGGATGTTTTGTTTCTTAGTTTTACTGTTGTCTTCTGGGTTTTTTTCATGTTCTGTAATCTTCCTTAGTTTTTGTCACTGATGTAAATCTTGCTGCTCAGTTACCTTGCTTCCCATTTTATTTGTAGAGATAGCCCCCTTGTGTATTGTGTTGAATTTGCTTTCAGTTCTTGGCTCACACCATAGTTTTATTTGCCGTTTGTCATTTCAGCATCTTGTTTGTCATGATCTCTCTCAGTATTTATACACCAGGTTGTTCTATGCCAGATTCTTGTCTTTGTGCAGTTAAGTCTCACCTTGTTCCTCGTCCTGTACAGTTCATTCAATGTTTTGGGATTTTCCTGCCATTGCAACACTTTTGGTTTGTGTATAAAATGAAGTTTATTATTTGTTGACATCTGTGTGCCTCTTATGATGAGCCTGCATTTGGGCCCTCTTTATCCACACACCGCCCCATGGCATCCTTACTAATTCAGTGTTTTAATGGGAATTTCAGCCGGTAGTTATTAAGGTTACAATACTGTAACTATTGTCTAATTTTCTCCTTGTTGAGTCGCATGTATCTGTTAATCTCTCAGCTATAGTGTATGTGAAGCTGGTGTGGGATAGAGTCCCTGTCACTACAATTTGAACTGAATATGTGCCCTTGCAGGCAAATGGGTACTCGCTTCATGGTTTCTGTCACTTTGTATCCAACCACATATTCAGTGGCAACTTAAAACTAGAGTTTTACTTCCATTATTTCTATTTCTCATCTGCTGGTGGGCCGTCTCTTTCAGCACCCCTGCCGTAAATCCACTGGTGGGGAACAGAAATGATCTCATGTCAAGAAGAATCCACCTCATTCATCTCACTGGGGGACACATCATGCCTTGCTCATATATCTACTGTCCTGCTGCTTCCAAATTAATTCACATACAATATGCATACTGCGGTTTTAGGATGATGTAGCCTGAGGAACTTCACATGAAATATGAAAAAAATGAGAAGTAATTTGTTAGAAATACACATCTTGATTTGGGCTACACTGGAATGTGTGATACCAGTTGGATCTGTTGTGTTAAGTTGTACTTTTTTGGCATTCTATTCTTCAATTCACTGTGAGTTACTTTGAACAGATGGTACTCAGTATGAACACATTATGATACATGGTGGCATGAAATGACAGGAGCCAAGAGGAAGAAGTAACAATGATGCTTTCAGTAAAAGCCATTTACCTACAGAGCAAAAAAAAAAGAAAAAGACGAACTTTTCAATCTGAATTCTCTTTGCTCTCCACCCTTCTGTCCGTTTTGTACACTCATTCAGTTATTTCCGAGGTTGCAGATACCTGGTTCCAATCACAGCTTTCATTATCAAGTGCATCTATATTCTCATAGATGACGTGTTTGAGATGAAGCACCCAAAACTACTTTAGATCATTTAATGTGGTTAGCGTTAAAGTTAGAGAAACGACTGTAGGAATGTGGTGATGCTATTTTTAATGTTGATGTTACCCAGTTTCCCTCTGAAAAAGCACTGATAAGTACTGATTCCCCTCAAATGTTTACAGCCATACAGATGGGTAAAAGGAAAAGACCAAAATAAAGCTTTACAGGGAGGTATTTGTCTGTCATAGACCTATAGAATAGTGTGCTCCCTGACATGGACTCTCAAAGTCTGTGTAACTTTCATGATAGGATTAAAATCCCCAAAAAGAGTGTGGTCGAAATGGTGTTTTTATGATAATGACAGCAGGTGATGTCTCAGGTGTTACAAAAAATGTTTCATTGGATCAAGATCTGATTAGTATGAAGGCCAAAAAAATAATTCATACACATCATTAGAGCCTCTGTCTTACATGAATGTGTCCAGATTTGTAATACTTCCCCAGCTTTGTCACTCACCTTTACTATAGGTTCCATGAAGTAACAGAATAAAGTGAAACATTCACAACAACCATAACGAGCAGACAGGGAATAATGCCAGCAGCAGCTTAATTAGAACCTGGGTGGTGTTTACCAGCTGCAGTCTAACCGTCACAATACAAAGCTGCTATCCATAATAATGATGTCATCCTCTGCTAATTCCTTGTATGCTTCAACAGCATTTTCATGAAGGAGATTGTCTCAGCAAGAACACCTCTTTCCAGACATGCTGCGTGTTTGCTAAAGTGATCAACACCACGTTCTTTGGGATAATCCTGACAAGTTGTAATGTCCACAATGGTCAAATCAGAGAGCAACAATGGCCTGCAGCTACAAAAGAAAGCTTTACACAAAATACTAAGATTCTGAATGCAACACTGCTCCATCCATCCACAATGCCATTGGACTAGTGTGTATTTATGAGCTAAACAAAAATGGACACAAACTTTTAAGTGCTTTTTTTCCCCTCACTATATTAGTATTTTACACTTCCACACTCATAAACACATTAAAAGCCACCGGGCCCCCACTATTGCTGCCTACACTGCAGTTGCCATGGAAACACCTGCATCTCTTGTAATCCTATGAATAGGATGCAATGAGCAAGGCTTCAGGGGGGAAAACAACTCAATGTGGTGGCAGGTGGAGACGGCAAACCGAAGCATGTCGCTCAAAAGAACATTTGATTTAAAATTTCGGGTTTTCTAAACACCTGCTCAAGAAGCGGAATATACAATCAGAATGTTCTTTTACCAGTATTGCTGCATTTTAACATTTTAAAATTCTCTCCAGTTTTTGGAAAGTCAAATAACTTCTGTACTGTTATCTTGCAAGTCAAGTCGATTTTTCAGATTTGTAAGATCACAGTACATCATCAGTCATCTAATCAGCCTCCAAGTGATGTGTTAGTGATCAAGATGCAGTTGTTTTGGACAAATCATCACCACATACTTACAGCTGCAGACAGATATTAGATGTGTCAACATTGAATAATCACAGCTTCTAAAGCAGAGATGTTTCTCAGCGTCTGTTAAATCCAAATTGGAAAGTATTTCTTCATAGATGGGAATGAAAAAAAATAAATTGTTGCTTCAACGTTTTTGTTTTTCTCTCAAGAATTTGATTTTAGCAGCTGAGTCCATTCCTTTTGAAGTGTTTGGTTGAAGATAACCTGTGATTTATGGATAAAGACTGTTCATCCAATCATCTGGAAAGTATTCAATGACAGGGCTTGCCCTTTTTCAAACACCTTCCAAAGAGGACTTCAGAGATGGTTTTGTGTAACAACCATCTTAAGTGCCTCCTCATACTGTATGGTTGCTGACTATCTAATTTACCATATTTGCCATTCTATTGTGGGTTTTTCGTTTTTTTCTTCTGCTTTCTTAACTTACTTTAGTAAGCTAACCCTAATGCATACACTTATTCAATACAAGCTCAAAACATGTTGCAAAAATTTGATATCTTATGGAGATTGAATAAAAATATCCTACAGAACAACACTTAAATAAGTTTAAAGGTTTTATTTATGCAAAAGAGTATTGTTGCATCATCTTGTGTATCATAATTACATATTAACAAGTTTCAGCGGAATTATTTCCAAATAGCATCAATAGTTTGGAACATCAATCCTCATAAACCAGATCTAATTGTTAAACATTTAGCTTTTGCATAGATTAAACATAAGAGACAAAAGATTGATTATGAAGATTTGAAAGGTGTTAAAACAGTAAACATGACACTAAAAGAAATCCCATCAGTCATTTCCACACTGAGAGACAAGTCATGGCTTGTCCCACATTATGCAGTTTTGTAGAAAAGAAACAGTGTAGCTAAATCAGCTTCTTTTTCCAGTTATTTGTATAATTCATGAGTCCAATCATATAACATAATGCAGCCACTCTCTAAAGACATTTTTTTCTCTTCAGGGTTGCAGGGAGGCTGGAGCCTGTCCCAGCTGCCATAGAAAAGAGAAGGGCACATCTGGACAAGCCAGCAGTCCAACACAGGGGTTAACAAAGAGATGAGTATACACACACACATATCCCACATAGGCACAGTGAAAACATAAAAATCTTGACAGAAAGACCTCTGCTGAGATTCGAAGAGGGAATCTTTCAGCTTTGAGACGACTGTGCTAACCACTGCACAAGTATTTGGTCCCTCCCTCTGTCCATGTGCTGCAAAACTTTCTGAAATGTGTTATAACGCTGACAGTGAAATCCAAAATAAGTCCTGTATGAATTAAAATGTGAACGCAGCAAAAACATGAAAAGCTCATAATGACTCAGAGATTATATATACAGCCAATCAATTAGGAAGGATTTGCATAATTTCCTAATTCTCCTGGAGGGCCCTTCTACCAACGTTCACAGCAAATTCCTGCCAAACATTATCTGACAAGCTATAAGTTTTTAGCAAATACTTTCAAATTGAGAAGTATACAAAGAATATAAGATCTTTGGCTATTCTTACTAATATCTTTACTGCTAAAATGTGAATATGGAACAGTGCTTTGGAACAGAACAGGATAATTACACAATCTGTAATTTAATTCAGCCTTGAAGAGATCCAAAAAAGAAAAAAATCAAATTCAGGCTGATATAAACGTTTCCAAACACACAATACAAGTACAAAAGTCGTTAAAGGTGGGGTTCCTACTTAAAAAGAATTTTAGTGTTTAAAAGTTTTCTCTTCTTAACTTCTAAACTCTCCCAGTGACACCAAAATTCCCAGCAGAACAGATCAACACACTTAGACCTTTTAGGAAAAACTTGAAAAGCCTATATTTTACTGCTGTCATAATATTGGCCTTCTTCGATTTTTGGAACAGATCAACTGGTCTGTCAAACATAAGAAGTAGCTGCAGTTAATGCACTGCTGCAGATGCACTATGTCTCAGGTTCTATTCAGCACTGACCGGCTTGGCTTGTTCCACTCGCCTTGATTCAGTGTGGTGCATTGTTGTCTTTCGGCTTTCTGCTTTGTTTATCTTATAAGGCAGTGTTAACATGACATCAACTATTGCTAATCTGTCTTGGATACAGAGCCAGAGATTTCTGCTACAGTGAAATTAACCTTAGTGTTAGGAAGAAATTGAATTATCTATTAAGAATCAATAGCCTAAGGGTATAATCAGAAGAGAAAAAAATAAGCAAGGTGGTACAGACCAGAGGAAAGAACAACGAGAAGGAGAAGTAGGCCTGATGAGATAAAAGTGAGGATATAAAATTTTCTGTTTAGCCAGCTTTGGGAGAACTGGTCAGGTATCTCCTACTGACATCGACCACTTATTTCTTTTGAGGGAAAGCTTGTACTTTTTGTTATCACTGGCATAATTCCCTCCATTGTCTGCATACACAGTTTACTACTCCGACATCTAAACGACCCTCCTAAACACCTTGGACAAATAGAAATAAATCCGAGAGCCACAGAAGGAAGAAAAGACTTGTCATGTTGCATGGCTCTAACTTTACTGGCACTAAGGACTGACAATTTTATACGACTACTGTTATCAAACTAAACATCAAACTGATGCTCAACTGAGTTCATTTCAAAGAGAAATGCTAGGGGAAAACATCTGGAACGTATCCATCTCTGTGCTGTAGAACAACATGCATTTTTGGATCTGAGCATCGACATGAGTCACACCATTAAAAGAAAAAATTAATATCCACATATGGGAATACATCTTTTTTTCCTCAGTCAATAATTGAATAAGTGATTTTTTTTTTTTGTCTTTTATATTTTTTACAAGCTTCCTATCACCACTGTACAGCAAATCTTTGTCTGAGAGCATGGTGAGATGGTTACAGCAGAAGGAATGGCCAACAGAAAACAGCTGAGAGCAAGAAGTACATCTTGTGATTTTGGTCAAGAATTTGGTTCTTCTGAACATCTAGTCCCAGTTCTGTACAGATGTGAAGAAGAACCAACCTTTGACTTGAGGTGTCTGCCCTCACAGATATCATAACCTAAAAGATGGCATGGTATTTCCATAATTGTTCAAGGGAACAATGCAGCATCTGGTGCCAGCTTTGTAACAGCTACCACATTGCTGGCATGTCAGAAAAATCCATAGCAAACTTTGTCAATAAGGGTTTTGATATATATAACTGAGCCAAGGGCTTTCATGTCCCCATTGCTGACGCCCTCCCCTGCCTGTCTTTAAAGAGCCTGAGGTGTTTTTGTGCACATTTCCCTGAATTTAAGATAAACGGCTCGAGTAGAAAAGAGTGATGGACACAAGGGAAAACAATGCCAGGAAAAACAAAGAGGAGATTAGACCCAGGACTGCAATGCCAGGCTCTTGGGAGATAAAGCACAGAGGAAAGCCTTATTTCTTTTTTTCTGGTTTGTGTTTCTGGTTCCAATTCATGCAACTGTCTAATTGAATTTGCTTTGTTTTATAATGATGTCTGATCCAACAGGAGCGGAAATACATTTTGAATAGAAGTGAACAACAGACATGAATTCAGTGTGGATACAATGTTTTATTTCCAAGGGTTTGTTTAGAGTCCAGGGAAGGCTGCTGTACTTGGCAGAGGCAGCTAAGGGCTTCAGCTATGCTGTTTATGGCTTCCTGTCGTCCTCAGCCACAAATTATACAGTCATGCTGGAGCTGGGGTTGGTTAGTGCGAGGGATGCGATATGTTATCTTACAATCATATTCAACTGACTTGAACATTCCCATAATCTAGTCCTGTTTTAGTGTTTCAGTTTTGTCTTTCTTACCTAGTAGATCCACTTTATCTAATATTCAATTCCCTTCATAGCTTGAAACAAAAGGAGAGAAGACTTTCTTTATTCCTGCTCCGTGATCTGTGACAGATGTACAGCTCTGTGCTGTAGAGCTGTGACAGAGAACAGAATCAGTCCCAGGGGTTTTCTAACTTTATGCTTTAAAGGTTGATCATGTTCATCCGTATCTGATACGGCTCATGGTTTAACATACTCTGTGATTTCTTTTAATTAAATGGCCTACTCATTAAGCAAGTTGCTATCTTAAAAAAATAAATAAATAGAATCAAAAGTCTCACACATGCATTTAATTCTCCCTAAACAGCTCCATCAGAAGGATAATCAGTTCTTATAAATTAATCTCTGCAGTTTTAGAGCTTGAAAAACTCCGATTCAACAACAACCCAAGCAGAAGAGCAGCTTTGATTGTTTTCAAAGGCAGTAAAGCTGATAGCTGATTCTTAATGGCAGCAGTGAAGCTTGGGGGCTTGATGAATTAACTTTAAACCTTACCAAAACTAATTTAAGAATATTTAACTTCTCTGAGAAAAGATATGTGAAAAAACAAGTTATTTTCAGCCATTTCCTGTAACTGTGTATAAAAGTAGCAGCTCCCAGATTTGTGTCTTCAGAGGGAAATCAGTCATGTTTGTTACATTTGATATGACAATTGAAAGAAATATCCACATAGATTTTATAATAATACTATACAGAGGCAGCTTCTTTTTAAGAAGCATCATAAATGAGTTTTTCTTCAAATATCCAGCTGATGTAAATGCCAAAAAGATTCTTACCTTGAATGAGACATTGAGTGATGATGTCACACAGAGGTGGTTTAGAAATCAACAGATGGCGTCAGACATAAGAAGAGAAAAAAGAAACAATGAAAACATTTGTTTAATCACAGGAAATATTTGAGACAAGCTAGCATGTCTACCATATTATTTTCCACTCACATGAAGGAATGTGATTTGAATCACAAGCTAAAGATAAACTAAAATGAAAATGAAGATAGTTATGAAACTAAAAAAGCAAATAAAAGGAGCCATACGCCACTGATCGAAATACCTGCTAACACTCACTGACACCTGGATTTTAGTGCAGTGGGAAAGTGTTTAACTGGAATTAAGACCCACATTAAATGAGTCTGCAGGTTTCAATTGGCTCCGGCTCGGCTCAGCTTCAGTGGGAACACGACACCTGGGTGTCTCACAGCCAATGTCCTTGGCTTGAGATTTTATTTTTTTTCCAAAAACTCACATCTACTGATGGTAAAGTCTCAGATGGAGGCTCTAAAACTGACAGCAACAACCAGCGAGCAAAAAGAGACGATTTTTATTATTATTGTTATTTCTGTTTTCTATTCAAGACATCTGTCCCCCTGTGTGGTGCTGACATCGGCCATCCAGACAAACGCAGCAATCTAGCCTGATTATCTTCAGAGTCATGATTATCAGAAGCACAGCCTGGAATCTGGTGACACACCTGTCCTCTGTGAGGTAGAGGTAGAGGCCCACAAAGCACTAACGATAAATCCACTACTACAAGCAATGAGAAAGGCTTTAAAATGCTTGATTTAGCAAGTGCATCCACATTTTAAAAACCTGTTTAAACACACTACTTTTGGTGTAAAACAATAACAGTGTTAAGGACATTTTCATTTTCATAGAAAGTAAAAAAAAAAAAGCAATAATATATGTTTCAGTTTATTCTGAGTCATTGTTTAAACATTGCCTCAGAATATGCAGGATTAACCAATACAAACAAGGCTCACCAAGAACAAATAAATAGAAGAGAGAAATATATTAATAAAAGTGTGGGAGGAAGGTATTACACCCTTACTTAGCTAATGTGATGCAACAGCATAAATATAAAGTAAGTCAAATCCTTTATTTGGACATGAGACTGCATCATGAAGCCAGTGGTTATGCAATTTGTTTCTCTTACAGTGCAGATATTTGTTTGCCCTCATTAAACCACTGGAGTCGAGCCTACCACTGTAAATGCCAAACCTATTGCACAACCCTGTCCTCTCCTGTCAGATGAGCAGCGCCTATTGATGGTGATATGTGCTATTTTAAAGAAATAAGAGTGCAAACATTCAGCAGGGAAAAAATCACATGGAACTCAAGATAAAGAAAATGTCTTTTTTCAGAAACTACATATGAGGGACGCCTGGAGGTCAGAGAAAAAAGCTGCAGGTTGGAACGCCTGAGGTGGGCAAACTGAGTAATGCTTTCCCATCCCTCAAACACTGAAGATTAATAATGAGTGTCATAAACAAAGTTCTTTAAGAGTGATAACCCTGAATTTTTCTATACTCACTTTCATTTTTATAGCAGGACTTTTCACTTCCAGGTCCACAATTTGTTCGTTACCCTTTCATTTTAAGGTTTTACATATCAGGAAATAAAAAAGTAATCTGGTCCTTACCAGGGCAAAATTCAAAGCAGTGTGTAAAAAACCTAGTTACATTCCATGAGTTAATAGTTTGTATAACCACCTTTAGCAGCAATGACTTGAAGTAATAATTTTCTGTATGATTTTCTGTATTTCTGTATGATGTCATCAGTCCCCCCCAATTGGGAGAAAATCAGAACAGTAGAAAAGGGAAATGCTGAAACAACCACTACAGGCAATCTCTCTCTTTAATACAGCAAATTAGCACTGATAAATTAGCCATTGTCAGCAGCTGCTTTGCATTCTCTGGGGAAGAGTTATGAATACAGAAATTAAAATAATACTTGAGCCGCATTCTGAAAAATTACATTCAGTATTGATGCTTGGATCATCTGGCCTGTAAGCAAAACTTTAATGTTTAATGTCACCTTCAAAAGTTTTATACGTGCAAGGTAAAGTTATGAAGCAGGAGATGACGGCTGCGATCAAGTTTGCCTCGTGGGTGGATGCACAAGCGAACTGTAACTTAAACAGCGCCATGACCATTTAAGCAGATGTTTTAGGTATGTTTTAGTCTTCTTCCTAAACAAGAGAGGTTGTGACAAAGAAAATGATGGTCTGACGCCACAGGGTTTTGATAGTTCATACAGATGCCTGCATGCACCAGGTTACAAAAATCGGGAGATGCACGAAATGACACCAAAGCCCCCAAAGCACCACTGATGGTGATTTAAATTTTGGTGCGCAATGCCATTTGTGAAAGTTGAGCATATACTAAGCATTCGTCTCATGTCACATACTGTGGAATTTCTGTCATGTCCTGACTTCAAACAATGCAGATTCCTAAGATCTAAACCCTATCAGGCAGAAGGGTAATCTGCTTTTTGATAGACTATTATTAGACAATATAGTAAATTTGTCCAGTTTCCCCCAGCCTAGGCTTATAGCTATGAATCCTGTATCATATCTGTTATTGACTAATAATGCACAGGGAAATCTGCCCACTGATGCATTTCTGACTCTGTTTTTGGTCACTCTAGTAGTGACATGTTGATATATTAATATAGTGAGAGAATTTGCTGCTTGCTATGAACAGTGCTGCAACAGTAGGAGTAAAAGGCAGGGAACTGCAGCACTACCTGCAGCACACAAAAACTGTGAAATCACACAAAGCTTTCCAAATCTAACCATCAACTGAGTGTGTGACTATCTCAACTTGTTTCCTATTTTTTATGATCTTTTTTTACCCTGTTTGCTTCACACTCAAAACAGAAGAGAATTCCATCCTCACACACTCATCTCACAGAACCGTGAGAAACATGTGAAAGTGAATAGGTGATTGTTTTGCTCACAGGATCAGAGCCAGCTCATGCTTAAAATATGTCATTTTGGAAAAATAAATGTTGTACAAGACAACAGCAACATGCAATCAGTAAAGATGGGTAAAAGGCTGACGTTCACTTGAACAACAAATCCAGAACATGGACTGCATACACACATACAGACACGTACACACATAGATGTCTATTCTGCTGTAACATGACCTCAGTGCTGCCTTTGACACAGTTAATCTGTTTCCTTTCAATTCAATTGCCAAGGTTACTTCCAAATAACTTTGTATGACCAATTTAGAACCACAGGGGCCAGTATTTATCCTTCTGTTATTTCGCATAAAGCTGTTAATTCTGACAATGACAAAGAATAGACAGAAGAACAAAGTTTAATTGCAGCAATGTAGACACTGGAGGGACTTAGACCAACTCATATATCGGGTTTTATGCCTCGTGGATTTAGAGAGCCTAGTTTACTCCACACCACAGTTGTTATAGGAAAGTATGTGCACGCACTTACTGGGCAGCACATAGTTGCCCAGTTCCACAATTCAGCAGTGTTGATAACTTAGTCAACAGATAGAAGATGACCAGATATCATTAAAACAAATTATATTTGATATCTGCAGTTTGCATTTGTGATAAAAAAAAAACAAGCATGCATGGGATTGTGCATCTCACACAATCTTTTCTAATATAATTAAATCTAACTTGATTTACTTGTTAGCTGTTTTAATTGTTCATGTTTGGCAGATTGGAGAACATTTTTTTCAGTGGTGTTACAAACTCAGAACCATTATGTATTTCTGCTTTTAGCAAAATAAATTCAAACTTATGTTCATCTTTTAACACATAACTGTGGCTTCAATTCACAATAATGTAAAGATTAAGTTATTTTTCACTACTGTACTTGTTGCTGGGGTCCTCAACCTATTGCCCCTCTTCATGCACCATAGATTGAGGTGAAATGCCAGAGAAAGCACTTTGTCAACATTGTCACACTTTGCTGGCAAGTTGATCAAATTAATGACATGACGTAATATATATAGCAAAATTGCTGCACGTGATACCCCCATTGCAGCTCAGCTTTTTATCATCTCAGATTCACATAAACATTCTTTGCTGCAAAATACATATTAAGAATTGTTTACAGGACAAAACCAGTTTGGGTGAGGAGTTTAACTGTTGCAAAATCATATTGTATAAAATATAATGACTTATATTACAATCAGTGTGACCTAGCCAAACTGGAATAAAAAGAATCCTCTCACTTAAAATCTCACACCAGAAAGATCTGTGACCAAGTTCATCTGCCCATGTCCTTTTGCCACTGCATATTTGCGGGAGACATGCAAATAAAGTGGAGCACGGTTGTGGCCTTTGGGAATCTGTTTCAAGCCAGAGTGTCACACTAATTCTGTCAGCTCCCAACTGCACTGTGAGAAAATGGGACAACAGAAGCCAGTCTGAGCTCCGTGGTCACTTAGCTGAAACTAACCCACATGTGATCAAAAAGCCGCAGTATGGAAGCCATTTCATGTCAAAAATAAGACTTTTTTTTTTCCAAAGCATGAAAACGAGAGACAAGAAAACAAATAAGTAAAATTGCTTGAAGTTATACCTTACAATAAAGTAGTGAAATAAAAGTTTACCAATAAATGCCTTTTAAAAAAAACTACATGATGGACGGTGTTTCATTAGCTCGCAGCATACTTTTGTAGATTGAATAAAAAAGAAAATGTAATGTATCTTGTAAAATGTTGTACTTCTTACTTTTCATCAGAATATGCTCATTGCCATATTTACTCCCTTCATCACCTTAACATACAAGCACAATAATTCATATATATGTATATGTGTGCACACAGATCCCAACCCTTCCCCAGTACATCACACTAACATACACACAGTCGCAGATGGCGGTCCCAGTGACCTTGGAAAAAAGCGGACGATCCAATTGGAAAAGCAGGAAAGTGCTTTATCAGTGGTTGAACTCTAGATGTGAAAAACTCACAGTCTGCCAGCAGAACAAGGATGACAATTGATTTTTAAAGTAAACTAAATCTGCCAACTGAATTTTTGTACACAAAATGCCCACTCACATCCTAAAATATCAATAAATGGAACAAAGCCAAACATGCTGCATAATTTAGATAGAAAATAGGAAGGAATGAATACATGTCTACTTTCTTTTCCAACAAATTTTTCAAACATAGAAGAAATCTGACAAAATGGCTGCAAACATGGCAGGAAGCAGCCCCCAAAGCTTTACCTTTAACATTTTTATCCTGTTTGGATCTGATCAGTCTCAAAATCCTAAACAGAGAAAATAACCCAAAGTTATCAACTTCATGCTATCGTGCCACATTCTGACAATGTATTACTTTTGTGGCAACATGTCAGAATATGGATGTACTAATTGTGTTCACTAACGCAGTGAACACAAGTAGCTGTAAAATTGCTTGACAGATATGACAGATAAAGCAGAGACTTCTTGTACTTCTAAAATCTCCCAATGTGTATCTTTATTTAAAAAAAAGGCGCCGTGGGTGTGGGTAGGTTAGTCACCATCTATAAATGATCTCTACTCTCATTCCTAATGGGAAGCAAAAGTAAAAGAGACACTGGTCATCACCAGGCATCTACCCAGTAAATCTACAAGGGAATCCAATGTCAAGTTATCAAGTACATGACGGCTCCCTGGCAGATATTTTGAGCACCTAATGCAAACTTTCTATAATTTCACATTTCTGGTGACTGTGCCGGGGAGCTTTACTCACAGCTCATGTTGAACATGAAGTTAAAAATAAAGGAAAAGAGTTTAAAGATATGGCTCAGTGGTGATTCATAACTAGAACATTGTGTTTTACTGTATCTCTGTGATAAGTGCATTTTGATTTAGATCAGATCTCATACGGAGCCTCAACAGTATTAGTTCCTTTTTACAGATTTAAGATGCAAACATATTTAAATTTTATCAAGATAATGTGGTATGTGGTAAAGTGTGGTGGTTTTTCTATTATGCCATTCTGAGCTCCTCTAACTTTTATTCAATGGAGGTAATTAAGTCTGTGAGGTTTTTGTGGTTAGGCCTCAGGGTAGAGATTGGGATTTGGGTCACTGAATTAAAAAATGGCACTTCATCGTTGCTAGTAATCAGTATTCATCTTCAAATTGAACCTCATCCTTGTTTTCAAATTTGAGCTTTGTATTTATTTATTTTTTTTTAGTTTCTGACTAATTTTCTCAAACCCATAACTGACGCTCGCGCCTGAACAAATGATGTGAAAAAAAAAAACGAGGGGAGAATGAGATGTGGCTGAAAATAGAAATATGTAAATGCAGCATGCTTATCGCTGAAGGGAGTCTATTGGATTTAGTGGAGCAAATTTCATTTGATTTAACCTGGCAATTTTATACTGCCACAGCAACTCCACATTCGAGTCAGTATTTAAGTTGAATGCTTGATGCATACAATAAACACTTTCCTTGTATGCCTGTTTGCTTGGAAAAACCTATGCTGATGAAATTACTACAAAGGAACTATAAACAATGAGCTAGATGATGACTGAGATTTGGAGGCATCCAACCACCTGAACAGCCTGGCACTGTGGGGTAAGAACCAAAGTAGGGTTCAACTATAACAGTCTCACATGCACAATCCAGCAAACAAGTAAGTCTTTAGAAGTCTTTAATTACTCACAAGTACAGTCAAGGCTTGGCCACTTAAGCAGTACAACACTACAGCACTACAGCCTTGCTTAAGGGCACTTGAATCGGTCAGCTGGGAGCAGACAGTAGTAGCGTTACTCTGACTTCTTCAGTCAGTGGACTCTTTGACCCTTTGGCCAAAATGTAATTTCTCTAGCCGCTAGATTTCTTTACTTTTCTCACACTCTGTACATTTTCATCACATAACTGCTTCAGTGCTTCTTCATATTTACCCTGGTGATATACAATGGAATGGAAGGCTTTATGCTGCGCTGGCTGGGATGACAATCCCCTTCCACATTTTCACATGATTATTGGCAGTTCACTGTATGTCGACGGCTTAATAGATGGCTGCGCTTGCCGCATCATGCTGTCACAAAAGTATAACTCCTCGACTTGGTACGTAACAGATTGTTTTCTTCAGGTGCCGGCATTCAACACAGAGAGTGAACTGGCACTGAGATGTAAAAACAATTCCCTTCTTGTCTTCATTTTTCTAAGTGGGTGAAAGGGGGTGGGCAGCCAGACCTTCTGATGCAAACTGAAGCTCTGACTGAAATCCAGATGTGGAATTAATCATTATTCCACTTCATTCTGCATGCAGCTCATAGTTCATTTAAGTCATAATACCCTGAATTATTCACATTTCCTTTCTGAGGAGTAATTTCTCTCTGAATTATTGAATTTCACAATTCTTCTGCAGTCTGCCAGCTTGGCCTGTTAATACAGATACGGAGCCTTCAGCATTTCACAGTTAATTTTTTTTCTTTAATGCTTGTGGTGTGTCATCTATGTCACTAAGAGTTTCTGTTGAAATGTGGGATGAGTCATCATTCAAAGGGATAAGGAAATATTTTACTTTAGTGTTGTCTTGTCGCCTTTCAGCATGCTCACTGTGGTCACCCGGTCAGCTAAACAGTCTGCACAAGTGCGTTTTACTGCCATATAGCCTTTCCACCCTTTTTAATGGCAAAAGCAGAAAGTGCTTATATAAACTGGTGCTTCCTGGAAAACACTCACACTCTTGCAGTGTGTACACTAACACAATGGAGGAACATTTAATGATATATCGCTAATGGCACATTTCTGACCCTTACAGAAGAACAGATGTGGTGCACAATTGTTCCTTAGTAAATAATATTTCTTTGACATTTGAAGTCAATTTTGACCATTACCAGAGTAGATAACAGCATTTACAGACTGAAATGTTGCCATATATCCAAAAAAAACCTTTTTTATAAATATATTCCTTAGTTTGAATTTCCACGTTGAACAAAGAATATCAAATAATAAAAAGACAACATTTTCACTACAAAGAGATGGAGTCTGTAAGTACTATTTACCAGAATCTTTCTATTAATTTTTTTCAAGATAGAAATTCTCTACCAATGGCACAATTCCAGGAGTGGATAATTCCTCATTAAGTCATCAAGTCAATATTTCTCTTGTTGCACCGTCCACAGTAGAAAGTGAAAAATAGACTTTACACCAAATATCTTAAGGCTTGATTAAAAAAACATACATGAGCACATAATAATGGAAAGATGGAGCAAAGTACAATATTGCCAAGAGTGAGCAAATCCCAGCAAAGTGCAGTTAATGGTCTCTGAGCCTAAATCTAATTCAATGTCTACTTAATCATTTATAATAACCAAATAACCTTGGTTAGTATACACATAATTTGTTTACACATATCTGCTCTGGGTGCTTAATTTTACCATACTTTTCAAATTTCATGCACCCCACAGAGGCCAGGACGATGCCTGGGAAGAGCTGCTTCACAGCCTTGCATCACGTCATAATATGCATTATGTCATGAAAAAACCTTACAGGGACCAACAGCAGAGGTATTTTTAAGTGGGTGTAAAAACAGGTTTAAATATTCCAAATGTTTTTCAAATTTTCAGCAAAATGTGAAAAACAACACGATGTCAAAGACGTTATATATGGAGATTAAAACTGATAAAACAGTTGTGATGAACTTCTCTACAAAAAGGAACCTGTTAAAGATTCATCAGTTCCAGAAAATGTAAAGTGAGGTTAATGTGGCTCTGAAATATTGATTTCCTATCTGCTGTTGTTAAGCAAAAGCAGTTGTTTTCATGAAATTCAACATTGTTGCATTTCAGTAGGGAACATTCTATCAAAAATATTGAGCAAGAAGGGACTGTGGCTAAAAAACCCTGCAGTTGTTTCACAGAGCACTCAGCTCCCAGCAGCTTTGAAACATCGTGCTCATGAATATGAATGATGCCTAACCCCTGGGAGAAGTGCTGTCATGTCAGACACAACTGCAGCATTGGCAAATTTCTCAAGACAGATCTCCCAGAACCAACTGACAAGAGGGCGACCAGCACAGGTGATTCAGTCTGTCTGAGCTTTAACACTTTTAGTCCAATCAACATTTTTCTTTTTTCCTTCTTAGTGCAACTGGACATAACTGTATGGGTCCAATGCTTTGTCACTAAGAGCCAAATGCCTTGATAAAATACAGTCAGCCATAGTCATGACTAGGTTTTACAGACGTATTAGGGTATTCAGACACAAAGCAAGACTTCTGAGGCATGAAATTATGTGCATGGTCATTCAAGTTGACAACTGATTGCTCATAAGCAAGCTTAGTCAAATAAGTGTCCACAAGTTGAAATCAGCACAATTTGAGATTATACAAAATAGTGTCAAAACAAACAAAAAAATTAGCCAAATCAGAAGAATAAACCACAAAGCCACTAACAATGGAAAAACTTGCGTCAGTCACTGTGTACAGTAAGATAAACCTTCCACAATGTTGCAGCTCCAGAGGTTTACAGCAAGATGTCTAAAAAAACATTCTCACTCTGCTGAAGCTTGATCCCAACTAGTAGAAGATGGTATTCAAACTTGTTCTGCTGCCTTGTGCAGTCAGTGTTCTGCTACATCAGGGGATCTAGGGACAAATGCAATAAGGGGCAAAATGACATAAAAACACTGCGTTCACACAAGATGCTGTGAAACTTCAAGTTATGTAACTTTTCTGGAGAGTTCCAATGTTGCTAAACTGAATTCGGAAAAACATTATGCACAAGCACATGTCCATTCCTTTTGCATCATACTTGACATTTTGGAACCCGAGACCCAGTTTAATATCACAGTTCAGTTTTTAAGGGTTTGACATTTACTTCTTTTGTTCAACTGCTCCTCCAGCACTGGGACTGCATGGTGTTTTATTCACTGCATCAAAAACTTAAGTGAAAAAGTCGAATAAGTCAGCAATGTCAAATTGAGCAAGATATTGGAAATTTGGTTATTTCTGGCATTATTAAACCGTTGAGCAGCCAACCCACTAATATCAGATTTCAGCATGTTATTGAAGGCTCCAGCCGAAAGATGTTTCCAGGCAGTCTGTGCCTGGACCTGCATCAAGATGTGGCACATCACTTAAAGAAAAAACAAAAAACTCAGCTTTATCTTCCCTGCGATCAAATGCCCATCTGAAGTAGTTTTCAATTCTCTGCAAGGTCACTGAAAACAACATGAGATGGAAAATGACTCCACTGCCTGTCTAAAAAAAAGTCACACACTCTAATATTTCGTTCTGATTATGGCACACATTCGCGGTGACATTCAATGTCACAACAATCATTTCCATACAGAGTTGCATTCATTTTTTGCCAACATCTTGTAAAGTTGGACCACTGCGCAAAGTCTTCTCCAGCACATCCCGAACATTCTCAATAGGGTTAAGGTTTAGACTCGTTTGGAACGTTGCTGAACCTAGACCTGACCAACTGCAGCAACGCTGGATCATAGCACTGCCCCCACAGGCAAGTACGATAGGCACTAGGCATGATGGGTGCATTGTGGCCTTCTTCCATTGTCCAATCTTCATACTCCCCAGAAAATTGAAGCCTTTTTTCCAATTAGCCTCACTGATAAGTGGTTTTTCTTTTCTGATAAGTGGCTATACAGCTGTTTAGACCGAATCCCTTGAGTTCCCTTCTCATTGTGCACGTGGAAATGCCCTAACTTTTCCCTAACATTAAACATAGCTGTGAGTTCTACTGTTGCTTTTTTACAATTTGATTTCACCAAATCTAAAAGTGATCGCGACCCAGATCATTCGAGATTTTTTTCCTACCACATTTCTTCCTCGAAGATGATGGTTCCCCACTGTCCTTCCAGTTTTTATTAAAGCCTTGGACAGTTCTTAACCCTATTTTTGTAGTTTCAGCAATCTCCTTCTGTGCTTGATGCATGTCAATAATTTGACTGTTCTGAAACTGATTAACATCTTTTCCACAATCACAGGATTGTGTCTTCTGACATGGTTGTTTAATAAAGGAGAAGCCACTCGCTCCATCAGTTAGGGTTAAATAACTTGTTGGCAGTAGAATAATCATCCATGCAGTAATTATCCAATTGGAGGCTCTTACCTATTTGCTTACTTAAATCCAGGTGGGGATTTTTTTGGACGGCGGCGTATATTGCAGTGAATTTAATGCTTTGAAACACACACAAAGCTCGAGTAGTCGCATATCCCTATACGAATGATAATGTTTGCTGTGACATTTTATGTTTTGTGCTATGTTGCTAATCCTGCCACATGCAGATGTGGCTCAATCCGTGTCACCCTCTCTCTGCTCAACACTGGCAGAAAAAGCTTAGGATAATGTTTTTCTCGATAGGCAGGAGTCAGGTAGAATTTACTGAGGGATAGAGGGGAAGAGGGCTATGAAATGGAAAGGTGTTTATGTGAGTGAGGGATAAGCAGGGTTGGATATGTGACAAGAAATGGGAACAATGGGGGGGAAGACAGTGATAAGGAGGAAGAAAATCCCAAACCCAGGAAGAGACAGATGCTTCACAGCCAGTAGAGCTCCACCTCAAACACAAACATGGATGAAGGATGATGGTAAGGGGGTGGGGCAGTAAAGAAACAGACTCTACAGCGTGGGCGATGACTGAGTTGTTGTCCATTATCAGAAAGGCTCTAACTCTCTGTTTACTCCATTCCTACAAATACCACATTTTCAATTCCAACTACAGGCCAGTAGTGGTACTCACTGGTAGCAACTTGTGTGTCTAACTCAACAAACTACTGGATAGAATGTGTCTGCTGAACCATAACTGTACAAACACTGAGTAAGCTACTGGCTTAACTGGGTGTTAACACAAAAATGCTAGTGACCTTCTGGAAACGAGTGAAACCTCAGTCAGTGTTTGTATTTCTTAGGTTAAACCAGGCGTCCCTAGTTTTCCTTCATCATAAACTCCAGAGAAAATGCTATGAAATGGCGCCTTACGAAGCTGTTGCTGAGAGAACGTGCTGAAACTATGCAGTGACGAGGTGTTTGAAGTTCACATAGAGCAAATTCAGAAATTTGCATGGAAACATGTTATCTGTGTGAGACAGTAGTTCCTGATAACATGTTAAAAGACACAACTGTGTTCTAATGATTCACTGAGTTAGACTTAGTTATTCAAAATTTGTTTCATTCAGGACCTTTAGTGTAGGTATAACAGTTCTGTGATGAAGCAGAGTGAATGTCTAAGGCAACAACCCCAATACTGTAATAATATGAATAAGCTGACTATAAAACAGTAGCCTCAGATGAACCAACTATGCAGTTGAGGAGCTTGCAGAGTTTTAACAACCATAGTTGCACCTGCCATGTCCCAAGCGAAGCGTCAGTGGTCTGACACAGAAGTCAGACTTTGGCTATTTGCCGATTCTTACAACTTGCACTACTAAACACCATAAGACTGGTTTTAGTAAATGTAAAATGGCAATGTGAACACCGTCAATATTATACATATCAGGGGTTTCTTGATATCTTCAGTGTTTATCTGAATGGGTTAACATCTGTTCTGACCTTATTTTGCTCTATGCATACATAAACGTGTGTTTTGTGTCTCTCTGTTTATGAAGTCACACATATAATTCCAAATATAGACGGCTCATCAACAGTTTGAGAAGTCTGAATGTATGCTCCTGCTAAATATTTTTTTGTTAATGCTAGTGTTTCTGGCATCAGCCACTATTGGAAAAAAAAGTGAAGCCCTCACGGAGAGAAAAAAAGTAATTATGGACCAACAGACACAGTGAGATGCAAAAACATGCACACATAAAGAAAAAAGCAACACCTTTGTTCCACAATGCTTTGCAGCAACAACGCTTTTGTAAATATAGAAAAGTTTGCTGTTGGTGAGTAAAGCTGTTACTCCATTATCAGCTCACTGTTTTTTATTTTTTGTTTTAAATCTGATGACATCTCATCTCTTAGAAGAAGCAGCCGTCATCACCTTCTTTTTCAGCTGCATGGCCACTACCGTTGCAATTTAACAGATAGCTCTGTCTGAGAAAACCACCAGAGAGAGCAAATAAGAAGATGACAAATGGCTTCAGGCTTCACGATCCCATCTCTTCGCATGAAAATCTCATTTGTATGAGTTGTTCTTTTTGACCATGTTCTGTGCAGCAAACAAGCATTTTCTCCACTTGTGAATTGTCATTATAATTAGATTTCCATCAGCCCAAAGTGGCTGCTCCTGTTAGCCAACTAAAGGCACTCTGCAATGACAGACTCCTTATTTAAATGTTGATACCATCAGGAGATATTATTCTTCAGCCGTGATGTGTGCTTCAGTGGCAAGATGGAGCCCTGATCAACTGACTGAGGTCATGTGCTTGACAAGGTGTAATGTGTGTGCACAAAATAAAGGACTCCTGTTGATAAGAATTAAGTAAATTATGCTTTTGATGTACTGGTCACAGATGATAAGTTATTGATAAAGTCATTATGCTGTCTTGCATTAGTCAGGCTATGTATGTGATAAATGACATGATGTCTAAAAGATACAGTCTGTCTTTGGCTAAATGATGAATGACAGGAGCCATCACCTGTTCTATGTCTCAGATTTTTAGCTGAATCTTTTCATTCATGTTGTCTGGTGGCTCTGGTATGATTTTATCTCATAATTTATTTACAGCACTAACCCCACTGTCAATTACACTCAGTTTAATTTCACTACTCAAAATTCATAAGAGCAAAATTCATAATGTAATTTCCTGCATTTCTATATGCACTTAAATTGGAACAGCTGCCTGTCAGAACATTTGCCACGATAGATTCTACTTACTAGGATACTTACTAGGATAGTAGCTAGTTAGTGCCTTGAGATGACATTTGTTGTGATTTGGTGCTATATAAATTAAACTGAAATTAATTGAAATACTAAAGATGCATTTTGATTAAAACTATGCAGAATTTAAATAGCATGGGACCTTTTTGTCTTTGCTAAAAGGTTATTTCAGCCTTAGGTTTATTTGCATTTCCGCTGTCTAATGTACAGAGCACATGAGGCAAGTTAAGTGTGTCCTTGTCTGAGCATCAGCACTCCTGTGTTGACTAAAGCAGCACACATGGACAGCTAAAACAGAAAGTTCCCTTCAGCTTAACCTACTCAAACTTTATTAAGGGTTATTGATGGTTTTATTTGTGCTTTGAAAGATACCTGCTGTGAAACAATTGGATATGAAAGTTTTATTGCTGTAAATAACTTCTCTGTTATCATGACTGCTGCCACCGCTGTCGTCCACTGTGGAGTTTAGCATTTTGCATCTTCTGTCACAAAAAACTTACCAGTTTCTGCACAACACAGACACATTTCATTTCAGTGTTTCCAAACATCTGTGTCACGATGCATGGAACATGACAATAACTGAACTGGCAATAGCAGCATTCCTCTTTAACAAACCAATGGCAACGTTTATGTATGGTTATGAAAGGGGGGTGGTCAATTAAGTCAGGGCACCTTCATCAAGACTTTCTTCAATTGTATGAGATAATAGTGTAGATCGTTTGTAAAAAAGTATAAGGTCAGATGGGAAACAAAACAGGATCTTCTGGCTAAAAGTTGGGTGTAACGCCACTGCCAGAAAGATCGATGAGATGCGTAAAGACTCTCAGGGCACATTTCAACTTAAGATTTTTTTTTTTAAACTTTCATTATACTGTATTGGCTAATGTCAGTTCTAAACTAATATCTCTCATAGATATTGTGCTTCATGGTCTAATTTTTATTTGAAGCTTAACCTTCACTAAACCAAGATTTTTTCAAGCCAATGATGAAGTACACAGTGGAGCGTAAAACGAACAGAGACTGAACGGGTAGCGGTTTGAATATCTCACTCCTTTATGACTGAGTTTTTCATTTCATTTATACCCAGATTAAAATTAAAATATACTTTTTTCCTGATTATTTATTAACTAAAATAACAAGCTACTGTAGAAATTCAATCTTTAAATGTAACAACTACCCACATTTTGGGCAAAGCGTCAATGTTCAAGAACATCCAGTCTTTTTGATGTTGTATGATGAAAGTCCTCCGAGCCAGGTTGGAGTAGGATTTACAGTATTGGCTTTTTGATAAATGTGGGTAGTAAAGCGCTTAATAGGTAAAGGCCTATTAAGCACTTTACATTTACTAAATGCATCATACAGGGGAAATTAGTGAGTCAATCAAACAACTGTTAAACAGCAAAAACTATCAATCATACATGATGTACAGTGGATTTAACTCCAAAAATTCTGTGTTCGGTAGCCTAGAGCACAACGCTATAAAGTAAAATTATAACAAACTACCATAGCATTACAACTAAATGTGCTGATGTCTGAAGAAGAAGAGGAAATGAGGTAGAGGCTCATATGCTGTCAAACTGCGGAAGGGGTCTTGTCTTAAAATAGCCTGGTGGGATAATTAGTGAGTGATTTATGAGCTGTTGATGGTGTGATGTAGAGTCACAGTGTAAGCTGTATTGACGTCCTTATGGACTCTTTATGATGGGTGACAGAACCAGAAAATAGCTGCACTGCAGCAGGGTGTAACATCTGTTCTCACCTTGCAACGCATTTCCGAGGAAGAGCTTTATGACTCTGGAACGACCGGCATGTTTTGACATGAGGCTCCCATGCTGAATCCCCATTTGTCGTAGAGGGTTTCCCGAAGAAGCTAACAGCCAGCGGGAAGGAATCCTGTTTATACTAGAAGTGTGTCTGAGTTTCATCTGTAGAGGCAACAGTCTAGTCTTAACAGCAGAGCTCTCAGAGTTTTTTTAACCGAGGCCATCAAGCTCCATCTTTTCTCTCTTGTTTTGGAGTTTGTATAATGGGTCACAAAGCCATTCAGGGAGCTGCCCTGCTAATTATAGGCAGAAATCAAAAGTGAGAAAGAGTAGAGCCAGCTAGTACTAAAAACTGTACTTATTTACATGAAAATGGCAACTGAGAGGTAAAGTACTGCTTCCCTGGTTTTGTTTATTATATTGACTGCATAGTTTTGCCAAAGGATAAAGAAAACAACATTTTTTCTTTAGAAATGCTCATAAGAGATCTTTTCTTTTGAGAAAACAAAACTTCTACTACTGACATTGTTTTATGCTGCTTTGTTGAGCACCGTGTCAGCATAAAACAATGTCAGTACCTGATAAATGATACCAAATACTGATAAAAGATCTGAATAAAATGTTCTGATTGCAGCCCATTGCTCACATGAGCTCTAACTACCTTACTGTCAGTGGGCGAAACAGCCAAAAAGGACCTAATATGCAACTTTTTTAAGCCTCCAACGTACCATGACGACAGTCTGCAACAGGTCAGCAATTTCCCTTGATTTGATTCGCATGCGTGTGTACTGGACCATATTTTTTCAGGATAATTTCAGTTTCTCATGGAAAAGAACATTTCTCTTTCTTTATTACTCATGACCAAGATGAGTCTGTTTGGGACTTAGAGGGTTGAGGGTTGCTGGGATAGACAGTATGCCCTTGTAAGACCACTAAAAAAAGGATGCCTGTACAGTTACCCAAGATTTGTGAGACCCCTCTCTTGAGTAATCTTGATTAAAAGAATGAGAAAAACAAACAAAATCATAGTATACTTACTCAATAAAACAAAAATAAACTCCTTAGCTGGCAGAATAATAATCTGTGATCACCGTGCCTCTGGCTTGCTCTAAGGCATGCATACTAATTGATTATCGGAGCCTAGAGACCCAAACCCAGGGGAAAACCTTTAATATATGTTGTGTTGAATGGCTCCATTCATTAAAATTCCTCACTCACAGGGAGGCATGGTTGTTCTCAGGGTCAATAACAGTTGTAGGAAATCAGTAATTCTGATGAGAGACACCAAAGTCACTTCAGGGTTCCACTTAAAAGATAACCAATCAATTTTTCTGTGAGCTATCACAAGAAAAGGCAGGAAATCATTGTTTGAAGAGGCTCAGTTCCTTTAATGGCATCTCTTTCAATGCTCAGGTCCTCATTTTTAGAATTGAACTTGAATCAGTTTAATGCTCGTAATGCTTTGAGGGCTGGTGCATGAGTCATTGAGAGTTATCATTCAAGGTTTTGGTGACATTCAGACAGCCACAGTTACAAAATGTTATCTCTTGGCATGATAAGTACAAGTCAAAATTTTGACAGGTAGTGCTAATACAGTCGCAAATTAGTTGCAATTATCAGGCTCATTCATCCGCTAAAATTTAAAAGATCTAACAAGATGGTGTGTAATTCATTTAGCTGCTCCCCCAATGAATAAGTCTTTCCATACCACACAAACACAGCTTTGTACACAACATATCTAACGATCTCATTTAAATGTGCAAGCTCCATTCATGTTTTTATGATGCAACACCGATCACAAATCCTTTCTCTCAGACTGAATATTTATGCGCTTGATGGAGGGATTGCTTAACACCTTTGGTTTGTTATACAAGACTTTTTTGGAAGCCATCAGAAGAAACTGTTTAGCTGAGGACATGCACTGTCAAAAAGTACTTTGTTGATTGGAAGAAGCATCACTGTCAAAAGCATAGCACGTAGTCATGGCAGCGGGGGCAATATCAGCAAAGATTTCCGCAATAAACTGTATTTCATTCTTTCTTTAATCATGATGTCTTTCTGTCTCATACCTAAGTTTAACCAATTGCTTTAAATGCATGATCTCAAGGTTCTGACTGTATTAATGAAAAGAAGGAAGTAAACACTGTAGGATGATGTTTCCTGTCTGAGTTCACCATAGAACAGATAAAAAGAGTGCAACATTTTACTGCACAACCACCTCAAACAACACGATTGTTCAGTTTCATTTTTCCAAATGTACAGTGCCATAAACCTAAATTGTGTGCATGTCCTAATAGTTTATGTGCTTGTTTGTTCAGTTACTTTGGAGGGGAGGGAATGGAGCAACTTCAAGTTACTGATTGGCTGCAACAAAATTCTAACATATAAGGAGCAGCCTCTTGCTGTGTCCAGCAGGACTATTCCACAGTGCCAACATCCAAGTAGTTTATCATTATTATTTACTCGCATTTAAGAAGCATTTTAAACATCTGTTTACTAAATACAGACAGTGTGAGCAGTGTACTTCCTTGTGTATACAGAAGTATTTTGCAATCCCTGTAGTTTTGTCCCATGCCCATGACAGTGTACCTCCTCTCTCATTCTCCTCTTTTGTTGAAAAGCAAGCTTTAACTTACTCTGTATCGCCCATATTTATCGGTAAAATAGTGCCTATTCTTCAGGAGTTAGTGTAATTCTGTGCATGGGGATTATTCTGCCAAGCTTAGATCTTTCTTACTTAAGTAATGATAAAATGATGAGCTATTGCTAGGGGTGAAATGCATGTCTGATAATAAACAAAAGTGACAAGCGAACAACAAATAAATGACAGTTTATAGAAGAGTGCTGCCATCAAGGACAAAAAGGCTGGAGGTAAACTCCGTCAATGGCTAGGTAATATATTTCTTGTATGATGCTGTCAAGGCAATAAGTTGGAAGATTTAGGGTTAGCAGTCAGCAACACAAGGACCACAGAAATTATGTACTGTGCAGATCTGAGATTGTATTGCAAATGTAAGCTGTCCTTTTATGGCAAAGAAAATAGTGAATATAACAGTCACAGGAACGCTTGAGTTGATTTAAACAATAGTTGTAACTTTTACTACCTCACAGCTTATCAAAATATTGTTTAACATCATATATCACTAATAACTTTGCAAACTTTCTGATAGTTTTGCACACATGAACCTAACATCTCATAGTCAGTTTCATATGTTTGGTTTTCCGGGCTCAGCCGTGCTTTTTGTTTTGTCGCTTCGTGTTTTGAATAAATCAAGTTTTTTACTTTAAAATATATCTACATCTGGGTCCTATCTCCACGCCAAGCCACACCACAGCAACCTTTTCTGATACAGGATTATTCTAAGCATAACTTTGGAAAACAAAAGTTGAATTAGGTCTAGTCTGAAAAATAGCAGATATCTTTTGAGAAGTTCCGTATTCATTAGCATGTGGCCCCTTACTGCCTGACTGTATACTGGCCCTATTCCATTCATACTGTGGTTGCATTATAAACATGTAAATACAACCTAATTAGAGAGTGTTTTGCACTGAAGCTTGTGCCAGCTCGGTCGTCTTGTCAGGGTAAAATAAATATGCTCTAAATAGAAAGCTGAATTAAGAGCCTGCATGAAATGATGATAGCAGAGAGGAAGATAGCAAAACTTTGGTAACCATTTCTGCAGATGAAGCTTTTTTTTTCCCTCTTATACACCCCATTAGGTTCTTGCATATTTCTTACATGAGACAAATGGCACATAATTGAGTTTCAGATAGACTACTGGGTGTTTTGCTCTAAAAATACCATACTATGGTTGTTAGTCTGGCATGCAATTTTACTATAAAAGAGGTGACCAAGAACCTGTGTCCCTCAGCAAGATAATGCAACAAAACATTGAACTCCCCCTTATTGTGGCAGTTGTAGCCAGCAGTATGGTTTTCTTGAAGGGAAAGAAAAAAACAGAACACATGTGCAGTAAAGATTAGTAAATAAAGAAAATAATGAATAATTGGTTTAGTTTAATTCAAGACAGGACACTGAAAATATATATTAGCTATGATGATCCACAGTGGAAATTTTATTTTTTTTTAGCTTATGTCTTTTTACCGGTTTGCATTAAAAAAAAGCTTTTGCATCGTACAAGGACTTAGATCAGATCCTGTGATTTTTACTGTGAGACAGTGGGTGATGGTGTCTTATTAGGGTGGAAGAAAATACTTAGTTAAAAGAAAAAACTTTGGAAAAGTTACACCTGCAGCTTGAAACATGAAATACATTGCACATACAGATACAGTGCATCCGGAAAGTATTCACAGTATCCTATGTTACAGTCTTATTCCCAAATAGATTAAAATATCTTTTACCTCAACATTCTGCACACAATATCCCATAATGACAAAGTGAAATTTTAAGATGAATAAAAGTAATTTTTTTTTTTACTTTTGCAAATCTATTAAAAATGAAAAACAAAAATAAAACAGTTACATAAGTATTCACAACGTTTGCCATGACCCTCAAAAGTGAGCTCAGGTGCATCCTGTTTCCACTGATCATCCTTCAGAAGTTTTTACAATCTGACTGCAGTCCACCTCTGGTAAATGAAAACAGAAAAATTGCTGCAGCGCTGAAGAACCCATTGAGCATAGTGGTCTCCATCATCAGTAAATGGAAGAAGTTTGGAAACTCCAGGACTTTTCCTAGAGCTGGCCCACCCGTCCACTCTGAGTGATAGGGGTAGAAGAGCCTCAGTCACGGTAGTGACCAAGAACCAGATGGTCACTCTGACAGAGCTCCAGATAGACAACCATTTCTGCAGCACTCCACCAATCAAGTCTGTATTGTAGAGTGGCAAGACAGAAGCCACTCTTCAGTAAAAGGCCAATGACAGCTCACCTGGAGTTTGCCAAAAGGCACCTGGAAGACTCTCACACCATAATAAATACAATTCTCTGGTCTGATCTCTGGAGAGATTTGAAAATGGCTGTGCACCCATCCAACCTGATGGAGCTTGAGAGGTTCTGAAAAGAAGAATGAGGGAAACTGCCCAACTCGGCGTGCCAAGCTTGTAGCATCAATTCAAATAGACATGAGGCTGTAACTGCTGCGAAAGGTCAAGCTTCAACAAAGTATTGAGCAAAAACTTATTTCTTTTTTTCTGTTTCAATGCATTTCAAACAAACTTGTTTCACTTTGTCATTATGGGGTATTGTGTGTAGAATTTTGAGGTAAAACATTAATTAAATCATTTGGGAATAAGGCTGTAATATAGGATTCTTTATGGATGCACTGTACAGTAATGAACACAGCTGAGGTTACGAAACACATGTTTTTAAAGCAAGTTGACTTTCATTTTTAAACTATAAATAAATAGTTTTCTGAATTGGGATTTAATATCTTGTCAACAAATCCATTAGACCTCTTCCTTACACAGATGGAGTGTTCCTGAATATCCCCACCAAGGGCGTAAATTTGCATAGGGACCATAGGGACAAGTCACAACCAAAGTTTGGAAAAGACAGAGTTGTCTCTACCAATATTTTTGATAATATTCTAATATAACTTCTTTTTTTTTTTTTTACATAATGCCTTAAATATAATATTTCATTAATATTATTTTTAACTCATTCGTAGTATTAAGCATTTGTAGAGAACTGTTTTTCTGACGTGCCGTCTCGTCGCAATGTTCAGTGTAACTTGCATGGCAACAGTATTAGATATGCTGCCATTTGATTGGCTGAAGGTCAGCCTGTCTCGTCACCACTCCAGGCGAAGAGACGCGCTGTGTGGCAGAATTGCTGGAAGATGCTGGATTGACGGTAAAATATCAGATTGGCTGTTGCAAACAGGCTTGACGCTTGACAAAGCTAAGACCAAACTTACGCTCTCGATCCTCCCATATATTCCGTCATACATTTCTGTCATGTATGGCCTCTCAGTAACTTAGAGAATTGAGGGTAACTATGGGTCAGAATCAGCTGGTTGCACAAACAACTGATGGAAAGAGACCCATTTCTTTAATCTAAATGCAGACGAAATAGGAGCTATTTTTTTTTTGTGCTGGAGCACATCATGAAAACAAACAAGAAGCCAGTATAATATGATGGCTCTTTGCCCACATATCTTTTGAACAATAGTAGAGTTATTTCACTGAAATTGAAGTGAGTTCTTGTTGTGGAGCCACGTCAGATGTGCTAACACTTGCCAGAGTCATTCAGAAGCTACTGCTAGTGCTGATTCACATTATTTTTCATAGAGGTTTCAATTATGCAGATGCATATAGCAGAATGATGAGAGCACTGCTTTTGGCTGAAAGGTTTTACCACTTGCGGTAACCAGACAAAGTTCCCAGATTTCATTTTTCCTCTATGACTGGAAAAGTCAACACAGCATAAGTTAGACAAGGGGAAATTTCAAGCAAGGATGAGGTATTCCACGTGGAATTTCTATTCTGTATGTATCTCTGACTGAAGTTTATCGGCTCCTGTGGACTGAAAGGCTGACATCTTTCTTCTTCATTCCAAACACTGCTTGCCAAGAAGGCTCCATATGTGTGTAAAGGCAAATCTAAAACTACTTATAAATCACAGAACTACACTGACTTCTGTGCTACAGAGCTGCTCTAAGTTTCCTCATGCGTGTTCTAAGAAAGCCTCAAGTAACAGCATATAGACAAGAAAAAGAAAAATATACCAGTCTTTCTTTGGGTGTTCTCCTAATTTCCTGAGAACTCAGTCCAAGCTCAGCCTGACAATATTATGACTGGAAGCTTGAGCTATTTCAAGGCTTGGATGATTTGTCTTTTTTTAGCAGGAAAATAGAGACAAAGGTCTTATAACATGGAAAGAAAATAATTTCATCAAAGGAAGAAGTAACTGAATATTGTTTTCAAGGCAAAGTATAACTAAACTCATTACAGTGAAGATATGTCTGGAAATCTTATTTCAAGTACATTATAATGATGTAAAACTGTTTCAAAGTCTTTAATTGGACTTTGATCGCATTGATGTTACAGATATAAGTTTAAGATTGAGGCTGTGAGGAGAAACCTTTGTGTAAGAGCTTTCCCTAAACAGAAAAAGAGTGCTTGCCTTTTATCAAACCTGACCAGACAAAGAGGTAGCAGATTGAAAAGTAGAGAGAAAACAAAGAGACAATTCACTTTCCATATTAGGATTTGTTGAGGAATATACCTCTTTTATTAACCCAAGCTCATAGTGTGGAATTCTGCCAAAATCAGTAAGAAATCCTTGAGTCAGCATGGTTCCAACCCCGACCATAATGAATTGAATCATAGTACAGTTCCTCTTAATCACTGATGACAAAGCACATTGCCCTGGAAGAAATGGACCTTTCCTTAACTTCTCTTTTTGTTTGGCATCCTGTGATATGTAAACCACCAACTGCTTGTGTGAGTGTGCAGTTATTGGTCTTAGGTCGTTGATGGCAGAATTCTTCTGTTCTTTCTCACTGCTATGTGAAGCCACAAGCGTGCAAAGCTGTCAAATACAGCTGTTGGTTTCCATCATGAAATGGGCTTAGAAGAGCAATAATGGAGGGAAAACCAGTAATGTGAGACTTACTAAAGTCATACCCCATCACCCCGAATACCTCCGTCTAATTTTGCAGATGTCCTTGCTGAACATGTACTCCCTTGTTATTTGATCAAGTGGATAGAATTGTTATTTCATAATTTTCCCAGTGAGCACAGTTTATATTAATTTCCTGTGAAAGACACATATGTAGGTTAGGTGGATTGAGTCTGGTGGAAAACTTAAGATGGTACATATACAAATGCATCTCACAGTAATTAGTAATCTAATGGTGCTAGTTACTAGTGTAACAGTATAAATAACATGGTCCATTCAAGATAAATTGTCTTGATTCCTGTCTTGACTCCAAGGTGGTCGTTGGCATTGGAGTGATTTAGTGTCTTGGTCTATCCCTGGTTCTCCTTTAGTCTCTAATTTCTTCACCATATCCTGTAACATGCTAAACAAAATGTCACCAATTAATACTCAGTGTGTACCACACATTTACAATCTTGCTTTCAAAAAAAAAAAAAAAAAAAAAAAAAACACGATTAAAGCTCTTAGTGTTCAACTAAAATTTGACCCTCAGAACTTTGACAACTCACCTGTAAGTCAACACAATAATGCTTACAGGCATCTCCCTCCTACATGCTCATGAGTGGAACAGAAACCTTTCTGAGGGAGATTTTAAAACTGAGCCGAAACTCTGAACCAAGACAAACAGTAACTAACGCAAAGCGAGACGACGGAATCTTGAAGGGCACCAGATAAGGCAAATAAACACACCTCACATGGACTGCATGTGTTCTTAGCGGCATGAAACAAAGAGAAACCATCCCACTTTGAAAAATAAATGGTGCCGGGAAATATACACAAACACAACACGCACACACAAACCCAGGTACATTTCCCCATCCAAAGCAAGCCATTTTTAATCTTTGAGACCGGGACCAACTCATATTACAGGGTATCTTACATGAGCTTTTTAGCCAAATTTCCTGACCTGCTTCAAACAAATGAGATGTGTTATATATGTTGGCATTAGAGCAACAGACATCTGCAGCAGAAACAAATCTTCAAGAACTGTGTTTTAACAGATGGTTCTACTAGCCTGGTATTTTCATTCAATGGAGTGGCTGCCACAGTGGGGCCTGGATAACTCTTTCCTGTTATTAGTTTCAGTATTTACTGCAGTTTGTTAATGCCACCATTAGTGTTAATTGTGACTCCAGAATATTTCCATTGATTCAGATGGAATGTGTTTTTTCTTCTTTTCTTCAGTTAAAGTAGTGGCAAAAATTGGTACTGTCTGTGTGTATTTGAGGTGGGAAGCGATCGGTGTATTATATATTCCAATTCAATTTGTAGACATAGTGTCTTGCACGACTGATAGAAAAGTCCCCTAAGTATAATATCAATTACATTTATCTTATATACTGTGAAATCACAGGACTATTGGAACAAACTAAATGAGCTTATGAAATCTCTACATCAGTCTCCACTGTTCACCGTAAAATGTTTAGGGAACCACTGTCAATCCATGAAAGACGACAAAAAAGAGTGTAAGAATGAGGCCCACAGACAGGACAGTAGCAGAGAATGTGTTGTCTTTTTTCAGACTGAACTACAGCTTGTGCTCAGTTCAGCGACAAACTTTAATTGAGATCGGGGGGGGGGTATATGACTAAGGGGGAGATCATTCCTTCCTGTGGTGATGAACAGAGACTCTGTGCATTCACAGCTTGCACTGGTGAATCCAGTCAGCAAGCTCAACCTTTTTTTTTCTCCCAGGACGGCTCATCAAGCCAACATTAGAGACGGACTTTTTCCATTGTCAGCAATGCCAAAATGCATTTCCATCAGCGCGCTGCCTCTGAAAAGACACCCAAACTTCTTCACTACCAATGTGGACCAGTATCCAGGGATTGTGAAACTAGGTGCTGTTTCTATAAATGGATCCTCACTTCTCACACATCAAAAGCACCAACTGAGCAATCATTTGAAAATGTCATTACTACTCAATGTACATTGTACATTTGTGTGTGGCAATAAATTAGCCTCAGCGGCTGATCAAATCACAGATTCTGTCCTTTGGATTGATGCCGCCCTGTTCAGTGGAGTTCACATGCAAGTGTAAGACAGCAAGACAAATTTTCATCAAAAGTGACAGTGGGGTGAACTTTAATGAGTTTGACAGCATATAAGAATCCTGGAAAAAGTAACAACTGTGGCTTTACTATTTGCTCTTGAGATAGAGTCTTGGGAGCGCTATAACAGTTTGACAGTTTCCCTAAAACTTCCCAGCAGCTTTAAAGTTTCTTTCAAACATTCTCTTTCCTGAAAGCTTGGAATTTGTGATCAGATGTGATCAACTTGATGACACTTAAAATTTGGGCCACATTCTGATAAAACATGGATGCAGAACTTTTCAGTGCATTCATATGAAACAGATATGTACAATTATTGGCTGAATTCATTTCACATCTTCTCTTGATGTCTTCCAGCGAAAAAAATGTGTGAAGCACTAGAAGTTTGGTCACTTTGGTCTTCAATGAGCGAACGAAGGGCAAGAGATCAATAAGGAAGTGTTGCTATAACAAACGTCCCTGTTAGAGCAAATTAAGAATTGACCCAATGACTTCAGAGCATGCATCCTGAATCTCAATCAGCAAGAATGGAAAAAAAAGTGGTGAATGCAGTAAATGAACTGCTGTGGATGTAGACAGTAGCACTGACAGATCATCAAACATGACAACAGATTAGCATATAAGGCATTGTATCATTACAATGGAAGCATATTCACCAAGATAAAAAGACGCTCTGTTTTGATATATTATACGTGAACAACTAAGCAAATCTCATTTTATCAAGATTTCATCTTTCCTTGATGAATCCAATTTCCTCCTAAAAACATCATAGATAAAAATGATTTTTTTAAAAAGTGTGCACTTAAAGCTACATCACACTGTGGTGACACACACGGCTGGAAATGCCTTTGACATAGATGAGAAAAATATTCACTTTGGTAGTCATCCTTTTATCTGGGGATTTCTGAGAAACCCCGTGATGCAAAGGAAGACAACATTAAAAGGCAAAGATTTTATGCAGAACAAAATGTAACCCTAGATTTAGGCTTACTATTCCCTGCCATCCTTCTCAGCATGTGGAGCATGGGACATCCTATTTGGAGAAAGCGGAGGAAGCCACACTGACAAAGATTGAACAATTGAGTACCAACCATTACAGAAAAAAAGTGACAAAATACAACAAGTGGACACCTCAAAATACTGATTTTTCATTTATACAGGAAAATCATCTAAGTAGATCAGTAACATGATATCATGGCATTGGGTTTTTATAGCATGTCTCCTTAAGCACATTCCCCTTGTCATTACTTTGAATTCTAGCCTTTTCAAATGTTATTTTACGGCATCAAAGGATACCAGTAAAATATGTTCAGGATAGAGTAGCATTGCATGACAAACAAGATATGCATCTACATAACACAGCATGGTATTCATATGAAACCTGGCTAAGTTGTTAGTCCAAACAGAGTAGGAACGGAATTATTAATCTGTTTGCTTTTGAAAAGGAAGCAGAACTTGTTAGTGATGCCACTGAACAGACTCTGGAGATGTAATTTTAGTATGAATTTATAAACTTTGTCACAGCTGCATTCATGAATGCAGTTGGCTTGAAAATCATGTGCAGGGTCAAGCATAACTCAAAACTCAGAGCCTCTGTATTATATATTTGCCTTTAAACTTGTGTTTTGAACTTTCTGACGGTGACCAACCAAGAGTGTTACTTAGCACAACTAAATGTAGCCACTGGGCTCAATAATTCAAGGTATCTAAAAAAAATGCTGCCATTTTTATATGTGACATACTTCCTGTTTTTTTGCCTCTGCTTGCCCCGTTTCTTCTGTTTTTCCATTTTTTTAAATGTCGTTATGGATTCTTCATTAAGGGGGATATAGCTTTATCACATTCTCATTGGGCAAAACATCTTAAAACAGTGTTATTTTTAGCTCCACTGGCAGCACATGCATTGGTCTACATGCATGCAGCGCTTTTTGTAAATGCAAAATGAGTTTTCTGTGTGGAACCTTTATGGGAAAAAAACCCGACTCCAAAAATGGTGTGACATTTTTGACAGATTAATGTTTTTGTGTGCAAATACTTTAACATTAAGACCTTTGAGTACTCAGGCTTGCAGCATTATAGCTGACCACCTGGGAAAGCAGTCTTCCTGCAAAGCCTGTCGCACCGCTGCCTGAACCAACATGCTGCTGTCTTTTGTTTGAGGCACCGTCCAGGGTGATAACAGACTCCAGCCAAATCCTGCAATTATGCACAATACTCTTGACCTTCATTGCCTGGTTTAAGCCTTGTAAACAGGTTGATTTGCACATAGGACTCATGAGAGGAAATGACGTTAAAGGGCTATCGTCTATCATGTACATCAATAATCTCAGCAGTGAATGTTCAGTCATCCTTGCAGTGTTACACAGAATTAAGTCTTTACATATTATGTATATAAAATATATATACATATATATTATGGCTTTATTGAAAAGAGAGCAAATGTACAACACACCTCAAAATGGCCGATCATGTACGCTATGGAATACACAAAGAAATATAAAATGTTTTATATTGTTTTGCAGGTCAGATTTTGATCAACTAATAGATTTTTTTCAACTTATAGATTTTTATCTCCGATCCTCTTGTAACTGGCAGCTGTTAAAAGTTGGACCATTGCTAAAGTTTAAGTTAAAACTGTATAAATAACATAGAAAATCAGAGCATTGTTTTGATTTACTTTAAACTAATGTGTGGTATAAAAGCTGTAATTTCACCATTTGATATCATCTTATGTACATTGAACCAAAAAATCTGTCAGAGTCATCTTTATACATACAGCACAGCAGAACAAACAGGATGTAGACCTCATGTGCAGAGCTGATAACATCCATACTAAAGACTGCTTACCTCTGAGCTACATCTGATTAGTCCCTAGTGGGCAGGATTATAGTTGGCTCCTTCTGTGACTGTGAAAAGCTGATAAAAACACTTGAAATAACCAACTCCAAGTTGCCTCTAGATATAGCTGCCTAAAATGGCCAAGCAGTGGATGTCCGTTTAACTTGGACAACATGTCTATTGGATAATGTAGAGATATGATACTAACTGTGGTGTAGATTGTGCTTATATAACAGTCTGATTATGGATTTATGCATGTCAGCAATATCCATGAAAAGAGGGAAAAAACTGCTGAGGTCCAGTGAGGTATTCCATAAATACAAATGAATAACCCCTATTCAGGACAAAAACAGCAGCTTCTATTGTCTGTTGTTCCCACCAAGTTCTCATTTGGGAACAAAATAGTGTGCCCTCCTTTTACTTGAGATGTGAGGAAAGATGTACACCGCTTTGTACCCTCCAAAAGCCTGACTTTCCCTCCCTCCCCCCTGCAGTGTATCACATCACTAATCAGATTATCTTCATTTTTCAAGAATGTCCCTCCCTGCAACTACTGAATAAGCTGGATTTGGTTGTCTTCTTTTGTCCAAAGGACAACTAGTTTGGCATTGTATGAAGTTGTTTATGGCCTTGTGCCTGGATCCTTGTTTTTCAAGAGAATATAGTCAGTTACTGAGACAACTTTCATATAGGAGCAGATTATATCAATGCTCAGATTGTGAGCATTGATATAGCTGCCTTATGGCAGTATGTAGCCTCTATTTTTGTTGATGTGCCTGCTCTTAGAAAACAAAGAAACATACAAAAAAGCACTCTGCTTCTATGTGTTAAGCTTTTCTAGAAAAAAAAACAACTAAACAAACGTTTAAAAGAAAAAAAAGCTAGTGGCCAATCAAAGTAAACCTATGCATAACACTGACTTAATTAAGTCAAACAAACAAGTTCACCACTCCAATTTTGGCAGTGCTCTGGCAATATGATCTCAAAGGTAATCTGCCAAATAGTCAGAACTGTTGATATTCTTCGTGCATACACACCATAAGCCAGATTGTTGTGAGAAATTGAGTTCAGTGCAGAAACGTTCAGGTTTGCCATCTTATTCCACTGAGGACAGTTCATCATGAAAAAAATTGCTAAAAATACTTGCATTTGCGAGATCTAATATGTTAAACGTGTATTTCGAAATGATGTTTTCTTCTTTTGAATTTTCAGCATTTACCTTAGCTACCTTTAGGGAGAGACAACTTCTCTTTTACAGGGGTGTTAATATTCAAACCACTGCGGACCTAACAGAACTAACTTATTTTGTCATTACTTTGGAGCTAATTACTTTGGAGACTTATGCTATATATAGCATGGTGTTTTGATCAAAATAAGCAATCTACAATCTTTCTAGACTCTCAGTTCAGTGCGGATCTGGGGTGTTTTCTGGATTGAATTACTCAAGTAGTTTTTTTTTTTTTTTGTTTATTTCATTCAGCATTTGACATATCCAAAAAAAAATGGGCTTATTTGTCTCTCTGTGATCCTTATCAAACAAAAACACTCTCAATAACTAAATTCCAGTTCTGTCTCTAGCTTTGTAAAATACTAAAAGGCTGTCCACAGAGCTAGTAAAGAAATACTGCCTCAGGCTTAATCTTCACTGCTTTGGTCCTCAGGGGAGAATTAAACCAAATATCTTGTAATTAACTAAGTGGTAGTGGCCATTGCCCCATTGTTTTGTAGCTTACCCATCTGTGACAGGGCAGCCATCCAATCTCTGTGCTGTAGCTAATGGAAAAATATCGATCCTGGATGTTCCATATTCAGATGGGAAAAGACACAAGCGAGTTAGAGGTAGAACAGAGTCAATACTGCCTGCATTTGTTCGGTCTGACAGATGGAGATATTGATGTGATGTGCAGTATTTCCCCATATGAGAACTAGGTAAAACATTAAACCAGTAGTATATTGGGGGGAGGCCCACATTATAATCGATGTCAGAGATGGAACATACCAGAATGTATTCATTCTATTACTGATGATGATGACAATCGAGTCAACTCAATGAAGACTCCATTTGGTGATGAAGACTTTAGCTGAAAGTGATGGTTTAGGGGAAAACCAGAAAGGGGTGACTGGAGTCATGTTGTGATGGCACCACTGTTTCTAGGTCCAGTTCTATGGTTATGAATCGAGGTACTGTGAAGTAGTGGAGCCAAAAGGTACTGCATATTGACTACTGACAGTGGAAGAACATCAAAAACAGGCTACAACATTGAACGTTATGGAAGTCTTGGTTGTAAATGTAACTGAAAAAAATAAAACTGACCACATCTAGCATTATTTTCATTGTGCAAAGATTTATTACATGCTTCTCGCATTTTACGTGTCTATGCCATAAATCGCTGGTTGAAACACAATTTTGATTTTCAAAGATATTCTCTATACGAGTTGAGATGGGAAAAGTATTGTCATTTAAAGAGGGGGGAAACCTGGCCATTTGAGCATGATAGCTCATTTAAAAGTATCATTAATTCATCATTTAATCTTCAGTCCACTTATTGTCAAACTAGCACCTACAAACAATGAGAAATATGGCCTACATCTCTCCCTCCATGTCTTGGCATTCTCATTTTTTTCTGTCACTTTGTCAAAGCGGTGTAACCTTTTTAGATAGCAAGTCAGCCAAAGACAGGAGAGACAGCTGATCAATACAGCAACTCATTCTTAAGAAAATTAAATGATGATTAAGTGTGAAAATGACTGCAATAAGCCATAACATTATAACCACGAGTGGATCCTACTTATGCCACCAAAGGGCACGGACAAGAAACATCTGAGGGTGTTCAGGAGTGTCTGGTTCCGAGAGGCTGGCAAGATCCTTTGGGTCCTGTGGATTGTGGGGTGGGGTTTTCATTCAAGGTATTGGATAGTGCCAGCAGAGCCGATCAAGTTTGGGGAGTTTGGAGGCCAGATGAAAACCTCAAACTTATTCTGGTGTTCTTTGAGTCACTTTAGTTTTCAAAGGTTTCACTGCTGTCCCACCAGGGGAGGCTTTTACTGTAGGGAAGATTTTTTTGCCATATGTGACGTGATCAGTCTGCAAAAATGTTTAGCACAGTTGTGTAAAGGATAAAGGTTTTCCAAGTAGAAAATTGCACTGTTACACATCAAGCAATGTTACTGACGATACATATGAGTGGTTTTATTGATATGACTGACAGGTAAACATATTCTGCTGGATTGTTTGAATGGCAAGTAGGACCTGGATATTTATCTGACAAGAGCACATGATAATCCAAATGAAGCAAACTGACATTTTTGAGATTATATTCTGAATGCTTTGAAATGTCCCATTAAAGGGACTTGCTGTTAAAGCTGTTACCTAAAAAGGTATTAAACAGTTGAACAAAAAAACTTTTTGAATATTTTATCATTCAAGAGTAGGTTTTGGAAGGACATATGTGGGTTTCACATTTAAAGGATGAATTTTCAACAACACTGAAATGAGCTTTAGCCATCCATTTTCTATACCTGCTTAATCCAACTGTCAGGTCGCGGGGGGGCTGGAGCCTATCCCAGCAGTCATTGGGCAAGAGGCACGTCTGTTAGTTTTGTTATATTTTAAGTTTCTGATTAGTCTTTAGTTTTTTTGCCATGCTTTCCTTAGTTTCTCTTGCCCTGCCATCAGCTTCATCGATGGCAGGGCAGTGGAGCATCGATGCATTCCATCGCCAATCACCCCCTCAGTATTTAGTCTCCAGGTTTTTCCATGTTTCTTTGCCAGATTCTCACCATCATTGAAGTCCTGCTACTTATGTCACATCAGGTTTGGTCAAGTTTGTTCCCAGGTTTTGTTTAGTCATAGCCAGGGTTTTGTTTTTAGCAAGTTTTTTCCTCCATAGTTTAAGTTTTATATTGTATTTCAACACAGTGGCAACTTTTTTTGTTTTACTTTTGAAATAAATCAAGTTTTTCTTTGGAAATATCTGCATCCGGGTCCTAACTTCACCACGCCATGCATCACACCCCCTAACATGACAGAAGGGTTAAGAAGAGCTGAAATCAAGTGTATCTAATGTTCTGAAAGCAGTCAGCAAAAAATTGAAGAGTTTATAATCAATATCTATTAGTAATTATTCATGGAGAGAAAAGACAGAAGAAATACAGAAAACCCCCTGAAGGTTTTCAGTGTAATCTTGTATACACATTCTTCATATTTTGTTCTGTAAACATTAGAGAAAGACTAATGACTGTTTTAATTCAGCAAGATCTTGCCTCAAAGCAAATAGCAAGTAACTACACAAGTCCTGCTTCTTACTGTTAACCATAAGTTCCAATAAAAAGTCTGTTCCTATTAAATTTATAGAAATACTTAATTCAATTGTCATGCTACAGTCATGGCTATGCACTTGATCCTCCTTTTGAAGAGATAATTCAAACTTATCTCACAAGATAAGAAAATTTGGTCAGACTCAAATATAACGATGCCATTACAAATGATCTGAGACTCATCATGATATAATTCTTTGTTTGCTGCCCTGTTGTTGTACTTTCAATGTATTTTATTTCAGTGTATTTCAAGTTTGTAAGTTTATCCAGTTTTACGGTTTAATTTGCTTTTGCGTAAAATCATTAAAGACAAAAAAGAAGAAAAAAGGTGCTGTAATTGAGATAATAGAGGAATGCTACCAGATAACTTTTTTGTTGTCCATATTAATGTGGAAATCATGTAAGTCTCTGATGAAATCAAAGTGAATTTTGATTGGTTGAACATTTTCTGATATGATATGACTTGTATGAATATAAATTAATTTTCTAGTCTGTTTTAGATCCAAAATCAGCAGTAGGCTTTAGAATGTAAAGAAAATTTGCCTTTGGGTTCTCCACCATCACTGCACGCATGACACTTCTTTTGCAATTTATGTCGAACAAAATGTAATTGTGGTTTAGTGAGTAGACATTGTCTATACATCTGGCCCCTGGTCTTGGTTGCCATCAGATAAATAACAGGTCACTGCATCTAATTTATCCAGCATATAGGGTGTGAGAAAGCAGCTAATACAGTACATTATAGTCTACATAGCTCCCCATGGAATGGATGTGTTTACACATTTAAAGATTCTTTAATTTTCTGGGAAGAACAAGATTTGAACTCCTTTAAAAGCCAAAAGGCCATAAGCCAAACATGAGCTTTTAATATGTATATATAATTTTTATATATATATATATATGTATTATATATTATTTCTGCATTAAGAAAAATGTACCTTTTGTGTAAACTATGGAACAACAGTGACAAATTATGTCCAAATTAGATTAATTATGTAAGCTTTGTATGTGTATGTATTTTTTTAAAGATAGGTGGAAATCTGGCAGCTGAGTTTTGAGCTCTGAATATCAAAACTGAACATCCTACTCGGAAAAAGTACTTAACTTTTGCAAACTAATCCTCCCTGAAAGCAGTGAAATTTTAAATGTGGAGGTATCTCTTCGAGCTGTGATAAGGCAAGGTATTTAAAGTTTGCTGAGAATCCCCACAGGTTTCAGAAGCAGCCATAATCCACTGCTCATTTGAATGCTCTCACACATGCTGTTCTCCTGCTGCTTGAAAAGTGAAGGGATAGATGAGAAATGTGGGCGTGTCTGTTTGAGAGTGTGAATGGATGATTGTCAGTACGGTTTTGCTATCAAATCAGCAGCCATTGATTCATATGACAGTCCAGATGAATAAAGCTGGCCAATTGTGAAGTGTGTGTGTGGGTGTGTGCGTGTGTGCGTGCGTGCGTGTGTGCGTGTGTGTGTGTGTGTGTGTGTGTGTGTGTGTGTGTGCGTGTGTGCGTGCGTGTGTGTGTGTGTGTGTGTGTGTGTGACAGCCTGGAAAGTGTTTCACAGTAGCTTGAAACTGCAATGATCCACTAATGGCCCTGTGCTGCCTTGTCCCTCATTGATCCAGGCATTGGAAGGCTTACTGATAGCTTACGAGCCATATTACACCGGCCAGACTCCAGCATTTATGCAAGACCATTACACCCCAAACTGACCTCCATATGAGAGCATCTCAATTATAAGATAATCAAGGTACTGGTTCTGCTTTTATGTTATTTCCTTTTTAATCACTTGCTCCATCACAAAGATCCTGATCCCTGTCATTTGCTGGTACAATTAATCAGAAAGCAATGTGAAATCTGACCACACCAGATGTCCTTCCACTCAAAAGAGCACAATCTTACCCTATCATGTTACAAACCACTAAGCAATGTGTCCTCTACTAGAAAGCCTTCTGGTGACTGATTAAGTGTCAGACGTGTATCAACAAGCATATTATATATGCACTATATTTGTGTTCACAGAGAGTTTGATTTACCATCTCACCTCTAAAAATGTCACTACCTGGTGCAGACTTTCATCCTGCGGGAGTGTGAAATAAAGCTACTACAAACTTGCTTAACTATGCCCTTCTGGAAAAGGTTAGATGCTGCCTTCACATTTAATTGTTCAATTGGCTATAACAATATGTTTTTACATTTACCTGACAAGAACATGTTGTAAATTATCACTCTTGTCGCTCAAATCAACAGACTTTTGAACTGATGCAGCATGATATTTCCACTGGTAGCATCACAGGAAAGGTGGTTGTTGTGGCTGTATGTGTTAACAGTGACTTTCACACTGGAGACCACTTAACACATCATGTTTCCTTGCTGCAGTCAACAAGCATGACGACAATTTTTCTGTAGAAAAACAAAAAACACACTACTGGGGCTGCTCAGTTCAAGCATTTTTTTAAATTTTAACGAAAAAGACAGTCTATATGCTTCATACTCACAGTGAAACCTAATAAATCGTTATTATAGCAGACTATAGTAAGGTAACAGCTAAATACATCGAAGATATTACATAATATATCATTTGTATCTTTTATGATCCATCGTAAAGAACAGAAGTCCCTGGAAAAGAATGTTGCCATCCAGTTTTGCTTTTTGGCTTCTGATGCTCATGTTGAACAACAGTGTTAACACACACTTAAGGATTACCAAATGAAAATATTGGTCTAACCTCAAACAGGGGGGTTGATTTCATTATTTTTTTGGGAGGAAAAGAAATTTGATTTATTGCGAAATTCAGACAGGTTTGACTGGATTTCACCACCATTATCTCTTTGGTATTAATAGTATAGACCTATGTTTCATCCTTCTGTGAAGCTAAAGACAAACATAGCAGTCATACATTAACATGTATTACCTGCACATTTTCACTTTCACTCAAGCAGATTTTTGCAGTAGCCTGCCGTACTTCTTGATTTGTTCTGTGTCATGTGAGCTAACATGCAATATAATAATTTTAAGGCATACTGATCAGAATTTAAAACCTAAAAAACATGCCATTATCTATCAGCAGAACATTTAATACTGAAACATGTGAAAAACTAACCTCAAAAGAATAAATCTGTAAACATACCTGTACTGAGAAGCAAAATATAGATTAGTAATAAACTCCCCTCTCAGACCGCAAGATTTCAAGGCTGGGGGAGCAGCAAGTGTAAACTGCCTTTTCTATTATAGCTTCAAAAAACAATCTGGGACAAGTGGGTTTTGTCACACAGTCATCATTCTCAAAACCCACACCGTGTCATGAGGGAAGCCAGGTAAAGAATTGATTCTGAAGTGCATTAGAAACTCACATCTCAAGGGAGGAAGGCATCAACAGATGTCCTCGAGTGATGCTTTTATTTCCATAACTTTAATACTTTTGATCTTTTTTCTCAACACTATGTTTCCACCAGGTGCCTCGTTTAAAAGAAATGGACTTCCAACTTTGATCTTAAGTATGTCTTTTGCAGAGAACCATGTCTAGTTATTATTTATAAAGCCGTGCTTTGAAATGGAAATTATCTTACCTCTATGGAAGTCTAGACCTGACGTAGCACATGTCAGAGGGGTTTTCAATTAAAGGTGTGAGGAATTAATAACACATGTGTATAGGTATTGGGTTTTTCCACTGCAGTTAACCCTCTGAGGTCCATGATCACATGACGTCATTAGAAAACAAACTACAATTAATTTTGATATTACAAACTAGAAAAAAAGATACCAAGCATGGGTATGGCAAACTTTTTTTTTTTTTAAATTGTGGTATATAAAGGCAAAATTAAAAGTATTAAAAAATTATCAAAATGGGCTCAGACCCCAGAGGGTTGTCGTCTGCTTTGTCCTTATATATAATACACACACACACACATATATATATAAACACATTGAGTGTAACAAGGGTTGTTCATAAGATGTGAAATATAAAGCTTTGTATCATATGAGTGATAAATATAAGTATAATATAAGTAATATAAGTGTTCGTGTGGTGGGTGCTTAGCTTGGTAAATTATGCATTTGACTGTTGTGTGGCACAACTAGGTTAGATCCCTACATGGATCCAAATCCTCAGAGGCTTGTTTTAGGCTAAACCTGAAAATGTGTACAAATTCCAGTGGTTAGGTGTTGAGTTGCATAGCAACCTCTAAAGGAAATGATGCTATGGAAATGATTACTGCCTGAGGGACAAACTAATATAATATAATATAATATAATATAATATAATATAATATAATATAATATAATATAATATAATATAATATAATATAATATAATATAATATAATATAATATAATTATCAAACTTATTGTCACACTTATACTAGCAAATATGAAAATTGTAAAAAAAAACAAAAATACCTAATCGATAGAAGCTAAAATCTTCAGATCTGCACAGTTACACAGTTATTTTCTTCTCTCACAGCTTTTTGCAAAGAAAAGGCTTAAAGTGGAATCGTTAGACATCTCATAAATAAGGTTTCGGCTCTAATGTTTTGTTTCAGTGCTACGTGTTCAGTCACGGTCCTCAAGCCTTTACAGTCCTCTACATTAAAAATGCATTTTTTTATTGATAACTACTAATTGCAGCAGACATAACATATTAAAATTTATACAAAAATAGACCTGTCATGCAATGCCCTCTAAATTTGTGGCTTTCTTAAAGATTAGAAACCAAGCACAAATTTAAAATGCTAATTTATACAAGACATCAAACTCTGCCCTGATGTACTTTTTAGTAATTCAGTTTTTAGATCACAGACACATTTCTGCTTCAGGCAGGAGACAAGAGGCTTCTGTTCTCCTTCTGACATATTCTTTTTCTAGAATTTATGATCTCCATATAGTCAATGTGGTCTGAATGTTACAAAAAGCCCAAAGAAAACAACAAAGATGCTAAAGTGATGGAAGTCAGTATGTCATCAGCAGTTTAGATGACAAGCCCCGAAGGTCATCCACTTCAATAATTAGTCATCAGACTTGCCTTGCACACATACACAGACCGGTCTAAATAAATATCAGCAACAACAGATCCGCTGGTTGCCATGACAATGTTTTCAGAAGATGAACACACTATGTGAATAACAACATGGCCTGACTTCAGGGAATGACCTGGAGGCAGGCATCCACTCTCCCTGTCTCACTTTGACAGCATGTTCTCAGTCTGCAGTTTAGGAAGGAGAAAATGTAAAGGACCTCCATGCTTTGAAATGAAACTGTTTTTTTTCCCATTGTTTCTATTTTATTGCCAGATTTAAAATAAATAAATAAATAAATAAATAAATAAATCATTTCTCAAGTCATAAACAAAATTATACCTACACAGATTTCCATTATGGAGCATTTATTGTCTGACAAAGAAAAATTCATCAGATCATTATCAAACATTGGCATACATTTTTTTGTATATATAATTCATAGTGGAACTGTTTAAGGAATTATGCTTTTGAGTGTCTTGTTCTCTGCCATCATCTCTGTCATGAAGTCATTTGGAAAAAGATGGCAAAGGCTTTGAATCATCAAAACTAAAGGTCATAGGCTGAAGGTCTCTGCAAACTCACTGTTGAGATCAATACACCATCTGCTCCACTGCCATGTGATGAGCTGTCTACAACATTGATGTGTTCATTGTGCTACTATGAGAGTTTCTGTTGCACTCCAACACATTATAATTTCCCTTACATACAAATCCAAAACTAATGCAGCAAATTGATTTATTAAAATGGGCTCTGTAAAATCCCAATGTGTAAAGCAGTAATCTAATGGCAGAAATGCAACATACTATTCATAATGTTAGGGTTTTGTCATTACATTTTTGTTACCTTAGAATGAGTCATTTCATATCTATGAGTCCATAAGTCCATCCTACGACATTGCCATGTTGAACAAACCCAACACTAGATAAAGAGAAGGCTTTTTTGACATTATTATTTAACAGCAACTTTAGTTTTTCAAACATGCTTGGAAGCAGAGGATGAGGCAAGTAGTACATTGTTTCCTTTATATACAAGTTGTGGTGGTGAGCCTTCAGGATTAGGGCAGGTAAGTACTTATGTGAAAGCCAGCCTCAGAATTTCCTTTCCAAAGGCAACTACTGATCACGCCAAGGATAAGCTGGCACTGGCAACTGATAGGCAGGAGATGGGAAATGAGAGCCAATAATGTGTGTAGCCCAGCAATGCATTGGGACAGCTACTACTGGTCTAATCATTAGCTTGTATCGGCTGACAGCTAGCGGACCAAGGCTAGCAAACCATGGCAACAACTATGGGCTCGGTTGGTCAAGTACACCATGGCTGACAACCCTCCTGCTTCAACTGTTCACCCACTTTGTCAACTCCTTTTTTGGTCTTGGCTAGATTATTCTCTGAATTGTTTGGAGCTCCATGTTAAACGTTGCTGCCACCAGCTGACCACAAACTATTTATTCATCTGTCCATGAACCTTGCGTATTACGAAGGCAGAGTGCCAGAGCACTGGAATTTAAATCAATTTGTCACACAGAACAATATACTCTGATTTGAACTGAATTTATTCATTACCTTTACAATAAATAATGTGTATTTTCTTTTTTTCCTCAACGGGCTGAGGATTTATGGCTGTTTCAGTTAGAAACAGAAAAACTAAAGAGACCCAACAAGGCTTTAAGATTTGCCTGCGAGGCAAAGATAACTCACCCACTGCCGTTGCACTGTTGGCTGGACAGTGTGAAATGGCCTTCCTCTCTCTGCTAAATTGAGAAAATACTGTGGAATTTGGTCAGTTGGAATCTGCTAATTCACCACTAAAGCACCTTTCACACATCCACGGTGTTCCATCAAATCCGATGAAGATCTCTGTGACGTGTGCGAATGACCCTTTTCCATAACATTTTAAGACAGAAATCTGACTAGGTCAGTTCTAGTAACATATTCATATCACTTCTAACACAAGTGTGAACTTCTGCAGTTGCATTAACTGACAGACATACAGCAGCAGCATATTTGAAATATCATCAGATGAATCTGACATATTTTGCTATTAAATAAATAAACAACAGCGCTCAAACTTCTATTTTGTCTGATCATTTCTGCTCTCTGTCTGATCATACATCAATATTTACAACCTCTCCTGTCTACCCTTATTTTGTTTAACAGTGATCCAAGGTTGTTATCTTAGTATAAATTTGTCTGGCAAAATGACAAGCTGTTATAAGAGATAACTCCAGGGGGACTTGAAGAATTGTGTGTGATGATGCAGCTCCCCATCTGACACATAGCAGCAACTGCAGAGACGGTGGCCTTGAGTGAAATAAACATAATTTTTTCTCGAGCTGATAACGGCAACTGTTACTGTGGTGCCATGAAACCCTAACAAGTATAACACAGACTGTTCAACAAGTTCAAACAAGTAGAAAAGTGATATATTCAGAAATTTCCATCCACCACTGCTGTTTTACACAGCCACTGCACACTTGGCACGCTAATGTGAATAATGGTGTGACCACATGTTGTTATGAAAAATCAGTGACTCTGTAAAGGCTATTACATTACACTTCACATTATACGCTGTTCAGTCTTTAGCAAAAGGAAGGTACAACATATGCAATGGTAAGGAACATTAATAGAAAAGGGACCGTTGTCTAAATTAATAAATGTCACTTGAACAGGTTGGTGATGTCATTCATATCTTGTCAGTGAAAAGTGCTCAATTGCAACAAAACTGTACTCACTGTTCCAACAAATCTACAATTCAAACATTGTCTTTTTTTATAAACACAGGCTTCACATATTGTATATAAACATCACTGACTCAGCTGCAATAGTTTAAACAGTTTAGATCTGATCTTTTCATGGTGGACATTCGGGACTCTATGCAGATCATGATCAAACAACTAATACAGAGCATCTTCGGTACACAGTCTGATCCCGTTTCTATGCTTATACAACTTCAGAATAAATATCAGACATAAGGTAAAGCAACCGTAGCCTTCTCAATTTGATATTGCTTTGTTCAAGTTATTATTGAACAGTTTGTACTTGTTTCATCCTGATCTTTTACATCAGGGCGTAAGAATAGTCAACCAACAGCTGTCGGTCTTCAACTCATACAGGAGACCACATGATAAAATTGTATACAGGATCAAAACTACAGTCAGCTTTATGATAACTACAACCTTTAAAGTGAAAGACATACATTTTTAAAAAATATATATCAGTTCCTAATTATGCACACTGGACGATAGAGACAAAATAATCTATATTTACATTCAATTTGTAGAACTTGTGAGGTGGTGACCTGAAATTCAGTGCTTTGGTAAACGATGCTTTTTGTCACCTGTGCAGAGGAAATCCCTCAGTCTGCTATGGTACACTTCATATTTCAAACACATTTTTCCATCACTATAAATAAACTCAGTATGAGGGACAATTTTGCAGGTAGTAGCCCATTATTTATTAGAAATGCCGCTAAAGGCCAGTTTAGTTAACTTCCCTGCCTCCACTTCCTTATTATAGTCATGTACGCACCAACATGTACCTGAAGGTTATTTTGAAGTTAACAAAAAAAAACCACAGCGGCTAGAATATAAGCAATAGTGCAGCCACAAGCTGCTGCCTCTGATGATGATGGAACTGTGCTGAAAAAGGTAAGGACTCCTTCCCGCAACAACAAAACAAGGCATGGCAAACTAGTTGAAAAAAAAAAGTTCTGTGCAGCTCCCACTGTGTCTTCAACTATCCTTTTTATTAACATGAAGTATTGTTTCAGTCTGGGACTAAAATGCCTCTCTGATCCAAAACCCCAGAAAGAGGAAATGAGGGACTGGGACACAAAGTGGAAGAACGAGAGAGAAAAATGTCAGAAAGACAGAAAAGAACAACGTCAAAGTATTGAGGATGAAGGTAAGAACAAAGAAAACTCAGCAACAGAACGTAGCAGGAAGGGAATGCAAGTCGAGAAGTTACTGTAAACGAAAGGAGAATGATGATAAATCCAGACTCAGGCTTTCAGATGTTGCTGTCTCTGACAAAACAAGGATTTTTTTCTTCATGCTTGACATAGGTAATAGAGATATGTTGGTGAGTGCATGTATGCAACATTTATACATCCAATTCATTCACAAAGGAAGTCTGTTAAAAAGAAACCAATTAGAACATATCAGATAGAAGGACAGTGTTGGAAATAACATGAACAGCAGATTGTTTTATCCAAGCAGCAACCTCAAGCTGAGTAAAAAAGTAAGTAAAAGATACATTTTACAGGGTGTTATGACCTGCAGATATAAAGTTTTAACAAAGAGCTTACTGCACTGAAATCTGTCCAAAAGTTAATCTTTTTTTATTGTGTATAGTACAGTGGTTTGATGGGAAAGTCCACATTTGCTTGTACCAAAAGTTCCAGAAATAAGTGCTGGAGTATTCTTTTATATATAAAAGGATATATAAAAGGACTGAATTGAACCAGAAACCTTGCAATTAGTTGGAATTCCAATCTTACCAACAAGCACCCAACAGCAACAGGGTAACAAATTGCAGCCTTTTTTTTTTTTTTAAGAAATCCCCTGAAACGTACATTAATCTTTGCAACAGGATAATCCCAGCAAAACATTAAAACATAATCTTCCCAATGCTTTAACACTACTCTGCAACAGTTAGGGGAGGCAGCACGCCAAAAAGCTGAGCAACGCACCAAGAAAAAAGCCATGAAACCAGAAAACAACTGCTATTCAAAACATTGATCTATAAAAATATTGCAATCCTTTAAATATATTCTTTAGATATGATGGTACAGAAAGTATTTGGCAGAAAGCTCTAGAAGCAGTATTGTTGAGATTTGTCTCAGCATATTTCAGCCATGAATTGTTCCACTGCCTTTTGTGTCCTTTAGTCAAATTGAGATTTTCTTTCCCAAGTAAATGACAAAAAATGTGCAAACAGAACATTGGCAATGAACCTTCTGGCGACTGCCAGGATGAAGAAAAAAGCTTGATTGGTCTAACTTGGACTGTTGAGGCCTCATTAGCTTTGCTGGGCAAGGACAGCCAAAAAAAAATCGAAACTTTAGAGCCCCCCTTAAAAAACAATTAAAAATCCTACACTCGCAACGTTTAGTTTTAAATATAAGTAAATAAATTAACATCATATTAGCACTTTCCTGTTTTTTAACCTGTTTACTGACTTGACAATGACAAAAAGCATTCACAGCAAAGCATTTCAAAGCAAGTACTTTTCCATCTGTAATTGTTAAGCTCTCCATTTCTTCCATTGACAAAGTGCTGTTGTAGCCCTCTGACACATGTCCTGATAAAGTATTCACGTACAGTAGATATGAAATGCTCCATGTATATTGCTTTCTAAGACGAGCCATCACTGTTGGAAAAAGAAAATGTCAGGATTGCTTGCTTTGCACAGAAACTGTTCAGATTTTTTGTGAGTACTGCCGCCAAACGGTATCAAGGAACTCAGAGACCTTTGTAGAGGTCATGAAGAATTCCTAACCAAAGAACATTCCAAAGAGTGCACAGTCGTGAACTCTGACTACTAAATAGGAGATGATTTCATAAACAAAAGTGGTATCAATTTTTGCTGTTTATTTGGTCTGTTTCTGTGAAGAGATAGATGATCCATTGGGAGCAATTAGTTACAATACATCACATGGGAAGTAATGATAAACATAATATTTCCTTTCTAGCTATATACTGTATATCTGAGACCCCTCTATTCCCCACAGCACTTAATTTATTCTGGTTCTAAGCCAAAACTCTTCACCACAAGTGCAATAAATCCCCTCATACGCTGAACAGACTCCCCTTACAATACTGCCATCAGTTTTTCAAGGACACAAACTTGCTTTATCTCCATATCTGGGCAACAGCGATGCTGCTTGAGTTTATCTTCCCACCTGTTTATTTTTGCGCACATTTCATCTGCCCGACCACATGTCATTGCAAAACACATGTTTGCTCAAGTGGATAATCCAAATTGGTGATATAGTGAAGCTGATAATTAGTGTGATTTCAAAGTTAGACTTGAATGTTTTCCACTCCCTCCAAATGAAATACTCACACTAGCCTTGTATGTTGAAAGAACAAATGGATATAAGATAGATTTGTCAAGGACAAAAGCCTCCAGGTTCCATACTTATGGAATTGTGAATTTATATTTTTCTACTCCTTTTTCTCTATTGGGATGCATTGATAAAACATGGTTGTAAAGTAAGTTATGTCCCTTTGCAGGTAGACAAACTTAAAAATCTATCCCCTTTGTGAAGCAGCAGATGTGGTGGTCATCGACATCACATGACTCCCTCCCCGAAGACAAAGGTTTGCACTCTTAGTAACATAAAAATGTGTAATAATTACTTTGGTTCACAGCGGAAAATGTAATGTTTTTACAGTGAAGGCTGCAATATTGTGACCTGGCTACATTTATCAAGTGTTTGGAGTATTTCAACATGTTGAATATAGATGGAATCACTGTGATTTTCAGCCTCCTCCTTTGCTGAAGAGTTATGTCCATTTGCACTGGACTGGATCATAAGCCCTAGCTAACTCATGGTATCTCCTTTGTCAAAAAATGGAGACATTGGAAGATCCAACAGTGGGGCTTTCATCACTCCTAGTGCTTCACGTTGACTTTAAAAGATAATATGAAAAAAAGATGACAAATTAAACAATACTACTACAGTATCAACAGTATCAAAAGAGAACTAGACTGTGAAAGAAGGATCTTTAAACTTATTGCTACCAGCCTGGCCACACACTTCAGTGCAAGTTTTAGGACTTACATAACTTACATAACTTACATAATGCAATTTTTGAGTTTTTCTATCTGCAATAACACAGTGCCATGTGAGTCATAAACTTGTACTAGTCAAAAACAATGGCCTTCTCACTATTTTACTACTTTCATTGTGTATTTTGGCACTGTTAACCAAGGAAGCACTCCCACATTTTGTTAAGTGACTGGGTTGGGAATGTCAATTAAGTGGAAAGCAGTTTGAGGCATCAGCTGTTTGAACAGAGTTATCGGCTTTTAATCCCCTCCTTATGTTTCCAAGGATAGGGTTTCCTTGCCGAAATAGTCACTGACAGTAATTCACATGCAACTGCAGGACACAGATAACCACTTGAATTGGCCAAGCAATAGAATGCTGATGGCTCATTAGCTTCAGCTGTAAAAAGGACAAGAACTATCGTGACAACTCAGGATTTTGTCTCATAGCAGAGTTGAACGTGGAAAGTATTATCTTATGGGTCGTTTCAAATTGAAGAAATAACAGCAGAACCATTACTTTGTTCAGAATACACATATATTCATGGTATATTATCAGTGTTATTAAGAGCTTGCAGAAGACATGGATGCTTGGTCTATGCTACATGCCCACCAAAGTGTATTTAGAATAAGAAAGAAAGAAATGGCAAAGCAAACTGCCCAGGATTTGGTCTGGTGAGCTTCAAACCTGGTTGGTAAAAACAATTCTAAGCAATATATGCAACAAAAATCCAAAAACTGGTGAAACTTTGGTGTTTTAGCATCCAGTGTCTCTTTGCTCTCACAGAATATTAAACAATGGAAACAAAGGTGAAAGTCCAGATTAAAAGAAAAAAACAAATTCAAATCAAAGAGAACGTGTGGCCTGTTTATAGTCAAGCATGATCTGTGACAGAATGATTGATATAGTTCCCTTTCTGGTGGGCAACTGTTGATCTTAATCCAATCCAGTTGAACACCAGCCATGCCCTGCAGCCACAACAACAAAATGAAATGCTCCATTCCTCTGTGAGCACTAAAGACAAACACAAGCAAACCATTGCATGTGAGGTGAATGCATGGGTTGTTTCTGAGGCACAGGTAAAATCTCTTACGCAAATGATATTCCTAAGAAAAGAGAACGAAATTCAATTCTCAGAGAAGATTTCTTGTAGTTGCTAAAAAGTTTTCTTTATTGACTTGTTATTATCAAGTAATTGCCTTAAAAACTGTAGTGTAATGCCTGTAGTTTCGCTGCAGTTTCTCTCATAATAAAAAATCCATAGAAACTCAATCACAAAAATATGAGAAAATACAGAGAATCATAAGGTGTGATACAACTTACACAGCCAAAGTTTTGGAGGAACTAAACAATGTATACTCATTTTCTGTTCTATAAGCCCTCATTTAAGACTCATTAACAATATGGATGCTTTGGAAGATTTAAAAAAAGAGGTACGTTCACATATTCGACAAATGTAAGTCATACACTTGCTTATCCCTGTTGAAAATGAAAAAAACTTCTCTCTTAGAAGCTCTTTGCACTAACTAGTCATCAACATTATAGATTCTACAAACATCTTTTGCAAGAGCAAGTCAAGACTATAAGAATCAAGATTAACAAAGACTAGTTTGATTAATCACACATCAATTATTCAAGTAATAAAAAGAATAATTATCTTATGAAAATGAAAACATAACATTGCAGCAGATGTCAGCTGTAGTGAGTTTACACATTAAGGCCTGACCTTTACATGATGTACAATGATGAAAAATGTCCTTTTGACAGATGATTTGATTGTGCTTTGACCCTGGCAACCCGAGTCGGCAGTAAACCCAGCTTTGAGGCCCTGCTGCTCTTACTTCCCACTCACAATAATGGAACAATTGGATTGGCAGAGGGAACGTCAGAGGAAGCGAGGCCTCCTCATTAAAAAGTCCTTTATTCATTCTTATTGCATTACAGACATCTTTTGTGCTGGTTTCCTTCTCCATTCTGTCTTCTAATGCATTCACCTCAGCCCCTCACTGGTTAGAGGCCCTGCAGAGTCACTGGGTGGTGGGAGAATTGCCGTCATTAGATACTGGCATGATAGACCACATATGTTGCCATGTGCTTTTTTTGAAACTGTGAAGAACTTCCTAATCCAGAGATCGTGTATCTCGCCATCACTAAAAGCGCACAGGACAGACACTAAGTGTTTCGAGTGGTACATTCTGTCTTCTCTAATTAAGGGTGTATCAGATGGCCTGAGTCCATGCAGACACAGAAACATGGTTTAAGATCAAATTTTCAACACATTAGTATGGAATGAAATATGCTGAGGACAGATGAGAGATTGAGGGGAAAATAAGTTATGAAGAAAAAGGAAAAAGGATTAAAAGACAAGCTCTCTTCATAAGTAAACAATTTCACGTCTGAAAATGGCAAGAACATACTGTACCTGAGATTTAACTGATAAATCTTTGAAAAGCTATTTAGAAGACTTTGGTGTACAAAGCTACAGGCAGAGATGGTCCTTTCCATTTCATCTGAAAAATATAGTAAATTAACTAAATGGCCAGATGAAAGCTACTGAATCAAGTAAAATTAATATCCGCTTATAATGAAACAAAGGACATAATTTCTTTTGACATTACCACATTGTCCTCCCTTCCAGCAAGGGTACAAAAGGTTTACCTCCCTAATGAAGTCTATTCAACAACTGACCAGGTGCAACATGAGGTTACTCTTAATACACTTCTGACTATCATTTTTCTTCTTTTTTTCGTTTTCCTTTTTGCTTGGACACTTTATTCAGTTTCAACTTCAGTTGACATGTTTTCTTACTGAAGAAATAAAGAAAACTTTTTTTATTACCATGTAGAGGAAATCAAAAGAAGGCAATCCACTGAAGGAGCATCAACGGTACAGGTCAAAGAGCCAGAACAACACCGATCTCTGCCAGAGGCTAGAGCCCGAGGTGAACCTCAAGTGGGGCAAGCAAACAACAACCGCCAAAATCAAAATAAGCACAAAAAATGGAGAGGTGAATTTTAGTAAAAGTGACCTGAACCAGACGGTTGTAAATCAGGCTCTCTTTTAAGCTTTCTTTTTAATCTAACCATGAAACAGATCTCACGACTGACCACACTACTTGCATTTTGTGTGGTGTGAAGACGAAAAGCCTCACTCTGGCATGTCATTCAGAAGAATCTGTATAACTCTTGGGGGTCACGTCATGTCCCCTTTCAACTGAAAAAGTCTGGGACCTGGACAAATCCCAACAAATGAAAGACTCCAAAACATCCAAGCGATAGCCATGAAAAGCCATTTTATTGCACTCCTTCCACTGTGACATGCACCTGGCCTTCATTGAACCCTCCTTCTCCTCTCATCACCAAACAGGTATCAGTAGGACTGCATTTCCATCTTGTCCTCTGAGCCCATGTGGCTTTGAAACGGTTTGCCACAAAAGGCACAGCTACAGACTGCTAATATTTGAAGTGAGTTCCCTCAGCCCTCCTCAATAGCTGTGAAATATATTCAGAGGAAGGAAGGCAGAGACTGTACTACTCATCCATGTCAAATAGAATCCAGCCTATTGTTTCTGCAAGAGTGCAGGGGACGAGGGGAGAGATATTTGCATTTAACGTGTCCTCTAACTTGCTCTCCATGTCCTTACTGTCTCCCATAGATAGTAGTACAACCCTGTTAGTCACCAGCAAGGTCCTCTGTTGCACACCGTGAACATGCAGCTGTGGTCCAATATTACAATTTTATAAAGATTCATAATAGTAGAACAGTATGTGAACACTGAGAACTGCCCAAATAATAAAGGTGAAAGAACTATGTGGGATACATATTTGAGAATGTGGGAAAGACAGAGGTGGATATTGTAATGCAATAGGTTCCAGCTTGGCTGCCCAGTCTATGTTGCAATATTATTAAACCAACAGCAGGCTTGCCCTGCGTGAACAACGAGTTGTTAGGCTGTAGACAATGAATCCTTACTTGCCTTTAGCCAAAAGAAAACCTAACCTGAATTTCAATCTAACCTTCTGAGAACTGAAAAGGAGGACACACAACTGGGGCATGCAAGGCCATATGTGCACACAGACAGGAATACACACACACACACACACACACACACACTCGTCTATATGGCTCTTCCAGTTTAGCAACTGTTTTTCTGTGTTAATGTCTTTATACTGACTTTAAGATTTATCTTTTCGAAACAAAATATGCTTTCTAATTATAATAATCAAAATAAGACTTCAATTGACTTCAATGAATTATAAATGTCTAAAGATTTCTTTTTGATAAGGAATTCGAAAACAGCATTGTTTTCAGTCCAACTTTAACACTATAAAATCCTTGAAGCCAAGGTTCTTATTGGTTTTCACTCTGCTTAAAGGTCTTTGGTAAAAGTATATCCATGACTAGGCATATTTTATCTTAGTAAGTCCCACAAAAATCATTAGCTTTTAAGCAAAGCCTATCTAAAAGATGTATCAAACAAAAATGTTAAAAGATATGTTTTTCTGTGGAAAAGAAAGTACAGTCTTGGCCTCAAATGCTACTGCTGGCCCCATTTAGCAAAACAAACTCCTTGGGGTTGTTTCACATAACTCTCCACCAGTTTGATATTAGCTTGTGAAGTTTGTGACCTCTTTCATTCAAAACCCCATCAGTTGCAAAATCTAGGACAGTGTATCTGGCCTTTGTTTTTGGCAATTATGTATTTCTTCTTTTTCACCCATTGCTTTGTGGATTTGCTGGAAAGCCAAGATTAATTTATCCTCCATTTTCAGGTTAAACTTATATTTTCAGACACACTGCATTGAAGTCAGCCAGAATTTATAGTTGAGTCAATATCTACAAGCTGAACAGTTCCCGAGGCTGTAAATCCACCCCAAGTCATAATTTCCAACACTATACTGCTCAGATAGTATGAGGTTCTCTTTCTGAAAAGATGTAACAATATACACTTAGTGTGCTTCGTGTGGCTGAACAGCTGTGTCTTCAATTAGTCTGTCTAATGCAATTATTTTTTTTTAAAATCAGAAAACATCTCTGTAGTTCTGTTTCTGCTGTTTTTTTTACCCATCCCATGTGATGTGATGTCATTTTGATTGTGGAAGTTTGCATTAACAGAGCCAATACTAACCAAGAGATCCTGATAAGAAATTTGTTATTCTTTTAAACTCGTTATTCAAAAATCTACTGTTCTTAGGATGAATTTCTGTGTTCGCCACTCCTGGAAAAATTAGGAATGGTTTGAAATATGTTCTAACTGTACTCCCTTGCCAAACTCAGAGGTATCCACAATCTTATTTTTTTTATTTATTTATTTTTTTCCCTGAGGCCTTGGCATGATGACAGCATGCACTTCAATAATAAAAAGATCACCAGACCCTTGATGTTCAAGGTTAAAGTTCCACCAATCATTCCTGAAGGCAGTTCTAATATTTGGTAGCTAACCTTTGATTCAACTTTTATGAGCTGAACAACAAATGTAAGGCCCCGTGTACTTATTCCATGTGATCTAATTTGTTTTCATTTTTTGGAAATATGGAAAAGCCTGTCAACAAGTTATGTGTGTATGCTTGTGCCTTTGGAAAATACGTCCAGGTTTATAATACTGACACTATACAGACACCACAAACGCAAACAATTTTGTAAATGAATGAAATCCAAGAAAATGTGAAAAAAATTGATTCCATAATTATCAGCAGAACCTCTACAAAAAAAAAAACACCCTATCATTGTACATTTCTGGAAACCAGAAATATGAGCAATGTGTACATTTTGCATGCAAATAAGAAATGTTAATAGAACAAACAAGTTACCCCATTCTGAAGTTTCAACTATCGGCAGGTAATAGTGTTTACTGGAATTTTGGAGACATATACTCCAATTCAAGGGAACGCTTTTTCCTAGTATGTCAGTGGTTATTTCAACAGGACAATTTACCAGTGGTCTGGTGCAGTTTGTTCACACAAGTGTGCTTGACTAGCCTGCAATCAGTTCAATTCAATTCAGTTTTATTTATATAAAAGAAAACATTTGGTTTTATTTATATAACAGTTGGAACTGTTGGTTCCAGTCTATCTGTTCTTCTAAATTACTCTTTTTGAAAATTTGTTTCAAGGGAACAAATGAACAACAAGCTCACTTTGCACTGTAAATTGCAAAGAAACATAGTCTAAGATACTGTATCCCAGTAGGTCCATAAAAGTGCCCTGACCTAAAGCTTGAGTCTGAGAAAGAACATAACACCATAAATTCAGGAAAAAGAAAAAAACATAAGGCCAGCTCTCCACTTTCAGAAGTCAAATAGTGGCATTTCATCGAGGATGAGATACGGTGGCTAGATATGTCTTTCCAGATTAAAATGATGCAGGAAAAGCCAAATGGCTCTTTTGAACATCAGAATTTCTCACAGAGCCATTAGGACGAAGAAGCAGTGTTTCTGTAAAGCTGAGCCCACTGAAACCACAATCTGATGCTCCTGTCTGAACTCCTGTGAAGAGGTTCAGTAGCAGATTTGGGAATTGAGAAAATAACTTGATTGCCTTATATTCACTACACTTACCACTCTGTGCACTGTAATTACAACAGACCTAATGTAGTTTCAAGGACATCAGAGCAAGGAACACTGGTGTTTAGGTCGTAATTTCTCTTTTAAACTTGCCTGTGTAAGATTTCACCGCTTTAAAATATAATGACAGAGTTCTCTTACCTTGATATGACAGATGAGATGGGCCATTTGAGGTTGTTGTAGAAGGGAGAGAGAAGGGAAGAAGGGAAAAGAAAGCCCATTAGTAAAATTACAGTCTTTACTAACACAAATTAGACAGCCACAGCAGCAACTAAACAGAGTGTTCCAAGTTGAAGTCAACAGTATAACAAGTGCACATGTGGAGAGTGGAAACTAAACACAGGGGCAACGGAATGACTTGAGCCAAAACTCGCTCGCAAAGCAACAAGAGGATCGACTTTATCTTGATTTTTAACCATGTTGAATGTAAACTTAAATTGTCTGAATAAGCTAAAGAAGCATGTGCTCCTGAATGAAAGTTTAGCAAAACTCAGTTGTATCTAACAACAATGTATATAAAGAGTATATAATGTTCTTTTTGCATCTCGAGGGTCCTTCACAAAGCTGAACAGAAAATAGAATGCATGAGCATTGAGGTGGCTTTTTACCCCTTCCCTTTACCAAGTTTGATGTTGTTTACATGATTTATTCTAGTCTATAGATGGATTTCTGCTCTTCGTCATTACAGAGGTGGGTGCTCTATTTGTGGGCAGAAAGCAGCGCTCATCCCTGGTTAGTTAGATGGAAACTGTTCAATATCCCAATATGATCACAGCCCTCTGGCAAGAGCAGAGGAAGACTGTGGAGCCAGATCAGTAAAACTGCAGGCTGGGTTCTTGCGAGCCCCACAGGCAGCAAAGTCTTCCTGTCACAACATGCAAAAATCTGATCTTTTGTCATAAAAGTGCACTTCTACAAACTACACAGGGAATATAATTATCTCCAGCTAAGGATTGGTGAGCAAACAGATTTTCATTTGTATAAACACTGGGTTTCTTAATGACATGTGCATCAGGCTAAGCAGATACTCATTTGGAAAGGTCTAACCGTACACGATCAAACCGAGCGTTGGGACCTGATCATTTCTCCAGTAATTACAATAAGCATGGTCCAAGCTAACTCTAACCAGCTCCAATCACTGCCCTAAAATAAGTTAGCTGTCACTCATCGTTCACAGTATGCTCACACTAGCTGTGACTTCTTTTGAATGTGGTAGGCTGTACAACAGCCTTGTGATAAACAGTTCTTCTTATTTTAGCCCAGTAAAACTTAGGTCACCACCAAGCTGCTGATAGAATCAATTAAGGGGAGGAGAAACACATCAAACACCAGGCAATATCATTAAAAAATGTTGTTGTCATTTTTGTCAAAATTAATGTTACATTAAAAGTAAAGGGAGACAAACTGCAGAAAGGGTGACTTGTTCACTTTTGGTAATTGCTGGGATTTGTGTTTTAAGCTCCTTTCACACTGAACAAAAAGCCATCAACACCCAACAAAATCTGGTTTTGTTTTCAGTGGAAAGCGGTAAAAAACGGATGTTACTCTACAGTAGCTGCAGATATTGCACAGCCTCCGCCCTGATTGACAGGGACATTAGCTTGACTACCTTTTTACATGCAAATTTTTATTCTGCCTATGCTTTTCTCAGGGATGCAAGAGTGAGCAAAGCTTACTTATTTGTTTTATAAATACACCTTCATCAGCTGAAGCATGAGGATCTAAACACTAAGATACATGGTCTGGTCAAAAATGAACAGCTCTTCTCAGGAAGTCATATTAATCAGAAATTATGGTCTGCCTCTGTTTGTGCGATAGTTTAATGCCCCGCAACCCTTCATGTTTCAGTTGTCTGCAAGGTTGCTCCCAGGTGCAGTAACTGGAATGTGACCAAACCTGGGGAGTTTTTTTACAGGAAGCTAAGTGAATTGCAGTCACAGAAGAAAGCAATTGCGACATTAAGCACTGTGAATACCAGGGCAACCGAAGCATCATATCGGGTGAAGTTACGTATAGCGAAGGCAGGTAAACCCCACAACATTGGAGAGACCTTACTCCTCCCTGCAGCTAAAGATATGTGTGCGGCAATGATAGGAGAATCTGCGGCTGCCAAGCTAAATGCCATTCCCATGTCTGACAATACCATCCAGCACCGCATCTCAGATATGGCATCTGATGTGAAAGAGCAGGTGCTGGATAATATGCATAAGAGCCCTTTTTTCTCCATTGATTGGGGCCGCTGTTGTGGAATATGTACTGATGGCACGAGGGCAATGACAGGCCGTCACAGCGGTCTGGTGAAACAGGTGCAAGGGGTTGCCCCCGTCGCTGTTTGGAAGCACTGCATCATTCATCGTCAGGCCTTGGCAGCCAAAAAGATGCCGCAGGAACTGTGCAACGTCCTGGATGAGGCAGTAAAAATTGTAAACCAAATTAAATTGCGCGCTATGAATGCCCATCTCTTCTCCATCCTCTGTACTGAGATGGCTCACTTCCAGCAGCTGCTGCTGCACTCCGAGGTCAGGTGGCTGTCCAGGAGCAAGATCCTCACCCATCTGTGGGATTTGCATGAGGAAGTGCTTCTCTTCCTCACTGAAATTAATTGCCCACTGGTGAAACACACAGAGGACATGAACTGGGTTGCAAAGTTAGCCTATCTTTCTGAGATTTTTGACCGCATAAACACGCTGAACACCTCTCTTCAGGGCAAAGAGTGCCATGTCTTTACGGCTCAGGATCAAGTCGCTACATTCAGAAAAAAGCTAGATCCGTGGTGTACTAGGGTCGAACGGGGCTCGATGGAAATGTTCCTGACAATGGAAGATGTCGTAGGGAGAGCAGGGTTGCAGCTGGACTCTCCACAGCCGTTGATCGTTGCGCATTTGGGTTGAGCTTAGGTGAGCAGTTTGGAGAGGAGAGCTTGGAAAATCAGTGGGTGAGAAATCCATTCTCTTTCCCAGTGACACCCCGGGATGGGCTGAGCCTGCAAGAAGAGGAGGCTCTCCTCGATCTGAACTCCAACACTGACTTAAAAAAAAAGATGAGCGAAGTCTCACTTGCGCACTTCTGGCTGTCTGTGGAATCTCCAAAAAGGCTGTCAAAGTGCTCATCCCTTTCACCCCACCTACCTGTGTGAGTGACTGACCATGATTAAAAGCAAGTACCGCTCAAGGCTGCAAGTGGAGGATGATTTACGTTTATTCCTCTCTGAAGTGTGTCCCCGCATCAGCTGTCTTTGCGCATCAAAAACACAGACCCACTGGTCCCACTGAAGTAAAAGTTTGCCGACAACATACAGAAAATGATACTGTTCAAAAGTGTGCTCCAAAAAATGTTAGGAACAGATAGACATGTTTAAAATGTTTGAAAAGATGTTAGTATTTTTAAAAAATCTTTTAAAGAATGTGATGGTAAGAACACACGTTTTTAGGTATAGATGAGACACATTTGAATTATTCTTTTTAAAGAATTGAACAGTTGAATGTTTAAAAAGATTAAAAATGATAAAATGTCTAAGATTGTAAGATGGATGTAAATGTTAAAACGTTCCAAAAACGTTAAAATGAGCTTAAAATGTTAAAAAAGGTGTTAACAGACAGATTAATGAGATATTTCCGTTATTTGTTTTATTATGAAAGACGTTTTCTCATTTATTGTTTAAATCTGTTTTATGCTTGAGTGAAACATGATAAAAAATATAAAAACTCTAAAAAGAGGACTCTGTATTTGTGTGTGTGTTGGGGGGGGCTTTATATACTCTCTAGGTGGAGGCCCATATTCCTTCTACATTAAGAATACAAGCAGCTTGTAAAATGTAAATGCATGGACTTGACACTTACTATAGTTGAATATGTATATGTTTCCATGTAGGAAATGTTGAATTACCAGAATTTTTCATCAAATGCTGGACTTTTAGCTTTGTATTAAAAAAAAGGATTAAAATGGAAATTAATACATACATAGTCTAGTGTTATGTTTCAGTTAAGCTGTTTTTATAGCATTGTGAACTAATAGAAACTACTGTCATTTTAGACATATCTTAAACAATGATAAAATAATCGAGAAAGCATTCAGCAGGTATTTTGAATGATCTTTTTTATGGCGGCTGCACATTTTGCTCACAACAGCTTTATGTTTTCAAATGGATTACCTTTTACTAAAATTGAAACTGGTGCATTCAACTAGCTACACTTTACTGACAATAAAACATTATAAAGCAGTGTTCATCATAAATCCTCAAACACATTTGCATTTGTCAGACCTGCTTCTATCTCTGACTATTGTGCTTTTTATGGGGCCATCATAAATCAGAGGGGTCTGCTTGCAGAAAAGAAGGGGACATAATATGCAAATTAGTCCTTTGGACCTTCGAGTGGCCTTTGTTTTAAAATTTGTGATGCTGGAGGTGAAATAGCTAAATTTACTCTGTTGTCCTAAATACACTTTTTTTCCAAGAAAGCATGTAAACCTTTGTATATAAACAGATGGTTAAATCTTACCAAACAACGATAAACTGCACTTCATCACAGTGATCTTATATGTAAAGGATATAAATAGACTTGACACCCTGAACTGAGCCAACTTTTTATTTTCACTGACTAACTGAAATAACTGGATGACTTATGCATTCATCAAAAGACAACTCAGAAGACCCAAGCTTATGACAATGTCAAATACAAGAGGAACTGCAACTGAAAACCATCTAAACTTTCTCAAGCAATGCTGCATAGAGCACTGAAGTGAGAGGAAGGCATCCAGTATGATAATCATAACAGACAATACCACGCTGAGCTCAACAGAAGAAAACTGACATTGTTGGCTGCAATCATCACTCTTGACTATTTAAACATATATATATGTGCGTGTATATAGTCCCGTTTCTTGTATTTTCTCACCAGTTTGGAGACTAATAAAGCTGTCAAAAAAGAACAACTAATATTTTGGGCCCATTAAGATCAAACAATCAAAACTTCTAAATTAAAATGAAAACACAACAAACCAATTATTCTCCACAGTGAAGCAGAACTTATGGAGCCTATTCAACAATGTAATTCCAGTGCATAACAAGAGCTTTTCCTTGGAACAAAAAGCCTGGGTACAACAGGGCATTCTCAAAGTTATTAGACCCAAACCAAACTTATCTCTCTGAAAAGTAGCCACAGGAACAAAAACAATTGGAACTCAAAGACAGAGTTGGAGCTTGATGTTGCACGCAGCTCCCACGCAAAGCAAAGTTGTCTTTATTCAGGCTGGATGTGAAGTTATCTGCTTCATCTGTTGTTTTTACACTGTGGAATGCACGTACTGAAACCATTTAATATCCTCTGAATATACTGGGTGTTGTGAATTTCATGTTGATGGTTACTTTGAAGTCAGCTATTGATTTGGTGAACATCTTCCAGTCAATGTTTATGGGGTTTAAAGAGGTTTATGGGGATTGTGGTTTGTATGAAGCTTTCAGTGGCAGTTGGCAGAAACACACACACACACACACAGTGTTTAGAAGTCTTGCTGGCCAGTACCATTCCATGTCTTTGGTTTTTGGAGGGAAATACACCCCTGTGGATCTTTTGGAATTAGATTAGGAATGTAGTCAGAGGTAGGAGGGTTCAAGGGTTCAATTGCTGGCTTTTAACATCAAAGTTATCCCTGGTGTTCGGATTTAAGCACTTAAGATATATACCTACTCATACAGGACGAGTATGAAGCAGATTTGAAGGCTGTTTTGGGTGTACAGTGTATGAAAACAACTGCCGCAGAGAGCAAAACATTGTATTGGGCTTCGAGAAAGCAATATTTCTTTTCACTGAGCCAATCATGCTTGGCATCCATCGACAATTCTCTGAAATATGTTGGATCCTGATGAATTTACTGTATTCTTTCTTTTGTAAAATTATTATAAGCTCTTAGTTCCTAAAATCAGGGAGGAGTTCTGACAGGGGAGTTAAGCTAAGAACTTCTCAGAATGGGGCTAGGGAAGATTACATTTTGAATTACTTTGTCACTCAGCGTCAGACGCCTGTTTACACTGTCACTATTTTCTCTGGCAAAGAATGTCAGTGTTGCTCCATATCTATGCTAACATAGTGGCTGTCCAACTTATGCTACTGCTGAGTAGCTGAGTCCATCAGGAGTTGTGTCAGAGCTGTTGGAAAGCTAACTGCTCAGTATTAGATTTACAAATATTTAAAAGATGGTTAGTGTTTGTGCTTTTCCAGGCATTTCATTCATTTTTACTGTCTCATAAAATGTTCTCTATAAAGGGGCCAAACATGTTGACGTATAAAATAATAGTGACTCAAGACAGAGTCCCGCTTCTTCATGTAAGCTCATAATGTCCTGGGGGGCACACAATAAATTAATGACATAATACAGTTAATTACAAATCATATCTACAATATGTAAATGGATAACACTGCAACATCTGGCCAAACAAATCTTTTTCGATGGATAATTACATCCATATGTATATCCTTTATGTCAAATGAATATGGGAGGTTTTGTCATTCAAACATTTTTAAAACAAAAGGTTTATAGAATGCTTGTAAGCTTTATCATAACTTTCTATTTTGATCTTACAGCATCTTTTTTTATCTTTCTATTTCTTCAGATAAGAATAGCACTACCTATTCCACTTCCCACTGTAGTTGGGAATTCAGCCATGCAGCCTCATCAGTCATGTGGTCTACTGTGCCAGCTTAATCACCCGTTAACCAAGGAGAGGTGAACTGTGGACAAACAGCATCAATTCCACAGTGTGGGCAGAATGAATCCCAACATCAGGACGTTGCCATCCAGAAAGGCCTTGTCAGATCACATAGATAAAATGTATAATTTTAATTGATCATTTTGTTCACAATTTCATGACTATTAATAAACTGGTATTGCAAAAAATAATTATGATACTAACCAGAGTTCAATATGGAATTACACAGTCTGTGTCCATTTGAGTGCACTTGTAAACCATAAGGAGAGGTGAGCTAATCTGACATTTCAGACGTTAATAAGAGTCTTGTGGTTGGCAGGTGATGTGAAGGCGTACAAAAGACAGAAGACAGACATACCTTTGAAAAGTACAGCTGCTTTTTTTCTTCTGTGAACAGAACTGTGTTATAGGAACTTGCAGCCATACTTCTAATGCAAATTCCATAGACATATTGCTATTTGCACAATATACCATCTGGTATTTGTATATAGGCACTGGTGTTAAGTGTTTTCTGCCCACAAGGAGATGGCAGACACAAATCTGTTGTGTCTAATACAATGAAACTGAAGTCTAACGATCCCTCCCTAAAATGTTTGACTGTTTTACCACCTCCTAGCTGCATTAGACCTCGTTAACAGTTCATTTGTAGCACTAAGTATTGGGATTTATATAATAAAAATAAATAAAATAAAATATAAAAATTGTCCAAAAAAGTCAAGACAAGACAGTAAGGTCTGGGTAGATCACAGATGGAGTGTTTGTTTTCAAGAACTGCAGGTCTGCTTCATTATGTTTACTGGCTACTGATTTCCTTTAGTCTTTGAGCGTTATGTTGATCGACATCATTCATAAACCACATCATAAGACCACCCTAGAGCTTGCATAAAACCACACACTCAGACAAAAGCAGAAGATAGTGTAGAAGTGTGGAATGAAAGGTTGTACATTTCCCATGGGTTATCAATTGGCTTGTAAAAAGTTTATTTTTTTCCTTCTACATTAAGAATGTGAATCTTACTCTCCAAGCAGTTTGTAAAATGTATATGTATCCTTGTAGGATAAAAAACTGTTTCAGTGATGGTGGGTTTGAATTACCAGAGTTTTTCATGTTTTACTACCTCCAAGCTGCATTAGACCTTGTTAACAGTTCATTTGTAAGACTAAGTATTGGGCTTTATTTAACTGACAAAAGTCTTGAGCTACCCCACATTTCTTTATTTATTGTCAGAAAAAAAAACAGAACAAAGTGCAGTAAGTTATTTAAATGTGTGCAAAAATAAATGGAAATAAACAATATAAAGAAAAAATAAATCTTGTACCATAGACAAGCTTGAAGTCAATATTTGGTGTGAGCCCCTTTATTCTTCGACACAGCCTGAACCCTCTTAGACAAGCTCTCTGTCATTTCTTTAAATAGTCTTCAGGAATAGTTCTCCAGGCTACAGGACATACCAAAGCTCTTCTTTGGACGTTGGCTGCCTTTTGTTCCGTTCTCTGTCAAGATGATCCCACACTGCGTCAATAATGTTGAGGTCTGGGCTCTGGGGATGATTCATCCCTCCATAAGACCTGCTGCCACTGATTTTCAGTTCACTTCTTGTCATTTGGCATACCTCAGCCTTTTCTCTCCGATTTCTCAAGAATTAATTTTCTTTGAGGACAAAGTGAATTTGCACTGTGAATGGAATTCAAAAACTGTATAAGATAGATGGATGAAGCAACTCGTTAGTCTGTGGACTCCCATTTTAAATCTTTAAGTTCAGAGTTTTGGTCATGGCCATATTGATCTTTTGAAACAAAAAATTGTGAACACACACTGCATCTAACTAAGAATCATGAAAACTACACATACTCAATATCAGTTTACTTGAAATTAGATCACAACTCACAATATAGGCATCATTTTAAATGCAATATAAAGACCATGAACCTGTTAACAGCTTCTATGGTTTGCCTTTTGCATGTGTCAGTGTTTGCCTCTCTGAATTCATTGTCAAATGACTTTTGGTACAGTTTTACATTAAAATGAACAAAAGATAAACTGAACAAACTGTAGCAATTAAGAAGTATGCAATCAACCTACTGAACAAGAAAGAAGGGCAGGTTGATATACTTGCTGTGTTCTTTGACATTCCTTTGATTAGTATGTATGGATGTATATATAGCATACAGCTTACTAACCATTAAATCTCTTACCTGAGAAGTATGTGTAAGATACACCTAATAACCTAAGCATGAACCCAGACATCACTGCATCACATTCCAGCACCTGAGTTGCATTGATACGTCCTCTCTTTTGTTAGAGAGGTCTAAAAAAACAAAATCTACTGACCTGAAGTGGTTAATATATCACTATTTGTGTATGAGATAGCAGACCTTTTCTTCAACACGCGCACTTAGTAGAAAGGTCACTGTATACCCAATTAGCTGTGACATTTCCAATTATGATTGTTGATGACAGGTAACAAGAGTTCCAGGGGCCAGGGGATAACTTTATCCACAGTTTGGCCACAGTATTGAGGAATAGGTCATCCAGCAGGGGAATCAAGTCTTCCAGTAGCAAGGGGCAGCTCAGGAATAGGTTAGGCTCTTAATCGTGTATGTCAAATGTACAATAGACACCCAACAGACTTGGGAAATACGGCAGAAGTAGGCAGTAATAACCAGAAGGGTTTTTTTTAAAACTTAAGTATATCACAAAAGGATGAACAAAAACAGCAACATGTGACTGCCATTTTAAACATGACTGTGAAAAATTAGGTATAGGCTCTGGCATCCCTCAGTGGATTCCACCAGCCACCTGCTGCAGCAAGATAAATTTCACAACCAATGAAAAGCCACTTATGTTCACAATGATTTAAAGGATGAAAGCAGTGATGTATTTATCCTGAGCGCAGTTCACCCCAGAGGAGATGAATTTTAGGATCACTGACACAAAAAGGGCACCGTTTCTTTGCAGCTAAATTTTTTTCTTGTAGTCTCAGTACTAAGAGCAGCTCTACGCGTTAGGAATATTCACTGTTGGCTGGTATTCTGCATTTTTGACACGCCCTGTTGATTTGGGACCAGTGCCCAAAAGCCCTGTGTTCATCCCTGCATTAAGGTTTCTCAACTGAAACATGTTCACATCCTGGTTGCGCTCTGTACTTCACACTGTGAGGCATGAGAAATCACAGAAGAGATCTTGGGTTTCAGTTGCACTTTACCTCTTCATCCACCATGGATAACCATTCAGGCAGACAGGCCCTCACAGAGGGAAGTTCTAACCAACACAAAAAGATCCACTACAGCTTAACTTGTCACAAAAAAATAATGTTTCCTGCTTGCTGCCTGCCACCACTTTGGTTTGTCAGAATTAAATAATTTATTATTCTATTCCAGCATCCCCACAACATGGCAGTGGCAAAAAGACAACTCCACAACTAAAACCTCAATGAGAGAACAAGCAGTGTACATTCCCATGACACATGCATGTTCAGCAAGTCACTCAAGTTTATTTAATGAGGTAAGGAGTGTGTAAACAATTACCTATAAACGGGCTACAAGGGTCTAAATTGTAGTAGAGATATGTTGAGTATGCACCCAGCAAACTGTGACCAAACAATGACTACTGTTGCCCTTTCTCAGGAACACCAAGATATGTGAGCAGTAAAAGTTGACCAACACTTCTTTCTAAGCTACATAGAACAGGCTCGGTGAAGTGATGTGGCAACATAGACAAGTTTTACTTAAGTGTTGACATGCACAGTTAAGTTAAGCTGTGGTTGGAACTCTTATCGTTAATTGTACTACTCTCCTTTATTCAAATATGCACGCATGAAAAGAGAATCGAGTTATGAACAGTTTGTCCGACACTGACGCTGTGGAATGTTTGAGAAAGCGTTCAAAAGACATTCTTCTGCTTCGAACTATCGCCGTATCAGTTTCGTTAAGTTACTGAATTTGCAGTTGTACAGTCATGATTTTATAAGAGCAGAGCGAAAGTCTGTAGATGCTTCAAGCAAGTGTGTGCTGACTGTAGTGTTAAAGGGCTGATTTTCAGTAATACTTTTATAGTGTTTAGCCATCTGACAAATAAAAGAAGAAAACAAACAAAGAAAATATTTATATGAGGACAGCTTCATTGGGAACTCTGCTGTATTAATATACATTCAAGCTTTACTGTGCAGTGCAAAAAAATACATGGAATCCCTTGTGCTTATTCTTTGTTGTTAGTGGCTTTTTCTTCTGTTTACAAAATGGAACTTGTATGGAGCATGTATGAAGTACCTGTGCCAGTTAAAGTAATTTGACTGTGTGTTGGTTCCACGTTCATTCTTTCTTTCTTTTTTTTTCCTTTTAACTTAAGACAAAAACAGAGTAGGCTTTTCAGGGAGGGGGGCAACATGTATAACCTCTGCTTTAGGAATGCTTAAATATGCTTAAATATGCAGACGTGAACATCACTTCACAAGCCATCTACTGTTCTACTACCATCTACTCTAGGTCAACTTTTATGTTGAAACAAGCATAAAGGGATCTCATTGGCCTGTGAGGGGAACATTTCTGGATTCCCTCAAAGCTTGATTTTTTTTCATGTACTTCAAGCATTAAACAGATATTTAGAAAAGTTACCTTTTCAAAATAAAAGAAAGAGAACCAGCATAAATATCCAGAAAAAACGCATTATTCTATCATAATACATTACACACAAACACACAACCGTTTCTGCTTTATCATTCACAATAGTGTGCAGTGAAGCTACTTGCTTTTTTTCCTTTTCATGTCAGGTTGTGTTTGAGATCTCATATTATCACTTCCAACACATAGCTTTTCAATATGAAGATGTCGTCACCTAAAAACGCCAGATACCAAAGAGAAATGAACACTTAAACAGGCCTGTGAGTTTGACTCTTGGGTCACCGCCTGAAAGGAGACATTATCAACATGACTAATTTGTGGGTCTTAATGGTTGGTGCTAAATGTACCATACAGTAGGTCAAAGGTGAGATCACAACTGGGGCCATTGTCTTGCATCCAAAATGACCAAGGCTTCCATTGTACCACTTTCCCAGAGATTGTTGGCGCCCTTCAGCTCTGCAGGCCTCCACACTGACCTAGAAACGACCCCTTATCCTCCAGGCTCATAGGGAGCTGTTACATGGCTGACACTTAATTCTATGCCAACTAGACAAGAGCGAAAAGAGAAAAGTGAAAAGAGTATGAGAAGCTTTCACATGTTTGACAATCTTCTGTCAGGAAAATTTGTCAGGACAGAGAGGTTAAGTGTGACAAGTGCTATCGGCCATGGGAACTTTTTTCTCTTCTCGGGTGTCTTGATTTGTTATTGTTTCATAACGCCTCCAAGAGGGGAAGACTTTGAAAGCAAGCCTCTGGGAGGCTACTCTAACAGAATACTCTTCTCTCACAAGTCGACATGGAGATTATGGTTACATTGCCGGGACTTGGTCTTAAAATCTATTCCTTGACTAAACACTTTAAGATTGCACACAGCGTAAGGCACCGATTTCCAACATGAATAATTTAAGAGGCAGACTCCCCTGTGTAAAAAGGCTAAAAATATTCCAGCTTCTTTTAAAGAGTTCCAGATGGAAACCAAAGAACCAGTTCACTTGGAATAAACCACTGTAAAAGCATTTTATTAAATCAAGAGAACACATCTTTAAATATCACAGGCAATAGACAAAAATCTCAGTTAGGTAAAATTTATTTCAAATGACATTCCAAAACTGTTAATTGTCTAGACAAAGGGTAGTAAGCAAGCAATAACTTTACACGTGCTCCCAAAGAAGAGAGCCCAACCCCCTCCCTTAGTCCTTTTCCATCCATTATCTGTGAGATCGCTTCACTTTACTTTCTCCTGTCAAAGTCCATAAGAGCTATGCTACAAACCCGCAACAGTATTTGATTTTCCTACATGTGAGCAAATGGAAGGCTGGAGAAAGTCAATCTCAAATCAATAATTTTCTAGCTAAAGACACAGTGCCCAAACAAATCAGGGGAGGTCAAAATATCATGATTGCATGAGGAATAATGCTTACACTGCCCTGATATTTGATATCTACTCATTACATGAGCACACCAAACTTTGACTGGGAAAATCTAATTTCCCTGATTGATTAACAATGTAAGCGGTCTGTAAAATTACCAGACAGAGAGTTCTTTTTTCTGTTATGGCACTCAATTTCATTAAATTATAATACATATTCAAGCAAACACCTACATTTTGCCCTCCACTAATTTGTTATTTTCTGACCATGTGAAAAATGCTTAAACTTTGCCTTACTAAGCTGGTTTCCAGCTATATTGCACAAGACAATTGATAAAAATGACAACCATAAAACAGACCCTTTTTTAAAAACAAATTAGAAATTATACAAAATCATACCAATTCCTCACTGGTTACGAATGATAATCTGCATTCCTCATTAGTAGATAAAATTACATCTGTTTCATGTCTGACCAGTAGACATTGGGGTGTTATGCTTTAAAAAAACATGGAAACTCATATTCATTCTGTTTGAAGTCAACAACATTCCCCCCATGCTGTCTATGACCTCCTCACTCCCAGCCAAGGCAGATAATTATTTAATTTCCATTTCATCATCTGTTAAACTCTTCACACTATGAAGTCTCTCTGGCATTATTTTCCTCTGGGAGTCTGACATGACTCATAAAAACCACAACTTTTTCTTTCTTGGTCTAATGCAAAATCTTTTTTTTTCCACTTCCCCTTAAGTACACACAGCTGGCAATATCTGGAGGAGGTAGGCGGAAATGTAAAATATATTAGAAGACAATACTCCATAGCTGGAATTTGAATGGGAAAATTTATTTTATCTTGACTGTGGCAGAAGAATGGCGGGTTCCGCGAGAGCAGACTGCGACTACAGTATGGAAGAGTGTACATCAAAGCCAGGGCTCCATAATCTTTTCATCAAAGCGAGGTGGTACTGAGAGTGGTCACAGCTGGTTTCTATACGAGGCAGCCGTCAAAGCCGCGAAACAGAAGCAGTGCAAATGCATTTTTATTTAGCAGAATTGAGCTCCTCTGTGAATTTTTCACTTCAGCGGGTGCTACTCTTTCACTATACATGTAAATTATTACAGTGTGCATAATCCTGGACCTCACATCAACAAAAGACCATTGATGATATGCAAGTAGATACATGTTCATTTGCTCTTCTAAGGCCAGTCTGACAGAACTTTGAGTGTAGTTTTCCAGTAGTTCAATGAGACACTGGATACAGAGAGTTGGGAGCTTGGAATCTAATGGATCTACTTTAAAGCTTGCTTGGTAAAGAGGAGGGAAAACCTCTCCAAAAATAGTTCAATACTTAACAGATGTTGGTCTGCGGTGTGGTGTTTCTGAAGCAACTAATCTCATCTCTGTGCCAACACCATATGTACACACACACACAAAAAAAAAAATCTACACAGCTGGCTGGCAATGACTTTGTTGTTAATGTCGTCTCATGGTCTGTAATATTAAAAACAAATTAACTGAAACTTCTATAATCATTCTGTCTGTAGAAATGAGCATATCCTGGCTGGATTATTATTAAAAAGTTTCTCTCTGTTAACTCCATAATGTCCATTGTTGTAAATATGATATTGGTTTCATTCTAATCATTAAAAATGCATGAGATAGCAGGAGGTCTGCTTCATGTGCTGGGTTTGATCTGAGCACCTTGTCTTTATCCATTCTACATCCTTTAATTTAATTCAAGAAGAAATAGAACCAGGTGACAGAATGAGATCTAATGAATAGAAATGGTTTAAAAGGAATGACAACTATGATCTTTTCTTGACATTCTTTAAAGAGCTTTATAGGTAAATCACAACAGAAAACGTTTACATGAATATCCTTGGAACAGATTTTGTACGGCTTTGAAGGGACTGTTCTATTTTCTGGAAATGTAAAATCAGATCTTCAATGGGTGTAATCATTGAAAGACAACATAAAACAACACATTTTGTCATTAAGTTTGAAGGCAGGAAGTTTGAGATGCTGCAAACAGAGCAATGTGTTCATGTATAAGAAACTTCAGCGGCAATTTTCTGATTTAGAATAAAAATATTTAGATCGGTATGAACTGTATCTAGTCTCGGGCTGTGTTTGATTTAACCTGTTTTAGACATGTCCTTGACCCAGATCAATCTAATGTGATCTTCTTTACCGTTATAAGTAAGGAGGGTCTTAAATCCTTTGTTGGAGGGGCAGTATTCACATCATGTGTCTCAGGTTCATATGCTCCTTAAGGGGCCCACGTGGGGATATAAATTAGAGGCATGTCAACCATAAAGCACCCTCTTAAAAAGAGTGTGGCTGATGCAGCTGGCCCTTTTTGTTACAAACAGGCAAATACAGCCATATATGGAATTTAGTTCCTCAAGCCATACTCTGGATAAACTGGATGTAACTAAGCCTTAAGGCCAAATTTCCTTTATATAAAAGCAATGATCAAGACAGAAATCACTGAATCATTGTAAAGTAAATTTACACCTCATCTCATGTAACTGATATACACAGTAAATTGTTTATACCATCAAATGCAAGGAGCGTTTTAGAACATATAGCCTATAAGGCAATCAGATGGGCCTTTAATTCAGTTATGGCGGCAGCTGAGATAGGTTTTCTCCTCTTTTCAGTGGGTTGAGTTTCTAGCCATAAGAGCAAATGTGTCTAGCAGCTGGTAGCATATGGGGTCTCTCCCCTTCTCCTCTTCTATGGGATAAGCGCACAAAGACGCCAGCAGAGCACAGCTGTCTAGACAAAAGCAGGCAAGACTTGGGGAGAACAAGCCAAGGACATCAATGATGTTCAAGTAGACACTGTGGCAGGAGGTTATAAAGTGACCTGCATAGAGGATATGTGGCATTTGTGGCTTTCAATTGGTTTGACAGAAACTGTACTAAAGCGAAGTTCAAAAAGCACCAAAGAGAATTCTCTGGAAACTGTGTGGAGGCCTAAGGTCAAAAAATGTAACCTTATTCCACAACACATGTTTCTAGGTTTCCTTCTGTACAGGGGGGCCGAAGGCCTGGATGAGGATAGGGGGAGTGCAGCTAGCCAGTGCGAACAATAACAGTGCACATAAAGGAGAATAGCAAAACACTGGACTGGCTACTAAGTATGTAACCCAAAAACGGCAACCCCCATCAATGAGTTGGAACTATAGAACAGCATGTTCTCGGTTGACAAAAGGAAATAATGAGTTGGGAACAAAGGTGCACATCTATTTTTGCAGAGCTGAGCACAGAATACGTTGAATAGAGGCCTGGAGCTTACCCAAAAGGTCATAATCAAAATTTTCTATGATCATAACGCACAATGTGACTAAAAATGGTGATCAATAAATGGTTATATCACTTGCTTTCCACCGTCAGGATTGTGAGTACATTCTGATTTATTCCTTAAACTCAATTATCCCAGGCTCTTATCCACATGCAGTCTGGGCCACAATTTTGATCCTTTTAGTTATTGACTTTCTGTGCCTTTCATTTTGTTCATCACTATGCAGACAGAAATGCAGACAGTCAAGAGTGCATGCACAATCAATGGCTGCAGTAGAGATAAAAAAAAAAGGCACTAGATTTCACTATTACTCAGCAAATATTACCACGAACATGAGGGGCTTTAATTGGGCGACATCGGCAGTCCAGATACTAACACGGATAATGCATCTGTCCAATTAATTTCATTAACACAGAAATACTCAAGATAACAATACATATACCTGTATCTAAAACAAAGTATTAAAATAATAGCCCAAAGGCAGGCTTATTGGACGTTTATACCCTCTCTCTCATTAGGCTAAATGACTTTCCCACGGCTGAGGGAAAATCATTACTGAAATCATAACAATCTAAATTTGGTTTAGTGAAAATGAGTATTGTCAGCTCATTTTGTTTTAGCTGTCCTCTGGGCTCTAAAGTCATTTTCAGTGTTTATCATGAAAACTGCACACTCAGAGGCAGCTAGAATGCCTTCACTTTGTTCTCTGAGCCAAGTGCCAGAAAGTAGAGACTAGAATCATCCGCCTGTCTTAGTTAGCAAAGAGACGAAGCGATCTTACTCCCTCTCAAGTCTGATAGCAGCGGAGCCTTCTCGCTGACATAAACTGTAGATGACCACTGAACAGAAACCACTGCAACTTCAAAGTAACATAAACAGAGTGAGGTGATCAAAGGATCTCTCAGTTCCCTGGTGCAGACAGATGATCGAAAGTTGAGGATTGCAGTTAAATTAATGCAGTTTTGTTAAGCGAGGGTCATTTTAAATATTCAGACGTGACTGATGGAATTTTGTTGGCAAAGCAGCAAGTCCAGCTGTTGATTTATGAAACTATCCCTCATACTTGGTCTTACAGATTACTTTTGTAAAATTACTCATTTCAAGCCAATGAAAAGGCTATCAGTACTTTACCCTCCATCAAAGCTCCAAGGACTCTTAAAAATCAGTGGGGGAGATTGTGCATACTAATAAGATTATGGTGATGCTCTGATAATGACTAGTTCATTGAATTTCTCAATTGAGGTATTTGCCATTTTCTCTCTTTGAAGTACATTAACAAGCACTTATATCTTAACTGTGATTCAAACTAGAGCAAATAACTAATGATCAGTAAGCAAGAACAGTCCTGACATTTCTTTGGCTTAACCACATACAATGGATGGAGAGCTAATCCCAACCAACTTCATGCCAAGCCACAAACTCTTCCCCACCTAGCAGTCTTGTAACCACTATTGAGGTGCACCAAACATTCACAAAGAAAAAAAGATGCTGCATTACTAAGCAAATATAATTGGAGCCACATAACCAAGTTTGGCTTCAAAGTCAAGTTGTATGAATTCAATCGTGGTATATGGAGTGCCAAAAATGACAAACCACAACAAAACTTCATCACAAAAAATATTGCAGGACAATCATGTTTGTTTTCATGCAGTCCAGACCTCAAACTGATTGAAAAGCTGTGGCTGAACCTTCAGAGAGTTGCACATAAACAAACGTCTGCGAACCTCAATGAACTGAAGAAATTGTAAAAAGGGTGGGCCAAAATTCTGATGTCATACTGAAAATATTTTTTTCAAGATATTGCTGCTGAAAGTGGTTCTACAAGCTGTCAAATCATTGGGGTCTACTTGTTTTTCACACTGTGTCTGCATTTTGGCTTAGTCTGTTAAATAAATAATGACCCAGTGTAAGATGTAGCTGCAGTGTGTTACTGTTCATCTGAGGTTGCATTCGCCTAATCTTAACACCTGATATTTTTTACAAAGTCTTGATAAACCATTTGAACAGAAGCAGGTTCTATTTTCTATTTATCAGACACTCTGAGCTGTTCATTTCTCGTAACTGATTAGATATTTGTGAAAATGAGCAACCTGGTCATTGGGAACACAGACAGACACCACATGCTGTGGGTCACCTTGCAAGCACTAATGAGCTTTTGATATTCAGTAAGAAATGTTCATTTGTTGTCATGTACATTTTGTAAATAATGTTAATATTAATGATGAAAATATACTATATATATATATATATATATATATATATATGGCTAATTTTTAATTGGCAAGTTGCTATTGTTTGGGTGGACAGAGTGTTTGTTAAATGTCACACTCAACTCTTGATGATAAGATGTGTTTTTTATTCCTTATTACATAGTTCACAGTCCTCAGAGTCATGGGAAAGGTTTGCAACTTTTTCACTTTTCCGCACACACACCTCCACAGTAGCTCAGGTGTCATCGTCTGCGTCTGACATGAACTGCCCTGCGGGACTACTGTCACTTCTGGTATCCTGCATTTTTTTCCTCAACTGTCAAGATCAATAATTGTGAAGATTCTCAACAGTAAGGACCTGAGAGAGAAACAGAATGTGCTAGTTTATATTCACGAACAATACAGTGTGGAAAGTATTCTGCTGTATTGTAGCTGAGTTTGTGAGTGCTGAAGGTTCTACAATACATGGATAAACAAAGAAGCAAAAGAAAGAAACTGAAAAGCCTTGAGAAGCATAAAGAAGCCAAGCACAACCATACAAGGCACAGGTTCAGTGAATGGTATAGTGAGTACAACAATGATGTGCATAATATACCATAACTCTCACAGGAAACATTAAAGACAATGCTCTTAACCAAATTTTTTATTAAAAAAAAACAAAAACACCATACTTGACCAAAGCTGTACATTCTTCTTTCATTCGAACTCTCAACAAATATTAGCCATATTCTCAAATTGGGTACTGTGCCCCTACAGATCAGAAAATTACCCTTCCCAAAATAAAGATTTCAAAGCTGTAAAGTTGCTCTGGAAAATTGCTTTGGGATTAAATTATGAAGACCATCATCTCCTCCAAAGCCCAGACAAGAATGATTGAATTTCAAGACCACCTTTCTCTCATATTTTGTTGTGCATCTACAGCCGTCTGTGAACTGAGTTGGTAAGTCACAACACTACAGCCATAGATATTGAAGGTGAAGTAGCAGAAGTGGATTTGTTGTCACCTCACTGTCATTTAATTAACATTTAAACACAGATCAGAAACTTTAACATTTAATCAAATTAATATGAGACATGTAATCTTAGGGATGAAACTATTAAAAAAAACTGTGGGATAACTAAGATGGCTACGTCCAGCCAAACTACAACAATGCTCCGATGAGAAATAATAGTAACAGCAAACTGTTCAGCATGTAGCAGCATGGGGCAACGTTTTCTTCCTTCCTTGTTCTATTTGACACCAATGTATGAGGCGCTGATTACAAGCCATCTGTTGGACTGTACATTATCGTATTTTCAAATGAATCCATGGCATTATGTAAGAAGCCATAATGTTTCGCCAGAGGCCTTCTCATGACAGTTAATTAATAGGCTTCCATACTTTTCTATGAAATTCAACTCAATCCAAAGACTAAAATGCCAAAAGCCGACTGACAGTTTCAAAATTGGACACAAGTTGTAAAAGAGAGCATAAATTTGGCTCTCTTCAATTATTTAAGAGACCTGGGGGGTGTTCACAAACATTCAGAGCTTACTTGCACTGAGCTTTCTGACAGAGCATTTCAAGCAAGTAATCTTCGTTCAGGAACAGTTCAGCAAATCTTTAACCCTGTGACACAGCGGGTGTGGATTTTCAGGAACAATTATGTTAGGAAGGGGCAGGAACTATCTGCAATGATGGGTATGATGCTGTATAATTCAATTGGTTAGACAATAAGATTTGAAGCACAGTAGCTCAGCTCTGCCCTGCCCTGCCAAGACAACAGCAGTGTATCAGCCTCCTCCCAGCGCCCATGCCTGTTTATAGGACAGAAATTGTCGGGTAGTCTAGGTGTGAAGCGAGAGAGCAGGAGGGAGACATAGTGCTACCTTAATAGCTCAAAGCCAATAAACACATAAATAAACATTATAGCAGAGGATAGTTTTACAAGGGCAGGTGGTGAAAGGTTGGTTAAGTGGGACAGAGAGCTAGTAAAACGCCAAGAGTCTGGCCTTTAATCAAGTTTTGGTGGGGCTCTCAGCAGAGATCTGATTAGATGCATCCCTGTGATAAATGTGGGTGGGACAAGGCAATCCAACTTTCCAGCTCACACTCCACCCACCACCTCTCCCAGCCTATCGCTCTCTGAGGTGCAAGATGGCAGCTGAGCAGATTCCCAGAAACATTGATTTCTAACAGTTTGCCTCAATGCAGCATATGGCGCAAGCTATCAGCATTGCTCCTGCCAGCCTCATGGCAAACATTCATAAGTAAACAGAGCAAGAGCATTGGCTCATTTTGCTTGCTATCATCAAGGTATTCATTACAGTTTTTCCAAGCATCACTGGAACTGAGCAGTCAAGAGTTGTTGTCATACAGTTTGAAGATAGGAACGGAACAGGGCGTTCCATTAATATTAAACAAGCAGATAAGGAGAATTAAATTACTCATCCCTATCAGACGGATAAAACTAGATTACCACCAAAAGAATGTTGACTGGATGAAAGGTCTGGGTTGCGTAAAACCCCAACAATCTTTACAGAACTAACATTTTTCATAGGTTTGTCTTGCTTGTTTGTATTTACAGAAATACAGTTTTTATGTAGTTTTAACAACAGAAATTTCATTCTCAAAATTCATTAACTACATTCCAATAATAGATAAATGTAGCTCATATCCACAGGAATGATAATTATCCCACATCAAACACCTTATCTTTTGGCTTCCTGTAACACATACACTTAAAAACTTGTAAATCTATCAGGCAAATTGGAGAAAAAAATAAATGTTTTCCACTCAAAGTAAGACTTTATCCACATGGTCAAACTCAGCAAGACAGCGATGTATACAAAAGGAAAATCTCAACCCAATAAAACTTCAGATCCAACAGTAGCTTTTGGAACAAGTTTTAAAGATAAAATACCATCCTCTTCAAGTTGAACAACAGTGGAGTTCCGAACGCTTGAGAATTAGGACAGAATTAAGACATGTTTTAGACCACTTAATTTGTGATACACAAGAGGCAAAAGACTGAGTCAACTGGGCACAATGATTAATACCTGAGACTGACCTCCTTCCAACTGGGGGCTGGAGCCTATCCCAGCTGTCACTGGGTGAGAGGCAGGGTACACCCTGGACAGGTTGCCAGTCCATCACAGGGTTCACTCAGTTCAAAACAACCTATAATACCATTCAAAGAATAGGCAAAGTGGTTGCAAAAGTAACTTTGTGCATATAGTAAAAAAATGGTGTTGATTAAGGTGAAGAACTGTAAAAATAATGTAATTTAGCATTAACCATTTTAACTTTTTTAACCACAGAAAATTATTTTGAATTGTAAAGCTAACAAGTGATGTTATTAGCTCAACCCAACCAGGAATTGACAAAAGTGTCCCCCAATTAATTAATGCCATGCCATTCATGTCATTTATTGAATGTTACAAAAGGACCCAACATGGCCCCTGCACCCTATGTACTCTTCAGTGGCTGCTTCTCATGTTAATGTTTAAAGCATCTCTGACTAAGCTGCTATCTCCTAGAAGCTTCCTGTCTTCCAAGCCCCCTGGCACCTTTTTTTCATTAACTTGATATTAGTCTCCATGCAATTAAAGTCGACACCCACGCTTAGAGGAACCGGGTGTGATTTGTGCTGAGCTGCTACAGAACACGCTGGCAGCCATGATTCCTTCTCTCGTCAGTTCATTCTTGTGTGACCACATCTGGCAGATGTTAAAGTCACCTGGTTCTTTCTTAAAATCCTGATACCAGTGGCTGATTTATACACAGTAGTACTTGACATTTGCTTTTGAAATGTGCTGCTGAAAACCTGTCATCCACAGATAATGTTCATGTTAGCAACAACATGAGGGAGCCATGCCTGCTTGTAGTACATGCTGGAAGATATCCAAGCCTCAAATGACATGTGTGTGTCACTAATAAGAGCTGTCTTAATAGTCTATAGAATTACGTCTTATGAAATGCTAAAAATATGACACTGCAGACATTTTTAAATGCTTGCCTAATTTTGACAGTGTTGCTATTTCTTATTCAAGGTTAAGTCAAATTTCCACCCTTGGTGCTATCAATTGACCGCATGCCTCCATTTTGTTGAGATGAGGTGTGTCTTTACTTTCAGAGATCAAGGAGTAGTGCTCATCTCGTCCTTGAAGTAGGCCATTATCGGGCATTTGGATGGCTTGATGATCACTACTCCTTGATCTGAAAAATAAAAGGAGCAGCAACCCCACCAGCAAAAATGAAAAATGGAAGGGTTGGGCCAAGTGGGATCAGTTCTTAATGTTGTAGGTGTACGTCCAGACATCAGCAATATTTCTAAACTGTTATCTCAGACTGAAGCTAATTTAGAAGAAAAACTTTTAACACAATCAGTCATAATGACAACAAGAAAATTAAGATTAAAAATTACTGTAATTATGACACAGACGTCAGCTAAGCCATAATCTGTTGAGAAGAAAGGACATTTCAATTTTACTTGTCTAAGGCATAAACATCTCTCTATGAGTCACAGTGAAAAGCCCGGAGAGGAAAAGTCTGATGGCTCAGACTCTGCAGTGGAGATATATTCACTCATAGTAGTTTTTGCACATTACAAGAGCCACAGGATTGGAATAATTGTAGAACAATTACCTCTAATGCTCACATGATAAAAGCACCGTGTACAATGTTGTTTTACAAAATGTAATTTGATGTTGCATTTGTACCATCTGCGCTTTTTAAAACAATGATTTTTGCAATTATGGGGTTTACTATAACAAGCTCATTGACTGCTTTTCAAAATACTGTAGGTGCGTGTTGTTATTACATTTGTGCAGTTAGCCTTTTCTGATGAAAGTGAATGCACATTCTTCCACAAAACCCCTGACAACACCAGTCCAATTCTTTAATCACTTCGAAACACTGTCCTCCTTCATGCAGGCAGGCTCAACCATCCTTTGAAGGTTGTAATCATGGCTGCTTTGGGGACAATTTTGGGGGCAGCAGCTTATGTTCCTTTTTATAGAGGGGGCGCTGTGAGTGTGGTCGCCTTTGAAAAATGTGGAGATCTGGCAATAGAAAATCTGCGGCCTGTTGGAATGTCTACAACATTTTGGCATGTTGTTGTTTTGACTGACAGCTGGGGATGGGTGTGCCAGACCTGCTGGAGTGCCTTGGAACTGATCCTGATGTCTTTGAGGCAGAAGAGTCATTACTGAGGCATGGCTGAGGAGGGGTGGGGCAGCCCACTTGGTTAAAAGAGGGGAGGGGGTTGTTGGAGTCAACCTGCTTTGCAACCGGCTCAGCATGCGGACAACAGATGGAAGGGAATGCCATGTGCCACATGCAGCAGACACAATCTTTCACAGCTGTCCAATAGGGCAAGGGCATGCCAAAATAGCAGGGCTGGCCCATGAGAGCTCACGAAGGGTCTGTGGAATGATGAGTAAACATTCTAATCGCTCACTTTTCTGCTGGACTCACTCTGTGCTGGACTCACTCTGTGCTGTGACCTCAGCGTATTAGGCAGGGCTCTGAGCACTTGCACACAGACAGGAGGTGGAACTGTGGACCCCATACCTGAGCTCCTCAGGTTTTCCTCCTGTAAAATCTCTATCTTTGATTTTCTGCCCAGCAGTAATGACCCACCCACCACACCCTCATGTCACCAACTGTGAGCTATTCACCAAGATAAAAATTTACCTTGAGTACAGGTCAGAGAGGATAATACCAGCCAACCATCTCTTCAACCCAAACAGGACAGAAGAGCTACTGTTCAGAGAGGGTAAACTATAAAACAGCTTACCAGGGTTTACGTATATAACTGTATTTCTATAAAATTTTGCATACAACTTAATGCTAAAATGCTTAATGTGTGTCCTCTCAGCATGGTTAAGAAAATAAATTAGTCAACAATGCAGTGGAAAGCCAGTGGAAAGTGTAAAAAATGTGCCATGTTCAAAAGATTCGTAACTTCTACTACAGTTTGTAAATGAGAAATATTTTTCATGTTAACAGTACAGACCAGCAATGAACAATAATGCATATCCATAAAAGATCAATCAAAATAATTCAGTACAGTCAAAATAGCTGTAAAATAAAAGAGGATTTTTCAGGTTAGAGGTTGTGTTTGGTAAAATCAGCAGTAGTCTGACCTGATATGATATGATAGAACTATATACTATATTAATACTACACAGAATGTGTAAAAAACAGAGGCGATATGAATTGTTGAAACTGAGAATTTGTCATGACTGCAGAAAATAAGTTGCTACATTCAGTAAAAGTTTCATTCCTCCCTGGTGAGAAATGGCAGATCGGCTGGTAGTACAAATGATAAAATCAAGCACAGAGGGAAAAACTTGAAAAATCCATGAAGACTTTTGAAGGTTCGGGATTTGTTTTTCAATTTTTTAAGGAAATTTAGTATATGAACAATGAAGGAGGTGAATTGGCACTACATGACTCATGAGTTATTTGACATCATGGCCCACTTTCAGTATATACACAATATATTTTGATTGACTGGAACTGGACAAAATGAGAAGCAGTCAAAAATTAAATTATATTTGGACACAAACACAGAAACAGAAATGCATACTGTGAAGAAAGGTGGAGAGATTATCATGGTTGGGCTGCCTTGCTACCTCAAGGCCTGGATGCTTTATGGTTATTAAAAGAACAATGAATTTGGAATATCATAAAAGAATTTTAAGATTAAGTCCGCATGACTTGAAACTTGACAGAGGTTTTGGTGATACAACAAGACTTGACCTAAATCACAAAAAATAATAAACAGAAGGATGGTTGAGGAGGCTGAAAATTCATGTTTTGAAAAGTTAGAATCCTGACCTTAATTGAGTTGAGGTGCTCTGCTATGACTTGAAGAGTGGTGATAAATCACAAAGTTCTGTGAAGCAGAAGGCTCCAAAATGTCTGATGGAGATTGTTGTTACTGAAGGAGGTTTTATGAGTAACCGAATTCAAGATTACACTTAATTTTTCCAGTCCGAACTGTGAGGGATTATTCCGTGTCTTCAATAAAGACATGACAAGTACAACTGCTTTTGTTTTTTCAGTCTAATCAGACTATTATTGTCTTTAATTGTTACTCAGATTAAAATCATACGCCATTTCAATGAGTCATCAACTCAGTTACACCCAGTAATCTTTCTTGCAACTCTACATCTGCACATTAGAGAGCGACTCAGAAGGTGCTCTAAATATATGTCAGCCATCGCAGCCTTTAAACAATGCATGTGTCAGTTTTTCTAATGAAGGCACAGAAGAGAAAATGCCTGGCTGTTTTGATAAACTAGGAGGGTTTTTCTATTCCCTCCTGTTTTGTTTTTTTTCATGTATTTTTTTGACTGTACCATCTGCAATTATCCTGCCTACCCAAACACAAACAGATGCATGCCAATGTGATTTGTAGGTAATACAGCCCTGAAAAGAGCTGTCAATTCTGCCCCCTGATGACAGCATGGAATGAAGTCAGGGGCATAAGATTGGTATTCAATTAGAGTTGCATTTGTCAGCCTGTTCGAGCGTATCACTCAGCAGAAGGGTCACCAACCCATGACATAAAATGATTATAAAAAGAAAAATGTTGTGCTCTAATGCAATCTAGTAGAAAAAACAATTTGGTGCTGAGGTGCTGGCTGTAGTGGCTGAAGCTTTAACAGACTTTCCAATTAGGTCTGAGGTTAAGGGAAAAATCTTCCTTTGACTTACAAGTTCAACAACTACCTCTGCAAGTGTGCGAGACAGCAGCTCAACGTAGAAATAAAATGTCTCGCAAGGACAGATTTAAAATTATGCACACAACAAGACGCTGACAGAAATAAGCCAAACAAAAAGCGATTTCAGGGCATTGCAGATGAAAGAAGACCAAGGTGAAAGAATCACAGCAATATTTTCAGTTGCATCTCCAGAACAGTGAACCTGCATCACACTATGACACACATTACAGTTATATAGACTTACACTTTACTGAGTGCGGCTGTAGCTCAGGAGGAAGAGCAGTCGCCCACCAATCGGAAGGTCGGTGGTTCGACTCTGGCTTCCCTGGGCTACATGTCGAAGAGTCCTTGGGCAAGACACTGAACCCCACGTTGCTCCCCCAGTGTATCATTGGGGGTATGAATGTGTGTGAATGCTTAGAAAGCACGTAGTTATATATATATAAGACGTGCTGTATAAATGTGTGTGAGTGGGGTGAATGCGGCATGTAGTGAAGCGCTTTGAGTGGTCAGCTAGACTAGAAAAGCGCTATACAAGACCATTTACTGAAACATTGGAGCATGTGCCATGTGCAAAAAGGGTTTTTGTTTTTATATTTCCTCATATCATGTAAAATGACCAGCCACACAGCTTATGTCTACAGTCAACAGAACTCTGCAGAATAACATGCTGATCAATGTGACACCAACAAAATGTTTGGGGTCCAAAAAAATGTAAAATCTATTTGTGCTTGCCAAAACCTTGTTTATATGATGTGTAATTTAGCTGCTGTTATGAGTGAGGAGGAGCTGCATGCAAACATGACGTCATACTCAAGATTTTTCTCTTAAGATCACTAAATTAACTGTTTGCTTTTTAACATACTTGAAAAAAAAACTACTGGGAGGAGAAGACCCAGGACACATTGGAGAGACTATGTCTCTCGGCTGACCTGGGAACGCCTCGGGGTCCCCCCGGAGGAGCTGGAGGAAGTGGCCGGGGACAGAGACGTCTGGGCTTCTCTGCTCAAACTGCTGCCCCCGCGACCCGACCCCCGGAGTAGCGGCAGATAATGGATGGATGGATGAAAAAAACTATTGAAAACCACTACATTATACTTTGAATGGTGGTAAGCTGTATTATTCTTATTTAGTATAAATGAAGTAAAAAACAACATGTTAATAATCTGTTATTTAATTTCGACTTTGAGATATCTGTCCAGCAACTTGTCTTTGAAGAACTGAAAACCTCATCACTCTGCATTTCTTTCAGGGCTTAATAGCTTCATTGTGACTCACATGCCTTGACCAAATATGGTTTGTCATTCTAAGTTGCAAATAATTACAAATGGATAGTTAAATCACTTAATGAAAGAAGAAACTAAGATGTATAGTGAATAATTTTTTGAAGGTGACATCTCAGTGTTGACCTGAAATGTCTTAATGCTGTCAGAATCAGAAGCAACCCACTTCTAACTGGGCCCCATGTTTCTGGTCTTACCAGTGAATGCCACAAAATGCCACAGTGCCATAAGGGCTATCTTACTGTCATTTCTCTTTTTTTTTAGAGAAAAAGAGAAGAGAAACCAATCTGCATGGCAACCAACCAGTTGTAACATGAAAAATCTTTCACTTATATATATATTTTTTTTTAGTAAAACCAGCACTTTTACATGTTTGGATAAAACTTAAGCATGGTTCTTTGAAAAGCTTTTTTAATTTTTTAAATATTTCTAAAAACCGTGCTCGTGAACCCTCCAGATGGGAAGCAAAGTCTGTGACGATGACATGCAAGTCTAGTCATGATAAATTAAAGGCTGAAACCTTAGTACTAAGAGCAAAGCTCCATTACGAATCACTTCATGAAGATTTGACACTGGATACACCCCACGGAGAAGACCCTGGACCCCAGGACAGTGGGTTTAGTACACTGACAGGGGCCTTCTTTTTGAAATAAATGCACAGAGGCAGACAGCTAGCAGCAGACGGGAGCATTTAAGGAGGAACCCGTGCGGTGAGGGGCTTGGACAGCCTCCAGAGACTCTAGCTGAGCAGCTTAATCACAACCAGATTTGGACATTTCAGATGAAAACAAAAACGGGGAAGCTTGTAAAATTTATGAGGTCTTTGGAAGGTGAGACTGCAACTGTGTAAGGAGCTGTATACATATGTGTGTGTGTGTGTGTGTGTCCTATAGCAGGCTTCATTGTCTACACCATTATCACAAAAAGTCATTACAGTCATCCCCTATATCCTGTACTAACTGTCATGTTCACAACATAGCCAACCATGACAGGAATGCTGACTTTCATTTCAGCATTTTTTACTCCAGTACACTTATGTCAACAATATTTACTGACCCACACTCTCAGCCCAGTCTCTCAGAAAGAGCATTTATACACTATTTGTGAATGTCCCCATATCCCACAGCATTTTGGGATCCAGAAGAATGTTTTCCTAACCTAGAGCTGTTAGGGCCTAACCACAACAGTAATAATGCACACAATGATTCACTTCAAATTGTCAGTGAATGTTTTCTTGCTGTATGTAGCTTGATGTATACTTAAGTAACAGTTCCATCTTTGGTTTATTATAACAAAACATTATCCAGTGAGAAAACAGTGATCACTATTCCCTAAATTTCACAACTTAAAACCTAGTCTTGTAAGAAATTTGGCTGACTATATTATCAATGACACTCACGGAACTAGTAAATGAAGAAGCATAATTGCGTGATTGTTTCAGCTCTGTGAAGTTACCATTCATATGACAATCAGCTGCAACCAAAGCAAGAAACTCACCAGATTTTGGAATCATATGATGTGCACACAGCATGTGCATGCAGCACCTTGTTGCTCTTATGAAAGCTGAACGAAAAATACTTTGCTGATATCTTTTTAATTTCCGTGCAAACTTTGGCCTGATGGTAGCAACAAAAGTTAGTTCCAAAAGACATGATATCTTGTAATCTAGATATATATTCAGAGGATAATAACTAAAATCTGGCCACAAGTTGGAAAAAAGAGGTGGGACAGAGAGATGGCTGAAAGACCAGTTACCACAATCACAGTCTAACACTCAGCAGTAAAAAGGTAGACTGGCCTTTAGCACCTGCAGTATAATTAATTACTTTCCCCTCTTTCCAGGAGGCAGTGTCGACTTGCTTTTCTAACACAGTGTGTTTTAACACAGTGTGTTTTAACACAGTGTCCCCGGGGGGCTTATTTACTGGTATAGTAAAAGCACTTAGATAACTCACCTATTGAAGAAAACATGAGAAGATATCACAGAGCAACCCAAAGGAGCAGCGGAGGGAGAGATGAAGAAGAGAACAAAATTAGTTATCTTGTAAACAACTTTCAAACAGTACAAACAGCTCATTGAGTCACTAATGAAAAGCCCTCCAGAAGCAAAGTGCAAAAAAGAAAAACAAGACCATTTTCGGCTGACCTTTCTATAAAGTCAAAGTTTATAAGTAAAGTTTGGTTCTTGTCTTCATTCTTCTCCACCTTTTACCCTGGGTAAGGGTGATTATATTAATCGTATTCACAGGGTAGTGCAATTATGAAGGAGTACCTCCAAACTGTGACATCAGAGCTGCTGTGGCTTTACATCTGTTACATCCCTGCTGCTCTGTGTGGTATTGTTTGTTTTGCTAATGTCAGCTTAAAGAATTACCACCTTCTCAGGTTACATCACAACCTCTAACTGCCAGGGACACACCCATGATCAGGACCTCATAACGGTATTTACTTACCTATGCAGAGGTAAGCATTGTAATTAATGTCTATATTGGAAAGTTATTGAATGACATTCCCAATGTTGCACCATTTATTCCAGTCAAAATCTTGATGGAAAAAAAATTAAAAATAAATAAATAAATAAATAAATAAATAAAAAATAAATCAATCAGTCATGCTGGAAAATCCTTTCTATTTTGCAGAAGTGAAAAGGCTGTGGGAGGCGAATGACAAGGCCAGCTTATTAATCCACCCCAAGAAATTCATGCTCTCTTTATGCTTTAGTAAAAGGACTGCTTTTAAAAGTTGTAATCATTTTCGCCCTCTTGAGTGCTCAAGGAAGAGTGGTAGGCAAAGGGCACATAAGGGAGTGAAAAAGTAGCTTCGAAGCAATTGGGGCGTAGGCAAAAGGTCACTGATATTCAAAGCATATTGCTTAAGTAAGAGCCCACCCACAATTTTGACTGCGCACGGGTAGCATCACTTAGTGGCCACCTGGAAGAAGCTTTTAGCTATAACATTTGTCACCAATTTGATCTGTAAATATTCTTGTAAAAAAAAAAAAACACAGTTGTAAAAAGGTCTTCTTTGACCAAAAGATTGCCCTTATTGACAGTCATCTGACGTCTTTTTTTCTAAATCAACAATCGTGTAATAACTTTTGCCGCCGTGCATGTTGGTTATGTGTAGAACATGTACAAAAGAACTTCCTCTAACTTGAATGCTGCCTTACTACCTTGTCGTTCTTGATATTGACATGCTGATATGGTAATAACAGTTCATCTTCAATATACTTTGCAGCCCCTGCCTAAACCCACCCGGAAAGTGACGGTTGACCCATATCTCCTGAAAATTTTGAGCAATATTTCTGAAAGTCAGTAAAAGTCTGATAAGATTGTGAGGTTTATTTATTGTTCAACATCACATTATCACTGCACCTCAGTGAAAACCGCTAACAGTTTGAAGTTCATAACTGACATGAAAATCCAATAGAAGTCAGTGACTGTAAGAAGATCTTAGTGTTGCATGGCCTCTGCTAACTGTCTGCTGACTATAAGTCACGTTCCACAAAGTGAACATGCAGAACATCAAAGAGGAGATGGGATCTCTAATGTTTTTATCAGACAAAGTGTGAGGATCAGTCAGTTTCTACTTTGAATGCTGGCAAAGCAATGTGCGAACTCTTCTAAGATCAGCTTAGAATGGAATGGACTGCCTGTCAGTGCAAATGAATAAATGAGTAAATATTTCTGCAGTTCCCAGCGTCTTTGGAAAATACACAACTTGTTAAGCAGAGCGTTGGGAATTAACTGAGATAAATGTGCAGTCTAGATATTGATTTTGCAGCTAAAAGTAAATTAATAATATTGTCACTCAAGAGTTTTTCATTATGACCAAAATCCTCCTTATGTCAACAGCTACTTAACAGAGAACCAATTCTACATTTTTTTCAATGAGCATCCCAGAACTTGCAGAGACGAGTCATCCCTCAGTGTAAGTCAGTCTAAATCCAAGTGTAAGCTTCAGCAGTTTGTTTAGTCAACATACGGCAAGAACATTTAAAGTTTCAGTTCATTGCTTTCAAATCGTAAGCCTTCCAAATCTATAAGTCGAGGTGACCTGGTGGGGTTAACCCACCTAGTGGCTCAGGAGTGTGCTGACTAAAAGCTACTGAGGTATTACAGTTAAAACAAGAAATCAGCTGGCAGAATTGTGTTGTCTCAGGAGCAACCCTGCCTCACCAGGTGACAAGGGCTGGATGTGTGAAATGTTATCATATTTGACTGGGAGCTGAAAAATTTGGCTGATACTTTAAGCAAAACTGGCAACTTATTTTTGAGTCATCATTAATTACATTTATGGGGCAACATAGAAAAAATACAGGTGTTACTGTCATGGTCTCCCGCTCACTTCTAGTGTCGACCTCCTTTCTGGCAATCAACACTAATCATTCTCACCTGTCCTCTCCCCTTCACATACAGATCTACAGCTCTTGTTGCCAGATTGTGCCAACTTCTTGCTAGTTCACTCTCCAGCTTTAACCTCTGTCTTTTTATTTAGTGTACTGGACCTGTTTTTGACCCTGATCTCTGCCTGAAAAAGTTTTTTGACCTATCTGCCGTGAACTTTTTTCTGCCTCTTAGATTTTGCCTTTTGGATTGTTTCTGGAACCCTTGGAGCTGACCTTGGACTGGACCAGGATTTTGCTTCTTGCTTTCTCCCTGAACTGGTTAATGAAGGAGTGTTCTCTCTTCAGTGTGGAATTGGACTCCTGTGCTTTCTTGGGCCCTATTACCATTCGATCATTATGCTTACAGAAAAAAGTGTAGAACTGAAAGAAGACTAAAGAAGACTGTTAATATCATCTAATACTGTAACACCAATGATGAAATGCTGTGCATAAAACAAAAACTGCATGCATCTGCCTTTGTTTTGTTCATCATGTTCATTACATGCATTGATCCTTTCCTGCTACATCCTCCTTCAGTACTTCCCAAGTCTTGAAAAAGATAGTGTCCTACACTAACAATAAAAACAACTATATAGGCTGGATGTAATATCAGAGTGCAAGAATACTAAATGACTGCCAAGAAACATCCTGTCCATAAACCCGTGAGACTAACAGAGGGTTTAAATGGAATCCACAAAACAATTATCATATTCATAAGGAAATAAAACAAAGGCATAAATGCCATTTTAAGGAATTTGTACTGACTTTTTTTTAAGCATTCATCCATTATCTACACCTGCTTCATCTTGTTCAGTGTGGCAGATGTGCTGAAGCATATCCAAGCTATCACAGGGTGACAGACAGGGATGCTTTTTTCTGATATCAAAAGAAATACATCAAAAACGACTAAATTTTCTTATTTACAGAAATCATGTTTAAAAGGTCTCATCCAATTTATTTTCTGTGAATATTACCTCTTGTAAAAAGAAGTGACTCATGCTGTGTGTTTCCTGTCTCTATCCTTTCCCAGCTCATTACTAAGGCCTGATAGATTATCAGCTCGGTGATTTGTCAACAGAAAGGCTAGCTGCTGCCACCTTTGATCATAAGCATCTGCGTTTACTGCAGCTGGTCAAAAATAAGATCTGCCTGTCTTAGTTGGAAAATTCGAACTGATATATGAAAAGGCATGAAGTTTTTCTCCATTTAAAACTGCTGCAGCTTCTACAGTAGGAAAAAAGCTTTCTGCTTTTATCCTTGTGATTTGAAGGAGTAACCACCATGTCTGCTCTATACAGCTCCAACTAACTCTGTGGTGGCATTCAAGCTGACAGCCGAAAACAAGCACAACAGAGCAGAGAGTGTGTCTGTGACAGAGCACACATGCACAGATAACAGGCTTAAGCAATGACTGAAAAAACTTTGCGGTGACTGCTTCTCAGACTCCCCTAAAATGTCACTGACTTTGGATCAAACTGCTCCAAGTCAAGGTCGTAGAAGACACAGTCCTCTGAAAAACAAACTTTGCTTACATGGAATGGAAGAACCACGCCTCTGAGCCTTAATGTGCATGTATGCACCAAAAACCACAAATGTACATGTAGAATCATGCCAAAAGACTTAGTACTCAACTCTATCATACAAAGTGTCTATTTCTTTTTAGTGTTAGTGTACTGGGTACTTCAGCCAACTAAAAGAAAGTGCTACGCAACAGTGAACAAGCAGAAAAATACAGCCAAACATGAAGAAAAAAATGCCTATTTTGAACCAATAATAATGCCAGACCCTGTTTTTAACCTCACCTTAACATGGACATGCTTAGGAATCAATAGCACATCATAAAGACGTCATAAGCATTTCTAAGCAATTACCTGGTCAGCCACAGATAGAAGCAAGTCAAAACTCTAACCCTAACCTACAATCAGTAGATTAATAGAGCCTAAAGTAAAGTTTAGAAGTCTGACATCTGAGATCTGTCTACTTGTAATGAAGAGCAAATGTATTATTTGAAAGAAATGCTAAGCAGATAGCACATGGCTTATCATTAAATATTGATGTCTCAGTGGTAAACTGACAAATTTGAACTGCTGTTCATTAAGTACTTTCTGTAAGAGAAGTTACACAACCCCCTGCTACAGTACTTTCAGTAACACTCCATTCAGAAGCTTCACACTCTCACTTGCTGTATGTACACCCTGCATCTTTTTGTAATTCATGATCAGTATTGTCCAGATCCAAGGTTATTCACCATCCAGGCAAATATTTAGTGCTGAGAAGGTGTAAATATTCATTTCTCAACATCATGCTAATGCTGCCCTCAAGTCAGTCCAAACTCTGTACCAAACTTTATGGAGTTAAACTGCTCTGTCATAAAATGTCTGAGCACTGTTTGAAACTACACTGGAATACATCAAATTAATTTGCACAGCATTTATATTCCCATTAATGCACCACATTCAGCCAAATCTTGTCACAGTCTTATGAGAGAGTACAATTTCCAATGCTTAAATCAGAGATGCAGTCATCAAAACAGTTGCAGACGCAGCCAGTCAACTTTTGTCTAATGAGCGTGCAGCTAAAACCCAGAAGGAGACAGTGCAGTTTGTCAACCACCATGCTGAGTGTTGCTCAAACAACAAGCCATGTCTGATTTTGTTGGGAAAATTAGTGCTTTTTCATAAACAAAGCACAGATACTGAATAAACCAGCTCAACATTTTGTTCTAATTAGACCACTTGTAAACAAACATTGTGGTTATGTAATAATTATTATTGTATTTGCCTTTTTTGTGGGCCATTATCTTGTATTACATTAAATCAAAAAGACATGGCTGACAGGGATTGTGAAGTGGCATCGTTTTTGTAGGATTTAACTTTGCATAAACCTTAACATGAGTGCCAGAGTCACTTTTAGTGTTTACAAAATGGTGTCATGCAAAACAAGGAGCGATAACAAAAATCAAAACTTTGGTGCTTCATAGCATTGTTAACTGAAAAAGACACTTTTTGACTTCCTTTGAAGCCCTTCAACATTTCAACACAAACTTAAAAGCCTTTCATCCACTTTGCGTAACTAACAATCAGCAGTTCCCCTCCAATTTGAAAGGGCAATTATAATTTACACAATGTCTTGAAATGTTACTGTCTTGACATCCGTACAACAAAAGTTAGATTTTTTTTTTTCGTCTCACAGCTGTCTGAGAAAATATAACACAAGGCAGCTAAGTGCCAGTGAAGCCCATAATGGGGATAATGGCTTTCAGAGGTTTGTGTTTCTGATGTGGGCTTTTCAAACCTGCACACTACTCTCAACACTGCTTGAAACAGAACAATTTAAAATCAAACATCATTGATTTCAGCAGATTTGAACAGATATCCCAAAACTCCATGACCTTCAAGCTCAGAGAAGTGGTCTGTGCTGCTCTTTGGGAGAAGATGTGAAAACTGCTATTCACCTGAGTTTACACTGGAACATCATTTTACAAGGTCTAAACCTCCAGTCCTCCGGGGGATTATGGAAAATGCAATTATTTTTTATCAATAATACAGGATAATCAACTCATACCTCCACGATCTCATTATGTACCAGACTACCAGATGTCTAATCGGAACCTCTATTATCTCTTCTCCTGTCTTTTGTCCTGTACGGTAGTGAATTCAATTGTAACATCATTAGTGGCTTTTACAGGAGAAATTACCCTCATGTCTTCCAATGAATTATCGGAGGATCCTTTAAGCAACTTATCTTGTACATCAGAACATGCGCAACCAAAGGTCTAGATACAGATCAGATAGGATGGTTCTCCGAGACATACTCATTCATCCAGCTGTTAAGAAACTAGGATGTAAAGATTCTAGTGATTTAGTAACTAAAATATCACTTCCCACAAAGGAAAAAAATAACAAAATCCTCTTTTAAAAGCAAAGGAAGTGTTGGATTTTCCAAATCTGTCTTATCCTATTCAGAGTCGCAGGAGGGCTGCTATTACGAGCAAAGCTGACAGTACAGTGCTAAGTAATCAACAAAAATAATGCTTCCAAGCAATTGCAAAGTATTTGTACCATATTTTGTATATAATCCTTCTTTTTACTAGATTTAGTAAAAATTGTCTGATACTATGACTACCCTAATTAATAATATAAATATAGAAACATTGTTTACGTCACAACTAAAAAGACATGACAAAGAAAATGGAAACCATTTCACCAAATGCTAAACGGAGATGTTTGTCATTTGTAAGTAAAGCAGTGAATAAAGAATAATATCTGTTTTAATTTGGTGCTCTCAGCCTTGGATAACAAACTGCAGAATGGAAAAAAGTAACAGAAATATTCAACTCTGCAAAGTCTGTACAAAGTCACTTCAACTGGAAGGACAGATGGAGCTGTTTTCTTAAACAACCTTCAGACACCTATAGCAGCACGAGGCACACTTGTACTGGAAAATCAGAATAATCCCTAAAAACTCAGCAAATCCCTCCACAGGCATTACGTTAATATCATTATTTGAAGCATCCAGAATCAAATTGTAAAATGAATTGAAAAAAAGAGTCAAATTGTTCAAACCAGCGATGGAATTGAAATGTTCATACCATATGTTTTGTTTATGTTAAATTATGTCACCTTTTCCTCCCACGTCTCCACTTCATCCTGACAGGGTTAAATTGCTATAAAAACGGGAGTATACATAAGTCTGAAGAACGCCTGAGATGGGAACATTCTCATTATGCATTCTTCCTTTATAAATATACTTTTGTGTGTAGGAAAAGGCTCAAACATGACTTATGTATGTATTCATCGTATATGGGTTAGGGTGATGATGGAGCGTCATGATTTCTGCAGTAAGCCCTCCTGTTCTGAGATGACAAGGTCAGACAGTTCCTGCAAACAAAATTCTGCTATTTAATATGTGGTCAAGTAAATAAAATACCTGCTTGCAGCCAGCTGGAATTAGTGTGTAGTACTTCTTATTGTTTTCCAGAACTAAATATTTTCACCTTTTTCAGATGTGTCATCCAGATAAGCCATCTTCAAGTTCTCTTTTCAAACATTAAGTGCAAACAATGTGCTTAAGTTGTGCTTGAGACAAGGAGTCTCGGCCATGTTTGAAAATATTATGCTCTCCAGCAGTGTTGAAATACTCAGATAGCCTGGAAGGTTTTCATAGTTAACTGATACCAGTGCCTGATACTCTTTAAATTACTTCATTATGAAAAGTACAGGATGTTGAAGTTATACACAAAGCTGGAGGATAAACAGCGTTGGTTTTCAGATTCAATGAATATTTAGAGGTCAGCAAAAAGACAAGAATGTTTATCCGCTTTGGTGAAAAAGCCACAAACTGAATACTTCCATTTGAGCACTAAAAACAACAGAGCAAAATAGCTAAGACGATTTCTTACATGCTACCGAACCACTTGCTTTGAAGAGCAGAAACAAATGCTCTTTGTCAATGTCACCTCCACAAGCACTCCAAGTTACCCCCTCCACCCCAAGGAAACACATCCCTGTGGGGGGAAGTCAGGAAATAGTTGTGTTTCTCATCAATGGCCTGACATGAACCAGTGAGTGATGACTCCAAAACCAACATCCAATATTGTTTCTAATACATCTGTCATTTATAATGGCATGTCGCTCTAAAGGTACACATTCAGTGGGCTCCGTTACGACTGGTTTCACTGCGATACCTCACAACAACTGCTGGGGCGGTTGCGAAGCTGTACTGAAGATTCATCCTAGTGGTAAGGTAGAATGCGTTTCCCAATATTTTCTTGTCTTCCAGCATATTATACTGTACCTAAAAGTACAGTGCTCATTTTGGAATGCAGCCCGGGGTATTTTCTGAAGTTGGAATTGATGGATAACTCAAATGCAAGCCATCAGATGTTGTAAAAAAGATGTGCCTCCGTTTTGAAAAGAGCAGAGCTATAAAGATGCTCAGCTCTCATGTGTCAAACACAAAACCCCCCGAGTATGAGTTAAAGCGGAGCTAATGCCAACTAAAGCAGGCCCTGAATAATGTGAGAGTTTTTTATAACCATGAACACATCTTAGTCCGTCTCCCACGGGGTGAGAATTTACTTGTGGCAACTTAATGATGCTCATGGAACGCCTTACATGGTGGTTGTTCAAGCCTAACATACAATTTTTCAACAAAATAAGAAAAGTGCTAAATCTAAATGTCTTTAAACTCACTTCGTTGGATCCCCAGGAACGCACCTTCCAAATTTAATAAAGATCAAATGAACATTTGTTAAGAAAAGTGCAGAACAGACAGACACCAACATTCCAATACTTATTACTTGGATATATGTAAACTGATCATTCAGCTTTTGGCAGATGAAGTATATAGCATCAATCATTCCCTTACAATACAATATTTCCTTGGAAACCTTGTGTTCTGGCATTCATGTGCATGTTACTTTTACACCTACCACTTTCCAAAATATTGTTGCCAAGCAAGCAAATTTTCTTTTTTTTTTTTTTTTTCTTTTGTGGATCGCTGCAAGTGTGAAAAATATGTAGGTAGCAGTCAGTTTTCTATTAACTTTGTGTTTTAATAGTCCTAGTAATCTTCCCTGACTTGGGGTCACGGCGAGGTAGTGTCAAAGAATACTAATTTATTAGACACTGGAAAAAACTGAAGTTGCAAACTCAACTGTTCTCGGCAGATTTCCTCAGACTGAAAATTAATTTTCTGTGTACGCCTCTGTCTCTTGGAAACACTGTTATAGGTAAATGTTTCTTTCCTCTGAAGCACTTATTGACAGAACGATTGGCTGCTATAATCCCTTTATCTTTCTATGCTACCTTAAGCCTCTCACAATATCTTTACCCATCTGATACGCTGCAGTGTTTGGGTCCCTTGGCTTATCAGGTCTAAACTATCTAATGCCGTCTACCCTATACACAGACTTAATCACAACCTTGCTTTCTTTCTTTCTTTTCAGCTGGCAGATGAACAGATAGAGCTGCCTGCCAGTCTACAAAGCTTTGACACAAATACAACTTACTAAAATCCTTTCAAGTTACAACAAAGATGCATATTGGTATGAGTAGGAGGAAGATGCTGAGCTAAAACGTCTGTTTGTGTAAGAGTTTTGTCAGGATACAGGAGCCATCTTTTAAAATTTGTGTCAATAATCTTGTTTACTTGCCTGTTAGTCTTTCCAGTTTTCCCTTTGGTGTAAATATATTATTTTTGGTTCCTAAATTGCCTCATCAATCAACATAACTAATTATTTAAACAAATGCCAAAGATTGCCAAGTTTAACAAGAAAATATCTGTGGATAAAAATAAACTAGTGTCACTGATTCAGCAGACTGCTATGTCTGTAATTGGCAGTTGTCAAACCAACAGTTATTGCTAGCTTTGAGCACACCTGAATGTCAGTAGCACGATTATGAGGTCCTTCCCTCCTTCTGTCTCAGCTGTTCACAGATGTTCCTCGTCTCAGATCCCAAAAGTCCCTCAAAATGTAAATAAAAGAGCAGGCTGGAAAATGGACCAAGAATTGTCTATAGAGGCGGTTTATGCCAATTAAAAAACAAGCCCCATTCGATTTAACAAATGCAATGAGCTATCACAGCCCGAAGCTTTGTTGCTACATGTGCTGATGAAATAGAGTTATATGGACAAAATTATGCATGAGAGTACAGGCAAATTAATGAGCAGCAGGTGTTCAACCAATACAAAGTAAATGTTTAAATACTTGGTTACACTAGCTTGTATTGTTTATCTTGTTTTGATTATATCAAAGCTTAAAGTAACTGTGGGTTTTTTTCAAATCTTGAGATAATTGACCACAGCCAACAGCTTGCCGTAATCGTAGTCAGCAGGTTTACGTGCCACGAGAAAAATTCAATCATTATGTTAGTCAGTTGAAAACCGCAATATCAAAATGCACATAAATATTTTAGTACGGCAAAAATCATTAAAAAAAAAATCAAAGCTCTAATGCCAAACTCACACTCCTTCTATGTTCCATCATTTTGAGCCAGTCTGCCCTAATAAAGTCCTGAGGTTGTAACTGCAGCATCATCTGATAAAATCACCATTCAAGTAACTTAAATTCAGCTATACTTGCAGGTAGGATGATCTCAAACAGAAAAAAAGTTAGAAGTGGTAGAACCTCTTGAACCTTTTATAGCGTAGAAAGGAATTTAGGAATTGGCATAATAAGAACTACACTATTTTTGGTTTAAATGAATGATATTGACCTGGATTATAATTATAAGGTTATATTTAACTGAATTGAATTGGACTGTATCTTAACAGTGCCTTAAGATGACTTGTGTCAAACTGAATTGAAGACTGAACTCCCTTTTGTTTCAGTACATTCCAGTGAGCGAAGAACCATTAAACAAATAAGACAATACCGCTGCTAGTTTTTCACGTTAGATTTCATATCACAGCCCAGGGGTTAGGTTGCACACCAGGTTAGGTTTATGTTTGTTTTTTGTAGAGGTCCCCTGGGGTGAGGAAGGGTGGGGCGGGTGGGGGCCGGAATATGGTCGCCGCAGGCCCTCCTGCCCTGTGGCAGGTCCCAGGCAACGGGGGTGCCTATTGCAGCCAGTCTCTGGCTGCCCTCTCCCAAAACCACTCTCCATTCTGGCTCCTGTACACAGCACACACTCACACATGTAGGGTTTTGGGGGCATGTGTGTTTCGTGGGGTGTAGTGGATGGGGCCACGTAGGTGGTCCCCTTGGCTGCACTCCGCCCCTGTTTTAATTACACATTAGACGTTACTACTTATCAAACACACACACATTAGGTCTTGGGGGGTGGTTGCACTGAGTGGCATCTGGTGGGCGGGGCTCTTTGGGTATGTAGGCTGCCCAGAGGGCCGCGCTCCCAGTTCTACAAGTTTGGCTGCCCCTCAATTTTAATCGCTCACTATTAGAAAATATTGAAGACCAAGAAGGGTGAGGGGAGGGGTCTTCCCACATCCCTGTTTCCTGGTCGCTGCCCGGGGCGGGAGGGGCCAGGAGGATTAATTATTCTGCTGGTTCGGGGTCTGTGGTGGCTGGGGGGCTGCTAACCCCTTGGTGTGCCCGCTGCACCACACCCCCAGCGGAGTTGAGGGAGGGAGGATATGTGTGGATGTATGGGATGTGCAAGTGTGTGTGCTGATGACTGGGCCCCTGGGTCTGGGACTTGCTGTCATCTGGCCTGCTTGGGGAACCCACCTGTGGGAACATCTTGACTCCCAGGGCACTTGGCCAGGGGCGCCGGGGCAGGCGCTGGCCCAATGTGTGGCTGTCTTGGGCGCTTGACCCTCTCGGGTATTGGGTGGGGCCTCTGCCGGGGGGTATGGGGGCGCTCGGGCTCCTGGGGACTGGGTCCGGTGCACAGCCCATGTCTGGGCGGCTGGGGCCTGGCGGGGTCGGTGGGCAGTTGACCTTGGTTGACCCTGGTTCCCGAATTGGATAGGGGCCTTTGCCCTATGCTTATGGGGTCTCTTTCCGGGGGCTTCCTCTGCAGTCTTCTGGGTGGATGCGTGGTTGTCCCTGCGGTGGGCTTCCTGGGTTCTGTGCTCTGTGGGGGCTGCTGGTGGCCTGCCTGCTTCTGATTGCTGGGGGGGGGGGCTGTGGATTGTGGCTCTGTACACTTATACACTCATAACTAAGCAGGGTTATCATGTAGGTCCTGTGCCATGGGTATTGCATGTTCACGCGCACACACACACACACACATTTATTAGCCCAGTAGCAGGCTCGCTAAGCAGTTGATGTGTTATCCTGTGGTTTCAGGTCATCTATATCCACAGTTGTGTTGTATGCGATTGCCACTACTTGTGCTTGTTTTTGTTTGTTTGTGTGTTTGTTTTTTCTCTGCTTGTCTGCTTTCAGGTGCTCCTGGTGGCGCTAAGGCTGGATTCCCAACAGAGGCCGTGGATTGTCGTCTTTTGTTTTTACAGGTGTAGCAGCTGGTAATCTGGTTTTTTTTTTCTATTTTTGTTCTGTTTTCTCTTCTTTGCTCTTCTTCTTTCCTTGTCCCCCGGTCCGGTTATATATTGTAAACAAAAATAAATAAATGGGCAGTTGATGGACATCAAGGGGAGCTTTACATTTATAAAGCTTCCCTTGGCAAAGCAAATTTGTTTGGCATAAAAGGTATTCAGATGACAATTCTGCTGCCATAATGCTGGACAGGACAAGGTAAAAAAAAAAACAAGGTTGCACACCACCAGTACACAGTAATAAACTGCAGTGGATCCCTTGTTTGATTCCTTACTTTGACAACAAATCAAAGCATAAATCCCAAAATAATAATCTTAAAAAAAAGAAAAACCTCATATTCAAACATGGATGATAGAACAGAAAAGCTGAGGAATAGAGTAGAATAGAACAGAAAAATACTTTTAAGATGTGTCATACTTTGAGAAACTGAAGACTTTTTTTTGGTTATATAGAAAATATGTACCATAGAACACATATATTATATGATATTTTTTATAACTCAGTAACATAGAGTATGTGGATGTTGCAATCAGTTCCATAGGGTGCTAACAGCACTGTGGGTATTGCATTAGAAAACCAGTATATCATACTATATTGTAGCAACAAAAGCTGATTGAGTGCTTAGGTAAGATAAACCATATTCTGGGGACTGACTTCTTCGTAGAAATGTTCACCTCAAGTGTGCATTATGACTTGACTCACCTTTACAGCACTCTTCTTTTAACAGATGAAATAGAGCAGTACAGACAGTTATCTGGCTCTTGCGTAAATCATTTCTAAAAAGAAACACTTACTGAACTATTAATGAGTTAAGTACATTCTTTCTGAGTGGTAAAAGTAATAAGAATAAATATTTAATGGACATCTACTGTAGTGGATATTTTATTTATACCGATAAAACAGACATTTTAAAGATACTTCATTAGCAGTAACCAAAAGTTCAATACCCACAATAAAAAGTTGCACAGCACATGATCATTTGCAATGCCACAGATATTGTTACTTGTGATTTTGGAATTTTGCAAATCTTCAAGTTCTACTTACTTAAATGGAACCTCACAGTTGCAGGTTTTTAGAAAGCTGTCTTTGCTTCTTCTATTATCAGAGAAGCTGTGAACACTTCTTTTGTGACCTTTCCACCAGAAACTTAAACCAAAAGCAGCACCATGCGGTGCTGAATGATATTTTCACTGTTGGCAAGTTAAACTCATATCGTTGAAACACAAGAATGCAGTCATGGACCCAGAATGTATTGTACATGCAAGGTAATGGCTGTAGTTCAAAACATGTTATAAACTTTAAAAATACTGAAATAAATGTATTATTTATAGCACTTAATAATTGTAAAGACAAAAATTGTTATATTCCCTTTACAACCACAAGTCTTTATTGATTCTGCTTAGTCTACTCAGCATCTCATCAGCTTGCAAAGGCTTTTCTCATTAAAAACTTGGTATCTGTGGTTGTTTGGCTTGGTAGGTGCTGTTGAGAACTGTCTCAGCAAGCCGATGGCTGTAAATTGACAAGTGCCCAGCTAAGCCCCATGATAGAACCCTGCTCTGATTAATTAGAGGCATGGAAGATGGAAAAAATTTCTGGAGCTTAGCACTCCTGTAATCCATCTCTGCAGGGATCATGTGGTCAGCTCTTGACCAAACAACATACAATGAAGTTGACGTAGTAAAGAATACGGTGGAGTCTCTCTCTGTTTATTCCAGTCTTTTGAATTATCTCTTCGCTCCACTTTCAGCCACAGAATTAACTGCTTCCACCTGAACAGATTTATGGATGTTATTTTTTGCGATAATTTTCACAAAACCATTAGAAGTCACTGTTCCTTAGTAAAACATATTGCGGAGGTATTACTTGACATGAACCCTTAAGTGTTGTATTTTCTTTCCCAACAACCCCCATGGCAACCCGGCTTTGTTCAGAAATGCCACTATTTCTGCGAAAGTGTCTGCCTTTAATAAAGTCATTATGCATTGTGTCACCAATCACTTTGCAAGAAGAAATAATCAAACCAACAAGCCATAAAAATGACTGTGACAGGCATAAAGTGCAGAAGAAACAACACAGCAGTCTGATTCAAGAAAAAGACAAAGCAAGAGGGATTAATTGGGTTTAGAAGAAATGAAAAGATTTGTTCTGGTTCCAGCTCAAGTTTCATTTGTGTAGTTTTGGTCATTATTTTCATCAGTGATTTTTATCAGTGATAAAGTATTTGGCTGTTAATCGCAGGGATCTAGGACTGTGCTGAGTCTCTATAAAAGAAAGTGTAGAAAAGGAATGGGTACTGTTAGGCAGAAACACTGCTGACAAACCAAGAGATTATTTAAACATATTCAACTGAGAAAAGAAAAATGGTTATTTAACTAAATCCATTTCAGTTTACAGTGAGAATTCATTCATGCTTCCGAGGGAGGAATTATTACTTTGTCTGGGAGGATTTTTTGCTGAAAAAGATGCTTAAAACATTCTGGCGTAACAGTTGGCATTTTAAAACTGGCCCATGTGTCTGTCTGCTGGTGCTATATTCACACTTATTCAATGTTAATCTTGGTAAATACAAAAGACATGATAATGATTTAAGTTGCAGTAAGCCATATTTATCTTTGTCAATTAGCTATTCACATGAATTTCTTATTAAAACAGCATTTTAATGCCTGTGGCAACTATTGCTTATTTCTCCAATGAAACAAAGCTGGAAATAATGAAGAGAGAAGAATGGACTATCAGAGGACATTGATTAAATAACAAGTAAAAAGGTTCTGCTGAAGCATTCAGCACTAATTATGAGTACTTGACAGATATCCAAATTTGCCATTGTGGACACTATTCAACCAGTTCTCAACGTTCTGTAGTTCTTTGTCCAGCAGTAAAAGTGGGTGACTGTTAAAAGGGCCGGATCTCTCCTTGGCTTTCCTTCTTTGTCATCTGTCTCTTGTCTGATCTTCAGCAAAGAACTCCCTACTAGGAGACCAATAACTCCCGCTGACTTCAGTTTCAGTCATATCGGCTGTTTAGAATTACTCCTCAGATCTATACGGAGCGTGACCTTGAGAAGTGTTTTCAATTAATTTCTTTTGGTGTCAAGCTCCTGTGCTGAGCGTACTGAAATTGAACACCACAAACTTCAAACATGCCAGAAAGTTACACTGTTCTGCTACTATGAAAAATAGAAAAAGGGTCCATTTTAAAAATGCTTCACAGTGCTATGCACGATATAATTTGAGAGCAATTACAGTTATTACAGAGGAAGTTCAGGCACAGCAGTTTGGGCCACATGGGTCAATGTATTATATAAAATGTAAGAGAGTTAATGCTGTTCGATTGTAATGATAATTGTGTTGGTTTTCAGGTGACCTGGTTCTGAGAACACATTGCACAGGCACTGCTAATACACACCATGTAAATGTGCTGTGTGTCACCAAGGCAACAGTCATGTTAATCTTTGAGAATAATGACTGCTTTGTCTCTGAATGAGATTGGATATTATTCTCTCTACATGTTACATGCACATACAAATGAAGACTTTACACCTCCCTGTGTCTTTGAGGAGGTAGATAACTGTTTGAAATGTAACAGATTTCTAACCAGTCTATATGGGCATATTGGTATTTTGGGCTCACCATGGAATCAGTTGTAAAAGTGATTTCCAACATCTATGAATTTAGATCATATTTATTTATGGACAAAATAAACATCTTTAAATATACAGAAAAAGTCCAGACATCCTGTCAGAGCATGAGAACTGCGACTAGCAGAAGTATAAAGGGGATTGCAAAAAGGTTCAGTATGAGCATGTCCAACAAACACAAATGGTGTTATCATGCCAAATAAGTTCAGTTATGAGCACAACCAATGTGGCCACTCAAGTATGAGCATATAATGGCTGAACTGCAAGAATTCTAGATCTGTACTTAAGTAGATGTGATCTGTTAGTTTGCACCTCTGGTGCTTTAACCACCATGTGTCTTGTGTGGTTTTGCATTCTTCTGGTGAAACCTTCAAATCCCCCTTAATTTAGAGGACAATACTTGAATTCCTCTGGGAGTCTGTGCACCTCCACAGTGCAGCTGTTAGGTTTAAATGTGAACTCTATGTGAACTTCACAGGATTATAACTGCATTTCTATAAACAACTCTGTTTATTTGGCAGAGGTGCGCTGCTCCTGTCCCAGTGTCCCTGAGCTATTATAGTGCTGGCTGGCACAGTGTCATGTTGTCAAGGGTGACGACTTTGCTCTTATGCATTGTGTAAGGTGTTAAGCCCGCACACACTTGATTTGCGATTGCACAGAGAGAGTTCAAATCCTCTTCTCTCTTTCTCCCGTCTGTCCCTCTCAAAGGAGCCCTTGCCCTTGGTTGTATGCCATGACACGGTGCTGGCCAGGCAAGACATTCCCATCAATCACACTTAAGTGTGGATGAAGGTAGTGATGTAGCAGTGGTCATGATAATGGCCTAGAAAAGTTGGAGTCCGCCAGCTTTCACCACCCCACTGTATAAGAGATGAAGTAGAGCCCAGAGAATACTGAGAAGGTGAGTCATGGAACATTCCAGAGATAGCTCCTTGCATCACTGCGATTCAATCTTACCTTAACTAACCCCCCAGATTTGACACACACATGATTCATGTCAGAACGAGTGAACTTTTGTGAGAATCCTTTTCCATTACTGTGACACTAACAGTTAAAACTGAATCTGCATTATCGTTAATTCAGCACCTCATTGCCATTTTTACATCATAATTCTACATTTCCTGGCTCAATCATTTTTATTAATTACCCATGAAATGAAGATGCTATTTTAAACCAAATGCATCGCCCGTACAATAAAGAACTGGAGAAGGATGAGCTTGTAGCCTTGCATCTGATATGAATTTTGCCTGTTGAAATTATTTAGGAATCTAATCTTATTCCAGACCTTTCTATCATCTCCATCATCTAATATCATGGTGTTATTCAACTGGCACAAATACATAGGTTGCTTCAGGTTGTTGGCAGCAAAACATCTCACATAACTGATTTAAATCTGATATGTTTTTGCTTACCATTTAAAACATTAAATCAGTTTATTCTACCAGTTGCTACGACATTTGTGTGCATTGAAAATTTGATGTCGGAGGAATACAGCCAACAAGGCAAAATAGCTCTGACATAAACACAATGTCAACCTGACAAAATAAGTGAAAACGAAATTAAAATGAATGCTCCTTCTGCTTCACCATTCAGGTGAACAAGCATACTAATCAACGCCAATTCCAAGTTCCAGACCTCATCCAATTCGAGTGCAGAGCCCAGGAGTAACTCCCCTGGACCCTCAAATAGTCTAAATGTCAAGGCTGGTATCTGCAATCACAAAGGTAAAGGGAGTGGGATTTAGTTACATAGATGCACAGTTTCAGCTTAGTCTTTCATAGCTGGAGTGAAACGACTAACTGGGGACTTATAAAAGGTTTTCAGTACGGTTACAAATATTTGCTTGTAATCATTTGTGTAAGATTAATGTCTGGATAAAGTCATAGAAGGGATGAGGTCTGGAGGAAGATTTTTCCTTACATAGAATATAAGAGGAAATGTTCATGCTTTGGATAAATAATTTAGTATGACATTTTTTGTGTAGTTCAATAAATCTTGTCAGATGTCTACAGAACTTTTAGATAAATACATGATTCGGTATTTGCTTTTTTTATATTTACACACTAAATGTTTGCTTATTTTTTAATCATCAGTGTGTGCAACATAAAGTGTGCAACAATATGAGAAAATGCATGTGCATATAAAGTGCTCAGAATCCTTTATTTAAAAGTCTTGGTCTGGGAAGTATATGCTAAATAGAACAGATTTATCAGGCCTTTCTGCAGGAAGTCATTCAAGCAATCACCATGTTCCGACAAAAACTGAACAAGTCTTGTAATGGATGTGTTGATTAGCAGATGTGAGAAATATCTATTAATCAACTCAAGAATTTGCTGCAGTACAGGCTCCTCCAGCCCCATCATATGGCAAAGTGGATCCGCACAGGAACAATGATCCTCATTCATCTTTCTTTTTGCATTATGTTCAGTTCTGTTTTTGCAGAAATGTAAAACTCAAACATAGTTTATAACAATTAACGAGAAACTGTACTTGACAAATCTCAAACTGATATTTGGTTGTATTTTTGCACCTAAGCAACATCAACATCTCAATGATTATTATGTTAATAAAAAGTAAACCACTATAAGTTTAAATGCAGCCATTATTCAGGAATACACTTTGCTGAAAATACCTGTTGTCAAGCCAAAACAGTCTGATTTGCAATCACTGCTCTCAAGGAGAGAGCGTGAAAGCATCCGGCACACAGGAAATTGCTTTAAGATTATCAGCAAAATTTAAAAGAGGAACTTGAAATATTTGTTTAATTTTTCCCTAAAAGATGCATAGGGAAACACTGTAAAATAATATGAACAGGTGGATGTGTGAGATTCAAATTCCAGAGAACTGTTGCCTGTGTTTTTTTTTAATGTAGTGTCCAAAGCTACTATACTTTTTTTTTTTTTTTAGCTGAGCAGCTTAAAGACAGGACATATCTTAAATTACATCACAGATTCAATGGAAAGCAAGATGTATTAAAAAGTTACGAGTGACAGAGAAGCAAAGTAAGGCTTTGACTATGTGCAATGAATTTTTATCTTCCATCCTGCAGACATAACAGCAGGCGGTCTGCTAAAGCCCTTTAACATTCAACTCCTATGTAGCAGTTTAGACCATATTAAGACCATATAAGACCATATTTTCTACAGTAATACAATCCAACAAAAAGGTTCTTTGAACACAAAAAAAGAAAATTGCCTTGAGAATAAGACAAGTTCAAGACTTTGGAGCACTCTAGGCAAACATCTCCAGACAAAGGAAACATCAGTGCTGGAATTCCAACCATCATTTGGGCAGACAATATACAGCAGCTGCACAGAGACAAGTTCATTTATCTGGGCTTGCTGCTCAGAGGCTGCTCAGATGAGCTTTTGTTTCTGAGTAACTCAAACAGACTTGTGCCATTTGTTCAAAACACAGCAGCTGTTCATTTACAGTATATTAGAATTCTCTGCTAAAAGAGGTAAGAGCTACTATATGAGAGAAAGAACTAAGAAAACGTTAAGAAAACTAAAAAAGACCGAACCGTCCCAGGCTGGGATTTTCCTGCCTAAATAAAGATTAATAAAAACAAGTTAGAAATGGAAGAGGCTGAATTTGTAATGTGTTCATTTGCTAATTATTGCAGCGATAAATTAAGCTCTCTACACACAAGCCATTTTCATTAACTACTCATGTAAACATTCTATGACATGTGAATAATTTTTTTTAGTCATCATTTATATACTGACATGAGCTGCTGACAGCAATTTAAACTGCACAGTGCAGTTGAGCAGACCATGGCTACATTTGTTAGCCTTACTGACAGCACAAATATACCCACCATGCATTCCAGAGTGCCACTGAACTCCTGCCACCACAACTGCCATATTCACAACCCTTTCATGTCAACACACACTATACATTCCCATATTTCTTTGGCAAAGACCCCCAAATGAAACCCATCTCCTGTTACAACTTCTGACATTTATGCAAACGGAGCAGGCAAATTTCACTTGGTGATATTTTTCCAATATCCGCTCTGTGTGCTTGTGGAGGTCCTACACAAACATACTTTCTTGTGAGCGCATTGACTGGGTTCAAGGGCAATTTTGCTTTTTCTCCAACAGAGAGGATTTTTCGTTTAGCTCTGTTCCTGTTTGAAAGAGTGACCAAGAAATGGAAAAAGGAATAGACACACAAGCACAGACACACTGGCAACTTCTGAATTAAGTGTATACAGAGATGCATTTATAATTCAGCTGTATATGAAATTAAAGCTCTGTTTGAGTCGTTTGGTGAAATCTTGCCAGCAGTCCTGCACTGTTAATCCACTGTTTGAAAATGGCGGGCATATTTGCTTTTTTTGTTTCTTCGTGAAGGCTGGGGCTTGTCTCTTCATGCAATTTTGATGGAAAAGAGGTGCTACTGTTATCCTTTCTAGGGTCACTGAACTGTGTCAAAAGCTCACAGAGTATAGTCTCTGGCTTTACTAGTGCGTCAGGGAAAAAAAGAGAGCAAAAAGGGAACAAGCAATTACTATAAGCTGGTGTGACAGGACACATGAGGCGCTGTGTGAGGCCTCAAAATGGTTAACATCACACATGAAGAGGGATACTGGGTTCTGTTAAAGGGCCTGTTCCAACTAAGTTTAAAGTAAAAAAAAAAAACCTATGTTGTGTTTCAGGTTAATACGAGGAGCATGAGAGGTTAAATTATGCCTTCTTCTAGCTGGAGAGAACTCCTGTGCAAGCACATCTGCCAGGGGACTCCAGAAACCTGGCAACGGCACATACATCTGTCATAAGAAAGAAAAGCTGTGATAGAAATAGTCACGAGGATAAAGCTGCCAGGGGACGCAAAGCAACATGAACCCTGTGGAGCAAAAGTAGCAATTTCACTTCAGGAGCTGCAAGCAACATGAAATCTGTAATATGCAATGAGCTGAAAGAAAGAACAAAAAAAGCTTTAATTGGAGGCTTTTGAAAGCTTGGTGAAGTGTGAAGAAGTAAATCTACACAAAGTAATCTTATCTTGTCCAGTAAAGCCCTTCAGGCAGTTTAAATGTAAATGTAAATGTGTGTTTTTCTGTATTCCTCCTTTTCGGTTTGATATATTTTTGATATCTCGTTAAAACTGAGCTTTTTACAAAAATACACAAAAAAGGAAATTGCAGAATTTAACCTCCAAAGACATGGCTGAGCTACATTACATTCTTATTCAAGCTCATTTCTAATTGAGCATTGTAACTGTGAAAAATCTCTTTTCATTATCTTCACAGCTATTCATTAAGCAACCTGCCCCTCTTGAGTTTAATATGATTGGTGCATTTTGTCCAGAGAAAGTATTAAATGACATCACAAACACCCACTTTCATGGGAGCATACGAAGAGCCTGTAGAAAAAAGTCTGGCTTAACAATGAAAGATGATGAGCACTGTTGTGAGACCCATTTTCTCTCAGTGGAGGTTTTGGTTTTGTCGAGCCAGCAAAGAAAGTTGAACTACATTTCTCCGTTGCTCATCCATCCTTCCACTTCTTTTTGAGAGATGTACTGGCAAAAAGAGAAGTTTGTGAGGGCTCAATTTTATATAATTGGTCTCACACATGAATGTGGGTTAGTGAGACAAGACAAGAACACACCAATCATCCAACCAAATTCCAATCACCACCATCGCTTTGTTTTAAAACTTGCCCACAGGTGAGCATATCATACTTATATCATACTTATTTCTTTAAAAAGGAAGTTTGTTTTTGACTGCTTTTCTTTTCTTTATATGTTTTAAAATAGCAAAATAATGTGATTATATCCATCAAAGCCTCAATCCTACAGCTTTGATTTTAACCCAAAGAAATATTGCTCAACTCTCCCTAGTTAAACTTCTTGGTGTCCATCAAAACTGATGCATTTCTGACAACACACCACATCATCATACCCCAACATAAGACCAACCGTTAGTCTACCATTCCTGCGATACAGCTGGAACTTTCACCTTTACATTAGCAGCATTCCAGTGTGAAGGGGAAATGTGAGACTTTTTCCGTACTGTCTAGACTTTCCATCCTTACACACCAGCATGGGACCCTGATAGCAGAAATCTATTGTGTGAAATGCTCAGAAGCTCTAATGAATAAATGAAGCATGGAGAAACCATGACGGACCATGGCTAGAGGGAAGCATACAGGGTGAAAGATGACTACTGGGAGAGAGCTGGTGCGAGCAGAGGGAGTCTGGTAAGCAGGAAAAGAAAACAAAGAAGAAGAAAAAAAAGTTCCATACAAAAAATGGAATTAAAGGAAAATTTTCAGAGTGCAACAGGCCGAGGTGATGTGCTCTATCAAAACCCAAACGAATAGAATTCACAGTCAGTGAATCTTAATGTACTACATATACTGAAATGTTCCATTTGAGTGGTGTTGGTAAATAAATTTCTTGCAAATGACATATTTGAACAGTTTAATGGGGAAACATTTGACTCAAGCTCATTTTAAGTTTCTTGTTTGCTGGGACTGGACGTTACACATGGACTTCAGCCCACTCAAATATTTTTTGACGCTGAATAAATGTTGAAAACGAGAGAGAAAATCTTATTATTTAAGTGCATGTTTCACAGTTTGGGGAATATTTTTCGCCCAGTTTCAGTCATCAAAAGAATATTTTGAGCTGTGTAAATGCTGTGCCCTCAAATAGCTTTGTAATCCCATGATAAACACAGTCAAGATAAAATCGAATCAAAAAACAGTGAATTTTGTTATACTTTAAAGTACTACTCTTTGGGTTTTTTTTAACCATGGGACCGATTATTACACAACTCCACAGCTTAATTATGCTTCAAAGCAAACTGTTTTGTTTCATTGAATATTTACTGTACAGTTGAGGCTTAAACAGTTTTTTTGGTTTTCCATCTTCAACAGAAAAACCTCAAACTCCCTGTACACAAAGTCCCCGGCCCCTCAATAGGCTGTTTGAGAAAGATTTCCAACATCTAATAGGCCGATTTTACAGTACGTTAGGTCTTTGTTTGTTTTCTTTTTTTGGTGTTTTTCTCATCCTATTGACCTAACTCAATCATCTCAGCTTACATGCAGTGAATATAAAATACACAATATGAAAACTGTGAACTTTCTGGACAAACAGGTGTGTTTTACTTTGTCTGCAGTGTTTTCAATTCTCATGCCTCATTATCACCCCCACCCCCCTATGGCATTAATCTGCCAGGATGACTCATTGTCTCAGGTGAAGTCAAGCGGAAGACACGGCTGCCCCAACCTCTCAGAGCCCCGCCTTCTGACACACACACGCACACAAAACATAAACCCTTCTCCACACTGCTACCTCCAAAGCCCCACTCGAGGGACTCCTCTAACTTCAGTGTCTGCTGAGGAGCCTCTGGGATCACATTGCATGTCGGTCTGGCGTCTTGCCTCCTGCCACCAGCAGCCATGAGATGGGGACCACACCCTCACTCAGCACGGCTCCACTTTCAACAAAATCAGTCTTTGGTCCTCAATATTTATGACATTTATACTATGATTATTAATTCATCACAATTACATATTTCAGTCCAGACAATGTAGCATCTGTGGTGTCTCTGGAGCGCAGCAGGTCCTATAAGAGTCAGCCCCACCCTCCCCATCACTCCCACTTCATGACTGTTTTTCCACATCTTTAATTGGGTTTTGTTTATGGATTCCATGATCACTAGCGACAGAGTGATCGTTGCTGTTGCCTCCCACAGTCTAATGGGGGAAAACTTGCTTTGCAATCTGCTGCCTTCTTCACTTTCAGTAATCACATTGTCATCACAAAAACAATGTTTTCATTCAAGGCACGTAAGCATCTGTTGACATTAGACGCAAAAAAGTACTCATGCACGATCAAAACCATTTAATCTATTCATCCATTTCATATTGAACATTTAGGAACTCCTGTAAAAAGAAAACAGTGAAAATACAATATCTAGTGTCTGGACCATTAAGGGTCTACTGAGGATATCCACAGGTCAAGGGTTAGGGTTACAGTTCAGTGTAGATGTTTTTAAAGCTTCAATAATCAATACTTTTAATGGATCAAATGACTTAAATTGGTTGCTCAAACCCAATTCCACTGTTAACCCTCAAACTCACTGAGCCATTTCAAAGCTGTATCTCCAACTTTGAATACAGGGGGAAAAAACTATCTGAAAATACAATCCAATACCAAGACAAGATTGCCAAGCAGTAAGACAGTTAGCAATGAGCTAGCGAAAATAGCTTAGAGATGCCCTTTGGAGGTGCTATTAGTAGAGGAAATGGCTGAAATTGGAGCCAATACTGGATTTGGACAATCATGTAACTTAAAATGCAACTTCAAATAACTGTAATCATTTATAAATGTCTGCTGGACACAGATCTTGATTTGATTCTCATTATAGAAAACAAATTAAAAAATACATTACAAATAAATATATTGATTTCAAACATGGCCTCCAAAACGTTCCACAAAGTTCACAGTGGAATCTGACAGCAGTAAACCTGTCTCCTGGTCGACAGTGAAAGTTAGAAAGTGTTGCACGTTATCACATCCCAATAAGAATTTTCCAGTTGATTTGTGGTTTCAATCCTCCAAGCAATCACTTCTCCGCAGTAAAAAGGGCCCTCTTAGAACAAACAACCCCAGCCCTTCAGCTTGTACAGGTAACAGTCCAAGACCATTGCTGGTAGTCAGTCTCATTCTGACCAAACGTGTAACACGGCAGGTCTCAAAGGTAAAGAGGGATTCAAGACAAAGTCATTTCAAATTTCCTGACAGCAACCTGGAAACTGGCAAGTGAGGAAGAAGCCTAAATCCCAGATTTCTTTTGTTCCTCTTGGTCGGTTGTGTTATCTAAGCAGTCACTGTAATTTTTTTTTAGGGCTGCCCCAATCTAAACTTTTTTTTTTTTTGGTGGACTAGCAGTTGTAATTTACAGCAAATAATTAAGTACTTGCTGCCTTTTTACACACATATTGTAAAAAGAGGGATTCTGACACAATGTTATCTGTGTTATCTGCACTTCGAGCACCAAAAAATGTTGCACCATTTCTCTCTGCTTCAAGGGAGAATTCATATTGATGCATTATATAAAGATCACAGAACAGCTGTGTGACAACCAATTTGACCAAGTAAATAATGAATGACTACTTGACGGTAGTCTGTTCAGTGAACAAGAAGCAGCTAGAAGAGAAATATTAGTGAGAAAGAGGCAAGCTAAGGCAATCTATCAATCCTTATCTTATACTAAAACATGAATAATATAAGTACAGGCTAAAAGTAGTTGTCAAAGTACTGACACCGTTTCAGCCCCTTGGCCAAAAAAAAATGAGGTACGTGTCAACACATACTTATGTTGCCTTTTAAGAAAAAAAAATAGAGGAAAGGTGTGATGCTATTGAAAGCCATCAGAACTTCAATGGAAGCTTTTTTCCTCTAATGCTGACAACAGACTGACCATAACCTAACAACAGGGGGTTGATAGGATTGCTGATCAAAACCCCTCACTGGTTTGAGATAAATATTCTTACCTCGAACCATTTATGCAACAAATGTGAAATAAAAATGTTCTGAAGTGAAAATTCAGCATATGTCATGTTGGCTGATATCAGTTACAGACACATCTAAACGCATTATTTCATACACTGGTGTTGTATGTTTTCCACAAATACAACTTTGTGTTGGTCCGGCCAAAACATGCCTCATTTTTACCACAATGAGGGATTAATTCACATGCTTGTCAGGATTTACTTTCCACACTGCTGCCTCATCATGGCTGCCCCTCGGAGTCCAGAATCATTAGTGACCTCTCTGATTAGCCTTCTAGGGAGCTTGTGTGTGCTCTTAAAATGTGTCAAGCATCTATCTTAGTTGCATTTTTTTTTCTGTCTGGAGACCTAAGAACTAAAAGCCATGTAGCTCAGCTTAGCTGCATTTATCTCTTAACTTTGTGAAGTCAGCTTCAGTTTCTGCATCTCTCATTAAATCATGCCCCCCCCAACAATCTCATTAGAACATTCTCTGGCTGAGAAACAGAATAGAAAAGTCTCAGAAATCAAAGCAGCTCTGGTTAGACAGAAGGACAGAATAGCAGCAGAATGCAGTGTGTAATCTATTACGAAACTCCTAGCTGATGTAGCACAAATTCCATGTAGGTTAATGAAGTTCTAATTTAGACAATGATCACAATTTTTAGTCTTTTCTGGACACCAATTGGGATGCAGACTACAGAAGCCGAGCACTCCATCAAATCCAACACACAATGTTCCAACATAGACAAAGCAGCCCCTCCACCCATAGTATACGAAAGGACAGTGATTAATGAGGCCACACTGGTGGAGAGTGGCTCTGTTATAGTCCACCTCCACTTTTGTCTCTGTTGCAGCAGTAAGAGTGTCAACAAGTAACTAATGACTGCCAAGATGTCCTCTGTTATAGATTTCCTCATAACATCACACTCCTTATCACCTCTAATGCAGCATTGACACAGCTCCAGCACATGCTTGGAATTAAACTAAATGGTCTGATTTTTACAACAGCAGACATTCAGGTCTTTTATCTGTGATGAGTATTGCAAATTGTCAAAGTAGTTTGGAGTCTCACGCTTTTTACTTGGAACAGCAGTTATTAATTAGACTAAAATGAGATCTGAATTTTTCATCTAGAAGATCCAAACCAGCTGAATGCAACCAGTGATTTTGGATGAGATGGTTTGTTTGCTTTTTTCAGTCTTATCATCCATGAACAATTGCTAGTTTCTAAGGTAATAAGACTTTGTCTTTCTACACTATATTTTTTTAACAACCATTTGCAACAAATAACAAACACATTTTGAGATTATCAAGCAAAACTGTGTGTATACAGAAATGCTCACATGTATCTCTAAAGATGTGCACTGTTCTCTTTTCAAAATCCCAGTCACTGTGTAACTGTGTACACACAAACCAGCCCAGTTTCCACATCCACTTTTGGCCATGAACGGATGTAGACACTCTCTCTGTTAAACACCTTCATATAAAAACACTGTGACCTGACCACTACAAGTTATTAGACATGACCATGAAAAAACAGTACAGAAGGACAGTTCCACTTAATATGGAGCTGAAACCTTGAGAGAATTGAGTTCTTTTGTTCAGGGTGGATTTTCTATGGATGCTCTGATTTCCTCAGTGCAAACCCATAGATAGTGGGTTAACTGATAATGAAAAAGTGCCCATAGGTATAAGTATGAGTGTGGATAGTTGTGTCTGTGATAGCCTTGTGATGGACAGGCAGCTCACTCAGACTGTGACCTGCCTCTCACCACATGTCAGCCATATATAAGCTCCAGCCCCTAACAAACCTTAAAGGGATAAAGCAAGTATAGAAGATTGATAGATCATTTCCTTGGCAACCACAAGTCAATAAAATTTATCAAACTGAATAGGCTACAACTTTCAAATTCAAATTATCTTAATCTAATATCTATGAACGGTTTTTAGACCAGAAATCAGTAAAATGGACACATGAAATAACAGCACATTTTTTAAATGATTTGATTCAAACTCATTGACTACATCTCTTTCATTCTCAAAACTTCCCGCCAAACAAGCTTGACTTTCCACCAAATAGTGAACCCATGGCGCCATCCTACATTGTTTTTGTTTTCCCATGTCCCTGTGTGAACTCAGCATAAAACTGTCATCCATTCAGGCTCTCTGGTCTGCTCTTCTGTCTGATTATATCTTAGCCAGGATCCCCTCTTTTGAGAGAAAAAATGCTCTCAGCAGGAATCTTCTAAAATTCTTAGTCTTTACTCTGATGGTCACAGGGTCTCTCATGCCACCGATCGAACCGCAATGTCCCTGTTCAAACACAGCTGCATCAATGGGCTTTTATCACACTGACCACCCTCTCCTCACACCCCATCACCCCTCCCACCCCCACTGGTACAAAGATATGCACAGCTGCTGTCCTGTTGCCCAGAAACTGAATGTAATTTAAGGAATACCCCCCCCATTCCACAAACAAGATAGTGTTACAGGGAGCACTGCAAACAGCCTAAGCCTCTAAACTTAATTTTCTCTTTTCAGCGGATGTTCTCTATACTCTTCTCATACAATTTTCTGAGGCCTGCCTCTGTAATAAGAGTTCAGATGTCATTGAAATTGTGAAGATTGGACGAAAAGAATTATATAATTGCACATTTTCTAGAGGACCTCTCTTCTATTGAGTTTGTGGTATCAGTTTCCCATCAATGAAGGATGACCTACACCTCTGTTCAATCAATGCATACTGAGTTAAGTCTAATTCAAAAAAGAGAAAAAATAAATCACATTATCAGATGGAGCTCATTTAGATTGAGTCTTACCAAGAAACCTGCTAATAGACACTTATGTCAGTCTGGAGCCAGAAACATAATGGAAAAAGCACCTGCAGGTTTTTAGGTAAAAAATGTTTCTTCTCAGTTTGGGAGGAAAAAAAGTCCATGATACTTTCGAAATCTATTTTCTTTTAATCTTCAGAATTCAGAATAAATATGGGCCTTTTGATATTGTAAAACAATATTAATAATGCAGCAGGACTAAGGAAAATTGTTTCAAGAAAAAGAAAAAAAAACATCAAGTAGCTCATTGAGTTATAGAAAGTTTTCATTAAATTTCCTCAGCCATGCACCAATGGTCCTCCCTTTGTGCAATTTAGCCTAGTTTCATACAGAGCAAATCAAAACTAGATGACAGCACTGATTAAAAAACAGAAAAAAACTATACTTATTCGTGTTATTTCTGCTCCTTTAACAGTGCTAAGAGACTGGCTCTCTGAGTCATTGAAAGCAGGTGCAAATATAAATGGAGCAATGTTAGTGGGGTTCTCCCTTATTAACCTGACAGGTATTTTATATTCTGTACAGTTTGAGGCTTTTCTGCAAGAGAGAGCTGGCATTTAAGGCCCTCCAGAGGCACTAAAGCCATCGGGCTGGTAAGAACAGCCATATCTGTAAATGAACTAATTAAGCTCCTCGATGTCCTCTGCAAAACTGTGCCTTGAGATTGTTCTCTAAAATAGCAGTAATGAGAAAGAGAGAGACAGAGGGGTAGAAACAAGGGGAGGGGGGGTTAAAAACAGGAGGGTGTGAGGCAGAGCTCATCCTCTAGGTGAAAGGAGTGTGTTCTGTTCAGAAAAAAGCCAGCAGGATGTCAGGTTCTTTGCGTTTCCTGTCCTGGCCGAGTGGACATGTTACAGTTTTTTAATGCAAGAGGAAGCATTCTTTTGTCTTTGTTTTTCCATCCTTGGTTGCAGCAGAGCTCATTAAAGTCCATAAACAATGAGAGATGTTCTCACTAACGAGCAAATGCTTCTGTAAAAAGGGCTCTGTCCTTGGGAAGCTGGCCATGTCAGCTAATACGGTATCCAACCAACTCTCGTGCATCTGAGGACTAACAACCAGTCTGTTCTCAACGGGCTCGTTTGTCTCCTCAATCTCTTCGTTTTCATTGTCCCCTCTTTTTTTGTATTCTACCTCGCATGAAAATGATTGTCTGTTAGAGTCACTCCTGTTATGGTTTGCTACCTGAAATACAAGAAAATGATAAATAAGGAATATTTGAGACTTCTCTGCTCTCCTCCTCTAGGGATGCATTAATGGAGTGAGAGTCAACAAAGTCCCAGGAGGTTTCTGTGACACAGGGTGGCAAACTAATTGATCTGCTTGGCCGGCTACAGAGTGCAGTGGAGCTGAATGAAACAGTAGTCAAAAACAACAGTGGACTTTCACCGTTTTAGCAGGCCATAACAAAGTCTGCCTTCTTTGAGATAGAAGAAAATATTTCAGCAACACAAACAACAGAAAGCGGGTGCATGATGTGGCATTTTGAGTTGCTCTTTGAAGCTGACAGTTGGTCAGACACTGATAAGTGATCTACCTATGGCTTTCTAGACGCAGCTAAGCAGAAATATGATAGCAAAGCATGAGATATATCACCTTTATTCCACAAACAAAATCACACTGGAATAATTTAGGAAAAAGAATGCACAAAGAAGAAAAAAAAAAGTAGAAATCAAAAGCCTTGAAAACCTGAAATCTTATGTTTACCTGCATTACACAGGTAAGGACAGGCGTTTTAATCTTTATGGAGAAAATGTTTTGAATATTAAAGAGCAAAGTGTTCCTTAACACACTGGATCCCTCTGAAATTGTGAAGAAAAACAGTTGGAAAACAGTTGAAAAAAGTAAAGAAAACTCTGAACCAATGTGTGTGGAAAAACACCAAAATGTATGGTGTTCTCAGCAGTTTCCTTTTAATTTTTGGGTACAATCACATGTAGTGCAAAGGAACCAAAATTTTACCAACCCTAACAAAAAACAGTATAGTTTAGCTTCTACCAACTCAGTTAAGCTACATGTGCTTCAAACCCAATAAAACTCCAGCAAGGCAACATCAGTTCACATGTCCCATTTCTAACAGCATGGTAGAAAAAATACATTTTTACCACTTTCAGTGGCAAGTGCATCATATCTGAATAACATGCGTGCATGTCAAGTACAAGAGAACATGTCAGAGTCATGTATTGAGTCGCCTTGACAAAAGGATGTATGTTTGTATATGTATGTATACAGCAAAGAAAGTCTCCAGTCAGAGGTAGGAGGAAAGGTTGTACAATTAAATACAGGACTGCCATCCCGGAGGCTGAGATTCAAGTCCTATGTGGGACCAACACAACTGCTGTGTTTGTTGTTTTTTTTTGTTTGTTGGTTTGTTCAGCTTCAGGGGCTGCACAGTGGTGTGGTGGTTAGCAAGAGGGTTCCAGGTTCAATTCCTGGCTAGGGCCTTTCCCTGTGGAGTTTGCATGTTCTCCCTGTGTATGCATGGGTTCTCTCTGGGTACTCTGGCTTCCTCCCACTGCCCAAAACATGCACATCAAGTTAATTGGTGGCTCTAAATTGCCCCTAGGAGTGTAATGCATGTGACCGTGCGTGGTTGTGTGTCTTGTTTGTCTCTGTGTGGCCCTGTGAAGGATACAGGGTGTACCCTGCCTCTTACCCAGTGGGATAGACTAAACCCTAAAGTGTGTCCAGATCTTTCTAAGTTTGTATAAAAACCAGCCCTTTAGATGACACCCTCAGGAACGTTGATCATATAAACACTATCATACAATCTTGTCATATGTTCTCTGCTGAAGTAGAAAGAGCACATCTGGTTATCTTGTAATCATCCCAAGACGAGTCTATCTGACATAGTATCCAGCAGGTATGTGTACATTATGTAAATCTCCTCAAAATACTGAAAACTGAGAAAACTTTGGGAAACAAGTGAATACATTTATTAGCATCTTAGAGTATAAAAAAATCTGAAGATTCTCAAAATTTGAAAAACATGTTCTTCATATTGAAAATGGGCAAATCTCAACCCCCCACCATATATGTCAATGTAATTAACATACAGTCTCATCAGTGTAGACTGTTGTTGCTCAGATTCAGTGCAAACAGGTATAGCATATGGACATGCCAAGCCCATGACAAGCCTTTGAGCCGGAGCCTTTGGTAGCACAGTCTCTGAGGTCAATGCTGGCTCAGATAAAAAAGGCCAAGCTCTGGATCCGTTTCGCTGAATCTTGTGAGTTTGGCTCATCCGATTGGCTGCACTGTGAGCCAGCATTAGTGACAAGGGGCATGATATATTCCCTTTGATAAAGAGCACAGGTCTCCATTTGACATTTACCTCCCAATCTGTCACAATAGACTAAATTAAATAGAGCACAATGTAATATAACGAGTTAAAAGTTTCAGCATATGAGGGCATCAAGCATAGGTTAGATTTTTATCTAAATGTTGTTATTATAGTCATAATTTTTAACTATGTATAACTGTCATACTACATTTTTAAGGCTTAAAATGTATTTTTTAACACCCCCATACGTTCCCATACCAACCACAGGAGAAGAGGTGATACGTCTATATTATATGATCATCTTTCTTTGCAGGGGGTAAAAATAGATGCAGGCATTAAATTATAAATTCTTATTACTTCTGAGAGCATAGTTTGGATTTTATTGATTACCGTTGTTTTTTTTTAAATAATTTACTTTTGACTAAATGCAAGGATAATATAAGGCAACCAGTGAATGCTGCAGATATTCCTTCATATACATGACAAGGATTTACGTTTAAATTTTGAGCATTTACAGTAAGTCATGCAGCACAAACACTTCACTCTGCCAAATATTATGGAGGAGAAAATGCAACTCAACTGTGCCAAGACAGGAGTGCCAAGAAAACTAAGAGCATTTCTTTATCACCTGTCAACATTTGTGTATCATCAGCAGAACAAATTTTGTTCTCCAACCAGAGCAAAGAGTCTTTTGGTATCAATTTTCATGTGCGGGCATAATTTCTGAACCGTCAATAGAGCAAAATAATTACATAGCTACAGGACTTTGCAGTTACGGTGGCTCATTAAAGCAGCAGAGCAGCACATTATGCAAAAATGCCATACAGATAAAAATGAGACAGCTGTCAGTCAGGAGAGAGGCTATTCCCTCCAGAGACATAATCAGGCCACAATACACAAGCAAAAATCTTTACTCTCTCCTAGCATTCAGTTTACAATAGAGGTGATGTATTTTTAGACATCATCTCTGAAAAAAGATTTTAAAAGGATGCATCATATCCTCTTTATTCATGACAAAGATGTGCTTTTCACAATATCTAGGGTTTCATTTTACTTATGCAAATGTATTGAGTTTAAAAAGAACAATAAAGACTGCAGATAGGGAATGTCATGGTCCTAAGATGAGAGGATTGGCCTTATCTTGTGGGAAAGCGGAATAGTGTGAAACGTATTCTGAACCATTAGCAACTACGCTGAAGAAAATCTGTAAATTATTCTTTGCAAGCATCATAAAACTTAGCTCCATCAACAGAAAGGGAAACAATGAATCCAAAGGTTCAAGTCCCCTGCCATTCCTGTGGCTCCTCCTCAACAACACTTTGCATTGTGTCCCACCTCCCTCTCAGCCTCCTCACCCCTCCTCCTGCTTGCTGCCCTTCACCTTTGTCTTGCTTCCCAAGCTCACAGTGGGCCACTCCTGTGTCTTTTCTTCGGGAGCAGCTCTTCAACAATGCTGTTTGTGTAAAAGAATAATAAATAACAGACCACTCCTGATCTCAAATGCAGCCGTTTGGGCAGAAACACAAAGTAAGTAAAATCCTCTTAGAAAGGTTAGGTTGGGTCAAACTGTCTCATCCATTTTTTTTCTGACACTATTTAATTGTATTTGAGTGCAAAGTATGTGCATGTGTGCACAGTACTTTATAACACAAATAGTGTAGTAATCCTTTCTGTTTGGCTTATCTCCAGTTCTCATCTTATTTAGGCTACTAAAAGGTATTTTTCTTTCTCCAGTTATTAAGTAACAATGTCACTGCAGACTATGGCTGTATTTAGATGGCTGTGATCAAATTGTCAACTGGTGTACTAAGTAGCCCTTGATGTAGTGAGTCAGCCATTTTATAGTGATGTTCAAACTTTCAAATGAAACTTTTCATCCATCATATATCACACTACAACCACATGGTACACCAAAAATAGTGTACAAAAGCTGTACACTACATTGGTCGACATATGGGCTATAATGTACTGCAGCATGGAACAGCTGTGTATATAATGGAACATGCTAATGCTAGCTAGCGTGAGCTACCACTAATAAGAAATAAAAAAACTCATAAAACTCATGAAGTGGCCAGTCTCTTTTCTGCCTAAGAGACAGGATTTGAGAAATTATCAATAAAAAACATACAGGAATCATATTTGAAACTTTTTTGGTTCAGTCTAAACACTAAACATGTCAAGGGTTAAGTTTCAGTATAGCTTGTGAGCAACAACACTGGACCCTCTTGGCTCTAAAAAACATTGTTAAACAACAGTTGCTTTGTGCCGACATTTCTGATGGCTTTTTGTGGGTAATATAAATTCATTGTTCGTGTGTTAAAGATTATCATACAGCAGCTGTCAGTGCTTTTCTACCTGAATAGATTCATGTCAAGTTTTTTTCACAATGTTGTACAGAGAGATGTTGATTACAATATCTTCTTCACAACCAACGACTGCTAACTTTAGCAGTCCATCCCAGCGTGTGCCTATCCTGTCGACGTTTTCAGAATGCTTTGAAGACATTATTTGAAACTATTTTTTTTTTAAAATAACACCAGAGTCTAGTTTCAAATCTAGCTCCAAATGCATTGAGGTTCCCTTTATTTTTGCTTGGTCAATTGCTGCTCCCTCTCATCTCCTCGATGATCTTACCTTACAACCAGCTGCTGCCAATCCGAGACAAAAACACAATTTATTCTGATAAGTCTGACCTCTGTGTTTACATGTGATTTATATATTGACAACAGAAGCGAGGCTCTGGTTACATTCAGCTCCCATATTAGATTTTAGGCAGAATTTTATTTCAAGTTAATTAGATGATATTTGACAAACGGTCCACAGAGTCTATGTAGCATCCGTTGTCAAATCCACAGTTTCTCAGTGTGTCTGTGCCCTTCCTGCTTCCATATATTACCTCAAAGAGAAATTAACTGAAATATATACAAAAACAACTGAATGCAGTTCATTTTAAAGCACACATACACTATGTTATGATTGCTATGGCTGTACTTGTGCCTTTAAAATAGTTATCTTATGTAAAGTAGCTGTTTAATTTCTATTAATATCATTAGGACCATAACATGGAAACACAAAACCTTTTTTTTTTATTTTACTGTAAATTAAAATCTTAACCAACCATTTAAGTGTATTGTGTTTTTGTTTCCAGATTAATCCAGTAGTTGGTGTTCAAACTGCAATTTCTGTACATTGCAGGAAAAGTTCCAGAGCCTTAAATAAGAATTGTGAGCTCAGATTCCACATTACTTTTAAAGATGACATTTTCCAAGCACTTATCAGTGGGTTTATAGAATACGTGAGACCTTGCAACACCCTCAGCTGAGACCACCTGAGTTTGTGAACAGTATGCTGTGAAATAAGTAATTCTCGCCACTGGCACAGTCTGAAGGCGCTGCTGAGCCATAGTGGATGCCTCAAGAATGTGTTTACTTACAATTGTGCAAATTTAGACTGCAAACAACTCCACAGAAAAGTGCACATAGTGCACATCTCGCCTTGCTCTTTCCTCCCAGAGGAATTTTTTTCTTGTTCCTAACACAAAGGCTTAGGTAGTGTGACACCTGAAGAAGCTAACCAATCACAGAGTCCCAAGGATGAGCTAACTGCCATTGCTAGGCATTACATCATTACAAGTCACACCCTGGGATTAAGAGACAGTAGAAAACATGCCCAAATACATTCTGACTCAGTGACAGCTCAGCTATAGTAAACTGAGAAGAAAGACTTCTGACTGTGGAAAAAAACACAAGACACAGTCTTGATGATGCTCATAAGGTGCATCAGATAAACACCATTCATCAGTAAGAGAAGAGAAGAGAATGATCCTTAAGTTGTTGTGAGCTGCAGCAGCTCAAACAACTTTTGATCTGGCATGCTATGTCTGTCATGACAACCCAGCAAGTGATAACTGATAGGATGCTGAGTTTCCAAAGTCTCCATCAAACACATAGTATGTACTGTTTTCTAATGTACTTTTAGAAAACATTCACACTGATATATATATATATATATGTATATATACATAAAGAAAGAGGTAAATACTTACAAGCTATCAAATGTATACATTCACATGAATCATCTGTCATTTAAGAGAAAAGTTGAAGTGACCTGAAGTGAACTTAAACCTAATAATAGTGTGATAATATTAACATCAGTATTTTTAAAGTTAAATAAAGGTTAGGTTAGTGAAGATACGACATGATGCAGTGGGACAGAGAAAACATTTAAAAATGCTGTAAAAATCCAGGTGTAAACATGCTGCAAATATGATATGACAATGAATTCTGCTGTGAATAAAACACCACTCCATGCATCTTTAATGAGCAACAATTATCCTTGTCGACACAAGGTGTTCAAGAAAATCACTTATGCTCTTCAGGTGGTTTGAAAAGCAGGGTTTCGAAACAGAATATTCTCCCTGCCTTGAAAACAAATACAGCAGGTGTAAGATCAACTAGGCTGCTGCAGCCCTAAAACAAACTGTTTCAAACTGTTTTACAGTTTTCCTGAAATGAAAGTCTCACTGCACCGTTAAAATAGGCATTCACCTCTAAACACACACATACAACAAATAAAGCTTAAAAATTTTAAAAAGGGTATCACTAAATTTAAGTGAAACATTAAACATTAAGGAAGTGAAGCACCACTCTTATCAATGTTAGAAGCTCATAGTAAACATCATTCTAAAGTGTTTACTTTTGAGTAAATTAAATAAATTATAAGGTCCTCATGAGGCAGCTGGAGTGGGGCTGGGGACAGTCATGGGATACAGAAACAGGACTTAAGTTATTGAGACCACCTTTAGAGGCCTTCAATTTCACCTCCTCTATTCCACCCTCTTGCTGTTTTAATTCAATCTCACTTGCTGTTTCATTTCATTTAAGCATAAAACTACTTGGTTAGGTCAAAAACAGCTTGGTCAGGTTCAGGGAAAAACTGTGTTTAAGTGTAAAATACATCACTTCATAATATTAATTCAGCTTATCGGATGATGACGCAGAAATATACAGTTTCAACCCTGTGTTAACCATGTGTATTTTGAAAACTGTGGCTAAAAAACTACCGTCTGTGTTGATTTGTGATGTGGGGCTCAAGTGTTCACATATGGAGCTGGTGCTTGTAAATTCCAGCTGTAACTGCAAACATACCTAGCCATGAGCAATAATGGTTATCAGCAGTGAGACTGTAAACTGGAGGTGGCACCATGAGAAAAGTCAGATAATCACATAAATCATTAACAAACACATACATACCCACTGCAAATCATCAGAACACAGCAGAGTAGGAATGTGTCATACCAGCTTTCCTGCAGAGGTAATTGTGGGGGAACAGGACAGTGAGAAGATACTGCACAGGCTTCCATAGAAAACAATGGATGTTTTTGATCTGTGTAATATGCAGCTTATGTGTCTTTAAAGGTTTGCAGCCAACCACCACATGCAGTAGGTGTATGCTTACTTGCAGAAGCATCAGCATTAAAAATCTGCCAGGTACACATGGATCATATTGCTCTTAGTATTTGAAGGCTTAGTTGAACAAAGAGGAAAATCAAGCAAAACCTCCCACTCTGTGCTTATAACTCATGTCAAAATGACTGTCAGTAATCCAACATTAAGAAAATCCTTCTACCCTGATCTCTGAATGTTTCTGCAGATGAGGCCAATTCTTTTAGGTTAAAGTGTTGACAACAGTTGTCGATTCATGTGGATGGAACAGGCCTTTTGGGGAACCGTTTCGCTTATATAATAATCTCAGATTAAAAGAAGTAACTGAGAAATGTCTGATTTTCTCAAATGCCAGCTGATCACCAGCGCCAATCCTTGGGAGGAGACCAGGAAGAAGAGACTAGGAGAATAGGAGACTTTAAGAACTGCTGTGCCTCCTACTGAAAACAAAGAAAACTGGATCACCAATACAAACTCCATTTACTCCAAATAAAATCAGGGCATGTAGTTGACAAGACCATTCAAAAAGGACAGGGACATCACACTTGGATCCTTTCATACCGTTAATCCAGTCGATCATCACTTCGGGAACCCTCACCAGACTTGGCAGCTTCGCTTAAATTGCCCAGCAGGAAAGAAAAAAAAATTGCAAGAAGCTACGCAGTAAAGCAGCAGAGATCATGTTTACAAAAATGATGAAGTTAGGCTAAAATACTGTGTTGAATAGTGTCCCAGCAAAAACCTGAAATCCACCATCCCCCTCCATAATCTAACCAGCAGCATGGCTGTTAGCCTGATAGCACCAGCACCTATAAAGACCGCTTTGAATCAGAGTGACTCTAGCAGAGATTTTGACCTTGATGAATGTGATCTGTAGGGACATGCACATCAAATATTATGTGAATCTTTTAAATGTTTATAGTAGTTCAGAGTTTATTTTAGATGAAACATGGGAGCTCTTTAGTTTAAGAGTCCATGAGGAAATAAGAAGCAAACAGGATATGGAGGGGTCCTTTACTAAAGTTAAATAGATGGATGAGCAGTAAATATGACCATTAACTGCAAAGATTGAATGCTGAAGTTTTTTTGACTGTGACAGAATAATAACGCTGACAAAAATGTGACTTTTGCAAACAATTCGTCTTTTTACAGTCACAATGCAGAAACTGCATTTTAAAGAATTTTGATATTAAGGGGAGGAATCGTATTTTCATAGTAAATTGTGTGAATTTTTGCAAAGTAATGTGTCATGCTCAAAAGCAAACTGTGTTGTTGGTCTGTATAACTAGCCCAACCCCTTTTTTAAACTTTTTTTTCCCTTCCTGTCCCCACTCACATTCACTTCTCTATAGGACGCCTTCAAATCTCACACAATGAAAAATCACACATGGTCCCTATTCATGTGCTGATTAATATGCAAAGGCGGCCCATCCTCATCTAACAGTCAGAAGAAATAAAACAGCCAGCTGAGACATTTTGAACTTTTGTTGGAAGAATCAGCCTTTTTAGATGTGCTATAAGCTCTATGATATCGCATGGATTTATGGATAATAGAAAATGTGAATCATTTGCATTTCAAACTAGTTTCTAACCTTAGCATAGAGCTCTATCAGCCACTGATCAGCCTGCTGTGTATAACATGATTCCATATAACTTTGTTTAGTTTTGTCTGATCATTTTTGTGATTTACAATAAGAAATTGTGTTATTACTAGTAAAAACATTCATAAAATGCCATAAAATCATTTGTGCATGAAAATCCAATTTACTTTAATGACCACATAGTGAAGCTGGTGGAATTTGGCCCCAGAACACTTTTGAACAACACAGTTCCATCAACCATTTGGTGGTGCGATAGCAAACGCGGGGACCTCATATAAGCCCCAGTATACTGACAAGCATTTCGCACAGAAATAGATTGTATTTGTTTGTGACAACACTGAGAGCAGAGCAAGGCTCTTTTTTTTCTAAATAAATTACATTATAAGAGGTGCTTCCCTGCTAACATTTTAATTGCAAAATACTTTTAATCAAATGAATCACTGAGCAATACAAAGAGCCACTCAAATAAGATCCTCAGATGAACTCCAACTCCGCTATCTTGTACTGCAGTGGGCGATGGTATGGTTCCACTCTGCTACTTCAGCTTAGCGTAGCAGCATGTAAACCGGTTCTCCGCCTGCTGCAGGTCCTGCTGGAGTGGCCCTCCCACAGAGCACAACAATGACTACTGTCACCAGGTGCAGTCCAAGTCTATGATACAGTCTACCTACTCGACCTGAGACTTACTGAAAGGAGTTAACAAGGACCACTGAAACAGCTACCTGCCCATCCTGCCGATAAGGTAATGTGGGACGACAAATGGGGACAGCTGCTTCAGCTGGAACTGAGCTTTCAAAATACTGAAGTAAATTAATAAAAGTATGGGAAACCAAATCAACTGTGAATTCTATTGTTCTCTTAGATTTAAATAATCACGGTTATATATCATATAGGTATATATCTGGCTATATATCATATTATATCATCATATTGGGCAAGATTCAGTTGCACTTAGGTGAACATTGGGGGAAAATAAAGAGGGTTTCAAATAAAAAAAAAAAAAAACATTTATTTATTTTATTATTATTATTATTCATTTATTCATTATTCCATTAACTTTATTCTTAACCCCAGGAGGGTACTGCTGTTTACTACTGTAATGTCAGTGTTATTCAGTTCATGTAGACAGCTTAATCTGACAAGAAATCGAATCGGATCAGGTTACTTGAATGTGCATTCTGTGCATGCTCGAGATTTTTTCCCCTCGATCGTCACCCGGAAGTCGAAGGAGACGATATTCCTGTTGTTGTCGCCGCTGTCAGAAACAAACAAACACGATGGCGAATGTGCCGTTGTGCATCGTGTTTGTGTCATAATCATGCTCATCACAAATGTAGAGGGACCTCTTCGCTCGCCATCTTTCTCGAATGCCTTAATTTTGTTGTTGTTGGTGGTGAAGACGTCAACCGGAAGTGGCTCTAATAGCGATAGTTGAAATGGGAACAGCGCTACCTATCGTACTGCGTATTGCATGCTTTGTGCCAGTGATTCGATTCATTCACCACCATATATCCCAGGATAATTACCCTTGCTCAGATAAGGACCATAACCAAACTATAGCTATAATCGAGTTAATCTCATCATGTAAACCCACTGACTAACTCTTCTATCTAAGAGAATCTGAAGTAGTAATAACTTCCTGCAAATTGTTTCTACATCCCTTTGGATGACGGATGCATGGGTCCCAGTGCAACTGCAGACTAAAGTTTGAAAGATACACAATCTAGTTTTATTCAGAGAGCTGACTAAAAGTGCCTTATAATTTTCCTCTTGTTTGGCCACTTTTTCCAGTTCCCAAAGTCAAAAATAGCCTGTATTATTTTCATAGTGGCTTTGAACTCACCACAGCAGTTAAAGACCCATGTGTTAGCCATTTAGGAATTGTGTATTTTCTTCCTCAAAATGCTGAGTTAAACTCTGACTTCTTTTTTTGGAGTTCAGCTCTATGCTTGAAGTCAATACACTGTTTTAAATCTGCTGTAGCAGATTTAAATCTACTGTAGAGGATCAGTCCATGAACTTCACTGTCTGCATTTGCATTGATCTTCCTTTATGTCGAGTTTCAAAGGCGTATGGGTCTGCTTTAGGTTTACTTTTCATACAGGTCACAAAAATGAAAGAGCAAGCATTGGTAACTATGCATTTTGACAGACTTGTTGAGTCTGATATTTGCATAATTAATGCGACTAAGCAAGTCCAGTTAGAGTTTCAGTTCTGTCAGATGTCAAAACTCTATACAACAGTTTAATATATCATGAGGGAAGAAAAGAAACAAATCGAGAATACAACTGTGGGAACAGTGATTTAATCCTCCATTCAAACCACTGAAGATACAATGGAATTATCTGAGTAACAGTGATCTGTTACTGTAACAGTAACACAGTAATCTAGACCTGTGTAGCTGAATGACACTGCATTGCAGTGCAGCAAAAGCCGGGCCAGTTTCAACTTTTTTTTTTGGCAGACAACCCTGCATTTATTTTCCTACAGCTGACAGCACAGGAAGTTAAATGGCAAGAAAATGGCAAAACCTCTTAAACGTAGCAACAGCTAGTCACTTAATCAACCAGAAACCTGAAATCATGCAGTCAATATAATTTTAGCACCAATCAAGCTTTGCTGTTGTGCAAGCTTCAATCTTATAACTTCACAATTTTCAAGCAGCATCTCTGATGCGCTCCCATTTTCACAGTAACAGTCTTTCTTTCTAATTACTCTTCATCACCTTACACTCCTTCAGGTTGCCAGTTCATCACCATGGATATGGACAATCACCCCAATAAACACAGTCAGAACTGGAAATACACACCAAACAACACTCCAAGACAAGACCCTCGTCTGTGTCCACTTCAAAAATTCAATTCAATTCACTCTGGCAATAATTCAGTTACTTGAGAGGTGATGTAGCGCTGCATTCCAATGTATGTTGCCAGCTTCAAAATTGAATTATCACAGAACTGCACCAGAAACTTGAAATCAATAAATGTAATTAAATTGCTCAGCCCTCAAACTGTGCCATGCTGTCATTACACCTTCAATATACCAGGGGTCTATCAAATGATGTGATCAATTTATTTGAATTTGAATCCCTGTTGCAACAGGGCACATCTAATGCACAGATGCCTGATCATCTTCCTGTTGGTTCCTTCCTCTTTGCCTGTGAGGTACAGTAAATTACAGAGGAGTCTGAATATCTTGGCAGGAAATGGTAAAAACTGAACATGTCCAGAGTTTTCTTGGTCCCACACCACTGTCCAGACAACATCGGGAAAAGACTGATGCACAGCTTGGGTGTGAAAGATAGTAGGAAATATTGCTGCGATGAAAATACTTCCCAAAGATACGGGTAACTTTAGAAGCTTGTACTAATGTTATTCAAAGAGCATACAGTTGGAGTTCCATGCACTGCAGCAGTTTAAAATGACTGCCACAGTTCTGGAAAAAAAGAAAAAGAAAAAAAGGCCAACAGTGCAAGCTGATTATAGCTCATAAGAAAGACATCCAGAAGTTAGATCACCAGAATGTTGATTTTCTAAATGTAAAATGTCAAGCTTTGTACATCATTGTTGAATCCTAAACTCTAAGGGGCAAAAATGTAAGTAGAAATTTAATTAGACTAAATTTGATGTACTTAAAACTTACTCAGCAGCCAGCAATCTGAATGTGATCATCGGTATATAAAACCCAGTCTGAGTCATGATTTGAAAAACATTTAAAGGAAACCAGGGCTGCTATTGGGGCAGAGTTACCACTGACTGAATTCAATCTCAGTGGGAGGGAACCAAAATGCTTTTCTTAGAGCTAAGACTGAAGGGGGGGGTATGTCTCTGTTAAATTGTAAACAACCTGTAGAATATGGGGGACTGAAAGTGAAAGCTGAGGTTAGAATAATCATCTGTGTCCTTCTGTGTCCACTGAACTGAATTAAAACATCAAACTATTCTTCCTCTCTCCAATGACCCCTGGGGGTCCTCAAACTCCACTTGCAGTTTATGGAAAGCAACTCACTTGCAGTGTATAGAAAGGGGGCAGATGGAGGGGGCGAGAAGGATGTGGTTTGTTGAAGAGGTGGGGGCTTCACCCGCAGTATATAACCATGGGAGCTCTGGGATTGGGTCCCATTGTATAAATTCAATGACTATTCAGTCGTCCTCAATGGATGACGAATTTCTGACCAACCAACCAAATTAAAATACGGTGGCAAATCAGTCTGGTCCTATGGCTGTGTCAACATCATTTTGCGCATAGAAACGCACCGCACCGTCAAGTTCGGAACTACAACCTTCAACGAGGCAAGAAAAACAAAAACTGTGAAAGAGGTTCTGTCACCAAAGAGACAATCAAAGAGTTAACCTAGAGGATCAGCCCTGAGAAAAACACATAAATCCTAATTTCACATTTGCGAAGATGTGTATCAAAACTGATGATGGCTCGTCGTGAACGCATCATGGATCAGTTTAAGGAGCAAGCGCAGCTAAATTTAATAAATGTTTTCTCGTTATTCAGTTATATTAAACCTGTTAGTGAGCTGAAACAAAGCATACCCGCGAGGAGCGACTCCCCAGACACTCCATCCTCGGTGCGTCTGTGACCCAACAGAAGTCAGAGCGCAGAAATGGTTTTGGTTAAGAAAAAACATTCGTTTTGCTTAAGGTTGATTTGATATATGCAATAAAATGTTGCGAATTACTAGCAGACGCATTCTGTGAACAATATGTGCTGGCGTAAGGGGACCACCACAGCGTCCCCCTGCAGTCTGTGCCAGCATCACCTCCACTCTTTGCTTAGAGAAACAACTCATGAGCTAAACTTAAACATAAGGCAGCACGTGAGAAAAACTTTCATTAAAATTATACTACATGCTGTTATTCAGAGGAAAGTGAGCCGTATCCAGTAAGTGGGGCTTGTTCTGTGTTGCGCGGAAATATTCAAAAACGCGCCGCGGTATGAATCTATTCATTCAGTCCAAAACTGAATAAATGCGACTTTTTCAGTGCTTCGCACTTGTTTTTCTCATAGATAAACAAAGCTTCCAGGCCCTACAGAAACTTTTTAGAGCAGATAACCATAACAGAATGGTGAATTTTGCAGAGCTCCAGCTCTAACCTCATGCCACTGACCGGAGTCAGTGACAAGGATGCCGCGGGGGAAACCAGAGGATGCTGCTCCAGAGTCAACACAGCTCGGCCTGTATTCACACAGATTTAATCGGGCCACAGCTTGGATTTAATCTATTATCCTATTGTTTATGATAAATAACTCATCTTACCTGCGCAGCCAATGACTAGCAATCCCCAGATGATGTCCCTTATTTGAAGCATTGTAACGTCTCACAGATATTCTCCTTGATGAACAGACGCACTTTAGACAAGCGAGGTGTTTTCTGCTGAGTGGGAAAAAACAGATATCAGCTTTTCCAGAGACAACAACTGCCACAGGACGGATTTTTGGTCCTTGTCGCTACCCGTGTTCGCGCCGCGGCACAATGAGTGACAAGCAGCAGCCGTAGCACGCACTCGCGCACACATGCACTTAGCAGATACCAGCGCGAATTACTCCGCCCGGTGGACTACACCACACACACAGAGAGAGAGAGAGAGAGAGAGAGAGAGAGAGACGGAGAGAGAGAGAGAGAAACAGACAGAGATGCACACGTATACACACACACAGAGAGAGAGAGAGAGAGAGAGAGAGAGAGAGAGAGAGGGGGCGGGCTGAGGTGAATGCAGTATCAAAGTAGTGCGCGGAGCTGACCTCGTAGACAGCAGATGGTCAGCAGGGGCTCTAATTCAGATTAATGCGCTTACAAACTTGCAAAGTGTCATTTATAAGCTCGCAGAGAAAGATACGCATTTTGAATTGTGGAGTAATAAAAAAAACAGTGATTCAGAGAATTAAGGAATAGACTAATACGTCAATACTAACATAGGGGCAAATTAGGGCGATTTTTAACTATACTGTTTCATTTAATATTAACTTGATGTTGCAAAGCTTTGGCATATGTTTCATTGTTTATCGGTTAGCATTTCCTTAAAAAAATCTTCGAAGTTTCTTTTACAGACCCAATATTACCCAATATATCTACAATGTACCCTGGTGTGCAATGACAATAAAGTATTTTCATTTTTGAGTTTATGATCAGCTGTTCACATCCATAGGAGTGGTGTTGAGGAAAGTGTAATACTGGGCCTGATTATTCTTCCTTGCTGATGTACAACTTTAGACAGCACAGACACAAGATTGTCCTTACTCAGCCATGTAACCAAACACAGAACGTTTCATGAATTTGGACGATTTCCATATGAACATTTTAGAGGATACATGTCATGTCAATGTTTCTGAGCCAAAATAACCCTCATCACATAGTTACAATTTGTGAGGAATGTGTAGGGTTTTAAAAGGCACTTTTTCTGACCCTAACCCCACCAGAAACCAAATTTGTTGATCAAACCTTCCCAGTTAATCAAACGGAAGCAAGAAAAGTTCCCACACTGGACTTACAAGAAGCTGGAGCCATGCTGTCAAAGACATTCAGTTCAGTTTGATATTCTGTCAAAAAAAATCCTGTTACTTATTCCTCCATCTCTTGGTCACAGAGGTATTGAGGTTGTATGGGTTCTATATGGGCATAAATTGGCAAAATCTACTTTTGTGACTGCATTGTCAGCGATTCACACACGCGGAGTAGCAATGCAATCTTATGACAAAAGTTTAAGACCAACACTGACCTGGACAGCAAAATTTTGTAGTTTCATTATAAAAGTTTAGAAAAAAATACAGATGTGTTTCTTACTTGTTTTCCTTCTGTGATGCAGCATTTGTTCCACTACTAATCATGTGTCAGCTTGGAATGACACTGACTCATGAAAATAATTTACTCCTGGACTTTAAAAAACGTTTCCAGGGAGGTTCAGTGATTTACAGTGAAGAAATATTATATTAGATACTGAATTAGTTACCAAAATGAGATCACAAAGAACTACCTAAATGTGTGCAATTTGGTTAAAGAGACAATTCAAGGATGTTTTGTTAGTTTTGGAGGAAATGAATTGGTTTTCCAACACAGACACAAAACTACAAAATATGTGCTAACACAAAACATGCAGAACCCCACAAATACGTTCAAAATTGTCATTAAGACCCATAAAACAACATCAATAAAGTCAAAACAACCACCAAGAGACTGAGAGGCAACAAAGACATGCAAAAAGGACCACAATAAAACACAAAATGAAGATAGAGACATTCTAAACAACTTCAAAGACACATAAAAGGAAACTATAAAGCGACAAGACAATCAAGAAAATACCTATGAGAGACTCAAACCAACCACCAAGAGATGTAAAACAGATACTAAAACCCTCCAAACAACAACAGAGATTCAAAATATCCATGCGGCTTAAAACAACCACAAAAAAACACAAAGGCCAACAAACAAAAAAAAAACACTCATTAAGAGACACTGTAAAAAGTTAGAACCTAATGATTACCTTCGGACAGACATAATCTTTTAAAGTGTTTAGTATTGTCTAAACACAAGTCAAACAGCAATATTTGGCTGTGGCTTACTTGGTAAGTGTCTATGAGATCAAATAAGATATCACAACCATCCCACAAGCATCTGGGGACTGAGCTAATTTAAATGGGCATCTTATTCATAGCTATGTCTGAAGGGAAGTTTAGAGTCTATGTGACTGACTTACACACAAACACAGACGAAGGGAGTAGGAGGAGTTGGGGGACCTTGAATCCAGACTTTTATGGGACTGATCAGTATATGACTCCCATACTGTTTTCTACTGTCCTTTCACTTTGAAACTTCCCCTCTTAATTGCAATTTGTTTATTTTCTACTTCACTCTCACCTGTTAAGAGTTAGGGTTAATAGTTCAAATTTACCGTTTATGGTTAGAATTAATGTGCATTGATCTGGGTTAGATACCCAAAATATATATTTAGGTTTAAAATGTCCACATTTGCATGACTGAGATGTTTTTATATAAGGCTGTGGTTCTCACCAAGTGACTCTGCCCTGCAAACAGCAGGCCAACTCCATTTTAAACCTTGACCTGAGGCATTATTATGTTTTTCACATGCAGACAAAGGTTTATATTACTCGTTTTCTGATGAGACTGGATTGGCAGTAGATCTACTGTAGACATTCACAGGAATATGTATTCCACAGGCACTTTGAATCGAGTCCACAAGATCAGAACGTATTGGCAGGTCTGCCGATTTGTTGTCAATAAAACAACTCAACCACCGAACACCTACATGAAGCAGCAGAACAAGCTGACAAATGATAACGCTTTAAATTTCCTTCACGACAACCTAAATGCACATTCAGCTGATATGGAAAAATCTGTCAACAAATGTTGAGTTCAAAAGTCACTCTACATTTAGCTCACAAATTCAGGAATGTTGCTCCAAATGCTCAGCAATGTTATTTTCTCTGCACATCATTTGGTAGTTGGCAGGTACAGTTGGTTGATCAGAGCCCCTCTGCTAAAAATAACTGCAGTCTGCCACTGTGAAACCATCAGATCAAAATGTTTCTGTTGAACCCCCTCTGAACTGTTCATCTATCTTCCACTTTCTGGGGACCATGTATCTTACTCTGTCACCTCCAAATTCCCTCACCATGTCCAGCAGCAATGTCAAGATTAAGCCAGCAAAAACAGTCAGTAATACAGCTATAATACATGAACAGATCAGACCATATCTGGTGTGTGATTTTTCAAAACTTGATAAAACTGTCAAAAGAATACATCAAAACATTTTCTTTGTGTCTGTGTATAGTGTGTATGCCCTGTTCTTTCTTTGACAGCTTTACTACAATCTGCTACCGCATGTCTTCTCTATATCCTGCAATCCACTTTCTGAAAATTTCATTTAGCAATTAAGAAAAAAAAAGAAGGCTTTCATTATGGAACAGGAAATTTTCTGTCAATATTGTAGAGGTTCCAACTAAAAAGAAATACATTTTCAAGGAAGCTTTCGTGTAGCTAAGGTTCATTTTGTACATACTTTGGCTTCAGGGTGAAAGGCTGGTCTGTTGTGCTTGCTGTGTGTATATACAGTTCTCTTGTGCACATAAATATTTAACACATACAAAAGATAACTAAAAAGTTCCAATAAAATCAGAATGTGCAGATCAATTCATCAAAAAATCACGTAAAGGTGACATATTATGGAAAAATAACTTTTTTTCTGTGCTTGAGAGTAAATACTTAAACTTATGTAAACTTATGTCACTTCTCAAGTTCACCTCAACCTCTGAGCCCTGCCTGCTCGCATTCAACCTGCTAGACGGATGAAACCAGCTTTGCTGGAAAATGTCTTGTGAGCTGTACTTAGGAGCATGTATCTTACATTCACCACCATCCTCAGAAGACGTAAAAGCCCAGTGGATCAACTATATTTGAGAGTAATGTTCTAGTAACACTTAGCAAAAGACGGTATATGCAACAATTACCTTTTATTGGACTATTTTGACAACTTGGTCCAGTTCAATGATGGACTTGCGAAGAAACTGCACCACAAAGAGGAAGCGGTTCTGACTCTCAGTGCTTGAACTTCAGCTGAGGGCAATGTATTTGAGAAATAATTTCCTGGGGTATAGTTTTTCATTTAGCAGTGGCTAACGCTAGCAACTTGAATAATGACGATGACATACAACTTCTGATGAGTTACTGCTGTTACTATTAGAATGGTAAACTTTATTGTGATGACATCACTCTGTTAACTAAATGCTTTCTAGTTTAACGATTACATTCTGTAATTCCGACAACTTGCAGCTGTGTGGATAAGGTGTACTGCTTTCAGAGTGTTACCACTGTTTCTTATAAAGATGTAGGACTGCAAGTACAATTATATAACTATGTTGGCATACAAAATGTTTAAATGTAGTAATTAATGGTACACTTGCATTACTACGTGTTACACTGTGTCCATCTCCAGCTTGGTCCATTACTGTTGATGAGAAAGCATAAATTATCAGCATCTGTTGCTAACTTACTGCACTAAACTGCTATACAATTTCTCTCAGATCAATAAAGTAATTATGTCTATGAATAGAACTAATAGATTTATTGCATCTAATTGCACACTGGATGCCCAAGTTTTGATGACGAGTAACTTACGGAAGCACACTGTACGATTAAAAACTCGTAGCAGGGACAGCCAGCATGAGAACATGTACTTAGCCAAATACAAGCAAGAACTAACCCTTCACTCATGCCCTGTCCTTGATGATTGAGCATTTCTGGTGGCTCCTTCTTGCTCAGAGTGTGACTCTGATTCCAACTAATCAAACTAACTAAAACTTTCTTTTAACCCTGCAGTTAGTAACTTCAGTTTCGTATAGAATGGATTTTCTCAATACCAAATGAAGATAATGCTAAAGCTTATATTGGCACTTGCCACCCTTACTTTTCTGTCAACTCTCTGCCGTTTGGACTATATTTTGATGTATTTCCATGATCTTTTTCAGTTCAGTTCAGTTTTGTTTTGAAGAGCAAGCTAATGCACAATAATACATTTGTTTAAACTCTCAAAACTTCTGGTGTGCTAAGCATATGGGAAAAATGATTATTTTCAGGGTCAACATTTGTTCAACGATACTTGTTGACCAAAATGCCACCATGAATTACACCTAAAAGTCACATAGATACAAGGTTTCCATTAACTCTTAAGAAGGGAGCTGAATATTATTAGTAGAAGCTGTTGGCTGAAAGTTGTTAAGTGTTGCTCATTGTGGTTTGGTGCAAAATGCGTCTATCAGATTTTTGTAGGACAATGTGTGTAACGGCATGTGATGCAGACATTTTTGCACCACCACAACAGCACCTGAATATACTGTTCACATGGAATACTTGTACAAGGGAGCCTGCACCGTTACATGTTGTTCCATACAGTCTTAGGTATAAGCCTGTGTTAGAGCCTGGAGGAAATCAGTCTCATCATGAGAGCACAAAGAAATGCTTAAATTCACAGCCTAATTAGTGCACACCCTCTAAAAATAGAACATGGTCTGCTTGGTGACGCCGAAGTCTCCTTGAATTGTGAAGAGTGCAGAATATCTCAGGTTTCAAGTCAAGGAAAGCTGCTGATTCTTCTCGTCATCATTTGAATGTCTGTTATCAAATACAAAAACAACAAACATTCATCAAAAAGATCAAATAGAAAACTGGAGAATACACTACATTATACATGTCAAGACCTTTTGGAGTATAAGCAAAGGGTCTGTCTGTTCCTCTTATGCCTTTCTCAAACTCTATTACTATGTCAAAACACTGATGGCAAGATGGCCATCAGAAAACCCCATTTTTTGATGAAATTCATTATTTTTAGTTTCCTTGTGTTTGGCTACTTTTTCTTCATTCTGCGGTTCCACTCATCCCAAACTATCTCAAGCGGGTTTAGGTTGACTGATTGCAGAGTCCTAGGGCCAGATGCAAAAAAGAAAAGTACACTTTCCTACACACAAATTGGTACGTTTTGGTACTAAAGGAAGAGGAAGATGTGCTAAGAATGTGCACATTCTTCAGACCATGCATGTACATGTTTTTTTTTTCCAGTTGTTTATACACACTTTTTATACACACTTAGTGTCGATATGGTGAAACAGAAATGGAAAAGTTTTAAGGAGCATGTTCCTGACAGTATTTTCTTTAATATCTTATTCAACTATGGGGGCTGTAAATAACTGCAGCAGTTTCATAATAATTGAGGGTTATTAAAGAGAATGTTTGTAAAGGCATACATACTTTTCAATGGCTTTATAAATCTAGCTAAATTAATGTATATGCACATTTCTACACTTTATGTGCACAGTTTTAGTCATGAAACTACACACAGTTCTATGCATCTGGCCCCAAGTCATCTGATGCAGCATTTTATCACCATCTTTCTTGAAGAAGTTGGCCTTATGATAGCATTGATGAAGGTTATGGATCATTGCCCGGTTAAATACCACTTGATCAACCCACTAAATGCTTTGTGTGTCCCTGCAGAAAGCTGCAACAGCCATCTGGTTCAAACTTAAAATGTACATAGAAAGAGGTCTGGCGCAAAGCAGGATGCCAAAGAGCTCTAATTCAATAAAAGGCTGTTATTTTGTAATAATCTTACCTCCTCTTCAGTTAGGAAAAATATTCAACGGCTCTGTTTCGCCCCTTAGTGATCTCCCACCAATTATGGAAGACATTTTCTTCACTACAAACGAGATTGAAGAGGAGGACTGCTAACCTCCTATGGCACTGATTTCCTTCTTGTGCATGCCAGTTCTCTTTTGGCATCACTTTCAAAACATACCACGTCCTCTTAACGTTTCTTACCATTCTAATATCAAGTAATAAAAGTGTATTTACGCTTTGCCACCCATCCAAGTTGGAATGGAAAAAAAAAATGTTTTTCTGCTTTAGAGAACATAGGGATAGGAGGAGGAGAGTTGAAAAATAGACTGCCATGAAAATCAAGATTATGTTGCTGAAAAAAAACTGTGTAACATGTACAATGAGAGGTATTGCTCTGACAAAATTGTTTTGTCTAAGACTCGAGGGCCGAAAAGATACAGCAGAATCAGGTCATGCAAGTGATTTATTTCCAGGTCTGGGAGGAGTTCAGTAAGACACATGGTGGATGTGCTTGGCTGACGATTCAATGACGCAAAGCTTCTATCTATACAATTATGGGCTGAAATGATAAGCTTATCATAGTGCTATGTAGTTGCCGTTTGGGAGTTTATTTGTCATCATGTGACATTTTAGCAGGTTGTGAAACTCTTCTTTCCATTCCCATGCATGCACACTTTCACACATGCTAAATAAGTGCAGGTGAGCAGAGTTTCTTTACCAGGCATGTTGGAGTCTGTCCCAAGCCGGCTAAATCTGAAAACATGTGTTCACCAATGTTTGCTTTGATCCACACTGACTAAGTTTTAACAAGAGGAAAAAAGCTCCATGCATCTCAGCACCTGTGACACAGAAGCCAACTTTTGGCCATCTGTAACTTTTTAAGGACAATGTATTTACTCTTTTATATCAATCATTTTATTTTTACACCATGTGACCTAATAATAAAATATGTACATGATATTGTAAGATGGCAGTTTGTTGAATGTAGCAGAAAGATTTGTATTGTATTTCTGTCAAGCTTGGGTTGTTAGGATTTCACATTATATCACATGATTGTTTACCGTCATCTTGCTTGATCGAGTCTGATACAACAGTAAATGGTAAGAGATAAACTACAGCAATACGACTCTCTTCATGCTGTGCAAAAGCTATACATTTGTGGTCTCCTAAAAGGCTCTGATTGAAGTGTTTACATTTGTTGGATGAGTGTGTCTTTATGACTTTATTGGTAGAGGTAAGTGTATGAATGTGTAAATATTGGCAATAATATATACCTAGGTTATATTTGGATCATACATCCTAAGTGGTCTGCCTCATCTGAACACCTCTGGGTTCAACATATTGCTTTCTTACCCGACTCTTTAGGATATGGGTGTTTAGTCTGTTTAGCTGGCTTGAATGCTATGCTGCTTAAGATATTTCTGCAAGTAATTCTGTCACTTTGTAAGACCATTATGATGAGTAACCATGCCATCAGGAGTTATTTACATGTGGGAGCAGCTGATTGAGCTTTCTGAAACCCAACTAATGCCTTGAGAGAGACCCGAATACAGATGAGCTGAGCACTCTGGATTTAGGGCAGGAAAAATACATAAATGTGGAGGAAGTTTAAACCATTTCTTCCAGTGATCGTCATGAGGAATGTGAGATGACTGGAAAATAATATGAATAAGTTTGAAGCACTGGCAAGTACACAGCTCTCCATTAAGAAATGACTGCAGGAAAAAAATGTCTATACCAATGCCTCTCTACACAGCTCTGCAGACAAGTTGGTGAGATAAAAGGAGGGGGGATTTCAACGATTGTTAACAACACAATGTAATCATGTAATCCTGGAGCATCTCTATACCTGGACATTAAAATGTTAGGTGTAGATTTCCGTCCATATTGATTACCAAGAGAGTTGTGTTACCTGTCAACACTGCATATGTTGTTATCAAATCAGTTTCTGCCCAGCTACCAACACTGCCCCAGTTTCTGCATGTTGATCTCTGGAGATTTCAACCTTGCTTCTCTCTCTGACACATTTTCAGCTTTCATTTTTTTTATTCATCTATTTTTTCCTCTATCACTTTGAAAGACTATAAATTCCTTTGAGGAATAATAAAGTGCTATTAAGTAGTGTAATTGTAATATTCATTTTGTTCGAAAATACATTGACTTGTTTTACTTTGTACTTCTTTCATCTATAGAAAAGTAGACTAATTTAGCTTATATCAATTGAGGAGATATGTTTTTCATTTAATTGCTTGCTGCTACAAACAAGCTCCATAATGTATAATTGCATTTGTTTGATCTGTATAGAAAAAGATCATCTGTGCAAAGAACATGGTGGCTCCATGTGTTTTATCACCTTTTTGGTCACAGACACAACCAAGCAGACAGGAAAGATTTTTGTGCTGTATTCAGCTAAAAATGTAATTTAGGCATGTAGACTGGTAGGAAACCAGTGCAAACAAGAGTCAGAGGGCAAGTGCCAGACAACAATAGGAAGCAAAATGGGACAACAACAACAACAACAATCTGACAACCAACTAGGGCAAGGTGGCCGGTATCTATACTCTGGGGATGATGATACAAAAGGAGGCGGGTGATGTGAGGTGTGGGAGTGAAGTGACTGGGACCACAAGAATAGTTTGAGGACATCTGGTGGGTGGATGAAGTGTAACATGAGTGAAAACGTGGAGACACAGACCTGAGACAAAGGCTGTGAATGGAGGCATAGAAAGCAACATTTACATCTTTGTCTTTATTTTGTGCGTACACATATAGTGAAATGTTTACAGCATATCTCTTCCTGGATGGTGTACTCAACCTTTTGGTGTATGCAACAGTGAGTTGCTGGGTCAAGACTTTGTGTTACCAAAGAGTGTGATTGCTCTTCTTATTAAATTCTTAGGGCTCTATAGACACAATGACACTGCTGAAGAGTGAGTTCCATTGATATTGTAAAGTGAAAGTAAAAATTGCTCTAATTTCACAGAGGGACACACTCATGTGAAACAAAATTTAATAATAAAAAGCACATTCACATAATTTCTCTCCACAGAAGAAGACCATGGCTATTTGTTTCTATCAAACATTTCACAGCAAAAAAAAAAAATAGGAACCACCAAAACAGGGAATCCATTACCTTTTACATTATCCATTACCTTTCAGAGTGTTTATATTAAAAAAGATAACATAATGTCATCTTTAACTTACATAGAAGTAGCATATTTGAAAAAAAATCAGCAAATCTGATGAATGCTATTTTCACCACATTAAACAGGATCAGGTGAAATGCACAGAAAATATATAATCATGTTTTTAATCCCACTATGTTGACTGCAATGGAGTATAACTGTAGTGTAATCAAAAACACTCTGGTGTTAGACTTCTAAAGCTAACAGTAAGAGACAAGTGTATCACTGAGAAAAGAGACTAATCCACAAGAGGTGAGAGCAGAGCATTTCTGCGAGCAGCCGGATTTGGCTTTAGGTGATTAATACATGCAAATAAATAAACAAGATGGATTAATAGAGTTGCCAAGAAAAACAAGCCTGAGAGAGACATAAACAAATCAGAGTCTTATATGTGACACGAACTGATGGATTGTATGGAGCAAATGAATGGACGATTTAGATGTGAAATCACCCTTTGCCACGAGTTTGAGCCATGCTTCACCTGTCCACCAGGTGATCTCGTTGCGTTCTTGTCATCTATACACCTGCCACCTTCCGGCATGCCATTTCACCAGCTGCTTCACACTACATCATTAGAGTCTGTCATTAGAGGCTGTTTTCATAGGTCAGTGGTGAATTGGGTTTGTTTTAGTCAAAAACAAAACTCCACAGGACATGACTGAGTGAGTGAGAGTGAATGAATGATGGTAGGAAAAGGTGTTTTTCTTCCCCGACAGATACGTTTTTTAAAAATAACATTCTGAGGCAGAGTTCTATCCAAGCACAGTAGCAACTAAAAGTGATGCTAGTCTAAGCTAACCTGAGGTAGTGGATTGTTTAATAATCTTTGATTTTGGTTAGATGTTGAATATTTATTGAAATGAAAGTTGCTACGTCTAAAATCACTGTTTTTTGACTGAATTGTGACCCTGAAAGCACTGCTTTTTGAAGGTAATCAGAGGCCAAAAAGGCTGGTGACTACTGCTTTATGGTAATGTGTTGCATGTACTCTCATTACACAGAAGCCTTATGTAAAATTAATTTAAAAGTCATAGATAATTAAAAGTATAACAAATAATGGTGTGGCGAGTACAATATTTGTCTGTGAAATACAGTTAAATAGACAGAAAATGACACTATAAGAAAAAAACTATTTAAATCTTATTATTTGGGTGGATATATTCATTTTAAACCTTTCAAAATGTATCATACATATAGTACATGCATTAGTTTAATAGCATTCGATATTTCAATGTTAGTTTTAAAGTGGTCCCTTACATGGGAGAGCAGCTTGTTTTTCAGGGCATATTTTCTTTGAATGTAATTACTACATACATATTTAGAGTATTTACACATGTCAATTTGTAAATTAAAACCAGAAATATGCTTAAAACCCATAATCATAAGACACTGAAGAAAATCAAAAGAAAAACTGAAACATAAGCCTTAGATGCACAAGCTGTGTGCACCATGACGGTCTACTCGTGGAAAATTAGAATTTCCAAGTGTTTTTGAATTCATCCATTTTCACCCCTGCAGCTTCCCCAGCAGCAGCAGGGGAATGTTGGCCTGCAGCTGTAGGCTGTCAACAAGCTGTCATGGAGGCTGAATGCAAGTCAGTAACTCACTCATCCCACACTTCAAAATAAGGCCTTTCCTTCACTTCATCTTTGCCTTCTCCTCCTCTTCCTCCTTTAGTTCCACTTCACCGCGTGTCTGGCAGTTCCCCCGTCTGATGTGCCCTCCATTATGTAGGCATCAGGCCAAGATGCAGGCGCTATTGTGAGACGTTCTTCAAGGTTCTGATCTGAGTCGGGCTGACAAGGGCGTCCAGGTTATTTACAAGAAGAGACATTGCTTTTCAGTTTCCTGATGTCAGTCTCAATGGGACACTGATAGGTTTTCTTGGCTGTGTTTACTTTCTCTTGAGGAGTTGATGGCGACCCAGAGAGAAGGTTAAAGTATTTGTTTCTGTCTGCATAGCACAGTGTTCTGAGTGGTTAACTTGTGCCTTTGCCCATCTCAAAGTCACAGTTTATATTCGGATCTTTATATCACTGACATCTCGCATGTCAACGTTTATTTTCTTCTTCACTGTCAGAGACATTCAAGTCAACTGTTTTTTCTGAGTTTCAATGTATTTAAAAGGACTAACGAAACACCTGTCCTTTTAGGGTGTCTGCCTATTAAAAATGAATTATTTAAAAGAATAATCTGTTTACTGCTACTTATTTATTACAGTTATGTGGTTTTGGCATACCATTATTGGCAGTATATTATATTCAACATAGTAAGTTGTCTGTATCTCCATGAGATCAAAAGCTATGTAAAGGAGCATTTAGGTAATGCGTAAACCCCCAGAAATATGGCAAAAAAACTTTCTGTCAATTCAAATCTATTGACTTTAACATATTTTTTAAAAGTATGTGAATATGACTGAATGGCAAAGGTTCAAAAGACATTTCTAAAATCAGGCAATTGCAGCATTCCACCTGGAACGTCATTAAAAGACATTTAATAGCAGTCTTGGGAAGGCATTATCATTTGAGAAGTGATTCATTAAAACCTAATATATTCCATCCATCCCTTATTATCTCTTCCAAATTTCATTATGACATTGGGTAGCAATGGGAACATACCTCAGCCACCTTATCTAAAAAAAAGAAGTGACTGTTACAATTGGAAATTAAATAAAACTCAAGAGATCAGCTAAAAAAAAAAGAAAAGTCTCAAAGAGGCCATACCCAAATTATCAAATTATTTGCTTAAATATGCTAAACCTTATCGTACTGTATATAGCTACAGAGCCTCCTCGTTAAGATGAACACTTGTCTCTTTCAGGACCTCCTCAAAAAAGCTCCAGCTCTAGTTGGAGGGTGGCATCCTTAGGAGAGGCTGCTAATATTGTTTATAGTTGCAGTCTAACAAAAATCTATTGATCATTGTTGAAGATTTATTCTAAAAAGAGCAAACAAGACAGTCGAGGAATCATTTGAGAAAATTTTTTTATAAACGAATGTAAATCTGGATTGTATTAGATCAGTCTGAAAATGTTTTATGGCCGATTTTCTGTTACAATTTCTGAAGTATTTAGCCATCTGACAAAAGAAACCAAAAATACATGAAGGAGTGCAGCCTTATTGGGAATTCATTGTAAATATACATTTCCACTTTAATGTTTTTACAAAAAGAAGCAAAAAGATAAACTTTGAATCATGTACATAGCATTTAGGTCCATGTAAAGTCCAGCTGAGCATATACATGCAGTAGTGATTTGGCCCCCCCAACAATAGCTAATGGTCCAGTTTTGAGAGATTTGATTGCATACAGTTTGGGTCAAACTAACATGTATATGCATTTTATAAGTCTGATTTTGGTCTGACAATTTGTTTTTGTCCAAAGTCATGTAAACATGCTTAATGTTCTTTTAACTTAGGCTAGTATCAAGTTGATGTGTTTCATCATTATGTGGACAATCTTGAACTAAGCAAGACAATTCAGGAGCAGATCACTTTATACTTTGAAGTTAGCTGAAGTTTTTCTAAGATAAAAAGCCACATTATGGGCTCTTTAACAGGAACAAGCTATCAATCTTCCCTTATTTGAAGCTTGTAACTGAACAAAACACTTTCTTGTTCAGTCCCATTTTCTGTTTAGTCTCAAGTCATACACAAATCATTTAAATGTGAATTTCTTTCACATTTAGTTTCTCCAAGCTTAAAAACTGCTCATTTATTTGTGTTGCATTCTAGCAAGACACAGGATTTTTGACAGAAAAGGTGCACTGATTTTCAGAAAAAAGTATTAAAATTCAACTCTTAACTGGCATCGCCTTGCATTAAACTAACAAGATAACAGATATATCAAGACATATGCTGATGACTCTACTGATTTGTTATGCCTCAAGACTGCAACATCAACAAAAAATGTATATGCTCTGCTCTGGCTTAATTAATGTAATTTTCATAAGATTTTTCATAAGATTTCTGTTTTCTCTTTGCTTGACCACCATTAATTATCATTTGAAGGTGGAGAGATAAGGACCCAAATACAGAGCAGCAGACTGGAGGTTGATGGAAACTTAACTTGAGGTTTATTAAGAACTGTAACCAAAAATGCAGCAGAGCAGGAAAACCACAAACTAAACTGTGAAAACAAAGACCAAGTGTACAAAAGTAAGTGTACTAAGTAAAAAAAAGATGTGGTTGTGAGAGCAAGTGCATATGAAGAGGATAGTTGCATTGTAAAAAGAATGTATTTCAGCCCTAAACTATTGTTTAGCAGGCTGCGCTGTGGTGGTTAGCATGTCACCTCACAGCAAGAGGGTGGCGCTAGAACTAGTTCGAATCCCAGTTGGCGCCTTTCCATGTGGAATTTGCATGTTCTCACTGTGTATGAGTTCTCTTCAGGTACTCTGGCTTCTTCCCACCACCCAAAAACATGCATGTCAGGTTAATTGGTGACTCTAAATTGTCCCTCGGAATGAGTGTGAGCGTGCATGGTTGTTCATCTCTTTGTGGCCCTGTGATGGACTGGCGATCTGTCCAGGGTGTACCCTAATACACCTGTCACCTAATAATAGCTGTGATAGGCTCCATAGGTTCCCCGTAAATACAGCTTATAGTGGCGTCCCGTAATGTACTGCCCCATCAAACAGATGAAGGTAAATATAACTCATATCAGAGCTGTTTGCATATCAGAGCAGCCGTAATTCTCAAGTTTTCACTAAAGAAGCCATAAAGTCCTCATAAGAATGAAGGGAAGGGGGGTGGAGTAGTTAAGTACAGTTGGAAAAATCCTCATGGTTAGTCTAAAAAAATAAATAAATACATTTTTTAAAAAAACATACGCAGTTTCTATCAAAGACCCTCAATTATTCTTTATTTCTTTCATAATTATTCATCATATCTGCCTCAATTAAAAACACTGCATGGGCACATTTCTGGGAAGCGGGCAGCCTTGGTGGAGCAAGGAGGAGGGAGGTCTTAACAGACTCTTGGCCCTTCCAGTTATCAACTTTTTTGTTGTTGTTGTTTCAAATGAAATCCAATGCTCAGTTTCACCCTCTGAAGTTAAATCAAGTTTAATTCAGTCTGCAGACATTTTAGAATGTGAGGAAATGTGAACACCAACCCTCTGTTATTATTGTAACTAGTGATGCATTCTGCATTAATAAACAGATTCCCCATCTCTCTGTCCTCACACTCACAACATTCCTCTCTCTCCTCTGCTGAGCCTCTCTGAAAGGCAATATTACCAACCAAAAGAGACAATAGTCAATACCTTACCCTAACCCTTTCTTGAAAGGGGTCAGTTCCTCTCTTTCACTTGAATCTTATGGAGAGGGAAGCCTCACGATGCAACAGGTCCAAGTTTAATCAGATTGAGCAAGAGTAAAGAGAAGAATGTGATAACTACTGAATACATCTTCAAAGGAAAAGAAGAGGTAATACCTTTTAAAGAAGTCTGCTCTCTTACTGTGTAACATCTTTTTCATTTGGAGCTTTTACACGAAAGGTTTTTTAATGTCGACTGTCTCAAACACTGCAGATTGAATTACCATGCTCTAATGGCTGTCCGACAGACTCGTGTTATCTAGATGTAGGATTACATTTGTATGTTTCCTTGGCCCAGTTGATAATAGAGAGTTGAAAAGATGGGGGATATATGTGTGACAAATATGTGATATGTGACAAATTGAAAGACAAGACAGCTTAAAAGACTTCGGTTTTTTAACCCCTAACCCTTTAAAGTCTGTTGAAAATATCCAAAAGGGGTTTCACTGGGCAGAAAGCGGTGACAAGACAACAGGAAACCATTCAATAACCCTGTATGTATGCACTCCAAGAAGAGACCAGCCTGATCAGGATAGAAATAGAACATCATGAGATAAAAATGATCACGAAAATTGTGCTAATCTGCAAAGACGTCCCTCTTGAAAGCAACATGTTTAAAGCCACCCCACAGTACAGAAACCAGATCTTATCACTGTCAGAGTCCACAGATTTTCCCAATCATTCGTCATCCCGTCCAAGGGCATCTCTGCCTCAAACACAGTCATTTGAATTAGATACAAGGTTTGAGAAAATATAGTATGAAGACAATGTTTTTTGCATGAAACTACTGGAACTGTACAGTATAATGTCAAAGAAATGTCACACTTGCCACCTCAGACTAATTCAAAATTAGTTATTTTCCCTGCGCAACTGGCAATGTGATAAAGTTTCATTTTGTATGCAATGAAGCTTAAATATCATGAAGTAATTAAAGTATTACGTGTAAACTGACTTTTTTTTAACAAAGGGAAACAAACTGGACTACAAATGTGGAAATTGAATACAGAAGGAGGACTGATGGGGAAAGGAAAGAAAGCTATAATAAATACTTCTTGGAAATTAGAAATATGGAAGTAGAGAAAGCTGCATATTATCGGCTGTAACTGACTTGAACCATGCTCCAATTTTAACCATTTGCTTCTGCATTTTGTCCTTTTCTACCTCTTAGTTTATGTATTTCAATCCTTCACATATTTTTTCATATCTTCTCAGGAATTCTGATCACGCCTAAGTCATCTCTGGAAAAAAAAAAGCAAGTAAATTTTCACTGGCTGTTGTTTTGTAAGATCTCCTGCAGGTGGTGTTGCAGGATAAAAAATTGGCTGTCATGGTTCTGTGTGCCTTTAAACAGGTAGAATTTGGCTGTTTGTTCCTCTAAAAACTAATTCATTAGATACGTAGAATAGTATGTACTATTAAAAATCAAGATAATTTTCATTTATTTATTTTTTTAAGTTTTTATTTTTTTATTCTAGTGGCCTTTATTTGACAGGGCAGAGAGGGGTGACATGCAGTTGTCTGTTACAACACCGATAAAGGGATTTATACATCTGAGTAATTATCAATGCAGCATTATACTGGATTTGATTACAATTTATTTTGCATTTTAAAAAATATATCTAACATCTAAATCTCATAACTGATTATAAAGTTTTTTTTGGTTAATAAGGTTTGGATTTGTCATCATTAGCCTGGCTTTTTCTTTCAGCTGTGAAGATACAGTTTCAGTTTTCAGTGGTTTAATTGTGGTCATTTTTTAACATGAGGGTTGCACATGTTAATCAAAAGTATAATGAAGCATAACCAGTAGCTGAAAGCTCATTTTTAACATTGTAAATAACACCTAAAAATTGGAAACATTTTTTTCCAACTAAAGATTAGCCATATAATGACTGTTCTCCTTTTTTTAGTATTTTTTTTTTCACTACAAACTTAAACACCTTTCAAATACAAGAACATATATTGCAGTATCTTAGATTGCACGCTAGGGGAAGCTGCAGGATAACATTCATGTTCATATTACTTCCAGTACTGCTGGAGTAAAACGTAAGGTGCGTATGAATTAGTCTCTCCAACAGTATAAAGCTGCAGTGGGTGGTTTGTTTCTTTGATTCTAAGGAGAAATTTTCTAGTTAGTGAGCTGATCATGCTTTCAGGTCATCAGTTCTGCATCACCAGCCTAAAAATGCACAGGCATCTGTTACTGTTGGAATACAGATTATGCAGTATGTATAGCAGTAAATACTGAAAAAGCCGCATGGTGGTGGGGCAGAGAAAATCCGAACAGTATATTGCACTCCCCATTGTGTTGTTGGACACTATAATGAGCCACTTTGTTATGCACGTTTCAGGTCCCCATCACCAGGCTGGCAATACATGCTGAATTCTGTTGAGAAAAATGTAATGACCCTAAGTTTAACTAAGTTACAAAATCACCAGCCAAATTTTCTGGATGAAACATTGGTCAAACATATTGTCCTTTGAGTACTTCTATGCCTCCTTTTTCAACTTTGATGTGATGACCAGAATTATATCCATACAATATCCATATACACATCATATAAATCTGCTCGTGATAAAAAACTAAAATGTAAAAATACAATTACCAAATCAAGAATGTGATCTTCCAGCTAAGAGATGCTTGATAGCAAAAACAAAAGAGCAAAAGACATGCAGCATCATTGTTATGACTTGCTGTGGTGTATTTGCTGAGAAGAACAAACACTCCACGGTGACAGGAAGCAGCTACAGTTTGGAGAGCAACAGCTGTTTTCCACCAGTTGCATAAATTTATTTCTTGATGAAAAATTACTTGCTGATGACTTAATGTAGCACTTACAACTTGATCATTTTCAAAACACAGTTTGCTATAAAATAATAACTTACATCAAGTTATTCTTGTATTCATGTTAGAGTGTTGTAAGTTCTCATTAAGTGTTCTGGTGACCGAGTAATTTCAGATATATCCTGCTGCTAAGTTTGATGATTCAGGTAGAATTGTGAATCTGTTAAGTATTTCAAAGGAGATGAATGAATGTTGAAAATATCACTGAAACCATGAAATTTTCACATATTCACATTAACCATTTTTAGGGTGTGAGGCGGAGCCGGCTCTTGGCCTAGGCGACATAGGCAGTCGCCTAGGGTGTCACCAGCTGGAGGGGCACTGATGCCCAAAAAACAACCCTTTTACAACCAATAATTTGCTTCCCTCACTCAGCGTATCCTCACTGTAATGTCTGGTGCATCATACCATTCACCATCAGAAAACTCTCATTTTTTTTACTTTCAGTAACTGGAACTTTTTTATCACGCCAATCCGTTTACTATACTTTATATTTGTACTTCCATTTCTTTTTATTTGATTTTTTTTTTATATAAAAACATTTATTACATTGAATTCCTCTGAAGTTCCAGTACTCTACTTTGTTTTAGTTTTTGGAGACTAACATTCCATATCCAGAACACGGGCTACTTTTCACTACCCTCATCAAGACACTGTCTTAAGGGGCTACAGGAGCAACCAGTCTTCACCAGATTGTCTCACTTCCCGGTGTACTGATCCCATTGTCGTTTTCTTTCCTCTGGCTTCCCATGCTAGAACTACCATTCACTGTGGAGTTAACGAAACCTTCCTGCCTCACCTGCCTGCCTGTACGCCCTCGCCCCCAATCCGGAGCCACAGCACCACAGCCATCCTCCCATCCACTCGTGAAATCCTCCTGGACTCCGTAAAAATGATTCACTCCTCTTATCTGGCCAAGGAATGCAGAAGTCCTGTGGGTCATGGAGCTGCAGACAGTTCCAAACACCAGGGGCCTCATGTACAAAGGGTGCATATGCACAAAAAAGTGGCGTACGCACTTTTTCACGTCAACATTAGATGTATCAAGAGCGAAATGACCGTAGAAATGTGTGGTGTCAACTTCAGGGCTGGCCTACGCACTTTTCTACAGCTGTTGATTCTTTGGCGACAGAGGTGATGTTGGGAAACTGTTATAATAAATAAATGTCAACACAATTTGTCCTCAGACTGAGTGATGTGCATATTTGAGACACATGAACAATTATCACTGATGAACAATTAACACACCCATGTGTCTGCAATTACATGAGTGGATTGCGCAAAGTGGTGCAATGCATACTATTAAAAACTGCTTTAGGGGTGTTGGAAAACATAGCAAATGGTGTAATAAGGAGAGAGCGTGTATTTAGAGACAGACATGATTTGTTGGCACATGAGGACAACTGGCTCATCAGCCGCTTTAGGTTCAGAGGGCAATCCTCCTGGAGCTATGCGCAGAGCTGCCGACGGCGTTGGAGCGCAACACAGCGAGAAGCGACGTGCTGCCTGTTCCACTACAGGTGATGACCACCTTGGGGTTCCTGGCAACCGGGGCATTTCAGAGGGAGCTGGCCAACCGATCGGGACTGTGCTAGTCGACCCTGAGCCGAGTCATGCCAGCCGTGTGGGACGGGATTATCCGCATCTCAGCAGGTATATCAAATTCCCATACAATGCAGCTGAACAGGCCAACATTAAAGCGCAATTTGCAGCGACAGCCGGTTTTCCCTAATGTAATCGGAGCTATCGACTGCACATACATTGCTATAAAAGCGCCATCACAGGATTAATTTGTATATGTCAACAAGAAGCAATTCCGTTCGGGTTCCATTGAGTTAATTTCTTCAAAGCAACACATATTGGCACTTTTTTTTCAGCACGACTTTGCAGTTGTGATAATGAATTGTTTCTGTTGTCAGGGAGGTCAGCAGATGTGGTGGTCGCTGTCAAAGGATCAACCCTCATTAGGACTTCAGCAGATTTTTACAATGTCCAAACCCTTTAATTTGATCAGATACAGTTCATTAAACTGCAGATTAAACTGCGAAACAGTATAATAGCAGTATTATACTGTTGAAGTGTTATGTTATATTACATGTTATCCTCAATGGTTTCTTGGTAATATTGGATACAGGCACAAAACAGATGCATTGCATTTGCGCAGACTAAAGCATATTTTATGACATCCAGTTTAGATTGAACTTTTTTCAGGAGGTTTCTAACGTGTGACAGACCGTGTGAGAGGCTCTTTTCCTAAAACAAACCAATTTATTTAATGGTGAAAGCTGATTTAACAGGTAATCCCTTAAACTTAATTCTTCATGCCTAAATTCAATCAGGTAGTTTAGGTGCTGAAATCCTAACAGTGTGACAGAAACCAAGTGAAAACCAATTATGTCAGACAGAGGGACCAAGGGATCTTTTTGACTGTACCAAGCATAGATAGAGATAGAGTGTTGGGCAATTTGTGCATCTGCCACCTCACTCAGAACCTGATGCAGTTCATAAATGTGGTTTCAATCATTTACTGTTTTAAAAGATTGCCCTTTTAATGTAACCTAATTTACTTAACAATATCACTGCACCCAAATGTTATTGGGGGAAAAAAATAGCTGATTTTGACAACAATTACTTTGACAAAGGGCTGCATGAATCTTAAAGTTTTCTCATACTGAAAAATTATATAAAACCGTAGGAGATACCACTATATGTTTTGTCAAGAATGAAAAAATATTCTTATATCATCCTTGAACTTCCAAGAGTCATATGTTCCTGTTGATCATGTTGCATAAATGCAGTATGTCAGCCTGCCATTCAAGATATAGGCCATTTCTTATAGAATACAGGTGTTTAACTCTGATTTAATCTCATGAATTAAATGCACACACTTGGAGGTCCTTACAGACTTCTTCACCCTACATGCTGTCTAGTCTCAGATCAAGAGCTGAGGCCCTTGCCTCCCCCAGGCTCCCTTGAGGTTAATTATAGCCACTTTACCTTTCGTGACTCACTTTCTATATTTCTGAAAAGCTCAAACCACTACAAGCTCAGAATGGTTGCTGCAATTGCTAACAACTCCAACCCATCCAAGCATTGTCTGTTGACAAGTGATATATCGTTGCCTTGTCAGGGATGGCTAATTGAAATGACTGACTGTGCATCACCACAAATGTGAAGCTAGTAGTGGACTGTTTTTTAGTGTCCAAAACCAATCTCTTCCTTTTGTCTATTTGGAAATGAACAACTGAGAAGTGAGTCCTAATATTTTTATCCCTGCTCTCATATTGCTCATTCCTGTCAGTATTTGCCTCATATTACTCCACATGATGTGAATTTTAACTCCGAACAAGCCATAGAGACAACATCTTGTTTCTTCTTTGTAATCCTTATTTCAGCCAGTGTCAGCATGTCTTTACAATTATACAAATTTATTATGTTCATATTGTAATACTGGAGAGCTTGATTTACTTTCGGTTTGCTTGAGGCTTTTCCGACCAAATGAGAACGCCCTACATGAAACAAGAATGAAAACATATTTTAAGCACTTCCACTGCACTGAAACATGTAATGAATTTAAAAATGACCTTCAAACAGTATATAGTGGATTTTGGAGAAAACCCTCCTTTGCATTTTGTTGCACCCTGCTTGTGACAACTTAAAGATGGACTGGTGTCTTCAGGCATAAAGGATTCTTTTTTTCCAATAATCTGTAGATATTTTTTAAATCTATGAGATGAATGACATAGCAACGATTTAAAGTTAAAGTGTGAATGAAAATACTAAATAAAATCAGTGGAAAACTAACATGAGATCAGCACAATACAAACAAGTTGAGGCATAAACAAATTACAATTACAAGCATATATCGGACTCAAGTACAATAAAATCTAAAGAGCTGTATGTATGTACACATGCACACACTTTCAAACGTATCAGAAACAAATAAACAATCACCAAAAAGAAATCAAGCATTTATCAGCCTGTCTGACACCAGATTATGATTAAGCTAAAATAGTTGATCAATCAGTTAAGAAAAAGAGATCTAGCTCTCTTACACTCAAAACGGGTTTCCACATTAAGTTGAATTTTCTCTGGGACCCTGTCAGTGTGTTTCTGATTCTCTCCAACTTGGCAAATTTGAGAATTTCTTTAATCCAGAGGGTATGTGAAGGGTGTGTTGGAGATTTTCACTTGAGTATAATCAAGCATCTGGCTAATAGAGTCACAAAAGCAATGAAAGGCAGTCACTGGGGAAGAGAACTGGCACTGTGAAACACCATGTACACCAAACAAAGAAATCACACCATTGGTTTCACTAAATAAAAAATACACTGGACGAGTCCATGTTTTGCACAGATGGATAATTAGTGTGTTCTGCCATAGCGATTCCTTCAAAGTTTGTATGTTTTTTGCCCACCTAAAAAAGATTCCCTGACCATTTTCATCAAGTTTAGGGATGTGTGAAGTTAGAAATCTGAGAAAAATTAGGATATCATTCTCTTTCACTGTATTTGTTTTGTTTTCAGAACCCTATGTTCAGACAAAAGAATGGAGTAATTGAGTTTTCTTTGTTTTGTCAAATTCTTAACACTAGAATTAAAACTTCTACTTTACATGCCCAGCCAAACGCCATAACGCTGTCAGGTATATTATTGGTTATTATTGGAAATTCATCATCTGACTAACGAGAAAGGCCCAGAGACAGTGGACACGAGAGAGACCCATTGGATACCGTTGGTCATCGACCTGGTGTGTTCACAGCTGACTAACTGACTTAAGTGCCAACCAAAGTAAGGTGTACCATCCTCTTCTTTTCTGACTTTACAGTGGTGTTGAGAGAATTCACTGTTAAAAATGATAAATGATAAATTAAGACCCAATTTTAGCAATTCTGGTACATTTCTCCATTCTCTTGCCCCTTTCCCAAACCATAAGTTATTCCCTATACCGCCATACATAGTTCAGGCATTTCCCACGTTTTACTTTTAGGTTCATGTTTTTGGTTACATCATAATTAATATATATTCAACAAGTCGTTGTTGAATGCTATTTTATGTAATTTCAGTCAATTACAACGAGAACTCGGGGAGTAGCACTGTGAGACGTAAGATTAAGATGAATGGATTTGTTCCTTATCGAAGGATGGTGGCCTGTTATCGAGGATTATTTGCTTCAATAGTGAAAACGCAACACCACAATATTCACAGTTTAACTCCTGGCTTGCACTACCTTTATAGTGTGACCTTGACGTTTATCGTGTGCCATATAATGCCTGATAATACGTTTTTGTGCATGAGCCCGAAACCTTTTGCAGCTTTGAAGGTGCTCTAATGTAGAACAAGAAAGCTTTAAACATCAGAAATTCAACTGCAGCCATCAACAGAATTAAAAATAAATATCTATAGAATGTGAAAACATCTGTGCTATGCCGCTGAGATAGTTGGGGGTCTATTCTACCCTGAAGCCAAAAGAAGAATTGAAGGCAGCAGCTGGTGTCAGGCAAACAGAGTATAGAGATGAGTAGAAGTAAGCGAAAAGCACAGTAATTACAACATTGGCGGAAGCTCCTGGCAAGCAAACATAACCTTCGCCACCAACCCTTCTGACAAAGAAACTGCATTCAGCAGACAAAGACATAAAATGACAAAAAAGGAGCCAAAGGATGAGTAAATTGTGGTGTTGCCTTTATTTGATGGAGACAGCTTTTGAGTATCAAAGAACTGAAATCTGATGCAGAAATTTCTTCTGGAATGATAAGTAAAAAGCTTGTATTGTTAACACTGTGGCTTATGTTGTAGCTATAACTTACACTGTTAATATGTTTGCTACAATGTTAGTGCTAGACACCGAGCTTAATACAAGGACAAGGAGTTTAATACAGTAATGGGAATCTGTTATGCTTGGTGTATTGGCCGCCCATTTCGATGTTCAAGGATTATAGTATTTGGTACCACTATGAAACCTTTCAGGTAAAAAAAAATAGATCAACTGCAGAGCACAGCCGAGAACAGAAAATAATAATAAACTGTTAGAAGGTTTGAAGAATCAGCAGTCAAGGTGCAAAAGCTTACAGCCTTACTGCTAATGAAAAAGCATCGACTTTACAATCTTATTCAGAGTCAGTTTGTGAAAACTTGCATGCTCAAAACTGCAGGAATGGTGAGGCCCAGAAAGTGTTAGAATTTTGCCAACATCAGCCTGTCCAGAAACTGATTATTTCAGATCATGCTGGAGATGTGGAAAGCCTTTAGAGACAATCCGTTTATGTATTTTCATTCAAGTTGATGAGATCAGACATTACAGATGTTGCTCAACTAGCCATATTTATTTGTAGTGTTGAAAAACGTCTTTGTCACGGTTCGTGGTGCGAGAAGGGAGGACCCAGATGCGGAACTTAAAAAAAAAAAAAATTACAAAAAACAAAAAGCACAAGAAAAGAACAAAGGGCGCAGCAGAGCCAGTTATCAAAAATACTAAACTGCAAAAAAACAAGACAAGGCAAGACTATAGAAATTCATGAACAAGACTATGAATAAATAATGTGGGGCAAAAACCTGACTTGACAAAACAATGGACAAACGTGGCATGGACGGTTAATTGAGGATTTTGCAATGATTGAGTAAACCTGGAAACTAAATACTGTGGGGAGGTGATTGGTGATGAGGTGCAGCTGTGGAAGAGAAACAGGTGACTTGAGTGAAACTAAGTGACAGGGGAAAAAAAACATGACAAGAAAATAAACCAAGAACCTGAAAACATAACAACAAAACTCAAAACGTGACAGTCTTGCTGTCAGTGGGGAGTTCCTGGAGTTAGTGCTGATGACACCTCAGCACTTATTTTTGCAGCTCTCTGAGAGCTTGATAGAGTCATGGTGGACTGAGTCTGTGTGGTTCAGATGGCACACCATCCATGATCGAGGAAAAAGGATGTTTCAAAGAAATTCTGAGAAAAAGTAGAAAATGGCAGGCGGAATTTGGGGATTTTTCACTGTATTTTGCACAAGGAAGCATGTTACTGTTCTATCCCCTCGATCACTTGAATGGTCAGCCCCTGAGTGGAAAAATATTCAACACTGCCACCACCACAAGCTATGGTAATAGGAGCATAACAAATTAATATCCTCATAAATTCAAGGATTTTGGTTTTGACTGGAATCTTGGCAACCTTCCATTGAATCTGTGGACCATGGACTTAACATCTGGCCAGAAATGAGATCTACATATAACCAATCAACAGTCGGTTGCACAACAGCCCTTCAACAGTTTTCTGTTTTCCAGTGGGTCAAACAGTCTGCTGCTAATAAGCCAGCTGTCTTGTTGCCACTCAGTGGCTAAAAGTGGGCATAATCCAATTACAGTCACATTTCTGATGACGTCATGTGCATTCTCTCTATTTTGACAGTATACACTATTTCTAACAGAAGCTGACTTTCTGGGACACGTAGATGTCAAATGATGACCCTGCTTACTTTTTTCTGTTCACAAGGTTTGTATGCAACAGGACTCGCAAGTGACATGAGTCAGTACAAAGATACTATTACAGGAAGGATTGCTACAGGAGTTTCAGCAATGCTTCCACATCTTTGAACTTGAGACAGAAATAAGAATTTTTTTCTTCTTTACTGTCAAGGCATCTGATCTGCCTGTAGACATCCAGCTGGCTATCGATTTACAGAGGGATTCTAATTTGAAGGACAAATTTGCATCTGTGTGCTGGACACATTTCAGCAGTCTCTTACCAGAATAACCCAAACTGACAGCCCTGGCAGCAAAAGTGTTGTGCATGTTTGAACAACTCAACTTTGTGAGCAAATTTTCTCCGTAATGAAGTAATATATATCAACAAAACTGCATTCCAGACTCTCACACAAGCTTTTGAAATACACTTTTTTTGCAATTTTCAGCCGCAAAGGATTTGACACCAAACGTTGCACTTAAAAAGACCAAGAAGTGCTCAGTTTCAGAAGCAAGGATGTCACTTTATTATACAATGGGGTTTGGAAGATTTCTTCCCTAATCTCATTTTCAAGAATATTTGGTATTTCATCATGTTAACCATGTGAAAAACGGCCAAAAAACAGATTCTGCATTAAAGAACTTGTGGAGCTTCTGATGTAAGGTGGTAGAAACTTGTTACCAAGTTGGATTTGCTAATGGTTCATGACAGGATATTCCACTTCTTATGTGTAGTTTGTAGTGATAGCAACTTTAAAAATTGGATTCAGCTGTTAAGCTAAAAAGAGTTTGACATTTCTGATGCAGACTGTACACATGTAAAGGTAGCTGCGCTATTTTCTTGTCATTACTGATGATGAAACAGTACAGACTTGCGAGCATTTGCATATATGTATTCACGATGACTGATGTGTTGGCCAAATATGGTCAGGTGCGTGGGTAGAGTCATACACTAAAATCTACTTTAAACTCTTTTGGCTATCCCATAATAAATATAATAGGATATCAATTTTGTTTAAACAGCTGCCCATGGTAATGACTATGTCCAAACACTCCAAGGATTAATTCAATTTTATTGAAAATTTTTTGTGAATATATCAATGTTTTTCATGGAAGCTAATACATATGGAAATTATGACTTTTTCATGTTGATAAGGAATGAAAAAGTACACCTCACATGTTAAAACTCTGCCTCTCGTGGTGATCATTTTTGAAGACAAAAGCTACAGAATCCTCCTTTAAGATTTGTTGGTTGCATATTCCCCTGGGCTTTCAAATGAAGAACAGAACTCCCAGGTATCACCGTGATTATGGAGTATTCCGACCTGCTCTGATGTCACACAAACCTGGGCAACGAATCATGAAATCAAAGTTGGCAGTTTTTGGAGCTGATCTCTTTGTTTCTGCATTATAAAAAATTAAGCCATCATGTTTGAGGAGGATGTCTTGTAGTTCAATATTGAAAAGTTTTGCATTAAAGAGCAAAACCTACATTCAATATATGATCGTTTTTGGTATATTTAACACGGCACTGACTGAATTATCAAAGCACCAAACTACCCAAAAAACCTTGGTATTGAGGTTTCTTATCCTTATTGTCATGAAGCCTTGACAGGAGATATCAAATTATGAAAAATATTTCCTTTTTTTTCCTCGTCTTTGTATTCAAGTAGTTATTCAAGGCTTATCTAGTGTGAGGACAGGTTTTGTAAGCTGATTTACATACAGCAGTAACTGTTGTGCCACAGTTTTACATGATTCACCCACATAAACCCATATTGTTTTGTAGCACTATAACAGGCTACTAGGTTTCTCTTTGCAGTTTCTCCCCTCCAGTTCCCATTCCATCAGCATACTTAAAATTGAGAAAAGCTCAAAATCTCAATGTAAAATAATCTTAAGAGTAAAAACTCACCTTGTTCGCAGTTTGAGTCTTGTGCACAGTGTTACAGGTTCTTCATATATCGGGGGTTGATGGGAAAAAATACTTTGATTAGCAGTAGTGGCTCCATATCTCTTACTTTTTCTTGGTCATATGCCCTCACATTTTCCATCTGTAAATCCAAATGAATGCTATTATTTAAACAAAAAAAACATAAAATATTATCATCTATGGTGGATAATGAAATCTTGACTCAAATGCAGACACATGGGAGGCAGGGAGGTGAACACAAAATTAAACTTACTGGTGAAAAAGAAGAAAAACGGAAGATGGTTGGAGAGTCCAAGAAAACGGAAAGAAAAACCAAGATCAACAAAAACAGAACAAACCAGGAACAAGAATCCAGAGAAATTATAAAGACAAAAAGAAACAAAAAAGACAACCAGAGGAGACAGAATGAAAGACAATAAATACAGTGACAAGGGCAGGAAAAAATTAAATGATGGTGGAAGTCACACAAAACGTCTGAATATAAAAGAAAACAGAAATAATTACCTTACCACATCTCAGTGAATTCAACTAAGCATGATACTGTGACAATATCATCACAAGATTCAGAGCCTCCATATAAATTTCTGTACATATGGCAGTATGCTGAAACCCAATACTGAACAAATGCCCTCTTTGAACACATAGTGCACATACAGTCAAGTGTCCTGGATAAATGTTAGGCATTTTGTGCTTCTGAAAACCACAATTACATAGTTTCTATTTTCCTTATGCACCATTTTCCTTTATTATTTTTTTTCAAATATAACCCCAAATCTGAAAAAGGTGGAACACAAAAGCCCAGTAATTCTTGTATTCACTTTGACTTGTACTTGTATGCAGAAAGGATGAACTGATATGAATGTATATTCCTTTCAGTTTCAATTAATGTACTAATATACATCCTTGCATTACAGGCCTGCAACACACTCCAAAGAAGGTTGGGACAGTTAAACTTGTACTACTTTGTAAGGCTACCATTCCATCTTACAACACTTAAGAGATGTTTTGGCATTAAGGATTCATCCATTTTCTGCCTGTCCATGACTTGACATGACATGGCTTGACAGTGCAACAGTCTAAACAGAGAACCTTAAACCTCCTCTCTCCAACTACCTCCTCTAGCTCTACAGGGGAGACATTGACTTGTTCCCAAAATCAGCTGAGAAATACAGTTCTTCCAGCAGGTCTTGGGTCTCTCTGAGGTCTCCACCTGATTGGACATGTCTGAAACACCTCCCCAAGGAGTCATCTGGAAGGCATCTTGACCAGATGTCTGAACAACCACTGGCTCTTTATGATATGGAAGAGTATTGAATCTACTCTAAGTCCCTCATGGATGGCCAAGCTTCTTACCCTATCCCTAAGAGTGAGCCCAACCATCCTTTGGAGAAAGCTAATTTCCACCAGTTGTATTTGCATTCTCATTCTATCTGTCACTAACCACAGCTCAAGACCATAGGCGAGGGTTTGAATATAGACAACAGGTGAATCGACAACTTCGCCTCTGACCACAACAGATTGGTACAACGTCCACATAGCTGCAGATGTTGCCCCAATCAATCTCAAGCTCCTTTCTTTGTGCACTCAAGAACAAAACCCCAGGATCCTTAAACTCTTCCACTTGTGTAGTGACTCATGCCCTACCTCGAGTGAGCAATCCACCCTTTCCAAGTGAAGACTATGGCCCCAGAAATGGAGGTGCTAATTCTTCTCCTAGTGGCTTCACATTTCACTGCATATCACTCCAGTGCCTGCTGGAGGTCCATGAATAATGAACAACAGAGCCACATCATCTCCAAAATGCAGAAATGCAAGCTCAAGCCGACAAAGAGGAAATCGCCCTGAAATGTCTTAAAGAGTTCAATAGTACAGGGTTGTTGTTCTTGCATTCTTTTAAAAATTACCCACACATTCTCCATTAGGGACTGATCAGAACTCTAAGCAGGCCAGTTGGGTGCATGCACGCTATTCTTCTTTTGCCATGCCTTTATGATGTGTGTAGAAAATGGTTTTGCATTGTATCGTTGAAGAATGCATGGACATACCTAGAAAAGATATGGTCTTGAAGCTAGTATATGTTACTCTAAAATTTCTGTGAACTTTTGCGCAATTATGCTACCATCACAGTGACAGTGTAAATGAGCTTCGCCAAGAACACTGACACAACCACATACCTCCATATCACAGAGCCTGGTTGAATGTCACTGCATGTTGTATTGTTTGACAAAGGTTTCCCACAAAAATCCCATGGCCACGTGGTTGTATTATCTATTGATGAAAGACAGTTCTTCGTGCAGTGCTGTCTGAGGGATTAGAGAGTACAGATGTTCAGCTTAAAGTTGTGCCCCTGCTTTTTATACACTAAAATTCCAGCAGATTTCTCGAATTGTATAATGATATTCTGCTTTGTGTAGGGAGAAATATGCAAATCCCTTCAAATCTTTGTTTTTAGGGACATTGTTTTTTTGATACTGTAATTATTTTCTGTCACATTTGTTGACAAACTGGAGATCTCCTGCTCCTCTTTACTCCCCAAACACTCTTTCGTAGAATCTACTGTACCAAATCATGATAACAACCACCTGTTTGAAATATCGTCTTTACTTCTTTTTTTCATTTTGCCTAATTACTAACGCTTCAACCACCACATTAATCTTTAACAAAAATGTATACTTCAACAACATAATTTTCCTTCATGGATTAATTAAGTATAAATATTGAATTTTACTGAGCTAAATTGAATAGAGTCAGCATGTATTACTAGGTCTGTACAGTGGTTTGGTGGTTAGCAATTTCACCTCACAACAAGAAGTTTCCCCTTTTTGCCTCTCAGCTGGAGCCTGTCTGTATAGAGGTTGGATGTTCTCCCTGTATATGCATGGGTTTTCTCATGGTACACTGGTTTTCTCCCACCCACTAAAAACATGCATATTAGGTTATCTGGTGAATTGACCCTAGGGGTGTGTGCATTGTTGTTTTTCTCTGGCCCTGTGATGGACTGGCAACCTGTCCCGATTGTATTTTGCCTCTCGTCCTGTGGCAGCAGGGATAGGCTCTACACCCATCACCCTGCAAATCTCTATAGGATGTAAGGAATATGGCATACTGATAGATGGATGGATGATTTCCTGTTGGAAGCTAAAATTATTATGGTGAACCAATAAAACCTTCTCGGTTGTCTACTAGTGACTTATATTAAGTAAAATTACAGTAACCCTGAGAAATATTTTCTCATGATTTATCTCCCAACTGTCTTTGTGGCTATGTATGCTAAAGCATAGACTTCACTTCATATCTGATTTATTGCATCAGTGCAGCTTATAACATTCACTGCATGTTATACCCACATGCTTTTTTGTTCCATTCCACTGTGAGCAGGTCGACATTTTGATTGATCTTCATACTGGAGAAAATGTAAGGAAATTTGAAAATAAAATGTAAAATTCAGTCAGATATTTTTTCTGTCAGGGCAGGATTGACATGACCTGGAGATTTAGGTCAGTAAAAAATCTGAGAATTATTTCAGTAAATGAAAGAAGATATCTCAGAACTGTATATAATCAGTCTCCTGCCTAATTTTCAACCTCAATGTGTGATCATATACAATTTTATAGGAAACAAAAATTTTATTTTATCGGACTTGTTTTTAATTCAATTCAATTCAATTTTATTTATATAGCGCCAGATTACAACAATTGTCATCTCAAGGCACTTAAGTAATATAGTCCAATTCAAGCCAATTGGAATTCAATTCATTGTAATCATAATCCAATTAATTCATATAGAGCCAATTTAAAAAATAATATCCTAGCTAAGGAAACCAACAGATTGCACCGAAACTTGTCTTCAATCCAATCTTCCGTCCTGAGCGTGCCTGTGGCGACTGTGGAAAGGAACGACTCCCTTTTAACAGGAAGAAACCTCTGGCAGAACCAGACTCAGGAAGGGTGGCCATCCGCCATCTGTCTTGAGAAGACAGAAAAGAGGGGGGGGAAACACCATAACACCATTCAAAGAATACCTGTTGGTACAGGGAAACACAAGTTAATAACCACAATAATGTCACATGTACATAATATCATTTGAGAAATTAAACAGGGGGAAAAAGAGAGCAAAGTGAGGAAAGGTGTGACAGATGAGGTCCCCCAGCAGTCTAAGCCTATAGCAGCTTAACTATGGGATGTTTCAGGATTACCTGAGCCATCCCTAACTATAAGCTTTATCAAAAAGGAAAGTTTTAAGCCTAATCTTAAAAGTGCTTCCTGGACATTTACTGGCAGCTTATTCCACAAGAGAGGGGTCTGATAACTGAAGGCTCTACCTCCCATTCTACTTTTAGAAACTCTGGGAACAACAAGTAAACCTGCAGTTTGGGAACGAAGTGCTCTGTTAGGAAAATATCTTACAATGAGATCTTTAAGATATGATGGAGCTCGGTCATTAAGAGCTTTATATGTGAGGAGAATAATCTTAAATTCTATTCTGAATATAATAGGTAACCAATGAAGAGAAGCTAAAACTGGAGAAACATGATCTCTCCTGTTAGTTCTCATCAGAACTCTGGCTGCAGCATTTTGGATCAGCTGGAGGCTTTTCAGAGAATATGTGGGACAGCCCAATAATAAGGAATTACAGTTTGTTAGCAGGGACCCTGATCTTAAATTTGGTCTCCGCATATATTAATACAAAATACAGCATGAGGAGTCTGTTTGCACCATTTCCTTTAGTTTTAGCACACAATAAACTTTGGTGCATTTTATATCACCACAGTATGATCAAAGGTCATAGAATCCCCATAGTCAAGTGTCAAGTGTCAATCTACTAGCAAGTCTGCATATCATAGCCTTAATTTCCCAGACGTTTGTTGGTATGGGGCTTATTGATTAGTATGACTGCCACATTCCACTTGGAATTTCTCTGTGTATTCAACCTCCTATTCTAGGAAGTATATGAGGCAGTACACCATGTAAAAATATACAACAGAATAGTAACACTAAAATTTTTAAATGATTTTAGAACAATGTTGATTCCATAGATTATGCATTCTATTATGTGTAATACTGCATATAAAGACAACAATGTGACTCATAAATGCCCTATTTAAGTGCATAGCACATTAGGAATAGTTATACAAATAGTGATCCATCCATTCATTTTCATCTGCTTATCCGACGACGGGTCCCAGTGGCAACAGATCCAGGAGAGAAACCAAGACATCCCTCTCCAAAGCAACACTCTCCAGCTCCTCCCGAGGCGTTCCCAGGCCAGAGGGGTGTAGCGTGATGTGATTAGATATAAGGATTTATAAGAAAGTTCTCACTATCTAAATAAGCCTCATATAACCTTGTGTTTTGGGCACCACCTTCAATCGAAGGACAAGACAGAATCTTACGATTCTGGTATGTTAAGATTAATATTACAGTCTTATGCGCTATATATATATATATATATATATATATATATATATATATATATATATATATATATATATATATTATGGCATGCCGTTCAGGAAATTAATCTTTGAATATATGGAATGAAACTTTGAATATATTGAATGAAACTCTGAATATATTGAATGAACCTTGAATATATGGAATGAAACTCTGAATATATTGAATGAACCTTGAATATATTGAATGAAACTCTGAATATATTGAATGAACCTTGAATATATTGAATGAAACTTTGAATATATTGAATGAACCTTGAATATATTAAATGAAACTCTGAATATATTGAATGAACCTTGAATATATTGAATGCAACTCTGAATATATTGAATGAACCTTGAATATATTGAATGAAACTTTGAATATATTGAATGAACCTTGAATATATTGAATGAAACTCTGAATATATTGAATGAACCTTGAATATATTGAATGAAACTCTGAATATATTGAATGAAACTTGACTGACGTCAGACTTCACGGAAGTGCCTGCAGCCATCTTGTCTAAGGTGTGGATACTGTGGCGAAAAGCGAATGACAATGAGTCAGTCCGCTCGGAATTTCGTAGGAGGAACATTAAAGTATGAGGACATCATTAACACACTGGCAAATGCATGTACGGGCCAAAATCCTCCCGATAACCCTGCCCGTTCTTCTAACGTAGAAGTCGTGGCAGACTTACGACAACAGGCCAGGCAGCTGTTTATCAGGCCAACCTCAGCATGCCTTCAACCTCTCAGGAGTGCCCCAAAACGGCAATGCAGGCTGAATATTTAGTTAAGTAATGAACGTATATGATGATCCGTGACACAATGTCCACTTTGGGCACGATGCATTTGTCTGTCCGCAATCTGCTGTGAGTAACGTCAACAAAGCTGTGGTGTCGCGGATCATCAAATACGTTCAATACTAAACTAAATATTCAGCCTACATTGGTCTATGAATGTGGGTGATTCTTATTGTATCTAAACAATATATTAAGAGCTTCTCTTTCAGTTCACGAAATCCCTGTAGCCGCAGCAGCTTCTCCAGTGCCGGAGAAGTGCCGCGTCAGAGCGCAGTGTCATTACGCACGGCCAAACACTGTGTTTCACCTTTATTAAATCAACTGAAAACTTTATCAAGCTAACTATACAGACCTACATACAGACATATACACACAACAGACTGTTCTGTTAGTAGTTCTGCTTTTGTTTTTTTAAGGAGAAGCCGTGTTACCAGGGCTCATCATGGCTGCAGTGAGGTATTGTCTATATTACATCAGGGCCCTCATGTTGTTTTAAATAAAGCCTATCTATTCCAACATCTTGTGTGTTGGGTCCTTTCTTGTTTACGGGTGGAGATTGCACACAGGGACTGTTTTGGGGCACTCCTGAGAGGTTGAAGGCATTCTGAGGTTGGCCTGATAAACAGCTGCCTGGCCTGTTGTCGTAAGTCTGCCACGACTTCTTCGTTAGAAGAACGGACGGGGTTATCGGGAGGATTTTGGCCCGTACATGCATTCGCCAGTGTGTTAATGATGTCCTCATACTTTAATATTCCTCCATCAAAATTCCGAGTTTCATTCAATATATTCAAAGGTTCATTCCATATATTCAAGGTTCATTCAATATATTCAGAGTTGCATTCAATATATTCAAGGTTCATTCAATATATTCAGAGTTGCATTCAATATATTCAAGGTTCATTCAATATATTCAGAGTTTCATTCAATATATTCAAGGTTCATTCAATATATTCAGAGTTGCATTCAATATATTCAAGGTTCATTCAATATATTCAGAGTTGCATTCAATATATTCAAGGTTCATTCAATATATTCAGAGTTTCATTCAATACATTCAAGGTTCATTCAATATATTCAAAGTTTCATTCCATATATTCAAGGTTCATTCAATATATTCAAAGTTTCATTCAATATATTCAAGGTTCATTCCATATATTCAAAGTTTTATTCCATATATTCAAAGATTAATTTCCTGAACGGCATGCCATAATATATATATATATATATATATATATATATATATGAACCATTTATTAAAATGATATGACCAAAGATATGAACCTTAAGACAACAGTAGAAATGCTTTGAATATGGAGGATTATATAGGAAACATTGAATGAATGGAAAAGAACTAAGGGGAGTGAATGGAGGGATACCGGAATTCAAATAGTCTAGGTTTGTTACTATTTGAAGTTAAAGGCTAACGGCTTACATTAATTTATCATTTTAACACTGAATTCTCTCGAAACCCACCGCATACTGTCTGAAATGTAAGAACAGGGTGGATCTTACTTGGTTGACACCTTTGTCCTGTTAAGTCAGCTCCGAACAACAGGTGGTCGCCAGCGAGCCTAAGTACTTTCTCTCGGTTCCGTGTTTCACTGCCTTCCTTAGTCGTGGGTGACTTTGTGGACTTTCAAGTCATCTGAGGCAGGTCGCTGCTTCACTGCAAAGAATGACAAAAGTGTCAGAGTTGGTTTGGTTGCTGACCAACTCTGATGAGGTGAACTTATATTCACAAAATATTAACAAAAAGTTTGACAAGCTTAACGTTGGCTCTCTTGATGAGCAAAACTTTGTGATGACACGTGCAGCAGCGGAGGTTAAAACATGGAGACGGTGGACGAGCGAAAAACACAAAAGCGTCTATCTTTCTACTACTTAATTCTTTCTTTCCATCTTCTTCTCCTTCGTTCCTTCATCCTTCTGGTTACTTAATTTCTCTCTCGCTCCTCTTTTGCTCTCTGTTCTGACCTCTGTTCTTGGTCATTTCATCCTATTCTCTCTTCAATCTCTTCGACTTCTCTGACTTTGGATCGCGGATTCCAGAGTTTGACTTGAGGGGCATAACGTCGGTTTACGCTACACTTTCAGCCAATGGTATGCCTGAAACTGTTGTGACATCAGTCTGCGCATGTTTTGTAAGATGATCTAATTCTAGCGTTAAGTGATTTTGGATGAAACAAAGAAACTTGATTTCTCCATTCCTCCATTTCATAGACATTTGTCTAGTGGATTCTGAAAACACCACAACTTGTTAAGATATGAAGGTTAAAGAAATAACATAGACTTGTGATATAAAGACATCAAATAAAAACATAACATAACATAGGTACTGATTATATGTTTCAAAATTCAGATGGACATCTGTAAAATTACGACATACAAATAACAAACCAAACCAAGTTTTTGTTCCTGTGTTAAATATGGAATACAAGAAGAAACAGCAGGAAACATCGGTTAACAGTTGCACTACTTTACTATAAATGTCCAGTTGTTGACTTCATTTTGGGTTTAACTATTCAATACTACAGACAACTAGGGGGCAAGGTGGCTCCATAGGCAGGTTAGTCATTTTCCAAAATAATGATTTCTTTGGTATTCTTCCAAGTACAATCGTGAAAAAGGTCTTAAAATGCAGCTCGTGATTCCACTGAGAACCTGAAAAAACAAAGATATAAAACACACTTAATACAGTTTCAAGATTCGACTGAAAGGGAACTTAAGTACGGTAATCCAGTTCCATGAGACCATGAAACGCCTGTCTCTCGTCAGGCTGGTCAGGGCAACCGTTGGTTTACTTTGTCCAGATAAGGTCGGAAGTGTCATTCTCTGGTTTTCTCCAATATTCTCCTAAAAGGGGTTTTTGTTTGTTCAGCTTAGTTTTCACTGAGTCGTTAATGCATCCACCTAAGTTTATGGAGCAGGTCTGTGGAAAGAGGGCTGAGAAACTTCCCCAAAATCCTTTCCATAGGGCAAATGTTGTTGTAAATTTCTCTTTCTTGGTGTAGAAATCCCCATCTGGTCTTTACACACTCACCATCCCCACAAAATAAGACTTCTTTCCATTACGGACCATTTAAGTGTGCACTGAATGAGGACCTTGTCACGATTTACGTTCTATTTCATGTCTTGTTTTGTCATTTCCTGTTTTATTTTGAAAAATCACTGACTATCCCCTCTCGTTTCAGATATCTTGCCCTTCCTCCCGTGTCAAGTGTCTGATTGTCTTCACTGATTCCCAAGTGTTTCCACCTGTTCCCCTTGGTCCCTCGTGTGTTCAAATAGTCTGTGTCTCCCTTTGTCCAGTGCTAGTATGTTGCGTTCTGTTTCGACCTGCCTTACTCGCCTCCACAGTCATAGTCTTGCCTTGAGCCTGCAGCCGAGCGACTCTCCTGTAGAGCATATATATTTGTGAATTATTCATAGTAATAGTTTATGTATTTATTAAATCCACGGGAAATGTTTCATAGCTTTATTTTGTTTCTCCATTTCTAGAGAGTTTTGATTTGTAATTTTCATAGTCATCTCCGTTTGTTGAAATGAATGTTTCATAGTTCCTCCCCTGGTGGAGCGGTTTTGTGTTTTCGTTTTTTGAAAGATCTTGTGCGCCACCGTTAAAGGTGCGTTTTAGGTTCAGTTAAAGTTTCATAGTGCCTCGGTTTTTTAGAGAGCTTCCTTTGTTTAAATCCGCCTCATTAGGAGAGGGTGATATTTTATTTTGTAATCATTCATAGCCCTTTGTTTTCCTTCCAGCGTGGAGAGTGTTTCGGTTTGTTAACTTTCATAGCTGAACTCATCCTCAGGCATATTTACTGGGGAGAATGCTTAGTATTTTCACAGCCTGATCATTTGCTCTGTGAGGAGATCCTCATCCTGCCTTGCCTTGCTGTGCTGTGCTTTGTTTATTTCATAAACATCTTTGCATCTGAACCGACCCTGCACTTGTGTCCTGGGGCCTTGACAGACCTAAGCTGGAGTTTTAAAATTGTTTGACATGACTGGTCGTTATGAAAACATAAATTTCAGAGTTCTTTAATTTAAGGCAGATCTCTTTCCCCTTTTTTTCTTTTTTTAAAATTTTTTATTCAAGGACAGTTTGTTTGTCAGCAGATGATTTGGTTTGTGAAGAACTGTGATCATTGGTTTAATATACGGGATAATAGATTTTATTTTTAACACTGCCCTCTCTACCAGCATAAGGTCCATGAAAATGGTACTTCCACACACCTCATCATTCAAATTGCAAAGAAATGTTTTTGTTATATTTATTTACTTACTTTGTAATAGTGCTTTTACTTTAAATGGTATGGTTCGGTACGGTGTAACTCACTACTTTTTGGTTTTCAACATCACCAATGGGCTTAAACAACTCTCAAGTGCAGCACACATACTAAAACACCATCCTATAACTTGAAGTTGATTAAAAGTCTTATTAGTGTGCATAAATTGCATATTGTGTGTACAACTAGTGAACATATGAGCACGTTTATATATTTACATATTGATATTTGTTTCTCTGCTGAACATTCAGTCATGATCACTCTCAAAATACATTTTTGTGCTCTAAGGCAGATTCAAACTCATTCTGTGCAATAAGTACTTACTTTGGATAAAAGTGTCTACTAATTCAAGGAAATTTCAGAAAAAGTAACACAACAAATTTGTGTTGCTTTCCTGTGTTGCTGCTGCTTTGCACATGCTACAGTAATAACTGGCTGATTCTCACTCAATGACCTCTCCATATAAAACTGCATTTGTTACCAACATGGCATGTTATTGAATTTGATTAAGTGATGCAACCAGAGGCAAAGTTTAGTGCTGGAGGCTGATGCAGTCACGCCTGGATTATTAACAAGGCTGGATGGGACATCAAAGAGCCCCCTGCACTCACTGTTCATATTGTATATGGAACTACATAGAACGTTTAGTCAGAATTTATGTTCAAAATTAAAAAGTTTTCCATGTGTCCATCTGTCTGTGCTTACTTTTTCTTTCATAAATGATCTATTGTGATGATAGAGGAATTATTTAGATTCCTTATCTTATCATTTAGAGAAATTTCTATATGAAAAGTCACATTCTGGCCATATATGATTTAGGATTCATGCCGCCCATCCCTTTGGGGTCTGCTTTATTGAATTTTATTGAATTTATGATGCACAAATATTTTTATTTGTTAAGATTTGCACTGCAGGTTGATCAGTCCAGCACCCTGACTCTTCCACCACATGCATACAGCCATTATAGATGCAGTATATGCCTGGTCTGAAATAGAGATCATCTGGATGGGAGCTCACTTTGCTGTGACACCTGTATATACCTTTCAGCATTCACGGTGCCTTTACAGATATCCAAAATACCATTTCTGTAGGCATTAATGTACGTCCTACCCATCAGACATGCAGAGTTTTGAATTGAACTCTTATATCAAGCCTGATGGTCCCTTTCCACTTTCATCTGGAGGATGTGGGACCCATGATTTCTGAAAGAATTTCATATTTCGATTCATCTGACCCCAGAACCGTTTTCTACCTTTTCTCCTACTACTCCTTCTACTTTAAATTAGGTTTGATCCAGAGCATACAGCAGTGTTTATTCTTTGTGTGATAGGGCTTTAACCTGCAGAACCTGTGATTCACAAATGATTCAATTCTGACATTATTTACATTTGCTTTTACAAGGCATTCAAATGTTTTGGGAATTCATGTTGTATGTCATTATGACCAATCACCACACAGTTGCTTCCAGTTGGTTTGCATCATGCTAGGAACAGTCCTAGGTGTGAAAAAAGACTGTATAGGAACAGCTCAATGGATTACAATCAGGGCTTCCAGTTGTTAAGAACTATGAAAAGGATCTTGTAGTCTGTAGTACCTAAAAGTGACCTTCTCACTCCACCCTTTATTGAGGCCTTTCAAACTTCAAATGTAAATATTAATATCTTTTCAAAGTCCGTAACACTTTTGAGATGCACAACATCTTCTTTGGAACCTGGGCCCAAATGCACCAAGTATGACATTATTAGATAACAACAGCATCAATAGCAGGCTGAGGAAGCAGATGGAGGAAGCTTGGGGTATCATGAGGTCTGGGTTTCTCTACTTTCAGGTGTAACAATGGAAAGGACTAAGCAGTTTTGGTTTAGTTTTAAGCCATGACATGTTTGTCAGTCCACTTCTGAGGTCCATCCATCCATCCATTTTTTATACCCGCTTAATCTGTCGTTTGGGTGACCCTTGGGATAAAAAGTTTTATTCTTAAATGAAAATGATGAATTAAGTGTCCGCATATATTCAAAGCTTAAAATGGGAGTGGTGATCAGTTTTGTGCATGTGCATATATTTTCATGCTGACTGGGATTTATAGAAGAAAACCATACTTACGTACAACTTTGTAAGTCTAGCAAAAAGAATACATATGCAGTTCTACCACAGCTTCAGTCATAAAAATACATGCGGTTTTATGCATCTGATCCCTGATGTCCACAACAGACAGATAACAAATAATGAATGAATAACATTATTGAAAAAAACATTTGACGATGTCTCCTAAAAACGCTTGAAATATTTGTATTTTTTAAATAATTTGAAACATCAAATCATCAGAGAATACAGTGCTAACAACTAATAGGTATGAATTACAATGACAAACAGTGACATAAAAGCGGCAGGTATTTTTTCTGCATCCTTTTTTTGCTGAGGCTGATTAAGCAAAGAGCAAAAGCGACAGTTAGTCGTGCAAATCTGTTGCAACAGATTACCTTTTTTTCTTTATTTTTCTTCTGTCTACATCACAGATTTTAAATAGGAAAAAAAATGAACAAGCTCATTAATTCAGCTGTCTTTAAAGAAAGGATGTGATTTAAAGTCATTATCTCTCTTATTAAAGTAACAGCAGCATGATGGATCTGGTATGACCTGACATAGAACAGTAAAAATACTGTTGTTCCCTGAACTGATAGATTACTCTGACAAACATAAGGAATCTTATTAGTGTTGAGAAGAAAAAGAAAAACTGCTCAAGGATCAGTCATTATTGATTTTGCTTCATTTGTCCTTCAGAACCAATGTTGATGATGATGTAAATTTAATTGGCTGAGATATTGATACTTGACTCAGGTGATAATAATTTTTCAAACTATACAAAGAGGGCATACTTGGGAAGAGTTTATAAGTACTGTATCAACACAAAGATCTTTCAACCTACATAGAACTGTCAGTAAAGAAAATTATACAAAGGTGGAGGTGAGGTGGGTGGAGAGGGGCATTATTATTATTATTATTATTATTATTATTATTATTATTATTATTATTCATGGCAACTACATGAATGGTAAATTCTTTATGCAACTTGTCTCTTTGAATTATCAAAAACATGCCTTTAACATGATCTAACCCTAACCCATCCACCAAAATGAGGACAGCAAACTTGAGCCTAAACATGGGGCTCTACAAACCAGTTGGTGATATGACAGCTGCTACATGTATGGTTTAAGCTTGAATCAACCTTTAAAAGAAGGTAATAATGACAGGTCACTAACTTGGGATGACACTGGAGAAAGTTAACAGGTGCATCTCTGTGGATTTCTTTACATGGTTGGGGTTTTGGAATATGTTGCCATCATCTTTTTGCTCAGTTCAGGAAGTGGCAAGGTCATTCCTCTTTTGGTTCACTGTCTTATTGCAAATTAAGTTTCTTGACAGGTAGTTTTTTCCACACTCTTTGGTCTGTGCTTAAACTACAGTTTCTCTTAAAACAATCTTTACCCCAGCTTAAAGTACTCTGTATTCTGAGTTGATCCACAGACTGATTACAATACATAAAACAGGCACGTAATAAAGAGTTAGAGGTAGTTAAAAGCTACATTCTGCAAAGACCTTAATTTTGCTCAACTTGATGGTGAACAGAATGCATAACTAAAATAATCCATAAAATTAATTGATTCTGACAAGGAAAAATTATTTTGAATTCTAAGGTCAGTAAATGTGATTAAACAAAGTCCTGATAAACTCATAGATCATTCCAGAAAAAACAATTATCTTTTTTTAGAAATTATTCATGATAAAAATACAATATACTTACAATGCAACTGTTCAGTTTTGTACTTATCTTGCAATACAGGATGCAACATTTATTAACATTTATGCAAAAATCTTTATTTTCTTTTGTGATCTCTACATAATACAGATTTCCTTTTAAACAAAGTCAAGCTTGAAATCTTCTTCTCGAGCAGCTCTGCAAGCTGTATTTGCGTGTTGTAAAATTCAACCTATATGCTGTAAAATGAGCAAACTTCTGAAAGAACACTGCTCGCAATCCTAAGGGATGATTAATGGTTAAGAATAGATGTGAATGCATCTCCTACAAGCACAAATCATAGTAGTGCAGTGCTTTCCGTCTTCAATTCTGCAACAACAAAAGTTGTTTTTGTTGAGGGTGAAAGTGGGATCTTAGTTCCTTGTGGAATTTGTGTTTAATGTGCAGAGATATGGTGTGGAGTGAGTTGCTGTAAACAACTTTCAAAGAGAGGTGAATATCAAGGAAAGAAAATAATAAATTAAATGTTAGAGGACAACTGTAGACACCTACTTTTCAAACTATTAATCTCACGCTGATAATGTTGTTTCATCCAGCAGCAAGTTCTAAAATAAGAAACTACACAGTTCTTTATCAACTGCCAATCCAGAAGAAATTTCATATGCTGCTATAAGTTAATACAATTATATTTTCCATGGATATACTGACTGAAAGGTGACTGAACATAAAACCTGAGAAAAAGGTGGAACTCAGAGTCAGATATGCTATAAGTGGCAATAATTTTCATCACAATAAAAGATGTGCGAAGCCAGCAAGCATACATTTGCACCAACACCAACTCTCTAGATTACTCAAAATAATCAATGCTGTTTCTGTAAGTGGGAGAGGGAAGAAAAGTTCTCTGCCTGAGAGCAAAGTGAAACCTCTGCCTCACAGGTAGAAGCCCAATAATGAAGGTAACAGCAGTGCACAGGGTTGAAAACACTGCTACACTTTCCGAGTTAAGCACTTCGATGAGATAATGAACTCTGTGAGACACTGACTAAAAAAACTACCCATCATGTCACAGCCTTAATCCTCCACCACCGTACAGTAAATGTGTTAGTGTGCACACTAACATTTCAGCTTTATTCTTGGAATGCTTGAGAGCTTCGGTGAAGAGGAGGGGGTATAAACATCTTGGGCTAATCCCAATACCCGGGCCAACAAAAAATAATTAATTGTGCCTAATTTGCTGCCACATAAACAGAGATTGGATTTTGTTTAATGCAAAACAGTCCAGTTCAGGAAATAAACATGTTCCTAATTCATCACACTCCCCCATGTGTTTCTCGCTTTTCTCTCAGCTCTTCACAGGAAAAATATGCAAATGACTGCATTTAGGTTTCATTCTCTGCACTGAGAGCAAATGGTGGAAGATCCCCAAGAGGGTTTGAAGTGTTAAATGAGCCTGCTTCATTCTTTCTTCAAAGCCCCATCCCTGAGCTCCGGCACTCTCTGCCTCTGTGGTGAACTTCCTTTCCGGGGCAGAGAAGTTTAAGCTGGACGGGACCTGAACCCTGTCTTTTTTTCCCATTTGATTTATTTTTTTATTTTTTCCCCTTCTCTTTTTTTTCTGCATACTGTCACATTAGACTGGGGAAAGCTGGGTGGTTTCTGAGAGACTCAACAGCTACTGCCTGTCTGAAAGTGGGAGAGTATGAATAAATTCAAGAGCTTATCTTGAAACCTTCTGATCAGTGTGTAGTGAAGACAGATGGCTGACTGAAACGGAAAATGGGCCAGGTTTACTGAATCTTCTCTTGCAGGTTCACAGAGGTATATGTGACGTAGTTTGATTGGCACTTTAAATGGAGTTTTCTGTGACTCACTGTGATAAAACGTCTCACCAAGAATAATGCAAACATGTTCACTATCGGAACTGTGTTATATGTCCTGAATTTAAGTGGCACTCAATCAGTTTGACACAGGAAGTTCAGTTGGGCAGTAGAGTACTCAGCCTGTCATATGTTTTGATTATCTCAATATGGACAGATATATTACTTCAGTGTTGGGTAGAAGGACCTTAAACAGAGAGAAATTCAAGAGCAGATGTTGAGGGGGACACTGTTGCTTCAATCATTTTATCATTATTTAATGTGTTCCCATCCCTGTGCAGTCGTTTGAATTCTCAGGTTTTCTGCCTGATACTGACCCTTCCCCATCTCACACTGAATCTGAACACTGTTTCTCTAAAAATAGATGTACGCTGTCTTCTTTTCTTGAACCTATCAAACACATTTTGCATAACACAAAGTCCACTGTCTTCATACATTTAACAATTTAAAATATTAAAATCATTCATATTTCATGATACTGATTAAATATAAACAAGCTTAGTTGAAACTGTCCACCTCTCAGGCTGTTCGCTCTGAGCTCAGCTCTGTTCTCTGCTGTTGCTTTTCCCTAATGACATCATATTCAATTCAATTCAATTCAATTCAGTTCAAATCAATTCAGTTCCTTGTAGTATAACTTATTAATAAAAGATTTGAAATTAGACACTTTGAGTAATAAGAAATTTTCAAAAAATTACATATATATATATATATATATATATATATATATATATATATATATATATATATATATATATATATATATATATATATGTATATACATCTTGGTACTGCTTGGGGTAGGATATGTCACCCTGTTAATCTGGAGTGCTTGCTGATATTATGAATATAATAATAATGACAATGATAATAATATAAATATGGTTTCAAGATACACATCATGGAAGGTGTAAGTATACAGTAAGTATACTGGGAACATTGACTTGTCTCATTAACATGTCTCACTTTGACTTGATATTTCTGTTTGAAATACCCCACAATTGGATTGTCTGAATAAAACCTGAAAAATTCCTGTTTTTATTAACATGTTTTTATTAACTGTTAACCTCAGATTCCTTATCTCTCCTGAAATGCACATTTCAGAGAATGTGGTTCTCAAGCAATTGCAATTCTTTTTAGATTTGCTCCATTCTCCACTCTCAAAGCACTGAAACTGCTATGATCATTTAGTAGTCACAGACTCAGGTGACTATGCAGTTCTTAGGCTTTCAGACTTTACAGCGTCTTTCAACAGAGTTAACCAAAGTAACTTTGTCTCGCCTGGAGCCCTGTCTCAGCATTAAAGGCACTGCATTAGTATGGTTCAGATCTTACTTGTCTGACTGAAGTTTTGAAGTCAGCCTGGGCAACTCTGTCTTCCTCAGCCCCTCTTTTTTGTGTGAAGACTCATAGTGTGTTGTGTTATGCATCCAATACTATTCTACTCTATAAACGTCCCCCCTTGGCTGGTTAGGGTCAGGGTATAAGAAAATATGGCATCTCATGTCATAAATTAGTAGCTGACACTCAGTATTACTTGCTTTTGAAATGCAGCTATTCAAACTTTATAAAACCACTGTTTGGCTTTCAAACATGGATAGGAACTTGGATGACCGTAAACCTTTCTAAATTTAATGAGGAAAACACGTAAGTCATGATCTTTGAACCTGTAATAACTCTCATACGAATCTGGAATGCTTTAAATCTGTCCGAGATTAAAATCTGAGTGTAACTAAATGATCAATTTTAGAGTAACATTAGACAATCTGGCTGATTCTTTGACTTCCCCTCCAATTGCTGAATGCAATACTACTGCTGTAAGGCCAGATCTCTGCCTGAGCCCTGCATATGTATAGCCATGAATTTGAATTTATTGTCATGCTGAGGAAGCTGAAAAAGCCACCTCCAGAAGCTATCCAAAATGTCAAACAACAAGGTAGGGGAATATCACAGCAGCTAACAAGTATAAGATTGTACAATTATTAATTTTCTGTCACTGTGAAAGCCGGGCGGACTCACAAATTGGACTCAAGAGTAGACGCTGACGCAGGGAGATTAGAGTAAAGACAAGGTTTATTAAAGATAGGTGAGCTGTTGAGCTGATGAGAGGATCCAGGTGAACAGGTAACTCTGGGAGGAGAGGGATATAGTTAGCATGAGCTGGAGGGAGGGTAATTTCGTCCAAGAGAAAATTAGTGTTTTTCCTTACTGAGTCCAAGAGGGTTTCCAGGAGGGGAGGGTGCTGGCTGCGGTGAAGAAGGTACTGAGTCAACGGTGGGGCGAGCAGGCAGGTGGTGAGCAGGCAGGTGTCTCGGAATCCACAGTGGAGAGTTAAACCCTTTACTTTAGAAATACAGAGTGCAACAAGCAACGGAGAAACAGACACCGGGAGCACAAGACAACAAGGTAAGCACATGGAGAGTTTCACTAGGAAATGAGCACAGAAATCAGCCGGATTACCACTGTAGCAGTGAGAACAATCTGGCGAAGAATAGTTGCTCCTGCAGACGCTGATGAAGACGTCTTGATGAGCACAGATGTAAAGTGGAGTGGAGGAGCTGAACCAGAGTCCGCCCCGGGGTTCCTGGAAAACTTTCCCGCCTAAGACCCACAAAACAAACAAACAGTATTGCTTCAATCTCCTCTGATTTTCCAATCTGTGAAGAGCAGAGGGAAAACTTACTGTATTATTTTCATGATTAAAAACCCAAACATCAGCAATTTTATTGACAGAACAAAGCAAATCAAATGTGACACTACACTGAACAAGAGTGGTGATTTACTCCAAGAGGTCAGACACTGGCTGTGATGAGAAGGCACTGAGTCGTCGGTGGATGAGCAGGTAGGCAAGTTACGAAGTTAGGTATCCTTGAGAATTTTCAACAAGAAGCAACATAAGGGGAAACCGACAGAGCCAAACCGCTAATAATAATCAGCATAGAGAGGCACAGAGGAAGCTGAGGAACACAGGAGACACAGGGAAGGATAGCTTTTAAAAAAGATTACAGGAGTACCGCTGGAATGACCTGATTACCACAGAAGAGACGTTGACAATCTGGCAAAGACTGGCTGCTCCTGCTGGAGCTTAAGGAGGACTCCTGGTGAGGATGACTGAGGTACAGGTGTATATGCAGGAGCTGGCCAGACTCTGCCGTGGAAAGCTTCTGTAGCCTGCTCAGCCCAACCTAAGAGTCATAAACCAATACAACACCACATCTAGGCACAATCATGACACACTTGGTCTTATATAAGGTACACGGTATATTCAAGCAAAATGGTGCGGTCTTACATGCAAGTTGTGAACTGCGGTATGAAAGCCCCCAGACACTCAAGGGTAGTTTCAGTCCCAGGAAGGTATATCAAAATATCACTGTATATCACTCTACTTCAAAAGTAAGTCAGAAGCAGAAAGGTTTAAGGTTCACAGACTTCTCTAGTTTTGCTTTAAAGCATCACTTTGGTCGGTGGAATTTTTTTTAAACATGCCTCATGAATTAATTTGACTTTACTTAGGTTGCTTTTCCTTTCCAAACCAAGTGGTGTTTTTGTTGTCTAAACTTAGCCAATGATTGACCAGGAATTAATGCAGTAACAGCTTTAAAACAGCAAATAATAGATTCACCAGAATTCAAATTATTCTGAGGCCTGATGGTTAAAAACTGTATCTTCACCACCATCCCCCATTTCTCAATGAGGAGTCTACCACTAAATGGGACACATTTGTGTGTATATCATAATGAAGCAGCTAATAGTGCAAAGCAGTTAATAGAATTGCTGGCATTGTTTCTGTGCTGCCAGCAAGTAATTTCAACACATAATGCAGTGTTTAAGATGTAATTTCTGTGAGACAAGATAGCACATAGGATTCAAGTAGTTATGCACATATATATATTTTTTCTTCTGTAAAGACTTTCACAAAAGTTTGTTTGCTCCAATAAGTATACATTTCAGGAGGATTCGTGCAATAAGCCACACCCAGTATTTACAACATATACCAATGAAAACAATAAAAGCCTGTATTTTTAAAACTCCCATAATGTTACACATAAATGCATATATGCATATTTTTTCTTTAGTGTTGGGTCTTAATTTACCTAATTTACCTTGCCTTTGACAATGGGTGTTAATTGGCTTTGGCCAAATTGTGTTGTGTAATTGTTTTGGTCTACCTTCACTTCCAGAATTGAGATCATTGCTAAAATCATCCCAGAACACCAATACATAAACTGTCATCCATTATTTTCTAAAGGTTGACAGTTTAAATGGGCAAATATATTGCTGCAACTATGTGACAAGTGCACATTTGAAAAGGCCAAAAAAAAAGTTATATAAGAGGTAATCGTGCCTATCAGCAGGGATATTAACTGGATAAAGAGGGGGGAAAGGACAAATATTTTAAAGCAGTGTACAAAACATGAGAGCTAATTGCATTACTTCTCATTATATTCAGTCTTTATTATTATAAAAACATTATCAGTGTTAATTGATGCACACAGGGGATGAACTAATGTTTACAAACTCTGAAGAATGCAGAAAATGCAGTGTTTGATTCTCAGAATTTCATGGGCGAGAATTGCCCATCAACCCTAACTTAAAGGGATAATCTTTCTTTAAGCTTATCCCTTATTAGTAGTCATTATCTTACCCGTAGTTGATTACCATTAGTGCACTCTCACTTTGGAGAATCAGAAGGGTTCCTGATGAGTGATCAAAATCTAAAAAAGGGGTTTGAAGTTTGCATAATTTAAGATGGAGTAAAATTAGTTCTTTCCATAGCCCTTCTTCTGGTAGTTTTAGCTTGCTCTGCAGGAATCTTTCTGATGCTTCAAACTGAGAGCGCTCTGACAGATGTATATGGCACATAAGACACTGACAACTACACCGCACTTCAAAAAACCAAAATACCCCTTTAAGACATCCCCTTCCATCAAACTTCTGGTTTTTTTTGTTGTTATTTTTTTGGTAGATAGGTAATGCTTTGGTTTGTTTTGTAGGAAATTTGTTGTTTTCATTACTGAACAGCTCAAGAGGCTATGTAGCTTAATTGTGTATTAGGCAGTGGCTGTATTTTTCTTTATTTACGGTACTTTCTCTATTTATAGTTTCTGGTGTTTATCCTTGACTAGCTGCTCTTCCAGCTGAGTGGGCTGGTACATGTGCACACATTTTACAGTTGTTTGGTTTCAAAATCTAGCTTTCTTTTGCTTTGGAAGCTTTAACTTGAGTATCTATCATGTGTAATGACATACAGAATAAAGTTTAATAACATACAGAAGTTCCCTTTGGATAGAATGAGTCTTCCATAGTTTGAATGCAGTGCCAGTTCACTGTTCCATCACTGCACCACAGTTTGCCTTGCTGTGACTAAAAGAAAATAGAATGTTAGGGGCTCGGGAAGACTGGACCCAGAAGCGAACAGGAGACTGGAAAATAGATAAATTGGTTTATTTAGGGAGGGGGCAGTTGTGACACCAGGAAGTTGGGAATGGATTCAGCCTACGGGTCGGCGGGGAAGGGGGTTCTGTGTCCGGGTCCGTAATCCAGGTTGGTGTGGGTGCCGTGTCCAGGGGATTCCGTGCAAACCTTGTCCAGGGAATTCCGTGCAGGTGCTCGTGAAGAGGAGCTCGGAGGTGGGCTACTGGCTGGTTTCGGTGGAAGGCTGAGTGGAAAACTAAAGTCAGACTGGGCGCTAAAGCAAGCATAGGCTACACACTCAAGAGAGGTAGTCATCTGGCACAGGAGCACAGGAGGGAGCAAACTATAACCGGTGCTTGATTGATGATGAGCTGCCAGTGCGAAAGGTGTGAGAGCGCTCCTCCAAGCTGCCCCGCCGAGCCTGAAACAAACGAAAGAAAACCATCCAGCACCCAGGGACCAACAGAAATATATAATTAAATGAAAAACCATAATCACCACAGGGAAGTTGACATACTTGAATTAATTTCTAGTTGTTTCTGTGAAAACTAAAGTATTTTCTACCGTTTTTTTTTAACAACTTATTTAGATACTTAGCCCCTTAAAATTCCTGCAATTTTTGCTTAAAACACCTAAAAAAAAGCATACTATTTGCTAAAGCATACAAATGTAAAGTATAACAAATGAGCAAAAAAAATGCCTGTTAGATGACCATTTAATCAATATTGCTTCAGAAACATCAATTTTAATATCACATTGACCAGAAATGTGAGTTGTGATTGAAAAATCATTTGTGTGACTTATTAAAGAAAACATTTGAGAATGATGTTTACTTTACTACAGAAATGCTCATATAAGATGCATTTCCTTCTGCTGCTTGTAGGGAAAGTATTTGACAGGATGCTGTTATGAGTCATATTTAGAGGGATGAAGAAATTACCTATTTAGCAGTTTCAATCAGAGGACTTGTTGATCACTCCTGATGTTCCTGAAGAGATTTCAGCTTTATGATCTTTGTTGAGAGAAAATGTTAAAATAAGCTCTGACTGTACCAAGACCAGATGACAAGGATCATCATGGAGGAGGAGAGATATGAAAATAAATTCCTTTATGAAGGAGAAGGACTTTAAAGGAAATGGGAATGGATTCCCATTTGGTACTTTTGATGATCACAAGGATAAAACAACAACAGTGTTTGGAGGAAGAAGTCAGAGGTGGCTAACAAAACAGTGTTGAGAGAAAATGGAGTTATGTTCCTTGGGGATTAAGCTGACAGATAGCAAAGGTAAAGACTGCCTTGTTTTCCAATCTGCCTGTGATATCAGGAATAAGGCAGTAGAAGCCAAGTGCAAAAAAAAGAAACAAACCAGAGTCAAACAAAGACATACCACTCAAGATTATAGTGATTTCTAGTCAGTAAGACAAAAAATTAGTTTCAGTAAGAAAAAAACAGAAACTGCAGTCAGTCCATCATTTAGGTAACATGTCAGAGAACTTCAATTACGCTGCCATCCTTTCACAATATACGTTTGAAACATAAAGGGATTGCATGTAAATATCACAGTCTCATCAAAGAGGAACAGAAGAAGACAGATTCTCCAGCGATGAGGCAGCAGAAAATAATAATATAAACTTTAGGCTGGATTTTTACTCAGCAGAGGCGTGGGGAACATGGGAAAAAGGACAAAGGTCGTAATTAAGGGAGTTAGTCATGCAAATGCTTTAAATACTGGATATGGAAAAAAGGAGGCATAAAGATCAGCAAAGTAGATAAAAGTAGACTAGTGTAAAAATTTCAAGAATGAGCGTCTTATCATTCAGGGTTGTAAAATTTATCGGATGGAAAGGTAGGAAATTGTGTATCTGGTATCAAAAGGAAGCTCCAGTCAATGATACTGAGGCTCTGCACCTTCCTGTAATAACAGCACGTTAATTCTGTTGAAGCAGAGGGTGTTAAAAGGCTAATTAATCAGTGTGGTTTTGCTCTGGTAGTTTGAAATCGAACTAGATTGAAATATTGACTGATCATTTTATGTAATGCCCAAATGGTGGCAGTGCTGTCACATTTTCAAAGCAGTTTAATGGCAGAAACACAGTGAACCTGTGCTGGTGGAATGTAAAGCTCTGCTGCCTGATTTAACAGCATTGTGTTTTAAACATTCATAGTGAGTACAGTATGTGAAATCACTACATTATACATAAAAATGAACCCATATGGCCACTTAGGTGCCATGATTTAGCTGGATGAAGCATTTGCAGAAGGCACACATTGTGCTGTGTTTTATAACTGATACCAAAGGATAGAAGAAGGCAACATGAGCTTTTTTTCTTCACTGTCAGTGCACAGATGGTACAAGCCGGTCCTGGTTAAGTCCTTAAACTACATGCATTAGTGAGAGACACATGTGTGCGAGTTCCAGAGTTTCTGCAGAGTTCTGGGCACGTGTACTCTGTTCCAAGTACCAGTAAATTTGAATGGTAAATCTCGGGCAAACCAGACAACTGCAACTGTATTATCAAAGCTTCTCAACAGTAATGTTAATGATCTGGTTATGGTTTGTCTCCCCTTGTCTGTAGGTTTTAACTTGGCATGTCTGGCAGGGGGGCCTGTTGATGGCTCATTCTGCACACATGTGCTTCATCATCCATCCATCCATCCATCCATTTTCTATACCGTCAATCCGTCGGTTGGGTCGCGGGGGGGCTGGAGCCTATCCCAGCAGTCATCGGGCGAAAGGCGGGGTACACCCTGGACAGGTCGCCAGTCCATCAGAGGGCCACACAGAGACAAACGAGACACACAACCATGCACGCTCACTTTTCTAAAAAGACAATTTTAGAGTCACCAATTAACATAACATGCATGTTTTTGGACGTTGGGAGGAAGCCGGAGTGCCCAGAGAGAACCCACACATACACGGGGAGAACATGCAAACTCCACACAGAAAGGCCCCAGGCAGGGAACCCTCTCGCTGTGAGGCAACGGTGCTAACCACCACACCACCGTGCAGCCCTGGTTCATCATCCCTCCGACAATTTATCAGTCCTGGCCCACTCTTCACTTGTCAATAGTTTGTCAGCTCTGTCATGTGGTACACTCTTGGCATTTGTGTTTGAGGCACTGTTTAAAGAAATTGAAAACTCAGAAAAACTGAACTAAATCTTACCTTTAGTCTACTTAGGAATTATCTGTATTCCCATGTCTGTTCAACTCCAACGGTTGAACTGACTTGAGTCATCCATGATCTATCGTCACCAGTTTTTCATACCCAGACACAGTAACACCACTATCAGTTATTGGATCATTTGGACAATTCTTCAAACAAATTAGTAACATACCTGCTGTCGTAAAGTGATCATTTCTGAGTTCTTAACTTTACATCTTCCTGCAGTTTCATGTCAAGCTTCAAGAGAAAGCAGTCTGGACCAAATTTTTTGGGGACAACACAACCAGTCATTTGTAGGTGAACCTGCAGCAGTGTCCTTTACATGTAGCCAAAAACCCCAGACTCCAAACAGCATGTGAAGAACCCAACTGTTCTTAATTTTTCTCAGCAAGACTCTCCAGCAGGAGGGTCACATTCTCATTCCCAGGAGGACTTTCGGGGGACAACACATTCCTCTTCTGTACTCTTCTCCCCATTAGGAGAGAGGACAAGGTCTGCTCATCTGAACTTGAGTTTCAAAGCCTTGATGATCCGTGCAGCCAACCAGCAGCCATCAATCTGTCTTAAGTTCCCATAAAGCAACACAAACCCTGCTGAGACTCCCTCATCAGAACATCCATGGCTAGCATACAGCTGAACAGTTGAGAGTTCTTTTGAGAGAGACATAACAGAGTTAGTGTGGGAGCTAAATCTGCAACAACAGCAAAGAAAAAAAACAGCATTCTTTTTCCAAAGAGCATGCAGGGTTTCAACAGCAAAGACTGGACTTTCACACGAAGCAGAACTGTCTCTCTTTTTTTCAGAAGCAACAACTTTGTCAGAGAAGCAAAAGCCTTCTTTTAAGGACAGCAGTGATACACACTATGAGCATTAGCTCATAACGGTAATGCACAACAATGCTGTACATGCAATGCCTTCATTTGTGTCCTTGAAGTTTGATGTCATGATCAGTTTTATTGTGAGGGTCTTGCTGTGTCGATAATAATAATTTAGTGCTTTGGTGGAGCAACATATGAGGAGGAGACTGTATTATGTTTTGGAGAATAATAAACATCCTCTCCACAGCATTCTGGCAGGTCAGAGGAGCAGCTGCAGTGCGAGGCTCATCTCACTGCGCTGCAGGACTGAGAGGTTCAGGAGGTCCTTTGTCCCCACAGCCTTAAGGCTTTTTAATAGTGACTGCTGATATGTTCTTCTCAAATTTATTTACTTCGTCATTGATTATTATTATTGTTGTTGTTGTTGTTGTTGTTGTTGTTGTTGTCTAGTATGCAATCATTGTAAATATTTATAAAAAATTTTGAGCTACTCGACTAATTTGAATTTCCCCCACTGGGAGATGAATAAAGTATTTTTTTATCTCTATTCTATGTAAAGACATAGGATCTTAAATTCGATCCCTCCGTTAACCTGGCACCTTAAGCACAAAATACACATATATGGTTGAATTTGTGTGTCCACTTATTTGTGCAATATAGCATAATTGTGCCGTCAAAACTATCTGTATTGATGCAGCTAATTCTGGATCAAATCACTTGGCCAGGAGAGTGCACTAGAGACAATGAACTTAATGACACAAGGCCTAAAGACAAGTGTGCATCTCTGGATAACTAAATACATTTAAAATGGCATGATCTTACTATGAACCTTTTGGCATAGTCATTCAATTAGAATTTCCTACTTTCAATTTGAGATTTGTGATCTTTAAATTAAGTTATTGTTATTGTCAACACCATTAGATGGTTCACATGCAAGTTACGGGTCTTTTAAGCCTTGATCTGTGCACAATCTAATGGGATAAGAAAAGAGGGCTGGGAAAAAACAAGAGTAACATTTCTGGATATAAACCAGGATCTGAACTTGCCCTGAGGTGTATAATAACCATGTAAAAAGACTGATGAGTTAGCGTAGAACTTTAAGTAAGAATTGTCACTGTCACAAGGGTGTTTTTTTATTTTAACTTGGCGATGTCATCCTGGTAGCATACACTCAACACATCAATTGCACAGGAGAAGGTACTGTTAAGCCTTTAGGATTAACTCATCAATAAGAAGCACCATCCTTTCACTTTTTTTTTCACAATATCCCACACAGTAAAATCAGAGTGAAACAACATCTAAATGTTGTCAGGCAGAAATCTTGAATCCACTGACATGAAATCCAACCAAACTGTCTAATTTTTAGACAGTAAATGTATATATAGTATGCCAGTGTACTGCTATTAGACAATGTTGACTAAAGATTGCTATTTCAATGTCCAAATGTAATGATAATAAATGTTGATCTTAATGGAATAGCATGGGATAAATGCACTTTAATAATCTTTAAATGTATCCAGTTTAAAAATTCTGAACTTTTTATGTGAAGCTGTCATTTTAAACTGCATAATTATCAGTGAACTGTTCTTCAATACTTAGACTACATTGTACTGCTTAGCAAGATTTAAAAGTTTCTGTCAGCAGTCCCCTGCTGATTTCATTTGGTTGTTGGCTCAACCATTTGTAATAATGTAATAATGCCACATCCAAATTGTGTTTTAGCTGCCTCATAAGGCCTCTTGAAACTCCTTTAGTTCTGACATGGGTAGGAAGTTATCCCAAAAGAGCTCTTTGTGCAAGCTGTATATGGCCCTATGCCTACATCCAGTGTGTGCATGGAAACTCTGCCGCTCTCATCACATTATCAGTCAGATAGTGATTCTAGTAGGTAATGCTCTTAGTGCAAGTATCAGTTTTGTGGAAACTAGATTTGGGCTTGTTTAAAGTCAAAATTTCAAGTGTGATGTTCTCAGTTACTGTTGCCAGAGACTGAGTCTCTTTTGGTAAAAATGTGAACAAAGTTGGTCACTTTCATTTTAGATATCACAGTAACCCTTGACTTTGCTATAACCTCTTCAAGTTTGTCACTTACAGTTGCGTGTATGTAATCGTAGCGGCAATCCTTCAATGATACATTTAGTGTCATTTGGTATGGCAATTTTATATGGTGAAAAAATTAGATATGGGTCACTTTCTGCTGATTGTTTTAACAGCCCTCTGTTATTCTTTTTATACATTTGTACAGTTAGATCATTTTAGTAATATGTGCTAAATGTTCTGTGCAATAAAAAATGTTTCATTCAATCCTTTTTCAAAGGAACATGGGGATCTCTTCCTAATCATCTTTGAGTTGCTAAATTTTACATCAACAAAGCAAGACACACAAAAGTGATGTAGCAGGGAGCTGTATTTACCTAACCAAGCAGCAGATTAATATGAAAAACTATTTCATAGCTCGGCAGCCTCACTGCAAAAAATTATTACATTTCAGAACGAAAAGATTCATTATACATCAGCAGGGTGCACAAATCTGATCAAAAATAAAGTGGCAGCAGGAAAGAGAAGATAACATTATATAATAAATATATAATAAACTTTTTTTTTTCAATGGAATTCATAGAATCTGTGGAAAAGAAAAAAATATATACCAAACTGCTACTTCCAGAAACAATGTTTTCCCTTTTTTCTGATTTTCAATGGCTGGTTAAGTGGTAAATAACAACCAGAACATTCATGAACAAAACCGGTTCAACAATAATGAATTACTATGTGAAATATAATACTACTTTTTTCACTTTTTTAAATGGGCTGGGTGCTAGACAATTGTTTCCAAATGTAAGGAGGTTTTGCTTTAATTATAATACATAAATAATATTTCCTGTGATCACATTTTGGCAGGTTGAAACATTTTAACCCTTTTATGCCATTTTAAAGAAATTCTAATGAGTCCAAAGGACTGGATGGGATATAATCTGAAAAATGTAAGACTCTTGATATAAAGAAGAAATACCTTCAACCTCAAACTGGGAGCCAGATATCAGATTTTGGTAGGGTGAGAACCATCAAATAAGTTGTAATGTCTCTTTAAAGCTGTTGCAGGACATGCAATGGATAAGGTGCATCACAGGAAATGGATGGAATCAACCTTAAAAAAAATTGAGGTTCTTGAGTGAAAACATGGTATTTTAAAGAAGAAATATCACTATCGCTTTATTTTTTTCCAAAGGCACAGTCAAAACTTTTACGACAACATGTCATAAAACAACAGATGAGATGTTTTTTGGTAAGCAAAAAACTGCTAACTGCTTGTAATGCCCCTTTAATGATATGTGTAGAGGGTGGAAAGAACTTGTTGAACTATAACATGTACAAAATAACTCTCTTGAATAAAATCCAACCATTTTAGGGCAGAAAACTATGAGAGCTAGGAGCAGTTATCACTCTGGTGGAGAAGGTGGGAAAACTCTTTTGTCTGGTCTCTGCTGGGTCTTTGTAGATATCACCTTAAAAAAAAAGTACTTAATAATCTCTGGCACGGAGCAGTTAAATAATCTAAAGTCAAGAACATACATTCAAAGCAGACTCTTTATCACGATCATGCTTGGCTGTGTTGTTGTTTTGGTTTCTGAATCTTAGGCGGGATGAGCAGGCTTCCCAGGAGCCCTGGACCTGCTATCACACCTACTTCCCATTGGCCCTCATCAGGACGTCCTCACAGGAGCTGCATGAGCAACCAGTCTTTGCCAGACTGTCTCACAATCCTTGTGGTAATTAGGCCGACTCCAGTGTATTATCCCATTGCAAGTTTTTTCATATTCTTACCATTGTTTCCCAGCATTCACCTACCTCGTCCGTTCCCTGTGCTCTGGTTGCCTTGTACCTGTATCATCATCCTTTGCTGGATTCTGTCCGTCTGCCTGCTCCACTTACCTGCCTGCTCACCTCGCCACCGACTCAGGACCTTACACCACAGCCAGCATTTCTCCCTCCTACCTGGAACCTCTCCGGAAAACATGTAAGGACAAAACAACCACATTTGCCAGATCAGTCACCCTAACCATCTCTCTCCTCCCACAGAGTTCCATGTCCTCCTGGATTCCACTCTTGACCCTCCACTTGCACTCCCATTAATAAATTCTTATCTCACCTTTATTCCCCGTGTTCAGTGTCTGCATCAGAGTCTGTGCTCTCAGACGGCTAGTTTGCTAGCCGTAACACTCTTTATGTAATCAGTAATCAACCCATCCATCATATTAAATGTACTGTACATTCTAAACTCAAGCAAGCATAAAGCATGACAAACACACATAGCCAAAACTATAAAGCCGCAACATGCCTGATTACAACACAAAACTCCTCCTCTGGATTTGTATTTAATTATTTACAGCATTAACGCTTAACAAAAAAACATGCCATCTCTGTTACCATGGACATAATGTCACTTATTGTTGCATGCTATGTTGGGTTTGTTGCTGAGAAGAACAGCATTTTTTTCGAAATCGAGCTGAACAGTTTTTACAAATGCACACGCTCCATTGTTTCTGGCAGACCATCACTTTTTGGTACAGCAGAGTACATTAACTTTCGTCTCACGCTTAAATATAATGTATTCATAGTGCTACTGCCATTGTTGCATTGGACATGCACAAATTCTCATAATGTTTAAGTCTTGTTATTCAGGTTGTGAAAAAACACAGCTCCAATCATCATATGTACAGGGATTGACTAGTCAGGCTGGAGCAGACACCCTGCTCAAACGCAGTAGGCTAAGTAATACAGGTAAAACAGACACCGACTCAAAGGAAAAGTCAGATGTCCAGAGTCAGACAACTCCACCTAATCTTGATTTCTGATTTATTTTGTGTCAACAGGCTGGAACATTTTCTGCTGACTTTACTAAATGTGCATCTCCACCTTTTCAATCTTCATGTCTTTGCACTCTGACACAGTATAATTCACATTTCAAAAATCATCCATACCTTCAGCTTTCAAATTCACTAAATATGCTTGACTGCACTATTAATTAAGGAAAAATCAGTTATTTGGAGAAACTACTCACTATTACAGTAATATTAATTCATCACACTTACTCTTGCACATAAAAATCCTATTTCATTCTTCAACTGTCAGCATCTATGTTGACACTGTGTGTTATGTATTGATTTCATAGCAATTGGATCTGAAATAAAATGTTGTGGTTATATGTTTAAGCAAGAGGGTCAGATGCAACCTCCTGTTTGCAGAATCCCGGTGATGGAGAGATTCCCTGATAGGCCAGTGCAGTTCAATAGAAAAGCAAGTGAAGCCACTCTTCAAACATGCTCTGCTTGACTGGATGTGTTAAAATCACTGTGCAGTAGTTATGTGGTCTGACAGATTGCTTTCTTTTTTCTCCCGGTGCAATTGATTTTCCTAAGTCTCTATCTGGGCTTCATTCGCACTCTACTTGAAAGTTAAACTAGACAGTATTCGCTCTTTTTACAAGTTCAGAAACTGTGTTGATGACTGCAGCTATAAATATTTCAAACCAACAGATCATAGCAGCATTCAATATTGGAAAATAAATGCAAACATACAGAAAGCAAGAGAGGTATTAATTTTATCTTTCAGGCATTGCCAGTTAAAGCTTCTACATACAACTTTACAGTCAGTCCTGAAAGTTGTGGATCCTTTGAGAAAGCTTTTTCTTCACAAATACCATAGAGAGACAGTGACATTGACGGTATGATAAAATTGGCATCACACTCACAGCAGTAACAGCAGCTTCTATTTATTTCTACTGCAAATCACCCACAGAGTCTCTACAAAGGTCTTTATGAAACGACACAGGAATCCACACAATGTAACGAGCGCAATGGAATTTGCTCAGAAATAAGATCTTGCAAGATCTGGTGTCACGAGTGTAAATTGTGAGGGGAATAAACAAATGAAATGGAACTGCCAGAAATCATTAATACAACCCCAGTTCCAGAAAAGTTTGGGCGCTGTGTAAAGTACGAATAAGAACAAAATGTGAAGATTTTCAAATCTCATACGCCATTTTTTTGTTCACTATAGAAAACAGAATATATCAGCTGTTGAAAGTGAGACATTTTACTGTTTAGTGAAAAAAATTAGCTCGTCTGGACTTTGATGGCAGAACCACATCTTAAAAATGAATTCATTAACTTGACGTTAGTTTTGTTAAGCTGTTAATTCTTTAGGAAACAGTGAAATGTCTCCCTTTCAAAATTGGATATTGTGAAAATAAGGTTTATAACACTAGTGCATTATTGAATTCTGTTTGTATTTCAATTGTGTACAGTGTCCCAATTTTTGGTAATTTGGGTTGTAAATTCAAAGCCAGATCACAGAATCTTTTTTAGCCAAATAGTATTTATATTCACTTTCAGCTTGTGTTTTGTTTTGTTTAAGCAGTTAGACACAAAAGATACTATTATAGTAATAGTAATTATAATCATTTTAAGACAATTATAGGTTTGGGCTACTCTGTCCTCAAAATGAAGTGCATGTCAAAACTCCAAGTTTATGACAGTGGCATGGACTAATAATTCTGGTACCAGACCTGCTACCTAACATTTTATGTGCAGAGGTAAGGCAGAGAGAAGTTATGCTCACATTGTGGACCTCATTGACCTGGCTGTGTAAATCTTACCACAAACAATACTCACTACTTACCAGACTGAAACAAAGAAAATGACCAGACAATGCAATGCGGAAACATTGCAAAACTGCCGAGCTTAGATGTGGGTGGGCCTACACTAGCATGCCCACAGATTCCCATTCGCTGAAGGAGCATGAAGAGTCATACCCTGCTTTACAGAACCACATTGCAAGCTAACAACTAGGTAACACACTTTTGCCATTATGAAAAAAATTATAAGAGAAAAAAAGGACACTTTCGCCATCACATATAAAGTGTGGGGATAAAAAAACACTGTGGGAGACTGGATTTTAAAGCTGTAGCTCTGAGAAAAAGCTGAAAGGCAGACAGATGCAGACTTGGTGTTGTTGTTCCTGTTGGAAAGTAATAACTGATTACTGCTCTTATTTAGTGTTGTGTCAGATTTGATTTGCTTGGCTTGGTCAGTGAAGTTGCTGATATGTGGGTTTGTGTTCTTGAAAAGATTGCATTCATTTCTCCTTCTGCTCTCCTAGTTTGTAAATCAGAGTGCTTGAAGCTGTGATTGATTCTTATAATAGAACTAATGAAATAAGTTTCTATTCTCACAAATTATTTTATTTGCTGTATCATAGCAAACAGGATTTAGACAACATTACAACAGCTGTGTGTTCATTAATGCCATGTTATTTATCAGAGATTGAAACATAAGTCATAACCTTATTGATATTGTCTTACAGATGAAGCCTAGCCACCTCATTCCAATTTCAAACCAATATCACTATCACACACATTTACTGACCAATGACGCTAAGTAGAGTCAGTGTCTTGCCCAAGAACATTTGGTCCCGGAAAGCTGGGAGTCAAACCACCAACCTTCCAATTGGCAGATGGCTGCTCTTGTTCCTGAGCAACAACCTCGCTGCACTAACTCAGTGACTCTAAAGCTAAAGCTGTAACAATGAACTTCACTTTAACTATTGTGTTGTCATGTTTACTGTGGCTTTGAATCGGTTGTTTGCACATGCAAACATATCAGTGTTTTAAAGAGAGAACAGCATCTTAAAATGTTTTTTTCTACACAATGAGCAAGCCTACACTTGCACCAAAATTCCAACACCAAAAATATATTCAGTACAAATAGTCTCAAATTAGTGAATCATATATACAGTCCTTGCTATTTAACTTTCAACAGAATGAGTGACAATATTTTACGGTTCTGTGAGATACCAGAATAGCTTGACATATTAAATGTGCTCACAAATATAGGCATGTATGATGAGTCAGAAAAAGAAGACACTGCCTTTACTTATTGCAGGAAATATCTGCAAGATGGATTGCTGATGGTTAGATGCGATTATCTATCTGTAATGTTCAGTTTGACTTTCAAATATAACACATTCTGCATTTCTTCCCTTTTCTGACCCTCTTGTATCCACTTTCCCTTGGGAGAAGACATGGATATTTTTCAAGCTCAGCATTTGTTTATCTGGTTCTTTGTTCTAGGTTGTCACATTAACTCTCAAAGTGATGATAGTCTCCCTGTGGGCTCATGAGGAAATTTTAGTTATACATTGAAGACATCGCTGCATGTTGGGGCACGCTTTGTGCAAGTGTCAATGTGTGGCAATCTGTTTTTCTTTCTCATGTCTTTGACTGCTTTTTTAAATCTTCAAGTGAGAATATCTGTAGGCTCCAGAGGACCCTTGATAAAGATTAGAATAACTGGAACATCTCAAACATCAAATTTTGCTGCTGCATATTATTGGCTGCCAGATTTTTAGAAATGTCAATTAAATGTTAAAAAGTTAAAAAGAAGAAGAAGAAGATGAGAACAACCATTTAATCTATAAAACACAGTCCTGAGGTTTAAAAGTTGAACTATTATTGCTCTCCCCACATGGTGTAAGATGAAATCAAAGGCATAGCCTTGCAGGAATATTGACTTCCATCCTGTGTTGCTTTTGCCATGTTCTCATCTCACAGCAGAAATTCACATATGGACTCCAGCAATGACACAGAGTTCGATCAAACTGTGATAACATCAACAGATCTTTCAAAACAGACAGGGCAGAATGGTATCTAACATTTATAATAAAACTGGGACATATAATCTAGAGGAACACACTCTCTGAGAAATCACCATGCCTCGTTTAGTTTTGACACCCAAACTGACACTAAACAGCTGTAAATGCAGTGCACTAATGTGTTTACCTCCATGTAAAAACTGTCCTCATTGATGCTGTATCTGTGATTATCTACTTCTTGTATTTATTAAAGTCATGTGCATATAACAGATGTTCCTGAACATGTTTTGCAGGAAACAAGCTGCTCTTGAGACAGCGATCCCTGCACATTTCTAGTGTAATTATCTTGTGTAAAGACAGGTATCATGCACAATAAGACAACCGAATCTTTCTCTCTTGAGACCCCTGCTGTGTGTTTGGATCTGAAAATATTAGATGACTAAAAATGTCCTCTTTTTTTTTCTTTTTTTGTCAAAGAAATGATCCCCCTGCCTGCCCATTTGGTAAAACATGGAGAAATGTTGATTCACTTGCTCAACATCACATTTGCACTAAAAGTCATGTTTGTTTCCTTAGAAGTTAACCACTCGTAGATTGAACTGGGAATCTTGAAAAGATTTTAAAAAATGTTGTTTCTTTTCTTTAAAAAAAAAATCTTTGTAGAAATTATCATTTATATTCATTTATATTAATATGTCCTGCATATAAGATATGTTTTATGCCGCATGAGGGAAATTGTACAAATTCAAATTTCAATAACATCTAACTAAATATAATTTCACATTTCCATAGTAAGAGAAATACGACAGACTTTGCTAACCAGTAATCACAGTCACATCTTCTATAATACCATCTCTTTACATGTAATTACATTACGTATTAAAAAATTGTAAATCCAAAAATGCACATCATAACTTTACAGAAAAAACATTATCAGAAAAATCATTTCCATAATCATTTCTCATTCTTATATTCAGGAAGTTTAAAACAAACTTCCCATCACATTTCCCATCATAAAGCTGATGGGAAATGTTGGGTTACCAGTCTTGAGGAAAACCATCACAAAACTCGACTAAAAGAAAATCCATCAGGTTCAAAATTTTTCAATATTTTCACCATGAGCTTCATCAATGCTCCAAACTGTATTTTTTCCTATTCAAGTGATCTCGGCTGTGGTGACCCTGTATTTATGATTTTTGAGAAGGACTGGACTGACAATAATGAGTGTTTTGGTGGCATAATCCATTACAAATTGAGTGTTTATGTACGGAAAGCTAATAGCCACACTATATTGATTACATAAGGCAAATTGAACCACCTCCAAGCCAGTTTACTTCTTCACCATGCAGTGTACCATATAGTCTATCAATAACTGCCATCTGTATAAAAACTGATACAATACTGAAGCCTAGTCAAATGGGTACTGTGTGTTATAAATTTCATTAGTGTCATATGAAGGCTTACTTGCCTCTGTGACTGAGAAATGTGCATTATGAATGTGTTTAATGTGTATCTGCATGTTGAACTCAGAGCACTTTACGTGATACTTGAAACAAACTTAATTGTTGAGTTACATTGCAATACATTGCAACATGTTCGTCCAACTGAAATTGAAACACTGTCAGACAAACACCCAGACCAAGCAGGTGGGGATCAAATCACACATGCACCCAAATGTTCAGCGAGACTGAAATGGGCTCAGGTGCTCTGTACATGCTGCAAAGCTCCATCTCTTGAAATAACAGTAAAGTGAAAGTGTATATTGAGGCAGCTGCTCTCATTCGGATATCATTTTTTGTCTTTTCCTTCTTAACTCGACAGAAACTGTGACCAATAAGACTGCAGGCCCTCACTTAAACCATTTCTAGACTGTCGTTCTGCTCTCATAAAATCCTGATTTTGCTGTGTCAGCTGAAAAAAATCACTTTTTAAGTAACTTTAAGAAGTCTGCGGAATGAATTCCACTACGGTTAGATGTTTGATGATCTCCCACTGAAAAAGTTAGAAGTAGCAGAATCTCTTGAATATCATTTCTCACAAAGAAATGAAGCTATAGCTATAGTTTTCCTCAAGGATACATCTAACCATGCCAAGTGTCCATGTTTGTGGGTGAATCTTTCACAAACTACCATCAAGCTTTCTCCTTTTAAAATGGTCATTTTTGTCTATTCTAATCTAAACACATCGCTAAGTACTGTCACTGTATGATAATCTGTGCAAAGACAAAAAAGTATATTCAGCAGTGTTTCAATTTTTTCTTTACAGATTTCCAGAAAGAGGCTTGAAGCCTCAGCTGAGTCCCAGTTCAAACCTCTTTTGTTAACTGTTAGTTTTGGGGTTGGTGCTGGTTGTATTATTTCCTTTGTTTCATTTCTCTCTTATTTGTTTTTTTGTCTGAAGGTTTAAACCTTCAAGAAGCAAGATTCCTCCTTGAAACAAAGCGTAAACATGTAGCAAGAACTCGAGATGATTGTCTCCGCAGTGTTTGGAAAATGTTCTGTTGTGGCAGGCTGATGAATTTAACACAAGTGCACAAAGAAAGTCATTTTCACAGGTAAAGCAACGTGGTCCGTCTACCCCAATCAGCTTAATGAAAAGACTAATTTGCTCCGCTTTTGGAAGCAAAGTCTTACTTGAAGCTGGACAATCTGTCGTTGCTTGTTAGGATGTATGATTTGTTCTGTTCACCACAGAGCCAACTTTATCTCCGCAGCAGGCAATCTAGTCAGACAGAGTGGCTGAAAAAAAATATTGCCCCAGGTAAGGTTGGCCACACAATACTGGAAGAGCCACACAGAGTGCAGTGGTTTTGAGAAAATGGGAAAATGCTAATTTAAAAGATTACCTTCAAATTTCTGCATTTGGTGGATGCCCCATCCAGGATGTGCTTACTTCAAAGGGAAAAAGTTTAACTCAGTCAGATGTTATGTTTCACACTTTAGTTTGGATCTTTGTCTTTTCTTAGAATTCTCAGTGTTACATCAAGAGTCTTCTGGGTAATTACACAGAAAGCCCAATCCTGTGTTATCAGAAGACCATATGCATGACCAGGCAGGAGAGGACAGCTGATCAAACATAGATTTGCTCCCTTCAGGTATCAAATGGACAGAGAATTTCATTGTTTAGTTGCTATAACATTTTGGGCTTAAATCGTATGACCGCCACAATTCATATTTTGCAATCATTTTATGAGTTAGAACATTTAGAGCTCTCAGATGCAATTCTATGTAGATTTAAGAAAACAAAAGTGCCCGAAGCTACATAAAGTAATTAGTTGCAAATGTGTTCACTGTTGGAACTGACATAGTGTAGTGTCTGAGTCTAAGACCTTAAAGTTACCCCCAGTCTTTGGTATGAGCTGCCAGAGGACAAAAAAATGAATAAATAAGGACCATTTTAAGAACATTATTTCAAGATTTGTTTCTTTTTGTATCTGCATGTTGATGAAATGTGCAGTGCTTACCTAAAGGTTTTAAAAGAAGAATATAAAGAGGAAAACGTTTTTAAGCATCTAATGCTATATAAGATGCTTGAAAATATGCTGTGCAATAAGCATCTATATAATTCTGTATTTTCATTACCTTGTCCATAAAAGACAATCAACATGTCAATATGTTAGTTTTTTCAATTTCAGCATTTGGGGACTGAAAACCCAAGTTTTAATAGTCTTCATTGCCCAGATTTTGTGATGTTACGAGAGACTAGAAATTACAAAAAGCTAAGTCTTTTACTTCACCTTATATCTTAATTTGTCTTTAAGATTTTTTTTTATTTGTGTTTTTGCATGCCATTCTGTATCATGGACTGAAAGAATGAATCCCTGCAAAATCCCTTCCCTTATGCTTTCTTCTGTGTCACTCCCTGAGGCTCTAGAGACCTTGATACTGCTATACTTCAAGTTTTTCAGGCCTTCAGGACATGCCACTAGGCTTCTATTACACTGCCCATCTGTAATAGCTCTGCCCCACTTACTTATACTTTCAAAAGATTCTCTTTTTTGGTGCATGTGAGACTTTTTCAACAACATGAAAATATACATTTAAATTGCTTATAATTAATTTCACATTCTGCCATTAATATTGTAGCATATTGGGAATGGATGATGGTGGTGGTGTGTTTGAATGACACAGATGGGGACAGATATCCACCAACAAAACATACGGAAACATATATCAGATATGGGATGTTGTTTGACAGAACTTTGACATCTGACAATTAAGCAGACGACATGACAAGTTGAAATTTTTCACAAAATTGTTCCATTAGCTCTACTGAGCACCAAAAGCAGCTCTTTACCGAGAGCTCTACCTTGCTTATGGGAAAACAACAAATTATGACAACTGTGGTCTTTAGCATAGAACACCAGTACAATGCAAAAAAAGAAAAGACAAACACAATAGAAAACTTCTGAAAGAATTTAGCCTCAGGGCATAAAGTCATACATAGACAAAAATGTAAACAGCTAAAAGAGTGAAAAGGGTAAAGGAAAAAAATGCCTAACGTGTAGATTACATCACATTGTACCAAGTATCAGCCTAAACCGTTAAAAGCCGCTGCTGACCTTTGGCTGCCTACCTTGACTCCAAACTGCCATGTTCATTGATACAAGTAAAGGTGAAACTTTCAACGTTACTGACCTACTGGGGTGGTCACTTTTATTTTGGAGTTTGGAACCATTTCAAATGTTTGGAAACTTCAAATGCTGCTACCCTGTTTGCATTCAGAGACTACAGTCTGTGAGACCATAGGCTGTGCAGACAGGTGCAGGGAAGGGAGGCTGCGGTCCTTCAGGATCAAAACTTAACGCTATAAGAACAGTTTCTTCCCATCTACTAGCCTTATCAACAAGGCTTCCCTTGACACTGACTCTCTCCCTCTCCCCTTCCAGACCTACAAGTTATATTTACGTAGCATCTTCAGACCTTCTGTGTTACATTAATGCACAGTTTCTATTTATTTGGGACCACTTCATCCTGTTGTATATCTGCACGTTTAAAGTATTTATACCATTCAGCTTGCAATAGAAGCTCCTTATTTTCTAAAGATTCTGTATATATATATCTGTATTGTCTATACTTGAATACTCTGCACCAACTACATCAAGTCAAATTCCTTGTAAGTGCAAACCTACTTACAAGTAATGATTCTGATCTGCCTATCAAAAGTAGTTTGCCTTGTGATCCAGCAGGGGACTCTAGTATCAGCTTCACTTAATCCACACCCTGGTAACCTTTCATTGAAATAAGTTAATGTTTTGTTTGCTACGAAAAGGAAGGAATATAGCAGTAGACAGCATCTGTGTTGCCTTTCCTTATGTTCCTGCTCAGTTTACAGTCAATGTATTTCAGTATCATGGGAACTTGACAGTTAACTTACTGTGTACTAAGGAGCTGAGAGGAAGCAACACAGCTGTCCATGTTACAGAAAGCATCAGCAGCACACTGGAAGGATTTAACATCACCCACAAAGGAGTTCAGGCTGTTGCCTCAAATTATGTCATTTCAGAGCATTGTGTGTGTGTGCACGTGCACGTGCACGGCAGTGTGAGGATTCCATTTTTTTTCCTAATTTGTTGGACTATGATCCTCAAACTGTGAAAAGTGAGAGAGTAAGCATCAACTGACAGAGTCTAAGGTAATATCACATAAATTGTGATTTGGCTGGTTTTAAACTAGTGAGAATTCAGGCGTATACAAAATATATGGGGGAGTATGGAGTATAATTCCTACTTCGGTTAAGGTTGGAGGTATGACCTTGACTGTATGGCAGAAAACTTTGTCTTCCTCCCACTTTCTCTTCCTTGAATTACCAGCTGCTGAGGTAGAGCGAGACGCAGACTCCAGACCGTCCTCTTCTGTATCACTCTTGGTATTGCTTTAAGCAGTGGCGGGCCATGCTTTGGGTCACTGGACCTTCACTGCGGGTTTACCGTCCATTCAGAGTCGCTATTTAAATGTGTCTTGAGTGTCCACTTGGATCCTGATCTCACTTACCATGCTGTATGCAAATAAACACAGAGAGACAGCTGTTAGAAGAAGTGACCGCTTGTAAATAAAACTGAAACTTTATTTCTCCCAACTCTGCAGGTGGCTATGTCCATGCATTGCGAAAACATTACCTCTCTCCCCAAATTATTTACAGTGGTCACTAAAGCAATTATGAACAAATCCACATCTCTATACACATTCACACGGGACGTTTTCTCTTTATCAAGCACATCAGTGATCTCAGTCTCTTCATTCAGTCATCTATGAGAGAGACAGACAGCTGAGTGATAGGTGGATGGAAAGGTAGGGAGGAAAAATATGGCGTTACAGCAAAATGCATAGTGTCAACAACAGGATGTTAAGTGCTCCTAGACAATGTTTAGACTTGGAAGAATTTACTGTAACTTAAATTCAGATTTGAACCAAGTTATATCTGATGAGCTCAAATTGAGAAATACACTAAAGCAGGCTAGCTCGAAATCTTCCAATGAAAATTGATGATGTGAACACAATGTAAGAGTAAATTACACCATTGCTCATTGATTTAACCTAATATCAATTCCTAGCTCTAGCTTCAACTAATGAAAATTAATTAGCCTGTCGTCTTTCTCTTCTTTTGTCTTGCCTCTCATAGGAAAAAGGCACTATTTAATAAAAGTTTATCAAACTTTTTACACTCTCATTTTCACAGTAATAATGTATATAACATAAATGTATTTCCTTTAAATGTTTAAGGTTCAGAGATTCAAGAGAAGAAAAGAGAAGGTAGCAGACTTTTTCAAAATGTACATTAGAGTTGTGCTGTGTTTTCGTGAGATGTCACTTTTCAAATCAGTTTTCAAGATTCTGAGGAAGTGATGACTGAAATTCTATAAGATTCTGAAATGTCATAGAATGCTCTGGAAATTTGAAACTGTGTCGTATTGATGTGGCCTTGTATTATTGTGATATATAAATCAGTTCTAATTTAACGTAACTATTAATAACTGTTCTATTCATATCTCTTTTTAATATTTATTCTCTCCTTTAGGTGAAACAAGACCATTTTTGTAGTTTAAAGAGATACACAAGAGAGTGCACTTACAGTAAAATGTTAAGCTTTTAACACTAGCAACTTTATTCACAATGACTGATTGGTGTGAAAACTATAGGAACTTCAGATTTTACTGAGATTCTAACTTCATAGAGATATTAAGCAGTACTTTAATATGTATGAAAACATTTTCTTGGTTGTTTTTTATGATACTATGAATGCAACAGCCTTTCTCTGCCACAAATTGCGGAGACAAATCATATTAATTTGACAAAAAACAAACTATTTCCTTACTGCTTATTATTTCCCTGATGTTGTGTACAACAAATGCTCATGTTTCTGGTTACCAACCACAGCTGTAAGGGTTTTACACTCTTATCCTGTCAAATCCCAGTAAGCCTTTAATGCCGTACAATACCTCATAATCAGATAGCAAACGTGTTTCTTAATTCCTTATAGACAATGCATATTGTTTCATTAAAAATAATGCTCTCTCCACAGAATGGTTAGTTCAGATGCTTTGGAGAGAAATAATATTGGCCTAGACCAATTTGCCATGAGCTGACGTTGGTGACTTTTTTTCGAAGCTAAAGAAAAACTCTTGTCTGATTTGATGCTTCTTTTGTGAGGACATAAGTTCCATCCTGTTCCTTACAAGACATTTCACTTTAGTTAAGTTGTTCTAAACATCTTGAATCATTTTCCATAATTCTGAGGATGTAGTCTGTCTTAACTGTATCAGTCTCTTCATGTAATGCTATCATCACGCACCATCTGCTCAAAAACTCACTCAAGATGGTTCTTTATCACTCTGGCTCCGTGTACTGTGCTTATCTGTCTGTCTTATAGAGAGTTGTTTATATGACTGTTTGCTATAAAAACTAATATTGTCATTATCTGAATCTGTCCCATGCCGTGTCTGCTTGCCATAGCCTGTAATCATCCTGCTATTCATACTCACCATTTCCTCTCAGTCCTTGCCAGATTATCTGATCAAGTTTCCAGCAATCCGGCATGTTCTTTCCAAGCCACTTTTGACCATAGTGGGCATGACCCTGCCTTGTATCTGGTTTTTGCCTTTTTGCCTCACCCTCGTCGGATTTCTTTTAAGGATTTCTGTCCGACGATAATTGTCCATTCTGACCAAGTCTCCCTGCTTCTTCCACATCGGCCAGGTAAGTCTTTCTCCATGTTCATGAGCACAGAATTCCTGATCATTGCATGCCTGTTGACTCTGATTAAGAGTTTTGGATTTGGATTTTCTCACTGGATTTGTTTGCGTGCCCTGTTGTACCTGTGTGACCTCACAAGAGATCTCTGCCTTTTTCCCTGGAACCATGAAGCATTAGCCGATCTCTCCCTTAAGCTTCAGCCGAGAAACAATAACATTCACCTGTTCATCGGCTGTGATATCAAGAACTCAAACACCAAACCAAGCCTGGGACAAATAATCACCACTGATCGGTGTATTAGGTCACTGTTGGCTCCTACGATCCTCTGTTTTCAACCTCACAAAGGTATTTTATGCTCAAGATTCAAGTATTCTTCAGTGAAGTTGTTAGTTACCATTCTAGCTCTATCACAGATTGTTCACTGAAAGAGCCAGTGGATAGTTCCGGAGATCACCTGATTGTTCTGATAACCTTTGTCAATAAACCTTTTTAAACTTTTAAATGGTGCTTAATGGATCCAGTTTTGTATGTATATATTTATTCAGCTATGTAATACAGCAAATACATACATTTAGAAATATATTAGAAAATCTGTGGAATGAAAACAAAACTATCCTTAACCTCACACTAAGTGCATGACTTCAGTGATGTGGCAGTCAAATGCCAAAAGATACACCCGTCCCAGGCAACTCGCACTCACTGACTGCCTGCCTGTTTGGAGACAGCAAAATTGTCTTCAGTAGGGATGAAAAATTCGTGACATTTTGCATGCATCTATTATGTGGGAGAGCAGCAGAAGTCGTTTTAGGGAAATTGTTCCCCCAGTTCTAATCCTTGCTGACCATCAACAGAAGAGTGATGCAGTTCCCTCCAAAGTAGCAAATGGAGCTGGGCTGTTGTCTCTCTGCAGCGACACTATACAGCACAGAGCAGTTTAAAACTGAGAAATGAGAAACAGTGCTGCATTGACAAATCACTTTGGCAGATGGCACGCCTTTGAACTGTTCTACTTGTATCGAAATCAATTACAAAGTGTATTTTTGGTAGCTGGTAATATTAGACCAATACACATTAATAGAAGTTGTACTGAGTGAGTTTAAGCGCCTCATCTGTAGAATCGTCACCTTGCCCCTGGTCTGATTTCTCATGGCAAATTGGTCTTAGGGGAGACTCAGACAAAGATCAGTTGAAAGTTATCAGTGGAGAGGCACCAGTTAAGAAAAAACAGCTTGCTGGGAAAAGGGCCTCAGTGTGGAGTTCTCCCTGACCCTCTTGCTCTGTGAGTAGACCGCTCAGTGAGAAAACGCTCAGCAAACAGGTTCTCACTGTGTTTTGTGTGTATGCGTCAAACAAACGCTCGGATTACCCAGCCTTCTTGGCGTTCCTGGATTGTGTCCTGAAGGGGGTATCGCATGGTGATTTCATGTTTCTTTTGGGGGACTTCAGTGCCCATGTTGGCAATGATGAAGTGACCTGGAGAGGCGTGATTGGGAGGAATGACCTCCCTGGGTTAGGGTTAAAGGGTTAACGAACAAGCATAAGGTAGTGCATAAATGTGACTGGTAACAGGCCACCTTAGGCCAAAGGTCAATGACAACTTTGCAGTCATGTCATCAGACCTGCATGCTGACCCAAACTGAGGATATCGTCTGACTGTGGAAGGAGCACTTTGAGGATCTCCTCAGTCTGATTAGGATGTCCTCCAGTTAGAAGGCAGAGTCTGAAGACTTGGAGGAAGACTTGTCTATCACCTTGGCAGAAGTTGTTGGGTAAATTAAAAGGCTTGGGTGGACGAGATTCATCCTGAAATGCTAAAGACTCTGGACATAGTGAGGCTGTCTTGGCACTGACATGCCTCTTCAGTCTCGCATGGAGGTCTGGGACAATGCCTGGTAAGTGGCAGACCAGGGTAGTGGTTCCCTTTTTTAAGAAAGGGGACCAGAGAGTGTATTCCAACTACAGGGATCCCACTATTGAGGCTCCCCGGAAAAGTTTATTCCAGGGTGCTGGAGAGGAGGCTCCAATCAATTGTCATACTTTGGATTTAGGAGGAACATTGTGGTTTTTACCCAGGTCATCGAACAGTGGACCAGAAATTTACCCCCACAGGGTTTCTGAAATGGCTGTGGGAGTTTGACTATTCAGTCAACATGTGTCTTGTGGCCTTGGAAAATACTTATGACCAAGGGATTCTGTGTGGGGTGCTGCAGGAATATGGGGTAGCAGTATCGTTTTTACAAGCTATTCGGTCCCTATATAACCAAAGCTAAAGCTGTGTTGACATTTTTGGTGCTAGGTCAAACTCATTGAGAGTGCATGCTGAACTCCAGGACTGCTCCCTGTCATGATCCTGTTAGGGATTTTCATGGACAGGATCTCAAGGCATAGGAGAGAGGAGGCCGTCTGGTTTGGGAACCAGAGGATCGTATCTCTGCTTTTTGCAAATGTTGTCGTTCTTTTGGCTTCTTCGAGCCAAGACCTCTAGCATGGACTAGAGCGATTCGTGGCAGAATGTGAGGTGGCCGGAATGAGAATCAGCTCTTCCAAATCGAATGCCATGGTTCTCGACCGGAAAAAGATGGAATGCTCTCAAAGGGTCGGAGATGAGTCCCTGCCTCAGGCGGAGGAGTTTAAGTATCTCAGGATCTTGTTCACAAGGGATGGCAAGTTGGAGAACTTGAGGTGATTTGCGCATTTGTCAAGACGCCCTCTGGTCACCTCTTTTGGGAAAATTATGATTTTATTATACCACGTGTATTGATTTCTTAATATAGATTGTCATGTGCCAGATTGTTATTATGCGATCAGGTTCTTCTTAACTTCATTCGTACTTAAGCAAGTAATGTGATACTTGGTGTTAGACAAAGTGCAGCTGTGCATACAATCTAAATCAGCTCTGAGATAAGAGGGAATCCTGCATTTGTAACTTCTTTGAGTGAAATACTGCTTGAACAACTTCTGTGTTCATGTTTTAAGAAGCTGTCTCAGAGGACTGCCCTCTGAGAATCATTTTGATCTTTGTTGAATTGTATGCTCCTTCTTAGTAAGAAGAATAGAAGTTAATAGAAGCGCTTAAAAGTTTCAACTTATCGAATCCTAGTAATAATTTTAAGTACAACAACCTTATCATTGAGCTTGTCCAACTGGGATGAGGCCTGGGCAGCCCCAGAACTCGCTGGAGGGATTATATATCCCTATTGACCTGGGAACGCCTTGCGATCGCCAAGGAGGAGCTGGAGAATGTCACTGGTGAAGGGATGTCTGGCTTTCTCTCCTGAACTTGCTGTTCAGAAGACAATGAATTGATTATTTACAAATCTAAAATGATCACAGTCTCAAAATAAGACAAGGGCTTGTGATATATTTGCCTTTTTTATTAATACATGACAAGACTTCAGAGACATTGTTTACATTTTACACCGACCTTTATACATATCAGACATTGGCAAACAAACATTTGCACAACTCTTCCCAAAACTAAACTGCATCAAAAAAGTGACATAGCAACATATGTCTTGAGCACTCTGAAAATGTTTATCAAGGTCTCAGAATTTAATTAGGTTGTATTGGGTCTATATATTCATAGTAGTAAGGACCATATATTAAGGAGTACATACTTGAGATTCTAAAAAGTCAAGCAAAACGTTTGAAAAAGCTCAATTTTAATTACAAACAACTATGAATAAAAACCTATTCTCACAAGAAAACATGGACAAGATTTATTTACCCATATGTCCAAAACATTGCAGTGTCAAGGGCGCAGAAAGTTGTGGGACTACATTTTACTTTGCCTGCTATTTTTTTATAGAACAGTATTCACAAGACATGATGCCAACCATAATTTTGTTTATGTTTAATCCTCTGTTTTATATACCAAACCGTAACCAAATTCTTATCAATATTTAGACCTAACCATGCTCCACCCCAACCAACTATGACTGATGGAGAAGTCAAAAAGAGAAAATTCTTTGAGTACATTGAATTGGAGGGAAACGGCCAGTGTTATGTGGTCTCAGGTCTCTTGTTATGCCACCATCCACCCTCCCAAGCACTTTGAAATGAGTATGTTATGTTTTGCAGAGGAGAAGATAAGCATGTAACATATTTGGAGCCTTTTTTCCCCAGTAGGAATTATTGCCTGTCATCAATACCTCTTAGAATCTCAAAATTAATGATAACATTTTGCAATTCCATAGGTTCCTTTACAAATCAATTAAAATTGACAAACGAGGAACATGAATTAAAAAAAAATCTGTTATATTCTGTTTTGTGGATAATGTCACATTGAATTGCACTGTCAAGCAGTACAATTAGTCTTGATCTCCACCAGGTTATCACCTCGATCCCATACGTTTTCTGTGCAGTATTGTAAAGATAGAAACATGGCACCTGTCAATACTGACTATTGAATGCAGCTGGGTGAAGGCACTTCTGCACTAGAGAATTAAGAGACTTTGTCATTGGATACTAAAAGAATGGGAGTATTTCCTTTTCCCCCTTTTGTGTAAAACCTTATTTTGTCTATATCTCAAATGGATTCAATAATTCACTTAGTGAATAAATATTCTGTGACAGGACCCGAGAAGGTGTACAGCCTGAGAGCTGGCCTGGCAACATTATAATATATTTAAAAAGGAATCTGAGCCATGCCCAGTTTTTTCTGTGCTAATCCATGTGTTTTACAGAGTTAAAAAAAACATTAGAAGTTGATACATCCCACACTTTCAAAAGAAAACAGAGCTGGCCTAGGTGTAAATCAAGTATCGTAAAAGAAAAATGCTGAAGTTGGACTTTGAGTGTCATAATTTCAATGTACACTGTATAAATATGACCATGTAGTAAATGTCCCTGCCAGTAAATTATATGGAAACACAGAGTCTAAGTGAGAAAGCTAGCTTAACCTTACCATTACAACAACTGAGTTGACCAAGGGAGGGGAAGAAAGTCAGCAAATAGAAAGTGAACTGTTTTTGACAGAATCCATCAACTATTTAAGTTTGAACCAGAGTCAGACCCTTAACAAGAAGGAACTCTCAGAGAGTTCAAACATCAAAGTTTCAACACAACATCGATGAACGGCTAGTGTATGCCTGTTTGTATGTTGGTTAAGGACACACTGTCGCTGACATGAGTTTATATCAGATGGTGAGCTTACATACGTTACCTCTCATCAATACCTTGGATTCCACTGTGTAATTTTTTGCAGTAAATGCAAACATAATGAAACTATTTCTTTTAAGTATACAAAACCCACTCCAGCTCTTTATATTGCTATAGATAGTGACTCTATTTAGAGGGAAATTGTTTAGCAGCATAGTCATGAAATTTAGCAACAAGCGCTAGTAAACAGTAATTGAACAAGCTAGAGATGTACACAGCACAACTTGTAGTAATGCATGTGTGCCATTAATTACTGCGTTTAAATTATATATATATACACCTGTCCCAGGCGACAGCTGGGTGAGTCAGTGGTTAAACTGCTTTGCGGGAGAAGGAATCCCTGTGGCTAAGTGAAACGTTTATCTGTCTCTACTGTGGGCTCTGTGAGCCGTGGTTATTATTATTATTTTTTAAAACAGACAGAGGCGAAATGTGAAATTTTGTTCTCTGTTATTTTAACTCTTTGGAGGTAAGGACCAAGTTCCTTTGGGTCAAGTCCTAAGTGTGTGCAGTTCGCTTGGTCATATGACAATATGCTTCCGGCCGAGTAGATTTTACAGAAGGTTTTATTGTCTTATTTTGTTTTACGTGTTTTTGCACCTTTTTATCTTTTTATTCTGTTATTTATTTCCTGCTATGTAAAGCACATTGAGTTGCACTTGTGTATGAAATGCACTATACAAATGAAATTGCCTTGCCTAGCCAACAAATTATTTCAGTGCCAAATATCACATCCTGATGGAAATTGTGGCTTTACTTAGATGTTCAGCATGTGGTACTGCATATGAGAACATGCCACTAGCAAAAATAATTTAGTCCAGTACAGACCATTTGTGGGAAATCATGGCTTCATTCAGTGTGGTGCTACATTATGTGGCCCAGCATTCTGCACAGATAGCATATCGCATCCCTTGGAAACCAGTACTCATCCAGGTGGCTGTCTGAAAAATCCAGAGTCTGTCTGGTTCTGAGACACTCTTTGACCTCAGATAGTGCTTTATCATCAAAAAATTGGCATGTCATTCTGAAAGGAGAAACACGTGTGTATTAGGACTTGACAGGCTATCCATCTCATCACTGACTTAACTGAAAAGTATTTTGCATGTTAATATAAATCATTTCAGCAACCACAGTGATACAGACCAAGCCCCAAAAGCATCTAGAAGTACAAGGTATGAGGAGACATGTCCAACGTAAAGAGGGCTTACACATAACCACCTATAAGATCAAGACTAGAACACAGATAAACTGGGAAACATGACAAACAAAAACCAGGTTTAATGTACAGAGGGAGCTAATGAGTAATACAAAACAGCTGGATGGCAATTAGTAACTGAGACCCAGCGTGAAGCACAGATAGAAAATAAAACTAACTGAGATGAACAAGAGAGCTAAGAGCTAAGAGATAAGAACTTGAAAGAATAGGAAAATATTTATTACCGATTTAAAAAATTAAGACAAGCTCACTGGAATACTGAACGTGGAAACAAAGCAAATACTAAATAACACCAAAAGAGAGCAGGATCAGGACAAAAGCAATGAACACAAGAAAACCTAGGTAAAATCAAACAAAACCAGACAATCTCAAATAAACTGACATTTATGAATATTCTACAATGTTAGTTATTAAGAACTGCATACACTTTTCTTTGCTTTTCCTTTGATAAACAGGTTTGTTTGAGGTCACATAACATTTAGATTAATGGGGAGAATTATAACTGTTCAACAAAAGAATTCATCCACAGGAATGCAACTTGTTTAAATGTTACATTGTAGACTGACTCAGTCATACAGTGATAACTGTAACTATGCTACTGAAATGTAGACAAAAAACGGATAACCTGTAAAGATAATACATCCACATGAGTTGGATAAATATATCATTTTAACATTTACTGTAGAAGAAGAGGTATGTTCAGTTTACAGATTACAGTTTACTGCACAAAGGAAGCCATCCTTCTATCTATTCTAGCATTTGCAGTTGTTGGCTGCTTGCTACATGGTGCAATTATGACTCACCTAGCCCCAGCTGTTTAAGCAATTTTTTTTCCTCCTTGTTGCTATGCCCATTTAACTTGATAAACCGAACGACAGAGGTTCTCCATAAAAACCAACCTTCACACAAGTATTTCTCAGGAGTTTTTCACTGCTGCTGGAAGTGGTTCGTAAAACCACGAGGATATCTGCTGTGAAGATACTGTACTTTTAATTTCAGCTGCTAAACTGAGTGCCTATAAAAATTAAATCAACAACTCAGCGCTCTTTGTCATGGGCATAACAGACTATAACAGTGGTTTGATATGCATTAGTTTGATAAAAAGAAGAAAAAAAAACAGAAAAGCATTTGTATTTATGAATGTGTCTGATTCTGCAGCTCCGTGCTGCATATAAGGAAATTACCTCAATGTACCTCTGAATGCAGAGGCCATGTCCATGCTATGTTGTCAAAAATTCTATGATGTTGTGGTGATGAAAAAGATTAGTTGAGGCAATGCTTTTTTCAGTCTCTGTGTTCATATTTTCTGCAATGTCTGTAGTAAATCACAAGGTCATCGTGCCATGCAGAGCAGAGAGCACACTGAAGTCACAATGAAGCTGCTGTGGTTCGCCATGGACAAGATATTTATTGAATGTAGAGTCCTAAGGATTTGTTTTCGGCATTCAGGAAGCTGCATTTGAAAACAAAACAGCTGACAATGTTATCACCTTATGTGTTTGTAACTGTGAAAACAGTTTCCTCCTCGTACATTCGTTCACTGGCACAGGGAAACGACTTACCAGGGGGCCTCGTCTATAAATGAGATTCTGCACCCCATGCTGGGCCCAAATGAAGTCTGCTCCTCCCACACTCTGTGTAGTCTTCCTATGCATGAAATATTGTGTAACCCTAGATTTGCTGTGTAGCTTAATTAAACACACAAATTCATTTAGGGGAAGAATTAATTGAGAACTATGCCTGGTCTGTGTGTCTGATAATACAGCTTTGTTTAGTTTATCAGACAAAGACACATTCATATTCAGTTTTATCAGCAGTATCTGATGAACTCATATGCCATAATTATTCTCATTGCAACTCTTTGTTTTTTTCTTCCCCAACTCCTGAGAGAAATATCTGGCTCTTACATGTTTTACTATCTTAACATGCTGCCACTAGCTTTGTCTATCAGCAATTTGTTGCTAGACAGTTAGCATATAGTGGCTTATTTGAACATTCTTCTTCTGGCTTCGGAGCACGAGATAGTGCTGATGAGAGTGGAGAGGCTCAATAGAGCTGGTATTTATCTCTGGGTCTGTCTCCAAAATCAACTCATTTTAAATCTTACATAAACATCTTACTCATTGTCCTGCTTAAGTTGCATGCAAAAACAAGGAAAAGGTACTTTCATAAAGGTAGGAAATTTTTCATTCTATAGCTCACAGCTCTTAATCAGCTTTTGATGTCTGTTTCTTAGAATTAATCATCTCTTGATAAAATTGCGCTTTAGGTTTTGTGCCTTTGATGGGCTGTCATCGCTTGCAGGATACATAGCAAGTTGTTGCTGAGTACTTAAGACTAAGTTTGTATTTCATGTTTCCAGAGTTTTAGGTCTTTCTAAGTTTATTGCTAGGCTGTTTTTCTGCAAAGATTTGTGAGAAAAACGGCAAAATAAAAACTCCTTAATCTGAAAAATAGTGCTGCTCATTTAAGGCTCTTGCTTTTTGTGTTGATTGGTTCATTGTTTGCAATAATTACCACACTATCAGAATGTATTCATTATATCATGCTGATGTCAAAAATGCTGAATGCAATGCATTTATTTTGGAGAGAAATTAGTTTTAGTGAGATGAAAAGGCTAATAAAATAAACATTACTGTTGCACCAGCAGACAGTGGATCCATTTTGCTTGTCTTTTCATTTTGGGCACACTGGTTAATTTCCACTTCTTGGTAAAACCTTTGTCTCATAGAGCTAACCAAGAACTATGACTTCCTTATCTTAATTAATTTGACAATACATGTATCCCTAGGCGCCTTTAATATTTTTACAACTCCCCTAAATACTCTTGTTTTGCTGCACACAAACTTTTTTCCATGTTGCTATTTTGAGTGCAGACCAGCTCAGAGTTATTTTGGAGTGAGGCATTCGTTTTCAGTTTTAGGGATGGCTGAAGATCAAGAAATGATTGTGAGAATGTGTGAGAGAGAAGAAAAGACACTGTACAGCCTCTAACACTGTATATACTAAAAAGTGCCATTTGTGTGAGAATTGATTTTTAGTGTAAAACTGCTTTGGGTGGTAGGCTAGACTAGAAATGCCCTTTTACCATTTTTGACTAAATATCTTCCAATTCAAGGAATATATATTTTAGGTATATTCTGATTTAATTGTATCACATGTGTTGATTTCATAATATAGAATAACATTCCATTTACAAATTTGTTGTTATGCGACCAGGTTGTTCTCAGGTTGCTTAGGCAAGCTGTAAGGAATGTGATAACAAGAATAGTTCTAAATCAGTTCTATGATAAGAAGGAATTCCTACAACTGCAACTCCCTCAAGTGATATATTGCTACAACAACTTCTGTGTTCATGTTACAAGAAACTGCCTCAGAGGACTGCCCCCATTGCATGATTTTGATCTTTAATTGTGTGCTCTCCCTTGTTAACAAGAATTAAATCGCTTAAGAGTTTCAACAGACCATTGTTAAAACTTCCACGGGAATTAAGAGGGTAAGTTGCTGCCAGGTGCTGTTGATCAAATTAACTTGATTAACTGATCATCAGCAAGTGTGAGCACCTCTATATGAGCAGACGTTTTGTTGGTTTGCTTGTCTGGAGCATTCGGGTGTGTTGTTAACACAAAACCAAAGAGGAAAGACATCAGAAATTATCTTAGAGAAGCAATTGTTGCTGCACATTTCAGCTGCCCATTCCAGAAGGTCTTTCTCTAAACTATTTGTAATCCATCATTCTGTAGTGAGAAAGATTATTCACAAGTAGAAAACATTCAAAACAGTTGTGGACATCCCAGCAAGTTCACCTCAAGGTGCAATGCTCAGAGAAACTACAAAAACCCAAGAGCTACATAGACACTACGGGCCTCAGTCAGCAAGTTAAATGTTAAAGTTCATAACAGTACAATAAGAAAAAGACTGATCAAGTATGGCTTGTTTGGAAGGGTAGCAGGGGAAAGCCTCCTCTCTCTAAAAAGAACATGGTGAGCATGTCAAGCATGGTGGTGGAGGGCTGATGATTTGGGCTTGTTTTACAATCACAGAACCTGGACACCTTGCAGTCATTGAGTCTACCATGAACTCCTCTGTATACCAAAGTATTCAATTCAGTCAAATGTGAGCCCATCTGTCCGACAGCTGGAGTTAGAGTGTCCCCAAACACAGCAGCAAATCTACAACAGAATGTCTCAAAAAGAAAATAATGAAGGTGTTGCAATGATCCAGTCGAAGTCCAGACCTCAACCTGACTGAAATTCTTTGTTGCAGCCTTAAGAGAGCTGTGCATAAACGAATGCCTGCAAACCACAATGAACAGACAATTTTGTCAAGAAAAGTGGGCCAAAATTCTCCATAATAACATGAGAAACTGATGATGTCATAAAGAAACATATTCGTCCAAATTGTTTCTCCTAAGGTGGTTCTACAAGTTTTTTTTAAACAAATAATTACACAGTGTAATATGGTGTGTTATCATTCGTCTGGTGTGATTTTATTTTTTTATTATGTCCTAATTTGTTTAACCTTAGAATTGTAAGAGGTTGACTATAGCTGCCAGTTGTACAAATATGTGTTTGCGTAGTAGAGTTGCTGAATTGTGCAGAATTCACAATCTTTTTTCCAAATGATTTAGAATTCCTCCATAACGTCACTTAAGTCTCATTGTCTTGTCTCACTGTATTAGAACCTCAACAAAATCCCCTCACTGAACAGCACTTCCTGCACTCTCCATCCATCCATCCATTTTCTATGCCTGTTAAATCCGTCCGTCAGTCGGTTCGCGGGGGGGCTGGAGCCTATCCCTATCCCAGTGGTCATCGGGCGAAAGGCGGGGAACACCCTGGACAGGTTGCCAGTCCATCAGAGGGCCACACAGAGACAAATGAGACAAACAACCACACACACGCTCACACTCACTCCTAAGGACAATTTCAGAGACACCAATTAACCTAACATGCGTGTTTTTGGACGGTGGGAGGAAGCTGGAGTACCCAGAGAGAACCCACAGATACACGGGGAGAACATGCAAACTCCACACAGAAATGCCCAAGCCGGGGGTTAAACCGGAAACACTCTCACTGTGAGGCGACGGTGCTAACCACCACACCACCGTGCAGCCCTCCTGCACTCTCCCTCACTCAGAGAACATGCTGGAAGGTGCACACAGGTGCTGACCATATGATGAGCTGCTGCTTTAGTTCAGGTGCTAATTATACGCAGAGTGTGGGTGCAAATTCAATAAGAGGCACAGTGCAAGTCTACCCTGCTCTTTCATATAAAACACATCTTGCCTCATGTATTATGGAAGAAGCATAGTGCCTACACCTATGTGTGTTTCTCCCTCTTCAGTCAATTGAAGTGCAGTACTGAGACACAAGTATATCAAACTGAAAAAAATTATTATTTGTAGTACACTTTGCTAAAAAGAGGCCTGGAATTGGGACAGCCCATTGGCAATGACGGACGACGTTTCACCAGGAACAAACACAGTAAGAAGTGCCAGAACTCTTGTCTTCCTCTGCTACAGTTGTAATAAATCTATTTGATGTTCATCTCTTATTATGGTATGAACTTTCATGTGAAACCAGCACTTTATCAGGCAGGTTTACACATACTTTTACAAAGATGCATTTTTTTTTTTACAAGATAACTTTACAAGATAACAACTTTATTGTTATCTGCATTGACCAACAAGTCCTAAAACATATGGATTGTAACAACTGTCAGATATGATTGTAATCAATCCAGATATTGTAATCCTAAAATTGTATTGACATTTATTTTACTTTAAAAACAAAAGCCTGTGTAATCGATCAGAGATGGTCTGAAGCTGTTGTTTTCAGACACTCCTGACTTTCATTTTCACTCACTGTTGTTGTAGGTATAGTCAGTAGAAATATGTTAAAATGTTTTTAAAGAAATGATAATCCTTTTAGGAAAAAGATTATCATCTTTATCAATCTTCTATCAAGACTGAAAACAGGCTCAATTAACAGTGTATGAAGGACACTGCCCTCCTCCTCAAAATGTGCCCATTTGGCAGATGTTTAAGCATGCAGATACTTTCTACATTCAAAGAATATTACAACTCATGTGAAGGATAAAAACTGAATCCATGGTGTCGAATGTCACATTGTAAGAAGAGTGTATTTTGCAATGTATTTGTATTTTAAGCCTGCTCAAGGACTTTTGATTTCTAAGCCCAATCAAGGGACGTCACTGCTTAAAGCCAACAAAGAAATGTTAGTTTTTTTTTTAATAATGTGTTACATTTACATGTAACCAAAGCAACCAGGCGTTCACAGCATTCATAACAATTTTGTTGTAAAAAGAATGTATTTTAGCCCTAACCATGATCATTACCTTGTCTTTCCAAAATGTTTATTGTCTAACCTACACAGCAAGTGACAAAAGTATTTTATTGAATCCATCGGTTGGATTTTGTGGCTTGCTAAATGAAAGACTTGACAGTGATGTCTGGTCCAATATGGAAACACTTATGTGAGCTGTATTTCCCTCCTGCCATTTGTAAGGTACTTTATAGAACACTGTTACTATGGGTCATATTTAATGGATAGGTTTGGTGTGTTGGTTTCCTCACCAAAGTACAATCCTTCTTAACCCAACGTGGATAGAAATAGCATTTCCAAGTAACCATCTAGATTTACTTTATAGTGGATACATAAAGGGATGCTTCAGACTTATTCTATTGTCTTCTTGCAGTCTCGTAAAATCTCACCATATCAGAGATACTTGATGAAATTGAAGTGAATAAAATGTGATGCCTCCAAATTTCTGCAGTAAAGTTGAAGTAACTGTAATGCAGTAAGACAGAGAGAGCTATTTGCTTCATTCAAAGCATTTATTACTGCTGTTGCATCCCCAGCTTGTGGACATAATTTATATAATTCATTTATACACTTTCTATTTGTTAGTTATTGTCTGAGTTTGACACTGAAGAACGGGGAAGGCCTGGATTTTGACAAATAAGTTTTATTACAGTCGGTTTTTATATTTTGTGTGAAGTATTTGTTTTGGAAGAGCGTTCAAAGACAATCATACTTGAACTTGCTTGGCTGATTGGCCAATTTCTTTGCTTTGTTTTGTTTTTGCGAGCATTCATTTTTAAACTGTGTGAGCAGCTGAGCAAAACATGCTGGACTGTTTAGGAGACAGTCAAAAATCCAGACTTTTGTAAAAATCTATAACTAAAGATGATAATCCTGCAATTTGTTTTTACTAACATATTTGCAATATGGTACATCAAATTAGTGTCAAATCAGTGGATAACCTTCAAAGTCCATCAAGAAGGATAATGGGGTTGGCCAAAGTCTATGTCACCATGCTGTAAATGACAGCCGATTTCTTGTCTAATGCAGAGGGGATTTATACTCATATACTTGAGTAAAATCAGAGGACTTAAAATAAATACTCTCATCCCATCACTGCACTGCCAATTTCCAAGTCTCACACTTTAGCCATAGACTCTAACTTCAAAGCTCCTTATTGCTCTCTGAGGGTCAAAAAACCTTGTACAGCACTCAACCGACCACTGTTCCTTATTAATATTTCCATCCATCCATTTTCTATACCCACTTAATCCGTCAGTTGGGTTGTGGTGGGGCTGGAGCCTATCCCAGCAGTCATTGGGCGAGAGGTGGGGTACACCCTGGACAGGTCGCAAGTCCATCAGAAGGCCACACATAGACAAACGAGACAAACAACCACACATGCTCACACTCACTCCTAAGGATAATTTTAGAGACACCAATCAACCTAACATGCATGTTTTTCGACAGTGGGAGGAAGCCAGAGAGTACCCGGAGAGAACCCACACATACACAGGGAGAACATGCAAACTCCCTTATTAATATTTTTGTATCTTAATTGATATTCTGAAGCTGTAAGTTGACGGTGTGAGGAGCAGAGGAAATGACAGACCATTATGTGGTAGTGCAACAACACATCCTTTAGCACATTCAAATTACTTCAGTCATTACAGTCTGACTGCTAATAACATTTGTAAGCCATTTTCTTTATTGAATGTCTTTCCAACCATAATTGTATTGAGTGTGTTTATTGGATCCATTTTCAAATCATTAGTATAGAAATTATAAAATGAACAGTCAGCTCTTCCCACTAGAAAATGAGCATTTGTACAAAGTGAGGGTAAACTAGAGGATTTTCTGTTATTATTGCAGTCTCGCAGATAAAAATCTAATATCAAACCTTTATTATCCTAATTCAATACCCTTGAATAGGACCTCAGGACATCATATGATTTTTAATAACTTCACAGATTGAGAGTGATTTTAATGCTCTAAATCCATAACTGTGTGCTTCCAAGCAAAATTAAATGGACTCCACCACTGTTCAACCTGGAGTCTACTACATTGTTCTAACATAACATAAAAATCAAAATTAGTGTAAATTTTCCACAATGGTTTGCAGTGATCTGAACATAATTTCTCCCTAATGTAACTGGATTTTTTTTACATCAAGCAGCAGATATTCATCTCGTTGTGAAGTACAGCCTTTATTTCCAGTTTTGTTCATTTATTGGAGCAGTTCTGTTCCTGCTGATCAGTGACAAGTGGTACATCACACACTCTGTGTCCAGTTGCACTTGGTGATAGGAGGAAAAAATCACGCTCAAGAAATTGCTGCCAAATTTGACACATGAGCCTATTTCTTGGTCATGAACAACATATCCAAGGCACAGCCTTCTGCGCCCTTCGGAAAGCTATTTCTTTTCGGGGTGGCCATAGCGTCACAGGGCCAATTCTACCTGAACCAGGAGCTCACAGAGAGGTGCCAGTTCAAATTTGGTGTGAAACGTCCCAGGAGGAGTTTGAAAACAATGCTACTCTCATCTGGGGTCACAATTTCCAAGTATACGCTTTGAGGTCGTGAGTGTCCATTTCCCAGATGTGAACCTGTGCAATTAACTGTCGGTCAGGGCTTTTTGCGTAGGAGCGTTGTTGACGAGCGAGCGGAAGAACCCGATGATCAATTGGTCTCAAATTTGGGCTCCCAGATCCATTCCAAGACCCTCAAAATTTCCTCAAGAAAACCCATTCTAATTAATTTGAAATGTACACAGCCATAATTCTGTCCACCAAGTGCCAAATGCTTTCAAATTTTCACTGCTGATCCATCAAGCTGATCCATATTCTGCAGGCTGAACATGCAGCTCTTTTCTAGAGCTACTTCCTGATAGGAGCAAGTTACCAAGATGAAACCAACTTTATTCAATTTTGTACTATCCAGAAAGCACAGGCTGTTAATCTGGTGTTAAACATTGAGCCTTTGGAGGCCCATAACTCAAAAATAAGATTTTGTTTTCCGACTCCAATTTTTGGATTCAGAGTCCTCTCGGGAGGAGCTACAACTGTGTCTTTTTTTTTCTTTTTTTTCTTTTCCCCCTTGTCCTGTTCAGCATTATGGCAGCAGAATTGTAGTCTGAATACCTTTGATGCCAAACAGATTTGCTTTGCCAAGGGAAGTTTTATAAATGTAAAGCTCCCCTTGATGCCCATTTATTTATTTCTGTTTACAATATATGACATGTAATAGAACTGAACCGGACCGGGGGACAAGGAAAGAAGAAGAGGAAAGAAGAGGAAACAGAACAAAAATAGAAACAAAAACCAGACAACCAGCTGCTACACCTGTAAAAAAAAAAACAGACAACAATCCATGGCCTCTGAGGTGAATCCAGCCTTAGCGCCACCAGGAGCACCTGAAAGCAGACAAGCAGAGAAAAAACAAACACACAAACAAACAAGAACAAGCACAAGAAGCGGCAATCGCATACAACACAGCTGTGGATATAGATGACCTGAGACGACATGATAATACATGGTAATACATCAACTGCTTAGCGATCATGCTACTGGGCTAATAAATGGCACAGGACCTACATGATAACCGTGCTTAGTTATGAGTGTATAAGTGTACAGAGCCACAATCCACAGCCCCCCCCAGCAATCAGAAGCAGGCAGAGAGGGCCACAAGACCCAGGCCACCAGCAGCCCCCACGGAGCATAGAACCCAGGAAGCCCACCACAGGGACAACCACGCATCCACCCAGAAGACTGCAGAGGAAGCCCCCGGACAGAGCCCCCATAAGCATAGGGCAGAGGCCCTCCGGGAGCCAGGGGCAACAGCCCACCGACCCCGCCAGGCCCCAGCCGCCCAGACATGGGCCGTGCACTGGACCCGGGCCCCAGGAGCTCGAGCGCCCCCAAACCCCCCAGAAGAGGCCCCACCCAATACCCAGGAGGGCCAAGCGCCCAAGACAGCCACACAGTGGGTCAGCGCCTGCCCCAGCGCCCCTGGCCAAGTGCCCTGGGAGTCAAGACGTGCCCACAGGTGAGTGAAGTCGCGAGCAGCGGGGAGAGGCAATGCCGCCCCCCCATCGGGAGAAGCACAGGCAGGCCAGGCGACAGCAAGTCCCAGATCCAGGCCCAATCATTACCACACACACTTTCACGTCCCATACATCCACACATCCACACGTCCTCCCTCCCTCGACTCCGCTGGGGTGTAGTGCAGCGAGCACACCAGAGGGCCAGCAGCCCCCCAGCCACCACAGACCCCGACCCAGCAGAACAGTTAATTAATCCTCTTGGCCCCTCCCGCCCCGAGCAGCAACCAGGAAGCAGGGGTGTGGGAAGAAGACCCCTCCCCTCACCCTTCTGGCTCTTCAATATTTTCTAATAGTGAGCGATTAAAATTGAGGGGCAGCCAAACTTGTAGAACTGGGAGCGCGGCCCTCTAGGCAGCCTACATACCCAAAGAGCCCCACCCACCAGATGCCACTCAGTGTAACCACCCCCCAAGACCTAAAGTGTGTGTGTGTGTTTGATAAGTAGTAATGTCTAAGGTGTAATTAAAACAGGGGCGGGGAACTGCAGAATGCAACCAAAGGGGACCACCTATGTGGCCCCATCCACTACACCCCACTGAACACACACGTCCCCAAAACCCTTCATGTGTGAGTGTGTGCTGTGTACAGGAGCCAGAAGGGAGAGGGGTATGGGGATATACACCGGGGGAGCTACTCTCCCCCAGAGAGGGCAGCCAGGGACTGGCTGCAATAGGCATCCCCGCTACCTGGGAGCCAACCCAGGGCAGGAGGGGCTGATGTCCACCAGGCTCGGGGCCTGCAGCGACCATATTCCGGGAGCTACTGTACCCCCAGAAGGTACCCATCCCGCCCCACCCCACCCCGGAGGACTTCTACAAACAAACAACAACAAAAAACAAACAAACAAACCATCCGGTCACACCAGTCGCAGCAGCCCGGGCCTGAGACCCACCATCACCCAGGCCCCCCCAGGCCCCTATTGACCTGAAGACCATGACAAAGACACTCAACAACAGATATTATGTGATCTTAAAACTTGATGTATTTTTGTAACTGCATCACATTGTGTGTTTGTAATGTCACACATTCCTGCCTTGATTTGACTAAGACCTTTGACAGACTGCTTGTTTGCTCCATGGGATGCCGTTAGGAGAGGCGGGCCGCAGATCAAGATAGGTTTGAAAGGGAAAGAGAGAAAAGGAGCTTTCGAAAATTAAAAAAAAAATTATATCTCACTCCAGAGGATGGTAAGTGCTGTCTGTCATGCGAGCGGTCTTTATTCTAATGAAAGAGAGTATTGGGCACTTACTGATAATTGTCTCAAACACATTGTGAAAGATTTCATACACTGGGAGAGAAGGCAGCCAAGGAATCTGTTAGGAATCTGAGGACAAAACAGTTGTGATCTCAGCACATTGACACTGTAACATGACAACATCCAGCCTCCACCTTCATCACCACCTCCAGCATTGCAGCTTCATTTACTAATGGCATCCAGGAGGATTAATAATACCCATAACCAGATAGGTTTTCATTTCAGAAAACAGGACAACCTCAGGTACAAAAAAAAAGATAAATAAATCACCACCTTTGAGAAGGTTCACTCAGTTGTTTTATTTAGTTTAAAAAAATCACAGATCCAACTCAAAATGATTTTCCACAACAGATGAACGTGCTGCTTTTTAAAACACCTCAAATAAATGAACAAAATTACTGTGGGATTTTTCCTTCTTTTAGAGGAAAGCAATGGAAAAAATGCATGAATGAAAATCATATTCTTCATCAATCTGGTTTCAAGACAGTACAGCAGCTCTTTTTCCACCATTGTTTTGCACCTCTATTCAAACTGAGGGACCCATTGATCTCCACTTCACCTCTTTATTCCTCAGTGTATGCCCCTTGGAGCACATTATTACAGGATGAGAGAGTATACAGTAAATAGCAAGAGAACTCAGACCACACACCAAACTCATAGAAATATACTTGACTGGCATTTTTACGTTCAGAGACTTAATTTCCCTTGTCTGCAGATGAATCATGGACAGCTGGTAGGCTACTGATCCCTCTTTCTTGTTGAGAGTAATTTGTCTAACAGTCCAAGTTATTAAAACACACAGCAGAATGTATTGGCAGCTGGCTGATTGATAATACCATTGAGAACTCATGTCGTCATCCCGCTGTCATATGTCTTTTCATAAACTGTGGACTTCACTGTTGCTTCACTCCTGTGTGTTTTTGCATAATTTTTGGTGACTAGCATTAAGAACTGTTACCTATATGATCAACAGTTTGTTGATTAGTTCTTGTAATGGCGGTTACTAGTGCTGTTCTACCTTGTGGGGATATAAAACATGAAACAAAGTCCTGATAATAACTAATGATGAGATTTGATGTTAACACCAAAGCAAAAAAGCAAACGCAAAAGAGTTTCAACTTTTCCTTTCATAAGTACAAAGAATGTTATCTAAAGTTGAAGCTCGGTGGTGACACAAAGAGGAGGAGGCTGGAAAACCTCGCTGAGTGATATATGTTTTCACTGCAAATCTGAATGGCTCACTGAATTACATATTTTCATACTTATGAGGTCCAACAAAAAATGCCAGGGTTGTGTTTACTCTATATGCAATAAGGCAAAGAAAACAAGTGATTCTCCTATTGAATGTCCCCTTTAATGCTCTTTACTCTGTGAAAAATGGATTATCATTCTGAAAAATTATTATATCTTTACTAATACTGTGTGTAACATTTTAATGTACACCTGTAAATATACTGTGGTATTAATGACTGCCATCTCTCTCGGTCATTTACCTGACATCAACTTTCTATCATCATTGATTGTGGAATTGTGCTTGTTATCTTCAGGCAGTCATCTTTACAAGTTTCACTGGACCTGCACCAAACAGAATTTCCAACATCATCTCCTTGTTCAATGCAGATTGGGGATTCATCGTTGAATATCACTTTCATCCAATCATCCGCAGTCCATGACTGCTTCTCTACAGTCCCCTTGTAATCTTATTTTCTTCTCTTTAGGTGTTAGTGATGGTTTACGTTTGGCTTTTCTGGATGGAAATCCCATTTCCTTCAGCTGGTTTCATACAGTTTGATCACAAACGCTGACTCCTTTTTTTCCTTTTCTTTTCTCTTTTCTGTTTCAAAGACATATTGCTTTGAGATTTCAGTCCTGACACCTTGATGTCTTCCTTGGTCAATCTGTATGTTTCCCTTTTATAACCATACCATTTTATTTGCTCTTGCTGAAATTTTTTTACAGAGCCGACTGAGAATAAACCTTTTCTTTTGCCACCCTCCACAACGAATTACCCTACAGAAGGAATTCTATCAAATCTTTTCCATTGTTTCCGCAGACAGCTCTCTTGTTGCAGCCATGTCTCCTGTCCATCAGCCAGGTGCAACAGCTCATTAAGCTCTGCAAGAACTCTCTTGACTGCAGACTCATTTGCATATTCAGAGTTATGCAGGTGTTTGTTGTTCCATTTTTTTTCTCTACTTGATCTGAATAAAAAGCCAAAATATTACAGCAATTTTTATTCAATTTATTCAATTCTGTGTCATTTTTGTGTTATGTTTAACAAAGCCAACATGCTCGGCTTTTGAATTAAAAATGTCACATCTGTGATTATTTTTCGTTTATTATATTAAAATTATATGTATACATGAAATATCTTCTATTAACTGGTTTGCAAAAGCTTCTCACAAGTAAGTTTAAACCAAGAGAAAGTTTCTGAAAATGGAAAATAAGTCCTCCTGAGTTGTGGCCTTAAAAAGAACTATAGTCCCAGCTGTACAGTTTAATGACCTTAGATAGGTTAGCCAGTGTGGCAAGCAGGGTCTGGCAAGCATGATGAAACCAGAGCAATGCCCTGCTTCCAGCTTATGATCAATGACAAGAAAGTATCACTATGTCAGCGAAGGACTGCACACTATGCCAAAGGAGGACATGTACTCCCAGAGGACCTTGCACAGGGCCTATGTGATTCAGTTGAGGCAGAAGAGGTTAACATGCTCCGTTCCACATAAGGAGACAACTTGTGGTGTCATTTGTCAAATCCATGTTCCTTTTTCACTGTTCATGTTCTCAGACCCTTTAATAATGTACCATTCTGAATGTTGTAGGTCACATCCACAAGTATCTAAGGGTGAGTCATAGATACTTAGTCATAGATACTTAGCATCAAATAAAAGGATTGCATTGTTTATTTGATAGTGACAATGCAATTAAACAGATTACATTTCAGCTTTTAAAACTGAAAAGCATTGCTTTATTTAAACTTTATGGTGGCAGCTAATTCCTAACTCTTGCTTAGTGTTGCTTTTAAACTGATTACTAAATCTGCTACATTACACAATCCAAAATCATTGGACCTGCTAAGCACAAAAAGAATCTTATTTTACTCCATTAGAATGGAGCTGTGTCCTGATGTCGATCAAAATATCATTGAGATGTTGTCGCTGCGTGTGCTTTACAGGATTCAAATACAGACTACAGGTACAAGGCAAGTAGCTGAAAAAATGAGAAAAGACTTATGTCAAAAACATAAAGTGCTAATATGACAGGAACACAAATTAGATAAATAAGGCAGGAACTGAACGAGAAAAAGCATGGAGAAAATAATTATACTCAACTGGAATAAACAACAATGAGCTGGTAGGGATACAAGGAAACCTGGCAGTATGTATTCTGAGGGGGAAGATAACTCACACAAAGCAGCAAAATGGTAACCAGTGACAAAACCCAGGTGTAAGAGGAAACAAAGGAAAAGGCAATCAAAGCAGCAAACAAAGAAGTAGAAGGAAAACTGATTTTAAGATCAAACTAAATACTCAGAACATGGAAATTCAAATGTCGAGGACACTCAAACAAGGAAAGAGCATAACAAAAACTCATAGATGCAATACTGTACTTACTATGTACAATACTTTTAGCAGAAGTAAAGAAGCATAAAAAATGTGATCTGCACCTCCCTCGAGAAAGCAACTTCTTTGAAAACGTTAATTTTTATTCATCTTACATTGTGTACAATGTCCTTCTTTATGTGTTATCATTTTTCATTTAAATTTCATAACTACATTATTCAGACAAAAGTATATCCAATCACTTATAAGCAGACACTGCATCTTTTACATGTTCAGGGTGATAAGGGTTACACTACCCTCCTTAAAACTAATTGGGAAAAGGTCAAACCAAACAAGAAAGCAACTAACCCTTTTGCCAATGATAAATTCAGAAATTATTCGAGGGTAAACAGATTAACTAATGAGAAGTAATTCAAACGACAGTGGCCTTAAAGTAGACCAGATAATTGTGTTCAAAGTTGCACAATAAAGGCAAGGCACAGTAACATATGCGTCTTAATAAGGTTTAGCGTGTAAAATAACGGTAGTGGTGAGCTCATGAGGGGGGCAATTATGACAAAGCTGTGCACATCCTAGATAACCGTTTGCCTGACTCAATCTGGCAAAACCCCGGGGGAGGAAGCTTGCAGCAGCTGTAGGAGCTGCAGACGTTAACAAGAGGAGGGTAGAGAGGAGAGAAAAGAACAAATCCACATAAACAAGCATTTAACAAGCTCTGAACACACTAATATTGAGCATGTGGAAAGTAAAGCCATCTGGATTACAGTGGAGATGCACAATACGCAAAAGTTATTCCATTTGCCGATGCGCTTCATGCAGACACGAACTGCGGATGAACTCCATGCAGAAATTATATGAAGGCTAAAATGAAGATTAATTTGACAAATAGGAATGGAATTGGGTACAGTATCTTTTTAAATCACCCAAAATACAAAGGCCAAAACTAAATTACTTGATGACATTATTGTAGTTTATTTTGATAACTTGACATTGTTCCTTCAGAGCTACAATAGACATTAGATCAACATTAGAAGAACAAACTAGTAAATTACCTCAATATGTAATATCAGTGAAAATTCACTCTTTTGTTTGCTTTCACGTTTACTTGCTTGTTGTGGTCTGGTTATTGAAAATATTGTATATTGAGCACAGCTTGTTCACACCATTTTGCATAATGATGGCACAACATGTGCTGTATGGCCCATACAGTAGCACATGTTGTGACATGGACAAAAGGCTGGGCTCCTTTCATGTCTGTCTGTCTGTCCAGTCTGCTAGGTTGAGGTGGCTGTAATGACACCGCTGTTGTTGTAAAATATCAGAGATTAATCTATTTACAGAAGAGTTACAATAATCAAGTTTTATTTTCATCAGGCTGCAAATAATAGTGTCCTGTAAAGTACAGCTCCTCCAATCAGCAGGAGGTCACAGTAATGCAAATGAGCGTTTCTACCACAAAGCAGTCGCGCACAAAGTTCAGGGTCAAAATTCTCATGAGGATAGGGGAAGGGGGTGGATAGCCTGATAACATGCAACTATTTGAGCCATATGCCTTCATGTGACATGACACATAACATTTGTTTTTGCGCGTCTGAGTTGTGCTCAGTCAGTAACTTGTCTACAATAGGTTCCCAGTCATCTCCTCCTGGTTGGGTTTAGACAATAACATGGTTATTGTTTGAAAATAGACATGATTAGGGCTCATATACGTTAATTTTAATGCGTAGCTGTCATGGTCAAGGATGCCATTTTTGCTGGTAGCTTTGGTTAGACGTAGTCACTACACTTTACAACCAAACCTTGTCTCTTCTTGGTTAGGTTTAGGCACTTGGTGAGGGTTAGAAATAGCAATATGGATAAAATTAGATCAATCGACATAGGCTAAATACATTCTTGTTAACATAATGCAAACTTTACCCTCATGGAGATCATTTCACCTGCTGTTGCTCTCATGTCCAGTAGAGGTCAGATATTCTTTGAACATATTTGTAGTGCAGAGTATCGGGGTGAATGTAACTCATCTGAACTTTATCTATATATTCATATATATACATATGTATATGTGTATACATACGTAAATACATATATATTTATAACAGAATCTGCATAAAATGATCTGTTAATCTGGCCTTTTCAGACACACTTTTGAAGTTTCTTCATGTTTCTGGATATGAAAATAGCTAATTTCAGAACTGCATTCCCACAACATTTGGGGAAGTTGGCTGGTGGAGCGCAAGCATTTTACACTAAAGGGGCAAGTTTGAGACCTGCGCAAAGCACTGATGTGCTACAAAATGTCCTTCCTCAGTAACTGTTTGCCAAGTCCACCTCCTCAGCTATACACACAAAACCTGTTGGACAGACCAACCACATGTATTACTGATGAGCATTACTTTGAAAGCCACTCTGAGTGGCCTGAAACAGAAAGCTGATTTATTTTTTTTTTGTTAAGATTTTACATTTCATGGCCATGTTACAATGTGATATGAGGTTAGCTTGTGTCAGTAAAAAAATATTACAGTGGATGGCAACAACTGAATTTGGTTAGAGATGCAAGAAATCACGTAAAACTATACCTAAGTCATTGTTCAAGTCTAAACCCTGAACTTTTTTAGAAACCCATTGTAATTTAATATAATTCCGTATTCTTTAGATATATTTTTTATTATGCAACACCTTTCTTGCACTAAAAGAAAACTTTATAATTTTTCAAAGCAGAATGATCAGGTGTAACTTGGTGCATTGCTGTCATAATAGCATTTAATTGGCTTTTAAATACAGTTTAGCATCTTTTATTGATTCAATTTAGAGAACATTTTTGTAACAAAAGCTTAAAATGGTCAAGTGATACCATGTCACATTGTTTGATGATGCATGCTCTGTATTCCAACAAGCAACAGAAGACTTCACTGACTGGTATCTGTGACACCTTAATAAATGTTTTTCACTTTTCTCTTAATATATTGTACCATATAGGCCCGTTCATAGGCTTCAGTGGTTATCACCCAAACTTTCAGGTACACTAAGGCCTCTCATCCATTACTGTTGTACCACGTAATTAGGCTTATGGCCCCAGTGAAGTCTGTCTAAACTGGCCACTGTGTGGAGTAATCATTAACCCCAGATAAACAGCAAAACTGCTTGGACAAATTAGATACTTTTTTTTCCCACAGGATGTCTCATGATAATTGAATCATAAGCCCAGAAGAGAGTTTAAACATATAGCCCAGCTGGAAATTTGTAAAGCCACCAACAGCAATTAAGGGTGACAACTTGATAAATTTCTGTCTCGATTTAGTAACTCTGCAGGCTACTTGGCACCTTTATCTCTTCAACATGACCAGAGAGGAAACTACACACTGTGGCTGGACTATTTCTCTAGGAGGTTAATACAAACAGAAAGGGTCCCTGGTACTGTGTACACTGTGTAAACTCTGTGTAAACTCAGACAAGTCACATAAAAAAGGAATTAAAGTTTTTTTTCTCATTTTAGCTGATACCAACATTTTAAGATTTTGTTTATTTTTTTTACTTTTTTACTTTTCAGAATAATGTACAAATGATTAAAGCACCAAAACTTACATATATCAGAGAATCAGAGCTGCTCACAATGTGGGGCCCAATACAGTCCAGTCCACAGTGTGTCGTTACCCCCCACAGACGATGTAGGCAAAGTGCTAACTTATTGACTCCTAAGTAATTAGCATTCATATTTATGTATTTACACTTACATTATCAGTTTTATACAAGTGGTTATGTTCCTTCCTTCAACACCCAAATGGCTGTGGCAAATAACTTGATATGCAAATCTCCATTTGATGTTATTTGGCAATTCATAGTGTTTTTTCGTGGAGCCACTATGTTCTTTTGGGCAGCACATACTCAACATGGTAATGGGAGTTAGAAGCCTGCCAGCTTTGTATCTCAGTCTCCATCATTGCTGACTCTGAAGCGCAGAGGGTAATTAATTTACCACTATGTGACCTTCTTCTCTTCAGGCACACCTCATTTACAATCATTTTGATCAAATGATCAAGTAGAAGTCAGCTGCAGCTATCATGTGTGGGCACATTCAGTAGAAACTGTTACAAAGGCAACAACCATCATTTCAGAAGAGCAGCTGCCATGTGATAGACTGCCATGTCAGTGTCACGTCCTCCACCACTATTAAGATGTGCTGAATGAGAGGATGCATATGCAATCACTGAAGAGAATCAGACTTATGTCTCGCTGATAAATTTCACTTGCTAGGGATGTACTGTAACAAGATTTCATACAGTAAACTTGAGTAGAGAGGCTGAACATACATCTATAAGTGACATGTGTTACTTTTCATTCAGCCTCAGCCTCAGCCAAAGTGGTAAAGCACAAGGCCAAGAAAGGCCTTTCCAGGCCAGGAAGAAAGACATCCATGTGAAAACATGCAGCCCCTTCGTCTCTTTGTCTTTGTTTCTCATTAGAAAACACCTGCACCTGCAGATCAGGCACCCAGCTGTTTGTCCCAGGTTTTATAAACTGAACAAACACATAGCTAAACATGTTGAGCCATTATTAAAATAACAAAAATGTTATTTCATAAAAACTGTAAATCATGCACTCCCTCAGGTACATTTTGTAATTGTATTGGTAGGCGGACCCTTGATAGGATTTAATGTCATAAATAGGTCGATGACCTGATTCTACTTTTAAAATCTGGTTCAGTAAGGTTTTGCTGCATATCAGCCAACCTGTTGTCGATGCCCTGCTCAGGACCAGTCCTTTACTTGCATAGAGGTTTTCATCTGTTTCGCTTACAGCCTCCGCAGACGGGTCATTTAAGAGCGCCGATGGACAGACACGCAGTTCTCCAAAAACTCTGTCCACTTTGAAAAAATGTTTTAATTCCCAACATTGTGCAAATTTAAAGGAGCAACACAACCAACAGCAGCCCACAGCTCAAATTGTTTCACATATTTCTTATATTTTCCCCAAGTGGCAGGAAAAGAATATAACATGTCGATGTCCATTTGCAAGGCATCAACAAAGAGTGTGCAGAATATGTTCAGGCCTTCAGATGTAGTGATGAAAGCAGTGAATGTTCACCCATCGTTTCCTGTGAGGTTAACACAAAACGTGTCTGATGACCAACACTAGCACAGTTTACAATGGACCATCACGCAAAGTCTGGAAATCCTGTAGATTTTAAAGAAAGAAGGAACTTTGGACTTCTCACTGTCAGGCTGTGATTAAGTCCAGTGGTAGCATGACGCAGCTGAACACTCACCTGGTGAGACGTCATTGTGAAGCCTTAGAATTTAGCACAGCTCGCAGAAACAACGGCACACTAGATGAAGAGGGGATTCAGCAGACTTTTTCCAATCTTTGACATAACACAGCGAAAATTACTCAAAATGTACAAAATTGCAGTGTGGTTGACATTGACTAAAGAAATGTTAAGAACTATGTTCTGTGTGAAGAATTGGCTTTGATTTTGACTGTATGACAATGAATTGAATTCTAATTGCCTTGAATTCGATTGTGATGATGTTTGTTGAAATTTGGCACTATATGAATAAAATTGAATTTAAAATTGAACTGAACTGAACTACATTTTACCTCATGTATCCAGTTACTTATATCTTATAAAGGAGATTATACAAACCCATATGTGAAGTTATCTGTGAGCTCTCTCACCGACAGATCTGATGCTGATTCAACAGACTTGATCTGTGGAAGGAAATCCAACAATACGTTACGCAGTGAAAATACAAGACAGATTTTATCTGATGCTTCAGATATACCCGGCAGCACATGACATTGTCAACTTGGTGTATAAGGGCCTATAGATGTAAATGGCAAGTTACAGGGTTGTCCTACAATTAAACATTTCTTCTGTTTGAAGCACGATGTAGAATATGACAAAAAGATTATTTTCATCAAAGAAACAAAGCTACATTCAACCGGATTTGTTGGCAAATATTATTCTTATGTTGCCATGTTCAGTGTGTGTATATATTGCTGAAGACTAAAGAGAGAAACCAAACAACAAGCAAAGTTCTTAACAAGGTAGTGAAAAAGACCAGTTATCAGAAGAATTAAAACCATTTCACTGCATTCTGATCTGAGATTAAGGACATGCTTTATTCTAAAACTTCACTGTCACTAATTTACACACACACGCATACACAGAGAGACATTCAAATCCCTTGTATTTGGTGAGGAGCTCTCCTGATGACTTTCTTGAAGAGCTGTGCAGACCCAGCAACCTGTCAGGGCATTGTAGCACATTACAGCAGGAATTTTAGAAAATGATTATGGGTTCATGGGTCAAATTGTACACTGCTGATCCTGCCTGTTGGGACTTTCTTTAATCTAGAAGTAGCTTTTTTGAGCTGATTACATTGCTCCTCATTTATTTTGCACACCACGTGAGACTCAGAGGATCATGATCCATACAGAGCTCCAAGAGGTGTGTTTTAACACCTGGAGCTATTCATCCAGTAGTTTTAGAAAGCTTTTATTCTACCTGACGCAGTTCATGTTTAAACATATATTTAAAGAGTCTGTCTTGGGGAACTTATGCAGATTTATCTTTCCATCAAAGACTAAATAGAAATTGTACGAAATATGAGGGGAAATTTATTCGAATAGACAGGTATAAGTGATACGTGAAGCAGTCAAACCTGAAATCACTGAAGGAAAAAGCTAGAAGTTTCGATTGAACTATCTATTGGCAGGATCCTAAAATATCTCATTCGTGTTTTTTGCATATTTTAACTGATTTCTCATTCATTTCCCACAACCCATGGAAAAACAGCTCTCGTGGTTCTTTAAAAACTGCAAAAAATATGTCCTGTGTTCACAGAAATTAAGCAACAGGATCCACAGTATATATCTGAAATTATATCACTCTGACAATTGGAAAGTACACTGTTGGAAATCACACTCCAACACACCGAGAACCCCTTTAGCATAGTTTTTAAACATTCAGGGTACCAATTTATAATTGCATTTTGCCAAATGAGAACTTTCAAAGATCAGCAAAGTCATTATTTGGATGTTCAACTGGTAGAAGTCACAGTTCTGCCATACATGAAATCTAAATTTAAGTCCAGGGTTTGGAGTTAAATTTGTTTCTACTACGTCTTGACGGCCAATTAAACTGAGCTAGACGACTGTCCTTTTCCCAGGAAACAAGCAAAGGCAGGGGACTCTATTTAATGAACTTAATTTATCCAACACCACTACAATAGGTAGGGATATTCCTCCTTTCAGCTTGTTAATATTTTTCCAGTTGACATCTTACATCAAGGACAAAAGCAATTAATGATTTAGCTGGTGTCAAATTAGTACCATTTCATATAGAGACTTGGACAGCTTTACAGCTCTGTTCATTTTGTACATGTTGTAGTCTTTTCTTTTTACTAATCAGATGTAGGCTATCCCATGTGGTTATTCTCTGTTGTCACCAGCTTTTCCTTTTGTGTAATGAGCTCTTTTGTTACACCCAGGTCAAAGCCCAGGACGATAACAGTAGAGTGTGTACAGGGCACCTAGACTGTTTCAGTCCAATCAAACATGCACATGCAGAAATTATTAAAAACCCAACTGGATTATATGTATGTTTTATTCCAACTTGGAAAAGTCACACTTCATGATTTTGGTTGGACAAGGATATTTCCACGTATTTTAAAAATCCTGATTTTAGTTTAGTTTTCGCTAATACAATGTAAATGTTCTGACCGTTAAGGCCATACTTAGGTTTCACTTTTGTGTTATATTTCTCAAGATCTGTCATTTTGTGATTTGATTTTGGCACGCAAAATTGTCTGTTAGGATTGAGGAAAACAATATCCCTGTTTTGAGTTGAAAAACACCCTTTTACAATGATAGCCACCACAGTAGACTTCCAATTTTCTAGTGACAATTTGTGCTACTCTGACATCACCTGCAGAGAACCAAAAGTGGAAAAAAAAGAAATACACTGTGAAAACATGGTAAACAAGAAATGTGTGAAAGGAAATGGAAAAGAAACACGCAATAGTTCAAAATTGTTTGCAAATCAAAGTCTTCTTTCTTAAATCCTGTGGCTATGTAGAGTGTGTTTCATCCCCACCTGCAACTTTTCTGTGAAGCCTGTTGTAGTTTCATTTGTGTATGTTCAGTGTTGAGTGAGTCATCTCACTGTTGTATGTTGTATGTTCATTTGCTGCAATTTGGCGTAATATAAATAAAATTGAATTGAATTGAAGTTAATTGAATAAGTAAACTCTCACTGCTCACCACCTCTAATATTGATGTATTAAAAGTCAATACTTGGGTGCCTTGAAAGGGACTTTTGACCAGCAGAAGACTACCCTGCCAATGTGTATTTTGACCAAGAATGGATAAATAAAAAAAGAATAATGATAATAAGTTGGTTTGGAACCTAAAAATGTTGGCTACCAGTGAAAACCAAATATAAGTTATATTCAGTCTGGAATCATGATGAAATTGCACAAGTAGGCATGTACTAAACCAGTGAAAACAATCTACCTGAGTGTGGAACTGGTGATGAGATAAAGACCCTGATGTTTCCGCAGAAAATGACCATTTTTGTTGTTCTGGGATGAAATCAATATGACTTCTGTGGAGAGTCAGTGTTAGGTAGTTGTAGACAGATTAGACTTGGGAGTCTTGATAGAGAAATAATAATAAGTTATAAGTTATAAGTTATATTCCAAAGATTTTGATTAGTAAACTGGATACATGGTTTGTGGCCACAGTCCCTTTTGAATTAAAATGATGCAGTCAACATGATTGGAACCTCACACAATCAGCATTTAAACCTGACAGGTTAACTGAACCTTCCATGTTTAAGATCAGTTCATTCTTCAATATCGATATTAGAATTCTATCACTTTCCAGTCAGAGTTACTATTCATCCCAGGTAGTCCTTATGTATGCTCACACAAAAAGAAAGAAACCCTTTTTGGTCAAGACATATGTCATGTTATTAATGTAATTCTGTCTATAAAAGTCTATAAAATGAGTTACAAAGCCAAACACAAAGGATGATGCGATTCGATCGAGATACTTCCAGTACAGCTTCAGCACGGCTGTGGCTAAAATCATAAGGCTAAGGTCATGCTCGAGTGTCAGGGCCCCAGTATCAAAGAGTTATAACTTCTGTTTAGATTACAAGGTTTGCTATACATTATATGGAGGAGGATATTCTCAATTGTGTGTAAAAAGGCACTCATGTATTAATATTCAATTCTGTTTAGCCCATCTCAGTCATGATACCTGTAACATCAGTGGCTTCATCAACCTCTTAAAGGAATTACCATTGGATGTTGTTTACTTTGCACTAATGTCCTTCTTGCCTCTTTCAAACTTTCAAACTTTCGAATTCTTGTCTATGAACACAGTTCACCGTGCCATCCATACATGCAAGTTAGCATTCATTTTAGCAATCATGGACACTGCATCTACAAATACCACAAATACAAAACAGCCCAGAACTGTTGAGCAGCTAGAATCCTGTATGAAGAATGGGACAACATTCCTCTCCAAGGGATCCAACAACTGGTCCCTCAAACAAAACTTTGGGAGTCCTTCTTGAGTTAGGTTTTCTCATGATGTATGTCTTTTATGTAATTTTGCAATACAAATTTCCACCAAGCAAACAAGCTGCATTATTTTAAGCAATTCATGGTGGATGGAGCAGCTAGAAGTATTGCTGCACAGGTAGGAAGCTTCAGCTGCAGTTCAAACGTTAAAAATGCGTGAAAACAACGACTCATGGCTACTGCTGATTATCATAGAGAAAATCATGGAGAAGAAAAAGTTTAACTTTGCTGTTATCTATCTATCGAATAATATAAGTTGGTGTCCTTTGATCATACGTTAATTTATTCACTGCTGTGACTGCAGCAGTAAAGTTTTGCCATGTTCAAAGTGATACCTGTTCTGAATGTTACCAGGTCTGACCTCGTCAAATTGTGACTGCAAATTGTGACAGAAAAGCACTAGGGGATAATCACATGACACAGACACATTCAGCTGCAACAACATGAGCTGAAAGCAATGCATGTATGGGGCTTTATTATCTTAATTAGAATGTATTCCTAATCACGTTGCGGTTCATTTCATCAATATATTCCTCAGTCTGAAAGACACTGGCTTCACTGTTGTACTGTTGTCGCAAATCATGTCTGCTGCTTTTTTTCTTAATAAAATGGTTAAGACTGACACTGCAACAAATGATTATCTTATCACCTGATATCCTGATTAAATAGGCTGCTAAAACATTCAACTTAAACTGTGTACAACTATTATTCCCCTTTTTTTCCTGAAACCCACATGCAGCAATCAATACTCATAGCTTAGACACTAAAAACCACATAAAACTGTTTTTGCCTTCAGCACAGAGCAGGTGAAAGAGACTGGGGCCATAGGAAAGCGTCAACACAAATTCTACAACAGCCAGAACCTCCCAAAATGGCAGTATTGATATTAGGAGTGGCAGCAGACACAATATTTGCCTGGAAGAACTAACAGAATAATTCCAGAATTTACCAGTTGAAATGATTTTTCATGCAGAAGTTCTGTTTTCTGTTCCTTTATTCATGATATTTTCTAACATTAAAAGTCAATAGTTTCCCTTGCTAAAATCCATGCAGACAGGAAAGGCTGAGTTCAACAAAGTTTAATTAAAATCAATAAAGCAATGAAATGACTGAACCTATCTGTTTCTTACTGTTAAAAACAATGTGAAAATACAACTACATTGGTCAGGGATTTATCCTTGCATTTTCAGCTCTACTGGTGACAAATCACATCAGCTTCAACAGATCTATAAATACATCTAGTAATGAATGTGATGTTGTTCACAACATGATAACGATGTTGAAATGGGTTGTTCACTTATATCAACTTGTAATTGTATGTGTTGTCTGGTTTAAAACAAATATAGCATTATATCCTGAAGAAATCTATTTTATCTGAAATCCACATTTCCTTTCATCACCCTTTGTGTCCCAAAGCCATTCTTGCATCAGGTGGTCTGAGTTAAGCCAACCTGTAGTGGTTTTAAAATTAATCTTTCATTACAAGGATGTAAAGATTATTCAAAAGCAATTTTCAAAATGTTGTACTTACAAAAGTTTGGCAATTTGGGGAAGAATTTGACCTTTTCACCTTGTTGCTGAGAGTGGATGCATGTAATTATTTGCAATACAGAGAAATCTGCAGGGTAATAGGGTAAAAAAAATAAACTCAGGGAATAAACTCACAGTATGCTGACTAACTTGACCATGTATTAGTGAAGGAAACTATTTCCACATATTTATCGCTCTTTTATCATATTCCCAGATATATGAGTTGAATTTAGAAAACTTTAATTGAAAAAAATGATCAATTTGTTTAGCCACATAAGGACAACACTTGAACATTTCTGCAGTAGGATTTAAAGAGCATAATCATGTACTGTATATAAAGACGTCTTCACTATTAAATATTTGTCGTATTTCATATCAGTAGATACACCAACATCATCCCACGTGATGATGGAGGAGAGTAATCCTTTGAACACGTTGAACCTCACACTACCTCTGGCTCTTTTCAAGGGGAGGTGACTATTGCTTGGCTTGTCAGCCTCCAATCCTGCCAAGCACTCGACAGACCAAAGGTATGGATGGTTCACAAACAGAATTTTTAAATCTGGCCAGCATCAAAGGGCTGAATAGGAAATCACAATCAACTGGAGAGAATGTCAATGGACTGCATAAGCCACAGCTATGGGAGAGGACAACAGCAGAAGGTTCAAGACAAGCATGACAAAGTTTATTTTGACTTTACTTTGTCACCAAAAAGTGTGATTCTCACAAAACATAGTTTTTTAAGGCACTTTCTCTCATTCAAGAGCTATATCTGCACTTCGTCTTCTCTACAACCACATCTATGATGTCCTTTGTAATGGTTGCTGGTAATAGTTTTCACTTGTGAGCACTCATAAAAGCACATGTGCAAAATGTTTGTTGTAACAATTTATTGCGAGAAAAGTGTCTTTATTTCTCCATGTCATGTTAATTACTTATTCGTGATATTGATATGTTATAACCTTGCCAAAATGCAGGTGTGATTTTTATTTACTTTTAAAATCTTATTGGTGTATGGTTCCCCCGCCCGGTTTGTATCCTCTAAATTTTCAATACAAAAGAGAACCGAAGCAGCATTTGCAATTGTAACGTACACAATGAATTGATCCATTTCAGATTAATCATAACCTGTTGATACAGACTGTTTCAGCTGGTCGTCACATACTAGAACTGCAGCAACATCATCTTTTCAAAAATAGGTGTAGTGTAAGACTGTCTAATGAGCACCATTCTTTACGCTTCCTCAAAAGCAACACCAAGCTGTGCTGACTGGTAATGATATGAAAAATAACCAGTTCATATTTAGTAACTGACACTTGAATAGAAGATGATGCAGTTGCCTGAGAACATTGACTTGTAAAAATAGAAATTTTGCTCACTGAGCAGAGGTACTACTGCACAGCTACACACTTAGAACAGGTTCTGTGAAGTGGCTTTTGTTGATCATAACAGCAATACCATCCCACACATAAAATGCCACAATTTTTCAGTGTTGACAGCTAAGGGCAGGGTAGTAGGCTCCTTTTTAGGCCATTTACTTCTGCTTGAAAACGCTCATTTGGTATACCTTATTTCAGTGGTCTTTGATCATTACTATTGATGCAAGGCCACGTCCTATATAGCAAAATTGTAACATTTGTAAGGTAAACCTATGGGGTTAGCAAATATCACAAAACCCAGAGTTGTGGGTACCATTGGTTGCTTTTCAGAACAATAATAATAATGATGGGCTTTACCTTCCACCATAGCCATAGCAGATTTGGAGGACAGATAAATACCTTGAGGTCCCACAGGTAAATGGCAGCTATGAGGAAGCTGCAAGGAAGTCAACCAAAACTACCTACAAAGAGTAAGGGAGGTCCTGAAGAGTCAACTGAATGGGAAGAACAAAATCTGAGTCATCAACACATATGTACAATCAACAATCAGATATCTCACTGGTATAATGATCTGGCCAAAGGAGAAGATAAAAGCCACTGATATCAAGACAAGAAAGCTCCTCACAATCCATGTCCAGCACCCTGAGAATGTACACTAAGCTGAGAGAGGGAGGCCTGGGGCAAGTGACCATCAGAGCCACTATCCAGGATGAAATAACAAATATCCAAGAATACGTCAGGAAGATGGCTAAGTGAAGGTCTAGGGCAGCTGAAACCTTGGGAAGAGGGAGGAGATAGAGAAGAAACCATCATGGAAGGGTAAGCCTCTGCACCACACATACCATCGACAGATTGAAGAAGTGGCTGATATTCAGAAGTCCTATCAGTGGCTAGAAAAGACACTAAACATGGTAGCTGCGCCGAGCACAAGAGCAATAGAGGCCTGGGTCTATCACACCAGACAGGACCCCAGGTAAAGGCTGTGCAAAGAAGCCTATGAGACAGTCCAACGCATAGTAGCGGTGTGCAAGATGCAAGCAGGTATGACATACATGGCATGTTATCACCAAGTCGATGGAATAGTGTACAAAAACATCCGTGCTGAGTATGCGTTAGAAATCCAAAAGTCAAATTGGGAGATAGTTCCAAAGGTCCTGTGGGACTTCCAGATCCAGGCTGATAAACAGGTGATGAGCTTTCTTATTGTGGTGGTCAACAAACTACAGAAGCAGGCAGTGGTGATAGATGTAGCAAAATCAAGACGAAGGAACATGAAAAACCTACAAAAGAAGAGCTGAAGGAGGAAGTCTAAAAGATGCGAGAATTAAAGGTAGCAGTGAAACAAGTGGTAATCGGAGCACAACAGAATGGGAGGAGGAGGGACCTCTGTATCAATTTACAGGTTCAAGCTAAGTTTTCTATTTTCTCGTGGTTGCAGTAAATTTAGGTTTACTTGCAAAGTATATATGTGAACGTGACATAAATTATCAATACAGCCAGTCAGTGTTTTGTGTATATCCATACAAAGTACAAGTTAAAAGTTTTAACACCCCTTCTCATTTCTTTGGAATTAATGTCTTTTTCCATGGTACTCCAACTGTGGCACTGGAACTGCTTTCCCTGTTCTTCATCTGGGTTCTCACAACCTGTTCCATGCCCCTTTAAATGGAAAATCTCATGGAGAGTTGCTGTCTTGCTTACAGGTTGACCTCATTCAATTCTTGATTTTAGAAATATTTTTAATATGTTATATTAAACTTTGGATTTAATTTGAAAGGTGTTGAAAAAATTTTTGCAAATATTCCGACTTGAACATGTAGACACTGCATATGGCATGAATTCATTACCACTAATCAAGCACATTATCAGTAGCTTTCAAAATGAATCAAAAAAGAATGCTGGAGTCAGAAAATGGCGTATGAGAATGTTGTCTTGTTATTGCTACAGATTTGATTCCCACAGCACTATAAGTGTGGGGATTAAAGCATGGTGGGCTATATATCCACCCACATCATTCATTGTGAAATCCATCATGTCCTCAGATCATAAGACAGTCATTGTCAAGGGAATTTATTTAAAAAAAATAAAAAATCAGGCTGTAGAGAGTTTTCCATCTCTGGATTCACCCCCATGACTCATCATGCGATATAGGATGCATTGACTGTGCAAACCTTCAAATTGAAACTCATAGCCTATCGGTTTCGATTGTCATGTTACCGACATTAGTGTCATCCAGCTCAGTAGCTCCAGTCTGTGTTCCTGTGCCAGTCCAGAAAGCTGTGATTCAGAAGCAGGTCACTGCATTCGTGGTTGCTGCACCACCACATGTAGTTGCCCTGCTATCTGTTTGAGTGTGGATTTGGCTTACTGTGTTTGACTCTTTGAGGTTTGTGTGTGTGTGTGTGTGTGTGTGTGTGTGTGAGAGAGAGACAGAGATTGTTTATTCTTCCTCTCAGTGGGACACTGGCCTGTTCTTCCTACCTGAGAGTGGATGGAGGTTATACACCTGCTTATGGGGATCTGATGGTAGCCAACATTTATCTGAAATTATTCATTTTCAATGTGCAATTTTTGTTTGGGCATTGACTGTATTTCCAGACTATTTAGGTTTTCCTTAGACATGACTTGTAGGGAGAAGGACCAATAGGTGGCAATGTTGGTCAATCAGTTGGTCAAGTCATGGTCATTTCATCCAGCACTTTTCTCCACAGCAAGAAGTAGACAGCTAATTTTCAGTTCACCATTACATACAGTGTGTAGGTTGTGACTTCATTTTTTTCTCATAAAATCAAAAATATCCACAGATCTAATAATAATAGGCTGATAGAAGTGAATGGGGGAAAGTGCTCTTTGTGGGTGTGAGCTGTGCAGACAGGAGGTATTATGCTGGGGAGCAGCTTGTCCAAAGCCAGCTCAAAACACAGACTGTGCCTACATCGCATTCATTCAGGCTCGGTGATGACTCAGTCTGGAGACAGACAGCTCAGCGGTAGGTTAGACTGTCAGACAGCTCAATTGAAACTTCAGCAGTGAGCCCATTTTCCTATCTGGGCCTGTTTATTTCTTTTTAACAGAAATTATTGCTTCCCAAGAAATGACAGTAAATTTGGAGATTTCCAGGATTTACCCTGCTAATTGACTGCTGACCCTGAATGACATACCTTTTCATGAATCCAAGTGGAGCTTCCGGCAGAGGAAGTCACATTGTATTTTTTGGTGCTGCTCTATTACCATACAAATAAGTCAAGACTTCTATCATCATCAGAAAAATCATTTAGCAACAACAAATTGCAACCATCTGTCAGGAATTACGGTGAATTGTTTGCTTTTATCAACACAGTTGGCAGCATCAACTGGTCATTGTTAGAGGATTTATAAAAGACAGATTAATCAAAGAAAATGTTATCTGGGTGATATATTCTTTTGTAGTAACTGACTATATAGTGTGTCAGCTTGTTTTGTGTCATCCGTAAATTCCTTTTGAGACTAGTAAGTCAAGCTAAACTTTGGAATGCAGCATCAAAACTATGCATCTACCCTGATGCTGGTAAAGCTGCCATAATAATGTAGCACATAGTAGGTCTTCAAAGTGGGAAAAAGAGACAAATCCACTTTCTTTCTCCTCTGCTCCACACAAACTTTTCAACTTTGGTTTGTTATGTTGTCTTATATTCAATTTCAATTCAATTCAATTTTATTTATATAGCGCCAGATTACAACAATTGTCATCTCAAGGCACTTAAATAATATAGTCCAATTCAAGCCAATTGGAATTCAATTCATTGTAATCATAATCCAATTCATTCATATAGAGCCAATTCAAAAAATAATATCCTAACTATGGAAACCAACAGATTGCACCGAAACTTGTCTTCAGTCCAATCTTCCGTCCTGAGCGTGCCTGTGGCGACTGTGGAAAGGAACGACTCCCTTTTAACAGGAAGAAACCTCTGGCAGAACCAGACTCAGGAAGGGTGGCCATCCGCCTCGACCAGCCGGGGTTTGAGACGACAGAAAAGAGGGAAAACATCCTTCAAAGGATACCTGTTGGAACAGGGAAACACAAGTTAATAACCACAATAATGTCACATGTACATAATATCATTTGAGAAATTAAACAGGGGGAAACAGTGGGTGAGGATGAGGTCCCCCAGCAGTCTAAGCAGGTTATATAAACCTAATATTTTGTTTACAACATTCACACTTGTATTCGTTACTTATATACATTCTATATCACATCATTTCCACGCCCTGTTATGTAATCAAACTTCTAACTTACATTCATTAAGTTGTATTTCAAGCCAAAACGGACACCCCCCTTTATTACCTCCTTTTCAAAACACACAAAAGATTGTTAACATTTAACAGTGAAAATAAAGAAAGACAAAGGAGGCCTGCACACTGCAGGGCTCTACTCATGGCAACTTTATTGTACCACATGACATTTTGAGTGCAATTGCACTTTGTCAAATAGCAAAAGTTGCCATGCTCAAAACATCACATTGGAGCATTAAAGCAGCCAAGACTGGAGCCCTGTGGTATGCAAGCCTTCTGTGGCTTTCTGTTATGTTTTAGGAGCAGTTTTGGTCCAGAATTTTATGCCTTGCTATGTAGTGATGTGTGTTTTTTGTCAGTATACATTTAGTAATTAACCTGCATTTTGAAGTCTCTGTCGTGGGAGTGGGAATATGGATGAATTGGCTATCAGAGCTAAATATGTTGGTTATTTCTCAAAGTAATGCAGCCCTAATTGGTGGAGGAGTTTACACCCTGGCTCTGGGAGTTAAACATCAAACTCATTCACCAGTTAGACAATGCACTTTTATCGTATCAGAAATAGGCACCAAGTTGGTTACTGTAAAAAATCACAGTCTTTAGAAAGCCTGCACAGTCCAGACAAAGCCCAATGGGACATAATGGATCTAACTAAGCTCTTTTCGTTGAGGAATAATAACATTATGCCTTTTTGTGGTTTCTTGAAATATATAAAGGTAACGTCGTACTCTGGTTACTAGCTGGCGTTGTAGTCAAAGGCAACACCTGAAAAAAATTCAGACTGCATAACCCTTAATCAGCCAGGCAGAACAGCGCTCTACCAAACCACCTGGTGACTCACCTCACCTAACTACTACTTACATTATTGCCCATCCAAAAGCTTTTGCACTGCGTCAGCTGCCTTCCTTACTCCTGATAGTCATGACGTGCTTAATTTTTACTTTTCCGCTCTTCTCATAATACAAAGGTACACAATGAAATGGTTTCAACCCTGTCTCTTGGACAATAGGCTTATATATGTTTCTTAACCTAAATATGAGCAGGGAGGCAGCAATAGGACAGGAACACAAGTCTTGGAGCAACTTGAACATTTCCAAATCAACACAAAAATTCAAGCTTGGCGGTGCTCCCCCTCAGCCTCTCAGAAATTAGGCTTATATATACCCTTAAATTGTATAACAATTTAAATAAGTAATTGAGGGCTGGGTTATGTATGTAAGGATTTGCCTGTGGTGGATTCTGAGAGTAGAAAATCAAGACTATGACAACAAAAACTGGGGACTGCCTCCAGAATCTCCTATGTGGTTAACTTTAAGAAATATAATGCACTTGATGTAGAATGAGAAAAGATTACAGCTTTGGTGTATTCTGTAACATAATGTGTGTCAACTACAATTTCCTGGAATAAAATCAGACCAAGATCTTTTGTTCATGTCAATAAAATGCTTCCAAATGCAGAGCTTTCTTTTAGACTTAATTTTCTAAGGGAACTCCTAAGGCAGTTGGCAGGTGTTGTTCATACCAAGAAGATTGTAATTGTTACGGCTGAAGAAAAAAAAGGAGAGAAGGCAAACTAGAGGGAATACTCCGAATATCAGAGCAATGCAGCTTCAATGAGGAAACGTGCTAGAAAGTAGAAACTGTGTATCAGCTCTATACTCTGTCAGAGACACTGGACATGTAATGGGAATACTCGATGTGTTCAGTGGACTTGGAGAGGGCTAATGACCATGCCCCTGGGGTATCTTGTGACAGTAGTATGAGGTTTGGGGTCGGCTTCTGTTAAGGTTATGCGTCATCAAGAGCTATTTTTCTTTTTTCCATGCACCAAAGCTTGATGAGTGGAGAGTGTTGAGTATGGTGGCTCCAGGGTTGCATCATTGCGGTTTTTTTTTTAGATGATGTGGTTCTGCTGGGGGATACAGCACATTGACTTACAGGTGAAGGCACTGAGGTTTTGCATGGTGATGGAGAATGATGACAATAGATTGACCAGTGTTCTGTCTATTAATGAGCACCATTCTGTTGGGTTTGATGTATTTTAAGAATCAGTTCCAAAGCTTTATTATTACCTGTTTTTTAAGTTTTTCACATTATATCTTATACTGCATTTGATTTTGTGTAAGTTAGAAAGGTTGGGCAGAAAATAATAAAAATTACAGCTTAGCTGTTATTCAATGCAAATATGATCATTTTCATGGGCCACAATTAAAATTTAAAAACGCATACTGAACTTAGAACGGAAAAAAAACTAGTTACATCTTGTTCAAAAGGACTTATAAATACCCTCCACCTTCCCCCAAACCGTAATGATAGAGAAAAACATGCATGTCTTACTGTAGAGCAAGTGTTTGGTTTGCCTCCTCACAGCTATTGTAATAATATGTTAGTGCAACAGAAGGGTGAGAAGGGCCAACAGAGGTGTCCTTGAATATAAATTGCTTTTTCTAAGGTAAAGAAAACACAACAGTTATTTTCACATCGTGCCACACAAATAAAAATGTTTTGATATTATATAAAATCTCTGCCAATAGACTGGCCTGAATGTCACTCACTGAAACTTTAAACCAGAGAAAGAGACAATAGCTGCTACAACGTTGAAAAGATCCAACAACAATTCTGGAGTGGGATTTCTCAAATGAACTTTTGCTGGCTGGCTCTTCTGCCGGCCATTCTGCTCCCCAGAGGATTCGTCCTCTTTAGTCCTTGTGGGGTCTAATATTTCATTTATTGACAACCAGTTCTCAACATGAGTGGCATGAGGTTGGAGTAATATACTGTTTTCGAAATCCAACAGTAATCTATTATTCATTATGCTGAGATAGGTGGATTTTCTTTCAGTTTGTCTGAAATGTCTGACACATCTGTACACAAAGTGCTCATTTTTTAAGGAGTTTGGAGTATGCAAGCGCTCCACATCATGCTCGGCAAATTTACCACAATGCAATTTAGTAGTGACATACATAAGAAGGGTAAATAGCTCAGCCTCAATATCAGTGAGTGCAGTTATAAAGTTTTACTTTGCTAGACAAGACATTTAAATGAGCTAATCTCATTTTTGGCATGACAGATGCATTGTTAATGTTTTATCATTGTAATGTACTTATAAGTGGCAACAAGGGTTAAAAGAGACAACGTAATAAAATATATTACTAAGAAAAATGACAGACTAGTTTTCATTAATCGAAAGTGTGCTATTAATTAAAAACAAAATTAGCATTTTTCTTCATGTCAGAACCCATTGGCACTGAACAATGTTTGTCAGAAAACGGGCCATTAACTTTTACTTTCTACTTCTTACCTTTTTATTTCCTCCACTCCATACCAGTACATCTCAGTTCCCATAGCAGCTCTTCTATGGCAGTGTTGTCAAGTCTGAGATGTATTTGTAAAAAGGAAGAGAAAAAAATTAATTGCTGAGGTTGAGAAATAGTTTAAGTTGAATGACCCATAATCCTGGCCATTAAAGAAACATGACAACCTTTCTTTGGTTGTTTTTTTCTAATCTAAGATGATGGAAGCTTTCAGTGATGTTTCATTATAATTTTTTTTCCAAGAATAAAAGAAAATCTACAGAATGTTGAGGAAAATAAACACCTGTAACCTTATCATTTAAAAGAGTCTCTAGGGTATTTTAAAAATGTATCTGTTTATTAATTTAGCCATACTTTGCTCTTTGATTCATCGGTCTGGTCTGTATGTTTTTGGAATTATATACTGTGATTATGACAAACTTTGTCATTCTTAGTTGTTCTATTTGATGAACACACGAGACACACTACTGGAGGAGGACAGGGTCACGGGATAGCGAATAACTCCCATTTCTCATCCAGCTGCAGTGGGGTGGGAAAGGAGGCGGGGGCAGGGGTTTTGAGGAAACCGAAAATTTTGAGCAGGCCCTGCTATTCTGAGCGACTCCCTTCTACACGTGGGTGTATGTATAATACACTGTGTAGCTTGACTGGAATGCCCGTGTGTAAACAAACAAACATATAGATAATTGAATAAATTAATTGATAAATAAATAAATGGATAAAGACAACGTCCCACACTTTCTTTTTTCTCTGAATAATATTCAGGCCGTACCATTGAAAGGAGCACGTTTGAATCCAACTGATAGCTAGTACCCTCCCTCCTTTTCGCATCTCATTAACTGAGTCCCGTTGTAGGTGAAGCTGTGTCTCTCTGCCATACTGAAGCAGGTGTCCAACATGGCGAACACTGGCAGCGGCTCTCTCGCGACTATTCTCTTTTTATTCATGTTTCAAGCGGTTCTTCACAAAGGTAAGACTTTTCTGTTGGCGTCTAAATGGAGTATGTAGTCCGTTCTAAGGTTTTCCTTGATGTTGATGGTGAGGAGTGCCATTTTATCAGCGCAGTTGGGTAATTTTTGAACGTGCGGGGCAGAGCGTTTGGATTTTGCAGTGATGTTGTTGACCAAGTGACAAAACCTCTCCGTAAAGTTGAAGTGTTAATTAGAAAAAGCATTTATGAATGTGTTTGCACCCAAACTGGCGTTACAGTGGTGCTGCCCGAGAAAACATCACTTTGGACAGCTCACCGTTAGGCTAAATCGCGTTTGCCGCTTCGCAGCTGGCAACTCCTAAATGTAGAACATTCTGTTGTGGAAAAGACAAATAGCGTGGTCTCCTGCCACTCAGTGCGCACATGGACACACTCCATAGATTTGACATGTTTTAATTGTTGTTTTTGTTTGCTCAGACCGCTAGCTTGGTTACTTTTGTAGCATGTTGCGAACGGACCCTGCTGTAAATCACAGGGTACAGCAGCGCGTGGAAGGGCATTAAACAGCAGCTCTGATAACGTGTAATTTTGAGGAAACTCCATACATAACTTTGCTAATTTATTTGTACGTATCAGAGTACAAAATGTGTATATGAACTAGACTGTAACTCTGTTATTGTTCATAACTGTGCGTCTCTTTGATAAATTCGACGTAAAGACATGTCACGAAACTGCCGTTATTTTCCGTTTAATCTCTGCTTTTAGAACGTGTTCTAACGGCTATCCCTCTGTTTACAGTCGCGAGACTGTGGGAAAGACGGCGAATCTCTTATTCAAGTTAACGTTTCAAGGAAACGTGCACTGCTTGGTATTTTTGAATCTATGCCGAAATGAAAAGCGTATCAAGGAATTACATACTGTGTCTTAAACTGGCATTTAAAGCGAATTAACTCTTGCTGGTAGACAAGAGAAGATAAATTCCCAGAGTTTGTATTTGCGCTCCAGGCTGTGTTTTTATAATACCAGAGCTGGATTTGCAGACGCACCGTGCATGAAATCATCAAAGGTTTTACTCGGGTGTTGTAATCTGAGTTAGATGGTTTCGAGAGGCGGATAGGGCTTCAGATAAAGCTGGTGAGAGTGAAGACTGCGACACGATTCTCTACGCTTTTTGGCTTCTAAACGGCTGGTGGTGTTGGAAGCGATGTTAGTGAGTTGGCGGTCTGCTAAACGAGCTCACACGTTTATTTTCTCAGATGATATGAAGTAAAGCTGTTTTAAAAAGTCAGTGGTTTTAGTGCGACTTCTGTTGAGCTACTGAGGGACGGACGTTCAGTTCGTGGTTATCTATCCATGCGCATTCATACGCTGAAGATGTGAAAGCAGCTCCTGTGCCGTTTCCTCCTCCTGGTGTCGCGTATATTTACATCAAGCCAAGTATATAATGAATCATCACTGACTGAAATTCATTCAGTTCAAGACTGTTTGTCAGAAAAACGGGCATCTTTTTTTGAGCTTCACAGGGAGGCAGATGTCGACATTTGTCACATTGTGGATTATCCGAAAGGCTTAATCTAGTCTTATCTGCTAAAATGGACTCGCAGTAACGGTGTTTTTTTTAAATAAACATGTTTTTCTTTTGCAACAAGTCTGTGAAAGAGTGAACAAAAGCACTAGAAAGTAAACAAGTCTTCCTTGCTCTTTAAAAGTGTAGAGTACTGCTTTATCTTCATGGTAATGGCTTCACTGATTTCACACAAAGCTCAGGGTGCACTTGCACACTGCATATCAATTATTTACCACCAGCTGCATACTGTAAGCTCATATTGTGCCCAGCATTACAGGGTACCCCCACCCTCTCTTATTCATGCAAACGTTGGGACAATTATGCTCCTTCTGCACCAACATGGAACTGGTGCAGCTGTGGTCTGCTTACCTGATTTTGAATCTCTCCAAAAAAAAGATTGAAACAAAAAAAAAAAAAACGGTTAACCTGTAATGTTGGTTTCTGGCTGGAATCAAAATAAAAGTGAAAGATTTTAAAATGAATTTTAAAACAATTGGCCGTTTTGGAACACAGAATGATTAAAACAGTCATCAAGTCAATGGATTAAGATTTCAAATGTCCTAACTGGGGCTGCATGGTGGTGTAGTGGTTAGCATTGTTGCCTCACAACATGAGGGTTCTTGGTTTGAATCCATGCTTGGTCTCATTAGGCCCTGTGATGGACTGATGAACCTTACTCTCGCTCAATGGCAGCTGGGATAGGCTCCAGTGTCCAGTGAATTGGATTAAGCGGATATAGAAAAAGGATGGATGTCATAACTGCGGAGGAGTCAGCAGATATGCAGTGTGCACACATCGGTGGGGGAGTGCGAGACTCAGTCCGCATGTTGCAGCAGTGTTGATGTTAAACCCGGCCATCTCCTGTACGAGTTTGTAAAATTGCCAGTTGAATAATGAGGCGGGTGTTGGTGGTGATCTTTAAACTCGCGACTCTGCACAAATTTAATCCACAGCGTCCACTGACAGTAGTTACTCCAGAAACATTACTTTTTTGAGGAGTTGCACAGCCCTGAAACCTCCACAGTGCTGTGTTGACTTTTCATAATAACTGCACTATGAGATGGTTGGCTCGACCTGCCACTCCACCGAAGATAAAAACAGACTCTCTGAGCTGGACGATGCTGAAGTTGACCTCCAGGCTGGTGTGTTGCCAGATCTGCGGTGGTCCAGCATTTCAGCTTCACTCACCTAAATGAACCCAACTTTTCTTGTTCTCGTTGTTCCTTTGCTGATGAAAGCAGAACTGTTAGCTCGGGCATTACTAATCTGAGGGCCATGCATGTAGTAGGGCTATTTACCACGTAAAATTCATGAAGTTGGGATTTTAGACTTCCCCCAGAATACCTATCAGAAAATCTCTGAGCAGAAGCTCTCTGACTCTTAACATCTTTTAAGCAACTATTGTCTTCACACATTAACTATGCCACAGCAAATTCAACATGACTGACACAAATATGATCATCTTGTAATGCACCTGTTGTAATTTACTTATGCATATGTCAGTGTTGGTATAGTGTGAGGAGTTGAATCATTTTGATAATCGTTATACAATGCCTTTATAGAAGCACGAGTCCAGTTGTACTGCAGATTATCAGCTTAAGAGCAGCAGAGGATGGTGCTTTACAGGTGTTATTAAAGAGTGCTTACACAGCACAATCTGACCATAAGCTTGCTGGGACTTGAAAACCTGGTGATAATCTATCAGTAATTGGGAGAAGTCTGAGTGCCTTAATTTTTCTGAAGCTGCATAAAGTTTAGATGTGCAGGTATTGGCAGTGACAGTTATGTGTGGCAATGCAGGAAAAACCTCATGATGACTTCAATGTGACCTTGATATTAGTTTTTTACATGGTTCTTTGTGTTTGATAGTGATTATGCTTTGATAAGCGCATTAGTTCTGCCTCTTGTGTAGATGTAATCTTTGCCAGACAACCAAGCATACTTCCTGATGATGGACATTGAGAAAATGTAATCACAGACCCTTCAGAGAATTAACTGGTTAGAGTAGGTAGATGGCCATAGTTCCCATTGGAACATTTTACTGCATAGCATAGCTGCAGAAGGAGTTGAATTAGTCCAGCTGTTTTATGCTGACAGTGTTGTCACGACTTTATACTGATATAAAGCCCACTGTACATCTTAGCAAATTGATTAATATTGGATGTAAAGTCTTGATTAATGCATAGCTGACAGCATGAATTGTATTCTGTACATTACCTGTTTCTGGCCTGCTTTCACATTGTTTTATTTACTGCCATATTACTGCTGACATGTAATCTGAAGGGTGCACAGACTGTCATCTTTACTCTTACTGTGCTGATTGATGATTTATTCTTAAGTGTAAACAAATGTTGGGCGATACATTGAATAGGTCATGATCAAAGAAAAGCTCACAGTCAGGTGTACACATTTATGGCATACACTTGACAAGAGTTTTATTTTACAAGTCAGTTTAAGCTGCAGCTTGCTTTTATTGGCCTTTAGCTTCCATGTGATGGCTCACATGTGACTAACATGCTAACTGCTTGTCTGACCCTTTTTCATTGTACAGTCCTGTCTAAGACACTCTCTTTCCCCCTTTGTTAGTCACCCTCTTTCTCTTTGATTTAGTTTAGGCACAGAAAATGATCTGGCTGGAGTTAAGAAATCATGGTTGACTTTTAATTCCCTTTTTACCCAATATTGACATTGTACATTGAAAAATTAGGCTAAAGAATGTGTAACAGTTGGACTGCTTGTCTTGTACAATGTGGGGCAGACATTTTTCTCAGGAGTCTCTACTTCCTGGAAACTTGGATGGCAGAAATGATATGGTTGAACTTGATATTAAACTCTCTGTCTTTACCAGTTCTTTGTTAGAGAAGGTGATCCTTTCATGAGATAAACGGACATGGTGCTCACTTTGAAGACGTGTTTTTGGTGTAGCTACCATCGGCTTTACTTTCAAACATTAAATAAATGTGATGAAGTGGTGTGTTTAGTGGATCAGTCCAGACGCAGAACTAAACATACACGTACATCATGGAAAATATCAACCGGGGGTAAGGGTTTGGGTCCAAACTTTTAAGTTTAAGAGTTTCATTCTCATACATACATCTTTCTGCTGTATTTGCAAACTTTACACCATAAGCACAATAAAGTGATTAAAATCAATAGCAGTACTTTAATCACGGTGGTGCACAACCATCTGCAGTGTATGATGCAGCTCATACTTTGAACACTAATAGCATCAGTTCCTTTTTTTCCCCCTTGTGCATTATCATCCATAATGACGTGTTTGCACAGTATGTCGGGTTCCCATGTGGTAAGCATGTCCTTAGTTGTCTGCCTTGCCTGCTCTGGTCCCTTTTGACCAAATGAAGAATCAGTCCAATGTGCACTGATGCTGAGCAGTGGCATCGGGCAAACATCAGAAGTCCAAATGTCTGTAGTGAAGCTAATTAAAGCCTTATCGCTGTACCATGAAAACTCATTTCTTCTCATCAAAATTTCCTTCAATGTATGTCGATGTGGATGCTGAAGTTTGTTTTCAATTTGTAACTTTCAGTTTGGCAATTGAGTTAAAAGGAAATGGTCCTTCTCTACAGGGAAGGCAAGTGCTGTGTTTTGACTGAGCCTTAGTCCGAGTTAACTGAAAGAACTTGTTGAATTCAGTGTTTAAATCTAAGGTGTGACAATTGTTGTAACTGTAATTCAATTCCAGGGCTTTTGTACAGGTTGAGAGTTTAGTTTGAGGTTACTCTCCCCATGCAGTGCAATATGTGCCACATTTCTCAGTCTGCATGTTGCTCATCTGTCTAACTCTTTCTAAAGAATCTTGTTATTATTTCACCAGACAATATAGGCCCTAACAAAAGTCCAGGCCCAGCTGAACTAACTATCATGGTATTGAAACATTTTTTTTTATTATTGCCTTAAACCAGTGCAAATCACTGATTGTTGAGTTCTTCAGTTACTTCAGTATATTAAACCTAGTTGAGTCATACAGTTTGGTTTGGCACAGAGTCAAACCGGTAGGAGCCCTAGTGATGGAAAACAGGTGTGGAAATGGATGGGTTCTCCGTCTGAACCCCTCCAGCAGCGTCTCCTGCTGTAATGAAGAACAATAGCTTTGTTCCTGAAGGGAGGGGACCCCAAGTGACCCAGGTCCTCCTCCTCCTCCTCCTGCTGCTACCCCTGCCAGTCTTCAAGTGACTCTTCTGGCAAGCCAACAGATGACTGCTGGGTCGCATCTGGCCTCTGTGCACTTAGTGTAATCAAAGAGAGGAAAAAAAGGTTTATGGCCTACTTGTTAGTGAGCCGCCAACTGATGGGATGTCAAGTAAAGCACCCTCCAATTCCAAATCTCTTGAGGGACAGGGGAGGGGCATTGTGGGGGTGGGCGTGGGCAACAATCTGCCGTTCTGAAAGCAGCTTACAGGCCAAGGTATCAAATTAGTCTGTGCCGTACAGCTTGACAGTCTGACCATGAAACAAGTGAGTTGAGTTAAACCGAAGTGATCGTTGAATATTTCTATTCATATTTTTTTATGTTCATGCCCAAAAGGTGCATGCAAATACCATTTGGTTCTGCTGAGGCCTCAAGGAAGTGTTTACTGAACAAATCCAGACTTGTTCAAGTAAATCGCATAAAGGTGAACATTGAAAGGTTTGAAACACTGTTTATTCAGGGATTAACGGTTAAAAAAAAAAAAAAAAAACGCCAGGTGGATGGTACTATTTCCATTCATATTACGACCAGATGTACTTCACACAGATGAATCGCCTTCTTGAGCCACTCAAGCTGTTTGAGCTATTGAAACATTCTTTTTAGATGAGAAAACAGTATTGCCAATTGAGGATGTGGAGATTGAGTTAAAAAAAATACAGTCAGTAAGTGCTTCCCTCTCTTTCTAACTTTCTAACTGGAAGTGTAACAGTAAATTAGTCATTCAAGTGCTTTTTGTCCCCCACACAGAGGGTTTTTGCTGGATTTAGCTTTCTTTTAGGTTGTTTAATGTGTCTCCTGTTGGGCAGGGTGCTTCTATGTTGGGTTTTTGCACAGGTGACAGATGTTGACGCTCCTGCAGGACCACTATTACATTTAAGACTTTCACTTGTCTAATTCATTAATGTTTTGATGTTACACTCTGTAGCTACAGACACTGATATGCGTGTTGTTGATAATGTCTGTCACTACATGAAATGCAACAGCAGTGTTGTTTTCTGATGGACTCGCAGATCAGTTAAGACGAGCAGAATCATTTCCAGTTTTACTGTCTTTCATTCTGCATGTGTGATGGAAGTATCCTCCCAGTGGCATTTCCCTTTCCCTAATTTTACCTCTGTCATTCAGAGAGACGTGAACCTGGTAATATGTTGAACGTTTACTAAATAAAGTCTGTGTACCTGTCATCTTGGAGCAGGATTTAGTCTTCTTTCTGTGCGGAGGCGAAGTGTTTTAAGTCATCACTTGCTGCTTTTCTCCGCGGTCCGTCTGTGTCCCTGCACTGTCACAGCTCAGTTATCATTGTCACACATGCAGTGATTGGCTATGCTCTGGTACGTCATGCATCTAAACACATGCGATTGGGCACGACAGCCAAATGGAGGTCGAAGCAGACCAGCGTGGTGACAGTGAACTCTTTGGATTAACAGCTGTATAGGCTTAGAATATTTTCCTGGCATTCTCTGCTGTGTTATTATGTTTCCATTCACTGGTTTCTGCTATTTAGGGCTTTTTCCTTCAGCTGGTACACATGACCAACTGGATTCAGATCAACACCGTACCACTGTTTTTAAAAAGAGAAAGAAAGAAATCTGCATTTTAAGATGCTCTCCTTTGGCGTGTTTTTATTTAGAGTTTGGGGGGGGGGGGGGTCTGTTGTGTAAAAGGGCTCAAACTGGTAGTACATAGGTAGAGTCCCTTAAAGCTGCAAGTTAGTATTCATTCATTTGTTCTTTCATTTTAAATATTGACAACAGGACATGTTTCACTGTTCAAATATTTAACCATCAGCGCGTTTGCACTTTGACCATAAAAAGATGGCTCTAACCAATGTGACATAAGTCGCTGGTTTATTAGTTACTGTTCTGAAGCCTGCACACAGTGTTTTAACTCAGGACTGTTCTATAAATAAATGCTCATTAGAATTGTTCCAACTGTTTTTTCCCAGGAACAATTGAGCCGGCATCACACCATGTTGTATGAGCAGAAATGTGGTGATCTTCACTTTGGCTCCCATGTTAACAGATCAGATTGTGCAAGATGTGGTGTGGGTACACACCTAAAGCAGTTCAGCGAAACACGGGCCACATTCGTGGTGTAAAACCGGCCTTAGTGCAACCAGTTGGGGTACTGGTTGTTGAACTGATCCACAGCTGCAAATGTGACTCAGTGATTTGAAATCCCAGAGTTGTACTGTATAAGAAAAGCAACAAAGTTTAGAAAAAAACTTTGGAGAATGTTTGGAAAAAGCTGGAGAGGAGCAAATTACATTTTTGTTGGCAGCAATTTCTGTGTAATTGTAATTCCTTCCATTTTAACTCGTACCTTGTTGTTGACTCCTTCATTGCAGACAATTATTTTTGTGGAAGGTCACAAAATCATTTTTTCTTCTTTTTTTTCACATTCACAGCATTCATTCACATTGCTCTGCATGTGTAAAGTCCTTGTTCCTGTGTTAATGTCTTGACTCTGAGAACAGCTAATGCTGTACTCTCCTCACAGAGCAGCACAGTGGAGCGTCAGATTATTCTTTCAAACAAATAGCAGCCTTTGCAGCAGCTGGGTTCAAGTTCAATTTCTTTCTCTTATTGTGTGAAAACCAAAAAAAATATCCTGTGTACATGGGTCAGTTAAGACTACCAAAACCATGGCTCCTTTCAATCAGCCTGTCAAATTTTATTTTTAAATTCCCTGAAACCATAAAAAGGAGAGAGAAATGAAAATAAACAACAGAATTTACTTAACATAACCATGTTAATGTGAGCTTCTGTTGTAGCATTCACGTGTGAACACATGAAGGGAGGGTGTGAATGAATGTAAAATTTAGTCGTGGGTTGGAAGAAAAGTCCCCAAAACGCTGATTCACAATGGAATTAAACAGCGGTTGATTTGTATTCATTGTTCCATTTTCAATAGCAGAGATTTTTGTAGAATCTTTCTTGTTATTGGGGCAGTTGTTTTTAACAGCATACCTGCCATTATATCAGAAGCTGTCTACCTAGGAGTGTAACGCCTAAATCACGTTGTCATATTGTCTCTTTGCATCTGATAAAATCCAAATTTATTTGTGATGGATTTCACAAGTCGGATTTCCAGGCAGTTGTAAGAGTCCAAGCTGTTCATGGCAAATCTGATCAGAAGCGGTGCTGCTGCAGTCCACATGAGAAACGGACGTGACGCAGCAGATTGAACATTGAAGGGAGAAAAAACACTTTTTGTAAACTAGAAGGAAAATTTTAGGAATCTAATTTGAAAATGTTATTGTAATGCTACTATTTAGTCAGATGGCATCAAAGTTGTTTTCCTTTTCAGATGGGCTTTACCTTGGAAAATCCAAAGGAAACCTTTAGGTTTAGTTGATTTTTAAGATAAAGTGTATAAATGAAAAATAAACACGCACATTCATGTGAAAACGATGTGCATTTTTAAAGCCAAATGTTTTGCTCAACAATATAATAATAGTAATCAGTTACATGCACTATAAAGTTTAGTGTTTTATTAATAGTTGACTGTATTAACTTTCTAGTTGTGTGACCCAAGGAGCAAATTGCAAAACTTAAGCGAAGGCAGCAAGTCTTTCAACAATTATGAATTTGTAATTTCCATTTTAGTTTTGTGTCTTGGTGAATCATTTTATCCGTTATGTGGAGGGTCATTTGGATAGTTAAGCTGCTCTCATAGTAAGTTTCCATGGTTGACGAACCTAATCTGCAGTCCCGAGTGAACCTTTGTAAGTCACAGCATGAAATGTTTTATATTCCAGTTTTGAATTTACAAGACCATAAGTGGTCTTTGATTGCTCCTTTCCATCCAGTTTTAAGCCTTCATCGTCTTGCTCGGCTGTGGAGTCGCAGAGAGGCATTGCTCGCTGTAATTGGGCCCATTTTGCCTGCATTCATAGATACAATACTGGGTTCAACAGTGAATGAATAAGGAATCGATGCAGATCATTTGTGCTTTCAACCAAATAAACAATACAGCTCGTGTTCTGTTGTAATCATCGGACGGGAAATGAATGCTCCTCTGAATACAATACAGGTATGCATCAGCTGTAGCAACCCAGTTCTCCCATCTTTCATTTTGCATTACTTTCCAGCTTGTATTACATTTCAGGGAATTTGCTCCTGATGAGACCCTTCAGGCTGTTTCACTGTCTCCCGTGGAACAGGATCATGTCTCCCCACCGTGCTCAGCTTCGTCCTTTGTCTCATCTATTGTAACTCTGTCGTGACTGATATTTTCTGCACTAATGCCAGACATCTACTGCACAATACCACACCATCTCATTTCCTTTGTGCCCCAGTTGGATGATGCAGAGGAAAATTGTACCGACTTAAGAACAATGGGGCACTCCTTTGATCAGAAACTGTAGATTGTAAGGATTTGAAGTACAAATTAATTTAATATAGTGGCACAATTGGATTTTCTTTTTTGTGAATAGACCAGTTCTTCCCAGGCTTATTTTGGTTTTCAACAACACAATATGGTTTTTCACTGGGATGGCATTGGCATCATTTGACACTGCTCAGTGTTGAGTAGCGCACATTCCAGAATAATACATTTCTATGTGTAATTGGATAATTGTGTTAAGCTTGTGACTGGCGGTGCTGTTTTCAATCTCTATAAACACTAAGGTTTCAGCTCTACACTCTTCTGTGCATTGTTCTGTGGTTATTTGTATTACAGGGTGTTCTTTTTTTTTAAAATGAACAACAACAGCTGAGAAAAGGATCTTACTCATCTCAGTCTTAATAGCCTATTCATGTAGTGCGTTTACATTCATGTGTCATGTATTGCCCCTGCAACTTTTGACATTCACAGTAGTGCTTGCATCCCGTGGGTGTAACAGTTGGTGCTAAAGCCAGCCTGCACAGAGCAAAGATTAACTGCTGAAATGACATTAAATGACGTTAAAGGACATGAGAGGAGGGGGATTTTTACAGCACAACTTGGTCGCCTTTTGGTTTTGAATGCTTTAGAGCTGGAACTTTGTCAGGTTCTATTGCCTGCTAAAATAAAACAGTTTGAAGTGGAAAAAAGTATTTATCACTCAGATCTGTACGAATCAGCAGCTATATACTATATTCACATTTTGTTTTTTTTCTTCATTGAATCAACAAATCCTATTCACCTAAAAACCTACATGTAAGGTCACACCCCGTATCAAAGTTTTGTCAACAAAATGTACATCAGAGAAGCTACTGTACTTCCAAGATAATAATCTTGCAGTCCTTGGATTCAAGGACGCTATGTATGATATTTAAGGTAGATTAAACTTAGATCTGCCAAGTTTAAGGTGGAACATTCTTCTAGAACATTTGTTTCTTTTGAAATGTCTTAAGTCAAATTAGCGTTACAGTAGGAGCTCCTGTGTCACACACCAATGAAGATGAGCTGCAAAGAAAACAGTGGATCCAAAACCTGGAGCAAGATGTAATGTGCATCATAGCCCATATGATTAGACGATTGAACTATTCTTGAAATATAGAATCAAATGCTGTATATTTGTATTTTTTGGAGACCATCAAGACTGGCTGAAATGCTGTGACCGCCGTGTTTTAAAAAAAAAAAACAAAAAAAAAACCTGACACCCGTTTAGTCCGTCTAATTGAAGAGCAATAGAATACTGAACGGCTTTGTGTGGAGTCGAAGCAGCAGTTGAAGAACATGACCTCAGTTTTACTGCGTAATGTTTTAAAATCGTCAGTCCCGTTTGTGAGAGCATCGTGCCGCATTCAACAATGTTTTTATTAACATTTTTGGGTGTTTTCATATTGTCAGCTGGGGTTCAGAGACCCTGCTAGAAATAGTGTGTATGAATCCTTTTTGCTTCAAAACAAAGCTTCCCTTGTGGACACACCCCCCTGACACTTACTTTCAGAAGGGACCCAGAGAGAAATCGCTTCCTGCTGGAGCAATCTATCTGCAGAAAGGAGCAAAAGCCTGTGCACCTTCCCCTCAAACAACTTTAATGGATGCAATACCTGGAATTCACTTGTCAGGTCACGTCTGGACACACTGGTGGGCTGAAATAGTTGTCCGTCCACCTGACAGTCTATTGCAAGTCTTTGAAAGTTTTTGAGCATTCGGAATTCTTCATGAGCTCTCCACAGCCTGTTGTTTCATAGATAATGGATACACATATCTTTTAATTCCCTTTCATTAACTCTCAAACAAATGCAGAGAAATGACAGATTGATAATATCTATCAGTTGAAAATGAGGCGCGTTGGTGTTCTGGTCAGTGCAAAGCTTTCCAATAAGCAGTGGATCCAGTTGCATAAATGAATCAACAGTGTTAACTCGGTAGGTCTTTAGGCCACCGCTCCAAAGCTCTAACACATTTAACTATTCTTTTTGAATAAGCAGATACGTCCCAACGTTTGACTGGTGTTCCGAATGTTTTTTTTTTAAACTTTACTGAAAGTAGTTAAAACCACAATGAGCAGGGTCCGTGTCTCCAGCTGAAAACAGAAATGAAAGGGAAATATTTGAACCCGCCTGTTTTTTTTTTCCAAAGCAGTTCCTGCTGCTTTGAAGTGTGCAGAATTTGTTGGGCTTCACTTGGCTGTCAGATTAATACCTTCTCAGCCGAAAATGAAAACGGGTGAAGGAGCAGTTAATCCGCACAAGAATTTTATTTTATATTATTTCATTTATTTATTTTTTTGGAGGATGAGAAGCTGCAAGTGAAGCAATCCGTCTGCGTATTGATTGGTTGTCTGGGACTGCGGAGAAAACCTGACATGCAGGAATCATTTAATTCCCTCTACAGTACTGATCACTGAAGAAGATCGTCTCTTATCTTAACATTTCCACTTTACCTGAGGAGTTACAATGATATAACACCTGCAACACGAAGCAGTTAACAGTTGAATTCTGAAAATGGCTATCAAAAATGGCTAATGTAATGCTACAAAGAACTCGCTCAGTTTCTCTGTATCTAATCCTAAACTGGAAAAGGAGTTGCTAAAAATATTTTGCAGTAATATTGTTGTTTTCCTACTGTTTCTATTGTAAGCCATGTTTAAAGCCCATTTGCTTGCATTTTGGCCTATTTTTGCCTTCAAAAGTACGCCAGATAGCCGTAGAAGTTCCTGTTTGTAATGTACAGACATCCATTACCGCATTAATGTGATACTGGGAGAAAAATGATTTCTTAATTGGATATTTGCGCTTTCATTTGAGTTTGTTTGCTTTGTAGTTTGGCTTGTATTGTTTAAAGCGCATGGCCGTTACAGACCATATCCTTAAATTACCTAGGACCACAGGGGAAATCTTATTCCCCACTTAGCCCCATGTTAATCCTGTCTGAATGGGCCTTGAAGCTCAACAAAGCTGAAGGGAAAAAGGCAATAAATAAGCGTTTCATCACTACAAGCAAGCTCTCCCGCACTGTCAGATTGTTTTCACAGTGTCTTGTGACACCATATGTTAATTACAGCTGCTTTATCGGTATTTCAAGAGATTAATTCAGCTACGTAAACAAATGAAAATATTTCCCTAAAATAATTCCTATGCAAATGGTTTCAATTTTGATACCTTGATTTCAGATGAGCCTCAAAAGACCTCAGGAAGAGCCACCTGCAATAGCTTTTTTTACTGTATTCACTAAGCATTTTGAAGTACTTGTACCCTTTACTGCATTTTCAAAAAAAAGTCTTTGTAAACATTATTGACCACGAGCAGAATGCATCTTGTCAGTTTGCACACAAATACTTAAGTAGTTCATGATCCAAGCCTGTGCACTGTCAGTTTGAAATCTGAGACAATACGCCTGTCTGCCACCACCTACATACCTACTTAGTGTCTCAGTCGCTGTATATCCACCGTGTCAACTCTGACCTGCTGAACGCTCAAGCGGAGGATGGTACTTTGCGCCACATGCGTTATTTTACCTCCCACACCAGAATAATTTGCGAATAATTGCACTTTAGCGGACACCGTCGGAGCTTTTTGAAAGCCACAGAACGTCATTATCTCTCGTGCAAAATGTTCTTATTATTTCTTCCATTCAGCAAGCTTTCTATTCAAGAACTTACCCTCTTTGTTGTTGAATAAAGTAGTTCAGTTAATACAGTCAAAGCCTCATGTAAACATTTTTGACAGACCTTTGTGTAATGGCCGTGTGAGTAATGCTTTTTTAAGAATGATCTTTCTAATTGTACATTAACATTGGAGACTTGTTTTCCTGCTGCTTTTAAGCCACTGTAACATCGCACTTATAGATTCAAGTTTCAACACCTACCCTCTATTATAACCCATTTTGCTTCCTCACAGGTGAGCACTAATGCAGTCCTGGTTACATGGTTGCCAGCTGTAAAAAATCGACGAAACAAAGACGCAGCAGTGTTGGGTCATTCCAGCAATTGCATTTGATGTTACCTTCTTAGTCGGAGGGATGTGGTTGAATGGAAGGCTGTTTTATTAATCCCAAACCTCTTGTGAGAACGTCAACAAAAGTCCAACAGATTTACAAAATTAAAAAAAAAAAAAAAATAGACCCTTTTTCTCACACAGCAGGCTTTTGAAATGAAAGTTTAACATTGCTACCTGTTATCTTTTACATGTTGTCTTCCTGTGTGTGACAGTCTGCATATTTTTGTAAGTGAACACAGATCTGAGCTGATTTACTGGATAGACTCCAGTAAATCGAAGAACGTTTAATTTTTGCTCAGAATTGGTCTTTTAACAGTGTTATTGGTTGTGAAGTAGTGACTGTTTTTTCTTTGATTATTCTTTAAAATGAAAGGTATTACAATTGCCCCATCTTTTAATTTCCTAAACTATGCTGTTGTTGCTAAGTAAATGGATAAAAATGAATAAAGTAGCCATGTGACGGAGCACATCAGATAGTAAAAATCAATTCATTGTCTCCTCTGTCATCCACAGATGGTGCTGCTTCAATCTCCTCTCTGTTTTGTCAGGCTAATGTGCTGAAAGATGACAAGGGAGGGCCATTTCAGAGCAAAAATAGCAAAGGCTGGGTGTAACAGCCATGTCAGTCTGCCTTCTATGTTGTCACATTAATGTTTGAAAAAATGACAACTGAGGGTCATTTCAGAGGAGAAATGGCAAAGGTAGTAGACTGTGACAGCAGGTCCAGCAGCACTGCTGAATCTTCAAGATTTGAATTCATTTTTTTCACTTGAATACAAAGCAGACGGCTGAGCTCTCCACCACACCCGTATTCCCCATTAATCATGTGAGGCCACATAAATAATTTAAAACAGTGAGCGCTCCACTTCAGTCTAAAAATGCCAGATATTATTTGGGCATTCATGCAACAAGAAGTGGATGAACATTTCGTAAAATGGAACATGTGCTGTTGAAGTTTTTAGGATCGAAGGCAGGTTTTTGTTGTGGTCATGGGAATTGAGCCCAGCAAGTGTTTTTAATGCTTCAAGTCCCTGTCTGTTTGAGTTCTATTAGGATTTTTTTCTTTTCTTTTTTCAAGGGTCATATTTAATGACTGATTCTGTAGACAGGGACTCATTAAAAGGCAGTAGTGGACCAGGTGGAGACATTCAGCCGTAAAATACACGATTGTTTTAATTAAATACCAAAATGAACACTGTTAATCAGCAGACGGTAGGCTTGTTGAGGTCCTGATTTAAAGTCCTCTCCGACTTTACGCCTCACTCTTAAAAATGGGCGCGATAGAGCATTGGTTGATCTGAAGATTGAGTGACGGAGCTTGGTATCCTGTCCGTGATGTGTCCCTGCCTTTGTTGTTGATATGCTGGAATTAGTTTTACTTTTCATTCACGTCTTTTACAACAAGGGTTGTGTGTATATCCTATTATATTTTCACACCTGTTGGTTAGAACTGCAAAACAATCTCCAAGCAGAGGAAGTACCACAGTATAGTGTGTTGGCACAATGCAGCAGGTTGTCTGCCGTCCACACTTTGCATTTAAAGTTGGAAAAAAAAACAAAAAACAAGCGGACTGTACAGTATATAGTCTGAAAGAACTACATTTTGGGTTCCTCAACCAGTCTGGTTCTCATATTTTCAGTGCTTAATTGAACTAAACTTAAATAGGAGGTTAATTTTGAATAGATGGATATTTGTTGATATATTAAAATGAATGAAGTTGTCTCAGTGGGTAATGTCGACATTCAAACCCATAGAATAGGATGTGAAACACAGGCGTTGCACACAGTGGTGCAGACGTCAAGAACCAAAAGCTACCAGTTAAAGCCTGTATTTCCTGTTTTGTTCATCTTTCGTTCTGCTGTTGCTCATGTTTGAGGCTGAAACCATCTCCTCTTTTGTTAATGTAGAAAATGAATAGTAGAAAAATACGTTTCTCATTAATGAAAATTTCAGCCTTTGTACTGAAACCGACGTATTGCATTGGCACCATTTCCCAGCCAGCTCTTGACAGCATATAACTGTCATAGAGATCAGAGTGTGGCCATTCTTAGCTGCCTTTATGCTGCTTTTTTGTTCCCCATCATCTTACTTGATTCCACACATTCCTCTTTCTCTACATGTTTGGTCTAATGAAATTCTTCCCAGGGCCCCTGGGCAGACGTCTTTGTTTGGCTGTCTTGTTTATGTACTGTATGGCCTCATATTTCTGCTAAAATGTAGTATGTGAGCTGCATAACACATTGAACGCTGATTAATTTATTTTGCCAGCCCCCTTAGAATGGGCGTTTCAAACACATGCCAGTGTTCATTCACAATGCAGAACAATTCACTGTGCCCCTGGCAATTCTGTTTTTTAATTAAAGCCTGTCATCTTGATAAGACTTTTTGAGTCTAGTAGTGCGCTGTTCAACTATCATATAAAAATCTTACATGCATTTGTTTTGATTTCTTCATAAAGCCGGATAATCTACACACAGAATGAAGCTGCTGGGGCAAGAACCAGTTAGCAAAACCCTCACACAGCCACTTCCGATATGATTTTTGAGCTTGCGCCAAACAGTCATTTAGCATGGATTAAAGACACGTTCCCCACTCAAATTAATGAGCAGTTAAAACAATTGGACTTTGTTTAATGGGAGTTGGAGGAGACGAGGGCAATTGAAGAAGGTTTTTATTGGGTAGTAAAGGTTGACTTTTGGGTCCAGGGTTGAATTTTCTTCATATACACTGCTGGGTTTCTGCTAACTGCTTCCTTAATGGCCCATGTATCACAAGCCACTTTAAGACCGTAGTATGTGTAGGTGCTCCTTAAACCTGCTGATGTGTAGTTTGTGTTGGAAATAGATTATTAGATGTCAACTGTCTGTAATGAGCTTTAATGACACCAACCTATTTTAGACCCTTTTCATTTGAGTTGTTCAACAGGATTTAAGCCACCGTGCAGGTTGTACAGTCAACTGTAAAGCCTTGAACCCCCGCTCCTTTCTTTATTTCTATTTGCTGGAAAATGGAAAATAGATGCTTTGATTGATTTTAAACATGTGCAAACATTGGATGGAAAAACAATAAAAAAGACAAACATAAAGTTTACGCAATTCTAACAGTCTTGAAAGTCAATATTTGGTCTGAGCACCTTTATTCTCCAACGCAGCCCGAACCCTCTTAGACAAGCTTTCTGTCATTTCTTTAAATAGTCTGCAGGAATAGTTCTCCAGGCTTCTTGAAGGACATCCCAAAGCTCTTCTTCGGATGTTGGCTGCCTTTTGTTCCGTTCTCTCTCAAGATGATCCCACGCTGCTTCAATAATGTTGAGGTCCGGGCTCTGGGGAGGATTCATCCCTCCATAAGACCTGTTGCCACTGATTTTCAGTCGCTTTCTTGTGTCATCTGGCATACCTCATCCTTTTCTCCCTGTTTCCCTTCCTTAAGAATGGCTTCTTGACAGCCACCCTGTCTTCTTGACATCACTTTCAAATACTGTTCATCTTGCTGTATATGGTTCTTTAGACATGGCATTTCATCTTTTTTCCTCCTTGTCTGGTTTCTTCAAATAAAATGCTGAGATATGACAGGTTTTTGCTCTTAGGGAATCACCTTGTTGGTGCAAAAATTTTCTTTTGTAGATGAAACTATAGAAATTGTATTGTTGTGACAGCCTTTTAGTTACAAAATACAGAGAGATAAAATTTAAACGGTTCTTTGCTAAGTTGTCTGTTTGTATGTAGGAACAACAATAGTTTATACCTTGAGTTGGGGGGGGGGCTTTTTATCTGGTTGAATGCTTCATTGGTCAGTGTTAAGTGGCATAGTCAACAAACACTCCTTTTAAAATGGTCGGGTACAAGGATTGGACTGAAAATGACTGTAAAAGCAGCCAATGTTCAAAGAAAAACCTTCGGAAAGCCTGGAGAAGTATTGATCAAGACCGCTTTAAAAGGTTGTAAGAAAAATGCACCAAGTAACGCAGGCTGGGTCGAGACATTTGCACAGTATTATGAATTAATGTTTTATTTAGTTTAAAGATGAATGTATTTTGTTTGTTCAGTTTCAGCATTTAAGGGCCGTTTCTACAGTTTATGTCGGTTAAATGAGCCCAGTTATTCCAAACTGTTTTTAAAACCATGTGAGGGCGAATTTTCAGTGTTGAAAGTAGTAATAATTCATTTGAAAAAAGAAAAATATGAAAAAATGTTCTGACGGATACTTGTATTTTATCAAACCCATCTTAATTATTATATTAGTATAGATTAGTCCTTTTTTCAGTGCCTTGGGTATGAACATAGAGATAATTTGATTTTGTAGCATACTTTAGATCAAATGTGGAGTTCCAGGCCCTCTGTTGGCACAGGGCTTCTGGATCCCCGACATCAGTGTGCTCATTGAGATTTTTGAAGTGATAGATGTTGGTACTTTAGCGAGAAGGGAAAACAAACTGCCCAGGGCAATGTATAATTTGATATTCTAGAAGGAAAGCAAAGGAATGCAATAATTCAAGGCCACAAGGACTCTTAAAATCCTCCTCCTTCTTCCTCAGTAAATTTCTGACAGTTAAAGTCATGTAATTAGATAAAAGTGAAAGATATTTGTCTGAAAATGAGCAAGTATGCTTACTAAACCAAACAATAGCTTTAAACACGTGTTAATGTTTTCTTTACTTGGTTTTAGTAAATATTTCTGGATTCATAAAGGAACTGACTGTCCCTAAATGTGTCTCGATGTGATATGTAGTGGTATACCACGGTCTGGTTTCACCCCAGCTCTTTCTCTCATTGTTGGCTTCCTCAGAAGTTTTGTTTTGTTTTATTAAAGTTCCTGCGTGTCTGGCAGCACAATGAAAACCCCCCCAGAGACGAGGGGATTATGGTGCACCCATGCGGGCTAGTCTTTGAGCATAATCAGTCAGGCCTGTGGAGAGGCAGCCTGGTAATTTTCTCTACTCACTCTGCCATCAGTGTAGCATGATGATGTTCTTGTGTTGAATAAATAGTTGGTTTCTCTACCTGTCTGTGTGTGCTTGCATATGCACAGATTGCATCTTTCAGCAACAGCAAAGGTAGCCATGGTGACCCCAAAGCTGTTACTGTTTTTATTTATTTTTGTAAGAAGAAAAAGCTAAGGATTATGATAAAGGGAACAGAAGTAGCATGCAGTATATCACACAGTATGCATTTTATATTCTCAACATGTTAGAGAATACGTCAGCCTGTTTGGAAAAAATGACACATTTTTAGCTCGGAATGCTTAAGCTCTCATTTAAATTATCCAAGTGAGCCTGGGCTGATCTACTTTAAAACACTGTAGAAAATACTGAGATGAGTGTTTGCAATGGCTCGGATGATGGGAAACAGTAGTTTCACTCCATCTTCCTCTAATCAACACTCTCTCCAGCTTGTAGCGGCTTCCAGCTTATTGTTTTGGTTCACTTGCCATATGCGTTGGTCCCACCGGCACCGTCCGCTGTCTTTGATAATTTAGGAGGAAATGAAAAATACCAATGCAGCTCACTCCAAAATAGACATTAATTTTGTGTTCGAGGCGCTTACAGAGCGGGAGTAACCTTTTCCACTATCACAGCTCTCGAAGAGGGGTTTACTAAAACTCATTCTTGCTTTACTGTTTTAGATGCCTGTTGCAGGTTGTTAGGCAGAGGGACCTGGTAGCCAAACACTTTGAAAAACCCAAAGAAGTGTTTGACATGCCCACATCTGCATCTCCTCAGACATCTGCTAAAGCTCCTGATCCCAACTCAAGTGTTTTTTATGAATGTGTACAGTCTTAATAGAGCTCTATTATGCAGATGAAACCAGACAGACTGTATCGGACTGCTTCTATGTAGGATGACTGACAGTTGCAACATAAAATTGGTCATTAAACATACCTTTTGTTTCCAGAAATTGCAAGAGAAAAAAAGCACGATGGCTTGAGTTTTTCAGATAATTTTGATGGGTGGCGGTGTTGAACATGAAGTTTCAGCACTGCAGGCTGAGTCGTGTACAGCTTTAACAGCCTCCACTCTGCTGGGAAGTCTGCCTTCAGTATTTTGACCCTGGCTGCAGGGAATTGCTCCCATTCAGTCACAGGAGCATTAAAGAACTCAGCCGCTGATGTCAGATGATAAGCTCTGCTTTTCTTTCAATGTTCCAGTTCATGCCAAAGGTGTTGGATTTAGCATAAAGATTTTCCCTCACTGGAGCAAAGGGACCTACCTCAAATCACCACAGATAACCCCCCGCCTTGATGTATGGTGAACAAACGGTTTTCTTTTTTTCCTCTCCTCTTTTTTTTTTTGTCCATTTCCACATGTTAAAGTGAGGCATTCTATTAGACTTGATTGGTTTGGCTTCATGTATTTAATTAACTTTAGCTTCCGGTTCTTTTCTGCTGCGTTATTTTGGCAGGTAACAGCTTTTATCGAACTTAACCAGAGCAACAACCAAACACTGGAAGAATATGCTGTGGATGCGACACAAACAAAGAAGAAAAAACTCTGTGGTGACCTACACTGATGATAAACGAAGCTGACCTTTTTCCTCTGTCGCATTCAGTTGCTTACACCGTCCCAAACCTTACGGTTCCCTCCCTGCCCTTAGCCTTCATCAAATATTAATCACCTCTAAGACAATGTGCCTTGTTCACACTTTGATACACTTATCCCAGCTGACGGAAATATGGCCTGAGCTGTCATGCTTAGCCTTCTCTAGTTTAATGATGTATTTATTTCTTTTGATGTCAGAACTGTCAGAATATTGCTTATTAGCTCCTTAGAAGACATTAATTCAGTACCGTCATATAATGGAAGTGAAGTCTATATAAGGTCAGAAAACAGGTGAAGGTGTGTGACTCATGTCTGATAAAGTGATAAAACTGGAAGCAAAGTATTGGCTGAAACTCCTTTGATCTAAATGCATCATATGGAGCTCAGTAACTCCGTATTTAACAGTAGAACGCGCCTAAAGTCTTCCTTAGACATCTGCAGTACAAGATTCTTTGTGTGTTTCACAAGAACTTGAAGCGGACTGCCTCACCCCTTCTGTGGGTGGTGTGTGTTTGACATTGAACACGTTTCACATGTCAAAGCAGCAGTGAATAGATTTATCAGGCACAGATGTATTTTTTTGTGTGGCGCATTAGGCCTCAGCTCAGGCAGGATACTGTGTCCCCCAAAGAGCAGGCGAAGCACCGCACCGTTTCAAGAGATTAGAGGCTGGTCAGCCCGGGAACCAAATCGATACATCCTCTCTGGGAAAGGATTGACCGTGCATTGATCTAGACCAAACAGCAGCCGAAGACCACTAAATGTAGAGGCCTGATGATGATGGCATGCTCGGCTCCAAGCCTGATTTCTGAATCACAGAGACAGACGGGGCTTTTACGTGCTCGTCAAAACAGCCATTTGTTGGAAGTGTGAAGATTACTGCCTTGTAATTTAAGAAGGAAAAAAGCTAACGCTAAAACAAATCTGAGACCTTGGTTATGTCTTTTTAGAGGTTTAGTAAGTGTCAAAAGAGTTTTTTTTCCAAACGTTATGGCAACAGGGTCTGTACCACATTAAGTCCATATCTTGTAGGACCAAACTTTATGTTTGAGGGACAGTTGCACAAGTAGTAATCTTTGGATTTTACATTGTTCTAAATCAGAAACTCGTATGTAGTTGATTGATCTTTAGCCCTATTTTGGGCTATTTTTCATATGGTGAAATGCATATTCGCTTGTTTTCAGTACTCTGACTGTAGGTCGTGACTGTGTTCTTTGATCCAATCCTGGGTTATTGTTATGACATATAGGCATGCAATGTTTTGTGAAAATGAATACAAAACCAATGCTGTTAAATACTGTGGAACTAATTGCAATTAAGTGCCTAATGAAAACAATATTTCCAAACAAAGAATACTTGGGGCAGACTGAGTGTGACATTCAGTATTTGTAGCATTTGTGGAAATGTAAAGGAGGTAATATAAGCAGGAGCAGACATCTTTTGTGCTCATGGCCGGCCAAGTGGCTTTTCTCTTGAGAAGGAGAGGACAAACGAGTGAAGTCGGAGTGGAAAGTGTCAAAGGGACATTCATTGTAACAACAAAGTGTTTTTATTATTTTTTTTGGTGGCAAAGATCCTATTTCCCATTTAATATTTATGTACTTAATGCATTTTTGACAGGGATGAAGAGTGCCCAAGTTGTCGATCCAAGCTCTACTCCATTGGCACTCAAGACATGACCAAATATTCAGGTGTTATTCGTTTAGGTCTGGATTAATTATGTAATGTGTTGTTTCTTTTTACATTAACCTCTTCTCCACGTCTAAGAAGTTTGTCTGGAAGCCTCCTGCTCTGCTGCACGGGTACAGAATAATCTCGCAGCCAAGTGTTCCTGGGTATTACTGTGTAGCTTATGTATTGATCTGACAATTCAGCAGTTACATTCATGTTTAGATATTGATCTTAGAATCGTTCAATTTCAATGTTGTTGTTTAGCCATGTGGATAGAATACTGCTGCGTCCCGGCTGTCGCAGAGCACTTAGAGGAGCAGCATGTTTAGGTGTCTTAGATCACTTCTTCTGATTGCCTCTTCTCATGAGTCAACATATACAACACATACTAATTAAAATGGTATCCTAGCAAATAAAAATCAATAATGTTGTTTTGCCCGTTTGCCTTCATAAATACTGTACTTTCTACTTTGGCTTAGGTTCTAACAATGTGTGCAGGGGTGCAGTTGATATTACCCTCAAGCATCATTGCCTGTGCATCATTTAATGTCTAATCCAGTCACTGTTAAAGGAGAGTCGTATTTATAGACAACGAGTCGCAAGTTCTAACAGTGCTGGAAAATTGTTGAGAAAGCATAGCTCCCAGTTAGTTTTCTTTGTACTGGAATAATGTTTGCTGAAAAATATACGACGACTTCAGCAAAATCACCTGAAAGCTTAGAGCCACAATGTCTTCATCTTGCAGGCGTCACCTGCATGCAAATGTAACAGTGGGGTATTAGACGTTGCTTGTTGTTATGCTGCTGTTGGTGCATTAACTCGCCCCAAGCCTCAGCGACGGAGACTTTCACTTTTTTGCAGATTATTCTCTCTAAAACTTCAAGACAGCCCTACAGTTTATCAGCATCTTTGCAGCAATTCAAATTTGCATACGTGTGTTTGTTAAATTGGATCGATGAAACAGATGTAAGTATATTTTGGCACGTGTGATTTTTCTCCAAATTGAAAAACCTCAATATGTCGCAGCTTGTGTAACATTCTTCCTTTTTTTTTTTTTCCCTCACACGTTGTCTTTCTCTTCTCAGAGGCAATAAAGCTGCTCTTATTGGCTGTCTTTCTCAGGAGTTTAATCTCACTAAGGTTGAGCAGCATTTAATTGCTATTCGTATGCTCCTGTTATCTTCCATAGGAAGAAAAAATTTAATATGCCTGACCGACAAAATTGGGGTTTTGTTAGGTGGAAATTTCTCCTGTAGTATAGCTGCTGCCCCCATGTCGTAATTAGCCTGCCAATGACAACTGCAACCTTATTGCAAAACGAAGCCAAGGGCTGGATGCTGATGTGTTGGGTGGATTGGATTGTTTTGGTCTGACACTTAGTCTTTTTGCAACCTGCATTATTACTGAGACTTTGAACGCTGACCTTGGCCGCTGGTTCAAACACTCAAGCTCATTGAATTGAACTCTGTGGTTCCTATATTGCCTGTCTTTGTCTGTTTAACAGAACCAATTAACTGCTAATTCTTGGTGCTGTTCTGATCTAGTGATAATGGCTGGAGAATAATGGAACGCACGTGTCTAACTCTTATTTTTTTTTTTTTTTTGGTGAATCAAGGATACAAGTGAAGGGATTGGCTTTTTCCAGCTTTGAGGGGCTTCTCATTCAGTAAGGCAAATCAAGCCTCAGCCTTTGACGGGACACTTTCTCATTTCCTGGCTTTGTCGAGACTAGTTCATTTCAGTCTATTCAGGTGGACCACATTGTGCGCCGCCTCTCTTCTCTTGCACATCATTTGCCAGGCCTTTGTTTTGAATCCTGCTGGAGATGAACTGGAGGCACTGAGTCGTAGCTAAGGCAGGGATTAGGACCACACTTTTCACGCTTTCTTGGAGGCTGGCTAACTTGGAAAATGTCAAGGAGGGTGAGGTGTTACAACTCTATTTGAATACAAACTGTTTCCCCCTCACAGCAATGATGTGGAGCAGGAGAAAAAGCCACTAAGCTACGATTTTACAGTAGGCAAACTACATTATTGACTTCCTTCTGCAATCCGAGAACCTTGGAGAAGTCGAACAGGTACATCTTTATTTATTTGTTCAACAGCTCAACTCCAGATTTATGGACCTAAATCTGCTTGTCTATCAACTTGCATTCTTCTTTGAATTTTGGGACCTGTCCGGGGATTTGCTGTCATAGAGCCAGAAGAGCATTAGTGAGGTCTGTCACTGATGTTGGGTGATGAGATCAGGCTCACAGCTCAAATTCCAGCTCATTAGGTCAGTGTTGTTTGCCAAGCATGGCCAAACTGATTATTTATGAGCCTGACTTTCTACATTGGAGTAGACGTTAGTTAGAAACAATCTGTCATACCAAATATGTTTGGACAAGAGGGGGTCTACACTATTTTGGCCAGTGTAGCGTAATTTACCAAGAATATGATTAATTTGAAAATAATCCCATTGTCTATCATTTTTGAGTTTTTAATTCAATATTAGATTATGTTTTTAGAACTTGACTTACTTGCGTTTATTGACCACACTTTTAATTCCCACCCCAGCTGTTGCATGCATTAAGCAAAATGTATTATAAATATATAGTACCGTAAATTCCGGACTATAGCGCGCACGTGAATATGAGCCGCTCCCTCTTAAAAAGAAAATCCATTTTGTGCTTGTATTAACCGCACCGGATTATAAGCCGCGGGTGTCCGCATTTTAATAGATATTTACACAGAAAGATGTTACAGGTGAGGATTTTTTTAAAACTTTTAATTGAATGCGTATGGTAACATAAACAAATACATGCTGCAAATGCTTTTTTTCTGAACAGCGCCTGTAACATCAATAGTTTCAACTTAAACACCAATCAGTAACACACAAATAGTGGCGTAAATGCTTTTTCCCCAGAACAGTGCCTGTAACATTGATGGTTTTAGCTTAAATACCTATCCATAACGCACAAATACGTGGCATAAATGCTTTTTTTTTCCAAACAGTGCCTGTAACACGGCTGGTAAGAAGAAAAAAAAGACTACCAGGAAAAGTCATTGATCGCCTTCTTCATCTTCCTCCTGCGCACTAAAACAATCAAAGTCATCTTCTTCAGTTTATGAATTGCACAGCCTCAGAACTTCGTCACCCACTGCATCATATGCATTTCTTCGTTTGTTTTCCATGTTGACGGTGAATACAAATGACCGATTTACAATAATTTAGTCGTGTAAGTGTGTTTGATTTATCGTACAATTTCATTGGACCACTGAACTATTCCTTAATTTTATTGGTCTAATCTTACGAGGCAAAATGTTTTTGGTGGCATGAAAAAAAATTAAAAAAACATACAATAGCCGCACCATATTATAAGCCGTGGTGGTCAATGCCTGGGAAAAAAGTAGCGGCTTATCGTCCGGAATTTACGGTACTTCTTCAAATTGTATCACAACTTGTTCAGAATTGCTTTTAAGAAATACTTTTTCTTGATAAAAAGGGGTAGATGTAACTTGGATTATTACATATTCTTCCAAAAAGGCTCATGTGTTGTGGTTTTTCAATAAACATTACATTGAATTTCATGTTCATCAAGCGCATTGCATCTGCATCACCTTTTGTTTCCTTATAATCCCATTCTCTCCACGAGGGGGGAAAAAAATCCAAACACCAAATCAAAATAAAAGCCGGAAACTCTCATTAGCTAATCAAACTTGGTACAAGAGGTAATTAATTCTTTGGAATCAGTCAATTAATTTGCATAATAAGAGGTACCATAATTATGACTTCTGTTACTCAAGCCCAAAATTGTAATTAGAGATTTAGTCTGCATTACAGCAGAAAAGCCTGTTTTTTGGGAGCTGGTTCAGAAAGGAGATTGAGCATTCGTAGCTCTGGGATGGAAACACTGGCAGAGCTGCATTGAGATGGAAGCTTTTCCTTCACAGTTCTCCCTTTGCTCGGCCCTGAGAAGAGCTGGTTGGAATGATCTTTTAATCTGTCAAGACCCAAGACTTCAGCTTTCAGGGACCGTCTCTCTGTCATGTCAGCCAGGCCACTTCTCTGTTCCCCATCAGCTTATTTCTTTCGTTTCCATTTGTAAAGAAACACGATTGTCTTTACCTACTGATATTAGTATTAATTTAGTGATATAGGTTCTCTACAGGGTTCTGTGGGCCAGGAGGCATGAAAGAATAAAGGTGATGTGATAAATAATTTAAAGAAGAAAATAAATGTCCCTCTGTGTTGCCAGAGGGCTCAAATCAATGCCGACTAATCAGTCACTTCATTTAGACGATGTCAGACATTTAGCAAATATTTACTTGTAAGGCCACAAAGCAAACAGGAGCCTGTGTTGGTTCTCCCCGTGGCGTTGGCATTCTCAGTCTTCTCCGAGATCAGCTCAAGCTGGCTTTTACATATTTGAAATGTGCAAGAAAATCTGAATTCGACTGATTTACAGCAAGGACCAAAGGGCTTGTTTTATGAACAGTTATTCATTCTCTTCTGAATATTAATATGAGTGAGTATAATAAAAATCTTGTGTGCTGTAGTTAATTTTCATATATGCATTTGTATATTGTGGTATCACATTCCATCACCTTTGGTCTCACACGCACCTCGTGTTTTACAGCCCCTGTTGTTTTTTCCTTTGGAAAGAAAACCAAAAGACTTCTTCACTTCACTTTCTCTTTTATTTCACATCCTTTAGATAATGTTATTTCTTTGCAAATTTGTCAAAAAGGAAAAGGCGACTTTTCACAATGGGATTGAAATTATTGTAACTTTAGTTTAAATGCTTTTGTATTCTGAGCAGAGTACTTTCAATAACCTAGTTGTTAAATTGTGCTACATAAATAAATTGGCCTTGCCTTGCCTTCTCCTACTCAGTACTTGGTTGAAGCACCTCTGGCAGTACTAAAATCCTTAAGTCTTTTTGGGTATGACATGACAAGCGTTCCTTGCTGGATTGCAGGGTTTTCTACGAGTATTAACTGCAGATACTCAGTCTATCAGCTGTTCTAATACGACTCAGTCATCTTCAGGTCTTACCAGAGAAGTTTGTTTTGGCACGAGTCAGAACTCTGGCTTAAGCCCCCAAGAATTGTTACTAAGCCACTCCAGCATAGTTGGAACTTTGTACTTAAGGCCAGTGTTAACGATTGATTAATGTTAAAGATTGATTTGGCCTAGTCTGAGATTTAGAAAGCTTTCCTCCTTAATTAGTCTGTTTCTGCCTTTTGAGAAATGACCCAACAGCAGTTGATGAATTTCCTTCATCCATGATTTCATTGAGTCTTTTTGGTGTTTTTACTTTTTTCTTAACACACTTTTAAGAATTTTCCAAAATGAAAGACGGACACAATAGAGCCGAGATGTTTTTTGTTTTTTTCTGAATGCTGACGGTTGCTCTTGTCCAGGTGCCTGTCGTCTCCACACAGATTCTCTGGGACACAGCCAGAATGGCCATGGGGTTGATGAGCATTAGTCATACCATGGCTTTTCTTCCTGATCACATGGTTTGGCTGAACTCCCACCTGGACTCCTCATTAGAGACATGTTTCAAATATCTTACATTTGAATAAAAAACTAGTCAGTCCAATGTTCATGAAACCTCCAGTACAGCAGATCTCTGCTCTACCACTAGGGCTGAGCAATTTTATTGATACAGCAATATATATCGATATTGTTTCCTGATAAATTTTTTTTTTCAGTCGTGAGTATCGATTTTATTTTTTTAATTAATTAATTTTCTTTAAAAAATCTTTTTTTAATTATTATTTATTTATTTTTTTAGCAAACTTTAGTCAGACGTTACAATTGGCGAAAACACAGAACATTAACATAACACAAAAACAATGCCAGGGGTTCACATTATACAAAACAGGGATAAATTAGTTCATAAAAATGTTGTATAAAGTGCATAGCTCAGTGGTTTTGATGGCTTTTCTGTTTATAGAATGTAGGATTGTTGTAATGTATTGTTTGAGCTTTGTTTGTCTGGCGGTGTTCTAAGTTCAAAGGATGGACCACTAGTCCAATCAACGACGATCATGTCAAATCACACTGTCCCTTTTAAAATCTTTCAGAATATGATGTGTATTAAATCGTATTGAATCGAATCGTATAAAATCGTATCGTTTCGCTGAATGTCGTGTATCGTATCTTATCATATGTGAGATTAGTGTATCGCTACAGCCCTATTTACTACAAACTAGACTTTGAACACTGTAGGTCGTGCTCTTCAGTCTCATGCTCTGATGTGATAGTCACCTTTGATATGTTTTGTGGGCTTTTCTTTAGTCAGCAAATTGAATTTACCACCGTTGGATTCCAGTCAGTGTGAATAATCTAAAGTAATTGAAGGCACAAAGCTTGAAGTCATTGTAAAGTATCAAAATAATTGGACCAAGTTGGTATTGTATTTTTTTTGTTTCTGTGACGTGCTCAGCCACATTTTGATTTGAATTGTCCATCGTTATAGTTTTTGTTGTTATGCAGGATCATTGATATCCGATCCAGTTTTGCTGTTGTCTCTGTGTGGCTGGCTTGATGTAGCTGTGACTCATTAAGTCCTAATGAAGTCTTTGGTGTAAAAGATCAATTTGAAGCATTATTTGTATTTATTTGATCAAATTTTCTTTATTTCCAATGTTATTTGCAAGTTGTTTATCTTAGTTGTCAGTAAAATGATGCATATAGAAGGAGAAAGTGAACTGAAGAGAAGATGTTGTCCTTGTTAGGTTTCTTTACTGTCCAGTGGTCTTTCTTTCCTCTTTATACCGTTTATAATATGAAAAAATTTGCTTCTACTTTAATTATATGATGAGCAAAACTCCTTTCTAAAGCTAATATTGTGCTACATTATCCATTCAGATGTCAGTTGGACAGTGTTGATTGTACTTCAGCCTATTATGGCAACTGTATATCAGGTTTGATCTATTTTTTCATGTTTTCCACAAAGATGATGGTGATCCAGTATGTGATGGTGATCCATGTCATAAACGGGCAGCAAAGGAACATTCATGAAGCCAACTTTGCAGTAAATGGAATGCAGGCCTTGGTAAAATGTGGCGACAGTAGCTGCAGTTCCAGAGCTGTCGCTCCCTGCCAGGGTTGGAGGCGTTGAGCCGAGCATGGCGGATACTTCCTCTGATAGAATATTATCTGTACTGTGGAAACAGCTGGAGTTACATAACAGTTCCCCTGCATTAAGTCTGCTCAGAGGGAAAAAGCTGTGGCTCAGAGCGATTGTAGAGATGCCATCGTTTCTGCCGTGACTCTATGTGCATGCTATATGTCAGAATCTCTCATTTATAAAAAAAAATAGATAAATAAATAAAATAAAATCTGAAAAATCATGCAGTTTGGAGATACGGTGCCAATTTTTTTTGTGTGTGAGTGGGTTTGTGTGTTCAGTCTGTGATTGTATGTGTGGCTGCTTGCTCCGGTGCCATCAGGGGCTGATCAGACGTGCTTCTCTGAGCAGCCGCCCCTCCCTGTTCTGACGTGGTTCCTGCTGTAATGGTGGGGATACAATAAACTGATCTCCTAACCCCAGCCCTCATCTTACACTTCCAGCACTGATTGAAGAGATTTGGTTTTCAATTTTAAATATGAATGATTATTTTTTTCAATGTCGGCATTGCTTTTCCTTTGAAATGTCTTCATAGCACACCAGCTCTTTCTAATGAATGGTGTGAGAGGAAATAATGTTAAGCTTTGACTGTTTTGACATTGGTATGATTGTTGTATGATTTTTATCTTGTCATCTTCTGACAGCAAGATATGTGTCATTAGAAATCTGGTTGGAGGTAAAGGTGGGATTTAGGTGGACACATGTAAACTGGATAATGCAACACGGGCTCTAGCTCCAGTTGGATTCTTATTTATTTACTCTGGAAATGTTATTTTTTTGGGGTCAGATGCTGTGAACATGGTCGTGTCATGGTAGTGTGATTAAGGTTCTAATCTAGTTAATATCCAAATATTGATTTTGAATGTAAACGTAGCCTGTGTGAAGACTGAGATGCTACTCTGTACACATGGGGAGCTTTTGCCAGCATCTCGGTTGACCTGAGCACATCCATAAAAACGGCATCTCTATCAGCCTGTTTCAGTCGGCTTATTGCTGCTGGCTTGAAGGCCAGCTCCTGTGCCATACTTGGGGTGGATTATGCAAAGTGTAACTTTGTGGTCGAGTTTTTCCAACACTCGTGAATATGTGTCTCTTTTGCCTGATGGATCTTCAAACCTTAAAATAGGCATTTTATTGCTTCTGTCAGCTTTGTTTGCCAGGATGAATCAACATCCCACAGGCCTCGCTCTTGACGAAGCGAGTGAAAAGCAGGTTCGTACAAAGGGTCAAAGACATTGGTTTGCCTGTGGCCTTAGTTGTCAATAGATGGCTTGGAATTTGCACCGTTGTATTGGAGACACACTTGTTGGCAGAGCTCAACGGTTCTTTAGTAGCCTGAAGATGAGGACCTTGGCCATTCAGCCAATTGCACAGGAAGCAACACCCACTACTTTATAAACTTAAAGCTGTACTCCAGCTGCTTGATTCACTCATCTGTCAACATGGCATTAAGTGATGGTAGGGCAGGGTGAATAACCCATTTCACTGTCCTAACTTGTTTTTGTTTAAACATATTTTTCTCTCTCATACACTTGGCAGCATGTCTTTTCAATGTATCATCTCATCCTCCAAGGATGCTGGAGATGTATTCTGAAAGACTCCTGGTGCAGTTAAGTGGTTACCAGCATTCAAACAGTATTAAATGAGAGAAAACAAAGACAAAAAGTATACATAATTATAACCAAATAGTTGGCAGCTTACAGTTGTGGTTGACTGACAAACAGCAAGAACAAACACAAGTGAGCGCTTCATACTTTAAAGGGAATAAAACAAGCAGCGAAATAGTGCAGTGACGGTCAGAACAGTTATGAAACTGGAGAGCAACAGCATGCATCTGGATTAATGTCTCTGATGGCAGCCTCAAAAGCAGGAACAGATTAATTTGTCCAGTTGGAGTCTTATGCAACTCATTCCTGTCTTGGTCCAGTGAAGTGGAATAAGAAAAAAGCCCTGGGGAGTGTTGGCTTATGAGGACTTTATATGCAACCAGACAGCCCAGATATTGTCAAAAGCTCTAGCAAATAGATATTTTTTTTAGAGTATTTAGTAAGTAAACACAGTTTAGATTTGTTAAACAAAATTAATTTAAAAAAAAAATCACCTGATGATAAACACCACAAGAATTCTCTCATTTAGATTTGATCATAATCCTTACATTTCTGAGGTCATCTGATCTTTTATTGTTTTGTATTGTAAACTGCATCCTGTGCACAAGAAGGGAAAATGCAATTTAAAAATGTGTAAACGATGTGTGTAATAATTTGTAGTCCTCTCTGGTCATAACAGGAGTATGCCTAGTGAAAAGAGGCTGTAAACTGACAAATCACTGTGGAAGAAAATGTTCCCACAGGAACTCTGTTCAGTACCACTTCATTTCTGAAAGCACGTTCCATAAATTAGTCAAAGTGAGAAGGAAGTGAGCTCCTTCTGATGTAATTTGTCTCCCAAAAAGTATTTTTATGGAGAACAAAATTGGGCCTGTTTGCATGCCTCAAATTACAGGCTTGTAAGAGGGAAAAAAAAAGAATAAAAAGGTCAGAATGATGGAAGTCAAAGCGTGTCTCCAGGGAAGCCATTACTAGAGGCTGATTTCTTCAGACCTTAGATGGAAGTTTCGGCCCCATCAGAGTGAAGGATCAGCCAAGGTCATTTGACAGTAGTTGCAAATGGAACTGTGCATGAATACAGTCTTAAAAATGTGATTTAACAGCAACTAAAATGAGGTTTGAATTAATGCCGTGTCATTAACTCTAAATGGAGAAAATGCACTGCCCCCGTCTGTAGCTGTTTGCCCAAAAAATGATCTCTGCTGCTTTTGTTTAGATGGAGGGTATGCAGGACAGCAAACTGCAAGTGCTAAATGACACGTTGAAAGGAAAGGAAAAGAAAAGGGTTGTTAGGTCTTTTCTCATAACATGATGATAAAAGAAAAACTCCCCCGGGTGGTTAATGATTGACTGATTGATTTCTTGATTTCAAACACAGGAAAAAAAAAAAAAATATGCCCACATGTCTACACTCTCACTCAGACTTTTTTTTCCCCCTCCTCCCTTTCCTTTCTTTTCCCTTCAGTTCATAATGGCAGAGCCACTGCCCCCAAAGTGCCCCAAACCCCCCTCAAGCCCCCTCCTCCCTGTATCTTGTAAAAATCATTTGTTTATATTTGTTTTTGAACTGGTTGATGTTGGGACATTGCTCGGTCTGTTCCGTAGCCTTACTCCGTTATTTGTTATGCAGAATCTTTTCATCGTAGTTCTATACCTTTGAATCTTAAAATGAAACATTTCCCTAAAATCAAAATTAATGCTGTTACTAAAGCTAGATTTACCGTTTTATAGGGTTGTAATCAACCAAAGTAATTCTTGGTCGACTGAAACCCTGAAATTTCGACAAAAAATCGACTAATCGGGAGGTGGAACTCAAATATGGCGGCTCCGACAGCGTTTTGCATCACGTGCATCTGCGCAATATAATAGCCCAAGACTGTCGAAAATACACTGATATCAGCACAAGCGGCAATTCAGGGGGAATTTATCTTTAATAAACATCCCAGATCAAGACATGGGCAAACGTAGTAAAGCTGTGCTTTACTGCATTACGTTTGGATGACAGAGAAGGCTTAACATCCAGCCTGGTCTGAGTGGATCTGAGGGATGCTGCCGTTGATGTGGGCGGGTGCGCCTGCAGTATATAAAACGATTATTAGACTAAAATATTAAAATATTCAGCAAACCACCGGACATTGAATAACATGGACGTTCTTCAATCTACCCGTCTCTAGTGGGTTGGTTTAATCCAGAATAGTGAAAACAAGGGGAGTGTTCTCTGAAGACAGGCTGTTACCTGTGAAACAGGGCTACACTGAAAACACCCCCAATAGCACTTGGTACTTTCCTCCTGATGAAATTAACCATAGACTGGATGAAATTAACACAGCAAAAAATCTACCAATCAGAATTTTGGTCGACCCAGAACGTATCGACCAATTACTCGACTAGGACTTTGTTGAAACCTACTCAAACTGAACAGGTTGTCTGCGCAACAATAGCAACAACAGAGCAATGAATCTTTACCAAGTTCACAAAGGCATCGTTTGTGGAATATTTATCAGCTTCTTGGACATCGGTGTAAGGAATCTGTCTTCAAGTCCTCATGAAATTTGCCTGAGTCTGTTGATACAAAGTTTAGTTTGAATGTGGCACGACGTTTGTAACTGAGTGACATGTTTTAGAGCGTGCATGCTGCTCCAGGTATGAAAGGTGAAAATATGCAAATGGGTAGCAAAGTTTGAGAGGTACATTTTCTTTTTTTAAACATCTCGCTCAGTGAACAGTTCTGATTTGCAGTAGATTTTTACTTCCCAATCTGGGCTCCGAGTAGATTTCGCCGGCCTCGTCATCTTCATCTCTACCGAACTTCAACTTTAGATCACGCCCCTTTTGCTGTACCTTGGAGTGGAGGAGGGGCCAGTCTGATCTCATACCAGCATCGGGCTCTGACACTGACGTCATTTCACAGATCGGATATCTGACTGATCCAGACTCCACAGTCTGATGTAAAAGGCCTTTTACTGATGATTGTAATACTGATTGTGTAAGACCTACGTTATAATAGAAGTTTAAGCTTACGACCAAAATATTACAGAATTCGTTAATCCTTCGTTATTCATCAATTAAATTCATAATTTACCAAAAGGTCTCATTTGTTAATGGTAATTTGTCTTCAGACATGGTAAAGTTTAAACGTACCGTATGGACGGTGCCAATGTGAGCACGCTGCCTCAGAGAGAGCAGTCTGTAAGCTGAGGTATTTTAGTTTGCACATGGAGAAAAGGCTAACATTCCTGTGGTTAGACGTTGCATTCTCTCAACAACCAAATGGAAAACTCTGCACAGCAAACTTTTTCTGATGCCAGAGGAGCCGTGAACTTCAGCAGATTACATCAAGGCCAAAGGGATTACAGCAGTTTCTCTATCAACCACTTTGTTGAGAAAACTGTTGGATTTTATTGCCAGTTGGAAAATGTCCGGCTAAGATTTGAGCTTTATATTGCATCCTGGAACAACCTATATTTGAATTAGCAGAGAAGAAACCCCTCTGCAGTCTGTGTTATAGCAGTAAAATGATCAAAGTTTGTTTGGCAGAGCCAAGCTGCAAAGAAAAGATGACAAAATGATATTCCGATGGGACCACATCCCTTGGCCGAGAGCAAAGAAGAAGATCATTGTGGATCCAGGCCAGTACAAGGCTGAAGTAGGGTCTTTAAAGTCCTAAAGGCAGCACACATTTTGTGTCTGAAAATGTAAAATTGTGATCCTGTGTAATAAGACTATCTCTTCTAATTACACAGAAAACACGACTATCTGGTACACACGTTTTTCTTTGTAGAAGCATTGAGTTATTCATTGACATGTTTATGCCAGTCATGCAGTTGCTCACTTGGAGGAGCATCCATGTGAATGCTGGGGAAATTGTAATGTCAGTCACCCTTTTGAATTCAAAGAATACAATGCTTCAGATTATTGGCTGTATAGACAAAGTCGGCTTTGTGAGGACTCTTGACACTAATGCACACCCTGGTGACATATTGCTGAATAAGCTTGTGGTGTGTTAGCCATGTTGCTACGAAGATGAAGGAAACTTGAAAAGCAAAGCAGTCTTGAAGCTTTTTCACTTGACGGTTAAATATGGAAGCGAATCGTAACCATAATTCAAATTAAAATCCATTTGCAGAAATGCTTTTTCATTTGAAGAATGTGGCTGAATTATTTGACTCATAAATTAAATTAGGAATCAATCATCCTATTTGCATTTGAATTTTCTTCTTCAATAGTGCTCAATCTTTCACTTAATTAAAATGAAAAAGAAATAGACATTTAAGATTGAATTTTCAAAATATGCCCCAGCAAATAGATATCAAAATTCAATTTGAAATGTCAAATTTGAAAATTAAAATGCATTTGCAGAAATGCTTTTTCATTTTAAGAATGTGGTTGCATTATTGGACTCATAGATAAAATTAGTAATCAATAATTCCATTTGCATTTTCTTCTTCAAGACTGCACATTATTGCTTTTTCGTTTTCATGGTCTGCCCACGATTCGAAAACGAAAAAGCATTCTGAGCGGCGCAGCAGAGTGAAGTCGGCTCTTCTTCAGCTCCCTGCTGATGAAGTTACCCATCTTGTTCGGTAGGGGGCAGTGTGCACATCTGCATTGCATTACATTGCAAATGTACTGAGGAATTGTCGGGTCTTTAGAGGATGCATCACAGATCATGGCGCTCCCTCAAACTGTGCAAACACTGTTAGAATTAGCTGAGCAGGTAGAATCTAATAATATATCTGGGTCTGATGCTCGTGGCCGAGTAGAACAAGTCAGAGAGCTTGGCTGCATACTCTGCCGTCACAGATTTACACATTAAGGAGGTTGCCATAGTAAACCTCTGTTCAGTCCTGGACTGGCTGGATGCTGTGGAGCCTCAAATGGGACGAGGACGACCAATCAACATCCGTTCGAGTCCATTGAAAGCTATTTATTAAATGGTTTAACAATAAAGGGAATAGCAGCGCTGTTCGGCGTAGGCCACCAGACAATCCGTCGGAGGATGCAAAGCAACGGATTGATGTAGCAGACCGCGTTCACAACTAAACGTAATTGTTGCCATTTGATGCTTTGTGCCAAAGTTATAACCTGATCATTGTTGATGCGACTGTCACTAGAAATAACTTTTATAGCGTAGATCAGCGGCTCCCAAACTAAACGATCAGCAGCACTCCCTTCTATGTCCCAACCGGGTTGATGCACCCTCAATCCCCCAGACATTAAGAAACCACATGTTCCTAAAACATGTTAAAATGCAGAAATACAGTTGCTTTTTTGTGGTCCGGATTATTTGAGCAGGTATAAAATGGCATATCCATGATGCAGTGGGATTGGGATGGAGAAGAGAAGGTGAGCATCTACATGCATGTGCCTTGAGCTAGTAACTCACAAGCTAACTGCTCTGCTGTCATAACAGAAATGTGTCTTCCCTCAATTTGCAGAATCTGAGCGGTTAACTTGAAACCGCAGACGAACAATGTGAACAAGATTAATTTAGTGAAGCGTGAAGATGAGATGTGGCACCTCCGTGGATCTGGTAACACACCAGCAGAGCCAGAGCTTTGTCGAGTTTTCAGGGCAGCATACCTATTAAGAGAACCAAAGTTTCAGGAGTAACTGAGTGTCGGTGGATGCTCTGTGGATTCATTTTGTGCTAGGTTGCAGGGATGGACAGTTCTGAATCACTTGGTACTTTTATGAAGTTTTACCAGAGATAACTGGGATTAACAGACACAGCAATACACTGCTGTGGCAGCTGGATCGAGTGTGTTACGCCCCCGCTGGAGGGCTCTGCTACGCAAATGTATTTCTGCTGATTCGACAGTAAGGACATACCCGCCATGACAATTCAACTTTCACAATCTAACAATGTTGATAACTTAGTCCTCTACTGGAAGGCGACTGAAATAGTTTATGTGCACTGTACTGCTGTTCGTTCGTGTTTCATTTGAGCTGATCTGAAATCCATCAATCGGGTTGTTGTGCAGACACACCCCCAGTGTCTAAATCCTGTGAGTTAGTCCTGATTTTATGACTTGATGGTAATCATTAATGTTTGTCTGGGTTATTAACGGCACATATATCAGCAATGTCAAACTCTTTGCTTAAACTTTAAGTCCCGTGTGGGAGTGGAAGCCACACAGCTGTCTGTGTTGCAGGAATTCACATTCGTTCAAACTCGAATCTTTGAAAAAGCGACAGCCCTGTTTCACTGGAGTGGCAGCAGCGACGCCACTTTACTTCACTCAGCACTTGGTAAGCTTTTGAGGGGGTCAGATCACTTCAGAAAAGCGCTCTTTACAGTATCCAGCTGCTACTTCTGCTGCAGGCTCATATCAGTTGCTGCGTAGTTGTCATTGATTAAGCGTTTTTTTTTTTTTTTACTTTTGAAAACTCGGCCCCTGCAAAGGCCACATCCTGGTGGTTATGCAGCTTGGTTGAACTATGCTCGGACCATTAACTGGGGGTAGTTTTTATTTTCAGGTTGCATGTCATCAACATTTATTTTAAATCACAATAAATAATTTCGAACTCCTTTTATTCCTAGAAGTGTACAAATACACTACCACCAAACAAATCTACTGAATCTACTGCTCCGAATGATCACAAACTGCTTTTTTGGTAAGAGCTCAAATAATCCATTATCATTTTGAGAGGCTAATATGACTACAAGATGGCAAAATTGCCAAGGCAACACTGGCTCTTTGACCACTCTAGGAGATGAGAACATTTTAATTGTAGACATAAATGTAAAAATGTTTTTTCCATGCGTGCCACTCTCCTGTAAGTTCATTGGGTAACACTCTCAGCTGAGATTACAACCTTTACTCAGCATAGAGGCCCAGAAACAACTGAAATGCCCAGGTGCTTTCACAGCAGTGCCACCCCACACTAAGCGGTGAAATGGAAGTCGTATAATATTTAATTACAGTGGTTTGGATCAGTTCATTTTGCACTTTACAGGAGCTAGATCAGAACCCTTCATGATGATCTGCAACAGTAATCTATTACTGAAGCAAACCCTCAAAGACCTAACTTTGTGATTCCATCTTAACTGATCATTTTCTTTTCTTTCCGTAATCCCCTCATCTGTTCCTGTGTAATCTAACAATCTTTTTAAAAGGTTCAGTGCACCTGTAAACACAATTAAGATGCTTTCACAGGAAACTGGATTGTGAATTTGTGTGATTAAAACTCATAAATCACCTTGTAATGTCACTGTCAACATAAACTCACGGTTTGCAATTTGTGCTTTTATGGCCCAGTCTGATGCTGGCAAAAGTGCAGAAGCAGATTACATTTTCAGACTATGATTAGGAAACAATAAGCTATAATTAGGAGACTGCCAACAGGCTTTAGTGTAAATTTGTGGAGCAAATACAAGCTAGATATGAAGTTTCTGTCAGCAGTTCCATTTTTAAAGTGTAGACTTCAAGAAGAATGATGCAAATTTAAGAGGGTTGTGCAACATGAAGAAGGGTTATGCAGCACATAATAAGAAAGGCAATGTGCTGCACTGTAAAGAGTATTAGCTGCTCTATTGTCTATCTATCTTGTGCACCCCTCAGACATATTAAACTTGGTTTCCTTATTTTATGAGATAATGCTTCTTCAGGGCTATATATAATATGTAATATGTAACCCCGACTGATGCTATATACCTTAAGGACTTTCTGATTTGTAAAGACAGTTGTTAACTTCAAATTAATACTGATATGTGTCCAATAACCCTTCACAGGTGTAATGCAACTCAAATTGTGTTTGACATTGATGCAAACAAGATTGGAAGAGCTGGCCTGGCCAGAACATATGTTCTTTTCAAATATATAAATAAACTGTTAGAAAATAATTTTTTCAGCTGTAGACTAGATAAATGCTTTATTGTAAATGGTAGCTATGGTGAAGTTTATACAGGAAAATAACATAACTTACTGTAATAACTTTGTCTGTCAGTGTACTACATGTTACATTGAGTTGGTAATTAACGTGTCAGACGGGAGCAGCAGAGCTCATTCGTATTGTGGGAGAAATCGCAGCACATTGGGAATAAAAACATGGCGAGAAGGATTCTTACGGTTAAGTAAGTAGAGGGAGGTAGAAAGGTCTGGGAGGTCAGGTCTCCTGCACTGTTTCTTAACATGCTCCAGTTCCTGCCATCACCACAGCTCTTTGTTAAAGCCTCAGCACACAGCATGTTTGGCTCCTGGGCACCATTGTCAGAGGCAGCAAACTCAAGGGTCAGCACATTTTCTGTAGTGGACTGGCGATCAGGAAAACTTGCTCTACTGTACTCACTCAACAGGCATCAAGTTCAGTGCGGGCTGTCGCCCTCGGGCTTTGTTGATGGCCAACGGGATGGATGAAGGAGCTTTTGGATTTTTAGAAATGAACTTTTATTGCATGAACGGATTTGTGAACTGGAGAACAATCTAAAAAAAAACATTTAGCTTTATTACAACTTCAGTTCATCATTTAATATCAGTTAAGTCAAGATGTCACCAGCTGACTGAAACAGTTGACTGGCAGCTAGTCTGCATGCCTTCGTCATAAAATAAAATGTGGCTCCAGCAAAGAACCGGCCTGAAAGTCTCAAGTTTCAAACAAGTTGTTTTTGGAATGATGGAAGAAAAATGCATGAGCCTTTAACAATCGAGCCAAGTCATTCATTAAAAAGTATCTGTACCATTTATTTGTCTAAGAAGCTATCGGGGTCAGAGGAGAAGCTGAGAGGATTGTCGTAAAAAAGACGTGTGATCTTTCAAAGACACTCTCTGAGGTGTTGCTTTTCAGCTATTTAAGCGATGATGAAATGCAGCGCAGCAGGCTTAATGTCATGCTGCATTCAACAAGCAGAGGATCATTTTAAAGAGGCCTTTACATCTTTCTTTTTTTTGGTTTGTTTGTTTCTTTTCATTTCTTTTTTGTGCGTGAAAAAACTCTGGACAAAATGGACACAGTTCTTCACCTGCCAAATGACTTTCAGACTATGACTGACGTCGTCTTTGTTAAGCATCATCAGTCATTTCTGAGAGTACAAAAGCGGCATGAGGGCTTGAAGTTGATCCACTGCTGATGGGTTGGTAAGGGAGACGGTATCAGAGGCAAAAGGAGTCCTGTGGAACACAACATTCTAACCAGTGATGTTGTGGTCACCCATCTGATTTCACAGAAATGGCTCCATGTGTGTAAGCACACACTGATGGAGGGCTGAGTCCCCACTTTGGCATGTGTGAATAACCAAAGAGGAACAGCCTCTGGCAAAGGACCAAGTCTTTTTTAAATTGTACTAATAAGCCACAACCAATATGAGATAAGTTCCCCTGTTTGTAGTCGAGGTGCGTCTTTCCTCACTTGTCTACATCATCATGTAGATATTATGTAACTGATTTACATCACCATAAAACAGATTTACATCATGCCTAGCTGTTAGCTAGTGTGACATTTCTGAAGCTGCACTTTTCTAAAGGCTAACATGTTTCCTTGTGTCCCTCAGTTGCTTCTCTTCCTCTCATGCAAGCTCCTCCCAGGGAGGCTGAAAGTGTAAAAGGCAAGGATGGAGGAGCTGGAACTGCCATAGTTCCTTTTCGTCTGTCTGAAACCATTATAAGCTGCGTGCTTCATGTGGAGGAGTGACACTTGTATGTCACTGACCTTGATGAGGCTTCCATGTAGGATACGCCCATGTTGTGCTGCTCTGAACTCCACCAGAGGCCTCCACATATTCTTGAAGTATATTTGAAATATTAGAGAATGGTGGAAGAAGGAAGATGTATTTCAGTTATTGTGTTACAGGGCTGCTGAAAAATGAGCAGCAGCGTTGAAGTAATTGGTGCTACATATCCTCTGCTAAGTTATTTTGTCCCTTGGCAGCCTGTATTGCATATTGAGGACGATGTTTATGTTGACATCAACATCAGTTAGTCATAACATTAAAACCACTTATAGCTTTAGGAAAGAACTATTGATGAGGAAGGGTTTAAAGACTTTGTGGTGCTCAGCTGGGACTTGTGGGAAGCAAACCCAGTCCACAAAGATCCCATCCCACACCGCCAACTGGACCTGAGGGAACTTTACTTAATACGGTCTACACTCGAGGACACTTTCTTTGTCCATGCCCTAACTCGTAAAAGCTCTTTTCATGGCACGACAAGGGCCTACTCCATGTTTCAGCGTGTTTGTGTATATTTCAAAGGTCATACAATAGGTTTCTTCATTTCACCAAATTCTGATGTTGGCAACTTTCAAATGACTTCCCCGAGGCGACTCTGTACAGATGCTGTGAAGCAGAGTCGCTTTGCTTTAATGTCGCAGTAAGTCCCCCTGTTCCACGCACAAACACATTCTGATATTTTGTAAGACATGATGTAAAACATGAAATGCTGTCTGTTGATGTAATAAAGGGGACGTGCATATTTCCAGCTTACCGCCGGAGCTGGTGTAACACTGAACTGTTATGGTGATGTTACCATAATGAGGTGACATATTTCTCTTCTCCTCTACGGCTAATTTCTAGATATTTACAGTAAACTGTGGTATGCAAGACTTTTGGTCTGCATGTGACTCATAATGGTGGTTCAGCATTTTCACTGCGTAGTTTAGAGGATGTGCTTTGGCTCTCAACCAGGAGGAAAATAAGAAGACGTTGAGCTTACACTGCTTCCCTCATATCGCACACCTGATACTGTCAGGTCTTTTCTGCAGTGATTCCAAGACAGGAAGGGGTTTTATGGATTAGCCCACAGCAGTGCGAAACCACAGTTAAGGCCAGGCCAGTCATGTCAGCTGTTGTCCTCTTACTCTTCAGCTGCTGTAGTTCATGCCCAGACCAACCCCTGTGCTACACCCAGGCACTCACTGTCTCGGTGCCCGCTGCAGGGCTTCGCTCGACTATTAACATTCTGATTGCTGCCTTGTTTCATTTGCTTGGCCAAGCACTATATTTCCAAAAAGAGCCCGGCCTCGATGATGACCTTTCCTTTTGCAGAAACAGAGCAATCATTCATAAATCACACGACTGAGAGTAAAATATCCAAACTGTTTGATATCGCAAGCCTAATGAAATGACTCGCACTTCTTTACTGCAATTATAGGAAAGGTCAGTGTAATGACTGATGGGGAGCTTCAGAATGATTGTCATACTTCCCATTACTCTGTGTTTCATCCATGAAATATCAGTATAGGACATATTGTTTGATATTTTGTTAGTGTGTGTGTGTGTTTTTTTTTTTTTTTTGTTGCGAAAAAATATCCAGGATATCAGCAAATAAACTAATCTGTGACGGGTGCTCACTTTGAAATGACCATTTTTTATTATTTTTGGTACACTTGCTTTTTGTAAAATTCAGACATTTATGAATTTGAGAGATATTAGTGGGACTCAGACCATCATTGGGAAAATTTGGGCTGTTAGTGAAGTTTTTACAAACAAGGATGGTTTGTTACTCATGTATAATGCCAGCTCATAACTCATAAAGATATAGCTAAATCCATTGATTAGGTTTTAATCACATTTCACCAATTAGAAAATGAATAAACCTCTCAAATGCAACTTTTTCTATTTTCTACCATTGATTGATTAAAACTCATAGTATAATAGCAGCATGAAAATGAAGAGACAACTAAATTGATAATTGCAGTTTTTTTTGTACAACAACAAAATAGTTTCTCAAGTGTGTTATCCGTAGTTTCCAGCGTCTCCAACGCTGCTGTGGACGCTCCGCTGGGAACCGGGTTGAGACGGCCGCTGCTGCTTCACCAACAAGCCGAGTGTGATGAAGGAGAAGCCTGTTCTTTGCTAGCTAGTCTACCCTGTTTCTTTTTTTTTTTAATCACACATTGCATATCATTTATGAAAATTAGTATTTCCAGAGCACACACTTAACGATTAATCACACAAAAATAAATGAATAAAGAGATGAAATTTACTGGTAATTGCACACATGTTGAAATTAGTTCCAAATGGTGTTCAAGTGTTGATGGAAAGCAACAGAATGTAATCAAAGCTGAAAACTTGGACCGCATAACACCTGTAGGTGTAGTCTTAAGTAGGATCCCCCATGCAATGAGTAGTCAGTCCCTCTCATATGAAGGTAATGGTGGGAATTTGAAAATTACATCACCGACCGACTCCACAGTTTTGACCCTGTTTGTATTGTTCTGCTATATCAGTGACTCACATAAAATAGAAACTAAAGCTGCATTTTGGCACAGCTGCTGGTGCAAAGCTTAGAATGTTGTAAAATGAGCTGTTCCTACTTTAATGCAGCAGCTTTGATAAATACAATCGCCATTATTGTAATGTTCAGAATTTTTTAAGCTACAATGCAACTTAAAGCATATTACATGATTACATAAAGAACAAGTGTCAGACTTATCTCTCGCAGACTCTAATGCAGTATATAGAATTTATCCAGGTAATGGAAATGTAATCCAGTGTGGAGTGGATGTTTAAGGTGTTAAATTGCAAAACCTCCCTTTCAGTGTGGAGTAATTATGACTAACATAACTAACAGCTCACTTCTCTTCACCAACAACACAGCGAGCTCTCTTAACGAGGTGATACTCGCATATGAATTCGTCCATGGTGATGTAAGTTTGGATAATGAGTTCTGACGTTGCTGATGGTCGAAAACAGCTTCAAGTCGGTTCACAGTTGCTTGAACATTCAGCAGGCAGAAACTCTCCAGTGCGTTACCCAGTCTCATCAATATTAATCCAACCAGGCATCTGTGTTGAGTGGTGGCTCATTCAGTATTTAGTCGCGTCCGATGTTAATGCATTTGATTTTTTTTTTTTTTCATGCAAAAAGAGATGCTGGTTGTAACTGACATATCTGATGTTTTCATCTTAAGATGACAGGTTTAGTTGCTCTAATTAACGCTTCTGTTATCAGTAGCCATAGTAATCGTGGCAGGAGAGAGTTGAGGCTTAAAGAACTTTGTTTTTAAGATCCACAGCTAAACTTTGGGATGCGTATACCCATTTGCCCACTTGTTATTTTGATCCCAACATTGATAAGCAGGATCCATGAACGTGTGGCTTATTGCAACTTCCTTCCCGTGCACACCACGTGCCGAGCTTAAATGCTGCACAGCACTGATTTTTGCAGCAGTCCTGCTGTTTTTGTGCGTGTCCCAGCTCACATGTTCATTATCTGGTCTCTGAAATTGGGTTGTGATGTTTGCAGGCAGCAAACACAAATAGAGGATACTTTCAAAACACAGATTGCAATCTCGATACATCCATGTAAATGGACTCGGTGGGACACTCGCAGCTGAAAGACTGTTGTTGACTTTGTGAAATGTTGAAGATGACTGAAGAGATTCCTTTGAATGAAATCCAAACTTTGACAAACAAATCCAATACTATATTTGAAAAGCACTCCAAGTCTCTATGCAGAGATGCTCCAGCTTTACACGAGAAGAGGTACAGGAAAAAAACTCCCTTTGAGTAGTGCTGTAACTACACTTGCCCAGGAGTCAGGTTTGTCTTACTCGGTGACAGAATGTATCTGCATAAGGGCCCCGGCATGTCACAGCCAGCAGCTCCGTGTGATGTATTTGTCGGAGGCTCCATCTGCGATAAACCAAGGCTGACTCTCGGCTTTTGTCGATCTGCTGCTTCCAGTCACACGGGGTGTCGCAGCGGTTTGTGCCTGGCTGGAAAGGTTTCTTCATGGTGTGAGGCGATAATTATGATGAGATGATTGACGTTTCACCTGTGCAGAGAGCATGGGCTGTTGGCGTGTTCCATTCACCAGTGTCCCTGTTTAATTGTCAGCTAGATGGAGGAGCGCTGTGAGGTGACGTTAATGGATGCTGCAAAGGCAGAGGCAGACTGGCAGATGTTGATGCTCTGTAAAGTAGCTTTGCCTCATCATCTACCACCTGTAGGCTTTCTGAGGAGACACCAAGTAATGAGTGTGTGTGTGTGTGTGTGTGTGTGTGTGTGTGAGAGAGAGAGACTGATATTTGTCAGGCTCCATCAGTGTGGGAAGGGCTAGCAAAATGGATTCTTGTAATGGCTGAAAGTTTGATATTTGGTACATGTCCCTTCTTTATCTGATGGTATCAAGTAGCTTGATAGTAATTAACAATTTTCCAAACACTACACTGATATAGAAAAAGAATGTAAGCGCCTGCTTTGAATATTTGAAAATGTCACATTATAAGACGGTTGAAAATGTTTCCCCTATTCTCCTTATCCCTTGAAAGTAGTCCCGCCGTGTATTAAAAAGGTTTAGATTAAACTATTTGGCTTCATTTCAAATTTGAGCTTCTCTGAATATGCAGTATTTGCTCCGTCTCACATAAAACCCGTCAACACACTCGTGCTGAGATGAGGTGAAATATATGCTCGCCGATAAAATGAGCCCCTATTTGACTGTGTGGCACGCAGCTAATCGTGTTTTGATAAGGGCTGTTAGACAAACCTTGTTTCCCTTTGCCAGCTCTGACGAGTTTGTGCTTTATCTGCTTTAAGTGTGAAAATCTGACACTTCCAGTGTTTGGAGACTGCCGTTATTACTCTGCAGTTCCGAGGTTCAAACGATCAGCCGAGATGTTGCCCGCTTGTTTGACCTGTGATACAGTACTGTGCAAAAGTATTGATCCACTTTTCATTTCTTTATATTCTGTTTCCAAGAAGCCTGATTTTTGTGCCATCACAACTTATAACTTATTAAAAAAAATAATAAAAATCTGCTGCAAAGACACCCAATACACCCAGTATTTTATATATATATATATATCTATATATATCTATATGAAAATTCCAAAGATAACACAGCTTCACAGACGTAAGCAGCAGCTTGGCGTAATTTGATATAGTTTAATATCCTAGCAAAAGGAAACGGGGAGAAAAGGACTGAAAATCAGTGGCAACGGGTGTTATGGAGGGATGAATCCTCCCCAGAGCCCGGACCTCAACATTATTGAAGCAGTGTGGGATCATCCTGACAGAGAACGGAACAAAAGGCAGCCGACATCCAAAGAAGAGCTTTGGGATGTCCTTCAACAAGCCTGGAGAACTATTCCTGAAGACTACTTAAAGAAATGACAGAAAGTTTGTATAAGAGGGTTCAGGCTGCGTTGGAGAATAAAGGGGCTCAGACTAAATACTGACTTTCAATGAACACACTCTGACATACTGTATTTTGATGCATATTTGCACATTTCAATAAATCACTGCTCCCATTTCCCTAACCCTAACCCTTTAGCACAGTACTTTGGTTTTCTGGCATATGAAATATGAAAACACCATGTCCATTCGTTAACAAGGTTAAAAACTTAATTTTCACCGTAGGGAGCTCGTAAAATAAAGCGGAGACTGCTTCGACCCATTAATTAGACTTCGGTTGATCTACTTTTCCAGTTATCGAGTTGAGTACTACATGTGAAGTCATGGCACTCCTCCTCATTGTTCTTTTAAGCTTCCTCCTTTTGCCTTAAATGTCATACCATTGACATTTCTCACGATTGCAAATAAAAAAGCTGCTGCAAAGTGTGAACATTAAATACTCGGGCAAAGCAGCCTGAATACATACTCATGGCATTAATATTTTATTTGAAGCCTTCACTAGCATGTTGGGAATAGTTGTCTGAAATAATTGTGGGAGGAAAAAGCAGGGCGTTTCTATTTAAGGCTCTATAAACATAACCCTGTTGGAGGCTTCGGCTCTTCAGGAAGAAATTCCCACAGAGTGGAAGCTATATTTTGAGTTCTCCCTCCTGGGGGAGTACATCCCACTCCTCGTACCCACAGATGAATTGCAATCCTCAAGGAGTAAATGTATTTATTGGCAATTTATTTGAGCTGCTTTGCTTATCATGTGGAGAATTTGCCACAAAAAGTTTCCCATTTAATGTACATGAAGGAAAACCTCGTCAGGCTTTGCACACGAAACACCGGAAAAGGATCAATGGTCGATCTGCACGGTTGTTGGGAAATCTCATCCTCTGCTCCAAATGAGGGTAAATGGAGTTTGTTCCCGCTGTCAGTCCTGTCATCAGTCGGTCTAAGATTTTCTTCCCCTTATATGCATGTTGGTTGACATTCATTATCTCTGGGTTATTTCTCAGTGGAGACAATGAGCCCATTATCACAGGAAATACCTAAATGTAATCAGCGGATTGCCATGAGAATTGCCGACCACATTTATACCCTAAAGCTGCTTTTTTTTAATTGTTCCCATTGTCCTTGTTTTAGAGTCAACCACAGGGCCAACTACAATTAAGGGCCCAAGGATAAATCATCAAATCAACACTGCAGGGCCAGCTAGTGCAGTGCTTCCCTTTTGATGGTGGTCGTTTCTTTTTGGGTCAAGAAGTTGCTGCTGTCCCACAGGTCTGCCAGCAGATGGTTGGTAAAGCAGTACAGTATAAGCTGGCATTAAGAAGACTAAGATGAGAGCGCTGGGAGTAATTTCTCACAGCAATCATGTATGGTTTTTGAATTTGACAAAAAATAAATACTGTAACTCTATGCTCTACAAACACATGCTCCTGCATCCGGTTTGTGTGTGTGTGTGTGTGTGTGTGCGTGTGCGTGCATGTGTGTATCGTACAATCTCCTCTTCTGAAGTTGTTGTGGCATTTTTGACAGCAATTGTTTCCAAGCAGTGCAGCATAAAATTACCCAATAAAGTTGCTTCCACCAACATGAGGGAACATCCTGCTGGTTTGATTCTTCTTAGAAAACATCCTGGAAGTACGGCTGCCTCTGCTTCAGTGAATAATAAAACTTATCAGTGACGGGCGTGTGTTGTACAGGCCGGACATCTGCTGCCTGACATCAAGCTCGGTTGCTTTCTTCACCTTTTCTCTTACTTCTGAGTTATTTGCCGTGTCAGCAGATCGGCATTTTCTTCTCATGTTTGTCTAATTTATGTGACCAAAAAAAAAAAAAAAAAAAACCCTGAACGTGGTTGCTACTGCTCATATACTAAATTGACATTTTCTCAAAGGCGCACTTCCGAATATGTGCGGATTAGTCAAAATTTAGCAGACTATGTGAATGTGCTGCCACTGGGAGAGACGACTCGTTGCATTGAGGGATTAGTCTGCTGCATGCTTCAATCACTGAAGGACAGGCAAGCGGCTGGCATCGGTGCTTCACTTTTTTTGCCATGCCTGAGGTGCTGCTAGCTCTTGTACTGAGTCATTACCGTAACACTGCAGGGAGAAAAGTTATGTACAGAGACGCCTCTCTGAAAGCACTCTCTCAGCCCACTGGACAAAGCCACTAGTGTGAGGGTTATTCCAGGTCGTTTGCTCTGCCTGTTTAGCATGGGAATCGTCACTTGAGCTTACTTTAATGTACTTAATTGCCCTGACAACCTCTAGTCCCCCTGAATTTATCATCTGCATCCAAGTCCAGAGACTGCAACTAAAGCAATAACATCACTTGGGCCAAACCGATAGTTTATTGATTGGCACCCAATATAGTAAGAGACATGTCTATGCTGTAATGGAGGGGGACAGTAGAGTTTGTCGGGAGAGCTACCCAGTGCTTTTCTCGTCCTTTGTTATAGATTTCCTAGCTTAAGTTAATGAGAGGCAAAGGTTCCCTGCCGCACATTTCTAATTGCCCTCATGTCGGCAAGTGAAATGGCCGAGAGCAGCAATTTATCGGGTAAATCAACTTAAGAAGAAAACTGGTCAAGGACTGCCAGGCCAGTGAGGCCCACCAACTGAGAGATTCATCATTAGTCTGCGACTTGTGATGACCTGACATCTAGATGATTACAATGGGGGAGTGTGGAGAGATGTTCTAGAATGACCCGCAGCGATACTGTATCCGAGACCCCGTTCAGGGATTAACTGCTGGGCCGGCAGTTTCTTTATTACCACCATAGGGTATGTGTTGATGGGTAAATTTATACCCAGTGGTCAGAGGTTTCTAAAAAAAAAAATTGTTGTTTTTTTGGGTTAGACTGGCAGATGGTTGATATTAACTGGCACCGACAATATAGCAAACACTCTGGACAAGGGGCTCCTGCTTTAGTGTATGAAGACAGACATCATTTATAAAAATAAATGAGATATTGTTGACCTGCTAAGTTGTACAGAAATGTGCACTGTTATTGCCCAGCTTTTAATCCCCTTACGCCCACACACACACCAAAAAAAAAGAAACTATGTGAAATTATTCTGTAACATTTTGCATTACATTTCGGTTCTTTTGTGCTTGTTAAAGGAAGTCATACAATGTAATGCCAGCAATGCAGTGAAAATATCATCTTATACTGTATGAAACCTTTTTTAATTTATTTTTCTTACTTTGGGGTGCAGCGTTTTATTGTATACTGCATATATTTCCTATTAAATGGAACTATTACTCGGGGGGGTATAAATCAAATAACCGTATCATATTTTGCTCTCCTTACTGTAATTCAAATAAGAGGAAGTCTCAGAGTAAATTATGTGGTAACTAATGCATATTGTCAAGACAGTCAAACAGCAGCTTTAAACAAAGATTAACAGTCTGGAATTGGGAAATTGAAGGTGTGCAGGAACTATCCACAATAGCTTGTGTTTTACTTTATTGATGTAGTGTGTACATTAGATTATTGTCATTACACATGTATGAATGTGAAATACAGACAGTGCATCTGCCTGTTTGCGTCCTCTTTGTGGTTGCCTTTCCTTTTATTTAATCAGTCGCCTGATTTGAACTGAAAGACTGCTTTTAATGTTGGTTAATGCTGTAGACGAGATGAATTTTTCTTTACTGCCACTGTAACCCACTACGATTTAAAAAAAAAAATATATAATTCTATCTCATAAATGCCAGCTAACTGGGCAAAAAAATATGAAGTGAAGTAAAAACACTGCTGCGTTTGTTCAGTTGGCAGCGAGAGCAGAAAAATAGGATGAAGCTGGCATGGTACAAATAATAAAACCAGCTCGTTCAGTAACGTGTCAGTCAGCTCTCAGTTTAGACATCCATGACATTTTGAGTCAGTTGGATGTGCAACATGATATCTGTTTGATTTTTCAGTGATTTTTGCAGATTATGTTCTTTGGTCAACATTTCCACATAAAGACAATGGAAACGTTTTAATCTTATACAGGCAACAGCATCAAGAAGGTTTATGAATGCATCAAATATTTCTTAGTTTGGCTGGAACTTGATACGAAAGTTGTATCAAAATCAGTTAAAAGTTTCAAGTACCCTGGCCAGCAAAAACTTTTGTTTGTTACTGAGATTTTCAAGAGCGTAAAACAGCTGATTGTGTTTTTTTTTTTTTTTTGTTGTTGTCTGTGTGGATGTTTGGGCCAGAAGGCTTGATAGAAACAGCCAGTGATCTGTGACAGGCAAGGACAATGAAACGTATCCTTGTATCGCTAGTCTGCATGTGAATGGCAAGAGCTGTTATCCTTAAATTGAGAAGACCAAAAAAATGCATAATGCTGTGCATTGTCTGCCGAGCATATTCATTTAGCGACACAGCACGGCAACAATGGATGAACAACTCAAATTCAGACATTAGCACATTGGCAAACAAAGGGCTCGTTGAAAAAAGGTAATGGAGCCAGCAAAACTGCACAAAGGATTGAGATAAAGGAGCATTGCTGTTAAAATGCAAAAAGCCTCCAGTCTCAGAGACGACATCCAGAACCACAGAGAGGTCTGACAGAACACAGATATTCTGATATTTGAATTTAGCTGCAGTGGCAGAATAAATGGATTTTGTCCTGAAGAATTCAAGAGATACATTAAGCAAACCTTTTATCCACATGGGTTCTTCTGAACCAAACATGTAGCGCAATGCCAAATGTTGTCGATGTGTTTTTGGACCGTAAGAACCTTTTTCCTTCTTATGACTGTTGGAGGAACATGGGGACAATCATCAGTGACAAAAATGTTTCGTTATGGGTCACAGCCAAAGTGTATGGTGATTGGTTCAATACATGAGCCCAACACAAGGATCTGCTATCACAAAAAACCCCCAGCTTTGTTAAAATGTCACCCATAGAAGGCTGAACCAGAACAAAGACCTGAACATACTACTGGAGAATGAAGCCATAGAGAAGCCCAGGGTTTACTGCCCTAAAGGAGGAACGATGATGTGATTTTGACTCGTTTGCCACATGCTGGCCGGCTCTTAGGTCACCTCAGTGTTTCTGTCCATGGTGCAAAATTTACCTGAAGAAAACCTTACGATGGCTGCCTGTTCTTTGCAGAGCGACTGTCACATCCTCCCAACTGAAAAAACCAAACATTTCGTGCTCTTAATAATAATGAATGGCATATTAAGCGACTCGCCTTTTACTCCTAATGCAACACAAAGGGCTCTGCAGCAGCTGAATCCTCATGGCCCTCGCCACTCTGTGTGCACCTATACAGATGTTGGCTTTTACAGTGGTTTCTATTTGTAAAAAAAACCCTGCTTCCTGCTGCTACTTCGTGAAAGTTTTGATGGATGTGGGAATTTAAATTTGGACGATTTTGGACTAATCTATTTGGACTGAACTAGGTGACACTTCTTTGTGGGTTCATCACTTCAACCTTTTTGTGTTGAACATGCTCATTTGGCCCATCAGTATCTTTTCATGATGAATACTACTTCTGCAGTTCATAACTGTCAGAATGCAGAATGGCATATTGTCTTCGCACTTACATGTATTGAATTATTCGAATTAATTGCTTTTCATACCTGCATCTTGATGCTGGTTTCCATCAGACATCCCTGATTGTACTTTCACCACCACAGGCAAAGCCTGACAAGTTTACTGGTGTGCACGATGTTTGCTGTGATTCAGCTTTAGTTTATTCCACTCATGGCTCATTTTTGCTCTGCTTTTTTCATGTGAATTTCCCTGAGTGGTACAAATCTTGAGGAACCAAACATTCATTAGTAGAAAAATATAACACATCAGCGGTTTCGCTGATAAATGATTAACGCTTTGAATGAGCACTTTAGAAACGTCCCAGCAATTTGTGCTTTGTTAGAAATGGTTGTTGAATAAAGCTCGAATGAAGTTAATGCCAATATTATGGAGTATTCTATAAGTGACGCAAGAAAAAAAAAAAAAGATTTTCCAAAAGGAGATAAAAGCAGATGCATGCAGTGAGGACAGGCGGTTTCACCCACTTTTCCATTCCTGCCGTTCTGTTCAAGGCGCCTGCTGGAGCAGCAAGTCATGCATGTCTGCCCTAACACATCATTGCACATCAAAGCACGGCTGGGTTATGTAAAGCTGAAGAGGCTAATAGGGTGACCACATCCGGTACACAATGTAATACTGTGTGTTTGCTCCTCAGGGGGATTGATGGGGGATATTACCCAATGAAATCGGGAGGTTTTTCCAACACGGGCGTATCGCTGCTTAGTCCTACACAGACCCTGGGCTTTGCTACCTCTGCAGCTGGAGCTTTAAGCATGGTTAGATTTGCTCTGCTGGGAGGATCCAAATCGAAGTTGTCCTCTGAATTTAGGCCATCCTTGTGTAATGCAGATATTTTTTTACTGGATTTGAGATTTTAAGCCTGCTGCTCCATCTCATGCTGTAAATCAACCATAAAGACACATTTATCATCTTAACATTAGTTTCAGTTTTATTTCCAGCCAGTCTAAAGCCGTTCATCACTGTCCATAAAAAGTATGCACATTTAGGGCCTGTTATTTTCTACAGCAGACTAATTACAACCTTTGCAACTCTGTCAATTCCTCCCCACCCTCCCATCACTTTTTTCCTCTTTTAACTGGATGTAGCAACGGCGTGTTGCTAGCTAACTGTGTTGTAAATAAGTGTCCCCAGTCTGTGTCTTATCTTCAAAGCATTGATTTGAATATCTGTCAGACCCGTATCAGGAACTGAATACATCTCAGATAAAGTTCCCGGGATTGAATGAATAAAAAAAAGATCATTTTCCACTTCAAAGGAAGTTTAATTTTTCTCTTTCTCACATCTGATTCCATTCTTTGTCCATTAGCCTCTTGCATACATGAGTATTTTTTAAAATCTTTTGTGCAAAACTGACCTTTTTTCAGTTATCGCACACAGACATGACATACGTAGCTGCATTCTCCCCTGTTAGGCCACTGAAGGGTGTAGAGCTACAGCTCGGGCAGCACTGACGCTTGCATTTAGTTTCTGGAGCAGGGGATATAATGGATTACCTAACGTTTTATAACATGCTGTCAGAGTGGAGAGTCTATTTGTGAGTCTGCTTCTGATGGAATGCAACAAAGAGTGTCAGTTGTGATGATAAAAACTGATCTGTGGGGAGTCATAAAGTGAAGAGTATGTGTGCCCTAGTTTCCCCACTGATGCCAGCCAACACTGAGTCACTCTGCTGCAGCGACTCTCACCTTGGACCACGCCGGCCTCTGTCACCGTAGAGGACTGCTGATATGTGACACAATGGTGTCATTGAAACTTCTCAGCAGTTCAGTATTCAACCAGCAAACGTTTTGCCAACAGAATTATAAAGCAGTATTTAGTATTTGACTATTGCAGATGAGTGATGAGGACACACTGCGTGAGAATGGATGTCTTAACCCAACTTTACGCCCGCTGCTCTGATCTCTTTAGCTGGGAGGGAAATCTGATTTCCAGCTCAGTTTTGGGATTTCTTGGTGCTCAAATTTAATGATTAAGGTTGATATTGGTCTAACAGTCTCCTGTTGGGAATCGTGGTGTTACTGAGATGCTGCTCTCACACTGCAGCTGTGTTTACATAAACAGGAATATTCAGAATAAAAATAGCTCCTTTTAACTATCTCAGTCAGAACAGCTCCTTAGCTTTTAAAGTATAACAATTTAAATATGAGGAATGGTGGTTCTTAGGGTTGCTTCTTTATTACCATGCAGTTCCTAAACAAGAGATGTGGGATTATGTGCTGTTTAGATTGCAGCCTCATTAGGAGGATCAGCAGACATGCAGTAATTGTTTGCAGGACATGATATGGATCTTTGCTTCTCATCTCCTTTCATTGAATTAATTGGACTTGACCAATTAAATAGGGAGAAGAAAAGCCATTTCTTCTTCCTTCCCACAGACTGATGGGACGGCCCACGTCGAGTGTGTCAGAAATTTTAGATTAATACTTTCATCAGGCTCGCCTAAAAACACAAAGCACTCAGATTAAGATGTTGTGTTTGTACATCTAAGCATAGCTTGTGAAGTGAGTAGACTAACTGAAGCTGTTGTCATAAGTCACCACAGACACATCATTGTTTATCTTGGCTAAAAGCTGCACGTATGACTGTTGGTGCTCATGGGGATGTTTTTGTCCACGTTAATTGCATAGTTCCTGGCTAATGTGCAACAGCTATTCAGTGGTACATGCAGAGATGTTTTCAATGGAACACGGTTGGGAGGCACGTACAAACAGCCACCTAAACACTCGAACTCCCCGAAGATGAGCTGGTTTGAAGGGGCGGAGTGTTTTCATGCTTCATCTGAGCAACCTTGGCTCCCGTTAGGCTTGTCAAGCCTCCCGGGAGGTGTTGCATGCAAGGAAATAACAATGGTGGGGCCTTTGATAAAATGACAAGGTGTTACGGTTTTATTAGCAAACACAAGCAGATAGATTTTTAGGAAAACTGCTGGGGGAACCATTTTGAAGAATCGCTTTCATAAGAAAATGAGAAAAAAAGTCTTTAAGGTAACCTGACGCTCTGGATTAAGTCGCTCTTCATAGAGCATCGCTCTCAAACTTAAAAATCCCTATCCAAGCTGACCTTGCATTCAAATCAGTGCCTGACATGTTTTAGCGAAAGTTGGAATAAGTTTACACGTTTCTATTGGAGTTTGTCACACTTATCTAACTAACTATGATTTCAACTAAGCGGAAAGCAAGCAAGGCAAGGCTGAGCGCTAAATCATGTTGACAATTGCAAATGAACGTTCTAGGTGGCATGGAAGCAGGCTCCGGGGCTCCACTGCCTCTTAGATAAGGTGAAAGGAGAACCCAGGTAGGAGATTTACACCACACATCAAATCCAGCTGTGTTCTCTCCTTTTTATTCCACTGCATACAACAACTGCTTTGAGTTCATGAAAAGCACCTTTTTCTTGAAAAATAAGCAGCGCTTCTGGTGTTTCACAGACTGAAGCATTGTCTGGATTACACCATTTCGCAGCAGGTGTTTTGAGCTATTTTTGATCCCCCCCCCCCTTTTTTTCTTCTTGTCGAGAAAAAAGGAGAGAAGTGGAGCGGGAGTACGAATACAAAGACGTTGGCTGCAGTACAGAGAAATCTCGCTGATGCTGCCTTTTCCAGGTTGCTCAGCATCTTCCTCGGTTTGCGGTGTGGGACGAGGGAGAGTAACGAGGAGCGCGGACTCCCTCATGATAAATTACTTCACTTGTCAAACTTGGAATACCACCAGATTTCTTGCCAGTGACCTTTTCAACCTGTAACAGCCCTTCTCATCCTCATTTTTGCTCTGCCAGCAGAGTTCATTGTAAGCTGCTGTTGCACACATATTTGGATCTCCCAGTTTTCACTCATCTTGAATAGTGTTATATGCTGATATATATACACAGTTGGCTTCAATTTGAGCCAGTTAGCCAAGGCAGTAGAAAACTGTTATTGTAGGGTTATGAATCATCTTGGTTTCCTTAAACCCAGTAATAATCCTGTATTTCAATATTTAAAAGTGATTTCACGTTGAACATGATTAAAAAGAATAATGGCTCGGTGTAAATATCATCTTACTTATTGCAGAACGCTGCTGGCATGCTGCGTCTCAACAGCTCTGGTCACATTGATCAGGTTGTTCCCCCCCTGCGTTCAAGTTTTTCAAATTCTTTGAAGTCTTGATGTTGTTGGTTTGGTTTATTAAAAATGAGAAAATGGCCAACCCACAGTGTGATGCCTTTTTTTTTATTTTTTAAATGATTTATCATCAGTACTCGAGCTTTCCCAGAAGCCCTTTGTTTTAATTATCACTGCTCATGATGGGGCAGGACAAACCGTATGTGGCAGGGCTCAATAAAGATGGATGAGTTCATTTATCAGACTTCACGTGTTGCTAACACTGTGTGGCCAAGTGCCCGTCAGCCCACGTAGTCTCCTGCTCAGTTTAACCTTGAGTGTGGGGGGTGTAACTGTATGTTAAACAGCTGTAACCATGCCAAGAGGCAGGGGCACAGTTAGCTTACTGCACTACAATAGGCGGGCGATGTCCGTTACATCATATTGTTTTTAAATGGAAATGCCTTTTAGCTAGAGGGCAACAGTTCAGCGTTTTTGTTTTTTATTTATGTGGATGGAAAAATGAGACTTGTATCATAGCCAACCAGGCACTCTTATCAGTAATGTTGTGCTTTTAGTGTAATGTCTGTCTGGTATGGACGGATGACGTTTGTTATCATTTCTGTGTTGGAAACATTAGCTAAGGGTAATGATGTTGGTTTGGCCATCTATACATTAGTTTCACTCTGATGGGCAGTTTTCAGAGAAACCTGCTGTACATTTGCATAGTTCCCCTGATCTAATCTCAGTCATTACCAGGCCAAAATATGAGTAACATTTTTGGTCAGTGAGGGCGGTCTTCATGAGAAGCATATCTGCAGAGGCCTCACAGCCTAATTCTAAGTGGATTGGGGGTTTCAGAGAGGATTACTGCTGACATGTTGCCTGAATAAGTTTTAAAAAACAATGTGAGTTTAAACGCCTCATTGAATGCCTACATTTGTTTGAATGAGGGTTTGTATCTGCCTTAGAATGTATATAGTTACAATTTTCAAAAATTGTGTACATTCTTATGAGACTGCTTTCTGTCCTTTCACAGCTGGCTTAGGAGCAGCCCTGCCCAAACCTCTAAATGAGGAAAAGTAGACTTGCACTTCCAGAATACAGAGACCTTGGAATTTCTATATTCTTTCAGTCGTTTCAGCTCTGCCTCTGTATGCCTTTCTATGTATGATCAAGCTTATTGGAGTATTTTAAACTACTACGGACACGTGTTTTCATTTTTGGTGGATTGAATAAGACACAAAAAGCAACTAGAAACTGATTCTTAAGGCAAAGTGGTCATTTTTGTGTTGTAAATGACGAATTCCATCTCAACCCGTGGTGTAGCCCCTTTGTAAGATTTTGTGGAGACAGGAAATAGACCTTCAAGAAAGCATTAATCTTGAAGTTAGCAGAAGTACAGCATGAGGAATAAATCAATGCTGCTTTGGTCCCTGCCCCCAAGTTTGGCACCAAAACAGGACCTAGTCATCACACAGCGCTGCAACTTATAGCCCACAGGCATGGTCGTGACATTTCTCAGTTTTAGGATAGAAAGAAAAATGCTAATGAAGAGGCTGGATGGAAAATGTCAGATTTTTTTTGAGGAAACGCAGCTCCTTTTTTTTTTTTGTGGTTTGTGCTTATGTGGGCCGTCTTGTCATAGTGGAGTGGCAGTAAAGTGACTACAGGCTGACTTTTGACTTTTTTTTTTTCCTTCTCTCAGCCTCCAGGGGTGGAAACGCACAGCCACAACAATGGCTGACTCTTTTTGCCTGGAAAAAGGAGGGGTGGTTAGGGGTGCTAGAGGGGTTTATCTTAGTCATGGTAATTGGTTTGCTGGTGTGGAAGTGGGATCATTCGAGAAAACCTCATTCAGTCTGACTCCCTTCCATTTATCTGTCTGGAAGGCTGCAGGGAGAGAGGGGAGAAGGATGGAGAGAAGGAGAGCTGCTGCAGAGGCATTTTCATACAAAGGCTAGAGAAAGTGAGTACATCTGAAGGCTCAATCTGATGCCGGCTTGAAATGAAGAATATTTATTTGCATCCTGCCATATAGCACTTACTTTATATCCCTCAGCATCCTCGTATGATACCTAATGTGGCTGTCTGCAAGCAAGCAGAAGAGCTAAAGGTACGACTTTAATGCAACAGGGCAGAGGTGCCGTCATCAAATCATTTCTCAATTTCAGATTAGATTTATGAAGGTGGAAAATGAAGTGGCCTTTTTTTTTTTGGCCTGTTATTGTCTTTAGTGGGGACTAAAAACCCTACTCATACTCCAAAAGCACTGTGACGCCTGTTCTCCTCATATCAGCTCCGGTTTCTTATTAACCAGAGAGTAGAATGATGGAGAGAGCCGTGTGAGAACTCTGGGTGTTGTGTGGTGTTTAACATGCCTGTCCTATAGCGCTGTTGCTGAGGCAGCAGGGTCCAGCTGCACAGATATCTCCCAGTACCCACCATCAGCTCGCTGTTTTTTTATTTGTCCCAGGTGTCAAGTTCCATGACTTAGTGGCCGTATCAGCATATCTGCTGTTTGTAAGGTGGGGTCAAATCCAAGAGTCATATTTGGAGTTAAGGAAAAAGAGAACTGGTACTTTGACAGTTTCTTTTTCTACCAGATAGATTTTGATTTGAAGCAATTTTCCAAAGATGTCACCAATTTTCATTAGAAAACATCATTTGATGCAAATAAATAAATGAGAAAGGGTCTATAATTCCTTATAAAGTATCAAAAATTGTAGAAGAGGCTCTTCTTAGTCATAAAGGACCAGGAGGACTCTGGAAATCATGCGGTCTGGTGAGTGTTTTGGTTTGATCACTGGCAGCTCATTGTGGAAAGATGCATCTGAAATATTTGACAGATGAGGTATTGGTATATAGTTCTGAGGATGGTTATTCATATAAGATTCTTCCAACACTCTGGTGTATGTGTAGATTTACCTCCAATATCCAGGAAGTCTTACTTACTGAGAGAAATGTAGTGAGACCTCCCACGTCCCTTACGCTGTGGCCCAATTTCACAGGTGATCAGATATGTTCCTCTGGCCCATTCCTCTAAATGTGTTCAATTTGTTGATATCGCTATCTTTCAACTTTGGCCCGCCTTGAAATTTGTTCTCTTGGCCTCAATCTCTCTTTTTGCCCAGCCTCTTGGATTTCCTTGTTTATGTCCCTGTTTTGTCTTTGTTGGATTTCCGATGCTTCTGAACAGAGCAGGGAGTTTACTGCTGTGAGTCTTGTGAGGGTCGCTGCTTCCAGATGAATTATATTGGAAGAGAAGTGGGAAGTCACCACTGGCTAGTTGCCAGGGTGACAAATAGACTTCCAACCGGGATGCATAAAGTGTAGGGATGCACTAGTGTCAGCAGAGTGAATGGGTTGATGCTGGGCTCATGTGCTCATAAAACTACTCAGATAAAGCCAAAATGGCTTCATGGCAGCAAAGGAAATGTTAGTCTCTTGTTCGTCGAAAATTTGAGTGGAGGAATATCTGCAGCTGTTAGGACAAACTGAGTTAACCAGTCTGCTAATTCTGCTAAGCTGTAATGAAAACCTGAATATTCATTCCACATGCAAAGCGATTAGCCTTCGCTGTATTTAAGGGTTTACGGCAGACCCGGGACGTTTTCTGGATGTTTTCTGCCATCGTCCATTTTGCTGTTTGCTACAGTTGGAATTAGAGGATTTGCAAATGAAAAGCAAACAATTCAAAGTCCTTCGTGAAACCCATATGAACCCATTTGTGGATTCAGGTAGTGGACAAATCTAAACTAACGCTATGATATATGATTGCAGTAGAATCTAAGGGCTTTTGTACATATAAAGCCATTTTCACTCATGAACAGCAGAGATTTTCATAAGTAAGGGTACGACCATTTGGCCTTTATCTCAGTTTGTTCTTTCGACATTAAATGTAGACCTAAAAACAAACACCTGTTAGTTCATTGCTGTTTAATTGTCTTTTTTCCTTTGATGTTACTGCCAGAATCTCTCAAACACTTGTATGCAGTGACAGTCCAGAGCTCCTGGATCTTAAAGACCGACTCATGTGATTCAAAGACCCCTTTTCTAAGCTGAAAAGCTGCCATAAAGCCACGATCCAGCTGCAAGTCAGCACCCAAAAGCTATACATTATGCATTGCATTGTGGAGTATTTGTGGCTGCTTGAATGGATTTTGATGCATCAGCAAGCCTGCCTCCTGCTCCTGTGCTTGTCCATCAGTCTGTTATTCATAGAGTTCATTAATGATTGATGAAACAACAAATTCTAGGTAACGGGAGTGTAATCTGTTATCCTGCTACCATTATGTTCATGACTTAGGCAACATTTTCTTTTTGAATTTTTGTAACTTGAACAAAGAGTTTTCACAATTGCTAATGGATTGACTGGATTTAATTTTAAGGTGTGGGAGCCAAACTGACCTCTCTGAATTTCCCCTTTCTTTTACACAGTGATTAACACAAACGACTTTCCTACGCTTGGATGCTATTAAGTTCAGCTGTTTGACTCCCAAATGAATTGGCAACATGGAGTTTGGCGCTGGCGACGTGTTTTATAAGGACGACACTGTGCCTCAGAGCACTGTGCAGGAATGAAAGCTTCTGCTTTCAGTAACGGCAGGCAGATTAAACCTTTTAATTTCTTGCATTCTTAAGATTAATCCATAAAAGCAGATGGCCTGTGAAGAGGCATTGTGAGGGCATTGGGGAAAAGCAATATCATTCATATTATGTTTGATTGGTTCCCCAAGGACATTGCATGATGTGAAAAAGACGAGGTCTGCAGCATTGTTGATCTGCAGAAATGTTTTTCAGATCATCTGAAATGAATGTTTCCCTTCTCTTCTACAGCAAAACTCTTGGAAGAAAGTCACCACGGCAGTAGTTCAGTGAATGTGAAACAGGAGCAGTCGTAGTAGTAGTAGTAATGCATTACGAGAGAAATTTGTTAGCTTTACACTATAATCTGCAATGGTAGCCCCTGTCTGCAGATGTTGTTTTGGCTCAACAAGAGGGACGTGTCCACTTTTCATAGCGTACCCACACAGACCTGATGTTTTTACTGTGGGGATGCAATCAGCAGTAGCTCACCTGGTATAATCCTTTGCATGATTAGAGAACCACGGCGAAGTGCTTGCAAGTTGTAGTTGAACTCACTGTGTGAATTTACATGCAGTGAATTTCCAAAATGTCGTCTGTTTATTTCCAGGCAGCAGAGTCGGTGTCCTTTCTTTCCCTACAGATTAAAAATCATTTAAGACAACGGTGGAACTTGCTTTCAACATGCTGCACCCGTCTCCCTGTAGAACAATATGCCAGAACACTGCAAAAATGATACCGATCCAAGTCCAAACTTCCCAGATACTCGTGAAGTTGAGCTCCCAACCCACAGCACAGATCCGCTGCCCCATCTTTGTTCCTGACACCACGGGACACCCTCAGAGTCCCGGAGTGGGACCATCTGAACCGATTCAATAATCACACAGATTATTCTAGGTTTGTCCTTCTGATAAACTAAAATGCAACTGCCATTAGCAGGAGGGGAGCTCGAAATGAATGAGCAAAACTTTTGTGTAACACATTGTACTGCGGTTAGAGCACCAAATGCAGATTTTTAGATTGACTTTTTTAGGCTGAGAGACAAAAAGGCCGACTGTCTTGAGGTTTCAAAAGAGCATAGTTGCTTATGAGACTCCTGCTTGCTGAAATCCCCAGGTTACGGAACATGGTCTTGTGATTAATTAAAAAGCACCACACGGCTGAAGGTATGCTGTCGTCTGGAGCCAAGGAAAGGGCCCAGTCTCCCCCTCTCACAGCAGGACTGTTCCAGGGTGCCTGAAAAATGAGCAGATGAACCGAAAACCCACAAAAAAAGCATCCAACCGTGTGTCACCAGGAATGAATAAGGAGCTCTTATTAAAACATCGTGCATCTGAATAAATGATTCAGATATGTGCAGGAAAGCCGGACGCTGACTGTGTGCTCTGCATAAAAACACCCTGCCCACTGAACAGTCTTGGCTTTAAGTTAATGCAGCATGATCCCACTTCCCTCTCAGTTTTTTGTGACATGAAAAGGAGGTTTATTCATCTCACATTTTAACGTGTGCTTCAGTTTGATCAAATCCTCAACACTTCTGTCCCCTTCCGTAAGCAACAAACAGCAGACAGCTGAACCAAGCGTTCTCCATACAGATATATACAACTATCTAAGATTTCATTCATATATGTTGAATTAATGAAGCCCCCGTTACTACCTCTTTGTGCATTCAGTAAAACCTGGCTGCATAGTTCCCACGTCAGGGCTGATTAGACATGTGAGAATGTTTTGATTGGTCTCATGTGTCCTGAAAAGAATTGCACCAGCTCTATTAAATCTGGTGTTTTCTGTGAAATGCATTTCAGTTTCAGAACAGACATGTTGAAAATGCTCCTTTTGCTTCCTACTGTCAAGTGACGGGCTTGATGGTCCATTTGTTGGGCCTCTCCAGGTGGCGTGATGGGTTTTTATGACGTTCAAACCAATTAATCGACATCCTAGTTTAAATAAATTTCTTTGTCAGCTTTGCCAAATATTATATACTATAAATATTTTCTATCCCATGTTTATAGTGACTGCTGCTGCTGCATTATTGAACTCTGGTGCAGTTCAGTTGAAAACACAGCATGGAGTGTGGACATCCAGATGTACAGTACTCTATTCTTGTTTTCAAGCTTAACTCATTCTAGATGTAAGAGCCGTGCTTGTCACTACAGCTCCGTACAGGCAGCGGAACCACTGTTTCCATGCAGCGTATTTTCCTTTGTGTGTGCATCACAGGAACTCCTGAGTCTTTCATGCATTTGTAAAAGTTCTCGGTGACATTTCCACTGGTAAGAAGTACCACCATCCTGCTGGAATCAGATAAATGCCTTTATCCGAACATACTGCATCACTTTGGAAGTTTGGAAGTTTCGTCCAACAAAATGTGAGTCAGGGAAGCGGTCTGAATAAGTTGTGACCTGATCTGTACGTCTTTAACACGGTTCAGTGTCGTTTTTTCAGAAAGATGGAAAGATTTGAACCAATCCTCTTGCATAAATCCCTTTTAAAAAGTGATGAAGACACAAGTTTGCAGAAAAAAAAATTAAAATTCATCATGTTGGTGTATTTTCTGGCCCTGGATAAACCCTCTCATTCTCGAGGTTGCCTGCAATGCTGCAATCGCAAGCATTATCCACTAAGTCATTTTTTCACCCTGATGCTGCAGCCGTGCTATGATAATGTGCACCGAAGTCAGACAAATGAACCTGACAGTTTAATGCAATTAGTGCCATTTAACCATTAGAAATGAACCAGTTATGTGAGGAGGTTCAGTGCAGAGCAATCACGGCAGATTGTGAAAGAAGACAAACGCATGCTGGAGGGATGATGCTTCTTGCAACAAATGACTTAAATCACCGAACAGTGCAGCGTTTGAAGTGGATGAACATCTTTTATTTTCCCAAATGTTTCTTGTGTTCTGGTTTGTTTGGCTGTTCCTCAGCCAAGGCGAGAGCCAGGGGAGCTCCGCTGTATGTTTATAGTCGGTTACGCAATCACTAGCTGAATATTGTGGTTGAGGTGGAGCAAAGACAAAGAATGAATCTGTGAAAATCTAATGTGAATATACACAAGTTAAAGTCCAGTTCCAGTTACTCCATTTCCTTAAAAACATTCTGTTGATGAGAATCCATCCTCTTATTCATCTCACCATGTGACACCCACGGGTGTGGATGCCACATTTTTGGTCGTCTGAACCATAATATTTAATTCTGTGTAACTGGAACCTGTTGTACACAAACGGGAACACTTGCACAGCTGTATGGTGGTTTTAGTGGGGAAAAGACATGTTCAAAGAGAACATCTTCTTATTGTATTCATTGGTTCCTCCAAACCCAAAATAGCTAGAATAAATCTAAAATGCAAACTAAACCAAAGCTCGGGCCTTAAGACGTTAAACTTTGTTAATGGATTATTAATGTTGGAGAATTACAGAAGTCATTAAGCAAAAGTGTGATAGTTTAAGAAGTAGATTTAGCACCTGACCTTATGTTTTCTGGAGATTCTGGAACAGGTCTGTGTCTGATCTCCTGAGATCATCTCCAACGACAGGAGGATGTGTTTTGATTTTCACTCCGTTCTGCAAGTTAAATGAGAGGATCACAAATGCAATGTTAATGTGAAACACTCCCCCAGAATATCAATTTCTGCAGGTTGACCAGTTTGTCTATGTTTGATGTGCATTTTTAATGAGTGAATCTCCATTTTTGTGGCCCAGCGGAGCGGTTTGCATGTTCTGTGCTTCGCGTGAGTTTCTTTCAGGCTCTCGGGTGCACTCCCACTGTCCAAAGATGTGTAGTTACAGTTAATTGGCAAGTCTAAACCTGACTCAACCCTTTAAAGAATAAGTAGGGATAGCTGATAGGTATATGAATGAATGGATGGAAAGAGGGACCATGGGGCCACATCAGCACCCAAGGTTGAAGGAGTGATGTTCAGAATAAGTCTGCTTCAGTCAGGATTGTTGGGGCAGATCACTGGAGGCAGTGTCCTTTTATCATGGCCATCAGCAGCAGAGCTGCACTTACAGCACAAGTGTTTCCCCTCTTTAAAATTCAAAATCTGAATGAATTTGAAGTGATATTGATCAGATACTGATTGTTATTGCTTCTAAATAATTAGAGTGGTGGAATCAAAACAGCTGAAAAAAAATCTGAAATGATTATAATTATTATTATTGTTATTATTATCACTATTATTATCAAGAATTATCTTTGAATGAAGAGGAGGGCTGCACAGTCTCAAGCAAAGTTTGTTAGAGGGCAATGGGAGTTGCGGTTAACTGATGATATCACACGTCACTCAGAAGATAAGATCCGTAAAAAACGGAGTTAATCTGAAACGAGCAACGGGCAGACATGGAGTGTTTAAACATTTTTTTTTTATATCCTTAATCTTGACTCGTTCATCTTAAAGTAACCACCACGTGGCTCATTAGCATATGGACACAGACAGCATTAGGCCTGTGGTGGACTGCTGACACGTCCAGGGTGTGTCCTGCCTCTTGCCTGATGGCAGCCCCCACCCCAGGATCTGGATTTCATTGCTTGTTTTTACTCTTTTTGTTGGACAGCTTGTTGCGCTGTAATTCATGGGATGTGGTCTCCTGGACTACAAAAAAACAAATGAAACGTATAAAAATGGTCATAGGGAAATGCTTTAATTTCATTGCCTCAGTATATTTTATTATGAATTTCGTGTGTTCTGTTATCATTTTATTTATCAGTTATTTCATAGCACATGAAAACTAAATGGTTGAAGCTGTTTTTGGTTTTCAAACTGTTCCTAATAACCGAGCACAGATCTCTGTGGTTTGAAAGAGAGAGATAAACCACCTGCTGTCAAACCATGATAGCTTTCTCAAATCTTAATTTATCACTTATCATAGAATGTTGTTAAACATCCTCCATAATCATGCATTATAAATCAAAGGCTTGAAACGCACCATTTGATCTGTGACTGGTGACGGATCACACTCACTTCTCAATGTCCTCACAGCCTTGGAGGTTGTTTGACTGCAAAAAGAGCTCCAGAACAGGGTTGAGCAAAGGAGGGCTAATTTCTACTGTTATTTTTGATTCTGTGTTGTGAGCCACAGCAGATTCTCCTCACAACAATTGCACTCGGCAGATAATGATAGCTTAAATATATAGTCATCCGGGGCCTCGTAATGAGTGATGATTTGAAGTTGTATGCGGTGAGCTGTGATTGTTTGCCAGTAACTGTTTTGTTTCTGATTATGCTAATACTGGCCACATGAAACATTCAGGACCACTCCAGTTTGGCTGGTGTTGGGAGTCAGAAGTGACATTGCTTCCATTCATGGCGGTAATGAAGAGGTCCTTACTTGACTAAGTTTCCAAAAAAGCATGGCATTTGAATTGTTTTGCTTACTTGAACTATGAGATGGATTTGGCATCCGTGCTCATTCAATGAACAGAAATGGTGTGAAGTGAGTGTGTGAGCAAGCGGAGGGAGACGCTCCTCGTGATGGCGTGTTGACTCGTGCCATTTTTGATCTTTTGCATTGCTGCTAGACACTTACACACTATTCAGATGGTATTATTAAAAGGATGGGACTGGTTGTGTATTGATCAATTTGGATATTCCCTTCAAATGCTCACAACCAAGCAGTGTGAGGTGAGGTATTGCAATAGGATCAGAGGTGATTTTGTTCAGGAATATAAAACGTATATTCAATAATATTTCAATGTATTTGGGAACCTTTACAAGACAAAGACACTAAACTTTTCTTGGATCTGGGTTGAAAATCATTTGAATATTATGTGGAATGGAGTCTTTCTGTGCATGTTCTCCCGTGTATGCGTGGGGTCTCCCCAGGTACTCTGGCTTCCTCCCACTGTCCAAAAACATGCATGTTAGGTTAATTGGTGAACCCCGCCTCTCACCCGATGACCGCTGGCATAGGCTCCAGCCCCCCCCCGCGACCCGACCGACGGATTAAACGGGTATAGAAAATGGATGGGTTCCCACATCCAATTTCTCTTATTGAGTCTTTTTCTAATCTAGCATTATTTGGAAAATGAAAAAACGATGACTTAAGATAACACGAATATTGTCAAATATAAGCAGAATATAACTATATAAATATAGTGACAGGGAGAAATGGCTGCCTATCCACTGAGAGATTCTAGAACTTACTAAGCTCTGTAAGCCTATGACTTTAGTTCAGGAAATTGACAGGAAGAATTGAAACTTTTTTCCTAATGGATATCCATCACTGGGCATTCTCTTATCTATTTTTATTTGGAAACAAGTTAATCATTTATGATAGCTGGTTTTGTATAAAACTACCCGTGTTTTCTCTTGTAGGCAGAACTGTAAACTTGTCAGTGACTGGTTTATGTTATATTTTTCCTCCAGTTTAAGAAAGCAGACCCTGAAGGTTTCTTTTGATTGTCCCCTTCCAGATTCTATTGAGGGGAACCTCACCAGGTTTCACCCCCCCCCTCCCCATAATTCTGCCAAACCCTGGATATGCTGCCACATTGAGATGGAATAAAAAGCCGTCCTCTGAGCAAGATCAAATCACAGAGAAGCTGGTGTACATAGATCATCCCTCAGAGCTGCAGAAACACACTGGCTTTGACTCCGAGCAAGCCAAGTGAATTCACAGAGGACCTTAAAAGCCATGTAGCCTGTCAGGGTGTATTTATAGAAAGTCCTCTAGGCAGCCATGTCCTGATTCTAGGAAAACACAGTAGAATATTTATATAGTATGAACAGAGCAATGCAGGAATAAGGCTTTATGTGTGGGCAGATGTAGATAGTTTGCCTATAATTCGAGACTTCGGAGCTCTTGATGAAATATTTGTAGCCACAACAGCTAATTAGTTGGGACCACAAGCCTCAAACAACAGCTTCAGTTTGATCCCAGAGTATTGACAGATCCCCTTGTCTCACAGGAAAATGCCAGTCCAAAGTAACTTTGTGGCACTCATGGAAATGGAAGCTGCTGCAGTGGCAAAACAGTGGAAAAAGTGGGCGTCAAGATTGAAGGCAGTTCTAGCCCAACTTTTATCACACTGAGATGCACAATTTAATTGGAAGTGACGCTAGCTTTGCAATGTATGAAATATTGATATCTCATTTTTGTGACAGTCCTCAGAAATGTGTTTAGTAATTTTCCCAACCTGCTGTTACCAGTCTGAGGCCCTGCAGGCTTTCTGTCCATGCAGTTTGTGTTTACCATAATAGGCTCTGTAGTGTACTGCCCTGGCGTTTTGCCTCCGTCAGCCCCATTAATCGGAAGCCAAATCACTTCCATTAGATTTCTAGAGTAAAGCATTTTGCTGGTGAGATTTGCTGAAGCAGGACACAGGGAGGGAAGAAGGCAGGAGAGGGGAAAGATAGAAAGAGGAGCACCAGGCGAAGAGAGAATGGCTGGTGCTGATAAGCTGCAGGCAAGAAATACGCAAACCACCGCAGTATATGAGAATGATGAATCAGGGATAATGGTCACCCTGCAGTGAATACTGTCATCACGGGACATTTTACTTCAGAGGCAACATTTACCTGTCACAGCATCTGCAGTCAGAGGCGCAATAATGGGCTTTGTTGCGAGGCTCCAAGCTGCAGCTGGGGTAAAGGGGAGATGGAGAGGTTTGGGGTTTTATGGGAAGAGCAGCTTTGGGGGATGGATTCACTTTCACTGATTTGTGCAGATTGTGTTAAATGGGCCAGGTAATAATTGCTGGCAGGAGTAACGAGGTCACTCCCCTTTGCATTCACACAGGTTTGGTGTTTTTACTGAACTTTTGAGCTGGACTGCTGCGGTTTTATGGGTTGATGGATAATATTTTTTTAGCAGTGTAAAAGCACAAATAAGGGGAAGTTTGAAAAACATTTGTCAAAACCACACTCTGTGCTGAATGGTCCACTTACACCTTTTTAAACCACAGAACACTACAGCCCACAGAGACATTCTGGATGCAGTAAAGAGATAAGGGTGCCTTCTAGAGATGCTTGATATACATTACAGCAAAAACCAACAGACTTGTGTTGATATCAGTAGTCAAGTGTGCCATTACATCTATTGAGTACACGATGAGCATGTTGAATGATATATGCAGGCAGACCTTTATGAAATTAAAGTATATCCGACTCTGTTTTAATGTGCCTTTTTTATTATTTTTTTTACCTCTGCTGGCACAGCGGGTCCTCACCTGAGTTTATGACTGTACTTCAGAGGCCCCATTTGACTAATGGGCACATTAGTCAGTGGCCAACAGCCCCTGTTGAGAGATTATTTGCTGTACACTATCCCCAGACCTCTGCCTGCGCACACGATTCCCTCTGCCCCACTGTTTAAGCCCTGTGTTGACCGGTCAGCATGATTGACATCGGAGCAATTGGTCGAAGTGGTCCATCTGTGTGTTGGAGCTGAGAGGCAGAGCGGTCTGACCTCAGACTGCAAGATTCCAGAGTTCCAAGCTGGCATCCGATGAGAAGGGAGCTTAAGTCTTATTAGAGTGGGTATTACATCCAAACACAGACAAACCACTTATTAAGACAACACTATCTGGGGAACAAAACAGGAGATTAAACACCCATCCCATTATAGTGCAGGTCACAGAGGACTTCTTGGCACCCTTGTAATCTGGAAACAATCGCCAATGGTTAACTTGCCAAAAGGGAGTCTGGAAAACATTTAGTTCTTTGTGTTGTTGGGACATTTTTCCTGCTTTAGCTCGACCAACTGTTGCAGGCCACAAAGGTAATATAGCAGTCAGTTTACCTACTACAAGTTCCCATAAGAGTGCAGCGAAGCAGACCTTTCAGCCCAGGTTCATACAACAAGTTGTTCCGTCTTGCTGTATAAGTCATTACCAAAGAGCAAGGCTTACAGATTTCCTTGGCAGTACAATCTTGTACTGCATACCAGCCAGCATATCACTTGCTGTTTTGATTTCTTGCCTTTCTGCCTCTCGACACAGCTGAAGGCCTGTCTTCCAGCGTGGGTAATAAGAGCTGAATGCATTAACCTTGTTTTCATTTACTCCCCGTGGATGCAGCGTGGGCCTGGAAAGTGGGGAATTCTTCCTCTTTTTTGGCAGCACACTTTATCATTGCTGGCACTTTCTGTTAAATGTGGGGACCCTTTCATGACCTCCCCTCTCTTTTCCTGAGAGAATTCTCCTGGAGGTGACTCCAGCCTCTGCTTGTGGATTTGGAGTATCCCAGCCCTCGATCCTTGCCTCAGGCTGCCTTGTTCATTGCTTGAAGGCCACCTGAACTCCAGCTGTCAATAAAAATCCAGAAAGGTCCGTGTGCTGGATGGCCCCCACTTCGATGTATCAATTTGTTGATGCTGGAGAGCACAGATGATTTTTACTGTTGGAGATGTTTGGGCCGAATCCAAACCTCAATGAAAGAGGAGGGTCCTTTTTTTTATTTTTTTATTTTTTTTATTCTTTCCCCACATAGTCTGAGATGATAAAGATGGAAAACCAGGAGTACACTGCCTGAATTCAAGTCCTCATTTTGTGTGGAATTGAAATAGAATCAAACATCCTCATTTTTTTCTGACGTTTTCTTTGCAATTCAGGAAAAATACAGCTCAGCTACACATAGTTGCTACAAATTCTCACATTGCACCGTCAGGTGTAATTCAATCTGGAGTTTATCTACAGAGGTTAGACCAGTGTCATTACAAGAAGTCAGCCTTTTTGAGATAATTGACTTCATAAAATTTAATGGAGGGTATTACTGTTCATGCCTAAGTAATTCCCCTGTAAAACCCCAATGGGCTTGCCTTTACAGCTCCTCAGCTTTCATTCCTCATGTATTTGAATTATGATTTTAAAATTCATATTTCACTCTTCTATAGATAACATACTGTACTGTCGGTGCAGTCTCCTTCGCAGGGTTCGCAGGCTCTTCTCTGCTCGGCACGGCGCAGCATTACCTTATATCCACCCATCCATCCATCCACACTGCAGCCAAAAGCACAGTTGGCCCTCTCAAATTTGATCATGCCTTTAATGTGCACAAGCTATTAATCAGCAGTTTTTATTCTCAGCCATGTAGTTTGTGGAGCCCTGCACACTCCTTGGCCAATCGCATTGTAACAGCTGTTTCGCTCCATTGGGGAGTCTTTGAGGGAGACTTGACCAATAAAACCTGTAGACCCTGGCCACTGGCATAAAAGAGGAAAACAACACTGCCACTTTTCACCACGAGTACGGGAAGTAGTTCTGCTTCATCTGTTAAGTTAAAAAGGCTGAAGAATGACTTGGATCTTGTATCTCCCAAAGGCTGCCGCACTGGGATGAATAGTGGATGAGTCAGCTGGTAAGAATTTAGACTCTGATAATGACTTACGCTTCATATGAAGAGTCTGCTTGATACAAAACCAATAGTTAAGCTTAATTTGGCTCTAATCTCTTTGTACCAGAGTGTATTAATGCTCAGCAGGGGGAGAGTCTGAGAACAATTAGAGCGTTCAGATTTTGTTTTTAGCTTCAAAGGTAATAAAGTGTTCAAATTAAAACAATTGCCACTAAAGATGAATAAAGATAAATGGAATTGTCTTGAGAAAAATCAGGACTGGCTTTTTTTCCCTACAAGTTATATTAAGCTTTCAATGAGTGCTGTTATGATTAAGGAATCGGACTGATCCCTTTTTATTAAACATGTGCTTTTCAATCAAGGTGAAGTATATTTAGAAAGTGATGTTGAGCTCTGCTTAATCAGAGCTGTTAAAATATGTAAGAGGTCAGCAGTTGATGTAACATCAATAGTGTGAACCCTAAATCGAATTCCAACAGGCTATAGAATCAACTCTTTGGGCCTCTCCCACCAAGCAGGATGGGTGAATGTTTGTTGTGGTTCTGCATTTTACAGCAGCTGTGAGGTGCAGAACACAACAACGCGTGACTATCCAAACATTTCAGAAAACACGGAAACATAACAGGCGGACGAGACTCGCGTTCACTCAAAATGGCAGAAAACCCATCCATTTCGTCTTGGTAAACTGTGTTTTCAGATTTTCCTTCCACACTTTGTGATATGTTGTTGTGTTTCCAGTTTCTGTTGGTGTGAATCGCACCTCGGGGCCTCAGCAGCATGTCCCAGCTGGAAGCACTGATATGTATAGATGGGACAGAACCTTCATGTTCAAAAATGGCACCATTAAACCTAAGCAGTAGTGTGTAGAGATTCATGCGTGCCAGGGGTGGCTTGTAATGTGCTTGTGTAAGGTACCGTATTCCTGAGGCCACAAATCTTTGTGCTCCAACAGATACCAATCGCACTGTTCTTAGAAGTACACATACAGGGGAGTCTCGCCTGGGTTTAAACACTAAATGCATTTGAAATCCAGTTTAGTGTCAATATTTTAAGTGGCTGATCTAATAACGATAATTAATTAGAGTACTTAGCATTTTACGTCTGGCATTCTTCTTAATAATGTAAGAGCTTTGTAACTCCATTACATTTGCCGGCATTGCATTTGAAATATTAAAATTCTTTCAGTCCACTTGTGGACTAATGAAGCATACCAGTGAACCGAGGGAAGAAGGCAGTGCAACATTGTTCGCACAGCATGAGAGAACTATTTCAGGTACAAGTTGCTTGCAGAGCAATTTGTACTGGTTATACTGAGATTAACTGGCTAAGGCTGGCAGTCTGTATTTTTTTTCTAAAATAGGAAGAACTAAATTTCTAAAAAGTTTCTAATCTTAGTTTTTTGCAGTATTTTCCTACTGCACTGACATTATCAAGCTAAATATGTGTACGTACGTAGATGCAAAATAGTATGGATCCCTGTTAAATAATTGAAAACAGGAAAAACCCTGGTGCAGTCCCTTAAAAGCCAAATTACTCTGCGCAATAATGGCCTTACAAGAAGCTCATATGTGGTGCCCTCTTAATCATTAGAGAATGACAGAGTGAAATATTACCTCATTAAGAGAAAGCACCGCCATCCGCTTGTTCTTCCATCGTCACGTTGTGCATGTGTTGGCGGTCTTACCAGTCTGAGATAGGAATGTACTGCAGAGCAACTTGGAGATTCACTGATTTACTGCACAGGACCTCTGCAGACGTCAGTATTTTGTACCCTGTTCCTGCAAACTAACCCTATATGACCCTTAGAGAGCCACAGCAGGAGTCAACAGACGGGCTCTCACTCGGGGAGATTCAAGAGGTCATAGGGGTATTATTGAAAAAAAAAATGGCAAGGATATCCTCCCATCTGTTGAGAAATAAGTGCAGTCTGATGACTGACCATCCAACCGATGGTCCATGTGTAGGTGAAAAGGGACAGAGAGCTTTCTGCCAGCAGCTGCATCACTCCAGGGAGGGCTGCTTCGGGCTTCCATCAATCCCTCCTTTGCCCTGTATGGTTTATTTAAGCCATGCCCTCAGCACAGCAGATTGCATTTATTACATATTTGCATATATATGAGGGCCTCTGTTTTGACAGCTTTTCGAGCACCACACTCTATATTGAGATTACATGAGACTGAGGACAAAGTGAGAGATGTCATTCCATCCTGAAATTGCAGGATAATAGTGGGCAATGCTGTAGTTATTGCCAATACAAAACTAGCAAAATAAAGGCAAAGCTATGAATTTAAAAGACAGAGCGGACGCTCCCTTTGCATATCCCTGCTCGAAAGATTAAATCATCAGCATCAAATGTTCCTGGTTACTTTTTAAGGCTTGTCCTACCCTTTTTAAATTGAATATGCTACAGGTGTTTTCAGCGACTGAGCGACCAGATACTGAATTTACTTCATAGGGAGCTCATGGATTCTGCTGATCATGGGGTCAGTAACTGCTTTAAGTACGGTTGATAATTTATGTTAAAATTCAAAGTGAGATGGAAGGATAGTGCTGCTAACAAAATGTCAACAATATGTGTTTTTCATCTCTGAAGGGAGACGAAAAAGCAGATCAAAGAGTAGATTGGTGTGGCAATAATCTGCAATAATGCTGGTATAGTATACTGTAATGCTGCCAAGAAGAGGGACATGAGCCCTAGAGCCATGCCTGCCAATTTACCCGCCAATCTACGTTTCAGTTCTCCTGTATGTTCCAGAGCTTTGGGGATGACTGAAAGAATGAGGCAGAATGAGACACAGAGAAATAAATTGGTCTGCTTCACAGGGTGGCTGAGCTTTCTGAGAGATGCCATGAAAAGCATTGAGCTGGGACAGGAATCGTTTCATTGAAAGGAGCTAGCTGAGATTTTCTGAGGTTGGTTGTGGGAGTTGGGCGAGGTTTAATTTAAAATGAAGCATATGGTGAATTTTCCATATTTCATAGAATTTAAAGATCGTGCCTTCTTGCTGTACTGCCCGCCTGCATTGTTAAATATTTCTGCTCTTAGTTGAATGGCTTGCTCAGATTATCTTTCAAGGTATCCTAAGCCAAAGGTACAAATACTGTAATAGCAGGTGTTTACTGGTGCATGTCCTACCGACTGGTTTTGGCAAATCCCAACCGTCTCTCCGCAGTCTCAAATCAATGTCATGTGGCTGGCAGCATGATAGATGGCCACACAACCGATTAACCATGTTTTACGCTCGCTTGAATTGGATAGATAGTATTTCTGTCAAAGTGAGCTAAGACGGGAGGATTATAATGTGGTGTTCTTTACTACAGCATCGCCAGACAACCATTGGTTGACGTAACCGTGTGCGTCTATAGCAGCAATTCTTTTTTGTTTTAGCATGAAAGTCCAACACTGTGATACTGATGACTTTTTCTGTCACAACAAAAGGCTTTGTCCTACTGTGAGTAGGCATTATCTTTCTGACAATATTTGATGTGTTGCATGAACCGTTGAGCTGCTCAGGCAACATATGCTTCTGTTTTAATTAGCAAGTGTTTGTTTAACCCACTCAGGCCTGAGGTGCCCACTAAACACCAGAACTGCTATACCAGTGTGTTACATCAAGTACTTGAGTGCTACAAGCGCTACTGACAGCAAACAGAAAATGTATAAATAAGGTCCAACAGCAGTAACAGTTCCTGTACTTCCTCATCCAGTCAGTGGGCTCTATGAATTTGCTAATTAGCTCCACCTCTCGGCATTTCCTCAAACTTTATTTATTTATTTGTATAGCACATTTCTTGTACAAAACTATTCAAAGTGCTTCACATAAAATGAAAGCATTGCAGCAGGGAGTGGAAGAAGCATTAAAAATAAGAAAAAGAAATGTTTTTAACCTGGATTTAAGAATGTCTTAATTTGGTGACAGTTTAATCTCCACTGGCAGTTTGTTCCACTTGTTTGCAGCATAACAGCTAAATGCTGCTTCTCCATGTTTAGTCTGGACTCTGGACTGGTCCAGCTGACCTGAGTCCTTGGCTAGGGCTAGGGCTAATAACTGTCCCTGAGTGTCAGAATCACGAGCTTCTCACATGATGCAGCAACCGCCTGCACTTAGTTCATATTCAGCCCTGGAAACGGAGACAGTCTGCCTGGACTCATTACTTGATATGAGGAAAAGCCCGCTTCCCTGTAGGCTTTTTAAAGCATGTACCACTGCTACACTGTGTTTTCCCGGGGAAACGTCGGACACAGCCAGGAAATACAACTGATTTGTGGCTTGTGGGGAAAATGCGTTGAGAAACTTACCAACACGCCCTCTCATACTCGCAGTGTCTCCATCTTAAGTGGCCGGAATAGTCGGCCTTTGTAATAAGTTTAGCGGCAAACCCAGCCTTTTTTTTGGAATTCACATTTGGGAGTCGGGACAGGGGAGTCGGCACCTGCCTGCTCCCCCCAATTCTCTATAGCTATGATTTCATTTTTTTAAACTGCATATTTGGCCATTGGCCACTCTGTTCCCCTCAATAATCAACCGTTGAAAAGCCGGTATTGGTTAACCACTTGTCTGCCTGTCTGTCATTTGGAACAGATGTGCTTCTATTTCAAGGCACAATCCCACCATGACAGTCAGTGTTACACCTGAATACACAATCCCATCTTCCGTTTCCGCAGTGAGGCGTAAAACAAAACCAGCATTAACTCCTATCTTATAAATGCAGTATTTCACACATGGTGTTTACAGTCTGTCTGTACAGGGTGTTAGCCTCAGTTCCTCAGCTATGGATTCTTCACCTCCATGACACTGATCTTGTGAAAATACGTTCTTGTATGTTTGTGTCATCGTAGGTTTGTTTGCTAACCATCGTTCACTTGTTAACCTGTACAAGCTAAATGATCTCTTAATAAAGTGGATTGCAATTGCAAAGTAAGTTGATTTGGGACGTTTGCACTGGGCTTGACCTCCGGCCTCTGCAACCTTTAGTTACCCATATTGCCCTTCTCTTGTCTACATTTAGGGAAGCCTAACTCCAGCGTGCGATTAGCATCTGTTCCATACAACTACAAAGCCTTTTACACACATCTGAATTAAGCCACAGCTTTGGTTTACATGTGAGCACCAGTAGCTTACTTGTTTTAAGGGAGTGAAGGTCAGTGGCATCTCATCCTTATTGAGCAGTGAGCTGTAAAGTATCATATGGTCTGATTGCTCTCTCTCATGCTAAAGAACCACTCGACTGTTTCTTCCTTTTTATTCCAGTTGTGTACTCTTATGTTGTATCAGGATTAAATTTTACATCAGAATACTCTTCATGAAATGACAGGGGATGAGATTCTGTGTGCAGATACTGTTCATTTTCATGCACGTTTTCACAATATGAGCATGGAATTCTTATTTAGTTCAGGTTAGAAGGGAGTCATTCGCCTGTGCATGCCTTTCTTTTATTTTTCTTCATCTTGTATTACATTATATTGTGCATATATGTTGCATGTTTCAAGTATTTTGTTTCTCTCTTTTTCTCTAGGTAAGTGAGATTTGGTTTTCCACTGCTTCCATCCTCAAACAAGCACCTCTCACCCCACCCGTCAGAGAATGCCCTCTGGAGATGGTGGGTGCTGCTGTGATTCATCAGTAGCCGTGCTGGTTAAAAATATTCCTCCTACTCCCTCTCCCCGTGCTCCGTTTCCCTGTGATTGTCAAAGGAAATGAAGCCAGCTCCTGCTCACCCTTAAACAAGACCAGCTAAGCTCGTAAGCTTGCATCATCTCAGTGTCTCCGAACTCTTTCCAAGCATAGTATATGCTGTTTGTTCTTATTGGTGTGTGATGTAACAAAGAGGTCTAAATGATGTTGAGGCAACGGGGACAAATGAGTTTGTCCTTGCCTCTGAATGTATCGAGAAAGGCCAAAATGTTGTCTTTGTGCTAAAAAGCTCTTCTCCAGCGTTGCCTCTTCTTAGGGCTGATTAGTAGGTGGTTGGTTTGTCCTTGTCTTGCATTGATGAACAGAACCAATTAATCATTGTTCTTTATCTAGACCTTTATTCATTCGAGTGGTTGACAAGTTTTGTTGTTGACCTTGTGCTTTCCCGGTTGTTTTTTGTCTGCTTTGTAAAAGGTCCCTTTTCACTTCTGATATTCATTAAAAGGGGGCGGAATGAGCAAGCAAAATATGTGGCTGTGCTATTTGATGTTCGAAAGTTTTCACAACTTTCATAGAATCTTGACCTTGACAGGGGACAATAAATAATTATCACAGTGTCTCTGATACAGTTTTGCTCTGTGTGATTATCCCTCCCTCTGTCCTTCGTGCTGATGCTGGCCTGAAGTACATTTTATCTTCACCTTCCAGGCAGACCAGATTAATCCAGTGAAATGTGTTTTAGCTAAGTCATTGCACTAAATGGGTAGAAAAGAAAAAACTGGTTCCGTGTCTCCAGAATTGCAATGAGTTTAGCTTCTTTTTCAGAAGTGCACTGATCAATCCCTACATTGAGCATTGTTTTGGGTTTTAACTTTTGAGGACCTTGTTGGCTTCGGAGATGATGAATTTTTCAGCAACATATCCGTGGACCAACATCCTACTGATGCAACGAGGCAGCAATTGTCTTTGCTTTTGAACAGGGGGGTTTGTCAGATCACTGGCGTTGCCTCACTGTGTCTCTGCTGGAGTGGCTCTGCTGTGAGACCGTTGTTCTCGGCTCCAGATTGCAGCTTATTGGGAGACTGTGCGCTGGGCGAGGCGCAGCAAATTAAGCAAGGCCTGCGAAGGTTAAATGCTGCTACCGGGGGTTTTTGTGTGTGAAGCAGGCCCCACCACAGCCTTGGCAGCTTGCCTCCGTCCTTTCTATCTTGTCAGTAAGGGCTGTCCACACCACAGCCCATTCATGTTTCTGGGTCCATTTTAATGACATCTTATTAAGAGGGGCATATTCATTTTTTGAGGCAAAACAACAACCCAGCATTCCTTTTCCTCCACTCATCTTCAGCTTTCTTCTTCTCATATTCCCAGTGTGAATGGTGCTTTGTTTGGATCCATACAAATGACCTCTTAGCTTTGTCCTAGCATTCGTCCTCTGTACACTGGCTCAATGGGTTGCTGTGTTCACTCTGATACCATGACAGGAAGGCCCCTAAAGGCCCAAAGACCTCCCAGATGATGGAGTGGATGAGACATCTGCCATGGAAGTACAGATGGTAGCCTTGGGTACACTGTGCCCTGTTGAAGCTGAAACATATGATCTCACCTAACTATGCTATATTGACCGAGTAGTCTCCTCCAGCGGTCCTCAGGTAGTTGGGGCTGGATTGATTGCTGAACAGTATTCCCTACAACAGAGTCCTAACCTATATTTCTACCTTACACCACATGCAGATGCTGTGTCCTGAACATACCTGTGTTACCTGTGTTACAGCAGTTAAGCAAATAAAGTGCATGTGTGTTTATTTACAATTCATATACGCTCTAATTTTCTCATGTAGTAAAAGTAAAAGGGATCCTTTAACGGTCATGTAAGTTGCTGATTATTAGATGCTCTTTACTTGACTTGTCCATGTTCCTCCAGCCAGTAGTTTGTGTTAAATCACACATGCAGCCGGTCAGCTTTTTCACTGCACGTGGTAACTAGATGTCGGTGCAGTTATTGTCCTTCACAGGGGCTGAAGAAACGTCTCGTAGCACAGAAAGTCAGCCATTTGAAGGCTTACAACAACAAAGTAATTAAACTGATAAGTAGTTGGTTATTGTTGGCTCGACATTTCATCAACAGTTCAGATGGGTCTATGTAACACACGGATCACAGTAGTAATAATAATAATAATAGTAATGATAATCATCAAAGGTGGACCGTCTGTTCTCACAATCTGTTTTCCCTAGGTTTACTAGAACATTTGTAACCACATGATTGCCAGTGCACTTGGTTACCTGGATACAAAGCCTGCCACTTGAATTCAAGGCTAAAGGTCGAACTAACACATCTCGGCCCTAATTTCCCTCTAGTTTTATTTAGAGGGCTTTGCCAGTTAGTGGTGATTCATATCTCTGCTGCTTCGTCACTTCAGTTTCCAGCTCGTAAGAGTGGTCGGATAATCTGTATCGATGGCTCCAAAGCTCCTCTAATAGATGACAGAGTCATCTTCTTTACCTGTAACAAAGCTGACATCATCATGATATACCATGCAGTGTCTTTGAAGTACAGATAGTAACAGGTTCTCAAGTAATTAAACCCTGGATGGGATCATGAGAATTGTCTCTCGCTAAAATGTATGGAAAAAAAACAACTAATGGAGCACTGCCACGCATCAAATTTTAAATGGCAGCCGGAAGATATGAACATGCAAATAAAAACGCCTGAAATACAGCCAAAATAAAAAAAATATGGCAGTGAAAATCTGACTTCTACACAGATAACCACTGTTGTAACCAATCAGGGGATGTTAAGGGATGCTGTCGTGGTGCAGCTTATGTAAATAAAACAATTATGTACAGGTCTCTGAAGAAAACTCAACAGGGCTTCAGGATCTTGTTTTCTCTGCTGTATTTTTTGTCTTCTGTCTGCAAAATAAGTTCCACCTCCATGATGTGTGACATGTCCAATGAATGTCCTCACAAATGTGTCAGTACCAGTGGTGGTGTTTCTTTTTCAGGTTTATTAGAAAAGTTAGGACGGTGCAGTTCTTTATTTAACAGCCCATTCTGTGCCATTTTCACAGCAAATTACCATCGTCCACCGTATCAGATCCGACAAATCAACCGTCGCTGATCGTAACTGACAGATTTATTATCAAAGCAGGTTTTTCTGCCTCCCAGTTCAAGGCGGTCGTATTGTTTTTATTATTGCTGCTTTTTTTTCTGTATTTTATTGACGTCCCGATAAGTAAAGACCCAACCAACTCCCAAAGCTCTGAGCACCACCTGAACACACCTTCAGAACAGTAAAACTGTCACTAATTGTAGATGCCTTAGATACGTCTTGTTTCAGTTTTCACTTACGTCCTTCAGTCATGCACACTTGATTTTTACATGACAACGATTGGTTTAAAAAAAAAAGAAAAGCCTCCTTGAGCTCATCACGCTGCTCGCTGTTCTTCTTGCGCGTTGTGCTGGAAAGTGTAAGTGTGTTTGTGCCAGGCATTCAAACGCTCCTCGTCCATCCTTACTTTGTGTCACGTCTGGCTGATATCCTCCCACTACTGCTGCTTTGTGTTTGGAAGGGCCAGCAGGGCCAGCATGGAGAAGGGAAGGAGGGCCGTCTGTGCCCAGCCTGGCCACCTGGCTGCCCAGAGGGGAAGGGGGCGTGGAGGGCGATGGCGGAGAGGAAGGGGGTCAGCGAGAAAAAGAGACTTTTCCCCTCTTTACTCTGTAGTTTTCTCTCTGGCCTTCTGTTCGTTCACCCGCTCCTTTCTTCTTCGTCTTTTGGCTTTTGAACCCTCTTTTTTTTTTTTTTTCACACATTTTTCCAGTCAAATCTATTAGAAGCAGTTGGCGAATCAAATGTTTTCCTTGAGCCGCTTTTTGATGCTCGTTAGAAGAAATGGAAACCCAGAACCAATGCCTCGTTAGTGGAATCCATTACTCGTTCCTAAATAAACATTTTCAGATGGCATCATTCTCTATTTACAGTATAAACGTACCTGTTTATCTCACAAAATTGTAGAGCAAATAACCCCACCGTGCATAGTCTGCTCCTGTGTGTGCTGTGGCTATGTGGTGTCCGTCTGCCACAGTCTCGCTTCCAGTCAGCACTGTGTGGTGGATGGGCTGTTGCTGCCATGCCAGCCTGGACACCACAGGGCATTACCTATGGTTCACCTGGGTGAACATCTGACCATCACTACCCATCATATTATTAAGGGAAAACGCATTTGCAGCTTCGCATTTGGACTTGATGGAGGATATCACCATTAGTCAGCATGCGCATGCATGAAAGTAGATGACGCGGGTTTACAACTACACTCGAGAGCTTGATGGCTTGAAGGAGGAATCTTGTTGTCAGAAGCTGGAGGAGCTGGAGCAGAAGCTTACTGTCATGAACTGCCATGTTGTTATTCTGAAGGTAACAGCTGGGAATCTAAAGGAAAATAGAGACGTAAGAGATGAAGAAGCCAGAATGGAAAGGTTAATCTTTAAGTGTTTGGACTTCAAAGCGGTATTAAGAAGGGAGACCCTATTGACTTTGCCAAGCTATTCTAACAAGGTTTTCCGAGAGACGCTCCCATGTGAACCATTAGTGGAGACTGCACACAGGATTTGTCCAGAGCTCGGGTCGTGACTCAGACCTATGATGCAAACATAAAAGGCGAAAGCAGCAATCGTTTGGCTGCCAAGAATCAGGGGAGAGTTTTTTTTTTTTTTTTTTACCTTCAGATCTACTTCAGTATTCAATAATATGTTTGTTATTGCTCATATCCTGTTTTTTTTTCATATCAGTTGGAAATGCCAGATGGCGAGATATTAGTTTTTTTTCTCATATTGATCTTCATTCTCAACTGATGTTATACTTTTTAAATTTATATTGTCAAATACGAACAATAAATGAACTGACAAAGCTTTCTGTGCATATCTTATCACACTTTTACAGAGTATCGAGCAAATCTTTGAAAACTATCCCGAATCTTCAGAATAAATGTGTCTAATACGCTTGTGGCCACTTAACTGGCAGGCCATTATTCCAAACTACTCCACATTCAGAATACTTTTGCTCCTTAATTATTTTCAAGCTCTTCTGGAGAAGCTGACACATGGTCCAGAGGTCAAACTGTGAGGCCAGGTGAAACTAAACTCACCATATTGCAGTCTCCTCCGCCTTCTCCTTCAGCTGCTTCTCCCCTCAGGCTGATAATAGAGATTTGGAGCTCCCCTGCTGCTTGAGCCACCTGTGATATTATCTGTGAGCTCTTCCAGGCAAGGTGGGATTCTTAGCCCTCGCTATGGGAATGAGGAGGTACAATTAACTTTACCGCTAAGTGGATTTCATGTCTCGATCTAAAAGATGGGCAGAAGATGATCAAAAATGATTTAAAGAAATACAAAGATGTCAAAATGACACTTGTTGAATCAAATGGTTGCTTGGGCTGCTTTCCCTTGGGTTAACAGTACTACTATGAATGATCAAAATAAGTCCACTGAATCCAACTGCCATGTTGAATGTAGTTTCAGAAGTTTCAGAATGTTCTAAACTCATTTAAATGAATCGCCATCGTAGAAAACATGTGAGTTGAGTTTTAGTGGTGAGAAGAGGTGGAATAATAGTGGAAATGCTTGTCCATACTGTAATCACTGATCCCATGATGGGCTTTACAGTGTTTTATAGTCATTGCCACAGCTCAGCAGTACAAATGCTCCAGTGTGTAATTTGATGGCCATTATACAGGACGTTATGGACATGTTATTATATTCAGCAGTCTGAGCGTGAAACCCATCCCACGAGTCCGTACTACTACTCCGGTGCAGTAAATATCGATGCTTTAATGGTGCTTTGATCTTTTCTTTTTGAGGTAGGATTTTTTTCATTTGGCTGAATTTCAGGGCCACACTGCTTGGAAACGCACAAACCCGAGTGCCACGGCGTTCCAAATCCAAGTGCTTCATCTTTGTGCATCTTCGTGTTCATGTGGTGTTAATCAGAACCAGAGCTCTTTTAACACCTTGTCGGGTTTTCACAGAAACGGGCGTTAGAATTACAACAATTAGCATTTGACTCGTAAAATAGTGTGGCAGTCCATTGTACTTTGTTTAGCTATTGAAACTCAAATGGCAGTTCTTGCGAGGATCATTTGTAGGTGTACAAGGTGAATATTTGAGGGATTTTTGTAACTTAAATTCCATGTTTCTGTTAGCTCTTCTGTAACAGCTGCACATGACGAATCTTAATGGATTTTAAAAGGGGAGAAGTTTATGATGGTGACTTGTTAAGAAAACAAGCGCTATTCAACAAAAAGCATCCCTTATACGACCCGGTGGGATACAACATACAGGCTAATCACATAAAGTTTATGGGTAATTTTATGGAAACCTCCCTGTGTGTACCTGGTAAATGGGCCTTATCATTAAGTATGTATGTTTTTGTTCAAACACATCTGGTCCCACACAAATGATAATGACCCATTCATGCAGAACAGGTGGTGTCTTTTAAAGTGGAGAAATGCAGTGTTTGTGGGGAAAGCGTTTGGATAAAATAATTAGAGGAAAAGGAGGATTCCTGATGTTTTCAATCATGCAGTCCTCAGCAGTAACATCTAACTGCATGCAAGCGGGAAGCATTTTAGCTCTCATAAGACTAGTCTCAGATATCACACAAGAAGCCAACCACTGTTTAACTACTGCGCATTCAGAATTGCATCATTTATCACTTCATGCTCAATCGCATCGCCTCAAGTCAGTCACACCTGCAGACGCCGTCGTCACGCTCATCCTGCAGGTGCCGTTTTTTTTCTTCTCCTCAGTTTAAAGTTTACAGACAGCCCACTTAATAAAGCACTGCCATTTATACCGCAGGGTTTCGTCTTTTCAGTATGTTGCACCATGATGTGCTGCTCCAAACAAATTGGAAATCCATACCTGATACGTGAGCATACAGCTCAGGTCTCAGTGGGACTCCTGTTACTCCTGTGTGGGATTGATTCTGGTAATTGATTATGTCACTACGTAATATGTGGTTGGATGAGCTTATGGACATTGTTAGAGCTTAAAGGATACCTCTGTCTGTTTTCATTAAATTTCACTCTGTTATTATTACTCACCAACTTCCACCAATATCCACGATGGGGCAAGAAACACACTGGCCTCATAAACTGTCTTACAGGTTGGAAACAAGCCACCATTTGGGCAAATCGTTTGTTGGTGAAACTGTAGCAAGCACACCTTACATGCTTATGATGTCTCATCACACCTGGTGGCTATGAGCTTACACGTAGGTTTGATACAATACAGAAGAAGGAGTCCCTTAAATTGTGATGGATGTGTTCCCGTCTGATGATGTGACAACTTCTACAATCGGCAGTTAAAGGATAAGTCTTATTTTTCCAGATTAATACAATATTTACATGGAGCACTTTCACTGAAAGAGTGATGGGTCACTGCAATCATTCGTCAGTCCTGATTCCTACTCTGAGTCCTGCGTAGGAGACGGGAATAAAATCTCCCATCTTCATCTGTACCTAAAAGCGTCATCAAATTGAGCTGAAATAAATGAGGCTCGGCCCTATCTCCTCACTGCAGCTTAGCAAAGAAAAGGCCATTAGGCTAGGTGAAAAGGAGAAAAAAAGATTAAAGCATAGTAGAGATAATTCAATGAAAATATAATTTGAGTTTGAACAGGATACGGCTGTGACTCCCAAATAGATTCTAAAACCAGGCAGAAGTTTGTATCGACCAAAGTATTTCCCCTCTAACCTTGTTTAACGCTTCTTTAAAGCAGTTACTCTGAACAGATTAACGCTCTGAAAATGACTAGATGTTCCCAGCGGGACGCATTTGATAAAATCCTTTGATTTTCCTTTGTCACTTCTTCAGATGCTTGGTAGTGAGTTGCTCTCTGAGCATTTGGCTCTCACTATGGAACAATGCGCTCCATAGTCCTCGTGATGCAGATCACACAAGCATTTTTTGTCTTAATGTTTCCTTTAGCTTCGAGCTTGAATGGCCTGTTCTGTGTAACTGTCAGTATTACCAATTAGTCGTCAAAAGAGGTCTCATCCTTTGTGGCTGCTGAATTCTCACAATTTTGATTTGAGGAATTAGAATCACAAGAGACTCCATCTTGCCAGGCTCCAAGATATCCATTTGTGGCCCAAAGGTAAAAGTCTGGACCAGGTGGTGTACTTTACCAGCAGCTACAGTAGGCGTGATCGCCTTAAACAAAGGTAACAGTGTAGCGGGGCCTTAGCCTTTAGACCAAATACTTGTATCCGTTACTTTCTATGAGCAGTATGCCTCATCTGTTCGGTTATAGATGCTCCTACACCACTTGAAACAACAGTAATTGTTCTGATACTTTTCAAATCTGCATGGAAAATGCATCGTAGGACAGAAGGATGTCAGTTTTCATCTCATTATGGTCATCAATAAACTCTGATGCCGTTTGTTTCCATATTTCATTGCTCAGTCGGTGTCTTGTGTACTCTCTGCGGGACTGAATGCACGGTAACCTCGGCAACATATCAACTTATGGCTCCTAAGTACGTCAGGGTTACAGAAACTACTGTGCAAGTAGGAAATTAGATTCCCTGAAGAATGAATGTGCTATTCTTAAGAGAGCAAAGGCAGTCTGTCTCGAAGTGCAGTCAGTAAGTGGCCTGTCTGGAATGGTCATTTTGGGGACTGGTTAAATTGGGAAAGCATGAGTTTTATATGGACAAATTTAAACGCTTACTTCCTATTTAGTTGAATGATATTTAAAAAATCTGTTTTTGACTCTTAGAACTATAGACCAAGTCTAAATGCATGGGGAAAGCCTCTGCTTCCTTTGCTCAATCGGCCCTCACTTTTCCATTAAACTTTTCTTGGAATCAGTTTCCGAGGGGGTCTCATTTCTTCCGAGGGTCATTTAGAAAGCCTTCTTTTTTTGATGATAAACACATATAACTGCTGGACCTTTTTTCTTTTCCGCTTCTCTGAACTCATTTCTACCTTCCACACAATGGGTTTCATCAGAGGCCCTCTCAGAGTGCTATGTGGGAGTTCTCCGCCCACACTTAGAGATGGTTTGGATATTTTACTGCCACCAGACTGCTCGTCTGTCTCGATGTACTCTCATTTATTGCACGCTGGTGGCAAAACTAGCAAACTGCATCACACATTTTGTACCGCCTCGGTTGCAGCATTCATATGAGCGATATGGGAACACATGGTGAAAACAAATTGGAAGAGATCATGGCTAACCTTACACCGAGTTGTTCTTACATCCTTTCTTACAACCTGTCTGGGCTTCCAAGTGGCTACAGTTTCACTAAGCTTCACTAAAGCATTGATTTTAATTCCTCGCAAAGATCCTGTTTCACAAGCCGTGCTGTTGTTCATTGCTTTTAATCTTTATGCTTGGACTCTAGATTAAACATTTTGCTGCCTGTATCGACACTAGAGTCTGTTGAGGGAGCAGAAATACCTGGTGAAGCAAGAAGTCCACCGTTATTAAATATGATTCTGTCCTGCCTCTTGGTTGTGTATCTTTCATTATAGCAGATTTTATTAAAAATGCTTATGGAAATCTCTGTGAGGCCTGGCCTCTCGTTGGCCTCTCCTGTGGGACTTTGATGAGGATGAGCATTTCATTTGTTCTGTTTTCACAAGGAAGTCTCATAGCATTGGCCAGCGCTTGTTATTAGCAATCTTAATGACTACTAAATTTGATATGAGACCTCTCACCAGAGCTGCCTGGTCAGTGGCTCTATCCCACTCTCCTGAGAGACTCACTACTACCTCATGCACCTTTGATTAAGCTTTCATATGGCAGTGAACTGCAACATCCACCAGGGAATGAGTCACCATCTCCATCCTCCCTGCCATTGTTTACCCAAGTGAAAGGAGAGGATATCTGATGTGCACCAAATGAAACTGCTGAAGGAAAAAGCGGATTTCTTAGTGGAGTCTCTGCAACAAATACGACTACACAATGGTTCGGCCTGGGTAAGCAGCACAATGTTTGCTCATTCTTTACAAAGTGTGCTTTGGTGAGGCTACAACTGTTACCAGGTGAGAGGCTCTCTGTCCTCTGAACCAGTAATTCTTGCTGGCTGTTGCGTTTCTCGTTTAAATGGAAGTTTCTTGCTTTGACTAAACCATCCTTTTCTTAGTTTCACCTCTCAGTTGCATTCGACATGCTCGATAACTTGAGCATCTCCAAACGATCTGCATGCTGACGTTCACCATGAGCGTGGAACACATTGCAAAATGTCATTTAAGCTTAATTGAACTTTTCCCATAAGTTTTATGATGCATATTGTGTTTATTGATTTTACAGAAAGAAGAGGAAGGAAAAAAGGCAACAAAAACAATCAAAACCTTTGTGCCAGCCCCCTCCGCCTTTGTTAGAACCACGTGTTGCTTTTTGAAAGCCCTGTAGCCTTTCTTTTGCCATTAACACGTCTGGTTGTATTGATGGACTGTCAAGCCATCAGCAGCATAGGGTGCATGCAAGGTGCTAAATGGCTGAGGTGAAGTCAGCCTGTGGTGGGGACTATTTTCCCACTTAAGGCCCTTTCTTACATTGCCTGAATTGAATGCTGTTATGGTAGGAGCTCATTTATCTGAACTCCAGGCTTTCAAACAGCCTCTGAAGCATACAGGTGAAAACAGCTGGCAGCTCAACTTTGTGTTAAAGTTGTACTGTGGAGAGGTGATTTTAAGCTCTTTAGAGGCGAGTTCAATTTGGAAACGCATAAAAATGCTTATTATGCAAAAGACACATCTATGAGCTTGTCAAAACCACCATTGTGCTGGTCCCCCATGTTCCATGAAAAACAGTGATGAGTCATTCAGGCTCGGGTTCGTCAAGATTATTAGATTTCACATCCTAAATGCCACAGAAACGAACAACGCTGTGCAAAGCTGCTGGCTTTTTTTTACAGCATCCCAACTGTGGACTCGCCTGCTAGCTCTTTACAAATAAAGCAGTGCAAGCCTCACATATCGTCGAGGGAACGCCGAGGCCCGCTTTCCGCCGCCGGTTTGTTGTCAGATGCTCGTAAAAAATGCTGTAGTCAACAAGATTTTTATGCAGCATCTAATTCTAATACACTGGACGAATTGTGTGTTCATTTCAAATTGGTTCCGACTTGATTTTTGGAGAAAGTGACAACTGTAATGGAAATTATGTTTAGTTGAAGCATATCAGAGTAACTGTTACCTCACCCATGGATTCCGAGCAGAGCATTACCCAGAGCTCGCCTTTTTCCCGACCTCTCCCACTGCCGTCTTTGAATATGTATATGTTGCACACACTCTTGGACGTCCACAAGCTGTACAAAGTAAATGTGATCAGACCGGACCCCCCCACCTTGTAAATTGGGGGAGCTGTCAGATAAAGGTCAGTGTAGGCACCATGACTGCTTTTTGACCAGGTGCCCCACACACAGCATGCTGTGCTGTGCTGTGTACTCTTACACCCTCCTGTCAAAGCCAGCAGTAACATCTGTGAAACATTTGCTTCTCTGTGGAAACTGTCCTCATGGTTTCACAAATATACGTCAGTGACATTGTTGACCGTGCACCTGGTGTCTCACCCATTTATCTGGCCATTACAGTTCGACTCTTGTTGAGGCTTCATACATCCTTGTGCCTAATCACTTCCAGCTCTTCAGCCTTCAAAAACGAAAGGTTCACCTACTGCCTGATGTAGCCCAACCTTTGACGTTGGCTACATTTCTTTTTACCATTATTGGTCATTTTCAGTCAGACATAAATTGACAGACAGTCTCTGAGAACAAGGGAGGCTTAGATCAATAAAATGCTGCAGTCTCCAGCTCGGCTAAATTTGATTTTGTAGGGGAACAAAACCCACACACAGAAGCTAACACAAATTTCTCCTCCTCCACTTTTGGTCAGTTTGGAATAGAAAAGTCTGTGTTTCTGTAGTATCTCTTTGAAGAGGGTGCACAGTCTTTCCACTAAGACATTTTTAGAAAAACAAAAACCGTTCAGCTAAATAAGGCAGTATGATACTTTTAAACCTCTCTGGTGAAATGGATATCTCCTGGATTGCAGCACGCAGGGAGGATGACCCTAAGGAATCACTGCTAACACATTTCTTGATTTCAGGGCACACAAAAAGTCTCTAATCTATCCAAATTCATCCATCAGTCAGTCTATTAAGGCCCCTCAGAGCAACATAATTACTTATTGTTCAGTCACTGAGGGTCACTGATGGCCAGGGCTGATAGTGTCTGAACCTTGTCTCCTCGGGTGAACTGAAAATCTTTTGATTTACATCAGGGTCATCCTTGCCTCTACCTACGTCCTGAAAGTGGTGACAAAAGAGCGATGCGCATGCTGATTCCTCGCTGAAAGACCGATTGATCTCGTTCGACCCAGATACCAGCAGTACAGACATTATTACCTTTGTTCGGGTGAACAGTGGCACATTTCAAAGGGACGCTGTGGAGAGTGAACAAAGTCACTGCCAAGAGTGTACGTGTGTGCTTTTGACTAAACCTTTTGATTACTGTTCTTTCATAGTGGCAGTTTAGAAAGAAAAAGAGATCCAAGTTGACATGAAACCTGAACAAATCTGATTCACATTGGAATGTTAAACCCAGGAGATACACAGCTTTTACTTGGACATTTCCTCCTCCATCTTTTTCGCTTGAATTTGCCGTTGAGAAAGACAGCATGGATTAATTTCGGTTGCAGTTCAGTGTGCCCAGGAAACTCTGCAGCTGCTGATTTCACTGATTAAAGCCATCTCTGTGATTGAAAGCGTCTTAATCAATGAAGTCAGATCCAGTAATTTTTCCACTATAATGAAACTCTGACAGTATTTCATGATGCACGGTGATAATTCCTTCCCAGAAAAGAGAAGAAGAAAAACCGAAGCTCTTGCAGCTCTTAGAGGAGGAGCATTTAAAAACAGAGTTGGGTCAGAGGTGAACACTAAACACAGAAAAGCTCTCATCCAAAAGCAGAGTGAGGGGGATGTTTTCTCTGAGATGTTGAGGCTACTTCATTATTGATAGGATTATGGCTGAGTAAATAGGTCTCAGGCCTATTTCCCCTTCAACTGCCCCTTGGAGAAGGTTTCTATTTTTGGGAAATGTGAAATTGTAGCTGAGACTGGGTGATGGAAAATCGCACCGCAGTATTCACCCATCTCTTTTTTTCGTATCCTCTCTATTTGGTATTTAACAGCAAATAAAATACTGAAGGTTGACTGGAACCAGGCCTTCATGACATGGCATTCATTTCGCGAATGGTTTCTTCAAAGCGACTTACAAACGAGAAATCTCTTTGGCCTCTCTTTGCAAGTGAATTGTGTGATTTGCAAATGACTTGCCTGCGGTTATCTCTGACGAGATGAGGGAAAGGAGAGAACAGGGAGCAACAGTCAGCAAACAGGATACTCCCAGCAGGGAATCGAACGCAGCAGGTATCCTAAGAAGTCAAAGACAGGGGATTACGTTGAAACATTCACTTGGGTGAAGCTCATTCTATTATCGAAGAACAACAGCATCTATAAATGCTGTTTGTCACAATTTGTCCTCTTCATTTGGTAATGCTCAAAGTTTACTGTGCTTTTAGTCAGAGAAACAGTACATCTCTAGAGGAAGGTGAGTAGGTCCTTAGTCTTAAGAACACGATGAATGAATAAAGAAAATGCACTGATAAAAGTAATGCAGATGCTGTTTTGGTTTAGGGATTCTGGAGTTGTAAATGCAGCTGATCTGCTTCAGGTTTGAAAATGCAGGGAAAACATTGTGATATTCTTCAGTATGATTCTTTTTTTTCTTCTTCTAATTACCGTCGTGAACAGGTTTTTTCTTTTACTCTTGAAAGGAAAAGAACAGATGGCAGGTTGCCTCTTTTATTTGTGTGAACAGTCTTAGGAGGATTGTGGGGGTGGGGGGTGGAGAAGTTTGGCAGTGCTGCTGTTCAGTGTCGAAGTGAAACAAACGCCTATGGTAGTGTGAGCAAGTGGCGGCTTCTCAGAGCTCTGCTGATAAATGTAGTGGGACAGCAATTCTGAGTCTACATTCGCAAACACATCGCTGTTAGTCTCCAGTGTAAAAGAGCTTAAAGATGACACAGAAGAAACCTCAACAATAACTTTCGATTGCCATTTCAAAATGAAATCGAATTGAGCCTTGGCGGTCATTGGGGTCCTAAATCTCATTGATTTATCACTGTTAATATAATCAGTACTAAAGTCTTGAGCCAACCCTCATTTCTTTATGCTATTAAAGCAGGAAATAGTTGTAATTTGTTGAAATATTAGAACTTACATAAATGCATAAATAAGTTTGAAAGTGAATATCTGGTCTGAGCTCCTTTATTCTCCAACACAGCCTGAACCCTCTGAGACAAGCTTTCTGTCATTTCTTTAAATAGTCTGCAGGAATAGTTCTCCAGGCTTCTTGAAGGACATCCCAAAGCTCTTCTTCGGATGTTGGCTGCCTTTTGTTCCGTTCTCTCTCAAGATGATCCCACGCTGCTTCAATAATGTTGAGGTCTGGGCTCTGGGGAGGATTCATCCCTCCATAAGACCTGCTGCCACTGATTTTCAGTCCTCTTCTTGTGTCATTTGGCATAGCTCAGCCTTTTCTCAGTCGTTTCCCCTCCTTAAGAATGGCTTCCTGTCAGCCACCCTTCCACGGAGACCATTTCTGATGAAGCTTCAGTAAACTGTAGATGGATCGGCTGAAGGTTCAGAAGGCAGCCCCCCCCCCCCGAGCTCCCAGCACCAAGCTCTCCACCATGGGAGACCGAGCCTTCTGCTCGGTGACACCTCGCCTATGGAACAGTCTCCTATCCAACCGAGGGCTGCACAGACTCTTTTAAAGCTGGCCTAAAAACCTTTTCATTCAAAAAGGCCTCTGACTGTTGACATGGCCATGATCTGTGTATTCTATATATTTTTCACTTTAAATAAAGTGAAATACACCAACAAAAATATTAGAAAGAAAGAGCAACGCTGAGATGCTTCTGTGTTTCGCTGTGTCTGTGCAACAGGTTTCCTGTAACTAAGTGTCAAAACATAAAGCTGCATTGTCAAAAGATGTCGACACAACACTGGTTCATCCCTCGTTCAAGGTGCCTTTTCACCCTGTCTTTTAATGAACACGCTTCATTAGGTTATTCCTGGCCTTTTTATTTATTATTTTGCAGTTCATTTTACCTTTGATTAGTTTCCTTCAACGCATTTGTTGTTGTCACGGGATTAGTTTTCTTTATTTGGTCAGTACATTTAGGTTTTGAATAAGGATAAAGGCAGGAGTTTGAATCAGTGGAATGAAAAGTGTGGGTGAGATCCAAGACCTGACTAGAAGGAGCGCATTGTTGGCTTCCCTGTTCAAACGTACCACGCAAAGACTTTGAATTACACTGCAGTTAGTGCAGATACATCATAGTCGCTTTTATTTCTGTCAGCAGTTTTTCTTCTTTGTTGTAAAACCTCCCACATACACGAGATGAACAGGATCAATCTGACCGTTGAGATGAAAGGAAGTTGTACTGTAAGATAGCGTAGCACCCTGGGTTAGACTTTTTCACTCAGGAAAACTGCATACGCGTGGCTTTCTCCCACAATGGCTTCCTCCTGGTTCAAACCTGTCCGTGAAATGTTGATGTGTCTCCAGCATGTAGAGCAGAAAGGGAAATCTGTTTCTGAAGGGGCGAAAGCAGCCCATCGACCTCGGCCAACTTCTTCTTTCCCTTGTTAAAGCAGAATACACTTCACTGTCATCTCTAAAAGCTGCCGCATGCTTATCTCTCACACTGAGGGAGGATTTAAAGGGAGAGCTTTGTTGGACATGTTGAGCTCTCCATGTTTCACGATGAAATATTGCCAGATTTCTTTTTTTTAAGTGCTGCCTCGAGCCATGTCTCACCACAGCACTCTTTTCTTTCACCGTGAAACTTGGCTGTCAGAGCGCTCATTTCAGGCCACTGCATGTGTTCATCTGTCTTGTCAAGACAGGAGGAGTAGCCTTTAAACTCATTGTATTGTTCCCTATGCACAGCATTAGCTGACACCTCTCGTGTCAGATATAATCCCTGCATAAGTGTGTGATGTGTTTGGCTTTGGAACAACAGAAGACATGTCAGTTGAGCTACATGTCGATACAGATACCATTTAGCCCTTTTTCCTCTTTGTGAATCTACCAGACATATTATCCACTGCGACCTGCACAGTCGGTGGACATATTTAGTCAGAGCTCAGTAATCATGCAAACCTCAAACGAGGTATCGTGGGTTCGATGTGTGGGGAAGAAGCCAAGCACATTTTTGCCCAGTTATAAATTTCCTCTCTTGTCATCGGCCTCCTCTAATAACTCTCCTGTCTGAGCATAAAGATGATTGATGGGTAAGGCACTCGAGACATTCGTAGGATAAAGAGTGGAGTGCTGAAAGACGGGCAGGGCAGTAACAGCAGCTTTGTGTCCAACTGTTGCAACACTTGTGCGATTTTTTTTTTTGTCTCGATCGCTCCTGGAGTTTTTCACAGGGGGTGCAAGCGGGTTGAGCTGGCTCTCAGCTAATTGGAGAATTCAGCTCCGTGTGAAGAAACATTCCTGCATATCACTTAAGATTTAATTCTCAAAGCATCTGCTTGTGGGGCAGATATCTGGCTTGGCTTTCTGGTGTGAGCATGTGTTGATTCATTGAGATGATCATAACAAAGGAAAAGGCCGGACTCGCAGAGATGTGGAGTGCTGCGTTGCTTCATGAGCGGAGCATATACTGCATGAAGCGGATGCAGCCACTGTGACGCCGCCACCTGCTTTGTGACCTGACGCTTTCTTGCTTCAAGTTTGACACTTAGCATATGCCATCTTGGTCTTTCTTTAGAGGCTGAAATGACCATATTTACGACGACACAATGGCTTTAGTTGAAGAGTGACACCTGATTGGAAATTCTTAGGAAACTTTGAGATCCGATGTACGTTTAAGTATGAAACTAATTAAAAAACAGAAGGAGTGAATCTCACTAATGATGACTTGTGGGGAAAAATGTGTCGTGTTAGTGCTTCATGAAGTTGATGCTTTTTGACTGGGAGTCTGTTGGAGGCAGAGATGTTCCAGCTCCAGCTTTTGGAAGCAGCTGTTTATGGTCTTGCACTTGAGGGCACTTCCTCAGAGGCTACATCCATCTTGCATACACAGCCTGGCAAGCTGTAGCTCCACAATTTGTCTTATTGCAATGCAGTGGTAACAGTGACACAGTCAGTTAATCGTCTGCATCTGTTGACTACTTCAGCTTTTACCAAAATTGATGGGACTTAATTAGAATTGTCAGTTCAAAATAGTTCCCTTTGGGTTTCGTTAAAGTTTGTCAAATGAATTTATTCAGTGGTTGTCCAAGGTTGCGTTCTCACCTTGTGTTAATAATGAAAACTGAGAGGTTTGAAGTATTTCCCTCTTGTTAGTTGTATTGGATTTATCCAGAATACTGTCCATCTGTTTGCTGCCTTTGTGTTTCAGATCTGCTCCAATTCTGGACTACTTTATGTGCTTGAGATCAAGGTCATGGTTGCCAGTAAAATATCATTTCACTGCAGTGGGCCACTGAATGGATTAAATCATTGTTGCATTATGCACAACCTACTTTCAATGATTTAGACCCCTGACCTGATGTAAAATTTCTCTGTGGACCTTAAAAAGAGTAGTAGAACCTGTGCTTTGGCTGATTGAACATGTATCAGGAGCATAGATGATTTGTAAAGCGGGGGCGCTTGCTCCCTGTACCATCTTACGGTGGGCTTCGCTTATCGGGGCCCTCAACAGGGGCAGTGGAGGTTCTGCTCTTGCTTTGCACCTCAGAATTATACTGGTAGTAACCTTTAGTTATTAGAGCTTTCATTGAAGATGATTGCACCATTTGTTCTTTTGAGTGTATAGATTTAAGCGTCTAACATTCTCTTGAAACTTGTGTTTTGCTGCATGATTCTTCATCCATTAAGACGCTGAAGGCTTGAGTTATGATTCTGACCGATAGTTGAATCTGGTGAAGTTCAGAACTTACCACAAATACTGATCTGCTGCAGATCTCCATGCAATTTTTATTTGTCTTCAGTTATCATTTCTCATTTCGTATTTTGTTTGAAACGAGCTAATTACAGCAAAGCTCGGACGCCTTACTGTGTTAGACGACAGGGGGTCGTGGATGGTTTCTGGTGAATAACAGTGACTGTTTACTTTAGATTCACAAGTGCTCATTTATTAATTCATGGTCTGCTGCTGTTTGCCGCAGCTGTGTGACAGTGATAAACAAAGCTGCGGTCATACAAATAGTTTCCGATCGGTCCCTCTGCAACTCTTGATGAATGAGTTCGGCAAGTCAAGCAGCTGGCATGCAGTCCTTGTGCCATTTCAAGGAGCATAACTTTTACACCACCTACTCAGTATCGGAACTTTTCCTCGCTCAGCACCATTGATGCTCTTTATGAACTTTTGCTCACAAACTCAAATCAATGCTAACTGCCATGTGGAGAAACAGCTCTGACTGTAATCATTGCAGGCAAAGTAAGTACCGCAGACTGTTGATAGTTGAGTTTTTCTATTGATGTAAGCTGCCATCTTCTGTTTTTAGTTCTGCATTTGATTTGTGGCATGAAAACCAAGGCAGTGATCCTTGCAGTTGCACCAGCAGCGAGCTGATAATACCTTGGAGAAATCAATCCAGTCGCAAATTTCCTACATTTCAATTCACGGATGTCTCACATTATTATTAATTTACTACAGTTACATTTGAGACTCAGTATAATGAAATCAAATATAATGATTTCATGTTCTTCAAGTTCTTGACTCTGAATGGTCTGATAACAGTCGAGGAACATGGCAGGTGGTGCTTGCTGTGTCCTTTGAAATATGTTTGTGGTAAATCTACCTTGACTCAGTTGTTGGGGGAGACTGGAGAGTCCTGCCAGAGTGAAGTGGGCGATGGGAAAGTACAGCAAATTGACTACTTCTGTTACTATTTCCCCCGTCTTTGTTTTTCAGAGCTTCTTTAGTACTTCACTTTACTTTATTAACTTTGTTCTCAGCTCCTTATCTCATCCAGATCTTTTACATCCTGAAGCCACTGACCATTATCAAAATGAGACTTGAGTCTACATCGCCTGCAGTTTCCCCAGCGGGGATTCCTCAGAGCTTTGATGCCTTTGTTGTCCATGAGAAATGTCAGACCAAATCTATAACTGAGTCGGAGACTGGTCAGTGATGGTGATATTCATGATAAAAATAGCAAAAGACATATAGACGATATAGTCACACGGTGGCAGGTGTGTTTACGTTCTCTCATTGGATTTCGCAGGCTCTCTATTTCTGCCATATTTGAAGCCCTCACTTCATACCCAAATAATGTAAGACTAAGTGACCTGTTCTTACTAGCTGTATGCAGTCAGGACAGCTTCCTGTTTCACTGAAATGGAATCACAGCTTTGCAAATGTCCAAGGACTCACAAAAGGAAGTCCATAATCACATCATTTTCACATACAGCTGTAAATTAACCACATATTTTCTTCCCTCATCCACTCGCATGCTTTATTTCCACCGAAAGGTTTCTTGATTAGCAGGACGGTATCTCTCAGGGACTTATCCACCCATTTCAGATAAGCTGTCTAGCCTACCTGCAGCCAGTCTGCTGCTTTATCAATATTCTGCTGATGGTTCTGGACAGCTACAGCATTTCAACTGGCATTTAAACGTTTCAGCAGTAACAGATTCTTGACAGTTTTGGTTCACATAGGAAAAAACTGAGTCACTTTGAGTCCAGTTATGCAAGGGATTCAGAGACAGAGCTCAGCTTTGTATTGCTCCCGTTTCTGAGTGATTATTAAAGTAGTTTCCTTTTTTTTACTGATTATAAAACGTTAAGCTGCCTTCCACTAAAAGCACAAGCAAGGTGGTTTGCAGAGTCAGGGATGGCAGAAAAAGAATGCTTTGAGTTTGTAAGACACCTTAACATCTGTACAGTAATATAATTCCCCCCTTAAAAACCTGATGATAAACAAGTCAAACACCTTCCCAAACAACGTTTTGTTCCAAATGGTTTCGGTTTCCTATGTGCTCTTGACCCACAGCTTGCCTTAATTATGTTACTTTTAGTTTGGTTTATCATGTTGAAAGCAACAATCCAGAGACTCTTCTCAAGTGTGCTGCTAAAAGCTTTGCTGTCACAGAATGAAATCCAGCTCTCTGTGGCCAGAGCTTCCAGCTTGCATGGTAAATACTGGTCAAAGACCACCTTTATTATCATTAACATTCATTAAGAGCTCAGCCATCTATAGTCACATTAGAACAGAATATAAGGGAGCAAATACTAAAGATTAAAATTCACTTATAGATACAGATAAGTATACTTAAGAATGGATTAATATAAGGAGTATTATATTTTCAGGTTATTATCTTTTAAAAGGCTAAATTCATCCATAATATGACAATGAAAATATTAGCTCTTAAATTGAACTGTTTGCATTTCGCTTCACTTTTAATGCTTTATATGCATTGATTAAGCTATCATCACTTTTAAACTGCATGCAGAGACATTAAAGCCCATCAGTGAGTTAATGTGACTGGATTAGTACAAAGAATTACTGCAGTCCCTGAGTTTAAGAAACCCAAACTGTCCCATACTCCCCTGAGGCCAAATTCTCCCTTTAAAGGTTTTCCATGGTGAATGTTTCATTCACTAGAATGAGGTACCATTAACATGCTCTCTGGTTGGATTCATTAGCACAATGATCATAATGAAAAAGATAACAAGGAAGAGATGAAAGGACATGATTTTATTCTCTGCCTTCGTTTCCCACAAATGAGGCATCCTGAAGAAACAATGCATCTGTCTGTGCTGTGCAGATTACTGATAATGGCAGAGGAAAGGTTCTGTATTTTGTCTTTAATTTCTGCTAAAGCCATTGCAAGGTGTGAAATGATGAAAAGAAGCAGAAATGAAATTGGAGAATCTGACCTTTGGTTGAAGCTCGCTGCTTTCTCACATGGAAACACTGTGTCTGTATCTGGCGGAACTGGGATCCCTTCTGTTGCCCTGCTGAGAACAAATGAAGCTTCTTCAGGACCCTCGCTGTGTCTCTTCAACTGACTAGAACACTGGAATTGGCATGAATCCCTTCATACTAACGACACAGTAGGAAAAACCCTTCCTCAGCCAACTCAGTCCATTTGGTTAATGGCACATTCTTATCCACTTCCTAAGATGTTGCAGCAGTCCTGTCCAGTCATTCTTATAGAAGAGGTAACAATACTACCTGCCACCAAATAACAACAACAAACTTATTATGCTGTTTGTTGTGAAATAGATATCTTCCTGCGTATTTCAATGATTTGAACAAACCCTTCATGTTTAATTCATTTGTGTCTGCTGTGTCTTATTACCTGAAAATATTCTCACATTAGAGATGGTAATAGAAAAAATTTACCAACTGAACAGTTAAGTAATTATCTTCTCAATTAGTTTCCAGATTTGACTTTTTATTTCATGAATTTTTCTACCTCTGTCTTCTTTCATTTCACAGTCTCCGTTCATCAAAATCTGAATTTAAACATCTGATGCTGCCTGTCAGCACGTGTCCATAAAACGCTGCTTCACTGACAGCTCGTTTTGTCTCCATGTCCACTTTTACGATTGACCCTTTGGCTGTTAGGTGCCCTCCCCATATCCCCTTAAAAGTCCAGAAATGGCCAATTATTTGATTGGCTGCTGACCTGATCCAACAGCCCGTGTTTGGCCATGTCTTTTCCTTGTACCAAATAGTTGTGGGAGGGGGGGCAAACGTAAAATTAGCAGCTTTGTCACAGCATCTTTAGATTGGTCTTTAAAGTGTCATCACCAAGAAACAAATCAGGCTTTTAAGTGAGGCACCAAACGGGTTGGAAGCAGGCCTATTAAATCGTATTCACTGCAATCCAAACATGCTCCTGGTTGCTGGATTGTGAACACATAAAATGAATACTGATTGATATTGTTAACACTGACTAAACATTCAAAGATCTTTCTGCTGTGAATAAGTGGTGCATGGAATTAAGTAGATGAAGACCGTCCTTAACTGAATACAGTGAGCTGAATGGGAGAAACGTCATTTCACTGGTGATATTTACATGGAAATTGGCTGAAATAAAGCAGCGATATACTTCTTTTAGGGTAAGTTAAGATATACGTCTTTTCCCACAAGCCACGAAAACAAATGAGTCAGTGTGCTTGGAGAATAACCAATACTGGATTTTGAGATGGATACAAGCTATTAGAAAGTAAGAACTTCTGATAGTGAAATTGTAAAAGGTCAATGATTGCGTCACTGTCTCGGTTACAACTGAGCGTGACGAAATTGCGAAGACATGCAATCTAGTGAAAGTTCAAAGTTCATATAACTTCATATAAAAGATCATAGAGAAATTCAAGTCTTAAAATTACAAGGTAATTTCAGCCTCAAATAAACAACAACATGACATCTGACAAAGTTGCTTATTTATTCAACAGAAAGTCAAAATAGAAAAAAGAAACGTCCACCTCCCAAAGGACTGAGGAGGGTAAGTAGCAGCCAGGTGCCGCTAATCAAATTCACTTGATTAATTGATCATTGGTAAGTGTGAGCACCGCTATGGAAGCAGAAGATTTGTCAGTTTGCTCTGGAGCAGGTGTGTGTAAACACAATGTCAAGGAGGAAAGACATCAGCAACGATCTTAGAGAAGCAAATGTTGCTGCTCATCAATCTGGGAAGGGTTACAAGGCCATTTCCAAACTATGTGCAGTCCATCATTCTACAGAGAGAAAGATTATTCACTAGTTCACCCTAAGGTCAGACCCATCAATGCTCAGATACCCAAGAGCTACATCTCAGACTCCACAGGCCTCAGTCAGCATGTTAAATGTTAAAGGTCATGACAGTACAATTAGAAAAAGACTGAACAAGTATGGCTTGTTTGGAAGATTTGCAGCAGAAAGCCTCTTCTCTCTAAAAAAGAACATGGCAGCACAGCTTAGGTTTTTGAAGTTACATCTGAACAAACCACAAGACTTCTGGAACAATGTCCGTTGGACAGCTGAAAGTTTTCAGCTGAAATGAAAGTCTCTTTTTCAAGTCTTGACCCTTTAGGCAGTTAATTTGTCAGTTGGTATTTAAATTCTACGAATCCCTGAACAGGAGTTAAACTAACAGCTAAACTGTGAGCTGAGCCGGGGGCCGAATCAGCAGAAAGAAGAGGAAAGGTTGATGTCAGCTGACATGTAACGTTAAAGCAGTCAGCTGTCACTTAAAGTGCACTGGATGAATGCAAGTAAAAACTGTAATTTCAAAATTAAGAGAGGAAAAAAGATGGGTCCATTGAGGTTGCAAGTGTCACATTGGATGTGAACAGGTACGATGCTTAAAAAGCCATTTGAAGTAGATGAGTTCTCATTTGAAGAAAAGTCAAGTGTTGTTTGCCAAAGCTGGAAGCAGGTGAAAGGTTGGTTGAAGTGGAGATGAAAGCTGTTTGGTTCTTTATTGAAGCAGTGCAGATTGCACAAGTCTGCACTGCAAGTGATTTCAGGTGTCTTTTAAGCACTGACAAAAGTTCTGCTACTCTGCCATCATTATCAGTGACAGCGTCATCAGTTTCTTACAATGCAATGTCCCCCTGATTTGTTGGGAGCTGACAGCTATTATTAGATTTAGTTTTGTTTGTGACAGTGGCTCAGTTCCAGGGCATAAACACATTTATTCATATTCACAAGATTAATGAGGACAAAATGCTCCTTTTTCATTTGGCGTTAAATTTTTTATTCAGGGGGGGGGGGGGGGGGAGAAACGGCAGAAATGTCATAATCACAGTGATTAAAAACATATTAAACTAGCTGTTTTAGGGAGCACAATTTATTAAATGTCATGTGAAATTCAGTAATATGACAAATGTGAATAAAATATAATCACATAAACGACTACAAGTGGAGGTTTGAACCGAATTTCTAAAATGTCCAAAATTGCCGTATTTGGTTCCAAACATTCAGGTGTACAAACATTGGGACCATTGGGATTACATTTTGTCTTTTGTATTGGATTTTCTCTGTGAGCAGTGACACAACATGACAGCTTGGACAAGGAAGCCCCTGGATGTCTGACTCTGAGAGCAAGCTATATTTCTTTAAAAAGCTTCCAGAAACCCTGCAATCAAGCTCCGGTGCGGCTTCACTGCAACTCTTGATGTGAGGCCTCGCCATGCATGGTTGGCCAGATGTGTGGTTAAATCAGAGCAAGAGCAGCAAACAACAACATTGGTTCTAAAGTGTGCGGGTGCTACATTTCTGTCTCATAGCTAGATGGTTTTGTCACATCCCATCTGCTTTCGTTAGCCGTTGGAGACTTGACAGCTCTGCTCTGAAACGAGTGCTGGAAAAGGGGGAAAGCCTTATCATGTAGCTTCCCCAGATGAACGGCTGAGCTCATTTCTGTTACATCCAGCAACTATACAGATCATCCCACCCATCTTTTTCATTTTGTTGTGATATGTGCACACGAGTCCATGCGTCCGGGTTAAAGATAAGGGAAAAAAAGAGGATACTTGCATAGATGAGGTTTCATATGATTCCCGTGTTCTGAAACCTGACCGCTGGGGCGTTAACCCGCTGACCCACGGTGCAGGTGTGTGATTGAAACAATTATTGTTCCCATGGTTATGGGGAACTTGTGTGCGTCTCTTATTTCCAGCGAGTTTGTGAAGTCTGCACAAATGACGGCTAATTCAGGTGGGACCGTTTTATCTGTGATTTGTTGTCAGTCTTGTTCATTGTCAGCTGTTTTCAAAGCTGACGGTTTTCATGCTCACATGTGAAGCTTGAGATTCAAAAGCCGGCGCTGTAAATTGCTTCAGTTATATCAAGTAACATAAATGACTCGCAGAGCTTGGAAAAATGTCACTGAAATCTCATTAGACTGAAGTGTACGTTTAGATCAGTAAAGTGACCTTATCACCAAGAAATTACAACATCTAAATGCATATCTAAAGCAGATTTAGTGCAAATCAGCTGTAACTGCTATGCTGAATTGAGCGTGTTACTTTAATTTGTGTCAGACTTTAGTTAATCAGGAATAGTTGGGGACTGATTAAGAACTTACTTTTGTTCGACTTGAATGTTTTATTCACTAAAGAGAACAAATTCGGTGACATCAGCTTTTCAAAGACATTTATTTGAGATTCATACTGTAGTTGAACAATAGTTCAAACAGAGCTCTAATTATCAGTTGTCAAACCTTGGCTTTATTATGCTTGCTGTTAAGATGTTGTAAAGGCTTTAGACATTCTTGTGCAGATTCAAGCTTGGATTTGCTAAACTGGGAAAATTAGTGTCTTGCTCAAAATTTACAAGTAGTGCTGACTTCTGCGGGTGAGGTGTTGAAATGGTGTTCATCTACAAACACAGAGCTCATTTTATTAATGACCAAAACAGTCTACCAGGAGAAGCGCAATGTAGCATTATCACAAACAAGCATACTTATAATGAGAAATCAGGAGCCGCTTACATGCAAAAGTCTTTCTTACATGTCTGAGGGAGAGTCATTAACGCCCGACATGTTGGCAAACGACAAAACAAGTGTTCTCTAACAGCGAGTTATCACCGTAGCATACTGTCTACCCCTTGGATATCTATAAACGACTTTAATTCCATAAAATGAAGACATGTTAATGTACACCTGCTGGTGTGTCACTAAATTCTTGCCACTTAGTAATGTTACATCCCACTTGGGATGGTGCCAGGCATAATGGAGCTATGTGACATCCCAATGAGGTGGAGCTATTTAAGCAAAGCAAACGTTCTGATGGTGCGCGACTCCGTTCATTCGGAGGCCCCGGGCCGGTTGAGATTCGATCGAAAATAAAGTGGCTGCCATTAGTGGCTTCAACAAGATCTTATTGCATTACCAATACATTTCTACAAGAGAATCCCTTCTTTTACATACTCTTCTTCTGTCATACCGAGCACAAAGTTCAAGACTAGCATTGAGACAGATTCAGAGGCCATTGTGTCCACACCTCTTAGGCTCTGACTAAACACCAGCCAATGATGATGAGGGCGGAACTATGCATGGATTCAGTGATCAGCAAGCCAATAGCATCAATCGATATTGAAAATGATTAGACATCGATACATTAATCGTTTGCAAGATACACTTTAATTTAAAAAAAATGTTTACCTTATTTCATAACCACCGCTATTCATATTTCTTATTTTTTATTTGAAGATGGAAAATGTGGCCTCTCTCCAGCAGTATAGTGTGTAGCTGTATCAGTCTAAAGTTTAAGTGAGGCTCACACAATAATCCGTGGAGTGTTTTAGTTTTACATTGTGTGAAAATGTAACAGCTCAGTATGTAAAATAAATGGCACTTTATTGTTTTCCGTTTAAATGTCTGATTGAGCTCAGGAATGAACATTTTTTCATTTTTTTCATTTTTTTATGAACGGAAGGGGTTGTGTTTAAATCGGCGCATGACATCATCTCACACCAGTCAATAAATTATTGTATCGTGATTGAATTACACCCCCTTTTACCTTGTGTATATATATATATATTCTTGTGTGTGTGTGTAAAACCAGACCATCCCTGCGGAAATACATCGAGTTCCTGTTACTCATCATAGTTGCTGTCAGCTGTCAGTTTCTCAGCTCTACACTGCATCTCTGCTTCCATCATTCACTTTAAAATGTCAGCATCAGAGCTTTTCACCCTTTTGTCTCTATCAGTTGGTTCTCCTTTTTTTTTTTCATCTCAGTCGTTGTGCCTCCTCTGCTCGTGTCCCTCGAGTGTCTGTGTTTACTGACTTTCTTCTTCCAACCTGTTTTTTTGTTTGCAGTTGCCAAGTCGACTTCAATGGGACGCTACATAAAGATGTTTTATGACAATTTTCCATTTAAGGTTGAGATCTTTCATCTTTTTTTCTGTTGCTCTGTTTGCCGGTGTGTGTTTATATGTTTGTATTCTGTGACGGTCTTCCTTTGGGGAAAAAGACTTACCTAAGAGACATCACTGTTTCTTAGTGACAGGTCAGATGCAACTCCTCCAGCAGGGATGTGCAGTTCCAAAGTGATGGCTCCCTCACTCTCCATTAGTCTCAATTAGCGACCTGAAGAAACTCAAGTAAATATCAGTTCCTATCACATGGTCAACTCTGAAGCCGTGTGTATTTTCTCCAGTGTCAACTAGAATTTAAAAAGATTACGCTGTTAAGGGACACAAGAAAAATAAAATCACCCACTGACATTCAAAGTCGTTGATTAGAGGATTGTATTTCAAAGCTTGACTTTGCGTCTGGTTTTTTTTTTTTTATTACATTCAGATTTCATCACTACGGTGATGAAATCCCCCTTCAGGTTGTCCTGCAGTCGTGTTTCAGTTCTTTCACCTGACCAGATGCAGCTGAAGGAGCACAGAAAAACAAAAACTTTCCCTTTGATTTATTTTCAATGCTCCAAAGATGAGGCGGGGATGAAAAGAAAAAAAAAAAGCGTGTGAACATGTAACTCTGCAATGGGTGGATGTTTCCCGAAGAAGGTTATGGGTTAGTTCAACGTCAGATTTAATTGTATACGTGTTATGTGTGTAAGTTAACCATAAAACAGGACATGACTTTGTTTTTTAATTGTTTTAAGAATGTAAAGTGACCCAGAACAAAAGCCAACTCTGTATTAGATGGGCATATTTTTTATTTTTCCTTTTTATTACAGACAGCAACACCACCTAATGAAATAGGTTCAAATCACGAATCTAACCCCAGTTTAAAATTCGTGATTGCTCGGTTGTGTCCGTCGGTTCGAGCAAAGGAGGCAGACTTCTCAGGGTCATCATGGTTAGCTTCGCCTAACCTCGAGCTTAAAAAGAAAATTGGATTTGAAGTGGGAACTGTGTCTTTGATGAGCATCTAATTGAAACCATTGAAAGCGCTGCCATCACTCACGTTCATGCTTGCAAAATCAAGATTGTTCTTCAATGCACCACATTTTACGTTCCTTGACCTCCTTTGACAACAAAGAGCCAAAAGGTGAATTGAAAAAGATGTGGTTCAGCCTTGAATTGTTTCAAGACTTTCTCAAGTAGTTGTACTGAGCAAAATCAGTGTAGCAGACAATTCCGCCATGTCACAGTGGGGTCAGTTCTGTCATTTGGATTAGAAAACCATTTTTCTCTACGTGCCTTCAGCTCCGCCAATCCTTTATCCTTAAACCATTACCATCAACTATAAAGCTCCAGTCTCAAAAAAATTCTACCATTTGTCAAAGGAGGTTTCGTCTTCCTTTATCTCCTCACCCATTTATTGTGTCAAATACCACTGTGAGCTAATGGAGGTCCGGTTCCAGAGCTGGCTGAAGGGAGATTAGCTCACTTCCTGTCTCACTTAACCTCCTTCTGTCAAGGCTACATCAAGCACACAAGCAATGAAGCAGGACGAGACACAAAAATTAACTCAAGGGAGATGGAGTCGGCAGACTAAATACCAACGTCCCACAGCGGTGAGGACTTCCTGGTGTCTGAGGGGTTGCAGGAAAACGGCCTGTGTGGTCCAAAGCTGTGGTGATGGCAGTCAGTGAGGTTTGATAAAAAGCAGTTTCAGAAAAGGAACATAATGGCAAGTTTTTGATGTAGCCAATACTATCACTCAAACTATCACAGTAATCTGGTAAATGGGTCTTTTATTTCCAGAAACAAACAAAAAAATGGCCTTTTAGGGAATGCTGTGCAACAGATGAGTGGTTTTTAAACTTTTTGTATCCGAGGGGTAAGCCAAAACCTCAAGGCTCACTGGCTTTGCAAAATAGCCTCATACAGTATCATGTCTATCGTGTCATAGTATATCTCAAACATCTGTATTGATGAGCTGCTTTGTGAAGTTATTCAAGCATTCATCTAAAGCTTTGTAAGATCGCATCAAATCAGGAGCAAAACACTTAAAAGCAGTCGGGTCATAAAATGAATGTGAAATAATGAAACTGAGCAGTGTGTGAAACATGTCTGCGTTTAAAAAAAAACAAAAAACGTTTCCCCACAGAATCCTTGGTGGACGGCGGGGTGGGCCACTCAGAATGCTGTTCATTATCCATCTGTCCGTCTATTTTCCTTAGCCATACAATCCAGTTCAGGGTCGCAGGGGGCTGGAACCTATCCCAGCTGGTATTGGGCGAGAGGCGGGGTACCCCCTGGATACGTCCCCAGTCTATCACATATTTTGGCAGCCTGAGGGGTGTGTGATACCACCATCCATAACCATAGGATTCTTCTGTTGGTTGTATTGTCAGACAGAGACACACTTGATATATTTGCAGCATAATTCCTGGTGGCATACAGTTGCCTGCATCGCCTCACCAAACAAATGGTCTTGGTGTCTCTGGTTAAGATCCCCAGGTCTTATGAAGAAAAGCCAAGTTTTTCACAACCTAGAAATGAACTTTTTTTCCCCCTTCAACCCCCTTCAAATATAAATTAAAACTTTTTTTTAGAGTGCAGTTGTTTTGTGGTCATAACGCCATGGTTGTTTCCTCAAGCCTCACCGATGTGCTGTGGAATACGGTTTGAGATCCACTGCAACAGACAAATGACTCCATTTTGGTCAAGAGAGGCATATTGGTCTTTTTCAGTGGTGAGAAATTGGTTATATCACACAGTGAGGAAGTCGGTGTTTAATTCCCTACGTGCCTGTATCATGCAGCGTATGGCTGTTGTGGAAGTGATGACTCAGAAGAGGCTCTCTTCAACAGAAACTGGGAAGCTGTGGGGAGTTTTTAGTGTGTGTGGGTCCAAATGACGAGCTCATTTTTATGTAATTACTGTATCAGTCCACTGTTTAAGTGTCAGACTGCCAGCTGACTTCTGAAATAAAGTACCAAATGTTCTTTCATTCCACAGTCACTTTTCCCAGTTGTGCTTCTCTGTTTCTGTTGTAATTAGACATCAGCACTTCAAAGGAATTTTTGCCAAGCCATGCCTGTCCATAATATTTATAAAAGCAACCAGATGTTTTAGGAAATAAAGTAGGAAACGAAAGAGAAAGGTTTGTTCGGGTGCTAGTGGTGTTGATAATCTGAAATTTAAAGTGCAGAGATAAGATATGGTGGAACTATAGGAATAGGATTTTATTTGTGATATAATTTTTAAATGGATATGCGCTGTTGCTTTGAATGATGGTGAGCAGTTGTCCACCAGGAAGAAGGTCAGTGGTTTGAACGCTGGCTTTATTTAGTCCACAGCTGATATTTCGGCTAGAGATCCTGATGTTCACTCCATTTACATGTCCTTGTACTGTGACATAAATATCTGCTTAATCAACTGTCTGGAATAGGATTCTTTTAGTGTGGGCAGATTTAATCCACCCTCTGAAAAGCCACATCTTTATATGGTTTATGTAATGCCAATTCTAATCAAAATGTTTCAGGGCTGCCTTCCCCTCTGCGAGTTTCTCCTAATATGTGAAGTTTTGTGCTGCCTGCTAGCTTTTTGATGATGGGTACCCTTATTGACCTCCGGTAAAGACAAAGTCTGTTCATCCACAAACTCTAAGTCACATATCCCAGTGCTGCAGGCTGGACACATGCCATCTCTGTCTCATTCAGGCTAAAATCCTTAATTAATTCCTCTTGCTTTGGCAGACTGTTTTCATTGTTGAAACCTGCGCTTCTGTAAGTAGTTGAGGCTGTTCAGAAGGTTATTTCTTTTGTAAATAGAGCAGATTAGACCTGGCAGCAAAAAGCAGATCTTAACCTTCCCGGAAAAAAAAGTGGGTATAGCTAATAAATGGGTATAGCCCCCAATTATGTGTGTTACCGTTTTTCTTAATAGAAACGCTTCTTTTTCCCTTTGAGTTCTTTTTTTTTTTTTTTTTTTTTTTTTTTTAGGGATCCTTAATCAGTGACATTAGATCACAAAACCATCGTGGTGAAATGGTCAGCACACAGCCTGGGAAAGTAAGAAGCCCCTTTGCTTTAGATATCTCTTTAATGGGCCAAGTTTTATTGAATGGACTTCTGAGATTTTTGTACACCGTATCCATATTAGAGTAATTTCTAAACGCTTCATGCTGGCAGTAATTATAGTGATATTTTTACATCACACAACGCTATTGGCCTAATTTGCAACAAGAATAGTAAAACGACTGGAAGAAGTCAAATGAAATGACGTCTGTGGATGCTTTGATCTATACCACACAGCCATGTTTCTTTTTTGATTTGCATATTTAATTTTTCTCACGCATTCTGACGCTCACAGTTGCCAGCTAACATGAAGGTTCCGGTCTGGCTTTTGTGCCACGTGTGATGATTTTTGCTGTTTCGGTCTCACTTCTTTTGCGAAAGCTTCTGTAATGTTTGCTCATATTAAACATAAAATAACTGGTCAAGCTGTCTAAATGTTGTACAAATGAAACTTTGTAATCCTCAGAGTTGTGTTTGATAAGATGTCAACAAATTCAGTGTGTAGCGGAAGTATTATAAGCATAACCAATTTTCACAGCTACCGACTCCACCTCTTACCGATCGTGTTGGCTGCTGCATGGAAATGTTATATCATACAGTTACCTGCTATATCAGTGGAACAAGCAGGAGATGTAACCATCATAACTTGGGATGCTTGTGTGCCACAGTACCATTTCTGACTGTATTCGACTTTGTGTATATCAACATCATTAAATTATTGTACCAAGAGACCTAGATCTGTCTTAGAAACATACCCATTACCTACACATGCAGCATTTACACACCTCAGAGCAGTCTATGATGTTCAGTGTAGTGGATGAAAGTCCGGTTTTGAACTGGCCCAAGTTGGCGAAACAGTATGATGAAAAGCAGTTTGTGCACACTCCTCCTATCTCCTATCTCCTCGGAGGCTGGTGGTAGATGAAGGAGTTCTGCTGCTCAGCACAGCCGGCAACTAAACACGATCGTGTGAAGCTGTCTTTTCGTTGTTCCAGCGAGTAGAATGCGAGCCAGAAAATCAGGGCGAGGCTAAGAGGTTTAGGCCAAGCAGAGGAGGCGGAGTGAACTTGACAAGTAAGTCGAGTTTCTTCTGAGAATCACAACGGGCCTTTCAGTTGGATATTTGCAAACCTGGGGGGTACAAAGCAGAGTGCCAGGTTTGTGTTTGCAGTTGGTACACGTGATGCTCCTCACAGAAAAACAACAAGTTTAGGTGCACGATCAGGGTTCAGCCTTTAATTTGGTTTTCTACTTGGCAAATATTCATCCAACAAAGCAGCGACTCTCTAAGGGAGGAGAGTGATTATACACATGATAATTGTGTTGTCTTTGAACTGCGTAGTTTAACAATTTGCTGCTCAGAACCTTTTAAAAAATAAATATATATATATTTGTAATTAAAGCTTTAGCACATACTTTTGTTTCATTCAGGAGGATAATTAAATCAAGCTCACTCAAGTTAAAGCAGTGTCACCCAGCAATTATGCTCTTCTTCAACTGCATAAACCGGTAAATACACATTTATTTGTGTGACGTATTGTAACGGGATGTGATGAGACTGAAATACATTTTTAGAAGACCTTTTCAATCCTCTGTTCCATTTTACAAAGTTACAAAGTACAAAGCTCTTGAAGGCCATGCAGAGGGAAGAAGAGGTGATAAATCTGCTTCCTCAGTTAAGTTGTAGTCGTCCCAACAAGTGCACTCTCTACAGTTCCAAGCATATAGTGTATTACATATGATGAGTTTGCTGCATCCAGGGGGAAAAGCCTCCCTATGTTTGTGTCCAGTTTGAATAATTTTCTTGAGCCAATTTATGTTTTCCTTTGAAGGGGAAGTCTTGAAGCCTGGGTGGTTGGTGGAAAGCTTTCAAGCCCTTTTGCTTTGAACATCAAAAAGCTTGTCTTAAGATTTGCTCTGAGAGAGAAGTTAAGTGCACGGAGTGAAGGGAAAGCAGGAGAGAGCGAGAGAGAGAGAGGGAGAGGTACTGACACGAGGAGCACCAGGCAAGGTGTCAGGTGAGTGATTTAAAGTTCTCCTGAAGGGCTGCACTGCAGGCGCAGATAAGGACAAATTCAAAATGTCATGACAGCTTTGAAAAGAAATTAAATTTAACCCAGAAAAGGACATTTCTGCCACGCTGAATAAATGATATATATTCCGCTTTAATAAGCCTTTGAGTTAGCGAGTTGTCCCTCAGGAATAAGGTTTATGGTGCTCTCTGTTAGCCGTGTTCCCGCTGTGGCTGCCCCGGTGCCATCATCTCGCGCAGAGCTTGTCCATAACTGGGTTGAAGGACATTATTAACCTTGTAAGCAAATTTTGATGGGAAAAGACTTTTGTGTGCTCACAAGGTTAGTGGCGTGAGCATGTTATGCCGAATCAAGCTGAAAGGTTCAGCTTACACGACTGATTCTCTGTGATGTTACTGAACCCAAAGAAGGCATGGTATTAATTTTAAAGGTGAAGTCACTGGATGATTGAGTTGTATCTCTTACAAATTCCTGGATGCACCAGATTGAAGTTACTTTGTTGTGTTAAAGTGAATCTTTTTATTGGGTGATAAGTTCAGAAGAAGCACCTGTTTGTGCAGTCAGACAGCCAAGCACAAACACCATACACTTTTTGAATGAGAGAAACTTTTTGTGTTCAGGGAAGTTGGTTCTGGAATATTAAATATGATATTGCTTTCAGTTCAATAACTTCACAGCAATACCAGCGATAAACAACAATAAGATGTGGATTTCGTTCCTCATGTATTATGTATGCATGTATGTATAGTCTGGTGAAAAGTATCAACTGTCAAGAGATAATAAAAACAAAAGAAAGTAAAATGAAAAAAAAGACCTGTATGATTTTTATGAAATTATGAAACTAGATCAGTTTGACACCACATGACGTGTTAAACCATGTGATAATTATTTAATAGATACAAAGCCCAAATGCCAAGGCAGTCTCTGAAATACTGAAAGCCATCACCATGATTTAGCAGCTTGTATCAGTCATCATCTGATGTTATCAGTTTCTCACATTGTTGTGAAAGATTTATGCCCACTCTTCTGATCCAGTTCATTGTTCAGAGGCATCCATTTATAGCTCTCTTAAGGTCCCACCACAGCATTTCAGTCAGGTTGAGGTCTGGACTTTGACTGGACCATTCAACACCTTGATTCTTTTCTTTTTCAGACTTTCTGTTGTAGATCTGCTGCTGTGTTTGGGATCATTGTCCTGTTGATGAACCAGTTTCCGCCAAGCTTTAGCTGTCAGACAGACGGTCCCACATTTGACTCTAGAATACTTTGGTATCCAGAGGAGTTCATGGTGGACTCACTGACTGCATGGTGCCCAGGTCCTGTAGCTGCAGAACAAGCCCAAATCATCAGCCCTCCACCACCGTGCTTGACAGTTGGTATGTGGTGTTTGTGCTAATATGCTGTGTTTGGTTTTATCCAAACCTGCTGCTGTGCATTACGACCAAACATCCCACTTTGGTCTCATCCATCCAGAGGACATTCCAGAAGTCTTGTGGTTTGTTCAGATGTAACTTTACTAACCTAAGCTGTGCCGCCATGTTCTTTAGAGAGAGAAGAGGCTTTCTCCTGCACCCCTTCCAAAGAAGCCATACTTGATCAGTCTTTTTCTAATTGTGCTGTCATGAACTTTAACATTTAACATGCAGTCTGAGGCCTGTAGAGTCTGAGATGTAGCTCCTGGTTCTGGCAGTTTATCTGAGTTTGGGGAGAACTTGGTGGGACGTCCACTCCTGGGAAGACCGATAACTGTCTGTTTTCCACTTGTGAAAAATCTTTCTCTCTATAGAATGATGGACTCCACGTAGTTTGGAAATGGGCTGTTAATGCTTATAAAGCTGTATTAATGCTTTATTGAGTTTAAATTCAGAGAGCCATGACTGAAGTCCTTGTTGTGTCCAGACTCTTCTGTCATTTTCATCTCTTTTGGCAATGTTCTGAACTATTGACACAAAGCAGCTCTGTTTCTGAATTTTAGAGCAACAGCACAGTAAATAACCTCTCATGCAGTCACGGATGACGCTGCTCTCCCATGTGTCTCAGATGTGTTATATTGTCATGCTGAAATATTAAATATTCATTTGTTCCTTGGCTTCCAAAGACACAATTGCGAATGTTTACAATGTGCATCGTTTCCAAGTCCATCACACCCCCTCATGATCCGGGCTGGTTTTCACTGCTGTGATAACGGCCATCTGGTTGGGCTCGATCTTGGGAACATGTTTAACTCGCAAAAATCTATGTTGCAATCATAGGCCTTTTAGAGGCACTGCTGCTCCTACTTCATATTCTTTGCTGACTGCTTATTTTCTCACAGTTGTCTTGACGATCTTCATAGCAGAGAAGCGCAGGAGTCATATGGCGGTTGCCTTTTGGCAGAGAGGTTAATCAAAGCGGGCCTTTGTAGTAGCTACAGTCCTTTTGGTGCGAAGGAGGAGCCAAAAGCTGCTTCTGTGGCATCAGTTGCAGAATCCTGCAAAGTGGGTCAGACTGAGCTGCACACAGAAATTTATATTTAATGTTCCCTGTGGGACTGACGCTTTAAACCATGAATAATTCTCCGTAGCCAATAGGAGTTTTCAGTAATACGCAGTATACACTGTAACGTGTGACCTGTCATGCCTGGTGATTACATATTCCGAAATAAAGTACACAAGTGATTTTTTTATTTTTTATTTATCTGAATTTTCTCATTATCAATTTTTCCAGTTCTTTTGTGACCGCATGTGTGGACATGTCCCTGCTATCCAACACGAAGGCAACTGTGCCAGTATGAGAAATGTGAGCTTGCGCATATCTTGTCTGGGCATTTCATGCCAAAGTCAATTGTGTTCCGAGCGTTACCGCACAGTTGGTGTGGATTCGCTGCCTGCGTCGGTGTGTGAAAGTGGCACCACTTAGTGAGCTTGGTGCATGAAAGTGGCACTGCCTCACCAGTCAATAGAATGAATTATGTATGGCAGGAGAAGGTGAAAGCCATGTTCTGCATCATCTGCAGGCTGTTCAGCAAATTAACATTTGGACAGCCATTTGCTGGATTTAGGAGGGGTTTGGGCCCTATTATTTAATGGCTTGCATACAGTAAAAAATAAATCTCCCAGTCACTTTATACTACCTGTTCTTCCTCATGGAAATCATATTCGACTGGAGCAGCCCCGCTTTCCAGGAGCAGACTGTAAGGCGTGGGCAGTGGAAAGGGCAGACAGTAGTGATCTTTAATTGGCTAGCTCACTGTCAGCTCTAATCAGGACCAATGTTCTGTCATCCAGATCCTTCGTACGTTGTTTCTTTGAAAGACAAGCATTCGGCCTGACATATTCATTCTCCCCTGAAAGCAATATCTTTCCCGGCGCTCCATAAAGCCTGATTGGACACGTTACTGCCACAGCTCCACCCTTTATCTGCTTCACTTGCACATGGCTATCTGCATTATTGATACTATGGAAACGTGTCAGTCAAACAAAAAACTGCAAATGATCTCATGCCAACAAGCATAGATTTCAGGTCGATTAAGTTCCGTACTCTGTGGAAGAATCGGGAGCCTAATCTGAGGGAAATAGACTGTTTTTAATGGTAGAAAGTGATGAATACAGTGGTAATTAATACTTCCACTGCTTGTTTTTTTTTTTTGGATTGGTACTCCCTCGCTCATCTTTCTTATCACACCTCCTTGGTCTGGTTTTATTCAAGGAGAATACTATAACAGCTGTTGGCACTGCTGTGGAGTTCATATGCAGAGATATAACCCATTTATTTCCTCAGAGTTTCCTATCAACTGATGGGACTAGCTTTACAATGCAGCATAGGCACTGGTAAAACCTGCAAGAAGCCGTGACCTTTGGCTGATTTTTAAAGGCTAGCTGGAGCAACATGCTTTTGGTCCTTTAAGGTAAACAACTTGTGCATCGGGATGTAGGCGGGAGGAAGATGCCTGTTATGAATCCCTTCCATTCGGCCTCAAACTGTTCTTTAGTCCTGCTCATGTATTCTTTCTCCTGTCCAAGTGTTGCGCGCCTTCCATCAATCTTGATTCAGGAGAAATGTCTGGAGTCTTTGCAATAAATGAAGCCAAGTAATAAAGGCTATGCATCCACTGATTGACTAAAGTATCTTAACCCCATCCCCATCACTTCCTACATTAGCGGCCCACTTGGGCAATTTGAGCTGCCTCTCTTTATTACTCCTATGTTAGCTGGAGGAATTTAATATTCCCATAACACATTTTTAGCATACATATATATTTATCTAATCGCTCTCATAAAGCCTAGACGTATTCTAATTCATGATTAAAACTGATGTAAGCTAGGAGGATTTTTTTTTAATGGATCAGAAGCAACAAAACAGTTTCTAAAACAGGTTTTGTCTTTTCTTTGGCTGATTTTACTGGAGGACTGATTTAAGACTGCACTATGCTGATCATAGTCAGCTGAATTTGAAGCTAACCTAATCAGTGTTACAGTTTCTGACCGCAGCCGCACCAGACCGCTGATTTAAGCGTCTAAGCTACCCTAATTCTTAGAATGTTGTAGATATAAGGAGTAAAAATCTGCAACATGTCTCTGGTGAGTTTATTTCTCTGTGGAGGAAATGTTTCATCTTGCTGTCACAGCTTTGCCGATGACAAAAAAAAAATTTTTTTAGATAAAATGTTTTTTCGTCGGCTCCCACAACAGGCATGAGAAACATTACGTTTAGAACGTAAACGACTCCAATAAGGTTTCCATTGTCATTAAGCAGCGATCGGACACGTATCTCACACAGTTTCCAGATGATTGTATCAAAACATCCAAGTCTTCAGGAGAGTAGTTGTTGATTCTTCTTTATGTGTTAGCCACGGGTTCAATTTAGCATGAAAGAAGCTCTTCAAAGACAGTGATTCATTTCTCTTCGGTCCTTAACTTCTGCTCTTGACTGAAATATCTTTTTGCCGACTCTTCAATTTTTGAAGAGTTGGCAAGTTCCAGCGAAGCACTTGTGAAGTTTTTTTTTTTTTTTTGTGTTTGTTTTTTAGTCTGCTGCTTTTCACTTAAGCTTTCAAGCGCTGCGATATGTTGGCTTTGAATACACCAGCCTCAAGAAAACCGTTTCTTTTTTGTTTTACCATTTGCAGGCTCAGGTCCTCGGGAGCTGCGGTCTCTTGAGTTTCAGAGTTGTTTACTATGCTGCTCTCGCGTCAGCAGCTGATAATTGTGGCCAACCTGCTTTGACTACACCTTAATCCAAATGCGACCTTGGGGCACTCGATACCGTTACAAGAGCTAAAGCAGAAAATAAATGAGAATAAGTGTCATTTTCTGTTGTTCTGAGTGTCACAGAGACGAGGCACATCTGCCTGTGTCTCTTTACACATTCAAGCTGTTCTGGAGTAAAAAAAGAATGGACAAAACCAACCAGGTCATATAATGTTTGCATTTTAAAAGCTGTTAGATTTCCTATTTCATCTCACACAATTAGAAATTCAAGTTACACATTAAAAATAGAGAATTTTTAAGCATTTAAGTAATTTAAGTTTGTGAGGCATGAACCTATATCTTGAATATTGAATGATCTTGTTTTTTTTTTTTTTTCAGTCTCATATATCCCCTAATAATGAATCAAATACACCAAGCCTGTCTTATTAGTTCTTACATTATTTAGCTCCATTCGTCTTATTTTAATAGAAGCTGAGAAGGAGCACATTTCTGCCACATGCCTCATTAATTTATCATTTTTGTTACTCTTTATTAAAGATGCTGCTGAATGGAAGCAGGAAATGAATGAGGGCTCTATTCATGGAAAAGTGGCTTTTCCGCATATATTTTGGATAATTATTGATATCTTATTACCCCCTCCATAAAATGTCCCTTTGTGTTAATTTGACACTAATAGTGCATCAAACAGTAGGACATACATTTTATTTAGTGCCATTGACAGCCAAGAAATGTGCTAACATTACCCTGAAATCTAGCACTTATCTTGGACTTTAAAATTACTCTGTGGTTAATGATGTGTGTCGTAATGTTTGTGTTTTCTTTATCATTCTCATTGTTTTGCTCTGATATAAGTGGATGTATTTATGTATTAGTGGAGATCGATCAGTCTGCTGAAGAGTACTGATGTGGTGTTGAGCTGGCATAATGGGAGGGACATGTTCATGTTGCACAACACACTGACATATTTGAAAAAAAAACCCAACATACAAACACAACAAAAACCTGAGCCTGCTGAGCGTAACCAACATAATGCCATGTGACTGTCCCTGATTGCTTCTGTCCTTCTCTTTTCTCTTAGGTAAGCACTTTCTTTGATCTCTGTTGGTCGTGGTGATGGACGGGGGGGGGTTGGCAGAGCGTGCATCCTGTTGCTGTCAGCCCTGAGGAATGTTTCATGCTGCTGAAATGTGAGGCAAGAGTGATTAAGGTGATGCATTGAGCAAGTGTGTCCATAACAAAGATGCTCTGAGGTCTGGCTCTGGCAGAGTCACCAGTACAAACACAATGGAGTGAACGCACACTCAAGCACACTATTCAGGAGTCCATCAGCAGACAAAGAGGAGAGGGTTAGATGAAGGTTTAAATGTGAGGGTGTGTTCACACCAACAGCCTTGTACTGTTGGATCATTGGAACGAGCACCCACTGCGTAGCAGAGTGTAGAGATCATAATGAGTGCAGTGTTTTTAGTTTGGTGATTCAGAGACACTTAAAAGTCTTTCAGCATGATCTACCTGTCAGTGTGTCTTCACACATATGTATGTGTTCACTTTGTTCTCACGCACGTGACTGAAATGAATACAGTCTGCTGCAATCTATTCCAGAAAAGAGCTCAGACTGTAGTCGACCAGTTTAGAGGACTGTTTGAAGAAACTAGGAGCTGGAAGAATCCTTGATCCCTACAAATTAAGAAAAAGCTGCCTTTCACTTAGATTTTTTTTTATTTAAAAAAGAGAAATTGGATGACCAACCATTTGAAACTTATTCAGTAGTACTGAATAATTTACAAGCTGTAAATCAATATGTACTTAAACTACACCAAGGTGCATGCTGACTATACAACACTGGTGGCTTATATGCTTAAACCTGAATTGTTTTGCTATTTCATGGCTTGCACTAACAATCCTGGTTACACATACACAGCTTATGCTGTTGTGAATTCTTTGTGGGTTTTCTCTCCAACCATAACAGATACAAGAAACTGGTCATTATATCAGATGCCATCGAGCTGGTGCAGGTTGACACCCCTGGGTGGAAATGTGGGTGTTAGTTTGAGTGTTGCAGTGCACAATGTGATTTCAGCTGAGGCCTATCTTTTATTTCTTTTTCGAGAACAGCATTTTCTTCGCCTGGCATAGTCTTACCCCCCGGCATATAACCAAAACACCAAACAAGCATGGGTGAGGCAAAGGGGAGGAAAAAGAAAAAAAAATACACTTGATTGATAAAAAGTTTCAGCTATTCCCCTGTCTCCATGACAGCTTCCATGCTTGTGTGGGGCAGCTGCCTTATTGCCTTGAGTTTTTGTTGGCGGGGCAGTTAAAAACAGTAGCATCTGAAGCTCAGGGTGCAGAATAACAATTCAAACCACCTGCAGAATGTAAATCTTTGTAGTTCTAACTCAAACTTAGGCGTCAAATACTTTTAATTTGCATCACCTGTCATTCACCGATGTTGTGAGAGCTGACTGTTCTATTTAGGAAGAACCAACTCTACTCTATACTGATGGCTCTGATGGTTATTTTTCTGTGGTCTGAACTGGCAGATAGAGAAGAAAAAAAAAACTAATTATGGCAAGCAGCACTGACACATTCATTATGTTTAACTCAAGTTACAGAGCCTATAATTTAATGTGTTTTGACATTCTGCTCTGCCAAAATCTCTAATCTTCAGTGCTGACAGGTTGCCAAGATGCAAATAAATGAGCCACTTTGAAAGTGACTTGTTCACAATCCCTGATTTGACTGTAATTAGGCAGTGTGTGTAAGTATCTACTATAGTTAGGCTTAAAGATGAGTCCTGTGTTTTTTGGCAACGTGCCTATTCTTGTCATGGTCAACAAACCCCTCCAAAGTCGAAGATGAAACGCTGTCATCCTTCCCTGCAGTGACACATTGCTGTCAGACTGATGATGTCAACCTCTAACAGTGGGTGACGCACGTCTTATTTTCCAAAGTAATTTCAAAAACAGCTGGGCACTGTACTTTTTAAAGAGTGCTTCCCAAGCAGGTGTAAACTGAGGATATCTTCAGCTGCAGATTAAAAGTGATTACTTTCTTGGAATCAGAATAGTGGGTTTCAGACCCATTCAAAGTGAACTGAAATGACTGTGTTTATTGTGATAATGAAATGTTACACTGTGTGACTCACTGATGTGCGTTATTTGGAATTTTTTAAAAACAGTTGCGCTCTATTGCTGCCTGGGTATAGGTGACATTTTGGTCACAAAGGTGCTGCTTAATTGGAAGGTCAAATTATTGTTGATTGCCCCCTTATTTAATTCAGAATTTGAAAGATGCATAATTTGAAACACCTTATTTTTTAAAAACCTATTGAAAAGAACCAAAGAAAAATGGTGTGTGCTTTTTGGTCATAGTTTCAGCCGTCAAGGGGATATTCTCTTGCATGTCTTTTCAGTCTAGAAATTCTCATGTTTGGTCCATAAGGGGATCTTCCAATCGAAGGTGATTATGATAAGTGCTCTGTATCATTGTGCTGCAGAAAGATCATCTTTGCATTTCAAGCTTTGCACTTTGCACAGCTTTTGTGTCATTTTCAAAGTACACCTGGAATCCAAAGTGGCAATATATTTATGCTGTGGTTTAGCACATCTAATATTAGTGACTGTGCTACTTACAGCTGACTGAAAGCATTAAGTGTACATTATTACTGTACATCATTCTGAGAACTTCTAGAACCATTTAGCAACAGTGGCAGCCTGATGCAGATGCTTTGTTTGGTGTGTTTCTTTGTATCATGAGAAATTCCCAGATTTTTCTCTGTGGAAAAACAGATTTAAATCAATAAATGAAAAAAGCTTTCCCAGGTTTGGATGCTGTGCTGATGAAATGATTTCTGCCAGTAATTCGAATACTTTATAATATCTGTTGTCATGTGTAACCGTGACAACGTAGGAGTTGCTTGTATTTGTGAGGCTGATTGATATTTCCAAAGCCCGACTGATACCTTAAACAAGACCTCACAGTCACAATTCAAGTTTAAGAGACGTCCTGGCTGCAGGGCACAAGCATCATGGTGAGAAAGTTTAAGTCATTTATTTTTTCTACCATCATGGGGAATGTGAATTATCCATCATATGACATGGATGAGTTTGGAGCTCTGACCAGCAAACAGCACAATTATTTATATATATATATGCAGGAGTATATTCCAACAGCTCTAACAACAGATGGTATAATTCTGGACATGTTACTGAGAGTATCCTTACACTGCAGATGTTGAGCTGTTGGCTGGAGTTTTTCCATTCACGTTGTCCACAGAGCGAACCTCTGTTAACTGTTGTGGATGCATTTGACAAATCATCACCTCAGTTGTTGCCACATTACAAACACCGCAGTGCATTCATTTCAGTCTCTTTGACATTTCAAACATGCCTCTGTCTCTGCAACAGTTTTATTTTTCTAACTTTCCATCTGATTTTAACTGATTTTAATTTATTCAAAATGTGATCATTTTAATTTGTTTTATAGTCTTTCAATTTCAATATTAGATTAAATGTCAATCATTTATAACTGTTTACCATAAATGAGACATCAAATAAAAACAAGAAATGTATATAGACATATATATGTGTGTGTGTGATTTTATTTATATATATGTATATATATATATATATGTATGTATGTATGTATATATATGTATGTATGTATGTAGTCCTGACATTTGAAAAAGATTATAATCCTAAAATTGTTAAGAAAATTAAACAACATGATGGATGAGTCAAAAGTTACAGAACAGGTTACAAAATCAGTTAATGCTGCAATCCCTGAGTTCCTACATCCAAGACCAACTGATAAACCATGTCTTCACCTTTATATATAAACAACTAATCATTTATCCAAAGGGTTGGCAATGCATTAATTTTCAATAGATATGTTCATGGCTGTTTCTCTTCTGGCTTCATATGAAAATTTGATCTTATTGAAAATGTCCTTTAAATATAAACAAAGCATTGCAGTAGCAGTTTTTTAAAAAGCATAAAGAAAAATATCAGACACACTGCTTGTGGCAATGAGCCCTAAGCCATACAAACCTCCATAGAATATGGTTTCATTATCATTTTATTTTGTACTGAATAGCAAATGCAATTAGGCTGTAAATGTCCGATATAGCATCAGCGCATAGTTTAAATGATTATGTTTAGAGAATACATTGTCAAGCATAAATTTACAACCTTTTTCAAAATCTTCATTCGAGATGGCTGGACTTCTTGGCATATATTGTAAACTGTAAATGGAACCCAATCTATTTCAATTCTTGAGACAGACGGTACTTGAGCTGTGGTTAGGGGCGTTAAATGATCACTGCCTATAAGAATAAGAAACTGTCCTCTGATAAATGGACACACTGCCCAAAAATGAATATTACTGATCTCCCCTTAGGTTAACTCTGTTGTCAACTTTCTAGGAAAGATTGTTATCTTTTGGAGAGAAAAATCAACTTCAACAAATTTGATTCAGGATCAATGTGGCTATGTAGCTTAAGTCATTTTTGTGTGTAACTGTATTATATTGGGGTAGTAAAAAAAACAGCCGCGGCTCCGCGGTTTCAGATACTGAGAAGATGCAGTTCTTGCATAGAGCCAGAAGTATACTCGCAGAGTTCTCTGAGCTAACCTATCACAATTCCTTATTTTGACACTGTAGGTAGGGTCAGACACAGGCATAGGTTTTGGCTGTGGATCAGTACAAAACAATGGAGGTTAGGCTCTGAATTTCCATGATTTGAATTACTTTTAACATTCACATTAACAGTCACACTGTTTGCTCTGTGAAGCTGTATTTGCTGAAGGCACAGTGGTGCTTTGAGATGCAAAGTCACGGATTACTAGCTAATGCAATTCATACTGTGGTAAATATAAATTCACCAGATTTTAAAGCAATCATTCGTCAAGAAATTAATTCTTCGATCAAAGAGGTGGAACGACCGTCAAGTTATTTACAATATATGAGAATATATTACAATAATGAAGTATGCATATTTTCAACAATGAAAAAAATCTTTACCATTAAAATAGTTGTTTGGATGACCATACTTCTGCCTCTTCCTTGATCTTCAAGGTCAACATTAATCTTGAAGATCAAACAAGAACCCACAGAAAAGAAGCCCTGCATACTTGTCTGGAGGTTCATATCATTGGCAGCTGTACTTTTTGTTCCATAGATACCTCTTTATTTATTGCTGTTATTAAAGATGGCGCTGGTGTTGTTAGCAGGTACGTTTGCAGATTTAAGACAGCAAATCATTTGATATAATAGAAATATAAACTGTAACCAAGTGTTGGCTCCATCCTGCTTTATAAGCACAAGTAACACCTGTCAAAGCACATGGATGATGAACATTTCATTATGTCGCATGCTCAACAGCTGTAGCGAACTTACTTGTGTGTTTGCACTAACATCCTAATTTTGAAGCCCTGCTTCAGCTCTGTAGACCACTGACTGCATGATATTCCACAGACTGCTCAAGCTGTGAAGCTGTTGTGCTCTTGAGATGGCCATTAACCATCATCCATCTATCAAGCCCCTAACAACATGGCGTGAAGACGCCATGGGTCCTTTAGATGATGTGGCTAGCCAAGCCAGCATAGGGTCAACTGAGCTTCTCCAGCTCTCAGCAATGTTAGCTTATTTAGCAGAAACTCCAAAAATGAGCCAAAAGGCTTAACAAACAAACAGCTGCATTTTTATTTTCTACATACAACCCCTGTACAGGCAGCAGTTAGTTATGCATTGATGCAGCACTATGCAGTTCTTCATCCCACTGTCCCATTTCCAACCATACAGCCTGCTTGTAGTCCCATGGCAAATCTATGTCTCAAAGTGTATAACAGTGTAGTGTATAACAATTAATTAGGCGAGTTGTTCGAGTCAAGAAATATCCCTAGCTGTACGACTCCAGAGTCCATCATAACAGAGACAATGAAAATAAGTAAGGCATAGCTCTAGACATTAGTTGATGAAGAGCAACTCCCTTCATTTTCTACATTGAGAAAATGTAGTTTTGCTGAAAATATTTTTATTGTAAATGTTTTAAGCCATAGAGGAGGAATTTTAGTTTTCAAATACCTTTGGCCACGTGTTTCTGCTGCCTAATTTCCTTTCTGAGGCACGCCCAGGCAGCTGGCGGGCCCAGTGGGCTGTGGTCCCTGTTACCTGGGGGGCCTTTGCCCTGTGGCTGTGGGGGCCCTCTGCATCCATGATTGAGCACAGTTCATTTAAAACCTGTACCATGTATTTAGCACGTTCTTGCACATACACACACATTCATTCATCAGTAACCACAGTTGCGTTCCATGTACTTGCTGCTGGTGTTTTTGTTGCTGGTTGTTTTTTTTTTTTTTTGCTTTTGTCTTCTCCAGGTGCTGCTGATGATTGTTTGCCTGATTTCCCAACAGAGGCCGTATGGTGTTTTCTGTATAGTCCTTCTGCAGTTGCAGCAGCTAGTTGTCCGGTTCCAGTCTTATCATATAATTTCTTTGTATCTCTTTCCCTTGTCCCCCCCATCAGCTTTGGGATTATTATGTATAAAGTATTGTAACAAAAATAAGTAAATATGGAGTACTTGGGCATCAAGAGGAGTTTTATATTCATAAAGTCTCCCTTGGGAAAGCGAATGTGTTTGGCACAACATGTTATTCAGATTACAATTATACTTGCCATGATGCTGGGCAGGACAAGGGCAAAACTATAAAAAAAAAAAAAAAAAAATCCTTTCTGAGTTTTCTGACAATTATTCTTTCATAAAATGGCATAGATAGCAAATTAAACTGAATTATCTATAGATCACTCATTGATAGAGTTGCACTTAGGAGGAAATGACCCGATTCTTATTAGCTTCAGTAATGTTGAGGTCCGGGCTCTGAGGAGGATTCATCCCTCCATAAGACCTGTTGCCTCTGATTTTCAGTCCACTTTCTTTTCTCCATGTTTCCCTTCCTTAAGAATAGCTTCTTGACAGCCACCCTTCCATTTCTGTTGAGGTTTCAGTGAACTGTAGATGGATCTTATATAGATCCAGATTCATCTCTCAGGTTCTGTGTCAGGTGTATTTTTTTTTTAATTTAGTTTTTACCTCTTTCTGAAGGACATCACTTTTCAGAAACTGTTGTAGATAGCCTGACACGTCTTCTCCCTTTGACCTCCACTTGTACCATTTTTTTTTTTTTTTTAAAGACACTGCACACCGTGCCGAAATGTGCCAGGTTTTCAATTAATAGCTCTTTGAAAACTCAATTTTTGGACCAATAATCTGTTAAAATATGGTATCTTCAGCATGTTTGAAATTAAAACAAATGATAATTCTTTGTATCAGGCTGCTAGTAAGAAAGCTATTTAAAATAGCTTCTTTGCTAAGTTGTCTGTTATGTGTAGACGCAGCACTGGTTCATCCCCTGAGTTAGATGCATTTTAAGCTTGAGTGATTTCATAGGTCATAGTTAAGTGACTCTTAATAAACACACAAAAGCTGCATTCCTCTGAAAATGGTTAGATTCAAGGACTCGAATGAAAATTAGTGAAAAAGCAGCCAATTTTCAAGGAAAAATTTTGAGAGACCTTCAAAAAGCCTGGAGAACTATTGCTCAAGACCACTTTAAAAGAGTATAACAAAGTGTGGTTTCTTAGGAGCTAAATGTAAAGAAATAAAGGGCAGCTTAAAACTTTTGTACAGTCTGTGTCTTTATTAAACAGCTAATATTGATGAATGAAAAAATAAAATTCAAAATTGAAAATGAATGCCCAAATAACTCCCAGTGGAACAGTTTGACTTCTGTTTTGACTGATTTTCTCATTATGCCCACACAAGTATATTGGAGTTTACTGAAAAATCACATTTCCTTAAATAGGGATGAAACATTAAAAGTGTTTTTCCTTTCCTTGCCATCTGGATGCTGTGTTTTCCTCTTCTCTACCTGTGTGAAAATCGTGTATATGATCAAATCTTTGCCCCACTGTCTTACTTTAAAGTATTTCACTCTTCAGTATAAGATTGTTATCTTCTTCTTTTTATACCACCAAAAGAATTGTTAATAATATATAATGTTATAAAACCCACAGTGCTGCTTTTCAAAGCCGTTGATTCTCTCAAGCTCGAGCCTTTTTCTTGTTTCCCTTCTTATTTCCCTTTCACCTCCTGATTTTCTGCTTGAATCGTATTGCTTGAGTACAATCATTGTTCCAGTCCCTTTCCTTTGCATTTTACTGACGTTCATTTTAGGATATTAAAGCTCAGTGAAACTGTGTGAGGATCAAGAGGAGCAACGATGAGAAGTCAGCAGACTGCGGTATTCAGATTTCTTTTCAGCAGTAAATGATGTTCACAGTATACATTCCTCATGGGAGTGCTGCAGGTTCATCATCTTGGAGGGTTTTTTTGGGCAGATTTTAGTTGCAGCTACTGTACCCGTCCCACTTTTTTCCTTAAATAGAAGCCATGTCCTTTCTTTACTCAAAAGGCTTAGGCCTCTATTTATATAATAATAAATAATAATAATAGTAAGCCTTGTCATATTTTTCTACAATTATTTAAATTCCCCAAAATGAAATTAGTAACAGTGCACATAAACACTCCCACCTCCTTTACACATATCTGTTTATTCATATTCAACTCGATTGTAAATCTATTAATTCTTACGGGGAGCTCAGTAATCAGTTCTAGTATGTCAAGCACCCCTGTTCTTTCACTTTTTTTCCCCCTCCGTGTGGCAGGAAGTTGAATAAACATAGGAAAGATCAGCCTAACAAACTGTTAGCTGCGCCTGTATATGAGAAACAACAATTGATTCAAAGTGGTTTAAAATTAGATTATCAAACAGCAGCTTTGACAAATGCTTAATCCAGTACAGCAATTTAATAACAGCATGGTCATCAAATTAAATTTATCAGATTGAAGTGGTATAGCCTGAATTCTTTTCATCTTCGATGTATGCTTTCCTCTCTCCATCCCTGCCCAGCTCTGGCCAGTATTGGAGGCCAGACTCTTATTTGTTTGTCAAATCTAACCCTGGCTATTATCAGAGGGCCGCCCTTTTAACTGAAGTGTTGATAGCCTTCAGCTAGTCCTGATCAGCCCCACCACTTTACTGCTTTAGTTACTTTTGCTGTTATCTCAGTGGAGCATTTAATAACTGGAAAAAAGAAATTAGACCCAAGCTACAGTAATCTAAGATTTCTCCCCAATGGGGGAATCAGTTTGAGGATAGCAATTAGCATTTTGGCCTGCGCACATCTCCGCAGCTTTCAGGTTACCCTTCTTTGTAGCCATGCAGCCTGTGGTGGTGTTTGATAATCTTTTGTAATGGTGTAAAAAAAAAATAAATAAAAAATTGAAAACATGTGGAAAATGTCCACTGTTACTGCGTCATGACACCATTGAGGAATTGGAAGTTGTTGTTGCAAGATGTTGCTGAGTCCCTGCTGAGCTCAGATGCTCAGTGCAGCCGGCGGGATCTTCCAGGAAATGAAATGCCATCAGAGATACAGTATGTAGGAGTCTTAATTAAGTCAGTCTTCTCTGATTGTGAGCTTTTAAAGCAAGCCTATCTCAAGCAGCTTGCTTAATTGGATGTGTGTGTCTAAGAGTATGCCTTCTTTATATGTAGGCAAGCCTTTTTGGAAATGTGTATGTCCGGATCGCAGTCATTATATGTGTAAACAGGAGCTCAGTGGGGAACAAGCAGCATCGCACAAACCATTGGCATGTTTATTCAGTCTCTTTTCTCAGCTCTGGCTCCCTCTTCTCTATTCTTCCCATCAGCATGCCGTCTGCTTCACAACTTCAGTGCCTGAGATGACTTGGGTGTGTAGGTGGCGGCTCACTTCACAGACTTCACACGCCAACACCCACTCTTTAATCTCCCCTTTACCCAGTCCTTGTTAGGCAGATCAGCTACGATGTGCTGCTCTTTTCAATCAATGAGTGCCAAAGGCAGTAAATCACAGATTAAGGTGCGGCATGGCACTCCATTCTTCATGCTCCCGGCCTTTCATCTCATCAAGGTGCAGACAGAAAAATCCAAGCACCTATGCAGCTATGATGGTACCCCCCCCCAAACCCTTAATCCTTGCCGTTGACCTCGCTCATCTCTGCCGGATTAAAAAACAATTGCATCTTTTCCTTGATCCCCATTAGATAGCCTCTTACTAGTTTCTCTTTTTTTGTGTTGACTAACATAAAAGTAACTACCATGTCCATAAAGCCCTCCCTCCCACTGCTCATAGATGATATTTAACCAATAAGGAGGGTTGTACAGGCAGATAAAGTACTACAGTGAAACTCTCCAGGGGGCCAGTGTACATCAGTTTTTTCTCTATGAAGTTAGCTTCTGTGAATATGGTTTCAAATTCAGTTTGTCTCAAGGGAAACTCATTACCTTGCTTGACGGCTTCAGTCTGTATAATGAGAGTACCGTAAAGAGAAAACCTGCTTCATGGTTCATACACTAAAACAATAAACAGCCCAGGTTTTTCTAGGCCATTTCAGACCTTGATAATGTCTTTTTTCTTTTAGGGGTAAATAACTGTAATAATGTTGAGATTTCAGCTGTGCAAGGCCCTAAAAAATGATGGACATTTCCCCAAATATTCTGCGAAGACTCGCCTACATAAGTCTGACATTCCTGATAACTGGCATCACTTTAGAGGATGCTTCAGTTGTATATTTCCCTAAATCCATCTGCCTGTGTGTACCTTCCTTACTGTTTGAAGAGTCAGTAAAGGAAAAAGAGATGTGCCTATCATTAACAGCGGGCCTTCAAAGCGAACTCAGTCACTGTTTATTCTTGTATTTTTATCTTACTCTATTTAAAGTATGTGCATAAAAACACAACATTTGAAATCCATTTTGCATCCAGGACTTTTTTTCTGTACTTCAAGCTGTCATTCTGCTAGTGAAAATCCTTGTGTTATAATGGGGTTGCCAGAATGCAGCATTCGCATGTAACGCTTAAAAAGCTAGCAACAGGTAAAACTTGCCGCTGTATTCTGTGGGTATAGAGAACATTAAAGGATGGCAAAATGTCAGTGAAAAAGTGTAGCCGAGTAAAGCAGGTTGGTGGAATTAAATATCACACATTTACTTCCAACAGTATAAATACACCAAAGGGAGGATTTATCCCTCAAAGAGCTTGTGAGGTAGCATGAAGCGTTACGCAGCTGCAACAAGCAATGCTTTAACTTAACCTCCGGAGACGATATTGCAACCAAAGTGCCTCAAGTTTCTGCCACAAGGTCTGAATCTGGATTGGAGATGAAGTAGCTGCAGGCTACAAGTTTTGGAATCTTTTCACTGTGGCACGGTTTGAGAAGGTTGTGGGAGATGAAGGTGAGCAAGACATGTTTTAAAGCCAGTAGGATTTATTGTGTGTTCTTTGCTTATAGCAGACTGGTTTTTGACAATCCCGTGACAAGTCTTTTTTTCCTCTGTGTACCCACAGCTGTCATGCAGAATATCTTATCACTTCAGCTGGAATGTGGGTGGGTTGGTCTGTCGCCTCTCTGCCTGTATGCTTGTCTGTATTAGTGTGTGTGCGTTAACATGAGAAATGTAGCTTGTGGTTAAAAGGGCAGTGGGATAATCACTCTGGCACCTGCTCAGGCTCCCATGCGTTGTTAAACGCCCCGCTACTCTCAAAGTCAAATACAAGACAGGCCTAATGGCTCCCCTAAGCTCGTCTTTATAAATGGTGATGTTGACTACAACTCTCTTCACACTTAAGCGCTTTGTGGATCAAACATAATACATATTCCTGTGGTTTGGGCTTCTCATTAAAGGTGTATGGTTCAACCTGGCTGACTTTAAGCATTAATGTCCCTCTGGACGAGTCACATCATTTGTCTCAAAAATAACTTTTGCTTGAATTTTCCTAAGTTCTCCAGTAAAAATGAATGCAGTCGGTTTCTGTGGTGTCAAGAACACAGTTGGTTGCCTTAGTAGTGATGGTTTTTGTGTAATTTGCCTAAAAGAACTCACAGATGCCATAATTTAAGTAGATAAGCTTTGACAATGACTACTTTGTGTTAGAGGGAGCATGTAGATCGTTCTTCTCACGTTTGCTCGCCTCGTTCCCCCTTCAAGGCACTGTTAGGAGACGTATAATCACACATATCTCAATTTTTAATGTATGAATACAAAACAGCCACATCCTTCTGTAGGCGCTCTGTGAGCACCACGTCAGCCATTTGGGAGGACTGATTTTGTTGGTGCCACTGGACATGATCCAAATGAAAGAGCTCAGTCGTCATCTTGATTTCAGTCGAGGTTGGAGAGGAAAGATCAGAGAGATCGGTTCCATAGCAGAACATAATTGATTTATAATGCATTAACATGGGAAGCAACCACTAGTTCCTCACATGGATGAGTAACAGTACAGTGTTTGGTGCTGGGTGCTTGAAGGTCGTCAGAGGTTTCAGTTGGAGGGCTGTGTGAGATTGGAAGGAATCTTCTACAACAGTTGAGCAGAGAGAGGGTAAGATGAAAGTTGTCAGATGCACCTTATTGGCTATTAAAGTTCCAATATACAATGATTTAAACCTAAATAGAGCAGAAAACTACTTATGTGAAGATATAGCAGTGTATTAATGTTCTCACCAGAACACATACACACACTCTGCCTCTGTGTGTGCGCCTTGTACACATAGGGACGGACTCATGCTTGTGCATGGGAATATCACTGAACTTCACTGAGAATAACTTGCTTTCTTCAGTTAAAGAGACGGATACTAATAAAGTCTTGACTGGTCGGTCCGATACCTGGATAGAGATATTTTTTACCCTTTATATAAGTTTCACTTTCAGTTTGGGTTTACTTAGCTTTAGAGCTTTTGACCCAGTTTTTTTTTTGTGAAGCCACATATTTCATCTTTTAGGTAGGGGTAATAAACCTGCGTTACTGTAGAACCCCAACTCAAGGCATTTTATGAAAAGGTAGGTAAATAAAATCTATTCATTGTTGTTCCTTGGCATGGCTTTTATTATATTTTATGAGCATGACAATGGAAAACAAAGAGGCAAATACATTTTTTTTTAAAAAGGAAAACTAACTCATGTTGGAGTGCAAAAAAGTCTGGTTAGTGGATCAGAACCAGTGGCTGACATGTTCACTCTCTGTGTACCATTTCTTTCACTCACTATTTTCATTTGGTTTGGACACAACCACAACTTGGTTAGGTTTAGGCCTTAAACTCAACGTGGTTTTGGTTTTAAAGTCATCATCTCCCCACATGTGAAAGATCTACATTTTTACTGGAGTGATGACATCCACGCATTTGACAATCAAAAGGGATCAAATAAACCCCCAGCTGAAATACACTACACTCAAGCTGTGAATGTTGTTGGCTAATCAGGCTGAATGAGAAATGAGCCCTTTTAAAAAGCATAATGATTATGTTCAGATGTTCAAAGTGTCCAGAACAAAGCCATACATAAGCAGTGTTGGCAATAATTGTGATATCAAAAGAATAAAATATTGATATGTTGAATTACTTGACAGCTATCTCATTTTAATTTCGAGTTCTTTATTGATATCTCGATAATATCATTGTGAACGCTTTTGGCTATGTGATTATAACTCAGATATTTTGACAGCACTGTTCTAGTTAAACCATGCAAGAGTAAAACATTTCAGCAAGACTTCTGATGATTTCTCAGTGTGGTTTAATGCTTTACAGAAAGCTAACTGTACTCAATGCCTTTACAGGAGTCATTAGAAGAATGCAAAGTAATGGCTGCACCACTTTCTCTCCGTGGTAATGAAAATGATTCATGAACCTAAATTGTGGACTTAGAACTGGTTGAATACGAATGCTAACATTTGTATAGTTCTTAGGGAATTTGACACACGGTCTCATGACAGTTCAGAATAGACAGCTACAGTGGAAATTCCTGTTTTAAGTGTATCCATTAGCTGGTGTGTCTCCTACACACTGCATTCTGATGTTTTTAACATCTATCCTTTCAAGTATTGCTTCAGATTGTAGAATTTCCCATAACTTTCCTTTCTACTCTGACTGCCAAGATTCAACATAGTGAGGCATGTGTAAGGCATTTTCCGGGAAGTTGAATGCTGCTTGTATTATTAGAGCTATCATGTTCATTTAGGTTTGACTGCCACTAGATTATTGTCTCTGGTGAAGAAAGGAAAGTTGTCACCAGTTACCTCTAGCTTGTGAGAACTTTCCTCAACATAATTCGTACCACATTCACAACAATACCTTTGGTTTTTAACAGTAGCTGTGTTTCTGCTGGCTGGAGAACAGTCCAAGTCAGCTCCCAGTTCTTTTGAAGTCACGCACACGGGGAAGTAGAAGATGGCTGACTGAAGTCTGTTTTCAGGTGATATCGCATTCACCAAATCGGCTGCATTACTTATAATAGTTAACCTCAGAGCTGTACAGAAATTCTGTTTATTAGGATTCAGCCCACCTCCTGACATGCTGATAAGGAATAGATAAGAGCAGTGGGAACGTGATCTGAGTTAAATAAATAAACAGATCATGCTCCAAATAATTAACCTCTCAGGGTCTTTGACATGCTCTGAAAGTACCGGAGCTGTAAGGTATTGTTGGAGAGCTCACACACTCGTTGGGCCTCTCTTCCCTGGGAAGCTGCTCTGTATGTATTTCCAAGGTTAAGTCACTGTTCACAAGTTAATTTTTTTACGACTATTCCCATAATTGGAGAAATTGATTTTCAGGATGTGATTAATTAAAGAGAGAAAAAGCAACAAACCTTAGCTGCTCTTCCTTTCAGAGGCTTGAACCAGTAAATCAGAAGTCATTTCAGTCTTTATTCATTTATTCACAAACCTTTCCTGTTTTTTTTTTCCCCTTATTTTATTTTTCCTTGTTTTATGATTGGTTTATTATGATTTAAGTGCCTTGAGATGACATTTGTTGTAATTTGGCGCTATATAAATAAAACTGAATTGAATTTGATTCTAATATTGTAGTTAATGATAAAAACACAAACAAAACACCCCCAGTTGATTTTTTTTCATAATAGCATAATATGCAACAGTGCTGACTGTATTCAAAATATTGTAATGGTTTCTAAATCGGGGTCTGAGTCATTTCAGCCAACTTCCATGGAACTCCAAATGCACTGCCAAAAGCCTCAAGATTCCAATTTTTATTTTGCACCAGCTTTTCTCTGTAAATGGGTCCTAATAGCGAAGGGAAAGAGTTTTAGCGGCTCGCTGTTTTTTCATGGAGAACCATCTCAATAATGAACATAAACAGAGTTCTAAGCCTCTTATATCTCCCTCCATTCTGGGCCCTCCTTCAGCCTTTAAATTGCCATCATTTGACAATGTAATCAACATTGTTTTAATTAAGTTGTCTGACTTAGCTCAGATGCATTTCTGTCCCACCACACACGGCCTCACATCGCTCCCTTAGTCCTCTCTGAACACTTATTGTCTATTGTTAAGTTAGAAAAGAAGTGAAGACTTTACAGTCTCCTGTGGGTTCTGTTCAGTCATGAGGGTTGTCACATAATGGATATTGCATGCTACAGCAGTTGTCACAGCACTGCTGCTGATCATTGAAAATTAATTCCAAAATGAATTTTAGAAATATGTGCTATACAGAGAAACGACTGACAGCTTTGAGTTATTCTAACGTTTTAGACAGTACTGTAACTATGATTTCAATTACTACCATTATTGGCATTTGTGTCACTTTAAAGCATGGCTTTTACATCTGTTGTGTAAATCCATACAACAAACATACACCATAGGGGGATTGTGCCATTCAAAGCAGCTCTGTTTTTCCTTTTGTGAGGGAGCCTTGCTGTCGCTGTCCATGGTGCTGCATTTAGCTCTTATAGCAGCATGGACTGCAGGAGCTGCAAAGATACTTTTTTCTCAGTCATCCATGGACTCATTCACAGCACTATAGTATCAAGAGAAACAATAAGCAAACCCTTATTTATATTGATCAGCCATAACATTAGGACCACTCCCCTAATGTTGAGTAGGTCCTTCTCATGTCTATAAAATACTGAGGTCCACTCTATTCAGCTGACCGATTTGTTTGGCATTGTTTCAGTTGAGGATTAGCCACTCAGTTCCATGGATGGGGCTAATGCTAATGTTATACTTATTTGTAGCATTGTAAAACTTTAAACAATGACAGTAGTATCTTAGACAAGTTTGATTGTGAGATCGCTGGCATGCGGTTGAAGTGATATAAATTGACCCTTCACATTGATAAGATAGGAGGTAATGTGAGACCCAAGCTGCAAGTCAACATCAGACAAACTCAAGAGATACTTATTTGTTTTCTTGAATGACCTCCTGTTCGTATTCTCGTTTCAGTGAACAGCTGTCAGTCCCTGTATGCAGCACAGTGGTCTCTGTTTCTACAGATTTAAAGCCAACACCAGGGCAAATGCTGTTTTTATGCAGTTCTCTGTTAGTGTTATTCTGTGTTGTGTGCCTGCACCTGTTTGCTAATGTCCTGGAGAGGAGGTGCACCTGAGCCTGTATTTAAGCAAATGAAGTGACTGAGGGTAATTTTGTTGCTTATTTTGGCAAATTACTGTTAGAATTAAAAGCTGCTCATACCACATCATGTCACTGACACGGGGCAATTTTTGTGTCTGTACTTGGCAAAAGACATGCATACATATCTGATGGAGTCCAAGCTCAAATATTCTCTCTCTCTATTTTTTTTTAAAAGCAGTATGTTTTTTTTCTATCCAATGCAGATTTATGTTTGCATCAAAACATCATTTTTAATGTAGTCGAGGAAGATTCATATCACATACAGTCATTCCGTTGATGAGTTAGTCGCTGGTGAATGAGTTATGACACCTTGTCTCAAGCTGAGAACAGAATGTTGAATGTTTTCTGTGTAGCTGATTGAACACATGAAGACACCACAGCAGCTCAAATAATGCGTTCCATCCTGAGTTTCTCATTCGACAGAGGGGCTGTGGGATAATTTACAACATTACACAGCTGAAGCAACTTCAATAATTATTTAAATGTCATGGCAAAGCCATCCCACCCAGCAAAAATGAGTTGAAAAGACATTGAAAATACGCCATGGTATGCGTCCAAACATCGTCTACATTTTGTTGAAAAGTGAAAGGTGAAAAGCCGTCATTTTCAGGTCGTTGAAAAGACAAGACGTAAATTTGGACAAAATCGGACGGACTAAACACAATCCAATTTTCAACAACTATTTTTCGACTAAATTTGGACAGGATTGAATGGACCAAACACAGTCCAATTTTCAACGACTATTTCTGGACTAAATCACGACTATGACGGACCGACCAGATTTAGCCCAAAACCCAAAAGTCCAAATGACGTCTGGTGTTTGGTGGCATATGATTGGTGTTGATCAAGGGTGTCAAACTCAAATGCAAAGCGGGCCAAAATGAAAGAAGTTGGACAAAGTCGCGGGCCAGCCTTCATATTTTTTTTTAAAATGTCTACAATTAAGGGAGTTTTTCCTTCTCTTCAGACATAACGATGAAGCTTTTCACATGGAAACCAACTTAAGTTTTGCTCTGATTTTGAATCTTGAACAAGCAAAGCTTAATACTATAAACAAGTGAATATTATCATATTATATTTTATTCCTTGGTTACAGCCACATTGGCTCCGCACACAGGACAAACAGGTCTGCCCTTTAAATCTGGGAACAGATATTCTGCTTCCCACCTGTCTGGAAAGCTCCTGTTTTCCACCTTTTGTTTGGCTGCTTTTGGGAGGGATGGACCAAAGTGACTGGCAGCATGAGGTTGCTAATGAATGTCAAAAGCGGAGGAGGCGCTTGTGGGTCCTGATTGACGCGCCAACTCACCAGCAGAGCATTTGGGGATTGTGGTATTAGCGATGCATGCGCTGTCAAGCGGTGGGCCAGCTCTGGTAGACTTTTGGTATTATCTCGCAGGCTGAATATAATTACACTGTGGGCCAGATTTGACCCACGGGCCTGAGTTTGACCTGATCTTTGGTCTAGATAATCAAGACATGCTGTGATGTTTTGTCTTTTCTAAAGAAAATGGGAGAGGGATTTTTCCAGCCAGACATTTACAGGAAAAAAGTATCAGAGGTAACATCGTTGTCCTCAGGAGCAGTTTTGCGTTCTTTCTATGTTTTGCTTATAATTTTTCTGAACATAAGGAAAAAGTATCAATTGTAGCGCGTTGCAAGCAACATGGCAGTTAGGAATGAGGCTTTGCTTCTCTGATTAATGTAAAGTCGTGAAACGTGCATGTCAGCCTGTTGATATTATTAGATGTATGAATACAAAGTTGGAATAATAAGTTAGGATCCATTTGGATCTTAACATATTTAATGACAGTTTGTGTTGAGTCTTATCAGCTGATTCAGAATTTTCTTTCGAAGAAGTGTATTGACTAAGGACACGAGAATTTTAGTAACTTTTAAATTAAAAAGGTGGTTAATAAAAAACACATAAATATGAAATAACTTTTCAAATTGCCCCAGGTTGTCATGTTCTTTGTTTTGTTTTTTTGTTTGTTTTAGTGCTTGTATTTGTCATTTAGAATTCCATGTTCCATATGCATCAAGTTTTCACAATTCTCACAATTCAGACACATTCAGAAGAAGCAGGGGCTTAGGTAAATCCTTGGCCTAGATTCACTGCTCTACTCCCATCACTCTTCTCCATCTATGTAACACTAATACAAATACAGACAAGCACTAATAACACTATCATTCAATCACATGCTGCCATGTTAAAATACCCATTAAGCACAAAGAACTTGCTTTCATAAGGTACACAAGCTGAAAAGAAGCATCCTGGATGGGTTTTACTGACTGATGATAATGGTTCTCAATAGTGCTTAGATCCATTATCTTCACGACACTAGCAATGTTCAAATGACAAAGCATTAATCTTTGAATGTGTCTTTTACAACACCGATTCTTCATCAGCACCAAGTTCTCCATTATGAGACACCTTTTTTTTTTTTTTGTTGCTGCTTTTTCCATTAACAGGTTTTTCATTTAGGTTAGGTTGGTTCACCGAATGCTTTTTAAACTCTTGATTACAGCAGAAACATACCATCTTTCCTGTAAGACCGCCTCAGTCAGACTGCCTATTAAAGCCTCAGTATTTGTCTGAGTCTTGTGTTTTCCTCCACAGTTGGCTTGCACAGCACAGCCCAGGGGAACAACACTGACGGCTCCATTTTCACTGTGCCTGCTCCTTCTTAAACACTTTGATTAGTAAAGACAACGTTGGCTCTCTCACGGGACTATGAACCTCTGGAACGAGGGCATGTTGGTTCTTGTCTGTGTTTCCTTTGGTTCATTGAAAGATCAAAGAGAAGTGTAGAGGGACTTTCTATTTCCCCTTTTTTCTTTTCTTTTTTTAAATGAAGAACCTCATAAAACTGGATTTAGATTTAAAAAAAAAAAAAAAAGAAAACTTTTATTTTTTTTATGTATTTGACCACTTACAGCATTACGGTGGCACTTACACCATTGCAGCCAAAATTGCCAGTTCGGATGCTGATGAACAAACAGCTTATCAGTCACATAAATTATAATCAAATGTGCAATGGAGTAGCCTCTTGCTGCGACCTGTAGTAAGGGGGAGTCGGATGATCCAACAGCAGGTTGTAGACAGACATACTTGTTAATAGCATAGATAAGTCCTTGCTCAATTCCCCTTGAAGGCAAAGTTTTGGATGTAGGCTATTGATTACTGTGATGTGCGATGTGCTCATCACAGCCCCATGATGGGTTGTGATCAGAACTACCTTTGATCAAACAGAAGCATCAAAGGTGGTATTGAAAATTTTGAGATGAGATCAAGGTATATCGAATTGAATTGAATGGTATCGAGGTCGATCTGATTACAACTAGATGAGAGCTGGTTCATGTTAAGGATCTGGACAATGTTCAGTCTATAACATTCAGTAACAATCTGAAGAAATAATTCCATCCAACATGATTAAAGGTTGTATGTTTTCACCTTCTCCTAATACATCTCCGTAAGCCTATCAAAAAGCTACAAATGGCTGATGATGGTGGCACATCTTCAGTCACGGCTGACAACACATTTTCTATGTGTATGTATATATATATATATATATATATATATATATATATCTATCGTGATAAAAGAACAAGACTTATAGGAACATTCATTATCGGGATGAGCTGCTCCCACAAATTAACTTTTTTCTGCCTTTGTTGTAAAAATTCCTGCCTTACTCACCATGACTACACCCTGGGACACACAGGAATGACCAGAGCAGCCTCTCCCTCATTTTCTCGGTTACCTTATTGACAAGTTATGCCCATACAGTTGGCTGCCTGTGACCCTTGAGGTGTACGTGCAAAATAAATAAATAAATGAATCGTACATTCTTATCGGTTAGATGCTGGTGCTATACAGACCTTCAGCCTCAGGCTAACTCCTGTTGTCATATGACCCTCAAACTTCATCATGTAGCAAGTATATATTGTATTTCTTCATATGTTAGAAAAAGTTTTTTTGCTCACTGCGTGGTCTATAAATGTGAATAATATGTTTGTTAGTTTATTTTTTGTTTTATTGTTTGGTCATGGTGATGAATCAGATGGCTTCCTCCATGAATTAGAATCTAAACTTCTTTAAACGATAGTAGTATAAGTCTCGGTTTCTGACGCAATATGTCTCAGAGGCACAAGCCCTCCATTCAACTGCTGATCTGTCAAAATTGCTACCTCAAGCCAGGCGCCCGTATGATTCCCTACTGTCAAGCTAAATCCTGTACCTTCACCCCAACAAAGTGCAAATGGGAATGTACTGCAAGAGCCAACGGCTCAACAGCTTTGTTACCAAGGAAACTTGACTTGAAAGTCTGCTTCCAGCTGTCTGCGGGGACAGAGAGCTTTACTTCACAATCCCAACATTGACAGAGGTACAGTCAAATAAATGAAGAGTTACGATGTTGGTAATGTTTGTGTCCAACTGAAAATGCCCTCATGGTGAGCATAGCAGCAATGGACCAGGAACTGTAAGTGCCATGTCATTGAAACATGTGGCCTTAAAACAGCGGGACTCCAACACATGAGCTTTTGCTTGCCTTACACTTTTACAAAGAAATGTCATCTTTGAATAATTTCCCACAGTTTGACATTGTTAACATTTATATGTTATGGTTGACAGCTGCTAAAGGAATGCTATTTTCTTGTTATTTAGAGATATCACGATGTTATCTTGTAAATCCTTAATTATGCCATTGAAGTCGTCTCATTTGTACTGGGAACAGGGTTTAATTGCATTGCTATCTGGATATCAGGCATGTTTGTTGAATAAATTTTGTATTCATTTGTGCATCTATACTTGGTTATAAAGAGGATAGCATGTTATACGTGTGAACACCTTTATTTTGTTTTAGATTTTTATTATTGATTGTACGGGCCCCCTGTGAGTTGGGCGGAAGGCAAGCGAATAGGAGCGGATGCTTGAAAGAAAAAAAGAAGATGCCTGGTTAGAAATAAATCTATAAATTTTTAAGTTTTGATTCTTATCAATCTGTGAACGCACCATTAGACAGGTCCTGAAAAAGAGTTATGAAGCTTCTCGGTTGATATTTTGCCAATAAAAGTTACCTCCTGTGCACCTGGTTACTGTGGACCTGTCTGTGGACCTAAACAGCCTATGATTTATGAGATGAGGTTTCCTAATAATACGGATACTAACACTTTGAATATAAATGAAATGTTCAGAATAAAGATTTTTTCAGGACCCCTCCCCCCCCCTTTTTTTTTTTTGTTTTTATATGTGAATTAGAACCAACAAGAAGAATTGGAATTCAAATTGATTGCATTCAAATGATTTCAAACTCTCGTCTTTGCACTACCACACATGGTTTTGAGACATCCCCATACTGTCACTGCTGTCTTTTCGCTCACCCCTCCATTTATCAGTGCCCTCAATCACAGAGTATAAAAAACTTCCTACAAGACTGGACAAATGGCATATCAGATTATGGCTGCTTAATGGCATTAATGACCCCATTAAGATGCCGATCTTAAAAACAGAAACACCACTGTATAGCCCCTCCAGGGATTTGTCTGTCACAATAGCATCCATTTTCTAAAGCCAATGCAGCCCCTCTGTACTAGAGGACACCTAGAATAATGTTTCATTGTTGGGGAATCTCAATTATTTTCTCTTTTTCATGTCAGATAGGTTTGACAGAGCCAGTGTGAATGGAGAGAGCTAAGCCGTATGGACTTTGTCTTTTATTCAAGATCTGCCTCTCATTATCCGGACCTCCACCTCTAACCAGCTATCTGACAATGTCTTACACTTTTAATGCAGACAAGGTTTCAGTATATTTGCATCTAACAGAGCTAAGAGTTTGGACTCCCACAGGACAACATAGAAAAGGTATCCCGAACAGGTGCAAGTTGTACCCACACGCATTATGTCAAGCACTAACCTTTTCAGATGAAACAAATACATCATTCAGTTCAAGTGCAAACATGGGACTTTTGCCTGCCGGAGAGTGTGTTTGCAGATATGGCTTAGTAAATACAGGGAGGTGGTGATGGTTGTTGGGAAGGGACAACAAGGTGGGTGTTGATATGATTGAAGACAAGCTCTTACTGCTAACTTTGTTATCTCTGATGAGGAATAAATCAGGCTGTCACTGCTAGCCAGAGATTGTAGTGCTATTGGGAAATAACAGAGTGGTTGAAATGTTATTATGAAGATAAAAAGGTAAAGGTGATATGTGTTTATACAACTGTATTTCCTAGCTCCTCTGTAATACTCTGTGGAGGAAGTCAATCATTGTTTTCAAGTGGCTATCACAGGTGAGGTGACAAAAACTGAGAGGCACAGTAAGATTTCTCTGATTTTATTCAAATCAATAAATCTAGAAAGCATCCACTTCAAGAGCTCTCATTTTCCCATTGATGAGAAGGACAAACTTTGGACAATGCACCCACACTGGCCCTGCTGTGGTGGACTCAGTGTTGCAGGGTTTGCAAGGTCAACAATCTAACCCGACATTCCCAGATCTCCCTCTTCTCAGCAATCTCCTCCAGCTCTGTAAAGTTGACGCTTAGGTGTTCCCAAGCCAGCCAAAAGCAATCATTTCTTCAGCAGGTCCTGGTCTATCCCAGTCCTCTCAGTAGAACGTGTCTGAAACACCTCCTTCTGATGCAGAGGACCACTGACTCTACTCTGAGACCCTCCCAGCTGACCGAGCTCCTCACCCTATCACTAAGGGGCTATCGGCCACCAACGAAAGTTTCACGACCATAGATAAGGGTTGGAAAGTATATTGACAGGTAAATCGACCGCTTTGCTTTTTGGACCCAGCTCTCTCTGTACCCATGTCACACTGGTACGGTATCCACATCACTCCAGATGCTGCCCCAATCTGCTGGTCAACCTTCCATTTCATCTTCATCCACTCGAGAAAAAAACCCAAGATACCTCAGATTCTTCACTCCCAACCATTGGTGGTCAATACCCCTTTTTGGTTTCTGAGGACCATAGCCTCTTTTTTGGGGATACTAACTCTAATCCTGGCTGATTTACACTTAGCTGCTAACCGCATCAGTGCCTGCTATAGGTTTCTGCTCACTGAAGCCAACAGTACCATGTAATCCCTGCTCATGGCTGCACTTAGAAGTTGTGCCCATAAATATTCTGAACACAATCAGTGACAAAGGCCAGTGCTGCCGGTGTCCACTACGCACTGGGAACGAGTCTGACTTGCTGCCATGAATGCAAAGCAAGCTCTCACTGTAGTTCTACAGAGTCCAAATGGACTGCAACAAAGAGCCACCTCCCACAAAGCACCTCCTACAGAACACCTGAAGAGACACGGACATAAGCTTTGTCCAAGTCAGACTTGGACTCTTATCCTTGATAAACTTCATTGGCTTGCTTAAACTTCATTCATTATGCCAATATAACTTTTATTTTTAAGTCTGGCATGTCTCCAATTCATGCTTTATTCCGCTAGGTGTGTAATCATAATAAGGAAATTAAAATCTATTATTTGGTACAGGAAACCAGCAGGAAACAATCGCAGGAAATGTTACCAGTGTTGAAAAATGTGGAGCTCAGGGAGCATCTGAATGTTTTTGTGATGTTGAAAAGAATGAAAGAAACTAAATAAAGAGCCCTTGTTTTTTTCTGTGAAAGTGAATACTTTCTTCTCACATGAATGTGTCCCATGGCTTCCGCTCTTTTCATTGTAAATTTAATGAAGTTAGTTTTAGTTGGAAGTCACATTTTATACATTAATGCTGCCAGTGCGAAAATGTACTCAGTGCATTCATTCATTTGGGAATCTATTTGTGAATTCCCTTTAAGGGGCTCTCTCACTGTAGCACTCTGCTCCTCTCCTGGGCAACGTCTGGCGGCCTCCCCTTTTCTGCTGATGCATTTCCTCACCTTCATCAGCCATCCACAGTTTTTCAAGACCGATTCCGCTTGCACATTACAGAGTCCTCCCTTTCCAATTAAGGTATCTATTTACAGTATAATTACAGTCATATTTTCCCACTATAATGCAATAAACCTGGAGATAAGCCTGCAGATATCGAGCTGTAAAGTTCACCATTTTAAATTTAATTGTGCTCTGTTCTGTGGCGGCTTTTTAAAAAGCATTTAAAAGCTAATCAAATCAAGGGTTTGCACAAAAAAAGGCATGTGGCAAGACAGCTTTTTATAGAGGCCTTTGCACAGCTTGTCTCTAATCTGAAAATGAAATTTCACTTTGAGCAATCTGTTATCTTCTCATGCTGTTGTGCATCAGTGCTCTTTTCTGTGCTCCAAATGAAACCGTTTTCTCGTGCTTGTGATATCGGTAATCTTGTGCATTCATTTGCGAGCGGAAAAACAAAAAGCAAGACAAAGAGGATGAGTTAGCTGAAAGAGCAGCTTCACAGATGCCACAGTGAGGGGACGAGGATACTGTCTGCTACTCCGTCTCCGCTGCACGGTAACTGCAGAAAGCGATGAGCCGTACAAAAACAAAATTTACTCACACGGTTTGTCACTGAACACGTTCCTTAGCTTCAAACTCGCAATGAGAGAGACGAGACCAAACTGAGGAAAACGACAGTTGTATTAGTGACATGAGCTTACTCTGCAGTATTTTACATCACATGTTTACTTTATGATTTATGAATGATTTAGTCGGCGTATTACATAATTTTTTTTGTTATTTCTGGCGTGTATAGCTAACAAGGCTTTTGACAAGCATGACGCCTTCTTCTTTGGAAAAAGGCGTCATGCTTCATGCTACATTCAGAATGAACTCTGTGTTAACATATAAGGGTTGACATCGGTTAGGAAGTTTTTCTCATGATACTGCCTTTTGATCAGATATTTTGTAGTTTTATTGCCTGTCTTCTATAGCCGTGTGGCCAGCAGCTGTAATCCGTTCTTAGACACGCTAATCAGGTTTCTTCTGCTGAGATAATACTGTTTACCCACTGAATAGTATATATACTGACAAAGCATTTCTTCTTGTGTTTACACCATGATGTCCCTACTAATAGATGTTGTCCATAGTGAATCCTTTATTTATCTACTTTATAGAGTAATTGCTACCCATCTCTGCATGTATCTGTATGTATACTCTGCAGGTGTAAGAATGTCAAGCCTTCTGATCCTGGACTTTCAGTAAGGATAAGGTTTTCGGTGTTCTCTCTGCTTTTTATTCCATCTTTAACTACAGCTGTAAATCCAGACTGAAAGCGGCCTTCACTTCATATTTACAGCTGCAAACTGACAGAGTCCAGTGGAGCAAACAGGCTGACAGGGGAAATTAGTGATTGCTCCTCTTAGTTAACATATGTGTTAGCATATGTGCATGTTTACTCATCTTTATTTATGAAAAATGTTACCCCAGCATAACCGATTAGGCCTCTGATCAGCTAATTATCCTGAGTGAAACGCCCCTGATCATAATTGTCTCATTGGTTTCCCAAAGAGGTAATTGGTTCCAGCTCGAGTTAGACTAGTATGAAGCCAAGATTAAGCTTCCATTGGCGTCAGACACAGGTTTTGGAGGGATTGGAGGAAGAGTTCTTAATCCTGCACAATAAGGAGCCCATTTACTTCAGTACACAAGATGTAACAGCTTATGTTGGAGCACTTTAACATGTAAAAAATAAGAAGAGAAAAAGTTACCTCTCCACAGCAAAATGTTGTGTTTAGAACACAGTCAAAGCTCTCCATCAGTCTGGTCTGTCAGTGAGATTTTGTCACTGCATTTTTTTTTTGTATATTGTACTAATGTGGTGCCACAAAAATGCCTGCACCACTTCCTTTTAAGCAAGTCTTTCCCATTTCAGTGTGGAAACTGTTACAAATGTTCATTTTCATGGGTTTTTCTCTTCAGTATACACCTCTAGTTCTGGTGATGTGTTCTGTAGAGTCCAGCAACAAATAGCAGCTGATATAAAGAATCCGAGAGAACCAAGTCCGCTGTAGAGAAAGTCATTTTATGGAGTTTTTGAGTGAAGGGTGTCGTGGCGATGGAGAAGTAGCTGTTCCTTAGTTCACAGATAACGTGGACGGTGAAGGAAGGACAAGAAAAACAACTCAAAAGTGCTCGTTCAAAATAAATGAGTAAATGGTTCTGTATAATTAATTTATCTTTAGAGCATGTAATTAAATCTCGACCTTGGGCATCTAAGGCTTTACCAGTCCACTGGTAATGGACTGGAAAAAATAAGATTATTGAGAGCAGATGTGGCATTCAGTGGCATGACAAAAGTGTTTCTTTTGATCGAGCAGAGACTGTTTTCTGCTGTAGTCACTTGTTTGTCTCCAGCCTCTTAGTCGTGCATCTGTTGTGCTGCGCTTTAATCCAATTTAAGATGAAATGTTTTTCTCGTTTGTTTTGAGTCTTTGCATGTGACCACTTTGTTCCTCCCGTGATGGTGGTGCAACAAAGAGAAGCATAAAAAAAAGTGTCAAACCAGCAATGGAATCTTGAAGAAAGTAACGAGTTTATTCTAAAGATCTACCTTACATGAAATGGGTCTTTGTGACACAGGATCTGAAGAGCTGTCTTATAACTGACTAACAGCAATGGTTCCACAGAATGCTTCTATTACTCTGCTACTTTTACTGAAGCAAAAACCAGTTAAGAATCATAAAGAGATAGTAGGTGAAGTTTGAAATGCACAGGATGTACAGGATGTACGGTTGGCAAGATCGCAAGCCAAGGTTGGGAATAACTAAGTCCTGGTTCCCTTCATTTACATAGCCCTCCACTCTGTGTGGACATTTTGTTCAAGGCAGCATTTTTTCGATCAGTACTTTCAAGGTTGGCCTGTCTTTAGAGATACGTCCCATAAAAGTCAATTAAATACCACCATGCGGTATTTTAGGGCATAATTAAAGCACATATGAAATGGGGAGTGCTAATGAACAATGAGCTTTGAAGCTACTCTTCTCTCACTGATCTCTCAGACGCAACCACTCTTGGTACAGTTGATGGGGAACATTGTGGATACTCGGAGGCATCTTTGTTGGTGTCAGTTTGCTGTCTTGGATGGCAAAGGCAAACAGCCACATCATAGTACAATCACACTCAGTAGAAGCAGTGTAACATGGGGGTCGTGCTGCAGTCGTGTTAACGTCAACCTTGTGAATTCTAGTCCAATATTTAGTGGTTATTCAGCTGGGGTTTGTCCAACAGCTCCCCAGAAGAAGGAAAGGAGAAAAAAAGTTAGCTGTGTATTTGAGTTTCCTTAACATTATTTTGCTTTCTGCCATTTGGCTCCCAGTATGGAGCAAAGTCTGAAAATGGCCCTGATGGGAGTTGGAGGAAGAAAGAGCTGAGCCTCTAACACAGAAGATTCTTCAGCTTAGGCTTATTGGTACTCAGGGCTGGCCCCAACTATTAACAGCAGAGCTGACCTTTGATTTAATTCATACAGGTGCAGATTGGACTGCATATTGGACTGAATTTTCGAAGTGTCTTGAGATGACTAGTGTAGTGATTTGGCGCTATATGAATAAACTGAACTGAATTGAATATGTAGCAGGAGGGCACACTGAAACTTCTGAAAACTACTTCTAAAGCCCAAATAATATGCAGTCATTCCTTACAGAAGAATGAATACATATTAGAAGTATTATGCCAAAATGGACTTTTTATATGTAAAATAAAACTTCTATATTTTTGTTTGGAAAATCCCAAATCAATTCAGACGAAAAATTCTGAATGAGCAAAATAATTCCCATCTGTATCTAAAACATTGATTGGAGTGCTCCTCAGGTTTCTGCTCTCAGTAAGCAGAAATCTGAGCCCCTGAGTAAAACTTAAGTTTATTGAGTGAGTTAAAGCACTGTTGAGCTGTCTGCCCATCTTTCTAATGAGGTAAACAAGGTGGCCCCTGATTGAAATAGGTGTCCAGGAAATGACAGCTGGAGCTAATCGCATGGCGTCAACAATTTGCCCGAGAGGAAAATTGACAGTTGCCAAAGTGGCCATTATTCTCAAGCAATCAGGCTTTGTAGAAGTGCTGACACCATGTGAAAAAGGCCTTGTACCTGCGGCAGAGTCTCCGGAGTTAGATGGGACGTGGCCATTGTCACGCAGATAAGGCGTCATCCATCTTAACAGTGTGATTAAAGCACAGATGTGGATGCAAGTTAATGTGGCATTTTCTCAAATTTAATGGTGGCGTGGGCTCAGAATTCATCAAATAAAGCGCAAATGACTGAACTTGTTTTTTTATTTTCTTGTGGGTTATTAGCATAGCAGTCCCTTGTGGCTTGGAAAACTTTACTCGAGCTGACAAGGAGCAGCCTTTACCCCATGGCTATGGATTTTTCTTTCACTGGCATCCTGTGTGTGCATCCTCAAACTGTCAAGCTGTCATGTTAAGTGGGATGTATGCCAAGGGTCTATATTAAGCCTCTCAAATGAGACTGGGGTGATTTGGTGAATCCGTTGACTACAATGGGATAGTTGACTTTCAAAATGCCAAACTCTGTTAATCACAGCAGAACATGCAAATACCTCGTATTCATTTATTCATTCACTTTATTTGTGACTTAAGAGGCCAACATCAACATTAGATTGATATTTCATTAACTGCAGTAACTAAGATTGTTTTAAGGCAACAGATTAGTTAGTTAACAGATAGTATCAGCAGAGATGCAACAGGACTCTAACGATAAAGAATACATACTTTGTGTTAGGGATGATTGCTGGCTGAAGTCAAAGTACATGACACCAATTAGGGAGCTCACACTAAGTGAGCTAAGTGTACACTATCCAGGGTCCAGGACCTCTGCCACTTTAACATATTCTAAATGTTTTTAAGATCAAATGTAACGTGCTTTTTTGTATTTAGCTGAATGAGCAAAGCCCGATGAAAGGTGGTTTATTCAGTTTGTTGCTTTCCAACAACTGCTCTAAGTATATTGTTTTCTCAATATACACCTATCAGCAACGACATAAAAACCGTTGACTGGTGGTCATTTGGTCGCTTGAGGCTGACAGTCTGTAGCTTTCAGTGCGTGTCCTGCGACATCAACTGTGGTGTAATAAGCTTCGGTTGAGTGCAAATAGTTTGAAAGGTCTCAAATTGGCTGTTCAGCCTGGAGAATCACACATTCCACTAAATTAGCGTGGTTCCAAGAAGGAGAGTCACAGTCTCACACATAGGGTGGGTATTAGATAATGAAGGTTATAGTTTTGGTCATCTTTGTTTGTTTTTTTTATCATATACAAACCTAAAAGACTACTGGCTGAAACTTGTCTCTTTGCAATGCGTCAAGCTCATGCGACGGATTTGACATGAATTTACCAGACAGATGCATTCTTTTCTTATTACTGTCTGCATCCGGTGTTCCAGGAGATTTTGTTTTATAATTTATTCTGCAGACACCGTGTTTAAAGAATTTTTAGTTCTTACCGTGAGCAAAACCTCATAGTTCCGCCTCATACAGCAGAGCTGAACGTATGCAGTGATGATTTTGTCTGACTTTGTCAGCGAGTCCAAATCAAGCCGTGACGACGATATTATGTGTGGCATAATATAGGTTTGACATATCAGTATATTTTCCTTTTTGTAATTTGATTTGTTTGCATTTAGAAACGTGTTGCTGTGAACGTAATTTCTGCTATATTGTGGAAGTTGCCTTACTCTGATCTCCTTCCGAATACTAGCCTGAAACAACCTACAACCTTAAAATGATGCTTTATAATCCGATGCGGCCCTCCAGACATCTGTCATCTGCAACCAGCAATTAACGTCTGGGTAAAGCAGAAATCGCATCGACATTCTAAGTTTGTCGCATCAAACTCAGAGGGAACTTTCTTGCTATGAGGTTACAGTGCTAACCACCAACAACCGTGCAGCCGCCCCTTCATTCCACCGAGCATAAGTCCGATTCTCTAAGCTGAGCCACATTTCACCTTCAATCTTTAGAAACTCAATCCAGTTTTTGTTCTTCTGATCACTTTTTGTCGACATCTCTGGTTCTGCCAATCCTGGCAGAGAAGACACATTTCAGTGATGACAGGCAGAACAGTCAGCTAGATGGTCACTAGTCCGAGTCTAAAGCACTATAGTAGACCTGTCTATACAGTTCCTGTGTTAGGGGTGGGGTTAGCTTTTGCTTGCTTTATATCCTGAATTACACTGTGTCACAGAAACTGTGGTTTTAGATCTGCCCTAAAAATTCTGGACAGAGAACATTTGATAAACTGTCCATGCAAATGTCTGAATTTGCTTTATTTTGACTTTAAACTTATGAATTATGTTATTACAAGTGGAAATATTTCAAATCACTTCTTAATGGAACTGCAAGGGAAGCCAGATCAAATAAGTTGCTCAAACTGTATACCACGTTAACGTATAGAGGAAGACCTTTAACCCTAAGTGATGCCATACTTGTCTGAAATGATGATTTCTGCCCTTGTCCTCTGTAATATCTGACCTGGATGCAATGTCAACACTGACTGCATTGTGCTGCCTGAAGTGACATGCTGTGAGGGTATTTTTAGAGGTCTTGACTGAAAGACCATTGTATTCTATCCCCTGATGTTACCCTGGGGAGGCAGTAGCTCCAGTTTTCTTCTGCAGCTCCTATGCACCTTCCCACTAAAGAAGAAAACTAGCTGTGCGCGTAGGCAGCAGCAGGATGACAGCACTCCTGGGATGGACAGTTGGGACCGTGTGGCCCGATGGCTCAGCTAGCCAATTAGCAGAGAGTGATTGACCTATGAAACATGCTTGTATAAAAAAAAAAATAATAAAAAAAACTCAAGTTGTCTACAGAGATCTACATGCAGCAGCCTTTAGAAGCCATTTGTCATTGGGCACTAAAAGCCTGCATACTCATGTTTGTCCCTGTGTCTTCTAAAGTGTTGTTTCAAGTACTGTTCTCCGCAGGGAGTTGCTGCATCATTGATCTTACAATTGATTCTCATACTTCCTATTCGCCCACGTTTTCTTTGCCTCTTGATGCCCCCTTGCCCTATATCTTTTCCCCGTATTTATTTAGATTGGACACATTTCCTCCCACTTATAGATTTGATGTCTCTCCTGCACTCGCTCCTTGTCAGCCCGACTAGCTCCCATTACCTCTTCCTCCCTCGACTCGGTGTGAGGTGGCCAGCCTTCACCATGTGGGGCTTCATTAGGTCTGCCTGGACAGCTCTTACTTTGGTAATGAGATACCATTATTGGACAAAAGTGAGAGATCCCAGCATGCATCTCTCAGCCTGTCTTATCAGAGCTTTGCCTCCCTACCAGTCCTCCTGGTCCGTATGCTGTGACTCTACATGTCTATGCTGCAACAGCTTGGTTTGGCAACAGTTTGACAAAGAATGTTACTTTTGATAAATGCCTCAACATTGCACAGGGTTCTCTCTCTTTGCTGCTCATGGTACATATTCAGACCCATGCATATCCAGTACTTTTATCAAAATTTACAAGCTGCGTTTTTTCCCCTTTCTTTTCACCAATTGCCATTGCACATAAATGTGCAGGAGTTGGCACTTTACCCCAGGCGTTTTAGCATAATTCGTTCATTTGCTGAGCCTTGTCTTTTTGTTTGTGATGTGTAATGACAGTTTATCAATTATAAACCATTTTGCCCTCTTGGTTCTTTGTACCCAAAGCACTTTGAGCGCTGAAAGGGTTTTTAAAGTTTAATTTTTTTCCTACTGTGCTCAGAAAGTGAGATGCTTTGAGGTTGAGACTGCTTATAATAAATCCAGATTCCCATTTTGAGTCCAGAGTAAGATGGCATTTATCGTTTTCAATGAATGTATTGTTTTATTAATTTTGCTTCCACTGTCTTCCAAATCAATCCTTAAAAAATAAAATAAAACTGGGATTCATACTTTCTTTTGAGTGAACCATCTCTCAGAAGAAGAGGTCACCAGCTCTTTGGACAATCAACCAACTGTTCTGTCTCTAATGGTGAAGTGTTTTGGGCTCAATTAGATGCCCCTTCAGTCCACTGGCTGCTCATGCCATTACTTTGGAGTCAGGGAGCTCTCCTGATTAATCACTTAAGAAATCCTCCATCTTGCTGATAAACTAATTACATTGTGCATACTGACCATCCGATGTAATCCTGGCTCAAGGTACAAGTCAAATCAATGTGCCCACTGTTAATTTATCTCCCTCCTGACAACCCAGTAGGCTCTCCAGAGTGAGCTGGCTAATGAGGACTTCCTAAAGGTTAAGTAAACACAGCAGATTTTGGAGGGAGGGGGCATGTCAGTAACAAAGTAGTCCAACAACTGTTCTGAGGTGGCAGTGAGAAAGTTGTGTTTGAGGGTTGGCTTATAGAAGCATGTCTGGACTTCTGTTTCATGTTGATTTTGGCCATCATGTCTGTCAAAAATCATAGGATTTAAATCACAGTTCATCAGAATCGACAGGCAAACCTCTGATTGTGCTTTTTTTTTCTTTTAATTTTCATTACTAAGAGAGGGTTTAATTTATGGAAACAGGGGAATAGTCTAATTTCTTTGTATCCTTGCTCATTCAGACTTGTAATAGGCAGAAATTCACGAGATGCCACACATTCTTGAGAAAAATGTAAAAGAAGTTCAGTGCATCTATACTTTCACTCCAGATGAAACTCCTCAGCGCCAGTCATGCTTTCTCCCCCAAGTTGTGTTGGATAAATCGGTTGCCCCCTTGACTTTGTCATCTGATTGTTCCACAGTCAGAAAAATCGTCTCCCTTCCCTTTAACCTACAAATTTGAATGAAGTTGTGCTTAAAGAATAAGAGGAAAGAAGATTCCAACTGGACTTGTATTGGAATTTGATTAGCACGAGTGACTGAATGAGCATCAAGCTGGGCACCCTGCTTGCTTTCTCATGAATAAAAAACAAATGAGCGCGAATGGGTAGATGGAGACGTCAACCCCATTGCCATTCTGTTGGCCGCGTCCAATCCGATAGAACAGAAATGAGAAGCGAATAGCTGCATTATGCACCCAATTTTCTATAAGGCTCGTGGACTTGTGTCTAGATATTTGGTGAGCGTTGTATGGAAATGAGGATTTTTCTCTTGTCCAAAAGTAAAAGACATACTCATAGTCTTTATCAGTGCTTGTTTAAAGGCTTTTACATTTTGAAAACATCCAGACACCAGTAGCCTATATTTATCTAAGGATTGGCGCTCTTTCTGCTGTTATATTTTATTATCTTGGCAAACCACTGTAGAGTTTGAAAAAAAAAAAAACCCAGTGTCATGACCAGGTTGTCTTTTGTTTCCCCTCTTGCTGCTTCTTTCATTGTTTATTTAGCTATTCTCACAGTTTTCCAGCTAATCCCCATGATTCCCAGCAGGGAATTCACCGGAGCAACCAGCCCTGCATCACACCTCAAACCCAACCCGGGGCTGGAACCCACAGGGTCACAGGTGGAGCTCCGGCTCCTTGATGTTTGTGGCCATGCTCCCTCAGCCAGAATCTGAATTCATTTCTCTCAGACTTAGGTTAAAGAAAAGAGAAAAAAAACAGTAGTAAGAGCCAGTGCCTGGCTTTCTAACCAATGTAGTTAACACTGCTCTTGTGTATCACTACTTCTCCTTTTTAAATATACATTTATGTATTTTTAGTTACAAATGAATTCAGTGACCTAAAAAAAATCAACAGAGTAAATGAGTTGTTAATACCTCCTAAAGATTCAAATAAGACTGGTGATCGTTGGCTGTTATTTGTATTAAAAATGGACTATCCAACTCCAAGTGTGATTTCTACATCACACTCCGAGCTCACAGAAGAAATATCCATCTTTATTTTCATCCATCTTAAGTCTTAGTTTTACAAAAGTGAGTGAATAAATGAATAAGCAAATAAATAAATGGATCAAATATCATTTTGGTCAAAAGTTCAGTTTTTCTGTTGCTCTTAGCAGTACTTGCTGGAGCATTATCGTGCCAGCTTGTGATGGAAAAGATGTCAGAATCGGACACTCTGGAACATTTATCCCGACCCCCTCTCAGTGATGGCGTTTTCACACACAGCTAATGCGTTTTATTCTCATTAACAAAAGTTTCTTAAAGCGTTTTGGCTTGACGACTGGAAACGTTTAACCGTTATCCTGTGACGGTGTTCGGTGTTCGGCGCACCATCTTCCTGACTGTGAGTCGCTGCCGTCTGCAGATGTGTTACTCAGTAGAGGATTGAGTTTTGACACTGATGAGAAAGCACAGCCATTTCTTGGGCTTTGTTGCCTCAGTAAGTCCACTATGCAATGACTCAGATCGCTCTGTGTGTGTGTGTGTGTGTGTGGAGTGCGCATGTCGTGATGGATGAAGGCATTCTTCATTCTGGGCTCTCTGACGCCGTCCCATCTGCTCCGTCTTTCTTCCACCACATACCTTGCTTTTAGCCTCTGTCCCCAAGCTTGGCTCGACAAATAGTTGTTGTCACTTCCCTTAACTGTAGCAAATGCATGAAAGTCAAACGCTGACATTAATTATGAAGCATGGCTTCTCTGCGGAGAGGACCAGAGCCGTGTATTCATAATCCTCCAGCAGATAGATGGGAGAATGTATGGCAACATTGTGGAAAATGAATCAGACTGTCTTAGAACATAGGTTTTATAACACATAAAAAGTAAAACAAATCGCTTATTTTCCAGATTGGGACATTTCCATGTTACACAGATGATCACTGACAGAGATGCTGGATGCCAGTACTTCATCACAAATGCCTTTTTAGTTATTTTTCCAGAGAGAAAACAGTGTAAAAGCGTAATGTAAAAGCATGTTGCAGCTCAACATCTAAATGGTAAACCATTTGAAAGGAAAAGCTGTAATGCCGGTAATTCTGATGGAGAACCGCTTGAGGCCAAATATTGCCTGGGTAGTTAAATGTTTTTGGAGCCTGACTCAAGCGTAGGAGTGATGGGGGTATATATATATATATATATTTTTTTTTCAGGAAAAACCTTCTCACCTCCTTTTTGTTGATCATAACCTCATCCAACCATGTGCCTGTGTAATGGATAGATGAGGAATGATTGCATAGGCGAATTGTTAGTGGACCAGCCAATGGCTGACAGTCCCACCCACGCTGCAAAGCTGTAGTTGCACAATATGAAACACATCGTTAGTACTTGACTAATTTTCTAATTCTATTGTAGCTGGCCTGAGTTGTATCAAGTAAAGAGTGGGATATTTTTTTGTGTTAGACTATAACAGGAAGATTTTTACATTCATAAATAAAAAAACATGCTTACACTGTATAAAGATGCAGTATTTTATTTTTTTCAAGTCGATTTACAATCTCTTGCATGGCTGGGTTGATTTCATTCACATTTGTTGTCAATTTTGTTGCCTTTTTTTCTTTTCCTGGCACAGCAAATGACAATCCAATTTATAATCCTGCCCAGAGAGCAATGATTGACTGAGGCTGTTCTCCCATCCAGCGGAAAAAGCAATGAATGAGCACATCGCCAGATCTATTTGTATGTTGTTGGAGGGGGTGAAATGTGGATATCAGCAGCGACTTAGAGGTCCAACAGGCAGGTGAGGAGCGGCTTTACACCCATCGCCCCCCCAAGGCATTAGCTCTGTCGATCTGTTTTGTAATCCACTGATAATTCTGAGAGCATTTGTCAGTGAATGGAACGTAATGTGATTAATGTGTCTGAGTGAACAGCAGAATTGTAAACTAAAGAATGGACATGTTTATGAGCATAAATCTGCCTCGTCAATACTGTGTTGCCGGTCTCAAGATGAGCAAAACAGTGAAAACATGTTGGATATGAATTGGGAAATAGATTAGGCTATTCTTCTGCAGTCTCCCGGGGCCATGCATCTTAGTTCTGGTAATAGTTTTGAGAATCATTATTTTTGGTAATGATTCTTCTCCCATGAAAACCATGGGACAATGCCACTGGGAAATGCATACAACATTAGCTTAGAAGTAAAGTTGTACTTGGCTTACTTCAAATCGCATTTCTCCACTGGGAGAAGTGTGACTGAGTCAACATACAATCCTTTTTCTTTTTTTTTTTAAACTTGAAGCCTTTGGGCCACCAACTTCTGTGCCTTCACTTTGAAAACAGATGAAGAGCAGAGAGTAAATATTTTTTATGTAAGGCTTCATTGTTGATTTCACTGACTTAATGATGACTTTTTTCCAGCTGCCTCCCACACAAAGGCCCACAGAGAAACCTTCACTGGTGTATATTTTATCATCTCCTGGAGATGCAATACTGCACCAGACTGGCTGAGCATTGAGAAGTTGCTGGGATTTCTCTCTGCTTTCAGCCGTGTGCCAAAAGTAATCTTGCAGAGTATCTTATTTCCTAAACCTGCAATATGCAACGGTTTGACAGAAGAATGAATACATTTTGCAGCATGTGGCAGTGATCAGGCTCCAAGCAGAGTGCAAGCATTTGTAGCATTAGCATTTGTTTACCTCGATACACACTTCAAAACATATCACATTCAGAAATTGCCTTTTGTCAGTAAATAGGTCTCAGCTATCAGTGGGTTTGAGCTCTGGTTGTTTGTATCCCCCAGAGAAGGTGACTGACTGATTGCACTTCCCTGGAGACACATTTAACTCCAACCTTTTAATGAGTTCAGGCAGTTGCATCAGATGTGAAAAACTGGCGTTTTTCGATCGATATAAAAATCTGGGCGAACATTTTTTAATAAAAAAAAATGAAAATATATAGATTTTTCTCTGTACTGTCGTGTGTTTCAGTGATGTTTGGTTACAAAAGACAGACAACGGTATGTATTCTGCAGTAATTGCATTGTCGGTGTGCACACCATTCAAAGCCTGATATCTAAATAATGTGTCAACTCTGACAGCATTTCATGGAAGACTTGCGCAGATATAGGTGTTTATTTCTTTCTCTTTTTTTAATCTTATTAATGCATCTAAACATTATGAAGAAAAGTCTGGAGGGATGATTGCATGCTTCTACCTGAGCACCATATCAGACTTGTCATAATTTTCATGAAGGTGAATTTAAATCAAATAATTAAAGGTGGACATTTAGCTTCTCAATTTGCTTGTTTGTCATATTTATAGACTCGTCCAAGGCTGAGAGATTAAACCTTTAATGGACAGTGTTTCATGGGTTTGTTTTCTTAAAATATGTGTAGGTTTTTCAAATGCTTTTCGAAAGGCCCCCTTAGGGTCTTAATGGGTTAAGTCTTAATGAGCGAAGTGCACTGAGTTACCTTTGAGCACACAACACAGGGAATGATGCATGCCCAGCTGCTTTTAGGAACACCTGCGCCTTAAATGGACATGGCACTCCGACATGAAAACTTTGTAAATAAGTCAAGTTTTAAGCTTCGTTACACTCGCACTCCCTGAAAGAAAATCATGATACATAATGATGTTTTTTATGTAGCTCGAAACCTTCTGGTGCAACCAAATTACGGTGGTTTCGGTTTTCTTGATGAGGAAGCATGACAGTCTTTGCGTTGTGCTTTTTATCCTAAAATGCAGGATCTTCATCTCATTGACTTGTTTGACATCTTGGGACTTATTGGTTACTAATATAATTAAGATCTGGCAAACGGTGTTCTCTTTTATTTGATGATTTGACCAGGTGGGAGTGTTTTCCAAGACTTACCCAGTTGTTGTCTTTATGAATCCATTATTTTGATTCGACGGATTTATAGATTAATTCATTAATCAACAAATCAATGAAGTAAAGTCTTTCAGACTTATTTTAAGTAGATTTTAGGGTAAAACGTGGCGTAAATTGCATTTACTTTATATTTTTGTGTACAGGGAGGTGTTTTTATCAGTGCGTAGCTGTATTGGTTTTGGACACTGCACAAAAACTCCTGTGATGTTTAATAAAACCAAAACTAGACATGAAACAAGACCCTGAAATTGCTTGAGGAAAATGATGAGCATGGCTGAGAGGGTTTATACCTGCTAAGAAGACCCAGCTGAGCCAGACAGGGTACAGCAAACCGCCCCCACCTGCAACTGCACATCCCTACATGCTTGGCTGGCTCAGGTAACAGTAGAGAAGTGCAGTGGAAGCCCCAGTCGCCACACAGGTTCCATTTGCACCTCACCAAACTGGCCGCGCTTCCAATTCCCAGCAGGTCCCAGACCAACCTACTGCCCTCCCCACTCCTCCTCCTCCTTTTATCTTTTTCTAACACCTCAGAAGCTCTATCCCACATCACTGTGGACTGCTCTACCTTTATTATTGTCCAGGCGGCGGGTGGACGGGAGCTTGCCCAGTGGCCCATGTCAGGTTGTACTCAAACATATCTGAAACAAGAGAAGCTCAGTGTACCATGAGCGCAGGCAGGGAACAGCAGAGCAAAAGTCATGGTTGAAAAGAAAATGCCTCAAAATAATTTTATCTCACATGTTAACATAGACGGGAAGTGATATTTTGAGCATATGACATTCTAAAACTGTGTTAAACCTACCCTTTTGGATGCTCCGAGTATGACCTAAAACTTGACTTTTTACCAAATTTTCATTATTTCATTACTATTGTTTTTATTCCAGTTATTTTATTTGAATTAAATAGCTGGAATAATGTGTTTTAGTCTCATGAATATTTTGAAAGGAGGTAGTCCGTTTAAAATGACACATTCTTTCTGTTTATCTTTAGACATTTCTTTTGATATGCCTATCGGGGCCTTTTGATTGTAGCAGTTTAGTCAAGCATTTTATTCGGAAGTGATCACTGAAGCCAGATATTTATTCATCAGTCACGTTTAGAAGTTGAAAGTGGTCACGTCAGACAAATCAGGCGAAAGTCTGACGAGAGTCTCAGTGGAGCACAGTGTAATTTTGTATTTAATGTTTTTAAGTGTGTTTCATTTGCTGTTTTTTTTGTTTAAGGGTGTGCATAAATGCACCTCAGTGGGTGTATAAAAAGCACCCAGAGGAAAAAAAAACTGATGATTTCATGAGAGCAAAATAAAGAAATGAGCTCAGGCAGCAAATGGATAACACAGATGTTCCACCCAGATTTTTCATCTGAGTCTGTACATCCCGTATATCTCGGGAACTCTACACAGCCATTAGTTATTTAGTATTGGTGTGCATGCTGAGTATGGGGAGAGGGGACCTGCTGTCAGCACTGTAGTTGTTCAGCACTGAGGCATTTCAGCTGAAATGTCAAGCAAAGCCTCATCTTATATGGGAACTATAGATAAAGATCCTGCAGGCAGATGCAGAGGTCTTTATTACTAAGACAGTGCATACAAAGACAGAAATTCCTTTAGCTGAGTTTTTATAGATGTTAATGACAGTTTGACTTTAAATATCGTTTCTCTGCACAATGATCCCAGACCAGATATCAAGACCCCCGACCTGTTATAGGTTCTGTTGCAAAATGTGTCCTAATTTCTTGTCAAATCTACAAAATGCCCATCTGCTTGGCTTTTTTCATGTAATTATCAACTTGTTTTGACAGGAGAAACAGATAGTGGTATTATTTTTTTCAGTTTCCATAGAGCGCTGTAAAAGAAAAGGTGTCACAAGAGGAAATCATTTTAAAAAGACGGGTCAAAATACAAATGCTTCTGCAAAATAAGATAATCCATCGAGCATATTAACTGATATGAATTCATCCATCTATGGATTTTATCCTTGTTGGCAATTTAGTGTCTTTGTCACTAGATTTAAAAAAAAAAAAACACTAATTAGCAAATCTAGTGACTCTGCACAGTGAGTAATTTTTGTTGAGAAGCGTCATGATAGCAGCCCTACAAGCATGATGATTTTTGTGAATTCAGTTGTGTTAAAATGCACTCACAAGCAATATGTAAAAAGTCAGCTGGAGATGGTGATTAGCACCTAAACCTGTCCGTCCGTAGTGCTTGACACTCATCGGCGACCTAGCCAAGGATGCTTGTGATCGGCAAACAGCGACAGCCGCTAGCTGCATCGGCTGGTAGGCCAGAGAAGCAGCTGCCAACAGCCTCTCGCTGGCTTGACATGCCGGCATGCATGCATGTGTTTCCCATATTGTTGGAAGCGTTGGAAAGTATTACCTTATCTAAACTTATCTTGTTTTCTGTGTTTTTGTGTGTACAGTCACTGCTGCAGCAGACATGGCTGTTAGCTGCTAGCTAGCTAACTTCTCCTTGTACCTTTTCCTGACTTCCCATTTCATTAGTTCCTCACAATGCATTCAACGTTTTATTTAATCCTGCTTTTTTTTTTGAAAAGCATGGTACAATGCTTAAAAAAAAAAAGGGGGGGGGGGGGGGTATTGTGTGACGCCTTACATACTGAAAATTTGATATTAATTTTGGTCCATATCACCAGGCTGAATTGCAGGTGCTTACAGTCTCTTTGTAACACTTTCTGTCCGGTAAATGTGATCTTATGCAATGGCTCCAGATGTTTTGATCGGTAATAACTGTCAGTTCATCTGTGGGCTGAAAAGTGTTTTCTATTTGTGTTTCACACCTGGCACAATAACCCCCCTGCAATGATGCATTTCATTTGGCTGTTACTTGCAAAAGCAGCAGTCCTGAGTTGAGCTGTTTGTGTTGTTCTGCAGCATACTGTGGTACCGCAGCCCGGGAGCACCCTCAGAGCAGCTCTCTGGGGCTTCCACATAAAAGACTTCAGCAGCTGTTCCACCATTTTGCAGCTTACCCGCTCGTAATGTTTTCCATCACCCTCCACCTCTCTCCCACTCTCTCATCCCCCTCGTCTCTCCCAATCTCACCTGGGGGTGTGATTAGCAGAGTCAATTAGCGCACACTAATCAGGCTAAAACACAGACTGACAGATGTAGAATGCCAAAAATGACTTTTTTTGCCACTAACTTTATCTTTTCCCATGTGATTTCCTTAAATTAGTGGAAGAAGTCTTGCCACAATTCATCATCAGAGTAATTGTGAGTGTGTAAATGTGTGTGGTTCATAACGCTGTTTGTTACAGAGGCTTACAATGACGTGAGTCTTCATGATGTTGCCGAGCCTCCATGCTGTTCAGTGTTATTTGAGTCAGAAGCAGGCAGTCCATTGAAAGTTCTGTCTGTAAATAATCCATATTTTGCATTTGTGCTCTGACCTTGTCACTCACCATGAGCTTTCCTATGGAATGAAATAAATATTGTGCACAAGCGGAGTACTTTTTAAACCTACAGCTGACTCCAGCCAGAGGTTGGGTCAACAAGAATAAAAGTGAGTTAGACAAATGTGCAATTCCTGTTAAACTTAATTAAATTCAGCATATTACACTTGGGTTACTTCTCACTGCACTTAATCTGGTACTGTTTTTATGCTGCCAACAACCAAGAATTATTGCCTCGTAGCTGAGATCTGGAGAGTAAAAAGGGTGTCCATACCATGTGTTAAACACCCCCAGTTAAGTTTAATGTTGACAGAGAGAGGGCAACTGGCAACACAAGGTGACACTACAGCAATACAGACACTTTCCTTTGGCCAACCACGAGGTTGGCACTAACATGTGCTTCAACAACGCGTTCTAAAAAAAGAGCAAACAAATGTCTTGGCACAGAATCTTCCTGTAAATTATAAAACAAGAAGCAAAGGTAGATGGGGACCTGCTTGAATTATTAAGTCTCTTTCCAGCACCATTACAGTGTGGCTGCTTTATTAATATGCCACCTTTCCCCTCTCATGCAAGAGTAAAAGCTTTCATTTTGATTTAATTTATTATCTGCAAAAGCAGAATGTGCATAGAAATCAGCGGATGGAAACCAACTTAATGTGACGAGCAACACTGGCAGCAAGATGCTGAGGCGTTCACGGCAACTTTACAAGGTCGCATCGTAAAGCTCAGTGTACATTATAGCTGTTTACAGGCTGCGCTGCAGCCCTAAAAATGTCCATACATTTTCTATAAGGTTTGCATGTGAGAACTTAAATATACTGCACTCTGTGGAATTTAGGCCTCCAGATACCAGAAAGTCAAGAAATTCAGAATAAGCCCGTGTGTATGGAGAAGGTCATTCCCTAGAGATTTCACTGAGCAAGTGTCGATCGTGGTAGCATCATGTATATTGCTTTCCACTCACTTTTCAGGATTCCAGATGTGCCCAAATACATGATAAAGCCAGTCATCATGTTGGATGTAAATGCAACCTCTTCCATCATCCTCAATGAGCTGTAAATGCTGCTTTTCCCACAGAATGCCGTCTTAATCACGCGCTGTAGAGGCACCACGCCGCAGTATTTCCAGTTGTAAGAGCAGCCTCGTGCTGTGTAGTTTATATGTTAATGGGAACTTAAGTTAAAAACATCTCATGTGTTAATAATCTTTTATAGTCTCACAGAGTAGTTTTTCTTTACAACTTGTGGGTGTAGAAATGCTCGTGGCTCTACGTGAATAGTGCTCATTTTTTCTTCTGGGGACTGAGGCAACTTTGACACTGCATCTGAATAACTTTGCATGACCTCCCTTCATTACAAAGACCTCGAAGATCCAGCAACGTGTGAAACTTTAGATAAACACATTAAACAAGTTACATAAATTGTCATGGATTTACTCTTTAAACAGCTCAGAACTGTGTTTTCTTCAAAGTTGGAGTTATATGTTTAATTTGGCTGTGAGAGTTTTCAGCTTTGTGGGGAGTTAATGCTAAAATGTGTTCCTCCAAAGCCATGTAATCCTTTGTGATCACGAGAGCATGAGAGTTGAGGGTTGGAGGAAATGATGTGGATTGGGTAATCCCCCAAAGGTCTTACTGCACTTGCAAAATGAGAGACATCCCCTATGGTCTTTGCATGTGGTTAGATAATGATGTCTCATCTCCACTGTGTTCTGCTTTCCCCCGCATGAATTGACAAATGGATTGTTTTGTGGTGTGCATTCCTTTAGAATAATCCTGAAATGTAATATGCTCTCTTATGTATTCGTTGAAGTTACCGTTAATAGCAGTTGGAAAGTAATGAGAATACTTTCTTCATTGCAAAGCTTAGTGATTGTTTTACAGAGCAGGCACGTGTTATTATTTTACTTGATTCATTTTCACCTGTCCTGCTGTCTGCATGAATCCTAAATGTATGAAATAGGTCAGCCAGTAAACATCATGGCAGAGTGGCTTTTGAAGTCAGTGTACCTGTCAGAGAATATATTCACTTTCACCGAAGCTAACCGCCAAAAACTTTGATGCTCTGAACATCCAAAGAAATTTTTAATGTATGGTTGCTTCGACTCACCGTCAAATGTCCAGATTATACTTAAGAGCATAATTTTTTGGCTGGCTACGACTTATTCTGAGATGAGCGGACCTGCAGTGGCGAGCCTCACTTACTTGTTAGGTGAATGTCTCCCGACGGACCAACCTGCCAGACTCCTCCTCTCTCCATCCTAATAGATTAAGACTTTTGCTGTGCCTTGTTGCTGCGTTGCAGTGCAACAAAACAATTTGCCTTGGTTCATGGTCTGGGGCTTTTGTCATTTCATAACACATGGGCGGGGAGGATGTGAGTCGCTGCCTGACAGATGTAGACTTTCTGCTAACAGTGGCGCTTCCCTTAACAAGTTTCTTTAAAGATGAAAGCCCTGCATGCTTTTATCCCACTACCATATTTGATATACAGGCAGGGGTTGTGGCTCTGTTCTTGTCTTAAAGTGATGTTGTGTCATTTGATCTTGGCAGACACAGAGACATCTGAGACCTGATAGGATTTTTTTTAAAAACGGCACAGTTTGACACTATGCTAAAATATGTGCCATCCTGCTTTGAAGAGACAATTAACATGGGAGCCAATTGCGGTTGCCTTTTTGTCTCCTCTGTCCTGTCACAGCAGTGGCCTGACATCTTTTTGTAGTGTAGTGCTCAATTAGCATTACCCTGACTTGAGAAATGGTGTAAAAGATCCACACCTCAGAGCCTGCAGTTTAGATATTTCTACACATGATGTAAATTGAAGGCAATCTTACTTTTTTTTTTGGTGAAACTTCTGCCAGATCTACTTTTTTCCCCCTCATCCAAGCAACACAATTAACCTCATGACTTACTGATAACTTGCTTCTAATTTGGTCCAAAGCAGAACTCATTTGGCTGAAACTATTTGTCCCTGAAGCCAGAGGTAGCTTCCGTGACATGAGAGAAAAGTAGGGTAAAGTTGAGAACATCAAATCTAAAAAGGAGGACATTATCTATTCTCCCCATTAATTAGCTCATGCCCACTTATCCACCTTCACCTAAAAGTTTCTAAATCTGCAGATTGGCCTCATTAGAGGAGTAGAACGCAGCAGTTGGGAATGTGTGATCAATAGCCCAAACTGAGAGCAGCCCCCATGCTGATCACTTGCTAAATCCCACTTCTGATAGAAGCTGTTGTTTGGCACCAGCAGAGCTAACTCAGTTGATTAAATATCCACCCTCTTACTCTTTTTTTCCTCCCATCTCTGCAGGCCTGAGTGATTGCCTGGAATGGAAAAAGGGGGCTTATGGTGGGAGAGAGGGAGACTGATAGAAGGGAAAAAGGGGAAAGATCAATTGTGGATTTAGCTGAGAGCACAACTTGGCCTACAGCTGATAATATGATTATCTGGAGAGAAAAGACAAAACAAAGAGACCCACCTCACTGCATTATGCACAGGAAGAAGTCAGAGGACTCTTCTTCAGTGCAGGCCTTAATTCAGCAATATTTACTGGATGTCATGCTATTTTAACATTTTTTTATCTTTACCACCAGCCTCAGAAATATTAATAAAGAAATCAGAATCTAATACCATGCTCCAGGGTGTATTATATGTTTGGGATGACAAGAGTGCTGTAGAATTGTACATTATTTGTCAGCAGGATGAAAAAAAAAACACGAGGAGCTGGTACATCAATCAAGGATGCCGTTTCAACATTGCAGTATTGAACAGTGTGTATTAGACTCCCACTGTGAAGAATCGGCGAGGAACAAATAAATGCAAGAGTTTGTTATTTTTTGCTTTTTCATCCCTGTTCCTTTTGTCCGTACTGTCACTGTGCGCCACGCAGTAATTATCTGCTGATGAATGGTTGATTGTTTATCCAGCTCCGTCCTTGAATTATGGCTGCTGCTCTCTGATGCCGACAAGGAAAAGAACTGCACGTTCTACGTTACCACGTCTTAAGAGATGAGTGCTCCAGATTAATGTAGTTTTATATGTGGCTCCCCCCCACAGGAGCAGCTGATTTATAGGAAACATTGAGACATCAGTAAAAACAGCTTCTAAACCTGATTATCTAAAACACTTTATTTGAAGAAAAGAGTTAGGGATTAGCCTTTTGTTGCATGAACACACCGAGTGCTCATATTAAATTCCACGAGTGCGATTTCTCAAAGATCAACCAGGAAGTCGGTCTGTTTATTGATAATTTCTCTGACTGTTGGACGACTCATGTTTCCTGCATTTTTTAGCATTGTTGCTACACGACAAGACTAGCCAGCATGCTTATTTTCAGCATGAACATTTCCCCTAGAATATTAGTGATGTAGAACTCATACGGTATAGCGTTGTTCTAAAATCGGATCAAAACCATTGCTTTCATCAATAGAAATGTGTCTGTGGCAAAATAGGTGGGAATATTGTGACATAAGCCAGTGCAGGAGAGTTCCAGGTGGATGGATTTGTTGACGAAGCCACAATTTATTGGAAAATTCCAAGATTTTTCAACCTGAACCACTTTGGCCCTTGTCTTTTGGTGTCCATGACTCATCAGCACAAACATCCTTTGCACTGATATTGAGTGAGAATGCCCTGAAGGCGAGCAGAACAGCTGTAGTGTTTAAATATTGCGGATTCATGCAAAGCAAACCAAAAGTGCTGGTATTTGCAACTGATCTGCTCAGACTCTCAGTCTGATGGTTGTGTTGCGCTGAAATCTCATGGAAGGTGAGTCATCGCAGGCCCTTTAGAGTGTAAAAGTGGGAAGGAGTAGAGAGTAGAAGAAACATTTTACCTAAAACCAAGATTTGGTTTGTGTTTGTATGGAAATGTCAGTCCACACTTTGCAAAGCTGTCACCAGGCCTCCTTTTGAAGTTGTGACTACTTGAGGATGGATATAAATACTTGTATCTGCACAATGTACAGACCCTTTTTGTAGTCAACATTGTGACCAGTTTCACTACTACCAGTCAGACAGGAGACGATCGCCGGTGCAAAAGCGCATTTTCCTAAAGAAAAAATGTTTCTACATCAGGAGGGTCTGCTTCGAACAGTACGGACACTTATAATACAGAGTGATTCTGTAGCAAGTAAAACAAAATAACTCAAAGGTCAATCTCTGCTGGCTGCCTTTCCACAATGTTGTCAGTCACTTCTGACAATCTGAGCCCATCACTTGCAAATACAAACACTTTCACCTTCCCTCAGATCATTGCTTCATGTTCTCATGCTGCGGCTGTCAGTCAAGCAAGCACCGACTTTTCCACCTATAGTTTCCACCATAAGAACGCAGTCCTCCTTAAAGAAAAATCCCAGAGTTCCCAGAAAGAACCAAACCCTAAACATGTGTAACAGCTCTGAAAATGAATATTTCTAGAACAAAATGTTGAAAGAAACTGAGTTTTGAAGCTTAGTTTTTAGCTCTTGACTTACAGTGGCAGTAGTAGTTCAACAAGACTTTTTAACGCTTTACGACCTGAGACGCCTCTTAAAATGGACACAGGGACACTGATATGTTCCATCATGTCTTAATGGGTAGATGAGGGACTTTCTTACAACTTATCTTCGCACTTTGCCAGCACTATCTTGACTTGCACCATCCTGAGAGACACTGCTGAGTAAAATGATGGAGGGTCCACTTGTAAAAACTTCCAAAATCAAGCTGTGATCCAATCTTTTCCTGGCCTGGAGTTTTTCTTTAAGAGCTCTTGCCCCCTTGCTGCTGGAGGAGACATTTAGACCAAATATTACACTCCTGCTCCTGCTGTGGGCGAACAGGTGAGCGCAGAATATAGACTTGTGTCTGGACATGTCTCCAGCTCAGTCTCCGACACTCTCTTTCTCTCACGTAAAGGAAATAGAAGCTGCTCGCTGGAGATAAGCCGCTCCTTGCCTGTGAATTGCAACTGTCACTGTCAATATGGAGCAGCGTTTCTGTGTCCATTTCTCCATGTCTTGTCACTGGCAGAAGTGACAGGTAGATTGGATGGAAAACCTGCGAGCTGGGATGGGTCACCGGTTTGGGAATCTGACTACTGGAGAGTCGGTGTCAGCCCGCCGGCCATTGGCATTCGAAAAAGGGCCTGTGAAGTGAGACAAGGTTGAATATATGTATTTCTTCCCAGAATGCATTGAATGAGTCAGAAGATGTGTGAAGGTCCTGAATTGCTTTAGTTTCCATTAGCCTCCCGAGAGTCACATTATTTATAATGGCCTTAGATGTTGTGGTGACATCAAAATGAATCAGTTGTCAGTTTTGATGGTGGTTCCAATTTGGGATAATATTAGAAAACTGAATCTGAAAGTATTTCAGGTTTCTCTTACATCATGCTCATTAAAAATGGATTAGATTTAGATGGATTTAGATTGGGATGAAATCTTGATATAGGCTAACATATACTTAAGTATGTAATTAAATACTAAAATATGAATCCATTATAAATAGTAAATGTATGCCAAAGTGCTGATAAAATGATGGCTTAAATGATTTTCGAGCACATTAACACCACTCTCTGCTGTTTGACAAATGAGGCTCGTTTTATTTAAACAGCACACCTACCAGGCAGCAGCCAATTACCCTTGTGGTCCAGGATGCAGGAATTTGGTCTTCAATATGTTTTGACAGCGCAGCGCTATATCATAGTTAGCCCCGCAGACACACTCGTCAGCCTCATACTTGATCCTGAACACAAAAGCTGTCAGCCAGGTCAGAGGCTCCAAGGGAGGAGGAGGAGGGGGGGGGCGGCTGACATTGTCTGCAAACCCCCGTCTTATCTTCCAACAACTGGGATGTGAGCTTGATGTTGTGCCGGTTTACAGTGTGTGTTACTGTGAGGGCAGGAGGGAAGGGAGTCCAGAGAGGCTCCGTGTCTCTGTTGTGCCGTGACATTATACGGCTCACAAAGGCAGGCGGGGTGGCAGACTCCAGCGCTCCTAAAGGACACCGAGACGCTGAGAAAAACACACAGCATAGATAGCTGCTCCATGCCTCCGCAAATATTTTTACTAGAAAGGAAAAAGCTGAAATAGCATTCATAAAAGAACATTCTTCTCTGCCCTCAAACCTAGAGTCGGATGAGCATATTTATGTTAGTTCACTGCATACGGCTGCTCTGGGGACCCGCTGAACCCATTTTTACCCCTGATCACAACAGCCCGCTGAGAGTTTTTTGGTTGAAAAGAAGCCTAAAAAGACATCTAAACAGTCCATTGTTGTCTGTGCTTGAATTGCTCTATATTCGGTTCGACAGGGGAAAGAACCTAGATGGTGGACATCGAGGACTATTGGAAGATTATTAAACTTTTGCACTTATCCCAGATTTGAGAGGCTTGGAAATGCACATCAAACCATAGACCTTCAAACCATGAACACGTCTCACAATGAGCAGAACTATTTTCTTTTTTATTAACTCTTTTTTTTTTTTCTTTTTCCGTTTTGTACGTTGAACTCTCCCCTTTATGATGTCTCGGAGGCATCGTTTGGCCGGCATACCGCCCATTATAGTTTCTTTTTTATACCAGAAAACATCAAATGTGTTGAAATTTCATCTTTATGTCGTCCATATTATCCACCACTGAAACGGGAGTTTGGAAATATGTCATATGGACAGATTTCATCTTTCTTTCGACACACGACTGAACAAAGTGATTGTGTTTTTGATGCGTTAATCTTTTAATTGCAAGATTGAACCTATTTAGAAACAAAAGTCAACATTAAAGTCCCAGTTGATGATTCAGGGATTATGCACTGCTTTTGTTTATGATACATATTTACAGCTGTTGCTCAGATGTTGGGCTCCAAGTGGTCTAAATCTAGCAAATATTTATGGCAAAAGGAGGATTACGACTTGAAGCAGCGCAGAAATCGCATCCAGTGCCCTCTGGGACTGTATAGTAACCTGTGTCTGTGACCTCTGATCACGATTGAATGGAAAGTCAAGATATAGAGTCAATAAACGAGTTGTTTCCATCAAAACTGCACATCCAGATCCACTCAGTGCTGTGTTAGCATGGGCTGTTAACCTCTGTAATTGTATACTTTGTGTTGTATAGTTAAATGTATCAAAATGTTTACTTTGTGAGGATAAATGTGAACATATACATTTGCAGATAAATGAGCTTTATGAAGTAATGCTGAACAATCATCAGATCTAAAAATCGGTGTCATTGTTCACAGAGAACACGTTGGAATTGGTATCTGACCGTCAAAATGGGCCTCAAACTAACCCATCCTCCACTCATTCATTGAGGTTTTTCTTTAGATTATTCAGTATGCTTTTCTCATTAAAATGTGTTTAGCTGTAAATCCTTCAAATATGAAGTTAAAAGTCACATGCTGGTGTACCTCTAATGATGCGGTATATAGGCAGCTTTTATTGCAGTATATAAATATTTCATCCATTGATGATCTTTATACCTGCTCCCCCTCCTGTAGCTGTGCTCTGGTGGAGCCATAAACTGGTCCGCTTCATGAGGTATCTGATGCAAACGAGCTGTGGCAGTCCATCTTAAGGTCAGCCAAGGAGACCTGCCGCCTGAGGCAGGAGGAAGAGAACAACTGTTAACGTGGAGCGCAGGCAACTGTGTGTGTACGTGTGTGCGCACAATCACCTGCAGCGAAGTATGCTATCATCCATGTGCTCTCAAGTTAAAGCGACAGATCTATCATGCGCACTGTGTACTATGTTGTTTTTACTTCCATATGCGAGTACAGTTGTTGTTATATTCGATTGTGTCTAGTTTTAGTAAACATGCCGTGAGAGGGCCGAGGACTGCTGTCAGATTATTTCCTCTGAGGGCCTGTTAGCGTGTAGATATGTAGCTGTGGGAACAGATTCACACTGGGACTCACCACGGTCACCATTTTCATGTAGCTCAATAGCATGCTAGCATTGCTCGCAGTGAAGTATGAGAGTCGGTAATCGGCTGAATGCGAGTTTTAGTTGATGAATTTATGATTAGCTCTCGCCACACGATATCAGCACAAAACAGCCTGATCTGCAGCTTATAGGGAGGTGGCACAAATGAAAAAAAAGACATGACAGATTGTTTCATGGCAGGTTGTGTCTCATTGTTGACAAAAACCGTCTCTGCATCTTGGAGATCCTGCAGTAACCACCGCAGAGCCACCTTTGTGGATTTGGGCAGGTGTTCGACCCACTGCAGCTAGATTGTTTCCACCTGAACCTTTCAAGACACAATCTGGAAGCATCTCTGGTTTGTTGCTGGAAACAAAATGAAAATCGGGTTTGAAAATGGACCCACGGCTACTGATTTTAGGGTGCAAAAGTAGTCCCTTTTCATGTTTTTTTCTCTCCTCCTGTGGGTTTTTTATTTTCATACGTGTCAATGACGCATATTTATCTTTGAAATAATCAACTTTGATTGACTTTTTGTAATGACTTTCAGTGTTTTTTATTGTTTATTTTGTGCTCGTATCGGAATATTTTTCCATTCTGCTTGCGGCCTCCTCCTGACACATATTAGCAATTCATGCCTCCAGGTGAAAGATATCAGGCCTTCAAAAAAAGCAACAATCAAAGAAAAAGAGGGAAATTGAATGAAGGCAGGTTCCATCACAGCATGGAGACTTCTGAAAGGAAGCTTTTTACTCAGATGTTGGGTTCAAATGTTGCAGATTACGTTGGCCCCGTCTGTGTGAGAGTGGGTTTGTTCATCAGCTCCTGGCAAACATTGACCACATGCAACAGTACCGATTTAAGGAGGGAAAATAAAGGGAAATAGTAACTGTCATGAGGGTATAAGTGAGACGATTCAAGATGAAAATAACTTGATGTGATACATAAAACATACCAATCACGATCACATCAAAACAGACTGTTGTCTGTCTTTGCGATGCCTTTATGACCAGTCAGCAGAGCAACTGCAGTCATTCGAGCTGAGAAATGAAACCTTTGCATACCACAGACGTGAAAGGGACCTGAACGGGTGCTTCACCTTATGGTATGTTGTTTAAAATGATAGCTGACGCTTTATTACTGAAGTGATCTATTTTTGTAATATTTCAGGCTCATTTCAAAAAGCCGAGAGCTTTGACATCATCAGGCCGTGAAGTGAAATCTGGGGCACACTGAGATAATTGCCTTTGGAGCGTGCGTTGCCTTGTTTTCGTAGCACTTTTTCTTTAATTCCCAGAGTCCTTATTACCCCAAATGTTTCGCTTCACACCATCATCTGTACACAACTAACCGTGCTATTACAGCTCAGTCTCACACTTTTAAAGACCATCTAACATTTTTTTTTTAAATAAATAAATAGATAACATCTTTATTTATATAACCTCAGAACACAGACATCATCTTTCTCACCTCTGTGGAGGGACAAACCAAACACCAGATGTTTTTATGACTTTCATGGCCGCTGTGGTTGAGGAGTAAATGGGAGGTATTTGGCTGATTGCACAAATCAATTTTTCAATGTCCATTTAAAAAACATCCATAAAAAAAACAACAAATTGGACACAGGACAAGGACACAAATCAATAGATCTTTTTTTATTATTATTATTTTGTTGCTGCCATGCCACTTCCATTAAGCTTTGAACGACTCAATGCCTTTAGAAAGCCTCCCTCCAACAGGTCACCCAACACATGACGGTCGTGTTCCATTAAGCACCTCCCACTACTTATTCCTAAAACGTTCACTTTGGGGAACCAGTCATGTAACACCTTGAAGTTTCCTTCAGATTTCTGTAGAAGCAGAACCATAGAATGGATTTGTGTGATTCTCCCAGCTGTTGTAGTTCAAACACAAAGCATTTTCGCTTCTTCGGCACGTTAATATATAAGCGTGTAGACTATGCTGCTCAGTTAATGATGGTGACAACCTTGTGATCACATTAAACCCGAAACTTTTTAGTAGCTAAAAAGGAGTTTAACTGTGAGCTTAAGCATCGTGACAGTCGAATGAAAGGAGGGATAAACAAGATGAGACCTTAGCCCAGAGCACGCGCAGGAGGGAGACATTTTAATCCAGACTGGACTTGAAGAATACAACTTTGACACTTTTCATCCTCTCTGTTACATCTCCTGTTTTACCAGGTTTCACAGACATGCTGCCAACGTATATATTTAAAGCCCAAGGCAGGCACAACCATGTTTAAAGGTAATCTCAAGACAGCTAATTAGAATCTTTATTAGCATGCATACATGATTTTGGAGTTGCCAAAAAAAATTCTATTTAAGAGCTTATGAAATCCTGTGTTAATTCCTCAGAGCTGAAGGAAGAAATGTGAGCACACTGGCAAATTGTGATGAGTTCATCCGTCGTCGTCCTGAATGTTGAATGCATTTCTTATTCAATAGAAAAGGGGAAGGTTGTGAGTAGTTCCTTGTAAGCAACAAACTTGCAATGCTAGTTTCAGACGTGATGAAGGAGAGGCCATCAGCAGGGGAACGCAGGGGTGTGGCTTAAAGTGCTTTTCCAGTCATCCTGGAACACTGTCGCCACAGAACCAGATGCGTTAATTAAACAGTATTTTAGTGATTAAAATGGAGGAATGTTGCAGAATTTTACATTGTATGTGGTTTGTGGCCAGGGGTTCTCAAAGAGGTTGTTAGAGCTACAGGACGTTATACGTATTTCTTTGGATCCTAGTATGACTCGACTCAGATTGGGTCTAAAATATGTAATTAGGTCGGGATGCATTGCCGTAGGTGTCACATCCCGGTGTCAGTGTGTGTTATGCCCCCATGATTCCATGCAGAATTGAGGGAGAGGGAAATATAATCTTCTCCATCTGCTCTATAATTGGTGGAGCACCGTGCAGCTGCCACTTGTTACTGGTAAATAAATAAATGAATAAACAACTGAAGTGATCGCATGTGAAGAATGTAAGATAACAGCATGGTTGCTAAGGAGTGTCTAACCTTCCTTTTGATGTTTTTTAAACTTCTTCTTGGAATCATGATGAGACGTGTGTGGCGTCCTTAGTCTCATCGGATAATTGTTTGTGCATCCATGGCAACAATTTTCTCATTCTTTACTGTTTGAACATGGTGCAGTAAAACAGTCTTAATTCTGACTACTGAGAAGCTGACATAGGCTGTAGGTTAAGTTAGTCTACACACACGTGGCATCTTAACCTCATCTAAAAACAGCGTGTCTCCTATTCATACAAACACTCATGGAGCACCTCTGATTATATATTTGCACTCCACATATCCAGTGCTATGTCTCTACAATCACACGCTGATGAGCACACTTGGGGCAACGTGGGATTCAGCGGCTTTTCCAAGGACACTTTGACATGCGGAGGAACTGGGCATCAAACTACTGATCTGTAGATTTAAATACAATTTTTCTTGAAAGTTAACCACGGCCACCCACCATTACTTATCACACAGTCTGGTTCTGGTAGCTGGTAACTGATAGGCAGGCGGGGATGGAATGTGTGGAAATGAACGTAGAGGTGGCAACTTGAATGTTTGAGAAACCCAACAGCACTTGCTGGCAGCCCACAGAGCAGAACCAAAAAGTCCACAGTGTTTACGTTTTCAGACCATCTGCTTCGAAATTTGGATTGTCTGCAGTATGACAGCCTTAATGATGAATGCATTAGAATGGCACATAGCCAGCGGGAATTATTCCAGGCTTTGAAAGCAGCCCAAAGTAAATAATTTGATTAATGTCACTCGCATTTATTTTATAAAGGACACTGGTAACCTGTTTAACTTTGAATTTGACACTGTATGCAGTAAGCGTTTTCTTGAATTGTAAAACTAACAAACGACATTACTTTTTACACTGAAAGAACATGGTGGTCAGATTTGGCTTATTCACTGACAAAATTGGCTGAGGTAGTGAACATTAATGAGGGACAGGGTGAATCTTGAAATTGTCAGATGTAAGCATGAAGTTTAGAGGTCGGTATTGAAAGTTTTCAACCACCAATACTGTGTGACGGTTTGTATTGGCGGATACATGGCACTGTAAAGAATCGTATTAATGGCTAAATTACAATAAGACTGAGTTATTAAGTTCATGTATACACCTTAGTTTGACTAAAAATTGGACCGGATCGGGTTACTCGCAGTCGGATTAAGACCCTGAGGTAACCTGGTTGATAGTCACACTAAATGTGCTTGTAGACGGTGAAGCACGGGTGAATTGGACTTTTGCGTTCTGCGCATGCTCGAGATTTTTTCACGGGGTCGTGACCTGGAAGTCTAAGGAGACGATATTACTGTTGTTGTCGGAAAGAAACAAACAACGCGATGTAGACGCACATTTGTGCAATGATCATGTAGAGGGACGTAGCTTCCTCTTGCTCTTCGTTCGCCATCTTTCTTGTATGCCTGAGTTTGTTGCTGTTGTTGGTGGTGAAGCTGTCAACCGGAAGTGGCTCTATTAGCAATAGCTGAAATGTGTACAGCGCCACCTATCGTACCGGGCTATGGCAGGCTTTGTGCCAATGATTCCATTTATTCACCACCATATATACTTGGATAGCATAATCCAACTATAGCTATAATGGAATTAATCTCATCATGTAGACCCACTGAGTAATGAGTATGACGTAGGAAGAATTTGAAGTATGCTGCTAAAGGAAAGCAGCAGGGCCTTCCCTGGGGGAAACAAAAAATTAAAAAATTATGGTGTCTTTCCAGAGGTGAAAGTTTCCGGATCATGTTCATGTATGGACTCTTCTTTGCATGTAGAGCTTTAACCTGCGATTGTGTGCGTCACGGTGACCTTTGATCTTTGGAAGTGTCCCTGAGCCCATGCAGGGAGTTCATTGACAGAATGGCATCCAATATTGATTTTTAAGTCATGTCCCACAGAGATGGCTCCTGATTTTCTTAATCTTTTAATGATAATATCTGCTGTAGAGGACGGAATATTCAGTGTTTGCATTTTTCAGTTGAGGAACATCATTCTGATATTGCTTCACAATGCAGTTTTTCGCTGATTGTTGACCCTTCGTCCCTCTTTATCTTTACATCTGAGAGACTTTGCCTCTTGAAGGAGCTCTTTTTAGGGTAGATAATTTTATTAGCCTGTTGCCAGTGCAGCTAACATGTTGTTTCAGTTGTTTATTATTAGCACCACTTACTCTTCCAGGCTTTCTTTGTCCACCTTGACAACGTTTTTGCAAAGTGTTGCCGCCGTCAAATTCAAGATGAGCCGATATCAAACTGTTTATGATGTTGTTGCCTGGGCAGCTACATTGAGTTTAAATCATCCTTGCCTTTATTAAAACATATTACATTAAAAACTCTGTAGCTGGGGTGCCTTAAACATAAGATTACAATCTAGTGAATTAAAAAAAATGGGGTTTAATCACAACCTTCTTTTCAGATTATTATTTATTATTACCAGATTATTATTAAGTATTTTCAATTTTCCATCAAACAACAGAAACATTAGAAATAGAATATTGAGTAGATAAATTCTGCAGTTGTAAATTTAATTCATTTTTCATGCCAAGACATATAGTAATCCTATTTTTGGCCTGTGCTTCTCTTTTAAAGCTTGCATTGGGAAGTGCTGTCAGCTGGAAGGTGTTCATCAGCTTTTGCATCTTTCCATTATCCTGTCACATAAGTCTCACAAAATAGAGCTCTGTGTATCTCTGTCTGTCACTTCCCCATACCGCAGCTCCTAAAATAAAGACACAACAGCAACCAGTCAAGTGTCTATGGCAATTGAACAGCCTGGCAAAGGACATGAATCACAAGAGGTTTCCAAGAGTGCCTTGAGCTGTCACACAATGGTTGCAGTCAGGCTGCTGAGATCTGCTCTGTCATTCGATTAAAGCAGCTGGGAGATATTAAACTGTAGAACAGGTTGGATGGCATAACTGCCGCACCATTCACTCTTTCGGCCTCCCTTTTGACTTTATTTTAATTATGTTTTTATTCACTCCAAGTTTCCCCAGTATTTATATTTATAGAACAAGGCAAAAATCCCGCATGGCTTGTTTGCTGCTGCTTTATGCTCGGTTGCAGGTCAATTTAAAATAATAAATCTGAGACGATGATCAGTTGCAGTTAAATGGTTGTGTTGGATAGAGTGGGTTTTGGTGGCTTGGTATGCCACAAGGTTCATGATTAGCGTGTCAGATGAGAAAATAACTGGGGCCAGCTTGAAGCTTGACACACACCTGTTCCCAGCTGTAACCACTCTTGAGCATTTGTTTGCTTGTCATCTGCAATGAATTTCAAAGCTGTTATTCCAGCAGTGTTGCACTCCTGAAAGGATGTGGTCCACACCTTTTTTTTTTTTTTCTTTAAAAGAGGTTGATGTGTGACTCAGTCAAGCAGAAAACATCTTTGCAACCCCATCGTCGTCCTTTCTTTACTTTGACATTGTTACTATTCCTTTGGTTTCCCTCCCTGCTTGCTCGGTGTTACATCGGCACATGCGGTCTTAGTTTGACATCACATGGAGAAATTGACAAATGTGAAAGCACAGGGAGGAACCAGTCTGATTAATGTTACCACTGGACAGAGAAGATTGTGCTTTTGTCAAAAAAGCTCTCCTCTGTACTTGTTCCTCTTCACTTCTCACATGTCCTTCTATTCTCCTATTTCTGTTAATGATTACAAGTGTCGTACAGCTAATGGAATGCCTGGTCCCATTCAAGCTGACCGGCTGAATGAACAAACTGCTGCTCCATATGTGGCACTTTTAGTATCCTTTGCCATTTGGAACAAAAGCATGCTTGCCTGTTAGGATATGAGGGCCTTAATTCTATTTAGCTGACATGGTCAGACAGATGGACTTTTGGGCTGCCAGATTTAAACCCGCTATATAATCCAACAAGCATGACATTTAAATCAGAGGGCCAAAAATGAAAGAAGTCACTGTGATTCGTGCTCAAACTTTTTCAGCAATAGATGTTTTCCCATAAACAAATGCAGCAGTGATGGTGTAATACTTTGCTGTTTGGTGGAAGATATTTGGTACAAACCAAAACCAAAAAAAACGAAAACAATAAAGCACCTCAAGCATGCAAAAACATTGTCAAGCATTTATTTTCAGTGTGATCAATGCCCTTGTCTGACATGATTTAGGTATGACTTTAATATCTTTTTTTCACAGAGGAGCCACTTGGCTGATATCGGTTATTTATCGCACTGAGCAGCATGTTTGCTTTAATTTCCTTCGTATTAGGATGTACTGCTGTTTGGTGGTGATGCAGTTGAGGGCAGAGTTTTGAGAGATAAGCCACTTTCAAACTAATGCTGTCAAGGATTAAATATCTTAGTGGGAAGCCCTGGATACAGTATAAGTTCAGCTCATGGCAATATGACCCCAATTCCTGATGAAACTGGACAAGTTCAGCTAATGGCCCTTTGGGAATAGCCTTGTTGTTCCAAAGACTCACTTTGATGTCTTCTTAACTGTGTTATTTTTGACATCTTTCAAGAATAGAGCTGGAGAAATGGGAACATTCCATTCACTAATACAATTAAAACATGATTCTTTGCTAAGTTCTCTGGTTCATCCCATTGAATTAGGTGCATTTTTTTATGCTTGAATGATTCACAGGTTAGTGTTTAGTGGCTCAAATGATAAACGCATTCTTCTGAAAGTGGACTGAAAACGGGTGCAAAGGCAGCCAATGTCCAGAGAAAAACTTTGGAAGATCTTTAATAAAGCCTGGAGAACTATTGATCGGCCACTGAGACCAGGATGTTTATTGGAAACATCCTCTAAAAGCGAAATAGAAAGCAGTACAGTCGTTTACACTATTGCAAAGATGTTAATATTTTCTGTAGGGGGCTGTATCCTCAGACAAATAAGCAAACCTGAACTCAAAGCGCCGACATGATTTTGGCTCTGACACATCAATTGTTCAATTTTTCTTCAGGCTACAGTTTTCCATAGTTTGATATGGTTGAAAGCTTCTCTCAGCAAAGGTGTCTTTGTTGGTTATGGTTGCTCTGCTTAAAGCTTTGCTCCACACAATCAGGTGCTGACAGCTACAGCGTTTACACAATGTAAACCTCTGTGTTTTGTAAGAATATTTAATTGTGATGAAACAAGCTCACCGTTTCCTTGAAATCATATCCCACTCATCTCGTTTGTCCCTGCAGAAAACGGGCCTCAGTAGTAACCAGACTTCATTAGCAGAGCAGAAAAACACTATTCCAAAGTTCTTCAATTAACACTCCTATCCCTTGAGTATTTGGAATATCGTCTTACTCCGCCTTTTATTGTCTTTTATCTTGAAAACGTTCTGTTCTCTCCGAAGTACTGTGACTTGTGGGAATACCACAGCCCGGCCTGCTCAGAACAGTTGGGAAGTCGAATCTTAGGCAGATTGTAAAGGATTAAGCAGTTGCATCTTTCAAGTATTTCAGGACATGAATTGTGTGATTAAAGTTGCTGACTGCTTGGAATTGAGATAATGAGTCTCAGCCCTTTAGTAAACACTTTACCAAGTAGCTTCAATGATGTCTGGGGAATACTTTGAATTAAAAGGCAAGATTTTACTTTAAGCTTATTCTAACCACCAGATTGAACTAATTACTGAACCCTTTTTCAGATCTATTTATTTTTTAAATGCTTGCTTCTGATCAAAGAAAAGGAAAATCAACATTCGAGGAACCGTTTTGCTTGATCCGGCTACTTTTCCCATTCATCATAATGTAACTGTACTCACCAAACTACGGTAGTTGAGTGAGTTTTGGGCCAAGTGGTCAATGACAATGATTGGCCATGCTATCAGTTAGGCTAAACCTTGTGGGACCTGTAAAAGACGTAACCTTACACACTAATGCAAACTAATCTCTTTAGTTACACCTCCAGCTGTCAGAACATTCCCTTCTTTCTGCTCAATACGAGTCACGGTAGCCAGCAGATTGAACAAAGGACGCCTGCCTTTGCCACATTCGAAGCAACTCGGCCGAGCTTCTCTGCACAATCCTCTCAAACATTCACAGTAATTACCTTCCTGTGATTTTGCTTTGTGATTCCTGTCTTGTCAATACTGCAGCTGAAATACATCATTTAATATTTTTCTCGCCCTGTTCTTTCTCTCCTCTCTTTTCAGGTGAGTGTCAGTCAGCAACATGTGGATTATTTCATCCAGCTGTGAACTCCTGCCGTGCTCCTCTGCACTGCCTTTTTCCTTGCACATTGTTGTATGATTCTGCTATCAGGTTTGAAAAGATTACTCCTTTCCACTGTGATTTTCTGTGATTTGGATCAAAGAGGAGAAGGCAGTGTGTCCAGAAAGACGTGCTTCGTGCACTGGAGTTGCATGGCGGTCTCTTTTTAGCAGCTGGTTGCTGCTGACTTGGGTCATATGAAGATAAAAGTCAGCTAGATAAATGTCAGCTGCGACTGAGGACTTTGGTCTTTGTTAGACATTCATGGTGTTCATTGTCTCAGCGTGACTTGATCTCTGTTGACTCTGTTTGCCTGCAGGGAACCGAATGGCTTCTAAATTTAGGAAACCTTTATTTGGGGTACTTGTTATTCAGTGGTGTACTCTCCAGCTTTTAGTGTTTACTGCATGCAGGCTGATTACTGATTGCAGTTGACTGGAAATGGAAAGTAATCACTTGTTGAGTTCTTTTTACATAGCCACACGATTCCTGAGGATGTTAAGGTGCTTATGATTTGGTAGTTTTACAGCTATCTGGAGTGTGTTTGCAGGAAAATAGTTGACCTTCATGAAACTATTTTAACACGCTATGCCTGATTGTGTGTGGACAAAGTGAGGTGCTTCACATTGATGTGACAAATTTGTGTTTATCCTTCGAGGTTACGGTGGAACCAAGAAAAATATTATGTCACACGCACCACCTACTTTTAGGTCTCACGGATCAACCCAGAGATGACGCCAAAAACTTTCTTATGTAGGTATAATAGCAAATAACAATAAGATCTGGTGAAAACTAAGCAAATTTTTAACAGTTCCACGGTACAAACTGGGCGAACTGTCAAAAATAAAACTTAACTTCCAACCGGCAAATTAAAACATGGCAGACAAAAAACTTCAAACTCAGGTCCATGTGACAATTTAGCAATTACGTTGCTCATTTCTTGCCTTTTAATGTTTTCAAACTGATTTTGGTGGATCATAACGGTGAAATAAGTGATAAATGAATCTACACACAACAGGGACAGGTAGAGGAAGCAGACAGCTTATGCATCGTGTTTAGTTTTAAACAATAAAAAGTGCCCGGTGTTGGTTAGTGTATATACATTCAAAGTATGAGATAAAGCAAACATAATGGGAGGATGTTGACTTTATGTACTCACATGTTGCATTGCCCTGTTTTCCATGATATTTCAGGGTTACTTCAGATTGCACAGCATACAGTGCCCATCACACAACACCAGGTGCTGAGTAGACCTATGGCACATCTTTCCAGCGTTCCCGTTTATCGTGACCATGCCTCGCAAAAGCCGAGTTAAGATCAGTATTCAAGTGAGTTGAACTGATTATATTTAATTGGTCATATTGATTCTGGGATCGCTGGTAGACTGGTGATAATCAGTCATTTCAGCAGTATGGTGGATGATGGCACAGCAAGAGTATTTAAAAAAACGTGAGTGAAGCAGTTTTGTTTAGTTTCATGTGTCTCTCCTTTGGCTTAAAAAGCAAATGTTCTGAATTTGATCCTCTCCCATTTGTCCCTCTGTGCAAAGAGATTCGTTTACCCAAATAGTAATTAGAAAATAACATAGATTTGTGTTTTCACACCATATCCCCCTATTTAATACATCAAGCTTAATTACATTTTGGATCACCTTGCTACATGAATTAGAATGTTAATGAGGAAAGTGGCAGGACATCAACAGCTTAGAAGTGTAACATAATTGAATTAATATCATATGGTTAATGGGATAAATAAAAACTGAAAGATTCCATTTAAGGTGGGGAAAAAAGTAAACAAACAAAGCCAACCCTGTTCTCCAACACAGCGATTTGTTTTCTCTCAGCCTCCATGGGTGATTCATTCAAGCCAAACAAAAGCCCCGTTGATCTTAATGGCCAGTGGGTTTGCCACCAGCCCCCGGGTAAAGCATTTTTATCCAGTGGGCTTTAACATCACAGCAAGTAGGAGCTGCTAGAGTTTAAAACAGTAATTGCTTCTAAGTCTCACATATTTGCCATCAAAACATTTCATCAAGACATGGAGGCTTCTATTAAAATCTCTGAAATATTGATAGCAGGACATGCAGAGGCAATTATAAAAGACTATAATGGGATGTGTTGGCATTATTATTATTATTATATATTTTTTTAAACTCTGTCCTAGTGCTTAAGCCCAGACTTCCCATTGACATACACATGTTACACACAAATACACACACTCCAGTGGTCATTAAAAACCCGTGTCACCAGGAGCATATCCCTGGCAGCACCTGCCAAAGCTATTATCTACCACCCAGTCCTAGACCAACGCTTTGGCATACATCTGAGCAATTAGGCCAGATTATTGGCAACCTTCCTTGGCCTTGCCCCATTATCAAGACCACTAATTACTAGCAGTGTTCAGCGCTTTCTCTCCCTCTGTATGGGGCAGGCAGTGGAGGCCGAAGGGATGAAAAAAAAGAAAGAAAAAACCTGGATGAATTAGAGGAAGGCAAAAATGGATGGAAGTGGGCGGCTGAAGGTGTGGGGTTTTTCTAGAGTAAGCCACAACAGGAAATAGAGGAGCTCAGTGACACTTTCGATGTGACACAGCCGAATGTTAAGTGTGTGAGTCGATCCGAGGGCCCCGTGGGAAATATTTTGTCAGAAGCAGCACTTTGAACATGTCATCAGCCGAGAGATTGAAGTCTCTTCGAGGCGTAATGGTAGCTGATGACTCATGTTGGTGAGGAGCTGGCTTGTGTGTTGCTCTCGACAGAGTGGAAAATCATGCCTGCTGGGCAATTGCAGCTTTAATGGAGAATGGCACACAAACAAGGCACATATGGGCACTTGCGAGCACACTCAGATGGGCTCTCTCATGCTCATGAGCACACGCAACGGCGCACATGCATACGACATATAAACCCTGTATGTCTATAACCATTTTAGCTAACAGCGGACTTGTGCGAGATTATCTTAATATCCCACTTAAGACTGTTTTGAAATAATGACTCCAATACGGCTCATCTAGAATTCATGTTGACCAACTGACCTTCAAACAAGACATTTTTCAAACCACTGCTCTTCTGTGATAGAATCCTGCTTTTTTAACTGAGACATTGCCTTACAAAATCACCATCTGTATGATAAAGATAACAGCTGTGCTGGGATTTCGGCTATATCTACATGTGAAATGATCACTCAGAGAGAGAGAGTAGGAAGTGACAGAATGTCTCATCCATGTCTGTGTTGGCTGCCCTGTGGGGAACTGTTTGCTCTCATTGGCTTCTGCTCTCCATCAATCACTGAAGGGGCATAATGTGAGACCTTTGAATTTAGTCTATTGAATTCTGCAACTAACACTCCAACAGATAGTTAAGTTTGAGAAATTTCCACCCTTTAATGTCCTGCTCTACCATTCGGTGGCACATTTTTAATGACTATACCGTATCTTATAAAAGATTTATGAAAGTAAGGATACCTGAGTCATGTCTACCTCTTGCTTTAGGCATGTAGGTCTTAAAATTAGTAGATGTTATGCCATAAGTGGCATAAGTGGCCCTTCTATCAAAAGTTGCTTGACAGGAAGTGAAGAAAGAGGGAGAGAGAAAGACATTTAGCAAAGAGTCTGAGCCATGACTCAAACCTGGGCAGGCTGCCAAAAAAAATTGCCGTCACAATAGCTGGATAGTGCTAGCGCTAGCAGATTTATCTCTACAGGCATCTGTACGACTTATCAAAACCCAAAGGTGCAATTGTTGTAAATGTTGCAAAAACTAAAAAAAAATAGCCTCAAAGTAAAAAAGAGAAGGTGAAGCTAGTTTGTGCACATTGCACTTCCTGTACAACTTCTTCTGAAGCTACTTCTGTGGTGCCATTTTCTGAGTAACGATCCCAGCTGTTTATGAAGAGATCCACTGTGAGTCTAGCTAACCTGAAGCACCGGTATAGACGGTTATTGTGCTATCTAGACGTCAGAATTTTCTCAGACAATTACTAATATGGCAAACATAATCGTTGCTTGAGCTGGTCAACCTAGCTACATCTCAGCTCCTAGCAAAGGGCGCACACAGCTCTGAGGTCCCAGTTTGTAAGACCTCATGGCTAGCTTAATGAATTGTTCATTCATTAGTTTGGCTAGTTGCCAAGTTCCCACTAGCACTCCAGAGTGCTCGCTCTGTGCTATCATGGCTCAAGGTTTCCAAACTCACTTGCTCATGACCCAACTCGTTGCTAAAGTTCTTGAGATTTGAATGTATGCCATTGCAGGATGCAATCAGAAATGTAGACACAGAAAAAACTTATATCAAACCAGTCGCAAATACAAAAAATGATGCAACTCAGCTATGAAACCTCACTGTACTCCAAAAACAGATACAACTCCAACAAAAGTTCTTATGTTATGTTGGCAAGGGTCCAGTACTCCAGTAAGTAAGTAAGTACAAGTCCAAGTCCACAATAAGTCTTTCATCCATAGAGACAAATAGTCCGTTGCTGCAAACTTTTGAAATCTCCGTCAGACCCAGCCTCTACACCAAATGTTTCAAGAACAGCCTTAAATTTACTTTGTATTTGTCTTTTTTTAGGCATTTTAAGCGAAAATTGCAGGATTTTTAAGGGGTTAAAACGTTATTCTAAGCCGAGGGCTACTTAGTTTTTTCAATCTGTGTTGTTCTTATTACTTGGTCATGGTCTACAGTACATGTAATGATTTTGAGTGTTTATTAGTTGTCATTATGGTGACACTAAATAATGTACTGACCAAAGGACATCTTTATCTTTAATAGCACACTCTTAGCTCTCAACTTGTTTTGTGCCAATATGGCAGTGGCAATCCAAGAGTGCTAATTGGCTCAATAACAAATCCAGGTTGTTTATGTTTGATAAAACCTGCACTGAGACAAATGAGATGTGATTAGAATGCAGACTTGGTTATTTAATCATGTCTATTTATTTTTTAACATAGTCAAAACCCTTGTCCTTTCTTTTCTGCTAACACACACACACACAAACACACACACACACCCACCCACATGCATACACTCTTCCACACACCTGAGCCCACCTATTGAAAAACTAAAGGTTAGTAAAGGTCCGGGAGATATTCCAAATTGGAGGGGCCTACACACTACAAGCTGTGGAGTTTTTGCTTCAGACCTCAGCTCTGGCTGACATTACCATCACCAAAGGTCAGATGTCAGAGACAATTTTTTCTGAACCACCAAGCGGCTAAAGTGCAGGGCACTTATTCACGTACTCATGGAAACTGCATGCGGTAGGAAGCTTTTTCCAGATAGAAATAAGAAAAGAAATTGAGGATGCTTGTCTCCTTGTCTCTTCTGCCGTCAACTCCTTTCTTTCCACTTCCCGTTCTCCCTTCATGATGGAGTCTGTCCCTACTCCGCAGAAGACCAAATACAGCATGATGCAGCCAGGAAAGAATGGAAATCTAGGCTTATTAATTCGCCCTAGTGGCCAAGGCAGCCCTGATCATGTCATCGGACAACAGCGAATGCTTGTCTTGGGGTAGTCTCATAGCAGGCAGGTTTAGAGAGGTTTATTGGAGCTCTGGAGGGTTTATTCCTTTAATTTTTTTCATTTGGGCATAAGGGTATAATGCCTTGGGAAACAAACTAACCACTTAGTTTGTTGGAGATTCAGGCCTCAATTCTGCCCTAAGCAAACTGCAGCTTGGTGAAAGGAAGGAAGGAGATGTAATCTGTTCAGCAGCCGGAAACAACCTCAAACTGATTCTTTTAGTGGTACAAGAGAATGGAAGTTTTCCAAGGGACCAGAAAAAAACAGTCGGAAAGCCTTTTTTTCTCCATTAGGCTCAGACCTAAGATATTATACAGTATGCTGAACTAGAGTCATGTTGAGGTCTAAGCTGGTTAAAGCAAAGCCTCTTAGCAAAAAAGTACTCTTCCTTGAGCTGTTTTACCACATAATCTCAGTAATATGTCACTTAAATGTTGAAATTTTGGCCTAAGGTTGTAGGGATGTTAACAGTATAATTGGTAGCTTGGACAGGCTTCTTCATTTTGTTAACGTTGTCTGGATTTTCTTAAGTTTTCCCTTGTCTGATTTCCTGCCCATCTCTTTTTGCCTCTACAGCTTTACTTGTTGATGAGAGACCAGGTCAGGCACACATTTTTTAGCTTAGCGGAAAGCCCCATATGGAATTCTTCTGAAACATCTGGAAGCATCAAAGCCATTGTCCAGGGTGGCTGTGATCATCTGCCAGAAGGCAATGTGGCATCATCTGATGGAATCAAGTGGTGTGTACGATTACAGAGAATAGGAAAGCAAAAGTTGCTTTTTCACTGTAGGAACATTTTCCACGAGCTAAGGACTTTAGGGGGCTAAACAGAGTTTTTGAGGAGAAATCTCAGCCCCAATAAACGACCCTCTTAGGGAAGTTGTATATCTGGTTTTGAGTTTATCCTGAAACTTTGAGGTGGGACGTGTTTTATTTTCACCTGTCTCACTCAGTCATTTCATACTTAATCTCTGCAATAGCTTGTAAGACCCGACAACTTTAAGTTGTACCACATGGGCAATGATGTAAGCACAACATGCAAACTCCAATATCCACGCAGCTTTAATCAGCTCAAAGGGCACAGAGCGCACAGTGGTGGAGCTAGCTCCAGAATGACCGAGGAGCTCCAACTGTGATGAGAAAGCATTGGATCTGAGCAATGAACCATTAAACAATTAATATTCTAAAGCTCAAAAGCGCCTACAACCCATAGAAATATACGACATTAACCGATTTAGAGTAAATACAGCTGAAGCAGACTATCGTGTCCAAAAGCAGAACAAGTTTACTGTGCAGAAGAGAGATCAGTGACCATGAGATCAAAGTAGAGAATCTGAACAATAAATCATTCATTTCCACGTTTTTCATAGTAGTTACATTCTCAAGCACAAATGAGAAAACCCACATACTGTGAAGACGTGTAACACGAACAGAGTTGGTGTTAGACTCAAATTGAACATCTTGCAAAACGAATGTTTTTTTTTTTCTGCCTTTCAAAAGGTGAACGAAGTGTGCTTTTATATAATGGCTTTACTACGTTTACAGTAAATTAATACAGAGTTGTTTAGTAAAGAATTAGAGAGGACAACAGATTTTCAATCAAATTATATTAAGCTAAACTAATTCAAATTCTCTGCTCAGGTTTGAACTGAACAAAAAGTTCTAAAAATAACCCTTTTTTCTCACGTGTTTTCTCACGAAGAATCAGAATTTTGATAGAGATACACTAATAGCTGGCGGCCTTGACGGAGATGATTAAAAAATGAGAAGATAAAAGGAAATAGCTTCTTTCAGCCGCCTATTTGAAGAATGTCTCCAAAGTTGTGCTTTGAAATGGTGTTTTAAAGGCTACACGTATGATAATGTGCAGCTACGCTGATGTACATTTGCAGTATGTTTTGTATCCTAATCTGTTTTGACAATAAAAAAGCTCCACAGAAGTAGAGCTCCTCTTCAGAGTAGTTAAGACGCAGACAAAAATGTTGAGCCTGAAAGGTCAAGAAATGCAGAAACCTTCTTCTTAAAGGAGTCTTGTTTGAAATTGTCTTTCTGAACCTTTGTTTGTTGAGGTAGATTGAAAATTGGTCTGGCTCGCCATGTCTGACACTTGGTTTGCGTCTGCCGTTTCCTATAAAAATGTTCCCCTTGTGCAGCAACATAAAGGCATTTTAATAGTCCTCAGATGAATTATCTACAACTATGACTGAATAAATCTTTAATCGCTGTAATGAACTTTAGAGTATGGATTCAAAAAGCCATTTAGCTGATAAATGACCCGCGGAGGGCTCTGATACCAGGATAAATCAAAAGAGGCCGGGGTCTCACTTTTATTTCCACCAAAGAAGAGCATATTTGAATAATCGACTTTAGAGCTCTGCAGCTCCCAACACCTCTGCGAATATGTAAGAAGTTAAAGCTGGGCTCATTTGAATCACAAGCAAACACTCATTCAGCTCGGTGCCTCAGAGTAAAGAATGACAGCATATTGTGGGGACGCATACATCTCTCTGTCTTCACGTTAAGCTCAGCATTTTGGCTGCCGCGATTTTCCTGAGCCATGGATAAGTACAAAATATGACTTGACAGTGACCCTCCTCTGCTGCTCATTCTGCTTAGCTTATCAAAATGGCAGCATAAGGTCAAGCTGTCCATCTTTTTATTTATTTATTTGGGGCTGTTCAAACCCTGGCCAGCATATGTCATGTTTAATAGCTCCAGCTATTAATTGCAAGGATTTCTCACAATGCATTCAACAAGAAAATGCCAGAGCCTCTTATTACTGTCTATGTCAGCAATTTGGTGTGTATGTGTGTGTGTGTGTGTGTGTGTCAGGGATGGAAGTAAGTGTCTCTCTCTTTTTTTTTTTTAATCCTACATGATATGTTATGTATTGTATGTCATTCTGATTTATATACCTTAGGCTGACAAAAGCTGCATCTGTCCACAGGCAGTCAGAGCCGTCTTGTTGTGAAAGAGGACTGGTTGGTGCGATTGCCTCCCCGGCTGGATTAGTTGGTAATCTTGATGTTTTTTCAGAGCAGCAGTAGGCCAGCAAATGAGCCACAAAACAGGAGCACGACTACACAAGTGTTAGCAGCAATGGGGCCAATGCTGGCCGCTGCACACCATCAGCTGCACATGCATCCGTGGTACATGTGTATTTTAGCCACAGTAGCACAAACACATGATGTCATCCAACAAATGTCAGTCTGTAATCTATTTGTGCTGCCCTGTTTACCTGAAATAGCCTCGTTGTTTATGGAATAGATTGTGAATATTTGTAAGCATCTTTGAAGCTGCAAACAAACAAAGTATGAAATATGAAGGGCTTTTCAATAAGCCAAACATTGCTTGGCCTGGCTCAGAAACACCATACATCACTATCACTTATTTTCCCAATGAAGATGAATTGCTTTCATAGTTTCCCTACAGAAGCTCGTCTTTTATGTAGAGCTGTGAAGCACTGATGCACAGGCTGTGCTCCGACCCCATTTGAGCTTTGCTCATCTGAACATTAGTTTAAGATGAGATCACGAGGCCCTGAAATGTAATGCTCTAACAGTTTGTCCTCTTTTATTTTTTCCCCCTGTAAAAGACAGCCACTTAAGCATTTCATGTTCATAAAAGACACTATTGTTGTTTTTTTGGCTTGCCAAGTTTAGAACATGGGTTTGACTGTGGCGGTTAGACGTTGTCAGCACCTGCTTTGTGAATGTAAAACAGGTATATTCTTTCCCCCTCCATTGAGGTTGTCCAGGTTTTAGTAATTGCTGCCACCTACTATCAGTGGTGTTCTCTTCATATTGCAGAGGGGGGCATTAGATATTCAAAGAACACTGCTGTGCATTGACAGGGTGATGCGACCCTCTCCGCAGGGGCTGGAAGGTGTTCAGTTTTGACAATTACTTGCTTCAAAGTGACTAAAAAACAACAACTTCAGAGATGAAGCAGTGGCAAATGATATTCAGCAGGAAACCCACTAAAACAGAACTGCCAATTCGCTTTCCTAAGGCGCTGTCATCTTGCCAAATGATGCACGTCACTGGGTTTTATTCATTTATTTATCCTGAGTTGTTTCTGCATTCCCAAGCCTGTTCATTGCGATCTTTGAAATCTTGCAGCAACCTGCTTTTCACTGGTTTGGATGGTTTTGAATGGCTTGCTCCACACTTGGGGGGAATGAAGTCATTACCAGGATTGGCGTGACAAAAAATAAAATTGCATGTTTATGCTGAAATGTCCACGTGATATGACTTGCATGACAAGTGCAAGTGTTGCTCAGCAAAACACGTGTTGAATAGTAATCGACTTTGATGTTTGACATGTGGAACGCCTCCAGAATTGTTCAGATCTTAACGTCACAATATGCACATCATGTGCGGCAGGTAAATCTGTGCTTTTAGAAGCAAAAAATAATGACTACAGACTACCTTTTTTATGTGAATGATATTTTAAACAATGTAAGAGGTTAGAATCATTTGTTGCGTATCAGTAACTGATATATAATGACCTCATTGCATTGAGAAATTAAGCTGCTATGTTCCATGTTTCACGCTTCATCCCAAGTGCGTGCCACACAATAAGGGCCACCGAGTCAATGACAGCAGTGTTATTCAATGTTTTGATAGCGCTGAAGGGCCTGCTCTTATAATATATATATATATACAGAAGGGTATTCAGCTTGAAACAATAAGTCAATGCAGCAACATAATTTTCTTTCCATATATTTTTTTAAAGTTTTAAGCCGTATTTTTTTTGGAGCATTTTCCCTTTTCAGAACCACTTTGTGTATTTTCAAGGTTTGGAAAGTAAGGGAGGCACTGCTGCTCCTGATTTGCCTGTAAAAGCTTAGTTTGTCGTCTAGTTTTTTCTTTCCCCAGTTGTCTACATCACCATATGACACATAATGCCAGCCAAGCGACTACATTTGCATGGCCTTGCACTCAGCCGATAAATCAAGGCAGACTGGGTCTTTTGGTCGGGGGCCTTAAAGAGACAGGAGCGCAAAGAAGAAGTTTGAGAGAGAAAGTATGACAGCAAGGTACCGTTTGAGAGGAAATGGGATTTTGTTGGTTTGTTTGTTTTGTTCATGAAACATTAAAGCATGGAGACCTTTTCTAGCACACTGCCAAATGAAAAAATCTGGGCTCTTTAATTTCTTGCATCTCCTCATATGCTTCGATGTATCGTTTGAAAATGTGCCTTAGGAGGAGAGTGGGTTGGCCTCTCTGCTCTGTTTGTTGGAGATATGCATTTTTTTCAATGACCGTACACTTAATGATTCTCGGCTTGGATGCTGAATATTGTGTGGAATCTCACTGCTCACACCAAAAAGGTACTGTTTAACAGTCACTTGAATTAAATCGAATTGACTACTACTTCATTAATCCCGACATGGGAACTTATTTTCGTAATAAGTCATTAGTCACAGTAGAGAATGTGGCTGTGTTGAGTCACTGCTCTGAGCAGGAATGACCTCCAGTAACTTTCTTTGTTCTAGTGGAGCTGAAGAAGCCTCTGACTGAACACATTCTGTCGTTTGATCACTAAGAATCATACAAATCAGTACTACAGCAGAACGCTTGGCATACAGCAACAAAGCCAACTATAAATCTGACTTGGTTTACGTCATTTCTTTTTCATATATATCCACAGCTGCATGCATTCTTTTTCTTTTTACCTTTTCTGCTGTACCATCTTATTATTTGCTAGCAGCATTGTTTCCAGTGTTCATATCCTTCCTACAACTTGTTTGTTAACTTTAAGTGACATGTGGACTGTACAGGAGAAATAGAAAAGATTGGATCGTCTTTGCACATAAGCAGTGTTTTTGCTCGGCAGTGTTGTGCATTTCCTGCTCGTGTGTTGGAGGTTAAGTCTGTACTTGATGTTGTATTAATTAGAGTGTGACTGCCCTGTATTGTTTAAGTGGCAGCAATGTGTTAGACAGAGTTTTCTTTTGCACCTTCATTTATATTCCATGTCCTTTGCTAGCTTGGTTTCCACTCAGACTATTGAATGGAAAATTAGCTCAGGATACTACTTATGGATCCAATAAACATTTAGTACAAATTGGTCTCATTACACAAGAAAGCACTGGGCCCCAAGTCTGCCACACATACCCATGTAAATTGAAAGAGGAGGAGTGAAAATCCACCCATGGAACTGAATGACAGCTCCCTGCCGACCTTTTTTTTTTTTATTATTGGACCTATCTACCAATAACAGACACTTAAAAAGCCATTGCTCTTTCTTTTTCATCATAATGCAGTAGCATTGGCACAGCTAGCCATTATCTATCCCCTGAGCAGGCTGGTTTGTTGGCAGGCTGGGAGGCAGGGTGGAGGTGTGTTAACAAGGCCACTCTATTTTTCTATCTTGCTCACGCTGCCATGTCTCCTCTGCATGGCCAGCCATTTATCATTTATAGGCCTGCTTTGGAGGTGTGACACACAAGGCACACACACATTTATTCATTGATGTGTGAGGGCTCAGGCCATTGTATAAAGCACACGTGCACAAACAAACACACGTGAACGTGTTTTGTACATGCAATGTTGTCTATATGTGGCACAAGCACTGCAGGGACATGCAGAAATTTCACCCCCTTCAGCATGCTGCTCACAGGGTGTTAAGCAAGATAAGCTGGGATTAGATCAGATCAGCTGTAGATGAATGTATGATTGAAAATAGATTTTGCTCAGAGCAATTATGAGCTTTGGGGCTCCTTGGTTATGATTAAAAGACAGCAAGCAGCACTTTTGGTACCGAAACACTTTTGAAGTATTTATGTAGCTTAGAAAGAGTATCCAATTTTGCTTAACAACCCAAACTACTTTAACAGCCCAGAAGATCTTAAAAGATATTCTGTTTTTTGACTGACTGAAATGAATGAAACTGTACAGTCAGGCACTACACATCACAACGTTAAAACCAGGTGAAGTTCATCATGATATTCTTGATACAATGCTCTGCTGGAACCCTTAGCTCCAGGCATTCCTGTGAACCTCACTCCCTAAACGTTAATGCAGACCAAGAAGCCCTAGCGGTCCTCCTTCATAACGGAGGCCTCCCCCAGCTGAGCAGTGTGCTCCAACAATACTGCGAAAGGGTCTCAGAAACGGCTGGAGAAACAGAACAAGGTGCTGATCCTGCCCTCAAACTCCCCAGATCCTAATGTGGTCGATAATCCCCAGAATGCACTGGAACGAGCTGGATTCACGGCACAGGACACCCCCAGAGGTTTTGTTTCCAAGATGGGATTGGACTGTTTTAACAGCTCAAGGGGGACCTGCTGAGGAGTAGGCAGGTGGTTTTAGTGTTGTGAATGATGAGTGTATCTTCTACTCAATTTAAATTGTCACTGCAGAAGATTTTCCTTTAAGCCACTTAAACCAAGAAAAAAATTACCAGTTGTTTTGAAAATGACTCTGGAGAGTATCAGTTATGATTGGTTTGAAGGTGTGCATATTATTCACAGAAATCCTCATAAATTTCTAAATGAATCCTCCTCCTCCTGGGAGCCTTCTGCCCATTCATTTTCTTTTTTCCGTTTTTTTATTAAACAAGTATGGATAACAGTCGTTTTAAGACGGGAGTAATCCAGCAGGTACAATGATCAAATACGGGCTCTTAAACCAGACGTGAATTTCAATTGAATTTGCAGCGTAAAAAACACCTTGAGGCAATGAGTTTGAAGATCTGAAGAATCCTAAAAGATCCCAGTTTAAATGTTTAGATGAGACAATAAAATTTGGATGAGAAAAAAGAATTGAATATCAATGTTAAATGTTAAGTCCTTGTGTTAATTTGCATGCAGCATCATTTAAAATGGCACGACCTGGAGGATTTATTGCATCACATTATCTAATAAAGAAGATGGTAAACAGTGTTGTTTACAATTACACTGAACTAATGATCAAGTGTCATCTTCTACATGACCTCACAAGACCCGCTGCGTGCATGCATTGTGTAAATTTGAGGAGATTAATGAGGATGTTTGTTGGCTTCAGCTCTGAGATGGAGATGCCGTCATTGTGGGGGAGTTTGTGGCAGCTGCTGTCTGTCACAGTTAACTCTCCCAACACACTTCACCACATGTTGTGTTCCCTGCAACGATACGTACCCACCGCGTTCACACAAAGCCACCAAGAGTCATGAATAATCAGTTTGGAGAAAGACTCCTCCGTATGGAAAAGACAGATAAATGCAAACTTCTAAACTCTGGACCCTCCATCTTGGTTCTTGTGAACACACATGGCTACCTGTCTACAGAGGTATGGACACACGCTCACACACCAACAGTTAGAGCCCAATTCCCCAGACTTGCTCACTGGCCTGTGGTTGATGTGACACATCCTCAGCCCCTGCAGTGATGCCCAGAGATGAGCCCCAATACTGGGAGTGACACACACACACACACACAGCTCACACACTCACATTAAACATGGATCTGGTGACCTATGCCTTGCAGACTTCAACCATGCTCACTGGTCCTTGGATGATGAGTGGCAGGCTGCTCCTCTGTCGTTTTTCCTATCCTTCTCTTTCTTTTCATTTACAGCCCTGCAGGAGTCCCAGTCTGCTTCCACCCCGCACAAGGGAAATGTTCCACCTACTTTCAGCACAAACATAGCAGGTTTCAAGCCTTACAGAGAGCACCAGTATACATATCATGTGCATGGTTATTTTCATAACTTTCCCTATTCAATAACACCTAAGCTATTGCTGGTCTGGCAGGAGGACTCCTTGGTTGAACCTCCAGGAGCCTCTCAGCCTGCATTTACATGTTCTCTGCATGTCTGTTTCTCCACAGTCCAAACACAGTCTTGTTAGGTTAATTGGTGGTCTTGTATATATGTGTTGACTCTGTGATGGACTGGCAATCAATTCAGGGTGTACGTGTCATGTGACTTGTAGTTTTGAGTGGGGCCACTATCCCAACAATTGCTATCCCTGGGAGCTTGTATTTTGAATAAATGGGTCAGTAGAACAAGCTGAGATGACAGCTCTGGCAGTTGTGATTGCACACATGTTTGCAAACTACTGCTTATCTTTACTCCATCCACAGCTTTTTCCACATCCCTGTAAAATGTCACATCCATTGGTACATCTTTAAACCACAATCGGTTCATGATATAGATAAAATAAAGGCACCCTTTGCATGGATCAGCTAACAATCTGCTGCTAATGATAGCAATAAAATGCATTAGTGACAAAAAAAAGAACTATCAGTATTAACATAACTCAGTCTGAAAGCATGTGACACACTGCATTCCAGAAGGTGCTAGTAATGTGACTTTAAGAGGTTCGCTCCCCACCACTGAAGAATAAGAAGAAAAACAAATGGCACACAGTGTGCAAAAACAACACCGTAACTTCTCTTTTGCCTTTAGTCTTTCAGAAAGACCCATCTAGCTTCACATTTGTAGCATAAAGACCTGCTTCGAGCTGCCTCTCAACTTCATGTGTTAATTCCAGCCCAGTCATTACAGCTAGTTTAAGTACAGAGTTGTTGTCACGGCAGGACTCGCAGCTTATTTTCTGACTGCCTGCTCCCACCATGCTAATGTTAAAACCTCCTCCTCCTGTGAGATTTGCATCCCCAGGATCCCAATCCCCATGCAGCCTTCTATTTTCAGTTTACTCTCTAAAGTAGCACCAACTCATCTGGAATCTGACTGACTTGATTGGCATTGACTTGCTCCCTTTTCTTCAGGCACCTTCTGTGCTGGTGATGCTTTATTTCTTAGGTGAGGGAGCCTCCAGTGTAGTTGATAAGCATTAGTTAGAGTTGTTGGGGGATAACAACATAGAGAGAAACGTTACCAGATTTCCAATCTGATGCAAGTTTTGCGCTGCTGAATTGAAATACATTTGACACAGATATGATAAGAGCTCTGAGTTATGTCTTCTTGCTGCCACTGTTCTGTCACTTTATTGCAGATTTGATGGTAAGCGGTAAAGAATTATAAAAGGCTCTGCAAAGGATTTTTTACATTTACTTAGTTCTTTTCTTTTTTTTAATTGCTGACAAAGTTCTGATTAACTATAGTGGTTAATAGTTTTACTGATTGCTTGTTTTTTTGTTTAGGTAACTAATATTTGTTGTGATACAAAGCAAATGACTTTGGTTTGATGCATGTTACAGATTTTCAGCCCCGCTCTTCGTAATCAGAATACTTTGAAGGTGGTTAGACTATTGAATTAAGATATAGCTGTATCCCACCTCACTGAAGGCTTTACTACTTCACTTTTTGTGTGTTTGTTTAGCGTTAAATTGACACAAACAATCACGAACAATGAATCTCTTTTGCACGATTGAAAAAGCTGACAGTTAAGAAAACAACTCTGTTTACTGTTTTCCTTTGTTTACCATTTGTCCTGATGAAAATTGATCTCATAATGAAGCCAGGCAGCCAAGATAACCGTCGGTTAAGTGGCAACTGTGTCATCATTCCACTTCTCATGAGGTGCCGCACATTTTATAAAGAGAAATTCTCTTACATCTTGGGAAAACAACCCCCATGAATCTGAAACAGAGTGATCTGAATCTAAGTGCTCAGTCCTCAGATATCTGGCCTACAGTTGTTCTTAATGCACTTTGCTTAGACCAATTTTTCACCCATGTGCAGAGGCTTATGGTGCAGGTTAGGGGACCATTTTGCCAGCTTTTGCCTTAGTTTTCATACAAAGGATGAATAAAAGTAGGATATGTTGATTAGTCTGGCAGTTCACCTCTAAACACCCTATTCTTAAATCGTGTCATAATTGTCTTACTCTTACACTGCCCAGGGGATTTTTTTTCCTTTTCATTTCATTAACCTGAAGATTTAGGTCTTGTCGACATTTGCTGTGCGTGAAAGTGACAGATGCCCAACTCTGATAATGAGCACCAACTTCACCAAGAAAGCATGCGGTCTGTAGGATTAGCTTGCTAACAGTAGCATAGCTGCAGGAAAAACTGGTTCGTTTTAAGACACATCATGCATGTGTTCAGGGTTTAGTCTGTACCGCTGCACTGCTATGAAGGCTGCTCCACGGGGACACAGAAGTGGTTTTTCGCTGAACCAAACGTGGCTTCAGCAGTGTTTGTGGTGTCGCTGTTCAGTGGCCTGGTTGTAGCTGTGCTCAGATGATGACCTCAGGCGTTGGACTGGTGTCAGAAAGCCTGCGGTATAAGTGGTGCTGTCACCTTCAGGCTTATCATAACCAATTACATTTGGCCTGTGTTGTTTGTAGATTAGGTTATCCATGCCCTTATTGTCCTTATCTGGTCTGCTTGTTTTTTAACCTGGTAGATGGCCTTGGTCATTGTTTAAATGAGCTGGCTGCATGTGTCCATTGATGTGCTCAGCAGAATTGTCTGGTCCCATTGTGTGTTTGGATTATAGCCTTGTGCTTATTGGCCATGCTTAGTAAATCTTAAACCAAGGAAAATTCCCAAAATGCTCGTCTGTTTCTTCCCCGCTCAGAGTCAGTTGGAAATCTTTTGGTGTGCCCAGCTCAAACCTTTGAGGCTGGCACACATTAGCCGAGAACTCTTTGCACAAAACATTTGTAAATATGTATCCAGTGAAACGTTTTGGCGGCACACAACCGACCACAAAGGAAAGCAGAAACATAAACATCACAGACAAATAGAGGCAAAGAAGTGAGAGCGGCAGAATCCTAAACAGGGCTGCAGAAATACTGTGGCGACATTACACCACTGTGTTTATTTTTACCTTTACACTTCTAAATGCAAATGATCTTTTATGGTATGAAAACCTGTCAGAGTCTACACACATTCTGTTTATCTCTTTTCTTCTCACTTGTCATCACAAATGCACGTTTGTTTTTAAATATGCTTGTGTGTGTGTGTGTGTGTGTGTGTTTGTGTGGGGGACAGAGAATCATGGATTTTACTTTATATTCCTAAAATAGATGGTGTATGAGTTTGTGTCGGTTATTGCTCATTATGCATGCACACAGGGTATGGACACACTTTTCCTCCGAACATCTACGCACACACAGAGCTAAAACTCTCTTGTGGCTCACGGTTGCTGAGGCAGAGGAGGCTTGTTGCTTCTCCATTTATCTCTATTTTTACTCCGTCATAACAAAAACAGAAACACACAAAGCACAAAACTAGCCATCCCTACTCCTCTTTTTCTCGCCTTTTTTTCTAAAGCTCTGTTTCTTCTAACTAGGCTTTCATTTTCATGCTTTAATCACCTCCATGAGCCAGAGGTGCATTTTCAGGTCGCCCCCACCAAACCCATTCTGGTTGATGTGATATCTCAGGAAAGTCTGGAGGGAATCTCTTCAATTTTGGAACAAATGTCCATTTGAACTCATGAATGAACTCATTAGAATTTGGTTGTCGGAGGTCAGGGTGGGGGCAGAGTTTGGGGGTCACTGCTTTCCCAAAGGACGTATTCATATTTCAGTAGTAAAAGAAAGGAATGAAGAAACCCTCAAAGTAAGTTATGCAATTACAGCAAAGGAAATAAATGCTCAAGTCTTGTGCTATCCCTCATTTCTGTATACATTGCCAGGAAAACAGGAAATAGGTTTGGTGATTTATCGAAACATCCATTTATCAGAGACAAACAGGTCATGCGTAGTGTCATCTAGTGAACCAACAAAGCTATTATCATAGAGTGAAGACACTTTGTCTGATAAGTGTGTTCTAACACATGAAAGGTCAACTTTACTATGTCGTGAAAATGCTTTGGAAAAACAAAAACTATGCGTTATGTACTTTTCAGAGGCATAAAAACATCTATCTTCATTTCTTTGGCTCCTATCTTACTGTTTTTTTTTGTTTCTAATATTTATGATACTGTATCTTCTTCCATCTGTCTCTCACAGCCAGAGATCCCTGTTCTGCTCATTCATTCATTCATTCATTCATTCATTTTTGGTATCCCAGCAGCCACTGCAGCCCCTGCCACATCAGCATTCCTCACTATCTGTGCTTGTTTAGACCCTCCCCAATGAATTCCACTGCAGCCGATTGGAGCCGCTCAAGAAAATGCCTTTCTGATCGGTCCCAATAGTGGTTTGGTGCTCTATTAAAAATCTACATAAAATTCATACTCAAAACCTCACTTATGAGACTTGAGTCTTATTTCTTATGGAACTGAAGTAGAGTTGTTGCTGGGGTAAAGTTGGACCATAATTCGCTGTTCTTGATTCTGAAAAATACTGTTTTCACTCAACATTTGATTACATTTCCTCCAGTTTCTACCTTTTTTTTCCTTTACTCTTGTCAGTTATTTGAAAGTCACTGTCACTGAAAAACAAGCCAGAACACCCAGCAGAAAATGTCTGCTCTTACCTTTTGGGCTTTCACAGCCGAACAGTAAAGTGCTAGAAATACATTTTGGATAGAGAAAAACTATCTGTCTTCAAGAAAAGAAAGTCAGAGCGGCAAAGTGGGGAGCACTGGTAGAATTTGAGCTGCTGAAATGCACAAATTCAACATGAAGTGATGCACTTACACAGATTGCTGACAGCATCAACAGTACATTGAAATAGAAACCCATAAAAAGTATTAAAACCAGGGAGAATGTGAGAAAACAAAACTATTCCCTTCCAGTTAAGCCATGGTGATGCCTTTTAGACCAGATTTACGGTGTCTTTGTGCATCTGTGTGTTCACACTTGTGTTTTTTTTCCAGAGTATCCTCTGGTACCTTGCGCTCCTTTATCGGTCGGTCATCCGCTGCTTCACACTGCTCGTACTCTGAAACCACCACAGTCGTTCTCCTCTCATTCCATCTGTCTGTTCCCCCCTCCCCTGATGTCTCTTTTTCTGTGTGTTTTTTTTCTGTGTCTCTCTCATCTGTCTAAGATTAAAGGCTTGTCTCCTCTCCAGAAACCTGCCAGCCGACAGCCGGTTGATAGGCTTGGAACAGGGTCACAGCACTGATCTTGTCCAAGAGGCTGCCTTTGAATCAGACTGGGACACACACAGACACACACTTACTTTTACTCGCTCTTCTTCACCCTCTTCCTTCCTTTAGTGCGTTGATGAAGTGGCCAGGGCGTGACTTTCCTGCTCTGCTAACACCTTTTATATGAATGAAGTTGGCCAATACTCAGGCATGGATAGTAGAAGTGAGACATGGGGTCCAGGGATGCTCTTTAGCCAAGATGTTGCAAGAGTTACTCTTTTCACTGGGGAAGTTACGTCATGATCGTACCAGAGCAGATTTCCCTTTGGACACAGGGAGTAAAGTTCACCTGCAGTGTAGAAAACTGAACACGTTTGATGTAGGGAAAGGATATTTAGGTTTAAAAGAAGCCTAATGCTGTTAATTATGATCTCAAAACTGTCTTCGGTCGATCTGATTGAGGTCCATCTTAACAAAAAATTTGGGGGAAGAAAAAAAATAAATCTTCCTTTGTCCTCACGAGCATAAAAAAGTTTTCCAAAACACCTTGAAAACTTGTGGTGGTCGACTGCACCGCTGCCACGATCCTCTGAAAATGAATTCCAGGAAGTGGGAAGCGTGTCCCGTTAAAAAGCGGGGTGCCATTTGATATTCATGAGGCGTCATCCTGTTCCAAATGTCCCCTCCGGTGTTAGCGTGACAAAACGCAGTTCTGTTCAATCCCAGGCCTCCCGCTGATCTTAACTGGAGACTCATCACTCATTTCCGGTGTGTGGTCGGCAGGGTTTGGCCTGGTGTGCATAGCTACTTGTGCATCAGGGTGAAGGATTGCAGTCTGGCAGGCGTTTTCATCTCCTGAGCCAAGCCTGACTGACCATTAATGTCCAATGATGTTTAACTTCCCCTTTGCCATCCGGGGGCATGTGCACAGATGATGCTCTGGGGAGGATTATCTGTTTTCCTTTTAGCCAAAGAGGCATTTCTAACCATTTCAGTAGAGTGGAGACAAAGTAAATTTTGAGTTCTATGATGCTTGGAAGAAGTTTCTTTTTGTACTTTTTAATGGGTTATTGTGTGACTTTGGTCAGGACATATTGCAGGGCAGTTCCTTCTTTCATTTTCATCCATTCCTTCTCGGTGGTCATCCTGCACCCTGCTAAAAGATCCAATATATTTGCCCTGAGCCTCTTTTACTGACACTGGCTAACACATTGAGCTCCAAAATGCTTTGGCAGTCTTCTGATCTCATCATTTCTGTCACGCATTAGCTGTGTCCTCTATCAGAGGCAGCAGAGCCGTCTCACAGCATGATGGAACCTCCACTATGTTTTGCTGTGTTTCATCTTTTTCTCACGTTTTTTTTTAATCGCTGCCTTCCCACAGAGCTCCGCTCCGCTTCGTTTTTTTTTGTTGTTTTGTGGTGCCTCTTGAACCCTACTTATACTCTTTAACCTGACATTACCTGAATGTCATTTTTTATCACTCGACTTACACCAACTGTCGCCGACTTTTCTCATTGAGTTTCTTCTTAGCATTACGTTCTAGAAATGTTTTTTTTTAAGAGCGTGAAACTACTGTAAAAAAACATTACAAGGTCCAAAGCACTTAATCTGATGCTTTCAGACAAGCGACTGCTGGAAAAGCATCACTCAGGTCACGTAAACACTGATAATGAAGCCCATCTAAGTCTAATTTGTTTCCTTTTTGGCTGATGAGTTAGTTTAAGTTTATCAAAAAGAGTACCCTGTGTAAATGTTATCTATAATATGAAGGTCTTCTGTTCCTTTGAACAAATCTTAATAGGAAATACGATATTCTTTTAACACACTAAACTAGCAGATATTTAAGAACAAGAAATCGAGGGTGACTGAAATTCTGGCCGAGGTGGGACATACGATAAGAGAAATGCTAAAACTTTATGGTTTCATGTATAGAGAGAGAGAGAGAGAGAGAGAGAGAGAGAGAGAGAGAGAGAGAGAGAGAGAGAGAGAGAGAGAGAGAGAGAGAGAGAATCAATCACTGTTAAAGCAAACATATTTAATCTAACTCCAGCTTTATTGCACACTCATATCTTCAGTAAGAAATGTGGGAAAAAAAGAAAGTTGGTAATTACAAGGCAAGAAAAAAGCTTAATTTACATACAAATATGAAACCCAATGTTACACATGAGTACAAAGCAATTTCACAGATTTTTTGCAGATGTTTTTTAGTTGATTATCTCTGGATGAAAGACAAACGACTGACATTTCTGAAAACGATAAACACCCAAAGCCCGATATAGCATATAGTAGCATGTACAGTAAATGTATTGTTTGTTGCAGTTTATGGCAGACGCTTTGCCAAAGAAGCAATGAAGATGCAGGAGGCATTTTATTCATGTTTACACAGATTATACACTCCACTAACCAAATGTGCACATTCGTAAATGTTGTTCATAATCAGAAACGGTATGAATTGAGGATTTAGACTCTTCAAGGGCTTCATAGATACTATTTATACTCATTAGGTCCTGTCTCCAGAGTTGTAGTATCATTTAAATCTCAGGGCACTCTACATACAGAGGCCCGCCAATTCCACCTGAGCCTGCGCGGGGTGACCGTGTTTAACGGATCAAATTCCCCTCCTCAACATGACTCGCTGTGTTGCAGGGGATTGTAAATATCAGGCTGGTGTAAATACACTTTGATGAATTAGTTAGCGTTTTATTTTGTTTTCCCAAAGGCTATAAGGATTCAACATTTTTACCACAATCTGGATACACATTCTGGAAGCTCGTGTCGCTCCTCGGGATGAAGAGGCATTCAGAGAAGGACTGAGCTCAAATTCATTAAGAGATTGGCATCTCTATAGATAAGAATTTGGAGGACACACCTGGCAGAAGCTTGGTTTGGATTTTTTTCCTCTGCTGCTGCTCGGGGAGATAAATTCCTAAAAACTCCCTCAGTCTTTCATTCTTTTCTGTTCTAGCTTTTCTCTTGCTTTCGTAGTTTTGCTCATCAGTCATATGAGGCAGTACGAGTTTGTAGTTAGTCGCACAGTGTGCATGACCACTGCTTCATACACAGTGATTATGGAATCATATTTGTAAAATTGCTTCGCTGAAGATTTTTTCGATAAACCTGTTGTGTAAATTCCCGTCAGCTCCTGATCTCCTCCACAGAAATTCATATTCATGTGAGAAGCAGTTCATCCCCATGTTATTTTCTCTTGTTTGCAAAAACCTTGGATTTGCAACTAGATTGAAGAACATGACAACACCCTGGAATCAGGCAAGTTTGGGCAATCCAAAAAAAGGAAAGGAAATAAATGTGAAAAAGCTCTGAAGGCTCCTCGGTAATATATTTTGTTTTGATGTGGAAGCCTTTAAGCAGAATCAGTCATTTTTGGCTCTTTGCACAGTAAGCAAAGCCTTTTATGTTATCACTTCTTTTCCGCTGCATAAGATCTACTGAAACCGTCAGACTGTTGTTTATGTGTCAGCCTAAATCCTCTCCATCGCAAATTTACTGACAATAATGGTCAAACATTGTTTGTTTGGCGTCTGCTGTGAAGGCAGCAGTGGCAAATGATTCCATATTGATGCACTGCTTTTAATTTATTCCTTTTTTCATATTTGATAAACTAGCAAATGAGAAATAGTGGTGAAACCTGTCGTTACTGCCAAAAATTCAGTGTGTTGCAACTCTTGAGGAAGGTGTCACCTGTAGTTAATACGTGGGCTTCGAGCCTCTGAAGAAGTTTTGTTTGTGTGTTTTATTTTAACGTCTGAATTTAGGAGGAGTCTAAGACTAAACAATAGATATCTTGCAGCAGATTTAAACTCAGCCTCTATCCAGCACAGAGGTAAAGTCAGTTTCGCAAACACATTTGTTTTGGTCAGATTGCTTTTGTTCCACCTTCTGCGAGCTATTTCAAATGCTGTTAAAAGCAAAAAGCTGTTCAGGAATATAGAACGTTGTCAGCTCCCTGTAATACTTCTGCTGCCGGTAATAAAACACACACCGTACATTTCTACCAGTGTATAATGTTTGTCAGTGACTGTGCATGTGTTAAAGCCTGCAAACATAAGCACAGATGCTTTGTCTCAGAGTTTTAAGTAAATTTGCACTCATTCTGTAAAAATATATTGTATTTGGAAGTGCGATTATTCAATTCTCACTTGATAAAAAGCTTATTTTTCCTCCCTTTTTTTTAAAGGTAAAATCAGTATTTTCTACCAGTACTTCCATCCTTTCCCCATTTTGTATTACCATGCCACATATATCTGGGTGCTGATATGAGTGATCGCCTCTGATCACAAGCCTTTGCATTTAAAGCTAAGGTGACACCTGTTCTCAGCTCTGGGATCTATTCTCCCCTCAGGAAGAGAAATGGAACACTTTCAAGGGACTACTATGTCTTGCAAAGCAAGTGTCAACCCCAGGGCACCGCTAGGCCTGGTGCGCCACCACTGGTCACAGGATCAATGATTTTTCACTCAATCCTGCTGAATGAACTCTAAATCCTGTCGGGTCATTTAGCTTTTTGATGCACAGCTTTAAATTGCAGGGGGAAAAAATAAAGGTGGGAATCTAGTCTCTGAGCAACAATTGTTCCCACTGTTATTTGAGTAATGGGTAAAGTAGCCACTGTATTTCTGTGGGAACCGTTATCCTCATTGCCTGCTGTGTAATCCAGCTTCACGATGAAATTATCAAACTGATGGGCCAAAGCAAACCATAGACCTAAATTGGAGTTTTCAATTTGGTCTTCAACCTTCATATGTTTTCCCCTATAGTAACAGTGTACAGAGAGACATAAAGAGGTCTACTGGTCAGAAAGCATGAAGTGAGCACATTTGAAAGCGTGTTCTTATAAATGGTATTAAAAGAGAACGAGAGGACAGACAAAAGCGCAGATGCCAGTCGAATATGCTCCTACAGTAAGGATGGAAAGATCCTAGTTTAGTGCAGCTAACAGATTAGCAGCCCGGTTGGGTGCTGGGTGCAATTGAACAATAAGAGATGGGTCCTCTGGGGACACTGAGATCAACCTTAGAATGAATAATTAGGAGAAATATTGTCTGCCAGGGAGAAAATAATCTGTGGAGTGAGTAGAAATGATCGTGAAGGTTGTTTTCACAGAAGTGCCGTCACATATGGAAGTAGAACTTAACTAGAGGTGGTGCAGTATTAAACAGGATCCAATACCTTATGATGACCTGGTCAGGCGTTTATCTCACACTGCACAAACACACAGTGAGGCTGAGTTTTACCCTGACTGAGATGTTGGGGGGGTGCACATTTCCTGTTTATTGAATGTCAGCCCTCTGTTATATCCCTCAGTTTTAAACACTGGTATCCTGGTGCCCAGCGTGAAATGCTATCTGCTATCAATCTCACACAATTCTGGCTTCTGCGTCCCATTAAGGACTCTATAAAAGCTTCAGTTACATAAACCTTTCATCTAAAATGAGCACCTTACATAGTTGTCTCTCAACTAAAGCCCCATCTCTTCACCTGCACAAAGGTCACCCAGGCAGAGAAGCTAGCTTGTTAGCTTGGGTAGGTCAGCAGTTCTGCCGATTCTGTGTCCTGAAAGGCTGGACGTTGTGTGGTTGGAACTAACAAAACAGTCACAGTGAAGAAAATTGTTAAAATCACTTAATTTCCTTTCAAAAACCTCTCCGTCAACTATACCGAGCACTGTGTCGGAGCAGAGCTACTCCCCCATGTTACTGAAATGACCCCAAAAAAAAGCTTTTTTAGGAGCAGTGCTCAGATAGGCTTCTTTTTCATAAAATATGCTCAACTGATTAGTATTTTTTGTTAGTATGTATATTCTTTGGTAATAAAGTAACCTGAAAGTCTTACAGCAGACTGACAGGGTGATAGGTTGGCAGGGGAGGTTGCACAAGCAGATGAGCTGAGGCAAAGCAAAGGGGTTGCCAAATTTATTCCAGATTTGAGTTATCACCACTGAAAGTATAGATAATATGAAAGTGACACTAGCCTAAATGAAAATGAAACTGTACTCATATCCAATTAGCACTCGTTTGTTTACTTAGGTAAACACAAGTATCATTAAGAATCTATTACAAGGCCTAACTTGATGGAACTTGTAGACTGTATTTTTGTTTTAGTCTTGTTCTCGTTACCTTTGAAAGCTAAACGAGGTTAATTTTCCCACAAATTTAATGCAGAACATTTATATCACCCTCTACAGCTAACAAGAGCCTTCAGCCCCCGACCTGTAGATCTATAAAAAATAGCTCAGTGGTAGTCAGAAGCAATGACAGTTTTCCCAGCACAGCTGACAATGTCACAGCTTTCTGTTTCTGCTGTTGAGAGCAGGCTGCTGCAGTCGGCAACGCCATAAATGTCACTCTGTCTTTGATGGGACCTCCTGTGGATCGATGCCAATATGTAGCATACCTCCCTGCAGCCACCTAACCTCCATCTATTCGTCCATCCATTTATTCGTTCAGCCATCCATCCTTCCACCCACCCCCTCTTCATCCCTCCCACTCTCCTGCTTTCCTTTCATCTTTGTCCATTTACATCCGTTCCATTTCTCTTTCTCCCAAGCAGCCAGACAGCACAGGTCTCTCAGCACCCTCACAGAACAGTCACCACCAGTTACAAGAGCGAGTTCAACGTCTGTCCAACAAAACATGCCCAAGTATAAAATCTACACAGAAAACTAGACCCACAGCCTCCAGTGTCTGTTGTATAGAGGAACACATGTGACCCCTACAATTCAAATGAAACCAAGCAGTACATTGTTGTATGATGTAATAAGGATTTATTTATTTGTTCCTACGATCTCATATGAATACAATATTAACATCTTTTAAACAAATATACCTTTATTTCTATTTTGAAGAAATAGCCAAGAAACATCAGTGTCATTTCCTTTGAAAATGAAAATACACATCACAGTCGGGGCTTTGTAATGTGTGCATTGTTGAGTTAGAGTTCTGAGAATGAAAGATGCCCAGGAGGCTGAAGCAGGGTGACCCCCCAACATGAATGTTGAGAGGCCGCTGCGCATATTTGGTTTTGTGCTGTCCAAAGCAGAAAAAGGCTCAGGAGTAGTCGCAGTGAGAGTGAAAGGAGGAAGCATACCAGAATAGACTGACCGCTGGCACAAAATCAATGCAGTCCAACACTTTATCACAGAAGCTACTTCCACGCAAATGCTAAGTAAGCAGTCTGAAACTTGGAAGCCCGCTGAATATGTGAATAGTTGTTCCTGGAAAGATGGGGGGGCTGGATGGCGTGCCAGATGGTTGCAAATTACAGCAGCGTTTATTGTAAAAGGACAGTAGCATTTAGCACATGAGAAGGGCTCCGACTTGAAAAAAGAGCTAACGCCACTAAAATACGATAAAGAAGAAGTTAAAAAAAGAGTGTTCTTCACCTCCTTCAGTTTGTTCTTTTGAAGCATTGATTTCTATGTCACAAACTAATAGTGCTGTCTTATTTAATTTTTATTTCATTTTATTGCACTTTGAATCGCTTTCTGCTAATGGGTATATGGATGCAATGAACACACACACACACACATATATATATATATATATATATATATATATATATGTGTGTATATATAGGCATGTAGCACATAGTGTGTCCCATAGGTGATGCATATACTTACTGCCAGGTCAGAAAAACTAATCTTTTTGTGATATTTGCATGCACTTGACCACAACCTGCTCTTGGTTCAGCATCCTCATATTTCGGCTTCCTCTTCTTGTTTTAAATTCTTTTTCAACTCGACAGTATTTTTACAGGACGTCATGAAAAGGGGGTTTGGTAAGAAAATCAAAACATTTTTTGCCATTACTCATCCACTTTAAGCCATTTTACCTGAAGCACCACCCAAGGCTGAATGACTTGTAGAAGAATCCACTCCTCCACTGGCTGCTTTCCCCTCCCCCAGATGGGCTCCTTTAGGTTGGACAGCTGTTGCTCTCGAGGGTCGTGCTGTGAAAATGCTCCTTGCAGTTAGCGAGAAAAAGCCTCGCCACTGGAAGTGCTGGAGCACCTTTTTCCAGCAGAATCCACCGCTTTTCACAGCCCTGTAAAAACGCCCCAGTTATTAGCTGTTAAATGTGTGGATTAGGACGTAATGGACGGCTGTTGGGTGTGATAAGGCCTCCAGCAGCTCTGGGTAAATCAATACTTTCAAAAACATCCTTAATCTTACCGGTTTCTTTGAGAATTTAGATCGATCACAACAATGTTTTATTTACAACGTTTTATGTTGTTTGTCAACCTCCTTTAGATTTTTATGTTTTGATCTTACCCCTAAGCCTCCGTGCCATAACTTCCATTTCTTCCAATATTAAAGTCTTTCTTTAAGGTGTGTGCTTGGGCTTTTTTCTTCTGTAGCTTTAGTCGAGCCCGCTAATAATCTTGTTTAAACCTGTGTAGACTCCAGATGAGTTAAAACCGTGTTTGCATCATGATGTTTCATACTAAATAGAACGAATAATCAGATTTTTACATTTCAGGATCTCCATATTTTCTCTTATGAGGAGTGTTTAGACTGACAACAGGCAAATTTGAGGCTTCATCACCACAACTGAATAAGGGCAAGCAAAATAAATAAATAAATTGTGCAATTTCTGTGCCGGCACATTGCTTTGTGTACTAATAGGATGAAATATCAATCAGAAAATATAATCTTAGGGATTAATCTTTGAGTGAAAAGAACTAGAAGATGCCAAAACATGGTAGAGTGCTTCATAATAGATAACTCAGGGAAGTGTTTACTGCTACAGTAATTTTATTCTGGATCTTCATCACAGCAGAGCGAACTCTCTTGTCCTAAGACTGTCAGCGAACTAAGCACATACCCCCAGGGCCTGTAAGTAAATGTGTTGGGTCATCATTAAGGCTCTGAACTGTATCCCATTGGTTAGAACATTCTGCATATACCAAACGCACTCATGGAAAAACAGGCACGCTTCAGCTAAGTTTGAAGACAGATTGGCATCTGCTGCTCAGCATCTGAGAGTGTTTCTGCAGCATAACCCTGAGTATGCAGCCAGGCATATAAAGGTCTATATTCTGCAACAAGAAGAACAACAAGCCCCGCAACAGATGGTCGAAACCTCAGAGAGCCCTGATCTCAACATCATGGTGTCACTTTGGGGTTACGTGAAGAGACAGAGGACACTGAAACAGCCCGAATCCACAAAACTCTGGCAAGCTCTCAAAGATGGTTGGAAAAAAAACTGCTTTTGCTTCTGTTGGCTTTTTCAGATCGAGCAGGATGGAAAAAGGCTTAAAATGAGCCTTTGCAGTGGAAAGCATGTAGTGACTGTTTTTCTCTTATCTCGTATGTTGCCGTTTGCCATCTCGGTCTTTTTAAAATTGATCTCATCGTGTTTTTTAACACACAGTGTCTGGTTTGGTTACGTTTAGACCGTGACACTTATTGGGTAAAACTAAGCTCCAGATCTACATGGTTATGTTTAGGAAAAAAGTCACGGTTTTGATCTGGCCGAATTCCTTTTGCTACAAAACTTTTTTTACAAAGCTTTTTCTTGATTGCTTGTTTTGCATTTTGTGCTTCGGACCAGTGTACACTTATGCATATAACAAGTGGTTGTTCCCAGCTTAAAACATTTAGATCAGCTGAACTTCATTTTCAATCATGAACCTCATTATTCATAACATTCTCTCTCATATGTCAGGAATAACCCAGTACGTTAAGTTTTTAAAAAAAAAAAGAAGAATAAATTAAGGTACATTTTCCTTACAATATTTATTGCAATGCAAAAAAAAAAAGAAATAAAATGAAACTGAAATAGTGAAAAAACTCATTTCTTTCATCTCCTCTAACATTCATATCTCTATCCTCAGCAGTGCTTTTATCAACAAAGGATACAGGAGCACTCCTGAGACCAGCCAGCACTGGTGGATTATGACCAAAGGGGCGAAAACAGTCCTATCTATTGTTTTTTTTTGCAGCACAAGGGAGTTATCTCTTATCTTGGAGCAATCTGATGATTTGTTGTCTCGCATATCTTTCAAAACTTAGAAGCAGCGATGACCTCTCATCTGCTGCCCATATCACAGCGCCAGAAAAAGATCATTTCCTGGTTTCAGTGCTTGGGGATGTTTTACGAAGAATTGATCTATTTGAAAGAGGCAGCAGGCCTCTTGCTTCTGTGCTTGCACCCTGACCTATGCTACTGTCTGTCTCAGGGAATTTTCAAGATAATATGAATATTATGAACATAATATTTCTTGGCAGGCATTATGCCATGTTACCATTTCAACCCAAATTTCCAGCAAACCTTAATAATGAAGGACGTCGGTTTAGCTCTGTGCTGCTGCTGGGAACCTCAGGTTATTATGGATGCCTAAACAAGTTGCTCTTTCATTTACAAATCAGTGTTTTTTGGCCTAACTCCTTTGAGGTTTCAGTGGCTGTAAAATCCTGCACTGCTGAATCTTCTGTTGGTTGGCTGTTGAAGGCAGATAAGACTAAAGGCCCGATTTCCCTCTCTCTCTTTCTCACACCACTACTTCTTTAATTCATGTAACTTAGAACCACTTGTACTCGACAAGAGTTGGACACCAGGGCAACAGGGCCTTTCAGTGATTGCAGAGCTTTCAGAGCCTTTCGGTGGCAGGAGGCATTTGATTGGAAGCATTTCGATTAGTGCTTCTTGTGATTGCCGTTTAAAAATATGCCAATAAAAAAGATCACAGAAATGTAATGATTGGAATAAAACAAATAAATGTATCAATCTGTAAATTCAACATTGGTTTGTGTTCAATTTGCATGTTCAATCCGATTCTGATATGAAAGGGCACCAAGCCATCTCGGGTGCTTTTCTATTGGAAGCTGGAGATGCACTGTAGCATAAACAAATCAATAGACAGAAATCAGCACACAAAATGAATTTCATTTTTATCCAACTACCCATCCCTTTAATCACTTTAGATAATTGAAAGAAGCTCTGGCTCCAGTGTGCTCTTTGCCACTAAAAGTGAAAACTTCCTCAGCCTTACAGCTGACACGTTAATGCAGGCTCTTCCTACTCGTGCAGAGATCTTTGCTTGATCTTTTTTTTTTTTTTTACCTCACCTCACTTTCTTTCCAAACTCCATGACTCCCCAACTTTTTTCCCCTGCCTTTCTGTCCTCAAACCGTAGATCCCTGCCAATCCCTGGTCCAGCTCGTTGCCATGAATCGTGGCATTCCTCTTATAGAAGTGGCCACAGCCCGTCTCATACTGTGTCATTATCATTTCACGACTGCTCCTACATGTTAACATCAGCCACCTACAGGTCTAAATTTTCATCCACACCCCCGGCCGCCTTTCTTTCTTCATTATCTTCCCATTGCAGTGAATCACAGATATGTCCCTGTAGAAATCACCCCACAGTCTCTGTCTCTCATTGCTCATACAAGCTACCCTGACCTTTGTCAAGTCCTGCAGGGAATAGCACGATCACAGGTGGCATTTATGTCTGCTGGTATTTTTCTAGTGATGTATGTTTAATTTAAGATTAGATGTGTGGATTAAGAGAAATCTACCTGTGATCATAACAGAGGACATGATTATTGAGTAATGGGCACCATAAATACAAATTCTACAAATAGAATGCCAATTTGCATTATTATGTAGCCTGCCACTGGGTTTCAGAGCTTTGTAAACAGACTGAAAGGTACTCTTGATAAGAGCAGTACAGGAAAGTGTACGTGTGTGTGTGTGTGTGTGTGTGTGTGTGGGCGGGTGGGCTGGCGGAGCTTTACTGTGTGATGATGGTCAGATGCGTGGGTGTGGGGAGGTCATGCTGACTGCTGATTACGCAGATGGCATGCTCGCCATAGGTGTATGTGATTGACAATTGCTGCATCCATCTTGGCCTTTTTCCTTCAACATGTCCCCAACAATGTGAAACCCTTTTGGATGCTGTGTTAAATTATTTTACTCAGTTTATTTCATGGTGTCTGTACAGTAAATCTGCTTGTTTAATGTGCTTTTTTTCTAAATTGGTTTTCAGAAAATGCCTCTTACTCTGCAGCTTCTGCTTTGCTGCTGTCACACCTCCACACCGTAGTTTTAGTTTTAAGCTCAAAGGTAGTGCTGGAAAAACATCTCATGGACTGTTCAAAAGAACTAATTAATAATATAAATAGTTTTTCATTTGAGGGCTGCATTAGTCAGCAGAAGATCCAACCAATATTTGACAATCATACCTTGTCACTGAATAAAGCTTCTGTCAAGGGGGAAAATTGACTTATATTTAATGAATAATTTATTCAGGTGACTGTCGATATGTGTAAACATAATCTTCCACAGACCAGAAACAATCGTGCCGTCCTCGTTGGCAGTCTGCCCTGTAGATCTGTCTTTCCTTCAGCTGTGGCCCAAAGTAAAAGGCAGAAATGCATACGGTTTAGATTGGTTGACCAATCAACAATGCCATCGTTAGCTGAGATGAAACAAAATTTCTGCAGTGGAGGGTGTCCCACTCAAAATAGATGAAGAGATGAGGTGACATTAATGATTTTTCAAAGTTAAAGGCTTGGCCTCGGTTAATCTGCTTAACCAAACGGCTACATTCATCAATCCAAACATTCATGTCTGTTCAACATTTTTTTTCTTTTCGAAGAAGAAAAATGTTATCGTTTCCTGATGCTTCATGAGCAGATAAAAAAAAAATGGACTGAAAGAGGGCTGATACAAGGCAGTGTGAATCTAGAGCAATGTCGGAAAGGGAATAATCAACACAACTTGATAATATACCTAATATATATCCTGTGAAACGGAAATCAGACAAATCACTTAAAAACAGCCAAAGATGGAATCAAAATGTATTATTCACGACTGCACCACGCCCGATGTGAAGGATGGGATTATAGCATTCAGATGGATGGTTATTTTCTTATCTCGTTCACATTTTCATGATGTTCTCATATTCTTCAATGTATGTGAAGATGTAGAACTCTCTTTCTCCTTGAATTTAAGCCAAATCCCTCTGTGAGATGCATTCAGGAGACATTCATAAAGCCATTCAAACACATTGATGTCTAATTAGCGTTAGTGTGGGTTATGAATGTTACAAAACTAGCAGGTAGATGGCCGTTCCAGTTAATCCAGCAACGATTCTTTTGATTTATTAGCAAGCTTGCATGAAAGATAGACGCTGAGCAGCTGTTTTACTCTGAAATTCCTTAAAACGGGTGTATAAATTGTTTGTATTCAGCTTAAGCTCACACAAAATAATTACTCATAGCCCATTCCTAATGCACTATCATTCAGCTCACAGCTCAACTGTAGTTCAATATTTTTCCTGTGTTAACGGACATCTATTAACTTGCCCTGCAATAGTATGGCAAATTAACTGGGAATAGGAGCCTTAATCTCATGCATACTCCCTCTCACACACGCACACACTGAGCTCCTAAATTTATCCTACTTTTCTTCATATTACAGCTGGAAGGATGTCTGCGTATTTACACGCTGCATTTAAGCCTCTAGGGGAAGATCCCCCTCTGATGTAGGAGTTCCCATAACAAGCATTACATCACGCAGTAGCCAGTTATCTCGGTGTAAAAAAAATGTTGTGTGGAAGTGTGCGTCGGCTGCGAGTGTGTATGAGGAACGACGTGTCACATTTATTCACAGTTGACTGCGCCCTCATCTGTGAAGAAGCAGCGTCATGCAATGTTTATGTTGGCTATTTACCGGTCTTGTGACAGATATGTGCATTGTGAGGTCACGTGATTTATGATGCAACACAGACGTGGTTCAGTTCCATCTGCCCAAACAGTGGCCCGCTGGTATGATGCGGATGATTTCCTGCAGATGATTTCCTGCTGGTAAACTTCACCGATCTTGGGAGTTTGGATATACGATTTTTCCTGTGGGAATTCATTCATTATGGATTAAACTGAACTGAAAGCTGGTGGGGCTTTCTGCTCCAGAAGTGAATTCATCACAAGTAAAACTCAAAGACCTAAAAAGATTTCTGAGACTGCATGCCTTTTGCTTTTAAGGACAGCGATGCAACCAGTATACTTCCATTCAAGTTCTGTATGATTCAAGGACATGAAAAAAGGTGCTCGGTGAGATTGTCCTGCACTGGTCTTGTCAGGCTCTTAGTGAGCGACCTCTGCAGAGCAGTCTTATCTCTACGGCCGTTACACAGCACTTTACACAAAGACTTTTCCAGTTCCAGTTTGTCAGTAAAAACCCATCTGTTCTTTTTTTCTAATGGAGAATAGAATACGCCGCCATCTTTAAAGATATTCTATATCTAAGATATGCTCTCACACATGTTAGGTACAGAATCGGACTTTAATGTAAATGTTAATGATTGATTCTCATTCGCTTGTTGTGGAAGATCTTGTGCAAATAGGGCATTAAAGGGTATATGTGCCTGCAATGCTTGAAAGCGGGGGCCCTTTGCTGGATTCCAGTGAATATTTTATTAACATCAATGTTATAGTTCAGTGCTTATTATGCCTTTTCATGTATTCAATACACACTTTAGTATTCAGGCAATCCATTCAGCCATAAAGCCATGACTAATATGAGCAAGGAGCCATCCTTAGTCCAGCTTTGGAGCCCGTGGCCCACATCTGAATATTTTTCACCAGCTGGTATGATGTCCATCTTGACATGGCGATGTTTGTTATTGGAGAGTAAACCCCTTTGATATTTCAGCGGCCTTTTCGTAATCTCCAGAGTCACATGGGGGGCGTTAGAAGCTTTAGAAATGACAGGACAAGGATTCTCTCGTGTCACTTTCTCTCATCTTATGAGGGCCTTTCTTAAAAATCCTCGCGGGGACACATTCACCTTTAGACATTCAGATTGTTCACGAATCAAAAGAAAGCACTTCCCATGGGATGACACGGAATCACAGAGCCCCCAATCTCCCAAACATCTTATGCATCTTAAGTTTGTGTAGAAATGATTATCTCATTTGCACAGAATCCTGACTGTGTGCTCATGTTACCATCTTCTGCTTACAAGATTATATCTGAGATAAGTGTCAGCACAAGATAGGGTTCTTGATTTCTAGTCACAGGATGATAGTTTGTGGACAAAACAAAATCGTGTTTCAAGGCTCTGTGGGCTCTGTAGTAATTACATTTGCTTCCCTTGTTTGTTTGTTTTTTCTGTGGAAACAATAAAGAAGGTAATACACTTGATTCTTTAATAGCTTTACACTTAAATATTGGCAAAACATCCACTGGCATATTTTCTATGTCTCCAAAATGCAAAAAGGGAAATGTATGTTTCAGTGTGAGAAAAGGGGGGCGGGTGACATTATCCTGCATGCATGGGATGATGACAAAAAGCAAAGGGTGAGCTCTGCCTCTGATAGTGTTCTTTTTGTGGAAGAATGGGAAGAAGTTGACTGGAGAAAGATGTGGCACCAAATACGAGTGTTGTCTTCCATCACCAGTGGGACCTGGCTGTTAGATTGGCGTGCCACCCAGGCTCTGCCGAGTGCTCTGTCATCTGCCGTCTCCAAATAGTGCAGCGACACTGCCTCTCTCTACAGTCTGCTTTTGATGGATAAACACAATGTCATCATGTAAACACATCCCTCTCCTCCTTTGCATTTCAAAGCCGCAAGCAATACATCTCCTTAGCCTGCTCGCGTAAGAGGGCCTCTCAGCTCACCTTTGATTTGTGGCCATGTTGTTCTCCTCTTGCCTGTCACCAGGAAGTAGTTGAAATGACTGATTGAACTTTGAAAGACTAATACTCGTGTCAGGCTGGCCAAATCAGGGCCTCCCGCACAAAGTATTAAGGCTAACGGGAAACAGAGAGGGAAGTGAGCTTTGTGTTCACAGAGTTCTTATTGTGAAGACAAATGGCTGGAAGCCCTCCAATTTCTTCTCATTGAGGAATGATTTCATTTCATGGAGCCTGAAGAAAATGCAACCGAATAAATAGCGCATTTCACTTGCTCTCATCTGCAACCTTTTCTCAGATTGAGTCTCAAATTATGATGCTGATATGGTGCCAGCCAAGACTTAGAAAGAGAACTCTCCTCTCTCGAGTACTGCCCTGTGGGCATACATTTCTGTTTTCCCTCTCCATTAGGGAGCATATCTGAATGGAGATACAGACCTTGCCATTTGAACATTTATAACTCGGTTTTATAAAGCCAGGGTGGTTTGGCTGCTGCAGAACTTTCTTCCCCACCAATCTGGCATCAAATGCCTTTGTTGCTGTTTCTATCCTCATTCATCAAGCAGCACTATAGGCCTGTTTTGCTTGATAAGTCTTTGCTCTCAAGGGGTTTGCTTCCCCTCAGCTGTACTCTACAGCAGGAATGGGAACGAGTACCTTAGGGGTCAGAGCGTTAATTAGACCCCACTATAGCATACCTGTGAGAGACAACTACGCCGGATTTCTGCATTTGATTGCATTTAATTGCAAGTTATGATCCTTCTCTATCAGGTGTGAAAATACACCAAAAGTGTGGAATCTCCCGGGACCCTGGATTGAATTTCGTGGGAATAGAAAATGGTTGGACAGAAGTGTGAAATCTCAACTATTTCAAATTTGTATGCAGTTTACCGTCAGGTTTCATCATATTGAGGCAGTGTCATGTTTCAGGGACTGCTTCCTTTTTAGGAATGCCCTTTGATCGACGAAGGAGGCGCTACGGAGGATTAGCCATAGAATTATTAGGTTCCATGGGCTGTGATCTGTATGCAGTGGACTTAGGAATGCTGAGAAGTTGCATCAACATTATTTTTCCAAAAGTGGCTTAATTCGTTGGTCACATTTAAAAAAACAAATGATGAAAGCATGTTTCAGTCATGCACATTTTCTGTCTCCTCTCTTGGGGGTTTTGTGGGATTTTAAAGGCAACACTTGACAGTTACTTCAGCTCTGATGAGCAACCACTCCTGTGAGTTATATTTCCTTCCTGCTACTTATAGGAGCAGACATCGTGATTGGTCACATTTAAGGGTATGAACCTGTCTGCTCATTTCGATTGCTTCTGTGAATTTCAGTCTGTAATTCTGCTGTTATCCATCTGGTATTACTGCTTTTGGTAAGGTGTGATCAATATTTTGTGTTGACTGTGGCCAGGGGGCGGCTCCATTTCTGGCTTCTACTCTCTTGCAGTGAACTGTTTTTCTTATTTTACTTCCTGCATTGTGCCTTAAGAAGATGACCGATGGTCTCTCTGCAGGTAAATATGATCATTCTGCTCAAAATCTGAGTCCACAGAGTGAGTTCTGGGAAAAAGATCAGGGAGTTATTGTTTTCATTCAAAAGACAGACCTGATGTGATTACCCTGTAATAAGACATACTTTTGCCATAGATAAATCTTAGTAACTTACTCAGTTGAAAACATGTCAGACCTCATTTGTCTGTAAATGTAAACTCCTTAAAGTTGAGCCTCCATCCTAAGTGTAAAGTCAGAGTTATATCTCACATAGCCATGCGTCTGCCCACCTTAATGTTTTAAAGTTGGTCTTCCTGCTTGCATTGAGCAGTGCAGTGATGCAATGCAGATGCAATGACATCTGTGTGGGTGACGACACTGATGACATGTTGGTAGCCACTTGTAGAGTCTTTCGAGTCTGGCCTGTACAGAGAGCTCCTCTTAAAGCTCCTGAGATTTTTTTTTGGTGAACATTTCCTCCATCCTAGTCGTCCACCGTCAGGAGCACCGCTGTCTGTCTTAATCTGACATCACTGTTGCACATCGTGCCATAACTGATGCAAAACACTTTGAAGAATGTAATTGCCCACTTGAATTTTTGTTTGATTGGAATCTCAATTCAAACCACTTAAAATCAGATTCAGACTCAAATTTCGGTAATTAGTTTTGTGAGGTTACTTGTTTCCTGTTGCCTAAAATTCCTCTGAGACAGATTTATTCAGACTCGTAAGAGTGCCACATTTTTTTCATTTTTCATGCAGCAACACTGGGTAACATTGTGTTGCAAGGTTTTTCAGAATCTAATCGGAGCCTCTGAATGTTAAATAGAAAGCCCCTCAGTGATGATCTATTCACTATTGTCTGACAACAAGTTGAATCGATGCCATCTCACCTGAAGGTGTTGGTTGCACTTACCTGTTTGCTGTCCCACTCTGCTTTTAACACTGATGGGTTTAGTCTTACTTTGACACATTTGGGGACTTACAAATGTAGAAAAAAAAAATGTGCCATGTAAGCTGTAACTTTCTAGTTTTTATGATAATATCATACCTTTCACGTTCATTGAAGCATATTGCCCGTTACTCACACCTCTTCACTCCTCCCAGTGTTACCGAGCTGGATAGAAGAGCTTCTTCTAACACTTAGGGGTCACAGAGGGTGGCTGAAATTGAAAACTTAAGCTCCACTTGAACCGCATAGCAGAGGAAAATTGTTTCTTGGCTAAGCAGGTACAGAACTCTTGGTGGATTCTGGACCAAAAACAGAAAGAAAGCTTAATTGTCATTTTATACTTAGCCTTTTCACCTTTGTTTAATCAACCTATTTAGATACAAAAGAAGAGTAAAATACTTCAAGGTGTACTCATTGTACAGTCATTTTCTAACTACTTCAGTGACCACTTCCTGCTGGCGAAACATGAAGTGCACGGTTAGTGTGTTCAGTTTAAGAACGATGTTGCATTCAAGCACAGGGCTCATTATTGTCAGAAGTTTGCTTGAAACTGAAGCCACTTTTTGTTCCCAAAGGTAAAGCTTAACAACTGCCTTCATCCAAACTACTTATACTGAGGAAGAGTTCCCATTCCACAGTTCAGTTTTCACCTATAGTTTCACTTAAGGTCACTTCTGCACCTTGTCTTTCTAATCTGCTTTGGTTTTGGTTCACTCTGAGTGGAGTGAAATCATTCCACGCCACACAAAGATCCCTTAAAAGGTAGAGTGATGTCTATCCATATCCATCTTTTATCAGTTACCGGTGCAGATTTTGTGTTATGATGAGCACAGTTTGTGTGGATCAGATGGTCTGTCTCTCAACTCTGGCCCTTAACTAGCCAATTCAACCATGTGTAAAGTGGGTCATCAGAAACAAAAATGATTTTCCTTGTTCTATGAGATCAGTATTGTTGAGGTAGATGATAGGTTTACCCGTGTAAGTGTCTCCACTGTCGGCACGTGTTCGCTCATGCACTTCAAGGACAGAGTTGCATCAGGACGCATCTCTGGCAGGCAGCTCTCCAAGGTGGAAGTGAGGGACGCAGCCGCTCTCTCCAACAAGCCCTTTTGGTGTGGTAGAGCAGAGGACCAAGGGGCTGTTTGGAGCTCATGTTTACTTTTGTTCAAGCTGTTGACTCAGGTTGGTGGAAAACAGACGGGGAGAACTGAAACACAGCCACTGACAGCCACCTGTCCGATGATCCGATGTAAGTCAGATATAAAAGCCAGCATCAACTCATGATCACTGCGAGGAATCTCAGGTATTAGAAAAGACTGAGGAAACCGAGTTGCCTTTTGTTCAGTTTGTTTATTCCCTCTCTATCAATATTCAGCTACGGTCACATAAAAGATTTCTTCATGTACAACAAAATGTTTGTAATTATTTTTTTTTTTTAAAGTTGTAGCTGTTGTTGGGTACTGTAGTTTTTTGGTGATGACACTGATAAACGTATTGAGTCATTAGACCTACAGTGGGCAGGTACACGCCCAGCACTCTGTCTGAAAGCTATCCACTCTCAGCTGATAGGAATGCACTATATAAAAAGAAGGGGCAGATGGAGTGTGTGGAGGCTGGAAATGCAGCCTGGATTATTTGCTTTTGCATTCAGATTTTTGGTGCCTCGCTGTGTCTTTTAACAGAAAGCGCCCATGGCTGTCATTTCATCCTTTGGCACTTGAGAGGCTGTCCTGTGTGTTTGCACACCAAACTGGCTGCTTTTTCCAAAGCAGCTAAACAAATTGAAGTGAGGAAGTAGCAAATATATCCATCAGGACGGCCTGCAATTTTAGCCCCAAACCACGGCTGATTGATAGCTGTGATAGCTGCAGAGGTAGGATTGTGTTCTCTTTCTGTGTGCGAGTACACACTTTTCCTCACTGAGAAATGGATGGACGATGGACACTGACAGTGGATAGAAATGCGAAAGGACAATTGTAATACCCACTTCTTATCACTACACCAGGGAGGCAGAGAAACAGATGTGACAGGTTGGAGTGAGACCTGCAGGAAGCCAATGAAAAGGCTTCTGGGGGGGGTCTCTGTGACTGGTTAAACTCGCCACAGTCCAGGAATCCAGACAGTAAAATAAACTAATGAATATCAAGCAGAAACCACTGAAGTTCACTTGGTTTAAAGCAGCTTTATGTTTAAACCAACCTACATTTATGGGAGGACTGAACTCCAAAGGCCATTACGGCTGTACATTAGAGCCATTCTGTAAAAATTAAAGCCCGCATTTACCATAGCTAACAAGATTAATTGCACAGAATGATTTTGGACCCCTTGGTGGTCATTTTCTGGGAGTATGAGCTCCAGCGCTGCACGTTGGCAATCAGTCAAAGAAAGATATTGACTTTGGAGAGTTTCCAGCTGTAATGTTGGATTGATATGGATTAGTAGCACTGTGCATCGGAACACTGTTGTTAGAAAAGCAGCTGGTTCAGTATGCAGAAATTGAAAAAAAAGAGGGGGGTTAATGAACATTCTATGCCTCCTACATCAGTGTACTGAAGTTACTGTGGAGGGATGTAGTACTAATGGTACTGTGACATGCAAATAATCGATAAAAAAATGTCTTTGCTCTCTGCTTTCTACTATAAGCTATTAACTGTAAGGATTATATATATATATATTGCAAACTTTCTTTGGTTTTTTGAACTGCTACCACACAGTATTGATATTGTGGTCAATAGTGGGTGATGCATGTCAGTTTTGGGCATGTTAGTCTAGGTGCCAACAGGATATACCTCCTAAGAAAGGGGTATATGACTTTATTTGAAAATTTTAAAGAAAAAAGTAAGTTTTGTGTTTCTTTACGACTTCTAACGACAGCAAATCAATCAAGCATCGCACCATGTTTATCTCATATCTGAAGACATTTGTCACAGACAGCTGAGAGTCGAGAGGCCTTTACTCTAATGTCTCGTGTCTACGAGCTGACATTGGTTCTAACAGTTAGTGACTCAACATGTTTTAAACTCGTCACATCTCTCTTAGAAAACACTGTTTTGACTCGTTTGAGCATTTGAACAGCCGGTGCTGCCGGCTCAAGTGCGCTCCCTCCGCCCTGAAGCGTGTTGTCAGTTTACTACACTTACATTTTGTTCCTCTTTGGAGGCTGATATTGATGCTGGGGTGTCATCGTATTTGACTTGTCTGCCTCTCTCTCCTATATTGTGTGATGTTAGGCTGTATGACAGATGGAGAAGCTATAAACCTTCAGGATAGTCCTAAGGCAAGCGTCTTGGACTTATGTGGCTTAGCTGGCTGCAGCAACCCCTGTGACAAACAGGCTTCCTTCCAGCGCTGTACTAAAGAATGAACGGTTGATTCTTCCTGTGATAGCTAAACTTCACACACGCAATGATTCTGAAGCAGGACATAAAATAAGTCATATGCACTTGGATAAATAACCCAAAAGCAAACCAAAAAAGTGCTGCGTCAGACCTGGGACAGTGAGAAACTGTTGAAAGTGTTTAGACTTTAGCGAGCAATAGATGGAAATAGGGCAGCGTTTAAAAAATGAAAACATCACATGTTTGGTACTCAGCTTTTGGTTACTGAAACATGAATGACCCGCAAAAAACTTTCTCCTATAATTTATTAATCTCATATGAAGGTAGCAAAAGGAAGTGAAAGCAGCATCAACATGTAGTAAGTTGCCTTTGAAACTCCTGAAGATTTGATTGAAATAAGAGTCAGTGAGAGATGTGCTTGGATCCAGCGTTTGCATTCTGGTGTTATCATGCAGCCAAATGGAGCATATTAGAGACATTTAAGAATAATCTTGTTTGGACTCATTGAGTTGCTTTTAAGGTACACTTGACCTTCATGATACTAGGAGGCTTGTCCTTACATATCTGTTTCAGTGAGAAAGCCGAGTGAGAAATATTTTTACTTGCAGGAACGATGATTTGTGCAACTATTTTAATTCTGTGCATAAGAGGAGATGACGATGGATGCTGGACCTGTTTTTTCATTCTTTGGGCAGTATTTTCTACATTTCATTTATCCTGAATGTTTTTTATAATAAAGCTACTTGCAAATAAAGGCCAAGAGAGGTGGCTCCCTTGGCTTTTATTTGCAAGTAGCTCAACAGGAAACGGAGAAAAGAAGGGGTGGAGATGACATGCAGCAAAGGGCCACAGGGCGCAGTCGAACCTGGGACAGCTGCGACGGGGCAAAGGGTCTCTGCACATGGGCCGCCCGCTCATCCCGCTGAGCTGTCGGTAAAACATGCTCCTATCCACCAAGTTCCTTCCCGTGGTTCCTTATCGCAGAGGGCCACAATGCTAAATACACCTCCAGAAACTGCTGTGCTTGTTACCAATAATCACTTTTAAATGTCTGCATTGCCCGAAGCAGTCTTGTTCACAATGTGTTGGATTGTTAAATTAAGCCATTCACTTGATACTGGCAATTACAAAAGTTGATTGAAATAAATGAACTTTCCCCAAATCAACGGAAAGCTAATTGTGGTGGCCTCAGAGACCCTACAGAAGTCTGCTGTAATTATAGTAGTCTGTTCCTCCTTTTTCTCCTTAACAAAAGAACACAAGAATCATGTGACTATTATCACTTCCTGCAATCCTAATGTTTTTGTAAGTACAGCTGTAAATCTAAAGCTCCAGGATATCGACTCCCCCTCCAAAACTGCCTCCTCAGTAAATTCACCTGAAACATACAGGTTTGTATTTTTTTCTCCCCAAACTCCAAGCAACACTCATGCCTCACAGCTTCAGGATCCACTAACACCCCACAGGCTTTCTTTATGCAGCTGCCTCTCGGCTGGGAAGATGTGTGACAGGCTCCGAAATGGGTTTGAGTGGTAAATTGAATTAGAGTAGGATTCAGAATATGCCAGAATGGCAGGTGTACAGCAGTCTCTGTGTGGACGAACCCGACTGGCAGCTGTGACAGCCAGTGTTGCTCATTCTGCCTGCTTCTCCACAATGCGTGCCACCTTTCAGCATGTCTGTGACCGAGTCTACCAGCTCAGCATGACCAAAACATACATTACTGGAAAACCGAATGAGTCGAGCCAGATCACACCTACAACTCTAACTGACTTTTCTGTAAAGCTGTGTTAAATAACAACACTACATAAGCTTTTCAGCTCTGTGGTGAACGGGTTTGCATGCGGCCATTCATTCTATATTAAGTAGAACCACATTAAACTGTTGTATTTTTGTTTGAAAGTCTTCTGATCGTACAGCATTTTGATGTATTATTAAGCCCTGAATATCTCCCACATCAATGTTTTCAGAAATCTGATCAGATCTTTCCTGATAGCACTGAGAGTCTTGGTGCTGTGTCAGAGCTACAAAAATACCTCAGTCCAAACAAAACCATTCCCATATGGAGGCAATCAAAATACTAAAGAATGGGAACAGGTTCTATGTTCAGTTTTTACGTGCTTTTTCTCCCTTGTTCAGCCATTGTGGGTAAAGTCAAACGATCATAAACAGCATTGATCAAGAGCATCTCATTGATCTGCCTGTAAAGACAGTAAACCTGGATCTTGTGTTTAGGTGGCTGCATGTGGGGATCACTGCATCTATCCATTCACAGCCACAGTTCCTGGCCCATGCTGCATGGAGAATGAACGTCGGTTTAACCAATATTTGAGAATCCATCGTTTATGCAAATGCAATCTGTCTAGGATGAAAAGAACAATGTGTGAGAGCTTTGTGTTGAGAAGACAGATGTTTGTCTAGAAAGTAAATCAATTAAAGAAACTTCATTGTTTATATATTTGATTCAATGACTGTCTCATGTTTTTGTATCCACTATGGTGAGTCTGTATCAAATGAATAATTGGGCTGTTACGTCACACTTTGTGCTTTGTTGGTTTGGATTCAGAGCCGACCTTTGTAGTTTGTAATTGTCACTTACTTTACTCAGAGTTTGGTCGTCAGTTCCCAGCTGCAGCGAGCATCTTGTATCGGTTGGCTTACAGAATATTTAATGTGTTTCTCGGGGGGCATCAAAGGCCCAGCTTTAAGATGTATACATCAAAAAGTTTAAAAAGAGTCTTATCAAGTGCATTCACTTGTAATTTATGAATGCAGAATGCTGTGGATGATCCTGTCTAAGATGTCAGCAGGGATCTATAATTCATTTCTGCCAGTGGATAACACGCAACTAAGGACACAAGCAGCAAAGTTAGTGTACGATCCGCAAAAATACAACAGAAAAGAGAATGTTAATGCAGAGTTTGTTGGTCTGCAGCATGCTAATCTATCTGCAGGCCACACCAGGCATTTCATATCCACACCTCCAAAGGTGCAACCAATGAAGCCACTTTAGGACAATGAAGCTCCGAATGCTTCTTTATTGTGTGTTGTTCATCTCAAGTGCCTTTTTGCAGTTTTTTTTTTTGTAGAAGAACCCATCAATATAGGGTTCAGTATCTTAACCTAAGGACACTTGCTCAGGGGAAGGTGGCGATCGAGCCACCGACCCTCTGATTGGTCTACCTCCTGAGCCACAGCTGCCTCGATGGAGTTTGGATTAATTTGGTGTTCCTGATTGATAGCCAGGTCATAAGAGGGCCTCGACCCTCCAGTAAATGTGTATAAAGGTGAAAAGTAGACCAATATTAATAGCCTACTGCTGCCAGTTTTCTTCTGAAAGTTAGTAACTTTTTGCAACCATGCTTCACTCTTTCCTATTTTCCTTATATTACCAGTCAGCTACACAGGCCCGTTTCAAGCTCATTTAGCACCATAAAAATGATCTGGTTACAAATGTCAGTTAGCTAATTAGCTTTAGGCCCATTTAGCTTTGAAGACCCACCTGTCCTTTTTTGTTTTAGCACATTTTATCTGTCTGGTTTCAAGGTATTTCATAACCACAATTGCCAAATTTTCAAGTGTTTTAACTTTTTTCCAGTACCTTCCCTCTGCTTATTGGGGAACCATGCATCGAACTGGAGAACAGTTTATGTGGGTGGTCTGCTGATTTATGCCATCACTACGTGTGGGAAATGCTTGACTAATGCCTACCTTCTGTTTTCCTGCCTCTGTGGTGGATGTGAGGCTTTATTATGATCAACATCTGGGATTAAAGCATGTCAATAATGGCCCTGCTTACATCCCCGTTGCTCAGCTGTAGATGACTCACTGTGTCATTTTCGGGGAGCAGATGAGGCTACATCAACTAACCTTTTCTCTATAATCTCTGTTTTGTTGCTGAACATCAGGTGCTTCAGTTTAACATGGGGGGGGGGGACACTTACAGGAAAAAGCGAGAATCAACAATTGTCCAACTTCCTCCTCTCAAAAGTCAATATCTCAGAGGGAGATTAGAAAAGAGCTGACATACTGTGTGATAAATGTATGAATCAATGGTATACTGAATCTGCATATGTAGAAAACCAGCCAACTTATTGAATGTATCTGAGAGTGTAAGTTTACTTTTGGAACTCTTTGTTTCCAACATTTGGATGGTGATTTCCTTTCTCGAGTGCCACTTTCTAGACTAGAATAGCAGATGCAAAAACTGTGCTCAGATTGTTGAATAATTAACTATGAAAACGGGCCCCATCTCCCTGAGATTTCCTAAACAAGCTGGTTTCGTCCCTTTTTGGGTGCCTTCTGTTGCTTTTTTCTGTTTGGAATATGGCACGGGCTCATTCTGCGGCTTTTCTTCTCTCTACTGGCAAACTGTCCAGTAATAGAGAAATACCAGAGTTCTTTTTTTAAATGGACCTGGCTTTTATATTGAGAATGTAGAGTTTTGTCTGAGAATAGCATTTGCCGTAATAACTACAAAGTGGGACATAAACTGTTGGTGAAATCTAATTCACTTTGGCAAATGTAGGAGGTCATAATATTGCCTTCGCTGAACCTCTTAAAGAAACACTTTTTGTGTGTGTGTGTGCTGTGACTTTGCAGCGCTTCCTCCTTCTACAGTCTAGGGAATCATCGCCACCTTCAAGTGCAACAAATCCTCAGATGTAAGAGTGCTAAGCTCTTTGTGCTTTGCCAAGGGTGGAAATGAAGACAGGCTACCCCTATGAAAAATGATGGCTTCTTCAAGACACAGTTGTCCTATTTTTAAGGAGGCAATGTGCTATCTGTCTCTGCTTTTCCCTACCTCCGTTTCCTCTTGCTCTTTCCCCATCGCTGTGTATGGGAAGAGCCTTTTTTGAGGCGAAATTAAAGTTATACGAACAGTGAACAGGACCTCAGGGTCTGCAGAAAGATGATGTAAAGTCCTTATTAAACATTTTCAAGGATGGAAATGTTATTGATGCATGTTAAGTCCTCTGGGGGTTTCATTCAAAGGACATTAGGGGGCTTTCATCCCTGACATGAAGGCGGAGGGGACATTATTGAGGCTCCACAACATGACAGAGGTTTTTCCTTTCAGTGGGAGGCTTGAAAGGAAAGAGTCATCTTTCTCCGCCTTTGAGAAGGAAGTCTCCTAATTGCCTCAAATGGCTGCTCTCTCCCTCCCGCCTGCTTCTCGAGGTAATTGGTATTTATGAACTATTTATGGTCCATGTTTGCTGGTGTCAGCTTCACACGAAGCACAACATATATTTTTGAATAGAAGAGCAGCTTTTTCCCCGACTTTTCCTTTCCCCACAAGAAAACTGTCTATTTTTGTTTTTGCCCACTTTACATATTCATAAATTCAGAGTCATGCACTGTTGCACTTAACTTGTAACTGCCGGAGTGGCTCTAAGGGACAGTTATTTTGTCATTTTGACCCGGACTGTCATGTCATTTACAATAGTAATCTGAAGGATGTCTTTGGACGTTGTCATTAATTAAACAACATATCGAGTTTGGTGATCCTTCTTTTTATCCAACATGTTGCTAGTCTGAACAGAAAATAACTGAACATTCCTTACATAACAATGAAAACATGGCAAATGAACACAGGATTATGCAAATCGCCGGGGGTTCTTCTCAACTGACGTGATCTAACCGGAGCTACTGTACACACATGCTGTTTACTAAAACGACAGTTTCTCTACTACCTTACTTTTAGCGTCTCTGTAGCTCGAAACAGTGACAGACCAAAGCTTGTTTTCTCTATCGTGGCTGTCCCATTACTCTGTCTCTGTGTTTCCTTTCATGCACTTGATGTAACTTAAAGTGTTGTTTGAATGCAGCTCTAAGAGCCACTGACTCTGCATGATATTTTCACACACGACTCGCATTGTGAGGAAGCGCTATTGTAAAGTCAACGCAGTTGTGTCATAGTTACATTGGTCAACAGAGCAAAATGTAACACTTTTGCAAATGAGACCCAAAAAAGGGTAAAATAATTGCACTTAAAACCGTTTCATGCCTACACCTGCCTTTCAGGATTCTAACATGTTTGAATTTTGCATTACGGGGATCTGCCATAGGAGCTCAAGAATATTACAATAACTATGTTTTCCATGCTCCAAAAATGTCACATGCCCATGTTTCTGTTGACTAATTGCAATATGTTTTAATAATAATGTTTTGCATCATGGAAAAGTGTCACAAAAATTCTAATGCACATCAGTAACGTGTTGAACACAAAGAGTCAAAGGTTGGCATCGCATCACATAAACACTGCCCTATATGTAGCAAAAGGCTTCTCAGCACATTTATTGTGGCACTGCCACTTTTGATGCTGTCAGCAAACATAGTCATGTCATGTTTTCTTCTGTCACTGCGCTGACAGATAAAAGCGATCTTCCTTCATTGCACTGGTTCCCCACCGCCTGCACTACTCTGTTCACTGTGTGTGGCAGATTGCACCCACTAGTGAGTAGGGGTGCAGCATCACAATAATACCGCACCAACCTGATTCCTGGCAGCCAGTGGCAACGAACAATGGCATTTTCTCTCAACTCAACCAATTTACTTTTTTCTTCTTAATGTCAGAGCAACAGAATTGCAGAAAACCCCTTTAAGTACATCAAAAACATGAAGTGTTCTTCACATGATAGAAAAATGTGACATTACGTACCCACAGAAATTTGAATGAAAAGTACCGTAGGTTTCATAAATTTCAAGAGAAAATTGAGCGGTGTGGTCTGCCAAAAGTGGTACACAGCTCTAACACCTCAGCTCTAACACCTGCCCATAAAAACTCTCCCAACCAAGCAAAAAGGACCAGAGTTGGGTTTGAATGAAAATGCAAAATCACACACAGTTGATGCAAAATGCTTCTCTCATGTTACAGTTGTTGAGACAATTGCCTACTGTTCAGTCATTGCAGGACATTTAGTACACTGCAAATGAAGGCCATGAGGGAAATAGTCTGTTGGCCCAAAAGGCATGTTGGGCAATATTCCATTTTCAGACATTTATTTTTTAATTACAACTCATTAACCATAGAAGAATTAAATAAATGGGCCAGAGCTGATGTTGGATGATGGAAGCATAATTGGCCGGCTAGATGTTAGATGCCTTGATGGCATATTTAGCTAGTTATATGCTAACACATTGTAGCATTCGTAATGTTGTATTACGGGGATTGGATTATGAACCATTGTGCAATGCTGTCACTGCAACATGACTTCTGGCTCACCAGAACCTCCTGAACTTTAAAAGGACGAGTCGCTCTCTAACAAAGCGATACAAAGTCAAGTCTTTTCTTGTTCTCAGTTGTTATTTTGTAACCTAGAATATTTGTAGACTTTTACAGTCACTGAAATACAACATCATAAATGTAGACATGTTTGTGCTCATGTGTTCGGTAAGCAGAAAAGTCCATGCAAAATGAAGTTATACCATCTTTGTGTATGGGTGGTGGGAACAAAAATTATGTGCACTCACTTGTTTCTCTTTGTTCTGGCACCAGTACAGTTCAGGCTTATCTTCCTGCTTCCCTTCCTCTTTTTTTTTTTATTTCTTATTACTGTTTATCCTACTGCACAACTACATCCACATTCTCAGTGACTGAGCTAATTGTTCCTGCTCATGCACTCTCTGCAGATTCAATTATACGCCACTCTGGGCATACTGAAAAAAAAGAGGGTGGGAAAAGAGGGATGTTGGCTAATAAATGTGGGAGAATACATTTTTCTTATTTAAAAAGGGTAAAAAGTGAAAAGGAGCTTGAGGAGGGTATAGATATAAGAGGGGGAAGTTGCAAGAAAAAGTAGGAGGATGAGAGCAAAGAGGTGGAAGCAGGAGTGATAAATAGGAGAGAGTCAGTGCAGTCCCTTAAGTCATATATTTATGTAAGGGGAAAATCAGCTCACTGGAGTATACACTGTAATGGCAGCCCCTCTGTATAATGATTGGCACTGACCTCCCAAATAAGAGGATTAGTTTGTGCCTGAGCTGGCCGGATATAATGGACCCCACCTTAGCTTAACTGCAGTTTGACACAGCAGAAAATAGGTTGGGAAATAAGAACACCCCATCAGCAGGAGGTTTCCCTGAACCTCATTCATCTGCATCACTATTGTGTTAAATGGACACACATTCCTGCATATCTGCCAGCTTCATGAACAGATGGCTTAAACATACTGGACCCATGTGGACACATAACACAGTGTAGCAGACATCATGGAAATAAGGTGCCCCAGACTGTAATATGTTTCCGAAATTTATTTATTTAACGAGGAGTGCAATAGCTGTTATTTACATGCTAGGTTGTCTGCAGGAAATGAGCTCTTGTTATTGTAGCTCTCGGTCAGGCAGTGACAGGGCAAGTCCTCTGCTCAGAAGAATATTGTGGCGCAGCAGCAAATGTTATGGCTAATGTCTGACTGCAGGGCATGCTCTCCTTTTGTGTGCTCTGAACCAGCAGGATTAAAGCATCCATCTTGCTCTCCCACTTCCCCTAATGGTATTAGGAAAAGGGTGGATAGGTTTCAGTATTCCGTTTAGGAATATCTGATATGGGGACCAGCTGATTCAATTAAGTAAAAAGCAAGGTAGGAGGGAGTGAGCACTGGTGTAATGGCCTTTGAGCTGCATAGTTCAAAGTGGGACATTTCAATCTGGAAGCTCCTGCATTACCTGCAGAAACAAATATATTATGTACTCATTACCAAAGGAAAGAGCCTGCATGCAGTTTCTGCCCCAGTGGAGTTTGTGGTCATCGAGCGATGTGAACAAAAATAACTGCAAATAGACAAACAGACGTTCATGCACAGCATGCTGGGATAGCGTCATTCACCTGTGATCTGAAAGTAATAATCAAGAACTGGACCTGTAGGATGTACTTGACATTTACGTTCTGAAGCTTATCATTATTAAAGAAGTTAACTAAGACAAGTCAAGTCTAAACCAGTCAAAACTATCCTTTCAGCATTAAATCACTCAGAATGGCACCTGAAAATGATAGCATAGAGTTCCTTTCACAAACCCAACACTGGACCTGTGAGCCAGCTACCATTTTACCATTTTCTTCAATTTTAGATCTGTTAAATATCAAAACCCTTTTTTTGTATGCATGTATGAGCTCCACAGTCCTCTGATGCGTGAAAGACAAAATGTGTTGTTTTTTGGGTTACTTTGTCAAACACAGAAATGTAAGCCATTTAACATCCGGAAAAGGATCTTTTCTAACCGCAGAATCTGATCGTGTTTACCAGACCAACTCTACATTTGAGTGTAACTACCTCCACTCTTCTCCACCTACATTTGCTTTTTTAGTGACATCATTTGTTTTTGTGTTAAAACTAAAGAGGCAAAAATTAGATGGGGAATATCAGTGAGCTTACGTGATGTCTCCAGCTCTGCTATGCTTGAATGCCTCCAAATAGATTTCAAATGCATTCTGCCAAAGTCTCTCAAACTGTGTGGGGAGCACAAAAACCCAAATCATTTTTTTTCTACTTTTTCCACTTCATACAGCTCAGTGGTCAGGTTATCACACTGCTGTTTGGTGTCTTCACACCACCAGGTCCCAATTCTGTCTGGAGCCATTGGGTTTCCATTACCACAAATCCATTTCACTCATTTAAAATTAATGGCTGTGGACCTTCACCGACCCCAGAGATGCACTGGGGCAAGACTTTTGATTTAGAAGGCCTTGAGGATTAGGTTTTCTCAGCTTATCAGCCTATCTGTAGATTTTGTCTGGGCATTGTAATATTTGGCTGGTCGCTGGAAAATGGTTTCTTCCTTAGTTTGAATTCTAACACTTGCATAGTCTGCAACATGTTCCTTATGAAGCTGTGCTGAGGTGTTGCTGCATTCTCTTGAATTGCATGTGGCCCTGGCATGAGCAAACATGATATAGCAGTTTAACTGTTTTTTTTCTGCTTTTGAGATTACTGTTCAAGTTAGTTTTGATTGTTTTAGACTCATTGCGGTTCAGTTGCCATCACACAAAAGAGGGATTCTAACATTTTGATAATTTTAACACATGAAAGAATGAGAAACAAAAAAGAGGAAACTGGTTAAAGCACAACTTCAAATCTGTGTCACGTTTCTGCTGTTCCCTGAGTTTAAATGTCGAGTGTGTTGGCTGTAGCGACATCTAGCGGCATGAATTACAAATTACAACCAACTGATCTCTCTTCTCTCATCTGAGGCATGTATGAAACCACCGAGGCTCAAAAAATGTGAAAGACTTGCCCCTGTGTCTTTTTCATAAAGAGAAGTTGTTACTTACTGTAGATCTAAGGATTGTCTTGACCTGGCTGATTGAGAATCTACGCAGACATTACTGCCTACTCTGTCTTCTGTCCTTTAGAATGATTTAGGAAGTTTGTGGTTGCGGTCAGTTTAAGGACGAGACACGAAACACGTTTAGTACTTTCTGTCTCAGCAACGAAGCCCATGAAAAGATGAAAACCCATAGTATCAGTCCCGCTTATGTATAACTTTCATATTGATGCAGTCTGTGTCACTCAGCCCTGAGTCCAGTGGTTGCAAACATTTGAGAAACTCGAAAAATCAGAATAGCAGCATGTTTTAAAATTCGGTTTTAGGTAACTGGTATAGTAGTACAAAGGTGTACATAGCGGGAGGTAACATTTGAAAGCTACAGTCTCTCAACTGTGTCAGTGTTATACTAAATTGCTCTCAGTATGAATAACCTCTGCTATATTATTTTCCTTTTTTTGGCATTTGGATGGAAATGTAGACAGTAGCAGCTCTCATAAATTGAAGCTTGTGCCCATTTGAGCACTGCCTTTGTCCTACATTTTCAGTACTTTGTGTTGACCATCTAGCAGATGGTGCTGTAAACACACACTCCACAAGGTAAAATTCCTCTACTAAAAAGGGCCCTTGATGCTCTGAAAAGCTGAGCTCTCATGTTAAGAGAAGGAGTGAGGATTTGGGCTTTTGGGGGGGAGGCAGTACCCCGGGCTTCTCCTTTTCTGCTCCCTGAGGACACAGCCATCGGTGGTGGAGGGAGGTTTCTCAGCCTTATCAGCAGGACAGCACCCAGCGCTCTAATCACTAGGTCCCAGAGACAGCTGGAGGTAAAGGGAGAGTGGATGGATGAGCAACATTCAAGGAGAGAAAGGGGAAGGAAGCAGACAGGGGGAAGAAAAGCTATGTTTATACCTCTTAGGTTGCATCAAATGACAGCTGCTTTCCAGATCAATGCATAACTGAGTAGGAATCCTTTTGTGAAAAAAGGTTTGTGCAGATATTTGTCCCACAGCACATTGCCGATGATGAAATATAGAGGCTTTGCAGTTGCATCACAAGTCTCTTTGCAACAGCATCAGGTGCCAACATGAAAGCTCCTTTAAGAGGTCGCTGCGAGCAAAAGATGCTGCTCTCTGAATCAAGAACAGTTCACGGATTTTAGCAACTCTGTGTCTAGTTTGATGCTTGACTTGTCAAATGCATTAGAGCACAGTACAGTTACCTGTCAGTCCACTGCTGTCATTATCCCTGCTTATCTTTCCTCAGCTGCTGTCATTATATGTCTGGAGCTGCAGCATGTGGTGGTTTGCTTTGTCAGCAGTGTTAGATTATTATGTTTCTGCTCACTTTCGAACTGGATGAAGTGAGAAAATCGCATGATATGCTCCAGTGCAACAGTGAATCAGTTTGCTCTGTGAGCAACTTTCAGTGAATGTGTTGTTATCTGTGAGTATCCAGTTAATTAATATGTCCTTGCACTTTAAATTGGACACTGACAAAAGCTAATCCTGTGGCCTTGCCATTGTTGTCAACGTGCTTCTGTGGCACTTCAATGCTACTTTGCAAAAGTCTTGAGCCCCCCCCTAATTTCTTTAAGCTTCACTTCCAAGCAGCCAGACTTTCTTGTAATCTTTTAAGGTGGTCTTCATTAATGGGTCTCCTGGATTTTAAAGTTTTACTTTTTCACTCATTTTCAGTCCAGTCCTTGCACCTGATCGTTTTCTGATTTTTTTTTTTTTTTTTTTTGTTTGTTAAGCCACATTACAATGGCTCGAGGATTAAGTGGCTTTTCTTTTTAAACATTTAAGCCATTCCAACCTCGTTACATTGAAATATGAAAAAGAACCACAGCCTGGACATGTATTCACTTGCTAAGTTGAGGTATAAGGACCAACAGAAGTCCTCTTTTGTTGGCAAGAGTAGATGGCCCATCATTTTTTGTTCCATTTGGTTACTTAAGATATGTTTTTTTTAACTTTTATTTAGTTTTATGTGATAAATGACTTGGTTGGGGTTGGGTATAGGGAATGTATAGTTAGCTAGACACTACCTAGCAAACAACATTAGAACTTGACTTCTCGTTCGGACCCTTTCACGTCAGCTTTGCTGTTTTCACAAACGTCTGGGACTGGACTAAATCGAGGTGCTCTCGCAATAAGCTTGTGGATCTTTGTCACTGCGTCTTTCACATATTTCTGAGACCTGCCGCTGACCTCGATTCGTTTGAAGAAATGAGCGGTCTTTGTTTACCCTTAAAACTTGTTATTTTTATTATCACTTGAATTCTTTCTGCCAGCATTCTTTGTCAACTCGTTCTAATTTTGCATTGTGACAAGGAATCAAACCAATTTTATCTAAAAGCCTGAAAGCCATCAGAATCTAGGTATGGTTGTAACCTCAAAGCTCATTGTAACAGAGCGCTGAGGGCTCCATTCTCCACACTTGATTTACTGCTAGTTTAAAAGAAAGGCAATACCATTGGTGCGATTGATAATTAGTTTTTAATGTGTCACACTCATCATGTCCAATTTCATGCCCCTTGGGCAGCTGATCACAGATTTAATCAACACATTATTGCTTGCTATACTTAAACTGACTGCAGGGAGGGCTTCTGTGTGTGTGCTTGTAGGAGTGTATGGGGGACGGTGTGCTGGTGTGTCTTTGTGTGATCGAGGAGCAAGCGAAAGAGGTTGTCAGCATGTGCATCCATCCCAACAACATCCCTCTTTGATAGACATTGAATGTGTGTTCCAGGCCATTAGCCAAGAGCGACGTTTGAAGATGACGAGTTTGGAAGTGTGCGGCTTTGCTGTGTCGAAGGAAGTCTTTGTTATTGTGTTTCCAGTGAGGAGAATAGTGTCCAGGCGTCTTTCACCTGATGAATGCAGATGATTGCGGAGATGTTGTGTCTTAGGGGGGGGTTCAGACTTTTGCCTCGTTTTTACCAGTGCTGATCCATTCATTGGGTTAGTCTGTGGATCAAGACACCATTACAGCTACTGCCCATGACATCCTAATTTGAGGTGAATATTTTATAGTGGTAACGGTGATTTTTTTGGTCCTGGAACTATTTTGTGAAAATGTCTTCTTGACTTATCTTTTTTGGAACCTTATATCTATTTTGGGTCTGAATTTAGGTTATCTTGTAAGATGACTGGATGTTGGTGAAGTGCACATGGTTAGGATCTAGAGAGAATCCATGTTGCCACACTTCAAGCGATGCGCTTATGACTGAAACACAGTAGTTGTGCCTAATCAGCATCCCCCGCTGGCAGCTACAGGTGTGGTGCCTGTCAACAATGGTGGCTTTCAAAGAGCTCAGCTTAGCTGCTGCTGGGTCTAAAGCATCTGAATCAGCACTGAACAATAACTTTCTTTCAATGGTCAAAGAGCAAAGAATGCTCCTGAGAGACTTATTTTGGCGGTAACGTTGCTACTGCTCTTCTCCAGCATGTTCTTGGTTACAGTTTGATTCATCGAACAGCTTTGCTTTGTTGATCTGATTGGTCGAAGCTCCTTTGATGACAGATTATCCCCCTATGTATCAAGGATGATTTGAATGTGCCTGAAATGTGTCACAAGCTTGACCATTCAATGTCATAAAGCCCTCTCAAAGAATTGTTGAAGGTTTTGGCAAATTGAAGATATTGTTTTTTTGTTTTTCTTTTATTCAAATTTTGTGTCTTTAAGCGATTCTAATATAGAGATATATCAAAATGTGCAAAGAAAATGTGTAAAAGCATGGAGAAAATGTCATTTTTCTCTTCCTTTCTCCATAAAAAGACCATGATCTCAATAGACAAAATGTAATTGTACTCATTAAAGTCATCTGGTGCATGACTGCATCTAGTTTTAGTCTTGATCACCGCTCACTACAAAGAGAAAAAGTTGTCAGGCTGCACAGTCCTTAGAGGAAAAGTGGAGGAGGCAGAACATCAGACAGCTGAAGCCAGAGAAGCAAGTGGCAGTGTTTATCTTGAACTACTTACTTCCCTGGCTTTGAGTCAAATGTTGAGAGAGACATTGGAAGGTAGTGGAAGCCTTCATTAAATGCAGCTCAGGTCCTGGTGAAACCCTGGCTAATGTCCCTATCATCTCTGGAGTGGTTCGGCATCTGAGTCTCTGTCCAAACTGATTCATGTTTAATGCATCTCTGCAGTCCTTGTCATTTAACCTAACCTTTGGAGGTTGTGGGTCAGGGTGGCTTACTGAAAGCTCCCACAAGACCCATAAGGAGCAAAGCAGCCACGCAGTTATTCTTCAGCCGTTCTCCGTTTGCTTACCACGGGGAGAGCTTCTCCATGTCCTGCCTGTTGCTGGACAGTCTCCCCATTCCAAACCTCCACGTCACACTTCATGAACCTGAACACGAGGGTGGTCTGGGGTGGATCCGTGGCTCTTTGAAGCACTTTGTTACACCACTCTCTGCGTGCTATGGTTGAATGGCTGAGCAGGGGACCACTGATGCTATGCTGAGAGACTAAGCAGTTTACTCCTTTGGTGAGTGCTCCAGCTTTGGTAAAAGCTTTTCAAATGAAACTCTCGGCTGTCAAACTCGATCAACCCTTTGCCAAGCAGAATAAGCATTTTGTTGGAATTGTCAGGTTGGGAGATTTTCTTGGAGGAAGATTGCTTGGAGGCTGTATGAATTAGAATTTGTCCTGCTCATTAAACCTTAAGTAATGTCACACCCTTGTTTGTGTGAAGCATACTGAAGCATTTAAGCTTGCAGTTATAAATGCTGTGTATCAGGATGTCACAGAGCTGACTTTCCTCTCCGTTTCACGATGTCCTCATATGCACTTTCCTCCTATTTTTCCCAGCTTACATGCAAAGACGGCCTCCCTCTCACTCCTCTTCTTCCTCACTTGTTCATACCCACTCAGTCTCTGCGTTGCTTTCTTGCTCTGGATAATGGTAATTAGAATATCACCATGATTGAAATTTGGCAAAAGTTGAAGAGGAAATAGGTTTTCTAATCAAAAGCTGCCTCTTAGCTGGAATCCTGATGCTTACTTGGCTGAAAAATGTTACACAGCGATGGGGGCCTAAATGGATGCCAGACTGCGTTGAGGGCCAACTCGGCTCTCTCTCCTCAGTGTTGGATTGTATGCTGATGTCCCAGTTGAGGATGATTTAATTGATGCAGCCAGTTTACATGTATTTATTTTAGAAGTTGAAGTTTTTCTGTCATTTTTAGATGGCCTGCCGGCAAATATGGTATTTTGTGACAGATCAAAAGAAACATAGCAGCATTTTTTTAAGGAAAAGGGCGCTGATTGAAGTCGAGTTAAATTTAGTCTTTTTATAGGTTTAATTTTCCAGTCACAAGCAAACACCTGAGCTTTTGGGGTGTAAAATTGTTACCTATTTATTTGTTTTAAACAAAGGATTAGAAACATAATGAAAATACAAGATTTGAGCCATGTGAACCAGAATTTATATAGATAAATTCAAAGACTGGAGACAGATAAAAGGAAACAGCTTCTCTGTACAAAAAGAGAAAAAAAGTCCTTAAGCACAGATGACGCTCATGATTGAACATGTTTTAAATAGCTTTATTAGAACGTACACAAGAAAAAACCTAAATGTGTTTGTACAGGGGGATTATGTGCTGAATTGTTTCTTGGCTGTGTGAGCAAGAGCTTCCTGGAGTTTGTTGGTTGCTCGGCAACCTCCCACTGTTGCTTTTTGGTGTGATCACTGTGTAAATACTGTCTTATCCTAATGTGGCTCAACTCATAAACAGTGTATGAAAGGTATTAGCTATCATCTCCGCTGGCTGCATCTTGATTTAGGTCACTTTCTCCATTAAGGCTTTTTTTTTCAGATAATATCTGTAAAAATGTTGTATGAAAATAAGTAAATGTAGATTTGTTAGACCAGGATATAATGGGTTGCTTCTTTTCATTAACCGCAGTCTGAAACACTTGCAGCCCTGTGTGTTACCATGTCTGCCTTTGGAATCACAACATATGGACTTTTTCCACATCAGCTGTCTCTTTTTTATGATTAAGCATTTCTTCTTAAAGTTAGCAATGAAATGAATCACTTTTCATTGCATTCTTACCTTGCTTTTCCTCTGTTGTACCAGCATGCACCACTGTGCTGGCAAACTGTGGCCATAAATGTGGCTTTGAGTGCTAACCTTTTTCTTTTTGTTGTCTTTCCCTCACTCCTTCCTACCCGCCTACCCTCCTCCTCCGACGCAGGAGCTGCACAGGACCCAGGTAAGCTTTTCCTGCCTGTTTCCTCTCCTTTCTCCTGACCACATCCTTCCTGCATATTCTATCCTAATAGCTTCCTTCTCCTTTCAAGACATCCTTCCTCCCGCTCTGTATTAGGTCGTTACTTTGACTCTAACATTTGGATTTCTTTCTGCTTTTTTCTTTCAACCTCCACCGACCTCTTCTCTCAAAGCTTTTGTGCTGTCACTGATGCTGATTGATGTCTGCTGTTCCTTAACAACATTCTAAATAGCACTAACCGTTGGATCTTGGTGAACACACTGTACATATTCAGATTATTCAGTGACAGAACTCAAAGATCTGAATAGTTTTATTCCAGAACAAAGCTATAGCTGTAGACTTTCATGTTTAGCACCTGTTTCCTTACACAGTGTCTGTGTATTGCACAACCACAGCGTGCTCTATAGGTTGGAGAGTTTTAAAAGTGTCCCACTGGGAATGGCTCTGTTTTCTGTTCTATCGACCCTTTGCTTCATCCGTTCTATTTAAAGCATTTTGGCTATCACACAGTTTCATAGTTTAATAAGCAAAATCCCACCTTTCCAAAAATAAAAAATAAAGTATTCCGTTAATCTGTCCACGCTGCCTCTCTTAATGCATTCACTCCCCCTCTCCCCCTGTCTCTCTTCTACCAAGTCTTTTAATCCAATTAGCAGTGCCAGTGACAGTTATTTATATGTGCATGAATTAGAAGTGAGGAGCAAGAGATCCTCCCTTGGGGCTGATTGGACAGAGCCCAGTCCTTGTTCTCGGTCACAAACCCACACTGCGGCTGATCACCTACAGAACAGCAACAGAGGCTCACATGTACTGCCAGTGACGAGCACCATGTCCTCTGACTTTAATCTAAAAAAAAAAAGAAGAAAAAAGAAATCTGCGCCCACTTTTTAATCCTCAGAACTGAAAATGTTTTGTTTTATCTTTCTAAAAGCGTCACAATTACAGAACTATTTGAAACATTCTAATTGGGACGCTCCAATAAGCTGTCGCATCGGTGTTCAGGTTCATCTCAGATCTGTGTTTCTGTTGCATTCCGTTGCGTGGACTGAAACAGTGGGTGTGCCAAATGAGTGCGTAAGCCTCCAAATCTGTCTCGCTTACCCTTTTGAACTATTTGCCAGTGATTGCAGTACTTCAGAAACAGTCATTTCACAGTACTGCCAGAAAAGGCTTTTAAAGGCTTTATAATTTGAATGTGTTATTAGAAAATATAAAATCATTGGATCCATTACCAATAGCATTTTTAGAACATTCAAATAGACATTGATATTGACGATTAATCTCAATATCTGTTACTCAGAAAGTCACTTTAAGATTTTGTGTGTAGAGGAAATTTAGCCCTATGGGTAATTATGAATCATTTAAAGTAATCAATAGATGTTCCAGATGGCAGCTTTTGGTTAAACAAGTGCACAAACTTCTGATTACTCTTTATAGTGAATTTAAAGTAAGTAGTCCCTATATACAAGTCAAGTCTTTTCTAAGTTTACTATAAATCAAACAAATGACAAGTAATGCTAACAAGGTCGAGCTCAAGAGCCAAAACCAACAGGAAAGCTGTATTTCTGTAGTCTGGGTTTACTGTAGAGTACTTTAGAGTCTTTCAAGGCATGTGATGAGTTCCAGACACCAGTATGTGAAATGAAGAACATTTGTGTTTTTATTATTATTCTATTCTATTTTTTTGACACGTTACAGTGAGATGTGCTTCCACAACATTCCAACAGTCGAGGTGGTTCTTGCAGTTTTGTCCACCCTCAAAAGGAAGGTCTCATTTCAGATCTGTAGTCAGTTGTGAACCCAGAGCCTCGTGGAGGTCTGCGCTCAACACTGTTGTGTTCATAAACTACATGTATGAGATTAACGAAGGTCCTGAGCTAACGACATGTTCAAATATTCAAGTATTTTCGCTTCGGGCTCCAAAAAGACCATAACAAAGAAATGCAGAACTCAAAGCTGTTCTAAATTTTATTCCTCAAAAATAATGAGTGTCGTCACTATGGATACTTCCACTTGTTTTATACAATCTGTGGGTGAGATCTGATGACTCTAAAAGCTATAGCACATCAATCCAGTGAGCACCCATGTCCTGTGTAGCAGCATCTACATTTAATCTGTCGTCAGCACTCATTCAGTCTGATTTTCATTTAAAATTTCTTATCAGTGTTGTAGGGATAGGATTAATGCCAAATGGTTTATTTGGTCATTGCGGCTGTCTTGTTTTAACCCGGAACCCGATAGTAACGCCCTACTACAACCACAATAAGGAACGAGTAGTTTGCTGGCCACCATTAAACAACAAAAGAAGTAGGCTTTATGACTTCCAGGCTTCCGTAGAAGGTGTAGTATTTAGAGGCAAGATGCTGATGGTGCACAAATAAAAAAACACGCAGAGGCAAAGACCAGGATTAAAAAACAGTATGTACGGAACTTTTTTTTTTTTTTAATGGTCGAGAACAAACTGTAAATCAAGCCTATCGTAAGTCTGCCAAAACGTGGCACAGTCATTTGAAAGCAAAGCTCCCAGAGCACATTTCCCACCAATGTTTGTTGTTACACACATTCTCAGCTATGTGAAAGTACGGTATTATAGCAAAATACACGTGAGTCACTGGCTATTACTTTCAGATGGTCAGTTTGGAGCTGATCTGCTATACTCACACAGCATCATAAAGACCTTTATGAGTGCCGTGCATGCAGAAATACATTACTAACCTGTTAACTTCCATTACTAAAGAAGAAGTGATGATGGTGGTGTTAATTAAGAATAATCTTTGAAGTCCTTGGCTTTGCCTGGGCTGACATGTGAAATTTTGCCATGGCCTGAGAGCAAAGAAAAGATGATATGCTGTCAAAGGTCACATCGTTCCCTTACTTGACCTACCAATACAGACAAGACTTCTTCTTTTCTGCACGGGTGTCTTGTCTGCTTGCTCTGTATGCCAATCAATAGGATGGGGGATGTGAGAGGATGGAGGTGGGTTGAGGGATGCGGCAGTTAAAGACAAGGGGTGTTATCCATGTGTGCACAGGCAGGCTCTTTAAACACACACAGGCTTGTTTTTATGCGCATGCAGTAACACACACACACACACACAGAGCAGCTCAGATTAATGGCTAAATCAATCACACACATACAGTGTTTGCTTGTAGCCCTGCGTGCCTCTCTTCTATAACACCGCTTCAATTTCCCAAGCTACTGAAGCTCTATCAATGTTTCCTCAGAATATGTATTCAGCAAGGTCATCTCTCACTGCACCAAGAAATATCTCAGCTACGAGGATGTGTCTCTGCTGTTGAAGTATCAATAATCCTCACAGTCTAATCTACTGCGATGTACATTTGTCAATACACCAACTTCTTACAGCCACGTGGGGAGCTGACTTTGCTTCTTTATTATAATTGTTTTATTAGGCTCGCATTGACTGAGTTATTCATTTAACGGCTGGGTGAGGTTTAAATCTTACTCAAGCTCTCGAGTTGGAAAATAGATGAATAGATTGTAATTCCGCTGTTTGCTGATATTTTGAACATTTCAGATAGAGCAGCTCGAGATAAGAATTTTCCATTTGGCAAAAGTGTAGCGTCTCATTCAACACTTCCCACTGAAGACTCTCTGGCTGCCTCCTTATAATGACAGGAGGAAGAGAGTGAACACGATTAATAAAATGCAAGGGAAGTGCATGCTGTAAAACATTATGATTGGAATTAAATTTTACAGGGAGCCGAGAGGTTTTACTCTTTGCTCATGTTCATGCTGAGCGCACACACAGAACTCTGTAAAACAGACGCTATGTTGGCAACGTGGCTTACATGGAATAAAAAACCCTGTTAAAAGTGTATGTTTTAAATGTATGGGATTGTTGGGCTGGTTAGCATTGGGATTCTGAAAAGGAAATGCAGCCATAATTTGACATTGTCAACACATATATGGTGGCCAACAGAGCTCAAAGCATGGATGTCGGAACTATTTTCTGAGAGGGGAGCCAGGGTTTTTGTTGGGAGGGGCGGGGGAAGCACACACACTTATCAGTGATTAACGGATTTGATTTGAAGTTATCTTATAATAGCATGCAGTTATAAGAGAACTAGAATGGATGAACATGGCATCTTTATTGTTGAGAAAATTAAACTGTGATAACTAAATCACGCCATTTAAGGAACATAACAGCATTATTTGTATCCTTGAAAGTGCCGTTTATTCAGTAGCGGTACTTAACATACCCAGGCGTAGCAGATAAAATACACCACAAATGAAAAAAAGAAAAGTCTGCGCTCATGACTCAGGGCTTTCATTCATTTCCAAAAAATGAACCTTCTACTGCTGAAAATTTTAAGCAGGGTCGAGACATGACTTTCACCCATAAGGTCACTGTGAGCGTTCATAATGGTCAAATGTGTTAGTCTCTCCTGCTGGTCTCTCCATGGTGTTGCGCAGCCAGGTTTTCAGCCCGCACAAGGCTGAGAAAGAGCGCTCGGATGCTGCGACAGATATGAGCAGGGCTTAACCAGCTTCTCCACCTCTGACAGCGCGGAGCGGGCTGCAAGGTTTGCAGGATGGACACAACATCCTGGATGGTGCTAACTTCTCGTACCCTACACACATCCCACAGTATGTCCAGCTCAAGGCTTAGTGGAAAGGAGGTCAGTTCCGGGGAACCCACATCCACTCGTTTCCCCTGAGCTGCCTCAAGAACGGCCTGCTCTCGCCCCGGGCTACTGTATGTAGTCAGGCAGGCTGCATTTCACATCAAAAGCATCGATCTATGCATTAATTATATGAAAGAGATAAATGTAAGTCAGACAAATTTAGTTTAAATTTAAATCAGATTCTTTATTTTTTTAAAGCGTAATGCAGTGGGTAGGGAGGCTGATGGGTTACTAGGGGTGCGGATAGGAGGGGGTGTGGCTGCACCCCCCACACCCCTAGTTCCGACGTCTATGACTCAAAGCACTGCAACTTAAAAACTAACATGAAAATAGAGGACTGAGCAGCCAGGAGAGAAAATACCATCGTCACTATGACAGCACTACATATACACACAACAAATGAAAATAGTGCCATTCTGTAAAATCCCACAGTACATGCAAACAATGAAACATTAACTTTGCTTTTGTCAGTGCTATTTAGCCTGTAAAGTATACATATACTTATCCAGAACAGCTGATTAGTCCCTGTTTATGGAAGAAAATAAGAATATTCCCCAGTTTCTATTTATCTTCATAGCTAGGTTGACAAAGAGCCACAGTGTTGATGATAAACTCATTCCCTGTACACTCAGAAGCAATCGCTTTGATTTATTTTTTTTTACTGATAAAATTGTTTCAATTTTTGGAGAAAAAGAAAATGATCTTTCTCATCCTACGATCAGTACAGCTCAGCCTGATGCTATGGACCTCGATACTGTCTGGCTGTCAAATCATCAACATGTCTGTTTGACCCCGATCCAACCAACTATACAAGGCTGCTCTACCCACAATCAATAGTCCATACTTGATCAGATATAAAAAGAAAAACTTGTCTGAAGGAAGGTCTGATTTCATAAAGTTCCAGCATTTCACTGTTTTTTACACAAGAAGAAAAAGCCACCTCTAAATCTGGATTAAAAGAAAGATGAAAGCTCATTGGATGGCTTCTTAAAAATGACACGCTGCAAGTTTCATACACTGAGAACGCAACAAAATCTAAATAGCTGAACTTTAGCTACATGCACATTGTTGTCGCGTAATAGAGCTGTTTCAGCTGAGCTTTTTTTCTAATTAATCTGTCATATGGTGGACACAATGTGGCATTGGCTGTTTAAAGTGATTAACTTTGACATTTCCACATAAATAGAAATGTGTGTTGCAACTCAGCCCTAATAAACAGAGGTAGTGATCATTAGCTGCTGATGGATGGTGAGGCGATCACTGAAGTCAGTGAGAAACTTTTATATATATATATATATATATATATATATATATATTAAAGTAAAAGATCAGAAGAAGGGATGAGAATGTCACACCTCTTCTAAACTAAATAATTTAGAACTCTTTATTGTCATTGTACGAGGTAAATTTGAGAGGGGAAGTTACGTGTGAATCATCTTAATTTTTTAAAAGTAGTTTTCCATAATTCAGCTTCAACCTGATGTTTACAGTGTGGGGTGGTACAAAATATTCGCTCTTTGACTGGCACACACAATAATATGCTCTGTCTCAACAGTGGATTGCGCTGTCACTTTATGAGGATGAAATTATTTGTCTTAATTAAATCATAATAACATAACAGATGACTGTGTGCAGCCCTTGACAGTTAAGTCATGCAGCAATGAGAGATGAGCCAATCAGAGTGCAGCAGTAAACTGTGAGGCTCTCCATCATGGAACATCAACTCAAAGTGTGTCATAAGACGTTTTTTTGATCTTCCAACAAGTGAGGTGAACATGTTTCAACCTTTCAAAGTCAGTTTATATTTTTCAGCGCCTGCAAAGTCCCAATGGGACAATGTTACCTGTAACGTTGATTAGCTTTTAGGTGCTACTCAACGTAGTTTCACGAGAAATGTGTTTTATAAGGAAGAGGAAGAGGAAAATAAAACCAATTAAGCCCTCAACAAAAACAATACTTTGAAAAGAGTAGGAAGCCAAACTTTTATGGTGTATTGACTACTCCTTGCAGCTGGCTGCCAGGAACTATACACGAGATCAGAAAACCCAATGGAGCTCCCACTGTTTGTGCTGTCTGCTGCATGTTACAGCATTCAGCCTGCACCAATTTTTGATGATCTGGCTACGTTAATCAATACTGTTTGATCTTAGGAATTGATTAAATTACATGCATTGTGAAGTAGGTTCCAAAAGCTCTTGACTACACAGAGAATTTCCATAGATATTTACAGCCATGCAATTATTTATTTATTGGCTTTTTTTTTCCTCGTGTTTAAATGTCACAGAACTGTAATAGCAGTGTTAATTCAACCTGAAGGCCATTTCATGGTTTCGGCACCCCCGCAGTCTTCCAGGGTACGAATCACTCTGCTATGTCACCACATTCCACACATGTAAACTAAACCACAGGCTGCGTAACTGCAAACTGTCAGCATTAACGAGGCTAATGCCTTCTTTGTGTCATTAAAGTGATGAATTATAAAGATGCAAATCCTCTTCCGCAACCTCTCCTCGAAACAAACGCTCGTCTTCTTTTTGTGGTTCCCGTGCAGAGAATCTCATCACATGCACTAACAGGACCCTTGCGGTCACATCATGGCAATACAAATGGCCTAGCTGTAAACTGCAGGTGTTATTATTTTATAAAATTCCCTTCAAATTAAGGTTAACTGAAAATAAGCTTCATATCTTGGTCTGTATCGCCATCTATTGGATGGCTGAAAGATTTAAAATGTCTGTGTGTCAATCGCTAGCAGCGGTAATCAACAGCAAGCTTGAACAACAGCCAAACATTGTCCTTGTTATTAAATCTCATTTGACCCGTGTGTCCAGATGTGTATGAAACAACTGGCTGGCTTGAACTGTGGTCCACCAGGTCTGGCTGCCTCACATTCCGGCTGCGACATGCCTGCACTAGACAATGTTTGTGATTTCACCAGATGCGCTTGACCAGATACATTCCGAAAGCATCCCAGGATGCCGCTCTGCTGAATACTGTGTGTAGTCTGGACCGCAGCGGTATCATGCTGCAAGTTAGGCATGGAAACAGCAATGAGAGCTCGGACAGTAAATAAAACACTGAGCCGAGTCACTTTCTATACCACACCACTTCATCAACGGATCAGAAGAGTTTCACCATGGATGTTTAGCAGCTGAAAGATACGGTGGCAGGTATGGTGACAGCACAGGTCCCTCTGTGTTCAACACCAGAAAGGACAAAGCACTGAATACAATAGTTGGTGTTTGTTGATTGTTAGTTGATTCCTGCCTCTTGGATGTTGAGTTTGCGGTGGAATAAACAGACTAGTTTTCTGGGATACATATAGGTATTTTTTTCCTTTTTAAGATCTTTCCCATATTAGATTCTTACAACATTTAAAACCTCATTTTAATTCATCAGATGAACAAAAGTCCCAGATCTGAGGCTAACGATCATTCATTCAGCAACTGTTATATGTAAAGGCTTCAAAGATGCGATTAGTGAGGCTCGCAGACATCTTCCAAACTCCAAAATCTCTCAGCGTGTGATTGCCCTCCCGAATCAGTCTTATAGAATGAGCACACTGAAAGTCATGTACTTCGAGTTTGGCCTCATACCGATCACAAATATGGGACTGACATGTCACAGGAGGGTCAGAATCACCTTTTCTTTACAAAGATTAACGTACAATTCAAAGTATAGTGAATAAGGCCATCAGAAGGCTGATTACAGAGCGGATATAGGTTCAAAATGGCTCTGTTTCAGAAAATGGTCTTATCGTTTGTATACCTGAGCTGAGCCATAGCAGTACCATCTGAGGTTGCTTCTTTTAGCTCTTCATTAAAGACCATTTCACTCTGTAGCACTAGTAGTCTAATGTTGTGTCCCAAATCCAGTCCATACTTCGACCAAACTGTAGTTCACATTGGCATGAAGTTTGTGTTCCTTGTATTTCTGACATGAGTCAGCCTCCCTGCTGGTGCTGCATCTTAACACCAGCATACATGATGTGTGTTCTGGGTACAGTCAGGCTAAAGAAAAGTTTGTCCTGCCCAAGTTTAAAGGTTTTTTAAAGTCATGTAAATCACCAAGTGCATCAGTGTACTTTCTATTATATCCACAAAACCGTTTGTTACTTTGATATATATCCAAGATATGAGTCTGAAGTTGAATTAATATATTCACATGAATCATTTGTGATAGCCAGAAAAGATTAATGAACAATAAATCTGGTCTAAATTGAACTACTGTCTAATTCTGTGTTTAGTTGCAGTTTTCTCTAATCAGATTGCCGATACTTTTTATGCATTATGACACTTCTTTGCTACTTGTTTATTTGACACTGCTGCACATTTTAAGAAGTCTTCTCTTTTGAAAATGACACCTTTGTCATCAGTTGTTTGTCACCTGTCGTGGCCCCTGAAGAGTAAATCTGCTTCGCCCAGCATGTGTCAGGGGTTGATGGTGAGATATCCCCTTTCTGCTTTCTCACACTGTTCCGCAGCTGCCTGACTCAACAAAATATCCACATGAGTGGCTGCACATTTGAAATGGCTCCGTCAGGATACACAGTAGCTCTACAGTAGAAGCTGTCTTCCACCCGCAGCCTCCCTTAGTTTAGAGGTGACTTCGCCCTAGTATGATATCCTGAAATAAACTTTTTGTATTTTTTAAAAAAGAAAGTAGATATGCAAAGACAGCATTCAGTGTTTTCCAGGCTGAAGTATTTATTTGACTTTTACTCTAGAGTTGATCCATTTATTTCTGTACGTTCTGTACAGTTGGATATGATCGCACTTTCTGAGAAAGTCTTTCATTGTATGTAACAAGATAAAACCTGTGTTAAAAATGATCTCATCTCAGGTGATTCTTATTTTTAAGCAACTGCTTTTGAAGGATTTTCTCCTGACATTAAGAATACATGTTAGTTGGCAAGCCAAAGAGGACGGCTCCGCCATGGTCACATTTTTGATGAGCATTTGTTGGATTTGGAGAAAGCATTGGAGGTCAACTGTGTCAATAGTACCTTAACAAATCCCCAGAAGATTGGCACTGACAGAACTAGGTGTTCCATGCAGGCACACAATATCCTGAATGTAGTTTAAAAAAAAACTCTGATAAGACTTTCACGCAAATCTGCCCACAACTTCATAAGCAGTGCTGCTAATAGACAGACGAGTATAGCAACCTCTTACCCTCCTTCCTGAAAGTAAGCAAGCCTGCTGACAAGTCTGCAGGGTCACAACAAAGTGGTGATGTCACGCACACTTAATTACATATAATCACTGTCATCGCAAAATATGCTTCTTATTATGGATATAGCACAAGTCAAAAGTTTGGACACGCCTCCCGTTTTTTTTCTCCACATGCGCAGGTGGAGGCGTCGCTGGTATTTTTGCACACCTTCTTATGAATCTGTTTCCCTTATTTACGATGAACATGATTTGTTGTTGTTGCATAGATAGTAGGTGTCTTTGCTCCATATTCAATGCATTCTTCTGCATTCCTGCAGCTCTGCTTCAAAAGTTTATTGGTAGTCAATCTGTTGTTGATTATTGTTCTGGACTGTAACCATTTCCCTCGAGGGATCAATGAATTGTATCTATGTCTTTCTATTCTTCTGTGGAGGTGTCGTCAGCAGTTATAATTGAAATAAACGATTGGATGGATTCAGTCAATTGAACTAGTTAAGACATTCTCATTATTGCCCATTCCAAATGATCAACACTATGAAACAAAAAAGGTTCATTTGAATAGCTTCAGTAACTCCATGTTGTCCTGTTTTTTCTGTTTTATGCTTGTAATCAGGATACTTATATGATGCCAGTGGATTTCATAATTTGCGAAAGAAAAAGGTGGTTGGTGGGATTTGTACAATTTGCAGCTTTTTAGGACTGCAAGTTTATGTGGCAGTATTATGTTAAAACCCAACTTGTCTTAAATGACTGGCGTTACCAATAAAACCTGTGTTACGCACAGCCGTCCTATATCTACGTGAGCAGTGCAGCTCAGACAAAAGCTCTTACAAAATTTGGACCGTTTCCACAGTTACAATTATAAAATGTTCCCCTTTTTTTTGTTTTTTTACTTTATCATTACTGATGTGAAACTTTAGATAATGTCTTCAAAGGCTTATTAAACAACAGCCAAAATGACATAAACAAAAGCCCCATTAAAAAACCTATATCATCCCAATTAACATTTCATTCACTGAGTCCAAAACTCAATGGCTGAATGGGCGCTGGTGCCTTAAAGGAGACATTAATGAATGATGATTTGATAGAAAACAGAAGGATGCTGCAGTGCTCGCTGCCTCCCTCCCCTTCACTGTAATTCTCTTTCCTTCGCTGACCCCACTGAAGGCTTCCTGCTTACTTTTGTCTATCTGGCAGGAGATGTAGAAGAATCTCCTCCTCCCCTTTCTCCTCCGCTCTTCTGCTTCCCTGGAAGATATTTCCAAACGAGCGAGTGCAGACCACAGCTGCCTCTCTGACACATTAATCACTCGGCTGCCACCCCCTCCACTCCTACATCGCACTCTTACACAGGCGCACATGCTCTCACTCACAGCTAACCTGGTTTGACTCGCAGAAGTAAAGACATGCACTGTCACCGTGTAATATAAGCACGTGTCGGCACACACGACTTGAACGTGTAGACAGAAAACACACAGGCATGCAGCATCTGCCCACCATTCAAGCGATCTTGACTTTCTACTCTACAGCAACTCCCCTCTCCCTCCATCAAGCTCCCACATGACCCTCCATTTTCCTCATCATTAGCGACACCAGCGAGCAGCCGCATTCCACCCATCCCTAACTGCTACCCTCCCTGCCTCCCTCGCCGCTCTTCTGTTTACTTCTCGATTTCTTTATTTGATTCCAGCACAATACCTCCCCTCTGTGTCCTGTGAGCAAAGAGGGGCAGGAAAGGCTGGGCGAAAGGGAAGCAGAGAGGGGAAGAGAAGGGTGGAAACCCTGATTTAGATGTTAATTTGTGGGAAAGCGAATGTAAAATGATGCGCCTGGTTGCTCTGACAAAGATGAGCAGAGCATGTTGCACATCCAAATGAGGCCAGGACCTAAGTGGGCTCCTGTAGATATCATCAATGTGATTATTTTTAGGCTGAACCTGTTTATATCTTTTCTAGTTTCTGGGAGGAAAAAACTGATTTTGATAATGCATGATGGAATTGTCATCAATTCTTTGCGACTACCGGCAACATACATGATGAAGTAACAGCTTTAAGGCAATAAAAGCAATACATTTACTGATGCAACATGTAAGGTACATTAGGGATGGACTGAAAAACAGGGCAGCGATGGCAGCAAAGGCGGATTCCGCCGATATCTAACAGAATGAGGCCGTCTCACCAAGAACAATGACTGTACGGATAATGATGTGAGCATCCACCAGTGACACCAAGCACATGCTGCACACTCCAGCTGTGCACATGCCCCACACTCCAGCTGTGCGCATGCCCCAAAAATCCTAATGATTTTGAAAAAAGAAGGAAAAACAGAAGGGGGTGGGTTTCCAAAATTCTACAAAGACCAGATGAGTTATGTGAATCTGCCATTCTGTCATTAGAGCGATACATTTTTATCAATGAGTTTGTAAGCGTCATCATCAGTGTGACGATATCCTGCCAATCAGAAAGGAACATCAGTGAGGAGCCAGGCTCAGAGACCCCATCAGCACCAAAAAAGACCTGATGCTACGTGATGTTATGTGTAATTTTCAGCTGAAACATCACGTTAATTGAACGTTTAATGGATGGTAGCCTACAGCCAAGACTGGGTGATTTCAGAGCAGTAATGTTTCCTAAGCTATCAGTTTGATCTCATGAAAGTATTCACAACAACATTAATAAAGAAGGCTGTGTTATTTAGCTTGAATCTATTCTACCAAAAAGATCATAAATGTAAACAAGCAAAGGGTGTGATGCATAACCCTGGAGCTGTCGGTACCATGGAGGAGAGGAAGTGTCCCAGCTTGTCTGTTTCTCGATCAACGTGCTTTATCGCTCAACAAATTGCTCCGAAAGTGATCCAAACAATATCGTTGTTGTAGTGTAGAATATTTCCAAACAATCTCTGTAGTTATTGTACTTTGTGCGGGCAGCCCAGACATTCCCTGAGATGAAAGCAGTTCCTTAAGAGGAGCTCTCTCCATTTTCCTCTTGTGGATTTCCCCCTGCTGTTTTTTTGCTTTTCTGTCCTCTGTGTTTGTTTCCAGCACAGTTTCCACACAGTATTCCTGCTTCAGATTTCCTTCATTATCGAATGGAACCCTGTCCAATAATGCCAAAAACTTTTGTTAACCTGATTCGATCATTTAAAACCAAGAATGTAAATTCCCATTTTCATCTTTCCCTGTCCTATGTTTGGCATTTAATAAGCTTTAACTGAACAACTGGCACAGGGAGAGAGAATTAGAGCTGTGAAACCAGATGTTTTGTTGTCTTCTGGCTTCATCTCTCCTTTAACCAGGTCAGGACTTATTTTATAAGATGATGTTGTCATGTTATTCAGTTAATCATAACAGCAGCATTTGCTATTCAGCAGAATTGACATTCACTGCCGTCCACGCTCCAGCTGATGATCTGCAGACTTGAGCATGACCAGTACATGGACATGAATCACAACCGCTGAGTAATGACGATTAAATATTTAAAATGCTACAAAAATAAATATATTATATCACCGACTGTTAATGAGGTTATAGATGCATTAATTCATGATTTCAGTGTTTGAATTCATGCTAATTCTGATCTTAACTGGAAAGCGTTGGCTTTGTGTTGCATTCACGCCGGATCACATCGTTGTGTGTATTGGGATGAGTGTCTCTAAATTCCCCTCTGCTTACCATGCCTTTAGCTTCTCTGAGCAAATCATTTGGGTTTGTTATTCACTAATCTTTGCTGTCCTTAAGGCACACTGCAAGTGATTGTCACCTAATTACTATCTATGACAAATTATGAGTTATGATAGTTGTAAAGAAACTCATCCATCCTTAGAAATAGGAGAGGTAAATTGGACTTTAATTAGCACAATTCATGAATACAAATGAGTCCTATTTTTACCCCTTAAGATACATCTCTGTCTGATAATTGATTCATCGTAACTGAAGGCTATTAAGTGACGTGCTCTGAAGATACATTTCACCAAACCAAGTGTCTTTCTGTGTGCTTTGAGCTAACAATCACAGCAGTTATATCGGATGGAAAATTATGGAAAATACTCAACTCAACATGGTTTTGTGATATGTTCTTGAAGTTGTCGCCCATTATGTTCTTTAATTCGATACAGGACAGTTGTGGGTTTGAACCTGCTGCTTGTGCTCCTGGTTTCTGTTCCACAGTCTGTGCTAGACATGTTAGACCATGTTAGACGTGCCTGTCAGATTAACTGGTGATTTTGACTGGCTGTGGGTCTGAGTGTGATCTCAAATGGTTGTCTTTCTCCTTGTGTTGGCCTGTTCACCTGTCCTGGTTAAACCCTGCCTCATATTCACCGTTAGCCGACCCTGAAACATCTTCCAGTCCCTTTTGACCCGGTTGGTTCATTTTTTATGTAAGCAACCCTTTTGCTTTACATTTTAATGTTTCGTTGGAAGTCAGTATCCAGTATTTAATTTTAACTGCCTCCAATGATCAATCAAACTTTCTCTAAAGGTTTTGCTCATTTAAAAACAGCTAAATTAACAGCCCTAATTATGGATTTTGAGTGACAATACCAATGATCCAGAAATCAGAAATTGGTAACACTTTATTGGGAATGTGAAGTTGCACTTAACCGTGTTAAATTTTCTCTCAAGCATCTCTGCTGACATGATCAAAACCTTTTCTGACTGTATCAGGTGACTTCATTGCCAAGCTTTTTGAGTTTCATTAGTGCCTGCTTTATTTCAGACGTGTAGCTTGATGTTAAGTGGCCTCTGAAAATGCAGCCAAAGCCGCATCCGTTTAGACTCTGAAATATACCACAGCTTTATCTACCTGCTTTATCATCATCTCTTGTACCTCGTAATTCAGTTTTAATTAATGACACATTTTCTGTGATTAGAGTCAACTCAGCTGAACGGCTAATAGAAATTATCCTCTAACTCGAGACAAGTCGTGATGGTCTTTCAGATAATCTGACAGTTTACATCAGGTCATAGCTTCTGTTAGATGGTTTGATGTGGATTTTTATGGACAGCAGAAGTTGACTTATGTTGATTTTTGGAGACTTTTTTTGAAAACCAGTTTCACAAACCCAGTGAGTATATCTGTTTTCTACTGACCTTTTTCTTTTTTTGCCACTACTGTGCATATTCATGTTCCCAATGTTTTAAATGTGGGAGCAACAAAACACTAAATCACCTTCCAGATCTCATGGGTTTTATATTTGTGTGTGTGTGAGTGTTTTCCACCCTTCAGATTTACGAACCCAATTCCAAAAAGTTGTAATTCTGTGTAAAATATAACTAATTACAATGCAGTTATTTATAAATGTTATTAAACGCACCAATAGTTCAAAGGGCTGGAAAAGTAAGTGTTACTTAACAGCTGGAGGAACCTGCTTTAACTAATTAATTGGCAAAAGGTCAGTAACATGATGAAATTAAACCTTCGAGAGAGAGACGGAAAATCAATATTGGATGCCTGTGATTTCAGGCCTTCAGGCAGCACTGCATTAAAAAAAGACTTAATTCTGTCGTGGAAATCAGTGCATGGGCTCAAGCACACTTCCAGAAATCACCTTCTCTGAACACAGTCCACATGTCATCAACAAAAGCAAAGGGAGGAATACACAGATATACACAGGGCAACATAAGCTTTCATCCAGGTGACGTCTTTTTGATTTGGATTCTAATTAGCTTAAAGTGGAGTGTACCTTTGAAATGACTTGAGATGAAGGTGACGGTTGAATTTTTTCAGGGAAGTACTTTCATCGCTCAGCAAGACAATGCTAAACCACATACTACAGCTATTACAACAGCATGGCTTCATAGTAGAAGTCTAGACCTTTCACCAACTGAAAAACATGTGGTGCATCATAAAAAAAACAAAACACAACAAAGAAGAACCAGGACTTTTATCATAGAGCTAGAGTCAGACAAGAATGGGACAGCATTCCTCTCCCAAAGGACCAGCAGCTACTGTCCTCAGTTCCCAGATGAACAGCACAACAACTCCCCTTGGAAAGCATGTGTTGATAGTGGGGACATTGCAGCACTCATGGATGCAGTTCAAGCAGCTTTCAGGTGCTCATATGTTGACTTACACAGAAGACAAAACTTCAATCAACATTGTTCATAGTCAGAAGAGTTCAGCCTCCGGATGATGCCTGGCACAAACTGTCAATCTGAATTGAATGCAGTCTGGAGCTCATGTTGGTCTGTTCTGAAAGTCCATATAGCCAGATGTTTAACTGTTTTAAATCCATCAATAATCACTCATTTAACCTGCTTTCTTTCCCAAAGACTCTTATTTCCATCACAGTACTACTGCACTAAACCCATGGTCATGCTTTGACTCCAGGCATCACAGCCCCCCTTATCTAATGCGATTATTTGAAAGCAGCAGCAATGCTGGCAGGAAATGTTAACATACATATCTGCTTTTAATCCATTAAGACGTGATACAACATATTAGCATAGCTGTGTTCATTTTGTAGTATGTGCCTTAGGTCTTAATCTGTTAACAGCTGTACATTCCAGGGGACCAGAGAGGCAGGGTAAAAGAAAATAGCAGCATAACAAAGGCTGGAGTGCTGACTTTTTCTATGTATGTCACACAAACAGCGACAACACTCAGAGGCGAAATATATCCCTTTATTGTTTATGGTTAAAACTTGTGTTGCATTGATTAAGTTCAGTTGTGAGGCAAAGGTGTTATATTCAGCATGAAGCAGCACTGGGAGTGCAAAAGCCACTTATATGCACTCTGAAAGCATATAACCCCTGAAAAAGCTTTTCACACCCGGTTCTGACATGATGTGTCACAAATCCAGTGTGATCCAAAGCGTCAGAGGCAGGGTGTGTGTCTGCGTGTGTGTCTGCATGTGTGCTACTGTTTGCATGTGTATGCTTGGGGTTAATATGTTTTGCAATTATGAAACACAGTTTTATTATCACAACGACCGGGTGGCGGTTGTGATGGTAACTCGGTCCACCATTTCGGATCAAATTAGAATTTCACAACAACTATTGCATGGATCAGAATGAAATTGGTTTATTCATGCCCAGCACAGGACATGTAGGTCTCATTAACATTTTCAAAACACCCAAACCGCATTGGTTGCTCGTTTAAAATTATTATTATTATGATAAATATGAGGACAAACTAAATGATTAACAACCAAAGCAGGAGATTCGGCATCTCAAGTGGTTCAAATTTGATGTTTTTTTGGTTTGGTCAAAGCTATCTATTGTCCGGAACCCCCCCCCCAAAGCCTTAGGACATAATTGATTATGAGTCCCACATATGAGTGTCTTAAATCTGTGTCTCTGTCTGTAGGCTCTGTGTGTTTCTTTGACACATTCAAGAAAGGCAGATTAATATCAATTCAGTCAGACTTACATTTGAATGAATTTCAAAGGAGCTTTTCTCGGTTATGGATTACGTTGGTTAAGTAATGCAATCTTCGACCAGAAAGGAAGATACTGCCACTAAGAAACATTGGCAGATTTCAAGATGATGGTTTTACTGTCAGATACTCTCATAGCTGATTTGAATGAAGTACTGTAGGTGCTTGACATGTATTATTACACTGTGATTGACTGGCCTTAATGTTACTTCCATTCAATTATTTTTTTCAACTCCTGAGCATGTAAATTTGAATACTAAGCAGGTGTAACCATTTTCAAGTGACATGTATTCCTTTTATACAGGAGTTTTTAGTTTTTAAGTGGAATTTGTCCTATATTTACTGTAGGTTTGTGTCATTATTCACCTTCTAAAGACACATTCTTTAAAGGTTTTATGAGATGATTTTAAAAATGATGTCTCTGTATTTTCTTTGGACGTTTACTATTCTTAAATTGATTATAGTGTGATGGAACACAATAAATGTGCATTCTGCCTTCTGTTTGCGTCTCTCATATTTTCCCTGATGTGTTTTAGTGCAGCTGAATTCCTTATAAATCCTCTTAGTGACTTGATTTTCTGTTACTGTTATCAGGCGGCACAATGAGTCAGAAACAGAGACTGAAATAACACCTGTTAAGCCTACATGTACTGATTTAACAAATGTGAGGTCATCTGATGACCTCACCTTTGCACAAAGTCTGTCTTGATTTAGGTTGCACTCACATGTGAAATGGCCCAGCTCAGAGACCGCTGCTGCTGCTGCTGCTGCTGCTGATGATCAGTGTGTTACTACATCTAAATCAGTTTTGTTTGGTGATGAAACCTTACTCCCTGTTGTAAAGCTACTCAACAAAGCCTTAAATTTCAAGCCCTAGCCAATGTGAAAACATTTAGTCACCTCTGTAAAGGCTGATTGTTGTAAGGATTCATTCACTCCACTCAGGATTATGAATATGAGAAACTGCTGCTGTTTATTTTCAGTTTATGATGAAATGCTAAACAGTCATGCTGATGATGCATTATAATGTGCCACCCACTAGGACTCCATAAAACCATTTACTACTCTGTATAACTCACAAATGCATATTAAAAACGACTGTAAACTAAAACGCCGATAACAGAACAAGACAAATCAATTTGCACCTGTCTAGCTATCTGCAAAAATGATAGATCTTTAACAGGTACTGGCTGGAAATCAGATGTAGAACAGATAAGATGCTGCATTGGTCTCAGCACTGTTTGAGCTTTTTACATGTATTTATCATAACACTTAAATAATCTGTATTCCTTTAGAAATGACACTTTTTATAGCCTCATATCACATGATGACTGCTGCTGCCTTATGTTAAAGAGGAGGCATCATACTGACTGTGCAGTCTGAACACGAAGCTGACCAAAGGGATCTCCTTCCATAGATTCTGTGTCAAATCTTTGAACTTCCCTGTGAACAGCTACAGTCTACACACAGATTAACTGAACCGCCCCCGTCAATCCTCACCAAGGAGGATTTCACTGTTAGATGTGGTCCGGCTCAACAAGGATCTTGACCTTTCCTCAGCTGCGTCTTGCTGACATTCGGCTGTACTAACACAGCGTTCACCAAGCAAGGGGAGGTTGGAGCGACAGGCTCCAGTTTCAACTTGCAGCTCACAGAAAATAAGTAAATTTTTCAAAGAATGTGAATATCGAAATACATTTTTAAAAGTAAACTCTGACACTGCAAGAAATGATGGACTTGTGGAAAGACTATTGCAATTTTCTGGCAAATTTATATAGCTTGTGCCTAAACCTGTTTTCAACCCCTCACTTTTGTTTAACTGGGTTCAGGTGAGTGGCACCTGGTCACTAACATGGAAGCAATGGGAGCGTCAGACATGGGAGCATCACATCTGGTTAAAAATAGAATAGAAAAGAACCAGTTGGAAGGATTTTTTAAGATGTATCCTTTTTTTTAAAAAAAAAAAAACACCCTTTGGTTGAAATAGTAATTTAGTTTTCCTGTAGAACAAAGGGTAGGTAGTTTCCTTTGGGGTTATAGTTTGGCTGGTGGCTTAGATCAAATATTGTCAACTAAAATTCTCAACAAAGAGTGGCATCTACGTGTACTGGGAGTACATTTTGGCAGTGTAGTTTCTGCTTTTCCATCACTTAGAGCTCTCCTTTGAAACATTGTCTTTAATAACATGTAAACTACCTGGTAACATGGGCCTCATAATGCTTGATAGAGTTCTCTGGTTTATTCTTTCATATAAGTTCAAATACGAGGAAAGATAAATACTTTTCACTCGCTTATAATTTCACTGCCCTGTTCTCAGTGTGTTGTTCATATTTAAAGCTAATTTGCTGTGAAATTACATGTGTCATGTGCAGTTTAGCTATACTGCCAGTAGTGCATGTGGGCTTGTTAATATCAGGAGGCTGACGCATCAGGCTCCTGCTTATATTTATTATAAACTTCACAAATTTCAACCTTCATAAGGGCTGTGTCTGGAAGAGGGGAAAAAACTTTCCCTGGCGAGTAGTTTATGGTCTTCGCTTAATCACACACAAAAGAACTGATTCACACTCATTGTTCATAAACTTGTTCTTTCTGGAAGAAGAAGCAGAAGAGTTCAGCCCAAAAACTGATAAATCTCTCACTGCACAGGAAATTGCCTCACTTTTCGACTTTATATTAGTCTGTCTAACCTGAGGCTTTGTTTTAGTTTCCTGACCATGTGTCTGCTTCTGTTTGTCTTGTTTCTTCTTATTATTTTTGCTCCAGAGAAATATCATGTCCGAATTAAAAAAAAACAAAAAAAAAACTAGAATGATGATTCAAATCTGACATGGCACAAAAGTATGAAGGACAAACTCACTTTAAAACTCAGCTCAAGTGCCCCCTTGTGCATACCTGCCACATTATTACCTTGTATTTATTCCCACCTATTATTATGGTGTGACTTGGAAAGGTAATACACTGCAGAAATCAAGTCTTTGCTGTCGACACAGACGTGCAATCAGATGTGCTCGCACACGTTTAAAAACATGTAATCACACAGTACTCTGCAATCAGACATGTGCAAAACATAAACACATTCTGCGCCTCACAGAGAAAGCACATGCGCACGCATGTGCTCGGCCACAGCTCACAAAGATTTGCCATCTTATCAGCAGGAGCAACGCCGGGGGAAAAAGGAGAAAATGATTGTGTGTTGTTCAGATACACATGTCCCTCGAAATGTCAAAGCGAAATTAATATCTCTCGGCTGATTGTTAGGATCACAATCTGTGCCGAGCGGCATGGCATACAAATGTAAAATGCATCAATTCAAATAAAAATCCAAACTATACAAGATTACTGTATGTTGCATCAAATCTCTGATTGAGTCAGAGCATATATAAATGAATTTATACTGTTTAGCTGTGGATCTGATAAAAAATGCAATACCAGTGCCATTAGTACTAATACCACCATAGGGAGGGAGGGTATGGGGGAAAAGATGCATTGGCATTCTGATGCATGGATTCATTTTGGTACTTTCAGCTGCCTTTTGTCTGTCTATCTACAGTACGAGCGTCGTATTATGAGCAGAACAAAATCTATCTGGCAAGTATAGTGAATTAGTGAACTTACCCGAGATGACGTGTCAATCCACTTCAGTGTCTCTGTCACGTGGGTTTGATTTCCAGATGAAAATCCCAGTCTGAATGAATGAATCAGATGGGAACCAACAAAAATAGGGACTTTTTTCCATTACAGTCTTAATGATTTTAGCACAAATTTAATGAAAGTGTTGCAACCAATGACATTTTTTTCTGATTAAGTCCAGGATAACATTATGAAATGGACTAATTGTGGCTAAAGATTACGGAAGCATCTTGTAATTTGCATTTCTAAAATAAATGACCTGCACAAGTGTGAACAATTTGAATGGCTCTGCAGGTAAAAGAGAGTGCGTGCAGATGTCAAAGGGCTGTTGCAGCTGGCTGACTGACAGGTAGTAGCGCCCTAACAAGGGAGCTCCCGGCTGATACAATGGAAAGGATTTTTAAAAAAAATCCTTCGGGAGGGTAATTCATCACAGATTGTGGCAGTCGATGTTGTTTATTCCCAGTCAGCTGTGTCAAAAAATTTGAGACGGTACAAACAAAGTGGGAGGGTTGTAAAAGGGAAATGTACAGTGTCGTATGTACAATATGTCAAAGTGTCAGGACAGAAAACTTCAATGTGCCTTGAAAATAGAAAATGCACTGCAAAATAGATAAAAAAAATGAATAAATAGCAGAAATGGGAGACAGTGTTTGTGACTGAACTGTATGACACTGGCTGAAAGAAATTAAATTTGCTTCAGAAAAGCCAAACGGAACTCATCACTGACACCTAAACAGATGGTGACACTGACATCGTGATTATAGTTCCTCAAAAGATGACTGAGACTTGTTGACAAGACAGACAGATAAATAGATGGATAGATAGGTGGATGGTTGGATAGATAGATTGATCTTAGGTTTCTAAGTGGAGACATTAAAGCTATTTCATTGTAAATAAGTAATTGTTTGGGAAAAAATAATAGAAAATATTAACCATATAGTTTTTATCACAATAACCTTGTTCATTTGTTCCACTCAAATCCTATTTTCCTACAGTCGTTGTTTTTGACCATGATGCCTGCATAAATCAGATCAATAAAGCAGGGATTTATGCCTTATCCATCCAATACAGTGAAGGCCTTCCTGGTTTAGATTCATGCAGATTAGTCTCCTATTCCCACTTTCCAGGCAGTATATCTCATGCTGCATGGGAAATTGGAAAGACGTGTGCTTCAAAGCTTTGTTGAATACTAACACAGTTGAGAGACTGAGTCATGTGTCTCCTAACTTTTCCATGGTGCCTCTGACTGTTGGTATTAAATCTATATTTGATATTCCGCTCCTCTCAACTGTTTGCTCACTTGCTGCTTCTAGACTCTTGGTCTTTTCATCTGATCGGCGAACAATCGTAGGCTCAGAGTCTCTTTGTATTTATGTGTGAATGCACTTAAGCTCTTTTCTGAAAGGCAAATTAAATGATAGATTTAAACATTTGGAGGGAGTGCATTAAGTGCAGCTCAGAACAACAATTATACATCACTCCCACCATCCCTGATGTGCCATTACCATAAAGCCTATTTCAGTTCTGAAAGTTTATCCTTCGCCGTTATTTTACTGTGGTGCAGGACAGTAAAAGCAGTAAATAAGCGCATTTCACTGAAACTCTCAAAATGAGACTCTTGTTTAAAGGAGGTGTATCATTAATCGAGTACTCCTGTCCCGAACTTGGTGAATTTGAGGCTTCAGCACTTGTCACTCTCTTTAATAACTCACCTCTAATTAAAAAGGATTTCTTCACACCTTCACACAGCTGATCTGCATATTTATTCTAGGACCTCAAGAAAATGTTTAGTCATGGTGACACTCATTCCAAACAGCGGATTTTGGCACGAATAAGGACATAGATTTTTTTTCATTCGGTTCATTTTTTGAGACAACACCTGACTAAGTTAAGGTGAAGGAAGCATGAATAAATCCTTAAACAGCAAGCTCAACGTAACGTGGTCACCATCAATAATCTAAAAGTCAGATTGTCCTCAGAGTTGTCAATTAGTGTTACGCCAGCCGTTAACTGATTAAACTGAAAGCTTCTTGAGGTCTAAAATATTGAGAACCTCTGTTTTAACTGGCAGTCACTTTAAAAAGAAAAGTCAATCATTTACGAGTCTCGCAGCAGTCTGTAAACGTGTTTTAACAGTTTGAGCTACCACTGGCCCGGATGTTTTCTACACTCTAAATCCATTTTAAACCTCACTTTTGTTGTCACTTCACTCACTCTTGTGTTGTGGTCGGCACCTAAACAACCTGGTTAGCTCCGGAGCCTCTTGTTCAGAGTAAGAAAACATCATGCCCCACCTTTGCCCCACTGTGATGTCACAGGTGCTTTTTCTGAAGCTCCCCTGACAACGTCTTCGATGGCCACAGCATATGGCTGTAGTTCGCTGCTAATTAGTGCAAAGCTCCCCCGACTCCATGCACCATCCTCCAGCACGTCAGACATGTTTATTTTGCACAACAGGAACAATTAAGCAACTGACAAGTTAGCCTCATTTGAAGTCCTTCCTACCACTTCCACTGGCTGAAAGCACAGCTTAGCAGACACTTTGCAGCACCCCGCTGCTGTCTTGTAACCTTCAGCGGATGCCTTGAAATGCATTTTGTTGTATGTCAGCGTATTATCATAACCAGATGCCCACATTACCGCCCACCTCTGCACATCTTTGAAAAACGAGGTTCGGTCTTGAATATCAAAGACACTGAGGTTCATTTATTTAGGGCTGCGTTCAGGCCACCGAGGGATGCTGATCTGAATCTCGCTTGTTAAGCTGTCTATCCTTATCTGTCAGCATCACACGATGCAATTTCACTCTTCCCACCCCATCCTCCTTGTCTTCTAAATGGCAGGGATATTTAGAGGTGCTTGACAACTAAGGCATGCAAATTAGGAGCTGATGTTTCTTGCCTTCTTTTAGTTTCCTTCACAACCCCTCCCCTTCCAAGTTGGCTCTTTTAGCCTCTCTGAGAAAATGATTCTATTTTCATAACCATGTGGGAAGAAAGTATAAGAGGAGATTACAACAACTTTGTTCACAAATTTTATTTAAACTTGTGCTGAAAATGGCAACACAGGCACATTTTTCTGTGGCGTATTGTGCTTGTGTAGCAGCGATGGTATAAATTTGAATAAATCATATTTATGTTTACATCTGTATTCATCGTGATGTAAAGGCAAACTCTTTATATTCTGTGTATTATAAGCAGAGCCCATTTGGAATTATTAACAAAATCTATAATTGTAAAATGATAGAAGTTGTAGCCTTATTAAACTACCTGTTTATTAAGACTGTTGTGTTTATTCAGTGGGATGCTGCTTTAATGCGATCCTTCATTTAATTCGATTAAAACTAATCAAAAGCTGTTCTGGGCAGCAGGGACAGAATTGGTCGCAATTTCCTCCAGTTGTCGTTAATGACCAGGATCGTGTATACAATATCGGTGTCAGGTTGCATAATGTCGGGCTGAAAATTGCTTCATCTGACATATTTGGGTCGTCAGGATTATTGTTTTATGAAGGACATCGGGTCACAGCGGAAGAGAGACGAGTTTCACAACGTGCACATGATGACACCATGCTGGCACCATGCCGGCACGCTCTCCATCTGTGTGTCGTACACCGACCTGCAACACAAAAACAGCGCACCACCATTCTGCCTGACAGTCGCTGGATATACATTTTTAGGTCATATCTCACGGCCCTTTTCATTATCATACCCTAGCTCACACACTAGGTGGGAGCTCAATATTTCGACCACGGTCTTTTCGGCATGTGGAGTCGGGAGGCCGACGACTGTTCTACCTTCTGCTATGACCTCCTGCACCAATGTCACAACAGCTGTCGTCCCTGGATGTGAAGCATCACGTGTCCAGCTTTTCATCCTTGGAATGGGTTGTTTTCCTGGTTCTCCTAAAGTTTACAGTAGTTCTCTTTGGTCTTTATGGTGTTTAGGCAAAGTTAGATATGGTTCCGTACCTTCTCCCTGTAAGACGTGTTCTGTTTTTTTTTATATTCTGATAATTGTAGTTATTCTTGAGGATGAAATGTGAACAGGCCTGAACAGGCGATGGTTGATGGCTTAACACACACCTCTGTGGAATGCCAGCGCTAAGGATGAAGGTGATGTGGAGGCTTCCCTAAGGGGACAGCCCGGGGCAGTTGATAGGAAACACAAGCATTTTGTTCCATGCAGTGGGACTTGGGTTGAGCTCAGTGAGCTTAGCTGCTGCTTTGCATGACAGCTGGTTTTTATCAAATCCTGAGCTGTAATTTTTTATAGCTGTTACAATATTCTGTCTGATGGACTTTGCCATTTCAGACCAGTAAGAGTTCAGAGGAAAACTGTGCCGATGGTTTCTTTAGAGGGCTCTATGGGAACAGCTGAGGGTATTCAAGGGACATGTTGATGTGAAAAGAATTGCAGATTTGCAAGTGCGAGTGCATTGTCATGCTAACGTTTGTTGTGTACCAAGATGAGGGTGTTGGACTGCAGCCATGTAGTGACAGAACCCAGAAAGTGTTGGGTTGGATTAAGATTGAGGTTATACACCTCTCTGAGCTGTGTGGCAGAGTCGTGGCCTGTGCTGCATCAGGTCTCTGTATTCCGTCAGGACCAGCTGCTTTCTGAGAGCTCAGTTTGTGTGTGTGCAGTGGAAGTGCCTGGGAGTCCTCAGGCACTGACACTCTGACTATGACCGCGTTGCTGTCCTTGTCAAACCTGGCAAAGAAACTGCTGAGCTCCTCAACCAGACTGGCATTGTTGCAGGTTCAATCAGGTTGTAAAATTCTGCTTGGCTAATTATTTTCCATATGGGACGGGGTGCCTTTCTGCATCCACTATGGAAATGAATTGTTACTGAAGTTAATGCTACCTCATCAGTAATCAGATGGCTTTTTCTATTTGACACATTACTAAAAGGTTTACGTGTCTTGTCCTTGTTCTGGTGACAAATCATTGACTGGATTATTAAGAAGCATATTAGACAGAAGGTATAATTATGAACTGCACTGATCTGCTGCATGATACTGTGCCTGCACCTAAATGGTAAGAATCATGCATGTGCCTGAAGCCACTGTTGACTTTTCTCCATATCAAACTTGACCAGATCCCTCATTCTGATAGAGAACTAAATTTATTAGATATTAGACTATCTTTTCTATCAAAACATATTTCTTTTTGCAAGTTACTGGTATTAAAATCCGTCCCTGAGAGACAGGTTTGATCAAAATAATTTGATGTTTTTGGTTTATTGCTCCGCCAGTTCATTATTTATGAGCTGGGTCACTTCTGACTGTGTTATTTCTACATGTTGACAAGCTGCTCAGGGGAGTGGTTGTACCCAGGGTGTGTGTGTGTGTGTGTGTGTGTGTGCGTGTTTTTTTGTCTCCATTATGTCACAGTAGAATAAACATTTCAAATATAGTTAAGTGATTATCGAATTGTCTTTGTTTTCGGCTTTGGCTCCCTGTTTGTGTTTGTCCACGCTTTCACCTTGCCTTGAGCGTTCTGTGTGTGCGTGCGCTTGTGTATCTCCCAACATGAAACCACTGCTTTGGGGACGGAGCCAGTGTTGGCTTTTCCAGCAATCATTTAAAATGAACCAATCCAACTAAAGGCTTACCATCAGCTGCCGCAATAGATGTTACCCCAAAGCAAAGTCTGAGATGTTATTACTGTAGTTTTTCAAATCAAAATAGCACTGAGCTGGAAAGAATCCATTCTTCATTCTTCAGGCAGAGATATTGTATTGGAAGTGCAGCGATTTAAGTGGTGCTCAATGAACGATGACAGCCGTGACCAATTTTTCTCAATCCAAGAGGTTTACTGAGCAACAGTTTTTTTAGTCACTCGGCTTTGTTTATTCCATGAAGACACAATAAACGTTGATGTATTCCTTTGCTGCCCTGTTAAACATCACATGGCATGTCACTCTTATCCTCTGCACCTTGCATGGATGGCATGAACACATTTGAATAACCGGGATTGGAGCAAGCCTTTATTTCCGCTTGATTCCTGTTTCTTTGATGCATTTGCTAAAACAGTAGCGGTAATATAAGTCTTTGTCTTTGTATTGTCCAGTGGTGAGTCAGAACCTGGTGACGGACAACGTGTCGGTGGTGGAGGGAGAGACAGCGATCATCAGCTGTCGGGTGAAGGACAATGATGACTCTGTTATCCAGCTGCTCAACCCCAACAGACAGACTATTTACTTCAGAGACATGAGACGTAAGTATTTGCATTGTTATTAATGACTTGGCTGCCATGTTTAGCACCAGTTTCTAATTAGGGTGTGTTCCACTGGCCTCTTCACACTGCAAAGCTTGGTTTATGCCATTTGAACCAGGTAATTGAAATGCAACACGTTACCCTTTTTTTTTCTTTGACATTTTAGAGGTTGGTTTAGGTTTTGCCCAACAATTATGACAGAAACAGTCACAGACTTAACATTGTAATAATGCAATTTGTCACAAAGGGTCCATGAATGAAAATGGCACAGCTATGCACGAGAAAGTGCTCCAAAGCTGCATATTACCAGTTATCCTTTTAAGGTATTAAATGACGCACAGACTGCAGCAATTGTAAATGCCGCCAGAAAACCATCATCCACTGTGTTTGCTTGTCTACATAATGAGACCAGAGGGGAGGTGGGGGATTGTCTCCTGATTCTCTAGAGACCAACTGCGGGACTGCTGTTTTTTCACTTCCTTGTTTTTATTTATTTGGTCCTCAGGACTACTTTGTTATGCATTTGCTATGCAAAAATGAGGTCTTTGATCTCACTGAGATGTTTCCTGGGTAAATAAATGTTAAAGTAATCATTTTGACTTGGTTAAGGTTATAAAAACATCATGATAAGACATAAAATTTTGAATTATTGAATAATGAAACATCGGTTCCTGACCAAGTGTCACTATTGTGACAAATGACAAGCTGGGAGGTTTCCAGCTTCTCCTGTTGTAGCGGTTTAGATTCAATACATAATTTATACTGAAAAAGCCAAGCATTCTTCATGTCTAGGAGTATCTTTTCAACCTGGCACTATTGGAGGGATCTTTTTGCCTCGTCATGTCTTTATGTGATTAATATCAAATGTTTTTCATCATCATAAGAAGCATTTTGATGTTCCAGATGACATGGAAATCGATGTCGATGTTGCATTCATTTAATTAATTTGTGTTTGTTCATTTTGCATCCAGCTCTGAAATTAGACAGGCATTTGATGTATGATCCCTCAGCTGATGCGGTGTTTGTCTCTCAGAAAGTGTAAAGAACTACTCTGAGTCTGAATTTCATGAAAGCTGGCAGAGGAGCGGAACATGAGCGAAGGAAGAGCATGTGCTACGCTGACAAAAATTGAACACTGACCTTGGTCGGCCAAGACTTTACTCTCAAAGCACCTTTTCAACGTGCAGTTATATTAAAATTATCTCTTGATTAATACGATATTGGCTGCATCAAGTTTAACCCACAAGTTTACAGCTGGATTAGTACAAAATGAGCCTTATGCGATCTAAAAACTATCTATTATAACTAATCTATAAAAATGTTTGGCATTTAGCATGTCTGCTGTAGTGAAAAGCAGCTCATATCCCCAAACAGTTCATGAGCCGCTGTGTGTTTATTCTTATCCTGTCCAATTATCGTGTCGCAGCTCCAATTAGCTGGGCTTAGCTGGACATGTTCTGTTCTTTATTCTTCTTGATAGATTCAGGCTTCCCTAATTATGTTTTTCAAGACCTCCCGTGCAGAATGTTTACCTACTGGAGACCTCGGGAAATATAGAACGAAAATGATGTTTTGAGCTCAAAATATGCTAATACTGCCGTGAAAAAGATAGATATGTGTATGTTTATATGTATGCTTTTAGCATCAACGTGGTTCATATACAAGTGATTTGCATGAGCAACTCCACTGAAACGTACCTGATAATGAGAGGTTCATATGAAACATATCTGCAGAGCATTAATGTGAGTTGGACTCCCGTAAATGCTCCTTGGAATTGATCAAAAACATCCATTTTCTCAAACTTTTCTTCAGCAGGCCAAACCGAGCAACACATGAAATGCAGGCTGTGAACCACCGTTTCAGCTCTTTCTTGTTACTGTCATCAACCCTGACAGAGGTACATGGGCTGTTCGGGTTTAATCACTTCTAGAAATTCTGCAATCAATGCAAACACAACAGTGCTTGTTGTCTCAGCTGGTTAATCAAAGGAACAAGGCAAATGTGTCTGATGACAAACATGAGCATTAGCCAAGTCTAATTTACCCGAAAAACACACACAGTGACATGGAGTTATTTTATCTTAGCTTGTCTTCATTGTTGTGCCTCTGATCCTCTCAGTGCTGTGTGAGTGTTGAGCTAACCTTACTCCCACACATGGACGCCAAACAAAGATGCATCTCTACTGTATGAAGGAAAGTATAGATTGAGCAGAAAAAGAAAAAGCGTTCTGTATTAATCACCCAAAGTTTGAAATTTACCTGGTAAACAGAACAGAAGATTGTGATGCATCTGATCATGACACATATGAAATGACATGCTTATACGGGGAGAGCACAAGCATGTTGTATTTCTTTTTGTGTCTCATGCTGTGAGGCGGCACTATGAAGATCAACTGCGCAAATCAAAACAGAGGCGTTGCTACGTAACAGCAGGCTAGTGCAGTGTGTCAAATTATCATGAAATACCGAAAATGATGCACCGAGCGAGAAAGCCATTAGAGGACATGTTTTTTTTTTCAGGTGAGTATACTGATGCAGAAAATGTTTCAAAAAGAATCAGAGCAGATGGGGAAAAAAATCAGTTATTGGTGAGCATTTAGCTGCAAAAAAAAAGAAACAGCTGGCAGTCAGAGTACATACTGGCCTCACATATGAGGGATGGTCCTCATCTGGTGTGGAAGTTGGCTGTTCGTCAGTAACATCTTACTGATGAGAACTCTGTTTAAAGTGATGTGAGGTCGGGAGTATCTATGAGTTTATCTCAAGTTGCAGCTTTTAAGCATCGTGGTGTAGGAGCAACTGGACTTTATTAACTTAAAGAATGACAAGGTGTTAACCCTGTAATTTAGTGTTTTACAAACTTAGTTCCATCTCCATCCTTCCATGTTTGATTGATGTGTTATTTGCCCAATTTAAGCAGATTAGCAGTGTTCTCAGCCGTTAGAATAGTTTGATCCCTTTCTGAAATCACAGGATGTGTCTTCAGACATGTATGTTGAAGGAGTGAGAATCAGTTAGAGTTAAATAACTTGCTGCCAGCCAAAACGTGTTAAATCACTGCTTGCATTTCTATAGGAAACTTTAGAAGAATAGTACACAAGGAATTGTGGGATGGAAGGATGTTGTTTCTGTTCATGTAGAATGGTCCAGTGTTTCCTGTGCTAAAGGAACTTCTTTCCTTTGCATTTAGAGAATTTAATCAGCTCTTATTAAGGCTTCTGGCTCATTTGGCTCAGTAAGGAACTGAACACAAAGCCTTTCTGAACGGAGCAGGGGATTTTTTCTTTTGATGAAATCCTATTTAAAAGGTTTCGTGTTCATGGTTTCATGGTTTGGTTGCAGTACATTTCTTTCTTCATGCTTTGACCTTTTTGTTGAGATGAGAGCACATGTGTGCATACAGAGAAACACTGTGGATGCACTTATAGATCTGGGACCTTGTAGCCTCCTGTGGGGTGCTTCTTTCACTCTCCCCAACCCCTCCTTTACTCATCACCTTTCAAACACACCTTCCACATACTATACAAGGGCATGCATGACGTGTATGCCAAACTGAACTTGCTATTTATCTGCTGTTGTGCCGAGCCACAGTGAGCGGACTCCCACAACGCCAGCTGTCAAGGGCAACATTCTCTTCTTTGACGGTAGCTCCTTGATCTCCTGTGATCCCTTCCAGGCATCTTTGCTGCAGCTGCACGGCTTCATTATGACATAACCTCCACCAGGCAGCTTCCAAACAACATTGCCCCCTTCAAAATATCACATCTGCTATCTCAGACAGAATCCGCAGTGGTGGATTAAGTCTGAGAGTGTGGGATGCAAAGCAAGAGTGTGGAGTGCTTTGAAACTGGTTTCAGACTCGGGCACAAAGTAGCCTGACTATTGGCCATCCTTCTGTTCCTCTTCATGTCAGCCATAAAGCAGTTTTTATGCTTTCTGCAAGACATTTTCTTTTTCAGTTTAATCAATTTCAGTCAAGTTGAAATGAATCCTGTGGGATTTCTGGTTTGCACTGCATTTAATTCCACATCCCAATCATTCCAGCATTGCTCCAGATGCTGAAAAACACTTTGTTTGTGTTTTGTGTATTTTAAGGTCAATTCCAGCAAGTTAGTTCTGCGGCTGGGAGACTTTCAAGGGACAGGAAAGCATAGAGACAAACACAAGAGACAAATACATCCTGAGTTTCCTTTAGTTCTCAGTGTGTCAGAGATGCAGGATGTATCACAAGCAATAATGGCAAACGGTTTCCTGGCCTGCAGTCCCCTCAGCTACCATGAATTCACTCCATTTTAATCTACAGCTGTTTAGTGCAGATTGTTTTCAGAATTGTTAAACATCAAAATAAGCACAGATGATGATGCTCTGGTGCAACAATGACCTTTTTAATATGTGAGTGCCTTTGTGCTCCCATCAGTCAGCCAGCTGCTAGGTCATAGCTAACACTGTCATGTGTTACATTTTTAGCAACAGGTTGTCAGCAGAGACTGAAATGATGATGAGATTTTCATATTTTAGCCTTTTAACAACATGAAAATAGATTAACAACTTAGCATTACAATAACAAAGTGCTTGATATTTTGACAAAACTTAATTAGTACTTAAAATTCTGCATAGATGGATTATTTGTAATTATTTCTCAGGCATTAATAATTCAAGATATTCATAATTCCCACAATATTTTCACCAAATCTTTTCTTTCACCTTGCTGACGCATTAGACTCAGTACAAGTGGAACATACTTAAACAACATATTGTGGCAGGAATAAGCTTGATGAATTAAGATGTGATCAGAAACATCTGTTAATGCTGCTTTTCACGACAGGCTGAACGTATCTCAGTTCTGTTTGTTTTGTCAGATAAATCTTTTCACTTAAGATCTTGATTTTATCAGTCGTGTTACACATGAAACGGGCCTCCTTATCCTCCACATTCTTTCTCAAGATTCTCGGTCAGACACATTGACACCACAAAGCGTGCCTTTGCCATCACTCACTCAAGCAAAGACAGTATCCTCTACTTCAAATGTACACCCACATGGCTGCTTGTTTCAGAAGGTGAAAGAAGAGCACTCACACACAAACATTGCTCCTGTTCTCCTGTGGAGGAGGGGACCAATTGTAGCTTCTGTATCAGTGGGTGAGCGGCGAGCAGCGAGCTTTAAGGTGGCTTCATGTGGAAACAGCTCAGCTCAGCAGCTTAGAGGGCTAAACATACACCAAAACTCAATACAGTACACTCCAGTCCAATTTTCGAAAGCTGTAGAATGATTCCAAATCCTAATAATTTTGGAATGACATTTTGATGTCTAATTTTAGGTATTGGATGTTATATGCAATAGGTGCACAAGCGCAGGTTTGAAATTGTCATAAATGTTTTTTAAAGGCGGGAATACAAACTATTAATCACAGAATAATGAAATGTTTAATTTCAGCAGTATATACTGTATGAATAATCAGTGATATGTTTCAAATAAGTCAAATAGAACAATGGAAATGATATGATTGAACAGACAGCTCAGGATAGCAGACAGTTTGTTTCCAGCTGCTCCAGAAGGAGTGTACATTTGGCATCAGTGCCACTCAAGGTGCATCGTGTTCTAAATATGTTCTCAGTTTTTATCTGAATTTGATATAAACTTGTCATGTTTGGATATTAGTTATTTTTTAATTCATCGTTCTTACTGTCTCTTGGATTATTATTATTATTATTATTCTTGGAGGTTGTGGTGGGTTATTGTTGGCGTTTGTCTTTGATTCCATTATTGTGTTTAATTGTTACTAATGATGAAATTGTTCTCCTCTAACTCCAAATTCCTGAACTAATGACTGATAAAAACAGGTTATTATTAAATCAGTGATAAAGGTGAGTTATTCCCTTGTGCTGCCACAAAGGTAAGTGGTGGTGTGGTTGAAAATTAGGATTGTGCCAAACTGGGATGTGTTTGCATGGTGCTGATAAGGATTTTGCATTTGATTAACTTTCCACTATGAGTGTGTTATTGTTTAGGGGCTTGTTAGTGTAGGTGTGGGTGTAAGTGTCTGCATGTCATACTCCATCAGCCAAGATAAGATTCACAGGAGAAGCCAAAGAATAATAATAAACTTGTGTTAGATGTTTCAGACAAAAAAATACACACTACAGACGTATAACAAATGTACATTTTCTTTTTTTTGTTATTATTATTTTAAGATAGAAAAGGATCATGCAGATCACTCCCAATTGTGAATACTTGACTCAATGTGAGAAGAGGACCAGATTTTCAGAGAAAAAAGCTCTTCTTAGTCTTAGCTACAACTGAAGAAAACGAAACACTCCCACATTCTGGGTTTAGGTGGTGACGGATGCTATAGAGCCTGGACTTTGCCTAGAGTGAAGAGGAGGGTGGTGATAAGAGTGTAATTACCCCTGCCCCACCCCTTCTCGCCCACTCTGACACCCAATAATAAAACTTCGATGTGCTCCTCTCAAAAAGTAGCTGCAGCCACTAATCACAATTGATTGCAGCCACTTAGGCGAGGCACACTCATCATCTCCTGCTCACTCTGGATGGGAGTCATCCTCCGCCAAGGCTGGAGGGGAAAAAAAAAACTATCCAAATGAAATGCAGAAAAAAATGAAGATTAATCAGTGATGGGAGGGGAAAAACGTGTGTTGTCAGTGGAGGTGAAAAGAATTAGAAAAAGCCACGATAAAAGATACACGGCTAAATCTACTATTGTTTTGTTTTTGAAGTGTTCACGACAAGCGTCATCCACACTAATTCACCCGCCCCTTCGATTCCTGTCAGTGCAGAGAGGATGTTAAGTTTTAGCTGCGGAATTTCAGAAGGAAATGGTGAAGATAAACATCTGGCTTTATAGCCACAAACACTGTACCAGCCTCATAATTCTAGCCATTTAAGAGGCAACTTACTCACACACAGGGTGCATATGCGTCTTCCTCAGGAAACTGATTAAATGATACAATTAGTCTCCAATACGTTTTTTTTCTTTTGGAAAGCATTAAAAAAAAATAAAAAATTCTTAAGTTATCTAATATACATTAAATAATCGCTAAAAATTAATTAAATTGCATAGATTTTCCCCCAAAAAACTATCAATACTGGTCACTTTGATTATGATCTAGTCCTGTATTACTGTACTGTGTTGAACTGACCTTTAGGGAGTTCTCCATCATCATCATCATAGTCAGACTTGAAAGAATTTGCACCAGCTCAGGTCAACCATTTAGTATTTAAAAGACATGCTGGCTAATAATGTGACATGAGCTGCAGCTTTGAGAACCTTTTAAAAGTTAAAGGTGTATTTTCTCTCAAGAGTTTCAACTCTGGGATATTGGCTCATGTCCATCGCCACTTATCTTATCTTCTCTGAAGTTCAGGACTGTGACTTGTGCAGTGACTGTTATTTTCTTGACACATGGGAGACCAGCTAATGTGCTCACTGCGTTTGTCTTGCTACATGAACCTCTATCTTTTGAGATTCAAGTCTAACAGATTGACTCTGTCAGTAATATTGGTTCTAACCGTGATGCTGCTGCCACCATGTCTCACAGATGGAAAAGCTTTTAATGCTCCAATGCAGTGTTTTAATTTTTCCAAACATAACATTTAGTTCTCTACCAATAAGTGGAACAATACCGAAGCTGCTCTAAATTCTTTTGAGACCTTGGGGACTATTTCATATCTTGTTCTCGGAGTGATCCTTTTTGGTCAACCACTCCTTTTAAGGGGAACTGTAGTCTTGAATGTCCTCCATTTGTAAACAGTCCGATTACAGATTGGTGGAGTATAAACTCTCCGGGGATGGTTTTAGAAACCCGATCACGTCTGAGACCTTCAGAAATCCCTGAGGTAAGTCTTGTCAGTTTTCCCATCATTTTTTAATTTCTCTTTTAGGTCATGTAAATGCATCAAGGCTACTTGGTTAGACTTCGAAAATTAAATTATAAACATCAATGCAAAGCGAGGTCACAGCATCCAAATAAAAAAGTTATCAGAGCTGGTATACTGTAATATTCATACTGAGTCACTGAGGAAAGTCAAACTATCCTCAAAGTCTTCTTGTCTGTACCTTTACTGTACTGTGTTAGCGATGCCTTTAAATGAGCTTAATTTCTATCAGCTGTACAAATCAGTGCATCAGATAATTTACAGCCTTTCAGGAGTTTTGACTGACGTCTCTTATCCAAACGCCTGACTATCCACTTACCTTTGTCAGGCATCTGAGATGACCCTCTCATGATATGATGGAGCAAGAGAAGAACAGGACAAAAAGAGCATGAAGCTAAAGGTCACCCTTTCTTCAAAGTGCGCAAAACAAAGAGAAAGATGTATTCTAATGTGCTGGGATGTAACCGTAAAAAAAACTATCCGCAGTGTTTCTTGGCTTGTCTTCTTCTTGCCATGACAGCCCCTTTTCTGAAATGTTCTGCTGTCCAATCCTGCTGCATTAAGCAGGTTGTTATCACAGTCTGCCCTTGCATCTCTTTAAGCCTGCAGTATCATCCCAAACCTTGAACATGGGGAACATGTCCTTGCCACTGTGCCTTGGTGTTTCTTTTCAACATGTATTTATTTATTCAGCTCATGCTTGTACCACAATGCCACATTTAGAAGTGACACATAAGAGGATTATTGAAATATTTGGGAAAGCTTTTATGAAACAGATTTAAACTCATTGACATGGGTTGACTCACTGAATATTCTATTTGAGTATTAATAGATGTTAATCTATTGTTAATCTACACATTCAGGTTGAAACTAAAACTGGACATCTACTATGGGGGTATGTGTATTTGATATGCTTTTCTTCTTATCTCGGTTACAGATACCAAAATAGTAATCAACAATTTAGACATTGGCAGCACTGCAGCAGATTTAACCGTTTTTGTTTTCTCATGAAATATTGGATGTGGTTCCTTCACCAGTGTGGCTTTCTTCCAGATGCTCTGAATCCCTCTCGCAGTCCAAACACATGCTCGTAGGGTTAATTACTGAATAGGAATTGGCTGTGTGAGTTCACGTGGTTGTTAGTCTCTGTTCGTTAGTCATGTGATGGACAGGTGACCTGTTTGGGGTGTACCCTGCCTCTAGTCTACAATCACCAGGGACAGGCTCCAGTCCCTTAAGTTATTCTGAACATGATTAAGTGGGTATAAAGAAAGGATGGTTGCTGGATCTGAGGCATCAAAGTTAGAAAAGAATCTAAAATACAGTGTTAAAAAAAGCCTTAAAAGTCACAGCTATAATTCAAGTGAGTAAGTCTCAGTCAAAATAAAGAACATGTAATTTGTCCTTGCTGACATGAGTAGCACTTGAGTTTTTTCTTATGTATTTCCCTATTTGTTTAAGATTAGAATTACTTTCTTGTCATGTAGTCACATGAAATTACTCCTCTGCATTTGATCCATCCAGGTCGGCACCTGTCTAACACGCACATGCACACGCACACGCACACACTGACATGAGTCACACATTCATGGAGACAGATGCCATACACTGGAGTGGCCAATCACAGCAGCCAGGGAGCATGGGGACACAGTGCCTCGGCCGTGGCAAGGAGGTGGCAAGAGTGGGAATCGAACCACCGACCTAGCACGACCCTCTCTAACCACTGAGCCTACTAACCACCTATTGTTTAGTAGTAGCCTTTAGTAGTTGCTCGGATCATTATTACTATTGGTCCTATCATTTTGCTCTGAATCAGTGTCTGTGTTCAAATTAGCTTAAAGGCTAAGTAAACCAATCCTAAGCTGCGGTGTTATGTGTTCAGTTGCCAAACAAACATGCCCTTCCCCTGAGTTTAAAGAGGACATTCTTCTTTACATTACAAAACAAGAAAACAACCACTTTGCATGGAAATGTGTGTTTTTAGTTTGTTGTAATTTAAAATGCTTTGCATATAGGATAAACACTATGATATGGAGCAAATACCATTAGGGCAAGTAATGTAAAAACAACATACTGATTTTTGTGAGACATTGTAAAAGCCATGTTCGTACCAAGCTGATAAAGAGCAAACTCTGCTTGCATCCTCAGGCCTTTACATTTCTATGTGTCTCTTTGAAACCAGAATGGCTCCAGTAGCGCAATATTCAAGATATATTCAGAGTTCAAGATGTTAGCTTGTGCGAGATTTACTGTCCCTCCTGCTGGCCCTGCTCCTTTGCCCTATCTCCACATGCCCCCTATTCTGTGCATAATTCCAAATGCTGCCTGTTGTTGACTGGTTGGAAAGGTGTCTCGTGTCTCAGTCTGAGCAGCTAAAATGACACACATACCGTCCTTGAAAGATGACATATGAACAGTGTTTCTGTGACATAAGCCGCCCAGTGCTCAGTACAACACATGTCATAAGGTGAAAGTTACAGCTATATTCCATCTCATCTTTAAAGTTGTATTGACTCACTTGACTTTACCTCGGAAGTCGTTATTTTTGAAGCATTATTTCAAGGTCGCCCTGGATCTGTGGGGATATTGGAAATAGAAATGCTCAAACATACTAGAACATGACAGGAAGCCTACAGTGTTTATAAAGAAATATTTTTTTATGATGTACTTACTGTGTTACTGCTTATTCTCCAACTGTAAAGTCCAGCTTTATGCTAATGATATCACCTTTTTTGCATCTCAGACAAGACCTGATTAATGCTTTGTACCACACTGTGATGGTTTACCACTGATATATATATATATATATCATATATGTATGATATATATGTATATGCACATAGTCTATTTAGTAATGGTTTTAGTAAACCATATGCTCAAAAAACAGAACCAGAAGATAGATATGTTGTTCTGTGCGTACATCTGGGTAAAGAAAGAAACTTTTTTCTTTGTCTTTATATCTTTAGCACACAACCGTATGATGCTGTACTCAGTATTAATGAATGCTCACAGCTAATGACATCCCCAGCCTTGTTGCTACATTTGTTACTTTAGTCTCTTTGTATGGAAGACATCAGAGCATCTGTCCAGAGGAAATCCACCTAACACCATTATAGCAATACGCTTGTGTTTAACAGCTTTCTGAAACAATGAGTGTAAGATTCTTATCAGGACCCTTATGTCTTTAGACAAATGAAAATCTATTCTGACTCATAGAATAGTAGCAAAGATGTCACATTCAGAAGCAGCTGTGCCTCGGAAAACAGGCTCTTTTGCAGTGCATGTGTATACTTTCAGTTCAATCTGGAAATGTTAGATTTTATGAAAGCTTTTAAAAAATGTTCACTAATAAGAGGCATGTTATTAATTTGCTACAATTCGGTATGCTTCGACAAAAAGAAAATAATGCTGGAATTAAGCAGTTGTTTTTTTTGTGGCAGATTAACACCATTTCCATGAAAAATAATCGTCTTCTATTCTACGTTTTTAGGTTACACTTTTTTCCCAGATTGATTTTACTGCCACTCAGCTATTTGTTGTAGTGTTGTAAGTGCAACTCTTTGACAGTGTAACCAAAGGCATAGAGAACTTTTACCATGTAGAGAGTACCCAACATTAAGTCCTTGGTTTTAGTCTTTGTCACAAAGTAAGCTACACGTTGAGACTAAATATTTTGATGCGGGTCGTTTTGTTTTCATACTTAATCTCGTGACATGGAACAGGACCTACGCCCTTGTTAACTTGATGAAATCAAATAAAATGCATCTGCTGAGAACCCCATTGTAGATATGTAATAATTCAGATATTTGTCTGCAGCCCAAAAGGAATTTTACGGTTCACACTGCAGTAACTATGCAAGAGGCAGATTGGAAAAGAAAAAAAGGCAGTTACAGGATTGTAGCCCTATGAGTACACGCATCAGCCTTTTTTGGAAGGTTCTACACCTATATTATATATCATCAACGTCCCCCCACTCCAACTCATAAAAGCTCATCTGTTGATGAAAATTATATATTTTTAAGTTTTACCCATTAGGAATCAGCCCTTCATTCTTCAAAACAGATTAGATGCAACTTTACACTTTTGCCTGATTTAATATACACAAATCTGCAAATATGCTAATTAGTCCACACATCTATTACATCTGCTTGTCTGGCTGTAGTTACTCACTATCAGCTCTGCTCACACACTGTAAAACTATTCTATGCCACATAATGGGCAGATTATAATAGTTATAATGATTGAGATGGGAAACCAATTCTAAGGAGGGTCAAATTACAGGGTCGTGCACAAATGATTGTATCAGAATGGTAATATATGTATCATTCTCTATAGCATTAGAAATGTATCTGTAATGGAGAACATGAGCCTTAACCTTGTTAAACCTTATTCCTTATCACTGGCTCTGATAAGTACCTCTGTGAGACTTTACAGGGTTGGTTCAATTGATAGGAAAGCCTGGTTTATGAGATTGTCATCAGTTCACTGCAGTTTCAAAAAGGAAATACTCAGTCACTGTGCTGACGTCTTGATTTGTTCATGGTTTGTTTTTGGGCTTGGCAATTTGGACTTGAATTCCATATCCATATCCTGGTTTTCCTTGGCCCAATGGTCATATACGATATGCTGTTGTTTGATATGAAATGGGACAAATCTTCACTTTTAACTCAATGCCACTTTTATTTTAGACTTGTAATTAAATTGAAATTCTTGCTGGGTTTCTTCTCCTGCTCATCAAAGCACAGCTGTCCAAATAACAATTATATCGGTAATAACAGGCCTTCCCTGTTTGAAAATGTACAGCTGCGTGTAAAAGTAACACTTGTTAGGACAGTACGTTCACCGACTTGTTTTGATCACAATATTCAAGGTGTGAGTGGTTGTGAAACTGCCTGGGGAGGTAAAGTCTGAGTAGAGTCTAGGCTGAATGATAAGTGCTGGTCAGTGCTGTAAGTGATACCTGTGGGTTTTCCCATTTAAACCTGGATTGCTTCTGCGCTCCTCTCTCAAACTGTCTGTCTTTGCTGTCTAGAACGCTTACGTTGGTGTCCTCAGAAGAGTGTCCCTCCTCTTTGACATTTTGTTGGACCACAGATTATTAAGATGAGGAGTTGGATCTCCTGTGTTGTGCCATGCACCTGCAAAGTGGTTGTTTAGTAGCTGCACTGGACTGCATACACAAAGTGCCGGAAGGCTTACATACATGCATCAAACTGAATAATGAATGGAATGACCTGTGTCTTGTACATTCATTGCCTAAAGGCTGGATCACGGTTTCTGTGTTTATGGACCAGTGTGGTTCCATTTGATTAGAAATGTTCTTCTTTGCATTTCACTACCAAGGGTCTGAAAAAGCTGTCTTTCATTGCAGTAAAGGTTTCTGTGGGCTCACCCTGACATTAAAAGCATTTATCTGATGGAGCATTCTTATCAGTATCCCTGACACGAAGCATGGAGTAATCTTGCAAGGGCAGAACATTTTGTTTACATCTTTGAGCACAGGAGGAAATATGACCTGCAGACCACAGTGTTGCATCCTCTCCTGCTATGCTGTGTCTCTTTTTGGCCAAGTAACTTTATTAAACTCTGCCAAATACATCTGACGCTTCCTGGATTTCTCAGAGTTGACCTTGGTCTAACAAATCTCATCATCCCCAGTCATACTGCATGTTAGGAAGATCAAGAAGAGAAACTCGAGTTTATGGTAGAGCAACGAGAAAAAGTTCAACTTTTCCCTTTTCCTTTGTTGTTTTTTCTTTTATAATTGAAATTTGTGAAAATTTGATCACACAGCTTTGACTGGCTCATGGCACCATTAAATCTAGATGCAGTTAGACCATACAGCAACATCGTCTTCTTTCAGTTTATTATCTGTGAAATCAAATCATAATGTGACCCAGTGGTTCTTCTATTTTTTGAATGTTTTGAGGTGCTCTGTGTCAGAAGTCTCCATATTCTGTGCTTAAAGCTTAAAAAAAAAGAGAGAAGGAAAGAAATAGAGCCAGCTGATGGGATTTGTTGGGGTTCAGAGTGCAAAGAGCCTGGAGATGCTGTCAATCAAAGCAGAAATTATTAGCACAGGGGTGGAGATAGGTAGGCTTTCATCCTAACCACATGTTGTCATTCTACATTACAGCTGATGGCGTCCGCTTAGGTAGGTGGGAAAATAAAGTTGGGTGAGATGAAAGTGACGACAGATGAGAGAAAGATGGTATTTGTGAATCTGTCATCAATTCTTCTGTTGGCCAACAGAACGACAGGCTAGGATGAGGCTTCTGTTATTACGAACAAAGTTGTGCAGCGCGTCTGCATCACACTGCATCTTTCTTAATCTCGAGTTTTAGTTTTTAATCTCTTTCTACTGTGATTGAGGATTAAACTTAACTTTTTTTCCTTTGTGGAAAGTTTTTTGAGTGTGCGGTTACAAAAAATAATTACACACTTCTTTTTAAATAATATGCCAAGCAACATGAACTGTATACCAGAACTTCTTTGTGGTTCCTTTGTTTTGGACTAATGATTAGTGTAGAATCAAAACCAGTCAGAGACTAAACCCCTCTTTGTTTATACATATATATGTTGTCAAAAATAATACTAATTAATTGGCTTCTTGATGGTTATTCATTTCTTTATAGTGTTTCTTTTTTTTAACAGCATGAACAGTTCCACAAATATGAAGTACGAGATCATCGTCCGTTGTAATTAAATAGAAGAAAACGCTACCCATGGAAATACAACAGTGGAGTTGACATAATGACCTCATTAATTTACAGAGAAATAGACAAAAACATTTGCAGATATCCAAGTATTAAGCTGATAAACTGAGATCATATGTAATAACAGGCATATCCTAGATAACATTGTCCACTGAGAGAATTGTTTGTTAGCATTGACTGGACAAATGTTAAAACATCAGAATAAAACACTAATGAAATTTCCATTTAATTCATTATTTGTATCGGTTCTAACAATATTGTCGCATTTCTCCCTTCATGTACAGCATCTTGGTGGCATCTCCACACAGACATGTCTGAAGACGCCTTCATCCGCTCTGCTTAACTTTTAAATGCTAGCACTTTCTCTTGCTTTGAACCCCCGCAGCTATTCTGATCTTACAGTGATTAAAGAGCGTTTTTATCATGTGTTGTAAGACTGCAGCAATACTGTGCCTCTGCAAATAAATAGACCTAAAAAATGTAAATATGCCATATAGATTTCTTTTTTGTGTGTTTTTCTTTTCCTTTTAGCACTGAAAGATGCTCGCTTTCAGCTGGTGAACTTCTCAGACAACGAGCTGCGGGTGTCACTGTCGAATGTCTCGCTGTCAGACGAGGGTCGATATGTTTGCCAGCTCTACACAGACCCCCCACAGGAAGCCTACGCTGACATCACAGTGCTAAGTACATCAAAGCATACGCACACAACACTTACACACAATTTATTTTCATCACGAGGAAGGTAAAGGCTCTTAATCACATTTTGATAATGGAAAACAAGTTTGACAACATTGTGGACAGGTTACAACAGAAAGTTATGTTTTTAAGTTTATTCCAAGTCATTATCTGATGTTTAAATCATTCAAATTCTAGTAACCAGGTTGAAGAATAAAAATATATCAACACGATCTGCTCAATAAACCTGATTAATGCTCAGTTTGTTTGAGTGTGGAGAGATTCCAACCCCATGTTATGAGTAACGGTTCCCTAAATGTAACAGCTATGGCAGTAAAAGAAAGTCTACATGAAAATTATCATCACATTAAACACACAACCACTTAAAAAATGTGAGAAGGCTTTACTCTTCGGATCAGCTTAAGTTTCCCTTCAAAGCTTTTTTTTTTTATTTTATTTTTTTTACAACACACTTGACCAAGATGTTTGAGAGTGTGAAGACAGTTTGGTCCCTTCTTTTCTCCACAGTTTCTGTTCACACATGCACTGCACAACGTCAGACTCTCTGCTGCAGATGCCATCTCACAGCTGGAATGCAAAGTAATGGCAGAGCAGCATACAGGTCAACAGAGAAGAGTAGAAGCAAAAACCTTTACATGTGCTCATTCACAGTAAATGGTGACTGTTACCGTCACACACAGTCTCACCCAGGGATCCTCCCTCCTAAGTCGTAGTTTATGCTTTAACGTCATTTCTACCGACGTCGTCGACGGTGACCCCTCCACCATAGCCTGACGTCCACCTCCAAACAATTCTAACGACACGTCGCGTAGACGCGGGCCGTAAGGGCTGTGATTGGTCTGTTCAGAACGTAATTTCCGGTCTTAATGACTGTATACGGCGAAGAAGCTCGTTGGCATTCAAAATGATGGAAAGTGCATTTGTTCATCCAGGTTGTAAATTCAGGGTTGTAAATTCACCCGTTGCCAGCCTCGGCCGGTCGTACAGACCACCCCCGCGAACGCCTTCTCTGTCGCCTGCGCTTCAACATTTGCAATTTAAGCATTTGTTCTTCAATATGAGCTCCAACTGCAAATACAGCGGCTCCACCTCGGTTGCCATTGTTTACTGTTGTTAACTGTGACCGGAAGAAAAAGCAAGGATTTGGCTAGAACCCCTGAAACCACACAAACACACAGCCACACCTCCCTACCGGCATGGTGAATTGCAGAGCAACACGTTCCCTCGACACAGAACTTCGAATGCTCAATGAAGACGTCACATCGTCTGTGCTGGAAGACTATAAATCTAGCTTAAGACATTGAAAAATATCTGAAAAATATCAAGAATGATAAAACGTTATTGACATTTGTGTTCTCACATTTCACCCCTCCGGAACATCTGTGGAACATTTCACAGCTGCAGTGCATATTTAACACAGAACAACAGAACATCTGTATCATTGCAGCTAACAGCCTTTCCTACTGCAAACCTGGAGCCTCCCTGTTACATTCAGTCAGGGCCCTGCAACATAAAGCTGCTGTCTGTCAATATGGCCTGACATGATTAATTAAACATTACATACACAGAGAAGGTTAGACTTACTTGAAGAATTGTCAGACGCCAGAGGCGAGAGAGAATAATGAATATATTGCAGTATATTTAATGATTTTTTTGTTGTTGCAATTGTTAGTGCTCAACAAATGGGTATATTAAGGTAGAATTTAGCCATTATTGTTCATTAAATTCCACTGGCTGATATTTACCACCCTCCAAAATATGTCATAATTCACACTTGAACCAAACCCTAAACCTAACACGTATTACTTAAAATATCTATTTATTTTTTCATTATTCATTTATTTATCTATTTGTTTTACAAGACGACAACATTGTCACTGAGACATCCTTTTATGTAACGCTTTACTAGCTTGTGAGAGATGAAGTTAAATACCATGTCAGACATGACTGCTAATCAGTTTATTTGTATAAAGCACAAATACTCAGTGTGTCCTCAGTTGATCAAATCGTTTTCCTCTTTTTTGGCATTCTGAGGGACTCAGAAGGTCAGCTGTCATCTACAGTTTCTGCCAGCAAGTTGAAGCGCAGCATCTCTCTGTTTCTGTCACAACCGGTTGGTTGGCTGTGGTGTGGTGGAAGTTTGAGGACCCGGATGCAGATATAATTAAAGATAAAACTTGATTTATTTAAACAAAATAAAACGCAAAGCGCGACTGAGCCGGAATACAATGAATATAAACTGTGGAGAAATAAACAGACAAACAAAACTTGACTATGGTTGTGGCTGTGAAAAAACATGAGGCAAAACCTCAGCCTGATGACGGGGAGGATTTCGCAGAATAGACCCCGCGGATTTAAAGGAGTTTCTGCAGTTGGTCGGAGCCCTTTGGACCAACCCACTGAAAAGACTCAAGGTATCAAATGAACTCCTTGACTTTTTTATGAGAAGCCTGTTCATCTGTTAGTCACAGATACCTCGCACATCTGGGAGGAGGCCGAGAGGGTCAACCGTGCAGCCCTGGAGGAAATCTTTGGGCGGAGGTCTGCACAGGTGGCCTCCAGCCACGCCAGTCCCTGCTCTAGAGGGGGCCCAGAGGGGCCCACCCACAGTCGTCACAGTCTCCAGGGCCACAGTCGTCAAAGTCTCCAGCTCCAGCCAGATCGTCGGCAGTTCCAGGCCCCTTCTTACGAATGCCCGGATGGGCTCGCCTCTTCCCGCTGCTGCTCTGGAGGGGATCCTGCCAGCTGCACAGCCTCCTTCCACACTTTCTGCTCCCGAGGAGGCCCAGGGGAGCCCGCCTTCTCCTGATTGGTAGTCTGGTCGGCCGCCAGACCGCCTCCAGTTCCTGGTCCCACGTCGCTGGATGTCTGGTTGGCCGCCAGACCGTCTCCAGTCCTTGGTCCCACATCGCCGGATGTCTGGCCGGATGTCTGGCTCCTTCATCACTGGTCGTCTGGTCGCCGCCACACTGCCTCCAGTCCCCACGTCTCCAGATGTCTGGCCGTCCGCCAGGCCGGCTCCCTCATCGCTGGCCATCCGCCGGACAGGCTCCGGCTCTTGGTCCCTCCTTCAGAGCCCCTCCCTCCCAGCCAATCTTTGGGATGTCTGGGATCCATCCTTGAGGGGGGGGGGGGCTCTGTCACGTCTTGGGTTTTCTGTCTTTGATTGTTCTGTTATGGCTTTAGGTTTTTTCATGTTTTAGGTTTATATTAAGTTTTTCCATTGTTTTTTCCCCAGTCACTCTTTCCCCGTCATTAGGTTCATCCACATCACCTTTCTTGTTCTCAGCTGCACTCCATCACCAATCACCTCCCCACAGTATTTAGTTTCCAGTTTCATGTTCACAGCAAAATCTTCACCGTCATTCCTGCTATGTCATTATGTTTTGTCACGTCAGTGTTTTTTCACAGCCACAGTCAAGTTTTGTTTGTTTATTTCTCCACAGATTAGATTTATTGTATTCAGACTCAGTCGCGCTTTGTGTTCTTTTTGTTTAAATAAATCAAGTTTTACTTTTAATTATATCTGCATCCGGGTCCTCAAACTTCCACCACCAAACTTCCACTAACCAAAAAGCTTTGTTTGAGTATTTGTCGACTACCTTAATTCATACTTTTTAATATTTTTTAAAAATAACTGCAATGCATGAGTAATTCAAAGGATGTGACACGGCCATCACAGTTCCCTGATGCTGAGGAGTCTCTTCTCTCTAAAGTCCGCTCTGCCGACATCGGAGCAGCTAGCACCATGAGTGCAAATGTATTGCATTTCCTCTGTGTTTACAGAAATGTGTTTGTTTGTCTCGTCGCAGTTCCTCCAGGTAACCCCATCATTGAGGCACGGGATGAGGTCCTAAGTGAGGGCAACGAGACAGAGATGACCTGCACTGCCATGAGCAGTAAGCCCGCTGCCATCATCAAATGGATGAGGGGAGATAAAGAGCTTCCAGGTAGGCACTTAGAGGAAAAACATGGTCATCAATCAAGACATGCCCTCTTTTAACACATTACTGACAGTAGTTAAATGGTGCTGAAGATAGAGCAAATATTCATTTCACTATACATACATTTGTGTAGCATTTTGTGTTCCATGAACTTTAGAAAATAATCCAGAGATCTGTCACCTCTAAAGCGTTGAAAGTTTGCTCTGAAACAACATGGAAGTAAAACATGGGGACCTAAAACATAAAAGCTTGCGCACAAACAAAAGAAAATTGCGTAAGCTTTCAGTAATTCTGATTGATCCCTCTCATATTCTGCAGTCTGTATGCTGACTACATCTCAATTTTATCTTTAGAAGTCATAAAAACCTCAAAATGTCATTAACTAGTTAAATGTAGCTGATTAATCTCACTTAACCAACAAATAAACAACCGCATTTCTGTTGATTATTTGAAGTAATACATGTCTCCTCATTAACTCTCCTAGCATGTCTTCTCCTTTGAGTGAAAATCCGAAACAAAAATGGTGAAATTGAAATATTTGATTCATCTGTGGATGTTATTATAATTGCGGTGTCTGTGCATTTGGAGGTATTAATCAAATTCTTCTCAGGGATTAGTTGAGCTGCAGCTTATTAACAGAAGTACGTCTGATGCTTCGATGCTGTGGACTGTTTGGTGAAAAACAGTCTTGGCATTCTGTCGCTTTTAGCTTTCTCTGTGGGAGAGCATCGTACATGTATGCTCAACGCAGTGCATGCTGATCAGAAGCCAGATGGTCTCTTTTCTCTTTAGCCCAGAGGACACACCATCCATAATTAAATAAATAAATAAATCATTTTTTTCTGCCTCACCTCAGTCCATCTTAAATGAGCACTGGGACCAGAGGAGGTGGCGATGTTTTTTCCAAACTTTCTGATGAGAAATACTTTTTTTCCGTTTCATATACAGACATTCTAAAAATGTTTTACAGCGCAGGCCACGGTCCCCCCCCCACACTCAAACGTACACCACACACACACACACACTGATGAACATTTCTATTTTCGCTCATGTGCTGCTATGTTTTATATTAAGCTCTGGTCTTACTTTGAGTTGATTCCTTTAAAGTACTGGATATGCAGAGGTGACAGAACATGTTGGCTCACTGCGAGCTCGCATGGCTTCATCAAAGGTAGCTGAGCTTTAGAAGTCTCTGCAGAGCTTGGGGTGAACAGGCCTCCTGCCAGGCAACTCTACCTCTGAGCCCAGACTGTAAGCTGTGGAAAGACTTTCAGACAAAGGTTCCAATCAGAAGTTGTGTTGAGGACCCTGGAGCAGCTTCACCTCTGCACTGCAGCACATTAAACCCTTACTGCTCATATCAGAGAATCATCCAAGGCGTTTAGGTCAATGGCTCAGAAGTTCAATCAGTTGTGTTTATGTTAACTAATGGATGCAGGCAAATATCGGCTGCTGAATAGGAAAAAGGTTTTTTAGTTTCTGTGTTCAGTGATTCCACTGGAGCCGATAAATGATGGCACCTACAGAATGTCTCCATCTCAACTCTGCAAATTCTTCCACTTGAGAAATCAAACTGTGTTTTCTTTTTTCAAACCTCCCACGCTGATTACACAACGGTGTTTTAAGAAATGTGAACATTCAGTAACCTTAAAAAGTGAAAAAGCTTCTTAAAGAAGACACCCTGCTTCACAAATACCTTTATGCGTTGCATATGTTATGATTTCAGCTCAAGTTTCCATTTAAAATACCTCAAAGATGCTAGATCACACCTATCAATGGCTATGATACCCCTGCGTTAAGTCCCATTTAAAATGGACTGTTTTATAGTCTGTAACTTTCAATCTAACTGAGCTGCTGATGCCAACCCCACTTTTCCAGGAGAGTTCAGAGAGAGAGAGAGAAGCAGGACAGCAATGCATTGCAGCATAACTTACATAGAAAAGGATGAGGCATGCAATCACCTCTAATTTTCTGTCTTTGCCATCATTGTACATGCAGATATAGCTGAAATCACAGCAAAGCCCTTGTCTTATCTACTACAGAGATCTATGAGGATCTCATTAAGGCACATTGAGGTCATAAAATGAGGAGTTTTGAAATGTAGATGTGCAGCTGTAAATAATGGCAGGTTACCATGTCAAGCTGCAGTTGGCTGCGTTTCACTTTTTTTGCAAACTGATGGAAACATAGCCACATCTTAATTAATTCTGTGGGGAAATTTCCATCTAAAATCTGTGCGAGGAGTGTTTCTTAGGTTCGTTCGTGCGCCCACAGCAGGGTATTTGACGTGGTTTGCATGTAGCTGAGAAATTTTACACATAGTGTAAGCTGAGGCAGCTCTTATAAGAAAATAATAGCAAACTGTTTGAAGAGGGCAGATTTCTGCTTGCCAGGAGCAGAGCATCTCTGGTTTTGATGTCAGAAGGGGCTTCAAACCTGATTGGCCTGTGTCTGATCATACAAGGAAATGGTCTTTTCCCACTCTTCAGACTCGTTTGGTTCAAGTAATTATGTTATTTATAGCAATGAAAACGGTTTAAACACACTGACTAATGCTCATTTATAGTTTTATATATATATGTGTTTATAGTCATAGTATAGGGTGAAACCACTGGCTAGTGTAGCTGTTATTGTGAAATATAATGTAGTGTTCAGGGTTTACAGATATCTCCCTAATATTGCATCATTCATTGATTCTATTCATTTCTTTTATTCATATTTTACACAGTGTGTTGTGTCATTTTGACTTTATTTGTCCTCCATGACTCAGCATTCTCAAACCAAGACTTTTCACAATGCTCACTTGTTTGGCGGAGTGACAGAAAATGATTTGTATAATGCTAAATGCCCTTCAACCACGCACCTGTTTTGTTCTCTCACATTTTTTTTAGTATGAATTGGCTTTTCCAGAGCAGAACCAGCGCTCTTTGAAGTTCTTCAACTGATTGATGCCATTTTTTTGCAACAACAAAATACTCAGTGGTACTTAAAGGCTCACTTGTCATAACATTTTATTTTGAGCATGTCATTTGCTTTTATCCATCTTCACCACAGGTGAAAAGGTGCTGCCAGCTGAAACGGACATAGACCTTTTACTATTTAGATAAAACTTTCTAGTTGGAACATTACTGACATTATTTAATTTTGTGTTGGGTTTCTGGATCATGCTATGGTAGTTAGCTGCAAAATGACAGCATATCTTTATTACTTCAGCGGTACCGCTTTGCTTCTCTCCTCGGGCTGTCCACTCGCTCCTTCACTGACACACTGTATAGTGTTCACTATAGAGAGGAGTCACTTGTGGTATGATTAGCCAGCTTCTGATGCATCTCAGGCCCTACTTAAGAGCATTGGTTCTTCATAATTGTGCATCGTATCGTCAGTCACATGTTACATAGATAAACGCCAGCGCAGGATACGTGATGTAGTGTGAATGTTACATGTGAAAGAATCGTTATATTCGGGTAAATATGCCCTCGTGTTGTTGCTTGTTGGGCTTGAGTTTGCCTTGATAAGCTTTCAGCATATTTTGCTGAGAATGCTGAAGAACATTCTGGACAGCATTTGTCAGGACAATTTTTTTGGATTGTTGTAAGACTAAATATATTATCCATTGATTTGTATGCTCTTATGTTGATAAGAGTATTAAGAAATATCCCTTTAAGATGCATTTAGAACGTGTTTTAAAAGTGTGCTTATTTTATGATTAATCATGAATTAAGTACGGACAATCATGCGATAAATCGCAATTTATTATTTGAATCGATTGACAGTTGACATCGGCTAAAACACTCACAACACATAGCCAGGTGCAAACTAAGCTAAGAGGGGCAAGAAAAAGAAAGATGAACAGAGAGAAATGACTTACCATGCCAAAGCTCTGGCACTAGGGCAGAATAACTTATCTTGCCTTAGGCTGTACCTCCTAGCAGACTTATTTCTAATTAAATGTCCCTGGAATTAAACTTAATTACATTAAAGTATAATCACACTCTATTAAATATCAGTTAAAGGTTACAATTGTCATGCTTGGTCTAATGTAAATCCAACCATCTCTCTAATATGCACAGACCCATTATCCTGCTATTATCTGTCTATTGCCTATTGCTCTTATCCTACCTGTGTAGTGATTTATTAACGTATGCTGAGATACTGTCTCCACTTTAGTAGCTAACGATACTGGGAAAGTCATACAAAAAGGAATCATTGCAGTGCAGGTTCTTCTCTTTTAAGGTCAACAAAAATAAGGCGGTTAATAGGGTACTTTATTGACAGACAGAGAGCAGCCATTAGCCTAAAGTGCTAAAAGAAAGCCACGGGGTGATTTCAACTACCCTGCCCTGCCTCAGCTGGAAGTTTATTTATACACAGTATATAATGGAATTGGAGAGACAGAGAGTACATTTTACATAACACAACACTGTTCCATTCCATGATTCCATGAATCAGCAATAAATTTCAATAAAGCAAAGTTGTGGAGGCACAGGAAAAGCGTACCAACTTCAAAATGGCATTTCAGTTTTCATTTGACCATCCACTGCTTTCAGTGACATTCATCTCAACTGGCACAACTGAAAATGTTTCTCCTGGAATGATTTCAGCATTGAATCCATTGAATCCTTACAGTGAGCCATCACTAATTCACCATCTCTTTAAAGAGTTTTTCAAGTTAGGAGTTTTATCTAAAAGAGAATCACACACAATTAAAACAAGTCTACCATTATTATGAATAAAAACACTCTTAATTTCAATTAGGTAGTAAGGGTGGACGTAGTTTTTGATATGCTAATTCTGCATTTTAGCTCAGTTTTTGTTACATAATGTCTTAGGTAATATGTCATGTGTTGTTGTTCATTAGAGGGTTGATCTCATTTTAAGACATAGTCAGGACCAAAAGTTTCAGTTGAGCTAGCAGTAGCGCGAGGGGAGCACAGCCTTTTTAGTGTATGGTTTAGTAAACCATACACACATAGAGAGTAGAGAAAGCAATAGCTGGGACGTGCTTGTACAGGGATGGAATGCTTCTGTGGAGTGTTTGTACATAACTTTTGTTGCATCCTGATGCTGCACTGTGCATCAACCAAATTATCTCCCTCCATTTTTATAATTTACATGGAAGACTTAGGTTGCATGCTTTTTTTTTGTTTTCTCATACTTTAACTCTTTGCATATTAACATTTCATGCTGCACACTCAGATGTCCATCTTTGATATCTCCTGGTCTTTTCTGCCTTTCCAAAGATTTTTCCAGCAGTCGGTTTTGGTGCCATACTGTGCACAGCAGGGTTCTTTTATTTTATCTCTACATAACACAAATGGATGATGAGTTGGCAGCTGCTTGGTGATGATAAATTAACCGGAGTAGGAGGAAAAGAAGTGGCAGGCTAAAAAACTTCCACAAGGTAACCACTGTGTTTTAAATTGCCTGACTCGTGTATGATTTGGCCTCCAGGAATACTTAATAGCACATAACTGCAGGAAGATGGTATCCTTCAAGTGGGAAGGTTTTTTTTAGGTGATGACAGATGGTAGAATAGGCGGGATAGGCAGGAAATTGGTTGGCAGCCAATTAATCATTTCAATAATCTTACCATTTATGCTAATTACAACTTATTCTTAGATACCTTTGCACTTGTCTTTGTGAATCCTCCCAGACCTGTAGACACTCAGCTTGTCTCAGTATTTTTATTTCACAGTGAGTTTTGAAAAGTGTAAAGCGAGAGACTCCCAAACCCCAGACTCGAATCAAGACATTTGTTCTCTAAGGTTTTATGCATCTTAAGACATTTTGATTTTAACAGACCTTTTCAGGTTGCGACAGCCTGTTCTTTTGCAGCACTTACATCACACAGTTTCACTTTTCGGGTATCCAAAAAAACAGCTGTCACCATAGCGAAGGTACCACTTCTGTAGTTGAGCTGCAGTAACGGATTGTGTTACGTGCTGAAATGTAAACTGATGAATCTAGATGTTTATTATAGCTTACATTTTCTCCCAGCATTTCTTATACCAGACACTTTCCCCCTTTCACTTGTGTTTAGTTTATTGATGGGATGCAAACACACTCCTGCAGATAACTGCGAGGAAATAGGACAGAGGGTTGAAAATGTTTAATGCTCCTTCATGACTGGAATGAGCAGGGCTGTCTCTATGTATCTTCTCTGTTTGTATGGTTGTGATTAGGTTGTCCTCTTTAGTATATCTGAGAGCATATTGCCTGTGTGATATAATGGAGCAGCCACAAGGAAAACCAGGACACTTTGCTCAGCATCCGATCTCGTAATGCTGAGCAAAATGTGTCCACACAATATATCTGGCTTCAAAAAGCCTTATGACTGATTCACAGAGGCACAGTCGTCTCGGACAGCAAACAGTTTTTAGCTGATTTACGTTATCTGACCACTATCAAGGACATTCTCCGCACTTCTAACACTTATGCCTTTTCCTGGTCTTACAATATTTCACACTATTTTCTTCTGTACGCTGAGAATGCCAAACAAAATACAAGAAGAAATCCAAAATATCACTTTCATATTGTATAATATTAACTGAAAATGTTTCAAACCCTCAAGAGGAAATCAACTAACTGATAAGCTATTAGGAGTCATTTAAATGATGAAGACATCAAGCTCTGCTGTATTTATTTTAAACCCAGTTCCAACTCATGATTTATTCAATTCTAAATAGAAAGAATAGTTTGTGTGTGGCGGTGAATATTGTTGCCTCACTCTAAGGAAGGCCCAGGGCATCTCTCTCTATTAAAATACTAAAAGTAAAGGCGCATTCTAAAGCAGAAAATTGCTTTTTCCAAATGATCTCAGGTTTGTAAGTTACAATCCAATTATTAATGCACCCATTTGGATCAGCCTACATGCCCATATTGAACCATAAAGCCATAGCTCTGTGCAAAGCACATGTTGATGCATTCAAATGAGCCTGCTGATCAGTGCTTTCATGTCAACAACCAAGTGAAAGAAAATAGATTTTTGCTCCAGCAAAAATTGGGGTGCTCCAGAAGTTTGATGTGACAGTAGAAGTAACTGGACAAAGTGTGTGTGGCAGCCACTGTGCTCGTTGTGTGCCTCTGTGTGCGGAGCATGTTTGTTCACTGCAGCCACATCACCTGCAAAAACTACATGAAAACTCGATGATATATATATCATTATCGACTATATAAATATAGTGGTGTCATCATGTATCAGGATAAACAAAAAAAATCTTCTGATCTTTACCACGTCTTAAAATGAGGTCAGTCTAACCTCAGATTGACAGCAACACATTACACTTTCATGTTTGTTTTTTTTTCCCAAAAAAGAGGTGCATAAAAAAAGTAAGTCCACCCTTACTGCTTCCATTAGAGGGTAAGTTGCAGCCAGGTGCTGCTGATCAAATTCACTTGATTAACTGCCAATCAGTAAGTGTGAGCACCTCTATAAAAAGTTTTTTTTCAGTTTACTGCTCTGGAGCATTCAGGTGTGTGTTAACACAATGTCAAGGAGGAAAGACATCAGCAACGAACTTAGAGAAGCAATCGTTGCTGCTCATCAATCTGGGAAGGGTTATAAGGCCATTTCCAAACTATTTGGACTCTTATCATTCTACAGAGAGAAAGTGGAAAACATTCAAGAAAGCTGTCAAGCTTCCCAGCAAGTTTGAGAAACTGCAAAAAACCCAAGAGCAACATAACAGACTCTATAGGCCTCAGTCAGCATGTTAAATGTTAAAGTTCATGACAGAACAATTGGAAAAAATATAGCTTCTTTGGAAGGGGTGCAGGAGAAAGCATCTTCTCTCTAAAAAGAACATGGCGGCACAGCTTAGATTTGTAAAGTTACATCTGAACAAACCACAAGACTTCTGGAACAATGTCCTCCGGACAGATGAGACCAAAGTGGAGATGTTTGGTCATAATGCACAGCAGCACGTTTGGAGAAAACCAAACACAGCATATCAGCACAAACACCTCATACCAAGTTGGATTCAGCCCTCCACCGCTGATCATGGAGGGCTGATCATTTAGGCTCGTTTTACAGCCACGGGACCTGGACTGCTTGCAGTCATCGAGTCCACCATGATCTCATCTGTACACCAAATACTGTAAAGAACTACAGATGTTTAGTTTTCTTTCAAGTCTTGTTGGATTTCTAAAACCTTTGATAACAGATTGATCAGCCTTATAAAAGTGGTTGAGATGAAAATGGCTAATAGTCAGACTTTTCTGAATCCTGCTACATCCCAGCTTCATCCCTGCATTTCCACATCTGTGGTGCTCAGCAACCTCAAAGGAGTGTAGCCTCTACTGTCCAGAAAGTCTTAGTGATGCAGAACTGACAAAATGTCTGGCAGAATTAGAATTTTCTGCATAGGTTTCAGATCAAATCTAACTTCCTACGTTGTTCTGTTGAAGTCACGTTTTTTTTCTTTTTTTTCTTTCTCAGGTAAGCCCAAAGTTGAGTTGACCTACGACAAGATGTACACAGTAACCAGCCGGCTGACGTTCACTGTTAGTAAAGAGGATGATGGTATGCCTGTGGTTTGCATCGTGGACCACCCTGCTGTCAAGGACTTCCGAGCACAGAAGTACCTGGAAGTGCAGTGTAAGTACTTCTGCAATGTACATCTTTTCAGTCATTACTGAGTAACATGAGGATTGTCCAAAGTAGACTAATGACATCATAAGTCATTTATGATGCTGAAAATGCTTCCAAAACATCCGTCTCAGATTAGTTGTCATCCAGATTTTCCTCCTCGGTCAACTTTGCTCGCACGTTTCCTGCATTTTTAAAGCAAACATAATATTAGCAACATAAACCTCTTTTACTGAAAGAATACCGTAGCACTCATTAGGCCAAGCTGATAGAGCATCCACTTTTCGCTCCTAAGGCAAACTACCTCAGATGGTCTGATGCATCTGTCCATACATCCTACAATCCATCATCTCTGTGAATTGAGGCATCTGGACCTGAACCTTTTGAAAATGTTTCAACTCTCATCAAATAAGAGTTCAACACTTTTATCTGATAGATATTGAGTCTCGGGCATTGTGACTTTTGTTGGCTATTTATCACTCTGAGAATGATTTTACTCACCTGAGAGTGATTCACCATCAAGTCAAGGGATACTTTCCAATAGTTTTCTGAACACTTTTCCTTGACTATAATGAAACTCAGGTCAAGGAGATATGGGAAAGGGAACTCCACTGCAAAGCGAATCCAGCCTCACTTGTTTGGCTGAGATGTGGGTCAGCTGTAATAAGACTCCAATTCTCCAAATATTGACTCCAAACCTTCTTGTGTTGTTTTCTCTATTTTTTATAGCAAACCTTAACAGTTCAGTGAAAATACCCCATAAATACCAAAGTTGGTCATTTAAAACAATAAAAACATAATCCCAGTTGGTATAACTAAACAAAATAATTACTTGGAATGGCTTCTCTGGTAGCTAGGAGTAGTGTAACAGTGTAGTCTCTTTTCCTTTCGTAAAGGATTGCCCGGTCTATGCTATGGTAAAGGAGATTAGGGAAGCATTTAGAATGTGACTCGCTCTTATCATAGCAACCATAAATAGTAGTTACTTCCAGGTAATTTCACTCAGTTAGAAACCTTCCTAATAAAGAAAAAGTCTAATTGACCAAAGTACCAGAGTACCCGCTCCTTCTCCTGCAGCTGGGGTTCAAGCTGCATGGAAGGTGAGCAGCGGGGAAGGAGTATTATATTCTTCAGTGGAGAGGAAACGTTTGCAAGCAAGAGGCCACAACACTGTAATCAAATTGTGAATCTGTCAGAATGATCAAACTTTATTGTGTCTTTAATTATTTACGAGATAACGATGCCAGAGAAAAAGTTATGTCGGCAGTTACTGTGCTGCCTGGCATGCGAGAAATGGAGCAGAAACACGGACTTAAATCATTTATTTAAGGTTGTATTGTTGCTTGGCATCAAGACTACCCTGCTGTCTTCATACCAGCCATGGTCTGTGTAAGCGTACACATCGCTCTCACAGCTGAATAGAAGGAGGTATCCATCAACGTGCCAGCTGGTACACAGTGGGAATGATGTGCAGCCTATGACTACCTGTACTTGGTGCACTTCCTGTTTGGTGTGCATCCTTTTTAAGCTGCCAGCGGGATCTCAGCGATGCATCTCAGGTCACCAGTAAGTGGTGTCACAAACCAGCTTCTCTGCTTTATAATCGTTCCAGTTTGACTTAGATGGCTTCTTTCACTTCTGTTTTGAACCATCGGCTGACTGAAATTTCACGGGTTAGAAATGAGTTTGGATATTTAGATTTATCAGTCTGGATTCATTCTTTTTTACCAGCCCATCTCTATGAACTATTTAATTGGATAAAGGGCTTGCATTCGCCTGACTGAAACGTTGGTGCATGACATGTGGCAATGACAGGAAATACCTCCAAGCACAGGTTACGGATAAAATCTGAATTGGACTGCAAGAGAGTTCTCCTAATCCACTAATTAAATGGCATACATTTCTCCCATTTTCCTCACACTGAAACTTTAGTGCATTGCTTTTTGAGCAAGAAAGGATCTCAGTGTACGACGAAGAAAAACACAAAGAGACAGCAGAGTTGTTGTTTTTCTCCGCCTGTGCATTTTTACCAGAAACGAAAATGTTTTTTCTATGAAGCATAACAATCTGACCTGGTAACTTCCTCTTTTCATATCATGAAGCAAGACATCCTTCTGTTCTCGCATTTCCATTGTGCTGTGACAACGGACGTGTTTAAGCAGTGCACTGTGGTTCACTTTAAAAGGATCCACGCTTCTTTCCTTCTTTGTTTCAGCACAGATGCAGAGAGGTCACCGCAGTCGTGGTGGGTGTGCACGATATGACAAAAGATTAACACGTTAGGATGTATTTTCTTGGCAGCACCACAACCAGCACAAGCTCCACTCAGACTTTACTTTCCTGACATTAAATTGGCTTTTTCTGTCTTCGGTGCACGGGAAGCAATGCGAAGTGAGTCGATACTCTCATAATCGGATGTTTGAGGAAGATTTCCTTTTAGCAGCACTTGTGTGTCATAATTTATTCTTAAACTGCATGAAGAGACAGACACTGTGAAACATAAACACTTCTGTCACATTTTATGGTGTGATGAAGCCATTTATGGAGTGAGTGGAATTGTAACAAGTATTTCTATAAAAGTTAAGTGGAAAATCTTTTGTTGTTAAGGCTGCAGATTTGGGAACATTTTGCACAGACTGAGATGATGCAACAGTGTCATTTTGCACCATTCTTGAGCTTCTGTCAACATTCATTCATACTGTTTAGAATGTAGTCTGCACAAGATCTGGGTGTCACTGAGTATTCTGTAATTCATTTATAAAATATAAATGATATTTATCAGTCTGTCTGTGGGTTGACACTAGATGGATTTATCCATCCAGTGATGTAGTGCCTGTTCATCTTCCACTTTCTTGGAATGGCTTCTCGATTGTTGGAGCTTTTGTTTTGAAGTTTCACATCTGCTTCCTGTAGTACCTCCTGCTAACATTAGCCCAAAGTCAGAAATAAAAACGGAACCTGTAGGAACTGAAGCTGGAATTCATTTCAATTTAGCTTTACTTATTTTATCTTTTTTATTGGGAAACAAAAACATACATGCCTTGTGTTTGTTTATGTCTTACATTAAAAACTCATTTGATTTCTGTTTTGGTTTTCCATGTTTTCTTGTTTTAGTTTAACAAATTAATCATGGATTACCCAATAAACCCCCAGACCTTCCAAAACTTTATGAGGCGTGTTCTTGTGTGGTTAAAATAAAGTTAAAATAAAGAGTAAATTTAGCTTAGAAACTTGGAAGAAAGTATCATTTTCACTTTGTCAATTCCTACTCCTGCCAAGCTCAGCTGTGTGTATGCTCTGGAACAGTATTAATTGGACAGGTGAAGCTAAATTCAACCTGAACCAGAAAAATGGGATGAAAACAGTACTGAGAGAGTTTGGAACAGCTCGTGATGTGGAGTATACATCAGTAAAACATGTGGAGGCACTGTGATTGCATGGTCACGCATGACTTCAGATGGCACTGAGTCACTGTTGTTTACTGTTCATGTGACACTCAACAGTAACAAATGAAGGAGGTCGCCAACTTCATCCTATTAATGCTACGACACAACATTAACTTTCTATGTACCGGCTAATTGGAGTATTAAACCATCATAATGAGAAGTTGGGTTCTTTTTATTAATACAGAACGATAACATTTACTATTCTTATGCTTCTGTAACCTTGCTTCTTTGGCCTCTGGCATGTCCTAGCATTCTGTTTAAAAATAAAATTCCTTCTGTAGCTATCTGACCTTTCCATGTGAGCATGAGAGGAAGAGATCAGTGCATCTACAGAGACAGCGTGGCATTTTGCTGGCCTCCGATAACAGGGAGCTCGCATAGACCGGCGGCTCGGTTCCTCGCAGTGCCTCATGCAGGGACTCCTGCTGTCATGCTCTGTGCATACTGTCATGTGCAACAAACAGGCACAGACAGTCCTGCACTCTCCATGAACTTACAGGTAAATAATATATATTTCATCTACTAAAATTGGTTTTCACTTTGTTTACAACACATCTAAAAGGTTTGCTCAGAGTATATATATATATCTATAATGCTCTGTGCAAATTTAAAATGCCCTGGAATACACAGTAAGCTCTGAGAGCTCAGTGTACTCCTCCATCATTAAAACACATGAAAATGATCAAACCACATGTAAGATGCAATCTTCTCTTATTGGTGATGCTGTCAGGAGTTGTCAGACATCAGAATGCTCCTCCTTGTCTTGGTTTTGATGTGTGTTCTCCACGTTAACAGCACTCACTGCATGATCCGTGCCTCTCAGAGGTTAACATGACAAGTGCCAAAGTTGCATTACTGGAGCATCCACACTGAAGTTCATCACATGTAAGGAAATAGCTTTAATTAAGGATTATTCCAGTTCAGCAGGATTAATTTACAATAGATAGGAATGAAAACAAGTTGGCTCTGCGCTGTCTAAACATTACGTTAGACATAACAAAAATGACTGTATTTCCACCAATGCTGAGCACAATCTTCATTTTCCCTGTTCTGCGATTAGCATCATATTTCCTGTTTTGTTTTTTTTTCCTCACAGGAATCTGCTCTGTTTATTTTTATATAATTTCCTTCATAGGAAGTGATGAAAAAAAGACCTGTAACGTAAAGACCGCATTTGCTGTTTTTGCATTTTTCTTCTTACATTTCTCACTATGTCGGTAATCTCTGATGGAAATTAAGTGCATTGCATGGTAAGAACAGGCCTAAAAAAAGGCCCATTGTTAGGGGATGGCATCATTAAATAATAATAAAAAAGTACCTCTAATGTTCATATAGAAGCCATTTGTTTTGCTGCCTGGTTGTTTCCCCAGAAGGTCAACCAGTTGCAGAGAGATGGATAGTGCTGTCTTGAGTGCTTATGAGGTAAAGCACACAATAAAGAAAATAATTCAGTTAGCATAATGGTAATGGCCTTCTTGCATACGATAGACACCATTTCATTTCCACTGAAGCGGCATTATTCAGGCAGGACCTGGCAGTGCAGTGTTTTCTCATTACGCTTAAACAAGAAAGCTTCACCATAACTACTTGAGCCTATCAAAACAACCTACAGAATCCTGGCGTCCTTCATGTTTATGACTCTGAGAGGACAAGGTCAGATGACACTCAGCAAGGAAAAAAGTTGCAGGTTGCCTGAAGTGGAAATATAGCCAAAAGGCTTCTAAATCCATGTATGCCCACTGAGCACAAGACTTGGCTGTTTGCCCATATGCTGTCCATCACCAATGCTGAAAGCCAGCCCCTGACAGGGTGTGATTTAGACAGATGGACGACCAGACATGTGTTGTTTATTGCCGAGAAGGTCGGACAACAGTGCGGAACTTTACTGCCGGCTTTGAAATCATAACTCAGGCTAGATCCCTCTGTCTACAGGCTGATTAAAAATGCAAGCACCAAATAGTACATTTTGGCCATAAAACTGGGAAGAGAACAAGAACAATTTACATCACAATTGGAAAACTGTAATTACACCACTCTGCAATAATTCTGCTGAGAAATGAGTCAGCTCTGGAGATGTTTCTCTCCGCCTTCTAATGTTCAAACCCAAAAAAAACATTTGTAATACAAAGTCTTACTCTTCATAAAAGGATGACTGTTTGTCTTAAAATACATCACTGTGCATATGTACAAAGAAGATTACTTCAACATGAATTAAATTGTTATTTTTCTGACACTAATGCGTGGCCGGGTCGCGGGGGCTGCAGTCTGAGCAATGATCCTCAGACTTATCACCCTCCAGTGCTTCGAGGTTGGCACCAAGGCATTTTCAAGAGTCCTCTGTCTTCCCGAAGTCTCCTCAAGGTGGGAAGTGTCCAAAACTCCCCATCTTGGAGGAACCAGGAGACATCCTGAGCAGGTGCCAAAACCACCTCAACTGGCTCCTTTTGACATAACGGAGCAGCGATTCTACTCTGAATCTCTCCTCCATCCACCCCTACCCCCTAGGTTGATTCCAGCCACTCTTCAGAGGAGACTTATTTCCGCCACTTCTTGCGGAAGTAACCATGACAGACCAGTACAACATCTGCTCTGCCCCAGTACTCCTGTCAGTCTCACGTTCTGTTATACCCCCAATTCATGAAGGAGACCCTGACGTACTAAAGATCCTTTTCAGAAAGTCATTCAAATTCAAATGATCTACATGTCATATTTTAAAAAAGAGAAACGATGGATAAGATTGTTCCTTTTTGCAGTCTCTAGCAACTGAAAATGAATAAGAGGATAAAAACAAGTTTTTTTTCCCTTTGGAACATCTTGTTAAATCATCAGCCCATACATGCAGTATTGCATTTTATTCAGCTAAAGCAATGGGTAAAAGTTACATTTCTGACCACACATTTAGTTTGTTTTGTCTATGGAAAGACTAAATTCAATCTCCACCCCACATCATAGATTAAGTAAAAACTGTAGATATTTGTCCAGGATAGAATAATTCACACACCAAGATAGAAAAAATAGGCTTTGATAAGACCAGTGACAATCAGTAGAATGGGAACAACATAAACTCCATGGTTACAAAGAATAGAACAGCAGAGACTGTTGAAGCAACCCACTGGTTTGTCAGAAAGACATTCTTACTTCTCGTTTTTTGTCGTTATGTATTCAGAAAACTTCTATGAATGTTGCCAGAGCTTCTTATCGTGCTCACCACTTACTATTTCCTTAAGCTTTAGACCGTGTTTTGGTGTTTGGTTTATTTGTATAAATTGTATATTATTATCTATATTTATATGTATTACACCCAAAGACAGCCCAAAGTTGAAATGTAGCAATGGAGGAGCAGGCTATGGTTGAGAGAAAAGAGCAACTTTAAAAGAGCAACAGCATGAATTGATTTAAGATGTTAAGTCTATTCCACCTTAGGTGCGCTTGTGTATAATACAGCTTTATAAGTTACCTTTCAGCTACATAAAGTTGATCTTCTCTGCCACTAAAATACTGATGAAGCAAGGCATAGCTGCCGTTCTACTTGCTGCATCTATTGTTTTTAATCTCTAAACCTTTCGGGAAATTCCCCTCAGACTACCTTCCCCTTAGTTTTTTAAAAGCGGCAGCTATTATCAGTTATTCTTTACAGTTTAACCATCACTGAATGCTCACAGTGTTCTGGCATTTCCTTGTTCAGCTTTAAACTTTCAACTGTTTACCCCCTAAAGGAGGTGAAAATGCCAAATGCCAACAGAACTGCTATGCGTAGTGGGGCTTCCTCTACTCATGTTCCACCCTTTGTGGAGTTTCCCAAGAGTGTTTTCTGAATTCCATTTTATTCTTGGTATGCAATGCCAGCCCTAATTTCTTAACAAGTTGTTTCCAACACCCTGAAGTGATGAACCAATGTGTCTGCACATAACAAACTGTTTGTCAAGGGGCTGCATTTTCCTGGAAGTAGATGAAGAAATGAGGCTCCAGTCTTATAACTGTACTGTACATGTTAACCGTGTGTTAAATCATACTGATTTTCACTGCTGCAGGTATGCATTTCTCATGTATTTCTAGAAAACCTGCCTGCACTTCAGATATTATTTGTAACTAAACCTTCTGGTCCAGTATTAGCATTGATAATCTTTTGTCTTGACTGTTTTTCTTTTCTAATAGTATTTGAGAAAAATATGTGCTAATTCTACATTTTGACACAAAGTTGTCTTGTAATGGTTTTAATGGTAAAGGTAATTAAAGTGATGTACTTCCTGCTTTGTCCAACTGAGATAATCAGCTTATATTATCAGCCCTTTTCCTTTCATATGTCATCCAGGAATGTAACTCCCCCAGTCTGTTAAAGCACATCATGCTCTGGTTTTAGATAATTAAATGCCAAAAACTTGTACACAATGTAGGTAGTAGGGTTTCCAGCCTTGAATGTTCCAGGTTCTTGCCATTATCTGCCATTAAGTTGTTCTCTGTGAATAAGATCATTTCTTAAGATCTTTAGGCAATTCATATTAGCTCAGTCAGCTGATTGGTCAGCCAGGGCCTGGTTACCAGTGCTCCTTAATGCTGCCCCCGATGGGAAATGAACCCATATCCTCATCACTGAAGACAAATTCATGTACACATATTAAACCAGAAGACCTCCTTATTCTCACTATTCACTGATTTCATGTGAGAAGCCAAGCGCTGCGTGTTTTACAGTCATGTTTAACATGAATCATAGTGCAGATTTGCTTTACATGGACATCATTTGTCAGATGTGTTATCAATCCAAACTGCAATGATCAACATTTAAACATATGTTGCAATCTATACAGGGCATTACATGTACATGCGTTCATCAAAGGAAACCTGGGAGCAAGCCAGGCTCATGCTGCAGATCTGCGTCATACAGCCGTGAGGAGCATATCTTGTGTTTTATCAGTTGTACCGTGGCAATATTGAATTTTTCTCTGTATTTCTCTCATCCTTTTAGACAAACCGGAGGTGAAGATCGTGGTAGAATTTCCTCAGGGTTTGACAAGGGAAGGAGAGAACCTGGCACTCGCATGTCAAGCCAATGGCAAACCCCAGTAAGATGCACTCACACACTTTTTAACCTATTAAACATTACTATGGGGAGTGAAAAACAACGTGCTTACAGATGTACATGTATATATTCATCCATGCACCACGACTGCATTCCTTTTTGTCATTCTACTGGTGTGCCCATTGTTGCCTTTTACTGATTTCCATATGCTTTGTGCCAGTAGATCTTTTGGATCAGCATTAAAACACAATGTAAATAACTCACAATACCACCACATACAAATAGATCATCTAAATCTATTCCACTTGTTATTTCTGAAGACAGCAGGCCAGCAAGATGATTTAAAAACTCGTAACATTTTAGAAAGACATCAGCAATGATCTTAGAGAAGCAATTGTTGCTGCCCATCAGTGTGGAAAAGGTTATAAGATCATTTCCAAACTATTTGGACTCCATCATTCTACGGAGAGAAAGATTCACAAGCGGAACGCATTCCCCTCATAATCACTCAGTCCAATACTCAGAGAGCATCCACTCTACATCTACATCTCAGACTGTGTGATGGTTGGACCTAAAGAAAGCTGTGTGTAAATGAATAACATCAAACCAAAATGACCTGAAGCACCAGTGTAAAGAGGAGTGGGCCAAGATTTCACAACATGAGAGACTGATATCACACAGAAAACAATTATCACTGTTATTGCTGTTAAGTGGTTCTACAAACTGTTGAATCATGGGGTATACTTAGTTTTTCACACAACGCTTCTGCAGTTTGGTTTAGTTTATTCGATGAATAAGGAAACGCTGTAATACATTACGTGTTGCTGTTCATCCAGCATTCACCTGTAAGGTCCCTAACAAACATCTTTGTGGCAGTGGTGAATCACTCTGACTGTAAATGTAAAGTGCTTTTATTCTCTTTCTATGGGAAACTTAAATATCAAACCAGTCATTCACCAGCTGCTCAGTATGTGTCACTGTGTATAGTGAACAGGGAATATTAGCACTGTGTCTGTGAGTCTGTTTAGGTAGAATAATTGTACTGACTTTGTGCTGTATTTAGTTTTTTTCACCTTCATGAGTGGCTCCACCCATGTTTTATATCCTTGTGCAGAATTTTTTTAACAGTTGTATCATCGTAATGAAGTTACTATGATAGAGGTTCTCATAATCTTTTTATTATTAGAACCCTTAACCAACAGAGCTAAGCAAATCAAACGCAACACAAACAAAGAACAAGAGAGCTAATCAGTATTTATATCGTCTTGGGTCTTTCTGTTGCATCTATCATTGATTTTTTTTTTCCTCTCAACTCTATTTCAAATGGCAAAAGTGTTTTTTTTCTTTATTTTCTATGGCAAAAGTATTTTATTATCTCTTTCTTTGTGTCTGTACTACGTCACACAAAACAGTGTCATGCCGGGGTAGAAACCAAAGTTGTGAACTTCAGTATCTCAGCCCCCAGGCGCTGCAGGGCAGTGTCAGGCCCGGGAATGTGCATGACAAAAGTTGGTCTACTTCCAAAAGAGTCAGAAGTACATGGTTTTAAAGGCTCACTCACATCTCTAGTGTTGATTTAAGTTATTTTTCCTGCATTCTTTGTGACCTCTTCAGCATATGACCCTGCTCAACCCCAGCTCCTCCATTTACTATATGTGGAGAATGTCTGATGTGATCGTATGTCTGATGTAATCAGTGTCTTGTCTGTTGTCATTGATGCCGACCTTTTGTACTCTAGAGAGTCATTGCCTCAGGCATTCTGTGGTATGCTTGTGGAGGGGCATGAAAGTTCCCGACTGCAGAGCTATATTAACTTTTTGAATGCGGTGGGCCTGAGTTGAACTCCAGTTGTACTGTCTCTGGAACAGGCATCTCTAATAATCTATGAAATCCTTCATGACACTCTTCTTGGTCCTTATTTATTCGCAGCTAATATTTGCTTAATCATTTCACTCTGTAACATGCTAGCTGTGTTTTCTTAATGTTACACCTAAGTCAGACACAGTTACTCCAGTTGCAAAGCTTGCCCAGTTATTACATATAATCATTTCCTTGTGGGTAATTATGATGGAATGTTGTTTTAAGAAGTGAGATACTTCTAACACTCTAGTTCAGTTCACAAGTTGGAAACTAGATCTGTAGATGAACCAAATGTAGTCCACAAATCTGAGAGGGTCATTGTTCAATCTAACCGAATCTAATTAGACAATGGAATGCTGTTGAAGGAAAAGATCATTGGCTTGATGCAAGGTATCTTAGAGAAGAAACTTGTAACTACAATGTAACAATAGCTTACATTTCTAGAGTAGCCATTCATGGTCACTTAATAAAATTGCTGCCATTTCCCTTTTCAGAACTATCAAAAGAGAAATTTAAAAACCAGCCAGTAATGATAAAATACAACATTAGAGCTATGTGATAGGTTGTTTCATTTCCGATTTCTTAAAAGGGGAGAACAGAGCAGAGGTGAGCATTAATGTGAGCAAGAGGAGTCTTCCAGGAAGAATTTTAACAGGGAGAGGTTCCAATAGGTTGTTTTTTATGTTGAGTGCAAACATTATGAAGGTATCTGTGGAGACCAAGAGAGTATGACTATCACATTTAAGATATTGGCTGTGTGCTTATGAAATCCCAGTTACAGTTAAATGATTGTTTGTAGTACACAACTCTGAGCTTAGAGCGGTCTTCAAGCCATTTTCCCCAACATGTTGCAAACTCACAAAGTTCTTAATCTAAGCTAATCAATCCTTAGAAATATGCGGCCCCATCAACTGAGAGCTCTTACCTGTCGCTCATTAGGCTGTTATTATTTTCCCGTGTATCATCTGTGAACACAGGTGCTGCTCTGGTTGGATGACAGGTCTTTGTGATATGAGATGTAATGGAGTGCAAATGAAGCCGATAGAGAGAACAGAGTTGAGTAAAGGATTGAGAGCTTCCAGCAGGAGGCCTGCTGAACTATCCAAACATTAATGTAGTTGGCATTGTTTGTGTCAATCATGTTAGTTTGTTTACAAGGCTGTTCAGATTTGAACAGAACAAAGCAATTATCGAATCAGGCCAGAGATATGAAAACTCCATTACATTAATGTGACCGACTCAGAGGCGTTCAGCTTCTGTTTTCATGTAGATGGATACAAAGGACTGTGACATGAAAAAGGTTTTTTGCTTGAATTGGCTTGAAAGGGGGGGTCTGACAGGTTTAGGGTTAAAGAGTAGTTTACAAGCTTGGATTCATGACGGGTTCTTTTTAAAGTTTAATGCCAACAGTCTGAAAAAACAGAATAGAGCTCAGAACGTCTGTTGAAACGTTCACACTTCTAAAATATAACATTTGTTTTTTGTCCTTTGTAAGTCCACTTTGTCTTTTATTCCTGACTAACAAGTATACTTACAAAGGGCAGACAGATCTGTAGCAGGGTTTTTACTACATCACATGTGAGGAATGAATGCCCTGCCTGGTGAACCCCGCCATCTGTAAATGGCCTCAGTGGCACATGAGCTGTCCATGTCACTGTCAAACAGTGAACATCCTGTGAAGAAACTGCAGCGCTTTGAACTGATGCAGTGGACCACATATTACTGCCGTCTTTACAAGCTTCTGGGAAGCGACCTGCTGTAGCTGACTGTGCTAAATGGCAGGCGGTGAGATGATGCTGGACACCAAACCTTGACTTGCCTCGATGTGGTGCCTCTGTCAGCTCACTCGGACGACAAGATGGAAGCTGCATTCACAGATTTGTTGTTGTAGAGTAAGCTATGTTTAAAGTCAACAAATGACCTTATCTTTGGTCGTCGCTGTACAGTTTATGGTGTAAAATCCAAAATACTTTCAAACACAGATTCTGAGTAAGGCTTTGCTTTCTAGTTTTCTCCATTTTTGTCACAACTTAGCAAACAAACTAAGCTTATTTTGCAAAGTGTTACCACGGCGTGTGTCTAGCTGAAACTAGATTGCCCAATGCTGGATCATAATACAAAGTACATCTATTAGTATGATAGATTTATTTATTTATTTATTTTAAGTGATGCTATAATGAGTGTGTGGCTAATCAACTTCATATGTGGCTAATTAGAATTCCTTTCAATTAGCCACAGTGTCTAAAAGCTTTTGAACCCCAGAGAGAGCCCTGCTAATGGAAACTAATTGTGTTAGTGACTGTGAACCCAGGCACATGTGGAGCATACTGAAAAACTCTGCGGACATGTGATGGCTTTTCTTTTTCTTGAAACTCTTAATGTGGTCTGCTGTCCTCTGCAGAGGAGACTCAAAATGTAAAAAAAGAGAAAAAGTTTGAACCATAACTTGTGTTTATTGGGAATAACTCTGTTCAAGGGATTCATGGTATGAATGATTAATTCGGTGGAGGAGAGATCAGCTAAAGAAAATAATTTCCATTCCACAGTGTCACCTTATGTGATATGGAGATAGGAGATAGAAAAAGGAACCTATACCCCCCCCAGTGGTGGTGAAATGAGAAAATGGCTGACACGTCCTGGAGAGCCAAGATGAGGAGGAGGATGCAGGAAGGGTGAGGGTTGAATGCAAGAAGTTCTGATGGGCAGAGTGACCAAAATTTCAATAATCTTTCAAGTATGTGGGCTAAGGGATAATTGGGCCAGAAAAATAAGGCAAAATGATTTTTGGATGTGAGCAGTGATGTGAAAACTTAATGATGGAATTATTTTGACAGCATGGGGAAGTGGAAGTGCCTAAGAGCACGGACTTACAGGGACAGCTCAAATTCACTTTAAATGAACAGGCAAAGCAGAACTTCTTTATTGAACTTGTGTTTAAGGCTCATTATTTCTCAGTGAGTGCTCATATGTCATTTTTAAGTGGGTTTCTGCTGACAGTGTAAAGAAATCCATAATATTGTTTTGGTTTTTTTTCTTTTTAGCAACTGGATTTCCGTTATGGTGTTTGATCCACATTCAGAAGATGTAAATAAGTAAAGTCACCAGTCAGAGTGTCTGACTGGCATTTTCCTACCTATGATGCAAAGTCCCTGATATTCTTTGATTAAAGTCATTTCTGAGGAGAAGATCTCTAATTTTTCCCCTTGTGGATGTCCACTGCAGTTGTTTTGTTTAGTCCACTTTAGAGATTTGTATAAGACTGTCACTACCTGATGGGATTTATGTGTGCACAACCACTGTCGGGGGTAACATGGATGTCAACGTGTCAACACTATATAGGCTAGTTTATTTACTTCAAAAACCAGTTAATGGAAATGTGTCTGATTCACATTCCTTTTTTTTAATGGTTTTTCAAAGGATCAATTCAGATTTACTTGCTTGTAAATGGAAACACAACTAATGACTGGGGTCCTAAGCATTATGGTCTCAACAAGCCACAACAAACTGCTTTCCCTCCTCCTTTTAATCCATTTAGACCCGAGGCTCCCTTTAAACTCCCTGTGAACAGATCAGCTCATTTGTTGCTTTCGGTTGTAATGGATTAAAGCTGTTAAATTACAGTTGCTAATCTGCATTACCTGCTAAGGAGTAGCCATAACTTCTAACTCTAACCATCTGGGTTAGTGTGCTGTTCTGAATTATTAAAACATTTTTTAGCTAAAACTGAAATCATGTGGTTGTACTGGGATGAAACATCAGCGCAGGTGCAAGTCTTGGCAAGTTTACTTTATTCATGAAAATCATTATGTCACCGGTTAAAATTAGTTCAATTCACCACCTAGTGTGTTGGAGCTGGAGTCAACAGCTCAAACTGATGCCAGCGGGGACCTCACTGATGTTCTGCTCTGTAGCAGGAGCCTGGAAGGCCTTGCTTTATTTTTCTCTGCAGTGGGTGGAGTTAGGCCCAGAGCTAAGTTACGTCCTACGGGACACTCTGGCAGAGCTGGGGCTGCAAGATGCTAATGTTATCACATTTAACTATTTATGATTATCTCAAGAGCGCTTTTATGCAAGCTCTTTTCACTTGTAGTTAAAACAAAAAAGAGCGCTAACACAATATTCTCTATAGAAACAAACCTTTGACTTGAGCTACAACATGGCCATAGACTCGGGCCGAATTCAAACTGGATTTGGAATTAGGCTAGAAGTAATCAGAACTGATCCCAAACTACCTGCCTCCCTTTGCAAAATATTCTAAAGAGTCTAAAATTCTATATGATTCTTTTGAAGGGTTAGAAGTACTCAGACACAAAAACAAACACAGTGCCCCCCCCCAGCCCATAGATTTTATTCTCAGCATAGAGACAAGCTCTCCCCCCATATTCATTTTATGAAGATGAAAACACAATCAATACAGTGAACCGGGAATTGGAAGTCATTTTCATTAGAGCTGCAAAGAGTTGTGCAGTCATTACCAGCGGATAGCAGAGGGGGCCCCGGCTGCAGGCAGCCATTTGTATTCTAGACACCTGCCCTTCCTCTCTCCTTGCAGCCCCATCTTACCTCTTTGGTCTATCTCTGTCTACCTCGCTTCTCAGGATTAATTTTTTCTCTTCTAACAACATCCACTCCACCAGTAGAGTTCTTTTTTCCTCGGGTATGTCTCTCATGCCGTCTTCGGAAAAGATATTTCTATATATAATTGTTTACTTTTCACTTCTCCTGGAGAGCACTTGCAATAGACACCACGGTCGTTTTTTCAAGCTGTCCACCACAGCTATTAAACACACTAGTTTGTTTTGCTCTTTAGTTTCAACTGCTATTTCATATTTCCATCTCGTGGATTGTTCTCATCTTTTTTTCCTCATCTCCCATTTCCCTGCACCCCCCACACCCAGTGTCTTCGAAAGGAAGGAAACAACTTAAAACACTGCAACAAAATGCAGCAAGAGAGACCATCAGCACACGCTCTGGGGAAATAATAGTAGCAGGCAGTGGTTGTTGGAAGCTGCTGCAGCCAAATAGAGGTGTTTTGTGTTTTTCTTTTCACCTCACCCTGTGTGACTCTGGGAACTTGGAGCTCATTGTCATAAAAATGGAATCTGTCACCCCAGTCAAGGTAGAAAAAAGAAAGACGCGTACAATAATGAAAAATGTGAAACTTTCGATTCCAAGGTGCCGCAATTCTTGCCTTTAACTGTACACAAAGGGAAGAATGTCATTTCCATATCAGTATGAAATAGCTGGTAATCTAGATATAAATGAGCTTTTTTTCTGAAAAAAATGTCAACAGAGAGGCAAAAGCAAAATAAAGCTTTTTTGACGTGGTTCAGAGAAGCTCAGAAATCATAAGTTTTGAGTTGTGTGCCAAGCAGTGAAGAAGATTCGGGGTGGGGGGGGGCTTTTTATGGATGGGCATCAAATCCCTGATCTCATATTGTTGCATCTCCAGATCGATTGTCCCGAACAAGCTTTCATTTGTGAAACAAGATGTATTGACGTCAGGAAAAATCTTGGCTGCTGTGATGCTGACCGCATGAAAGATCTAAAGGGCTCTTAAACACCAAACTGACTTTGAGCAGCAGCAGCTGATTCTTTTTTTTCATTTGTTTTCATTGATTTATCATTGATTTATTGTTTTGTTATAGTATGGTAAATGATAAACACTAAGCAAGTTGTTCAGGTCAGCAACCGTAGATCTGAGACGGGGAGCTCTGGAGGTTTCTGCAGAGAAGAACTACATGTGAGTCACACAGAGCAATACAATATGCAGTGGATGACATTCATACGTGGCAAGCAAAAGAGAGGAGACGAGAGGGTGGGTTGTTGGAGGTCACTTGGCAGCCTGAGACTATGGCATAAGTAAGTGATGGTTCAGAATCACCTGAGTCAGGAATAACTATGAGTTATCTGAGATAACTGTAAACCCGAGCCGGGAGCTGGTTCCACAGAACAGGAGCCTGATATCTGAAGAAGTTGCTTCCCATTCCAACTTTAGAAAGAAACACAAAAAAGCCTGCAGTCTGAGAGCAAATAGCGCTGTTGGGATAATGCAGTATGCTCCCAAAGACAAGATTAAGGCTGGTCATGAGGGGATGTGCGAAGGTTTTAATATTCTATCCTAGATTTTAAACAGATACATTAATTTGGACTCCATCCAAATGCATCATAAGATTTAATGAAATTTTCATAAAATCTGCAAATTTAAACTCTAAAGTCAGCAATTTTCTATCCACTGCTTGTTTAGTAGTTACTGAAGATTGTTTTGTGGAGAAAAGCTAAAGGTGGCACTTATTCTCCAGCCAGAGCTGCTGAAGAGAACAGCAGAAGAGGATGACTTGATCCAGTCAGATATCAAAGAAGTGATAACAAACTGTAAAAAGATTAACGTAACAAAGTACGTCATAATGTGTTCACTCAATCTGTTTCCATTGTGCTTCATTGCATTTACCAGTTTTCATCTCTCGAAAGAGGAAGAAGGTTTAAAGCATACTAATTTAAACTTTAGATATATACATCCAGTTGTTTAATTATCCAACATTAAATGTGGTTTAAAAAACTATTGGCTTTAAGGTCCCTTAAATGAATCCCCCCTAAAAGAAAGCAGTTTTGTGTGAAGGAATGAATCCCCATCTTGTAATCCGTCACCTTTTCTCCTTCATCCTGAGATCTTGGGTTCTAATTTCAGGCCACAGCGGGTGAACTGGTTGAAGGTGGATGATGACGTTCCCTCCCACGCTGTCATCACTGGTGGTGATCTTTACATTGAAAACCTAAACAAGTCCTACAACGGAACCTACCGCTGCGTTGCTTCCAACTCAGTGGGGGAGTCATATGACGACTACATCCTCTACGTCTATGGTAAGTACATCTGTCTCTGACCCATTTAGTCTTTATCATCTATTTATTGTTTTTGTTCTCCTTTATATAACTAAATGAACACTTATATATGAACTTGCTCCCTTGTTTGCAGTTTTTGTCTTAATATGTAATAGTCCCTACTGCATCATTCTGTTTGAGGAAGTTTTAAGAGACTGAACAAAAGGAACACAGTATTTTATTTGTGGAACAAGAAGCGATCTATAGGACTAATAAACTGATAAAACACGTGCTTATTACTAATACTTGTACTCGTCTCACTGGTTGCTGCTCTTTAGGATGTTTTTCACGCTATGCTTCTTTTGTAACAGAAGAAATAAACATCATGTCCTTTCTATAATTTTCTCTGTATTATGATTGGCTATTTCAATTAATCTGAAGAGGAATTAACACACTGCATTTATGTCCCCATATTACATGCTGGTGTTTGAAGACCGATTCAGATCAAATTCTCCCTGAGTACCTTGAAATTGGAACACTGTTAAGAATAAAACTGTTGAGTAGAATATACAATGGGTGTTATTATATTTTTTTTTATTCATGATATACTGTAGAATCCTGCAGTTGGAAGAGGTTAGAAATAACTTTTTGATTATTGAGATTTAATGTACAAAAAATACAAAAGATCACTGAATAAATCAAACACTAAGATAGGTGAAATACTTAGAAATAATTAGAAACAGATTCACAATCTAACTGTGACCTAAAACATCATCTGACTACATCGAAGTGGATCCCGACTGAACTAAAAGGACAAACGTGTTATTTTTATTATTCATTAAGGAATATGACACAATTTTACAGATGAACGAGTGGCAGAATGTGTGAGCATTTGCTCCCTTTGCTATCAGATGTGACCTCTGTGCAACAATATCTGCTGCTAAATGTGGCAAGTAACTGTTAATCGGTTCTGCCGTCAACATAGAAGAATTCTAGCCCATTCCATTGACATCTTTCCTTTCAAATTCACTGGTTTTACTCTTGAAGTCATTGTTCCATCAACAATGGTGAGCCATTGTGGGTCAGATGCACTAAAACATGCTCAAACCATGACACTACCACCACCATGTTTCACAAATAGAACAACATTATATATGTTTACCTTCCTCCCAATGTACCACCTCTTCTGCACTGTTTAATTACCCTTTGGGATGGATAAAGTATATTTGCTAAATAAATCTGTTAATTTGGTCTCATCTGGCCTCATCTTCTTTAGGCAGGCAGTGCTTGTCTTTTTAGTGCTTATTGTTTTCTCCAAGCAGCCCTGTCATGAACATCATTTTGGTTCAGTATTCTCCTGACGGTGGACTCATGAATGTTAACATTAGCCAGTGGGAGAGAAACATTTAGTTACTTGGAAACACTTTGTTTCTGAGTAATCTTCATTTGTACACCACTCCTGGGGAGGATAGCAATGGTCCCTCCATTTGAAATGTGATGATCAGATCTGAATCACTCCCTGTGATTGCAATGAAACAGATCAGCCAACCAGTCAGACTTAAATTGCTCAACTGACGATTAAAAAAAAAAGGCCGATATCATCTTCTGTTTAACTGCTTATCGTAGACATGCAAAAATATTTGATCATTTTCCTGCAAAAAATGATAAACTACATTTTGTTGCTATTATTTGATTGTTTTTTCTTTACTTTTACTTTTTGCTGAAAACTGAAAGAATCCCAAGTATGACTGTACCTTAATCGTTGAATTCTTGTGAGCACATTGGGAAGTACGGAAACATTTTTGGAAACGGTTCTGAGCATAATATCAACCCCTGCTGCCCCACTAGGTTCAAATCTAGTTTAGCTGTTTTCAGGGGGTGACAAGAAAATTCCCTCATGGCAAAAATATTGTTCACTCCAAAGGTAAACCTGGCCTCGCCAGCTCCAGTGAGTCATTGGATTTCATTTCCAATATATCAGTCCAGAGGCCATACATCACTTTTTCATTACACCCTAATGTAAGTCAAGTCAGTTTTATTTAGAAACACCCAAATTCCGTATTTGCATAATGTTTTTATAATCCCTGCAGGACAACACCACCATCCAGGTAAGAAAACTCAATCTATATGTAATGTGCAAAGAGTGTACTTCTTTTTTTGTGTGTGTGTTTGTTTTAACTGAGTACCAGCGGGGGATCAGTAGATGAGTGTGGTGTGTAAACTGTTCAGAACTGTGGCTCCACTTCATATAACAGGAGTAATCCCTTAACCTGCTTCCACCTACTTCTGCCAGATTTCCTCATTTCTGTGGCTTCCATGTTGATCCAGCTCCCTCCTCTCCTTTTCTGTCCTCATCGTATTATCTCACAACATGTTTTTTGTACTGTTGATACCAGTAACATTTTCTCCCTGAGCAGGACATTACACTCTAATGTGCTCATTTTACCCAACCGAAATTACTTCTCTATGGCTTTTGGTAGACCCTGAGCCCGCAGAGAAATTATTTGGCTGCTATTGTCAGTGTGAATTAGCAGAGTGAAAAGGCTTCTTTTTATGTATGTGGTGAAGGAAGGAGAAGTTCAGTGCCTGATGGACACCAGCTGAATGGATGTTATTTACAGCAGTGCGAGCTGCTGTGCTAATGTTGTGTGCAATAAAACGGTACCACCACAGATCACAAAACAACTCACTGCTGCATTACAGCCGTTAGTCCATGTTAGGAGTGTGGTGTCAAGCTGTTTTAGGGGTTTGAAGAGCTTTTCAAAGGCTAACTTTTGTTTCTATTGATTATGATGCCCATTATAGTAAGCACGAAATGACCCACAAGAACAACTAAGAACTACTTCTGTCTAATCCAATACAGTCTTATCTAATCAAATGTTAGAAATGTTGGATGCGGCCTTATGCCTTGTCCCTTCCTGATCCTTTGATAATCAGAAATGGCTCGAGGGTCCTAGCGATCAGTTGTCAGACATGTTCCTCTGAGATATTTTGCAGGTTACTGAGTCACTGGAACGCTGCAGTTGGATCTCAGTAATTTGTTCATAGTGGTTTCAAAGAAAGACTGTCCAAAGCATTTGGAAACTCTCCTGCTGCCGCAGGTTCAGACGGACAAAATCCACAGATTTCATACAAACTTCATACAGGAGAGGGGAAGTAAGATGCTGGCAACATTTTGATTCATCTCCAAACAAGAGTACCAAAAAAGTCCTCTGTTACAACCTACTAGGGGGAGCAAGTTAGCTGTTGTATCTTGGGAAGACAATAGTGTGTCAGCAGTGCTCTGTTGTCAGTTCTCAGCAGGTTTTATTTTATGGAGCACAGGAAACGTAGACTCTGATGAGTATATGCGTACTGGCAAGTGTTTCCTATGCTTGATGAAATAAATCCTCTGCAAACTGAAAACAGAGGACTGCTGCCACACTGTCATCTTGCTTGCGTGGAGTAATATAACCTGATTTGTTTTCAAATTAAATTATGCCATTACACTAATATAAATGTGACAATGGCCATTATCACTATTAAGTCAGTGTGTTGAAATGCATGTTGTAATATAAAGAGGCCACAAAGACGCCATCCACAGCCCACAAAAATTTCAATCAAAACTTGAGCTAAGCAGTGTGCAGGGCTGGAAGCTAAAGTCATGAACTGTAGTATCTCAGCCCCCGCATAATTTAGGCCAGTTTCTAGGCTCGGTAATGTGTATAACCAAAGTCAGTGTAGTTCAAAACTGCCAGTCCCAATCAATACTTGCATTTTCCCACAGAACACAGCTGCAACCTACACGCCATAAATACTTGTTATGTTAATCAGTGCCATGTATGTGCCCGACACCACAGAAATTCAGCAGTGCAGTAAGAAAAAAAACCATCATGCTGTGCCCCGAATTGTTTTTTTTAGGATATACAAGGTAGAAAATAAACATTGTCGTGTAATTCTTTTTGCACCTTTATACTTCACTATTCACTTGAGCTCTGAGTTCATTATAACTGTGATGGAGGACTTTGAAGCATCATTCCTTCTGCATCAGTTCTTCATTTAACAGCATCAGTTCTTTATTTAACAGTGAATCCTGTTAGCCCACCATTAGTTTGGCGGTGCTGCAACAAAACAGATCTTGATGCAAGGCTCCAAAATGGCTCACATTAATTCTATAAAAAACTTGCTCAGCCAGCAGAAGAGCCAAAAGATGAACATGTCGTCCTAATTTTTCCTCTGTGGGGTGAGCATTGAAAGCATTTCTCTTCTATTTACAGTAGTATTGAATCCTCTGATTTAACATTCAAAACTGTGGAAGGAAGACTTGTCCTGTGGGCTGTTTCACATACTTCTGTTGCATAATAATTCACTGCAGAAAAAAAGCCCATTTTGAGCAACAGAGATGGTGGAAAAATACTTATTCTAGGGCTGAATAAATCAGGATTATAATCATGTAAAATATCAGTTACTAATGAGAGTTTGGGTTTGTAGTCACAGTAAAATAGACCCATTTACCAAGAGCCACCTTGTTGGTCAGTTTGCATGAGGTTTAGATTTTTGAAAATGTTTAATGCATCCATTCTTGCTAGTTCTGGGCAACATAACCCCATGGTGAGGGCTGCAAGTTGCACCTCTCTCCTCCACCCACATCTCTCCCTGTTAAGGGAAACAAAAAGATAAACAACGTAATGCGACATGATGGCAACTAAAAGCCACCATTAAAAACCACATCAGAACTCCATCCTTTCAGAGCTCTTCTTTTGATGACTTTGATGTGATGCGTAGAGCAACACCACTGACTTGTACTGTAGTTCTGCAGCACATTGTGCTGAACGTTTGCCTTGCTAATAGGAAGACAGGACGTTGTGGCTTTAGCTGTCAGAAGTTGATTCTTCCTTTTTTTTTTTTCGCCTTCCTTCCACCACCACACACAAACACACCCCCTGCTGCTCCTACACTGACACCACCATGAAAATACCCCTGCAGCCGACCATTTCCGTAAGCATCTGTCAGAAGGACATGTATGTAAACAGAAACATTCCTTTTTAACATCAGTACTCAAAGAGCAGCCCGCAGGGCAAGGGCAGCCCTATGGGACATTTTGTGGAGGCCTCCAGGCGTGATATGAACTGCATACACTTCTGTAGATTTCAGTCAAAATCACAGTTCATACTGTGACTGTGTGGGACAGGACCTGTCACTCATTTTCTCCATAAAATCATCAAATCTCAAACAAACAAAATAGAGTCACGAATTGACTTATTTGGGATGAACTGCACACTGAATGGAATCAGATAAGAACAGCAGCCCGTGCCAAATAAAATCTGTAGAAAAGCTAACGGTTTCCCAGCAGGTTTAATTCTTTAGATTTTAGAGGAACAGTCAGTGTTTTGGATCTAACTCTGATCTGAACCACAATTTCAATAAGTAGAGATTGTTTCAAATTTGTCAATGTACATGTGAGTTTGTATTAAAAGGATTTTGGTTCATTTACTCAGATGAAGCAAAGCAGTGTCCTCACTCATAAAATAGGACAGACCACTGATGCTCATAGTGGAGTTGAGTCTGTCAGGGTGAGGTGAAGCTGGGATAGGAGGAGGAATGCATAAAAATACTGGTGACAGGCAGAATTGCAGAAACAGCATTGCATGTAAAAGAACAAGCACCAAATCTTATTTGCGTGCAGAACGCAGGCACGGAGATCATTGGACCACAGCTTTATGACAAAACTGAGAATGGGTGGGTTTGACAGGGAGGGAAAATGGAAGTGACGGCAGAGTGCAAATGCAATGGCTCATACACCCAGAGATGAAGGCAGGCTTTAGGGAACGGATCTTTCTTATTGGACTTCTGCGAAAGCTTAATTTGACATGATGAAAATCAGCATCATATGAGTTTGTAGCTGTTTGAAAATCAGCTGAGCTAAAACTAAATTACTGATCAAAATCATAAATGATTAGTCAAATACTGAGTCAAGACAACGCATTTATTTAGCATCACGTCAGAACATATATCTATATATATATATATATATATTTAATTAACCTTTTTTTATGCAGGTAATCTCATGAGAGACCTGTTTCAAACATGTTATTCAGGCTGACGGGGCTGTTATTTTGAACACCTTCACATCCCACTGCTTCAATAATGAAGCAAGTCAAAAAGGCTTCTAAACATGCTAAGCCATAAGGAGTTACTTATGTATATTATATAAATGCATTCAACTTCTCGAACGAAACAATTGTCTGCCACACAATATTTACTTTGTGAAAAGAATGAAGATTGAAAATCGAAACTTCCACTTTTTCAACTTATTGTTGTTTATGTTTGTGTGAAGGAAAAAAAAGACGGAATCGAGTTGGACCGAAACGGAAGCGGCAGATATTGTGCTGCAGTCGCCAGTGACAGACACAGGTCTGACACCTCCATTTAATACATGTGAATGTTCCTAAATGAGTTAACTGAAAATCCTGTCGTTCCTGTGGGAGTCCCTGTGATCCCTGGCAGATGTGCAAAACTCTGCTTTCCGTGTTTTTTTTCTTCCTTAGAATTAGCCTCAAGTACGTCAGAAAATAAAGATTTCAGAAAGAACCGGGGGCCGTGTGTCGGATGCAGTTCACAGCGGTGTTCTTAATTGGCCAGTGGCCATTACCTTCTGCAGTGTGTGTTTTGACTCATGACACATAATTTTTTTTATCAGTTTGGTGAGTGGTCTGAGTTCCCAGGCTGTTTACTGTGTGCTCTCTTATACCTTAATAACGTGCTCCAAGGGTTATTGAGTACTACAGTTCTCAAACCCTGAGGCAGAGAGGAGCAGAGTAGGGTCCTGTGGGTCAACCCATGCCCCAAAATGTTCCGCTTGAATACAACTGAAAATAACTGGGTGAAGAAGAAGCTGCTGTGCTGTCTCTCTGTGTTATTGTGACCAAAGCAAGTCCTTTCATTAAGACCTATTTCGTGAGCTTGTGAAAAAGCAGCATTGTATATCTCCTTTAACGAGTCTAACAAATGCCACACATTCATAGGTGAAGGTAAGTGTAAGGTTGAACAGTTTGACTAAAACAGGCAGTTGTTCAACAGGCAGTAAAGCTGAAAACAAAAACAAACTACGCAGTTAGACACTCAGTGGCGAAGAGTTTGTGCAGGATGTTTGTTCCATTAAATGTCTCTTTATTAGTGTATCTGGAGACATTTGAACAAGTCCCTGTATTAACTATATCACTGTAGAATTATAAAAGTGTGATGGAGTTTCTGTTATCCTATTGTTTCTTTCTTTCTTTTTTTTTTTTTTTAGTTGTTGATATGGACTTTTGTCTCTGAAATTAGAAGTAAATAGTAATAACAATAATGATAATAAATCCTAATAATACAAAACTGACTTTGCCTTGGGTCTCGGCTATCTTGTGATTGACAAATGGTTAGCATAGTGGCACAGAAATGCCAAGCTGAAGGCTTTAAAGTGAAAAAAGCAGTTGATTATCGTCCTGGTGACCCCTTCAGTCTTGTTGTCTTTTACTATTTGTTTGTAACATGTCAGTTAAACATGTTATTCCTTGGTCCGGATCACATAACTTGATGTGCATGTGGTAAAGCACAGTTTTATTTTAAGAAATGTATTCATTAGAAATGCAATATGTGTTCATCACCAGCTTATAAAGAAAACCATGTGTTGGAAGTTTCATGAAGCTACCTGCCATACATATACTGTACAATATATACAGGAATATAAAAATGAATGAATTTTAATATTATACTTTGTGCTCAGTTTTTTTGTTATTTTTATAAGTTTTTAAACTGTACAGTGGAGTATGATATCCTCCCTGCCTGACAGCCAAAACAAATGCAGTCAGAGCCAGCATCTCCACTAATGCATCTGATTGCAGACTATTGTGACCCTAAGTGATGGAGAGCACCATAAGTCTGTTTGACACTAACAATGTTAACAGTTAGGAGAGTTCAGCCTGTACCGCTCCAACTCTCAGTGCCTCTCTTACTTTACAGGGTAAGAAAACACAACCACCAGGGTTTTCCTTTCACAGTCTAGTGAAACCCACGCCGAGGGGTTTTAAGTTGTTTACAGGCTGCAGCTTACCCAATAACTGAGTTCTTCTCCTCCCTGCTCCTTTACCAGCATTGGATTTTATTGCACACCAGCAGAATGTTTAGTGGCCCTTTTGCTCTCAGTCATCTTCCCACTTACTGAACACTGCTTCTCCATTAAAGTGCATGGCAGTTGCTCCGCAAATCGCTCGTGTCTCGTTAGGTTGCATCCAACACGACAGCAAGAGTGTCCGCAAACATCCTGTTCCTTCTGCAGGCACTCATTCTGCTTAAATTACACTTGAGTGGAAATGACATTGATGGTCTGAGGATTAAAAGTGATTCGTCGCTCTCAGAAAAAATCTTAATGGACTTTAAGAAGACAGCAGAGGATTATTTAGACGCACCTTTTCCATCTGCCAAACTGAAGCATCACGTCATAATGACTAACCTTGAATTTTACTGTTTTATCGCACAGAATGAAACCCCATTTCTGTTCAAATGTAACATTATGTTCAATTCATTTGTCGACGTATACAAGCAGATGTACAATCATCTGCAATTCCTCAGAGGGCATTTTCCTCATAAACCCCCATGTTAAAAGGCCCCAATTTACATAAAAAAATAATTCTACAAATTGGTCTCTAAAGCTTATTTCCTCATCTAAGACTTTGTATAGGGGGTCAGTTTTTATATATGCCAACTAACCCACTTAAAGTATATTAATGTTTAAATTAATAACTTCAACTGCCAATAAGTAAGGGCATGCAAAGTGTAGTTCAGTTCAATTCAATTCAGTCATATTTCTATGGTGCAAAATACCAACAATGTCATCCAAAGGCACTTATATATATATTCACAGTATATTCTGGTTTAGACAGAGAACAAATACAACCTCTATTCTACAGAGGGAAACTGGAATGCTTTTAAAAAGTAAAGGCACTACAGTAAATAGATTATGAGACAAAACAGCAAATCAGTTACAGTTATGCTGTGTATCAAGTCGGAAAACAGAAGCAGCAAAGCATAAAAGCAAAATGGAGAAAACAACTTCCTCGAGATAGGAGGCAGAAATTCAGCGCCTGCATTAGAAAGAGTTGAGCTCACATCCATCACCAGGAAGAACGGTGATGACACTTCAGTAGCACCATCCAAAATGGGTTTGCCAATGCCACACCAACAGCATGACAGTATTCAGTTAATGTGAGGATGGATGTGGTAAATATGTTCTTTAATCTAAGTATTGCCCCCAAACTTTTGTTACATTTTAATTTTGCCAGTGTGAGATAAGTCTAAGTGTTGTGGGGTAAACTTCAAATAACGTTCGTAGCTTATGCAGTGAGCAGATCAGAATATGATCATATGTTCTTTTGTTTGGGTGATTAGTGGTATATATATACACACACGTATATATTTTGGTGTGATTACAGACACTGTGGATATGTATCGTGTCTCTACTATCTAACGCTCACGTGGAATTCTCAAACTCTCCAGCTTTCACAGCAATGATTCCTCTCATCTTGTGTCTGGAAGCTTCCTGCGATCCTGCTCTGTTCGTTCAGAGCAGAAACACTGATTCATAAGCCTCATCAGTAAACAAGGCCCAATGATGCAGCAGGAGGAAAAACACATTCTGCTTGTCACATTTGAAAGTCAAAGAGCTCCGGCATTCTTTGATACATTGCACCAGCTAGCCACAGATTAGAGGAAATGTTGTGTACATTCAGACAAGCTCACCAGCCTTTCTTTGAATAATTTTTATAGCGCTAAGTTTTTAATGAGTTGTTGACACTGATGATCCCAAACATCTGCTGGACCCTCACAGTTCATGATGGGATAAAACCAATTAGGCAGCACCGCCCCCGTGCTGGAGTTTGTTGGCTCCAAAGCATGTGTGAAACTCATCAGTTTTAGCTTCGTCTGCCAGCTGACTTCCCAAAGGCACGTTTCTGCCCGCCTTCGTCCTCACATTGGTCTCTACAGCCTTTTGTATTTTCAAGGTTGTCTTTAAAGACCTGCGTTGTTGATAGATTGAAAACACGTCATTCTTTAGTATAATTTGAATTCTGATCCACAATCACCTGAAGGTGTTTTTGCAATTTTGAATTAGCTCCAGGCACAGCTCTAAGGAGCAACATGGTCATTTCAATCTGGGATTTAAATGACTTAATTTACTTTTCTTGAAGTGCAGAGAATAGATTATTTTCTGTGAATTTGGCAGTTACTCTGTACAACTCCTGCCCTCAGGGAAGACTACTTTTATATCATAAACAACCTCAGTACCCTCAGGGAATACATTAACAGCAGGATAACTTATATTATCATCTTAATAGGACTTTTGGAAGTGCTTATTCTGAGTTTGTGGTGACTTCATAGTGAATACAAAAGGTTTTTAAAGAGTATGGATTGCAAAGGAAAATGAAAATGGCCGCTAGTACAAATCTTTCATCTGGTAAATGGTCAATGTAAACAAGTTTCAGCTTGCAGAGAAACCACTGAGTTTAAGCTGTGCACATGGTGATGCTTGTTCAGTAACATTACTCACACATTCCAAGCTATTCTGGAACAATACTCATGTAAAATCCATCAAACATCCTTCATTAATCTGTGTTTGAGTACTTTCCAACTTCTCTGTCATGTGTTGTACACAGCCCCAGGCTTTCTTGTTCCAACTAAAATTGCCAACTTTAAACATTTAGCACTTGGTAATTACTTTTAATCCTAATAGTAGCTACTTGTTGTAACTCCTTGTTGTATCTTCATGAAGATGGAAATCATTGTCGATGCTTTTATTTCAGCAAGTCTCTTCACTTGTCTGAGCAGTGCACCGCCTGCATGTGGTGCAGAATGCAGCTGCCAGGCTGCTGACAAAGATGTCTCATGCAACACACGTCTTGATTTCTTTACACTGACACCGCATCAGGTTCAGAATCCAGTTTCAAATCCTAGTTCTTGCTTTCATAGCATTGTTTGGTGAAAGCCTTGTGTGTGAAAGCTTTACAGCAACCCACATCAGTAGTAAAAGTCTGAAGTCATCTGATCAGGGTTGTTGGTTGTTGCTCGATCTCAGCTTCGATCAAAAGGAATATGTACCTAAACTTTGGAACACTCTCCCATTGGATATAAGATCTGTGAACACTGTGGACACCTTTAAAAAGCAGCTCAAACCCATTTCTTTCAACTGGCTTTTATTTAACTTTGCCATGTTATAATTGTTTTTCTTCTTCTGCGTTCGTTCTTCAGCGTCAAAATATAAAGGGTTTTCCCAAGTGTGACAAATCATCTGGAGATTCTTGCCCACTGTGGTTTGGTCACTTGCTCATTCATTCAAGTCATTGCTCATTCACACTCATTCAAGTTTAGTACTTGTAACTTGGCTGTGACTATATAAAGAAATTCAAGAGCTCCTGTTTTTAAGCACATGCTCAATTTGTGATTTAATTTTGTTTTCTTAGAAATACTTACAGTGTAGCATTTTGTACATCATCTGTATCCTGAAGAAGGTGAATTGTTGTGTGATAATATCAAGAACAAAAAGCTTGAATTTGAAGAAGGTGCTCTATTCTTTTTGTCATTTCACCCTAAAAGCAAATGTAGTTAAGAATGGCAAATGTTGATATGGTAATATGCACCTTCAACATCATAGAACTTGTGTCACCTACAGTAAAGAGTCTGTTTTCTAGATACCAAAGCCTTTAGTGAAAAGCTCTCAAACACATTGCAATACACAGGATTAAGTGTGAGTACAATTTAAACAGATGAGTGGTATGGAAATACCCCCTTTGCATTTGTTTTTGACACTCTTGCTGTAGCTTAATTTTCAAACCCCAGAGGCTGTACAGCCTCCACAGCTGCTAAAACCAACAGTTTTTCCATCTCATTGACTTTCTTCTCCTCCTGTCTCAGTCCATTCACATTTCCTTTCCTCACCTTCCTATAACACCTTATTTCATTAAAATGGAGACAAGCTTTCCTCCTCATCAACAGCCACAATTATTTTTCCCCCACCTAACAGCCCCTACAGGTTTTTCAGTCCATTCCCAGACAATCAGAGCAGTATGGGAGGTCTCTAACCAAGCAGCGCCGCCAGCAGCTTCATATGAAGGCAGCCCGACCGCTTCCATGAGGAAATATGTCACTTTGATACCTCCCACTGGTCACTGTCAGGGTGGGGAGTCTAACCTAGCTAATGAAGTAAAGAAAAAAAGGGAAAGCTTTAAGGGGAAATGGTCTCTACTCAAAATATGTATGCTCAACTACCCTGCTTCTTATTGCTCTTCATTTCCTTTTAAGTGTGTGTGTTTATTACTCCCCTCATTTATATTTTGTGCAGTGTTATTTAGTGTGTTGTTATGCTTTAACTTTTCAATCAAATTTTACTTTTTTTGTACTCGTCTGCCAAGAAACATTGAGAATACACACACATTAGTTTGTGAGAATAGTTACCTGCATAACGACATCACACATACAGTGCAACAACAGAACTTGTAACTCATTAGACATTTTACCTCCTCTAACAACCGACATTGTCATTACTTTGTTGAGTGGTGTAATGCCACTTAGTCGACATGAAAGAGAAAATCTCGGAGATCTTTGATCATCTCAGGGGATGTGTAGCTGCGTTGCTGCTGTCCATGAACAGTATCTAACACAATTCCATCCAGCTAATTTATCATAAAATCTACAGCAGGCCTTAGCCCACACACACATTGTGACACACAGACATTCATCAGCCCATGATAGTGTAGCAACACAGTGATTTTATCTCCGTGGATTTTTGCTCATTTGTTTTCCCCCCTTTGTGTTTGACACGTATTTGTCCTCTCATCCAGATGCCCCCACCACCACCCCTATACCCACCACAGCCATCATCACCACCACCACCATCACCACCTCCACCTCCTACGGTGAAGCCATTCAAGGTACAGTATCACCTTCACACAACCTGTTTGCCCTGTTTATTTCATATGTGTGTGTGTCTCCCCTCTGTTGTCACTAGACTGTCCCTTCATATATTTTCATCCCCAATTCATACTGGCAGCCATGTTTGCATGCACCTTTTTTTAACTCATAGCTAAAGGTCACTTCTGTCATTTAGCAAATTTTGAAAGCTATCATTTAACTGGCAGGAATGCAGAGGGCTCAGGAAAGGTAATAAGTGAAAGTTGTGTTTAGATTATTACGCCACAGAAACTGTTACCAAGGTCAAAAATGAGTTTTCCTGCTTTTGAATATTGGTATTTTGCAAATTGTACACTTGTCCATGTGCTTTTTTCTGAGCACAAAATGAGAAGGTTAAAATATATCTGACAATGGTTATTTTGTTACTTTTAAGATTTGTTTAACCGTTGTTAGGCAGATGTGCGACCGTTGCTCAGGAGATGAAAGTGGTTGTCCAGCAATCAGAACTGGTTTGTCTCCTGGCTTTCTCAATCTCCATTGCTCTACTTCTGCCAAATTAATAAAAGTCAATATAAGATAAGCAGAAAAATGTTGGACCTATGCTGCAGACACTGGAGGTCGGTGCATTCTAACATAAATCCAAATGAATTAATGACCGTGATGTAAATATTCACCAATACAAATTCTAACTTAATTCTACAGTTGGTGGACTGAAGTTTTACTGTATCCTGCACTTCACGTGAGATTTTCACATCAACACAAGGGAAAAACACATGAGTGCATCTGCAACATTACTGCTGAGATCTAGTAGAGTTACATGCCCACCACTGTATAAAACGTCCAAATCTACACACTGGAGAATTCATGGAGCAAATAACTTTAACTAAATCTGACCTTTCCTGTCAGATTTCGAATTTTAAAAGTCCTTCAAAATTCTGATCACAATTTGGGTTCGGTTGTCCTCCAATTTGCTGATGTCAGTTAGAAAGTCCATGGGTTTATGTGTGATTTTTAAAAAAAGATGTGAAACACTTCATTTCAACATAACAATGGTAAGGTTAGCTCTCTGTGGCACGAACATGATCCATCATGATTCATATGCACAAATGAAATGTGCAAAAGCTCTAAAGAATATCAGTTATCATGGAAACATGAAAGATAAAAATAGGCTTTGCTGGAAATTAGACATCTATCACAGTCGTGAATTATGAGTAATTACAGCGCTCAGAGGCACAGAGTGATGTGTGCCCCCACATGTTTTTTTCTTCATAAATGTGCATGCAAGAGTGTGGGTGAGCCTGGAAGCTGGAATTTAGAAGACAAATAGTTAGCTGAGGTTTATGTCATGTTGCACACCATGTCAGAGCATCCAGGTGGTTTTCACTGGTTTGTTCCCAATAAAGTCTTTTAAGAGTTGAGTTTCAAAAGAAGACCATAAACATGTTTTTTTTTTCTTCTTCGAACAGCACTTGTTTACGATAGAAATAACACATTGATAACTGAAGGAAGCAAATTCCTACAACTGCTGCAAATGATTAAACACACAGCAGATATGGAATTCTTCATATTAACTTGTGTGAGTTTGACAGTAGTTCAATAGTATATATTCGCTATAGACACCAAAGTTGCCTTTCATGTTTACTACATCTATCATTCATGAAGTCAATAATGTAACATGCTTTATGTGGGATTTGGAAAACAGGGAGCACTGAGGGTGAACAATAAATGAACACGAGCGCTTGGAAATTGGGCCCTTTTGAATCAGGCAAATTTTTATCTCGCTCTTTCAGCAACAGAACTCTGGGCTATTGTCAGTAGAAATCTCCAAAGGGTGCAGATAGAAAACATCACCTTATGCATCGACTCAGAAATCAGCCTTAGCTTCAAATGCAATCAAAGCCTATCTGACAGACCGCTCAATTGGAACAAATCTCACAAGGCTGGCAGAAATCACAGGCATTGTGCTTGATTATGCCATCTGATTGGATTAAAGAGAATACCTATCTATTCGGGCTGATTGATAGCTCCTTTGCTTCAGATCAAGGAGTGTGGAGTCTGCACTGGCCTATTCTGACTAAAGCCATCTCGAATGAATTCACACGGAGATCTCTGCTGATTTGCAGAATGATCACATTTGCTTTATTTGTTCTTGCTGAGAATAATAGACTCGTCTTATGTGTAAATAATGATAGATATACTTTCTGAGGATCGTTTACACAAAATGGGTTAGTTAAAATGAGGTCATATAACATCTGAAGATATCAAACTTGATTTCATAAGAAATAAAATGCATCTTTTTTGAGTTGAACTCACTCGTGGATTTTGCTGCTACAGCTTTTGTAGTGGTAGCAGAAAGAAGATACTTTAGAAATAGATTCCATGTTTTCATGTGTTAGTTAATACTAAGTGCTACTCATTTTGTGTGACTGCCACCTCTCTTGGGTACACTTGTTCACTGTTTCTCAAGCTACTCGGCAGTTGAGTTGTTCCGAGCATGTTGAAGGTAGTAAATTGATATCGTCCCAGTGTTTCTTGTATCCTCATCTAATTCCAGTCTAACTTTATGATGCTGAGTTCAGGGCTCTGTAGGGGTCTTACCATCTGTTGCAGGACTTTCAGGGACAGCGTACACATAAGGACGCCTTGTTTTTTTTATTGGCTGAAGACAGTTTGTTTTTTGGGGTCATTGTCAAACTGCAAATGGAATTTCGAGGCTGATCTCTGATAACATGGGAGAATTAGAATCTAAGCAACTGAAGTGCATAAAACATTTCCAGGATGCTGTATCTGAAATTGTCCTTCTAGTCTTAGTCAGGTGATATAATAATTGGTAGAGTTAGTGACTTGGAGAAGAACAGAAATTAAGCATTTTTTATTCTCTCCTCCCTCTCTGCTGTGCTTCAGCTCTCCCTCCCAAGCCTCTTCCTGTAAGCATGACAGCTGTAGAAATGGCAGTGAGTGATAGAAGTTAGGCCTAGTCTAGTGTACAAAAGTATTTCTATGTTCGAAAAAAGGAAAGAATCGCACCACTTACAAAAAATGTACAAGTATTACGCACTTATGTTGTCGACTTGACAGTCCAAGAGCCTTTGGCGTAATGTGTTATTGCCACTGCTAAATAAATAGTGTGTATGCAGCTCTTCTGACAACACTGACAAGTGAAGTCTTTGCAGCTGTTTTCCTGTCAATGTGCAAACAAAACAGCTCACTCAAAGGATGAGCAATTATTGCCTCTCTGATCTGAAGCAGCAACTCTGTCATTCTCAAAGTTGTCACACCAGCTAAAGATCCGATTGCATCTCATTCAAAACCAACAAGGTTGATGGCTGGATCTGTGTTGAATTATAACCTCCACCGTGCATCTTACATCACCATGTCCAGAGGAACCTGCAGATATTACTAAACATCAATTCTGACTAAATCTTATCTCTGTTCAAGTTACCATTTGTGGCCATAGTGGCTGCTTTTCAGCCGAAGCTTTGTTGTCCCAGTGTAACTTTTTTGACATATACAGAAAATCATTCACTTCCATTCACACCACCTTCTTGGCATTTGTCAGTTTCTGATTTTGCCAAATGTTTCATTAGCTATGGAAACAAAGTGATTAAAAGTAAATTCTTTAGTTAAAGCCCCAAAACACAGTTATTATTTTACTGTTGTGAGTTTAAAAGGTTAAAAAAAACATTAAATCTGTACGATAATAACATTATACTGCAGTGTTTTTAGAAAAATAAGGGATAAGAAACATGTAGAGTCCGTATTGTTCTGTGCAACCAGTGACTATTTCACCATACACATGCAGTTGCTTTCAGTTTTAATTGCAAATTGTTTAAAAATCTTCCCATTATATGTGTAGTCGTGTGAAAAAGACAGTACACACTCTTTCAATTTTAAAGTGAAACAAACATAAATCATACACAAATATAATTAGATCTTAACAAAGTATCCTGGTCCTCACCTAACCCTTAAAATAAGGAAAATAGAACTTAAGATGAACAACAACACATGACAGTGTGTCATCATGTTTTACATAAACCATGCCCAAAGACTGTGAAATATCGAGCCCACCCACTCATTCAAGACCTTGTGAAAGCCCTTAGCAGCAATAACTCAAAGCAATCACTTTCTGTATGATATTATCAGGCTGTCACATTGTTGTGGAGGAAATTTGACCCACTCTTCTTCGCAATGATGTTTCACTTCATTTACGTTTTCAAAGCTCTCTGGTGCCACCACAGCATTTCAATTTCCTGTCGCAGGACTCAGTTTCAGCCAAGCTTTATCTGTCAGACAGATGGTCCCACATCTGACTCTAGAATACTTTGGTATCCAGAGGAGTTCATGGTGGACTCAATGACTGCAAGGTGCCCAGATCCTGTGGCTGTAAAACAAGCTCAAATCATCAGCCCTCCACCACCGTGCTTGACAGTTGGTATGAGGTGTTTGTTTGATATGCTGTGTTTGGTTTTCTCCAAACGTGCTGCTGTGCATTATGACCAAACATCCCACTTTGGTCTCATCTGTCCAAAGGACATTGTTCCAGAAGTCTTGTGGTTTGTTCAGATGTAACTTTACTAACCTAAGCTGTGTTGCCATGTTCTTTAGAGAGAGAAGAGGCTTTCTCCTGCACCCCTTCCAAAGAAGCCATACTTGTTCAGTCTTTTTCTAATTGTACTGTCATGGACTTTAACATTTAACATGCTGACTGAGGCCTGTGGAGTCTGAGATGTAGCTCTTGGGGTTTTGATTTTGGGTTGAACTTACAGGGACATCCACTCCTGGGAAGATTGAGAGTTGTCTTAAATGTTTTCCACTTATGAATAATCTTTCTCTCTGTGGTATGATGGACTCCAGATAGTTTGGAAATGGTCTTAAAATCCTTCCCAGATTGATGGGTAGCAACAACTGCTTTGTTGCTGATGTCTTTCCTCCTTGACATTGTGTTAACACACACCTGAATGCTCCAGAGCAGCATACTGACAAAACTTTTGTTTTTATGGAGGTTCTCACGTTTGCTAATGATCAATTAATAATGCTCATTTGATTAGCAGCACCTGACTGCTTCTTACCTTCTTAATTCCTATGGCTGTAAGGGGGTCATCCTTCACACACTGATTCTGCATTTTGCCTTGGTGTTTGTTAAATAGATGATGACACAGTGTAATATTCCATTTGTTGTTGTTCATCTGAGGCTGGATTTACATCATTTTAAGACTCAGTGAGGACAAGATGTATTTTTATTATGCACATAACCTTGGAATTGAAAGACTATGTACTTTCTTTCTCACATCACTGTGTACAGCCTGTACTGTATTGGGCAATAAATTAGTTATTTAACTAGCAAAAAGAGAACTACCTAAATATGATGCTACTTATAACACATTAGCTGTTTGTGATATCGCAAATGGCAAGTGATTAAATGCAGAAAATTCATTCATTCATTTTCAGCTTTTAGCAAAGTATTTCCAGGTCATCTTATGAACTTAGTGGAGCTTTCAAGACTTGATGTCATCACTTGACTAACTTTAGAAGTACAATCACAGTCCTAAAAGGCTTTTACTGGAAAGAAGAGCCCAGATATTTCAGCTCCCTGTGAACTGGACTCATATTGAAATGCATGGCCTCCACTTGATAAAGCCAGCCTCACGGCTGCAGTGCCAATATTTTCTGGTTGAAACAATCCACTTACAGTTTCTGCCAGATGTTGTCTCTTTGCTTTCAACTATCAGGGGCATTCCATTATTACTGTGTATATAGATTGAAGGCAGCAGACTCATATGACCATAATACGTTCTGCCAGTTGATTTCATTTATCCACAGTTTACTGCACACATCAGAGACATTCCACCAATTGAATCTTTTACAGTGGGATTGTTTTGTTTTTTTTTCCATTAGAGGGACGGGGAAAAAAGATGTTTGGCTCCAACATATAGCTCTTAAGTTATTGACAGGTTTAAAAAGTGACATGCAGAAATGCAAATTTTACTGTTTTCTCCACTAAATAAATGTTGTCTCCTGCAACTAGGACAGGATTAATTTTCCTAAGACTCTTGTCATCCAACCTGAGAGGAGCAGTTTTTTCTAGTTATTTTCTAGTATCATATGTCTCTTCTTGCATGAGCTGGACTGTTTTTATTCTTATTTCTATCATTTCTGTGTCAGTGTAGGAAGACAATTTTTTACCTGAAAAGCTGCATTTTGTATTTCATATTGTAAGGGGCAGCAGTCCTATAACGTTAGCAGTATTCAGGGCCAAGGCAAGAACAAACTGACCCCAAACATAGAAATCTACTGCTGTCTGTGCCTAGACTCACCCTCCCACTTATTCAGCATGTTTCCCATCAACACAATGAGATAAATCCCTCCCTGATTCAGCACAGCACTATTGTACCTAATCCCTGAATAGAAAATAAATGTGTACATGGTGAAAAGAAAACAATCAGGCGGCGGGCTAGCATTACTTTTAATTGATGAAAGACCATAAATGGTGCTGACAACCAATTAATTTAACCCACAATTTAAACAGGACAACAACACAGCTGAGGGACGGGAGTAGAAACAAATACGCATTATGTTTGTCTGCATCTTAAATTACACAAACACCATATGGTGAAGCGGTTTCAGAATTTTATGAATTTAGATGTTGCCTCCACCTCACTTTGCCCTGTCCTTAAGGTGGGATATTTCTTGCACTTTTCTCATTTCTAATCCTGTATTTTGAAATTGGATTCAGCCAGCTATAATTTTATTAAGGTCAATAGAAACACAATAACTGCTATCATGTGACTTACAGCCCTTAGAGAGCATCAGTGAAATTATAGTGCGCAGCATCATGGAAGCCACCAGTCTGGAGCCCAACATATCTTCTTAATGTGAAGGTAAATTGTGTTCTGGGGGTAGAACTGCTCTCCACAGTGACCAAAACGAGATGAACTCGTAAAGCAGGATCAGGAGGTAATCAGCTTGTTACAATACATGATGTTGGGAAAAGGCCACAAAAATTCAATACATGTCATTTTTCAACTGTTACAGCATCTGAACTCCATATCAACATGCATTCAGAATACTGAATTATGTGTATAAATCATGGTTATTGCGCTTTGCAGACATGGGTGCACATATATTCGGAGAAAATTCTTATGATGCAACCCTAAAATAAAGGGGTTGGCTTCTTCATTATGTCATTCTCCCCTTCTGCTCCTCCTCCTCCACCTCCGCCCTGTCTTTTCCCTTCGTGTAAAACATCTTTATTGCCATTATTACAAAGTGAACAAATAACAATATAATAAAAAAATAGAAATGCATTAAATAACTATCTGCGATGAAAACCAGGGACTTGTTTGAGCAGAAGCAAATAGTAACACAAAATATTGAGAATAAACATCTTAATAAAAGTTTTTAAATTGCATATAGCAGCAGGAGAATTTAAAGCATCTTTTCCTTCTTCCTTATTTTTCCTTGTTGCTCCTCAGAGTGAGTTGCACTTAGAGACTCTAATGCCAGCATGCTAGCATTAACAATGCTAATGTCTTCATGTTTTGCAGTATAAATGTTTACGATGAAGATGAAAGCAATAAAGTGCAGCTGATGTTTTTATCTCTTTGTTTGAGAGAAATTAGATTTATATCGATGGTGTTAAATGAACGTGCAACCCTTCGAGGCGTAGCTAATTAGCAGTCCCTGTGCCTGCTTAGGCTTTTAAGACAAGCATAAAGTCTAACAATAAAAGAAAAACAAGCACTTGATGATAAAATGATCAATTGTAAGACAAGTAGAGAAAAAAAATAGAAACCCCACTGAAAGTACAAGACTCACATGAAATAAAAATATAATGGAAACAACCCACATTGACATGGAATAAACCCTGTAATGAAGCTAGATGTTAAAAAAAAAGACATACAGCCTCTACAAACAGTAACTGAAATTAGCAACGACTACAGTAAAGAAAAAACACAAACAGAGGTTAAAGGATACTGTGAACAGTGTTTAATTGTAGGCACATCACTGTATCAAATGTCATGGCTCGTAATGATTTGTTTTTATGTTATTGAGAGTTGTTACTGAAAATCTAAACGGTCATCCTCATGTTGGTGCTCGAAGAATCGAAGTTGTAGTATCTGAGTTTAGCGAATGTTCACAAAACATCATTAGGCTCATCGCTCAGTCCCAACCAGCTGGTCTAAACTGCCATGTATATATAAAGCATAATTTCAGAAGCAAGCAGTGTGAAAGGCTGTGGCTCAGGTGTTTGAGTAGCTTGTCCACTAATCAAAGGGTGGGTGGTTTGGCCTCCTGCACTGTCACACGTCACCGTGTCCTGACCCTGAACCTGAGGTAACAACTCACAGCCTGTTTGCATCCTCAGAGTGCCACCTAATGCATTTCTGCCAGTATGATTATGAGTGACGTGCAGTTATCTCTGCATGTTGAGCTGGCTTTCATATCACAGTAAGTCACCGAAGGCCTGGTGGGAAGCACAGCGGCTCCAAGTACTGGAGTCATGGAGCTGTGTCCTCATCACGCCTGCAAGTGTCACTGCGGATGCCTCAGCTGAACTGAAGATAGAGGCTGAGGATGAAGAGGATGAGGAGGAGGCAGTTCAGAAATGACCAAGCAATCACTCAGCAGCAGACACGTTAATTGGGCCCACATGGCCTCCACCCACAGAAGGCTGACATGCTGTGCTGCCCTACTGTCCACTAATGCTTGCTGGGAAAGGGGCCTCATTTGGACAACATTAAATACTGGTAACATAAACAAATGCTTCTTAAAGACTTATGAGAGCATAGGCATATTTACTGAACTGTTCTGCTGAAGAAAATTAAACCAGTCACTCATGCCCCCCTTTCTCAGTCTTTCTCAGTGTAATTTTTTGTCTGCAGCTCTTCTGCAAATGAGAAGAATCATAATTTGCTCATGATAGCATTTTTTCCAAATTTGCAATAATTTCGATTATGTTCTATAATTTAATTGAAAAAAAAGGTGTCTCTGTCAAAAGCTAGCATTTGCTGCTGGCAGAGTGCTTTGGCAGATGACACTGGGCATAAGCACTGCCTCTGTGTACTTGTGGATGCTTGTCTAAATAGATCCTAACACAAAAAACTCACTTAAACATATATTAGCAATAACAAATATATGCAGTGTAGGGTGACATTTATCATAAATACACATTACAATGAGGACAACAAGAGTTCAGTCCTTGTTTATCTGTACTCTGCAACACAACTGTAGAATCTTTATATCCAAAATTGCCACTTTCTCTTCAGGCTGTAACTAACAAGCAGACTAAAAGCTGCTCCTGTCAAGGATGCTCTTGCCTCTCATAGAATGTCAACATAATTAAAGTCAAAGTGTAAATACCACACAGCTAGTTATTAGGTATGATTACAGGCAAACCTGCTTCCTGTTTGTTATATTAGATCCAGGGTAGATACACTGGTATACTGCAGATATTTCTTATATCAACTAATTACTTTAGAGAGCAGAGGCATTGTACTGTTCTATAAACACATCAGTATGTGAACTTTATTACTTGTGACTTGAATGCTAATACAGTTCCCTTGTCAATGATGGGATTTTCTTATCATGATTTAGTAAAATGCTGATTTTTTGTACGAACTAAACCAGAGCAAAACATTCTGATACCAAAAGTTTAACTGTCTTATCTCACTGTGAGCTTTTTGAAAAAAGCAGCAAACAACAATAAGTTCACGCCACCATGAACTCACCATCTCCGATGGTCATGATCCTGCTGAGCCACACAGGGCTTTACTTTAACCAAATATGCCAAAACATTTTCAGTTTGACTGGGCCGTGACATTGTTAAGCAGCGACATGTCTCAACTTCTCAAGGACCTCGCAGTCAAACTGACCCTCAGAGGCCTCTGTAGTTCTAAGACAGACTGGATGTGGTCTCATCCTGTGAAATCGCTCTTAGCATCCAGAGCTCCCGGCAGCGGAGCAGAGGCGTGTTATTGGCCTGCTGTTTTCTTCATGTTAGTACTGAGCACAAATCTTTAGATACACAAACATCAGCCTGTGTCTCAGTGGCTTGCAGGTTCTTTTTCTTGTCCCTGCGGAGAGAGGAGGCCAAACAAAGAGAGGCACACTAATGCAAGAAATAGTTCTACTTCAGTGTTATCTTTTGTTGTGTTCGTTCATATCCCAGATGGACCGCCTCTTTTCTTTTGGATGCATTTGTATCTGGCCATATGTTTCCTCTGGAACAACACCTGAGTCTCAGCAAAGTATGCTCCCTTAGGTTTGTTAAAGTGTTATCAAAAACTAGTGAGTGAGTCCTGTAATTACTATTTTGCTAGGAGTTTACAGTCCAACATCAAACTGTAATCATGTGTCAAATAGACACGAAAGCAAATCTGTATCATTAAACATTCAACATTGATCAAGCTCTAAATGTCAATAGATTCAGAGGGACTGAAGATGGACCCTGCCTCTGGTATTCTCAGCTGCATCCTGTGTTGTAGCTGCACTTTAAACACTGAATGGATCTTCTGTAAAGGCGACCTGATCACTGCAGTCAATTTTACATGTTGCAGCAAGCTGATGGATGTCAAATGGGAAGCTCTGACTGTGGTTCGAGTCCTATTTAGTCACATTGCTTCAGTGTCGAGATTGAAGCTAAACCAGGTGAAATGTTTACCAAAAACAACTCATAATGTTCTTTAAACAACTCTAAAATCTGAGTACATTGATAAATGAATTATTGTTTAAGTAACCAAATCCAGACTTTTAGAAAGCATGTAAACTAATTGAAATTGAGCTTCAGCTAGATTCAGATGGCTCAAGGTGCTTCACACATCCTCCAAAGTTAAATGTTTTGCATCTTTTTGTAAAGACAGTAAAGTGTAAGTGTATATTATCACAGGCAAATTCCCAATAAAGCTGCACTCATTCAAATCAGCCCATTAAGACTATGTGTCACTCACAGCATTCATTCTGGACTCAAGTTGGTCATCGTTGATTGGAGGAGCAATGCGTGTGTCTATGCCAGGATGTTTCTTCCTCTGATGTTGATGTGATGATGGTGGTGGCATTTTGTGAAAACCGTTTTGAGGTCTGTTTGTTTACAGACCACCAAGTTCAATTTAAAGAAAGACCATCTGGTTGTTTGGTCACATGACTCCCAATGAGCTCAGTTCCTCTGTGCAGTTTTGGCAGCCTTGCACTTGGCCAGCTCTGGCTAGCTGCTCTGACGATACATCGAGGCAGAGATGGTCTGAGGGATATGAACAACCTAATCCAATCTCTTAACCACCTTTTTCCTGTGTTGATGATGATGTTTATTTATATCCTAAATAATAAGAAATGATATGTGCTTCATTTTAAAGAGCAAGCCAGCTGCCAGATCTGCATTCAGCACCTATATCTGAAATCCACTTAGAGCTCAGCCAAGGGAGGATTGCAGATAACTACTATTATTAAAAACTGCAGTCTGATAGTCTTGTCAGTATTTCTGAATTCGCATACTTCTGGTAAGTGGATGGGTAAAAAAAATTCAAAGCAAATAGTCCGTTATATGTTTGTCATAAATGGTTAGATCAGGACAATCGTTTTCCCTTGATAGTTTGTCTTTCTTCACATCAAAACCACCAGCAGCACATGATAACAGTCTCGTCCACATCTCCTAAGGCAGTAGCCACATTCCCCTCTACGTGGAGCATCAGTGTGTTCAGTGGAAATTGTATTTGTGTTGATGTGTAAGCCTATGTTTATCTCCGCACTGCTTTTGGTTCCCTTTGATTTCCCTTAAGTCTCATGTCTTTTGTCATGTTCTGGTCTTCTGAATGCTTGCTTATGGGTGTCATTTGTTTTCTCCCCCTGCCCTGCTCCCCTGCCTCCTCCCCCATTTCTTCTTTATTTGCATGCTGTTCCTCCTGTTCCACACCTCCCTCCACAACTGCCATGTCCTCTCCTTGTGTGCTCAGACACTGCGCCCAGCACTGAACCTGCAGCTCATGGTTGGTATCTCTTCTTTTCTTCTTTACTCCTCTTTTTTTATGTACTGGTGTATTTGTCCCTACAGCATGCCTTCTCTAACTGTGACACAGTGTTGTGCCAGGTTACCTACCCTAGCTTCTGCAGTCAGTTAACTGTTGATCAAACTGGTGATTCTTTTGAGGCAACTGAACCACGTGACAGGCAAGCTCTGTTTTATTTTGTTGCATTTATTCTGGCAAAAAATGTGTTTTTGAAACGTGTTGCTTTGAAAAGAGCCAGTTATAGGATAACAACTTCTAATCCTTTTCAATGCAACTGCACTTTCAGAGAGCATTCACCAACTAACCAATTACAGTATTTCCCTGAAGGTGTCACAGGGGAATATAACCGACTCTTAAATCAGCAGCATGAGATGATTTTGTGTGGAGGCAAAAATAGACCTCATTTACTTGTTTTCACATATTTGACTGGAGGTGATACACATCATTTTCTAATTTTGCCTAATTTGCATCACATTTTTTCATTATTTGTTTATTTATTTATTTTTTGGCTGCTGTTCTTTCATTTGTGGGAACAAATTTATGGTCACAAGCATTCTGGTAATCAATGTGTCTGTTTTGTTCCATCAGAAATTCTCTCTTGTTATAATGACCAAATTAATGACTTGTAGAGTAGAAAGGAGCCATGGGCCCCGAATAAGCTCCTGTTTGTGGTAATTTAGCCGCATGATTTCATTTACTAGGTATGTGAATCACAAACAAACACACTGAAGAAATTACCACATGCCAAGAGACAGAACTACTCCTGCTTTGCCCAGCTGATGACTTAGTCTTGCCACCATTTAAAGTCACATTGGCCGCATGTACTTGTTTAAATCTTTGGGGTGTTCAGTTTATCTGTTGCACATTGCTTTCAGAAACCTGGATAAGGTCTTAACCAGGTTTGCAAAAACTGGATATGCTACCTGGAGAAGTAGATAGAGGCAGGATACACAAACACCTGAACGAGGATTCTGATAAAAGTGGCTGTAGCTAAGAAGACGGAGCGGTCGTCTTTCAGTCGGAAGGTTGCTGCTTTGATCTGCATGTCAGAGTATCCCGGGGAGGACAGTTAACCCCACATTGCCCCCTGTGTGTTCCTCACATGCATGTTGCTTTGGAAAAAAGCATTTGCTAATGTTGCATGTAAATACCAAATCCTGAAAACCTGTATATCTTTCCACATCCAAAATTGATAATACCTTTTTGTTTTTACACCTAACCATCATTATTTATGGTAATGGAGATGTAGAAAAGTGAAAGAATGGGTCTCAAATTCACGTTCAGCTGCATGGAAGTTCATGCACTAATGCCTCCATCCAGCCCTTCCTACCTCTTTATAAGTTTTTGGTCATGTCAACAGTGTCAAATGTGGATGTGTGACAGATGTTGCAGGATGTGTAACATTGATACTGTCCCATGGCGATGCCCAAGCTGTGCTTTCATATTTAGGATAAAAACACCTCAGAAAGTCAAAGCAACTGAATAGTTTTTGAGCCTTCCTTGTGACATGTTCTGGTTGGGGTTCATGTTTGAACAATGGTTGCCCCAGTGTGTCTTGACTCCTTTCAGCCATTTTGAATAATTTTAGTCTGATTAAACAGGATAATATTGTTGGGGTTATTTGTTAAAGGGAGTATTTGATCATTACTGTACTGCACAGTTAGTACAGTTGAACTCTTTGTGTAAAAATGATGATAAAGATTTAAAGATTGCATTATGGTCAGATATTCTATAATTGTACTTAATTAATTTACAAAATGTAACAGGTGCCAATGAGGTAATTGTAAGCGATTTAAAAAGGCTAGAATTACTTTTTATTGTAGTTAATGGTTTTGATTTGGTGCTAACATATGCAGTTGGCTGCCCTTGTTGCTGTCTAAAATAAATGCCACACGTTCAGATCTCAGTTATGGGTTTGATTAGGAAAACAGTAGATAATTTGATTTAATTTAGAAGCACCTGGATGCATAAATGTACACATTAAACGGGGAAAGTTCCAAATGATTTGCTTCTATTATAGTTCAAAATAGCACATTCATCTCAGCATTTCACTGCTGTCTAATTCTCCCTGAATTAATTGAATTAATTATGTTCATCTCTATCAGTTATCCTGTGGCTCCTGACACAGGGCTGACTTCCTCTGTCAGCAGCAGTCAGGTTTCCTTCCTGTAAATGACAGTGGAAGCTTGTGTTGGAGGCACAACAGATGCTTTGTTCTTCTATTTTACAAGATGTGTTTTTAACAGTGATGAGTTTTACAATGGTTGCCACAGATGTTCTATGCCACCTCATGACCATTATTTTTAAATGGTGGTAATCACCCGCGGTAATGCATCATGAATATGATGTTGGAATTTACTTGTAGTTTTACTTCATACTTTGGACTAAATGTAATAAACAGGCAATTCTACTCTGAAATGTGTCAGTTACATAACATCAGGTGGAAAATCTGTATGTCTCACTGATTTATCAGGTATGATAAATCATTTTGTGATATTACAGTATATCAAGTTATGATGGTGAAATGATGGGACCCCAGTTCCATTTATGAAATCACTTATAGCTGTTAACCGGCTACCTAACAGCCATTTATACTGGCAGTTTACACTTTGCTGTCCTTTGATGGAACACATTACAATACTTACAAAGTGACAACAAACAATCCACCTTCTGTCTGCATGCACAAAGGATTGTGGGTGGTTTGAGAACACAGGATACACAGAAGTATCCATGAAATTTCACCAAAAGAAGTCATAATGGATCTTTGATATTGAATGATAATTTTGTGACATGGAATCATAGAAAAAAAGCTGTTAAGCTGTTTCCTTAACTTTGAAAAGCTCCTTTTGTGACCATATAAAAGTAGTTGATGAATCTGCATAGAATCTCTACCTTTAGAGTCTAAATAGCAAATTTTAGCTAAGATTTACATGAAAGCAACAGTGTATGGCAGCAGCTGAGAGTGATGACAACCCCAGACTGTGAAGTTACAGGCTGGACAGAACAACGTAGTAATGTTAGCCAGTAGCTGGTGATCAGAGCTGAAAATGTAATACTTAAAGAGCAAAATATTCCTCTCAGGATTTAATTACGCAAAAACATAATTCCAAATTTTTGTTGAGCTCTCTAACTGTTTGGTGTGCAAATAAGCAACAGTTTGCTCAGCATGGCTGAGAATATAATTACTGTAAATGTAAGATCACAAGATGTCAATGTCGCTCACTAGGTTTTTCAAGAATATCCATTATTCCTGCCTAAATTCAATTATTAAAGTGAAAATGCTGAACATGTTTCCCCTGACTTTCACCTGTTTCACTTGTATCTTCTATGTAGAGTTAATGTTAAGGGAACAGTTATTAGATTCGTTCTGTTTCAGCCTACTGTGAGTCTAAATGCCAACTGACTCTAATAACTACATTTTCATATATCAGTGATTTGCGTAGAAGAAGAAAATTTGTATTCCCTTCTCATGAAATATTTGAAAAGGGCAGAGGAACACGGGCTGAAACCATATGTGTGGATTTGCACAGCAGATTAATTGAGATGGGATCCCTCTAATATGCATACTGACTGAAAGTTAGTGGTGAGTTCAGGTGTTGTAATGAGTATTTACATATAGTTGGCTTATTTCATAATTTATTCTATATTATGCTGATGCAAAAGCTGGTTTTCAGTGAGAGAATTTGCTTTTTTGTAGCAGCTGACAAACCATGAACTGTGAAATGGCTGTTGTTCTCTCCTAATGCAGCAGGCAGCCTCACAAGAAAAACACACCCAAGCAAAGCTTACAGCGAGGTTCCATTATTTCATTCTGCTCATTTTATGTGAGTCTTTGGAGTATATAGTAAATTAGTTCATAAACCGGTTTTATAAAACAAATAACACAGTAACGAAAACCAACTAAAATGACATTATGTAACATTTGAATGCAACAGTTTAACTGTTTTTTTTTTTTCCAAAATCATTCATTAACTCTTGAGCTCTCTGGCTCTCTGCATATCTCATAAAGAATACAAATGTCCATGTTATTTAAAAAAAACTTCCTTTTTAACATTTTAGTTCAACTTAAAATAACTTTTTTCTTTTTTTAATTTTTAGTACAACTTTCGGGGAGAGTTGGCAGCCAATCAGTCTGCACTCACCTACACAGAACATATTAAAAGGTTCCATTACGCACTCACCCTGAGTGCATTCTCAACACAAACCACAGGTTCAGTAAATACTCAACCTCTTTGTAACAATGGATTTCAAGCCTCAACTCAATGAATATTGACAGTGAAGAGTAAATGAATTGCAAGTCTATGATGATACCATCAACAATGATAGAGTTACAGCTAGAATAGTTGAGTTATTCGATTTACATTTCACTGAGGCCTGATACCTTTTGAAGGACACATGGTGCCTGTGCACATTTGCTGCATCCACCCAAGTGGACAGCTCTCAGTACTCTCAGTGTGGACACTTCACTTGAGACTGTAGGAGCCATGATGTGTCCACGGACTATAAGAGCCAACACGAGACCGCCCTCTTCTGCTGTCTACACCCCAAGCCAGCGGTAAATGAGCTTTTTTCACCCAGGATCACCTAGAACGCTTGTTACAATGTGATTATATAAAGGTTTTAAGAAAATGACCCTGTGTCAATCATTTTTTTTTCATTATGTGCTGATTTGGTGGTTAGCACCGTCACCTCACAGCAAGATGGTTCCTGGTTCAAATCCCTGCTGGGGCCTTTCTGTGTGGAGTTTGCATGTTCTCCCCATGTTCTCTCTGGGTACTCCTGCTTCCTCCTACTGCCCAAAAACATGCGTGTTAGGTTAATTGATGTCTCTAAATTATCCCTAGGATAAGTGGATAGGCTCCACCCCCCCGCACGGCCCTGAATTGGACTAAGCGGGTATAGAAATGGATGGATGGGTTTACTAATATAATTTACTATAAATAAATTCTGAATAAGTCATTTGCATTTCTTCTTCCTCTGATGTGTGCCGTTTACAAATTATGTTAATGGATAACGGTTAAGGTAATGTCCAGTAGAACTATGAAGTTTGAAAGAGAAAACAGTGATTAATTTCTATATTTGCAGGCCCAGTATGTGACACCAAGTCTGAGCCTGTTAGAAAGCACCAACATTGACTGCCTCGCTCTCTGCATCCTCTCCAATGTTGTTGCCATGGTGATGCCCCGCTTTTCTAGGCCAAAAGAGAGAGGATGCTGTGATTCTATTGAGTTTGAAGGCTCTTCTCAAGATTGTCCATTTCCCCCTAAATTAGGCAAGGTACAGGGGAAGAGGCTTTGAGGACAGGAGGGAACAAATTAAACATGCAGCAGAGAAAAGAAGCGGCCCTGGGATGAGCTGCCAGTGGACGTGAGAAGTGGGTGTTGAAACATCTTGTTCTTATAAATTAAGCTTTAGCTCTGATATTGAAATAAGAGAGATCCAGTTACTGGAAAAACTCAGGTCTAGTGAATGATTTTATTGTGCACGTAGATAAGGGCTAGAGTACTTCTGGCCCTGAGAAGTTGGTACAGTATTGTCCTTTTCACTTGTGAGACCAGCAGAGTTAAGAGGACACTTGCAGCATAAAAAGCATAGAGAGTTACATAAATGTTGACACAACAGAATGGCACAGTTTAAAAGAAAAATCTGAAAAAGCATGAATTACTGAGAGGTTTAATTTGATTTCTTGCTGCAGTTGAGGCCGTTATTGTTTTTCGGCATTTAGAGTTAAGATTTTTTTCTTTGCTTTTGGCTGCTTTTACCCCCTTTAAATGAGCTAAAACATTTATTTAGAAATTCTCTGGCAGAATACTACCTGTGCAGAATTTTCTTTTCATCATCTGCATGAGGTAAATCTACTCCCTGCAAGTATTTTGTTTCTAAAAAATGTGCAAAAGGGCTCCACAGTCTAGAGTCATCGTGGTGTTGGATGCCCAGTGAGCAGCCTCTCGTCTACTCATCCTTAATAAAAGGGCATCTTGGGGGAAGATGTCAGTTGTTTTAGCTGATGGCTAGGTGCACTGACTAATTTCCCATCCACAGAGGTGAGCACGTCTGGAAAGGACATGCCTGCCAACACGGCTGTCAGCAACCCTCTGAAAGTCGTGGCATAATTGAGCTGCAGTCAGAGGTCTAATAGTGGAGAGGAGCACAGAGGTATAATGGCCACTTTGCTCACAGTGGGATTGTTGTGAGGCACAGAACTTTTGTCTTTATTGCAAAGTCTTTTACATTTGGATGCCATTAAAAAGGGAAGACATTCGTTAAATGACAAGAATACAATGTCCATGATTCTTCGTGCACTGATGTGCAACGAATGCAATAATTGTGTTTCAGACTTTGATTAATGCTGTATAGGACAGCTAACTTTGGTGTTTTTTGATAAATCAACCCCAATTCCATAAAGTTTAGGACTCTTTTTAAACTGTAAGGGTAATGGGATGTAACAGAATTGGTGAAATGTCTGGATAGCAGGCAGGTCAGTCCATCACCCAGACTTTTCTACTATGAAGCTATGCTTTAACATTAGTTTTGCATTGTCTTGTTAATGTATGCAAGGCCTTCCCTGGAAAGGACATCATCTGGATGATATGTGTTGTTCTAAAAGCTATACATCTCTCAGAACAGAAGGAGCCTTTCCAGATGTGAAAGTTAGCAGTTTCAAATAATGCATGTCCATACCATCAGATATGTAGGCTTCTGAACTGAGCTGATAATAACCCAGATGGTCCCTCTCCTCTTCAGGGGTTGGCTACAGGGATTGTTTAAAGAATTTCAGTCTGACCACAGAACAGTTTTCCACTTTGCCTCAGTCCATTTTAAATGATCTTTGGTCCAGAGAAGATGGCAGTGTTTGTGGGTCATGTTCACTTAGAGCATCTTCTCTGTATGATAGAGCTTTAACCTGCATGAACTTGTAAACCTGTGTGCTGTGTTCTCCAACAACGATTTCTGCAAGTTTTCCTGATTTCACTGACAGAATCGTGTGTTTTTAAGGCAGTGCTGCCTGAGGGCTTGAGGATCGCGACCATCCAATATTAAGTTTCGGCTGTGTAGCTTGTGCACAGAGATGTCGCCAGATTCTTTTCAGAGTCTTTTCTTTTCAGTCTTTTGATAATATTTATTCTGTAGATGCTGAGTGGAATATTACATTTTTTGGCGAATTTATGTTGAGAAGCAGTATTCTGAAATTGATGCACAATTTCACAATTTGTTGACCCAGTTTTCTGCTGACAGCCATACTTCTACCAACCCATCTTTCGTGTTGAGTGACACTGCCTTTAAGCGCTGCTTTTTATACCCAATCATGTTACTGACTTGTTGCCAGTTAACTTTATTAAATGCAACATGTTCCTCCAGCTGTTACTTTTCCAGCGTTTTGTTGCCCATGTCCTAACTTCCTTTTCTTTAGATGTGTTGCTGCCATCAAATATCAGATGATCTAATATTTTTCTTGAAATAGTGAAATGTGACTTTCAAGATTTGAAGTTTTCTATGTTCTTTGAGATTTACAATCATTGATTTCTGTTTTTGTTGATATTTACATGGCTTCCCGACTTTTTTCCGGAACTGAAGTTGAGAAAGTTTATGTCTGCTATGGGTTTGATCTCTGTGTGTCAGTATGTTGTGGCACCAACCAAGTGTTGATTCAACTGGGAGGGAAGTGTGAGAAAGTTTGGCAGATGTCCAAATGGAATCCATTTGACTTGGAGGGTCCTTCCAAACCTCATCCAGCAGTGCACAGGTGATTCTTAGGTTGAATGTCTATCAATGATATTGATTGGTCAAAGGGGCACTCTGACTGCCCCACATTTAGTTTGATGATTGCGCAAGTAAGAGATCGCTTTGTTTGATTTTGATAAAGTGCTTTGGGAAATCAGACGTTTCTTCTCTGAATCTGGATAGAGAATTTAGTCCTTCCTGTGACAAATCATCAGTCTCATAAAAAGGAAACAAAACCTCATATCTTTCCCTGTTATCAATTAAAGGGCATATGCACTGTATTTGTCACTTTATTAAGGGCAAACAACTATTCACTATTTGGAGATACACAAACCATTTTTCTCACACCAGGCTGAAAGACTAAAATTGCGGTGAAACTTATAAAACAAAATTTAACTAAATTATTAACTAATTTACTAAATTGTCATATGGATTGTTATGGGTAATGCATCATTTTACACTACTGCATAGACTCTCTTATTTTCTACTGTAAAGGTAAGGCCTTTCTGATGAACAGAGTCTTCTTTTTTTTCCATTAAGGGAAAAATAGGTTGAATCAGCAGTTTGATAAATCATCCTGAAATCTTTGCAGTGTATATACATGAAAGTTGACTGCATTTCTCAACCTGATATAAATTCACTCAGAAAATATTCAGAATAGTGACCATTTGCCATCCTTCATTCTACCAGGTCTCTAAATAAAGAGAGTGAAAACAGAGCAAGGCCATCTATCTACAGACGCGAGCTGGAGACACGCTCACTACATTTTGTAGTTTTTGCAAAAAAGTTCCATTTAATTTCTAATGGCTTGTCAGCAAATGCAGAGGTGCACAGAGTACCAATTCAAACTTTTTTTTACTCTATGGTAACTGTGTTCTTGAGGGAAAATTTGCTTAGTTGAGGTATCAGTTGTTATTCACATTAACTGTGTTGTTTGAAGCAGTTGGAAACACAAAGGAAACAAAGCCGATTTGTTATTAAGAAAAAGAAGACGGTGATAGAACTTCTATCAATGCCAGAGAGTGACCCGTTTACTGAAGTTTCACGTGTTCATTGTACATGTGCACTCACAGATAATTATGTGTGTGTATTGCAGGCTGGCAGTCAGTGGCTTGTACCTGCCTTTGGGGCTCTCTTCAAATGAGGCACATATGCTGCATTAATTAGTTTCAGACTCACAACTGAGTGTGACAGGTGACAAACAGAGCCCCCCCCCTTCCAAAAAAACCCAAAACTTTTTCTCTTCTTATAACTCACCACCTGCTGAAAGTCAAGTGAACCTCCAAGGTTCCGTCTGGATTTTTATGATGAAATAAACAGGGAAGTGCTGAAATGGATGTAATCAGTGTTGATTTTTCTTCTCACCAGTGTCATAGATGTGATGATTTTAATCAAGCAGCATCTGCATGTAGTTTACACTTCTGAGCATGGTAACAATTGGCACACTGTTGAGTTTTAGTTAAGGTGTTTTTTGTTTTTTTGGGAGTACTTAGCGGGTATGAAGTGATACGTGGAACGTACTGTATATGTCTAAGCAAGATGTCTTCATTCATTTGATTTTTCATCTCAGCCCACCACAGGGCCAACACAGACACGAACAAGTGTGCACACTCGAGGTGTCAATTTAGTCAGGTGCATGCTAACGTGCATATTTTTGGACAGCGGGAGGAAGCCAGGGTACCTGAAGAGAACCCACACATGCACAGTAAGAACATGCAGACTTCACACAGAAAGGCCCCTGCTATGATATTCGTACCACAACACCACTGTGCAGCCCTGCTGTTTGTGATAAAAGTTAAAGTAGTTGAAGCTCATCTAAAATAAAGTCGTACATTAGATATTAGTATATTTTGTGTGAATTTGTGTTCAAATTCCAAATCCACATCTTTCTAAATACTCTGATTCCTCAAACCCAGTCCCAGTAAGCAGCCATAAGCTCCAATAAGCAGTTGCCTACCACTGTGAAAGTAGATGTTTCCCCAATGATGTAATGAAGAAATGGCATACATCTGCATCTCACAATGCAAATTGTTTTAGTTATTTTTAGGTTTTCAGGTGAATATATTAGCTCATCATTGTGCATTTAGGAAACAAGTCATGTGGAATGAAGATATCACAGAACCTTTAGGCAAAGATAAGTAAACCTATGCGTTGAGAAAGTAAAGTGTGTAGAATACAATGAAAATATCAGCTCTCCAACCTTTAAACTCGGGATCTATCTTCCTTTCTGCAAAGTTCTGGAAGTAAACATCAGAGCGTCTGTAAAGAAGCTGAAGGAGGAAGCAGGACACTTCTTGACTTCTGCAGTATGAAATTGATTCTAAGCATATATCAAAATTCACCATGAACTAACACCATGAATTACTACACAAGAACTCCAGATCCCAAGTCTGATGGAGTATTAATGGAATATGCAAGAACAAGCTGATTTACAGAGGCTATAATCCACAGCCCACAAGACCCAATGCATCCAGTAGCAACAGCATCGGATACCACAGACCTGCTAATGCCCCAACAAGGGATTTCACTGGACCTGTAAAAAGTTAGGCAGGTGGCTTTATTTCTATAGTTAGTTGGTGGACATAATTACTTTATAACATCTGTAGAAGAGAAAAATACATTTGGAAATATTAGCAATAGCACTATATATCTGATTACCATTTGCTAATAGAATGTTTTTTAACAGAAATGCTTGCATTAGGCATCCAGATGCACGCAAACCAGGATGTGTGTCTCACATGAATCCAAAGTGTCCATCATCCCCATCTGTCCCACAGTTCTGCTGGTTGTGATAACATCTGCACTATCATAGCTGCTTCACACCAACTGCTCTCATGTTACTTCTTTCAGGCACATTTGAAACACATTTGCCAGAGCAGTTTAGCATGTCACATCCAGAAATTCTTTATAACAATAAATGTGAGTGTGACAAACTACTGATAAAAAATTCTATTATCTTTAAATGATGAACAAGTAAGAGGCCTCGCATTAGTCATCTCTCACTTCTGCAGAAAGCAGTATGTCAATTGTATTGTACTCTGTACAGCATGATGCAATAAAAAACAAGAACATCGCATTCAGACAGAATTCAAATTGAGCTAAGGCTGCAGCCAAAGTTATATTTAGGTGTGTCCTTATAAAATGGATCATTATTACGTTAGAGTGTTAACATGCCTAAATTTTGGTATAAATAACAATGTTTAGCTGTGGATGATAAGAATATTGTTTGCTCTGTAGGTTTTTTGAACATCTTTGCCAGATGACTTGAAGGAAAGAGCCAGAGTTCTTCCAGTTAGTCGCACAAAGACCAGGATTGTTTCACAAGAATGCATCCACAGTCAAATTTAGAGGGGTTAATTCTCTGTGCTCTATAAATGTCACTGCAAACCCTCCGAATATTTCTGCCTGACCAACAGAGCAGTTATTACCTGAAGGATCTGATTTAATGTTAGCTGAGTTGGCGAAGGACTCGGTCTCCTGAAAATGCAGTCTGCTCTGATCACTTGTGTTATAATGGCCCCATGAGACTTTCTCCCCATCGCTTCTTTTGACTTGAGACGCCTCATGTTGGTTGATGAGTCCATCTAATATGTGCGGATAGAATGTGCAGATGCGGTGCACATTATGGCCATGTGCAGATACAGTCTTGCAGTCAGAAACACTTCTGGGGGACAGTGTTGTAAACAGTAGTTGGATGATGAAATGTTCCTTGATCTGTCTATTCAGAAAAACTGCAACCTTTTAACCAAGTGTAGCGATTAAATACAACTTTATACGTCACAAGACTGCAGTGCAATTGCTCATTAAATCAAAAGTTTCACATGATTTCATGTAATTTGTTGTGTTGGGTTTATATACTATTTAATTACAAATTAGTCAGAATGCCACTTGTTTATCTGGCATTTTACATTACTCACTAGGATACTGGATTATATTGCAATAACCTCTTTTAAAGTAATTTATTTAATACTCTGAGCTCTCTGCAGACAGAGACAACAGGGTGTGAGCTTCAAATGTTGTGCCCTCAGTGCATTTAAACCTGCACGTTTCCTGTCTTGGCATTCTTTTATTGCAAATTCCATGTTTAATTTGCCTTGTGTTGCCATGGTAGCAGCAAAGTCTTGCAACTGTCATCTGCAACAGTTGTAGTATTCAGTTCATTTGGCCGTGGACACAGGGCAGAGAGAGGAATGTTTAATCCAGGGATTTTGCAGGGAAACACCTTCGCCCTTTGGGATGGAATGTGGGTCACACCCTGAAATTAATATATATTATTTAGTATTCCAAAAGTATAAATGGGATCTGAGAGGAAATTAAAATTGATTATTAATAGCAGGAGCAACGTGCCTTCCTTCTTCCCTTTTCTAATTTGAGCTTGCAGCTCCAGCTCACAGACTCTTCACCATGGCTTCGGTCACTCTCTCATGGCCCTTTTCTTCGCTTGCTCTCCACATCCATTGCTTTCAGTGGTGATGTTGGCAGACAAAGGTAGAATCATGTTTTCCCATCTTGTTTCCACAATATGCCAAATGTGGATTTGTCGTTGCAATGTTATCCCACGTATAAAACAATAAAAAAATAGTTGTGTGACTGGGATAAAACCAGTCACTGCGATTGTCCACTGGCTTCACTTATCTTCAGCTGAACCATCCCGGTTGGTTGTGATGTGAGCTGTATGTCACATATAGCAGATTTCCTGTCTCTTTTTTTTGTTGACAACATCCATGCATGTAAACTGGACTGAATTAGCTTTGAGGTCAGGCTGGGATTAGAGGCCGACACCATGCACTCAGTCTTGCCGAAGGATTTCATTATCACCGCAGCTTTTTTGTCAGCTCACAGAATTTGTGCGACAACACTGCTTCTCAAAGACAGCCAAAATAGCACGACAAATCAGCTGTGATGACAGTAAATATTCTGTGTGACATTAGTCTTTACATAGCCTCCTTTTCTCCCCTTGTTTTGGCACTGTTTTCTGCTGGCGACTCCAGGCCCATATATGAAAGATCATAAAAGTTCAGTGCACTTTTATATTGGTCCAGATGTTCTGATCTTGTGTACCTGGAACAAATACTAACATAAACGTAGTTCAAAGAAGAACTTTACAGCTGCATTTCCACATAACTCTACGTACATGTAATTCAAGTGACAGTCCATTCATTCATGTGAGACTCTCTTTAGTTTCCAACATGTGTGCAGCACTCTTGCAGTAGATTTCAGAGACACAGAGAAAAGAAATAAGTTTATCACTCGCTTACTTACTCTAAATCATTGGCTTTGTTAAGATTTCAATTTCAGGAGAGTGATTCATTTGTTTAAATGACTTGTAAGGAAATGACCAAGTTTAAAATTCCATTAAGAATATCTTCAGAATGCATTGGTATATAATTGATTGGTAACGTTGCGTGGCATGCAGAGCGCACACATTGTGGTTTATATATCTTTCAACCAACTATTTCACTTAACTGGCTAAATTAACTTAATTTTGTCACGGCTTCACGACTCATTTTAGTCAAATAGTGATAAAATTAGCATATTTTGTCTGGTTCCAGTGATGATTTCTTCCATATTTTAAGAAATGCACCTCCTTTGGTTGAATGCCATGGTGCATAGTCTGCACAAAGCTGTGTGAAAATGTGACAGACTTTAATCCTGAAGGTGACAGACCAGAAAATGTGCTTGAAGTCGGTATGTGTATTCGGTGAGGTAACGGGTCATGTAAACAGCTCATCTGACTACGACCTTGATCAGAGAATGCACTACACTCTGTTTACTGCTTGTATGTAAATGTAGCCATTGTCTTGGCTTCTTTTCTAGGATTAGCCCCTCATTTCTTTGGCACTGTTCCCTCACCCAGGGGCTCTGTCTGCTGCGCACACAAATCTACACAAAGCCCCTGATGTCATTTCACTGATACTGTTCTGTCTCACAACGCCGGGATACTCAGAGTCTCAGTTGTTATTGTCAATATGCCAAGAGAAGAGGCAGCACAGCACTCGACTTTAGGGGTCTATTTGTTTTAGCACTTTATTTTACTGTGACTTTGTCCAGAGGAGGTTTTTCCCCATCGGGTTATCTTTTCCTGTTTATTGTTTTTTTTATTTTTTATGTTAGAGCTTTTTCTTTATGATGAACATATCACGAGTTGTCATTCACTTATTTTGACCCTATTTGTTTCAGTCAGATGATACACGCGCACACACACCTTTCACAGCTACAGGGATAAATCCTCTGAATTATTTCAGCTGTTGTTGAAATGACTGAAGGCAGCTCAGTGACAGTGGGGTGGGAGGAGAGTGTTGGTGGAGGTGTGGAGGGGGGGGGGGTGGATAATCATGCTTGAGAGAAGAAAGGGTAGTCTGGAGGAAGGTGAGAAGCTCCACTGGGCTGCCTTTTTTTTTTGCCAAACAGTGTCCCCATTACCAGGACTGATGTGCATCTCTGCAACAAGCCACAAACTCATTTGGCCTTGGGAGCCATAGAGCGTCCTCAATGTGTTAGGATAAGTCACTCCCGAGACCACTAAAAGCCATTATTAGAAGGTGTTTATTGAGCTAGCCATGGCCCAGATACAGCTTAATATCCTGAGAACAGTTATAGCCCATAATTATATTACATGTTGGATAAGGACTTGCGGTGATTAGATACATGATGAATAGCTCCATCAGATAAAAAAAGGTGCAAGGTTTCCAAGTAGATAATGCACTGTTGGCTTACCTTTGCAAGGAGTTGGAACATTTGCTTTCCTTCTTATGATGTTGTTTGATGCCCAAAATGGAATCTATTACAAGCACAAAGGCTTATATTACATGACGAATAACGCAGAAAAGCAATATGAGCCTCTTGAGAGTGATTTCATCTTCCTACGCACCTCTTCACCTGCTGAAAATTGTACATTTGTGATAAGAGTTCTTTTTTTTGCTTTGTTTTGTTTAGCAATTGTCATTGTCAGTACACAAAGTTTCAATGTAACTGCTAATTACAGCTGTCATCTTGTTTTAAAAAGAAATTAAACAATTAAAGAGATGAATTGGTAATTAAATGGAATTTCTGGCGTCTTGGCTTTGTCTTGTTTAATTTATGCGAGAGCTTGATTCCTGGCAACTGCTCTATGTGTTTAAATTACACTTTAGCAGCATTAGTGTGTATCTGACTTTAGAGGGCAGAAATAAACACGAGTTTTAGTCTACATGTAGGGTGTTGTAAAGAGTTTGGTTATTTGTGGTGTCAGCTCAGTGTCAGAGATCCTGTCATGGTTGGTTTGTTTAGTTTACATCACTGCTCTGTTTTTCTCTGTCAACTATTACGGGTTTAACACACAAGCCAGATACAGCAGGGTTCATCACTTCCTTGCACAGTATTGCTGATGCCTTAACTGGCCATATCTAACTGGCCAAGTGTTTCATCCGGAGGGAATGATGTAAATTGTCTTAATGTAAAGGTTGTTGTTCTCGACAGACATGCTTTGATCTTTTGAAGATTCTGTGGACTACAGACATTAACATCTGACAAAAAATTGGGTTTTCTAATATACGTGCAACTAATTACTCTGTTGGGAAAGTTGACAATGCAAAGCCTGACGCCAACAAACAGTCTGGATGTCTGGTTGTACTTCAAAGTGGGATTTGTCAGGAGCATTAAGGGGATGAAGACCATAGTGAATATTCTCCTCGTATACAAACTGGTTTTTGCTATGAGTTGAAGTTTTCTCTTTGTTGACATTCTGTGCATGAATTAAACTGTATAAAATCCACTATGCAGCCCACGTTATAAAATGTGAGCACAGTCACGACAACTAAAAAATCTTTTTGAATCTCAATTAGCCTCATTGATTTGCAACATTAGCAAAACATTTGACTTGTTAACCTGGGGATCAGGATTACAGGCAGGTTAGGAGTTTTTACCATTATTTTTAACGGACACAAAACATTCACAACTAATCCACCTTTCTGGGCCTGGATTTCCAGTTGTCGCCATAAATTTGCAAGTCTCTCTCTCATTTTTGGAAGTTTGTTAGAAAAATTTGACTTGTTTCTGAATCTACTGTTAAAGAATTCACAGTGATTGAGGTAATTGAGTTAGTCTTAATTTTGCCTGAGTACCACATCTCTGATGATGTAATTTGCTCTTCGGGTGAGGCAAGATGTGTCACTGACACAGAATCCCATGAACTGCTGGCTTATTACACAGTCGGAACAGAATGTTTTCCTTTTTTACGCTGTGAAAGCCTGTATAACATGAAAGGGCGTAGAAATTTGATTTTGAAAGTCAAAACTAATTCTAACAATCTCTGATGATTTATGGGCTCAAAATTAAAGTCGGAGTAGGTTACCCAGGAAGTCATTTGACACCTTTGTTATTTCCACTCATGTCATCAGGGCAGATAGGTTTGCCTCAATTCAAACCGCGGCAGAATTAAAGAAATGAGTAGATCATCATACTTTTCACAAGGGGACAATATGTCTGAGCCATTTGTTGTCTTCTCCCTCCCACTGTTTTGTATTATGAAAGTCAGTTTTTGTAGGCTTGTGAGAACCTGGATCCTTTTAAAAAAAAAAAATAGCTTCCTGTCAGCACATTTACCTTCACAAGTTTTAAACATGAAAAAAAAATGATCCTGATTCTGACAGTATGATTTATTTAGCATCACAGGTATATGCTGTAGGATCCATCCTCTTTGGATCTCGGCTCCTTCTGGGGAATAACAGTCTGGATATCACTGTTTATGCTGCATTGATTTTGACAGTTGTATTTTTAAATTTCTCTCTTGCATTCCGGCCAACAAGTCCTCCAACTCTGTAGAAGTGCAGGACTTGCTGGAGTACTCTTTGAACATCACAATATATCTGCTTTTAGCTCCTAGCAGGGGTTTTTGGTTTTGGTTACTAGAAAACACATCAAAATAATGAGGCCTTTCAAATCACGTCTATGCTTCAGAATCTGTGAACAGGCTGTTAAAGTCAGAAATGTCTGTTGAATCACAGCTAAAGTCCAAAGTGGAATAAAAAAAACAACCTCTATTTGACAGTGTTTTTAAGTATTTCATTTTTGACTTTATTCGACCCCTTTGCTATGTTCCTTTTTTTCACTCGGCATTTTTAATGCTGCTGCAGTCTTTAAAAATAAAACCGCTTTTTGACATGTTGAATAAGCCTCAACTCAAACCTTGAGCCGAGTCACTCTGCATGTAAGCAGTATAGGGCGCTAGCCGAGAGGCGAAAGATTTAAATGACTTTTTCAAATAGATTCAGTGAATTGGTTCATTGGGACTTTAATTACATTCACTCTTTAACTGCGAGAGTTGTTGGCAATGGAAGTGGATCTTGACAAAACAATGTGCTCTTATGACACCCCACCCACATAGCGTTGCTGCATTCCTGATTGCCCCTCTATCTACAGGCGGTATAGGCACGCCAGTGAAATCACTGATGCCTAATTAGCAGATTAGAAGATCCAATTAGGAGATCTCCTCTGTCTCAAATCAAGCTTCTGTCAACATGTCCTAAGAAAATGAGCTGCTAAACGCTCCCTTATACGTTTCTCTCCCAGCCGCAATGACCGATCCTGATTGACTGTTGCATGCTTTGTTTAGCCCTGTGGACACCTTGTTTGAAGCCCCCTCTTGATTAATCATTTATATTTGAAGCACATCTGAAAGTAGGACTGAGCTTGTCAGCTCTGAGATAAGTCTGCGCAGCAATGATGTAATACAAAAAGCAAATAACTTCTGGTTGGCTTTCTCTTGCGCTAAGTCTAGAGACCATCCAGGAAAAAAACAATTGATATGAGGAGAAAAAGCCCGTGCAAATCCATGGCATTTAAATTGGGAGTTGTTTTTTATTCTATGTTGCCTTTAAACTGGCCCTACATTCTTAAATTGGATATAAAATGGCTGAACATTGGTTTAGAATCACTGAACACTAGTTATCACCGCTGTTTGTGAGGTCATTTGCACATTTCCCTTTTTTTCATGATGTCGTCATGTCATCGCCAGCTCTGCTAGCTGTTCAAATCTATGCAAAATGGACTGGAACAAACAAGTGAAGCTACATTAAGTGCTTTGATAACCTATATGGCTCCATCAACACACTACAACTGCTTTATGCTGCATTATTCCTCCTCATTATGTTAGATCTATCCTAAATGTCCAATAATCAGTACTTGAGCTCACTATTGACTCACCAACCTTTTATGTAAATACATTTAGTAATGTTAAGAACAGACAATACAAGACATGTTCTCTCCAGAGTTGTGACATCAGAGCAACATTGGTTTATTACTGCTATTGCTTCTTAGCTGTATACTGTGAATAGGAGATGAATGATGTGTTACCACTTCTCTCCCGTTTGCAATCAGTCTGCTCAGAAGCTGCTTGGTAACAGACACTAGGTGTTGACGTCTTCATCACAGTCAGTGCTGTGCAGACAATTTTTGACAAAGTTTCCTGCTAAAGCTTGCATGGACCAACCAAAATGTTTCAGCTTTACTTCAGGGCAGCTGCCCGGTCTCTATGTATGATCTACAATATATTCTAGGCTTAGGTGTGCCACATTAACTTGACTTTTAAGCTCCTGTGTTAAGCTCAATTTTCCCTTTCTACCCCAAAGATATGCCCAGAAAACATGGCATCTGACCATTTTACAGCCAGTAGAATGTCTGTATATTTGTTATCAGTTTTGTGGAGGAACTTCTTTTCTGCTTATTTTGTCATTAACACCAAAAGTTGCTGCTAAATGACACAAATTGTCACAGAAGGGACTTTTAAGGAAAGTCAACTATAATGGACTTAAATGTGGGCTTAAATTGATTTCTGAACAGTGAGCCACGCAGTTTGAAGTTTGACTTCCACTCTGTGATAATAATACACGGACTGTGTTTTATTCAGCGAAAGTAATTGCACATAAGTGATTCTTTGTGACATGACTTGCAGATTTCCTTATATGTTAGAACAAAAACTGGCAGTGCATTCAGATGGTTCTGGCTCATTAAAAATGAAGTCCTGCGAAGCATTGTGATGCTTTTAGGTGTGACTCAGACAGAAAATGTTAGTTTTGAGGAGGACTTGCCGAAGACATTCTCTTTTATGTTTGATTGACTTGACAGAGACACTTGGTAATCAGATTATTGCTGCATTTCATCTTAGTTGAGCTCAACTTACACTTTAAATTTCAAAACTTTTTTGTGGAGTCTTGAGATGACAAAGCCTTCCATCAAGCACCACCAACAGGACAAATTTTGCACTTGCAACCCATGTGTCTGATCAGCTGTCTTTTTATGCACGTGAATTCACAAGGCAGAGCTTCTTATTACATGAAGCAATGTGAAACATGTAAAGACCTGTGTGATGTTAGTACTTTGATGTTCTCTCCATCCTTTCCCCCTGAGATTAATTAAAATCAGGAAAGTTTGATGCAGACAATCAAGAATGATCGTCTGCACCCGCCCGTCTCCAACACCTTGACCACACAGCGCACACACACTCTCCCGCCTACCCCAAAGCCAAAGTCCACATTAACATTGTAATAGGAAACCCTGTTAAAGCAAAGCTCTCGCAGCCTGACAAGAGTGAATTGGATGTCAGAAGGATTCCTGCTCAGTTTAATTGAATCTGCCCAGCTCTAAAAAAAGAAAATCTAAAGTCAAAATAACCTATTAAATCTATCAGGTAATGTTTTGTTGAGTTTAACAGGTAGCACTGCACTGCTCTCTCTGCTCCTTACTGCAGTCCTGCAGGTAGAGTAATGCAGGTGGGTTGGGATGGGTGGTAGCTGATGATGTTTCTCTCTCTGTTGCTCTTATGAGTTAATCAGTTGAGGCCCGAGCAGAACTAGAGTTGGGGTTTCAGCCCTGCTACACATGAATTGACTGCTAAAAACTGTCTGTTTGGAGTCCTGATTTCAGTTATTCTAGCAGTCCATATTCTCTTTCTAAAATGTCATTAGTTTGAAGGTGAATGTTTATTATATGCTGTAGGGGTGTTCAATTGAGATGAAAATAACTTAATGCGTATTATGTGCTGTATACTTTGTATTTGAAATGGAATTGCCTGGTGAATGCAGAAATAATCATGTCCCATCTCAGTGCAACATTGAGGCACACGGCTCATCTTCTCTCCTCCACCCTCAACTTTTCACAGCACCTTCAGCAGAACGCAGGCTGTTGCTGCAAAAGTGTCCCATGAAGGACCAATCAAGGTCGTAAATGGATATTCAGTTGGGGTTGTCATGGATCCCTATACCAGATCAATAACTTTCACATAACATTAAAGCCAAGCGCTTCAGGAGCCAAATGCCCACACGCAAGCGCACACAGGCATGTCAAAGAGAAAGTACACCCTGTCAGGGCTGTCAGTTCTAAGGTTTTATATATCATGACATAATAAAAAAAACAGTTAGTCTGAACAGATCTTGAAATAAGGTAAATACAACCTCAAATAAACAATAACACCCTTATTCATGAAAGAAAACTAAGCCAGAATGCAGAAACTGTGTGAAAACCGAGTCCACTCTTACTGCTTCCACAGGAATGAATAACAAATGACATATTACACTATCATGTCATCATCTATAGTCCATCATTCTACAGAGACAAAGATTGTTCTCAAGTGGAAAACATTCAAGACAGCTGTCAATCTTCCCAGGGGTGGATGCCCACGCAAGTTCACCCCAAGGTCAGACAGTGCAAAGCTCAGAGAAACTGCAAAAAAAACAATACTGTACAGGCCTCAGTCACCATGTTAAATGTTAAAGTTCATGATAGTTTTATTAGAAAAAATATGGCTTGTTTGGGAGTGGTTGCAGGAGAAAGCATCTTCTCTCTAAAAAGAACATGGCAACACAGCTTAGATTTGTAAAGCTGCATCTGAACAAAGCACAAGAATTCTGGAACAATGTCCTCTGGACAGATGAGACCAAAGTGGAGATGTTTGGTCATAATGCACAGCAGCATGTTTGGAGAAAACCAAACACAGCATATCAGCACAAACACCTCATACCAACTGTCAAACACAGTGGTGGAGGGCTGATGATTTGGGCTTATTCTGCAGCCACCTTTCAGTCATTGAGTCCACAATGAACTCCATGAACTCAACCTGACTAGAATTCCGTTAGGTTGAACCTTAAGAGAGCTGTGCATAAACCAATGCTGCAAACCTCAATGAACTGAAGGAGACAGTGAAGGAAAGGAGACAGCGATGTGACAGACTGAAAAAGATTTCTTCAAGTTATTTCTGCTAAGTTCGACAAGCTGTTAAATCGTGGAGTGACTTAGTTTTTGATAAATGAATGATTACACAATGTAATATATAATGTATTGATGTTCATCTGAGGTTTATTGGACCTAATTCTAAGACCTGGTAAGGTCCAGACCTTTTTTCTTATGTGTTGGTATGAAGAACCTTGGTACTTTTTTACATGACTACAACTCCTCTGGAAAAATACCAACAACTGTCACTGTTAATAGTAGATACAAATATTTCATCATGTGTATTGTTGCATCAAAACCTTTTCTCAATAGTTCTACTGAGATGCTTTTTCAAAATATTTAACCTCACAGTGATGCACAATCCATGGCAGATAAATTCTTAAGGAAAGATGAAATACTGATTGATTTCCAGCACTCTGGCAGGAATATGGTAATTCTTAATCAATTCTTGATTGCAATCCTGGCAGTTATTGTCGTGGCAGTTTTAGAGAGTGCTTATTAAAATGTCAGCAAAAGGAAAAAAAGGCCCAAATGAGCCCAGATGAAAAAATGAATTCTGGTCTTACATTTAGGAAAAAATGCTGTTGGGGTTTGTTCTAACACTTTGTCTGTAACTGCCATTTTCATTGTTAAAAACAAGAAGCTCTTCCTTGCACTCTGACCTTACCATAGAATCATTCAGAAAAAGTAAAAGGCTTTGGACTTTTTTTGTTCTGAAGCACAGGAGAAACATTCATGCCAGGTGACATGGAGCACAAAATTTCCTCAGGTTTATGGGTTTGGCCCCCAGCAACAGGCAACCAAGAGAATCATGTTTCAGTGTTTTTTAAGCACAGGATTTTAGGCACTGGGAGCTTCCTGCATCAATGGTAATCTACATCTCTATCAGATTTCGCTGTCTGACATCCCCGTAGGGGTTTGGTGACTGATTGCTATTCCCACTATGTAACAGGGAGTTTTAACAGTTCTGTTCCCCACTCTGATTTTCTTTTCCTTCTGATTTCAGATTCACGAGCTGGAGAAGGAGCACCCAGAACTGTGGACCATGCAGTTATTGGAGGAGTGGTGGCCGTGGTCGTCTTTGCAATGCTCTGCCTACTCATCGTTTTGGGTCGCTACTTTGCAAGACACAAAGGTAGAAAAGCACAAAAAAGCTGTTTCATCCCCACAGCTACAGTTTGCACCCTGCTTTTTGTTTATCATTTCTGACACTGATAGATCATTTATACTTTAAAAGTTGTAGACATTCTCAGAACCTCAGTGATGTCCATTAAAGGAATTATGAACTTTTGCTTTATTAAGTGGAGCCTTTTCCTTTTGTTTCTAATTACATAACTGGATGGATTGTATCCAAATGATGGAAAGACAGCTATTAAGGCTATGGGGTTACTGATGATGAGTGAAACTACATTTTTTATGCAGCCATGATGAATAGTATAACAAATCCTCTGTGCTGCCCTCATAACATCAGAATAATTACAATCTATAACAGATTTCACACTTTTGCGTTTATTACACAGGAGGAAATGGAACCGGGTACATTAACCGCTTTAGAAAGGAAGCATTATAAATTGGGCAAGTTAGAGGTGTTGAAGGAACTTTTTCTTCTTTCATGGTTATGCTAAACTCAGAGCTTCCCCTCAAGTTCAGAGAAACCTGAAAGCTGGCCGTCAGTGAGTTTGATTTGTCAAAATTCACGCTGTCTGGGAGGCTCGGGACATTTCCAGTAGTTTAAAAAGAGCGGTAAAAAAAAGATACTGCTGACCCGCACAGTTCATTACTTCCAGTCAGCCTGACCTTCTGAGGCAGTTAACACTCACACAGTCTGTATCACAGCTGCCTGCCAGGAACAGTCAGGGCCTGCTGAAACAATTTAACTGTGCCAACATCAAACACATAGTGTCTGTGTGTGTTTTTTCAAATCAACCAAATACTGTATGTAAGAAGGAAATAACTTCTTATTGACAGACTCTGAAATGATGTATTAACACTGAAGGCGTAATGCGTTGCCATGTGGTGCAGCCAGCAGTGTAAGTGCAACCAATTACCAATACAACAATGTGTTCATGTGAAACATTTAGTGGGAACAGCTGAAAAATGAATCACTTTTCTACGTATTCAAATACATATACGTTTTCTACAGATTCTATGTATAAGCTCATGGAACTGTCAGTTATTAGACTTGTTAGGGTTTGGTATCACTACAGATACAAAGCAGTTGTCATCAACTGAACAAAAATGAGATATTTACTTCCCCTGAGGACACCTCCATACAGTCAGATGAGAAACAGTAGAACCAAACACAATCTACTTGTCCTTATTGTTGCTGTTTCTTATATTAATTTATTTTCCAATGAAAATTCACAACAAGCCTACAAACAGAGTATTGTGTTAAATAAAACGGTGATGGATGGGAGCAGTTGATAGTGTTATCTGCAGACGTAGAGCTGCAGCGTCAGCTCAGATGTTGAGAAAACAAAATGGATGGAAACACACATATATGCACGTGTTTATTTTTTCAGATTGTTTTGGATCTTTTTTTCAAAAACATGCACTATATTTGCATGTAAAAGCCAAATGACAAACACTACCCTGTAATTCCACTAAAGGAATGGGCCATAAATAGCAGATATTACAATAGAGGTGTTTCATGGAGCACAAAGCACTGAGGGTTCAGACCGGGATGTTTGTTCTGAAATAGGGTTTGGCCCTGTGCACAGGTGCATGGGAATCATGACAAATACAGAGTTTTTTAATGCAATTTTTGCCTGTAAACCACATGCAAATGCAGTTTTTGTCCCTGAAAACAAAGGTTCTTCACAGCTGCAGTCATGCTGAAGATATTTAAAGACACTGGGCGTTTTTAGTTTGCCTCATCAGATTCTGTGCTACTATAGCTCTGATTTAATATTAGTATATGCACCAATTTCCTCTTTGTTGTCTGCACATAGATGGAAAGCCACTTTCAGACTATATTGAAGAACTGAGACGTCAGAATGCGCTATGTAGCTCAGCGCTCCATAATGAAAGACTGAACCAGCTGCCAACATCTGATCAGACCTTCAATTGTGGAACAGCTTTGAGAAATAAGTGGTTTTCTGTGTTGTCTGAGTGAGCTGCTTCTTCCGCACATTGAAAGGAAGAAAAATGTATTGAGATCACCTGTTGCTGCCGTCAGAAAAGTGGCTGCTCACTGAAGTTATTTAGCAGGTGAGGAGAGGTCACGGCAAACCCCTCTGGCATGTAGAGACGAGTGGTTTGGACAATGATGAGGCAAGTGTGTACCAACTTTACTCTGTTTACAGTCGCAGTGATACTGGTGTTGTTGTGGTCAGGTTTTGGAAATCTCTGAATTGAGTTTTTTTGGTAAACGGTACTATGTGGAAGGGATTTTCTTGAGAAGAAAAACTATTTTTAAGATGTGTACACATTGTGTACAGGGCCTTACTTCTCCTCTGTGGTGTGGAGAAAAAAATGTTGATTTCCTTGGTTTTACACATCTATGACTTCATTATGTCTCCTTAAAAACGTCTGCTGTCTACTCATTTGCACTAATTGCACTTCATTCCTGTAAATTCTTGTTAGTTTTTGTAGCACATCTACAGAACGTTGAGGTACCACCAGGTTTGCTTTTGTTTCAGCACCACTAGGCACCTTTTTCCTGTATACTCCAACAGTATTTTTCAACATTTGGCCTTTCAGTCCCTCATTCGATCTAGAATATTATCATCATCACCAGACTGTGCTGTTGTGATAGATTGTGAATAGAGCTTGTAAATTAAGTATGAAGTGGCCTTTTCTTTTGCTGAACTTGACAAGGTTAATTTGAAAGTGAGATCCACACTCTTCTCTTCACTCAAGATCATTTCTAATCTTGACTTAAAATGAGGGGAAAATGTTGGATAATCTGAATATTACAGTCTGCTGCGGTTGGGTGTACATAAATGTCCACATTGGAGGATTTGCATAATTAGGTGCTGTGAATGTAGGGTCACATTTGAATCTTTTGTATCATCTAAACAGCAGGCTATTATCCAGTCCGTGACACTGTCCTCCACCCCCTCCTCCTCAGGTACCTACTTCACACACGAAGCCAAAGGAGCGGACGATGCAGCGGACGCAGACACAGCCATCATCAACGCAGAGGGTGGCCACACCAACTCGGACGAAAAGAAAGAGTACTACATCTAATCAAAGACAGGGCCCCTCACTCTTGTGTCCTTCTTGGGACACTGAGCTGTTTTCGGGGATGGGGCAGGGGGAGAGGTGGGCGTTGATGGCGGGCTTTTAAGTTGGATCGCTTTTAGTGAGAGTAGTGGGGTCAAGGGGTGGAGGAGAGATGGGTTTTACAGGAAGCCCTGGTTGTAAGCCGTTGTTTAGTCTAGTCTGCAGATGTAGATGGAATGTTTTGTGTGTTTAAAAAAAAAAATCAAAATCAAAAAACGGACAAAAAGCGTTGGGGTTTGGGTTTTCAGTAAAGCGACAAGGGGTGGGGTCGGGGGTGGGAGGGCGTGCCAGATGTTGCCAGAAATCACTGTAGAGAGCTTCACCATTCAACACCTTCCCAACTGCTGGTACAAATTTTATTTACCGTAGTTCCACCATTTGCAGAAAATTCTGTGCCTTGTTCTAATTTTTATTTGAGTTTATTTTTAGTTCTCTCCACACTTTGCATCTGTGTTGATCGTCATTTGCATAACCTCTTTGCTCCCCGTATCCCTACTTCATCTTTCCCACTCGTAATTATCAGTGTGCCGTCGGCTTTTGTATGAGGGTAAAATGACACAGTCACTTTATTCATTTCACTAAATGTGTCTGCATACATGAGTCCTCTCCTGCATAACAAAAACTCTTTCCAGTATACTGTGATTTGTCTCAAGCCATTACTTCCTTCACTATTCCCTCGAGTTTTGACATCTCTAAAAAAAATGCATGGAATGCTTTACATTTCATTGTACAAAGGACATATATATACAAGTTGGTTGTACTGGATTCCCTAACACCACACACAAAAACACATCATCAGAAAGAAGGCAGCAAAGGTACAGATTGATTGGTCCATTTTATCAGGCCTGCTCAGTTTTTAGATAACTTTTAGCAACCTTAGTTTGCTCTTAAGAGCTGACAAACTACCATATTACTGTTTCCTAAAATATTAGCTTTCTTTGTAAAGAGAAATGGAACATTAGTTTTCTTTTTTCTGTGCTCCCGTTTTGTTTTTGTATTTCTTTGATCCTTTGTTCAGTATTAGTTTTTCTTATTATTAGTTTTCCAACCCGCTTTTATTGAGCTCGAACATTTCAGTTGATTTCTCTCAGCCAAGACATGCTCTTCTTTCTTACTAATGGGAAATTTAAGAAAATGGAAAATTGCTGTTGAATTTTTTTTCTCAGGCACTCTCAAAGGTTAAGTCTCGGTAATAAAAACACATCGGGAATTAATTTTGGCCTGAAGATGCTGGTGTTGTGTACATATCCTTATTGAGCATAAAGATAGCCTTAACCAACCCCAGACTGAAACGTGTGAAAGTTAGTTATGTTCCAGCTCCACAAAATGGAAGTCCAGCTCCTCCTTCATACTCTCCCTCTTCATATTATCTCATAGACACACAATGTAAAAATAAGCCAGTGAAATCCCAGCTGTATTGTACACTAATCCTTACTCAGAAATATTTTTTACAACTTACAAGAATTACAAATGAACAACTTTGTGGATTTTATTGTATCACGCTCATTGTACGTTTAGTTAAAACTGTAAAACAGGCAAATGTAGGGCAAAGTAAATGTGTTCAAACTGAGATGCTCTAATGAGAGACTGACCAGACTCTCACTCTCCATCACATCATCTGAATATAAATGGTTTTGCATTGATGCTGCGGCTTTGAAATGCTTATATATTTCATATGTTCTGCATGTACTACTAAAACCCATTATTTCTGCATCTCTGTTTTGCTGTTTGCATCACCTGCCAAAACTGAATAAGAATCAGTTTTGTTGTGCCGAGTCGGGCTGAGGATGCCAGAAGTCATTCATTGTTTGTGAAATAAGTAAATACACACGTTGTACTCAGTGTTGTTATCCATGCTTTGCATTAGAGCCCCAGCTTTTTAACATGGCAGACAACGTCTACTGGTGTCATTGTCATTATTACGTGTTCACACAGCAAGCAACAGGCTTAATGAGTCCTTCTTCTCTGTGACAGCGGTGGGTGGACTGAGGTGGAGGTCCGGGCTGCAGTGGTTAACGTATATCAACCACATCCATGGTAGCAAGAACTCATCAGGTTTTAGTTTTGGGGGCCGTTTTTTAAATTTATGCTCCTCTGAAGAATAAAAGCTACAATGATGGAGAAACCAAATCACATCAGCACAGAATAGGACAATTGACAACCCACATACTGTTCACAGTTATAACTACATTTGTATTGCTTCTGACTCCACAGGACAACAATGACTGAGAAGGACAAGAAAAGCTAGACAGCTAGCATTAGCTGTTTTAGTGGCGACTGCTAGCAGTGCTGTAGAAGGAGTTCACAGTGATGTTAAAATACTCTCCTTTTGTTTTGTTTCTTTTAATTTTTGCCCTATATCTGGCCCACGTTCTTACGACAATGTTCAGTGCATCTATATAAGCTAAAAGCTCCAGACACAGCCCTAAAAAACAAATCAGATATGAGTCACATTTCTATGTTCACGAGTATGTTGTGTGAACATAGACCTGCATACAAATGACTGATTGATTTCAGCTAAATTGATTTCAGTCAAAAGTTACTTAAAGTAGGTGGTTCGAATTTAACACAGATGATGGATCATTGTTTAGGATCAGAAATAGAAATTTTTACTCTTGAAACAAAACAAAGCGGCGAAAACCCAGATCAAAAGTCATGTGACAACAAGGATGTGATCAATAGTCATTGTGCTCAGAGCACTTTCTCACATTTCTTCCAATCACGGGCCTGTTTCAGCAGTTTGTATTCTCATGTGGCTGACCTGGCTGAGATTGAGCTGCAACTGTCCCAGAAGAGTTTCACTGTTGCTTCAGGCACTCAGTCATGGAATGACTGATATTCATCTGCTGTTCTCCAGCAGACCCATAGCACTATTCTTCTATGGTTCAGTTAGCCGTGGTGTTGTGCAGATGTGAGAAAAAGATTTCATTTTACAGCCATGGACCACACAGTTTTTGAGAATGGTCAAAGGGTTTTGTCAACTCACATGAGGAGTAAGCACTGTTCGACTTGGGACAGAATCTTAATTGTTTTGTGTTATAAGTCAGTGAAGCAGAACATTACCAGCCCACTCTCAGACCTTTCCCCTCAGAAAACAAGTTCAAACACTTGTTTCACAAAATCAAACCAATGTTTATTTTGCTTAACAAATAACAGGAGCGCAATTTAAAATTCCTTCTTCGAATCACCTGTCAGTGAAGTTTGCATATTGGTCAATGCTTTCCCTTTACAATTCAGAGTGTCATATTGCTCGGCTTTCTGTCACAAGCCTACTAATTACTACTGTATCTAAATTAATGTTTGTGTTGCTTGTTTTTAACTTATTGGCCGTTTCTTTTCTTCATTTGTTTGCTCCTTTTGACTATTTCTTTCCCCCCACTGTAAATTTAACTACTCATTTCATTAACATTATTTTATTCAAGCACTGTAGGGTATATCGCCATCATAAACAGAAAATGTTAACAATATAAGTCCACTCCACTAATGTAACTGGCACTGAACACCATTTTTACAGTTAGAGAAATGATTGGATTCCTTGGTGTTGCTTGCCTTGTGTACACCCATATCTATGATGATTTATTGCAAAGTTGAAGCATTTGATTGGATTATCTAAATGTGAAACTTAGATTGCAACACATTACCTGTGTGATAGCTTTAATATATCATGTTCATGCATGAAGACAGCATTCAGTCTTTCCATATTGAGATTTTGGGGTTCACGGTTGTCCAGACGCTTTAGATGGGGACCTTATGAAATACATTGTGCAAATTTCACCTTCTTTAACATACTGCATCTGTGCATATGAAGTGTTGTTTACCGTTTTAGAACACAAAGGTGGCTGGATGTAGCTGTGCATATAATTTCCAGCTTTTCCATTGGACGTGGCAGTTGTAGATGAGAGTTACAGGGAGGGATGTTGCAGACAAAGATAATGCTGTGTCCAACTCTCTCCATTTGTTTCCTCTGTTAAAACTTGAGTTAATTTTAAAGAGTCACAAAGGAGTTACCACTAAGTCAACACTGTATGCTGATGACACTGTTTTGTGTTTGTGTTAAATGGAAGGGTGGGGGCGGGGTAGGGTACTGATTAGGTTTGATGTTTCACAGTCTGGTGTCTGATTGAAAAAGAAAAAAAAAAACTATTAACGGACTTGTTATCGTTGCTTTATGAATCACAGAGCAGATGTCACTTCATCTGTTAGACTGAGACAGTGTGATTTGTATTTACCAGTGAGCACTCTTTCGCTTCAGTGACATGTGGCAGCTTCCATTTAAATCCGACTTAAATGTACTTGTCAATAAAGGAATAGAACTGAATATTGTCTTCTACCTTGAGGCTTATAACGCTCATTTAATTTGTGAGTATTGAACTTTTTTTCATGGCTTTGAATGCCAGGCATTTCACCAGATGTTTTTGTTCCCCCAAATTTCCAAAATAAAACCATTTGAAGATGTTGAATTAATCTGAACATAGAGTACAGAGCAGGATGATACATTAGGTTACTGTGTGTATAATTTTAATGACATTCTCTGTAGTATTAAAAGAAAAAAACGGACCATGCACTTAGAGTACAATTGAGGATGTTTTCTCCACATTAAATTCTTTTGACAATGTCCTGTCTCAGGTTCATGAGTTGCTGACAGATATGACTGCATCTCAGGTAGAATGCAAAGTTTTGGCCCCTCTCAATAACATAAAAGCAAGTACAATGCATTCATTACATGAAGTGCAACACATTCTTTTAGGTCCAGAATTGGTGAGATATTTTGCGTATATGTTGTACATGTTTTATGTATTTTTCTTAATATTTGGTGCACTGTAAAGATGTGTTGAGTATTGCTTTTTGTTGGCATATATCATAAATATTGGAATGAAGCAGGATCAGAAACATGCCGTGGCTGTACTTCTGTCACTTTAAAAGCTCCACCACCTTTTGAAACGCGTTTGATTTCCCTAAAATCTTTGATTGTTTCACCACTCATTGTTTTCAGATTGATTCTTTTTGTCTCTCTGCTGTACTTGGGAAATGTAATGTGTATTATTGGAGAAAAGGAGTTCCACATTCCCATACACATTTTGTATTGGTTCATAAATAGACATTTTTACAAAACAATGAAGAGTTCTTGTCTTAATAAAAGAGAAAAGATATTAATGTCCAAAATAATACGTGTTGGTCTTCCTTTTTCTTTTTATTGTTATTTTACAAATTACAGAATTTGAACCGTTCTAACCTAGAAATGTTAATGTTTAATATTTTATTGATTCATTTGGAATGTTTCAGCCACAATTTTTCAGAAACAGTCTGATATTATTGATAACAATGATATCTATAAAGCTAAAGCGTTGTGTGTTTGACAAATCACAAGCTGTCAAATATGATATTAAGATGATCAAATGTCACTTCATTATCAGTGTTGAGTTAAAAGTACAGAAAACAAGCCACTATTTAGTTAGGAACCTACTTTTAAAAAGAGAAAAAGTCTATTTAACTTGTCTTTTAGATGTAAAGATGGGGTCAGGGTCACCACCCTGTACAACTGTGAGAGAAACTGTTAACAATTCAGAAAAACAAGTAAAGAAACACCATAAAGTTAAAGATGTTGTTATTGCAGGGTTGTTCACAGGGATCCCAGTTAGTATCACTATATGAAAATCATCAAGTGTCACTTTGGATCTTTCACCACAAATTGTGTGATGAAATGATCTCATATCCCTTCATAAAAGATGGTCTGGTGTTTCCTGTGCTGAAGGAGATAAGCAAGCACTGAGGCGCTTATCGATCAGCTCTTATCGTGAAAGCCATGGAGACTCTTCTGGGTCGTTTCACTCAGCTGAGAACAAAAAGACTATTCAACAGGACTCATGGAAAAATGATGGGGTTGAGGTCACCACTCGGTAAGACTGTGAGACAAACAGCTCAACGGTTATTTCTCAGCATACAATGGAAAAGATTTTGGATATTTCATTATTGGTGAGAAATCTCTATACAACAGACAAGGTAGAAATCCAGTGTTGAGTGGCCATGATCTTTGGACCCGTATGACTTGGACTGGGCTAACAGGTCCAGGAATACAGTTGCTCTTCAATGAAATGACTCATTTAAGGCTGAGGTGAAGTGGAAAATGATGGCTCGTGGATGTGCTGGAGAGGGATGTTCCATCTATTTGCTGCTAAGGCCTTGCAAATTTTACAAAGACAAACTACAAACTACTAGTTTTTTTTAAAACCTTCCTCTTATATGGAGAGGACTGATAGCTAAACAAGGACCACCTTTAAGTGGTCCTCCTGCCATTGAAACCATTTGGTGCACAGTGAAATTAGAAGATGTGACAAAGGAGGTTGTTGAGCACTTGAAATCCTAAATAAAGCAAGAACAGGAAAACATTTTTTTTATTGAAACCCTCAGCATTCGGTCTCCTCAGGTCCCTGATGATTGTAGATTGTTAACAGAAGAGGCTGCGTGAACATGAGCACAGTGATGAGTGTGACCCTGCTGGAGCCTTTTAGAAAGATGCTGTTTGAATCAAAATTAAGCTTTTATGTAAAGATAAAAATAGATCAGTTTGCACATTTGATTTGTTGTCTTTGTATCATGTTCCACTATAAGGTTAAGATGACTTGCATCTTCATTCTGTTTTATTTTTCATTCCACACAACATCCCAACATAGTTTAAATATGTAGGATAGGTATAAAATTCAAGAATTTCTGCTTACTCTTTTGTGATGTTAAGAGCTCTCCCTTATTCAGAGGTGAGTCTTGTTGAGTGCAGATGTCATGAAATCTTGATTGGATGCTTAATGTGGAATATAAAAAAAGAAGTCCTAATTAACACCTGGAGGAGCATCGTGATGTTTGAAAACTGTATCTGTGAAACAATCTATCTCTGCATCCCTGCTTGCCAAGTGTGGTGAGCCTTTTAAACAAACATCTTAAATAAATGGAGATGACGTTATTGATCCCAACAAAGTAAATCGAGTTGACACGAGGTGATCTGTCATTTAAAAAAAGATAGGGATGGAAAAGTAATTCTTGACTCATATTCAATATACACGGGTCAGATTTTACTTCATGCTTGTAGTAGTCAGTATTCTTGTCTTGTGTAAAAGACGATGTTATCTTTTTAATTACGTTTTCACCTGGGGATCTTATTATACCTCGAGTGCTGTACATAATGAGCCAGCATCTTAAATAAGTAAGGGTGATAGCACTATTGATTAGAAAGTGAAGACCAGAGGCAACCTATCAGTCATAGAAAATGTTCTTCTGGGTTCATGTTTAATGCGCATGCCGGTCAGTCTCTTATAGACCCACTATTCAATATCCTCAAATAACTTGAACAGAAAGAAATCCAATTCATTACAGTTTAACTGACTGTGCACAAATGCCTCCACTTAATACAGCCAGATCTCCCTGCTGTACATGTCTTTGATGATTATGTTTGTTGCAGTCATGAAAAGGTCCCCGTTGCAGTTTTGTCTCTTTGTGTTAACCTTGTACGGCCAAAAGGTTAATACAGATGTGTTGAACTTAGTGGGACATTATACGCAGTACATGTGCATAAAAGCCACATGGTTGCACCACAGAGTCCTGATTCTGTCCTGATTCTGATCTAAGGAAGTTTATTGAAGTGTCCCTCTTACAGATAACATCCTGTTTTTCCAATCCAAAGAACTGGCTATTTAACACCCACCAAGAGGCTGTTAAGATTATGGGGCAGTGAAGAGGATCTGCTGGGCAAACCGCTACAGCCTTGTTTCAACAGGTAAACCAGAAGTGCTTGTGAGTGAGTTATCTGATGTAAGATTGTGCAGGGCAGGAAGGAGCAGAGCTATAAACTCCTGTGGTAATGGTGACCCTTAAGGCCACTTAGGAAATTAGTCTGCTTGTAAGGGCAACGATTAAGCTTCATGTCTTTGCCCTTGTCTCCATTATACAGGGAATATTTTATCTTTTTTCCACATAATCATAAAATCTAATGTAATTTCATTTTTTTTGCCAGTTTTTTATTAATGGATAAAAAAATCACAACTTGATGCTAACATCTCGGGTAGGATGATGATTAGGGCCATGGACAGGTCTTTCCTCCTGCTCCCATCCATCCGTTTTCTACCACTTACCTGGGAGGAAGTCCCAGGGGCAACAGTCTGAGTATTTTCAGACCTGCAGTAACCATGTACCCGTGGCCATCTACACCATTCCTGTGTGTGCTGGTTCCTCTCATCTTGAGCTCTGAGCACAAAGCATCCATGACTTACACATAGAATATAAAATTGTGATTCATCAGACAGAAGGTAAGTATACTGCTTTGTCTCAGGCCCTGAGAAGGCAGTCGTGTTTCTGGATTTATCTTCTTTCTTTGTTTGGTCAACTTGTTTGCACCAACCATACTGATGCCAGTTCAAGAGCCCACTGCTGGTTTTGAAAGCTGAACGCCACTTTTGGAGGATATTCTAATCTTAACCAAGTACTTTTAACCATGTTGTTACTGTAGTAGAATGAAGGAAATCAAAATAAAGATATATTTTTTAAAAAGTAAATAAGAAACAACAGTCTCAAGGTTGTGCTTTAATCCATTAAATGCTCTGGTGGTGATAGATGACTAACGTTGTACCTTACTTAATATGGTCGTTGAATAAAAGTTCTTAATTAACCCAGCTTTCTGGCTTAATTTGTTGTTCTTAACTTGACTTCCATTTTCTTCAGTCTTGTTTAATTCCAGGAAGCTCTGGAACATCCAGTTGTTTACCTATTTAAGAGGTGTTGAGTACTAAGATGAGGTTATGTAAATTTGAGTGCTGCCTGCAAAACTATAGTTATACACTTTGCTTTGCATAATCAATGCCAATGTGATGTTGAATATAAGGGGCACTGAATTAGTGCCATGTGGAACTCTGTGTCATTTTTGTCTGCTTAGATGTATGATTACATCTAAATTAGTCTCCTTCTCCTTGAGAAGGAAGGCATCTTACAAGTAATAAGCTTTAATAAGAGATAAGTTCCAAGTCGCTATAAATCTTCTGTTATGTGCTGTCCACGCTCACACAGCGCTGAAGTTGTAAAAACAATGAACAATGTTGCTTTTGTCCCAGTAATTTTGTAGTATCCAGAAGCTTCTGCTGGTAGTAAAAATTTAATTAAACTGGAAGCTAGGTTACAGAGAAATCGTCACTGTTTGCTTTCACAAGAAGCGGGAAGATGAGTTCTTAATGAAGAGCATTTTTAAAAAGAGAATAATTGTAAAATTTCTTTGTTACAACAGTTAATAAGTTGATTTTGAACTGTAACTACTCTCTCTCATATAACCTGCCATCACACAAGTGTTCATTGGTAACTGTGTCAGTGCCCAAAAACATCTATACATATTTTATATTAAAACGAGTGTGAAAAACAATTGAACTGTATGTGTGTTAGGCTTTATAATTTCAAAAGATACAGTACAATGACTGGGTAAGTTTACTATGAGATTTTCTAGGAAAGAGAAAATTATTTTATTTCCTTCATGGCTGATTAGTTCTTTATTAAGCCCTCAGCAAAAGACTGAAATAATCAAAAAATCCTCTTTCTTTTCTGGTCACCATGAAGGCAATGTTGTAGTTTGAATAAAGACAACAGGTCATTTAATGAAACCTCCCCCACCCCCCAACAATTTGCCCTCTACCTCCCCAGTCCTCAAGTCATACTGTTTGCTTCTTTTAGTGGAATCCTCATCTCCCTCAGTCTGTTCACCTCTATCATTGCCACTAATGCTGCTCTTTCTGCATCTCACTGTTATATCTCACAAGAAGAACAGACCCCAGCATCAAGAAAAGAAGAGTGAAATTAGACAATTTTAGGATATTGCATCTTGGCAACCCAATTAAGGACAAAGTACGTTTTTACAAATTTGGCCTCTGGCAAACATGCACTTCAACCATAATCACTGAGTAAGTCATGATTCATCAATACACCACAGTTAATGGGCTGACACCCCAGCAGCAGCGGTAACATTAAACAAAACTATGGGTACTTCTAATTTTTTTTTTTTTTAAAAAGGTCATGTTATGCTTTTTGTTTTACAACCTTGCATGAAAAAGTTCTGCAAAGTTACACAGCCCAAAGTGTACAGCTCTCCCTCTACTTTACTTTATTACATCACCATGGAAAATATTCACATTACAGCTCCTAATTGGCTAGTTCAGCATGATCTGAACAATGGGTGTGTTTGAGTTTAATTTCAGCTGCCTGCAGCTGACTTTATGTGCCGACCATGTAAAATGTGGAGTTTAAAATGCCTGCAGTCAGACATGACGTCAGAAGGGAGTGAGCTCACTTGTGGGAATCCCTTAGTGGGCATTAGACAACTCCATCTCCCCCTTGGCTGTTTTTTCTTCCTGCCAACACTTGCCCGTGTCTGACGCTGCTGAGGCTCCTGGGAGGTCCCACTGCCCTCTGTCTGTCTGGTGTAATATTTTTAGGACGCTTCCTTCAATCTTCAGAATATTACCAAATCACTTTACCAGGAGGGTTAAAGGAAAGTAATTTAAAGGGATAAGAAAAGTAGAGACAGTATAGGCACTAGACAGACTTCTTTTCCAGTAACAGCAACCTAAATGTAAATGTAATTATAAATGAAGATGACCATTAAGACTCATTCATTTCCTCTACATTTCGCTGCTTTCTGAGAACTGCTGAGCTCATTCCAGAATATTAAAGACACGGGGCTCATTCATGAATGCACTACTGTGGATGAATGATTTGCTAAGAGAGATAAAGGCATTGTGCATAATTTCTTTCTTTTCTCATACACTATAATCCCAGCAATGTTTAATTCTTCGGTTGGTCACAGAGAACACTCTTTGAGGATCTACTCTTGAACGACAGAAGTTATAGCAACGAAACAGATGTTCCACAGTTTCAACCTCAGAGTCACCAAACACACAGTTGTTTCTGTCAATGTTACATATTTTCTTCAGTACTTATTATGGTGATAAATAGTTTAAGAATGAGACTTTCTGGCTTTGGAGAGGTAGGTAGTGAGGTATTTAGTTCAACGTCTCAGAGGTCGTCTTTAAATAGATTTTTCCTCGATAATTTCAAGAAAAAAGTTCAGCAGGGAAAGCACATTTTATGACTTTTTCCCCCAATAAAGTCCAGGTCATCCATGCATCATGCAGTAATTTGTTGGGTTAACAAATCCTGAGATAGCACGGCTTTATCATTTCCACCATTGTTTGTGGAGCATTTATTACCACTGAGTACTGTTTTTTGGTGCACTTCATATTAAATGAAACAATTAATTCATTGTACTCAAGAAAGTTCCTGCTAGTGTCCATAAAATGTACAATACACCAAAACATCTCCTCACCAAGTCACAAAAATAAGTACATTTGTTATTCCGGGTCAGAGGGTTGTCTGGAAATGGTGTTTATAAATGAGTTTCGATGTAGGAGGATTTGACGTTGACAGCTTAATGGGAAATTTAGTGACACAGAAATTACACATAAGTAGAAAAATCTATCCTAACACATTTCTCAGACATTTCAGAAGCAATGACCCAGAAACAGTCATTATTTTCGTAACTTTTAACCATCTTATTTTTATCACTTCATTCCTCAGTTCAAAGCCAATTTAAGCATAAAAGATATCTGCTAAAGAAACATATGACTTTTCGTTTGTGTCACTGAAACCTTCAGCCAGTTAAGGCAGGGTTGTGAAGGTGGGTCTTAGCCGGTGAAGAGCAGCTACAGCACTTTACCTTTGGCGTCTGCAACCACCTCAGTCCTATGAGGCTTTAGTGTCATGTGACATGGTGCCATTTGTGAGTGCTGGCAAAAGTTGGTCAAGATTTCTATCCAGCATTCATTGCTTCAGGCTCATCATGTATCATGTCAGGTCAGTACTGTGCAGTGCTTCTTTAAGTCAAATGTGCCCAGTGACAAAGCAACTGCCACAAAGTCTGCCATTTTGTATCAATCAGAGCAACGCAGGCTTTTTAGGAATAGGCCTTTGAAAACATGGGAGCTTGAATGAAGCATCCCTGGAGAGGTACTACAGTAATGTGGGAAATATATTAAAAAAGCCTTCTGAGCATTAAGATGTACATGTTTTAAAACACATATTGTTGCCTATTAAGGTGACAGGACTAACATGCAAGCAAACCCACATTTGCAAACCAGAACTGAGTGTGAAATCCTGCTAAAATGTAACAATTTGAGAAATTTTAGTTTTATTAAAGCCTTTCCAACAGTAGGTCTGCTGCAACAGTCATGACTCACCACATATTACAAAAGTCAATTCAAACTGATTTGAGAAGAAATTGATCAATTTAGAAATTTTTATATTTCTGTTTAACATTGTAATCACAGTGTAGGATGTGCACAGTTACCACAGGTGCAATCGTAATCAAAGCAGAAAAGGCTTTACCTGCTGTTATTAGCCACGAGTGGTTTAAAGTCGAGTTAAACTCACCTAAACAAATAAAAGGAAGAAGCAAACTTTTCCCTTGAGAATTATTATTTGAAACATTTCTTTAGTGAATATCTTGGCTCTTGGTGGTTCTTTACTTATATTCTAAATTTTCTGACCTGAAAATTCTCCACTCCTACCACCGTAACTGGAGAATAAACATCACTTTTGATATCAGATGCCATTTATTACAATAGCCTTTTGTCCCATACATGCTTGTTTATTGTTAAAGCTCATTCAGTCACTGGTCCCCACTGTTAAAAATGGTCATTGTAGCCATAGCCACTTACCAGTTAAAACAGCAGCTTTATTTGTTTGACTCCAGCTGCAAATTGCTCTGTGCCACTCAGCATTCGTTAGGATTGTTTTGTTTTCACCTGCAATTTGTGCTCAGTGGAACATTTGAATTGTCTGGTGTTTATTCTATACTATGTTGAAAAAACAATTACATGCTGAGGCTATTCTCGTAAGCTTTTTTATATATATATATATATATATGTATATCTGAAATCAGTTTTAAGTTCTGATATGTATTTTTCCAGTTATTCGCAAAACAGTAGTAAAGGAGAAGAAAGAGATTCAATCCAATATTGAACCTAGACTATATGAAATTAAATCTAATATGTAAAATAGCCTGATTAGCATAAAACAAAACAAGATTTTCTCACTGAATATAATGCATGACAGAAAATAAAAATATGTCACTTATTAAGCATGAATTAAGCTGTATTTTTCATCTCCTGGTAATCTTGAAGAATAAAAGGGAAGATTCTTGTGGAAAGAGGAGGAAAAAGATTCTCCAGAAGCGTGTTAGTTCAACATTTGTTCAACAATGTGACCTAAAGGTAGGAGGAACACAATATGTTGTTTACCTCTTATTTTTATTTTAAAGATAAAAATCTAATTTCCTCCTTGCCTTACTACAGTCGGTGTCATACAACCATGTGTATCATTATCACTTGATTCTGTACTTTCAATACACAACACCATAAGTAAGTTTCTTGCTAATGTAATATTGTTAGATAAGTTGGAAAAAGCATGCAAATTTAAACATATTTTATAAAATTGTTTAAACGGTTCTGTGTTTCACTGCATACAGTTAAAAATCCAAACCTGGCAAAAAAAACTATTTTTAAGACTTTAACACTCTTGGTTGTGACTTCATTTGTAGAAAAAAAAGATCACAGAGATGACATAAACTGTGTCACTGCGGAACTCTATGACTTTTTAAAACATAACTCAAAAATATTAAATAGAATGTTTGTGTATATAGCTTTTTAAGTATAAAAACATCGCTATTAGTGCTTTGTTTCAGCTCATCTGGCTTTTTTGGTCTGTTTGGATTCCTTAAAGCATAATGACTTCTTAATGCATCTTTATACCTTTAACCTTTCGGTTTCATTGGATCTGCACCAAATAAAAGTTCTGGCATCATCTCCTTGTCCAGTGCAGATAAATGATTTATCACTGAATTTCACTTTCATCTGATCATCCATACTATGGCTTTTCTGGATGGAAACCCCATTTCCTTCAGCTGGTTTCATACAGTTTGATCTCAAACATTGAACATTGAACTCCTATCTCCGCCCATTTGTTTTTCATTTAATGTGTCGTGCACTTTCTATTTTCAGACATTATGCCTTAAATTTATGATCTAATGTTTTGACATCATACTGGTTGACATGTATGTTTTACTTTTCCAACCTTCCTATTTTGTTTGTACTTCCTCCAAATTGATTGGGAACAATCAGCTTCTTTTGCTACTCTCCCAGTTGAATTATATCTGCTTAATCCGTTGGTTGGGTCGCGGGGGGGCTGGAGCCTATCCCAGAGGCCATTGGGCGAGTGTCGGGGTACACCCTGTACAGGTCGCCAGTCCATCACAGGGCCACACAGAGACAAACAACCACACACTCACTCCTGAGGACGGAGCTGGGAGTTGAACCTGGAACCCTCTCGCTGTGCAGTGACAGTGCGAACCACCATGCAGCCCAGTTGAACTACGTGTGGAGTGTTTAATAATTCCCTCTACTGTCTCCTCTGACAACTCTCTTGTTGTGGGCATATTTTGCTCATTGGGGACTGCAAGAGATCTCTTTTAACTCCATTGCAGATTCAGACTGGCACAAATTACAAGACAATTCCGTTACTATTTTCCTGTTTAATTCCATTAAGCCTTCTTCTCCTTAATCTGAAAAGGGAAATTCCCAATGATTAAAAGGATATTTTTTTAAGTAAATTTGTGTCATATCTGTGATTCTGTTTTTACCTCCAAAATGAAACAGTTGAACGTCCATCAAGTGCGTTTATTCTAAATGTTTTGCTAAAGGTTGTAGTAAGTTTAAAAGTTCAGGGCATGGTGTCTTACATCAGGAGTCTGCATGGCAAGCATCATGGCAAACAATAGCTACAAATTGGACAGTAAACCTGTGGATTTTCTTGGTAAATAATTTAGGTTTTACTTAACGTTTTCCTCAGTATTTTGCTCAGTTAGACGTTGTTTTTCCTGTTTGATCATTACATGGTCTCACTTTACTGAGCCTATGTTAAGCAATGGTTTTTTTTAACTCAATCAAAACAAACCTATGATCATACAATCTCCGTCTTGACAAAGCTAGCTTTTCCAGTTGAAGTGTTTGGTTGCAAGCAAGACATGCAAAGCAAATATAAACACCTGAGTATCACAGCACTTCTTAATGCAGCCTGCATCCTCTCCTTCTATAAATATTAGAGTAGCTTCATTGTTGGCTGACAGTGCCAATGAGTAGTGCAGCCCTGCAGCAAATATTACCTCTGTGAGACTTAACAGCCCTAAATGTGGTGTCACTGTGTCCGAGTGGTTTCATTTTAGAGCTTGGACAAGGCAATGGAGCTGCATTGTGTTTAATTACACTGCAACTTAAAGAGAGTATCCTCTCCGAAGACAAGGGAGCTGTGGGTGCAGAGACAAAACATAGGTACATCTCACAACTGAAAGCAATTATACGGTGTGTGTTAGAGTGAACATGTTCACCCACTGGACGCCTAAATGGAGCTAAAGGTACAGAGTCCAGATTCAGCAGGAAAGAGACTGCCTCCATAACATTTAAGGTCTGGATGTTTAATCCATGACTTTCTTTCGCCTGTGGGCTTAATGTGTCTCTGTGCCTGGCAAGGAGACTATTTACTGTACGATCCCAGAGGCTGTGATCCTTCTAGTGTGCCCCTTCACAGGAAACCTGTCTGTTTTTGCTGTATAAGTAGTGTTAATGGTATAACCAGGCCAAGCAGTCATGTTAAAGGTCAGTTTGGTGCTGTAGGGTATGGAGAGAAAGCCTGAGGCAATGTGGGGGTGAGAGGTACTATCATAACCTCGAGACACTTTTAATCTTTACTCGAGGAGCAAGTCAGCTGCCAGCAGTGGCGGCTGGTGGTTGAAATGACTGAAGAGCAGAACTGCGAGCCTGTGAAAAGTTTTGGTTAAATGATAACTTCTGCTGAATACAAGAAAAACAAACTGACAGGTTGTCGTAATGTAATGTAACTAGCTTTAATTAGCTTTAATCACAGCAACAGAGTTAAAAAGAGGAGGTACTTGTGTGTGCTACTATCTAAAAGTACAACCTTTTGCTCTCTAAACATTTAACAGTTTTAATTATTTCTAAAATCTAGAATGACGTTTTTAACAGTAAAAAAAAAGTTTAGAAAATCATTTTATTTTCTGAAAGTGCTATACTTTTTTCCTAGGGAATTAACTGAAGTGCTTATTTTGAATTAAATGAATCAAACCATGTTGTTCATGTCAGCTGTCATATGAAAATGGCCAAAAAGTGCAGTTCTATCTTTTTAAATCTATTAGTGTTTTTTCTTTTCAATAATTTCATTCATCCAGGGTTTGGAGATATTAAATACTGGCGTCTTTGAGTTCAGATTATTTTTTCTGAATATCTTCATTAATCAGTTAATTGAGGAAAAAAATAAAAAAGTCACACTAATGGAGAGCGCTTCATGTCATTTTCTTTTTTGGCCAGCGGAGGGAAAATTTATGGAGAAACCATCTGTATGTCAGAGCAACACTCAGCAATCTTAAATTCAATTGACACATGCAGTTTGAACTTCTGAATGTTGAAAAAAAATTTAAGCACTGCTTTAGCGGTCCATTTGTCTCCTTCTGAAACTCATAATTGTTGTTCCAAACAGAAACTCTTCCAGTGTGAGACTCTTCATAATGCTAATAATTATTAATGTTCATTTTTTAATCTACATTTCTCTGTATGCCTACAAACACTGCTTCTGACAATTGCAGGCCCTCATCAAGAAGTAAAAAATAACTTAACTGGAGCTGAGAAAAAAGGAAAATAAACCATTTGTCAGTGCTTATAACTGTATAACGTAACTGTTTATATTATGTTGACAAATTACACATTTATAGATAATATACCTTCAAGCAATATATAATCAGTATCTAACAAGATTTATATAGTCAGATTGTATATCACGAACAGCCTGAAGGCAACAATCACACATCATCTTATCGACAATACAATTACAAATTGCATACCTATGTGTTGTGATAGTTGTTGTGTAGTGGAGGACCAAAAACCCAGACTAATAAAAAGGAAGGCAGATGGATGAGAGAAAATTTACTTTATTAACTCCACCAAAAAGCAAACTCTCTATGATTTTAGGTAGCCCACCAACACAGAAAAAAACAGAGCAGAGTGTGACCAAAACTGAACTTGTGAACTTGAGAATATGCATACACACTGTGGCAAAACAACAACAATGTGGCAAAGAACAAGAACAACCTGGTAGTTTAGATAATGAGGAAGGTGTCGCACAGCGCAGGTGAGGGGCAATCAGTAACAGAACCCAAGTGAGAAACAATGGAATGATGGAAGTGCAATAATTGTGTAAAGGAATGAGAAAATTATTAGGAAATATGTACAGAAATACATTTAAAAATATGTGAATACTGATTTTTTTCTTTATATTTTTTCTTTGTTAACTTTCATTGTAATGTCACATGTTTTTCCCTTTATTTATTCCTATTGTTTTAATCTTTATGTAGTGTCAGATCCAGAAAGTCTTTGTCATTTCTTCTAGCTTTTGCTCTGAGACACAGTTGCACTCCAAGCCACCAAGTCCTCTAAGCCAATCATATTTAAGCACAAGCTGTCTGCTACCTAATTCAGCACTCCCATGACACAAAACCTTCTGCCAGCGTTGCTGGTTTTGAATGAGACACAAATGGACATCTAGTTGGAGCAGCTTCAGATTCAGATTGAAGTGGTTGTTACTGCAGTATGGTAACAATAACAGAAAATGTTACATACACATGTACTACTTAAAATTGGGGATCATATATGACAGCAAATGTCTTTCAAGTGTCTGTTCAAATAGTCTGTAAAATGGTAAGGGAATACTATGTACCATTGCTGCTTTTTGTATGTACAATTTCTCTTTAATCAGTATTTTTACCTAGGACTTAGTAGTAGAAGCATATGAAAGGAAAAAGCTTAGGTATGTGGAGTTGGGGGCAGAAGCAAAACAGTGACGATGGAAAGTTAGGATATGTCCAGAGGAAGTAGGATGTAGAGGATTTGTTGCAACGTCTGTTGTCTCGTTGCTGAGGGAGTTGGATATAAGTGGACAGAGTGTGAGGAAAATAGTGAAGGAAATGTCAGATGAGGCAGTAAAGTCCAGTCAGTGGATTTGGATTAGAAGAAGCAATAGTAGCTGTGGGCCCAGCAGGGGGAGCACTTAGGGCAAACAAATTCTTGGAAGAAGCAAGGAAGAAATCCAGGATATATATCAGTTGAAGGTATGGCCCATGTGAGCCTTTTGAAACCAAGCGGCCATTTTAGGTGAGTTCACCTTTATGGCCTTGTTTTTGCTGGCATTTTTAGTGATTTAAGGACTGTTTAGGTGAGTTTGTCTGCAGAATCTGCTAGTGTGTCTTTTCCTGCCTCCACTTCTGGCACCCTCTATACTTTCATTACCCCCTACCCAAACCAGGTTTTGAATCCCATTCCTACTTATCTTTACCTCTTCTATTTCTACCCCCTACCCGAACCAGGGTTTGTATCCCCACCCCGCTATGTGTGCAGTTGGTGAGAGGCTGGGGTAGCTCATGGTTGTGGAAGAAAAGATGGTTGTTGTGGTGTGAGAAGCAGTGATGGCTGGCATTAGGGGAGTGACTCTGGGACGCCAGTGATCACTGTCTAGCCTCCTGGAGGTATCATGGGCCCAACTCAATGAAACACTGATCAAAGGAGGTTCCCCCCAGGTTTTTTTAGCACAAGTTTCTTGTGTTTACTTTGAACTGACTCAAACTTCTCAAAGTGAAACTTCCACACCCAGATAGTGTGGCTGAGTCATATTTCTTCATATTATATACATTTAAGAGGGCTCAGACTGCCTTATTTCACGTGCTCCAAAGGTTCCTGTCCAGAGTTTTGACCCTAAAAAATAACTAGTACAAAAAAGGCAACAGAGAATTATCACAAAAGACATCTTGTTTGTGCATACAACGCATAGGAAATGTACAGACTGTGCTGTCCAATTCACCACTCAAGATGGTACCAGTTTGTTACCAGCTAAATAGCTTGTCAGTTCTTGTGGTTGTGGTTTTTGACACAACAGGTCATCCTAAGATAGACTAACAAGCTGAAATGTAGCAGAGTTGGACATACTTTGGTCAATAAACACTGCTCCTGAACTTATGATGTATAAAAAGGGCCAAAAATAAGATTATTGAGCAGTCAGCAGAGGTTATAAACGTATAGCTGGAGGCCAAAGACAGTTCTTTGTTTGAACATTGATAAGCTGGTAACTGACTAACCAGTGTTTGCAAATGAGATTGAGACTATTTGTTTTGAGATATTATTCTAAAATTTTATTATTCTAAAAGTCTTTTGTTGCAGCTGATAGTCATATGTAAAATAACCTCACAGAGCTGAGACAATCTATAATTATGCTTCTTCAGTGTGACCGTTTACTAGTTTTCTTCTGACGGTATCTTTGGTGATATATTCAACCATATTTCTGATAAGAAAGGGTTTCAAGTTGTGAAATTTAGGGAATAGTGATCACTGTTTTCTGACTGGATAATTCTTTGTTATGATAAACCAATGGAGCTTGTAAAAAAGCTTTTTTCCATTAACATTTCCATCTTTTTAACATTATTTCTAGGGCTGGGCACATTAATGCGATGTTTTTGCGTTAACTATTGAATTCATTATCACGACAATTATTTGTCTCCCATTAACGCAGTTTTTATTATTTATTACTCTTATTCTAAACGTCTGTTGCTGACCGGCTTTTATTTTGAAAAAGTCCATCGTTAGCGAGCCTAGTGTTTTGTTTACTGCTGTGGCGCTCACAGGAAACAGCAAAGAATGGCGGATGAAGCGTAGTGTTGGGAATATTTTCTCTCGAACAGTAAATTGAACAAATCTTTTTTTGAGTCATTTCGTTCAGTTTTCCAGCAGGTGGCGCTGTAGCCCTACTGTGGACGTTGCACAAACAGGCAACATAGTTTGCTTCAGCTGAGCTAACAAAGTACAATACACAAAATGCCACAAACAATTCAAACCATGTGAAAACCTGGGAAAGCAAACGTACAACACAATAAGGTGACTTGTGTCTGTATCCTCCCTGCCATTGTTGTTTAAAGCCTCACAGTAACTCGGTAGCTGTCACGTGACAAATGAACGAACGAGAATGATCCGTTCAGCCCTGTCACCTGACAGCTGGTAGAGGACAAGTGAATGTAAAACTCACATTCATTTTGACGATTAGTAACACAATTAAGTAAGAAAAAAGTAACAATAAGTTCCTTAAAATGTTACATGGTGCATTTATTGCGTCCTATTACTGTTATTATTATTATTATTATTATTATTGTCATTATTGTTATTATATTATATTATTTTATGGTAGAGTATAAGACAAAATCAACATGTTATAATTTTTTTAAGTATTTATTCACATTTTTACATTATCATTTATTTATTTACACACTTCACGCATTATATACACAAGATAACTATACACATCTACAAGAACCAAAGTCCATTAATTAATTATGATTTCATGACAAATGAATGAACATCACAAATCAGACATCATTTATTTCCTCCTTCGTTTCTTAGTCCACAGCCCCGTATTTGAGCTACAGTCACATGACAAACGAATGAAAGAATGATCCGTATGAACGATCCGGTTTGTGAATGAACTGTTGTACCTACTGCTCTTCAGCCTGAGCTGACTGTCACGTGACAAATGAACGAGGACCCGAGGAGTTGAGTTGTGAATGAATCATTTCTGTTTCCTGTCCTGTTGACTGAGCTTATGCAGCTGCCACCTGCCATGTGGCGAGGGAGGGTACTGCATGAAAATGAAAGAATCACTCACTGAGATGACTTGTTACTCCTGAGTCATATAAAAGATTAGTTCATATTGAACGAATCGTTCGCGAACAACACATCACTAGGCTAAACAAGCATGGAGAAGGTTATGGAACTTTTACATGGCCATTTTCACTTCAAACTTCCAAATACACAGTTGACAAAGTTATTTGTAAGCTCTGCAGCCTTGAATTGTCTTATCACGGAGTAATTTGATGATATGACTGTACAGTTCCAATAAAAGTGCGTTATATGCTAAAGAATTTAATATTTGCCCAGCCCTAATTATTTCTAAACACTGTGCTGGTGAACCCTCCAGATAGTAGTTGTATGATTAGATACTGCCTCTGCTAGGTTGTAGCATCATGAGGCCTGCTGCTTCAAGTATACAAGTATTCTACCAACTGCCCATTGATTTATTTATCATCTATACCCACTTCATCCTGTTCAGGGTTGCAGGGGGCTGGAGTCATTCCCAGCTACCACGGGGTTAGAGGCAGGCTACACCCTGGATGGGTCACCAGTACATCACAAGAACACAGAGACTTAACAACCATGCACACTCACTGCTTGGGCCTATGTAGAATCATCAATTAACCAAAGATGCTTGTACACTGAGACAAGGAGAGTAGTCCAGTTAAATGACATGGTAACGCACGTAAGTTTTTTTGCTTGTTTTTCTTTTAAAACAAAGGATTGAAAAACCTGTATATGTATAGACTAGGCCTGAAAGAGATGAGAGGTGCATGATGGGAGGTCCCCCTGCAGCCTGCGCTAGCAGCAACTTATCTAAAAACTGACTTCAGTGACCCTGAAATAGCCCTTAGTATAATCTTCATCCAAAAGGAAAGTTTTAATCTTTAAAGTAGAGAGGGTGTCAGCCTCCTGAACTGGGAGCAGACTGCATAGCAGAGCAGCCTGATAACTGCCTCTCTGTCTACTTTTAGAAACTCCAGGAACCACAAGTAAGACATCACCCTGAGAGCCAAGTGCTCTGGTAAGATAATATGGCACTCGGAGGTCTTGAAGATATGATGGCATTTGATCATTGGTCACAAAGGGCTTTGTGTATACTTATTAGATATTGTGTTACTCTAAAAAGGCGAAGTGTGGTATTCTGTCTGCTTTCATTGTATTTGACTTCATGGAAAATTATTTTGCAAACTGCATTCGATCATCTTTCAACTTTCTCTATTTCTGAAAAAATGCAAATTTTCACTTCTGCCTGTTCCACTCAAAGCGCCTCTCCTCCTTTGACACACAGCAGAGTGGCTCCGAGAGAGGCACTAGAGTGCCTCCCTGTGGACAGATGAAGAAGTGCACAGTGTTGCTCTCAGTGCCACCTCCTCTGCAAAGCAAATATTTCAAAGTGACAAAAACTTGAATGACAATCATGGTGTAATGAATAGCTGTGAAAATGCACAAAAACTCTGGCAACAAAACCCCAACCTACAAGTGGTTTATTCATCAGCACCAAATGTCTCTTTTTTGTACTCATCACGTGATTGATGGCTTCTACCTGCATCACTCAAAAAGCTCAAATTCAATGGCATAAATTACTCACTCAGCAAGTGATTGTAATTTGAGTTGAACATTACTAATTGGTGTCACTAAATGTAAAGATTTTAATTAGCCTTGGTGTAATTAACCATTTTGAATGATCTAGCTACTTTCTTATTGACGTCCAACAGAAAACATAAGAACTCTGAATATCATCGTAATGGATCTTATTAACCATGTCCCCCAGACCAAGGTGAATTAATCAAAGCAGACTTGATTTATATACCCCACCCCTTCCTTTCTACTTCCATCTCTCTTCTCTTCATCCTCTGTGTTTCTTGGGCTCTCTCACACTGAGCCAGCTGGGGATTCATTTGTCTTGCTGATTAATGATGAGAACCATATCCTCCACAACACCAGTAAATTAAAAGAGATTGGGGACAGAGAGAAAGAACATCAGGGTCCATTCATCCCAATCAAATTTCACAGTAGGTTCAATTCATCCTCAGCTTTATTTGTATTGTCTGCTATACAAACACTAAAAACACTAGTCATTCACTTCCTCCTCTCAGGCCGACTCTGCTAGCCTTCACACTCACAGCAGTGAAGGCACTGTTTCTGCCTCAGAGGTGCTTGTGAGCTGCAGCCACAACTGCCTGTCAGCACTATGATGTGCAATGTATCTGTTTTGGTGTCCTCCTATGGTCAAAGGAAATACAAAGTCCATTAAGGTCTCAGGAGGCTCTGGATAGTCAATAGTCTAGTGATGTACAGAATATATACTGTATGATGTACTGCACCTGTATGAGGTGTGTGATGTATTATTGTACCCAGAAATAGTCTGTATAAGTTTCTAGAAGGTCAAAAAATAAACTTTTATACATCCCAGTCACACACCTGAGTCTACTGTATGTCAGTCATATTCTCGTTCAAATTTTAAGATCATCACAAGTTTGGTCATTTGACAACATTAAAAAGCACAGGATTTTATTTTGTATAAATTGAAGAAGGCTGTAGGCTATTCCCCTAAAATTCATGGACACAGATTTCCAAAGGAAGAACCCCAACCATATACCAGCTTATATACCGAATGCCACTGACCTGGATGTTTCTTTCACATCTCTAAAGCAAAACAAATGTTCTGCTATGAAACGACTTGAAATTAGTGGCATGCACACACAGAAACACAGCACCCAAAACAGAATTTTTTTAGAATGCTTGTACATGTCTGCTGTGACCAATAGGCAGAAAGGAGAGGCAGTTCCTTAGAAACAGGACACCAGCGTCAGGCAGTAATACTCACATCTCGTGTTGCTATCAGTAACATCATAACTATGTTGTGTCAAACACATCTTCATCTCCACTGTGTCACATGTCCAGACCAGTTTGCTTCCTAAAACAAAATGGAAAATAATCAATCAGTGGCTAAAATTGATGAAAGTTGTGCAGTTTCTCACTTCAGAGACTAATCTGACTTTCTGGAGATAAAAATAATAATGTAATAAATGGGGAAAGTACAGCAAGCAGCAGCCTGATTTAAAATAGCAGGAGTCCACCTCCATCAATTACAGCTTTAAAAATGCAGCTTTTATACCATTACATGAATAATGTAATGACATTCATTTAATAGTATAAGAGTGATGCAGGTCTTTATACTTACAATATACTTTTACATAAGTACCACTGTCATTGCAGAAATCTTACGGTATACTACTTTATAAAGGAGTTTGTTGTAATCTTTTAAAGTGTCATATAACATAGAAAAGAACTAAACTTTCTGGCAATATATGAAGAAAGGAGGGGTGACCCAAGACTTAAGCACTGCGACAAATGTTTTCGTTTGTTGAAAGGTCTGGGCTTTTTCCCTAAAAACCTGTAGACAGCCATGAAAAGTCAGGGAATCACTGAAGTATTTAGGATTAATTATCATACAAGCCCGCAAGATATTGTAAAGATAATTCAGACTTGACATAGGTGGAAGATTGACTGACTCACTGACCGACAAAAGCACCCTTTGAGATATGCTGCTGGCATCAATGTTAGTTCAACAAGGGCACCTTAGATTCCCCAGTCTCACTCAGAGAATGGGCCTGATAAGAAAAATCAACAATGAAATCAAAATGTTTGCTATCTGGTTGTTGTTACTGCTTTCACTTTAATCTGATGGTTTGGGCGATAGCGGCTCAAAAACCTTCTCTCCACCTTCATCTGTCTTGAAGCGCTCTTCACATGCAAGATTAAACTCAGTTATTATCCAAGAATCAAACCCTTGTTTCTTCTGTACAATGGAACATTTTGGTAAGATCATATTCAATGCATCCAACTGAGCAATGGCTCTGTGCATGAGGATTCCTACTAATCCAAAATAGCATCATTTCTCTTACATGCTCCAAGTTATAGCTGCTGTTCATATTGAAAAATTCTCAGTTTATAGCCTGTTTTTGTGTTATTGTTACCATTTCTTGTGGTTGTAATGTTCTGAAGTGGCAGCTTGCACATTTATTTCCTTCCCTGCTGTATCATATTACTGCAGCTGTTGCAACAAACCATTCCCCAACATTAAGAATCAATAAGCTTTCATCTTATCGCTTTTTTGTTGGACGCACTGACTACTCAGCACTCAGCAGGATCATGCAGTGCGTGGACAGTAATTCTGCATTGTTCAGGGACTCAAACAGGCCCTAAATTTTTCAATTATCCCCCCACAGTGTTTGGCAGCTTCCCAAAAAGCATCTCAAGTGACTGGCTTCCAGAGGAAATAAAGTGAAGTTGTAAAAAGCACTCTGGTCGCATTCTCCTAATTATTGCTGCTTCTTTCTGCAAGCATCAACTTTAGCTTCATGTTTTCAGGGTGTTGTGTTTATTTCCATTTTTCATTTCAACCGTTACTGCCGTCAGAGTCATCAACCTCAAAAAGGATTTATGGCCCTTTTTAGGTCTGTGTGGATCAACAAAACTAGATTTATAGATTTTTGTGCCTGTGTTTTGGGTTTTCCATTGTAAACACTACCTAAGTTAAGTCCTTAGAATAAAACTAACCCAACGGCAACTGTAAATCTTTCAGAATGGACGTGGATGTCTCTGTAATTAAATAGATAAGGAAGTATGTATTTACACATTGCTCTTTTTCCTTCGTTGACTGGAGGTGATCGCTGCAGCACACATTCATTATGCACTCTCTGAAAAGATGTCTGCCACTTTTGTATAAAAAGCTGCAAACTCAGACAGACAATACACTGACAGTACAGACGCTATATTCAGTGCAAAGCAGAAAAGAGCAGAGTCGTGTGAAATTGAGTCAAATTATCAATAGAATGCAATGGGGAAAATGTAAGAATATGAAGGAGTTAAAAGCATGAAAGAGTGTATCTCTGCTAAGGAGACATCTAGCGGGGCATAATTGTCTATGAGACAGGAATCCACTGAGATTCAAAGCTTTATCTGTGTGGGAAATTTGCCGTAATTAAGAAAGGCAGAAATATGAAACAAATTTAACTTCCAGTGTGTAACATTTAGGGCATCTTCTGTCAGAATCCCAATCTAATATTCCTAGCCGTTCATATCCACAGATACCTTGTCCTCTCCTTTGTTGCACCATAATGTTTGAATAAACAACACACACACACACACACACACACACACACACACACACACACACACACACACACACACACACACACACACTAGAGTTTAGATGTTACATGAGTGGGCTTAAGAAAATATGTCCTGATTTCTTCAGCCCACTCATCTCTTTTCTTCAAGATATTGAAAATTAAAGACCTTTTTGATAAAGGAGCTGGTAAATTATTTTTCATGATATTTTCATGTGTGTCTCTTGTAGCAACAACATAAATTATTCCTTTGTTTTAACTATCACCCACGTAACCGTTGACCAAACACACCCTTCACAGGAGTGGTATCTCAAAAAGTGCATATGAATGGCTTGACAAGCATGATGAAGAGATTGAGGTATTGACCTTGACTCCAAATCCCCTAGATCAAAATCCAATTGAGCTTCTGCAGAATGAGGCTAAATAAGTTAGATCCAGAAATTCCTGACCCCACATCCAAAAGGACCAGCAGGATCTGCTACCAGTGTTCTGGTCAAAATAGCCCCACATCTTGTCCCATGTCCATGCCCCGATGGGTTAGAGAAGTACACACAGCATTAGGAGACCCACAAAATATTGGGCATGTGGCTAGAAATGTTGGGGATGTATGCATCATCCAATCCTGTCCTGTTTTTACTCATAGCGATGCTTTGCTTATTTTATTCTCTTATCTTCTGTCTTTCTTTTTCTCTTTGCATTTCGCAAACTGCTTTTTGCCTATTTTCTGACAACATTTTGATCCACTCTTGAACTGAACCTTAAACCACAACAGTGAATCATTCCAAGGTTGAAATAAACAGCGTAATGATATTCATGCTATAAATAGCCATCACAGTAAAGTTGCCAGGATTTTTTTTTATTTTTATTTAACCGCAGACACAACAGCCTCAAATTGCATCAGGCAGCCAACTATAATCCACAGAGGTTGCACAAAAGACAAGGTTGGATGAATAAATTGCTCAAGAAATAGCTCCAGGATGTCTCACCCCCCTAAACAAATTTGATAAATTTGGTTATTTTGAGAGCATTAGAAACTTTATTGGTTTTATTTTCAAACACAGGAAAGAGCTTAATTAGAAAAATTTGAATTTTGACCTGATTCCTGAAATTGTGACTCAAACTGATAGCGGAATGTGTCGAGAATGTAGCACCACTGGATGAATCAGGGTAGAAAAGTGCCATTATTAAATTGCTCCTGGATTTACGAGCCATCTTTTCACTTTCTGCACAGTTTTGAGGTAAACTGTTGAAATTTTCTGAATTATTGCCCTTTTTGTTGACCTTTTGCTACTTTCAGGACCCAGAACACCTCACCTAAAGCATGTTTACTGCTTCCTCTTCCTGACATGTATTTAATTTTGATGAAGTTATGAGCAAGACGTCAAGGATACGAAGCTTAACATTTCATTTTATTAGTTGTGAAAAAATAACAGCCATCCCAGTCTTGTCGGGGAGAGGAAGCTCTTTCAGCATTTTTGCTGCACCTCCTGCTAAACCTGAGTTTTTGTGACACATTCCAAGCCACATTTTTGCACATAAGCCACTTTATTCAGAGGACATGCTCTGATGTTTCTATTGAAATACAAAATACAAAACTTCATACAGTACCTGAGTTAATAAACAGAGCATTTTTAAAAAATGTTTTCCAGATAGTACTCTCGCATGTCTGTATATATTTGACAACTTCTTACTTTGTTTAATGAGTTTGACTCTTTTAGGTGAACTTACACGTAACCAAACTTAGGAAGGCTTACAACTGCAAGTTATTTTAGTAATGTTCAAATATTTTTTGAGATGCTTGGAAAAAGACAAATTAGGTTGGCCTGATGTTTAGCTAAATGGACATTAAAAAATGAAAAAATAGCTATTTCGGAAAAAATTCCCTAGCAGCCTTTTGTAGCGCAATAAGGATTTAATCCACTCATGCCTTAATTTTATGCTAACTGCTTCCTTATATTTTACAGTAAATGAACCACTTTGCTCAGTCAAACCAGCATTATTTACTGTTTAGCTAGGTTAACCACAGACAAATATTGTTCTTTGCAGCAATGTTTCTTGTTGATAATTAGGAGATGGTAATTAACAGATGGAACTACTGTATGTTCATCATACTGTTACATTACCAAGCTAATGTCTGTCTCAGTAAAATAGCTAAGATAGTGAAATTTCACTTACAGTGTGTGCTATGCGCTAATTTAGTAATTAGAGGATAGCTTTTCTTGATCAAATATTCTTAACACAAAGTTAACTTTTTATTCTTCCAGTGTTTTCAGTAGCTTTCATTTTATCAAGCTGGAAAGTTTTCTCATTGTTTTTGGTCAGTTTCCGGTGTCTGTCTTGTTCTTAGACTGGGGTCCTTGGTTTCACTGTGGCAGAGTTCAGCACATGAGTTGGAGCTGTCTCCAAACCAAATTGGTTAAAGGCATCAAAAATACTTTGTTAGGGTTAGGGATATATACAGTCACAGCTAAACATGTCCTAAACAATGGTAAAACTTGAGTTTTTTGCTTCCTTTTTAAGAAATTAATCTTTTTTCAGAGGGTTTGGTGGCATTACATCTGCCCGAGGCAGGCTCAGGCCCATCATCTTTACACCTACTAATCAGTGGAGGAGATGCTTTCTGTTGTCCCACGACATAGACATAGAAACACATTTCATGTCATCATAGGAGTGAAAATTGTCTCCAATGTGAAGCCAAGATGTTTTTGTCGGTGACTAGACTCTAATATTGTCCCACCAGGTGATGTTTATTTCTATGAGACCAGCCTGAGTTAGTTTTATATAAATATAATTTATTGGTTATAGATTTAGTATACACAGTGTTGTCATCACTGATGCAATGATAGCCAGTGCTCACAAAAAGACCTAAGTAGTAATGAGCTCAAGTCATTTAAAGGGGAACTCGGGTATTTTTAAACCTAGAGCTTATTTCTGGCATGAAATACGTTTATCTACTCACGAGAACAGTTTGGTGAAAGTCGACGTCCTTCGGAAGATATTCAGATTACTCGAGATCCGCGTACATCCATATAACAGGATATAACATATAACATATAACAGGGCTGCAGCGGCGGGCGTCGAAGACTTCATCCCAGTAGAAGAGTGTGTAGAAAGCCCTCTATAATCCCCCCAATAGCCGCCAATAACAACAACACTGCAGCTATGAACTAACAGTGCAATAGTACGCATTCATTCATTCATTCGTCTTAAAGTATTGGTGAAATAAAGACAGATAATGCCTTATTTAGAGGCTGCATCGTCTACGCCCCCGTTCACTCCGTTATATGGATCTCGAGGAATCTAAATATCTTCCAAAGGACGCCGACTTTCACCAAACTGTTCTCGGTGAGTAGATGAACGTATTTCATGCCAGAAATAAGGTCTAGATTTAAAAATACCGGAGTTCCCCTTTCAGATGGGGTGGAATAGCTTACAGTCTTCATTGCACTGCATTTTCATCTCTATCCAACAAATATCTGTTTCCGATTCCATCTTCGTAATCTATCCTCTAATGATGAGTGAGCTCACTTCATAAAACATTTTGGTCATATTCTCATCTAAGCAACTAGTATCTGGCTCATGTTGCCACAGTTTTGTAACAGGAGCAGAAATGTAGTGGGTGAATCACTTGTTATCAGATGCGTTCTCATTTGGGATCTGCATCAAGCTCTATATCACAGCCAAAAACACTAATACCACAGATGATGGTGCATCACTCAAAGCTTCACAGTGCAACAGTATGGTGTCAGGGTTGCAAGATCTGCAAACACTGGCATCTTTCTACCAGAAGAACACACACACATGGAAGCACACTCACACTCCCCCACTATCACCGTTGCTGCTGCCCCCAGCATGTGCTATTTTGCCAAATGCAACCCTGGGCAAGATAATAAGATTGCTCGCAGACATTTTGTCAATATTTCTGTCTTGGCTTAGAGTGCGTCTGCCCGGCCCTCTGCTTACTGAAAGATGTGTTGACTGAATTTTTCTTTTTACAGGATTCTGCTATGGTTTGCCAGACTGCATGAGATGAAGTACATGCAAGTGTACAGGGAGGAGAAGAGCAGCTCACTAATGATAAGCAGTTCATTAAAATCAGGCACAAAGCATCTATCAAGGGGGAGGAATGCTGCTAATCAGTGCCTGTGCAAAGTCCAGCGATATGAAAGGAGGAGACGGTACACTACTCCACTGTGATCTAGTCTCGGAAGCTGTGGAGTTGGTTGATGTTAAGGAGCTGTGCAAATGATTGACTTTCCAGAAGGATGCTATGAGACACTGCTCTTGGTCTGCCATCTGATTAACATTCACAGCATTATTCATGTCATGAATATACAAGGAGGCAAGGAACAAATAAATACTGACATGCATCCAGGATCTGATAAATATTAAATGGAGCACACATGGCTTCAGATTTCATCATTTGAACATTCATGCTGTGGGGCCCAAGCCAAGGTCTAATCGATGGTTCGAACAGGTTGAGCAGCTGAGTGAGAAAAACAAAATAACTTGAAGAAGTTATATTTCATAATTAAGATTTCACTTTGACAGTTCTTTATCTAAACTGGCCCTACACGGGAGTCTGTAATTAAACCTTGAATCTCTATTTAAAATAAAGCATCTTTGCCGGATTTTGTGTTTTTTCCCGCCACTACAGTTCCATCAGCAGAATGAGAATGTGGGGTGATGGCAGTTTTCATTTTTTTTACTCTGGTTTGTTTTATTTTTAAATAAATATTAGTACATTTTAATAAAAATCTTCAACTTTCTGCAATGAAAAACACAATCAATTCAACAATTCAATTCTTTTATCACATGTATTGTTGGGATTTGTTTGATTTTTATTGAGCTTTGCATCTCTTTTAACTATTTATTTTCTTTTAATTTGATCCATTCAGCTGAAAAAAGTCCTTGGATTTGGTTGCCATCTTTTCAGTTGCAGAGCTGGTTGTTTTTGGAATATTCAGTTGAAGGACTTATCAGTAAAATACATTGAAACCGCAGAACAAAGAGTTTTCAGTAGCTTTTCTCAAGCGCTGGATATGTCATTGGGCCTTTGATACCTCTGAAACCTTATGTACTTTATCCGTCATTGTTTGAATGTTGATATGACCTCTTCTTGGTTCCTTTTCCTTTTTAAGAAAATAATGAACAAGATGTCAGGGACAAGGAGAGGAACATTTAATTTCGGCTGTTGTGAATAAGATATTCCTTTCATTTATGGCCCCAGGAAAGTTTTCACTGAGGGAAGTTTACTCTAAAGTTCAATAGGGAGGCCCCTTTTGCTTCACTTTCTGAAAAGCCAGGGTTATGGTAAGAGGGGAACATGTCATACCTTGCTGCAGTTTGCTGTTATCTGGTTTATTTAGAAAGTGGAGCAACTAAAGCAGGCTGCATTTCATCCAAAACTGCCACCAGGATACTCACCCACACCAAACCAGGGCAGCACCTTATTCACCTTCCAGTGACACATCCACGGCTTCCAGTCAAGTTTCACATCCAATACAAATTCCTCTGGCTCATGTGTGGATCCCTCCATGCCCTTGCTGCTCAGTACCCCTATGGCCTGCTTTATCTTACAATCCATCACAAAACCTTAAGTCTTCTGACACTAGTCTGCTCTCCATTCCTCACACCACACTGCAAACCTATGGAGATGGAGCTCTCAGTTTTGCAGCCTCAGCCCTGTGGAATTCTCAGTCTGCTAATTTTCAAAGTGCCTTATTCCTGGACATCTTTCAAAAGAAGCTTCCCAAACACCACCTATTCACCAAAGCTTACAATCTAACTTAGCTCTGCCACCCAGTCAGACATGTATCAGCTCTTTGTGCTTTGTTTTGATCTAGTTTAAGCTTCTGGGTCTATAAAAGGTGTTATATGACTTAATAATAATTATTATCAAATGTATTTTTCTTTACCAAAAACGAATTTTAGGTTTTAATCTATCTGACTGCAGAGCAGTTTTCCACTTTGCCTCAGTCCATTCTAAATTAGCTTCGGCCCAAATAAGATGGCGGTATTTCTCAGTCATGTGGCTTCTTCTTTGCATGAGAGAGCTTTAACCTAGATTTGTGGATGACACAGTGAACTGTGGTTTCTGCAAGTGTTCCTGAGCCCATGCAGTGATTTCCATGACAGAATCATGTCTATTTTTAATGCAGTGCTGCCTGAGGGCCAAAATATCAAGGATATCCAGTGTTGATTTTCAGCTATGTCTGGGGGCAATGTCTCCAAATTATTTGAATCTTTTCATGATATTATGTGCTGTAGATGATGGAATATTCAAAGTCTTCACATTTTTTTTGCAGATTGCTGAACCCATCTTCGCCTCTCTAAGGTGCTCTTGCCAGTCATGTTACTGACTTGTTTTCAATTAATTAGACGTAACATGTTCCTCCAGCTGTTTCTTTTAGTACCACTTACTTTTGCAGCCTTTTATTGCCCCCCCATTCCAACTTATTTGACACAAGCTGCTGCCATCAAGTTCAAGATGAGCTAATATTTTTCTTGAAATAGTAAAATGTCTGTTTGATGTTCTATATGTTTTATTGCTAGAAAAATGTTAATTTAGGATCTCCAAGTGATTGCATTCTCCAATTCGGTCAATTACTCAGCCTTGCAATTTTGTTAGAATTAGGATTGGAGCACAGGTTGCAGTAAGGTTGCATCTTCCTCTTATCTTTCATCTGTAGAGAAACCAAGAGTGAAAGTTCTTCTTGCTCTTTCCTAGGTATGTTGTGCATGCATCATAGAAGTTATTAGCCCATAGTATGGGGCTGTTGCCTTTGAATCAGTAAGTAAAGGGTGAGTGTTTGAAGCTCCTTGATATAATGATCCTTGACAACTCTGAGAGTTCAAAGTAAATTGGCAAGGGTAAAAAGGGCTTTTCTGCCACTGAGCAAAATAGAGAAATCAGCCAGCTATGTTTAATAGAATTTTCATCAGTGCTCAACCAGTCTCTCAAATGGGTTATCTAAGATAATGGCTGCATGGGTTCATTACCTCGTTGTCAAATTAAATTTCTTTTTCTCCTCCGGGCAGATTGGATAGTGATTACAGATCTAACCAAAAGAAGGCTCAAACTTTCTCACACGGAAACTGGGAGAGGGCTGCAATGACAGCAAAATTAGACTATTTCATCTTCAGACCTTTGTTGCAGACTGACCTGTTCACATCAGCTCAAGAAAGTGGAACCTAATGCTGAGGCACCGTGGATTGTCTCTTTGTTTGCCTTTTTTCTTTCTTTGTATGACTTTTGTACTTCTTCAGTTGAGTGTTTCCAGTAAAAAATGTGATCATGCATACGGTGAAAATAAAAAAAAAACTAAATCAGCAGAATCAGCTGACTGGTTTAAATCAGATCATTCTTTAAAGGAAATGAAAATGTTAAATGGTGCTAATCAACTAGAAATACATCCATGAAAAACATTGTAGTTCCTGACAAAAGCTGCACAACTACAGCTGGGCACAGAAATGCAGTTGTCGCTTTAAAGGCATCTTGGGTTACTGGTAGCAATTATAAATGTGTTTTTAAGGGCTTCAGTAAATAGTGTTATTTTTGACAAAAACTCCAAGAGCTCAAAAAAAGAAACCTTTATCAATATTTTGTATCTTGACCAAATTGAATGCACATCTACACAAATTTTTACCCCAAGTAGTAAACCTGTAACAGCTTTAAATAGTAGTCAACACACCTTGCCTTGTCTTTTCCCTCAGTTGATCAAGTTTTCTGTTTTCATTTAAAGCCACATGATAAATACAAGTTAGAAGCATTTATCAAAAATGCTTCTGAGGACTTTGATATTCAGTAGCATCAATTATTAATTGAGTTTTATTAGGAGAGATTTTTCTTATGCATAAAACACATTGTGTATAGTCGCACTTTTGGGTATTTTAGATTTCAGTAGGTATTTCGTCAGGATCATATATAAAAAGCAATAAAAAATTAACTCTGTGACTCCTCCTCTGGAAGAAGAAACACATTCCATGGCCTCACTGGAGTGAAAATAAAAGCCAAGATATTTTTGTCAGTGACTGACCTTCAGCATTAAGGCAGTACAAGGTAAAGTAAGAGCAGCAGCTAAAAAGCTTCGGAGAATCCCCTCCAAAACCCATTTTCCCTTACCACTGTGTGAGGAAGAATTCAATCAGACTCCATCTCAGGATGTGCTAGATCTACAAACTGGGAGCTTCAAAGAGAAGAAAGTGCCACCTATTTGATGAGTCTAACTTTAATTATCAAAGTGGAATTGGTAGAGAAAGTTGTTTCCAGTATGCTGCCAGCATTTAGATGTGTTTTAAGGTGTTAAATTCAATTGAATACGGTTGATTAAGGGAGCTTAATCCAATCACTGCAAATACTCAGTGGTAGAACTGATAAAAGTTTTTAGTAATCTCAAAATCACAGAGGAAGGATTGTGGTAGTATTTGGGAAATCATTTACAAAAGCTCACACTTACACTTACAAGTTAAGCTCATTTGCTCATTGTGTTTTCTTTTCACATATTTTTTTCATGTGGGTTTCTTTTAAATTCATCAAAGAATTTGATGGTTTGTATTGGGTATATTAATCAGAAATAAGCCTAACTGTTTGCAGGTGTAAGTCAGTGTTCCAGGTCTGACACCATGCTGCTAATGCTGCACTACACATTAAAACGAGGACCCACAACTTCTGCGATCCAATTAATGCTGTATTGTTTATATTGTTTGTCATAAAATGATTAGTGCTGTAAAAATATTGAATCATTCTGTCAGTTGGCATTTTGGGTAATGACGTTTGTATGGTGGCTCTGAGAGGTCAAACAACTCAAAAGGCATTAAAGTGATGTAACGAAAAGGCAGAAAATTGAACCTGTTCCAAAAACTTTAATGACAGACAAAAGCTGTGGGGTCAGTGTGTAAATGTTACAACAGACACAGATGTGATGTCGAAAGATTGTTGATATTTTATTGGGAGGCCCATAATAATTACAGTTTCTTTATTACTTTTGTTGTGCAAATGATCTTTAGATACAAAAATACAACAAACTTCAAACCAATCACTGTTTTTAAAAAGTGAACACGGCAATGTTCTGCAACAATAACTAGTTACTGTTTTTTAAGCTTATTTAAGTTAGTTACAGCTTCTTAAGGCCTCTTTAGATTTTTACTCCTGTCCTTGTGCCCCAATGAGCACAAGGACCGAGTTAATGATTTTAACTTTGAGTTTAGTTGTAGCCCTCATTTAGTCCTAACTATTTTTGTGTAAGTGCAGACCACTTTGATCCCAAAATCTTTTTTTTTCTGTTTTTTTCAATCTTTGACAAATAATTGTACATATATAAGATGCACAACTGAAGTCTGTAAGTCATGATGAAATCAAAGAGAGGACCAACCTGGATTACAGCTCCGCCTTTTGGTTAAAGATGTTTTGATTCACATTCTGAATGTCTAAGAACTTTTTTCAATGCATATGAAACATTACATGGAACTATAAAAGCTATATGCTGGCAGCAAGATGCATCTGGTATATATTAAGGCAATTTAATACATAATGTGAAGGAATAGTAATCATTCAGCAAGATTTAGGACTTCATCTTCAACGATTCCACTGACAGACTGGTCATGAAAAAGACGTTCTTTCAGCGTATTTTCTTTATCATATGAATAAAGAATTACGTAAGCTCTGTGCTCACAGCTAGAGGCTGCAGACATCGTAAAGGTGGCTTTCTCATATGTTTGATAAATTTGTACAAAGAATCAACGTTTTCTCCTTAGATTATATGTCTACAGAGCCTTCAGTTCTATATCAAATTTTGACAAGACTTCGATGGATCATTTAAATGTCCTTTAGATGTCTCTTCAACCAAAAAGTGTTAAGTGAGCTAGCATACAATCACAGGAGGGGAATGGATTTATTGACCAGAGTATGTCCACCTCCATTGCAGTGGATGGTGATTTGCACCCTTTCAGATTTCCAAAGCTTTTTCTGGTTGAACTATTGCATCAACAACTGAGAAGCAATTTAGCTGGCAAAAATTTAGTACGAGGTTGAACTGTGCAAACAGTATGATTTACTTTGTTTTTTCTCTGGGTCAAAGACTGGGACAAAGTGGGGAACATGAGCAGAGCTCATACAAATTTACTGAGTGATCCCACATCTTTAGGACTAAATGCACCAGTGAGATTCAGGTAGGACCTCACTTATGAAATGGACTTGGGATCAATTATAGTTTTAAATATGACCAAAGCAAAAAACCACATCTTAGTGATTTGACATCAAATCATACTTTGACATATACTTTGAAATATTCTCTAAACTGAATGGATGTATACACAGTGTGACTGAATTTATCAAAGATATGACCAGAAGAAGATTGGTTTTATGTAAGATAAACCTCTAATAAGGGTAGTCCCTTTTTTTTCTTCTAATTTCTAAGTATCAGCCACAGTTCTTTCTTTCTGCACCACTTTTGTCAAGTGGATTTGAGGAAACCGCCACCCATTCATCAAATGTTGAAACTGAGCTACAGTTTATTAATTCACTTTTCTCCTTTATCGTTGTTAGTTATTTTTGTCAAACACATTTCACAATTTCAAAATTTCAAATGTGTGAATATTCTTGAGCCCCATCTCATTCAAAAAGTGCTTTCAAATAAATGAACTTCTACACATAGCTTGTCCACTGTGTCCTTCTCCATTCCAAATCCGTGGCGTGCCCACAAAATCATGCAATATTCTTTTGAATGTGTACTTACACTATTCATTTCATGGACAGAGCTATGTTTTGTGAACAATGAATGAGAAGCCAAAGAGTTTAACATTTTTCTCAGTTCTCAGAATTTGGCAGCTCTAACTAAGGCTAAAGAGGACTGCATCAATATTTTATAGTTCAAAAGTTTATTTCCTTCCGATACAATTGAAGATCCTTGCAAAACAAGCCTATACAAGCACTGTTCAACAGTTTGATAGCTCAACTACAACTGAAATACTATAACTTTTTTTTCTGTGGACTGACAGTCTTTTGATATCATCATTTATGATCACAGTGAGTTTACAAGATGTCCGCTGTCTTTGTTGAAGTGTATCTCTGCTGTTGTTGTTCGAAATAACAGCTTAAAGCAAAAGTATTTTAGTTTTTCATTTATTTCTTATCAATTGTTCTGTAAGCATCTTAGATGACAACAAAAAAGTCCTTTGGTCCCATAGATTCATTGATGGTACAGGAAAATTATGTTTGCAGTATTCATCCAGCATCATCTGTGTTTCAGACTTAATTCTTATTTCATGAAATTTTATGAGACTGTGTTATTTATGAGCAGATGTAGCCCCAGCCCCAAATATAGAAAACAGCATCAGCTGTGGCCTGCAGTAACCAAATCCAAAGAGAAGCTGGAGTGGTTCTCTTGGCGTTTTGGCTGGTTTATATGCAGGATGGTCTGATCCAACCTTCTGATGAGGTCAGAGGAAGATCCAGGTCAATTTTGTTAATGAGCACTGGATTAAGTACTATTTTATTTGCAAATATTTGGTGGCAGGTCCTGCAAATTGTGTGGTGTATATTTTGGCCTGAAGTGGCTTTAATGTGCTAGAATGAAATGTATCCACATTAGTTTGGGCGTAGCAGCACCCAAGTACAGAATGCATATACAACACCACCAATTTGAGGCAGATGAAAAGGTGCTTAATGATGCTTTGTGGGTAAAATTAAAGGATAGTTCCTGCAAATTAGGGTTGAGGTGAATTTCAGAGGTGATTTACAATAGAAGCTTTAATAGAAGAGTGAAAGGGAAGATTTACTAAATGGAAGAGAGATCAGCTATAATATTTCAAATGGAGACACAAAAAGACAGAGTTATAGGTGTATAGGATGCTGAGATTTGCATTGGGAGTAACAAGGATGGAGAGGGTGAGAAGGGAAGAGTATCTGAGGGTTTGCTCAGGAGAATAAGTTGGTTTGGAAATACACAGAGGAGAGATTCTGGGTATATTGGGAGAGTAGATGGAGCTGTCAGGCCGGAGGAAAAGAGGAAGTGATTTATGAATGTAGCAATGGGAACATGCAGATGTTTGATAACACAAAAGGAGCCTACAGTAGGATAATCTGTAGTATCCGCTAATGGGAGCAGCCGAAAGAAGAGGCGAAGGGGTTCATGAAATGTTAGATGACTGAAAAAGTTGAACTGTGACTTGATTGTGACAAGTTTTCTTCAGTTTTTGATTAGATTTCTGAAACTGACACATCCACTGCTGTTGCCTACTGAGGGGATGATGAGCAGCAGGTTATCTGGGGCTCAGCATGAGGGTTGCCTCTCTGCAGATATCCTGATTGTTTCATGTTTGTCAGCACACAGAGGGAGATGCCTTCACAGATTGTTAGATAACTCGCTCTATTCAAAAATGCCAACTTTTCTTTGAAGTGCAGATAGTTTCACTCAAATAAACAAGGTTTCTTTTCTCACTTTACTTATACTGAAAGGATATGTAACAACAGGCACACTCAGTGCGAGCAGGAGATGCCATTTCCTCATAATAGAGATCGCAGTTTGCTTAAATTTGTCAGCAGGTATAGGGTACTTTTATCTTATTTGTGATTTTATTCACAAAGAGAAATGCTCCTATTGATCATTATGATCATTAGATCAAACTTGGCTTGTAAGAATGGCCACTTGGGGTAAACGGTAATGGTTTATATCTAAGAGGAAAGAGTTAAACAGCTGGTTAAAGAAAGAAAGGAAAAAAAATGATGACAAAATCAAAATTTGAATACAAGCCATATAACTCAAGAGCATGTGTTAGTAGTATATTAAAATGTATATACACAAATTAAAAGTAGTCTGCAGGACAAAACGGATTGTATTCTTCATCTTCATCAAATCTAAAAATCTTATGTGGGGAACTTTAAAATAGTTCACAGACTGTTTCCCAGAGCAGTCCGGTAAATCATTGTTAAGGGGGATTAGGTATCTAATGAATATGTTTATTTTTACACAAGTTTTAAACTTTCTTACATATTCCTGCAGTGATTAAACGACATATCAGTCATGCTTGAGACTTTTATCACTCCCTTGGAGTACTGGGGACATCTAGTGGCTGATGTCCCCAGTGTCAGTTTCATGAGATGTTGAAAGACGTTTGTCACCTTTACCAAATCTAGTATTTTTCTGAGTGCATATTTTTTAGGGTAAAATATGCCCCTCATGACTGTCAGTTAGTGACTGACTGCAGAACAGTTACTAAGACCTATACAATTCTAATGTCAAAGTCAGAAAAGCTGGTTCTCAGCTGGCCTGATTGTAGAAGCCAACATTTTGTTGTTGAAAAGACACTAAAAACATAAATGGCCCATAGATGTCAATGTTAGAACTAGGCCAAATTAAATTCAAACGTATTTTTTTTTCTAAATGTCGAAGAATCCATTTATTGGTATAAATATTCGCAATTGGCCCAGATTAATTGAGAATCAGACTCAAACCATTTAATGTACCAGTGCTTCTCCTACATTGTGCTACACAACACTGTTGATGGCAGCACCGCCAATAGTACAGATTCATTTGCTATTTTACACATATGTATTCAGCCCTCTTTATGATATCAGCATCTAGCTGGCAGTATACAACCTTTATAGATCCATAAGAAATACTGTTATTATAGTCAGAAAGCGCAAAATAAATAGAAAACCACATTAAATATAAGATGGAATCTTGTCTAGTGGCCTAGTAAACCAAACTTTCTTTAGGTAAAATTTGGCTTTTCACACTTTAATAATTTCAACTTCACCTCATTGTCAACTACAACAAAAAGAAAAAGAAAACAGAAATGTGGGAGTCTTGGAACATGCTAGGTTTAGCAAAATCCACTGCGATGTGGAATAATGCGTAAGGTTGTAAACTAAACTGTTGGTTTTTTTTTCTATACGAGTGTCAGTCTGAATCCGTTTTGCTGTTTTATAAAACAGCGTTACAACACATTCTGAAGTGGAATTTCACTATTCCGTCTGTGGCAAAATCTGTACAGTCTTTGTAACGCCATGAGCAGATTCTTCAATTGGCCAATAAGATATCAAAACAAAGCTGCCGTGATGGTAGATTCGTTGCTGATTGGATAATTTTAAATGACGTAAAAGGTAGCTCTGTATTGATAGGTCGCTCTTCTGTCTTTAACGTAGTACACACCCCTATCGTTGTTGCAGGTCAGGATACAGGCAACCTGGACAAGGTAACTTGAAGGTCCGATTAAAAATGACAGATAGATATATAACTTTATGCTTACTTTCTTACAGGGAACCTCACAGGTTTGCTTTTATTAAACACTGGTGTCTGTTAAATCGAGGAAATGTTTCTCATTCCATGCTGTAATTCCCTTTAGAATTTCATCCGCGTTTCGCTAAACTTTCCTAATTTAGCTGCGTTTACGTTAATATATCGTTAAAAAGAGCTTCAATCAAATTATGAATGCTAATTTCGTCAAAGGGAACCTAACAGGAAAATATAGTCGTTGAACTGTTGACGAAATGACGAATTGTTTTATACTCTCCGTTACTGAGTTAATGATATAGCATTAGGCCAAACGTGACCAAATAAACCAAAAACTATTGAACAGTTTTAAGCAGGTTCGGAGTGTCTGGCAGCACCTGTGGGAGCAAGAGCCTCTGAAAATGATTTCCGCTAAAACAAACCGTCGATGTTGAGTTGTAGTTCAGAAGTAAACCTTCTTGTCGTTTATAATGCTTTCTGATGTATTTATCAGTTGTCGTCTTTAACCCCTCCTTTTTTAAAAGTTTATTCGACAGAAATATGCCTGCAACAAAAGAAACCACACAGAAGCTGGAGCTGTGAAAGTTTAGGAAAAGGATAGAATATTCAAATTAAAACCACTCATTCTCTGTCATGGTGCATCATTAGATAAAACCTCTGTCCTTCAATCAAAAGAAGCTACATTAATATTTTTGTAGGATTCAAGGGGCCACGGCTTATTTATGCTGAGAGGAAGGGCAGGTGGTGTCTGCATGGGATGTTTGGCATCAGATTAATTAATTTCTCCTCTGTCATTTCCAGATTCAGCCATGGACCTTGTGCTGAATGTTGCTGACTATTACGTCCTCACTCCGTATGTGTACCCTGCATCGTGGGCTGAAGATGGGGCCCTGCGGCAGATCATCAGCCTCTTGGTGGTGACAAACCTTGGGGCTGCAATCCTGTACCTGGGCCTGGGCGCCATCAGCTACTACTTCGTCTTTGACCACAACCTGATGAAACACCCTCACTTCTTAGAGGTATGAAGCCTGTGTCTCATTTTATGGTTGGTGCTGTAATAAACTGCGTGCACTACTGAAACCTTCAATCAATTGAACTTTGTATCTACCAGGTCAGACCTGCCAGTTATTAGAGTGCACACATAGCATATATATTGCTTAGTTTTTTTTTTGTTTTTTTTTTTAATTATGCTGTTTGTTATTTTCACCCTCTGTAGTATCACATGTGTTGTTCCTGTGTAGCAAACCGTTTAGACAGAGAGAAGATAACAAGTGTTGACAGTAATTTTTTTTTCATTTCACAACAAAATGACAAAGCACTTGGAGCGGTGTATGAATAAAAACACACACACATTTAGCCGCACTGCATCACACCACTGATGTTAAGATGTTTAACAGGTTGTAACAGCAACACTAACGGATAAAACCCTACAATTAGATTTTAAATGAAATGTAGAATCTGAGGTGCAGAGTGTGTCATCATGTGTGTTGGTTGAGAGTGTGGATGGCCTTCACGAGTGCTAGTTTGAGTTTTGGTTGACCCGTGTTGCCTCCCTGAGGGCAGGAGGTTAAACGGGTGGTTGCTGGGGTGAGAAGTGTTTTTGGTTCTGGAATGGTAGCATTGTTTTAAATGCCCTGCAGTGAGGGAGGAGAGCAGCCCAAGAGTTTTCTCCCATCAGGCAGTATGTCAGAATGCTCTCTATTGCAAAGTGATAGAAGGCCACCATTAGCTTTTCAGCGAGCTGTTCTTGCAGATGCAAAAATGAAATGTGAATCGGCATTGCTAGAAGATGGTGGTATAGGCGATGTTGCTAATGTGGTTGTAATTCAATAGAATTATAGTCCGTCCGCTATTTTGTATCGCTGTTCAAAGTTTTAACTGAAGCATCTCATTCACTATATTGTTCATCAGATATGGTTACACAAACAGTAGAGTACAGAATATACGTTGCACGGGTGGAAATAAACCATCATGCATTAGGCCCTGAGGCAGGGAGCTAACAGAGCAGGCTAATGATTTTCTTACCTGTGTAGAACACCTGGTGAGAAATAATATGTTCAGAAATGTCTCAATCATTCAAACTTTCTATTTAATGTCTGAGCTTGTAACTGTGAATGCATTATCAGCTGTCTAGCTTCATCCACACTCTATAGACTCCTCTATAGTGAACACCTCAAGCAAATATGTAAATCTTCTTTCACATTATTTGAACTTGTATTTGTCCATTTATTTATTCATTCATAAGGGTTTCCATTCACCTTTCCTTAGTCTTGTCTTCTAAATGTGAATCAAAAAGAGCAATAGAACTCTGGCTTGTGAGAGTACAATCAGGCCCTTAGAAAGAACCACACGGGAACTCCATGGAAACTGTTTGGGAAAGGGCAGGCACTTAAAAAATACACATGTACCATTTGTCTAACACCCTAGCTTACCAGTGAAGCTCACCCAATCAGATCAATGAAACTACCAGGCTGCAAATTAAACTCTTGACTTGTCAGTAGAAGAGCACCTCACCTTTTGAATCAACAAAAGTGTTTTACTTTGTCTCATTGAATAATTTCTCCCCAGTTCTGGTAGAACTAAGGCTTCAGTAGAGGCAGTGATAACTTCTTAGGAGGTGCCATTGTTGGCTTTGGTCACACCTAACACCCGCTTATAGCTGACAGTGGAGCGAGTTTATTGATCTGAATTACTGTGCCGTGGCAACAAGCCTATAGCTTGAAGCCTTGCAAAATGGATTCTCTTCTGGTCATGAGCAGATTTCACAGGAATCCAGCTGCCACATAAAGTGTGAAACAGTGAAATAAGACTAATTTCTCATTCACAACCAATAGAACAACACAGACTCACTGAATGAGTGACAGGGCAGTGTACACAAATAATACCAGCGATCCCATTCAAATCATAAACAGTTACCTAATTCAGCCATGATTATCAATGATATTCTAGCTTAGATCATGGCTGATTGTTACCTGAATCCCTCTATGTATCATACGGCGCTTATGCCCTGCTTCCCTATGCCTTGTATTTAAAATCTGTTGGTATCTTTTCTTTCTTAGAATCAAGTAAGGAGAGAAATTAAATATGCGATGACGTCTCTGCCCTGGATCAGCATTCCCACAGTGGCTTTGTTTTTTGCTGAAGTTAGAGGATACAGCAAACTGTACGACAACGTCAGTGACTCCCCGCTGGGTAAGTTGCAGAAGCTGCTTGTGTGGCTCTGTCTAGTATTCTTGTCTTTGAATGCAGGTTAAAACAATAAAGGCATCTAGGTCTTGGAGCTGACCTCTCCTGTGTGCTCTCAGGTTGGTCTGGGCTTTTCCTGAGTATGATCTCCTTCCTGCTTTTTACGGACATGTGTATCTACTGGATTCACCGCTTCCTGCACCACAAGCTTATTTACAAGGTGTGTACACCTGTTTGTTTTCTTTCTTTCGCTAATGTCATTGTTACACCAAAAGTAACATATAGATATTTTTTTTTTCATTGTGGGTACACCTGTTAAAACAATATATATATATATATATATATATATATATATATATATATATATATATATATATATATATATATATATATATATATATTCCAGATAAAGTTGAATAGATGAGGGGGATGAATATCAATCATTTTTTTATGTTTGTAATTGAGAGACACAAAGTGACAGGGTCTAGGTTTCATGATTCCTTTAAACAAATGTTAATTATTTTCAGATGAATTGATCCGTTTGCCCTCTCGTCCCCAGATGTTTCATAAACCGCACCACTTATGGAAGATCCCCAGTCCCTTCGCTAGCCATGCCTTTCATCCAGTCGATGGCTTCATGCAGGGACTCCCATACCACATCTACCCCTTCTTCTTCCCCCTTCACAAGGTGCTCTATTTAGCTCTTTACGTTTTCGTCAACATCTGGACCATCTCCATCCATGATGGCGACTATCGCGTTCCTCATTCTCTGATGACTGTCATCAACGGCTCAGCTCACCACACTGACCACCACCTGTTCTTTGACTATAACTACGGTCAGTACTTCACTCTGTGGGACCGCCTGGGAGGCTCCTACAGGCACCCGTCAGCTCTGATGGGGAAGGGTCCCCTCGATCTGATTCGGAAACTTCAAGCCGAGGGAAAGTTAAGAGACGACAGAAAGGCCAAACAACAAGGGAACGGACATGCTCAAAGAGAGGTCACATGTAAGGAGGAGTAACAGCTTGGGGTGTTTATGGTTCATTTCTTCTCTCTATTTTTGTAGAGACAATGTGCTGCAGCCTAATTCTGCTGGAGAAGCTGTCCAAGAATAATCTGAGTGTGTGTTTGCCAAATAAGTCATTGTGAGATTTTTCATTCCAAACATGATTGATGTCAGTCGAAGTAAGCATTTAGGTTACTATTTTCACATATATGAACCATGCCAGCTGCTCAGAGAAACTCACCATTAATGCAGTTAATAGGCCTGAGGAGCATAAAAAAGCTGGAGCTGCTACACAGTTGGTGATGAACACCAACTATAAAGTGTGATCTAAAATCAGTGTGAACCTGAACCTTACTTATGGTTAATCAACAATACCAACCCTGCAGTAGCTGCCTCTTTTCAGCTTAGCTCACATTTTCATGTCATGTGGGGCATGTATGTATGTATCTGAGGCAAATCAGCTTTGATGTGGGATTGTGAATCCTATGAAGTCATGTGTGAATGCTCCAAAGACACCAACATTTCATCATTTTATTTGGACAGAGGTCATGCTTTCCGTTTTAATTAAGCAGTCAGATGGACATTTTTATCACCATAACGCATATAAAGTTATTTTATCCTTTTTCGTCTTTGGACAAATATCAATTTCTGCCAAATAAAGCCATGCTTTGAAACTGCGCAATTTATATTTTTTCATGTGGTGAGACAGGAAATGTTGAATGATTGTATTTAAAACCTTTTCAGCTTTGCAAACCTGCGTCTGATCTACCCCGCCCCCCCTTTTTTTTTCCTGCATCTGATGTAAATTCCTATTAAAATGTACAAAATTGACGTGATCCTTTGAGACATTTTGCACATCTGTTCCCCCAACGTTTCCATGAGGCCTTTTTGAACGCCTAAACTTGCTGAATAATTTAGGTGAGAACCTTAGCTCTGACTCACCCTTTTGTAAAAGTTGTTGTAAATTAATAAATAATTTCTCAATGGCTCAAATAAAATCACGAAAAAGTAGTTGGCAGCACAACTCTCCTGGGAAAAGACAGTAGTAGTGTGCTTAGTCAGCGTAGAATATTGGGTGGTGAATAAGTGGTTCACCTCACATTTGCTGGAACCTTGCACTAACCTAATAAACCACTATTGCAGCAGCTATCATATGATGGCGCCTGGTTCTTTAGTTTCAAGTTGTGCTCCTGAGTGTAACAGGCAGTCAGGACAAAATCAGTGAATGATGAACTTTAACATGTAGATTATTTTGTATTCTGACATTGTTAACAGCTTGGACATTCCTTACATTGAAGAACCTTTTAATTAGATGAATCACATTTTCTCTCTCTGTTGGGACGATTATATCATCAGTGTGAGAATAAAAATGTACTTTACTACATGAGTTCATACGGAGTCCAGATACTTTTTTAATTCTTTTTTTTTTAGCATATGAATAATAAGTGCATCTTACTTCTTGTCCATTACTAGCTTTTGCAGCCTCATCCCATAGGGATGCTTCTGGAGTTTGTTCCGTTGTCATGGAGATGGATCTGACATTTTGATCTAAATTTGGATTTTGTCCTTGAAAATTATAATATTACATATCACACAGCCTTCATCCACACAGGGAGCTTGTTCTTACATTAGCCTTAATGCTAACAGATGTGTCAGCCATGTACATCAGCCCCATCTGCTGTAATGTTGAGAGCTCTGAGAAGCCAACAAAGCTTTGCATAAATCAAAGAGAATTCAGATTCTCAAATTCTGTTTTAATTTAGCAAAGTTTCTAATAAAGCACTCACATTACAATATACACTTTTCTTACACATGTGAAGCTCTGCAGATAAAAGAACATTAAATACAAAATGGACTTCCAGTGTTACACATTATAAAGGGTAGATGCAGTGTGCTGTATGTACAAGCAAAAGAGAGAAAAAAACAGAGGCTTCCCAGCTTCTTTGGTTTCAGGTTCAGAAATACACATGAGAGGAAAAATATAACAACCGCATGAGTGATACCAGCTGATGATGGGACCTTTCTGCACATGCTCATTGGATGTCCAGCTTCCTTTGTATGGTGACACACAGATTATGTGCAGTGCTGCTGTGTCGTGTCAGTACTGTCAGTCAGCTCAGCAGAAAAAGAAGGGCATCCAGAGGAAGGATCTCATAGCCGTCCCTGCAGCCACGCCTGCCAGTATTCCCAGTGCAACACTCTCTGCAATGTCATCAAAAGGGTCTTTCTGAACAACCACCTGATGGACTCCTAAAGAAGCACACAGAGGAAACATTTAACTCTGATATCATGTTTGGTAAAATACAATGTGGGAGGGACTCAGATATGGTGGATCGTGCTCTGATCCTTTTCATTCCTGTGCTATCAATGACATATTAAAATAAACATTGTTCTTAAACACCCGCTTTGTCAAGGTTACATGTTATAGCTTACATTCATGATGAACACAAAAGCAATTACAGTTCAGAAAACATAAGAAATATTGGCTTGTTAAACAGGAAGCTAGAAAAAAAAGTGTTGATTTGGAAACCCAGAAAGTTAAAAACAGGTGTCACATACAGCGCTGAATTCTAAAACTACATACAGACTGGCAGAAATACGGCATAAATGGGCCTGTTAACACAGTGAGTAAACAAAACAAGCAACCAAGCACTCACACTCACTCCTCGGTGAATGTAGAATCACCAATTACCCTCACATGCATGTTTTTGGACCCAGAGAGAACCCACAAGTTCACAGGGAGAACCCAGCTGAGATTCTAATCAGGAACCTGCCTGTTCCTGTGAGATGACTGTACTAACTACCACACCACCGTGCAGACAGGTTCAGGCTGTCGATAAGTAAATATCCAGCTTTTATGCCTTATTCCCACAGAAATATGCTTTTAAGCCCCAGGACCATGCTTAAGCCTTTAATGTCCTCACTGAGAAGACATGAATGGAAAAATGTTTCTTTGCGTTTATTCACTTCTTTGGAATTTTTTTTTTTTTTACGAAATGGTAACAGATCTCACTTCATAGTGAATTTGTGAAAATTTGAAAAAGTAATGGCACTTCATTTACTTTCTTTGCTCAGGTAGGTTTATTACCACATTCTTAATAAAATCCAGTTTCTGAAAAATGTACTCTATCAAATGGAAAGGCAGAACTTCAAAAGGTTGAAATCATTATGGGAAAGGGACCCTTTGCTCTCTGAGAACACGCGTGAATTTTACATTTCATTTACATCAAACTCAAGTGCCGCCTTTGCCCATCTGTAGAACAGGTGTATGTACTTAAAACAGAAACACTCTCTTAGCATATCTGTTACTGTTATTAGGCGTATTATTGTTCAGCATGAATAGAAAAAAAGGTTGCTTTTGTGTATTCACTTCATTACTGATTTAAAGCACCCCATGACGAGAGCACTCAGTGCCCCAAATCGAGCGCTCCACATTTGGAATTTGATTACGGAGCGACCAGGTGTGTGGAGGTAAACTGTTGAAGTTGGTGCATCCTGAAAAAACAGCATGACTTTACTGCATTATCGGGTTTTACCGCCACAGGGAAAGAGGAACCAATGTTCACTGATTGTGTTTGTTGTTTGCACCCGCTGGTCTTCATTCACACTCCGACATCCTGACTGAATCACTTATGCTCAGCTGTTTTGCTGTTTAGAAGCTGTTAAAGAGTCTTACATCCCTCCTCATGTCTGAGCCATGAAATAGTCCTTTCGTCAAAGTAACATACACTTCCATGACACCTTATTCAAACCGGTGTCTACTTTCACAATTATTTCCAATGTTTATTTTAGGCACAGGTGGACCCCATTCAAAGTGTAAAAGCATATTAGGAGCAAGAACAGAGGTAAGAGGCACCAGAGCTCATTCACATATGTCATAACAAAGGGCCTGAATATTTTTAAACTGGCTTTGCCTATTAACTTAATTTCCTCCTCCCAAAAGTAGTCAGAATCAGACATAGCTATGCTCGAATTAGCTTAAATGATAAAGATAACATACCAGGTCCTGCTCCAGGTGTAAAGTAGACAGTGCGGTAGTTGTTAAGTGGGACAGCCTGGTAGGAGTCATCATATGGGTCATATGTGAACATCTAGATCAGGAGAAAACATAGCTTTTAGCACCACGATGGTTAGAGTTCTCTGATCAGCTCTTACAGACAGCAAGGAGAACTCACCGGGTTTCTCTTGGTGTCGAGCAGAGTCAGTTTCCAGGCTCTGAAAAACAAATTAAAGTGAATGAGGAGCGGACAGATGGTTGTACAGGAAGGCAGAACAGACTAGGGTGATGCGTGAGTACCCACAGAGATTCGTCTTCACTGTTGGCACACAGGCTGAGTGTTGAGCCGTCTTTGAGGTGAACCACAATGATATTCTCCCTGGGATTACTCTCTGGTGGAATCACACCTGCAGACACAAAGCAAACACTGTTTCCTCTCGTACTTCATCTGTCTGCACTCATAAAGATGACCTGAAATAGCCACAATTCCATTTTTCTCTTTCAACCTTAAGTAATTCTGTTGCGATCACTTAACATACAGGTTGGGTCAACATGATCTTCACTTACTTAAATGTTTTGTCTGTTACTTATGTCAGTCTCACTGATAATACACACATCAGTTTTTCATTCAACAGTTAATGAAGAATTCGTTCAACCCGCCCATATAAATGGAGACTCGGCTCAAGTAAAAGAGTTTAATCAACCCTTTAACTTTAACTTTATCCAAACCAAATATATTAATTTTAAACAACATGGTTACTTAATGCAGAAAGAAAACCATATACTTGTGTGCAAATTTGTTCTTTTCAAGTTATTATTTTAGGGTGTTTGATTTCCAATTATATGTATATGTGTAATGGTACATAGACCTTTCAATTACAAGGTTTTACATATCAGGACACTGGTAAGAATGAAAAAAAAAATCCCCTGTTCCTTACCAGTCTTCAAATTATGTAAATCCAATCTCAGATGAACAACAACTATCACTGTTATTTTTTATTTTTTTCAACAAAAATTAAACCAAAATAAAGAATCAGTGTGTGAAAAACCAAGCTTCCCCTTAGTGCTTCCATAGGAATTAAGAGGATAAGAAGCAGCCAGGTTAATTAATCATCAGTAAGTGTGAGCACCTCTATAAAAACCAAAGTTTTGTCAGTTTCTTGGTCTGGAGCATTCAGGTGTGTGTTAACACAATGCCAAGGAGGGAAGACATCAGCAATGATCTTAGAGAAGAACTTGTTCTGGGCGGGGGTATAACTACATTTCCAAACTATTTGAACTCCATCATTTTACAGAGAGAGAGATTATTCACAGGTGGAAAACACTCTGTCAAGACAACTGTCAGTCTTCCCAGGAGTGGACGCCTCAGCAAGTTCACCCCAAAGTCAGACTGCAAAAACCCAAGAGCTACATCTCAGACTCTACAGGCCTCAGTCAGCATGTTAAATGTTAAAGTTCATGACAGAACAATTAGATAAAGACTGAACAAGTATGGCTTCTTTGGAAGGGGTGCAGGAGAATGCCTCTTCTCTCTAAAAAGAACATGGCGGCTCAGCTTAGGTTTGTAAAGTTACATCTGAACAAACCACAAGACTTCTGGAACAATGTCCTCTGGACGGAGGAGACCAAAGTGGAGATGTTTGGTCATAATGCACAGCAGCACATTTGGAGAAAACCAAACACAGCATATCAGCACAAACACCTCATACCAGCTGTCAAGCACGGTGGTGGAGGGCTGATGATCTGGGCTTGTTCTGCAGCCACAGGACCTGGACACCTTGCAGTCAGTGAGTCCACCATGAACTCCTCTGTATACCAAAGTATTCTAGACTCAAATGTGAGGCCATCTGTCCGACAGCTAAAGCTTGTCTGAAACTGGGTCATCAACAGGACAATAATCCCAAACAGAGCAACAAATCTACAACAGAAAGTCTGAAAAAGAAAAGAATCAAGGTGTTGAAATGGTCCAGTCAAAGTCCAGACCTCAATCTGACTGAAATGCTGTGGTGGGACCTTAAGAGAGCTGTGCATAAACCAACGCTGCAAACATCAATAACCTGAAGTAACGCTATAAAGAAGAGTGGGCCAAAATCCTTCACACTGGTGGGAGAAATTGATAACATCATACAGAAATTTATTACCTCAAGTTGTTGCAGCTAAAGGTGGTTCTACGAGCTGTTGAATCATCGGATCATTTTTGTTAAATAAATAATGAAACAGTGCAATGTCATGTGTAGTTGTTGATCTAAGGATGTATTTAGCTGGTAATAAGACCTGGAAAGGACTGTATTATTTTTTAATAATGTCCTGTTACATAATATCTTTGAAATGAAAGATGCTGTTTCACATGGCTGTATATCATTTATTCCCATACCTCCACATTCCAGGCCTGACCGCACATCGATACATGTCATCTTGAGATTGATACGTTGCTCCAGCTCTCGTCTGCTGTCACTCTTGTAGAAGCAAAGGCTGCCATCCACCCAAAGATCACACCAGTTTAGCTTCCAGCGTTTTAGGACAGAAGCTTGAGAGGAAACACATGTCACAGTATAACATTAGTGTTGTCTTTGAAAGTGCTGTGAAATTGGATTTGGACACATCTAACATTTCCAAAGTGTAGGGCTCTTTTCAGGGTTCATGGTGTGTATTTACACACCTGTATGTTTCTGAAATACAAACATGTTTTGTGTACATTCCTCTATAGGCCTCGCACTCACTGATAAATTCAAATAATTCTGTGTTTCTTTTGCAGTTTTGCTTTTGGATGTTGTGTTTTTCTCAGCACAGAGATCCCCACTGATCATCCTTGGTAAGCCACTTAGCAGACATAGCCAAGGACAATTAATAGGATTGGAAATGACCACAGCTTGGGTTTCATAACAGGAACTGTTTTGCTTTCCAGAACAGTCTCCCTGCATCGTTTGAAATTCTGTCATAAAGACAAGCTGAATTTACGCTTGAGATTGAAAGATAAATGGAAAGTAAACGTTTTGTGCAAAAAAAGGTGCATAATGTATAAAAAAATACACAGAAATGTAGCATAATGATCAATTGGAGCGGACCGATAAATCAGCTGAGCTAATGTTAGTATATCACAGATCAACAAGTTTCATCTGGGCAACATTAAAAATAGTGTATCTTTTAAACAACTGGTTCACTAGTCTTCTGCTGGAAGTTGTTCTCTTTGCACATATTTTTGACACCATAAACAACAACATAATTTACCTTGTTTTCCTTATATGATTGCGTATGTTGATGTTGTTGGAAGTGTGCTGCCCGAAGCAATGCCTCTTTGGTGTGAGAAAAGTTTCCCCGTGGGACAAAAAAGTTGATTTTATCTTATCTTTTCTCTTTAGCGTTGTGGTCATAGTTCTTTAAAAGAACCAAGAATCCTCTTGAGAGGTTTTATTGTCAAATGACAGACATTTTAGTAACATCTGCCTCAGGACTTCTGTATAGGTCGACCTGTATGACATAAGATAAGATATCCATGGCTTAGCAGTTTGCAGAAAAGGCAATCGCCTTCAGTGGATTGTGTTTTTAAATTTACCCTGTGTATTATCAGAAAAATCCAGAGGAAAGCCATGAATTCATTTGACTTCTCAGGGTTGTGGTCTGCAAAAATACACTGATTTAAAGAGGTCTTAAAATGGGGTTTTTCCATATTCAAAATCTTAGCTTATTTTGGAAAATGTCCTTTTTTTGTGTTAGATCTCTACATGTTTTTGTGGTCTAGTTCATGTTTTTCCTTCTCAGTATATCCACTGATTTTGTTTGATAAAAGTGAAGGAGAAGGCCACGTCTGCAGACCAAAGGTTATGTGATTCAGGAGAGGCAGGGGACCTCAGAGGCACCTCATTCCTCCCTCATCTTACGTTTATTATTTCCTGTTATCTCTCTTCTACCGGCTTTGCAATAAAAAATAAAACAATAGACATAAATAATAAACAATAAATAATAAAAGATAATTAATGAGCAATGATTAAATCAGAAAAAGTCAGAAAATAAAGTTGAAGGTCTATCGCATGTTCACAAAGCCAATCCTGACTCACTCTTTTATTCTTGTAAACACTTCTGAGGAACTGGAACCTTTTTATTTATTCATCAGTTCTAACAGGTAACTGATAATGAACCTGTTACCAGCACCATTTTAAAAGCAGAGGCTTCTGAGTATGCGCTTCTGTCAAAGCTACCATCAAAGAAACCAAAAGATGTTTACTCACTCTGTCTCCACAACCAGCCTGACCTCAGGAGCGCCATGTTTCTCAGCTGTTGTCCGTTTTGTTATCTTATATGAATAATAATCCAGCAGAAGCAAAAGAAATAGGCAGTTTTGTTGTTTAGAAGATGATATGACCCAGAATCTGTTTTGGAGTTCGTCTGAGTCTTTTTATATTCCCCTGTGCCACAGATAGTGAGATACTGGCAGATAAATCTGGCTCTCACCAGGGTTGAGGCTGACTCACAGGATCCTTCTGGATTATGAGACCACACCCTCTCATACCCCCCACTGTTTCTGGACAGACCTTTTGTCTTGACTCTCACACCATGTGTTATACCTTGTTTACATACTTAAACACTCTTATGCTTATTACAAAACTCATTTGAACCTGGGGACTTATTTCTGTTTACATATATAGCATGCTTTATAAGTTAATCCCTGCTCTGAGATGACAAGATTAGCCAATTAGTCCTCAGGTTGGTTATGAAAGTCTTCCCAGGGTGACTGCACACTGACATAATTTCCTTTTATAGCTAAGAGAAAGTGCTGGTCTCTTTAGTATTAGCTGAGTCACCAGCTTATGGATGTAGAGCTTTTTCAAGTCAAACTGAGTAATCTTTTTTTAATATGTTTTGAAAGCTATGGCAATTGTCGGCAGTTCAATAATATCTGAAAATGCAGATGTGATCTCACCAGCTGGGACATGTCCAAACTCTCCTTCATCTTCCATCAAACTGTTGTGCACTTTTATGCTGATGCATTGTAAAATCCAACAAGCTGAATGATTGAAAGCCTCTTAACAAGATCATTTTAGATTTTAAGTTAAACAGAAGAAGAGAGAAAACAAACACCCAGAAAGCATATCAAACATTCTAACATTCACACCCTAAAAATCAACTTTATCCTGTGCGTAATTTAGAGGAAATTAGTGACCAGTCCAATTTTGTTGTACCTGCACTGGAAGGTTTCTTATGTTCTTTTATAACATGCAGTGTAATGGCCACCTCTATTTTCTTTATCTATTGTTAGAAAAATAGAAAATAGGTTCAGTGATTTGTTGATATATGTGAAAACAGGAGTTAAAATACAATATATCAGGCAAAAAATAGTTTGTACGATACAAAATTTGTACAAGCTTGAAAGTAAATTTGGTCTGAGCACCTTTATTCTCCAACAAAGCCTGAACCCTCTTAGACAAGCTTGAATAGTTCTCCAGGCTTCTTGAATGACATTCCAAAGCTCTTCTTTGGATGTTGGCGGCCTTTTGTTCCGTTCTCTCAAGATGATCCCACACTGCTTCAATAATGTTGAGGTCTGGACTCTGGGGAGGATTCATCCCTCCATAAGACCTGCTGCCACTGATTTTCAGTTCACTTCTTGTGTCATTTAGTATACCTCAGCCTTTTCTCCCTGTTTCTCCCTTCTTGACAGCCATCCTTCCATGGAGACCATTTCTGATGAGGCTTGGGCCAACAGTAGATGGATCAACTGAATGTACAGATGTATCTCTCAGGTTCTCTGTCAAGTCAAGTCTAAGTGCATCACTTTTGTCCCCCACTTGTTCAGTTTCCTCAATGTTTTAAAGACACACTGCACAACATGCTGAGATATGTCAAGCTATCAGATAATAGCTCTTTGGGAATCAACTTGTTGGTGCAAAAATATAATTTCAAGTCCGTCAAACTGTGTTATCTTTAGCAGTTTTCACAGAAACAGCTAAAAAATAGGAACAAATGATGTGTCTTTGTGACAGGCTGCTAGTAACAAAGTCCCTAATAGTACCATTCAAAACAGGTTCTTTGCAGGTTTTTTTGTTATTTGCAGACGAAAGACTGTTTCATCTCATGAGTTTGGTGTCTTTTCTATGCTTGCATAATTCACAGCTCAGTGGTGTAAGTGTAAGTGGTGTAAAACAAACAAACAAAAAAATTCTTACAAAATGGTCAGGTATATGGACTGGCCTGAAGTATTGATTAAGATTACTTTGGAAAAATTTGATTAAAAATTCAATTATAATGACAAAAATGAATATTGTAATATTGTATTATTATGCAGGATTGTTTACTTATTCAAGTATATTGTATTTACACCTAATGCCAGTTTAGAATACCAATCAATCTAAAATGCACGTTTTTGAGTGCTTATAAGAAATTCTTGTAGGTAAAAATTTAACATTTTAAACCAAGAAACTCCTCAGTAAAGAAATCTTGACACATATTGCTGTGAGATTACATCAATTAAAAAGAGTAATAAAAAATAAAAAGAGAGACCCAGTGTCGTTAGCTTAAAGCAATTTGAAAGAAAACTCTCTTTATTCTAGTTCTGAAGAGCACATCATAAATACGGCACTGCCCCCTGGTGGCAACATGTGGCAGGCCTGTTCTTAACCATTAACCTCACTAGTTACAGTCATTTCCGTTGTGTATTACTCTCTGAAGATCTTCATTAACAAATCAAGCAAAACTGCTGAAAAGACTATAGATAAAAAACAGAATTTTATTAATTTAATCATGCGTCTGTGAGGCCATCAAAGATCTGCGTTTCCATCGATATGTTCTTAATGATTATTCAGATATTTTTGATTGCAAGTTTTCAGATTGATTTTAAGTGCTCTGAGACTAGATTCAAAGTTTTGAATCCAAGCGGAGTGCAAAAACAACATAAGGCACTGAAAATGGTAACGTGTTCAGTGCTCATTATTATGCGTTCATACTTATACTTTTATCGGTCAGAATGGAATGAGCATGTTTTTTATTCTTTCAATTTTAACTAACTTTAGCTAATATCATTATATTTTATTTTATTTTTATTAGTGGATAGTAATACGATTAAGAAGAATATATAGTAAGAGGACAAAAAACAAACCAACAAAAAAAAAAAAAGAAAAAAAAGAAAAACAGGGCATTTAAAGAACGTAACTTCCGGTAAAGTGGGCGTGACTTAAGCTGTCAAACTAACCGAAGAATAACAAAAACAAACACAACGCTGAGGGGGCACCGTGGACGGTGAGTACGGTGGCCTCGACATTTACCGTATCTGGCTCAAAATGCTACATATGTTACAATAGCTATGTATACATCCAAGTTTGGGGTCCAAAAATGTCTCGATTCTGTCACTACCAATATGTATTTACCTTTACCGAGCTGAATGTTCATTTAGTTACACCACTGTAAAATAGAGTCCTCTGTCGAAGTTGGCAGAATTCTCGTGCAATTGCCCTTGTGCAATTGGAAGGTCTTAAAACAAATTTAGACACGATCAAAATGTTGACCTTCGATATGTTAGTTTGAAGTTTTACTATAAGCTACATATAGCAATACAGGCCTCGGAGATAAGCAGACCCCAAGCGACGCTCGTTGTCTGTGAATTGAGGATCGTTTCTCCGAACTCTGTTGAAAAAATGCGTCGGTTTAATACGAGATTGTTTATCAGCCTATAGCTGCGAGAGCTACAGTAAGATGTTTGGTGTTTTATGAGCAGTTTTAGGTTGATGTTGGATTCGGTATTGTCTATCGGTCGACTCTGTATGCTGTGTTCTATAAAAACCACAAAAAAGACCTTGTTGTTATTGCACTGCACCGCTGAGGGCAGCAGCGAGCCGTTTTTAAAGTTGAACTTTATGACAAAAAAAGGAGAAGACGTCCTGCTTTTTTTTCTGTGAAGAATTGAACCAAAGCGAATTTTCTGGTACATTTTCACAGAAATACAACAGTTAAAAAGGTAACATAGTATGAGGAGTTCTGTTGTTCACTACCCATTAAGCGATGAGACAGTTGGTCTGACGTGTTCATCACACCTTTGTGAGAGACTGAGAAGATAACGTCACTTCACAGGGCCTCACTGATCCCCAGCTACCATATCAACAGTTGTTTTCGCAGCTTTTGTATACCATGTAATGCAGCCTTCTCTGATTCAATGTGGAGTCAAATCTGTCCTTCTCTGTGGTTTTTCTGCTCTTCATTTATCATAAGACGACACGGGACCTTTTATGATGTGCACGCTTTAACAAAAAAAGTGTTTTCTCTGGGTCTGGTTCTCCTTTTCTCTCAGCAGGGATGGAGGCATGTTATCTGATGTGCTGTTGAAAATAATCGTTCCTTTGGTCTCTGCTACATCAGAGGTAAGAATCAGGGGATCCGTGTAATTAGAAACTATCTGTGACAGAAAGATCAGACAGAGTCCGGATGCGACGCTCAGTCGTCTGGCAAAACACACCATTCAGGTGGGCTGACTTTACCATCATCAGGCTGCATTTGTCAGAAAGTGATAGGGCTGATCGGGGGTTTAGAAGAGGCACCTGAGTGGTGTGTTTGACAAAGGCAAGGTTATATGTTGTGATAATAATTAAGTCATAACTGAACTAGAGACAACATAAAAACAACGTGCACTAAACCAGGACAAATGATTTTTTTTCTTCATCATCAAAGTCATCAAAGTAAATAACATAAATAATCCTCCACATAACACTTAGATTTACAAGCAATAATGCAGTGGGTTGGTGGAGAGTCGCATATAAAGTACTTTAGTTTGAAGTCTTGCTTAAGCTTTGAAAAATCTACTGGATATTCAGCCTATGAAAGATGCATTGTAGTCATTTGCTGCAATCTTGCATCATATTGCTTTGTTCTTTTGGTGCTGTCATGTAAAGGGACATGTCTGCAGTTGTTAAGGAATTCACTGCGGAGCCCAGTGATTTTCTCTTTCATTTGTGCACGCAGTGTGCACGGGCTTTTGTGCCTAACACCTTGGAGTAACCTCAATGCAAAGTCACACCGGTTAACATGCCGAGACGGCTGCTAATGTCACTACTTTTCATGAATTAGCAGGTGGATGGTAGATACAATGACTGTGCCCGCTGAATCTTAGCTGAACATTTTCAAGCAAATCTTGATGCAGTAATATCCAGCAAGTAATTAAAGTACGCTTCAGAGATCATCAAGTTTTCTTTGTCGACACATATATTCTCTGGTAAAACTTTAAATACTTAATTTAGCCTATTTTACACATTTTAGAAACGCTCCATAACACACTTTAATGCAATAAAAATGCCCTGAATCTCCTTCTGTCTCCTTACAATCACATTTTAGTTTGATAACATTTATTGTTGCTATGGAGCTTATAAAATGCTAAATAAACCCTTCCATCCTTCATTTCTGCCACTGCTGTTTAAACTTTTTCATCCATAGCTGGTGTTTTTTTCTGCTGGACGGCGTAGTACAATGTAGAGATATAGTATTTTTATGTCCTATGATTCTTTAGTAGAATGTTTTACCAAAAGTAAACTCATCTTTAGCATTATTTCTGTTTTAAGACATTTTCCTCTTTTTATGTTCGTCAATAGATACCCAAAAATAGCAGTTCGGGAGCCCAGTTTTTTTGCATTTGAACTGCATCATTTGTCTTTCAGATGTTGTCATGCTCTCAAGAAATGAAGCTTACATAAAAACACATTCTCCCAATGAAAAAGCAGCATTTTTTACTAAGTTTAGTAACAGAAAATGGATCTCGGAGGGAACAGGTGTCTCTGCGTCACCGAGACTTGTTGTGGTTTCAGCTGAGCATGCTCTTATCAGCGCTGCTTCACCCCTCACATGTCTGTGTTGTTTGAGATTCTACGATGTTCAGGACCTTTCTTTTCCAACTCCACACAGAAAAGCACACAACACAGACACAAAGCAGCAGGAGCAACAAGACAAAGTCTTCTTTGAATCGTGCTAATATCTTCTGTATAGATAAACGGATTTACGCATACACAATAAGATCTGTTCATTCTTAGCATAATTGCTAATCAAAGTGCCTGTGGGAATACAGATCAAAGGTCAGAATATGTTGAAAACTGGCTCTCCTATTACATAAAATACATGTGCAAGTCAGACAGCCAGTTCCCAAAGTCCCAAAGACAGCAGCTACATAATCACCACATAGTCCACCAATGGTTTAAGCAAATGGTGTTTGATACTGTAACTTTATGGCAGATAGAATGAGGGACTTCTTATACCGGTTTAATTTTAAGATTAGCAACGCGTTCAACTCTGAATTAAGTGTTGTATCTTTCAAAAGTTTCTGTGCTTCCCTACACACAGGTGTTCCATAGAAAAACTTGAGATAATGTCAGAGAATTATTAGCTGCAATTCACTAATGAATCCTAAAACCACAGAGCAGAAAGGCCAAAATGGCACTGATCGTTCATCACAACATTTGTTTTTTGGGGAAATTTAAGATGATTCCTACAAAAATTTGTGGATCAGTAGGTGGAGGCACATGTTATGCTGCTGTCTCCTCATATGATTTCTCATTATTATGATTGTGTGGGGCTGCTAACACGTCGAATGCAACTTTGAAATATCTTTATCCCTCCCAGATTTTAAAAAATATATATATTTATGACTATTTGATAATGTTAGCCAATCCCACAAAAAGAAACAAGATTTAGTTGATTGTGTTGGTGAGTTGTTTGTGTGACTCAAGCGTGCTGTAGCTTATTCTTCTCTGGCATAGAGCTCCCAGAGTCCTATCAGCGAGCTGCACCAGAGCAGAGGCTGAAGAGTTCCTTCGTTATCATGAGTACAGCTGCTGTAGATTATTTTGAGACGACCCACGTCAGAACTTGAGCCGTGAATATAAAAAATTGCAGCCCCCAAACAAATAAAGGTTCCCTGTTTTAAGAAATATTTGATAAAACACAACAGCTCCCCTGCTGTTTCAGCAAGCTGCTGAGCCTTCAAAATAAAACAAACTAAACATTTAGATCCTTGTATTAAAGGCCAACACACATCAGATGGGATTTGGGGTGAACTGACCCTGGACTTAGTGTAGCTGCAGTGTGTCATTTCTTGTTTTCACGTGATTGGGAACCAAATCATTAGCTGCAACGCTCCAAAGCCATTTCTTTGTCTTCTTTGTCTATTCCCTGGATTCCCGCTTAGTAGTGGGACCATGGAGTTGTCCTCTGATGAAGAGGAGGTACGCACCTTCATCGAAGTCATCAGTGAGAAGTACAACCCAGAGAATTTTCCCTACGGCCAAGGAGTAGTGGTTCAGGCCAGCCCCCCAGGATCCCCCGTTAAAGGTGAGAGATGATTTCAGAGTAAACTCTGCGACTTTACCAGTTTATGTTGAGATCAACTTGTGTCACAAACTCTTTTTCCTTGTCTGCAGATCGGCTCTTCTTACCCAGCGCACTGGTTCTCAATGATTGTGGAATCACTAAAGCTGGTGACAGGGCAGCCATTGCAGCTTTCTGTGCTCATGTGCTGGAGCTGGATCTGTCCTACAATCAGCTCAAAGACTGGGGAGAGGTGGGTGTCCTTCACAGAAACATTTCAGATGCAGAGTTGCTGTTATCTGAGACCACAGTGTTTGACTGTGCTTTCAGAGCTGTGCTCTTTTTGTACTAAGCAGTGTTTGAAATAGATGAATAATGCATAAAGCAATATTATTATGTAATGATAAAAAAAGTAAATAAAATAATTCCATCTCTACAGACTGACTGTGAAAGTTGTCAATCTAGTTGAAGAGAGCTAATGTATAACCTTATGAAATTGACATAGACACCTGTTTTGTTACTAATGTGGCCTTTTATATATACTTATTCATCTAATTATATGAAAACTGAAATGACAGTCGAGCCTTGGCTGTGAGGGTTTCAGCTACACTTATTCACCAAGTTTGCCATGTAATTACATGCATGAGACGATGTGTCGTCCAATTCAAATTTCACTGGATTATTTGAAAGAAGCACATGAAGTTTCACACCTGCTGTGTATTATGTTTGTCTGTGGTTGATGAGAACATTTTAAAAGTTCTCAGAGTCCAATAAACTCTTCAGAGTTTAAGAAGATTATATGTTTTGTTGCACAGAAACTCTAAGCTGCACTAATATCAGTCATTTAACAGGTATTTTAGTTGTTTTATTAGTAGATTCACGATCTGTGTATTGTATGAATTTGTGGTGCTTATGGTTTGCCAGATCAGCACCATTGTCTCTCACATCCCTCATCTGGACTTCCTCAACCTGAGCATGAACCCTCTGAGCGGCGTGGAGCTGGAGCCCAGCATGGCTTATGTCTTCTCCAGGGTCCGGCAACTCGTCCTCATCAACACACAAGTCAGCTGGGACACCGTGCACACGCTCACGCAAAATACACCAGAGTAAGCGATGAGTCACGCTGCTGTTAGAATAACAGTATCAAACACAGACATCCAGTGTTTTTCAGCAGCCTCTTGCAGATTTAAAAAAAAAAAAAAGTCTTCACACTTCTCTCTGCCTAAATTTCCAGACTGAAGGAGCTTTTCTTATGCCTGAATGGCTACAACACTGTGTCAGAATCCCAGACGTCCTGTCCGTCACTACGCCTGCTGCAGATCACAGACAACCAGCTGCAGGACTGGGCAGAAGTTCGGAAGTTCGGGCTGTTGTACCCCAGTCTGAGCACACTGGTGCTGGCTAATAACAGTTTGGACTCTGTGGAAGACACCAAGGAGACACTGGAGCGTCTGTTCCCCAACCTGCGCAGCATCAACCTCAACAACTCAGGTCTGGAAAGTAAAGATTGTGTACTTTATTGTCCGGCAGTATTAGATATTCAGTCCATGCTTTAAACATTGTTTGTACCCCTGTGATGCCTTTTTAAATTTTCTTTGTTTTTTATTTAGGGCTTAGCAAATGGGAAGACATTGAGAGGCTGAATTTTTTTCCTAAGCTGGAGGAAGTCAAAGCAAAAGGGATTCCTTTACTGCAGTCCTACAGCACTCAGGAGAGGCGTAGCCTCCTTTTAGCACAGTAAGTCACACACACACTTCACACTGGGTAGTATTTTTACTTCTACACCAAGTAACCTACATTCTAGATGAATAAATTGGACTGCTGCATCTGTCTGCAGGCTGCCATCTGTAAATGTATTGAATGGAGGTGCAGTGTCTAATGGAGAAAGAGAGGATGCTGAGAGGTTCTTCATCAGATATTATCAGGACTGTCCAGAACAGGAGCTTCCTCAGAGGTACACACACACATTTCTTACTTTACTCTTATGATGACCTCCTCAGGTATAGCTGTTTTGGCTATTTTTACTGTTTACCACAACTTTACCACACTAACCGAGAGATGCGTGACACTTCCATAACCACCAGAAGTGGAGGAAGAGTATAGAAAGGTTGCTCTTCTCGCCTTTTTTGTCCACAGGGTTTCCAGTGCTGGTTCAGAGCTGGTACCAGAGTCAGTTCTAAGTTTGCTGTGTAGTCAAGCTGGAAAGAGTTGGTTTGATTTTCCACAGCATGTAATTGCATCACTTTAAGCATCTCCTCCAATGTTTGAGCATCCCTCTGACATACAACAGGGATGTTCCCTGCGCTGTTTCAGGGAGAGAAATATCAACTCTTTGCATTTAGCTCAGTAATACTTTAGCCTCAGAGTCAGGCTAATACAGCTATGTTTTATTGTTCATATTATTGTCATATTGTTACTGTGCTTTCCTGATTATAGAATTGCATGATAAAAAGCATTGCTATTAGAAATCTGAAAGTTTCTCAATTCTAAGATGCCTCACAGTGTGAATGTACACAGTTCTGCATCGATGCAGTGACTGAACATATTCAATAGTTTGCATACTCCAAATAATTAGAGTATGTCATCATTATGGGGGATTTTCCAGCCTCAGCGGTGCTTTAAAGTTGCATGCATTGTTGCGTCATGTTCGGTCACTGTAAAACACAAAAGAAAATGCATTAAAGGAAGCAGGAAAAGTTGCATGTAGCTCCAGTGGCATGCTAACATTTGTTAGTGTTCTGTGTTGGGTGATGTAGCAGAATAAGCTCAAAAGTTAGTGAAAAAAATGAGTGAAAGTGGGCTTTTTGTGATCTTTTTGTTTTTCCTCTCAGCCTCCAAAATTTTTCCTGCACACTTGGACCAGGACTGGGAGGCAGCTATTTTCTGTCTGTGATTTATCGCATTACATTATATCCATTAGACCTTGAAATGCATTATTAGTCCAACGCATTCACTTAAACTGTCTATCACAGTACAGTTAAGCCACGTTTAGCTGCTTTTTGTCTGGGAAATGTTGGAGCTGTAAGAAAACCCCCAAAATGAAGTTCTAGAACTACACAAGGTGCAGTGGTGCACTGTGGACTGAAGGAAGAAAATGTTCATGAGAAATATCCAAGAAAGAGCAGATTAATGATATCTGACCTCTTCAGAACAATGGCAGCTTTTTCTCATTGGGTTTCACACTATATGTGTGACATTAAAGCAGTAACCGACAGTGACTTTAATTATTAATTTCTGCATCTATTATTTAACTGATCAGGTAACTGTGAATTTTTAAAAGAGGTTAAATGACTGAAGTGACCTATTCCGAAGAAATTACAGTAGAGAATCCCAAAATATTAATTAAATTGCCCGTTTGAAGAACCCATTTAAAGGATCATTGTGACGTCTGATAGATTTTAAAATTTGAATAGCAAATTGTTCAATGTCACGTTGATCACTTGATTGAATTTTAAGCTCTCAAATCTGCTGCTTTTAGATCTGGCATCATTGCATCATTGCTGCCTGAACAGGATTGAATAGAGATTTAGAGTTTCAGATGGACAATACTTCTGTCGCATTAGTCAGAAGAACAAGCATATGCAGCATCAGCTGCAAACGCCTGCTCTTACTTTGAGAACTCTCACTTGGATGCGCACCTGCTACTCTGTAACAATAGCAACAACCCCCTCTTTGTTCTCAGTCCATTTACACGCTGTGATATCATTTTCGGAGGGTGCTCACAGCAGTAGAATAATTACGTATGTTCTATATTGACTGCATTCCACTTAACCTCAGCAGAATGTTGGGGAAGGGTTTTTGAAGGAAGGTGTAGTCCCTGACTGGGGGAAACTAACCTTTGGGAGACAATGCCACCACTCTCTTTCTGCTCAATGAGCCTTTTGTGCTGGAAATTCTCTGATTGGAAAACGGATACAGCAGGTAGCAGGCAGATTTTTTTCCCTTTTTATGTACACACCTACACTGTTAACCTCAAACATTAAAATTGACAGATTGATTTGTTCTCTGAGGTTGAAAGCCACCTGCCAGCTCTCCTGGCTCTGACCTGTTATTTTGCACATGGAGAACAATTCTCACACGTTTGTCTTTGGTTCCATCATAGCGGAACCATCTGTGTTTTGTTTTTTTTTCATACCTATACGTGTTGTTGTTTGTGGTCTTGCTTTGATCCGAGGTTCTCAGTATAGTTCTGAGCTTAGGGATTGTCATGACTGCGTGTGGGTGTTTTTTTGGGGGGGGGTCAGACACTCAGTTTTTCAATGAACACACAGCTATCCCATTTCCTTTCGCATGGGCCTGTGGCCTTCTACTCCAAGAGATCAGAGCACTGCAGGGTGGGTCACAGCCTCTCAGGTGAACACTATAAACTAAACACACCTAACACAGCCTGGCTTTGAATAAATGCAGTCTTACACTGTAAATCAGACTGATAGAAACTGAAATACTTCAGTTTATCAACAGAAGCAGAGAAATGTGGATAGCTGGGGCAGTGGTTGTGGTAATGGCGTAAGGGTTGTAGAACTAGGAAACAGAAGAATGAAGGATTAGTTAAAAAATAGAGAATCTGAGAGCAGTATAGAAGGTCTGATTGGTGGACTGAACGTTGAGCCAGTCTGGGAGTAGGGTAATCAACATTTTAAGCTGGTCAACTTTCAAATAGGGGTCTTGAGAACCGAGAGAGCGAACTGAGATAAAACACCAGAGGAGTACTCAGCAAAGATCTGGGCTAGATTGAGCCTCCAAGAGCTGTTATTTCTGCGGCTTCTTTCTCTCCCCTTATTGAAGAATGCTAAGAAGACAATTGGAGTGCTGACTTGTTATCACCTGCAGCATTATTTGTCCCATTATACCACGCTTACCACCTCTAATGAAGCCTCTTATTGTGACTAAATGGCTTCTCTTAGAATGGCACTTTGTGCACTATGGCCTTAGAGGAGAATTCCCACCGTGGACCACAGGTTTTGGCCAGAAATCTCAGTCCAGGGCACCGGCTTTGTGGAGTCAGTTTTGGGGAGGGAAGTGAAATTGCTTTGATTGGCCCAGCTGTTACAGTAGCCATGAAAGCGCGTCTTTTTCTCCTGGATTTTATTTAATCGTTCTTGGGTCCTTATCTCAAACACGCATTCCCCTGAGATGACTGAGTGCTTTCTCACGGCAAGCAAGAGGCAGACAGCTCAGTGTTTCTCTGCCTCTGAAACACACACAAAGTGCTTCCGCTCATCTGTTATTAGGATTGTTGGTAATTTGCTCATGAAGCAACCTCAGTGGAATCAACACTAATGAGGGGGTAAACACTCACATTGAATGATGTTATTTTTGTCTTTTAATAAAATAATTTACTGTCCCACAACACCGAACAGGTAAAAAGGAAGAAAAAATGTGCATGTCAGCTTCTGTATGACCAGCACAGCTGACCCAAATGTCACACAACTTGTGAAATATATTTGCATGTAGACACCAAAACGCGAGCCGTGGTTAATTTTGTTCAGTTGTAGCAGTTTGTGGTTTTATAAGGAGCTGCCTGCTGTAAAATATGTCTGTTTCACACCTCTTTGCAGAGTCCCCTGCTATAGATTGGTTTGCAACAATATTAGGGTGTGTTTACACTTTACCAGTTTAAGTGCAGAGCAGTAGAAGAAGTTTGAGCGTCATCCAAACCTCTACGTGCACCAAACAAGTCAAGCCTGTCATGTTCTTCTAATCAGAGGAGCTGCTGTCCATTACAGTCGCATCAGAACCACTGTTTCCTTGGAACATTTTCTTATTCGTGTGATTAAATGGCACGATATCGACTCCTTGTTCTTTTGCGGTAAAATAAAAACGCGTTGATACTCACATCCCAAAACACATTTATCCTGTCATACAGCTTTACTTCGCGAGTTCTGTCTTTGTAAGTTCTGTTTACAAAATAGTGATTAGAGAATCTGTCCACATCCATATGTATTTTATCAGGCATCTGTTGGTTGCATATAAAAATATGACAGAATGAACGGCAAAGCATACCAGGCAGATTTCTGCTTTGAAATGGACCAGGGAACTGAACGTCAAGTGTAAACACACCCATAGGGTTGGTAGTACTACAGAAAACAGAATTTCATGAAAACGCATGCAAACAATTCGATGTAAAAAAATGTAGCTACTGCAGAGTCCATTTGTGTTGTAATCTGAGCTTCTGTGTTCTATGATGAACTGTAGCAGCAGCAGCTCAAACCATGCCTTGGTTCAGCCCGTGTGGGACTCCTCTTAGAACCACTTTCTTCAGCAAAAAAGCCTCCCGCAAAGAGTATCGTGCAGTCAGAGTCTGTGAGGCTCTGACTTGAGTTGAATAAAGAAACTTACGAGCTGCTTAAAGGTTAAAGAACAGATTCAGTTTTGGTTTGGACCAAGATTCTGCTGTTCTAGTGCACCACCCAGTGGTTTTCCAAAGGTTGTGTTACTTTAGAAATAAAAACCATTCCTGGTTTATGCTGCATTGTAATGGATCCACGTCTGCACATAATCTTTACACACATTAGACGATTTCTACTTTTTTTATTTAGAGTTAATAGCAAAACTATGACATGGGCTCTGCTCTTTCTTAGGTACCACGTCCTCGTATCCAAGTATGGTCAGTTGGCTCCGCTGGCAGAGGTGGACCTGAGCCCTCGCTGCACTGTGGTGGATGTTCGCTTTGGTGAGAGGGTGGAGGCAGTCAGCCTCCGCCTGGAGCAGACAGTGGCCGACCTAAAGAAACATCTAAAAGCTGTGCTGCAGCTGCCCTCCAACGGGATCAGGCTCTTCTACATCAACCGTGAGATGTGTTCAGTGCTCGGACCTGAGGAGCTAAAGTGTAGCTTCCGAGCCCTTCATTCCTACAGGATTTGCGATGGGGATGAGATCCTTGTGGTGCCCAAAGTGAAAAGCCGTTGCAGCTCCTCGGATCTTTGAGTTAGGAGGTTCTGTAGTTTTGGATGAATGAGACTTGAGGAATTTTAGATATTCAACCCATACTGGATACTAAGTTTTAGCTTCAGTCTTTTTAAAAAGGAAAAAAAAAAGTCTATATTATTCAGTCATGAATGTAAGGAAGCTTTCTGCCCAGCATATAAAAAGAACTATGCAACAGTACATTTGCACGTTTACAGTGTTCCGTTTAACTTCAGCCCTTTTTTTAAAAGATAATTCCACGCCATAGATTTTTGTTTTTGAGAACTACTTTTGGCAAAAGGGTCTGTTTGTCTTCACAAGTAATAAATCCATGGGGGAATTATTTATTAAGTCAAAATCACTCATTCTATATCTGTCATTTTCCCAGTGCTGACAGATTTGTACTTGATTAACACAGCTGTTTGGCTGGATCTGTGGCAGATATGTTCAGCAAAAATAGTTCCAAACATATAACGAAAGATTTGCTCAAACAGTACTTTACAGCAAACTTTTGTTGGTGTCGTCACAGTTTCCAGGCTATAAGTGGTTTAAGTTTCAGCTCAGGCTTGCAAAGATGTTTCTGAAATGATTGCCACAACCTGTTGTTAGAGATTAAGAGATAAGATTAGAGAACCTCACAAAGAACACAATCTTAGTAAAGAAAATGTCAAATTGGAAAATGTAATCAATATATATATATTTTTTTAATTAAATTCCTTGAAATTAGGTTTTGATTCCCCCTTGCTGCACAGATAAGTTATATTAGCTTAAAAACAGAAAAAGGTTCAGAAGAAAAATTATCACTATTGCTCCAACCCCTCCAAAAACTATGAATAACTCCCCCATGGTTCTAGTGTATATTGTTTTTTAACCATCTAGATTAATCTCAAACTAGGAAAAGGAGCCAAATCTAAAACCAAAGGTGGGAACTTCTGGTTGGGTGAAGGTGGAACAAACTGTTCCTCTTCCATGAAAATTGTACCTTGGGTCTCAGCTGCACATTTCTACACTTAAAGTGGCTCGAGATAAGATTCCAGTTTACACAGTGTTAAAGAAAAATGTTATATAAAGAAAATGATATCGCACGCAGTCTTTGAGAAAGCAGTTCCCACTTTTACCAGGTGAAGGCACAAAGTGCTCACTGATTTTCAAACTGATGAATAGTGTTTGAGGGTTCAGCTCCAAGACTTGGGATTTAAACACCTTCCCCTGTCTGCAGGTGACACTGCGGCAACTAAGAAGTTCTGAAATTTAAATTGAGCGGTTAAAAAAAAAAAACAAAATAGAAATTGGTTGATGGAAAATAAATGATGAAGAACTTGCAATGAAAAATGGAGCTCAAAAGTACACCGGTGAGCATACGTTCTGTAGTTTCAGTTGTGTTTTTATAAAGACGCTTTGACTGGCTTCTGTGCTGAATATTCAGATACATGCTTGCCCTCCGTGGGTCCGTCTGGGTGTTAGCAGATGGTTCTGAGGCCCTTTAAAAATGAAGTGGAAGCAGTGAACAGTGCCATGAGTCCACTCCTTTAAAGCCAGCGCTATGGAAAACAATGAACCGTATCATTGCAGCCAGTCTGGCTGGAACAAACACAAGATTCCACACACACTTTCAATTTCTAGTTGTTTTTATGCACACAATAACTTTTATATGGGAAAAAGACATTTAACATTAACATTTTCCATATTAAGACGGTCTCATAAGCGCTCTATTTTTCGAACTTCTATTTAAGAGGAGCATATTTACTGATAAGAATGTTCCCTTTTGTACTCCCTTTTTGTACTTTGGGTGCACACGTAACAAATCTTTCCCTAATTCTTCATGTTACCCAGACCGGCCTGTTTCACATGACTCTAGTTAAATATCCTGCGATAACCACCAAGCTGAGGCATAAATACCATGAGTTTGGGGTAACAGAGCACACGGCTTCTGCTGTGTCAAGACGCCCCGGAGGAAAGACGAGACAAGTCTGAGGGTAGCTTGGGTCTGGGACAGAAAAGAAGTTGGGTTGCCACTCGAGTTACCGCAGGTCTTCTGGCTGTTGAGGCCATGAAAGGAGCAGCTCTCCCTTCTCACAGAGGCAGCTGAGAAGCGTTGAGACCCCGTCCGTATGGTAACCATATACCAGCTGCTGTGTCATGGAGACTTCCGCTGCATTTGAGTTAGAATGGGTTCACCCAAAAGGATCTCACCCTCACCCATTCACCTCAGTCTCTCCTTTACATCAGTATCACAGACCCGACTCTTCGGGGCGTGAACAGTCCCACCGGTTCACATGGACGATCGGCCTTTTAAGTGAAATATTCACAATGGATAGAAATTTCAAATCTAACTTGATTGCAGTTAAGGTGCAATAATTTGCAGAATGTCCAGAATCAGAGACATCTTACATTAAATCCTTTTAGGCTCATGAGACCTTGGCACAGTGTTTTCCCTTAAATGTCTGCTGGCTTTCACCAACGGGCTCATTGCAGTGATTGTCCCTTAAAAGACAACTGCAGCAGTAATAAAGTATAATGTGTCATAACTTTTTTTTGGTAGGTGTGTGATGTGAAGTTAGAATTGTGGAGAACGATGCAGGAACCAAACAGACACCACTGGTGTCAAGCCAAGCTGTGTTGGTGTCTGCAAGCTTTTCTCAGGATGGAGAAGGAATTTAACACAAATATTTGTTCCTGTCACATATACAGAACCTGTTTCCTCCTCACAGAGTTTGGTCTCTGAAGCTGTTCCAGAACTGAAATAATCTGCACATTGTGGTCTCTTCATCTTGAGGTTTTTTTTTCCCCCGTTCTTTGAGTTGTGTTGAGCACAACTTTTTCCCGCCCTCTACAAGGAGCCTTATTTTGGGGCCAAATATTACCTTGGGCTTAAACACCTTATTTTGACTGGTGTGGTCTCCAGTATGCTGATCAACACAGACAGAGCGAGACAAGATGAGTTTTTTCTTTGGTTGTAGTAGCTGTCCACATGATGATTGATCGCCAACAGTTGCTCGGCCATAAAACTTCTGCCAGTAACCACATGATAGTTTGTGGAACTTTACTATCAATTTTTGAGGAGTAATTTAATATATTGGCAGGATTTGTGAAGTAGAGAATGGTGGAAAGAAAAGATAACGTTGTGACTGTGGTTACATGTTTTTTTATCAAAGCTTTCAGAGTTTACAAGACTGCATACAGACAAGGGGATATCTCTCCTGCCTGTGTTCATAGAGCTAGGAACCCAAACAAGCCTTTGGTATTCTCTTATATTAAATATCTTTAATTAACGTGCAGGGCTGCTAATCGTGAGCTTTGTGTGTGCAGACTGAGGGGATCTCTGGATCCTAAAGAAAGCTCAGCTATATATCTGCGTTTCAGCACTTAAACTAGTTTTTTTTTTAGTGTGGTGGATATTTCAAGAACAAGAAACTGACAAAAGTTCAGCATTTTACATCAGAGCTTACTTGCTTTGCACCGTTACTGTTTTCAAGAGAAAACAGGCTCGCGTGAGCTTATGTTGGATTGCTCTGAATGTCTGGCAGATAAAATGTCTCTTGAGCACATTTACATCGATGAAACCTTTGGCGTAAGTGTGAGAAAAGGTCTGGTGTGTGGTGTTGCCTGGATCGCTCCTCACACACAGGCTTTGTGTAGTAGATAACTGGAGCTATCTGTTGTTTTATTGACCCACATTAAGGTATATCACGATGAAGGGGTGCATGGGAAAATCGTGGGATGACCGCTGTGAGCTGTTTGGTTGGTGGTTTGCATGGTCGGTATTTTATTTTTGATGTTTTACTGTGTATGATGCGTGTCACTTCAGGGAAACCGTGTTGTTTATGGGCATTTGTAATTTTGACAATTGTAAAATATTAACTTTCACCCCACTTTTATCCTTCAGTTATACCAAATATAGAATTGAGTTACAGAATTTCAAAGTTTTTTAAAATGTTGATGCAGTTTGCCTTGTGTTGTATAGAATATGGTGTTGCTTTCAGTTTTTTTTTTTGTTGTTGTTGTTGTTGTGGATCTTGACACTTTAAATTCTTTGCTCTCTTGAGATGATGCTGTTTCCTTACCTGTACTGTATAAAGGTGCTTTCACTTCTCTGAAAAGAAATAAATTCTAGTAATCCGAATCTATGTCTGTGTCATTGCTGCTTCTGTTACAGATAACATAAGGTTCATATGGTCATCACATCATCTTTTTGTCATGAAACCACACTTCAAAGAAGTTTTTCCATCATTCGCCTCAGTGTCACATTAGGATTGCCTAATGTCATAAAACTAGGTGTCATTATTGTAGCATGTGTTGCTACTTTCTCAATGCAGTTTCACCTAAAGAAACCTAATCTATATCTGGCTTGTATTGCAAGCTTCTTGAAAACGTACCTACTGTATAGCTTTTCCCTCAGCAGAGGTATGTTTTCTGTGCTGTCAGTTTGCCTTCTATTGGCTGAATGTGGAGCATGACTCAGTATGACTTCAGTAAGATATAGAATGAAACCACAAGACAAACATTTGTGTAGAATGTCGTGCTTGAACTACTGCTACTGCATGTCTCTCATTTGCTACTCTAATTCAACCTTGAATTTACCATTAACTCACCCATATTTATTCAGTGGGGTTAAAAAGAAGCACTGCACATTGTCTTCAACAAAAGGGAAAATAAGAAAAGGTCAGGGATTCACTTAATTCAGGAGTTCATGGCATCTTGTTCTCTAAGTATTTGCTTACATGTTAACCAGATCATTTTAACATCTCAACTGAAAGACAAGGTATGGAGATGGATATCACTCGTGTTACAGGCAGAATGTACAAGTGATCAACACGCATCGCTCTGTTTCGCAGGCTGAATGCTTGGCCGTGGTGAAGATGTAATTCTGCAGACCTTCTGTTCCTGGCAGGAATTGTTGCAGTCGAGCTGCAGAGTCCATTCCATACGTGTCAGGCGGTGTTGTGTTTCTGGGGCATTCCCTCTACCCTCCCCACCTTCTCTGCACATTCTGCTCTAATCCTGTGTTGGATACCTGTGCCCTCCCCAAATCACTCACCCCTCAACAAACTTTCACTGTCAGGAATCCTTTCCCAAGGGTTGGGTGCTAAAAAAGGCATCTGGTCTTTTTTTTCCCCCCTTCCATATCAAGGGGTCATAGCTAAGTTCAGACACTGATTCATCCATACCTAACATCTTTGGTCACCTTTTGATGAAATCCTTCTTTCAATTTGTTTTCAAGCAAGCCTTGTTCATCACTGGTGAAAATTGGTAAATTCCTACTGATTTTCATTAGCTGCTGTGGTTACTCCCAAATTCTCCAGCATCTAGCATCTCCTACATGGAGTTTACACATTAATTTAAATGAAATGTCATGACATTTATTTAATGGATTGGCCCGACACACGATACATACATCCTTTGTGTGGGAAGGATAAATCCTTTAGACTTATGTCTTAACTTGTAATCTAGCCTGAACAAGCAAGTTAAAAAAAAATCACTCGTCCTGTGAAATGTCTTTCAAGGCTTTTCAGGTGGATCAGGGCTTATTCTCCTTCAAACATTCAGGACACCTGAAAATGGATTCCACTTACTTTGACTGTCCCATTACTTTAGTGCCTGCTTATGGCTGTCATGTTAGCTTTTGGGCAAAATGTCTTGACATCTCCAAGATGATCATTATGACTCTGTTGACTTCCTTGAGTTTTCAAAGTCTCCAGCAGTGGACCTACATGATCATAATGTCTTGATATTAGCTGAACAGGCTGCCATAACATTTCATGTAAAGTGAAGACATTCATGTCTCCCACAGAATGAAAAATGATCTAGATAAATTCAATTTGTACAAAAAATCTAGCTGTAACGTTAGCTAACAAATGCTAATACTGTGTTCACAGATCTGTAAAGTTTTCCATCAAATTTACATATATATATATATAAACACATATGTCTAAAATTAGCTCAAAACACTACTGAGCACAAGTACCCCTGTAAGGGTTCAGCACTAACTAAAGCCTCCCAAAAACTGTTAGCATCTTTAAACCTAAGTGTTCCACATGGGAATCATCCCAATGGATATTGAATTCTTGGGGGAAATTAGATATGAACATATGTAGTGCATTAGCAGATCATTTCTTGACCACTCAGGCATGAGGAAGGTTTTGTAAAAGTTTCTCCAGTTCCTGTGTGAAGACTGTGAGTCTAATTTCACAAACGATGCATCATCCCACTAACAAGCACATACGCTTTTGTGTGAGCTTGGGGATAGCTATCTATTGAGGCAGAGGTTGGAAGATGGATATGGTTGCATTGTAGGGATCGACCCTAGCACCTTGTTGCTTAAACAAAACCTGAATATGCAGTTGGTCCTCCCCAGAACTGCCCTATTGCATTATGAAGTGAGACTAAGGGCAAGGGGGGCTGAACAGGGCCCATTGTGTGCTGAGGTGAAGGAGTCATAGGGGTAAGAAGGTTTGGGTTACTGGAAGGAGGTCCACCATTGTGAACGGCAAGGAAGGAGAGGAGATCAGGGCAGAGCCAACTGCCGAGCATAAGGAGCTGAATTAGAACGGCCCACTACACAGATTAAGTAACTGTTGAACAGAGCAGTGGATATCCAGTCCAGGACCTTTTTTTGTGAAGGTCAGGCTTGATGGATTCTCCAGAACTTGGATACTTTGTCCCTGTTCCCACACAATACCCCCCTGCTGCATGAAAACCATTGATGTGGGCGCTTGTGTGAAAAATAATTTCATTGCATATTAGCCTATGGACGCTGACTTGCTTCCTGCCCCATTGTTGCTCTTGGCTTCAACACAGGAGAATAATATTAATAAGGATGTGATCTGAAGGATGCAAACACTTTTTTATCTTCAGACATAATTTTAGGTATTAGTCCTCCCCACTCCCCAAGCTTGCTTTTTCTTCAGGGGACGAATAACCAGCTTTATTTTGATATAAATTTTCAAATTCCACAACAACACCGCTCTGCATCTTCACTGAGTGGCAATGAATTACTTTGTCGCATTTGCGTTTTGTGGCAAATTTTGCATTCACATCCCCCACAATGCCGGTTAAACAGAAGATTTGGAACAATGAGGTGATTTTTGCATTGCGGCAAACAGTGTGACTATAGTTTTACCATTAGGCTCGTTATGCATCTACTGTAAACCTGGCAGTAAAATGATGAGTACGTTTAAAAGAGCCACAAAATCACTTGATTTTATTTCATTGTGTGTGGAGCTGTAATGGACTGGTGACCTAACCAGGGTGTAGCCGGCCTTTTGTCCAATGGCAGCTGGGATAAGCACCAGCCCCCCTGCATCCCTGAATTGGATTAAGTGGGCATAGAAAAAGGAGGGATGGATTATGACTGTGTTTGGAAGCAATATTGAATGCACATACTGTGAAGGACAATGTAAATGTGGTTTATCACGGAGCAATCATGTAATGAAGTTGACGAGAACATAACAATTTTCCAGTGAACGTAGCACTGCCTTCACTCCAGCTAAAAACAGAGATGGGGAGTTTTCTGGATCCCTCTGTGCTAGAACTTCCAAAGGCCAGTAAATTAAGCCTTTGGTGTACTGCATAAGAAATGGCACACTTCCTTGTCAGCACAGAAATTTTGATTCCTCAGGTTTAAGCCTATCACTCATGTACATAGAAAAAAAGCAGCAATATAATTTTCCACCATGCTTTCTGGCTCTAATGTACTGTCACTGAAGAGATAACATTAATGAAAGCACAAGGAATCTGTCATATCAGCCCCTTCTGGTCTTTCCCACCTCCTCACTGTCACAATTTTTCCAAAACACAAGCCTTAGATCATAAAGCTTCTTCAGCCCAAAGTTCTTTTCTGTCTCCTCTGTGGGCCATTCTCTCTCACACGTTGGTTACAGGTATGTGACCATTTACATAGCAAGACGTGGGAAGTATAAAAGCAGCCTCTGCAGAGTCTTAGTGCTGCTTAATGGGACCCTGGGCCTGCCCTCAGTCCTGGAGCCTTTCACACATCTTGCTTCTTGGCTCTCCAATTACTTCCACTGTCCTCCTACAACAAAGACCTAACTGACTGCCCTCTCCTTCCCAGACCATATCAGCATGGATCCACCTGAGATTTCCCTCCGTTATCTCTCTAGCATCTATGGAAATTAAGTGTCTTGTATAACCTTGTAAATGAGGCTGTGCCTAATTAAGAAAGGGGGTACTCAGAGTGTCCAACGTGACTCATGTTAATGCTGTAACTCTATCCACCGCAGCGCTTAGAAAACAAGGTTTTGGATGGTGTGTGTGTTTGTGTGTGAGTGTTCTTGGATTTTGTCCATAAATGTCCCCAGAGTGAGACTATTGCTTGGTGCCCTGAGCTTTCATTGTACTGAGTGAACTTGAGCAAAACCTATACCAGAAGTGATTCTGAATCAAAGGCAGTCTGCCTCAATTTACACCCACCACATCCGTCACATATGATTTAATGTCATTTTTATTTTTCTGGAAATGAACACAAGTTGGGCAACATATATGTAGCACTTGTCTCTTTAAGATGACCAAATATTTTAACTGCAGCTTGAGATGGTGAGTGAATCGTTAAAAATGCCTACTCAAATGTCATCATTCCAAAATGATAAGAGGCTCAGTGTTTCCTACTAAATTCAACACCAAAGACATATTTTATCATCATTTGGCACTTTGCTGTCATTAATGACAGATCCTGCCAAAATGGCTTGCATTCCTCCCTTATGAGAGCGTTTCTTTGTACAAAAACATTCTTCTTCTCCCTCAATTAAAACATATCTACAGAGTCATTGTTGTTATTTTTCCATTTCCCTCTTATAATTTCCAAAACTCTGACCTCCCCTCTACCCTTCTCACACTTTGCTCTGTTTCCACTCCCTCTCTTCCTCAGATTCCAATGCTGTCCCTCCCCTCACCTCCTCACCCACCCCTTTCCCCCAAACCCTGATCTCAGATTAAGTTGAACACTATCCCTGCTAATGTTTGCACCTGCTTCTTTTAGGCAAAGCTCCTCCCGGGTTCTGCAGGAGACCTTGAATGTCCCCAATTTACTCCTCAAAACGGGATCCCAGATTTAAACAGAACAAAAAGCTCTGGATTTCTGTTACATCTACTGGTATTCCTGTGGAGACAGTCTTACATAAGAGGTTGTTTATCAGTTCTATCAGAACATCTGCCCTGCAAACTTATCACTTTCACTGCCTCTATCCCTGCCATCGTTCTGTGAATGGTCCTCAGCTGGATGGGACGCTGCTGTGTTGGAATTACAAGGTTTGACTCGTGAGGTGCTAGATGTCCATGTTCTGAAGGCAGGTAGGTGCATCACTTCCTCTGAATTTATAATTTACCAGGAGTGCAATGGTGAACACCTCAGAGAACAAGTTTTAAAACTGTAAACAAAGGAAACAATAAATCTGCATAGCAACATAATATAAATAGTTTTTATTAGTTATTGTTTTGTTGTCATATTATTTACTTTTTCTTTAAACATCTCAGAACTCATCAGCTCAGTCCCAGTATAATACTGTTATATGTCTGCTTCTGCTGTCAAGTGCATTTGGATGGGAGATTGGACTGAAGACAAGTTTCGGTGCAATCTGTTGGTTTTAGCTAGGATTTTTTTTTTTAATTGGCTCTATATGAATTAATTGGATTATGATTACAATGAATTGAATTCCAATTGGCTTGAATTGGACTATATTATTTAAATGCCTTGAGATGACAATTGTTGTAATTTGGCACTATATAAATAAAATTGAATTGAATTAAATTGAATTGAATTTGTAGTGATAATAAAAACACAGAAAGACTAATAAAAGGCATTTCTCCCATTGTTTAAAAACTGCATCAATTTAACATTTGCACATGTAATACAGTATGATGTGTCTCATTTTCTGTGTAACCCTTGAGATAAACAGGTTTTAATGTCCTGTTCAGGTTTAATCTTAACTGCCCCCCTTAAAAGCCATTCAAAGGAGTTGATGCCAGTCAGATAAGATGAGGTACATCAGTCAAAAGAGCAATTGTGGTAATCTTTGTGTTGACAATGTATGATGAGAGGCTGATGACATAGCAGCAGAAGTCTCTCAGCAGTGCCCACTAACCTTGGCACACCTGAGCACAATTTAACAGCAGCTTGTACAGAATTCACACATTAGAAAGTGACAGAGGTTTGAGAGAGGTATTCCACTGATCTCACGCCATGCATGATCTGTAATACTGGAAATGTCGTCCTATGGGACAGTAAACGACTGTGGGTGTAGACTCTGAGATTCCAAAGTCATACCAAAGTTCAGTTTTCAAAGCTGTAAAGTTTCCAGAATTTTATTGATCAGCCAGGATCTACTGTTGGGTGACTTATAACCTGGCTGGCCTTTTATATTGGTAGTGGTCAAATGAAACCAAAAATAGACACCTTCCTCTCACAGTAAAATATATCTGACAGGGAAATGTAATAATAGATTTTAATTATTGATTATATACATTTAGAATATTTTTGAACACTTGTAAACAAGCTTGCTAAGATTTCAGGTACTCGCGACACAGTTATTGTACCCAATAATGACATCATCACAACATTTACAGCATCTTTAAAAAAGAATACATCATGATGTCATCAGTTAGATATTAATTTAAATGTTCTTTCTGTGTGATTCAGTTAACTCTACATACGGTGTGAGAGTAAAGTGTACAAAAAGAACGATTACAATGAACAAAAATGAAAAGACAACTTCAGGAGATCACAGTGCAAAGCTCTGCCCCTAATGCAGTGTCAGCTCAAGCAAATCACTTACTATGTCACACTGTGTTCTTCTAACACAACATCAGTCATCAATTTATTCAGGGTCATAGTTCTTTCTCTCACTGCTGTACAATGACTGTGATGGACTGGCAACCTGTCCAGGGTGTACCTCGCCTCTCCCCCAATGACAGTTGAGATAGGCTCCAGCTCCCCCACAACCTTGAGTTGGATTAAGCGGGTATAGAAAATGGATGAGATTGTTCAGAATCAGAATCGGAATCAGCTTTATTTCGTCAAGTACGTAAACACATACTAGGCATTATTTGCCGGCAGTTGTTGTCTCGCACATGCACTTGTCATAAGTAATATTAAAAAAGAAATATATTTATATATATATATATATATATATATATATATATATATAAACACATACGTTTTTCAACTTTTCAATAAGGTGATGCTGTGGGGAAGAAGCTTCTCTGTGGCCTGTTAGTCCTGCTCTGGAGGAGCGCCTGCCAGACAATGTTGTATAATCAGCTCCTCAACAAGATATAATTTTACAAAAAGCCAAACCAAGTTGCCATCAATCTAAGATTGTGTTTCTGGCATTTATATGCATATATGCAGTCATCATGTCTTTTTGGAGTGAGAGGAGAACATATTTGGGCAACAGGGCGGAGATTGTGAAATTTGACATGTTTTTATTAGGACTACTGAAGCCAAAGATATTTTGGAGCCAGCTTCCTTGTTGGTATCACATCTAAGGTCAGATGCTTTTGTCCAATCTGTGTAATTATTTTGTCACTGAAATCCAGCAACTAATTTTCAAGTAGGAAATACTTAAATTAGTTGAGATTTATGTTACACTGAAAATACATTGAGTACTCTGTTGAGTTTAATTTCAGATCCCCCTCTTGTTGAAAGCCATTAGTACCCTAGTGTTTACGCTTCTGTCCCTTTAGCCAATAAACCATGGATGGGTCTTAAACAGAAGTTGCAATGAGGTCCATACCAGCCTCATGGCTTAAGGCACTGAGACGTCGGAGCACAGCAGGCTCGTCTCACTGGATGCAGGGAACTGAGGCAAAAAAAAGGCCTGTAATCCGGCATTGCTGGCTCACATGGGACCGTAGGCAAATGTGATCCTGATACATTGTTCTGACATGCATAATAGGGCCTTTTCAGGGATACTCAGGGGAAACCTGGGAGCCTGATTTTAAAGAAGTAACGTGGTGCTGGTTGGATGGTTCTCCCTCCTCTCTCCTTTGTCTAACAGTCTGGTTTATGAGAAGTTGTCCTATGACTCACATCTTCCAGCATTTCCATTAGTTTCAAGGAAAATGCAACACAGATTAAGTAACATGATTTCAATATAATCTATCTCCTCATCTGTCTGTTTTCTTTAGAATGGTCAGGCCATGCTGTCCAGTTATTCTGCTCCATCTCTTCAGCATCTTTGCGCAGAAAGGAGGTACTGAGATACCCTAAATCTTGCAACAACACATTTGCTGCAGAATGTCCTCATCTTGCTCGGAATGATTAATTTGATAAACTATATTTGTTAACCCTTCTTTTAGCTAGCACTAAGGATGTCCTGTATCCATATGGACCTGGTCATAGGGATCTAGAGACGCCCAAGATGGATGATGGAAGTTCTCCAGAAATTACTTTGCTTGTTCCCTTCTTTTTCTTCAATGTGCCATACCGCTCCATCTATGTAAGCCTTGTTTTAGAGCCTTCCCTCATCAACTTCAACTAACATGCTGTGGTATATAAAGTTTTATCATTCATAAAGCTTAAACTCAATCTTCTTCTTCTTTTTTGCACAGGTAAACAACAATGGTGTGATCTCCTTCAATGTTCAAGTTAGTCAGTTCACACCAGAGGCTTTTCCTCTAAGTGACAGCAGATCCTTCATAGCTCCACTTTGGGCAGATGTGCACAACGGCATTCGCGGAGATGTGTACTACAGAGAGACCACTGAACCAGAAATACTGGAAAGGGCAACACGAGATGTCCGAAAGCACTTCAAAAACATACCCACCTTCACGGCCACATGGGCCTTTATTGCAACGTGGCACCAAGTGACCTTCTATGGTGGAAGCCAGACAACCCCGGTAGAGTCCAAACTCTGGTTACAGACATTTCTGACATTTATTTACAGTTATCTAACCTATTAAGACCTGATGTAAGATGACAGAGCACCAGGATGTGTAAAGTTTACCTCGGGTCTTAATGGGTAATGGAAATCTACTAACTCTTTGCAATTTAGGCATTAGTAAATAGCACATAATCATAACGTCAGTTATCAAACAGTAATAGAGATACAACTTTGCTGGTGCGTGCAATGACTTTCAATATGAGATTAAACAGCACAAGAAAACTGAAAACTGTCGAATTTTTCACTGTCCTTTCTTAATAATAATAGATTTACAAGTAGGTTTTATTCAAATTTACAGTTTCTCCAGAAGCAAAGAAGAAGTTTCATTGTACACAATAATTCTGTCGACTTTCAGATAACTCTATTTTTAACAATGTTTAGGTTTTTGAATGCTGTTTTGAAATGTGCTCCCAGTCTGAAATGGTTAAACTTGTCTATTGTCTGACATGTTGGTTAATCAAAATAATCTTTTTGTTGATTTCCTCTGACATTTCCACTGCTATTTGTCTACAATTGTATTTTTTAAAATTATTCTTCTCCATTGTGGTATTTGTCATAATAAAACTTTTTCTCTTTTCAAAACTATTTTATACTTTTGTTGGATTAACAGGTGAACACTTTCCAAGCAGTACTTATCTCAGACAGCGTGACTTTTTTCTGTATGTTCAACTATGGAGAAATCACATGGAGTACAGGAACAGCCAGTGGTGGTGATCCTTTAACAGGACTGGGTGGGACAACTGCTCAGGTATTCTTGCAATGTCCCAGAGAACATTTGATACATATATTATTCTCTTCTGTTACAGTTGTTATTTGAAAATTATTCAACCTCACATCCCTCACACCTTTCCATTTTTCAGTCAGGTTTTAATGGTGGGGATATTGGCCACTTTTTCAACCTGCCTGGATCACGGTCAAATGAGGTGGTAAATATTGAACAGACAACTAATGTAAACATTCCTGGACGCTGGTTCTTCCGTGTAGACACTGAATTGATAGATCCCGCCAATGGTTGCAGCTACAATGGCAAGTCCAAGCATCAAAGTGATGACGTCCACCCCACTTTACAGTTTTTCAGTCAGGCCAACAATGATACAAAAGCAATCAGTAAAATTCTTAAGCTTCAGTCTATCTCTCCATGTCTTCTTTCCATCCTTTTTAGGGCGTTACTACAGAAGAGGGGAGATATTCTGGTTGTCTGACCAGTGCTCACAGCGATGCCGCTGCCTTGACATTGATAATGAAGTGCAGTGCCTAGAGGCTCCCTGTGGGCAGCTTGAGACCTGCGAGCAGCAGGAGGGGGCCTTTTACTGCCAGCCCTCCCGCACTAGCACCTGTGTGGTCTTTGGGGACCCTCATTATCACACCTTCGATGGTTTCCTCTATCACTTCCAAGGCACCTGTTCTTACCTGCTGGCTCGGCCCTGTTGGGAGATGGCCGGACAGCCCTTCTTCAGTGTGGAGGCCAAAAATGAGAACCGTGGGGTTGCTTCTGTTTCCTGGATAAGAGATGTCACAGTGGAGGTGTATGGTCACAGAGTCATGATACCCAAAGGTAGTTTGGGAACCGTCCAGGTGAGAATCCTTTTGGAGATATAGCTTTTAGGTAGATAACTAAGTACTCCTTAATGCATCCGTCTTTATTAACATGTAGAAAAAGAAACAATCAAACAGATCAGTTTTGAGTATTGGTCAACAGTTTCTACATTCGTACACTGTATTTTCTCAGTAATTTGCAAGTGCTTTCCTCTTTAGGTGGATGGCTTGATGAAGACTTTGCCTGTCCAACTCCAGCTTGGTGCTGTCCATGTGTACCAGTCTGGGGTTGCTGTTGCTTTAGAAACAGACTTTGGACTCCTGGTGACTTATGATGGTCAGCACTATGCATCCATCTCTCTACCCAGCTCCTACTTTAATAATACTTGTGGTCTTTGTGGAAACTATAACGACGACCCTGCTGATGATCCTGTGCTGCCTGATGGCTCTCTGGCAGAAAGTGTGGTGGAGCTCGGAGGCAGCTGGCGAGCAGAGGACACAGACTGGAGGTGTACAGACGGTTGCGCTCAGAACTGCAGCGTGTGTGATCCTGTTATAGAAGCCATCTACTTTCGTGCAGACTACTGTGGGCTCATCAACAAAACTGATGGACCTTTTCGGGATTGCAGACCTGTTGTTGACCCCACAGCCTTTGTGTATAGCTGTGTTTATGACATGTGCAGCAATAAGGACAACATCACCACGCTATGCCAGGCCATCCAAGCCTATGCTCTGGCCTGTCAGGCCCTTGGTGTGACGATACGACCTTGGAGAACTCGCAACTTCTGTGGTGAGATTCAGTGTACATAAAGAATATCTATGAATTTACTTGAATATACATAGTCATCATACCTAATCTGAAATAATAAATTTTTTTCTCATTGGCTTTAAGCATTGCCATGTCCGGAGTTCAGCCATTACGAAGTGTGTACAAGTGCCTGTCCGGCGTCCTGCTCAGACCTCACTGCTCCCCTATACTGTGCTCACCCTTGCACTGAGGGCTGCCAGTGTGATGCCGGCTATGTTCTGAGTGGCAGTCGCTGCGTACGACATGATGAATGTGGCTGTGACTATAACGGCGTCTATTACCCCCTCAATGACACTTTCTGGGCAGGCTCCCGTGGTGAGGAGAGTGACTGTACCCTCCGCTGCACCTGTGGACTTGCTGGGGAAGTCTCTTGTTTCAATGAGTCTTGTAAGGAGGGTGAAGTGTGTGTGGCCGAGGTGGGCTTGTTGGGTTGTTACCCTCAGAGGGAGGGAGTGTGCTCAGTCACCCAGAATTTGGTGACATCGTCCTTTGATGGCACCTTCCTGTTGTTCCCAGATGACAGCTCATACTACCTACTGAAGCTTTGTGGTCCAGTACCAGCTAATGGCTCAATGGTGGAGGTGAAGATAGGCAGGCAGTTGGTGAACAAAGGCCCCACTTGGAAAAGACCTGTGATAGTTACAGTAGCTAATCTTGAAGCACACATGGGAGGCTCAGATTTTGACATTGTAAAGGTCAGTAAATTATCTTCTTGTTGTCTGTTTTTTGTAGTTGAATATCGTTAACCTTTGCACCTTTTTGTGTTCCAGGTGAATGGTGAACCAGTGCCGCTGCCCTATGTCCATCCAATGGAGACGATGATGATCTATAAAGCCCCAGGCAATGCTACTGTGGTGGAATCCCGTGGTTTGCTACGTGTTCACTACACACGCCAGGGAAACCTCAACATCTCCCTTTCAACCATTTTCTACAATATTACTTGTGGGTTATGTGGCGTCTTCAACAGCAACGCCACTGATGACCTGCGCCTTCCCAGTGGACGCCTTGCAGAGTCTACTGAACAGTTCACAGAGGGCTGGAGGTCGATTGCTGATGACCTCACCTGCAATGGGGACTGTGATGACCTGTACCGCATGTGCACAGACTTGCGTCTTTACCAGAGTCCTTGGATGTGTGGTAATATCAATGACCCAGGGAATAGCTCCTTTCTGGCATGCCACGCAGTGGTGAATCCTTCACCATTCTTCAGGAACTGCTTGTATAACATGTGTGTAAGAGAAGGGAACCGTTCAGCCCTTTGCTCTTCAATGCAGGCTTATGCTTCCGCCTGTCAGGATGCACAAGTAGGCTTAGCTTCCTGGAGAAGTGCCACCAATTGCCGTGAGTAGATGTCACTTTCAAGAGGACATATAATGCTTTTGTGAGTTGTTCCCTTTTCTTTGATGCCTTTAGTAGTTAAAAACCCCAAACTGAAGGAAGTTATACTGGCGTCCACACTGGCCTTAGACATTGTTCCTAAACTGCAGAAAACACGTTGTTTGTAATATAGGATTATATTATATATTTACAGAAATCATATCTAGGGCCATGTTTAGTACACCTAAAACAAAGAATGTGCCGCTCGGCATTTTTAATCAGTGAGATGCCCAGTCAGAGCAGACTGGCTCATTCAAGGGAAGGCTAAATGAGGACCAGGTAAATCACCTCACTTAAAGAGTGATGTTATTTTTAAACAGTAATACATATGAACCTCTTCAAGTAAACATCTTAAATATAGATATTAATCTGTAAATGAGCATGATATATTTAAAAAAAACAGTTAATATTTTTTATTTTTAAAAAAATTAAATGTGAAGGGTACTAGGGAAACATTTTAGTTGTTACCGGAAGTTTCTTCTTACCTGGTGTGCTACAGAACTGGCTGAAAAAAGTCTTTTGTCAGGTCCTCTAAGAAAGTCAGAATAAAAAAATCTCCCATAGAAACATCAAAGTTGACACTTTAATAAAGCCTAACATGACTTTGAAAGCTATTCTAACATCAGAACATTCTTTTGTTTTTATATTTTCTAAATATATCTGCTGTCAAAATATCTGCTATGGAAATTGCCAAAGCTCTGCAGGCACTGCACAAATTAATTACATTTTCTTCACGCTGTTTCCATAACTCGTGTCCTGCAGGCTTGAAAGGTACCTTTGAAAGCTTCCTCCCTCACAGACTACAGTGGCAATCAGCTCGAGTTCACAACAGTTACTCAGATTCCAGGGAAGCTTAGATTCAAAATGTCAGTTGAAACATTTCAAATCACCTCTTAAGGACAATCTGTGCCTTGGATTAGCGTTTATGTACTCAGTGGGCTCCCAACAAACATTTCTGCTAAACGCTTCAAGTTATGGCTTCAATGTGATTCTAGTATAAAGTGAGTTGTTTTAGTAGGCCGTTGGTGTAATAAAAAAAATAATAATAAAATAACACAGCTAATTGTGGTAGCAGTAAAGAAAAGTTTTGCGATAGACATATTTTGACAAAAAAGAGAATATCAAAAATAAAAATACAGAACTGTGGCAAAACAGTGGATACTGCCAGATCACGAGTTTAAAGAAGAAACTGCCAACCTTGAGAGGAAGATGACTTCAATTTGAAATTTTGAGAGTATACACCATGCAGGTCCTCCCCCTCCCTCTCTGCTGTGCTTCAGCTCTGCCTTCAAAGCCACATCCCTGGAGGCTAGGCTTCATGCATGCTCCAGCTTGTTACTATGGCAAAAGTGTCAGTGATTTACATGTGTTAAAGACTTTTCTTGACTCTTACTGTTTGTTCTTACTCAGGCTCAATTGACTGTCGTTAATAACATTAGAGGTACTAAGACAAACCAGGGCAAGATTAACTGTCTTGTGTATTACTATAAGGGCATAGTGATAGCTTCAGAGAATGCAACAAAAGTTATTTTTGTAAGGTGCCAACTAGCTAAGCTATATGCGTGGGCACCTCATTTTTATAAGCTGAAAGTCCAGCAGCTCAATGTTCAATTCTTGGCCCTTTGCCACACATCTTTCCCATCTCCACCTAACTTCACTCCACCCTAACCTTGACCCTCTCTTCACTGTTTTATCAGAAGCCAATTCCCCAAATGCCTTTAATAAATAGTTAAGTATGATAAAATGACCACATGCTTTAAAAATCTTTTGATTTGGGTGTTATCTTTATCTATACATTTTTTTCTCTTTGGTCTCAGTTCTTCCTTGTCCAGAGAACAGTCATTTCGAGGAATGCACCAGCGTCTGCCCTCTGACCTGTGCCAACTTGGATGAGATTGAGGAGCCATGCCCTCTGCCATGTCAAGAAGGGTGTCAGTGTGAAGATGGCTTTGCACTGCGGGATGGCCTGTGCGTGGCACGCAGCGATTGTGGCTGTTTGAGCCACGGGCGCCAGCTGGCTACTAATCAGACTTTCTGGACAGACTGGGAGTGCCAGGAGCGCTGCTACTGCAATGGCTCTGACAACAGTGTATATTGTCAGCACGCGCCTTGTCACCCCGAGGAGTACTGCCAGGAGAATGACAGCCTGTATTTCTGTCAGCCACGCACTGAGGCCTTGTGTGTGGCTGCCGGTTATGGGCATTTTCTGCCTTTTGGCGGCGTACCGTTTGAGCTGCAAAGCTCTTGTACTCTTAGGATGGCAACCACCAACTGCGGGAATGAGAACAGAGAGCATACAGTGATGAGTGGAACTTATCCTCAATTCAAATTGGCAGCTCGTAATGAGGAAAAAGACACAAGCCAGGCAATCTGGGTGAGGGGTTTTGTGCTGGAGGTCTACGAGTATGAAATTGAAGTGTCTCGAAGCTACAAACACACAGTCACCGTAAGTACATGAACAAACTTGAGAATTTCTGTTTTGTGGAATGATATAACTTAACAGAAGTTGTGACCTGATTCTTTTTTTTTTTTGCATGCCTTGTGAAGGTCGTTGTTGCATTTGCGAGGACATTTGTCTTATTTCCAATCAAGCCGATAGAATAACCAGGCACAGGGTGAATTCCTCTTTGATTGGCTTAAGGAGGATCTAATTTCAATGGGCATCTTTTATCAGGCTGGATTTGGCTCAGACAAAACCCCAACCCTGAACAACTCTTGGACTGGGTTCACAAACTGACAAAAAGATCTGAGGAGAAATGACACACACTTACACACATAAACGAACAGCACCCACAACACTCACATTTTTCCTAATATTCTCTGTCACTCTCTTGCTTACCATACCATACAGTTATGTAGAGATGAATCCAGTATGACTCAGTATCAATAGTATCTTTTGTTAATTTATCACCTGGGAATTCCCACATGCTTTCAAAACATGCAAGTCAGTGGGATTAGGAACTCAAACTTGATGCTAGAAATTGTGCATGTTGGAATATTTTTTGTCCCAGAATAAAACCTGTTAAAACTATTTTTACTTTTGTCACTCAGGTCAATAAGGAGCGTTTGTACCTTCCTCTGAAGGTGGGCCCAGGAAAGATCAACATCTTCACCTCTGGCATGCTGCTTATTGTGGAGACAGACTTTGGCCTGAAGGTAGCTTTTGACTGGAACACTCTCTTGCTGTTAACTTTACCCCGAGACCTCTACAACACTTCCTGCGGCATCTGCCAGGGCATGCCCTTATCCCCACCCACCCTGACCACCACTGACTGGGGCATGGCCTGGGCTGAGAGGGATACCTTCTGCCAGGTGGGCTGTGGAGACTCCTGCCCACGCTGTGGCCTTGGAGAGAAAAGCGTACTAAATGAAGCCCCCCCCATGGTGGCTGACGGCAACACGAACACCGGCACTGACGATGAGGCAAATGAAGTCGCCACAGGTATTCGTTTCCACATTGGAAATGGACTGTATGTGTTTGTGGAACCTGAGGCGGTAAGGCTGTGTGGGCTGATCGTGGATCGAGGAGGTTTGTTTGCACGTTGTCACAGCAAGGTGGCGCCAGCATTCTTCTATCAAAGCTGCCTGCAGGACACCTGTTTGGATCAGGGAGCTCAGGATACAGTCTGTAACTGGTTACAGATCTATGCCAGCACCTGTCAAACCCTAGGAGTGCCTGTCACTGGCTGGAGGAGCGACACACCGTGTGGTGAGTGGGTTTACTTTCATTTCAACACATGCCTTTGCTGTGTGTGTGTTGAATAGAAAATATCATAACCCATGCTGGTTTGAGATTTCTGCACAAACTCTTAAACATTGTTGAATAATGACAATGTTCAACACTGAAACAAGGTACTTAAGCTATGAATAACCACAGGTCGTCACAACCACTAGGGAAATAAATTTAGTGTTTTTTCTATTGAGGTTTTGTGCGCCACACACCAAATCTCCAGCTAAATACAACAAGAGATGTCTGGGTTTTTAAATTTTATGAGTGTATGCATGAAGCCAGTGACATCAAATATGCTAACAAGTGAGATTTACACGTGTTGGGAGGGGTATTTCTACACTTTGGACAGAATCAGTACTAATCTAGGTTGAACTGGTTCTATACTCCCAGCATGTATTGCAAAGACTGATGCACATTTTTTCTCTTACACACAGAAACAGAGCAAATCATCTTATTTCCCAAAATGTCAAACAGCTCCCATAGATCTATATGAACTCTATGTGGACGACTGAGGCAACACATCTGCAAATATTTACACCTGAAAAATCAACATTCATTAGCACCAGAAAATTGTACAGTGCAGCTAGCACAATAATTATCTAATATCTTTGCCAACGTTCCTGCTCCCAGTCCAGAGCTGTCCACCTAACAGCCATTACTCCAGCTGCGTGTCAGTTTGCCCACCCCAGTGCGCCCCAGCCCGCGGCCAAAGGGACTGCAGCCAGGAGTGTGTGGAGGGCTGCCAGTGTGACCAGGGCTACGTGCTCAATGGCAAGAACTGCATCCTGCCACAAAACTGCGGCTGCTACACTGATGGCAAGTACTTCGAGGTCAGTCTCACATCCGACTTAATGTGCATGACAACATAGTGCATATTTTCATCTGAAACAAGAAACAATTGTCAGGTTTTATGTGATATTCAAATGTCAAACATTTAATTAATTATATGTTTGATATTTTTGCTCAAAAGAACACTAATTACAATATACTCATGATTGTCAGAAAGTTATTTAAAAAAAATCTTATTTTTCATAAAAAAAACACTTGAGCTGTCATTTTAATACAAGTCTTATCATAGCCCAAACAGCTGTTTTGGAACAGTGACTGTACCAAACGCTGCCAGTGCATTGGAAGAAACCTGATCCAGTGTGACCCAAGGCGCTGTAAAGCAGAGGAGGAGTGCACCCTGCGGCATGGAGTTCGAGGCTGCTTTGCGCGTCGCTCTCAACACTGTGTGGCATCAGGTGGTGGCGTCTTCAGAACATTTGATGGGGCGTCGCTGCGTCTTCCGGCCTCCTGCTCCTTCGTCCTGTCTACTAACTGTCACAAGCTGCCTGACCTCTCCTTTCAGATCATTGCTAACTTTGATAAATGGAGCACACCCAACCTCACCACTATCTCTCATGTCTACCTTTACATAAATGAGGAGAATATTCTCATCTCTGGTAGCACTATCAAGGTGAGTGAAGGATTCCTTCCCTATTGGTTGCAAATATTTGGAAAGGTACACACTGGCCACAGTTTGAGTTTCTGCGATGCACTAATTGTACCAACTAGAGCTGGAAAAAGAGAGAACGTTGAATATCGTTATGGATTTGCAAGGTGGTCCAAAACATGACTCATATTCAATGTGGATATGGCTGTCAGTCTCCTGGGTCCTTATTTGAAAGCACATACAAGGGCGGGCAGCAGTACACAGCTCCGTTTGATCTGAAAACTCTGACAAGGAAAACAAAGTTTAAGCACTTCTGACCAAATTGTTCTTCGAATTTACTTGGGCTCCCCTGACAGCTGCACATCTTACCAACACATTGGACAAAACCTGATCAAGTTCAAGTGCAACACAAAGCACATCAGATTAAAGCTAAAAAATATCCTATGAAAGAAGCTTTATGAACTATAATAGGCTGCAGTCCCAACAATGTGGACACTGCCTCTAGTAGTTATGAGAGTTGTGAAAAGCATGAAGGATGATTGGTTGAACCAGTGAGCACTCAGTCGATCCCATCAAAACAAAAAAAGCCCAAAGATAATAATAATAATAAGCCTTCAGCAGGCAGTTGTAGCAACACTCTTTCAGCATCCAGTTTTATGTTGTTTTTAAATCCTCTTTTGATACAGGAAAAGCCCTTTACACTAAATATGGCAAAGTTTAAGGAAGATTTTGACCTGCTTTTTTTAATTGTAAAGATCTACAACAACTATATTTACTGTCTGACATGGATGCAGCTGCTTGCCCACTGGTCAAGATTTTCCTTTTTATCAAAATGAGAACCGGTGGAACCAAACTATTTTCAAACTATTTTCACAGCACAGGGGAGCTACTGTAGGTCTGGCTACATGAGATAAACATCACAATTATCTCTGCTAGGAGATCTTTTGTTTACGTGGTTAAGTTACCTGCTGTTGGTTTTATGCCATCTACTGTCCAAGAAGCCTTTACCAAACTAAAGAAATGGATCTAATTCAAATCTCCCTTTCTTTCCAGAATACTTGACAAAGTTCTTATGGTCCAATTTGCCAATTACCTTGCCACTAATAGCCCATTAGAGCTGCTCCAGTTCTGGCTTTAGGCCATACCATTCAACTGTAAGTGCACTTACGGAGGTACACAATGACAAACTGATTGCCTCAAATCCCAGAGAGCCCTAATCCTGCTTGATCTAGGTGAGCCATTAACCACGGCATTTCTCTGAAGTGGCCTAAGAAGTATGTTGGCATCAGCTGTAATACACTGGGGTGACTCAGATCGTATTCACCAGAACATAAGAGTAATCATAGCACCATCTCAGATTGTCTTAATCTGTGCCTTGGGCTGTCCCCTTTCTTATCTATTATACAATGTGCTGTTACATAATGATATCTTTTTTGAATATGAAATCAGTTTATGCAGATGACACTACATTTTTAATCCTTGCCTGAGGTCTTTGAGTTAGCATGGATTGGCTCAAACACCACCAATTTGATTTTGATTATCAGTCAGAAGAAAAAAGCAGAACTCTTAGTTTAAGAATGTATTGAAAATTATCTTCCAGCCTGGTACAAGCTCGTACAATCTGTGGTTAGGTTTTCACATTCATATCACATAACCAAAGATTTACAGAGGGATAAGACTTCTCAGTGGTCTTATCATCCCCAAACACTTCCTGTGTCTTCCCAGGTCAATGGTACACCAGTATCAGTACCATTTTTAACAGGGCTGATGGCACGTCTATCCACATCTGAAGGCTTCATTGTCATCGATACACCGCAAGACATTCAGGTTCGGTACAACCGCTTCAACACTCTCAGCATCACAATGGGCCAGCGGCTTCAGAACAAGGTGTGTGGCCTTTGTGGGAATTTCAATGGGGACCCCAGTGATGACTATATCACCTCCAGGGGCAAACCGGCTGTCAGCGCCCTGGAGCTGGCCCAGAGCTGGAAGACCAACGGTATGCAGAACAGGTAGGTAGACTCACAGAGATGCTGGAATAAGCAGTCCATGTGACAAATTCTTAGATTGTCCCTAAATACAATACTCTCCTAATGAGAAGGGAGTATGTCAAAGTGAAGACAGTAAATCATCCCCAAGCTCTACAGATGTCAGTAAATTGAAATATTTCATTTTCATACCTGGAAGTCTCTCTTTCACTTCTAGTTGTGATGAGACCCAGTATGTGGCTTTGGCTCAGTCCTGCGACAACACAGCAGTCCTAGCTCTGCAGGGAGAAGATGCCTGTCAGAAGCTCACCAAGCTTAAGGGCTTCTTTCAGCCATGTCACGGCCTGCTGGATCCCCGACCCTTTTACCAGTCCTGCTACTTAGATGGCTGCTACAATCATCGCAAGGCTCAGGTCTGTGGTTCACTGGCAGCATACGCTGAAGCGTGCCGCTCCTTGGGCACCCTCACCACCAAATGGATCACCCAAGAGAACTGCTGTAAGAGCACCGTGAGACACCAGTGTCTCAGAGCCACATGGCACACACACACACGGCACTTTGGAGTTAGACGTGTTTTTAAATGTACTTTTTAAATCCTGATGGAACTGAGTGTCTACACAGGAATATCCTACTTCTGTCATATCTACAATGTGTTAACACGTGCACTGTGTAAGACGCAGCATAAAAATATAAACACAACAGAATTTCGTTCAAAGCTTAATCTTTGCAGTGTAAATTCTGCCCTTTGTGCACCTTATTAGCAAAGTAGGCATTTATACCATATATTACATGTGACAATATGAGAGAATAATTTATAAAGAAGTTCTACACTACAGAGAATTTTGAATATATGCATTCAACAGGTGACCAGAAGCACAAATCAACACCGATTCTATTATTACTCTTTGTCTGCTGGATGTCTAAACAGGCAATCACAGTATCTGCTAATGTCATCCATTTATTTTCACAAATTGATCCATAATATTAGGATCACAGATTCACCTTAAATGGGACCTCTATATAAGAAGAAAGAAGGAAAACAAAAACTTAAAAAGAAAAGAGAATTAGTCCAAGTTTCCAACTGACGTTGACATAATATTGTTGTTATGAATGCTTTTGATTCCAGTGATCATTTCGTGAAAATTTGTTGTAATAACTTTGTTTGTGTTTTTGTCAAACACAGCACTTCGGTAAATGCAGGACAAGGAATCTTTTACATCAGCCACTGCCTGCCTGATTTTTCATCATTCTGTGCATGTATGTCTAACAGAGTCTTGTGTGTGAGACAGCTAACATTGTGTGTGGACCTGTCTTTAGCAGAATGGATCTATGACCCCTGTGCAGGAGAGATCTGCACAAACTTCACCTGTGAGCTGGAAAACGGTGGCGACCTGTGTGGCTGTCCTGAGTTACCCACCAACCCTGCAGGTGGGACTTTCCCTTTTTGCTATTTTCAGCTAAAGTCTCACTCCATAAGTGGTGAATTCTCTACAAAGTGCATTGGGGTTTCAAAATTTAATAGACTTGAAAATACTCTCATGGCCATAAATGACTCTGATACCCTTCTCCTCATTCAGCTAGAGGGGATGTATGAATATGCTTTTCTGTACCTTTCCATATCCCGTCCCACTTTCTGATGATACCATCCTCCCTGTTTAGTCTACATCTGCTATGCTATTCAATACTATTTCCAGTTCTTTGAAACAGTGCAAGATTTTATAGAAAGAATCAAAATAATGCTTGTGTTTCACACTCGAGAAGGATGATCCAACTAGTGTGGATTTTCATGAAGCTTTCAGTGAAACCACTCTGTAAGCAGACATAGCACATTTCATACTATAGCTGGCCCAGGCAGTTTATGGAGTTCTGGCCTGCTCACTTTAGGGAATGCTCCCTCTGCTGGTGAGACATGGAAATAGCGCCTTCTTTTCAGTGCTATGTCTTATGTGGATGGGAATACAGTTTTTGAAAAATAAAATGTATTACAAAGGAACACAATTATGGAACCATAACATGTTATGGGGGGTGGCTCACCTTCCTCTTACACTAGGTCACATGCCATTGGAGCCATCAGAATGTCAATGTATCCACTTCCATTTGCTTTCAACAATAACTTAAATAGAAATGCACCAGAGTTGTGGCTGCTAGTTGGTAGTGTGGCTGGCTGCTAGCAGCTGTAGCTGTTGGCTACTGTTGGCGACTAGTTTTTCTCAAACTGTAGGTGGTGCTTTGCATATCCAAAGCAGAAACCTCCAGCACTGACGGCTGATTTAGCTGATGATATATATTTCAACTCATTAAAAAACATCTTATGGACATATTAACAAGGCCAAAAGCTTTTTAGCACTGGCAACTTTTTGTAGACAGTGTATTCTAAATCCCTATCCCAGACACATATGAGAACATGGATTCTGTGTTGCTCTGTGCTTGTGTCTGGCAGGTGATGACGACATCATTCAAGCAGAGGTGAACTGTAAGCATGCTCAGATGGAGGTCTCCATCTCCAAGTGTAAACTCTTCCAGTTGGGCTTTGAACGGGAAGATGTAAGGATCAACGACGAGCACTGCCCCGGCATTGAGGGGGAGGACTTTATCTCCTTCCAAATCAACAACACGAAAGGGCACTGTGGTTCCATTGTACAGGTTCGCTCATATCCATTTGAACTCTTAGTTGCTTTTTGAGTGTTGATGGCTAGGCTCATGATTTTCAAGCTGCATCAGCTTTTTCAAATTCTTTCTTTAACTTCCTATCTTGATCTTTCAGTCTTTGACCACCCTGGATACTTATTTTAACCTTGAAAACAATGACAATGTCACACAAAGGTCTTGTTTGACTCAAATATGAAATATATGTATTGTTATGAATCCAGTCAGACCATCTGCTGAGACGGATTCCATTTTCCTTTTTCAGACTCCACATGGAATAATATCTATTTTCAATTCTTAAAATTACAGTCATTCGTTTTTGTTGCTTTTCTTTCAAAACAAACCAAATCATGAGTTAGTTCTCTCTTTTCTTGACAGTCAAATGGTACACACATCATGTATAAGAATACAGTTTGGATCGAGAGTGTGAACAACACTGGCAACGTCATCACCAGAGATAAGACCATTAATGTTGAGTTTTCCTGCGCCTATGAGCTGGATCTGAAAATCTCATTGGAGACTGTCCTCAAACCCATGCTCAGGTCAGACTCAGGAATCTACTGTAGATTACACTCACTGCAAATAAACATATCTTTATGGCCGGCCGAGACAGCTGACAACTTATATCATCTTCCTTTTTTCCTCCATCCTACAGTGTGATTAACCTCACCTTACCGACTCAGGAGGGAAATTTCATCACCAAGATGGCTCTATATAAGAACTCCTCATACCGCAACCCATACAGAGAGGGGGAGGTGGTGCTCAGCACTCGGGATAACCTCTACGTGGGTGTTTTTGTGGAGGGAGCGGATGAAAATCAGCTCATCCTGATAGTGAATATGTGCTGGGCCACACCGTCTCGCTACAGCAGTGACCGACTCCGATATATCATCATAGAGAGGGGGTAGGCTAGAGGGTTTTTTTACTTCTGGACTCACACATATACACCTTTAAAGGCTCAACAGTGTTAAAATCTCCCTCTGTAGATAGCTACAATCTTTCACCCAGAAGAGTCACACAATCAATCTGAGCCATTGATGATAATTGGGTATTTCAATGGGGGATAATTGAGTTTTATGTAATTGGTAGAATTGTAATAATTTGTATAATTTATAAGTTTTAAGTGTACAGATTATTCCATCAATCCATCCATTTTCTATACCCGTTAAATCCATCGGTTTGGTCGCAGAGGTGCTGGAGCCTATCCCAGCGGTCATCGGGCAAGATGTACAGATTATTATCTGTTTTATTTCAGCACCATTACACGTAGAGCTACTGTAGTACACCACCAAAATTAGATTCAGACCTTGAAAATTGAAAACACAGAATAAGCTTCTTAAAGGGACACAGAATTTGAAAGATTTTTACTTTTTGCACAGTTAGGTCTTTGATATATTTGCAAACATTTTTAATGGTGCTTTAAGAACATTATTAATTATTAGAACCAAGTGGACAAAATAAATTGTTTGGTTTAACAAAAGACAAACTGTGCAGAAAGTGAAGGGATCAGAGTTCCTTAAGTCCAGAGTTCATTGTAAATCATAAAAACCCACTATCTGGTAACCACTGATTTTATTGTTGGTGAACAATAAAGAGACGTTTTGGAGCAGTAAAACCGGCAGGTGTGGTGTCATATATAAATTATAAATAGATGTTACATTTGGTTAGATATTATGTGAAAAGATAACTTACAGTGTATGTCACTGTTAGTTGTTCTGCATTATATTAGTGTTTTACTATTTCCAGTTCTTTGAAACAGTGCAAGATTTTATAGAAAGAATCAAAAATAATGCTTGTGTCTCACACTCGAGAAGGATGATCCAACTAGTGTGGATTTTCATGAAGCTTTCAGTGAAACCACTCTGTAAGCAGACATAGCACATTTCATACTATAGCTGGCCCAGGCAGTTTATGGAGTTCTGGCCTGCTCACTTTAGGGGATACTCCCTCTGCTGGTGAGACATGGAAATAGCGCCTTCTTTTCAGTGCTAGTCTTATGTGGATGGGAATACAGTTTTTTATAAATAAAATGTATTACAAAGGAACACAATAATGGAACTATAAAATATTATGGGGGGTGGCTCATCTTCCCCTTACACTAGGTCACATGCCATTGGAGCCATCGGAACGTCAATGTATCCACTTCCATTTGCTTTCAACAATAACTTAAATAGAAATGCACCAGAGTTGTGGCTGCTAGTTGGTAGTGAGGCTGGCTGCTAGCAGCTGTAGCTGTTGGACTGCGGCTAGTGACTGAAGCTAGACCAGCCACACCTAGCTGCTAGTCAGTAGTTTTTTAGACTAGTTTTTCTCAAACTGTAGGTGGTGCTTTGCATATCCAAAGCAGAAACCTCCAGCACTGACGGCTGATTTAGCTGATGATATATATTTTAACTCATTAAAAAACATCTTGTGCTTTTTAGCACCGGCAACTTTTTGTAGACAGTGTATTCTAAATCCCTATCCCAGACACATATGAGAACATGTATTGTTTTGTGGATCCCAGGTAGTAATAAAAGCTAATATTAGCTATGTAAGGCTAAAGGCTGTTTGTATTTAGTCTGATAGAGGGATAGCATTAGCAGGCAACACATTGTATCTGGCTGACATTATTTTCAAAGCCTCTTTGTATCACGTTACACTTTGATTGAAATCAGCTGATCTCTGTAACATGAAGCCGAGTAATTTCTGTCCAGCTAACAAAGCTACTTGTAGTTTTGATGCATAAACTCACGTGAATCAACAGTTTTCAACAGGGAGACTGAGAAAACGTTACGTTTATTTAATCAGCTGATCGTCTGCAAAGTAGTGGTGAATCGCGCTTGGCACCCTTTGTCCCTTGTAGGCCACTGTAATCAATATGGCGACGCAAGTAGCGTCGTTCCAGGTAAGCTTTTGTGTGAAGTGGACCGCGATATATGCAAATAAAAAGGCGAAATTTAAAGTAATAAAAACATAACGACTCGTGACTATATAGCACTGACATTATAGTTATATGTATTATATTCCATCTGTTAATAAATCACCATAACTATTACACAGTGCTCCTTTAAATGTTCTAAATTTGATGAATTTTGCGAGATCTCGCAAAACTTTCTCGGGATCTCGCAAAAGTCCGTCCTTTTTTTCCCCCCACCCATAATTTTTTTCCCCCGTGTCCCTTGCGGGGCTCCGTATGTCTTAACCCTGAAGTGGCAGCAAATTTTATTCACCCTTCACGAGACAGTTCACCTCACATTTTACCTGCTTCTTGTGATTTTATTATTGATCGTTTTAACAGTAAACTCAGGTCCAGCCTGGATTCCGTTGCTCCTCTAAGAATAAAAAATACTTACACAAAACAAAAACCACCATGGAACAATAAAGAAATCCGGAAATTAAAAAGAAAAAAACTGCAGAACAGCTGAAATAAAGTGGAGGAAGAATAAACCAACTATCCATGACCAAATTTTTAAAGAACAACTAACCATATAAAATAAAGCAATAAAACAGCCAAGATTTCTCCAAGATTATTACTGATAACCACAATGACCCAAAGAAACAGGCTCTCTGGCAAGGTAAATTTAGGCCTAATCCACACATACAAGAAAATAAAAAGGATATGATCATCCTTTTTTAGGTTTAGGTCTAAAATACATTCTTTTTACAAACCGACATCATTTTTGCTATACAAACAATGCAGTTCCTTTTTTTCACTCAATGGTAAATTTTACAAAAGATTTGTCTTCAGTGACCAAAACCCATCCGCTTGTGGATGATACAACGAAATGCAAACAAATTCCTTTAACATATGTCCTTCTGTAGGTGCCCAAACATAAAGGACAACACCATTGGCATGGCAGAGAATGGCATATCCCTCACCTGCCGCTTCCACGTCACTGTCTTCAAGTTCATCGGGGATTATGATGAGGTCCATCTGCACTGTGACGTTTCACTGTGTGACTCGGACACAAACGCCTGCAAAGTGGTGAGACACTTGAAAAAGCCCTCTAGTAAAACAAAAGTGATTAAACTCTCTGCTTTGTTAGATTGATGTATTTGCTGTGTGTCCAGAACTGTCCACACAAGAGGAGAATGTACTCAGAGGACAGCGACCATAAGGAGCACATACTGAGTGTGGGACCCATTAGAAGGAGAGGTAGGTGGGGTTGAAAGGACTGACCAACTAATGTTCTGTACTTCTCTTTAGGTCGGATGCTGAGTTTCTGTTCACTTAAAGCATATTTTAGTTTTTCATGAATTCAGAAATAATTCTGATATGAAATGTGTAGAAACTTTCAATTGACCTGTAAATGTCCCGGAGGTACAGAAAATAACAATAACGGACCTAAACAGAACAACAAAACCAGAGATACAGCAGTATTATATAAAGAAAAAGAGAAGATCTCCATACCTTGCTTATCTTATCTCCTCAGAGTCCGACTGGTGTGAGGAAGACAACGGAGGCTGTGAGCAAATCTGCACCAGTAAGGGAACCGGGCCCATCTGCAGCTGTGTGACTGGGATGCTGCAGCGAGACAGGAAGAGCTGCCGGAGTGAGAACCACACAGATCCCACTCACATTATCAGTCTACGGAGGGTTAAATCTACATCTCTATCACAGGGGACATGTTGCATAAGCTAAGTAGAATGACCCAATAAGTTAAAAGTAATACCAGTTTTTTTTTTTTTAATTTGACAGCTGATATTCCAATCTCTAGGTTGGAAATAACTAATGAAAGACATCTTAGCCAGTAACTCAGGAAAGGTTTGTCAGCACCAGCTTCTACATAAAGGCAGCTTACAAAGTAAACATAAAATGTGATGAAGACATGAGACATGAGGTCATTAAGTCATTTTAGGGCATTGAAGCTTTGAAATTATTATTTGAAGCATTTTAGAGCACATTTTCCCAATTGGTTCCAAACTCCCCACCAATCTGATGGGATCTGATGGCATTTGTGAGAGGCAAGTCCAATCCACAAAGATTTTACCCCACAAGCCACAGAGCCAAAGATTTCTAACTGAAGTCCCAGTACCAGACATCTTTAGCTTTGTTAAGGATAGAAGCTTCAATATTTAATCTTTCACTCACATGTTGTTGCAGTACGAACAGCTGGGAGTTTGAACTTATGTCTCTTAATCTTCCTTAGATTCCTCAGGCGTGTGGCTTTATGTGATGTTTGTTGAGTTTTGCATAAAAAAATTAAAAAAAACAGGATACAGCCACTGGCATCATTAGACATTTGAGAGAGAGAAAGAAGACTTTGTTAGAAAAACAAATGGGATGAATAGCCTTGTTGTTTATCTTGTTAACCTCAGTGGATACAGTATGTTACCACTGTGTCCATGTGCTGTTTAGTTTGGACAGTTCTGGACTGAGGCAGCTGGGGTCATAGCACCAGAACAAAAAGAGTACACTGTTCACCGTAGGTGTCATGAGGAAAGATAGAAGGTAGTGTTGGTAACCATCTTCGTTCGGAACATGGAGATGTGTACAAACATCTTTTTATATTGTGCATGTTTTCGTGCCTAAACCCTTTGACAAATGCCTGAAAGGAATTGTATAGTCTTGTCTGAGGAGATACAGGCAGTAACACCACCAGTAAGTCAGTAAGCAGGCCAGAGCGTTCCCATAGTTACAGCATATAGTCAGAGACCGTGCTGAGACCTCTTCTGGAAGTAAACTGAAACTACCTGCACGTGTGTGGTCTCATTGTAACGCACATCAATCATTACATAATTCCAAACAAATTCTTGAAAAACAATATTACAAAATCATAGATTAATGTGTGTAGACTATGCATATATTAATATGTATTTTTTTCTGTCTAGTTTTGTTCTTTGTGTGCAAAAATGTAGCTGTCAGATGTATTTTGAATTTACAGTTTCTTATATTTGACTTCCAAGTACAAGATGTTTGTCTATTACAAACATATTTGTTACAGTTACAGTAACAGAGATTACGATTCAGCTCACGTAATAAAGGAAAATATTTTGTCACACGTCTTCTTTCTGCAGCTTCGAGCTCGAGCTGTAACGTTTCACCTACGGTTCCTCTGCTGAGCGTCAGCGCTGGGATCTCTGTGCTCCTGGCTTGTTTTCACACTTCTCTCCTCTCCTAACACCGTCCCTGTGAGCCAAAGGAAGGCAACAAATGACAAACACACAGAAGACTTGAAGATACACAAAGTATCAACATTGATTAGTCAGTAGATCAGCAGACAGAAAATCGAAAGAGAGCACACTGAACACTGATAAATTGTTTGATGCTGATTTCATTGATACAGCTGAGAGAAAAGTTAGAGATGTCTTGACATGTTTTACTTCTTTGTAGCAAACTGTGTTGCTTCTCACCACCACCACCTCCTCCGCTATTCACATTTATCGGAAAACCTCATTGCATATTATTCACTTATTCACAGAACGTGTAGAATTCTTTATGCTATTATTACTTTTTTTTCCAAGCGATGTCATTGGTGTATTTTCTTTGTTAAAAACGAATGTGTTTCCTATTTCCCCAGCAGGAGGTGCCAAAGAAATACATTTTCCAATCATACACATGTCAAGTTTCAGTTGACTTGAATGTGAAAGACAGGGAAAGATGGTATGATGGTAAAATAAGTGCTGAAAAAAAAGATAATTTAAATTTCACTTTTCACTGAAGGTGGATCACTGATATTTAAGGAATAGTGACGCTGACATGTCGAAGTTACATGTAAATAGGGTAAATTCTGACATGATCACAGGTAACAAAAGTTAAAGTGTGATCAGGTTCAAAAATAAAAAGAACTAAAAAAAAAAGAAACGACTGCCGACAACAGGCCAGAAGTGAATGTCACTGATAGCATCAATTAATTGTATCAAAGATATTATTTGTAAGAACTAGGACTGAAACAAGAGGCTGAAACAATTGATTCACTGATTCATGCAAAACTATTGGTCACTATTTTGTATAACTGAATAATGGTTCAGAATTTTGAATATTTAGTCATTTGAAATACTCAGTTTTGAGAATGTTCTGCTTTCATCTGTCGTATGAAACATTAAAGTTACAACCCTTTGGTTCATTCTGGTTATTGAATGTAACGGGACATCTTTAGCAGATCTCATGTTCAGAAAACTGCAAGAAAGAGAAGTATTTTAGTTTCACAAATCCAACAATTAACCCATTACTTAGGACAAGAAGATTCATTGAATGATTGCTCAGTTAATCAAAGTGGGCCAGTTCTTGGCAACGTTGCTGATTTTAGACCATATCATAACAGTTGTGTAATGCCCAATCTGGCTGAGAAATACTCACACTGTTCTGCAGAGCCTCCCATGTGCATGCTTGCTAACTTGACATAAGGCATTAGTGCTGATTGGTTACCCCTGCTGGTCACAAGGTGCTTGTCTTGCATCTGTTCACACTCCTTTGAGAGTCTCCCATACTGATAGTGCCGCTCTGTGTCCTTATTTCATTTTTTGCTGAGGGCTGGGCAGGTGCTTCACCTCCCTGTGCAGGTGTGGAATGATTGTTTGGGCATTCTGAGAGAGCAGGAAGAGAAATTACTGTACAAGAATAGATTTTGCCACAAAACTATTCAAAGGGCTTTAAAACCTTTTGCTTGGTGAATAACAGTTCAAGAGTGAACACCTCCTGATGTTTAACATCTGATTTCATGTTAATATTTGGTGTAAACATTCTCTGTTTATGTGCTGACAGAAATCCTCCTTTCTGCCTGTTAGACAGCATATATACTGGCTAGCTTAAACCAGAACTTTCAACTGCTGTATGTGGAGTTTTTATTATTCTAAACCAACAACATATTTGGGTAGGAGCAATTAAATAAAATCTCATTTCCTGTGATTATTAAAAAAAAAGAAGAAGAAATAAAACCAGCAGCAATAACAAAAACAATCCTTGAAGTTAGAATTTTGTGACGTATCTTATTTTTTTGTTGTTGTTGCTGTTCTTTTATTTCATTACAGTTGAGAAAATGGACTTTCAAAATAACCATAAATTGTATTAAACTTATGTTTTGAAGTTTCGAGTTCAGTGTTTTTGTCTTGTCAGTCACAGCAAAGCCCCACTCCAACTAGAATTCACAATATGGACATCATCTCTATTAACTACGATGTTAAACTAGCATTTAAGACTATGACCTTGAGAAAAGGCTTACTGAGGTCGTTATCAAGTGCAAAGACGTGTTTTTCTCACAGACCTCTGTAGATATGACATTTTTCCAGGTGTAGGTAATTGCTAGTCATTAAAGATTGTCTGCTGGTTCAATAACTCACTTGAGTGTTCACAGCTGCTCATACATATGCTGCAGTACTTCGTAATTATGTGCAAGTTTGTTTCTTTTGTTTGAGAACATATTGTTCTTAACACCTTTCTCCACAACACTGACATAGAACTTTATTATACATATCTGCGTACACCCCTAACCTTATTTCATTACTCGGTATCCACCAGCACAAGCACAGACTGCGGCTGTCAATGTCAAAGTCAGTGTCGGCTTTATTTATATAGCACATTTAAAAGGCCAATGGCCAGCCAAAGTGCTTTACGAGATAAAATAATCAGCTGTAACCATATGGTGAACTTCAGTATACTATTAAAGAATTGAATTTACCCATGATGGTGGCACACTCTGTCAGCTACTTGGCTTGCTGCAATGCAATTGTCTTTTTCGACTTTTACAGTGTAGTATAAATCTTCGGTACATATATATCTTTACTTTATACCTTTAGTATACCCCATGACAAGTTTGTTGAACACTATATTCTGACTGAAAAGTTTCAGTTGAAATGTGGAACACCACTTCAAAATGGCTGACTCCCAACCTTGTGGACTATATACCAAACACATGGCCAATTTCAACGCAGTCAGAGAGCCACATTCATCGATTTTACATACACACGTGGACAAAATTGTTGGTACCCCTCAGTTAAAGAAGGAAAAACCCACAATTCTCAGTGAAAGCACTTGAAACCTACAAAAGTAACAAATAAAAATTCATTGAAAATTAATCAAAATCAGCCATTACTTTTGAAATGTTGATTAACATAATTATTAAAAAAAAATAATGAAATAGGGCTGGACAAAAATTATGGTACCCATAACTTAATATTTTGTTGCACAACCTTTTGAGGCAATCACTGCAATTAAACGATTTCTGTATTTGTCAGTGAGCGTTCTGCAGCTGTCAACAGGTATTTTGGCCCACTCCTCATGAGCAAACTGCTCCAGTTGTCTCAGGTTTGATGGGTGTCTTCTCCAAATGGCATGTTTCAGCCCCTTCCACAGATGTTCAATGGGATTCAGATGTGGGCTCATGGAAGGCCACTTTAGGATAGTCCAACGCTTTTCTCTCAGCCATTCTTGGGTGTTTTTGGCTGTGTGTTTTGGATAGTTGTCCTGTTGGAAGACCCATGACCTGCGACTGAGACCAAGCTTTCTGACACTAGGCAGCACATTTCTCTCCAGAATGCCTTGATAGTCGTCAGATTTCATTTTACCTTGCACACATTCAAGACACCCTGTGCCAGATGCAGCAAAGCAGCCCCAAAACATTGCTGAGGCTCCTCCATGTTTCACCGTAGGGACAGTGTTCTTTTCTTCGTATGCTTGGTTTTTGAGTCTATGAACATAGAGTTGATGTGCCTTACCAAAAATCTCCAGTTTGGTCTCATCTGTCCAAAGGACATTCTCCCAGAAGCTTTGTGGCTTGTCAACATGCATTTTTGCAAATTCCAGTCTCGCTTTTTTATGATTTTTTTTTCAGCAGTGGTGTCCTCCTTGGTCGTCTCCCATGAAGTCCACTTTGGCTCAAACAACGACGAATGGTGCGATCTGACACTGATGTACCTTGGCCTTGGAGTTCACCTTTAATTTCTTTGGAGGTTGTCCTGGGCTCTTTGGATACAATTCGAACGATCTGTCTCTTCAATCTGTCATCAATTTTCCTCTTGCGGCCACGTCCAGGGAGGTTGGCTACTGTCCCGTGGGTCTTGAACTTCTGAATAATATGAGCCACTGTTGTCACAGGAACTTCAAGCTGTTTAAAGATGGTCTTATAGCCTGCACCTTTAAGATGTTTGTCTATAATCTTTTTTCGGATGTCCTGGGACAATTCTCTCCTCCGCTTTCTGTTGTCCATGTTCAGTGTGGTACACACCTTTTCACCAAACAGCAGAGTGACTACTTGTCTCCCTTTAAATAGGCAGACTGACTGATTACGAGTTTGGAAACACCTGTGATGTCAATTAAAGGACACACCTGAGTTAATCATGTCACTCTGGTCAAATAGTTTTCAATCTTTTATAGAGGTACCATCATTTTTGTCTGGCCCTATTTCATTAGTTTTTTTTTTAAATAATTATGTTAATCAACATTTCAAAAGTAATGTCTGATTTTGATTATTTAATTTTCAATGAATTTTTATTTATTGTTACTTTTGTAGGTTTCAAGTGCTTTCAGTGAGAATTGTGGGTTTTTCCTTCTTTAACTGAGGGGTACCAACAATTTTGTCCACGTGTGTATATACAGAATGAGATTCTGGATTTTATAAGATGAAAAACAGTCTAAGAATGAACGATGTATTTCATACATTAAAAATGAGAGAGATCATTATGAAGCAGGAGTGAAGTTTATCAAAGGAATGAGTATTTGTGTGTGAAGAAAGCACCTTGTTAAATAATTACACTTATATTATTTAAGTATCATATGTTAGCTCCCAGATTGTGTTGTGGCTTTAAGAAATACAATTAGTTGGGCCACTAAAAAACTTGATAAGTTATAGTTTTCTCCCACACTGACACATGTTACATGTTGACATGTTAGAACATAGCACTGTACTGGCTCACAGTTGCTTTCTGTTTGCCACATGACCACCACCACACATCTTAAGCAAACTACATACAAACCTATTGATACTTTAGTGTAGTTATATACAAAATGGGAGTTTTTAGGTAGGCCTCCAGGTCTTGCTGCCTTCTGTGTAAAAATGTACAGTTTTCGCCAGTTTGCTGTTTTTGTTGTTACTTTTTTTTAAGTAATCACTATCTTTATTTGATGTCTAAAACATGACTAAAAGATGTTTTATTCTTTGTGAGCAGCGGCACCCTTCAATAAATAAATGTTCTCAAAGTCAGAGTGATTGGAGATTATTTAGTGCATGCAGCCATCTCCCAGCTGTTCACAGCACATAGTGTTACACTGAGCGAGCACATCACTGTCATCGCATGGAAAAAATATTTCAACACCAAAAATGAATTGAAAGGCAACATATTAAATTGTTAAATATTTTCAAGCCCTTGGAACCATAAACTTGCTGACCAGGCCTGACAACTTTTCTGGTGCAGTGTTTCTGTCCAGGCTGACGTCTCCTAGCAACTTTTTATGTTACCATAAAAAATGTGTGTCAGTCGGCTGACACCTTGTTCCTGTCCTCAATTACTTTAAGCCTGCAATATGAGTTACATTTTTACCACAATCTAGCAAGCTGTGAGTCATGCCTTTAAGGAGTCAACTTTGTGCAACCTTCCGTCATCAAGCAACAATCCATGTCATTGTATAGGAAATGCATGCTATTGAGAAGAAGAACTAAGAAACAACCATACAGAGCTTGAAAGTACTTTACAAATTTCAAGCTACAAGCTACAGCTTAATGGAAATAAACCAGATGAAAGCTTAAGCGATATCAAAAATTATCCTAATAACTTCTTAACTGGGCAACTTTTCATGGTTTCTAAAAAGAAAATTTGTCACTAGTTTATTTTTAAAGAATGACTGGCAAATGAGTGCCATTTTACTTCTTGTGAAGAAGTAATATGTAAAAGAAGTCCACAGTGTGAAGGTAACATCTCTAATGTCTAAGTATCTTGCTACAAGCCAAATGGCTACAATGCATTGCCTCAAGGCTCTCTCTTTAAAAAACTAGTGTTCAGTGAAACACAAACTTATTTTACACGATGTTCCCACCAACAAGAGCTACACCACACCAAAAGTGTTCTCAATCATGTCCCAGTGAAGGTGGGACATGTCCATGTCCATTAAGGATATGGACACAAAATAGATTACATGTACCGTATTTTCTGCACCATAAGGTGCACTTAAGAGCCTTAAATTTTCACAAAAATCGGCTGTGCGCCATATACTCCAGTGTGCCTTATGTATGGGTTAAGTACAGAAATGGACCCCATAATTGAGGGAGCGCCTTATAATCAGGTGAGCCTTATAGTGCAGTAAAATACGGTAGTTGTTTGGTTACTGGATTCCCTCAAAATGTCACAAATGGAGCATTTACCCATTCTAACAGCCTAAAATGTCTATTTGTACATTAAAAGATGTGGTGAGGGAGTTTTTTATTTTTGTTGTCAGGCTATGTACCTCAGGCTTTTAAAATTGTTAGAATTAAACCTACTATGATGAAATCTACTCTCAGTGTACAACAGCTAGTTAATTACGAACCTATATGCAATCTCTTTATTTATAAAATTCTTGAAAAATTGTTTCAGCTCAACTGTCTGACCATTTGCACAAAGTTGACCTCTGATGGTGGATTTGAAGCAATCAATTACAACATTCTGTCACATAGGCTTGAACATGTTGTCGGGAAAAATGTTGCACTGGTTTAAGTCATATTTATATGAAAGATTCTAGGTTATTCATGTTAATGATGTGTCTTCCTTACTTGCTAGAGTGAGTCATGAAGTTCCACATGGGTCAGGGTGGATTCTTCTATGATCACTTTCTACATTCTTCAATTAGATCATATCAGTAGACAGCATAGGATATATTTTTATTGTTTGCAGATTATACTCAGATGTACCCAGATGAAACCCAACCCAGATCAACCCCATCAAACCCATCAGGCTACAAGCATGTCTTAAAGACATTCTAGACCAGCTGACCACTCAAAGCACTTTTACACTACAAGTCACATTCACCCAATCACACAAATGCACACATTCATTCACAAATGCCTCCAGCTGATCCAAAATGCTGCCGCCAGAGTTCTGATTAGAACCAACAGAAGAGATCATATTTCTCCAGTTTATCTTCTTTTCATTGGCTGTTAAATCCAGAATAGACCTCACATACAAAGTTTTTAATGACCATGCTCAATCATATCATAAAGATCTCATAGTTGGATATTTTCCCAACAGAGCACTTCGCTCTCAGATTGCAGGCTTAATCGTGGTTCGTAGAGTTTCTAAAAGTAGAATAGAAAGCAGAGCCTTCAGTTATCAGGGCCCTCTCTGCTTGAACCAGCTGCTTGTACGCATCTGGAACACAGACACACTCAGACACACAATACCTTTCAGATAAGGCTTAAAAATGTCCAGTCTAGCTGAAGAGAAGTTTTAATGCAATCTTTTGATTTCTTTAGCTAGACAATTTTTTATGAACTGGCGTTATACGAATTGGATGGATTTAGATTATAATGCCATTTTTACCCCTCATTCAACATGGTACCATTTACACATGACTTTAAATGTGACTTTGTTTACTTTCTTTTAGGTTTTGACACCTGAACCACAGGATAATTACCTGGGAAGTCCTCTGTGGGAAGAGTTTGGAAATGGGTGGAAATTTTCCAAAGAAACTTTTGTTAGTGGATACACCATCTGTATCTCATCATTCGTAAACTTATACCATTTAGATTAACAAAGCTTTATACCACAGTTTAAGCAGTCAGTGAAAAGGATCTGGCTTTGTTGACACCTGAAACTCACCTGTGGCTGCCAGTGAAAGATCTTTAGTGGTTCAACCCTTTGTGATTTAGGTTCAAACAGGGAGCTTGGCAAAATGGGTTCTCCCTTCATTTTGATATCATTAATTTTGCAAGAATCCAACTAGCTTACTCAGTGAAGTTGTTTAGGTTTAGGCATTAAGATGTTACTTGGTTAAGGTTAGTAAAACACAGTGGCTTATCATAAAATAGAACTACTATATGTCAGAAATCCATGAAGCCATGATAGAAGCCCCCAACTGAAAGCAGTGACATGCTAGTTCTTAAAGAAAACCAGTACAATTAGATTTAATCTGCGAGAGCAATTCTAATTTTGTTTTGTGCTTATTTCTTAACCTTCCATGACACCAGGCTAAAATTCAAAAGGCTCATTTTTCCATGCTCAACCTCAAATTCACCTCTATAGTTCTGACTAAGTTCTGCTGACGAACAGTCACCTTCCTCTTCCTCTACTATTGCCTTAGTGGACAACTAACTACAACCAAGAGTTTGAAAGACCACCAACGAAATTTGAGGGCCTGACAAAAGATTTCAACTCATTGCTCACTTCTTTCAAGCAACACAGTTGATATGATAAAAGCAACAATCACAATCTGCAGCAATGTAAATACTTTATACTTAGTTAGTTTTGCGCACATGTTTAATTACATATTGAAACTTGAACTTGCAGCAGATTGATAAATATTGTTCCCCTTCCTCGCACTAAACCCAGTAAACCCTTAGAGCAAACATTTACTGATAAGACTCGACAGATAAGGGTTGAAAATCTTTAAATACCTGTATATTTCTGTGAAGTTTTGATGTGGCTTTAAAGAATCAGAAGACACCCTTGTGAGTAAAGTGTGACATTATTCTGTTACATTAAGCTCAGTGAGGTAACCTATTACATAAATGCCATTCAAATGTTCTCTGTTGACATGTTGGGACTGAAAACACAGGTCAAGTGCAAGGCTTCCCTCCCATGCAGAGTCTGTTGTGTATCTATGGTTACATAAGTGTTTGGCAATGATTATTTCTGGGTGTGTGTGCGCGTGTTGATAGGTACTGTATGTGTCTGAATCACTCTCTTTTTTTATTCATTGCTCTTCATAAAAGCAACTAAGGGTGTGAGTCAATTAAAAGTTTATTCAGTGGAGAAGAATTTCCTTGGTTTGTACTCTTTGGGGCATTCCTTCATTTCAGCCTTGCCTGTGGGTGGAGCAGCCATGTTGAGATGGACATTCGTATGTGTTTACAAGAGGAGGATCTGCTTTGCCATGCGAAAGCTTGTGTTCTAATCATTTAGGAGCAAACTTTCATGGTAACTATCTATCATGCTGAACAAGGTCACAATCTCAAACCTTTGGGATAATTAGTTTTATGGCATGGAACACACTGGTTACATAACTTGGAGCTGATTATTTACATGTGTTCAAGACACGCTGATAGTTTGTTCTCATCAAGATTAATTCACACCTTGTGATCAGCTCCCTGCAGTCCAATTTAGAATATCTGAAAAATTCTTAGATATATGGCTTTGCAATTTTATACAGCAGAGAGGATTCAGTTTCAAACAAATGGTGTCTCCTGCGGTGTTCGTCAAAAGACAATTATTTTCAGAGTGCATGACCCAATTTGCATCTGTATCTCAACCTCATTATATAAGAAAGCTAATCTTCAACAAATGTCTGACAGTTAAGCTGCACATCCTTTGAACTCTGCAATAACCATCATTGTATGTAATTGAATAACTTTTAAACAGCAATCAACTGAGGAACAACTAAAAAGTCTGACCCCCAGAGAATGACATCTAATAATTTTTAAAAGCTCCTTTGGAAGAACAACTTTGCAAACTACGAAACCAAGTATCTCCAATAAGTCCTTCAATCTAAACCAAATAATATAGGATGTTAGTTCATACACTGATATATAACCTATAGGGGTATCCTCTAAAGTAAAGCCCCTACAGGCAGGGGGGAAATATGACTTATTGGAACACTTCCACATTGGAGCAAATGTTATTTTCAAGTGATTTCTTTAATAAGCCACAAAATCATCTTAAGACAGGAGGAGGGGGTGAGGATAGTGTGATTACAAGTAATGCTTTCAACCATGGGACATTTTCAGTCATGAGATGAAAGTTGAAGCCTCAGACACGGCAAGAATTTATTCCAGTCAGTAACATGGCAACTCTTTACTGAAACACTTTTTTCTATCACCTAAATGGACACCATATTGCTGTGTGCTTTGGTGACACACAATGATGACATTTTCTCACTTCCTTCTTCAGTTTAGGCAATTACGTTCCTTGCTCTAGGTTAAAGATAAAAACTACTTGGATTCGTTTCTTAATTTTTTAATTAATTTAATTGATGCAAATTTGGATTTTCACATGCAGTTGCTCTCACAACCATCATTTGACATCATAGGAATCGATCAGTTTCACACAGATCATAAACGGAAAACATTATATAAACCGTTGAGTGGAGAAGTGCAAGAAATTTCAGCTTTGGTTTTATAGACAACTTCCATTACACTTTTTTTTTTTTTTACAAATTTATAGTCCAAATGGGAATGTCACATCAAGCAGGTAGTTATCCAGCTTTGATAGTCTGTAACAATGTCACAATAGCTGTAATCGCCACAAATGACTAAATTACATCTCAGTTCTTCAAATTCACATTACAAATCTGTGTAAACACAGAGGAACACCAGCATTATACAAAGGTTATGCCTGGGCATGCCTTCACAGAAGAGATGCAAAGATAAAATAAAACTATTACGTCAATCTTATCTCACTTATGTGCCAAAATCGTTTGTAGTTTTAGTAGTTAACAACACAAAAAGTGCCATCATGAAAATATAAATGTATGTCAACTTCAGGCCAGCTGTAGCAAAATGTAGTTAAACTACTAATTGTGTTGGAGTTTTGGTGATGTACTTCCTCCATCAGGGATCATTTTCCAGAAAATATATTCACATCTACTGAAAGGATTATCGTTAAATTAAACATGTATTCTTCAAACAAGTTGAATTTGAATGACTTTAGTGTTCCCCTAAATGCCACTATGATTGTTGTCTTGATTGAAAAACTGTTGTTGAACTGGAAGAGAGATCTGGTGTTCGCAGTTCTGTTCACCTCAGGATGAACAGTTAGAATTAAAGGCAACATTAATTGGAAAACATGACAATGGAGACCAAGGACTGTTGAGCAGCTAAAATCCTAAATCAGACAAGAATAGGATAACATGCCTCTCCCAAAGATCCTGTAACAGGTCTCCTCAATTCCCAGATGTTTATGGACTATTGTTAAAAGTAGATGTTACACACTGGTAAATATTGACCTGTCTCAACTTTTTTGTTGGACCAAATGCATTTATATTTTTCATGCGATAGAAGAATGGATTAGGAATGAAAATCATCTTAATTCTGATATGATTCACATGCAATGCAGAAACCTAAGTCTTTTGCATTTGGAATTGTAGAATAGAATGCATTTATGATGATACAGAGCATTGGAAGTTAAATAATGTGGCTACACATGATTTACCCCAGGGGCCAAATGAATATGATAGTGGCAGTCTGGCCAATAGTTGATCAATGCCACACAAACGATTAATTTTCTCCACAGACTGTTCGTAGTCCTGCTGCTACAAGCTGAATAAAAGCAGAAAACCTTGTCTTTTAATAGCTATTAGATCATTTATCCAACCTTACCCACAGAAGGTGTTGCTAGGCAAATGATCCCCGATAATCCTGTATAAAAACTAACCTCTATAAAAACTTTGTCCTGTTGAACCTGCAGAGACAGTCAGGCATGTCTGAAATGTGCTTGTTAATTATGGGGTTTGTGCTGTAGAAAGGCATTTCCTCCCTTAAAGTTTCTGTTAGGCTTGCATGAAAGTAAGTATTGCCTGAGGTGTTCCCTCACTGACGCATTTTATACATTTTCATTTTTCCATGGCGTGTTAGTAGTATTGACGCTTCTCATTTAAATGTTTTGTCTTCCAAATCATATTTCCACAAAAATGACTTTCCTTGTCGTGTTCAGACTTGATCTAAACTCTGAGCATTCATGTTACTATGGTGATAACCTTTTTCAATAATAATTTTCTCCCACCACTGCTGATGCAAAGACACTTGGCAATTTAAATTTGCTTCACAAAAAGACATGCTGTTTATGATTAATCTCAGTTTTACCTCTTTCATTGAAAATGACACCTGATTATAGCACTACGTGACCTTGAGAATTCCAGACTTTGCTCAGCAATTTCAGTGTCCTCTCACTTACAGCCATAAGAAGAAAAAAAAGCAGCAGATTAAAAGGTATGTAAAAATTTACAATTCAGCTATCAAGCTTCCTATCAGACACAGAACTGTGTCAAATTAGAGTCACAGAGCTAAAAGTCAGAGTCAGCCAGACTATCTGCTGGAGGCAGAGACTCAGGAATAAATCCTCAGAGCAAGCGTTGCAGTTTCTGCATTCTCAGCTCCTCTATGGACTGAAGATGCAATGAAACTTTGCACTTGTGCATTTTACTATCCGTATAGCTGCAAAAGAAAAAAATGTTACAGATCAGAAAACTTAATACATTATGAAACATTCAGGGTAGAATTTCTTAAAAGCTGCATCCTAACAGCAGTGATAGAGTAGCAGAGAGATACCAGTATTAAATTACAGAATAGTTTATACAGTATTTACCGTGTCAATATATATGATTAGCGTATTCTATATAATATGGTGCTGGGTGATTGAATTTAAATTAAACCCATTTTTGTATCAAGGACGTTTTGAATCTTTTATTAGAGTTTCTGAAACAACTAGTAACTACAGCTGTCAAAGTTAGTTTAGATAAAAGTACAATAAATCTAATTTAAGATGGAGTAAATGAGAAAGTTTAATTCTCAAAGAAGAAGTACCATAAGTCTTTCGTCCAATGCTACTTAAACCTCTAGCGAGTGCACATATTATTCATTCTGAAGACAAATGTGTCCGAAATTCAGATAAGTTTAGTAAAAGAATGTGGTGAGATTATTTCCGAGAATATTTAATGGTTTATAAAGAAATCTTGAGTCACCCTTCATTTTATTTATTGCCAAGAAAACAAGAAAAATATATTTGATGATTTATTGAAATATTGTTGAACTTAAATGGAAATTGTATGGAATTTTCACAATTTAATAAGCTTAAAAGTCAATATTAGCTCTGAGCACCTTTATTCTTCAACACAGAATAAAGACAAGCTTTCTGTCATTTCTTTAAGTAGCCTTCAGGACATCCCAAAAGCTCTTCTTTGGATGTTGGCTGCCTTTGGTTCCATTTTCTGTCAAGATGATCCCACGCTGCTTCAATAATGTTGAGGTCCGGGGATCTGGGGAGGATTCATCCCTCCATAAGACCTGTTGCCACTGATTTTCAGTCCACTTCTTGTATCTGGCATACCTAAGCCTTTTCTCATTATTTCCCTTCCTTAAGAATGGCTTCTTGACAGCCACCTTTCCATGGAGACCATTTCTAATGAGGCTTGGGCCAACAGATGGATCAACAGAAGGTCCAGATACATCTCTCAGGTCCTGTGTCAGGTCTATGCTGGATTTTAACTCTTTCTTAAGGACATCACATACTGTTCCTCTGCTATAGATAGTTTTTTTTAGACCTGCCACTTCTTATTTTGTCCTCCACTTGTCCAGTCCCCTCGATTTTTTACAAGCACACTTCGCACCGCGCTGAGATATGCCAAGTTTACAGCTAATAGTTATTTGAGAATTCACTTGTTAATGCAAAAATATCCTTTTATGTCTGTAAAACTGTTATCTTTGGCAGCGAGTAATAAAGCATCAATAGATACAATTTAAAATAGGCTATTTTTTGAGCAGACAGACACTGGTTCTTTCCTGGAGTGACTCATAGGTCATACTTAAAACAAACAGACAAAAAGCACATTCCTCTCAAAATGGTCAGGTATAAGAACTGAAAGTAAGTGAAAAAAAATATCCGAGTAAAAACCTTCAGAAAACCTGGAGAACTTTTGCTCAGGACCACCTTAATAAATTATATCACAGCTTCTTGGTACCGATGCACCAAAAACTATTGTTTAGACGTTTCCCACAGCACTTAAAGGCAGCACCCGTCACCTTAGTGGGAGGAGACGTTCACGCAGCAAAACTCCTGCGCACGCCGTCGGTGTTTTATCACTGAAGAGTTGTACACGGGTCCGGAGCTCGGAAGGCAGACAGACTGCACGTACAGCGAGAGCCTAAACTCAGCTTCGCCTCTACCGAACCTGCTCAGGAGGATTTCACTTCGTCCGACATTCAACAGCGCCAACATGCCGTCTCTGCGACACTCCTACACGTTGACAGTACCGGAGGAACCGGCTGCGTTCCCCGTGGACAAGCCGGAGCTGCGGCGCAACAGCCAGTCGCTGTCGCGGTCCATGCTGGTGTCCAAGTTCATGGGTCTGATCATCAACCCGGCCAAGGTGAGTCCAGAACCGCTGCACTCCTACCTCTGCCCCCCAACCCCCGCCCCTCTGTCTCATCTTTCTTAAAAAAGACTACTAAAACATACACAAAAAGGCTACATTTCACTTAAAAATGTAATGATGTTGTTTATGCATACCAACAATCCAGAAAATATTTTGGCTGAAAGTTTGTTCTGTTTGTGTAAAATTTAGATCAGCAGATCAGCAGTGACAAATACTGTAGAAACACCACAGGGGTGCACGAGGAGATCCAAGTGGCACTGTGTGTCACACAGTGTGTGTCTCCGCTGTGTGTTGTCTTTTTGAGATCAAGCAGACAGGTTAGAGGAGAATAATCCCAGTGAAATAAACAGTAAAATCCCAGTGATCGCTGAAGGTAAAGCAAGGTTTGTGGCAGGTTGAAGATGACCTTTAGGCTCAATAATGCTGAACTGCTGGGTGAACACACACAACACACAGGACCATAGTTCAGGAGAGTTTTCACCAGCAGATGCCTGCATCAAGCGAACAAGTCAAGTGTGGTGTTTGTTGCATAATGGGAAGGAGAGCTGCTGATAAGGAATGTGCCCGAGGAAGTACAGCTTATCACAGGACATTCCGTTTCACACAGATCTGCCCACAATCAGCACATATTTGCGTCCATGTGGATTTGAGGTGTTAGCCCGAGGTCACAGGTTTACACCCCCGCACTCCGAGGCCTGAGTCGCCCCTGTGCACAGTTAATTCACAGGCTTTTTTTCTTTTCTTTTTTTTTTTACAGCATTTAAACTTACAAGTAACTTAGTTTGAACTTAATCCCCACCTCTACTGCAGGGATTATCATGAAGTTTAGTGAGAGGATCAGCCCGAGTTTTATTGGTGATCCTGTGAGCCTCCAAGAAGCTCCATCTAATAAATTGGTCAGTTTTAATGATTTTCCAAGCTGATGTTGAGTAGCTGCTTCTTTTACTTCAAAAAGAGCCATCCATTCCAATATATCAAGCTTTCTATTCTTTAGAAAAGTATCTTTACTTTGTATCTCTCAGTATACATATAGTTTATGAATGTTAAATCAAAACGGTACAGTATTTCCACAAGTGTGTTCTGTTCTGGACCTTTCTCAGCCCTGCTGTTTTCACACACAGTTCATAGTGTGTGGTAGGGAGTGGCAGAGCTGGCACCGTGCGTGCAGAAACGCTGCCTCCTTCGCCACATGTTACTTGGCCTTGAGCGGGCATGCATCGCAGGTTCAGGACATTACGTTCTGTGGCTCTCTGAAGTCCTGCCAACCAGTGGAGAGCGTTCTTGTTCAGAGCGCAGAGATTACCTGAACGCATTGCTTCCCCGGCTTTTGGACGAGTGTTTCTAAATCAGAGGGCGCCTGCTGAGTGTGCCAAGCCCCGCTGGTCAGTGCTGCAGCGGGCTGGGACTCGCACCATATGGTCACCTTTAAATACTGCAGAGAAGAAGAGAGGAAAAAAAATCTGCTGGATTCCTTCTGCGTGCTTAGGTCACAGTTCTGTTTTCTAAGGGGTTTTAAAAGTTCTGGAGCCTCATGAGGCACTGAAAGGACATGTGGTGTAAACCACAAGTAAAGATCAACTGCAAACCAAGTGACAGAAAACGAGCTGAAGTGCGAAAACGGAGCTGATGTGGTTGCTCGCTTCCCAGTTTGGTCGTGCACATATTTATGCTTGCATCAGTTGCATGAGTTGCTGCCTTGACGCTGTTGCATCCTCCGTCAGCAGAGGCGTTGGTGCATGTCAGTGCTGAGTCGCTCCGACTCATCATATTACTCTGTTACTACGCTCAGTCAGTCAGGACAGGCCACAGTTCACAAGCCTGTTAACCCTCGCAGACATGTCATAATTAAAGAAATATTCATGAATTACACTTTATTTTTGTAGGTAAAGGGAATCTTTAGTGACTGTGTTGATTTGTCAGTAATGTTTTTGGTTGCTTCTGCTGTCATTAGTCTTTTAAAGGTCTGAGTAATGATTGAAAAAAACTATTTGAGTTAATTTTACTGATCAATTGATTTTAAGTTCCTGTGAGAATCCAACAAGATGCTAAAAATATGACTCAAATCCAGCTTTTTTCAGTTGCATTCAAGGTTTTGACTGCAGGTAGCCTAATAATCTTTAAGATTTTACAGCTGATTTAGATTATATATTAACTTTCTATCTAGCCATAATGATGATGGTTTCGTTTAAAGCAGCCATAGTTTTTTTTTTTAAGTCAAGAACAGTGGCCCATGTGAGTAAAACTGTGATTAAAAACAGAAGAGACACTTGTTGTAGAACTTTGTGGGTATGTTCTCTATTCAGAATCCAGAAAAATAACTGTCAGCACATGTGCAGTCGCTTTTTGACCCTTGCTAGTCCAAACCGCAGATGATTAACTCTACACCAGCACATCAGAATAGTGCCAAACTGAGCCAGTTGATTTGTGACTTAAGCGCTGATGTGAAACTTCACACTTCAACACCACGTTGTGTTCCACGGATTCATAGCGGAATTTATCACTCTGGCCTCTCTCACATGCTGGTGTGATGTCACAGCCATGTGAGCGGTGCTATTTCTTCAAGGCATTCGGATCAGCAGCTGAGATCACAGCGCATCCATGCCAACAATGTGACGGTCACACTGAGCAGAATGCATTAAATAAATGCCACACACTCCTGTGAGGCTTGTTCATGCTTGAGGAATGTGCTGCTGCTGTAAAGTAGTTTCATCACTGCTGGCAAACTAGCAGCGTGTCTCTCTTCAGTTTTGATTGTCATTTAAGAGAATATGTTATCACAGTGTCCCTTTAGTTCCATAGATGAATAGAAATCACCAAATAAGGTTGCTTTAAGTTGACCAACTAAGAAAAAAATGATAATCCACACCTCTCGTTCTCCAAAGAAATGGTTTGTGGCCCATGTTTGTGGCCCATGTTCGCACCAGGCCTGTATTGGGCCTCTATGGAGCCATCTTAGAAGATTTTACTTGATGACTTTACACCTTTTGTCATCAAAGTGGCCAAAGAATCAACATAAAATTGTGTTTTTCTCATACTATTCCTCATCCATTAAACTGTCTTCTTTTTTTATTTCAAACAGAACAAGAGTCCTCAGGGCTTGGTGGGTTTGAGGAACCTGGGAAACACGGTAAGTGTCACCTTGTGCTCTACAAACGTGTTCTCATGTTCTCCCGAATCCTCTCTAATTCTTGTGTTTTTGTTTCCAGTGTTTCATGAACTCCATCCTACAATGTCTGAGTAACACCACAGAGCTGAGAGATTACTGTCTGAGAAACATCCATTGCACAGACCTACAAAACAACAGCAGGAACGACTCTGCTCTCATGGAAGGTATGGCGAGCCCCTGACCTACTAAACCACATGTCAGCAGGCCAATGCCGAACATTATAGACCTGTCGTGTACTCTTTAAAGTGTTAAGCCACTTTACGGATCAGCGGCAGGTCACACATTGTCACATTTTTAGTACTTTCACAAACTCCGGTCTTTGTTCAGTTACCTAACCGAGTCCATCCGGCTGAGGTTGGTCCTCATAACTCCCATAATTCATGACAGGACTCAGCTTTGGATTGGCCTAATCTTACAGTGTACCGTTTGCGCAAGAACAACTGTAAACATTGGTCTTACTGCTACACAAAAGCTGCAGGCTTGGTTTAGTTTGCTCGACGTATTTTTTGTAACAAAAGAGTCTCAACTCAATGGACTCTTAAGGCTCAGGTGACTTCACATGACCCACTTTAAGTGTACACGTTTGACATCATCGCACACCAGGTCCGTTTACTGCTGAGGGGCCTGAGACGTGGGGGTTGTTGCTGGGACATTGGCAGCAGCTCCTTTGGGTGGTGTTGCGGCTTTTCCGACACATCTTTGGGATGCTCTGGCATCTGGGGAGTTTGTTTGGAGGCCAGGTAGATGTCTCGGCCTCTGAATCGGTTTCTTCTCAGCAGTTACACAAGGAGGTGTATCGTCCTGCTGAGGGAGGCTGCTACCATGGGCTGGCACATGTTAAAGTGTCGTCCACGTTTTAGGACTGGAGGTTTAAAAGAAGAACATAGCCTTTAACCACGGTGATCAGTGTTACCTAACAGTGGACTTGGAGTTGTGGCTGATGTGTAAGTCTTTTAATGATTGGCCTTTTTTTTTTCCCTTTCTCATTGCTTCAGAGTTCGCAAAGCTGACTCAGACTCTGTGGACGTCTGTGAACAACGATTCCATCAGTCCCTCTGATTTTAGAAGTCAGATCCAGAGATTCGCTCCAAAATTTGTTGGCTGCAAGTAAGTTTCTCTCCCGCTTTATGTGTTTAAGAAATAATTCGTCAAGCTTGGAGATGAGTAATATTTCTCTCTCTGCAGTCAGCAGGATGCTCAGGAGTTTCTGCGCTTCTTGCTGGACGGCCTCCATAATGAAGTGAACAGAGTGACGATCCGCCCGAGGCTGTCCGTGGAGGACTTTGACCACCTCACGTAAGTCAGCACATCAGACGCTTCTCACTTCTGTCGCCAGTTAGTCATTTATAACCTGACATGACTCTGACACGTCTCACTGCTCATAAAGGTCCTCTGCATGCATGAAATAAACTGTTAGATTGTTTAGAATAGCACAGTAGTTATTATTGCAACAGTAATAACAGATTTATTTGAACAATTCCCAATCCTGTCGTTACCCGAACCTCAAAACCTTTTAGTCGTTTGTTTTGGGAGTAAATGAAGTTTCTTTTGCAGGGATGTTGAAAAAGGCAGGCAGATGTGGAATATGTATTTGCAGAGGGAGGACAGCAAAGTTGTGGGTAAGTGACTTTTGTGCCACAGTATAGTTTGAGAATTGCCTTAAACCTGCCTTTAAAAATGTCTAGTATATTAATTTATTGGTGTCATTTCCATCCTGCTTGCAGACCTCTTTGTGGGGCAGCTGAAAAGCTGTCTGACCTGCACCGCCTGTGGCTTTTGCTCCACTATGTTTGATCCATTTTGGGACCTTTCGATACCCATTGCACAGGTCAGAACACACATAAACACACCTTTACTTTATATTCTGTCAAACTGGGTGCATGTCATTGTGATTTCTTCTCTATAGTCCACATATAGTACACCACAAACAAAAAGATTGTGTGGATTTTAATGGAAGTTGTATTTTAGACCAGTTTTGAACCAGTTTTCCAACTGTAATTTTGTGTTAGGAGAAGTTAAAGGTCTGTTCATTTCTTTAACCACTTAAGAAAGGTAAATAACAGGAGTGTGATGAACATGTTTTCTGAGTGGATGTTTCTGTGCCCCCGCAGAAGAACTCAGGTGAAGTAACTCTCAAAGACTGCTTGAAACTCTTTACAAAAGAAGATGTGTTGGATGGAGAAGAGAGACCAGTAAGAGACCTCACATAACTATGAAAACATTTCTCAGTCCTGTGTAAAGATGATCTAATGCGTGGATGTGCAGCAGCAGCATCTCACTGCCTACACCGTTTCTCTCTCAGACATGTGACAGATGCAGAGCCAGACGAAAATGCACCAAGAGGTTCAGCATCCAGAAGTTTCCTCAGATTCTCGTACTCCGTATCCTTTCCCTCACACTTTGCCGCATTCTGATGTATTTGAACTATATGTATTTATGTTCTTGCTCATGTGAAAGCTGCACTGCAGAATAAATAAGAATGATATGAGGCAAAACATGATGCCGGCTACATGGCACGTGAAAGGAACCCGGAAAGCATAATGTGACCTCTAAGCAATGTTTTTAAAAAAGTTAGGAGTCTCATTAAAGTGCATGTGAAGTATGATCTCATTTATTATACCTCACACACAGTGCGGTCATCTAATTTTTAACCAGTTTATGGTCCTTAACTCGGCTTTTTCCTCAGACCTGAAGCGATTCTCTGACTCTAACGTCCGAGCCAGCAAACTCTCCACTTTTGTCAACTTTCCCCTCAAAGATCTGGACCTGCGGGAGTTCGCCGCCACAGAGGGCAGCGGTGAGTATCTGCCAGAGGAAGGGCGGCTGTGTTGAAGCGAGTGTTCACCAGTGTTGAATGACAGTCGTGTCGTCTCTTCCCGCAGAGCGCCCTGTGTATAACCTGTACGCTGTATCCAACCACACTGGAAACACCCTGGGAGGCCATTACACAGCCTACTGCAGGAACCCGGCACTGGGGGAGTGGTACAGCTACAATGACTCAAGGTATCGAATCTCACGTCATTGAGTTACTTTATGTATGATCTTATCAGATTGGCAGAAAGCTGTGCAGCCTGATTATGCTGTATGTACCTGCTGTCAAATGAAAATGAGCTTGTTCTGGCTGTGGACCTGTGCTTTAGGTCTTTGGCTGTTTGTATTATATGAGCAGACTGGTGTAGTTGTAAGTCTATAAACCTGGAGCCATGTCTATGGTTGGACCCGTATTTATTAAGAGACGTATGTAAATAGCTACACGTGTGTTCACTGACAACATTGCACTGTGTTCTCTGTGCAGGGTGAGCCCCATTTCCTCCAGCCAGGTTCGCAGCAGCAACGCTTACGTCCTGTTCTACGAGCTGGCTGCCCCGTCACACAGCAAATATCAGATATGTCGGCTGTAGACAAGGTGGAGGGGCCAAAAAAAAGTGCACTTGACTGAGCCTAAACATGGACGCTGCCTACGGGGAGACAGCTCCACCTAGTGGGGAGTCCTGCCACTACAAACTGAATATGAGACAGTGACGTGGAGCTGGAGGGAAAAGCTTCATCTGACCTTCATCTTGGTGATATGAAAAGGTGGAAGGTGGAGTAATGTAGTATTTTTGGGAAAAGAATGGAAATTCAGCCTCTGGCACAGCAGAGTAACAACTTTGTTTTCTGCAGCGGTGAACTCAGTCGTTTTTGGACCTGAATGTATAACTTCTCTTGTCAGTTGAATATACATGAATAACCTTAGAACATTAGTGTGAACTGCAGTTTGTAATTTATTCTATTTAATATGATGTCAGCACTCAGGGGTGCATTCTGTATGTGTAATTTAACAAAGCTTTTTTGCTCTACCACGTTTTATGTAAAAGAACATTTATTTTTGTACAGTATTTATGAACAGTGCACTGAGTGTACTGTGGAAAGTGAATACCAAAGCAGCTGTGTGACTATAGCTATACTTCCTGCAGATGAGATGTTCCTGAATTTACATCTAATTCATTTCACAGTCAATAAATCGTACCTGTCTTACTTTCACTGTGCCACGTGTTTGTTTTTATTTAACCACAATTTGTCCAGCCAGGTAAATGAAGCTTAAAAACATTTTTTTATTTTTTTTTATTGCATGCTGTTAACCATTCAACCTGACCTAATGCAGTTTGTTTAATGTAGCAGAGAGATGATAGAACACAATCATAATTGATAGCATTATCAAGACATTTTGGAGTGGAAAACTCCAAGACTGGAAACAGGCAGAGATGGGTTGTGATTTTATTGTAAAAGTCTGGTCTTACACCATATGTTAAAATTAGGTAAATACAACCTCAGATGAACAATGTCTCATGACATACAACATTTGTCATTATTATTTATTTATTTATTATTGTCATTGTTATTTCACAAAAACTAAGTCAAAATGAATTAAGAGGGTAAGTAGCAGCCAGGTGCTGCTAATAAAATGCACTCTATTAACTGATCATCAGTGTGAGCACCTCTATAAAAGCAGAAGTTTTGTCAGTTTCTTGGTCTGGAGCATTCAGGTGTGTGTTAACACTGCCAAGGAGGACAAAAATTAGCAATGATCTGATGAGTGGGAAGAAACTGTTCTGGGCAGGGGTATAATTACATTTCCAAACTATTTGGACTCCATCATTCTACAGAAATAAAGATTAGTCATGGGAGGAAAACATTCAAGACAACTGTCTTCCCAGGCGTGGATGTCCCCACAAGTTCACTCCAAAGTCAGACCATGCAATTCTCAGAGAAACTGCAAAAAGCTCAGGAGCTACATCTCAGGCTCTACAGGCTTCAGTTAGCATGTTAAAGGTCATGACAGTGCAATTAGAAAAAGACTGAACAAGTATGGCTTCTTTGGAAGGGGTGCAGGAGAAAGCCTCTTCTCTCTAAAAAGAACATGGCGGCACAGCTCAGGTTTGTAAAGTTACATCTGAACAAACCACAAGACTTCTGGAACAAGGTCCTCTGGACAGATGAGACCAAAGTGGAGATGTTTGGTCATAATGCACAGCAGCACGTTTGGAGAAAACCAAACAAACACCTCATACCAACTGTCAAGCACGGTGGTGGAGGGCTGATGATTTGGGCTTGTTCTGCAGCCACAGGACCTGGGCACCATGCAGTCAGTGAGTCCACCATGAACTCCTCTGTATACCAAAGTATTCTAGAGTCAAATGGGAGGTCATCTGTCTGACAGCTAAAGCTAGGCTGAAACTGGTTCATCAACAGGACAATGATCCCAAACAGAGCAACAAATCTACAACAGAAAGTCTGAAAAAGAAAAGAATCAAGGTGTTGCAATGGTCCAGTCAAAGTCCAGGACTCACATCAGACTGAAATGCTGTGGGTAGGACCTTAAGAGAGCTGTGCATAAACTAGTGCTGCAAACCTCAATGAAATGACGTGACGTTGGAAAGAAGAGTGGATCAAAATATCTTCTGGGTAACGTATCTGGATAATACAGTTAAGTAAATAAGGCCGAGGAATCTTTTAAAAAATGTGGGAGACATTTCTGTCCAGGATTTGAGACATAAACGTGGTGTGTAGCTCTCCGTTGCTCACTTATTCTACTATAAATATTTTTGTATTTTCTTTTTTGATTCACTCTACCTAAACCTACATGGAGCATTGCAATGTTCACTTTTCCGAACAGCAGGTCTGAATGTTTGGTTTGCATCTGTCTTGCCTTCTTTCCTTAAACCCCACTGCATGTTTTTAGATATATTATAAATCTGGTGATCACAAAGAAAATCCTCCATGATAATGTGAGATACTCATAATGCCAGGCAAAAAAAATATCTCTTCAAGTTATTGCTACTGAAGGTGGTTCTGCAAGCTACTGAGTTGACACGGGAGTTTTTCCACACAGTTTCTGCCTTTTGGCTTATTTTTAGTGAAAAATCTAATGACTCATGTTGACATGTGTTGTTAGTTCATTAAGGGTTTTACTTACCTAATTCTAAGCCCTGGCAAGGAGCAGACAATTTTCTTTTTTTTATGGCCTCATATGGAAACCCAAAGAGGATGTAGCCTATGTCCTTTTTCACATGACTGCACAATAAATGGTAAATGGACTTGGACTTGTACTTGTATAGCGCTTTTCTAGTCTAACTGACCACTCACTAATAAGTGATATTGTGTTACACATGGCCATTATGTGTATAAATAATGCTTATTTGTGCAGCTTTACATGGGGCATGGGAAATTTGTAGAGTATAGAAAAGTCAGAAATGTCTTATTTCCCTTTTTGATATCCTTTAATTGCTCTGTAGTTACTAATAATTAGAGCTCTGAGAGCACTCTACCTGTGGTGAACTGCTGGATAAAATGATTTCACTAACACGTGACACAGGGCCACATGACAGGTTATCACCACTAGAGGCTGCTGTGAACACTGTTTTGATGACATTTTGTAGATTCAAGTGAAGATGGCTCAAACTTTTAAGACCAACGCTGATATTTTGTAGTTTATAATTCAGCATTAACTGATTTCCAAGCCTCCGCAGTCAACAGTGCTTAGTTTCCATGTCAGGGTCTCTAATCACTGAAGCAACATTTAAACCATCGAGGGACACAAACTTTGAAAATGATTGTATGCTGTGGAATTATTCTGTTTTATGAGAAGAATAATGCTCAGAAACGTTTGATCAAAAGGGATAGTTGCTTCTCTGCGTTAGCTCTTTTTGCATCAGTCAGTGAGTGTGTGTACATGATTAGGGTTCTGGGGCTCGGGCAGACGATCTGTTTGTAACAAGTGAGTGGAAAAGATAAAGTTATCAGACCAGGGCCAAGTGCTGTCATTGCTGTAACACTAACTGTGTTCTGCCACAACATGATAGTTTAGATACCTTCAGTCTGTGGGATCAGAGGCATGTTAGCCTGCAACATTTATCACTTAATCATACATTACACCTGGTCCAAATGAAAAGCTGAAAATGGTGCAGTCTTATTGTGGAACTTACAGCGGTGTGGGAATGTTTTTAGGATCTTAACTGTCTTATTTTTAAAAAAAAACACGGCTCGATCAAATTCAGAGCTTCATAAATTTGTATGTCAGAAAAAGAGGTTGGAAAAGTCGTCCATTAGATCCTAAAGGAGCGCACGGTAACTTCTAACCAACCAAAGGCTTCCTCATGCTGGCTAAGGTTAATGGTCATGAATCCACCTTGGACATGTGAGAGGGCTCATAGAAACATGTTTGGTGGATGGAAAGATTGCTCCAACAGAAGAACTTTGAAATAATCTGAGCTGAAATTCCTCCAAGCTGATGTGCAGGACAAATCAACAGGTACCAGAGACATTTATTTATTGCTTAAATTTCTACTTTTAGGACATATGTACATTTATTTCTATAGTTTACTATCAGCTCTGGTTGAACTATCCCTGGAGTCATTAATTAGACTGGTCTAAAAAACTTGATGTAAATGTATTCATTGTCCTCAGAGGCCTTCTTGCTCTGCTCATCCTTTAACTTACCCTTTATTGCCACCAAGAGCTCAATATTTTTGTTTGCTGTAAAATCCTACATACAGCACATTCCCCTCCCCCATCATACACACATCCGGGAACACAGTCCTTTCAGCTCCCATGGACACCATATGGGCTGATCACACAGCTCAGAGTATCAGCAGTGTTTTGCCTGCATGTGTGACCGGGCTCTTTTCTGCGTTGTAACCAAGCACTCCCGGTGTTGACACTTCCATAACTAATGACCATACCATAAAACCATCAGTAGATGGCCTTGTGGGTGGAAGTCCACTTTAAAGTGGCACCAAAAGTGTTCGGTCACCAAAATCATGTCTGAAGCATATAAGTAACAGTGTTGGAGAGTGATTTAAAAAAAAAAAAGAAGCAAAAAACCGAACAGAATTACGGTATTATATGTGATTATATGTTTATTCACCTGTAAATAATCTAGATTTTCAATTCCCTTTTTTTTCAAGCCACAAACAAAATTTTAACCCCTTTTTTTTCTCCATTTGAATCGTATTTTGCAAATTCTCTACTTTGGGTTTGTGCCAGCTGTTACAAAGTCGCTCTGTGGCTCCTCTGTCTCTAGCTGATGAATCATTACAAAAAATAATTTCCAAATCCCATAAATAAGTCTGTGCACGTTGAATATTAACTATAGAGGCCGTGGGTATCAGCACTGGAATTAGTGTTGCTGCTATGTTGGCATAAAGGGATACATTTTTTAAATAATTTTGTTTTCTCTTAAGTTGGAAAGAATGAAATACATGTCAGCAGTGTCTTACATGCAGTTGATGACGGTCAGAGAGATCCCTGAATGAGGGGAGAATTTTGTCAGGGGAACTGAGCAAACAGCGACTTTGACAGGGGCCACAAAAAAGCTCATTTTCACCATCTAAAACAGTTCAAATATAACACTATGTCCCATTTGAATTAGACAATTGTATACTTTGTCACTATAATGGTGGCTGGTCAACGCATCCCAGCTGGGACTCAAAATCTAATCCAAAAAAACTATCAAAACGAGACAGTAAAGATTAATAAAAGCCTGGAAAAGCACAAAGGCTACCTTCCAAAAATGAGCAAAAGTAATGGAGAAAGCAGTCCCACAAGTCTTACACCACTGCTAACAGATCAGCTGAAGTTAATCAGTCAGGTCTAACAAAAAAGGTGAAATAATTGCAATAAAAATCCAGTTGTTTTTTTGTGCCAATACGACTGTCAAAGGACTTATTCTTCGTGTCTCTGTATTTTGATGATGTACATTAGTACAGTGTCTGATTCAATGCAAGCCATTTTAAATGTATTCATTTTAAATACCTAACCTTAACCAAGTAGTTTCTAATGTAAAAAAAAAGGCAAATTGGCAAAATATCAAAGGAAATAGCAACTGAGTGCAAAACTGATATTATTAAGTCAAATGAATTGAAGGCCTTAGACATTAACCCTACAATGTTGTGGGGATAATTTCTGATACATTCATTTCTGAGACCTGGATAGGATAAAAACTATACTTGTACAATCTGATGCTTGTCTTCTGCCCCTTTTGCAATACAAAAATTCTGACATATCACATGGTACAATCCAAAATGGCCGAACCGCAATAGCCCACAGCTGGTTATGCCACGGAGAAGCATATCGCTATTATGAAGACTTTATGGTGAGATTTTCTTTTCTATATTTACTGGTATTTCAAAATGAGCTCTTATGCTGTTAAAGCAACTCATAATTACTTATAAATAGTTCAAATGTGCAGAAAATGTTTGTGTGAAATTTGACGCAATCAAAAAAAAACATGCAAATTATTTATCTATAGTTTATCTATTTTTTTTTTAAGATTTTCTGTCCATTAATTATTGGATCAGGCATTATAGGGTTAGGACAGGCTTCAGTCTTGATTTTCCTCCTTGGCAGATCAGATGTGTGGTCCCCCCCCACACCCCTGCCTTGACTCATCTGAATGCAGACTTTTTCACCAACTTGATTTCACAGTCGACCTGTGACTATTTCATGAAACTGTGTTATTTTCGCTAATCAAACCATGACTTTGAAGCAGTCACTGGTGAGATGTGGTTGAAAGCTCACAACTCACAAAGTAATACCTTAAGAACATTTTCGTGTTATTATATTATCTTTCGTTTTTTTTGTCAACACCTTATGATTTATGCCTTACAGGAAGATGATTTGTTCTTCCTGACTAATGTTCAACAAACACACAATAAAAAACGAGCCACAATAACCAAATAAAACCTCTTAGGAAGGATGAAGACCTGTCCTTTGTTCTCAGTCTCAGCCAACGCTATATTGAAGCTCTGGGTCAAGGTCAATAGCATTCACACATTGAAATTAAATTAAATTAAATATGTCGGCTTCTTTTTCATGACCTCACAACCTTACTTTACTGTATGCTCAGTAAACTCATGAACTGAATCAACAGCCTAGAAATACAGGGAAGTACTTACACCCGGACTTTATTCAAACACTACAGCTGTGGTTGCACGATAAAGATAATAAAACAAATCACAAGAAAATGATTAACAGAAAGGTGGGAAAAGTTATTTATTAAATAGGTTTATTAAATAGTTGAGATGATTTCTGAAAAGTACAAGGTTTAGGTACAGATGTTAATTTAACAAATGAAAGTCATATAAACATCTTAGTTTACTTACAAAGCTAGAGATAAAGCAGAAACAGCATCCATTCAAAAAACTACTTTGTGCAAAATCTGACAAACTATTGTTAGATTGGACCTACGTAATTAAAAATGGACATTTATCTATAAACAGAAGAAACATGAAAATATAAAACATAATATATGTTACATGAGAAAATGTTTTGATCATCTTACAATTATCTTCTGACTTACAGTCAGACAATTAGCACATAAAAGGGGATTTTTTATGTCTTCCTCTTGGCCACATCATAATCATTTAGGATACAGGTATTTGCTCATATCTTGGCCTTTCAGACAAAATGACTTTTTCTCAGTCCAGGTACAGTAACTGAACCAGAATAAGTTGGACATGGTGACAATACATTTTTCAGCTTACAATATTTTACCATTAAAGTCCTCATTAGGGGCTGATCTCAGATCCTGTTGGTGTACTTCAGCAGGCCAAAGACACCACCACCTGAAGTAAAGACAAAAATATATTTTTTATATTAACAAGTATCAAGCAACTAAAGTGTGCATTTATTTCAATGTTTAATGAAAGAACTTCTATTTCCATGCTCCGTGTTCCTCTATTTTGGAGGTCTGAGCCACTATGAAGAAGATGGCAGAAGTAAGGAGACCAATCTTGTATGCATTTTATTCATATGGTGCATAAACATAGAACATTTCCATGACCATGTTTGTTGTAATTAGTGTTGTGGCTGATGTAATAACATCTCTAAACTGTCTTTAGTTTCCGTGTGAGTTCATCACCACAAGCAGAAGCAGAGAGTCACGAGTACGCGAGTCAAAGTCACGAGTCAATGTCATGCAATAGGAGCAGTAAATTTCATCTGCTGCCACAAATAAGATTTGTGATTTTCACTTTAAAAGTCAATTCTTTTCATTCAGAATCTTTACACAATCTTCATAAAGCTGACTTTTTTTTCTTTGATCTCATAAATGGATTCATTCAGAGGGTGAGAACCAGTAATGGGACAGCATCATTTAACAACCAGTGCTTCCTTGTTAATGGATAACTGGACACACTGAGGAGATGGAAAACTGAGTTCTTACGCAATGCTTGTGTTTGTCTAGTGTACTCACCGAGCGCAGCCACCCCGGCAATAGTGCCGATAGAAATGCCTGCTATCGCTCCTGGTGAAAGCCCACTGGATGGTGCTTGGGTTGCTTCAGGAGTTTGGTCTGTTATTACACTGGTTTGGGTTGCACTGGAACCATCTGAAGCTGTTGTTGAGTCACCGGTTTGGCTTGTGGGTTCACTTGCTGTTACAGGATTTTCTGTTGCAGGACTTGCTGTTACAGGATTTTCTGTTGCAGGATTTTCTGTTACAGGATTTTCTGTTGCAGGACTTGCTGTTGGAGCTGATGTGGGCCCATCGGTAGCTGTGGGCTCCATGGAGGTCTGTGCTCCACAAAGAATTACTGTATGATCAAAAACAAAATCACAGAAAAGGGTTAAACCAGAGCTGGGAAAATCCTCCCTGTATGAAAACCCCTTTATATTTCACGAGGCAATGCTAAGCAAGTATTTTGGTTTCGGTTATTGTTTGTTGTACTTATGTGGCAATTTAAGGTTCAAAAGTAAAGATAACTGTTTAATTCTCTCGCTATACGTATATATTTATACATACATGTAACTATGAACAACGTTTTATCAAACAGCTTCATCATCTTAATCTATGACCTATATTAAGCCATCATCAAATGCTCCAAACTATCACCCTTCCTTTTTGCTCCACTTTTCATAAAATATAAGATATTATATTATTATCTTAAAATATATTACTTTATTAACACTTTACAAATCAGCAGTAAGTCTAATTTTAGTAACAGCATTTTTACCTGTGCCAAGAAGGCAAAGTGACACAACAAGGAGATTCATCTGCATTTTGCCAGAGTAACAGTGCCACAAAATCAGGGTCCGAAAAGAGTGTCTTCTCTGCTGCTGACAAGACAAAAGAACAAATTATCTAAAATCCGTTTATTAATGAACAAGCACACATTTAACAAAGGTAATGGTTGGTTAAATTTCCTTGGTGATTAATTGGGAAAATAACGCTTCACATGCAAATTAGATAGAAAGCAGATTTGGATTCTAGCAAAACTTATCAACTTCATTCCGTGACCAGAGTTTTTGCCACCGGCCAGGAGTAAGTTGCATCACATCAAAAAGATGTGTAGTAACAATGTTTGTCATTACTAATTTATCAATTCCAAAAGTAAACACTGAAAAGAGATGATCAGAACAGTCGTGATAATAATTACCAACACAGAACCCGAAACAGGCCAGATTTATCCAAACTGTCGTTTGGAAAAGCTTGAGAGGAGAGTGGAGTTACTCACCTGAGAGGCTGCTTCCTTTACCGTAAGACCAGAGGATATTATGCTTTTATTACTTCGTTATCAACCTGTCATTTTTAGCCCTCCCATCTGTGAGGGCTTGTGTTGTAATATTTTACCACAGATGGGGACAATGCCCGTATTGATTTTAAGAGATGTTCATTGACCATGTTTGCTCAATTTAGCTCAGTCTTTACTGCGTGTTTATTGATCAAAGGGGAGGCCATATCCTCCTTCTTTTGGGCATCACAGCAAAAGGGACAGAAGAGAGCCACTTTTCTGTCCTGGCAGTTGCGTTCACAACAAAGCACTGACAGATAGCAAACGAACACTTTTACGAATATAAAATCGAACATTTGTTAACTTATTATCTTTAGATATGTTACACTCACTGTTTCATAATTATCAGTGTCTCATTCACTGAACACTTACCGATTTATATAATTCAAGGATCAGACCGAGGAAACAGCTGTTACGCGTATCTCAACAAACTGACGGCATACATGCAGTTTGAGAACTCGCTTTTGAAGGACTCCGTTGTCATACCCACTGCTTTTCTCATGAAAATGTGTCAAACCTCTCTGAAGCAGCATGTCATCGAATCTATGATGCAATGAAGTCAAAAGAAGTATAAACAAATGACGCCTCAGTAGAAAGATGTCAGCACTTGACATCACCCTTAAATAACTGGTGCCTGTGTTTAATTTACAGCTAGCAGTTATGGCCATTCGACCACATGCAAATCCCTCACACACAACTTTGGGGTTGATGAATGGACTGCTGCTCACTGCCGCTTTGCCAAAGCCAAGTTGAACAGTGGAAGTAACACCAACGTTATTTAGTTGATTTGACCAGAATCGTACTTACCAGAATAATCTTTAGAAAATATGCCCCACACAATGTTGTTCTTGAGCTTCTTACACTTGTTTCTTTCGCTTGAGGCAGTAGCAACAGTTAAGCCTGGCGGCTGGGAACACTGCAGGCTAAGGCAACGCTGGCTGATAAAACATGGTTACTACAGTATCTTCTGTTGACTCAGCTTGGTGAGATGTCCAGCAGACTGTGGCTGAAAACACACGGTCACCATAGCACACCAGCGTGTCGTTGTGATGTGGAGGAGTCATACACAGTGGCTGCCATTTCTTCTACCTAGTGACCAGCCTGCATAGAAAAAAAAACAATTCCCTGCAGCCAAGAAACCTACTTCCCTTATTGCAAGAAAATAAAAGTTACATATTTACAACGTCAGTGTGTAAAATTTAAAACGACATTTTCTCCATGCTTTATTTTGTCTTTCCAGTATTCAGCTGGATAATGGTACAAGTCCAGTCAACACCATCTAAATCTGAGCTCATCACATGCTAACACTCAGTCAGTAGACCTCAGGCGTCACATTTTAATGCACTGAGAGTGTTCCATGGGTTTAGGGTTCTCACAACCCTTTATAGGGATGGCTCAGGTGATCCTGAAACATCCCGTAGTTAAGCTGCTATAGGCCTAGACTGCTGGGGGGCCTCATCTGTCACACCTTTCCTCACTTCGCTCTCTCTTTCTCTCTCCCCCCCGTTTAATTTCTCAAATGACATTATATACATGTGACATTATTGTGGTCATTAACTTGTGTTTCCCTGTACCAAAAGGTATCCTTTGAATGGTGTTATGGTGTTTTCCCCCCTCTTTTCTGTCTTCTCAAACCCCAGCTGGTCGAGGCAGATGTCCACCCTTCCTGAGTCTGGTTCTGCCAGAGGTTTCTTCCTGTTAAAAGGGAGTCGTTCCTTTCCACAGTCGCCACAGGCACGCTCAGGACGGGAGATTGGACCGAAGAGAAGCTTCGGCCCAATCTCTTGGTTTCCTTAGCTAGGGAATTGTTTTTGAATGGGCTCTTTATGAATGAATTGGATTATTTTGAAATTGATTAAATGGATTTCATTGGATTATGATTACAATGAATTGAACTCCAGATGGCTTGAATTGGACTATATTATTTAAGTGCCTTGAGATTACCTTTGTTGTAATTTGGCGCTATATAAATAAAACTGAATGGAATTGAATTGATTAGGCTACAGACATGTCATTCCTCATGTTTTAAAGGATAAATGCAAAGGGGAGAAAACTCATTGTTTTATCATCTTTACATCACCACTTTTTTCTTATTCTTATTACAGATGTATTAATTTTAATGGCTCCCCTTTTCACCTTATTGCTGTCAGAGATTGAGTGTGACGTTCTTGGACCATCCATGAGTCATGGAGGTGTGGATCTGAGGCGTACAAAGAACAGGACTTTGACACTGCAAGGTGGAGTGGTAGAAGGTTTGAAGGTGACATTTCATCAATCAGGATTTTCCCTCCTCTTGTTTCCTTCCTTCAACATATTTTTTATTAGAGAAGAAAATCCTAATCTTTTTACCGTACGTACACTCTGAATGTCTACAGGATCGATTACTTTTATAGCAAGCCATTTTTAAGAAGACTTGACATAAAAGGATATTTTTCCAGATACTTGAGCTTTGACTTTGTCTGGCTTAAGTGGATATCAAGCATTTGTAGGTGACTGATTAATCAGTACACAGGTCATTAATTACTTTAGCTGTTAATGTTTCACTAAAACTCAGTCTTATTGACACAGCATTTTAAAAAATATATTTTCCATGTGTTTTGGATGAGAATGGTTACATGGAGACTCTCTCCTCTCAACGCTAATAAATGACTAAGACTTGGGAATACTTGGCAGCAAAAACTTTCACCTGTGGCATTTTGTCTAACTGTGTCTCAGATCACTCTTAAATCTAATGTCAACAACTTCACTCTAAATTCTTCATCAAGTTTGACAGCATGTAAAATGGATTTTCATCAGACAATATTGTGTTTTGCGTGAATGATTCTAGCTTCAAAATTTGGCCAAATGTGCAGCAAATGTACACTACAGTCCAGTGCCTGAATGGTACAGGGGAAGTGGGGATGACGGAAAAAAGCTGACATCACTCTGGATCTTTATGGGTTCATTAATATCATAAATAGATGGTTTATGGCAATACAATTTGATTTGCAGTCCAAAATCAGCTCAATCATCACTGAAAACAAAGCACAATGTGTCAACAATGGTATTCACCAAATGTAAATTAGTAATAACATGATATGTTAATACCTTGGTTTAAAACTATTTCAGAAGGGCAATAACTGATAATACTGCCCAGAGAGTCTCAGGTAGTCCCAGCACTCCACACCTATAAGACCTATAAAAGTAAAGTGAGGACAGAATGGAGTCAATAAATTGATAAATCCATGCCGTGAAGCGAAACTGAACTCTGAACTCTCAAAGTAGAAACTGTATCATGTCCCTGTGTGACTCCACGTTCCCTGACTCCTCTTTAATGTCTTCTGTTTTAACTTGGCCTTCTGGATTTGACTTTTCTTGGCTGTTGGAGAAGCAGCGCACAGATGACTGCTACAGCAGCACTGCACATTATAAGAAATGAAATGAAATGGAAAAAATTACTTTATTAGGGATCGATATGAGGGACTGTGTTGCTTCTTTTTGCAGTTATGTGGCGGCTGATGTGGTCACCTCAAAGCCACAGGAAACACTTACATCTTTGATGTTTTCTGCCATCACACTTTGAACCGCAGCTTTTAGAAACATTGAGCTGGTATGCTGAAACAATCTATAGAGAAGTAGTTGTGAATTTTCATGGATTCACTGACGCAAACACTTTATCAGGGATGACAGTGTGACACATGACACTTAATGGCCACAGCTCTATCGTTTTTGAGGAAACAAAACTTACCGATATGGTCACAAAGGCAATAAGGTACTATAAGGAAGGATCAAGTAGCAAATTCCGGAGACCTATGGCTATCTTGCCAAGACACAGCTTATAAAGCTTATCTGAAACAATTAATTTGCTGGACCTTGTAGTTGCTCTTATCTGGGAGTCGTAAAATATGTCAGCATATGTTCTCTAATGGAGAAATGCGGGTTTAAGGTTCCAGTAAAACAAATATGTAAATGTACTATGTACACTATAACTAGTGGCTTGTAATGTTAGCATTCAGAGTTCTAAAAGAATTTTGGGGGGACTTGAATTAAATTAATTCTTACTGTACATCTGTAATGCAGCCTTTACAAATGCAGCACTGTGCAAAGGTCTTGATCCACCCCCATTTATTTGTATACTGCCATAAAAACAGGACATGTTGTCCATCCATTTTCTAACCAACTTAATTCAATTCCTAAACCTTTGGCTCACACCTTGGATTATGAATTATAAAGGAACACTGTTCTATGGTAGGTAGCCAAACTGTTATCTGATTGGCAATCTGATTAAAAGATACTGTTATAAGTTTAAGATTTTGATGCTCATAAACTTTGCTTTAAAGACACCTTTCAAACACAGTTACAAAGTTTTCACAAAGGAAACTAAATTCTTCAGCCTACTCCATGATTTAAAACTGTTAAGAAATGAAATGTCAGGTAGTCTACAAGCAGCTATCAGCTATCAGACACTACCCTGCATAATCAGCAAAGTTAGGTCAACTACTGACTTCAAAGGGAGTGTTTACCTGACAAGTGATAGCTGCATCTGAGACCGATAGCTTCATGTCAGCATGGCCAGTGATAGATTGCACATTGGCTGTTCTGGTTCACTCCCCATTACCGGAAAGCAACACATAATCATATTTTCATGAAGCCTGAAGTTATCATTAGTTACTTATCAGAAAAAGCATGTTAAGCAGCTTAAAGAGTCAGAAATTTGTCCAAATGTAGATATATATTGAATGTAGATATATATAAAATATTGCAAATGATTCTAAACGATCATGTAGCTGTGTCAGTTTACAGCTTCTTATTGACACACAAGCCATTATGTTCCTTTTAGTAGAGGTTAAAAAGTTCCTGCTCCTACCCCACAGCTCTTTGTCAGTCATTAACAAAGGTTATAGAGCGAGCAACTAATAAAAAAGCGATCCAAGTTGAATTTGAGTGAAATAGGGGGCAGAACAACTTGTTCGTTCATCCACGTCCCCTTCTCAGCGGCTTTGTTACTCGAGGCCCTGTGAGAAGCACAATGCACAGAGCGGAAGTTTGTGATGACATAACAGTTACACTGCCCCCAAGTGGCCAAAAAGGGAAAATCATTTTGGCTGATTTTTTGCACTCAATGATGACGCAACTTTTATTCGAGTGTCTCTCCTATGACGAATACTTTGCCAGATTAAAAATATTGTAGACATTTTACTTTGAATGTGGTCATTCATTGAAGACAGAATACATGGGGATTTTAGAAATTTATACCATAATAACATTTAACATATTTTGATAACCAAAGTGGACTACTTTGAATGAATCATGATCACTCAAAATGAACAAATGGCCAACATTTTTAATGCCACATTTTAGAAAATGAATCACATGAATCACATCTCATTAATCAAATCAAATTGTCCTTGCAAAAGGATGCTGGCATAAGCGTGTAGGAATTGACTTTATTGTTTAATTGAGATTTCTTCAACATATTTTGAGGAAAGTAATAAAACACATAATCCAGTAATGCCTGAAATTGTAACTGTTATCTAATTACACATTTTTCAAATTTAATGTGGCTTCTTTAAAGTAGCTGCATTTTGAAAAATGGTCACTATTTGCTGATTACGTGCATGCTTTTTACTGTCCAACCTAAAGTATTTACTGCTTAGAAAAACCATTAAATGTCAGGTTGTTCATTTACGTGTAAAAGAGACACAAAAAACGTTTACCTTCAAAATAAAAGGCAAAAGGAGTAACTATGGTTACGTTGTTTCCTACTTAACAGCAAACGCTCAGGTCACGACTCTTATTGTATTAGTCTTAACAGGAAGCTCTGTTTGTTTCATAACTAAGAAAGTCGACGGTGGTGCTGCTGCTGAGCCTCAGCAGAGTGTGTGTGTGTGTGCGTGCGTTGATGGTGGACCGTTCCCGGTGAAAAACACCGAAGTCCTGCCTCATGAAAATGCCTAAGCGCTGCGTGTAACTGACCGAAATTCTCGGAGGGGAGAGAACTCGGTCTCCAGGCAGGTTTAGAGGAAAAAAAGCCACCAGGATGTTGCAAGTTTTAGCTTGTGGCGCCGTAGTTTTCCCCGGTCTTTTCCTCGCCTTTCGGAGAATTCTACCGTGTGTGTTTAAACACTGGAGCGATGCCGACGTGGTGCTGGTCAGCGAGAGGTAAAATAGTTAAACTGAGTCCTTTCAGAGACATAACTGACAAACGTTAGCTAATGTTAGCACGCTCGGTGCTTTTTAGCTAGTAACATTTTGACTGATGTAGTTAGCTTGTTAATGTGTTGTAGTTTACGTTACGGTAACTATGTCATGTCCAGTTAGGAGTATGTTTCATTTATGTAACCGACATTGTACTATTTTACATGCCGTTGATGCTTTACTGGTATTTTGTTAAAGATGGACATTACGCAAATATCACCGCACATCAAAACTATGGGTCCCTGTAGGGAAAAACCAAAGCATACTGTAAGAGCACAGTGAGGGTTGATAGATAAGATGGACCAAGTGCATTTTGTGTTTGCCTGCATGTGAAATTGGTTTGCCTTCTAAAACATAATGGAGCTGTAAACACTGTTTCAGTAAGTAGTCAGGGACTCTAAACTGGTCCACATAGGAAGTGACATTTCCTGTTGGTGTTGAACAAACCCTAGCATGATATGTGTGGTTTGTGAATGAACAGAATCAACCATCAACCCCAGTACGTCGTCACCTTCTACAGCTTGCTCCTTTTGAGTCCCGATGAAGTAGCAGTTAATATAGTGTGTGCTGGTATCTGTGTGACTTTCTCACATGTGCACAGCTCCGTTCAGTGCTCATTTGTACACTGTCACTCTAGCTAATCCTCTTCTGAGCTCTAGTCAGAGCCCACTGCTGAGTTAGCTATGAACTGGAATACACTGAACCCTACTTCAGAACAACGCTTCTGTTGGTTTGCAAATGTTCAGCTAACACAGTGTTGTTCTCAGAAGTGTCCATGCCTAAGGGGATGTCACGCTGTTCGTTCTTCTCGAACACTAACTCGGCCTCTAACATCTCAGGCCCTGAGATTGGATCATGCTAGTGTCTTTGTTCACAAATATAACCACAGCTACAACGACATTTTTATAGTCCCTGTGTAATTATGGATATTTAATCAGTCTAATTGTATTTAGTAGATGTTGATAATCAGTTCAAGCTAACTTGGAAAATAATCGGCTAATTATTAATTTGGGTAAATACCAGGTTTACCGTAATAAAGTAGGTCACTGTGGTGTTCTTTTAACTGCTTTGTACCATCTCTGTTTTTATACCAAAAGTAGAATGTTGAAACTGATTTTATTCTTATTTTGGTGCACCCTCCAAAATAAGCTGATTAAATCCTTTCCCATCTCAAGAAGCAGTGTGTTAACCCTCAGTGCTCTGACCCTGTGGTGTATTCCAACATCCACTATTTCCTCTCATGGGGCAAGTCTGTTACTATAATAAAATGAAGGCAAGGCAAGGTAAGGCATGATATGATATTGAACAATCTGTGGTGGACCACAGTTCTTCAAAAAAATGCAACTTTCTGAAATTAATTAAGGATATCGGTGAGATATTGCAGTTTGCACATGTATTCCAACAATATTGTTGAGAGATGATTATGGTATTTCAGATTGTAGCAGAGACCAGGATATGGGTACAACTCCTTAAAAGAGCCTTTAGTTCCCAACATCAAATGTGATAGTTTTCTTAGTCCTCTCTGAGATTTAGCTCAGTGGTAGGATGAATGCTATGAATCTATGATGCCACATGTTCAATTCCTAGCAACTCCATAACTTCTCATACTTTTCGGGGGTCGCTTTAGCCCATGAGGTAGGGTTGTCGTCCCCAAACTGAGTGTGGTTGGTTTGATCCTTAACTTGTTGAAGTACACTTTGGAGAGGCACTGAACCCCACAGTGCCCCCGAAAGTGTTTCTCTCCTTGCAAATGCTTTAGATAAAACAGCTGCTAAATTAATGTAATGCAGTGATTGTAATGGAATAGTAATTACCTGTGTATTGTGACCTGTTTCTGAATTCCTGCCCCTGAAGAGCACACAACAGTATTCACTACTCCTGACCTGAGCTGTCAGTCAGTCACTTTCAGTCGGTACGCTCTCATAAGAGAGATTTTTAGTCATTTTCAACTCTTTTGCAGGTAAAATAAGAAACTCATATTTGTGGGGGGAGGTTGTCTTTTTCAGTTTATTTTTTTTTATTAAACATAGTCGGGTAAGTTCATGTTATGTGTCATGAAAAACTTTTTTTTCTGTCAGCTACAGTTACTTTTGTTTGATGAGTAAACACTAACTGTTTGCGCTTGTGTTGGTGTTATAGAGAAAATGATATCCCATTTCAAGCTGTACCACAGCCTGAAGCACATTACTGTTAGGTAACTAGCTAATATGACCTCTAAACCCGGTCCTACTACCTCCATAGCGACCGTCAATGTGGGTATTTCTATTAGCATACATGTACAATCACTACTACTATTCAAGTTGTGACGCTACTATTAACTGATTCCAGCGACTCTGAGCCTCATTGAGAGAATTTTCTTAACACCTACCCAGAACAGTTGCCCTTGACAATGAGTGGTTGTGACCATTGTTAATAATGTGTCAAATTATCCAAGTCACAGATTTGTTTTATCAGCTCCAACCCAAATCTGCGCTATGAAAATCTATGTTTTCTTTATAATACGTTAAGAATAGCAGATGGGGCTCCTTATTGTGTTAAAATGACTACTGTCTTGGTCTGTGCTTATTCATAATAGCATAGAGCGAGCAAAAAGGACAAACTCAACAGTGCTGACAACTGAATGGCCACAAATGCTTCAAAATATTTGCTGATATGTTTATACATTGTCTTACTCGGTGTGGAAATCTGTGCTAGAAATCCAGAGAAAATGTCTTGGACATTTGTGCTCTCGCATGCCACCGCTCCAGAACTTCTCTAGAACACTTTATGACTAAATAAACTGTTTTGAGCTATATGAAAGGGGGATCATTTGGAAATACAAATTTGGAAGTCTTTGTCGTTATCACAGGGCACGAGTAATACCTGAAAAAAATCCAGACATGAAAAGATAATTCCACCTAATCAAAAACCAAATAAAAAAACAACAATATCATCCTATAAATGAATGAAGAAGTAGCAACCGATGCTGTTAAAGAAGGTGTTGAAGTTCTGAGCTCAAACTCTAACAAATGAGCAGCATAAATGATTTATTTTAGTTGGTGTAACGCTCAGTAGCCTCTCCGTGTGAGCCATTTGAAGACCTTAAAGCAAAGTGTGTCATACTCTGCAGCCTCCTCAAACCACACAGGTTAGGAGGAGTTGAAGGCTGAACATGGTTCTCCAAACACTCTCCGTTGGTGCCTCCCCAGCTAACACGTTAGCCTTTCGCTGCCTCATAAATATGTGCAAAGCAAAGATATTTAATAGAAAAAAAGAAAGAAAAAAAAGGGAGCACTGTATTTTATATACCACTAGCCCTGCAACCCATTATTTGTGGGAATTACTAGTTATCTGAGTTGAGCGCAAACTTCAAACTTGAGACACTTGTGATTGAAGTGAAACGTGACGCATAAACTGTGCCAAATCAGACGCAGTGAGACCTGCTACTGGAAGGAATGAAATGATCAGACTTCAGAAGAAACTGGCATCACAATATAAATCTAGTACTTGCAACCATGTTGTAAAAGAAGGGTTCAAGTGAATATCTGACTCTGAGAAACAATGCATTTCTGTATATAAAACACTGATATATGTAACACGTTTATATTTATTTCATGTTAACGGCATTTCGGATAAATGTTTCGGTAACAAACATTCAGTTTAGTCTACCAAACTGCTTCTTTATGTTAAGAGAAGGGATCCATAGAAAGCAGGCCTTCATTTGGCCTCCGTGTTTAAAAAAACAAAAAGAAACATTTCTTTTCGTTTTTTTCTCACAGAATACCACTTCGCTCTGTGACATTTTTCCTTTCAAATAGATAGAGGTTTGGCATTTCCTTCAAATGGTCTGTTCACAGTCAAGTCATGTATGTAGCAGTTGAGATGAAAACACTATGAAAGCCTTTTGGTAAAGTTGATTCAAGCAGTGCTTCTTTTTGTGCTGGTCCTCCGGTTTTCTGATTGTATAAGATTATTAGTCCGGAGCTGTTTATTAAAAACATTTTTAGTATTTGAAATTATATTACAGAGCATTTTTGTCTTGGTGTCAGTTATGAGTTTGAAATTTTAGTATCATGATAATCATACACCTGGTTGTTAACAAGAGTCAAATGCAGTTATTGGTTAGTAGTTTTATTCAGCTTATATTAGCCTTTGTCAAAAACTATATGGTATAAGTGAACAGTGGTGTGATATGTGCATATGAAACCTTTGGGGGGGGGGTAGCAATTCTCCAAATCCTTTTGTTAATTCAGTCCTGGATTATTGAGCCATAGTTCAGTTTCTAACTTGTTTACTGCTGGTGTAATAAAAAAAATATTCGGATCTATTGCGAGCCCACTCTCTTCGTTATTCTTGACATTATATCACGTTGACACAGGAAAAGGAGATCATAATTCCAGACCTTTTACATGTCGCGGTTTCAGCTGCGGCTTCAAAATCATTAAATCCCTAATTAGCAAGCAAACCAGTTTGTGCTGATGGATATGTGCTTTGGTCAGATGGTGAGCCTATCTGGATCCCCCGAGCAGTCAGAAAATGGTCTGTCCAGGTGGCTAATTTCTGTGTGTGATTCACTATCGGAATCTAAAACAAATTTTTGAAATTATTTGTTTTGAAGAGCTGCAGAGAGCTTGTTAGTGTTGTCATCCTGATATGCGTTGCTCACCCGTTGTTTTGTCTTTGTTTTAGTTCATCTCTACAACTGAGGTTGGAGAATTCAAAGCTAGCGTGAGCCACAAAGCCATCAGTGGGTTGGTATTCAGTTTCACTCGAAAAGCTGGAACCAGTTGGTATTTGAATAAAAGATCACAATGATCTCAATAACTTTGAGTTAATTGTTTAAGTGATAAACTGTCACCACTGCTGTATCACTACCGATCTGTTTAAATAAGAAATCATCCTGGGATTTTGCTGCATCCATTGATGCACTTGCGCGGCTGTTATGGGAAGAGAAAGACTTCCTTCTTGCCATGAAATGCACTTTACCCCGTTTGCTTTTTTTTGCCTCTGCTGTCACTTTCTTTCGCTCTGCTGCAGTGCCCATGGCCCCGCAGATTACGCAGCCCATTTACTTGAGGAGCAAGAAAAAAAGCACCACTCCTGACTGTCAGACACTGTGTGACGGAGCAAGTAGGAAGACTTGGTCGTAGTGTAAGGAAAAGCGAGGTTATTCACAGGCCTGACGCAGCAGGAAAGAGAATACAGTGTTGCTGAAACAAGGCAGCCAGACATTCTTCCCTTTTTTCCACTTCTCGCTCTCCTCACCCCATCAAGCTCAGCATTTCATCAGCTGGGAGAGTGGGGGGTTATTGGTGGACACAATGCGTAGGCTGTGTAAAATCTGGGTCTTGTGACAGTGTGCAACCACACAGCCTGAGAAGGCGGCAAGGCATGGAGTTAGAAAGTGTGTGTGTTTGGAGTTTGTGCAGGAAAAAAAAAGCTTCACACAGCATTTCCCAGCTCAGGGTTGAGATTCTGTAATTGCCGGTCTCATTGCCTCCGTTACCTCGCCGATGCCAGTGTCAGTGCCACACACCACATAGAGATTGGTGTGAGGCGACATCAAGTCCAAACAGGAAAGCACTTGAACACTTTTCTTTAGTTTCTCCTGCCATTTGCAGTGCATCATTAAAGAAAAAAGAAAGAAGCAACACAGGTCTCTCCGGGACCTGCATTCAAATGTTTCTCACTCGACTGAAAACTGGGACTCCCAGTTGTGCTGGTGGCTTTGTTTCTACATGTGTGACTTCCTGGATCTACATGTGAACAGGCAGCACATGATGCAGAGATTACGCGGTGAAAATTGCTGAGTTGACTTTACAATAGCACACGACGTTCCTACTTGTGTTGTAACAAATAACACACACACACTCATTCAAATATTTGTGTGTTATGATTACTTTTTGACTGAATCTAGACTGTTGTACCCCAGAATTCTCCAATGCTCTTCTTGTCAGTGAAAGTCTTAGTACAGGACTTTAAAAGGTTGAAGTGTTTTTTTGTTTGAATATACTTTAGTTCTGTCGGTCAAAGGGATTGATACAATTTTAATCATATACGTGTCAAGAATTATGAAATGGAAGATGTGATTTCTTTGTAACCCACGCAAGTCTCTCATCTATTATAAGTGAGGGATGATAACTGTCCCAGTTGGAGTTTCTCAGGGTGACTTGTATTTTTCCTCCTTCATTGTCTTGTAGGTGGTAATGAGTAGGTGGTGAAGTAAACCGGACCCATAGGGGAAAGTCATTCCTTAACAAATTGTTGTGTTTAAGGAACGATTGTCTATTACGGCTACAGTGAGTGCAGGGGGAATAAATTACATGTTTTCTGATTTCAAAGCAGCTTACCGTCAGTGTTGCCAAGTTGGAGTGCAGCCAGAAAGAGTGCTTGTCTAAGCCAAAGCAGTCATTCATAGTTTGAACAAATTGGTGATATAACCCAGCATCCTGCTTAAATTGAACAAAAAAATAACCCTGTGATTGCAAACCAAACATTGATCAAGTGTTTTTTTTTCCTCTGTGTAATTGCAGAACATAATATTGCTCTTTCATCACTCAAAAACTTGTCGTAGGTTCACGTGTTGCGGGTTCACTCGATAGGTGCGAGGCGTATGAATGTTACAGTATGTATGTGTTGTGCCTCCAGACTGTGACACTTCAGACAGAGATGTACCAACTTCTCCTATGTCACAGTGTCTGTTTTTAGATGAGGGAAGTTGAGGCCAAGCACTGCTAATCCTGTGATGGTACACTGAACTTGAAAGTTTGACTGCTTAAGTAGCTCACCTGAAAGAACACTTATTTAGACCTACGTTACGTTTGTCCAGCTCAAACAGCTGTAAATCATATGGATGGTTTAATGGATTTAAACAGAATTTCCAAAGTTTTGGCCAATAGCGGGTTTAACAAATATATTTCCTTTAAAAGATATGATATATTAGTAGCTAACCTCTTATCTAAAACTATACTGATTCATAAAGTCATGGAAGTTTCAGCGGTCCAGTCATGATCATGTGCAAAACGGTCCATATGATGTGTTACTTTAAATTAGAATGTCATTTTTTCTTAGTCTTAATACATTTAAGCCGCCTATAACTGAGCTAGAACCACCTTTCGCTTTTTTCCCCAATGCTGCTGACATGTAAACGTACCGCAGTGAGGTCTGCCGTCTCGATATTGGTATGTTGTAAAAAACGCCTCAGTCTACAGACAGGACTCGGGACTTCCCTGAAGGACATCACACCTTCAAGGGTTTTTTCTTTCTCTGGTAGGATTCACTCTGCAGAAAGGAACGCTAAAGGGTCGAGTCAAGACCGCATTATAACTCCTCGTCGTATACTGGCTCATTAATCTGTGAGTTATTAAAAGAACTGCTGAACGAAGTTGCAGTAATTAACTATCATCCACAGTTCCTGGCCAGTTATGACCACATTAAAATGGTGGTACTTCCTCCAATAATTATTAGAGCTATGAAAAAGTTGGTCAAAAGGCATCTGTTAGGTACCTCCTTCGCCTCGTGATAGAATAAAGCTTTGACCTCTTCGGGCTCGGAACATGGGGGAGGGGGCGTCCTGTTCTGTCTGGCACAAAAAACGTGGTCCTGTGGGTTGCTGGGTGGTACTTGAATGGATCGGTTTTATAGTGTGCCATGTGTGGTGTTAATTTTCTGATCATAAATCTGAAATAGTGGACCAACTCAGAGCCACTCCTCTAGCATGGCAAAAAATATATTATAAATACCCTAATTATGGTGTGTAATTTATGATACAAGTGAAAAGATAATGTTTTATTTCTCTTAATCTCTCCATTTGTCTCTTTTCCAGATTGGTGTCCTCCATCCATGCGATCATGGCAACCACAGCAGGTGTTATTGTGGTGTCAGCATGCCGGGGCAACATCATTAATGACAGGTCAGATTTCATGTTTTTGATGCTGTTAATAGTGAATGAAATGGCAGTTACCCGTGGTAACGCACACCTCTGAATCCACTGCTTTCAGACATGACGGCACGACTTTCTGTGCAGCACCTAAGCCCTCAGTTTAATCCCACAGTGGGATTGTTGCCGGATCTCTTGTTTAGTGGACTCAGTTGGCATTATGTGTTTACAACTTGAATATACAGTGGAGTGCATCAACCAAATAATTTAATTTAGAAACATACACATTTGTTCTACACTTGACTTGACTATTGTAAAGCATTAACAAGGGCAAAAAGCTTTAGCCTGCTCTAAATATCCTGGAATGAAAAAAATGTTTACATTGCACTGCTATTAAATACCGCTTTCTATTGCATTTTCATAAACAAGGTAAAGTGTAGCATGTCATGCCTGCAAGACTCATGGTTTCAGATAAGACCAGCTCTATGTTATTACTGCAGTGTACATATCCTTTTCTTAGGCTGCAGTTCACCAAATACCCTTATTCAACTAGCCACTTTAATCTGGCTCTTGCCTGCAGATCAGCCACCTGGCAGTGAGCATGTGTTAGCATAGCATTAGCCTCCTTGTGCAGTTTAAGAAAGTGTAACGTTAGGCTAATGCTAGCCTTTTAATCCTACTGAGTCAGCAGCTGGACCCGGGCAGTCCCAGTTTCGGGCTGCTAATCTCAGTCACCCCTCCCTTTCATCCACAGAGTTTAATTCCTCCTCAACGCTGCTCAGCTCTGCTGTCCTGTGACGTGCATACGGCCTGGAGCTTATCAAACACATGCTCCATAGTCAGACCCATGAACACTCTAGCGCTGCATCACAATCTGTCACTTCATTTGGCCTTCTTTGCCTCATTTGCAGCAACATTTTTCAAAGGTTCTGCAAAGGCAAATCCTCCCACAATCTGACATGGTATTTTTTTCTGCTTTGAACACACAATGTGCTGGTGCTTTCCTGTCTTATCAGTAACCATGTGACATTCTATATTACTGCTGCTTTTGAAATAGTGCAAACTATTTTACAAAACAAGTAAAGCATAATCCAATAGCAGTACACTATAAAAGCAGCACACAGTAGAGTATGATTAGGTGTAATTCACTTAGCTATCGAGTCAAATGAACAGGTATTCAATGGTATTATGTAGCTCACGTCACATTGAATACATCCTTAGAAAATGACTGAACCACAAGATGATGATAATGTCTTTATGTTGGTTTAAAAGAAGAAAAAAATCCACACATATGTTTCATCAAACGGAGCAAGTATGTACACTACAGCATAGATTTATGCAGCTTGCGTTACACACCGAGCTCTTTGCTCTGCCTTTCTACCCATTCTCTGATTTGAAGAGCTAAAGAGCCCAGTGAGAGGTCAGAGGTCATTAGCTCAGCTCTGCCCGGCAGCTTTACTCCATTCTGTCCACATAATTAACCATCACTGTAATCGGTGCTCATTAGAGCTCTGCAGCCACCCAAGCTGTTTACTATACTGTACTTACATAAGCCTGCCTGAAAACCTTTGCATGATTTGCATGTGAGAGAGCCAACACATACATACACATACGCATTTCCTTCTCTTCAAACAAAAGGTCATTTATTTTACTATCTGCTGTAGCATCTTGTACCACACTGCTGTGATGGTGCCTTCTCTGCACTGAAAATGAAATGAAATGGCCTACTTGCCTTATGTAAGATAGATGGCCGACTGCGGTTGGAAGATTCAAGTTGAAATAAAAGTGCTTTGACTGTTTTGACTGATTTTTAAGACGCCACCTCAGAAGTTCTGGTCCTTATTGTTCTCATGCAGAGAGAATAGTTGAATCATTACTGGAAAACGGCACACTGTTTCTTTTGTTTTTTAACATTAAATACTTTACACAGCCAACAACAACAAAAAAAATAAATTAAGAACAATCTAGAACAAGAAATACTCTCTCTACAAGTTTTTACTGTTGTAACCAAAATTATGCAAAATGATGCTAATACTTGACTCAGCCAAAACCTGATGTCGCCTCAGAAGAGTTTAATAAGAGGGAGATTGCTTTCATAACATTTAATCCATTGTATATTTATTTATTTTTCCCCGCTTTTAAAGCTGGGAGGTGCCCACTTCAGCCCTGAGACTGTCTGCCCTCAACATACATCAATCTCCTGAGAGAGATTACTACAATTGAGTGGTAGCTTCTGTAGAGTCATCACCCCAGTGTTAAGCTGTGCAGACAACCTTTGCTGTCTATGAGCTTGTTATTAGCAAGCTTTTAGTCTGGAGTTTGAAAATCCAAGACAAAAACCTCTTTGCAGTTCAGTTGAGCAGCTGCTGCTCCCGGAGGATTACCCACGATATACAGCATAGTCATAAATGTTACCCAGCCTCCTCAGAACTGTTTTCAATTTATACATAACACACGGCAACAGTGAGGTTGCAAAAGGTGTGCACATTTAGTAGCAATCGGAACAGAAAAAGAGTGCGCTGTCTGATATGTAAATGCAAAGAAACGGTTTAGCAAAGTGCTGACACTGACCACATAAAGGGACACTTGGTCATGCTGAACGGCAGGTGGAAGTTTGGTCCCGTGTAAAGCAGCAGTGATGGAAGTTAGAGGTGTTTAAAAGCAGATGGGGGTGAGACTGTGCCATAAGTAAACCTGCCACACAGTCAGAAGGAAGATGTTCTGCTGAAAAAAATACAATGTGGATATCATAATAAATTGAAAATAAAATTAAACTGGATGCTGCTAATTCCTGCTTTGGTGTTTTTTGCATTCCACTGTTAAGCAAGCTGAATAAATCAGTGGCAAAATTAGCATTAACATTATTATTATTTGTTATTTGTTTATCGTTATTTTTGCGTTAGCTAATGAATTAATTATCGCTGACAATTATTGGTCTCCTATTAACGCAGTTTTTATTGTTTATTATTTTTATTGTAAACATCTGTTGCTTATCGGCTTTTATTTTGAAAACGTCCATCGTGAGCGAGCCCAGTATGTTGCTTACTGCTGCGGCGCTCACAGGAAACGGTCAGAAAAGAAAAGAATGGCGGATGAAGCGGGCTAGATAAACATGGAGAAGGTTACGGAGCTTTTACATGGCCATTTTCACTTCAAAGTTTTTCCAGACGGCAGAGTCGACAGAGCCAAAGTCATTTGTAAGCACTGCAACGTTGAATAGTCTTATCACCGGAGTAATTCGATGATATGACTGTACAGTTCCAATAAAAGTGCGTTATATGCTACTTTTAAATTCATTATTGGATTTTGCATATAACAATGCAATTAATCGTGATTAAAAACAGGAAATCATGCGATTAACGCGATTAATATTTACCCAGCCAGAGGCAAAATAGATAATTGGCAAAAACTCACCGACTCAATCTAGTGGAAATGATACCTTTTTGAGCATCTTAATTTCCACACCAACAATGTTGTGCATGAATGTGTCAAAATCAGCTTTTTCTTAGTTTCTTTTAGGCATGTTGCTGTTGTTTTGAAGTTGCAGTTTTAAGTTTTTGAAGTTGCTCAGGTTACCTTGTCCTATGTTAGTGTGCAGATAGTGGGTCAAGAGCTGCAGACTAAATAGTAAGGTTGCATACTTTGGATTCATTGTGAGGGACAGGGCCCGCTTTTACTACCAGATTTATTACTCCACTGGCACAAGAGCCGTTTTTAAAAAGATAATCATCTAAATGATGCATAGTCAATATAAACTGATTGAGCTATACAATTTATTATGACGCGCCATTAATGTTTTATCTAACTCAACAGAAGCAGCATTTCTGTGATAGGGATGGTATTATGAGAGTGACCTCTGAGGAAAAAGTTTTAAGCTAAAAAAAGACTGTCAGGGCTCATATGCACGCTGTTAAACTTGACCAATAAAAGCAGGCTGTGTGCCAAAAATAACCATTTATTTTTTTAATCACAGGTTGATTTCGTATGAGTAATAAAATAGATAAATGAAGAATCTCTTCAGATGTCTGCGGTGCCCATGTTCCAGTTCTTCATACCACAATGTACCATATCGGAGGAGCTTTAAAAAGAAAAAAAAAGGGAGAAATGAACATGAAGTGGTTCCTTTTAGGGCTGTGAACTTCAACATTTCAAACAGTGATGTGACTCAGTTTTAATCTGTGAAGTGATCTTTGAGCAAGTAAGCCCCACCTTCCACTGTGACACCTCCTCATATCACAGATAGACATGTCAAAATCGCCTTCCCCTTGCCCTGAAGTGACACCGAAAGCGCCATGGGCCCTGGCACGCACTTGCTCGCCCACTTTTGGTCTGAACAGCAGCTAATGATGTTGGAAGCGTTGGAAGAGGAAGCTGCCTGAGGAAAGTTGCAGTAACAATCCCTCAATAGCACAAGAGGGCTTTGTGTGTTCTTCTACGCAGCCTCACCCTTACAAAATTGGTTTTATAATTCTGAAGTGAATCATTCTTTCACGCTGATGACGCTCAGTTTTTTATTTGTTCAGGGAATACTTGATAATGCTTTGATGTGATTTCTGCGACCTTCTTGCTAAAGCAAATGTGCAGAATGATATGAAATGAGACTAAAGGTTTAAGATTTAAGAGTTTTAACATGTGTTTGATTTTTCTTCCTCAGGCACTGGTTGGCCACCTATTTTGTCATCTGGTACGGAGTCCCCTACATGACCTATGACATCTTTGCTATGTACCTTAGCCACTATTACCGCTACCGGGTCAAAGGGCACGAGGACTACAAGCAGCATTCCCTGAGAACCGTAAACTCCTTCGTCCGCAGAGAGTTCCTGCTGGTGCTGCACCACATCGCTCTGCTCACCATCCTGCTGCCTGTCACACTGGTGAGGAGGAGGAGGGGGGAGGGATGATGAGAAAAGTGAGGAAGGCATTGAGACAGCACCGATGAGGTCATGTTGTCAGTAGTCCAGACCAATAATTAAGAGAACCGGATGTAGTGCAGGCGACTGTGTTAGTGGAAGATCTACACTTTGCTGCATTGGCTACTGGCGGGAGTCAGAATGATTAGCATCGCAGATCACAATCTGCATCTGCGCTGTGGGACAGCTGCTATTTATCAGAAACGCAGCTGATCTCCTGGGATCGTTTGAGGGGAATGTTGAGATTTACAGTAACTGCTGTGGATTATAAGAAACAAATTTACATTATCTGGACACATTTTCCCAAAAAAAGTGAAACAGCCACGTTTTCTTTAAGTTTGTTTTCTTTTTGACACAATTAAAATAGTTAACAGTTAATTAACTGAATTAAAAAAGCATCCATCTTTTACAACTCTTTTTTTGTCTCCATTTCCCAAACATAAAACGTAACAATTTATTTTTCTTTATCTGTCAAGCCTGCATCTTATTTTTTTATTTTATTTTTTTTGTGTATCCCTTTCCTACAGGATATGACATCTTTGTGTTTTCTCCCATTAAGCCTGATGAGACTTGAGCAAATGTTTTTATACCTTCAGTGATCTCAAGACTCTGAACAAAAGACCCTTCTGAAACAATGTTGAGGACTATAAGGGAAACTGTAACAATTTATGATTTAAGAAAAAAAGAAGAAAAACAGCTGGCAGGGAAAGCATGGAAACTGGTAAATGTTTATATAAAAAGTCCCTGAGTTTATTGTTGGGTCACTAACAATCACTAAATCTACTGATCTTCTTAAACTAAGATTTTTTTTTTTACTCTTTTCTCCAACTGATGATTAGATTTTGCTTCAGTGTTTGGCTCTTTCTACAGAGAGAAGCTGAATCAATGAGCTGCACGCAGCACCAAAATGGAAGACTTGACCATTTTAAATAGCAGAAATATACAAAGTAAAGTTTGTGTGTGGTGAAGCTCTGTTCTTGATGTTCACTTCTGACAAGTAATAAGTCATGTGTTCCTTTACTACAGTCCCCTGCCAGTAACGCATTATTAGCGGGTGCTCTAATGTGGTTTCAAATCAATCCTTGTAAAAAGCTGCATTATCGCCTAATGATAGCTTAAGTGGCATCAAAAAATAGACCAGGAGCTTGCTGTCATAGATTACCTATCAAGTAATTTTCAGGCTGTAAGTCTTGTTTCTGTAAGCCATTGATGGAATGAATTAGTTGCCATTTAGTATGAAGGGAAAAGCAATTCATGAGCATAAAAACAATGTTATCGTGGTTTGCAGCAGGTCATCATGCTAATCCACCTCGAAATATCTGTTCTCACTTCACTGTAAGCACAATTTGTAATATCTCATATAGATTTACAACACGTTTAACGTTTAACACAGCATTTTCAAACTGAACTCAGGATTCTCTGACCTCATCAGTAGCTTTTGACAGTGTAACCCTTTATTTCATATTTAGAACCTAAACCAAGAAATGTACACAAACTATCATAACGTGAAAGTTTAGTTTCAAACAGGAGGCTTAACCTAACTAATTATTCTTATAAAGGTATAGCTTTTTAATGGGCCGAACAGAAAAGATGCAATTAATACGCCTTTTTATGAACTGGTGCAGCACAAAAAGAAAGAATGTCCTCTTTAATGATCGATGTTAAAAGACAAGCACCGGTCATCTTCCCTGATCCCCGAGAGTATATGTGAGTGATCAGCTGACTGGTCAAATGTGCAGAGATGTAAAACAGGATTGTATTTGCATGTTTATTGGCGTTGCCATGATACTACAGATGCCCATAAGGGACAACCCAACACTGACTTTTTGGTAGATACTTTTTAAAGCCTCTGTCGTTCCTCCTATGAATGGGAGGTTTAGGAAGAGGGTAGTAAGTTGGTTGCCATCTGAAATGTGCTAATAGATGGCGTTGCAACTGACTAGCCGTTTACATCCTCTTTCACTGACACAGGTGTTATACTTTTACCATCCATAGTCACATGAGTACACTAAATCTGCACAGCAGCTGATGCAGCGATGATCCCCAGTGATTTCCATGTGGGTCGTCTGTATGCTCACCGAAACAGGTAGTCATGCCCTGCTGGTCGATTATTTTTCTGAAATTCCACAACTTAAACGCTTTCCAAGTCCAACTTAGTCTGTTCAAAGGAATAACAAGTTATTGGGCATCCAAGAGTGCCAGGAAATGAAAGAGAACATCAAGGCCCTGATTATTTACGACACTCATGGAACAAATACAATTGATTCTTTGCTCTTTTCCGTCATATCCCTGAATTGTAAAAAGGGGTAGATCCAATAAGAATGGACAGGAAGAAGGAATGAAAGGTGCCGAGTGTTTCCTGGTGAAATATGATACAAGTGTTGGTTAACAACAATGAACATGAAAGCGTCCAAGCTCAGAAAACAAGTCAAGTCAAATGTATTTGTATAGCACATTTCATGTACAAAACAATTGTTAGTGCTTTACATAAAATAAAAGCATTACAGTGGGGAGAGGAAGTCTAGATAAGTTAAAAGATACTGTGCAGATTTAATGCATAGACACATGAGAAAAGAAATGTTTTTAACCTGGATTTAAAAATGTCTACATTTGGTGAAAGTTTAATCTCCACTGGCAGTTTGTTCCACTTGTTTGCAGCACAACAGACTCTGGACTGGACCAGCTGACCTGAGTCCTTGGATTTAAGAGCTCTGCTGGGTTTATATTCTCTGAACGTATCACAGATGTATTTTGTGCCTAAACCGTTCTGGGATTTGTAAACCATCAGTAGGCTTTTAAAATCTATTCTGTGACTGACTGGGAGCCAGTGCAAAGATTTTAAAACTGGTGTGATGTGTTCAGATCTCTTAGTCCTGCTTAAAGCTCTATCAGCAATGTTCTGGGTGAGCTGCTCTTTTTGGGAAGTCCAGTTAAAAGACCATTACAGTAATCGAGTCGACTGGAGGTGAATGTATGGATGAGTTTCTCCAGGTTTTTTTGGGAGAGAAAACCTTTAATTCTGTTGAATTTTTTTTTCTGAGTTGGTAAAAAGCTGCCTTGGTGACAGCTTTGATGTGGGTTTGTGAGTTTTTCAACTATAGCAAACAGAGTTGGAGAATTGTTGGCATTCTTATTAATCAGTTCAGATAAATGCAGCTGTCTGGCCTTGCACAGCTCATTGTTATAACTACGCAGGCTTTGTTTGTACAGCTCATAGGGAATCTGAAGCTTTGTTTTCCTCCTCTTACGTTCAGCTTTCCTGCATTCTCTTTTCAGGTTTTTGACCATAGAGATATTTCTCCATGGTGTTTGACTGTTTCTTGATTCTTATTGGTGCAACAGCTTCCATTACATTCAAAGTTTTCACGTTGAAATGATCCAGAGTCAACCGACTCATTGTTGGTAACATAGCTATGGCCTCCCTAAACTGATTACTTGTTACTTTTTAACAGAGAGGCTGCTTGTTTGAACATTCTGAGTGATCAATAAATCAAATAAAATACAGACTTAAATTGGAGACTATACAGTATATCTCGAAGCAGGCATCAAAGTGGAGGCTATTTTTGTAAGTTTAACTGGAAAAACACTACTGAATTGTTTCAGTTTGAGCGGAAAAGTTTACTTAAGTGACCAACAAAAGCTTCAGATTAATTGCTCACTTGAATGCTAAATGCTTGAATGCTGCACCTTTTTGTATTCCTAAACAAATATGTACTCAGAACATTTCTCTTTTATTCCTGAAACTACATATTCAAACAAGCATTTCTGGCTATTCAGAACCTCTCTCTTTGCTCCCCATGAAACTTCATCACCAGTAGAGTTAAGAGAACATGTTACATAACCACTCTCATTTCCAAACAGTACCCTAGGTTTGTGAGCCAGGTACGGTAAAAACCCAGACCTTTGTTTGCAGTGGCAGTCAGTGGCTTTATGAGATCACATTACCCTACATTATTCAGCTCCAGCTGCAGTCATCCTCTCTTTTTCTAAACTCATCTCCCCTTCTTTTGTTTCTCCACTTGTGCCTTCACTCATCAGCTCCTAGTTTGGCTTCCCTGCGTAATACAGAAGCTGGTTTAGTTATCCAGCGTGCTGTTAAAGGACAGAAACATTTAGATCTGTTCACATGTTGTTTTTTTGTAGGAAAAGCACTGCTGTAGCTGGTAACATTTGTAGATAACCAGGTGAGAGTGCAGTTATTGTGCGTTTATACCCTTTGACCTGGCAGGGCCATTATGAGCAGTATTATTTACACCTGTGCTCCTGTTGTTATGGTGAGTCAGCAGTCATACTGTTAGAAAGCTCTCTATCAGCTAAAAATGGTGGGTTGATAAGAATGAGGTAAGCTGAAAAATAAGTCATTGCCACTATTTAGAATTTGATATAGATTCCCAGGAAAATGTTCAATGCCATGAGATACAGAACATTTTGTCAATAAAGATTAGAGCAATACAGAAGATGGCATCAATAACAACACTATTGTTCATGTTGTTTGATGAAGTGCAGAAAATAGATACAGTAATTACAGAATTTTCTTTGTTTAAAAACGGAAGAAACAAAAAAAAAAAGCCACATTTTTAGGGTAAATGTGACCGAATTGTATCAAAGAGAAAAAGGTCACAACTGAAGGGTCTGAACAAATGGAAGGCAAAATAGCCCATTTATGACCCCGTACCTTGGGGTCATAAAGGGAAATGGCAACCATGCAGAGACTGCAAGGAAGTTGGACTTAACGCAGGTCCCGAGGAGTCATCTGAGTAGGAAAAAGAAGTCTAAACCATCAACATGTATGCCCTGCCAGTTATCAAATACCCTGCTGGTATAATAACCTGACCAAAGGAAGAGATAGAAGCTGATGTAAAGACAAAAAGCCCTTCACAATGCATGGAGGGTTTCACCTCAGGTCACTCACCAGTCTCCATTAGCTCTGACACCAGGTGAGACCGGAGAATGATGAGTGTCAGAGCTACCATCAAGACGAAACAACAAAGATCAAGGAGTACATCAGGAAGATGGCACTGCTAAGTGTACACCACATGCAGCTAAAACCCTCCAAGTGAGAGGAATCATCATGCAAGGAAAAGTTCCTGCATGTACCACCAACAGATTGAAGAAGTGACTGATATGGAGGGTCCTATCAGTCGGCAACATCAGAACAGGCCCTGATTAAAGAGCAATAGAAGCCGGGGTCTACCACACCAGACAGGACTCCGGGTCCAAGCTGTGCCAGGAGGCCCCTGAGTCAGTCCAGAACATAGTAGCAGGGTGTAAGATGCAGGAAGGTACAGCATACATGGAACGCTGTGATCAAGTGGCGGGAATAGTGGACAGGAACGTCTTTGCTGAGTACGGGCTGGGAGTTCCACAGTCAAAGTGGGAGCTCAAACCTTTTTTTTTTTTAAATGGATTTCTCTTGTTCATTTGACTTAGAGGCTGAAAAAAACTCAATGCTGTAGCTGATTATCATATGTAAAAGCAGGGAGGAAGAAAGTTAGGACAGCGCTGTGGTTGATTTATTTGATAAATTGCTCTGAACAACTAATCATCTGTTAAATTTTGATGTGTCTGATAATGTGACGGCAGCAATTCAAAATGGTGTTTTATGTATTGAAAGTGAGTACAGGTTACTAGCACCAACCAGTTCTTTTTTTTTTTCTTCCGCTAAATGTTATGGAACCCGTTCACTTACCATCTGATTATCAGTACATATGTGATGGGAGCGAGTTATTACTATAGCTAGAACCTGTTGTGATTTTGAACTTATATCTAGAGAAATTCAGAGGCCAGTTTTGTATACATATTCTGGGTAAGTTCTTCCAAAAAGAACAACTCAAACATCAGAGGAAATGCCTAACTGGATCGACTGCCTGCTCATTATAATTGAACCTGCCTATAGTTGTCACGTGTCAACATTTTATTTTGTGGCTTGAGATTGTTCTCGTGTTTCAAATGCATCTACTTTGTAAACTGGCTCATTTGTATAAAACACATTTGAATGATAGCCTCATGTTCTAGGACTTATGAATGCTGTAACCAGTGGCTGCAGGCAAATGTACAGAATGAGCTTTGAGGCGGAGAAGTATGTAGTGGTTTACTGCTTCAGTTGGAGCGCATTTCCACTGAAAGCCTGTGTATATTACTGTGGTAAATGGAAGCTTTTTCAACTACTTGTCAGCTATGTTATTTCAAGCATCTTGGAAGATGTGCCGTAATCCATTTGTGGATTTAGTCAGATTAAGTTGGGTTAATATTAAAAACTGAAGAGGATCTTTTTAGAAAAAATGTATGATAAAAGTTTACTGTGTACCTTTGGTCTTTGAGGAAAAATAAGAGTGGGTTAAGTTGCATTTTTCTTGTGCTGATGTAATGAAGTATTAACTTTAACCCAGTTATGCTCATGGGAGACGGGGTTGAGATGATGTAGCCTGGTAGTGATGAAGTCATGGTTTTAATAAAGTTTTGCCTCTGTGGCCTCTGTCATTTTTAAGTAGGCAGATGGCAAAGCTACTTCTGGAGCAGCTCATGCTTTATTTATCAAAAAGCGCACTGCAAGCTAGGCTTCCACATAGTGCTTGTCTTTTGTTTTGAGTCTCTATCCATCTCGACTGACTCACCTGTTCTACGGTGGCATCACTCAGCACTGTGCTGCTGGTCAATATTTGAACGCTTCTTCCATTACTTATGCACAGGACATCAGTCCCTCCCCTCCCCCCAACAGACTGTCTGCCTGTTTTTTTGTGCGGTGGAAGTTAATGTAGAGTCACATGTCTGCTCTTGTTTTTGCAACACTGAAAAAAACAGACAGATTATCTCATTACTATCAGTCAAAGGAGTTTATTCTGCAGCCTCCATATGTCTGTCTTGAATTTAATCCACCTAAATCTAATTGATATGCTGTTTTTGTGTGTGTGTGGGGGGGGGGGGGGGGGGGGACGGACTAATAAACTAACAAGACTAATAAACTTGAAATTGAAAAATGAGTTGGAAAAAAATATTGGTTTCCAATATGGAGTCCAGCCAACCTCTTTAGATAAGTGTTAAGGCTGGTTGTGGAGCTTGATTCTCCGAAGCATCCCACTGACACATCACGGTGAGACAACACAGTATTTCCCCGGTCACAGGCTACCTGAATATGGCCCGACAGTATAGCCTTGTTTGTAAGAGGTCACAACTCACTAGCTTGTGTTAAAATAAAATGACCTCTGTGTTCGATTTGTTGGGTATTTATATTGTAGTTATGACGAATGACGTGTAAATAAAATGTACATGTTGGGGAAGAGACTGTCCAGAAGTCTCTGAATAAAGTACCTGAGGTTGAAATAAAGTTCATGCTATCGATCCCTTTCATGATGTAAAAGCTGTGTCTGGCAGTCGGTCTCATCTGTAGGACATGCATGAGTGTACAGACACATGAAGAATAAATCATTGACACTCTAATCCAGAACAGTCACATTTTCAGTAACAGTGGGGCTTACTTATTTCTGACCATGGATAAGATGTCAGGCTTTTGATAACATGTTGCAGGGTTTTGTTTTCATATTTACTCAGTGGTGAAGTCTTCAACACACACCTTTGAAACTGCATGTCTGACCAGTGTAGATGCACCAACATCCCCTCAGACAGTCCAAAACTTGTATCCATTCCACTGAAAATATTCTGTGATACTGAATGAACCTGAAGGTGATCTAACTCATCATAACAGACCTTCCCCAAGGCTGGAAATGTGGAGGTCCGACTCTCACGACTCCTTTGATAAGCATGCTCCAGTATCAGAATAACTGGACCTAATTTCCTTTCCGATCATGTTAACATACTGTGTAAATTACACCCAGATCGGGTCATCTACAGTGGAAGCGGTTCTGTCCAGCTGTAACGGAATCTATGAAAAAAAGCTTTCTGAGCAAATTTCCAGAGACACTGCTCCAAAAAGTGACCTTGAATGTCAGCTGTGTTTTTTCTTTCCCAATGCTGTTTGTTTGCTCAGTCTGTGTGCTCTGTGTGTCTGTTCCTCAGTTCTTCAGAAAGGACCAGGGGGATTTCTTCATTGGCTGCTTGTTTCTAACAGAGCTCAGCACACCATTTGTCTCCCTGGGGAAGATACTTATTCAGGTGAGACAGCACGTACACATGGGCATCCACCTGAAACAAACTGGGAAGTAACGCATCTGTCATGTTTTGTACTGGAAAATATCATTAAGTTTTTGTTTGACAGATCAACCACCGCACAGTCAAGTAGGGAAATGATTTGTTAAATACGTAGCTCAAGCAGCGGTTGTCCAATCATAGCTTAGCAACTGTAACTAGACGCAACAGGTCTGTAGAGATTTGTGTTTCCATTTGTTCTTTGGACCTGCCTCTACTTAGAGCAATACACAACGTTTAGCAAGAGTGTCACCTTTTGTACTCTTTCCAAAGCCACAACTGCAGTTTTGTAGATGCAGGCATTTAGCATTGTGCTGATCTACTAAATCTTGGCATGTTTCCACTTCCGAACACCACGGAGCGTGTCATTAAATACACTCCAGTTTGTGTGGAGAGGGGTCACATTAAAAAACAGTTCAGTTACCATAACCATTATGTTTTATTCCCCCTGTGTGTGGAAGCTGATTCTGAAAGCTACGACTATACATCAGCGCAGTGTCTAAAGAACACCATCCAAGTTTTTATTTCATTTGCCAAATGGATTTATCAGCTTTTAACCTGAAATGTTTTCCCAATGTAGACTTAAAAGTCAGTTTAAAAGTATTAATCACACCTCTGACAGGATGGTAACTCAGCACAGTTACATGCACAGTTGAGTCGAGCTACGGTTAGAGCTGGGCTGGACCGTTTAGCTGGACCAGTGTCCCTATCCCATATACCTGCATGGGAGCAGATGAGGGTAATTAATGTGTACGTCCAGTCCTGTAGACTGTGTGAGAACATGCTCACGTCATTCTGCCTTTCACTGCATGAGATCGCGTAAGTACTGCTGAATTCACTGCACAGGTGTTGTTTTTAAGTTACTTGAATGTTTCTTTAATTGCGCCTGATGGCGCTTTAAGTGACCGTGAGAATCTGTGACGCATTTAGTCATCTGACAGAAGAAACAGAAAAATACACGACTGACAGCTTTGTTGGGACTTTGGCTGTGTTAATGTGCACTTAGACTTGGATTTCTGTTGGACTAACGTGTTTACATGCAGGAGTTTTAGCACAGTGTGCTTTTATATATACATTTAACTTTTTTTCTAACTGTTGTAATTTAGTTTTTTTTTTTTTTTCTTGGTCTGATGAAGATCATGTGGTTTAAGAATGACCAGCGGCTGTGCCTGTCGTGCAGCACAGGGATGGACAGCTGTAGCAACATTAATTAGGATCAGGCATCTGATAGGCGTTCTGTTCAGGTTTCATGCGCAAGTGCTTTCTTTAGAAACGTACTGAAACTGCCTATTCTGAGTTCTGAAAGACCCGTTGGGATTTGAAATGATGCTGCTGTCCTTAACACAGAATAAAACTAAGTTTCTAAGTGTAGTTTTTCTTCAGATTTAATTGTATTTAACTTCTTTTATTCGTTTGTAATCCTATTTAGGTGATGCACAGTCTTGCATCATCAAGTATCTCCATTTGATTTGGAAGGTTGTTTGTCACTGTTTTATCAATAATTAAGGTGCATAGCTCACCAAAAAAAACAAACCAAAAAAACAAATCAGTCAGCAGCATTGAGCAAAGAAGCCATGACACTATTTACGCTCTCTGCCTTAGAAGCCGTCTGCTGCACTTAATGTCTTCATTAGTACCATCCATACAGACACATCACACCCCACACATTGGAAAACACAGTCGATATGTACTCTGAGCCTTTGAGGCTTGCAATGCATTAATCTAAGAATAGAAGAGCCTTACTGTCTACCTCTGTGAAATCGGTGGAGCGTGAGCCTTTGGGTCTTTGCTGACATCTGCTGTCAGCAGAGAAAAAGAGCAGAGCAAAGCTGCACTGCTGCCCTCTTTTGGACCAGATCAGCACAGAGACTTTGCCAGAAGCTTTTTCTGCCCTCAACCAAAGTGTCCTCAAATCTTTCACAAGTTCAAGATCACATACAGGCGTTGTTGTTGGATAAGAATGTAGATCTGCCTAAACTACAGCTGCCTGCGCATGCTTCCTGTCACACAAGATAACCAGCATGGCCTCCTTTAGTGCTGTGTGCATCACAAATGAGATCCCATTCACACATAAACCTACAAAATCAGAGAAGAAGAAAAAACAGACTGGATAGATGAGAAAGTAGTGAATTAGAAATTTAAGAGCTTTATTTATTGTTTTTTTTTTTTTTCCTGACAGGCATCCAAAAACACATTTCAGACGAATAACGAACTGCATGCTTATGTGTTCAGACTTTTATTTTCACCAGCAACAGTGAGCTGCCTCGAACCTGTCACAAAATGTAGTTTTTAGGCGAGAACATACATCTCCAAGCTTCTAATACGAAGGTTGATTCGACACGATTGAACCGGCTTGAAAATTTGCTCCGACATCTTCGGAGGAGCGAGGCCCCACCGGCGGGTTGAAGTGACACAGCTTCAGCGCTGATTTTCCTCACAGAGAATAGTAGTAGCTTGTTAGTTATGTGTTTTAGTGGTTAAACATAAGATCGGATGCATTTCAGCTCGATGTAGCAGGTGGGTAGCAAATGTAAAATATGTTGAGTACTCAAGCAAGCGAGTGAAATGACTTGTATTCTAATTTGACTAATTTATTTATTAGATTTCTTCCTTTGTAATTTTGAATACCTTTTTAACTTGTATTTATTTATTAGTATGTGAATTTGTCGAACTTGTAGGCTGCTGGCTGTTCTTTGAGGTAGAAAGTTATTTTTTTATAATTAAAGAAAAAACAGACGTAATACAGGAAAAACTCTCAATCTGGCTCAGGAATGTTTGTTGTTATGACCTTAGAGTGTTTGGAGATCTTTGCTATGGATGCAGAACACGACGGGTTTTAAGGACTTCTATGAATTAAAAAGATAATTACAGACATAAAGGACCTATAGATTTCTAAATGTTTGATAGGAAGTGTTCATGATGATATTGTGAGTTATCCCTCAACAAAATCAAATTTAAACGAAAGGAAAAACAAACGTGCAAAATGTAAAAGAAAAAAGAGCGAAGCATCGTTCAGTAAGTGGACATGCGGACCAGAGAACAGTCACCAAACCCATAAGCAGCTAACTTAGATACTGTGCCAGATGCACATTTTCTTAAAAGATTGAATTGTTTCTTGGGAAGAGACCAAGGTGATCCTTCTGTTCATTTCCACTACATGCAAGAGTATGTGACCACGACTGAAACTGGGAAAATGTGTGTACACTGTGTTCATTCCATCCGTGTCCCATTTGTCTCCTCCCTCAGCTCAGCCTCCAGGACTGCTCGCTGCACAAGGCCAATGGCGGGATGGTGCTGTTCACCTTCTTTATGTGCCGCATCGCCCTCTTCCCCTACATGTACTTGATGTACGGCCACCACTACGGCATCCCTCTCTACAGCGTTCCCTTCCACCTGCCACTCTCCGCCAACCTGGGCAGCTTGTGCATCATGGCGCCGCAGGTCTACTGGTTCGTGCTGCTGTGCCGGAAGGGCTATCGTCTGTACCAGCGAAGCCGTAGGCCGCACTCGCCTCCTGCGGCCGCCGTCGCTGACGGCTCTAAGGATGATTGATATCTACTTCACAACTGCTTGCTCAAGCCGCACACTCAGCTACTAACTCAACCCCACCATGGTACTGTAGTACACCAGGGCTGCCTGCTCTTGTTCCACAACTCCTGGGCATTTTCTGCACACTTTAACTCCTCTATTACAAATCTGCTGCCTAAGTGGACCTCTCCACCACCAATCTAATGCTACTACTGAACTTAGGTGATATGTGTTTTTCTTTTTGGATTTGACTCTGGCCTGGATCTTGTTGAAGTGCTACACTGTTTTAACATTTACAGTACTGAAGAAAGGTTGTGTGAAGTGTGGAGCAGACACACCAGAAACTAAAGAGGAGCTTCCACAGAGACTTTATATTTTCTCTTTACTCCCACTGTGTTTACAGCTGCTGCTGATTGGAAAGGTCTGTTACACTGAGTGGCTGTTTCAACAGGTTGTATTTGAGTGTTTGGTTCTGTTGTAACAGTGATGTCATACAATTTCTTTTCCTCTCTATCTATCACTTAACACACTGGCAAGGCGGATTAGGAGTTGTGGTAGGTAGGATGCATATTCTGGCAGTATTAGCAGGGAAAAAAGTGAGCAATACATGTCACCTCATCTACACCCGAGAGCTAAAAACAGCTACATCATTTGCACCCAATTAATGTGATAGTCTGTGACCTTTCACCTCTGCTCATTTTGTTTTCTGCACAGCGTGGCATCGGTCACAAATCCACATCAAGAGTCAGTTTTCCTCTTTTTTTAACACGATTAAACATTTTCAGAGTTTCATTTTTAAGTATTGTCAGAGATGTGATTTGTAGAGCCTGATATCTTTTTCTTAGTTAAATGTGAATCGCCTTGAGCAAGAAATTATTGGATAAGATCTTCCCCTCTCTTCCCCTCTGCAGCTTACATCTAAGATGAAGGATTTACAAAGTTCTCTTTTAAAAATCTCTGCTGTGATTGTGTGGAATTTTTCTTTGACACTGGAGCATTGCAGCTGACATGGTGATGGGGAGCTGTTGCAGTGCAGCTTGGGTATGACAGTCTGGGTGGGGTATGATAATAGCTAATAAAGGTGGTTCCTGAACTCGGGGCCAGGTCAGAGCAATAAGGTGTGCTGTGGCTCATGCAGGCAGACGCAAGCAGAGGACTGAAATTCCCCAAACCTTAAAGAAAAAAGAGAAGATTCCTGATGAGTACTTACTGTTTAGTTCTTCTGCAGATGCAAAGATTTGTATGCACTTCTGTATCAGGTGTGGAATTGAGCACTTAACTCATAAAGCTTTCTATACAGTTCTTACAGTTTTTAGAGATTGAAATCATTTTTTTAGTTTCATTAGAAAAATAGTTTTAAAACTTGAACTTACTTAACCACAGAGGACCATTATCATGCAAATTCCCTGTTGCAGATGGGCATTTATTTCAGAGGCATTTATGAAAGAGAATCAGCATTTCATGCTTCACTTTGGTTATTTAATTCAAAGAAATGTATAGAAAATATTTTATTAGTTCCATCCGTCATCCAGAGGTAATTTAACTCTTTCAGTATATCTTTAATCATTCAGGCTTTGTTTCTAAATGGCCTTTTTTTTGTCCTGTAAATTTAATCTATGCAAAAGAGGCTGTGGTGCATGTATTGTATGCAACACTAATGTAAAGTCATAACATACTGGTCCACACCTCATAATTTATTCTCTCCTTTAATCTTTTGGGGAGGCCCTTCGTTAACCTCTGTATATTTCTACACAACTAAACACAAATTCTGAGCCTCTTTCACACATCAGTTGTGCATTTTTCGGCCCAAAAAAGACATCCTCGTTAATCCGCCGCTGTTCTCTCTCTTAATTCACACATGCCAAACAGAGGCGGATCAGCCCTGCGTCACTGTGTCCTTACACACATCGAGCCGATGTTGCGGAATCCGCTGAGCGACGGCAGCATTGTTGGTTTAAGTGGGGAGTTCCACGATGCTGTTTATGATGTGTGTAAGAACACACGCGAGGCAGTATCATTTCATCTCTGTTACTACCTCCACTGCACTCTGAGGCGGTTCAGCGGCGGATCAACGGCGGCTCTGCTTCAACCCCGTGTTCCATTTCTGTACTTTGCGCAACGAAGGTGCATCAGTCCCAGCTTGAAAAAAAGGCTCATCTCCAGTTGAATTTAAATTGAGTGCTTTCAAATCTCCTCCTTGAGTGATTTCATGAGTTCATAATCTTGTATCGCTGTAAATGATAATCACACAAACATTTTGTTGTGCACATGGACACGTTTACAGCGCTGTTGACAAATAGGATGCCGACGTGATCGAGCAGGCACTTTTATGGCAACATCTATTTATCTTTCTAATTCTTACATGCAGTGTAGAATTGACATAGCTTTTGGAAGTGTACAGTCATGGTAACATTACTGCCAGACATTTTAAACTGCTGCGACAGCCTTACTTTCATGTATTTGGTGGTTTTGCCTCATGATTGCTTGCTTCTTCAATTTTCGCTTCCGTTGTCACTTCTGCTGAACTGTGAATCAGGTGTAATTCTGAATGCTGACACGGTGTAAATGCAGCACAAAAGAGAAAATATGACACAATATTTATCAAAACGTTCTAAAAATAGCTACCGTAAGTCCTCATAAGCTACCAGACTTGGTGATATTGTAGCAGCAAAGCCACTGATTGTATTGAATTTAGCTGGGTTTTTTTTCTATTTTATTGCTTATGAATTCTGCTTCATATTTGTATAAGGACACCGTTGCCTGGATCACTGATGGGATCAGAGTGACAGTTCGTGTCAGAAATAATATTTTAATTTAAAGTATGAAGTTCTCAGATGCACCATGACTTGACTGCTTGTAGAAGGCGCTGAGTCAGCTCACTGGTAGCCGGCCTGTTTACTGACCAGCAGCGTGAGGCTGAGGGTGTAAGCAGAGCCGAGCAGCTGAATGACGGCTTGTTTGTTCGGCTTGGCTGCAGCTCAGCAGAGTGCAGGCTTCTTTTGTCCATGGCCAGTCAGGCCGCTGTTACTGGAAACCTACCATGCTCTTTGTGTTGCGTTGCGTTTTTTTTCTTTCAGCTGATTTCTCCCACTCTCTTTTATGTCTTGTGAAACATTTTCACATTTCACACCACTCATTACCTGTGGAAGTTACAAATGTAGTCGGTCATTGATATTTCGTTCAAGATTAAAAGTTCATTCCTTTGTTGGCTGATGTGCTGTGAAGATGTAGAAATTCTGCTGGGTGCGTCAGCAAAGCCAGGTGAGCCCGAGCCGTCCTCTGCTGCCATCTGCCGCCAGCATTTTCCGCTTTCTGTCCACTCAGCGGTTTATGGGCAGTGCAGCTGTGTGTGCTGCATTGACGTTTCTATATCCAAGTTTTTCAACCACTGTAACCTCACCTTCCATGAAATGCACTGAACAAAATGCAGGCATATAGATTTGTTTTCATTCATATTCAAAGCAGTATAAATGTGATCATCTTAACGCCCTGAAATTGTTTGCTCAACTGCATTTCAACCCAAACTTTATCGTTGCTGTATTTGGGATATAAAACATTTCATGAGATACATTTTACTGAGATCTAACACTCAAAAGCTGATTCTTCGAAAAGTATGTCGTTATATATATTTTTTTTTCGACAACTTGATTAAAATAAAGGTGAAGAAATGAGAAAAGTCTAAAGTTAAGTGGCTTTACAATGAGTTTTTAAGCTTAGCTTCGAAATTATATAATAATTCTTACATTCCAAACTTAAGTTACATTCATCCCAATGTCATCATCAAAGGTGCAGTTTTTTTTTTTTTTTTGCATGTCTATAGTAAGATTTGGCATTTATTTTTTTCAACACGACCTCTGCGTTGGCTGAAGAAAGTACCCGAGTTTCACGTTTAAATAAAAAAAAGAAGAAAAAAAACTAAACAAGACGATAGTTGAATAGTTGTCTGACCTGGCCTAATTGCAGTGTTTGGTTCCTGTGAGTTTCATAGCCACGTGATGACAACACCTTTGCTTCCATTGCTGGGCAAATGGGTCACTGCCATCATGTGCAAATCAGAAACTCTCGCACACAACCGGCATTTGACCCAGCGCCTTAAGGCATCTCTCAGTAAGAATTATGAAATGTCAAACGCATGAAGAGTGTACATATCTAAATCTCATTCAGTGGATTCTTAATAAAGAAAATCTAAGTTCATCCTCTTTGCTCAGAGTTTGAAGAAATGGTTAGTATCTATAGATGTTTATTGGTAGACGATGAAACAGATCGATTATGAAGATGATCACATCTAGAATAGTAGCTGTTTCTTCCTCTTTTTTAACAGCAGATTTCTCCTCAGAGTTTTCCTATTTATGCTTGCATGGCTTATGTTACTCAGACGTCAAAGGGTTGGTAAACCAAAGACTGTCGGGCACTTCAGTCAGTCACAGTAACCACATATAAAGAAGATTTTCTTTGATTTTTCAATACATAAAACATGTTTTTTCTTCATAGTAAAGATGCACATATCTCACTTGAAAACTCAACTGACCTCCAGTCTTAACCTCTTTCTTTGGGTTACACAGTTACCAATATTCGGATGTAATAGTAAAGAATTGGGCTTTCCATATTTCCTATATATACTATATTGTACAACTACATCATAATCATAGTGATGTCATTTCTGGACACCACTGATTCAGTTGCTCCATGCCAACACTATTTGCTGTTAGCAGGTGAATGATGAAAACATTGGAACAGTCCTAACACAAATCAACTTCTTCCTTACAGGGAATTCATTCCATGCTAACATTTTCACATTAATATATTCAGTCATTTTGCAGATGCTAGCACTTTATTCTGCTGAGAGATAATCAGTTTCCAAGCATCGCTGAAAAATGGTTGTTGTTGGTCAGCTGGCGAGTTAATGAAGGCGCATGCAGTGTTGATCAATAGTCAGCTTCCTGTTAACATTTTAAATGTTAATGTAATGTCTATGTTTTAGCATTAAGTTTATATTGAATTGTTGTTAAGCTTATCCTTACTGGTTTATCTTAACCTCTGAATCCCAAGTTAATATTTACCATGTTGGTTGGAAGATGACTTCAATGTTATGATAGGCAAAACACTAACAGACGTAAGCTTCTTTTATATATATATACATATATATATATATGTATATATATAATTTTGAATTTATGCCATGCTAACATTTAGGAGCCATTATTAACTTTTTACTTTTACTGAGTAAAATCAGTCTTCAGGATAATACTTAATATTTTCAGTGGTAGTGAACTAGAATGTTAGCATGCTAACACTGTAGCACTAAAATTGTTCTTGAGCCTCTATTAACTATCCTCACCTGCTGAGTCATATCAGGGGCCTTTTTGTGTAGTTTGCATGCTTTCCCCGGGCATATCTGGGTTATCTTCAAGCATTATGGACAAAAACAATATGATTTAGGTTAATTTGATATTCTAAACTGACCATAGGGGTGAGTGTGTACGGTTGTATTGGTCTGTGTTAGTCCAGTGATAAATGATGGACAGTTGATTTGTTCAGGTCTGTCGCCTGGTGGCAGGAAGCATTGAGACTTGCAACTGACACACAACCACCACTATAAAGCGGGTGTTGAAAATGAGTAAATTGAGTAAATTCCTTCAGTTCTACATTTTTAGTTAGCTTGGTAAGCGAATGCTAAATATTCGGAGTCATATCAAAACTGCTGAGTCATATCAAAGTATAGATAAACTTAGTGTATGTTGGTGGGTGAATGACTAAAATGTTTGCCTTTGAGTTGAGGTTTATGCTGACAATTTAGCATTGTCTCTCAGTTCAGTTGTAGAGCGTGGATAAAACTTATGGTGGTTGGTGTTTAACTAAAACAATGGTTTGTTTTGAGTGGGATTTTATTTAAGGCTATTATTATGTTATGTTCAGTTGTTAAGCCTATGTTAGCATGTTTTCCTACAAAGATGTGCTAAATCATATCAAGGTCCAAGTCTCATCTTCATATGTTATATGGTGTCAGATCAAAAGTAGTTTAGTTTAGTTTAGTATAGGTCAAAACTGTTCAGCAACAATCAGTTTCTTGCTAACACAAAACTTTTGCTTTTCACTTTTTTTTAAGCAGCAGAACCCATGCTAACACCTTACTGCCCTTGTAAAGTGATAGCAGACCTGAGGCTAATAATTTAGCTTCAACCTACTCCATGTTGCAGAGTGCTCTGCCTTTTGCTAACATTATTTTGAGTAAGAGTACATTCTTTCAGCTAACTTTTAGCACATAGTGGCACCGCCTGAGTAGCTGCTAGCTACATACTAACATTTGTGTTAGGCTGTTTGACATTTGGTAGTAGACCAAGCCAGATCATGTAAAAATGATAATAGTCTTGACGCTAACACATTAGCACAAGCTTACTCTTCTGAGCAACCGTCACTGTCTTGCTACCATGAGTAAACTCCACACTCCATGCTTACAGTACACATTATCATTTAGCCAGGTTGAGTGGCTGTAAGGAACATGTTTGTGAGTGACTGTAAACTCAAAGTTAACATTTAAACTGTACTTGGTTTAAGCTTTCTAATACAAATCCAACTTGCCCACTCAAAAACGATGACAATTACTATGGCAGATTTAGGTTTTTATGCTGCCACCACTTCTTGTAAATGAAAAAAATTACAAATTTAAAAAAAAATGTTATTTTAGGCTTCGGACTGGAGGTTATGTTAAGGGTTTAAAAGAAAAATGTCTAATGTCATGCTCTAGTCATGTTGGATCAAAATGTTGCATGCCGGATGGGGAGTAACTTTAGCATCAATCAACAATATTCCGCACTTTCCTCTGATAAGATGTGTGAATACTGCAATGGGCTGATAAAATGCATTTTAAGCATTTAAGCATTGTAAAAACTTGCTGGGACTGATTTTAATCTGTGGACAGTGAACCAAACTTAGTCTACAGTGCCTTGTGAAAAAAAATCTATTTGTGATATCCACAAAACTCAGTGTGAAACATGGCAGGCGGTGTTTACAGGTTGTGGCTGTATTTATTGTGTTATTGTCATTCATTCATTGTCTCAAGGAGAGAATTAAGCATTATTTTGGTGTTCACAACAATAATTTAGAATGGCCTCATAGTAAATAGAAATCATATTTTGTATTTTAATTGGTTTTATCAAACTGCTATGCTAATATTGCTAGACTGATAATAGAGCTTGTGATTTGATCCTGTTAAAACAAAGGTCTTTATATATAAATAATTTGTTGTAATTCACATTGTGTTGCATTTCATAATGATTCAAACAATGATCCCATAATGTTTAATTTGTACCATCTGAGAGTGAACCATTTAAAGCATATATATATATTTATATATATGTGTGCCTGTGTATATGTTTAGATTCTAGGTTTGATTTTGTTTGCTGTGTCTCTGATGTTTAAGCAGATGTGTATGTTTGGGGGATTTAGATTTCATTCAGCATTCCTAAATAAGTCAAATGCAGCACCATCACAACCTTTAACACTTCCTGCCCCACATTATTTTTGATAGCATTCTAATTTTTCATACATATAAATACGATTTGATGCATCTGTCTTTTTTTGTAGCGTGACCTTTTTCCCCTATTTTTTTTTTTTGAGGAAATTTCCTATCTGAAATGAGAATGAACTGTTTTATTAAACAATAAGAGGAGTTACATATTCTAGCTGCAACCTATGAATCCAGAGCACCCCTTTAAAATTCAATAAATTTGATTTGATAGACTGTTTTGAGCAAGTCTCTGTTTTATTTCCATTTGTCTTGGCATACCAGCTGTGAAAATATGTGAAAATATCGAAATGTTTTTTCCATGTTGCACAGTTTTGTATACATAGTTTTGCAGTTGCTTTGGTTTTTGCAAAATCTTCAGGGAGATGGCAAATGAACAAACTCTAGTGGCATCCAGCTTTTTGCTTTGCTTCTAATCCAGTAAACTGATATAGCTGCAGGTTGCATCCATCTCATTTTCATGACATGAATTATGAAGTTATTTTACATAAATCCGCTCCATTGTGATGAAAAATGGAATAGGTAAATGTTAATAGTAACCCTGGTGCTTTTGCCATTTTTATTAAGTTAAGCAGTTACAGTTTTTGATACATGATCACTGTGTCAAGCCTGTGCTGCTTCATTCAGCTGTAATGTGGCATCATGGCCACCTAGAGGCGCTGCCGTTTCAAGCTGACATCTGTGATTGATCACCTGGCACATTAAAACTGTAAAATCACATATAATTCTAAAATTTGTGGGGTTCTGTTCCCTTTCAAAACTATTTAGAATTAGTTTTAAATGGCAAACCAGAATTACTTACCATAGCTCCCTAATTGTATGTTATAGATTACATCAAACAGCTTAAAAGCTGCTGAGTTTAAAACAAACATGTTGCTAGTGACTTTAGCAAATAATCAGTGGGCTTAGAGTTGATGATTACTTTTTTTATTATGTAATCAAATTAATTGATTAAATGAATAAAAATTTTTTTTGCAGATGTTGGGGATTTCCTCATTCTGCAAATCCGTTTTCAAACCAAACATTCGATTTTTTTATTTTTTTTTAACACTATGACTCAAAGACTGATGTTGCTGGAGATTCTTATACACATACCATTAGTTTTCTATACTATTTTAATTTAAATGATTTAGATGTAAGTTTTAAAGTAAGGCCAATAAACAACCCGCATTAAATAACTTTATCGGTGGTATAAGCCTTAAAATGTGACTATAAACCTTTTTTCCGGCACAGTTTCACGTGCTGGTTGCATGTCTTTCTTTTCTTCTGGTACTGGTACACCATAAATATAATTTTTATTAGGTTTTCATCAGTACAAATATTGACTTTATGCAAATAGAGTTATGTTTACATTTTATCTTATCAAATATCACATTCTGTTTTCCCTACAAGCAGGAAATCTCTCATGTTGATCAGACCAGGTTTCTGCGCTGTTCTGGTCTTCTTGTAAAACTGTCTAACTCATGTCAAAATGAACTTGGTCTTCATTTTCATGATGGCACAGAATGTCTTGAAACTGATCCCCATGTAACCACAATCACCCTCTAAATTGAGTTCTTACAGTTCAAATGGCAGCTAAGAGAGATAAAACATTTGAATAATTCTGGCCCCTCCTCCCTATTTGATCTCCTCCCACCCCCTTTATGTCCCAAAATACAGAGGCAAACCTGTTGCACCCAAGCTTAGGAGACATTCATAGCTCAGACAACACACTGAGTGGGGGCAGCAGGGCTAATTGTCCAGCAGTAGGTGCACTCAAAGAGGAATGGGTAAGAAAACGTTTCCCATTTCAGCTGGATTCCTTTGAAAGGTTAGTTTAATCAATTCCTCAACATCCACACAAGAAATTGACCTGCGCATGCAGTCAGTAATCTGTTTTCCAAGATTTCATTGTCTATGAGTTTTCCAACAAGTGTTCTTGCTTTGACAGATGAAAGGAAGGAGTAAGAGAATACACATGTTAAGAGAAGTCCTCCATGCAGCTTGATAGGACTGTAACAAAGTTGTTGCCAAGGAATCTTTCTGCAATCGTGGACATCTTTTTAAAAGGCTCTTGCAACTTTGCTCAAATTGGCATGGAAGACGGCAGGTACCTTTGAAACATTTTTAGAAGGAAGTAGTAGAGAATACAAGATAATTTAGTCAAGGACAGTGGAAAGGGTAAGAGATACAATTTGTAAGGTTTCGTATCAGATCTCCAAACTTGCCATCCCACAGCTCATTTGACTGAAAAACAAAGAGGGTTGACGGTCATCAAAAAAGTCATGGATGAAGCTAAAGAGGGAGCACAGGAGGCAATGGTAAACAAGGCTCTTGTTAATTTTCAGGCAACCTTGCAAGCTGCTGTGAGTGAGGTACATGTGGACGTAAGTGCTTTTAAGCAAAGAATAGAGCAAAGGATCGACGAGCTATGCATTTCCAACAGACCACTGGCTGAGGCGGTAACCCAGCTGCAGGAGGAGAACCTGCAGCTCAGAGCAAAGCTTGAGGCCCTCAGTCGTCTGGTAGAGGGTCTTGCTGGATTAAAGATCGAGAGGAATCCTCCTGAACTCAAGAAGAACGAGAGGGAAGGTATAGAAAATGGCCACACGTATACACAATCCAAGACCCAGGAGGAACAGAAGGGCCGGGTAAACTCTGCAGGATCAGACAACAACCAGTCCACCTCCGCATATTCAGAACCATCAGGGTCAAATGGAGGATCAAGCCTTGCTGCTGCCACTGCTGCCCCCAGCAACACCTCAGCCCCTCACCCATGGAGAGCAAGGAGACATGCAGAGATTAATGTGAGTATTTAATCTGTTTCTAAAACGTACAAAATAATGGAGTCATCAGTGACCACTGCAGATAGCTAGATGAAAATTACAAAATAAATAATTAATGTAAGGGATTGTGGTATCAGATTGTGTTCCTGAGAGGAATGCTGTGGTCGAGACTGACTGAGTTTAATTTGGGCAGCAATGGATAGCCAGGGAAGTACAACAAGTAATGGATGAGCATGTGTCCTTTTTTGTTGATCAAACACCAAAGATGCTGCTGCATTCTGAGGTGTCATTGTGCATGCTGGAAGACCTGTTTGAAGAGCACTGCAGTTGTTGAGGCAAGAGATAACCATGACCTCTACCAAGAGTTGAATGGCGTACCGAGTCTACTACAACCTTATTTTTATGATGTTGTAAATTGCAAAGTAATATGACTAAGAGATAGATGCAACATGACAAGAGAGAGAGAACTGGTCATAAATCATGACACCCAAGTTTATTTCAATCTTCATTCATTTATTTTCCATTGACCAGTAAGTATTTGAGAAGTTTAGATGTAGATGGCAATCCTTTATCCATGTGGATATGTCAGAGAGACAAGTACAAATTTGTGCTGAAACCTTGAGGTCATCCAGTAGAAAAGACAGGTACAATTGAGTATCATCTGCATATTAGTGATATCAGAAGCCATGTGACTGTTTGACCAGGCCAAAGGAGGTGGTGTATACTTTAAAGAAAATAAATTCCAGTCCAGAGCTGAGGTGACCTGGATTATTATTATTTTATTTATCTGTTTATTTTGGTCTGACAATAAAATTAAAACTGTTAAAACTGTTTGCAGTGTATATCACAACAGAGCAACCTGTGGTGGTTTCTTCACAGGAAGTTTCTAACTATTTTCTGAAATGCAATTCTTACCAAGGATATTACAACTCTAATTACAGAAAAGTTGGGACACTGTTTAAAATGCAAATAAAAACAAAATACAATGATTTTAAATTTCATAAAACAGTATTTTGTTGACAATAGAACATAGTTGAAAATTGGACATTTTACTATTTCACTGACGATATTAGCTCATCTTGAATTTAAATAGCAGCAACATGTCTCAAAATAGTTAAGACAGGTCGATGCTTGCCATTGTATCACATCCTACCTTCTTTGAACAACATTTTGTAAACATCTGGGAACTGAGGAGACCGGTTGTTGAACTTTTGGAAAAGGAATGTTGTGTCATTCTTGTCTGATATCGGATTCTAGCTGCTCAACAGTTCTGGTACCTCTTTATCATATTTTGTGTTTCATGAAGCACTAAAACTCTCTGTTGTTGAAAGGTCTGGACTGCAGGCAGCTCAGTCCAGCACCTGGACTCTTCTACTACGAAGCCATGCTGTTGTGATGCAGTATGTGGTTAAACATCATCCTGCTGAAATATCCAATCGCATCCCTAAAAATATGTTTTCTGGGAACTCTGCGTATACTGCTCAGCACTGGTGCCTTTTCGAGATGTGACACTGATGCACTTCCTTATCATCAGAGAGGCAGTCTTTTGAACTGGGGGCAGATAACAAGTCAGTTGGCCCCTCTCCTCTTTAGACTGAGGGACATGTCATTATTGATATCTAATTTCAATATGACCACAGAACAGTTTTCCACTTTGCCTCAGTCCATTTTAAATGATCTTTAGTCCAGAGAAGACAGCAGTGTTTCTGGATCATGTACCCATTTGGCTCCTTTGTATAATAGAGCTTTAACCTGCATTTGTGGATGGCACCGTGAACTGTGTTCTCAGACAATGATTTCTGGAAGTTTTCCTGATTTCACTAACATAATCATGAGTCTTTTTGATGCAGTGCTGCCCGAGGGCCTGAATATCAGGGGCGTACAATATTAATTTTCAGCTGTGTCCCTTGTGCACAGAGATGTCTCCAGATACTCTGAATCTTTTGAATATCACAAATACAGTAGTGTAGATGGTGGAATATTCAGAGTCTATCCAAAGTCTTTGCAATTTTACATTGAGGAATCCCAATCTGAAATTGCTCAACAATTTGTTGACAGTTTATTGCAGATTGCTGAACTTCTGCCCATCTTTACATCTGAGAGAATCTGCCTCTCTAAGGTTCTCTTTTTATGCCCAATTAACCTAATTAGTTTTATCATGTTACTCCATCTGTTTATTTTCAGCACCGCTTACTTTTCCAGCCCTTTGTTGCCAAAATTTTGTAGACATGTTGCGGCCATCAAATTCAAGATGAGCTGAAATTTTCATGAGATAGGCAACAGTTTTACTTTCAACAACTGATATGTTTTCTATTTTCTATTAAGAGTAAAATATTTGTTTCTACAATTTTGAAAATCTTTGCATTCTGTTTTAATTTTCAATTTAAATAGTGTTTCAACTTCTTTTGAAATTGGGATTTCAAAAATGACCCCCTAATTTTTCCTTTTCATTTCAACTATGTATCTGTAGGAAATTAAATAAGCTGATACACTGATATTGAAAGCTATTACTGACTAAAAATCTGTAGTGGCCCTAGCATCCAAAATCTAGTATTAATCAGGCTATCCTGCTTTACAGGATGACTTCATGGCAATAAACTTTGGCAGCTCTGTGTACATCCCAGCTTGGGATAAATACTGTTCAGTGTAGTATGTCCTGACGGGCACACTTGACCACATCTAACCTTCCTCCCAGCGCAGCTTAACTTTACCTTAGCAAATTCACACAAGATTATCCACCCTCAGCAGGCAAAATATGTATGAATGTACTGCTTGAGCCTTCCCAATTTGACAACAGATCATTATAGCATTCAACCACTGTAACCTGGTGAAAGGTTCCTTAACACTAATGGTATCTCTCAGGATTGCATATAAGCCTGATAATGATATGAAAGCCACTTTCTCTCTTTACCCTGAAAGAGAGCAAATGTTCTTATGAACCGAACTGATTTCATGTCAGGGGACGCATCAGTTGAGCTTTGACTTATGGAAGGGGGCCCCAGCTAAAAATTAGAGGGGTCTACTTGTATAATAAATCTTTAACCTCTGACCTCACCATGACGGCACTGCCTTACAGGCTTTGATTCACCTGCCACTGTTTGTATCACATACTGTTCAATCAAAGATTAAATATGAAATTTAAAAAACACACTGCATATATCCATTACATAAAAACCCACCAAATGCAAATTCTTACATTTTTAAAACTCCCTCGACCCGATTCTTAGCACTCTTCTGCTTTTGACCTGCTTTTATAACGGCGGGTCCTCCAAAGGGCACATGTATTTTTGGGTCTCTGATTTGGGAGTGAGCTGGAGCTCCTCTGAACCTCTGCATGCTCTCCACTTATTGCAACAGCACTACAACTTCCTGCCTTATCTTGAATATGCACCATTTGCAGGATGAATAAGGGCAGGGTCTGATGCAGTAAATCCAAGCCTAAAAAAATGAGTAACTACAATCAGAACTATAGGATAAACTTGCACAGTAAACCACTAGATTCCCCCTAAGTGTCGTCACTACACATATTATGTGGCACTGCAAGACGTCACTCACATGCACACTCTAAAGACAGGTATATAAATAAACCGTGTTCCCTAAACACTTAAGAATTTTGCCTCCCAGCCAATCCGAGTCTCAAGTCTCCTAATGGAAAGTTAAATTGCGTCTACTTCGCTGTCAATTAAAACCCTCAGTCTGCACCATGACAGAGGAAACCAGCTGTCCTCTCGAAACATGCACCCTGCCAACATTCCTCTCTGCTGAAGTCACCTGGTCTTTTCTCAACCATCACCCTCTCGACTCTGACATACAACAGATTAAACCCCCGGTACTAAGCTAGTCATCTGATTTGTCAGTTATTTTTTGCCCTGTCATTGACAAGGTAAAATAGTTCTCACTCAACTGCTTTTAATTCTACTCTAAACTATCTTAATCCCTTTTTTTCTAAACGGGTATTGCTTGATAAATGCATTTGAAAAGAAACTGTTCTCTAAATGGTTTCTTTTATTGTCATTTGAAAATGTACTGCTTCTTTTCCAATGTTGCCTTAAGATTTAGTATGACTAATGACCTCTTAAAAAATATCTGACAAGTCAGTACGCAATTTCAGTTTATTAAGTCTTTACAATGCAAATCCAACAGAGCAGAGAAATATATGGCTCCTTAGCTGCTGAATGCTCCACTGTTAACTGCTAACTTTGTGCAGTAACACACAGAGGCTTTATTAGCTTATGCGCCAAAAAAACAGCAACCTACTGAGGTGGGAGTGATAGAAATCCATAAAACAATAAGCTAAAATAAGGTGAAAGGCTTCACAGTTTTCTCTTTATTGTGCATGAAAAGTCTTTAAATTTATAGAGCACAGTCCACACAAAGGGGGGTCACTGCTTCCTAAAGATGACTCTGCTCCTGAGCTGTTTGAAGCAAATCCATTTTAGTCCAGGGTTTTCTCGATCTATGACAGAATGTGAAATAGCTGCACAGGGTCACTGCGCAAAACATTATCATGATAGGGAGTCAAAGATTGTACAGTTACAATATGCTCCTGTCTTTGTTCCCTACACAGCTTAAGTTTCAAATACTTACGTTATACACAACCTTTCCAAAAGAAAAAGTCACACATTAATATTTTGTTGGACCGCCTTAAAGTCAGATTACGGCACGTAATTGCTGTGGCATCCTTTCGATAAACTTCTGCAATGCCACTCCATTAATTTCCATCCAGAGTTGTATTCATTTTTCACCAAGACCCTGTAGTGATGGTGGGAGAGTCAGACCGATGTACAAAGTCTTCTTCAACACATCCCAAAGATTCTCAATGGGGTTAAGGTCTGGACCAAGGTCTGTGGTGGACCAATCCATGTGTGAAAATGATGTCTCATGCTCACTCAACCACTCTTTCACAAGTTGAGCCCGATGAATTCAGGCATTGTCATCTTGGAATTTTATTTTGGGACGGGCAGTGTATATTCTGGTGAGGCTGGGGATGCTTTTCTGTTGTTACTTCCGACATCGCAACTGAAATCACTGTTGAACATGCTTGCATAAAGACTGTCCAGTTGCAAGTATGGCACCTCAACTGAAGCATGAGCATCTCTCTCTCAGTTTGCCATTTTTGACCAATCAGTTGAAGAGTCTGAGCACACTGGGCATTTAAAGAGGGGTGCATCCAAGAGATGGGTGTAAAGTGGAACATTTATGATCAAAGGTGACAGGAGTACTTGGTGTGCCCACATTATTGTCAGTTTTCTTGATTGATGTGTGATCTTTTGCGGTTCAAGTGGCCTTTTAATCAGGCAATAGATACAGGAAAGTGGACAGAAAGAGTGGGGAAGGATAAGCAGCAAAAGGCTCTGGAAGGGTCTGCATGTGCTTTTTAAAATAACACTATTACAATGGTATGTTTTAATTTTGAATTTAGAATAGATTAGCTTAAAAAAAAAAAGAAAGCAACAAATTAATAAATGTCTCATTCTGGGTTTAACCATTAAGATCTGCCATGAGTGGCTGGCAGCAGGGGGTCATTGTCTGAAATCATCTTCTAAAATGGTGGACAGGCCTTTGTTTGTATGTTTGTCTGTATCCAACCAAAGAATGTTTGTATGTTTCCAAGGCAGACTTAAAACTGCTGTGGGGTAAGCATTTACCAGGGGTTGTGGGGATTACCAGGGTCAGACAGTCAGACTGTGATATATACTACAGCAGCTACAAAAGAGCCCACAGATAACTGTGGTGATAATCTCCACCTGATGACGGGTTGACGGACTGACAGCAATAGCTCTATCATGTGGCGTCCAGTCCACGCTGTTTCTCTGGAAAGCAAAAAGACTGAATGGGGTGGGTGAGGTGGCGACCACAGTCCCAAGCCTCAGGCTGATATACTTAGGCGCTGTTTGGACTGCTCAAGCTAACTCCCTGATTTCCAAAGCATCCATTTGGGGCTATATTGGGATGTAAGAAGAGTGCAACGGAAACTCTTGCAAAGGGGCTGATTGCAAAATCTAAAATAGCTCTCAGTGGGATCCTGGGTTTGTTGGCCACAGCTGTCATAAAAAGAGAAGCTTTCAGCTGTTAACAGCTGAAGTTCACACACACACACACACACACACTGAAACAGATTTACCATGAAAAATGATAAAGATCTAAAAGCGACTTTAGCTCCACAGTATGCAGTAGTCTGAACAGCTAAAGAACCATTGATGAGCAAGTCAGAGTGATGCTCCTGAGGAATATGGAGAAATGGCCACAGATACCAGTTTTTATAGTTTTCTAATTCATTCCAGAGGTGGCAAAAGAGTAATTCCACACACAAATATTTATTTAACACGAAAACCTAATTCTGAACTCTAAAGCCCCCTTGTTCCACTTTGAGTTTGCGTTAAAACGCTGACCATCATGTTCAGACGTATTCAGAACAAAGCTCAGAATTTCTCAGAATGACTGCAAACAGATGACAGATGAAATTCTGATATAATTGCAGTTCCTATTTACGATAGCCTCGACCGCTCAAAATTGGTTGTAGAATTAAGTAAAACACCCGAACATTAAACTTGTGGAATGATTCTCCTGAAATGCTTTTGAGTGTAAATACAGAATGAATACAATTTTACAAAATTCTGCATTTTCTATTAATGATTTCTACCGTGTAGTCACTCTGTTATTGAAATAGAACTGCTGAGAAATAACTGGAGGCTCAGTAATTCCGTGACTATCTTGTCTATGATGAGTGTGTATAAATGTCCATTCTGAGCTCATTGCACCCATTTTGTACATCAGTCATTGATCCTCCCCAGTAACTTGATCTGTCATTCTCAGGGGATGAATAACCCTGCAGATCTGTGCATGTCATAGTTTTATTCATGAGAAAACACTGACTTAAATATTCAAATTACATGCTGAGTGTTTTACTTTTTATTGTACAGGGCACTGATGACAAAGGAGATGTCACCCACGAAGTCACAACTGCACAAGAGAATCACAAACAGCAAGGTGGGCAGCAGCTCCTCCAGTTTTATACAATGCACTTAGCAGACCTCACTTAATGCTTGGGTTTTGTTTTAACAGAAAACTCTGATGTAGCCCAAACCGCAGAAGCTCCTCCGCAGTCCCACCGACCCCTGACTGCCATCACCAAACACAATCCAGAGTCCTCTGCCAAGGAAGCCCCCAGCTTGCCTGGTCTGTCCATGTCCTCCTCATCCTTCATTAGTTCACATTTTGGTCTTGGCCAAATGACCGGCATTAGGTTCTAATTTTCCTTCTGGTGTCCAGATCTGATGATAAGCATGATACAATTGTGTACAGCACCTTGAAGACAACGTATGAAATTCTATTCAGATGTGACCATCATGCTAGTGCTCAGTTCCTTTTAGAGATTTGAGACCACATAAATATGACATGACATGTAATATTTCTCCTCTGTTACATAAGTCTTCATTTACTGTTGAACACGTTTGTACAAGCTGCTGTTCGCTCCATATTAACACTGGAGCTTTAAGTTATCTGCGATACTGATTGTTGAGGAGTAATGCGTAAAAAACTGCTGTGGCATTACTGTGGTTGGCTGATTTATGTGGATGAAGGACTACGTTGTTTTCCTTGCAGACCACGAAGAATCGGATCCTCTGACCAAACCACATCTTCCTCTCACTGCAAAAGCAGCAAAAGAATCTCAATTAAAAGCAATGGAATCCACAGCAAAACATGGTGAGCTGACAATCCTTGACTGCTGTGGGACTTAAACGTTTTTTTTTTGTTTTTGGAAAGCCAAAGCCATTTTAAGTGTTAAAATGTTATGTTGGTATTGTCATCCTCGGTGGCGAATCAACACTGACATTACCAGACACCGCAGTCATTTTTTGTTTTGGTATTTTTTCAGATGCTGTTGAAATGTGGCCACATCATCCCGTCACCTCCATGACATCTAAACCCAGTTCAGAGGGCATGCTTTCTGCCAAACCAGCACAGTCTCCAGCGTTGGCACCCAAGGTGGCAGGTGGGGATTCATTGACAAGTCAGTCAGAAGTCTGTTTCTTTTTGTGCACTACAGATTATAGAGAGGAATTAATCCCATAAACTCCTGCTAAAAATGATTGCAATTATTTGGTCTATTGTATGTTGAGATCACTCTGTATGCCTTCTGTTCTCAGTCATAAAATCTTAGGTTTTAACTACTGGCTGGTCCAACAAACATGTTTATACATGTTTATACATACAAAAAAAACCTCAACCATTACAGCTTTTTTGGCCTGGCTTCCCTTGTCTTTGCTACTATTGGACCTGCTTTTACAAGTAGAAAGGACATTTTTAGAAGCTGCATGAAATCAGTTCACCATTAGTTCTTTATTGTACTTATTTACGGAAATGACAACCTGACATATTCATGACGTAATGTGCGATATGATGGACATTTACAGTTGAAATGTACTGATTTACTGATAAAATATGCCAATCACCCTCTATCACAACATAGAGACCACTTTCCAACCAGTGTGAGCCATCCTTTAACAAGTTAGCATTGCAACCCTGCTGGTAACTCTGGACACTTGTAGAACCCCCTCGAATGGATAAAGGGATTAAAAATGAATGGATGGATGGTTTTATGGATGGAGAGATGGAAACAAGCACACTTTATTTATACTAAATTAGTCAATTCTGGTGTCACACTGGCTGAATAGAAAAGTGAACACAACAAATAACCAAATAAATAGTTAAAATAAATAGCATAGTTTAATAACAAAACAAATGAATAAGTAATATAATAATAATAATAAAAAAAGCTCAGCCATCAAGACAAAATCTTGCAAGAACATGATGTCCTAACACAGGTTAGCACCCTATCAAACCTTAACTCTCCAGGACATGAAATTAGCCATTAACAAAGCACATAAAGATGTTCTTTCGCTCGTCCATTACACAGCTTCTTTTTTGTGTGTCACTGCACGTTTCCATTCTCTTTCCACCTTCAGTTTTCTCGTTAACTCTTCTATTTTCACTCGTGCAGGCGCATCTGCAGCAAAGGAACTGAGGTCCCAGCCATGCCAGGAGCAGATAGATCCTGTATCTCAGACTTTGCCCCATCTCCCCCTCACAGCTGCAACCAAAAGCAGCTCTGAGGCTCCTGCTGCACCAAAATCCGGTCAGGCTCTTACTTCAGCAGCCAGTCCTTCAGTACCAGAGTCACCAACGATGAAGCGAAGTGAATATCCATTCAGACGTGGTGCGTGCTGTGATATAAAATTTGAAGTTTTTCAATTTTGTCTTGAATTTGCTTAAATTATTCATTAAAGTTAGAAAATGGTTTAAAATGGTCTTCAATCCCTCAGTTTAAAACATGTGATTAATTTCTCTTTCGTTTAGACATCAGTGAACCCAAGTCCCTCTTCCCTCTCTCAGCCAAACCGAATGCAGAGTCGACATCGTCGGCTGCAGCTCAGTCTCAGAGTCTTCCACCATCAATGGAGCCGATAGTAAAACCTGGGGAATATCCCTTTAAGAGGGGTGAGTCCAACCAAGAATCCCTCATTTTCTATTCTTATAGTGTTGTAATGAACATTTTCAGTCTTTTATTATATGTTTGCCTATCTTTTTTTTTTTTTGTTGCATCGATTCAGCACCAATTCTCAAGACACCAAGTCCCAGTTTAAAGAGAAGTGTGAGCTTTCCTCAGTCTGCAGGTATGATCACACCAACTGATACTTTCTTATCTTTTGTTGTTGTTATTTCTTCTTTAACTGCCTCTCTTTCACGTTGCCCCATTTGTTCACTAAGCTTCTCTAACTGTCTCTCTACAGAAAAGTTACTTCCCTCTAAATCGATTATTACCTCTGGATTCTCACCTAATTTGGACAAGTAAGTTATGGCCATTTGTTTACTTATTCTTAGACAGAAAGTGAACATGAAACCAACATAACAATGACTGTGGGTGGATTTTCTTTTGATGGAGAGTCCAAATGCATTACCGTCTGCCTTCAAAAGATGAAAAAGCTCAGTCTGATGCTTGGCTTCGCTTTTTACTTTTTTCTCCACAGAAGATCGAACAAGCCAGGTGGGCTTGAGTTTAAGCAGGATTTGATGAAATCACAAACGCTTCCCCGCTCCAATGGAGCTCAAGCTAAACGGGCTCTTTTTGAAAGGATGAACTCAGAGCCTGTGAAGTAAGTTTGTTCAAAATCGATTCTTCGTTCCACAGTATGGATTTTGCCATAAAATCTGTCGCATTTCTCCCCAAACAGGCTTAAGGATTCCAAACCTAAACTGAAGCGCTCCCAGAGTTTTGGAGTTTCCAGTGCCAGTGGCATAAAACAGATTCTCCTGGAGTGGTGTCGCTCAAAAACTATTGGCTATCAGGTCAGACTATGGGTTATACATTTCTGCTTTGTCATAAATCTCCTAACTGCTTTGGGGCTTTTGGTCTTATCATCTCACCGCCCTTAGCGGATTGAGCAACCAAGTTTGTTCAAACTTCTCCCTTATTTAAATTTTTTTGTTTGTTTTAAAGACTTTATAGTCCTCTTAAGTGCTTGACTGAAAGGCAACTGCTCCCCTTGCCTTTAGAGTCCAGTTTCCCTGTGGAAAGTTTCAGGCTTATAAGCCTAAAGCTTTCTGTTAGTCGGTCAGAACTGAAGAAACCTTTTAGATAAGAGATCAAACATCTTAAAGAACCAAGAAAATAAGTCCTTCAGTTGACTTCTGCTCACACACTTAGGATTACCATTACCAGAATGACTGATAATGTCCACCAACTAAAAAATAAAAGAGAAAAAATAAAAGCACATTTTTACATCTTTAATACCATCAAGCATCAAACTTGGAACACTAAACTCCCTGTGGCATCTTCCTTAGCATTAATTTTCAATACCCCTCCACAGAGAGGGAAAAGCTGCCAGCTTTGCTTTGAGAAGTAAAGTGGACAGTGAATAAAGGGCTGAAAAGAGGTCTCCTCATCATCTTTTTCTCAGAACATTGACATCCAGAACTTCTCGTCCAGCTGGAGTGATGGGATGTCCTTCTGTGCTCTGGTCCACTCTTTCTTCCCTCTCGAGTTTGATTACAACACACTGAATCCGGCAAACCGCAAACACAACTTAGAGCTGGCCTTCACCACAGCAGAGTAAGCCAGCTGACACTGACCTGGGTGAAACTGACCATTTTAAGTCTGCACTTAAAGCTTATTCATTTCACTGTTTTTTGTGTGTTCTTGTGTATTTCAGTGATGATATCTTTCTGTTTCAGGGAGCAGGCTGATTGTCTGCGTCTGATCGAGGTGGATGACATGTTAGATATGGGGGACAAGCCAGACCCCATGTGTGTGTTTACATATGTCCAGTCCCTCTACAACCACCTGAAGAAGTTTGAATAACTCTTCATCAGAGTAGTCTACGGAGTCTGCACATTGTGAACCACGAAGAAACACACAATTTGCCTTGGAAACAGCAGTTTTTGGTGCTCATTCATGTGTTGATGAGTTTTATACTGTGTGAGTGTGCGTTCACCAATTTCCCCACTTACTTCAGCATTTAAATAGAACTACTGATTATTAAAATACACTTTTTTATGACATGTGTTATGATGTGTGTGGTTGTAATGTTACAAAATAGAGGTTTGATTGTATAATTCTTAAGTCAGTAAAAATGTGATCACGTGTACAAAAAGTGAACGTTGTTCCTGTTGATGAGTCAGTGTCTGTTAACATGAGCCATCATTCAGATACAGTTCAATTCAAGCAAATAACAGTGTACAACACAATCATAATCAAATTCATTGAAATCCAAATTAGTCCACTTCATACAATGACAATTTATGAAAAAGAAGTAGCCCAGCTAAGGAAATCAACAGATTGCTTTGAAACTTCTCTTTGGTCCAATCTCCCATCCTGAGCATGCATGAGGCGACTGTGGAGAGAAACAACTCCCTTTTAACAGGAAGAAACCTCTGGCAGAACCAGACTCAGGAAGGGTGGCCATCCACCTCGACCAGCCGGGGTTTGAGAGGACAGAAAAGAAGGGACAACAAACACCACAACAGCACTCAAAGGATACCTGCTGAGAGAGAGAAACACAATGTTAATGACAATGATAATGTCATATGTACATGGAGAGTAAAGAGAGCAGAGTGAGGAAAGGTTTATCATGGGAGGTCCCCTGCAGTCTAGACCTATTGCAACATAATTAAGGGACGTTTTGGGCTCACCGGAGCCACCTTTGACAAAAAACTTTATCAAAAAGTAAAGTTTAAAGCTTAATCTGGAGCTTGGTCATTAAGAGCTTTATATGTGAGGAGAATTTCAAATTCTATTCTGAATTTAAAAGGGAACCAATGAAAAGAAGCTAAAACTGGATAAATATGATCTATTTTGTGAGTTCTCATCAGAATTCTGGCTGCAGCATTTTGGATCAGCTGGAGGCTTTTCAGAGAATTTGTTGTACAGCCCAATAATAAAGCTTTACAGCAGTCCAATCTTGAAATAAATAATAACTAGATTTTTATTTTACATCACTCTGAGACAGAATGTTGCTAATTTTGGCAATATTATAACGGTGAAAAAGAGCAGTCTTAGAAATCTTTTCTTTATGTGGGCCAAAGGACAGATCCTGGTCAACATAACGCCAAGGTACCTCAATGTAGTACTGGAAGACAAGTTAATTCCATCTAAAGTCACTAAATAGATCTTCAGAGGCCAGATTCAGTGAAGTGTGTGCATGAAGTTGCCTGCTGTTTCCATGACAATAACAGGAACTGCAGGTGTCTTTGGACTCCAAATGTTCACAATATCCAGTATGAAATCATTTTTATTTGGTAACCTAAAGATACAAGAAAAACACTCTATAGTTCAGCTGTCATCTCTGGTGGAAGGTGGGAGATGAAGAAAAGGTTTGACCATTAAACTCTAAATTAAATGGACACGTCTTTTTCTATGTGGAAGATGTTGTGATTTGAAGCACCATGTTGTAAACACAAAGACCAAGTAGATGATATCATCCAGTCCAAATAACTTTTTAGAAAAGCTTTGTACATAAACACATATAGATGGAATAACCCTGATGAAAATATGTTCTGTAATGTTTTCCATTTAAGGTTGCTGTTCTCCTCCAAACTGTCAAAAGGCTGAAGAAACTGAGTCAAACTGAGAGCATGTACATGCCACCTGCTGGAGAAACAAATGTAAAGCAAAAATTGATGGGAATATTAGAATTGCGCTACAGGAACAACATATGACTACACGAGACAGAAAGGATCATACATTATCATTCAATTTAGTTCAACAATACATGATTACCGTAATCCCTGAAGGGGAATAACATTGCTGCAGTATAAACTATTGTTATAAATTTGTCATAGTCATAAATAGATAACTTGATCAAATAAAAAGTAGCAGGTTTTTTTTACCAGTTGTTTTGTAAGTGATCTCATGTGGACTAAGGGAAGAATATGGTTTAAACTTTTCCTCCTTTCCCTCCATTTTGTTCCTGTCCTGCTTCCTAGACCTCTTCAACTAAACTGGATTTGGGGTCTTGATCAAGACATTTCTTGGGCTCCGAAAAGCTCAACTGCTGCTCCCACAGAAAAACTATTTTGCCATATGTCAATGTTACACATCATAACAGCTGTTAATATGTGTAGAAATTACCATCAGAAATTATTCCAGCCTCCAAACCAGCATAGAAAAATGCCTCAAATATCTGTTTTCACAGAAAAAAGCTCAGTAGAAAATCTTAAGAAGATGCAAAGAAAGACACAAAATATCCAGAATTCCTACAGCAGGCTGCCATTCTAAGTTGATCAGGTTAATCATATAAGATTGGACAACATCATGGATTTACGATGATGTTACAATGATGACAATACAAGTTTTTTTAATCTACCTTCTGGCCTTTTTATCAGAAAAGAATTGGATAAAATCAGCGTGATACTTCACCTCCATTATTAGGAATCAAGTGTGGCATTCTTTTGATTAAGAAATTTCTTAAAGATTAATTTGATTTAATTTCTCAACTAAAAGAAATGTGTTTTGATTACGAAATTAATGAAACTTTGAAGAAAATAAACAAAATGATAAAATAAAGATGTTCTGGCTTTCTTTTTAATAAGTTACTTTTAGTCAAGACTAACAAACTGATAAAAAAAATGTTATGACTTTATGTAATTTTTCAAATGAAGGCCAAACAGAATATGCTTCCAAAGTAACTTAAATGAAACCTTGCAATAGCTGCAATCACACAGATGATGCCAAAACAGCTTTGAGTGAAGACAGAACCAGAATGAGTGAAAAAAATTTGCGTCACAGAACATACAGTTTGTATTCAGTCCAGTTTGAATTTCCTGAGATGATTTTTAGCAGAGGGTAATAGTTCAAAGGACACATCTTTCTTAGGGTAGACTAGTTTTAAGGTGACAGCCCTGAAGCTGACCCACTACAAAAAGCTGATACAGAGAGGCCGCACAGCCTTGTTGAATTCATTTACAGATGCTAAAACTGGGTCATGCACATCCCCTTGATATGAAAGAACTGTTCATATAAGGTTTGTATAAAGTTTTGACAGCTGAGCCTGAAATACAAAGTTGTGCTCCACAGTGTCAAAACCCTTGTAATACCTTTAAGGTGGTTTAAAATATCCAAAACTTACTATTAGTGTTTGTAGTATGTCAGTTTCTTGTAAAGCCTGACTGGATAATGTTGATGATTGAATGTAAAACTACTATGACTCTTTCAGCAATAATAACTTATCATCATTATTGAGAAGACATATCAGATGTCAATTATCAATCAGTAATGTTTTTCAGAAGTTGGAGCAATACCGATTTAAATAAAAGGTGATATAATACTGGAATATAAAAACGTGATCATCTGTAATCGTGTGATTGATTTTCAGTATTGTTGATAGCATTCTGTTTTTCTAAGCTGTTCATGTAATTGAGTTTTGTTCTTCTTTCTCTAGCAATCTCTTCCTTGACCTAATAAAAAGCCCATTTACTCAGAAAAAATTACCACTGACCTCAACCAAAAATAGTTTAGCCTAAACTATTTTGTCAGCTCCATAAATTGTGATTTGAACTATAGCGACACACCTTCATTCCATTCTGTGCTTAGAACATAGAAGTCAGCCCAATGGAAGGAACTTCTTTTTGTTACCTTTCGATTCTCCAAGCATGGAATAAAAGCCCTGCATTATTAATGCCAATTAACTTCTTAATGTAAGAATCCTGTAATCACCTCAACTACAGTGGCTCAAAAGGAATCTTTTTAATATATTTGGTAATTGTGATGGATATGAAAAAAAGAATCACTGTTTTATTTTCTATAATTCATCCTTTGAATATATTTCAAGCATTTATTTGCTCTTAACTCAATATCTTCATTGGACATCATCTTGAACACCGCTGTTGCAAATATTCAGGTTTCCTAATACTAATAGCAGAACTGTGCCAAAGTCAAGCACATTTCCAAACATTGGAGTATATTAATATAAGGAAACTTTAGCTGAATAATTATTTACTTATACTCTGCTCATTATAATATCAACAAAGAGAGCCTAGCTAGCTACTGTGCTTAGGATCTCTTAGGATTTAAATATTTTCACAGACCAAAGTGTTAAAGGTTCAACAAATAACTAATTGCATTGATTTATTTATATTTTAATGAAGACTCTGTTTTATAAATCAAAAAGGAACATGTTACAAGCTAGTCACCTTTTCAAATTTGGAAAAAAAACAAGCAGCTACTCAAAACTCTGAAATAAAAAAATAGAATCAAATAAATAACGACAACAAAACATATCTAGATTATTTAGACAATTAAATCAGAGCATATCATGTAAAACCTGGATTTTTGTGGTATTAAAACGTTCATGACCTCTTTATACAATACTATTTCGTTCAAACTTAAAATCGAATTGAGTTTAAGAAAACGAACCTTTTTTTATGCAGGATGATTTACATATTTACAAACCATTTTTCTAATGTTTCACTTTAAGACCAAATCGGATAATGTCAAAAGACAGCCGATGTTTACTGTGTTTTAATACGTTATAAAAATAGAGATAGAATTGTAGTATTTCCATGTTTTTTAGGGAGCGTAAATGCAACGCTTCCCATTGACCGGGCATCCCTTCCGGTAGATGAGGTCAACTTTTCCCTAGATCCGCCATTTCAGTCCTGGAGTTTCTTGTTGCACATTAGTTTTCATTACTTAGTGGTTCTGACATTTAATCAGTTGAGAATTGTGATTTGTTGTGCAGCGATAATTCCGCTGACTAGAACCCCCTCAGGTTACTGTTGGAAGTTGGTTGAGTCGTGGTATCGTTGCGTTTTCCAGCCTCAGTGTTAGTCAACCAAAGTTTTGTATGAGTTGCGGATAGGGAGAGGCGAAGGGGAAAGGCCTCAAGCCTCGGACGGGATTTCACAGCCATGGCCGGTAATTTTGATGCCGAAGACCGGGCTAGCTGGTACTGGGGACGACTGAGCCGCCAGGAAGCGGTTTCTCTTCTCCAGGGACAGAGACACGGTGTTTTCCTGGTGAGGGACTCGATCACCAGCCCCGGCGACTACGTGCTCTCCGTTTCAGAGAACTCTAAAGTGTCCCATTACATAATCAACAGCACCAGTAACAATCGACAGTCTGGCTCAGGTAACCCTGAATTATTCCTCTCCTCGCTTGCTGTTTGACCGACATGACGATAATATTCGTTGGGAAATAATAGTAAATGGAGTTTGGGGAAACTTTGGCTAGCTAGCTAGCAATCAGCAAGCCATTATGATCGGTTCGTCCAGTTTTATTTTTCCTGGCTAACGGTTGAGGCGGTGTTTTAGACGGTACCACAGCGGTAGTGAAGGTGGGCTGCTGCTGTAGAAGCTGAATGGAACCGGGCAGGTTCCGCTGTCACAGAAGGGGGATGACTGGTTGGATTGGCGTTTCAGGAATGTCTGTGATCCAGCCCTGTTGCACCCTGCTCTCAGGTCTGCTGCTGTGCTCCCTGCACTTTATGGCTGTTACACAAGTTGTCCTTATTGGCTTCTCTGTGCGTTGAGCAATTTTCATCTCTCTCCCTGTGGTAAATCACTGAACGATTTTAATGTCTCTTTCTGTTATTTTATGGCACAATTATTTAATGAGTTTAATAACACATATACAGCTGTTGAAGAGGTGGGTGGGGTGTTTGAGCTGATTAGCTTTCTATAATAATGAAATTTGCCTGCCAGCTTTTTGCTGCAAATTCAACAAGTCACTGCTCTGCAAGTTATCAGGAACCGGATCCCCCCCCCCCACAGTTTAAGTCCAAAATGTGTCCACAGTGGTGTTCTGGCATATGGTTCCTCATCCAAATTCATAGTATGATTGTCCATAGAAGGACATCAAAATGATGTTATTTAATAGTCAGGATGTTTATTTTTCTCTCAGGTGTCATGAAAGCATAACTCAGCTAAGAGATCGCATTAAAACTGCGTCAGTCAAATTATTCCAGGTGATTAAGCTGAATTATGCAAAAGGATCATGATTATATCAAACGATTAGACAGTTTTGTTAATATTGTGACGGGCGTGAAGAATGCTTAGTTGAATTCAGCTCTGTGGAGTACTTCTTTATTTATTTACAACCGTGCCACCTCTTCTCTTCTACCAGGCTTGGCTCCTCCTCGGTTTCGGATCGGGGATCAGGATTTTGAGGCACTGCCAGCCCTGCTTGAGTTCTATAAGATCCACTATCTGGACACCACTACACTCATAGAGCCTGTAAATAAGGCCCAGCATACCGGTTTCATCAGCTCCTCCGCCGCCGGGGTCCCACAGCAGCCTGAGGAGGCCGAGTTTGTCCGGGCACTGTTTGATTTCTCTGGTAACGATAAGGAGGACCTCCCCTTCCGCAAGGGGAGCATCCTGCGTGTGCTGGAGAAGCCAGAGGAGCAGTGGTGGAACGCTGTTAACCAGGAGGGCCGAATCGGGATGATCCCCGTGCCCTACGTGGAGAAGTACCGGCCTGCCTCGCCCACTGCTGCCGGCCTGGCTCCCCCAGTTATGGGGACCGGACAGGGGGGGCCTGTTGGAGGGGTAGTGGGCAGCACAGACGGGACAGGGGCCCCTCAGGGCAGCCCTTTGGGGGACCCAGGGCAGTATGCTCAACCTGTGGTCAACACTCAGCTTCCCAACCTACAGAATGGGCCTGTCTACGCACGAGTCATTCAGAAGAGGGTGCCCAACGCTTACGACAAGACGGCGCTCGCACTGGAGGTAGTAATTCCAGTCACCATTCATTTCCTACAGTTCTGCCCCTCCCTACCCCCCGTTAACTCTGAGGCTCTTTTGCCTCTGTTTCCTCTTTTTTGGGGGGGGTCTGAGCTGAGGCAGTGTAGATTGTCCTGGTTGTAATAACGGCTCCCTCATGCATGGGAGCATACACACAGTGTCTTTATAAACGTAAGCTGACACTGGAGATGGCTCTGTACAGAGAGACGGACTCCGCTCCTTTACAATGGTCCGTCTTTATGTGCACACTGTGGCCCATTGGATTTATCGTCAATGTTACATTGTATGTCCATTACTGCTGGAGCCTGGTGAAACAAAGGGGCCCGTTTTCTTTGACAGATTAGTAAATAAAATGCAAACAACCACAAGGGTTGATAGACACTTTGACATAATCTGGTTTGTCAGATTATTCTACAGTGATCTGAACCACAGAGTCTTTATATCGTTTGCTAAAACCAGATCCGGTTGAATAAAATGACAGCTAAAATAAGAGCGACATCAGCTAATGTTACCTTGATAACTTGTGATTTGCAAGCACAGTCGGTTCGGCACCAACTTCAACCTCTTATATTTCTCAGCTGTCAGTTGTGGTGGCTCACGGCGCTTTCTCTGCATCCCACAAATCACCCACGACAGCATCTTATTTGAATTAAAAGTGGAAGATGGGGTGAGATGAAGCAGACACTGTGCTTGGAATCCTCTACTGATGCTGAAATGGGTCACAATGTGTTTGCTAAGCCTGTTTAAACACACTGATTGTAAAGACAGTACATGCTGCCACCATGTAACTATTTCAAATAACTGCAGCTTGGTTTCTAACCTAACATTTTATTTGATGAAGTGACCTTTATCTTAATGGTTAAGACCTAACAAAATGACATCCTTTGTCCTCCAATGCATCAGACATTTTGCTCTGGTTTTAATAAGCTGCCGTTGAACAGGTTATAGCCTGCTTGGTGAAGAGGTTCTGAATGCACAATCAAAGACAAACCTAAAAAGCCTTGAATTAAGTGCATGATACCAAACAAATTGTTTGATAAATCCATGATAATACATGTTGTTGCTGTTGTGTAACATTCAATTCTTTGGTGTCTGATTGTCATGTAAAATGGTGCTGAAACGGCTTGCGTAACTCCCCAAAATGGCAAACACTAGAGAATTACGTCACCAAGAAGCATCCCTCTCCAAGGAGATAATTGTTGTAAATATGATGTTCGTTTGACTGAAAGAAGTGTAAGAAACTCTAGATCCGTCCGATTATGGTATGGTATGGTAAAGGAGACCCAGTTAAATCAGATGAGGCTATAGCCTTATTGGTGCCGGCTGAGGAGCTTAGCTTTTTTTAAAACCCCTCACATTTAATCAAAATGACTGCGGTCTGACTCTCGTGTGAGTTATCAAAGTACTGCAGGAAGAAACTTCAAACAAGTTTGAATTTCTTTCTATAAATATGTCTGACTGTGTAGCTTTTCTGTTCTGTAGCTGTGGAAATGAAGGTGGGTCAGTCCATTCCCTGTCAGTACTGTGGTGTCTGCAGGCTTAGTAGAATTTCAGTCAGACAGACACTGAACTTGTTGATAGTTTTGACTCTCATGTTCCAGCCTATATAGGGCGGAAAGAAGAAGTTATAATACACGATCCTTTACTTGTGATATGTTTTTGTCATTAACAGGTGGGGGACATGGTAAAAGTGACCAAGATCAACGTGAACGGCCAGTGGGAGGGTGAGTGCAAGGGAAAACGAGGCCACTTCCCCTTCACCCATGTCCGACTGTTGGAACAGCATCATTCTGACGACGAGAGCTGAGAGACGCACACCCCCCAGTCACGTCCGGCATCTTTTGGGCACTTTCTCGTCGTCTGAAAGGATTAAGATTTATACAAGCATACGGTGTATGAACTTACAAGCTGTACTGGTCAGGCTCTCTTGACATGTTGGCTGGTCTTGGCTGTTGTCATATTGATGGACTTCACTCATACTAAGAGTTTACACTAAGGTCAGACTGATATCGGTTTGCCTATATTAGCTTATTTTTGTTTTATATTTTTCAAGTCCGCATTAACAGATATCCCTGTTGGCACACCTAAAGCCACATAAACAAATTCTCAGACACCTTTTACTCAGTGAGAAGGTGGGAATTCTTTTTATTTTTTAGCCCCCCCCCCCCCCCCCCCCCCTCAGCTTCCCTCCACGACCCGACGCAGAGGTCAACACTAGCTTTTCTGACTCAACCAAGGAAAGAACAGTGATGACACATCACTGTGATTTCTTAGTTTTGTGCATCTTCTGGGCAATATTTGTGGAACAAGACAATGCTGTTCTGTGCTTTCTCACCATATCTTTTTAAATCCAGTTAAGACAAACTCTTTGTGTTAAACTGGATGAAACAACCGCTAGGAAAGTTGGATTTTATTGTGATTTCAGTCATTCTCTGGCACACGTGATGACACAAGATTGTAGCAGCCACTGGATGTTTTTAGACAGCAAATGATAGCACAAATTCAAAATCTAAGCCACTGTTAATCTCTTAATTTATGTAAAACTGTCAAGATTATCTCCAAATGGATCTATGCGAGCACAAAAGAATCGAGAAACCATGGCGACATTTTCCTTCAGTGAAATTGGAAATTTATCGGACTCTGCTCGGGGGTTTATCCCAGCTCGGATGGGAGTTACTCTGTGCCTCAGTAAGCGTGAGTTGGTGTTACCTTATTTGACAGAAATCTATGCATTTTATATAAATATTGCATACAGAAATGAAACAACGGTTAACAAAACTGATAGGAACAACAGTTGCATCACCTTTTGGTCAAGGTGCCAAAAGGTTTAACATTTTTAGAATGTATACAGTGGATCTGCTTAACTTTGAACAAGCATCTTCCTGTTTCTATTCATTCATCTTTGTTGATGTAATACAGGGTTCACGTGCAGCGTCATATGAAAATTCTTTAAACGGTATATTTCTGTCAGAGCTTCGCTGATGGGGAAGATGAATGGTCACCAAACCAGCTCTCAGTGCGTGACTTTACAGCTGTTTGCTACTTTGAAATTAGTCAATGTGAACAGGAAGCAGCACCAAAAAGCAACATTTCTCTTTTATTAGCCCAGTCAGATTTATCCAGCTCCTGGCCTTAAAGTGATCCTCAGCTGTGTAAGTGTAGAGATACAGTGTGTTGGAGCAGTTTTTGATCAAATCAAAGAGATCAAACGGAAAACAAACGAAAGAGGTTTGATCTAATTTTTGACACGTTTTAACTTTTAGACAAATTTTTTTAATGCGGTGCGTCAGTTGCCGATATCAGTCCAACCCTAGTTTACATACCGCAAGCCCAGTATTGAAGTCCGCAGCACACGTTTTTCCTTCCATACCTGTGCTGTTCGTGTGTCACCACCCACCACTTCTCATTCACACGCAGGAGGGAAGAAATCAAATGGACAGAGGAGACGAAACACTCCCGCAGAATCATGAATCAGTGGTTTTCTTCCTTCAGCTAGACTGTGAACGTCGGAGCGAAAAGAGCAAAAACTTTGTCTTGTGGAGAAGGATGGTCCTCCTCATCAAGATGACTTCACAAACTTATTACACCCTCATTTACAAACTCCATCCTCTTTTGCACAAAAGAAGTGGAAAGTAATATGATAGATTTGACTATATATACTCACGCCTTACATGCTAAATGCTGTCAACGTTTTCCCTTTGTTTCTTTTTTTCTCTCACTTTTGGAAACCAGAAGGTGCACACATGAATTATTTTATGTTTTTTTTTCTTTTAAATCACTACTGTGCACCATCATGGTTGACTTGTAACGCAGCCGTGTGAAAGAACAAAATGAGCATCCTCTCACGGAGAAACAAACGATCTCCTGAGGCCATTGTAAATGTGACGTTAAGAGCTTAAAGGATTTAATTTTTATCCTCCTGATGAGGGTTGGGGTGTTTTGAGATGCTGTTAAGATTAAAAAAAAATCCTCCTCAAACACTAATGCTGGTGGATTTTTATGTTGGACTTGGAAAACAGACTTTTTTTCTTGTCCCATAAGGTGCCATTAATGACATTTGCTGTAGGCGTTTTGTCGTCAGCTTTTTCCTAATTGATAACACATTCTTAATCTTCCTTTTTTTTTCTTTTCTTTTTAACTCTCATCAGCAATAGGTTAATAAAAATGAACCACAAACTGGTCTGTTAATGTTGGAACTCTTTTCATCATAGCTGAAAGTAATTTTCCAACAACTTGTCTGAGAGTCTGCTCCAATCTGGTATGATATTGTTGACATGTTCTCCGTTGTTAGAGAACACTAACTAATGAAAAAACAATTAAATTACACTGATTAAACACTATTTTTCAAACAGATAAAAAGATAAATTTTCCTTTGGTTTTAGTCTAACTATTTGTGATTAATAAGATAAATAAGATTTGGTTGTATCTTTTATTCCCCTAGTCTGACACTCTTGTATCATCTTCCTCATGTTTTATTAAATCACTTGAATGCCTCATCAGGCTGGCTGTTTGAAGTAGGCATATGGTGAGCATATAAAGGTTATGTTTTGATGCTCACTAAGGATTGTCTGCTGAGTTTCACCCTCTACCTCTTGCATGTTTCCAGAAAAGATGAGGAGTTTTAATAGGAACTGAAACTGAATGTTGGAGAGCCCTCCCATAAATGCATTTGGTCTTTTTAGATGAATTTCATCCATGTCACGGGGGTCAAAAGTGTAAACCATGCCTCACCCAGAAGTCCTCCCTGTTATCTCCCACATTCGATTTGGTAAGACGAGAGGTTTGCATTAATGTATACATGGTTTTCAAAGGGAAGCAGAGCGTGTTGGAGTTAAAGTGAGTGCAGGTTTAAACGCTTATTCTGTCTGTAATCTGATGCAATTAAGGGCACAGGTGTTGATAAATTCCTTTGATCTCCTCTTGCTTTAAATTGTCCCACCTGTACGTTGGTGGTGTTTAACAACAACAACTCGTATTATCTCCAGATCAGTTGAGAAAAGTGCACCTGTGCTCACTTAACGGCCACCTGTAGGAGGTCCAATCAGGCCTGTGCAGTTTTACAAAGAGATTTATAGGACAGCAGAGTTGCATATTAATGCTTCTGTACATCCACATGTGTATCTTCCCCCAGATCTTCAAAAGTGTCACCACCTTGAGTTTACATTTTGTAAAAACCTTCCATTTCTTTTGTTATTAAGTCTCAAATTTAATGAAAGTATTTTTGTACGCCACAATTATGCCACATTTTATTGCCATGATATGCTTATTAATAATTTTGAGCTACATACAGTCTCTACAGCACTGTATATACTGTATTATTAAAGACATGCAATATACCCAAGTCCCTATAGTCCACTCTTCTTCCCTGATGAGACTTTTATGTGTGCTTATAGCGCATAGCCACAGAACAAATCAATTCTGGTGTACAATGTCATCTGAAAAACAGCGTTGTGTTACATAATTCTGTTTAGAATGTTTAAAGGGTCGTTTTAGAAATGTTAAAGAATGAAATGTCATATTTGTGACACTTCTAAAAACACAGGAATTTAAATTGAAGTTTCAACATGTGAAGTATACCTCATTATTTGACATCAGCCAGATATTACTAAGATGTTTCACTGGTGGTGGTGGTGGTTTATGCATCATGTCTCTGCAAAGGTGTGATTAAGTTCCTCTGTTTGGTGCATGCATTCTGTGGGACACAACTTGAGTTTTGAATTTGTTTTAAAGCCTTGTGCAGTATTGTATTTGGGTATTCAGATACACATCAAAGAACTGCTCTGATTATTGCCTCTGAGAGAGGAACAAAGATTTTCCCTTAATATCAGCATTATGTCAACTGTGCCCCATCAGTTAGTCATAGCCCAGCAACTATTAGTTTATTATTACCTCTAATGTGCACCTTATGGTATCTACAGCTTAAGAAGAAAGTGTCATCAAGCCAAATACTTTTTTTTTTTTACATTATATATTTTTGTGGCATTTCACTCAGACCTGAAGAGGACCACAACAACCAACTCGCCAGTATCTCAAACTGTTATGAATTATATCATTTTAAGATTAAAAAATCCTGTTCATTTTCTGTAGCATGTAATGTGTTAATATACTTAGTCAATAAAAACAAATACCAATTCATCACAAAGGGCTTGACAATTACTTTTTAGTTACGTTGTTTCATTTAACTGCATTCAGGATTTGCTAAGACTGAATTTGCTTATATGCAGTTTTAGCTTTTCACTCTACTCAGTTATTACAGCATTCTGATTGTATAAAAATCAAGCTGTTAAAGTATATCAAATCAGGGAGTCACGTGTGAATTATATCCATTGTGCTTTTTGTTACATTTTGAGATGGCTTCCTTGCAGGAAATAGTTGGCCTTAGCAAGCGTAAACTCCTTTGAAAATTAATTTCATGGTTGCTAACTCTGTACATGTTACTCTAGCAAAGAGTCTGAATCGTATGATATTTACAGATATAAATGCACAGAAATACATGACACCACACAGTTACAAGGTACAAATTCACAGAAAAACTGACATTTCAGTCGACTAAATATACACAAATAATATTCTAGCAGTTTGCACACATGTATTTAAAAATTAGTAAAGAGTAAGGCTCTTAAAACTCAAAGCTTCCAGTGGAAAGATAACAAGTTTGCGAGGAAGTCCACCTTCCACAGAAGAAGTTAAAGCTCTCAAACTCAACTGGAAACTCAGCTGCAGATGTTGATGAAGATGCTGTTTTTTTGTGGTTCAGAATTGATTTAGTGTGTAAGGATTTGTCAAAAACCTAAAGACTGATGCTTTGCTCACTTAGTCAGGAAACTGAAGATCCAAGATGTGCTTCCAGAAGCATCACAGGCTGACACCATCAGTTCTGATGTATTAAGATTATAGAATGTTTATACATTCAATATGCAAATGAGATGAAAATAATGCATTCTGTGGTTCTCTACATCATTTAAACTTCCCCTTAGGGTATTTATTTACACTATTATTCCTGATGTTGGGCGACAAGGCCTCCGTTCTAATTCATCCCAAAGGTGTTCCATCGGGTTGAGGTGAGGACTCTGTGCAGGCCAGCCAAGTTCTTTCCCACCAAACGTGCTCATCCATGTTTTATGGCCCTTGCTTTGAAACAGGAAGGGGCCATCCCCAAACTGTTTCCACAAAGTTGGGAGCATGAAATTGTCCAATATCTCTTGGTATGCTGAAGCATTCAGAGTTCCTTTCACTGGAACTAAGGGGCCAAGCCCAGCTACTGAAAAACAACCCCACACCATAATCCCCCTCCACCAAACTTTACACTTGGCACAATGCGATCAGAGAAGTACCGTTCTCCTGGCAACCGCCAAACCCAGACTTGTCTATCAAATTGCCAGATGGAGAAGCATGATTTGTCACTCCAGAAAACTGACTATTACTGACTCTAGAGCCACCACTGTCCAGTGGTCCAGTGGTGGCGTGCTTTGCAGAAAGTTGGCAACCTCTGCGCACTATGCTCATTTTATGTGGCCTACCACTTTGTGGCTGAGTTGCTGTCATTCCCAATGACTTTCACTTTGTTATAATACCACTGACAGTTGACTGTGGAATATTTAGTAGCGAGGAAATTTCACAACTGGACTTGTTGCACAGGTGGCATCCTATCACAGTACCACGCTGGAATTCACTGAGCTCCTGAGAGCAACACATTCTTTCACAAATGTTTGTAGAAGCAGTCTACATGCCTAGGTGCTTGGATTTATACACCTGTGACCATGGAAGTGATTGGAACACCTGAATTTAATTATTTGGATGGGCGAGTGAATACTTTCGGCCAAATAAAGTATAATAAATCATGGCCTGTTCATGGTGCACCTGTCCTCACACCTGGTGTTAGATGGGATAGACTGCCACCCGCTGACCCTGAACAGGAGAAGTCACAGCAAAAAGACATCATCAAAATAGTAAAAAGTAAGCAGACATTGGTCGTAAAATGCTTTTACTCTGTAGTTTTGCTTTAATTCAAATAAACATCATGTCAACTTTAGAGGTGAATTCACAGATTTTATTTTTGGATTTCTTTGCCATATCCAAATGACTTTATGTTTCTCAATATATGAACTTTTAAAGGGGCACTTTGTGGAAAAGCTGTTTAAAACATATTTAAAAAAAATTAATGGCACACCTCAACACACTTGGAAAAAGCAACATGCATAATATGTGAAAAAATACATGTGCTATACTGCTGAGAAATGCAAGCCAGATCCTGTGGGGAAAGGACGCATTTGAAGGTAATACCACTTTATACTACTAGATGATACATGAGTCACTGTAGTGTCTAATGTAGTGTAGTAAAAGTCATGATAATCACAACAAAAGCAGAGCTTCTGGCAACCAAACATTCATCACCACCCCCATCCACAAAGAAAGTGTGTTCAGCATCAAAAATGTGAAATGATAAAAAATAAATCAATAAAAAGAGCCCAAACTAGCATTTTTTTCTTTGCTTCTGCAGACAGCTCTTTAGCATTGTTAACATTGTGGATGCAGTTTATGTTATATCCATAGCTTTTCTGATCTGACTGTGATGTTAGCAGCAAGCTAACATTAATTAATTTTTGCAATCATGCGGCAGAACCCATTTCTGAAAAGGACTACAGTGTTAATAAGTTTACTACCATGTTTTTGCTAAAAAACTGAGCTAATCGTATCATGTAAACTGTCCACGGGTAAAGGTGGCTGTACACTGTGGCTGACCCACACAATATCAGAAGTAAGATTAAGTGGGAGTTGTTAGTTGGCTACTTTTTTGTCATTACAGAGGATTTTGTTACAGTAACAAAAATAACTTTTTTTTCACAAGCTTCTGAATGATTAAATTAGTCTTAAATCGACACCTCACCTGGCTAAACTCTGCCTATTAAGGTGCTATTTTGAAGACAAAACCTACAAAACCCACATTTAAGCATCAGTTTAATGTTATTATGATCTGTTTGGAAAAAAAAAACAGGACCAAAGGTCAGGCAAACCTCATGCAGCAAAGTTGGAAAGTTTTCAAATTGCAACAAAATCTGCCATGTTTTTTTTTCCCTAAGCCTTTATTTAACAGACAGATAGGAACTATTTGTTGGAGTTTGTCAGGCCACAATTAAAAAAAGATCATTGGAAACACTCGTTTATTTCATGTTGAGATTTGCTGTTGAATATATGGTTAAAAAAAAAGTATTTTTTTTGCATAGTTCATTCATGAAGTTTATATTTCAGGTTCAACCAACACATTTTTCTTAAATGAACGATTAACCACACAAACTGTTTCCAAAGGGGTTTCACAAAGCTTGATTATTCGTATTCGATTTTTTTATTTGTTTCATATCTGTATGTTTGAGTCAACAACAAAGAGAATAAAGTAAACGTTTAATTGTGCTCTATGTGAAGATTTGTTGTCATTGTTTGAAAGTAACTGCATCATGCAGGAGCTCAAGTAAATGCAAATCGAAGAAAACTCGATGCGACGGTGCCTAAATTAAATTTGGCAGGGTAATCTGTGGTGTATTTAGGGATATGCAGAAGGGTGTAGGCGTGGATGCAGGCAGCTGCGTGGATTTCCCGGATGGTGTAGCGACGCCATCTTTACGCCACTGCTACCGGTGGGTCTTCGGCTCAGCGGAGCGACAGTGCTGTAGCTGATCCACCACCAGGAATTGCCGAGCAGCCGATAATCCTCACTTTCCACCGGGACGCTACGACAAGCTCCACTACCCGAGCACCATGGCAGACAGAGAGAACTTAGTATACCAGGCGAAACTCGCGGAACAAGCGGAGAGATACGACGGTAAGGCTCTGGACAGATAACGGACATTGCAGAATACTTGGCCCTTCTTCCCCCCTCTGTCTCCCTGCGCAGGGGGCTTGGAGACGCAGGTAAAGCAGTTCACATGGATTTGATGGGTGCGAGGATACAAAATGGCGGATATTTTCCCAGCCCAATGAAACAAAAGCGTTTAAATGAATTACATTTCAAACTGAAAGCATAGAATGTTCGTTGGACATGGTGTCCGGCTGTATGCTCTGGTGTCCGACAAACATTTGTTAGAGATGCGCTTAGCTAAGCGAAACCCCTGTTAGTTAGCTAGCTATCCAAGTTGCTAACTAGCTAGTTAGCTTTTCTTCAATCCCGACACGCGTCACGCCAAACTCCATTCAAAAATACAGCGGTACAGTCAGCGCCCACACCCCATCAGTCATGACTTGCACGGGCACTGCATTTGTGTCACATTATGGATCTATTTGATTAAACAAGCAGCGGAAAAATTCCTCGAAAACTGCCACTGTTAATATTCACCCTCCGCCCCCGCCAAGTGTTTTTGGATCCTTTCTATATGCAGAGTTATTTTAAGATGGGCATTACTTTGAATAACTCTCTGAAGGTTTGAACGTGTTTATCAAATTCGTCAAACGCACACACAGGGCGTCAATCTGGTTTGCAACTGCAAACTGAAGTGAGGGACGGGGGTGTGAGTGGCTGAGCAATTACCTCCACACCAGGGCTTCAGTTGGGAAAAGCTTATTTAGCTGTTCAGACAGTTAAAATATCGCTGTTTTATCCAAATCCTGTACATTGACGGTGACACCGAGCCCACATGAGTATGACTTGGGTGCTGCTTAGTTGGATCAACTCAAAATGCATACAATAAAATAAAAAAGTCACGATCATGATCATAAATTCAGCTGAAATTATGATTTAATTATTTCATAGTGTTTTCATGTCAAAACTAAAGTTTGTCATCAGGAATATTTGTTTTTGCTTAAATCCAACAAATTGTGAATTTAGGATTAGGGTTTAAGTCCGATCAAGTCCATGACACTGGAGTCAATATATGCTCATCAACATGCAGTCAGTGAGGTGGACCTTAAAAAAAACTGCAAGGTGCGACTGAACTGGACTGGAGCAAAATGAATAAAGACGATGTAGAAATAATGAGGAAAATGGGACGTCTCTGCAAAGTGCATGCAGCAGATTTACAGGGGAATGGAAACCGTTCAGAGTCTGCCGCTGGGTCCAACAATCATCTTCATCCTGGATGATTGAGCCTGTTCATTTTAGGAAAATTGTCAAAGGGTTTATCCAAGTTTTTGTGTCCCAGGTAATGACTTCAGGTGATGGGTGTTTGTTTGCTCAAACACTCAAAACCCCAGATGTATTAATTTCCTAGTTATGATACTGATAAATGCAACCCTAACTGTCCCAAGGTAGTGCTTGCAGCTTTATTTCAGTCACATCAGAAAGTGCTTTAGTTGACTTTTTTTGATTAGGGAACCGATACATTAATAGCTTTTTAATAATAACCGATGTTGGCAAGTGTTCTCTCAGCTTCCTTGCTTTAAGGTTGCTCTTGTGCGTACTAGACATCTTAATTTGTGTGAAGAATGCTCTAAAGAACCCCCCCCCCCTTAAAAAGTCATCATTGTTGCATTTACCACATTTTTTAGCTGTGCCGCTGGTGTTGATTGTAGCCTTTTTGTTTTTCTGTGCTCAGGTTTATATGGACACATCTTCTGCTTCTACTGTGTGTGTGTAAAGGAATATATTGAATGTTGATTTTAAAAGTGGAGTTATTGGGTTAATGATCTCCTAAAAACATTGAGGGCTATTTTTAGGCATATGCGTCTTTCTGGGGTATTTTGTGCTTATAATAAACTTTGAGCTAAAATGAACAGAAGAGAAGATCACAAGAACTGCTGCTGCAGTGCAGATAGAAAGTACTCGTTGTTTCATGCTTTCATTGGATCGTATGTTCCACAATGAAGCAGCAGCACAGATTTACATCACGAAGCGACCTTCTGGCTGCCTGTTTTTATTGTTTTTAATTTGCCCGAAAAGTTCAGCTGAAAGGTCTGTCATGGAAAAAGTCGTGTTAAACAAGGTCGTTAGATTTCGGATGCTCGTCCGACAGGAAGTGGGTGTGGAAGTACCTGAAAGTGCAGTGCTGCCGACCGCTGCTGATGTTGGGCCCCAACATCTCTACCGCAGCTGAGCCTCACCGTGCTGTTATTAGCTCGACTTATTCCTTCTGACTGGTGCTATGAAAATAAATGAATTATTCCATAAATATTCATGCTTAAGAATATGTACTTTTGTCTTGTCTGCTTTCAAGCATCACTCCAGCCTTTTAAAAAGGCTGTTCACAAACCAACAGTTGATGAGGTGGCTGCACAGTTCATTATCTATATACAGTCCGTGGGTACATCCTCGACTCCATTATGTGTGCCCAAAAACAGAGTTGGGGAAAGAGCAAGGGGTGTTTCATGCCCCGCAGTCTAGGATCCACAGTCTGTTACATAGCTTCATCTCTGGTTCAAGTCTGTTGGGAGACATGCATTGCACGATAGAAATCTCCATGTCTCTGTTTGAATTGAGTAAAATGAACAAAAGCGCTGTTCCCCTGGTGTCCAGAGATGGGTTGGTTAGGCCTGAGTAGCTACAGCCTGTGGTGACTCAGTGGTCGTGATCAGTGCTGTGGAACTGTGGAGCTTGAATTGCTGAAAAATGTTTTAAAAGCACAGCATGACATTGAGTTAATTTGAGTGCAGCCCGAGCTGGAGAGTAAGCGATGAAAGCTGCATAGTGCTCCTCCTGGCCTGTGACCATTGTGTATCAGGTTTCACCAGCATGCTGCCATTGGCTTTAACAGATAACACTTGTCCAATTACCATCACCTTCAGGGTTGGGCTGGGAAAGAAGTCTTGTAGCCTCTGGTCATGTAATTAATTCAGAACCACATTTGTTTTTCTTTTAATGTAGGCAAACAAAGAGTTTTACCTAAATTCTGCATCCATGTATGTGCATGTTGAGCCAAATAAACTCAGTAGTGAAAATTGACAGTAATGCAGCTGGTGTTGGTTCTGTGCTCATGTGAGAGGGAGATGCACTTTTTTCCCAGTGCAATTGATTTTTTTTTTTTTCTTGGATACCAGAGGTTTGTTAGGATGTCCCAGGCTGCAGCAGTTACAGCTATGTCCAATGCACGATTGATAATGAAATACAGAATTTAGATACGAACATTGTTCTCTGCACAGACTGTTGCACTGTAAAACGTTTCTTGTTTAAATGGCAGTCAGCAGTACAAACACATGCCACATGCACACTGTAATAGAGGTCATAATGTGTGGCTTCATGTATAAGTGCAGTACCCTGAGCTGATCCGGTGCTGCTATAAGTTTTGTTTTCATCAGAGGCTGCTGCTGTTGTTCCACTGGCACAGCTCACACATGCCGGCGTCTCCAAGGAAGTGTTTCTCACTGCTGTCACCTGTGGTGTTTGAGAGAGAGTGCAGATGAAGCGCATGCCTCGATTTCATTATCCCTGCTCCAGAGGGGCATCTTTTACATGGGGTGTCACATGGCACTGCTCCTGTTAACAACCAGGGTCTTACTTTTAACTGATATTGAAGGTAATGATTGGATTTCTGCTGAATTGATGCTGCCTGTATAAGTGAGACCAGACCATAATCCCAATGTTTAACATTCAAAGAAGTGTGCGTTTGAAGTAATGACTCATATGTTGATATTGAGCTAGAAAAGTACATGACGTATATTGCTGGTAACTGCGAAACCAATCTAACAAAGTAATTTGTGTTGCTGTAAAGCCTCCAACTACTGCTTATTGATTCTCATTTATATTAATCCTTAGGGGAACATATTATTGTGCTCATTAATTACTCCTGCAAAGCAGAGTCAAAGAGTTTTTTGCCCCTTCACCACTCAACTCTACATTCTTGTTTCAATCCACATGATTCTGAATCCCATACAAGATGTGAACTATAACAGGGCTGCAAAGATGAGTCCTGTTTGATGGAGCCTAGCGCAGTGGTTCACTCCTGGCTGTGGGCCCAGCATCCCTCCATAGGTGGTAAATGCTTGCGTTAGAAGAGTTTATACTTGGACAGTGTCCCAGCCACTCCATTAATGCAGCCCAATGGAAGGTCAGCAAAGTGCTGAAATGGGAGGGCGGTGTGGTTTCACTTAAAGAAAATTAGTGAACATCCTCTTTGCTAAAAGAAATGTGTAAATAAAGCCCTTTTCCCACATAAGATGCCTTCATTGTTCTGTTAAAGGGACAGCATTTGGACATTTTTACATTAATGTTCCTCAGCTTCATTTGGACAGAGTAAAATAGATTTGATGGATGAAAGATGTTTTTTCTTTTTAACTTCCACCGGATGTTGAAACAAAAGGTGTCTTTTATCTGCCAAAATGCTCAGTTTGATCAAAGTTCTGTTTACAAATGACAGGATTCTGGACAGATATGTGGCTGGAAATCAGGTTTGTGCATGAGTGTATATTTCACAATGATCTATAAAAGGGAAACCAGCTGTATATGTGACTAAATCTGTTTAGAAAAGACACAGGCACCTTTGTGCGTCCACAGTAGTAATCATGATACAACAGCTTTATGCACCTGACCCCAGATCATCTGTCCACAGACAAATTCGTTAGATCAGTACATCTATATTTTGAATGACAGAACTGGGGGGCAGGTTTCTACAGTGATGATTTAAGTCTTTCTAACGACATCATAAATTAGAAATGGCATGCTAACCCTTGGAACTATTTTAAGACCGCACTGAGTTGTGCTAGAACACAAGATGATTTCTGATGATAATTTTTGAGGTTAGAATCCAGCGGTGACATTTTTATAGCAGATCTCTAAAAATATCGATCAGTTTTGTGGTGATGTGACAACGTTTAGGTTGATTTGTAGTGTTGCTTAAATGGACAGTGTACATTTATCGTGCTCATGAGTATGTATGATGTACATCATGTACTGGATGCAATCGGAAGTGGTCGTGGCTTACATTAGACTGCACTGCTGAGGCGAAAATAAGATGCTCACTCGTTGCTGTCACATGATGCTACAGTAGATGGAGTTTTTTTTCTTTTTTTACATGTTCAGCATGTGAGTTTGCATTCCTGAATTAATTGTTAAAGTGGCTTCACTACTGGCTGTGTATGACGGTATAGTTCAGCCATGAAATGTGCATGTAAGCAGTAGGAAGCACTTTGCTTGGACTAAGGTGAATGTTCCGCGGCATCAGTGCAATGTTTGCAGTGCTCAGGTTGATGCAGTTTTCATTCAGGGATGCTTGAAGGCCACACCTGACGTTTTTCTTTCTTTCTGTATCTCTCAGAAATGGTGGAGTCGATGAAGAAGGTGGCCAGTATGGACGTGGAGCTGACGGTGGAGGAGAGGAACCTGCTGTCAGTAGCATATAAGAACGTGATCGGAGCCAGAAGAGCTTCGTGGAGGATAATCAGTAGTCTTGAACAGAAAGAAGAAAACAAAGGAGGCGAGGACAAACTAAAGATGATCCGTGAATACAGGAAAACGGTCAGACTCGTTAACTTAAATCTAACAGTGATTTGATTGCTTTTTAGTTCTTTTTTGATTTTAAAGTTTTTGAACGTTGAAGACTAATGGTCCTTTTTTGTTTTCTTTTTGTATTTTGACAAAAGTATTGGTGAGTGAAAGAAAGAAAAGAAAAGCGTACTGTGCAACTTGCTGGGTTTGTTTCAGCCAGGTTGTTTTCCACCAGTGCTTAGCTGGACTCTGTCATTAAAGAGACAGATGATGAAGAGCTGATTTAAAGATGCTGCTTGTTTTGTGTCAAGGAGAGAAGCAAGGTAGTCCAGATTTCAGGGATGATAGACAGTCTTTGGCATGACTTTTCCTTGACTGTCTGCTCCACTTGTGGAGTCCAACAGCACTTGTCTGAGTGGAATAATAAGGCAGCAACTTTAAATCAAGTTTTATTTCATGCTGCTGCAAAGCATCGCCCAAAATCCATCATTAGAATATCTTGACAACTTTAGCTATGCGACTGTAATCTCTGAACTCTCTTCTTCTGTAGATAAAGGTTTCACCTGAAACGAGAGCTGTGTCCTTCATTAGAAAACGCAGTGGTAGCGTGATGTCGGATTCAGATCTTTTTTAACGTAAAATGTGATCCAGTACCGGTAGTCATTGACAACAGTATGTGTGTGCTTTGGGCTGCAGGTTGAGAAAGAGCTGAAATCAATCTGCAATGACATTCTGGATGTACTGGACAAGCACCTCATCTTAGCTGCAACCACGGGAGAATCTAAGGTTTTCTATTACAAAATGTAAGTGTGTGTAAACGTTTGTCTGACAGCTCACATTTTTCTGTTGTATTTCCCACGAACCCGGCTGATGGTGACAGGAGATACTGTGGGTACTGGGTTGCTACCTTGTTCAGTCACAGTCTGTCAGTCTGTAGACAAATCCTTTCTTTTATCTTTCCAGTCTACCAGTATCCCTTTTAAACAGCCATGTGTTCCCTGTACACATCTAAACTACTTAATCGTTTACATCAGTAGTTTATCAGTCTGTTTTGTTTTAATTCAGTTTGTCAATATGGCATCAAATCACAGTGAATTTTATGTCAAGGCACTTCAATGATGCAGTCCAGTTCAAATCAATTAGTCCTGTCCACTGGGAGGAGACCCAGGACACGTTGGAGAGACTATGTCTCTCGGCTGGCCTGGGAACGCCTCGGGGTCCCCCCGGAAGAGCTGGAGGAAGTGGCCGGGGTCGGGGACGTCTGGGTTTCTCTGCTCAAGCTGCTGCCCCCGCGACCCGACCCCCGGATAAGCGGCAGATGATGGATGGATGGATGGATGGATGGATAGTCCTGTCCATACATACAAAGCCAATTCAAACACAATTTCCTAGCTAAGCAAACCAGCAGATCGCACCGAAACATCTCTTTGGCCAATCTCCCGTCCTGAGCATGCATGAGGCAACTGTGGAGAGAAACAACTCCCTTTAAACAGGAAGAAACCTCTGGCAGAACCAGACTGTCATACAAGAGATGATTCAACTCAATAAAAGCTCACACATTTTATTCTTCTTTAACTTGACTGTTTCTTTGTCTCTGATCAAATGTATTCGGCTCTGAAAAGTCTGCATTTCTGAGACGCTGGTTATAGACGTTCAAACCTGGTTTAAGTTGTCCAGAAACTGTTGGGACTCTGAAGTTTTTGGACTGGAGTTCCTTAAACGTTGAAGTGTGTTTACTGACGTGACTCAGCACAATCCTGCCTGTTGATGTGAAGCTGCCTTGCAAGGTGGTTCGATCTCTTCAGGTCTACTTGGTATTGTTTTAAAAGCACATAATAACCTATACAGCATGCAGGCTATCGCGGAGGTTTTCTTTTCCTTCCTGTTTTTTCTTTAAATATCCGTTGTTTTTGCAACTGTGCATTGCTCTTGTGTGTATAGATTCTCTGTGTGGTGGACTTAATGAAACGGGGACATTATGATTTTTCACTTTCTTGTACGAGTCACTAAAAAACCCACAATCCCCATCTTCAGTTATGCCATTTAGTATCAGAACAATGTGAAACATTTCAGTCTATCAGCTACATTTAGTGTTTGCAAGTCAATTATTTAAATGAAAGGGGGAAAAAAGTTTGATTCGAGACAAACAAAATGCAGTTTGAAGTGGTTTTTTTTTTTTTTTTTTTTTTTTTTTTTTCAGTTTCATTTGAGTTTGACTCCTTTGGTCTGTCAGATGTTCCTTTAAGAAGAAATTTGATCTGTCTGACCTTTGTGTTTTCCCTGCTCAGGAAGGGAGATTACCACAGGTACCTGGCAGAGTTTGCCACAGGCAATGACAGGAAGGAGGCAGCTGAGAACAGTTTGGTAGCTTACAAAGCTGCAAGCGACATCGCCATGATCGAACTCCCTCCAACGCACCCTATTCGTCTTGGATTGGCCCTCAACTTTTCTGTTTTCTATTATGAAATCCTCAACTCGCCGGACCGTGCTTGCAGGTATGTATTTGCGATGAAAGAAACGTGCAGGGTTAGGATTAAAAATCCTCGTGCCAGACGCTATGCAAGTACGGCTGTTTTTGACCACTTTCGTTTTTTGTCTCTGTAACCATAGCTGAAACAGCTGTGAATATTCATCCAGTGGATCAGGATGTTTTGCTTACTCCTTGAGGCCAGTGGTCCATGAATGTACCCTTTTTGGGTAAAAGGAGAAGATACTTTTGTCGTTATTGTAAATTAAAGCCACATTTTTATTAATATTTTCCTCTCTTTGCTGTGGCTGAGATGCCACATGAAAAAGAAAGACTGTGTTCCAGCCCATAGACATATTTAGATTTAAATGATTCTCAGAGGGCTGGCAGCTTGGAACTAGTTCTTACATGCAACAGAGACGTTTCTTTCCTTACCAAAACCTCTCTCCCTTGTTTATGGGGAGGCTCTTGTTACTGCAGATAGTACAGATGCTCTCCTAATGTTTTGCCAGGCAGCATACATTATATCCACCAGCTTCCTGTGGGTGTGACTGTTCTCTTTTATTCTCTTTGACAGGTTGGCAAAGGAAGCATTTGACAATGCCATTGCAGAACTGGATACTTTGAGTGAGGAAAGCTATAAGGACTCAACACTTATCATGCAGTTGCTACGTGACAACTTGACACTATGGACCTCAGACGTGCAGGGAGACGGTGAGAGAAACACTCCTCCTTCTGACATTACTGATTGCGACCAATATTTCTCGTGATTTTTGGGGCCGTACTGACTGGTCCCCACGGTTACCATCAGTGGTGGCCTTTTTACAGACTTTGTTTTTAAAGCTAACAGTTAGCTGATAGCTAATTAAGCTTCTGAAATGTTTCTTAAAGAATTTTTTTCCCTCAAATTTGCCTTGGAGGTTTCTTAATGTTATGTCACACTCTTAAAAAGCATGTTTGAAATGATAGTCTTAACTCTCTCTCTTCTCTCTCCTGAGCACAGCGGTTTCTTTAAAATCTGAGTCATCGCTCTTTTTTTCACTGACTGTACTCACAGTTTCCTCTAACCTTTCATCTCCCCTCATTCCTCTTTAGATTCTTAAGGATAGCCATCTTTCTTCCCTCTTCTCCGTTATAGAAGTGTATTTTGTAAGTCATTTCTCCTGTCCTGGACTTTCTCACCTCAGTCAGTCCTGTCTCACCACCCTAACACTTCCCTCACAGCACCACATCCAGCCTTTTAAAGGATAACTAAGCTCTAACTTGTCTAACTGTAATGCTTCCTTTTCCACTTCTTTTCTGCACGTGTGAAACTCGAGTGCTGTGCGTTTTATTGTCTCCCTTCAGATCAGAACTAAAACACGCTATTGTTGAGTTTGTCTGATTTTCAACAATTTGGTTGACAGTTTGATAAAGGATTGGGCCAAAATAAAGAAGAAAACTGGATTTAATTGTTTGGGTTTATGAATATTTTGATTCTTTATTATGAAAGAAAAATAGCTTCTATGTTAAAACTATAAAAACCTGCTGTAAACAGAGGGGGTGTACTTCAGTATGATACATAAACACACACAATGCAGCTTCATCATTCATCTCCCTGCAGTTTCACAACCACCTGCACCTTGGATCATGTGACCACAACATGTCACCTGTGACTATCCTCACAATAGTCTAGTGGCTGTGTCACCCTTTTCACTCTGCCCATTTAAAGTGGGGCTGGTTAGTGCTTCTGCTGTGATTTTCTGTTCTGTTTGTAAGGATCTGATGCTGACTGGAGTGATACACACAGGAGCTGGCAGCAGAGGAAGTCTCAGAGCCGAAAGATGTGTGATTAAGGAAGAGCTGGCACAGTGTAGCGTTGCTGCTGTAGCCACCACCACAGCTGTCACTTTGATTCTGTGTCACTGGTAAACATGCAGCACTGAGAGCACCAGCAGCATAGAGGTTTTAAATACCTGGGACCCCCCACCAGTCAGAACCAACTAAGTCTCTTCAGTTGCAGAGTAAAGCCTCTTCAGAAACATGAAGAGAAGACCAGCACTGGCCATTGACGACAAACATGAACAATTTTGATCCTATTCTTTTAGTAGAGATTAATATCTTAGCATTCCATAGCTGTCTTTTAAAATGTGAGTGTTGGATCCCGTGTCCTCTTTCTGGAGGATGTGACTTCTCTTCCAGTGTCACCTTTCCAAGCTGCACCTGACCAGCCATCCTGCACTGTTTACCTTTTCCCCTCTCTGCCTGCCATGTTAGGCCCTATGACCGTTTATTTTCTGTTGACATTACAATATTACTGTCTGGAAGGAGGACAGTTGCCAGTAAAGTCTGTGGATCAGTTCCAAAGAGGATCTAATGGCTCGTATGTGCTGCTGTAACACAGAAATTTCCCGGTACATCTGATCTTTTGACGTAGATGTTGTGTTAAAGGGTGTGAACATACGACCTATACGGGCATTTTCATTGGAGGACCTGGCATCAATGGATGTTTCACTGTTAGAAATAGTCTCTTGTATTCCACTAGAGTGCCCTGCTCCATATTGGATAAGTTTAACTTTTAATCAGATCTGAAATTTGAGCTTATTAATGTTAACATTTGTGTCAAATGGTTTGTCAGTCTTGGTTTCAATCAACATGTCCGAACCGCTGCTGCTCATTAAAGTTTTAGTTTGAGGCCGGATGTTGTTGTGATCTTAACCATCAGAAACTAAAGTGACTCTTGAGTCATAGCGACTTTCAACATTGGCTCTCAAATAATGAATTGGCTCTTCTTTTTCTTTTTTTTTCGGTCCATTTGTAGCCTTCATGACACAGCTGACAGTGGAGAGATGAAAAATGGAAGAATAACTGTGGGAAATGAAATCCAATAAAACACCCTTCTGTTGGTGTTTTTTAAGCCCCATGATGGCCTGACTTTGAGTAATGTCTCATTACCTCACGAACAGAACATGACTGCACCTCAGCATGTGCGTGCTGTGAAACTTTCACAGGCCTCCATCTTATTCGGGGTCGTGACTGAAACCATATAATGTAAGCTAGTAGAAATGTAAGTAAACATTCACCACCTATATTTGAAGGTCAGATGCAACCTAAAAGCCTTCATGGTGCGCTTCAGTATGGCTGGATCCAGCCCCCCAGGCAGATTATGTATGGCTGAGGTAGGGTTTGGCGAGCGTGAACGCAGCCGACTGAAGTGAGATGTTGGAGACTAACTGCAGTAACAGCCCATGAGTCTGCCGCTCTGTCTCCTGCCGCTTTCTCACATCCCAGTTTGCTTAGGCGCTAATGAGCGCTGTTACGGTTTCTATTTTAATCATGATGAATTCTAGCCTTTTGTTATTTGTGCCTCTTAATTCTTCATTACACGGATGGCTGTACTGTCTCTATGGTAACCTTTCTAAGCTACCGGTTGTACAAGTTCACAAGGCATTCTGCCCTCACTAAGCCTAACCGCAGCCTGATCTGAAGACACTGTATGAACTCCTGCTCACTGGCCTACATGTTGACACAGTAATGGTGAACACTGCAGTTTCTGTGTGTTGAACATGATTGTTCACAGGATAACTTTGGGGGTTTTTCTATACTTTTCATAGTCAACAGAGCCCTTTGAAAAAGATCGGAAGCAACAATGAAATTTTGCTAATAAGTAACCGTGTAGCTCATATCTGTGCGTTGTCACGCATGGGTTAGACTTGTGAGGAAAAACCACCAGCGTTATCCTGAAAGTGTGACCTGCCACTGGGCTGCAGAAAATTCATGTTTAGCATTAATTATCCAGTTGGAACTCCAGCAACTTCACCCCATTTCCTAAAAGATATCCTCCCAAAGAGCTATAGAATTTGAGCTCGACTCGCATTAACAGCTAAATTGGAGTACCTCTCGGCCTGCAGCTTCACTTTGATCTGTCGATGCATTTGCTTTGATAAAGTCTAATTGAGTGTGCAGAGGTGTTGGAAACCTCGTGACTGTTCCGTGTTTTTTGTCTTTATCTCAGGTGAAGAACAGAACAAAGAAGCACTGCAAGATGCGGAGGAAGAAGCCCAGTGAGACTGAACAACACAAGACGAGCCCTCCTCTTCCTCCTCGCAGCACCTAGCTCCTGTCCCCTGCCACACTTTCCAACTGGGTTTATTCTTCAGCCCACACTCCTTCTATACCTTTTCCTCCATTTCTACCTTTCTGTCTCACCTTTTCTCCTCATCTGCACGTCACCTCTGTACCCTCGGGGCCAGCTTGGGTCCTTGTTTCCACTACCCAGGGGTTTTACCTTTTTCTGACTCGTTCTGCAAGCCTGTACCCTTTAAGGTTCATCTTCTTTTACTGTTTTTATTTTGCTTTACTTTGCTGTATCATCTGTTGCCAAGTATGCTTGCCTCTATTTGTAACACATATGCAAGAGTTTATTTAAGATACTTTACTGGTTTTTCCTGTGTATGTGTGTTTATGAGCAGCATCTTGTCCATGCTGTCAGTTTTCAAACACTTCGGTTGACACTATAGCAGTGGTGGAAAGTTGAAAAGGGATGTGATAAAGCTTTTAGGAAGAACTAAGTGCCCTCTTTACTCTGGTTAGCAAACTTCTCCTACAACACATCAGCATTTCTTTTAGTGACACACATCTGAATGTCCCCCTCTCTGAGCATCACTGACTTCTACTCTTGTCCACCATCGGACCAAGGATTGTGCTGCGAGGCTGTAGCGCTTTTGCTTAAGGCAGTTAATTGGGTAATGGCTTTTTAACAGACCATGTGTGTGGGAGGGGAATGCTCAACTCTTTGATTGTAATGCAGTTCTGCATTGGCACTATGTAAAAACAGTTTGGGAAATGGAGGCCTGCTGTATCTGTACTATCCCTGACTCTTTCAGGTTTCCTCGTCTCATCTCTCTTTGCTCTCATTTCTTCTCTTCAGTTTGTGTAACGTGAATCTGATTTGTACTACTGGATATTCTCACCGGAGCCACAAGTACCATCTGTATTCTTACTGAAACACAGCATGGAATTAACATTAAACTTCAAATTGAAAATGTTGCATCGCTGTGTGCGAGTCTTTTCTTTCAGTTGTGTTCCGTTTTAATATTTGAGGTTTTTTTTTTTGGTTTTGTTTTTATTTTAAAGCACTAGGGGGCAGTCATACTCCTAAAGTGAGTGTGTGGTGGTAGTGAAATCTTTACAGGAGGAGGGAATCAGACTCAAAATTACACGTGGGTTCAAAGATTTGGTATCATTTGTATTTTATCATGAATGTAAAAAAGATCTTGGTACATTGTACTTGTACACTACAAGTCAATAGCTAAGAGCCTTCGATTTGTAAAGGACAGCAGTGATTTAACATGTTTCAGCTGGCAGCAAGTAACTGATGCAATGGGCAGCTTCTCATCCCTTCAACAAACATGTCTGAAGATGCATCTTGTGGTTGCGGTCTGCTGTTGTGCTCAGAAGGGCCAAACTATTGCTCTGCATCAAGCAAACGGGTCTACAAAGATTGATGAATCTGATAAAACTGGGTGAATAAATCCGGAAGGATGGCGGTCAGTCATCAGGATAAAATGTAGTTGGAAGAACATCTGGCATGAAATCTTGAATTTAAGATCACTGAAGTGCAAAATAATTAATTCAGCATTGTTTAATAGTGAAAGTAAAGAGAGCTCTTGGTATTGGAACTAAACAGTGGTGTAGCCTCAAGAACACAACCTCATCAGTGAGGATAATCAAAAGAAGAATGGACTGTGGAGAAAGGTCCTGTGAGTCCAGGCTGACCCTGTTCTGGATGGGTGGATCCAGGGCTGCTCCTGACTGTATGATGTGTTATGATCTGGAGTTGGTCAGGTCGAGCTTCAACATTATACGCCCCAAAAACAAGAAGTCAGCCAACTACGTGAATATACTGCATGACCAGGTTTTCCCAGCACTAGATTCTTTTTCTTCCCTGATGGCTCAAGCATATTCCAGGTTGACAGTGGTGGAATTTATCAGGCTAAAACTCTGAAAGTGGTTCAGGGAGCCTGAGACTTTACTCTGCGTTCCAGCTCTCGTTATCAATATAACATCTTGGCAAAAAGTGAATGCAATTGTGGATGGAAATAAATGTGTTAGCATTGGATCGGCTTATCTTAACAATGCCAGGGTGAATGCACACGGTAACCCAAGCTAAAGGTGGTCCAGCAAGATACTACCACCTATTTTGGACTCTCCTCTTTAAATAATGTGAATCACCCACTGTTTAATCACTAATATACAATGTATCTTTCTATGCTTATGGATCTGTGTTGATAACACAGCAAAACTATAATTAGCCCTTTGTTATCTCGGTTGTCTTTGACCAGTATTATTATCATCGTTATAAGTACATTATTTTGTCGCAATGTTCATTCTTGAACATTATTAGGATGAATAAACATGTTACTATATATTATACTGTATACTGTAGCTCAGGAGGAACAGCAGTTGCCCATCAATCAGAAGGTCAGTGGTTCAACTCTGAAGCATCCTTGGGCAACACACTGAACCCCACGTTGCCTTCTGATGTATCCATCGGTGTATGAATGGTTAGAAAGGACATAGTTATGTGTAGACTTAAGGCGTGCTGTATGAGTGTGTGTGAATGGGTGAATGTGGCATGTAGTGTTAGAAGTGCTTTGAGTGGTCAGTTAGACTAGAAAAGCGCTATAGGACTTAAGTTAGGTCTGGGGATATTTCTCTGACTTGAAGAGTCAGAATTTCAACTTTCAACTCCCCCCTGGAATCTAGAACATTCTGATGTCCAAGCTTAAATAGAACACACTGTTAGCAGATCTGCCAGTTTGTTCGAGTGTTACATCATTTCAGTTTAGAATTCCAACATGGCATTTTATTTTTATTTAATTTTATTCTTGAAATTTAGGGGACAAAAATAGAAATAAAAAATCTCCCTCTGCTTTACGTTTTCCCCTGAATTCTGTGAGTTGCCAGCACCAAATTTCATCACATCTCATCCCAAAGGTCTTGGAAGTAATGTTTCTACTCCAGTTACTGTGCTATGTCTCTGAAAAATCCAAATTATGAAAGTGGATTCACAATTAATTTGATTATTCAATAGGTTTGGGTGTAACACCAGAAAGGCCAAAACCTATCGAGCTTCATCATTTCATTTTTATAGTTTCTTTCAAACTGGTTTCAAATGCAATTTCATGCACGCGATGCAGAACTTTTTACTGACTGCGCTGAAAACCAACTGAAAATGAACTTGGATGAGCTCCTAGGTGCATTTCACTGCCCCTGAACTCCTGTTTCTTCTTCATAATCTCCGACAATAAGTCTGGTTCTGTTTCTAACTTTTCGTAGATTAGATTTTTTACATGTACTGTGGAAAAGTGTGTGGTTTGAATCTGGCCAGTAAAATTTGCCCCAGGGTTGTAAGACACTTGTGTCTTACATGCCGGCAGGATGCCAAGCAGGGTGCCTCCTTCAATAGCAGCCTATGTGTGCTATCTCACGACTTTCTTTTTATTTCAGCAACTGTGCCTTTCTCTGAGCCGGCTGCTTTAACTGTCAGGGTGACACTCTGTCAATCCATCTTTTCTGTTTGTTACTGATGCAGAGGAAAAAAACACCAAATAATTAATTTCTTCTGACTTTCAACCTTGGGACAGTGCTTTGATCCCACACACTCTGAAGTTTCTCTTCCTTGCAACAGGATTTGCTTCTTGATTGGAAACAGGTGACGGGAGGGGCGTGTTGTAGTGTTTTAATTCAATTTCACATTCATTGAGATTTTTTAAAGGAAAGGTGTGCAGGAGAACACGGTTTTGTACAACTGAATATTTCTTGGTCTAAGTATGAGCGCCCTCTAAAGCTGAGCAGTCTCTTACACACAAGGCCACAGTACAAACAACTTCTAGATTTCTTTTGCATCAGGTTTATATCATGTAACTACTTTTGTATGCTAACGTCTTGTTTCCTCGTCAGTGTATGCAGCAGAGGCGTGGAGCCTAGTCGAATAGTCTGTGGTTTAGGATGGTTCCCATCTAAGAGAAAGAACCGAGAACTATCTGAGAAGCAGTCGTGTTAAGAGCTGTTCAAATGATCTAAATTACCAAGGAAAGGAGCTCCAAAGCTTCATTTAGTATCTCATTTAGCAGGAGAACAGTTGGATCATCCTTTATGAAGGGAGACAATTCCATCCTACAAATCCTTTTGGCCACAACTTAACTTAACTAAACTAACGCTTGATTCTCTTTGTTCTAGCTGGGATTTGTGTGGATAAATATGATGAAAGGAATCTGAATATCCCATAACAGCGATATTGTTTACTTTTGTGCCAAGTTTTAAGCATGCAAGCTACAGGCCAGTGTTGATGATTCATGTAGGTTGGCATGCAGACTAGAAATGGGGATCACCTGGGATCTGTCCTTGGGTTATATTTCTGCCTATCCACCCATTCATATCTAATGCTACCCACACACCAGAAGACTTTGAAAAGACTTAGAAAAGACTCTGAAAGACTATCAGCTCACATCTAAAGACTAGTGTTTAGAGTTTTTAGTCCTAGACTAGCCTAAGACTAAAGATTTTACAAAGACTGTGAATCTTATAGGGTCACTATTTACAAAACTACAACTCAATTTTTTAGATTTTATTCCCTTCATGCAATTTTTTCCCCATCATGCTCAGCAGAAATTTTACAAAAATGGAGGAGAAGCAGCTTTTAGCTACAGCTGCTCTTGTCTGTGCAGTGGTTTGTAGTGAAAAACCCAATAAAAAGAAGAGAAAACGCCACAGAATATGGCTCGTTCTTCTACGTCCGCCGACGGGAGCGCGCCAAGACTCCAGTTAGACTTCTCAAGACTGTCAGTTTTTAGTCTGGGACTGTGAAAATCGTTTGGTGTAAACCCAGCATAAGGTGCCCTGAACAAAAGTGACCAAAAAGCTAAGCTTGAATTGGACTTGCTTGAAACCACAGGGATCAGTTAACTTGTTACTCCAGACAGATTCTGGAGTCTAGAAGTGCAGGGTTGGACTACCTGTGACTTCCTGTTAGAAAAAAAGCAACAATCATATTTCTACAAATATCTGTACATTTAAAGCTTTTACATTTCTCACCATCCCTGCCTGGGGCCTTTCTGTGTGGAGTTTGCATGTTCTCCCCGTGTATGCGTGGGTTCTCTCCGGGTACTCCGGCTTCCTCCCACCATCCAAAAACATGCATGTCAGGTTAATTGGTGACTCCAAATTGTCCGTAGGAGTGAGTGTGAGTGTGCATGGTTGTATGTCTCGTTTGTCTCTATGTGGCCCTGTGATGGACTGGCGACCTGTCCAGGGTGTACCCCACCTTTCGCCCGATGACTGCTGGGATAGGCTCCAGCCCACCCGCTACCCGATTAACGGATTGACGGTATAGAAAATGGATGGACATTTCTCACCTGTAACTCTGCTTCTCTGCTATTTGTGGCACTTGGAGGTTCCAAGTCGAGGGGGAGTTAAAGACTTAAAACCATGATCTCCAAAAATGACATAGTACATTGCAATTTAAAATTTGTTTTACTTAAAAAAGATAAAATAAAGACGTACAATTGAAATCAAAATAAGACGCTATATTACACTTGAGTCCTAAAGACGGATGGCAGGACAAGAGAGCAAGACCTGAACTATTTCAGCTGGTTTCCCCACCTACATTCCGCATTGGCATGTTTCAGATCAGAGCTAGGAGTTAACTTAATACCATGTACCAACACCATCGTTGAGTTGGTGTTGCTGAAGATGCGGCGTCTCGTTTCCTGTCGCAGATTGTCCCACCATGTCCAGAAGAGATGAGGACGCTTCAGTAAGCGCGAATACATTTCTGCTACAGCGTGTTCAGCCTGCCTGGAGGATCCACAGTGATTCAGCAAGGAGTGGCTTCCAATCATGGCTCAACACACATACATACACCATTTTCTTAGAAAGTTTAAGTAACATATAGTGAAAGAAATGGTACCGTTTGATGTTGGACAAGTGTCTCCACACACATAATGGTCTAAAAGATCTACCCAGATAGTACTTGACTGTCAACATTTAAGACCAGGAGACAGACAATTTCTGTTTCATTTCTTGGTAAAAAAAATAGATCAAAGAATGAAAAAAATAGTTCTATTCTGACTGCAGAAACTTGATTCATAAAGAAACTCTCTGGGTCTATGTCTGCACAGTGAGGGTAGTGGATTAAGGATTGGGGGTGGAGCTAGTTAACATTCATTGTTGAATATATTTATTATTTTTTAAGCAACAGGTATCAGAATATTTGGGCAGTTGATACCCCTCACATTAAGAGTTTGAATGCTCCTATATAATACAATAATGAAGTCAACACAATTTTTAATACAACCTCCCACGTCTCCCCCCTTAAGTGGCATCATCCTTTCCATTATTGCGACGAATAAAATCTTTAAAGATGATTTACAAAAAAGAACTGCCTCTTCACTACAATATCTGCTATGTACATCTGTTTAAAAAGCAAGCACAGTTGTGGCTATGTACAGCAAACGATTTCAGTTTGTTTTCCACGGAATATACATATTTACTTATTTTCACAGTTTTCTATGTTTGCTCATATATTCAGTATCAATAGATTTAATTTGAGGTTTTTTACAATACAAATATTTTTAATCCTATCTTCATGGCGTTGGGCTGCAGCCGTCCCAGTGTCACTTGTTGATATCTGGCGTGATTGTTGTCCATTGTACGCTGCTCATGTCTGTGTAGCAAATACTGTTCAGTTCGAAAACAATCTTGATCGGGGTTCAGTTTTTGCCAATTCGCAGCAATCAAAAGAAACCAACACAGTTTTGAGTTTCACGTTTACAGTTTTCTGGTCTTATAATATCTCATGATATTCATTTTCATCCTTTTTTGTTCCTCTTCATCACTGGTAAAGGTTGAATGACTCCAGCAGATTTTCAAGAACCTACTTTAGCAGTAAAAAAAAAGAAAAAAAGTGATTGCTCTGCCTCTGGTTTCCTCAGATTTCAGAGGGATTTCACTGAGCTGCAACAAGCCCTCTGACCTCGAACAGCAGGTTTGTTTTTCGCTCCTGTCGCGCCCACTGGAGGACACCTGTTGGCTGTGAGAATCCTGTTTCTATGTGGTTCGTTTCTGTTTGTGGGTGGTGGGGATATTGTCTTTGTTGTTCTTGCAATAAGGCACTTGAGAGGTTTTTGGTTTTCAAGGAAGCTCAGAGGAGACCAGGGCCAGGCCGGAGCTCTGACGGATGGGAGGCCCGGAGTGGACGGCTTTGGGACAGTCGGGCGTCAGCACTCGTCCGTTCTCCCCAACGCTGCCTGTGATGGACAGACGGGCCTTGTTCCTCATGGCTTCTGTGAATGTAAGCTGAGAAGAAACGCAAAGAGAGAGGTTTGTGAATGGAGCAGGTGACAAGAGAAAACCTTATTCTTTGCAGATTGGAGTTACTGCAGATTATTCACTCTGAGGAAATGGATGAAGGACAAGTTACCTTCATAGAGAAAATATAAATCTAGCAAAATTTCCTCCATTGTCCATAATATCCTCCCTACTCCATTCTCACATCTAGACATGTGCCTCTGCACTGTGGCCAGGTGAGATGTTGGACCACAAACAGGCAGGGAAAAAAGAAGATTTGCAGCTGCCACAAAGTTGCCCTTTGAAGAGGAACTGCTCTGGCCTTTAGTTCTATCAGTTATAGAAACACTGTAGCTACAAAAAAGTAGCAGAAATACAGGAGTAGTGTGTCAACACTAAAATGTGAGAAGGAACCTTTCTTCCTCAAATTGTTGAAGGCAAGTTCATTCAGAGATCTGCATGGAAACAACTTATCTTTTACTTAAAATCATTTGCTTATTAGAGGCTCTAAAACTACTGTCTGACTGGGCTTCAGGTTCTGTAGAGATGAAAGAGAAAACCTGAAGCTCTGCTAACTCAGCGGATAAAAATAAAAGTAGATATAAAAAACAATTATGCTGTAAAGAGCTGTTCTGAGTTGGACCGCAGTTAACATTTGCCTAAATGTTTATTGGCTACAATGCTTCTGTCTCCAAGAAATTTAGGAAAAACTCCAAAGTGCAAAATCAACAGACAGAACAGTTGCAGATTTAAATATATATACACACAGTAAAAAAAAACAAACACCTTTCATAGCCATTCAGAACAGTAGCCAGCACCACACTACATATATATCCATCAGTGACAGAATTACTACAAAGTGAATGATAGTTGCAGGCAGTGGGACAGGGAAGCTGACTAAGCAACAGTCAAGCTAATGAAGAGTTTGTGCTGATGGGGGACACATAATCACGCTGGACAGATATACACTGACTGAAGACATATCTGAAAGTCTAATGGTCAAAGATCTGTGGGAAATATACAGAGCAAACGACTCACATCAGCATAGTCATGTCAGCTCGAGGGTTAGTCCACCCCACTCATGTATACTTCAGCGTTTCAATGTGCAGTGCCTCTGTATGGCTTTATCAGAAAAGGCTCCCTGTGTGCTCGGGGCTGGTTTCTCATTATATTTCCTGTGCGTGTTTTACATTCATCGTCTATTCTAAGTGACAGACTGATAACAGTGATGTCCCCCAGCGACAGCGTGCGCCGTTGATGTTTAGGTGTGTTTACATGTGAGCGTGTTCAGGTCCTCAAAAGGATATAAAAACCATTTATTATGAGAAAACAAGGTGCTTCAGGGGGTCAAAGTAGATGAGAGATGGACGAATGCTCTGCAGTTTGATGAAATGTCTTTACAGGTGTAGATGTGTGTGTACAGGAGAGACATTGGTCCTCATTTATCATGTTTTTTTTCCCCTCTAGATACACCATGCGTTTTGTGAAAAAGCTGCATCATCACAGCTACATGAGTGGTTTTCTTTGTCAACTGTAAAGATTAGGAATATTTTCTGAGGTTCTTGTGTTGTTTCTATGCCACTAAATCAACTTAAATTGAACTAATCTGCATAAACGTGCATGTTCATCCTCAGACTTTGATGAGGGTGAGCAATCGTTCTTCACCTTCTTCCAGCATTATCTTAAGATTAATATTAACTTCCCACTGAGTTCAGAATGAGCAATGCATGTTTGCTTTTGGCAGGAAAATGAGTCTCACGGTTTGATAAATGAGGGCCAACCTCTGCAGCCACACAAGCTGCAAAGCAGGGAGAGGCGACATCATGTCTGAGGATGACTCATTACTTCCTGTCACACTGAGAAAAAGCTCAAACGCAGACTGGGACGTCACATGACCACATAGTGAGCGGATAGGACACAGAAGTGGGAAGCATTTTGCCACTGGTCACGACAGTCACTCAGCACGGCGAAGCTACCACAGGATATGATGGGATTCACTTACAGTCTCTGTGCAGGGAGCTAGTAAAGGGGACCAAAGGCTTGGGAAGACCTTCTACGAAAACCCCATCTACATCTTATCAGCTTCCCCGTCGCTGCCATAATCATTGAAAACCTCACTAAACTCGGCTAAGTTGTGGATGCTGGGTCTTGGACTCTGGCTTTGGCTAGGCTCAGGGCTATGGCGGGGGCTGCCTGAGTGGCAGGGGTAGCAGTGGTGTTGGGGATGGTTGTAATGGGGGTGTTGGGACTGGGATTGGGACTGGGGCTCCACCTTCATTCTCTTGGCCTCGTTGCGTGACTTGTAGCAGAATTCGATGAGGGCCACCAGCATGGCCAGACCCAGGCCCCCGACCAGGATGTAGAAGACCCCTGCCACGTTGCTCAGGCTGAGGGCCTGGGATGACTTGTCCTGCAGCCGGCCAGAAGAAGAACAAACACGAGTCAGCACTAGTTTTAGCAGGGGCGACACACTATCACCAAACACATTAGTCAGGACAATTAGGAAAAAAATCCCAAACTCCCAGCATGCACACACACACACACACACACACTCAACTCATCACACTCACAGTCCTCCCTTTATTTTTCACTTTACTATCTCTAACCTACCAATCAACGTTTGCACAGCAGCCATGCTATCAATAATCTTCCCACTCCCCATAAACACTTTTACCTAACACAAAAAGTCAGTTTAACCAAATTACAAACAGTATTTTTTCTTACTCCCCCAATGCAGCAGCTGTAGTACTGATTGTTTCATGATAATCTAAGCTTTCTTCATGACTGCACAGTTACAGTAAAAAGCGAAAGGAGTGCTTACTACGCTCATCCTACTACTGATTTAGAATTTCAACTAAAGTGATCTGGATCTGCACTAAAATACAGAAAAAAATGAATAAATGTGCTATAAGTAAAACTATTTACTTCAGAAACATCATCCTGTTTACTCTGGATCAGCACCTCATGTGGACAAAATCTCAAAATATTAGCGAGTCAGAATATTAGCGAGTCAGAATATTAGCAAGTCAGAATATTAGCGAATCAGAATATTAGCGAGTCAGAATATTAGTGAGTCAGAATAATAGCGAGTCAGAATAATAGCGACTCGTGTCAACATGTTCAACTCTGAATTCAGCCTGTGAGGATTATTTTACATGCTGTTGGCTGCCAAAGCTTTTAAAATAGCCTGAGCTGTGTGTCACAGCCACAGCTGCAGTTCTAACGGATGATACTGACGACAAACAGGCCAAATCATCTGAAGGGTGTTCCATGATGCGGGATTAATGGCTTGGCAAGCAACGCTAAGCTGAAAATCAAGAATTATTTTGGTGTCATGAAGGTGTCTCTCTTTTAACTGAGCTAGATCACCATAGTAACTTAGACTGAACTCATTATGAGCATTTTTTGTCAAAGTTACAGATTAAATTGGCTGAAAGAATCTACAGGCTTTTCCCGATTATTGTCCTGATGATATCCCAGACATCAAAATCAGACTGAAACAACATTTAAATGTTGTCTGGCTGAAGTATTGAAAGAGGATGTCTGACCTGTAATTAAAGTCAAAGTGATTCATTGATGCTGACTAACTGTCAGGAAATGAATAACTCAACCATTGTTAATGTAACTGTTATCTCTGAGTGTAGATTTTAGTTTCGACAAGCCTGCTAACAAAAAGAAAGCCTTGCAGTGCTGAGTCCGCTTCTTGGTACACCTTCCTGGTTAAAGCTCAACAACTAACTTTTCATGATTCATAGATTAGTGTTATTCACCTGTCACTTTGCCCTCATACAGCATCCTTGTCTGTTCCCAGGCAAGTTGTCAAAAAACACTTGTTTACCTGAGGCAAGTGAGAAAAACTTGCTTTTGTGATTTGGATCAACTGGCTCTTTATGCTCCTTCATATTCTAAAAAACAACCTGTCTTTTAGTCCAGATCTTCACCTTTTTAACCCCCTTTTTTCCCCAAACGGATCCAGTTGATCTCTCTGAACTCTTGTTCCTACCTGCAGTTTATCTCCCTCTGATGAATCACCCACATCCGTTAGGTGCATTCAGCTCATGACCTCTTGCTACGAACAACTGCCTCTCATGCTAATTCCTGTTTGTAGGTGACAGTGTGTGTGTCCTGCACTGCAGGGATCTGAATAAAATGACATTGCTGATGTGAAGGTGCATGCTGCTTTGTTTAAAATGCGGCAGCTCTCTCCATGCTCCGTATGCATCAGTAGCATTGATCAGTCTCGATTGTGCTACTAAGGCTGTGGCATACAGTACTACTGACATCATGTGTGACATACATTTATGTCTGAACATGCCTTGGAACCGTCCTTAGTGATGGCCGGTGTCTGTGTGAACCTTAGCTGTTGTTAAACCATCACTTGTGTTCATGCCTCGTGTCTGTCATGCTGCATCCCTCAGGCTAAGCCTCTGCCTGGACGTCTGTCACTGGCTGTTTCTCAGACTACTGTGTGTGTATCTTATCAGCCAGCCTGCTGTGATAACAGAACAGTACAGCCAGCGCGACAAAAGTGTGTACAGAGACAAAGAGAGGAGGGGAGGCTCCCAGGCTGGTGGAGACTGACCTTACTTCCAGAGTCCTTGGGTCCACACTCCCCTTTATCGTACCACCATTTGTTTTTCAGTTTGTCTAAGACTCCTGCTTCACTCAGTTTCAATACGGCAAGGTTTACAGGCGTTCTTCAAATCACGGGGAAGGGTGGGGTGGGGAAAATAACATAAATAACATCATAGGACATGTTATTTTATGTTATTCAATCAGAAGAAGCCCAATAAGAGCAGCTCAGTACTCTTCACAAAGTGACGAAGCCGAGAAGGGGCCCCACTTCAGCTACATGTCTCTTTGCTCATTGATTTGAGATACCTATCTCCAGGGTTGGGTTTATTGGGAGATATCTAAGGGAGGGGGCAGAGCTAACAGACATATAAATGTGGGACCCCGGCTGCATCGCTTTTCTGAAACAGGCGCATACTGCCGGGACCTTTTTCAAAACAACCATGGGGGCTAGTACTGTCAACCCAAAACTATTGGCTCAGTTATACTCACTGCAGCACCAAAACCACCCAGTATAGGATTATTATCATTTTCCAAGAGGTGTCTTTTTGTAAGAAAGCACTTATACCCACGTTTTTCCATTACCCTGTAAGCACAACAGCAAATGTTTCTGCTTCAACAGTACTCGCTCTCCGCTTCAGATTAAAAGCCGCAGTTTCATATTCATCTGCGTTTCTCTAGGCAGTCGACCCGGCAGATGCTCCTGTTACCAACAAACATTTCTCTTTTACCCACATCATGGTCACATGGGCATAGCGACATAGTGGCTAACCTTCTCGCCACCGCCTCCGCTGCCACACTCTCCTTTGTCGTACCACCACTTGTTTTTCAATTTGTCCAACAGTCCTTGCTCATTGAGTTTTAACACTGCCAGGTTAACTGCACTTCTTGAAAACGATAAAACATATTTGGTGAGAGGGGTGAGTATGCTGTCCAATTTGGGAGGAAAGGAAGAGGGGGAGGGGGAAGGGAGGAGTAGCATTAAGTGAGGGACAAGGGTGGAAAAGTGCATTATTCCCATACAAGAACCCAAACACAGACTTAAGACAAATCTCTCTCCTTAGATGTGCTGTAAATCTAAGCTTTTTGTGTTTGTGTAATAACAAAGTCCAGTGAAAAAATACTTTCTCACCAATGTCCAGCATTAGCATCAACTAGCAAGCTAAAGCTGATAAAAAAAACCCTGAAGGACATATGACATACCAGCTGTCAAATCTTTAATAATCATTAACATGCTGAACCCAGCACATGACCCAATGGCCTGAAATTTCAACACAACCCCTTCATTATGAGGATTATTATAGACATGAAGTACAGTTTTTAATAGTAGGTGCTTAACATCTGAAATATATACCATGAGACTGTAGTTAAATGTTCTCTCCTTGTGACATCACTGTAGCATGAATAACCATGAAAATAGATGTAAGACTAGTTGGATTGAGTGAAAAGTGTGCTGTCGGACATGTGGTTAATGGTTGCCCAAACTTAAGCAAGTATTATTTTTTATCATACAACTAACCAAGTATTTTTGTTGATTGAACATGTAAAAGTAGGTTTGATTCCTGAACCTAAATAATTAGTTTTGTTGCCAAATCATGAGAAAGTAGGAGAGTTGTTTAAATATAAATGAATAGTTCTGTTACCTAAACGTAATGAAGGAGGTTTGTTGACTGAAACTAACTAAGAAGGTGCTTTGTTGTCATCTTAACCAAAACACATCGGTCTTTTTGCAGAAATTCAACCAAATTTAGTTTCTTGGGTACAAATCTTTTTCAACTGTTTTTCTGCCTCATCATTGAACAAGATGACGATGTCAATCACTGCACTGTGCTTACAACAATGAAGCTAATGGGGTGCTCATTACATTTAGGTTATGACCCTTCTCTATCCTCGCTGACCTTGCAGGAGTCTTTTAGTGGAGAGTGGACAAGTTGTCTTAGTTAACTGCACTGTATGTTATGGTTGTTGAGCCGGATTGCGACAATCACAATGCACCACCAAACACTCCAGGCCGAGTGTAAGTGATGAGTTGGAAGTGAGTTCTTTTTTTTTTTTTTTGAAAATTTATGCCAATTTCGAGCAGCAATTCTGAACTTTACGGTGGAGATGCAGGGTGCTGAAAGGCAACGCTTAACTGTTGATATAGACAAACAGATTCCTTCTACAAAGACCTAACTTACTTTGACTTGCTCTTAAAAAAAGATTAATTTGAATTTGAAATTGTTGTTTTATTTAGCTACACTAGCAATACAGCAAAAAAAAAGAATCACAATGAATCTTTAAAAGGACACTCACAGTCCCCCAAGATTGATTCTTATAGATTTGTCTTTATCACTTGTCCTGTACAAGTTGATATATCTAAAATATCATTAAACTATTATGTTTGACATTGTGATTGTCTGGGAAAACAATGAAGCGTAACGGAACTCAGACAGATGGTTCCTTTGAGTACACTTTGCTTCACTTTAAAGCACCACAAGCCAAAAGTTGGCAATCACTCCTAACGGAGGGGAAATGATCCAATTTAAAATATTACATTTTGGCAATCAGCACAGTCTGTCCCAAAGTATTGGCATTGGCCAGCTTCTTGAAAAACAAACACCTCCAAATAATTTGGACCTGTTCTACGTATGTATGTAGTGTGTGTATGCCAGCAAACACAAAGCTCCCAGGATTTCAGAGCATTAAGCTGTTCTGGAAAATCATCTTTAGCTGAAAAAAATACCCTTGAAAAGCTTTTTAAAATAATTATGCATCATGATTTAATGGGGTTGTCTGAAGGCTGCTGTAGTGATGTCTGGAGATAGTGCAGCGGGAGGGAGAGATTTGCCTCAGCGTGTATTCTGATCCTTTTTATTTATTTGTATCATTATGAAAAATAAAAAACCCTAAACATTCAGCAATGGAGTTGATTAGAAACAGAAATCAACACAGCTAATATCTCAGTTTAGATGGCAAATTTTGATTGTGGAACCATGAGAAATAACAGCCCTTGACCACCAATGCTGCCAGCTCTTGATGGTGCTGCTGTGTTTCCTTGCTGAGATCCAGACAAGTGGCTGACAGAAAATTATAATCCCCAAAACAACAGGGTGAAGGCCTGGAGGAGATCACCGTGATCTGTCAGGGACTCGTTCTGGATAAAAGCAGCGACTGGAAACTGGCACCAGTCTGGCTACAAATGAAACCAACTGCTCTACCCTCGGCTTTGTGGGCAGAGGAATTTACAGAAAACAACTAACAGGGTTGGGTTTATTGGCTGTGAGGGGTTGGCTGCTTTGGAACAAATGACTTTGTTGGTACATGGCACAAAAATCAAATTAGAACTTGTTCTTTTTTTTTCAGTGGACCCTCTTATTAAAAATGATCAGTGAGAAAAATACTCTAAAATGAATCTTTTATTCAGCAAAGTTGTTTAGACCCTTCATTATGGTTATGGTCTCACACCTGTTCAGGAATGAATACCACAGATACAAGAGAGAGGACCTATCCAGTCCTCTCAGTAAGACCTTGCCAGAGGGATTTGATCAATGACTGTGCTGATTGAAAGTGTAACTCCTCATAGTAATGCTGCTGTATTCTGAGGCAGGTCTGTAAATTCCACTACATGCAGGAGGCAGAGACAGTGTCTGGCAGAGTCACTCAGGGATGAACATTCAAATGGCTCCCAAAACTCTACTGCAGTCTTAATTGAAAATTGAGGAGCAGTTGATTGTAAGGAAAGCTAAAGTTACATCAGCTAAATTTCTCATACTAATTACATTTAAAAAAAAAGCAGATTATCTTCTAGGTAAGACATTTTAAGTCAAGTCAAGTTCACTAGAGCTTCCAGCATGCCAATGTAACAGCTTTGCACAAACAGCAAGCTCAAGCAATGTGATTTACCTTGTGTGGAGAGCTGTAAGGGAAAGAAAATGAAGCAAAAACTACCCCTGCATCATCACAACCAAGCTTGGCATGCATGCAACAAATACAGATGTCTGAAAGCTGCTCTAAAACAAACACATGAAACACCCCACCCACCCACACCAAGCAGTAAGAAAGGCGGCACACCAGGGAAGGTGGAATACCATAACAACACGTAGAACATATTGTTACACTATTCCACCCACCTTAACTGTGAACCCTTGGGTGTGGCTACTCCATAGCCTTTGGAGTCCAAGTTGCCTCCGACTTTCATTGTGTCGCAGGGCTTGCGTTGCTCTGTGTACTCATTCATAGTGGACTCCAGCAGGAAGGCGTATTTCCCTTTGGACTTGCGGACCCGCGCCACGCCCTCTGCCGTGGTCTTAGTGAAGACTGTGGGTTCGGCAGACTTCATGTATCCCCACATCTTCTCATAGACGGCAATCTTGGATCGCTGTGAAGTTTTTAGGGGGTTGGAGGTTGACAGGTAGATGGTGTGAGAGATGGACAAAACATATCCACATAGACATACCCACAACAGAGCGGCAGTGTAACCCTGTAGCACTATATGGAGTCTATAAGGAGAATGACTTTACGGAGTCATTCTGTGTGTTAACTGGAAAATCAAGATCAATCCAGAACTAGAGGCTTTTGATTTGGCCTTTGTTCAGGCTTTTTAAATATACTGAAAGTTGTTGAGACCTCCTTCTTCCCAATACAATTGCAGTATTGGGATGAATACTATTCTAACAGACCAAAACCTCTCTTTTATCTATCTGTGTGTGCATAGCATTGCAAAGACATGACCAACTACCTTTTCTCAGAGGAAGTTGTAATGTTGCAAAGATTGGTGTGAAATAAATATAATGGTTGTTTTTACTGCAAATTGATATGAGACATTTGTCATGAAAAATTATTTTAAGACACTTTTAAAGCCTGCGAGCAGTGCTGCATAGTTCCAACAGTGTGACATACTGACAAATTTAAGAATTTCAGATTTTTGCTTTACTCCAGACTGATTTTATAGCCTAAAGAATGTGCCTTCCAATACACAGTATGTAGTTATGATAAACTGTATTTCAAATTTAAAACTGCTATGCCAGAGAGGGGAAATGTTTATCAAAATTTGTCTTTGCATATGTTCTTAAGACATATGACACTATCAGACAGAGATAACTGGTACAGTTAGGGAGGAAGAAACACCCCAAGGCTTCTCCTGGGCTTGACACAATAACTCTGACAAGGGAAAGAATACTGTGTGAAAAACAGTACATCTTAACCTACTGTATACATTTCTGAGATGTTCAGAGTGATGCTGTCACCATGTAGAACATGAGCCCCAAACAATAGCTGCTACTCAAAATTACATGTAGATATGCATATTACTATTTGCCACATTACATTTCTGTCAAACTGCAGAATGTTTGCATTAAATGTCTTAAATAAAACATTTCCTTAATGGAAAAGGACACTTTTACTCCAAATTCCAATTTGCATGTGACACAAAAACAGTTTCTCCCTCATTTCTAGAGGCAAAGTACTTTTTTAAATATCAATTTTGCAAACCACACCAATGATATGTGGACATATTTTCTACAACACATGGTTGCCTTGTAGTCCTGTTAAATATTCCCTCATGATCCTCTAAATGTTAATAAGTGAATGGGCATGTTCACCCCATTTACTGATGTGTTAAAAGATGTAAGCACTGCATGAGTCCCCCTACCTTTCTTGGAGTACACCACTAAATACCGTATCACCAACTCACCCTGAAGAACTCTTTGGTTGAACCAGAGTCCAGAGTGCCGTAGGCAATGTCTGTCTGCTTGGCCAGATCCTCAGCACTCTCAATGGGGGAAACCATCCTCTCCACAGTGAGGAAAGCAGCCAGGTTAGCCGTGTAGGACGAGATGATGATGAGGGTGAAGAACCACCACACACCTCCAACAATTCGCCCAGATAATGATCTTGGAGAGTGAAAGGAAGGAGGAGAAAGAACAGTGTCGGGAAAGTGGGGGGAATAACAAAGTTGGACAAGATAAAAAATAAGAGGGAAGGAAGGGGTGAGAGGAGGGAGGTGCAAGAAAGTAGAGCAGGGAAATGATGATTGGAGTGTTTTAAAAGGTAAAAATAGGATTAAGAGGAGAAGAGGATGAGATAAAAAGACAGAAAATAGTAAGTCAGTGAAATGCTACAAAGTGCAGTGAAAGTGTAAACAACTGGAATGAGGTATGACTGAGTAAAACATGTAGGGCCATCCCTAAAGATAGAAAAGAGGCTGGTGTAAAACCACAAGGTGGAGCTCTGACACCATTTGATGCTAACAGAGCTGTATTTACCTTTCATTAGAGCAGACCGGCTCATAAAAGCCCCCACATGTTTGCATTGACCAGCTTTGGTAAAGAAAAAGGTGTAAGCTGCTCCTGCCCCTGCTTCCCCACCCCATCTTTTTGTTTACTGGTAAGATGAAAAGAGCTGCAGGTCCCCTGGCCAGCAGATCAGCACCGCTGTTCTTTTCTTGTGTTTTTTCTCTCTCTCTCTCTCTCTCGCTCGAGGGAGACAGATAGCTCGCTGCTCAGGAGCAGCGGAAGGTCGTGAGGAGAATCTTAAACCATAAATGCTGCATTGAGGAGAACAAACAAGATCTCCCCTTGGTGCAAATCAAACAGCAGAGGATACAAAACCCTCAGGCCTCCATGTCAAATGGAGAGAGATGGGGATATGAGGAGGGGAGGAGATAGGCATCTACAACAGTCAGTGTTTTCTTGGCTGCTATTTCACTGTCTTATTGCAGTGTTGTCAAATTATTTTGTTCTCAATACACACAGGACACCGTTTACAAAAAACATCCTTTTGTTCAACTGACGCCTTCTCTATGTCTCCTCTTTGACCGGGTGCTCAAACACTGGAAATTACTTTGATTATCAACAGAGGAAACATTAAGGGTCTTTTAAACTGTTTTACCAACTCACAGGGTTCTGGCAAAAGAACCAAATAATCGCAGAGGAAGCCTCAGTTTTCGTGGTCAGTGCAGATGCAAGCGCCTGTAGCAGTTCCCAATAACGAAGTGCTGCAGTGGAGCATGTCTCCAACACACACAGAGGGAACTTTGCCCATGAAATAGACTTATTGATGTATTAGCTCTGGATTTGAATACAAATGACTCTTTCTCTCGCCTCAACCCTCTGCTTGAGTTTATTTCTGTGGCGTTTGAGCAGAATTTGAGAGAATTTTACTGTAAAAAAAAGCAGCAAAAGAGGTGGAGGGTGTGCCTGATGAGATGCATGGATGAGTTCCATCCTCTTTCGTCTCTTGTCTCCTCTTTTTCCTTTCTTTCCTGCCAAAATCCTCTCATTCTCTGTATCTGGCTGTCCCCATCCTTCTCCTTCTTGCTGTATTTATACAGAATCAGCAGTGGGTTTTGGGACTGCAATAAAAGGACCAGAGGACGAGAGTCTCTTTGCCGTCCCTCCAACTCTCTGTGCTATGTGTTTGCTGGCTGATACCACTGACTTTGATCCACAGTGACACACTGCTGTGTCTTGATGGGTCTGCAGTAAACAGAGTCAGTGGGGGAGGGGTGACAAAAGCTCAGCACTGGGAGTTTGGGTAATTTTCCTGCCAGTGTTTTCTTTTTTCTCCATAATCCTCTAACTATTGTGGATTACAAACAATATACTTCCTCATACTGATCAAAACAATCTTTTAAAATAAATACTATTCATTCCAAGCCAGTTTTAATCTGACACAAGATGTAATTTATTCAATATCATCACTTTCAATATCTTACTTTGGAATATTTTACAACGTCTTTTAAAAAGATTCCTGATTTGTACTCGTTTCATTGATCAGGTTCTCTTTGAATGAACCCCACCAGTGCAGGAGATAGTTTTCATTATTTAAATTTCAGAAGATCACACGAACAAAACTCTAACACTAGGAATCACCCTGTTTCTCTGACTTCCTGTCCACTGTGTGTGTCTGAGTTACAGTTTAATCATTTAATGGTGGCAAAGCTTAACAGTGATTCAAACTGAAACAATCGAGCCCCTTAAACTGGATATTAAGAATTATTACAGAATTATGCAGGTGACTTATTAATGATGAAGCCAGTAACTTCTGTATATCATGTGTCTTGTCGTCGCTATTAATAAATTCAATAAAAAAAAAAAAAACAGTCTGTAAGTTATTGTATCTCCAACATCTCAAGCAAGTTTGATTTGTAAAATGGATTGGTAGTAGACGGCTGGGCATTGCAGATTTTTGTTGTGATAAAGAAAACAGGAGTTTGGGACAATTTCACACTGTGGATTAACATAAAAAGTGTTTACAGCTGCAGGACAGTTTCCTCATAAGGCAGCACAATATTTGAAAGATTCACAACAGTCCATATGGCAGTATGTAGTTTGGCCATTTGTGGCTGAGGCACGATCGTTTCCGACCAATTAACCTCCGTCACTGGCAGCAACATGCAGTTTTAAATGGCATTGCAGTCAAAAATTGTTGCCATGATTTGTATTTGAAAGATACAAATACCAGCCGTGCACCCAAAAGCAGCACTCAACAAGCATTGTTGGCACGAGAAGAAACCATACTTTTGTTTCACAAAAACAAAACCAAAGGTAGTGTTATAAAGTAGGGAATCCAAAATCAGATCATCCAAACAAAACAGGGCTGAAGCAGAGACAAGACCGGACTGAGACCGAGGATCAGTAAATTTTCAAAGAAACAGGGCAGAAAGCAGACAGGAACTAAAAATGTTGTTTAGATGAGAATCTGGCAAAAGTATAAAGAAAACTGGAGATTAAAATGACCTTATGGTAGTTATCACAACAAACGATGGCAATCAACTAAGACCAGGTGTAAAGCACAGAGACGGAAAGCAAAGAGAACCAGAATGGACAAAAGAAAACTATTTCAAACCAAATCAGGAAGTGAAGCTATGCATAAAGTACCTGACACACTAAAAGACAAAAATCTAAGCAAAAACACAACCAAAAGCAGAGACCGTGACAAATGGAAGCTAGAGGTCAGTGTATATGCTGATATAACATCTGTTCAATCAGAACTGAATAGGATTTCTTCACTGAAACAAGCGCAAAGAATGACACTGAAGGATTGTCTCGAATAGAAAGATGTTTTTGCTTTTCTCCTAAATGACTTCAGTAACTGTTTCATCAACTGGGACTTCAGGTTAGCAGAAGTGTAAGATAATAGATCACAAAGATGGAATCCAGTGCAACTGTGTGACTTACTGACTCGTATTCAATAAGTTTTGGACATCAATTAATTTGTTTGGATATTGTACTCTAATGTTTTGCTATCTATTTGTTGTCTTTTGCACTGACTGCAAATATCAATTGGTATAAGTGTGTTCTTAGTGTCTGTAAATATGAAGTAACCATGCCATCAGAGAACTGATAAAAATCCACAAAATTCGTTTTATTTTTTTCATTTTTAACTTTCTATATCTGAGAAATTGTTGAATGATTTGCAATTTTAGTACCACCAGTGCAAATTTATATTGGATTTCTGTGCAATACAGAACTCAGGTGTAATACAAGAACTGAAAAGTGTTCCACTGCTCTTAAATGCTGCAGGAGAACTTGAGTGTAATGATATATGAGCTCAGTTTTTCCAGAAGTGGAGGAAACAAGAAAACCCAAATCAGAAAGTATTAGAGGAAATAAAGTGGAAACAAAGTAGAAATTGGCTGGTGTGTTGCAGCAACAAGATTCTTCGCAGTTGTCCAGTTAGCCTCGAGGTAGAAATAATACTCAGTATAGTAGAGAAGAAAAGTTTCAGCAATTAATTGACCTTTTCGCTGGTACAGTGTGTATATTTAGATAATTCATCTTTACTAAAGATTGAGCTATACAAGGGGCATAAGAATTTAATCTCCTGAGTAATCATCTTTTACTTTTTCCATGAAGCTAATGCATTGTTCAAACTCACTGAGCTTTACCTCAAACAACTTAAATCTGTTCATTTTCAAATATGTCAAACATAAGAAGCTCATGTACCAAGAAATATTCAAAAATAAAGCACAGTCCATTTGACGCCACTGTGCAGTCGCAAAAAGGATCATCTGGGTTCGAAATATTTCACATACTGGCTTCAAAGCTCCCTTGGAACAATCAGCATAAAGAATATACTGCATAAATGATAAAAAAGTCATGCAGTGTGGACTGATTTAATAGTTTATTTGGGGTAGACATGGGGTGTCTTTTAGGAAAATAAGATTGAGGAGCTTAAATGAAAATTCAAAGATAACAGGCAACATGAAACTCTCACATCAGGATTGAATATAATGTGGTTCTTGTTAATATCACTGACCAGTGACACGCTATCTGACACGCTGTGATGTGAGGCAGGCAACTTTGAAGCACTTGCTGCTCAGAATCTCCTCTTCAGCTTTTTATTTCCTCTCATGTGCACAAAAAAGAGAAGAAAAAGGCTGCTGTCAGGGAGTGTGCAGCTTCTCCACAGGATATGTGCAATATTTGCAAGCATGAGAAGAAGCCATGGCGGCAACGTGAAATAGAGGAGCAGAAACATGTGGAGGGATGGGGACATCCATGTCCTTGAGCAGAGCCTGGATAAATGAGGAGCTGCTTGTGTGCTCCTCAGGTGATACTTGGGGTGAGATCACATTGTTTTGACGAATTTATGACAGATAAACTGTCACTGCAAATCTCTTATGTTCTGTCCTCAGCTGCTGCTTCTGTTCAAACTCCACATATAGCTGTTAAATCTCAAATAAATACCTGGTCTTTAAAGATGGGTTTCTGTGCGATGTCACCATAGAGGTGCGTTTGACACAAGAGGGCAGAACGCGGTACACAAAATGGTATATTTAACACAGCCAAGCTTCTAAACTGAAATGACAAGGCACTTAACTGTACACACCACAGAAAAGGATGGAAAGTCTTCAATATTTCAAGGAGATCACAGCCCTTTGCCAAGAGCAGAAGGGGACTGTGGATCCAATCCAGTAGCAGAGCGACATGGGTTCCCACATGCTCCGAAGGTAGCAAAGTCTCTGCAGTGCCCACATAAGTCATTTTTACACCAGTAATAGCATATTTCTATGGTTATTTCTTTCTTGTACAGTGGGTACGCTCGCTTAAACAAACCCTCAGTGCTCTGAGGGCTGCAACTCACTGGTCCAGCAAACCACTACCCCCCAGAGGATAAGCTTGTAACTATTCATTACATATACACTGTATCCTGGGACAGCGGGACACACGTTTCTGATAATCAAAAATCTCTGAGATAATAAGAATAGTTGACTGCACACCAGATATATGTCAGTCACACATAGCAGGACTGAGAATGATCTGCCAGTTGTCGTGCAAAAAGGTGGAATCAATCGACCTCTCTTCTTCTCTTTTTGTCTGAGTGGTTACTGTCAGTTTCAGAGCCTCCAAATGAGAAGTTATTGTCAGTAATTGTATGTTTCTGTAAAAAAATGTGAGCTGTATGCACCTAGAGTGTATCCTGGCGTTGTCGATGCCGTGCCGAGCTGGAGCTGACTAAAACCTGCGACAACTGCAGTTATTTGATGTTGGAATGAATAACGATCGAACATTTTACCCCTTCCACTCAAAAGCCTGATGTTAGTGCATTTTAGAGTGTTTTATGAGCTATGTAGAAAATGTTGGTGACTCATGAATGCACACTACTTGGGGTTACGCACCAGTCAGGAAACTGCATCACGTTTGTGCTAATTTTGGAGTATGACAACATCTTAAATCCAGCCGTACATGTTCAGGTCAGAATTGGAGTATACCAATGCTTGTATGAGCAACTTTGTGTTTGAATTGATACATTTAGTTGTCTTGTGCAGACACCGATGAACAAAAAAAATATCATTAGCCCCCATAGCACTTTGAATTGCCTTGTGTACGATTTGTGCTCTACAAATAAACTTGCCTTGCCTAGCTGCCTTTTCAGTCAGTGTGACCATGATGTTTGAACTAAAATCCTTTCGTAGATCTAATGCCAACATAACACAAACATTTCAAGCAGCTTCCCTCACTGCTTTTAGTGTTGGAACAGCCTCGACTTCTCACTTCAGTCTACCTGCAAAAAACTGTAGTTCGCCAAGTGTTGGGAGCAAATCTAAACATTTTCGTGAATGTGTTACTGGCCAGGAAAAACAAACTACGTCCACTGATCTAACATTGATGGGTCTTTAGGGAAGCTGAACAGGGTCAACTTGCCTCACAACCAAAAACATTTTCTTGGAGAAATCTCTGAAGCAAAAACAAAGTGCTGTAGAAAGATGTAGCGCAAAAACCTCCTGCTTTTAAAATGGTCATGCTGTATAACTTGTGCTGGGGCACGCTACCTGGAGAACTAGACCATTGAAGGAAATACAGGAACTATGATGTGATAGTAGCCAGGTTGATAAAAAAAGTCTTGGGAGCAAGAGGTAGAGACTAAGGGATATTACAAGTTCTCTCTACATAATAATAATATTTACTAAAACATTTATATACCTCTTTTTTTCAAAACAGATAAGCCAGAAAACAGGGAAAGCATGCCATTGGCCTTTTAAGCATTAACAACATCAATACAAGCACCAATACCCATCATACTGCAGCTAATTTTAACAGAAATATAGTGTTTTTTTCCCCCTTATTCTATTTCTGTGGTCTAAAAGTAACCAGTAGACTCACACTGATAATTCTATTGAAATGAAAGTCATGGGTTGTGTCATTTTAGCCAGTGGGAAGCTTTTGATGTAAAAATATGAGTTCAGGATATGATGAGTCTGAAAAAAGTCTTAAATTAAAACACAACTGGAGAAAATTAGCAGATAAAAAAAGATTTCAGTTACATAAGAAAACAGAAGAAGACCTTCGGATTTGATCAATCTGTCTTTGTGGATAGGATATGTACCTCAGACTTTTAAGGTTGCTGTAATTAAACCTTTATTAAAAAAAAAACCTACTCTTGATTCAGAAGTGTTGGCTAATTATCGACCTATATCCAATCTCCCTTTTTTGTCTAAAGTTCTTGAAAAAATAGTTGCAGTTCAACTTTATGATCATTTACATAGAAATAATCTGTTTGAAGAGTTTCAGTCAGGATTTAGAGTGCATCATAGCACAGAAACAGCACTGGTTAAAGTTACCAATGATCTCCTCTTAGCCTCTGATAGCGGACTTGTGTCTGTGCTTGTCTTGTTGGATCTCAGTGCTGCATTTGATACGATCGATCACAGCATTCTGTTACAGAGACTTGAACGTGTTTTTGGGTTTAAAGGAACTGCATTAAGCTGGTAACATTATTAGACAGCATGGCATAAATTTCCATTGCTATGCTGATGATACTCTGTACTTATCTATGAAACCAGATGAAACCAATAGGTTGGTCAGAGTACAAGCATGTCTTAAAGACATAAAGACCTAGATGACTCAGAACTATCTGTTACTAAATTCAGACAAAATTGAAGTTGTTCTCTTTGGACCTGAGCGCTTCAGGGAGAAATTGTCTGGTTATATAGTTACTCTAGATGGTATTTCCTTGGCTTCTAGTTCTACAGTGAGGAACCTTGGAGTTATTTTCGACCAGAATTTATCATTTGACGCACATATAAAACTGGTTTCTAGGACTGCCCTCTTTCAACTTCATAATGTTGCTAAAATCAGGAATATCCTGTCTCAGGGTGATGCAGAGAAACTAGTCCATGAATTTGTTACTTCAAGACTGGACTACTGTAATTCTTTATTATTGGGCTGTCCCACATATTCTCTGAAAAGCCTCCAGCTGATCCAAAATGCTGCAGTCAGAGTTCTAATGAGAACTAACAGGAGAGATCATCTTCATTGGCTCCCTGTTAAATTCAGAATAGAATTTAAGATTCTTCTCCTCTTATATAAAGCTCTTAATGACCGAGCTCCATCATATCTTAAAGATCTCATTGTAAGATATTTTCCTAACAGAGCACTTCGCTCCCAAACAGCAGGTTTACTTGTTGTTCCCAGAGTTTCTTAAAGTAGAATGGGAGGAAGAGCCTTCAGTTATCAGGGCCCTCTCTTGTGGAATAAGCTGCCAGTAAATGACCGGGAAGCAGACACCCTTTCCACTTTTAAGATTAGGCTTAAAACTTTCCTTTTTGATAAAGCTTATAGTTAGGGATGGCTCAGGTAATCCTGAAACATCCCATAGTTAAGCTGCTATAGGCTTAGACTGCTGGGGGACCTCATCTGTCACACCTTTCCTCACTTTGCTCTCTTTTTCCCTCCGTTTAATTTCTCAAATGATATTATGTACATGTGACATTATTGTGGTTATTAACTTGTGTTTCCCTGTACCAACAGGTATTCTTTGAATGGTGTTATGGTGTGTCCCCCCCCTCTTTTCTGTCTTCTCAAACCCCAGCTGGTCGAGGCGGATGGCCATCCTTCCTCAGTCTGGTTCTGCCAGAGGTTTCTTCCTGTTAAAAGGGAGTCGTTCCTTTCCACAGTCGCCACATGCATGCTCAGGACGGGAGATTAGACTGAAGACAAGTTTCGGTGATATTTGTTGGTTTCCTCAGCTAGGATATTGTTTTTTGAGTTGGCTCTATATGAATTAATTGAATTATTTTGAAATTGATTAATTGGATTTCATTGGATTATGATTACAATGAATTGAATTCCAATTTTCTTGAATTGGACAATATTATTTAAGTGCCTTGAGATGACATTTGTTGTGATTTGGGGCTATACATAAAACTGAATTGAATTGAATTGAACCTCTCAGAAAACAGCAAAGCTCCTAACTAAAATATTAGAGTAAAAGAAATTAGGAATAAAGGTACATCTCTAATAAACAGCTATATTTGAGATATAAATAAAGACTAAATATTAATTTTAAAAGAAAACAAAAACCCTGCACAACTGCTTTAGAATGATATACTTCACCCCATCATGATTCTTCAAAGTACTTATGTCTATCCTGATAAAAAGACAGTATAAGCTATTGAAAAAGCTATAAAGGAGATGATATACTGTCAAAGAAAAAAAGGTCTTTCATCCCTCTGTTCAGTGGAACCTGTGGCATTATCTCCAGAAGAGATTAAATCTGTAGGATGTACACCAGACATCTGGTCGCTCCGTGATGCCTGTCAACCTCAGTAAAAGACTTTTCAGGTTGAATTGCATTTACTGTTTTGTGCTCTCTGATCAGATGTTCCAGGTAGATAACCAATGTCCATTTGACTACTCAAAGCTATGACTTTCTTACTTTGAATATATTACTATGTTAAAAAGCCATTAATTGCTGTGAAATTAACTTTTCAAAAATACTCTTCCCCTTTGTTGTCTGAGTTTTATTTTTTTACCCCTCAAGGCCTCTAAAATCTATAAGAAGCAAGTAAAACTAAGAAACTAAGAATATTTAAATTAAGAAAATAAATCTGTTTAAAGAGTTAGAATAATAAGCAGTCATAAGAAAACCAAAAAAAAAATCTTTTTGAGGAAATATTTAAATGGGTATCTGGAGATGTTTGTTTTTGAAAAGAAAACCCTTATTAGCACTGGCCACTGAAATATCAAAGCACAGGGAACTAAATTGCTTCTTTTCTTTGAAGCTATAGGCCACTACTATATGCAGATGCAATGAGCCCATAATATGCAGGAATAGTGTGACAAATCAACCCCGCGTAAGAAGGGCTCTGCTGACATGAGCAATAAGCCATGCAGTAGAATAGAAGTGTGTCAACTGGATAACAAAAGCTAATTGACATTGCATTAATAGAATAGTTGGAATGGAGCAGATAGACCACTTCAAAGTCATTTTCCTTTTCAAACTCAGCTTTTTCCGACATCAATTTGCAGCTCAAATGAAAAGTTACGCCTCATCTGTAGCCATCAGGAAATTTGCCATCAGCATGCACACAACTTGAGCTAATCAGCTCTAATCAAGCCAATCGTAGTCAATGATACCATGACTCAGCATAGGAGACAAAGCTAATCCATCTTGCAGGAAGTGACTGAAAACAGCTGGAACAACCATAAACAATTACACCTGCGAGGAGAGGCAGGCGGCTGCCTTGATGTTTGTATTGACATTTGTGACCTGTGATGTGACATCCTGCTGTCTCAGGAGGAAATACCGGAATAAACACTGTTCTATTCATCTGGGATTTGTAGTCAATTAAAAGGACTATCATGTCACCGTTTCATTTAAGCTCCCTTCTTCTCCCATTTCCACGGAGACATTGCCATTGGAGACCGGGATATTAATCACTGAATTAATTATTATGGGCCGCCTTGAGGGAGCAGAAGGGGGTATTAACCCTTATTAAGAGACAGAGAGAGCAAAAAGGAGAGGAGGACTGTGCTATTTCCAGCTCTGCCTTTCCTGCCGGAGCTGTGAAATTAGTAAAGAGGGTCTACATGAAGAAAAGGAGTATTTCATTTATACGAGAGGACAGAATCACATATAAGAGATGCAATGACAAATACGGGAAAAGCAGGCTGGATGGGCACATAAGCCCTCACAAAATATCTTGTTTGCATTTCAAACTAGTCTGCTGTTAAGGTTACTCAGTACCACTGTAAAAAGGGCTTTAAATATTCCCGTAGCTACTGGGTGATGGTTGTGTTGTTGCTCAGAATTGGACAGTAAATGGTATACTAGCACAGCGAACTGGGGACAATGATTAACAACCTCACAAATTGGAGGAAAAGCGTATGCAGTGATGAGGCTGAGGGTCCCATTTGTGGGACTTTAATGTTCATGCACTCATGAAATATCTCATGAAAACTGACAAAATCGCTATGAATGTGACCAAATTTAACCCGACCAAAGCTTGCTCCTGAAAGGTAAAACTTAAACTGCTTTGAGCTACAAAACTTTGAGACACTGTGTTTCATGTAGTTTCGACCACTCAGCCAGGTCCTTAGTGTAACACATGAGCGAGTGCTCCAGCCCCAGTTTCGTCCCTTTCACCCCTGCTCTTGTCACTTCCTCTGTGCCATCTAATCTCCCCTGGGTGATAGGATTTGCATGTTGCCCTGTCAGGCTAAACTGGAGTGGAAGTGCTCCTGGGCTTTGCAGGGCTCTGTGCTGATGGACTGGGAGAGGCCCATGGGATCAGCAGTGACAGGTGGAAAGCAGCTGGGACCACAGCCAGAGACAGAGAGGGTTGAAATGTAGACTTTCCATTCTGATGCCGACATTGTTGTGCAGCTTTAAAGCCCTTATCTGCAGTACACAGGCAGAGATGTGGCGTTCAGCGGTGGTTATGGTGGTGGTGGGGTTTGGGGGGGGGGGACAAAGCATATGTACTCCTTGAATAAGTGTGCTTAATCACAGTCACAGACCTACTATTATCTCCTATTGGTTGCTTACGTGAGGCATGGCTACAATTTGGAAGGCGCTTTAATGTACCTCGAGGTCCTCCATCTTGTGTGTTTCTCTGCTCTCCTCTGGTGTGGGTGAGGCTGAAAGATATAGGCTGGTTTGGTAGTCCTTTCATCTCCTAATATCTTACCAACTCTATTACAGCACAAGATTAATAAGGGCTTAAAACAGATAAAAGAAATATTATATGACAGACTTTAAATAACTATAAGGGCCATTCTAGTAGTCGCTTAAAATAACCCAAGCAAACCAGATGCAGGAACTTTAAGCTTGACAAAGCCATTCAAACAGCTAAGAATGGCTATACAAAAAATGAGAACCACTGAGAATAACAGGCTTTGTAAGTCTTCACCATGTCTCAGTGTAAAGAGTGTTAGGACAGATAGGAAGCCCGATCTTTGCAAAAACAAAGATCCCATCTAGACTTAAGTTGCACAATAAACAGCACAAGCACAAATTCTCCACCCTTCCAATGTGTGTTATGTTTACTGGACATCAATCTGCTGGTCTGAAGGCCCAGGGATGCGTAATTTGGGGATTGTAATTCTTTTGCAAAGGGAGGAGAAGTCACAAACATGTAACGAAACACACACGTTTCAGACAGAAGATCCAATAAAACACGATCCATAACTCCAGCTCAAATACACAAACAAAAGCACAACTGCTGAAGCTGACACACATCAGAACTCCTGTACGAGCAGACAACACTATGTGTGCAAGTCAGACTGTTAAGAAAATGGCTGCAGAAGAGGGAGAGACAAAATCAATGCTGTCTGACTTTCTCCATACAAGAATGACACCATAGCTAAAGCACACAGAGCACAAGCAAAGAATAGCTACAGTGCAACAGACAAGACACTTACTTACGAAATACCTCTACATTATGTTAGTAAACCACTGTCCCCATGCAAACTGCCAGCAAATTACTTGTAATGTGAAATAAGTTACAGTTAGTAAGATGAGATACACTCTGTTAAAATTCCAGTTTAAAGGAACTGTTCAGCAATTTGGGAAATATGCTCATCTGGTGATATGTTAGAGCTAGAGGTTAAATCAGCATAAAGACTGGAAAGAAAGGGGAACAATTAGACAATCTGAAGCTTTTAATTAACTTGTATATTGTCTATTTTCGATTCGGATTTAAGTTTCAGACTTTAATGGTCACCAGACATTAGAGCCAAAGTTCTGACGTCTGCTTCCAGCTACTCTCTTCCACTAGCTTTATTGCGACTTGTTGCAATTCAAGCATAGTAATTCTGGTACTTTCTATCTAAATGTAGCCAGCAGATGCTACTGTGTTTTTGAGGGGGCAATAACTAATATTTAGGTTCTGTTCCATCCTGTATGTTACAAGGTTAAAAATATAAGATGGCTTTTGAATTAGTGTATTTTTCTGTTCTTCTGTTCACAGGTGCCTTTCAACTATATTTCTTCACACCTGTGAGGTTACCTGTTATTAAAAGTTGAGTGATTTTATCTCAGTTCAGTTTTTTTTACAACCAAACAGGTGTGAAACTAAATACATTTTCATTAACTTGAATGGTTCAAAGTACTGCTACACTGCTGCCACAACAGTCTCTCACTCTTGTTTAAGCCTTACTCCAACAGTCATAAATACTACTTTTAAAGAGTGTTACAAACTGGAACTATTTGATGGCAGACAACAGTCATGTTTAAAGACGGTGTGCACTTTTTATTTGAGCTCTAGACAGAGCCAGACCGTTTCTCCCTGCTAGCTGTCTTTACGCTAAGCTGACAGCAGACCAACTCTAGATAGAAATTTAATGAGGTTCATTTGAAATGTCTCGTCTCACTTACAATATTTCCCAAAATGGCTGAACATGTCAGTTAAACACAAATTACATTGTCATTTAAACCAGCTCTTAACCAATGGTCGACATATAAAGTAAATTAGAACATTTATCCTTATAGATAAATAAATAAACAAGTTACACTACTGCCACCAACATGTGAAAACTGTAATTTACTGACTTGTGCTTTTTTGGTGCCAAGGATGTTTGATGTGAATAAAACCTTCAGGACTGAACGACACACAAATGTGCTATTTTTTCTTCCTCCACTCTGACACAAACTGCTGTCGGTCAAAACAGGGTGTCGACACTCGCTCAGTTTCCATTTGCATCAACCAAACATGTTTGAAATAATATTGAAGGTCTTACTTGGATTGACAGGCGAGGGATTTAGGCACACAACGCTCGCACAGACTGAGCGCAAAGTGATATGTATTATTGGCCACTCAATCCAGTCTGACATGACAGCATATCGTGATTATAATTGGGCTAGAGGTCATGCAGTGTCCTGGAGGAAGAAGTTAATGCTGACTTTGTAGAAAACACAGAGTAATTCTTGTACTTTTGAGATAAAAACACTCACACGGGTAGATTATATTGTGTCTTACCTCGGTGAGATGTCACAGCCCTGTTGCATGAAGGCGCCCAGGGAGAACCAGAGAGAGTTGAAGATACCAAACTCATTGGGGGGCTGGTCGCTTGGCGGACCGTCGGTGCCCTCTTCGGGCTCCTCGGTGTGCCATTCGTACGGGCTGAAGCGGCTGACCAGGAAGAGCACCACGCTCACGCCGATATAGGCGAACACGATGCACATCCAGATCTCATAGGCCAACGGGTCCAAGAAGGAGAACACCCCTGGCTTAGATTTTTGGGGCTTCTTGATCATGATGGAGATACCCAGCGACATGAAGGGTTTGGAGAAATCAATCACCTCCTCCCGGACCAACGTGATAGTCAAAGGGGCCACAGCGATTTCCGCTTTCTGTAGGAATTTAGATAATGAGGATTTTGATTAACTTGTCTGAGAGCATCTTTAAACTTTCAAATTTAAATAATGGATCAACTTTTTCAGTCATACAAAAACTAATCAAGCACCATTTAGCCTCCTCCAGTACATAAAATGTCAAATCCTAACCGCAGCAAAACAGTTACCCAATTTCTGCCTCTGCAGCTCATGGCATTATCCTTCATGACTTTGCTTACGTCATCAATTTCTCCCTGAATTTGCTAAACTCTTAGTGATCAAGTTTATATGGTAGCTGAACAGATCTCAGAGAGAGCTAAGACAGAATGAGCAAGAAAATAAATATAAAATAGCCTCTGTAATTATCAAAGGCTTAGCTGAAGCTCTGGGAGAATCAGCAGGGAGGATACAATGATGTCATCCAAATATGCTTATACCAAAGGAGAGCAAAAAATGGGATACAGCCAACTCTTTAGTCTACAGCTGTGGAAAAGTGCGTACTAGCTTGCTGAAAAAATAAAATCCGCAAACCAGATTATAGTCAGTGCCTTAGCAACACTTGTGACCTTGTTTTGACTTAGGAGCAAAGGGCTTACTATCAGAGATAATTTAAAGTTTCGTTACAGCCATCTGACACTTATGAAATGGAGAAAACAGGACTGGGGAACCGAAAATGAAAGAGATTTAAGTTCTTACATCATCAGAAAAATGCACTAAGATGACAGCCCCAGGGCATTTAGTGTGTGCTAAAATACATGGCGGGTTAAAAAGAGGCAGGACTTTTTCAGGAGAAAAGAAATGAATGCTCTCTTCCAGCAAAACCTTATATGGGAAAGTGCTGACGGCTTCCATTACCTCAAATGTTCCTATTCACGCTCCACACACTCTATATTGCATTGTGTATATTTTAACACACCTTCCACTGAGTCTGATATTGTCTGTTATCTAGCTTTCAGCTTCACCTCAAATGTAGCTCTTTTTGTTTCATTCCCACTTCTTCTCAATTTAACCTTCAAGACATGTAGAAATGTGGAAAATCCAGGTTTTAGCACTGGTTACCTTGAAAAAGAATACTTGAAACCCCTCCATATTTAAACTTAATGGGAGACATTGAGTGGCAGATAAGTGGAAGAAGTACAAAAGGACCATTTCTGGCCTCGGATTAATGGGGTCCAGGTAGTCCAAAATTGTGTGAAGACAGCTGTACTTGGACAAAACACCATATCCACAAGAAAGTTTTCCTGTTAAAGGATTTCAAATAAAGTAATTTGGCCCAGCATGTCCTCCAGTCAAAGCAAATCTGACGAACAGGATGTGTTTCTGCTCACAGTGCTTATTAAAGAGCAAAGAGCAGAGCTCCACTTCTTGTTCCTGCGCTTTTGACCAACCTGGTTAGACTTTACACCAGAAGTGCACTGTGCTGCTTGATCAGTACTGAAACATCCCAAACAGTGCCTGTGCTTGCACCCTCAGCGGTCGACTTCACACTGAGTCACTGTGGTAGCAAAGAGGCACAGGCAAGAAGAAGGCCACTTTGTGAAAATACCACTTAGCTCATCACCAAAAAATGACAAAAAAATGTGAGAAGAGTCATTTTGACACAGCATGAAAAGTCTAAGTCAAACCTAAGCTATTCACGAAGAAAACTATACATTTTATTATGGAAAAGCTGTTTCTGTTTTCAAAAATACTGATGTAAAAGTACACAAATAAATCCCTTAATTATCTTACATCCACAACTTTGCATCTTTTCTGATCCAAACCAAGGTGGACAGCAGAAAGAAACCCTGTCAAATAAAATGTCGCCTTATTAACAGACTCCTTTTTTAATTTGAATCCATATTTTCATTCAAGCTGCTCTCAGCAACATTCAACACTGCCTGCAGATACCGCTCATTAAAAGCTTTCCACCTACTTAAACTGTCCGATTATAAGATTAAAAGACTCTTTGGTGACATTGATGGTCATTTTGACAGATATTAAACAGAACTCAGGCTCTATGCCATGCAAGGGGTTCTAAGAAACACCAGTTGTTTTACCAGGTTAATCATGTTCAGTTTTCAAAGCGTTTGTTTTTTTGGTTGAAATGTGTATCATATTATTAAGACTTATGGTAAAAATATGAATCAGTTGGTTTTTGGTAGTTTAAAAAATAATAAATCTTTTTATCTGAGGAGTTGCCGTATCATAACACAGGCATACAGTATTAGTACCTCATTTTTAAATCTTATTTTCATAATGGTCTTTGGCTAAGAAGTGATGGGCACGGTATTCTATAGTGACATCATAAAAACAAAGGCTTCAATGAGATAGGTCATATATGATGTAAAACCAATTTTGTCAGAAGAACCAGAATTAAAACAGCAGTTCTTACCCCGTACACCAGCTCCCCGACCATGCCGTTCCAGATCTTCGTCTCTGGGTCCCTGGCACCATACTTTCCATCGGGGACGATGGAGATCTTGTACTTGATTCCAATGTGTTTGGCGATCTCTGAGGCCAGGTCCACGCAGTAACCCTCGTACTGGTCATTGCCTTCGTACATCTCCCAGTTCTTCTTTAGCATCACATAGGGACCCTCCTACGCAGAGGACCATAACCAGTGAACAGACAGACACACAGACATGAGGGCTCGCACAATGCCTCATTGACACAGCAAAAGACAACAGCAAATGTAGCTCACATTAAGCCTAGAAACACAAAGATGTGGCTAAAGAAGACTGCAAGCTAGCAAAGATGGACTTAACTATATTGGACATGAAATATTTATTTAAGAAAAAGAAAAATGACTTCACAAGGAAGGAAATACATTCAATACATTTTCTAGGTCTGGGTGATTAAAAGTGATATTGAAGTATTTTCAAAATGGTTTTGTGCTTGAAGCCTGAGTTGGGAAACTATATATATTACTTGCCTTTGTAAGAAGGAATTAAGTCTTAGTCCAGGAAGAAACGAGCAGAATACATGTGGCTTCACTGGCTTCATTGTGGTCATTTTACTGAACAAACCTAGGTTTTATTAAAAACTGATCATTTCAAAACTGAAATATATATCCACAGGTTTACCATTAGTTTCAGCTCATGAGAGAATTTTCTCCTGCTCTGCACCAGAAAACTTAATTTGTCATAATACAACCTGCTCAACCCAATTTTTTTTATTGGGAAAGAAATACAGTGATACCTTAGAGAGTATCTGACCAGACTGAAGGAGCACTTGGGTTCAAATCAAGTGCACATCATCAGCATTCTTAAGCTGTAATGAGAAATGGCACCTGCATTTATGTTCTACTTTAATTTAAATCACTTTGCAATTTGCCCCTTATAACCCGTTCACAAACACACTCAGTTACCATGGTAGGTTCTTGTCTGGCAACTGGGAGCGATTCTGGGTTCAGTGTCTCACTGAAGAATACTTCAACATGTGGATAGGAGGAGCTGAGGAACAAACCGCCAACCTTGTGATTAGTGAGTGATGCGGCCTGTTTCCCGAGGCAGGAGGCATCATGCTGGGGTTGAATTATTGCTGCATATGTGAGTGTAAGGTTTACTGGTGGTCAATGTCATCCATCAGTTCACAGAGTTTCTTCACAAACAGAAGAAGTTGCTTGTTTCTGAACTTTATTTCACTTTATGTAACTACAATTCCCGTTCATTAGTTTTTTACTTTTTTTAAACATTCAGTTTTTAACACTGAACAACACAATAAAAGGCATATGCCATGACCAGCAGTTCGAACAGCAGATGGCCGTTGCAGTGACCACGAACCTCTGATGGCACAAAAAAACATTTATTTTAATGGGATACATGCAGAATTTTAAAAGCATTCTGGGAGTTGTCATGAACTGAATTTCCCCTCTCGCATTTTGATGTACAGAGGCATGTAATTGAAACCACCAGATATTTTCTGATACATTAATCATTTAAATTGATGATCAAATAGGTTTAATGTCTCTCTGAGCTGTGGTGCTAAACTGTGAGCCAAAAACAGACATTAGATTAAAAATGACCTCGAGATGCAGGAAATCTATCTAAAATTCCACTGTTTCCACTATTTGCCACTCAAAACAAATAAAGCTGAAGAAAAATGCTTAGTGGAGCTATAAATTTGACTTTACTCTGACTCCATGGGAATCTGATGCGAGATGCAGTGTGGACACAATTTAGTGTTGATCAACAAAGTTGGATACCTGTGTTGTCAAGTTGCAGCATTGACAGCACCATGCAGAATACACTGAGATAATAATGAGACAGCATGATACAAAGAGACTCAGAAAGAAGCAAGGAAAGCATGACTTTGCAGAAAGGATGTAGACATAAAGCAGAAGGGAAGTGAGAAATGAGCTACAGTCAGGGTGGATGACTTATTACCAAAAACAAGCCTGACTCCACTTGAACACTTAAAGTAATCGGGGGTGGCTGCATCTCTACACTGTGACCAGCAGTAAGTTATACATCATTAGATTTGCTGTTCCTCAGAAAGTGATCTAAATGTAAGCCTCGCACGGTTCTCTGCGCTCATATTTCCAAACAAATTACTTTTGTCATGCAAGGCAGCATATTGCATATTGAGAACGGGAGCAATTTATTCTCGAGATGTGTTTGCATGACATTGCCCCGGGCCAAAGCAAGGTAAAGCAAAGACGCCTCAGTGGGGAGAGAATGCTCGGCTTAGCCTGCGGCACAACTAAATGCTACTGCAGAACATAATGCCTGCACAATTTACCAGTGACATGTCAAAATACAGCAATCATGATCAGGAGTGCATGTTTCACTGATTTTACAAGAAAATGACTGAAATTATGCGGCCATAAATGTAGCGCTAGCAATTTACTATCAGCAGACATTTTATTATTACATATAAGTATACACTGTGCCGCGCTTTTACAAAGTGTAGTTTGGTTTATGGTTATTTTGTCATTTTTCTTGCCTCTAAAAGTGTTATGTGTCATTACTGATGGTTTTTCATGTACAAATTATGATCCAAATGCTCCATATAAGCAAACAGGATGGATGCGCCTTGCAATTGTAATTCTATAAAAGATCCGTGTCCACTGGATCCATCATTGCCATACTTCACATTTGTTGTCTATATGAAAAGGCTTCCAAAGCATTGTCAAAAAATTGCATTTCAGCAGACAAATCTGTTTGCCTCTGGACACTCCCAACATTACTATAACAGTCACACTTATCAATGTTAAATTAAGACAGATTCTGCATCTGCTTGGCTTATTTTTGGTCCCCTTGAGTCTCTTCAGCAAAAGGCTGGGCTGAGACATTTTCTCAGCATATGAAAACATTTCTTAATGAAATTTTCCAGGAGCGGAAAGCCTGTATTGTATTCTTTGCCTTTATTGCTTTTCTCATTCAAGGAAAGAGAGCAACTGGCAGTCATCTATCCGGACACTGTCTTATGGTATGCCCATAAAGCTTCCAAATCTTGGAGCAGCGCAAACCTTTGGGTCATAAAATGCCCCCTGTGGACACATCACAAGTAACTCTCCAGATTTTACCGAGTCTCGCTGCCAAGCACTCAAGTTGCAGTGCTTTTGCACTGTTTGCAATTCATCCAGCAGGTCCAGAGAAGCCACAGTGGCAGCTCCAACCCGCTAAATATAGGTACCAAATACACTTTTGACAGATGTCAGTGACACCAGCCCCAATGTCAATCAGTCAGAGTACACATGATTAAAGATTCAGCAGCTGAAAAACACAAAACACCAGAAATATGTTTCATATTGAGAACATCAGAGAGAACAAAGTGAGGAAATTAAATGCTGGAGTTTTGGAGTTGAAGATGGATGACCAAGCAATTATCTACCACAGAAATAATATTTTGTGTTACTGAATGTGTTGTAGTCCAACAGGCTGTACTCCACTTCTGAAAGGTGTCCCGGTGTGGCAGAACAAAGGCACATCACGGACAACACGTTTTACCGCAGTGCCAGACAGTGGAAGTATAAACCTGCAGGCCTGTGGCCCTTTGTCAAAACACACCAACAAGGTAAAAGACGGTAAACTCTAGAATTTTTCAGATATCAGTTTGTTTTGAGCATAACTACCAGCATGTACTGCATCAAATGAGGATGCAGTGGCTCATAGAATGATAGAAAAAGGCCAATTAGTGACTGTCTTGCCAAATAAATTACATGATTACTTGGCTGGACTGTTACGAGAAGGACACAATTTAACTAATTACCAGTGGTTGTTACCCTCCAGTGACATTGGTAACAATTATCAGATAACAATACTTATGGCAGCAGTTTTTCTACAAACAAAATGAACAAAACCAACGATGAAGGCTTTTCCTGTCTAATAAGCAACGTTTGTTTTCTACTGACAATTATCATCAGCACAAAGGCTGAAAAATGCATTGCATAACATACTTTTAATAAAGCTCAATTATTTTAATGATGTTTTATTCAGAAAACATTTTCATTTTCAATTAAGTTTGAAAAGCATATAGGAAGGAAAACAACCCTAATTTAACTGAGCTATGATAGCAGGGGTATGACTTTGCAGACAGTCAGAGGGAGGGAGTGAGATAAAGGATGCAGTCAGTGTTTCTGGCACGAGAAGAGAGAGATGCTTCAGAGGTCTCCACAGCAAAGGCCAGCACGGCTGACAGGCTGGTCAATAATCACAACCACAGTGCCTCACTCACTGCCTAATGAGACTAATTAAACATGCCATTAAAAACACACACTCCACAGGGCCAACTTGATACAAATCCATGTGTATACCCACATTGGTAACCACAAGGGAACTGTGTGCTCAGTGTAAAATCTGCCTGTTTGGTTCAGTGTACGAGTGTTTGCGCATTATGCAAGATAAACAATCTGTTGCTCATTCTGTTTGATTAGTAGCAGTAACAAGCATCAGATGGATGGCCCATTGTAAACTGACGTGACCACAAAAACAAGACTGGATGAAGCCAACAAACACCAATACTCCTCAATAAGTGACTCATTTTAGGGTCTCGGTCATCAGCAGCCACTTGAGGCACTCATCCCATTTTTTTTTTCGTTGATGCATGATACTGAAAAGGGAGCACATTTAAAGCCCACGTAGAAACATTTTGCAAATGTCCTCTGAGTTTTTTTTTACTTTTTAAAAAAAATGTATTTATTTTTTTTCACATTGAGAGCACTCGACTGGCAGCTGCAGTGGGATGTTGTGGCCTTGTTCAGAGTTTTAAATCACTGAGATGCTTCAAGCATGCTAACAAGTGTTACAGCTAAGGCTCAACCTTTTTTTAGCTAGTGTTAGTGACGTTCAACAAGAAATCAAAATTATGTTTTAAATTTCACCTATTTTCCTGAAAAACAACAAAATGGTAAAACTACAACATTGCTCTTTTACAGGGAAACCGTGCTTAGTTTCTTGTGCTATTAATTTTCATATTTACACATTTGTAGCCACTAAAGTCAATCCTACACAGCAGAAAGCGAAGGCTGAGGTGGGGGGCATTCGCTTGGTTCAAATCCACAGGTCAGCCACCAGATGTCACTACATCTTACAAATTGGAGTTTTAAACATCAACGTTCTCATGAGGATAGAATGAACTTCACCCTCATAGTTCTTTTTGGAATTAGTAATCCCTTTTAGTTACAATATTTTTTGTAAATAAAAATGGTTTGTTTGAATGGTTTAATTACATAACAAGCTAAATCAATTTTCTCAGACTTGCTATATACGGTAAGCCAACTCGCTCTGCTCCTACTCTGGGCAATTCTCATAAACAACTTAAATGAGCTCTTTGTGATTTTATGCTCCAATAGTTTGACATTGTCATACATCCACTCATCCCTTTTCTGCTGCCTTCTGATGACTGTGTCAGTTCAATTTGATGATACGTAATAGAGAATACTAAAAGTAAGAATAGAAAATTTGGCTCTTGCTCTTCGGCTTCCCCTACAGTTGTGGGATGTAACACCAATGTAATCAAATAAAGCTCCATTTGAGCCCTGCACATGTACAGCTATACACTCAAACTTGGTGTCATGTTGAAGAGCACATAAAAATGTCAAGCAAACATAAAGCAAAATGGTGTAATGCAGGACTGGAAACCAAAGTTGTGAAGTGTGGTAAATTGTGAAGTCTACCAGCCCCTGGGCATTGCAGGGGAGGTTTCAGTCTCAGGAATGCACACAAGAATGGTCAGTGTACTTCAAAATGAGTCAGAAGCACATTGTTTAAAGGTTACACCCTTCTATAGTGTTTCTTTATGTTTCAGAAAGCCAATTCAGATAGAACACATATTTGTAGCCATGACAGTGGCACGTTTTTCAAATATGGATATACAGTAGCTACAAAAGAGCTTCAGAAAGTAAAACGTGGAAACTTTGAGAACAACTTTCTTGTTGTTCCTAAGTTACCATGTTGAACAATGGTCCAAAAAGAGTTTATACAGAACATAAAAATGTCCTGACCTTACCTTTTGTCATACAGCAGGTCACACTGACATTTGACCAGATTAATTCATATTTGAGTCAAAGTGAAATTCCTTAAAAGCGCTCTTGAATGATCACAAGAATATGAACCTGAAAACACAAGTCCTGCCATCATCTCGGAGGTATGTTACTAACACCCAACCCTGGCTGTTAAAGAACAGTAGAAATGATAAGCTTTGCAGTGTCTGCGGTGGTTTTTCAGAGCATCTGAAACAATATTCCAGTCGCAGCTGTCATTCCACATGATAGCAATGCAATACAACTGTAGAAATTCTATTTTCATGCCTAAATGTTGAAGAATCTTCCCTCTAAATGTTTTTTTATGGAACGTAGGGCAAATCTTTGCTAGTGGATGTTGTATGAAATAATTTCTCCTCTAAGTAAGTTGTAGTTTACCACAGTGTTCCTGGTAAACAAAACCTAAACATTTTGTCACTGCCTAGAATACCTTGAACAGTTGGTTGCCCTGTGGCAGATTGGTGATGTGCCAGATCTAAAGCGCAGTGGAGGAGTTTAACATCAACATACTCTATTAAAGCTTCCAGCCTTGTCTTGTCAATATAATGACAGTCAAAATTTGTTCTTGTCCATCTCTGCTGGTGCATTACCCTCCCAGCAGATTTAGCCAAGGCCTCCCAGGGGTTTGTTATCTCTCAATGCTTTAGCCTTAAGACAAATAAAAGACTGATTTAGGGAAGGAAGTCACACTGTGGGAACACTGACCTTGTGGTGACAACAGATAAAATCCTCCATTGCTCCTATAGTTTTTTTCATGGCATGTTGACACTTGTACTATGTTCTGTTCTGTTTATAGTGAAGCAGCCATTTGTATCTGGTCCATACTTGGAAGAATCATTGCTTTCTTATGGTTTGATACAGAAACGTCATACAACTTAACAACATTAGGATTACAGTTAAGAGAAGCCCTGTTGTTTGGTTTATTAACCTTAGTGCTACAAAAAAGCTACAATGTGCCTTTAAATTTAGTCAGATGATAAAACTGATACTGACTTCACTGCTGTGCATGCACAACAGTGCAAAAGCAGGTGTGAGATACCCAGGTTGCTCTAGCTTAATCTATTTTGATAATAAAAATAACGTCTACTTTTATGTGAAGATGACACTTTATAACTTCTTAAATTCTTTAAGATGCAGAGGCAGCTTGGATGTAATACAACACTGGAATGCCTAATTAGGTTTGCGCCAAACAAACATTGCTGTCACCAACATGTTGATCTAACATTAAAAGCAGGAATGAAGAGAACCTGTCACAGCATAACTATAAAAGCATGCTGCTTAAAAACGTGATGGGTATGAACTGGGATGATTATGAGAGCATTAGCGTTTCTAAGCTGTTTTAGGACTTAGAGGAAGCCCCCTGAGTGTGTAATACACTGTACGCCAGAGCAGGTAGTCAGAGAAAGTGACAGATTTAGAGCAAACAGAAATTCAGTTACTTATAGAGTTAAAGTTATAGTTCAGGGTCAATCAGTCTTGAAAATTACTCTTTTAAATCAGAGTGAGAAGCTGTGATTGGCCACATAAACAAACCGGCTAGTACAATGTATGAATCTAACACAAACACAGGTGTACAGCTATAATGGGAGCTTGTTTGTAAAGAGACACTGTTAAGAGTTGGGGAACCATTTCAGCCTCAATAGATGTCCATCCATGAGCACCATCCTTAAAACACATTGTTTTTTCCCTCCATTTGCATTTCATTTTCCTCTCGAGGGTCTCCATTATGGCTCTGAGTGGCTCCATTTCTTGCTCAGATTTTTGAACAGGGTGTCCATTAAAAAAGCTGCTGTGCCTCTCCTCTTTCCCAGTGTCTTTAGGGCCTCATTTTGGCTCAGGCTGTTGTATCCATCACTCTGCCATTATGGGCTTTCATATCCTGCTTGCGTCCGACTGGGGATCAGTTTCTTAAAATGGGGTTCCTCATCAGGGGCTGAAAAGAGGGAGGATTGTGCTGAGCTGTGACTAACCATTCCCACCTCCTTCCTTCTTCCACTCTGCTCCTACATGTACGCTCAACGTCTGGCTACTTTATTGAAGTCAGCCATCTCAGAGTCACTGTTACAGCCAGAGATTCACATGCCATGCAAAGGCTATTAAGTGTGTGAGATGCTTTCATTTTATACCGATAACTGTTATCTTCTAAATAGAAATGATAATAATAATTGGAGCTGCTTAATTTGGGCTGTTTTTTGCTGCATTAAAAGTAGATCTAAGAGACAAAAAATGTGCTGGAATTGGTTAATGTTTGATTGAAGTTTATATTGGAAAAATCAAAATAAATCCTGTTTTTGTGTGAAATTCTTTGGTGAAGATTTAATTTAGTCCCTGAACTCTGATGAGTCAGCACACAGTAATAGGGCTTTCAAATGTACGAAAAATAACTAAATTCTGAGGATTGCACTAGAATAATCTAAGCATAATCTGTCTGCCACTGTTAATTTAACTACAGAGGATTATTACTGACTATAGAAAAAAGAAGCAGTTTAAAGGGTTATTGTATTAATACAGCTGACCATCACACATTATGGAATCTTGGCCATCTTTTCATTTGAATTCTAGTTTTAAAAGTTATGGATAAGATGTAACTATGGTGTGTATACTTGCATTTGGCTCAATGAAATTTACAGGAGCATTTGATAGGAGCGAATCCTGATATAAAAAATTACAAAGCGTATTGCTGCATGCACGAGTGTGTGTTGGCAAGCACATGCCGGTCTCTTACCATAATGGTAGTCACAATAACAGTGCGGTTTTCCATGCCAGAGGTGTCATTTGGATGTAGTGGAGTGTCCTGAATCAGCACCAGTTTGTCTGCATCGTTCCAATAGCCGATCTTCAGGGAAAAGACAAATATGAGATTCTACTCGAAGGCATGCAAACACTAATATACTATATAATGACACATTTACATCTCATTGCTTCTTTTTTATGCAGTCCCACAAGAGGGGAATTGAGCTGTTGTACTCCCCAGCACAGAGGAGAACATGGTTCATGATCCAAACATAGTGTGACCAAGCTTCAGTTTCATTAAAATGTAAATGTGAAGCTCAGTGAAATGACACAGTGGTAATTTATCTATGTGACTGTGTTCAGGGGAGAAACACAAACACCTTTCTGAGTTTGTTAGCTTGAATTGTACTGTATTATTGAAGTGCTTTGAGATGACATCTGTTGTGATTTGGCACAATATACATAAAACTGAATTGAATTAAATTAAGTTTTAATTGTGGTATTTTGCATCATACTCATGATTAAGATAGCAAGTTTAAATCAAAATTTTTCTGAAAAGCTGTTTTTCCTTTGTTTCACTAACAATGACACATTTTATTCCTGGGCCCTAAAATTTCTCACTTCGGGTTGTACCAGTTGTCTGTGATGATAGTCAGGTGTTGTCAGGTGAGTCAAACTTATGTTACTTACGTCATGATGGATGCAATGCAACTGATTAAACATGGAACATGTAGAAACATATCATATGCTGTTATGATACTCTGATCATTGAGAAAAGGTAGGTGTGCGTGCAAAAACTTTTGATTGATATTGTATGCCTAAATAAAACAGAAAGCATCTCCTGAATCACTGTTTGTTTTATGAAACTAACACACACATCAGCTCATGTCAGTGAATCATGAAATGCGGTGAATGTTTGATTGAAGTTTATATTGGAAAAATAAAAATAAATCCTGTTTTTGTGTGAAATTCTTTGGTGAAGATTTCATTTTGTCCCTGAACTCTGATGACACAGCACACAGTAATAGGGCTTTCAAATGTGCAAAAAATAACTAAATTCTGAGGATTGCACTGGAATATACATTCTTCTAAGCATAATCTGTCTGCCACTGACACACATCAGCTCATGTCAGTGATGAGGATCATGAAATGCGGTTAATGTTTGATTGAAGTTTATATTGGAAAAATTTATGAAACTAACACACATCAGCTCGTGTCAGTGATGAGGCTCATGAAATGCGGTGAAAAGCTTGAAGAAAGTTTGTACTTTCATGTGGGATGGAAAAGGATATGCTCCTTCAGTTTATAGTTTTTATGTATCAGAACATAGGAAAAGTTTTGTAGTTCACAGATTAACAAAGCAATCGTCACTTAAACGCTACATGTGATAGAAATAGCAAAGAGTCAATGTATACATCTTGTTTTATATAAAAAAACACTTTTTTTTTCAATTTGATGCCAGAAACACATAAAAAAACAAAAAGGACATTGGCAGTAAAGACTGTAACAGTAGTCTAAATTTAAAGCTAATTAGGTTTACAAGCCAGAGGTCACGTGGTTGATTGGAACATGACTGTGTATGCAAAGAGCATGTGTGAGAGCTTGAGCAGAGGGGGTACAAAAGAAAAGGAAAAGATCCTCTATAGCATATTTTAAGCTGTGCTGGCTGTATGAAATGGAATAGACTTCCTGTGAGTATGGTTTAAGTGCTGAGGAAGATATGTGGATGGATAAAGTTTTTCTGCAGCTAAGAGATATTTATGTTGCCAGATCTCACAAGAGTGTGCTTCTATGACACAGACAGGAACACTGTGATGGCCCTGTGATGGACCAGTGAGCTGTCCAGGGTGTACCTGCCTCTCACCCAATGGCAGCTGGGAAAGCCCCACTTCCCCATAACCCCAGCTCTGAATTGTATTGAGGGTTGGTATAGATAATGGATAGATCGATGTGTTGACATTCACTTTTCCCAATGGAATTGATAGAGTTGGGCCATCCACTGGCCTCCTAAAGGGTCTTTTTGATTGCAGAAAATCATGTGACATGTGAACCCATATATGAAACAAATGACATTTAGAAAAATAGGTGATGCAACAAGTTTAACATATCTGTTCAATTTCTACATGTAATATGTTGTCTCTCCTTTAAAAAACACACAACATGTTTAAATGTATCACACAGCATTGAACTATTTTGAAAACTAGTCTTAAATATTGTTTGTTTTAGATAACGCGTGGAGTTCCCATTTAGCGCAGTAGCTGAAGCTAAAATGTTCTGACTTTTTTATAATTCTTATTTCCAGTATTTATAAATTCAGTCAATTCATCCATCCATATATGCATTCAACTGTCATCAAAACATACTGCGATGCCAGTTAAAGACAGTAAGTTGGAATAATGACTCATTGCCTAGTCGCAAGTCTAATTGAGAATCAAGATCAAAGTTGTGATGCATGTTCCTGTATCCAGATTCAGCTCATGTTAGAATCATCAAGAAGTCTGTCAGGGTCAAATTAATTCACTGGAAGTGACAGATGAGTTGTGTTGTGGTCACAATATAAGTATTTTGTGACTAAGGAATGTCGAAAGGAGGAACATGGCGTGGGTTGTTTGACACCTGATTTTATAATAAAACGAAACAATGTCTGCACAGCAATATTGTGTTAGACTGATGTACAGATCGTACAGAGGACTCAAGCTTTGACAGCAGCCATAAACAGACTGAAGTCAGAGGATGAACAGCTGGGGCAAAAGGATGATTGAGGGACATGGAAAATGTTGGGGAGACACACACACACATTGTTTCTGTGTCCTGAGAGGACACTCACAGTGGTGGGGGAAGACAGGTCAAAGGAGCTTCTGATTGATGGGAACTCCTCTTCTCCCGCTACCATCTCATCCTCCTCATCTCCTCCACCCATCTACCTCAATTGCTTTATGTTTCATTTCATTCTCTCCACATCACTACATCAAGTGCTCCCTCTTTCTCGCATTTTTCCTGAATTCATCAACAGACATCAATCCTCTCATACCAGAGGCAGAGATGCTGGTAGAAGCTGAGGCTTTTCTTTACAGCCCACTTATGATAATAGAAAATGGCACACAACATAAATTATATCACATCAACTCCCCATATACTTCACATGACAGCAGCCTGCACACATCTCTAACCATATAAGGATGTATGCACAGAACAGGCGGTCAAAGAGTTGAAATTAGAAAATGAGTTTCCACAATTTCATGATATTTCACAAATGTTTAAAGTAACAGGAACGAAGCAGACTTAAAACCAAGTACATTTGTGCGCAGCAGTAAATCATTGCCATTTTGTCTAGCTAACATAGTATAGAGGGTAACAGGAGCACTTAATAATGTCAAATGAGCATGGATGAGTCACAATCATAGTAAAAATAGTCATAGTTAGCTCTGCATGTAAAGACAAACAATAGCTATGTGTTCAAAAACACAATATGAAAACTGGATTAAAACACTCAGATGAATGTTAGCATTTCACTGAATTAGACACTGAAACAAATCTCACAGTTTGTGAGCCATATCACTCACCATATTGTTATAACATATAACAATATTCCGAAACATTCTTACATATTGTAACAGAATGAACTGTACTACCAGTCTTCGGCTCTTCTAAAATCCGAAACTCATTGCTGCTGCAGCTAACCTGCCAATAGTACTAACAACAGTGGATTAACCATAATCCATGCTAATAAGCAAATTTCCCTTGTGTGATATGACAGCTTCTCTTTCAAAAAGTTGGACTATTGTGTAAATTGTCAAGGGAAACAGAATGCAATGATTGGCAAACTACCCTTTCTGTAATGTAGAATTAAAAAAAAATCAAAGTCAAATCTTGAAACTGAAAGAATTCAAATTATTTTTGGAAAATAAATGATATATATATATTTTTTAAAAGTCAGCAACATCATGTTTACATGCTTTGCATCACCTTTCTTTAAACAGCATCTTGAAGGAATCTGGGAAATGATAACCTCTGCCTTTAAAATGTGTACCAGACATCCTTACACACTGCAACTGATTACACCATAAACTATATATAGTCTATAGTTAAACCATGGCAAAAACAAGCAGTACTACTACCTGCACTCAGACAATAATTCATGGACAGCAAATGGAAGCAGTGTGGTGTGATGTTTTACCCTTCTAGGTCCATTATTCTTCAGTTCAAACACGTCCATAGTGTAGTTAACCCTGCGGCCATAGTGGTCAAACTGGACATTACCTGTTAATCCCTGCAGCCGGACCTGCACACATTGGAAGACATAACATACAGTCATACCATGACATGATACACTCATCAATGACTAATCAATATTCTGCTTTTTGCTTGCAGCAAATCATATAAAAGTGAGTCTTAACAGTACACCTGGTAAGTATAATGTTTATATTTAGCGGGACTAGATAAGACGATCAACATGAAGAAAGTTGAAAATATCTCAGTTATCTTTCTAACAAAGACATCTCCACTGCAAATTAACTGCTCACAGACTGCTTTGCTCTGTATTAGTAAAAGAAGCACGTGAACACAGGAATTAAGGCAGATACATCCAGAACGGTGAAGGAGAAATCCCACATGGAACTATGAATCATAACCTATGTCAAGCACATCTTATGTTAAGCACAGATCCTGGGTCTATCACAGGATCAGATCAGTATCTGTCTCACCTGTTTGAGAGTGCGCTCCATGTCGATACCCTGGTTCCACGGGGCGGCGGGGTTAGCGAGGCAGTCGCCGGCATTCCCTCGTCTGGAAATGTCCACCTTCTGCCTGCGCAGGTTCCTAAAAGCCTCGGCCATCACCATCACCCCATCGTATGTCAGCGCTGAGGTGTACTAAGAAATAGGAGGAGGTGATCAGTGCTAAGTGGGTTGACCAGGTATAAGAAGGCTCACCTTTGTTTAACTATCGTGATTTTATAGTTACTGTTTTGGTTATACAGTAATGGGGGATACACAACAGGAAAAGGTATGAGGCCAATTAAATGATGATTTAGCTAGACAAGTATAATGTTCTGGTGGTCAGATGTTTTAGGAACAATCTGTGCAAGGCTGCCTCTAAGAGCATGCAGAGTTTCTGCAGGGCTGAGCAGTACGACATAACAGCATGGCTGTTGCAGGGGCGCAGCAGTTTTATTCTACTCATTATTTTCTGAAATTAGAGAGGAGGACAGGGAGAGCGCAGAAGAGCATATTCTCCTAAGTGTAAGCCTCCCAATTTCCCCTAATCGATCTTTGACCTGAAGACTTAGTGTTGCTCCTGATTATTTGAGCTGAAAAAAAATCACAATCTTCCTCAAGAGTCATACATTTCCCTAAAACTCACCTCTGGCATGGCAGAAAACTAATTGAGTGAATGACAAAAAGCAGCAAGACTGAGAGTGAGCTGAGGGAAAAGAGAGGGAAGAGGCGAGTGTTTAGTCCAGCCGGGAAGCAGTCTGGCATTAATTATCCCAGCTAGCAGGAGTTCATTAACTTTGCCTCCGGCTGGGGGTGAATCCTATTCATTAGCCCACTGCTCACTGTGACATTATGGCTTTCAACAGAGACTGCTGCACTTTATACCCCTATTGTTCTTTGACAAGCTGCCCAGAGTAACACAGCCATACATACAAACAGTCAAGGTGTGGGACAGACTCACAAACAGTATCTATCTGCTATCCCCATTCTCACGTTTTTGTCTCTTATTTGGCAGCTATAACATTTATAACAGCTGGCTATGAGACAACCAGATGTACACCCTGTTTTAAAGAACAAAGACTATTTCTGAACAACTGGTGGGAAAGTGTAACAAAACTATATCTAGAGTTTGGACCCCATCACTAGTCAAACAGAAAACTGAAATCCACTAATAATGCTACCAGTTCTACAGTACCAGCAAAGGGACTAATCCATAGGGGCAGGTATGTTATAGTCTGTAAGGTCACAAAGGAACCCACAGGAGCTATTAAACAACTAAAGGTCAATTTAACATTGACATTGAATGCATCCACTATAAGGAGAACATTGAACAACAATAGTGTGAGCGGCCGAAGAACTCCAACTCTCTCCATAATGGAGATAATGGAGATTTTTTATTTCTTTTTTTGGGCAACAAAAAATACTACATTCAACATAAAAACCTTATCTGTGAAACATGGTGGTGGTAGTATCATGGTTTGAACCTGTTTTGCTATAATTGGGCCGGGATGTTTTGCCATTATTGATGGAAAACTGAATTATTTTAGTGAATTCTACTGTAAAATGTCAGGACATCTGTCAAGGAACTGAATCTCAGGTAAAAAAAATACCTATGCAGCAAGACAGGAATCGAAAGCAGGCAAATATTTCTATAAGAGGCTAGCTAAAGTGGAGTAAATTCATGTTCTGGAGAGACTGAGTTAAAGTCCTGACATTAATCCAACAGGAACTGTAGAGGGACCTACAGTATGAGGAAACTCACCAACACCCCATCAATGTAGCAGCTCTGTATGAATTGATTGGTTATAATTCCTCTAAGCTGATGTATAGTTCCTGCAAATGTTTAGGTACTGATATTGCTACACGAGGGGTCAGACCAGACACCGAGGACAATGGTTCACAAACTTTTGCCACTTACAGGTAAAACTGGATTTTTTCCTCAGTAAATAAATGAACAAGTGATATATTTTGTCTTCTTATAATTGTAATCTAAAGGATGTTTTAGGTCATATATAGGCCAAAATGTAGAAAATTCTACAGAGCACCAGTATATGAACAGATGTTTGAACATCTGTATACCTTAGCATTGTCCAATATTTTTATTAAATGAGCCAAGCTCTTTGTCCTTAACAACATAGTTACTGCTAGAATCAGTCTTTTCTCTGAATATATTATATACCAGAGCTCTTAGACTCCATGTGCAGCTGAGAGTAGAATTTATTTAATGTCTGGCTATATAACCATAATGAACAAAACACAAGTTGAACCCAGAAATCGTTGCACTTACAGCTGGAGGTTTGTGCTGTGACTGGATCTCTCCAGTTGTAAGTGTGATCCAAGCAGTGTGACCACAATCTTAAGAAAACTGACCACTTCAATAAAAGGTCACTCACACTAACTCCATATTTTCATGCTGTGAAAAGGCTCGGAGGACTCCCTCATCGTGTCAGCAGCCTCTCAGTGGAATGCCATGTGCATGTGATGGCGTAGCAGCGCTAACACCAGTGTTGACATGTAGTACCACTGTCTCTGATGGCTTTCATATACAATGATTATTAGCCTTGCTTGCAAAGTGTCAGAAAAAGTGACCAGAGATGCCTTCAGCTGTCTCCACCTGTCACATGGCCCTCACTTTGCACGTCATAGCAGCCACTCAGGAGTACCTGAGTCTTTCTCTTGATGTCTGTTGACAAGTCGGCCATGTCTGTCTTTCCAGCAGGCTGAGAGCTACAGTAATATACTGAGATCTAATTCAGACTGAGAATACTTACTTAATGACTCATGTGCAGATGTTATCTATCAGCATATTTGAGACTGTGGCAGTGGTCAAACAAATTTAAAAGTTTTGTTATTTCCTGACCTTGAATTTAACATCTATCTCTTGAGCAACATAAACATACTGCAACTGTATCATCATTTAGTCAGCAAGAGCAGTATTATCATTAAATATACCTCACAGATGTATTTAAAATGGAATCAGAAATGAGGATTTAGTAGTTAATCATACAAACAGCCTGAAGAGGAAGATTTTCAATCGTAAGTTCCGACATCACTGTACTGTCTGCCTCAGATTGCAGATATGACATGCTGTGTGTTAGGTTGTGCTGCCCTACATCATCGAGATGTTGTGCAAATGCATATGGTTTAATGTAGAACATTCCTTAATTGGCATACCTGCTGAAGAGCATGATTAAGACTATATTCATTCATTACCACACCCTTCAATCTTCATTCAACTTCAGTCAAAACCGGTGCATTTGGAAACACCTTCAAAGTCTATGACCTCATAATTAAAAAAAAGGTCACTGCACATCTGCACCACTTCTAGATGAAGTCTCATATCATCAGGATCGTACTGCTCATATGAACACTTGCTGTCACATAGGAATGTCTCATTAGCTTACTACCTCCTGATCCCCGTAACTTTTAAGCACTGAGGATTACTTTGCAAAGTGAGTCAACTTGCCAGAGAAAGGCCTAACTCACCATAGTGATAATATATTAGCAGAGAGTCGGGCTGACAGTGACTCAGGCTGGACAACTTAGTTGGGAGCAGAGTCATTTAGGCTGAGTGGATTTTCAGGAGAGAGAGCAATTTATCAAGAAATGTAGTGAGGCTAAGTACACACACACACACACACACACACACACACACACACACACACACACACACACACAATGCCATGTGATATTACCCTGTGGTGTAAACTTTTAATTTGAAGCACCCCAATCCATCAGAACACACACAAACACACAAACACACATGCAATCTGCTTGACTCCCACTGCTTCCATTCGACTGCATTTGGATTTTGAAATAGAAATCTTTGTTGGAAACGCAGATTTGCTCAATGGAGAAGGTTTGCAAACAACCATGACGTGATGCCTTCTTGCCCCAGTGCCATTTTCAGCTACACAGATTGTAGCTGAAAAAAATTTAAAGTGGGTCAGTCTGTCACATCGCTGCATATGACAACGGTGGATGAGACACTGCAGACTGTTTATGGTGAGGCCTTTTCCCTTGCTGTTCCAATATTTGTGCAAAAAATTCTCAGATTTCTCTTTTTCTTTGTATGTTTTTCACCAACAAATAGCAAATGATTTTCTTGCACATTCTTCAAATACATAATGTTTAGGTATATTTCCGACCCTCCGGGTGCCTTTTGGTTTCAGCTCATTTCACTTCAGTCTGAAAAACAAATTGCAGACATTTGAAACTCATTGAAAGTCTCACATCCCAGATTAGTTACTTGGCCTGAGAAAAAATAAATTTTCTTGATTTAAAACACAAAAGAAAAAAAAAAATCAATTTTATATCAGCATAACTTGCCAATTACTTTATTTATGACAAAGGGTATTTTTTTAACAGCAGTACCCAACCACAATAAAGATAAACGCTGCACTGAGCTGCTGCTCAGAATTACTCTAATTTGGACATGTAATACCTTGGGTGGGGCGTCCGAGCCTGGGTATTCCCTCTGATCCAGCTTATTCCAACGCTGCATCAGTTTGATGACCATAGGGTTGCTGAAGTCGACCAGCTGGAAGCCTGTCACGTTAGCTCCACCATGCATGAAGCGTTCCAGGTTGATGTCCTTAAAGCCCTTGAGGGGCAACAATGGAAAAGAGTAGTCACTGGTGGCCACAAATCCATCAACAGGCACAAACACCTAACTGACAAGAAATACAATGAAGGGAGAGGTATGACTGGATTTTATTACATTATTAGCCTGCAACTACCAACTACTTTTACACTATGATAATTCTGATTTATTGTGCGTTTTAGGGAAGTAAGAATCATTAGAAAATACTCTTCAGTCCTGATCAATCACCATAAATATCGCAGTCCTAGAAGCATTCCATGCAGCATTTTAGCTGGTGAACGAGACAGTGCTCACAGCCATCATGAGAAGTCTGTTGAGGTAGGGACGGGATTAAAAGCTTTATGACACGGAATCTCATGAATGAGAATTTCAGTCCCTGATCCTGGAACCCAACTCATTCTCTGAACAATTCCCAGGATAGAGATACTGATAATTTGTGGAGAATAAATGCATATTTTATGTTACGTTGTGTCTGTCATTAATTGAGCATTAATTCTGCAACAAATCACAAATACAGTTTAACTGAAAACAAGGATGCAGCAGATTCCCATATCTTAGAAAGTACATGTATCCTTATTTTTAACATTTCTCCTTGAAAAAAAAATTAAATGATGTTGAAAAAGGTTAAGTAGAGGAGAAAAGAACAGGTGTACTGATTTGAATTTTCCAAAGAGCTAATTATACTTTAAACACAATCAAATGTATCAGCCTAAATACATGAACCAAGACTGAATCAGAATTTATTAACTTTATAAAACTATTTAAAAAAAGTTAATTCAGGTTCATTAGTTGACTTTACAGACAAGACCACACAATGCGGTATATTTTGTGGCATCTAACTTTCACCATTCATTGCTTCCAAAGTTCTAATAACTTGTTTTGCTTCTATACAAAGAAGCCAACTTTGGTCCGCATTCCAGTGATGTCTTTCAGACATCCTTTAAAATCCACAAAAGGTTTGAATGTGGTCTGAGTCATAGGGGGTGGAAAGAAGAGGATTAAAAAGGGTTGGAAAAAGAAAAGAAAGACAAAAATGACACAATGTACAATAAAGGACAACGGAAGTGTCATTTTCTCTCACCAAATTGGCCATGATGTAATGGTAACCTTTCACGTGTTTCCCAACGCTGACAATCTGTGAGAAGGCAGAGCAGAGCAGAGACGTTAATCTGACTGGATTACAGCATAGCATATGTTAATTACATTAAATGATGCATCTGACAGGCAAGTGCATGTGGGTTGACACAGGGGGTCCATTGGGTTTAATGCGTAGAAGATCCAATGTCTAAACAAATGAACGGGCAGTCATCTCACTGAAGAGGCAAAAACATCACGCTTTCAAACGCATGACAGTCTTCCTTTTTTTCACACAAGCACAGAGCTGGATCTTGGTGACAAGAGCTCAGTCCCACCAGACAGTTTTTTCTGTATAAACAGTACATAAGTCACCCTATGGTTTTCATATCACCTGAAAATATTTCCAGTTAAAACAATTCCCAATAGATCAGTAAGAAGAAGATATCATTCTCGATTCTGGTGCTGAATGTATATTCTTGCAAAGGGAAGTGGAAACAAAAATCATAGAATCAAGTTAACCTCAAGGACGGCATTTCTAGAGTTCCACATGTTTGATCGTTTGACAAACACAAGCATCACGTGAGAAACTTATCAAAGTTATTTTACATTTCTTGTAAGGACAGTTTGTAATCATGTCAGCCCTTTTCCACAGTGTGTTATACATTCCCAGCTTTGTGCAGCACATATTCCTGGTTTCATTCAGACATGAGACTGTCACAGAAAAGTCAGTTTTTCATGTAGCTCTTGCATTTAGTTAGAGAACGGTGTCACTGTGGCTTGGAAAATAATGGTATGAGGGAAAAGGAGTGTTTCCTGTTCTCTCACAGGGTGCGTCACTGATGGATTTCTAAACCTCTTTTGCCACTGAACCAACATTAATGAGTGTGACGGATGCTTGACTCACGTCTCGCTCTGACTCACTGACTATATTTTCTCATCATTCATCACATTAAGAGTGCTGCTGCATCACAGAGCTCAAACAGTGAACCACAGAGTCAGAACTCTGGCTTTAACATTGTGTTTGTTGATCATTTAGCTGGGTATATGTAATTTCATTCAATCAGGTGAGATGAATGAAAACTGATGTTTAAACAACTGGGTGCTGGTTGCCATTATAGCCACACCGTCTGGGGAGAGTTTACCTTTTGACTGTATTTCATGGGTTATCATATGCATTTTTTTTTGTGATAGAGAGATAATTATAAGTTTACTGTCACAAAGCGAGGTATACATATCTGAGCACAGTTGGCACAGAGAGAGATGGATACGTTTGTCCACAGCTCCAAAACATGATGGTATCACAATCCATGGTTTTAACTGAACTGTGAGATGGTGACATTTCCCAAAGCTCTTGTTTTGTGTATGACAGTGTCCGCATGACCTGACAGGAGTGGCAACCCATAAAAAAAAAGTTGTTACCACTAAGCCTGTAGATTTTTCTAAACCCATTCTTGTAATTTGAACTCCAAACACTAAACAATATGTAGAAAAGCGAGGAATCATGAGTAAAAAGTGAAAGGACAGTGAAAAACATTGTGTGAGATGAAAATCAGTAACTGACACCTTCCATGGTCCCTTTTTTCTCCCAATAAGTGTTGGTGGCTAAATCAGCTGTGTAGAACATGTACATCATCATGTTGTAAGACCTGTGCTGCGTCTTTGCAGAGAAACAAGGAAGGGAAATGTAGTCATTGTACAGTTTGTGAAATTCTGTAGTGAGACTGCAGTATTTAGCACTGTGGACCAGTGCAATTATGATATGTTCTGTTGTGAGACTAGGTTGTATATTTAATTCTTATATCTTATCTCTATACTACTGTGAAATATCTAAAACCATAAAACAAATCACATTAGCTAATTCAATTCCTTTACATTGGCCTCTCAACACACTTTGTGCTGTTTGTTCCATTAGCTGGAACTGCCAGTGGAACTGCTATTTTCTCCTGCCTTTTCAGATGTTGATCCATGTATGTTTTATTTTCTGTTTTATGTCTCCATACTTTAAGCTGATATACAACTTGTGCTCATTTTAAATCTGCTCTTCCAACTCAATTTGTACAACTTTCTAATCAGCTGCCAGCAGATTACAACCCCATCTGTAAATGAAGCCTGTTTGCATCCAGAGTTTACACTCTGACATTCAGAGTAACATCTGGTTTCTTCAAAGCCTCAATATTAACTGACCCTGCTGTTGATTATCAGCAACTAATGAGACCCACTTGTGTATTCAAGCCCTCGTCCTGGATCTGGATAATTTGATTGCACATAAATATGCTTAGAATGAATGCTAGAATAAATGCAGGATCAAGTAGATGTTTATGTTTACTGGCATAAGTTCTCAATTTTAGTTCATTACGGCTACTTGGAGGATGTTCTCTGCTCTGGCATGAAGTGAGGAGGGTGCAGGATGTCTGCACTGCTGTGAGGGACAGAAACGCAAGCATGCACAGTCCTACCCATCTGCAAGGTAAATAGTTAGAACTGTGACAGATGTCAGAGTGGAGATTTGAATAATTGAAAGATTACAGGGACACAAGTTGCCCCAGGGAAAGATGGAGGGATGATGAGATGAGGACAAACAGGAGGTGGAAGAGGAGGAAGGTGCACATCATATTCTGAGTGTGCTTATGCCAACTAACACCACTTGAGATCAGAACAGATTGTTTTCAAGTTCACAACTTTCTAATTAGCGCATCCACGCTCAAAACTGAGTAAAACTAACACTGAGTAACTGTAAACCATTGTGACTTATCAAATAGCTGTCTATGCACAGCACAGTTAAATCAGTTCCAGAGATCTTAAATAGAGCAACTTGAATTAAAAAAATAAATAATAAAAGTCATGTGAGCAGTCAAATATAAAAAAGGGGGTAAATATGTCAACCTTTTAGCTTGGTTATGTAAAGGACCTCATTTAAAGGTAAAACCTCATTTGAACCAGCCCCAATTACAAGAGCAAGTAGCAAGTTTAGATTGAACTATGAAACCTGTCCCTACAATCATATAAAATGGAGTAAGAGTTAGTAGTTTGTGCCATTGTGCATCAGCAGGGCACAATTAGGTTCATCCAGACAACATGCTCCCCTCAAACTGCCGAAACATGTCAATCTGCAACAACGTCTGTCTTTAAACCAATAAAATGTGAAGAGCCTACCATCATTTCTCATCAATGTGAAGAGTGAATGAAGAAGCTGCTGAGCACAGACAGAGATGCTGACATGCAGCAGCAGACCACAAAGCTGGCAAGGAGAACAATGTCTGGTGTAGATTTGAAGGAGAACTTTTCATTGAAATATATGTGTCATTTTTAATCTAGTCTAGATGTTATATGTTAAAAGGAAACTGACTGATGCTTACAATAAACAGCTTGGAGTCTAAGTTTGTAATTTATCTTTGTTTTCATTAAAAGCAGTCTGCTTAACCAGGGGCCTGTGCTACAAAAGAGGTTCAATATATTCAAAGTATTTTCTGGTAGTCTGGCTCAGCAGCAACACAGGTTAATAACTCGGTAAATCCACCCAGATTTCTGAAGCTGGCATCGGCCAGCTGCTGGTAGCTGACACATAGCTAGTAACTGTGCTTAGTTATCATGTTTGCAAAGCTGTGACTGAAAAGCAACATGACAACTAGAATGTCTCTCTCTCAGTGCCTTCAGTGCGTAAAAGGTGACAGAAGCGGTAAAGCTGTTGCTATTCATTGTGAATCTACGATTAGCACTTCTTTTCACAAAATTGATGCACTTTTTTCAAGTGACAGATTTATTGAATTTATCAGAAAATACAGGTTCACACAAAAAATTGTGTGTACTGCCATTTTATGAGTTTTAGAAGTTGTAGTAGGGGTCGGTTCAAGTAAACAGCAGGCTCTCTACGTGACAAAAGAAGAAAAACGACCCGCTTGTGTCGGTCAAAGAAAACAACATCTAAATAGATGTTCTGGGCTGCGTCACCTGTTCCAGCATGTTCTGAAGTCTCTCAGCCTCCAGGTCGATGACAAACTTCTTCTCCTGCCGCCGGTCCAGATCCTCCAGCAGTCGCCTGTAGTTGGCATCATTGAAGTTTTCCACACAGATGGCACTGACTTGCCAGTTGTTTTGTCCTGCTTTCTCCATGATGGCCTGCAGGATGGCGTATCCTGATACAGTCAGACACAAAAAGGAAATTGATTTATAACATTGTATGTCTTATTTTGGTAGATAAAGATGAGCTCAAAATACTTGATAACTTACTTTAGTGCGTGAAACGTCACTGTCTACTGCACTGACATGAACAAAAGTCAAATCAAATCTTATAAACAATGCAGACGAAAGTTTCACCTACATTAAAATAAAAAAAGCCACAAGCCAGGATAAACACATTGGACAAAACAATTAAACTATTGACAGGTGAAGTAGATAACATCGGCTCTCTCATTTCAAAAGAAAGCAGTCAATCTGACTCAGCAGCTGAAGTTTTGGAAGCTGGAACATTTGGCAGGTATAAAGATCTGAGCACCTTTGATGAGGACTAAACTGGGACAGCCTGATGTATGTCATAGGTACTCCAGAACAGTAGGTCTTGTGCATTTACTAGTTAGCACCAATCAAAAGCAGTCTAAAGTAGTACCATATGGTGCACCTCCACCAGTACAGCTATATAGTCCTTCTGTGCATGTTTGCACCACATGAAGGTAATCTCATTTGATTAGCAAACTGCCATCTCATTTGGAATTTCAATAAAGTCTGTGAGAAGTCTGTGAGAATTCTTTCCCATGAGTTCACAGCACAGCTTTGTTGCAGCTTTTCATCCAGCAGCTCCTGGTCTTTTGGAAGAGACAGGGCCACCAAGTAGACCACTTTCAATCTCATTCAATAGGTTAAGTTAGAAATTAAGTTATAAATATGCTTCCTTCTGTTATATTTTAATTCTAATAGTTTAGTGGACAGAAGAACTTTGCACATTTGAAAAATAAATAAAAATATTGTTAGATATTTGAGTTTCTTTCAGTGTCTGTTGAAACACTGATGTTTCAGTCTCTAATCAAAATTATTTTAATCAGTTTGTCCATGTAACTGCAGCTGTTGAACACAGAGAGCAATGGTTGGCCTGTGTTGGCTCTATTCCAAAGAAGTGCTGCTGTATTACAAAAGCTAAAGCCAGCTATGACAGAAACATGGAGGAAACAAGGATATGCATGGGGCTGTGCAGCTGCAGAATGGTCAGAGCAGCCAGGTTGAGCCCTGCCCACTGCAGAAATGGTTAAAAATATATATTTTACCATTATAGAGTTTGATGACACAGTTATGTGCTTCCATCATTTGTTAGTGTGTAAGTTACCAAAAACAAGACAAAAACAAACTAACAGATATGGAGAATTAGGTAACAGGCTGACTGTGTGGATTTCATTCGCAGGAACTTCTATAGAAGATTTTTCTTAAGATGACCTGGATTTTCTCTACAAGAACGTCTCATTTAGTATTTATCACCAACACACATTGGGTGTCTCCTTGAGGTCTTAGAAATGTGCTGAACGTATTTTCTATCTCATGAAACAGTTGTAAAACTACATTTTGAATATTTCAGAAGCTGATTTTACTGGTGTGAACCCTTGTCTGCCTTCTGCAGAAGAACTGTTATGTTTCATGGTTGGTTGCTGCCACAAACTGCATATTGCATGGAACCAATAGCAGTCCCCTTGCGTTACCAGCATGCTTGTGCACAAACAAAAGTGTGAGTGACAGACAAAATGGTGACCCCTTAATAAAAACAGTGCTTGTGCTTGTTACCATCAATGCTGTGGTTGAAAACTCCACAGGATACATTTTTATTTGAATATTTTTCATAATTTAAATAGCAACTATGGGTATTTGAGAAAAAAACTGTAGTTTGAGCTAGTTGGACGTTTTTTTTTTTTTTCTACTGCCAGTATGACAGCTCCTGCACATGTTTACAAGAAAAAAACATGACGAAATCTTTATTCAACCAGGAAATAAAACTTTTGAGATTTAAAATCTCTTTGCCAAGACTGTCCTGGCCAAGATAGGCAGCAACTCAGGTCAGCAGTAATAAACACAACAATACAATTAAGTAACATAAAATATACATGTAGATGTAAAAAGAAAAAAATATAAAACATTACAAGTTAAAATGACATAAAAACCTCATACCATATAATACCACACCACAACATTTTATATACATTTATATCTATATGTGTTTAATTTTTTTTACTGATTAAACTAAAGTATCTGGGCTGAATTATGGCATATCGTACAATGTGAAATGATAAAACATATTGCTCATAATTGCTGGTTTAAATCCCAAACCACCCTTTGTTGGCTCGTCATCCCTGGCAAGAAAACCTCTTTCCTATCTCAAAGAAACTGTGCTGAGGCAAACTCCTCTAAAGCTTTTATCCTTTTCCAACCAGATCCTGGCTTTTGGTCCAGTCGGGGAAACAGGCTCTGTGAGTTGGATGTGACGCCAGACTTTGGGAGGGGTGGAGAGCCCATCGCTGTCAGGTTTATGTATAAAGAAGATGAGTGTCAGAGAGGAAGCTTTGGGAGCTGTGAGGGCGGCTGTTCTCCAGCAGGAACAGATGTCCCCCTTAAACGGCCCCTCCTGGTGGCCATCACAATCTGGCAACCCATCTCCCTTTGCTCCCAATTAGTGGATTAACCTGTGCTCTGGCAACGAAGCTCCCTCACCACCTCCCCAGCCCCTTGCTCTCCATTAGAGAGTTGTCTGGGCAAAGAGGGACTGCTGGTTGAGGCAACACACTCATGGAAAATGCACACTCAAGCATGGATCATGTCAGAATGTCCCCAGTTGTCCTGAGGGAACAAATGGTTCATGACATTTTGGCTGTTGGGAAGCCAGACCCCCAAATGGGGTAACATTACTCTCAGTTGTGAAGGAGGCCAAATGACTGTTGAAAAGAAGAAACTGAAGTCTTTACTGAACATGATGCAGGACTAAAATAAATCATCTCAATAATCTTTCAAAGTTACCACTTTTATTTAAAGATTTCTGATACTTTTGGGACCAAAACTACTTAAAAAAATATGTATGCTGGTGCAAAGTTAATAATTTATTATCTTTAAGTTATGCAGCATCATAGCTCAGCTTTGCATGAAGCTTCCGGCTTGTTTGATATAAAACAACAAACAACTTCAACGACTGAAAAACTTCAAGAAATCAGTTTCCTGGCTATTTGATCTACAAGTGGAATAAACAGTTTATTCATAAAAAAAGGAAATTGTATTTTATTTCACGATAGCTCCTCTGAAATATGTGCTGTTTTATATCCAAATTTTTTGTGTCAAATTTCCTGCTGCTGGCCTTCATAATAAGCTTTATTTCTTTAACATTTACTTTGTTGTGGTTGTGTGTAACTGCCCAGGGACTGCAGATGACCTAAATCTGATCCAAAACATTTATTCACATTGCCTGAGATGGAGGGTTTTGTACAGGATGGGAAGTCACAGATGTGTAGCTGCTGCTTCTTTGCTGCTACCGCCTGAAGCTACACATGAGCAGCAACTTCAGCTCAGTGTTAGTGTGAATTCCTTGTCATCACACGAGCGTGGAACTTTGGATTTGTTGTAGAGCAATCAATTTAATGGATACTCCCAACATATTTCTAACGCTGCATGCAGCAGCGGACCATTGCTAAGTAGCAGTTACAGCTCCCAGACCTGTCAGGCGTTGCAATCTTACACAGCACAGCTTTAAGTAATGACAGAGGCCGATGTAAAACTTAAAAAATAGTGCAGTTATTATTACCAACAGGAATTTATAGTAAAAACAAAAGAAAACAAAACAGATTTTGAAATTTGCTGAATGAAGCCTTATTTGGGCAACAACACATGACACATCACGCTAAGCCAAAATTCAGATGCAGTGTGTGAAAAACACTGGACTTTGACTGGACCATTGCAACACCTTGATTCTTTTCTTTTTCAGACTTTCTGTTGTAGATTGGTTGCTGTGTTTGGGTCAAACCTCATGCAAGAACCACTCTTACCAACAGATTTGCTCTTAAGTCGTGTGATTTAAGGGAACTTGCCGCATTTACCAATTTTTTTGTATTTTGAGTTTTCTTTCAGGTAGGAACAGAATTTATGAGTGATACAGACCTGTCGTAGGAGTCTGCTGTTATTCGAATCAAGTTTGCTTTACTAATGAATTGTATGTTTTATTACTTTGAAGAGATTATAAATAAATATATACATGGCTGACATCGTGATTTAGATTGCCAAGGACTGTGCTGCTGCAAATATGGAGCTTGCTCGGGCCGAAACTCCAGAGAGAAACCCAATTCCACCACACGTCCAGGTCCTCATTACTTGGATTTTTTGCCACGGGAACTTTTCAGAGGGAGATTGGAGACAGATCGGGTGTGTCCCACGACTCACAGCACGCTCCCCTTGGTCATCAGTTTATTACCCGTGGTACATCAAATTCCCATAAACCGCTGTTGAACAAATACAAATTAAGAGGGACTTTCATGCCATGGCTGGACTGCCAAACATAATCGGAGCAATAGACTGCACACATATACGAATCAGAGCACCTTCATCTTACGCGTTCCCTTTCCTCAACTGCAAACATTACCACTCCATTGAAGTCCAAATCACAACAGATTCCAAATACAACCTTTTAAATGTTGTTGCTCGGAGGCCTGGGGGAGCACAAGACTCCTTTGCGCTGCAAAATAGCGCAATTGGCACGCGTCTTGAGCAAGGCGCGCATGGAGATGGCTGTCTTGTTAGTAAGTGACTTATCTGATTGTTAATATTCACCATGCAAACTTCATCAGATTATTTACCTAAAATTTCTCCTGGTGGTTGAGGCTATGCATTAGCCCCCTGGCTATTGACATCCTTAGTCAGCCCTGTGACGAGACAGGAACGCTCGTACAACGACTGTCATATCCGCACCTGTGCAGTTGTGGAGCGCACTATTGGTGTGCTAAAGGCCAGGTGGATGTGTCTCGATACAGCGGGGTGCAAACAATATTGCTATTGTCTCCCACTAACCAGCCCAGGCAGACAGCATGCCAGAAGGTGCCGATTCCGTTTCATTTGGAGACAGTTAGCAACACAGCTGCTAACACGGCTAGTAGCTGCTAAGTCTCTCAAAACAAAAACGGAAAATGTTTTTGCATTTTAGGAGGATAGATAGCTTGGGAGACTTTGATGAGGCTGTTATTACATATCCCAATAATCCACCGCGATAATGAGATTAATTGAACCACAAGCGGTAATCTTTATCACGTAAAATTTCACCGCGCTTTACTATAATACCGGTAACTGTTACATCCCTAGTGTGGAGTATACAAATTCACTATCCTCGTGCACATGCACTTAAATACGCACAGGTGGGATTATCATGTTTATGCAAGTTGTTTACCCAGTTTTCCGAAGTTAGGAGCGTCTGTTGAATCTGTCATGGCATGTTCGGTCAAGATCTTCATGTGAAAAAAGTGTATAAGAATACGAAAATGTTCTTGGATGTGGTCGATTGTCGTGTTGATGACCCAGTTTCAGCCAAGTTTTAGCTGTCAGACAAATGGCCTCATATCTGACTCTAGAATACTTTGGTATAAAGAGGAGTTGATGGTGGACTCAATGACTGCAAGGTGTCCAGGTCCTGTGGTGTTTGTGCTGATATGCTGTGTTTGGTTTTCTCCAAACATGCTGCTGTGCATTATGACCAAACATCTTTACTCTGCTCTCCTCTGTCCGAAGGACATTGTTCCAGAATGTGGTTTGTTCAGATGTAACTTTACAAACATAAGCTGTGCTGCCATGTTCTCTTAAGAGAGAAGTCAGCAAACTGACAAAACGTCTGCTTTTACAGAGGTGCTCACACTTTTAAATGGTAATCTTAACAACAGACAAGTTCTTTAAGATGAAGAATAACATACGTTTGCCAAAGTTAGTGTCACACCAGAAACTCTCTTGATTAAAACTCACAATCAAGATATGATGTAAGGCAAAAACTCTGTCAGAATATGAAACAATTTTGTGCTGCTATCTCACAAATCAGAAGCAGTTGCTTGCAGTGTTCAAAAACATGATATTGCATCATGTCCTATCGTAACACATGGTGTATAAAGCACATGGAAAGGAAGTCGCAATGGTGGCGACCAAGGCAAGCAAAGCCAGCAAAGGGCCAGCTGATTACCAGCTAATAAATGTGTAGCCTCCAGGCTGTATGTGGAGCAGCAGCCAGCTGCAATCAGCATCAGCGTCAAAGACACAGCCGCAGGCGGCTCTGACTCATGCTGTGCAGATTGGAGCTCAACCGGACACTAGATGGAGGCAGCTGTAGCATGTGTAGAGTAAAGTGAATGCACACCTACGATTATGTAGTGAGTACTTTTTCTCTTCCTTCTTTTACTCTGTTGTGTTGTCCAAGTGTTAGCACATGTCTGTTGAGCCGTAATCTCTCCCTGTTCACAGTGGTAACACCTCTTCCTCTTCGGGGAGGACACAGAGAGCCTCATGCATTTACAAATAACTGTTCATCATAGTCTTACATACTGAAGGTACCACTCCATCCACAGGAGAAAGAGAGCCTATCTCTCACTCTTGCACTCTCACTTCTTCATGTCTCCCTTCTCATGTTTTGCCATGTCCACAGTTCCTCTCCTTTTGTCTCCTGTCCTCTCTTATCCAGTAGTTTTCTCTTGTTTTATGTGTCCTCCATGATTATTCTGCCTTTTTATCATATTTACTCACCTCTCCAATTGCCTATACTAATTGTATCCTCATTTAATCCTTCCTGATCATTTTCTTATCTGTCCTTTCTGCTCTTGCTTCCTCTCTGTCTCTTTACTTTTTCATTCCTCTCAGTTTCATTCTCTCTCATAATTTCTTACATCTTTTCCTTTTTGTCCACTCTCCTTTCCTTTTCTAATGTCATTTTCTCTCCTTTCTTCTGTTTTCCTTTCCTTCCTTCAACTTTGTTTCTGTTTCTTTCTTTCTTCTTCTTTCTTTTATTTATTCTCCTTATATTTTCTCTCTTAAGCTCATCTCCTGTTTACTTTCTGTAGGTTTCTTTCTCTCTGTTTTTTCTGCTTTTGTCTCCTCCACTTATACTTTCTCTCCTAATATTTTTTCCACATCGCTTTTTCTTGTTCTTTCCTTCCCAATTTTTTACATTTCATTTTCTGTCATGACCTGTCCAGGGTGTACCCCACCTCTCGCCCCATGACCGCTGGGATAGGCTCAAGCCCCCCCGCGACCCGACCGATGGATTAAGTGGGTATAGAAAATGGATGGATGGATTTTCTATCATAATTTCTTTTTTCTCTAGTTGTTCCCTCTCCTTTGTTTTTGTCTTCTGTTTCTGTTTTCTCTCCATTTTTCTGTTTCCTCTCATCTGATCTAATGTCCTGTTTTCCTTTCCCTTTCTGTGTTTACTTTCTCAATCTCAATTCCTTTTCTCATTTAATTTTCTCTCATTTCTTCTCTTCTTTCTTCCATCTTGTTTTTTTTCTCTTCTACTCTTTTTTTCATTTGATATTTTCTTTCCTGTACCCTAATTTCCTCTATGTAATTTTCCTCTAATAATTTTTTCCTTAATTTTCCTTCTTTTTCTTTTACCTTTTCTTTCCTATTCTGGTAATTTTCCTCTCATAATCTAATTTGGTTTCTCATTTCTCTTTTTCTATATTTTTTTTCTCCTTCATTTCATTTTCATTTTCATCTTTCCTTTTCTTTTTTTCTAATTTCTACTGCTCCTAATTTCATCTCCTAATCTCTTTCCTCACCTCTCTAATCTTTGCTTTTATTCTCATTATTTCCTCTTTTTGTGGTTTTATCTCACAAACTCTTGTGTTCTCTTGATCCTTTTTCATTCTCTTTCCTGTCCTCAGCTCTTGGCTGTTCTGTACTTACAGTATTCCCCTTTTTTATTGTTCTTACCTTTGCTGTTGTGATATCACTATTTGTTATTCTTTCCTCTTCTTGTGTCAGCTCTGTTTGACTTCCTTTCTCTTATTTTATGATTCTTTCCTCCCTAAAGAAATCACTTGGATTCATTTATTTTTCTTTCTTTGCCTCTTTTCTTCTCTCCTTTCATTTTCTCACTGGAGTGTTATGTTGAGTTTTACTTGTATCATCATCTTTAAATTTTGTCTATGTCAGAGTGTGTATATATTTATGCGAGTCCTAGTAAATCTATAATGAATAGCACTCTGTACACACAGGCACACACACACTCCATGCTGCAGTTTCCTGGTCCTTGTATCTCTCTTGCTACGATGCAGGGAATCAGACGGGCGTTCATTGACGGAGCTCAGCCAGGCGTGGGCTGGTTCTACATTATAGTCAATACTGGATGAATGCCTGCTACTGTTTCACAAAAAATCCTCAGGCTCAGGCGCCAGCCTTCACCCACAAGCTCACTGAAAAGCACTCACATGGGCAAACAGAACACTCGTATACGTGCGCAGCTAGGCGCTGTTGACGTGCACATGAAAACACACTTGTGCCCTTTTACAATGACATAACACCTCATAACAAGTTGAGATTTTAAAATATGCAAATCTCCCCGGTCAGAACACACCATTGCTCACAGCAGTACTTAGACTGAGTGTGTGCTATATGATACATCCACAGGAAATAAAAAATAAAAGTCTGACTGAACTCGGTGGAGAAAGGAAACCTTGTGATTTTTAGGGAAGAGAAAAATGCTTGTGTTGAGATTTGCTTTCGTGGTGTACCATTCAGCAAAACAGATTTCAACTAATCAGCTAAAGCTGATGCAGGCTTAAAAAGGAGTAAAGAAAACTGAAAGAAATGCAGGAACATGGGAAAAAATGGCTGCTTAAGTTAAAAAGAGTTTTTCAGAAAGTGCATTTTACTTTAAAATGAACAACTTCAAAAAATACTTTTGTACAGAAATACCCCCAAAAGTGTATGTACAAATTTCTGCGTGACTTCAGCACCATGGACAGAGCTTTCAGCAGGGCTCTCATCTGTTACATAAAAAAAAATTAACTGTTCCAATTCGACTTATCACAGCTGTGTTGTCAGTTTTAAAGATAAAAATGTTAATTAGGAAGAAACTACTAAAATTTTAAGAGCATATAACTAAATAAAAGAAGCAGATCTGAAGTTTTTCAAGCTAAAAAATCAATTTAGTTTGAATCATTTAATAAAAAATAAAAATAAAGAGTAGTGAAAATATATGTTTGGCTAATTTGACTGAATGATTGTTTTCTTTAGATTTGTGAAAAACACACAATTTCACGATATTTAACCCTCACAAAATTAATTTTTGCATCAACGTGAGGTTTAAGTTCCGTCACATACAGCTTAATTAGATAAGACTGGGTCATAATCTTTCCTTCTTTCAGGGAGGAGTTTGAGGAAGAGGTTTGGAATGAGTATCTAGGAAATTTGCTTGTTTCATATTTTTATTTGAATATCTGTATATTCTTTTCTAACCATCTGTATTTCTGTGCACAAACAGCTCTGGCTGTGTTTTCATTGATGTTTGTTTGTAAAACCATAAGAATTAAAGCTAAAATTATCATTGCAAGCAAAATCTCTTCTAGTCAGCAAGCAATCGTGAAAGTAAAGCTTTCATGTGTTCATGCAGGAAACATCCTGCAACAGTTATTGTAAAAACAGACTATTTTAGCAGTAGCTACATTTTCAAATTAAATGGGACTGCCCTCACTTTCAGCAACAGGAACACAATGCAAACTGGAGACTGACACAACACACCCAGTGAGTTTAACACATCTGTCAGTCATCTGTTATGAAACAGACATGCTCAGATAGCTACAAATGCATCAGTCCACATCAGCTCTGAAAGTCTTGCATTTGGCACATGTCAATACTCTATTCACCTCCAATTTTTTTCACTCCAAACATAATCCTTTGATTTTCTTGTTTTATGACTGGGACTGTGAACACAATGTCTAAAGCAATTTTCTTTGTTGAATGTACAAATTCCGAATGTCTCATTCATTATAGTCCCTTCTTAATTTTACAGAGAGAGACTTGAGATAACACACGTGGTAAAATCGTTAAGCATTAAAGTCACGTTGTGTCCTTGGCTCATCTGTAGGGCGGACTGCAGTGCAGTCTTACAAACAGGAACCCGTGTTGTGTTTCTGGAGAACACTTGATCTGATACAAGTTGGTTTTGTTGAGAAGAGAGAAGGCTTTTTACCAGGTCAAGCATGTATGACCCGAGATAAGAGAAAAAGAGGCAGGGAATGAGTTTTCCAAAGAGGCTATCCTGATGCGTTCCCCACTCTGCAGCCTCATACAACCAGTCTACTCAAACATTCACTGCAGTCTTCACAGCAGCGGAGAGAGAAAACCAAAACCTCTGACTACCTTCTGTAAGATGTATAAAAGCGAGATGTGGAGATTTGATCCGTGCAGTAGCCCATATCCTTCGTGTCTTGTAATGGAAATGTGACACGGTGGGGTGAATACGTACAAACCTATTGACTCTGCTCATGTGTATGTGGCCACTGAAAGGCCAAGGGAAAACAAAAAGAGTAAGAAAAAAGAGCAGGCAGAAAAAAAACAAGAAACACAGCCCCACTCTCCTTCATGTGAGAAAAGACACAAAGAGAGGTCCACAACACTTCCAACAGCAGTTTCACCTCCATACTGATTGTTAAAACAGACATTTTGACCTTATTACAAGGGGACAAAGTCACCCATTTGTAAATAAAACTGAGGCCTGAGACACGACCTCATGACTAAGAGCCTGCGGAAAGATTTTCACATTTCTTACACTTCAGATCCTTGGAATTAAAGATGCTTGTTTCATTAGGGTCACAGACTGGGTCATTCAAATTCTAAAAAAAGGCTTTTCTTTAAGATCCATATACAGAAAAGGCTTGGAAAAAATGAGTGCATATTTAAGATACAATTCTGGTTACACTAACACTCTCTGTGTCATGATCATGCTTGGCTGTGGTGTTTATTTGGTTTCTGGGTCTTAGGTGGGGTTGAGCAGGTTTTCCGAGAAGCTCGGGGCGGAGTCTGGTTCAGCTCCTGTGCTCTCACCTGTTTCTTATCTGCGCTCGTCAAGACGCCTTCTTAAGGATCTGCAGGAGCAGATCAGTCTTTGCTAGACTGTCTCACTTTGACAGCGGTAATTCAGGTGGCTGCTGTGCATCTTGTTAAGCAAATCCTTTGTGTATTTTCCTTGTCCTCCTGTGTTCGTAGCATCTGTTCCTCCATTGCTCACCTTGCTCTGGATTTCCAAGCTAAAGGATTTAGCATTCTCATGTGGATTCCGAGACACCTACCTGCTCACTACCTATCTGCTCGCCCCATCGTTGACTCAGTACCTTCTGCACCACAGCCAGCATCCTCCCTTCCACTCTGGAGCTCTACCTGGACTCAGTACTGAAAACCCACACCGTCACCTGGATAAATTACTCTCTCTGATTATCACTAAACATTCTTCCTCTGCTCTCAGAGTCACTCGTTCCTCTGGATCCACTCACCGGCTCATTGCATCACCTATCTTTAAATAAACCTGGTCTTTTACTCAAATCTCCCAGCGTCAGTGTCTGCTCTTGGGTCCTATTTGTAAGTCAGCCCGGCTTTAGCCATGACACTCTGATAGTAAAGAAAATCTGACATGTTATCCGTGCTTTTTAATGACTCTTCTGCCCTGTAGAATATTTTGGCCAATAAAGACAACTTTCTGTCTACTCTTTCTAACATACAGTAGCTAATTAAATAATAGATATGGCACCAGTTTGGGGTTTGATATTCTGAAGTTTGAGCACCTGCCACATTGCTATGGTGGATGATACAGAGCCTAGATTCATGAGACCACTCACGTCATTGTTGTTGTGTTTAGGTTAGTGCCCATGTTACATTACAGGGATGGCAACCATAAATAGTAAAATGTGTAACTCTGAACCCTGTATATTTTCAAACCCTTACTATTGATTTTTAACTCTTAAACCTGACCACTTGTGAGGGGGAGCGAAGTGAAAAAGCTTACTTTTTACAAATGTTACAAAAGAGGTTAAGGGTACTCCCCATTCTTGACCTAATTTCAAACATTTTCACTTCTCTTTTCTCTTTCTCTTTTCTCTTTTCTTCTTTTCTCACTTCTTGTAATCCTTCTCAGAATACTAAAAATATTGTTTAATCTCTAACTTTGTTTTTAACTTTCTGGAGATCAATTAATCTTTTATTCACTCAGAACTATTCACAGTACCAGAAATTTGGAACATTGCATGTCACTGTATCTGCTCTGTGTTCTCTACCACAAGCAGCATGTGTTATGAGTATGTTCATGCCAGAAAAAGCAGAACATTTTTGCTGGGCTGATTCTTGGAGTGCCTGCATGGTTTGCTGCCTGTTCCAGGTATAAGTGCTTGAACTCAGTCTGACTCCCTGTCTTTGGTGGCGCCGTTGGCAGAGATGAAAACATCATCTTGTTTGTGTTGGATCTAAAGATAAGCCAAGCACGTTCAGGGCTGTCTCACTCCTTTCATCCTCTGAAGCAGCAGCTTTGTGTCCAACCTTTGACACCAAAACTTTACTCTTGAAGGATGACTGTGTGATTACGTTTGCAGCTGTTTCTGTGGAGACATCTGTTGTTGTGTTGTCAAGCAAACCACCTTTTAACATTCTTATGATATGAACTGATGGCCTGGGCCGTGGTTTTTCTTTTGGGGATAGTCTGTATGCAAAGAGTAAAATTTAGCAGAAATATATGATTGGTACTTTTACACGGTTTTCAGATGAGAAGGCCAAGCAAAAGTAGCCATTCTATTCTTAACACTCACCTCGGTCCGTGTCATACAGAAAGACAAACTTGTTCCAGTCGTAATGGTCGAGGAGGGACAGGAGCGCTCCCCGGATGGATGGCCGGAGCTGCAGGGTGAACTGGCTCTCACCCTCGGTGGGAAAGCTGGGTGTGATGAGGGAGATATGCAGGGCGCTGCAGAAGGACGTCAACGTGTGGACCGAGCGCTTGTCGTACAGGCCGAAGATGGCAAAGACACCACGGGAGTACTGGGAGCAAACTGAGGAGGGAGACAACAACATTAGAATGAATTACAAACATTTGAAAAATCATGTGAAAACTTTTTATTGCTTCCTGTTGAGCTAAATTTTGTCATTTCTGTGACTCTTTTTGTCAGTTATCAATCCCAAATTATAAAAGAATGGTTTGAATTTGACATAAAATATCCATGAAACTCAGAGAATAATTTGCCTTTAAACAGGTCTTGCTCAGTGCAAATAATTTTCTTGCCACTGGTTTTCACATTCTTGCCGCCAGATTTCAGTTCTGATTAGTACAAATATAGTTCTTACATATCCATGAATTACATGACCATGTATAAAAAATCTATGGTCACAGATCTGCTAGATACCAACACTGAGCTAAAAAAAACATTTTGTAAGATAATTTGACAGTTTAGTGAAGTGTAATTATTATTCATTGTAGTTATGATAAATTAAAATGTTAGATTACTTGACCATTTATCAACTTTTTTAAAACCAGCCAAACTTATTTTTTCAATTAATGTTTTATGTTAGAATCCATCCACCCACCCATTATCTGCCGCTTCTCCGAGGGTTGGGTCGCGGGGGAAGCAGCTTAAGCAGAGAAACCCAGATGTCCCTGCTCTCTCCGGGTTTTATGTTAGAATTGGAACTAAAACATCATGAGGGATTTGTGGATGTTCAGGTCAGATTTAAGACTTTGAAAGGCACTATTGAACATAACAGAAGTTTCTGTAAACTTCTGTAAGACTTCTGTAAGTCTTTGTGAGACTTTTTGTGAGCTAGTGTTGGTACAGTCACCATCTGATTATTTTTCTTCACTTTCCTCCTGAGCTTAATCCCAAACTCATTAGTAGTGTTGATTTTTTTATACCTACAAGCTAAACTTATTTGACTTGACTTGTCTTCTTCAGACCTGCATGGAGAAGCAGTTCTGCTCTTATTTTTTAAAGCAGCCTGTCCAGCAAAGGTTTTTAGTGACATTAACAGTGATATATATGCCTTTGAAAATTTTTAGTTTAGTTGGACAAACATTTTTCTGTTTATAATATAATTGTTTCAGCCTAATAAACCAATCCAGTGAAGGCAAATGGAAACAGAGAAGGCAGAATCTGTTTGTGGTACACTGAGTGAGAAGCTTGTTGGAGGGGATTCAGAAGAGGACAAATTCAATGCTGACTGAAAAATAAGTGGGTTTACTGTGTATAACTTGATAAGCCCTCCTTACATCACTGGGCTTATCCAGCCAACTGGAAATTAGGTACACGAAAACTAAGACAATGAGCAAAAAGACACTGAAATCTTCAGCAGGGTTAAGAGGAAGAGGAAATCAGGTAAAAATGCTCTGTCTCCTCCTCAAAACAATTGTCCTCCTTCAGATTAAACACAACCACTGCTCACATAAAAACAAGTACTGCTGGGACCTGAATACATTTATAATGTGTGTTGTTTTCTCATCTTTTATTTCCACATCAAGCATCCAAACATTTATACAACGAAGAATGTTGCTCGACTGTGAATCAGATTACTTCTCCTTTACTCAGCACATTTCTCTCATGATAATTTTATTGTTTAAGAGCAAAAAACATCAAACAACGGGGGCTCGCCTCCAGAGAAATAATTTTAAATGAGTCGAGTTCTGGCTGAATGCCAGAAATCCACTGCATGTACACAGGAAGTGATGTTTTCAGTTTGCTTTAGATAAACAGAGGAACTGATTTGTTAATGTAAGTAGCCTTAGCCATCCACTTTAACCCTCACTGTTTTGAATGACAATTGATAGCTGGGAAATGTGCTAAAATCACCACAGCAATAAATGTCCAGAAAGCAAAACAACCAGTCATTATCCCACCGATTACCACTTTAAATCCTTTCAAAAGCAGCTCTGAATGCAAAAAACAGATGAAAACCAAACACATCTGTTTCCTCTGACGCTTTCATCTTAAAAGCTGTTCTCTTCCCTCATTTAAACAACAGTACCTCATTTCCTCACACCACATCGAATCCTTCTCCTCGCTCTAGTGTAGATATTTTCTAGTGGAAATAATAACAGAACACATTGTGTTCAGGATGACAGAAACAGCACAAAGAGTACCTGTGCCTGTTGGGTTTTGTTGGTCATGCTTTGAATTAAATGGAAACTTTGCATTTGCATAAAATCTACACAATCTTTACACAGACCCCCCCCCCCCCCCCTTCCCCTCCCTACACAGACACACACAGTCTGTCCTTCTTGAGGAGATCTTCTCATTATAGAAAGGTTTGGCTCTCTACAAGAGCTGTACTATAATTGCCCACTTTTTTTTTTCATACACAGAACAACAACAGAAAGGGAAGATAATGAGCATCCTCTGCCAGCTTCCGGATACAAGCAGAATCAGAGTGAGCGACAAACTGGAGGAAGAGCTGGAGATGCTCCTGTTGTGAAAGGGAAATGGGGGGTGGAAAAAGTAAACAAGAGAGCAGCTTTACTGACAAACCCATTGTTTCCATGCAGAGTGCAGCTCTCTACTGTGGAGACAGAGGGAGAGAGACTCAGTGTTTTTTTCTAATCTTCTTCTGTGAGACAAACAAGACAAGAGTCAGAGACACAAAGAAGACAACCACTCTGATTCTGTTGTACACATGGAGCTGTTGGGAACTACACTGTCAAGATATGAAACTATTTAAATCTTGTTGGCTTTACAAGTCAGTCCCAGTGTTGGGTAGAAATGTACCTGACCTGGGACACATTGGTGCTTTTTTTTTCCAGTCAGAATTCCAAATGAAACCACAAAGTTTCTGCAGTAAAAAAAAATCACTGTCATATTTTTTTTTAATATTGTACTGAAAAGAAAAAATAGAAGATTTGGTCATAGATCTGAAACACTCCTTTAAGCCATTTTTAGGTGCAGAATTAGAGGTTAATGGCTCATAAATGTAAAGTCTTGAAGCCCCTGAGTGGGCAGAATGGGGTCCCACTATGATTGACAGCTGAGCCAGCAGGAGCAGAGAGGTCTACGCAAAGCTGTGCTGCAAAGTAAGCACACGACAGACAGCATTTTTCTCACTGAAAGACTCCACCAACCAGATGACCTGCTCAGATGACTTTCTCTACTGCGGAGACAGCAGAGAAGTGATTCATGTAATAATTAATGTAGAAATGCCTCTTCCTCTTTTCTTGAATTATGGCTAAAAATTATTTAATTCCTCCATCCAAAACTATTTATTCTCATTCCATTTACCACTGCCTGTTCACATAAATTCCTAACTTATATAATATGGAAATTTTGTAACTCTTGAGATGAATCAAATATGGAAAGTTTATTTATAATCACATTTATTATCCACTAAAATACTAATCGCATTTGACTGCTCATTTGACATGAAAAAAGAACCATGTGCAGATTTCACATCTTTTGGGTCTAAATCATGAGATGCGTAAAAAAAACCTTTGAGATCTGTCCATTGATAAGTGAGAACACCAATGGGTGCAGTTCAGAGTGTTATATGACTGATATCAGCAGCGAGCTATTTTATTTAATTTTCCTGGAAAGCTGTCTGCAAGGTTATTTTGCAGGCACTTTGTGGTTTCTGCTTAAAGCATTCTTGCTTAACATTGAACAAAGTTCTAAAGATGTTGCCTCCATGAATAACTCAGAAACAAAATTCCCAGAAAATAGGGACCAGATTTAAAAATATCTAAATTTTTCTTTAAAAAGAATAAAAGATGACTATGACTTGGGGTCTAAATTAAACTCAACTTTTTGACTACATCATCCAGGTATCAGATGTTTAATGAATGCCATCATAACATTTAGTTACTTACTTAGTCACTTAAAATAGTAGTTTAAAACAACAATTGGAAAAAAAAAGTTTGTACTGAGTTATTTGCTTATTTCTGACACAGCAGTATAAAAAGTGACCACTATAACATTTTTTTTTTTTGCTTTCTAGCCTTTAACTGACTTCAGCAGCTCACTTTTACTTGTGCAGCTGTTTGCCCAACACGTTCTCAGCCCAACTCATCTCATCAGAAGCCCTCAGTATCACACTTTAGTGAGAAGTTATACCTGAAATGACATTTTTTACCCTGTTGGGTAGTGATCTACAGCACATCCACACCTCACTGAAGACATCCGATGACATGAATTTCTGCACTCAGACGTTAAAGTGGTGGTTGACTTCCAAACCAGGACATCAGAATTTGAGTCCTGCTGCCAGAATTTAAATCCTATGTGTTCCAGTTACACTATCATTCCATGTAATATGTTGACATTTTCTGCTAGGCTAGGTTTAGGAAAAGAAGCTTCTTTGCCATTTGTTTTTGGCATGGCAGTCTGATGGTGTCTATTTCAGATGTTGAGGACCTCTTCTTGGTATATTGAAGAATTACTAAAGCTGTATATTGTGCTATAAAATGTGAAATAAAGGGGTCTTCATCATATGTGGGAATGTTCCTGTTGATCCACAGTCAAGGACACAGTAAAACTTTTAAATAAACATGCTAAATGTCTGTCATTAGACGCTATATTAATCTGTCTTTCAGGGAGGAACAATTAGCTCCATGGTTACTGTCTCGAATCTATGCTTGGCACACTTTAAGTTATGACTGGTTAAACTATGCTTTGTTACGAAATAGAGTTGTAGCAAATGGCAAATGTTCTTCTTTGAAACTGCCTACAGATATGAAAATTCCGTTGGCTAATTACAGGGCCCAACGTTAACCCAGAGTTAAGAGTTACATACCACCAATTAAAATTAGCCCTTCATTCATGACATGGATGATGGATATCGTAATCATACAGAGACAGTTGCATACCTTTATCCTGTGCTGTTTCTCCTCTTCTTCTTTTCTTTTTTTTTCCTGAATTGGGCACCTGATGGCTTTGACCTCTTTCTGTCCATCTCTGTTTAATTTGGCACTCAACAATCAACAGATTTCCCATGATCGCCCAACACTGTCATGACCAGAAGGTAGCACTAAACCAATTCCCCTGGGTGCCCACATAATCATTTTGTATCACCTGTTTTTATTAGCCATTTCACACAATTTTGAAAAACGTGCAGGAATTATAGGTCTGTATTTATAAGATTATGAATGAGATGTGCGTGATCTGAAAGATTAATTAGCATATAGTAATATATGATCCCCATCCCGCCCCCTTCCATTTAGGAAACCCAGAGGTGAACTGTCCCCCCTCCCCTTCCTCTTCTCACACAGCTTCTGTGCACGGTGCGGCACCTTCTCAGCAAGCAGGGGCGTCTGCAGCAGCTGCAGGGGGCGCTAATTTACCAATTTCCCCACACACAGTGATATGATAGATAATTTGCGGCGCAGATGATTTTTTATTAATTTTTTTTAAGTGCTTGTGCCGCTCCCCACGTGTCGTGAAAAAATGCAGCTCCTGGCGGCTGCCCAGTTCAGCAGTGCCAAAAACCGCCTCTGCCCATGCAGTTGCTTTTTGGTTAATTTTCTTGTTGATTTTGGCCACAGCAGGTAGCCCTTTTCAGCCAGAAATGAAAGACAAGACTACACTACCTGCATAGCACCAAAGTAGTGACTTTTCTTTGTTTAACGTGTAATTAGATGACTCATTCCTAACAAGTTGGGCTTATTAGCATACACGGAGTGAATATGTCAGTGTAGGCTCACAACTGGTTTCAGCTGCCCCATAGTGTCCAAAAAAAGGGAAAAAAAAAGTTTTTAGAGAGAGAAATATTATGGTTCAAAAGCTGCTGTACTATTATTCATTTTTATGCCAACAACAGCACTGATTAATTCCAACACATTTAGAATAAGATGACTTGATTATTCATATCCATTGTTTTTCCAGGTAGAGTCCCTCCAGTTGTGGTACAGTTTATAAATGTATAAACTTTTATCTGGACTTTATAATCAGCAAAATCACTGCAACATAGCATTACAATGGTATGTAACTTACATCAGGCCTCACTTTCTGCCTGGAGACAACACACACTTACAGTATGTGTGCAAGTGTGTGTCCAAACTGAGGCATAAGGACAATCAAGAGTCTCGGTGGAAAGAAAGTCTACTCAACCAAGAAAGAAGTCCAGAGGTTGGAAAATCCACAAAGCCCACTAATGTCCCTTCAAGGGATAGGATGACATCACACATACAAACCATACTTCTCAGCATCGTTGTATGAATAAGTAAACCCCCACTCACTCTTACAACATTGCTTTTATCCAGAACAATGACACATTGATATGTTTGTGAAGAAACCTGCAGGTCTGAGATTTAATCCTTGCAGTCTTGATCAACATCCACCTCCTTCTTCTGTGTTTGTCTTCAATTACAGCATGTTTCCACAACAAGCACAACCAATATGTTTTACAATAATATCCACCATGTCTGAAAATGCTACTATCACAAAAATTGACTAAATGTGCATAAAGTGGCCTCCTCATGATGTGATAATTATAATTGTGGATACATTTGTTTGTCTGGTAACTAGCTTTGTGCTACAACTGTAATCAGAATGTAATCAAAATCTGCAAAGTAAACAATAAATGATGACTAAAATGTGAATAAGTTAGAAATATGTCTCTTTAAAGTATAGTCGAGCAGATATATCACACAGAAGAAAGCTTTGCACTACTTCAGACTCAAACGTAGTGTAAGATAAAAGAAAAATCTTGCTACCAAAGGTTTTAACAACATGAAAAAGGCCATTAGAACATATACAAATCCTGATGCTGTCCGGCTGGCAGCAGTTTCAAATGTGACTCCTCTGACGCTGAAATATTCCATTAAGTGATTCACTCTACGTCCCGTCCATCTGTGAGTGTAACAGAGCACCCTTTGAAGGTCACACTTTAACTCACTCAGGAGCTGCCAGTGTGTGCAGAGAGGCTTTGGCAGAGTGGATTGACCAGTACGGATGTATAGTATAATGCCAAATGGCAAATAATGAATGTTTAATTAAAAATGATTGCTTCAGCACTAAAACTTATTTAATCACAACCACAAACAGCCTGCCCCAATGTCTGATTTAGAGTCTGTGCCAAAGGTTTGGGGACTTCAGTGATTCTTGTTCATTATACAGTATCATAATTGGTCTTAAATTCATGCTAAAGCCTAAGAAATCCCATGAATAAAATGAATAAAGAACCATCTTACCAACAAGAAGAACGGGGGTGGGGTTCTACTGTAGGGGGGTGGGACAGTCCCAGACTTTACATATACTGAACCACCATACCAAAGTATCTTGGATGTTTCCATGTTTTTCTCCACTTTTTATTTCTCCTACTTCACAATTTGGATGCAAAAATTGACAATCTTTAGTTACTTTGTGGATTTTGTTTACAATCTCTAAATGATGATGTGCTATTATATATTTTAAAAACTTTACCAATACCAGTGGAGAAATTGATGAGCTAAAACAGGCATCAGAATTAAAGTGATACAAACAAAAGATCTAATTTATTTATATATTGCCAATAAAGCAGGGAAAAGGTGCAGTGGTGCACTGAAACATATATACGTTGTTTTGTCTGTCAAACTGTGTATTTAATTTTTTATTTTTTATCAATAGAACTAAATAAATGTGAACAAATGATGTCTTCCCAACAGGCTGTGAATAACAAAGTGCCTAAAGATAGAATCTAAAATATAATCGATTATTTTGCTAAGCTGTCTGTTATGTGTACACAACAGGTTCCTCCCCACAGTTAGATACCTTTTTTATGTTTGAATGATTCATAGGTCAGAAACCAAAACAAACACAAACAATAATAAACTCTTGCTCAAGACAAATTTAAATGTATCTAAATGTAGTTTGAATTATATCACAACTATAACATGCAATCTGCCATTATACAATATAAGAACTTAAACTTTTGGTACCTTAATGTGATGAATGTATGCATTTTACTCATGATTGAGTACACAGTGGTACCACTTTTACTTAAATACAAGCTAATATACTTCCATACTTCTTCAACCTCAGCAGAAGACACAGAGACAACCTGAAACTGTGGCAACTTGACCAAAATGTTTTTAATAAGCTACCTACCCCATGAAAAGGTGAGTAATCATGTAACAAGAAGATTCTGAACTCTTCTAAAAGCCAATTCTATTCACAACAACCAGACATGAATCTAACTTGGGTTTGCACTTTGAGTGAAGTAAACCTATCAGCACTGTGCTATGGGTGCCTAAAATCTGAGCACACAAATGGAAATCAGCATGTGGTCATCAATATAAGTGCTCTGACTGACAGAGCCAATGACAGACCGAAAAGCTCATATTTCATGGTCATGAAAATGAAAACTGTATGTGTTCAGTGAACAGCCACCACAGGAATGAACACACTTCCATGTCTGAATGCCTCATCTTGTGTCTACAGATGCAACAATTGATTGAACGACTTTGTGGGATTATAAATCTCAGACACAGACTTATCACCAGCTCACAGAGACTTTTAAGAATTTGCCAGCTCACTGGTTTGATTTTAAGGCCTCCAAATTTACTGTTTTGGATCATCCTCAACACTGTCAGCCTCACAGGCAAAGTCAGATTAAAACAGAGCCACTGGGGGAGTAAAGCTGGACTTATAGTCATCAGATGGTCTGAATCATGACACCAAATGAATGCTGAAGTGTCTGCAGGATGTGTAAATATAGGCAACTATTTACCAACATGTTCACAAACTATAACAGGATAAATGTACCCTGTGGTTCTTACAGCACATTCAGCTGCCCCCAAGTGGCCAAAAAACTGAAAGATCCTTTAATGATGAAAAATATCCACAGGCAGATGGTCATCAGTGACTCTGTATGTCTGATAGTATACACGGGCTAAAAGTGTTTGTTATACAATTAGTGAGAATTCTGAAGTATTTTGTCCCCCTGAATTTTTGAGTGCAGAATTTGGAATATCTTTAGAAATATAAACAAATTAATCACTCTTATGCAGCCATCATATCTTTGTCTGAAGCAATTTAACAACACCGGAAATATAATAAAATAGACATCATGAATGCAATTATTTCTCCTCAGATGAATATTTGGTTGCAGAGCCTTTAGCGACTATGAGCCACCACTTATTTCTTGCCCTGTAGAAGCTTCTTGCTGTTCTGTCTGCTGGTAGTTTCTAACAATCTTACTGGTGTGTGTTCAAGCTCTTGAAGTTGTCCCAGTAGAGGTGTGTGTAGACTTCCCTCCGTTAGCTCTCCTATAGCTGCAAGTAGCCATATAACAGTAGCTATGTGCTAACAGAGCAATAGTACGCATTCGTTCATTCATTCGTCTTAAAGTATTGGTGAAATAAAGACAGATAATGCCTTATTTAGAGGCTGCATCGTCTTTGCCCCGTTCACTCCGTTATATGGATTGCGAGTTTTCTAAATAGCGGACATACGCCGACTTTCACCAAAGTGTTCTCATGAGTAGATGAACGTATTTCATTCCAGAAATAAGGTCTAGGTTTAAAAATATCGGAGTTCCCCTTTAATACTACATATACAGAATACTAAGTTGCAGTCACACATCTGTTTGTTTAGACACCATACTGTATTCTTGCTTGCTCTGATGCTGACTTTTGTTCAGACCCTGAATTCTAACTGACCCTGAATTCTAACTGACCCTGAATTCTAACTGACCCTGAAACTTCAGGATAGTGATTCTTTGCTCAAACTGTGGGATCGGCCTCTAAAATTGTTCTGATTCTCATAACCAAATGTTCAGCATATCTGTCCATGGCAAGTAAAAAAAATATATATATATTTTAAATGAGTTTCAATATTAAATTACAACTTGACAATAAGTCACTATAGTTACTCTTAAAAATTCACAATACATGATTTCATAAAAGTAACATAGCTGAAAGTGTTTAAGTATCATAATTGGCTTACTTTAATTCATAATCCAAAAAATGGGAGTAAGATTTGGCAAGGAATCAGATTTTGGAACAATACTGGCTTGTTAATTTGAAGGTCTTGCATTCACTGGTGAGATTCAATTACTCCCAGTGGTTCATTTTCTTTCTCCTTTTTCCATCTCTGCTCTTATCCTCAAGATTTGACCATTTTTAGCCAAACAAAACTAAATATAAGCAGGGAACAATGTTCAGAAATGGCCGCAATGCGAGGCCTCCAGTCTCAGCATTCAGCATTCTCTATACCTAATATGTTTACTGTATGAACCAAAAAAACCTCTGTTTCAAATATGGTTCCTATATATATTACTAGTAATTATAGTCTCAGGCAGACAAAGACATTGACAACCTCTTGGTTGAGACATCTGAAGGAGTATCAGTTGTTCAGCAGACATTCTCAGTGTGTAGGAAAATAACACTAACTCGCTGCAAATGTTAGCACCAGCTCGCTTTAATTAGTTTAAGCACACTTTGTCTGCTCCTGACTCCAGTGCAGAGTTCGTGGTGGAATATTTCAACTCATGAAGCGAACATCTTCTGTACACTGTTTTAGTATACCATGGGACAGCAATGTAGTAAATGGTTCAGTGAATGAGAAGTCTCAGTTAAAAATTCAAACAACACTACAAAATAGGTAAAACATCATAGATTATATTGCAATCAAGTGGACAATTGAAACACAGCTGTGTCTCTCCCTCTTCCTTTGTTAAGCTTTCAGTTAACAAAGTCCAACTTGTCCCTGTGTTCTGTTACTGTTTCACCTGCTTTCCTTATTTTCTGATTTATATTTGGATTTTGTGTTGAAAGTTTTCATCCCAGCCTTACACTTGTTGATTTCTGATCTCTATAAGTTAATTAAAGCCTTGTTTGCTTCACCTCCTGACTCCTTAGAGTCCTTGACCTTACCACTTACCATGAAAAAATTCCCTGTATGAAAGAACAATTTAAACAAAAGTACTTTGTTTGCAGTTACTCTAAACAATATTCTAAATGGTTTTGTTTATAGTTCATGTGTTCCGTTATTACTGAGCAGCACTGTAATAGCTTGCTATTTCTAGATCTACAGGTCTGGATTTCCAATTATTTTAAATTGGTGGAGCGACGGAGTCAAAAGTATTGTCTGAAACCTACTTTAGTTCTTTCAGGAGAAGAAGAGTCACTTACATTGTGCTTTAAATGAGGATCAAAGGAAGAAACAACATTGAACTTCTAATAATGTGGAATGCAGCACTTTCTGGTGCTTTCTCTACGATATAATTGTCACAAATAAGACTTGTAAAGAGTAATGACACTATTTAGTTACATAGTTTGTGTTTGTAAGAAATGAGTGTGACAGTTTTTCTGTTCACATGAAAACAAATCAAGTGAAGTTTCAGTGACTTGTGCTCAGTCTGAGATGTGGAATTTCCTAAATGTTTTTGAGACAAAACACTTACAGCATTGCAAAGAGACAGCAGAGGTCAACAGTAGCAATCCATCAGAGTCAAGCTGTATCAAAGAGAGATAGCTCTGTATGACCTAGTAGTGATGTGACAGCAGTAGTACTGACAGTGAGTGGGCGGCCGCTAGTGACAGGCCGGCCTCCTGGACTGGTCCATTTAGTCCCACACCAGCAGTGACCCTGAAACAGCATCCGCTGGCCTCACACTCCACTGCACAAACAGGTCAGAGCACACGCACACACACACTCACCACAGCCCACTCTGATCAATGGGCCAGACTCTCTGTGTGTGACACACTAACAGAGCATCACAAGCTCCCCTGCCATTTTAAATAACACTTGTCTGAAATCAGCTTTTATCATCTCTTCCAGCTGAAATACACTACACTGTGAATTTTGCTGAAGTGCTCCCTCTGTCTGAATCATCTGAAACTTGCGCTAATCCTGGCTTTGGTAAAATAAATAATTGTAAGCTCTTTCACTCTGGTCCTTATTACCAGTAGGACTTTGAGGCAACTAAAGTGCTTTGTCATCAGAGCTCTGCGAAAGTCAGAGGACAGCTGGATATGGTTTAGTGTCACTCACACACTTTCCCCCACAGTCCCCCAGGTGTCACACTCACCCACAGCACAGGGAAGTTTGATGATGACTGCTGTAGACCTCTGCCTAATCAATATATTGACCTCAGCTTCACAGAACAAACCTCCATTATTAACCACTTGTTTTAGAGCAAAAACACCCAGTGCTTGTTCCCTGGATGTACAGAATTTTGGCAAAATTTGTTGTTGGTACATTACATTTCTCGTGACGTGACTGAGCTCTGCATGCGTTTGATCTATTTTCTGATGGTCTCCTCAGATTTCCAATCTCTAACACTTCAAAATCAATCAGCATTTTCTGTAAAATCATATGTGAAGTCTGGCATTTATTACATAAGTAGACAAAAAGTATATTCAGTATACATTCAGTGAATGTAGCTCTGTTTTCCATCAAATCTCTTGCATCAAACTTATTTTTCAGTTGCAGGGTTTTTATTGGACTCACAGGCCTGTTGATCATGACAGAATTCTTGCAACTGTCTCCTATTGTAGAGCTTTAGCGATTTAGCGATCACAGTTGAGAAGCTTTCTGGAGGAATTTGAGGATGTTTTATCAGATGAAATCTTAAAAAAGTTTCCTCCAGTTTAAGGAGGTTAACAAGTGGTAGAAAAAATATAGAAAAAGCACATCAATTGTAATAGGAATAGATTGATATTCCTTCTATCTAGAAAAGGGACAAACATTTCAAGCTAAAGTGGGATCCATTTTAAAGGATAATACTCTTGTTATTTTTCATTAACAAATCCAGTGAAAAGACCACAGCTATGCCCTAAATTAGCCCCATGTTCACGCATTCATTACTCTTTATATAAATGGAAATAACAACATCATTGTCACTCCACGTCACACATCTGTCTGCTCGCTGTGTTGTGAGATTGTTGGCAGAGACTGGTGAACATGTCATGATTCATTCTATTGTGCAGAGCACATTAAATACAGAGGGAATTTGGAAACAATAACCACCAACCTCCTTCATATCCGTCAGTAGCAGGGTGCTGTACCTGCTAGCAAGTCTGGCTCAAAAAGTAGAAACTTCAGCATTTACTAGGGACTATTTTCAGATGCAGACTCAAACACAATTTATTTTATTCATTCATTTAAAATTAATGCAGAGCGAGACTGTGTAAGTGAATTTTTGTATTCTGTCTGTCTATAAAAGGCTTTTTTTTAATAAAAACAAATGAATGATCTCTGGTTTGAGTCTTCATCTGATTTTTTTGAAAACAGGAAAGGGTAGACATGTGGAAATAGAATCCACATCTGTCACACTGCCCCACAATGAAGGACACTTGGAAATTCATTCATTCAACCATCCATACCTGCTTTATCCAATTCAGGGTTGCATTCAGCTGCCATTGAGCAAGATGCAGGGTACACTCTGGACAGATTGTCAGTCCATAACAGAACCAATACAGAGATATACAACCATTACCCACTCACACTCACCCTTATAGTCAATTTAAAAAGAATTTAATTTAATTAATTTAAAAAAAATTAATCTAAGATGCATCATTTTGGATTTTTGGAAGGGGTACCAATTACCAATGCAAACTCCACACAGAAAGGCCCCAGTCAAGATTCAAACCAGGAACCCTCTTGCTGTGCACACCACCACACCACTGTGCAAGCACATAGAAGTTCTTTACAGAAATCAATTTTACAGATTTTATATAGACACCACACTAACTGATAAATTATCTAATCTGTGTTGTACAAGATGCAATAGCAGTGTAGAGTAGTCTTTACATACTGTCACAGTTCATCCCTGCCTCACCACTCTGCACCTGCCTGCTTCAATCAGCCAATCAGACACACCCCTCTCATCAAGCCAACTCCACTCACCTGTGCTCTCTGCTCTGCACTGGCTGTATTTAAGCCCCAGGTCCACACTCACTCATTGCCAGATTGTTCTTGATGCTTGCACCTGACTCGCAAGCATTTCTCTGCCTGAGCGCCTGTTTTTGACCTTGCTTACCCCCGACTACCATGCCTCACGGATCTCCTGGAAATAACCTTAGCCTTCTGTCCCTGACCACGATCCTCGTCTGTCCCTTTCTGGATTCTGCCTGTCTGCTCCCTTGGCTATCCGGTGATTACCTGATTCAGCTCTACAGAGTGAGTGTTACTCCTGTCTCCTCTGTGGCTTCCTGCAGTTCTGACTCTGATTATTCCTTCACTGAGTTTCACAGATATTACTCACCAGTGTCCTGGTCTGGGTCGGCTGGGCCTAACCAATTCTCACTAAAGACTGTTAAAGGCCAGCGGCCAGAAGACTGACTGTTTTGCCTGCTGCCATTGTTTCCTGGATGTGTGCTAATAAAGTTTGTTACCAACTATATCTGCTTGTCTTTGTGCTGCTATTGGGTCCAAACCCTTTACACATGGCTTAATCTATGAAAACATCCACTAGCTGAGAATCTGCATCACGCCAAGTTAAATCAACACAGAGTTAAGAATCAGTTTATTCATGGTGCATTAAGCCGTTAATTGTCATTGAATCAGAGTGGTTACATGTTAAGATTGAAATGCCAGCATTTCATCAGCATTGTCTCAACCTGTTGTACACTGACACAAATAATATTTGCTTCAATATTAATCAGCTATGGATAAAATGCAACATTCACTCGGCGTCAGAGTCGGAAGGAGTGTTGCTTTTTAGAGCCAATTTCATCCAAAAGATTGATAACCACCATGAGTGCATGTTGTAAATGGTCATGGAGATCTTATCAGGTGACATTGGGGGAAACCTTAATGATGCTTAAGTCCAACATAGCATGTCTGATTATTTTCCATTACATAAACAAAAGCATTTTCTCAAACAAAATTATGTAAAGAAGGGAACATTTTCAGGATATTAACAAAATAACAGTTTCCTATTCAGTGAATGAGTTGAAAGCCTTACACGTTTTATCTGGTGAGGTTGTTTTTTTTTTTTCTGTCAATGTCCACTGTTATAGTGAGACATCTTCATTGACTCACAAAGAAGGTAGCAACATGGGAACCTATTTTACGAGCAAGTACAAAAAGGCTGAGAATGAAGCCCCTTTGTGTTCTTAATAGTTTCAACAAGGTAAAAATCAATACAGGCCTTGTCTAAGCAGTCCAGATGAAAAGAAACCATCAGTATTTTACCAGCTGTATATAGTGCTCACGCTGGGCAGGCAGCCATTTTGAACAGGATCACAGCAGCAAGCAGTCCGCCTCTCTGTTTAATACAGTAACTGACAGACACAGCTGAGGCTTTACTCAGGCTTATATTCAATTTATTCAAAGGTCTGATTAGTTAGTTGGACATTTTCCCCTTCTGTCGAGATTATAGTAACTGACTTGCAACAACATCAAAGTGCATCTTTTATTAATCAATTCATGTTATTGCTGCTATAGTGAGTACACGACAAACCGGTTTAAACATAAAGCTGGTGTTGGTGGTCAGTGCATTTACTCAAAATGTTTTACTACATAAGAGAAGTTTAGAATTTATAAATCTAGTTTAGAGAATGCCTCAATGGTTAATATTCAAGGGTATCAAAAAACAGCCTTTGCATGGATAGGACTTGCATTTTGTGACATGCATTTCTTATACGTTATTCTGTCTCTATCTCTGTTTCAGTGGAAGGTGAAGCATGAGTTTCACCTTTTTTTTCATCTGTGATGATCCTTAGTTTGTTTAAACATTTATGATATATTTACCCACAAAGGCTGAAAAATATATAAAATGGTCTCAAAGCAATTCATGAAATTAGCAGAATTTATCAGGCTTGTACTGTGAAGAAGTTGCGCTTTTTTTCACTGCTGTCTGTCAGACCAGCCTGTCAAGTAACCACTGTAATGACTCCCACACAAAAGGTTTGAAATTTCTTCTTATGAAGGAGAGCAGAAATCAAGTTCTATTGTCAGTTTTTTCTGGACACATTTGGCTGCCCTAACCTTTTATTTTTCTAAATCAAATCAAGTATTTTTTTTGTCCTAAACCTAATCAAAAGTAAAAACAAAATAAAAACAAAAACAGTAAAAGAACATTTTACCTCAAGAGTCAAACTGGGGTCTCTTGGTGAAAAGTCTTAATTAGTAAAAAGTCCACTGTTCTCACCATTCACCCCACAGTGGATTTCTGTGGATTTTTATAAAAGGTTACAAAACGACTTTCTCTTTTTTGTTATTTTTTAAACTTCAACACTATATCAACTGCATACAGGATCATTATGTCGGGAATGATTATTCAACTGTTTTCAGTTATTGTTTACTTTTGGTTTATGTGGTTTGGTTTAGTAAAACATGACAGCTTGCCATAAAACTGATATTCCCACTGCATCTACCACAGGTTACATGTTCATGGGTTATGGGATGACATTCTGATCAGATTTACCATTTAGAACCGTTAGACCAACCAGAGGGCAAGAAAACACAACTGGAAATGCCTTTATTCATTGGCTGTGCATTAGTAAGTGTTACATCAAGGTTCAAATAGAGTGCAGCAACATAGACATGTTTAAATAAATTACAAAACAACATAATATCACACAGCTACGCACGACACAAACATGTTGCCTCTGCTTTCTGCAGTCATCCGGTTAAACCTGGCACCTTAAAGCTTTCAGCTGGCTCCTTTCAGTTCCCCAGTGTGAATGTGTGTGTGTGTGCGTCAGACTGAATAAGGCGTCATTGCAATGTGCTGGTGTGCACTCAAGTGTACTGTATATTGCACACGCATGTACGCATTGGAGTACATTACTTTTCCTTTGGCAGAACACACAAAGCGGGACACAAAGAAAGTACCACAAGACATCATTGCAGTGCCTTTCCACATAATACATGAGTGCCACTGACATATCACGTCATCAAACGCACATACTTATACACACATGTACACATGAACACAGACATGCACCATGCAGTGCCACATTCTGTCTGCTTGACTTTATTTCTCGCCATGCCCTGGGTTAAAAAGAGGTGGTGCAGGATAGGAGGGGAGCTGAAGCTCTGCTCCCATCATGTATGCCATCCTCTTCAACTCACCACTGCTCCAGCTCTCTACATTTTCTTCACAACAAAAAAAACAGGAAACCTGGGGTTGAATGCCAATGGTATGAGCTTTAAAACATTGTATCCAAAGCCTGATATGATAAAAACACACCTGAGGAACATTTTTTATAGCTCATAGTTTGGAATCTATTCAGACAGCATAGTTAAAATCCTGATGTGAATAAAAGTGAATTATGTTCATCATGTCAGAAGCTAAACGCTGACCATGACAACAGTATCTACTAGTGGCATGCATAAAACCAAAATAGAGCTGTAGCTTAACAATTACATTGAGTGCCTATGCTGCCAGCAGACTCCTGCTTCCAATTCTGTTGCCCCTATGGGAAAAAGCCAATGACATATGGGTAAAATACAGCCACAGTGAGGTCATAAGTCAGAACCAGCAGCACTGCAAAAGGCCATTGACTCTATATGGTAAATACCAGCGATAACTATATAACAAGAAGAGGCTCAAATACATTCTAGGTTTCAAGATGAAAACAAACAACAAATGTAAGAGTTAATAATGTAACAGGGGTCCTCAGAGGGATGGTCAAAAGGCCCCAAATGCTCCTAAGAGTGAATAAGTGCAAGCACAGAGGGATGAGTGAACAAAACCCTTTGTAAATTCTTCACCACTTAGCATCCATAAAAGATGAGCAAACCTGGAGGTGAAGTGGAGTAAGGAGAAAAAGCTAAAGGAAGATAACAGCTGATCAAACAGGACAAACTTCAAATGTTTTTTTTTTCTTTTTGCTGTTGTTAAGGAAAATGTGATTGTGAAATTATACAGTGGTGGGATATGCATACGTAAGTACTTTTGGAGACAACCACCAGGGCTATAAAGGTCTTTCTGACTTAATAACAATGGAAAAAAGACTTTGAATAGCATTTCACTTGTCTTTTTGACCACTTAATAAGGTCCCGTTTCCTTTTTCAAAAACATGTTTATGCAGCTTGTTTAAATTATTACAACACTTTACATTACTCTTACACACACATTCATGAACACATCTGGAAGATTTGTGGTTCAGTATTTGTATCTTGACCATGGACAGTTCCATAAATCAACATATAGAGTGGAGAAGATGGGGGTTGAACTATTAATTAGTGGACAGATTGCTGTAAATCCTTAGGCAAAGCTGCATGTGGCTCCATTTTATTCAAGTTACCCAGAAAGTCGACAGAGAGCCAGCAGGCACATTCCAAGCAAAGTGAAACCACAGGATGGAATTCACCCATCCATCCCTTTTTCTATACCTGCTTAATTGAACTCAGGGTCATAGAGGGGCTGGAGCCTATCCCAGCTGTCATCAGGCGAGAGGCAGGGAACACCCTGGACAGGTCGCCAATCCGTTGCAGGCCAGATGGAATTCAGCCAAGTTGAATAAAATTATTACTACGGTCACCTGTCAAAATGCCTTCTGAGATATATATGAAACTGCATTGATGGGTGTAACCATTGTTTTGGCTGCCTTTATTTATATAACCAAGTACCATTTGGAGGAGGGCAATAATTGAACTGCTCAAGACTTTTTCAGGTAATGTAACTACTGGTCGCTATTAATTTGTCATCTGGCAGTTGGATGACACTACCCTGCCACTGACTTGAATACCAGACTCATCAAAATATTATGTTTTGACACCAGATAGACAAACCTTATCTGGCAAATTATAAACACAGTTCAAATGAAAAGTAAAGTGCGCATTTAAAACCCTCTTGTCTATGTTCTTGTTTTTTTTTGTTTGTTTGTTTAATTTGGTGTACATTTTGCTTTGAAATACATGCATGTTTAGTTAGAGGAAGGCGAACACATAACAAAGTATGCTAATACTACAGTAGATGTGACAGCTCAAGACACTTAAGCTCAATGAAGACACATGCAAATAGACAACCAGGCTGTGAAATGAGAAAACATCTTCAGCAGCTCGAAAACACAAGCACTGGAAAACCAAACACAAACAGTGCAGCAAAAAGGGAAAACATTAAAACATGACAGATCAGTTTGAAACATAATGCTCAGCACAGTTTCACAGTGGAGCTACAGTTAGAGTTCGACCAGGTGATTCAACTGGATCGATGTCTTTGTCCCAGTGTAAATGCACCGGAGGGGAACCAATCTATTAACAGAAATATTTAAAAAATTGCGAGGTTGTAGACTGTGTGACAAAATATTCCAGAAATTCTGCTGTTTTCATGGTACATGTAGGTGTAGCAGAAATGACTGCACAGATGTTGTCTTTAAGTTACTTGAATGGCGATTTTGTCAGATAATGCTTTAGTTAAAAATTCCAGATTTTATTAGAGCAGAGTGGCAGTCTGGAAATACTTTAAGTGACTATGAGTTGACACATAGTCTTAATTGACTAATTTTGTAAATTGCGTAACAAAGATGTGTAAAAAACACATCTGTTTACAGATGATTTACAGATGATTATGTACAGCAATCCTAAAGACACTCACTAAAAGCCTTCACTCAATTTAATCTCAATTTGGACTCATCCACCAGAAAAAATCCTATTAAATGGGACTACATACTAAAACCTATACTCCACCAAATCTGCTCCATAGAAAATGAATTGTCTCTGTCTTTTTCACTCTTACTACCAACCTGTAGAGACTGCGTCACTATAAAAGCCCCCCTCTGTTTCCCTGGTTCAGTGCTTCTAATGAGAATTAGCAGCAGCAGGAAATGTTGGGCTTGCATGTAGCTAATACAGCTACAACACAGTTGTAGGAACAGTCAGTCTGATACTAAAAGAACAAAATCACAAACAGTAATGCTGGATTTTTACCAGCAGTGGATGGGAAGACAATCTGAATCCAAATAGTTTCTACTACTTGATTATAAAAGGCCAGTCTGATAATACTATAGTATTGGATTGTATCATTTCTGTCACTGATGACCACATTTTATCAAGATGAGATCAGAGTTGGGAGTGTAGATCAACTGAATGTCACTAGCTATTGTTTTGAGCGTTGAAGTGAAGTTTTTTTTCTGCCTAAATGGCTCCAACTTCCCTGCAAAGATTGGAAGCCACAGTCCACTGCACACATACAGTATACACTCGGTGAGACGTGTATAAATACCTGTGTGTGAGCATGTCTGTGAGAAAACCAATAAACTGCAGTATGGCTCCCCTGACGATTACCACTGCTGCTGCTTCATATCTTTGAGGACAGATTTACAGCAGCTGCCAGACATTTCTCTGCAGGTAATTTGGCTGATGCAGTCGTGTGGTTGGTGTAATAAAGACATCAACTTTGCCACCCAGCAGATGAATTAGGCCCCAGCATATACTGCTGTATCACAAATACATCATATGTTTAACAACAATCAAAAATTCGAACTTTGTCCTATTTTAGAAAAAATGTCAGAAAAAAATTACAGAAAAGCTGTCTTTTAGCTAAAATCCAGAGCGACTGAACTGACTGAAGTTGAATATTTGATATCTGCATTCATGTTCTCCTCAGGATTAATATATTCCATAATCCCTTGATTCTGAATTACTTTTAATTTGCCCAACACGTTTTGCATTTATTGCCCATGAGCAAATGTTAGCCTGGTTGCTTGGTAAAACGCAATAAAGACTACATACAAAATAATTGGGAGAGTTGCAACAAAAGGTAGTGAGAGTGGTGTAATGCTTAAAAAAACACACACCTGGTGTTTTCCATAACTAATCAGTTTAATTGGCAGCTTGGTAACATAGTAGGATAAAAAAAAACAAAAAAACGAGCATCCCACCGAGTCTGTCAGAATTAGAGATGACAAGATTTTCATCGCTCCTTGCAAGACTGTTTAGACAAATGGTCCAACAATAAAAAAAAAATCCGAGAGCCATTTTGGGTGTCATCCATAGTATTATTTGTCATTAAAAAGACTCAGTGAATCTGGAGAAATCTCTGTAAAGTGCAAGGCAGAAAACCAATACTGAACGATTGTGACTCTCCAGCCCTCAGGCAACACTGCATTAAAAACAAACACGATTCTATAGTGGAAATCACTGCATGGACACAGGAACACTTCTGAAAATCATTGTCAGTGAACATAGTTTGCTGCTGAATGCACAAATGAAAGTTAAAACTCTAAAAGCATATTAACAAATCCAGAGATGTTGCAACTATCTCTGGGCTGGAGCTCATTTAAGATAAACTGAGTTGCATTACGAATCTGTCCCAAAGTCTGACCAATCAAAATGAGATTTGACATTTTATTTTCAAAACTACAGCAAATGAACTCCTTATAGATTTGTTAAAGGAAGATATGATGCAACATTGTGGAAAACATGACCTTCTTTCTGTCACAGGGTTAATGATATGGAGAACCCAAATGTGGGAACAGCAATCCAGAGGCACCAGATAAAAAAACTAAGGATTCTATTGAAAGATAATAAAAAACCTGGCTGACCCGGAAAGCCAAGCACTTCCCAAGAACGTAATAGACAAAATAATAAAACAACCTGACAAGGAGCACAAAAACCAGTTCAGAGAAGAACTAGATTCCAGCAATGAAGTCATGGTGTGGATCTGGTAAAGACTGAGATAAACCAAGGGGAACATATACTGAGGGAACTAATGAGGAAGTGACTGCAACTGTGAGTAATTGACAAAGTGAAACGTGTCGCAGTGAAGCCAAAGACCAGAACAGGATGGAACTGAGAAAACTATGGAATAATGACCAGATTTAAAACACAGGAACAAAATCAAACCAAAAGAACAATTGAGTAAATTCTGAAAACAGTAGAAAGACTCAAAACACAGGAAAAACAGAAAACAAAAATCCAGATCATAGCAGTTCCATAGTTTTTAATTTTCTTTTTTGTAAATTTTCAGTAGATTTCTCATTTAAAAAATGTGGTGATATGAGCCCATAGAGATTGGCTGTAGTGGTTTGGCCAGACCAAGGAAACCTTAAACAGTCAAAGGGCCATTTGGACCCGTTTCCCACAGAAAAAAAAATATTTTTTTAAAATTCTATTTTATTATCGTCGAAAAGATAAAGAAATAAATCGCAGGGTATGACAAAAAAGCGACAAAAAAATTTAACACGTTTTATTTCAATGTTACGAGATCACCATAATCTTCAAATTTAGATTCACATTTAAAAAACCATAGAATAAAATAAAACAAATTTAAATCTAGTACTCATTATTTATTTTCAAGCCACAAGGAGCCACAGCAGAGGGATTAAAGAGCCATATGCGGCTCCAGAGCCATGGGCTGCTGACCCCTGGGCTGCTGACCCCTGGGCTGCTGACTCTTGGGCTCCTGACCCCTGGGCTGCTGACCCCTGGGCTGCTGACCCCTGGGCTGCTGACCTCTGGGCTGGACAGTCACTCTGCAAGTCTTCAATCAACCAGAGATTGTTTTTTCAACCACTCCCAGAGAAAGCGACATGGTGGATGTAAGTTGGGATGTAATTACATTTGTATGGGTCACCTGAAAGAAAGTTTCTGTTGTTAAAAGTTCCAGAACACCTGACGACCCCAGGAACATCACCGGGGATGCATCATTACACATCTTATTGTATCTCACACATTGGCATGCTGTTTTTTTCAACTAAATTCAATTACATGTGAATTCAGCTTTAGTTGTAGTATGATGTGTGTGTGTGTACAAAACACATTTATATTTTCTGCACTGTGAAAAGGTCCTCTGGCTGCTTGGGTGAATTTTTTGCTAAGTTACCCACATGAGCGAGTGGACTGAGCCAAAAAAAATTCACATGTTGTCAGAGGTATTCCACAGGAGAGCCCAGCAACATGGTGAGAATGTGATGCCTCACCACTACCCATTAATGCAGTGCCAATAACGTCGCATGTCAACACTGGCACATGCAGGAACATCACCACAGGTGCTGTCAGTGTGAACTAAGAGGAGCTGCGTTAGATGCACACCATATCTCATAAACAAGGCTTTGTTAGACACAACAAATGACACCAGGTGTAGTGTGTGACTCTCTGTGTGTATTCTGTATATGTGATCTATGTTAGCATTAGCAGTATGCCCATGTCTGTCTTCACTATTACTGTCTGAAGGTTTTTCTTTTTTACACTTATTCTTTTACAAAGAGGTAATGTTACAAAAGAGAATAGTTTAGTTCTTGCTTTTTGATTCTTTGCTCAAGTAGAACCAGGAGGAGGAAATGTGAAATGTAGAGCACCACATATAATGTAAAATAATGCTATCAAGTCTCTTCAATCTTGGTATGCTATGGTGGAGGATGGGACTCTGTTAACTTGTTAGCTAATGGTTTATGATTCACTTGATGGTCAGAAAGCACAGCCTGGGCCTGGGGGAAGAGCTGCACCACAAGGCCTCCCTCTGCTCAGCTCAGTCAGGTGGCTGCTGGTCTGCTGTCAGCCCCAAGGCCCACCTCGGAGCTGCACCACAGGCCCTGACTGGCGACCCACAGAGGAATATTATCTCTAATAGGATGTGTTTTGGGTCATGGAAGTGTACACATGAGCACACATATACACGTGTGTGCACACAGTGAGACATCACGGGAAAGGGCATTCAGGAAGAGGAAGCACACTGGTTGGACAAACACTCCGCCTCACTGAGTTCTGAGGCCGCGTACGCACGTAGATACACACTAGCAGAGTAGGGAGAATCTCAGTCTGAGGACAACAGTTCATTTATGGTCGATGCTGTCATATCTGCTCATCCTCAGAGAAGCATGGGACTCACTGGGAACACACACACACATGCAGACACACTCACACACACAAATGCGCAGGGCCCTCCCCAAGCTCTATCTTCAGAGCAACTGAGAAAACAGTCAAAGCAGAGGATTTCTACAAATAAAATAGAGGAATATTCATGACATACAGTCTGTGCATGTGTGTGTGTGTTTATATGTGGATGGGGTGAGAGAATAAATCAACACTAGAAGAGTAGAAAAAAAGGGACAAAAGGATGAAAAGGTTCAAGGCAAAGAGAGGACAGAACATAGAGTATGGAGTGATATCTCTGCGGCCACAACACACCACAGTCGAGAGGCACTCTGCCTCCCTCCACTGCCGCAGCTTCACACTCCGCCTCTCCACATGATTCAACCATCTTCTCTGTATTTCAATGACGTCACGCACTTTACTTCCATTCATGGTGGTATTAGTCGTTTTAAACCATCCAGGTGGCTCCTTTCTTTTTTAAAATGATGAAAACCTCCATTTCAGAAGATAACAACCAAGAGCAGGATTTTACTCATGAATTAATTTGATATCCTTCCACTTCTACCCTATCTTCTATCCAACAATAGTGTAATGAGTCTAAAAACCTGCCCCCACACTGTCATAAAATTAGATGCAGATCATTAGTTTACTTCATAAAAACATGACTGCTGAGCTGTTGTTTGAGATGATCATAACATTTACTGTGCATGCGTCTGATAATATTTCAATTTTGCTACCTCAGTCTTCTGTACAGGCTCTTGGTCACAGGTTTGGAGATTCTGAAACCTTTTTCTCTGCTCATTTTTGCTTTAAAGCCACAGGAATATTTGAATTGACAGCATGCTTTTGGCTTTCTACAACCTGACATTAATGAATCATACACTTGAAAGAGCCACAATCTCATCTGTGAACATAGTACTCTGTAATCCATATTTGTATATAAGATGGATCAAATGACAGTAAAATGGCAGGTATTAATTTAAAAGCTGAACTCCAAAAATTATGATTAACATCGAAGCCAGATTGGTCTTTTTCAACTCATGCTTCTCAGCCCCACTGTCGTCCTGCTCTCTTCAGTCCTCGTTCCAGCAACAATCCAGGCACATTTTCCAGCAGCAGGAAGAAACTAAAACATAGATGTTTGACTTCAAATGAATAACAACGTTACTTTTTGTCGGTAGGATATGTAAAATGGCAACTAAATACCAACAAATGTAGAACTTTATAAAGATATATCATGTCAAATTATGTTTTTGTCCTTTTGTCCTGCTATGCTGCCCTCAATCAGCCAACAAATTGAAAAGCAGTTAATGAAAACACTTTATTATTATCAACACTGAGGCCCTGCAGCTCTAACAGCCAGAATATCATAATTTGACACAAAACATTGCTAATGTCAGCCTCACAAAATTATCATAGAAATGAACTGAGGCCCTGTTTGTAATTTGTTAACAACATCTTTATAAACTTCATAAATAATTTACTGCACTGTTTGCCTTCAATGTACGCTTAGATACATCCACATATACACATAGATGTACCAAGATACTTACACTGTCACTACTTACACTACCGGGGAGATGCAAAATAATGTGATACATTAGAAAATAAAGTGTCTGCTGTGGATGTGGTTCTGTCCCACCACTGCTGTCACAAAGCCGACATGTTCTGTCCCGCCACTACCTTGTACTAACCACGGAAGAGATTTGTCCTATTTTTAGAAAGCGTTGAAAGCGGCTCAGAAAAGCAGAAAAAAAGATAAAAAAAGCCCACAATAAATGTGCAGAGTTACCCAGCTATGGCATAGGAAAAGGGTGAGGAGGAGGAGGAGGAGGAGGGCGGGCTGTTATTTACAACTTAAAAGTAAGCATCAACTCAGATTGCCAGGGAACGCCAGGAGCTTCCGCTTCTCTGCTGCCTTTCGTTGATAAGAGGGAAAGTGGAGAAAATGCCGTACAGCTGTGTAAATTCTGTTTATTTCACTGGTGTATGTAATTGTGAGGTGGATGTCTATGAACTTACATTACGGCTAATAACTAGCTATGCAATGAAATGAGAAATCCAATGCATTCCAGCAACAAGGTCATCATTATATCAATGGCCCCGGAGACTCCCACTTTAGCATGTGAAATGTATGCGTCTGGTACGTGACGCAATCTCATCTTTTGCCATTTGCTATTTTTCTATCAGCTGATATTCAAAGGAGGATGCATGATGGGGTGGTGGTTAACACCGCCCCCTCACAGCAAGAGGATTCCAGGTTCATTTCCTGTCTGGGGCCCTTCTGTATGGAGTTTACATGTTCTCCCCGTGTATGTGTGGGTTCTCTCCGGGTACTCTGGGTATCCACACCATCCAAAAAAAGGAGTCCATGTGAGCATGCATGGTTGTGCATCTCATTTGTCTTTATGTGGCCCTGTGATGGACTGGCAACCTGTCCAGGATGTACCCTGCCTCTCGCCCAATGACAGCTGGGATAGACTCCTGCCCCCCAAGACCCTGAATTGATGCAACAGAAACATACACTCAGTTGAAGGTAAATCAGTACAAATTGCAAACAAAATGCATTTTGCCTTCCATGGTGAACATGAAAGTCATCTAACACTAATGTCCTTCAAGCTTTCCAACATCCCACATGTCTGCACACATGCATACAGCGTAAAGACCATCGCCTACATTCATAAATAAAAAATACATATACATATAACAAAGTACATTTACTGTGTGGCAAAATAGTAGTAGAGCGATGGAAGTGAACATAAGGACGGAATGAATTAAAAGAAGGAAGTGGAAATCAGTAGTCCACGCCTGTGAGTCAGATGACAATCCTCCAACCCCCCAGACTCCTTATGCAGCCCGTGTTACTTGTTGATAGGTATGCACTGAAGACTGATGGTTCTTGTCAGAGTTGTAGCACAGCACTTAGTGCCATAAAAAGATAACTAGCAGCTTCTTGTACAAATGAAAAGTGACGCAAAGGGCTCAAAAGTCAGTATGAGACCATTTGGGAGTGTGAATCTGCTGCCTAAAGTAATTCAAACACAAATTAATCTGAGTCATATTTATTGTAATTAGCATTCAGGCCCAGACTTGACACATTTATCCAACCCACTTATGACTCAAAATCCACTCATTGAGCATGCCAGACCTGGAAAACAAACAAACCAAACAAAGTAGTGCATGTCAAACAATGATGAACCAAATAAACCAAAACTCTTCCAATCTAATCTTTCTCTGACCACTGAACCATACTTGGCATGTTTATCTGGGATTGTCTGGACCAGATTTCATCCAGATCCATCTTGGAGTTGTTCGTACTTTTCACAAACTGAACAATACTTCCACAGATCCCTTTCATAGAGGCAAACAAGGCTAAAGGGCAAGGTACAGCAGCTGCATCTGATGGATGTCCAAACACCTGCATCCATTATTTTCTGTGGAAGCAACACCTGCAGAGTTTTGATGCACATCAAGCTGCAGTGACAGTTTTTCAGATGTTCGGTCGGACTTGTGCGGTGTGTTATTTGGCTGACAACTGACTTCTACTTAAGTTTCAAGAGTCCACAGGACTGCTATCAACTTCATGAGGCAGGGTTTATGCGTGGTGTCTTTTATTTAAATGCTCAATTTAACATTTGTTCCTTTAAGGAAAATCTTCACATACTTGTGTTTTCCTGTAGAATGTCAGAAAATACCAACAATCTAAAACTGTCCGTTATAAGTTCCAGTAATTACAATATTCAGAAGACCAACTTCTATTTTCACATTGTCCAGTTTCTGACAGTTGATTATATTTAGAATTGCTTCAACACTGTTAGGCATATACAGGGGAGACAACAAATAAGACAAGAAAGGAGGCAACTGTCAAGTAAATATTGGCTAGTGTGATGTGAAAAATGTGGGAAAATGTGCAAATTTATGCCCTGATGACACAGCTTTTGGAAACTTGCCTGATGTACAGTTGAAACTTAAAGTGTATACTGATCATTTCAGCTGCACAAATTCCTCAAAGCAAAACACATTTAGAAACCGTATTCCTCCAGTTTGACTGCAGTCTTTATTTTGCTATTGCAGTGAGAAATATATTTACTTTTGGATTCTCCTATAACCCAGTCTTAACATTTTTCTAAATGTTGCATTTGATGGAATAACATGAGCATTTAATGAAAATCATCTCATAATTATTGGAGTTACACTTGACTTTTAGCACCTGAGGCTTTCGATACATTATATTAGTTTAAAAGAGGATCCCGACCACCCAACACTCAATTAGGTCTCTTTGTTACTTTTTCTAAGGACTAAAAAGCTTTTGCATATGAAGCAGAAAGAAAAAACCTCCACAAAAGATAGATTTCCAAAGTCATCACAATGTATACCATGGAAATAATTTGTTTTGTTATCTTATTTAACCAGGAAAACCTCATTGAGATTAACAATCTCTTTTTCAAGAGTGTCCTGACCAAGACGGGCAGCAGCACATTAAACAGTTTCAGACAAACACAGACAATCATACTCAAAAAACATTAAACAAGGTTTCAATACATTGAGAAACACAGGATCAAGTAAAATTTTTGTCAGGCAATTTTGCCAAAATTGCCCATGACATTAAATAAGAATTCAAACAATGAATGAATTTTTTGCCAAAATATTTTAGTCTGGAAATATTTTTTACTGCTACTCTTAGACAACCTAACATGCCAAGTCATGTAGAGTTACCACGATACATATATATATATATATATCTTGTCATAAGCATGTGCTGTTATGTTATATATTCTGAAGGAATGAAAAATGTTGTGTCAATTAACACAATTAAACAAGTAAAATAGCACGAAAAAAAAGTTGGAAAGGTAAACTAATGTTATATAAAATGTGCCTGAAAAGGTTAGCCATTTATACATTAGATTACATTAACAATGTAATGTTTCCTTGGGAAACGGGTCCAATGTAACAACAGCAAAACCAGAAAGTTTAAAAGATGCAACTCACTTGACGCACAACACTGACCGTGTATAATTGACGAATATAGTTTTGACACAATGTATCATGTCAGAGTTGAAAACTGGTAACTGATTTCACTCTTTGACAGGAACGAATCTAAGAGGTTACAGGAGAACCGTAAACAGAGAGGAGAGGAAGTGGTGATTGAGCGATGGTGCCTGGAAAGCAAGTCTCCATTTAAAAATTGTCTCAACTTGCAACCAGATGGGAGGGTTAATGAGGTGAGAGTCATGCCTGAACACGGCGCCTCAGTGTTGGGCTGCACCGACAGGGAACACTGAAAGGCACAACAGGAACTCAGTGTGTGTGTATGAAGGGTTTACAGTATGTGATGTGTGCAATGAAGGATTGAAGGTTGAGGCTAAAAACTGCGTCACTGGCAAACACCATCTGGGTGCTCAGAGCAGTGTGGACACCCAGCCACATACACACACCAGAACAGAGCTGTTAGCGGGTCTTTGAGAGGAATTGTTGAAGGAGAAAAAACATTTTTCCACTGTCTCCTGCAGTTCAGCACTCTAACATGCAGCTCTATCTTACTTTCAGTGTTACTGTTGTGAAAATACTGTGACTGTATTAAACACGTAAACATGTATAGTTTATCTATTATATTTTAATAGCCCATGAATAGCCCAGACCATGTGCTGCTCTTACTCGCTTCACAGCACAACATGTATTGCTTTCAAAATTCAAATCGCGGGACAATGACAACAACAAGAAAAATTTAATTATTTTTGTGACGTGAAGATGCGGCAGCACTGCAGATCTGGCAAAACACGAGCTTGGTAGTCCACTTAAACATAAACCAGGTCACAAAATCAGATTTATGTGTGGTGGGGTGAAAGGTCTATTTTAGCATCTAATATTGCAGTTGCTGTTTGCGTATATACAGGACTATGTGTGCATACATTGCAAACAGTATACAGTTCTACCACAGAAAAAGAGTAATTCAACTCTCAGCCGCATAATCTGTGTATCTTATTTTGTAGATCAAATTTGCATGTAAATATTTCTAAAAGTACGGACTTACACAATTTTTAAAAAAAATCTAGTGTAATGCAAATGTTTCTTGGAATATAACTGTCACCCAAATGGTTTAAGTTAGAATGGCTCCTTTTGGAACAACTTGGCCTTTTAGACGAACAGAGAATCTGATCTGAACTGATCACTGGGTCATAACACAAAAACATGGTCAGACAATACAAACTGAGTAACAGTTAATGAGCTCATTTTAGTGCTTTTCTTGATAAAAGTTAGTTATTAAGGCAGTGTTAGTGTGAAAAGAGCATACTTCTTTCAGAGAGTGTTATGTATTATCAGGATCAGGTTGATGTGCTGCAGAGGCATTTTTACCTGTACACAGTAGGACTTAGCAGGGAGAAGAATCTTTTTGGGTTCACCATAATATACTGAGATAAAGTTTACTTGATGTCTGTGGAAGGAACACCTAGTGAAATGTCACCTTCTATCCTCACAAAAAAACTGGGCTCAATTCCAAGATATATTGTATATACCTCCCAACTCCATCTGTTATACCCTGTGTTTTCTGTCTTTCTCTTCTTAATATTTCTTTCCTCTCAGCTGACTGAACATTTCAGTTCCCAGCAGCCCCTGTCTTTTCCCCACTCTGTATTTGTTCTGCTACTAATGTAGTCTTTTTCTCACTGTGGAGAAGAGATACCCTTGTGGTGGGTAACTTATAATTTGGTCTCTCTCCTCCTTCTACTGCTTCACTTCAATGAAACTGCTGTGAATTGGTTCAGCCTGTGTGTTTAATTGCTTTCCTCTTTCAAGAAGGCTCCCTGCTGGCCCAGACAGGGGAACTCGTACATGATTGGGGTGAGACTCATTAGATGTTGCTGTGGTATTTTACTTGGGACAGATTTCTTTGCCTCTCAACAATAATCTGCTTCTAAAGTATTATCCACCTGCAGCATGATGATCTTGAAATAATGCCCAGTATTTAAAGAGTAACCAGTTCACAAGAGACCGACCTAGTGTTCATTAATAAATTATGTGATTTTCTACTAAATTTGGTATAAAAGCGGGCAAAGTCTTTTCATAAAAAGCAGAAAATATTTGTATAACTAGAGTTCAACAGCTAGTATTTTACATGTTTCCCCTCTGCTGTACAATTTTTTATAAATGTAATAAAATTTGTCGAAAAAGTCATTCTTTTCCCTGTGTTGGGAACTTTTTCTCACCCACAGTTGGTTAGATTTCTAGTACACTGCACCTTTTTTTTTACAAGTTATGGCTGCAGCTGGAGACCATGTAAAGCACTTTATGAACCAAGGAGGGAAAATGGTCCCCAAAAGGATTTTCTCTCATTCCTGATGTGTAATTTTTATAGTTTTAGTTGATAAATAATCAGCAATATCACACATATTGGGTCCTCCATTACGAAGCAGAATGATAGGTTGCAGCACCATGTCTTCAGAAGAAATGTACAGCTTTCTAAGCAATTTTCTTTAATATTAATCTGTTCTATAATCAGTTGTCTGTCTGATGGTTTGCACTGCTGCAATTAGTTTTAATCTTTGTGCTTGGAGTGGATCCTAAGTTGTCATTAAGTTGTCAAAAGCTTCCAGTCTAAGTGAAATCAAGTCAAAAAGTAATTTTTGATATGCTAACATCATCAATGATTACATTTCATAGCAAATCCTCAAAAAGCCATGAAACACAAGTAGTCAAAAGAGTGCCGTTTGAATAATATAAACTGTAGACACCCACAAGGATATAGCTGGTCAGAAAAGAAGGGTACATCAACTATATAGTTCAAAATGTGAACTTGGAGTTAGGTGATAGATAACCAGTCATCAAAATCAGTCAGTGCTGACAGTGTATACTGTCATTGTACATTTTTTAACGGTCCAAAAAGTTCCCTGAATGTTTGTCAGATTGTGTATCAGCTCACAGGCGTTCCTTATCATCTCTGTCACCCTTCATGCTACAAGCTACTCAAGTAGATCTATCTTTATTGGTATGTGCCTTGGAGGACAGCTGGACCTCTACATCTCTGTATAAATCTCCATTTATGACAGACAGCGGCAATTGTGACCTCATTACTGCTGGTAGCGTTATTGTCACCATTTGGGCTCAGGATCCATCTTCTTATATCCTACTGCTTCACTTTCTCATTTTGGAGTGGACAATCCTGCATTTAAAGGGGAACTCCAGTATTTTTAAACATAGACCTTATGTCTGGCATGAAATATGTTTATCTACTCACCGAGAACAGTTTGACGAAAGTCGGCGAAAGTCGGGAGCTATTTAAATAAGTCGCGATAGGCGTATATCCATATAATGGAGTGAACAGGGCAGGGATGATGCAGCCTCTAAATAAGGCATTATCTGTCTTTATTTCACCAATACTTTTAGAAGAATGAATGAACTTCTGAAGGATGCTGACTTTCGCCAAACTGTTCTCGGTGAGTAGATGAACGTATTTCATGCCAGAAATAAGGTCTAGGTTTAAAAATACTGGATTCATGCATGAATGACAATTTTGTCAATTTGAGTGCAGATCCATTGGTGTTTAGCGCTAATAATAACATACCTAAATGCCAAACTACTTCTAAACTAATTCAAAATGCTGAGCATTATACTTGTTAGCAATTAGCTTTGTTTCACTGATACTATGAGCATGTTTGCATACAATTTAGCTCAAGGCACTGCTTAGCCTAACCTCACTTAGCCTCTAGTATGGTTGTTAACGAGGAGTTTTTTTAATTATGCCATCATGTCTCCTCACTTCTCTCACTCAGATCTTCTCCTCACATCTTATTTCTTCCTAGCGAGGAAATGAGCAAGAGATGAGAAAATCCTTGGTTATTTAGCCTCAGACTAAAACAGTATTATTATGTTTTACTACATGTGGAAACAGGAGAGTTGTACACCAATTACCCATAATTCTATAACCATAGACAGGTAAAGTGAGAAGCACTGCTAATCTTGTAACAATGCAATGTTCTGCTGGGAAAAAACTGCATGACGATATTCTTGGATGTCACTTTGACACTCGCTTGAAATAATTTTGCAGAACAGTCAAATATCCCCATGTAGCTAAAGCACTACCAAACAGTGTCAGTATCCTCCTGAAGTAGGCCCCACAAAAATCTGCTTGGGAAGGGCTTAAAGAACACAACAAGAAGTCTGAGGTGGTCACCTGCCTTTCAAATTTCCCAGAACCCACCATTCTGATCTGACCTCATAGAATCTGTGAGAAGCAAGCCCAGTCCACAAAGACCCCACCTCAGAACCCACAGGGTCCAAAGGATATGTTGCTAACATCCAGGTACCAGACGCTTCAGGTCCCCCTCACATCATGTCCTGACTGGTCAGGGCTCTTTTGATCGCCTGAGGAGAACATATTCAATCTTAGGAGAGTGAACCTAATGTTATCGATGATTACAGCTACAGTCTACAGTGGTCCCAGTAGAGTGCCTATGTAGAAATCCCTCCATTAGCTCTCCTATAGCAGCAAGTAGCCACATAACAGCAGCTATGAGCTAACAGAGCTATAGTACACGTTCATTCATTCATTCGTCTTAAAGTATTGGTGAAATAAAGACAGATAATGCCTTATTTAGAGGCTGCATCGTTTTTGCCCCGTTCACTCCGTTATATGGATTGCGAGTTATCTAAATAGCTTCCGAAGGACGCCAACTTTCGCCAAACTGTTCTCGGTTAGGAGATAAACATATAGAATACCGGAGTTCCCCTTTAAGTACAAGGAGAACTATTGGCAAGCAAGAGCCCATGTCACACTGGAGATGCTGAACTATCCCACTTTATTTAGTGCCCATTAAACCAATATATTTGCAGCCTTGCTATTAACCTCTTGGTTGTTACACCATATCATTTTGTCACTGTGAATTAACTGACTGTAATTCCAGCTTTCTTTACTTCTCGAGTTCCACACGGATATTTATAACCAAGCTCAGAAAGGAATTAACTCTTCCATAAGCTGTGGTGTGAAAACCACTGACTGCAAGGGAACAAGTTTGAATTTCTAGTACTTGTGTCTGCTTATGCACATCTATGCTGTTCAGAAATATCAAAATTAGGTAATCATTTCTAAGTTAGTCATCTTGATAATGGAAATTTTGAACATGCCCTGATCTTGCTGTCAAATTCCAGTATTCTCTGGGTCCCAAATCAAAAACCTTAAAACTCCTTAACTTGACAATGTCTTACCAAACATTATCAGCTGCTCTTTGAGTTTATTAATTATTCTAATATCCAGATCAATACTTTGTGTTTGCAAAAGTAAACCTCCCAGTTTCTGTCCCAAGCAGATCTGCACTACAGGTATTAGAATGAAAACTGAAGATACTGTTGGATCTTACTGAGAAATTTTTTTTTTCTTGAGGCCATAAACCTTGTTTGAAGAAACATTTATGCCTGATAAATTAATTCCCTGAAAGGACACAGTGGGACTACGGATGCAAAACATCCCGGAGCCACTACTGAAAGAGGTGATTACTTCATCAGAGAGAACAATACTATATGTTCATATAGCATTGTAGTTTTTCAATCCTTTGGTGGTCGCCTATTTTGTTGAGTGTCCTGTAATTTTGCGTAAGAGGATAAAAGTTCATGCAGAGCTGGTTTTGGCTGACGGCATTTATTCATCTCCAGCATGAAAACAATTACTGCACTTCAGGTGAAACTACCAGCGGTTTAGAGGAGGGACGCACCTGCAAACTGTCACTTAAATCGAGACAAAGACTTTGTTGTGAACGTCAGCAGGTGAGCTTGCTGTCAGTGGGGATATCATTAATTAAAACTGTTGGCTGCTGTTTATATAATTATTCTACTCTGTGGTTCACTTACTCGCATTGCAGTTTAACAGTTTTAAATGAGTGCCTCTCTGACACAGGCAAGAATGACAAATGAAAAAGCAGTCATGACTAATCCTGATTCTTTAAAATGCACCATTGATGGCTCAAGAAACTAGTGATATTATCTATCATGATAAGCCGAGGAATGTGAGTGCTTTTCAAAATCATATTTAAAGTTTCTATGACATGTTCGTTTGATTGCTGTTTGCTTCTGCATATTCAGAGAGGCTGCCTCTACTTCACTATACTATGCTACTTTGTCATTTTGTCATTGTTAGGACATATACCAGTATGCAGGTGACATATACTGTGGTGTAAGCCATATCACATAAAAACATTTGAACATAAAATCTGATTTCATGGTGGCTTTAAGAATTTGTTTTCATTATCTGTTTGAGTTAACTCTTTCACCATTTAGTTTAATTCATACATAAATGTGACAGCCTATAAAAGTTTCTTCATTTAGTTTAAGAGGTTGAGAAAAAGATGCAAACTCCATAAAATGGTAAGTAGGACAACTGAGTGGATTTGAGTTTTACACTTTTGCACAGACACACCACAACTCTATTTTCCCATTACAGCCTATCCACGTCAATGACAAGCCCTGTATATGTGTGTGCAGGTGTGTGTGTGTGTGCTTATCTTTTATATTAGGCTGATGTCAACCCACATCAGAAAATCTTTCCTCCCTATCTCCTTTATCCTCTGAGCACACTTCATTCTTAAGCACAAACACTCTCCAGCCCTCCCTCCTTCTTGTTTTTGTGCCTATTATCTCTCAACCCCATCACTCGCCCAAACAGACACCACAGTCCATGTTAACCATCATGGTTGCTTGGATGTTGTGCATCCTTACTGGGAGTGATACATGTAGTCTGCAGACATATCACACACAAACACACACCTGCGAGTTTGGAACAATGACATACTGTACAAACAGTAGGTGCTACAGCAGTATCCCAGGACAAACTTAAGTAAAACCCTGTTTCCAAAAACATTGGGAGGTTGTGCAAATTGTACATTTTCTAAAAAAAATGCTATAAATGAGAATAATTCTAACCCTTTTATGTATTACAGTTGGAATAAAAACTAAACACTACACTCAAAAGCAGAAACAGAAATTAAACAGAAACACTAAAACGTTCAGCCTCTCCTTTGCTGCATTTTTAATTTCAGAATGCTTCAAATGTTTTAAGGAGTGACGTGTCTGTAATGCAGACAGATCAATTTAGCATCTGGATTTTCCGGCTATGGAGCCATCCTATTATAATTTGTGCAGAATGTGGTTTGATAATATGTTGCTGAAAAAAGCAAGACCCGCCCTATTAAGACATTCTCTGTGTTGAAGCACATGACAATCCTGAACAGCTTATACATTGTTCAGCATGAATGATGCTCTCAGTGTCATTCATGTGTAGGTTACTCAAGTTGCACGCACTGATCCATTTAAGCCTTGGTGCTTTGTGTGGAGATTTCTCCTCATTCTCTCAATGTTTCAATGAAAAATTCTTTGACAACTTTTAATGGCCTAGAAAATATTCCAGGAGTATATTTTACTCTGTTACACGGTACTTTCTGTTTCCACATCAGTGCCAAACATATGATAATATTAAACACATTTTGTGTTTTATTGCATGAAAAATACCATTGATGCATTTCAGAGTATTTGTCAACAACATTTAAGACAAAGGTGAGTTTTCTTTGCTTGACATTGCTGTGCACAGTGAAGTAAAAGTACATTAAATTGATGGTTTTGCAAATGCATCTTCTGAGTCACTGCTGGCTTGAAAAGAAAAAGCAGCAGCATTAAGAGGGATTAAAAGACCAATACTGATGGAATGTTGTACATCTCTTTCATGAGGACATAATGTGAGGACATCAAAGGGAAACCTGGGTAATAGTAATGCATTTCTCATGTTTATTAGGACTGTTGGTCATTTGTTCATTGCTTTAAAATTATATTAACTTGATTCGGTATGTGTTTAGTATGCCTTTAAAACAAGAATTCAACAAGATACTACTGTTGCAGCTTTTATCTCATTCACATATTTATTTGTTTAATTTATTTATTTATTTTGGACAGAGGTCTTGCATAATGCAGGTTTAAGGAACTTTAGATGTTCTTCACCAGGAGGTGCATCATCTGGCCTGTCTGCCTCATTAACCAACCCTCAGTGCCCCATGGAGACAGGAAATATTACTAGGAGGAGGGCTGTATGCATGGAGTGGTATGAATTATGTGTGTGTGTGTGTATGTTTGGAGGACAGAGAAAATGGGGCATACGAACTCAGGGAAAAATGCCGGGTAAAAACTTGAGGAAGAACACTGGGCAAGAAGTATGAGTAAAACATCCATCCATCCATTTTCTGTACCCACTTAATCCAATTTAGGGGCGCTGGAGCCTATCCCAGCTGTCTTTTGGCGAGAGGCAGGATCCACCCTGAGAGAACCCACTCATACATGGTGAGAACATGCAAACTTCACACAGAAAGGCCCCAGCTGGGACTTGAACTTGGATCCCTCTTGCTGTGACGTGATGGTACAAACCACCACGAGTAAAACAGATATGCATATATATGTGTGTGTGTACTGATAACTCTAAAAGCATATGCTGTATAATTGTAACTCCCTCTCTCTCTATTGTAGTTTCATCATTACTGGTGTCATCTATATAGACATTGGGGTCAAATAACACATCCATGCACAAGGACAAAGAAAAGTTCTTCATGCATGCACTGGATACAAAACAGAACACAAAATCCAGTGCATGCATATATTATCCATGGGTGGAGAAAAACAGCAGATGTCAGGTGACACTGCATCTGTACTTTGTCTTCTTTATTTAAATAATGAACCGTAATTAATCACTGTTATTTAGCAGCAATGTGCGAAGTTATGTGATATTTTTGTGTGCATCTTCTTGATGGAAATCTGAAACCTGTAGGTTGGACATATATATTGATAACATTTATGACACCTCAGAATGCACTTGTCCTTGTTAGTCCAACCAAAATCAAAAATCAAATTTTTCAAAGTCAAACTATCATGTGGCTGGGGGTTAAATTACTCCTGCAAGTACAAGTCGGTTAGACTTAAACTGACTTCGATGCCCTGTGTGCATACATATTATTTTCTCTCCCAGGATAAATTGTTCAGCTACTTTGCATGAAATATGTAGTACCATGGATGTTCTTCAATATCAATGTAAACAACTACGAAGGAAGTGATACAGTGCGAAAATCTCTACATACAGTATTTGCCTTAACTGCTATGAAGTTTAAGATGTGAGTTGCTTGAGAGTTTAGCTTAGCTTCCCTGTCAGATTTCCTGCATGATTCTCCAAACTAAACAGTGCTCTGACTGCTACAGTATCTACTGCTAAATAAAAACCTATATAAATGTTCCTTTAAAGAGACTAAAATGTAGTGTTTTATACTGAGGCGCAGAGGAGGTTTTGCAGGTATATCCAAAAAAGAAACATAATGAGCCTGTATTTAGCATAACATAGACTCTTTAAAGCTCCTTTAAAAATCTGTTTATCTGCACTGCAGAGGTATCTTTTGATACAACATTTGTGAAATTTTAAAAACTCTGTGTCCATAGCAAACTTATTTCTCTCTTTTATGTTTCTTTTGACTGCTGATGACAGCCCCTAGCAACATCATATAAAGCAGTTCAATAGGGACCAGGTATTTCAGCATGTTTCCTGTAAACTTATTCAGCCAACACATTGTGTAAACAGGATGCAGAGAATATTTGTCTCCACTCTTTTCATAAAAGCACTCTCTTTCTCTCTTTCTATCTGCAGTCATTTGCATTTTCAGTCCCGTCACTGAAAATGACAAATCGAAGTTGAACATGCTTTTCCTTTTTCCACCCACCCACCCACTCCTCTTCCTTCCTCACCTCAGTCCCTCTATCCTTCCTCTCAACCCCACTCATTTTTCTCCTCCATCTCCTCCTTTTTGTTTCCACCACAGAATCAAACATCTCATCGGTCCCAGTCATGCACTGTCAAAGGGAAATGTCTTTTCTCTGTAGGCCATTAATGTGCATCATCATGCAGTCTGTTCTCACAGGATTCAGCAAGTCAGCAGATTTAGTCTTAGAAGAGAGGAGGGAGGGGGGTTGAGATCTCAGGATTCAAGGACAATTCATTATCACAGCCGGGGTGCAGCAGGATATGAGGGGGGTTGGATGTGGTTGTGGACTACAGGAAAAACAGTTCGATAATGTGAGTTTTGATTCTCTGACTGTGCTGAAGTAAGGAGCTGAGAAATGTCAAGGGCATCACATAAACAATCCACTTCTTCTCCTCACTCTCCAAATCCACCGAAAGCTGTCTTAGAAAATAAGCCCTCAAGTCCGCTGGGTGAATGTGAGTCGATATGTTTAGAGGAAAAAGACATAGAAGCCTGCAGGAAATCTAATGAGGACTATATGATTACTTTATTTCCCCCTTTAACTATAACCAAAAGCAACATTGCTAGTTAAAATAATGCCTAATCTAAAGGGAGATGGTAACTGCTCCTACTGAACACAGTATATCCAGTTCACATTTTGTTCATTTAGTGCTTTTAGGTGGACATGCACCTCTTGCTCTGAGACAAATATTTTGTTAGTAAAAACGAAAAGCCTGTGTTGCAAAAGGATTGAATTTTTGAATTTTTCTCAGAGCTGACCCTGTAATTTGCATATAGAATAATGGGTGAACTATTTTTTGCGGAAGGAAGAGGAGTACTCATCATGTTGCTCACCATTCTGCATCCAGACCTCAAAATAACAAGAAACTATGGCTGAATAAGGCTAACCACCAATAAAGTGTTAGATTCTACAGGTTACGGGTTCTGGCAGCCTAATCTCATAAAACAGCGTTTGACCAGTACATCTAGTCATGTCACATGTTGTTGTGTCACACATATTATGAAATGATTATACCCTGCAACCTGGTGTCATGAAAGTGTAGTTATAACATGCCAAGTCATGTGTTATAACTATGCATCCTTTGTAGTTATAAAGATGATCTCATGACAGATTGTGTAGCACTGTAGTCACATTGTTCCACTGTACTAAACATTGCAGTTTCATAATTAAAGATGAAAACTAGTACAATTACAACGATTCCTTTCTCTGTGCCCTTCACACTTAAGTTTATGGTTCATCTTCATGCTGACGCCCAGCATCTATATGTGTCCCTATCTCACAACATCCATTTTCCACCTGCTGCTAGAATTTACTTGGCCAAAAACACTGTCTTGGACAAGTGGGAACATATACCTACCTTAATACATGTTTTCTGGGCAAACTGCTCTGAGTTTTGTTTTTTTTTCCATTTCACACTATTTACTGTGATAGGATGACCCCCTGCCCACTACTTTTACCCTAACCCTGAACATTGGGTGTTAGGGTGTTAAGAGTTTAAAAAGATATGCATTTAAATGAAAAGCAAAAGTGTTCCTGATGCTATTCACAAGCACTGTAATAAGATTATGTTGGTCTTGGAGGACATCAGGATTTATGAGTACATGTAGAAAGCATTTGACAACAGTCTTGTGTTACACGCAGTTGGGTTTTGATTTATGTTGGTGATATTTAGTGAGTTATGTGAAAAACTGTGGTTTTGGAAAATAAATCAAAATTCCATCTCATGATTTAAGTCTGGGCTGCACGGTGGAGTTGTGGTTAGCACCTTCGCCTCTCCAGGTACTCCAGCTTCCTCCCACCGTCCAAAAACATGCATGTTAGGTTAATTGGTGACTCTAAATTGTCCTTAGGAGTGAGTGTGAGTGTGTGTGTGATTGTTTGTCTCGTTTGTCTCTGTGTGGCCCTGTGATGGACTGGCGACCTGTCCAGGGTGTACCCCACCTTTTGCCCAATGACTGCTGGGATAGGCTCCAGCCCCCCCGTGACCTGACCGACGGATTGACGGTATAGAAAATGGATGGATGGATTTAAATCTGAAATCTTTCTAGTTAAGATTATTAGTTTGATTAGGTTTTTTAGTAGTTTGACCAAAAGTTCAAGTTTAAAATGGAAAAGAATAAGTAAAACAACTGACCACATTAAGGGAATTTAGGTAGACATGCTAGAAACAGTTGAGATTTTTAATTTATTAAGAACTTTATGAATGAACAGGTTTGGCAAATATAGTTATGGTTGAGGAGAAATTACATGCTAGTTTCTGCTGCATACGATGAGGTGCTCAAGCAACCGTCTTTTGTTTGTTCCAGGGGCCTGAAGACTAAAGAGGTAAGAGCTTTTGAAACCAAAGCTTTGGAATGATCTGTCTGAAAAAAATCTTGTCGGCTAAGTCTATGACCTCTTTTGAGTCTTTTCTGAAAAAGAAATATTTAGAGGTCAGTTTTTCTGATTTTACATTAATTTCAAATCTCATTTTGTATTATTATTTGTAAGAAAAGCCTTTTCTGAGTCTGTGTTCAACCTAAATGATTAATTTTCTGTTTAACGGCAGAAAATAATAAAAAAAATCACCTGAGATTACTTGTATTTTGTTTTTTCTGGCACTTTTTTTTTAGGTAGCAGCTCTTTTTTCGGCCACAGGAGCAGTTTGTTTCCTTCTCTCTCAGCGTCTGTACTGTGAGCATTCCGGACTCAATCACAACCCTATCATTTTTGCGATTCTGTATGGCACTATTTAGCTGCCAAACTGAACTGCAAAGATTGCCTAACTTCTCCTAATCAGCTCATCCACTCCCCCACTGCCAACTGACCAGTGAGGTGACCACTAGATACACCACCAGTGAGGTGGTGTATCTAGTGCAAAAAGCACAATAATTGGCCAATCATGTTGCAATCAGGGGCTCTTCTCTGGTAGACTGCTGGAGAGAGTTCAAGTGCTGCAGCGGTCCAACAGCTGTTTTGTTGAGCACACACACACATACTCACACAGAGGGTGAACGGCTTTCAGAGAATTGATAACTAGTAATCAGCTGTTCTAATTATAGTCTCACCATGAGACAATAGTAACACAGGGCGAATGGTCAGCATGTGTGTGTTGTGTAAAAGAGATGTAGATGTGGTGAGGTGGGTCCTGACATTACATTGTGCAGACAGTGTGAGTATGCTGGATGCGTGCAGACACGTTGATGCTCACCCAGAAGTGTGCAAGTGTCTTAATCAGTGCTGACTGAGGGAACACACCTGGTTAAAAATAGGACGCCATGGTTACAGAAAACACTCTGGTGCAGTGGTTAGCACAGGGGCCTCACGGCAAAAAGCGTCTTGGTTAGAATCTCGGCGGGGACCTTTCTGTGAGGAGTTTGCATGTTCTCATGTCCAAAAACATGCATGCTAGGTTAATGTGTGATTCGAAATTGATTGGAGGAGTGACCGTGAGTGTGCATGGTTCTATATCTCCGTTGGCCCTGTCACAGACTGCTGACCTGTCCAGGATGTACCCTGCCTCTTACCCTATGGCAGCTGGCATAGATTCAAGCACCCCTGTGACCTGATTAGGGGAAAGTGGGTATGGAAAATGAATGAATGAACATTGTTTGCTGATTTTCTACAAAATCCAGACATTAATCTGGGCATGTTTGATCTATTTTACCCTGAAACTAGTTGATCAACTAACCCTTCATTAAAGTGTTGCATAAAGCCCAATTGTAGTTCATAAATTAACAGTGGTGTGAAGAATTTGACAGTCTCTGCCTTGACAGTAACTATACAAACACTGGCCAGCAGCAGTGTCAATATGTGAACACTAGCAGCTGTTTAACATCCGCAAAAAAAAGAGGAGGGCATAAATATGAAAGTAGCATTAAGTGCATGACAGACAACAGCAGCATCACAGCATGAATCCTCCAGCTAACGGCTTTTCTATTAACAGGTTTGGATCTAATCACAAACCTGGTTGGCTTCAGTGAGGCCAAAATGTTACTTACCACCATCTATAAATGACATTTTCTTAGTCAATGGAGAAAGACTGAACAAATTTTGGGGGAAATAAAGTTTCTCATCCATGGAACGTGGGGTTAAAGGTCAAGAGTTCACAGCTGTGGGAAGATGAAAGTACAGCAGGATCAATTTGCTCTTGATGCTCTGAAGCGGGAGTTTGGCCGTTTGACATCAAATTAATGAACACAATAACTAATGAACAAAGTCCTTGATTGGCTCCTCCATCAAAACACCTCTACACACACTGGAAATCTAATGATCAACCAAATATGCTAATTGTTGGGACACCTACTCATTTAAGTGGCAGAGACCGCATCTATGTATCAGGCTGATGCTGATTTACCTCATTAATATCAAGTGAATTACACTGTGCGGAGTCATCAGAGCTTTCTTCCATTAAATCTGTCTGATAAGGTTAAGCTTTCTTTCTTTTTTATTGTGGTCGATAAAAAATGTTCAATAAAATCAGTTTTGACAAAGCATTCAACCAGGTCACTTTTATTAAGTATGACAGTAAAATCAAAGCACTTCAAGTGGAGGTCACAGAGAAGCTGTCAAAATTTGTAACAAAAATTACATAGTTCTAAAAATAATTATATGGAAGAAAATATTATATGTTGTCACAGGTTAACTTCTAATAATGTATCATTATTCATTTAAACTTTAACATGTTCAAAACATTCTCTATGCCAGTTCCAACAACTCATGTTCACTTTAATTTATTCTGGTGAACTTCTCCTCAGAAATGGAGAATGGAGTTTCTGCTTTGTATTGCTCCTGTCATTTAAAAAATGTGATGTGTGTAGTGCGCATGAGTAGTTGTGTGAGCTCTAACAGCATCCTCCAGTGTGAGAACAACTCCCCTGGCCAGTGCGTGTTCCTGCTAAAACCCATCTGTGAATTCACACAGCTTATTCACTGTGATCGGCAAGCAGACCTGCTGCTATTTCCCTCCCACTTTCCTCTTTGACACTGTTGGTCTCTTAAAATATTCTGGGCAACTCTGTCTCTCAAAGCAATTCCCTTCAATCCGTTAGGCTTTCATTAGCGCTAATGTTGCATGAACAATTTTGATATTAGCAGATGACTGATTCGGTTACTTGAAGGTCGACATGGACTGAAGTAAATCTGCACCAACGCTGTTGAGTGTCTTGTACACATACTTGTTTTGTTTTTTCATGTGTAGAAAATGAGAATTTAAATTTTCAAAGTTCACCTTAGGCCTGTGATCAAGTCAAAGTCGAGAAAAACTGAAACACTATGGGTGGAATATACATGTTATTCATAAAAAAAGAAAAAATCAGAAATCAAACTATACCACTTCATATCAAATCAAAAACCCATCTTCCATCTTATTTCAGCACTTTTTTTTCAATGGTTAGCTACGGATCATGAAGTAGGCTGGTTGTTTTACTGTGACTCACCAGATGTTTGATTACACAGCACCATTTGAAAGGTCGCACAAGAAATCTGGAAAGGGCAACTCTCAAAAAATAGTTGACAGGTGATTGAATAAACCAGCTGTCAATCAGTATCTACAACCAGCACAGTCTGTTGGTAATTCAAACTTTTGCTCAATCCAGTTGAGATGAAAATGATCTTTTCGTCCAAGATCGATGCACTCTCCAGTGATATCGTTGATGTTGGATCTATGTTTACCTCTTTAGAAGCTAAAAACCTAAAGTCCACCCAAGAGAAATACACTTCCATGATACAGTTTTGGATGTTTTTTTTTCTTTTTTGTTAAACAGACATCTTGCATTGTGGACCAACGCTGTGCTGTTCTGTAATGAGGTATGGTTCAGTCCATTCATCTTTTCTCTATTCGACCCTACTGACCAGTTTCATTCTGTGCAGTAGTTCTTTCGGGCTTTCTGATTATTTATTTTACAGTTGTGTTTCTTTTCTTTTTTAAAAGTTTACTTGGGGGAATATTTGCTTAGTAGCCTATTGTTGATGTGTTTTGTACCTTGGATAAATCATATATTAACTTTGTAGAATTATTATTTTTTTTTTATCTTCTTGGTTTTATTTTTTCAAACTCAACCCAACCTTGTTACTTTTAGTATCCTCAGTATATTGGTTTCTCCAACTCTTTGTACTATACCTTAAGATAAACAAGGCATCACAATCCAAAAATAGTATGTTGGACTCTTCTACCTTGGCAAACATCCTCTTAACTGTTATTTTGATAAGTCATATTTGAGGGACATCAGATTTTCTGGCCAATCACCATCTCATCTCTAGAAGTTATTTGCTGCTGCTGGGAAACAATTATCTGCCCAAAAAGGCACTGCTGTTTTATTTCCCTCTGAAGGGCAGTAACAAAAATCTAACAGGAAATAAAACAGTCTCTAAATAATTAACACAAAGCAACAGGCATGACTTTCTGTCCTAGATTGGAGAAAATCCATCAGAACATCTTCGAATCTAAAAATAGATTCCTAATTTAGAAAAAGTGGTAGTTTAACTGCTCTGCACCTCTGTTAGTTTCTAAATGTTCAGTAATTCCCCTCATATGGCACAAACCATAATAACTATTTAATCTACCTTTTCAGGGCCTGTTATGGCCTGCTGAAACACTTCAGGTCTTTCACAGCGATCAGAGAGGAGAGCAATTCATTGGATTTATTCTAAATATGGTTGACTGGTGTCTGACATGCAGTTTAACAATTTAATCTCAAGTAACTCTAAAACCAGAATGTAAACATTAACATCTGTCTCTTTCCTTTCAGTGAGCAGACTTTTGGAATAAACTTTCAAACAGATCATAAACAAGAAAAATCTTTAGCTGATTTCCTATCTGGTATGTGTGTCAGCAGCACCAAGATTAATTAGTCATCTTGTGAATAAATGAAATAAAGGGTGCGTGTTTGTGTATGTTTAGTGTCAACTGTTCATAAGTTATACTTCAAACATGGGTCGATGAGTTTAAAATCATTTGGAACAGCGGCGCTCTTTATTTTGACAAAAGAAAAGAGTTAACTCTGCCTGTGAGGCATTTTGGCAATGTCGGTAAATTGCTGCCACCATGAGATGTGGGACTTTTCTTTGTGATCAATAAATAATTTCCACTGCCATGTAGAAGTTAAAGCTATCTGAGCATGAATATGCCATTCGTACAAGAATTATGACACAGACTGATGCATACCTAATATGACAGGAAGTTTCTTTTCTCATTGCAGGTAACACACCTTAACGCGTGACTATATGAACACATATGTCTGATTATCAGGATAAATTCTAATACTAAAGATCCTAGTATCCTACTGAACTGATGCCTTGTTGGATTTCACATTAATCTTGTGCAAACTCAGTTCTTCATGTGACAGATATCTGCGATTGCTTGGCAGCTGTCATCAGCCTCAACGAGCTGCTTCTTGTAAATTGCATGTCCCTATGAGGACTATGAAACATGCATGCGCTAACCCCATTTATTACAGGCTTTGTAATGTAAAGCAGTGTCCCTTCACATTTTGTGGTGTTGACTTATTGATTACAAAGAAAAAGTTATGTTCTCTGGTACCAGCACTTCATTTCGTCACACTCCTCAGCTCTTTCATGAGACTGTCACCTCTGTGGTTAAGGTTTGGTTGGGTTTTGTCACAAATCCAGGGGAGAATTTACAGAACAAGGAAAGTAGAGGGGTAGTTTTTACTTTATTACTTATTTACAAAGTGTAATCAAATCTGCTACTTTTGCATTTACTTTATATAAATATCTACTTATCAAAAACCCCAAACCAGTTCTGGTGTAACCAGTTCAGTCTCACTCCAGAATGTATGGAATGGTCATATCTATCCTTGAGAGCTTATAGAATCACAATAAAGGCATTAAAAACTGTAAGATTGTAGCTTTTTTTTTGTTGCTTAGAATTTTGGGGAACATACCTTTGGACCCTTAAATATCTACTTGAATTCAATAAGGGGTGTTGCGTTCACAGGGTTGTTGCCATTCTGAGAGTTGTGTTTTTACAGTAACAAAATCAGCTGAGGCTATGACACACTGTTTAAATACTTCAGACAATACAAACATTGAAATCTTGTTTCTGTTTTAAGTGGACATCATCAGGTGGGTTGAAAGACTAACGCAGAAATAACAATCTTGAGCCAATGACAACTATAGACTCACATTTCAATTAGATAGCGTACTGTGTTGGGAGTAATTTGGTGGCATTTCCCAGCATGCTCTCTGTTTGTTTGTTGACATGAGGTCATGAGTGTAACAAATCCTGATAGTCTTATAGTCATAGTTGTCTGTTCTCACTCAAAAAACTGAAGCCGTGTTCCTGTTCCATAATGGTTATGGTGTACATACTTGGTAAAATTGAAAAAAAGAGAAAAAAATGGAAACAATTTTCATCCAATTAAATGGTTTGATTTCAGCATTAGCCAATTGTGTCATGTCAACTTATTATACTTCAGTTAAGTCAACATTATGAACAAGGCTTGATTCAACGTAATTACTTGGGTTGGGTGGAATTCAATATTTTGGGGTTAACTAATTTCACATTTCACTTTTTAATTTCACATTAAAAAGGCATTTCCTCAGAAGTAGAACATGACTTAACATTTAACCATCTGTGCTATTATGTGGTTGTCATCAGGCCAGCTCCCTATACACATGCTGTACAAGCTTTTTTAATTTATCATCAAAGTAACTGTTTAACAATACATGATTTTTAGCTGATAAATGACTGTTATCTTCTCTTATTGGTTAATTGATTGCATGAACTGTTAAAGGAGGGATGACTATTTAGCTGTAAATAGCAACTGTAATGAAATATAGCAAGAAGCAGTCGTAAATCTAAAGTGAATTTGCAGCAATTCATTGCAGAGAATTACAAGCTGCCTACTTTGCCCACATTTCTCATTTTATAGTTTTGCTCCACTTTGACACTGGATGGGTTTTAAATGTAATCTTGTGTCTCTTTTTAAGCATTTTATCATTTCTTTATAATAAATAAATATGGAGGGACTCGGCTTTCAAGAGTTGCTAAATATTTCTGTAACCTGAGAGCCAGTGTTTGAAAGCTTGTTTCAGAGTCACATTCTGAATAGACCAAATTTGAAAAATAATCAAGATCATTGTTGGAACCATATTTCATTATTATCTTTAGTTTGCTGATTGATGCTTCATGTGTTGTTTATTGCTTTGATTCTGTACTTAAAACTCCTCAGGCGGACTATTGATTTCATGAATCAAACAGCATCTGACGGATGATATTAACAGTAAACTGTTGTTGTCTCCTCAGAGTTCTCCTGTAAACAAGGAAGAATTCACCTGTGAAACCTCCACAAATGCATAAATACACTCAGAAACACACCTCTGGGGTGTACTTATTTAACCAGAGATTGGCTCGGAAGGCTGAGGTGTGGGGAGGTGGAGCGAATAAGAAGAGCTGGAGACAAAAATGAATGAGCAGAAATCAGCAGAGTGAGTTCAGATTAGAGGAATTAATTGATTTTTAATTATTTTTGTTGCTTTAGTTAGAGGTTTTAAGGGCTTTCATGGGTGCCAAATAAACAAATTTATGCTAAGCTCACACAGTGCAGTTCATCTCGCTTATTATCTTTTCTCCTTAAGAAGGATTGTTGAAAGTTTATAACCAAGATTAAACCTATGCATCTATGCATCCAACTCACTAAGCTGACATAATTTTCCCTGAATACTATATGGAAATCTTTTAGAACTATAAAAGCAAACAAAAAAAATTATATTTGCATACCATCACATGAAGCTGATTTTTTTATATAGAATAAAACAAAGAGGACCTTTTAATCAAAATATCTTGTCTGAATTTAGTAACACATGACTAATGCTAAACTTTCACACGTTTTAAGACCCGTTGAGAAATGCTAATACACCTCAATGCAAGTAAGTCATATTCTACACTGTAAAAATATAAACATGACTCTTGGCTTCTTCTATGGTCATGCTTATGTGTTACCTTCTACTGAGTTTCTTGTAATATCCCTTTCCTCATCACCACCTCCTCCTTTCACGCCTCCTTTCTCCTCATTCCTCTGAGCTCCATCTTCCTTTCAGCTACACCACATTAATCTCTCATTAGTGGCCCTCCTCTCCCTTTTCTCTCAGAAATATCCTTGCTTTCACCAGCCATTACGCACACAAACACCCATTGCCGAAAGGCCTCTACAGTTGCACCAGTGAAGAGGTCCTCTCAGACAAATGAAGGGAACAGGCAGCCATTTAAAGTGCACGGCCCATGGAGGCAGACATAATAGACTTAAATACGGCTAACATGCTGCTCTGCCTGCACACATGCACACCAAAAACCAAAATGCTTTACCCAAAGACAGACGAGGAAGTGTTCACACAGCAGAGAAAATGTAGGTTCTCTTGATGAGTGCACACAGGACCATGGCTAGCATGCTGTCTGGATCTGGAGTGAGTCAGAGCGTCATGCTGAATATAAATGACTCAACGCACATTAAGATGTCACCATTTCAATAAAGGCGAAGGCCGAGGCAATGTGTAGGAGGGCATATTAACCCCATCTACCCCCACACTCCTTTTAAAACCTATGTCTGACTGCGTGGTTGGGAAATTACCACAAAACACGAGCTCAGATGGATGAATGGAGTCCAGATGAAAAGGTAACACACACACAGCTGAGGACTCTGCAGCTGCTCAGAGGCATATTGATCAGTTTCCATTGTACTCTCTAAAAGAAAGTGAAGAGAGTCTGTCCTTCATTTCATTTAGAGTTTGTCAGTGAGGGCATGGAGATCTAACACTCACTTTCCCTCAAACTTTGTACCCTGGTTGCATACTGCCCCCCATTGCTCGGAGGTTAATTTAGTCAATGTTTTTTCATCCAAACCCAATCACTCTGTCACTATTCACTAAATTAAAAGAATGCTCACCATTCCCCTCAGTTCACTGAACTCCTCCATCCGCTCATCTACACACTGAATGAGCAACTATTGAAGAAATGTAAATGCATATTGGTTGATTACCTGCGACTTACAATTTAATTTTCCTTTAACATTGCTATGGAAAAATTAGTAAATTATAGCTCTCACTGCAGCACAACTGCACAATACTGGTTTGTTATTACTGAAATTACTGAAAGCCTCTCTGTTCATTGTGAAAAGTGATGAAATGCGATCAATATGTAGCATAATCTCTGAGTGGTACGTGCTATTATTTTTTATTGAGGAATGTATGCAAACCTGTCCTCATTGGTTGAATATCCAAATTATTTACTTTGTGCTTCCATAAACAAGGCCTTCAAAGGGGCAAAAAAACATCACATCCAGACGTATGAAATCCCCATCTATGAACCCACTATACTTTAGGTGAAGGTTTGTGTGTGTTCAGTTCTACCTGCAACTGAACTTCCAATTCCTGTCAAAAATGATCAGATCTGAGGACTGCAGACCCTTCCAATCGTACTGATAAGAACCAGTCTTTTGAACATGCACTGATCTTCATGATTACCAATCATTTCCAATCGTAAACAAGGAATTTCACAGATCTGGAAACAGACGTTTTCATCCTGTGCAATTCACCAAGACACATATCAATGCCAAGTTTGAACAGCCCCTTTGTGATTTTGTATCTATCAGCAAAGAGAAAGTAAGCTGAAACACGGGTCAATAGAAACAACAGAAGAGGCAACAAGCTTCCTCACAATTTCAGAACTTTTATAGTAAAATTTAAAAGATGTCAATTTTAGTCATTAACAAGCTACATAACAAACAAATGTTCTCCACATAAACTGCCAGGGGCCATAACCGTAACCTTTTATACTGACAACTGAGATCAAGGAGGTCTGTTACTTTTGATCAGAGAGAGAATCAGCTTCTGCTGAATAAACAATGTAGGATACAGTTTAAGACTTTAAAAATGTTTGCTACCCATGCCAACATATGATTTAAGATTAATGTATGATGCTGATTAAATATTTAAGGCCCCATGGCATGCTTTTTCATGTTTTCTGGCTTATCTGTGAGAGATAAAATTATGTAATCATCATCTGAAGATAAAAATATGCACGTTTTAGTAATTATATTCAAAAGTAACTTTTACTCACACGTCACAGTCTAGGATTTCCTTTTATGGTCAATTTCTCCAGGCAGTGCATATTAGAGCATGAATGTTATCCACTGGGAGCATTTTAAAAGCAGAAGTTATCGTGTTGTGATATCCTGGTACTTCTTAAAGCCCAGCACCATGTTTTTTCTTCAGAGATGTCTGACAGAAAATGTGTGTGTGGTTGTGAAGGCAAGTTGAACCCTTTCAGCTTCCCTAATAACCCAACAATTTAGAAAGTCACACAAGCAACTGAGCAATTGCAGATACTGAGCATATTTACCAGAGACGTCCTGCTGTAATATTTGTTGTGATGGTTTGCCATGCTTGTCTGGATTTCATGTGTTGTCCTGCTTGAAAACATAGCATGTTTCTTGTTTATGTGTTGTCATAGCTTCCTTACTGGCAACTGGAGTAGTGCGTATTCACGAGTCACCGCCATTCCCTACCCTGACCTATTGGCAAACCTCCAGGAATTTGACACATCAGAGGATACTTAAGCTGTCAGAGTTGGCTTCACCAAAGAAAAAGCTCTCCCTCTTTCTGAACTAACTACAAACTATTTGGACTTATAAAGTGTGCAAAGATAATCTAGAGCCCCCCAAGATGAATAATTAAATGACTGGAAATAATCATGTCGTGTCCATTTGAAATCACAAAAAACTGCCACTCAATGGCTTTCAGCAGTTACCTATGGATTTCCAGGATTTCTAGGATGACGATCCAAACATCAATCACACACAAACATAAAATTGGGTAAGTTAGTCCTATTTTCGAGTGTTGGCTTACTTTCTAGCATCCATTATCGCAGTCTGTGTTTGTCAGTAAATGTGAGCTAACAGATTCATCCTTCAGAGCAGTGTTGATGTCATATATTCTCAGTTTTATATTTTTATGTGCACCTAAAATGCTGTATTGAAAACAGCTAGTTTCTGTTTTAGTACTATGGCTACAGTGCCTTGATTTTCGGCTTCTTTTCAGTGGTGATGTATACAGTGTTGGGTTATGCATTATATGTTGTTTATTTTTCATTGTGGGTATGTGGGGAATGTTTATTTGGTGCATGGAGTAGAAGAGGGTAGTAGAGGGCCCGAGTGTTCACTTGGTGTTGGTTTTCAGAGAGAGAGAAAGAAGTACTAGGATGATTAATCATGGGTGAGCACCTGCGTGGCCTTTTGTCTGCTCTGGGTGTGGTTTGAGTCAGTGGAGCACGAAGACGCGATTCGTATGTAACTCACTACACTTCCCCATTTATGTTCTCTTAAAGCATGATATTATGAGTTTGATTATATGGATCTGAGTCTGTTTAATTTGCGAAGACTAAGGCTAAGACAGAGAACTAAACATGTGATTGCATGTATGACTATGATTCACAGTGAAACGAATTTCTGTTTGTTTTCTCTTTGAGGTAATCAACCTGCTTCTGAATCAAGAAAACATGACAAGTCAAATAAAAGAAAGGATTAAGTGGAACTGAGCTGACTCCTGTGTCCTCTGTGCCAAACCTGGTCAACTTCAAGCAGACGAACCCTTAATAACTCGATGTTGTCAGAAATCCTTGAGTACTCTCATTGACTTCCGGTCTGATTTCCTCACCCTAAAAATGGTTTAGAAGGCACTTGGCATCAAGGACTTGATGACGCTAGCAGAGCCACCCTGACTGTACTGAACCTCGGTGCATCACCAGGAACAGCACCTTGACAGAGACCCATGATGGTCAGAGTGATGGTCAGAGTGGCTCAGTGTTTCACAGTAAACCAAGCCGTCTGTTGCTTTGGCATTTGGCATGAAATTTAAAGCTTCACATTTCAGTTATAGTTCTGTCACAGACTGCAGTCTCAAACACAACAGCCACTTTTCTTTTTCCACAGACAAGTCATTCACTAGTAAAATAAGAATAAGACTGTAATTTTACAGATCCCTCAGAATGAAAATCAAGTTTAGGACTTTGTTTGCACATCTGTATGTCGTTTCTAAAATGCTACAGTAAAAGGAATGTCACGAGCAATACAATCATCCAACACTGGGGATCAGCATATCCACCTTTAAAATGCAGCATGTCTGGTATTCTTAAAGACATGGATTCTGCCAACCAGGGTTCATACATAACAAACCAAACATGTGGATGGAAATCAGGCTTGTTTGAGAGAACAAGGCTGGCTCTCCAGAGAAATTTAACACTGAATAAAACCTTGTCAGGTTTTTATAATCGATTGTGAAAAGCTGCCACAAGGTGATTGAGACAGAGACGTTGGCTAAATAGCATAATTATAATCTTCACATTAAATGCGGCATCTGCATCAGTGTATCACTATTTTTTGTGATGTTTCTGACTTCCTGAGAGAGCAAATTGTTGGTGTGCCAATGGACCCGGCCTCAATGACAAAAACTGCAGAGTTGAAAAAGCTTCCAAAGGATCTGTCGTCAACATGCTTAAATCCCAAAATCAAAGAAAGACTAGCTGAGTAATCTAATTTAGGGACGGAAGGCAAAGCTCTATTTTAAAGCTCAGAGCATTAAAATGGGTTTTAAGATATCACAGAACAACAGCTACTAACAACTGTTCTCAACAAGAGCTCAAAACAGCTGGATGCTATGGAAGAACTGTCAAAATTTCTCTGTTCTCTGTCCGTATTTAAATATGTATAAAACGATGCAAAAGCCACAGGAAATGGATGATGAATTAGTGTAGTATTCAATATTCTCTGACAAATCATCTTTCACGTTTTTTTGTTTCATTTTGGACAAATTTATGGAGAACATTGACAAAAGCATGGAGGTGATTCTATGATAGTCTGGACAACTATATCTTTGAAATATTTTGGTCCTGTAATTGCATGGCAGCATTTCAACCAAAATTTGTCAATTTTGAGTGACCAGCATTTTCTGAATGGTAGTGGTAAATGGTAATGGATGGTAAATGGACTTGTACTTGTATAGTGCTTTTCTAGTCTAACTGACCACTCAAAGCGCTTCACTACATGCCACATTCACCCCACTCACACAGCACATCTTAAGATTCTTAACTACGTGCTTTTTCTAATCATTCACACCCCCAATGATACACTGGGAGGCAACGTGGGGTTCAGTGTCTTGCCCAAGGACGCTTTGACATGTATCCTGGGGAAGCCAGAGTCGAACCACCGACCTTCCGATTGGTGGGCGATTGATGGGCGACTGCTCTTCCTCCTGAGCTACAGCCGCCCCTTCAGCAACAGTGCCATCTTCTAGCAAGATAATGCACATTCCCACAGCTAAAACAGGTAAATACTAATACTTCATGGAGCACTACGGCAATTCCTGGATTAGTCCTGACAATCAACAGAGCTTAACAGAACTGAACATCTCTCGTGTGTTTTGGAACAGCAAAAAAGGAACCTGATCTCTTGCCATCATTACTGAAAGAGCTGTAACAATTTCTGCTGGAGGAATGGATTAAAATTCTCCTAGCTACTGTCCAGAATTTCTATGACTCCATTCCCCATCATACTGAAGCAGTTATTGCTTATCTATATTGAACAATTGGGGCCACTGTAGCACAGAAAGAAGAGCAGTCGCCTGCCAATTGAAAGGTTGACTGTTAATTTCCCAGCTTCTCTGAATCACATGTCAAAGTGTCTTTTGGCAAGTTGCTGAGCCCCACAGTGCCTCTGATGCGTCCATTGGTGTGTGAATGTGTGTGATAGAGAAAGTATTGTGTAGCTAGTAGCATAGTGTAGACTAAGATGAACTGTATGAATGTGTAATAATTTCCTATTCCATTTAACAATAAAATTGTTATTTAACAAGGCAAACGGAGGGCCAAAGTGCAATACTGCTGCAAGAGAGTGATGGCAAAACATCACTGTCTCTAACAGAATCTCATTCTAAAGACTTCTAAACACTCAATATGTTTATCCCACAAGTCATTGCGTTATCAGTTAGATTCTCTCTGTCTGATCAGCTAGCTGGTGGCCAGGTACATATCTATAATCTGTAATACATTTCTATATCTATATGGCCATGGCCACAGTGGTTAGAGTGGGTCATCCAATAACTGGAAGGTTGGTGGTTCGATTCCCACTCTCACTGCTCAAAAAGATTGACCTTCTTGCCGTGGCCGAGGTGCCCTTGAGAAAGGCACCGCACCCCATGCTCCCCAGGCGCTGTGAATGGCTGCCTACCGCTGCAGTGTATGGCATCAGTCTCCATGAGTGTGTGACCATGTGTGTGTTCAACAGGTGCCAACCTGGATGGGTCAAATGCGTAGGAGTAATTTCGTGTGACAATGACTACATGGCAATAAAGTAATCAAATAGATATATAAATACATAATTTTTCTACAATCAAGTTGTAAGTATCTCACTCCTTCTCCACCCTTTTATCCAAAAATGGTCACTTCTGGTTCCAAAATCGCCAAGATGGTGATTGCCTGCAGAACCCCAGACTTCTAAATAGTAGTTCACAAACCAATAGTGACTATATCAGTAACAAAAGCTGAGGCTGTTGTTATTTATTGTCTCATACTCAACAAACAAGATCAAATATAGTTTTTGATTGATGAGTAGACATATTATTCATACTTTATATGTAAAACAAACATAAATGCCACAGTTCCACCAAGTTTTCACTTGTAATAATCTAATCACATCATCATGTCACTCTGATTCTTTGCAGTGACTGGATTGTAACTGATAGGAATCAGTGCCACCAACTCAACTCCTGACAGAAATGCTCATTCTCATGAAAACCTGAATAGTGTTTCATTTGTGTATAATCACATGGCAATTTTACACATTATGTCTTTAATGTTAGCTTGAAAATGATTGTAGCATAAAATGGTTATCTAATATATAAAGAGTCAAATGTCATGTGTTTGAACCTCATTATTGTTTTACAAAGAAATGTATTGAGGAAATAGAGGTACAATTTCTCTCTAAAGAGTACCACTGTTAAAAACAGAGACTTAAAAATGTCCAAACTGTTTCTCGTTTTCAAAATGTAATTATACACAAATTCCTAATTCCCTTGCTTTTTCAGTGGATTTCTGTTACAAAACAGAATAAGTTTTGAAAGTTGTGAGAAAAAATTTTGATTTTGTAGTTGTAGAAGCTTTGCATCCCAATATGATGCCAGTAACATCAATAATCCCACTGTGATTACAGAGGAGATTAAACTGTAAGTAAAAAAAAGGGACAGAAATAATGTGTCTGGGTCCATGGAGAGATTATCAATGAAGGGAACATACACCAACATTTGTCCCCATCTCCCACCAATTATCCCCATCAGCTATCCTGACAGCAGCCACTGAATGCCATAATCTCTCCTCACAAATTAGCTCTGTCTCGCAAAAGTACATAACGTTGTAACATAGCCTATTCATAACTATATCGGGGCCCTTAATAATGGAGTAAAATGGCAACTGAGAAGTAGAATAAAGACTGGGAAATGTAAAATGGGGGGGTGAAAACAAGCAATGTGGTTCGATCTCAGATTCCCTGCTGGCCCTGAGCTATCAGAGCCATTGACTGGTTCATGTAATTCTGCTCTGATTTAGCTTGACCAATCAATGAGCTGCAGACTGACTTCCTGTGACTGTGCAGCCATTAAACTTGAGGTAAAAAATGGCATGGTTTATCCAGCTCTCGGAAATATACAGCTTACTCCTCTCTATACATCCACAGCAGGACAACTGCTCCTCTCCTCTTATTGCATCATTAACTCTGTCAACCACTTTCTTTTCACTGGATCATTGCGGGGTCTGAGTTAACTGAGCATATGTCCTGTTTTGAAGATAAACTTGCAAAGAAAAGAGGGATTACGTACATAAAAATGTCTCTTAAAAATGTCTCTTACTAGAAAGGCAACTATTCTAGTTAGAAATTACTTTAAATAGTCTGAAACTGAATCATTACAGTTGTTGTAAGCTTGAAAAAAACAAACTGGACGTAATTGCAAATAGTACACTCATGCATGCAGCTTTACACTCCAATCAGCCATAACATTAAAACCAATACATTCAGTCTTAGCATAAACATGGTTGATCAACCACTCTTATGAAAGATACATTGATTCACAGAGAAGAAATGTTGCAGTTTAAAACAAAAGCTCAAAAATGTTAAAAATACTGTGTGGTCCTCCCTGTGTTCCTTACTGAGAGAGATTCACAGATAAAGTTTCAAGTCAATGGCACGGAAACAGCCTTGGGATACGTTACATTCTAGCAGCTTACAACTATGAATTGTGACAATATCATGTTTTGAACAAGTACACAAATGTGCAATATTTGTGATGAGACTGAGCTGGGATGATACTTTCACATGTATCACTGATCTAAACACTGTTGCAGATCTACCCAAAACACAAACGCAACCAACCTCCAAAAGTGAAACTATTTACATGCATCTGTCCAAAACAGAAACACAAAGAACAACCACAAGTTCCACAGTGGTAGATAAATGTATCTGCACAGGGACCAAGTGTTACATAGTTATCTTATTATTTTCCAAATCACTTGTCTTGACAGTCGGAACAGTTTAACTCTCGGATGATCTCCCGTCGCCAGATAAATATCAGTGTGCTCTAAGCTTTTGTGATAACCTTCACTTAAGATATTGTTCTTCTTATGCTCAGTGTGCTGGTGAAGCAGCAACAACATCTTTGTTTGCAAGTTTATCCTACCAACTAGAATTCCAGTTGGGTTTTGTCTTAAATAGATAACATTGAAGACTTGTTGAATTATGGAGTAGATACATTCATCCTGACCCCTTTGCTCCACAATATAGTGGATGAGTAACTATATTGTAGGTGTATAAAAAGTTCTGTTAAGATCAGATTAAGATCTGAATGAGGTCAGCCCAAGCACTGGTTTGTCAGCATCTGCCATTCTCATGTAAACAGCATACAAAATGATACACTTACTGCCGTCAAACCAAATTACCAAATTACAACACTGGAACACTTAGAAGAAGTTTCACATGAAAAAAAAGCTGTGTTACTGTGGACAAGACTTCAGGAACAGAGTGAGGTGCACAAGAAAAAGGGCAAGGCATTGAACAGACCTGCAAACTCCCCAGATTCAAATTGGCAATAAGCCAGATCCTTGGAGGTTCTTCCCACAAGACCAAAAGGACCCATGACCAATAGCTCCAGAGGTCCTTTAGCTCTCACACAGAGCTGTTTTGGCTGCATGAGGTTGGCTTACATAATATTCAATATTAGGTAGGTGATTTTAATGCTGTGGTGTTTACAGTGTATCACACCATAGTTGTTTGCATTGCTTATATTTAGCTTTTGTGCTCATAACCTTTGTTAAGCCATTTTTCCCTGCATAACTCTTTCTACTGCTGGTACGCTTCATTTCCCCACATAGATCAATAAAGCTTCACCTACTGTAATTTCATCTAAGAGGTCATTAACATGCAAAACCTTACATATGCATTGGTTTTAGTTATAAAGACACTGAAGTTGAATGGTTATGTCAGCATGGTTTCCATGACCCCACAGAGATGTATAGATATAATGTTATGGAGGTAGAACCTCTTGTCTGCTGTTTGGTGTAGGCTTGGAAAAGTGCAGATCAGATCTCAATGAATGAAATGCAGCTTCTTTCTGAATGGAGTGCTGGAGCAAAGATATCTGTGAGGTTGAAGTCGCATCAAACTTTCAACTCCTTAGAGTCATGCATAATTCACATCTGTACAAGCAGACATTTTTATATTCTGTTAATTATTCTTGGTGGAGATCAGTTTACCTAATGTCATTGCAGATAAATGTTCATAAATCAGCCTGCAACCAGGAACAACTAATGATTAATTTGGCATACTGTAATGACGCTACTTAACCAAAACAAGACTATAAGAACCCTTGGTGCAATTAAGGGGAAAATATGAGCTCCAAGTGATTATCTAAAATAAAAAATGTAAGAGAAAACCCGTCAAGACTTCTCAAATTTGATCACAGAATGGAAAAAAATCTGTATCTGGTTATCGTGATGACACAGACACACTTACATACCCTCCATTACCAAACAAACATAAACACACTTCATTCTCTGCTTAATTTAGTCATTGATTTTTTTAAAACACCAGATCACACCATAGATAGTGGAAGACATCAGGCTGAAGTATTTTATGGTCTTTGTGAGAACCTTTACCCCCTGCAAACACACACAGACACACTCAGACACTGTGAGCATAGTAGAAAGAAAGAAAACCAGAAGATGTTTCCCCAGGGATCATCACTAAAATCCCTGCCAACTGCTGTAAGGAGATCTAAGCATGGCAATGTTTGGGACTGTCATTTGTGTGTGTACAGCTTCTGTTCCCTGTGGCATGTGGCTTTGCTCAGATCAAATGTGAATCAGCAGACATAGCTGCACTGCCACATCATCAGCACTGTACTGTTGGAAAGCCATAAGTCTCAATCTGTGTCATTTGTGTAAACTTTGGATGATACACATCAAATTACTGTAATTAACCATATCTTCCATTTCTTGGCTTGGGTGTGAAATTTACATGCAACTGCTAAATCCCAGCAGCAAAAGAACAAGAAAATGTGATTGTTTAAGCTCTACGTTTGTTCACATGCGCCACCCCTCAAAAGGTGAATTCTAACTCAATTCAATATATTTTATAGATTCAAGCGTCACACCAAACAACATCTAAGTAAAGCAATGAGTAAAGCAAAAGCAAAACTGAGTCCCACAACTCTTGATCCACACTCTCCTGGGTAAAAGGCCAGTATCTGACTTATACCACTAAGAACCCTGCCTGGCATGAATGTTGTTTTTTGCCTTGCAGAACATTCCTTGACATTCCTTTTGCCCACACATATTTATATAATTTCATGTGTGACTGATGCAAAACATGACACTGATATTTTCTCCTGTTTTGAGATGCCAGTTCTTTTACAAGCTTTGCTGTGATGCCAGGCATTCTTATCTCCTAACAACATGACTATCCACCTGACCAGGTCCCAGCAATAAGAATAAAATGAATTAATATCTGAGACCTGCCTATCTTAGAAATGCAAGAAGTAGAGGACAGTAGTAACAGCTATCTTTACTCAGTTCAAAGTTTCCATCCACATCATTTTTACTATTACATGCATTTAGGGCAAAAATTACAGTTTGCTATTTAGAAAGTGTTACACTCTCCTGGTGTAACTGCATCCCATCTCTAAAATCATAGTACAAAATTAAATGAAAGAATTCCTTTAATGTCCTTTAATTTGAGAGCACAGAGTCAACTGATACTACTGATGGGAAAAAATGACTGACTTACAGGCGTTGGTGACAGCGAAGCTGTTGGCCGTCTCGATGTTGTCCACGTGAGGCACTAGGTTGAACGGGGCTTCCGAAGCATTTGGGCTGGTGTTGTGCAGGAAGATCGCCAATCGAAAGGCGGTGTACTCCTGATCAGTGTTTCTGATGAACAGACCACCTAAAGACAGGATGGAGAAACAGAATCACAGGGTTTATAAGGAACAACTCAACAGCCTGGTATACGCCTTTCAACAATACTATGTACTGTGGATAATGAAATCCCAAGATTCAGTCATTCCAATTGGTTGTTTAGTTTAGTCATTTATAGTTTCTTTTTTGCCTTTTTTTTTTTTGGAAGTTTTCAGTTTTGGAAACAGGGTTATAGAATTAATAAGAGGAGACTCAACATGAAACAATAATTTGTTAATAACTAAAGGTTATTGCTCACACTGAGTCATACCTCTTAGTAAATTGATATCAGGGCATTCTATTTTTATTTTACCCAGACCCAGAGCCCTGGTTTATTGTCTATGTGGGCAGAAAAGTGTCACCTGTGTTACAGTACCACTGACTCATGTGATATCATGATATTGTATATAAATGGCACACCATCTCAGGCATATTTTATGCATAATTTTTATTAATTAGAGGACTAAATGTCCTCTGTATTTCATTTTACAGCATTTGAATGACAATGTAAATAGTTTTGGTTGAGGTTAGATACAGAATTGGGTGTCATTCTTTAACAATACAAATCGTACATTTACTTTAGACCTTTCATGACACTAGGCTGCATGGAGTTTTTGAATGCTAGAAGAGTCAAATCGACATTTTGTATATAAATCTTCTATGGGGGAGTATTAAATGAATATTAAACTTCTCTTGCTGTGCTGAGAGCCATTTGGAGCCACCTTAAGGATCATGATTGGGCTCAGTCGGCTTATTCAGACAGCAAGTAGTCCAAAACCAAAATGTTTGTGAGTCATTCTGTTTAAAATCAGTCCATATTAGTGTTTGCCAGTATGATAGAACTTTCTTAGCAGAGTTTAAATCATGTGAGAATTTTTACCCAAATAGAAAATGCTGTGAGAGTCATGAAGAATCTGTAGCAATGCTTACTACTCTTCCAAGCTGTGTTAAGTGGGCAACAGTCAAATGTAATCTTCAGCAAGCTAATGCAGATCCTAGCAATATTATTAATGCCAGAGCTAACACTGCCTGTCTTCAATGAATATAATATTTATATGCGATTACATCTGACAATGTTTAATTCAATGAAAAATGTTGTGAGACTACAGAGATAAACTATCAGCAGCCCTGCTAGCTACTCGTCCAAGCTCTGCAATGTAGGCATCAGTCTAAAGGCATCAGCATATGCTGTCTTGCTATCTGAAGCACTAACACTGCTGATTTTAAGTGAATATAATGTTTACAAGGGTCAACTTATCAGCCCACGATGATAGCATGCCAAAATCTGTTTATTATCTCTAAATACCACAGATAAGGCTAATGGGAAAGCTTGTATGTATGCATTCATAAAGCACAAGAAGAGATATGTTACTGCATTAGTTCACTCAGACCAGTAAATGTCAACAAGGAGATGGTACTTTGAATGTCAAAGTCAAAAGTATTCATCTCCTGGTGATTCTACCTTGCAACAAACATTGTGCCAATCTTTCAGCTTAGGTATCAGTATATTTCATTTGATAATTAAGACTTCTGGCTTGCAATTCAGTGACATTATTTTTCTGGGGACCTTAAATGTGAAACAAATATTGTGTCAGTCTATGAAGATATTTAAGTTAAAATGATGACCTGACTCGAGAAGAAAGTCCAGAAATAAAGCATGAAACATTCTCTGAATATTATGAAAGTATCTATCATGTCTCATAACTATCCAATCAGTATGCTTGATCCTTTAGTGTGAACCATAGTTGATGACCAGCAAAACAATCCCTTGACTCATGCTGTTAGCTTGTTGGATGTGCCTACTTTTAGGGTTTTTACATGGATCATATAAAGCAATTGGTTGGTTAAATTATTTAATATAAATGTATTTAAAGGTTTAATAAAAGTTTTCACAGATTGATTGCTTTAGTCAAAAAGGAAACAAATTATTCGCTGGTGACACCTAACAGGAGCAGCATTGTCAGGATGTGGGCAATAAGTAAAATGTAACAGGGTGTAAAAAATCTTCCAATGGCTGAAAATTCTGTCTGAATGCTAAAGTTGAGCTGTCCTGGGGTCTTTAGGCCTCACTCTATTGTTATTAGAAGGACACAGTCTGCTTAACATGTAAAACCATCTTTATCTCATATGAAAGCAGGAAGAAAGGGTGATACTATTCACCCAATATCCTGCTGGATCTACACAGCTTTGTATTATGTTTTTCTGCAAGATGAGCTCCAGTGTCATAAATCAGTTTGGCATTAGAGATAACTCTTTGCTAGTCATTGTTTTCCTTTTTATATTATAATCTTCTTCATATTCAAAGATCTCAACCAAGCCATTCATGGTTGCACAAATGTTTATGCATTAATGTTTATGCATTTAGCAGACGCTGTGGTTAGAAGGTGTTAGAAGCCGTTTGTTTCACATGTCTAAATCTGAATTAAGGTCATAATTTCTTGGGATGAGACAGTGTAAATGCCGTCTTTTTGTGGCTGATCTCTTTAAAAGGTACACTTCAGAATGACTTATTCTTCTCTTCAGCCTGTTCATGCAAATCCCATTCTGCCTTCATCTGATTTTCACAGGTGGTGTTTATTGCTCTTTTTTTTTTTCAACAAAAATAAGTGTGAAAATCTTTTCCATCTTCACCACCGTTAAGAAGGAAACTCCTTTACACATTTGCATCCTTTTTAAGGATGGTCCTTGGTGCTGATTGCACAAGATGAACTCAAATGCTGCTCAAATCCCACTTATTTGACCTTTTTTTTTTTAAATTTTGTTAGGATATTTCACAAAATCAATTATTTACAAAACTACAGTGCATGCTTTAGGAGCTCCAGTTCCACAAATGCCAAATGGCTCATCAAAAAACAAGGCTTGTTTGTGATCCCATTACCACCTGGTATATTTGACGGATGGCATCTAATCACAGGTCTTTGGATCTACTTGTATGTAGAACTCCTACTCACTGGAAATCACAAGAGTTGAATTCTGCTTACGTTATGATCCAATCGAAGAACTACTTTGTTATTAAAAACATGGGGGCTCAGTTTGTTGCAAGCAACATAGGGTGAGCTTGAAAGTTTGAATTGAAGATTGTGGCCATACAATAACAGACTCAATTTAAAAATGGACACAGCCACTGCATCCCCAATTGGTTTGTAGATTCATGCTTTGAAACTTAAAGTATGCTAGTTTGGCATGCTGATCCTGTTATGACACATTACACTTGTTCATACCAATAAATTCAACCTACAGGTATGTCCGCTAAATAAGTGTCCTTATAAGAAGGAGGAGATATCACATCTCTGAACTATCCATCCATCCATATTCTACTGCTTATGACCATGTCAGCCCACGACCCCCCAAGGGATACCAGGCCACCTGACAAATATAATCTTACCAGTAAGCCCTGAGTCTGCCCCAAGGCCTCCTCCTGATAGGACATGTCCAAAACACCTCCCATGGTAAGTGTCCAGAGGGTATCCTCATCAGATCCCAAAACCACCTTAACTGGGTCCTTGATAGGTCCTTGACTTTACAGTGACTTTACTTTACTCCCTAATGACTGAGCGCCTCACCCTATTCCTAAGGGGGAACCAGTTAACGTTTGGAGGAAGCTCATTTTCGCCTACTTGTATTTACAAACTCCATCTTTCAGTAACTTTCTACAGCTCATGACTTTAGGCAAGTGTTGGAATATAGAATGGTAAATTGACAGCCGAATGCTGAACTTGTGACTTCACAATGGCAGTTCACAAACTTATTTTACTTTAAACTGGACCATAATTTACAGGAAAACATCAGTACTGAACAAAAGACAGTGTTGAAAAAAGATTCTGTTCAAATCTGTTGTTCACTATTTTAAGCCTTGCTCATAAAAGTTAGTATACCTGCACAGGACAGTTGTGAAAAGTTGCACTCATACTAGCTTGGCTACCCACATTACTCACACTATCCACTGGCATCGGTTTTAAGAATCAGATATAGCTGACCTTTCGAGACTCTTACTTTAAGATGTGGTCATCTTAAAAGCTGTACAGGATAACACTGAAGCCCCTTTCACATTGAGATCAGGCATAAATGCTGTCCATTTGCATGGCTCACAGTTAGCGTAGACCATGAAGGATCATAGAAATTAAACTGACGCAGAGGCTACTGAGTCATGTTTGCATGCAGTCCTACAACATGCCAACAGAGGGTTGCTCCCTGGTGAGGATGCTATGTGTACGTCAAATATCGATTGGGTAAAAAGCTGAAATTACTTCAGTAGAGGTCAGAGGAAGAAATGCAAAAAATGATGACCTCAGTGACCTCTGACTATACCGCAGCACAGATAAACCAGAAGAACAAATACAAACAACAATGTTCTACATTTGCAGTTGCTCCTAATACTCCTTAACGCTGCCACCAAGTGGCAGCAAATTGCATGCATCTGGATAGCTCGAAGTAGCACCGACACCGACACGAAAAAGAAGCAGTAGCACACCAAGACCACAGCAGTCTCAGCATCATGTGGTGTGCTCCACAGAGGCAAAAGCACTTTAAAGAGTCAGTTTGAGGACTGAGACCTGTAGGTAGTGATCCAGACCATGTCCTGATGTATTTAACCTGATTACAATGCATTCAAATATGCCTGTCGACATATTAATCTATGTCCAAAATAGGAGACACTGATCAAATGTTTTGGCACCAGGTGTGAGAGGAATTTTAATGAGAGACAGTTCAAGAATCTACTGAATCAGTTTAATCTCAGGGACTTTTCCAGAGTCACACTTTAGATGGATGTTTATATCCACACACAGGCCCATGTGACGTTGGGATCATCAAGAGTTTCAAGATTACTCAAGAAGAGCCCGATAACTATCACAAACCTCTGAGGATCATTTGTTGTTAATTAGGATCTAGGTTGTATTAAGATTTGGAATTTGTGGCCATGTTTGAAATTAGAAGTACTATAGCCTATCTGTGCTGTGATAGATGCATTAGATAATTTCCCATCAAAGATCCCTGTCTCTATGGAATGCCTGTTGGGAAAAGCTGCAGACCTTTTATTGTCCTTCAAAGAATTAAGAGGGTTCATGAAATGAAGGAAATGTAGGAAATAGGTCCAACCTGTCATTTGGAAGCATTGAAGAATATCTGCTGTGTGTTTACGTGTATTTATTTCTGTGTCCCCAGCAAATTTCACAGAGTTAATAGGCATTAATTCATCAGTGACAATTATTTGAAACTGAGAAGTGTTGATAAGGGAGATGTTTGCCCTCAGAGGGCTGATGGAGCTCTGTGGTAACTGCTCAAAAATTTTGAACGTTAAATCAAGTCTGGAGAGGGAGAAAACACTGGTATACAGTGTTATTCTTACACTTCCAGAGGTCAGATGGGCCTGAGGTAGGAAGTGTGATGACACAGGGATTGCATGAACAGCATTTCTCATAACTGACAACAGTTTTGTTAAGGAAATCATAATAAGGAGTGGTTATGATTTAAAACAAATTTTTGGGGACTCTGCTTTGCTTAAAACGGCGACAACTTATTTCTCAAATGCTTAACATAAAGGCAAAGCAGGTCCACAGGTTTAAACCTCCACCCTGTGCAAGTGCCTTCAGTTCCAGAGGTGATATTCTGTAAAAGACCCTGACTTCTGACCTCCCGGGACAGCCTGGGGATTTGAGTATCACACTGATATAAAAGGACAAGGAGAATCATTTGAACAGCTTGTCATTTTTCATCAGCCTCACTGGCTCTGATGTGCCTCAACTCTGCTAGCACTGGTTCAGTGGAGGTTAGACCTACAAAAAGTAAGAGTAAGCAAATGTTTATTCTCAGAAATGAGGTTCTCTGGCTAACATAAAACATGACTCATTTCAGATAATTGATACATTTCTGTGTGAGTGTGTTTGAATGGAGATGGGGGGTGGCAGTGGTGATCAACAACTGGAGGTCACAGTTTGCCCTTCTTTTCATTCCCTCTCTTTAAATCAGCCAAGCCAATCTGCTCGTTTGTGAAATGAAAACCATAAATAAGTCACCTTTATTTACTCATGACAAACCCAGCAAAGTTGTTAAATGAAAACATGTTGAGGGAAAAAAAGAGGGAACTCGGGGGAATAGGTGCCTGTGGGGCTGTGGTGGCGGTGTATTGCAGCGCCAGGACCCGGGGTCTGCCAGAGTGTTAACAGCAGTCAATGCACAGCCAGCTTGCATGGGGAATACACACACACACACTTTGCTGCTCTGAACTGCTGCAGTGGCGGAGTGCACCGGGATACACACCATAGCCCGCAGATACAAAGCGCATTAGGTGCGTGTGTTGACATGCACAGCATCAACAGAGGACACAACCCTGACTGCATGACATGTTTTAAAGAAGAATTTCAAAAAGACTGAAAGAGATGAGCTAGTCCCACTTTGAGGAGTCCTTAGGTGTTAAATGTCATGACAGGCAGGCAGGACGTCTACAGATTGATTCACATGATTTATTCTCCGGTTACATTTCACATAAAGCTTCTTACTTACCGATCTGCACGCTGCTCGGGAAAGCACCCATTGTCATTCCCCAAAAGCCCGAGAACATCAACAGAATCCAATCGCGAGAAGAAATCCTCATTTTGTTTCGGTTATAAACTGATGAGAGACATCGAGCAGGTTTAATTAACACCCCCGGGCGAAAGCCACATCACAAGGTTTTTCAAAAATAAAGAGAGAGAAAAAAAAATCAAATGCCAGTTAAACATCCATGTCTGCTTTGGGTGGCTTTTTTCTCTGATATCCCCCCGCAGTGCCGCTCGTTTGTACCGTCAAACTGCGTCCGTCCGTCCAGCGCTGGAGATTTTGCGCACAACACCACCAAGATGAGGGAGGGGAGGAAGAGGAGAGGTGGTAGTGGTGGTGAGGGGGGCGGGCATCAGCCAGCGGCGGCCAGCGCGTCTGGATGCGGCTCAACTCTCATCAAAGCAAAAACACACATGCGCCATTTACCCGAGTGGGGCAGACAGGAGGGGCATCGGTCAGCCCGCTGAGCAGCACCGAAAGTCTTCGCTGCGCTTTAAATACCAAAACTTCCACAACCGCCTGTACAGAGATGCACAGTGAGCGTATGTTGGACGGACCTGAGTCAGACAGCATTGGCTCAAATGACTGTGCTACTAAAGGTCCACACATCTGTCTTCCTCATGCTTAAGTCATTCTGGTTACAGCCTTGAAGGTACAATTTAAAATGCGCAAATTACCCTAATTAAAAGGATTATAACGAGCAAGCTACATCTATGGGCTTTGTTTTCTACAATCTGCTGCCTCTTGCATTAGAAAATCTGCACATTGAGTTATATAGGTTCATTATTATGTCCATCATAAAGGAAAAACACGTTTTTAAAGTTGACAAAGGCTTCAAAAGTTATATAAAAATGAATACTAAGTACAAGGAAACACCAATCCTGGCTGCCAAAAATGTGCAGCAATAAAGTCAAACTTTGTCATGAAATCACACATAACTCATAACTCAAGTGCCATTGCTTCTCTTTCTCTACAGAGACTTATTAGTAAGAAAGAATGTCTGGGAGTCTGGAGAACCTCTAAGCTTAAAACAAAATCAGTGATATCAGACAATCAGGACGAGCAGCTTTTGTTTCTTTGGGGTAAAGAGTAGAGTAGGCAGTGCAGGGGACACTGAAGCTGTGCTCAGTTGAAGTTTTGCTGATATTGAAGTTTGCAGTCGCCCCAGGTGTGGAACCATTTGAAAATGAGTAATTATGTGTGAGCACTGTTGGAGACAGAGCTGAGCTGGAAATCGTTTGGAGAATGTGAGCAGTGCTGTTCTGCAGAGCTTTAGCAGTCCAGCATGTTGAAAAATCTTCAAAATAAATGCTGCTCAAAAAAAAAAGGGGGGGGGGCATCAGATCATAAAAGGTAACTATTTGATTCAAATTTAACTGACTTTTTGGGTTAGAGTACAGTACAACCAACAGACATCTGAGCAGCTAACAACAAGGACTATGAGGTGTGATGAAAAGTAGACTTTAGCAATGTGGCTGCAACTATCATTTGTATTATGCAAATATTTTTGCAAACAAGATTAATCAGTTAATTTTCCCATGGGGTCCAGAAAAAGCTGCCCTACTTAACTCATTTCCTGTCTTCCACCACAGTTGTGACTGTAAAGATCAGATTTTTCTGCAGGGATTGTTAAATACTCACTTCATTTATACACTTGAATAAAAACACTGCTGACATTCCGAGAAACTGATTTGAATCCATTGAATGCACTGATGAGTCTATTTTTCATTTACCAGAGCAATTTTCTGGATTGACTTCAAATTTGCAGAAAGAAATACTCCTAAAATTATAAGTTTTGCAGTGGTTTGAGTTGAGTTTGCTGTTCTTATACTTTGTTGATATGAAGCAGAAATGCCAACTCCTCATCAGATTTGAAGACTGAAAAAATCTACGACAGACTTTGAGTCAATTGAGTCAGTTTTGGAATCAAATCTGTGTCGAAGTTTGGATTTGTAAAATGTTAAGCCTGACATCCACCAGGGGAAAAGACTGACTGGTTCAAATTCATTTGACAGCATTACAGTAGTAACACTTTGCTCCTCGTTGTTCAGAAGTACTGTACGGATGATCTCTGAAAATATCTTTTAGGAGCATTTAAAGATGATGAGCAAAAAGTATAGAGCTGCTTATCTCCCAGACTGAGTTTATAGAATAAGACTTAGCATACAGACTGTTCAAGTTAATCAGCAGCTGTGAAGTATCTGCACACTCGTTTCACATTTACAGTTTTTCCAGTATCAAGGTTGCCAGAACACAGTCTATTAACGTAGACACATTGCACTTTGCTTGGACATAATTACAAGAAAAATCAATAAAAAAGCAAAGGGCCACATTCCTGTGGCAGTAAATATGACTGACTGTTGTTGCTATGTTAGTGTCAGAAAATATATTTATCCAAATAAATGTGACTCACAGACTTTCCATTTCAGCATCCAAATTAACAACAATAAGAACACATAAAAGGTTTCTATAGACTTTTGATTACAACTGGGCTATTATAAGTAGACTTAGTGCTTGAAGGAGAACTCAGCAGGAGTTGATGGTGAATGGGAGTGGAGCTGTCCCTGGTACTTAATGCTTTTGACTGCTTTACTGTGAATGGTAGAAAAAAAAAACATTAGGTCTTAACAGGATTCAGACATCCTTTTAGATTCAGAAATATGTGTGCAATTAAGTGGTTCAGCATTATGGATTCTTATTCTATTCATTTTGTTTTTTAGTTAGATAAAGAGGATTATGTCATTGTCATTTATGTGATTTCAGTAATGAGTTTATTTTAGAAAAACACCTGAAGCAGAACACCCAACTTGGTTCTGTCCAAACACCTACTCATACTCTAAAGCTCGCTGATGAACCTTGAATTGTTCATGGGTCAAGTACGTACAAATGGATGTCCTTACCAGCACTTTTGTAAAGCGCTAGAACAACACTAGTCGGTAAACTGTAAATATTCAGTCAACACTCATAAAATTGATTTATTTTCAACTTTAACAAATGTATTCATTTTGACACAATATCATTCAAAACATATTCATATTAGGTCAAATTAGTTGAATTGCCTATCCCTTCGTAATTAGTAAGTATACAACTTTGTTTAATTTCTTAGAAGCATTTTTGCTAGTAAGGGAATAAATTACACTGGATAGAAGACTCTGACTCTGTGAGGAAACTGTGTTGAAGAGCTGCAGATGTGCATAAAGACAGAGAACATGAAGCTTCTTGCTCGCTGAGATTTGTACCATATTTCACCTAAACTGTGTCCCCTCCTGGTGAGTTTATGGTATATGTCTAGACTGAAGCAAAACAATGTAGATGTTGTTTCTTTGTGACATTTTTTCTTTTCTGCTGCCTGAACTTTTAAAGACAATAAAAAACAAAAGAAAACAACAAAGAAAAACATTATCCCGTGTTGAGTACATTCAGTTTAGAGAAATGTCACAGAAAAGATAAAAAAGAACAGATTCTTCAAATATTGTAATTGACCAGTCCGCCATCAGACTCTCTGTAGGCAAACAATACATATATATATTACACGTTTAGATTTTCTTCTTGCTTCCCTGCGACAAGTCTCTCATGTAAAAATGAAAGAATCGGACATCCTTGGACAGTTAGAGTCAGCATGTATGCCTTCCAGAAGAACAGTATCATCACAGCACTGCAGGTCTTGAGACTGATAATAATAATTACAAAACAATAACATCAATATTTGTCTGGACTAAACCTCCAATGTACAAAACAGAGTTCACAGGTCAGCAAGGACTAACCAGCATGAATAGCATACATTTTCAAAAAATATAAGCCGACATAATGATCTGCACAGAGGTTCTGTTAACCTAACCCTGGCTAGTCTATTTAAGTTGATTTTTATGTGACACTAACATGTATGAAACTCAGTAAACAGTTGTAAAATAGAATAAAATAAATCTTACAAAAAACAGTTGGTATTAATATGCTACATAAGTGCATACATATATACATACAATGCTTGTATGTATGTGCATTTGGGCAACAGCTCAATACTAAAGAGTTTTTATTTCTAAACGTATGCCTTCCATTCATGCAGATTCTCCACTATCACAACCACAGGTGTTTTTTTTAAATATACTGCGCACTCTTTCTTCCCAGCGTTAAATATCAAACACCCTCTGTTCCATTATAAGTTTATTGCAGCACAATTTTTCCAGCATGTCCACCACACTATACAGTTGAGACATTTGTGTGACGTATGTCAGGCGTTTACATCCGTCACTCTGACAGTTTGCCCATTAAAGCCACTTCATTGCATTTCCTTTCATTCAACACAGTTAAAGTCACTCTCATTCTTCTGTTTTTAATGCTGAGACAGAGACCATGCTAAAGAGGTAGTGTCATGCCCAACTTTATTAAAATATTTATGGTCGGCAGTGGTACCAGATTAGGGATGCAGCTTTTTACAAATGTGTTTCTATATGAAACAACTGTGACCACATGCTAGGAGCTAAAATATTAACAGAACAGGCAAGTTTGACTTCCTTTTCATAACTGTGTTGGGTTTGCTTTTAAACCTGACTTTTCTCTCCTGCCCTCCAAGCTAAGCCTTCTGCCTCCTACTGTTTGACTGCTTTTAGTGGTTTGTTAAAAAGCAGCTTGCATGTATACTGCATGAATATGTCCCAACTTGCTGCTAACTCTTCATCAGTTCTTGACTGAGATGTTCCAGGGATACCGTCTGTACATTGCTCTACAAATAAATGAACATATTCAGGTAGAGGCCGATCTGTTGTTGATAGAAAATACAGTACATAAAGTAGAAAATAAATTGTAGTGAAGTGCCGATCACTAGGAACAAATCATTTGAAAAAGTAAATATGTATTCCCATTTTCTGATCGATTAATTTAGATGCATATGAAGCCAAACTGTGTGACACTTTTTTGTTACAAATCGGTTATTATTCTTTATCTAACAGAGAGAACCCAGCTGATTATTTTTCAGTGGCATTGTGGATAAGGTGTCAGACATGCTATCTTTCTGCTCATTATAAATGTGTCCAAATGTAAACTTTTAAAATGTCATCATCATCTTTGCAGGTCCATTAAAACTACATTACATTTTTCTGTTCAAAACCCCACACCAGTAGTTAGTAATCCCCTAAAAAATCATCACGTTTCCTAAAAGTTGTATATTTCATGATATTCACCATGAAAAAAAAAACCTTATGGCTCCGCCCATATCTCGTCCACCAGGAGATGGCACTGCTTGTGCTGTCTCTGCAATGCTATTCAATGGCCAGATGTAATATTTGGGTAATTTTATCTGCACATTTCAAGCAGAAGCTAATTCTGAAGAAGAGGAAGCTAAATTATAAAATATTACATACAAGTGAAAGTATCAGAATGGAAATGTATTCACTTCCAAATGCTTACAGCATTTTTAGAAATATAACACCTGTCATCTCTGGAAATGCCATCTCAGTCCTAAACAGAAAATGTCAGGTCTGCCATCTTGGCAAAAAGAGCTAAACACAACCCCAGTTCCAAAAAAGTTTGGACACAAAAAACTAAACTAAACTAAAACTAACTTAAAATTTCAGTTAAAAAGTTAATCTTTAATTTTATGTCAGCAACACAAAACTCAAAAAAAGTTGAGACAGGTCCATATTTACCACTGTGTAGCACCTTTCAACAAAATTGTTTGAATGGTCCCTCTCCTTTCCTAGGTCTGGATGATTTGACATCCATGATTTAAAAAAAAGACTTAAATTTTGATTAGTCTTATGACAGGAACAGTTTTCTACACTGCCTGAATCCATTTTAAATTAACTTTGGCCCAAAGAAGACAGCAGTGTTTCAGGATCATGTTCACATATGGCTCTATCGCTCTATTTGTGGGTGGCAAGGTGAATTGCGTTCATAGACAATGATTTCAGGAAGTGCTTCTGAGCCCATGCAGTGATTTCCATGACAAAACCATATCTGCTTTTAATCCAGTGCTTCCCAAGGGCCCAAAGATCCAAAGTTCCTTGTGCATAGAGATGTCTCCTGATTCCCAGAATTGTTGAATGATATTATGGAATAGGTTGAGGAACAAAATTGCTCCACAATTTGTAGACATTTTTTGTAAACTTTTGCCCATCTTTACTTCTGAGAGACTCTGCTTCTTTAAGATGCTCATCTTATACCCAGTTATGTTACTCTCCATTTGCCTGATAACGCATTGCTCCAGCTGTTTCTTTCTATTACCACTTACTTTTCCAGCCTTTTCTTGCCCCATCCCAGTCTATTTTTTAATGGGTTGCTACTTCAAATTCAAGATGAGCAACCATTTTTTCATGAAATAGTAAAATGCCTTACTTTCAACATTTGCTCTTCAAGTTCAAATCCTCAGCCATTGCATAGATGGCTGATTTTTCTCCTGATTTCTTGCAATACATAAAAAGAAAGGAAAAGAGAAAGAAAAAATTTGATTTTTTTATGGGTTTAGTAATGAGGTTAAAAGCTTTTTTTTATTAGAAAGGGACTTTCAAAGTGTAGAGGCTGTTAATTCACCTAATAGAGTAACAGCTCTTAAAAGGTGAGATCTGTAACACACTACCCTTTCTCATACCCAGCTCCCTAAGGATGAGGGTCTGACTCTGACCAGTTTTATGAATGAGGTGTGTGTGTATGTGTGTGTAAGCGATGGATCCCTGCCATAACTCTGGAGTTGAACAGATGGGAAGCTTGCAGTAGGTTTTTCCTGCTCACATCAGGGGTGACGACAAGTGTTGTTCAACCGCTGTTCGGGAATCCCAAACACCGTCCACATGGTCTACATGCATGTGTGTGTTTGTCTCCAAAAACAAAGAAAAATGGTAGAACCAGGGGAATTGATTCAGCCATGGTTCAGTGGACTTTAGAATACAAATTTCATTTCTTGGCATTCTGTTTTGAAAAACTCTTAGGGTTAGTACACCATTGTGGAGTATCCCTTAACAAAACAGTCAACAATGCCTATGATTTTGGATAAAACTTCTGAATGAGCAATATAAAACTTACAGCAACAGATTTTAGTGTAAGTTTGTAGAGTTTACTTTAAAGTTTACATTAAACAATTTTTTCAAAATAAGCCTAAATCTTCCACATTGCAATAGAAAGAATTAATCCTGGGCATGTGGCAGCATATGTAACAATATGTATCAGCATTTTTCACTTGCAGTGTACTATATGAGGACAGAAATCTCAAACAAAAGTGCAGACACACACACAAAAAGATTTAGTATTTTCCTAATATATTTTATGAAATATGAGGCTGCTATACCAGTGACCAGATGGGATATTTAGCTCAGTCGCTTGGTAAATATGTTGCTACGCTACATTTTCAAGGAAAACAATTATGTACAAAGTCTACATTATTCCATTTGTAGTTAATTTGCACATTCTTTTACTTTTTTAAGTTTATTTTTATTTGGGTCTTTCAACCCTTTATTTTCTTTCACCTTCAAGATCACGGTTTCAGTCACACATTTAAGAACCTGAAGTCAATCGGTTGGGTTTTTAACCCAAGACCTTTTAGGAAAAGTTAAGAAATAAAATACCTCAGTCTTAGCAGGGAAAAAATACTGTAGGACACTTACATAAACTGCATATTCCTCACAAACTTCTACTATGATTCATATGTTGGCAATGAGCCTTTTTGTCTGACAAAACATAAATAAATTATACATAAACATGGTTTCCAGCATGACAACATAATTCTCAGGAGACTGGGCTGAGACATAAAGGAGGTTTATATCCTCTCCCTACTACATGTTTAGCAAGTGTTTCATCAAAATGCTTTCACACTAATTTTTTCTTTAAAAATAAACAAAGTATATTAATGAGATGACTTAAGCCCCGGTGTTTTTATCTGTTTTTCTTTCGTATGCTAATTTTTAAAGGATACAAGTGTGTAATGTGAACTTAAACCTGAGCCAGCTGGAAATGCTTGTCCAGAGATAGAACTTTAAAACAAGCAAAATCTAATAAAAAATATATGAGGGACAGCACAAAGTACAAACTAAATACACACCAGTGTTAAAGCCCAAAAACAAAACTAAAATGAAAACAAAAGCACACAAGGAGCACCAGAAGCTATAAAAACAGATTTGTTTTATCATGACCTACTATTGTTGAATAGCCTCAGAACAACTTATTTCAAACATAGGGAAAAGTAACTTTCTAAAACCAGCAACACCACCGTAACAACAGCTTCTTGTAGCGCCTGAACGTATCCTTCTTCCACTCCTTTTTCACAATGTCATAAGTTGAATTTCCATACAATCGTCTTACAGATTTGAGGAGAGTTATTAAACATTCCCAAAATCAATTTAAATCAAGTAAAATGTGAACATTACACCTTGTCTTAAAATAGACCGTGTCAACAAGATCCACTGTGATACACATCTGTCACTCACTGACCAGTTGATGAGTCACATTACAGAAGAAATTAACATGGTGCATGAACAAATGAAACCTCCAACAGAAATACATTACCATGAAAGCTATGCCACATTTATAAGAAAAAAAGGCAAATCCATCTGCATGAATGAAATTATTTTCATTTTGTGATTATTTCACAAATTCTGAAAACATACTCATCAAATTACAAACGTCACCCTTATTTAAATGGCCCTGTGCTTTCATGTTGTATTTATGTTTTGTCTTGCATTTCTCTTTACACTTCTCGTTAGTGGTAGCATACACAAAGTTCATAATCTCACACAATTATAAGTTTGTGAAAGCTGTGTCATATTTTAAGATCATTCTGAAAATATCATTCTGAAAAAATGTTTTCCTTGAGACTCCTAATAGTTCAAGAAAATTGTAAAGGTCTCATAATTTTATGTAGCTAGACATGATGTAGATGATTGCACATTTTCTTACACCAGTTTCTCCTATTCCACATGGACCCTGGGTTTTCTTCAGGTTTATTAATTCAGAATAAATTATAGTAATGGTTATGGATTTTGCCGATATAAAAGAACAGAATGTTTTTGGCCATCCATGTTAGCTTTTTAGCCGTCTTAACCTTCCGATAACCTGAAAGTGTGAATGTTACATAGTAAAAAATGGCATGTCAAAAGTTCAGATTTCATTATCTGATGTATTTAATGTCACTTTATGCAGTTCACTTCTTTTTTTTGTGTGTGAAATCAGTATTATGGTGTTATATCTTTTTACAAAAAATAAAAAGTGAAGATGAAGACAAATATAATGTCACAAACCCAAGCATGTAAAATCTAACCTCTTACATTTTTCTAGAGACATCCAGATTACAAAATGGTTGTGATCTAATCTTAACAAGCAGAGAGGCCCTACAGTATCTAAAGTGCCAATTGCCTCGCTCTGTATAGAGCAGAGTGCATGTGACGAGTCATGCAAAATATTAGTCATACAAACTGAAACGGGGATGACGACCTGATAGCCGTTGCATCACCAATCACTGTAAATGAGTCCTTTTGGCTTTACTACATAGTGTATCAAGCAGGACTACATATGCACAATTCCACTGCAGAGGGATGCACCTGCAGAGAAAAGAAGGGGACAAGCTGCAGAAAAATAAAGAGGGGTGAGAGGGTGGGGGTGGTACGAGCGAAGGAAAGTCTTTTGCATTTTCTGGACAAAGATTACCCACAGCTGGATCAAATGTCAAATTAAACAGGCGAGGTGTGGTGAAGGTGCAGTATCGATTTCCACAGGCAGACAGTAAATGAGAGAATAATAGGAAAAGAGTTGATAATAGAAGGGGATTTCACTGCACTAGTGCGAGACAACAAGCAGCCCCAACAGGCAAGACAGAGGGAAGAGGGAGAGGGAGACGAAGAAAATAAGGAAAATGAAAAGCGACAGTAAAAGACAGAGTAGAAACAAGGCCCTGAAGCAACCCCTGAGAAAAGCTCTGACTCACAGGATGTTTCACTGGGGGAGCAGCGATTTCTACTTCCAAGTGAGACAGCCAATGTCTCCTCTTTCATCCGCTCTATCTTAATTTTCCAAATCATGAGCTGTGTCACAGGTGCAACAAGTGCTGTTTTTGAAAGGGAACTGTAATTTTTACCAGTGAAGAGCTAGTGAATGTAGCTAGTGAACTGTTCACCTGTTCCTCCAGGTTATAAACAATAACTGTTCATAAATGACTTTGTTGAGTCACAGTTCTCCTGAATTATCCTGAGCTCTCGGGTCAAAGCAAGGACAGACCTTCAGGCAGGGGTAGGGAGCACTGTTTATCTCGCATTAATAAAGTTTGATAGTTTTAATTGCAGATTATTTTCTGACCACTTGAGAAAGCCCTTAAGGCAACACATTATTCCTGCATCCATTAATGAAACTCTCTATTAATTTATTAAAGATTTGGGACACCAAGGGGCAGGATTTTAAGCATAAGTAATCTACAGAAATAGTCCAAATTGGTGAATTTGTTTGTTTTTTTTTGGAAAAAAAGAAAACTCTGAAGAACAAAAAATGAAAGGTGATGCATACATTTGTATTTCCTCTTTTTGCGATGAAGCCCATAAATAAGATCCGGTATTATCTATTACCTTCATGTAAGTTGTTAAAAACACATGATATCTGGATAAACATACCTAAAACCTCTGATACCACAGAGTCAGAGTGCAACAGTATAAATGAAGCGGCACGACCAAGAAAGCAACACCCAAGAGTACTCATAAGAGTACCATTATATCAGTCAGCATCAAATGGAAAGTGTATGGCACCACAACAAATCTGCCAAGAGAGGTCCACCAAAAAAAAAAGGCAAAGAGGGCATTAATCAGAGACACAACAAAGACACCAAAGGTATCCCTGTAGCAGGGACTATTGTATCTGTTCATTGGACCTCTATACGCTGTACACTCTACAGAAGGCTTTACAGAGGAGTGGCCAGAAATAAGCTATTGCTTAAAAATAAAATAAGAAAGAACTTCTGGAGTTTACCTAAAGGGACGTTTAGAGGCTTGCTAAACATATGGAAGGTCTTCTGGTCAGAGAAGATTACAAATGAACTGTTTGGCCATCAAAGAAAACGCTATGTCTGGTGTAAACCTAACACCTCTCAACACTCCAAGAACACCATCCTCACAATGAAGCATTGCATTGGCAGGGACTGGGTAAAAAGGTCAGAACTGAGGGAATGATGGATGGTAGTAAATATTTGAAATGTTTGAGGAAAACCTCTTTCAGTCTTCCAGAGAATTGAGACAAGGATTGAGGTTCATCTTCCATTAGACATCAGGACTATGGCCATAAGTATACTGTACTGTTTAGAATCACTTGAGAGGTTAAGGGGTTTAAATATGTTTGTATGGCTTAATCAAAGGCCAAACTGCAATACAACTGAGAATTTGTGACCTTAAGATTTCTATAGACCAGGAGAATCCATCCATTGCTGAAGGAGCTGGAGCAGTTTTGCTTTGAGGAAAGGACAAAAATCCCAGTGGCTAGATATTTCAAGCTCATAGAGACTTGCAGCTGTAGCGGCTACAAAAGATGGCTCTACAAAGTACTGCCGTTGGAGGGTTGAATACATATGTGAAGGACATGAAGGTTAGACATGAAGACACAGTGATAGTTTCCAGAAAAATGGGTTTTATTTACCCACTAAATGAAAAGAAAACACAGAAAATAACTACACAGGACCCTTAAAAGAGGTCAAATGAAAAAAAAAACTGAACTTAAGTCATAAAAGCGACTTAACAAAAGTAACTCCAAACTGACAAACAAAGGGGACTTAAATACTGGCTGATCAGACCAGTCTGACACATAAGGGGAAACTAATGCTAACAGATAATCTAACAAATAACCAGAACAGTTAGTGTAACAGTTCCTAAAAACTAATTCTAATCAAACAAGATAAAGTAAATAACTCAAACACAAAATATTTCCAACAAATGAATGTATTATTCCCCCATGATGAAGCAGTTCTTGGTATGGCCACATCAGCTCTTCATGAATGCACTGCTGTTGCTCCAGAAACCTCCAATCCCGAGGTCAACTGCTAAACAGCCCCCCCTGGATCGGTAAAACAAAAAGAAATTAACAAAATTGAACATACAAAAGCCAACTAAATGGGCTTGCTACAAAGTAGGACTTATTCGTTCAAAATAATGTGTCACAGCATATGAAAATAACTCATTGTGTGAAAGTGTTGGTGCATGGGGTTACCGACCTAGCTGTGTGGCTGCAGGTGAGGTCATCAAAACATATGTATGCACCATTTTTTTTTTTGGTAGATTTCTTTTTTACATAAAATCACACGCTCAAATTCAATTTACATTACAATTCATAAGGGGGTGAATACTTTTCAAAACCACTACATATTTTATCTGACAAGTTTATCAGTCCTGTGTTGTAACAGGAAAGAAGCTGCGTATGAGTTTTTGGTGAACTTGACGATCCTGATTATTAACGGATCTGCTTGTTTCTGACTCTGCACTAATTTGTGCAGCTCCTGGCAGACTGCTTTGGTTGGTGACACCTGTGTTTGCAGATTAGCATGTTTTAGAATGTAATCAGCAGAACTGGACACTCTCAATGGTGCTATTTGTGATTTGCAACCACACACTAATTTGCCCTGGGCAGTAAATCTGTGCCTAAGCCTGGGTTGCCTGGGAAAAATAAACCTTTTTATGACCTCTTCTCTTAATCATCTTATGTATTTGAATACAGGTCACCTCACGAATCTTCGATCAGGCCTCCTGGCTGTCAGCATAGTTCAATACAGTTCTTTTATTAGTGAGAGCTGGAATTTTGTTGATTCCCAGCCTGGCAGCTTTGCCGCAGCTGAGCAACAGCTACCAAAGGCTACTCTATTGTTGCTCAGGAAAAACACATTTGTGCTTGTGAAGAAACCACAGAGGCTAATGGGATTTTCATTTTCTACAGTAAGTACTAAACCTCCAGCTATGGGAAGAAAGTGCAAAGGTGACAAACTTTGAAATGTGGATCCCACCCGCGAAAGTATAACTTTTTATACCACCTTTCATTGGCAAAAAAAAACAAAAAACAAAAATGTCTGGTTTAAAGGAAAAGGAATAAAGAATAGAACAATACAAAGAAAAGCACATGACATCATCAGACATATTACGGTGCTGAGGTTACAACCACAAAGTAACAAAAAGACACCTAACTAAATGATGGCAGACTGACCAGTACAAAAATCACTGAAAGCATATAGAAAATTAAAATAAGCTATTGCAAAATTGACTCTATATACAGATTCAGAAAAAAGTCAAGCTTTTATTTTTTTTTACTGAATTTCAGGCCAGATATCAAATAACTGTGGTCCACTGATTCTTTGGTAGGTTGCAAGGGTTTAGACCAACAGCCTTTAATTGAAGATGACATTCTCTTGTTCTACTCCCAATCCCATGACTGGCAACTGAAGGCATGTTGTTGAATATGTTGCAACTCATTAGATGTCCCTGGATGGAACACTGACATACACACATTCCAAAGAAACCATAACAGCCGCATAAGCTCCTTTGTATATGTAACAATTATTCCAATATTAGCAATGAACTTGGTAGAATCCAAGGTGATATGTCAAAACATTTACATTTTTACAGTAAAAAATTAATGGAATTTTGCAGTCTGTTTGAAAAAAATAAAGGATATTTTTTCTCTGAGTCAGTGAAAAAAAATCATACATCCCAGTTCCATTTCTACCCAATGTGTACATTCTAAAGGTCTATACAGTTTCTTTATCTATTATTATGCAAGTGCGTAACAATTAGAGCTAGCAGACAGTTAATCATGACCATGATCAGTCACAGAAATAAAATAAATTGAGCAACAACTTGATAGTTTTTTATTAATTATTTTCATCAATCATAACATTATGATGTAACATTTTGCTTCCAAAAAATGGACCAACCATGTTATTTCATACTGAAGTTTTACAGTGTTTGAAGACTTTCACAATAAAATACTGGTTGCATTTTATAGTGCACCTCCAGTAATTTATTGTACCAGTATTGTCAACATGTAATGCAGGACCACAGTAAAAAAATACCACTGGGAAAGACATCCCAAGAACAGTCTAAATGTAAATCCAACTGCTAGTACAAATAGAGAATAATACTGAGCTGAGGCAAAACAGGCAGGAAACGGTAGAGAAGACAAGGAACTGGCTGCAATGGAGCACAGGTGAGGAGCAGTCGGCTAACTGAACAATGGTGTAAAGAGAAACAAATACAGGAATCAAAATTGTCTTCAAAGAACAAAAAAAGAGGAAGTTAACAAAAATATCAGAATATAAAGACCCAAAAGTCCAGACTAAAATATAGAATCAAACCCAAACCACAGGCCAAGAGAACTAGATTATACATCTGTGTTAACATGTGGGTCTTCATTAGTCCATCAGCCTGAAGCACTCATGGTGTCAGAGCTTTACAAACTGACATAAAGGGTAAAAACTTGACAGAAACAGTTTTATGCTGAGTTATCAACCGTTACTGGTTCATTGACTTCATTAATTCATTTACATGTAATGGATGATAACCCACAGTAAATTTCAAATGCCTAATTAGTGTTTCTGGCTTTTAACTATATTCTCCAATTTATGGAGTAATAAAAAAATAAATCCCCTCTATAAAACTTATTTGTCTTCCAACAAAAATGATTCCTAATCCTGGCTTCATACAACATTCAAAATGTTTTCCTAGTAAAATATGCTAATTAAGAAATAAATAACAATTTGTGTATTTAACTATAACTTATATATAAATACTGTATATCTTATAGCAGTTTATGGAAGGTTTATTGAGGTATAATTGACTGTAATATTAGTTCAACATAAGACTTGACTCTATTTGCATTGTTTTCCTGAAATGTTTAATAAGTAGGTTCATTATAAATGGTTTGAAAACACTTATGCTCAACAAGAGATTTAATACTTTAGCATGATAGCTATAAAACTGCATCCCCGTGGTCAAGGCTTTTTTACTCCATAGGCTTACCATGGCTCAAGCCTTGTGGTCCAATAACACAGAGGGCCCATGAGGCTTGGAGAAAAAAAGACAAGCAGAATTAAAATTATGCCCGACTTTGTGTGGTAACCCACTTTTAACTTCTGTCTGTGTGCATCTGGCAATAGGGTGTATCTATGGGGCAAAAACCGACAGTGAGTGATGTCAAACTGACACAATGATGTCAGCTCACCTACCAGTCAAATATAAGACATGCCTGTGTAGGCTATTCAATGAACAAGATGCTCTTCAAACCCTTTTTTTAAGCAGAAATGTGCCTTTCCTATTAGCAAAAGTGTTGAGGGAAAATATGAAAGTAGAGCTGACAAAGTAAACACAAAAAGAGGAGGAACGGCTAAACTATTAAAGAATTATCCAAGCTGACTAGATATTTGAAAACTGCAAGCAGTAGCTCCAAGGTCAGGAGTCAGGACCACTGAAAAATTTCCCCAGCAGCAGCAGGAGAAGAGCTGGCGAGTGAAAGAGCAACATCCGTGAGGTCACCTCTCACAGATTATCCCCCTGCATGGTATAGGTAGTTAGCTAACCAGCCATGTGACTATAGCAAATGTTTTGGAACAGTCCTAAACCAGTTACTCTGCACAGTTCAAGAAATGAAGTTGAGTTTAGCTGAGCCAGTCAACATTAGCTAGGCTCATATGTATAATTTATACCAATGCCAGAACCAGCCTACCCTTAGATAATGTGATAATGCTATAACAATTGTACAGTTCATATACTGTCTGACTTAGTATGATATATGACATTATTCAATGAGTATTTCATGAACTCATGTTTCTTACCATTTTCAAGAAGAAATATTTTTTGCGATCAGCTCAAATGTAGTCAAAAGGAGTTTGAGAACCGTTAATTTACAGTAACTTAATAACTGCCAGTCTATCATAGGGTCACACAGAGACAATCAACCTTTCACACTCAAACTTACACCTATGGTCAATTTAGTATCATCAGTTAACCTAACATGTATGTTTTTGGATGGGGAGGGAGGAAGCCGGAGTACTCTGAGAGAACCGACGCTTGCACTGGGAGATACAAACTCCATGGCACCAGCTCAAACCAGATGACAGTGCCTCAATTAAATTCCTGTTGGACAAAGTTTATAGGAGGACCATACCTTTAATAGTCCTGGCCAGTTAAAAAAAAAAGAGTTGATGCTAAATATAGGATAACAGAATAATTGATATTTTTTGACACAGTAAGCATTGTTGCAAAAAGAGTTAATAAGCAGAAGCTTTGTTGAAAGCTGTGGAGTGTTACACAGAAGAGACAGATGTTGAAAATCATCTAGCAGCATTTATTATTATTGCTTATACTTGAAAACCTTTGGTGGAAAGTGGTTTTCCAGTTTGGACTCTACCCAATTTAAAACAGCTAAGAGTGTGTTACTTGAACATTCTTGACAAAGTTTGTTAAAAGGTGACTCAAAGATGACAGGAAACATCAACTGTGGTACTGCTCCCACAGCTGCTTTGTGCACTGTCACTGTACATTCACACAAAACATAAGCATGAGGTTTTCCATAAATAATACTGGTTATTAAGAATACAAGATATCAAATCACTGTCTTAGTGTATCGACTGATTTTTAGATGGCAGGCTGATTTTTTTGCCAGTTATGTATAGTATTGTTATTGTTGTTATAGGCACGTTAGGTAGTCCACATCAATCAAGAGCTTTTCATTTAGTTACGATGTGAGCATAGACTCAATACCAATTCAATAGAATTTTGTTGTGTTATTTATCTGATTTTGCTGTCTGGGATATCAGGAAAATAATTATTGTCATCATGGTGCTATTTCTTATACAATATAATTCGATTTGTCTAAAGGAGGTGCAGTACTAAGTTGTGAAAAACAGTAAAATTGAAATATAGAGGGAAAAAAATATGTGAAGCTTGGCTCGAAATATTGTGGACTAGGTACATGAAGGTGGAAGCTGCTGTCAGTGATGGCAGCGCGACACTGAAGCTTCGATACGTGCTTCAAACCATGAACTACAATTCCATGGAAGCACTGCTTCAAAGCTTGCTTTGGTGCGAAAAAAAACACGTGACATATGACGTCCGAATCAGCAACTGCTTCGTTGCTGGAATGAATCACCTGACTGGTTTGCCATCCAAGCAGGTGATTCACTGGCACTGCCTCTCTCTTGAGCACTTTATAACCGCTCTAAAGAATGCACTATTTGTGGGTTGTTGTAGTAGGAGCATTGTTGTTGCTATTGCTGTTGATTTGTCGGTATTGCGTTTTGGATAATTATGGAGCCAGCCAGGAAGAGAGGTCATTCTGACGTGTGGGAACACTTCAATCTGATCGCTCCTGGTAGGCGTACTGGCTGTATTATAATGTAATAAGTACCGTAGGAAAAGTAAAGTTACATATACAACAATAAGAAGACCCACTGGCATACTGTCAGAACCATCAAAATGTCTGCCCTCACCTCTTTAAACTGGCAAAACCATTTTTGTTTATGTTTTTAGCAGACGCTTTTATCCAAAGCGACTTACAAATCAAGATGACCATGGCCTGCACCAGGAGCTGGGTGGCATGTTGGGTCAGGTATGGTCTGATCTTTCTTATGTTTAGCAATGCAAAGCGGCATGAACGAGCAACCGAGGTAACGTGTTCTTTGAAGGTTAGTTGGTCATCAATCATGACACCCAAGTTTCTAGCAACCTTTGATGGAGCAAGAGATAGCAATTCAGTTTGGATGCAGATGCTGTGGTGTATGGTTGGTTTGGCTGGGAAGACCAGCAGTTCAGTTTTTGGGAGGTTAAGTTGGAGGTGATGGGCTTTCATCCATGTTGATATGTCAGAGAGACAGTCTGAGATTCGTGCTGAGACCGTGTGGTCGTCAGGTGGGAATGACAGATAGAGCTGGGTATCATCAGCATAAGATTGGTATGAGAAGCCATGTGATCGGATGATCTGTCCCAGTGAGTTGGTGTATATGGCAAAGAGAAGAGTTCCCAGTACAATGAATTGAATTCCAATTGGCTTGAATTGGACTATATTATTTAAGTGCCTTGAGATGACAATTGTTGTAATTTGGTGCTATATAAATAAAATTGAATTGAATTGAATAACACAATACACAATCCTCTCATTGATATTTATTTGTCAATAGAACATAATAATCAGTGTGTGTGTGCATGCGGGTGCGTATGTATGTAGGCTATTTAATTAAAAGCCTGTCCACCAACTAGCCTGCCTAATTTGACTGCAGCCTGGCACTTCGCCAGGAGAGGTCACTGTAACTGAAGCTTCGAGTAATGGACATATTTTCGGAACAATTGGCTCAAGTGATTCAATGCTTCAGAAAAACTTTATTTGGCCATTACTAGCTGTTAGTCTTGTTGGGTCTAAAAGTGGTCTGTCATGTTTCTCCTCTCTGTTTTGCCATACCTGCACTCTCTTATCAGCCTCATCCAGTTCACCTATGTTTTTGCCTAATTGCTTACCTGTTCTCACCTGTTCTTAGCTCTACTTAAGCTCTCTCCAGCCTCTGCTTCCCTGCCAGATAATCACCAGCCTTTTGTCAAGTGAGATCCAGCATTATACCTACGATCAGCTTTGTCACCGATCACACTCACATCCCCGGATTATTCCTCAACGGACTTTTCTTGCCTTCCTGATACCGACCTTTGGACCACCGACCCTTGCCTAGCCCTCTTGTTAAGTACCTGACATCTGCCTACCTGTGTTTGACCGTTTCTTGCCTTTGACCGTGCCTCTGGATTGTGGACTTATAATTCTCTCTCTACCTCCCTCAAGTAGTGGCTGCCACCCTGCATCTTCCTACCTACCACCAATCAATCCTCTGTTCAAAATAAATCTCTTCTCTGGAACTACTGTGTGTGGCTGAATTTCCGGGTCCTCACTGTTACTCCTTACATGGTGCCTAGAACAGATTATTATGTCATCAGATCATTGCAGTACCAGTCCTCTGATGCATTGTCCACTTGGGATCAGATCATCAGGATACATGTCAGTGTGCACATCTGAACAGTGGCACTGAGAGTAGGTACTTAGGTGATTGAAGTTGCAAAGCAACCATGAGAGACAGTAGAGTCACTGAAGGCCAAAATGTTTTATATAACAGAATTAGCTGACTTATTGAAGTATGTCTCTCTGTGGCCCACAATTTGACCATACAACTTCACTTACATCAGAGTTCTGGCCCAACCCATTACCAAGTCGGACATCTTGCAGCCAAGAAGCTATATCTATCTATATATATATATATATAGATATATAAATAGATAGATAGATATAGTATGGCATGCCGCTCAGGAAATTAATCTTTGAATATATGGAATGAAACTTTTAATATATTGAATGAAACTTGACTGACGTCAGACTTCACGGAAGTGCCTGCGGCCATCTTGTCTAAGGTGTGGATACTTAGACAAACACTAAGGACTGTCACAAAGCAGCAATGCAGGCTGAATATTTAGTTAATGAACATATTTGATGATCCGCGACACAATGTCAACTTTGGGCACGAGCCATTTGTCTGTCTGTCCGCAATCTGTCGTGGATCATCAAATACGTTCAATACTAAACTAAATATTCAGCCTACATTGGTCTATGAATGTGGGTGATTCTTATTGTATCTAAACAATATATGAAGAGCTTCTCTTTCAGTTCACAAAATTTCTGTAGCCGCAGCAGCTTCTCCAGTGCCGGAGAAGTGCCGGAGAAGTGCCGCGTCAGAGCGCTGAGATTAGCTATATTTTTATATGTACTACAAGAGCCCTCATCTAGTTTTAAATAAAGCCTAGATATTCCTACATCTTGTGTCTAGGGGGCCTTTCTTGTTTACGAATGGAGATCTCATGCAGGGGCTGTTTTGGGGCACTTCTGAGAGGTAGAAGGCATGCTGAGGTTGGCCTGATAAGCAGCTGCCTGGCCTGTTGTAGTAGGTCTGCCACGATTAAAAAGGGAGCGAAGTTCTTCGTCAGAGGAACAGTATTGGGCAGGGGTATCGGGAGGATTTTGGCTCGTACATGCATTCGCCAGTGTGTTAATGATATCCTCATTCTTTAATATTCCTCCTACGAGATCTCATTTGACTCATTGTCAAAGTTTCATTCCATATATTCAAGGTTCGTTCAATATATTCAGGGTTTCATTCAATATATTCAAAGATTAATTTCCTGAACGGCATGCCATACTATATCTATCTATCTATCTATATATCTATATCTATATATCTATATATATCTATATCTATGTATATATATCTATATATATATCTATATATAGATATATATATAGATATATATTGTATTATATTATATTATATTCAAATATACAGTTGGGGAAAAGCAAAAGTGTATATATGTCTTGTTTGCTTCATTTGGACACTCCCTCAGTTCAAGCAGACTAAAAGCCTATGAATTACGCTGGCCTTAAGTAAGTAAGTAATTAAGTAAAGTTCATTTATGTAACACTTTTCACATGTTAAAAGCCACAAAGTGCTTAACGATGGTCAAAAAATAAAATGAAAGCAAAGAATAAAACGTGCCATATTTAAAATCATAAGAGCACGGGAGATAAGAGATGAGACAGAGGGGAGATAAGGGCAAACATAAAATATTGCATTAAACAAAACAGACATAAAAACATAAAACTAAGCATTGTCAAATTGGTACGAAAAGATAGTCCTGTAAGATGCAGGAGAGCATACTCAGATGTACATTAAATGTGCAGATGAACTTCAATTACTTCTTTGGAAAAATCTTTGCCTGATACTCTGTAGTGTTGGTGAGGATTAGTTGAGTTCAGAGGTTCCTGAAGGACACAGGTGAGAAATAGCTTGTACCTAATAGTTCTCCTATTGATCTGCACCAACAGGCAAATTGATCTCATAGGACTTAACCTCTTCGTCCTTGTAGGCCTGACATCAAGAGCTGAAATTAATTAGTACAAAGAGGAGACTATATTTTATTTAGAGCTATAATTCAGTGAAAACATTTCAGCTGTTGCAATGCATTTGGATGATTTCTGTGGCCACCAGCCATCTCTTGCTTGCTTTGTAGACCAAGTGGAACCCATTGCAACAGTACTCCCCTTTCATACCCTAAGGGTGGTGTACACATTTTTATATTTGTGCAAGTGCACATGTCTGCAGGTATGTGTGCATGTAACGAGTGAAGCACAATGTGAATGTGTGTGTATGCTTCTGTGTGTTATTTTATTATCTTGGTGGTTGCTCTAGGCGGGATTACTCAGTGCTGTAAGAAGGGAACAGTCCTGGTGTTTTATGATAAATACCCTTTCTTTGCCACCAACCAACCTAAAATACACACATATGCACACAATAAGCTCTCATCTAGGCTGGCCACCTGACTGAGCTCACACATGTGACATTTGCTGGGGCAAAATTAATTTGTTTTGCAGTGTAGATGCCTATTTCCCCATAAACCTGCACATGCTCATCTACTAAAGGCTGTGGGGCACTGCCACCCTTGGAATCCAAGACTAGCCTTCTATAAGGGAGAGTTATTTAACTTTCACCAGACTTAAGGCTGTGCTGGTGATGGTGATGGCATGTTGCTTTGGATAGCAGTGAGGCAATATCATGTGTATAACGATTACTGATTTGAGAGAGGGAACATAGCTGAAGGCTAATCAGATGCTGTGCAGTGATTTATAAAACTAACAAGGATTGTACAGCTCTGGAAAGTGAAATCAACTTGCTCATGTCAGAAGTGATTCCCCACATTTAATTGGCCAATGCATCACTTTGCCACGTAATCAAACTGTTCTGTGCTTTGAAATTACTTTTTTTGTATGTTTTCATGTTGTCCTAAAGGAAATTAGCTAAATTAGGATCTGACGATTATCTGTAGCAGGAAACTGTATAAAAGGCATTCATGCCCAAGTCATCATAGGGTTGAACCTTAAATCCAAAAGTTTTTGGTTGAATCCTCAACTTCATCAGTTCACATCTGAAATTGCCTTCGGACAAGGTACTGAACCCCACACAGCCCCTACGTGTTCTACAGTAGTAAGTTGCTTTGGACAAAGTGTCTTGATGATTGTAATATAAAGAGACTGAAGTGAAACATATACAACTGTAACTGTCTTAATAATTTGTTTACCAGAGAAGGAGAGATTATATTTTGTTCATTCAAACAGAATACATTTTACAGTTTTTTTTTCTTTGAAACAAAATCCAAATGCCCTTACTCATATCAGGACATTCACAATCCTTTATGTAACACAGGTTATTTTTGACACCATAAACAAATGCAGAGGATCTCTGTTAAGGTGTGTTGCTTAGGACTACGTTTAATCGAGTTCATCTGACATATTGTCAGTCTATACACCTCCCCTCAAAGGCATTTTAGTCTGTGCTTGTTTGTATTTTCCCATAAAAAATCTAAACTAACTTAGATTTTGCATTTGTGGTGATGATGGCGTGCTGGCCTCCCTTCTTCCATGTGCTTTTTAAAACCTTGGTTTCTGGAACGTTTGGACACTGACTGTGCCACATCAGGAAAACCAAAACATTCTCATTCCCAAATTATTACATACTGACAATAGGTCAGAAGCACTAATGCCAGTTTTCAGTGCACAGGGAACTCCTTTAGCATCTATTTCCAATACACCTTTAGCTGCTGCATATTACTAGTCATACTTCTGCAGCTGTATGATCATTCTATAGTGCTGGCTTATCATCAAATAACAAACGAGGTCAAAGGGGAGAAGGGGGATACACAAGCAATGGAATCATGCTTAAAGCGGACTTCTAAAAAAAACAAATTCTGTGCTTGACAGCATGTTTATTTATTTGTTTAGCAGTAGCTAACGGTAACTTAATGAATGAAGATTGCAGACACCAACTTCTAAGCAGTTACTTTTTGAAAGTTTAACATTAATGCGATGACATCACTTTGTCAATGACATGCTTTTTAATGGAACAGTTGTGTTCTGTAATTTGGATATACTGCAGCGATGTGAATTCCGTGTGTTTTCGGCACCATCCTCAATGTTTGCAACAACGAATGAAGCGTACCACGCTCAGTATGTTAACATTGTTAATGATTTTGGCATGTTTCTGATAATAAACCAAAAATTCCGGACTTTAAGCCGCTACTTATTTCCCAGGCTTTGAGCACAGCTTATAATACGGTGCGGCTAATGTATGTTTTTTTCTTTTAGCAGGATTAGCAAAGAAGAAAAGAGACTGGGCATATACCAATGGATAGATTTATACGCCAAATGACATAATTTATAGATCGACAAAAGTTGTATTTTGATCAACATTATGTGTCAAATTAATTATTTCATATTTTGCAGGTCAGCACTAATTAACTAGCTCAAGCCAACTTCTAGTGCGTTTGGAAGAATCATGGTTCGATTACTTTTCCCTGTGACCTACGTGACGTCATTTCAGCACTTTTCTACTCGTACCCACAAACTTGAATTCGTGTTCACAGTGAAGACTTCGTAGCTGTAGAAATTAGAGTTGTACTCACAAGACTTTACACTCACAGATTTTAGATTCATACTCACATAAAAATAATCCTAACCCTAAAAATTTCTCAGACTCACGTGTATGACAGTTTTACTGACATACAAATGTTTAACATTACGAATATGAATATTTGAATCATGCACACATCTTTTGATAGCTATCTTACTCCATAATTAAAAGTTTAAAAATCCTCACATATAACATCTTTCTGTGTGAATATCTCATATTACAATGTGTATACCCGTGGCTTATAATCCGGTGCAGCCCATAGAAGTACAAAATAGATTTTCTTTATATGGCTTATATACAGGTGCGCTTTGTAGTCTGGAATTTACTGTAATGTTCAACAGCTGTGTAGAGTTATGAGCATAATCTCAGCAACAGTCTGTTTGACCGAAACATTTGATGAAAAAAGACATCATAATCATAATATATTCTGTAGAAATAAGAAACAAACAAACAACAACATATAACTTGTGTAACTACAGAGCTAACTGTTACTGTCTTTCATCTCTCTTATTTGATAGAGGCTGTATTAGTGTCCTATGAGTTGTTAAATTTTAGACACTGCCTCGGTACTGAATTCTCTGGTAATTCTGATGTTGGACAGCATGGATTTCAACCTGTGTTTCCATTGATTCCCTGAGTGAACCTCAGCTCCTTGCACAACACAAATGGACGAGCTGCATTTCTTCAACAGAACAAATGGGGACTTCTTGTACTTTGCTGCACTTTTTCACTAACATATAGCTTAGTGTGTGTTTGAGAAAATTGAAACAACAGTGTAATGGAATAGTGACATGTTGTTAAACGATCAACTATGTAATGTTTGTTTACCGCTTTAAAATATTTTAGGTTTTAGTTGTTTTAGATGGTGATGACCATCTTTTTCGTCGTCCCCTACCATATCCCTGGAAACAAACTATTTGTGTGCATAATGTAATACAAATGTTATAGTAATATGTAGTAGGAGACGTAATATTCACAACTGCAGCTTTATAGCTTAGTGGGGTATTCAGATTGGCATATATATCTGATATATTGCTTGGAGGATGGGTGGAGCACTTAACCCACACCAGCAGGTGAGATACACACCTGTATTTGAGAATATTAATCTTGAAATGGAGTTGTTTCAAACTTGCAATCCTAACTTTGTTTGCTCTCACATCTTCTTCTGTTGGTTAGTTTGTGTGGAAGTGGATGTCACAGCCAACTGTAAAATTTGGGATGTTAGCAGGGGAATTCATACTGGCATCTAACATCTTACTGTCTGGGAGCTATTTTAAAGTTGCTCTGCTTTTCAATTTCATGAATTTGGTGTTGGTTTATTACAGCATTCACTACATTATCCAGTACACATATTGTGTGGACACAACAATGGCGTGCTGGAATGAGAGAAGAGCTGAGATGGTACAACATATGCAATTGTAAGATGTGGTGATTTTAGGTAAGGAAAACTTACTTACTACATTTTATGTACTTTTCCTCTTAAACATTCACAGTATATGTATATGTAAATGTGATCTTGAATTAATAATTATCTGTTTTATCTAATTCAACAGCAAATGGAATAATGAACAAGTCCTGAGAAATAGTATCCAGTATCACCATGGACAAAAGGGAAACAGAGAATGCAGATGCCCATGTTAAGATCTCAGTTCTTGTGAGTATGTATCGCATGTTGCAATGTTATTGAACTAGTATTTCAGTGAATGGTGGTTTTGTCCAGAAAAAAAGCGTGTAAAGTACACATTTTTAAAAAATATTTTGATTATTTTTAATTTTTTATCATTTACACATAAATTAATGATAATCTTTGAAATTGTATAATCTGTACTAGGAAGTGACTGCAACGTATAACTATCAAAACAGTTTTGTTTTGTTTTTTGCATAATGGGTAATGTTGGCAAGTGACACTTTTAGGGAACCCTCTACTTGTAAAAACAGAGGATGATGCAATGGGCTCCTGAGAAAGTATAATTTTGTGATGAGCTAATATACCTGCTGAAAAGCTGATTCTAATTCTACCAGCAATTAAAGAGAAGTCAATTCATGCATATGTACAACACTGGATGCTGCACTAGAGCAACAGGATTTGAGACTGGAACAAACAGAACCAAAATCAAAAGAGAAACTGTGCTGGTTTGAGGGTCTATCCTTCTATGTGAAGCAAGGACAAATAATGACTCAAGTAATATTTGTCTCTATTTAATAGGCTTTTTCAAGAAAAAACATGGCTTAATTAGTGAGGAAAATCAAAAAAAGATCAGTGCTGCATGATAAGACCTCAATGGATGTGCAGTTAGCTTAGTTTCCACAGTTTAGAACAGAATATCTCTAAATACAGCAAACTAAGAAGAGACCACTATATGCTAAGGATGCTAGTACACTGCTAAGTCTTCATAAAATAATTTGTTTTTTTGCTGCAATATTTATTGTCAAATTATTGTATATTTACCCTTTAATGTCTGTAAAGGCTGGGTACTGGGGCACCAGATTACATTTTAAAAGATGAACCAGTAAATGATGCTGATTGATAACCTTAAACTGTTCACAGTTAATTTCAGATTGCTTATATTCAAACGCTCATCTATCCTCCATTTAAAGCTGTTTGTCAGTATCACAATTAAGTGATGTATACAAACTGCCAAAAAGGGTCACCATCAACTCAGTTTTGTCCCACAGTGAGAAGCACACATTCATTTTCCTCCACAAGGACACACTCCTTCCCAGCAGTGTGCCTTAAAACTTACACTTTAGAAGTAGTTTTATTGTTTCTGTTGCCTTGACTGAATATCGTTATTATCATAATTATCATAATTATTATTGTTTCCCAGTTGGTTCCCAGTAATAGGTAAACTACTCTGAAACTGACAACAATTAGCACAAAACATTGAGATAAAAATTTCAAGTATTTTATTACCAAAGTAATTGTATTAAATGTGTCCAGTTTGCCTTGACGTGTGGCAAATATAAATACCCTGAAAGCAATCGGTCTTAGTCAGGAACCTTTATATTCAAATGCATTATGAGACACACACACACATGATTTTAGTGAAAAAGGCACCTTTGTCTTTGTAAATTTGTAAACTTCTAACTGGCATAATTGGAAACCCACAAAACCTCTGTCAGCAAAGTCCTCTAGTTGCTTTAAAAAATTTTCAATGAATAAGATTCCACAGGTTTTCACTGATCTACTGGTTCATTGATCCATACCCCCACCCATGGCTGATAGCTTCACTTTCTATGACAATTGGAAGCTCTTTGAAGCTCAAAGTGGATTGGTGAATCCTCCCTGTTCTGCCCTTTCTCCCCCAATTTTGCTCTTCCTCTTATTCTTTTTTTTTCTGTCTTTTGCTCATCTCATGAATACGAAATATAGAGTCCCTGCAATGCGCTTGACTGCAGCCAGTGCAGGTCTTAACTATTAGTGAGAATAATCCATAGCTATGAACTCCAGACTTTTGCACTGCTCTGTAAGCTCATCTTCCGTACTGTGCGACTGGCAGAGGTGGACTGGAAAGAATGAAAGCCACCATTACCAGTTGTTGGGCTGTGTGTGAGTCAGAGCATGAGTCATTGTGTGCTGTAGAGAATCTGACCTATAAAAACTTGTGACTTTTGTAAACAGGTTAACCTATTTGTATGCTGCCCATTGTTCCCTGTGTCCTGGAGTCATACATCAGACAATGTCAACCAAATGCTTTTAATCTGCACTTATAACCAAGGTTACATTTGTTGCTGTTGCTTATCAACTTTAAATCTGTGCAGCCACACTAGATATGTTGCTATCGTGATGGTAATGTTTGTTATCTGGTCCACATGCTGGTCCAGAATGAAACACTTGAACAACTAATGGGTGGATCGTTTTGCAATTTCTTATACTGGCATTCATGGTCCCCTGAAGTGGTCCTGAAGTAGACGCTCTGAAGGGCTACAATTTCTTTGTCCGATAAAGGCAGACTCAGATCTTCTCTCATAGGAGAGTAATATTATTGTCATGAGAAAATGCATTCACAAAGCTTTGGATTTTCAAAATGCAGATTTCACTGACTTCTTTAGGTGGGGTGATGGCTGTGCTAATAGTGTAATAAAAATAACAAATATAGAGTTTTCAATAGGTTTAAACATGTAGGAAAGGTGTATTTTCAGCAACTTCCATTCATCTTTGCTGTTTCACACAACCACTATGCACTTGGCATCTTTTTTATTAATTGTTATTGAAATATATCTTGATGTTAGAGCAGTTAATCAGCTGGAGTTAAAGCAGTTAATCTATAACCTCAAAGCCATAGACTACTGGCTTGTTCAATTTTACATTAACGGACCAGTGTTTAATGTATGAATGCTATCGCTTTAACAGATTAATGTATCCATTTATGTGTGAAAAAGAGCGTGTGTTTCTATCTGCTGCAGAGGGGGTTAAAGTTCCTTGTGAATGTTGATGTTTAAAGTTTTTCTGAAAACTCTCAGCCTGTGGGAGGTAGTTATCAACGCAGACACGCACAAACACACACACGCAGGAGGCAGGAGCACCAACAGAGAAAACTCATCAAAGATCAGTTTTCAATATACACAGTGATTTGTTTCGTTCCATTTATCTTTCTAGATAAACAGATACATTTGTTTAGATAGATGGATGAATCTATGTAAACAAATGGTTGACTCTATGGCTTCAAACATACACTGTGGTCCGTTTCTCTGACTAAGCACTGCTTTTTAGGTACAAAAGTTGCTCTTTACAACTGTGCTGGTTGTTTTTCAAGATCAGAACTCTGATTTTGAACACAGTGTTATCATGAAAAATATAAATTGTAATCAGAGCTATAAGAAAAATAGGGATTGAATTATTCAAATCAAACGGGACACTGCAGAGTTACCTATGGAAGTCCTTAAAGAATATCACTTCACTCACAATGGGATGTACAACTCTCATAAACCTCTTCCTTTTCCCTCAGCTCACATCATGCTTGTTACACTTCTGTCCTCTCAGGTAGTTGTGTTCTCCTAGAACACTGTCAAGCCGCTAGTGATTCTGCTGTATGATACAGCTGAAAATTAGAAAAGAGCAGAAAGAAGAAGAGAAGGGGCAAATCTTCCAATGAAAGCACAGTGACAACAGCTTTAATCACAAGAGCAAAGGCATTTGTACTGTCAGCAGAAAAATATCACTGGGGAACCATGTATTAACAAACAGGCTGATATGAGCATTCCTGTCTCTGGAAAGGTGAATGTGCACTTTTATTAAGGTGGGAAACATTGCAATAAATGACAATCCAGGTGCACACACATTCAGTACCTGGAAAGATGTGCCTCCACACGCTGGGAATCCTGTGTCTCTTCTACACCTGCCTCCCAATTCCCCTATCTATCCCCTCTTAGTGATTCAGGCACAATTTATGGCAGTTGGGGGAAGATACTGATGGATGCAGGTTGACCTTTTGTGCTGCCTTGTGCTCTCTCTCTCTCATGCACACACACACACACACACACGCAGAAGAAAGGTAGAAGAAGAGACGCAGACCTTTGTGTTGTGCAGTGATTTCTCTGCAGAGCTTTAAATCACTGTGGTTGGCATTGATGCAGTGTAAAGAGCTTTCACAGACGATGCTGCTCAGCACGTGCCCACCTTCATTCGGCACATGGCTCATTTCCAACCGTGAACAAAGATTTCATGCACCCTGATACTGATGTATTCACCCCGCGTTAAACAAGTTCAACTTAGGCAGTGTGTTCAATGGCATGCCCACATGTCCAAGGGAATCTGAATCTGACAGATCTCAACAAGCCATGCACCTCAGATATATTGCCAGACATTCTATAGAGTGACCTGAAGTTGGTTTCTGTCTGTGTCAGGACAGCTCTCCCTACCAGACTGTCAATTTGCTCCCTATACTCAGCCTGGAGTCTCAGCCTGAAGTAAACCTGGAAGCGGCCATTGCAAAGGTGCAGCTCCAATGAGCACAAACTCTCAGAACTCCTGTTTTGCCCTGAGGATATTAGGAACCCCACCTTCTTCACTGCTGCTTGTCTCTTCCTCATCCGTAACATTAATGCTAGCGCTTTCCTGACAGCCTGACAAATGCATCCTGCACCAGTTTTGTTTGCTAATGTTTTATATATATATGAAGCAAAAGACAAAAAAAAACAATAAATGTGGTCTTGTATCCACTATCGTCTTTATATGAATTTTTTTATATCTCATAATGAGCCACATGGTGATGTGGTGGTCACTGAGCAGAAAGAGAGGCTAATAGAAAAGAAGGTCCCCTCTTCTATTCCTGGCTGGGGTCTTTCTGTTTGCATGGTTTCCCTGTGCCAGCATGGGTTTCCTCCACATACTCCAGCTTCCTCCCACAGCTAAAAAAAACAAAACATGCATGTAAAGGTTTTTGACCACTGTAAATTAACCATCCGTCTGAGCATTGCACCTAGTTTGAGCACACAGTCTCCCTCTTCAAAGAAAGTTGGAGCTGCTCTTCTTAATGAAAAGGCAGATCACACAAAACAACTTTGATTTTTTTCAATTTCAACAGTTTAAGGCATAAAATGTATTTACAACAAAACACACATTATCAAACAGATATTTAGGGATAACTCAAAGCATTGGATAAAGTGCCTTTTTGAACTAAATGACAATAAAGATAACATAAAATAATGACTTACTGAAATTCTTCTTAAGGGACACTGAATGTCTGTACAGAAGGTTGTAAAATATTTTTTTTAATGACTACAATTTAGAGTTTACTTTAGAAATGTTGGCAGAAAGCACTGTGGGAAATTACTAAGGACAATTTTTATTCAGCTGTCTTAAATTCAAAAAGTAATGACAATCCGTCAGGCCATAAATTGAGGAAATGAGAAAATAAATGGACATAATAAGAGGAGCACCCACAATTAAGTTCATTAACACTTTAAACATGAATAAAATTGATTTTTGAATTACTTTATTGAAAGACGCTTTTTAACTAATTAGAATTAAGTCAGTGCTTCTTGTTCAAGTCCTGCTGTGGATTATATATATGCCTACCTTTCTATACTGCGCCCATAATGTTAACATGCCTATTTTTTGTCCAACTCCTACATACCAAGTTGTAAATATGAACAAGCCCATCATGGAGGAGCAGTCCACTTGAAAGATTGCTGCACTTCTGTGAGCAACACTATAAATTTCACGCCATAAACATTTTTGCCAGTTCAAACAGATTATTCACTGAGCTTAATCTCCACCTCAGTACATCACTGAATACATTTATTTTACAACAAAACAGAATGAAGCATGTCTGCTCATGGATGCACACAAACATGGAGGCAGGTATCATTATTCTTACAAGGAAACCATTATGTTTCCTAAAAGAATCAATAATCGATAGATAACATTGTGTGACAGGCTGGCTGTATTATATGATAAATTGTTTCTAATTACGTTTCCAGTTTAGCTTTATAGGTGTTGTTTGTCCCGTTACACCGAGCTGAGCGGCACACTGCTGAGCACCAAACAACATCAGGCAGTCATCGATTAAAAAATGTACAGAGTTAATGCATTTCATTATTCAAATGCTGCTTTAACAGTTTTGTTTGTCCATTTGACTAATATTGACGAATGGCACCATGCAAATAGAAAAAAATGTTCTGTTAGAGTGCTGCAAAACATCCATAGTTATGGCTGTGCTCTCATAAGGTCATTAGTGATCCCTGGCCTGAGTGCAGATAGGGGTCCATAGGGGGTCCCTAAAGGGACATTGGAGGAGTGTAGCACCACATTAAATAATGCTAATTAGAGCACTCCTAAAGTGAACATTTTAAATAGTTTATTTAAATGATTTCCTGCTGCAGTATGTGCCAGTAACTGACAGGAGATAAACTACGACTGGCAGCGTAACTCAAATTAACTGGTCAATATGAAAATAAAAGCTTTTCTAATTGCGGGTCACATGTTTAGCACTATCTACTCTACAATGGAGATCGTTCTAGAATGAAGCAGTAATCAATAATGGACACAACAGTAAATACTGTAAATTAACTCTGTGAACCCACTAACCAGGGAAGAAGGTCTTGACTTTATCAGTGTATGTTTCCTGTTCAGGCTTACATGGCATTTGGTTAATATATATTTATATATAGATATGTATCTGTCTATATACATAGATAGATACAGAGAGATGAAAATAAAACATTTACATCTTAAAGCATCCACTTAAAGCAACTAAAGGTTTGATGTATTTCATCCTCAGCTTTGAGTTGAAACAGCTTTGAAGATCTTTCAAAGTGAGCAAGGCCAACCATCTAACAGGAGAATACAACAAGTAGTGACAAATGAGAGATTAAGAATAGAAGAGATAAACTGCAGAGCTCTGTGATAGACTCAAATACATGTAGACATCCCATGAATGCATGTAAATAATGAAACCATGCAGCACAGACATGAAAGCCACTGAAAATAAACTAGTTTTTACTCTGTTTGCTGAATGTGAACTATAAAGGATAATTTATTGCAATTCTTAATAATTATGAGATGCAGACTCAGCAACAGAGCCCTGGAATGTGGTGCAGTTGGAGGATTTTTCTTTTCTTTTCTTTTTAAAGCCACAAAGCAGGATGACTGATTAGAAAGTCTTTCAAGTTTATTTGTACACTGTAATCAAGTATCATGCCATTTTTTGTCCTATTGGGATTAACAACAAGTGGAGGAAACCTTGACCAGGAAGGCCTACAATGTCATTTAAAAGAAAAATAGGATAACGCATTTAAAGGCAATGCCCCTGTTTTCAGATTACATCATGTCATTTTCCCCGAATATTTCAAATTATTCATACAATCTTTCATACAAGCTAGTATGATAAAATAATCTATGACCTGTTCACACCTTGCATTAATATGCACCTGATTACATGCAGGTGTAAATGATAAACAAGCGACATTTTCAACTTGTTGTGATCCATGGCAGAACAGATGGAAGTGGAACTGAATGCGAACTAGTAGGTAGGACTGTCTGAACTTAATGTAGTGAGTTTTAAGAGAAGATGTCTTTATTTATTTATATTTATTTATTTATTTATTTTTCACTGCCTGCATATATATCAATGGTTGATGCCAAGGTCTGGCAAGAAACAATTTTCTTATCTTTGCAATTTAATCTTGCATTTTTTCTTGTGCATAGGTGCAAGTGATCATTCACCGGCCTTCTCTGACCATCTAATCTAACCAGCTTTATTGATTAAAAAAAAAAATCTAGTCAGAGAGGACTAGAATCGCCAACAGTGGAACACAAAAGGACAGGATAAATAAAGACAATAGACAGAAAACAAACAATGACAGGTGTGTGTGTGTAAGGTGCACTGTGGTGCATATAGATGAATGTGTGGAAGTTTGTGTTGTGGTCCGTAAGTAACCTCCTTATCCACCAAAAAATAAAGCCTTCCAGCAGTCAGATATAGAGCAGTGATGTTGACCTTCAACACTTACTCAGCATCAACCAGTGACTACAGCCAGTGACAGGCTGGATCACAGCTGATGCTGGTGTATTGGACCAGTACCATGCACCTCCACCAGTGCTGTGGATTGCCCCTTAGTCCCAGCAGGAACTGCACAGCCCAGCTAGACACTGCCAGCAATAAAGAAAGTCAGGGCCCCCCCAACCCAAGGGGCAACAGGAAAATCCCAGAACCAACCAACCCAACCCCAGAATCCAGGAAACACACCAACCAGGACCAGTAAACCAGTGGCCCAGAGGGTATGGAGGGTAGGGGGAGGGTAGCACCCCGGGCCCCCACACCCTCATCGCAACCCCACCGAGGGCAAGGCACACACCCCCCACCCCCGGGATGCAGGGTAAAAAAGGGGAACGCCCAACCCACGAGGAGGACCCAGGAGTCAGCCCCCCCAGTCAGGAGGGGGAAAAGCACCAGTGGGAGCGAGCGACCCAGGCAAAACCCACAGCATCCCCCCACGACCCGCGACAACACTGCACTGGCCCCCACACATGACAGGATAAGCCAGGGGGGCACAGAGGGAGAGATCGAGGTAATGGAAAACGTACCTGTCTCCCCGGCCACATCAAGCAGGTCCACGCCCCAGTAGCCTCAAGATTCAAAACCCACAAGCTATGTGTTGATGACGTTGAAGTTTAGGCTGTTTTCTGATTACCAGATCCACGTTTCTGTGCCGCAGCCCCCCTCCTCCCCACCATGCCTCCCACCCTCGAGCCAGCACCTACAACCCTATTGTCCTATGATGTGTGCCCTATGTGTAATAGCTCTGAAGTTGGTGAGGTGCATTAAAAGAGGTGTGACACGAACCCACATTGGAGATGTGTTTATCAAACAAAATAAGAGTGCAGAACAACTGGAAATACTAAACTGAACAAAAAGCAAACACAACGAAGCAGCGGGACACGTAGACCATGGAAGAAGAGACTATGGATAATGTACAGAAAGGACCGGACAGCTATAAATACTGGGAGAGCTGATGAGTAAAGTGACAATAGGGGAGTGATTAATGAGAAATAGGTGTGAATTCAGACCAAGAGACAAGACCATTACAACTGAGGAATACACTAAAACTAAAGCAAAGACTTAAAGCATCTAGAAACTACACAGGACACAAATAGAATATAAACTAACTAACAACAGACTGTAATAAAGGGAGCTGAAAACTAAAACAGGGTGCACAAAGAATAAAGCTCAACAAAATACCAGAACTCAAACAGAACTGAACAGAACAGAAAATAAACCAGGGCACTAAGAACAACTAACCAGAACATTGAATAAAAACCAAACCAGTGATGAGAGATATGTAAATAAGGCTTACATAACTTGTGAAAAGAAGAGACTAAAATGCAAAGAATAAGTAAATATACAAAGAATATATAAAAGTTCTCTTCTGGTAGACTTTATAGTCTATGATGCAAACACATTCAGGACAAATTGAGATCAGTCACTAAGACGTCATTTGTAATGTGTCTGAGCTGCATAAGGTCACGTTATTTTAGCACTGTAGAAGTAAATGTGATCTTGGCCTCACCGAGGGACTATCAACTAGACTGTCACTGCCACTCACTGGTGAGTAAGCAGTGCTCCACGACAATATTATTAATGTTATAATAGTACAGAAGTCTGTGAAAAGATAATCATACTTTTTAGTTATTAGTTCGCCAGTTTAACCATAAGAACCAACAATAAAATGAAATTTAAATATTGTTAAACTAACTGGTTGCAATCACAAGGATTTAAAGAATCGTCTGCGTTTCATTATCTGGGTTTCTATCCAAATGCTCTGAAAACTTAAAAAGTAAATTTGTCTGTTTATCTATCCACTCGTCTTATCTTACCTTGAGACATTGGTTGACACTAATTCAACAGCAGAAAAAGCCACAAAGAAATTACCTGTTTAAAAAGGGACATTTACCTCAAAAGATGGAAATCAAACTATGAATAATTAATATGATGGAAAGCCTGGCAACAGATGGTACAATAGACCATGGAAACAACTAATATCACAGCTGTGTGTACTTGGAAGAGTTCTTTGGATGGCCCTGTGTGCAGGGATTTCTGCAAGCCATTTATCTACTGTCACATTTATTTATTTGCTCTTTTATTTTCATCTAAGGTTGATGAGTTTGTAACAAATCTCCTTATTGTTATAACTAATCCGGAGGAGAAATCTCCCATTTCAACCAACAAGACCACTCCAGCTGATACTGACACTTATCTTACAGCTTGTCCTGATTAGCTCAGCAGGAATTTGGGGGGGGGGGGGGGGGGGGGGGGGGGGGGCGGGCAGATTTACAGACATGACTGGCCAAGACTGTGACACTGTATTAGAGGACAAAGTATCTGAAACAGAATAAATGAGCCAAAATGCTGTGCATCATCTCATCATTTCCAGTGCTGCTCTTAGGCTCAGGGGTAAACACTTGATCTCATACAGTGGAATTCACTGAATTATTACACTGCCAGCGAAGAGGATGACACTAATCAGTTCCATTGCCAACATACTATCCACTTCAGAAACAGAATGCCCCATTCACTCTCCTTTAGTTAAGTAGCTGAAGGTTCAAAATGTCCTTCAGAACTGAACAGTTTGTCCTACCTACACTGACTTTTAGGAGAACCATTTATCAGTCTACCATCATAAATTAAAAAACTGGACACTTTAGAACAAGTAGTCTCTTGTTGATAATATCCCAATGACCAAGTGCTTAATTTTAGTCTAGATTTATTATAGGTTTGTTTTAGGCAACCAAAAAGAAACAAAATTAAGACAATAGCTTTATTATTTAAACCATGTGTTTTGGCTCCTTTAAAGTAAAATATTCAATGTTCCAACCTTTGAGAGTATTTTTGTATATTTAGATGTTAAAATACACCAATATTGTCACCTGTTTGTCAAATTTGTCAAATAGTGTTTCATTGCTGTTAACCCAGTATGCTCTTGGTTTGTCAGCTTTTCACAGAAAATATCTACAGTTTAGTCAGAAAATTTAAGGGCAGGAACTGTTTTTATTTTAATTCTGTCACGATTGTTGAAGCGTAGACCCCAGAGCGAAAACACAGAAACGGTCAAAGTGGAGGTGATTTAAAAAACAACTCACTTTATCGAGGACCTGAACACACAAATATCACCTGCGGAGAGGACTGAAGCAGATCGGCAGCCGACTCACAAGTGAGCTCAGGCACATGACACAGATAATCCAAAGAAAAGTAAATCTAAAACACACAAGACTAAGGCTTAACATTGAAAACCAGAATGATCACTGATAATGCAGACTATTTGGTAAAGAATAGGAAAAATGACGAGGTATTTATACATGGAAGGTAATTAAGAACAGATAGAAAACGGGTGTGTCAGGGCTGCATATCATCCCTTCCTCCTGTTGGTAGAAGGAAAAACCAGGAAAAGAAAAACAAACACCAAGCGGAAACTGGAGTTGCAACTGTGGGTGTGACAAATTCTTTAACAAAACACATTAAAAGTCCCATAAAAGATGGGAAGTTTTCTAAAAACACAGCAGGAAATTAAATCTGTCATTTCTCTTACTGTGTTTGAACCTATATTTAACGGACAATAACTGTCAATAACTTCACTGAACAATATGATTCTATTCAGAAAATATAAACAAATTTTGAATTTGATGACAGCAAAAAAGTTATGGAAATACATACAACTTAGAAAACAGAAGTTGAAACTCAATTATCCAACTTTAGATTTAGAAATTAAATGCAAAATAAAGTGATTAATTCATTTGAGTATTTTGGTTGATTTATTTAGTTTTTTTTTAGTTTTTCAATAGTGTTCCAGTATGTTTTAAGATCTGCTATTTTGAAGTTATAAAAGGAAGGTTTGGTCTTTTGCCATATCATTTTGTGTAGACAATATTTTGCTAAAATGATGATTAAATTAATTATATATTTTTCACTGGCTGATCAGTGACGATAAGAAGTATTTAAAATTTGCTCAGAAAGATATCTTTTTTTATCTTTTGGGAAATATATCTTTGTAAATGGAACCAGAAAGAAGTGACATGGACACAATCAACAAAAATATGCTCAATGGTTTCACCGTCGCATCCACAAAATATACAAACATTACTTACAGTAGGAAGAAATATACAGATATTTTCTTTTGAAGGGTAATACCGATGTACAATTTTGAATAGAATCTCTTAGATTTTGTTAACAATTATATATTGATAAGGTAGCAGGAACATCAAGTTCCAAAGTTTCTTGTCCATGAGAGTCCACTGATGTTTACATATAGGAGTAGAGACCAGAACAAGTTGCTTTCTGATAAAAGTATTGTTACATCTTTTGTCTGTAATTGGGATGCCAGCAATAGTAGGAGAACTGTTACAGATAGAATAGTAGAGTGTTACAGATATAGAAGTAACTGATAGTAAGCTCTGCTCTGAAGAGACAACACCGATAGGAATAGATTTGATCACCATGTCAAACTCTTCTCAAGAAGTATCAACAACCATATTTTTCCATAAAGACCTCATAGGAGTAAAATTCACCAATTGCATTCATCAGAGTATTTACTGTGTTCAGATTATTTATAAACCAGTTCTGTAGAAAAAGTGTGTTTTGCTGCCACTTGGGAGCAGTCTCATGAATAAGTGGAACAATCTGAGCTGTGGACTGCTTTTGGTTGTGTTAACACTGTTGTCTTTTCTTTAGCCTTGGTTTACTGCAGAAAAGACAAAGATTTGCTTTGTGATGGAGTGAAACTATATGTTCAGATCATTAATATTGTCAAAGTAATGTTGTGCCACAATGATCAATATATCACATGAGCTTCAGAGTCATGAGTACCTTGGAAAGCATCATTGTGTCACAATAAAGGCACAGACATTAAAATGGTAACATTTTACATTGGCTGTTGTTTTGTTCAGGCAGCATTGTGCCAGCCTGTGAACATGCATTTATGGATATAATAAGTTAACCATTAAGCTTAATCATGTTTTTTTTTATGCCCAACCCTAAAGAACTGTAACCAACAGCAAAGTAAAATAGTCCTTAGACACCATTTCGAGGGATAGGGTCCCAACATTTTCTTCACTGATACTCACTGATGCAACCCGAGTTCCCAGATTTTAAAAAAAGGAAGATTGTCACCTTTATAGGTTTTGTTATGTTTTTGGTTCTTCATTTTTCTGTTGTGACTTTAGGTTTTTCGTGTTTTAGGTTTCTATTAAATCTAGTTTTACGATTGTTCTTCCCCAGTCATTGTTGCCCCGTCATTAGGTTCATCCACGTCACCTGTTTTGTTCTCAGCTGCACTCCATCACCAATGACCTCCCCTCTGTATTTAGTTTCCAGTATTTTAGTTTTCATGTTTAGTGCGAAATCCTCACCGTCATTACTGCCACAGATGCTCATGTTATGTCTTGTCAGGTTTTGCCTCATGTTTTTTCACAGCCACAGCCAAAGTTTTGTTTTGTTAGTTTTTCTCATAGTCTTAGTTACGTTTTTGTATTCCGGCTCAGCCACGCATTTTGTTTCTGTCTAAATAAATCAAACTTTTACTTTTAAAATATCTGCATCCGGGTCCTCCACCACACCACCACACCAAGCACCAACCTCACCAGTTGTGACAAAGATAAAAGGAAGGTTTATGTAAAACGATGGCAAGCAAGCCGCTCCCCCTGTTTTTTCCTTAATGTGTGGATGGCATCAAATTCCAAATCGATCTTTTTTAATCGATCTTAAGTAATCATATATGTATATATAGTAGTAATATGTTTATAAGTTCTTTATGGACAGATCTAGTATCATCAAGCGTTCCAATTTAAAACAATATGTAAAATACACTATCTAGAATAAAATACAAACTTGATAAGGTACCAGAAGCCTTTGGTGAAGCTTTTTCAGAGAGAGCTGTAACTGCAGAAAAAGTACCCACAGTACCCTGCTGCAAAGAGAAGACAGACAGATGTATAATTTTCATCTGTAGACAGACAGGACTGCGTGGGCCATCATGTTTATGCCAACTAATTTTACTCTTACATCACAGTTGGATTTTAAATTAGTCAGCCTCATTAGCAGCTTTATACTCACTGTAATTATGCTGATTTAGTCCTCAATCACAGGAGGGATAAGTGTGAGTTTAAAAATGAAAATACAAATAACTGGCAAGCAATTAATTTAACATTGTCAATGGTTTTTAAATTGGTCTTTTTGACAGCACAGCTGTCAGTCTTGTCTTTTTATGTTTCTCTTTCAGCCCTTTATTGTCTCTCTGTCTGTTTCTTAAATGTATTGCTGCTATTTGAGTCAATTATCAGTCAGGTTAAGTGGATCAAGTGTACATATAAAGAGGTATTTCCAAGTCTAAATCCATAAAGTTATTTAGCCAAATCAATAAGAAATTTCCTGACCAGGTCATTGTGGTTTTAATAATGCAAAGTGAAAAATATCAAATATTAATCAGCATTTCATTAAGTTATTTTTTTATTGAGAGCAGAGGAGGCAACATCATTAATTTTTAAACAGAAATCACACCAGAAAGGAAGGAATGGAAGAAATTATTTTTCTCATTTATTATTAGCATTTATATTCCCCTTCTCATGATGGGACACATTCCATCCAAACATGTTGAACTACAGAGGGAGAAAACGCGATATGTTAAGCACTGTAAAATGTGTCTGATTTTCTTGCTGCTGCTTTTTCTATGATAGTCATGCAGGGCTTGTGTGCTGTCACTGACTTCTCAAAGAACCAAGTCAGCAATTTGTATTCTCAACAAGAGTTAACACAATTTTACTCTGCAACATGGTTCTCCATGTTGCAGAGTAATATGTCAAAGTAGAGTCTGTAATCCTCCACAATTCTAAGACACAATTAATTACTGTCGGCTTCAGAAGGGCTTTCCTCCCTGTGTTAGAATTTATTTCAGCCAAAGTTTTAAGAAAGAGATAAACCCATATAAAAGTAATCTATTTCAGCCCAAAGTAGGCTTCACACAGCTCTGAACCTAAAGGGTCCATATTCATCAAAATTCCTGATGCAAAAGTTACTGTCAGTGACTGAATTCTATGAAAATTTGTCGAATTATGAAAGAAAAGATGAGATGATGCACTTTAAAAATGTGACATATGCATCAAATCGACCCAAGAAAATGCTATGAGAGGCACTATGGAAGAAGAAAGTGTCCAAGCAAGATATGGGAGAAGAATGAACATCAAATTTGATTTTCCTGCTTGAGCTCAGAGAAGAAATTAGAATGACAGACATATGCTGAGCTAGCTCCATTGTAAATTGTTTTTAAGCTTCAACTGCTTAGCTCCCTTGTTCTGTTGGATTTGTTTTGCTTGCCTCTGTCAGTCAGTGAGGATACCAGCTTCTGGGTTTAAATTCATGAACAGAATACGATCAAGGTCATTTCTCCCTCTGCTCTGTGTGGGCTGTAAATCAGAGGGGAATGAACAGTGGTTGATTCCTATTATGAAACTAATGAAACATGTTTATGTACTCCAGATATTTATCTTAGTACTGTGTATAGTGCTGTGTCATAACTGGAAATAGACATTACAACAGCAGTGTGTTTATCCATGCTATGTTATCTATCAGAGAATGAAATGGTAGTTTTGACGTCGTCATTATTGTTCCTGCCACACAGATGAAGCCGCAGTTAGCACCCCAATTCAGAAAATGGAAATATAAGTTAATATAAGAAATAAGTTATTCTAAAGTAAAAGTGTTTGGTCAGTATAAGCAAATTTCACACCAAAGTCTTGGAAGCTTGAAGCCTTGTTTCTGACATCTTGCAAAACATGGTACTGTGATTTATACACTGAACACTATGTTGCACATGAACTGATTTCACATGCCAAATTCAGATTCTTCAGAAATGTAAATCATAAAAATCAAACTGTATCACGATCATAGAAGAACGTTTTTTTCCATTTAGAATTTTTGTGAGCATGTTCAATCATCACAGATGAGCAAATATATAAATTTATGCAGTTTTGTTCTTGTTTATTCTTGTTTGGTCCTGAAATAAATATTACCATACCTTATCTTTTGACATTTTTGGTGGTTTCTTTTGTCAGCCTCTAAAGTATGACAACAGATTCACATGTATAATGCCATGGGAGAGCCATCGACGAAAATAATTGCTCAAGTGATGCTTTAACCACAAAAAAAACTGTCACAAGACAGAGAGGAAGAAGAGATGTGCACAAGACAATAAATGATAGTGAGTCAACAAAACACTACAGATTAGTACAGATCATGTATGGATCATGTTTGTGACTAATCATATGCTTAGATTTCAGAGATGTGAAGTGATAATATATTTTAAAACATTAGTAATAAATAAAAAATATTGATACTCCAAAGTGACATTATTTTGCAGCATAAAGATTCAAAACAGCTGTTAGTCATTAGTTGCTGTAAGGAGAAAAGAAATGTAACTGATCACTATTAAATCATATTTGGCAACTTGTAAAAACTTAGGTCACCTGGGCCTCCACCCCGGAGCTGGCTCTTTAGACGTGAAATGTCACCTCTCAGTTGGGGAAGGAGCCCGAGCTGGTGTGCGAGGCTGAGAGGTTCTAGCTAGATATAGTCGAACTCACCTTGACGCACGGCTTGGCCGTAGAACAGTGGACCAGCTCTACACCTCAGCAGGGTCCTAGATGGTGCATGTGAGTTCGCCCAACCAGTCTACATGAGTTTTGTGGACTTGGAGAAGGCTTTTGACCTCGTCCCTTGGGGAGTCCTGCTGTGGGGGGTGCTCTGGGAGTATGGAGGGCTGGATCCCATGATAAGGGTTGTTTGGTCTCTGTATCACCGGTGTCAGAGTCTGGTCCGCATTACGGGCAGTAAGTCGGATGTGACAGAATTTCTAGGTGCATCCAGGGTGTTGAGGGGGTCCGGTTTGACGACCTCAAAATTGAGTCTCTGCTTTTTGCGTATGATGTGGTTCTGTTAGTGTCGTCGGCCGTGATCTTCTGCTCTCACTGGAGTGGTTTGCAGCTGAGCGTAAAGCTGCCGGGATGAGAATCAGCACCTCCAAATCCAAGACACTTCCTTAGTCAGAAAAGGGTGGAATGCCCTCTCTGGGTTGGGAATGAGATCTTTCCCCAAGTGGAGGAGTTCAAGTATTTCGGGGTCTTGTTCACGAGTGAGGGACAAATGGAGCGGGAGATTGACAGGCAGAACGGTGTGGCATCAGCAGTGATGCAGGCTCTGCATCGGCCTGTCGTGGTGAAGAAGGAGCTGAGCCAAAAGGCGAAGCTCTCGATTTACCGGTCAATCTACGTTCCTACCCTCACCTATGGTCACGAACTGTGGGTAGTGACTCAAAGAATGAGATCGCGGATAAAAGTGGCCGAAATGGGCTTCCTCTGCAGGGTGTCTGGGCTCTCCCTTCGAGATAGGGTGAGAAGCTCGGTCATCCGGGAGGGGCTCAGAGTAGAGCCACTGCTCCTCTGGTTCAAGAGAAGCCTGATGAGGTGGCTCTGTCATCTGGTTAGGATGCTTCCTGGACACTTCCCTGGTGAGATATTCTGGGCATGTCCCACTGAGTGGAGATCCCGGGGAAGACTCAGGACATGTTGGGGAGACTATGTCTCTCAGCTGACCTGGGAACTCCTTGGTGTCCCCCCAGAAGAGCTGGAGGAAGTGGCTGAGGACAGGGACGTCTGGGTTTCTCTGGTCAAGCTGCTGCCCCCGTGACCCTACCCCCAGGAGAATGGATGGATGGATGTAACTTGTAAAATGCAATTATGTAATTGTGATCATTTGAGTCTGTCACTACTGTCAATAAGGAGAGTGTTAATGCAAACAATTACAGCATTATTAGAACACACATCAAATACATTAATAAACAAGTGTGTCTCTTAAGTATCTCTTAAGATTTCCACCTAGTTTTTAAGCCAAGTCAGGAGCTCTGTGAAAGGATTCTTAGAAGCTTTACACATACAGCCTTTGATGCTCAACTGTTTTTTCCCACCTTCGCAGTAAGGAAATCAGTTTATCTTAGATGGTCATGAGCTACAGAAAGAGTACTGGCTGTACAAATGACAAGGTTTCTGCCCCTAAACAAGCTTCCAGAAGCTGGTTAATTAGAAGAAAGAGAGCTTTTAAAGAAGGGTTACTTAAAAAAATTGAATCTGTAAAAGCTTATTTCAATCAAAAGAGGAGCCAAAAGGGCCAGTATATAATTTTTTTTTTATGGTGACCAAGTTTTAAAAATGCAAAACTGAAAACAGAAGTGATTGTATCTCCATATGCCTTATTTAGGTGTGGTAGTCCAGTTTTGAGAGCTTCCAAAGTCCCACTTTGGTCGGACTAATAAGATAATTCTTTTCAAGTGTCACTGTTTATCATAGAGATTTGTGGAAGGGTTTGTGGATTAGTTTTGTCTTAGGGTTTTCTGAGTTTTGTTTCTATTCTGTTTTCTTGCTTGTTGAGTCATTTTTTATAAAGAAAATTTGTACGATTTTATATTTCTCAAGTCTTGATTTGTCTTTTAGTTTTTAGTAATACTCGTGGTTTCTTGTGTTCTGATTTTCTTGTCTTTGAGTTCCTATATTTTTGGTTCTCAGTTCCTCTGCACAATTGTCACCACTCTATCTGTCACAGTTGCTGTCAGTCACTAATCACTCCCTCTAGCATTTAAGCTCTCTGGTTTCTCATGGTCACTGTCAGATCCTCGCCGTTGTTAACTCATGTACCTATGGTCAGTTCTAGTTCACGTTCTTGGTCAGTCAAGTTTGGCTGTTTCTTGCTCTTTTGTTTTTTCAATTTAGGTTTATGATTTTGCTTCTTGGCTTTTAGTTAAAGTTTGAAATAAATCCACTTAGGTACTACTACAACCTCCTGCTTTATTCGTGTCTGCATTTGGGTCTTCTCATCTTCTCCACTCACCCTGATAATTTGCACATAATGAAATAAAAAATTAACATCACATGATCAGCTTTCATTCAGCTACTCATTAATATTCCCATTATTAATATGAGCTGTGCTTTTTTTTCCCCCACCACTGTAATGGAGAGTAAAAAACAGCAATCCTTCGGGAATATGTGACACCAAACATGAGTTTTTCACTTGGATACACATTTTCGAATATTAATAGAAAATGGGCTACATGCCATTCCTGTCAAAACTGCTCTATTCTGATGTCTCCATTTCATTTTCACAGGGATCCCCACCCCCCACTCCTTGCCCATGTGTGCACAGCTGGTGTGTAATTGGTCAATCTGTGCTAAGCCATGGTGTGATTGGTGGATGTGACATCAGGCCCTGAGTCCCATGGAGCTCAGTGACACCCGCTTTTCACACAAAATGACAGTCAAGACAGAAACGCAACATGGTTCTAATTCATTATAAAGATTTAGGCCTGGATATGCATGGACAAAACATCTTGTGGATCCCAGAGTAAAAGATAGAATGAGGAACCTAACAAGAAAAAATGCTTAGTATGTAAAAACACTGGCACATGACCAATATTCTTTGATATGATTCTTTATATTCTGAATTATTCTGAACAAAAGAAATGAAGAAAAATACCTGCATTTAGCTCATTTTGTGCTGATGCGTAATTGTACTGCAGTATTTCTTTTTCTTGAAATGCCTGCAAGACACCAAGCTTCTGTTGATGCAGTTCATGCCATAAATAGAAACATGCCACCCCTGTAGGCTAAAATCATCCCACCCCCCCACCCCTTTTAAATTCAAGGCTGGCCTAATCCCTTAGCTGAGCTGAGATTTGCGCAGCACTGAAATCTTACTGGAAGGGAGTGCAATGGTAAATGCTTTGATCCTTTACGACAACATTTACTAAACAGAGCCTATGAACTGTGGCATATGGATTGGGCTTTCCATTTTCAAAAATTATGTTTATCTGACTGAGTTTGTCATAAGGCTGAGTGTCTGATCTACGTGAACTGAGCTGTTTATGTGACCTCTAATGTGCACCCGCCCTATAGCCATTTGACTTTGTGCACATTGTGAAATGAGTGATAATGTGCATAGTCACTTCTGCTGCTCGACAGAACACAGGCAGGTCGAACTGCGGTCAATCAGTCTTGTTCAAAGAGATTTTATGTAAGTGAAGAGACAAATTAATCATGTTTGGTCAAAATGTTCCTATAAAATAAATTCCAGATCATTATGCATAATCTTTATCATATAATATACATTATTTATACTATTGATGAGCATAACTCAACCAAAGTGAAGCACATTCCTTTTTTGAAGTTGACATGAAATAAATTATACAATCAATGGAAATGCGAGTAGAAATGTTGTCCTTATGCTAATATCCTGAGTCAATTATGTTGTTTTTTTGCTTTTTTTAAACATAACAGAACTTGCTAAAGAGGATAAACTAACAAAAAAAACATTAGAGCATGTATTTGGGTGTCTGAACTGACAACCAACTTGGTTCTGTTGTGTCACAGAATAAGATCAGAGTAGAATTATCCAGCTCCCCAGGTTCATCTCCACCTATCATCCCTACTTAACCTCAACAAGCAAATTCTCATTAGCAGGTAAATAGTTAACTTAGAAAAGAAATTAGTTAATTATGCTCTACCGGTATTAATGATTGATTTTCCCTTGGACATCTGACTTGTTGTTGCTGTTTGCTTTGTGTTTTTCCCCCTGTAGCAGTCATTATTGAATCCAGCATAACTCCACATTTCAAAAAACAAATTTTAACATAGACAAATTTGCCCACATTGGCAATAGTTTTTGATTTCAGTCTTTTATAACTTGTGACTTTTTATAACTTAAACAAAACACAAAGGAATGGACTGGAAAGGAAGCCCAGGATTTATTGAAGCTATATATAGAAAAGGAATAATTACATGATGCTGAACAGCAGGCTGGCTCTTATGGTACTTCAACATTCCTATGCAGTATTGTAATAGCTTGAGTGAGTTCAATACATGACTTGGTACCAGCTGTGTTTGGTTAAACTAGAATAAAGATATTAACTAAGCAGGTTTTTTTTGGTGTGTATTTCTGTTCTAAAATGGATGGGTGATGTACAGGCTTATCACTTCTGTCTGTCTCATGTCACGACCAGAAAAAAACACCAAAGCAGATGAAAGCTGGACGAAAATTGTGAAATGGAACATAATAGGCACAAGATTGAATAAGTGGCTCCAAAAGTTCACACTGAATGCCTTTTAGAGCTAAATTTAAGTTTACTTTTAATGGCAGAGTGACCTTATAAGAATAAGCTTATCAATGTTTCAGCCTCATAACAGTTCATTAAGTGTTAAGAAGCTTATATCCAAATTCTTTTTGGGTGGGTTTGGGAAGAATGTTCCATGTAGTTCGAAGGAAACTTACGAGCTGAGAAAGGCATAACTGATCACTTGTAATTTTGAAACCTACTTTGCTGTACAGATCTGAGCATTCTTGCTTAATTGCAGAGAACCACATGGATATAGCAAGATCATATTCATGTATGGTGCTGATGGCAAAATCTTTAACCTTCTCTTTCCAAGCCCAACTCCATACAGTTTCACATTTAAGAGGAAAATGTACTGAATAAATGTTTGAATAATTGGTCATAGCTGACTTCAGAATGAAATTCCATAATGTGCTGCAGCTTGATAAGTGAGCTTAAAAAAAACCTCCAATAAAACAAACCATTCCTTTTGAAAACAGTAACTATGGAAACTGCTATAGGTATAATAGTTTTTCCTTTTCTTTTCTTTCTTTTCATTAAACTGCAAACTGCTTACATTGTCCATTGTGCCACAGAATAAACTGAGTTTATTTGGATTCTTAAAATACACAATGCTTCACTGCAGTGTTACTTCAGCAGTTTATACAAAATTTGATCCAACTTTTTCCCGTCAGGAAGTTGTCAGGAGCCATAGTTATTTGTGTTTTGATTTTTCTTGTCTTTGGGTTTCTGTTTTTTTCATGGTTTGATTATTTCTTGGTTAGTGGTTTCACTGTGTTCTTAGTTGGCATGTTGTTTAAGCTTAACTTGTTTGTTTGAGTTATTGATTTTTATCAGGATCTCTTCCATTTGTATTAGTTTAGTCTTTAGTTGTCTTTTTACAGTTACATTTAGATTTACATTTACAGTTTGTCTTTGTTGTTAATACTTTTGGTCAGTTAGTCTAGTCTTGTCTCAGTTCTGTTTTATTTCCTGTTTTATATTTTCACCTGTAGTTGTTCTCAGTCCCCTTTTTGGCGCTCTCCTCCACGCTCACCTGTTTTCAGTTTCTCTGTCACAGCTGCAGTCACTCATTAATCAGTTTCCCCACAGTATTTATGCTCTCTGGTTTGTCACAGTCTTTGTCAGATTCTTGTATGTATTCTGCCTCTCAAGTTCATGTCTATTGTCGTTCCAGGTTTGTCTGTTCTTAGGTTTAGTTTTCTCAATATAAGTTTTAGGGTGTTTCCGGCTTGGCCCTGTTTTCGGTTATAGTTTAAGAATAAATCAAATCAAGTTTAAGAATAAATCAAATCAAGTTTCCCTTTGACCTCCTGTCAGCATGTGTGTCCTCTTCCCACCGCTCACTCTAACAGCAGTAAAAACTAAGATGGAAAAAAAAATCATAAAATGTAATGGAGGAATATTAATAGTGCTTTTAACTATCAAAAATGATGTTTGCTTAAAGCGGCCCCATACTCCACACGCCAGTATGTTTGCTCCATCTCGCAATTTTTTCCGTTTTTATCCACTTTGGTGCATCATAGGAAAGTGTCCACATACATATGCTGTTTTCAAACATGCGCTTCAAACCGATGAGGCTTTGTTCTGGCATTGTCGGAGTTCATATGTGAGTTTCATTTACAGGCTAAACATGGGATTGTCGGAGTTCATATGTGAGTTTCATTTACAGGTTAAAAATAAAAATTGAATCTGACAAATACTGCCTCAAGCTGTACAATTTAATTGCCATTCAAAAAGGTTTAAAGCTGCCATGAATAGAACAATGCAGTGTCAAATCATAGCTGCTGTTGCTTAGGCACAATTTGATAAGGACTGGACAGGAAACGTGAATGTTTTTCTTTTCCCATCCTTGTTTTAAACAAAAACCCCTGAAATGACAATGGCAAACCACCTCAGTCATATTAATGGGGCTATTGTGAAGAGTTGATTAATTGAATGCAGTCCATTAAATCATTTTCACACAACCAAAACAAATTAACTGCATATGTGGATACTGAGTGAATCAATGTGAGTAAAAGGACATCACAACACAGTGATAATGTTTTCAATTATGAAACATTTTCGTAATTGCGTGATTTTTGGCAACATTCCAAGTCTTAAATGTCACATGTACATTCTTGGTGACCTGACATGGACAACTTGGGCCTGTCGAAACAGTTTGGACAGTTCTTTCAACTATGAAACTGTGTGTCAGAGTGGACAAAATAGTGCTTAGAAACAGGTAAGAAAATATTAAACGTCATGACTTCCACTAGTGATGATGTAGGAGAAAGTTGTGTGAAAGAGGGCTTCTGGATAAATTGTTAATACTGCGTATCCCTGTAAACACCACCTTTAATTCGATACAGTGTATTAGACGATGGATTACAGTTACAGCTATTACTCTGCTGTGAAATCAGTGGTTCTAAATCTAAAGCAAGCAACTATTACCCTCCTGACCTAGGGGTGTCAGGGAGGGTCTCGAAGGCCTTTGCCGCCACGTCTGTAGGCTGTATATGAATACAAAAAGGCAGATCGATATCTGCCTTTGTACAGCAGGACTGCGGGATTTATTCTGCAGAATCTGCGTAGGGGTTTTGAGTTTCTCAGGCGTAAGGCGCCCCTATTGACATGAAAGAGTATCGCGCTACTACCGAAAACAACAACAGTACAATGAAATGAGCACTGAAATCCCATTTTCTGATATAGGGGTGTCTTGTTTTCTTTTTTTTTGTTTGTTTTAAACCATTTCAAACACAAATTTTAATGCACTCAGTATTTTTTAACACTTAATGAGCTCTATAACTACTTAAATAACAACATATTTTCCGTTTACAGTATTCTGTTTTTAATAATTTATTTTCTATGAATTCAATGTATTTTTAACATCTTGTCATTAACCTCTACACTCAATTAACTTAGTTTTTAACCCTTTACACAACACATCGAGATGCCCAAATATATGTGATATTGCAGCCTCTATAGCTAACAAACTTGCTAGATGGCGGCTGCAGACTCTGATTCTAACAACATACTTGGTCTCGTCATAGAATCCCCCGTCCCCAGACACAATCAATGAGCCAGCTGGTTTCGGAACTAGTAAAGCAACGACCAGCCTCACTTTGGAAAGACTTGTCTGCATTAATCCAGGAGCTGGTTAAACCATCACAGACCTCGGTAGACATACTGCACAAGACTGTGAATAACTTGAACAGCCACCTCGCTGCTGCAGAATCCTTGGCTGGGGAAAACTTTGAAAGCCTAACAAGCGCAGAAAAAACAGTGAAGTTGCAGCAAGCCCAGCACAATTCTCTCCAAGACCGCCTCAAAGACTTGGAACACAGGTCCTGTAGAGTCAATCTCCGGATAATAAACATGGCCAGGACCCGACCAAGTTCATATGTGGTCTGCTGATGGAAAGCCTCGGCCCAGCCTTCTCTTCAAATCCCCGGAACTCGAGAGAGCACATTGCTCCCTATCCCCTATACCCAGACTGAGAAGTAACCCTAGGCCTTTTGTGAAATGTTTTCAAAAGAGGTAGAAGGTTTATAGTCTGTGTTTTATATTGCATTGAATGACCTCTTGAACAAGAGAAGGATATGGAAGCAGAAAGTGTTATCCTGTTGGGATTGAAAATGTGGATGTGTTAGATTTGTGTAAGGAGTGGGAGAGATGTGGAGGGATTGTGTTGATGTCATTTTTCTTTCAGAATTAGAATCTTTGTCAATATACAAAGTATAACAAAATTGTAAGTAGTCCCTTCCAGTGCAAAATTAGTGATAATAAAACTAGTTATAATAAAAAAAGAACAATAAAAAAATTAAGTACCAAAAGTAATAGAAGCAAAAAGACAAAGAAAACACTTTTTCTATGTACAAAAAAAGTAAAAAAGCATTTATAATAGATATATCAGTAAGTGCACTTGAACAGATGGGTTTTGAGTTTAGACAGAGGGAGAGTGTAGGTATTGCGAATGTCTGGAGGGAGAGAATTCCAGAGTTTGGGAGCAGAGAGGGAGAAAGCTCTGCTCCCTTTTTTTTGGTAGCTACAGTGCAGCATATTTACAGCTCAACACCTGCTTTTTGGACAAACACTTTTCTTCAAAGGCTACTTACCACTCTGAAATATGTTCATGTTTTTTACTTTAACCTGCTGCCAGGTACGCTTCTGGCTGTTAAGATTGCTCCTGTTGAGATGTAACAGTGAAGAATTAATATGTGAGTCACACACTCACGATAATATAGTCACAAAGTATGATGATGCATGTTGATTATTGAGTAATTAACAAACTGAGCAGGGTCAGTATATTTGTGCAGTACATCTCATACAGAGACAATTCAGCATGCTTTATGTAAAAAAAACTATAACACAAAGAGGAGAGCATAAATACATGAGGACAGTGAGATAAACATGTAACAATTGACAATGGTATGAAACTTGTATAACTTACGCATTTAGTCTGTCTGCAATTATTTGCCATGCCGTTTCTCTGACTTTATTTGTTGAAGCTGTATTATCTTTTCTGGTAATCACACTTTTAAACTCCTCGTACAGCTCCATCAGCATTTTTTGTTCAGCTGACGAGAAAATTACAGCTCTTGGGTTGATCTCCTTTTCTGTCATCTCTTTTTTTCTATCATGTACTCGTCAGGGCTTCCTACATTCCTCGGGCACTCGCACATAGCCAGGCTATGTAAGCCTCGCTTGAATCATCCTTGATTAGATGCAGCTGAAATGTGTTAGTGGAACGACTTGAGGCTTGATTGGGAGATGGCGTTAGTTTAAGCGAGGCTTTCCCAATACAGCCTGGCTTTCTTTACCTACATTCGTGGAGCACCCCTCTGGAGTTTCACTCCTTGTGTATGAATGCTGTGTATTTGTTTGTGTTATGTGTGGGTGATCTTCTCTGCCCTCTGCAGGGGGCAGAGAAAGGTTCCCAGTCCTTTCAGCTGTTGCTCATCATGTCATCACTAGAACTGCTTGGGACACAGCTGTTCATCATCACCTCATCATAGGATCTGCTTTTCTACCCTGTTTTGATCTCCACTCATCGCCAGATCGCTCAGTTTCCCTCTGTGGTAAACATCGGCCAAATACCTAGATCATAGTTCTTTGACCCTATTTATGTACCTATTTATTATGTTACTCTTGTGAAAAATCTGCAAATTACCTCAGCTGGTCGAGCCGTAGAGGCTGTTATCGTTTATAATCCACGGAAATCCTGACAGACTCACCTGTTAACCTCCTGGGAGTAGTATTCAATTACACTGTCAGTTTGTCAATTTCTAGTTCAGTTTGTCAGTCACAACAAGGAGGAAATCAGCCGTTGATACACATAAATGTCAGTCAGATGCTCTACTCAACCAGTAAAAACATTCATTTGTATAACTGAATTGAATTAAATACTTTAACAACCCCCACTTGGAAATTATATTGTTGCAATATAACTGCAACTGAACTGATGATATCACATTTAGTGCCTGCAGATAATACAGGTGCGCTCTCTCAGTAGATAACATGGACAGAAATTCACAGTAAACAGTTCAATATCTGGGGTGATGAGACACTCCTTCTTAGTAACATGTCCATTCTCTTTTACCATTCTACACTCTACCTTCTGTCAGCCTGTAAAGACTAACAGCCATGTATAGTAGTGTTTTAAGTCTGGACTATGTTCCAGCTGCCAGCCATGTATCACTAAAACACATTAAAGGGAACATATTAGAGGAAAAATATAAATGAATAAAAAAAAAATTGTGCTTAGCTGACAATAGCTGACACAAATCGCTAGTAGAGTGAGTCGCCAGACAGCGCAAATGATGTAGCAATACGCAGACACCAAAAATGTTGCTGTTTTATTTTTTGCTATCATTCCTACAGGAAAGATGATCATAAATCATAATTGGGATGAGATATGAAATTCACATACTGTGTGTGTGTGTGTGAGTGTGTGTAAAAGCCTTTGACTGTAATTGTATCGGATCGTGATTTTGAACGTGACTGTGAATACCAATATCATCGTATGGTTGGATGAGATGCTCATGATGCTATGAAACTATTCTGAAGTAAGACAGCGCACGGTAAAGAAAATCGCAAACAGTGATAATGTTTTCGAAGTGAGCTCTTACCAATGGATGGCCTGGGGAAGGTTTAGAAAGCTTCATTTGTGTGTGAATAAGCAAAGGCTAATGGCACCGAAAATAACTAATAAAGTTTGCTTTCATTGCGGTACTGACTAATCGTTGCCTATGGCGGTAGTATGTAATTTTCTGTTTTTTTCAGAGTAAGAGTGCAAAGGTTATTTGGAACTCAGGTTTCCTGTTATCTTTCATAGTAAGTATAAATGAAAAAAACATGTTTTCAGCATTTGAGTTTTTGAGTTTTTATAGAAATTAAATAAAGATTATTTCAAGACAGTAATAACTTAAAATTCACAAAGGTAAGAGCACAGGGATTAAAAAATAAATAAGTTAAGTGAAGATAGATATGTTTGGTTAAAATGTGGTCCTACATGATTGCAGAATTGTAACTAAGGTGTCTTGATTTGTTCAAATTGTGTTTCAAAAAGTGTTTTCAAAGACCCACAGAAGCCAGAAATTGAGCTGTTTTGTTTTGTTATCGTTTCTATAGGAATAAATTTAATATGCTACAACAAGGATGGGTCACAGCATCATTCTTATGAGTGTAATATTTTTTGGTGCCCGAGCCAGGAGAAGGAAAGGGCATAGGTGGACTTCAGGACCATCAACTTTTCACCCTCCTTTACTCAAGAGACTATCCTTACCTAATCTTCAGTGGAATGGAGAAAATTCACCTTCTGCAAAATCAAGTGAGTGCAGCCCTATGGCAGCCGAGGGAGAAACCCCTCATGTCCCAGTAATGTGATGGCCTCGATAGTAGAGAGCCCAGAGACTGCTCATTAGGAAAGCAGAGGATGTACTGGATGAAATTGAAATTGGTCGCAGAGGTGAAGAAGTCAAAGAAATCCTGAATAACGTCTTGATAGAAATGGAGAAACAAAATAGAAGACACGACACTGGCTCGAAGAGTGGACATGAGGACAAGCCCTCCGTCCTGCGTTGTCCACCGTCAGCTGCAAAGGCAGGAACAGAGGACAGATGCTCACCACTACAGCAGCTTCTCCTTGAGAGCCCAGTACCCCTACTCAAAGGTCCAGCATACACACTGCCTGAGATAACACTGAGGAAAAGGCTTAAAACCTGTGGACAAATTGTAGAAAGTGAGCGGAGGGATAAGTTCTCATACCTCAGCCTTGTCAGACAAATCAAGGCTGAAGTTGGAAAAAGTCACACAGAAACTGAGAAAACTGAAGCGGGGATTGAGCAGTGAGCCCAGGACTGCCATTGAGAGATATGTTGAAGATAAAGCCTGGGTTGACCCTCTCAGCACTCCTGGACATCCCGAGGGACCACTATAAGGTGGATCACTCTATAGACCTCTACCACCAACTCATTAACCTATCTCAAGAGCATAAAGAGACAGCCCTTAACTATGTGTTTTGTCATTTCTGTTTTGCAGTCGTGTCTTCTGATTTGCCATTGTGATTTGCACTTCAGGGCCACCGTAGCTCGCTGCCCACTTACCCCCGAGTGATTCGTTCAGTCAGCCACTAGTGTCGCTGTAAAGCATTCTAGCAAGTTACCTGTCGAGAGTCAGTTGCCAATGTTACCCGTCAGTCAGAATGGCGGTGAATATAAACCCAGCACCTTCGTGCTTAAAAGCAGGTGTGTGGGAGCACTTTGGGTTCAAAAGGAAGAGTGACACCGACGATTTGGATAAAAGTCTGACGGTTTGCAAGCTGTGTCACACAAACGTTAAATACTCTGGTAATTCCACCAACCTACGAGCCCACCTGAAACGCCACCACCCGGACAAGGTAATACTAATTGAGGAACCCAAGAAGCTGCGGCGTGACCCAAAAGAAACCATACTGGACAGTGACAGAGGTTGTTCCCACAAGTTCCCATCTACTTCACCAAGGTCGCAGAGGATTACAGAGTCCATTGCCTACTTTATTTGTCAGGATTTGAGGTCTTATTTAGTGGTGGAAAACGCAGGCTTTCGGTGCACGGTGAATGTGATGGAGCCCCGCTATCCTATTCCAACCTGCGAGCACCTCGCCAAGGTTTGCATTCCCAGGTTATACACTCAGACAAAGGCACACGTCAAAGCCTCTCTTACCAGCGCAGAGAGAGTTGCCCTTACGTGTGACGGGTGGACCTCGTGAACAACTATGTCTTACAAACCAGGAACATGCCCAAGAGCTACCCCGGACACAACCTGGCAGAACATCTGAGAAAGGTCCTCGCTGAGTGGGCAATCACAGAAAAGGATCCAGTAATTATCACTGACAACGCGCCAAATATGACATTCGCAGCTGAAGAGGCAGTATTCATACTTCATGTCAAATGCTACACTCACACCCTAAATCTGGCTGTACAATGTGCCCTCAAAATCATAGCAGTTGCAAGCCTGTTGGGAAGAGAGAGACGCATTGTGAACTTCTTTAGACAAAGCATCACAGTCAACCACATGCTGAAAGAGAAACAGAGGCTTCTACAATTACCAGAGCACAAGCTGATGACGGATGTGATTACCAGGTTCGTGTGTCGTTACTTTTCAATTGTTTACTATGTTTTTATTACCAATTTATTTTGTCATTCATGTAAAACAGCATTCTGTGCATCCATGCTGTGAAGGCCTATAAATAAAGTTTCTTACTTTTCTTTAACTACAGGTGGAACAGTGCAAACGACGACAAGATTCCTCGAGCAGCAACCGGCCATCTGTGCAGCCCTGCTCTCGAGTGAGGTGAGGAAGACCGAGAACGATCTGTGCACACTGATCGGGTCAGACGTGACAACAGCTGAAGAAGTAGTCACTGAAATCGATCAAAGCTGAATCTGCAGTCATAAAAGAGATGAAGGCTGCCATGGCTGGGGATCTTCAGAAGAGGTACATCAACCTCAAGGCTAGTGTATCGCTGCAGTCCTATACACTTCACGGCATCAGTCCAGTACAAATGACTTACATGTCAATACCAAGACTCCTTCATAAAGAGGAGAAGGAATACCTACAATATTTGTTGAATTGAAAAATTTAAAAAATGAATATGCTACACCAAGGATGGGTCACAGCGTCATTCTTATGAATGTAATAAATACAGTGATCATTAGACAGATTTCTGACTTTCAGCTCTGTGCATCCAAACTGCACATTCAAAAACTTAATTTGACCAAAAGCCCTAAATAGCTACTAGCACCTCAACTGCCACACACTCTACCCAGAACACCTCATTTCATTTTCACACACTCTCCAGTCATCTTCTACAAACCCCAACTAAATCTGATGGGAAGTGCAGCAGATTGACAGATATAGAGTCTTGGTCTCAAGTGTACCTCAGCTACTTATCCACCCAAATGTTTTCTGCTTCACAGAGCAGCTCCATGGAATCCACTGTTCCGTGCTGCGTGCTTGCTCATATAGATTACAGTTTGTGCACTGATCACCAGGCTGGTATATATATGAAATATTAAGTGTTTAGGTAACATGAAAGACACGTTCAACCCAAACAAAAATATTTTGAGCTTTCAAACTCAAACTGAATCAATGAACACTCAGTTTAATCATCTTGACTAAAGTGGATGGATTAGAGGGATAGATTTTTACCCGCAGCTGTAATCTATTGTTCTTCTGCATTCTGAGAATCTACATGCCAAAAAATACATACAGTGAAAAACCATCACCCATGTATCAGGGCTCCAGACAAATTTTTTTTAATGGTTGCACTGGTGCACCCAGGTGCAATGCCACAGAATTTAGGTGCAACCAAATTTTTCACAGTGCCTTTAGGATCACAATGATGCATTTTAACGGTGATCGTTTTGTCATTATCCATACTCAGAGATACTTGTGTGAATTACATATCTCTACACATATATACGCTATATTGCCAAAAGTATTCACTTATTTACAAACCCTTATTAATCCATAGGGTTTGATAAGATGTCGGCCGACCCTTTGCAGCTATAACACCTTCAACTCTTCTGGGCAAGCTTTCCACAAGGTTTAGGAGTGTGTTTATGGGAACTTTTTTACCATTCTTCCAGAAGCGCCTTTGTGAGGTCAGGCACTGATGTTGGACGAGAAGGCCTGGCTCTCCACTCTAATTCATCCCAAAGGTGTTTTATCAGTTGAGGTCAGGACTCTGTGCAGGCCAGTCAAGTTCTTCCACACCAAACTTGCTCATCCAGTCTTTATGGACCTTGCTTTTTGTACTGGTGTGCAGTCATGTTGGAATATGAAGGGGCCATCCCCAAACTGTTTCCACAAAGTTGGGAGCATGAAATTGCTGCTCTAGAGTCCTGCTCTAGATTCCAGTGGTGGTGTGCTTTACACCACTGCATCCAACGCTTTGCTTTGCACTTGGTAATGTATGGCTTGTATACAGCTGCTTGGCAATGGAAATCCATTCCATCAAGCTCTCTATGCATTGTTATTGAGCTAATCTGAAGGCCCATGAAGTTTGGAGATCTGCAGTGATTGACTCTGTGGAAAGTTGGTGACCTCTGTGCACTATGCGCCTCAACATCTGCTGACCACGCTCTGTCATTTTACACGGCCTACCACTTTGTGCTTGAGTTGCTGTCAATCCCAATCGCTTCCACTTTGTTATAACACCACTGAGAGTTGACTGTAGAATATTTAATTGCGAGGAAATTTCACAAGTGGTGGCACAGGTGGCATCCTATCACGGTACCAAACTGGAATTCACTGACCACCTGAGAGCGACCCATTCCTTCACATACGTTTGTAGAAGCAGCCTGTATGCCTAGGTGCTTGAATTCATACACCTGTGGCCTTGGAAGTGATTAGGACACCTGAATTTAATTATTTGGATGGGTGAGTGAATGCTTTTGGCAATATAGTGTAAATGTGTGTACATTCACATTTAACCCATTTCTTTCCAAAAGGATGGTTTGTGACTTAGATTTAGTAGGTTTCTCTGGCTATATCATAAACAGTGTTGAATGTTACTGTCATCTTTGACCGGTCACTGTTTAAGTTTGCCACTGCCAGACACTGAAGTGCTGTGGAGAGGCAGAGCTCTTTGTTGGTCAGACAGTTATCATGACAAATAGTCTGTTTCTGTGAGACAACGTGTTTTTTCACTGTTTAAATGATGTACACTGACAAGAAAAGCACTGTTATTGCATTCTTTGCAATAGATACAGCACACATTTAATATTTTATCGTAATCAAAGCTTTTGGGAAAGGGAAATTGGGATGACTGTCCAAAATGCATATATTTTGGTATTTTTATATTAATTTGCCTCTTCCTCTGGGTCTGCTATCTTGAACACGGTGACTGTTTGCCATCTTACCGAAGGACTCAGATGACCAGGTTTTGGAGCTTTTAAAGTCTGGATCAGAATTCGGTAATGATTATCAATTTAAGAGGTAATTCTTATGAGTAGGACTGGCAAGCACATTTATATGAAATTAGATAAAGCAAATTGTTGAGGTAGTCCAACCAAAACAGCTCTTTGAAAATTTATGTAGACATGCCAGAGTGACAAAATTGTATAAAACCATGCTTCTCAAAACTGAACTAAACATCAGCCTATTAGGACTCCATGTCATCTTGTGGTCACTCGACGCATTTCCAGACGGTTACTCTGCTCTAAATAAATCCTGGTTTTATAACCTGAGCATCATATAACAAAATCACCATTCAAGTAACTTAGCAACTATGTCTGTGCAGTGAATTTGGTTGTACTTACTTGCAATAGTCTCCCACAGAGAAAGTTAGAAGCGTCAGAATGTCTTCAACTGTCTTTGTAAACGTACTGTGTGTCTTACCTGCAGTAGACAGAGAGCTCTTAGTTGAAGTAGCAGGAACAAGGGCTTACGAGCGAGCCAGAATAGACCTCATAAATAGTCATTCAAACTATAATAGTTATATATATGTATATACATATATAAAATGTAATATCCACAATATTACAGTGACTCAGATGTTTTTACCTTTTGGTTTCTTCGAATTGAGAGCGCTCTTACGAATGTCCTCTGCGGGTAAAACACAGAATACTCATAAGTACTTCAGAAAACCAACTTAACTAATTGTATATGCAGAAAAAGTCAACTGGAAATATTCTATTTTGCATTATGTCACTCCATTGGCAATTAAAAGTGAATATTTTCTTCTTTATTTCTTTTGTATCTAAAGGGCCATATGCATATATTTTTTATTTGTTTAAACACTGGGCTTCTCTATTACATGTATATAAGACCATACAATTACTTACTTAGAAATGTCTCTATATTTGTTCTTGTTAATAGATTTCAATGACTTATTAACAAGCAAACTGGTTCACCCAAGCTAACGCTATAAAGTTAATACATTGTCACAGACTAAGCTAGCTATGACACGTGAAGTAGCTGAAACAACATCTGTTAACATGGCAGGTTATAAAGTAGCAACAACTGATGTCAAAAACATTCAGAAATATTGACAGTTTATCTGAATCTGGAAGCCTTTTTGTATAGCTTTTCTATCTGCCAAACTAAACACAGAGATCCATATTTTAGATGTCTGTAATTATGTAAGTATTTGGAATCTCCTGTTTGTTGAAATATCACACACAAAAAAGGACAACTTTCAGTTATTTACTTTGTCTCAGAAATGACTGGACGCCACTCATTAAATTCACAGACATTCATAAAGGCTCAGTCATGATGACAGGTACTTTGTTATGTTTATATTAGAATTATTGCATGCACCCCTTCAAATAATAATATAGTGATAACTTTTTTTTCCATGAGGCCTTTTACAGAAAAATTTAATAAAACCGCAACTGTATTTAGAACCATTTAAATGGATACATGTTACAAGAAAATGTTACGACTGTTGAATGGAATCGTATTTTCCGCACCATAAGGCGCACCTAAAAGCCTTAAATTTTCACAAACATCGGCCGTGCGCCATATAATCTGATGCACTTTGTGTGTACTGGATTCCAAAATCTGTCATGGATATCGCCATTTAGAACTTACTGCGGGGAGCGCCGAGCATTCATCGGCGCAATAAGCCCCCTCCGCATCACTCACTGCTCTCCCTTCGCGCCGCTCATCGCCATGTTCAATGTCGCCTCTTCGCTCTCGTACATTGGAAATGAATGGCAGCTGGCCACGTCCATCGGCTGCTTTGCGTTCGGTGTGAATCCAGAGTTAGGCGGATCCCAGCCATTCACTCCGAATGGGGCGAAGATTGTATCGAGGTCGTACTCAGCGATTGAATCGTGTCATCATTAATGCTTTTGCCCATGTCCCAGTGAGTGCCTGTTCTTCAGTCTGCGATGGGTGATGCAGACCGATGTCCATTTCCCACTGACACAGGGACATAATACATACACTATGTGTGCTGGCAGCAATAAACCAATCAGAGAACATTAGGTAATAGTACACCTTATAATCAGATACGCCTTATGTATGGGTTAAGTACAGAAATGGACCCCATAATTGAGGGTGCGCTTTATAATCAGGTGAGCCTTATAGTGCAGAAAAAACATTATTCATTCAATAATTTTACACACCACTTTTTCCATTTGACGCTTCACTGGAGAATTTGGCCGTGTTTGGCTACCACTACAGTTGTGGGATGGACTGCCACTCTCGAAAAAAAAGCCTCTCTGAACTACTTTCAGAAGCCACCACATAAGTCAAGAACAGGTAATGTTACAGGACCTTACGAGAATAAAATTGCATATTTTTATATGCTATGATATATGTGATGCACAAACATGCTCACAAAAAGACAGAAGAAAATCTTTTTTCCAATTACTTTTACTGATTTTCATTTCTTAAGGATTTTAATGTGGCGTATGTGTGAAATCAATACAAGTGCCATGTAATGCGTATTGGATATGTTACAGCACCTTATAAGATAGTAGAACCATTTTGAAAGCCTGCAAACTTACACGACTTTGATGGGATATTTCCTAAAACTGACCAACCATTTTTACACAAGAAGAACTTACTTCCATATTTGTCTGAAACCGAGCTGAGGTGCTAACTTAGGTACCATCTGTAAGGCAGATAACAATAAAGTTATAACCTACGTTAAATTTCCTGACAACAAAGATATCATGGATGAACACGCTGCTGTTGTAATGTTGTGTATTTCCCAGTAGTCATGATAAAGTGCAAATAAAGGTCTGGAGTATATAAACACGTTTCATTAGTTTTATTATAGGAGTCAACCACAGTTTCTCTGATTTAATGCCAACACTGTTTTGGTCTCGATGTCAAAAATTAAATTAAGCATTTCTTGTGTAACATTACAATCAAAGTCAACACACTGCTCTACTCTATAAAGAAATGTACTGATAAAAATGGCTTTTATCTTGCTTTAATACAGAGGTACTGCATAAGGAACTTTTCCGACTAATAAAACAACAATTTTAATTGTTATTGTAATTGTTTTGTAGCGGGCAATTATTGAAGCTTTGTAGTGAGTAAAAGAAAATAAAAACAGGCTATTTTCTCATCGGTTTTATCTTTACAATCTCAGAATTACTTAAGGACAAAGATACATAAAAGACAAGTGACAACAACAACCACATTGGATATATTTATGTTCTCTGTTTAGTTTCAATGAAAGATAAATCTTGTGATGCAGGATCACATTTTAAGACACAAAATGACTGCCTTGTCATCTTTTCTAAGGATCTTATTTCTGTTAAACTAACTGCAATGAGTGTTGTCCCCTAATTTGGAAAACATCTTTCTGATAACAATTTCCAAAAAAACATCTATAGTACAGCGTGGCATAGGCCTATCCTCAAACAACTACTGACATGGCAAACTCATGCAGCAACATTACAAATATTCAGCCATTGGTTTGTTAGGTTGATGTTAACCACTAGCAGGCTAACAGAAATTATTGTTATTAATGTGTGGTACTAGCTTGGTGCTAACACCACATGGGAATAACGGATGACATGATAACTTAAATTACTATCACAATTGTGACCATAGTATTTTAAATTGAATAACTTCATAACGTAATATGTAAACCCAGTGTGTTAAACACACCTGAAACAATGATAACTTGGTGCATTCCATTTAGATTGGATGTCAGTGCCAGGGTTGAGAAAGTTGTCATCTCTGAACTGACTGCATCCCAGTTAACAAGTCTGAAAACAAGTGTGGTTTACTCACTTGGCCAATGCATAAGGTCAGTTACTGACAGCCACCTCTGATAGTAACCCATGACGTGGCACATAAATTCTTTGTCAGTTTGTTGAACATATTAGGTGTGTGACTGTTTTTGTGACTCAACAGAAACAGTTGGGAGATCCAACAGATAAATACTACAGCATCAACAGTTTTTTTTTGCACGTACAGGAAAGTTTGATTTTACGTATTGGAATCGAAAAGGTTCGTCTGACTGTTGCATATCCACCCAAAATTTACAGCTAACATCTCAGACATTCTAATTTTTTTTATTTTCTAAATCCGTTTTCTATAAGAAATTAAAAGAGCAAACATGTACCCTTGAAATGTATTCAACTGAGACAAGTAAACAAAAAATTAACTGAAATTTGCAGTGTAAGGTTTGCTGGTCTAGTTATCAAGACAGCAGAGTTGACTCAGCAAAGTAAAAGCTCGAACAAGCCTATATGCACACCTACTCCCATGTCTAACTATGCACTTTCACCTCAAATCTTTTTTGACAGTGCCTTTAAAAAAATCTATTGCTTTGCAAGTATGCTGGCTTCATAGTTTATAATCAGAGTACATTGAATTCTATGGTAATGTTCAATTTTCTGAGCAGTCCTCTTTCATTTCTCCTTTATGACCACAACTATGTGGCGTGACAAAACTGAGGCCTCAATTATGTGAGCAAGGTGAGAGATTGAAGGAGGCTCATCTATCACAGCAGGGAGGGGAGGCAGTCTAAATTGTCAGCTGTCTCCTCTGTGGGCTGAAAACTCAGGAGGCTTGTTTAAATTACAATGTGAAGCTGGCCTTGCTGCCAAGTTGTCAATGACACCCTGGTCTGTTACATCCTTCATATAGAGGTCCGTTTTTACTTTAATGCTGGCAAGTGATAAGAGCTTTTTACACATTCAAGTTACTTTGTAAATGTGTTTCTCTTTTTCCCAGTTTCCCAGAAGGGCTTCAGTTCAGAAAACTTCTAAAATTATAATCTGTGATCAGGTATGTTAAGTTGCAAATATCTGACTCACTTTGAGCGTCATGAAAACAAGTTTAATTTCAATAAATAATGTATTAAGCAAGTTTTTTTTAAATTAATTTTAGTTTATTTTTTATGTGCCACAAGGCTAAATGTTTACAAAACATCTGGTTGCATAGGACAGACAGAAAAATATTTGATTTAACATGCTGAAAAGAATATATTTAATCAATCTGCCGTGGAGGTTAGGGGCAACATGCATATAAGGGTCAGATTTAAGTCACACTCCACAAGATGGTGGTGACACAACAGAGGCTGGTTGTCAAAAGCACAATATGAAGAATACAAAATTCACTTTAGCAGCTTGGTTACAACAGAAATAAGTTTGCCATTTTTAGCCAGCTATCTGTGAACTAACACGAGAGGGACTCATCTTACTGAACTTCCAGTCAGAAAAAAAAAGTTTTATGAGTTTTGTGTCACACCGCTCTGTCAAGCAAATGAACCAGGTGGTGAGTTTAATGATATGAAACAGATGAACACCACAAAAGAACATTACACATACTGTGTGAGAGCTGGTGAAAGTGTTTTCTTCTGTAAAGAAACAGAACGTCTGTGTGCCTCGAGTGATCTCAGTCAAGGGCACATTTAAATGACAAGATGGCTTGGAACATAAAAACCTTGTAGAAGGCCTCTCCGGAATTGTGTTTTGATTATCTTAAAAACAAGTAATCTATATTAAGGTAAGTCCTGCAGGAACAAACCAAACTCTGTCTCTGGAAATCTTTCCCCCCAGGTTTGCAAGGGTAATTGAGGTTGGGTGTATCCGGTTGGTTAAGATATATAATTTATGCTTCTAGATATATCACTAAACCCCACTGGACCTTTAAATGGTAATTTAATTCCACCAGAGACTATTCAGCAGCAAAATGCATCACCCAAGACTTGTTTCCTGTATTTGTGCCATGTCTTTTTCATTGACTGACAAGCCCTGAGGAGACGATCAGAAGGTTCTGGGTATATCGATTCCAGAGGGAGCTGTGTATATGAACACAGACTCTGATTTCTTTGACCCAAACTCTCTGACAAAAACAATCGATGAATCTGACTGAAGAAAACTCATACTGTGAATATTTTTACACTAATGGGGGTTGTAACTCAGGGGGTTGAGTGGTCATATTTCAATCATAGGGTTGCTGGTTCAGTCACCATCTCCCCCAGTTTACATGGGAATAAACTATCTGGGAATAAAATACCCCACCCCCCACCCCCCTTACAATAGGTTCATCTACAAGGCAAAGACAACAACAATTAAATAAGAACTTTCATTTCAACTTCTGATGAATAACGCACCGTGGATGAACATGCTACTGTTCACGTTAGTCATGACACAGAACACTAAAATAAATGTCTGGAGTACATAAACATATTTCATTAGTTTGTATTATAGGAATCAACCACAGCTTCAATCTCCTTCAATCTTTTTTCATTAATTCAAACCTGCAAAGAGGCAACTTCACCGGTAGAGTCAAGCAAATCAAACACTACAGAGTAACAGAGCCATTAAGCTATTACTTAGTGATAGCAACAATTAAGCTAACTCTGCATCTGTCTTTCATTCAGTTTTTTTTTCTCTTTGTTTGTTTTCTCAGCTCTCTCCAGCTGTAAAATCCAATCTGATGTTTATCTCTGTCCCTTACTTCTTCTCATAGCTGCGTTGCATCTTGTTGCTGCATCTGCCGCTGATTTTGATTTTTTTTTTTTTTTCTGTTCTTTCACCAGAGGATTGAGAGTGTAGGTGTGTGGGGTAGGAAATACTTGGCTTGGCATATGGCTAGTCGAAAGGAAATGCCTTCTTTTTTGTTTGAAATGTCCAGAGAGAGAAAAGCTACCCTGAAAACAAAGCCCAAGTCTTCTGAGGCAAACCACCAGTAAATGTGAATCAGAACTAATAAAGTACAAAGTTGAAGAAGGCAGTACATGACATTCATCCTGACTGTTATTTTCACTAAAGTTTTATGGGCTTTCCTAATTTTTCCTTAATCCGACACATCTTTCCAGTTCTCTCATTAGTTCCTTCAATTTAGAATTCAAGTTTAATTTTCCATCTATGATTGGGAGAAATTTTTCATGTATAATCTTCGTATCTGTGGCAGTAATTGCTCTGGAAGCCGACAGATGTGCTTTTAAGTGCTAATGCAAAAGTGGCGAGGGCTGATTTGCACAAGCGGGATATGAGCTGAAGTCAGCATATCCAGGCTGATAACAAGCCCAGTGCAAAGTCAGTTAAAAGTCAATCAGTGTTTGTTAGGGAAACTTTGAAAACTTCAAATGAGTAGTAAGAGATGCTTATTTTGCACTGAGAAGAATAGCACTTACAGATTATGTGTTGGCTCTGCTGCTGATCTGAAGTCAGGTAGTTTTTTATTTTCAAAGGAGAACAAATCAAAAAGGGGTGAAATTTGAACATTTTGGCAGCAGCTGGAAACATACTAAAGAATAGCAACCAATCTTTAAAGACGCCCTTAAGAATTGGTATTTTGTAGATTTTATATGATTACCTTTATAAAACATACCCCAAAGAAACAAAATACAGATAATGTAATATTTTTTAGAATAGAGGGGTAAAAAATCAATCATGAGGAAAAAGTATGAAAATCACCTCGCAATTTACATTTCTAAAACAAATACCTGCAGAAATCTGTGCTTGAAAATCTTAATGAGCTGTTGCACCTGGCTGATTGCCAGGAAACATGGCCACAACCATATATTTGTTGGTGGAAACAATGGATAGGATAATAAAACTCCTTCAAGAATGTAATTAAACTCAGAATTAGTCAAAACATGTTGGTTGGTTTCAGCCAGCTGTGTTTTTGCCCTGTTTCCATATTCTCTGTCCTCAGAACTTTGTGTTTTCTTTTGTAGACCCTGATCTTTTGTTCACTTCAGTTAGGTGCTGCTCCCTTCACACCTGCTGATTAACTCCTCCTCACCTCCTTTCTTTGTCCCCTGCCAAATCCTGATTGTGGATTCTACCAGTCTTGTGTTTTGGTTCTCATGTTGGTTATCAAGTTCCTTGGACCTCCTGCCACTACAGTGCCTTTTGTATTAGTTATTGACATCTACCTCCTTTCTGCAGAGTTCTGCATTGGGGTCCTCTGTCTATCATTGCACCCTGTAACACAAGGCTGTAAAAAAATAAATACTGGTTGACTAAATAATATGTTAAAGGGTCTGGAAGAAAAACTCAAAGCAATATGCCTTGAAAATAAAAAAAGTAAAAATGCCCAAAAGACAAATGGGAACCAATGTCTATGACCGACATGTAAGACATCAGGTGAAGGAAATTATATTTCCATCCAGAAAAGCCGAATGTAAACCATCACTTACACCTAAACAGAAGAAAACAACATTTCAGTGGCCTAAAGAGACTGTGGAAGATTGGATAAAAGCACTGTGTCTAGAGACAACGGGTGTCACAAGGGTAGCTTTCGCTTAAAAATAGTCTAACTTAGAAATAGTTACAATAAGTGAGAATGAACGATTAAGAAAGTAAATGGACAAACTGTGAAATGATTATGATACTCCTAAACCAGTAAAATTCTATTCAGTTTTCCAAATTCTGTTGAGGAGGGTACTTACCCAGTGGTCAAAGAAATGTAAAAGTTTCATACATTTGAAAGTGCAAGTTTATCATCAGCAAGATGTGATTTAAAATTTTGTTCTAAAGTTTAACTTTGCCCTTTGCTTTTTCCTCACTGTTAAACATTTGTTTATTTCCAGCAAGATGAGTGAAAATCAATCAGGCTGTCCAATGATAGAGAGACCTCAAAGATCTGAAAGGCATGAAAATAAAATGGTTGCTTAGGCTGATCTGAAATGGACAGCTCGAAAGACATGTGTTGACACCTGGTGTAACAGTGTGTCCCTACATGCATCCTGACTGACCACTTGTGATCCTATCTCAGCTATCAACTCTGTATGCAAATAAACACAACAACCGTTCGTGCTGGTATTTCCGAAAAATTGTAAATATATTCAGTGACTGAACTATGGCATTATTCAGACATCAAACACGTTTCAGATTTACCAGGGTCACATTCATTGTGGAATTATATAAACATTTCAGTGAGATTAGATATGTAACAGGCACAATATGAGAGAAGTAAAGAACCATAAAATATTTAGGATCTTACAGAGCTCAGTGTCAGTGCACATCTACTGATAAAGACATCTACACTAAAGCCTTTTACGTCAATTCTGATGGCTCACCAGCGGGCTGTCAGCAGATCTCAACAATTTTGCTCTATTCACAAGTAATGTGTATAAGTAGGTGCACATGCAACATACTGTGGTAAGCTCCGGTTGAGATTGACAGTGAAGAAATGTAGGAAAAGTGCTCTCTTAGGAGAAGTGTTCTTTTATTGGCATTAATCAGCCAAATACACACTGAACACAGGCAGAACAGGGAGGTCATGAAAATGAATATTACCAATGATCTCCTCTTGGCCTCTGATATACTTGTGTATGCACTTGTCCTGTTGGATCTCAGTGCTGCATGTGCAGTGACTGATCACAATATTATACTACACAGGCTTTAACATGTTATTCGGATTAAAGCAACTGCATTAGGCTGGTTTAACTCGACTTGTAGTCCCTGGGTGGTTTTCTGTAGGGGGGATTCCATTATTCTTCTGGGGGATTTCAATGCACACGCCGGCCATGATGGAGTGACCTGGAGAGACGTGATTGGGAGGAATGGCTTCCCTGATCTGAACCCAAGCGATGTTTTATCTTGGACTACTCCTCGTCATGGACTGTCAATTACGAACACGGCGTGTGAATATAAGGTGGTGCATAAGCATACCTGGTACCATGCCACCTTAGCACAAAGGTTGATGACACGACTTTACATTTTCCGGATTCATTTGGGATTTCCACAGGTGAAGTTTGCACTTGAAAGCTGTGATCATTATGAACAACTGCACGATGACTTGTTTGCATCCCTAGAGCCTCTGAATGAGTTGGGTGAGATGCTTGGTCTCGAATGGCTAAATTTAGCATACTTAGCACCATGTCTGGCCTCCAAATGTCAACATATATTGTACTCCTTCACCACCAACAAGGCCTCATAACACAAGAGACATACCATTTTGTTCTCTGTGAAGGAGAAACCCGTATTCACTTTCTTTTTTTTCAATAAATTGCCTTCCTACATCAGTTTTTCTCTTTTTGGACATTTCGGGATTATTTGTAGATATTTCTCAACCACCTATGTTAAACACTCATGTGGAAACATTACAACCTAATGGTGGGATGCCGTCACTTCATAGGTCACGTGCATTTTGGGAGAGGTAGATTATGATCAGTGTATGCTTTAGAACAGCATAGACTTTTCTTTCACGGGCCACATAAAATCATTCAAGGACTTGGGCCTTGAGTTTGACATGACTCTCGAGCTCATTTGTGAATGTTGAATTTGCTACGATATATTTCATATCAGGATTGTTTGTGCGTCTTAGTCTAAACAAATATAAAGTTTTCTGTTGTTGATGTTCAAATGGAGTCGAACAGTGTGGATAGAAATGTGAACATTGCCTCTGTGCGGTCACCTGTGTGTGATTACCCACACCTTTGACTGATCACACCTGTTCAACATATATAAGCTCCACTCGCCTATCTCCCAGTGCCAAATTGCCATTGTCAAGCAGCTCCTTGTGCGATGACATTGCCTGTCAAATGATTAGTCTTCTGCTAAGCCTGGTTGCTAGTGTTTATGTGATTATCTCTGTACCAAATCCTTTGAATTTGTTTGCTCTGTTTGGACTGATTACTTGTGAACAGTTTGTAATAGAATGCAAGAATTGGATTTTACTTCACCTGTTTTGCCAGGTTGTGAATTTAAGTCTGCTGTTGCTGAACAGATCTTGTTACACTCTTTATTTTCATCCAAGGCCATTCATGATCTTATCAGATCCTTGCTTAAGTCTCTATCAAGGGAGAGGACAACATATACAAAGGCCAATTAACAAGTAATATCGTCAGACTGCTGGACTGAAGCAAGTGTGAACCCCCAGATTACATTGCTTTGCCAATAACAACAGAATACAATGTGCAAAGCCTGTACTGAGGAGGACAGCAATAATCGCAGCCCTCGCACCGTCATCTCCCTCTGAAACTCCTTCCTCCTCTTACAACCTCTGTTGGGGCTGGCAGAATTAATGACTAGCTAAATTTATGAAGGGAAGTTATGAATAATGTTTACATATCAATCATTCATGGTGGCCAGCCAAGCACACAGACCATTGCACTGCTGGAAATTACAGGCTCACCTCAACAACATAAATTATCCATCAGATTTCAAAAAGCTTTCACAGCAAAACAAGCTGAGAGCCAAAGTATCTCTTTCGAAAAACAAATGCATCTGCGACCAGCAGGAAATATTAATGTGTCACTGACAGCTCTCATTGTAAAGGTGCAACACGTCAAACACATCTGTTTCCAAATCACGAACAGGAAGTACAACATGGATATGTTTCAAATACAAATTTGAAATTTTAAGTTAAAAGTGTAATCAAGGAGAATGTTTTAATCCAACCCCCTAAACGTACCTCTGAAGTGAACCAAATGTTTGATGTTGTTCTACCTGCCATAGTATCAGTTGCCAAAACATGTCTGTAATGTGCTGAAATGTGTAAATATTTTAAGCAAGTCAGATTTTAATCATTAATGTTCCAGTATAGCACAAGTAGCTTCTATCTACTCAGTCTGTTTTGCTCAACTGGTTGTTGAAGAGAAACTAACAGTTTGTTCTCACTGCTTCTCTCTCTGGAGTCAGTCATGATCTAGCATCCAGGAAAAAGGAGACACACGCTGGTTCTCACCAGCATTTAACCAATCTCTGCAAGTGATTTGTGCCACGAATTACCAGCAAAAGGAGACTTGTGTGATGTTTACATTTGAAGAGATGGTTTGGGCATAGCCGTTCAGTTTGTTCTTATAGGTGGTGGTCCGTTTCTCTTCTTAAAGAGAGAAATTACTAATATAATTAATCTGGGGTTTTTTCTGGACAGAGTCTGCTCCTGAAGCCAGAGTTTATGAACCCTGAGATGGAAACCCAAAGGCTGCTTTTCCAAGGAGAGGTTGATTAGGGTTTCTTCATATTAAATAGAAAATAAAAAATAAAATTTTCCATGTCCATAAAAGTGATAAAAATGCATGTTTTTCAAATGTTAAATGCATAACAATCTTGAAGGGGTAAAAGACACATAAAAGACAAAAAATACAGATCTGAGTTTAGTCAATAATTGTAATATTCAGGTTAAAAGATCTGATGTCTCAGCAGGACCTGGAAAAACTAGTCCATGCATTCATCTTTAGTATGCTCAGGAGGAAGAGCAGTTGCCCAGTAATCAGAAGGTCAGTGGTTCAACTCCAGCTTTCCTGGGCTACATGTCAAAGCATCCTTGGGTAAGACACTGAACCCCACATTGCCTACCGATGAATGTGTGTATGAATGCTTAGAAAGCACAGTGATATGTAGACTTATGATGTGCTGTCTGAGTGGGTGAATGTGGCATGTTGTGTTAGAAGCACTTTGAGTGGTCAGTTAGACTAGAAAAGCACTATACAAGTCCATTTACCATATTGTAATAGCATTTTTACAGGTCTACCTAAAAAGTCAGACAACTGCAGCTCATTCAGAACTCAGCTGCTCGAGCCCTCACTAAGACCAAAAAAGTGGACCACATCAGTCCAGTTCTGAAGTCTTTTTCTGGCTGCCTGTCCATCAGAGGATAGACTTTAAAGTTCTGATGCTGGTCTACAAAGCTCTGAATGGTCTGGGACCAAAATACATCAGTGACCTCCTGACCCACTATGAACCTTCCAGATCCCTCAGGTCATCTGGATCCGTTTTTTTTATGAGTTCCCAGAGTCAGAACCAGACATGGAGAAGCTGCATTCAGCTTATATGCTCCACATGTCTGGAACAAACTCTCAGAAAGCCTCAGATCAGCTGAAACACTATTTAAGTCCAGGTTGAAGACATGTATTTTCAGCTGCATTTGAATAAGCTTAAGTTTCAAAATGGAATCATATTTTAACTATTGATTTGATCTTTTATATATATATTTTTTCTGATTTTATCTGTTGTTCTTATTTCTTTCTTTTGTTTAAATTTTAAATCATGCTTTTTATTTCTTCTGTTTTAATGTCTCTGTAAAGCACTTTGCTATACAAATAAACTTGCCTTGCCTTACTTATTAAAACTTGTGTCGAGACAGTGACTAAAGTAGTTAATAGACCTCAAATTATGACCATATATATATATATATATATATATATATATAAATATATATATATATATATATATATATATATATAACCATATATCAAATATTTACACGCTTTGGCCGCGACCGGGCGAAGTTCACCTTCTCCTTTGCCAGGTGAGCACAGAATTGACACACAGTGCCTCACCGAGCCTCTTCACCATGTTCTTCCTCATGCCTGTTGTTTGTTCCTTTTCCAGCTTACCTCTATACCATACCCCATATCCTCACTCACCAACTCCTCCCCTCCTGCCTCATATTATCCAACATTCAGAAAATCAGTCAGTCAGGGACAAGTCTGCAAGCCTCACAATTTACATCTCTCAAGCATTCAAACGTGGCATTCTATGACAGCTGATTAAAATCAGATTTGCCTCAGATCTGGGCCATTTGTCTGTGACTACCAATATTTCTCTGAGCAGTTTAAAATCTTGAAGTGTGAAGGACTAAACTCTTCTCAAAAGGCACAGAGATGAAAAGCAACCACTGTCCCCACCTTTCAAATATCAATCTGACAAGCAAGTGTTGAGCAGGAAAATTGCAGCCCATACTCATTACAACCCTGTACTCATAGGGCCGAATCAGTGCATGAAGCAGAAACGTTCCCTTGTGAGAGCACTTTCTGCTTGCAGACACCATTTTGTGCGCTTGTATCAGGAGCATCTACAACATTTTCTCATGTATGACTTTTGAGACCAATTACGCAGCTAACTTTAACACAAAAAATCCCAGGAAGAGTTCCCTTTGTTTGCAACGATGTAACATCAACAGCCTGATATATTCATTAAGTTAATGTTTATTCTCAGAGAAAGGACAGGAAATAGAGATTTTAACATCAACTCTTCAGATTTGTCAACTGCGTGGGACTTCCAGAAACTGAAAGAATGGTCAAAAGGACAAGAAAAAACTTGAAAATCCTCGTCCTCTTTTAGTTATTAGTCCAGCAGCAGAAAGCCAGCACAATAATTAGTTTCACAGGGGCAGTGTGTTTAAGAACGATAAGCATTGCTTTGGTTGAAGGGGAGTCAGCAGATGAGTGTAGCTGCTTGTTATCTGTGCAGAGCAGAGGGAAAAGAGCACACTGCTGTAATAACTTTGACAGAGGTGAGGTGGGGGAGGGATGCTGTAAGCAGCAAATGATGAAGTTAAGATCCGAATCTGCTGCAGATATTCCACAAATACTTCTTTATAGTTTTCATCAGGACATTTGTAATCACTCTCAGGGCTCATTATGGTCATGACGCGAGAGCTGTCCAACTGCGGTGGCCTTTTGAAGTCATTGTGTCACTAGAGCCAGAAGCTTTCGCTGTCTGCTGCATACCCATGCGAATTTACACACAAGCCAGAGCCAAAGAAAAAGAAAAAGGACCAGACAATTGTAAGCAGCTGTCTGTTCCAGTGCTCACACAAGTTAGCATCATCGATTCATGCCACAATCATTATTCATGGTGCATCACAGTTGTGGAGCTGCTCATGACGCAGTGCATGTCAGGATCCGCTTGTCAAGTGTGATGTGAGGAAGAGGAGGACAGAGAAAGTTGAAGTGGCTGCTGGGAAATTGATCTGAGGTGCATGTTAAGATGATTTTCAAATGAATCATTCAAGAACAATGCCAGCCTGATACAGCTGACTGTACAGATAACAGGGGCTCATTAACCTCTGTTTGTGCTTTGCAGAAGAAAATGTGATATTCTACATTTATTTTGGATGTGTAGGAAGACTTGATGGGCAAAATAAAGTGAAATAAATTCACTTGACATTCTTTAGTTTAAGCTTCAATTAACTGACACGGTCCATGATTAGCAAATCGGTTAAAGATTGCCCTCTTTTTTTTTCTACACAAGTTTTACGTGATAAAGCAGCTGGATGCTGTAAACTGCCATGATCACATGTTATTTCACTCTGCTGCAAATTGAAACTGTCCTCTCTTCAAGGTTGTGTTTTCTTTACTCTTGCAGTGCCTGTCTTACATAATCATCATCCTTTGATGTAAAATAGGCTCATCCAATGCAGAAGTATGTTTGCAACATATTTATTTTCTTTTTGCAAAACTGAACAATGGTGGCATTGCAATGAAACCTGTACCATATAGCCTAACCAAAATTGAAAAAGATAGTGATTGATGATACCATTTTCTTTTTACTGTTTTTTTTTAACTGTACAATATGACATTTACTATGTAGTGTTATAACATATATGCCATGATCTGACTTGGTTTGGAGGTGTGTTTTGAATTTCAGGCTGGGTGAACAGGTTTCCCCGATTACCTGGGCAGAGTCTGGTGGCTGCCTGCTGGCACACTTGTTGTGCATCTACCAACATCAAGAGCCCTTCTTAAGGAGCAGCAGGAGCACCAGTCTTTGCCAGATCGTTTTGCCATCTTTGTGGTAACTTGGCCAGCTCTCACCAGAGTTTTGAGTGTCTAAGAGACGTCTGTGCACTTAACTTGTCTCCTCATTCCAGCCTCATCCCAGCCTTGTTCCTTCTGAGTCTGACGGATCCCCTGGCTTCCTTTATCATCTAACCTCCTTTTCTGCCTTACCTGGATCTGCCTCACCACCTGCCTGCTCACCCGCCACCACTCTGGAAAACACCCTCCAGCCAGTCAGTCGCTACCTCTCCCTCCAGCCACGTTTTCATCAGATCACAGTAAGGCAACCTCATTAACTTTTTGGAACATTTACCCACTTGGACTCTCCTGCTGAATAACCTCTCTACATCCAGTTGCTCCTGCCGTCCGGACCCTCGTGCTTACTTGTTTCCTCCAGCGTTTCCCAGGCCACGGATTCAGCACTGCTCATCCAGATTCCACTTCTGTCAAAATAAAACCTTACTTTTGTCCATTGAATCCAGCTATTGAGTTCTACCTTTGTTTTGGCTGCCACCCCATGACAATATAAACATATGTTATAAAATCCCATCCATCCTCTAAATTTGACCTGGATTCTTATTACTGCAGGTTCAACATTTCTGAGCAGCTCTTAAATTTGGCTCTGGAGAGATGAGTTATCATCCTGAAAAATTAAAGCATCACTAAACCTCTTTTCAAATGAATGAGTAAAGTGTTTAAAATGTCAAAGTCCACTTGTGCATTTCCTGTAGAGGGAGACAGCCATCTGCCTTGGTCATTTACCTGACATCAACCTAATAACATCAATGGTTGTGGAAATGTGCTTGTTTTCTTCAGGCAGTCATCTTTCTGTTTAATTCAACCTACACTAAACTAAAGTTCCAGCATAATTTCCTTGTCCAATACAGATTGGGGATTCAGCTCTTTCATTCAGTCATCCACAGTCCATGACTGCTTGTCTTTAGCCCGCTGTAATTTTGTTTTCTTCTGTTTAGGTGTTAGTGATGGTTTGAATTTGGCTTTCCTAAATTGTAAATCGTATTTCCTTCAGCCTCGGTCAACCTGGGTCTTTCCCATTGTGTACTTGCTCCAAATTTTAAACGCAACTGACTGGGAACAGCCCATTTTGTCACACTGAGTTAAATTACCTTTTTTTTTTTTTCAAGAGTTTTATATATTTTCTTTTTTCTTAACAAAATAAAACTCGATGGCCAGGTGCGGTGATTCCATTATCTTAGCCAACTGTTGTAGCTGTCAAGCTTTCTTATACCTGGTTTACCCATCCAACACTTTTCTTTTAACATGTTTAATCTCTTCACCCTACCTGATTGCCATAAATTAATCTATTCATTCTTCTTCTGTCCATCCTTTACATTCATTCCTCATATTCATCTACCCACCCTGATACTCTATTTTCAGGCATCATCTGGGTAGTCGACATTCAGCGCAGGTCACTGACCTCCTGAGGAAGAACCCCTCTCTCTAAATCTTTTCCCAAGCCAAAAGATTGGCCACAAGATGTCTCGGAGGGCCTTCACATCCATCCATACCATCACCCCAACATATACCATCTAACACTTTGTTGTGGTCCTTTCTATGTGAATTCCTGTTAGCATGATGTGTCCCCCAGCTGTTATGACCCTGTTAAGCAAAACAAAGGATGGATTAATGCAATGAATCGACTGTTGCCATAACCTTTGATTCAGATGTTATATAAGCAAAGATGTTGTATCCAAGTTGATTAAATTTGTGTCACACAGACTGGCTTTAACTAAATTCACAAATTAAGTCAGCTTTATTGTAAATTTTCTATATATGTAGGACATACAGCTGAACTGAAATCATGGACCCAAAGTGCAGCATGCAAAAAACAGTAAAAAATAAAAATAATATCATAAAACAATAAATTTTTTATGATAGTAACTCTGCTTCAGGACTGGCTAGCTAAACAGTTAGCATTGTCACTCTTTCCATTCCATCTTACAACTGCTGAACCCACCAGGGTGGTGATCAATGGTCCGTTATTTGCATAGAAAGGTTCAGAAGAGACCAACTTCCAGCTCAAGCTCTTTTTGGGTTCATGCTGTCACTTGCTTCGCCCTCAGACCCCTATTCTGTGTTGCACCACTCATCATTTGCTTAGACTTCTCTCCTCACTCCTTCAGCAATGAGACCTGTTGCTCATTTGCTCATAATGACCATGTTTCTTGATGTGTGGATACTTCAGGGTCAGTCAAGAAAACACACTGTGACTTGAAATAAAGCACAAAATTAAAACAACTTTGCAAGCTTAAGTGCAGAAAGGGTGAATTTTCAGCTCGTGGCATCATGGTACTGTGTGATGGCAATGCAGTCTCACACCAGAATGTATAATAGCTAGGATGGTCCAACATTGTAAGTCTGACAATACAGGCTGAACAATTGCAAGATGTGTACTTTCTTGGCTATAAAATTGTTACATGCCTACATTTAGCAATGCATTAAACTGTCACTCATGTTCAAACATTGTAAAATTACTACATCGACAAGTCTCTAAAAAACTGCCAAGTCTTGCCTTTTGTAATTGCTACATGCTTACACTTTTCATCACATGAAATTGTCAGATTTGTGATATCAAACAACTGTTACACATTTAAAGACTTTATAAGGGAGTAGCTTTGTAGCAAGAGAACACATTTGAGTCAGAATATTGTGCAACGACTTTTCTCTTTATTACTACTTTACTTATAGTTGGTTTGGGGAAAATGAAAATTAAAAATTAAAAAACACCAACATGGTTAAGCTTAGATAATTATAAATGCAAAGTCACAGCTTTGCATCAAGTTACCTAAATGCTTAGGCAATTTAGACATGCTTCCAAAGGGGTACCTGTTACACATTTTCTTGTGAGACTGGGATGGTTACAAAGACATTTTAGGATAGGGTTTCAGCAGATCTGATTTAGTACTGTTAAAGTTCACACCTCAGTTCTACATAGCCATCACACAGTCTTCAGTCCTGTTAAAGACTGTAAAAAAAAACTTACAAACTGCAGGAACAGATGCAGACCAGCCATGGATCACAGAGGGACTGACAAACAATACAGGCAATCACAAAATACAGGGTAATAGGGAACAGGTGCAAACAATCAAATGTCAAAAGCGGGAAAAATAAAAACAGATGTGACAGATAAGGGAAGTGGTCTTTCAGTATGAAAAGAAAAAAAAACAAGAAATAATCATGCAGTATTGAGCTACAGTGAAAAGGTTCAATTGATATTTTATGATAAATCAGGACTCTTGTGGCTTTGTTGGATCACAGCAGATTCACTCTACAGTTGTTTGCTGCTCGACAGAATAATCACTTATTCTAAGTATGTAGCTGGGTTTCACGTCATGTTAAAGGTTACTACACAGATGTCAGAGTTAGGAAGAGAGGAAAAGATTATCTTTCGGTGTGTTAAAATGTGAAAACCAAAAAATGTGTGTCTACCATGGAAATTTCTTTCGGCTCATGCTTGTGAGCATCCTCATCTTGAATATGGCTTTCTTCAAGACCATCCTCAATGAATGCAGCTATAAAAAAAAAAAAACAGAATAAATAACTGACAAAATATGACAACACTGACCTTGTAGAGCCTGCCATTTAGCCCTTTGTCATCCAGACATATCCTTAGTCACTGAAGACTGATTAAAATCTAACCTCTTCAGCGCTGAAGAGGTTAGATTTGAATTCTTCTCTATGGAGCCAATCACGTTGTCAGAGGCATTCTGTTCACTGGCAGCAAGCAAAAAGACTTCTGCTTCCAAAGAATTCTGGAAAGCATAATTTGATCTGCTTGGTTGAGAAACCGGTTTTACTTATGGTATTGAAACATTCCTTCTTGTCCTAATCTTTCTAAAGAAGGACTATTTCTTACATTACCTTACATGCAAATGTAAGCCAGAGACCCTTATAGATTAGTCTCAAGAGAGATCTGATAATCCAAAATGTACAAAATGTCTTTATGTACATGTTTTGTGCATATGTGTGTGTGTATATATATACACATACAACTTTTACACAGCAAATAAATACTGATCCTTGTACAGCCTGTTCTTAAAAATAACAGCAGCTGATAGAAACGTTTTAGGGTTCACACACATGGTAAGCAGACAGTAAGCACACAGCTGCCAGATAGATATTGGCGTTAGTCTTTCAAAGGTAAAGGAGGTAAATCACTCTGTCAACACTGTGAGGGCAAATCATTTGACAATATAATCTATAAAAGGATATTTATCATCTATCATCGTCAATAAAAGATTCTATATGCGTAAATAAATCTGGCTCAAAAGGGCCATGACATGGTGAACATCATTTGTGGGAGTTTTCACAAATAGAAGGTAAGACTGTAGAAAGCAGTCAGAAATAAATGTCAGCTTCTGTTCTTGAAAGTGCGCCAATTGCCACGAGTACAAAAAACAAACATGCATTTGGATATCAAAGGTTGATTTACCTTGATTACCATAATTTTATTTATTAATTAATTGATTTATTCAGTTTATTCAAGTGACTCAGTGTTTGGTTTGGTTTCAGGCAACAAAAGAAACATTTAAATTTAGGGTCAGAAAAAGGCAAGTTGAAAAAAACAATGTTAGAAAATAGAAATAAACAGTATTCCCTTCCATGGAAAATCTGATATTTCCAAAGAGTGAGGGTTTGATCCTATGCTTGTCTAATTTATGCTTAAGATTTACAGTAAAGCCCAATTATATCGCAACAACTTGAATTAACATAACTGTGCATCAATCTGCCTAGCTAACAGTTGTACAATAACCTCAGATAGAGCCAGCAATTACCATCTCTGAGTTTAGCTATTAGCCTAGTTTGCTGCTTGCTTTAGTTGCCGTGTCTTATTATCATGCTCCAATCAAAGATGCTCTATCACAAACTGCATCTGAGCCTTTTTGCTACACATCCTGATGTGTTTCAAGAATGCCCCCGCTGTTGTGCAAAACCATGTGCTCAATGAATGAAGCTGTGAACATTCAGAATATTTTTTTTTTAAGCTCACCTCAGTTTCGGATTTTGAGTTCAAATGCAGTGCTTGAAATTGTAGATCAGAAAAAGTAACTGTTAAATCTTAAATAACATATTTTACTGGGACACAACTATCAATACCTGGGTCCTGTATCAGTAAGAAGTGCAAGCAATGCAAATCTAAACCTAAACTGCAAAACAGATTATATATTTTATAAAGGAGGTGTGGGAAAACATTCTATTTCCTTTAGTAAACAAATGTTGTTCGGATAACAGTAACCTCTTTCATGCTGCTTTCCTGTAAACAGACATTGTAACCGATACTGACGTTAATCATGTTTCTACAACAAATGTCTGTATCAGAGCTCAATGCAAAGAAGAAGATTTATGTCCATGTACATTTTTAACGGCAGTTTTATTGAATTTAGTTGTGTGTATTTGGGTTCAGTATCCAGTCATGGACTTATTCATAGAAGAGAACAGATGAAGAAGACGTCTGCATTAAAAGAAAAACAAAATTTTTCTGGTGCCAGTGGTCATTTATTGATACACTCTGATGGTTTGGATGGGGATGGCAGGGTTTTGAAAACCAAAGAGAGGTAAAGAAGCTGGCCCAGATGGAGCAACTTTTTCAGGAGCTGCTGATTTTGGAGCAGGTGATGGAGGCTGTGGATGCCACAGAACCCGGAGTAATTTCACTGTCACACCAGTAAATGACTCATCAAGACTGCAGTCACTATGTGCAGTAGCAGTTAATGTAACACTCTTTATTGTGTTCATTTATCACAAGCTCCTGTGCTGTTTTTCTCCTTTAAAACCTAATCTAATGTGGTTTTAGTCATGACATTTCAGTTGCAAACACCTCCTGCAAACATCACTGCAATGCCCTGTTGCAACAAACATTTCTGATTTATGTGGTTAAGCAATTGCTTCTCATTATGCAGTTGCTGGAATGGTTTAAGACCAAAGATGCCAATAAACTGTATTTGGTGATTAATACATTTAAAGCTACTTATTTATCACTAGGTCATATGGGTGTCTGTTGACTTGGTAAAGATTAACAGTTGAAGTTTTCTTCAAGAATAACTTAAATGTAGGTAGTCAGTATGGCAGACAGAACTGAGAGTCAGGAAAAGGGCTACATCAAACCACCAAAACCCAAAAATAAGCAGGTACAAAACAGAAGTGTAAAAAGAGCAGCCAAAAAGAAATAAATCAGGAACAAGCTCATAAACCAGTACATGGATGCCTGACTGCAGTAAGGACATGACTGATCTTACCAGCCACATAGAAAAGCAGGGAGAGGTAATTCACCAACAAGACAAATGTGGAGCAAAATAAACCTAGAAACAAAACTAACAGAGCACAAAGACCAAGTACTTTATAAAAGATAAACAGGAAAATGGGAACCCAAGCAGTGACAGTAACTAACCAATCAACTGCATGAATTAGATCATGCCTTCAGCTAACAATTTCTCCAACTGAAACAAGAATATAGGTCTTTTGTTCAACCCCTTAAATACAATCTATTACATTTGGTAAAGTACCATCTGCACAAAAGTCATGAAAGAAATACGACTCATGAGCATTTCCAAATCACAGCAGATGTTATCCTCAAGACTTTCCTTTAAGAAGCCACTTACAACCTACATATGGATGTGAAGGGGCATTAAATGGTGTGGTAAACTGCAGCCCTGTACTCACCTGTCCATCCTCCAGGAATCTCCTGCTTGTATCTCTAGAGAAATCCTCTTATCAAATATCGGGCAAAATAACTTTTTTTTTTAAATGGACATGTCACCCTCTTAGATGCCATTTTGCTGGTTGCCTTGATTACATGTGAACTCAACCTGTTACAATGAAACTTAGTGACTTCCTGGTTGGTGATGCAGTGGTTACCACACGGCAGGCCTGTTCTCTCTCTGGATACTTCAACGTCCTCTCCCAATCCAAAAACATGCATCTTAAGTGAATTGGTGATTCTAAATAGTTCATAGGAGAGAATGTGAGTTTGTCCTGCTTGTTTCCGTGTAGATCCTATGATGGACTGGCAACATGTTCAGGGTGTTCCACGTTTCTCAATCAGTGGCAGCTGGGATAGGCTCCAGCCTCCCCGCAACCTGGAGTTTAATAAAGCAGGTATGTAAAATGAATGGCTGGATTAATTATCTTATCATTATAAAAATTACTTTTTTGTTCATAGGGACATCTGCCCTTAGACATTTTAACAAATCAGTAATTTATTGTTTCAACTTCATTATTTCATTCCTTCTTGGTTAGAATATTTATTTTCATTGACTGAAAAAACTCAATTTCCTCCTTAAAGATACAATGAATTTCAGAAATGGTGTCCTTAACAAAGACTGAAGTTACATTTCCTCTGTATGTGTTGTCCCGACACTTTCGTTTTTATGTCTCCAGCTCAGTCGACTCTCGTCCATATGCACATAAATTCTTATAATTTCCTCCCTTTAAACTTTTGGTATTTTAAAATGGACTAAGACTGTGTCCCTAAACACCACAGTGAAAAAAGCAAGATGTCAAAGAGCAGTTCAGATGTTCTTTCATCACATCACAAACACATTCTTTCACTGGAAAGGACTCTGGTGGGTGTGTTTTGGTATGAAAATTTCACACAAAATATATTATTGTCACTCATAAAGAAATAGCTATATTAAAGATTTAATGACCATTTACAGCTTTATAACTTTGAAAGTAATTGTCTGCAGGTAAGATTGTTTTTCTTATACTTCATGACTTTTCTCGATATTTTTTTTAATAGCCCACATGAGACAGTCTTTCTCTAAGGCGCTGACAGTTGGCCTTGAGATCTAATGCAGGTTGGCACATTGACAAATGCCCTTGCCCTGACTGATGATCCAGCGAAAGGACATATGTTGAAAAAAACGCAGTGGCTATGATCAATAATAACTTTTTTCTTCTTTTTTTTTTTTACAAAATGATAAGAGAAAAAAAATCAGCAAAATGTTTGGCTACATCATGGAGGTGGGGTCAAGAACACAGATCAGGATATATTAAATATGCCAGCTGTCAGCTCTCTGTGTGAACAAAATAAGCCAGAAAATTACAGCACATATAGAAAACTACCTCATATGCATGTCTGTACCTGCAGCATGCATACATTATGTAGGACAGTGCATGTCTACTTTGTACATTTTAAGCAGTGCACGTAGCCTCAACCCTCCTCTGGAAGCAGCAGCATGTTTTAAGCTGCTTCAGGACATGATGCAGTGGGAAAGTGTTCTGCAAGGACAGAGCTTTCATTTATGACCGTGTTATTACTGCCTGCCATCAACAGACAACAGAGTGGCAGCTGATGTCATCTTTCCTGTCACTCATCAGTTAGTCTGTCAACCTCATGCCCTCACAGTCATATCAGGTGATTTTAAACACTGATGCCTGTTATTTTCTTACAACCTGACAGGGGAAATCAAGTCTGGGCCTTATAGAGATTTTTTTCAGTTTTTGAAATCAATACTTTAGATTTTTTTTTTTATTTACACACTGCCAAAAACAGTAAAAAAGATTATAGGTGTATTCTCCTTCCCTTTACAGGCTCAGTACCTCTTTTGCACAGAGGGAACACAGAGCACATCATCTAAGTTTACTAAAGTCTGTATTTGGAGGTGGGGGAGGTGGAGGTGACAAATACCCCCCCACCCCCCAGTCTGAATACACAGAAGACACATTTGCTTTGCTAAGGGAAGCTTTATGAATGCTGCTTATTCATTTATTTTTGTTACGATACTTTACATATAATAGTGTCAAACCTGACGGGGGACATGGTAAGAGGGAGAGCAAAGAAAAGGAAGGAAAAACGAGACAGAGATAGAAAGAAATGAAGACAATGAAAAACAAGACAAAACCAAACAACTCGCTGCTGTAGCCGTAGAAACCAAACAAAAAACATCATACGGCCTCTGTGGGGAAAGCAGGCGGAGAACCATTAGGAACATCAGCAAGTAAACAAATATATTACATACATATAATATAACTGTGAATACGAATGGTTTTAAACCACAAGACGACAACTGTATAATAAGCATGTGACTGGGTTAATGAATGTGTGTGTGTGTGTGTGTGTGTGCATGAACATGCAAAATATATGGTATATGGTAAATAAGGCCAAGATCCAGCAAAAAAGGCTCAAACCATTGTACTACCACCAACATGTTTCACAGATGGGGTAAGAATTAAATTTGAATGTTATTTTGAAAAAGTATAAATAAATCTTTTAATTAAAGAAAAATTCTTTGTTGACAAAACATTTTTCTTCTGGCTTGACCACATGATACCACATGGTTGATGCTAAGATTATCAACAAAGTAATCTCCAAAGCAAAACCTACAACACGTCTTTAGATCCCATCCCCACACCCCTTTTTAAGTAAGTTTGTGACTTTTTAGTAGTTTATATACTTAATATTGTATATTACCCTCGTCAGACTGGTGTCATCCCAGGTGTATGTAAAAGTGTCATGGTTTAGCCCACTCTGAACAGTTGTAGACCTGTATCCAATTTACCATTTTTAAGTAAAGTTTTTTTTAGAAACACTTGTTTTTAATCAATTAAATGATTTTATGAAAGACCACTGTATCTTTGAGGACTATCAGTCTGGGTTCAGGGTGAACCACAGTACAGAGACAGCACTGCTCAAAGTTGTCAATGATATCAGAAACAACCTTGAAAAGAAAAAACTCTCTCCTTCTGCTGCTTGACCATAGTGCTGCATTGATACTGTGGACAGCACCATACTTTTAAATAGACATCTCTCGGGTACTGTTTTCAATTGGTTCAGGTCTTATCTCACAGACAGAGAATTCTTTATATGCATTGATGACTCAGCATCTGAAAGATACAAACTGACTTGTGGCTCAAGTACAAAAGGCTTAATTTTAAGTGCAATTCTTTTTAATCTTTACATGCTGCCCCTAGGGGACATCATCAGGAGACACAGCATAAACTATTATGTTGATGATACACAGCTTTATATCTCCTGATGACATTCGCCCTATAGATGCCCTCTCAAACAGACATCAAGATGTGGGTGACAGACATTTTTTTACTGCTCAACCAAGACAAGACAGAAGTACTGGTTATCGGTTCAGAGGCACACACAGAGGAACTGTACTCAAAACGGAAGTCACTTTCCATTAACCCATTGGACAAGGTAAAAAACTTAGGAATTATTTTTGATCCAAATTTAAATTTTACATCCTACATTAGAAATATAACAAGGACAGGGTTATTTTATCTGAAGAATACTGCCAGAATGAGACCGTTCCTCTCTCAAGTACTATTGCTCTGTTAGCACATAGCTACTGTTATGTGGCTACTTGCGGCTATAGGAGAGCTAACGGAGGGATTTCTACACAGGCACTCTACTGGGACCACTTCATCGACATGCATGGCTGCAGCACAGCTAATTCACTTCATACTTCTATATATCATACCTCTGTACCAGGACAGTTCATTCCTTTTTATTCCTAATCCATGACTTGATAAAATTCATTCTCCAGTTTTACATTGTAACTCATTTGCAAATAATTTAGGATGAGGCTGATGTTCTCTGATAAGAAACAAAACAAATAAACCCAAAAGGCATTATGATGTTATTTTTGTTCCTTTAAGACTCTGAAAATGGCCAGATTTAAATAACGGAATTAAAAAAATTTCCAGGGGAGCATGCCCCCGAACCCGACGTTCTGACTTATGACCTCAGTATTTTTTGGGCCCAGCGTACGGCCCTGTCTCTGTGAGTAGATAAACGTATCAGAAATAAGGTCTAGGTTTAAAAATACCGGAGTTCCCCTTTAAGATATTCCTTTTTAATAAGGCTTTTAGTTGAATCTTATTTATTTTTGATACATAACTATATTTGATTTACATTTTCTTGCACACAATGGTGTGCAGACATGTTTGTGTCTGTGTGAGTGTGATATGTGAGCTCCTGAGTTGAGAATTTGGGTGAGAATTGGGTGGTTAAGATGGTGTGGCTGTTTTCTTTATTTTTATTGTTTTCTTGGTAGTTCTTTTTGTGCTTATTTTATTATTGATCGAAAGCACTTTGTGCTATGACTATGTTGTATGAAAAGTGCTTTATAAATAAACATTGATTGATTTGACTGGTTAACAAACTAACTCACATCAGACTGCTGCAGTATGATTTGAAAACACCTGACTCTGTATGAGCTTTCAATTTAGATGGCACTTCAAGAGGTTCACATGCTATTGTCAAGCACAAATAGTATTTGGACTGTTTTCCTTGATACGGAATGATTTGATGAAGATGTGTGGTGTATGCAATTAGCACACTGTAGGATTTGAAAGCATACACAGGCAGTGATGAACTATAGTACAGTGACATAACAATGGCTGCTAAGTGGGGATAGGGAGGTCTATGAACTCCTTTGCCTCTGGGCAGAGGACAAAATCCATCATCACATAACAAGAACAGTAAGCATTGGTCAGATATTAGAGAGGCTGTCTTGGAAGCAGCAGAAGTGTAGTTACAGCCCAGACAAACGTATTATTACGTCACACTAACTACAGAGAATTACATTTGTCACAAGGTGTGTTGAGAAATGGAGGACCCAGACACAGAACTCAACGGGCAGGAGGCAGGCAGATGTCAAAATTCTTACTTTGATTAAAAATAAACAATAAATTGGGCTTTGCAGTGATTCATGGAAAAAGAACCAAGACACCAGACTGGTAGCAACAGGGAATCTACGGCAGCAAACTAAGATGGAGTTAAAGAGATCTGGCAATGAAAAAATGGAACCAAGGATCATATATGCTGAGGGAGCCAATGACTAACAAAAGACAGGTGGTGGTAATTTACCAAATTAATTCAGTTGTACAATGTTAGCAGAGACAGATCCAGAATACAGGCTGTGAACATAAAACGAAGCTCTAACCTGAACAAAACCAAACAAAAGCATAAAACCCAAAATCCCAATGACAAAGTGACACAAACAGAGCCAAAAACCTACCGTGCAGACCATTACAACTTCACATGCACACATGAGTGCAAGATTAGGCTGACTTGTTTGGTTCATATGATTGAACCAATGTGAAAAGTATTAGTGTGTACAGCTGTCTTTTCCTCTCTTTGAAGCATAGCTATAGTTAACGTATACTGTAACAGATGCTTGAGGCCAAAGTAAGAATCTGTGAGAATAATTAACCACTAAAGATTTGCCTTTTTTTTTTTAAAAACATCTGGTTGTTTTTTCATTCTCCTCCAAAAGCAGATGATATTTCTCACATTTCTTCTTTCCAAGTTTTCTGTGTAAATATATAAAACAAAACCTTTAGCTGTGTTTGTGCTGGAGGAAAGTATTCCGGGTAAATGTGGTAGTCTTTTAGTTTTTGCAAACTTAAAGTGCATATGTCTCCAATTAAAACATGCAGCACAGTATCTACTATATATCTTTGCAGAAATTGGACAGCTGTTTCTCTTTCAGACAGACTTGCCATCTGTCAGCTTTTATTAGCTTGTTTGTGATCATGTTGAGTGCTGCCAAATGTCAGATTTAAATTGTATCCAAGGTGAATAAATCTAAGGCCTCTGATATGGGCTGCCAGAAATTGATGCAAACATAAGATGTGGGTTGTTTCAAGGTGCATCACTGCTAAGTATTCCTAGTTATTGCTCATTCCTCCATGTGTGATGACTGACGAGTTGTTTCAGAGGTACTTCAGTGCCATTCAGGGCTTACAGTTAATAGTATACTCTTTCTTCTTCTGCTTCACTGCTTACAAAGGAGCAGAGTGTTGGACTGGTACTTTTTTTTTCTGGCTGGACTCAGAGGCACAGGCATCAGTAAAGCCAAAGCCCACAGTGCCAGTGTTCTCATCATTGCAGCACCACTGGGGTTTTGTTGTTTGTTTTTTTTAAAGGCGAGATTTAAGAAAGAAGGGGAGAGAAAAGAGAGAACTTGAAAAGATAGACACCAATAGCCAAAAAAGGGTAACCAACAGCTGCATCTATGGAGAGAAAACAAAGCAAACAGTGGCCATCCACAGGATCGTCAGGAGCACCTGCAGAAACATAAATTAAAACACAACAAACAGCAAAAACATTACCAGCAGCAAGTATATGAGAAGGACAATCACTGTAGTTAGTGATTATTATTAAAGTCAAACGTTACATTTAATAGTGGGGTGAGCATGTGAGGGAATTAATGATTGTGCATATTTGTGTATGTCAATTATATGCCAAAGGCTCCATATGAATTGTGTATAGTGATGGGGGGAGATCAGGAGCAGACAGGAAAGGCCCTGTGGATGAGGGTGTGGAAAATGCAGTGTAATTTGATTGTATGATAGCCAAAGTGCAGTTAAAATGGGGTGGAGGGGGAAATGCAGCAGAGATATCTCCACTACTCGTAGACAGTGGAGGCCTATAGAATCACAATGTGATGTTTCAATAGCCCCGCCCACCGAATACCACCCCAAAGCACTAGGTGTATGTGTCTGTGAGGTGTCAGTGTGTCTTGTAGAAATGTCTAAGGTGCAATCAAAACTGAGGAGCAGGAGGCCACGGAGTGTGGACGACCCCACACCCAACATATGCACGCGGCCCCCAAAATCCTATGTGAATGGGTGTGTGATATGTAAGGGGAGCAGGAGGAGGAGGGGTGTGAGGATGTAAAGCTAGTTGCAATAGGCACCCCAGTTCCAGTTGATCTGCCACCAGGCAGAAGGACTCTGGTACTTTCAAAGGGAGCACAATAGCTTTTGAAGTAAGAAAGACAGCAGAATCTGAAACAACAGAACATTTTTCTGAAGATACTTTCATTCATGTGGAACGTCGTTAAATTGGAGAGCATTACACAAATAATTTCATAATGTCATAATTGTTCATACCACTCATTAGACAAAAGTCTGTTTGATGAGAGTAAAGTTATTTCTTCATGTATTCATACAGGAAATGGAAAATATTGTGTAATATTGTTTTTTTGTTTTTGTTATTGTGTTGATGTCATCTTCATGTAATCACATAGGCAAGAGAGTGAAGACACATTATCAGACAGACACAGAAAAGACACCACTTGTAATTCATATCATTTAAAAAATCACTGTTAAAAGGGAAAACATCGGATTATAAGGTCTTGTAGATAACCCATTTATGTGTGTTTACAAATTTCCTGTAATAGCAAAGCTTAAGGGCTGCCCCCTCACTAAATGCTCAGTGTACTCTCAATGGACAGCTCCGTTGACCTGATCAGGCTCTGCCCCCCATTATGAAGAAGCAGCTCTACTAAAATTTTAAAATAAAGAAAGCATTTAAGTTGGTCTTATATGAATGAATTTACGCAAATTTAGGAACTCACTGGGTCTTGTTTACCGACAAGACCCAGTGAGTTCAGGATAACAGATATCTGAACCAAAACTTACTGTTTTGTGCACAAGTCACTGTTTGAATGCAGAGGTATTCAAAAAGAGCAATGGTGAGGACATTTTACTTTTGCTATTCATCAGCACATCCTCACCTGCACATAACCCAAGCTCACTGAAATGTGATTGAACAATACTATTCTGACTACAAAGCGTCAGACACCCGACTATAGGCGTGACTATAAGCCTTTGGTTCCAAATTCCTCTCCTTCGCCTACAGACTCTAGATATTCATATGCAGATAGAGATAAGGTTGATATGCCAAAAACAATTATTTAAGTTTTGAAAATATAATGGATGAGGTTGAAAAACACTAAGTATTTCTCAAAGTCAAGAATGCTTTCCTTGGCAGGATGGGTCCTTCAAGATCATGTCCTTCCTTATATTTGACAAATGCATAATGGTGCAGTCCTAACAAGAGTCCAATTATCATGGCAATGGTCCCACCATCAATGACACCCTACAAATGCAAGAGATGAAATATTGACATGTCTTTTAAATCTAAATTTTAAAAGTGGGAGCTTTTTACTACTACATAGCAACTCATTTTCGGCAATCTGAAGTCTGCTGTTTTTTGATAGAACAAGTTACAATGTTAACGTTAAGGTGGCAATAAATATGGTGAAAACAAACTTGGTTACATTTAAATGCACACTGCACTGACATCCATCCATCCTCTGACTGTGGGATCTTTGATGTGTGCAGGGGATTGTGGGTGTTTTAAGAGCAAAGTGGATACACAGAATTTAGCATCCTTTAAATTTCTCAGAATGACAGACAAAGTCCTTTTTGAAGGACTTTTGACAATCGAGCTGTCCTTCTGTGAGAGCTCTTGCATCCTTGAAACGACAGCACTATCTTTCCTTGGCTTTACAAAGGACCAAATGATCACATGTTAAAGGGCAAACTGCTCAATTTTCTTGGTTGCCAAGGTGATGAGTTGTAGCAACAGTGACAACACAGCCATGGGACTTTGTACATTTAAATTACTATTTAACTCAAATACTGACATGATGTGTGCATTATTGTGGGGGGGAAAAAGCTTTTTATCCTTACAAAAGGTAGTCCCAGGGTACATTCATGAAAAGAAATCCAATCTCTTTCAGCAAGTACTTAGTGACAGTGACAAGTTATAGTCGCAGGTCTATGAATAAACATGTCATCCATTTGAGGTATATTTTCATTTTCATGGGCTGTTTTATCCATGACAGATTGAAGATGAAAAAATATATTCAAATAGTTTGATCTATGAACAGGCCAGTGGGATTCTAGTGCTTTGTCATCCATTAAGGGAATTCCAGTCAGCTGAATGATGACTTAAAGGACTAGAATGTCCTGTTTATTCTACATCCCCAGCTCTTTGACTACTACTACCACTAAAGATAAATGAGTATTGTCCCACAGTATTTCTACTAATGCCGGATTAAAGGCTTTTCCTTATATTTAACCTTTTACCAGGTGAATTGTGGTGTCAAGTATTCCTTCTCCATTTACAATGAATTCATGAATTTTGGTGTGAGCATGCTGTTCTGTAACGTAAACAAGCATTCTTCAAGTCAGGGTTCAGTTACAGACAAAGTTTAAATCTTAAAACTGCACAAAAACTATACAGAGAAACATATCTCAGTTTTTGTGTGAAGCACATCAACTGACAACTACTTAAAGGGTCTACCACTGTTTTACATACCTGTAAACATCTCTTCAACTGTTGATTCAGCCAACAGTAGTTTAAAGCTGACTTTAAGAGCAAACTTTTGCTTCCAGGCGTTTAGAGACTAATGTAATTCCCCTCATGTATGCATCCCCTTGAGTAGAGAAGAAGAAAAATATCGTTTTATAAGAAATTGTTTTAAAGAACAATAAAATGTTGAAGGGGAAGTGTCACTGCCAGCTGGTTCACATATGCATGTTTAATTCAGAGAAATCAAGTTCCCAGGCTCTCTAGTTCCCCAATCTTAATTAACAGCGAGGAGATAACAAGGACTGACTCACAACTGTGGCCTTGGAGGGGGGTTTTATCCATAATATGCAATAAAATAATTTCCTTTTCATAAAAATGACATATTTCAGCTGATTGCCTTTTGCACTTTCAACCCTTCATTAGTGCTGCCATTCAAATTAATATGCAGCTCCACAGCTGATAGTTTTTGGCTTAAGCACTGTTACGGATGGGTAAATGTGCCAATTTATTAGCATCAGTTTATTTTTAAAATCAGTTTTATCAAAAAAGATAAAAAATGCACCAACCAAAGTTTATCTTGTTACCCACTTTACATTTGACCTTTTTTTAGAATAATACCTCCAATTTCAATCTGACTGAGAACACTGCAAAAGCTTAAAGTACATTTACTTGAACTAACCCCTTAAAACAAGGTGCAGAAGAGAGTGACAACTACCAAGAGGAAAGAGGCTTTTCCACTGTATTAAAAATCCACTCACTGTGAGAATCACAGAAACATAATGTAACCATGTGTAGCAGGCTGAAATCTTACGTAGTAAAGTAGCTGGGTTTACAGGTTTACGAGTCAAAACTCTTACATTCATAGAAAATCATAGTGAAGGACATAAATCGGGAATATTTTCATGAAATTACTGGAATACATCTGTTACTGTTATTAAGTGTTGGTTAAGTTCAAGCCCAGAAACCTCAGACAATTTATTGTTACACTTTTGAATGCACATACATTTAGTCTTTGTAGTTTGGCAGCATTTTCAAAATTGTGATTCTTATTTGATCATTTTTTTTCTTCATTTCCTGAAAGAAGAAATGGCAAATTTTATGTTGCAAATAATAAATAATGAATTGAACACTTAGTAAATGATAAAACATGACTGTTCTTTTAATCAAATCAGCTTTAAATTAGTCAAATAATTCATTGTGAAACAAGTCACATGTTTTTTCATCACCTTAATATAATTTTTGTTAGTTCCACCCAACTGTAAAAAACCCATCTCGGACTCTATAGATCTCAGTTAAATGTAAAAGTTCAAGATAGTACAGCAAAGTTCATTGATCAGATGACACTCTCTCTGCTTATGTTGCTCTCCAAACATTTTCATGCACATTCTGTTGTTTTGTGTTTGAAAAGTTTGAGAAACTGCTATTAGTCACATGACTGATCAGGTGTTTCCTGTTCAAGAAGGACTTGACCAATTTTCCTTGTGCAGTATATTGTTGATGCTGCAATCACGGTCCCTACATCAGTCACTGCATGAGAAAATTATGACATGAACCCTTCATAACAGCCCCTGAAGCACACCAGACTCACTGTAGTCCTCATTCTAAACAGTAGGTATCACTACTTAGAGAATTGTGCCATTTGACTGGGTGACTCCCACTAAGAGAAGTTCTGCAGGAAGTCCATTATATATTCATAATCATAATAACAGACAACCCATTAGACTGGAAATGTAGGCTGTCTACAAGAATAAAACAAAACAGACAGTATTTCACAAACAAGCTGACATCCTTCAGTGTTTTCAACAAGATGTTGCATATGTTCTATACACCATGTACACAACATAGTCATAAAAGAAAAGGAGTGTGTACAGTCAGAGGCTTCTTCAGCTCTGCTGAAACAAAGAATGTGACAAGAGGTTTTTCCTGCCAGCTGCAATAACCACACACAATGACAGCTTATGATGAATCATTGTGAATTAATTACTAATGACTGAAATTGACTGTCAATTACTAGAAAAAAAAAGAAAATGATACGGTATGGTTTTAAAATATAAATACAAGGCTACCAGTTGGTATTATGTTGTCTAAATGCTTCCCTGTACAAATTAACAGACCAAAACAATCTAACCATCTCATAGTTTCTGCACTTTTTTGGGGATACCTGTGTACTTGGGACACATTTTTTTGGATATTGGGCTACAGACACTCCCCCAGCTTGGAATGGGTGCTGATGGTTTATTCATCATCTATTCAACATCTATTCAGATAATAATTTTCTTCTTTTATCTCTTACTTTTTAAGGAAGTCATTTCTATTAGTGTTTTCTCTTGTTGCTTATGTGCTTTTAAACTGTCTCTGCTTAATTTGTTTTAATTTTCCATTGCTATTGTATGTTATATCACTTCAGTCAACTCTGTATAAATGCAGTGTGATTTAATTTGATAAGCAAAGTAAGTTAACCCTGCATAATCCTCTTGATTTATATAAATTTCTCCATGAATGACAGTAATCTGGGTTATTATAATGTGTCAAGATACACACAAAAATCATTACAGCAGAGACCTCATGCCAGTAGATAAAGCTACAATGATAGTTACAGACTGTAATGGAGCAAAACAGCTGCACAAAGGTGATTATGAGCATGCATATGCATGTGTAACAATATCCATAATGCATCACAGCCGCAGGGCTTGCTTTAGAGGGTGTATACAGCTCAACGGGCTGGAATTACCAACTGAGGCAGTAAAAAAGAACATCAGATCACATTCAGCAGAGAATAACTCTCTGAACACTGAAAACTATCACAAAGATAAGAATGAGTGGAGGGGCAAAGAGACGTCATGCTCATTTCCTTATGTGACATTTCTCCAAACAAAGCTGTCAAGGACAACAGACCCCTCACAGAATGAGCTTGGGTGTCAGCTGGGCTTCCTGTCCTGACCCCAAACACTCAATTGTGGAGAAAGCTGCACTCATTTATTGGGGCAGATGCTATTTTGATGTGGCTGGCCCTTTACAACATGAACATTTGAGGTTTACCAAAGCCTTCCCTTTTATACAATGTAGCATGACAACACAAACATGCAATCTGTTTTTATCAACGGTGAATGTGCTCAAGGACGCGCTGTGTAGCCGCAGGAAAATGGGCTGGACGGGGTGCTGTTTGAGATGCAGGAAGAGAGCAGTGGATGACAAATGAAAACCATCTTTGAATCTTTAAAAAAAAAAGCAGCTAATCATATGTGATGTTTGCAAAATGAAGAGAAAAGTGTTATGTTGGAATCAAAGATGAATAGTAGGGATAAAACAGGATAAAAATTTTGCTAAAGTGAGCTCGAAGTCAGGCTGATGGACTGAAAGAAAACAAAATGCTTACTAAATGATTACTTAGATACAGCTATCGCTGCACACATCCATTACAACATCTCTAATTATTTATAGTTTAAATAATTAATTAATCACATGTGCATGTATAGAAAAAGCCCGTGTGACTACTCAGTAATCACTATTAAACAGCAGAGAAACACAAAGTGTCACACAACAATGCCTTGAGCTTTTTCGTCATGTTCCTCAAACAAATCCTCAGCAATTTTTGAGGAGTGGCAGAACTCATATTCTCCTGGGGAAGACGCGATGCCTCAGGGGTGTGCACGGTCTGTGGAAATGTTCACGTTGCTGGTATGTGTCAGAATTTTTAAGATATGACAATAAATATGTTTTAAAATGCAGGAGTTCATAGATAACAATATGAAAACTTCCTAAAATAAAAAGTCTTGTATGTTTCAATTTTTTAACAAAATTTTATAACAAAATTCCATAGTGAACAAGAAGCATCAAAATATCACATTTTTACTACATTTATTGTGTCCAAGAAAGTACATTATCACAATTTCTATGAGATCAAATGTAATAATAATAATAATAATGATATCAGTTGAATACATCTTCAACTCTTACTGCAAATGTGTTCCTTTGTTTTTGTCACGTTTGGCTGGGGTTTTTGTTTGGTTTCTGCGTCTTCGGCGGGGTTGAGCAGGTTTTCCTGGAAGCCCGGGTCTGGTTCAGCTCCTGCTCTCTCACCTGTTTCTCATCAAGACGCCTTCTTGAGGATCTGCAGGATCAACAGTCTTTGCCAGATTGCCTCACTACTATAGTAGTAATTCAGATGACTTATGTGCTTCTTGTTAAGAAAATCCTTTGAGTATTTGCCTTGTCCTCATGTGTTCTCAGTGTCTGTTCCTCCATTGCTCGCCTCGCTCTGGATTTCCAAGGTAAAGGATTTAGCATTCTCTTGTGGACACCTGCCTGCTCGCCCCACTGTTGACTCAGTTCCTTCTGCACCACAGCCAGCATCCTCCCCTACACTCTAGAGCTCTAGCTGGACACTGTCACCTGGATAAATTACTCTCTCCGAACCACACTAACCATCTCCCTCTCCTCTCATAACCACTCGTTCCTCTATATCCACTCACCGGCTCATCGCATAACCTTTTCTTAAACAAGCCTTGTCTTTCACTCAAATCTCCCAGTGTCAGCATCTGCTCTTGGGTCCTATTTGTGAGTCAGCCGGCCTTTCACCGTGACAGTTTTGCAGAGGAATGAAAGTAGTATGCATTTTATGTGGAGTGAATAAGCGAGTAAATTAACTACCGAACAACATACACAAGGCTCAATCATCAGTACAATAGAAACTGAAACAAAATCACTTGTGTGAGGCATATTTAGGCACACCTGCTCTCATCAGTTCTTCTTTAAAGCCTTTCCTCTTTGCAGTTTTAAAAGCTCTCATATCCACCAGCTTCATCTGAATGTGCACTGTCCATGTCCGCTGTTCTTTTTATGTTAGCTCAAACAGCATTGAATGATTTAAATCACTGACTTTGCCTCTCTGACGCTTCCAATGAATACAAAACAGGGAGTTAAAATACTATCAAGTCCATGTTATCATAGCTTTGGCTACACAACTTTAATATAACTTTTTTTTGTTCCAGGGTTAACAAACTTACTTCATCTTATTATTCATATCGGAAGGAACATTTCAGGATTGCAGGGCAAGTCTATTCCAGCAATCCAGCAAGTCATTAAAAAGTCTAAAAGAAAAAAAGTTGTATTTTAATGTGAAGGAGGAGCCTCAAAATGTCGATACCTTGTCTGTTGTCCCTCTTTTTCTGTAAATTGTTCAGTGCCTTTCCTCAGCATTTCTAATCGACATTGGGTACCCAAATATTTAGAACTAAAGTCAGAAACCGTGTGGATGCTATGAAATAAAACTAACAAAAAGTTATTAAAGCTCTCCCTGCAAATGACATCTAAAATATTCATTATGGCCTGTATGTTGCAGCATATAGAATGGTTTATGCTTAATTGTTTAGACTTTAGAATTAAGCTAACAACAAACATATTTGACAGAGAAATCAGAAAAGATTCAATTGTATCACAGTACACTGAAGAGTTGATAAATAAAAAAATAAAAAAGTCATACTTGAAATCAACACAATTCGATATAAAAGTTTAAACATAACAAAACCTTATAATTGTGTTAATTTGAGTGTTCTCTTTTTATGTCTGTTTCGAGGGGTGGACAACAACATCAGAAGACTTCAACCCAAGTAATGTGGTTACATGCACAGCTGAGTCAAGTACAGCTCGACTCACCTGCAGTTCTTATCTGCCCCATTTTGAACTGTCCAACTCGCACAGCCCAGAACACCTGCAATATGCCTGTGATCAGTGGATATTGAGTCAACTCTCATGAAACTCTGCAAGCTCTTCTCAGTATCTGCTCACCAGAGAGAGGTACTGTACTGGTTTTTTTCCCTTTGTTGCCACTGGCCAACAACTTGAACTTGAACATGAACTTTTGCGTCAGGTTTGCACACAGAATCTCTTCAACCAGCTGTCGATCGCCACCTGCAGCGCTCCCACTTCTTACATCATACTTCACATCTTTAAGATAGAAGAAGGCTGCAAGTTGAAAATGAACATGCCTTAGCATGAACAGAACAGCTTTTTGGATACCAAACAAAACAGCTGGACATTCAAATTCCAGCTCACAGGTCTAAGCAACAGGACTTTATGACGTTCTCTGACATTGCTTATGTTGACAAGTGGCTGGTTTTGCTTTTTATTACTTTTATTTATCCCCCAAAATAGCAGACAGTAAACATGGACCGTCTCTATGGTGAGTTTTGTACCAGCAGGGAGGAAACACAGAATGTCTGACAGGATACAAGAAAATCCATCTCTGAAAAGTAGATAGCTGTTTTAAGATAAATGGGAAAAGTCAATTTGATCAACCTTTTCAGGATCATTTCATTTGTCTTTAGTATTCCAGACTCGAAGGTCTTGGTAGAGAGAAATTTCTCTCTGATGACTGTTTATTGGTCAAACTCAAGAAGTGGGTGCATCATAGAGCTGATAAAAAATGAACAGCAAATATATTGTGACTTGTCACTTTAGGTTTTCTTTTTGACAAAAGAACACTTGACTCCAACAAGCATATTTGGTCAGTCTTGCCCCTATATCCCCCTTTTTCTATTTGCTTTGTTTGCTTTGGAAATCTAAATTGTGATTTCTATCATCACTCTTGATGGTTTTCTTGATATGATAGTTTGAGCAGACCTGTAGACTAAATTCAACATCGACTTTATTTTTCAGCTTTCATCATAATAAGAACATCACTATATGTTGCATATTCACATAACACCCTGCCCACACCAGTATGGCACTATGCTACTGGAGCAACCTTCATAAAAGGAAAGGCAATAATTTCATCCCACAACAACATGTGGCTGCAGCACCCCAATTGTTTTCATAAAGTCATGTGAACTAGGATTGATGTGAGTAAATATGAAGACAGGAGGGCGAGCGTAAGGAGCCTGTGACTACATCTGCCACTTGTGTGCTTTTTTCTTTACTATTCTTACTTACAAATAACTTATTCCCATGTTATTCACAAATATAACTAATGTGGCTAACTGAGGCTTTATTGGTGAAGCAGGGATGATGTTGATAAGGTTTTAAATTACGTTTCAATTCTGATGAATAACATAAAGCATATGAGCCACCCCCATAAACTATGTTTATGAAAGACCACATTCTCTTCTTTTATAACACCATCTTATACTAATGTACTTCTACTCTACCTGCGAACAGCCAAATGAACAAACCCAGTCTGCAGAACGTGGAGATTAGAAATATAAGAATTTTAAACTTTAATTGAATTGAATGCACAACTTAACTGTATTTGCTTTTGAATAAGTTAACATGCATCTGATAGAGTAGGACAGGTAGCTCTGCTCTGGGATTGTGATGCCCATGCACTTCCTCAGTAAGAAACTCTGTTGAATGTTAAACAGTATATAGTCACTCACAAATCTACTGCTAAGACTTTGAAAAACAGCTCTGACGAATAGAGATTTGGGTTTAAAGTCTAGACATGTGCAGAGTTGTCTTCTGTCTGTATTGCAACACAGTATTTGAAACTTTAATAAATATTCTTGCCAAGGATTAGAGCACAGCACTGGGAACTTTTTATATTATATTATATTATTAGAGTTCAGAAATTAAAGTGGAGCAAATCATATAAACTGAACTGACTGGATTCAGCAATTAATAAGAATAAATTGCATGTGCTCAGAAAGTGATCAGAAGGCGGACTAGGGTATAGCATGAGTAACCTCCTGTGCGCGTGCTTTTCTGTTTGTGTGTGTATGTGTCCATTTGGGTGGGGAGCATGACCAATCAAAAATGTGAACGCCTCTAATGCAGTTTTCCACTTATTGTCATTCACCTTGGAAGGGGACAAGACATAATCCAACTGTTTAAATAAGCCTGAAGAAGAAACTCATTCAAGTTGCAGTATTAATTATGAAAATGAAAGGAAAAATGAGAAAATAGGCTTTCTGACTGGGATAAAAAATAAATTAGGGTTTAGCTCAGGAAATGTGAATGGAAATAAGAATCTGTATCTTGAGCCATCGCCTAGATGTGATTAACAAAAACAGGAAGTAGATGATTTCTTGGTTTCTTAAAGTTTTGCCAAAGATTCAGATCTATTTAAACAAAATAATGTAGCTTTGAGCAAGCCATTGTTAGTGGTATTGGCTTGTTCTGTAGTTTCAACATAGTGGCCTAACATAAGAAGCATAATCTTGCTTGTATTCTGATGTGTGTTGGACTACGAAAGTCGTCCTCCCCGACCACTTTCCCAAGAAAGAGAGGCTCAGGAAAGAAGCAGAGTACTTCCAGTTGCCCAACCTAGTGAAGCTCTCGTTGTATTCCATTCATGCATGAGCCAACAGGAAGTGTGAAAAAACATGGGGAACCTCTGATGTTCTGTAGTGATTAATGTGTGCTCAGAAAAAAAGTCAGAATCCATGATAGCAACACTCCTAAAAGATAGAAGACTGGTCACCTTCAATTAGTTTTCCTCACATGGCCTCTTAAACACTTTTTGGTGTTTTGAGATTATTTTTCAAGCTCAAAATGTTTTTGTTTTACAACATTTTAATCAAAAGATCATTTTCTCCCACTCAAAGAAAATTGTTTTGTTGCTGTATGAAATTAAGAAATGATAATCGAAAGTCATTGGTCATGACAAGCATTTATTACATAGGTATATTGCTGTGGGCAGAAATGAAATGGCGTACTGTCCGCTGTTTATGTAGAATCTAAGAAGCCTCTGGTTAAAAACATTTGGTTGTTTAATCACTGTGTGGAGACGGTGTGCAGTGTTGTTCATTGTTCAGTAACTTATGCAGCATTGTCCTTTGCACATTAGCTGCAGGGTATCCAGAGCAGCTCCAAAGCAGAGCCAGCTTCCTTTATCATTTACTTTAATGTCTTTGAGTAAGTGGCTCTGATGCTGCTGTTCCCACAAAAGACAGCTGCAAAGCTGCACTCTCTACCACAGACTTATAGACAATATTCTGTATCTTGGTACAGGCACTGAAGAACCCAAGCTTCCCCAATAAAATAGAATCTGCTCTGTCCTTTCTTGTAAACAGCCTTGGTGTTGCATTTTCAGTCTAATCTCTTGTTTTAGTGAACACCCTGGTAGTCTTCCACCACCTACAACTTTTCCTGAATGCCTGAATGTTAAATTGTTGCAATGAACTTAACATTTGACCGACGAGGGATTTGTGTGAGGGCAGCACAAACCAACAGCAACAATGATGCAACATCACCATTAGACAAATTATAAAGTTTGCGTGACCTCTTCATGGTGCACTGAGATACAACTAGAAAGAGCTGTGCCACACTATTGGAGATTATCTCGAGAAGAACTGAAATATTTGTCCCCACAGACATCATTAGTCTTTGAGATTACATGACCTTTAGGCTGATTGTAGTCTAGGTTTGGCATCATATGTGAAAATGTTGAGTTCTTGTTGTGTGAGAAGACTACTGATTCAACAAGGGCAAACAAAATCAATGGTCATCAAGACTTTGGCTACATGAAAAATGTACACCGGTTCAAATTTCCAGTCAATAATATTGAAATTCATAATATTTTTTTATTCCTGTCTGCTTATTTTGATGACAGTTCCTTAAATATTGCACAAGAGACAATCAGAAGTTCAAACTTTATTGTTGCTTTTTTTCTGATAGATCCTATCAAATCTTCCTTTTTTAAGTTCTAACTGGCTTTTTGGTGTGTTTAAAAGTAGACTGACCACAAAGTTTGGAAAAAAATCAATTTGTCTTTGCAGCAGCAGGTAGATGAGCGGTTTGAACTGAAATCATTCAACTGAAATCAAAACATTATGGTCAGATCACAATTGTGTGGAATTAATGCTTTGAATTTCCTCTTCAAAAGGCACAGTGGTGCAAGGTGCTATCTGAAAAGGGCTAAAGTGTGCTTTGTTTATATTTAAATCTTAACAACAGTCACAAATTCTAAATCATCCTCTATACCAAGGTCCATCAGTTTGAATGTCTTTGAATGATGTACCTAATGACACAGTTCTGTGTCAACACCAAAAGGAAGTTCTATTGAAAAAAGATATTTTTGTTTGTTTTGCTCACAGTTTTATTGGTTATGTTGTCCTCCTAACAGTGACCCTATCTCAGTTGAACTATTGATCAGTTGGATGGAAGCATCTGGCACAAAAAACAAACAATTAAGAAGGTCCTCATCCACTGTTCTCCTCTGAGGTTCAAAGCTGGGTACGATGTATTTTGTCCATCCTCCAGCTAGATTCATTCCAGAGTTTCTGGGAGAAGTTAATAATCATTGTTCGACTTCATGCCCTGTTGAGTTAGAATCTCTGATTTGCTTCCATAGGTGGCTGCACTCTGTGCCTTAATATTTTGGATTGATTTATTAGTTTTATCTTCTCTGGATCTTGGTTCTGCTCTGAAGTTCTCTTGCTGAGATTTGCAAATCCCTGCTAAATCTGGCATTCTTCTCTTTTGATCATCTATGAGGATTTTTGCCCATGCTTCAACCCACCCTCCAGCTTACTGAACCTCTTCTCCACTTATGCAAACTTCTGTTGAAAATCCAGGTCTCTCGACTGCATTGGTGGTCGCTGCAGCTCTGAGGAGCAGTTGGACAAATGTAGCTCTAATAAACAAGGTTTCCTTCTGGCTCATTTTCTTAATAGACCCCAATACAGTTTCATGGTGGACAAGATATTTTTGCAACAAACTTTGACACAAATTAGCCACCATTAGTTGACATTTTTGTTTTATTATTGAGATATACTGACAACTGTCATTGAAACTGTCAAAATATTGGACATTTTTGATCCCATAAGAACTCTGACCTATTTGTCAGTTGGTGAGACAAATCTAGAGTTGTGACTGAAAAGTGGTCCTTTATGCCTGATGTTGACCATAGGTTAATACCCAAAGTATTTTCAAGCTTTTGCTTTGTTCTGTAAAATCCAAATTTTATAGCTGCGGTTCCATCGGTTAAAATTAACATCCAGACACGCTAAAGACAGTATCTGTTCAGTGATTTCAGCAGTATTTCCATGTGCAAATATCTCACAGGGACAAAGTTAGAAACAGCACAACGTCTCAAATGTTTTCTTACTTTATGAAAAAAAAACCTTACAAACCACAACACTGTAATTGTTTGAGCAGTGCACAGATGAGGCTGACTGAGCACAGTAGAAGTAAAGAGGTGTTCCTGTAGCAAGAGAAAGACTTGGCTCTTTTGGAAAAGTGCTCTCAGCATTTTTTGTGGACACCACACCTATCTACCAGCCACACCTACCTGCTGTACCTACCTGCCTCGTCCCACTGCGGACTCAGGTCCTCTGCACCACAGCCAGCAATACCACCCCTCATCAAACCCTTTATCTGGATAAAGTCTCACACCCCAACTCTTACTAATCATATCCCTCTCCTCTCAGTGGCTCCAGTTCACCTTGATCATTTCTCTGGCTCCCCACACCACGTTTTTATTCATAAACCTCGTTTTTAATCAAGCTCTGTTGTTTCAGCGTCTGCTCTTGGGTCCTTTTGTGAGTTGGTTAGGCATGAAGAGTAACAGTATTAAAATGTTAAAATGCTTGTTTATCTTAACAGAGGAATCAGATAGTGTCATCTGCATAGAATACAATGTTGTTTCAATGCTAACATATACCTAACCCTTATTACCTGTGTCACAAGTTGTATCCATGATTGTAGACATTTGACAAATACCTCGCAGAGAACTTCTAATGTTCATAATCAAACATAAGTGAGGCCACAGTTAACAAATCAGTTGTAAACTGAATTGTTAAATTCTAGAATATTTCATTTTGCCCAGCTGAGAATGATCCACTACTCAGCATTTCTAAAATGTATTCATATTAATCTGAAAGAATATCTACCTTCCCAATCATACAAAATTCATTGAACCTATAAAATCTACAGTGCACTGACTCAAGTCATATGCTTGGCAAAAGCAACCTTTTCAAATGAAGATCTATTTTATTCAAATATGTTCCCCCACAACAAACTATCAAATGTATTTATTCAAATGCCAACTCATTACCAAAAGCAACAAATAATTCAAGTCAAAAAACAATAAGTCATGATGTGTCACCAACCAAAACTGATCACTCTGAATATGGCCTTCATATTTCAAGCCACGGCTCCTCCATGACTCACCATCATATTAACATGGACCCCAACCTCCACACTCTAGTGTCCCCAAGTGACTCATTAGGGTTCAGTTAAAAAGCTGAGATCTGAAATCCAAGAATTAACCGGGGTTTTAATTCTGGAGGGGATTCAACTATAATAAGACCCTCTGCTTTACATGTCTATACAATTATAACTGATCCTGTTATATTAATGCAATAGGTCATTTTTAAGAAATTCTACTTTTTAAGCAAATATCACAGTAATTCTCACGTTGCAAAAAAGCTGCAATAAATGTCAAATACAGGTAAAATGAACAGATGTCTATCACTCATCTAACTGCTGTGTCCTTTCAGTGGTTTCAGAGAATTGAGAATTGCTCTGCAGTAGAAGGAATTTATGACTGTCACTCCATTCTTTTGAAGAATACGTTGGCTGGCCGAGTGGCCCTGTGATGGACTGGCGACCTGTCCAGGGTGTACCCCGCCTTTCGCCCAATGACTGCTGGGATAGGCTCCAGCCCACCCGCTACCCGACTGACGGATTGACGGTATAGGAAATGGATGGCTGGCCGAAAAAAGGTGAAACAAGTTATGATTTCACAACCGAACATTACAAAGTGGAGGCCTGGAATGTTTTAAAATGTCCTAACTATAGCAAATAATGCAATTGCTGTGTCCTTTCAGTGGTTTCAGAGAATTGCTCTACAGTAGAAGGAATTTATGGCTGTCAATCCATTCTTTTTAAGACCAGGTTGGCTGGCCGAAAAAAGGTGAAACAAGTTATGACTTCACAACCAAACATTACAAAGTGGAGGCCTGGAATGTTTTAAAATTTCCTAACTATATCAAAGAATGCAACACACTTGTCGTCAGCAGGCTAAACTATGTTAAGAGCTTATGCCATGTCTGTCACACCAGTCTGCTTGGTGACAGCGGGAACAAGTGCCAGCCCAGTGGTGATAATGTATGAAAGAGGAGAGCAGAAACTGAGTTCCACTGTCATTTTCTAGGCAACGTCAGGCTGCTCAAACCATCATTTTTCTTAATTTAAAAAAAAAAAAAAAAAAATGTTTTTGTTACTTCAACCCACTTGTGATGTTAATATTATTCTTATACCTAAGGATACTCAGATTTTGGAGACTAAATCTATCCAAATTGCAAAATATTTCCCTTAATAAATTGAAAAGTGGGAACTTGGTGAAAGGTTGAAAATCTTCACTCCCTTCCACCATTGTTTCCTCCCTCAGTTCATGTTTTTTAATTTTTTTTTTTTTTTTTTTTGGGGGGGGGGTGTCTTTATACTATCTTGAATTGATGGAGACGATGTTTTTTTTTCACCACATAAATTCAACATTTCATGCCATCCCCATTGTGCATTGAAACATGTCTGTTTTATTAAACCCAACCATAACCACTAAATAGTTGCTGTTGTACTGACTTGTTTGCTAGATTCCTTGCTCCAAAGGGGCCTGTGTTCAAACCATCAATTGGATTAGTAGACAAACCATCCCACAGCCTAAGCAACCGCCTTTTGATAATAATCCGGTCAGTGAAGCTAATTCAAGGTCACCTTTCAATTTTTTGCCAGCATTTGGAACATAACAATAACAGCAAAGCCACGTTACAACAAAGAACAGAAAAACAGCCATCCCACAGAACCTGTCTAGAAGCTCTCAATATCTTTGGAGGTTTAGAGGTTTCTAATGACCGACTTTTCCTCCACTGCTAAATATTTTAACTTATTTAATATATGTACTGCTGTAGAATTCATGACTTCCTGAGGATGGATTATGTTTATGTTTATGCATTTAGCAGACGCTTTTATCCAAAGCGACTTACAAGTAGGCAGGTAGGGTAAGGGAGTCTTGCCTTAGGACCCCTACAGGAGGTAGTATCTTTCATGCAGGGGATTTGAACCCAGGTCACCTACATTCATTTCATGCCATAATCTTCAGTTGCTCTATACCAGTACCTGATAAACTAAGGACAACCCCACCAACATCAGCTGTACTTTCTGTTTGTTGCAAAGGGGGGCAGTTAGTGTTCTTGCAGCAGAGTTGCAATTTGTGGGCAGAGCAAAGATATAGAAGGAGAAATGACAGAGAGTCAAAAATGCAGAAGCCTCTGGAAATATGCCAATAAGACAAGACATAAAGGTAGAATGCAGGCTTTGTCAAACAAAATTGTCATATCCAATAGGGTACACCAATAACCTCCACATAAACATTAGAACTGAACATCCAATGTAGTGTGAACAAACAAGGCCAACTGGTGTGTCTGTTAAACGTTAACAGTTAAGAGTTAACATTGCTGAACCTTCTCCTACCTCTACTGCCTTTACTAAATTCCCTGCTGCAGTGTCTACAGGCTGCCATCTCTCAAGCATCAGATTCAGGTGCTCTAGAATTCTATAAGTTTATGTCAAAATGTAATGAAACAGCATGACAACCCCACAGTGGATAAGGAATAATGTTAATAAATGATGTCTTGTGGTTTTATATTTATGATTTTATATCAAACTGTAAAATTGTTGCATTAAAGAAAATCGAAGGTTTGGTATGACTGATATATAAATATATATATATACATATATACACACATACATCATGTATGTTCTTGCTACTTGATGTTTGAGACTCACGGCAGGACAACATAAACATGATTCACTATTGATGCTGTTACAGGCTGCATTGTGCTGTGGTGGTTAGCTCTGTTGCCTCACAGAACAGAGATTTTTGGTTTGAGTCCTGGCTGTGGTCTTTCTGAGTAGAGTTTGTGTGTTCTCCCTGTAGATGTATGGGTACTCCGGCTTTGACCCAAGTTTACAGTACATTGTTCGGTGTAGAATTAATTCACATTTACATGCCATTATAGTCATGTCATTTTGCAGTAATCAATCCTCAATTCTGAAACTACTACATTTTGAAAAATGTAACAATGTAGCTATTATCTATCTTCTTGTGAGACTGGACAAAGTATTAGTAAACTCAAGCTCTAAACTCTCAAATTGAACATGCCATTAAAGCTATGAAGCAGCAGTGTGCTGGCATTGTTGTTTTGGACCGTTTCTATACAGCTTCACAGAGCTGCTTTCATGGCTGTACACTTGAGTATTTTGATTCATTAACTATTAAGAGGATTCTGTATCTTGCATGACAGACACAAGTAACGTCATAAAAGCTGACACATGGAATTTCTTTCAAGCACTAAAACAAATGTAATAAATAAAGCAAAATGCAATAAAAAGGCATTCAGAAAATAAAATGCCAGAATCATATTTCAAGCTTGTTTGTTGCACGTCTCATTACTGAAACTGGCACCGGTTCTCTCTTTTTCTATTTGCTCTGGACATATGGTCTAAGCGGAGGACTTCAGAACTGTAGGGTATGACTGTCTTGGCAAATGGCCAGCGACAGCAGCCATCTATCCTGTGTGTCAGTCAGGATGTACTTTTACTCAATTTGCACAACCTTGGCTGGCGTTTTCATCAAAGCTGCGGGCTCCGCACAGTGCTGCCTTTCCCCAGAGCAATGATAACAACTCCAAATTCCTCCTAAAGTTATATTTCATGCTAATGAATTAATGTACCCATTCCCATTTTCAGCTTGAAAATGTGCTCCTCTCCCATCCCTGAAATGAAAAATCAAATCAGTCTTGTCATTTGCAGCTGATTTGTCAGGGTCCCAGCTCACTCCCTCTCTTTTTCCTCAGCATGGTTGATGAGGCAGCACAGCTGTGTTCCTGTTAGTGACTCTGATAGCACCCAATTAAATGCCTTCCGAGAGAATTGTCCCGTTAATACAGAATAACGAACATCAAGTTGACTCAGATCAATAAATTAAACACTGTTTAAATTTGCCAACCACCTCCATGTCACTCCCACATTACAAATAAAGCTTTAAAAGAAAAATCTTGCAGCTGGTAAAAGAAAAATAATCATGTAATTGAAAAGCTTTTCTTTTGTCAGGGAAAGTTAAACAGGATGGGGGAAGATGTCAGGGATTTCTGATTGTGTTCTAACAGTCACTGTATTGGTCTTGTGATTAGCACTGTCACCTCACAGCAATAGGATTACTGATTTGAATCTCGATTGGGGCCTTTTTGAGTGGAGTTCGCATACCTGTGCATGTATTCCGTCCTGATGCTTTGACATCTTCCTTGATTGACCTATATGTTTCTCTTTTACAAACTTCCCATTTTGTGTGACTTGCTCGAAATTGTAGACTGTTGTTTCCACTGACAGCTCTCTTGCTGGGGTCCGTGTTTCCTGTCATAGAGCCAGGTGCAACTGCTCATTAAACTCAGCAAGCACTTTATGCTAACTGCAGATTTTGACTTGTGCAGGCATTTGTTTTGGAAAAGCAAATTAGAAGCTAATTCTATGATGTTTCTCATGAGTCTGTAGTTTTTTCCTCCACTTGACCTGAAAAAAAGTTTATCATAATTAGTTGCAACAATTTTATTTGAGTTATGTTTTGGCAGCATCAGACAAAAGCATCACTCAAATAACAATGTCTGTGCAGTAAATTTGGCATACTGTACATCTACAATGATCTCCCACAGAGAATGTTAGAAGCAGTAAATGTCTTCATCGTTTTCTAATACACTCCGCAGCTTCAGACATACTTTCTGTCAGGGCCTCGAGTACACAGATGCAGGGTCGATTCAAAGTCAAGAAAGTTAATTTATAAACAACAGGTCGAGGATCTCCTAACAGAGCAAAACCAAGGGGCTGGGAAAATCCTGATCACTCTCCTCGATAACTAAGTTTGAGGAGGGTGCAGCTATGAAAGTTATCAAAATCTCTCTCCACTCTGGGAGGAAAATAGAACAGGCTATGAGAAGATAACAAAATAAACTTTCATGCTTTGCTAATGAGGCGGACTTAAACAAAAGACAGACTTTAAAACAGAGGCACTATGAAACTTTATAAGAAAACAAAACTCTCTCCTTCTAATGGAGGCTTCTATGAAACATTAATAATTTTTTTAAAAAACGCAATTCTCCCCTATTGGAGGTTTCTATGAAAAAATTAAATAAATAAATCACTCCAAAAACAGTGGAACAAACCAGGCTATGAAACTTACCGTGGGAATAAACTATGGCTATGGAAAAACTTACAACAAACATGGCTCTGAAGGAGGATCGCTCAACTTCAGGCTCGTGGATTCTATGGCAGTGGATTTCTGTGGACAAGACATGTGGACAAGACATGTGGCAACACACTGGCACGAGACAAGGGAGACACAGACTCTTTGAGCACAAGAGGAGCCATGGGGAACAGGTGGAAACACTTTGGAATCAGGAAAGACAATCAGACACTTGACGCAAGAGGAAGGGCAAGGTACCTGAAACGAGAGGGAAGTTAATATTTCAAAATAAAACAGGAACTGACAAGACAAGACATGAATCAAAACATAATGAATAACTACTCTCCCTTACAGCAATGTCAGATGCAGCAATCGTCATTTTGGTATGTTTACTTGTGGCTGGGAGGGAGGGTGGAGGAAAGTCACATTACATATAAATTGGAGACTTGAGATAGGGATCACATTGGTTCTTTCAGTTGTTCAGACAGTTATTCTTTCACTGGGTTTTTATGCCATTGTGCTTTTACTCAGTGTTACCTTTAGGAATTACAACTTCTTTTTAAGACTTAAGAAAATATTCTGATTAGGGTTTAAATGGGTATCTGCAAGCATGTCAATTCAATTCAGTTTTATTTATATAGCGCCAAATTACAACAAATGTCATCTCAAGGCACATGAATAATATAGTTCAATTCAAGCCAATTGGAATTCAATTAATTGTAATCATAATCCAATGAAATCAAATGAATTCATTTCAAAATAATCCAATTCATTCATATAGAGCCAATTCAAAAACAATATCCTAGCTGAGGAAACCAACAGACTGCACCGAAACTTGTCTTCAGTCCAATCTCCCATCCTGAGCATGCCTGAGGTGACTGTGGAAAGGAACGACTCCCTTTAAATAGGAAGAAACCAGACTCAGGAAAGGTGGACATCCGCCTCGACCAGCTGGGGTTTGAGAAGACAGAAAAGAGGGGGAAAAACACCAAGTGTTTCTGTTGCATTCCTGTGAGCCTGTCATTCTGATACTATTCCATAGCAAGTGTGTTCCTGTGTGTCTGTGTGTGTGCGTGTGTGTGTGCGTGTGTGTGTGTGTGTGTGTGAAGTTGCCTTTTACAAATCCTACTGCATGATCTTGCTTTTTCTCCTCAGCCAGAGCCAATTGATTCTCCACAGGCTGGTGGGCCGGGAACCAGCGCTTTCTGTCAGAGGCTTGAATGAGCTAGTGGGTGGATGGATTAGTCCATTGTCGTGAGGGGCATGCAGCTAGAGATTTCACGTTGTATTAAATTAAACCTGTAATTACAAAAACAATGGCCTGGAAATTGTGCAACCCTATTTCATTTTAATGATTGATTTGATTTTCATTCAAATCAGACAACGGAACCATTCAATTCAAGCAGGGCATATGTTTGTTAAGCTGGAGCTGTGAAGGAGACCTTGGCAATTTATTCACAAGGATTATTCAGTACAACCCTGGGTCATGTCTCACACATTTTGAATTCAGTAATGAAGTGATGGTGCCACTGGGCTGCAGAGGACTGTGTGTCATGCTAACTTTCTTATGGCTTTCTTATTTAAACTGAAGCTTTAGCTAATGCTCTTGATTGTAACACATTTCAAAGCATGCAATCCACTGTTTAATTAATTAGAATTAGAAATTTACATCATCAGCAGTGTCAGTAGAAGGTGTAGGGAGTCTCAGCAACTACTGATTTCATCTACTCTTATGGCACAATTGTTACTGTGTGAAACATGCAGTCATAAATGTCCAGCTAGCAATTTGGTTAGACAGCTGCAGTTAGAGAGCTGCAGTTAGTCAGTACAATGTACATCAGTTACAATGGGTGATAGTAACAAAGATATGTTAAGAAAAATGTTTCTATTCTTCAAAACTATGCATCACCTAATTGCTTTGCTATATGAACTGTTACGTTTTTATTACCTTAGATAAAATGAATGAATAAATAAAGCAGTTCAGAGGGGAGCACTTCAATAAGCAAAATGCACCTTTCCCTTCAGTGCTAATAGCCAACATTTTAGCAGGGCATCAAACTCTATTGCTTGGCCTCGCACATTTTTGCTGCATTTAATTCAACTGTTTGCTCAGCCTTGATTTCCATCCTTGGTATCTAATATCTTAAAATATTTGATGTTGAACATGTTACTATAGTGCAGATGTATGTTTAGAAGTAGGCAAACTAGTTAGTCAAATTAGTAGTGTTGTTCAGAATTATAAATTAATTCAGTGTTTATAGCCTCTGAGCAGACCTACAAACTAAATAGGATTCAAAACTTCAAGTGGACAAAGAGAACCATATGCAAATATAGTCTTATGATATTATCAACATCATCAGAATTACTTCTCATTCTTTTCAGCAATAGTCTATCCTGTCGTGCATATTTAACTGATTGTGTGCTATTACAAAAGGGAGAATTTGTGAGTCATTGCCCAGCTGTGTTTTTTCTAAGTGTGATCAGAGTGAACAGAGATGGGGGCATTAGGAGTGTTGAAATACCAGATGGAGAGAAGAGTGTGCAGCCAAATTATTATCCATTGTGCATTGAAAAAGAGAAAAAAATCTCAGCCACTCATCTGCTATTTGTGAGTTTGCATTTTTTATCTAACCTGCTTTTAGATGTGAACAATAAGCACAATGGTACCAAAAAGGCTGTTTGTGTCGACAAGGTCTTTCACTCCTCCAACAATGACATGAAAGTTTTACCAGTATTCCTTGACATTCTAAAATTCTGCGTTTCCTAGAAAATTATAAATGTTGGTCATTTATCATTTAGCTCAAAGGTTTGAACAATCACGACCTGTTGAAAAGGGTTGAAAATACTTCGGTACCTTAACTTTTCCTGTTGCTCCATCATATGTTTTCTCACACAATCACAAATGGGAGCATAATATCATGCTGAACAAGTTAAACATGTCTCATAAACATCATCATCTTTACATTTGCACTATTAGCATGTGAGCAGCACTGAGCAGGGAGCATGGCTGCAATCCTATTTGGTGTTTCCACTGCAGTTTCACTGAAAATAATGATGCTGGTTGTCATAATGGATGGCCTGTGACAAATGCCTATTTGAAAACATGAATCGTAATTCTGATCGGTAATTTGCTGTATGCTTTCTCCTATGACTCCAAAACCTTCTTGATCGCCCTTTGATTCAGTAATAGTCTTTAGTAATAGAACTAGTATTTTTACTAGTTCACTTTTCCTTTTGTGAATTCTGGAGAAGATTCATGTACATTTCACAGTCTGAAGGCTTGTGTTCAGATATAATGATGGTTTTGACTGAGGTAGTTTCATAAATTCCAACTAATACCTGATTATTTTGGCAGAAATGAATGCCTATCATTTAAATCAATTTAAAAGTCGAATGACACGGATCATAAATTTGTGCTCTGATGACATTTGCATTTGTAAAGTTTGAGTTGTGATGCCAAAATTTCAATCCATGTAATGTATTTTTGGATAGCTGTAACCATATTTCTAAAATTAGAGGGAAGAATATTTCTCTCCTACTCCCATATGATGACTTTTGTTGTTGATTGTTGGCAGAAAACATAAAGGGCTGTACTTTCCCAGGTGAACTCTATACTGCAATTTCTGAACACACGTGTTCATGTGGCGGTTAACAGGAGTATAATGATCATCTTGCAACCACCACTTACGGCACAGACGGGCAGCACAGCCTCTTATCTGTGAAGGGTGAAGGGAAAGGGAGAAGGGTGCAAAAACAACAGGATTAAAGGGTAGGACAGGACAGAGAAACAACTGTCTTTGACTCCATTCATTGTCAATTTGTGAACTAAAAGCTGTTTATGCTTTTATCATCTTTATTGACATTAACTTTTAATTTGAAATCACTTTTTAATAAACGTACTTAAATTTGAATAACCATATAAGTCCATATAACGTGATATTTCTGTCATCCTGGTGTTTTTTTTAAAAAATGCAGGAATCTTTTCACGATTTTATGCTTTTTAATAATACTATGCCTTTTTATACCCAATTCTGACACCCTCATTTGTCACCAATTAATTTGCTGGTTTCTTCTTTCTTGTGTGTTGCAGATTTAAAATGTTGATTTTCATTTTTGTTCAGTCTTAAAGAACAGTCTGTGGACAATCAGCAAAGAAACATTCAGAACTGTTCCTAAAGGAAGATGCACTGAAAAGTATGAGTTTTTTAAAAATAAAATTACCTTAAAGATTCAAGCCTGGCATACCAGACAGACCTGACAATTTGTTTAGCCCTTACGAAACAATTTTCAAATGTGAGCTAAGCATTTACAGTGTTAACCCTCATGTGACTGTATAAAAATATAAATATATATGTAAAAAAAAAAAAGCTCTTCTCTCTTGCCCAAAACTCTCCTCTTTTTCTACTTTAGCTTTGTCCTTCATTCTCCACATTTCTTCAGCTATCCTTTCTGTCTGCATTTCTTTCTGTAATCTTATGAGTTTGCTTTAATATTCATGGCAATTGAACCTGTGGGGAATTGAGCATGTCTCTCTAATTTATGTGAGATAGGCTTCATTATTCACCAGCTGATTTAATATGCATCATATACTAGTTGGTTGGCACATGAGAGAGGAAATCTAAGAAACCTGCTTTCAGGACCGCTGTGCTGGTTTAAGTTAAATTTTTGAAGAGCAGACTGATAGTTGCGCCTCCAGGCAAATGACTCTGTACTCCTATTTTGTCATTTCTTCCCTATATACTGTCTCACTCTTCTCTTTCATTTCAAATATATTACATATATTATATTTCAATATAACTCCCTTACCAACATTATTGATCCCTTTAATTTTCCTTTATTTAATTTCGGTGTTTACTTTTTCTATCAGTTTTCATACTCCTTAGTTGTTTTTTGTATTTCTATTTGGCATGGTCTGTCTGAAGAGAGGAGGGAGATGGTTAGTGTGGATACGTCAGTGTGATTTATTCAGACTAAGGTAATGATCTTTTCATATTGAGTCCAGGTGGATATCCAGAGTGGAGGGGAGGATGCTGGCTATGGTTTTAAATCGGCGGTGGGGCGAGCAGGCCGGTGGGTGAAATAGGAAGGTGTTAACAATTAATGCTAAATCCTTAGCATGTGAATCCAGAGCGAGGAGAATCAACGGAATTGACACTGAAGAACACAGGAAGTACTCAAAAGTATACTTTCTATGAAACACAGAAATCAGCCTAAATAACACTGAAGTGAAAAAATCTAAAGACTAGTTGCTCCTGCAGATCCTTAAGAACGTATCTTGATGAGGACAGATGAGGACCAGCTATGAAAGCAGGAGCAATCCAGACTCTGCCCCAGACTTCCTGGAAACCTGCTCAGCCCCACATAAGACCCAGAAACTACAACAGCACCACAGCCAAGCATGTTCGTGACAGGTTGCCAGATCCACTTTAGAATTTCCAGTGTTTCCCTGGTTGCATTTCTTCTTGTCATTTTGTTTCAGTTTTACCCCAACCAAGGAAACAATTTTGTTTTTATTTATAAAGCTTTCAGTTCTGTGAGCTGCCTCCCTGTTTGGGTCATCGAGCCACAAACCATGACACTAGCATTAAGATTAAAAAAAAAAAAAAAAAAGAGGCAAAAGGATCCAGGCTTACGTAAACTTTGACTGTGGTGGCTGGCTTGGGTGAACGACAGAACGAAACTCTCAGGCACAAGACAAAGGGAGACAGACTATAAGACATATGAAGGCAATGGGAAACAGATGGACACAATCAGGAATCAGGGAGGAAAAGTGACTGGTGACACATGAGAAAGGGCAAGTGACCTGAACTTGGAAGAGAGTTAATCTTTCAAAATAAAACCGGAAATGACAAGACGAGACAGGACAAAAACCCAACTTTACCTCACCGCGGTGTGACAGATGGGGCTAACCCCAATAAATAATTATTTTGATTCATAATTCTGTTGAATATTGATAAGCATTCTTAGACACTTTTAATAACTAAGTTATCTCCTAAACAAAGGACTGAAATTATAATTTGGACTAATTTAACATTGTGAAGCATTGTATCTTAATAAACCATGATCTATTCCTAACCTTACCCAAGTACAGTAGTTTTGATTCCCAAATGTAACCGAATAGTGGATGAAACTAGATTAAGTTACAACGAACAAAGTAAAATGCATACCTGTCCCTGTCACGACCAGGCAGAACACAGGACACAGATGCAGGGTATAATAGTCTTCATTATCAAGACTATAGAACTCCAAGGCAGAGAAATATCAGCTATAAAAATTATCTAGAACACACTTCTTCCAATAAATAAAAAGCGTGACTATAAAAATGATCAAACAAAAGATCACACCACTCTAGGAGGAAAACAAAAGACTAACTTTATCCAAAATAATGTGAAGCGCTCTTTCGGAGGCAACGTCACAAAACAAAAACACTCCTTAAAAACTGTAGGCACTATGACACCATTATCAAAACCAAAATCACTCCTTACGGAGGAAACAAAAAGACGATACAAACTTTAACTATTGAACTAAATCTATGACACAAAACTTACCAAAATCAAAATCTCTCTCTTGGAGGAATGCAATGGAGCAGAACACTATGCCTTGGAAACAATGGCGATGTTAGGGTGATCGTACAGACACAATGGCAGAAACGAACACTCACAAGGGAGACGCAGAATATAAGTACATATGGAGGTAATAGGGAATAGGTGGACACAATTGGGAATCAGGGAAGACAATCAGACTGGTCATACATGAGGAAGGGTAAGTGATCTGAAACGAGAGGAGAGTTATTATTTCAAAATAAAACAGGAAATGTCAAGACAAAAAAACCCAACAAAATAAGACAAACCCCACACTTGCACCTCAGTGTGTCAGTCCCTAATTTTTCGTCCTGTATGTTTTCATCATTTAAAATCCCCAGCATGGCAGAGAATATCATCAGGTTTGCAGTAACTTCCTGGGCCTATTTCAAGAGGAAATATTACAAAGTCACTAATAATTGAAAATCTCAGCCCACAGATCAGAAAATATCTCATTCAATGATCTCTTCAGATTTTCAGTGGTATATTGCATCGCCTGTCAATTTTACTTGGGTTTCTGTGCTTGGTGTCTCTTCTGAGCCCCACCCTCATTTTCTTGCTTGCATTCAATCTACTAGAATTATGAAATCAGATTTCCAAAGAAATGCTGTGCCGTCTGCTGTACAGAGGAGGATATAAGAGCCCAACTGATTAACTTTATATTTGAAGGTAATCTTTAAAGAAATTGTGTCTCAAAGAGGGATCTGTTCCAAGTCTTGGTGCCTGAATTTCAGACAAGCGAAATGTGAATATTTGAGAAATCTTTTCTTCTTGCTGTTTCACATTAGCTAACGCTGCATCTTAAGCAATTAAATTAATGTACCAACCTCCAGGTAGTTATTACCGTTACTTCTTGGGTTATTATCATTATTCTTAATTAATCTATTTCTAGCAAAACAGTTGAATTCTCTCATTTGGGCAACTCACGGATGTGTGAATAAGGTCTATTTTGAGGCTCTCATCACACAAAACTTTGTGTCATCACCTGCGCTTAGTAGTCTTCTGCTCACTCTCTATATTGCAAGTCTAGTTTGTTGGCATGTTTTTAATAAAGATGTAGGTATCTTAAGAACAATTATTTAGTTACATACAAGTTATGTTATGTGTATCTCCTAATTTTCTCCTAATTTTCTTTAGATATTATCGCAAATTAAGCCTCTTTACTTGTAATTTGCAGCTAACATTGGCAGAAATACTCTATTTGACAAAATGTAAAAATCAGTACTACATTTTCATGAATCTATTTATCACCCCAACCATTTCCCCTCTTCATATTACTCTCTGCATCTCTCCATCCATACGCACACATCTATTTGCTCCTCACCTTGCCTTCCCACAAGGTCCACATTTCTGCAGACTCTCATCTGACACAATTCCATAGTGTTATCTTTTTCCTTTCACCACTGTATGCTAAAAAGGGCATTTGTATTCCAGAGTCGGGTTGGCAGGGTATGCTTATCTCTTCAGAAAGGCCTTTGAAAAGGCTCAGATTTTACAAAGGCAACCTCAGTGACATTTCATGACATGTTAGCAGACAGAGCTCAGAGCGGGGGCTAACTAGACAGCTATTGGTACCAAATCCATCAGGGTTATGATGGGAGATCAAGTATTTGGTGCAGTATTAAACAAAGCATGTTATTCTCCACAGCAGGCAGGAGTGACAGGTGATTTCCACACACAGATGTGTTAAAACGGACTTTTACTGGTACACTTTAAGTGTGAAAGACAGAGATCACATGGGGAAGACAGAATATTAAGACCACTGAATAAGATGAAGAGAGGAGATTTTAAGACTAAATCAAGGATTTTATGATTTATCTTTTAATATTTTATTTAGATATAAAACATGTAACATTTACATATCATACCTTTGGTTATAATGAAATATCAAAAGCAGAAACAACTAATCACTTCATGCTCATGGGAACTGTTACACCCATTTCAAAAGTACGGTAATTTTTCATACAAATATTACAAACAAATTACAAATTCCAAATCTCTGATTCTAAGACTTATTATCTCAAACTCAGATTCCAATTTTTTTGACAAAGCAATTATTGTCAAGGGGTTGCTGTAGGTTGTGAGTTACTGTGATTGGCATTTGCCAATCAGAAATTAACAAATCAAAGCTGTTCATAGTTACAGCTGCACCATTCTCTGCAGACCAATGTTAAAATATAATTACATTTCAAGTCTGACAATGAACTGTTAAAATGTCAACATCGACGCATACCAGAGTACTGCTTTACTATCCATAATCAGTCCACATGTTTTGCATTGATTATTCAAACTTTGAATACTCTACTTTAAACCTAAAACAGCAATCTCAGTGCGGGACTTTTACTGCTTATGAAACATCTCAATGGAGGGGTATTTGATCTGAATACATACACCAGTGATCTAGGATTAAAACAACCACTGGTGCAGAGCTCAATGACAACCTCAAAAATGAATCCCAGTTGGAGCCTTTGTGTATTAAGTTTGCATGTTCTCCTCATGTATGAGTGCGTTCTCTCTCTCTCACACACATTTTTTTCCCTACACATTCGGAATTTAGAATGTGCCCTGTCCACTTCTTTCTCTAGGAAGATCTCAGGCAGTATCATAAACTTTTGCTTCCATCACAGGAAGGCACAACAGATACTGGAACTTCAACCGTGATCTGCTGAGGTATTTCGGGTAAATATTTACAGGATGATGTTTGGATGCGTGTGTCGTAGATGATGAATGCTGGAAATATCAGCCCTGCAGTCATTTTTGAGGGGTATCCAAAAAGACAGTAGATAGCACACATTTAGAGGGATCGTGTCCGTTGGATGTCAGGCCATTCAAAAGAGAAATTTTGTCCTTCATTCATTTCATTTATATTCTCATGAAGTTACATTCAGTCACATATGAAAAAGATGACTTGTTTCTTCAAAGATGTGAAAATGTTTCCCTGTGGAGTGGAGCTTGCATTTCTGCTGAAACATGGCAAAACTGTGTATCAGCATTTATTCACACATTACTGAGTCAAGTCTATTATTTCTTTTGAGAAACATTTCGGTCGTAACAGAGTTGTAGCTGTAGGGAGTTTTTTTTTCTTTCAAAGAAAAAAACAATTGAAAGAAGCTGCACACAATTTTTTCATTAGGATTCAAAGGATTTGTATCTAAAAGGTGGCAGTTGTTCAGTTTAAAGGTGTTCCTTTGCCAGGGAAAAGTGGCTGTACTGTAAGGATGAATACAAAATAGCATATGTGACCTGATATGATGGCAAAACACTGGCACATAAAAACCTGTCTGGGAAAGTTTAGAGAAAATAGAACAACATACTAATTTACTTCCAGAACAGCAGGCACTTTCTTCTTTCTTATAGCTCCCTTTTAGCTCAAGTAGCTCCTGACAATATGCAAAATGTGCAAGAAGAGCTATGTTTAAGGCTTCTAACTGGATACTTCGGCAGGGTATATTTTCTGGGAGATTTGTGTTGTTGTTTTTTTTTACGTAGCTTTCTATATTACCTTGAATCTTATATGGTACTAATAATAAATATACTGGAGACACCTCTGATCTTTACTGTCAAAACATTATCCAGTATTCTGATAATTAAACAGCCAGGAAGTGACATGATGCAGAAGTGGTATGTAATGGCATGAAATGGAAACCAAAAGCTGCAGTTACAGAGTGTTTATTTTAAAGATGAACATGAATAATGTGGCTGTTTCTTCAACTTGAAGAAATCTGGTTGAAGTCATAGTATATAGTAGCCCTTAAGGTGAAACATTCCATTCCTACAAACCTCATTTCCAGAAAAGGTAGGACATTTTCTTAAGTACATTAAAAGCAATAAACTCTGCAGTCTATCAACTTGTTTTAACCTTTCTGTAACAGATGCAAGATGTTATTGAAGAATGACTAATTTGTATCTATGATCCTTTATACATTGGCTTGAAGAATTGTGTGTATGATGAAATCCAATTTAAGAAATTTGGTTTATCTGGTCCAATGCTGAGATATTGAAGGTTTTTATTATTTTCTAATATATTTCAGCAAGAACTGTAGAAGATGCCTGGAAGCTGAGAAGCTCACTCTAATACATTTTTTAACATCTTACTGATAGTTTCACTGTTGCAAATGTAAGATTTTGAATTCACTCCTTGGAAGTTGTGGAACTGTACATCATGAACTGTCATTTCATTTTCCAAGTTGCTGTTAGAGAAATAAGCAGGACTTCCACATAAGCAAACTAATTATTACTCCCACTGTTTCTGTCCTATCAGATCATTTAACAAATCAATTAACATTAACAAGGAGACAAAAAAACAAGGAGAACACACCTGTTCTATGTGTAGTCACCATCTTCAAAGTTTACTGCTCATTACAAGCAGTGAGAAAAAGGGGAAGTGTGATGGGCAAAATAGTGAAGCTTTACGTTGTCAACCTCACTGGAAGGGACGTGTCATTCAGTAAGCCAGGAAAAGAAGAATTGCAACACATGGCTGATGTTCTGAGAGCTATGATGTTTTCCAAACCAAACAGATATTGCCTTACCCTACATCATTGGTCTAGATGTTTAACCTAACCAAACAGCAACTAGTTACAAAGGAGAACTTGAAAACTAAAAATAAGGTTGGACTGGGGACAACTCAGCTTTAAAGGCAGCACGTGTTACGACTGAGTTATGTGTAACTCAGCCACCAACTCCTCCAGTCTCTTAAAATCAGCTTTATGAATGATGCGTTGGTCATTGCTCAAGCAAATTATTGCTTAAACACAGCACCATAACCTTTATTCACTGCTGGAAACATGATAGAAACAGTTGTACAGCAAGTACATCATTTATACACAAACACGGTCACACTGTTCCAACCTGACTCTTTTTTTTTTAGATGTTTTTGTAACATCTGCAACAATTTTACCTTTCTTTGCTTTTGATAGGTTGTACAGATAAGTGTATGGACTGACCTGCTTTCACACTCTTGCCTCTTGCTCATCTATGTTTCAAATACAGCTCTCGTACAGTGCACAATAGGTTACAAACATTGGAATGTGCCAGGCCTGCAGAAATAACACCAACGATCGTGGTGCACGAACTATTGCGAAGAATAAGAGTTTACCATGTGTAGCTCATCAGTTGATAAAAGACTTGTGGAAACAACAAAGCAGGAGAGCACTGACAGAGTGTTGTTGTTGATTTCAGTCAGGCTGTGGGCCTGGATGGAGAATTGCAGGACTTGTCTTCAGTTTTGCCTCAAGCTTGGAAATCCTTCTTGTGTTGTTTACTGGTAATAACAAGTAAAGTTATTTGCTGCAAAGATCAGGCACCTCCATCATTTTTTGCAACAAAACCATCCTCTTAACACATTTGACATTACCTGTCAGTTTAGAAACAGCCTGGAGGAAATCAAAAGCTAATTTCTCAGTTCCTTCTGAAGCTTATGTGATGGATGCTTATGTTTTGTCCCAGCACAACAGGTAAATTGAAGCCTGATTAAGATGGGAAGATTGTTTTTACTGCTGCATCAGTCAGAGGTTAAGAGAGCTTCAGGAGACTTGGAAAGGATGCCAGGAAGTTGACAGCTCCTCTGTGCGGCAGAGACATTGCTTTGAGCTCTCAAGGGCAAATAAGGCATCTTTGGAGCCCAAAGCACTTAAAGTTAAAGTAACAGAGAGAGAGGGGGGGGGGGGGGGGGGGGGGGGGGGGGGGGGGGCCTTATTAAGCTGGTTTACAGACTAAACAAAACAAGACAAGAGATGAGGGTTTTTTTTTCACCTCTTTGACCGTCCTTAGGAAGTTATGACTTTGCAGTGGTATTTTTCCTGACTCATAATGGGTCAAGTTCTGTTTATTTTTATCTAAAACTCACTTTAGATAGGACTGTTGATTATTTTCATGTGTTAAATGATATCAGAAGAGTTTAGTTTTATATCAGGCATTGTTTAATTGAGCTGAGAGCATTGAAATATATGGAATATCCCTATTTCCATGAGCAAAGAATGAGGTTGCGTCGGTTCCAAAGATAAATGTCCACTGGTCTGTTTACACACCAGCAGACATTTCTATATCCATTTTTTTAGATGGTACATTTAAAATATGCCTTAGACAAAATTTCAGGATGTGTTTAGCATTGCATGGCAGAAATAATCCAGCCTGGCTGTGTCCAAGGTTAATAGCTTTACCTGCACACTTAAAGTAGTATCACACAGTTACACAGACTGGGCCCGCATGTTGTCCTGCAGATGTTCCGTGGTTGAAAAAGTGTAGAGACAAAGTAAAACAACTGTCAGATACAGAGGTGTTCCTGTATAAAACTTCACAAATTATATCTTGCTTGAACTGCAATTAAATTCTTGAGGTTTGAGTTGTTTTAGAACGTGAAAAATTCCCTTTATTCATGGCCCCCTTCTGAGCTGCTGTTAGCTTTAGCTGTCAGGAATCTTTCAGATTCCCCAAACTAAAAGTGCCTTAACTGTTGTCTACTGCAGCTAAGACACTTACTTTAAGAATAAATAAATAAATAAATAAATAAATAAAAAAAAGAAAGCCTGCAACCAGTCACGGGCCTCAAATAAGATGTTTTAGCTTCACTTCTGTGGAGCCAAAATACACTAATTGTGCCCATCTTTCAGAACTGTGAACAACAATGACAGTCCTTGCAGACTAAACAAACACAAGGTCATAGGGTCCTACTTTTTTTTTTTTCCATAATGCACACTAAGAACTGGGAATTTGGGATGGAGGCTGGGCTAGTTGTTGACTGAGTTAAGCCACTGCCTTTAAAATAAGTACTCTGAGAGGAACAGCTGGAATGTCAGCACATTACACAACAATCATGTGATTACAACCAAACATCCATCCCTGCTTATTTAAGCCAGGTGACCCTACCATATGTCCCTTTACACTAAACTGTTTAAACTTTACTCTGAGCCCAAAGCCTTCCCCTTCCAACTCTGAGCTTCTTGTTTAACAAGCAAGAAAGAAAGTGTGTTTATTCTTGTTTATTTATTTTTTTGCACTTTTTCCTTCGTGATAATCATTCAACAAAATGAAGGTTATATCATTGCTGCTTAAATTATTACAACGCCCTCATTCAGCTTCTTATAATACATTTCCTCCTGTAAATGCTGATTTGTTGTTTTGCTTTCAACTCACACCCACCTTCAGCTGCTTTCATTTCAGCCATTTGTTACCTTTAACTGTCTGTTCCTGGCTCTATACTGCTCCTGAATGCAAATATGATCTGACCAGCCAGCTGCTCTCTGTTTTTTAAGTCCTTTTGTCATAATTCAAATCAAAATCTAGTGCATCACTTATATTTTCCAGTCTGGAAAGGTGTCCACTGACTCTGCCTCAGGAGGGTCTGCAAAAGTTTTTGATTTGGAAATTTTATAGTTAGCCTGAGAGATCATCATCCCTTAGCCCCCTATCTCATTATAGTAATGTCCCTTAGCTTGAGGCTTTACAGAGCGTGAGTCTTCTGACCTAAGAACTTTATAAGTAATTTAACCAATGTTATACTGGATCTGAAACATTTTAGACAGATGAAATGTGTTTAAAAGTCTAATTTCATGTTTAACTTGCAGAGAGATCGTGGAAATATGCTTCTAACTACAATATATGTCTAAATCTTCGTCACAAAGTAGATTATTCTTGCATGTCTGTGACTCTGTTAAAACCCAGAATTTCCCCAGACATACAATCCTGGGTCACTGATTCAATGCAGTTTGTTGGGTTTATTAGCTAGTTTATTTTTTTTTTAGAAATTGGCATAATATGGATTACAATTTGATCATCTATGGATTTGACTGGATTTGTTTGTTCTGTTTCAAGTGACAAATGTGGACTAGTACTTTTTAAATAAACTTAATTGAATTGATCTCTGAATGTATTGGCCACATTTTCACCATTCCACTAATCCCACCAATGTGATGTCCATGCTGAAGATACAGTGTCTGGGGACTATGAATGTCTTCACAAAATGCATGGCAACTGATCCTCTGATGGTGAAGTAATGGTAGTCCAACATACTGCTACTATGGCTGAAATCTTTTTGTCTTACTAAAACTGCCACTTCAGGCAAACACTCATGAAAGACCAAAGACTCTGCTGTGATATCTACCTATTGGATAATACATGTCCACCCATACTGATTGTTCAGACATCATCTTTTTGTGATAAGTGTGGTTGCTGCTGTGGCTCCTGCAAACTCTCACCTTGCAGACATAAACTCGGCTGACTCAGCGGTGGCTTTGATGATGGCAGAGTTTGCTGAATGGTGGGATTACAGTATTTTACGCCTCAGCACTAAAGCCCTCTGTTCCTAGTTGTGGTTTTGCTGATAGCACCCTTCTCCTTAAGGCTTTAGCTAATAACTAATGTCCACTTCTTTGGAGCATGAAGGCTGCCTTTAAGTATAAACTTGACATTTTTGGAAGTTACAGCTGCTATCAATCTTACATAACTTCTCATCTGCTCTAACTGCTTGTCACTCTTGACTAGTATTACGGGGAGATTTTGCATTGTATGCTACATGTTTGCATTTTGGAGGGATGTGCCCTTGACAAAGTATGGTATTTCATTCAAAAGAAGCTTTTCACACAAATGAGGGTACACTTGAGACACAGCGACCCATTATTTGAATATCCACAGGAAAGTCCCAAATATGCTTCCAGAGAGTTGTGAGATCAGTAAGTTGTCCTTTTTCTAGATAATTTTGCAACTTTGATGTGGATAATATTTACACTGGTAAGCACTGTATCCAGGAAATAGCCATATACATGCACTGTGCAGTCCAACCAGACAGAAGCTTTTGCTTTCTAATTATGCTCCCAAATAGCTGCTAGCCCTATGAATTCAAACAAACAGAACCTTTTTAAGTGTTGCAATCATTTGATATTGAGTGTCAAAGTTTAACCTGTTTACAGTGGTGCAAGTTTTGGCATGAATATTACATGACTGTCCCTCTCTGTGTATCCTTGGTGAATGTGCTTGCTGCTGCAAGCTTTAAGTAGACATGGTGTAAGGCGACTAAGGTGCCCATTAAATATTCAGAAGCATTTTCATACTGAAAGTTGGATATCACAGCAACACTGTAATTCTTAACAGATGTTTTGACTCCAATAAGACTATTAAAAAATTACCCAGAAGCACTTAAAATATGTTTAACAAGGCAATTTGATATCAGATAAGGACTTTGTTTTACTTTATGACATGAATGGGTCCAGCAGTATTGATTTACCATATATACAATATAGAAGAAATGAAAAGTGTGGTTATCAACATACGTGGGGAAAGATATGAATCAGGTACTCACTTTTAAACAGAATGATTTAGTTTTTCTCAGTTCAGTCTGATACAATTCTTAACAGTTCATTCACATCCATTCATCAATCCATCTATTTCCTATACCTGCTTTATCCAATCCAGAGTCACGGGAGGGGCTGGAGTCTATCCCAGCTACCATCAGGGAAGAGTCAGGAAACATCCTGGACAGGTCACCAATCCATCACAGATTCTTGAACAAAGATATTCATTTTACTTTGTAGGTGATAATAAATATTTTCTATAACTCTGGGAAATTACATCTGAATAACAAGAGACTTTAATTAAGAAAATGAAATAAAATCAAACAGAAGCACAAAGTTACACATCAATGATACACAAATGTAGCATCCCTGTTTGATAAATCATCATAAGCATTACTTTTCCACCTCTTCAGCGTTTGCAAATCACAACAAGATCAAAATGAGTCTCTGGCAAACAGGACTTGAGTGATCATATGCTATTTGAAAAGCTAAATTTGAAATATCTAAATCACTTTCATGGGTTCTGACAAAAGGTTGCTGACTCACGTTTTATCAGTGAGGCAATCCCTTTTTATGGGACCCTCAGTGTTTTTAATTACTCACCACCTCATCTCTCTCCTCACAAGGAAGATGATAGTTTGTGAGTTGACAATATCTCTGTCTGCCACACATTAGTTCTACTAGTTCAACTATTAGTGTTGTTTAATAGAATGCAGGTATTCCTCGTCACAGAAGTGGAACTACCCACATGGTACTGCTCAGGCAAATAATGCAACAAAAATACAATCATCCACAGCCAGCAAGCAAAAATTATCATTTGCGCATGCTAATTACTAACGATAAGGATGGCAAAATTAACTGAGAGTGATGAGGAAGAGGGTTGGAACAATGATGACATCCTGATGGTGATAATGACGGTGATCCCTGATGATACCGGTGGTGAAGAAAGAGGTGCTACTGTACTAGAAATGACTGGATTATTATAATGCAGCTCTATTCAGCATATTAGCTCATCCTCCACTCTGATGGGCATGTACGAGTGCAGTGGTGGGATTATGCAAATGTTAAACTGAAGAAGCTGCCGGTTTCCCTGGCAGTCGACTTCAAAGCGGCCAGGACTGGAGATGGAATTAGTGCTCTGCTTAATCCCACTGGAGGAAGGCGGGAGGGGGAGTTGAACTTTATTAATGCACCAGCAACCTTAATCATAGACAGAAAGGGAGGTGGGGAGTAAGAAAGGTATAAGATGTGACAGAATGAGAAAAAGGAGGGTGGGGGTGAAGGAGGTGAGGGGAAGTAGGGGTGTGATGGGAACAAGAGATACAGTGTGGGGAAGCGAATATGTTAAGAGCGTGATGTGTTTGTGAACAGGGAGGCGCAGAGGAAGGGTAACACAACGCGGAGACGATCAAAGAGAATTTTTATGGCAGCTTGATTTCCTGCAGGAGCCTAAACACAGACCTGTTTCCTGTCAAACCACCACACCTGATATTCACTCTAATAGCAAGAGCAAGAGCTCACCAGGACACAAACTGAACCTTAAGGGGCAGATCAATACAAACACTGCAAATGCTTGTATGTGCATCTTGATGTTTTAAAGCTGTTCTCAATGTATTAGCACCAACCGCAAATTGCACAGACAGAAACCAAGTGCTGCATCTGGCATACACTTCCAAACTGAATCATATATGGCGTCATTGGATATTGTTGTTCAGTATCTCAAGAGAATATGAGGCTTTATCAGTCTATCCTGTCGAGATAATACTGAAATATTTGTGTGTGTGATCTTTACAGACCAAAGATTAACTGATACTGCTGACTAACTGAATAACTGCAATTGCACTAGCAGATTTCTTTTTTCCCATTTTAGGTTACTTAACAGGTCGACTTGTGCAGTGCTGAAGGCAGAACCCACAGGATCAGAAAGAGGCGGCGTTCCAATTGTACACACATTCATTATATAATAAGTCAGCCATTTTGTTGTGCTGTTAAAACCATCAACTGAAAGTTCTCATTCACCCCCTACAGATAGTCTTGATTACAGAGACATATCTTTTGTTAAATCAACCAAAAAGGGCATATTTCACCCATTTATTCATTAAACTTCACTTGCTACCTGATCAAATTGTAGTTGCTTACAGAGTGACTTCTGGGTCTGCAGGCAGCTCAATTATACTGACTTCTGCTCCCTCCCAACCATTGTGTTCTGCTCATGAACATGCTTTGTGAATACCATCCCAACACACAAAGCAGTTTTAAGTGAAACTGTTCTCATTTGTGCTCCCATGATAAGGGAACAAGCTACCAAATACAAAGCAAGAGTCTCTCTCTTTATTTCAACATCTTTTGTATTCCAGGAACAATTCCTCTCCTACCATCCTAACACAAAACTCACACGTATTGTACACTTCTTTAGCTGTTTTACTTGTACTCTGTCCCTTAAAGAGATTTAGTTGTATAAATGTGATGTTATGTTAATTGAATTTCTGCACTTATATATGTTTCTCATTCATACAACATAGACACTCACAGTAAGCGAAGCTTGCCACGCAAGGCATCTCAACTGCAGCAACTTCAGTTTTTCTAGGCAAGAACATTTCTACACGTGGAGCGGCTCAGAATGAAGCCGTCACCCTTATGATTATAAAACCTACTCTACCACCTGAGCCACCGCTGCCCCCTTGTGAAGGAGTTATGTTAAGGCGGGTGAGGTGTCAGCAGACGGGTTAAAGATGGGAATACTGTGGGGATAACTCATGTTCTGAGAGGAAAGGTAGGCAGGTTTAGAAAGTCCTATAAACTCAAGGATTTTGTCAATGGTTCCTTACTGTTGACTAAAATTCATACATAAATGCTTTAGTGTTCAACAATCTCATTCACTTTCAATGGGGTACATCTTGCATTGCAGATAAGAATATTGGCTCTGTTGCTTTTCTTTACCAGTCTTTACTATCAAAGTCATCTCACTTATGTCCTCTTCGATCTTGTGAATGAATCATGACTACGGAGCGCCCTTTGTTGATCTTTAGTACTGCATCACTGTGAATCCTGTCCAAAGTTATAACTATATTACAAGATAAAGAGTAACTATTGAAAGCAATGAGGGTGTGGTTGAAGACCAAATCTAAGTCATCCCAGGCATGCCTTTAAGCCACACCTTCTAAGGTGTGGACAGTGACTATAATGAAGCTCATGTACCACCCTGAAACATTCATTCACTGCCACTGCAAGACCAGCGGTGTGCAGAGCAGCAAAGCACTACCCACCAAATTCAACCAATTGCAGCTGAAGAGAAAAATCCACTTTATGTCAGCCTAGAAGTTGGAACCTGCTATATAACACCTGCAAAACATTCAAGTCAAAGTAAAATTTATTTGTATAGTACATTTCGTGTACAAAACAATTACGTAAAATAAAAGCATTGCAGAAGGGAGCAGAAAAAGCATTAAAAATATGGAAAAAGAATATAAATAGAAAGAAATAAAATAGTTAAAATTAATAAAAACAAGCAACAGTCTAGATAAGTTAAACTGTGCAGATTTCATGCATGGACACATGAGAAAAGAAATGTTTTTGTCACTTGGTGGTGTTTCTCCATGGTGTTTTCTGTTAGGCGCTCTTGATTCTTATCGGTGCAACAGCTTCCATTACATTCAAAATTCTTTCGTTGAAATGATCCAGCAGTCTGTCAACTGACTGTGCGCTCACTGTTGGTGACATAGCTATGGCCTCCCTAAACTGAGCACTTGTTTTCTCATTAATGTACCTCTTCTTAGCTGAGAAACTGGTTGTTTGAACATTCTGACTAATCAATAAATAAAATGAAATACAGAAATGATCAGACAAGGTCAAATCAATATCTACAACTGTAGAAATGTCAACACCTTCAGAAATGACCGGGTCCAGAGTGTGACCTCGAAGGTGGGTAGGTTCTGTTACATGTTGCCACAAACCAAACATGTCCAGCACAGAAGAAAATTATTTGGCATTATCATCTGTCATATTATCTATGTGAATGTTAAAATCCCCGGTCAAGATAAAATAGTTAAAATCAGTCGAGATAACAGACATAAAAATTCATCAATAAAACTTGTACAGTATCCTGGAGAGCTGTAAATGGTTAAGAACAGAATTTTAGGAACACCCTTTAAAATAAAACTAAGATATTCAAAAGAAATGAACTTGTAGAAATGAGATCTCTTTACCCTGGAATGTATCTTTAAATAAGGCAGCCTCTCCTCCAACTTTCCTCCCATTTCAGCATTTATCCATTAACTAAAATTTGGGAGTGCTGTTTCATTAAGAACAGTAGCACTTGTGCTCTCTGTTAACCATGTTTCTGTCAGAAAAAGAAAATCTAAATTGAGTGAAATTACGAAGTCATTAACTAACAGTGACTTATTGGACAGAGATCTAATATTAAGTAGAGCGAGCTTTGAGGAGTTTACACTGGTCTCTGTTGTATTCTGAGTTGTACGTGGTACCGTTAACAGATTAGATAGCAAGTTGACTGTTTTTGATTCCTTCTTTCACTAACTAACACAGGAATCCTACTGGGTCCCATCTTGTTCTCAGAACAGCTGTTAGTAGTAAGACTACTATAGCAGGGACCCTGAACGCATCATGGCATGTAATCTTTGTTTTGAACTCTGCTACTGCTCCTTGAACATCCTGCACATCCCCTTGTGCCCTGCTCTGCCAGGACAGATGATGTATGAGGAGGGGGCCCTGCGTTTTTTTTTTGTAGATGGTGGTCGCTGGAGTCCTGGCTGGGATAGAGACATCCTTTGGAGACCTTGGGTGATGTGGAGTAAGGTGTCTGGTGAGAGGCGAGGGCTGGGGGTTGTTTGCCTCGCTGCTGTGTCCTTCACACTTATCTGTACGCTCATGTTTGGGTTTGCCGTCCCAACAGCATGACGTAAGTGTGCACCAAGTAATCTGCATCCAGTTTGATTCGGATACATGCCATCAGGTCTGAAACGCTCCTTACAGTTCCAAAAGATATTAAAGTTATCTATGAACTTAATCCCATGGGCGATGCATGCATTTGATAACCATGTGTTCAGGCCAAGAAGTCTGCTGAAAAGTTAAATTCCTTTACCCACAGTAGGAATGGGGCCTGAAATGGAGACACGGTGTGCCCCATAGTGACACAGTCTCTCCAACAGCAGAAAAGTCTTTCTTCAGGATCGCAGAGCCAGTATTCCTTCTCAGAATATCAAAAGACCCCGTGTGGATAATGATCTTCATGCCATCTGGATGTGTAGACAGAATGGTCGGCAATATATCTATCAGTTCCCTGACTGATGTATCAGAAAAAGTTATATTTTCTGTCTTTGCCATTCTGACAAGCTGTGTGATAGAGTCCCCAATCAGAATGGTATCTATTCCCTTTTTTGTGGTATCAATTGCTTCCGTAGCCCTCACCTTGGTTGTGGCATTTGGGCTTCTCCTGATATTCTGGATAGCTCTTGGCTGAGTTTTGGGGCCATTTCTCTTGTTTTTATTCATTTTTGTATTACATCCACAATTGCACATTGTATTTGGAATCAACGGGTCATATCTATTATGCAATGGTACTTCAGGTGGTGGAGGGAGTGCTGGAGGTTTAGGTTTCATGCTGGGTTTACCTCTGCGACGGACAACATGAGACCAGGTCATGGCTGGGATTGATGATTTTGGTTTGGCACCAACACTGTTCCAGTAAGAGATATCAATCGGACCGGGCGATTTCGGAGCTTCACCAGATATTCCAGTGTCATTTGGACACATCCAGGGAAGTGTCAGCCAGGTCTGCAGTGTGAGGCTCCACATCAGCTATTATCCGGTGTAGAAAAGTCTGAGTTAGTCCTTTGGCACATGAAGGCTCCACAGCCTGTACAGGAGCTGTAATAGAGTCAATAAATTCCTCACTCGCACAAATTTCTTGCAGCGTTTCAATCCTCTTCTCAAGCTGTGTTATCCTCACAGACAGTCGCTCACACTCTGTGCAACTCACTGATAATGCAGGGTTAGGAGACATTGTTCTGTCCGATTCTCTTTGCAAACAGGAGGGCTAATAACGTTTACAAATATACACATAAAAGAAAAAGAATATCAGTAAAAGGATAAAATTATATCCAAGACTAGTGGAAAGAAGTAGAATGATTTAAAAGTAAATAAAACAGTAAGCAGCAGCAGGAAGCAGAGACACGTCTGCGCTCTTCAGAAGCAGGAAGTAAATCTGATGTGTGCCTAGAACTCCTGCAGCAGCTTTAGGTTAATATATTAGGCAGCATTGATGAATTTAACATAATTTAACTGCAAATATGAAATCTGTAGAAGCTTTTCCCACCTTGGCATACACTGACTGTCTCAGAAATGAAGAGCATCGATTTTCATAGAAAACAAGGCCCTTCTCTGCATTCTGAGGAGACTGGTGAAAACGAGCAGATTTGCTATTTTAACAAATGTGTGTGTGCATGTGTTAGATGAAACCAGTAGAAAACAAGATAAAGGGAAAATTAATCAGACTGCATGCTCTTATGATAGTTTTGGATTTATACACTACAATAAGAGGATGTGCCGCAGGTCGAGCAGGCTGCTGCAGTCAAATGAATTTATGTTGCCCACTAGCACCTTCATATGGACTTTTAAAGTTACTGTAAATTAACAACTGCAGTGGCAGTCCCTTGACTTCCCTTTTTATAGATTTTCAAGGGGTGAAATAAAGTATTTATGTAAGGATTTGTTATATTAAATAAAGAGTCACATTTGGAATCTGCATAAATTATTTTTGGGCTACTTGGAGATCAAAATTGGCATTGATTATAAAATCATTCAGGTCCTCCAATGTTGTAACAGTGAGTGTGTCAGAAAATATTTTCATGAGAAGCAGATATGAAGCGTCATTAGAGACCAACTGCTGAGGCGTAGATCTGTCTCTTAAGCTCCTAAAAGCTTGTGTTTCTTCACTAGTTAGTCACCGACTGTTTGTTTCCTGTTTGGTGGTGGACTCTGTACAAGGGCTTTGGAGCAGCTTGGAATTCAAAGCAGTTGTTGGCTGTAAATACAAAATAATCAGATTTAAAAAATGTTCCAATTACTGAGTCCTGTGGAGTTTTATGGCATCCTTCACATCATCATTTCTGTTTTCTAGCCTGCAGTTTGAGACACAGCAAGGCAACAAAATGATGATCGTTAAGGAAAATAAGAGGAGAACCAGTGAGCTCACATGTCCCTGATAAGTATTCCCCTGAGGCACAATCCAGTACTACTGTAGTTATGATTAGTTACAAGAGGACCAAGTGGCAGAAATGAGTAATGATTATCAATAAATTGATCACACTCCTCTCTGTCCTCATGAGTCCTCCCTGATTTACTCTGGTCCAAACAGGACAAAAAATGACTTATTATTGATTGCTTTAACATTAGTCATTCTTATAGTCATACATCATACTGAGCAGTTTGAGTAGTCCCACATTAAGAACCATGACAAACTTGTTGAGAAAGGTGTGATTAGATTGATGAAAAGTACTTTTTAATGTGACAGGATTCAATGAGTCTAAATAGAGTTGTTATAAAGTTGTATTATGATCGATGTTTAGACGCCTTGTATGTTAACACTCAATAAAAACGCAGCTTACCTGGACAAAAAAACTTCATAACGAAGGAATCTCACTGGTCTCATGTTGCTGTCTCATCCCTGAGTAGTTTGGCTTGTGTCAAATTAAATGTGAAGAAAATAAACAACTCCAATAACATACTGAACTTCAATTCTGTACTCCAATACTTCCATTTCAAAAAGTTTTCAAACACATTTACAAATGATTGAACAAGTGGTTTCCAAGCATTCAACCCTCTAAGATCACACAAAAATAAATTTGTATTTACTTAGCTTCATTAGTTGTTAACAGCTCCACCAAAAACCTAATTTCCTCATGTACTTCCCAAGGTTTCATTTAAATGGATAATTAGATATTAGAAGATGAGACCAAAAACAATTCCAAAAACCAGAAACAGATGTGTATCAAAGGTTTTCTCTTTCATGAATCATCTCACAGCCCTCCACATTCATTTGCCCTCATCAGACCTGACATTAAGTTGTTCAAACTAGCGCCAACATCTTCTACAGTACACTTCCCACATGGCAGCACAGGGGAATCTCTCAGCTTCACCATTTATTTAAAAATAACCAATTTATTTCATTCCATACACTTCATTACCAACAATTAAAATCTATAATTCAATCAAAGATGAATACCATTAATAATCAACTACAAACTCCCAGTCAAAGAAACAACTAAAATGACAAACCCTAAACAATCAATATCTAAACTTTATAAACTTATAAACGTATACATAGATTATAAACTCAGACACAATAAAAATACTGTCACAGTTTCATCCTCCTTGTCTCACCCCCTATCCCTTTGCCTCAGTAAATTTCCACTCTCCCTGCCGCTGCTCCTCTCTACCTGCCAGCCACTCCTGCCTAATCAGCCCAACTCCACTCACCTGCAAACTCAGATGCAGCTCATTCCCAATCAGCCTGCCTCCCTGCCTGACAACTTACATCTGTCCCCAACCACGTGCTCTGCCTCAGCATCTCTGAAATCTGTCAGTTCTCCTGGCTTCGACTCCTCCACCTGGCCCCAGCTCCTCCTCTGCTGCTCACTCCTCGTCGGCTCATCTTCTGGCTCTGGACACCTTGTCTCAAAGGTCCATCGTGAGGTTCTGGTACCTAATATGGACAAATAGTCTTAGCAAAGCATACTAGTAATACTAATACTCTCTGGTTTTATCATTATATTTAATCTTTTCACTAACAGTATTACTTTGTTATGATGAAGATGGTTGTTGTAGTTCTGTTTTATTATTGTTACTGTTAATATCTGATCAGTCAATAGATTAGTTAATTTATTATTTATTTGTTAGTTTTTTATATATATAGTGGTAGTGATGGTGATAGTATTGGTTTTGATATCACTGATAATATCATTGCTGTTGTTATTTATTTACATCAATGTTGGTGGTTTATCTATAAACCACTGTGGCTATATGAACTCAAATATTCCTTTATATCAAACTGATGTAATTTAGAAGGAGAACTGGAGAAAACATTATTATCAATAGTATTATTGTTACTATTTTTAAAAAAAAATGCTACAGTAAAATGTTGCTTACACATTATAATATAAACCATGTCAATGACACATCAATAAGAGGCTTTTCTCTAATTATCTAATTTTCACTCTGTTAATACCAAGATACATTGACCTCTGTCTGACTTATAATGCAGAACTGTCACTGGTAATGGGGGATCTTTGAAGAATCCGAATACCTAACCCCTCCATAAAAGAAAGAACTGGAAACACTTTTTTTGTCCTAATAATCAACCCATATTGATTTTTTTTTTTTCTGTATCCAAATTATATTTGGATGACAGTATTCATCCCAAAATTCTGGATATTGTTTTTAAAACTTCATAAAAGAAAAGAAAACAGATCATAACAAAAGAAAAACCTATCAAACCAAAACCTCTAAGTTCACCCAGCATATATTTTATTAGGTAAACTGCCCCCTCAATGGACGAAGGAGAGATGGGATCAGACTGTGCTCTCTGAACCAAAATGTTATTACTTTGGTTTCATCATATTGAAGTGACACAGAGGCTTTGCTTATGCTGCATCTATGCTGCAACTTATTCTAAAGCTCATCTTTTAACCATGCAGAAACTTTTTAAATTATTACAGGAATCATCCAAAGAGTGTCAACACATATCATTTGTGATATTCGTGTTTTTGCTCATTAACTTCAAATTGTGAAGAATGCATGCTGATCTTGAGTTTGTTTCATCACTCATCCACTCAACCTCAAACTCAAATGATGGTGAATCCATCACAGTCAGTACTTGCTTCAACACACACTTCAAATATATGTGACAAGTTCTGGTATCTAAAATGTTTCAGTTGGGTGTACTGCATTAACATGTTGTTGTCTCAGAAAAGGGCTGCATGTCAAGCTATTTCAGTTTTATGCTCCTAAAATCTGGAACAGTCTTCCAGAAGATGTGAGACAACTCTGACAATCTGTAAATCCAGGCTGAAAACAGTTCTATCTAGCTGTGCATATGACAACTGAAAGTATTTTATCTGCACTCTTCGCTTTTAATTTAATTAATTATTATTATGTTTTTTGGCATGATTTTGCCTTCTTGTGATTTTATGTAGCTGTAAAGCACTTTGAATTGCCTTGTGTACGACTTGTGCTCTTGCCTCGCCTCGCCTCGCCTGCATCATCAGAGTGGATCTGATAACAGATAATCAAGGTCAGCCCATAACTGAGATTTGTCTACTGGCTGTGTGAGCAGATATTTCAGAACTGTGTCAACAGTTGATGATGATATGCAGTGAGTTAATTGTCTCTAAGCTCTCAACTGATTTCTGATGTAAAATATTTGTTTCCTTAGCAGCTAAATCCTTAAGCATGTTTTGGCAGCTCTGTTTGTCTTCAGGACTGGAGAAGTTGTGTATGCTGTAAGTTTTTAAATGTTTGCAATGAAAATCAACTGCTTTCTCCAGACACTTAAGAGAGCAGTTAAAGTTTAATGAAATGCTGGTCATGAATTAAATCAGTGAGTAAGAATGCTCTGTGCAGCTAAACTGAACAAAAGATAAAGAAAAATTTACAAGACTTCAGTTATTTTACCCACATTTCAGAGCGATTTTAAAAAATAATTAAATATATTGAATATTAACCAATCAATCATATTTTCTTCTAAGTTCTGCTAACATTTTCATTAGTTTTTAATTTTCCTTGCTTTTCTTTTTTCATTTTCAAGGTTCCTGTCACAGTTGTATGCAATATTAGTCACTAGCATCTTTAGACCATTTAGACTATTATTCATAGTCGTTGACAGACAGTTACATGTATTATGTGTGGCAGTGTGAAAGCACAACAGCAGTGTGCCCATAGCAATTCAACATATTGGTAAGCAGCACATAGCTTAAACAAACATGTCAACAGAGATGGTTTGGATTCTGTTTGAAAGGGCATCTTTGGTTGTGGGATGTTAACAACACACTATAGCAAAGGTAAATAGTAAACCTCAAGCTAAGATCAGAGATGATGGTGATAGATGATTAATGTTGACTCTCTAGCGCCACCTGCTTGCACCATTGCCAGCTGTGCTAACTGATGCATTTCCTTATTTTAGTACTTTTCACATAGTCTCCTACTCTGACAGAGTTGGGCTTTACTTTGTACTTAATGCACAAATAGACCAAACAGTCACTCCATTAATACATTACCTTTTTTCCCCCAGTAAATCTCAGAGTAAGAGTGAGGTAAAAGGGACATTTCCGCTAATATGTCAATAATATATGTCAATATATTTTGATATAATATATGTTAATAATATTTCAATACTGTATTAGCGTGTTAATAGCATAATTAATATGCAATTAGAATTATGTTTGAAATGTATATGGATCAATGTATTTCTGAATACACTTTAAATTTTGTTTATTTTTTATGAATTTTGATTGACCGCAAAGAATAGGAGACAAGAACAGAGAGGGTACAATAGAGTAAAAATACCTCTATTACACCCATGTAGGAGTTGTATGCATGAATCTTGTACACAACTTTCATGTTGAAATGACAAGCTTACAAGTTTCATTTCATGGCATCCTTTGTCACCAGCATCCCTGAGCATGTCACTAGCATTTCAGATGGTCACAATCAACCCAGATAACAAAGGACAACCCCCAGAGGTCCATATGACATTCATTACCTCTGCTACATATGTTACTGGTTCCCACTACAGCATGATTTTTTTTCAGTGTATAATTATTAAGCTTAGTGAGTTAATTTTTTGACTGTGGTCAAGAAGAACTGGTTTCAATTCTAAGTTGTGCATGAAACCTCAGAGGGTTAACTATATGTTACATTTGGCAGTCCAATTTTGAATGTCTTACACACATACAGTAATGTCCATGTAACTACTTTACAGAGAATCTATGAGACGTTTTTTGTTTGCTGGTTAGTGGGGGCATTGTCTAAACGTATGCTTGTAACATTGCAATGACATAACTTGATATACCTGAGGAATCTGGATATGCCATTGCAATGCCTGAGGAATCTTTATATATTTATATAGGAATATATTTTAATATTGGATACATGAAGATGCTATTTTAAACTTAGTATCATAATCTTTTTTTATTATTGTCTATTTTCATCTGACAGCAACTGTGTGCATGTCATCTACTAGAACCTAACCTAACAATTTACCAGCCCATTATTATACTGTAGATACATCAGTTGCTGGCTTCAAAAGATGCCTTATTTTGGCAAACCGTTTTTGCTGGAGATCCAGTTATGCTGCAAAAGGACAGCTGACTCATCTGCTTCCTCAGTGATTACCTTCTCAAAACAAGGAAGGAAAAGCTACCAACTAAGAGGTTGTTTCACGCAGCTTCCTATATCTTTACTATGATTAAATTAGTGTGGCATGTGTTAATGACAATAATAAGGGTGAAGGAGATGGCAATCAAAAAGTTGTTTGCTCAGGCAGCAATTTTATATCTCCTTGGTTTGAAAAATGCTAATGTAAACAAGTTTGTGGTCTGTAAATCCTAGTTGTTTTCCCTCCATACACGTTTTTGTGGTCTGAATTAATAAACTGTAGATTCTGCAGGCAGAGTTGATAAAGTGCTGACTACACTGAGGATTGTCAACACTTATGTTAACATGTCAAGCTCTGCCCTGCAGTTTTGACTTAACTCTCATTACACTACAGTTTGTCTGGAGCTGATTCGCTCTAATCCACTGCTTTGATGTGATGTACATGCATCTGCCCTTGCATTATGATTACACACTGTAGCCTCCATGCTCTCTCTGATGTTAGGAAACAAACTAGAAACTCTCCTATAACACATCACTCTGATAAGCTGCCAGAAGAGTGTGTTTCTCTTTGTGTACTTCTATCCTCATAGAACCATTTTTCATATCCAATTTAATGTCTTAGCTTTGTGTAGAGGGACAAAATATGAAGCAAAAAAAACACTTCTGAGATTAAGCTGATTTGGCAGTTGTATTAACCTTACCAAGTTTGTCTTGAAGATGAAGAGCTTCTTTACAATTTGAAATTTAAAATGTAAGCATGAATTAAAAACTCAACTCATGAGATCAACATATTCTGCCTTAAACTCTTCCGCAGGATGTTGACAAAATACTGTGTTCCTCTTATCTATTTCATGGCCAAGTTAAGTCAGCAACATGATGGAAAGTTAGCAGCTGAGCAGATAATCTTGACTCCAAACCATCTTAAAAGTAATGTAGAAAAAAAAAACTTTGGGATTCATAAAAATAGATGCAAAATCCGTTCTTCAAAAAATATTCCAATCCATATTTTACTATATGGTGGATTCAAAAACAATAAAAGTAACATTTTCCGATTAATATAGAGAACAGTAAAAGCAAGGTTTAGATATTTTCATTAAAAATCAAAAGCAGAAATATCTTATTTCAAAGTATATTACAATAGACATAGTTTAGAATTACACACTACTATTTATATGACAACTCACACTGCATGTCTGGACAAAAAACAATCTGGTAAAGTACAAGAACTTTGACAGTCAGTTGTCACTCAAACAGAGGTTAAGAAATCCTCTGTAGAGAGTAAAACCAGTTGGAAGGATGAGTACTTGAGCAGCACTTTCTTGATCGGGCATTTATGGTAGAGCAGCTGCAGTGAAGCCAGTCTAAGTAAAAGGCATACGCTGCCTCTTTGGCAAACAACACTAAATGCAACACTAGACAGTCTGGCAACGTTTGCTCTTGATATCCCCCAACAATTGTGGGATATAACATTGCCTTCATAAAAACAAAACTCTATATGAGCCCTGCCCAAGGACAACCAAATGTGAATTTGTTGCCATGCCTAAGAAGCCATTAGAGACACCACCAGAAGCTACCAAAAATGTTAAGTGGTAAGTTAAAACCGGTTCATCTGTATAGCATAGTTCATGTACTAAGTCTAAACTCCATGTGTCACGACTTGATTCCTGCTCCACCTGCCTTGATCTTAATCATGTCCACCTGTGCCTTGCAATCACTCTCATGCTACTCACCTGCCTCTCTCTGTATTTAAGCCTCCTCTTGTTGCTGTTGCTGTTTGCCAGCATTTCTGCTTCATGGATTTCTGCCTCAGCCTGCTTTACTGACAAAGAGACTTATCTAAGGAGGGATAAACACAGGACAACAGCCAGCTCAGTCACTTTCAGTGTGAAGCCATGACTTTAGATAACTATGGCATTTTTACTTCATGACTAAACTTATGGATTAAAAATGTTAGTTGCATGGTTATTGAATCATATCATATACACATCTTAAAACCTAACAATATCAATAGAAATTATCCAGTTTTGTTTGATTTCTGCATCTTAGGAATATGTGAAAAAAATATTACTCTACCTATTCAAAACAAAGATGCACAACAAAGTTTTTTCTGTAGTGCTTTTGGTTTGTTTGAATGTATTTTTCATACATGCAAACTTGAACACAGCCAAAATTTGCTGTGGAGCATAAGTAACTGGAAGTGTCTCCACTGTCGTGTGCATATTCTATTTGCTCATTCAAGTAATGTTCTAATTACAAGGTAACAGCCCGACCAGAAAAAAAATTAAACACTTTAGTGGTACATGAAAATTCATGATCTGTTTTTTTGATTGAGTGTATTCTTGCATTTCTCATAATCCTTCAATAGGTTAATGAGTTTTAGTTAATCGCTTTGCTAATGTTTAAGGAAATCTTTATCTTTACCTCGTAGGTAATTAATTATCTACTACAAGTAGGACTAGTTGTTTCAATCCCTAATGATTCTGCACAGCACTCTCCTTGTATGAAGATGTGTTCAAGTGTTTTGTGGTGTTTAAATTTGAACAGAGGGTAGGAGAGAAGAGAGGAATAGTACTAGAGAGAGAGGGTGAGGAAGGTAGAGTCAGGGACAGGTGCCGTACCTGGTTACCTACTCCCCCGCCAGTCCGGGATGTACACTCTACATCCCCCTTGTTACACCCTTAGGTGGGAACAGAAGGGAGAAGAATAGAAGAATAAGAATACCTTCCTTGGAGTTGGGGTGTTTAGATGGTAACCACTTAGTTCTGCAACACATCATTGATTGTGTACCCTAGCCTTACTGGGTGTTTCGGCCATTTATCATAAGACTGGAACTGGACCAGAGAACCAGCTCTGAACGCAAGTTGGAGTTTGCGATTTCAGATGAGAAAGTGAGCTTTTGGTGAAGGTCAACACACATTTTTCAGTCCATTGCTTGGTAGGCCTGCATAGCAAACGGAGGGCTTAGTCTGCTGTTTCTCTTCTTCTTGCATGAACGGTATTATCTGTGGCTGGGTATTTAGGGGAGTGGCTTTGGTTGATGTTCCTTTATCTTTGGGTGTTGCAGCCAAGCACCTTAAAATTTTATTGTGGCGGCAAGTGTATCTACCTTGTATTATTGTATCTCCAATCCTTTGGCGTGGAACAGCAGGATCATGTAGATAGTGAGTGGCCACATGAGGCGGGGCAGCAAACCCCATGCTATGGGATTGCATGTGGTAACCCCATGCTCCTGCAGCTTATCCAACAGGCGTTTGGAGCTCATTTTTGTTGTTGTAACTGTTGCCAAGTCATCTATGTATGCCCTGATTGGTGGGAGTCAAGTCCCATTGGTCAACAGCTCCCCTCCAACAACCCATTGTGATACCTTAATTATAAGCTCCATTACCATGGTAAAAGCTAGGGGGAGATGGTACAGCCTATCATTATTCCAAACTCAATGGTGGCCATTCTCTGTGCTGTCACGCAAAACTGGAGGTCATGGAAATAGGCTTTGACCAGTATTGTTAGTGCCACAACATGTTTCACAATGTTCCACAATATTTCATGTGGTACTGCAAATCTTTCTTTTCCTTTTTGGCTGCCTGCAACTGTTGCTAGACAGTACTTGCATGCTCAAAGACTTCGGAAAAACACCTATCTTTGCCTTCTGCACTGATCCAATATAGGTGTACATCAGGATTATTGACAGCCTTTTAGCCACTACAGTGAAAAAGATTGTTCCTTCCACATTTAGGAGATAAATCTGGTGGAACTGGTCGATGTTTGAGGAGTTTCCTGCTCTATGCCACGGTGCTTTTTCCAAGCCATAACGATTAGCTTCCAAAGCTACCTTAGGACACATGGGGTGTTCTTATGAAACCTATATATAATGCTGTTTGTCCCAGGGGCATATGCTGATCTTGCCCCATTCACCGTGTGCTCATCTTTACTCCATGGCCTTGTGTCCATCAGGTACTTTGGTGGTTAAATCGATGGCATGCCAGCTGGAATTGTAATTGGTGTGTATCTCTCTATCTGTCTGAAAAAAGTCTTCCTCAGGTACTGCTCCAGTTATTTTATGAATACTGTGCAGGTTCCAGATTTCTCTTTGTGAAAGCTTCTTAACAAAGTTATAGGGATCTCTATAGAAAGCCGTCCTTGTTCACTCTTTCTTTTTCCATTGCTTTCTCAAGCTTTCTCCTCTTCACAGTGTTGCCAGATGCTGCTTGAGATCACACAGAAGTGCCTGAAGACCATTTATTTCCATTTGTGTAGCTCTCTTCCATGGTTTCCTCAGGCTTCTTTGTTCTTTCACAAGTCTGTGAAAAATCTGTTGCTGACTTCTGGATTTGGGTTGTTTCTGTGTCCTTGACATCTTGCTTCTCGGCCCAAATCTCTCTGCACCATAGGTATAGATGATCCTGCCCAATCTTTTCTAACCTCTTTTGCACATCTCCTTTCTAACTTTCTAGCAGTTGAACAAGATCTTAGTAAATAGTTGCCCATTCTTTATTTTGTCATGATTTGGACCAGAGGATCTCAGGCTTTCTTACATCCATCTTTGTCTCCTCTGCTGTCTGTAGCTGGATGGCCCTGGGCTTTCAAGAATTGGTGGTGTTGCACTTGGTTGAGATTCAACTGAGGTATGGATACCCTGTGGACTGTTGTGCTTTTCCTGTCACTGGGCTTCACCTGACTGATGACACCTCTAATGAAGTAGTGGTCAATGTGGGGCCACTTGCTACACTCTGCCAGGCACTTCTAAATGGACCTTGACCCCCCTCTCCCATATTACCTTCTCCCAGCCACAGACACAGCGCTGACGCTTGTATCCTGTTGGTCCTTCCCATCGGCTGTGCTGGTTGTTTGGCAAGTCATTGTTTCTGTTCCAGTGTCAGTTGCCATATGGTCCATCAGTGAGTCTTGAGTATGAAAGTTTAATTATATGTGAATAATTTAACAAAACTTTTGACTTAAAAACATTTGCTTCAATAAGATATTACAATACAAAAAGACACCAACAGCTAAAAATCCAAAAGAAGCAATACAAAAATTAGCACGGTGAATGACATCAGCAAGAGTAATGAACTCCCTCAAGCCTTGTCAAACATGCTTTTATCCACATCGTCACAGGAGCAGCCAATTGAGAATGTCATGCCGCTCATGTACCACCCAAAGCTCTTGAATTGCTGCAAAATTGTTGGCGATGCAGAGGTGTTTGACAGTTGTTCAAAGTAGCTCAAAGAAGCTGCTCTGTAGAGCTGTCACTTTCTTTTTTTAGTTTGAACATTTGTTTGAATGCGGGAAAGTTTGAATGAAGGCACCACATATTTAACAACACAACAATCAAATATATTAGAACAATTGTATGTTCATTCAGATATGTTCAAACATTATTTTTTTCACTGAAGTGAAGAAGTTACAAAATAACAATGAATAAGGTTTAATGTAAGAATCGTGAGACAGTTAGCATCAGTGGTTTTACTTAAATTAGCCACAGTTCATAGGCATCAGTCGGGTGTTCTATGACTGATAGATTGTGATGATCGTTCCAGTCTGATTCTCAAGTTCCTAGATCATTCAATCTGAGCCTGTCATCTGGATCTGTACCGCCAAACTAATGAAATATGCATTATGACTCACCAGACTTTGTCAGATTAGACCTTCCTCTGATCTTGATCAGATACTGAATGAACTGCTTTTGAAATGCTACGTAAGCATAAATACACACAGTCACTGAAAGTGGTTTGATGACATAAATAGCACCAAGCATAAATACCAACTTATATTCAATAGTGACGACTTGCTCATGTACAAAATGTTTGGCACTGTAAGCAGCCTTAAAAATATAAACCATTAAGGTTAATCTTTAGCCTGTGACTGCTTGCCAGATTTAGACAATTTGGGCTTTTACAAGTATGTAAAATAAAATCTTAAAACACTTTACTTTTACCTTCCCCTTTTTAATTTAAACTTAGTCTGTCTCATGTTTGAGATTACTGCCCTCTGCTGTCCATAGAAATTAAATACATGAGGACGAAATGAAACAAACCTGCTAACTTGTCATATTTGTTGGCTTTAGTTCACCTTAGAAAATTTGTGGGTGATGTAATGTTCACAGCAGGGAATGTCTTAAGTCTATATGTTTATTATCTTATGGTCAACAAAGATTTACTCCATTCAGATTTAAGGTTTTGTTAAAAAAAAAAGAGCCATCTACAACCTGAGAGCTTCCTGGAAAACATTAAACTCTCCACTAAAACTTTTTCCTTTTTTTTAGCTGCAATCAATTTTATGTCAACAATCATTTTTATTTGCTATCTTGCTCCAAATGCAGGGTGGTGAGGTCAGTCAAGTAGTAGTACCTACACCACTGTAGATGCTTATCCATTTCATTCCATTTCAGCCTCAAAAACATCCATCCATCCATCCATCCATTTTCTATACCGTCAATCCATCGGTCGGGTCGCGGGGGGGCTGGAGCTTATCCCAGCAGTCATCGGGCGAAAGGCGGGTTACACCCTGGACAGATCGCCAGTCCATGACAGGGCCACATAGAGACAAACAACCACACACGCTCACACTCACTCCTAAGGACAATTTAGAGTCACCAGTTAACATAACATGCATGTTTTTGGATGGTGGGAGGAAGCCGGAGTACCCGGAGAGAACCCACGCATACACGGGGAGAACATGCAGACTCCACACAGATAGGCCCCAGGTGGGGATCCTCAAAAACATATTAAATGATTTATGTCTTTCTAATTTATGTTGTTTTTAGCAGCATTCGGCTTTAGTAGAAGATTGATGCTGATAGACTGCTCCCGCTGAAATTTCAGCTACTCTTGATGAAAAATTTTGATTTTCTAAAAGATTGTGTGAAGGTGGACATATAAAAAAAAAAAGGGTAGACATCACTTTTCTGTCTGATGTAACTACTACCTAAAAAACTTTAAGGAAACATAACCCTGTCACTTTGTATGGGATTGCTTTGGATATTTAATTTGACTGTCTTGTCTGTTTTCACACAGGAACAGATTTTTGCTCTCACTTTGTCTCCATAAACTCCTTAGGTGAAGCTTTTGTACGGCATTTTTCATATTTAAGGAAAACACTCCCGAGCATCACAGAAACTTAAAAAAAAAACAACAAAGATATACAGTTAACTACAGTTTTAATTGACATTTAGTTTTTATTGAGGTTTCAAAAAGTACACCACAAATTGAACACACCATTACAATATATAGGAGTACTTCACTGAAGAATACAGAATGCCAGAGCAGTGACAATGAAAATATCATGCAGATCGAGGTCTTATAGGCAGTTTCAAAGCAGAATAAACAGCAGCATACGCCTAAGTAATCTAGATAATCTACATCCTCATCTACATTATTGTGGTACACAATGGCCCTTACACCACAAATTACTAATTTATTACGGTAAACAAAACAGCTTTTTTGTTTTTAGAATAGTGCAAAGCTGATCATAGTAAAGCAAAGCAAACCGCAAGCAGGAGATGGAACCAGCGCTGACATTCTCTGAAGTAAACCGCTGCTTAATACTGACTGAAAGCTTTGACATTTACTTCAAAGGAACAAAAGCATTCAATACTATTCAAACACAATCAACAATGCAAGGGAAAATATGTTAATAGTATAAATTTTAAGTTATGTGATAAGAACATTTGTCAGGGCATTATGAGTGAATGATTGTTAAATAGTGAGTGTGTTCATGAGAAATTGTGTAAAGAGTGTGTCAGATGTGGGCTTTTATCATTCAGTGTGAGCTGAATATGTGACTCAGAGCTGAGATAATAATCAGCCGCTGCTTTAGACACTACGAACTCATTGTTACACAAGTGACTCTTTAGGAGCCCTTGGGTAACGCAAGTGATTTAAAAGATGTCTCTTGTTCCAAGAGGACGTCTGAAGGATCAGGAAAAGATCATCAAGACAAGAAAACAGAAAAACATTTTTTAGTGCCTCTACTTCCTCTCCTAGTAATAAGGTTGTACTTATAGAACTGATTCAATTAAAAACATTCTTTGGTCTTAAGTAGTGGACAACTGGGAATGATGAAGCATTGCCACATCCATTTTAAGTCAAAGGCTGGGTACCAGTGGTCTGTCAATAATATGATTTATTGATCTTCATAGCAGATTGTAATTTGATAAGTATTTAGTGATCAAGTCACCTTTTTCCTTATAAGCTAATGGTTCATTTAATTTAAAAGAATATATGACTGCAGCCCAGAATAGAAAGCCGAAAGTGACGAGCTGTGCAGCTGGTGCATTGACTGACTGGTCAATGCAACTATCTTTTGCTTTTTAAACATTCACAATCAGCTCTCCTCTGATTTATTCTTTAAGAAAAATCTGGACATTTTTCTGATTTGATTAGCATTCCAGCTCTGAGTTGAAACAAAGCAAAACTACATAGGCACACATGGTGCAAATAAACACATTTAAAGAAATGTGTGGTGGAAATTATGTAAATTATTGCTTTGGTTGATACAACAGTGGACACAATGTCACATTCAGTGAATAAAATAGAATCAAACAATCATGAATGTGAGCAGGTGAGAAACATTCATAACAGAATCTCTGCATGGGTTGAAAATCAAAGGCAGTAACTTATTCAAACCTGTAAAAAATGCTCCCAAAAAATAATGTTAGAATCTCTTTTGCCCAATAAAGTGTGGGGGGGAAGCAGTTAAGATGAGGAACATTAGATTTTTAGTCTGCAAACTTTTTGGAACAATTCTAAACATGATTTAGCAGGTTTACTGGACTTAAATATGAGCTCATAAGACACAAACTGATGCTGTGATTGCTGAACTTCTCCACATTTGATATTTTGGCAAGGAGAAGTTTCAGGTGTTCATGTCAGGTTGACATAAAAAGTACATTACAATCTATGGCAGTTTGCTAATACAGTCAAAGATTAGAGGTGAAGTGACCCTATTAAGTTTGATTGAATCAGTGCAAGCAACTTTTTTCTTGCAACCAATCATTCAGAATTCTGTATGTGTCTAAATCGTAATATAAAAATTCAGCTCACGTTATAGCAGATCAGCTAACTACCAAAATACTCTGAACCTATGATCAACACAAAAAGATATTTTTGGCTGTGGAAATAAATTTGGTTTATCAAAATAAGCAAATGGTTGATAACTGAGGTGTAACGGCTGTGATACAATCATAATGAATCATTAAAGCAACTATGAGTGGTGACGGTGTGGTGCGGCCTCCTCATGCACAGCTACAATCGCTATGGTCGTCTCTGATGCTGGTGGTCTGACGCTGTAGTAAGGGTGTAGAGGCAGTGTGTGTGTGTGTGTGTGTCTATGTACTTGTTTTCTTCAGTTGTGGGGACATAAATCTGTTTACACTATCACATCGTGAGGACTTGACCTCCCTCTGGCAACAAAGAAAAAGAGTCCCTATAATGTAAGTCTAGATTTTATGTTGAAGAGTTGGTTTAAGACTGGGGTAAGGTTAGGCTCAGGATTAATGTTCTGTGTGTCTGAATGCACAGTGAGCTGTTGGCAGTGACGTGATATGATGTTAGCTGTGAGGGGGGGGCAGAGAAGGACAAGAGCTTCCTCTGGTATGTCCAACAGCTTGAGTGATATTTTTCTGTTTTTTCTATTTTCATTGCTGAACACCCAGTGAAGATCTCTGTGGGAACATGAAAGGTTCAATGATGGTGGTGAGTTTAGAGGTTGACCAGATGGAGGTCAGAGGCGGAGAAGTGGGGGCACAGAGCCATGTCCGGGTTCTTCAGCTGTCGCAGGATCCTCCTGTGGAATTTGGAGCGGACCCGGTTGAACTCCATGATGTCGTTAGGATCTTCCTCAATCCAGAAACGGTGAAACTCCTGCATCAGGTAACCTACCACAGAGAGAAAGTTATGTTACTCTGATGCATGGTCTGATCAGCTGTTATGCTTTTGCTTTTGTTTGCTCTGTAATTGAGAAGAACTGAAAAGGTGATTCTAATTTTGAACATTTGTTTCAAGGGTTCATTATGTGAGGTACTTTGATTGCAAAGGAAATTCCCTCAAAAAACCAAACCCAAACTCATGGGTCCAAATTCCTGGACCTCTGGTCCACCCCTGGTTATGCTGTCTGTTCACTGGCTGTGCTCACTGCTGTTTAATATACATATCAGACTGAAAAATAAGGTCAAGTTTTAAACATGAATTTAAATTTATTGCTGGATTTATTATAAACATGAACCAATATTATATTTAGGTATTCAAAATTGTCGTAGTTTACTGAAGGACACTTGTACACTTGCATATCTTAACACTGGAATATGGTAAAAATTAACATGATTTTGATGTCATGGGATGTGATACTGATGAGTCAAAACGGGTACCAACAAAAAATTACATTTGATTCTGATTTTGCTGGAAAACTGAATTGAAAAAGAATGTTTTGTATGTGCTGTGTATCCATCAACTCTGCTCACAGAAAGTCTGCTGGAAGTGCAGCAGGCTGGGCATCTCTGGGGCCACGTTGTACATGTGGGTCTTCAGAGCTCCGCTCACCAACAGAGAGTAGGCCAGGTCTGTGATGTTGATGCCCACAATGGCAAAAGAATAGCTGAAGGGGAGAGATAAAAATATGGAAGCAATTTAAGATGAAGTTCGGTTTATTTTGAGGCTTATGTCGGCCTTTAATTATCACTATTTCACATTAGTATCTGCACTTACAGGGCCAGCTGAAGGATTTTGTGACATTAAGCAGCAAACTTATATAAGACAAGAAACTCTTGCTAAGTTTGTTTATGTAGGCCACATCCTGTACATTTGAACACACTCATGCATAAGCTACTCTGTATTAAGGCCAACATTGACACAGCTACAGCAGCAACAGCAGTTTATTCCTCCATAGACACACACATGACCAAATTAAGCAGATCCACGGACTCTTACCCGATAGCTTTGTCAAGGTTCTTCTGTTCCCAGTCAGGCTTGTTTACTTCACTGTTAAGAACACACACGAGTCATATACTGTCTCCATGTAAAGCAACACTGACCACCACAGTGTAGTTAAAAACAAAACCTATTCAGAACATTTGAGATGCTGGCTCAGAAATGTCAGCCTTTTGATTCCAGGAGTGAGTGTGAGCATTGAGAGCCCAAATACTGTGTCACAGAGGTTATAAACTGGAGTCAGGCCTTTGTTTAGAACTAACAAATCTGATATTTTATTCTTGGTGATAAAGTGATGCTGAATCAGTCAAGTAAATGTCATATTTTGAGCCTTTGATGGCTTTGGTAACTCAACATATTTTTCATCAATGTCAAAAGTCCCAAGACTATTTGTTTCTAGATAGATAGAACTCTTCAAAGACTGTTCACAAACAGAAATTTTGATTTCTAACAATGCAATATTTTCCAACAGTGCAGTCTTTATTAGTTACTGAGGTATGTCCCTCTGTGCTTACATACAGTAGTGCATACAGTAGTTACATACTGCTTAGTGCAGGTATAAATGCATAAAACCAAAGAGAGAAAGCTATGAATGTCACAGTGAATACAGCAAATGAATGAAAGTGAAGTACCTTGACGGCCTGTGTGTGCTCCTACAGTGCATGACACAGACAGAAAGAGAGGGAATGGGCAGAAATGGAGGTGGAGGAGGGAAAAATAAGAAGAATCTTCATTTCAGAAATGAGACAGCTCACTGGGATGATGACAGTAGAAACAGCAGCATTCAGAAAAAGATGAAGCAGTGAATGACATCAAAGCTGAAAGAATGAATATAATCAAGCAGAGAGTGGTGAAAGCAGAGTTATGGATGATTATGTGCATTTTAAAAGTAGAGGGGATGCACCGAGTCTATGGTAGATTTCGTAGCTGCTTAGACTGGCTGTTGTTTTGGCCATATGATAAGGAATATTACCAAGACAGGTAGCATACAATCTCTTTATAATAGGGGGACAAAAAAAAAAAAAAAACAATGAGCTGAAAGAGGCTAAAAAGCTCTATCTGAGGTGAACTGCAGTGTTGGTTTTATCACACACAAAAGAGGAAAAATAATTCTTATTATGATAACACATTATTTTATCTGGTTGGCATACATTTAAAGCAAAACTTGGTAATCATTAGAAGAATGTAGAATTAGGCTTGTATACGTGACACTAGAAAAACATTGTGTTTATTCTGCGAAAACTGGACTTAAAATGCATCTAAACAGTTTGTTAGTTTGACCAGGATCAAAAGCTGGACCAACACACCCAGATAATGCAGCTGGTGGGCGTCATATGAATTAAGCATGTACATGCTGAACTAGACTGAAATGAGAATAACCATTCCACAAATTCAAGTTTTCTTATCTAAATTTTAGGCTATACATTTTGAAGTAAAGACTTAATTTACCAAAGAGACATAAAATCATTCTTTATCATGACATAACTCATCACAAAATCTAAGTTGAAATATTAGATAAAGTTTTTTGCTTGATTCTGGACTTTTACACATTACAGATCTTTATCTGCAGATGTATCTGGAAAATGTACTATAATGTATTGACATTAGTTCCTCTTGCCACTGTCTTTAAAGTGTGTGTTTTTCATTAGGTGGTCTCATCAGAGGTAAAACACATATGTGGTCATTTTCCGGTTAACCTAAACATCAAGTAAGTAGAATTTCCCCTGTAATGTCAATGTAAGGACAGTTTCTCTTCATAAGAAAGGACTAAAGTTCTTATTGAATATAAAGACAGAAGTCTTGCTGTTTTTCTGGGTTTTAGTGGTAGTGTGGTGTAATGAGTGTTGTGATTTGATGAAATGGATGGATCAGAGCCAGGAAGAAAACCTGAGACTTGTAACGACTGGCACCCTGAAAGATGATAACGCTATTGGTAGCAGCATTGCACTTGAGAAGTTTTTCTGTTTATTGTACTTCAATCTCCCTTCAATAAATTTTACTGGTCTTATAGTCTACAAAATAGTGATGCATAAAGACATTTACTTATCAGATCTAAAGTGAACACAGTGATCAACCAGGAAACACTTTGTATATTCCCTAAATGTGGATGTGCAAAGGTGACATGAACATACTTGTGCTTTGGTTGCAGGGAGTCCTGAAGCATCTGCAGAGCTGAAGCCTTGTCATGTTCTGCAAAGTACCTGCAGAAAGATCAGAAAGGGGAAAAGATCCAGCTAACATGTTTATTTGCAGATTTTACTAGCCCCTCTCTAAAAAGAGGCTCCACGATGGTGTAGTGGTTAGCACTGTTGCCTCACAGCGAGGTTCAAATCCCAGCTGGGGATTTCTGAGTTTCTGAATTTCTGGAGTTTGCATGTGGATGCATGACTTATTCCCACTGTCCTAACATGCATGTGTTGGGATATTGGTGACCAAATTGTCACCAATTGAGAATCACAAATGAGTGTGAGTTGTGTGGCCCTGGGACTGGTAACCTGTCCAGGGTGTACCCCACCCAATGGCAGCTGGAATAGGCTCTGTGTGTTTCAATGCACTGTAAGAGTTGTGTGTTTGTATGTTATGTCTGTATCTGATCAAAGTGTGTGGTTTTTGGGCTTTGATCATAAAAGTTTTCCAGACTAAGAGCTTACAACAGGTTGTGCAGGCCTAACAGGCCCATGCCTCTGAAATCAGTCTTGGGATCGCTGCCTTGGAAACCGATCTCACACCACTGTTTAGAGATACGGCCGGTGAGAGGTGTGTCAGGACGAAGCTCCTTCCATAGCTACAACACACAAACACACACCACAGTTCACTGACTGAACGTATTCCATGTGTTGATAAGAGATAAGAACCTTACAGTTATACAGTATATTCTGTCTATACAGTAAATACAGATAAGCAAAGCTCAAATCTGAAGACAAACAGTTTAATATTTTGTCATAAGTGATCTATAGTAAGCGTTGACTAATAAGGGTAATTAGGGAGAGACAGCTTAAAAGACAAAGGCAGCTAAAGTGTTAACTTTTCATTTAAGGTTTTAACTTACAGATATATGTATATAACAGTATCTTATAGTTAAGGTCAAAGTTAAGTGGAAGCTAACTGTCCCTTTAAGACACAACAAAATGAAAAGGATTGTTCTTGTAGAATTTTCCTCTGCTTCCAGCAGCTACAGACAGCTGCACACCTTCATCAGCATGTCCTCATGCTCAGGGTTGTCACAGTCGTAGGGTTCCCTGCGCAGCTTCTCCACCTCTGCCACCAGACTCCTGTAGCCCACAATCTGCAGCAGGCTGGCCTGCAGAGAGATGCCTAGCCTGGGAACACACAAGGGAGAGGAAGTGCTGTTTGTTTGAGGAAACTCAAGTCTATTAATGAAATAAACTGTCCTATAAAAGTTAGTGAGGGAGATTATATGGGATAATCTTGCTTTACTAACTTCATTTATCACAACGACCTAACAGAAATGTTGAAGAAGCAAAAAATTAGTATATGTGTAATAGTGTTGCATCTCACTGTGGGTTGGTGTCAGGATTAATCTTCTTCAAGACCATTATGTCGTCAATGGTCTTCTCCACTTTGTCAGGATGGACACTGAGGGCCGATTGCAGCAGCTGGAGTGGACAAGAGGAGAAAGGGAAGAATAAAGCAGCGACATATGTACAGAGACTGCAGCTCAACACACATGGAATATGTTAAATGTCATGTATGTCTAACATTATGCTGGATTTTAAGACCAGTACCTCATTCTTGGAGTAACGCAGAGACGACTCTAAAAGAAAACAGTTGAAAAGTGTGAGACTACATACAGTAGCATATGAAGCAGCGCAAGTAGTATGGAACGATCTGGGTGCAAATATGTTTAATAAATAGATATAAATATTTGGACAATAAGCATAAAATACTTTTTACTAACATATCAACATCATACAATATATACAAAAAAAAAGTTTAATAGAACTGTCAGGCAATGTGCAGCTTACCTATCTTAAGGGTCCTGCGAGCTCCATGTTTGTTGTTGTAGCAGATTCGCTGCAGCTCGCAGCGTCCCGTGAACTTCCTGGCCACGAACTTCAAGCCCCGCCACAGACATTTGCAGTAGAGGAACACAAAGAACTGGGTCACCACTCTGGAGAGGAGAAGACGGGGGTATAAACAGGCAGATGTTATGTTTGTTTGATTGCATGAAAAAACAACTTTTGTTGTGTTTCCTTTTTTAGAGAGGCAATTCATACTCGTGACATCTTGTCCATGATGTTGCTGTCGTCCTCTGGTCTGAATTTGGAGGTTTTGAATTAAAAGCTATAACAACTAGTCAACTAAGAGAAAATGAATTAACAACTCATTATAATGATTGATTACTCAGAGTCCCTAAACATTTAATGCTCCTAAAGTCCAAATTATTTTCTTCCCTTGGTCTGATATGGAGGCAAGTGAACCTAGCTTAATTTAGAAACCAGTCAATTAAAATAACCATGAAATGCAGCCTCATTTTTCCCTCGTGTTTGCATCCATTGTAAATTATTGCTTCTTTTTTTTATCTTTAGCTTTGCATCTGAATATATTGGAAGCTTTACAAAAAAAAGCAATCAAACATAGTTGTATAATTAACTAACTTTGTAAAGCAAAAATCTGTAAAAACATATATATATAATTCTTATGAATATAGATATAAGAACATGGATCTAGATATTGCAGTGAACAAAGGAGAAATTATACTGAATGAAAAGAGAGCAGCAGAGAGATATTTTAATGGTAAAATCAGAGCATTGTGCTTCACATCTGCTATAGCAGGGCAGTCTTGCAGATCAAAGTGTTCTATTTTTGAGGCAGGTGCTGAGAAGGAAAATGGAGATGTCTTGGGAAATCCATTGTGATCCATTAAGAAACTGTATAGGTTAAACGATCCCCAGCCTTCACCTGCTTCACTCAGCAGTGGAAGCTGAAGATGTTCTTTTATTTTTGCAATGCTCTTTTCAATCTCTAATCACAGTTTGACAGCAAACCAAGAAAACACACCTGCATTCTAAATAACCTAGAAAACCTCCCACTGTGAGCCACACAAGCAGTTTACAACCGTGCAGAAAAAATCCTTGTGATGGCGAAGGATCACAGTAATATCATCGTCTGTGTCAAGGAAAAAAGGGAAAGTGCAGTCCAGAGGGATTAATCCCGTTTCTAAGCCTGTGGATGAGAGCAGCATATTAAACAGCTGACATACTCTGTCTTTTTTTCACCTTCAAGGAAGTGAGCACTAAGCAAAAAGGGATGGTGAAAGAATCCTGTGATGATAACACAAACCGTCACAGGTTTGAGCACAGATCCAGCCACCTGCTACTTCTTTTTAAAGGGTCACCTTATTGAGTTTTACACATAAAGGTCAGTTTGCCAGTCATAGGGTGAGCTACTCAACCTGTTAAAACATGCATATATATTTACACAGCTCTGTAAATATATAACAAATCCTTTTGCCATAAACTTGAGGGTAAGATGTTTCTAATATCATCTAATACTTTCCTGTTTCTGCCTGATCTACTCATAAAAATCTCTGTGACTGTGACCCAACAATCCAGCTTTAAAAAGAGATGGCATGATCAAAAGGCTGATGAGCTCATCGGGCAGTGTTTCATTCCCCATAACATTTAAGCACCACTAGCAACACTGAGCACTTTGGAGCTTTCTGAAGCCTGCTGTTTGCTCTCAGGGTCCTTACAGACTACGTTCTACCTGGTGGAGGCTTCGTTTAAATTGACCTGCTCAGAATGGCACTACAAAAGAACACAAAGCACACACTGCTATATTTACATTATTTCCTTTTTTGAAATAATCTTTTACTTCTATCCCTTTGTGTTCTTATGCAGGTGTAGATTATACATCCTGGATGCCTTTTGGATGTTGTCTTTGTGATGTGTACAAGTGCAATGTTGTTGGTTCGGATGATGGTGAAATAAGCAGAACCCAGCAGGGGGACACTTGTCATTGTTAGGACAAAAATACATTCTTTTTACAATGTTACTGTCACCTTAAAGGACGCCATTTTCAGTCTTCTCATGCAGTTGCAATCACTATCTCTAGAGATTGCGTATTCTTTTAATGTTATTATAGATCATTGCCGCCTTCAAAAACAAACAACACATGAGGTCATTTTTAAGTCCTGTCATGTCTGTCATGTTCTGTGTTTTCTTTGCCTCAGTTTCTTCTGCCCCGTCATCAGCTTGACTCATGTCACCTGTGTTTCTCCCCTCAGCTGCATTCAATCACTAATCACTTTCCTCAGTATTTAGTCTCCCAGTTTGTAGTATTACTAGTATGTAGTATGTTCCTTTGCCAGATCCTCAATGTCCCTCATGCTAAGACATCGTCACCTAAGCCGTTTCAGGTTTGTCATTGTTGTCTTGTCCATGTCAGGTTTTCACAGTCAGGTTTTGTTTTGTCAAGTTTTGTTTTTTCAGATTTAGTTTAGATTTTTGTATTTCGGCTCAGACACGCCTTTAGTTACAGCTTTGTTTGGAATGAATCAAGTTTTCTTTCGAATTTCTGCATTCGGGTCCTCTTTCAGCACCACGCCTCACAGCCTGTGTGACAAGTCCACCCTTAATGCTTCCAAGTACTGCTCATGAAACACACTCGCATAATTGGCATTATCAAGTGTGAGCACCTCTATAAAAGCAGATGTTTGGTCAATTTGTTGGTCTGGAGCATTCAGCAGTGTGTTAACACAATGACAAGAGGAAAGACATCAGGAACTGGACTTCTTGGATCTTGAAGACGTTTCACCTCTCATCTGAAAGACTTCTTCAGTTCTGAACTAGATAGTGGGGAGTATCATCTTATAAATGGAGAGGGTTGTTACAGTCACATGTGTCACTGAACCCCCTGACCAATGTGCATTTTGTAAGTCATCATCACCTCTGAATTGTCTACCTGCCTTAAAGGGTGAGCTTTGGTCACAGGATCCAAGGTGTGAAGGATTGTGAAACTGCCTGGGGAGAAGAGACAATGTTGCATTGAAGGTGATACCTGAGACCAACTCTTCTGTTCAAAGATGTTTTTTCCAGTTTAAGATAGATGGTTTCCTTGACTCCTCTCAAACCATCTATCTTCTCTATTCAGATTGTGTACATTACTGTCCTCAAAAGAGTGTCCCTTTTTCTTTGAGATGTATGTGCACTACTGAGTTTTGACCCAAAAAGGTGGCTCTCCCATGTTATGCTATGTGTTTGTGGAGCTGTTGTTTGGTCTCTCCTATATAGAGGTCCGCCCACTCCTCTCTGCACTGTATACATGACACCGGTCAGTTTTTGTCTGGGTGTTTGATCCTTTGGGTGACCAATTTCTGTCCGAGGGTGTTTTTGGGTTTGAAGTACACTGGGATGTCATGTTTAGAAAAGATAGAGAAGTTTCTTTGAAACTCCTGCCACATATGGAACTACAATATGTTTGTGCTTGTTCTTCTTAGCTTCTCTACTAGTGTGATTTTAGTCCAATTGGTTATAAGGCCATTTTCAAACTGTTTGGAATCCATCATTCTACAGAGAGAAAGATTAAGTGAGAAAATATTCAAGACAGCTGTCAGTCTTCCCAGGAGTGCACATCCCAGCAAGTTCACCCCAAGCTCAGATTGTGCAATGCTCAGAGAAACTGCAAAAAAAAACAAGAGCTACATCTCAGGCTCTACAGGCCTCAGTCACCATGTTAAAGTGAATGACAGTACACTTAGAAAAAAACTGAACAAGTATGGCTTGTTTGGAGGGGTTGCAGGAGAAAGCCTCTTCTCTCTAAAAAGAAAAAGGCAGCACATCTCAGGTTTGTAAAGTTACATCTGAACAAACCACAAGACTTCTGGATCAATGTCCTCTGGACAGATGAGACCAAAGTGGAGATGTTTGGTCATAATGCACAGCAGCACGTTTGGAGAAAACCAAACACAGCACACCTCATACCAATTGCCAAGCATGGTGGTGGAGGGCTGATGATTTCGTCTTGTTTTACAGCCACAAGACTTGGACACCTTGCAGTCATTGAGTCCACCATGAACTCCTCTGTATACCAAAGTATTATAGAGTCAAATATGAGACCATCTGTCTGACAGCTTGGCTGAACCTGACTGAAATGCTGTGGTGGGACCTTAACAGTGCTGTGCAGCAACAAATGCTGAAAACATCAATAACCTAAAGCAATGTTGTAAACAAGAGTGAGCCAGAATTCCTCAACAACAATGTAAGATCCTGACAACATTAGAACATACAGCAGATGATTACTGCTGCTGAACGTGGTTGTGGACTTAGTTTTTACACACTGCTTCTGGCATAGTTTTCTTTTCTTTTTTTTTTTTTTTTTTTAAAAGTACAAAAAAAACAACAGTGTAACCTGTCATGTGTTGTTCATATGAGGCTTTATTCGACTAATATTAAGTCCTAGCAGAACCAGATGATAATTCATTAAGTCCTGATACATAAACATAGAAATGAAAGGGGTTTAATTTCTTTTTCACATGATGTGGTATTTGTGTATGTTTTGGAAAATCTGTCATTTGCTTTTTTTAAACTGTATTTGTATCAGGGCGATTGCAATGTAAGCTCGTCCTCTTTAACCTATTCCTAACATAATAAAGGAACTAAATATTATTGTTATCATCATGTCTGTGTTCTTGAAGCTTGACCTATTAAAGGTTAAGAACGCTAAATATTTTAAGACCATAAAAAGATAAGTAAAATATCATCTGAGGTTTTTTTTTTTTTTTTTTTTTTTGAGAGAGATACCAAAGGGGGAATGATGAATTTGAAGGGGTTTATTGTAAAGGTGGTCTTTTAAACAACTATGAATAAAAAAAAAAAGAATATTTGGAGACAAATGTATTACTGATGATTGTTAATCATGTTAAAACATGCAGATGTTTCTGATTGGAAATACTGCTGTTGGTGTAGATAAAGTACTTAATCATTTAAGGCCATAATAGATGTCAGGTCAGCTGTTACACTGTGAACCTTCCATACATCTGGTTGAGTTTGCGACACAGAAGTTGGCTTCTGAGTCACAGTTGAGAAAAGGGCCATTTAACTGCTTTTTTTTGTCATACTGAGGATCTGAAACCAGGTCCAGCTGAAATACATTGCTTATGAGGGTCAAATCTGGACCGAATTATCCTGGACCGAACATAGAAAATGCTCTTAAAGCACAGTCTGATCTTAGTTTGCAGACGTCTTCATAACTCCATGTCAGCTGCTCCTTCTTTTTAATGATTTTTTTAAAAAATAATTTAAGTAATTATCTGGAAATAATCTCAATATTTCTGAATTGATTAGTTATTTGGTTGATTTTCTTTTACGGTTCTTCTTTCCTCAGTTTGTGTCATCTTTCCTACTTTCTCCGGAGCATTAGTATTGCCTTTGTTGTGTTGTGATTTCATCTTTTCACTTTTACATGTGCTGCATCTATAAGGACATTGATATGTAAATCATTTAAACAAGGTGTATAACTTTTCCCTTTTTTTTTTCTCAGTAACCCCAATCAATCCATTAAAATAACCCAGTTAAAGTCTTATTTGTGTCATTTTTATTTTTGACATAAGTATTTTTACTTTCAATTATAGGATAGATAATCACGTTGCAATCATACCAATAATCCTCTGTGTTTCACAGTTAAATAGGCTTCACATGTTTGCAACAAGAGATGGAGCAGAGCTATGAATAGAAACACCTCTGGAGAGCTTTCGGTTTGCACGTGTTCTTATTGAGAGGCCTCATAACTGAGCGACTCAAACCATTTCACCCGCCAACATCCACTTACTGTCCACACAACAACCTAATCGATCAGGAAGAGCTTAAATGGGAGAGCTGGGAATTCTTGTAGATAAATAAAGCGAGACAGGCTTGAAAAGAGGGGGAGTTGTGTGTAAATTTACAATGAATTCCTTCACGGTTTTTTATTTTTTTTTTATTTTTATGGAAGCTCTGCCTCCATCTTTACAACGGAGACTGACGTTACCTGAGGAAGTGCTTCATCCTGGCCGCTGTCTGCCCTCAGGTGTGTCCGGTGCTGGTTTGGTTGGGTGACGGCCTGAGGACAGAGTAGACGTCAGTGTTTCTGCGGAGCTGTCCGCGGTGCTGACGGATCAACCTGCATGTAAATGCTCGGCTTCCCGCTGCAAGGAGGCTGACTCCTCGCTATGTGCAGCGTCTCTGTTTGGCCTTAGAATTGGTTCGATGAAACATTAACACCCAAACAAACATTTTCATTAACCTTACAGACGCTTGATTCACCTTTCAGGGAGACATAATCCTGTAAAAACCCTGTGATTATTGCCCGGTCCTTCTCCAGTCTGATTAGCAAACCAAAGCATAAACGCTGTGTGAATAATCCGTAGCAGCAGACAATGCGTGTGATCTAACATCGGATGCACAAGGTTTACATGCAAGAAAAAAAACACTAAACATTCTTTCTTACCGCTTTCAGAAAGCAAGAGGCGATGCAGATAGGATGCAATGAGGCTGCAGCGTTTTGTTACTCGGCTTCAGTCGTTTGCTTCTCCTCCATGATGACACCAACTGACTGAGGCTCAGGTCTAAAAGCTACAGCGCATTAATGCAGTGCAGAAGAGTGGGCTCAGACGTTCACCAGGACAGTTTTTTTTCACCAGTTCAAATATCTATTTCACATTTTCTTCAGACAAAAGTGTAAAGAGGTTTATTCAGCATTTAAGTTCTTCAATAACACTTCATAATCTAAAGACACAGCTCGACAAAAGCATGTATTTTAGGGATTTTGTTGACCCTATCTACTACAAAATGACAGATGAGTCGTAGTTTCTTGTTGCTCCTTGGTAAAACAGAGGGATTTACGGATTTATTTTTTAAAAATCTTTATTTAACTTCATCAACTCACCTTTGGCCACTTGATGGCAGTGCAACAAGCTGTTAGCACAGCTCACATCATATTTCTGTTTTATCTTGATAGGGAGATCATGTTACCAAACATGCACAATTACACATCTGTTCACAACCAGTTTATGGACCGATTATAGCTTTGGTCTGTAATTAAACACCGTATTTGCTGTGTATTACAGTTCTGTATATGGTCGATACTGATGCTTTTAATAGGAATATAAAATTGTCAGTCTTTGTAGCCTCAAATGTAAGTGTCCCTGGAGATAGAGAAAGAATCTGACAACATATCCTAAAGAGAGGCGTTCATCAGTGATGGAGTTATGACCCTTTGGTTTCAGATTACCAAATGTTGAAGTACAGTGACTTTTGTTCTGCACATTTCTGGACGTGAAACAGCCCTAGAACACTCAGGAGAGGAGATACAGCAGTTCATGACCTTGGTTTTCCAGCTCCGCACCACATCGTTTTGCTTTGATTCTATTGGCTTGATTGTTTGAAATGCATGTATAATATTCATAATGATGTTTTTAAGTGTCGAATTACATAGTTAATAAAAAAATTTTTACATTTACAGACAATACTGGTCGAAATAAGACAGCGAAGTAAGAGGTATCAGCTGGATGCAGATAGATGACAAATGTCACTACACACCTTTAAAGAGTCAAGGACATCAGAAACTACGCAGACCACAAAGAGTAAAAAAAAAAAAGAAGGAATTTAATAGTAAAAAGTAAAACTCCTGGTGCATGCGAACATGCTTCATTTTTGGCAATAGAAGGCAATCCCACTTGATTTACAGTCTGTTTAGTCAACTATCATGGTATGAAAATTGTAGTAACAACTGACAAACTGGCAAAACAAAATGTAACTTTGGTGATTTCTTTGATAAGAAAATCCCACATTGTTGACCAGTTTGGAACAATAAACAAATATTTTTCATAAAGCTGACATCTAGTATCTGATGACATGTGATTATAAAGAAATATCTTACAAGTACAAACGTAACAATAATTGTGCCAATAAGATTGTTTCAAGTGTGCTTTTCTTGACACGAACTTTGGTAACAGTGCAAAGTAAAAAATGACCATAAATGGGGGAAGAAAAAAAAAAAAAACAGTCCCCCTTTGGTCAGAGTGCAGAGACAGCTGTGACTGCCTCAGTGCTCTGATTGTCTCTGTGTGGGCCCAGCAGGCGGTCTGAGGAGCTCTCAGTCCTGTGGTCAACGGACTCTTCAGCGGGGTCTTCAGGTAAAGCCAAATACGTTGGGATGGCGTTGAACATGACAAAACCCACAGTGATGACGACAAAGGAAATGATGTACAGGGCTGAAAACTGAGGATGAGATGCAGGACAGAATATCATTCATATGTTTAAGGAAATCTTTTTCTGTCACAAGTTCCACTTAAACAAGTCTAATGATAAAACTGTAGAGGAAAGGGTGCTGTGTATGTGCCATTTTCTACCATAGTGTCCCTGCTATAGTCCAACAGTAGGAACACATTTTAATAGTTGAAATCAGTTTGGTTTTCAAAACACATGATTCATGATCTAACTGGTCATGTAAATATTTCGAGCAGCCATCAACTTCCTGAATATTGTGCACACACAGCGCACAGATCATTTTAAAGAAATTAAAGATTCTACAAACTAACAGGCGTTAATTGACTGTTCAATCCAAAGGTGAGTGCCATTTGTCACCCACCCACCCCCACACACTTTTGGGAAGACAAGTGCACTACCCACCTTGTAATGAAAGAGGAAGAGGCCACAGAAGAGGCTGAAGAGATCTGCAGTGAGCAGAGAGAGGTTGACCGCTGTAGCGCTGGTCATCTTCACCACTACAGGCATGAAGCTGTACAGCGCGAACATACACAAGGCGTAGCCTGCAAACAGCATAGCTGTAGAGCACAACGGATGAACGTCAAGTAACAGAACAATCAAATGTGTTTCAGTAACTGTGAGTGCATTGTTGACTTACATATGTAAAGACTCCACGTTATGGCTGCTACTGCATGCGTTTCCAGCACAGCACTGCAAAAAACACTCCAGTTTTATGTCCTGCATGAATTTCATTACTGACCGACTACTTTAATCAAAACTTCTAGATGCACCAATTTGGTTTGTTAAACATGCAAACAAATTAAATGAACAGTAGTAAGAGCTTTTCACTTGGTCATAAAGGTTAGTGTTCTATAAGGACACATATTTATTTAAAAACCATTAGCATTGATAGCCAATATTTCCAGAAAACTCAGTTTTTAAGATGTCACGTTTTTTTCCATGTGAATGCGTGTGAAAACGCTGTCAGTGTCTTGGAGTTTCACAGAATTTTTCACTTTTTTTCACAGTGTAGATGTGACATCATTCAAAGATCTTGGTGCTGAGGTTACGTACTCAGAACAGCAAAAACACACCAGACTCACTGACTGCAGACTGTCTGACTGGAGCAAAAACAAAAAATGTCTGAAATGAGGTAGATCTGTTGTACTAGCAAAAAAATTCTTATTTTTATTTTATTTATTTATTTTTTTTACAAACTAGCAAAAAGTAAAGAGAAGTAAATGGATTGCTGACAACTGGAATTCGTGCCCAGAAACATGGATTTGCAGTGAGTATTTTGTGTTCAGTATGTTAGAAAACTAAAAAATTTTATATGAAACTTATTTGTAGCTCCTCCTCAATGCTCCGTGTTAACACCCTGGAAGATGGGAACAATTAACTTTTTTTTTTAACCATTTTTAACCTCTACTTCTCTGTGTATGTATATATATATATATATATATATATATATATATTTCACTTCTATATTCAATTTGATGTTTTCATTCTCTATTTTTTTCTTTTATTTATTATTAAATAATAATACCGGTAAATTTGTCACACTGTTACCTGTATATGACGATAAAAAGTCTTTCTAAATGTTGGAAAGCAGAAAATCTTGCAGGACAAGGTTGTCATTTCAGCATTGACCACGAGTGCAGAAAAGGATTGATCAAAAACAGGACAACATATTCATTAAAACATGTGAAAATATTGTGAATATGTACATGAGTTAGAGTTCCATCTATTGACTTTTAATCCCAACAAACTTTCACTAGCCACGAAAACCGTTAACTTTAATTGAATTTTCCTGTAATATCTGTCAGTGCTGTGGTTGGTTACGTTAAGTAATGACGTCAGGCTATGTTAGTGGCTACGTTTAAAGTTTTTGATGGTTTAATCTGTTGGTTACAATGGCTATCACTGTATCATGTTCGTTCCACGTTCCTTGTGTAGCTCATATGTTGGAGAAAAGCTCATAACACACCAACGATAGAAGGTGATATACTACAGACTGCTTTTGTCACTTCTTTTTATTACTTTACACACCTATGAACACATGGCTATGGTGGTTTGTAACTGTCAATGGTGAAACAAACAATAGAACTAAATCACCAGAGTATACAAGGAATATAAATAATAACTTACAGCTGTATACCACTAATGACAGTCCCGAAGAGGCCCATCATGCCCAGAAACTCAACTCGGCTCAGGTTCTTCACCGTGTGCTCCTGGCACATGTTGGATACAGCGTAGAGGGCGGCACTGAGCAGGACCAAACCATCGCCCAACACCACATCACTGGCTGCACAGAGAGATATAAATTGGAATCCAGCAACAGTATTAAGCCATGACACCAGACATCAAGAAGCAAAACCTTCTTGTTGAACCCTGGATATATCATGCTGAGGATCTCCCAGTTTAGAACCGTGTAAGGACAGATGGCCGTTTGCCTCTTAGCACTGTTCCCTGAGCTCCAATGAGGGGTTTTCTGAGGCCCGTAGGCGTTTACGGCTGCTCAGGCCAGTCATTGTGTCCCCCGTACGACACAGCGGGTCTTTGCCTGCGTTAACACTTAGTGTGACTATTGCAAGATGGGTTTCCCACAAATCCAAACACCACCTCGACCTTGCTACACAGCGGACTACTGCACTCCTGTCAGCCTGGTCTGAGGGCTCCTCATACTTGATATCTGAATGACTCCCTGTTGTAGTCCACCCGTTGGAACCTTAACCTTGATGCTGTCTGCATCTTTGACAGCCCTTTCAGAAGCATAATGTTGTACAAAGAGAGGAAATGTGAATAAAAAAAAAATGAAAACAAACAAGATATCTATATTTCCAGTTGGCTTTCTTCACCCAGAAAGTGTGCATGCTCATGAAGCAGACATACTTTTATAAGGAAAAATGTGAGTTAAATAATCATTCCTAGAAGATGATATTCAGAGCAACTGTGGTCTTTTGACCTTTCCAGCAAACCTCCACATCTGATTATGGATTTGTGCTAACAATAGGTAGTCTGTTGTTGTTGTTTTTATCTGTGCTTAAACTTGGGTGAAGGTTACAGATAAAAATGATCCTTACTCGATCCCTGAACTCTCCCGGCTAGAACATCGGCTCCCACCATGGCCCCCACTCCCAACAAACACACTGTCACGGCAACAAAGTGGACGGGCCTGTATCGCGTCTTCAGGAAGAACCAGGAGAGCAGCATCAGCACTGGGATTACAAAGCAGTCCAGCAGCTGCAATACACAGAAATGCAGACATACCGGTGTATAAAAGCAAGGAGAGACATCTCGTTTCATAAAACAAGCTGATGAGATCCTGTTTTAGCAACTTCATGTTTTGATCGAGCATTTATGCTGTCATTGGAAAGGACCGTTTCCTCTCAATAAGCTCTCAAATATTAGTAAAAGCTTGTATTTACATGTCTTTCACATCAGACATTAAATTTTTATGTGGTTTTTATGTATTTTTGTTACCATTACAATTAATTTTTCTCCATTTCAGATAAATGTGGTATATAAAACTGCCATAGCAACAGCAACACAACACTGAACTGAAGTTATTACAACCTCCACGGTTTTCCTGTACCTGGATACTCGTCAGGTTGGTGAACTGATAAGCCTTCACAACTGCATAGTTCGCCTCCACATCTGCCAGACCCATCACCAGATACTTCCACCACTTGGTTTTTAAAATCTGTAGGATGTTACCGTCACCTGTGGAGACAAAATAGCCAGTACTTCAAAAACTAGAGAAGTCGTTTCTAAACGGTTCTCTTAACTGCTTCAAATGTTTGTGTTGTTGTGTTTTTCTGTTCCATTTGTTTCCTTCATGCCTTTGCATCATCTTGCAGTAAGATGTTGTCTTACTAATAAACCTGCCCTCTTTCATCTGAGCAGATGTTGTCTCTTACAAAAGCTACTTTGCAGAAATTATCAAATTCACAGGTAATTTGACAAACAGACATAGAAACAAAGTTAGAGATTTGCTGCTGCAAAACATAGCTGAAAGAAGACACCTAATGAATGCTAATGTGTCCATTTATCTGCTGTGTATATTGTTTTCAGTTGGTTTCCTAATGCAGGTTGAGAATTTTCTGCAAAGAAATGTTCAAGTAAAAAAAGTTGACTTTCAGAGTTTGTCATAAATTAACCGACAGCGTGGACATCAAAGCAATAATATTTTCCCCTAAAGCAAGTGTATAATTCTATCATTAAACTTATGAAGTGATTTAAGTGTTTAAATTTACCTTAATTTTCACAGTGCAGGTGGAAAGACATGTTTAAAAAATTAGGACCCACTGGAATCAATAAGAGACATTTCTTGAGTGAGTGGTGGTCTGACCTTTGCGGGTACTGAGGATTGTGGTGTAGATCAGCAGCAGCAGGGCGTAGTTGAGGAAGCTCTGCAGCATGGGGGTCTCCACCTTTGCATCTGTCAGGTACTGGCAACTCACTGCAGTCCCACAGATCAGCAGGGACAGGACCTGACCCATGATTATGGTCTTCACCAGACGCCTGAGGAGTTGGCAACGAAATAGTCAGTCACATGGACAAACAACAGCTCTCCTGTTCATCCTCTTAGATTCATCAGTGAAGGAAGAGGGAGCTGAGGCTGATAAAAATGTTTTAAATAAAATCTCCAAACTCTGAAATGGTATAGTATCATGTAATTTGAAAACAGAAGGGAGCAAAGGACTTAACCCTGTGGTACGCCAGCCGATAAGTCAGCTGAGCTGTTAAGGGGGCAAAGTTATTCAGAGGGGCCAAAAAGCTTCTATCAAGGGGGCATCGAAAACTGAGAGCAGAATATTAACATTAATATTTAACTCCAACAAAATTACATCAAAGCCAGAACTTATTTAAGTAAAACCAAATCAAACATTCTCTTCTATCAGCACTCAGCAGTAGGTCTTTGGTCACTTAACAAAAGCTGTCTCTGTGCAATGAAGTTGCATTTATAAATTAAATCAATTGCAGAAATTCCTCTCCTCAGAACCTTGGATAAGGACAGTTTAGAGACTGGTCTGTATTTACTAAAAAGGTAAACCAATTTAAAAAAATGAGGTTTCTTTAGCAATGGCATGTTTAAAACTGTGTAGAAAAAAAAAACAAAGGCCAGAGAATTATGCTTTTAAAGTGACACGGCTGACAGTGGGGATTATTTCTTTAAGCAGCCAAGTGATAACAATAACCAGAAGGCAGGAGGAGACGCTATACAACTATGGAAGGAAAATCTGTTGAAACTGAGGGGCAGAATTGACATGGGGAATGAAAATCTAAGGTAATGGTTGTTACTGAATATCACCTGTGAAAAGTGAGCTGATCTTGCATCGGTGTAGTGACATGTAGCAGCATAAACTGCATGTTGCCAGTGAAATCCCATCTTGATCTCACAGTCACTACTTGAATAAATATAAATAAATAATAAAATTCTTAAAAAATAACCTTTGTACAGGAAAAAAACTGTCTAACTCCTCACACAACATGTAGTTTACCATTCAAAGTAAATTAAGAAACAAAACATATATTAAAGTTATTGAATCATTCCCCCCTTCCCTGACATGCAGTACAATTATGTACTTATTCAGATGGCTTTGTCTTTAAACCTCAGACAGAGTCATCTCATAACATTCAATGGAATCTTTTTGTTACATTTTTTAAATAACCAACAGTATAATACAGACATCTCCTGAGGCCACAACAGAAATCATATGAAGTTTCGGGTGAGATATCTACTAAAATAACCCTAACTTCTATTTCCGGTAGAGTAACAAAAAGTTTTAGATTTAAAAAAAAAGCTGCCATTGATATTGCTCACCATGTGAAGATATCTCTGAAGTTAAAACTATACATTCCACATGCAACCCTCCATTTCCCACACAGTCTGTCCTCCTCAGGATGCTCCATCACTTTGAGAGCTAAACCTGGAAAGACAAAAAGAACGGGACAGATTAAACCCTTAAAAAAGGAGTTAAGAATTAATGTCTTCCAAACTCAATTTCATCAGACTACCCAAGCAGAACATGGTCCAAATCCCCACAGGAATGTGATGTCCTTTATAATATGATTAGCACTTCAACTATGGACTAGGTAAGTGCCATCCTCTGTTCAGACAAAGCCTGCGGATTTAGTTGTTTCTAGACTTCAAAAACCTACCACGGTAAATGTGGCCAGCATGGAAAAAACTAAAGCACTTAAACTTCATTTCACTTATAGCTTTAGTGTACACCCAGAAGTTGGCGGTGTTGTAGATTACAGTTAACCGCAATAAAGCAAAGTAAAGGATGAATACCAACTTGGCAACCGTAAATGTCGTAAAATGTTGTTCCACTGGGTCTAAACAGGTAGAAAGGACTGACAATAGCGATAGAATAGTTAAACTGTTACTTGTTCAATGGAGCTTGGAGTACCTGCTGTACGCGTCCGAGTGACAGCGTCGTTCATCATCGCTTCCTTGTGTCCCTGAACAACCAACGCCTGAAAATAACTCCAACAACTTCATAAATCTTCATATACCTTCTACACTTCAGTCATGCCATGATAAGTGAGATGAATTTCGATAGCAACGTAGATTTGTCTAATTCTATGTGACTTGGCCACATTCTGTCCCACGCTGGATATCCTTAAAAGAGAGCGTGTAGCGAGTCATTCTAACTTCGTGCCGTGTGGGCCCGCCTTCTTAGCTTTGATTGGTTGAAGAAGAACTGAATGACGTGTGCACTTTGCAATCACTTGCTGTGGATGGAAGTGGGAGGAGGCTTCACATGTCAACGCGTATTCAGCTCAGTCACACAGACCTTAAAAAAAATTGCTATAAATTCTCTAATTTTTTTAAAAAATAAATATGATACACGATACGTTACTTATACAGTCAATGATTTAAAATGAAGCCTCCTTCAAGCTGAATCATAGCTTCATGATTTTTTTTTTGCCTATAAAACTTACTTAAAAACCATTTAACCACCCAAACCACTTCAAAAGATATTCAAATGAAACTCAAAAGTGCCCAAACGACAACAAATAAATATTTTAAACAGCGTCAAAAAATTAATTATGCACAATGGGTAAAAAATATCATCTTCAGGTGATTTAAGTACTTTTGGTAAATTGTCTCACTTTTACTAAAGTAAGGTTTATTTAAAGAGCTGTATTAGTGGTAAAGGATCGGTATACTTTCTGAAACATTAAGCTCCAAAGTATCACCATTTATGTCTGTGGGTTTCTTAAAGATATGTTAGGAAATAAATTAATTCACTCAAACTTTGATAATGACTTTTAGATACTGTTTTCATCTGTTTCAATTAGTTGTACATTTGATGGACTGACACCCTGTCTGTTATGTACATGTGAGAAGCGAGTTCCTCTATTACAAAAATAATACAGTTATCTCTACAATTGGAATTTTACTCTAGTGAAGTTGTAAGTCCATAACTGAGCCCAAATAGTACACATTTACTACATATATTTCAAGAAAAGTGAAAAGTGTTATAAAATGCACTAAAAACTTAAATTAATGGACAGTGAGAGCAACATTGAATGTTATCTCAAGATCACAAGTTGATTATTCTTTTATCTTGAGATAATAAAGCTAAGTTTTTCTCATGATATTAAGTAAATGTTTCTTGCAAAACCAGCCATTTGTTTACTGAAAATCATGACAGAGTAATCTGTTATCACGAAGAAAACGAGCTCAAGGTGATTATGAAATGAGTTCCAAAATGAGCGGCTTACACCTTACTGCATTGTTCATGATCAGTATCAAGACAGCTGGGGAGGATCTATAACATTAAGTCAGGGCTTCAACTAGCTTACGAGGCTGAACTAACAAAAGATATTAACTAGTTATCTTGAGAAAGCAAGTTTTGATATAATGATCTAATCAAAAGGTTATCACAACAAAACAACATTCATTTGTAATTTACTCATTTGTTTGAAGATCTCTACTTCACAGACACAAGTTCTAAACTGAAATGGATTTGCAAGTTTTGCAATTTCTGGAATGGGGTATGGATAAAGATTATTATTATTCATTTATTGTCTCAACAAAAGCAAATATATCTAAAAAGTTGTCCTTATTTCTAAGTAGCTCTTTCCTTCTCAATGCATTTGTTTTACGTCTATGTTTCAGTCATCAGAATTGCATCGTCTGAAATGAAATCACCACTGGTTATCTAAACTGTCCAAACTACTCTTGTGTGAAAGCCCCTGTGCTTGCGTTTGACCAGATACCAGATACCGTATACCAGAAATAAAAACACTAACTTCCCACAGATTATACAAATATTGTTTTCTCACCCCTTGTCCTACTTGCTGTGATATGTGGGAAAAGCTGTCTTCCTAACTTTGAACAGACAGTGATGAGATTGAACAGAAGGTCATTCAAGCTAGACTGGAGCCAAGTGCTGAAAGAGATAAGAAATTAATGGCCCAATCATTTTGGGTAACTGCACCAATAGGAGCAGTGCCAGGCAATATTTATTTGTAGTTGTAGATGACAAGTAGCCGCAGTTATTGATTACAGGCGTATCAGTAGTTTCACATTGCTCCCACTGCACCCTAGCAACTGATCACAGAACCTTAGCAACCCTTTAAAAATGCCATAGCAACCAGGATGTCCAATCAAAAAGCTGTTACTGAACTGATCTAACCAAAACACCATTGTAACTGCCCAGCAACCATTTGGTAACATCCTACTGAACGTCTGCCTGGAAAGCTGAGCCTGTTGCTGGAATCTTTTATAGAAATAAGGGAGGTTTATAGTAGATTAGAATGAAATAGGAGTTTATTGTCCTGCAAAGTAGACAAAATAGTGTTTTCAGTACAACGCAGCAGAAAATCAGCAGTACAATGTGGGGGGTGCTTGTGGTCTTTCAGTAGGAAGGTTTGATCTCCAACTGCCCTAGTGCACATGTTGAAGCATCCTTGGGCAAAATACTGAACCACACATTGCCCCTCCATGCATTTTTCTCAATTCTCAATTCTCAATTCAAAGGAGGAAACACCATAGCAGAACAGGTTCAGGGTTATCATCTGAGTGCCAACACTGAAACTCATGTTATATAGAAAGACTTATTTTAAAGTGTTATATTATTCTGGTGTGTAATTTTATTCCTTCTTGTCATTAATATATACATAAAACACATACAATAGTATGGTAGTTATACAATGCAGAGCCAGATTTAGATCCTTTCTATCTTGGAGAGTGTTTTTTTTTTGTCATACTTCAAATTTTTTTTAGTGGCTGAGTACAAAACACCACAATGGTGTAAAGGTCACATAAGATTCAATTACCGTAAGTTTCTCATAGATGTTTTGCATCTATTTATTTCAACTCTGTCCTTCCAGCACAGAGTTTATGAAAGTTGAATATGGAGTACGAATGTGACAGCTTACCTCATCAATTGGTTAGCTGTCACACAACATGGGGTCGTCACATCCAAAGATGACAAAATGATTATCAACAAATACAAACAATGACTTAATAGTGAAACATCTCTTTTTCATTTTATATTCAGGACCAAATTAGTTACATAATAAACAATAACGTCAAACTTTTTTTTTTTTTACCAAGCAAACTCATATTTGGAATTGCTCTAGTTGTGACAAACAAAAATGACATGTGCAGCATCATGGGTCCATTTGTTGACGCAGCACATGTGACATGGCTTGGTATGCCACTGATATGCCATTTCACAAGAGCAGGCAGTTCTTATGGCTGTTTGAGAAAGCCTCCATTCAAATGACAGAGAATCATTCCTCATAATCAGGCATTGAGCAGTTCCAGACTTTTGTCTCTGCCTTCTTTCTTGACAGATCCAACTTTTGCCATTTGCCTACTCTTCTTCAGACAGACGTTTTCAAAATTGTTCTGTATTCTTTTAGTTTTTAAACATGGTATTCTCAACTTTTGTGACATTGTGTTTATTTTTCAATTTATTATGTATATGATAGAATAACATTATATCAAACACTTTAAAAAAATATATGCATAATATAAAATATATGGAGATTAAAACTATGTTACAAATGTTTATTATAAATATACAATAGCATAGAAATAGAACTAATACAACAAACATAAAACAGATATTTACAAAATTATCACTGCGTGCAGAATCAAATGAAAAACTTAAAATTAGCAAAGCTGTAGGCTACGTATTTTAACATAACTTTGAGTAGGACAAAAAAAAATAAAAATGAAGTGGTTAATTGCAGATGATATTACCTTGTCAAACATATGTTTTTATTTATAAAAAGCCATAATTATTCACTCCTTTCAAAGGATAACTCAAAAGTACATTTTCAGAGAGCGTTGCTATTGCCAAGAGCGCTGCAAGGGCTGTGGTAATGTGATAAAGTTAATCTTCATCCGTCTTGTAGTTCACGCGAGATTTCACGAGAGGATAAGTTGAGGGAACATGGCGACGTCTAATTTGCTAAAGGTAGGACCCACTTCAATTCAAATATTTGTATTTAACGTTCACCGGAGTGCTTGTCATTTTTGTCATGCAATATTGACGTTTTGCTCCAACCTTAACGAACAGCTCACAGCACGTGTATACGGTTGTGCTGTCAGTGCTGACTTTAGCTGGGAGCAGTCAAGTTACATCTGGCTAACATTAGCTACTTATCAGTGATTTAGCTGGCTAAATTGAAAAGCTACAACAGAGCTAAATGTGCTGGAAAAAGGTAGACACAAGGGAGCAGGAGAGTCACAAAAGCGGATTGGAGGCATACTGTTAGTCTAACCTCCGTTAAAATGTGACCATAGTCTTTGTACATGCTAGCCTCTAAGCTCATATCATCTGTCATTCAGTGGCTCAAGAGTCTGCAGCTGACCAGCCCCTTAAAAGACACGATAAAAGCCGCAAGGAGCAACTGTCACAATCGTTTTGAGCACCTCACAATTCTCTGATGCTTTCTAACAAAGCTTTGTTCGCCAGGCGTCTATGACAATGATAAATCATATCGCCAAGCAGGTGAAGGAAAGGACGCACAGTTACAGGCTGACTGTACAAAAAAATTTCACTGCAGACAAAAATCAAGTCTTCTGCACGAAGCATATATGTATATAAACACTGCATCATTATCCTGTTAAAGATACCCTGCGCAAAAATATGCTTCCCTCTAAATGATGTGCCTGTCCTATGAATCCTTTGCTAAAATAATATTTCCTTTTTCAGTTTTTCCTAATGTGATTATTTCAGCTTTATTTACAAATATCTCCCATGACAGGACAGTATAGAAACAGAACAGAGTCACAAAATCATCCAATTTCACTGTCCCTCAGCCCAGCCGGTGCATTCGTCCCACCTCTCATAGTCCACACACATATTTCGACCCATTCTTCAACATAGACCACGTTTCCTCTCACCTATGCTGAGGTATTTGATTAAAAAATTCCTCTGAAACCAACTTGTTGAATTTAAGGAAGCTTCGACTGCTGGAGCTCGTACAACTTTGGTGCAGATATGAACCACTTTGACTAAGCAGTCACCGTTATTGCTTTTTAACATTTATTTAAAGAATGGATATAGAAAAATAGTTGAGATTAAGTCACTGCAGACAAAGAACAGAAAAGATTTACTCAGGCAAAAGACCAATGCAAACAAAATAGTATTTTTTTGCTTTATATCATTTTAGCAATTTTGTGTAATTTGTTGTTGTTAATTTTTAAATTTTTTTATTATATAAGCCTGTTTATTTTGCACCTTCCAAATCTCAATTACACTCAAACCTGTAAAATTAGCAGAGACACCAGAGCTTTTGTGGATCTACCATCCAGCCTAAGATCATTTACTCTTACGTGGTTGAATATTGTGGTCGGGAGCATTGCAGAACCTGAGAAAAAAATCCTGCTAATCTCAGCTCCTTTTGACAGATCTGTCCCATACAACATAATAACTACTTTACATGATTAACTGATTTTATTTGTTGTATGTCAGAGTTCTGTCACCTTTCTCTTTATTACTGCCACATTTGATTATTCAGCGGACTCTCTTTATGCTCCTCTTCTGCTGATGGTCTTTGCTGGTTGAACTAAAATTGTACTGGATTCATTGAACTGGTACTTCAGGATGAATATAATAAAATAATACATAATCTAATGTTTTTTCTTTTCACCAGATGTAAACAAAACGTCTTATTGCCAGAACTTAAATAAGGATTCAACACTTAGTGTTGTCTGCTTTCTTAGCTTCCGCAGATCTGTGCTGCATGTATCACCCAAAAAACATGATCAAAATCATTGTTCCACAGCAGTCACACTGAAGAGGCTGCTTGCACTGCCAATGTTTCTGAGCTCTTTTTATTTATTTTGTCTTTGCCAGTGTCTTGAAATAATTGGCTGATGCCAGTTGTTTTAAAATGGCAAGATATTGAGCCAGTTACATGTTTACCACTAGATACAAGATGGCCAAGTTGAATTAACGAATTAACGAAGTCTTCAGTTTTTGCAACTTTATTACCAAAAAGCTATGATAAGTGAAAATATCTTTTATGCCATATTATGAAGCTTGAGCTTGGTATTATTGGTAATTTTTTGCTTGGAAAAAGTCACAATTTTCCAAAATAGATTATTACTTTCAACTCTGTCCCAATCTCCATCCACCTCAACATATTCTTGTCATTTGCAGAAAATACATTGCGCTACATCACACTTTAGATCAGCTACTGTACTCCTTGAAACAAACTTATAGACAGTCCCCACCAGGTTTTCATCTGGTGACTGTGAAAAACTGAAGCATGTGATTTACGCAATTTTCATTCTGTATTTATTGAGTGAGCCTTTGTAATCTCTTTATGGAAGATTCGTCACTGATTCAGAGTTTCAGTTCATTTATGTGCCCTCCACATTTCTTATTGGAAAGATCCGTCTTAGAAATGCAACTGAAAGACACTGTTCAGATAAAACATGTCAACAAAACAATCTTCTGAATATTGTTTATGTATTCATATTAGAGATAAACTGTGTGAAACTTTGTGAAACCTTAATGATTTGTTTTACTTTAGTTTTGCTCGTGTTTCACCTGTTTGAACACTTTGATGACTATAGTTCACTTCTCCTGTCTGTTCCCAGAACAAAGGCTCCCTACAGTTTGAGGATAAATGGGACCTGATGCGCCCCATCGTACTGAAGCTCCTGCGGCAGGAGTCTGTCACCAAACAACAGTGGTTTGACTTGTTCTCGTGAGTGTTCTGTGCTTTCAGATAAAGTTTTGATACTCTGCTGTTAAAGGTGAAAGAGGATCGTCGATTTTGTGTTTTCTCTTTTCTTTGTTTCCATAGAGACGTCCATGCTGTTTGCCTTTGGGATGACAAAGGTCCAGCTAAAATCCACCAGGCTCTCAAAGAGGACATCTTAGATTTTATCAAACAAGCACAAGCAGTAAGACAGTAGTTTTAAAGTTTTTCTTTGTAATTTTATCTCTTTAATGTTCACAAAAATATGGTGAAGGAAAGTTTGGACTGCGCTTTTATATATTTATTTATTGAATGATGTAACCTATTGAATTTCTCCGCACGGCTGATCAGAAGCAAGATTCACCCACACTGCGGTGCATCTGTTAATGTAACTGCTGGAGTTCAAACTTGTGTGTCTTTATGCTGAAAATCATATGTATATGTTACTGGGTCATATTGTCAATGCAAAATGTTATGGAAAAGCACCAGAGGGGTCTTTTACATATTCAGTTGGCACTATTTCAATTAAACACATGTACTATTTTAGAAAACAGTGCATGTGTGAAAGGGGCTTTAAGCTTTTGCATGTAGCAAACCGACCCTGTCTTGTGTTTATCACCCTTTCTAAGCGGGTACTGAGTCACCAGGATGACACAGCCCTGCTAAAGGCCTACATTGTAGAGTGGAGGAAGTTCTTCACACAGTGTGACATCCTGCCCAAACCTTTCTGCCAGCTTGAGATCACTCTGATGGGCAAGCAAGGAAGCAACAAGAAATCCAATGTGGAGGACAGCATCGTCCGCAAGGTGAGGGGTACCACTGACCGAAAGTAGCTTGCTATGTTAGGACAGAAATAGTAAATAATTCTACATTTTCTCTGTGGTGACTGCAGCTCATGCTGGACACATGGAACGAGTCCATCTTCTCCAACATTAAAAACAGGTTACAAGACAGTGCCATGAAGCTGGTTCACGCTGAGAGGCTGGGAGAGGCCTTTGATTCTCAGCTGGTCATCGGAGTGCGAGAGTCTTACGGTGAGAAGCACAGTGACGCAGTCACTAAACTGTAGCAATATTGGGAAAAGTGTTATTGTTTGGATCAAAATATTGTTCAGGAGGGCTCATAATGCATTTTGTAACATGTCTTTCAGAGCATGTGAAGTTTATATCCCTCCCATTTTTTATAGTTTTTATACAGTCACAAAGCACATTATCAGGACCAGCAATAAAGCTGCTTATTTTTTAATAAATCATGTGGCAAAACTGCAGAAGATCAAATCCAGCAGACGCAATTCGGAAGCTTTTGTTAATGTGCACATGAAGCATCAACCAGAAAAGTGTGGAATCCAATATGCAGTTGTTGTGCAGACAGACATAATTTGATGATGAGAGGTCAGATGAGAACATGATGGATCCACAACAGCATGAAAATGTGTTGAGGCCCTCCGTGTCAGCCATGAACAGATATCTGGGATTGCAGAGGTTCACCAAAGCTGGAAAGCTGAAGGCAGGTCAAAGGTCAGAACTGACAGAAGGAATCCCAGGATCCAGCTTGTGGTGATGGGTTGAGAAGGTTTTATTGGCGCACTGAGCCCCATAATGTACATAATTTTGAGGGCACAAGGGCACTGAGTCACCATGTAAAAGTCTTAAACTGTTTTTATGAACATGGCAGTGATCTGAGTGGAAGTGCAGCTGACAAACATGCACAAGTTGCGTTTGACTCCAACATGAAGCAGATTGAAATGAATGTTTCCACCATGTCAGTCTGACCCCGGCACGAAATGTGCTGTTCCTGTGTCTGACTGTAATATCGTTCTTTTCTGTGAGCAGTGAACCTGTGCTCCAACCCTGACGACAAGCTGCAGATCTACAGGGACAACTTTGAGAAAGCTTATATGGACTCTACTGAGAGGTTCTACAGAACACAGGCACCATCCTACCTTCAGCAGAACGGAGTGCAAAACTACATGAAATATGTGAGTCATGGATGTATTATTGTAAATGATTGTTGTTGTTGTAAATGATGGACACAACACAAAGTTGAGAGATGAGACCTGAAGGATATTTTCCCTGTTTTGATGATGATGGTTTAAAAGTCTGTTGGATGAATGAAAAGAAAAAAACATTAACATCTAGCAGGATCTGCTGCCCGGAACTTGTCACACGTCATGATTCAAAGCAGACGTATTATGTCTTTCGCAGCATGGGCCAACATGTTCACACTCGGTATACTGGCAGTCACTGACATGTAAACTCAGTTTTAGGAATTCCTCCAGATCCTTTTCCCTGGAGCACTGGAGTATAAAAGCTGAATATTTTTAAGATTAATTTAGAGAATGCCCTCCTTTGTGAGAGAATACTGATCTGACTGTTTGCTGGAGACGACTCATTTCAGACATGTTTCAGTGAATGAAAGCACTTTCCGGTCTGTTAATCCTTACGATTTGTCTTTCAATTTCTTTTTAATTTGCTCTTGTGCTTTGAAATGAAAATGATGTGCCATGGATGTTGTAAGTTATTTATACTGTAGTGACTAAATCAACTGTAGTGACAGCATTGATGTTCGATTTATATATCTGACAACAAGAACAAACTAGAACCTCAATACAAATAGAACAACACAGCTGCTACAGCCAAAGCCAGGGTGGAAAGCTGGCAGAAGGACTCAGTTGGATGCCCCATCACAAGACTCAAGGAAATTAAATTATAATTTGTATTCTTATGGCTTTTTAAGGTTGTCTTCGAGTGTAACCCTGGTGGTATCAGTCAAGATGTAAATTCCAAAACAAATCAGTTAAATTCACTGAATTCTTGTTTTATCAAGACTTTAGCTATTTTAATATATAATTCAATTACATCACAACATCACATACTTTCAAATCTTATAAGGCTATAGAGCAGGAAGCCTTACTTAGTCTTTGTGATTGGGAATGTACTCCCTCTTTTGAGATATGTTGTATTTTCCCCGAAGCTCAGTGCCTTTGAATTTGTCTCTTATCTTCTTTACCTTTGCAGTTACAATGGTGATGTAAATAGTAAAAAGCTCTTGAGGCCTGATTTAATTAAGCTGTTGAATTATACTTTATTCATCTCTATGGGGAAATTATAAAGTTTCAGTTTAAGTTATTTAGGAAAAATAACTAAATAACAAGAAAAAAGAAAAGTAAGATGAATAAAAGTTTAAAAAGTCTCCAGGGATCACCATCTCCAGGGTTTGTTTCTTAGCAACATGTCTCGCGCAGCATTTGCGGTTTGCACAGGTGAACTGGTGGAAAGAGTAGAATGGAAGTCCAGAATATGTTGATGCAGCCATGACTCATGATGCTGCAATACAGACATTCCTGCTGTGTCCTCATCTGCACGCCGCCCTTCTCCATTTTATCTACCAGTCATCTCACATTCCCCATGACGATCAAGACAACAAAGGGTTAAAACTCCTTCAGGGCATTCCTTGTGTTTTGGAAAGCTCAATCGGCTGCTATTGCATGTAAACCCCTTTTCTGTTGACATGGTTTATTCTTAAAAGAGATACTAAAATTCGCCTTAAATACCAGCAGAAATTACTTATACAGGAAAATATTTTTAAAAAATCAGTGTTTTCACAGAGAAAGACAGCAGAAAGTATTAAGACGATACAAAAAAGGCACTGCAACAAGCTTTCACCAGTGTTAAAGGTCTTGCTGAGATATTTTTTTTCACTGCTTTAAGTTTTTGGAGCCTTTTCCAAAAGCTGCTGTATGTCTTCAGGTCATTTCAAAACTCAGCATTTTCTGTTACCATCAAGACTAATATTCTTTAGCATCTTTTAACTTTCAGTGCAAGTAAAATGCCAAAATGACAATGGCATCACAGCAGAGCTGAATAATGTCGTCTTAAATCATATCTTTGTATAAATGTATTCTCTCACCAGGCGGATTCAAAGCTGAGGGAAGAGGAGAAGCGGGCTCTGCGATATTTGGAGACAAGACGTGACTGTAACTCTGTGCAGGCAGTGAGTGTTATGCATGGTGTGGTTCTCATATTGCTGACAGTTTAGAGTGGAAAGTGAAAAAGTTAGCCTGAAAATGCCTCTTTCTTCAAATTCTATTGAAGAAATATGTAAATGTATATATCTTAAAGTTGTATTTATTCGATCAGGAGAGAAAATACTGAGTGGTTTCTTTCTTTCTTTCTTTTTTCTCAAAATGTTGAAATATCCTTTCAAATAGCAACATCTATCATCATACTGCACAGACTGTATTTCTAATGTGTTCCTTTTGTTTATCTTTCCAGTTAATGGAGTGTTGCGTCAATGCACTTGTAACATCATTCAAGGAGACCATCTTGGCCGAATGTCCAGGCATGATCAAACGGAATGAGACAGAGAGTGAGTACAGCTAGACTGCTCCCACCGAAAGCTGAGCCAGCTCAGGTTTGCACCAGGATGTAGTCCTGTCTGCTCCACTTCTGTGACATGAAGATGGTCACAAAGTAACAGTTTGTGAGATGACCTCAGCTTGGTTTAGAAATCAAATTTAATAATAGGTTTTAAGAGATGAGCTGTGTAATGTTCCTCAAAAATGAACTCTTTTAAATGTGCCCACAAAGCCATGACATAAATATTCTTAGGTGTGCTGTGACAAACACTGCCAGTGAATGTCATTAAGTTGGATGCCCGTTGTGAATTGAATATAACACATGTTTGGAAATCTTAGAAGAACTCTCCCTATGTAAATGTAGAGCTTGCTGGAGAATAGTGGTTAGGTTGAATAGGAACAAGAACTCCTGTAAGCTAATTCAGATAATTCATCTTATACGTTTCAGTGTCGGTTTGTTCACAGCTTTATTTAAAGTGAGGCTGTGTCTGAAATTTGTTGCAACATAGTATTTGGTAAGCTAAAATAGTTCATAGATTGACCCCTTTATATACCATTTACAGGAAAAGGGCATCAATTTCCCATAATGCAATGCTATAGTGGCGCATAAAAATAGATTTAATAAAGGGGTGGTCTGTTGTAACATCAACAATTCTTAATCATATTTGTACTTAGATGTGACAAAAGTATTGACGGGTTGCCGTGGTTATGCAGACCCAGGAGTGCACGGCAGTTTTCCACAGAACAACACAAGGACTAATGCTTTAATTTTACATACTAAATGTTAACATTTCATAGGGCAAATTTATAAAGGCAACCGTCATACTGCAGCAAAGTTCCTCAACATATGAAAGGTTCTGGTGGAGGAAAGAAAAATCTTAGATAGAAATTTAGTTAGTTAACAAGAGGTGTGAAAGACACTTTCATCAGTGACAAAATTCCTGAAATGATGCAGTTGTTTGACACTTCTCATTACAGATAAGACTTGTATGTTTTTCAGTATTTTGAGATGTTTTTTCTCTTGAATCTTTTTGTTCATCAAACAACAGAAATGAGATTTATCTCTTCTTGCAGTTTAGTTTAGTTTATCAAAAATAATTTTCTAAGTAATGAAGTTAAAGAGTTGCTACTCTGGGTCATGGATACAATTATTTATTTCCAAAAAGTACTGAGGCTTAATATTTCTGGGTGCTGTAATCTTGCCACAGTTGCAATTCATCAAACATTTCCTGTTTACATGAGCCTAAAATCCACTCAAACTGGGCCCATGCAACGTCTCTATCCAGATATTTCTCATGATCCGAATGGAAAACACCAGAATGAATAATCTTAAGAGTAGATTAAGTTGAATAAAATGTTTATAATTGAGACCTCTGCTGGTTTCTGGACTGCATTAGCAACTTTAATGGACGTGTGTGTCTGTGCACCCCCTCAGTAATGGGTTTTAAAGCAGCCAACATTCTGCCTGTCTTATAATGTAGCTGCCAAATGAGAGTTTAGTATTCAGTGTCACATCAGACACTGCTCTCACTTATGTTGCTGCAGAGTAAGACAAGTCTGGTTGCAGTCATCACCCATGTAGCAATTCAAATAGCGATTATCTTCATGATATAAACCTGTTTGATTTATTTTTCGGAATCATATGTTGGTTTTATTGCAATGAAGCAATTAACAGTAAAATACCAAAGAAAAGCACTGTTTCTTTTACAAGAATAGTCTCCCCTGTAACTCGCAGCTTACAGTGTATCTACAAACTGTTAGAATAATTTTCCTTTGATCCCAGAGTTGCATCTGATGTTCTCTCTGATGGACAAAGTACCCAGCGGCATCGAACCCATGCTGAAGGACCTGGAGGACCACATCATGAGTGCGGGCTTGGCTGACATGGTGGCTTCAGCAGAGACCATTACCTCTGTAAGCATCTCATTAACACACTGTACTGAGAACTCCACTAAGAAAGAAACGCCATGAAATGTAACTGAATCCTGAATTTCAAGGATGATTACCAGCTATGGGAGGCTGGGTCTTAATTTTTGTAGGTTTTGGAAGTACACCCAAGGTCATTAAGAGTTCTTTAATGCTTAGTCATCATACAAGTAATCTTAACTGAAGGTCCACCTGAATGTAAGATAATTAATGGATAGTCTCACGTCCTGTTCTTTGTCTGCAGGACTCAGAGAAATACGTGGAGCAGCTACTCACCCTGTTTAACCGCTTCAGTCGGTTGGTGAAAGAGGCCTTTCAGGATGACCCGCGCTTCCTGACAGCAAGAGACAAAGTGAGTTAGACTTTTGCTAACTTGTCCATCATTAACAGTAATATGATGACTCAAAATATTCTCTACTATTTCTTAAACCTCTCTACAGGCATATAAAGCTGTTGTGAATGATGCAACGATATTTAAATTAGAGCTTCCCATGAAACAGAAAGGGTAAGAAAAACACCTTCCATCAAATTCTGCTGTAGTTCTGAACGGTAAAAGTAGTCATATCCATCCCTGCTCACCTGTGTTTACAGGGTAGGATTAAAAACTCAGCCAGAGTCCAAATGTCCAGAGCTGCTGGCCAACTACTGTGACATGCTCCTGAGGAAGACCCCACTTAGTAAGAAGCTTACTTCTGAAGAGATTGAGGCCAAGCTCAAGGAAGTGGTAAGTTTTTGTCATTAATCATGTAGTCTATTACTGGAATCTACAATACTGTATAAAATCTTTTAAAGTGCACTTGAGCAATAGTTCTCCAGGCCTTGAGAAAGTCTTTTGGCAGCTTTCTCACTTATTTTCAGTCTAGTCTTTGTACTTGACCATTTTCATTTTCTTAGCACTGAGCTATGAATCATTGAAGTTTAAAAAGGAACCTAACTCAGGGGGTGAACCAGAGTTGTGTCGACACATCAGACAACTTAGCAAAGAACCACATTTTCCATGTGTTGGGGTTAGGGTACAGTCTGAAGCTGAGGGCATCCTGTGGCCTGTAGATTATCTCCCTAACTGGTACAGGCAGCACGTTGTGTCCCTCAGCCTTTTTATGGTGTGCCACAGCTTTTTAAGCAAAGTGTTGAATGATGGTGTCAACCGGACTGTAGAGAGGAGGCTGAGGTGATAAATTCACTCTAAATGCACAAACATGAACACTGAAGTATGAAAACACCCCCTCAACAGGATCATTTTATTGTCACTTCAGTTTAGCATCGACCCAGCTCTGACTCTTGCTAAAATTAACTGATGTCATTTGTGACACAAGTTTAAAGGAATATGTTTCCACTCAAAATCTTTTATTCTATTTTTTTCAGCAGAGCCTGTTTTAATATTTGTGTTGATGTACTGCTTCATCTTATAGTTTAAAAAAATATATATATATTTAAACTGAAATTCAAAAAATTATCTAGCTGTAGTCTGATGTAGGAAAAGTATCAGCTCAGCACTTAAGGCTCTCACCCAGAGCTGTAACTGACCACATGAGTGTGTGTTGTTGATTTAATGACAAGGCAGATTGGTTCTTCGCTGTTATCAAACTGGACATCATGTCTTTTCATGGCATGAGGTTTAACCAGTCAGTCTCTACGGCACTCTGATTCTGAGTCTCTACGGCACTCTGATTCTGAGTCTCTACGGCACTCTGATAGCCTTTTTCTTTTTTTCTTTTGACAGACAAATCATATCTCAGAACAATGTCTAGGAACCTATTTTCAATAGAATGTCAAATAGACACATGTCATAATGTCCGTGCAGCCTGCTCTGAGAATGTGCTGCCACAAAAATGAAACCCTTAAGGGAAAAAAACTGGATAAAACACATGAAATCATGCAGCCCAACGAGCTCAACATGATTAAAGTCTGATGAAGCGGAAATACATTTTACATTCTGAGTTTGTCACATCACAGACTAATGTTTTTTTAACCACTCAGCCAAACATGAATGACTAAAACAAATATGAGCTGAATAAAGTTAGGTCTCAGAATCATAGCAAAATATGCTCTCTGGTCTGAGATGCTGGGGGTGCATCTGTTCCTGATTGACAGATCTCAGAAATCAGATGCAGACGGTGCAGATATGACATTTTTTGGTCACCATCCAGCGGTGACCCAAGTTATCAACATTGTTAGACCTTGCAGCTTTACATTGTCACAGTGAGTATGTCCAAACTGCAGAGGGGTAGCAGACATACATTTGCTGCAGTGTGAGCACAGCAGTGGAGTGAGAGGCTGAGTCTGGCAGTAGCAGCAGTGTCTCTGTTAAACCCAGCTATCTCTGAACTCTATCACTGACAAATTCACACTGCATCCACTGACCAAAGTGGATCTGAAACTTCTGTGCTCTGAGTGGATTTGCAGCCCTTAAACTTCCAGGATGCTCTGCTGGTGTGTTGCCAGATCTGTGGTGGCTCCACATTTCAGTTTTACTCTTCACTCTTCACTTGTTCCTCTGCAGTTGACGTGACCATCAAAGTTCTGCTTTTTCTTACATCCAGAGAAGAGTTCAGCATTTCATTAATAAAGGCAGAGCTCACAAGCTAGTTGCTAGTCTGAGGCTAATGAAGTGTAGTAGGCCTATTTCTAACCTTGTAGTGTTAGGGGTAGAGGTCTTATATTACAGTCCCCTGCATCACGGACTGTGATTTTAGAGCTTCTCTAAAAATCCTGATCAGAAAACTTACAAAAAACAGTTTAACAGTCCAACTTTACAATTCAGTAAAACACAGATCTCAGCTTTTGAAATGTTTTCAGCAACTTGCACATATAACTTGTTCCCTTGCAAATCCCTGAATTAGCTTTTCTCATACGTTAATTGGCTAAAATGATGACAGAATTAAGGAGGAATCTGCATAAGAAAACAGCCGGTACTTCTGATATTGATCAGCAGTGTGATTTTTGCAGCTTTTAGTGCTGAAGTACGTCCAGAACAAAGACGTGTTCATGCGCTACCACAAAGCCCACCTCACACGTCGTCTCATCCTGGACATCTCAGCTGACAGCGAGATAGAGGAGAACATGGTGGAATGGCTCAGGGTAAGATCTAGGTGGATGGATATGTGTTTTTCATTGCATTCATTTTAACAATTGTTTTTTCTTTTCCATGCTCGGTTCAGTAAATAAAGGAAGCCGTTTCCTTTACCTGAATTTGTTGTTCTTTAGCTACCAAGGACATAAACCTGTGATGTCATTTATCCTAACAGGAAGTAGGAATGCCAGCTGACTATGTCAACAAGCTGGCCCGGATGTTTCAAGACATCAAGGTGTCTGAGGATCTCAACCAGCATTTCAAAGAAATGCATAAACATAACAAGCTTGCTTTACCAGGTAAAGTCTTCATCACACGTGAGCAGCAGCAGGCAGACAGAAAAGCCCTTTTTAAACATGAAATGTGTAACATTAATGGCTTCGTTAGCCTGGAAAAATTATGGTTTTCTGTCATTCAGACTTTTAAGTTAATGTTTCTTTAAACTTCATGTTGACATGACAGAGTTCAACGGTACTGACTCAGTGTAGGTAAGGTGCACTAGGTTAGACATCATGTATTGGTATATAATACCAAAGTCTTTTTGGAATTAGTTCTTACAGCAACATAGTAATATGTGTTGATGTGTTTTTGAACGCAACTGCTGTGAAATGTTTTGTAAACTATATTTTCTTTCTCTGCTGTGCTCTACTCCCCTGCAGCCGACTCTGTCAACATAAAGATCCTGAATGCCGGAGCGTGGTCGAGGAGCAGCGAGAAGGTTTTCGTCTCTCTTCCCACAGAGCTGGAGGATTTGATACCTGAGGTTGAAGACTTCTACAAGAAAAACCACAGTGGGAGGAAGCTCCACTGGCACCACCTCATGTCCAACGGCATTGTGAGTGGAACAGATCTGAAAAAAGAACCTCACCGGTTATTAGAAAGAGACTCACTTGAATTTATCATTTCACTCAACTCTTCTACATATATATGTTTATTCAGCTCTGAGATCAACGAAGAACACTATATGTGTTTACTTAGCAGTAGTTTAAGTGGCTGGTGAATTGTTAGAACTAAACAAATGTCCTTCATTTCTCCAGATAACCTTTAAGAATGAGGTGGGCCAGTATGACCTGGAAGTGACCACTTTCCAACTGGCTGTGCTGTTTGCCTGGAACCAGAGGCCGAGGGAGCGGATCAGCTTTGAAAACCTCAAGTTAGCCACTGAGCTGCCCGATGCAGAGCTGCGACGCACTCTCTGGGTAAAGACGCATGATGAAGATAAAACTGCTCAGAGAATGTTGGAAATGAGCTTTTCTGAGCCACAGATGTTGTAGATTGCAGTGCTCTCTGTGCTCAGTTTTGTCACTTAATTAACTTGTTGTTGAGCTGATTTTTCTGCTCTTTCCCCTTAAACTCTCCTCCATCCTTCCAGTCTCTGGTGGCGTTCCCCAAACTTAAGCGGCAGGTGTTGTCATACGACCCAGTGGTGTCTTCACCCAAAGACTTTACAGAAGGAACTCTATTCTATGTGAACCAGGAGTTTTCTCTCATGTAAGGAATTTTAAAGTCAGCATGTTGTATGAGACCGACTGTCAGAGACATTTGTCTTTTGTAATGGGTTTAAAAGTAGAGGACTTTCTGTTGGGGATTTAGCATTTAGCATTCGTTTTGCCAGCTGTCTTTATTTCCCTGTGGGATTTGATTGGTTTGACAGGGCTTTCCTTCCTTCTAAAACTTTCTAAATAGAACTTGAAACCTAAAACTGGAATTACATGTGCACAAAAGACCAAAACAGAACAACATTTGTATGTGTTGTAAACTTCAACCAGATCGACAGAAAGCAAACTGCTCTGGTGAACAGTTTACTTTATCACTTCACAGAAAAAACTCAAAGGTCCAGAAAAGGGGGAAGATTAACCTGATTGGTCGACTGCAGCTCACCACGGAGCGCATGAGAGAGGAAGAGAACGAGGGCATCGTCCAGCTCAGGATACTAAGAACACAGGTATGAAGATGAGCTCACAGCATGCAGATCTCTCACACTCTGAATAAACATTTCCCATCGCTGAAGTTCAGCAAACATCTGGGGTAAAGTTTGTATAAACTTATCCACAATTCCATGTGACTCACTGCTATTTCTTTTCTGCTTTATCTTCTTCTGCCACATCCAGGAGGCCATCATCCAGATAATGAAGATGAGGAAGCGCATCAACAACGCCCAGCTGCAGACAGAGCTGGTGGAAATCCTAAAAAACATGTTTTTACCACAGAAGAAGATGATCAAAGAGCAGATTGAGTGGCTGATAGATCACAAGTACATAAAGCGGGATGAGACGGATATAAACACCTTCATCTACATGGCATAGCGCTGCACAGCACATTAGGATGACTTGTGTTGACTTTGGTTTCAGTGGATCAGGCCTGATGGACGCTAGAATACTTCCAGGCTTCCCGTCCTCTATTTAAAAGAAAAAACCCAATCTTGTGCAGGGAGAAATGAGTTTAAGACTGAGACTTGTTTAAAAAAAAAAAGATAAACTTCCTGCCTTAAACTTGTATAAAGAAAACAAAAGAGATAAATCTTCAAGTTGGAGTGGGAGTCTGCACCAAGTGGTCACAACTGTTTTAAGGTGCGGGGAGTTTTCTTTGCTGTCCAGATGAGGCAGTGGTCTGTTTTTGATGCCATGATGTCTCATGTGGGCAGCTACTACCACATTCCTGCTCAATGCTTGCACAAGTCTAAAGGCATGCTGACAGGAAAGGCTGAAGAACTCGAAATATCTGCAGTCCAGTTTTATTCCATGTCAAATACAGACCACTTGAACAAAACGCTGCCCTCCTTCCTCAGAGGCGCGCTGCTATGAGCGCCTCTGTTTATCACTGAGGGCTGATGCTGTTGTGATTTAGCATCACAGTTAGAGTGATAAACACTTAATTTGGACATTCGGTGTATACAAATTCAGACAAGCACTTTGCAGTTCGCAGGACTGAACCAAACCACAACATAAAGCCAACTCCAACCCATCAGCCTCTGTCTCTGGGTAAATATGAGGGTGTGGGGAGTCCCTCCTCCAACCGTACCCAGGGACAGAGGTGGTGTTGGAGTCCGGAAGGTCAGCTCGTGTTTGGAACAGCCCTCTCATCTGCAGGAATCCTGGGAGAGGAGGCTGAGGTCAGTATTACAAAATACTACAGTTCAAAGCTATAAGAGAGTGTAACATGAGATGTGAATAATGGAATGAATAAATAAACAGCACCTTATTATAAAACACACAGGCTTGTCGTTCATCATAGCTCAGGCAAAGGGTCCAGGCAGCAAAGGTGCAGCAGGTGCTTTTGTCTTGATTCCTCTTATTATTAATTTTTCTATCTTGAAACTTTGTGCAGCAAAACCACAAGAGCTTGGAAGATAAATTTTGTTAACATGCTGGTCACCTCTCAGAGCCCAGCTTGAAATGCTGAATTCATGCATGGTGCTGCGCTGCAGTCATCTTGATTAATGTTTGGCCTGAAAATTCATCTATTTTCTCAGCTGTTTTTCTGAAACGGCTGAATCAGTTGATGAAAAATTCAATGTGTCGATGTATTTACAATCCAGTCATTTTGCAATGACTACCAAACACTTGATTCTAACCTGAAAGCCAAAACATATGCTTGGAAGATTTACTTGGTGAATGAACTAAAGGTGATGCTTCACTACATGGTGCCACCAGTGTGAAAGTGACTACATCACTAAATATTTCCACTTTCTAAAAAAAAAGAAATGATCACATGTAGATGCAAGAGAGCTTTCTTTGTTGTTTTTCTCCACTACAGCTGCTGGTCACTGAGTCTAGCCACTCTACACTTTTAAAAATGGATCCCAACAAGTTTGTTTTCAGGTGCTATCAAAACTGATTCGGACATTGTTTGGATATTAGATTTCAAATGTTCAGATGTCAAATGTGTGCATGATTACTGAAAAGTGCCATATGCACAGCTTTAGCTTTTTTACTAAATGTGATGGCTCAGACCTCACCAAAATATTTCACCATGCATGAAAAACCAGCACAATGATGTAATTTTTTTGCTTTTTTCCCCTAAACTTCAGTGAATCTCTGAAGTCAGAATAGACAAAAATTAGATTTCATTGCTTTAGCTTGTAAAAGGTATGTGGCAAACATGCCTCCCCTTTGAAACGGTGAGTAAATGATGTGAGAGTGCAAAGGCTTCTGACTCCCTGCCCCACAGTTTGTTTCTGTTTTCTACAGATACCGTCGGCTTAAATGTTTGCAATCTGCTTGGACTCTGCTCTTTGCTAAGTTTATAAACTAAGTTTATTCATGTTGATGGGGCTTCCACCAGTTTTGCAGCCAATCTTGTGAAAGTGAGTTAAGTCTCATTTTGAACTGCTTCAAAATGAGAATATCCAAATCTGCGTGGTTTGGACAAGACTTAAAGAGCCACTGAGTATATGTTCCTCGCACTAAGTTTCCAATCCCCGTTGACATCCCTTTTTTGTCTGTTTACTTTTTATTTATTTCAAAAGCTGCACATACTCAAAATATATTTAAATCTTTAGCAATTTAACTACTACAACTTTTATCATCTCATAAAGTTTCACTTTCTCCATTGATGTCTCATCATGAACACTTTGCATTATCCCATTTACAAGCATGAAATAGAAATATGATACACACATGGGTTATAAAACACTGATATGGTACTAAGCAGATCTGTGATCCGTTTATACATCTTTTTCGTCTTGTGGACCCACTGTGTGAACACACACCTGAATGCTCCAAATCAGCAGACTCCCAAAGCATCTGCTTAATCGAGTGCATTTGATGAGCAACACGTAGCTTCTACTTGCCCTCTTTAAATCCTATGGAAACAGTAAGGATGGACTTTTTTCTCACATGCTGAATCTGCAGTTTTGTTTTTTGTCGAAAGAATGACAGCGACAAACTTTTGAGGAAGAGGAAAAGTTATCTGGATCTTGACAATAAGTAGGATTCATCTTCTGGAGACTATGAACGCCTGCTCAAAATGTCTTTTTTCCTCTTGTCCTTAACAGTGTTGGTGTATGATGACCTCAAAAATAGCTTCCAGTGCAGAAAGAATATTTTACTTGAATAAAATCCTAATGTATTTCATAAATATTTCCATATCTGCAGTGACTTTTCACTCGGGTGCACCACTAACCCCAGGGTTCCTGTGACCATGCTCTTACTGCAGAGCACTCTAGAAGCTTGAATTATTCTAAGACAGTGTTTCTCAATTCTGGTCCTCAAGGCACCCTGCTCTGCATGTTTTCCATGTTTCCCTGCTCCAGCACACCTGATTCAAATGAATGGGTCAGCTCTTTAAGCTCTGCAGAAGGCTGAGGATGACCCATTCATTTGACTCAGGTGTGCTGGAGCAGGGAAACATGGAAAACATGCAGGGCGGGGTGCCTCGAGGACCAGAATTGAGAAACACTGTTCTAAGATAATGATGGATTATTCAGCTGTAGATAAACCAGACTTTGTGTCATGAAGGGAATGGTACAATTAAAGCAGCGGTAAATCAGAAACAGTAGATGGTGCTGGAGCTGTAACTAAGCAGCTAAATATCATCTGTCCATGAATGTTCAACGAAAACAGATTTCTCTCTCTTACGGTTTCTGGTACCTGATGAGTTGGGTAAATCTGCAAGTATGGAATGTAAAGAAGTACTTAATTAAGAATGCATGTTACATACTTGTATTTTGCTTGAGTATTCTGTCCAAAAACAGGCATGTTAGGTTAATTGGTGACTCTAAATTGTCCCATAGGAGTGGCCCTGTGACGGACTGGTGACCTGTCCAAGATGTACCCTGCCTCTCACCCAGTGACAGCTGGGATAGGCTCAAGCCACCCCGCAACCCTAAATTGGATCAAGCGGGTATAGGAAATGGATGGACAGATGGATTTTATGATAGTGGAACTTTACTGCTCCAGTAATATATTTTTGTTCTATAACAAATCCAAATACATGTCACTTTCCAAGAATAATACTTTTGCTTATAAAACATTGAAAATTCCTCTGAGATACAATACTTGGTTATTTTAATTTTCAATATAACAACTTGAAAGTCGAGCCAAAATGACTTGTCGAAATTCAGATAAGCTGTTTTACAGACCATTAATTTTTACCCCCCAAATGTCGTGATCTAAGGCCATCAGATGAGAGGATTTTCCACTTGTCCCTTGACTTTTAATTTTAATCATTTATTATTTTTTTTCTTTTTATGTTAGTTAGAGGGTTGGTCTTTTGATTTTAATAAAAACACTTTGCGAGGGAATCATTTTAGTAACTATAATTAAATTTTTTCGGTATCGTCAGATTTTTCTTAAAACTAAAGACTGTGCTCACACACTGAAGCAGCAGCAATATTCATGAAAAATACCAATCCGTTTTTTCTGATTGGGCTTAACATACTGTTGCCTTAATGACAAAAATGGTACTTTAACTTGAACAAAGGATCGAAAAAGTATCCACGCTGCAGTAAATTTCCATACACATAAAGCAAAACTGAGTTTTCTCAAAAGTTTATGAACATTTTTTTAGATCATACCTCATGTTGTCATCATGTATGTCAGGAAGCATTAACATAAACTGCTTTTATTGAAGTTTAAGAAAAAAGTCCTTGGTGTTTAAATATGCCCTCAAAATCAGTTTCACTTCAAATGTACAGTCATATCCACATATCTATTAAGGATTACACAGCTGTATAATTATAATATGCATAGTAACCATCAGACTGTTTGTTACTAAGTTGCTTTGGATAAAAGCACGTGCTAAAAGCATAAACATAACATAACAAAAACACACACCAGGAGGTGTTTCACAGGAGGTAATTGCTGACAGTAAAAACGTTGTATTGATGTTTTCCCCCCTTGCATGTTAAGTTTTCATTTCTCAACAGAAAACTGATGTAAAGCTGGCTGTGACTCTTTTCCAGTTCCAGTATGTGCTCTCAGACATCACATACACACGGAGCTAACGCATGTGGAAGGCTGTAATTAGTTTCCTCTTAATTACAGCATATTGCATCCTCTTGTTATTTGTGACAGAGGGGATTACAGCAGGCCCGTTAGTTTAGCGCATGCGCAGCGAGCACCCCCAGCTCTCTTCAATCACCCCGCGCGCGACCTCCTCTCGCGGTTTAGATGAGGACGGCTGTCATGCACAGGAAGAGAATATACAACACTTCCTCTTCGTACCTTCAAAATAAGCGTGCATGTGAGCGCGTGTCGCAGGTTGCCCGTGGGACATGTTTTACGTCTAAAGGCCGACTTATTTTGGCTTTATAGACTGATGTAGTTTTAGCAACTTGGGGGCAGTTTGTCATAATTGTCTTTTTGTTGTTTTTTTAAAATTTTATTTTTAGTAAGCTCATTTCTGTTGTCTTTGCTAGGACGTTGCTAAAACTCCTCGCCCCTCATGTCTTTTGCTGACTACTAAAAAGTTCAAGTTTAATCTATCAAAGTTTGTGTAAGCAGAAGAAAGATGATGTTACCGACCAGCTGTCATTTCTGAGCGGCACTTACGGTTACCACAGTGAGCTTGTGCAACATCATATCTGATTCAGACTGAAATTTGATTAAAACTCAACTCCAACTGCTCATATTTAAAGAAAAAACACAACTCCTTGGTTGAACACATCTGTGGGACATGTTGGGGTGAATGGGGTCACTGGGGCAGTCGGACGTTTTGCTGTCATGTGAAAGCTGCTGGCCCGAGAAGTGCATGTCTATTGGTTTTGGGAGTTAAACTGTTCCTGCATTTTAATTAAAAAACATTGTGTCCGTAGAGTGAAACCTGTGAGTAGTGCAGCAAGTTTAAAAAAAAAAAAAAAAAAGATCTATCAGGGCTGTTACAGCTTCTCGTCCACTGTTGAGTTTCAGTTACACTCCAGCTCTGAACATTCAGCCCATTCGTTTCTATGGGATTGTATTTAAGATAATTAATTTCTTTATTCATTGTTTTTTCTTTCTTTCATTTATTCATTAACAAGTGCAACATGCATGTGGGAAAAAGTCAGTATTGGAATTTGAATTGATAAACAAGATGGTGTGAGACTAGTAAGGGGACAAAAAGTGAGGCAGAGTAATATTTCTATCAATCTGGAGCACAGGAGAATACAGAGTCCAAATTTGCTATACAAAAAAAGCAAAAAAAGAACGAAACATGTTGCCTCAGAAAGGCAACATGTTTTAAAAGTGTAGTAAACATTAAAAAGGGAGGGTTTTTTTTCTTTTTAAAAAATTGGACGATATAGGACTAAATTCCTTAGATCTTTACGCTTCAGATGTAGTCATTATGTACAACAGTGACATTTGAAGTGGACAATTGCCATCTAAAATAAATGTAAAATCAGAAGAGCACCAATTATAATCCAAGCAAAAACTTCTTAATCACATCAGTAGCTGAGTTTTTGGCGAATGTGACGTACTCTGGTTCACAGTCCTTCTTCTTTATTTTTTATTTTGGAGCACAACGTCCTTCTTTTACACTTCCATTTGGTTTTTTATTTCAAGTGGAAAATAAATCTCCCAAATTCTGCCCTGCTATTATGAAATCTTGCTCTTTGTCTGATCAGATGTGTGCTCTAACGTATATAGTTAATGGGAAACAAACAGGGAGTATTCTTTTATTTTGAAACTTAGGCAATGTGACTTCTGATTGCAGCACCGCAACTTGACGCTGGAAAAGATAGAGGAGCTCCGTTAGTGGACCAGGGAGAGCGTGGTGAGGAATCCCAGCAACCCCCGGAGAGTGAGAGCCGGACCGGCTGGACCCCCCGGAGGAGGACCCGAGAGAGAGACCCACGTTGCCACGGGAGAGGCCTTGGTCCAGGTAACCGCTCTGTGCACACGGTTCATGCTGCTTTCCCCGGCAGGCAGGTGCCTTTTGAATGGCTGCTGGAGATGGAGAGGCGGCGGTCCGCGAGCCGCACGAAACGGCTTGTAAAATCTCAGGAGATCCGAGATCCTATTACTTACTTACCGTAGCCGCCTGATTTATATGGCCTCTGTGCGCGGGGTTGCTGAACCATAACAGGAGGAGAGGGTGAGGGAAAATCTTCATCAAACCATTTTGCACCTTTATAAAAGGAGCTGTGCGATATGATGCGCAAAGATAGCGGCATATATTATTCATCTTAGATATTAAAGCGTCTCCTCTTGTGTTTTTATTTGCATGATGTTAAGCTTGTTTTTTTTATTCAGTACCACACATGGACGTTAATTGGGTCTGGCAAGGTGGCGGTTTCACAGCAGCACGTTGAATATTTTAGGTTTTGTTTCCTTTATTTTGATGCAATGCAAAGATAAATCCACAGTTGCTATGATTTTTATTTTTATTTTTCTGTATAAGAGCCAACTATGAACACATTCCATGTAGAGCATTCAGGAGCAAACTAGTCTGACCAGATAATGATATCCACTCATTTTGGAAATTTTAATTCTTTGGAAGTTTGACTTCAGCTGATATTAAAGTGGGAGTTTGGATGCGCTGTGGTGGAGCCTGCATCTCTCTGCACACAGTGTAATAAATTCCCATTTCAAAAGTATATTGTTCTGCAGAGTACCAAGAATATAGTGAATGTATGTTAATAGTCTATGTTTGCCTGTAAGCACCAGGTTTTGAGTGCTTGTCAGGTGTAATGGTGCAAAAGTGGAGACTCTCAGATCTTAAAGGGTTTACCACTTGGGTGAAAATCACTGTACATCTTAAGATAACTTTCAAGAATGTTATATACTACCATCATCCCCCTTCCAGATACACACAGACTTACAATTTCAATACATGCCATTTCTTCATCTAAAAGTTCCTACAAGAATGTGCCTACATGTCTGTAATGTTCAGCATAAAGAAAAAAGGCATGCGCCATCATTTTAATATGTGATAAAACAGTAATACAGTAATGTATCAACAGTTAAAGTAACTGAGGTAACCTGAGTGCACCTGAGCTTTGTCTGTCAGGGCCAAGCCTAGAGTAGCAGGAGATACTGCAGAGGGGAGATCACGATGCTGGGAGGATGGTAAACTGGGATAGCCCTCCTCCCTGATGCAGGAGAGAGAGAGAGAGCGAGGGGGGGGTTGGATGAGGGATGGTCTGGCGCACCCTTCCTTCCCTCCCTGTCCGTAGTATACTGGTGCATTACTGCTCCCTGTTCACTTGTGAGGGTAATCAGTCTGTCAGCAGCAGCCAACTCAATCATTCACTCCCCCACCAGCAACGCAGGAACACACTCTTCCCTGATTTCTGACCACAATGTTACCATGGTCAGCTCCTCCTGCTGTGAACATCAGTTGTTTGAACAGTTGGAATCATGATTTCTAGCAGGGAAAATCAGTTTGTCTTGACAACAAATCTGCATGACTTAAAGTATTACATACATGATTTATTTTTTTGTTCATTACTTATGGTACCACTTTTATAGCCTAGAATATTCATGCTGTTGTCTCTAATCTTAACATAATTTGTTAAGTTTCTCATACAGCAGCCCTTATTTATCCTTAAACTGCCATACATCCAGATCTTCCTCTTTCATACATTTGTTTTTCCCCTCTCCTTGCATTTCTCTGCGTGTGTTCATTGTTGTTGATCTAAAGATAACAAAGCTTACCAGTTCAGTTTTGTGCTCACGCTGTACACCAGAAAGTAGCCTGAAGTCACTAGCAACAGCATGGCTACACTGTACCCAGAATAAACCAGTTAAAGCAACAGGCTCTCACTGTTCTAGATGTAGAGAAGTAGAGATACTTCTCTAGATGCAAGTGTATAGACATTTTTTGTGGCCAGTTTATTGGTTAATAAAAGGTTGGTTGCTTGAACTAACGTATTCAGAACCATGGACAGCTAATGGACAGCTAATAGGAGCTGTCTATGGTGCTGTGCAGGCTGCTCTGTGTTAGGTCTTTGCATATGGGTATCTACACGCTACAGCATGTTGCTGCCACTTGGGGGCAGTAATGGAAATGTGTGGAACAATCTGAGCTGTGAGCCATCTTAGTTCAGTTGGTGCTGTTGTTGATTGTTTGGCTTTGCTCTGCTGTGGAAAACACAATCTACTGTAGGAAAAGTTTTGCTTTTTGATGGAAGGATTAGTGTTAGGAAAATTAAGATTTTACAGTGTAACAGCTATCAATTTATTTAACCTGTGCTACTTATTGCTCTATTTCTTTGTCCTATTTGGTAAGAAATTGGTTGTTGTGGGCTCCTCCTGGCTGAAATTAACTTTCAGTCAATGAGTATTCAACCAACGTGAAGCTGCACTTCTGTCCATTTACATGGAAAAAATACCCAGAATCCTTCACTCTGCAAGGTCTGAGAGCGATGTTGACGAAAACCTTCACCAAGGTATAAAATGCTCACAAGAATGGCTCGGTCATGTTAACTCCTGTTAGGAAAGCCCCTGGCGCTGCACTCTGCACATGTCACACCTGATCAGCTGCATTGGGTATGTTGAGTCTGTGAAAAGCAGCGGCTGGTTTCACAGCGATATTTTAGAGGAGGTAGAAATACGTTTGTCATCATCAAGCTTATTAAGAAAAAACTATCCATGGTAACAATCAGTCAGTCAGGGGAAGACTTGTGACTGTCAGCCAATGACGGTGACTTGTGAACATGCACTACTCCAGTAGGAAGCTATAACAACACATACACAAGAAAAAGCTTTGATAAATATGCTAGGTTTTCAAGCAGGACAGCACAAGCAACCCAGACTTGAGTGTTGGAGCCAGAATCAGATCTCAAATATCAAAGTGAGCAGCATGATGAACTGTCACAGCAAAGATTACACCAGGACATTTCTGTTTGGTAGATATGCTCAATGCCTGCTTGTGTGAGTAACTTCTGAGCAGTAGAAGACCATTAGCCACCTTAGCTGCCTTTCACGTAGTGTGACCATGATGTTTGAACTAAAATCCATCTGTAGGTCTAATGCCAACATAACACGGACATTTCAAGCAGTGAGTGAAACTGTCTTGAAGTTCAGACTTATGCCATTTTAGTGTTTGAACAGCCTCGACTTTCAGAATCTATCGAAGTGTAGCGAATGATTCCATATCTTTTTCTGACCGTGTTGCTGACCAGGAAAAAAACAAACCACACCCACTGATCCAACATTGCTGGGTCTTTAGAGAAGCTGAAGAGGGTCAACTTGCCTCACAACCAAAAACATCTTTGTTTGGTTTCAGAAACATCTCTGAAGTAAAAACAAAGTGCCGTACTTTAATAAAGTACTAACGGATCATTTGTTCCTTGTGGCACAATAACCTCCACTTTTGAAATGCTTGCGGTGGATAACACGCATGCTTTAGCTCCCATGGGTGCATACTTCCTTGAGAATTCCACCAATCCTGTCTTTCACCCAGTTAGTTTGAGATTGCTGGATGAAACAAGTTCCTTCTGCATAAATATACTAAAACGTGCACATACCTTTTTTTTTAATTAATTTTTTTACTTTAAGGTGATAATTCATTATTTTAACCCAACTAGAAAACATGCAAAAGCATGCCATGTGATTATTGTATTATGTTTGTACTGGGGTCCTCCGATGAACATTTTCTCTTTCCTGACCAGTCAGTTTATCATCAAATTAAGAAAGTTAGCAGTACATTACTTACAGAGAATAGATAAGAAATCAGTAGAAACACATTACCCCTTTTAGTGGTAGTAAGATAAGTGAATGAGTTGCATGTCAAAAATTATGTCTTTGCACCATTATCAGCCCCATGTGGCACTTCTGCCAGTACCAGGCAATACCAATTGAATGAGATCAATGTTGACATCTGCTGACCAGCAGCCAGGCTTTGCAGAATGAAGTAAGGGCCATTTGCAGCCTGCGCTAAAGCTCATATTCAGCCGTGTGTTTATGTGTGATGCTCAGTCACAGCACAGACACGTCTGAGACTGCAGACTGTATAACACTGCTGCAGCCTCTATGCTGAAGTCTGTAACCTCACAAGATCATGGTCTGCTATTGCTCTTGAGTAAACAAGCAGGGGAACACAAGTGTGCAAGTTTTGCTCCCAATCAGAAATGAGAGGAAAGCATTTCTTTATGAATCATTTGTTGTCCAATATCAACACATCGCATTCACAGTTAAGCTGATGATTGATACACACAGCTAGAATCACTGCATTGGATGCTTTATTATTTTGCCAACACTCTACTCATCTGCTGGACGTGTTTGTTGTCTCTATAGATTATATAATTGAACACCTTCTGCTTCCAGTTCAGGAGGTTTCAGGATTTTTTTAAACTTCATCTCTCAACCATGAATTTTTAAACTGTCATATCTTTGTCCACAGAAGCCTTCTTCCTCTGCAACACCACTAATGTTCAGCAAATTACTGCAATTTATTAAGCATACAGATGGTACTGAATGATGTTAATGCCTTATTGCCAACAACCACCGTTGCTGGGCTTTCATGGCTTCTTTGTATTATGAGACAAAGAGCCTTTATTTTAATTTTTGCCACTTTGTGACAAATAGAATCCTTCATTCGCCGATTTTTTTTTTTTTTTTGCAGTCCTATTAGTCCTGTGGTGTAGGCGGTTTTATTGAATTTCCATAAAAGATTCTCCCATTTGTTTTGTTCCCCACTTGTGGGGGAAACCAAAGTCATAAATCATCATAGATCACATCTTCCCAAACATCTGTCTGCAGTCGAGCAGCATTTTCCTTCTGCAGAAAAGCTTCTGTGCACGATAATACTCTGGTCAGATATTTGCAGCTATCTTTTTTCAATTGTCAAACATCTCGTGACTCACCAGCTTTAGTCTGCAAGTGAAGTGTCAAAGCTCTCACATCTCAGCATGGTTCATATTGTCTGAAAACCTAGGTGTAAGATTCTGTCACCAGTGATCAGCCTCACTGACTGAAGTAGGGAGGAGCAGTCAAATAAATCAAATTTACAGCCTTCTAACGGACACTTTTACAGAGGCACACTCCATCTCCCCGCAGTGCTCTGCAGCAAACTTTGCATGTTTATGACATCATTTTCAATAAAAGTTTGCCGTACTACCAAGAAGCCAGTCACAGTCTGTTATTGTTCTAATTGTTAATGTTTATGCACTGACTGACATTCATCCACACATAGTTGCACTGGAGCCTATTCCAGCTGCCATTTGGCAAAGAGGCTGAGTACACCTAGAAAGATCCATCACAGGGCCAACACACAAACAAACAACCATGCAGCCTCACACCAGGGTCAGTTTAGAATCACCAACAAACCTAACGTGCAAGTCCACACAGAAAGGCAGGACTCGAACCAGGATCCTTCTTACTGTGAGCTGATGGTGCTAACCACCACACTGCAGTATAAACCAAGTTAAGGGTAAAAGCAGCAAACCACATTCATGACCTGGAGATTTCACACAGTTCATTGCACATCATGTGTTAACTATCCCTGCAAATAACAAAACAGTTTAAGTTGTTTAGAAACGTTTTCTTCATAATCCTGAAGCCTGGAGATAGTTTTATGTTTAATTTTAGGAAATGCTGAAAAGTGTTTGTTTCCCTCATAGTCAGCATGTGGACAGTAAGGCATTAGTATTGGAAAAAGAACAGTCTTTGAGGATAACATTTTTTATTTAATCTGTTAAAAACGACGAATCTTTGATTTGATTTGACAAAAGTTAATGTGGAAATTAATGTTGATATTTATAGGTGCATTTGTAAAAGCCCAAAAGGACTTTCGGGTATTTTTCACTTGCAAAATGTAGAATTTGTCAATAGTTTGTTTGTTTTTGGATAAAAAAAAAATACATCAAACATGGATGACTTAATAATCACATCTCAAGGTCCTGCTCACAAAGTTTAAAACATGAACTGTTCATAATTTAACATCCCCCTCAAAATAACAGTATTTGTTAAATATCTAACAAAAAAATGTGAAGGAATAAAAAAAGATAATCACCAGATAAATCTCCCTGAGAGTATTTGACTCTCTGTTCAAACTCTCTGTTTTCAACAAATTGTTCCAACCTGTGGGATGGTTTGCAGCTAAGGAGACTGAATTTCCTTTGAAGGATTCAGTGGAGCCCAAATTCTGTTATGTTGCCCCATGTTGGCTGGATTTGTACATGAGCAGCTGTTAGCGATTATTTATATTCTTTTAAAGATGGAAATGTGTCAGATGTTGAGTTTATAGCTCATCCTGCTGCTTAATCATGAGACATCTGGTTTAAACTGAAACATTAGATGATTGGAGACATGACGATTATTTGGGTGCTTAATCACAGTATCTCCTGAATGTTCTTCAAAAAGGGATCTTTTAAGCTCTAATTCACAGCCGAGGTTGTTGTTGTTGTGCTTGCCACAGTATTAAAAGCATAAAGCCTGCTTTCTCCTCAGAATTGGCTCTCTGCAGGTAATGCTGTTGGCAGTCCACAGAGGCCAGATGACAGCATGGTTTTCCCCATCGTAGTCACGAGCCAAGACACCAGGCCATCTGTCAGATTTAGCTTCCAACTGCAACCTCGCATTCCCCCAGGAATTTACTTTATCGCTCACTCAAGAGTCAGCTTGCTTGTTAATTCCTCTGGATTGGACTTACTTACATACATAGACCGGGTGTTACATGAGACCCACACATGTGGACCTTCTTCAGCAGGGTGCCTCAAACAGTATTTCAAGGGAAGACTCCCGTATTATTTCACGTGTTTGATCAATGAGTGCATTGAGAGGTAGAAATATTTACTGTAGTCAAATTCTAAAAGCTGTATTTTGTTTGCTGCTTTACAGCCAGATTCTTAGCCTGCTTGGGTTAAACATGTCACAGGTCTCCTGAAAGAACTACATTTCTCTGAGTGTCAGAACAAATTAGTGCTTGAAGCTTTCCAGTTAATGTTGTTTGAAAGGTACAATAGTGACATTTCATGCTCTTCCTGTGTCTCTCTCTATTTCTCTCTCTTCGTTTTACATCAGATATTAGATATTGTGGAGCTCTGCAGGAGGGTAAAAAAAAAGCACCGCAGTCCAATTAAGGAGCACCTTATTTCATAGTGCTGCTTGGTAGTGATTTGTTATTAAGAGAGATGAACAGGATTTTGCTTTCTTAATTTCTGTAGGTAAAACAAACAAGGTGAGGATGCTGTTTAGTAGCTTTGCTAAAAAGACTAATTAAAAGTTTAGGGGTGCTCGTGGAGACCCCATCGGTCCTGTGAATCTTTTTTAAGTGTCCTTGTAAGAACCTGTTTTTTACCAAAGCGGTTCAACGCTGTTGCTACTTCTCAACTAATTTAAAACTGTTTTGATTTTATATACCAGAAAGCCACCACAGAGCCATGCTATTACATCACTTTAAATGTCCAAGGTTAGACTTACATTGAAAATAATGGGGTAATTTTAAATGAATTTTCCAGCAATGTAACAGTCACAAACTTCAGTAACTTCCTGTGAAGTTGTCCCTTGACTCTGCACCACAGTGTGCCAAGCTGTGATGTGAAGTCTGCTACGTGTACTGGAAACAGCTGCTAACAGTGTTTTAATGTTAGAATTCCTCCTCTGGACAAGTCATGTTATGGCTTTCTAAGTTACCCCACCATCCCATACTGCACGATGTACTGAATAAAGAATATTGTATTGTATTGTCTAATGCTATCAGCTGATCACTGAGGCTGACTCTTCATGTCCCGAGGCTCCTGGCTACAGAAGCCATCAGTCACCAGCATGAAAAAACTGAACTCATTATAGTTATAATAGTTAGAATTGTTGGCATTATAGGAGAACAGCATTTAAAAGATTATGAAAGATATGTCTAGCTGTTTTGCATCAACTTTGACTTTTTCCACTCTTCCAGTATGACTCCATGCAAAAAAGGTAAATTGCTGAGGGATTTCTTTTTAAGAATGAGGACACATTGTACAGATTCTCTTCATACCTTAGTGTCCAGTCACTGTATAAATCAGATCTCCAAGAGATGTGTTGTGGCTGATCTGGTTGCAGTGATTAACATCTGCATCAGTGTGTATTTTTCCCCATCCAGTTCAAATATTCATATCCAGGTGGATACTGACTGTAAATCAGATGCATCTGCACTGGTCCATCTGTGTGCTGTTTTCTCTTCATATCTCGGCTGTCACAAACAGCATCACAGGAACATTTCATCGGTGATTAGGAAGAGTTTGAGAAGCTGTTGAGGAGTGAGCCCTCCCACGTCATCTGAGCGTCTCTCCCCTGCCTCGCTGCTGGAGCACAGCGCTCATTAAAAGCTTCATCCTACACATAACATTGTGTTCATGCATAAAAGATATAAGCAGTGATGTTTGGTAGCTTATGAACTGTGCTGTGGCCACTGGTAGCAAAATTAGACACTTCTTCTGTGCCCCCTCTCTGAGGAGGTTAGTGATGCTAAAACCGTATTATGGAACTTACAATATTACAACCATGACAGGTCCCTGAATGTGTAAAGCTTTAGAAAAGATTACACTGATAATACTTACACTTCTTACTTGTGATGTCCTTGTGCCAGTAGTTGTTTAATGTAGCTGATAAATTATTTAAATGATTGTTTGATGACCCTTTTTGATGCTTCTGGGGAAATTTTTGTTGTGACTTCCACCATGTAGTGCTGATACCTCCTGATTCTCTCCTGGTAATCACGTTGTGTTCAGGCAGCTCTGGAACATAAAATCATCTGCAAGGTTCCAGGTGTACTGAAGAGATGGCAGCTTTGATGGAAGTTGTTAAAGGATTCCCAAATTCTCCAGGTTCAGTCTCAGACTCCAGAGGATTTTCTGCTTTTCTTGATCTCAGCGATTCCCAGCTGTGAGGTCAACACCCCTCCAGTCAATCAGTGGACCAGCAGGATAAAGAACAACAAAGCTCTGATGCACACTGTTGAATTGTTATCTTCAGGCTCCTTGCTTGTTGTGTGAGATATGACATAACATTGCAGCTGTTTTACCACTTCTCTTTTGTTTGATTAGATTGTTTCACCCCTCATGTGCTCTTAAAGATTAGTGATCCTGCTGTGTTTTATCATTTCAGCAGTCACACATTCATATAAATCTACAGCATTTTTCCTGTTGTGTCCTGTTCTGCTTTATCTGTGATAGTCTTGGGATGTACATTCATATAGATAATGCATCTGCTGAGTGTGTGTGTGAGGTGAAGGGCTCTGGCTCTGGCCAAACCCGAGCTAGACAGAGTAAATACTGGACTTGCGTCCATTAGTTTAGGACAAACAGCATCCCACATTAAAGCTACATTGATGAATAGCTTATGTCTAAAAACACTGCATGAAGCCCCTCCATGTTACAGTGCAGTTTTACTACAGTTTTCCCGCAAAGGACAAACCCAACACTGACGTGTTCTTTGAGGCCATGGTAGTGTTGGGTCAGGTGGGGGATTGATTTGGAGGATTGATTTGGATGCTGTTTGCAGTTTGAACTGCATGATTTTACATCATGCTACATGCTGCACCTTTAATTTGGAAATAAGTAACACGATCAGTTAAGGTAGAATTCATTTAGCAGATTTTAGCTTCAGAGTCTAAAAGAAAAAAAAGAACTGAAAACTTTATTGACAAATTAATTTAGTGGTGACAGTATAGACACCAACCATGTCATAGTGTAAATGTACTGTTATTTATATGCACAATACAGTTTTCCCATTTGGGGGTTAACAAAGTATCATTCAATTCCATTCAGTAGCATCCTTGTTGGACTGCAGGATGCACTCAGTGATCAGTGGAAAGATTTGTCATTCATCCAATGCCTCAGTATTGATTATCGTCTTCATAGCTCCATCTAAGTTTGTCTCCGTCCTGACTCACCAGTCCCCTGAGCTGATCAATGTGCACAAGGTTTCTTCAACGCATATAAGCGATAATGATGCCCCAGAGGATATCAGTGAATTGACAGATTAATCATTTTGACCCAGTGAATCCAAGCTGTGCTCAGGGCAGCAGTGCACATCGACTTTCTGTTTCCGCTTACAGCTTTCAGTGTTACGGTATTGCAGTCTGCTGGATTCTGCTGTCAGTCTATGAGGGATGTGTGAGTGGAAGAACGTTCCTAAAGTGTGTAAGTGAAAGTCAATGATAGAAGCACAGTGACAGTCCAATAATCTGATGCAAGTGTGGAGGACATGTTCTGACGGGTGTCCCTCATCTGGTTTGTGTCTGTTAGGGCTGCAGTATGTTCACTTCAGTGAAGGCCTTTGAGGGGCAGCAGTACTCCACCCTGAAGAGGCAGTGCTTGCAGAGTGGCCTCCTCTTTGAAGACCCCCGTTTCCCCGCCATCGACGACTCACTCTTTTACCAGGGCAACAGGATCGGGCGTGTCGTCTGGAAGAGGCCTCGGGTAAGTTGGTTTGTACACTTAAATGTAGATTTTCTGACTTTGGTCTTCAGAAATGATCACCACAAAAGGGCAGAGTTTCGCCAGACGAGGTGTATGTTTCCATTCCTAATTATACTGAATTAAGTCGTATACAAATCATTCTTTTATAGTGAATGGGATGACAACTAGAAGGAAAAGAAAGAAAGAAAAGCTCTTCTTCATTGGCAATGCTGATCCCTGGTGAAGATTTATTGTTTGCTGAAGGGGCAACAGTCCTGTGTGAATGTATGCAGAGCAGAGAAGAAAGAGGGGAAGTTGACGTTTCTTGAGCCGATGTCTACTCCGAAGTAAAAACTTCTCAACAAGCTTTAAAATCTCTAAAACCAAAGCTGGGCAGAAGTCAACCCCGAAAGTCCAATCGTCAGAATGCAGGGATATAAATATTTTTGTTTAAACCAAATCAACATGAATTCTACAGATTGTTGCATCTCTGCTAGCAGGAGGATGTTAGGACTTCAGCAGTTTATGGCAGGAAATCTCCTGAGAGATTCCAATGTGTAAGTGCATGTAAATACTGTATGGAAACACATACAGGGACTTTTGTCTTGGATGTTGTCCATAAATGGGATTTAACAGTATATAGTGCTTATGGATAGAGGTGATTTTGCTAACTTCAATCCATCCATTTTCTATACCCGCTTAATCCATCGGTTGGGTCGCAGGGGGGCTGGAGCCTATCCCAGCGGTGATCGGGCGAGAGGCAGTGTACACCCTGGACAGGTCGCCAGTCCATCACAGGGCCACACAGATACAAATGAGACAAACAACCACACAACCTCACACCTAAGGACAATTTTAGAGACACCAATTAACCAAACATGCATGTTTTTGGATGGTGGGAGGAAGTTGGAGTACCCGGAGAGAACCCACGCATACACAGGGTGAACATGCAAACTCCGCACAGAAAGGCCCCACCCGGGAGTTGAACCTGGAACCCTCTCGCTGTTAGCCCGTTTTGCTATAATAGTGAATTTTAAAGTGCAGAAGTTATAATTTCAGCATTGATTTGTACCAAATTCCCTTGGAATATTAGGAATCTCAGATGTTGACACTATCTCTGTAAAAGCCAGACTTTTTTCAGTTCCTCAGTTTTTCCCCCTTGTGTTTGTGTGGAAAGGTGTTTTGGCAGCCATCAGACAGCTTCAGGTGCATTAGCCCCCCATGCACCATGGCTTACACGGATTTTTATATAGCCTTGAAAATTCAGTTGAAATGAAATTTGTGATGTATTTGTTTTAAATGACAGTCTCTCAAATCTGAATTAGAAAGTATTTTGATTTGCTGTTTACACAATCTATCTTCCTGTGTTCAGAATAATTTAGTAATTTGTATATCTCCATAAAGAAATCTAAGACTTCGATCAGTCAGTGAGGTAGAGGTAATCCCCTGGAGAATTATGTCTTTTTAAGTCACCAGGCATAAATAATGAGCACCTTTAAATGTGTTAAAATCATCCAGCTATCAATGCCTAAGGTCCCTGCAGCATAGGAGATTAATACCCTACAGTATGAATAATCGTTTATAATTCACCACTAACATCAGCAGTGATCAGTAATTGCTCCACAGCACTCCTTTCTAGTGTCCTTGCATAAGACGGAGCTGGACAAATGTTTAGGCTGTGGATGATATCAGATGTAGGGCCTCAGGATTTGGTGAGCTGAGTCCCCTGCGACTATTATCCCCCTCACACAGCAGGCTGTGGTTCTGGATGGTGTAACCTCCTTCTGCCTGTGTGCTGCTGCAGTGACAGCCAGCGTGCATTGCCATGGAAACTGGGTCACACAGATTGCATGTTTTGGTCTACACTGATGCCAGTCATGCTGACCAAAATTGTAGGACGTTGAGGGGAGAGTAAGCAGGAGGAGAATCGTTTTCATTTTCACCAGGACACGACTTGTGTTTTTAGTGAAGACGTTTGTGTCAGAAGGTCAGAAAGCCCATCTGTTTTTAGATTTTTTTTTATCATAGCCCACACTCTGCTGCTGATGGCTTTTGATGAAAACATGACAAAAGAAAACTTAAAACTTGACAGAGCCCCCCTTTTCAGGGATGGCTTCCAGACATCCAAAAAGGGTGGGGGCTCTGAAGGGCTTAGTGCCGGGTTCCGTACGGCGGACGCCAGACTTCCGCCTACCTGGACGCCCCTCCAGAGAAGCAGTGAGGAGAGGCGAGGGCAGAAGCGAGCCCGCCGAGGCTCCCACTGGTGAAAGCAGTGGTGACCCCGCCCAGGTTCCCACTGGCGAAAGCAGGGAGAGAGATGAACCCACCTTGGTCATGACTGGAGCAGGCAGGGCCATGGCTGGAGCAGGCAGGGCCATGGCTGGAACAGGCAGGGCCATGGCTAGAGCAGGCTGGGTCATGGCTGGAACAGGCAGGGCCATGGCTGGAACAGGCAGGGCCATGGCTAGAGCAGGCTGGGTCATGGCTGGAGCAGGCTGGGTCATGGCTGGAACAGGCAGGGCCATGGCTAGAGCAGGCTGGGTCATGGCTGGAGCAGGCTGGGTCATGGCTGGAACAGGCAGGGCCATGGCTAGAGCAGGCTGGGTCATGGCTGGAGCAGGCTGGGTCATGGCTGGAACAGGCAGGGCCATGGCTAGAGCAGGCTGGGTCATGGCTGGAACAGGCTGGGCCATGGCTGGAGCAGGCTGGGCCATGGCTAGAGCAGGCTGGGTCATGGCTGGAGCAGGCTGGGTCATGGCTGGAACAGGCAGGGCCATGGCTAGAGCAGGCTGGGTCATGGCTGGAGCAGGCTGGGTCATGGCTGGAGCAGGCTGGGTCATGGCTGGAACAGGCAGGGCCATGGCTAGAGCAGGCTGGGTCATGGCTAGAGCAGGCTGGGTCATGGCTGGAGCAGGCTGGGTCATGGCTGGAACAGGCAGGGCCATGGCTAGAGCAGGCTGGGTCATGGCTGGAACAGGCTGGGCCATGGCTAGAGCAGGCTGGGTCATGGCTGGAACAGGCAGGGCCATGGCTAGAGCAGGCTGGGTCATGGCTGGAACAGGCAGGGCCATGGCTAGAGCAGGCTGGGCCATGGCTGGAACAGGCAGGGCCATGGCTAGAGCAGGCTGGGTCATGGCTGGAGCAGGCTGGGCCATGGCTAGAGCAGGCTGGGTCATGGCTGGAGCAGGCTGGGTCATGGCTGGAGCAGGCTGGGCCATGGCTGGAACAGGCAGGGCCATGGCTAGAGCAGGCTGGGTCATGGCTGGAGCAGGCTGGGTCATGGCTGGAGCAGGCTGGGCCATGGCTGGAACAGGCAGGGCCATGGCTAGAGCAGGCTGGGTCATGGCTGGAGCAGGCTGGGCCATGGCTGGAACAGGCAGGGCCATGGCTAGAGCAGGCTGGGTCATGGCTGGAGCAGGCTGGGTCATGGCTGGAGCAGGCTGGGCCATGGCTGGAACAGGCAGGGCCATGGCTGGAGCAGGCTGGGTCATGGCTGGAGCAGGCTGGGCCATGGCTGGAGCAGGCTTGGTCATGGCTGGAGCAGACTTGGTCATGGCTGGAACAGGCTGGAGCACAGCACCAGCAGCAGACCTGGGCATGGCGGTGGGCTGTGGGGACAGCGGCGGTCGTGGAGGCGGCGATCCGGCGACCGGCCAGGCAATAAATTCCCGAAGGTCCGCTGGCTCCATGTCTGGTGAAATCCTTCTGTCAGGGTACATGGTGCGTAAAAGAAAAAAAAGAAAACTTAAAACGTGACACTGCTTCTGTTTCCCCCCTCCTATAAAACATTGTATCATTGAATGAAATAAAAGAGCAGTCTCGAGATCAAAATGTAAGTGAAAGTAAGCAGCTGAGCTATATTTTTTGTGTTGGCTTCATTACCTCACACCTGTGTTGTGTTATAGTATAATAGAACTATATAATTGACTTTATAATTGATTCCTTCATTTATATGGTATATATCCAACTTGTCTGTTTCTATTCACTTATATTCAGAAAGGGTTTTAATTTGATACAACGCAGGAAGAGTTGGGAACATCATATTAAGTTCACAGTTTCTTAGCCCGTTCATTATGTCCAGCCAAATTTCTGGCACACTGTGTGGACCCTCTCCGTAATCCACCACATAATCATACTTTTTCAACGTATTTGAGGTAAATTCCAAAAGCGAAGAAATCAGACGGTGGAGCTTTGCACAACTGTCAAAGATGACAGCATTCCCATAGCAATTAATGGACTCCCAGTTGACTCATATGAGCACACAGATTTGTGGAAACATGGTACAAGTGTTTAAAGTTTAGAAAAAAGGACTGTCCCTATGTATAAGCCAGGCAATCTTAGCTGTTACAGTAAATAAAGGGCCTTTGGTAAATACTGAGGTGAATGTTGATGACTAATAGGATACAGGTGTGAGGTAATGAATTCAACACAAAGGTGTGTAGCAAACACAGAAAGCAAAACTAATTTATTTGAATAATGGAAAATTGATTCTTCTGAATAACACAAGAAGTAATGTAAAGTTGACAAAAATGTAATAGAATAGAGAATTTCCAAATGAAACAATTCCAAACCTTAACATGAAGTCGCTTCTTATTTGGAGTCTGACTCTAATTCAGTTGAGTACAGTTGAATTCTGGGAGCTTCTTAAGAACCGACGCCTCTTAAGGGTCATGCCTGCGGTCACATAACAGGTTGTTTGTATAGTCAGTGTTACCATGTTTTTGACTGTCCAGCTGACCAGTAAGAGCAGATTGGGCCTTTCAGGAGGAGGGTCTTAAAGAAGACAACTCAGGATATCAGACAAAGAGATGCTGATATGAGAAAAATAATGCATTAAAGTATGTAAATGTGGTTTAGAAGACACCCAAAATAACACCATGAACTTGTAAATGAGAATAATATGGGCTCTGAAACAAAATCACTTGAACCATAGACTCTTCCTGAAATGGTTTTCCTTTCTTCCTGATGGGTACTGAAAAGTCATTTACAATCCAGTATTTTATTCAGAGGAAAGTGCAAGATAATGAAGTTAGACATCAAACTATTTGGGGCAGAGTGGCTTTGAGAGAATGAAATGTTCAAAGCAATCAAATTTTAATGAATATCCTCACAAAATCTCATTTAAAATATAACATCACTCTCACATGTGGATTCATTCTGCACAGTGAAGGGTAAACGTTTTGGTGCGGGGACATAACCTGGATTGTGTTTCTGTGTAGCAGACTGTTGCTGAATTCCATGAAAAAATACAGTTCAATTCTATGTGTAGATCAGAGCTTTGGCTAACCTGTTTTCAGTGTATTTCACCATAATTTAGAGCAAAACATTTTTTCCCCTTTTTAATTTGATGTTGATGCTTTTCTTCTTTCACACTCACATTTTATATATCCAACTGTAGATATACATTTCAGCATCCTTTACTGCTTAAAGTATTTAAGTATTAGTTTTTTAATGGCCTGTTGGCAGCAACCTGATATGTAGCAAATAGATGTTTAGAGTAGAAATAAGAGCATCCATACAGGTGAATCATCAACTACACATTTCTGTAGTGTATAAACTGACAGTTCACTGAACAGAGGACAAAGCTTCTTCATAGCACCAGCTCTGAGGGCTTCTGCCATGGAATGTCTAAAAAAAAAAAGATCAACAGACTGAAGCCTCCTTTGTTAAAAATCAATCCAGTGTGGAAGTACCTCAAACCTGCATTATTTTGGATGGCCATGTAGTTCAGATTCTATAGAAGTTTATGGGAAAATAATTCTACAGCTCCGGTCGAATAATCTATTTCGTTAAAGAACCTTACCAACTGAGTGAAATGACACAGAAGTATCTGCGTAGCAGCAAGGATGAGAGCTGTTTGAATTCTCTAAATATTAAGGAAAGGAGCTCCAATGCTTCCTTAATTATCCTCTTTGGCATAGGATACACCAGACCATCCTTCGTGAGAGACTGGAGATAATTCCATCCCACAAATCCTTGCGGCCGCAACTTTTAGAGCAATGCTTAAACATTTTCATTCAGTCGTACTAACTGCTATTCATGTGGATGAATATGAAGATAGGAGGATGAGTATGAGCAGTCTGTGATGACACAATTTATTTATTTTTTCAGTTGCAAACTTTGATAATAAAGTAATATTCTATATTATCTCTTATATGATATATGTGACATAATTTTCATTTAACAATGTGATAAGATTGCAATAGACGTAAAATATTTATTGAACGTGTGTAGTTTCAGTGTTGCAGACCTACATCGCAGCTTAGTGTAATTGTGGGCGAGTTCTCAGCGCAGTGTGCTTGTCTTTTCCTAAGTCCATAAGAATTTTTCCTGCTATCTTTCCTTAACCCCATGAGGTTTTTAATGAGGTCAAGGAAAACACAAAAGGAGGTAATTTTTTCACCCCATCGACAGGACCATATTTCTCTCTTGATTTGTGATGTAAGTAAACATTTCCCCAATGAGTTTGTCTCACTTTCTAGTTTCACGCATTATTAAATAAACCACAATGTTCATTTTGTAAAATTGTAGCCTTATTTAAAGTTAAATAGATTACAATGCATTAGATGGGTATTAACTGGCTGCAACCCAGTGGGAGTATGTAGTTTCTGTGGTTCTCAGACAGATCCATCTCACACTCGTAACTTATGGTTTGAAATGATAAGAAATGCTGTGGAAAACTGTTTTAAGTGTGAGTCACAAAAATAAAAGGTGACTTAGTAATTCATTCATTTTATAAACCTTTTCATCACAAGATATCAACTGGATTCTTTTTTCTTGACAAGTCAGAATGCGGCTGATGCTCTGCTTATACACAAACAGTTAGCTTGAAAGAGAGAAAACAGCCTGTAAGGGTTTAAGGGTTCGCATTGTTGCTCCCGTGAGAATGTAAAGAGGTGAGAGGCTGTGCTCTCTGTGTCAGGGTGAAGGTTCAGTGTCTTATACCCCCCAGAGTCTGTTGTGTTCAGTGTTATCCTTGCTCAGATACGTCCAGGAAATATCTATGGCTTTTATGAAATCCCAGCGGCAGTGTGTGAGCCTAAAGAGGAGGCTCTGATAAAATGTGCTTCGATGTCTGACTCATGTGCCTCAGCCTGTCCTTTTGCTGCTCTTTCTGTTCTACCAATTTGGGATTATTCATATCTTAACTAGACTAGATCATCTACTATATACTGTAAAATTATGCACTTTCCACACCAATTTTACTAAGGCTGACATTCTACTTTTGAAAAACAATCAGTGAAGGGAACACTGCACTATAACAGTGTTGGATTTACATACACTGGGAGAGCTTTTAAATGTCTGTAATTATTGTAACAGTTAGGACACTCAATTGCAGCATGATGTCAAAATGAAACAATATGTTTAAAAGGTCCATCAAGACAACTTACAACAGTGACATTTAGACTTCAGAATTGTACAAAATGCCTTTCTTTCTTTTTGCCAGCCATAGCACAGCCATCATTTTATGATAAAGTTTGATAAACTACAATTATGGTAGTTTGTTGATTGACCCATTGAGAGTAAGCAGAAATTTTGCGAGATCTGGGCCAAAAGAATAGTGTCGACAACAGCAATGACATAATAATGTATTAACTTGTAAAACACATTATTTTTATACACTGTCCATTGCTCCTATCTCTTTAATGCCTTCACACTAAAAAGCCCAGTCAGCTGAGATTGGTCAGTTGATTTGACCAGCATGGTGGAAGCTGGGTAGGCATTAAACAATTGTGTTTCACTGTGAAGTAATTTAGGTTGTGTTATATTGTCGCAAATAAGATGCCCTACATACATCCTTACCACACAGAGGTGCTGTAGCAATGTATCAGTGTGTGCTATCAAAAAGCAAGCCAGTTTAGGAAAATAAGGGTGACAACTGCATCATTTAGAGTTCTTGGACTACTTCCACTGCCAGCCCAGAGACATATTAACTTCAACCTTGGATTCTGCCTCTGTACTGTTCAAACAGATAGCCAAATGCAACACAAGGCACATCAGTCTCACTTTGAACTGGCTGTATGAAAAGGGCTGTAGACAAGTGAGGAAAAGTCTGAACCACAACCAATAGTAGGCATTTTGGAAATTGTAGGAGCAGTATTTTCAGTGGAGGAGATTACCATCTTTTGGTGTGTACTTTGGTCGTTGTTACTTTGAATTAGTCTTCATACAAAAATCAGGACAACACACTGAAGTTGAAGAAAACAAAAAGGATGATATGTTATCTTTACAATCACAGTTTCTGCCCAGCTCTTAAGACTAACACTGTGACTGGATAGTGTAGTGGTAATACTGCTGCTTTTTCATGTGGGTGGCTGGGGTTTGAATCCAGTACTACCTCCAGTAGGGGTCCTTAAGCAAGACCTCCTTACACTATCTGTCTACCTGGGATATGAGTGTAAGTCACTTTGGATAAAAGCATTAGGACAGTAGATCTGATAGATAACAACTAAGGTACTCCCAGGGATAGATCTTTGAGAGTAACTATCAAGATTGCATTTTGATCAAAACATAAAATGTTGAAAGTGAGACAAAATGAGCCAAAAAAAAGGATCATTTTGATTTTAATGGCAGCAACATGTCTGAAAAAGTTTGATAGGGGGCAACAAAAGGCCGGAAAAGTAGGTGGCACTAAAGAGCCGAACAGCCGAACAAACATGTCGCAGCTAATTGGGTTCATTGGCAACAGGCCAGTAACTTAACTAGGCATAAAAAAAGCACCTTAGAAAGACAGAGTCTCTCAGATGTAAATATGGGCAATGGTTCTGCAGTCTACAATTTGTGTCTACAAATTTTTAAGCAGTTTAAGAATAATGGTTAACATAAAATTGCAAAAACTTTGAATATTCATCATCATCTGCAGTACATCATGTTATCAAAAGATTCTGAGAATCTGAAGACATCTCTCAGGACAAGGGACACAGCTGAAAATCAATACTGAGCTGCATTTTGACTAAAAGCACCTAGAACGTAATGGCCCATGTATTTTTTCCCCTTAAAGATCATTTCAGCCTTGGGTCTGTTGCATTTACAGATAAGATTAAGTTTATTAAATCAGGCTGCTGACTTTCGCTCCACCCTGACTGTGCTCGCTGGAGTCTTGACATGCCTATTGTAAAACAAGGAAGTCTGCTTTGGTTGTAGTAATGCAAAATCTGTCACAGTTATAAATTGCTGTAGGGTTTTGTGTGTTTTTCTTTGTGTCTTAGAGCATAACTGCTGTGAAAAATGAGAGGTTAACATTTTATGGCCCACTGCTTTATTTTCACAGTCAGAAAATCCCCTTATTCTAGAGATCACCTGACTGCCACAGGTCACAGTTTGTATTGTATCATCTCAGCTCTCTCACAGTCTTTAAAATAAACATCAGGAAGTGCTAGTTTGTTCCATTTTCTTAAAATATGTTAGCATAATGCATTTTCACAGGGTTTTGGATGATTTTACCCGTCCCATAATTGCTGTGAAACAATCAGAGATTAAAGTTTTATTGCTTTGATTGAACTACTTTCTGTTCACATTCTGTTGCATCATTCAATTTGGAACCTTCAAAAACAATGTCTTGAGTTTGACCGTTAACAAACCATAACAACTATTTCTGTGGTGGAACTTAGAGTTAACAGATCTCAGTAGTTATTGGAGATTTTAAATTTGAGGTGACTTAGACAAAGAGATGAAAATAAAATGCTGGAAATACTTGACCAGTCAGAAATATTGTGTGCTGCAAGCACCACCTCAGTGGTTCAGGTTTGTCTCAAAAGCATCACTTCTCTACCAGGACTGATACAGTCCATCTGACAAGTTCTAACACACTAATATATATTTTAACCTTGTATGCGATTAGTGTTAAAAGAGGGAAATGTCTCATTATTACCTATCACAATTTACAGATGTAGCGTCTTTTTCAGAAGCTATACTATAGAGGGTATAGTATAATAATGACAATAAGGGTATAATATAAAAATAATCCATTTTTCTGTAGACATGATCTCTTCGCTCTCTTTAACTGACTGTTGTTTATTTTACAACTAACTTATGAACGTGACTATAATGTTGACAGTCAAAGTCAAGAAATGCAGACATGGAAAGACTTGGATATCAATATGCAGGCTTTAAAATATTGGAAATGTCTGGAAATGTCTTATATTACCTCTGAGTAGTACTGATTAGATTCTCTGTTTTTGTGCACCTGCGGCTGGTTGTGATTTTGCATGTATGGCAGATTGCTCTGCTTCCATCTGAGCCAAGCTGGTGAATGATGCTAAGTAGGCTAGTTGAAAAGTCTTCAGTGGCAGAGTAAATGATTAGGCTGTGCTCAGCCACAATATTCACATTACTTCAGTGTCTGCAGGCCAGGCACTGATCAATACTCTATTACTCTTCCTCCTGCGCCAATCCATGGATGGCACGCCACCACAGGGAGCTCTCGCCACTGCTCAGACTCCACCAATCAATGCTGCTGTGAATAGGGAGAAGAAATGTACCTCGATATCTTAACTCAGTCACAAGTAGCTCAGTGGAATGACAACCAAACATTGATTCTAATACTTGTACCAGCTTTATGACAGAAAGCACCTCTGTGCTGGTCTGTGTAAGGTGAGAAGAGGATGCTGGTTGAGCCTGCAAGGCTCCAGGGAGCACTGCAGTGGTCTCTGCTTCTGATTTAAAGTTTGCTTTTGCAGCATCCAGCTTTGCAGAGTCAGCAAATGACTGACCTTGGTTGTGTCGTGTGTGTGTGCGTGTGTATCATCATGTAAGAATATGTTGTGATCTTCCTTTGTGTGCATGCACACCACTTGAAGACTGATAACAGCACAGATATTTAAGTAAAGCCACATGGTGGGCCTGAGGCCAGTCCAACCCACATGTTACCAGTTTCTGGGTTTCAGTTCATCTGCAGTGTTCGAATGATGGGAGGAAACCACAGCTTGCAGTGCTAAAACATTATGCAGGCTAAAGACGGGGTGAAAATGTTCACATCAGAAAATATCGTAACTAACTATAACTTAAAGGTACACTTAACAATTACTATTTATAAATGCATCAGATAAATTAACAATTCCCCTTCTTTGCTGCACAGTAATGCTTCATTAGATGCACACTGGAAGTGGAACCCTGAAATCAAGAGTTATAAACTATGAAATCTAATTGCTTGTGGCTTTTTCTTAAAAAAATATCCCTGATTGGAGTTCAGGAATACCTAAGTGCCGGTTGAATGCAGCATAGCAGTTTCTGCAGTATTTAGGAAGCGAGAGAAAGGCCACATTCAAAAACAGAACAAAGCAACAAATCAGAAGTATAAAACCTGATTTATAGATTATTTTACAACAGTTACGTTCTGAAGCACAAATACACCTGTCCTCACCTCAACACAAGCTTGTGGGGAGGTGATGCGTTTAGATATGTTGAGCAGGGATGTTATCGTGTGTGTGTGAGAGCGATTTGAACTGATTGCTATGTTTTAGATCTTGTTTTTATATTTTGTTTTTAGTCATGTGCTGTCATTGACTGCTGTCTACACAACCTCTACTCATAAGTTGCAGGATACCATCTTCTCTGTCATAAGATTATACTGAGATATACACTATATATTTTATATATATATATGTATATGTATGTATATATGTGTGTATGTATATATATATATATATATATATAGTCCAGTGAGGACTGTAAGGCGCTATCCTAATAATAAACCATGGATCACCAGTGACATCAAAGACCTCCTGAACCAGAAAAAGATGGCGTTCCAGAATGGGGATGGAGAAAGGCGGATGAATGTACAACGGGAGCTTAAAAAGACACTATGTCAAGCTAAGGTGGAGTACAAAAAAAAGGTAGAGAGACAGCTGGAGAACAATAACACCAAGGAGGTGTGGAGGGGCATGAGGTCCATCACTGGATACAGACTGAAAAACTCTCAGTCTGTGGAAGGTTATGATGAAAGAGCCAACACTTTTAACCAATATTTCAACAGGTTTGATAGTGTGGCTTTTTCCACCACTGCTGCTGCTCCCTCTACCCCTACCACTTCAGCTGCTTCCTCTCTACTGCTTCCACGACCCAGCAGTACTTCCACCTCAATGGCAACTCATATCACCAAGCCTCCTCCTCTGCCTGGCTGCACCTCCACCTCTGCAGCAACTCTCACCAACAGACTTCTTCTGTCCAGCTGTACCTCCACCTCTTCGGCAGCTTCCACCACCAGGCATCCTGAGACCAGCTGCACATCCACCTCTGCAGCAGTTTCCACCGCCAGGCCTCCTGAACCCAGCCACACCTCCACCTCTGCGGTAGCTTCCACCATCAGGCATCCTGAGACCAGCTGCACATCCACCTATGCAGCAGTTTCCACCGCCAGGCCTCCTGAACCCAACCACACCTCCACCTCTGCGGTAGCTTCCAGCACCAGGCATCCTGAGCACAGCTGCACCTCCACATCTGTGGCAGCTACTACATCCAGGCCTCCTAAGCTCAGCTGCAATTTCACATCTGTGACTGCTCCCACTGCCTGGCCTCCTCAGTTCAGCTGCACCTCCACCTCTGCAGCAACTCCCACCACTTACCCTCCTCTGTCCAGCTGCACCCCCACCCCCATCTCTAAAATTGATAGCAACATCACTCCTGTCGTCATCCCTCCGCTACAACCTCTTTGTCAAACTGTAGAGGAGGTTGGAGCTGAGCTCAGGAGACTTCAGTCAGAGAGGGCTGCAGGCCCAGATGGAGTCTGTCCAAGGATTCTGAGAGACTGTGCTGGTCAGCTAGCAGTCCCTCTTCATAGGCTCTTCAATATGAGCCTTCAGATGGAAAAAGTCCGGGTGCTGTGGAAAACTTCTTTTCTCATACCGGTGCCCAAATTAGGGCAACCGGTGGAGCTGAATGACTACAGACCGGTGGCTTTGACATCTCATATCACGAAGACCTTGGAGAGACTCCTTGTTCGTCACATGAGATTGCAGGTTGCTGAGGATCTTGACCCCCTCCAGTTTACCTATCACAAACACAAAGGAGTGGAAGACGCAATTCTGTACTGCACCGGGCATATGCTTATCTGGATGTGCCTGGTTCATATGTGAGAATCATGTTCTTTGACTTCTCCAGTGCCTTCAACACCATACAGCCTCCCATACTGAAAGACAAGCTTCTAGGTATGGGTGTGACCCCCTCCCTGACATTGTGGATTATAGACTATTGGACTGCATTTGAAAAATATTTATAATTTTTTGAGCTACTTCACTAATTTGAATTTCCCCCACTGGGGGTTGAATAAATTATTTTTCTATTTCTATTTCTACATTGCCAAAATTATTCACTAAACCATTCAAATAATTAGATTCAGGTGTTCCAATCACTTCCATGGCCACAGGTGTATAAATTCAAGCACCTAGGCATGTAGACTGCTTCTACAAACATTTGTGAAAGAATGTGTTGCTCTCAGGAGCTCAGTGAATTCCAGCGTGGTACTGTGATAGGATGCCACCTGTGCAACAAGTCCAGTCGTGAAATTTCCTCGCTACTAAATATTCAACAGTCAACTGTCAGTGGTATTATAACAAAGTGTAAGTCATTGGGAATAACAGCAACTCAGCCACGAAGTGCTAGGCAATGTAAAATGACAGGGTCAGCCGATGCTGAGGCGCATAGGTCGCCAACTTTCTGCAGTCAGTCGCTACAGACCTCCAAACTTCAGACCTCCATGGAATGGGTTTCCATTTGCCGAGCAGCTGCATCCAAGTCATACATCACCAAGTGCAAAGCAAAGCAAAGATGCAGTGGTGTAACGCACACCGCCACTGAACTCTGGAGCAGTGGAGATGCATTCTCTGAAGTGACGAATCACTCTGATGAACAACCTAATGGACAAGTCTGGGTTTGGCAGTTACCAGAAGAATGGTACTTGTCTGACTGCATTGTCCCAAGTGTAAAGTTTGGTGGAGGGGGGATTATGGTGTGGGGTTGTTTTTCAGTAGCTGGGCTTGGCCCCTTAGTCCCAGTGAAAGGAACTCTAAATGCTTCAGCATACCAAGAGATTTTGGACAATTTCATGCTCCCAACTTTGTGGAAACAGTTTGAGGATGGCCCCTTCTTGTTCCAACATAACTGCGAACCAGTGCACAAAGCAAGGTCCATAAAGACATGGATGAGCGAGTTTGGTATGTAAGAACTTGACTGGCCTGCACAGAGTCTTAACCTCAACCCGATGGAACACCTTTGGGTTGAATTAGAGCAGAGACTGCGAGCCAGGCCTTCTCGTCCAACATCTGTGTCTGACCTCATAAACACACTCCTAAACCTTGTGGAAAGCTTGCCCAGAAGAGTTGAAGCTATTATAGCTGCAAAGGATGGACTGATGTCATATTAAACCCTATGGATTAACAATGAGATATCACTTAAATTCATATGCGTGTAATAGTGTGATTCTGGAAAATACTGGATTTCATCTCAGGTTGGGAATTTTTCTCTTTTTATTTCTAATCTCAGTGAAATATGATATGAATGTAGCTATTAATTCAGCATCTTCACAAAGTGAATGGTGACTGTGCCGGCCTTTCAAATGAAAACTGTTCAGTAAAGATCGTGAAGATCCATTGTTCTGCTCCTTGGTTTTCACCCAGAAAGTTGAACCCAACTATGAAGCAACAACTTGTTGTGTTGTTTTTATTTTCACTGTTGTAACTTCAACAGCAACTGAATCACCTGCTGCTGCTGAACACTCAGTGTTGTGTACCTCAGATATTACAAGAAGGTTGTAAAGCAGCCAAATTTTACTTTCTATCGGCGCAGTCTTTTTGATTGCACCTCATATACTAATTTAGCAGAACATTTGACTTCATTGTACTTTGTATCATTCTGTATAAGTTAGGATACATTATTTGATTAATTTTGCAAGCTGTTGTGATTTTTACTGAAGTGGGTCCATTGTGTGTTGGCAGAAAGTTAAAGCACAATGACTTTCTCTGTAAGGGATAACTATCGGCCCACTTCCTGTTGTAATGATCCCGCACATTATTGCAGGAACCACAGGAAATCTGATGGCGTGTTTGTATGGGTTTTCCATGTGTGTAGATGTAACAACAATTAACTGGCTGTACATGTTGTGGAACAAAATGGACCTTGAAAGAGAATCCACAGGAAATGTGATTTCATGAATGCATGCTGCCCTCTTGGTTAGAATGTCATGAATATGATATATGACTGAAAAGTTCTGAGAATTTCCTTCTCAGCTTCTGGTCAAGTATATTAAGTAAACTGTTGTCTGGTCTTGTTTGTCACCGTTGGGGGTGTAGGAGCTGTGTGAGGACCCTCACCTGTTTGTGGATGGCATCAGTGCACATGACCTGCATCAGGGACAGCTGGGTAACTGTTGGTTCGTTGCAGCATGCTCCAGTCTGGCCTCTAGAGAGTCTCTGTGGCAAAAAGTAAGTATGCCTACGTGTGTGTCTGATTTCCTCTGCCTCTTATTTTCTTTCTGTTTTTCAATCACCATATCACAGTGTTTGCTCAATGTCGTATGGATTACTTGATTTGCTCGAGTCATAGCTTCACCAACCTGCCCTCATAAAACCTGGGCAAACAAAGACCTGTACATGATGCACATATTGCTTTAACCATAAATATTGAATATGTAGGGTGCAAAATAAATTGATAATGATGTAATTGAAAAAATAGCATTTTTACTGATGAAGCTGGCTCCTTCCAGTTGTCAGAATGGTGTTATTTATCCAAATGTTAAAGTCTCTATTTAGCTTCTCTATTTGTTTTTAGACAGAGTGATGCTACACATGACCAGTTAAAGCTGAACACACTGCAAAATAAAAATGATTATTGGGGGGGTCACTTTGTCACTTTAACCCTATCTCAAAACAAAATACAGAGTTGTGCTGAAATTTTAAGCTGGCTTAGACGTCACTGTTGAGCTGGAAGACTTGAAGAGCTGCACAAACCTACAACAGAAATCATCCCTTAATACTTAAAAAACTTGCATCATGATTTAATTGTTTTAATTCTTAATTTGAATTTCCCAGTTTAACATGGTCAGTTGGCTGAGTTGCTTCTGAAAAGATCCAAGAACTTCCAGCTTTGCCAAACACATAACAGATATTTTCAGTTTATGGTCAGACAAATAATGGCAATCTTATTTGAAGAAGATTGTAAGGATAATGTTCCCAACTCAAAAATAATATATTACACTTCTTAAAAAGGGTGATAACAAGTATTCAGTTGTAATTATTCAGTATTCAGTTTAAGTCTCCATTTTGACCCATTGTTTTAAGGGTAGAGTAGAGCTGCAATAGAGTATCTGCAATGCTGCTGTTAGCAGCTAGTGTGGATGGATAAATGGATAGAGGACGAGTAAATTAACAAAGTTGCAGTGGTTAATCAAATCAAACCTATACCCTTATCAATGTCCCTATCAAGTGTCTGTTTATGTGTAACAAGGATTTCTGCTTTGAATCTCCAGAGCTCCACCCACATATTCAGAAAGTTTAAATTTGAATAGAATGAATAAATAAATAAAGATAAAAGGATCGGCTCTGGAGATCCAGGCTTGTTCGTCCCAAGTCATTAGCCGAGCAAGTTAGGAACTATGGAGCCATAGAAGCCCAAAGCTAGCTCTCCCTAGTGCTCAGCCAGAACCAGTGAACTTTCTAAGCAAGTGGCTTAATGAACTGGGGCTTCCAAGCTGAAAAATATAATATAATCAAAAGACTTTTTAGATATCAAGCAAAGATTAAAAAAGAAATTAGTTTGGAATGTCCCAGGGACAACACCTTGGGTTTATTTACCGTGGGTCCTGCTAAAGATAAATATGGCAAATCAGCTAACTTACACTATAAAGCTTGGCTTTACTTGAAAGTTGAAACCACAAAGTATCTAGGTACTGACAAAATCTTCAACCAGTACTCAGCATTTAAATGCAGGAATCCAGTTTAGCAATTTTATGATCAGTGTTGTTGCCATTCCACCAAAACAACACCTGAAAAGTCTACATGCTAGAGTGAATAGTGTTCTGAGCTTTTAGCTTTCACTCAAAATCTCACTTTCGATGAGAACAAATGCATAAAAAAAAAAAAAAACTACCACCAGAGAGACGTTTGTGCCAGAACTGCAAGCAATAAGTCAGGGAACTTATAGCAAACAAACAAAAGAACAATACTTTATACAATTACGCAAATAGTTAGTTGGCAAATGATAAGTTTTAGGAGATTTTGTTTGTTGTTTTTGGCAGAACAACTGATTCTGTAACTTTCTCAAAGAGGGATCATTATGCATGTAAATACAGCCGAAACTGAAGCCTGAGCAGTCTTTAAACTAATTATTTCAACTGACTTTGCCTTTGTAAAATCTGTGCCTGCTGCTTAACATGAAATCAAAGATCTGTATTAACTGTTGTGTTCACTGTTCACTTTAACTGCATTCAAGTTTGTTATTTTCTTTTTATAGTTCTGGATCACACAGCAAACGTCGTTAAGTTTTAAATTTCTACCAGAGAGATGTAGCTGTCTTCTACGGGCTGTGTTTTTGCCATGTATACACAGAGTGAGCTGTAGGCGAGATTGTTGAGGTCTGATGCAGGAAATCACACAGTGAAGACTCTGGGGTGAAAATATTTGACAAAGAGGACCATGTGAAGGTGTTTTTGAAGAGAATTTGGACATTGTGAAATCCAAATTTTTTTGTGGTATTGTTATCACATTTGGGCTTCGAAAGGTATCTGTTTGCATCTGTTTGTGTTTTGCAGCTGTCAGCTCAGAGGTGTTGTCATCTGCAGCTGTTTATTTATGAGGAACAGATGCCTCGCTGCTTGGTAGCGTTGTATTCCTTAGCCCTCAGAGACGGCACCTGTGAAAAGTTGGATGATGGTATTCCAACAGAATTCATGGTTTGTTCACTCAAACCAAACAAACTCACGTAGAAATTTTTTTTTAAATTCAACTGAAGGAACAGTAGAAGTTACGGTGCAGCATGTGTTGTACAATTCCTTGTTCATGATTCTAAGGCCTCTTAACATCTTCCAGTCAATTAAGAATACATGGCTTGGCAATAGATAGACAATCTTCAGACATTCTAAAGTTATTTCAAATGGAGAATGCCCTTCTTCACACACTTTCTCCAGTGTTGCACAGGACATGTGCCTCATCTGCACAGCACAACCTTGGCTACATCAGGTGCAAAAGTTAAGACATGTCTTTAATGTTTTTTTTTAAAGAAATTATACCAAAATTTACTCTCAGACAGGTGCAAAGCATTAGAAGATCTAAGCCTTAATGGTATGAATTGGTGGGAGGAAATGTTCATTTTCAACACTGCTGCCAAGTAGAGAAAAGTTCTTTACAGATCCTTAAATGACCTTTAATGTATCTATCTTCACTTTCAAATAAGCAGTGGTTACCAGTGGCAATGCTGTCCAAAGCATTTAAAGAAGGACAAATGAATCCACATCAGAGTCTCAAAGTCACTATTCCAGTTTTTATGCATTGGATGACATCCATATTGAAAGAACTATGATCATCCAGGTTTAATTAGATTTTAAACAAGATAGCGCAGCTTCAGAGTTGTGACGGACTTATCAAAGAGCACGTGTGCATATGGTTGTGCAAACATGATATCTTTGTCTTTTAACACATCGTATCTGTCATTACACAGAGATATACTGACCACCAGTTTCAGCATTAATCCGTCATGTCTGCTACTTGCTTATCGTTTTAGTTTCTTTACATCTGATGGAATTTTTGTTTTTGATTAAGGGAGACTCTTTCGAATAACTGTGGTGATGTTAAGAAAGACCAAGAATTTGTTGAAATTGGTCATTGAAGAAAATAATTTATTTGAATTTGAATTTCACAAAGTTACATTTTTAATGTTTTATTAAATTTCAGAAAAAGTCTCATCTTTTTTGGCATAAATATAGGAATTTAACTGTAAAGTTTGGTGCCATTGGAATGAAGCTTTTTGGCTCAGAAAATGAAGAAAAATCATTTTGACCTTGCAGTGTTTAAGGATCGTAGAGTTCGATACGGGCATATTTCCAATAGAGTACATTATTCAATTAATAGATCTCTCCAGGAATCCTATGTGGATTAGGACACCTATGCTTTATATTACAAGTTTCTCCATTGATAAGCAAGAGTATATATTATAGAAGTGAAATAACCCTGAATCTCAAAATTGACCTGTTCATTAAAAAATATTTTTAGTGTCCTGCCTTTGAAATAGTTAAACTACATAATTGTGACAAGTTCTCTCCTCATACTTTACTCTTTATGTGTAGAGCAATTTTAGATGTTTCCTGAAAGATTACAGCTGCATCCTTACTTCCTTGCTTCTCTTGAAACTGTCCTGTCCTACAGAACAGAAAATGGTCATCAGTTGCATATACGATCCCTAAACTTTCCAGATAGAAAGTTTTCCCAGCATTTAATTGTATCTGATATTAATCTCTCTTTTTGTGCAAGTAATTATCCTCCAGTTGGTTGGAATTACGGCTTTACAATTTACAATGTATTGTTACTTGGCTAACTAGCTTTAAGCCCTCTAAGCCTTTTTTTCTTCTTCCACGTTCCCGTAGGTTTGGCTGTTTGACTTGTGAAGGTCTGCTTGTGAAAGTTGCCTTTGTGCGATATTAAGCATCTATTCTGTCTCTTCTTTGCCACTGTCTTTAATTCCTCTGAAGGCAAAACAAATACCAGACCATGTCTCACAGGAGACGCTTTCCCCAGTGAAACAGAGGGCTGCGACTTCAAAACATTTTTGCCTTTATACTGATTATCTGGGGGAAAAGAAGAGTTTTTAATGAACAGAAATACAGTTACTTTTGATTTAGCTCCTCATACATTCTTTTTACAACTAACATCGTTTCTTGATAACATAAATAGGCTAATTTGTGCTCTATTTGATCAACTTTTGGTCATAGTGTAGCATGCAAGAGTGAACAATAGGACACAAAAATGGCAAAAATCTCTATTCATGCGTTCAAATACTGTTGTGGAGATCGATTTAATTGAGACTCTTGAGAATGTGTTTGCTTTTTTCTGTAAAAACAAGTTCAGCCTCTTGTGGTTTGACTGTTCAGGCGGCAAGTTAGGGAGATGCTTTGTGCTGACAAGAAACGATGTCTAAATCCTCCTGACGTCCGAGTTGTTTTCCATCTCCCTCACGCTCTCTCAGGCACTTCTCATTCACAGTTACCGTGTCACCCCTGTGGCTATGTGTTGAAGTGAGGGTGAGCCTGCGGGAGGACAACGAGGAGGAGGCTGAGAGGTGAAATCCACATGCCTCCTTCCTCTTGTCTGTTAGGGTCACAGGAAACCTCTACGCACATCTGCTGGGGAATACTCACACACACTCACACACACACATAAATACACACTGTCTCTATGCAATATCTCATGTCTAAGTCAGCTCCAACAACCCCTTCAGGGTCTGCTGTTTGTCAGACAGGAGGTTGTTGTTCAGCACTCAAACCCAAATACAATCCAAACTCATACTTTTATTAAAAAAATGCAGATACATCTGTTTCATTTATGAGATTTATTAAGATGTAGCTGTTTTATTTCAGTGTTACAGGATGAAAAAACATACAGAGACATCTATTGTGAATAATGGAATTGGTAGCAAGTGTTTTCGAGTCCTTCGGATGTCAGCTGACTGCTGGCACTCAAGAGGGAATAATTCATACAAAAATGTAGAAGCAACCTAAAAGCAATGCTTCCTCATTTGAAAGCCCATAAGCACACAAGAGGAGATTATTTAGCTTCTGTCTGAGTCCTTCATCGCCAAGTCTCAAGTGTCAACTATGAAGGCGATGGAGCAGTCGACTGTCTCTGGACTGCAGCCTTCTGCAAATGCAAACAGGAAGTACATCACCTTCCTTACCTTGGCCAACTCTGCAATCCTCTCACCAAACTCAGCTGCGTCAGCCTCATAGCACTGGACAGGTGCGTTTGAGGCATCACTCAACGCTCTCCAGAAAACGCCGGCGGGTTCCAGCAACTGACGTGTCATCAGGTTGGTGAGGTCTGGCGTCCAGAGCTGCGAGGTGGCCGTGATGGTGAGGCGCCCTGGCTGTCCCAGCCGCACCGACCAGTGTGAGAATCGGAGGGATTGTTTTGAGAAGTCCAGTCGATACACAGCCTCGTTGGGCTGCAGCAAACGCTCCCCCTCCTGCCTCTTCTGGCTGCGCTGCTGCAGAGACTGAACCCGCAGGCGCATCACCTCCGTCAGCTGGGAGTCCAGCCGGAAGGGCAGCTCCATCTTTGTAGACATGCTGTCAGTGTCCACTGCAGGGGTGGATTAGATCAGCAGCTATGTCAAATCAAAGTGTTTTTACTTTTTCTCTGTCAAGTAAGTTGTCTCTTTCTGCAGACTGCCACAGTAGGTTTATGAGCATGTCCATGAGGCAGCGATAGCAGAGGGTGGGTCTTACACAGAAGTACAGATGAGCCAGGAGAAAACAAGATCTAATTACATTTGGAACCACAGCTCAGGGTTGGCCCACAGGGAGCTGGGCTTAGCGCTGTTTGTCACACATTTGTTTTAGGCTTTCCTTGCTTGGTTACAGATCCTGTACTGTAACTCATTTGGCACATGAAGTGCCATCAGAATTATAGAAGCCTGCAAATGTTTTTGAAGAGTGAGATGGTGTTGTGTGTGGCAGTGTTGGACACAAGGTGGAGAGTGAGGGAAAAGCTTATTTTTTCCTCTTGGGATGCTTTTCTATCAAACCAGGGAAGCCAAGGTGCTGTGTAGTTGTGTTCTTGGTCAGTTGTCAGGTGAATTACCTACCAGAGTTCAGTTGCTGTATAGCGACATTTGCCCCAGCTGAAAGCTGAGATAGATGAAGTGTTCCCCACTGTCAATGGAGAGACAGAGAGTAAGCAACAGCAAAGTGGAGTGCAGGAAAGATTGCCTCCCGAAGGATTACAAAATGACTCTGAGGTTTCTGTGGTGCTGTACTTGGTTTGTTTTTCTTCCCTCTCATCTTCCTTTTTAAATGAGCTGTTGCTGGTCCTCTGTGGAGGCGGGATTCTCTCCATCAGCACCGTGTCACCTCCTGCAGAGAGGTCTGACAGGAACTGCTGTTCAGTTAGCACATCTTGACATCTCCAAGGACACCCGCTGGAACACTGCCACTCACTGCATCATTTGCACTTTGTGTTGATATTCATACTGATGGGGGGATTGGTCAGTAGGTTGCTCTGAGACATTGCAAAAGAAGTCCACTGGTGTTTTTTTTTTTTTTTTTTTTACATTTATGCCTTCTTGAATTTTCACCTTGGTTAATTATTGACCTCCACAGTGCAATTCAAAACATACACCGATGGGAATAGAAGGACTCTCTTTGCTGTCTGCTCCGTCTGGTCTGTTCATTCAACAGTTCTCTGGTCTGTCACTTATTTGCTCTAAGGTGTTAGAAGTTATACATTTGTTTTTCACTGCACCTTAAACTGACAGTGTGAGAAGAACTTTTGACCCATCTGGTCATGTTGTGGGTCATTTGGGTTTAAATCCTCCCAGGTTTGAAGACAAGAGTTATATTACAATAATATCCATTTCAGTCCGTTAAAACTTAGGAGATCTCTTGGATTATAGCCGACAGAATCTAACCAACATTTTTCAGCGGTTGCGTTTTAGAGTTGGCAGCATTTAGCAAATGTTATCCTCAGCTATTCATCCATAGAGGCTGCAAACAGAAATTACCTTCATCTGAAGCTGTCACAATTTTTAAATGGTACCAAACATTTTCAAAGACGGCAAAATGGCTTTGTTGGGAGACCCAGATCCAAATTCTTCAGCTGACAGTTATTGGTTGGAAAGCTACAAATATGAGCTATTATGCAAGTCCTGGATAAGAATGCAAAAGCCTCAACAGCAAGATCAATCTACATTAGGATCAACTAGAATAATGACAAAGTTACAAGCAGACCAGGAAACAAATGAAAAAGCTCATCACATCACATGACTGAATGATGAACAGGTCAGGTATGTTATGGAGAGCAGGAGTGCCCTGAGTGAGCCTGGTTTGGATTTTTTGGCCCAGCTGGCAAGATGGAGAATGACTGGGAGCATCTCTGGCAGGACTGGAACAGCACTGTGTGGTCAGCAGGAATAAAGTGAGTATTTTCAGTACTGTGCAATATGTTCCTATAATATTTGCTTATGAGGTAGTCATTTCTGATGCCTATGTTTGTTGTAGATTACTGTTCTCTCAAAATGGAGGCTGGCTTATACTTATTCAACTGGATTGAAGCAAGTGCAGGCAGCTGAAACACACACACACACACACACACACTCTGCAGTCAAACCGTTATTGCCTCTCACCCATGTCCTATTACAGCTGGATTTATGACTGAGAGAGCCAAGGCTATAAATTTCTTCCCTAACACTTAACGCATCAGCAGACATGAAGGGACACGATCTCAGTCTGGCTGCCCACTGCACCTCTGCATTATTCACGCTCCATGAACCAACAGCTGAATGTTTTGCTTACCTTCCCCTCTGTTCTTCTTCCTCCATCTTCCTCCTTTAGGTAATTCCGGACTGGAAGGAGCAGGAGTGGGACACAGAAAAACCAGATTCCTACGCAGGGATTTTCCACTTCCGCTTCTGGCGCTTTGGTGAGTGGGTGGATGTGGTGATTGATGACCGTCTACCGACAGTGGACAACCAGCTCGTCTACTGCCATTCCAATGACAGCAACGAGTTCTGGAGTGCCCTGGTGGAGAAGGCATATGCCAAGTTAGTATCAGTGCCAGCAAGTATCCAGTCACAGATTAAAGAACAGAACTTCTTTAAAAAAAACAAAAAACACTCCTAACAAAAAATCTCTGACTTCTCTTGTTTCTATACAGATAAAAAGATAAATAGTTAATTTTGTCTGTAAAATATCAGTAAAAATCAGAAAGTTCTCATGCTGCAACATACCAGACTTTCCCCTACTCAATGCAGGGTTTATGGCTGCTACGAGGCTTTGGATGGGGGTAACACAGCTGATGCCCTGGTGGACTTTACGGGTGGTGTTTCTGAGCCTGTGGACCTGCTTGAGGGTCAGATGGCTACAGATGAGGCAGCCCGTAACCAACTGTTTGAAAGAGTTCTCAAAGTCCACAGCAGAGACGGCCTCATCAGCTGCTCCATCAGGGTAAACTAAGAGCCATATGTCTCACCGCAACTTTCTACCTTCGGGATGTTTTTAGACCAGAGCTGACAACTTGGGTCAAGATTAAGTTTAGTTTTCTTCTCGAGATTCTTTTCTTTTTTTTTTTTACTAATAGTTCTTCAGAAGTTGTGCCTCTAAAGGAGGAGCTTGACCAGCAATGCAAGTAGACTATTTGCAGTAAGACCTTTAGACATTTTGTTATGTAATAGAAACAGTTCACATTAATGAGCTGGTCTGTTGTGCAGGTCTAGCTGTTAACATTCTTTAATTGCTCTTGTGGGACATGATGGAAAGAGTCTGCGGGATAAAAAAAAAATAAACAGCAGTGGTTAGCAGAGGTATTTCCTAGGTTTTCAAGTGGACGCCCCCCTTCCTCTGTGTTTTACTAATAGGCCAGTGAAACCTTCCAGAGGATTCAGCTGTGAATCCCAGGATTCCTGATCACCCCTTTGCAGTAGATACCAATCACTCACTTACAGGCCCAGGTTGAATCCTCACTTTTAATCCAGATTATAGAGGTCTGTAATCGCTTGTCAGTGCATCCTGTATCATTTTCCAAGCTTTAATATTGATGTCATGAGCCTAGTTTGACTGTTTTGGATCTAAACTTTCAGACATATTGATGTAGATCAGTAAATACCTACATAGACAGAAACTGACAATTAAAATTCATAGTCCTAGTACAGGTAAGAAAAACATTACTTATGACATTACAGATCTGAACAGGCAATACACAGATGACAGTCTATAGACGCAAAGACACAAATCTATTGATGTTTTTAGTGTCTCTCGGTGCCATCACAGAAAACAAGGGTCTATAGTCATGTTTACAGTTTTGTGAGGCTGTTGTTGAGGTGCTGTTGTTTGTTAGATGCTTATGTCAGTATTGATTATCCTGCATGTGAGATTTCTGCTTCTCCAGAGGAGATAAGAATCTTATTTTTACACTTTAAACCTCCCTGCCTTGTTGTTTTCCAGGCAACCACGGTTGAAGACATGGAGGCCCGGCTGGACTGCGGTTTAGTCAAAGGTCACGCCTACGCTGTGACAGATGTCCGGAAGGTGCGTCTGGGTCACGGACTGCTGGCGTTCTTCAAGTCAGAGAAGCTGCACATGATCCGCATGAGGAACCCATGGGGAGAGAAGGAGTGGAGCGGCCCCTGGAGTGATAGGTAATCACAATGCTGCCACCTGGAGGCACGGATGAACTACCACAACTCTTAAGCTTTGATCTTGTCTCTTGAAGGCTCATGGAGCTCTACCAGTCCGTCATTTTTTATATCACAGAATGTGATATGTGACCATCTTTAAAGCAACACAAACATTGAATTTCTCCTATAATGTGTGACCTTGTTGTACAGCGCTTTAGAGACTCCCACTCATTTAATTTCTAAAATGTCAAAGTAAAACACTTCTAAAAGACTTGTGATGTGATAAATGACAAGACTAAAGCCATCCCAAATATGATGAACACAACATCGTCAAAATGAAATCATAATGTCAAGTCAACAATGAAAATGGATTAAACTGAGATAAGGATGTTCCTTCTACATCTGTGTCTGTGAATTGTTAGCTTGCAAACTCACAATTAAGTGAAAAGTGGTAAAGCTGGATGGTAATTCATCTGAATTATTGATGTGGGTGAAAGAGACAGATATCATTAAAAAGATGTCATCTTTGGACTTTCCCAGCCATTCACTCACTGTCACTGAATAATTTAGTCGTGGTTTGATAAAATCTGTTTCTGTAAATGAAGGCTGACAGACTGCTGAGATGTGTACGTTCATCAGTGAATCATAAACAGACACAAACACAGAGATAAAACATCCAGCAAGCAGCTGTGCCTCTTCTGAGCACTGAACACAGAGCTGAGCTTGATTTTTAGCTATGATGTACGAAAACAAAAACTTTAAGCTAAGAGCAGTTAGCTAGTTTTTGCCATTGATGCTTAAACATCCCAATGTAAGATCACAAAGCTGACACAGGGCTGTCTGAGTTCTAAAATGATACTTCTGCTAGCTTTCTACTACAAAAACATAAGCCACACAAGGTTATGAGACACTGCTGTCGTTCCGTCCTATCACTATCTTTGTTAGATGAGTATGGTGTAGTTAATATCATAACATCATATAAGACTTCTTTGTTTAGTAAATCAAGGTTCATACAGAAGATAGAACTAGCAAAGATAGAAGGCCTTCATCAGCATCTAAGGTTAAACTAACCAGATAGAAGGAGGCCTCCCCCAGCACACAGTACTTCTTTTCTTATAACCTCGTGCTATTTTTGTAACATTGTCAATACCCTGTCATAATCAGAAATAACTGGAGATCTCTCTCCTCAAACCACTCTCCTGGAATGTCTTGTACCAGGACCTTAGTAAAGGATCATTTGAGTCCTGTGCATTGTGGGGAGGGTCTTCGTGTATTGGGCTTGCTTTCCACAAATGCTATCAGATCCCATCAGATTGGTACCTGGAGAGTTTAGAGATCAGGGGAACACCTCAGTCTCTGTTTTTTTTTAGCCCTTCCTAAGCTGTTTTTGTAAGGCTTAGCTGCTCGTTAAGGGAGTGGTGCTGCCATGGCTGTGGGGGGATTTGAACTGCAGAAATGTTTAGGTAGGTGTCAAAGTGAAATCCACAAGTTCCAGGATTTTCATTGGATGAAGATGAGAAGTGTTGCTCACTTTACCTTTCAGTTGTCATAGTGTTATGGCTGTAGACGTATATAGATAATATTACAACTTCAGAACCCTTCATCAAATGTTTTGCTTAATACAACAAATTACAACTGTTTCTGACATAAACAAAGCTGTAACAAGTGTTACAATAACATTTAATGGTAGATTGACCTTTATTTAAATAGGGAACATTTATTCTAATACTTTTCTGTTGGAATTTGACCTCAGATTTTTTTTAACTCAACTGGAAAGTTCAGACAAATATATAAAGGATGTTATAAATGTTTTGCTCTTGCTAAATATTCCTCTTCAGGTTTTCAGTAATATCTTTTTATTCATGGGTCATACAGTCAGAACACGGATATTAAACCATATCATATGCGGTAACTAATGGGTTTTTAAATTAAAGTCTTAAAGGTGATTTGCTGAATAAACCAGAGCCCCTGCAATCCACAGCAAATGGATCTCACCCTTCTTGTTAATATTTCACAGATGAGGCACACCAAATTAAGAGAGGAATTGTGCCAACTGAAATGCTTGTAATGTCGAATGTCTTTGTCATAGGATTAAGAAAACAAATACTAGAAAAGGGTTGTTGAAGAAAGTAATATAATAATAGCCTATTTGCTGCTGTGTTTTTGTTCACTGCAGTTCGGAGGAATGGAACAAGGTGAGCAAGAGTGAGCGAGAAAAGCTGGGTGTCACTGTGCAGGATGATGGCGAGTTCTGGTGAGAGTCATAAATGTTCTGTTTCAACCTGTTAATACTGTTGAACATGATTTGATATCTGTGGTAACCTACGCTGGTGCCCGTGCAACATTCTGAGGAGACGATGCTTTAGGAACAGTTTGACATTTTGTGCTTCTTTTTCTTCTTGATAAGATTTTTGATGGTTTCAGATCCATTCATGTGAATCTGCAGCCAGCAGCAGGTTAGCTTAGCTTTAAATAAAGGCTAATGTGAAGAAAGTATAATAGATTAGTGGGCTAGTGACTAGTATCACAGCACAAATGCACAAGTTTAGATGAGTCTGGAACCTCCTGATAATTGTGATTTCCAAGGACTGTTATCAGCTGGACAGACTTACAACCCTGTTTCCCAAAAATTTGGCACACTTTATAAAGTTTGAGTTTAAACAGAAATGGAAAACCAGTCTGGGTACTGCTGATACTCAAAGTGATCTCCTCTTTACAGACTTATTTCAGTCTGATTTCTGTCTAATCGTGCCATCCGAATTGATTGTGGTGAGTCACAACTAAACAGAGGCACTACTGCACGTTTCAGAAGCTTCCATGTAGCAGACAATCTACTTTTGAAGCAATCTGTGCAGGATGCTGCACGAAGCAGATGATGAAATTTTTCAAATTCAAACAGCCAGTTTGAATACATGTATCACAGCTCTACATCAACAGACCTGGTGGCACCATGCCTGAAATCAACAGCTCAGAGGCTTTTCACCCTGCTGACAGTTCACAAGCCATATTAAGGATGGAGCAAAACTATGTTGTTGAAGAAATTATATAGACATATAAAACCCACCTTTTATTAGATAAAATGGTTATTACTGGTGGAGTTTGTTTGAACTGGAGGTAGACCAGAAATATTATGTCAGAGCAGAGTTTGTGCTTTCAAAAGGAGGTTATGTATTCCACAATTTTTCTGATATTGACATTTTGAGAAATGGTGGCTTATTCTTTACTCTGCCATGAATTAAATGGAAAAATCTATACCACTGACATGTCTAAGCATGTAGCTGGAGCCAACAGGTTCTAAATTTAGCCAACATAAAGGCAAACAGCTCCACATCTAGTCATACAATTTTACCACAGATCTCTTTAGTTTAGTTGTTCCAGCTGTTATGGCCAGACTACTTCAAAGGAAATCAGTACTCCTGCAGAAGAAAATGGCTGATGAGTAGTATCAGTCTTCAAAAGGAAAAACATTTTTCCCAAAATGTCAGGCTGTTCATTTATATGGTCTTTCCACATTAACACTGAATACTCAGATGATGAAAATTATGTTTTTAACACAGTACAAACTAGGGGTGCAACGGTACAGGTAACCCAGAGTACGGTCCGTACCTCAGTTTTTGGGTTTCTTCAAAATTTTTCACCCAAAATTCTCTTTCTTTTGCTTGTCAGCAAAAACTGTAAACATACCACTATCACTGGTGTACTGAATAGTATAACACTTTTTTTCAAGTTATCAGTTACTAAACACAACTTTCAAATGGTTCAATTAAAATTCTGACTCGGAGCTCAGAAATTACGACATTCGTTTACAACTTGAATGCACCATTAGTCGCAGCACACAGCCACTGCCCTCTCAATGCACTCTGCAATGTAAATTAGTCTAACTAAATGTTAGACTCTGTTAGCCCAGCCGTCTAGACCAGAGACCAGCCCCCACTAAATGGCCTGCCGACCATCAGCAATCGCAGAGCGGGCCAGTTCGGTGGCCAGGCCACCAGGAAATGTCCCGGTGCTCCTGAAGGTTCTCAACTCTTCCGCTAGTGCTTGCCATGCCTCTTTGTTTTCCTTTTTCTGCTTCCGTGTGCGAGCTACACTTTGAACCCGCCTCCAGTTACAACAGTGTGACTGACAGGGGGTGCGTGGGTGGAGGCACAACAGTGATTCGACATTAACTCGCTTCTTGCGGGAAGGGTTTTTCAGCAGCCTGGACAGGCACACACAGTGGCCTGTAAAGTATCAGCGCAAAATGAATTGCAAAACCAAAAAACCCTCAGTCCATAAGAGTGTATTGTCCCGTGCATAGCGGACCGAACGGTTCAATAATTTACCAAGTACCATTGCACCCCCTGTACAAACCCTGTTATTGTCATTTTAATCTAACTGCTCAGCAGCATAGTATATTCTTGTCTCCGTTTAACACGTAACTGTTTGCTCTGATCCTGGTCTCATTTCCTCTATTTTTGCACCTGTTCAAGATCTTCTTTCCCTCTAGTTGGTATCCACTCTCTCCGCTCTTTCTTCTCGTCTTTACCTGCTCTCCTCCAGGATGACGTTTGATGACTTCTGTCAGTATTTCACTGACCTGATCCTTTGTCGTCTCATCAACACCTCCTACCTGAGCATCCACAAGACCTGGGAGGAGGAGGTGATGAGAGGCTCCTGGATCCACCGCCAGGATCCCCTTCGTAACCGATCCGGAGGCTGCATCAATCACAAGGCCACCTTCCTGCAGAACCCTCAGGTTGGTCCACATGCTCCTGTTATAAATGAGAGGTAATAAACCAGAGCCAGGGTGTCTTACCTTCATCTTTTGTTTTTGTTTTTTCAGTACGTGTTTGATGTGAAGAAGGTGGAAGATGAGGTGCTGATCTGTTTACAGCAAAAAGAGAAGAGAGCCACACCCAAAGAGGGCAAAGGAGAAAACCTGGCTATAGGCTTTGATATTCACCGGGTAGAAACACAAATACTACAAAAACAGGATGAAGCATAAAAGCGCACAGGTCACTTTTCTCAGGATGACAAATTTCTGTGGTTACGTTCTCTTATCCTGAAGGTGGAGCTGAACAGAAAGTACCGTATGCACACAGCCCAGCAGAAAGTAGCAGGTTCCATCTACATCAACTCGCGCTGCATCTTCCTCAGGAAGGAGCTGAAAGAAGGTCGTTACGTGATCATTCCCACAACCTTTGACCCCGGACAGCAGGGCGACTTTCTGCTTCGTGTCTTCACTGATGTGCCTTCAGACTGCAAGTAAATATGTAAAAATCTTATTGCTGAAAGTGTAGCATTTTACATCTGCTGAATGCCAGAACTCCACCACTGCACCACTGATGCGTGTCATGACAAAATCCCTCAGAATACAATTTCACGTTGGCTTCAAAAGTGGGCTGTTTCATATGACATTTAAAATATAGTATGTAAGTTTGCAGGTTGAATTTGAACCAGTTACAACACATTCAGAGAATCTGCTGTCATTAAAAATATTTGAGTGTTTAGCCCAACAACCTACGTCAGCTTTGTCTTTCATAAACACTTAAATTTTAAAGCAATATCTACCACATGAAATGATGAATTATGTTTTCTGGCTTTCTGTTGCACTTGTACACATCCTGTTTTTCTTTTAGAAATTTGGATAAGCTCTTATTCAGGTTTTAAGAAACCTGTAGCTATATGTTCTTTATGCAGATTTTTGAGCATTCCCTGCTGCTTAAGATGATAATAATAAGTACTGAGACGATTTAAGAAAAAACGATGTTCACACATAATCAGAAACTTATGCATTAATTAAACTCTCCCCCAAGATGACATGTCTTAGAGTATATATTTGTTTAAATTTGCACTCTTTCTTTCACAGAGAGCTGACTCTGGACGAGCCTCCTCAGACATGTTGGACAGGAATGTGTGGCTACCCTCAGCTGGTCACTCAGGTCCACGTACTGAATGCAGAGGGTTTGCAGGGACAGGACTCCAATGGAGGTAGGAGTACTCCACTCTCAGTTGACAAAGAGTCTTCTACTTTATATCTTCATGTAAATGATCATGTAATTCCTTTGTTGTAATGAACTGTAAACTCCTGCAAAAACCCACAGAGCTGCACTGTCGCAATCCCCAAAAGAAAAGACTCCTGGGAAAAGCACAAGGTACCACAGCACCACCTGCTGAAGTAGATACTTAGTTTAGTCATTTAGTTATAGACTGCAGTGTACTATTGTCTGTGCTTATAGGGGACCTATTATGCTATTATGCTGTACAGCTGATTTGCATATGCTTTGAGGAACCAATTAAATGAGAGGTTAACAGATTAAAAGGAGAAATGAGCACAAACCAGGTGGAGAACTTGGTGCGTTTTTGCTCTTTTTGCTAACGTGGGCGACCTGATGTTTTGTGCGTGATTGTGATATCATGAAATCTGATTGTGTAGTTTTACAGAAGATGTTAAAACTACAGTAGAAGTGGATTCAGTTTATTTGCAGACATTGCAGTGTCCCATCAAAATACCAGAGAGAACACCTATCTGTAGCCAGTTAACTGGACTTGACCAAAAAGTTATGCTCAGTTATGCTATGGAGCAAATTAAAAAGATTATTACACTTCATTTATAGACAGGAGACACTGCGAGTAAGAGCATTCATTTAAGTTTATTTTTCTAATGTGTTATCTCTGTCCCACCAGGGCCATCCCTTGAGAGCTTGAGTGGAGGAATTGCTAATGAGAGTAGGACAGAGATTACAGGTTAGAAAAATAAAGTGATGGGTTGACAGAATCGCCTGTTCATAGACAGAGACTTCTTTGTCCTGTTTTATTCCACTGTTTTCAACTTTGTTCTCTCTGAGCCTCGCTGAAAATAAAACAAACAGGTGCCGTCATGTAAAGCCCATGAGTCTTGTGCTCACTGAGTAATAATTAGCAGCTCCGATCGTTATGTTACTGCTGTTTGGATTTTGAAATATGAGTGTAGCAGAGCTATTTTTCCAGTATTGGAGGAGACTTTGTAGAACTGCACAACTGGCAGGCAGAACTGTGGGTGGAGCCACGTTATGCATAGATATGCAGTCATACCCCACACTGTATTAAAGTCATTAGAGTTTGCTCTTTTCAAAATATACAATTCTCTGTTAAACAGATGAGATTTTAAAGGATTACTAACTACTGCAGTACTTTCAAAGTAAACCACATTCAAAGCCACTGTACTATAAAACTCGGTTAGTGTTGCACTTTGTTATGATGTTGTAACTTTGAAAAAAAAAAAAAAAAGCCGGCTACTATTATGAATTCTAGTGCAATCTGTGCACTGCACTCAGATTTTTTTTCCAGGACTACTTCAGTGTCCACAGGATGGCAGCAGAGTCAGAAATGTTCACATCCTGCTCAAAGCACTTTAACATTGTTGTTTCTTTATAGAGGGAGAAGCAGTGATGGCAGAAGTGTTAGTTTGTTACTAAAAATAATGGCAAAAATAGAAGTACATATTATCAACTAAAAGTTCCTCTTTAGGTACAAGTTTCAGAAATTTCTGTTCCCAATCTACCTCTGCTGCTTGTTGTTATTAGTCAGTATCTTTAATAATTAGATTATTACTGATGCAGACTGTGGAGGCAGAATTTTATTGAAGCTGCTTTAGGTAACTGATCCAAAATTAGGTTTAAAAAAGTGACCATGTACAGCTGTAATTTATGGAGAATACAGTCTAATGCAACCTGTTATTTTACAGTATTAATTAGATCTTTAGTTTCTTCAATTTCTTGAACATTTTTGGTAAGATTTAGTTAACTCAAACACTTGAAAATTAATCTGCAACTGCTTTGATAATCTTTCAGCAAAAGTGCCAAAACATGACCAGTTTCCAACCTCTTCTCGTTTGAGACTTGTTCTTCTTTGCCACTTGTGATGGTGTCTTGGTTTCAGCTTATTTATCAAACTGTAAAAACAAAACATTGGTAAAAAGACACCATTTTGGCCTGTGGAAGACATTACAGGCACTGTCCCTCAATTTTCAGACATTTTGTAGACCATATGAGTTATCACGTTATCAAGAAAATAGTCAGATTTCAAGCTGAGGACTGTTTATCTATATTATATATTGATGTGAGTTTTTTTTCCTCGCAGCTGTAGATCCCTACGTGATAATCACCTGTGAAGGAGAGAGGGTTCGTTCACCAGTTCAAAAAGACACACGGTGCCCAAACTTTGACATCAAAGGCCTGTTTTACCGCAAAAAGCCCAAGGAAGGCATCCATATCGAGGTGAGCTCTCCCTCTGCAGCAATCCCACGGTGGGACAGCACACAAACACCTGGTTTCACTGCTGTACACCTTCATAACGGCGCTACCAGTGCCTTACGTCAGTCCAAACATTGAGATTTTTATTGTGTTGTTTTAGAGACACGTGCATCTTTTTTAAATATGTAGTTCTATTCCATTCCTCCTGACCGCCAGAGGCGGTGCTTTCGCACTGGATATCTCCATCTCACATATGTGCAGGTCAAGTTATTATACCAACAAAGTCACCTGTGACCATGTGATGAGGTATAAGAACCTCATGTCTTCACGCAATCTGTTCCTTCTATCATCTCGCATTTGAGGAAAAATCTGATAGCAGGTCAGTGGGCTCGCTGCTGGTAGTCTCGTAACCTGAAGGTTGGGGCTTCGGCTATTCTTCCACCAGAGTCTGTGGCAAGCTGCTTATTTTTTTTCAAGTGTGTCTGTTTCTTTGGGGCGAACAGTGGTGACCTTGACATTATGATTAGTACTGAATTACTACAGACAGGTAAGTCAGCTAAATTGCTTTAATTGTTAGTAAGAACCGGCGGCTCATCTGGCTTGTATTTGGGTTAAACGGCGGTGTTTTCGCCGCAGGTTATATTACACTCTATGTTGCTTAACTCTCTGTTTTCTGTAAGTTGTAGCGGTAGTAAGCACGCCATTAGACATCTTACTTTAAATTGTCAGGCAGTGTGGAGTGTGGACGCGTTTGAACTTTATTTTTGTGTGGGCGACATAGTGTTTGCACTGTGACTGTCTCACACTGTTTATGAGTTAATTGTGCAGCATAATATTAGCTATATTACTCTTACGTGCTTTCTGGAGACTGTCCCACTTAATGACATGTTGAGCTCGCATGTCTGTGACTTTTGTATGGCTCCCCTCCTGAAGGGGGCCAGCTCAAAGGGCCGGTGTCGGGCGCTTCTCTCAGCAGCACATCAGCTACTGGGAAAGGGAGACCACGGACCCTTGGGTGGTATCCACGATATCCAAGGGATACACACTGCAGTTCCAACGCCAGCCACCAACTTTCTGCGGGATCAGAATGTCCGTTGGTCAAAGATTCCGCAAAATCCCTCGCCCTCAGCAAGGAGCTGGAAACTCTCTTAGACAAAGATGCCATCGAGCATATCGAGTGGCATACATGGCTCAATGGGTTTTATTCAGTGTATTTTTTGATTCCGAAGAAGGATGGCGGGTTCCGTCCGATCCTGGACCTGTGGGGGCTGAACAGGTTTTTGAAGGTCCGGCCATTCCGAATGTTGCGGATGGCAGATGTTCTCCAGTCAGTGGCACAGGGGGGCTGGTTTGTATCAATAGATCTCAAAGAGAATGCCTATTTTCATGTGCCTATTGCTCCATGCCACAGGCAGTTCTTGAGATTCGCCTTTCAGGGCCGGGCTCACCAATTCAAGGTGATGCCGTTAGGTCTCTCACTTGCCCCATGCATATTTACGAGGTGTGTGACAACGGCCCTTGCTCCCATACAAGCCAGAGGCTTGACGATCTTGCCATATCTGGACGATTGGCTAATTCTTTCCCCAACTACAGAGCAGGCAGTTAGAGACACTGCTTGGCTCCTTGGACATGTAAACCGGTTGAGCATCACAGTCAATTACTGTGATGAGCATTGTCAATTACTCCAAGAGCAGTCTTACACCCAGTCAAAAGGTAGATTACCTGGGCATGACTCTCAACTTACTGTCAATGAGAGCCTTCCTTTCTTAGAAAAGAGTGGAGAATATTTTGCAACTCATAGGTTGCTTCCAGGCAGAGTGTTGAGGTATGGTCTCTTTTTCAAGCTGCTGGGTATGCTGATGGCAGAATCCATGGAGATCCCCCTGGGTCTTCTTTCCTTATTGCCCCTTCAAATCTGGGTCCACACACTTCACTTGGATCCCAAGTGGCACAGGGGCAGGAACATCAGGGTATCCAGTCTTTGCTGTCAAGCCCTGAGTCCTTGGAGGAGAAGGGGGTATATAGCCAGATGGGTTCCCCGAGGAGTAATCCCTGCCCGCCAAGAGGTTGTGGAGACAGATGCCTCTCTGTTAGATTGGGGTGCCGTTTGGCAGCATGGGACCATCAAGGGCAGATGGAGCGCACAGCACAGGTGGGAACATATAAATGTGCTTGAGGTCAGGGCAATATATCTCGCACTGCAACATTTTCTCCCAGTACTGAAGGGGCGGCATGTTCTCGTCCGCACAGACAGCACCTCAGCAGTGTACCACCTAAATCATCAGGGTGGCACCAGGTCCAAGCAGGGGCTGCAGGTGTCAAAGCAGCTCCTTACATGGGCATTTCTCCACTTCCTGAGCCTCAGGGCCATACACCTCCTAAGTGTACAGAACAAGGTAGCGGACGTTCTCTCCTGTCAAGGGCTGCCACAGAGCGACTGGAGACTCCACCCAGAGGTGGTGGAGATGATTTCGGACAAAAATGGCAGAGCAAAAGTAAACGTTTTTGACTCAGATACATCCACACATTGTCCTCTTTGGTACTCACTGTTAAGGGGGACCAGCTCAATGAGACAGGATGCCTTGGCGCATGCTTGGCCACCCCGCCTTCTATATGCCTTTCTTCCAATTCCGTTCATTCGTGTGACACTGGTAAGAGTGCGACAGAAGGGCCACAGACTACTACTACAGCCCCCAACTGGCCAGGGCGGCCATGATTTCCAGTGCTGCTAAAATTACTCCGGGGGAACCATGGCGCCTCCCAAGGAGACCAGACCTTCTCTCTCAGATGGGGGGACACGTATGGCATCCGAATCCGGATCGTCTTCAGCTTTGAGTCTGGCCATTGGGAGCCAGAACCCACTCCTAGTATCCTGTGACCAGTCAATGATCCACACGGTGTTAAGTTCCAGGGCTCCTTCCACTAGGTATTTTCTCCCAGTGGTGCCAGACACAGGGTGAGGTGCCTGAGAACTGCTCAGTGGCCATCATTCTGCGTTTCCTGCAGTCATTTACAACCGTAAAGGTATATGCGGTGGCCATTTCGGCAGGACATGCCAGAGTGAATAACCAGACAGTGGGATCACACTATCTGGTTAGTCAGTTCTCAAGGGGCGCACAGAGGCGTAGGCCGTCAAGGGTCACAGTGGTACCATCATGGGACTTGACATTGGTTTTGAGGTCAGTGTGTCAGCCCCCATACGAACCCATAAGAGAGGCAGAACTCAGGTGGCTGTCTGCAAAGACCGCATTTCTGCTGGCAATCACATCGGCAAAGCGAATGGGTGAACTCCATGCCCTATCAGTGAGCCAGATGTGTATGCGTTGGTATCTGGATGGGTCAGGTGTTACCCAATCCCTCCTTCCTACCAAAGAGAGTACCTCCCTCACATGCAAACCAAGCAATTGAGTTGGCAGCATTCAGTCCACCAAGCTCATCACAGCAAGCAATAGAGCTGTCAGAGCAGCTTTGCCCTGTTCAGGCACTCAAGGTATGTGGGTGCTAAAGCCAATTTTCGTAAATCTGACAAACTGTTTGTTTGCTATGGGGGTTGTAGGAGGTCAACCTCCAAGTGGATTGTCAATGTGATTTTACATGCTTATAGTTTGCAGGGCCTAACTGTGCCTAGTAACGTGCGGTGCCACTCTACTCGGAGTGTATCCACATCATGGGCAGCCTTGAAGGGGGTCTCTCTGCAGGACATCTGTACTGCAGCGACCTGGGAATCCTCATGTACCTTTGCTCACGATTATCGCGTCAATGTGGCTGCTCTACCCGCTGTGGCAACGGCTGTTCTATCAACAGCTTCCATGCCTTAATGCGGCAAGCATTCCTCGTGACCTTGTTGGCATGAGTCATCCAGTGCTAAAGCACCGCCTCTGGCGGTCATCCAGAATTCATAGAACCGTAGTTACATTTGTAACTCTCAATCAGCATGATCATGAAACACAGACTTAAATCACCCTCTCTATACATGTTTTACATGTAGGAATTTTATGGATGCAGTAAACATTTAGGACTAAAGACCAGTGAAGCCAGCTGTTGGAATGGTTCGGGTTGGTGAATGACTGCAGAGGCTTCCTTTGCCCCAACACTTATCTTCATACAAAACATGTTTCATGTTTGTTACCTTACTTTTCTGTTTTTTTCCCCATCATTTTCTCTTGCTGTGACATTATGCCACATTAAACTGAAGTTGCCAAGGAAATTTGCAGAACATCTATAACCAATCAATTACAGCCTGCATATCAGGCCATATGTGTTAGGGGAATTATCAGTGGTAATATGATGTTGCATTTACTCAATCAGAGCTGTGAAATTTATATAATATAAATATTATTATTATTAATAATATTATACGGTATTATTAATTACGCTATCTTAAGAGCTTTACTGATAGATGTTTTGGTAATAAACAGATAGTTTTAGCCTACAGAAATATCAAACTGCTGTTTTATTTAAAGGAAGAAATTGATATTAAGGGATTTATTTATCTTTCACCTAAGCTTCTTCAGTCTGTGACATTTTGCTTTAAAGTAAACCAGGAGTTTGGTCATTTCTCTAAAATGAGAGTACATAATCAAATACATTAATTTCTTGTGATAAAGTGGTGCTCCTAATCTGAGCTGTGGCTGCTGGTGGAAAGCCTAATCTGGAGGTCTGAAGCTGATGTTTATGTTGCACATCACATCTTTGATGATTATACAATACATTATATTTACCTGTTGAAAGAAAGAAAGAAAGAAAGAAAGAAAGAAAGAAAGAAAGAAAGAAAGAAAGAAAGAAAGAAAGAAAGAAAGAAAGAAAGAAAGAAAGAAAGAAAGAAAGAAAGAAAGAAAGAAAGAAAGAAAGAAAGAAAGAAAGAAAGAAAGAAAGAAAGAAAGAAAGAAAGAAAGCTTGACAGCTTGACAGCTTGACAGCTTGACTCAGAAACTTCTGCATGTCAACAGTTACATTTATCCTCAGTGTTTTGCTTCTGTCCCAATTTCCACAAACTAGAATTATCTGTCCCGACTGTATTTCCTCCTTTGGTTTCTCTTTCACTTATTTCCTTTTGTCTTTTTTCTCCTCTCTCTTCCTGCTTTCCTGCCTCTCTGTCGGATTTGTGCCTTCCTCCCACGAGCGGTGCACAGATCTACAACAAGAACATAATAGTGGACACCTTCCTGGGTCAGGTGATCTTGTTCAGCGATCCCAACGAGCGGCAGGAACAGCACACGCTTCACCTCCGCGACAAGGGCAGCCGCCAAGACAACGACCTCCCAGGCACGCTCACTGTGCGCCTCATCACCTCCACCATGCTCACCAACATCTGACGCAATCCTTGATACAATTGAAATAATCGAGGTGCCGTTTGAACCGTGACTGCTGCTCATCTTTACCATTCATATCTCAGCCATAGCAGGAGCTCACTGTCTTTTTGCTGCCACTTGCGCTCTTTGTGTCTCATTGTTTTACCTGTTTTTAAGGCCTCTATATATCTATATACTGCTTGGTTTTTAGCCAGAATCTCCATGAGCACCTGCTTGTTGCTCTGACTCTGTTCTACAAAATCTTTCGTTTGTCTTTCTGCATTTTGTTAAATTCAAACACATTCACCTACATTTAGCACATACTATACATATGCAGACATTCTGCACTCTCCATGCATGTGCCAGTGTTTCCAAGGGCTATGCATTGCCTTAAGGCTGAGTCAGTCTCTCTACCTTGAGGAGACAAGGGTTATTTTAGATTTTATCAGCTGTTCTAAGTGTTAGCACAGCCTCTTTTTTTGTTGCTTTAAGTCTGCACTACCGCCTGCTTTTTGTCTCAGTTCTGTCATGCTCTGCCTCCTATTGTTTCCTCTCTTACTGTATATCTCTGGATAATCCTCCCTTCCAGTCGGCTCTCCCAGACACCTCAAGTCTTCAGCAGTTTCACAGTGCTTTGGAGAGCATGCATCATTGTCTGACACTTTTTTCTCTTGACTTTAAAAGTGAAAGCCAATAGCAGCTTTTTTCTCCCACTTGTGAGCGCTTTTCTGTGTTGTGTCATGTGTGCTCATGTGTGAAATCCTGCCTCTCGCCTTCCTTCACTTCTACCATTTGAAACTTCCTGAGATGCTTGCCGCCGGTTGCTATGGACGATCTCTAAACTGCATGGTTTGAAAAAGAAAAAAAAAACTCTCTGCCTGTGCTGCATATCTCTTCAGTCGTAGCTTAGCAGCCGGTGCTTCTGATAGTGCTACCCTTCCTTCTTTGTTTTTCCAATGTGCACACCCTACCCGTCCAGCAAAATGCACAGATTCACCCTGACAAAAATCAAGTGCTTTATGGGACCAAAGACGAGCCAGGCCCTCCACTCTCTTAGTCCCTCTCAGACTGTCCTGGCCTGGCCAAGCTCAAGCCTAGCTATAAAATCACCACCCCCTGTGCCACATCATCTCTTAACGGCAACACCACTGCCTGACGCTTCCTCTGACGAGAGTCTTCTGGCCCGACCCAAAAGACTCACGCCACGTGATCCTGAAAGACAGCTTCTGCTGTTGGCACAGAACAGACATGGGAGTATGTGATGGTGTGATTGTGCTGTGTGTATGTCTTGCTAGTTTTAGCATCGTTCTGAATGGGAGTAAATGGGAATGCTTGAGTGAATGCATCTGTTAATCCATGTTGTACCTGGAAGAGATAAAAGTGTGGGGAAAGGTGAGAACCGAACAGTAAGGTGTCCTTTAGGGGAAATCACACCTTGCACTTTACTTTGTTTTGAGGCATAAAAAGACCTTCAAGGACTGCAGAAAGAGGAGGACTGGCAGAGGAGGCGTCCTGCCAAACAAACCTGTGCCATCGCCTTGGTCCTGGCTTTGCCTCCACAGCAGGAAAACAGCATGGATTAACTGCTGATTTAAGATGTTTTTGCATATTGAACCACAAGTGGTACTACTGTATTTAATCTATCTCTTATTAACCATGATATTTGTTGCTTAGCTGACGTGGCCACTTGATCTCACTTTTTAGCACTGAGAGGTCCAAACAGAAAACATAATTCTGTTATTTTTTTAATTCAAAGGTGGAACCCAAGTGTCATAAACTTTTGGTTATGAATAGTTTTTTTGTGTGTGTCTTAACACAAGATTAAAAAAATATTACTGTTATAAAGAGATTTCCTTTGAATGTAAGACAGTATTTATTTTTTTTTTTTAACAGCTTTTTCCATTACTTGAACTGTCACATGTGACATTTAATTGGCAGCATATTTATAAATGTGTCTTGCATGGGTTGTTTTTCAATATGTTCATTGCCTTGTATTGTACTGTTCAACTTTTACTATAAATATATATATATATATATATATATATATATATATATATATATATATATATATATATATTCTTTCTATCTCAAACATCTTGGAAATGCTAGTTTTGAAGAGTGCGCATGTCGACACTAATGCACCTCACATCAGTCTCATCATATCATTCGGTTTGAAACAGTTAGGTCTTGCATTACCGCGATGCATTCATTATGCCTCTAGTATTTGTGAACATCAGCAGCTGTTTTTGGCTACTATATAGGTGCTATTTGTCTTCTATGTGCTTTTTTTATTATTTTTTTTTTTTTCTAAATGTTATTATTGTTTTCACTGGCGGGAATGTCAGTATTACGAAGGCTGCAACTGTGACAGCTTAGCCCGCAGGTTTAAAAATGCAGTGCCAAGTGATAAAATATTAGACATCGTGTTGGTTTTTATTTATTATAAAGTACCTTTTAAAACCACTGAATCCCTAACTATTTATTAACAAATTTTCTGGAACATTGTTAATGTCTCCTACTCAGTACTGTTAGCATGCTACAAATCAGTTGCAAAAAACTCAGCAATGGATAAAGGGTTTATTGTGAGACGAAAGTAGTGCCAAAGGTATATGTTGCCACATGGATTGTTGTAGTGGTTCAAGTTACACAGCTTAGAATTTAGTTTCCAAATATATCTACTGATCAGAACCCAGTAACCTTGAGAAATAAGTGAACTCACAGGTTTGTTCTGCTCCCTCTCTGCTGTGCCTCAACTCTGCCTCTGCCCCTCCCTGGAAAGGCGTACAGGCCAGTGACGTCACACCAAAGCAGAAACAATGTTGTAGAGCCTTGGCCTAAAATTTGGATTATGCTTATTTATTAGTTTGACTTAGGGTCTATGGTGTTGGGACATAGATGACCTGTCATTGTGATCATCTATACATACACATCTGTACATCTACGCATCTATGCCCCCTTTGGGGGCGGCTGTAGCTCAGAAGGAAGAGCAGTCGCCCACCAAATGGAAGGTCGACTCCGACTTCCCCAGGTCACTTGTCGAACCTTCTTTGGGCAAGACACTGAACCCCACGTTGCCTACCGATGCTTCTATCGGTGTGTGAGTGTGTGTGAATGAAGTAGGAAGCATGTAGCTGTATCGTGCTGTGTGAGTGAATGGGTGAATGTGGCATGTAGTGTTAAAAGTGCTTTGAGTGGTCAGCTAGACTAGAAAAGCGCTATACAAGTACAGTCCATTTACCATTTATACCCATGGGTGACCTCGTCAGTCCTAGAAACTTCCCTTACTTGTTGTGTGATTGTCCTCACGGAGGCACTGTGGATTCTTGCAGATCAGATTAACGTTATCTGTTTGTTTGTTTTTTTTCTGACTAGTTTGAATTGTTGTGACAAAAAATATGGCACATCATATTGGCAGCAGGTGGTAGTCACAAACAAACCACATGTGGCCCAAATTGTTAATACTTTTCCCTCTTAACTGACAAATCTACCATTTATTGCCACAAAGTGCACCATTCTTTGCATTGCTCCTTTGTATTCCAACAATGCCTTCTTACCAGCCCATAAATTAAACAAGTATTCAACAGATGTATTTTTATTATGTAGGCTCAAACTACAAGCTTATCAGTTATAGACTGGGTATGTGGGAATTAATAGTTAATATTAGTAATAAATGTACTGAAACCATGTCACCAACCATTGTGGGTTCTTATGGGCATATTACGGTAAAATTACAACTTACAGTTTTCTGTTTCTGTGCATTCATCCAAAAAAGATGGTTGGACTGTCACAGACAAATTACCAACAGGATGTCATCCTTATTGTTAAAAAAGGAGTAAACTTTTAGACTGATAACTGCACCATGGTACGCTCACAAAAGCCAGCTCTAATTTCAATCACTAGTTAGATTAGTTAATAGTTAATTAATAAACCTGTCGGCCAGGAAGTATATTTTTGCTTGTCAACATTAGCATTAAACTGTGCAGTTTCAAAGCCATTACTGTTGCTGCAGACTCTAAATCTCGTTTCAGTAAAAATTCTGTTAACGCCATCAGCCTATATTAATTAAATGTCAGTTATTTTAAAAAAAAAAGAGTCAAGAAAAACACACGTATAAATGTTGTGTAAAGATTGCAGATGGGAGCAGGTACCTGAGAGTAGGATGCAGGTTTTGATAACTCTGAAAAAGAGAACTTATTTGTTCATGAAAGTGCCATATTATTTTGTGTTTGACAATGTAAGCTTTCCTTATGTCAGTTTATCTTTAAATGATGCCAATACTGAGCTGTGAGGTGTTCCATTACGCTTTTGTCGGCACCTTGTCATTCCATCCCTCCCATCTGTTTTGATTTGTGTGGATGTGACACAGAAATATAATATCTAATAACCTGACAGGTTTAACAAATATAAGTATCTGGGCTTAACTGTGTCACTCAAAATACCACAGTAATTGCTGTGGTAAGCAGCCAAAAAAAAGCTCAGTGTTAAACATTTTGAGGCATTCCGTTTGTCACTGCAGTGCCAAAAAAGACCAGTGGCCTAATGTGATGAGGTGCATTGTGGCTGATGAAGTGTGAGTTGGAAAGATGTAAATGTAAGACAAATGTTTTGCTTTCCACTATGTCCTTTTGTTTTTGGTTTTATCATCATGTGTTTTACTGTGTTGCTATGTTAGTCTTTGTAGTTGTTGCACATTGTGAACCTTTGCCAAAAGTGTTATGGCTTTCACTGTTAACCACCACACAAACGCACACACACAGAGAGAAACACACGTATACACATACACTCCAGCTACCAAACAAACCAAGCTTGGTTGGGGTGTCTGGACCTTGGTTGTTGTTTTTAAAAAATTATTTTTTATAGTTGCTAGAAAGCTTATCCATCCCCTGTATATATGTTTTTGCATGTGCCAAAGCACGTTTGAATAACTCAATACTATTCAAATGAAGCTGAACTTGTCACAACAGTGATCTACTTTGTATGAATCCAAAAATGGCAGTGCATGTAGCAAAAATGCTTTTAAATCTGCTCGCATCATTATGAATCGCGAAAGATATATTATGGTTTCTCCCAGGGTCCTCAAGCATAATTTCCCGTTGCTACTTTGATAAACATACTGTGTTTGATAAAAAGGCTTATGTTGCACACTTGCATGCATTAAAGCAGTATACAGTTTTTAGATACTTTGTACCCTGTAACATGCAGTTTACAGTATGTATATAAAAGTAGCACCAACTTGACTGATCGGTTGTTGCAGGATTTATGTTTTGATGGTTATTTATGTCTTGGACAGGGATTTCAAGGGGAAGCAGTTCTTCCCACTTCCTAAGTGTTCAGCAACAACATTTAAAGGCATAAACTGAATTAATCACATTTTTCTACTTCCATTATGGCTTGTGTGAAGTATAAAGGGCAAGAATTTTGGTAATTTCTTCCACTGAATTAGTGACTGCAACAGTTATCTTATGCTACAGGTTTCTTCCCTTTTCTTAGAGGTTCTTAAGAAATAGATAACTTGTCTTCTGTTACACGTTATCAGAAAAGTACATTTCTGGAAATAAGTTGATTCACTTCCTGAGAGTGAGATGAGAAGATCAATGCCGCTGTCTTATCCTATCTGTCTATCTAGCCTAAATCCTGTTTTATTAGCTTCAGGTAAGCTGAAAATGAGCTTAATTGGTTGACATTTTTGCATGTTGGTATGTTATGTTTCTGATAACATGGAATAAGTAACTGATTGCTGTGAGTGAAGGAATTCGATTTTCCTCAGCCGAGATAATATCACTGCTTGACAGTGTGATAAGTTCTACCTATGACATTAATTGCCTAATAACTAGTCCTCCCAAGGTGTTCACTTGACATATTTCTTTCTAGTTAAGAAACAGTTCTTTCTCTTTGTTTCTGTATGGATTAGTTAGCATATAAAGTGTTAGTGTCGGGGTGCTATAAAGCTGGCTGTTACCTGCAGCTTCATGTTTAGTGTTCTAATGTGAAAGTGGTGTTGGTTATGGTATCTGCTGTAATTCCCAGCAATAAAGCAAATTATCCAGTTCAGTTCAATTCACCAGACAGCAAGCTGGTGGAGCATGCCACTATGAGCTGCCATTATGTTGGTTTGTCCTGAATGGCAGTGATTGTAGAATCTACAGTGGGGTGAGTTTGGCCAAATTTTCCCCCTGTGTTTTTCTTGATATTGTGATCTTATCCTTTCTCACTGTTCACTGAGGAAAGGGAAGACAACCTGAGGAAGTTAGCAAAAACAAACTGTTTTATTTTAGGGTTAGTTAAGTGTTGTGGTAATATAGGAAAAAGCCAGTGTTGTTGCACATAGTTTGATCAAATATGCTAAACATTCTCGTTCTAATAAGCTAACTCGACGAACCAAGTTTTTATACAAACTCGTTTGAATAGTAGTAGTTGAAAAAAGAAGCACTATCAGTGAGAAACAATTTTAACTCAAATTTTTGCTGAAATTAGTTGGTAAATGAGCAAAAACTTTCACACAAGCCCACAGTCTTTGTTTTTCTGTCAAAGATGTCCTCCTGTCACCTTTAATTTGTGCTGCGTACATCTACTGTAACCTCTTTAGGTCATCGCACACAAAACCTGCCCATAGTAAGAAGAAGGTTTCTTAGAGCTTGTTAACTGCTTTATTGTCATTTGGATGTCTGTACAGAAGGTAGCTTAACAACTGTAAAGTGCAATATCAGAAATTACAAATGACCTTTCAGGTGCTTTCCAAGCTGTGAAGGTTATAACGCCTTCATTTCTTTGACCCTTGATATTTATAAGGAAAAACTCAAAAGGAAGAAAAGCCTTCAACAGAGAACTCAGTGCAGGACAGAGAAGGACATGCGTTAGATGTTGAAATTGAAATGGAGAGAAGAATATGAAATTCAAGGTGACAACTCTTGGGAACATACTTTAACAAATGACGTAGGATAACTAAATCGGGACAGTCTACTCAGACACAAGCTGAAAAGAGGAAAGATAAACAGACCAAGACCCATGCAGGGAAAATGATCCATGTGTGGTCCCACTATGGCCTTCATTCTGGAGCAGAGAGGACTGAGTGAAAAGACTGAAATACTGTACATTATACATATTATATAAGACTTCTTCTACAAGTTGAAGACACCTGTAACTTCTAAATTCTGGCAGTTGCAAGTTCAGTGAAAGGTTTAAAGCTCTGACGATTCACACATTATATGATGGAAGCAGGAGTAACATGGACTGATAATATGTAAGATTTTTAAGAGTATCGGTTTTCGTTGATAACTTCTCTAAAGAACGACTGCTTGCGTGCTGATTTTAAAGCCTCGTCAACTTGCCTGCCGCTGCATGTGTTTAAATAGAATGGAGTCCCAGAGAAAGTACACCAGGTGTTATATTTTTCAAAGATTGCATAACATAGACTGTATCCAATTCAAACTCTGACCTTTTTATCTGAGATCAAGTCTTGTCCATTTAAAGAATGAGCTTGTGATTCTTCTTGTATTTTTCTGCCAATGTTTATCAACTGCAGACAGGAATACCTACTGCATGGTGACTCTTCTAGAAGATGCTACTGTCTTTATAACAAGTATCTTTTATCAGTATTTTATAAGCTTGTTGATTTTATATATCCAGTTTACCTTGCGTTCCCAACTGGTATGTTTACTGATAACTAGGTATCAGAGAGCCGTGCCGTATGCTCTGTACTGTGTGCTTGTCAGTGTGTTATTTTCAGTGTGAGCTTTACTTTTTCTTTTCAATGCGTGTTCGTTCATTTTCGTTCTCGGTTACACTGTGGTTATTTTATAGCTACAATCGGAAATTGTTCATTTTCTTTTGTAATTAATGTCAACTTGTGGCATGACTTTGAAATAAAACAGGAAAACTTTTTTCTGGTTTTGTCATCATTGTATGTGAGTGAGCATTAGAATTAAGTAGATCAATGGTATGAAGATATTTGCATGTTATGTCAAATGTAAACCAATACCTGACATTTTTTGTGTCTTTACAAAATCTGTGCAGATAGTGCAGCTAACAACTGGAGGACAATCTGGTTCTAGACAGCTGGTGACCATATAGTCTTTAGAATTAATTCCATTTCAGTCAGTATTCTACATTTGTTAGTGAGAAGAAATTTATTGTGAATTAATTTGTATTGGAATATAGTTTATATTATAAGAAAGAGAGGAGGATGTATGCTAACAGTAGCCACTGGCCTCAGTTGTGCCAGCAATATACATGCCTTAAAGTCATTTCCAGGGAGTTGTAAAATAACTTGTATTTCCTCGTTCATTTTGTTGGTGTCAATGCCAGTGGGGCATTGAATATGAGGCCATGCAGGGGGTTTTTGCGTTGACAAACCTGCATGCAGGGAAAATATGGACCTATTCAGAACTATGCAATGCAGATTTGTTGAAAAATTGTGAGTAAGAAAGCAGAAGAACTTCCCCTCACAGTGTTTGATGTTGTTTTAACCCCTCACATTTGTGCACAAGAAAATCTTATCCTGGTTATAGTAACTGCTGACTCAGATTGACGTGGTGGCAATGAAACCATAAATCATTGCTCCATCAATATTTAATTCAGATAACTAAACTAATAGATGATTGTTAGTGGATTCTGCAATCTGTTTATTGTCTTTATTTCAAGATGAGTAGACTATGTTTGTATAGATTTAATTGTGGTTTGATTTTCCCTCCTTAACCTCGTCACCTTCAGTTTCAGTCAAGTTTAGGCAAACCTACTAGCTCATAGGTTTTCGTTCTTAAAATACAACACAGTGGGGAGCCTTTAGCTGTTCAGGCTTTGTGCTAATATGTGTCCTGGGAGATCTGACCACAAGTACACAGAGCTAAATACAAGTGTGAATGCACTCAGGAAGGATTGAGGATGCCCTCAGATCAGATCACATTCACAGGTCATAGCCATTCCACTAGAATGTTTTCTTGCTCTTAAAAAAAAAAAGCATCCTATTATTCACACAAAATAACCTGTTTGTCTTTTATGCTCATTTCTGCTGTAACAGTGAATAAGGCAGCTCTGCTCTGTGCAAAAGCTCAGAATCTGTACTGTCTGTTCTTGTCCCTGATATTTAGAGCTGAACTACACTCATATCTTCTCAAAACTGAGTAGTGTTCTACCCTGCCCTCATCACCATGGTAATATACCGTATTTTTCGGGCTATAAAGAGCACTGGGTGAAAACCACAATATCAATGGTTGACTGCTAACGGGTCTATTTTCATACATAAAGCGCACCGGGTTATAAGGCGCATTAAATTAAACAAAACTCAGATAAGTCCAACTTTATTGAACTCTCTTGTTGTACTGCGTGACTGATAGCGTTGAGTTTGAAATCCGCTTTGTAAGCATGTCTCTTAACAGGAGCCATTTCTGGGGCAGCGGGTATAGAAAATGAATGAATGCACACACCTTAATGTTGAAGCACAGATCGTATTACTCTGCTAGGCTCGTGCCTACGGTGGCCATAATGCTCAATCCATCAAGCAGTGCAGCTTCGTAGCTTACAAAGGCCGTCCTAAAACATTTTGACAGATTTTTGAGCGCCATGTACCACATAAAATCGGTTCTAGGTCAGAAAGCACAACCAGAATTAATTCATACATTAGGCGCACCACATTTTAAGGCACACTGTCGATTTTTGAGAAAATTAAAAGATTTTAAGTGTGCCTTATGGTCCGCAAAATACGGTATGCGGAACACATGACCTTCTCCAAAGCAGATAACTTTCAGTTCCAAATTAAATGTAGTGTAAATTGCACAACTGATTTTTTTTTCTCTCTGATGGTATCCCATCTATTTTGACGCCTGACCTAACCAAATTGAAAGCACTCGATTATTGTAGAAATAACACAGTTTTCAGTTTTCACACACAAAGAGCTTCCTGTGTGGCTGTTATAGCATAAATGGTAGGCAACTTTCTAATTTGCATGAGCACTTTTTTGCAGTCTTTCTCTTACTTATTAATTGGCGGTACATGGTTACCTTGCTGGAATAATTTGCATAACTGTTCACTCCTCTACATTCACACAACATGCTCATTTTATTAACAAGATGTCAGGGGATCGTCATATTTTATGTGTAAGAAGCATCCCATAAAACACGCCCTTTGAATGTCAACGCACACAGCCTGAGGAGGAAAGCACGAGTTAGCAAAGATCATAACCATCGTCTCTGGGTGGAGATTTTTATTTCCTGTTTGTTGCTCAGATGACAGCTAATAGAGCAGGTAACTGAGATGTGATCACAAGGAGTCACTCAAGATGCATTTTGAGATGCATTTTAACACCATTTGTGGATGCACATGCTTTGAGCTGTCCATTTGTGATTGGATCATCACAAATATCACACAATATGATGATGCCAGGTCTGAAATGCTTCATAGTGAAATGGTGTTACCAGATAAACAGAGATTTGACGTATTCTTCCTCATTATCCAACAAGCCATATTGATGTTACAAAACAGTTTATTTCAAAATATTTTCCAGGAAATTGAGCTGCTTAAAGTTTATACTTGACCAAACTGTGAAAATAATGAAAATGAAAGGAAAGTACTAAAAAATCATGACCTTGGTCACCCCTCTCCCCACCTCCCAGCTGGTCTCTGGATCTGCCACCAACAGGCTCCACCTCCCAGCTAATCAGGATCAGCAGCCATGAATGAGACTCAGCAAGAGAGTCTAGAGAGCCTTGTCACTGACTCAGACTGTAACTGGGCCACAGCACCAAACCAGCTGCAGGAGCCTGGGGCCGCGAGCACGGACAGGGCTGAACAGGAAGAAGTGGACAGACAGCCCAAATCACTTCATCTCTCAGCAGTCCCACTCAACCATTTCTGTCAACTCGGAGACTTAACACAAGACAACACACACCAGACAACATAGGAACTAGGAGGAAGGAGAGGAAACCTAACGACGTGTGTTGTGAGGTAAGTGCAGCAGGTGGGCCAGAGCTGAGGGCTTATGAGCCTGCAGCCGCCCGCCGTGCTGTTGCTCTGCTGAAGCTTTAGGCTAAAGCCTCTTATTGCTCATTTTGTCCTGTGCCAGCACTTAAGTAGCCATTATGTACCCTTAAAGTAACCATAGTTGTTTGTAAAGTGTATTCGTTGTGTTAAGTCAGACCTAGGTAAAGATTTCATTCACCAAGCCTGTCTGCCAATTATTTTTTTTAAGTGTAGACTTTGCAGGACCTCAGACACATCTTTGAGTTTTAGTTTCATTAAAAGAATGAACATTATAGAGCAACAACAAGCACTTATCAAGGATGACTGTTTTCTGAAAATGCCTTGCAATTTTCCCACAAAATCAATTGACTTTTCCTAAGTAACGTTGGCAGTTTAATGACTGCTGAGCTCAGAAAAATGTGAAGTAGCTTTAGCCAAAACAATGCTTTAGTGCGGAGACATTTTGTGCTAAGCCAAAGTTTTTCTGTTTTGTTTGTTTGTTTGTTTTTCTGCTGAAAGGATATAGAGGAATTATTCATATATCTACTTTCAAGGAGGGTTTGTCACGTTTAGGGTTTAAAAATCTTACAAAGGCTACTTACTGTAGATATGTTGTATATCTGTTGTTTTGTTCATGAGGAGAAGATCTAAAAGGTCTTAATCAGTGGCACATCTATCTTGGAGTTTTGTTAATACAGACACCTGTATAAGATAGATAGATAAAAATACAGCTTTATATTATTTGTTCTATTCATTTGTACCATTTGTACAAGTGTTGTGGGTATCTGTACAGTCTGGCGTGTAAAGATAATTCTATCAAGTAGAAAATGCATCATTGGCATGTTCAAAAATGACATTTCAAAGCACTTATGATAGCGTAATTGTTTGTTCTTACATAAGTAATCATCTGTGGAAACACTTATCACCTTACAGGTTTGCAAACACGACAACTGAGACGCTCTTATTGAAATGTAACTAAGTGGGATCATTATTTTAGTCCGGAGGATATTGTTGTTGAAGAATACATTTCGTTAATGTTGAATTATTTGTACAAGAGATTATGCCTTTATGGGAGTTTAGGAAAACTAATTCTAAGATTTGTCATATTTTTATTCTTTACAGGTCAGTTTTAGCCAAATAAAACTATTTGTGGCCTTGAAATACCAAAACAGATTTTGGTATTTAACTTGCTGTTTTTACTGTGTTTTGATATTTTTTGGAAGAACTATGTACCAATATTGCCTGAGCTTTGTAGATTGAGTATATATATTTATGTGTCCCCATAAACAAGCCAATGCATAGATTTCAAGCCAAATTTGATTGAACTTAACTAAGCAGTACAGAAGAGTCAAACGAGGAAGCTATTCAATTCTGGTGCTGATCCAGATCACTTCCTTTAAAACTGTGTGTTGGCTTTGGTGGAGAAACTCACTTTCCATTCAGCTGTTATTCTATCATTCTCATTTCTCACTTAGAATGTCTTTGGAATGAATTTGAATCTATTAACAAGCACCTTCTAATGAATATAAAAGTCTGTCCTAACATAGATAAATATGACCCTTTGTAAAAGTGGCTGTGTCAATAAATATCGGCCTTAACATTAGGGGGTTTTCCATAGCCAAAAAAAGAGAAAAGAATTGGTTAATTGCCCACTGTAATTGTTCCTTCTTTTCATACTATCCTTTAAGAAACTCCTGGCATCCTTTTGTGCCTTCAGGTGAAGGGAGAGTAAATCCACTGTTCTTCTGTAGAAAAAATGTCTGAAACTATTATGAGTCTTTACAAGTGAATTAGTGAATCCTTTTTTTCCCAGTGAGTTATTCTGTACTAAGCTGAAAAGTTTTTTTAGCTTTTTTCCTGAAAAATAATCATGCTTGAATGATCAGAATGTGATAAAAAAAAAAAAAAAGAATTAAAAAGCTGAAAATCTATGAAGCCAATAGACATTTTGGTTTCAAAGATATATTATTCATAAAACTGTTTATCTTTAATTAATGGTTTTGACATGCTATTATCAATTTCGTGTCCTCAAATATGAATAAAAGCTCGGTTTTAATGCAGGTGTGCAGATGTACAGCATGTATGCCTCCTCAGAGATCATGTAAAACTCTTCAGATGGTCAACGTGGAATCAATTTCAAATACTTTAGCATTATTCTCTTTAGTTTATTTAATTTGTGACAGGTAAGATTGGGATCTTGGAAATATTGAATGACTACTTTTTGATAAACGGAGCAAAAAAAAATCCTCCAGCTGCTCAACATGAACACCTCTCCTGTGTTTTCCAGAAACTGAATCACGAAGCTGATGGAAGCGAATTTCCTAAACTTTCTTGATCGACGATGAAAGTTTCACACCCCTGTGTGCCGGAGCCTCTGAATCCCTGCCATGTGAGTCACCAGTGATGCATGTGAAGTGAGCATACTTGCTAGAACATCACAGACCTCACACACAGATTAGCAGCCTGAGTATTAGCAAGCTGTTGTGAAAATCTCTGATCTGGTTGACCCAGGGTCTCGTGAGCTGTGATGGTAAAGCGTTTGTGATTTTTTACACTCCAGTTCTCTTACTTACTTACTGTGCTGGTCAGGGGAAGTATCTGAATTATGGTGCCTCCTAGGATTACTGATTATTCTTATTTAGAGCCAAACTTGTGCAAGTTGAATGTCTATTTGAGATAACAGGCATGGAAGCGATGGAGGGATGTGAGGAGAGTAGGCTTAGACTTTTGGATGAAGTTGTAATAATTATAAAGATATTTAAGATGTCGGCAAATAAACCAGTGGACAACAAAATCATCCAATTTTGTTCTAATATATTATTGAACTGAAAAAGTAATGCTGCAACTTGGCATGGCCCAATTTTCTGATATTATACGAAGTTTTTGATTATTCTATTGTGGCCCCATTTTTAGTCACGTTAGAGGTGTAGCTATTGTTTGCTTGTTTAATCCAGACCAGAATATCTCAACAATCTCTGGAGGGATTGCAAGTAAATTTAGCTGAAAACATTCATCTTCCACAGAGGATCCTTTTACTGTTTTCTTTGAGTTCTATAACGGTGCTACAATAGTGGCAGCTTTCTGTAGCTCTAGAGACAAAGTCTTTTTTTTTAGAAAATTTAAAAATTTTACTGGTTTGGATGATGTGCTCCTGGAATCATTTCTGTTGGTAATTCTGTCACTTTCAACATGTTACGATGATAGCAATGCCAACAAGTTGTTTGCTTGTGGGCGCAGCTGATTAAGCTTTGCAATGTCCATGTAACACCCAGAATAAGACCCCAAATTCAAAGTTGTTGAAGAGTAGACGTTAATGATGGAGAGTAGGAATGAAATGGAGATAAAGGAGGAGGAAGTTTAACAGATAATTATTTTCATCTAGTCAAACTAATTCAAAACTGATTCATGTGGATAAATATGAAGACAGGAGAATAAGTATGAGCAGCCTGTAGCAAAACCAGTTTTTGTGGAACAATTGCTAAACATTTGTAGTTTCAGTGTTGCAGACCAACATCACAGCTTGTGTCAGTGTAGTCAAACACTGTCAGGTGATTCTTGATTCTGCCACTCACTGAAGAGACTGCGGCCAAGTCGTCAGCTGCCACATTTAAGTCTGTAGTTTTTAAGACTTTTTATTAGCAATGGAGCAATACCAGGTCTCCTGCTCTGCGGGTGGCCATTATCTACTTGGGTGGGTTTCCCAAGTATTAACAGTGTGTAGGGAAACCCTGCACATACAGCATCATATGGAAGAATCCACAATCACAACATATTTTAAAATAGAGACTTCACAAGAAAAACAGCTACATTCCTATTCTACCTCATGCTCTATGATTGCTTTAAATTCTACAATGGATATGAATAAGATTAATCTGTGATCTCTCTGTAAATTATTCTATGTCTGATGTTCAAAGATTCTCAGATTAAACTAAGGACAAATTAAAAACCAACCGCTCATAACCACTGTGTGATAAATAGGCTGAATGCTTCCACAATATATCACTGTAATCAGTCACAGACCGACAGTAGCTTCCACTGAGCTCCAACTCTGACTGCACTGAAGTCTTTGAGACCTGATCTACCTGAACTTGACTGGAACTGCTAAATTTTAGATACAGCAAAATGTCTCTTACACCTAACTTCTACAGGTTGTGTTGCAGAACTCTGCTGATAACAGAAAAAAGTGTGAATATGGCATTCATTAAAAAGGGCATGTTAAAGGCTTCAAATTGATTCCAAAGACATTCTAATTGACAAATTAGAATGACTGAATGACAGCTGAGTCATAGATTTTGTCTGTGATAATGTTGATTTTATCCTGAATTGGAGGGGCACACACAGAATGCTTCCCTCTGCGAAGGCAAACACACTGTCTTACAGTTCTGGGTTCACATCAAAGTTAAATAGTTTATTCCTTTGACTACTCTGCAGTTCTTCACCAAGTTTCGTAAAATTTGGCCTGGTTAAGTTTTGATCCTGCAAAAAACAAACGACCAATGCCTTTCTGACCAATAACATGAAGCAAACCTTTAGTTTATGTTCTCTGTTGTGTGGGTGCGGCTACAGTTAAATCTGTTACTACAGATTTGTACACCAATCAGCCACATCATTAGAACCACTGTCAGGCAAAGTGAGTAACACTCATCTTGTTACTCCGTAATGTGCTGGAAAAACTTGAATTCTTTCATTCACAAGAATGTTAATTCGACCCCACCCCATAACTCACAGGGTCCAAAGAATCTATTACCAGCATCTTGATACCCGACTCTCCAGGACACCTTAGAGGTTCTTTGTCCACATCCTGGCTAGTTAAAACTCTTTTAGCACCACATGGATGATCCACTCAATATTATTGCCATATACTACACACAGTATAGTAAACAGGGCTGTAAGACAGGGGGTGCATACAGTCAAACTTAGCGGAGATCTATAGGTCTGCGTTTGGGACAGAAGCCAGACTGGCACCCTGTGGTTGTGGATAAGGAGCTCTGTTTTGGCATAAGCTCACAGCTGGTTCCATATGGATGACTCAAATGTTGCAGTAAATCACGTGCTCAGATGATTTCTACAAGCTTTACTTCCCTGTAAGATTTTTCTTTTCTGATTAATTGAGGTGATTTTAGTCTTTAATTTCTGTAATTTGAAGTTTCCACATCCTTCTAAATGTTAATCTGCTTATGGAGCCACTAATGTGCCATTAATACACGTGGCTCCTCCCCCCATGACATGTCTCGTCTTCGTTACTTATAGAGTCTGAGGCTTCTGAACTACTTAGAATGCTGACTTGTTTTTGTTGATAAACAGGAATCAGGACAGAAAAGTTTCACTCCACCATTCACAAAAATCAGCTCTGCTGTAAGAATTTTTTTTAGATCTATCTGTTTGATCTATTACAGTGCAATAGGGCCAGTGTTTCTCATACTGAAGCCATGTTTCTATATTTACCACAGTTAGTAAGTATACTGCAAAATATGATTGTATAAAGGCTCAAAATTCTTTTACTAGTTTGCGTAATGCAGTTAGCTGGAAATATGGGACTGTTCTGCTGTACACAGTGCCACATGGTACTATGGAAACAAAATAGGAAGGACTTGGTTGGGGATAAAATGATTCAGCAGTCACAATTGCAACAACCGTGCCTCATACTTAAGCGATGGGATTAGCCCCAGGAATCTGTGTAAGCCTTTAACAGCCTCAACCAGACCCTTTCACCCCCCCCCCCCCTGCCCCCCCCCCCATTCTTCATTGGTCTCTCGTTTCCAGTTGAACTAGACCGCTGATCATCTAAGGTTCAATTCTGACTTTACTGTTGGAAGTGTGGAATGAAAAGCAGTTTGTTTTTCAGGGCAGCAGTTAATCTGACATTCAGATGGAGCTCCTAATCTGGATGTTCTCTCTAATCCAGTATAGTTTACTTGAACAACTGCTGTAATCAAATGTGTGATGAAAACATGTCATTTGCAGTATCTGCAATCACCATCAGCTCTCCTGATCTTTTTAGCATCTCTGTTTGTATACTTTAAAAAGCTCTAAAAATAAGAACAAGCCCAGTCTTAAACCCAGGCAGCCACCTTCCAAACATAGCTGAGCATGTAGCAGCTAGCATTGGTTTGACTTATAGTATAGTATAGGAAAGACCAAAGCTTTCTGTCAGTCTCATAGACTTGATAACATCGTAATTTCATAGAAATATACATGCATTGTCTTTTAAAAAATGTACATAAAAAGCATAATGTTATGGACAAATTAGAATTCAGTAAACAGTTATAAAAGCTTTAAATAGTTCAGTTATGAAAGAGATGGGGGGAAAAAGAGCAAGTGCCTTTCAGCTGAATGTAAAGGCTTGATAGATTATTTTGCACAGTAGCAAATCACTCACATTGAGAGATGTTAATTGTGAGATTGAGCCATTTGTCACTTGGCCACTGCTGGTTAATATGCTTTAATCTGTGTGTTGTAGCAGTTACTGCAATATCCAGTTGTTACTGTGTTTTCCAGCTAACAAGTTTTGGTTCTCATAATGTTCCAGGAACATTGTTTTTTTTCGTCAGGGGAACATTCCCCCAAAGTTTGGTTTGGTTGTTGTGATGTAATATAACGTTGGTTTTTAGTTGTTTGTCTGACCATCTATAATGTGGGTACCTTTGGTCAGCCTTTGCAGAATTTTCCTGTTTTGTTGTATTAATGTTCTCCTAACTTTTACATTTCATCTGAAGCGTAATCAGAGTGCTTGTTTGCAGTCATTAAATGAATAGACAAAGTTTGATACAAGATTACAAGTTTATGTACAAATTCAAAATATCGCCCCGTGTACGTGCGTGTGAGTGTGTATTTGATTTTTAAGTTACCAGGAAACAAGAGTTCAGTTTATAATCTATAAAATGATTAAAGCACACTGTCCACACTTGCTTTTATTTTGTGGAGATTTTATGAGCTTTACCAAAAAAAAAAGTTGCTTTCATGGCTGAACCTTTCCTTTGACCAACTGATAAGGGATCTCTATTTAAAGGCAACGCTGAGGAGGTTATTCTCAGATTTAGAACTGACACCTCACTCTTCCTATTTCCCCCAAAACCAAAGATTTTTTTAAGATAATAAATTATATTTATCCTTTAAATACATTTCTGTGGAAAAAATATAACAATGACAAAGGAAGTTGTGTGTTTATGACTCCAATGCTTAAAATGTACAACATTGATTATTTGCTTTATAAAGATTATTCGTCACCCTATAGACCCAATATTTTTAATCTTCCTGAATTGGGTTGAGCTTGTCTTGATTTTCTTACTTATAGTGTTGAACGTTTGCCACTACCAGTATTTCAACACAACCTTGATAAAGAGGGGAAGGGTTTTCTAGCAGTATTATTTAGTATGGGACACCACAGGGCAGTACTGAAAAAAGTGTTCTCCTTATAGAGAGATGAGGCAGAGAAAGCACAGTGTAGTTTCCAGACCTTATTATTATTTATAGGTGTACAGAATGAGTGCACACAAACGGCCTTTTGATAACTTCTTCTTCTTTGTGTCCGGTCTGTCTTCTATATCACGTCCTTCCAATGGTTGGCGCAGGTGAGCGCTGCTGTGTTTTCTCCACATGTACATAAGTCGGACGTTGTTTGCTTCCACTTCTTCATAGAGGCCTTGCACCGCCCTTCTCCGACGAGCATGTGATTCAAGGTTTTCCAAAAAGCCCAAGGTTGATCGTGGCCGGTAGCGAGGCATTCGTCGGGGGTGATGCCTCTCTCCCTCCATTGCGTTGTCTGGCTGCCAAGGCTGCTCCATCACCTCTGCCATTGAGTGGTCCTGGCAGAAATGAGGTGGTCTCCAGGGCTTAGGTGTTGTCCAGGAAATCTTTCCTGGAACAATGCCGTTTCTGGGTGGCAGAGTGCCCATGAAGTAGGTGCTGGATGTCCTCAGCCTGCTTTTTGCGCTCGACTTGTGTAATGACTGCTCTGCGAATGTCAGGGGTATACCAGAGAGGGCATAGAGACAGTGAGCAGGGGTTGTCTTGATGCACCTGGTCACTATCCTGCAGGTGTCGTTGGGAATGGGATTTAGTTTCTGTGCGTGACATGACCTGCTACGCACAGAAACTAAAAAAAGCAACAGAAAAGCTATGCCAATGCAGTGCGTAGTGTGCCCAGGTGGGCCCCCCACTTCGAGTTGGTCAGTTGGCGTAAGAGTCTGTTCCCGGTGGAAACCTTGGATCTCGTCCTTGGACGTGTTCTCTGTAACTGAGGGTTTGGTCTAAAGTAACTTCCAGATAGACTGGGTGCTGATGGTTCTCAAGTTTTATTCCGTCCCATTCTGTCCCTGCAGATTTGGGTTTTCCCGGGGTTTGGATGCAGGTGGTTTTGCAGTTAGTAAGCTGACATATCTGCTAGGCCTCGTTCCAGGGTTGCCTCAACTTCTGGGAAGGTGCACTGCTGCATTGTCGTGGCTAGGTTGTCTGCATAGATGAACCTGCTACATTCTTCTGGTAGGGGTTGGTCATTGCTGTACACACTGAAGAGGAGGGGTGCCAGGGCACTACCCTGTGGCAGCCCATTGGTCTGATGAAACAATCTACTTTTTCTGTTGTTGAGTGTGACATGAAACATCCTGTTGCTCAGCAGACTTCTAATGACATTGTATCATTGTATTGTTTGGCATCTCCTGTCACGTCAAAGAGTTTTTTCATCAGTAGCCTGTGTTGGATGGTGTCATAAGCTGCTGACAAGTCGACAAAGGCAACACCTGTTATCAGCTTCTTCTGATACTCATCTTTGATGTACTGGGTGAGGTTTAGCAGTTGACCTGTGCATGATTTCCCCGCTCAGAATCCAGCTTGATCCTTGATCCTTGATCAGCTCAGCGTCTATCTGGGGTGACATTCGGCTGAGGAGAAGTCTCTCGAATAGCTTGTAGGTGGTGCATAATAGGGAGATGGGCCAGTAGCTTTTGGGAAGGTTGGGATCTTTCCAGGGTTTTAGTAGTGCGATGATGATGGGTTTCCGATGGTTTGATAGCTCTATATTCAGGATTTACTAATTGCGTTCTGCTGATGTTAGAACACTTAGTTGTCACTTGGAGCAAATGATGTTGTGATTCAAGTGCAAATGCAGTAGCCATTAACATTCCAGTATCTAAATCCAACTATTTGTGTGCTTCAGTGTGTCAGGATAACCTGTATTTCAAGCAGATTTAATGGAAATACTAAAACTATTTACAACCCCTTGTAATTATCAAAATTATTGAACACATTTGTCTGTATGAAACACCGATGTTGAAATTAAATAGTTGAAAGGGGAGTCACCTGAACAAATCCCAGATGATACTCTGAAATTCAATGAAAAAATACTATTTATCCCAAAGAGAAATTGTTGCAGTAATTTTTTTAATGCAATCATTACAAGCTTTCATCACGTACCATTATTACTGCTGACAGGAAGGACCTTATGTATTTTTCTGCATTGCAGTGGAGCTGAAGAAGCCTCAAACTGATCACACTCTGTTGTTTCAACACAATGTTATAAAGAGGATGGTCAGTGTTTTTCTTTATGTTCACCAACTTGTGCAGCATTCTTATTTTAACAATCCACCCCAGGTTGGTCCCCACCACAGAGTGAGCCTTTGTTCAATTTCTTCGGGTCACTGGCTCTGATGATGCTGCTCTAACTGATGACAGCGAAGCAGATTTCACTCTCCAGAACAGACTTGTAGAAGATATGTAACATTTTGGTGCAGACACTGAAGGACCTTAGCTTCCTCAAGGGTTCAGTCTGTTATTTCATTTTTAGTAGTCAACCACCTCCACCTCTTCACCTTGGATGGAGACAGTGTTTGGCTTACTACTGGTCCTCCTAAAATCCAGTCATCTGTTTTTTGTGTTTTTGTGTTTGTGTTTAAGATAGGATGATTATTCCAACCCCATGCCACAAAGATATTTACCAATTTCCTGTACACCGTCTCTTGTTCATCACTAATACACCCAACGACTGCAAAGTTTTCTGAGTATTTCTGTAGATGACAGGACTCAGAGTTATACTGGAAGCCTGAAGTGTACAGAGTGAAGAGAAACATTGAGAGTACAGACCCCTGTGGGGTTCCTGTGTTGCTGACCACCCTCTCAGGCACACAACCTTCCAGTCTGACAAACTGTAGTCTGTTTCTGAGGTATCATGTAGAGATATGATTCATCAGCTTGTCAACAACATCATGTTTTGGTATTTCTTGGTATATGGACAAGTTTGGGTCTACAATTTGTTTGTTTTCTTTTTTTTTTCTTTTTTACATGACATGAAATATGAGAAACCTTTATCTACTGTATGTTTTCATCAAAGTACATCATCACATTGAACTCCTGCAAACACTCGTATAGGTTTGCAGTGATGGACACTGATGGTAAATTTACACTTTTTCGAAGAAGAAAGTGTCCCTCTATATGTCTGTTTAGACATTTGTTCAAAGCAAACCTGAGTACAAAACAATCAGTGACTTTACAACAAATTACATGTGTAAGAATGTATCATTAAGTCTAGAACATAGTTTGTTCTGTCAATGGTGTGATTTCTATGACTGGTCTCCTTTGCAGAGCCCACAAATGGTGAATTCTGATGTCCTGGAATCAACCTACGGCTGAACCATGGTCATTCTGCAGCAGGTAGGTTATGTTAAAATGACTCAATCTGCTCTGCTCGATTTTTTGAATTTCTGCAGTCTTTTTCACAGTTGTCACAATATCTTCAGACTTTAAGCTGGTCAGTCTTATCAAACAAAGTTTGACTTATTTTCAGAGTCATTGTTCATGCACATACAGTAAGGACATTGTTCAGTTTGAAAAAACTCACTAGTTTGATCAAGGGAAAATGCATTGCGTCTTTCCAAGATTTTAAAAATGATTTTGTGAAAAAGAATGTATGGACAAACATGGTCCATTACGGGCTTACGTGACACCTGTCTCTTCTGCCACCAGTGATATTTAAACAAAGGTTTGCACTTCCAGCCTTTATTGGCATTTCAAAGCGTTCTCTGTACCCTTGCAGTGGAGACCTTTATGAGGAAAACTAACTTGCAGCTAACTTATGTGTTTATTTATATTTTAATTATTTTGTTATTTTGCACATTGTTCCTCAAAACGCTTCATGTTCTGTAAGATTTTTGGCCCATCTTGCCTGCACTTCCCTTTTTGAGGTCAGTCCACTGATTTTTGGTGATGTCAGATGGTTGTTAGGGTCATAATGAAACCTTCAGCTTGCATCTACTCCATTCTGTATTCCATTGTGGATTTTAAGGTGTTGTTTAGGATCATTAACCTTTTATAGAAACCACCCATTTTTCAAACTCAGATGTTCCAAGGATTGTGGGATGTTTGCTTCCAGAATTTGTTGGTATGTGTTTTGGTCAATGTTTTCCTCTCTAATGAAACTGCAGCAGAGACAAAACATGATTGATCCACCTCTATACTTAACAGTTGGAGATGTGTTTTTTCTGGGAATTCTGCACCTTTTTTATGTGAATACACCTTTGCTTATTCTTGCTTATTATTTTTGACTTTGTGGTGAGGTGCAGAAAAGGATTTCCTCTTATGCCTCTTCGGGTGGTTCTGCTGCACTGGAGCACGTCACTCCAGACCCTGCTGAATTTACAGTGAAATGGTTATTTTTGCTTTGGCTCAGAGAGCAGCTTCTGAGAGGAGCCCAAGGCTGCTGATGCTTGGGACTTTGAGGATTGAGGAGTCAGAGTATTTCTAAACTTTGGAATTCAGCTGACCTTTGCAATAATGACTGTAAATAAGTCATAGCCCTAAAAAAGCCAGAACAGGTAAAAGTGAGCTCAAAGCTGTTTGGATGCCCAAACTTTGCTTTGTTTTTCTCTTTTTCCAACTCTAAAATTGAACAAAATAAAGATGATGCTCTGATCTTGCTCAATATGTTGAAAATGATGGGTTTTTTTCTTATGCTATTCCTCTTAACGATTATATACTCTCTTCCATTAAAAGTTACACAAACTTGTAAATGCCACTTTATTTTCCCCACCATGGTTCTCCTCTGAGGATGTAATAATCTCTACATCTCCCACTGTTCATAAAAGGGTCTGTTTAAAACCTAGATTAGCAGCAAGTCATTGTGATATCCCCCAAAGATAAGAAAAAATATAGAAATTTATTGGAGCAGCCTAATTGGCTCTCATCATGAAAAATGTTCTACATGTCTTTTACATAATTTATTGCAAATATAGCAAAATCCAGCATGATATTCTGGTGCCCTTTGTAGACTGTCTGTTTTAGAGATTACTTTGAAATTGAGACAGAAGTGTGATTAGTTTCCCAAAATAACCTGACTAAGAAATTAAACCTGTGCAGTGAGAACTGCGTTAAAATTTTTCAAGATGCCCTGTTGTTCCACTACTCAGTTCACAAGTCCTAGCATAGTAAATACAGTAGAAGCTGGCATGTACCCAATATAAGGCTTTTAGAAACCTCATCTCATCAACAGCATCTCTGTGTATTTTCTACCAGCGTCCCAGAGTACAACTTTGACACTGTGCTGTTTCAATCTCAGCTCAGAGCCTTAACTATGAATCTTATTCACAGGAAGACACCTGGGTGATGTTAAATCAAATTATTTTCTATTCTTTTATTTATTTTTTCCCCCCTTTGTCCTGTCCAGTGTCATGGCAGCAGAATTGTAATCTGAATGCTATGTTATGCTAAACACATTTGCTTTGCCAAGGGAAGCTTTATGAATGTAAAGCTCCCCTTGGTTCTCAGGTTCTGCCTATGTATTTATCTTTGTTACAATATTATATACATAATCATGCCAAACCTGACAGAGGGACAGGGAAAGAGGGAGAGCAAAGAAAAAGCAAGGGAAACGAGGAGAAGACAATGAAAAACAAGACAAAACCATACAACACGCTGCTATTTCTGTAGAAACCAAACAGAAAACATCCTACAGCCTCTGTGGGAAAACCAGGCGGAAAACAATCAGGAGCACCTGCAGGTACACAGACAGAGAGAAAAAAAAACAAAAGGATACATAACAGCAGCAAGTACATAGAACTAAACTGTGGATACAGATGGTTTGAAACCACAAGAAGACACAGCAACTGTATGATAAGCATGTGACTGAGTGTGTGTGTGTGTGTATGTGCATGAACATGCAAAACATATAGTACAGGTTTTACATGACTTGTGCTCAGTCATGAGTGCAGATGAGCGATCAGAAGCAAACGAGAGGGCCTCAAGACTCAGGCTACAAGCAGCCCCCACGGAGCAAAGAACTCAGGCAGCCCACCGCAGGGACAAAAACGCATCCACCCAAAAGACAGCAGAGGAAGTCCCTGGACACTGGCCCACTGGCCCAGCCAGGCCCTGACCAGGCAGACACAAGTCGAGCGCAGGACCTGTTTCCTGCAAGCCCGAGCACCACCCAACCCCCGGCAGAGGCCCCGCCCGATACCCGAGAGGGCCAGGCACCCCAGACAGCCAAACAAAGCGTCTCCCTCACCTCAACAAATCCCTCATCCTGATAAACAAAGTGATGGTGGAAGAAAAAACCACGAGTAAACCTGCTGTCTGAGAGCGAAGTGCTTTATTGAAAAAATATTGCAGTAGGAGATCTTTCAGGTATGATGGAGACATTTTTTAAATTCTGTTCTGAATTTAACAGGAGGCCAGGGAAAAACAATGAACATTGTTTGTCATTATTAAAGCCCTCAAAGAATTTGACCTTGCATAAATGCCAAAGAGGGTGCAACAAAATACTAACTTTTTTCATGATTCCACAATATTTCTCCTTTGCTTAATCCTGAAAACATCTTTTTCAGAATATTCTGTTAAAAAGTGTAGTTATATGTATATCTGTGGTTAGTTTCTTTTTTTTCTTCCTACATAATTAAAACAGAATGAACGTCCTCTCAGAGTGCTAATACCACCAGGCGTATATAAAAAAACCTTATCGAGATAGACTGAAAAGCCAGAGAATTTGTCTCACAGAAGGATCTGGAAAACCCTCTTTAAAAACAGTTCAGAAAAGGTTGGGTAATAAAAACATGAATAAAAACACTTGTTGTTGGCAGGTTGTTGAATAAAGCACTTATCTATTACTGTCAGAAGCACACAAATGCTCTGAGTTATCTTTAGAAATATGCACAACTGTGAGTGTGTTAACATGCTTACTGTAGCATTTTGTGTAGTTGATGGACTTTTGTTGGCACTTCATCAACTATTTGAAAATTTGGGTCAGATCCTCATGACCCTGTTATTACTGCTGTGATATCTGCAAAACTGTTGTATGAAATTTATGCTAATTTTAGCTCTCTGAACTCATGGTAAACGTTGTACCAGCCAAACGTCAGCATGTTAACGTTGTCATTGTTCGTGTGTTAACATACTGCCATTGAAATGTATAATCTGTGACTTGACCAAAGTACCAATGTATAATTCAGGCATGTTTTTTGGCTGTGCGTCCTCATACATATATGAATTCAGAATATCAGTTCCACCTGACTAAAAATGAAACCTTATTCTGTGTTTCATGGATTCTAAGTGTTATATTATGGTCTCTTTCAGCTGAAGTTGGTTAGTTTTAATCCTTTTTCAGACTAAATCTTCCCACTGAGTCAGCTGGCACCTGAAAAAGTTGGCACTCTGATTATTCCTGGTTATCCAACATGCATTCTGAAATAAAAGCAGGCCAATAAAAACAAGATTGTAACAGAACAAATTATGTGATCACATAACAACTGCCCCTTTCCCATAAATCTGTTTTAGTAGTAGTACATAGTGAAGCAAAGGATAATACATTACAGGAAAAATGAAAATTCATTTTGGTGGAGCAAAGAGAAAAAGTGTAGCTTTTATAAAAGTCTTGATTTAGTTGGGCATGTTTGGTTTAGTTTGGTTTAACAGCTCGGTTTTCTTCTGGTGCTGTAGGTCAACAACTACTTTGATAAAAACAGAAAATATTTTAGTCTTATGAAAACGCGGAATTATCACTGGACTCATTCATGAAGATGTTGTTAGGAAATGTCCCAGCTCATTTCCTTGTGTGTATAGCCCATTTTGCACAACTCATTTCCAAAAACACGAGCAGATAACATCTTTTACATCGCTGGAGGTTGGTAATGTGCATGTGTGTAACTGGGGTTGTGTTTGACGACACAGGACGACTATGTGTGGTTGGACCTCAGGACGGGACGAGAGTTTGACGTTCCTGTGGGAGCAGTGGTCAAACTGTGCGATTCTGGACAGATCCAGGTTCTGGACGATGAAGGCCGGGTAAGTGGTCAGAATAGCAGGAAGGTATGGTCACACTATGCATGTAGCCTTTTTTATGCCAACTCAAGCCCCTCCAGGAAATCTCTGCTTGAAAAACACATATATGAAAACTTCTGTTAATAAATGCTCTGGTGAAAAGGAGCATCCCTCATCTTAACGCAAAGGAAATACATAAGCACAATGAAAAGAAATCTGGGATCTCTTTACTTGGAAGGATATGGAGAAGCATACGGTATACAGTCGATTGTAGTCTGCAACTTCTGTGCTTAAAACAGCAAAATCTTACATACTGGGCTTTTAGTGACAAATGCACTGGCATTTTCAACTAAAAAGAGAGATTAATTGATGTGATTTCAGTTGGAATTTAAGTACTTTGTTCCACTCATGTATCCTCTCTTTTCCTGCTCACACAGGAACACTGGATTTCCCCTCAAAATGCCACCAACATCAAGCCCATGCACCCAACCTCCATCCATGGAGTGGAGGACATGATCCGTCTGGGCGACCTTAACGAAGCTGGCATCCTCCGCAACCTGCTCATCCGCTACAATGAACATGTCATCTATGTTAGTTCCTCTTATCAGAATATGGATCAGAAATGTCTATAGTCACTGACAGTGTTATGCTTTCTGTTACATCCAGTCATGTATTCACTTTTTAGAGTTTCATACAAGGTGCAGCTATTGGTCAGTATCCACTTAATGTCTTATAGAGGTTAATCTGTTTACTTGTACCCTCAGCTGCAGTGGCGATCACTTTCTGCTAAAAATAAAGCGGAATGTTCACTGACAAAGATATAGATAGACGGATTTCTACTGAATCTGTTTACTTTTAGTGAAGAAAATTTTAGATGTAATAGAAAAACTTCATACAATGATTTGAATCTCATAACAGTTTTATTTTTGTTTTTTGTTTGGTGAATCCAGAAGGCTTTCATCAATTTCAAATGTAATGGAAATGATAGGGCAGCTTATTTACCTTTATACATGCACTGACCCAAAATCAGGTTTCTATGATAAGAGTTTAGGAACTGAACCCATGCATGAAACAGCTTCTTCTCACTCAGACTGAGTTAGCTATGGTGCCTGCCTACTTACATCCAGTCAAGCAGGATTAGATAAGGGACAAAGTAAAAACTTCACTTGTGTGTTTTCCTTTGAAAGTGCATCCCAGATAGTTTATAATGGCTTTTGGTTGTTTTGTTTTCTCTCTCCTTGTAGACTAATTGTGGTGGAAAGGTGAGTATGAAAGAAAAATGTGAGAAATAGATATGCTAACACCATATTTTTTTTACAGTGCCACATTCTGCTAACATCTTTAAATGGGCATATTAAGAGCAGCCATGAATGCCTTTTCTCATTCATATTTTGATGCTCATTTCCAAGTCAGAACATTAAGACTCCAGTCCAGTGCCAACACATTCTTGTCTGCGCATGTCTGCACTGTCCAGTCTAGCTAGGGGTCGCAGTGCTCAGATTACAACTTGCACCTCTGTTGCCTTCACTTCCCACATCTTTTCAACTTCCTCTTTCAGCCCTTGACATTTTTCAAGCTTCTCGTGTTCATTCTTTTTGAGCTTGGAATTGCTACATCTATCACTATCACATTTATCAGTTTGTCCACCACCACCACGGTGTCCAGTTGTTAAGCCATCATCGGTTTATCATTCCAGATCTGGAAGTCCCGCAGGATTTTAGGTCTGCCATTCTCTACCATGTTTGGAGATATCTTCCATGAAGACTTTAGGATTTCCAACACATGCATGATACAGATGTTCCTGAACACTATTCCCGCCACTTGACATTACATGTATCCTGTACCTTTCTTCATCTTACACCCTGCTACTATGTACTAGACTGACTTGGAGGCATCTTTGCACAGCTTAGACCTGTCTGGTATGACTGTTGTGTTCAGGACCTGTTCCTAAGCTGCCATGATTAGTGCCTCTGTGCTGTCTTTCAGACCAGTCTTCTCTTGCCACTGACAGGACTTCTTGATACCAGTTACTTCTTTAGTCTGTCTGTAGCACTTGCCATGCAGGGGCTTATCCTTCCATGATGGTTTCTTCTCTTCTTTGCTGGGTTTCAGCGGCCTATGGCATTATCTTCGCAGTTCATCACTGGAGGCCATCTTCCTGATGTACTCATGGATCTTTGTTGTTTTGTTCTGAAGCTCATTTTCCGCTTAGTGTGCTGTACTTGGAGTGAAATGCTCTGTGCATTGTGAGGAGCTTTCTTGTCTTGATATCAGTGGCTCATAACTTTTCCATTGGTCAGGTTATTATACCAGCAGGGTATCTGATAACGTACGTGTTGATGGCTCTGACTTTGTTCTTCCCCTTCAGCTAACTCCTCAGGACCTGCCTTACTCTTATTTGAAAAGATATATACATTATAATCACACAACAAAAGGAACAACAAGTTTTTGGTCATCTAAACTAAGTGGAAGTTCATTATCATGACGAAAAACAAAAGTTGATAGAACAAATTGGTGACTTAATTTTTTTCCTGGATTTTAAAATGCAGAGGAATTCATTGCTACTCTTGACTCCCACATTTATAGTGCAACCTCTTTTTGCTTTACTAATGACATCTGCTAATGTGATTGATCATGTAGAATTCTATTTTTTTTAGGCACTTGGTATAATTTCTGATCAGTCACAAAAGCCTCAATCAATTAGAATAAAAGTCTGATAAATCAAAGATAACCGGTGAACAGGAAAGACACAGTACGTGATAGTATCTATGATCATACTCTTTGATTCAGAATATATAAAAGCTGTGTATTTACAAAGAAGAAAATGTAAAAGTCACTAATGAAATTTTTATGTTAAGATATTCAAATATCTTTTTATTTTTTCCTGTTTCAAATATCTTCTTTTGTGTCTCTGTGCTCCTGCAGACATATACAGGCTCAATCCTAGTTGCGGTCAATCCCTACCAGCTGCTGCCCATCTACACTCCAGACCAGATCCGCCTCTACACCAACAAGAAGATTGGCGAGTTGCCACCGCACATTTTCGCCATAGCAGACAATTGTTACTTTAATATGCAGCGGAACAACAAGGACCAGTGCTGCATCATCAGGTGTGTTTGTGGGCTCAAAGTAACTCAAAAACTGTATTTATAGTCCATTTAACACCTTGAACCTGCAAGACTTCTGATTTTGATTAAAAAAAAAAAAAAAAAGTATCAACAAAGGCCCAAATTTACTCAGCTGGGTAAATTAGCATGTGGTCGCAAATCATAAACAGCAGCAATGTGCGAATGGGTGTATCCATTTCTGTGGCTGAGGTCCTAAAAACGCTGCAGAGCTAACAAAGCTGCAGCCTTGTGCCTATCCCTGATATCAGTAAACAACTATTATTGCAGATGATGAGGGCATCTGAATGTAAAACCTGCAATGCATCGCTGCTTCCTCACCATTTGACACCGTTATCTTGCTTACTCTTTGAAAACATTGGTAAAAATGTAGATAGTGATATCGGTGCTACAAAATTTATGGTGTTCCATTCAGACAAAACAAACACACAAACATGAATAATACAAAGAATAAAACATAAACTACTGGAAAAACGTTTTCAGTGCGGTGGGTTTTGGTTGTATGACTCCTAATTTGAGATTCCTGGTTGTCTCAGATTTCCTCCTTTCTATTAAGAATAACTTGGCTTGGCTCTCAGTGTGCTCTGATAATATCTTCTATAATTTCAAACGAATGGAGAATCTCTTGCTTCACACACTCTGTCCTCCCGCTGATGTTGTGCAGCACCTGTGCGCCCTCCATACAGGAACTACCACAGTCATGTCATGTGCAAAATCTAAGACATTTCTTTTTCAGCAGTAATTAATGTTGCAATGCCAATGAGCTGCACAGTGCAAAGCTTTGTAAATCACTGCGTGGTCCATTTAGATAATCCCTGCTTCAAATTTTGCACTCTGAAAGGGAAACTTCCAAAAATATATATCCAGAGCCAGACCCAACGATCACTGTGTCCACACTTTTCATACACTTAACACTGCCTGCTAAATACCAACAGTAACACCAGAAATAATTAAATGAATTAAGAGGCTTTGTAAGGGGTGTAAAGTAAGACTAAATCTGCCACAATACCTGTAAACAGTTTAATAGAGTCGGTTTATAAAATGCTTATAAAATACAAATTGCTTACTTAAAGGTGTCTTTTGTGGTCTAAGTACTACACACTGTCAATAAGGAAAAAAATTACTGGGGCCAGAGTCTGAAGGATCCTTGATCAAATCCCCTTTCACAAATAACTCGTGTGTGCTGCTGCTGTTCCAGCACCTTTAGCAATGAAATCAGCATTGTGTGTTATAAGAGAGTGTTGCAGTTTTCTCTGTATGACAGTGGGGAGTCTGGAGCTGGAAAGACGGAGAGCACAAAGCTGATTCTGCAGTTCCTTGCAGCCATCAGTGGTCAACACTCCTGGATAGAACAGCAGGTCCTGGAGGCCACGCCCATCCTTGAAGGTCAGCATTAAACTCCAAAGAGCATTATCTCTTGTTCGGTGTTCTGTTTTCAGTAGTGTATTACGCAATCAACATTTTTTCCAGTCCTGATGGAAATGTCCATGCTCAGATTTTTTTTTTTAAGGACATTGTATCCAAGCTGCCTTTAAAACGTTTTTTCTTCCAAACTTTCAAAAAAAGCTTTTCATACACTGAATAAATCTTTAAAGTCTTTTACAAACAACAGTTAATACAAATGTCATAATTATTTGTTTTTATCTTTGAACACAGCCAAACATCACATGACTATAGCTGCGATACAACTGTACACTTACACTGTTCCGTGCTGATCCCTGTTACATTACCGTCTGATATGTCATTTCATGAAGCTTTTGGGAATGCCAAGACGATTCGTAACGACAACTCCAGTCGCTTTGGGAAGTATATAGATATTCATTTCAACAAAAGAGGGGCCATCGAAGGAGCCAAAATAGAGCAGTACCTGCTGGAGAAATCTCGCGTCTGTCGACAGGTGAGACACCAGATGATGTCCAATGTCTCAGTTAGGATTGGCAACATTCGCATAGGATTAGTTGATACGCAACATTGTCACTGCTGATGTTGTGTAGTAAGAACTATCAATATTTTCAGCAATTTTTGAACAAGTAATGGTCTCTGCAGATCATCTCTGGAGGTGTCTGCAGAAACGTGCTATTTAAATGCATTCAATTTAGCATTTATGATTTCATAAAAAATGTTAGCGCATCGTGAATTTGATGGAAGCAACACATCTCAAAAACACGGGACATGTTTACAGGGCAGCATCCCCTTTTCTTTTACACGTCTGCAAACTGAGACCAATTGTTTGACCTTTGGGAGTAGAATGCTGTCCCATTCTTTTCTGATATAAGATTCTAGCTGCTCAACAATTCTGGGTCTTCTTTGTTGTATTTTGCATTTCATGATACACCAAATGTTTTCAGCTGGTGAGAGTTGTGGACTGTAGGTAGGCCAGCTGTTTATCAAACGTTTCGTCCTAACGTTTTTGAGACATGTTGCTGTCATCAAGTTCAAGATGAGTCAATGTAATCCATTGAATAGTAAAATGTCTCACTTTTGATACTTTCAACGTTTTCTATTAAAATATTGAGATTTGAGATATGAGATTTGCAGCTTATGGCAGTCTTTGTTTATTTACCTTTTACACAGCATCCCAACCTTTTTTTAGACTTGGTAATATGCAGTAATGAGCATTTAAGCTGTTTACAACCACATCAGATTATGTAATAAGCTTTTAATTCAATTAATCAAGGTTCAATTAATACCGTGCCAAATCACAATAAAATTCATCTCAAGGCACTTAAAAAATACAGTCCAATTGTAATACAATCATATTTTAAGGGGTTATAATCAAATGGGACAGTGAAAGTAAATGTTATATATATATGTATATATACTATATATTTATAAAAACTTATTTAAGATGAAAAAGTGATGTGATACAACAACAGCTCAGAGTGGATGCTAACATGAACACACACACACACATACTGAGCCCTCCTCATAGTCCACAGCATTGATTGATTTCTGTCATCCTGCAGGCTTCAGACGAGCGGAACTACCATGTTTTCTACTGTATGTTGAAGGGCATGGCTCCAGAGATGAAAGCTAAACTGGGGCTGGGCCTCGCCACAGACTACACCTACCTCACCATGGTGAGTCCACAGCTGAGTGATCATCAGCTGTTTTATTACTTTGTTGCTGAGCAGGCGGGGCAGCCCAGTGGTGTGTGGACACCTGTGTCTACTCTTTGTTCACGTGTCTTTTCTTATTAAGTTCTGTATCATATAAACATGCTCTCAACATTGGCAGACTCTAAGTAACACATTTGTGAATGTTTATAGGCGTTGTTGTTTTGTATTGAATGAAAATGTCTTCCACTGGGCCATGTATTTTTGTAGTATTTTTCTATTTTTTCACATTTCCTCTAAAACCTCGCCTCTGACATGCAACAACCTGGAACAACGTAAGCCTTGTGCAAAAAAGTGTGGAAATTTAAAAATAAATCAATACTTCAAATGTTTCAGCATAAAACAAAACAAAAAAGAAATAAAGAAAAGTTAATATACTAACATAGTACTGCGGTACTTGTCTTCATCAGTTTAAGTAATAAACTGTGGTTGTATGAAAATGCTTTAGGAAGGAGAATTGATATTGTAGTTATATTACTGTGCAAAAGTCTTGATCTACCACCTAATTTCCCCCAAGTACTCAGACTTTCATGTATTTTTGTTGAGCTTAGTTCTAGAGGCTTTCTGAAGGTCTTCCAAAGCTCTTCTATGCTTTTTCACTCATTTCAATCCAGTCCTCACCTGTCTTTTTCATTTGTTAAGCCACTTAACACTGACAGACGACTCATTCAAGCATAAAAAGCACAACTCAAACAGTGAACCAGTGATGTGTCAACACATAACAGACCATTGTTCCCATAATGTGGGGTGATGTGTAGCTCAGCAGGAAGAGCAGTCGCCCACCAATTCGGAAGGTCAGTGGTTTGACTCCGGCTTCCCCAGGTCACCTGTCAAAGCATCCTTGGGCAAGACACTGAACCCGACATTGCCTACCGATACATCCATCTGTGTATGAATGTGTGTGACTGTAGTAGGAAGCACGTAGCTGTATAGACTAAGACGTGAGTGAATGCAGCATGTAGTGTTAAAAGCGCTTTGAGTGGTCAGCCAAACTAGAAAAGTGCTATACAATGTTGCGTTCTAGATATGAAATTAATTCTTAAGATCTTGAAAAAAGGAAAAGGGGCACCACCTACCATTTACGTTGGAAGGAACGTATCAAAATATATCATAAGAGTCAATACTGAAGGATAGAATTCTCTCTGAATTGACCGGAATTACTTAAGAAACATGAACACAGATCGATTTTATATGGTAATTTATTTAACATGGAGTATAACAGCACTCAGGACGTATGGTAATGAGGTCATAACACCAAAGATTCTGTTAAATAGCCCAGGGATAAGTGAGATATGGAACTTAATATTTGTATAGAGGTTTCTGGCAAAATATAGGGGTAACTTAATGCATGAATGAAAACTTGGTTACCACAGCCGAGGTTCCTTGGAAGGTAGACATGGGTAGACCTTACTTTGGGCAGAATCCAGAGATGTTGGCTGCCGCCTTCTCAGAGCTTCGATCGCCGGATGAGCAAGTCCCAAGCGGGCACTTGTGGATTCTCTTTCTCCGGTGGAGTGGTTGCTGGTGGAGCACCCAAGGTGCTCTTAGAGCGTACGGTTCAGTCTCTAGTTCTGGTTTGGCTTGAAGGCCCCCGATGCTCGTCTCCCCTTTTGGCCGAAGAATTCGGGCCGGTGGCTGAGTGGCTTTTGAGTGGGGTCCAGTCAAAATAACCCCAACAAAAATTGGGTTTTCAAGTAAACTTGGTCAAAAAGGGAATTATTGGTGAAGTCTGCCCCATGGATTTTTCTTAGGAAATGAGCGTCCCAAAAAGGTAACAAAAATTAGATAAGCAGATTCAGGGAGAAGTTACAAAAACTCAACTAAGGATGGATGCTTAATATAAGGCAGAGATAGTATAATAATATAAAGGCAACTGAAAAGTAAGTGAAATAGTCGAAGTAGAGGGTAAATAAAAGTGACTAAAAGAGTAAAAAGAGTCTAGAGTCTGAAAGTGTAAAAGAAACTCTAACTTGAAACATGAAAAAATACAAATCTAACTAAAACCAAAAACTAACTTTGAATGGCTGCGCGCTTTGCTTTCACTGGCCAGGGTGGAGTTTTGTCACTGGTTTCCAACCAATGACATGGCGGGTTTGCCTTTAGGCGTCACAGAGGGGCTTCTATCTTAAATTAACTTTTTATAAGGAAAAGTTAATCTCTCTTATCCCAGGATTCCCAAAGCACATTCAAAGAATACATTAATACCATACTTATCACACAGGCATGAAATATAAGCAATGTAAACATGAATCAGTTGACATGTTCAAATAAGAGATGACGATGGATTATACACACGGTTCATTGACTGACTGTTATTCCGAATGATTCTAATTCCAAGATTTGCTGTCACGATCTATAGATGGCCCTGTGGTTCCATGGCATGGCAGTCGGGACCAACGGCGAAATAATTACTTTCCTAGTGTTTTACGTACAGCATCACAGAAAGTCTTAAAATTATGCTTGAGCTGTCCTTTTTCATATTTCACAGTCAGTAGGTAATTATGAGGCATATTGGTAACAGATAAATCCATCTGAAATTGGCTCTGAAGCTTTTCCTTATTTCCAACAAGAGTCTGTCTTTTGTCCAGATAGTGAGTGTCACATTTTAATTTACAACTCTTTACATAAGAATGGTAATGTTCACTCTTGGTACGCATGCCACTCACCCATCTGGTACCAAAAGGTGAGTCTTTGTTTATTTTGAAACCACTCCTAACAGATCAAAGCAAGAGGGTTTCTTTGGGTCTCCCCCATTTTACCGGTCATCACGAGTATGCTACAACAAGTACAGTCCATTTAGAACTTAGCATAGAGCCAATTTTAAATTCTACCTTAGGCACTTTGTTACTAGGAGCCTGTCACAAAGACGTATCATTTTGGTGATTTCCAAAGACCTATTTGCTGAAATTTGGCATATCTCAGCATGGTGTGCTCCACAGCAGATGAACTCTATCTGAAAGTGATGTCCTTAAGAAAGAGGAAAAAAAATCCAGCAAATACCTGACACAGGACCTGAGAGATAATATTAATAAATTTTATTTAGTTACAAAAAATCTCAATCTGGACCTTCAGTTGATCCATCTACTGATGGCCCAAGCCTCATCAAAAATGGTCTCCATGGAAGGGTGGCTGTCAAGAAGCCATTCTTCAGGAAGGGAAACAGGGAGAAAAGGCTGAGGTATGCCAAATAATACAAGAAGAAGACTGAAAATCAGTGGCAACAGGTCTTGTGGAGGGATGACTTCTCCCCAGAGCCCGGACCTCAACATTATAGAAGCAATGTGGGATCATCTTGACAGAGAACGGAACAAAAGGCAGTCAACATCCAAAGAAGAGCTTTGGGATGTCCTTCAAGAAGACTGGAGAACTAGTCCAGTAGACTGCTTAAAGAAATATCAGAAAGCTTGTCTAAGAGGCTTGTCAATGATGTTGGTGCAGGAGAGAGAGGACCCAGATGCAGACTTCTCAAAATCAAAAAGGTTTATTCCAAAAGAGGCACAAGGCAAAAACAGAGGGTGCGGCGGAGCCGGTTATCAAAAATACTTAACTATAAAAATAAAACAAGACTGAAACAAGAAAACAAGACTATGGAACTATAACAACTATAACATGGTGGCAAAACCTTACTTTAACGAACATGACTGTGGCATAAAAGGTAGAGTGAGGATTTCTCAATGACTGATGGTAACCTGGAAACTATGTACTGTGGGGAGGTGATTCGTGATGAGGTGCAGCTGTGGAACAGAAAACAGGTGACTTGAGTGAAGCTAAGTGACAGGGGAAAAAACATGACAAGAACCTGAAAACATCATGAGAACCTGAAATATAACAAAGAACCTGAAAACAAGATCAATCAAAACATAAACCGTGACAAGGCTGAGATCAAGTATTGACTTTCAAGCTTGTTAGAATCGTATAAAGTCTGTTTTGCCTCATATACTGTATTTCCATTCATGTTTGTACATGTTTCAATAAATCCCTGCATATATTTCCTGTTTTAATAACACAGTACGATAGTTAAATTCTTGATAAGCTTTCCCTTTTAATAAGAGCTGTGTCTTGGGAAGTTTTCTGTGTGTTTCTGTGAGAAGCCTGCAGACTTTAACAGCAGCAACCAACAGACCAACATTAAGGTTTCTGGAGACTCTGAGTCCACTTTGCTAAAAAATAATAAATACAACCTTAAGTTTTCTGTCTCTTACACATTGCAGGGTAACTGCACAGAATGCGACGGCCGTAACGACCTGCGGGAATACTCCAGTATCCTGTCAGCCATGAAGGTCCTCATGTTCACCGAGACAGAGAGCTGGGAGATTTCCAAGCTGCTGGCTGCCATCCTGCATATGGGAAACCTACGATTTGAAGGTACAGAAATAAATACTCCCATCAGACTCGTTAATCAGAGAGGTTTCATGGTTTTTAATCCGCAGTCTCATTTCCTGCAGCTCGTACATATGACAACCTGGATGCATGTGTGGTTGTGAGATCTCCTGATCTGGTGACTGCTGCTTCTCTCATGGAGGTGTGTACAACTGTCTGCAGCTTCTGTTTCAACACAATTATATCTGGTTTCTGTCAGCACAAATAGGTTTTCACAGTCTCTCTTCAGGAAAGACTCTCATGTTGTCTCACTTGTCATTTATAAATCAGGAGATATGATATATTTAGTAAATGAAGAACACTGTAGCACATGTTGTTCCAATGCATTTATCACAGATGTCTGGTGATGAACGTGACCTCAGTCCTGTCCAGTGGCTTGTTAGCCTCAGCACACTAAAGACCAGCAAAGGGTCGAGTCAAGCAGAGTTTTGTCACCTTTGCCACACCATACTGTGTGATCTGTTTTGTATGCCAGGATAGTCACAAGAAAAATGTCTAACTCTTTTGAAAGTGAAACAGTGAAGCTTACTAACCACAACCGCTTGGTCTGAATCTTTTACACATCTGATTAAGACTTCATTTCATAAAAGTGTATGTGTATTGTAGGTTGAGCCTAAGGATGTGATGGTGTGTCTGACCACTCGAACCCTCATCACACGTGGTGAAAGTGTCACCACACCTCTCAGTGTGGAACAAGGCCTTGATGTCAGGGACGCATTTATCAAGGTACTGATCTTTTACAGCCGAAAATAACAACCCAACAGAGGAAACTGTAGAGATGTGCTGCTTTGATCTCACTGTTTGGGATAATTACAGATGAAGCTTTGAAACACCTTATATTGATGGATGAGGCTCTCCTGGTTACTTCCATGTCTTCATTGTTGTTTTTACATCAGTTCTTCTATCCAGATTTTATCCTGCTTAAAAGTTTTTTTTTTACACTTTTCACACTTGATGTTTCAATATTTTTTTTCTTTTTCACAGAAGCTTTCCAACTTTCAGTGGTGGTTAGTAACTCTGGATCAGCAAATTTAATCAGTATTTTTCCTGACTTTGTGTTTTAACAACCAGGGAATCTATGGGAGGTTGTTTGTCTGGATAGTTGATAAGATTAATGCTGCCATATACCGTCCTCCTTCCTGTGAGAGTTCCATCATAAGAAGGTCAATTGGGCTGCTGGACATCTTTGGCTTTGAGAACTTCATTGTCAACAGGTGATTGATATGGTGTACACGTGATATAAAACAGACCATGCAAAGCCTTATTATCTATTTATCTAACATTTTGTTCTCACTGTAGTTTTGAGCAGTTATGCATCAACTTCGCCAATGAGAACCTGCAGCAGTTCTTCGTCCAGCACGTTTTCAAACTGGAGCAGGAGGAGTACAACCTGGAGGACATCAGCTGGCAGCACATTGAGTTCACGGACAACCAAGATGCATTGGACATGATTGCCAACAAACCCATGAACATCATCTCGCTAATTGATGAGGAGAGCAAATTCCCCAAGGTAGAACAAAATAGATAGTTTCAAAGAAGAGCTGTTGTTTAGAGACTAGAAATCATGCTAAAGATTATCATAATCAATGGCTTTTGTGATATAAAGATAAGGTGGTATGCTGGGTCAGTTTTAGACTTTCTATAAGATTTAATCTCAAATTACTAGTGTCAGTAACTAGAAATTGTTAAAAAAGGATGAAAATTCTCTTTTTGGGTTTAAAAAGCATAAAGGTTTATGTGTGGTTCTTTATCTTTCATTAGGGAACTGATGCTACGATGTTGTACAAGATCAATTCACAGCACAAGCTCAACTCCAATTACATTCCTCCGAAAAACAGCTATGAAACCCAGTTTGGCATCCAACACTTTGCTGGAGTGGTGCATTATGAGTCCAGAGGTACGTTCTCTTCCATCTGATGATTGTGCTTTTTTAAATGTTCTGCCTTCCCAATGTCCTCTTGCATGTGCGATTTTCAGTTGGAACTGATTGTTTGTGCAACTATTTTTAAAGGCTTTTGCACACCAAATGTGTATTTGTCATTCAATTCAGCATTAGAAACACTTGAGTGTTGATCACCAGTTTTGAAGAACCGCTTTTTACTTTTTCTACTTTGAAGAAAAGAGGACCACAAAAAAAAATGTATATCAATAAAATCGCACTTGTTCCTTGATGGCTCCATTTTCCCTAATATGGCAAATATCCTCAACTGATAGATTGATATAATACATTGAACTCTGTTTGCAAGTTCCCTGTGCATAAAGATTTTTGTCAGATGAAGGATGAAACAAAGGCTTACCAAAACCTTTGTGTAAAAAACATTTACAAGAAAACTTTGAAAACATGAGGACCTTGTCATTTACAGGGCAGGCTTGCATTATTGTCAACTTGAAAAAAAAATCTTCATGGAAACCATATGTGGCGAGCGATAGGTGTGGTTGGTTATGTGGGATTGGGTATTGGTTATGTTCAGAGATATATAATTGAGCCAGAAAAATAGGAAGAAGTCCGTCAAAGCCACTCTGTGAATTGCACCCAAGGAAATGTTCAATTAGGTTAGTCTCATCTAAGGCACTCCGGGTCACTCACTTAAGCAGCAGGAGACGGGATTCCATCTCCCATTGCAAATATTCATTTACAAAAACAGAGCAAAAAAGTAGGAAGGAACAGTGACAAATTAAGAACAAGGATTTTAGTGCAGATAAGCCCACCAGTGGTGGGACTAGCAATTCAAGATGAGTGGGGGCATCCTGGTCAAGGAACCTCAGACATGCCACATGCACACAAAATGGTTAAGGCCCACAACCAGAAGTACAAGGCTAAACATGGCACACAAAAAGGAGATGCACACCACACACTGATTAGCTGGAAATGCACGCCATAAGAGGTAAAGCATACATACTGATCGGGCAATGCTTGTTGGCTCCAGGAAGAGACAAAGATCTTGAGCTCATCCAGCTAACCTGGGCCTAGAAACACACACTCATTACTACGGGTAAAGCATGGCACAATATCATGAAAAAAGAGACAGACATACCAGCAGTGATCCTCTAATATCCAAGGATGGGCCTACACTGAAACAAGCTGCAAAAAGAAATAGCTAATAAGCAATTGCACTTCAGGTTACAGCAGGAGGAGTTACAGGAGGAACAGCAAACTATACCTGCAGCAGTATCAAAGGACAGGCAACCAGGACGCCGGCAGAGACTAGGGGCTGAGAGCACACACACCATTTAGCCACAATCTTCTTATACAGGCACCGATATCTGAGTGACAGGCTGGTAAGTTCCATGCAACTAAAGGGGACCAGTTAACTAAAGCAATGTAGGAATAAAACATTCCTCCTGCAACATAGACACGCACGCATCCACATCTTGTTCAAATTTGCAAAACAATGTTATGGAAAGCACAAGTCATGTTTTATTCTGGGTATGTTCAGAAAAAAAGGATTCTGGGGCGAAAGAGTGCAAAAAATTAAAGGTAATAAGCAAGAACAGGCTGATATTGATGAAGGGCGAGGAAGCTATTTAAAGGAAAACACATGTTAAAAGGGGCAAACATCTTGTCTTATTTTGAGCGTTAGACTTATCAATTTAACTAATTAAAGTTGCGCTGCTCCACGTAAAACTGAAATAATTTTGAGGATTTCATCAAGCAAATGGAAAAAGTTCAGCAGATGGTCTCCTGAGTTTTCAAACATATGCAGGTGTTGTTGGAAAAAAAGAGGAGATGCTACACAGTGGAGCACAATCCCCTTATATAACAACTTTTATGGTTGCTTTGAAATGAATGTTTTAGCACGGGGGTTTCAAATCTAAGCCTTTCTCCCAAAGTCCAAAAACACGCAAGTTGAGTTAATTGGTGATTCTAAATTAACCCGAGGTGTTAGTGTGAGCGTGTATGATTGTTTGTCTCTGTGTGTTGACCCTGTAATGGACTGGTGTGACCGGGGTGTACCCTGCTTCTCACCCAATGGCAGCTGGGATAGGCTCCAGCCCCCCTGTGACCCTGAACTGGATTAAGCGGATATAAAAATGGGTGGATATTAAAGTTGTTTTTCCTGTCCTCGTGACAGTTTTCAGTCAGACTTATAGCCTCTGGATTAAGCAACATTATATTTTAGACCTTTTTGACCATACTGTAGTGTTTAAAAGTGTTCAAATCTATTTTCATATTCATGTTTGTTTGTTTAATGTGATCTTGTGTTTTTTTTTAAACTCTTTTCACAATTTGTTTATTTATTTATTTGTTATTTTTTTTGCCTTGTTTGGTTTTCAGACTTCATACAATGTGTTTGATGCTAAAATACAGAAACGTCTACAAAGTTCACAAACTTTTAAGTACCCTTGTAATCTAATGTTTAGTCGAAAAGAAACAAATGAGTTTTTCTCTCCTCATCTGTCTGTCAGGGTTCCTGGAGAAAAATCGAGACAGCCTCCATACCGACATCATCCAGCTTGTCCACTCATCCAAGAACAAGTTCATCAAGCAGATCTTCCAGGCTGATGTTGCCATGGTGAGGCCAACGGATGTATTAGAATTTCGATTTTACTATCGAAATGTTTTTTTTTTTGTTTGGTCTTCTGGTGATAATGTCACGGGTGACTTTTGCTTTCTCCAGCTTTTCTCCTAAGCCCTTTCTCACTCAGCTGTTTCTTGTCTGTTTTTTCCATCTTTACCACTAACATCAGTTTCTGTGTGGCTATCAGCAGCCCAGCACCCCTGCTTCCAAGGTAATCAACAGCCATTAGTTTGTGTGTGTTTGCGTAAACTGAATCCAAAGTTTCGCAATGCAACTGGCAGCATCCCCCTGCTTCCTTAAGCCTTTCTCTTTACCCCACAGGTGTACAGTTTGTTGCTGCAGAACAACAGTGTGAACATAGTGCTGATGAGGAGAGATTTACTGTATGGCAGTGTAGAGGACACTCTTGTGCACTCTGTGTTTGCATTGTGTACCTTGATATATTTATTTTAAAGGTGGGAATCACCTCTGGAATGTGTAACAGAACTGATAACATTTTTGTCTCCAATGAGAACAATAGTTGGAGTTCTGATCTACAACCCTGTTTCCAAAAAAGTTGAGCTACTATATAAAATGTAAATAAAAATTGAATGCATTTTTTTTAAATGCCAGTTATTTAAACGCTATATTTTGATATTTTTTTCAAATGCAATAAAAACTTGAATTTATTAATTAGTTTGAATCTTCATTTATTAGATACAATTAAGGATTTCAGGATTTCATTTAACATTAGCCTTCATTTTAATTACACTTATTTGGGAACCGAGGATTCTAATTGTCTGTGATGGACTGCAGACCCGTTCAGGTTTTACCCCTTTCCTCTCACTCTTTGGTTGCTGGGATAGCACCCCTGCGACCCTGCATAAGATCGTTGGACTTTTTCAGAGAAATCTGTTTTCATTCTTGCTGAATATAAAATTTCAGCTGCTCAACAGTCCATGGTTGTTGTCTAGCTCTCCTCTTCAAATGCACCGTACATTTAAATAGGAGACAGATGTGGACTGCAGGCAGGCCAGTCAAAACACCCGCACTTTCTGTGTTTATGAAGCCACTGGTTTGTAAGGTGTGCAGAATGAGGTCTGACATTTTCCTGCTGGAATTACAGGGAAAAGACGTAATTTGATAGTAGCATGTGCCTCCACAGATTGCCAACATATACCTCTGCATCAACGGTGCCTTCACACATGAAGTCATGCATGCACCATCACAGACACTGGCTTCTGCTCCTTTCTCTGATAACAACCTGGATGGTCTTTGAATATTTGGCACGCAGAGCCAGACATCAGCTGAAACGTGGACTCGCCTGACCACAAAATATGCTCTGTTCAGAAATTTTTGAAAATTTGGCAACCTTTCTTGCTCCATGTTGCTCCATGTTGAGAAAAAAATATGTGTGTTTATGCATACACCCATGATTGCATTTACTTCAGGTGACTATTGAGATTTCTAGTCTGATTTTTCTTAAATTTTTCCAAATTTATGCTGTATCATTTTTTGTATATTCTTCTGAGTGGGGCATGTTTAGCTTCAAAAGCTGTTTTCATTGTGTTAATGAGCACTAATGCAGTACCAAACCATCACTGATGCTGGCTTTTGTGTTCATAATAGGCCGGATGGCCGCTCTCCTCTCTGTCCTACCTTGAACTAGAGGACAGGGACTATCCCAGAGGATGTGGCGTTCATGATATCCCAAAGAAGCTCAGATTTCCAGACCATAGGACAGTTATTTGCTTGTTATTTATATGTTTGGGCCTATAGAGAGGACTGATGTGTGTGGATCATGTTTTTTTTTTCTTTGCTTGGTAGAGTTTACGAATACTGAGTATTTGTTTTCCACCACACATCTTATTTACAGAGATTTTTCTGAACTCTCTTGATCTTTTGATTATCTTATGTACAATAGATGATTAAATCCACAGAATTCTTTGCAATTTCAATGTTGAGACATATTGTTCTGATATTCCTGAACTGTTTGGTCGCACAGTCTTTCACAGAGTAGTGAGCTAGACATGAAGTTTTGGATATAGTAAACTGTTTCTTTTTTTTTTAATAATGCCGTTTCTTTCACATGACACAACTTTTCCAGTCTTCTGTTGCCCCCATTCCAGCGTTCCTTCACCCAAATTTACAAAGATTCTACATTTTAACATGCAATGTGTTCTCTTTGTCCTAGTTTCAATTCAAAATATTTTTTTCCCTTCAAATTATTTCATTTTGTTTTCACAGAATCTCAACTTTTTTGTAACCACTGATAAATATTATCAAAGTTTATTGGCCAGCTGTTGCTGTACTGGGTTGAATTTCTTTCTTTTTTTTTCTTGGTTCTAATATCGTGTCCCCATCATAACCATAAATTATTGGCAGCAAAACATAATCAACACATGTCAGTAAAAGCTCAATTTCTTCCAGAGGTTTGCTGAACATTTAACAAGCGTTAAGTGTGTGTATATGTTTGTGTGTTTACAGGGTGTTGAGACGAGGAAGCGCTCTCCCACTCTGAGCAGCCAGTTTAAGCGTTCCCTCGAGATGCTGATGCGGACGCTCAGTGTGTGTCAGCCGTTCTTTGTTCGCTGTATAAAACCCAATGAGCTCAAGAAACCAATGGTGAGTTTTTTCTGAGAAACAAACCACTGCCCACTGAACGTAATGCATGAAACTGCTGTCCTTCATGTTTGATGATTTGCGTGAAATGATTTGAAAAAACTATAACAGTCTCAGAATGTATAAATTCTTAAATGGTATTCATATATATATATATATATATATATGCATTTACATTACCTTCTCATAAATTTTCTTTACCTAAATTATTAGTTGTGTGAACAAATATAAGTTTGGGAGGTATCATATTTGTTTCTCACCAAATTTTAGATGACAAATTACATCCGTACAAATGCCATGTGTTAAGCTGTAGCCCATTAGCTTAGCTTTGCAGTAACAGCAAGCCTGATCCGGTCTGTTAGAAACAAAATTCAGCTGCCTGCTTTAAAGCTCAGTGTTTCATAAGTGTATAGAACTTAAGCTGACATGTCAAGCTGTGATGTTAATCAGGGATATTGGCCTTTGGCAAGGAGCAGTAACGAGAGTGTTGTGATCACTATAAGGGTGTTGTGCAACCAGTGGACGGTCTTCTTTAAATCTTTCTTGGAGAGTCCAACCTGCTTTGCAGCCACCTGTTGGGGCAGCAGCATCAGAACATGTGGCTCAAAGAAACTGATCAAACTGGTAAAGAAGGCTGACTCTGTGCTTGGGACTTCTATTGAGCCTCTGGACCTAGAAGAATGCTACACAAGTTAATTAAGATAAAGAACAATACTACCCACCCCCACAATAACACAATGCTTAAACAACAGAGTGTGATCAGCAAGAGACTTCTTCAGCTAAGATAACATGGAGAGATACGGGAGGTCATGCCCTTCCAGCAGCAACAATACATAATGAAAAACAACAGTAACACTTCTTATTTGACATTTGTAAATCATAAGCTGCCCTTGATTGTAAATTGTTGTTTTTTTATTTTGTTAATTTTCTTGTGGAGCTTGTTCCAGCATCTACACACCAGAGAGCACTTTAGAAAAGGCTTAACTTTTTAATTTTTAAGTATTTCTGTGTATTTTTCTCAGTTGTTTGACAGAGAGTTGTGTATTCGTCAACTTCGCTACTCTGGCATGATGGAGACCATCCGGATAAGGCGAGCAGGTTATCCTATCAGATACAGCTTTGCCGAATTTGTGGATCGTTACAGAGTCCTGATGCCTGGCGTCAAACCTGCGCACATCCAGGTCAACAGCATGATGTCTTTTGGTTTTGGTCTTACAAAAAAGTGGTTAGTTTAGAACTGACCACACCAGTTTCCTCATAGATTTATATCATGTCATGTCATTATATTATATCAGCCTTCAGATAACATCCAAACTTTATCTTTTATGTGTGTTCCATGTAATCTTTTTTTTTTTTTTTAATTCTGCTTCACCAGTCGTTTAAGACTCGTATTTAGTCTAATTCCAATAAAACAATTTCTTAATGCAAGAAATATTAGTGTCAGTTTACCTGACATCATAGGGTATTATCATCATTACTGGTACGGGAGGCATCGCTTTTACACAGTTTTGTCGCCATACAGGAGGACCTACGAGGAACCTGCCAGCAGATAGTCTTAGCCCGGCTGGGAGAACACGATGACTGGCAGATCGGAAAAACCAAGATTTTCTTAAAGGTTGTTCAATCACTTTTCTTTTACACACTGAAAATGTTGTTAATGTTGTTACAGTGTCGATGTCTGTATTTTATCAATGGTCCATCTAAATAATCTCTCAGTAGCTTTATATTGTCATGTTGAAGCACAACAAATTAGAAATGGCAGCCATAAAACACTGTGAACGCCCCAATAGTACTCAACCATCAACATCTTTCAGCCTGCAAACCCCACTCTCACATTTTTTAGGCTCAAGATTTTCATGGAACTTTACTTAAACCCTTCTTCGTCTGGTGGGGATATGGATTCTGAGTTCCTCTAAACATTCATTATCAGTGGTGAAAGTTCCTACAATTAGTAAAAAATCTACAGTGTCTCCCGTTTTATATTTTACCCTCCATAGTTTTTAACACAACAACTTTAATACCTTTAAAACAATTCATTTTAAGTTGAAAGTTGGCATGTTTGTAACTGGAATCCAACTTTAAATAGGAAGGTTATTTAAGCCATGAAAATGTCAAATTAAATTATGTATACATGGAAATGTAAACATCTTCCATTTTTACACCATTTATACTACAGCTCTTTGGGGGAATTTATGCTATTTTGTGTAATTTAATTTGATTATCCTATTTTACTATTTGTTTCATTTGATCTTACAAAAACATTAATTCTGAGCAAAGTTATAGATATCTAATATCTACAGGTACCTTTTTGATAATCTAAAAATAAGTCATTCTCCATTGCTCTGATATTCAGGATATCTCAATCACATACATCCACATTTTACAATAAAAAAAAGACAAAATAAATCAGTTGAACTGGGGAATCCTATTTGAGGTGACATGGAATGACCTGTAGCTCTTCTTTTGTTTGCCACCTTGTCTCGTCTTGTCCTCTGTCAGGACCACCATGACATGCAGCTGGAGATTGAGAGGGACAAGGCCATCACTGACAGGGTCATCCTCATCCAGAAGGCTGTGCGCGGACTGAAAGCGAGGTGAGCGGCTTTGTAGGACACACGTTATATTTAGCCATCATGACCTTAATGATCTTTAAAGGGTTTATTTATCTTTATTTTCTATCTACTGTGGTAAATCCTTTAGGATTTTATGGTGGAAATCAGTTTATGCTTACCTGTTAGTCTGTTTTTCTAGGAATGACATAAAGAGCAGATTTTTGTCTTCTTCTGCAAAGATATTCTAACGTAACCTTGTCAGAAACAAGTTGATGACAATGATAGTTCATGCAGATAGTGTGCTCTGTTCTTCCTCATGGTTAAATATAGGACTGTGTTCATTGTGATGTTAGCATCTTTGCTTGCACCACACTGAACATGGAGGTAAAAATTGGAAAAGTTTTTTTGTGGAAGTTGAAAGTTCAGTTGGGCTACAGTCATCTTAACCAGAGGGATACATCACTTCCACATCTCAAACTCAGCTGAGAGAAGGCACCAATCACATCTGAGAGAATGGGAGGAGTTTGCTTGAGAGGAGTCAAAAAATCCGCTGAGAACTCTCATTTCCTCAAAAGTCAGTAATGGGGTCCCAGTCTTTTCATCCTTGTAATTTTTCTTTAAAAAAAAAAAATATTATAAATGGAAAATCAAAGACTATGTTTTGACTGTTTTTTTAAGTATGGAACAGAAAAATAGGAGGTGCCAGTTGCTCTTGTAAGTTTCAGCTTACTTCAGAATGACTATATTAAGGCATGTCAGTTATCTTCTAAGTCTGTATATTTCACACTGTGTTCATCTCAGAGGAGGGGATTCTGGATTTATAGTTTGAATCTAATTTCTTTTTCTTTCAAAGGACAAACTTCCTCAGACTCAGGAGCGCTGTGACTTTCATTCAGAAGATCTGGAGGGGTTATCGATGCAGGAAGAATTACCAGATTGTGAGTCCTTTACACCATCTTTTTTGTTTCTCTTCACCGAAAGCCTCATAGCCTCAAAACATCTCAACTCAGGCGTGATGTCCTCACCACACCGCACCACATCACTCCATTCTCTTTTTCGTTTACTTGACATGGGAAAGATGTATAGGGAAATAAACTGTTGAAAAAAGTGTCCCTTTAGAAGGATTAAAATAATGAGTAACTAACAACTATCCATACTGACTAAATGAAGATAAGGAATAAATTAAGAACGGTAACACCTCACTTATGGAACATGTTTCTCTCCTCCAGATGAAGTTGGGCTTCTTGCGCCTCCAGGCGGTCTGCAAGTCAAGGAAGTACTACAGAAGCTACCGGATTACTCGCCTTCGCGTTACTCTCATCCAAGCCCGCTGCAGAGGCTTCCTCATCCGGCAGACATTTTGGCGACGTCTTCATGCCGTGTTGACCATCCAGGCCTACACCAGGGGCATGATAGCCAGACGCCTCTGCCAGAGGCTCAGGGCAGAGGTAAACAGTCATTATGTTAACTACTGCCACTTGTATAATGTTGTTGGCATGTCAGAAAGAGAGGGCTGCTGGTTCTAAGTTGGAAGGGAATGAAATTGTGACATGATTTGGCAAAACAAAACTGTGACACCTTGTTCGTCTCATGCCTTTCTTTGATACACCTTAATGGTTCGTATTTTTTTTATTTTTATATGCATGAGAGGATATATAGATGAGAGGATTGATACTGCTTGTATGAAGCCGCAAACCCCAGCAACCAGTTATCTTAGTTTAACATTAAGACTGGAAACAAGGGAAATGCCAGCCTGTCCAAACACACTAGTACCTTTAAATCCCTCAAATATTTTAAATATCTTGTGTCTTTGTAGTGTTCTTTATCTGATAGAAATAAGCAGTTGAAACTGAGCATTACTCTTTGGTGGTCTCAAAATCAGAATGATATGTAACATATCTTAGAAACCCATTTTCAATTTGTCATCTTGTTGTTCAGAGCTAACTTTTTTAATTAGATTTATTTCATTTTGATTGGGCAAAAAATGATCACATTGCTGATGTTGACGTTGCCTGCAGGTGTTTTTATGATGGTTTTATCAACATTGTTAACAAGCATGCTCCATTTAGGAGGTGTCGAGTCAAAAGCAGAAACAATGCATGGTTCACTCCTGACCTTTCTGATCTCCTCCACCAGCGCAATCGGGCTGGGCTAAAGCCAGAAAAACAGATCAAATCTCTGACTGGTTAGTCTTTAGGCAATTACGTAATGCATGTGCTGATAAGATCAAGAAAGCTAAAGCCAATAACCGCTTATCAGAATCTAAATAACCCCTCAAAATTCTGGAAAATGACCAAATCCATTTCTGAAAATAGTAAAGGCTTCAAACTACCTCCATGCATGGTTAAAGACTCTGAAAAAGTCTCTGATAAAGCCAAAATGCTTACTTGTTTTAACGGACATTTTATTGCCTCAGCGTTTTTATTTGAGTTTCTTAACCCCACAAATTCTACGTTTATCTCTTTTCCTGCTAATTCTGATAATCAGACTCAAGACCCTCAGTCTCTTAGACTCAACACCAGCTGCAGGCCCCGATAAACTCGAGTCTTACTTTTTATAGTTAGCATCTGATTTTATTGCCCCTCCCTTGACTCACATTTTCAATTGTCATTGGTCACTGACACCATGCCTCTCATCTGGAAGTCTGCCCATGTCACTCCTCTGCTCAAATGGGGCGCCCCCATGATTTTAAACAATTACGGGCCCATCTCCAAGCTGTCTGTTCTGGCCAAAGTTCTTGAGTCCCTTGTTACTGATCAGCTGAAGGATTTTTCAAATGAGAACAGTATTTTATCTGATTTTCAATCTGGTTTTAGAAAAAAGATACAGCACAGTTACAGTAGCACTTAATGTTTTTAATGAATCTATAGATTTCATTGATAAAAAAAAAAAAAAAACAGCACTGTGCAGCACTGTGCAGCCCTTTTTATCGATCTGTCTAAAGCTTTTGACACTGTGGACCACTCCATCCAGAACTCAGTGTGTGCAGGGAGACGGCTGCACTTCCAGCTCACTCATTTTGACAAAAGGTGTGCCACAAGGGTCAGTCCTGGGCCTTTTGTTAATCAGTAACATCAATCATAATATATCAAATGCAAAATTTAATTTTTATGCTGATGACACAGTCATGTACACTTCTGCTTCCACATCTGTCCAAGCTCCTCCTATACCTGCTTTTAACACCATCCAACAACATTTTTATGATTTAAAATTGGTTTTAAATGCAGATAAAACAAAAGTCATGATGTTTTTCTAATTCGAGGTCCAAACTTTCAAACCTGCCTTCGGTTATCACTGCTCAGGGAACTCAGATATAATTTGTCTTTACCTACAAATATCTTGGCATTTTAATTGACAGTTCCCTCTCTTTTACTGATTGTTTTTTCTTTTGTATAAAATCATGTCTCTCTTTTGAATCGAGAAAGAGACACATTCATGTCTATGCTGGACCATGGTGATGTTTTGTATATGCATGCCTCCTCTCAAAGCCTACAGTCCCTGGATACTGTGTATTATGGAGCTCCGAGGTTCATCACCAATTTCAAATATCTCACACATCATTGTTTGCTGTATGCTCGTGTTGGATGGTCTTCTTTGTCTGCTCGTGGACTTAATCACTGGCATATTTTGATTTATAAGTCTATTCTAGGTCTGCTCCCATCCTACCTTCTGACCAACATCAGTCAGAGGAGCACAGAAGCCTATAACCTTAGTTTATAACCTGTTTTTTTACAGTCTTTTCCGATAGTAAGACCTGAACTGGGAAAAAAGCCGTTCAGGTTTGCAGCTCCACTTACTTGGAATAATTTACAAAAAGACCTGAAACTTAAAAGTTTGGTTTCACTGGAGGTTGTTGAGCGACTTGGAGGTTGACACATCTGGCTGCAGATATTTTAACTGATGCACTAAATTTTTATTTCATGAAAAATTTTGATCTGATTCTGTGTTTTTTTAATGTATTGAATTCTAGTTTCACATTTTTTGTGTATGTGTTTGTCTGACTGCTCAATGTACTGCTGCCCGTCTTGGCCAGAACACTCTTGAACCAAAGATTTTTAGCTTTGTGCTAATGTTGTCAAATTGGAAGGTTAATATCATCCATGTACGCCAGAGCTTCTCTATGTGTTGTTATCTCTGGGGCACTGTAGGCTGGTTTGTTTGGTCTAAACATATGTTAATCTGCTGAAACTGAGCCCTCTCTGTGTTTGGAACCTCATAATTGAAAATCCAACTTTCTTCTCCTGCTGGAAAAATGCTTTTTAAGAGCAGCAGACAGTCTTTTTCATGATTACAGAGGGACACAATGTTCTTATATCCCCAAATACTGAATGGACAAGTAACATGGGGGACAGCCTTTCCTTAGTGGCCAGAGAACTGTTGTTTTTTTTTTTTATTATTATTCTACAGTTTCTGATTTCTTTTGCTGACCAGCAGTGAATGATTAGGTTGAGGTGCTTAGTGCTCACAGTTTGTTCACAGCTTAAAATGGGATAAATACAGAGGTCAGATTCCTCTGTGTGTAATAGCATGCTGGCAGATAAAGATTCTAGAAATCATTTCAAGTCACGAAGGGAATTTTCTCATGGAAAGTCTTTGTAGATATACAATTTTGGTAAACAGGGATTACATTTTTGGGGGTTTAATGATAGTCTGGGGAAAGACTAATACAAAAACAATATGTAAAAGGAACAGTTTTGTTATCTTCAGAGAGAATGTGGCTGTTTTCTGCTGCTTCCAGTCTTTACCACAGAATGGATATAAAGGACGGATGTAGTCAACAGAATGTCATCACTGGTTTATAGTTTTGAAATGTTCATTTTTTTGCATTTGGTTGTCGCCATCTTGGTATTTTGGTGTGAGAAGTAATCTTGTTTGGATATAGAGCATTACCCATAATCCATGTTTACATGGAAATTAAGTGTATTACTTGTTTTTGTCTCCCCCCTTGGTCACACTGGAGAAAACACAACAACTTTCGTGGTGTTTAGTACACGTTCTACTTTAAAATAAAAGTGCCAATTAAGTGCATTAATCTTTCAACAGTCACCTATTGTTTTCTTACTAAACATCACTCACAGAGAAAATAGTGGCAGAAAAGAGAAATTCAACAAGTATGTTCCACTAGAGGCAACAGAAAAATGAGAGAAAGACCAGCAACATCTGCCCTTCTTAACTGGAAGCTTCCTGCCAAGCCACCATTTTCACACCAACACCAAAGTCATTATAGGGCTAGTGTTCTTACAGCAGCATGTCTGCACATTACCAAAACAGTTTACTGTGGTTATGTGAAACATGCCAATCCATGGAATATTTCCTTTCCGCATGTTTCAATTTGTTGACTCTGATGTGTGATGAGGTGATTAATGCATGTCACTAAGGTTCAGGGATCTGCTAATGCCTTTCGGTCTGGTAATCATTTATGTGTGTGTGACTCAAGAAAGAGAAAGGAAGCAAATATTAGCTTCTTTTGGGTTTTATTAATTGAATTTCCTCCCATACCCTGATGTGTTGCTATCTGAAACAGGTAATTATATAACTCATAGATCTGATTATTCCTGTGGACCTAAAATATTTCTACTCTACTATTTGTCTTTTGGCAAACAAATAAAAACATTTCCAAAGAAAGAAAAAGGAAAAGTTAACAAAACCTTTTAGTCTCTATTCACGTTTATTGAGACCTAAGGTGCTATTGTTGCTGATGCCAGTTGAAAATCCATGAGTATCAGGGATGTTCCTCCTAAAAAAATTATTACAAAACTTACAAAACTCACATGTCAAGGGAGAGACTCTAGCAGACACAAAGCTGGCCCTTCTCTAAAGCTCATCTTGATGAATAAGAAAGTTTTTAGTCATCACTTGAGTGCTGGTGAGATGAAAGTTGACCTTTTAAAATCAGGAATGTGCTTTAATTCTGGAGAAAGAGAAGCATTTATCCTCAAAAACAGTTGATACAGTCCAGCAGGGTGATGGGAATGTGTGATGCTTTTTGTATTTTTTAGGCCGTCTGAAGAAAAAGCTTGGCTCTGGGCAGCATTAGACCTCACAATGAGATGGACATCGGAAACATACAGCAATGTGGTTGTTTGAGTCTCACCATCTTGACAAAATAAACCTGTTAGATAAAAACTAACAACAAATCAAAATTTGCCAAACTGTTTATTTCTTTGAGCCCTTATGTCTACTTAATTATGGGTATCATTTAAAAAAACACACATCAATTAGCTGATGTAACCACAAAGACTTGAGGACAAAGTTAATTGGTTTAATATTTAAAGTGGATTTGACACTTTTTTAAAGTCAGAGGTTATTTGGACCCAGTAGCGACAGCTAAGACCCGCACTGCTACTGTTCTGTAAGACGTTGCCACATGTCTGCAAACATGGTAGCTGCATCAATCTTTTAGATAGTCCATGATCTTCATGCTAAATTAAACATTCTGCTGGCTGAAGAACATCTTCATGATTGCAACAAGCATCAAATTTTTATTTCAGGTTTTCTATGTCCCGTTATTGTCATTGTGAATGCTTCCAGTCATGGTTATTGTGTGGTGAAATGCTGATATCATGAAAGAAATTAGGTTTGATATGACATTAAAGGTGCCCTTACAGAAATCTTCTTGTGAATTAATTCTTGAAATTAAAAGAAGATAGGACTAGTTTTTTTGTACAGAACTGCAGCCGTTTTCTTTGCGACAATGAGCAAAATGTCCTGACAGAAGTGTCTCAAATTACTATTACTAAGAATAGGATAAGTCACAACCTCTCCATCATTAGTCAGTTTACTAAGTTTTTTTATTTCTCTTTTCACTTAAAGGCCAATATGATTTATCAAATGCTTTTATTTATTATGCTTAAGAACTTATTCATCTATTTAATTAGACATTTTGGACCTAAAAAGTGACTTTTTAAATATGTGATTTTTGAATGTGTTTGTTTAGAAGCTGCTCGCATGTCTGTGAAATATGGAAATGTGTTTGTTTTTTTTCATTTTCTGGTTGCACAGATTTTGTTCTTATGTTCTGAAAAATAATTTAATAAATTATTTTTCTTTGTAAATGCTTTGTTTATGTCAGTCTGTTATTAAATTGAGTTCTCTAAGTGCTGAACAGCAGAGCAGCTTGCAGACCTGAACACACCTGAGGCAGCTGATGTTACATGTTGTCTCTACATTTGCTTTGCTGCTTTTCACATCAGTGTGTAAAAGTTGCATTCTGTTGCATTTACTGTAAGCCTCATAAACAGGTGAAAGTACTTAATAGCTTTTTCTGCTTCTGTTCTATCATTCCTGTCCAGTTACACATTTTATTATAATGTACTGTACTGTAGCTAGTTTTCATCTGCACCTGTAATATTTCCTTTCACCTGCACATCTAGTTCTAAACAGACAAATTGTTAAATTCTAACACTAAAATAAAGATAATCAATAAAAATACCCGCTGCCTGCTTCTGTGAACCCGTGTCTGTTTCCTCCCTTCGCAGCTGCAGCGTCGCCTGGAAGCCGAACATCAGCGCCTGGCCGAGGAGGAGCAGCTGCGAAACCAGATGACTGTTCGACGGGCCAAAGCGGAGGCTGAGAGGAAACACCAGGAGCGGCTCATCCAGCTGGCCCAGCAGCAGGAGGAGAGGGAAAGGGAGGAAAAGGAGGAGGCGAGGAGGAAGAAGGAGCTGCTGGAGCAGATGGAGAGGGAGAAGGAGCAGCCCGTCGACCACTCCGACATGGTGGACCGTATGTTTGGTTTCCTCGGGGACTCTGGGCCATTACCAAATCAGGACGGACAAGCACCTGCTGGTTTTGAGGTTTGTATTTATAGTTTTTCTAGTCGAGTGAAGCTGTCTGACTAAGTGTTCCAGTTGACCATATTTTTTTGGTCAACTGGAACACTGGAGTTTTTCAATAGTATTTGTAGCGTTTTGTAGTAAATGGAAGCTTGACAGCAGTAAAGATTCAGAGTAAAATATCGCAGCAACTGTTGGGATAGTTTTACATGCATTTTTTTACAGATTTTCTCAATCTGCAGAGCACAAATTCCAACAGATCTGATCACTAAATGAGGTGGAGTTTTGGTTGTGAACGCCTTGGGAACCAGATAGATCTGAGAGTTCAATTTTAATTTACTCAGGCAGAATGGTTCCAGCCATCCTTCATCCTGTACAAACTGATTTCAAACCAGCCTTACCTGGGCTGGACAATTACAACAGCCTTTGTAATGTGGGGCAGGTTTGAATGGACATAGTAAGAAGTTGAAATCTCCAAGTTCCACAGCAACTAGAATGCCCCATCTGCAAAAATAACGATATCTACATCGCTCTTTGTTGTAGTTGTTGTCTGGAGTTTATCAGCAGATTTTATCTGGACTCGTGAATGTATCATATCCTTTAAACATAAGCATGTTAGCATCCTAATTGTAGCTTTTAGCAAAGCCTAAAGCAGCATCACAGATATGATAGTATAGCTTTACTTCATACTCCAATACATAGTGATTCCAAGCAGGTTTTAGTTGCATTCTCAGTCAACAAAAGATTGAGCTTTAAATGTACTCTCATCTATCACACTGCAGTGTATATCAGGATCAAAACACACAGAAGCAGATTGGTAGGAAACTAATGAAACAGATTCAGATAATCTTAACAATTAAAGCAATAGGGTGAACAAATGGTGCTGTTTAGGCAAAATCCAACCATTCATCCAGTGGTTGGACAAAGACATCCAAACATGCAAAGTAATTCCAAAACTAAGTAGGTGGGTTAAGGAGACAGGGATGTGTGGGAAAACAGAGTGAGTGGATAAAAACCACAGGTTTATAAAACAACTGAGGATGGTCAGAGAAATGGAAACAGGTGACCAAACTGCAAACAAGGAGTGGGTGACGTGAGTCACAAGTGGGGGGCAGGAGACACTGACTCAGAAGATCCGTTAAGGGTAGAAATAATTAAACAAAGTAGCTCTTTTTGGAAAAAATAGTTCACGATGTTAAATGGGAGCAGCTTTTCAAAGCTGTTCTTTGATTTAGCTCTGCCTTCACATTGTAAGATACATATAATAGCAAATATTCTTGATATTTTTGTCATTGATTGACTTTAGATATAGTATAGTATGACAGTAAGTATAATGGATCAAAAACACAACAGAAGTTTTGGGTTTTTTTGCCTCTTAGAAGCAGAAGAACTCTACAAGAGGCTTTCAAACTGAGAGCTCTAACATTTTCTCATCATGCTGTTTACAATTAATTTCCCATTTATACAACAAGCTTTCTGGCCTCTCAATAGGTTTGAATAAAATTCTCCCTCCTTTCAGCTCTAGTATGGTCTCTAATAACTCTGAGGAAAGTGGTCTCACATCTGTGTGTTTCCTTAGGACCTGGAAAAGACTCCCTGTGGTGAAGAAGCAGAAGAGGAAGTGCTGAACGAAGCTCCGCCGTTACCTGAAGAGGAAGAGGAAGATCTGTCTGAGTACAAATTCTCCAAGTTTGCTGCCACCTACTTCCAAGGTGTTTCCACTCACACCTACATCAGACGACCTCTGAAACAACCTCTGCTTTTTCACGAGGACGAAGGAGACCAGCTGGTGAGACTTGGCTTTGCTCTCAAATACATATCAAATATGTTTGCATACAAATAACATATAACTTAGTTTTCTTTTTATCTTTATAAAAAAACTAAATAAATGTTTCTCTTTGTTCCAGCGTGGAACATTTGGACAAAATGTATTGACAAAATGATATGTTTCTATTAGTGTGGAATAGTTTTCATGACATTAGAATGAACCATATATACTGTATATCCAAACATACTGTACACACCTTCCTGTTGTTGTTCTCCCGTGTTTGTTCAGTAGCTCAGAAGGATCAAACCAAACATTGAATCTACAAAAGTCCTTTGGTGTTTTTAACAGCCACCATAGTTTGGGATTTAAGTTGGCTGCAGTTTACAATCTTTGTTGCTAGATGTCACTACTACACCTCACACACTGGATGTTTATGGACAAAAATGTGAGAAGTGTTTCTAATACACACCGTTTTGTTGTAGTGTGCTGACATTAAATATTTCTAGATGTTGCGCTCTTCCTGGTTTTTTTTTCTGTAAAAATATGATTAAATTTGATCCCTTGACAGAGAGTGTGACTTGTAGATTTAAGCCAAGAAATCCTGAAGATTTACTGTGATTGTGCCTTTGTGTTCAGTTAGATAACCCAACAGGCTACAGAAAGCATTCAATTATTGTCCTTGTTGCTAAAATAAATGTTCGCTTCTGTCGTCTAGGCAGCATTAGCAGTGTGGATCACTGTGTTGAGGTTCATGGGAGACCTTCTGGAGCCCAAATGTCAGATGGTCATCAACGATGGCAGCGAAAAGATTCCTGTCATGACCAAGATCTACGAAACGCTCGGAAAGAGGACATACAAGAGGGAGCTACAGGAGCTGCAGGTGGAAGGAGAGGTGAGATAATGCTGGTCAGTGTGGAGCATTACTGATTTGTCAGGTCTGTGAGGTTGTTTTCAAGCACACTAAATGTAATCTGATTCCTGTGTCTGCAGAACAGCTCCATAGACACTCAGAAAAGGAACAGCGTCAGGCATAAACTCGTGTCTCTCACCCTGAAGAGGAAATCCAAGATCACAGAGGAGGTGAGACTCACATGAAACTCTACTACTTTTAGATTAACACTGACTAAAGTAAAAGCTTTTATATTTGATCTGTCTTGTTTCTTCTTATATACACTATTTTTTTAACCTATTGCAGAGTTGAGAAGTAGCTAGCTATAAAATTGTATTGAGGCTGAAACCTGTACAAACCAGTCAAACTTTTTTTGGCCAGCCATCAAGTGACATTTATCCTTCTTCCCTCGTTAGAAGTCCTCCAACTTAAGCGAGGACATCAAGTCAAATTTTTAAGACTTCCAAGATGCCACGAACAAGAATCAGAAATCTCTCTCTTTATCGTATATGGCAGGTCGCCAGGCGGCTAACAGAGGGGAGCGAGTACGGCCTTCAGGGGAACAGCATGCTGGAGGACAGACCCACCTCCAACCTGGAGAAGCTTCACTTTATCATTGGAAATGGTATCCTGCGACCGGCCCTCAGGTGAGCAGTTTCTCTGTAACTGTAGCTGCTGTGAAACAGAAAGACACTGTAAAGCTTTCCAAGTGGCAACATGAAGCTGCAGTTTGATTTTTTTTGGACAAAGGAAGTCCTGCTTTTCTTCAGATCAATGATATCATGAATACAGAGTTTGTTCTGAGGATGGTGACACAGGAAAATTCATGAGTTCATTCAAATTGGATGGCTTTATCTGTTTGGAAATAGGATCTTTAATAAAAGCCAATCTTAACCCAGAAAACAATGAAAGGATGTGGACTTTAGGCTCATGCAGCAGGAGAGGAACGCTGGAACTCTGGTTGTTGATCTTCCTCTTGTGCATCCAAGCAAAGATCAACTTAACAAACAAAAAATATTCTGTCTCAATTTTACAGTCAAATCCAAAAAGGAATTTCAGGCATGTAGTTTTTATCTATTCTGATTTCTGTGTACACACAGTTTCCAAATTATAACTCACAATTTACAAGTTTAAAATTGATATTAATTGAATTGTTAGTCTAAGTAAATGCTTGTTTTTTTTTTGTCTCAGGTCCTCATTTCTCTCATGATATCATTTCCAGCTCCAGCAGGCATCTAAAATGTGCCATGCTTCAAGAAGCATGACTGTAGATGAATGAAAATGTTGCTCCGTAACTGTGTAAATACACAACGTTTGATAAAAGGTTTATGAAAATCAGTTATTGCAGTTTCTTAAATGAGCTTTTATCTGAAGTTCACTGCTGTTTGATTTTCAGTATTATGTTGTTGTTCCGACTAGATTTTACAGGTCAAGGTAAAGGTATCTTTATTATCCCCAGAGGCACAATTTGTTGTACAGGAAGAAATGGTAATCAGGCTCACACACTAGTGGACAATACAACATAAGAACACCTACAAACATAGAGACCATAAAAGCAAGATGAATAGTGAGACCACTAAAACAATCATGTGAGACTGTTTACAAAGCCAGTGACAGTCGTTTGTCTGTTTGTGTGTGGTCCTACTGAAGCAAGCTCCAAGGTTTGCTGAGACCGTTCATGATCTTTTTTAAGGGCCCTGTTCTTGTGCAAGGTGGAGAGCTCGTCTAGGCTGACACCTTGACGATGCTGTGTAGACGAGTTTTGTTTGTCAAGGTTATCTTCATAAAAGCACTGTCCACATCAAAGTATCTGAGTTTACGATAAAAGTCCATACGTCGATGGGCTTTCTTGCACACAATGTCTACCTGATGCTCGAATGTCAGCTTTGAAAATTGGCTCTGTGATTTATGACAATGAGAGAGTGTTCCATTTTTTCCTAAATTCAATAATCATCTCTTTAGTTTTGCTTATATTGATGTCTAAAAAGGAAGAATTGCACAAGTTGAAATCTGCCACCACAGTGCCGTGGTCTCTGTCATCTGAATTTTGAAGTGACAGAATGACAGAATTATCAGCAAACTTTAAATATGATGCCCAGGATATTGACATGTGTTGGTGTACAAAACAAACAGGAGTGGAGAGAGGAGGAGGCCCTATGGTGATCTGGTGGAAGAGATGAGAGCATCTGATAAAATATCATTGACCTTTACACATTGAGATCTGGCAGTCAAAAAATCCATCAGCCAACATAAAATTCATAGGTCAATGTTATGTGTGCTCCTTAACCTTCTGATTTACATATGTGGCTGGATACAGTTAAAAGAGAAAGAAAAAAATCATTAAAAACAATCATTATCAACACCCCTACAAGATATTTGAGCAAACAGTGCATGCATGACAATCTTTTCAAAGGCCTTCATAAGGGAGGGTGTAACTGCTACAGGCCTATAGCATTTAAGCTGTTTAGTTTTAACTTTGGCCACAGGAAAAATTACAGAGTTTGTCCATAGCCGGGGACCCTATAAAGGTGGAGTGAGTGCCTGGAAATAAAACAAATGGTCGGCACAGATCTTGATGACACAATCACCAACGTCATAAGAGCCAGGACTTTTTCCCTCCTTCAAGCCCCCAAAGAATCATGAGACCGCGCCCTTACCCGCAATTCTGCCCAGGCACCACTTCCTTGAGGTGCAGTATAGTATATGTAGTAACAAAATGGGTGGTACTATAAACATGCTTCTACAGAACTTAAAATTTAGTTAATTAGTGGTTTTTGGAGAATAAATGTGCTCTGTAAATATCATGACAGCCTGTTAGGTCTTCTGGCCTGAATTTGCTACCAAAGGTGAAAATATGTCTTGATTTAGATATAAAGTTGATTCCATCCCTAATTCAATAAATAAACCAAATGCATCAAATAAATGCACCCAGATGAATATGTACACATAGCAGAGGGATCAGAAAGAAGAATTTTATTAATCTCTTTAAACAGATCCAGATATCCCTAAAGAATCATTGCAATATGTCACATCTTTTTCTGTTTTTAAAGGTCACCTCACTGCAAGAAAACTATACTTTGCTTAGATGTACCATACAATGACGGAGCATCTTTTTAGCATCATGAATATTTATCCAAAATGTCACGCTGAGAAAAGTTGATTGACCCTGGTGAACAGTATTTTGCATTTTAGATGTGTATTTGTTTTGCTGTTGTTCTGTGTCTCAGGGATGAGATCTACTGTCAGATCTGCAAACAGCTCAGCCAGAATCCGTCCAAAAGCAGCCACGCCCGTGGATGGATCCTGCTGTCCCTCTGTGTGGGCTGTTTCGCCCCCTCAGAGAAGTTTGTCAAAGTAAGAAACTCACGTCTGAAGCCACACACAGCATGGTGATACTGACCCCTCAGTTACTGCAACTCAGATGTACGAAAAAGGTTTCACACGCTGATGTTTCCTCTAACTAACTCGAAACAGACAAAATTGTGCAGTTATCACAGACACAAACCCCTTTTCTGGTCTTGCTTTTTATGCTCTAAACCCTGCAACCTGTCATTACCATGTTTGTCAGTTCTGTTGCATTCACCACCTCGTTCATATTCTGTAGAACCTGCAGAGAAAATATTCAAATAATTTTGGGCTACACAAGTAGTAATAAAATGGAGTAATGGGTATTTGAGTCATGAGTGGACAGCTGTATGTGTAGGAGTGAAATTACAAAGGATACATTTAAATTCTTAGAACAAGAGGTGGTCTGAGATAATTTTGACCATATTCTGATAACAATTTGAAAACAAATATGTACTAGGCCACACTGAAGGACCACCTACTCACCAGACATGTCTCCACGCAGGCACTAGTCTTTCTGCTAAGATTTTTTTTGCTGGTTCTGTGTCTTCAAAAAAGAAAGATTCTGTGTGAAGTGAAGTACAAACAAACAGGCTGCATCATTTACAGAAAACCCTCTGCCCCTCATTAGTGTTGATTACCTGCAGCTACTGCAAACAGAGCAGCACCAAGGCTTCGAAGCAAAGGGGGAATGTGTAACTGTGCATGGCGATTCAATCAATAAAGTGTGTTTTTTTATTGGAGACTTTGAGTATTTCCACATTACAATGTTACAGACTCAGAGCTAAATGTGCTCCCTGAGTATGAAGTTGAAAGTTTAAGAGTTTTTGTTCAACTAGACATAAACAGTAGGCAGATATCAACTCACTTCTTTTTTTTCACTTCTCTTGTTCTAATTGTTGTCTTTCGCAGTCATGATTTTTATTTTATTTTTTTACATTTTTCAAAACTGTTGCTTCATAAGATATGCTCTTCTTATAGATGAAGTGTGGAATTGTGTGGATGAAGTGTAAAATGTCCATTTCTATGCGAGTGAGTGCTGTGCCTGGATTAACAAGGAAAGATCAGAGCCACCGTTGTATTGTAGTACCAGTTATCGCTGAAGGGAGGTTTGGGATTTGTCGAGCTGCTAACACAAAGAAAGCCTGGCTGAGCTGAGCTTGTTTCATAATGCACCCCTTTGGTGAAATCATGCTTAAAGGAACACTAAAGAACAACAAGAAATAAGACATTTTAAATTTTATTTTTAGCACATGAAGGTTTGTCTTTATGTCTGGGGATAATACATTGTACATGGACAATATGATGATGTCTTCAGATGTTTTTCACGGTTATGTAGTGTTAGGGGTAGCCAAAATGTAAAAGAATGAAACATCAAATTTAAGCATTTTGTAGTTTTCTTCCTTTTTTATTTAGCTCTCTTTTTTCTCGTCTCTTTCTGCTCTATTGTCAGTATTTACGGACATTTTTGATCAATGGTCCTCCTGGTTACGCTCCCTACTGCGAGGAAAGGCTGAGAAGGACATTTGTCAACCGCACTCGGACACAGCCGCCATCCTGGTTGGAGCTGCAGGTACAGAGCGTCATGCATTCGCTGCGAACCTTAAATTCAGGACACTGACTAAAAGTAGCTAATTTGACTTTTTTATTTTGTTGGATATCATTCCCTTATTACGTAAATCTTGGTTGTTACAAGTTACAACTGTAATACTGAACTGAATAGATAGCTCATTTCATGATGTTTCAAACAGCACATTCAGACATTTAGACATTATCACTATCATCATAAGCTGCAGCAGATAAGGTGTTCATCAAAGCAGGAGTGAGTTTTGAAAGTGTCTCAAACTAGACAATAATTTGAATAATCTCTACATCCTACTACCGTGTTTAATATAAGAAATGTCTGTTCATTTGTATATTACAGAAACAGATTTTGTGAGTTTAATAAAATGCCAAGTTAGTTCTTAAGATCAAAAAGTAGATCTTAGAAGGGTGTTTTTTAGATGTAAATCAAAAGAACAAAATTCTACTTCATTCGAGAGTTGTGTGTCTGTCTCTTTGTTTCAGTTTCTTTTTATCTTCTTATATGGAGTTTGTCCCTTTTTGTTTCCCTGTTTGCATTGGAATGGATTATTCTGGTCAAAAATGTCTTGGATAAAGTTTAAAGAAAAAAAATTGATTTCTTTAGATAACTTGAAATTTGATTGAACAGTGTATGGCTTTTAGGACACCATGATGTGTTACTGTAGAACATTTTAACTTTGAAGTGCTTGAACTAGAATCTGATTTATTTCGTCTTCAGGCCACAAAATCTAAGAAGCCCATCATGCTGCCAGTGACGTTCATGGACGGCACCACAAAGACCCTCCTGGCGGACTCTGCCACCACAGCCAGTGAGCTCTGCAATGCGCTGGCAGATAAGATCAACCTGAGGGACCGCTTTGGCTTCTCGCTGTACATTGCTCTGTTTGACAAGGTACAGCCTGATCACCGTCTACTGACGGCTCTGTGTGCACTGTCACATCATACAGACGTGTCGGTGAAACAGTCAGGTTTGTCAGATGTGAATGAGGTTTTCTCTTGCAGGTGTCCTCGCTGGGCAGCGGGAACGACCATGTCATGGACGCTGTCTCACAGTGTGAGCAGTATGCAAAGGAGCAGGGCGCCCAGGAGAGGAATGCCCCCTGGAGGCTGTTCTACAGGAAAGAGATCTTCAGCCCCTGGCACAACCCAGCTGAAGACTACGTTGCAACAAACCTTATTTACCAGCAGATAGTCCGAGGGGTGAAATTTGGAGAGTACCGCTGTGAAAGAGTAAGCAGCCAACATTCCCATGAGGCTCCTGTGAAAGTGTGTTTGTCAAAGAGCTGACTCAGAGCCTGAGGTTGGGATGTTTTAAGACCGTAAGGAGACAACAGTTTGTGTTTTATAAAGAATTTCTAGATATTTCCGCAGAGACTAAAAGTGTATGAACGAGAGCCACGTGGTCATCTGGTCATCTTACCGGGTCTTAAAATGAGCTAAATACAACCTTAGTTAAACAACAACACATATTACACTGTCTCATCATTTATTTGGCTGTGGTGGGATCTTCACAGAGTTGTCTGTAAACCAATGTTGCAGATGTCAATGAACTGAGGCAATGTTGTAAAGAAGAGTGGGCAAAAATTCCTCCACAATGATGTGAGAGACTGATCACATCAAACAGAAAAAAAAACACTTCAACTTTTTGCTGCTAAAGGTGGTTCAACAAGCTGTTAAATCATGGGGTGATCACACTGCACCTGCACTTTGTTTTAGTTTTTCTTCAATGAATTATGATACAGTGTAATGTGTCATGTGTTATTCATCTGAGGTTGTATTTACCTCATTTTAAGACCCGGTTTATTTCCTGATTATCATTTACGCACTCATTTATTTATTCATTGTTTGAATTAGGAGACACCAGAAACAAGTTATGAAGACAGCAGCTTTTAAGCTGTTAATGTGGGTGGTCAGATCACTCAATTACAGAATAACATATATATGTATATATATATATATATATATATATATACAAGTCTAATGTTAAGTCTAATGTTTACTCTGCTTTTGCTCTGTGTTTGGTCCCCATCAGTTCCTAAGCGAAATATTTGTCTCTTTAGCCAGCAGGTGATACACAGTGTTCAAACAGTCCCAAACAGTTTCAGCCATCTCTTTGGCCCTGAGGATGTGTATGTTTTATAGTAGATATATACAATCCCAATAAAGGTCCTTAACTTGTTTTTTTTATATAATTGCAGACTGTAGGAACCCAAGATATTTAGTGTCTGTCTTGACAGCTTCATTACACATGTGAATGTACATCCATTTTTTTGCATTTTAGACCTGCAACTCATTTAAAAGAACAGCAGTGACTGGGATAAATTAGTTCTTAGAATGATGTAAAAACTAAAATAGCAATATGAATTAGTTACTGTACTTATGATGTTGTACAAAAGCTGCTCCATTAAAGTCTTTGATGAGCAGAGATGGGCAGAGGATCTTCAGTTTTTCAACAAATGATTGAGAAAATTGAAACTGAACACTGAAATGAAACTCTTTTCTTAAAAGAGAGATTCAAATTAATTCACATATTTCTCTCTCTACAGTTCAAAATAAATGTAAACAACTCAAATAATCTGGAGGAATTTGCACGCTGTAAGACATGTTTGAATGGAACAAAATAATAAAATAACAACTGCTACTCTTCAACTCCTGATGTCCCCATTGCCAGCACATCTTTTAAGTGTTGTGAGAAGGAATTATGACATTACAGTGGTAAAAGCTATACTTTTCAGCTGTCTTTGGAAATCTGTTGCAGGCCTGCAAAACAACAATCAATGTACATATCAATAGATAAATGATGAGGCATCTTGATTTATCCTGAGCTCAAACTGTCTGCCATGTGAGAATTGTTGCATTTTTTTAGAATCTTACTTTCTGCACCAGCTGAACATTTTCGGATTTGGGTTTTTACAAAAATAATAGCGACATTTGTTACATATCCCGTGTGTTTCAGCGCAGTCTAAATAAGGGTTAGAATATCTAGATTTTCCCATTTTGCATCAAATGCACGCAGACCGATCGGTCAGTCTTGCCTTCGTGATGTGATCGGGTCTCCTCTTTAGTCAGAGCTTTTCTTCACTCTGTGTGTGTCTTGAAGGAGGAGGATCTAGCAGAGCTGGCTTCCCAGCAGTACTATGTGGATTATGGCTCTGAGATCCTCCAGGAGCGCCTGGTCAGCCTCATCCCATCCTACATCCCCGACAGAGAAATCACCTCAACTAAGACCACAGAGAAGTGGGCTCAGCTCATCATCAACGCCCACAAAAAGGTATCTGCTGCTGTAGCAACTAAATCCAACTCTTTTTTTGTTATTGTTTGGCCATAGATAACCATTAACTTGCTGTGCAGGGATTACTCAACAAAAGGAGGGTGAACACACAGAAAGTGAAGGAGGATGTGGTGGATTTTGCCCAGTTAAAGTGGCCGTTACTCTTCTCACGCTTCTACGAGGCCTTCAAATTCTCTGGTTGGTTACACAAAGTTTGAGCGTTATTGTAAAGTGTAATCCTACAACTGTCTGTGCTTGTTTTCATGGGTGTGGCACGGTCTGTTCACAGGGCCCAGTCTTCCTAAGAATGACGTCATCGTGGCAGTGAACTGGACTGGGGTTTACTTTGTGGATGAACAGGAGCAGGTCCTCCTGGAGCTGTCGTTTCCAGAGATTACAGCTGTGTCCAGCAGCAGGTATGATGACATCTCTTCAAAGCAACACTGACTGATAGCTACTAGAAAATAAAGACAAAATGTAGCTAAGTAGAATGATCATCCACAATAAGGCTTCTCTTTTTTAAAGTTTTAAAATAACAGCTACAGACAGGCTGATCTTCAGAGGGAAGAGGATTGTTTCATTTTCTAACTTTGGTGCTTCATTTAATTAGAATTATATACCTTCAGAAGATCCCTTTGAGTCTGAATCTTCTGAAAAAGTCCATGTTTTGGTAATTATTACTATGGAGAGCACAATATTAACGCTAAACTGTTATTTTCCAGAGGGGGTAAACTCCAGGGTCAGAGTTTTACATTGGCCACCATCAAAGGAGACGAGTACACGTTCACCTCTAACAATGCAGAGGACATTCGTGACTTGGTGGTCACCTTTCTCGAGGGTCTGAGGAAGAGGTCCAAATATGTGGTGGGACTGCTGGATTGTCTGAACCCTGGTGAGCTTCAGTGATAGTGTAAAAGTGAATACTGCTTTCATCAGCTGAATCGTGACCCTTTTTGTTGTCTCTGTTTGGCAGCAGGGATGAATTCCACCTTCCTGAGTTTCTGTAAAGGGGATCTGATCATCCTGGACGAACATGATGGGGAGCATGTGATGAACTCGGGCTGGGCTCATGGAATCAACGACAGGACCAAACAGAGAGGGGACTTCCCTGCTGACTGTGTCTACGTGCTGCCCACCATCACCAGGCCACAGTATGATATAGTGGTGAGTGGTGGCAGAACAGTAATCAGCCTTGTCAATCTCTACAGGCAGTTATTTGTTTCTGTCTGGCTGGTTTCAGTTAGTGTTACATCACAAAGCAGGTTGAGGGCGTTGTTCTTCCACTATTTAATGGAAGGATTTAACAGTGGGGCTGCACAGTGGTGTGGTGGTTAGCAATGAATGTGAGTATGCATGGTTATTTGTCTCTGTGTGTTGGCTTTGTGATGGACAGGCGTCCTGTCCAGGTTTTACCCCATCTCTCGCACAATGACAGCGGGAGGGGCTCCAGCCCCACTGTGACCCTAAATTGGGTTAAGCGGGTATAGAAAATTTCTTTTTTTTCAGAAAAAAGTATTGTAATTTTGAATTTGAAGCCTCTAACATATTCAAAAAGAGTTGGGACTGGGTTATATCCCTTTTTCCCACCTCTTATTTCAACAACACTTTGTGTTAGAAACTGAGAAGAGCAAATGTTGTAGAAACTTCTTAGTTTCAACATATGTTGTTTTTGTATGAATCATTTTTACGAGGGAGCTGTTTCTTTGCTTTTCACCCCCAAACCATGAATATAAATGAATTTATCTCAAACACATTTATTTTCAAAACTTTTAGTGGCCTACCACTAATCACCCTGGTATAATGATATTTTCTTCTATCCCTGGAGCCACAATAGACCCATTAATGAGAAATATTCTTGGTTGAAATAGTAATCAGCTTTTATTGGGCATACTCTTTCACTATCTCAGGCTCTCGTTACGATGACTCCTGATCAGAGGCGAGAATCCATCAGCTTGTCTCAGATTAACCCTTCTGATCAGGATGACAAATCCAAGGCCTTCACACTGGAGGAGTTCTCCTACGACTACTTCAGGTGCATCACTAAATCGTCACAATTCAAATACAGAAGAATGCATGAAGAGAATAATATAAAGTGAGCTTGTGTTTCCTGTAACTCCTGCTGGATGATTTCAGGCCTCCCCCAAAGAGCACTCTGAGCAGGGTGATGATCTCTAAAGCGCGAGGGAAGGAGCGTCTGTGGAGCTGCACCAGGGAGCCTCTCAAACATCCTCTGCTGAAGAAAGTTCTGGCTCATGAGGAGCTCTCCCAGGAGGCCTGCATGGCCTTCATAGATATCCTTTGGACTAGTTCTGCTTTATACAATTTGTTTGACTTAATATTTTGTTTATTAAAAGACGTTTCAGACGTTTACTTTCTGTGAGAAAGCTTTGATACATTTTTCAAATGCTGCACTATAAGATAGTTCTTCCTAACTTTTCTTTCCAGCTTTAATGTGGTTTTGGAGTCGCTAACAGTAAATACCTAGAAAAACCATTCCAGTAAGTCAGCTGAGAAACCCTCTTGGAGAAGGTCAGTTTATTTGTACATAAACATGACCAGGATGTCTCAGACTGAGTCATGAAATGAAGGAAACGGCGCAAATAAATTATTTACAGTAAGAAATGCTGCTGTGAATGAATGGCTTTGTTTTTCCATGCTTTAACTTGTCCTAGTTTACTCAGATTAAATCATTTTTACCATTAAACAATGACTACAAAGAGCAAAAAAAATGTTTAGAAGATAAACAAAACAGAGAAATCCACCCACCCCTGCATGGTACAAATAGTGAAAAGAACAATAGCTACGGTGGACAGTGAAAGAGCTGTCAGGATTATCAACTGATTTCCTTAGATAGTGTTTGATACTTTATGCCTCTAAGAGATGTCAGTATGTTGGAGACATTCTATTTGAAAAAAAATCTTATTCTTAAAAGTTCCCTGAGCTTAATTGATTTTCAACAGATTTTCCAGATATTTTGGAGATTTAAAAGACCAAATTATTCAGGATTTTGGACATGTCCAGAACATACAAAGTATTGTGGCAGGAGACTGTTTATATTACCAGGGTCTAGATGTCTATTAAATTTGTTCTATTTACCTCAGACCATTAGAAGCATGACAAAGTGCTGAAGACAACGTGACTGAAATGTAGTGTTACAGTAAATCTGAGAAATACTTTTGAACTCTTCAACTGTCTTTGTTCTGAACATAAATCCAAATTCCAACGATTTTCAATTGCAGTTTAGCATTAGCTTGTCATTTTGGATCAAAGTCCCAACTCCCCTCCAGAGAACCCGAAAGCAGAAACTGACTTACATTTTGTTAGATGCTGTGAATTAGTTTTTTTTAAATCACCCCTGCTTGTTATGTTAATGGTTGATGTCCTTGACTGTGTCTGCACCTGTGATGAAATATATGGGTGACTACCCGTCCAAACGAGCGCGTTCCGTCAATGAGCTCACCGATCAGATATTTGAAGGGGCTCTGAAGGCCGAGCCTCTCAAAGATGAGATCTTCTGTCAGATTCTCAAACAGCTTACGGATAATCACATCAAGTAAGCCTTAAACGCACACCCACACACATGAAAGGTCAGTGAAGGCATCACACCTGTCTACCTGTATGTCAATGACTGCGGAAAGTCACATACAGAAGATGCTCTGTATATTATCGTAACTATATATAAACCTGTACATTAGAAGCCTTTATAAGCATTGGGTGGTGTCTGCATTCCAGCTTGACACATCATAAGTTAACAAGGTGTGTGTGTGGGCCGCTTGTTTTCAACTTCATAGCAGACTCAGAAGGTGTTTTGTTTAAAAGAGCCATTACCCATATTTCTATAGTTACAAGATATCACATTAGACTGTCAAATCAGTGTGGCTGACCTCAATATGCTGCTCAGCCTGCCATCCTAGAGACTTCTAGCTCATTGTTTCCCTTCAGTTCAATGTACCCACAGCAGCTGTTTTCAGTGAAAATAAAAAAATAAAAAACTTGTGATTACTACTCTCAACCTGCTCAGCGCCACCAGCAGCAGACCAAAAGAAGCTGGTGAATATACTGTTGAATTTAGCAACTAAAAAACTGTCTCATATTTTGTGTTTTTTGAGGTGTTACCAAACAGATTCTGCATTCTGTATTTAACTCACTAAGATGAGCGCTTTTCAAACCCTCCGCATACTGTTGTTGCGTCTGTGTGCAGGTACAGTGAGGAAAAAGGCTGGGAGCTGCTGTGGCTCTGCACTGGTTTGTTTCCTCCCAGTAACATCCTGCTGCCTCATGTCCAGAAGTTTCTCCAGGCCAAGAAACACTATCCACTGGCTCCAGACTGCATGCAGCGGCTACAGAAAGCTTTACGGTACATAACATGCATGCGGTCATCGTTCCTCTACCTTTTTTCTTTTGCAGTCTTTTGCACCTCTCTCCTCTGTATTATTGTTGTAGAAATGGATCAAGAAAGTACCCTCCTCACCTGGTGGAGGTTGAGGCCATCCAGCACAAGACCACTCAGATCTTCCACAAGGTTTATTTCCCTGATGACTCAGACGAGGTCAGTGATGACAACAGTTAAGAATGTGCATTATAATGTTGCATTTTACCTCAGTGTGTGGAGCTGGTGCTGTCTGAGTTTGGTTACCTTTGGTAAGCACTTGGAGTAAGACTGTAACTTTTAGAAGATGGCATAATAACTTCAGCCTTATATGTGATTGCATTACTGACATTACTGAGTGAGTTTTGACCAAAAGTTAGATGCATGAACTCTACATAATCCTTAAGATATAATTAGAGTTCATATTTATCTGCACAGTTTCATATTATTTCCCATTTGGTATTCTGTGCATAGAAAGTCTTCACGTTTCAGTTTGGTGTGTTTGTGTTAACAGGTGTTTGAAGTGGAGTCGAGCACAAAGGCCAAAGACTTCTGCCACAACATCTCTGGACGTCTTGTGCTCAAATCCTCAGAGGGCTTCAGTCTTTTTGTAAAGATCACTGACAAGGTGAGAAGACGATGTGTATGTCTCATTGTAGAGAAAAATTCACCACAAGGACCAGTCAGGAGCACAGTTAGTGATTGTGGACATATTGAGAGATAAAGGATAACCCTCAGGCCTTCTACTGAGAGGCAGAACACCTTTGGTTCCCGATGAGAAACATCTGTTGATCAGATCTGACCAGGAATCATGACACTGATGTCACATTTAAACATGTGCCAATCCTGAAACCAAACTGGTTCTCTGTTGGTCAGCACAAAGCCTCAGACTGATACGCAAAACCATGGCTGTCTTTAACTCTCCCTTTTCTTTGGTTTCACCCGTCTTTGTTTGCTTTGCGTGTCTTATTGGAGGTTTCATGTCATTCTGCATTCTATAGTGGTCCACTTTGTCTTTCTAGTTATTGTCTGCCTGTTTGTTTTTACTGTGTTTCTCCTTCGTTTTTTGAGCTACTTTGTGGTTGATCTGCTGCTCTTGGTCAGCTTCTGATTTGCTCTGGTTATTATTAGTCTAATCTACAAGTTTTAATCCTGTGGGTTATTTTAATCACTTACGTCTTTGTGGTCAGTTTGCGTCTGTTCTTTTCATTCTGAGGCTCTCTGTAGTTGATTTGCATCTTGCAGGTCAATGCATCCAAAACAGGTTCCTTTGTGTCAGGTTATGTTCTATTTGCATCACTTTTTTGTTTTGAATTTCTCAATAATCATTGTGAGTCATTGTTGTTTTTAGTTACTTCTCGGATGTTGAATGTTGCTGTGATTTTACATGCTTACATCTGGATGTTATTTATTACTTTGTTTATTCTTATTTTATTTTTATTTTTTTGGCTGCTCGCTTGCTGTCTTTTTATCTCCTCCCATCCCTTTGTCTGACTCTTTTTCTGTTGGTTTCTTCTCAGTAATTTGTTGGGTTTCTCTGTGTGAAATACCCTGAAATGACTCCTTCATGTGAATTTGATCTATCTGATCACTTTACTTCATATTATTGGGTGTGTTTGGTTTTTCTTTCTATTGCTCCTGATTAAACTATGTGATGAAAGTGTTTTTCTCTGTTCTCCTGCTTATCTTTCTTATTTCAGATGCAATATCTGATTAGTTGAGGTTTCTCGTGATTTGGAAATCAATTCCCTCATATTAACATAAACAAAAATCTCATGATTTTTTCTGGTTTACCAGGTCATCAGTGTGCCTGACGGTGACTTTTTCTTTGACTTTGTGAGGCACCTGACTGACTGGATCAAAAAAGCAAGACATGTAAAAGATGGTAAACCAATGAACTCTTCTTTAAAGCTCAGATTGTTTTGCATTATTGATTCTTCTCTCTGTAATGGTTAATTTAGTCACTTCTGTATGTAGGGAGTGCAGGTGTGATGCCTTCACTGACCTATCAGGTGTTCTTCATGAAGAAGCTGTGGACCAACACCATACCAGGGAAAGACTCCATGGCTGACTCAGTCTTCCACTACTATCAAGTAGGTGTTGCTTTAACTGTCCTGAAATTAATTTTCAATTGAAACAAAGAAACCACTGTTTTTACACTTCACTACTCACAAAATGGAAGGTAAAAACACAAAAAATAAAAAAGAATAAAAATGAATGCTGTGGTACATCATTTGGTGTATAAAAAACATTCTGTAACTTTCCTTTAATTCATTTATAAAACAAACTACCATACACATTTTTCATCAAGGTGTTTTTTAGTTTTGACATATCTTTTTACACTCCTGCAAAGGTTTAAAAAAAAGTATTTTTTTCTTTCCTGTGTTATAGATGTTGTGTGTATATTATCATTTCCCTTGTGTGAGGGCATTGCAGTGTGCATCATCCAATCCAAATGAAATTGTGTTCCTATATGGAATCCTATATAGACTCTCCACTACAAAATTAGTGCTACTGTCTTTTATTGCAACAGAGTACTTCTTAACATTAACAGAGTGGATGGAAACATGCATTAATTTCTATCATTTTAACTGGTGGTGACAATTTTTTTTAAATCTGGTTAAATTTGTGCTCCAGTAGATTCAAATCAAGAGTATTATCAAGAGTATCTCTTCATGTAATTTCTGCAATACTAATGGTTTGAGTATAATGTATGTGAATACTGCATCTGAAATAAATGTTATGAAACTATGAGTTATGACATATTTATTAAATATTAGTAGTAATTTACATCAGTTGAAGATGTCACTGCAGATGTCACTCTTTGAAGTACATTGTGAAATCAGTCATTTCCTCTCGCTGAATTTATAGTGCAGTGCCTTCTTGTAGCAGGCTGATTACAGCTGTGTGTGTTAACAATATAGACCAAAGTGAGCCTGAGAGGCTGAAAGTCAGCCATTCATTAGATTTTTTATCACATTTTTATTGAAGAGAGAAAAGGAGAAACAAAAGTCACAAGAACACAAACAGTGGACAGAAACAACACAATAAACAGTCAATAAAAAAAAAAAAAAATTCTTATTATTAAAAAGTTTTAAAATCTCTGTTAGGAAAGTAGGCCTTCAGCAGGCGCTCATTCACTGTTTCACACTGGTCCTCTCATTGCTTTCAAATGGCAAACCGACTGTGTTTCTCTGTGCAGGAGCTGCCCAAGTATCTGCGCGGGTACCACAAATGTTCGAAGGAGGAGGTGCACCAGTTGGCAGCTTTGATCTACAGGGTGAAGTTTGAGGATGATAAATCTCACTTCCTGAACATTTCCAAGATCCTGAAAGACCTTGTCCCACAGGACCAGATCAGACATCTGTCCCCCGACGACTGGAAGAGGGTGAGTGCACATTTCAAAGAACAAAAAAGTTTACATACAGATCAGTCTGATCAAAAAAGATTTTCCCTCAAAGTTGGGTCATAAAATCATAAAGTCTTTCAGGTCAGAGTTTTCTACTGGATGCTCTCATCAAAGTAATGAAATTGAATCAGTAGCAAGTAAAAATACACAAAGATTAAGCTGAAACCACATCCATTTACTTTTCACTGAATATAAAGTAGGTTTATTAAATTTATTATCATTAAATTGTGGCAAACTAAAGACAGAGCGATCATAAATAAATCTGATTTCTCTGCTCAATATCTATCAGACCAGTGGTAAGTGTGTGTAAACAGATTTTGTGTATCCCTCTCAGTCCATCATGACACTGTTCAACAAACACTCAGGGAAGACACGTGAAGACGCCAAACTCTCTTTCCTAAAAATCATCTACAAGTGGCCCACGTTTGGATCTGCCTTCTTTGAAGTCAAGGTAAACAAGTCAGACTGTACTAAACAGTATGAAAAAAGCTCATGATGAATGTTTCGTCGCCTGTTATATGAGCTGTAGATCCTCTGCTGCAATTACTTATGTCATTTACTCTCACTAAAGAAAGCATATTTTGTGTTTCTGCAGCAAACAACTGATCCAAATTACCCAGAAACCCTCCTGATAGCAATCAACAAGCATGGAGTCAGTCTGATTGATCCGAAGACAAAGGTGAGAACACATGTCTTGTTTGTCTTGAAATGCACAGCTTCACCTTTAAAACTTTAACACTGGGAGCTGTAACAAACTGTTCATGCATTGTTTTTATGTAACCATACTGTTCTCACCCCACTACCTGTAGGACATCCTCACCATTCACCCTTTCACTAAGATCTCCAACTGGAGCAGCGGCAACACATACTTTCACATCACCATTGGAAACCTGGTCCGAGGCAGCAAGCTGCTCTGTGAGACTTCACTGGTAAGTTGCCGAAACTTTAGCATTTACACTCAGCTTTCAAAATGAAACTGTTTGGGTTTAAATATGCTCAAACTTACATTCAAATAGGCTGTAAAATCTACTTCTACAAAGCTTGCACGTGTTTGGGTTTTATTAAAGTCTGAAGGGCTATAACGTTTTTGTCCCCTCCATGAGGACCTCACATTACTAAATGTTTGTAATACTTTGGGCAGTGCGAAGAGATGTATCAGCAATGTATTCAGGAACATTAATACATTCAATACAAATTATTTTTGAACAAGCATGTGGAAAAACTTCTATAGCAAATGTTTAAATAAAGTAATTACAGAGTTAACTAAGAGATGACTTTTGTAATGAACTGACACTACATAACTGAAATCAAATGACTTGCTTTGTAGTAATGGCAAAGAACTTTGATAGCATTAAATCAAGAGTTTCATACCATAGTCAGGCTCTGAAACAGCAAAAATCAAAACAAAACAAAACCTTTATCCTTGTTTGGACTCATTAAAACTGGGGGCTTAAAATGTTGACCCTGATGTGAGAGCAGCAATTTGGTAACAAGGCCTGATTATTCATAGCTGGCAGTGGCTCAATCGGAAGTGTAATCATCAATTACTCATCTTGTTTTGAAATTCAGATCTGATTAAAAAAAATGAGACGCACCAAGACTTTGAAATGAAGTGCAAAAAAATCCCAGGAGGTAAGAAAAACTTTAGCTCTAATCCAAACAATGTTCCTAAAATTTGTCACTCTGCAATAAAAAGCACATCATGATCAAATTAAAAGTATTCAATTCAATTCAGTTTTATTTATATAGCGATAAATCACAACAAATTAGACCTTTAAGATATAATGGACCTTGGTCATAAAGATTTTTTTTTGTGAGAAGAAGAATCTTAAATTCTATTCTGAATTTAACAGGGAGCCAATGAAGAGAAGCTAAAAGTGGAGAAACATGATCTCTCCTGTTAGATCTCATCAGACCTCTGACTGCAGCATTTTGGATCAGCTGGAGGCTTTTCAGATAGTTTTTTGGACAGTCCAATAATGAAAAACTACTGTAGTTTTTTTTAGTTTTTCTGCATCACTCTGAGACAGTATGTTCCTAATTTTGGCAATATTACGAAGGTGAAAGAAGGCAGTCCTAGAAACTTGTTTTATATGTGTGTCAAACGAAAAATTCTGGTCAAAAATAGCTCTAAGGTTCCTCACTGTAGTGACAAGCCAATGAAATACCATCTAGAGTAACTATATAGCTGGACATTTCTCCCTGAAGTGCTCAGGTCCAAAGATAACAATTTCAGTTTTGTCTGAATTTAGAAGCAGAAAGTTCTGAATCATCCAGGTCTTTATGTCTTTAAGACATGCTTGTAGTCTGATCAACCTATTGGTTTCATCTGGTTTCATAGATAAGTACAGCTTAGTATCATCAGCATAGCAATGGAAATGTATGCCATGCTGTCTAATAATGTTACCTAATGGAAGCATGTATAAAGTGAAAAGAATCGGTCCAAGCACAGAACCCTGAGGAATTCCATGAATTACTGTAATGTGTGACTAAGATTCTTCATATACAAGAACAAACTGGAATCTATCAGATAAATATGATTTAAACCAGCCTAATTTAATTCCAATAACATGTTCAATTCTCTGGAATAGAATACTGTGATCGATTGCATCAAATACAGCATTGAGATTGAAAAGGACATGCGCAGACACAAGTCCACTATCAGAGGCTAAGAGATGATCATTGGTAACTTTCACCAGTACTGTTTCTGTCCTATGATGCACTCTGAATCTTGACTGAAACTCTTCAAACAGATTATTTCTGTGTAAATGATCACAAAGTTGAGCTGCAGCAATTTTTTCAAGAACTTCAGACAAAAAAGGGAAACTGGATATAGGTTGATAATTACCTAACACTTCTGAATCAAGATTAGTTTTTTAAGTAAAGGTTTGATTACAGCAACCTTATAAGTCTGAGGTACATATCCTGTCAAGAAAGACAGATTGATCAAATCCAATATGGAAGTGTTGATTAAACCTCCTTGAACAGTCCATTTGGGATTGGGTCTAAATACAAGTTGATGATTTAGAAAAGAATTTTGCTGTTGTTAGCTCAGAGGGTTCAACTGGATGAAAACAGTCTAAATATAAATCAGGTTATACAGATACTTCTTAAGCTGCTGTACTTGATGATACATCAGTGATAATGGTGGGAATGATTCCATTAATCTTGCACATTCCTCTAAATAAACATTCACCTCCTTCAGGGCTACAAGATGGATGACCTCTTGACTTCTTACATCAGCCAGATGCTGACCACAATGACCAAACAGAGAACATCCCGGGGCAACAGCAAGTGAGCACACAGCTGGAAACTCATCGATCACGTTCCATGAATTGTGCACCACACACACACAGACTTGATTTTCTGACTTTGTGATGATTCATTGTGACACACACACACACACACACACTATAACCGTCACAACTGTATGCCTAACCTTAACCCTTACCCGAAAACCAACCCTACCCATAAAACCAAGTTTTGACCCTCAAAAAATATGTTGAGCCCACTATTTGTCCCCATTAAACACATTGGATGCCACAAGTACAGTGAGCTACTCATTTTTTAACCTATTCGCAAGTGCACAAAACACACTGTAAAAACACAAAAGCACTCATGATGTAAAACTGTGACGCTGTAAACGTTTTCATTTGATTACATATCAGCCCTGTCTTAAGTCACCTTTTGCCTTTAAATCCATGTTTCCAGCTCGCCACGTGAGGCACAGCATTTTGTGTGACTGTGGTTTATTATCTCTGTGCTGTGAAGTTGTGTGTTGAACTATTATTGCAACATTTCCAGACTTGTTTTTTTTTTCTGAAATATCAGCATCAATGTTGAAACAGTACCTCTATTTTTGCATAGATTATAAAAAATAAATTCAATCTGGGCCGTATTTATCGAGTATCATTGAATAGGACTTTAGTCTTAAACAGCCAAAAATTATAAATAAGGCATTCTGAAGCCTAATTAAAGAGGAGTGGAAGCAATAGGTCAATGAGATACAACATGTGACACAGCTGCTTTTTCCACTATTTTGTTGCAGCTTGATGGTGGATTTCATTATCTGTTTATGAAAACATATAACTTTACTATTAATTCAGTTTACAATGCAGCACAACCGCAAATAATTCTCCCACGTTGTTGTCTACATCTCCTTCAACAAGCCTCCTCTGTCTTTTACATGCATTGTATGTATTAAAACTTCCTTCGAGGTTATTGGCTGAGATCAGTTTTCAGGCCAGAGACAGGAGAACAGAGGAGAGAAGCACAAAAAACAGAAAAGTTATCGCCTTCCAGTAGTCAGCATGAACAAGCTTTATTTAAGAGAATTGTAGATTTATTGATTTAATTATTTAAATGCAGCTTTTCCATTGCTTTATTTAACTCCTTAAACAGGCCCATTCCTTATTTGCTAAACTAAAAGTCTAAAGAAGTGTGAACCACAGTCAGCTCACAAATTAACCAAAGTTCCTTTTTCCTTTTTAAGATGACTCCTTAAACCAGAGCGGCTGAAGGAAACTGATGTCAGCAAAACATCTTTAAAAACATTTTATGGAAGAGACATTATTTCATCTTTATGTCTTATTGCTACTGTAATGCTAAGAAACCATCAAATACAGGCTGTAACAAAACAATGGACAGATGATCCTGCTGTGTTTTATTTAATCAGCGTCAGACCTCGACTCTTCACACTCATGTTATAATTTTCTCATGTTATGCTTGCACTGAAAATGGGAAGGAGTAAGACAAAAGAAATACAAGTTGGGAAATTAAATAAGGAGCGTGTTTTTAGGGTTAAAAAACTTAAATGGTAAATATGTGTTGGCAGATGTAAGCGCTTGCAAACATCCTTGTGTGAGTAGCTTATTTTAATTCAACTTTAATATGATTTGCCTTTATAATTCATGTTTTGCAGCTCTTAGTGTTGTTGAAATTTAAACTTCTATAAGTGACACTTGATAAATGCAGGCCCTGATCTCAAACTACTGCATCAGATGACAAAAAAAAAAATTGTAATTATAACCATCTGGACCCGAAACATGTCTAATGTCCCAAAAAAAACATTTTTTACATGCTTTTTTTTGTCTTGTAAGTAGCTTCATTGTTGAGATCCATCCTTATTTATGCAAGAACCCCAGTTTCTAAATTCATGAAATCAAACCTGGACACATTTTTAAACATTATGTGACAATCTGGATTTAAATGTAGCTTCAGTTAGGAGGAATTATGAGTATTGTTTTGTTTTACTGCATCGTTAGTCCTGCGTGCTGGTGGAAGCCGCCCCTCTTGTATGAGTGCCACAAAGTTCAAACACCATGTTTGTTTCAGTCGATCCTCAGTAGATTTGTTTGTGTTGTCACGTGTACATGTGCCGTAGATGGTAAATTATTTTATTAATATGTTTTGTTTTTTTCTAACTATATGCATAATTAGCTTTCATAATCATTACACCTTTTGAACTATGTATATGAAGGATAAATTGTTTTATCTATGATGTGACCACATATCTTTATGTAGCAATGAAATAAACAACATTTTGCAAAGAAAACACTGAGTTTCACTTCTGTTTAAAATGAGCTGCTGTGCTATAAACTAGGACCATTATGCACAAAGTTACAGATTAAAATTAACTTTATTCCAGATAGTTTCATCATGACAGTCCTGTGTATTATCTGTGTTTTGTTCTTACTTTTTCTTCTCAGATTAAGTCTTTCACTTTGGTGTGTGGACATCTATAAGTAAAACAAATTGCTCATTAACAAAAACTTCATGCAAAAATGTGCATAGTACAAATGCACGTTTTGCTCAATTCATTGCAATATACAAGTTGCTGATAACTAAAATTACAAATATGTGCAATATTCTATATTTTATACAAATTTTTCTTCCAACCAAACCTTTTGCACTTTACAATACATTAACCTGAAATGTGGTTCTCATGTAAAAGACTTTTAAAAAAATCAGACAAAAGTTTGTTTTGTAATTTACAAATGTATCATTTACAAAAAGGGAATATGTTTAAGCCATTAACTCTGTTTTTTATATGAGTTTATGAACATAAAACCAGGTAGAAACAGACCCACTGATGAAGGAGGGGTTAATAAACCAGATCAATCCTGTTTATTGATCTTTAGCCAGGCCATAAGCCATTAGTTAAGGCTAAGCTAATTGGCTTCTAGCTCAAGCTAAACATTTTGACTTATGGGGTAAAATAACTTAAAACACATTCAACCTAAGAGGAGCATTTGATTTTTGTACAGAAATGTTGCAGTCACATTCTTTCATTAGTGACTTGAGTCAGTGTTTTACTGAGACCCCACTCCACACTGTACAGCTCAGAGTTGCCAGGTCAGCTCCTCTCAGAGACAGAAGTTAGTGCTCAGTCACGGTTGCCAAGTTGGCCGTCTGCTCCATTTGTGACTTAGAGCTGGAAACTGACCATATGTCACTCATCTCTGTGGGATTAGAGCCAGAGGGTGGATTAATGTGGATAAAATAGGAAAATCTACAACTAACTGCATTTAAAAAAGTTTTGTAATTACTAGCACTTACCCTGTACTTCCCTACTCCCTCTACTGCACTTTCTCTGCTGTACTTCCTTCTATGCCTGGACTCTATTTCTACACTGTCACCTCTGACAGAGCCTGACTAGTTTTCCTTCTATAAAGCTTATTGTTAGCTTTGATGTTAGCTGTAATGTTACATCCTCATTTGTAAGTCGCTTTGGATAAAAGCGTGTGCCAAATGCATAAACATAAACTTTCATGATTAATTTTAAAAATGGTCAAATAAATGCCTCAAACTCTTTCCCCAAAGCCTAAGTTCATGTCATGAAATATTTTTATTACCCACAAACAACATCCCAAACCACCAATAGCATTCATAGCCTCATTAACCCCTTTTTTCCTTTTTAAACACAATTCAGTGCAGAGCAACATTTCATCACAGGTTTACCTGTTTTGAATTTGCTGTAGGAGCCATTATCCAATTGAATTCTGTTGTCTGAGCAGAAAGCCAGTCTTCGCTCTCTCCACCTGAAAAGTAAACAACAGGGTTGTTTTTCTACAGAAGCTAAAGTCCAGCCAGAGTGGAACAGAGACATAAGGACACAGCTATGAACTGTTGATTTAGAATTACAGTGTGAGATTCACCAGTGAAAGCCAAAGATGACAAAGATCAGTATGAACGACAGTATGTCTGTGAGAATCCACATCAGTTTGTACTCATCTGGACTCTGAGGGACAGAGAGAGAAGTGTGTGAGCAGAGAGCTAAACATTTCAAATATGTGACCTTACATTTACTGTAGAAAAGGCATAAAACCCCAGTTTGTTTTTTACACCTGGTTGTGACCTGGTTTGGGACCTGGTTGCAAAACGATGGAGAGCACCGGCAGACCTGCCTCAGAATAGATATCAATAAAGATTCAACTAAGAGTTACACTTTTCCCCTCATGACGAAATATAAAGTATGCTGCATTGAAAATTTCAACCAGCAACAGCAGACTAAGTGCCTCTGCCTGAATTACACTGTGACAAAAAGCACGATTTCACTTCAGATGAGAGGCTTTAAAGGTTAGAGCTACAAAATAACAAGCACAGTAGTGTTTGTGACCAGACTAACCATGAGGAGAAGAGGGAAGCTCAGGGTGTTGAGCAGCTGTGGGGCGTCTGTGGTGACTGAGTGGACTCCAGTACACCAAGCCAGACAGTAGAGCCACGGCTGGCTGATCACATACAGGTTGGTGGTGATGTTGACGGCAGCGTACTCTCTGCACATGTGAGGACAAAGTCATGCCATGTTACAAAAAATAACAGGAACTTAAATAACTCATTATGTCTTTGTACAAAGACTGTACAGATGTATACCTGATGAGCTCGGTGGACATGGAGCTGTAGTGAAGGTTGAGTTTGACGATGTGGTTACTCTGCAGCTCCTCTAGAGGAAGGCGGCTGCCGGAAGTCTGCTGGAGCTCAGGATCGATTTCCTGGACCAGAGCTCGCAGATCTGACGGCAGCCACAGCACCTGAACACACACAGCAGTGGTAGTCCGCCACATTATTCCCCATTACTCACAATACATGTCCTCTTTTATTCATTGGGTGCCTACTATCCAACAATGCAACTGTCATCGTCTTTTGTTTGTTTTTTTCGCTGCCCTCATCACGGTGAAAAAAGTTCTGCTTGTTGTACTGTAAATTGCAGTTTTTTGTCACCTGGCACTAAGATGTTATTATCTGTTAGATTTTTGATAATTCTATCCTGCTATACAGACCCTGGCAAATAAATATGGAATCACCACTGCTGGAAGATACTCATTCAGGCTTCTTACTCTAAAGGGAAAAAAATCTTTTCACATATTGAGTAGAGGAAAGAGATGATTGAAGCATGAACTAAAAGAGAAATCAGTTTGTACATTGTTGCTCCTCCTCTGGCTTTTATGACAGCTTGAATTCTTTGAGGACTTCACTAATGATAAATAACGTTCTTCATCAATCAGCTTCAAACTTTCTTGAACTGCAGTGAGCTTTGCAGTGGACCATTTCCCCCCACAGATTTTCAGTCCCACTGAGATCCATACTGTTTATTATCACTGTGTTTATGTGTTTTTTGTTTTTTTATCTGTAGCATTATCTCTCTGAAAAATCCCCTAAGCATCACTTGTCCTCCTTTCAAATTATGAGAAATGTTTCCAAATTATCAAAGTCCAACTGTGCGTTTACTGTAGAGGAAATGACTGCCTCTTATCATCAATGATTGCGGAAATATGCTTGTTGTCTTCTTTTTTCTTCAGGCAATTATCTTCATGTTTCTTTGGACCTGCACCAAATATAGGTTCCAGCATCATCTCCTCGTTCAGTGCAGATTGGTGATTCATCTCTGAATATCCCTTTTATCCAATTTTCCTCAGCCCACTGCAACCTTTGTTTTCTTCCAATTAGGTGTAAATGTTGGTCTATGTTTGGCTTTTCTGGATGGAAGTCTCATTTCCCTCAGCTGATTTCTTACAGTTTAGTCAGACAATGACTCCTGTTTCTGCCCATTTGATTTTCATTTCTTTTGTTGTACATTTCGTATTTTGGTACATTTGGTCATTTCGCCTTGTTTTCTGTCCTGATGCCTTGACATCTTCCTTGGTCGACTTGTATGTCTCCCTTTTACAACATTCCCGTTTTGTTTGCATTTGTTCCACATTTTAGGCACAACTGACTGGGAACAATCAACATCTTATTCCACACTCCGTTTTAATCCTTTCCATTGCTTGAACGTTGCGTATTTAAACGTGTGCAGGGCTTTGTTTTAGAATTGCTAAATACAAGGTGAGACCATCATTTTTTTACTGTGATTTATTTTTTGTTCGAAATAAAAACAGCTCTTTGAGTAGAGGTTCCATTTTCTTTGCCAGTGGTTGTATTGCTATCTTCTTGTGCTGTAAAAGTAAAAATGATCTAGTGGACTCAATATTCAACCAGTTGCTGAATGGAAGAGTCTTGGAAAACTTTGGAAAAACCTTCAGAGCAGCTGGACATGTTGCTGAATCAACCTCTGGATTTTTCAAAAAGCTGGTTATGTGTGTTGGTAACATGTGAGAGCCACGACTGGAGCTATTCTGAAGTTAAAGCTTCACCAACCTATTAATCTTGCTTTTCATTTTGTCAGATTTTTTGGAGGCTGAACTTGGACACCTGCCTGACCTGTGACGAGTGAATGGATGACTCGTTGAGGATGACCTCCAGCGTGCGTTGGAGCCAGCTGTCTCGGTATGGATGGCCTCTGGGTGGACGGTAGAGATCAAATATAACCAGTTTGTTTGTCTGAGCTGCGAGCTGGAGGAAGACCTGCAGGCTGCAGACAGACTGGTTTCCTGCTCGCTGCCGCTCCTCTGCTCCTAGAGAACCAGCTGTGCCAAACGGATCATGCTGCAGGGAATGACCATCAATGACAAAATAAAACTGTGACATAACAAGATGACCAACATGCTCTTCGACTTGTTTCCAGAGTTTTAACTAAACACACAGCTGCCAGGTGATCCTGTACCAGTCAAAAACTGATCATTTTGAGTTAATAATTGTTATAAATTTAATAACTCCTTTTACACACAAGATATAATCTCAAAAATATTAAATCCAGAGGCCATATACTGGAAACTTGCAAGTACAATACCAGATTTTCTGTAAATAATTATATTCATAAAGTATCTTAACCCTTAAAGGCATAATATGTAGACTACTGGTGTTTTAGGCTTGTGGTGGAAAAATAATAATGATTATCCAAGTACTGTGAAGGTGAAAAACACTTAGGCAGGTTTATTGAACAGCTCTTGTACAAGAGATGGCAAGACTTCAACACAGAGCACCTGTGTCAGAGTGTAGCCCTGACTTACAGTTTCAGTGCATGTCGTATTATACCTGAACACGGGAGAAGAAAAAAATGTCAACGTATCAGACTGTGCAAGCTAACTTCTCCTTATCTCTTGATGAGCTGGACGGCCTTGTGCACAACACAAAATGAATAATGAACTACAGAAGTGTTTGAAGGGAAACATCTTATCTCTCGTGCCTCAGAAAGAAGATTAAGTTTTATAAGTGATGCCAGGCAAAAGGAGACCAAGTTTCAAAAGTAACAAAAGAAGTGTTGTACTGTAACATTTGCTCCATCTAATGCCTGGGTCTTTATAAATGACTGAGAGGGATCACTTTGTTATGAATCCCTCTATCATTACTTTCCATTTCTGGTGTTGTAACCTTGTTAGCTACAATGTTACATTTTTTAATAGATGAAACCCTAGGATTAGGCTAACTGTCCTGGCCAACCAGTCAAATCTGCATCACAAATAGCAATTGGGTCAGCACTCCTAGATGACACTAGATAAAAACTTCAGTATCTCAATTCTTATCACTCTGCTGTCAGAAGTGATCCCCTACTGTGATAGGAAGGGTCTGCCCTCTTCAAAACAAGGCATTTTTACAGTGATCAGAGGGTTTTAATTCCAGATACAGCTGAAAACATACCTGTCTTGACCCAGAGCACAGTTTGTTTCTGACCACGAATGAGCATTCACTCTCTCAGATACTGATATTCCCACCCCTGTGTGAGGAAAAAGACTTCCACCACCTTTTGACCCAGTGTTGCTCTGAGAGCTATACCTCTAAGCTACAATGACTGTTTGTTAGAAATGCTAAGGCAGAGTTAAGTGCTCTCTGATTATTTATGAATGTTGTCCCCAATGATCTGAGTCACTCACAGAAAGGAACCAGGCCCCTGCGTTCAGGCTCTCCAGTTCGGTCCAGCTGAACATGGCAGCCGGTGTGTCTGTCCGGTAGGGGAAAACCTCGTGGATGTTGGTGGTGCGCTGCAGGGTGTGGTCATGCATCAGGAAGGGTACACCATCAAAACTACAACCCGTAGGACAGCAGTATAAACCTCAGTGGATGCTGAAAGAAACTGTATGTTTTTAACTATGACGACAGCGTTACTTTCTACAACTGAAAGTAGTTGTCAAAAGTAACTACTGTGGTATCTCAGAGCTGTGTGTATATTATAAGATTACTGGATGTGTTTACTTTTTTCTATGTGTATTCTTGAGCTGCATTGTGTTGTGCTTTCAGGGCCACTTCACCACAATTAAATACACAGTTCTGCACACAGTCTGACCTTATGGTGACATCTGTCTCCAGACCATCACTTCCAGCTTCCACCGCTTTCTCAAAAGACATCAGTGTGTTTTCTGGAGCGAGCTGCAGCATAACAACAGAGAATCAAGCCTTACAATCGCATCACATGTTTTGAATACACATGCTGCTCCAGTGTGAATACTTTCAGCTGAAGCACAGGCATTTTCTCTGAGCTGTAAACAGTACTGACAGGAAGGATGTGAGCAGTGGGACAGTGTCAACACACGCAGAGTGTACAGGCTCACATAACAATAAAGAACATCTTAAATTAGATGGCCTGGCAAAATTTGCAAATTTGGCCTCATATCCAGATTTAAAAACCTTAAAAAGAACAGAAAACTTTGTAATGACAAAATAATCTCAGAAACAGTCACTGTCCAGTTTAAAGCAGGAGCAGTTAGCCATTTAACAGGTTGGTAGAGCAAAAGGAAAAAATGTTTTTTCTTCATCTTGCAAGGAAAGATGCGCAATCTTCTTTTGTTTCAGCTTCTCGTATATGCTAATGTACAGCTTCTCTGTTAACTGTAACAAATAAAAAATGTATTGCTTTTAAATAGACCCCTCTGCTATGAGAAGCTGATTTCACCATTTCTGAACATTTTGTTTAACTAGATTAATAACAGAATTATCAATAAATTAAAAACCAAATTGATTACTGATGAAAATGCTCAAGTGTTTCTAGCTTCTAGAGTCAAAGTCAAACTGATATTTTCCACAGGAATTCAATTTCTTATCCTGTTCAGAGGACTGCAGTCAGACAATCTTACTGAATCCATCACTAATATCATTACAACATTGTTAATATTATCCTGAGCTGGGCAACTTTCTTTTAATTGGCTCTGTATGAACTGGACTTAATTGGAATTTAATAAATGTGATTTGATTGGATTATGATGGTATTACAATGAATTGAATTGTAACTGGCCTGAATTGGACTTTATCTTTGATTGCCTGGAGATGATATTTGTTGTTATTTGGTGCTATATAAATAAAACTGAACTGAATATAATTGAATTAAACCCTTCTTAGATGGTAACAGCAGAATTACAGACATGCTTGTTATTTTCACTGTGGGGGCACAGTGTGCGTTCCTGCTCACCATAGGGGCTCCTCTGTGACCGATGAGAGCCGGTGCGGGGCCCAGGGTCCCCTCCTCTTTGATGCACGGAGAATACAAACCAAGGGGCACCAAATAGAGGACAAACAGGGTTGTCAGGTACACCCCCATGATCAGGCCCTTCCTCACTGAAACACAAACACATGCACACAAAGACAAAAAGGACAAAAAGAAATTTAGCTGTGAAGGTTGTTGTGCAGCTCTGCTTGTTTCCAAACCAGATTAAGCATCCAATGTTTTTTTAAATCTCAGTGTGTTGATACAGTCTGATTATCAATATTATCACATTTTATGATAAATGACAATGTGCAGCAGGCTAGCTAAAAATACTGACCAGGAATGGGGGAAGCAGCTCACCTGGCTCTGTCCAAAACTGTGCCCACATGTACACCTAATCAATATGTTATGACTTTTTCCTCTAATCTGCTCATGATACAAAGCATTATAAAAATTAACTGTGCACCTCACCCCTGCTGTTCATACGAAAGATGTGCAGAGCTACCGGCCAGGCCAGTGACGTTATCAGTAAGACTCCTCCTACATGTAGGTGAGGTGCTGTTACCTGGTCAGGACACAAAACATCAGATAAAATCTGGCATCAGAGCTGGAAACCACAAAGAATGATGAAGGAGGTGAACAAGAGCTCACCTGGAAGGAAAGCAGCAGCGTTGTCCATTCTTTACTCCACAGGTCAGACAAGACGGCAGTGGCCACGACAGAGAACATCAAGCTCACCAGGATCCCAATCTGAAAACAAAGAAACATGCTCTGCAGTTACCGTTCAGCCTGTTAGTGCCAAGTGATACAAATGCTGAAAACATATCAGTTTCACACATGATACCTGTTTTCATGCAATACAGCAGGCATAACTGAAAATTTTACAATTTCTGCTTTTCTGCCAACTTCACTTTAAACAATAATGATCTATTACCACCAAATGTGGTAACTTGGTGTCAAATGCAGTCTGTGAGCATTAATTCAGTAGATACACTGACACAGAATTTGATACTGTGAGAGAGTTACCTTGTGACTCCAGTGTAATTGAAGCTTCTGGCCTTCTGACAACAAACACACAGCAAGCAGCTGCACAGCCAAACAAAAATTCAGCAAGGTAAAACACAATAGGGTAACAAAGCAAAGTGTCAAATCACATAAGCAGAATCCACAGCACAGTGTGAAGAGACACTACAGGCTCTGAAGACTTCTGTGAAGAGCACCATGAAAACAGCTTATTCAGATCTGTTCCGCTAGTGTGTTCAGAGGAATCCTTTAAGTTAAAAAAACAGCAGAACACCTTCACCAAGTTGTATCCCATGTATAGTTTTTATTCAAAAGGAGAACAATATTGCTGTTATTGAGACAAAGTTGAATGAAGTTACTCAACCAGAGGACAACATTTTTGAAAAACAAATTTGTGTTGTTTTTGAATCACTTTACAGACTTTAAGACGAACTTCTCAATTATTAGTATTTGCTGTAACTATTCAATCTATTATAACTTGTTTTTAGGCAAAGCTTTGATTCTCATAACCTACATACTAAGTTTTATATAATGAATGTATGTTTTAAATTGTACAGCGCTTTCTAACATTGTTTTTCTAATGGTGCTTTAAATAAGATACGCATCACTGTGATTATAGATCAGTGACACAATTACAAATTTCAGACCACCAAAGCTTTTTTTGCACCAAAGCTGGATGATACTGTGGCTGTCTGCTTGCAATCTCATCAAATATTAAGTCAAATTAATTCAACGTGGCTTTCCAAGCACAAATTATTTCTGTCTGAAGATGTGATAAAACAAGGTGATCATAAAATCTGTTAAACTGCCTGTGTTGTGTTTGTGCCTCACCATGAGCACAGTGACATAGCTGAAGAAGCCTGCAGCGATGACCAGCAGCACCACAGACCAGGGAAACCAGAAGCCCAAGTTCCCAAAGATAAACCTTCACAGGTGGAGACAGACAGACGGTACAGAAAACACCAGGATGAAGCTGTAAGGTATAGTGATGGAATTTAAAAGCACACCCCTCAACTCAAGTGTTTGAATTATAGAATAGTACTGCACTAGTGGCAGCCTGTTGCAGTAACTCTGGTCACAATGTGTCCGTGTATCTTCAAGATGTTCAAATCAGCTATTTTCTGTGAAAAACAAAGATTTTTATTTTTTTTTATAATTTTTCTCGACTGCTGAAATGATTCTGCAGCTGTGATGAGTTACCAGAGCCGTTTGCATGTTGAAGCTGTTGATTGAGATTTCCAAAACCCAAGTAATGCCCCAGAATAAGACCTCAAATCTAGAGTTAAAGAGGGGATAAATCTAGGATGCAGAGCAGGAACAAAACTGATGGTGTAATCAAGGATATGTTACTATGACGTGAAAGAGCATCTCAGCACCCTGAATATTGTCCTGTTGTTTTTGTCCATGTTGCCTACAGAGAGAGTTGAGTTTACCTGTTTACCCATACTGCATGTGACATCATCAGCTCAGCTGTTGCCAAGCTACAAACACATCCAATTCACTTATGGTGATCTCTTGAGGTTTCAACTACATTTCTATTTCTGCTACACTACAAACTTTAGAGCAGTTTGTCAAATACTTTTTATTTTCATTTTATTGCCTTATTTAGTTATCATTCCTCAATAATTTAATGCTACAACAATATAATTTCTGACTGTGGTTTAGTAAACCATTACCCAATTCAACAAATCTAAAACAATATCTTGAAAATAAAGCAGTATTTTCTTATCAGAGCATTATGTTGTCAATACAAAACAACATTTTACACAGTTCAAAATGGTTTGAACCCAAAATGGCCAAAATCCAAAAAAACAGAAGATTTAACTCTCTCAAGTAAGCCAGCATAACACCCAAATCTAGGTGCAGGAAGTGAACCGGGAAGGTCCAAATTTAGGTCCAGCATCAGCCGGATGCAGCTAAATGTGCAAGTTCTCAGTCCAAACTACAAAAACAAACAATAAGTGGATCAGAGCCAAATTGTTGATGACAGAACCTGAAGAATGATTCTCACAGTTGACCCAATTTGGCTGAGAACACAATTCAATTCAATTCAGTTCCACTCATGAATATAGATTTAGTCTGAAATCCAGAATCTGCAGACAGGTACAGAGAAAATGTGCTGGGGGGTTTTGAAAGACTTTAAGATGTTAACTGCTTCAGTATTTATTTTCTTCTGCTTGTAACGACTAAAAGAACAACAGAAGTATTCTGGTCCATATATTCTTTACAAAGCCAGCACAGAGAGGGTGGGAACATCAACAGATACCCTGTAGATCTTCAGCAAGTCAATGTGCACATAAGTTATGTGTGTGAGAAGCTATTTAAACGAAGAACTTTGTTCACTCGTAAACACGCTGTACAAGTGTCACTCAACCCACCAGTCAAAGTCATTGTAGTCGTTCTCTGCTTGTCCCCAGAAGTAGAGAAACACCAGCGCCAGAAAGAAAGCCGCCACAAGTAGAGCAAAGGAGGCTCCCTCCAACTGTCAGCAAGACACCAAACTTTGAAACAAACATTTTCTTCACACAAAGAGTGAATTATTTTTCCATTCATTGCCCTGTTTGTCTGGAGGTGGCTCTTTGAGAAGCCTGTTCGTTGACCTTTATGGAGAACAGAAAAGCTTGTTTATGATTTGACAGTGACAGTGCAGACTTAGCTTTCTGTGTGTCATATCAGCTCCATGAACAAGTGATAAGAGCCTTTAACATGATTGAATGTGACACTGAACTGTTCCATCATGCTTGAAAACCATCTTTACTCTGGAAGATTCAGAAACTAACAGTAAAAGAAAAACACTCAACCTTAATAGATGTGGAAAACAAAGTAAATACAAGAAACTGAGATGAATGATTTTCTTATTTCTGGTTTTTCATTGATTTCTGTGAAATATTTAATACCTGCATCACTGATTATTATTTAAAAAAGATTCATTAGCTGCTTTATGTTTGGCCTTTAGATGATAAGTGATGTTATTTATAATATGATGAGTGATCATTGTGCTCTGTTGATAAATTCATTGATTTACATTAGTGACAGAAAACAACAAATGTTTTGCTTTCTTTTGTTTAAAGGCAGAATAAATCTGACATCAGGTTGCCGTTACTTTTAAAAAGCATCAGCTTTAATTAATCAGTTTTGCTTTTTACAATTTCTCAGCCTCTCTGACCTGTGACCCAATGAAAATTGAGAAATTAACTCACCTACAGCTGTAACGATAAAGGAACCATTTACTGGAGATACAGCAGCAGTATAACAGCGAAGATATACTCATATCTTCACAGTTGTAAAATATTACTGAATTATTGAAGTGGTTGAAGTATTTTACACACAAAACTATTTATCACCAACTATTGCTACTTATGCCTGAAATATTTACAGCCCAGTTTGAATACTGCCTCAAAAAGATTTCATTTTAAAATGAAGATCCTAATCTAATATCACTGACTAGTTCTGAAAGTATGATGAACTAAAATGATTAAAAAAATTAAGTGATTACCCTGTTACATCATTCAAATGCATCAATAATGATCTAATAACACTCCAGTCTCATCGTGGATTTTCAAAATATATATTCCTAATAATACTTCACTCGGAGTTCTGCACTGCATTGTTACTTATGCTTAAGTAAAATCTTTGAATATTTCCTCAACTACTGTTCTCTCACATCGAGTATTAAGCAAGCTACACATGTTTTCATGTACTGAATCATATCTAATCAGGTTTCATGTACCAGTATCTATAGACTTCTATTTTGATGAAACTGGTCTGAATCAGTACGCAGAACATCCTGGAAAAGAGGAAAACATTAGTATGGAAATATTCTTTAAACCAGACACTATAGGCTTCATTAACTTCTTTAAGTGGAAGCAAACTGCACCACATCACTGGGGGACCAGGTGTGGCAGCTGTCTGACCTTGTTGCAGCAGCAGTCTCCTGGTTGAGCGACGCTCCTCTTGTGGCGTCTCCACCGACAGCCGTACAGACCGACCAGACACAACACAAAAGGCCGGTGCTCATAACGCCGCAGCAGTTTAGCACGAAGACCTCGCAGCCATTGAGACAATGTGGACGCCATGGTTCATACACACACCAACGCAGCCCCTATCCTGCTCACACACACCTGAAACACAGAAACAAACATCACCACAGTACTCCTGTGCACACATTTAAGATTATTTCTGATGATCTGTAATTGAGGGACTGAGCTCTACTAACCCTTATTCACCCTTTTTTCAAAGATGTATAAATACAAATAAACATAAATAATCCTGGCCCCTCAAATCATGTCACATCAATCAGGCCATGAGCTCCTCTAAGCAGATGCATTCTGAAATACTCAATAAGGAGGCAGCAAAGCACCTTCAGGTCGCTGCTTCTTCAAGATGTAATATAATTAAGAAGTGACAACGTGAAAGTCTGAGAGAACAACAAAACCTGCAAAGGAAACCTCAAAAACCTAAAAGTACAAATAAAAACTTCTGTTTAACTAAACTAGATTGTGAGTAAGATGATCAGACTCTGCAGTGTGACGCATAGATATGACCTTCACAGAAGAGTCGTCAGAAGAAAAGTTTTCCTGCATCCTCACCACAGAATTTTAAATATTTTTTTAAAGTTAGCTACAATAAGCAAAAAATAACCTGACAACCCAGTTAGCTTGTTTCAGAGAACCATCAGGGAAGTCTTTCATAGAAACCATTTGGAAAAGGTTGGGTGCAAAATACGTAGCAGATGATTGGATGAAACATCTGTTCATCAAAGTCATGAGCAAATTTCAAATAATCAGATAAACTAAGCAGAACCACGTGGAACGTTAGTGATTCTGAGCCACTACTGTTGACTGAATCAACAGATAAAATCCACCCACAGCTACCAGTATAGTTATCAATTGTTCCAAACTCTTTGGTTTTGGCAACAAACGGAAAGCCTGGTAATATTGATTACAAAGCTGTGTTTGTTGGGTAAAATAAGGTGCAGAATAATGAAAAGAACATCTTTCTAATGGTGATGTAATAGATGATTTATCCTGGAATGTTTTGTGGTCAGTGGCATAGGAACATCCATCCATTTCCTATATTGACAGTATAGAAGTCCAGTCCGTCACAGGGCCACATAGAGACAAACAACCATGCACGCTCACACTCACTCCTATGGACAATTTGGAGTCACCAATTAACCTGACATGCGTGTTTTTGGATGGTGGGAGGAAGCCGGAGTACCTGGAGAGAACCCACGCATACATAGGGAGAACATGCAAACTCCACACAGAAAGGCCCCAGGCAAGGATTAAACCTGGAACCCTCTTGCTGTGAGGTGACGGTGCTAACCACCACACCACCGTGCAGCCCGGCATAGGAACATTTCACTGATAATTCAACTAAATGCCGACAATTTTTGGAAAAACTGTGAAGTGAAAAAAAGAAGTTGGCTTCTACAATAGGATAATGATCCTAAACACACCTAAAATTCCACAATAAAGGCCCTCAAGTAGCCAACCAGAGGTTTCACAATGGCCCTCACTGACTCGCAATCTAAAACTCAGAGAGGAAATTTTAGAGGAACAATATATGCAAGAATTTTGCAGGAAGAGGGAAAATCCCCCCAAATGAAGACTTTTAGCTGATATAAAAGGCATTTACAACCTGTCATATTTTCCAGAATAGGGTTGACCATTCAGGGGGACAATTCTTTTAAAAATGTTTCCGTCAAAATAAGTCCAAACAAAACAAATGATAAATGGACTGTACTTACAAAGCCCTTTTCTAGTCTAGCTGACCACTCAAAGACCATTTTTACACGACATGCTACATTCACTCACACTCATACACCATGTCTTAATCTATAAAGGCTACACAGTGTTTTCTTCTACACATTCACACACTGATGGACGCATCAGCAGGCATCCTGGAGTCAAACCGATTGGCAGATGACTACTCTTCTTCCTGAGCTCTTCATCTTACTTCTTACTTGGCCTCAGTTCCTGAACCTCAGCAGGAAAATGGTGTGAAATTTTAAGCCTGTATATGTTCATTTTGCTTAATATAACACCCAGACTGAAAAATATTCTTTCCATTAAGATTTTTCTGATTTCTGACCTGTATTTGTGATTACTATCTAATAATAGCACCTGTTGGTGAATGATAAACTCTCCTGTAACAAAGCAGTAATAAAACAAAAAGAGGACCAACTGTGCAACAGGAGCATTGTGACAGAAAATAAAGCTGGCAATTGTATCACACCTTGCAATAATAAAGCTTACAGAAACTTACAGATTCCAACTTACAGATTCCAATCCAATAATCCATCACATGTTCTCTTACTTAACGGTATGAACAAAACATCAGCTCCCAGTTAACACATAATCGTGAAACTTCAGATATCTAATTGGAATTTCGCGTCCTTGAAATTTTTTCATAACGATCTGGACCATGAAGAGTAATCATATTAAAGGCAGTTGGAAGACTTTAGGTGAATTAGAAAATTAAGTAAAATTGACTGTGATCAAATCAAACGGACATATTTGACATATTCTGACATTCTCCACGACACTAAGAACGGGACCTGTGGAGACCTGGAAGACCGAACGTGAAGCTGATCATCACTAAAGCGCCTCGATGGCAAAGCCGCTTTTATTTCAAACTGTTTAAATCGGATGTAACACTGTTTCTCTTACCTCCAGCCTCCCGGTCAAGCGGCAGAGAAGAAGCCGCAGTGCGAAGCTCTTCCTCGGTTATCGCTCGGAGCACGCAGTCTGATGTGTTGCATCAAGTCAGCTGAAGTTACTGTACGCTCATAGAGACCGGAAGTTCTGTTGTTGCTTTTTTTCCTTTTATTTCTTTTCTTTCTTCTCTTTGATTTTGTTAAGCCAAAGCCTTGGATTTTTCAAGTAAGACACTGTGTCCTTTTCTGCTAAAATTGCACATGGATATTGTCAATGTTTGCGAGTATATCTTCAGTCAAAAGCAAATATAAATTTAACTGAATTAAATGAAAATCAGTCAGAGACAGAGACATTTTTCAAAGTTACTCTGTAGTACCTCACACAGGCAGAAAAGAAGTATAGCGTGGATCCACAGCATGTACAATAAATTCTGAAATTAGTTAGACTAAGAATGTGTCATACAGATGTGCAAGACCCAAAATTCATTTTAATACCTGCTTCAACAGTATCTTGAACAGACAAAGAGAAACCATAAGGTAGTGGGTTCATAATGTACAAAGACAAGAGGAGTTAAAAGAATCCACCTCTGTGTTACGCAAGATGTGCACAACACGTTTGAGGTTTAATTTGATATTTTTGTATCAATCAAACAATTTAATGATATGGAGATCATTTTGAAAGAGGACATGAGTAAAGAACAAACCTTTGTTGTAATTGTTGTAATTTGGCGCTATATAAATAAAACTGAATTGAATTGAATTGAACTGAATAGTGCCAGTTCAAATGGTCCAATCCCTTCACATGAATCATGTGAAGCATCAGGGGAATAGCCTGACATGGATGAAAGTGACTTATAGCTTTCAGAACATCTCCATCTGCCTGTGAGGGGAACTGCGGCTTTACCAATGGGCCTCTTCAACGGCCAATTTAACGGGATGAGAATGGCTGAGCGAAATCATGTGTGGAGCTTTTATAAAAACGACGCCAGGTTAGTGTACATCTTGACTTCTACAGGTCAGCAGCTATAATTTAAAATTAATCTTCTGATTCTCAGCAGATTATTTTGTTTTAATTTCTCTTATCAGTGTTTCTCATCTTTATTACAACTGGTAATGCTCTATAAATAAATAATAAGAAAGATAATCTGAGTGTTGGAGTGATTGCTATCAAGAGCCGTTTTATTTTGAAAAGAACAGAACGGAAACAGAAAGGTTTTACCGCGTCACAAAGTCGTGACGATGCAGCACCTCTGTGTCACCCACTGCCACCTGTTGACACGGCGATGCAATCACACGGTCAGGTGAGAGCAGGTGGATGTTTGCTCATCATTTCATCATCATCCCACAGAAAAGCAAAGACAACAACAATAAAGACAGAAAAACTGTAAATTCAAATCTAATGTGGATCAACTGCAGTTTGTTTTAAAAAAAGAAACGTTTCTTTGAACATCGAACCTGTAAAATTCAGTTTTCCTTACTGTAAAGCAATATCAACAATTCAAAGCAGACATGCAAAGAAAGGAAGCATCTCCAACAATAAGGTTGTGATGAATATTATAAACGTCCAAAATGATCTGTAACAGCAGGACGCAAAGTCTGGAATGGCACAGTTCAGTTTTATGCATTTAAAGCACGACGGATGATTGAAGTTTAAGTTGAATTAAAGGTTTAGTTTCAGAATACGTGATGTTCAGTTACGGATGCACACATACAAAAGTTTGCACGGTTATCCTTGTTAGGACGTTGCACTGACTTTCACTTACTGTTACAGCAAAACCCCAGATTGACTCCAACACAAGTTTACACCATCTGATCCGAACTTTAAACTAACCTCTGTTCATACATCAGCTTTAACCCTAATTAGGACCTCAGATGTTGTGCTCTGCCTCATTAGGACCAAGCTTTGTTCCCTGTAAGAACCATTGGTCTTGACAGTCTCTGTGATGTTACCAAAAAGGTCTTAATGAGGTAACAGAATCCAGAACACCCAGTCTGCATGTATGGAATGCGCTGCTGTATGGGGTCCCTGTGTACTACAAGTGAGCTGTGTTTGCATGGGATTCAAACTCCCCCAGGTATTCAGCTTCTCCCCACAACTGTTCTTTTTCTGTCTAGGATTATTATCTCTATGCATTTCAGTGAAACCGGGGTTCTCTTTTGTAAGTCAACATGCCTCTACCTCTCTGCTTTCTTATACAAGTCGCCATACTGTCCGGAATGTCTTGCCCTGAATTTAGCCTCTGCACCTCTCACTCCCAGCCTTTGAATGCCGTAAAAAAAAGAAAAAAGAAAACAGGGTCAAATATCAGATACTTCAAAATATTTTACCCATTTTCCTGTTTAAACCTCCAAAATAAAACCTGATGATGCAGCACAACTTAAAAACCCAAATCCAGGCCCCATAAAGGCAAATGAAATAAGATTTTAAAAAGGTTTTTGTTTAATTTATTTGAATTTTGATTTGTCACCAAATAAGAAGATCACTAAGATACACTGTCCCAGGTAGTCTGCGAATTTCATGACTGATAGAATCCTGTTAATTCACGGAAAATAATTATCCATAATTAATGTGAACAGTTTCTGGAAAAATCATCATGACTTTATCTTAATAAGTGTTTGCGTGTGTGTGTATGTGTGTGTGTGTTTTCAGCCTCATCTCTACAAGTTTATCTTAAAAATACGTTACTCAAAGTGAATTAATACACAGCTGCGTACTCATTTTGTCTTAGCTTAATTTCAGCTGTTACCTGTACAGGTCGTAGATTCTATGCTTTTATCTTGAAGGCTAAGTCATCCTACTTCCTGTTTCACAGTAAGCGGTTTGACTTAGCTGCGGCAGCATGGATCAACTGGATTTACTACTTGAAGTTGTTCTCAATCTCATCACGTTGTCCTCATCACGCAGAACCGTGATCGGTCGGACGGACTGACTCCGAACTGCGGACATGGCGGACCTGTGGGTCTCCTTGGCGGTGCTGGCAGCCGCGGTGCTCCTGTGCGAGGTGACCCGTCAAACATCAGCGCGTCTTTTCCCCGGAGTTAACTTGATTTACCTGCTGGAAGCGGTATCTACCTTTCAGCTCTGCTGCTGCACACATGAACTCAAACTGCTGGGCGAAACGGCCCGTTTGGACCTACCGCTCAGCTTGACTCTCACCTACACCATTACGTTTGTTCACTTAATAACTTTCCGGGAAGCTACGTGTAACCCCGGCGCGGCTCTCGAGAGCGTTTGCCGCGGGACCACCAGCGTCAAGGCGGCCGTCGTCCTCATTGCGTGCCATTTCGGAGCCGCTGTCGCCGCGCAGTTTTCCGCTGCGTCCGTGTGGTCGCTGGGTCTGTCCGACATCCACCTGCGGCACCAAAGGTTTGGCTTCAGGTGCTTCGACCCCCTCGGCGGGACATTGCTGGAGGCTGCGGCCGCGGAGTTGGCCTGCGCTTTCACAGTCCAGGCTGCGGCCATGCACGTCCACAAACTGGACGAAAAACTTCGAGCTCCCTTCATCGCGGCGGTCATCACGGCGGTGGTTTACATAGGTGTGTTGGTGAGGGGCCGCTCGGCTCATTTTGTTCGTTTCAAACGCAGCAGGTAAAGAGGAGGAAGAGGACAACACATGCAGAAGGAAAAGAACATTTAGCTCATTTTAAATGTAAATGTAATTTATTTATACAGCCAACAATCCATTTCGGTGTACCAAAGTGCTTTACATCAGATAATAAACAAAGAAAATAATAAGTACAAAACAATAAAATAACAGTAAACGCAATAAAATACAGCAAAATTGAATAAGATAATATAAAAGAGTCACCATACTACTGGGTATTAAAAGCCATCTGAAATAAATATGTTTTTAGCCTAGATTTAAAGAGGCCTAGGTCAGAAATAAGACGCATCTCGGGGGGGAGCTTATTCCAGAGCCTGGGGGCAGCAACGGAAAAGGCTCGGTCACCCCAGTGCTTGTATTTTGACCTGGGCACTTCCAACAAAAGTTCATTTGTTGACCTCAGAGCTCTACCAGGATTACGGACAGTTAAAAGCTCAGATAAATATGATGGGGTGAGGCTGTTAAGAGCTTTAAAAACAAACATTAAAAGTTTAAAATCAATTCTATAAAGGACAGGAAGCCAATGAAGGGAGTTAAGAACAGGAGTGATATGCATACGTCTGTTAGTGTTGGTTAAAAGTTGAAGGCGATTGAGAGAATCTTTGATCTCCTTTAGCTATATATAACATATTTTTTCAATGATTGATTAGAAAACATTTACTGTGCAGGTGGAATTGTTCTAATGTGCGGTTGATCTGTAAAGTTGGGCTTGAATTCAACAAAAATACGATACTTTTATCAGTTATTGAGGAAAATGAGCCATTATTACTTGTCTGTGGGTGGCGAACGTTTGGGAACATTTGCGTCTGTTGTGGGGCAGGAACTGTAAGGACATGTTTGCAGTTTCAGTCCTGCACACCAGGTCGGAGGCATGTTAGTCCAGTCATCTGTGTTAAACAGCATCAGATCTGTGGTGCAGGAGGGTTTCCCAGACAAACTGCTCATTTCAGGTGCTTTGAAAACATGCCTGTTGGATTAATGTCAATAACCCTAATTTATGGCAGGCCGGCCTGGCCCAGATGTAGCAAATCGGACAATACCATGATAGTTCCAACACCGTGTTTTAGTGATGGGATACGCTTGAACGTTGTTTTTCTTTATCCAAGCGTAACTCTTCTCATTTAAACCAAAAGGTTGTGTTTCTGTCTCACTGTTCAGCAGCTCTCTGTGTGATCTTTATCAGACTGCAGATTGACAGCAGCTGTTTTTTTATGGATAGTAGCAGCTTTCTGCTCGGCTCATTTGTTTTATCCAGTTCTCTGCGTCTGCTTGAAGACTGAAGGGAAAGTCTGATAATGTTTCTGTCACACTTGGATTGAAATATTGAAAATTCTGTATATGTAAATGCACCTTTTAATGCATCTGTGGAACTCTTATTTTAGGACCTTACATCATGTGATTACAGCCTCCACCTAATATGTGCCACATTATTTTATGTGGTTTTCAATGAGGTATTTGAACCTATATGTGATAAGCAGCACTGCATTTTTGTGTCTTTTCGTGCAGGTGGGAGTATTTCAGGAGCTGTTTTTAACCCTGCCTTAGCCTTCTCCATTCAGTTCCCCTGCAGTGGTCATACCAACCTGGAGTACTGCTTTGTTTACTGGCTGGGACCTCTGTTAGGTAAGTGATAGACTCTGACAAAACCAGCCTGGTTATTTTTCCTCAGATTGTGTATATGATCTGCAAACTTCCTGAAACGTTATTTGATTATAAGAATACACAAGCCTGTATGTGCTTTACCTGTTTGAATTTTGAACAAAACGAACAGGAATCCCAACTTTTGACTTGTTCTGTCGAAAGTTCAAAAGCTTTTCTAAAGTCAAAATTCCCCCTTTTTGAAATTTTTATTTCTCATTTAAAACTGTCAAGTAAAAGTCAGTAAGTTAGATAATCTGTAATTTTAGCTGTGTGGTCAGTTGGTGACTACAAAGGCAAAGTTGGCACTCAAAGTGACACCATGAAAAACTGAATAGAAAAAGAAAACATTTTATCTTAAAGAGTGATGGTTCTATTGTAGGCTGAAAGACTTTTTAATCTATTTTAAAATGCTTGTTCCAGCACATGAGTATAAACTAAAGAACACACCCCAAGTCCCCCTTTCAACACCACACACTGTATGAGATATAATAGTGTATAAGAACAGGTTATAAAGAGGTATGTGTGAGAATGTCGACACAGATAATATGTGATTAATTTATTTTAAAATGGGCAAATGTAATATTACACACTTTCAATAGTGCTTTCAGAAAGATTACTCTTTTATTTTTTTATTTCCAGTTGTAAAAACCCTCTTCTTTTAATCTTTAGGTTGTTTTTTGCTATGGGCTTAAATTAGAGTCCTATAGACATACTAAACCTTTAAATCAATGAGTTTGCTGGTGTTTATTTAATTAAGGCCATTCTCCTAATAAATTAAATCCTCCCTTTATCAAGTGGCTGCAACACAAGCCCATGCTTAACTTTTAAAGATGTGTTCTTTTAATGAAATTCTGCACCCTTTTTTCCTTCAAACGACAACCAAAAAGTTCTATTTCACGCTTCATATCTGTGCATGTGCAGCTTTACAGTAGAATAGTGCACCACTGCGTCCGAGTCTTGTATATCTGATACTTCTGAAGGTATTTTGCATTGAACAGATGGTTTGATGTGTTTATTAGACCATGAGCTCTTCATTGTGAAGGTTTTCTTGGTCCATCAGACCATCCAGACCATTTTTCAACTGTTCTTCAGTTTTATTGCGTTTAACAACTAATTGTTAAATGCAATATTGTTATACACAATATATAATAAAATTAAAACTAATTCTGTCATGATGACTCCTTTATACCTGTTTTTAATCAACAAGCTCATACCGATGTCCCCTGTAATTCTCATCTGTTTAAAATGGCTCATACCTGACACACATTTGCCTGTGTCGTCCATATTTCTGTAGGCATGGCGAGCTGCATCCTGCTGTTTGAGAAGATCATCCCGTTCCTCTCCGGAAAGAGCACCATTGGGCTGGACGTCCCCACTGTACAGAAACAGAAGACACATTAGCAGCGAGAGGACGGCCATGCCAGTTTTTTAAGCTTTTTAATCTATCTGTGTCGATGGATAATTCCACTGTAAGCAATGGTATGATTGATTTTTGTCATAAATGCATATGTAAGCAGCAGGCCCTGTCAGGATCTGATGAGTTCATTATGACAGTTGACCCTGTGGTTAAAGTCCTGCAGTGTATAGGACTTGTGTGTAAACATGAAACTCGGAATACACTGCAGTTCTGTGTACTCACTCCACAAACCAATGATAGATGTTTATCTGTCTAACTAGTGTCCCTTCAAACATTCTGTAGGACTTACTTTGCTGTTTCGTTCATATTCTGGATTGAAACCTGGAAGCTAGCTGGTAGGAGAGCTAGCCGACAGGACTGAGGTTTTCAAGCTGTGAGCCTCCAAAGATGGTTGAATGATAACGAAATGTTGCAGCTCTTTGATCTCCTTATTTCGTCTTATCAACACGGTCAGCAGTTGGAGCTTCAGTAAATATATAATACGTTGCAAATTGCCTTGAAATTGTCAGTTATTTTTCATATGAAGACAATCAGAAGCACAACAACATGTATGAACTGGAACTGTTGAGCTGCACTGTGATCACTTCAAAACATGAGGATGGTGAAGGCTGAAAGCACACATCGAAACCAAACAGGTTGTGACATTACAGCCATTGTATTTGTCATTTATCTTTGGACTTTGGAGTTCTGTGAGCATCAAATGTCTCTGTTAATGTCAGTCAGTGTTGGGACTACACCCCCCCCCCCCCCCCCAACTGAACATTCCAATACAGAAACAAACCAGCTGACCTGTTCAAATGCACATGACTGCATTTCTTAATATTTTACATGCCATGAATCAATTTTTTTTCAACATTTGATTTGCTTTGCCGTTCTTAAAGAGGCGTTTTGAAATCAAAGAACTCAGAAATGTATAGGTTTGGTTTCATTTCATTTCATTACTGTGGGCATGGTTCACTTTTTGGATAATGATGATTAGATTTATTTGAAATGATAAAGCCTTTCCTTCATAACTTCCTTTGGTCTGTGTGCCTCTGTCTAGCTAATAATTTACGATGTTATCAAAACTTGCAGATTGAAGCTATACTATTGTGACTTTTGCACTGGGTACTGAGTAGATTATTTTTATTGAAGTGCATAAAAGATTTTTTTTTCTTTCTTTGAAAGAATCTTTTATGAATCTTTTAATCTTTCTTTGAAAGAATCTTTTAAGTGTCAAATCTGCGGTCCTTATTAATGATTTACTGTTAATCCCTAATTACTGCAAACAGTATAGATGATAATGACTTGTGTTTCTGAAAGTAACACTCACATGATCTGTAAGCAAAATTTCCAGTCACATTTCTGACTTAATGTCGGTCGGTGTGTTTTCAGACGATGGGTTTTACACAATGTTGTGCTTTTTTTCCTAATTGACATGCAGTTCTGGTTAGAAGATTCACCCCCAACTGTAAGGGCAGAATTTTTTTTTTTTTTTAATTTTCAAAAATGCACACCATGCTGAGTTATGCCAATTTTGGGAATCACCTTGATGCAAAAATACTATTTTGTATCTGTTAAACTGTTGTCTTTGGCATTTTTCATAGATGCAAATTAAAAAAAGAGTGTCTTTGACAGTCTGCATGTAACAAAGTGTGTAAAGATGCAATTAAAAATGGCTTCTTTGCTAAGTTGTTTGTTAAGTGTAGACACAACATTAACTCTTGAGTTAAGGGCCTTTTTTTCTTGAATAATTCATAGGTCAGTGGCTTAACAAAAAACACATTCTTCTAAAATATGGTCAGGAACAAGGACTGGACTGTAAATGAGTGAAAAAGTAGTCAATGTCCAAAGAAAAACTTTGAAAGACCTTTAGAAAGCCTGGAGAACCATTCTGCAAGACCACTTTAAAGATTACAAGAAAGTCGGGTTCCTTTCCTGCGACAAAGTAATAAGGGGTGGCTCAAAACCTTTCTACAGTATTGTGTATATATATATATATATATATATATATATATACTATATTATACATATAATATATATTATATGATATAGTATTGTGTCTGTGTATGTATATATCTATATATATGAATATATACATACACACAAATCCATCAGTACAGTCATACAGTAGTACAATATGTTAAAAGTATTCACAAATTTCAATAAATACTTTTATTCAAATCTAAATACAGTCAGTGATCCAAATGACAGTTAATCTCCTCACTGAGATTTGGATTATCTCAAATATAAAAAGCCTGTTAAATCCTGTCCGCCACATGGTCGAGCCACATGGTACTTGTTACATAATGTGACCTTTGGGTCCTCTCCTTTCTCTTTCATTCTGACTCGATCAAAATGCCAAAACAACAGCTCCACTGTTCACCCCACAGATTAGATAACGATCAGTGCATGAGCTACACCCCAGACAAGTGACTGATTGCACATTGCTGATTAACAGGAATGCATGAAGAGTGTGTTGATCTGATAGTGAGCTTGACAACATGCAAAATTGATCCTTCGCTGAAGTTCCGATGCATGCTGATGACCTTCACTGGCGCACAGGGTGCATTTGGCTCACTTTGCCCCACCACATAGCTTACCAATTTAGGACAATTGATATAGCAGCTATTACATCTTATTTGTCAACATTTTACTCTGATGAACGATAAACTGTTTCTAAAGAAAATTGGTGTTTATCACTCGACTCGTGCTTTTTCTTGAATAATGTGTCCTTTCAAAATGGATAGTAATGACAATAAATATGCATGGTTGCCAATATACAGAGAGTGGGTAAACTTACCCACAGGCTCATTTTACCCCACATGTCCCACAATGACCCACTCCTATAACTTTCCTGCCTTAAGAGACTCACCACCACACCGCCTCACATAATTGAAAGTCCCCGATAAATTCCTTATTGTATCTCTGATAGGTTTTAGGTGGGTGGCAACACCCATTCTGAAATCCCGCCATTCCGAAATCCCGCTATTCCGACATCCCACCATTCCGACATCCCGCTATTCCGACATCCCACCATTCCGACATCCCGCTATTCCGACATCCCGCTATTCCAACATTCAAACGTCCCACCATTCCGGCAAGGCTTTCCGTATAAGGAAATGTGCGTTACTCAACAGGGGAGTCCCTTCTTTCTGTTCAAGCAATTTATATGTTTAACACATGTTTACAGATAAGCGTTATTAAAAACACAAAGTTTCGGCAACTGGAGGAGGAGAAGCAGACCGTGGTGGTTTTCACACACTCCAATGCCACTTGTTTCAACTTCCGAAAATTTAATCCAGGAAAAAAAGGCTTACAAACATGGACCGAAACGGCTCCATAACACGCACAATAATCCAAAAGAAACGAAAGTTAACTAAAAGAAAGCAAATAAACAGCATGAAGTGGTCAAAATTGGTTTTACGCATGCCTATGTGCGTCTGGCACATGCGTCTTCGGGCTCTCCCACGTTGGTTTGTGGATGAAAGCTATATGTTCAGCTGTAATACCATGTAAAAACAATCTCTACTTGACATTTACTCCCAGGTGTGACCAGTTGGGTCCTTAAGATATCAACAGGCTGTATAAAGCCTTGCGCAACGGCTGTGTGTTTGTGCCAAATGCCAAATTATTACTTTTGCATATGATGACAGCGTGCAAAAGACGCATGGGCTCTGTGGAGAGCTCCGCTCCAGCTGGCTGCTGTGACAGCTCACTGACACTTTATTTCTGCTTAACCAGTTTCAGTCTCGCCAGAGTTACATTAATATATGTATTTTTATATTTGAAATTTCAGGGGATTTTGATAATAGATTATTAAAATTTGTTTGCGAGGCTGTGGCCTCTGCATGTGCAGAGTTTGTGCGCCAAACTTTAGGGCGTATTTGCGCCGGAAAAAAGTGTCGGAATGACGGGACGTTTGATAAAAAATTAAGTGTCGCCATTCCGACATTGATGTCGGAATGGCAGCATGTAACCGCTTTAGGTTATTTTCACAGTATTTATAACAGTGAACTGAAGTTGAGTTCTCTTACAGTAGTGCATAAAAAAAGCTACATTCACAACCACATTTGGATGACAATATCAGTTGTCCTCCATTTACTGAAATATCTTGAATACAAACATACTGTCATCCATTGATAAACAAAAAAAAGTAAAAGTAATTATCCTTTAGCTAATGCTAGCATGATAACATGCTACTTTTGGTTAAAATGCTAATCGTTGTGAATGTCTTTTTTCTTTTAAAAGTCCATTAAGAACATGTTAGCATTTGGCCCATTTTAAGCTTAGCATGCTAACATGCTAAATGATTGTTGAAATGGTGAATATATTATAGACTACTGCAGTTTCCAAAAATGCTATAATGCTACATGGCATAAAGAAAAGCACAATGCTTTTTGAAAAATATGTCCTCAATTGGGTGAGAGCAGCACATTTTAAATAGAAAAGTTGGGAAGGACCCAAAAACAGGCAAAAAGTTGATGTCACACAAAGAAAAGCCCTGGTGACAGATCTCACAGCTACAAAATGACAAAAGATCACCCAAGAGAGATAAGCCCTTTAATGATGAAGACATATTCTTTGAAAGACTGAAGGGAAAACAATTCAATAATCTTTTAATTAGGAATTAAATGTCCCAACAGAACAAGAAAAAATTACTTTAATATCTAAGATACATAAAATCATCAACAGATTCAGAAAATACAGAGATATTTTCTCTATACAAAAACAAGACCAAAAATAATTGGCCACCGAAGCCTTCTGGCAGCACTACATGAAAAAACATAATTCTGTAGTGGAAATCACTGCAGAGACTGTGTGAACAGTGAACACAGTTCATCACTGAATTCTCAAATGCAAGTTATATACCATGAATCCAGACATGGTAACACCTTCCCTGGGCTTTTTAAAGATGGAGTGAGGTGAAGTGAAAAACTGCACTGTGGTCTCATGAATCAAGATTTTAAATTCTGTAAAAGTTCAAGGATGCTCTTTGTCCCCTTGTTTGTAGGTGGAGGGGACCATCTTGACTTTTATTAGCACACATTTAAAAAAACTAGCATCTGTGATTATTTGGTGGTGTATTAGTGCACATGTCAGTTGCACTTTGGTATGCTGAAAATACAGGTTTGGGATACCATAGGCTGGCATCCTGATGCAGGAAAGGTCTTGCTTATTTCAGCAACACAATGCCTCAATAGTGAGAGCTCAGGTGTTAAACCAAGGTTTTTAACATATTCCTGAACATTTCCCTGAACAAAAGCTGTCTGAAAAATTAACAAACAGGGTTAGTTTATACATGTTTCAGTTTATATCACATTCATATACAAATTTCCTAAAAGAGGTTTCCACTTCTGAAGAATGCAAGCAAGACCAACATGAGGCTTAAAACCCAGTTTATTATGACAAATGTACAAGATCTGATTCATAAGAAATACCAATAGAATTAACAAAACTGTAAGAAGCAGACAAAAACACCAATAACCAGTCTACTAGGATCTATACACAGTGGACAGGGTGTATTTCCTTTCAGATTCATCATGAGGTAAATAGGAAACTCTGCTAACACTTAAGTCATTGGCACTGACTTCCTGCCTTAACTTCGCTCCTCTCCATTTCTACGTCATTCTTGCCACCACTTATTTCATAATCGTGAAAAGCATACCAATACATTTTCCTTATCTCTGGGGAATATAAACAGGGTCACACAGACATCTTCATCTCTTACTCTGACTCAACCCACCAGAACACACACCTCTATTACACTTTTATATTTTTCAGTTTGCTATATTCTGTCCATCTAAAGGCTATATACTGTATGTATAAGTTGTGTGCACTGCAAGCAGCACATATATGTTCTTTTGTTTTGGAAGTCAGGATTTGGCCACGATCAGTATCAAAACTGTATGATAAATAGAGTGGTTTATCCTCTGTGAAGACCATGCTGGGAGTAATTTACAAAATATTTTACAAACAGGCTTCAATTCCTTATTTCAAAATAAGACGCAGCGATCCTAGATTGATTTCTATGACATCATCCCATTCTCCCGAGCTCCTATAACATGCCTTTACCAGGTCAGTGCATGCTCACCTATGCAGTTTCACTGCAAATGAGATCTCCTGTCAAATCTAATTCATAAGTCCCTCGGCACAAATGCAACACGTTAGATGATCATAGCCACCCTTAAAACATGCCTTAGTTTTCTGATTTTATTATAAAAAAGGTTGTGCCAATATTACTTCCCTACAAAAAAAAAACTATTAGAAATTCATGCAATCCCAAAGAATTGCCCAATATATTTTTCCATGATTACAAAATGCCTCTAAATATTTTACAGCAAAAACTACAGATATACACACAGACTGGTTCCAGCAGAGGTCAGTAAAGTCATTGGTTTTTTTCTCATCCTGTCCACTCCCCGCTCAAAAACTCCATCCCAACATTTAACTTCGAGACTTTTTAATTACGATTTCATTTTCATGATCTTGACTCAGGCTGAGGTCGAGCGCTATACCGCCACTTCTCCTGAGCTCAAGATTATGAAAACAAAGGATGTCGAAAAACACGTACATGAAGATTCAAGGGGAGAAGAATAAAAAAGAAAAAGAAAAAAAGGACTGTTTTGGATCAGAGTGTTATATTCGTCATAAGCCAGGGGGTATGCAGGTGTATGAACCTTCCACGTAGGATGATGTACAGAGAGAGTAAGACACTTTACATTTTTGCTCAGAGACAACAAATAAAGGTTTAGATATACAAAAAATACATAATTATTCAAAATAAAGTCACAAAGTAACAAATGTAGTAAGAAGAGACTAGACTAGATCTGAAGATTAGGAGGGACAGAGTTTTACTTTAATTTATTTTCCCACATAAACTCCGAAGAGAACAATGTGTCTAAAGAGTTTATGTGGGGGAAGGTTTACCACTGGTGCTGATGGCAGCGCACATAGTTCAAATAATTATACATGTATACAATATACAAAAGCTACTCTATCATTCAAATACAAAAGGTCAAGGGGAGGACTGACAAATGCAGGTTGGTCACATATATACATTCACACCTACAAAGGATGCAAGAGGCTGAACATATATGGATGACCATTTAATATTGTGGGTAAAAAAATAAAATAAAAATGGGAACAACGTGTTTAGCTTTCCATGACACCAGTCTACACACCAGTGTGACCAGCAACATCAAAGCTGGGGTGTGTGAAGTGATAGCTTATCAAATATGTGGTTCAGGATTTTTTTCCCAATTTATTATTTTTTTTAAATCACGTTTTCACGAATAAAAAAAAATGAAAAGAAAGCTTTAAACAAAACTCTCACATTCAGCAAGCAGCCAGTTAGCTTTGTACAAAGACCAAGAAGAGCAGGATAGGACTCAAATTCCACCATCAGAGCTTATTAGGAAACAAAGACACTAAATGTTCATTAGAAGACTTTCTATGTGTCATCGGGTGGATTTGTTTTGGTTCAAATGTTACATTTATTCAGAATATCCATCCAAACTGTAATGAGGTATAACTATTAGTGCTTAAAAAGCCAAATTATTGTTATGATCTCTTATTGTTTAAGGCCCCAAAATACACTATAGCAACGGTTTCAGTTCAAATCTGAAAGTAAAACTCGACTTGGGGCCCTTCCAGCAGCTTGTAAAAAAAATGACTTTCCCCTTCTCACGCCTCTATTTTTGGGACACTTTAAAGCTGAAGAATGTGGTTTACTCAGTGGAGGAAAACCTGGAAGTACTGCAGGGACTTTTGTGCCCAAACGGTCAGACGAGCTGCCACAACAGAGAACACAGGAGGATGTAAAGAGACACACAAATGGAGAGAGGCCGAGTTCCCTGCTAACATTACACTGCTGGATCTTCACATAGCTGCTCCATTCAGGTTAAAAATATTGGACAACTAAAAGCCTAAATCAGAGCAGACTCATTGCTATTGGGCTGTATAGCATATATAAACTAGCTTCTGCATGTGGTCAAGCTAGCAAAGTGGACCAAAAAGCCCAGTCCTGCTTTGTTGAACTATTTGAACAGACTCTGTTCTGTTTATTAAAAAAACATCAGTCTGTGCTCAGAGAACTGGCTGCAGCTTCATTTCGAGAATGAGTTGCCTCTTTCACTTAAATCTACTTGGTGAATTAGCCTCCCCCCCCCCCCCACAAAATGTGAAAATATTAATTTCATAGATATTCAAATTTCATATCTATTACGGAATGATGTTTAAAGACTCAGTCATTAAGCATTAAAAAAGACAACTGATTTATCACAAAATATTAACGGTTTCAGTGCCAAATTTCAGTTCATGTATATAAGAGCAGGAGCAAACTGGAACAACACTTAGAACAATGAGAGGAAAACAAACACACAGGTGAAATGGTGAGGCATTTAGAGGAAGGTTTGGCAGTGGAGCTGAATGACACGAGTGGTTTGAAGGTAAACCGAACCAACTGTTACTGGACAAATGAAAAATGATATGTTGGTGCCCTTATTGGTTGAACAGTCCCACAGGGACAGCATTGGTCTGGTGACTAGGATGCAGTTCTGACCGTTGAGAGATAAGCTCCGGATGACACATTAAGAACAACGATGAGGAAGTGTTGGCTGGGAAGGGAATAATAAAGTTAAGCAATATAAAAATACAATACCACAAATAAGAAACAGTACACCATTTTTGTTTTTACAATTGTTCGTTATTGCAGACGTAGTCCACTAGGTCTGTGACTCCAAACAGGTCGTCTTCGTCGTCGTCCTGCGCTGCCACGTCCTGACCAACCAGACCATTTGGTGCAGTGGCAGCAGCTGGTGTGGAACTGGTGTTTTTGGAGGGCTCCAGATGTGGGGTGAGGCCTGGAGCTGCGGGGGTGGGCTGGCTGACGAGGCCCTCGAAGCTCTTCACCGTGCTCTGTCCGTTTGTCGGTTGCGGCTCCACCGGACTGCAGTCTGATGGGTTTGTTCCCTTTGACTCCTCCTCTGCTGCCTTCTTCTCCTTCGGTTTCTCCTCCTGCTCCTCGTCGTCGTCATCATCCGAGTCGATCCGGTTCACCCGTTTACGGATGGGACGATCCTCCTCTGAAGATTCATCTGAGTCATCAGAGTCGTCCTCTTCAGATGCTCGCCTGCGTTTCAGCGCCAGGCGTCTGCGCCGCTGCCGTGAATCTTCCTCTGAGGAGTCAGCTCTTCTCTTCAACCTCCGATCCCTCGAATCCTCCTCAGAGTCTCTGGAGAAACTTGCTGTGAAGAGAAAACAGGACACTTTATTAATCTGCAGCTCTACAACACAGATACATACCATCTACCATGTAAAACCGCTATGCTTCTTTTAATGTTTGAATTTGTTTGTTATGTCACTGACTTTAAATTCAGACGCTTGAAAAACCAAAAGGGTCCAAATTTATGTATCGAGCCTAAATAGAACAAAATCTTTCCTTTATATATCAATAAAGACAAAGATTTCAGTTATTTGTACACTACAGGAAAAATGACAGCATAAGAATAAAATGTATATCTGGGAAATTAATTCATTTAACAGGGTTTAAGGAGATGCTGTCCATGGTTCTGAAAATGTTCACACTTCCTGATGGCTCTGAGGCATCATGATGCAGGAGCTGCAGGTTCTGGAAGTGTCCAACTTTCACTTTATCTCAAAAAAGGACCATGACAGCGTCACAAGTTGACAATATGGCCTCCTGCTGGTGGAGTATCAACTGTTTTAAATCAAGAGATGTCTGAAATCAAATTTGAGAGTAGGTCTCTGCTTTAATGTCAAATATTGTATTACTCTCCCTTCAAGCTCTGCAGATCAGATCATTTGGCAACATGAATCACCCCAGTAAAGTAAGAATATAAAATCCTAATTGAGCTGTGCGCATCTGTGCCACAATGGCTGGTCAATTGATGGATGTATTTTGTTTAGAAATCTCTCCAAGATGGACCTAAACAGGATCTAAACTAATTCTATGGGAATTGCAGACATGATTCACCTTCAATAAAATATATATACCTGTATGAAAGGAAAAAAGATCAAAAAACTTCAAACTCTTAAGTCACGAACTACAAGAAACTGTAGATTGGTATATTTTTGCTCCACAATTCATCGAATTCCACAATTCATCGAATTCCACAATTCGATGAATTGTGGAAGATGGAAGACATTGAAAAGGAAGACGGGCCATTCATTGTTCAACTCACATTTAACCATTTAGAAAAATAATTCAATATCCTGAGCTGTGCAGCTCTGGCCCGTTGTCTGACCCAGGTTTCCATTCCCACCCAGCAGCCTGTCATCCCCCTTTACCACTTTTCTGAATCTATTTTGTGATTAAAGGCCATAAGACCACCAAAACAAATCATTAGTGTGAGCACTATGTGCTTCTGACTGACCGTCACTCTCTGAGCTGTCCTGGTGCCGTCTGGGTTTCATTTTGGCCCGGTTGCTTTCTGCCTGAGAGCCTTCAGACTCGGACGTCTCACAGTAGTTCACCTTCTTTTTGTGGCTCCGCCGAGACCGCCGTCGACTCATATCCAGATCGCTGTCACTGAACTCACTGGAGCCCTCGGTCACTGCACACAAAACAAGAACAAAGGACGTTTCAATGGTCGAGCTAAAAAAATGGAACACCACTGAGCTCGGTTCATATTCAGATAATCAGATCATATTAGTAAATTAGACTGTTATGATATAGTGTTCATGGGAAAAACTCATTTCAGGGTTAATGACGGATTAACTTGCATTTGATGATCTTTAGCGAACCTATTTGAGATGCTTCAACAGAATGTACAACTGCGAAGGGTAAAAACTGAACTACCACAATCTACATACCAATTTCATCCTCTTCCTCCTCATCTGTCTCTTCCTCTTCATCATCCGAGTACCCTCTTGGTCTCCGCCGCTTTCTGGAGCTTCGCCTGCGTTTCGGTGGCTTCTTGGTCCACGAGGAAGTCCGATGCTTGCCGCTGTTGCTGCCGAAGTCGCTGTCGTCCGCCTCAGTTTCTCCCTCCGTCTCGTTGTCTGTTACAACAAACTCCTCCTCTGAGCTGAATCCAAACAAATCCACAAAGAGTTCAGTACAGACAAAACATCCACGTGCAAATGACGGATGAGGCGAGAGCCAAAATTCAATGTGCACCTTTCACTGAGACGAAACTCTTCCTCGCTCTCCTCCTCATCCACAGTGCTGTCGCTGTCCAGATCGTTGAGTCGCCGGCGTTTCTTCCTGCGCTGACTGGCGCTGGGTCGTGGCGGCCGACCGTTTTCTTTGCCCTCCTCTGCTTGGAGGATGGTAGATATATCTTTGCCTCTATGACCTGTGATGTTGGCCATATCTTTACCTCGACCAGCTCCTGAAAAGTAAGAAAAACTACATTTAATTTACATTAAATCTTCCAAATCTCTCTCTCTACTGCAGAACAACTAAAAGCTTTCCAAAAACCAAAGCAAAGACATGACAAAGTGTACTTAAACAGGTGCCGGGATATTTTTTTCTTAAACCAGTCCACCTACCTCCTCCTTCTGCTTCTTTGATGTCCTCTTCAATGGCCTCTTCGATGGCCTCATCAAATTCATCAAATCTGTAAATTGAACATTAAGATTAATCCCCAAAACAAGAATTCTGTCTCCGAGTGACTTTCCAAACTGTACATCAACAGTATTTTAATTTCAATAGAAACTCAAACTGCTTTCATTATAGTCGAAGCTACAATCATATGAGTAGAATCTTACTCCTACAGCACATCGAACAAGCAGATCATTTGTATTGGCCAATAAATATCTTGCGTTATATCATTAGCAATATGTTTAGCACATGTTAGCAATCTTTTACAAATAAAGCCAAAATGAAGTGTTGTCCTCCTTTTTCCACCAGACTGTTGCTACAGCTAACGTCAAACCCCTTCACACCTACTGAACATGTAACAAAAAAGTGAACAACTGAGGAAAGTGGTCACATGTGACACTGGGCTGCCGCAGAAATCACCGTGTAAAGCCTGCAAGGTGTCTCCCACATTTCATTTTGGATGGATTACACAGTCCTCCAGTTTATAAAAATATATACAGGTATAAAAACAATAAGTTATTTTTCTATCCTGTTCTAATCACACATTTTGTTCACATCATCTGTGAGAAGTTTTATTCTGCACAGGAGTTCATATAGTAAACAGTGTGACCGCTAAAAACCGGTGTACTTTCTTATAAAAAAATTATGTCAGGAATCTAATAAAGGACATAAAAAAGCAAGATTGATAAGCAGCATTGATAAAATCTCAATTTTCATCCCTACTCATGACTGTGTGTCAGATTAAAAAAAAACATAAGACAAACAAATGGCTGGATGGTTGGCTGAGGGGACATTTATATTATGAATGACTCGATCCCATCTCTGGCTGTTCATTGCTCTAAATATGCAGCTGTGTGAGTCTACATGTGTCTCGACCTGTAGCTGATGTTTTTCTTTGTCCTTGTTGACCTCCGACCCCAGCTCCTACTGCGCTTTGCCTCCTTCTTCTCTTTGATTACGATCTCTGGCTTTTCTTCTTCCACCTCCACCTGAGAGGGGTTAGCAGTCTGTTTTGTTACAAACATCAGCAGGTGAAGGTGGTCCGACTGTGCAGGACCGTACAACCTCACTGTATACTTACTGTGGGGGTGATGATGTTCTCAAGACTGATTCCTACATAAATGAGACGTTCTTTCCTGCAAGAGATAAAAAAAAAACATTAAAAAGTTAACAATCACATATAGAATAATACTGACAGCTTAATTTCTAACCAAAAGCAGCACAGCTTTCACTTAAAAAAAAGAAAAAAGAAATAAAAAATTTCTCGTCTTATACTAAAACACCAAAAACTGCCAACCATTTTCCTCGTGGCAGCAAAGAAAAAGCATTTACTAAAACTCGGTTAAAGTATTAGGCTTTATGTGAGAAAAACTTGGTTCTTAAACTCTTTGATCCTCCAAAACTGCTCGGATTTATCAGCTTCCTAATGAGAATTAAAGAAAAGAAATAAAAAGATTAGCATCATCTGCTCAGGTTTCCAGACCACAGCTTTTCTCACCTCCTCTCAGCTCGTTCCTTCTTTTTCAAGGCGGCATCAAGGTTTAGGAGCTGCTCCTCCAGTTTGTCGCAGAGCTGCTTCTACAGATGGGATCGATGGAACATTTTCAGCTTCACTCACATTTACTGGGGCATCGTTATTTCTTTTGACACTGACATGTACGTACATGCTGGCAGGGTGGGCAGAACCACTCTCCATCGGGGATGATCATGAGTGGAGGCCTGAGACAGGCTGTGTGGTAGCCGCTGTCACACGAATCGCACAGTAAGATCTGGAGAAGAGATGCAGACAGCAGCCGGTTTCACAAAAGCAAACTGCATATCCTTTAATGAGCCGTCATTTCATTATCAATCATTTGTGTCATTTTGATTTTTGCGGATTCAGGTTTTCTCTGTTGGTTCCTTGTCACTCTTTTTTAAGAGAATGAGTATTGCTAAGTATTCAAAAGTACTTTAACTGTATTTTTAGTGGTACTTTGACATTTTATTTTATTTATTTTTTAAATTGGGGAAAACTACATATTACATGAATTAGAAAAATTTGCCCTGGGGCGTAGTTTACCACAACAATTCGGTACCTATCCACACTGGTGATTTTATGTTCCATATCTAAATGAGGTGTGTCTGTGACCACAGGAAGAGCCCAAAGACATTGGAGCTGGTTCAATGTCAAGTTTACATGGTAAAAACTTTGAAATGCCGTCTTGGACTTTGTCTCTTTTGTTCCCTCCGTCACCTCTGTCTTCAAAAGTGCTTCAAACAGCTCTGAACAGCCTTTTCTCGGTAATTAAACTACAAATGCAGCTCGGCAGAGCTGTGAGGGAGAGATCTTTGGGGCACCCACCAGCTCAGGGTGATTTGGAAGACCGCAGTGCTTGCAGGGGTCATCGTTGGGAGGTAGGTCATCATCAGAGGATGTTGACGAGTCCGAGCTTCGTCTTACTCGGTTCCGGTTGCGCCTCTTTTTGCTTCGTTCAACCTTGTAGTCTTCATCGCTGTCATCCTCTTCCTCGCTCTCGTCTTCTTCAGAAGACTCTTCCTCGCTTTTGTCATCCTCATCTTCGGAGCTTTTCTTTTTCCGGCGCGTTCTTGTGTTGGACCACCGAGCCTTCCGTCTTTTTCTCCCCTAAACAACAAACAAAGCACTTCTTGGTGAAATGAGTCTGATCTGTCTGTGCATACTGGTAAATGAGGGAGTCTAAGCCCACACTGGTCTTACCTTGGGTTTGGGCTGACCGTCCTGATCTGCCTTCTTCTCTCTGGGTTTTCTTTGAACCGTCTTCACCTCCCCCTCATCCTCCTCTTCATCCTTTTCCTTCTCACTCTTTTCATCCTCACATTTCTGAGGCGGTGGAGCAGCCTGCGACTTCTCCACCTTCTTGTCATGGATTTCTACCGCTTTCGGCGTGGGTCTGGAGATCCTCGGTGACCTCCGCAGAGATCTCCCAGTGTTTGTGTCAGACTCCGAGTCTCCCTGTCGCTCCTCTCTGCGAAGCTCAGCTTTCCTCCGGTGCGAGGGAGGCTTGTTTTTCCGACGCCGGCCCTCCTCTGATGGAGCCTCACCACCATTCGTCACCTCTCTCTTTGTTACAGAGCCCACCTCTTCACTTTTGCCTTTACTGTCCTTGTCTGTGGGTGCTTCGGCAACTGATCCTTTGTTTGGGTGTTTTTCACTTTCTTTTGTGGCTTCGCCATCGGCTTCGATGCTTGTTTTATTGAGTTCTGATTCTTCTTTGTTGGTCAATGTTTTGCTTTGGGTCTGAGACTGCTTCTCCTCCTTTGTTTCATCACTTTTTAAGCGTGCACCTGTTGTTGAATTCCCTTTGAGTTTTTTATCGTCTTTGTCCTTTTCACTTTTCTTAGCAGCATCCTTTACGCTTTCTGATGGTGGATGCTCGGCTCGGCATGTTTTAGGCTCTTCTTTAGACACTTTCCCCTCCTCTTTCTTTTGCGTTTCAGGTTTTTTATCTGCATCTTTGGAGACGTTTGTCTTCTCGAAGGGACTGGATGGTGCATCTCTCCCTCCACAGGCTTCCTCCGTCGTCTTGGTTTTGTCGTCTTCTCGTGGCTTTGTCAGATCTTGTTTAACGCTCGATGGCTCTTCTGCAGTCGGCCTGGACATAGCGTCGCTAATCTTGGTTACATCATGTGTGGTATGGTCTGCACAGTTGACAGTTTCCTTTTTGTCTTCAGTTTTGTCTGTCTTTGTTTCACATGCTTTATCAGAACTGATCTCTATGATGTTATTGCTCTTCTCGGTAGGTGTGCACGATTCTGATTTTTCCTTTTCAACAACATCATGAGGCTCCACACTCTTCTTAATGTCGACTTTTTCTTCCGATTTGTCATTGATTGATGGTTTTTTAAGGGCACAGGGTAATACAGAGGCTTTAGAGTCAGTATCTTTGTCTGCAGACTGTGTCTCGGTTGTTTCAATATCGCCTGGTTTCTCTTTCGGGGCAGAGCGATCTGATTTCTCTACATTAGAGTGAGATGTCTCTGTTTCTTTAACGCCACTCGTTTCTTTTTTCTCGTCTTTTGCACTTCCTGATGTCTTTGATTGTTTAGTCTGGACCGTCTCGGATATATCCATATCCACACAGTCTGGGATTTCTTCTGAAATCTTCTGCTCTGACTCGTCTTCTTTCGCTTTCACGGCATGATTTAAATCTAGGTTGCCTGACTTTGTTAATGTTTTATCAGTTCCCTTTACTGTGATCGTCGTACAAGATTCTTCTCTATCTGCTGGTTTGGATTCTTTCCTTTTCTCTTGCTCTTCGTGAAGAGAGGGTTTCTCTACTGTATTATTTACATCTTTACCTGAAGGTGACGGTGCTTGTGGTAGTGGAGGAGACTCGTGGGCCTCCTTCTTTTCGGGTTCCTTTGCTTGTGGCACATCTCTCGTCTTCTTTGCCAGGTTTTCGTGGTTCGATATGCCTTCCTTTTTAGCTTTCAAGCCTTCCTCTGTGGCTGTCGGATTGCTTTCCCTGGTGTCCACACATTTTTCTGCAGCTGCTTTTGTCATCTGCTCTTTGTCAGCGGCAGCTTCTTTTAGTTTCTCTGAAGGAGGCTGAATTTCACCATTAACTTGATCGTTTACCTTGTGTGTCTGCTCAGGAGTCAGCTCAGCTTTAGAAGCCTCCTTTGGGTTAGAAACAAATGGACTTTGCACTGTAATGGTGCCATTTTTTTCAAAGTCTTCGCTAAACTTCATTCCTCTTTTTTTCAGAGGGATTTTGGCCTGCTGGTCATTCTTTAGGGCCTGCTGGATCTCCTCTGAACTGTTCTTCTTCGCCTCCTCTCCTTTTTCTTCCTTTACTGATACACCTGACATCTCAGAGGATGGTGCTGGTGCACTCGAACTCGTTTTAGCTTCCATCCCATCTATCGGCTCTTCTTTGATGATCTGAGGATTAGGGCTGATTTCTGAGTGGAGTTCTGCCTCAGATTTACCTTCGACGATGCCATTTAGTGAGGATTTGTCCTCATGAGCTACAGATTTAGGCTTTTCTGTCTGCGTTACTTCTTCATTGTTTTCTGACTTTGGTGAGACTGGACACACAGTCTTTTTCGAGTCTTCGCATTCCTCATCTGACACATCAGTCTTTTTGGCATCACCTGCAAAACCGAAATATAAAAAAAAAAAGATGGCTTAGTGTTTGGATTTTGACACTCTTTCTGGTGACTTAAAATAAAAATATATCAGAATTTCAATACATGGAAAAGCTACTTTATTACTAGGCTCTTTCCACTGCATGTCATACCATTCACTCATTTAACCCCAACTAAAAAGAAAAATAGGAAAAATAAAAGAAACTAATGTTAATGTTAAATTATTAGTCCTCTGCCCTGCATGATCATCATGAAGCTGATTGAGGATGACTAGTTTTCCACCAATGTTCTGCAAACTAAAAAGAAAAACTTTAAAAGTAAAACAACTGATTTTTTTATTTTTATATATATATATAAATGGTCAGGAAGGCTTCTGACATTTCAAAACTATACCTTTCTCTTTGTTCTCTTCCCGTTCCTGATCTTTTTTCAACAGCTCGGGGTCAATTTGCGTCTTCAACAGAGCAACAACCTCAGCCAGGTCATTTCTGTCTCTGAAGGGAGAAAAAAAAAGAAAAGTGGACTTTAATGAAGGTTCTTCCAGAGACTGGAAATTAGCAGAACTTTGAAACGTGGATAAAGAATCATGAAATCAAATGACTGCTCCCTTTCTTGTGTACCTGACGACACACTTCCACGATGACCCGTCTAAGTCATCCTGCTCCTCCACATAAACGCGCACGTTGTTGTCTTGGTCCAGCTGAAACCAATACATTTGTCCGTCTTTGTCCCGACCAATCGGCTGCAGGCGCATCTTATCTGGGTCCTCGTCATTGATGGCAGTTTTAAACTTCACGTTTTCATCAAACTGACACTCGCACAAATACTAGAAAGAGAAGAGACAGAAGATGGTTTATAATGAGCAGGGAAATGGGATTCAGCTTATATCGACTCCACCTTAGCACCCAATGACGGGAACACAACACCTGGGTGCATACGCTAATTTTCACTGTGTGTGTTGAGGTCAGGGCGACAGAAGTGGACACAATTCATTGTCTCTTTAATTGTCTAATCCATCTGAAAGCTTCTTCTTCACATATTTCTGTCACCCTCCTCAGTTCCAAGATTGTTTTGTGCTTAGTCCTTTCAGATATCAGTTTTTGGGGTTCTTTGTTTGACAATAATGATCCGGTAATGATCAAACAGTGGTGGTCCAGCGGTGCAGAGATGAAACAAAAATTTGGACTTACGGGGGTGACTGAAATCTTTACCCTTGTGTTTGAACAATATCTTGCTCTCCCCTAACTGCGGGCTTTTACTGTGGCCAATCAGAACATCTAGAAGCACTGAAAGAACATGTTCTCACTCACCATAAACTGACATTATTGCTAGAAATGATGGGTCTATTCTATCCTAGTGAACTGACGTCACTCCCAGCGGAACCACAAAGCCTAAGAGTCCTAAAAAACTGTTTGTTTTGGATCATCTCCTTAAAGAACTACATACCTTTAAAACCCTTTTCTCTGGTAGTATTTGCACAACAGAGAGGGATGCTGTGGGGCGTAAGGGCCTGCTAGTAGGTGGTAGTTGAATGAAAATCACAAAGTAATGCTACCACCACACTTAGGCTGAATAAACTCTGGGCTTCATCGTCGGTCCACTCCTTTATAACAGGCTAGCATTAAGAATGATTGTTTATATGAGCAACTTTTACCAATGCAGACTTAAATCAATTACCCTAAATGTAATTAAGCCTCCACTGATGCTATTGATGAGAAGCCTGCTTCTCTCCATCTCTAATGAGTCAAAATACCCACAATGACCAACAACTTTAAGTGACACCAGTGCTTCTGTTACTGAACTTAGGTTTTTGTTTGAAGCTTCAAAAAAACCAACAAAAAACGAGAGGTAAGGAAACAAGACTGATGATACACAGCAAAAACAACAGTGAACTCACTTTAAGTATCCCCGTCTTGCACTCCAACGCCAGCTCCTTGTATCCCTTTTGTTCGAGGTCCCATGCCCAGGTTGTGTTCAACTCCTGGCAAACCTGCAACAAAGGCAAGAACTGGATCTGATGATCATTACGTTTATTCAAAGCATACTTCATCCCGTATGTGTACAGAATCTTTTTTGGGGGGGGGGGGGCGGCCTTCGAATCATGAGACTATGATACACAACTTAACTGTGATTAAAAGATGAACTGCTGCTACCAGTGAATATGGGCAAAGGATCTTCTCCCACTAATATTTAGTGATGCAGAGTCAGCAGCAGATGCCCGCTAATACTCTAAGATCACATGTTGCCCCATGTGCTCAGTTCATTCATCACTGAAGTGAACTTAGTCCACAGGTGAGAAGGGCAGACGATATTTTGTATGCCCTGTGTCAGTTTGTGGTTTCACATCTAAGCTTTCAGCTGAACTCAGGTCTGTTCATTGAGTACAGCTCATCGAACACAGGCAAAGAGAGCAATGAGAGCTTATGCACTGTTCAAACAGAACTCTATAAAGTGAAAATATGTAACGTACACTGTATGAAGCGTGTTCCATTTTCATGAAAAGGACAAACAAGAAAAAAAAAAAAACTCTAGAATATCAATAGTTGACCATTTACCTTGACTAAATACTTCTCCCATCTGTCTGCTGACACAGACTTGCCGATCTTCCTCAGCAACTTGACGTGAAGATCAACCAGCAGCTTTGGAACTGATGAGACAAAAGAGGAGGAAGTTATCACCTTTTGTGCACCGAGAACACAGCACACATGCAGGATTCAGTGACACTAAATCCTCTCTTACTGTCAGAAAGAGTTTGGTTAGCCTCTGTACGCTCACTCTACCATTTAGTGCTCCTGTAGGCAACAGCAACACTAAGTGATGACATCTGACTTTCCTGCAGATTGTGGTGGACCACAATTTCAAACAGACATGACCTTCTGAGGAAAAAACAAAAAAAGGTTTGTGACTGAACAATGGGAGACAGCCCAACACTGACAGCGAGCTTCTATTAGCCGTGCAGACTGGTAAAAATGGATCCATTCAGCGTGTTTTACCCGCAGGTTAAAGTCTCCATGTGAGAGGCTGCGGTTGGAAAAACATGCATTTTTTAAACCTATCACAGGGCCGTGCTTACTCCTGCAGCCCCAGAAAAAGAAATAACAAATAAAAACTGAAAATTAACCAGTGTACTTGAGCTTAAAGTTTCCATCACTTCCAATTGTACCTTAAGCCAATAAACACGCGCAACTCATGCAGGATCCTTCGACATGGGTCTGAACTGCTGATTGGGTCTTTCTCCATTAAAGACAAAAGCCAAGTTAAAGGGTTTCTTTGAAGTTGGTGTGAAAGGTGTGACCTCAAGAAAGGTTTGAAAGGGACAGAGATCACACAGAAAATGATCAGAGTCCGCAGCTTTGAATGTTGGTTAAATGCTTTCCTTCACATTCTTCATGTGTAATTGATTATTCTGTCCACAAAATGCGAGACAGCATGTTAGTTTCCCACAGATGTCTCAACTGTCTCGTCTTTATATGACCTAATGATCCCATTTACTAGTTACAATCACATTTGAGAAATTAGAAAGAGAAAAGGTCTTACTTTTATTACCTAGAAATGAAGTCTCTACATTTGCTATATTTGACGGCTTTTCTTGTCAAAAATCTCTCAGTATGAGAGTTCACTTGTGTTCTTTAATGAACAAAAATGACAAATATTACAACAAATGTCTCACAACAAAGTGATCACCCTAAGTGTAGGTTCCTGACATTAGTCTGCTTTTCAAAGCAAAGCAAATCCGAAGCAATCTTTGGAAAAGATACCAAAAAAATGTGAATCAGACACGTTTCCATCCTCGCGCCTCATTCAAAGCTCTTTTCCTCGACTTCATTGGAAACCATGATGGGGTGAAGCAAAGATGGTGGGAAAGGACAACATTGGTGCAAAGTGAATCTGGCCACACTTTTGTTTAGTTCATCCCTGTTATTCTCGATGGTGCGTTCCAAAATTGGCGTCACAATAGCCGACGCTCCGGGCGCTTTGGTGTTGTTTTGACATTTGTCATTTTGTAGGGCAATGCGCCCGTTTGAAAAACATTATGGGCTGCAGGGAAAAGCGTATGAGCGGTCCATCTCTACAGGCATTTGTTGAAGGGACAGCTATTGTAAATATTACTAAAACATCAAAAACTGCTTTAAAATGAAACAGAGAAGCCATTTCTGTGGTGTAAGGGTGCCAGTTTCTCATTAGTGATGCCTACTGTTTAAGAGGAAAACTGCAGTGAGTCCAGCGTGTCATGACAATGGTTATGGCGCCAACTTGACGTCACAACGTGCTTCCACAATAACCAGTGTTGGTAAACATAATAACAGCTTTATACTAAGCCATGATGGGTCTGCAGCACTGAGACTGAAGCTACTCAATTAATGTTCAACAAATAGTGCTCAGGATACCTCATCTAATGCAGCCTTATCGGGTTACATCATGTCACATGATGAGTATCATATTAGAATAAAATATAATACACAGAAAGGTTAGGATAATAAAGACAAAGGCACAAAAGTGAAAGATGCTGCTGTCACAGGCTGCTCACATTCCCACCTTCATATCAGACCGGTTAGTACAACTAGATAAAAATGGAATCAGAATTTGACAGCTTTGAAAGTTGCCGCTACAAGGAATTGTGGGACATAACTGTCTCCTTTCTCTCACAAAGGATGCTCCGTTGTTTCCTACGCTAATGGAGTATTCAGAGAATTCAAACAGCTCTTGTCATACTTCTGGGTAATTTCATTGACTCAGGAAAAGTCCAAAGCAAAAAGTCATTTTTGACCAGATTCCAGAACTTTTGCATCAGTGTGGGAGACGGGGGTGGGGGTGAGGAGATAACAACTGTGATGGACATCCACAAGGGGGAAACGGAGAGAGATCTTCAGGAATTACTCCCGTCTCTGGGCTATCATATCAGGGAGGAAATTGGTTAGTCAGATGAGTTTTTGTTTGTCGGCTCAGACCAAAAAAAAAAAAAAAAAAAAAGCATTTTTACCAGCTAAAAGCAACTAGAAAAGTTGTTTCCGTTCCACCTGCTGTGCATCTAGTCGTCTCTGAGACATCCACCTCAAATGAGCATTAAACTTTTTTGAGGATCAGTGGAAGTGTTTTTCCCACTGTGTTATTCCCATTTCCATTCACAGCTTCTAAACGCACACAGTTAACGAAAAATAAGACCAAAACTAAAACTAGCAATGAAAAAAATAATTTACTTAACTGAAATAAAAACAAAAACGACAATTACAAAAAAACGAAAACTACCACTATGTCCAGAGGGTGGCAGCATAGCGGCCATCGTCTGCCGCATACAGCAAGAAGAAGGCGCTTAGCTGGAAATGGCTAAAGTTGCAGCCCGATATGGGACTTTTTCAAGTACGACCCACTGATGGATAAGAGCACATGTATCGTGATGAGGACTGAGGGGAACACTTGTGGGATGCAACTAAGGGGGGAAAAAAATCCCACAAATTTGAAAGTCTATCTTCGGAGCTCTCACAGAGGCGCTGATGAAAAGTTTCAGGCGCGGGAGAAGAAGGCGGGTAGCGCCGAGTCAGACCGCTGCCACGCATCCATAAACACAGCAAACCTTATCTCAGTGCCTTGCACAGGACAGCACGTGGTGCGCTACCACGCACGAGCACGAAAAACGCGAGCAGGCAGTGGTTGAAAGGTTCACAACTGTTTTTGTGCGTTGTTCCTCGAAATATTTTTTTTTTTTAAAAATCACTTGTTGAACTCACTAAAACTAAACTGAAATAAAAAAGCAAACTGAAAAACTAAATAAAAATAAAAAACTAATGAAAATTTAAAAACTATAACCTTGCACCCAAAATGGTTTCCTGGCGTCTCGGGACGTGATGTGAAGCATTTTTTGTTTAACAGACACCCGATTGCTGACAACCACTACTTGCTCAGTACCACTCTCTGTTCAATGTCAGGATTTCTTACCATAACCAGCAATGGAGGATAAGTAGCAACACATTTCGTGCTTATTTTGAAGCTGCTTAGCATTAAAGTTGCACATCAGGTTGTTGTTATTGCCTGACGAAGGCTTTAAAAAGCTCTTTCTCTATACTTGATCCAGACTCTACCGATGTATTGTTGGACAAAAGCTGTTGAAAGCTCAGCATAATGTTGATCTAATGCCAGGAGATACTTCAAGTTCTCTGAAATTAGGCGTAAAATGAATGTGCTATATTTGTATCACAAGTTACAACTGCCAAAAACGAGTAAAGATGTCAGCAGCAGGGACTGAACACCCGACACTGCACATCTCTACTTCGTGTTAACCTCAGAGCGTTTACATGACATGCTTCGAACATTTTGTCTATTCAAAGTCTGATGTCAAAATATTAACTGTGGTTTTAGGATTATAAAAATACTTAGTTTCAAGATGTAATACGACATCAGTGGAAATATTTGATGCAAACCAAAGAAACAGGAGCTTGATCAGTAGTATAATGCCACCCAAAACCAAAAAAAGAAATAAATTATTATTGCCTGAACCAATTAAACAGTACTATATAAATATACGAGACATGGCTAGTTTACAGTGTATTAAAATTCCTATTTTCAGCCGTAAAAATCACCTGCGGCACTTTTATGTTTGTAACTAATTTTTCGAACATTCATCCATTAAGGTATTTTCCTAAAGTGCTGAAAACTTTCATCCTACAACATAAACTAACGACAAATAAAACGCTCATTTTACAAAATAATGCAACACCACTGACAATAACTGTCGCTACTACATGATAAACATAAGTTAGTGTGGTGCTTGTTAATCATGAGGTCGCACACAATCCGCTGGCAAAATAAAATAAATGAAAATCAAATAGAGCAGTTACAAGAACTCCCCACCCCATTTTCTTTTAATTAATATACCGGATTAACCACGAGAAATCATATTACCACGGTGCTGTTTAAATACACAAGGTGACAGCACATGTTAATGAGAGGCGAGAATTAAAACACACTCAATCAGGAACGCGCATGCGCAAATCAACACAACAGAGCAAAAAAAAAAAACCGTCAAGTCAACTATAAAAGGCAGCACAACCGGAAGTAAAACAATTTTAATTATTTTTTTTAATCCCTCCAAAAGACTGATTGTAAGGGGTGTAGAAGGAAACTAGTGTCTTGAAATAGTACGTGTATGTATTCAATAGTCAATGTACAGCCAGGGAGCATGTACACGGTGTATATAGTGTTTTAAGCACTAAAAAACGATTTATTGTGAAAGCCTCGGTCGGATGTCGCTGCCGTTGCGGATAACTTAGCAGAAGCTGAGCTAACCACTATCTGGCGAAATATTTTAACTGTAAATAAAGTACAGAAATTCACACCCGTTTCACACGTAGGCATATTTACCAAAAATCTATCTAAATCCCCAGTAAATCCGCAGAGTGTTGGATGAAACATCATCACGTTTACGGACTCTCAGACAGTGCTATCGCCGCACATTTATGTCTGTGTTGTTGTACAAGAAGCATCAGCAGATAATGCCTAGGAAAAAAATTAAGCTCAATTCAAAAGCTGAAAAGTGACAGAAAGCATCGAATAATTCGACTGGCTCACACTTGAAATGTCATTAAAATGTGCACAGATACATTTTCCACTTCGAACGGCAGATCTGAAACTCGGTTAACTTGTGTTTAAGTAAACACGAAGGTTAAGAAAACCACACAATAACACACAACTAGCTAACATTAGCTCCTAGCACGTTAGCTCGGTACCATTATCATTAAAGCAACGGTGAAGCCTCTCCTCCTCCCCGCTAGGAGCTGCATGTTTTTGTGCCCTACCCGAGGATGTGTCCTGCAGGTATCTCTCCAGCTGAGGAAAAGTGAGCTCTGGTAAATCCAACAACGCTCCGTAACGCTCCAGGAAAGAGCAAATCACGGCGTAATTTGGACACAAACCGGGGGAAGAACTCGCTGTTGCCGCCGAAGCAGCCATCTTTTCCACACCAGTGTCAAGTCAGCCGGAACTAAATGTATGACTTCCTGTGTAACAAAATAAAGCAGTACCATAACGATCATATACACTATTTAAACTATTTGTACAAACATTCCTTTTCCCCCAGTCGTGTTAATTTATAAATTCCTTAAAAAGAATTAAATAAAAATGAATGCAAGTTATAGAAAAAAAAAAAAAAAATATATATATATATATATATATATATATATATATATATATATATGTGCATGTATATGTGCATGTATATGTGCATGTATATGTGCATGTATATAAATTAATAGGTTGTGATAGCGTTCTCTTTTCCAAGATGGGCGCAGTAATACGCCACTGAAAGAGGTGCTAAGGGCCCCCACAGTGTTGAGTTACGGATACGACTGGGGTCCACAGGGCAGTCCAGGACCGAACTGGCTCTCCTGACTAGTTTATTCAGTCTCTTCCTGTTCCGCTCAGAGCTGCCACAGCTCCAGCAGACTGCTGCAAAAAACTAACTGCAAACCACCCCTCTGTCATTGAAGGTCCTCAACAGTGTCCTGCACACTCCAAAGGATCTCAGCAGACGCAGGTGACTTTGGCCCTTCTGGTACACGATGAGTAGTATTCTGGAGGATGAGGACTGGAAACAATCTCCTGATAACAGAACATTTTCAAGACCCTTCTGGGTAGAAACATTCAAACTCAACCATGTTGGAAGGTAAGCTTCAGCCATTTTCCAAGTTTCCAGCGGGTCCAGACTCTGGCGGGGTCACTCCAGGTCAGCCGGCCCTTTCCTAAAGATATTCTTGGATTTTCTTGGTGGAGTGTATTAAATGTGAACCTTCGATATTGCACACAAACGTGCAAATGCAAATTCATTCAGCTACTCCAGCTAAGATTTCAAAAATAAATCAGCCTGATCAGTTGTTCTAAAATGACCCACGAGAGACTTGGATGGAATCAGGCACATGATGGGTGATACAGTTCAGTGTAAATTCAGGAGTGAATCCACAATGAGCCTTAAAATTGATCAGGACTTTACAATCCAAATTAAAGCAGACTGTGTGGTCATGAGGGCCTTCAGAATCAGCATGTAGAAATAACCAAGAGATGTTCATGAGGTGCATACCTTTCAGATACAGTATGTCCACCAACCTGGAGGAAAATCTATCAAATCAATCATTAAACTTAGGGTGGAACACACTTAGTTCACAGGTTCGACCCTCGTCTGATTAAACCGAGCAAATAGTTTTTTCTTCAGTCTTACGTCAATTTTATTTATCTAGAAATACTCGTTTCTGATGTTAATGTAGGTTATGAATAGAAGATATGTCAGAGGTAAAAAGAGAGTGAGAAACCTGCGATTAAACCGAAACTGGAGCCACAGCAGCTGCTCTGCTAATTTTCCTCAAAGATAACTCTCCTCGTAAAGCTTTGCAATAATAAACTTTTTAGTTTCATTCATTTTCTCAGAGTAAATCTTTGGTTATCTTAACTAAGTCAGACAGAACACCTCCCGTGAAAAGAAAGAAAAGTAATATCCCGTTCCGAGTTGGACAGGAAAAAGAATCTGAAAGTTGTGGCGTTTCTGGCCACCAGATGGCAGCAAAATCATACTTTGATTAAACTTTTTACAAGTTCAGGCTATGCTAGAGCAGGACCAAAAGGCTGATTTTGAGCAGTGTGTGTTCGCATAAATACAAACACACACAGCTCTGTTAAAAAAATTTTTTAATCCAACTAAATAGTCCAGTTTGAAGCCTCTAACTGCAAATCACACATCTGCACTACGATATCATCAAATAAATACTTTATAATCTGAAATATTATATCCTTTCAGTAACTTAAGAAAAAGACGGCACAACAAAAGAAAACAGGAATGGATTGTGGAGTCATGTTTGTTTTATTTAAGCTATCTTTATTTCACATTTATTTGTACACAATAAATACAGTTAAACATCCACTGGTGTGTAAATCTGATACTCTGCAGCCTCTGCAGAGCTGATGGTGTAAAATGGGAATTTTGTCACTGAATTTTAGATTCAGACTTAATGTGTATTCAGGACCAGTAGCAGGTTAAGAACAACTTCTCTAATGGAAAAGAGACTTTTTTTGTTTCAATACAACAGGGTAAATGCAAACTTCAAAAATAAGTTTGATGTCATTCAGATCTCAAGGAGATCAACGAGAACACAGCAACATGGCTGACAGATATCTCTTTTCCTCTGAACAAATTCAACTATGCTTTTTATAGGCTTTTAATCCTAATTCTAAAAACAACAAAAAAGAAAACAAAAAGGAAGGGTGTGCTATCTTTTTTTTTTTTTCTCTTCACAAGATATCCATCTCCAAGCCCTCTGTAAACTATCCGTGTTTCAAAAACGGTACGATCAAACAGATCAGAATCTCAATCAAAGACACTATGATGGCTATTTAAGGCTAAATAACACAAGAGCTGATAAAAGACAAGTATTCATACCAATACAGCTGGTAAGCAAACTTCAAACATCAACAATACTGGAAGGGAATAAGAAGAGATCAAAAAGTGCTTCACTATGACAGTATAGATTTAAAAATGGACAGCTAGCAGCTCAGGATGGTTTCCTCCTTAAACATTAAGGTGTGTTTAAACTGCACATGACTTCAGTGTAAACCGCCACCGAACCAAACTCTCACCAGCAACCAATACGGGCTTCATTAATGTCATAAAACTTCTAAAAATCTGTACGTTACATGAGAAAAACAACAAAAAGTTAGACGGTGTGTACGCACTACGTTTCTCCCTTACACTTTACTTTTTAATAGCATTTGGATAAAAAAGAATAAACTAAACACGAGAGTAAGGGTTTAAAAAACGAAGAGTAAACAATAAAAGATCCATTATTCCGATATTTTTACTGACAAAACAATCACAACTAGAATTGCCACTTTTCCCTTGTTTGTGTAACCGAGTCCAGTTACGTGTGTCGGCGGGGAGGACCAGCCTCACCTGTGCTGGCGTTTTGATCAAACGTGGAGACGAGCAGACTTTTGGTTTGTGTCGGAGCAGCCTGTCGACGACGTGCTGCCGGGTGGAGCCCTGTTGCATAGAATTGATCTGAAAATGTGACGCCTCCGGAAAGAGCCGCACAGCGAGACCGCTGGAAAACTGAGCTGCAGGGTGACATCATCTCCATATCATCCATGTGATTAATAGCAATCCTTACAATCAATCAACTTGGACTGAAATGTGAAAAACTGCTGTGATCATGACGTCCATTAAATGATTAATTGGTACAGCTGTTAGAAATGATGAAGAGGGGGCAGTTAAAGGAACACTTTAATATTTTGGGAAAAAGCTTTTGTCATGAAGACGTGAATATGAAGCCAGGAGGTGATTAGCTTTAAGCGCTTGTTGGTCAGCTGACACCATCCACCACTAAAGGTCGCTCCCTCTGATGTACACAAACAAATGTAAACATGAGCATCAGAGGCTTCACACTGATTAAATGTTAAAAAGGAGTGACATTCACTAACCGTGCTCAACTCTTTGTGTCATACAACGTCATACATGCATGTAATATATGCAGTACGCACTTCTCGACTGTAGAGGAGACTGAAGGATATATTCTGAGGTGCTTTAGGAAACATCATGTGCCTGAGGGCAGCGTTTATCTGAAATGATTCTGAGCTCACGGGCACGTCTTATTGGAAAGGAATGACTCAGCGTTGTGGACCTGAGCACAGCTAAACACACCAGTGAATCGAGTAAACAAAAATAGTTCTTGGAGCATCTGACTTGTTTAGTGTACACATTTTTGGCTCTGATGACTACATGGTGGAATTCCTTAATGCCTCATACACTGACACCAAAAACAGCTTTCACCTTCTCATGTAAAGCACCGTTGGCGTCCGTTTTTTTCGACAGATCCTTTGGTTCGCCTGCTCAGTGTAGCTCGATTCATTAAAGTCAAATTAACTGTTATGTTGTGAAGCGTGAAAGTTAAATGCTTAATAAAAGTAGAGAATCAATGTGCTGAGTTAGTTTGTATTGAAACCCTAAACACATGAAATCACACCTAAGCTACAACAATGTTGGATATGAAAAGCGAAACTAACAATGACCTGATTTGATTTGTCCACATCTTTAAATCCTTTCTGAATAATGTAGAAACTACTCCTTCATTGGGATAATGTTCTCTTGGACAGGCGTGGATTGTACGTCTTTTCTGTAGTGAGTTCAAGTGCTAACCTTTTTTTCTTTGCTCAGATGCTGGTGATGAGAGGCGACCCAGCAGGGGAACCTTCATCACAGGGTGGTTTGGTGTATTAGAGCCTCTGAGTGTCACTGTGGAGCAGTTTACACATACCAATTAGGAACACAGAAGTCAGTTTCCTTCATTTCAGACTCTTCAGGGTCAGCGCTGATGAGACCATGTTTTTATAAAAAAAAAAGAATTAAAACCTTCCACAGGATCTGCATCTCCTCCAGAGAACCGATGGAACTCCTGTGATTACACTGCAGTGGAATGATTCAGCGAATATCTTAACAGTTTGATATGCTGTTATGACGAAGTTTTCCTCTTTTTACTGCACTCTATTCTAAACGAATCACCTCCAGGCAGTCAAAGTGGATTAAAGAACAAATTTTCCCAAAAATATCAAACCGCTGTGTTGATCAAATCCTTATTACAGGATCATAATGTTCATAACGTCAGGTTATACCTTTTTTATGAAGACTTTTTTAGTCCATTTTCAGCAGTTCAAAGTGAATCAATAAAAATGATTCACATCCTGGCAGAACTGGGCCCTGTTCATATCTCTAACAGGGGACACATTTTTGATGAGGGAGAGTGAGAGGTGAGAAATCAGAAATCTGAACAAGAAATTAAACGAGAAAGGCACAATATATCTCCACAACACACTGACCCTATGAGGTCTGAGTGTAGGGCCTCTCCTGCCTCCAGGCGTCCTCAGGGGGGGGTTTAAGTTTCCACGAGTTTCCTTTGGGAGTGCATCTTCAAGTCTCAGCTGGTTGAACCACGCCACTACCTTCACACCAGCGTTATCTCCACCTCCTCCCTCCGCTTCACCTGTCCACGAGGATGCTGCTTGGGGGGTGGAGGAGCAGCCCGGACCTGCAAATATCCAGCAATCCATGGCTGAATAAAAATCTAACTAAAAAGTCTCAAAATCAAGTGAATGTTGATACAAATAAAAGTGAGCTGGTTTCTTAACACTTCAGTCCAGACAGAGATAACTAAATCATTTAAGGACTGATTCTCCTCTTCTCTGTCGCCATCATCAGGTCAAAAATTCATCGGTATGTTACTCACAGGTCGGATGGTGCCAGCGCCGCTCTCTGGATATTTGGGAGGTTGGGGCGATCCTTGTGCTGGACCTGAGAGGGACACGGAACATAGATTCCAATCACTTTCCATAAAAATTTCAGTTGTTACTTCTGCAACTTCACTGCAGACAAACCAGCACATCTTACTGTGGTAGGGGCTCTTGTGTGGAGTAGGTGGCGGCCTGTGGTGACCGTTGTGATAGGAAGGCGGTCGGCCGATGGGAGAGGATGTGGAGCTGCAGGGACTGGAAACAGGAGAGGACACGGTGGGCGTCTGAAGAGGACTGCTGTGGAGAGGCCCGGGCTGGAAGGGACTACAGGGGGAGCGATTGCAGTGGGCCAAAGTGGAGGGAGAAGCCTTGAACACAACCGGCAACAAAGATGCAGCTTCAGGAACTCAGGAAATACAAAGTCTTAGCCTTCAGGTTTTAAACAAAACCTTTATCACACACTAAAATGCATCCGTTCTAAAACTTGAAGAAAAACATGGATGTATTGAGTGCCTGTGAATGACACAAGAAGCAGCCTCGTTTTCTATTCTCTTCACTGGACGCTCTGTGTGGTTGAGCTATTTTTACATCTAAAAATAACTGGGTTTTCAACACACCTGATTTAGATGAAGTGGCTCACTCCAAAAGCTCTGCACAAGCCTGCTAATGATGCATTGATTTGAATCAGGTGTGTTGAAGCAGGGAAACATCTAAAACCTGCAGGACAGCAGCCCTCAAGGACCAGATGTGGACAACCCTGATTCAGAGCCTACTTCAGAACCTGTTAGTTAGTTAGTTGGCAAGATCCTTAAGCTTTTTTTCCTGTGTGTCACTGCAGAAAAGACCCCCAAAGTGTCAGTAAGCTGCTTCAAACTAGAGCGGCTGAAAACAGCGAAGTTACTCGATGTAACTTCTGTCAGTTATATATCGCAAGCTAATAAATGAGGACAACATGTTGTCTCGTTAAAAGAAAGCTGAAAAGAAGAAAAATGCACAGTTCCAGAATACTTTTTACCAGTCACCTTGAGACTCTCTCTTAAACCTAATAATCAAGTTAGAAATCTAGGGTAATATTGGACTCAGACCTGAACTTCAACAGCCACTTTAAATCAATAACATCAGCAGCTTTCTACCATCTGAAAAACATTGCCAGAATCAAAGGAATAGTGTCTAAACCAGACTTAGAAAGACTAATCCATGCATTTGTCTCCAGCAGGTTAGACTACTGTAACGGCCTGCTCACTGGGTTTTCTAAATGGGCTGTAAGACAGCTGCAGTACATCCAGAATGCTGCTGCTCGAGTCCTGACTAGAACCAGGAAATACGACCATATTAGTCCAGTGGTCAGGACTCTGCACTGGCTTCCTGTCACTCAGAGAACAGACTGGGCGGCTGTAGCTCAGGAGGAAGAGACATAAAGAATCGTATGTCTCATACCGATGTATCCATCGGTGTACGAATGTGTGTATGAATGGTTATACTAATTATATATGAATATATATTTATATGAACGTCTTATATACAGAACTAAGTCCGAACTAAACAAGGTGAGGCTGCGTTTCAGTTTTACGCTCCTAAAATCTGGAGCAGTCTTCCAGAAGATGTGAGACAGGCCTGAACTGTTTAAATCCAGACTGAAAACAGTTCTTTTTAGCTGTGCATATGACAACTGAAAGTATTTTATCTGCACTCTTCGTTTTTAATTTTATTAATTAATGATAATTTTTTTGTTTTATGGAATGATTTAATTTGCCTTGTTGTGATTTTATGTAGCCGTAAAGCACTTTGAATTGCCTTGTGTACGAATTGTGCTCTACAAATAAACTTGCCTTGCCTTACCGCATTATCAATCATTCCGATCAAAGCAGAATGTCAGAACTTCTACATATTTGTGTCATAAAAACACTTATGTCTTATTCTTTAGGTCTAAGCATAAGAGCATCAGCACACCTGTGCACTGCCGAGTCTTTGTCCTTCTCCATTCTCGCCGATACCAGTGAGATCCTCCACCAGAACAGCAGGAAAGACGCCAACGACGCCATTAAACTCGCCCTCCCAGAAACCGTCATCCTCGTGGGTCTCTCTGCTGAGGATGCGGATGATTGCACCTTCTGGAAATGACAGCTCATCATCTGTTTGTCCTGCGTAGTCGTACAAGGCCTTTGCAAATGACACTGCAATAAAGAGGAGAAAAAAAAGTTGAAAAACTAGCAGAAAACAACAAAAATACTGGCTTATTCTAGTGGAGGTGTCCCTCACCGCTGGAGTCTCCGTTAACAGAGCCGGTTGGGAGGTCAGTCTCAGGTTCGGTGGAGTTATTGGAGGAATGGGATCGGGCATCCAGCGCAGCCAGAGACTGCAACATACTCAGTAGACTGTTAGAGGAAGGCAGCTGCAAGTATTTCTCAGGGACGTAGCCCACCTGTCCACTGCGGTTTCTGGCCTGGAGATGTAGAAAATAAGAACAGATGCTGACGACTGGTGAGGACACCCTGACAGGAAATGGCACATGTTGAGGAAGCATTCCGAGTCATGGCAGCACGACCCTCCATCACTACAAAGATCTCTTCATTTAATCATGCCAAGAAGCAGATAAATCAGTCCAAGACATTCCAAACACTATCTGGCATAAATATGTCCATAACATACGCTGACATGTTCTACTGCAACAAGTGCAGCAGCTGGTGTTAACAGATGAGGAACTGCTGCCCCAGTGTTGTTGTTGTTGTCAGTGTTAAGCTCAACGTGTGAAAAGTCTGTTGAGGTTACACATTTCCATGGACTGAGGGTGTTTTTATTTATGCCTTGGAATGTAACCACTGTGAAACCATCAGAGATCGCTTAGATTATTGCTTTTTTGTCCTGACTGGAGCTCTCCCTCCTCATTCATTCTGCGGTTTGCTGTTTTCTTGATGCACTCTGTCTTCTCAGCGGACCGGAGCAGACATCAATTGCCTGAATATTGTGTTCAGAAATAGTAACAACTATTCCTGTCATACTAATTAATATTGAAGCTTTTGTGAAGAATAAACACAACAGTAATGAGACAGAAAGATGCAAATAAAATGCTTGAAATAATGGAACAATTGGAAATGTTTACTGCTGCATTCCCCATCCTGGAGGAGAGGAAACTGAAGGAGACATCTGAGAATATTCCTGAAGTCAAATCTTTCCAGCTGCACAAGTCAACTTAAACTTTAGTTTAAAAGACATCTATGAATTCTTATATTAGCCATGTTCATACTGTAAGGCCAAATGCTGGTAAAGGAGTGTGTGCCAGGGCCAATACAATTTCCACTGCTACTAATGGGGATTAAGCGGCACTCTGTTGGGTTTCCTCTGGGCTCATGGCCACAGCTTTTGGTCTGGCGAACACCCGTGGGCCACACAGGGCTTCTCTGGTATGAGGGAGTGTTTACCTTTTGGCTAAGATGGGGAAACCTGGTGCCTCAGTACAAGGATGTTCAGCACCTACTCATTTCTAAACCTCTTCAGTAAGGTTTCTGTCATTTCTTTAAGTCATCTTCATGAATAGTTCTCCAGGCTTCTTCAAGGACATCCTAAAGCTCTTCTTTGGATTTTGGCTGCCTTTTGTTCCGTTCTCTGTCAAGATGATCCCACACTGCTTCAATCATGACTTATAAGAGTTCAATTGTGTGTTTTTCTATCCAGACTGGCTTTAATGCATTGGTGATGTTTCTGGGATGAAGCTCCTGCCAATCAAGTACTTTCCTGGTGATATTGCTTGTTGTATTGAAATCTGATGGTACTTTTCTGTGTTGATAATTCCATCAAATTCGAGGAGAGTCTTAAATCAATGAGTTTTCACTGCGTTTTACAGATGGTTACAGACACCCTCTCCTGATTGGCTCCTTTGTCATCTGGCATACCTCAGCCTTTTCTACCCATTTCCCTTTCTTAAGAATGGCTTCTTGACAGCTTCCCTTCCAAGGAGACCATTTCTGATGAGGCTTGGGCAATAGATCACTAAAAAAGGTCAGGTACAAGGACTGGACAGAAAAAAAGTGAAAAAGAAGAGAGTGTCCAAAGTAAAAGTTTAAAAGACCTTCAGAAAGCCTGGAGAACTATTGCTCAAGACCACTTTAAAAGGTTACAACAAAGCCTGAATCATTGGAAGCCAAATATAGACATGAAGGGTGGCTCAAGACTTTTGCATCATACTGTATGGAAGATTGAAGTTAATATGATGACAGGCCGCGCATTCATGATGATATGATGACCGATCGTGTTGTTCTGAGCCTTGTAAACTACAGTCAATCATGAGAAACTCCAATAGGACAAAACACTGTCATATGTGGCTAGCAATTCAAAAGCACAGCTCAGCTGAGAGAAAAGGTAGAGTACTTTGACCCAGTCCTCCATGTCTCCATCATCAATGACCTCCAGGATCTCCTGCTCCTCGATAGTTAGTTCATCTGGCTGAGAGGCCTGCAAACAAGATTATTATGAAATTTGTTTAAATGACACTTATGTCAAACAAGCACAGAGAAAGAACAGAAAAAGTTAGTCCAATGTCCAACTGGTCACCGATCGCTGTTCTATCGGTAACCGCTTTGTTTAAATGAGCTGTCTGCTGTTACCTTGTAGGAGTACAGCACTTTGCATGTAAGCGGATAGTTTTTCAAGGTGCTTGAGGGGCTGGAGCTGCTGTCGTCCAACACTTCACCGCTGTCCTCCATCTCTTCTTCATCCTCTCGCTCCAAATCTGCTGTTCCCTATAGAAATATGACAAACCATTACACTACATCTGCACATTTATTACCTTAGTATCAAAGGCTACCACAGACTTTAGTAACTGTGTTTCGATTTTCTTTGTGGGTCTTACAGAGAGTGAAGGATCATGAGTACTGAGGTTGTTCCAGCGTTCATTCTCCAGCTCCTCCATCACCTGGTTCATGGCACTCTTCAGCCACGTTTCCACTGTGACTCCTGCCTGCTTGAGCAGGTCAAGGCGAGCCTCTGCTTTCACTTTGACCGTCTGCCATTCAAAAATAAAGATAAGAAACTGTATGTTATGTGTATCCTGCACTGGCACCAGCAACAGCCAATCACACCTCTTTATGGAGCAGAAACACTGTGTAATCAGGTTCTGCAGAACAGCTGCTTTCTACCCGCTCAACATTGTTGTTCTTGGAAGGTTTGGATGCTGTCCTGCAGGGTTTTAGCAATGGGGTTGAGGTCTGAAAGTGTAATATGGTTTGACTCAGCCAGACCTTGTGTGAATTATCTCAACTAAAGCTTTTAAAACTTTCTACGAATCAACTTTTAATTCAGGATTTCTTCTTCACGAGTTATTATTATTATACCATTAAGACTGTGATTCTGCACATTGGAACTGGAAGATGTAACTCAGGTGTAAATATGTCTGACAGAATTTTATAATGAGGGATGCGTTGAAAATACTGTACTTTTTGCCAAATTAAAGTGACATTTATATTACTGATTGAACATTATCTTTGATTAAACAATGAAAGCTCGGATCTTGTAAAGATGTGATTAGTTTTCACATTTTTCAGAGGCAATTACCTGAAAAATGTGTGGCAAACTAACTAGGCTGAAATATTCTTTAATAGTGTGAATATAGTATTTGTCTTTTACTGCAAAGGTTGTTTAGTTCTATACAACATGTTCATCTAACATGACCTTCTAATGAGTCACTGCAGCTTTCTAACCAGCAGGTGGAGTACTGGAGCCACCTTCAGTAAGCCCCCATGGGTTGTGTTTTAGAGTAAAAGGTGGACTTTAGACATTACCTCTGCCCTCCGAAGACTCTGCCTAGCAACCTCCATCTTGGTCTCCAGCTCACTGTTGTTCTGCTCCTCCGGTGTTCCGTACTCCTCCATGGCCTAAAACCCAATCGCAAACAGCATTAACTGTCATCCAGAATGTATAGAGAAGACCACGTGGAGTGAATGGAAGCGATTAAACAGTAATGTCATTATCTGAAACTTTTCATTGCTTCACTTTTGTCCTCCACAGAGTGGCACAACAGGGGGAACTTTATGATATCCAGGTTTATTATTATCAAACTGTCATAAATTATTGCGCATAGCACAGTAAAAGGTCAAATTCCAGGTTAGCAGAAAAATACTCACACATCGGACCACTTCCTATTTGGAGGTGTACCTCAGATCCAGAAATATGTAAATTCACATGCGTTCAATATCATCACCATGAGTCAGCTGTGAATAAATACCTATTAAGTACCTAAAGATTTAACAGGTTCATCAGTATCAAAGTAATCCAGTGACACTTGTTTGCTGAATCCATAGATATAGGAAGAGCCAATTCTGAATCTGGCACACATTTAATGGTGCCCATTTGCCAAAATGCAAAGAAATTGCAAAGGCAGAACTGCAGAGCTTCAGAAGCAGCACGAAGCCGACTAATGTGGCAGCTGTTGGTGTAAAACAAGAAGCATGATCATGACCTTAAAGATCTGGCCCACACTTTTAAAAATAACTGTGAAAATGAAATATTTCTAACTTGTTTTTACAAGCAATGTTTTCCTGACACTGAAGCCCAGAATGCCCCATCAGTGTCAAAAACTGAAAATATGATTAGAGCTGATGACTTCTTTTTCCTTATATCTTTTGATAAATGGAAATTCTGAAAATATCTGAGGATGCACTTCCTTTGTTCCTGAAACCTTTTCCTTACGATGCTTAAAATGTGCACAGAACAGTGAAAAAGTCCAAGAAACTCATCCAAGAAGACCTTCACCGTCATCTCTTTGTATGGGATCGCGTCACAGCGTTAGTCTTTTCTATGGGCTAAGACAATTTTTCTATTTCATTTAAGTGAAATGTGATCATCTTTTTTTCCACTTCCACTGTTGACTGTCCTGCTCGGGGCATGTAATAAAGTATGTCTTTATTACAGCTCTGCGTGCTTGTAATCTTGACATCTTAACTTATCTTGTTGAAATTGTGACATTTTTATAGAGACTACAAATGAGCACATTTATTTTGGTCAACTCTGGTGCGTTAAAAACACATCAGCAACGATTATGATTTGTTGTGTTAGTTGTGATATTTCACTCCTCAGCCCTGCAGATAGCAGCATGTGTGTTTGACCTGGTTCTCACCCTCTGTGTGTGTATGATGCTCTTGTACTCTCGGGCCACGCGGCTTGCCCACTTCCTTGCCTCCTTATCCAGACTGTGCTCCTCCGCCGTTCCACTCTCTTTCTGCAGCTGCATCACCTTCAACAGAATGAAAAAAAAAAAACAGCAGATGATAAATAAGGGAGACACTGTCGTTTTACTGGACATCAAAGTAGACCAAGTTTACGTTTTGGTTACAACTTGGCCCACAACTTATGGATCGAAGCGCTAAAAGTGCTGCAGACAACAGTGGCTTGAAATTTTTGTTTGTGTGTTTGGTTCAACCTCATTTAAGGAGCGATTTCCATTGCCACATTCATGTTCTTACCAAACATCACCCATTTAACTGTGCTCCAAACCGTGTCCGAGTTTACCGACAGCGGTTTCTCTGGGTTTAAAACAAACTGAGCCAAGCCAGCTTTGTAAATGACGACAACAATGTGGATGCCATCGTCCTCTGCCACAGCCAGAAAAATGACTCCACAGATACAGTCGAACACAGATGTGCAGACTGAACAGTAAATTAAAACTCAAATAAGAATATTTTCTCCAGAGTCAGCACTGTTAAGTTACCTGCTCCTCCTGTGTAGGCTGAATGAGGAGTTGAACATGTCATGCTTTATTTTAATCTGAGTCAGTTATCAGATGTCATTTCTGACAGTTTGAGATGTGGCTTTCTCCTTTAAGGTTAGAATAAATATCTAAAATGTGACTTAAGTGGTTTTAACAATCAGCACTGTGTGTGTTAGGGATGTCACGATTACAAGTTTTCACGGTTAATTGCGAAATTACACTTTACGATTAGTTAATTGTAACGTTGTCTTAATACCGTCAATTTCCAGAAAAAAATTATGCTGGACCATATCGGTACATCAGCGCAATTCGCCAGGAATGAAAACAAAGTTACACAACAACCACGTGTCACCGCTTGTGTTGCTGTGTTTTCGGTCCATGCAGTTGCAGACGGAGGCGTCCAGTGCACAGGAGGTAAAGCATGGAAGAGGGAGAGATATTTCCTCAGAGAAAACGGGGAGAAAAAGTAATGTAATCTTCTAAAGGGACTCAGTCAGTGAACATTTATCATTACCTAATTTTGCTTTCTGTATTGAGCTAAAAGCAGTAAAAGCACTATGGGATGTCCCTTTTATTTATTACTAATTCATTTGTGGCAATGTAATTTAAAAATAAAATTAAAGGACCAAAATAATAGATACATATTTTTATCTGGCCACCCAAGATTAGTCCAGGTAAAGGTCCTGTAACCTTTATATACGTTTTCTCTGAGAGAAGTACATAGTTAATATGTAGCATTTATTGATTGTTTACAGATGTGATTTTTGATTAATTCCAAGTGGGATTATTATTATTTTTCTTGTACTTTTTGGTTACTTTACATTGTTGCTATATTATTTTGGTATGAGAGCATCCAAAAAGGGAAATAAATTAAAACAAGACCTAAAAGGAGTGTTCATGCGATTTTACTTATTCATGGTAGTGTGAAATTAATTAATGCAAAAATAATCGTGATAATAGTAATATCGTGATTATTTCTCTGACAATAATCGTACCAAGAAAATCTGTAATTGTGACATCCCTAGTTTGTGTATGGAGGGAACAGGCTGGGGTGGTGGGGGGCTGGGATCATTGCACTCTGATGAGGCCCACTCACAATGCCTCCTTTTCACAGATGGGCTGTTCACAGGGCCCGGCCTACCACCTGCCCCTCCCTTCCAGTTCTGCTCTATTCCTTTCCGGATCCCTCTGTCTGGTGCAAGTGGTATGGGAGGGAGGGAGGGCGGGAGGATCTCCACCACTAATGTTTTCTTTAGGAACAGGCTGCTGCTTGTTTGACTTCCAATCAAAACAACGCCAGCATTTGCACTTTGAACAAATTGTCCAGTGTTGTCCGGAGGAGCAGAGGGGCAGTGCAGGGGAGAGAAGGACCAGCAATGATGGCCGACGACTGACGAGTGAGGATAGCACTCCCTTACATTACATCCATGCACCAAAGCCTTCATAAATCATTGGAAAATTTGCACACCGGGGTCATCTTAAAGGCTAATCGTAAAATATTTCTGGACCTGGGTTTGACATTTATGATCGTTTAAAAAAGGGCAAAATAATCTAATAAAAGTCCAGTTAGGTAAGAAAAACAACTCAAATAGATTCAAGGCAACAAGGACACACTGAGCTCTATAAGCAGGTGTGTTAAGGTGCAGCACAGACCAGAATGCACCTGAAAAAGCACTCATTTCTCAGTTGGATTTCCAATGCTTTATAAGCTCTCAGATACATATCTGGCGACCTTTTCAGGAGCTACTGGGAGAGTAGAATTTTTACATGTCACCAGAAGGAATTTCAATCCCAAACCAGCTCAGAAACACAATCCTGGAAACAAAGTTTAACATATCTACCCACAATTTTTGTGTCAAAATCATAATGCAGGGCAGCATGTTGGTGCAGTGGTTCCTGGTTCCAGTCTCAGCTGGAGCCTTTCTGTGTGGAGTGTGGAGCATGTTCTTCCCGTGGATGCGCAGGTTCTGTCAGAGTACTCTGGCTTCCTCCCACCATCCAAGACATGCATGATAGGTTCATTTGTCATTTTAAATGGACTGTAAGAGCGAATGAAGTGTGCATGATTGTTTGTCTTGTTTGCCTCCGTGTGGCCCTGTGACTGGCGGCCTGTGTGGGTGTCCCCTGCCTCTCACCCGATCACAGCTGGGATGGGCTCCAGGCCCCCGAGCGACCCGAATCGGATAAAGCGGGTATAGAAAATGGATGGATGGAGATTAGGTTCACCAACAGGTCAGAGTGTCTGTGCTGCATTTTGCCATTCAATTATAAAGATGGGAGAAAAAAGATAAGGCACCGTTGTCTTTACAAATAAAGATTAAAGGAAGAAAAATAAGCAAATAGACTCAAGATAAGACAATGGGATGAAGGGAGGAAGAAAAGATAACGTGTAAGAGCAAGTACTTTATATCTTATGGAATTAAAAAAATATAGCCTATGTGAAACAATGGAATTAAATAACAGTGGACAGTATTTTTGGAACATGTGTAGTTTCTCTACTGCAAATGGACATCTGCTTACTGTAAGTGTCATCAGCTACTGAAACCGGTTTCTTCTCCAAAGTCCTTACAAATTCATGGCGAGGTTGAGGAAACACATTTTCAACAGTTTGAACATATTCAAAGATTGCTGCCCTGCTGCTACAAGGTCAGTTGACATGCAGGGGGCAGCAATACAGGTCAAATCTGAGCTGACAACAGCTGCTAGCCTCCATGAAACAATGACCTAGATTTGGTCCAGCAGTCATGTTTCATTTCCACACTTCAGAGAACATGTGCAGCCAGAGTTGGCAGAGGTTAGAGGTTTGATAGCTGTCTTTGACGTCAGTGGTGTCACATGCAAAATATAAACAGTGCGGACAATAGATATAAAACCAGAGTAACACTGAGCAGACCAGCTCTGATAATCAGTGGTGATGCATGGAAAATTGATGACTGATAATTCTCCATTTGTTGTGGCCAGCACGACAACCATAACCTTATTAAATACTGTGCTCAAAATGATGCATTTGGATTCAAATGCGCATTGTCAAATGTGTGAACATTTAGAACAGTCTTCCTTGTCAAGCACTCCATCGCTAACAGTCACTGATAGTCTAAATGCTCATGGTTTAAAGGAGCATTGTGTAATTGTCTGCTGTTCGTCAGATTCTGTCATTTTCGAGTGCGTTTAAGCAATATTCGCTAGATTCTGTAATTTCCGATTACGCCTTGAATGCAACACTCCATGCTTTGGAGAAACGTGGCCTGACACTGGTGCAACACACACTACCCAACACATCCATCACTCAAATGTGTCATGATATCTTCTCCATCGAGTGAAACCACCTTCTCAAGTTCTAAGGTTTCTTTTAGAGATACAAATTATAAATAGATGTTATATTTGGTTAAATATTCTGTGAAAAGATAACTTACAGTGAATGTCACTGTTACTTGTTCTGCATTATATTAGTGTTTTGTGGACCCCAGGTAGCTTAACTGTGTGGTAATAACAGCCAATACAACAGACATTATCTTCAAAGCCTCTTATTATCACGTTACACTTTGATTGAAATCAGCTGACCTCCATAACATGACGCCGATAATTTCTGTCCAGCTAACAAAGCTACTTAGTAGTTTTTGTGCATAAACTCACGTGAATCAACAGTTTTCAACAGGGTCACATTACATTTGTTTAATCAGATCAGCTGATCGTCTGCAAAATAGCGGCAAATCGCGCTTGCGCCACCCTTTGTCCTTTCTAGGCCACTGTAATCAATATGGCGACGCAAGTAGTGTCCTTCTGGGTAAACCTTTGTGTAGAGCAGACCGCGACATATGTAAATAAAAAGTAATAAAAACATAACGACTCGTTTGATAGGGTGACTAAATAGCACTAACAACATAGTTATATGTATTATATTCCATTTCTGCTAATAAATCACCATAATTCTTACACACTGCTCCTTTAAGATTCATTCTAAAATAAAGTCTGAGAAACTGGGACCGTAAGGCACTGCTCAGACATTCAGTAGTAAACAAACAGACAAATAAAAAGTCTGGATTTACCGTATCAGAGTCGCTGGGCTGGTACAAGAAGTCTGGAGCTTGCTGAAACACTGAGTTCTTCTGTACAAACACCTGTTGGTGAAACTCCTGCACAACCTGCGGATTTTTAAATACAAAAGGCATATTTAGGTTCAGGCAAAGATTAACATCACTTAACAAAACCTGATATGCCTTATAAAGCATTTCTATGACACATCTGTGTTGACAAGCATGAAAAAGAAACATTACATTATACCCACACTACCTGTTTCTAAGCTATTTTGATTTTTTCTGAAAAATAAAAACAAACAAAACTGGTGGTGACACATGCAAATCTAAGAAATTAAATGGTTCGGGTCAGCAACTGTCAACTGGTTGGCTTAGGAGGTTCAGTTAATACAGACAACATAGCTTTAATTCTCATGTGTAATATTTTCATGTTTAAGCAGATGATGGAAATGATTTCTTATCAAGGTCTTCATCCAAACTCATCTTTAAATTGATCAAATCAAAGAGCAACATATGTTGTGTTAGTCCAAGGTTGTTTTTCTAATATCAGTGTTTCCCATCCTGTCAATAAACTCCAGGAAAGAGATGTTTATCATGAGTGCTCCAGCAGCTGCAGTCAAAGGTGGACAGAGCAGGCTGTGTATTTCTAACACACCCAGTTTACCACCATAACCACACCAAGGCTAAAGAATTGAAGAGTGCAAAAAGAAAGTAACACAGGATATTTGATCAAATTAAGTGTTACATTTAATGTAACAGTTTTCATTTGTCACTGTTAAAGCTCATCTTATTACCAAAGAGCTGTTACTTTGTTGTCAATAAACCAGAATATTGAGGACAACTATTCTTCAACTACAGAATACAAAGAATAATGAAAACTTAATTTAGTCAAACCGAAATGTCACCTTACGCAGAGAACACACAAGCTTTGTGTTGACACAGGAAGTACACGGGCAGAAATGTGAGCTCTGCTGAAAACACTTCCCTCTTTAATGATTTGTTTTGAGCAGAAACCAAATGCCTCTCTTAGTCCAGAGAGACGAGATGATTTGAACAGACCAGAGTGGAGGCCAACAGCAGCCCAGGAGCATGTAACCGAGCAGCGCGGGGTAACTAGAAGCATATAAATTAATCAGTAGTTGCTGAGGTAGTGGAGATCAGCTCACATACAAAGAGTGAGACTGAAGATTTAAAAATGTTGAAAATGGATCAATACCAGGTCAATTTTCAGCGAAATCTCATTACAGTATTCTGCTGACCTCAGGCACTCTTTGTTAAGATGGCAACAATAAACCTCTGCCCTTAAGGATCAGTCGTGCTAATCAAGCTCGAAGAAAACAAAGGAAAATGTCACAAATAAAATTCAAACAATTAATATAACAACTATGTGCATTCGGAGGACTTTCATAATGGTTCTGTGTGCATTCTTAACTTATCTGATCTCTGGAAGTCATCCTTGTTTTTGCTGAACAAACTGCAACTAGAAGCCTTTACTGTTTTGTGGAATAGCAAGATTTTGTTTTTCAAAATTTTGTGTGATTGTATTAAGCCGTTTTACAGTGCACCAGAGACACAACTAATTCACATGAAGTTACTGTCTTGGGTCATGCTAACATCTGTTGAGTCGATAAAGTTTATGGTTTTTATAATGGCATTTAAAAGGTGACATCTTAGAGAATAGATAGAAATTCCGCTGTAACTAAAGTAGTTCCAGAGGAAGTACACACTACCTTCTTTATTCCAATGTACACATTTTACTATCAATTCTCATTCAATAAATCTAATTTGCAATAATAACAAAAGAAAGTGCCTCTTATGAATTTTGACAAGGGGCTCTATATCAGAATTTTGTGCTTACTTAGCTTGTAGCTCAAGAGGGAGACCAAGTTGTTGAAGGTCTGTTTTATGCCAACATTTCAAGTTCCAAAACAGCCAAGCAGGGCTGCCACACCAAAAGTATTACACCATTCACACTGAGATTCTTTTCATTGTAGAAAGAGCTAAGCTCTTTCATATTTTATTTTCAAGCTTTAGTTCAAGCACACAGTCAGCTCTCAGATGGAGCTCAGTTTTTCCATGAAAGAATAAGGACCTGTTTGTAGTGGATACGCACACGTGTTCGAAGTACAAGATGTTTTGTGGGTTTTAGGACTCACCCCGTTTGAGCTGTTCAGAAGCTGGTTGAAGGTGTTGTGGACAGCCTGGTACGTTTCCAGCTCAGTCTGACAAAGTGAGACCAGGTAATCTTTTACCTGTTCATAGATTCTGCCATCTAAGATCTGTAGACCGAGATAGAAGAGTGATTTTAGTCTAACAGTGCATTTACCTTCTTCCAACCACCCCTCCTGAGATGTACGGCCTCACCTTGATGCAGTCCATAAGGTCTGTGTTGTAGTAGCGCTGCTGGTGAGCGTTGGCGGCTGCTAGTGTGAGAAGGTAGTCGTTTCTAGCGTGGGTGGCTTTGGAGTTGCACTCGCTTCTCTTGGCTTTCAGCTAGAAGGAAAAGTTCACACAGCTCACTGACTGCAGCACTGAAATGTGGAGCAGGTGGTCGCATGTAAGGATCATACCTTTACGCTGGCCCTCTGGAGACTGGACCTCGACTGGAAGAGACTGAGCTTGGACCTGAAAAAAATTAATAACACATTTGATTTAACTTATTTGTAACATTTATCGAATTTTACATTTAATTAATTTAATTTAATTTAAGTAAGTTGTCTTCTTGAAAAAGATGCCTTTTAGATTTTTAAATTATGCTAAACATTATAGATTATAGCTATAGAACATTACAAAAGACCAGTTATTCAAATGAATTTTGAAAAATCATGTAAACATGAAAACTTCAGAACATCACCAAGTAGACAGCTAAGCAGGTCTGCTGTTTCTGAGTATGTGTATGAAGGATGGATCAAGATACAATTCATGACAAGGAGGCAAACTGACACCAGCAAACAGTCCACCACTGAATGTCCAAGTCACATATTTTAAAAAACAGAGCCACAGTACCACAGTGAATCTTGGAATGGGAGAGAGAACTGGATACTGATCTGGAGCCTGTTAAAGCCTATCCAAAAATATTCTCTAATCAGCTTCATATCATCTATCTGAAAGCCTGAGTATTTATCTGTGGGTGCGTGCGCTCACATGCAGGCCAAAAAGACGCAGCATTCGAATTCAAACGTGTGCCAGTCCAGCTTAATCCTTTCTGACAGCAATTGTTCACTAAGTTGTGCCTCGGCTCTTCACAGACTCTCTTGATGTGGAGAAAAATCTCTGCAATGTGGTGAGTCAAAGTGCCAGCGGTTGATGTCGTGCCAGGACCGAGCGTTGAGGAGCAGCTTCCTCGAGTCTGCCAACAAGTCTGAGGGCATGTTGTTTTTACTGAGCATTCGTTACTTTCTCCTCCACCCAAAAATGTTTGGCCTGTTTGCACCTCACTTGAAAATGTAGCTGTCTTGGTCAACACCAAAGAGGGGGAGCTTCTCTCAGGTTCATTCACTTTGATGAGTCCAGTCCAATATCAGAGGGAAGTGACATCATTGGTACACCTCTGAAGTGATTCAATAACCGCAGACTCTGGACTCAGGTGTTGTATCATCGACAGCAGAAAATGATTGGTCATCCAGTGTTCCACAATTTTCCTTGGAACGGGTTTCTCTTGACTCACTACTGACACCAATGAAAGAGGCAGCTGGCTTGTAGCCGATTGTGTGCTCCCATTAGCTTTCACTGCGTTTCGTTTATCAGAGCTCAGAACGTCACACCAGAGTTGACTGCATTCTATATGCAAGGTGTCCAGGTGAGCCGATAACAGCAATACAAGTTGGTGCAAGTAATACGGTAAGCAGGGTCGTGACCACATGTGTTTTATCCACATCAATCCCAGGACAGAGTTCAGGCCTTATCATACCTGAGTCCTCATTTCTTCTTGGATTTTCTTGGATTACACTTTGTGTATCGCACTAGACGCATGGCAGAAAGCTACAAGTGTTAGGTCAAACACAAAGTTTTGTTTGACAGCTGATAACATAGTTGTGAAATTTGTGTCTTTCTTATCTGTGAATGTTTTCCATCGGGCTTCAGCATTTCTTGGATTTGCATGGATCCAAATCTGCTTTGAAATGTCTGGTTGACATTGTCATGTCTTTGGATTTTTGGACAGATGAGGACCTCCAGTCAAAAGTCTGTTTTATGTGCACATACTTTTCTACTTAGAGTACTCTGGCTGTTGTCGTCAGTTAGCTACAGCTTTTTATGGTAGAGCTTTATGGTACATGTCAACAGATCAATGAACATGTGGCGCTGACACTAAATATAAAATGAAAGCCTCAGGCTCATTTTTCCACAGATAATTCTAATAAAGTTAAATCAAACAGGAAGGATTTGAGCTCAGTAATGGCAAAGAGGGAGAAAGGGTGCGCAGAAAGTTTCTCTGCTGGCTTTCATAATTCATTTGAATTCATTATGAAAATCTTCAAACATCACTTTGTCCTGAAATATTCATTTAATGTGCATTACACCTCCAACCTACTGTTGTTCCATTTACATACAATGTATTGATGGACTTATTCAGAGGAAGCTGTAGAGGCCTAACTGATTTCGACGGAACACATTTTTGTTTCAGGCTGTAAAAATTTGGATAAAACGACTTTAACCATAGAAAGACAGGAGAGCAATTTGGACCATACTTGGCATCAAACTCGGCCTTCTCTCGGACAGCCTGCGCCATCGTCTCAGCCTCCTGGTACTTCTTCCTGCTCTTGGTCAGCTCCTTCACTGAATCTTGCAGCTCAGCCTGGACCACCGTCAGCTGCTCAATAGACTGAGGATGATTGGAGTTGGAGAAAAGGCAAGACTCAACTTTACATTTATGCAAATGATTATTCCTGCAGTGCGTCACCTGAGAAAAATGCAAATGTCTCTTAAACCACATCTATAAACAAACGTGGGTCGAGTAGCGACATGATGGCATGCGTTATGTACAGGAACTATGGATGGCATCTCCAAAAGGCAGGGAGAAAACAAGAGCAGCATTGTAGGCTGCCGGCAGTGGAGCGTGGCCAGCAGAAACCATAGGGCAATGCTGCTTATGTTTCCGAGCAATGCAGTTGAACCTGCACAAACACAAATGTGTCCAAATGACACACGAAGCTGACAGCACTTCAAATGATAACAGCAGCTGCTGCAATTTCTACCCTCAACTATCAGATTATTTACAGCACAGTTTATCTGCACTGTGCTTGTTTACATAAAGCTCCAACTGGACAGTGACACTAAAGACAAAGAACATGTATATACACTGTATCTGTCTCTACTCGTCATAACAGTTACTTTACCTTTTACTATTAAGTTACGCTCCATTTAAGTCAGTATTCGTTATTTCGACGCTGCAGACTTCCACAGTGACCACAAATCTATGAAAATGTCCATTTAGCTGTGACTTTTAGCACAATTAACACCATTTAACCTTCCATCTCCATCACTTTACAGTTGGAGGTTGTGGTCGCAGCCAGAAGATACAACTAATTTTTGCTCATTTAAAGCCATTTCCAGTTGTGAGGATTAAACTGTATTTCTCTGTGTTTTGTTAGACAGTCAAGAATATAGAACAGCCCTACATCGTGAAAATGACTTTTTGTTAACAAGTAGTACATGATGAGATCACTACCCAACTTGTTTAGTTCCTCCAACAAAAACAGACCACTGTAAATAAGAACTGCGTCATGAATTTGCGGGGGTGTGCAATCTGTGTGACCTTCTGTTTTAAAATAGTAAAAGCCACTTTGTTCCTGTTGGTGTGGGAGAAACAGGATTTATACATGTTCAACTTCAGCCAATAAATGCATCTCTGATTTGGATGTGAATGTCCTTCTGGAACACTTGGGAACTCGGTTTTGTCTTAGATGCAAGAGCTGTATCAACGAATGGCCATAAAATCAAATCAATTTATATATTAAGTTGATAAGCATTCAAAGTAAGAAATGACACGAAAGTGTCCAAAAGTGCACGTCACATTCACAGTAGAATGAAAACCACATACGCCCTGATTGCATCAGTGGAGATGTGAACACATTTCTACATACAGAAGTGACTGAAACCTGCGGCATTGATTCTTATTACCTTCCTGAGCTGCTGCTCCTTCTGCAGTCGGGCTGTCTTGGCTGGATCTGCAACCTGGACTTTGTAGTTCTCACAGGCACTGATTCTGAACTGGGCAGCCTGAACAGTGCCCTCCAAATACGCCCTCCATACACAGTACATGTTCCTACAACAAGCAAACACAAACACACAGGCTGTAAAAGTGAAACATTTCCTCTCTCATGGATGGGAAGTGATTAGCTTTGAAGCTGTGGCTGCACAATAAACAAAAAGATTATGATCTCCACTTATGTACATAAAGCTTACATACATGTCCCAGAAAGGCACATAAGAGATTTTCCAGAAAGCTGTACAATAAAACGTTTTCTTTTCTCAGTCTCTGAAGAAACATAAAGGTTAAACCTTCTGCTTTTATTTAAAATCATGGTCTTTGCCAAAGTTTTATATAATGATAATAATAATAATAAAAAAAAGCCAACCTACACCACATCAAGCTTAAAAGGTAAAAGCATGGACATGTTGCATCAGTTCTGAATACAATGTGTCCAATCTGCTGGGAGAAACTCCTGTGCTTCACCAATTCACCACCACATTCCTCTTTTTTCATGAATCGCCCCTGTTCTTTTTTTTTTTCTTTTACAATTTATTTTAGAATCATCATTTATTATTCAGAAACATCCTACATGAGGTAAAATGCTCTCTAGTCAGAAATAAAAAAGCATTCCAGATGGTCTTTAATCAACTAAATCAGTTACTTTTGTTTAACACTTACACATTTTTGAATCTAAGGTGACAAAAAAAGGTTATCTATTATAATTGCATCTATAAATCCATCTGCAGGTGCTTCCTTCAAAATTTTGTGTTTTGAAAAGGAATAATTGACAAAAATTTGGCTGCTTGCATGCAGCAAATAAGACACGGTGGAAAATGAGGTACAATAAGAATGTGCCAAAGGATGGGGAGACCAGGCAAGGGTGAGAAGATCTACGATAAAGCCAAACAATCTGTGACAGTTTGTTATTAGAAGTTATAATTTCATATCCGAGTATGTAGACAAGATATATGGTCTGATAACGTTAGAAACCCCCCACTACAGACTGCCTACATCAGATGGATTCTTTTGTAGAACCGATAGCTTCAACAATTCACCATGATATGAAAATCTGTGATGTGCAAAAACATTTAACAATCCTCAGTCCTACACTTGAGAGTTGTCAGTTTTGTATTGTTCAACTAAAAGTCATTAGCAAAGCGATTATTTTTTAAAGCCGTCAGTGGGCCAGAATCATGTTTTCTAGATTGCACGAGTGACACATCTGCAGAAACCCCGCGGGTAAAGAAATGACCCTTATTTGAGTGAAGGATTGTCTCATGTGTTTATTTGCCTTTAATGTTCACACAGGACAGAGGTTTGGATGTCACTGGATCAGATATAGAGAAAGCAGTTTCTGTTAGTAACTTCGGTGTGTTAAGACACTGCCAGAACATTCTACAAGTGAGCTGTGTATTGATTCAGATAATGTGTTCTGAAAACTAATAGAAGAGCGTACAGATAAGATAACGGCTCAATCTAGCATGCTGTGTGTCCTTGACCACTAGCTGTGATTATTTACACTATCTACAATAAGCTAATATCAAGCACATTTAAAATGTAAATGTTGACAAATGTTTTTATGAGAAAACTCTGATCCAAGCTGAGAAGGGAAAATATGCATCTGTGCTTGAAGCTGTGACTGACACGAGGCAAGACGAAACATGACCAGAAACAGTCAGCTGAGAACAGACTTTACCTATGATCTTGTTCCTCTGTCACACTCTCCGGCCATTCCTTCTTCAGATACTGATTTGCCAACTTCTGTAGAGCCTGAAAAAGAAAAATTGAGATACAAATGTGGGGATGAGCTCCCACCTGTGACACCAGTTCACATTTCATGTCCCCACTTCACATATGACATTAGGCTGTGGTCCTAAGGGACCCATTGTACACAAGCCAATAGGCAGCATGAGCTTCAACACATTAAGAACAAACAGGACTGTCAGGAAAACTTCATGAAGACGGTGTTAATTAAAGGTCAGCCGTTCAACATGGCAATATGAGTCAGGGAACACCAATTCAATTTCCACACTCTTTTAAAAAAGTATTTTCTGGTTACTCTGCGTAAGGATTTCAATATGGCTCAACACTGCATGCCCTTGTTCACCTGTTAACCACGGCTTCATTTGGAATGGATGTTGGTTCACTAGCAGACACCCCTCCTTTTTTTTCCTCCCTCTTCTGACATGAGCTTATTTTTAGAAGAAAAAAATGTAATTTATTTACACCACATTCAGCCCTGGAGATATATCAGGTTCTTCCACCTCAGCCAACAGCGTGCTTAATCGTTGAAGAGCCAAAAGAGCAGAACAGAGAAAGAGCAGCAGAAAAATGTGCGTGATGGTATGTATAAGAAATGTACTTCTGTTGCAAGTGAAGGAAAGAAGGTGAGCAGCCAATACCCAAAATAACTGGGCTAAAACTACAATTGTCCTAAAGGGGGAATACAATAATAAGAGTATTGTTTAGCTGCATTTAAAAAAAAAAAGAAAGAATAAGAGTATGTCAACTAATTTCCTTCCTGATTCTTAAAAGGAAAAAAAAAGAAAAATCTGATAAAAATCCTAATCTTAGCTCCCAGTAACCATTTTTCTGCGGCCCATTGGGAAAATTCTGTTAACGCAATGTTTCCCGATAAATATAAAAAGTAAAAAACTTGCTCAGGTCAGGGAGAAAGGCAGGTAGTTAGTCAAGTAGCCATTTTGTCAGTGATACACTCTCTGCTGGTGCACCGATCAGCTCCGACCACTTACAGTTGAAGTCAGTAACATAACACCTCTCGCACACATCACAAGAGCACCAGTCATGGGATGGAATATATTAGGCAGCATCTGAACACTTGGTTTTTTATGTTCACACATGGGCGCAGGAAAATGTGAAAGGTTTTAATCTGAGAGACTTTGTCAAAGAAAGAATTTGCATGAAAACGCGACTAGCAAATATCTCCAAAAAGGCAGGCCTTGTCGTAGCTCCTCATATGCACTATTTGGTGCCTACCAACAGATGTAAAGTGCAGAAGCATCGAAGCGTTGTTGCATTGATGGGGTCGTGGGTATCCAAGGCTCACTGATGCATGTGGTGATTAAAGGTTGGCAAGTGTGGTCAAATCACACAGACAGCAACAGTAGCACAGACCGCAGTAAAGCTTTGATTCAGACACTGACAATGGTGATGGGGTTGCAGAGCTGGAGGCCGGTCAGAGAAGCCTATACTGAGCTCTGCCCACTGCCAAGTATGCCTACAACCGTCATGTGAGCATCAGAAGTAGAAGATGTTGGTCTGGAGTGATTGATCATCTTCAATTTTACAACAAATGAATGGCTTGATGTGTATGCACGATACGAAGAAGGCGAGCTGTTACTGTACTCTGCCACACTGCAAAAACTGTTTAAGAATGGTTTGAGTAAGTGCTGAGTTGCCCTCAGAATTACCAAAACAATTCCGTGATCGATACGCACTCTTTTTGCCAGGATGGAACTTCTACAACTGATGCATTTGTAGGTATTCTCTGCATCTGTTTGCACAGGAGCAGTGATGATGGGTTAAGTCCAGAAAGGCCAATGCAGCTCATAAAACAGCTACTGCCCAGGATACTCACTGAATTATAATAACTTTAAATCTATATCTTATTCAAGTTAATAATTCTTTAAGGATCTGACTTCAACTGCTTCAACTGTTAAAAATTGCTGGTGCCAAAGTGTTCACCCTAATGAACACATAAGGGCACAGAGGAACGATAGACAGGTTTAATCTAAAGCTTGGTGGAAGGGGGCAAGGTTTCCATTTCAAGTCACCACTTAGTTCTGAGCAAGATTAAACCCTTTGTTTTTTTCACACTGAGCAGTTTTTGCATTTGGCCCTAAAACATGCTCTTCAAGGAAATGAGTCCATCTTTCCTTCCTCTGACCAAAGTAAAAAAGACAGCCCCTGTTATGTGGTCCTGAGGCAGGCTAAGTGGGGGTTCTGAACCTGCTGGTCTTGGTGATCTTTGTGCCAAACCTTCTAAGTTGCTACAGACACGGTCATTGTGGGCTTAAATAGAGAAAGAATCGGCAACTCAACTGGCCAAGTAGACACGCCTGAATAGTGTGATGGGAACAAGGGCAAGGGATGGGGAGGAGGAGGAGGGACGTGAGGACTGCAGAGGAAGAGCCACACAGAGGAGGACTTTTTATTGACACCATGTGATATGAATAGCAATCAGCTAAAGGCCACAGCAGTCTGCAGGTGTAAAAGACCCGGGAAAAGATGCATTAAGAGAAGAGATCTGAAAAGGGGGTGTAACTAAAGCAAGCAAAGTGTTCCAGAGACACTCTGACCCACTTTGATTCAGCCACTGGCAGCGGGCATCTTATTGAGCACATAAGACAAGACAACATCCTCCGGTCTAATAAGGGATGCAATTAAGACAGGTCATTCTTTTCAGGACTACAACTAATCTATATTTTCATTATCAATTAATTCAGGGATCATTTTCTCCATTAATACATATATTGTATTAAAAATAAATCAGTTAAAAATGTCCGAAACTTTTAGAAAACACACTTAAAGATGCTCAAGGGGACATCTTAATAAACTTCTGTTCTTTTATTTATTTTTTTGTTTAAAGTCAAAAGTGCCTCAAACAATAATCCAAACATATGTTGTTTCATTTTCTGCCAACTAACCGGATGAGATCTTTCATTTTACACTCTTATTACAGCACTGACACCATGTCCCATTCCCCAACAAATTAAACAGGCTGCCCATGATAATGACATGAGAAATAATAAATCTGAAGGCTTTTAAACCGTTTTCCCTATAATTTATTAGTTAAAAGTTTGTTGTCTAAAATATTAGAAATAAGTAAAAGCTAAATTAAGAAAAAGCCACAGTTTATCAAATGTTTAAAAGACACCAAATTAAACATCCTACCATGCTCCTGAGAGTTTTCAGCAGAGCTTTGAAACATAGTATCTGTCGATTCATTGGAACAAATCATTTTACTTTATGATTTAAATGGGTTTGATATTTGCTGAACAGACAAAATCCTTTTCAAAAGACCACATTTCAACCAACCTCTGTAAAAATGTCAGGATATTTATTACTTAATAGTTTACTCATACTTTCTCTAGATTATAAAGTTTACTATACTTGTTCTACTTCCCTTTTGTTGTTCTGGGACTGAACATATTTTATGCAAAGTGACGAGGTAACGTGGATCCAGCAAAGTAACATCAATAATGTACCAACAGAGACCGCAGTAATCAAAACAACACAGTTTTCCTCTTATAGTTTCTCTTATTGGGAACCCAGACTAATAAACCTTATAGGCCTTAAGATGCTATAGTTGCCCTACAATAATAAAATGTTAAATAACACATATTACATTTTATTCAAAATAATCCAATTTGATCACAAATTTTCCTAAAGACCGCAACTGTATTCTCACCATGTCTTTCCTGATGGTTTTAACAGTTTTTAAGGTAGCGAAACAAGAAAGAGCTCACGGGTGTTGCTAATAATAATAACATCATATTATTAGATCTTAATTTGTTTAGTTGATAAATGACTGTAGATCTCAAAAAGTACAACACAAACAGCTAGGGTTTTAAGAAAATATATTGATTATCCAATTTGAATTGATTTTCATTTGAACAATCCAATATCAGTTCCTAAAATCCTTCATTCGACTTTTATGACATGTCATTTTCAGCATCATCTGCGGTAGGAAGATAAGTTCAGCATGACTAGTCTCGAGACACTGAGCAACAAGATCCGTGCACAGGTCGGGGAAAAACCTGCACTGAAACTACTCAGTCAAAGTCACTCCTAGGAGTCCTACAGCATGTTTACTTTGAATAGCTGATAACAGATGGCAGATGGCTCTGTTAGCATTCCTGATGTTTAACTGTGCAGCCACTTAACTGGACCTCTGTTCCTGTCCAACATACATATAACATTAAGTATGTTTGACGCTGAAGTGTCATGTGGCGATACAGCCTCTTCAGCCAGTTGGTTTCTTCAGGTTGACCCATTTACATAACAAGCCAAAACATCTGACACGGTGTCAAAACAGTACCATGTCAGTACCAGTGTCTTCTGTCATTACTGGATCAAAGGTTGGGGATGGGAACTGTAGAGCATACACAAGAGTGCCACAGCCCCTTTGAGTCTAGCTGAGCATCTACATAGCAGAGTCATTTGATTCTGATTCTGATTAACTGACATGTTAACACGTAGGGCGCCATGATGTTAGGAAAACACGAAATAAGCTATACTATTGTTTAATATTACGATGATATGACATCGTACTTCAATATACAATAATGTATAATAATCAATATACATAATGTGCGACTTTCAGGTGTATTAACAAGGGCTGCCACCTTCCCACCTCTGACACCTTCTCATGTATTCAGGAGCTTAATGTGTATTCTTTTTGTGGAGTAGTCCAAAAACACATAACCAAGGTTACGAGCTCTGTCACTCTTGCTCTCAGAAAACACATCAACCCTGACTGGATCGTCCGTGTCATTCTGCATGCTTTTCACGATAAACTTCCAGAGCACCAGATGCACATAAGCAAACGGACATGTAACGTTGCTCTTTACAACAAACATGCAGTGCTGGAGGACATTCCTCACAGGGGTGCAAAACCAGAGCAGAGCCAACCGGGATACAGGGGATTTTCAGGCACTCAAATGATGTCTCCAGGAAGCTGCGGGCAAAAACAACACAGCGAGGAGGAAACGGGCCACTGGATCACTAGTGGATGCTGTTCCTCTCTCTGTTGTGGTGTTCTTTCTGTGGTTGCTTTTCATTCATGAACCATCTTTCGCATGAAAACTTTTTTTTCATTTGGGCCACAACCTCAACCCCACTGTCATATGGTATCTTTGGAGGGCTGTATCGTTTAAAAAAAAAAAAAAAAAAAAAAAAAATGGAGCTATTCTTAGCAAGACAAATGACAAGGCTGTGCAGAAAAGATGTTACCAAGCATCAGTAGTGGTGAAAATAAAACACGACAAAAGAGGTAAGATTTACTTACCTGGGCGTAGTCCCTTTCAACGGCTGCCCTCTTTTGGCTGAAAGTCCTGAGAAGGAAAACAGGGAATGTGAGTGACAACACAGCAAGAGGATGGGACCAAATTTGGCAGGAAAGAAGAAGATATAATTTTAAAAAAAATAAAGAAATGGTTGAAGCTTACTGCTGCTTTTTTGTTTGAGATGCATGTCCCTCAAACCTGACTTTGATGCCGTGTATACAGATTTTATCATTAAGATTGATCAATAAAACAGTGAAGTTTTTCCACTTTGTGTGTGGTGTGATCTCCAGTCATCTGCATGTACAGTTTATATGTCAGAACATGCTTATTGCTAATCAAAAGAGAGGACTGTTACCATTTGTTCTGACATATGTTTTCAAGGATGGGGTGGACATAGGGTAACTGAATGTTTGAATATAACAATTAGAGTCATCAGACCAGAGTTTTTTTTAAACTATTCACTTACTTGAATAAGGGTGAGATTTAAAGATGTTAGTCAATGGCTTTAAAGAAAGTTATCCAGTTTTCATTTCATCAAACTATTTCCATTTTGTTCTTACTATTTACTTTATAACTAACTCTGTTATTTTACTGCTGTATTATTGATCAATTAACTCATACAAACTACGTCTATAGAGATGTTGGCTGCTGATGCAGCATTCATGCATACGACCAATCAATATGCATTTGGGTCACTGCTGGTTATTCTGCTGGAGGAGTACCGACTAAGAAAATTTACTTCTGGGAACTAAAATCCCCTCCTGTTCCCCACCTCACAAAAAATAAAAAATATTAATCTCTCCTCCAAAAAAGAAGTATGACATTTTCCTCAGATTGAGACTACCTTCAGTGTTCCAGGGCATTTTACCACCCTGCATCTTCTTAAGTGTTGGACTGTAGCTGTTGATTAATTCACGCAGACTGAGTCCTTTTTTATAACTGCTGGGAATGTTCTCATTTGATTCTTTGTGAAATAAAACTGCATTTTCCCTAAACATTGAAGCGTTCTTTTAAAGGTCAGGTAGTTTGGCCTTGGTTTGGTTTGCTGCTGCCATTTCCACACATCGGAGCCAGTTTTATTCTGTAACCTCTTTTTGCTTTAAAGCATTTCTAAACTTATTACTCTTAAGCCTTCATTTCCTCTTCCATCACCACATCTTCTGCTCAGCTGGCTTCTTCTCCCTCTGATGCTTATTGTGGCTGTTTCTAATGACACAGTCTGGCAAAATGAAATCTTCACTGAACTGTCTGTGTCAGATTTGCTCAGGCTGCTTCAGTTTTATTTCCTTTTCTATGATCATTTTCCGTGAGATGCTCATCGCAATCTTGGGATTCCACTCGTGCAAAAGTTTCAGTGCAAATGTTTTCAACAGATGAACATTCTCATCTGGTTTCATAAATACACAAACAGATCAAAAATGTGCTGAGAAATGCGACATATGACTTCACTTCAATTGTGGTTTTTAACCATTTCAGGTTCATTTGTAATAACAAGATAATGAGAAGTCAACTGAGGTTTAACCCAAAGTCTAAGAAAAGAAGAGAGGTCAGTGCCCTGGGAAAATGTCTCTGTGGCAAAATCCTCATTAAGTCATTAAACATGTCAAGACTTGGCTGCCATGCTCGACCCTGATTCTAAACAATCTGGAGTACTTCCTGGGAGCTTCCCCCTATTCCTTTCCTCTGCATTTCCAGAGCTCCCACTCTTCCACCGACCCCCACTCTCACTTCCTGTCATTTTCCCAAACAGAGCTTTAGCTGACCACTCAATGTAATTTCCAGTTTGCTGAATCATTTCTTGTCCTTGGTAAGAAAGGCCAGCATGATTTGTGCACCGGTCGAGTTTAGCATTGTTTCTGGTGGACTGAAGTTACTGAGCTTCCCACACTGAACAATTGAAGGCAGTCAGAACATCTGGCAGCTCTCTATGACCTTAACTTCCAGCTGTTTGGAGGTCCAGAGCTCTGTCACCGACCACAGACAGGAAGTGGGGAGCCAGTAGGCTGTCAACTCAATCCAACACCAAGGTTTAAAACAGAACCACAGCCTTTAGCTTTTAAACCTTTAAAGTTCCTACACACAGGAATACAGACCTAAAGCTGCTTGTGTGTCGCTATGGACAGTGTTTACTTGGCCCGATCCTTAAATTTCAAAGTTATCATCTGCTTTGAGTTTTAAACTTAAGAGGTAAATAGCTGAGCTTTAAATAGTGGAAAACATATGTCAGACTATCAAAGATCAACAGAAACAATTAAAGAGGACGTGTTTACTTACAAAGTCAAATAAATGAGCTCTACAACTATAAGAAATAACATGCTGCATCGTATTGTAGGTGGAAAGCACCGCCGGGTTTTAAATTAGATGTCAGAAACAGGTCTAACCTTGTAATTAACCATTATGGGATGTTTAAAAGTTCTAAAATCTCAAATCTAACTTTCAGAAGACAAATTGCTTTCACATGAACATATTCACCACAGCTGATGCTCACTCTGGATGTAGTGTTGTCAAACTAAGAGTTCAGCTGTAACACCGGCTGCTACAAAAAGTGCCGTCTTTGTTGGCTGTAATCTTAAAGGAAAATTTGGATATTTTGTTTTTATTGGGGGTCTAAAGTAGAGGGCAGATCAGGCTAATTAGTCTAGTGACTTGGTGCTGCACATATGTTTGAGGAGCAGGTCTAAACCACAGTACAGAGACGGGGCACTGTGCCTACAGAAAAAAGAAGAGGCAAGTGAGTAATGTGGCACTTTCCTACGCAGGGTTGTGCTCACATGTGGCAGTTGCTTTAATACGTGGCCACTGGGAAACAACTCTAAAGTCACACCTGCAATTTGCTGCTTCGCTGTCATGGTCACCACTACGTCTTCACATTCATAAAGGAACCTGCTGGCAACTGCAGCATTCAGCTGTGGTCTCCCCCCAAGTTATTGAAACAGACATCTAATGTTGCTAGTCAAACAGTATTGATGACTTTAGCTAACACTTCTACAAGCTGGTGTGGAGATAACTTCCTGAAGTATTTCTGCCACAAAATCCCCAACAGCCCTCTGCCTCCTGAGTGAAAGAAAAAAGATTGAATCATGTTTAAAAATATATCTGAACTATTCTAGGACTGCGTGGAAGGCAGCAAAATCACACTAGCTATAAACTGGCAATACAAATACTTGTTTGTGAGTACCAACATCTGCTTTATAATCAGTCTCAAAATAAATGGGAGCAGACATTCTGCCGTTTGTGCGTCATGACAAGGCTTCAGTCTGATATCTGCAGGCTCACCATGACAGCGCATCATCAGACAACACAAACTAATCGAATCGGTCTGTTTTCCTTCACAGCTCAGACAAAATGAGTGTTGGTATTAAGACAGTCGTGTAAACTGTGGCAGGTTTTCACTCATTCACATCAGAATTCACACAATTAAACACAACACAGCTAATATGGTATCATCATCATTACTAATAAGAGACCGCTTAACCTCTTAGTGCAATAACTTGATATTTCAGAACTTCTCCATTGCACAAGTGGCAAAAGAAAAAAAAGAGCCTGACAGCGGAGGCATTATTTGACTTATAGCATAACAACATTATGAGATTTGTTTTCAGAGGACAAGCTTATTCTATGGTGATTCCTAAGAGCCACTTTTAGAACGCTTCTGTCTCCTTGGCAAACATCAGGTGCGCTTCGATGCACCTCAAAGACAGTTTAACCTCAGTTTGCTCACCTCAGGTCTTCCAGCAGGTCACATTCTGTCTGGTGTTTGATCTGTAATTGGCTCATCTGCTCAGCATGAGTGTGTTTCAGCTCCTGGGTGACCCGGACCTGAAAGGAGACAAAACACGTCCAGTAAGTATCAGCTGACCTACTGACTTTGATGAGGGGTGTGATGCCAAAAAGTGTGATGCCGTATGTTTGTTCCCAAAGGAAAGTGTTGATGTCATAAGGTCATATCTGCTATGAGTGAAAATGAGATCCATCATTACAAAACAGCAGCTGTGGCCAGGTGACAATTGGGACCTGTGGCTTTTTAATTGGCCCTAAACTGCAGTGGTCACATCTCATTACAGAACGTTTTCAGTGCACGACATGTTGTTTGGTCCATTATGATCCAAGGCTTCATTTTAAAAAGCCTTTTAGAATCTGAGGGTTTTCTGGAAAACGTTTGACTGTCAATTAAACTACAAACACAACATAAAAAACACTTAATTTTAAACTGTTTTTACAATTTTGAGTTAAATAAAATTATGAAAACAAATATTGGCCCGGTCAAAGTCAAATATTTGGATTATTTTTAAAGAAAATCAATCAGAGGGAGAAAATAAATCTGATAACAATAGAGTGATACATAAGAGGTTTTGCTGTTTAGTTTAAAAGAAAAAACTTGATGTGCAGAAAGCTACAACAATTAGACAATTTGGCCTTTTGGTTTTTCAACATAAAATAATAAAATCATCAAGAAACACAGGAATAGAAAGCAGCACCTCATTAAAAGTCTGATTTATCTCGGTTTGCACGTTATTCTGAGCCTGCACAGCAATCAATAAAGGACAGAAGAAGAGTTAAATTGGTTTTGTAACAGTGGCAAGTGAACAGATAACACAGGCTGAACCGCAGCGCTGGCATGAGGTTCAAGAAAGACAACAAACAACAGCTTTTTTTTCCGTTAAATGCCAAAAATTGAAATCGGAATTCTGATACATCATCTCATTGTATTAGCATTTCCACATGTCTATCTGGAATGGTATGTTCCATTGGTAATGCCAACAATTACTTCTGAATTTAGGCGACAGAGAAAAATCAATCATTGGAAATCAGCTGATCTCTAATCAGCGGTGACATGATGGGCAGTGAAGAGGTGTCATTACTGGAAGTGTTATCAACTGCTGTCTTATGGGCCATATTCCAGTTAAATATTTGCAACTGGAAAAAAAATCTGGAGATAAAAACGAACTGAAGGACCCATGGAAAAAATCAATCCCAGAAAAAAAAAACAGAGTCACCAACTGTCTTTTTTTTGGATACATTTCAAAGAAAAAGCCTAACACAACAGCGTCACAATGAAACCTAACACAACAGCGTCACAAATCTAAATAACTGCATAGAAAACACACTCTATTACGACATGTTTACGGATGTATTTAGTGCCCAGGCATGAGAATCAAGACAGATTGTTATAAATACCTCGCTCAGTGGAAGACTGGAAATCTCGTAAGAGGTCAGTCCGTGAGAGCTGAACACATTCACACAGTCCGCGTAGCTTTCGATTTAACTTAAAAACAGTTCCAGACTTACAGCCATGTGGCTGCCACTTACAAAACGTACTGGGGTCGTGTTATTGAAATGCGAGCCCACATTAACTTTTTTTTCCCCCCCGCGCAGAGACTGACTTTGCAGAGATTTGCGTTTTCAACAGTTATCTCCGGGGGGAAAAAAACACACGTCAACGCTAACGCTCCGCGGGTTATCTGGGGGCTGTTAGTACCCGTTTTGACAACTTCTTCCCCTACAGAGAGGGTTAAAAACTGTCAAAAAAACATGTCGATAAACTTTTCTAACGGGGAAAAAAAAAACTATATCACAAATTATGCCTTAACTTGACACTTTCCCGATTAAGTTAGATACACTTCTCTTACACCGCGGTCGGCAGCAGGTCCAGTGAGAGCCGAGGTGGTATTTTACTTGAACTTAAAGTGTTGCTTAGTGGATCACTTGTGCGGTGATGTAACAGATCATCTCAATAACACTATTTCCTCATAGTTGCTTTTGAATTATATGCATTTAAAAGTTACAGAAAACAATTATCATTATAACATTTGGAAGTCTTTTAGCAGGACCGTTTTGTTATTCGAGAGGGAACGGGGCACGTTAACGTGCTTATTCTCCCTCAAAAAAGAAGAAAAACTCCGACACATGGAATGTTTTCCAGCAAGTTTTTTTTTTCTTTTTTTCCTTTGAAGCTATTTAAAGAAGCAGCAAAAGCATTTTCGACCTGAGAGAAACAAAGCAGAGGCATGTGTGTGTACTCGAATTGGAAGTTCATCGTTTAAATCAGACGACAAGCAACAAAGCGTACTTTTCCAACCATTAAATATGCACCACTTCGTCGAAGTAACGTTAGCTTCGGAGGCTACAACGGCAAAAACTCACCTTTCTCGGTGGGGGTTGCATCCTTGTTTCTTGACATAAAAAGTACACAAGCGCCAAAAAGTTTATTTGGAAAAGTTTGCAAATTCAAACAAATGATAACGGTGGGAGGATATTTCAGTTTGAGTCAAGCGGCCATGGCGAGTCACATAAGTAGTAAGTTGAATCCCGTTGAAAACACTGTGGCCCCAGGGAACGTAAAACACAGCCATCAAGCTAAGCGGTCAAACGTCACACATCCTGCTAGGTTTTCAGAATAAAAGACAAGTTTTAAAATACTACTTCCTGACATATTCTTCAAAGTAAAAGGATGCCCGATTTAATCCACTGTTTACCCCCCGTCCTCAAAAATACATACTTTACTGTCAAGTGGGAAAACCGTAAGGTATTCCTTGTGGTTGACTGATTGATTAATCCTCTGTTTTTTGTTCCATATAATAATAATAATGATAGTAATAATAATAATGGGGTCATGTCAACACAATATGTATATCATTAAAGCCATAATAACAAAATTGACATTATTATGTACTAAACAGTGTTTTTTTTCTCATCCCATTTTCATAAATAATAAGCTAAACTAAAGAAAACTACAATTTTCCATAAATACCTCGAAAAGAAGTCTTGTGTAAACATCTTGCAACGGTCAAATACGTTTATAGTATAATTACCAGTGTAAGTGTGGGTAAACAAACATCTGAGGATTGTATTTTGTTTGTTGATATGGCTAAATCTGTGGTAATATTTTTTCTGATACCATTCAAACACATTTAGATACTCACTCATTTATTTCGCGGCCTGTTTATTTTAAATTAGCTAATAAAATACCATAAAGCATGCGGGGATGTAGCTCGTGGGTTGTTCCTTTTCTCCATTGGTCCGTGTGGTCACGTGATAAGCCACTGCCTCTTTTTCCAGTCAGGTCAAGCTAACAGTAACAGCTGCAATTTCCTGGAATTTTTAAAAGTTTAATTATCATACATTTTACTTATTCTTTTCAAAAGGACCCTGGTAAGCAAACATGAAGAGAAGTAAAAACGAATATTGAAAAACAATGCAATGAGATTAAATTTCCATGAAAAGACGATAATTTGGTTGGTTTAATTTGGTTTGGAAAAAGTTTTTTTGCATTTTTATTTCTATTGTTATGCACATGGATGTTAGATTCTCCACCTGGTTGCATTTTCTTTCTAACACTGTAGATGAGCAAAGTATGGTGCAGTGGTGTGTGTTTGTATATTTTGACATTTCATGGCTAATTGAAAAAAAATACAGAAAATGACACACAATTTAGTATTATAATAATAGTGATGAACTCAATAAAGCATCGTTGCTTTGTAATACAAAAATAAAACAATTCCACTGAGAAAAATCTTTCGTTTTAAGTTTACTGGCTGAAGCCCAGATATGTGCTTTAATTTTGAAGGAAAACACCATTAAACCGGTTATGTTGGGTACTTTTGATTTACGTTCCCTCAGCTTTTTGTTGACCTTGTTTTCAGATTACAGAAGACATTAAATACAGGTGGTTAAACAGAACAAGATATGAGAGCTTGTTCAAATTGGACTTTGGTTTGCACCGTATTCGCTCAACGCTAGCTGACTAGCATACTTAGCTTGCTACGTAGCTAACAGCGCCAATGTCGGCGTGGAGGCGGCTGCACGTGAAGATGCGGGTTATTCGTGGATTCCTCGCCTCTACTTGGGTGACACAACGGCACTCGTGTCGGTGTGGGCATTTAAATTTCTGTCGGAGCTTGAGCACGGGTGGACCTCTCCGGAATGATTTCTTTAAAGGTGTGAACATTGAAATGAGAAACTGACTGACATAAACGAACTAGCAAAATTTACATTCAGATTTTTTAAAATGATTCATTATTTTTATATACCTAAATTCGTGCAACTTTTATGATCCAGCCAAAACTTTCTTCGAAACTATTAAAAGCTAAGTTCTTATTCGGCATGCATTTCATCTTCCCTATCATATTTGTTGCAGTTCTTCCATAGCATAGTAATTTACAGCAAGATCCAAAGCTGACCTAACTGCCTTCTCAGATGGATCTTAAAAAATCTAATATTTAAATTAGTTCATATGCCGAATTGGAGATTGGTAGCTTAATATTCGGTAAATGCCTTCACTTTTAAGAGAAAGTCAGTATTTGCTGAATAATTACAGTGTAATATCAAAGGAGTGAAGCAAATATTGGTTTTATAAGACCAAGTTTTCTTTGTTCTGTTATAAGACAAGTTGCTGCATTTGGTTCCTGCTGCAGGTGACGAAGAGATGCCCGATCTACTTTCACATAGAAGCAATTATGATAGTAAAGCTGAGAGGATGTGAAGGCCTAAATGCTTTTTTCAAAACATCAGAGAGGGAGCCAGGGCTTTACTTGTGCTTAAAGTCATGACTAAAGAAATCTTTTTGTGGCAATTGAGATGATTTGAGTGTCAAATTTCAAAGAGCTAAGTTTATTTAGTTATTTTCACCAAAATTAATTAAGGAAAGCCAAATGCCAGAGAAAAATCATCCTCCACAAACTATGCTCGTCCAAATAAGATTGATCTTGTGGGAGTTTACTTTAAACCATGCAGGCAACTAAAATCTGCTACAAATCATGATTTTTAATTCTACTGGAAGACAGATTTGTATATCTGCAAAGCAATGGAAGTGAATCTTGAATCTATAAAAAAATAATGGACCCCAAAGATGTGTTAATACGACCAGAACCGAACTTTTAAAATGCATATAAAGGTGACCCAAATGGTACAAAATGGAGCTTCTCAAAGCTGGATTAACGCATTTAGATAATACAGTGGGGGTCTGAATCACTCTTACATGTATAGGCTCAGCTAGATTTAAATGGTCCTAAGTGCTCAACACATGCTGCAAAATTCCTTTTTTTCCCCCATCTTTTTGTAAAATCCTGCCTTTCTAATTGAATCATCTGATAGAATCACAATGCAAGTAACTTTAAGACAATGTCCGTTAGGTGAATCCATCAGCATCTCCCACAGCATGTCTTTAATGTGTTTTTTCACACAGTCGCCACATCAGACACACTTAACAGCTCGATTCCCATTCTGTACATATATACTTGGATAAGGTCAGTGATTCAAGTGACTGGTCAGATTGTGACGGGGCCCAGAATGGAGCCTTGAGGAGCTCCACGTGTAAGCAGAGCTGCAGCCAAAATTTGTTTTTCTTTGTGGACCAAAAAAAGAAAGTCAGAAATTACTAAGACCTCTTTACTGCACACAGTTCAAGCGATCCACCGTGTCAAAGGCAACAGTCAGGTCTAAAAGCACCAGAACAGCAGAGATCTCTGAATCAACAGTGAAAAGAAGGTCCTATCACTCTGATAGGATTATTTGAAACCAGACTAAAAATTTTCATAGATGCTATTTTTATCCAGAAAACTCCACTGAATAGCACTAGTTGGCTTCAAAACTTTATAGAAGAAAAGGGCAACTGAGAAATTGGTCTGAGCAGTAATTTTGCTTGTGAAACATTTGAGAAAGTTTTAGCTGAGTGCAAAAATGTCCATTTCAATATTTACTTTAATTTCTGGTTGGAAATTTCTGTTTCTATTTATTTATGCATGTTTCAGTAAATTACTGCACGTATTTCCCATTTTCTTCATGTGAATGAATGTGGAGTGGCTAAAAACCTTTGCACAATACTATAAAAAGTAATATGATTTGTATGTTTTTTTGCTTAGAGCTGGAGGCCAGTCTGGCAGCAATGAGAAAGAAAGCAGCAGATGCTCTACCAGGTAGCAGCTGGAGTCCTTTGGAGATCAACCCCAACCTTCCTCCAGAGAGGGCGGACATTGTGATTATTGGAGGTGGTGTGATGGGCTGGTCCATCGCCTACTGGTTAAAACAGAAGGAGATGGTGCGAGAAGGGGTGCGAGTCATCGTTGTTGAGAGGGACCCAACGGTGAGTGATCAACTGTTTGTTTTCATGCTGAATTTGTACGATTAAATCAGTTCAAATATAATAAAAAGTATAATAAAAAATAGATTTTTCATTTACTAACACCCCCCCCCCCCCCCCACACACACACACGTGGTTGTCTGCAGTACTCTCAGGCGTCGACGGTGCTGTCAGCAGGGGGAATCCGCCAGCAGTTCTCCCTGCCTGAGAACATCCACCTCTCCCTGGCCTCTGCAGACTTCATGAGGAACATCAATGTAGGTCATACTGAAGGGCTGCTGCGGCTTCACGCTGGGGATGAATGACAAGTCTTTAAATTATTAAAAGTGTCAAAGCATGTGTTAAGATGTGAAAATGAGCAGTTTGTGTAATATTTCTTGCAGGGCCTTAAGGCAAAAAAAATTCAGTTCCTCACACATAAGAGCTTCAAAATTGATGCTTCAGACAGGATAACTCCTAAAGCCAGCTGCTGGAAAGCTTAGCATGGCATCGAGAAGGAAAATAGGGGAAGCAGAGTAGTGTAAGCTATTAAAACGGACTAATGAACACATTGTAAAATATATTAAAGTGCCCTGGCTACTTTTTGACCCTCTGGTCTCTCTTGTTGCACCACCTGAGGACAAACTCAGTGTTGCATTATGCTTTCTAACTGTGTGCATGTCGTTAGTACAGAGGTGTTAACCCCGCTGTGTTCTGTCAGGAGCATCTCGGTGTGGTGAATGAAGACCCCGTGGACCTGCAATTCAACCACTCAGGATACCTCTTCCTGGCCAGTGAGGACGTGGCTCACATCATGGAGAAGAACTACGAAACCCAGAGGTATCGCTCACCTGCGGTGTTATCCATACTTTTGTTGTAAATAATTTTTCAGAAGGTTATCTAATTCTGTGATTTCAGGTATGCAGGAGCCAAGGTGTCTCTTTTATCTCCGACGCAAGTCAAGGAGAAATTTCCATGGATAAACACAGAGGATGTGGCTCTCGCTTCATATGGTGAGTGCAAAACAGACATAAATTTTTGTTGAGTTTTTTGCACATGATTTTACTGCAGGTGGGCATAAGAGCAGCCACAATGTGTGTGTGTGTGTGAGTGTGTATTCAGCTGCCAATTAAGTATTAATAAGCTCCTAAGTGACTTAACAGTTTTACAGCCTGCACTGATTGACGAAATAATGTTCATTGAATACTTTTTAATGAGTTCATGGGCCTTGTAAACCAGCCACAACCTCCCTGGTTGTGTTCTGTTTGAGTGATGTTTATTTCTAAAATTCAGAGACTTGAAGCTTTTCCAAACTTGCTCCGAACTGTTTGACCCTACTTCACTCAAACGAGGAACAAACGTCTTCATTCAGTTTTTAAGCGAAATCTGAAGCAAATCTTTGTTACGTCACTAAAAACAAACCTTGCTCATCAGCATTAAATGTTGAGATGAAATCAGTTTTTTTAAATCAAGATTTTGATCATATTAACCAGCTATGGTTGTTACATAGAACACATGTAATATATGTTCCTTTATACTTGTTCATTTAAGTATGCAGATTTCAGATCCTGTGTGCTTAGTCATGTATAGTTTCTCTCTACCAGCAGGACCAATAGACAATGTTCAAAAACTTGCATTAAAAAAAGGCTGGCTCTATATATATATATATATATATATATATATATATATATATATATATAACATCCTGTTAAAACAACGTGTGATCAGTATGAGGCTTCTACAGCTACACTGTTACACAGAGAGATCCATGAGGTCCTTCCTGCCAGCAGCAATTACAGTACATAACAAAAAAATGACTGCAACAATAGAATTTCCATTTGTATTTTTGTAGTGTTTCCATGCCACTTAATCCCTGGTTTCTGCTGGAATGCTTAAGGTTGCATGAGCAGATTTAAAAAAACACCTCCAAGGGACTCTCTTTTATAAGAAGTTCCTTATTACAAAATGCCTTAATTTTCATCGGGACTTTTAAAAAACCAAACGCATTTTTGCTAACCAGCCTTCTTTCAGGGGGGTCACACAGATTAATGGAGTCCAAGGAATAGCTCCAAAAGGAGTTCTTCACCTGTAATGGAATTTTCCATCTGTAGTTCTCTTCCAATGGGAAACTTAAAAATAAGTGGATACATTAATACAACAAGAGATGGCATCATTTGGTCCAATTACAATAAAATGTATAAAGAAAGAACCCAATATGATAACTGTTTACAATAAATCTGTGAGAGCCAATGACTCATTCAGACTTGTTTCTTTTTACATGTATTTGTTTCTTTTCATGTGCACCTCCAAAGCTGCATTCAAAAACATGACCTGAGTAAATACCTAGTTTCTCCTGCCGTTACAGGGCTGGAGAACGAGGGCTGGTTTGATCCGTGGACTCTGCTGAATGCCTTCAGGAGGAAGGCCATCTCTATGGGAGTCACTCAGTGCTGTGGGGAAGTCACAGGTGTGTTATGGCCTCTTGACACAGCAACACACAGAGTAATAATGATGAGCAATGAGTTATTTCCACCCAAGAATGATGAGAGCTCTAAAGTGTAAATTCAATGTCATGTTTGTCGGGTGACTTTTGTATAAACTCCACCTTCAACAGCCATCGATGTCAAATAAAACAACAGTCCCACATACGTCTCATATACTAATAGGAAGAAAACAATAGAACACTGACATGTAAAGAAGAATAAGGGTAAGCTGACAAGGAGATTCTGAGATGAGAACAGACACTGAAGATGGATAGAAAGTGACCTCAGTCAAAAGCAGTACCAACTACATTTTTTTTCTCTATGTCACCTCTATAGATTCATGTAGAATTAAATGCATGATAAGATAATCATACATTACTTTACATAACCAACTTACAGTCATTTTTTAAAAAAATATTGCATTATAAATGTGGTTAATGGTTGTAAGTAGTTTAATAAATTCATATACAGGACTTCCTGACTGTACTGACACAGTGAAGAGTGGTCAGTGGTTTTAAGTATGAAAAAGTCTTTATTTAGTATTCTATATTAACGTCATGTGCAATAACAGGTGTGTCATCTACAGATTTTAAATATGTCACAAATGTAATGATGACGGCTGACGGGGAACGTATGGAGATGAAGAGGATCAAATATGTCAAAGTAAGTTGAACAATGAGTGGAACGTGTATGTGACTGTAGTAAACCTTTGGAATATGTCTCAGACGGTGTCTCAATGGCACAAATTTATCTTTTACTTATGTTATTTGATTCAATCCCCAACGTTCCCAGTCTGCATGTCTTTGAGCAGGATGGCTCATATTAACCCTCATATTAATACCATATCATCTGGAATGTCATCAACATCAACTTCTTCTCATTTAAAGTTCCCTTCACTGCTCCATTATTGGACCTGAGTGGTTCCAGGAGAGGCCATAAAACAATATGAGCTACAAATATCCACATCTGTTCAAATGAGGCCAAATTATCATCAATAGATTCAATTAAATAGAGTATATGTCACTTTTTTGTTGGACATTTGATATGGATCCTTTGAGGCTTTTAAGAACACAATTTTAGTTTATTTTACAGAAAGTTTACATGTTTGTGTAAACTTTTGTCTTGGTGCTGATATTTTGATGCATACCAATGACAGTAAATATAGTCAAATAGATTAAGAATGCATACATAATGCCTTGTGTAGGCTTTTTTCTCTCTTAATTAGAGCAATATGCAGGGATATGCAGACATTCTGGGATGAATGACCTATTAAGAGAAAGAATAGGAGCTGTGTGTATGACTTCTAGCCTGGAAATGTGTGTGGAAATGTAAAACACAAAGACAAGAGTAGAGACTTAGTGTTAAATAGGTCATATTATGCTAATTGGCCTTTCGTTTGGTGTGTTAAAATAACATCTATTAGTTGTAAAGCATGAAGTGGTGTGACCTTGTTGCTGAGGCCAACAACAGCAGGAAGAAACTGTGTGTGGAGTGAAGTTTGGTTCAGATGGACCCCAGCCTTCTGCAACTTATTTACATTTTCACAAAGGAAAAAGTACATTTGATTAAAAAGACACTTGGAAACTCCAACCAGCAGCTGTCGACATCCGTCCATTTTCCATACCCACTTAATCCAGTTCGGGGTCGCTGGGGTGCTGGAGCCTATCCCAGCTGCCATTGGGCGAAAGGCGGGCTACACCCTGGATGGGTCAGCAGTCTATCACAGAGACAAACAATCACGCACGCCCACACTCACTCCCATGGACTGTGGAGAATCACCAGTTAGCCTAACGTGTGTGTTTTTGGACTGTGGGAGGAAGCCGGAGAAAGGCCTCAGCTGAGATTTAAACAGAAAACCTTCTTGCTGTGAGGAGACGGTACCAAACACCACGCGGGCCCGGCTGCTGACATGAAGCAGGAAAACACTTCTTTCAATTGTGAGGTAGTCAAATTCTACCACTGGATCAAACCAGTGGATACATTTATTTAGCTTCTTCTGAGGGTCATCTGCTCCTCCTTTGCTGCAGCGTGGCACCACCACACGAGCAGCTTGGTGTCGTTCTGATGATGGCTTGTGTCGAGCAGGTGCAGATGCCGAACGGCCTGGAGTACCAGCCGGTGGAATGCGCCATTGTGGTGAATGCAGCAGGAGCTTTTTCGGGAAAACTGGCGGAGATGATGGGAATTGGCCTCGGTCCCAAAAACTCCATCTCTGGAATTCCAGTGCCTGTTGAGCCTCGGAAGAGGTAGGTCAATGAGTCCAGCTGCTCATTTCCCTTTTTAAATAAAAAACAACCAACGTTCTGTCAGTTTTCTTTTTAGGACAGTGTCTGTCTGTCTCACAGTGTCTCTTAGTGTCTCACACAGTTCAGTTAATTTGTATCCTGACACTTTTATTCACACTGAGTGCTTCATTGTGCCTCTACCATCTGTGGTCTTGATGGCCTCTTTGTGTTTGTGTATGTAGCTGTAAGAGCATGTGATGTTATTTTATTCACTCCTGATATTCTTCAGACCTGCAGCCAAAGGCTTCAAGTATCAAAAGAAACTGAGAGTGATACCGTAGAGGATTTATTTCAGTGACCTGTGTAAAAACCTTGTTTAATGAAGCTACTGTGAATTTAACATTCACAGACAGCACTGTATCGACACATCACGCTACACTTTGTTTGTATACAGCGCCTCTGTAGCAACACTTTATTATTACGTTATTACGTCAATAATCAAATATTTTAAGAACCATTTTGATCCCTCATACAATGAGATTTGATACTTTTATGAATCCATACTCCAAAGAACATCAGGTATAACACACTCTTTCATCAGTATTGATTTAAAGCTAACTGGATCTTTTAAAGTGTTGGAAAATAGATCAATGGAGAAGCCAATGATAATTATTTAATAGAATTTTTAAGTTTCTTTCGACCTGTCGACTTCTAGTTAATTTATGCTATTTTGTGAACATCTGGGACACGATGTTGTCACAACACCTTTACTGACCAGCAGGTGGCAGTAATGTGTCATCAAAGGAAGAATACAGCAAAGAGAGACTGTGAACGCAAGCAGTGGAGATTTGACTCTGACCTTTTTGGATTGAAGTCACAATAAGTGTAATTTCATAACACTAGAACCATTACTCTAAAACTGAGTAATGTCCCCAGTTATGTGTTTGTGTTGTTGATATTTGATCAGATTAGAATTATTTTTAACCGTCGCTTAAATAGCTTTTACTTCCTCATCATCAGTTCACATGTAGCTGTTTACAGCATATTTGCCTGACTGCACCGGACACGTTTATTGTGCAGTTAGTCAATAAATTAACTAGATACTAAACACATACTTGTTTTTCTGATAAGCACGAAACCATGCTGTATTTGTCTCGAAAAGGTTGATATTTTTTCTTTATTTCAGCTGCTTCACAGAGTTGCCAAACCAGCTCAGAAACACCTTATCTGTGGGTCTGATCTGGAGAGTTTTGAGCTTTCATGAGCTTTTACAGAAGCTTCTCTGTGTAGAGATGTAAAAGTCTGATTTTGTGCCTAAAACTCCACATCAAAGACAAAGTCGGTGTGATATGAATTATCCGCTTACCTTCAGGTTCCTTTCTGTTTTTCAGGTATGTGTACGTGGTCCACTGTCCCAATGGTCCAGGTCTAGATACTCCCTTCCTGATCGATTACTCGGGTGTTTACTTCAGAAGAGAGGGGTTAGGAGGGAACTACATTGCTGGGGTGTCGCCAGAGGAGGTTGGTTGAATCTCTGTGCTGTCTCTCCCTTTACTTTTTATCAGTTTAACAGATAAGTGTGCCTTCCGTTTGTGTGTCCTCAGGTTGAGGAGCCAGAGACCAGTAATCTAGAAGTGGACCATCAGTTTTTTGAGGACAAGGTTTGGCCCAGATTGGCCTTGCGAGTTCCTGCTTTTGAAAAACTTAAGGTAAGGTACTGATGAGGATAGGCTGCCTGGGACTGGTAAAGTTATGCTTTTTTGCATTTCTGTTCTTTTTTTCTCTCTTTGTGATCAACCATTGAGATTAAAGTGATGTTGACTTCACGCGAGCACAATCATTTATAAAATAAACGTTTTCTACATCCTTCCTGATATACAGGAAGAGCTTTTTTTTTTTTTTTTTTAGTTGTTTTGACAACACAACAGCATTGGCATGTTGGTGCAGACTTCTTCTAATGTTCCCGTGTTCTTCCTGTCAGGTGACCAGTGCGTGGGCCGGTTTCTACGACTACAACACCTTTGACCAGAACGGCATCATCGGTATTCACCCTCTGGTCAACAACATGTACTTTGCCACTGGCTTCAGCGGCCACGGCCTGCAGCACTCGCCCGCGGTGGGTCGGGCCGTGTCAGAACTCATCCTGGACGGAAACTTTAAAACGCTGGACCTCAGCAACTTCAGTTTTAGACGGATTCTGACTCAGGAGCCCATGTTAGAGAGGAACATCGTGTAGCTGACATTGAATGACTATTACAGTGACGTCTAAGAGAGTGAGAAAAAGAATCAGTTATTTGATAAAACTCTCAAATATATTATATGGAAAGATAACATTGACTAATAAGCCTAATAGATCTTAATGGACCATGAATACCTTTTACCACTGAAAAATGTTAAAAACACAAAGTATTTTCACGATTTGAAAAATCTTCCATGTTTATCACATGACTTGAACTGCGGAGGCCATCATTTACATGCTCAGTGTATTCTGGGTTGATGACAGTTATGTTACAACTTATTTTACTTATCTATTTCCAACCAGCAGTAAATGAAACATTGTTCCAGTGCCACATTGTGCTGCTCTTTTCTGGAGTTTCCACTCTAAAAGCAACAAGTAATGGAAGTCTGCACAGATTTCTGTTGTTGGGGAAAGGACGACGCGCTTGTGTGTGAAGACAGATTACCAAAGACCCGCTGCTGTGTTCTTACACGCGAGGTTGTCACGGTAAATGAATTTATCTTGATTCCGATACCAAGGGAAAAAACGAAATAAACGAAAGGGAAAAAAGAGAAATGCTTTCATAGAAAAACTTCAGAGTAGCTTTTTAACAATTTTAAAGATGCCAGGATTCTGATCTTTAGTAACAATCAAGTTAATTCAATAAAAAAATATTGAATTGTGTCATCACGTTTTATTTTATTTTAGAGACATTCATAAACAATTAACTATATATATATTAATATATTTGATATATGTTAATACCAGAGTTGTACATTTAGTTTTTTTTGTATGAACTCTAGTCAAAGTAGATGTAACTGTAACCACAGCAGTTACACCAATGCAAATCTAATCAACATTCGTGAAGGTGATCAAATATTTATTGTATTCACCCATGCTGAGGTGTGTCCAACAGAAGTTGAGTGTTTGATTTTCTTCCTGTGTCTGCCCGCCGGGAGCACTGCACCAAATGCCAGAAGAAGAGTTTGATGGTATCTAAAGGAAGCAAGGGAACAACAGCAGGGTGGCTGTAACAAGGAAATCTTGTTTTTTTTTATATACTTTTAGATTAATATTGTGGTGCCGTTTAAAGTTGAACTTCAACAAGCAGCGTCATGTAGGATAGTGCAGATGGTTCTGGGTGGTTTTCAGAAACTGTGCACCAAATGGACATATTTCTGTTGGTTAGTCAAGTAAACACTTTGGGTCATCGTGTGATTTCAAATTTTTAAGTCAAACTGTTGGATGATTCTTTTGAGCAAGAGTAAAAGTAAAGTGATTACTATACATTGTTCTATTCTACTTAAATGTAATAGTTGTGGTGAACCTCTAAAACTATATGCCTCTGAAACTGCCCTGGGGTGTCCATAGGCTGAAATACCACAGTTCACAGCTTTGGTTTCCTGACACACACCAGCAACTATAGATAAAAACACAAAAACCCACCGTTACTACCACAAGTCAAGTGTAAAAGAAGGAGCATTTCTGAGGCATTTAAAGAACCCAAGACAACACTATGAGAGGCTGTGAGGAAGGAGAGAAAGTATACAAGCAAGACACGGGACAAGAATGAAGATCAGATTTAATTTTACTGCTGGAGAGAGCTCAGAGAAAAACAGGACGACAGACAGATGCAGAGCTAGCTTTATTGTTGCTGTCGCTAAGTGACAACTGATTCGCTCTGTTGTGTTTGCTTTCCTTGGCTCTGTCGAGAACATTGCTGACGTGGGTCTGTATTCATGAAAAAATGCGATCTTGATCATTTCTTCCCAACGCTCTTTATAGACTAAATCAGAGGAGACTGAAGCTGTGGTTGATTCCTATAATACAACTGATGAAACATGTTTCTTTACTCCAGACATTTACTTTACTGCTCTGTATCGTCACTCAGTGGAAACACTCAACATTGAGTTCATCAGTGTTATGTGTTACAACCTAATCATCATCATCTCTGTCTCACAGGTGGAGTCTCAGTTACCCAGATCTGTTCCATGGCAGACTAACTTCTCATGTAAAAATGTTTGGTCAGTTAAATCAAGTCATAACATAAAAAAAATCTGCAGCTGTTAGGTCCTGTAAACATCACCCGATCTAGTCTCATGAGTTTGGTGGTTTCATCAATTTATTGGCTTTAAAGCCATTTTCACACGTACTCTGCTGCCATAACAGTTTTAAAGCATTTTTTCCAGGGGACACATATTTCACACAGTCGGCTCTAACATTTGGTTCTGAAGATGGCAAATGTGTGTGTGTGTTTGTGTGTGTGTGCGTGCCCTAATAAACGCTTGTCGTTTCATACCTTTTTCTGCATAAATGCATAAAGTGACTAATTTATTCCCCAAAGATTAAATATAGTGTGGCAGTATGACATACGATTTACAAGATAAACGAAATATAGAAATATATGATGAATCAAAGGATGAACACATACTCCAAATAAAGAGTTGTTAGATAGAGCTATTTTTGTGGGTAGAAGGACCTCTTGCAAACAGTTATTTTTGCAATGAAGCTGAGGAAGCCATAATGTTGTTTTTATCACTGTGTTGTGTTAAGGGTTTTGCAGTATTGTACATTAAGTCCCCATTCTGCAGCATTCTCCTTTGCACAATCAGCTTCAGGGGTTCCAGAGCAGTCCCCAGCACAGGGCCACAAAGCGGTCCACCTGTTCTCTGTGCTCAGTCTCTCTCTCGTCCATCACTGAAACGCCCAACAACTAGTCACCTGAGCAAGTCTTATGACTGCTTTCTATTTTTCTGCATCAGTCTTTTAATACGACTAATCTCTAAGTCCACATGACAGGATAGTATCCCCACAGAATGATGCTGACATCACCATGGTTGACTATAAAGATGATATGATTGTCACAAGGCTGAATTAGAGGACCCAAGGACAGGAGGTTAAATCCAAATGGGTTTATTAATGATATGATGATGACAAGAAGATGAATCAGTGACCAATCACTTTGGTGAGTCAGTGACGCAGTGAACGGGCAGACAGGTAATGGCTCCAGGTGAGGTTGTGCTTCCAGGATGGAGGGAACGTAGGATATGAGGTAAGTACTTCCAAGTCTGCTCTCTGAACAGGTGGGTGGAGGTGTGGCTCCAGAGAACAACACAAGCGTAGAAAACTTTGATGTAAATGGACAGACTTAGCGCTGTGGGTTTAACAACGATCTGATCCTGAGTGGTGGTGAGACCAAGATATCTATACTGCAGAGCTGATGAGCTTGATAGAGAACGGCTGCGTCAGGAGAACCTGCCAGAACAGAGAGACAGTTACGCCCACACACACACACTCAGAAGGGGGAAGACAATACAGACACACACACACACACACACACACTCAGAAGGGGGAAGACAATACAGACACACACACACACGGAGGATAAGGCGAAGTGATACAAGAGGGCAAAAACACCTGAATCCCAAGATTCCTGACAATGATATTAGTGCCTAATTCTTCCACACGTGACACAGTAATACAGTTAGATAAATTGATCTTTCTCAACCCCTTCTCATTCCAGGCTGACAAACAGTCCCATAAAAAAAGCTTCAAAGTGGCATCACAGATAGACTATTGGACCAACATTTGAGGAGGCTAGAGGCTTTTATCTAACAGAGAAGAAGACCTCACTGTTTCCCTGATTCATTAACCATCAGCTTAGACAAGTAGTATGTGTCTTTCCTTGTTTTGCCCATTACTTTCTTACAGGCACAGATGGACTCCAGCTGCAGAAGCGCTATGAGGGCTATTGATAGCAGAAGGATACCCTAGAACAAAAAGTGGCATTAAAAAAGTATTTGAATACTTATATTAACTGGAAATTTCTGTCTTTGAAAATAAAAAAAGAAACAGCGATTGAATTGTGGGGGAAATTTTGAAAGAGAAAATAATCTGACAGTATTTTCAGAGGTTCCTGAAACTCAAAATTTGGAGAACTTGAAAGGGTTTTACAACTTTCTGCCTACACGATACAGCCGCCTGAAAGCTTGTTTGTAAGGCTTGCACTTTGAGACAATCAGATATTATGCGACGTTGGAAAGCATTTGGTATTATTTGTGGTCTTGTCACAACTTCCTACCACAGACCAGCCACCTACACATCTTCCTGTAGCACGATGTATCTCACCAGCTTACAAGCTTGCAGTCAAAAAGTCCCTCTTACGCTGTTAAGTGAACAAAATATCCAGCTCACTTTCTCAAGGCGAGACATGGTGACACAGTAATTAATTTACTCTTTAGATACTAAAGTGAGTTATGTTTTAGTTGCAGAGACATTAATTGGTAAGAGGTGAGGGTGAGATTGGCTGTTTTCCCTTTTAAGCGCTCACTGCAAACTGTCTGGGCTGTAAAAACAGAAATGTCCCCGTTCTTAACATGAAATAACATTAGCGTTTACATTATGGGTTCTTTGAAGAAACCCAATTCAATTCTTCAAACTTGAGTTTGAAGAATTGCTCGAGATTTTCTCAGAGCAGTATGTTATATGTAGACATGTACTGACAGTTCATTTGAAATTGTACAGCTGATGGTAAACATGCATGCATGTAAGATGTGTTTGTTTCTGAGACTCTTGCAGGGTCTCTTGCAGTTGAATCAAAATAGCAGGAACGCCATCTGCATCTTCAACCATATCCTGTTCCCTTCATTTACATGCAGCTAATGGCATCAGCATCTATCACTGCAGGGCATCTTATCAGTTCACTATCTCTCATTAACAGATCATGAAATACGCTCCACAGATAGGGAAACGCTCCTTCTGCAGCCAGCAGAATATGGCAAGGGCGTTGTGGCCCCCACAGCTCGTCATTTTGATGTAAATGTGAGGGAGCCTTGAAGGTTAAAACGGGGGGAGGGGGACCAGGGAAAATGTAACTGAGGGGATTCTTTGTTAGGCCTCCTGTAAATCCCAAATGTTCTCAGGACTGAAAACAGAAACAGCATGAGTGCTTGCACCAGGCATTTTGGCCCCCTCAACTGACGCACCTTCTGCCTGAATAAAAGCACAGAAGGCATTCACAACGCCGTTCCAGAATATTCCCCCTCCTCATGCTGGTCAGACTTTTACTGTGTCAAGATCTGCAGGAATCCAGTGCTACTGAACCCACTGGTTGTGTTATTATGATGAAGGGAGTCACCCTGCTGAGAAGTGACGCCCACTGGGAGCTCTCCAGCAGTATGAAGCCAGTGTACAAGGTGGCATGTGGCAGGGATTAGGAAATTTCACTGTGGATTAAAATCTCTCAAACCCTTCCATGGCCACCCGCTAAAAGAAAGGAGCCTGAGGTTCCAGCGCAGATCCAGTGAGCACTCTGTGCCCATGGTCTCCCTGAGCAGGTACGTCCAAATTAAACTCTTGTATTTCTCTATTAAACTCTGACCAACAGTACAGTTGAACCTGTACACATAACATTGTTTGTTGTTTTTTCCTGATGGTTCACAGTTGTTCACTGGGAAATCATCTAACTTTAGAAAAAAGAATACAACAGTCCTGTAAAGCTGTAAGATATTTAATAAGATATATAACAATTTATGCTTATTATGTATGTGTATGTTAAAGAAATACAAAGAACTGATGTGCTTATTCAAAGTATTATTAGCTGTTAATAACTGGGGAAAAAACACAAACAGCTCAAACAGGTTTGCCAGTTTGACCTAGTGCTGCTAGTGGGTAACAATCCCAACGCTTTTATGAGACTGAACTGTGATGTTGTGGGCAGGTAACTGTGAGCAAAGATATAAAATTCTTTTTAGATAAGTGATCTTAATACATAGTAAACTTATCCGGAAATAAGGGAATTTCAAATTATCTGGCAAAACAAGCAGGTTTGTTGAATACTATTGTTGATTCAAATGAGCAGCTCTTATATAACATTCTAAGTGGACCACATAGCTCATGCCGCAGTGCAAACTGGTGCTACCGCTCCGCTAAATAAATAATGACGGTGAATTTGTATCTGGATAGAACGTGCACAAACCTGTTGCAGTATAATGATGAATCAGAATATTCTTTGGCTGTTTGCTGTGAACAACACTTTGATATAATTCATTTGCACCTTTTTATCTTTCCAAGCTTTATACACTTGAAAATGAATCTTTAAAAGTAATCACACTAAAACCCTTATTTTCTGAGAAGCTGGAAAAATTTGTGAAATGCAATTTTTTTTATCATTTGTTTGACTAATACTGTGAAAAGATTCAGGGGATGTCTTAGTGTGTAAAGATTATGGACAGAAACTGTTGGATGGTTGTGACCTTCAAGCCCTCAGGCAGCACTCCATGAGAACCCAATCATTGTCATCCTGATCAATATAACCCCATGGGCTTAGAAGTGCCTTGTAAAACCATTTTCACTCAACACAGGCAGACAGAAATGTGACCTGAAACTGTATTACACCACAGAAAAACCATAGATCAACTCAGTATAGAAACAGTGCAGGGTTCTCTGGACACAAACTCATCTCAGATGGACAAAACGACAGTGGACATGTGTCCTGTGCGCACGAGTCCATGTTTTAGCTGCTTTTGGGAAAATCTGGTTCTACATGCCAGAGATGGGAAACACCATCCAGGCTCTTGAGGAGCAAAAGCCAGCTTCTGTGAGGGTATGGGGTGCATCAGTGACCGTGGCATGGATGACTTCATATGTGTGACGATACCATTGGGGTTGGGCTTGGAGCCTGTCCCAGCGGTCATTGGGCGAGTAGCGGGGTACACCCTGGACAGATCTATAATCCGATCAAATCCAATTTATTAAATTCAAAATTAGCCCTGTTCATACATACAAAGCCAATAAAAAAAAACAATTTCCAAGCTAAGGAAACCAACAAATTGCACCGAAACTTCTCTTCGGTCCAACCTCCCGTTCTGAGCATGCATAAGGCGACTGTGGAGAGAAATAACTCCCTTTTAACAGGAAGAAACCTCTGACAGAACCAGACTCAGCGAGGGTGGCCTTCCGCCTTGACCAGCCGGGGTTTGAGAGGACAGGAAAGAGGGGACAACAAACAGCATAACACCATTCAGAGAAACATAAGTTGATGACAACAATAATGCCAAATGTACATAATGACATATGAAGAAATAAAAGGGGGAAAAAGAGAGGAAAGTGAGGAAAGGTGTGACATGAGAGGTCCCCCAGCTGTCTAGGTCTATAGCAGATTGGCTATGGAATGTTTCAGGGTCACTTGAGACATCCCTAACTAAAAGCTTTAACAAAAAGGAAAGTTTTAAGCCTAGTCTTAAAGTTAGAGAGGGTGTCTGCTTCCCGGACACATACTGACAGCTGGTTCCACAAGATAGGGGCCTGATAACTGAAGGCTCTGGATTGAGGAGAAGCTAAAACTGGAGAAATATTATCTCTCCTGGTAGATCTCATCAGAACTCTGGCTGCAGCATTTTGGATCAGCTGGAGACTTTCCAATTTTTTTTTAACAACCCAATCATAAAGAACTACAGTAGTCCAATCATGAAGTAACAAATGCATGGGCTAGTTTCTCTGCATCACCCTGAGACAGGATGTTCCTGATTTTGACAATATTACAAAGGTGAAAGAAGGCAGTCCTTGAAACCTGTTTTACTTGTGTGTCAAATGATAAATTCTGGTCAAAAATAATTCAAAGGTTCTTTACTGTAGTACTAGAAGTCAAGGAAATGACATTGAGAGTAACTATATAGCTATACAGTTAATCCCTGAAGTGCTCAGGTCCAAAGACAACAACTTCAGTTTTGTCTGAATTTAGAAGCAGACAGTTCTGAGTCATCCAGGTCTTTATGTCTTTAAGACATGCTTGTAGTCTGACCAACCTATTGGTTTCATCTGGTTTCATAGATAAGTACAGTGGAGTATCATCAGCATAGCAACGGAAATTTATGCCATGCTGTCTAATAATGTTACCTAATGGGATGTATAAAGTGAAAAGAATCGGTCCAAGCACAGAGCCCTGTGGAACTCCAGGACTTACTCTGGTGTGTGAGGAAGATTCTTCGTTTACAAGAACCAACTGAAATCTATCAGATAAATATGACTTAAACCAACCTAATGCAGCCTGTAACAAATCCTTTGTTTGCTCTTGCAGCTTCATGATGTTCCATCTGCTCCCTGGTCACATCCAGCCAGCTGGACACCGAAGCCGCAAAACCCGCTTGGTCACCAAAGATGGGCATTGCAACATCGAGTTTGGCAACATTGAATACAGTAACCATTTTGCATATCTGGTGGACTTCTGGACCACCTTTGTGGAGATCCGCTGGCGCTTTGTTCTCTTCTTGTTTGTAGCTGCATTCACAGGCAGCTGGTTCATTTTCAGCCTGTTGTGGTATTGGATCGCAAAGAGCAATGGGGATTTGATCGGACAGAACCGTTCAGAAGGGCATGTTCAGTGTATAGACAATGTTAACGGCCTCACAACAGCGTTCCTCTACTCATTAGAGACCCAGACCACCATCGGATATGGTGGTAGGGCCCTGACTGGGCACTGTATCGGAACAGTGGCTCTGATTATCATCCAGTCTCTAATTGGAGTGTTCATCAACTGTTTCATGTGTGGTGTCATCTTGGCCAAGATCTCTTTACCCAAAAAAAGGGCAAAGACTATCACCTTCAGCAACACAGCAGTCATCTGCTTGAAGAAAGGGAGTCTTTGTCTACTGATAAGAGTGGCCAACCTTCGAAAGACCCTATTAATAGGGAGCCAAATCTATGGCAAGCTGCTGAGGACAACAACCACACCAGATGGAGAGACTATCATTCTGGATCAGGTGGATGTTGACTTTATGGTTGATGCTGGCAAGGACAACTTGTTCTTTGTTTGCCCTCTGACCCTCTACCACATGATTAACAAATCTAGTCCGTTCTATGAGTTGTCAGCCGACACTCTTCCCCAACAAGACTTTGAGTTGGTGGTCTTTTTGGATGGGACGGCCGAGTCCACCAGCTCATCCTGCCAGGTCAGAACCTCCTACATCCCTCAAGAGATTCAGTGGGGGTACAGTTTCCTGCCAATCATCTCCCGTACCAAAACAGGCAAGTACCGTGTGGATTTCTCAAACTTTTCCAGAAGTGTCCGAGTCTCCACGCCACACTGTGTCCGCTGCTTCGAGACAGACGCCGACCAGAGAAACCACAACAAACACAGCATAGAGAATCCCAATGACCAGCACAAACTGGGGATCGACAACCTGGGCTTCCAAGTGATTACCATTCATGACCCCGTGGATTTCACTAAAATGTGAAAGCCTGTTTGGTAGAAATACAACACAATCAGGATGTGGGTAATGATGCATTTGTCTCCTATTATGAGGCACACTTTCCCTTTCTGTAAGAGTGTGCACAGCGATGAAGAAAAGTTTGGTAAAGTCACTTCCTTCAAAAAACATTTGATTGATTGTTGACTCTTTGCCTTAAGCAGTAAAATGACACAGAAAGCTGGTAACTCTGGATAAACATTCAGACATGAGCAGGAGTTTGGCTGCCTTATTACAGTAAAACCACAATTGCAACTTTGCGTGGCTAGAGTATGAAGGACGGTTTGAAGTTTTGACAGACTGAACATGAAAGGGGTAAAATAGTGAATGGCACAGTGGGTACTTCTTGAGAAGATTAGGGTCTGAGCCTGTTATAATGAAAAACTGTGTGCTCTAACGTCTGCGAGAGGAAATCTGAAGTAGGACAGGTCTTTTGAGTTTGCTCATTATTCCTACTAAAACACTAACTCTGTAGTGTTGACATATCTTGTATGTCATGATAACTAGGAAACTGTGAGTGTAGCTGTAAATGCATTGACCTAATTATGACCAGTCTACACTTTGTAGATCATAGTGTGTAACACTGCAACGTCTCAGGGAAATCCTCAGATAAAATAAAACATTTTTTTCACAATTTGTGACCTTATTGCTCATTCTTATTCTTACTTTTGTGTACCCACATTGAAATGTCATCAGAATGGGGACCCATCACAACTGAAATACACATGGTGTACTTCAGTAGAAATTTGACATACTTCTTTAGCAGAGAATTGTCCTTTTCTGCTACATTATGCTCCCACTGCATATGTCAAATGTTTATGTTAGGGATGGATTTTACTTGACTTTGACAGAATAAAACAACATCAACATATTTGATTCTGTGCAGGCAAAATCGTACGTATGCATTAAACCACATTATAGAACAACTGCATATCACATATTTGTTACCTTAAAAACCTAAAGTATGTCACACATCCTTACTGTCATTATGTAGCAGAACTCAAAGTGTCACAAGTAGAAGTCTTATTGCAGAAAAATATCATAAAACTTATGGAATGTGGAAAAAATTTTGGAAAATTGGATGTTGTGAAAAATTATTTTCTAGTTTAGTAAAAATATGAAAAATTATTCAAAAGCTGTTGTTTGTTATTGCCGTTTTTAAGAAAAGAAAAGCGATGACTCGACAGCGTTATGTAAAATCAACATCCCCCAACATTTTATTCCCGACTCTCTCTTTATCCATAAATCCTATGGATATAAACAAATACCATTAATGTTGTGACCGCAGGCCCGGCCACTGAAAAGCAACAGACCACTGCGTGGATTTATCATGATGATATATGTCAAACAATTAATTCAGCAATAAAGATGGTTTTTTTTCCAGTTTGTCCCAGTTCTGCCAGCAGTCTCTCTTTCATATTCATATAGATGCTTACCGCAAAGGTTTATCCTACAAACGTTTGATGTTCTCACTTTTCCCCAATGCCCTGCAGTTTACTGACGGCAGCAGACAGCAGCAACATAACAACATCTGATTACATTCATCCACCACCTCATGCTGGATTGATGAACCTTGTTATGGCAGAGGAGCGTCTCTGCAGGTGTTCTAGCAGAGAAAGCCAAGTTGTTCATTTAAGACAGGCTCTAACATATTTGTCAGTGAGGCAGAGGCTTCAGAAGCGGCTTTCATCCCATCTGGATTAGCAGCGGCAAGTTAACTGGGGCTCATCTGCATAACAATTGAACAGAACTGTTGAGAGGGATTGTCAGAGTCAGTCTGAAGCAGCTGAAAAGAAAATACTTGAGATGAGAGGGCTGAGTGTAGCGCACTGCTGTGTCTGTTGGTCTCCTAGAAATCTGATTATAGTCCCACTTTATAGCCCAAGTTATGGACATAGGGTAAATAAGGAGAAATCTGTGATAACATGCACATATTTAACCAATCCTTGAAATGACGAGGTAAAACCAGCCTCCATAGTTACTGATGCTATGAATGTCGAGCACTTGTTCTATACAACACAATTATGTGTTGTATATATAATTTGGAGCTGGGAATGACATCACACCTGAGTTGATTGTGTTTGAAGTTGGAAATTGTGAAGGATTTGCTCATTGCTGGGCTCACGGACCAGGCTGACATCAGGAGCGTTCAAGTTGATTTTTACCTCCAAACTCAAATGAAATGCACCAAAAATCCAACATGGCTTCCCTGTGCATAAAAAGCAGTGATATCTGCAGGAAAGTGTGAGTGTGTGTTTATTAGCAATTATGCCACGTCATGTCATGTGTCTCATGACATCAGTCTCGCATAGTCCAAACTTGTATCTGTGAGGATACTACTGTGGTGTTTGTATGAAACATACATTACCATCACTCCAATGTAAACTGTTGCATTTGGGAAACAGTTGCTTTCTCACACGACAACTGGCTAAATAAAGCCTGTATATACTATATTGCCAAAAGTATTCACTCACCCATCCAAATAATTCAATTCAGGTGTTCCGATCACTTCCATGGTCACAGATGTATAAATTCAAGCACCTAGGGATGCAGACAGCTTCTACAAACAATTGTGAAAGAATGGGTGACTCTCAGGAGCTCAGTGAATTCCAGCGTGGCACTGTGATAGTCGTGAAATTTCCACGCTACTAAATATTCCACAGTCAGCTGTCAGTGGGATTATAACAAAGGGGAAGCGATTGAGAATGTCAGCAACTCACCCACGAAGTGGTAGGCCACATAAAATGGCAGAGTGGGATCAGCGGATGCTGAGGCTGCCAGGACAATGGTACTTGTCTAACTGCATAGTGCCAAGTGTAAAGTTTGGTGGAGGGGGGATTATGATGTGGGGTGTGATTGTGCACAAAGCAAGGTCCATAAAGACATGGACGAGCGAGTTTGGTGTGGAAGAACTTGACTGGCCTGCACAGAGTCCTGCCCTCAACCTGATGGAACACCTTTGGGATGAATTAGAGCGGAGACTGTGAGCCGGGTCTTCTAGTCCAACATCTGTGTCTGACTTCACAAATGTGCTTCTGGAAGAATGAGTCAAAAATTTCCATAAACACACTCCTAAACCTTGTGGAAAGCTTGCCCAGAAGAGTTGAAGTTGTTATAGCTGCAAAGAGTGGCCAACGTCATATTAAATCCTATGGATTAAGAATGGGATGTCACTTAAATTCATAAGCATTTAAAGTCAGATGAGCGAATACTTTTGGCAATATAGTGCATGTAAGCATGTTTCATAATAATAAGCTGTTTACACTTGGAAGAATCATATATCAGTCAAAAGCCCAATCACACATTCTATTTTTTTTTAATCCATGGTTACTGTTAAAAAGACTGTTAAAAACATGTATTTGATGCAGTTGTCTTTGTTATGCATTTAAGTAAGTGGCTTCTAGTTTTTCTCTTGTAATGTGACCACTTTATAATAAAATTATTTAAAAAAAAACCTTCCAGTGAGGTCAGAACTAATATTCCACCACTGTAAACCTGGCCATTAAACAATGAAATATTTCTGTCTTCTTGTGAAAGTGAACCTACAGATGAGCACTGGGAATTCACAGATCGTGAAATAAGAAAGAAAGAAAAAATAAAGACAAATTCACTGAGTTGAAAATGTATTTTATTGACATCTCCTGGGTCCATATGGGAAGTAAATGGCAATTATTTCACATGTAAACATGTTGTATAAGGTCACTTGAATGTTGGAGTGTTGGCAGGACACAAACTGTAGCAACAATAGATGTTAACCCACTGAAAGTCTTCTTTAACAATAAATCAGCATCATCGTATTAGCAGATTTCTTACATAAAGCTCGGCATGCATAAGAACTTTCCCAGCAGCCTCCATTTAAGCCAGTCAAAGTGATGCATTTTGGTCAGGGAGAAAAAACAACTGTCTTCCAAAGCCTGCCTCTTATTTCAGTCACATCCTTTACACTAATCATGTTTAAAACGCAAGACGTTTATGCCGACACGTGTAGATAACCCATGTTTTGGACTTTTGGAGACGGTTGCTAACATCCAAATAGACATTTCATAGAAGAAATATAATTTAAAATGTTTATTCGAATGTCCTATTTTCAGCAAACATGTCTATGAATCTTGTGGCATCTCTGGACAGTATGAGAAGCAGGAATGAGCAACGTGCACCACATGATAACCAATGAGCAACTAGGCTGACTTTTAATGAACTATTGAACAATAAATTAATTTGTTTAGCGATTGGAGCTTCCTTTCATTTAGAACCAATTTCTGCTGTGCAATTAAACGCTGACTCACCACCCTCAGTTCACAATAAAAGTGAGACACCCTGCGCATTTGAAACAGCATCCTGCTCAGCTCATGCATAAATTTATTTACAGTCTCTGTTCCTCTCCCCGGAGATAATGCATGTGGTATAGGTAGACATTAATTGCGTTATACTAGTGTGGAGGAAAATAAATGATTACTCTAGGAGGCGTTTGTAAGTGGCTGTCAGACACAGGGGATCACTTGGCTTTTGCATGTGATGAAAATGCATTCTGGAGAGTTGGAGACCTCTGGAGATACTTAAATTTGTGCCGCTCCTCATTTCCCACAGTCTCTACAGAACGGAGAGAGTGCAAAGGTAGCATGAGACACATCGACAATTACATTAATGTGATGTAAGCCAGGATGGAGTAAACTGGAATCATCCTTTAATGCCAATGTTGACTCAGCTGTGAGTCAACAACCATGCTTGAGGCTGTGCTAGCCCAGCGCTAAACAAAATGCTACAATAAGCATGCTAACACACTCACAGTCGTGCATATTTCTAAAGAGAACTCAGAGCAGTTGTAAAAAGTTGCAGAAGTAGTAAGACCTGTGTGCTTCTGACAGTAATAGAGAAGTGCTTTATTCTTTACAGAGGACTTTCCAGATCTCTGGCTTTTCAGTCTTTCTAGATCAGGTTTTTCCATATACGCCTGGTGGGGGGGGGTGAGGTGTAGGATATCCAATTGGTTGTAATCTGCAAGTTCTGCCACTAGATGTCCGTACATCCAACACACAGGACCTTTAAATCAAAGTAAAAAAAACTAAAGCCATTTCTCAAAACCGAGTTAATGTAGTTAAGTATCCTGTATCTTTTACACATTGCTAGTCTTTTCAACAAACCAAACAGCTGAGAGACGGGTTGAAAATTCAGACCCGAGGCATATCATGATGGTGATGGCGCGAGAGAGAAAGTCAGGAGACTTAATCTTCAATGGACTAGAGTGTCATCAACCCATCTATCAACCTAGTTATATCAGTCCGGATCAGCACGATGGATCAACCGGCCAAAACAACACCCCCAGAGTCCGACAAGCTAAAAATACTGATTAATGCAGCTTTAAAAATGAACAGTGACATACTTCCCAAAGTGAGAGAAGCTGCTGCTTCAGAGGCTGTCCTCGGGGGTCACTGTGCTAAATCCAGATGTGGTGACTGAGTTCTCAGTGAAAGGGTGAAGAAAATGCAGTACGACCTCTTTTTCTTTACTGTTCTCAAAATGCACAGATTCCACACACACAGTCGTTGTGATTCAGTACATCACATGCTCATAAAAGCATCTCAGTTGACCAGCTGGTCAGCCGCCAGCAACAATGTTCTTCATGTTTCCGTCTCAGCGGCTCCTCGACTGTACGGAGACGTTTGATGTCAGTACTTCAGAGCGCAGCCTGCTTTCAAATAATCTCACAGAAAGGGCTAAAGCCGGCCTTAAATTTGCTTTAGAGTCATCTTAAACGGTTTCCCACTCGGTTTTGAAATCTCAATGCTGAGTAGGACCTTACTGACAGGCGGGGAGATTTATAAGTGGTCATAATTTTCTCTCCCAGCGAGGCCGTTGACATAAACCAGTGACCTTTCAGTCAAACACTTGCTCAAAGGAAGATCAGTAATTTTATTCTTGTCCCTATTGAACATTTATCGCCTCAGTAAATTTAAACAAAAGGGGAACAGAGTCTCCAGTTTTATACCATCTTTCCACACTGTATCTTAATCTCCTCAAGAAATACAAGTTGAAATAATCCCTAATTCCATAGTCTTTAACTCCTGAGAGAAATAGCTGACTCTTCAGCTGTTAAATGCTCCACTTTGTTCCCCGATAAGTCTTTAACTGGGTCTGAGGTTTCCGCCCACTGGAAACGGCTGCCCGCTGTGGCTCGAGTGGTGAGACTGAACCAAAACTGTGAAGTTACAGACTGTAAAAATAAAACAATGCGCAGAGGGAAGCAGAAATCATTACACAGACAACAGTTCACCTTCGACCCCTTAAAATAACACTCTCTCCATGCGCTGGGGTTTCAGCTTCACAGTTACTCTGCCTTTGTGAATTTTCAGTCTTTTCTTTTTGTTTTTTTTAGCTTCCCTCTGTACAGCTCTGAAGTAAGTTTAACTTCCCCCATGCGGCAACCTACTTTGCATATTGAGAATAACACAAATTAAACTTAACTGCATTAAAACAGTTTGAATTTTAGGCCAAGTTTGGATGCTGCTGACAGTACACCAACAAGCGCAGAGTATTCCTCACATGTATCCGTGGACTTTAACGTTTCCATCTTTAACAAGGAGCTGTTACTCCGGAGCTTCTGGTTAAGGAGGCTGGAAAATATGAAAGTGAGTTTTTTGATCATTTACTGTTATTATGTTTGCGCTTAGAAGCAGCCATCACTCGATTTTATTAACCCAGATCTGTTTAAAATGACTAAATTTAGTCGTACAAATGGCACATTTACCAATCCAAGAGATTTGCTCTTTGTTCTGAATCAATGACAGTGAATGGATGCAGGTACGTGTCGGCTTTGGGTGACGAAATGAATGGTGTGAAGAATGTAACCTTTCCTTTGATCCCTTTTTTTAAAGCTGCAAACCCACGGGGCTGCTGTTTTTAACCACCACTGTTATTCTCCTTGCTCTTTGCCACTCAAGACGCCGACATTATTTCTTTATTCTGAGGGGTCTTGACAGCCATGTGCATCCGGTCACACACATGCACTGTACAGCAGCATGAACAGGAACATCTGTGAGTAACTTGAATATCATTAGCTCACCCTCATACACTGCGGCGCTGATCATCTCTGACATCACTCATAATCATCAGTTACGAGCGCCCGGAGCCACGGAGCCGAGATACTGTGATGGACTGTGTGAGATGTTGGGGGGTGTTAGACTCAGCGAGATGCTGAACTTTATTCACAATTTCAATTTGAAGCATTTCCCTTTTCTCTGTTTTAAAGCTGCTCTTTGATAATTTTTTTAATTTTGATCCTATTTTCTGGACGAAGGCTGCTGGGACGAGTCCTCGTCAGTAAAGACACAGACTGTATAAGAACAGACGAACAAAACCACAGCTGCAGAAACAAGCACTTTACATCATTTTGAGGGTTTTTCAAAACACATCTAGTCTTCCACAAATCATCGGGCCTGAATGAAGCTCCTGTGAGAGTGGAGGAGTTGGGGGATTCAGAAAGCACAACAAAAATGACTGACCAAATACAACAGTTAAACTTTCATTCAGTAAAATCTCACTGCAACAATGGAATGTCTGGGAAGTTCTGCTTATGGTTAAAAAGGTCCAGTAAATAATGGACACAGAGTCGGTCCGAGCTCCCCGCCCCCCTGGGTCCATCTGTGCTACAGGTGATGAAGCGACGTTTGCATTTATTCTCCCTGAAACCCTGAGTGGACGCAGAGCTGGATGTTTGGAGCCAGTGCCCAGTTTCATCACAAGAAAAGAGTTTTTTTTGGTGGATATTTCTCTACAACCTAAATGCTGTGGTTCAAAAAAAGACTTCTAAATTTCAGGAAAACTTGAGACTGTCATGTCTGTGCACTTAATATGAAACCAGGGCAAAAAAAAATCCACAAAAACGGAAAAAAATGGGGATTACACAGAGACTTTACCACCATGACATCACCCACTGGTCTGTGGGCAGCTGAATGGACCTGAGGGGTAGTGGCCAAGCCACCCATCTGCCTCTTCTGCTGTAAAATGTAAAGAGCTATGAATAATTCATGTAAATAGCCTCAAAAGTGAAGTCAATTCTAATGCTGAAACGTTTCAGTGCTTGAGACAGCATGGCTGGAGCTCACCACAGACTCCAATTAAAGAAGCATTAACATCTTTTATCAAATATTAAATAGCCAAAAAATGTTTAATCCGACATTAATTAAAAAACATCACTCGTGTTAGCGCTGAAATTAGATCTGGTCACAACAAAACACAGCCGTCCACAATCTGTCATGGTGGTTTTAACACTGCCTCCAGTGGTCAAGACAGGAACTGCAGCCACCTGATCAGTTGTTAGCTGCGGGGGTCACTGCTTGGGATTAAAATGCAAGGTTTCCCCTTTTCCTCGACCATCTCGCTCGAATAGGACGGCCTGATACCGATCACACAGACACGACTAACTTTGTGAGCGGAGAGAAACGGCTCAGATTTACGAGTTGACTCAAATACAGTTGACGGATCTCAGTTTTAAAAACCTGAACAATAAAAGGTAAAAGGTGAGCGATACTTTTCAAGCTTTCTTCCACTTTGTCACTAACTGACAACTACTCCATCTTTTCCACTGGATGTTAAAGATGTTTGTGCCTCCAAACTTAGGTCTTATTATCAGAGTGCGAGCCACCATTTTTATCAGAAACACACCACTGAAAATCACAGCTTGAGCAACGATTTCCCCTTACAAATAACCGAGTGTGGTTCATTTGATTACAATCCCTATAATTACCTATGTTTCCTGCCTTGTCTGTAATCCTTTGTGTTTCTCCTACAGCAAATAAGAGACACACAAAGATACACAAAACAGAAACAAAGTGGGTAAATAGTGTAGCTCATTAGTTCCTTGGCCAAGCAGAGCACTGGAGCAGAGGTACGTGATAGTCTCCACCTGTTTGTTTATCTACAGAGTTGAACTAAAACTAAATTAAAGCTACATTATGTGAAAGTTGGGAGCGTAGAAGCAAGGTTAAATAAGAACCAAATCAGCTGTGTAGGCATGTAAACTCGACTCAGACGTCCAATTTCGGAGTGTAGGGAGAGAGAAATGATGGCTAAAACTGTGAAAATGTGACCCAAGGTGTGAACACAATGGAGCTTTGCTTGAAATAAATCTTCAGCACTTTAATTGTGTTTGAAATTCTTCAGGATGTTTCCTAAGCACAGTAGGGTTAAGCTAAATCAACCAACTCTCTCTTCACAGTGGAAGATGATTCATGTAACTGGGCACCGGCCTACAAAAGGCATTTTCATGTCAAGCTGTTGTAAGCATGCACTTATGAGTTATTAATGAAGGAAATGTATTTTCAAGAGCAGAATAATTACAACCACAATTCAAAGCTTTTTCTTTTGCATTCTCCAGGACGGAAAATGAGAACGAATCCTCCTCAGCCCGATTCAATTGGACCGTGGGCTTACTGAGCGTCGACAGTCTCCCTCACTCTGCAGCTCAGTTTGAGGGAGAAATAAAAACAATGGCTGCGTTGAAGGGAGAAGCAGCTCTTCATTTAGCACGGTAAGCAAGAAGCTTTGAAGTCAGCCATTTAAAACAGGATTTACATGAATAAATAAATTGCTCACCGACGTGAGCTCCCAAACTGTTAATGAAATCACACAAAAAAGGAAGAAGGCTTTGGGTAATCATCTGCGCTTCCAACACACATGACACTGCAAATCAAGTTCAAGTCTGGGAATAAATAACAACCTGCTCTGCTCGAGGGAGTTACTTTGTTTAAACTTAATATAAAACGCTGCTTTATTGATGTCATTATTCATTTTTGATGGCTATTCAGATCTCACAAAGACTGTTTCAGGCTGCATGAATGAACAACAAGATCCTTCTTTTTCACAGCTGTGCTTTACGACCCTGTGCCTTACATCCATCAGTGTTAAATAGAAGAACAGAAAATAAAATCATCTGAAATAACCATTCAGCCTAACATGTTCTCACAGGGAATGGATTTCGATAGCATTTTTTTTTAAATCCAGTGTTGAATCAAATTTAATCTCTTCATCAGTATCTAAAGGCTAAAATAAATACAGCTCCAGTATGTTGACAGAGAAGGCAGAAACACAGCCTAGTTAATGAGAATAAGCTGAGCATCAATAGATCCAATGTTAGTTATATGTAGCCACTCAAAGAGGAGATTATTCAGCTGATCATTCCTGGAGATAAATCACTAAACTAGAAAAACATCCTTCCACTCTTGGATGAACTGTTTAAGAGCTCATATGCAGCAGTGACATGAAGCAGGCTCTATGGAGCTGATCTGTGTGTTCTCCTTTGCTCTTCATTAATCAAAAGAAATAAGGACGGTTTCAGAGGAGATTTGGTTACTGGATTCAAAATTAAGTGGCTATCGCAGCCCATCCCTGGTGCTCCCTGTCTGCCCCCTGACGCCTCACTACCTCAGCTCTGCTCGTCTTCCTTCGATGGTTACATTTGTGTGGCATGGATGGAGAACAGAAATGGAGGTCAGCGGTGCTGCCCGTCTCTGGTCAGTCTTTGCTTACATCATTGGGACCGCCACTGTGTGGTTCCACATCTTGGAAGACCTCTTAAACTGTCTTTTTGTGCTTCGTCTCCCCCTCTTTGAGCTTATCGGTATGGAGGTTCTGGCTGCTGAGGGTTCGGCCTGTAAAGCTGCTGCACTCTCACCGGCCGCCCGTTAGCCGGCCAGCCACCTGATAGCTGTCCGATGACCCTAAGGCCAACCGGCTGACCGTGTCCTGGAAGAGGACTGCTGGGGCTGAGGATGTGGGGCTGTCCCACATGAGGTTCAGGAGTGGGGGCACTACTTAGATGCCCTGGAGTGGAGGCAGGGGGAGACACTGGGTAATGAGGGAGGAGAATGGCTGGCGTCAGGCCGTAGCGTACTTGGAACACCCTAAGAGGTCCCTGTGCCACAAAGCCATTGGGCCGCTGGGGTTCATGAGAGTCCTTCTTCACTTCTGGTACCTGGCTCTCCTCCGCTCTCTTGGTTTTGCCTGGCTGCTTCTTGGCTTGAGCGATCTCTTGCATTTTCTCTGCTTGAGCCCTGCGGATGTGATACATCTTCCTGAAGCTTTGGAAGGAGTCCGAGAACTCATCTAGGCTGACGTTCCCCTCCATGAATTTCTCCAGCAGCTCCTGTGAAGCAGGGCAGACAAATAAGCCGGCATTAGAAGACGGGACAACACACAGCTGCAGGGAATCACTCAAACAAACTCCTATAAGCATGAGGAGGATTTAATCAACTCAGGGATGTTTACCCATGAACTTTGGAACAATATTTCCCAATAAGTTGTTTTATATCACTAACAATGGCCCATGTCCTGCAGCTGTTACATCTGGCAAAGCATCAAAGCAGTGTGATCTGTCGGTATGTGTTCCCAGGGAACGAGAAGCTGTGTGTGAAGTTTGCGTGGTTGAACCGAACGCTGCCGACAGGAGTATTTGTGGGGTAGTCGCTACATTAACCACAGCAACTGCATGAAAGTCAGGTCTGACTCAGATTCAGTTTTTATGCAAGTCTGGAGCTAACATGAATAGAATTCTTCAGGACAATTTGCAGCCAAATTAAGTAGAAGGCCTGTTATATCACCACAAAAACCCAGTTTCATTACATTTCCACAGTAATGCTCCTCACAGAATACAAAAATCCCAGCTGGGACAAACAAACCTACAATTATCTGTATGATTAAACGTTCGTTTATTGTCATTACTTTCTCACTATGAAACCCAGCTGTGAGGCAGCCGAGAATTCCTGAACTCAAATCTTCAATGAGACTGACATTTTTCCTCTTCACGAGTTCATGAGTCTCTGTAGCTAGAAGTGGTGACAGCGTTTGATGTGCTGACTGATTGTGACCGTGCACATAATCCACAGGGGCACCAGTCTCAGATGTCTGTAGATGTGCAATTTGTCACGCACACACAAAAAAAACATACACTGCCCATAGCGAGCAGGAGAAAATACTCAAAACTTAAATCCAGACTGGACTTTTTATCCTCCCACATGGAGCATCTCACCTCTCTTCTCTGAGACTGTAGGTGGTGTCCTGCTGATTCAAAGCAGAAACCCCCAGCCACAGTGTGGCGACTGATATATATATATATCGTATATTTTTCTCTGTTTAAAAAAAAGACACTAATATCTAAACACATTGTTTGTCAAGTAAACTTTGAACACTTTTAGATACCTGTGATACATGGCCATGATCCATGGGGTTCAATTCGAGGATAGTGAAGATTTACTGCTGCGGATGTATCACACTTCATGCTTAGAATGTTACCACGACAGATTAAAGGGACCGGGGAAACATTAACATGACAAATCTATCAGTTTGTATATGTACTGTAGGGAACACAGAGCTGATCCGTTACTGCCGAGTCTGTTAACGCTTGTAAATAAACCAGAAATGCTTGGCACTTATACAGCACATTTCTAATCTAGCTGACCACTCAAAGCTACACTCAACCATTCACACACACACTGATACAGCAGTTTTACAGGCTACACGGGGACATGTGGGGTTCAGCCTCTCAGACATATAATCAAAACCTTATGATTTAGCTTAATATTCGACTAAATATGGTAAAATGATCCTCCAACAAGAATTGTTCCACGTCCACCTGCTTTCTTATTTCTACTGAAAAGGTGAAGGAAACATGAATAAATGGTTATTGATCAGGATATGTTTTTCCCATGATTGACTTGACCAAACTTCCCTAAAATGTCTGAATACTGCCGACATAATGGAATGCCTCGTTTTGTCCGACAAACATGCCAAAGCATTCTTAATGTCTCTTTACCACTTTATCAAAAACATAAAAACCAGCAATTCTTAAACTGAACACGACAGACCACATTTTTGACATTTTCACCTAAAATAGTTGCGACTAAATAATCAACAAACAAAATCATCGACATAAGAAATGACTGAGAAACTGACGCTGTATTTGGTCACCTGACGTACTTCAATCTAAGGCTGCAACTTACAGTTTCTGATTAATATGGAAACATTTAATAAAGCTAATAAAGCTAAAGTCGTGTCCTCAACTGTCCAAAACCTAAACATGTTCATTCTTTGCAGTGTTAGAAGCCGAACCGTCTTATTTGTCTAATCTACATGAAGAAATATGGTCTGATTATGAAAATGTGACCCGTTTCTGAATCCAGTGAGATGCAGAGTGCACATGCTGACCTGCTGACTGAGCTGTATATGAAAGAGTGACAAAACTTGTCAGAAAACTGCTGGGGTGAGATCAATTCCAAAGACTGGAATCGTTTTCAAGATGAGAGCAGCTAAGAAAAAGACCAAAAAAAAAAAAAAGAACTGGAACGAAATATGAAGAAGCTCGATTTAAAGAGTGAGGCTGCTGTCATTTTAGTTCCTTGTCATCATTAATATCCATGACCCAATGCTCATTGGATCCAGAGCGACTAAAAAACTCAGAGAATCAAGAAAAAACTTTGATTGGTGGACTTTGTGGTTTATTTCCACCCTCCGTGACGTGTAAGCTTCTCTATGGACACCATTCAGCTGACCTCAGGTCCTCAAAATGTATGCTATCAGCTATGTACTGATAGCATCCAACAGCTGTTACAGGCAAAGCTCATTTAAGTTTGTAATATTGAATTGAGTGTTGGGCCCAACGGAATATACTACCATGAATACTCTGCAAAACATATTTCTATAGTAGAATATAAATCACTAGCAGAGCCTTGGCTTTGGAATTCAAATGTGAATATTTGCTGCTTTTTTTCCCCTGGGAGTAGTTAACAGAATGAATTGCTAACCATTGTATCAAAAGAACAAAAACTCTATTCAGCAACTTTCCACTTTGTTTGGTCTCACGGTATAACTTTGTCTTGATAGAGAAATGGAAATGACGATGAACTGGTCTGTCCAAAATAATGTCAATAATCAGAAAGTTGTTATAGCATGAATGATCTGAATGTCATGGCATGGTGCCCTTGTAGAAAGATTGCACACTAACCTTTCAGTATATTGTTATTCAAGTGGTTTTAACATCTTTGGGTAAGGCACAAAGGCTACAGCATCTGATTTCATACTATCACAGTGATAAATAGGACATGTTTGCTAGTGCTAATTTCTCATTTAATTCCTCACAGCATTGTGCAGCACTGGCTGTACAGCCCCACCCAGCAAGTAGTCAGTTTTGGGTCCTCCCACATGGAGCGTACGGGCTGTCTGACCCTTCTTCTCTGAGACTGTAGGTGGTGCTCTGCTGATTCAAAGCAGAAACCACCAGCCACAGGGTGCACGACTGACTTTGCTCATGATATGACAGGTTAACTTTGTTTTATGTGCAAGTGAGATAACACCAAATGCAATTTCATGGCAGGTAAAAAATATGTTTCTCTGTTTTCCTGGTCAATAATTTTTCATATGATATAATATGAAATATGAAAAACTAAATGGACAATGGTGTTCGACCCGCAAGGGTTAGGGTTAGGGTTAAAAAACACGATGGATTAATGGTTTCAGCAAAGGACCGGTAAAAAAAAAAGAGAACAGAGGGTTATTTTCTCCTTTCAGTCTCTCGTTTTTAGTCTTAATTTAGATTTGTTTCGATTTCATCTCCATTTAAAAACCCCATTGACATCTAAATATATTGTGTATGAGGTACATTACTGCCAACATTATTTGTTTCTGTTTCATCTTACTCATGCTGATTCGTCGCCATTTCTTTCTTCACAGCTGCTGGACAGCATATGAACAACAGACCTTGAAAACATTTAACAAAGTAAGATTTCTGCCAAATTATGGCCAGATTTACACTCTTAATTCACACATGAGATGACCCCAGCCAAAAACAGGAGAAGGAAAAAAACAACAGTCGTCTTCCTGGCTGCTCATCAACTGTTAGAAAAAAATAATCCTTTAAGCACTTTTTTGACAGTCCTGCATTTCTTCACTTCAATCTCACCTCATGTCAGGACTAATCTCAGGTCAGTTTGGTTGCTGACAGAGGATTTGATCTAAAGGACGACGGAAGACAACAACAACTTTAAGTTTAGTTTCCCCTCACCACATGTCTTAGTTCATGTTGGCACCTGAAAAGGAATCTTCCTAATAAGGAATCAAGTTTGACTTAAGGCAACAAAGGAAATAACTTTTGGCCTGAGTCTTCAAAGATTTAGATTTGTGCCTCAGATCTGTGACACAGAGTTCGCGAAAGGACACGCTTTTCCAGACATTTACAGCAAGGTCTGCGTTTGATGTTATTGTTGATGGAGAACAACAATGAAAATCAGATTTCAGTTTTCCACTGAACCAATAAACCTCTCAGGAGCTTAAAGGGAAATGTTTGATATCCAGATAGATAGTCACAGACCACCGAGACATCAGAGAGGTTTGATTGTGTTGATTCAGGCTTACCAACTCACAGGGCTTTGATTAAACACAAAGGAGAGTCATTCAACATGAAAAAATTATCAACGCTCTTCTGGCTAAGAATTTACTTAACCAATCACACGAATAAGAAAGTTAAAGCAGCAGACACATGTCAAATATTCACTGATGTATTTGTCCTGAGGTGCTTTCCAAACACATTCAGTCAAGCTGCTGCTTAATCATTCAGTGAGCAGCCATAACAATCACTAAGTCGTGAAGCTATTGATTGTAGCCATGTGAGGTGGGGGAGGTTCTGAGTAAATCAATGTGTGAATGGAGCAGCAGTGTGTGTTTCATCTGTGAACAAGACTCCCTGACTATCCTGATCAAGACCACGGGGATCATGTGGGATTTAAGCAGGATCCCATGTCGGTGAGTCCCGCTCACGCAGGTGAATGAGATGTATTATTGTGAGGCTGCAGCTTCACCTCTCTGTGTGTAACAGACACCACCGTGACGAAGATAAATGATGCAGACTGCCTGAAGATAAAGGCTAGCTCTTTATTCCAAAAACAACCTCCTTCACGTCTACTTTTAGGTGTTTTATGTTTACACAGTGCATACCGTGAATACTCCAAACACTGATAGTATATACCGTACTGTCTAAACATGCCACTGCATGAAATACTGCATTTACACCGTTCTCATGCTGAGGAATTCATTTGTCTTGATCATCCTGATTTAGTGAGGGATTAGAATCTAAACATCTAAAGTGCTGAATCGTTTTTAAACACGACTGCACACATGATGAGACATTTAAGGTCAAATAAAAAAAAAACAAAAAAAACAATTGAGTGTGCAAAAGTCTTAAACCACCCCTCGTCTTTGTACATTTCACTTTTAAGCAGCCAGACATTTTTGTAATCTATTAAAGGGTTCTTGATCAACAGGCTGCCTGGAGGGGTTTTAAAGCTCTTCTTTGGACATCGGCTGCTTTTCCACTCACTTTTAGTTCAGTCCTTGAACCTCTCAAGGGATGAATCGGTGTTTTGTCTTCACATTACAGACAACAAGTAACCAATTTTAAATCGCGCCCTTAAACGCTTTGTTACTAGCAGCTGTCACAAAGACATGCCATTTGTTCCCATTTATTTAGCTGAATCCGCACAAAGTGCCAAAAAAGAACTATTAGCTGAAAACTTGGCGAAAGAAGAAGGGTCATGTCTAAAAAAATGAACAGCAGATGAACAGTATTTGACGGTGATGTCCTCAGAATTTTTTAACATTATTGAAGCAGTGTGGGATCATCTTGACAGAGAAGGAAACGAAAGGCAGCCAACATCCAAAGAAGAGCTTTGGAATGTCCTCCAAAAGAAATAATAGAAAGCTTGTCTAAGAGGGTTTAAGCTGTGTTGAAGAATAAATATCGACTTTCAAGCTCATTAGAATTGTACAAACTTGGGTTTTTTTTGCCTTATTTCCATTTTTACTTTTATGTTTGCACATGTTTCAATCACACTTATTTCCTGTAATATATACATATGAGGGGTGGGTTAAGATTTGAGGAGTGTTACTGAGATGTAAAGTTAATAACTATTCCCAACACATTTAGCCTCAAAACAATCTGATTTAGTATGTGGTCAAATTTATATTCCCTTCAAGTTTAGTTTTGATACGAACTGTTAGGACCACTCAGTTTACTCATCCACACGAAACACAAGCCTATTCATAAGTTATCAAATGTCACGCATGGTGTAGAGCAGAGCAGCGACTCCCACAAAAACCTTTGCTCTGCAGCGTTTAACAACAGGACAGGAAATGCGTGGTTTAAGAAACACAAGAGAGCCTGCTTGTGATGCTGCTGTTGGCAACATTTAACACCAAAGTATTGCTTCTTGAAGGGAAGTACTTCAAGAAGCATGAAGTACGTATAAGCAGACAATGCCTTACCAGCAGGAGGAAGCAGTCTCACTTTGGGTACCCATGCAGGACTCTGAGCTAAACTAACAGACACTCAGAACAGGGTTCCAGGAGAATAAAGTTTTGCAATGTGAAACAACTCAAACCCTAAATTGTAGACCTTTACAGTCCTCCGGGACTGGGTGTGTGTAACATGGCCTGTGTTGTAACACAGATGTTCTGCAGTCAAGAACATTCACAGACAAGTAAAGAAGTTTCTTATGCAAAAGCAATGCAGAATAAAAATCTCTAAAATAGCATTCATCCAACAGAAATCCTCTGCGACTCTTTAAAGTCAGAAAAACAGAACGTCCCGTTAATGCAGATATCAACTGAACTCTGAGAGTGTACGAACTTGGTGAGGAAGAAATTATATGAGGGCTATTTGTTTTTTTACCAGTATCCTGATATTAACACAATCATCTAATAACCCATCATTAGTTGACCCTGCAGACAGTTAAAGACAGACAATAAAAGTCAGAAATAATAAAATATACCACCATTAATAAGTCCGGACACGCCCGTCTCATTCAAAATGAGGATGTCGAAGTGTTCAAACAAGTTCAAAGCAACCAGTGTTGACTTTTAATCATAAACTGCACACACTCGCATACAAAGGGTCCGGCTGTACATGCTGTCTGTGTTGTGAACTCACACTTGTCATGTCACTACATGCATGACAGAATCAATGCAGTTCAATGTTGGCAGCTATAAAATACAGGCCTGCAGGCACGTGTCAGCGAGGACATGCAGGTAGACATGTCAGTGTGCACACGAGCAGTTTTTGTGACGATCATCCGTTCACAGCTGGGGTTTTTAGACACCTGTGAAGGCATCAAAGTCATCAGGGAAATCGTTTTAAAAACAGCTCAGTGAGTTATGTGGATTATGCTTCTTAGAAGGCCTGCTGGTTTCACATTTACAGCAGTTTTAATCTTTAAAGTCAACCATCAAAGCAGCTTCACTGTTTGCCTGATGGAATAAATACAAATGGTAAATACAAAACCTGAATAAAAAATGAGCCTCCGTTGCCGACAAAAATTCAGTTTTTAAATGGTAACTTGCCATTTCTACACAGTAGTTACTTTTCGATTGATAACATTCGTCCTTCTTTTGACAGACAATACGAAAAGCCAATAACAACGAGAGTTGCGCCATGCTCAGCCAATCACGTGGCTGGAATAGAGCCATGCCAGCAGCTAGTTGTGGCTTGTTTGTGCTGAGGCAGGCATGTAAAAAAAGAAAATGAGTGACACGGCCCAAGGCGTAAGGGATGACATCGCTGATGACATTGATGATATTGATGATAAGAAGGGCCCGAAAAAGTTTGGTGGTGTGGAGGTATTTTGGTTTTTTGAAGTCCGACACCAAACAGAATAGTGTGTTATGTCGAGCACATGTTCCGACTGAAGACAGGGAATACCTCTAATGTTTTTCATCACCTGAAGCAGCGCCACTGGTTTGAGCACGGAGAATGCAAACTTTTTTTGATTAGTTGATGTTAGAGTGCAATGTCTGTCACTATAGACAACCTTTACACGCACATGCGTCGTAGTCGTGTTCCCGGTCACCTCCTCACTGAAGCAAGCAAGCGAGTACCGAGTTCAGAGCAACGTGTTTCCTATACAAGTAACTGAGTGATTTTACTACGTGTGAAAGGATGTCTACATCAGCTGAGACGTTGGGAGAGTGCTCCCGAGCAGCAAGAGAGACAACCGCTGATAGAGAGCAAACCGGTCAGATATAGGGTTTTAATTTAAAATACCTTTTCTGTATTTATCTGAAACAGTTGTATGGTGTCACATGTCATGTTCAACTTTGAAAGAAATTAAACAGTTAATTAGAAATTGACCTTCTGATATCTTCAAATCTCAATTAAGAGTAACAAAATAGTGATTTGTTTTATATCGTGATATATATATATATATATATATATATATATATATATATATATATATCGATATCGACTGATATATATCGTGATAAGACTTTTTCCTATATTTCGCCCAGCCCTAACAGCAGTGTTTGTACTGAATTAAAAAGTAAAGATACTGTAGCACATGTTGGTAAGTTGAGTCGTAGATAATGGACAAAAGGCTTATATTTACTGTAACAAAGAAGGGAAGCAAACAGAAACTGAATGCAAGTGTAAACGGAGGCTGAAAAAGATGAAGAAGAGCCTTTGTGTTTTCCTCTTACCTCAGAATGCTCCTCAGCACGCGCCACCTCCTCCTGCAGGAGGTTCTGCGCCGTCTGTAGGCTGTGCTTCTGGCCGCGAGCTTCTGCAACGACAGATAAACATCACTGATGCATGCAGAGCGATGGAGATGAGCTATGACTTCACTGGAGCTGAAGGAAAAATCCAAAAACCCAAGAAACCACAGCAGAGAAAATTATTTTCCAAATCAAAAAGAGTGTTCATGGTATGTGCTGATGAGGAGACGCTGGTGACGTGGGTGGATGGATCCTGGCTAGAAAAAAGGGGAAACAGGCTGTAAATATTCAACTGAGAGTTATTTTGGGAGACTAGCTGCAGTTTGGTTTGACCACAAGACTGAAACCCACTTTGGAGCCTCATTTTTGCCATCTCCTCACATCATTTTCCTGACACACCATTTATATTTGCTTAATAGAAATAATAGTAATAATAAAAAAAGCTTTATATGCATTTGAAGCTCTTATTACAGCACTCTCACACTTGTGCAACACATTCAAATAATTCATGTGTCACATAACATTCAGACTGGCTCACATCAGCACCAAATCAGATGGTGTTGTGACACATCAGCAAGCTGCCAGACTGATGAACGCTGAATTTTACCAATTTGACGTTAATGCATTAGTTCTGGTTTAATAGAACTGTAGTTTTGTTTAAAATGACTGTTTAATAGTTTTTATGAATCATAACAGCAAAAGTGCATTTCATCTCTCTGAAGTTTTTTTCTAAAAGTCAAGCTGTGCAAGTTTCAATCACTCTCATCCAATAATAACCTGCTAATCCCAAATGGAAGAGACTCTGAGAAACATCGCTTCAACTACTCCCAGCTCAGACCACACTTCAACAAGATTATATCAACCAGTCATTTGGAGACTAAACTTAAGGTGAGTAAACCCCAGTAACATGATGTTCATGTCATGCGCGGTGGAAGAGAGATGGGAGAGATTACCATGTTTACATCTTCTGATGATAAAGATTTGGGTGAAATTATATTCAAGATCAGACTTGTGGGTGACTGGAGGCACCAACATCCACTTGTTTTGTTGAGGACACGTTTCTACGTAGTAAATGTTCGAGCTGGAAACAGGTTATCAGAGTAAACGCCACGTGAGATAAGTGGGTGTAAGTACAGCATGACAAAGATGAATCAAAAAGCTGGTCAGAAAAGTGTGACGCAAGTTAAAAACAGTCTCCCACTGGACCTGCTGTGACCTCATTTTAGCGCAGTATTCCCAGGTCACAGCAGTTAACTTGGTGAGTGAAAATGCTAGAATTCTAGAAGAGAAGGACATCCAACACTTAAAGAACGCAAGACCATTTTATTCCTGCAGAATTTCTATTGATCTTGAAATCATTCAAATGTATTACATTTGAAAGGTTATTACCCATGAACTACAATATTTGCACACTGTAATCAATCTCTCTAATCAAGCCAACATTTTTAAGCTGCGTAGGAGACTTGTGAGCGGACAGCAGCAAACAATCTGAAAACAAGTTAGTTGTTGTAGTTAGGCCAAATGATGAGGAATGTTTATCAGCATGAATGTTGAGTTTGTTGATGAGTTTGAATGTTGAATGGCATTAAAACACGATGCACAGAAACAGTAACAACTAGCTTCAAGTTAGTTGATTTTATGAGCAGTTGTTGATATTAAATGTTAGATGGCTGGTCAAGATTCCTACTGTTTTATTTTTATTCATAGTGTCGCAAACCCCAGCCTGAGGTATTTAGGTAATTTCAAAAGCACAACCTCTCTAGCAAGACTTTGATTAGTCCCCTAGTTCGTGAGAATGAAATGGATAGGGATGACAAATTTAAAAAGACCAGTTTCCAGGAAAAGCTTCCAACACTTGAATACAACTATTCAGTGAATCTTTTTAGAATCAGATGATTTCATTTTAATACTATGTATTGTGTATATAATATTACAAGTACAACTGCCCAAATCAGCTTAGAAATCAGAGATAAACTTGCATCAGAATAATATTTTTTCTTCAGTATCAGAGTGAAACAAGGACAGCAGCTTATTTGGGATTCTTTTAATGGTGCAAACTTGCAGAAACGCTATTAAAACATGGCTCGAGCCGTATGCAATAGTCTGACTCAGTCTGTTTTGTTTGAATAAGAGTAAAATGTGTTTATTAATGCGGAAAACTCTGGCCACAACTGTGACAATTAAACCCAAATTGTATTGAGCATCACAGCTCCGTGGCTCTGCAGTTCTAGGATGTAACGCCACGGCTGTAAAAACAAATCTCTGTTTGAGCCTTGCACATGCACAGCCATGCATGTGAATTTACTGTCATGCTGACAAAGACACCTCCAGCTGCCCCCAAAAATGTCAAGGGACAGGATCAGATCAAGCTACAGGAACTAATAAGACATTTTTTATAACATAACTATATACCACAGAGCTATAATCTCATCTACTTTATAATCTACACAAAGTTAGCAGAGGGAGAAATGATCATTATCATTTTCTTTTCAAGATAATAAAGCCACACATCTGCAACTCTAAGCGAAAGCAAATGCAACACAACTCAATTCTGTCTGTTTATCATTTACCAGTTCAGCAGCAACGACACCAATAACTATGCAGTCATTTGTCATCCTGATGTTTTTCTGAGCTCTCTCCAGCAGAAAAATTTAATCTGGTGTTTATTCTTGTTGTGCGTTGTGCTGGTACACATTATGTCTCTTTCCTCCCTACATTGCCTTGTCTTGGGTCTCTTTGCTGTTTTACCACTGTGTCCTCCCCAAACTTCCTTTGCAATGAAGGCTGCGTCTTTTTTCAACCTTCACTTATTAAGCTGAAAGCATGTTGTCATGTAGCTGGTGGTGTGTGAAGTGGTGCCCTAAAGCAAAATGGTATTGTGCCAGGCTGGAAACCACAGCTGTAAACTGCTTTATCTCAGTCCCTGGGTGTTCCAGGGCAGTTTCAAGGTTAAGAATGTGAAAAACTAAGGTCATTATACTTCAAAATGTGGCAGAAGCAGATAGTTCTAAGGTTGGCATGCTTCTTTAGTGTTGATTTAAATTATGGTGTCTAAATGGAAATCTTTTTTATTTCACAATGTGCAAACAAAACAAAATAAAACATTTTTAAAAAGCTTCACAATTTCTACATCTAATAGATAATAGAGGGCACAAAATAAAACCTTTTTTAAAAAAAGCTTCACAATTTCTACATCTAATAGATAATAGAAGGCACAAAATAAAACATTTTAAAAAAAAGCTTCACAATTTCTACATCTAATAGATAATAGAGGGCACAAAATAAAACATTTAAAAAAAAAAAGCTTCACAATTTCTACATCTAATAGATAATAGAGGGCACAAAATAAAACATTTAAAAAAAAAAGCTTCACAATTTCTACATCTAATAGATAATAGAGGGCACAAAATAAAACATTTTTAAAAAAAGCTTCACAATTTCTACATCTAATAGATAATAGAGGGCACAAAATAAAACATTTAAAAAAAGCTTCACAATTTCTACATCTAATAGATATTAGAGGGCACAAAATAAAACATTTAAAAAAAAAAGCTTCACAATTTCTACATCTAATAGATAATAGAGGGCACAAAATAAAACCTTTTTAAAAAAAAAGCTTCACAATTTATACATCTAATAGATAATAGAGGGCACAAAATAAAACATTTTTAAAAAAAAAAAGCTTCACAATTTCTACATCTAATAGATAATAGAGGGCACAAAATAAAACATTTTAAAAAAAGCTTCACAATTTCTACATCTAATAGATAATAGAGGGCACAAAATAAAACATTTAAAAAAAAAAGCTTCACAATTTCTACATCTAATAGATAATAGAGGGCACATCCATCCTGATGTAGAGCAGCTCTGTCTTGACATCCTGGGCAATAAGGTCAGTAATCGTAACTAACAGGCTTGACCGAGCTGACTGTAAAGTGTATCTTCTCCCTCCAAGAGATGATGTGACAGTCACGCTACCCCCAACAAGTCATACTGGGTTCAGCAGAGTCCGGGGGGGGCAAATAAAGGTCATGGTAATGGCTCTAATAACTCGAAACCCCCGCAGGGGAATCTCCACCCCCGATCTACACAGATATGTGTCGGAGGGAAAATGTACATGTGTGCTGGCAGTTGCTTTTCCTGTCAAGATCCTGTTTAAATCCTCTCTTCTCGTGGAAGTCTTCACTTCAGAACTTTACAGGGGACAGATGTGCTTTGAAAGTATTTTTGAGCAGTAAAACATTACAGTTTCAATAAACCTATCTTTATGCTGCACATTATATTCGGCTTTCTATTGCCCTGTCACCTTGGCATTAATAATCTATGACATTAATAATCTATGACTCCACAGCGTTCCGAACATCAAGTGTGTTGTAGTAAGAGCAGCCATGCATTAAGGGATGGCCGTGCTCACGACCAGACGCTGCAGATGTTGGGGGATGGGTGTGTAATGAGAGGTGACAGCCAGGCAAACAAATAGTCTTAGAGCAGCTGTATGCGACCTATATTTTTGGAGCTTACAGGGCAAGTGGACCTGGAGGCCTTATGCTGTACACAAAATTCCCTAAAGAAGGGAATGGTGTCAGAGTCACACATTTTGTCTGGAAGCTGATATGAGACAATGAGTGGAGGCAGTTGTACTGCTGCTACACGAGCCACTGTTTGAACAACTGGCATTTTCTAGACCCTACACAGTCTTGAGATGCTTTAAACTGTTGTTAGTACATACATGAATGAGGCTTCAGTTTAGATTCCCTTTAAAAAGATGAATTGAACAGTGCAATTACAGATCAGTTTAAGCAAAGAGTATGGTAATTATTTTATCCCTAAATTTGGTGATAATAGAAAACAGAAACTGTACAGAAAGGGAGCTGAGTCACTTCTGATACATGTTGGATTCATGGTGAAAAATGTACCAAGTTTGACTGTTTTAAGTTAACATCTTTAACAGATTCAGATGTGTTTTTGCTCAAGGTGAATAATCAATGTTAGTAGTAGTAGGTAGCAGCATGATTCTACATCTAAAGCTATTTTTTGCTTATGAAAAGTGATGAACATACCATAGATTAGTATCTTCAAACATTTCCATCCTGTTGAAAGCAGGTTTCAAACTCAACCTCCAAAGATTGAAGAGGAAAGCAGAATAAAGCCCACATTTCACTGACCCTGGCATCCCTACTCAGGGGCGTTTTAAACTAATTATTTCTTCCATTGTTGGAACATACAAACTCTAAGATAGCAGTGCATTTGCAGTCACGGCTTATTGATTTGGAAGGGCTCGTCTGAGGAAATCAAGGCAACAAATTCTGTATCTCTTCATAAATCTTTTAAAAACAAGAGAACAAAAATGAAAACAAAAAAAACCCCAACACTTTTTAAAACAGCTTCACGGTGATTTATTTAGAATTCGGTTTTTGCTTTAATGCTTTATTGTTGCAGAAGTACACTTTGATTTTGCTCTCTAAAGCCACAAGAGCATCTCTGTTCATGTCTTTGGAAGCAAAGTTAAAGGACCGCATTTGAATATGATGAGACTGTTATTTAAAGACTTCAATTAATGACATGCTTTACAAAACAACTTTTGGATGGAAGGAGAGGCCAACAGAGATTTACTCTCTGGTGATCATGAATATTCACGCGAAATTTCAAGTAAAAGCTGATGCACTTTGCCTGGGAACATCTATGACTGCATGGAAGCGCGAGTTAAAAGACCCTCAGCAGGTCACCAAAGCTTTTCCAAACCATCCTCTGCTAACGGCTGAAAAGAGGACGGACACACAGCTGAACAGATGGACTCTGAATGGCCTCACGTCCCTTTGGCATTACTGTGGAGTGCGTTCAGAAAGCTCACAGGAAGCTGAATTCCATTTTGCAGCTTCCTCTGAGTGATACATATCTGTGGTTCTACTTGTTGCGATTTGTGCCTGCGAAGATTTTGCATTCTAACCCCTTTCTATAAAAAAGTCAATTCAGCTGACAGTGTGCTGGGATTGCAACAGAACAGGAATAAACACATTCAACACTATTGGAAAGAGAACACTGCAGTAAGGAACAAGCTATCTCACACTTTAAACGTAGATTTACAATCAGAAGAATTATCCGTCATTTCATAAAGAAAGAAAAATCTATTAAAGGGTTGAAAGAAAATGAATATGCTGAGCTTTTTAATGAGGCTGACTGTTTGTCATTTATTTAAGCACAAATATTTAAAGAAAAAGGTCTCTGATGGGACAAAATAATACATTTCAAGAGATTTCCTTTGACTTTTCTGGCATTTTTCATTGATTAATCAATTGATCTAATCTCAACTAATGCCGAGCACTCACATCTTCCAGACTTCAGAAATTAAGATTTGTTCATTTTAATCAATGTGAACTGGAAATGTTTTGACTTTTAAAATACTGGTTAGTCAAAGCAAACAGTCTACTTTTCACTTTTCTGCAAACACAGATGATGCTTTAGTACTTTAGTAATGGAAATCAATGCCGTAATGTTGGCATATGACGGTTTTCATTCATTCAGGTGAACATCGAAGGTTTGGAAAGTCCATCCAATGTAAAGTTTATTCAGAAATATGTTAAATGTAGGATTTAAAAAAGAATTTCTGATGCATTTAATCTCTCCTTCCCTTGAAGCTGAACTTTACTCTTGGTCACTATCTTCTGTCTTCCACACTTTCCAGAGGAGAGAACATGTTTCATGACTCATTTTGCTGGGAGTGACAGATCTGAAGTCATTACAAGCTGAAGAGTCACTACAAAATAATAAGATCGACTGTCAGGCACTGAGGCCCCTTCAGCCCTGACTTTACAGATGTATAGTTTTGGGCAGGTTTAAAGTCAGCAGTAAAATCCTCTACAATGATGCGAGAGGATGTGAAGTCAAAACACACATCGTGTTCTTATCTGAGTGGTGCTGTGGAGACACTGATCAATGTGACAGTTACCGTCAATGCTCTGTGGACTAAGCAGCCATCTTTTAGCAAAAAGCTTATTGAATTATCATACCCTGCTGAGTCCTCTGCTGAGATAATATGGGGGAAAAGTTCACCCCTGACTCAAAGTAGAAAAAGAAGCTGAAAGCATTCGGTGAAGGAGCTTTGCTGGTCGGGACCCTGAACACGTGCAGTTGGAGATTATCGTCAAGATAGAAACTTTCTGAAACAGATGTTAAACTCCTCTCACAGCTCCCATTTGTCATTCTTTGCACAGCTTCAGCACTTCTGTCATCAGTTAGTGTGTCGAACAGAGCACGTTTTTAAGGGAAGACTGTCTGAAAGTGTACGCTGTTATTCCTATCAGAGAGAATAAACTTATCATGACAGCAAAAGTCAAAGGTCCATACTTTAACAGTGTGGGCACAATGACAGGAGCAAAGTGGTACGCCTGGGCTGCATGGAACCTGAGGTGTGTAGAACCTCATCAACTATTTTGGTTCAAGTATGTGCAGTAGAGCAAAGTGCACTCTGAAATACGAGCTGTCAGGGGAAAAAAGGACTACAGGAATCATTCTGTAGTTTGAATTGAGCAGCCTGAACTGTACACAAAGTAAAACGATAATGATAATACAATGACCACAGAAAAGTATATCGACTGTCAAATTGTTAAAGCGGCTTATTTGATCTGATAAGCGACAACGTAAAATAAATAAACTGTACACGTACTGTAGAGCAGAACAAAGAGCTCTACTGTCTCACCTACTGTGTGGAGGTGGGTGTGTGGTTACTCTGTAGCAGCCCGTTGCCATTTGAGTGTGATTTAATGCAGGTAAACACGGTGAGCGGGTGTGCGTAATGGCAACTCTAATGTGTGGTTTCAGATTTATAGACATGCTGCATGTGCGCTGCAGCTGTCTGATAGCTGCAGAGGTTTAATGACCTGGAGAAGAAGCAGCATTTCATACAGAGGGGAGGGAGCCATGGACAACAGATACTGGAAGAACACTCACTCACATACCAATGCAGATGCATTCACTGTCATTCCTGCTTTAGTTAGGCCACATGTTTCGTTTCCAATTCTGATTTAAACCCATGTACTGGTAGGAAACATTTATTGAAATGGAATTTAACTGATACTTTAAGCATGGTTCTGATATTTCTTTAAAGTTTGCTTCAGTATCAAAAAGAGACTTTCAGGATCACATTTTTGTTCTACATTATACTGTTCTTTAAATCATAACCAAATGTGCTGCACTGACCGTCATTTATTTTGGTTAAAGTGGCATTAAAAGAAACCTCAATAAGCCAGTCAGATTAACATTACAAATGCATAGGTGCTGCCAAGTGTCTTCAGTCACAGCTCCACTAAGTATCCATATGGGTCCTGTCATGTTTGAGAAGCGTGACAGTCAGAAAAGTCATTGTACTTGACAGGGGCTTGTGCCTGAAGGACATAAATCCAGAACTTAAGCATACAAATGAACTGGAAAAGATGCAACACATCATCAGCAGACTAAATTACTGAGCCCCACAAACAGGAATGTCATAAAAAGATCAGCACACCAGGGCTTCTGTCTTACAGCAGTCATTCTCGCCTGAGAGCTGTGCACCAGGAAACAGCGGAAACATACAGATAGCATCAGTAATGGCCACTAATCTTTCCACCCAGAAGGTTGCTAAGTCGACTGATCAGGTGGGGAAGTGTTTATCAGAAATAGGTCACGTTAATACAAATGGGACCTTGCACGACACGGATGTATCCGAGGCTTGGAAATCAGTCAGCTCATCAGCAGTGAATTATAACCCTGCGGCACTTCAGCCTCATGTGTCCTCAAACAACACACAGCAAAAAACGTTACAGCACCTTTACTGCTCATTGTAATAAGCTACCAACTGAGAGAAACATTTTGCTCTTTCAGATTCAAGTCTTGACCAAACCCTCGCGCTCTCAAGAGAAACAAAAAACAAAAAACAATGAAACCTTTTTCCTTTCGAAACTCTTCTGTTTATGTTTCTGTGGGTTGACAATCTTTCCCCAGCATGTTAAGCCACAGTCGGCACTGGTCACGGGTTTAATACTGGCGTTGAAACAGTATAAGTATATGACATATTTAATTAACTATGCTGTACTGCAGTGTACGTTAAGCATTGAAATGGAGGAACTCGAGAGTTTAAATTTTTTTACCGTTTGTCTATTGTCAGACAAAATGTGCAACATATTCCACTCTCTTAATCCATGGCACAACTTAAACTAAAGTAGTTTACACTCGTTTATGAGGAAAAGCTTTAAACTTAATTAAAACTAGCTTTCTTGATTACGATCGATCTAGAATGTAAAACAAAGTATGAACGATAAATGAAACTCAGATGACAGAAGTAACCTCTCTTCTCTTTAAGGTCATCACCGGTCTGTCACTGCTACTATTGGCATATCAATCACTAAGCTGACTTAACTAGTATCCAGCCAAGCGTCAAACTGTCGGTGTTTAACTGAATTGGTAGTATTGAATAAAGCTTGAATGAATCCAGCGAAATGCTCAAATGGCAGACATTACAAGTTGCTGTTGGACTGCTCTGCTTTCCCATTTTAAAACTGGTCCACACAGCTGTCGGTGAGGTCACTTCAGGGCAGCCATATAATGGCCATAAAACAACAGACAAGTAAGGTGTACTCACTGATTCTGACACCAAACAGTCACCTGCACCTCCAGCCGATAGTTGAGTTTGTTACAGATGTCAACGCTGATCATTTATGTCCACTTAATGTCATTTCTAATGCTGCATTCTAACAGAGAAGGTGTATGAATGTTAGATCTAAGCCACTTTTATGCAAATAATGAGGATCCAGTAAAATCTAGCTGCCTTTATTATTATGGAAATAAAGTTTCCAAGCATTCTGCCACGTTTGTCTGGTTTGAAATCCAGATCTTAAAACCACAAATAAAATTGTTGTCCAATCTAGTGCAGCTTCCACCGGTGTTCTGTTTCAGAAAGGAAAGTTTCTGTCAATCATATCTAAAAACACTCCCAAGTGGTCCAACCATCAAGCATCCAAACATGCCCCTTTAGAAACGTGCCGTGATTGACAGTGACAAGCATTTAGCTTCACAACTGAACCCATGCTTGTTCTGCTGATGTCAGCGGGTAAATGGAAACGTTCTTGTGTAAATGGTTTGTGTGATTTGACCCGAATAGGAAGCATCTTCAGCATGAAATAATGTAAAGACAGAAAATGGAGCAGGTCTGGAGAACTCTTAAAATTGGAAACACATACAAACTAAATCAACATTCCATCTCATCCAGCTTCTTCTGAGCCATCTGAAACTCTTAAACTACATTTTGGATGAGCTGCTTTGTCTCTGGTTTGTATGACTTTTGTTGAGCTTCTTCCTTCTTGCCAGCCTCTGTATGTGTGTGCGTGTGTGTGTGTGTGTGTATGTGTGTGGCGTGGCAGTCTTTGTTCTCTGGCACGCTCTCTGCATACAGCTGTGGTTTATTGTCTCATCAGTTCTGCAGTTGTTTTCCTCAGGTTGATCTCCACTCACCACCAGATCATTATACGGTGTATATATGTGGTAACGCTGGGCTGATTCTGACAAAGTCAGTCTGTGTTATCTTGCTGTGGATCTTGTTGCAATTAGTTCCTTGGTTTTGCTCTTAGAGCCATCCTGAAAAGCTGCTACCCCATACTCACCGTTTCCCTCTGTTCTTCCAAGAGAATCCAGCTTACCAGTCCACCAAGACCACATCACTGTCTACCTACTTTCAGGATTCCTCGTTCTCCGGTCTCTGCCTGGATGTACCCATCAATCTGCTCATCAGTCTGTCTGCATCCAGCTGTGTCAGATAAACTAGTTCATCTTTTAAGCCTGCTCTTTGGGCTTCAGCTTCAGTTTAATGCTGATCAATGCCAGCATGCTCATGATAAACAGGTATAAAATTGTCTTGCCATGCTCAGACTGTGAGTGTTTCAGCAATCTCACCAAAAGCCACAACAATTGGAGGGTTTAAAACTAACAAACAACAAAGCCATAAAACCCTGCACACAACTAGGCTGAAAGTGTTTGCAGCAAACTGTATATTTGCAGTAGAAGTTGTGCACACAGATGGTCTCCACTGTCACGGTTTTATCCAATCACAACTAACCGTCAGTGACACCCTCAGCATCTTTGCTTACTCTGTATATCCTCTCACACCACTTCTATCACTCTGTATTACTAAAATATGCATCAGACACAGAGCCAACTTGCATATTCAACGTGTCAATCTGACCCGGCGGTTTTACAAAGCATAAATGCCGATCACACACATGCACTGAGAAAAACAAGAAAATACTCTCTCAAACCAACAAGTTACTTGTTGACTTTGAGGGCATAATGCTTTCATTCAGATATGAGCATGGAAAGTCCCTGCAAAAAAACTAAAAAAAAAAAGACACTATGAGCACAGCTACAGAGCAAAGAGTTTTGCATCACAGTCAGTGGGGTCACATGATGAGATTAACTCAATTACAGCTATAGTTGGGTTATGCTCTCTATTTGAGTAATTGTCCCTGGATATAAGGCGGTGAATGAATCGAATCACTGGCACAAAGCATGTGATGTCATATGTGATAGGTGGAGCTGTACCCATTTACGTCTTCACCACCACCAACAACAACTCAGGTATTCGAGAAAGATGGCGAACGAAGAGTGAGATGAAGCTACTTCCCTCTACATTTATGATGAGTATGTTATGGCACAAACGCGAGGCACAACAGCGCATTCTCCATCGCGTTGTTTATTTCGAGAGTAACCCGATCCAATTTTTTGTCAGATTAAGGCGTCTACATGAATTTAATAATTTAGTCTTGTTGTAATTTAGCCATTAATCCAATCCGATGCCACTCATGTAAGCCCAAAGAGTGTCATTCACTCAGATTTAGTATTATTGCAGCAAACAAGTCCAAACTCCCATTTTGATGATCACACCCATATAAAGAAGTTTCAAGTTTAAGAAAAGAAGTCATAGGCTGACCCTTTCTGGTCCTGAACCGGCAGGAGGAGAAAAAAATGACTATGTGGTCATTTGATGCACTCTTATCTTGAAACATGGATTACAACAGATACAAGCAGAATAATCACAGACAGAAGCAGTAGTCTGGTCCTTGTCAATCAGCTGAAATCACCGGCATCAGACAGTCCACCAACAGTGATTTAACTTAACGGATACCAACATTCCGTTAAGTTTAGATATCTAGGTTAATGATTGTCTCAACATGGAAGAGCTGTGCTACAGAGACACGTGTCTTCTGTCCTTTCTGAGCTCAATCAGCAGCCCGCATTGACTGCTGCTACATCTGCTATCTTTTCTCTTACAGAACATCTGTGGTTCACTGTGATAAAGACCCAGTGGGAGGTAAGCTTAAGCCTGGTGGGCCACCAGGTTTGTAAAGGAAACCCTGGAGTTTTGTTTCCTGCTGACCTGCTTGAAAGGACATCCATGTGAAAAGGTGGATTAATTCAAGGTCATGCTGACGTAAAAGTTAAACTACATTCCACAATGCAATGTCCAGGCTTTCAGACCTCCTGCCCTGCCCCACGTTTCTTATTCCTGCATCTGCGATCGATTAAAACGGCAGAAATGACGATTAAAAAATGTTTTGTGATGAGATTGAAGACTACATGAATGCCTGCTCAGCAGCCGAGGACAAAAAGGTCAAGTTAAAGTCAAAGTTACAATTCTGCATTGCTGTTTGGAATTTAAAACCTTTTTACATCACGACACCAGTAGCTTTCAGGATGTGGTCGAATTGATTTCGTTTAGCAAATGCAATGCCATCTTGGGTAACATTGAGAGCTGCCGAGAAGTAACTGTACTCCATTCCAATACAGCCAAACTGAGCTGATAGTAGTAGCCAAAACTCTGATATAAAGCCATTAAGGTCTGGCCTTAGACCTTAGACATGAACACAGTTGCTTTTTAATGTTTTAATGCTTCATGTTTATTTGGTTTTTGGAGCTTTGTTTGTGTATAATGGACATGCATTATATCTTGTATCTTTGGGTTTGCAGAGGGTAAAAAGAAAGCAGCATCCTAACTCCTCTCTCTCTCTCTCTCACACACACAGATTTTAGGACTAGTTCATTTGGAGGTTCAAGATTGGCGCCATACTGGTGGCAGCCTGCTGCAGTAGCAATGGACATATTGTGTCTGTCTCTTCAACTTCTTGCAGATGAGTTGATGAGAAGATGGCGGGGATGCAGAGCAGGAACAAAACAGATTAAAAGGAGGATGTTTGAACCATTTCTTCCCTTGATCATCATGGAGGTGTGAGATCACCAGCAGATAAGATGGACAAGCTTGGAGGCCTGACTAAGACGCAGCAGGAATATCAGGAATCCTTTCTGTCACTGACACGTCAATTTAGACAATTCTCTACTCAGATTTGAGATTCTATGGAGTGAAGGAGGAGGATTACAGAGCTAGTTAACAACAGATGGTTGGATGGTTGTCACTGAGAAGGAGAGTTTCTGCACCCCAGATGTTGAACAGGCTGTGAATTCCTATCCATGTTATCTGCTGAGAGAGTCCACCTGTGTTACCAGCCAACACTGTGGTGACGTCACCATCTAAGTTGTTGCCAAACTACTAAATCAGCACCTAATCAATTCACAGTGATCTCTTTAGATTTCAATCACACCTCACTCTGCCACACATCGACTTTCTACATCTTTTTCAGCTGATTTCTATCTTATTCATTTTGTTATCCATCTATATGACATATTCCATAATAATGTGTAGTGCGGGGATTAATAAAGTACTTCTGAGTGCAGTCCATATCATCAACACCTCCGATGGGGTCTGATAAGTGTTGGCATCGGGCGCTTTAACCCAGCATGTGGTTCATCCCGCTGTGACAGTTCCTTGCTACAAATGTGCCCTTTTGACCAGAACTCAGTATTGAATTAACATCTTGCAATGTAGATTCCTCAGTTGATGGAATAGCTTACAGTGAATATCTAAACCTCTTGACCCACCGAAGAAGCTTTGCAGCTACAGTAAAACAACATGTCACGTAACCATGGGAACCATGCATTCAGCTGGTGAATCAAAATGGGTCATATATGTTTTTATATCTTAGCCTGACTGGCCAACAAACACTGCTGATATCTTTTTATTTGATTTGATTTGATTTGATTTGATCCATAAATTAGCCCAGGCCAATATATAATATAATCAATGGCTGATACAAGCTAAACTTAAGCTTAAAGGTTTAGGAGTCTCGTGTGCAGCTGTCATGATATAAACAGCAGGCATGTAGTAACTTACTAATTAAAAATGTACTTGCAGCAGTCTCCTCTTGTCTTAACTGCAGCGGCTGTGTTTTATCCTTAATGTCTTTTGTATTGTCTTACAAACTGTTCTTCTTATGAATAAAGTGTAAGGTGATTAGCATATTTTATACGCAAGAAAGGTCAAATGATGTGTAAAGTGGACATTTCAAGAGAGTGCGCAATGAGCCTGAGAAGGAAAGCCTGAGGAAAGGTCACAGTCACCATTGTAGTACCCATAATCTCTGAGTTTAAGTTTTGAAAAGCAGCTAACACAAAGAAAGCCTGGCTGTGTTAAACTTGCTTCTGTCGGGTGTATTAATGCACCTGCATTCCACTTCTGCACCTGTGCACCTGGTTAGGTGTAAACCAGTGAAATGCAGCCCTGTGCTTGTCCTTCTGTTTCAAGTTCAAATGTTTTCCCTCTGCCTTGAAAAAGGTCTACAGCTCAGCATTAACTGCAGTCCAAGCAGTCTTTTGCTACACTGATATTGTGCATGTTGATATGATGACACATTTATAAAGTATGACTATTTCATAAACCGCTGCTCAGGAGAGGGAGTTGAGCTAATGATCGGTTTACATCAGCCGACCTCACTCACCAAGGTGTCTCAGACTGCTTTCCAGAGGGAGGGATCCAAAATACAGCAAACGCAGACTGGTCTGGTCTGGGCTTGTGATTGTGCATATATCTACCTGAAAACAACCCAAAGTTACCGTACCTTGTAGCTGTCACACTCTGTGGTTAATTGGGGCTGCTGTCACTTGAAATATTTGTGTGTTTTATCAATCACATGAAAACAGATTTCTACAGAGATGCTGCTGAGCCTTAACACATAGTTAGTGACAGCATATATGAAACTGCACATTGATGTTTGAAATAGTATCATAGCTGTGCCAAAAATAACTGTAGTGATCTGACGGTGTCAACATCTGAGCCAATAATATACAGATGATAGGCCACAGAGAACATAAAAAAAAGCTGCTTCTGCTTCTAATCACAACAGTGATGATAGTAATAGAAGAGAAGTCATGAATAATCTCCTACAAAAAACTGCTGAGAAATCTTTCAGGAATACTAAATAAATGTAATAGTTAGAATAATATAAAAGTTAAAGCATCTTGACATCAAACCAAGAGTTTCTGTAGCATGAACCTAAACCCACACAGGGCTCAGGATGCAAATCCCATGATTCTGACACCGTGGGATTTGTGCGCCCACCATCCTACCCCAAAGCCTTCGATAAAACCAGTAGAGGAGCAAAAATCTAAACAGGTGGCTATCAAAAATGTTGGGGAAAGAAAATGACATCAAAGTAATAGATGTTGCTTTAAAAGAAAAAGGTTCGCCTGTATCTGTATGTGTGTGTGAGGTGGATTATATTTCACTCAGAAAGCACAGCTTGTGCAGCAGCAGAAGAACACAGAGTGAAACAATATTAGTGAGGAACTGTCTGAAGCAGAAAGGCTCAAGGTTTCACCTGCGCCTGGGGACCACAAGCACATCTCAGCCTTTCTGAGTCCCAGATCCCCTCCACCAAACAGCAGGATGGATTAAACAATACAGCTGTCTGCCCTGATCCACTCCACAGTTTGTCTCTGCTACAGTTAGTCGCCTCAAGAAATCCTTCTCATTCGTCTTTTTTTCCCTGTTTCGTTGCACCAAATGAGAATCAGATGTTTTGCAGAGGAAGGTCGGACCCCCACCCATCCTGCTTCGCTGGGGAGGTAGGAGAGCATCTGTGTGCTCCGCACACATTGACAGGAAGTTTAACATTCCACCCAACTTCCATCACTGGCCGGCAGCTGAGGCAGGAATCTGACAAAGCCTTTTCATTACAGTACACCAAGGACTGAGCCCCATCCATAAAGTTTCTACTTGGACTTATGAATAAGAAGCAGTTTACACTGCTTATAAAAATGAGTGCATCAGAACTTGTTTTGTCACCTGTTCTTGATTTAGCGTACAGTGTAAGGAATCTTTAAAGCTCAAAATGTAATACTAAGGCTTAGAAGACATCTTTTCCTGCTGCCCTGTCAAAAGCATGACTTGCCTAAACAAAGGCGAGCCCCCTTCATCCCGAAAATTCCTTGACAACTGCTGCAAGCTTCCTGCTGGCATTTGATATGCTCCATTTCGTTCCCATGACCAAACTCCAGTCATGCTGAGCACTTGAGGGCTTGTCTCACTGACACTCTGAAGCGTTTCTCTACTCTGATGTGAAACTTCCCTCATTCTCTGATCCAGCACAAGTGCCACAGACAGTCAAATGGGATTTAAATATAGTTTTGCTTTCTATGTCTCAAACTGTGCAGTAAGTGTTGTGTGTGTGTGTTACTGCAATTACAAAGGAGGACAATGAGGAGCCACTGTGGGATATCATGTGTAATTAGTTTTGACCTTAAGTGGTTGGGATGCAACCTCTTCTTGGAATTTGGGTAAATTCTTCATTTGGCTGGGTTCACTGAGCATTTTAAGACCTCTGAGACAATCTAAGCATAAATGGATGCAGGTAATATGTTTAATTTACCTGCATCCATGAGGTAAATTAAACATTGAGCCAGCTGTTTAAGGTCATAATGAAAGAAGTCCTATCAACGGAAAAATAAATCCCTTAAAAACGACTGAGATGACCCATCCAGCTCTGGAATCTGAACCAGTGACTCTATCATCATAACCACACTCATCTTGACCTATACTATATATCTTGACTGTGATCATCCACTGGCATCTCAGCAATACAAAACCAGAAACATCTCCCCCTCCAGTCTCACTGTCTCCTCGGTGGTGGGATAAACTCACCCAGTTGACTCTGTTTTTCCCAGCATGTGGTTACCAGGTTGGACAGTTCCCTGTATTTCTCTGCCAATTGGAGTTTGCCGTTATTAAGGCGGGGTTGTCGGGCAAGACTCCCCTCAGCTATGCTCCGGTTGGTGGTCAGCAGCGTCTCCCTGTCCACTTGAAGCTCCTGAAACTGAACAAAAAAACAAGAAAAATGTCAAAGCAGTGGCCATTCATTTACAGGCTGACAGGACGAGTTATGCACGAGAAACAGTTGTGCAGAAAAATGTGTGTCGCACTAAATTAGCCAATGAGCATTAACATAGACGTTGACCACAGAGAGGCTGATTCCTACACTTTATTTAAAAAAAACAAACAAAAAAAAGGAATCTGCTACTGTTGCAAAGAAACTTCTCTGTTTCCAGCCTGTAAAATCTGCCTTTTTTGTTTTAAGTATAGGGAAAAAATATAAACTGGGTAAATAAAGAGATTCACATTCATCAAACAATTCCCCTTAGGTATGCATCTGATCAGCATCACCTTCATTCCGAGGCCAAACACACAATCTGACATAAAGAACAGATGAAGACACTGAGACAGCCTTGGGTTGCTGCAGCTCCAGCACGTTTAGACCAACTTAAATGCCAAGCACCTTAAAAACTACCAGAAATAACTGATGCTGTTACGAAGACAAACAGCGGCCATACTGCTCTGATGAGGTGCAATTAACATTCAAAGAGAATTGTGCCAAAGCATCCATGGTTGAGAGCTGCTGTTCAGCTGCAGGCACAGCGCACTCAGCGGTTGTGATCACGCTTTAGAGCGGTTAGACACACATTTATGCATCAGAGACCATGTCCTGTGAAAGCTCTGATTCTCTATATGTTCAGGAAAGTCATGATGGTGCACAGAGATACTGCAGATAGATACGGTCAGGCAGCTGAGTGAAGCCAGAAACTGGAAGAAAAATGGTGTTGAAGTGAGGCAGACAACCACTGAAAGCTGCCTGGTACAATCACCGTCGCAGGCAGACTACCTGTCTTCCATTACTTACAAGTGGAAAATTCCCAGAACATGGAATCTACTGAATGTTAAGTGATCTGCTGAGGAGAACCTCAACTGTAACAGCTGAAGGAAGGAAGTGGGTGATAAGTCACATTCTCCACTCATATCCCACCCAAGCCAGTGCTGGCATTTAGACTGTTGTCCCAGTTTACTGTTATTATCCACTGTCAATCCATTGACAAACTGGGGTTTCTAAATTGATTTAAAAATAAACATCATCATTGTCACGAACACAGTTGATGTTCATGTGACAGCGGCTGGAACAAAGCTATGGACAGATGATGGTGCTGTGCCACATATGGCACATGCTGCTGTGAAACAAGGATTTCTCATTATGTGAAACGTTTCCTGCCTTCTGTGCTCATGCATTTGTGATGCAAGGAGAGGAATTAAACCACGTATAAACTGAGAAATGACAGGAAGGGAGTGACACAAGCCAAGCGTCAAACCTGTCCCACTAATTTACAGTCTGTTACTGACAAAAAACAGTCATTTTCCAGTCGCTTCCACTGAAAGAAAGCCACGCCGTTAACATCAGCATGCAGACACTGTTTATAATAATACTGACACTGCTTCATTTCTGCACGTTCATCCTATTACAATATTTAACTTTAAACAGTAGTGCTTCATTTCAGCAGAATTCACTTATCGTGTCATGCTGCAAACTGAAAACATGAAACTAGTAGGTTAGGTATGATGTGTGATAAGCTAATTGAGTTTACATGCAATAACAGGTGCTATGGAAATAAAATGATCTGGTGACATATCAGATAAGGAAGCACTAAAAAATGTGTGAGAATTAAGAGCACAGCGTGCAGACATGACAAAGACATTAACATAAGTCAAGCTGGTCTCTGATAACATCAAAGTCCATGAACCCATACTGGCTTAAGTGAACATAAATATTTAGCTTAAGCTGGTGTGTAGTTAGTTGGGACAAATGTGCTGAATATCCTATGAACAACAGCAACAACAAAGAAAGACCATGTGAAATATGTATGCATTAAAATAGCGTGAAAAGGAGATCATTTTCTGACTGATCATTTTCTGTTGAATGCAGCTGTTTGGGGGTTGGGGTGGGGTTGGAAGAATGGGATGTATGGGGGAGGGGTGGGGAGTGTCACACTGTCACTAGACCATAAAAAACATAAATTATTAAAATGAACGCCACTGCCTTCAGTCTCGCAACAATAGAGTCAGAGCTGAGCTGTGTTGAAATGGCTGGTGTCTCAAACACAGACACGATACCACTTTGTGAGCTTCACAAAGTAAAAAAAAAAAAAAAATATCGGAATCCTCTTTTTCCTCCATCAGTCTCAGCATTCCTGTAAGAAATACCCGGGCGGATACTTTTCTTGCTCAATTGCTCTCTTTCAAGAGTCAGTCACTTCAGGCCTGAAGCCTACTGCACTGAGCTCAGTGTTGTACGGTGCATCTGTCTCACATTTTACGGGTCATCAAAAGGATGCATGAGCCTCAAGTTTGGAGGAATTTGCAGAATGTTCCCTGTAGTCATAAGAGGGTCTGTCTGAGTGCAGAAAAAAAACAAAACACGAACGATCTGCTGTTCGTTCAAAGGGATAAAGATAACGCAGCTCGTTTCAGACGTGGAGACTGTTCATCCGGCCCATTTTCCTTCAACAGGAATCAAATCGGACGCTGCGTTTCCTGCCTCTGCCGGCCGGCCCTGTTTATCTAACAACAACTACTGCTGTCGTTGGGCTTTTGATGAATGGGCTGGAAAGGGAGGCTGACAGTGTTTACCATCCCGACAAATGACAACTGGGGAGCACTTTAGAGTTAAAAGTCCTGCACTGAAGAAGACAAGGTGCAGGACTGTTGTTTTTTGGGATTCAACTCATTTGGACAGACGGTGCTTTTCTTTTATCCTCAGTGAGGCTGTTCTGCAGTTTAAAACCATCAGTCTGAAACTGACGGTCAAAGTCTCTTCTATGAAAGATGATTTGTCATGAAAGCCAAAGTACAGCACATTCAGAATTCAATAGCTGTATGGAAAATAGATCGTGGAAGGCCAGCTTGGACTTTGGATCATTTGGGAATACTAAAAAAGGGCTATATAGTCAACAGTATTATATGATAATAATGGAGGAAATGACCATTTGAGATGTGGTGTTGGCAACAGACACGAACCCAAAGAGAAATTTCAGCTGACTCTACGTGCCTTTTCTGAGCTTTACAGTTTCTTTTAACTTATTGTTAAGCTGCGTGGTTTGACTGAGGCTTTACTACGTGGGTCTGGGCAAGTCCTCCGTGCCTGCAGTCAATATTCAAAATGTTCTCTCTTCCAATTCTCAGTCTGTTGTTGTGATTTTCACCTCAAATGACCTAGAAAGCCAGGCTGCCTGGAGCTGCTCAGAGTTCAGAGGAGGTCCTCTCCATTCTCTCTTCTATCAGCTTCCCCTCTGAGGATTAACAGAGACGCTTATTAATTAAAACAGCAAAAATAGGGATTTCTGCTAACAGTGACAGCAGCACCTGGAGGCTGCCACACATGACGTGTGGCTCATTGTATGTCAAGCAGGGACACACCGATCACTTGGGCGTTGACTGGATTTCAATGATTTTTTTTAGCTCGACTCGCTGTGACCTGCAGATCAGGGTCAAAGAACCCAGTTTTCGTTTTTGTTCTGGTTGAGTAAGCATGCCATTCACACAATGGCACAGATTGCCACACATTTGCACGCTAGCACGTCTGCAGTGTAGAAGTTTTCACGGGGAGGCTAGAGGATGCAGAGCTTGCGATTTGTGACATCCGTAAGCGGGAAAATCAAGCAGCAATCATTTTGGGGACAAAGAAATGCTACTCTGTTAGGCTTTCTAAACAAAAATGACACATAACTGAAAGCTAATGCCTCAGCAGACATTTTGGGGGTTACATTTTGCTTTTCAGTTGGATTTTATTGGTACAAACACCTTCAATTTCCATTGACAGAACGAGTGGATCCTGTAACCCGGTGCAGCATTAGAGAAAATTAACTAAGCATGTTACATTGTGAACACGCATGTGAATTTTGAATTATAAAAAAAAATGTAGTTTTGTACATGTTTTTGGTTAAAAAGATTTTGGTTCTTGTCAACTGTATTTCCGAGACGTATCCCTGAGAAAAAAGAACAAGCAGTGCAGCAGCAGTCATGACTCATTACATGTGATTAAAGTTGTTGGTTTACATAACATCTGTAATTAACATAAGATTAATGAAGTGTACCGCTTTCACAAATTACACTGAGACGACAGATGGATTGCAAAAGCATCAATTTCACAGACACCCGTGACCTAAAATAATTCAAATTTTGAGGTGTGCAGCTCACATCCCTGTGGCTGGTAAAATCCGCACAAGTTCTGCGTTATTAGATGATGACAAATAAATGGAGCCTGGGTTAACACTCACTGAACACCCCTGAGCTCTGTGCAGGTCTGACTCATTCTGCTAGACCCCTGCAGAACCATGTGCACTTCGTGTGATTCAACTAGTTTCGCTCCATCATCCTAATATACATTCACATTGGCGGGTTTTAAATGTCAACTCCTTCAAGTAGTCCTTTTAATTTTCTGAGCCAAATCACGAGACATTTAGCCTTCACTTTATTAATCACGCTGACTGTTAACTGTGCTCACATTGCTAGATTGCTACATTGCTAAAGATTCAGTGCAGTGGTTTGGAAACTGTCCTTTAGAAAATAACAAGGAAGGCAGTGGAATTTCTTCATCTTTTTTTTTTTTCTTCCTTGTTCTTAACTGTTCACTGCAGTGAGAACACATGGGAAGATGACTAAACCCATGCTGGTTATGTTTCACTGCTCACACACTGTTATCACCCCACCCATGGCTGCAAAAAAGGCTATTCAATTCCAATGAATGCCGATGGAAAGCCTTTTTTGTCCAGAGCAAATCTCATAAATGGGGCCCATGAAAAAAAGTTTAGGACCCCTTGGTTCAGGCTTTCTCTCTTCCTCCCTCTGTGTGCGTGTGTGAGTGAGTGAGTGTCTGTTTGGCCCGCATAAGTCATGTTGTGGAGACATAAATGTATTAATGCAGTCACATACTGTGTGCTTATGGTATAAGTCTTTACATTTTAATATGAACAGTGGATTTAAAGCTAGGGCAAGGGTGGGGGCCAGTAACAGTTATGGTAAGTATCTAGGAGATGAATGGAATGTGATAAATATCCTGTAAAATGATAGAAGGACTGTGTGAGAGGCTGTGGAACACAAAGAGGGATGCGGTGTAGCTTGACGTCAGTAAGGGCACCACACAACCCCTCAAATATCCTTTCTGAGTCTTGGGATTTTTACTAGATTTTACCGTGAAGAGGACACAGGTCAGTCAGTATTCAAAGTTGGAATTGTAGCTATTCATATATGTATGTCTAAACATATTGACTGAAAGTCAACTTAAAAAGCCATAAAAAAGACTCTTCTTTCAAGTCATCGTCAATGTGTTTTGGTGGTCCTCATAGGCATGAAGCAACTCTTAAATGGTAGAATGCTAAAGCACAAAACAGCGCGTGTGGGGTCTTCAACGCAACATATGATGCTTCCTCCAAAATAAGCACGCTTCCTACGTTACAATAATCACTTGTACGGCACCAACACAAAAGTCTCTTGGTGTTTTTATTCCAGCGTGTATAATTAATGATTCCACCAAAAAATATTATGGGACTGGGGCTCTCAGAAACGAATTGGAAATTCGACCACTCGCCACGCAGACAATCGATGAGCCATGCACTGAAAGCGGATTTGCTTTACAGACTGCACACCGAACGTGATTACTGAAGACACACACTCACGTTCAGCTCACCAAAGAAAGAGCAGCTGGGAAACGCTTCTTAATTGAGATAAAAGAGGAGATTTGGCTATTAAATTCAGCGCAAATTCCTCACACCACTTTGTTTCTTGGAGGTAAGAGAAGATACCCACCTTCTCATTGAGTCGAATGATTTGGTCCATTTTGTCGTCGTTTTGTAAAAGCTCCCTCAGCTCACTTGTGCTTAAAGCCCTGTAACCGTCAGGGCAAGTGTTTCCCTCCTTCAAGTTGGACATTTTTCCCTTCAAACTGCGACTGAAGACGGGTTTGGAAGCACAAAGTCCGTACCGCGGTTACATCTCGCTCACATTGGAATGCGCTGCGAGCTGTCCGCACGCGGCATCAAGCAGTCGACGATTACACTTCCGGTCCGTACCTTCAAAAGAAAAGTGTTTTTTCATCCTTGCTCTTTCATTCTGACTGCAGGAAGGACCCTCGACAATCTTTACATACTTTTGTAAGGCCAGTTTTATAATGTGCTCAAAACATTTTCCTTAATACAGCACATTGTGACAAACTGTCGACATATAGTGTTACTTCTATAGCACCATTCAAACTGTGCTTCAAATAAGAAGGAGGAAAATAAAACAAAGTATAAAAGTGCTAATATGTATTTTCTCAAGAATGATCCTGGTCTACATCTGGAAAGAATGTAATGTCGTTCCATAGGTTATTCATGTTTATAGGGTATTAGATCACCTTGCAAATCTAATCTTGGACATAATGAATTTCACGTTGCTTCAAGTGGCTTTCTTTATAGCCCTGACTTACTCCAAGGAATGATATTTAGTGGTCTTTGCGGAGCGTGATTCATCTTATAAAATGGTCCTTAATTTAATGGAACAGTTCGACCCTTCATTTAACTGTGTGACATTTCTTGTTTTGTTCTTGACCATGAGTAAATGGGCTAATAAAGTTGTGGGGAGTAAACATTCAAACCGAATATTACCATGTGATTAAGGCACTGGGAGAAAGAAAAAGGCAGCAGACCTCTTTTATTAACCCCTTTCTTCTCTCTGTCTCCATGCATCATGTACTGTATTAATCTAATGGAGTAGTACACAGCCCCGGGGTTTATGTGTGCAGTTCCGTGTGAAGTAGGGGTGCCTGGGGTGCTGCAGCACCCCCTACTGGCGGCGCTGCTGCACCCAAAACTGTATTTACCCAAAAATAAATACATGACATAAAGTGAAAAAAACAAAGTGTAAAAAAAGACCCTAAGCCGGAATAATGGAGCTACGAATCATGAACTGGTTTTGCTGGTCTTTATTCCTCATCTTGAACACAGGTTACTGTGGGCCGTAGCTAAAACAATAAAACACGCAATCAAACCGGCATATAGCGTTATCAACATTAGGTCTGTCACGTCTCTCTCCCTTCACACACACACACACACACGGTGTGACACATTCCGGGCACCACCCACAGGTCTTCCACTAAACCCAGCTGGCTACTTCACCCCCATCGTTGCCATGGCAACTGCCATGACTGACAGGCTTCAAAGCCTCCCTCCAGACTTCCCGCAGTCCCATACACTGCAGTACAACCTTACTGAACACAATCCAAACAGCCGCAATGTATAATTGGGTCCGTTACAGTATTGTTGATACATGTGCAAAAAAAAAAAAAGAAAAGAAAAGAAACACAACCTGCAGCCCTAGTTGCAAGTTAAGTGAGCGCAGAGCTTTTTTTCTCAGCACCACTGACTGAGAATATGTTTCCTTGTCTATGGATGTGTGTTCATCTTATTAAACACCAGTGTAGGAATATGCACCATATGTTCGCCTCATCTCTCAGGAGGTGCTCTCTACATGGGACAGTGACTAAAACCACAGTCCTACTTACATTTCTAATGAAGTTACTAATATCTCAAAATTCTAACGGTTATGTGATCCTTTCCTGGATTTTCTTGTTTCATAATCCCGTGAGCGTGAAACAACAACAGTGGTGGCTTATATCACCAAGTAATTTAGTATAATAAGTAATAAGTAATCATTAAGGTATTCTCGGTGTCATGGAGCGGTGTCCACACAGTGAGCCAAGCAGGTCTAAAGGTCTCAACATTTTCCTTTTTCCTGCTGATGGTCCAGCCGTGAGCGTGACTGTGTGAAACAATCACTGAGGTTTCAATTCAGTGCTGCAAAACAAAAATTTCAGACAGAAATGTTTAAAGTCCACTTTTGTGCTCGATTATTTGCTCTCTATTTGCATTGTCCTAGAAGTGTAAAATACATTGTACGTTTTGTTCGCGTATTGTAAGTTATGGTGACAAATGTTCTTTTCTGGATGAAAGTTCAACTAATTCAATTACTTGTGGCACTTGTCTTTGCATGTGTCACCTTTTTTGTAAAATGTTTTGGGGTAAATAAAGACAATATATAATAATACAGATTCATATTGAAGTCAGTCTAATAAGGAGCATAATCATCATCTGAAATCACCAAAGAAATGCTCAAAATAATGCTCTCAATCTTTATTTTGTGAAGCTATCATACCATAACAAACATCAAACTTTCTAAAATGTAAATCCTACCTGATATCAACATTAGTTAAGCGAATATGAGTTTGTTCGAATACGATCGATACGAGTTTTTCTTTGCATCAATCCGGCGTATTATTGAAGCTCTGTCTTAACTTCCGTTTTACACTTTTCAGTATTAAAGTCATCATGAGAGAGTTAATCAACTTTCTAAATGTTATAAGCCGCTCATTGCTGTCAAAACCACAGATATCCACAGGCTTCACATGAAATACATGTACATCATTGAACAGAGGCTTAAAAACTGAGATAAAATAAAAATATGGTAACATTTTCATCTATAATTCGCATATAAACTGATTTGTAACAAGTTAGATGTAATAGGTGTTTAATGATATATTTATCGTGAATATAATCCCTCTAATACAAAGCATAACTGTATACATATAAATTGTGCCTTTATGGAACAAGTTAAAAGGTTGACCAATACTGTACACTGACAAAGTTTAAACAGTCCTACATGAGTTTACAATTACAAGATGTTCCAATAACTGCTCACGAGAGATATTTTCTTAAACCATCCTCATCATCCTCACTGTAGTGTTTTTTCAGTCTTCCACGCAGTAGGTATTGTTTCTAAGTAAAATGAGCTAAAAGGTAACAGTGCAAAAACAACCAATCAAATGTGAGTTTGATTCAATCTTTTATGCATTTCAGTTGTTCTATAAAATAATTTCAGAAACGTTTTGAGTACTTTCGGGGGTTATGCATAATTTCTAGCAAATAATTCTAAATCCACTTATTTCTATACGGCATCTTAGCACAAAGTGAGCAGTGAGTGATGATCGAGATGATATCATTATGTGGTTACTGAGAAGGAACACTAACTGTATGTAGGTCACCAGCTTATTGGCTTAGAATGGGTGTCTATTTTCATCCACAAATTATTTTTCACCTTGTCTGTGCATTCTCAAGTTTGGACTGGTGTGGCCAGCTAGGGCCAGCTAAGAGCCCTGCAATCACCAGGGGCCCCCCAAGGCAGCTGGTAAATTAAGCTCTATTTGGGGCCCCAACACCAAACTGAATCCTTTTGTTTTATGCAACTTCATCCTTTAAGGCCCCAACTTTTGAGCTGCAAATATGACATTTGGTAACATCTTAGGTTTCAAAATTTTCCTGAGGTCAGTGTTGAGCCACAGTCCATTGAACTCATACAGCTCCTCCTGCAGGTGGTGGTCTCACTGAAGAGCGGACCCACAAAGTTCCTTTGGGTTGAGCCCAACTTGTAAAGGCAGGACCACCTGTTGTAAAATAGTTTTAAAAATGACTCTGGATGTTTTTTTTTTTACTTTATTTAAGACTGTTTGGGCTGTAATTTACATATTTCTGCATCAAAAATTAATCATTATAATGATTTATGGATCATTTTCATTTGCAAACATTGATACAAGTGGGTGGTGGGTTGCCAGGTTCCAACTAAAAATCCAACTAAGGCATCACTTTCATCGTCAATCAATAAGCTGGACTCATTGACTCAACAACATAATGTTTGATGACACCCCTCTGAGTAAAAAACTGCAAGGCTTTAGGATAGAAGCTGATTTTATAAACAACTCATTCATATTTACATCTACAGATGTGGTGCTTTATCACAAGAACCAATTAAAGAGTAATTAACAACTTTGTTTCAGCTAACTTTGAATTGAATTTTTCCTTCATTATTACTTATTCAGAACCCATGATGAAAATGATCTTGTTGCCCTTCAGGAGCCTGACCCCTTGTTTGGGAACCACTGAACTATGTCTCAGACTGATATAAGAGTAAAATACTACATAGTGGTAACACACAGTTTATGTTTCTGAATCTCCTCCAGTTTAACGGTCTCAGACTGGAGGCATGAAGCAAACTTCCGTTTTGTTTCTGATGGGATCCCAATTCTGCTGACTTGGCAAACTGTGGTCATGTGTTTAAAACTTTGATTTCTCTCTTGTGGACTGACGAATAGCTTGCCGTGCACAGAAAGTACTGTTCTGCTACCCAAACAAGACTCAAAGAGAAGGTTTCTCTTAAAATAAGAACAATAATTTTCAGTGATTTTCTGCAACTCTCAATCTCATGAATCACAGAGTTTACAGCATATAGAGCCAGTTTAACATTTCATGCTAAATGTACCTGTTTTATATTCTTAAGAGGGTCGTAACGCAGTCATGTGTCCCTGAAACTCAGACTGCTCTAACAACTAAAATCACAAAGTTTAAACAATTGCTTAAGAAGGAGAAGATGAGTGCATTATGTACCCATTGTTTCATGCTACTCAAACAAAACATACTAAAACACTGACATGTTTCACATTGTGTTCCAGCTTTAAAAGCAAGAGTTGATCTAAAGAAAGATCAAAGCAAAGATGAGAAGACTCAGAGGAAGAATCTTTATTGTGAAAAGCCTTTGATTTTATAATAAATGCTTCAACATATAGAAAGAGTACAAATATTCCTGAGATACCATCATGTTTTTATAAAAAGTTAAATGCCTCTGAGATTTGCATACATAGAGAGGCAACCCACAGTATCTGTCCAAAAACGTCAGAAGACAACAAGGATACACTGCCCTGTGCACGATGCAGTGTAATGTATACAAGCAAAAAGGTTCCTGAAATAATGAAAGCTTTTCAAATCCTGCATCTGAAGTTTTTCCCCTTTCTCCGTGCTTTTTTCTCTGTTCGAGGATGTGATATCATTCTGCCATCAACCGGTCTCTAATCAAGATGCTGACAGTGCGTCCACGTCCCTTTACTGATGCATTAAAACAACCTGCAGTTTGTGAGACCGGTCCCAAAAACATGTTCTTTCTGAAGCAAAAGTGCTATTTGATTCTTATTAAAACGTACTCATTCAGAGACATGTAGGTCATGTTTTTGGCGCTATTTTCAGCTGCAGATTTGTAAACATTGAGTGCTTATGGCAGACAGAGGTGGAAGCTCCTCAAACTTAAATGCAGTGTGTCTTAAACAGCGTGGCTAATTGATGTGTCAATGAGACTCTGTTGGATAGAGGAATAAAAAATACAGGGTTTAAGTTTAGTAGTGCGATTTTCTGTTGGAGAGTTTTATATATGATTTCCTGTCAATAAGGAAAACATAAAACATGCAGCCTAATGGACAATTTATGATCTGAAGGAATTTTAATGTTTAATCAATTACCAGGAAATTAACTAAGTCATAAAATGAATTAAGGGCTGCAGTAAATACATTTGCTTACTTGTTTGCACCTAATGATAATTATAAATGGATAAAATAGTTCAATTAAGGGAACCATGAACCTAAATCTGTCTAAGGAGAGAAAGTCTCCATCAGGACGGTTTACTTCATTGCAGTGAGAGGAGGTGTGAACCTCTGGGGATTTAGTTGATAAGTTTTTTAAAGTATGTACAGTATATACAGCTTTAAAACAATGAACAAAGAACGCTTTTTTTATACACATGCACGAAAGTGTCTGAAGTGATCCGGGGATCCCTATGGACAGACCAGTCTGAACACCTTCCAGCAGATTTCTGTGTCTTCAGTGGATCTGCTATTCTGATTTTCATCAATGATACTAAAAGCATAACTGAGAAATCCTGCTCAGCAGGATTCAGAAAGGGAAGTCAAAAGTGGACTTGTGTCTATACCACATTTTTTTAAACCAAGTACAAGTACAAGTACTTACCTTTTAGTACTTGCCGATACAGAGTACCGATATGAGGCCAAGGCCATTACAGTTCTTACAATTAAACACATTTTCTTTTCTTTAGGCATATTCAACCCAAATACAACTGCACTTTGTGCATTTTAGTAATATAAACTACTCTTAGTGCAACATGTTGTTTTAACATTTTAACTTTCACAAACACATTGCAGAAAAATTAAGCTCCTGTCACACTGGCATCAGCTCTGTAGTATCGGAACACTTTAATGAATACTAAGTACGAGTACACGCACATGGTATCGGTACCGATACATCCCTACTTGTGTCATTCTTTTGTGGTCTTACGCCACATCATCATAGTCCTCCTCAACTTCGCTTCCAATGTCATCATAGTCCTCTGTGGAGGCGTCGTCTGCTTCTGGATCTGCTGGATCAGGAAGGATGATCTCTTCATCCTCCACCTTCACATAGTCAGACTGCTGGTCTGTGCTCTCCTCGTAGTCATGCTCCTCAGCCAGGTTCTCGTAACTCTGACCCACAGAAACACTAGAATTCATTATTGGATCTGGAGCAGGGTAGAATGGAGGAGGATGGAGTAGCTCTGTCTCATCCTCCACCTTCACATAGTCAGGCTGCTGGTCCGTGCTCTCCTCGTAGTCATGCTCCTCAGCCAGGTTTTCGTAGCTCTGACCCATAGAAACACTAGAATTCCTTTTTGGATCTGGAGCAGGGTAGAATGGAGGAGGATGGAGTAGCTCTGTCTCATCCTCCACCTTCACATAGTCAGGCTGCTGGTCCGTGCTCTCCTCGTAGTCATGCTCCTCAGCCAGGTTTTCGTAGCTCTGACCCATAGAAACAGTAGAATTCATTTTTGGATCTGGAGCAGGGTAGAGTGGAGGAGGATGGAGAATCTTTGTCTCATCCTCCACCTTCACATAGCTAGGCTTCTGGTCCATGCTCTCCTCATAGTCATGCTCCTCAGCCAGGTTTTCATAGCTTTGGGCCTCTGAAACAACAAACTTTATATTCAGTTCATAACAATTTCTTAGGAGTTACAGAATATCAGAACAGTTGTTCTGTTATAAATTGCTGCAGTTTGATTGGTTTATCGGTTTTCTGTTGTTGGTGAGTCATAAATACAAAAACAATAATCAGATCAAATCCTTGACTTGCCTTATCTAATAGATTTAGCTGATTGGTTGACCATATACTATACTGGAACTCTATGTTGTGTCTTTATTACTTGTCATTCTTGAAGGTTGAATTGAATCATTACCTTTGAATAGGTAATCTGGTTTCAAAAGCCTTATTTTTTATTAATTGTTCATATCAAGTAAATCACAAACTCTTCAAATTGAAAAAAAATCTATCTACAATTACATTACAGCTAACAGAACAATTCAATTTCTCATCTTGAGAATATTCAATCAGTTTTCTCAAGTTTATACAACTTGAGTCTGCTGGTTTAAAAATTCATGAGGATTTTTTGTTATTCAGTCTTGTGAAAGTACAGACTATAAAAGCATGAAGCACTGTCAAACTGTCACTTTTATGAATCCTTTCACATTTTGTGCTATATTCAAATTTGTTTTAGGAGAGCAAGGAAGATAAAAACAATTCTCTGATGTGCAATATTAATAGCGCTTGTCATACTTGGCCAGACAAGTGGAAGAAGATGACATTTACAATCTTACCTAGTTTGATCTGATGAACTTTGGTTCAGAAAGCTCATTTGGTATTAGAATGTTTGTCATGTTTCTTTTGGAGATAAGCTTTGAGGTTTAGCAAAAAAAAAAACAACACATTTACTGTATCTATAAATAAAGGGAATTTGGGCATGCATAAGTTAGCTTCACATTGAGAGGGATTTTTATGGATTCTTGCCTGCTGTGACAAACTGTGTCCGAGGAGGAAGAGCAGGAACTTCGGTGTTGCTCTCGTTGTATTTGTTGCTCCTGAAAAGTTGTGCAAAAGGCAAAACATTGAAATTAATGTTTTAAATGTCATTCAGTGAGGAAAATTTGATATGAAAGAACTGTTTCCAGTTTTTGATAAGTGATACCAAAGTTGTGCAATGTGAATATCTAAAAAGTAACTTGGGCATAGCATGCAAATGTAAATTAGCTTCAAGCTGAAACTCCAATAAGATAGTCTGTATTAAATGGTAACATTTATGTTTGATTTTGTATATGGTGACTTACAGGTAACATTAATAAAAACAAAATCTTCTAAATGTCTCGCATCTTTGCATGATTATGAATAGATATAAAAACACTTGATTGTGACAACAACAGATCTATTTAAAACTTCTAATGTTGTTATCATGATAATTAAAATGACCCTATCTTCAGAATAGGGGAATTTTCTGAACCAGAAGAATGGTGTGAATATAACATTGGGCCTTTTGAAAAGAAAAAAACTGCTGGTGCTTGGAAATTAGTTTTTATCATTCTAGCTGGAAGCTAACATGGGCACACTTTGTCGTTGCTGTTAAGTTTGAACAAATGTACAATATAAAAAATCAAGAACAATATAGCAATGAAATGAAAATTCACACTGCTTTATCTCTAAATACCGTAGTAGAAGTAGTCTGGGGATAACAGGACATTATTTTATTAAGTCATTTTAACTCACTAGTTTAACTTAGCATAATGACTGAAAATGGGAAATATTAACTATTGTGAAAAAAATGAAAAGGTTGAAACAGCTAAACTGACTTAAAATCAATCCATTGAAAAAAATGACTAATTCTGTCAATGCAAAGATTTAATTTTATAATTGAGAGTAATTTCTGTTGTTCCATGTTCATAGCTGGAGTATCGGCGTTACTTAGCTCACAGCTAGCATAAGTAAAGTAGCCTATCTGTAGACTGGCTGTTAGTTATAGATAAACATAATCAATACATCCATTAAACGCATGAAAATAATGTCAGTGAAAATGTTGTTTTGCCTAAACTAACCATCATTTGATACAGGGATGTTCAAGAAGATGGCCTATTCATACACAAAGTTTATAACCAATTAGCTTAAGCATGAAAAATGAAAATAAAGGGAAACTGGCCTAGGTCTGCTTAGGAAATCTGACAGAAACAACAGTCAAAGTCATCAAATAACATGTTAGGATATCTATTTGAATTCAATGAAAACACAACTGTAACTATGAGAGAATTAGTTCTTTCTATCTCTTTTTTTGGTTTACTGAAGACAACTGTAAACTAGGCATTGGGCTTTTTGTTTCAGTCAAATAAACTTCTCTTTGAGGGACTTAGCAGTTACTGTAATTCTAACACTCATGCTAAGTTAACTAACTTATCTGTCTTTAAATACAAAACTGTTCCTGTATGCACTACAGCACAGAGCAACTTGTGTATTAGTTATTAAATACAAGGAGTATACTGTATATATCAATGCATTACTCGACTCTGGTGTTAGATGTTCTCTGAAGCTGTAAGATTCTGTGTTTGCCTGTAAAAAAAAGACAAGAAAGTTGAGTTAAGTTAAGCTGCAGAAAAAAAAAATCAATCAATCTTACAGGATTAAATCAAAAAGTGCATTTCAGCAAATGTGGTGAATAACACATAAGGACACAGATGCAATAAAACAATGTAAAAACTAAAGACCATAATATCAGTTTAGCTAAAATAAGGTAAAATAAAAAAAATGCTTTGACAAAGCGTGCTTTATCTCCATGTGTGATATTACTTGTTATTAGTATTTGGGTTACACGATATTTTGGTCCCTCTTTGTTCATTTATACTGTAAACCAACACAAAGCCCTGCTCTGTGCTGCTTCAGCTCAGTTTCCACACAGGGATCATTAAAGTTTCATCTGAGATAATCAAATTGAAAGGGTGCTCCTTATAGCAGTTCATGCCACTATAATAGCGTTTTTTTTGTTAGGCCTCAGATGCACTTTCTCAGTTACAGTGACAGTTTGTTATGTAGTTTCACTATTCCCTGTTCAGAATTCTTATTAGTGTTGAGAATGTTCCTTTTTTATTTGTATGTGTTAATCATAAAAAACAGGTAGTTGTTGATAATGAAACTGTGTCTACTTCTCTCTTTTGATCTAATTTAATTTCAAATGTAAGTTGACCTAATGTTGCTTTTGCTTGGATGTGATGGTTCCCAGAAGAGCAGAAACTAGAGAAGGTCCTCAGCATAGACACAGACTAATGCAGACAAGCTTGCCATTTATCATTTCAGACCATTGATTTATCTTGAGATGATTTAACCTTTACAGACTTAAGGAGGAACGATCTAGCTGAAAGAACTGCAGTTATATCAAGTACTTAAGCCAGGTGCCTAAAACAAGTTGTCATGGTCTATGGCTCCTTTGTTGTTTTGTTTTGGTATGAACTTACATTTTGGATTTACAGTGTTCTGTGTTTTATTTGTCTTTACTTCCTGTTTAATTTTGAGAGTTTTTACTTGTATATTTTGTTTTTGTTTTTTATCCGCTTTTTCCCAGTTTTGCTTAATCTTCCTGTTTCAAACCAGGTTTTGGTTTGCTCATTGCTCCGCACTCCGTTTACTTTGTCGCCTCTGTTCTACATTCTGTGTTCTGAGTTTTTCTAATTTGAACTGTTTTTGGATTCCTGTGGATTTACTATGGCCCACTATTTTATTGTATTTCAAATTTCAACACGATCGCATCCCTAAAAAATGTATACGGTAACATGCTAGGGAAACCTGTAAAATTACATAAAGCTTATATTTGTCCCACTCGTGTATATATTTAAATCCAAAATACAGATGCAGTATCGTTGAAACAGATGACAATGAACACGAGAGGATTTATTTACAGTATATCTCTGCCAGGACAGAACTGAGTAATAACAGAGTGAGACATTTTTGCAAATGCGCCCCAGTTAAGCTCACAAAAGCTCATGTAAAAGCTACATATCAGTTAAAATGAAGTTGCACTTTCAGTTTTAATTAGTCTGAACATGTATGACTTCTATGTATGAAAATGACTTCTGCTTTGACTGCCATAACTTTGACCTCAATGGGTTTTTTACTGTTTTCCCTGGAACTAACTAGGGAAGTATGTGAAGAGTAAAGATGGTCAAAGCATGTGATGGCAAGTCAGTTTTAATATTTAAATCTAGCTCAAAATCTAAACTTCAATCACAATTTTTACTTTTATGCTCCCTTCAACTCCCTTCGATAAAACTTTAACAGAAGAATGAAAAGAAATAATGATTTTTACTGTTACTAGCATATTATTCTTGCCTTTGAGGGTCATGCTGGAAATGTATTTTTTCCCTGATGCAATTTGATAATATTCTTAAGAGTGATATCAAAGAATATTTTCTTTAGTTTTACTTTAGCAAGTTTAACTTCAAGTTTAACCTCAAGTTTAACGTCAGCCTCTATTGTGAGTTCACTCACTCGTAAAATGGCTGACTTGATGATAGTCTCTTACTTTAATTCTTTAAAGAATCACAACAGAAGATCATACTTTTTATATGATTATATCGTTTAATCGTTACCTTAATCTGAAAAAAAATATTTAAGTAAAGCTGATAAATGAATAGGCTATTACTAAGTATATATATATTCTAGTATAATTCCATTGACTGTTTTTCACACCTTAATTCCACTTTACATCTCATTGCATATTGTTGGGCGTGTTGCACTTTCCTAATCTGCTCTGGCTTTAATTTTTTTCTAAGTTGAGTCTATAGTGCTGATGAATGTATTCTAAATATTTCACAGCACTCCTTGTCCAGATAAAATTATGGAAGATAACCTGGAGGTTAGAAATACTAAGAAAATCATTTCAGACCTCACACTTTAAAGATTATTATGATCATCATATTCAAAATGTTTCCCCCTACTATATTTTTGTTCAATTCAGTTCAGTTCAGTTTTTTTTTCATATAAAGTGCCAAATCACAACAAATGTCATATCAAAGCAATTCAAGCCAATTAGAATCCAATTCATTGTAATACAGTCAGGATGTGGAATATCATTCTGATGTAAAAGAAGATACAGGGCTCTGATAAGGTGCTAAATCTTTACAAATGCGGTCTCAAGTTCTATCTGATATCAGTGGAGGAAAATATATGTGTCAAACCATGAAATTGTAAGAAATGCTTTTGTTATTGACATGCCAGTGGAACTTCTGATAGATGTGTTAAGGAGAGAATCAACCAACCTTTTCTGGACAGGCAATTGTTGATGATCAGGAAGATGAGACCGATCGCCACAGACACAAAAATCATCCCAAGTATCACCAACACCCAGATGTATTTGCGCAAAAGAGCCATGAGTTCTCTGTTGGGCGCCAAACACAACTGAAAAAGAAAAAAAAGACCCAGCTGAAATAAAAGGAGGAAAAAAAGCCTCACACTTCACAGCAAGACATTTGAGCTACTGCTTTTCAGTATACACAACTGTAGATCGGAAAGAAGACCATTTGCCACTTCCTCTTTCTGAGTGTTGACTAAGTCTTATGGTTATTTTGGTATTTGCATGAGCCTTCTGAGAATCATACATGCCTACTGCTAACCTCCAGGGACCTTATTTTTGGGAGGATGTCCGCCTTGTGTACTCCCAGCAGTAAAAATGTGACTCTTACAGATAATTCTGCTGTCACTGAGCTGAGGTATCTGACCATGTACTCCACAAAAAGTTGAGAAGAGGGGGCAGCTTTCAAATGAATTGTTTACACCAGCTGAAGAGACATACGTATGTCACTGTATCTCTATAAGCAGAGTGATATAAATGCTCTTTTTTTCCTTTTATCTTTAAACCCTGCATCCTGTGTCTAAAACAGCTTCCTGTCAACTTCTAAATACAAATACTGCTGATTCGATAGGACACTTTGCAGGATATTCCTGACTCCTTTAATTGAAGGTCTAGTCTCGATGTACTATTTTTGTATGTATTTCTTTTTTTATAATTAAGTTTCAGTTCATTTCGAGGTGTAATTTGACCATTTCAACTACCATATATTAAGAATATGCCTTACCTTATGGCTCCAATGCCGGGTTAATGTGGAAATGAAAGATGAAAGTAAATGGTCTGAAATGGCAACAGTGACCACAGAGCAAAGTTTTGCATGAAAGCTTTTTCTTAAATAACTGAAGAAGCCTGAAGGCTGAGACAGTACTATCCCCACCCCCTGCCATGCTCCAATGACCACAGTACGTGGGTGTTTGTATTTCTGGAAACACGATAAATCTATACATTTCAGTATTTGTCAGATGCGATAGATAACATCATAAAGATGTCAGAACCAACCATCAATGTATATATTTCATGCTGAGTAAAGCTAATAACGACCATGCCAGAACAGATGATTATATTTATGCCTGATTCTCTCTCTTCATATTTTAAGTTTTATGATAGCAGGATGTTTCAGTAGTGTACCACACATCTTTGGAGACTGGAAAAAATATGTTTAAATGTGCATCTGCAAGTTTGTAGTATTTATGTGTCTATAAATATTTCAACTTCGCATAAAATATCAAACAGTCAACTATTTCTTTGCCCAACTCTAATCTAAATGTAAGAAGAAAAAAAAGTACCTGTTGGCTACTTTTATTTTGAAAGATGGCAGCGGATTGGAAAAAGTAGAAAAACCGTTACACGGGAAATATTATTGTTGTCTTCAAAATATCAGCCACAACTTGTTGGGCAACGAATAATTCTAACATAACCTTATAACTTACTCTAATAAAAATCGTGGCTGGATTTTGATCTCTGCTGTGTTTTTACACAGTCATAACAGCTCATCTTAAGGCTCGTATCAAACCTTCCAGAGCACTATCGCAAAGCTTTTATTCTGAAACTACAGCCGGAACTAGCTCTTTCCACCCTCTCTAGCTTCAAAGTAGTTGTGATGTTAGCCTGTTTTCTTGGTCACTCCTAACTCTTAACCCACAGCTCTGGTAATTGCCTGAAGCCCCCTTCAGGAAACCATGGCCGAGGAGGCCTCGGGATCCCCTCAGTCGTCCCAACATGACGGTAAATGTCTTACATTAATCGCCTTTTGTGGTGGGAGTGTTGAAGTCTGGCAGCCCCGAAGGCAGGGGCCTCTGCATCCTTGACAACATTAGCTAGTTAGCATCATCAGGGCGACGTGTCACTGGCTGTCAGTGGCTCATATTGAACATTCACACTACGCAGTGTGTGCATTTACGAATTCTACCTAAACCAATTTAAAGTAACTGAGACTGTACATTGCTAAAATGGAGTCAACACGTTACGTTTAATAATCAAGCCAAGTTAACGTTAATTTCTTAGTACCACTCTCACTAGCTGGTTAGCTTGTAGCTTGAGCTAGTCTGATAAATTTGATCTAAAGGCCGGCTCTGGCCTCTGGAAGCCTTGTCCAAACCTTTCAGCCTTTAACACGGGTCATATGGATCTTATCAGTCCGGCATTATGTGCTGTGTTTGGCCTACACACGTGGAGGGTTGGGCTATAGTGGAGGTAGCTGATGTACCTGCAGGAGGCTTTGCCTCTGTTTCTCAAACAGTGGTACTGGGACCTTACTTGGGTCCCACAGGAAATGTATGCTGCAGCTTTATGAGAGTTTAAATGCAATCATGTGAGATTATTTTTTGAAGTATAATCATAACTCATATATTAGTTGCCAGTTACAACTACAATGTATATCAATACAGGGACAATTTACTGGCAAGTCTTGCAGTAGATATGATGAAGACAATTAAGTTTATTTAAGCACCTTAGCAAGAGGCATTTTTTTGTTCTTTTTTCATTCTAGTTAAACATTAAGACGAATTGTGTACAAAAAAAATGGTAAAAAAGTGTCACAATAACATTTTTCTACTTTTATTACTTGCGTTATGACTTTTTTTTTTTTCTAACTGGAAGTTGTCTGAAAGTGTTCCAGTATAAACATCAGGTACTGTATAGACAAACATGTGCCAAGTTACATACAAGATACACCTTAAATTCACATTTCCTTTTATATTAGTCTGAAAGAGGTAGCAAAACAACCCAAAATTTAAAAAAAATTGACCAGCTGATGACCTGACTGCCACTTCTCACCTTAGAACTTCCACAGTTTGGACCTGCTCAGACAACCAGCAATGCCTCTAGATCATCAAAGTGAGCTCTGTTATGTTGTCTGTCATCCATGTGTCAGAACTCAGTGGTATCATTACAGAAACCTTGATAAATCTGAGGCACCTAAAGGTATCGTTTTCTGCCACGATTTAGAAGCTGAAATTCAGTGCTTTGCTTTAATGGACCCTTAACCTGAGTTTGCTGAGGGACCTTGTTGTTTTTCGACTTTAGGTGTTTCATCATATTGATTGTATTGACTGGATATTTGCCGTTACGGCCTTGCGAAATGCTCACTGAAGTACAAAACTTAACAAGTGTTGTTTCCCCACTTCAAACTATTTCCTTGCAGCATACATATTGGTGAGGTCCTGCCACAAGAGCAGCCGTGTTGCAGTACAGCAGATTTAAAGCGACACACATCAGAGTCGAGCTGTACAAGGTGACCTTGATACAGATCAGGGTCAGATACAGATCAACCAAATCGCCTTGATCGGTATCCTGCTCAGATAATTGTCATACAACTCATCAAGATGAATGACTTTGGTCTGCTGTGGGCGCATTTTGAACCCCAACATGAGGTTCAGGACTTTCTTAAGAACAGTTGCTTTACACCACTGCAGAACAGAGCATGCAAACAGCTGATAATGACATGGAACCAGTTAAAGAAATCTTAAGTTGGCTGTTGGTTTCATCCAGATATTTTCATCTGGTTGAGGGATTATGAAACAAAGTGATTCCAGTCAGCTCAGATATTTGGGGTATAGTTGAAATGGAAGTTTAAAAGCAGTTTACTGTTTCTAAAAATGGTCCTCTGGCGGTTGCAGAAGTGGGATCCAGCCCTCTCTAATAAACCTGAGATGAGCAGCACATCACAGCCGGGAATTGTTGCTCCTCTCATGCTTTGATTTGATTTGATTCACCCGTCAACAATCCAATGCATCTGAAGATGCGTCTTTATTTCCTTTTAACAACCACTACCTGTAAATACTATATTTTTAATTTCCCTTTAGGATGAATAAAGCCTTCAATTCAAGTAAATCCCAGTGTCTTAAGAATGACACTAAAAGCCTAATCTTTTAAGTGTCAGAGTGACCAACCGTGGTACTCCACATGCTGTATGTTACTCATTTCACTTTATGTTTCTGAAATGATTTGCTCCACAAACTCAAACCTGGCATTCTCTGAATGTGTCTGCTTCTCCTCATCTTTGAAAACTGCCACTGAATGAGTGACTCTCCTCCCTCTTTTTGAGTGATAGCGAAAAGTTAAGGGTGGCTTGACTTGTCGGGCTGACTGTGTTCCTGGGGTTGCAGATGTTTTGGTCAGAGTGAAAGCAGCTAACATGTTTTCACACATTAGTTGCATTACCATAATATATTTTCACGTGGCCGATTTTACACACTGTGTGTTTTTATCTAGTTAGTGCTACCCAGTTAACAAAGTGAGCCTAAATATCCACTTTCAGATATTTTTAAATAGCTCAATGCCAAGCTCTGCCTTCTTCAGCTGCATTACCCAGAACATCACAATAATGTTGGTGTCACATAGGAGCTACGTGTTTCTTCCTCTCCTTCTGCTGCCTCCTCTTCTTTGGTCTGTTACTTCAGTTGAACTGTATGCACCTTTATTGTTTGGGCTGTGGCTTAAAAATCCCCATTTATTGATACACTATAATTTTGTGTAGGCTTCAAATTCTCAGTGATGTTTTTTCCACTGCATAGATGCAGAATCGCCAACATCTGCATCAAAATGCATGTCCGGTTCAAGAAATTTTCCACATCTATTGAAATAATTGTTAATACATTGCAAGTCATGTTATCATAGGCATGGCAGTATTCACCAATAATATTGCAAATCACATGTTTTCTTGTTCAACACAGTGATACAGATATGAAATTAGCCTGGGGCTGTTTGACTGCATATAGCTGTCAAGCCTATATGAGCTATGAAGTATCAAGATGGGGGGTGTATTGGATTATGTGGGTGAATGAAACGTGTGGGCTGTGTTTGTAACAATGTGTTGTAAAAAGGTACTTCAATGCATTTCTTAATGGAATACTCTATATGCTTGGAGGTACATGCAGTTGATGATCCATTTTCAGTCACACTTTCCCTTTTTTGCTGTGTCCAACGTTCATAAGGTTGAGCTGGCAGACGCTGTATGTTACCACGTGTCTGCACCTGCTGGAAAGAGAAGTGAGACTGAGCTTGGTCTATTTTTGTATCCTCAGTGAACTTGTGTTGGTTGTCTCTTGGTTAACTAGCTGCTTTGTCTACATAGTGATTCACCTGGTCTTTGTCTTCTGGACCTGAGTGATTAGAATCTTTACTGAAGGGCACATAATCATGTTGTTTCCATAGCGGTTATATTAAAAAGTCCTGTGACTTGAGCTGAACTCTTGGGTAAAATACATCAGGAACCCATGTGAACGAGCAGTGATGGAATTTCTATGGAGTTTACTCAGCTATCACATGACAGTGGCAGAGCTGTGCCAAACCCTCCTGCTGCTTGTGCTTGTAAATGTTTCCATTTGTCCGTCTGCATGTGAGAATGTCATTTTCTCCCTTGTCTGTGCTCTGCTTTTGAATAAGGGATGAACTAAATCAGGTATGAGCTGCTCTCAGTGTAGGAAAAACCAGTGACTGGCAGTATTTTCAGGTTCAGTTGTGTATGTGGTACGTAATAACTTCTTCTTCTTTATTCCTTTTTCAAATGAATTGTTTAAAAAAAAAAAATGTCATCAATATTACTTTGTGACAGAGTTTAATGATGTGCAACTTAGTTGTTCCACTGAGGCCAGATGAACAATATGATCGGCTTTGTGTAGAATTCTGTTTATCTACTAACTCTTTATCGACTGCATTGTGTTGCAACATAGAAGTGATGCAGGGATTGAGGATGTTTCTATCAGTGAAATCAGGTTAAAAATGATGGCCAAGCAGCAATATCAGCTAATGCCTAAAATACTGAGTTTTACAGATTTTTTTTTTGTGTCAAGTGACTTTTCTTTCTGTTTGATTTGTGATGTTGATGAATTAATCGATTAATTGGCTGTTTGGCGGCAACAGTGAAGCTTTATGTAATTGTAGTGATTTATTCTGTGCTGTCATCTGGTGTCTTAAAGGACAAAGGGTGAGTTGGCAAAGGACAGAGGAAGAAAATACTGAATTGTTCCTTAAAGCCCTAATGACATTTTTTTTATACCACTTAACTTTAATTATGAACCAACGAAAACGTTATTTTCTTTTCAGATTTTTTTGTTTTGGGTACAGTTCTCCTCATCAGATTTGTCTGAAAAACATTTAGTATTAGATTTAGTAACTAACAAGAAACAATCAGAATTTTTTTTTTAGGGATTTAAAAAAAAAAAAAAAGTTAATTTTAGGGTCTTTGACTAAGGGTCTTGCTGATGATACAGCGCCACTGATGTTAGCCATGTAATGAATGGTGAATGCCACAGATTTGAATTTTATTTTGAAAATGACATCTGATTGAACAGTTGATTAACTACAGCCCTGTGTGGTGTTTTTCTCTCTCACCATCCAGAGGTGCTCCAGCAGCGAGTGGCTGCACTGGAGCAGGAAAGGGCCGAGTTCACCAAACTCAAGCAGCAGCTGGAGGCCGAGTTCAACCAGAAACGAGCCAAGTTCAAAGAGCTCTACCTGTCCAAGGAAGGTACGGATCTCACAAACATGCCAGCTTTTTACAATCTAACATGTTCTGTTGCTTAAATCATTGACCAGAAAGTACAGAGAGGTCTGTTAAACTATGGACGTAAAGATAATAAAATTACAAGAACCTGTGCTGAATAAGAGTTTTACTGAAGATCGAAGTCTGAAAAACTCATAATGTGCATGTGAACCAGTGTGGCTGGTTCTTCTGCCTCATTGTGCTGTACCATTGCATTTATCTCCTATCTTACTGCTCTGTGTGTTTATATACGTTTGCTTCTCCCTCCGTGGTTCGCGTCCTGTTTGATCCATCACATCCCCTCCAGTGGAGCTGAAGAGGCAGACTGCAGCGCTGGAGAGCGCTCAGACTGAGCTGAGCTCCATGCAGGACCAGCTGTCTCAAGCCCGGGCTGAGATTGAGACCATCAAAGCGGTGGCCACTGTGTCGGAAAACACCAAACAGGAAGCCATCGACCAGGTCCGCAGTCAATGGCAGGAGGAAGTGGCCTCGCTGCAGGCCATCATGAAAGGTAAAATGAGCTTCTGTTTACACGTGCAGTGCAGGAAAAACCATCATTGAAACAGAGTTATTAAGTTTCACCATATCTGAACTCCACCGGCTACCCTTAGCCGCCCGCATCAAATTCAAGTCACTGATGTTAGCCTACAAAGAGCTTAATGGAACGGCTCCCATCTACTTGAATGCTCTTGCAAAGGCTTATGTCACAACTCGGTCCCTCCGTTCGTCCCAGGATTGTCGTCTAGCAGCTCCTACACCATGCTTAAGACAATCCAAACTCTTTACATGTGTCGTCCCACGATGGTGGAATGACCTACCGAGCGCTACCAGAACAGGGGCGTCCCTGTCTATCTTCAAGAAGCTCTTGAAAACCCAGCTCTTCAGAGAGCATCTCCTATCCCAGCACTTACCTTGTACTTCCCTACCCCCTCTATCTCTGCACTTTATCTTTCTGCACTTCTTTCTATGCCTGCACCCTATCTCTACTCTGTCACCTCTGACATAGTCAGACTAGTGGGTTCCTTCTATGTAGTTTATTGTTAGCTTTATATAGCTTGTTAAATCTTCATTTGTAAGTCGCTTTGGATAAAAGCGTCTGCTAAATACATAAACATAAACACATAAACATCTGCCACGGTTTTCAACTAAACTGACTGAGATGCTTTGAAATTTACCGTACAGTCTGCGTCCCGATATTACCTTCCTTCCTCTGATTGTGTAGAGTGTTCTGTGGGGCTGAGGCGGATGTTTGTTTTCACACGAAAACTACCAAGCTGAATTTCACGAAACTCAGCTGAAATTGGAAGCATATTTTGCATCGGGAGCCGTCTTGGTCACATGCTCAATCACAGCCCTCTGCTTGCGTTTTCCTTGTTTTTTCTTATTTTGCTGAGTTCAGCTTGTCACATTCTTGGGCTGCAGCCTTTGTGTATTGTTTGATAACGACGTGTGTGTGTGTGTGTGAGAGTATAAAACTGTAATGATGAGACAGAGCTGTCTCTCCTGGCTGCTGCGCTCCCTGGATCGACATCTGTGCTCACCTTCAGGCTCCTTTCTCACTGCGGTGCCTTTAAAGCGCCACACTCTCCTGTGTTCACTATGTGACTTAATCTATGAATATTTGACATGTCATATGAGTTTTTTGTGTTATTGTGTGTCCCCCTCACAGACACTGTGTGTGAGTATGAGGTCCAGTTCCACCAGCGCCTGGAGCAGGAGCGAGCCCAGTGGAACCAGTACCGCGAGGCGATGGAGAGGGAACTGGGCGACCTGAGACGGCGGCTTACTGAGGGTCAGGAGGAGGAGAACCTTGAAGATGAAATGAAGAAAGTAGGTGTCTGTTGTGGTTTTGCTTTTTTCTTTCCCCCAGCTCATGTTTTACTCTGAGCTGGAGGAGTTCTATTTTGTGCTGATATGGGTCTGAAGGATGTGTGTTTTTCCCCTCCCACGTTTAGTTTAAAAACCAAACCCAGATGAATACCAGAACAGTTTAGTGTCCCTCATGCCTGAGCCAGCTGGACTCCTCTGTGTGTTGACCAATACTCTTGCAGACTGATTCCAAACTTCATACTTGAGCTCTCAGCGCAGAGGCTGTTTCGACTAAATTTGATCATTTCTACCCAGGAATAAATCTCCAAACAAATTTTCATAAGATTTTAAACTAAAGATTTCAGGCCAACTCGTCATGTCAGCAGTTAGTCTGTGTCTTCTACAACGTGCTGTATTCACACAGCCCACAACGTTGGGGTGGGATTAAGAACAATGAAGGAACAGATTTATAAATTCGATCGCACACATCGTCTTAAGACACCCCCCCACCTCTGTAATTCCATTTTCCTCAGCCGACAAACTGATAGTCAGTTTTCTCTGATGGCACGGTCAGCCAGCCCCTCCAGCTTGTATGTGTTTTGGTACATTAATGGTAACCTCTCTGAGGTTCAGTCTTTTGACAGTCTGAGAAAACGGAGGTATATAGTTAATCAAAAACTCTTCCTCTCACTTGGGAGGTTATATCGGATCTCAAAGGAACGTGACCTGGACACGTGTGTTGATGTGGGGCTGAAAATGACTGTAGGCTGCTTCTCATGTCAGTTTGATGTTGAGGACTCAGGGCGACATTAGTAGCTACCAGCGTAACACGCAGAAATCTTCGAGTTGACTTGTGGGTAATGTTGGCTCCAAGTACTTCTATTTCCAGTAGAGTGAGTGAATTCTGAGCCGATCTTAGCTACTGTCCATCATGAGTTTCACGCTGATAAAAAGTGATGAAAATGACAATGACAGCCTTAGATCAGTCTTGCCTGTAGGTTCATTGAAATAGAATGAACATCCACTTTAAGATCATAACAAATGCGTTTCGTATCATGCAGCATCGGTTTGTGGGATTTTCTTTTCTATTTGTGGCTGTGTGCATTTGTAATGTGGGTGTGTGAAACACTTTGAAGGCTCAGGAGGATGCAGAGAAGCTGCGGTCGGTGGTGATGCCCATGGAGCAGGAGATTGCAGCCCTAAAGGCCAGGCTGTCCACAGCTGAGGACAGGGTGAAGGAGCTGGAAGCCTCCAAGGTTAGTCGGCATGAAACGAGTCCTTCAATCGGGTAAATTAATTCTTTATTTCATGTTTACTGTGCAGAATACCTCTCGCAAAGGAAACTGAATTTGAAAGGTTTCATGATACCATGAGAAGAGATTTCCACTTTTGTACGGATAAAAGAGGTTTCAGTGTCCAATTTCACAATCGTTATAGGTGTGAGGCTATTAAATACAGACAGTTATTTTTTTCAAAGATAATAGTTGCTGTGGTTGTGTAACAGTTATGTGCAATGTCTAAAATCACTTATTCTAAAAATAAGCACTATCAGATGTCTGTAGAGGGCATTTGTGGCTTTCACTTGATCATGGTGTTTGATAATGTTATTTTTTGCTATTTTGGCTCTACAGGACATGCTAAATATCCGCACCCTTTAGAATCCATATAAAAGATGACTGTAAAAAAGCAACAACAATATCCACACAGGTCTATATTGTGTCATTAACTTAATTCCCTGTCTTTGTTCAGTGTGCTGGTGGCCCGTCTTATTATGATTAAATGGATGATAGCCATAAAAGACATACTTTCCCTTCAGCTTTCAACTGTCACTCTTCAGCTCCGTTTTCCGGTCTGGCAGCAAAGGTGGTGGCAATGAAATTCTAAACTTTGAGACTTTAAAAGGGCAGTTCACAAACCAACCGATGACGTCATGGTGGCTGCATCCTCTTCTTTTCAGCATTCCATGTGGCTCTCCACATCTGTTTTAGAGTTTCAGCGAAACAAGAAGTTGCACAATGCAGTGAGTCACGAGACAAGCAAGGACCTTGCCCTGCTCAAATAACCATGCCAGCTGGCAAGGTTGTTGGCGTTCCACACCTCTTTGTGTTAAGATTTCAGACATTGGTGAAAAGTGGAGCAGAGCTAAAAGAAGACTGGATATTTGACACAAATGAACACATACGCTCACTTTATTAGGGACACCTTGCTAGTAAAAGGTGGGACCCCCCTTTTGCCTTCAGAACTGCCTTAATTCTTCGTGGCATACTTTCAACAAGGTGTTGGAAACAATCCTCTGAGATTTTGATCCATATTGACACGATAGCATCTCCCGTTCCACCACATCCCAAAGGTGCTCTATCAGATATTGGAGATCTGGTGACTGTGGAGGCCATTGGAGTACAGTGAAGTCGTTGTCATGTTCAAGAAACCAGTTGGAGATGATATGAGCTTTGTGACATGGTGCATTGTCCTGCTGGAAGTAGCCACCAGAAGATGGGTAGACTGTGGTCATAAAGGGATGGACATGGTCAGCAACAATACTCAGGTCGGCTGCAGCATTTAAACAACGCTCAGTTGGCACTAAGGGGCCTCACACCATTACACCACCAGCCTGAACCGTTGATACAAGGCAGGATGGATCCATGCTTTCATGTTGTTTACGTCAAATTCTGACCATACTATCTGAATGCTGCAGTTTTGGTGAGCCTGTGCCAATTGTAGTCTCAGTTTCTTGCTCTTAGCTGACAGCAGTGGCCCCCGGGGTGTTCTTCTGCTGCTGTAACCCATCTTCTTCAAGGTTCCACGTGTTGTGCGTTCAGAGATGGTATTCTGCATCCTTTGGTTGTAACGAGTGCTTATTTGAGTTACTGTTGCCTTCCTATCATCTCGAACCAGTCGGCCGATTCTCCTCTGACCTCTCACATCAACGAGGCATTTTCATCCACAATTCAACTGCTGCTCACTGGATATTTTCTCTTTTTTGGACCAGTCTCTGGAGAGATGGTTGTGCGTGAAAATCCCAGCAGATCAGCAGTTTCTGAAAGACTCCGACCAGCCTGTCTGGCACCAACAACCACGCCATGTTCCAAGTCACTTAAATCCCCTTTCTTCCCCATTCTGATGCTCAGTTTGATATATGCCTAAATGCAGTTTGTGCCCATGCGATTGGCTGATTAACTGTTTGTGTTAACAAGCAATTGAACAGGTGTACCTATTAAAGTGACTGGTGAAAATTAAATCGATGTTTTATATTGGAGGCTGGTGTTCCTTTTTCTGCTCCTTGGTGTAATTAAGTCCCTTAAATTGCACTGCTGATGGTGGTGGATTAAGCAGAACAAGAAATATGTATAAATGATATCAACAAATAATTTTAACGCTGGTTGGTTGAATAATACTCGACCTGACTACTGCTCAGGTTGTTCCATGTGTGCGGCATAAAAACTAATAACCCAATCTTAAGATATTCTTCTCTAAAGCCTGAGTTAGTTTTGTATGTGCAGTTGGTTCCAATACAAGCTGTCAGAGTCGGAGAGGAGTAACCTGTCAACTTTAAACACTGATTTTTAGGCTTACAATAGAAAATAAACCAATTTCCCATTCCAGGTTAAAGAGCTCAATCATGTTCTGGAGGCGGAGAAGTCGTGCCGTACGGACCTGGAGATGTATGTGGCTGTGCTGAACACTCAGAAATCTGTCCTGCAGGAGGATGCAGAGAAACTAAGGAAAGAGCTTCATGAGGGTACTTTCTAATGCTTTTTTTCTGGAAGCTCTTTGATAAACAGAAGAAATGATGAATGTCCGGACACATTAGGGCTAAGTTTTGTTTACAGAGGTCATAAAAAAAAAAGTAACACTGCTGTTTAGGTCGGCTCACTCTTTTCTCAGTTATCTTTGCTATTGAAGGTCTGAATTAGGATTCACATGCCGTTATGTTTGAGGCTTAAAGCACATACAGCTGCTAACGCTCTTCTCTCTTTCATGTCTCTGCTGTGCGTGGCCACAGTCTGTCACAAGCTGGAGTTGGAGCGGCAGCAGCACAACCAGCTGAAACACACGTGGCAGCGAGCCAACGACCAGTTCCTCGAGTCCCAGCGCCTCCTCATGAGGGACATGCAGAGGATAGAGAGCGTGCTGTCCTCAGAACAGCTCCGTCAGGTGGAGGAAATGAAGAAGAAAGATCAGGTACATCAACAGAGATACAACAGGCTTTAGTTTTCAGTCAAGTTAGATTTGTGAGCTTCTTCATTTTGGCCCGATAATGAGCTTAGCACTAGTAAAAGGAATGTGTTCATCTGCTCTGGGGTGGCAAAGGAACGTAAAAAGTCCACCAGCAGAGCTTTGGATGCCAATGGCAACAATCTTTATCTCGCTTGCTTCTTCACAATCTCTGACTGGAAGGACCGAGGAAAGCCAGAAATGATTAGATTAGTCATGTCTGTTGAGTGTGGATGTGCGTCAGTATTTGTTGATCCCAGTGGGACAGTTTAAGGGGGTCATGATGTGGAGAGGAGCATTTCTAAAACATGAAGGCCTTATGCTCCCTGTCAGCAGTGGTGAATGCCTGCTGAGAGTAATCTGAGGAAGGACAAATCATGAAGCTGCCACAGGGTGTTTGAATGAATCACTGGGCCAAGCTCGTGACCGATGGGACTTAAAGGATTTGCTGCTAATGTCTTGGTACTATAGGGTAACTTCAGAGTTAATACCCAGTGAGTTGGAGCTGCTTTGGTGAATATTGAACCTCTCAAGTGTTTTGCTTTTCATTCATTATGTCACGAGCACCGAAAATAACAAAATTTACCGTTTTATTGTTGACATCCGTCAGTGTTCTTTGTTCGTTGGCGTTTTCAGTTTTGTACTTGCTGGTTTGATGGGGAGTTGGAGCATTGTGGGGGGGGGCACGTGTTCATTATGTCTTCATTAAACTTTCCAACAGTCCATCTCCACATTTTGTAGTTCTGGCTCTTCTACATGTTTCAAGCAACTTTTGTCCAACACATGTACTGTGTTTGTATGCAAATCTCTACATTTGCTTTACTCAAAGTTTTAATAAATTAGCTGCTGCAAAATGAAGCATTTTAAGTTTCAACCAGTCAAAAAGTTCAGCAAAATCCCTGCAGCTTTGGTACTTAATGTGAAATCAATAGAAATATTTCAAGACCGTCCTTACCAGAAGCAGCCAAACCTCTTTGAAATCACTGATTTGAAAGTAAAGTGGAGCCCAGTTTGCAACCACCGTAGTCTTGAAAATCAAATTAAACAGCACAGTCAACGCCGCTATCTTTGCAAAAGCACCAGTTAAGTCTCAGCAGCCGAGGAGGCTTAATTAGATTTGACAGGTTTATCTAATAAAAAGTCAAGTTAGGGTAATTCAAAGTGAATTACCCAGAAAAATGTTAAGTGAAGAAGTAGGATTAAACTTGCATTTGTTTAGGAGGAAGATGAAAAAGAGAGGCTGAGCCAAGTGAAGGACCTGCAGGAGGAGGATGGAGGAGACAACACTGAGCCGCTGGACGACTTCTTCCTCAGACTGAGCGTAGAGGAGGTATGAGCTCCGTGTAATCCCACACGCCTCTCTTAGGGGAGAGATCAGCTCGTTGTATTATAATGTGAGCTTCTCCTTCATGGTTGTCCTTGTCTGTGTTAATTTCTCGTGACCTTAACTGAGAACATTTTGTGACTCAGCTGTGCCTTAAACATCCCAAATCTAAGTGGTTTTTTTTTTGTGTCTTCATCATTAAGTTGCTTGGACTTCATACAGATGCGCTTCAGTTAAAAAAGCTGAGTTGAGAAGGAAATTTGAGGTCGTTTTCCATATCATTTAAGTGTAACATTGCTCTTTAGTCAGAAAAAAGTTGTATTAGCGGTCAGGCTCGGATCAAGCGAGAACGTTACGATCGGCGACTGGCAACATTATTAAAAGCTGTTTCTGCTTTGTTTTCCTCCGTGTCAGTTCATTAGTGCCTGGGACATGTTAGAGGATGTCTACACAAGGAGCAGTCACAAATGTTCAGACCTGATCATCTTATTCTAGTGATCATAGCATTAAGGCAGCTACATTCGTTGGGGTTTTAGCCATCTTTAAAGTTCTATTCAAACTGTTCAACAGGCATCCAGCCAGTGAACTTTGCTTGAAATGTGATGTTGCACATTTGATGTTTGATTGTACGATAACAATACCTGCTGAACTGTTCCAGGCTGCTATGATAAAGAGTAAACATCACAGACAAGACTTCCGCTTCCACCATTTAACCAGTTTTGTGTTTAATTTTTTTACTTTTTTTGGCGACCTTCTACACGGTTTGGTGGGTCGTAGCAGCAGTCATGCTGCGGGATGCTCATTATAAATTTTTTTTTTTATAATTTTTTGTTTGTCCATGGCCATCTTTGGTCACAGCAGTACTCTTTGAACTTCTCTCACTGTCCAGTGTAACAATGTCACCATGATCCTCCCACATAGGTCACCTGGGATGGCTGAAAGTCACACTGTGTCCCGAGCTTCAGATGTAGCATAGCTAGCATTATTGTCTTTCCACATGCTCGGGGCCGACTTATTAGATCAAATTTCTTTTTCGATCCCGTGTTTATGTTTGTTGGGAATCCCTACTTATTTGAGCCTGAGAGTAAGAAAATAGAACAAGAAGCAAAAACAGCCAGAGGAGGATGAATTTGAGTGAAAACTCTCTCTGTAGTCAGCAGGAAGTCTCTGATCTTGACCCAGTATTTCCTTCTTTAGTTTTGCTGCTGAACTCTGAAGATCAGAAAGGTTGAGCTGTGGAAAGAGGAACCGGATTAGAAATGTACCTGGGGGACGGTCATGCGGTGCCCTTTAATTAGCCAACAGGATGTTGGCTTTAATTCTAAATTCTACTGGAAATGTGAGACCAAGAGCAGGTAATGAGCTGGGAGCTGCATTTTGAACAGACCGTCCCTGATTTCAAGCAGCTTCAGTGTGGTTTGTGTAAAGGGAGAAAATAAAGGAACGGGCTTCTTGTTTTGGGTTCAGTAAAGATGTCTTCTACTTTTTTGTGGACATTATTGAGAACATGGTTAGTGGATATATCCATACTGTGTGAGAATAGAGGCTGTTGACTTATCTTTACATTCTGTGTAGTCCTTTTGTTCAGACCAAGATATTGATTTTATTTCCTAAATTCATCATTAGTTAAGATGAGCTGTAAATGTTTTTGGGGTTTTTTGTAACTGACATAAAAGCACAAAGTTGTACTTTAGTCTGGATATTAGCATTTCTCAGATTGGACGCCTGATAAATGTATAATGATCTGATGTGTCTGATATCAAAGCCTCCTCTTTTTTCAGTAAAATTGTAGAAAAAGCCATCTTCCAACACTGAACCAGTTCCTTTAATCTCAGCAGCTGTTTTGACATCTTCCATACAGGGTTGTGCCCACACGGCGGCACTGAGACTGCTCTTGTTTAACTAATGATTTACACACACTTGAACATGTCTTGGCGTTACTGAATCTCAGTTTTGCACACTGTTCCACAGACAAGAAAACCGGATAGATATTTCTACGGCACCTCTAAACCGGGTTGAATCCTATTTAAAAGACTTCAAATGAAGACCAAAAAAAGTGATATTACCATAGTTAAACAGGCCACATCCAGATTTGCATTACCATCCCCCACAAACACCATGCTTTGAAAAAAAGCCCATCTGGATGTTCCAGAGTTCCCTTCAGTTAGACTGACAGAGGTTACTGCTTTTGGAGCAAATGGTGACTGGTTAAAAATCTATGTTCAGTTCTAATGTTGTGAGAGCTCATTTCAAAGTGCAAGACACTGAACCACGTTGCCTCTGATTTGTCCATTGGTGTGTGACAGAGGGGAAAAAAAAGCACTGCCATGCCTGTAAGTGCTGTATGAGCGTGTTAATGGGTGATAACCATTTACAAACCATACCAGAAAACAAGAAATTTAGTTTTTTTTTCTTTTAGAAATTTCATCTTTACCATTTTTAGCTCTAATTGTGAGTAATGCTGTTGATACTTTGTTTGATTGTTATGTGAATACATTTGCCTTCTCTTTCAGAACAATACCAACCTCAGCACCCATGGCTCTATGCACTCCCTGGACACTGAGGTGGTTGCAGGGGGGCCCATGGACCCCTACAAGGACAACTTGCGGCGAGTCCAGTCGACAGACAGCCTCGGTTCCTCTCCGTCTGCACAGCAGGGGCTCGGCGGTCAAAACCACAAGGCCAAGTCGGCCAGCAACTTGGACGAGTCGGACTTTGGGCCCCTAGTGGGGGCCGACTGTGGGGTGGCAGACGGTAGTTTTGGTGAAACCTCGTCCATCAGCTCCATCAAGCTTACGGCAAGTCACTTCTTGTTGACTAAAGACCAGGAAAAGGCGATCAAAGCCATGACGCCTGAGCAGGAGGAGACGGCATCACTGCTGTCCAGCATCTCCCACGCCCCGGAGACGGCTTACTTACCACCTGCAGGCTACCGGCTCGTCAGTGACACCGAGTGGAACCTGCTGCAGCAAGAGGTGCTAACACAAGCTCTTAATGTACCCCAAACCGTATTTTTCAATCATAAATTCCATCTCAACATCAGATATGCAGATTATCAATAACAGAGTGAAGTCATTATTTTTCTAAACTGGTTTAGAAGCTCTTTTTTTCATTTTTTGTAAGCCAAAAGATTGGAAAACTGAATCATTTCTTTTTCAACTGAGCAGTTTTATGTGTGTGCTCAGCATCTTTATACGGCGTATAGGATCTAAATTGGTCTGAACTGGCAGTAGATGTCTGTTTGTCAAACCACTCTTTAACTTTGTTGGATTTCTAATACGATTTTCCTCAGTTTTTAACCACAGAAGGTTGGGTCCACAAGCACACATGTGATACTAAGTCCAGACGTCATGATGATGTTTTTTTTTTTAAAGAAAATGAATCCAAGCTTTGGTTACAGTTCTACAAAACGTCTTCACTTCAATCCTGTATTCATTACTAGTCCACTAACTGAAGTTTTCAGTCAGAAAAGAGAAGATACAAAAAAAAGTGTGTATTTGCTGTTCATGTTTATTTCCCATGTCCTTTATCAACTGTTAGGGAAGTGACATGAACTAAAATTGTTCCTTGTGTTTGGTGTGAGACGTTACATTATCAGATGATAATGAATGAAAGTAATGTGGTTTCCTTGTTGCTGAACGCCAGGTTAAAAATGCTGGCAGAAAGCTCGGCCGACGCTGCGATATGTGTTCCAACTACGAGAAGCAGCTGCAGGCCATTCAAGGACAGGAGGCCGAGACACGAGACCAGGTTTGTTTATAGCTACGGCAATGTGTTTTTTAGCCAAGAGAAACGACTGGCTGCTTTTTAACTGAGACACCTGTTCTCCTCCAGGTGAAGAAGCTGCAGGTTATGCTCCGTCAGGCCAATGATCAGCTGGAGAGGACGATGACAGAGAAACAGAATTTGGAAGATTCAGTGAAAGCAGGGAACGAGGAAATCGCCGTGAAGGTCTGTGCACAGATTATCTATCCAGAACTGTAAAGCAGTTTGTGGCCATTAATTGATCAGCTGTAAACTGATGCATTTGCACTGGAAATGCAGAACAAAGATTTGTAATCTGCTGGTTACTGGGTGTGAATATTAAGTTCACCCAAAGTGATGACCACCATAGTTTTTGGGCTCTGAATATATCACAGCACTGCAGCCTGTCGGCAAGTGAAAAAGACCTCAGGTGAAACACAAAGTTTAGTCACTTCCATAAAACGGGAAAAAAAACACAGTTTAAATGCCTATTTTTCATTTATGTGTCAATCTGGGATGTCCATCCCCTTCAGCCATCTCTCCCCATCCAGAAATAGCAGGTTACCATGGTACACTCTGTACTTAGTAGTCCTGTGGATGCCAAGGTGAGCCGAGTTAAATCACAACCAGCTGTTACAGAAACAGCTGTTTGATACAGAAGTGTCTGTTGATGGTTTACTGTGCTGCTACATTACTGTCACATGGAAACACGCTAAGCTAACAATACTTTCATGATCCAAGGCTGCTGATGATCGTTTCAGTTAGTTGATCAATCTGTTGGTTTATAAGATATCAAATGAGCAAATAAATAAATGATTTCCTAAATTCACCTAAAAAAAAATAACATGTGCTTTATTTAATTTTTTTCTAATAGATTTCAATTCAGTTTATTATATTTTTATACACTAATTTACGAAAAGTTGAAAAAGCTAAATTGGGTCGTAAACTCACACCAGAAGACGTAAACAAATGACTCTCCACCGTGTGTGGACTCGGTTTACTTCAATGTGATGCGGCAGTGCTTTACTGGCAGATCGCTTGTATTCGGTGAGAGATGGAGTCAGTAAGTAGAATTCAAGATGGTGGAAATGGTGTGATGCTGAATGATAAGCTGGTGCAGCCAGGAGACAAAGAAGTGGAGCCTCGGGCTGTCAGGATACAGTAAATCTTCATACTCAACATATTAGCAAGAACTGCTGTTTTTGACACATCTGGCCTGAGTCGGACACCCACCAAGTTTTAAAAATAAAACTTGTGAATGATTGGAGGGAAAACAAAGATTCAGCAACTGATGTACAGAGAGCTGTGAGTTTAGTAGTGAGATAAAGAGGCATTCTTTACCCTGGCTGACCCTCCGGACATGAGCAGTTCTTTAGTTTCCTCCGAGGATTCCCCTCCCAAACTGTTGGTATCTCGTGGTGTTCGTCCATACCGGACGGTACAGAACGGTTTCCCACTACAGCCGGTATCGCTTCAACGTTGATGGGTCAGCTGTTTATCTTGGCAGCACATATGAAGCTGCTGTGTGCGTTTATCATAATTTCTTTGACATAGATTGATCAGATGTTTTTATTTAAAGAGGCTTACAAGCGAGGGGTATAGAAGGGTTATTGCACTGAATCAGTTTGTGACACGTTTTATTTCAGGAGGGTTTGAATATCTTCGGGGAGTGATCGGAACAGCTCAGCAACAAAGGGATAAAAGATGGCGCGAACCACTCCATGTTGTGTCATGTAATGGAAACGAAGCAATAGTGTGAGGAAGGATGCTTTTAAAGAGGAGCTGATGTAACTGGTCTTCATTAGCCTCAAAAAAACCTCTGAGATGCCCACAGATAATGTGATAATGGAACTTCCCGACCCAGCTTTACTCCCATGTGCACCCTGAGTGCAACAGCAAAGCAAACCTCCAAATGTGATGCCATACTCTGAGCTGCACACTTGAATACACTTTTTACAATGTAACTTCAGTCATGGGAATGCATCCAGCTGTCTCCCTGAAAGGGGTCGGCCCTTCCAATCGACAGCAGACTTTGTTTTTATTAGAATACCTTTTGTCATTTCACAAATCGGAGGTAAATTTCAAACCACTGTGGCTCTGGCTCCAAGCTCCGTGCTGCTGTGGTATGTTCCTGCAGCTGTTTCAGCCCAGGACACGTCCCTTCCACTCTGATGGGAAAGACTTGCAGTTTATGCACCATCTCAACACTTATTTTTGTGTTCTTCTGGGGAACATTGAGCACTCTCTCTTGTCTCACAGATCTATTTTCTCTGTGTTGTAGGTTGCTGCCCTCGTGATGAGAGTTCAGGAGTCAGAAACACTGCTCAGCACTCTGCAGCAGGCCTTCAGCGATGCTAAGAGGAACACACAGGAACAAATGGTGAGCAGCGTATTTGTTTGGAAGGATAAGGCAACACAGTGTTGACAAAGTGTTTGACTCTGAGGAAACCACAGCCATGCACACATCCACGGCGCATCACTTCCTCTCTATGATAACAGACTGTTGCTGCCAAGCTGAGTTGCAGCTCGTGGGTAGTGTCTGCTGATATTTGGATTAACTCGTATCTGCCTCTGTGACATCACTGCTCCTTGCAACTGCAAACAGAAGCTGACAAAATGAAGTTTGTGGCTCACGAATGTTTAATTTGCATATCATAAAGCTGTCTTCTTCTCCAGAAGTGTACAGATTTGTACACTGTGACAAGTTCCAAGTAAGGAGTTCCACATTTGTTCGAAAATGCCCCATAGGCTCCCCAGCCTGAAGTGACTTAGTGAAGACATTCTGACATTCCTTTTGTTTTCTGCCAGTTATCTGTGACCGAGTCTGATTGGTAATCCTCAGAAATCCCTCTGCCCAGCTGCTTCTTCTAGCTCTTCCGGGGAGTCTTTTTTTTGCTTTATGTTCATCTCTCTTTTTAAACACAAGATGAACAAAAGTCTCTTTTTTTTCATAAAATGAAACTGTAGAAATGCAGAAAAAGAGGAGCCACATCCGTAACTCATCTGTTGGGGAGTGCACCCCAAATATTGATGCGATACTCAGGTTTCTCTTCTATGTAGAAGAAAAAAGCCCTCCAAAATGAAAAAAGTAGAACTGTCCCATCTGCTGCCACAAACAACAACAAATGCACACATTTGTACAGCTAGGTTATTGTAAAATAGCATTTTGTAATATTAATAAATTTGCTGCTCTGAAGTGTTTCAATGCTCAAGTTAATTTTATTACCGACAGTTTTTCCAGGGATGAAGGACATTACTTTATCTTCAGACTGCTTTGTATGATGAAAGATAAATCTTATCACTGTCACAGTTTCAGCCTGAAAGTTGCACCTCACAAAATATGAACCTTTGAAAGAAAATGCCGACCCTGGCCGGTGAGTCGCTCTTTACCACGCGGTGAAGTGTTGCTGGTTCGAGATAAAAGGGGGTTAACTGACACGATGAAAGGGAGTGATTTGTTTGGTTTGTTTCAGGTGGTGCTGGTGAAGTCGCGGGAACAGGTGGCAGATGAGCTAAGCCGACTACAGAGAGACAATGAGAGCCTGCAGGGAAAACACAGGCTGCATCTAGAACTGCAGCAACAAGAGGACTTTCAGATGCCCAACACTGTGCAAGTATGTGCAGCTGGAACCGCACCTTTGAACCCTGGAACTGAGTGAAAAATAAGAGAACAGACATCAAAGGTCTGGTTAGACTTATTGTTTTGTGTCCTGTTTTTGAGATCCAGGAGATTCAAATCCAAATATAGAGTCGACCTAATGTTTTAGTAGCTGTTAGCATTTGCACTGGATTTTAAACTTGGTTAAATGTTTGTTTTTATTCCTAATTTAGTTTCAAAGGAAAGGAAAGTTTGGTATCTGTACCGTTTGTGTCTTGGTGTCAGAACTTGGTGGAATTATCAGTGAAATTGTTATACTGAGTAATAGACCCCAAATGTTGAGGATATATTTAAAATGATATGAAAGAATCACAGACATGTTTTAAAGAAACAGTAAAAACTAGAAGGGTTATTTTTTTTCCAATTGATGATCACGATGGCGTGATGTTCTGTTTCGGTACGGTTTGGCCGCCAAACAACAAAAAGCACGACTCATCGTTTTCTGATGAGAGATTAATGAGAAAAGAGCGAGTCTTCAGATGCTGCAGTAACCTGCTGGAAATCCACTGCTGAGGACCCAATCAGCGAAGCTTTCTTGAGCCTGTCAAGCCTGTTAGATGTGCTCTGCACTTATTTTGTGTTGCTTTCTGTTTTTTCCTTTTCAACTTTTAAAAACTGTCACAGCATGAGCAGTAGTTCCCCCCCTTACTGCCACAGAGAGGGGAATTTCATGGAAAACGTTCCCTGCATCGAAGCATTCAGCCGCCTAACAAGTTTGTGGCTCTGCCAGCTCACGTTTGATGATCTATGGCAGCGCTGCTCATTTAGAGCTGTTTTTCAGGGAGAAAATATCTGCGAGATCTTTTTTAAATGTGTTTAACAAATGTGCCTCCTCCCCCTCAGCTTCGTGCTATGTTCTGCTCCTAAAGCGTACAAGACAAGGGAGAAAAAAAAAACTGCAGTACTGGAGAAGTACTGAAAATCCTGTCATTTCCAAATTGCTGCTTGTTGGAGAAATTACACGGCCTGTTCATTTAAATCAACATACTGCAAATGTACTGCAGTGAGAATTTGCTCTTGGATGTCACCGAGAATTTGAGTTAAGGATGGAAAATCTTGTGTGTGAAGTCTGTGTGGAGAGTTCTGGGAGAAGAAGGTGTGTGAGCAAGTTTTAAGATATGAAAAAAATATCAGATTTTTTTTTTTCCTGTGTAAGAACCCCAGAAAAGCTGAGCTCGAGAACATCACTCCATTTGGTTTTGCTCTTTATCTTGCCCGGTTATGTTGTATGGTGACGGTTGCCCACTTTGATGCCTGTAATTCGTCTTCAGGAGCTACACGGCCTGGTGTTGGGGATGCGCGAGGACCTGGTGGCGTTGCGGACATCTGCCGATCACATGGAGGAGAAGCTGAAAGCGGAGATCCTGTTTCTGAAGGAGCAGATCCAGGCGGAGCAGTGTCTGAAGGAGAACCTGGAAGACACGCTGCAGCTGGAGATCGAGGGCTGTAAGGAGGAAATAGGTGAGGTCAGCTACAACTTGTTGACCTCTATATAGGGTCTATATTTTAAGACTTTCTCGTAAAACTTCAGTAAAAAAAAGCCTGAACTTCTGTAGTTATGTCCCCAGCAAGCTTTTGTCTTTTGATATTTTTAAAGATTTTCTTCTTTTTCTGCTTTTGTTTTCCTTCTTTAATCACTGTCTTACAGACATCTTGGAAGGTATGAAAAACATTTTGAACAAGCCCATCTTAACTGCCTGTTTATGTGTGTCTAAGGCATAGCTATCAGACCATAGTAAGCATATAACTCTGTGCCCCCCCCATCACGTTTAACTGTCCTGAGCGCAGCTATTAGAAAATTCACTCTACTGTGTGTTGCCCCACTGCACTGACAGGTGTTTCCTGCTGATAAGTAACTCTGCTGTACACCCATTGATGGTGTTTGGTAGCATTTCAAGGAATCTAAATCTAGTTTGAAATCCACTGGTTGGATCTAAATTAATTGGAGTCCCTTATCAAGTCTTTCTAGGTGGTTTATTAGGAAGGATGATGCTTCCTAATTCTACTGCTTTCTTTACATTTAAGCCATCTCTCCAGATTAAAATTTATTTATTTATTTTTATTCAAGGAGAATGGTATTTTTCTAAAACTGCTGGTTTACTGCTGTGAGGTTTTACAGAAAGTCAGAGCTTTGCAGAGGTGTAATGGGATGGTTAAAAACTAACAATTTGCATGCTCGTTTTCAAGTCTCCAAAGTATGTTTGTTCTGTGATGAAGTTTCTGTTTTTACTTTCTGTAATTTTTTTTTTTTCTATTCTTCTCAAAATGTTTACGTAATGCAGAGTCACAGCAAAAATAGACGATTCAGCTGTGTTGGTGTGAACTCGGGTATTCATATGTTCTGAGATTAAAAATACCTCAACTGTGTTGCTTCGCACCACAACATGTGATGATGCTGCTGAATGATTAAGAAAATATGAACTAAATAAATCAGTTGTTTTTTCTGGAGGCGCAATTAGTTTTCTCAGTGGACTAAAGGTATTTTTGAGCCATAGAAACCATAGTTTCTGCAGCTGTTGGAGGAGGTACTCCTTCAAACTCTTTGTATGCTGGCGGATGTTACAGGCTGCCACAATAAATACATTCTTCTTTTCTTTTTTCTTTTTAAATAAGCAAATAAAAAAAAAAATACTGTTGTTTATAACTTTTTTTTTTTAAAATGACCATTTAAGTGAATTGATTCTTTTAAATGAACGTAACACTGTTGGGCTTGACATCGTGGAGTCGTTCGTTGACGTTGATCAACACTCTGCAGTCACAGATCAACTCTTGTGCCGTTTGTGAAACTCCTGGAGTTTCGGCAGCAGCCTTCAGAACCCGTCCCTGTGTTTTTTCGACCTCGGCATCTTCTGCACTCAAAACCAAAACCTCACAAATGGACCTTTATGAGCTAAACTCACTTATTGGGAGTGTCCGTATTTAGTTAGTGACGAGGGATCTGGTGTCCAAATCATGTTTTTGGTTCAAAGTTCTCTCCGAGGACATTTGCTGACTACGTTTTATGAAAGGAATTGTTTATTCCATGAAATGTCAAAAACAAAAATACTATTGAGAAGTTCAGACCGTTTAATCAGCGAGTTAAATAATATTCTTCACCGTAACGTAGATGGATGCAATGGATGCATCTTATCTCCAACTAATTTACGTTTGATTAACTGACGAATCAACTGTTTGCAGTGGTGTAGATGCGTTTTTCAGAGAACATGTGAAGAAAAGTCCCGCTGTGTAAACCCTGCACTATAAAAATAAACTGCTTAAATGACCAAAAGTCCAATAAATAAAGTTACCCCCTAATTGGCAACTTTTACACCATTTCCCTTGTCTTTTCAAAAGATCATTTGGCGAATGAAATCATTAAAAAATGGAGTGTTTTTTTGTGCCTGCTGTGCTTCAAAGTTTGGCATTGATTTAAATTCTCAGTCAGTTATGCTTTTTGAGCTTGTTGTTTGGATCTCCGTTTGTGTTTGACACAAGCCAAGCACATAGTGTCTCGCAGCAAAGCAGCGTCGATGCATTATTTATAACTTTCAAGGGACCAAATGCTAATCCCAGAGAGATTCAGGGCTTTGAGATTCAGATGAGCACTGTGTGATCCTCTAATGATGTCTCCTTTCCACAGCTTCTTTCTCCAGTCTGAAGACAGAGCTTGAGAGAATAAAAGCAGAGAAGGAGCAGGTACGTACTGCATTACACCTCAGTGAGGGACAGAAAATCAGCCTCTGTGCTTCTAAATAGGTTTAGAATTATATATGTAACCAGAGCATAGGCTTTCTTTGATGTGGCTGCTGCTCGTTTAATCATCTGTGGTGTGAGGAGCCCTCGTGTGGAAGGTCATGCTCTTTATTCTGTTTATTAAAGCTGCACTAATCAATATTTGGCTCATTAAAAGGCCTTATTAGTAAAGGTGAAACTGTGAGGCAACACCTCATTGTTTTAGTTTTTTAAGAGACTCCAGATCACTTGTTCAGCTCAGGCTGGTTTCTGACCGCAGGATGCAGCTGATTGTAGTGAGAAAGCTGTGAGAAATCCTTCTGTTCTCAGTCCGTTTAATCGAGTTGCAGCCGCCACCCGAAGGCCTTGTCACAAAACTTTCACTGGCTCAAGTGTGCACAAGTCTGTGAAGTCATAACGACACAATTTAATATAAAAAGGCTGAATGCTGTTGTAAAAAGCATTGAGATAGTGAAAGGAATGGGGAAATAAAGGAATGGGAAATAAAAATCCCAGCCAGTGCTGTAGGATTTAGTTTTGTAAGTTTATATTTCGCTGCCTGTTTGTGATATTAAAGCGTTTCTAGAGTTGAAACTTTCTGTGCCTAAGCTAAAACCTCCTCACCTGTATGATTTATCCAGTCGTATTATAGATTACAAATGAAATGATGGAACTGAAAACAAGGAGAGATGGAGGAGAAAATGTTCTGGAAGTGTGTGATATTTTTTTTTTAAACCTTTGAACTTGGGGAGAAACATGGGCCAGTGTGCATTTAATTTTTAATCAGATCCCTGTCTATCCCAAAGAAAGGGGCACTCCCGAGTCCTGTTCAACAAAGAGGCATAAACTCCTTTATGTAAATGTTATAAAGACCAGAGGACTTACACAAAGGGGATAAGAAGCGTGATACAACTGGTTGCTCTTGATGTAGAGTCCAACCAAAGCTAATCCAGTGGTATCTTACTAAAATGGAGTGTAACAAAACATAAAGAAGTTTGTGTACTCCTTTTTTCCTCTCATGGGGATCTTTTCAGTTGAGGATTCTTGATTAAATGTCTCATATCAAGCCACACGCGACAAAAATGTGCTTCGATTGCTTTTTTTTTTTTAATCTGAAGGGCTGATGTCAGAGGAAAGATTTTCCTGAAGCGCCGTTTCAAAGCCATCTGGGATGTTTTTGTCTTCTTTGAATTGTTTTGTCAGATAAAGCAATTGCATGTGAACCTAGTGTAACTTTAGCATTTCTTTTTCAGTTAGACGGGATGAGCATCTTCTGCTAGCGTCTAACTTATTAGACACTTTCACACAAGCCAATGTTTTCACTGCCTCTGATTAAGATCTGCAGCTCTTTTGAACAAGGCTTGGTTTTCCTCAACAGGAAACCTATGTTAGTTTTCCAAACACAGCTACTCATTTAGCCCTCTTGGCACCATGTTAGCATTAGCCAACTTCTGTCAAACACATGACGGATTCGCTCTGAGCGCTGTGGACTTATCCTCTCCACTGTGGTTGGGTGGGTTGTCCTCCTTGCCAGAATGAGATCCTTTTTCCCTTTACTGACTTTGTTTTCCTCCGTGCTGTCAATCACAGCCTTTAATGTGTCCCACTCTTAACTTTGCCATCATTCAGTTAACTTTGTGAACGGACCGGTGTTCCGTTTGACAGTTTTTAGAATATTATCACGGGATGAAAGATTTGCAGTTGCCACAAAATCCCACAGCAGACCTGGGCTTGAGTTAGGCCACACGAGTGTGTTACAGCACACCCTTTACCAGTGATTCATGAAACTACCAAGAGTCAGGAAAGCACAATTACACATTAACAGGAGTTCTTCAATCCACATTCGGTTGTAAATATTTAATAAGTGGCCAGGAATGTTTACATGTCATCAGGTATGCGATGAGCTATGGGCAAGACGCTCAGGAAAGTGCAGACACATACTCACTAAAAGGGTGGGAAAGTCCTCAGGGTCCAGGCACTTGGTGAGATCATCATCATTATCAGCATGAGTGTTGACATTTGGATCAGACCATGCACTCAAGTTTCCTCCACAGATAGTTTTATATCCGCGTCGCAGCCAGCCAATAGTTTGGCGGCTGGATGTGAGAGCTTCTGTACACCTGGGAAGTGTCGCTGGGCCGTAACGCAAAGAAACAGACCAGCAGACACAGGTTTAGAATTAGAATCGTGATTTAATCTGAACAGGCACATATTTTGGACGAAGTCGGAGTAAACTCCCACAGTCACAGAGAGAGTCACAGAGAGGCCCCTGCTAGCCAGCAGGCTCTGCGATACTGTGCCTCCACAGATTTTATTTGAATTTTTTTCCAACAGATCTGTCAGTTGGACAGACATTTTCTGCAGGTAAAGGCTAATGTGGTTCTGACTTAATATCCTCGCAATGTTAAGTTTTAAATAATAATATGTAAGGAATGACTTAAACAATGAGTTGTAACGGTACCAATGCACACATTCACAAAGTCAGATAAAAGGTTGTCTTCATCCTTTAATAACCTTTAGCTTGTCCTCTGTCCTACTTGAAGTTATATGATAGATACATTTTCTGTGTCATCATTGATGGAGATATTCTCTTATTCATGCAGTTGCAGAGAAGCTTTACTGAGAAGACAGAGACACTGGAGAGCATCCAAGGCATGAGGATCAGCCTGGAGCAGCAGCTCAAAGAGCTCACCACCACAAAGGTCTCTGTTTGGCACACATATTAATCTGTAGATTCACCACAACTAAACTCCTCTATTTAACACAATCAGTATTATTGTATTATCTAGCTCTATAGTTATAAAACTACCCCTCTATACCACATCTAATCTACCCAGCAGGTGGCATGTTTTAAAATATTCTGAAAGGGGTCGTGTACATTTGCTAACTGGCAAGAAATCCTGTTATAATTGTACATTTCCTGTGGAGAATGGATGAGTTAATAAAATGATAATAAATGCTATGACAATAACATTCATTTATGCAAAAGTAAATGTAGGAAAAGTTGCTAAAAAGTTGTTAATAGCCCCATTTATTTGCTTAGTCAGATTTAAATTTTATGTACAGTTTTACAGCAAAGCCACAGAGATCGGAAGTGGATAGAGCTAAAGGTGCTAGCGGCTAGCTTAACTTGCAGTCAGAGCAATGGCCTGAAACGCAGTGGCCTTCATCGCCAAACTTTTTGGTCTAAGTCTGTAAAGAGAAACAGTGCTTTAAACAAGAAGCTATTTCTATCACAGCCTCTATAACTGAAGTATCAATTATGTCACTTCCGGTCTCAAGCAACGTTTTGTGAAATATGATCAACCAATAGGTGAGAAACTGAGCCCACGAAACACTCTGAAAGCTCCAGCTCCACTTGCAAAATGAAGCAGAAATTCATACAGGACTGAAAAAGACTGAGACAGATAAATGGAAATAAAGACTATTGTTTGGGAAATAAATGACTGGAGAAAATGCAAAGAATGATCAACAGCTAAATATAGCTGTTGAATGGAACTGAATCAAATGAAATATTTTCTAATAGTGAAATCAAACAAGGAAATGAGGGATTTGGAGAGAATGAATAGCAATAGCAAGAAATGTAAAGGAAAGTATTACAGAAATGAAAATGCAAATAAAAAAAAAAACAATGTGATTATTCAACAATACACTTCAGGAAATATTTAGTTCCACATCTTCTGTACTGGGTTTCTATTTCACATTGTCGACTTGAGTCTTTGTGACACATTTTTGTATGTGTGTGTTTGTGTGTGTGTGTGTGTGTGTGTGTGTGTGTGCGCGCCACTGTAGAGTGCACTAGAAAGTCAGGTCCTTGATGAAAGAGACAAAGCCCAGCGGCTGCAAACGGAGCTGGATGTCAGTGAGCAGGTTCAAAAGGACTTTGTTAAACTTTCTCAGACGCTTCAGGTAAGCAGCCCCTGACACCTTATATATGCTGGATAGGTTCTCTGCACAAGCTGAACAATATCATCGTTGGATCAAAGTACTAATGTTGTTTCCTTTTAGAGACTTTCGGTATCTTGTTTTAGTTCAGTTTGACTCCTTTTTTTTTAACATAAACGGGCACAAATAAAAAAAAAATTCTGCTACACACTAAAACAAACAAAAAAAAAGTGATAGAAGCAAATAAAGTAACAGTATTCTGGAAGATTCAGCAATCAGCAGATGATTTTTTTTTTGACAGGTGAGGGTGTCAGGATTGGGTATAAAACCAGCAAACACCAATGCATAGTCTTTTCATGGCTCTCCTCTTTCTGCCAAACTCTGTCAGAGAGTCTCCAATATTTTCCAAAAAAGTTATGTCTAAAGGGAAATATATCCACTTTATTTCAACAGTGTGCGTTTGACTGGGCTGCCTGTAGTCTGGATCTATTTATTCAAACTGTGTAGAGTTTGAACTTTGTGTTCCTCTGAAAAACTGCAGAACTTTGTGTCCACAGTTCTCACAAGATTAAAAAGTGCCATTAAGGAAGGTTAACATAAGGCCATGGTAAACGTGCCTCTAATGCAACTTTTTTTAAAGTTGGTCAGCAAAGACACTGAAAATGATTCCTTTGGATTTGTCTCTGCTGAGATTCAGGGATAAATAAAGAATAAAGAAATAAATAAAGAAAGAGGGACCGTGTGTGAGAGCTCTTTTATTTTTTTATAATTTTGAGTTGCAGTTAAGAAAGAATCTCCCAACTTTTCTGGAATTTTGGTTGTAAATAGTTTTAAAACCATGAGACACAGTAGGGCTGTTATTGTAGATACTATGTGATGTACATAAGCAACTTCTATCTTTCTCTACATTAGAAGTTTTTTTTTTGTTTGTTTTTTTTTGCTTTAAGCATTCCATCCAGAAATTTTCAGCTTTATCAGATGAGATTTCTTTTCCTGAAGGTGCAGGAATCCTCAGACACTGCTTGTCTGTCTGTGTCCACACAGCAAATATTCACTCACATTCACTGAATGGAGCTTTTAACAGACAAAGGCAGCAGCCTCAAACAGGGTCAGCTGTTAAAAAAAAGATGTATAATTAAACTGATCTTCATTAAACTTTTAGAGACGTGATGACAGCATTTAACAGCTCAGCTCACCACATCTCAGCTGAGAAGTCAGCTTTCATAAAAGAGACCTTCTTTTGTCATTTTCTGAACAGCTCGTGTTACACGATGACTTTTAAGCTGACCTCACAAGCTTGTGTGTCAAAGCATCACATACTTTTGACCTGAGTCCCTTCAGAGGAGCATGTAAATGAACATATCTGGGTTTGTCTGTCTCTCAGGTGCAGCTGGAGCGAATACGACAGGCGGAGTCGTTGGATCGCATCAAAGTAATCCTCAATGACACCAACTTGACTGACATCAATCAGCTTCCAGAGACATGATACCTCTAAATGAAGACTGCATTCAGCTTCATTCCCCTCTCTCTCTATCACTGGCCCAGTAACATTATTATCTGACCCCCCCCCTCCTCTCATAAACACCTCGGAAGAGTTTGGAAGGACAAGGATGGATGTGGCATGAGGAGCTCACGGCCTTCTGTGTACATTTAAAGTCTCTGAACACACCTTGGATAGAATAATGAAGAAGAACACTACTAAAAAATGTAAATAACTAAATGTGGACGGAGGGAGTGGAAGTCCCTCTCCCTGTGGGTCTGTATTTGGCTTCTACTGTAGATATATGACTGTCTGTCTTAGCTCAACCAAAAAAGTTTGATGTCCGCAAGAGCACTTTTAATCTGCAGCTTCTCTTCTCTTCTCTTTCCTGGTAAATCGAAATTTTCCCTGTTTTCAAAGCGACTTGTTCCACTTGCTTGTTTTTTCAGTGTTTTTTCTTTCCTTCCCCCCCACCTCTCTGGTCTTTTTTGGACATTTTCTGCCCCGTTCTGGTTGTTTAACCCTGTGCACCTTGTGACAAAGACACAATGAAGTATGGAAAATACTTGCACATAATGAAAAAGGAACGTACCACAAAGCAGGCAAGACTCTCCGTTATTGTTGCTCTTAAAGTCCGACAGAATCCTTTTTTTTTTTTTTCTCTAACTGCACAATGTGTAAACATTTGTCATGTTCAAAGTTTTATTTTTCTTGACTGTCAAACACTATTTAATCCTGTTTGTTTCAGTTGAAGAAACTTTGAGGGGAAGAGAGCGGACGAGGTGTCAGGACGGGAAATAATGGATTTTAATACACAGTTTGCTCCTCTTATACATTACCTTTTTGAATTAGCTTTGGACAGACTTTCTTAATGTAATTCTGAAAATCTTAAATCTTAGTGGGTAGCTTTTAGATTATAATGAAAAAGTACAAGAAGACACCCTTTTTACCCCCTAAGGAACACATTCTTAGAAAGCTTCTTTTTTTGTCTCTTTCTCTGCAAACTTCACTCGACTTTCGTGAGACATTTCATTCATCACTGCGAGAACTTCTGTGATTTGCTTTTCATTAAATGACCTCAAAGTTTCTGGATAAGTGCTTGATTTCTGCATTCGATCTATGGTTGTGAAAAATGTTTGGACAGAAAAAAACTATGTGCATCCCAGCGGAAATACTGTTGTCACCATTTGTGTGGATGTCTGCTCAGAGCTGCTTATCAGATTGTTGAAATGCATCCAAAACCTCGTCCCTTGAAGTCTTTGTGACGTCAAATTATAGACGCCGTTTTAAAATGGATGATTTGATGTTAAAGGCTGCTTCACAGCGGGCTGACAACAGCGGGCTGTTTTAACTCTTTCTGCAAACAGCAACGGGCAACATGAGGACCGTTTCCCCTTAAAAAACCGTCTTGAAATGTCTGTCTTTGCTCCTCCGTGTCACAACAAGAAGTCTGTTTTGTGAGTTGTTGTGCTCATCACAGATGGGGATAACAGCTTCTGCTGTCTGACTTTCCCTCCTGGAAAGGCATTCAGCGTCGTACTTCACATGAAAACTGGCACGAAGTCACGTAGAAGCATCTTTTTGCTCCAAATTAAACTTCTGTTACATTCCCCTTGGTTCTTTAAAGTCTGGAACTGCCATTAACACTTCTGGTCCATGACTCATTCGGTTGTGGAGCAAAATTTGACCCTGAGTTTTGACTCCTCATTGAGACGCATCTGAGGTTTTTGGCCACAGAAGCCTCGGTACTCTACATTCACACTGGATTCTGTTCATTACGGAAGGCACAAGTGTCCATTTCTTCTCCATACCTTCTCAAAAAAAACCTCCTCTTTGTCTTTGTGTTTCTCAGATAAATCATTCAAGGGGCTGAAACCTTACTCCGTTGCACAGCTTTTGCTCTCCTGTCACATTTGTGCATGGATCTTGTATGATCGTATTATTTCCAAGCTGTATGCAGCCCTGCTGATTTCAGATGCTCTCTGACAAGCGCTCGATTTGAAGCACACCACTGCCTCCAGCCACACAGACACAGTTCCACAGACGCTTTGAGACCTTTGCATCGCCGCTTAGCGAATAAACGGGCAGTATTTCCATTCATACAGCTGCGTCCTTTGCTTTCAGAACATGTCGATCACTGCTTTTGTTGTTTTGACTTGTGTGCTTTACACTTCCTGTTTAAGTTGTCAATATTGTAGATATCTTGAGTTCTATTTATGACGGATCCGTGCAGTGTTTTATGGTGCAGTGTGGATGTGTGAGCCAGACTTTTAGTTGCACTGACAGAAAACTTTAACTGACAAACCTTCTGTGTGGATTCTGGATGCTATAATTCTAAAGGCCTTAATTGTATCGACTTTGTGAGTTGGGTTTTTTTTTTTTTCCGGTTTCAACGTCCCTTTAATTTGATCTCTCATCTACAGCAGTAATGATGAGTGGCCCATCTGGCATAAATTTGAAGCAATCCTCTCCTAAAAGACCTAAAAGAGACAGTTCGCTGTGGTCTTATTATTCTTACCTGATGCTGTTGGATTGTATTGTATTGTTGGAATCCTAAACATGAGTGGAAAAAATTTCCTTAAACCTTTAACTCTGCTTTCTTCTGTTTAGTTTTTTTTTTTTTTTTTTTTTTACACTACAGATTGGTGACAAAGAGTACTTGAATTCCAGATTTGTTTGTAAAATGGAGAATGGAGTGCTTGGGCAGGCATTTTATTGGGTGAAAAAAAAGCCATATGTGTCATTTCACAACCTCAAATTTGATATTGATTCTAAAATTTGATTATTATTTTTTTATTTAATTTTTTTTTTAATGATACTTTGAATTAACTACCAAAAGCTGACTTCAGTGCACAGTTTGAGCTTTTGGCCAACATGTATCATTCCACTTTCTTGTTACCATTTAAAGCAGTAGGATCAGCTTATGGGTTATCCTTACATGTGCATCTGTTGACTGTGGCGGTTCGACTTTTAATTATTATTATTATTTTTTTTTTAAAGCTAAACAGAAGAGACGTGAATGTTTTACAGGTAATAATTGTCTTGTACCTTTGGGGGCTGGTTTGTGAATCCTGGTATATGAACTTTCACATCCTTTGGTTTTAAACTGTCCAACATAAAAGGATTAGTTGTTGACGAGAATTGTAATTTCACTCACAAGAAAGAGGCATGAGCAGCACGCTGGGTGATGAATACCATGAGATTTAAACATTACTGACTATAAAATACTGCCCACTGAATTTGTGTCGACTTCTTTCTCTTCCTTTAAGCACTTCTGTAGGATTTTTAATATACCTTCACTATTTGCATCAGTTTTGAAACGGTTGGCTCATGTTTTCCATGTGGGCACATTTTCTCATGTTTAAAAGAAAGGAAAAAAAAATTAAGGAAATCTTTTGAAAGTCTGATCACTTAGAAAATTCAGCCAAAAGCATGCCGCACGAGTGCTTTGAAGTAGCTAGTACCCAAAAGCACTTTCAAAGTGACTTTTCTCACAAACTTTGCTGACGTCTGGACAAAATAAAGTAACTTTCTGCCCATGTTTAAGGTGTTTGTCGGTAACACTTTAATAATAATTGTTTTCTGGCTGTTTTACAAGGTCGGAAAAGCACTTTGGGCCAAAGGTGTTGATTCCTAAATCAAAATGCACGGGAGTGTATGAGGCTGTACCTCAATCTCCAAAGTGTGCGACATTAGTAAATGATTCCTCTTAAAAATAGTAATGTTTGTAAAGAAATATCATGGTGATCACTCAAATATTTGATGAGATGATCAGTGACAGTATGGAACTGGTCCAAGTCCTTAATATTGTATTGTGTACACTACAGTGGACAGTTTATATCAAGGAAATAATGTTTTTTCATCTCTTTGTGCATGTTTTGCATTATTTCTACCTGTTTAACGTGTGTGCTTTTTGTGTGATTCCGGCCATTGGTTTGATCCCTGGATTCTACAGTTTCTTTGGGCAAGATACCAAACTTTACACTTCCTTTGACGTGCATGTCAGAATTTGGACTCATCATAAAAAGCCCACCAGTAGTGTTGCCATTGTTTGAAGACACTTAGTAAGTAGTTAGTTAGTTGATAATTTTTCTCTCTTTGGTCATTTGTTGAATCTTTGCTGTAATTTTGTGTCTCTTTGTCACCTGCTGTCATTTAGCCTCAAATTGAAATGTGTTCATAATTTTTCAAATGCAATTAAGTTTGACAGATAAGCTCCTGAAAATAACTGCTTTGGACTCATTTGTTGGAAAAGGGTTCCAACCAAAGAACAAATGATGACTTAAGTAATTGTTCATTACGGAAGGCACAAGTGTCCATTTCTTTTCCATACCTTCTCAGGAAACCCCCCTTTTTGTCTTTGTGTTTCTCAGATAAATCATTCAAGAGGCTGAAACCTTATTTTTAGATTATTTTTTTCCGGTGGTTTTGTTCGTCTCTGTGTTGGCCCTGTGATAGACTGGCTACCAGGGTGTAATATGTAACGCCTTTTGTGGAGGGTAACTGTGGCTACCTGGCAAACCTGCAGGGGGCGATGGTTACTCTCAGAGTAGGGCGTCTGCCCTTGTTGCTTTCCATGAAAAAGAAGAGATTTGGACAGCAGAGGTGGGGGAAAAAAAAAAAGCAATAGGAATTACTCCTGTTTACAACAACAGAATGGATCCCAAATGGTCGAATACCCGTTGCAGGAGGATTTTATTGATCGGATTTACGCTATATGTTGCATTAGGTAAGTACTGAGGGCTAACATAGGTTAACGTTCAATTTTGAAATGCTTAAATATGAGCTAATTTTATTAGATGGGATATCAGGATAGCCTGCTAGCGATGTTACTTCGCAGACACAACGTACACCCCCATCCTGAATCCTACTGATTAATATGCCTTTGTTCTGCCTCGCAGGTAGAGTTGGTATCTAACACACTCGGGCACGTTTTTTTTCAGAGGGATGGCAGTTAGTCGTGCCTTACACGTACGTCGACATCACGTTCCAGATTACAGAGGTTAAATTCAGCAGAATCTGAATGGGGATTGGTATGGAAGGTGGCTGCCGCCCTGGTAGTGCCTTCGACTGGAAGGTGACGGTGGACCAGTCATGGCATAAAGGAGGCTAACGAGTTTGTTGTAAATCACAGTTCACGCAAACACGAGTCAACAGCAGTTTTGAATAATGGCCGACGCGAAATGTATCTTTTATAACACAGAAAATAGGTCTTAGGTGTGCTATCGTACATGTAGCGGGGACTGTTTTGTTAGCCGTGTGTAACTACGTGTCACCCGGGAGTAGTCTTTTAACTTACTAACGAGCAAACCAGGTTAGAATATTGTTATTTTCAGTGTTGAAAATCAATTTTTGAAATGTCCAGGATTGATTTGAACCACGGGCGTTGACTGGCGGTTGCTGTATTTTATTAAGACAGCGGCAGCACACCAAACTGTCGGTAATTGACTGGCTCAGCTTCCGAAACCTAAGATAGCATCACATTTCCATGTTGTCTAACCTTTTATTGACCCAAACGACGAAGCTAACATCAGATTTGAAGCCACAAGTAGTAACACAACTGCAGGCCAATGGGTAGGAGTTTTGGCAGTTATGACATAACATTTTTCGACAAATGTTAAATCGGGTCATATTGGTGCTGCATAAATGTTTTTTTTTTTTTTTTTTTTTGTTAAATCGAATTTGGGCTTAGGCCAGTGTTCTGATTTCAAATGCTTCTTTATAGCATTCAGTATGTCTGGCCTCACCAACATGAACTTTGGTGCTTAGTTTAGCCTGTTCAGCACCAACACTACAGATATTAAGTCGACTGTGATTGATTTAGCTTTGCAGTGTCCCAAACTTATTACATGCCCCAAGTGACACATGAGGCATGTGACTCAAATGACAGAATCGGTGACTGTCTGTCATGACCGTACTACAGAAAGTAACATTCAAAACACTCTCTGAACCGCAACAACCAAGTGTTTGCTACAGATAAGCGATCCACTGCTGCTCTGCTTTGAATCTCATGCGGATATCATCTGACTGAAGGGAAATGGATCACGGACATTTCCTTCATTGTAAAATTATCTCCTGCTTCTTACTACACTTCTTACTGGTGTTTGTCACTCTCTCTTTTTTTTTTAAAATGCATTTTATTCCCTGACGTCTGAATTTTGCTGTCTGTTCTCCTTTTGCTTTACATGTTGCTTGTCAGATTATCTGGCTGTAGGAAAACGATGAGGGTCACGTGTTCCTGTCTGCATTGCTTTTTTTTTAATGAATAAAAGATTGTTGTCCATGTGCAAACCTAATTTGCAATGAAGGTGAGTGCACAGTCAAACATTCCCCACTTATGGACAGGTTATTAATCAATAAGCGGTGCTGTTAGTACTTTAGGAGACAAATCGCTGTATTTGTCTTTCTTCTTTGCACCTTGGTAATATGACAAAATACAACGGGAATTTGTCCTTCAGGATTGTGCAGAGTCCATCGGTTGCACAGATTAGTCATCCGTTCTCTTTAGTTGAAATGAACCGAGCAGCATTGGTTCACGCATCTGTTTGAATAACTTCATAGATGACACATCTGAACGATACACATGCCTCTCAGTCTGAAGTCAACCTGTATCGGTGTTAAGCGCAGTCAGATGCTACATACGCAGAGGAGCATCTGGTCTGAGCTCCACTGTCGATGCTGCACAGCACTCCTCATGCTGTCGTTCAGAAAAGAGCAGGCGATCGTTGCTAAAACAACTCCTGACTTTACAGAAAAGCATTGGAGGTGTAAAGTAGTCATGGACAAAAGTGAGGGATACATTTAAACTATTGATTTCTGGGAAATGCTTCCAGAGCACTTTAATAATTTCCTTGCGCTTCAATAACTGAATCATACTCAAATGTATTTAAACAACACATGTGCCAAGAAATCAGGCGTTGACTGATTTTACGTCCAATGTTTACATCTCTATTTTTTCTTCCTTGCTTATAGCGGGAAAACATAAGCCTGTGTTTTTAGCCGATGTGCCAAAAAATAATTGAGGCTTTTACTCTCCCATTGTGCCCTGAAATGTGAACATTTGCTTTTCTGTGGAGTTCTGTGCAAATGAACTAGATCTGAATTACATCTCTGGGTGCAAGATGTCAGCTTGGTCGCTTTATTTGCCAGACAATCGAAATTAAAAAAAAAAAAAAACAGTTGAAACTAATCAGTAGCTGCCCTGAGAGCTTGTCACTGACCAGAGAAAAGCACACACCATGTGCCAGGTGCTGTACTGTCTTTTATGTGTTCCAGAATAACTGAACCAATTTGTTTATTTGTTCCATTGCATGGTTTGACTCCGAAAGACTATTTGACTCTTCTATGCCTCTTTTCCACTGCAGACACTGTCCCGGCTGTATGAGCCTTTTATCATGGCAGCGTTGGGTGAAGTTTCAGTGACTCACAGACAGGAAACAAAACTTCCTTGTGTGTGTGTAGACAGATCATTGCACAATGTGTGCGTGTCAACTGACTCTGTGCACAGAGGTGACATCTCTGAGTGAGCGGAACAACTGGGTGCCACAGAGGTCTGCTTCTGTCTACAGAGGAGAACGTCCACGTTTAAATCTGTGCTTTTGTGTCATAAAACACGCTGATGGATTCATAATTCATGCGGCCAACATACTTATGTGATCTGTGAGCACAGATGAGACCCCCCTGTGTTGATTGCTATTCGCTCTCACAGATTTATGCTTTGGTAAACTATGAGAAAAGATTTCCAAACATTTTCTTTCTTCGTACAGTAAGCAAGTCTGCTGGAGTGTTCAGGGATGTCGTTCTGTCCAATAAACCGAAAAAGCATTAGTGCATAGAGTGAAGTTGAGCTGTGCTTCACCACGTGGGGAGAAGGTTCCCGTATTGTCCAACACACCCACCGTGATGTGGGAATAGAACAGGAGCCAGTTCCAGCTCTGCACTTCTCTGCTGTACAGTGTCTGTTACTGGTCTCAGGAATATAGGATTCTGAGCTGTTGTATGTGTTCAGAATTTTCTCCCTGAAGGATCCTTAAAGATGAGTTTGCGTCATGAGAACTGTTAGTTATTACTTTAAGTTGAATAATGCAAGATTTATTGCCAGTTAATTTTCTTGTTTTTCTTAAGAACGTTCCTTTCAGATGGTGTGCAGTGTGTCCTTAAAACCTCGTTGCTGCAAAAATGCTATTTTCTGTCTGTCGAGCTGTATTATCTCTTACAGTTTACACCGATGCAAGTGAAAAAATGGGAAGAAATGATGTGTCTTTGCGACGGGCTGCTAGTAAAAAAGTGCCTAAAGATAGACCTTAAATGAGCTCCTCCCTCAGTTGTCTGAGATGTATAGACGCTGGTTTATCCTTTGAGTTGGGTGCATTTTGTTTCTTTGGAATGATTCATAGGTCAGAGTTAAGTGGCTAAACAAACCCAAAAAGTAAACACATTCCTCTGAGTATGTAAATCATATACAAGGACTGCACTGAAAATGAGTGAAAAGGCAGAGAAGAGCCTTGAAAGACCTCCAGAAAGTCTCAAACTGTTGCTCAAGACCACTTTAAAAGATTACAAGAGAGAAAGAAAATGAGGGGTGGTTCAAGCCTGCATGCGTGGGTGAAGACGGTACCCTTCAGTACCCTTTTTTTTTTTATTAACTTTGTAGTTGGAACCGCTGCGGTCTACAGAGTACAGTGTGTCTCCTGAACTGTGACGCTCCGCATGCAAAGATCTGGGGATATTGGGAAATGGTGTTTATTGAAGTGCCAGTAAAAGCATTCATTTTGAATCTACTGATACCCCGAAGGGGCTTTAAGGCATGGTGGATGCTATTCTAAAGGCAACGTTTCAGTCCTTGATGTTTTGAATTTTCATATTTTCTGATGGGTTTTCACTGAAGCAGGTCACAGTTGAACGTTTCTCTGCTGTGAAACCATGTGTTTGGCATCTGATAAGCCTTTAAATGCAGCAACCTCCTTCTTAAAGTGAGCTTCCTGCTGGTAAGTCATTGTCTCCCCAGTAGCCTCCTGCGGTGCCCAGTGTTGGTTTAATGCAGCGCTGCTTTCTGTCTGCACCCCCACTAATATGCAGGCGGTGTTCAGCTCTATTGCTGTTGTTTCCTAATACAAGGAACTTTTTTTTATTCCCTCTTTTATTAACAGTCACAAAACACGCTTCTGCTATCGACATACATGCCGACTCTGAGGTGATTGTACAGAACGGCACAACAGGAATTCTTCGATGCACCTTCAAGACCAGTGAAGTGGTCAGCAGCACCACTTCGGTGACCTGGACCTTCCAGTCGAGTCAGCCCGACAATCAGCTCTCCAAAGCTCCCTATGTGGTAAGTTCCCACTGGTTATATCCGCTCGGGGAAGGTTTCCCACACTTTCAGGATGTTTTCCTTTGATTGTTTCATCTGTCCTGACACATGAAGATGGGCTTCAGCTGTTCCTCGGGTTAAATGCTCATTTTGATTGTTTTTTTTGTCATTATACAGTGACTTTCCTTTTATGATGCTTTTGCATTAGATAGTAGTTGTATGTTTTTTTTTTTTTTTTCATGTGTTTATTGTGGCCCTTCTTCTGCTCAAGCAGCATGACTTTTATGTCATCTAACTTCTAATTTCCCTGTTTATTTCTCATTCGAGTACTCCACTGACAACCCTAAATCTCTTTGTAAAGTCTGGGTTTCAGCGGCACAGTTTCCATCCAGTTTGGGTCGCACTCTCTCGGCAAGCAAACTGATTCGGCTGTGGAAGAATAATTCACGGAGCTCGTTACTGACACAGATGAACGTTTCAAACAGAGATTTACCTCGAAGTCGCACTGAGGAAAAAAAAGATACCTTTAACAGCAGTTTTTGTCAAAGGTTCATGTTTAACTCCGTTTCAAGTGATATTTGCTAATTAGAAAGTAAATGCAAAAAAGCAGCTGCATTGAAACCTGCGAGTTTGTGTGTTTTAGTAAAAATGTTCCTTTTTTTTTGTGATACACACTGGTTTTTGTTTACAGAGCGCTCAGGCTGGGCAGGGGCCTCCCTCTCTGCTGCGATCTCCTGCAAATATAATGACACAGCCGAAGGGTCTTTAATTTTCACTGCAGTCGTGCCAGAACAGATGTATGCAGTCAGTGTGTTAGACAATGAGCCAGGAAAAATGTTTTCTTTAAAGCGTCAGCCCTGTCTTGTCAAACAAACTTCACTTGAAAACGGAAAGCTCCACACTTGATGGCAAAGTGTTCCAAATCTGTGGAACTTTGAACGAGAAAGGAGATTATCCAGATGTTATTTTCTTCCATGTTGTTTCAATGGACGTGGCTCTTGTGCTGCAGAATTTAAAAGCTTGAAAGATAATTCGGCTATTTAGCTCTGACGCAAAAGCATCAACTTCTAACAAATCGATTTTATGAATGAAAAATGTCTCGAAGGAAGAAGGCTTTACGTCGGCTACATTTTCTGCGAGTGTTTTATTTTCTAGTAGCTACAGCATCTCTGGTATTACATAATAGAAGAAAACACGCATACAAGCATCACATTTTCAGACTTCCAGAGATCAGCACCGTGTTAATGTGCAAACCACGTTTCAGCTGTTGTTGTAGAGGCGCTGCAGAGTGATGTGTCTCTTCACTCTGAGTCAGTCTGTGGCTCAGAGAGTGCGCGTTAATCAACAGACACAAGTTTCACTGGAGCCGTGATGGATTCAACATCAGTTAGCCGCAGACATAATCTACAACTGCTGTTATTTATTCTTTTGGGGTTTTTTTGTTTGTTTTAAAGCAGTCAGTGCAGACGTTGGATGAGAAGCTCCTGATGCATGTTTTTAACTCTTTGGCAAATCTTTAACCCAACGTTAAAGCGGAACTCTGGTATTTTTAAACCTAGACCTTATTTCTGGCATGAAATACGTTTATCTACTCACCGAGAACAGTTTGGCAAAAGTCGGCGTCCTTTGGAAGCTATTTAGAAAACTCACGATCCATATAACGGAGCGAACAAGGCAGGGATGGTGCAGCCTCGAAATAAGGCATTATCTGTCTTTATTTCACTAATACTTTAAGACGAATGAATGAACAAATGTATACTATAGCTCTGTTAGCTCATAGGTGCTGTTATGTGGCTACTTGCGGCTATAGGAGAGCTAGTGGAGGGATTTCTACACAGGCACTCTACTGGGACCACTTCATCCACACACCCCCCTGGAGCACAGTTTATTTACTCCTTGCTCTGTGACAGCCGGCTAACTTCACACAGAGTTTGCTACAGCTAGTTTTGTGCAACATGGCAGGATATTTATCAGATTTTGACAATGTGAACGACGACTTTGTGTAACATGGATGTTCTTACCGGAGTGAATGAGCTGTGCTGCAGCCATGCGTGTCGATGAAGTGGTCCCAGTAGAGGTGTGTGTAGAATTCCCTCTGTTAGCTGCAGGTAGCCACATAACAGTAGCTATGTGCTAACAGAGCAATAGTACGCGTTCATTCATTCGTCTTAAAGTATTGGTGAAATAAACACAGATAATGCCTTATTTAGAGGCTGCATCGTCCCTGCCTTGTTCACTCCGTTATATGGATCGTGAGTTATCTAAATAGCTTCCGAAGGACGCCGACTATCGCCAAACGGTTCTCCGTGAGTAGATAAACGTATTTCATGCCAGAAATAAGGTCTAGGTTTAAAAAGTTCCCCTTTAATTTTGCACTAATTTGTCTTCTGCAGCGAAATGAAACGTCCGGTCAATGTGCCGCTGTGCCAGGTGTTTGTGTCACTGAGAGAAACCCAGAAAGAGAGATTTAGCTAAGGCAGGTTGTCGTAGCTGACCTTTCCTGACTTCATGTTGGTGGTGCTACATGCAATGTAGACCTATTTTGAGCTTATTGATTTACTCTGAACCCTTACATGATTTATTGTAACACGCTCAGAGTGCTGCAGAACCAGTTTTAATGGCTGTGAACCATTTTTACATCTGCTGTTTAAAAACAGCTCATAAACCCTGATCTTTGTACATCATGTTCTAGTATTATAAATATGGCTGAATTTTCTGGTTGCTGGATGTCTCTCATAATAAAAATGATATGTGAAAGTAAGTATTTAGTGCATGGATTATTGTTCGGGTCCAAAAAAAAAAGAGCAATTGTTCAGCGATTGAAGAGACTTTTAAATATAAAGACAATAATTTACACCCTTATTGCTTAGGTTGTGTATATATATATATATATATATATATATATATATATATATATATATATTAGGTCTTGTCCTCATAGTGTAATGTACATGCAGCAGGATTTGTGTGCACTGAATACTTGGCTTTTTACTCGAGCCTCCAATCCTGTTGTCAAACTTAATCCATTTTTCCCCCTCTTTGCAGATTTATTATTTCTCTAATGGGAAAGGATTTCCGGGACAAGATGAGTTCAAAGATAGAGTGCAGTTTATTGGAGACATCAACAAGAGGGACGTCTCAATACAGCTGAGTCCGGCTCAGTTCAGCGACAACGGAACCTTTTTCTGTGATGTGAAGAACCCACCCGACGTAAAGGGCACGCCGGCCCGAACGGAGCTCAGAGTCGTTCTGAAAGGTGACTTACTGTTGAAATTTAAACTCTGAAGTTAAGCTAATTATTTCTTTTCCCTATGAATATCAGTCCAAGCTACAGGGAGGGTGTTAGGAATCAGAGGAATACTAACGTGCTTTGTTAAAAGGACATTCTTCTTGATTCATTGTGCGCAGAACCATGACCTTGGCCAGACTCTTGTAAGTTGTCTTCACCCACTCACGGATGCCTGAGTCTGATTGGTCTGTCAGGCTGCAGGCTCAGAACACTCTTCTCTTTGCATTTTTCTGTCTTGTTGTGCTCGATCTGTCATGTTTCTTATCAAAAGAGGAGACTTTTATCGGTCAGAGTGGCTTTTCGCTCAAAGATTTATCATTTAGTGTAATATAATAAAATAATATTAACTGGATGGGTGCAGTTTTGGACACAGTGACCTGGATTCCATCAAGGGTAATCTTTAGCCCCTTTTTAGATATGCATTACTTTCCAGTAAGCTGGTGGCAACTGGAATGGGTGTGAATCATGTGTGAATGATCCTCCTGGTGCTGTGATATTTTGCAGTGGTAGTCTCACTAGATCAGACCTCATATCACTCATTCATTCATATCACTTTCAATGTGTCACCAATGTTAACCACAGTCGTCACTTTACACATTATCAGGAAACTGATGGATCTTGTTTTTTAATAAATAAATACCAGCACTGTGGATTTTCCTCGTCCAGGGTTTCACCTGATGGTAATCAGCCGCAGCACGGAGTAGGATCTAAGCCAGATTAATGAGCTGCAGATGAAGTTTCTGCTCAGTCTGATTGTATAAAAATGTTTTCGACTGCTCCCACCCTTTGCCGTTTTGTTTAGCACAATGCTGTGTGCTTGTTAGCTTGATATGCATCTTTAGCTCTCTGAGGACGACGGTGCAGCTTCTGACAAACATCAGTCAATGTGCTGAAAGTGTTCTCAGGTGAAGAAAACACTGAGTTGTTAACAGCTCCATTATCACTAATACACTTAAACCTTTAAAAGCATAACAGTGACTCTTCAATAAGTTTCGACATGTAGAAAAGTAGTTTAAGCTGCTTCCATCTACTGTCTGTACTTATTAAACAACCACGCTGACATGAACTGTTGTAAGAAAACCGTCACTCTACAGAGACTGTTATGTTATACTCCACTTTATGTACTGTCCAATCAAGTGCTAAAGGCAAATATCGCACGTGCACTTTGGCTCTTTACGTCACTTTCACAGTAGTTACCAGATTATGAATGACAGGTCTGAACACATCGACTCTCATGAGTCAAACAACTTTGTGGTCATGCACAAAATGATGTGATCACGTCTTTTTGCTATCAACATAATTTTTTAATGAGATTGTCACGATAATGGTCCAAAAACTGTGAAAATACATGGTTTATGTTGAAATAGCGCCAGCTATTTGTGGCGGAAGACTTAGAAATGTATAAATTGTTCTAACACAGCACAGATATCCAGCAGGTGTGCTTGTGTTTGTTGTCAGTTACAAGAGGGAATGAGTTCATGCGATGGCTTGTTATTTTTGGTTTGCCAGCGGCTGCCAGGTGCCAGTTTGTTCTGTATCTTTGTATCTAGGAAGCAATACTGTGCCAAAATGGAAGCCGTCTGCTCGAGTCAATGCGTTTGCATTTCTTTTCCTTTTATGTTGGCTCTCATAAAAAGCTGCTTTGGTATTCTGTCTAAACACACAAAGCGTTTGTATGTGCTGAATGGATGAGTAGGCAGGGACACTTTTAACAGTTAAACTTTGAGATCATGTTTTATTTTGGGTTGCATAGTGTTATTTGTACATGGTGCGGAGACTGAGCGAGTGATGTGGCCCCTTTACAGAGAATCTCATTTGTGTCTGAAGTGTGTGTAAAAAGCGACACTCCTAAATATTTTTCAGTGAAGTCCTTTTATTGTAGTTTTATTTACCGGAGAACTACAATTTAAAAAAAATCCTCGTTACCCAAGTACTTCAGTACTGAGTTCATCTTTTATCTGAATGGAGCCGCTTTAGCTCCCGTCTCTGCGAAGCCAAAGGCAACAGGTAGTCGTTAGCTGCTAGCCACCTAAAACGGGGTTAAAATGCCCGAAGATTAACGGCGGAAACTGTGGCTGCGCGTCTCAACAAAACACCCTTCACTGCGGTGTTGTACAGAAAAAAGGCGAAGGCAGCAATTGAGGCCAGTTATGGTGATGACACAAAGCTTTCCTCGGGTTTGTTGGGTCACATTTTTTGTAAACCATATTTGTTTGTGCTTTCAGACCTGTTTCAAAAACAATCTGAGAGCGTTTTCTCTTGTATGCCACATGCAGTTACTGAGGAGAGAGCCGTCACATTTGAACAAACATTGTGCTAGAAAACTGCTGACAATTTAAAGTGGGGTTGAATACAACAATTGCTCTTTTTGGTGTTACTGAGAGTAAAAAATGTCTGAAACTAATTGATGTTCCGGTGTCAGTGCTAACAAGCCTGATGCACAACTGCTCAGCTTTATCAAAGCTGATAGAAATCACACACAAGAAATGAAAAGAGTAGAGGTCACATAACCAGACCCCTCTCTGTATTTCATAAGGATGCATGCCTCTGGTGTTGATTTTCTTGATGTGTACCTCTTGTGTAGGTCTTGGCTCTAACATGTTTCTTCTTTCATATAAATCAGTTTCATTTCTTGAGACTTTACCCACCTGTAACACAAACTTCCAACATTGTAAAGTGATTCATGGAAAGAAGACATAAAGAAAAGTACAACAGGTTGCTTTCGAGTCAGATTTCTTCACATGTAACTGATATTTCTCATATGTTTCTGTCTTTTGTGTGAGTGCATATGGAAAAAAGCGAAACAGTAGCTTTCCCAAGAAGATTTATTTAACCCAAAAAAGGTTAACATGCATGTGGGGAAGAAAAAGTGAATGCATAAAAAGCCAGGAGTCAGAATGGCAGTTGTAAATGTGATCTTTGAGTGCGTCTGTTGTGTTCCTGCAGAGTCTCTTCCTCAGAACAACACGGCCATGATAGTGGGAATAGTTTGCGCTGCTTTATTTGTGCTCGTCCTCGTCGCTGTAGCCGCCTGCCTTGTCATGAGGATGCTTCACAACCGCCATGATTACGAAGGGTAAGTGTGCTATTTTACCTCCCACGGTCACTCTTTGGTTAACTTCAAAGCAGCGCCATCAGTGCACAGCATCTAGTTTCTGACAAACCAACAGGATTTGACAGCAGCCGGAAGCCACGGATCTTCACTTTTACACACGCGCATCTCGTTATTTGAAACTTTGGCCACAAGTTTTCATCTCAATCAGTGATTTTGATCAAATTCTTTAAGAAAAAGAATCAATATCAGATATTTTCCTGCTCTGTCAACTAGCATGCACCATAACGGAGTCTAAGATAGATTTAGTTTACTGCTCACACTAAAGATTCCACAATTTACACTTAAGATGTTTAATGATGTTGATTAAAAGGTTGTTTCACAGACAAATGATGGGGGTGATTAATTCATCGGGTCGTAACTGACTCTTTACAATAAATTTTTGTTCCTTTGTTTAAATCCAGATGTGTATCATTTTCTTTTAACGCTTCAAACGGGAATGATTTTGGCTGCATTTAAGGTTTTTTTCCTCTGGGCACGTGTGTGGGCCTTGTCACAGGCTGCTTTATATTTATAAAGAAGGAACAGTAAAGTTTTATGATTCTAACCTTCCCTGCATGGGAGACGGGTCACTCTGTGTACTTACTGGAAAATAATAACGTGTTTTTGGGTGTTTGGATGATCTAATGTAGTTACTAATTATTAACATAATTTGTCTTTTAAAACTAGATTTTGATTGCTTGAGATCCTTTGACCGTGTTGATCTTGCATGCTCCAGCAATACTCTCTCATGATCCTTGTTAAACTCAGTGAGAAGTCTGGTATTAGCTCAGATATGAGAGATGTTGGAATGGCATCCTGGCTAATTCCGTCAGGAAACATCTCGCAGCTCTCGCCTGGCTGTTGAGCGGTTTGATCCTGTGAGCTGAACCAGCAAACTTTGGGGTTGCTGTTTGCACTGGTGCCAGTCATTTTCCTTCATTACAGTGTGTTGACACAACTCATTTCTACTAACCTTCTCCATTAACATCACTAATGTGCTTGTTGTTTACTAAGCAACATGCAGTTAAGTAACCTGGTCAGCTTTCTCCTTCAAAGTTAATCTCTTAACTGTCACATGAGCAGCCTGGTTACTTTAATGTAAAGTAAATGATTAGATAAACCTGGTTTCCTCTAAATAGTTCACATTATTATTGCACCATAATTGGGTTGAGCAGCACTAATAACACAACAAATGTCCTGTTCAGACTGCTGTTTCAAATCTTTTTTCCAATTTACCCACATTGATTTATTGAAAGTCTGCAGCAGTAAATAAATACAATAATACCTATCCAGTTGGATGTGTTCAGGCGTCTCTGTCCAGCCGTTCACATAGTCATCATTCAGAATGCGCTGCTGTTAGCAAAGCATTTCGCAACATGGAGAACAACAGTTTGGACAATGCTGAAATAAATTGTCTGCTCGCATGTTTAGGGGAGACATCTGCAAAACTAGAAGGAACATACCAGAACATCGCAGTTTATCACACTGGAAAAGCCGTGTCGCCAGTGTATCTGCGTCTCGACTGGCTTGGAAATGTCTCCACACACAGATCACTATGAAACAAATAAGAGCGTGGATGGTCTGTCCTTTGATTGGCCTGCAGTCTGAACAAAGCCAAGAACCTGGAATATGTGACCAGGGAAATTACAACATCCTGCATTCAAACACGTGGCCCCTCCTGCTCAACCAGGTTACTGAAGTGCATGTAAAGCAGTTTTTGTCCATCCTCTTTGGTTGATAATCTCCAAATCTAACCACTGTCTTCCTCATGTTCCATGTTTCGTGTTTTGGGTTGATGAACTTCCATCATCCACTGCTTTTTCTCATGAGACATGTTTACTCGGCAGAAATGTTTACAGGCTTTTTGCTTAACAGCGTTCAGTCAGCTTGTAATGATGGGGCAATAAATCATTCAACACGCAGTGTTCATGTTGAGTTTCTCAGGTGAACTGCCTCTCATACTTGTACTTATGATCATAGTGTCTTTACTAGAGATGCACTGAGAACCTGTGACTCTTTAATAGTCCTGCTAGAAATAATATTTTATTTTGATCAATTTGTTGTTTAATTTGGATTCAAATTTCCACAAACCCATAATGGCGTCCTTTGACAGTTTTTTTTTACTAATCGACCTGCAAACAAAAACGCAGATATCGGGGATTATAATTCAGAAAATATGGAGAACTGTGACAACTTTCTGCAGGAACAATAACTGTTAACGTTAGTCATGGAAAAAAAGATCTGCGAGTCTATTCACAAATAGAACCAGCTGGTGTTCTGGACCTGCACTTATTCAAGTAATCAATCATTTAAAGCGCAAAATGTGTTCTACCAATACAAGTGGTTATTAAGTATTATTTATATTGTGCAGTAGTCATAAATCTGTCCTATAAAGTAATGAATGAACAACGGAAGCGTTTATTAAGATTTTGTCAAGTATTTGACACTTCAAACCCAAAATTCAAACTAAAGTTGATGTAAATAACTTGAACTTGAGGAAACAGCCCGTTTGTACAGAATTTACGAGCTTTACTTTTGTAGCCGGAGCCATCGGGTCTATAAAACAAGCTGCTTGTGTGGTTGTGCTCTGTTGTGTGTGGAGCATATTTAGCAATGTTGGCATTTCCAGCATGAAATGTTAGAAAATCATCAGCAATGCTTCTAAAACCCAAGTCGACGCCCACAGACTTCTTTTAACGTATACAGCCCAACAATCCAGGGAAAAAGTGGCTCCACATATAAAAACAACAATAAAGCAATGAAATAAGGTTAAAGAAAAATAATAGGGTTAAAATAAATGTGAAAGGTTGTGTGAAGAAGGAAAACTGATTATTTTATATTTATAAATCATCATATTTACATTATATTAAATTAAGATATTTTGAAATATATATAAATGTTTGAACATGTAATTCCATATCCATACTGAACATTTGAACTCCTGCCAGTTGTTATTGTTTCTGCAGATTTGTTGCCACACGACATTGTGCCAAAAGATGAGATCATTATCTTATCCATCCTCAAAGCATGGCACCATTTTATTCTGGGTATTTGGAAGCGACACGAGTCCCCACCTGATACCATCTAAATGCCATCAGTGCACCTCTAATCTGCGCTCAGCTGCATTGTTTCATGTGCTCATCTCTCATTGCTTTATTTTTGTCTTGTATCCCATTATGTGTGTTTGTCTCGATTTGACTGTGCACCAATGATTGCTCGACACCATGGCAAATCGTAACCCTAAACTAGATGTACGTCCTTGGAAAGCGTGAGCTCTCAGGTTCCGCAGCCACGAAAGAAGGTGGAGTCCGGCCGGGAGGGCTCCAGGTGTACCAGTCCCTCGGGTCCACTACAGGTAGGAGCTGGGGGACAAAGAAATCCACTGGCTGCCACCATTTCACCGGTAAAACTTGCACTAAATGTGGCTGGATCCTTTCTACATGCACACGTCTCAATAAGTTTATTATCGCTGAAGATTATTTATGTGTCGCTTATCAGAACTGGAGTTACAGAATTGTCACTTCTGGTGTTAAGTCTGTGAGTTTGATGCAAAGCTACAGGTGTCCTGTCAGTTTGTTTTTGCTTTAGAAATAAAAAAACCGTAACGTCTCCTTTTATGCAGTTATGTGTCCAACTATACACTAAAAAGCCACAGCATTAAAATCGCCTCCTTTTATTGTCTGTGGCTCCTCTCAGGCCACCGACACACCCTGTACTTACTAGCCAGGGATCATTTGGATGTTCGTTTGTTCAGGACGGGAACTTTTCTGATGACACTGTTTGGATGATCTGAGAGTTTGGAGGCAGGGTCAACACTTTGAGCTCTTTGTTGTGTTCCTTAAAGCTCTTCCTGACCTATTTTAGCGGCTTGTGGAGGGCCACATTCCCCTGCATGGGGAGTACGCTGCCGTGAGGTTACAATTGTGACAGGGTGGCATCGACAAGAATCTCAGGCTTTCCAGCAGAACTTCAGAACAAGTTGATCCAACTTGCAGTTATTTGTATGACATTTAATCATCACCCAACTTTTCTTAATTTCTGCAGCCTTGCCTGTCAGTGGTTTTAATGTTGTGGCTGATTAATGTGTGAACTAATTGTCTAAGCTCATCTTTGTACATAACAGCCTGTATTCAGGAGTTTTTACCATCGCACAGAACACTATTTAGGCCCGTCAGTCAAAAACTGTTGAGGAGAAGAAAGAGAGTCATCTGCATTCAACAAGCTTCCTGTTTGCTGTTTTTTTTTTTTTTCTGAATCTGAATTTATGGGATTTTTGCCTTTTTTTTTCTTTTTTTTCTTTTTTTTTTTTGTTAGTACAATGACTGCTTCTCATCTCTGCTCTGTGTTGTCGTTGTGCTCCAGGGCCCGGTGATATACGCCCAGTTGGATCACTCAGGCAGCAAAAACTCCTTCCATAAGATGGAGCCAGTGGTCTACGCTGACATTCGTAAAAACTGAAGATGGGGACCAAAAAGAAAAAAGAAAACACAGTCAAGTATGAGACCTCTCTATCAGCTGCTCTTGGGAAGGGTGGGGATATTTCAACAGGGACAGAATTGGTGCAGTTTGTCTTTTTTTTTTCTCTCCCCCCCTCCCCTTTTCTCCTTATTTTGTCCTCTGAAAGCATGAAGCTGTAATATGATAAAGTAATGTCTCCATGTGCTTTGTTGTAAAAAGAATAAGAGCTAGGAAAACACTTCAGTTGACAGTGGACCATTACATCAGCCTTGAAATTGTTCTCCACTACAGGGATTAAAGTCAGAATAAGAATGCCTTCATAGATATCATTCCAATGTAAAATATTTATATTTTCTAATCCTTGTAGTCTTGTACCCCCCCAACCCCTCCCACCCCCCTTAGAAAAGCAGAAATTCTGCCTGCTGTTGCACTTACTTGGCGAAAGCTTCTACTAGTGCAACAGCCTGCAGGAGACAGTCTTCTCCATGGGAGGCACTTCCATAGTGATCTTGTTTTGTAGAGGCATAGTAAACTAGAGTAAGATTTTACATCGCCCACAGTAACTTTGCATGCAGTTGTAATAACATCTAGAATATAAAGTTGGTACGCCTCACTCAGCTAGTTTTGCGCAGAAGAAGCCGTCTGACGTCGTGTTACTGTGAATGCTTCAGCTCTCTGTGAAGTTCTGGCATGTTGCTGTGGTACCTTTAAAGACATTAACTCCCTTACGGTTTTCACCTCAGTGGAACGCGGAGCATCTTTGAGTTTGAAAAACTCGGAGTGGCTCCGGCTTTGTCATTCCGTTTCATCCCTTAAAGAACATTTAAACACACTCTAGCGGTGCTGCCCAGCTAGATTTCTATGTTCTCCGTCACTGCCTTCTGGAGGTGTGACTTTAAAAAAAATATTTTGGGCAGCTTCTTATTTCCTGTCGGCTTTGTTTGAAACGTGCATGTTGACAAAAATGTTCATTTGAGGTAAAAGATATCCTTTTCTGAGAACCGGGAGATGTCATTTGTTAAACAAAAGTTCTAAATACACTGTTTGCATGCAATTTACTAACGCAACAAGCATTATTACAAAATAACTGTTTTTTATCTATGTATTATGTTAAACTTTTTCCTCTCTAAAGGGCCAAATATCTGATATCAACAGTTTTTTTTTTCCCAGATGCTTTTAAGCTTTAAATGCATTCCAACTTTTTTTTTTCTTTTGTCTTTTAAACGGTTTGTCTTAAAGCGTTCTAAAGCCGAATTTGTCTTTATAATTTTCTTTCCGGTTCAGTTACCGAGGAGAATATTTGTGTTGCAACCAGTCTGAAAGCCATCATGTTGTGATTCAGAATGCAGTAAATGTCCTAAGCTGCCCAGTGTTTGTTGATAATTCTTGCTCATCATTTAAGATATCGTGCTGTTTACTGTAACTCATTCCAGTGTGGTATGGTTGTGGATGTCGTTCCATAGAGGACATTAGTTTGCTGTAGAGGGTCAAGAAAGTCGTTGACTTGCTTAATGCTTTCTCTCTTGAGTCTTCATTGTTAGTCGCAGACACTCTGACATGTGTACGCAGTGCCTGCCGGCAGCCTTCAGCCGGTTATTTCAAAATGGTTTGAATTAATTTGTCTTCGGTCCACAACACACAAAAAAAAAACGTCTAAATAAAGCCCAAGTTCGATGAGCTTTAAGTATGTTTGTTACAAACAATGATCCATTGGTTGAAAAGGAATTCAAACTGCTGCGCATTTAGTTAGGAATTGCAATTATTTAGTGAATCTTGATGTTTACGACCACACAATACACTGCTTAAAACAGGCAAATTCCTGCAACAGGTGAGAACGATTAGCAGCGTTGTGCTTCCTCAGGCGGCCGTTATTAGTTTAGGCTCGTTTGCTCTCTGAACTGGAGGGTTTTGATAAGGGGACGCGTCTGCCCTGATGCCTTTCCAAGGTCGGCCCACATTTCAACAGGTTTTAGAGCAAAATATCATGTACTGGAAGTTGTGCAAGTGCAATTTTTTTGTGCAATAAATGGGAAAGGAAACGCCAACTGCTGCTGCTGCTTTCGGCCTTTTTTTTCCTAAAACCGCAGCTTATTTCTTGGGGTGTTAATATGGCTGCGAGTCAGCTCCAGAGACAACAATGAGGGAAGTCATGAATACATACTGTGGTGACGAGGAGCAGGGGAGAAAACGGGTGAGGCCGTCTGCTTTAAACGGCAGTTAAACCAGTTTTCTGATGCAGAGTCACTGCTGAACCTCCTTCATATTGTAGTGATGCTTTGCAAGCCTGAAGTTTTTTTTTTTTTTTTGACAACTAATAAATCCTAATCGCTCAAATGTACAACAGCAAAACAAAAAAAGATTGAGATTACACGTATTTCTGCATTCTAGAAATGTGAAGCGACGATCGTTGAACCAAAATATGGAATTTATAGATTTTCTTGATCATGTTTAGTTTTTAGAAACATTGAAAGCAGGATCGATTGTGTCGTAAAAGTTTTAAAAAAACAAAAAAGGAAATGAACATGAACTTTTTTTTTTCCTAATGTTGGTTCTGTACATTAGCAGAATGAATTTTGAATTAAACTGCTCGGGTGCAGTTGAAGTGAAAAAACTTTCAGCTTTAATTCAGCAGGTTGAACAAAAAAAATGTGAGGAACTAAAGCCTTTTTAAATTTTTTTTTAAATATAAAATCCTTTAATTTCAGAGGATCGAAAGTAATTCGACAAATTAAATAACTGAAAATAAAATGGTCATTTCTAATACTCGGTTGAGAACCCTTTGCTGGCAGTGACAGCCTGAAGTTTTGAGCTCATGGAGGTCACCAGATGCTGGGTTTCCCCAGCCTTTCGAATGCTCTTCCAGGCCTTTGCTGCAGCAGCTTTCAGCGGTCGTTTGTAGGCCGCCTGATCAATTTGACTGCATTTAACTGGATTTGAGCAGACGGCATGTCTCTGAGCACCTCAGAGTTCATTCGGCTGCTTCTGTCCTGTGTCACATCATCAATAAACACTCGTGTCCCAGTGCCACTGGCGTCCAAACCTGCACTGCCTCCGCTGTGTTTTACAGATGAGGTGGTATGCTTTGGATCACAAGCTGTTCTTTGGATCATGCCTTCTCCATACTTTTTTCTCGCCTTCATTCTGGTAGAGGTTGAAGGTTGAGGTTTTTCTGTTTTCGCAGCTTAAGGATGGCTTGTTTCACCTGTGAGGAGAGCTCCTTTGACCGCATGCTGTCTGTTCACAGCAAAATCTTACAAATGCAAGCGCTGCACCTCCAATCAACTCCAGGCCTTGTATCTGCTTAACTGATGATGACATAATGAAGGTATTCCCCACACCTGCCCATGAAATGGCCTTTGAGTCAATTGTCCAATTACTTTTGGGCCCTTTTAAAAGGGTGGCACATGTTAAGTAGCTAAAACTTCTAAACCCTTCATCCAATTTGAATGTGGATACCCTCAAATGAAAGCTGAGCGTCTACACATTATGTCCATGTTTATTATGTAACTATAATTGGAATATGTTTCGGTAAACAGGTAAAAATATGTATGGCCCTAACTGTAAGTGTCTGCTAAGTCCTCACCTGTGGCTTTATGGGAACTCACCTCTGAAGACAAAGTCAGTGAGAATTTACAGGGATATGTAACGTAAAGATGATAGACCTAAACAGAAAATGCCTCCCGTACACGATGGTCACTGTAGATAGATTGTTTAAATGATCTATTTTCTTATTTGTTTGTCACCAGAAGCTAAATGTAAAGCACCAATAAACAGAGCTGAATGTTTTTGTTGATTAATGGAGCTAATTCGTGTGTAAAAGCCAGCAGTGGTACATTTGCAGCAAGACTGCGCAGTCAGAAATTAGATCAGTGTAAGAATTTCAGCAAGTTTCTCCATGGGGTGATAAATGCTTCTCAACTTCTATTCATAGCTGCCTTCTGACCGAAGACATCTTTAATTCTGTCCATTCTGATAACACACCATGCAGGCACTGTGTCGTCTTCCACCTTCTCTGTTTAAGTCTCTTCTGTTGGTTCTTGTTTGCTTTGTTCACTACTCGGCAGCATTAATTTCAATGTACTGACCAAAAAGAGCAACCCATTAACTGCTGGTCGCTTTGCTCCTGACCGTGACTTGTTGCAGTGTTTAGTGCTGTTGTAGAAATTGTGATGTAAACTATAAATTATGAAAGCCTCCCGATTTGACCAAACTGATGTGCAGCACTTGGTGATTTGAGTGAACGAAGGTTGCACTGTTCACCCATGACCGGTCTTAAAAGTGCGTGCTCCGTGTTTTTCGATGGTAAATAGTTGTGTGTTATTTGCGAATTGTTTGATATGTTATGTTATGTAAAATCTGCACTATGTCTTGCATATCAAAGACAACAATGCCCTGTGATTATTTTTGTTTTTTTTGTTCATCTCTCAGTGACCTTGGCCTCAGTTTAACGTCTTTAAAACTGGAATGTTGTACATTTAGTGCCTTTTACATTTCATCTGCTAACTTGAACATCTGCTCAAAATAGAAAAGATAAGATCCATTTATTTTCCTTTTATTGTATGTATTTTTTTATACACATAATATCGCCTCTGTATCCACTGTTCAAATTTTATATAAAACCTACTCCTGGCCAATCATTCTTGTGTTTGCTCTGATTATTTTGTTCTCGCTCCTTTAAATAAAATGAAGCCTAAAGATCATATTTGTTGCTCTCAAACTTGCATTCTGCCACTTGAAATAATTAATTTGTGGCTTGCTGTTTATATGAAACATTATTAAATGTGTTTGTCATATTTCAGCAGCCTTAGCTCCGACTTTTTACCTTGAAAACCGGCTCTGGATCTGTTTGGTGAGGTTATGGTGACCCACCCACCACACCAGCTTAACTGCCATTTTTAGCAAACCAGAGCCAGGGTAGCATCTGTTTAGCTTAATTCAAACAGAACAATTAAAAACAGCTTGCCTCAGTGTCAGCTATTGAAATAACTGTTTTCCTTTTACAGGTTAATGTTTAAATATCACCATCACACTGGATTTCAGATGTTAAACATGTGATTTTACTTCACGCCTGGTGGTGTTTTATGCTGATCTCCATCCATCATAATAAGTGTCTGATCAGTGAGGGATGCCCCTATTATTTCCAGAAACATTTGAGTTTTTAGTCATGAAAACCAGAAGGCAGCGGCCATTATTGAAAGCCCTGTTGCAACACCATTTCTAAACACTTGGTGGAGCCATGAATGGCAATGAGTGGCAGAGAAGTTTTCTTTGGGCTTTCCATACATGGGCAACATTCCCAACCAGTGTTTGAAACAAAGTTTCTGAATGCATTTGGTTGTTTTATTATCACCAGCTGGTGGTTGGCAAATACTACTTGGAAAACAGCCTTTGCAGCATTGCAGAGGATGCTAATAACTGTTTGCATTAGCATTTATGAAAGAAGACTGACCTTAAAAAGACAAAAACACTGCAGAAATACAAAATACTCAAACATCATTTTGTGGTTCTATGGCACCACTGCACATGTCAAATTTCCAGTTCCAACACCCCTGGTTTGGAGGAATAGCTCATATCCAACGGGTCAGACTTCTGCATAGTTTGATGAAGAGCTGACTCGTTTTTTTTTTTTAAATGATTTTTTTTTATTGGGTTTATGGAATGGCAGGGCTTGGACCAGGATTGGAAGGTTCAGTCAACACATTTCTGCTGAGGTAATGACAGATGGCTCTGTGATGACTCTTCAGCAATATTTTAAAGTTGAACCAGCCCAGCACCTGGTTCAAGGTGCTAAATAAAGAAGTAAATAGTCCCATAAATGAATGAAGTTTAACCATAGTTTTTTTTTTTACTTAAAACTTTAATAGTTTTGCTGGACTGGTCACATGATGAATCTGAGAATGTTGCAAAATGAAAAAGTTCTGACGGAATAAGACTGTTTGATGCTTAATGCCCACACCGGAGAATTCCAACTGCAGTGTCAGAGTATGAGCAGCAGGGGGCAGAGTGCTCCTCTGGCTGTAAACCATCCCCGGCGGGCCCCCTACTGACTGACTGACTTATGTAGGTAAATGCCACTGCTTATGTCACTGTCTCCAGGAAACAAAAACTTGGGAAAGACGAAACTGCTCTCAGCTGTCAGTGTTATTGAAGCTGGGCTGCAGTGAAAAGGAAACAAAAAGTGTGGAAACCCCTGAAAATAAAAGATGTGCTGTGTTTGTAATATGATGCAACGAGCTGCCTAATGAGGGTAAACGTGACACTGTGAACATGGTGAATATTAAACCAAACCTACAGAAACTGTGTGGCATCCAGCAGACAACAGACCAGGTAAGAAGCCTCTCATAAACTGACTACAGTATCTGGGTTATGTTTAGTTTGTTTAGAATATGTTTTCTTTGGTGTGTCAGCAGCAGCAGAAAGGATTTAAGTACTACTACTCAGATACCTGGATTTTAGTCATGACTCAGCATTTTCAGCATGTACAATCTCAACTCAAGATCCACCTGCTGGCTTTCTGTGGAGATTTCAGCCTGAACGCAGGCTTCTTCAGCAGAGACAGATCGGTTAATGAGTGCATTTACAAATCCTTAAATTTAACAACAAAGCTGCTTCTTAATCCCGAAAATAACTCCAAGTCCACTCATAAGATGAGTTTTCATCCATTTTTATCGGAAATGGAAGTTGTATTTAAAGAAAAATAAATCTTATTTGACATTTTTTCTGCAAAGACAAGTTTGAAAATTGGGTATCATGAAAAGATAATTTGATATAATATTATAAAGATGATATAGAGAAACCATGACTAATTATCTTGAACTACATTTAGTGAAATTAACTTTGTTCTTTAAACTGTTCTTTAAAGTTTTATTGCTACATACAAGGTGCAGATCTTTCACATTGATTGTAATCACGTTTCTATGTTCTGGCCAATCTGTAAGGAATATGAATAACGACTCGTATCATTTCTCAAATGGAGAACTGGGTGCTGTCTACAAGCTGGTGTTTCTGCTTTTACCAAATATTTTTTTTTATATAAAGTCATCTGATGAAAAAAGATCAGTCATCAACTATAGCTTGTGAATTGTTCTCCATTCATAATTTTCCTCAGGAGCTGGAAGAGACTAAATCAGAGCGTGTGCAGTACTGTGCCTACACTACAACTTGCTATGGTGCCTCCAAAATGGACAAAAACTGAAAAGAACACATGCTTATGAAATAAGATGCCCCTGTAGTCCATTCAAACGTTTTTCTTGTAATGGGGTGTTTTTACACAATCACTAATGAGATAGACTAAATCTGAATACTTTTTCCTCCTCTGCTTCTCAAACACGTGACAACTCTATTCATACCAATCTAACATGGACGGAAAGATGCTTCCAGTGCTGTACAGTGAAAATACCTTCAAAAATAATGCCTGACAATAAACAGAAAAGTCAAATATAGCTCATTGAAAACTAAGAGGAGTTGAGCCATAGTAGTTTCTAAGGGTTAAAAACAGGATGACAAGACAAATGCAAAGTATAAACGGCTAGATCCATATAAAGATGAGGTAAACATAAATGAATAAAAGTAATACACTGTGCACACAACAGGGCTAATTAAAATGTAAATACATTCAGTAGGATAAAAGTAATCAAAGTAACACTTAATGCAATTAGAGACAGGTGAACCACATTAACAGGTGAAATAGGTTGTTGTGAAAGAGTAAATTTAAGCTGTCATCTCCTTTGTTGTTGAGGTGAAAATAGGGGACTGATATTAGCAATCAATACTTAATGTGGACCTATAAGACACTAGCAGGCTTCATATAATCCAACACCACTGCTCTCATGGCTGAGAATAAGTGTTTATTGCTCTCACTCTTTAGGCATGTTCATATGATACAAAAAAACAACCAATTATTGTGTTAATCCAGCCATAACCAGACTTTTAAAATACATGTAAACACGTTAGTCTGACCAAAAAAAACAATAAAGCTGCTCGCATTCAGATCTAATTCTTCTATTTGGCTAAACAGGTGAGGTATTGTGTTTGGAAATCAGCTCATTAAGGCTACGTGTCAACTCCCTTAAAGCATTTCCAGACTGTCGCTCTGCTCCGACAAAACTCCCGATTTTATAACCACAGCATCATCTGACACAATCACCATTCAGGTAACTCTAAAGCAACGTCTGTGGAATGAATTCAGCTGTTTGCCTGTAGACTTACATGCAACATGATCTCCCACAGAGAACGTAGGAAGCAGCAGAATGTGCACGTAAACATGCTGTACATTTGAGTTTGTTGTGCTGCTCCTGAATGAACATCATAGCCATCAGATGTCTCCTTGACGTACTTATTAAATCATATCCACATTGCTGTAAATTTTCCATACCTTATAAAACAGTGGATTAGAAACAACTAAAAAAAAAAAGTCCTTTAAAACACACTAGAAGTGAAAAATGCAGAATTATAAAGCTGCTTATATTTTTCTTATATTGATTTTTTATTTACTTGCACTTGCACTCACCAGGCACCTGTTAAAGGAAAAAAAAATCCTTTTATTCTTGAAAATTAACATTAGTGTGCTGAAAAGCACCAGAGTAGTTGTTGTTAATGAAGGCGAAAGTTCAGCTCACATTTTCCCAGCCAAATGAGACATCCAGACAGTCTAACAGTCATTTAAGACTAATTGTCTGTATGTGCGAACTGATATTACTCATTAAGATTACAGCGATGTTTGTTTATCGTGTGGCGAACCAGAGAAAAGCCACACGACAAACTCAGCTGACTCCCACAGGCGTGAAAAGGATGTGTGATTTTTCAACACGCCCACACTCCTCTGGGAGATGCAAACATTTCATAAAATTCTGTTACAGCTGCTGACTCTTTGTTCTGTCTGGGTGGAGACGTGAAGCATCTCAACATTCTTTCTTTGCACAACCTTTACATAAATAGAAAAATATGGAGAGTCTGGGCTTTTACTTAAAGTAATATGCCCCAAATTCCAAGTGGAGAATGATTGATGTGTGTGAACCAACTTTTTCTGAGAAACTCATCCAGCTCCAGCTTTGGACTAATGGATGGCATTTTTGTAGTGGAGGAGTTGTGGGGGTTGTGTCTCCTTAACATGGAGCATAAAAACTGGACTTCCCAGCCCCCTTATATGGCGTTTCCCAGCGAGCAGTGGGAGGGGGCAAGAGACTGAGCGATCCAGGATATTCTCACAGGATGTGATGGCTGGACAGCAGCCGGAGCTGTGCGATGTGGAGGCAGGAGTCAGCTGAGAAGAGCTTCTCACTTGTGGTGTTGCTATCGATCTCTGAGTGGGTGTGTGGGGATGTGAAATCAACATGGTCAGGAGGTTCTGTGATGACTAGTCATCATCTGAAAGTGAGGTAAATGTACAGCTTTATAAGAAGTCTTGAAGTATAACTGTGTTATTGTTCAATTGTTTAGTTTTTGGAAGGCTTGGACTGCACTGCTGATTGGCGTTTGAATGCTAGGTCACAAGCTGCAGAAACAGCCAGCTCTTTCAAATAAGGATGAATATTCAGTTAAGCAGACAAGCTACCAGTATTTAAAGTTTTATGTAAGTAAAAGTACACAATCTCACCATGCTGGAAAGTGCTTCAGATAACATCTCAGTTTGTTAAGAGAGCTACAAAACTTTACCCACTGTAAGTAAAATGTCTGAATTCTTCCTCTACTCCTTTCTGCAAACCTAAAGATGCTTTAACCTGCGGGAAAAGGAAGAACTGTTATATATAAGAAAATACCAGCAGGTAGGAGGTAAAGTTTATCTACTTGTGCTCAGGGAGAAGAGATATGTAAACAGGATCTATGACTACAAACTGAAAATATTACTTTGTTCAACAAACTCTTTAAAAACAACTCACGTTGTCTGTAGGCTTTGATTATAACTAAATTAAATAGCCCCATGGCCTCACACTTACACTGTACTAGTTATCTCTGAAGTACTTTTTGTTGCTACTTCCAGCAGAAGGTCCTTAACAGAGCTGGAATTTAAGTACATACTTTGAGACGCTTTGCTTGAGTCTTGTCATTGAGTGTCATTTAAGGCCACTTTCTACTTCTACTTCAGCATGTCTCACAGGAAAATAACGCACTTACTTTATTGAATTTATCTGACAGCTTCGGTTCGCTATTTTTGCTCAGAGATGACAAAATCTGATCTTTTGTTCTGATTTCTGGAGCCCAACTCAGAGGACGAGTCCATCCATCAGAAAACAGACAGAAAATTGGTATCTATTTTAGTTTGGCGCTCTTGGAAAGGCATTTCTCTCTATTCAAAACAATTTTTACAAACCAAACACACCTCCATCAAGGCTGACGCCGAAATCCTGTGTCTGCTGCCTAATTTCTTTCATCAAGGTAATAATCAAGCGATTACTGCAGGAAATAATCATCAGATTAATCTATCATGCAAGTGAAAATTCTACTCATAGATAAATGCAAGTGTGGTGATAATCTAACGATATGTTATATAATGTTACATCCACTGGGTGCATGTTGTCGTAATTACATCCACCTATCAGGATATGAATACTTCTCTACCAACTCTCCCTTTAAAGTAAGAGTAGATAAATATCTCACTCTTTCAAGCTTCTATATGTACAGCTTTATAGACAAGACCATTCATTTTCTGGACTTTTCTCTTAACTTGAAATTGAAATATTGGATCATTGCACATCCTGTTGGCCTCAGGCATTTGTATAAGTGAAACCATGTGAGAGGTTTTGAAGGGAAATGTCTCTTCGATATACCTGACATGTGACAAGGGCCCCTAACTCAGTTTCTCCTAGTGTCAGTGGAACATCTCAGTCTAAGAATAAAAAAAAAAAAGTTTATCCCCTCGTAAGTGGTGCAAAACAGAAAAAGTCAGTTAACAGCTCAAAAGTCAAAGGGAAAGCGTGTTGATCTCACTGGCTGTTGCTGTTTTATCAGATTGTAAATGCTTAAAAGATTCCTTTTAAGGGAATTATGGGATAAACTTGGTTTTAGTTTTCCACATCGTTAAAAAGGAACCATGTAGCTTTTTAAAAAAAAACAAAAAAAACAACCAGAGCGGCAGACTTTTTATACATTTTAGTTTTGCTGAGTCAGCTATGTGTCTGTGCTCCTCTTCCTCTCAGCCACATGCCAGCGTTCATGAATTAGATTTGGTCTCGCACAGACTCAAGGAACCTGTTTTGATGTGTGGTGGTTGACTTTTTGAACACTGCAAACCTTTTGTTTCACTGAAATTTCCACAAGCTTGTCGGCGTCACATCTCCATATGTACTTGCCATTACTCAATACTAATTACTCCCACATTGTCTGCTCTGCAATGTGACACGTTGTTTTGTTGTGTTCAGAAGAACCTATCAGGAAACAATGTGGCACAGACCTTGTCTCTCAAAAATAATGACTCACCGACGTCTGACAAAACAGTCTCTTGTTGTTCTGTTTCAAATCAATAACTTACAATTGAGACATTTTAAGCGATCGAAACCCTTGGTTTGCTTAGTCATCCTTCTTCGGAGCAGTTCAGCTGATTCTAAAAATCGAATACGCTATTAGAGAGAAGTGCCAGAGCACATGCAAGTAAGAGAAAGCCCCTTTTGTACATGGCATTAATAGTATCACCAAAGGTCAGCATGTTACAATAGGTAGAGACTACTTCCTTCCCCTTTTTGGAAGGTATCATCTACAAATGCTTCCTGCATTCATATGTTTCTGACTCATGTGCTCTGGACTCTCTCTGTACTGCAGCACCATGGCAGCCTTCCAGCTGCTTATCCTGCTGTTGGTCAGCTGTGTGGCGGCTTCTGCACGTCCTCCCCGACATCTTCCTCCATGCCAAGTTGTAAGTATAAAGCCTGCTACGCACATGTCTTGTAGTAATGATTATTTTAAACTCAGGTGGCTCTCAGTTTTATAGGATCTTTCCTTTGATTTTTCTCTCATCTGTGATGAGTTTATTTTTATGGGTTGCCCACAGCAACAGGCATGGAATCCATCAGGTGCTTGAAGATAGTTTCTTTAGAGGCATTTGAACTGAACAAAGGTGCTTAAACAGTTTGATCTCTGCAACTTTAGGCTTTGATCACTTGGACAGTGAAATGTTTCTTGGTTTCTTTCGAAGACAAACTGATGCAGCAGTCACTTGTCAGTCAGGTTATTCAATGTGTTCAGTGCTGTGACATCTTTTGTAATTCATGTTTTAGCTGTGGTTTGCTTAAATATGTGGCTCTAACTGTTTAACATCATTGCGAGGAAAGGGCTGAAAATGTGTAGAAGAGCATTTGTGAAACTGAACGTCTACAGAGTTCAGTTGTCGTCATGCTACAGTGTTCTTAAGGAGATTTAGAAAAGTTAAACTCACAGAGGAAGAATTAAAGATAAATACAGTAACATGAAACAAGATCAAGTGATCTTTTCTACAAGTAGCACCATATTGAAAGTAAAAGTGTGTCACTTTAGTTTAATTTGGTCAGTGTTTCAATAAATACTCAAATATCAGTTGGAAATCCTGTTAACATCTGCACAGATTTTACTGTAGGGGTTGCATACTGTTTTTGAATGAAATAGCAAAATGTCTTAATATACCCTCTCCATAACAGATTTGTGTGAAAAACTGCTGCTAAAAAGTCAAATTGAAATATTTAGAATAAGCCATATCTAATTCAGCCCAAATCCCAGTAGAAATGACCAAAACCAGCACTATATCACATCTCTTAATACTTTTGGATTTCATGTGGGGACACATGATGCTGTTGGCTCCAACCCTTTTTTTTATCATTTAAATAAACAAATGGTTGAAGAAACCAAAATTCTCGGTAGTTTCCTAAAGCTTGTCACTGCCGTCTTTTGCAAATGTTATTCAAATAGTAGGGAACAGTAATTTGTTTACAGCATATTTGTCTTTAGCTGTGGATGCTTGCGGAGGTGGTTGATATATTTAGGAATGAGTTTGTAATAAGCAATAGTGTGTATGTGTACGTTCATGATAATAAAGGAGAATGGCACCAAATATAACAGTAACAGCTCACTGATGTGTTGCAGCTCTATGGCACAGTGCCATTTATCATCTAATAGGACACTTTTTAGTGGATCAGTTTACCCTTTGGTTTATTTTTTTGATGAGGAAAAGGAAGCGAACGGGTAAAAGATAAAAATCAATGACCCTGATCCTTAAGGAGTATCTTCCAAAGTCTTTTTAAAAAAGCATTTTGGGCCATTTCATGTTTTCTTGAGAGAACTGAAAACAGAGGAAATGAGGAAAGTGAAATATGGAGAATGACACTCAACAAAAGGTCTCGGGCACTCGTCTGTGCTCAGGGGTCAGGATGACCCCCAGCATCCCCGGTTTGTGTCCAGTCTGGTGACTTTTGTCGTGTGTCATTTCCTGTCTCGCTCTCCCTCCTATCCTGTCATTTAACTATCTGAGCCAGCATGTAAAATGAGGGACTTATCTAGTAATTTGTATTAGTTACAAATCAGCTCTTTGTACAGAGGAAGCGGGGGAGTCTGGGGAGTCTTTCACATTACATTACGTCAAACAGCAACATTTTGCTCTTTGCTCTCATGCCAAGGAGTAACAGACAACAGGCACCAAAAGATCCGTTTTTAATTGTCAGTAAATTAGATCAAAACTGGCGTAAAAACCTCAGTGAGGTATGGAAAAAGATCCCAGATCTGGGAATTGAAGCCAACGCTAAAGTTCCTTCTAACCGTTGGCCAACGGGGGACGATACCTCTGGTTCCATGAAAAGATCTATTTGAGAATGATCCCGCCCCTCTTATTTGTTATCTCATTAAGTATTTTTCAATAGTTCATGGTCTCAGTCACTATTTTCAAATCTTCGTCAACAGAGAATGATGTTCAATTTATATATTATGATTTTATTCAGTGTAAAACAGATGATAAAGCAGGGTATGTTTTAGACTTAGCCCACCTTAAGAAAAGGAGTAACAAACATATTGGCCAGCAAACTCCGATCTAGTTTCAGGTTCCCTTCAGGGTGCTGAGGCCTCATATCATCTTAAATTAATATATTGTATTTATATCAAAGTTCAGTCCCAGTTCAGTATAGAGACAAGGAAATAATAAAAAAATAACCTTTTAACTATTATATCAGTACTATGACTGAATTTTGTGTGACAGACCTCACGCTAAAGTCAGATTGGGATAGTTTACATGACTGTCAGGAGCTGTATGCCACATAACCCATGGAAGCCAAAGAGAAAAGATCCTACTTTCAATGATACTTTCTTATATGCTCCTGATTCACGCCCCAGTGCTGATAACAGATACAAGATGTTTTTCCCTCCAATGAATAAATCAGTGTGTTTACAGCCAGCGTGTAAGCAACAATGAATGCCCCTCTCAAAACCACAAATATGCCAAAAAGCCAAATGTACTCTGCCTCAGAAGGAAAACATAGCAGGAGACAGCTTTATGAGCTGTTTTTGGGCACAGGGTCTCATGGCCATATGGTTTCTATTATGTTACACTTAATAACTTAAATACTTGAATTCATTAGAGGGAGAAAATGAAGGTTATTACTAATAAAATTGTTAGGTGTATTTTCCTCTCTGCTGAAGAACTTTTTAACCATTTCTTGTTTCAGTTAACTTATTTAATTCACTCAAACAGAAACAATCAAAGGTAACGTTTAAAGTTTTTTGTCCCGTGTTAACCTCAGTTTACACACTGTCTTGCTGCCAAACCATGCCGTAGATATACTGTCTCATAAACTGACCGTCCATGTTTAGCTTTAAACATTTAGTCTGTGTTGTGTCATGGTCAGGAAATCTGGCTGTGTGCCGATATAATCAGACGTGTGTTTGTCTTTGGTCGTAGGTCCAGATGGATGTGATTTGCAGTGATCTGAGCCTCAGAAGCGCACCACTCAACCTTCCTCGCAATGTCCAAATGCTGGACCTTTCACGTAACCAGGTTCAAAACCTCACCCAGGAAACTCTGGGGTTCCATACTGGCTTCCGTCGCCTTAATCTTCATTCCAACAAAATACATTTCATCCAGCCCGGACTCTTTAAAAACATGTCTGATCTGAGAGTGCTGGACCTGTCCATGAATCATCTGAATGTTTTTGCACACTCCAAAATAAACATTGGACCTCTTACAGCTGTGGAGTCACTAGATCTTTCAAGCAATGGGCTGTACACGGGCATGTCGGACTTTTTTCTGTCTGACTCTCCGTCACTGGCAAACCTTTCCCTGAATGGTAATAGCATCACAAAAATAGCACACACCACTTTCAGTGGATCCTTGTTCTTAAAGAAAATCAGCCTCCACAATAATGTCATCCTGGAGATCGAAGATGGAGCTTTTGACTCCTTACATCATCTGACTGAACTCGATTTGTCCAAGAATTCAATCACGTGCATCGATGACTTCAATCTGTACAACCTGAAAGTTCTCAACCTCAGCAAGAACAGCATTGAGATTTTCCAAAGCGCACAGTCACACATTTTGTTTAAACTTCGCTCTCTTGATCTGAGCGAAAACAAAATGCTTTACTTCCCTCATATCTCAGAAAACAACATGCTTGAATTTCTGAACATTTCACGAAACCAACTTCAGACCGTCAACGTCACAGGCAGTAAGGAAAAACAGTCGAACTTGATCTTTAATCATTTGAAATACCTGGACATGAGTTACAACCAACTTAAAAGTATACCAGAACATCTTTTCTTTAAATGCATGGGATCACTTGAGGTCCTGAATATGAGTAATAACTGTATCCGCTCCTTTTCTGTCACTCACAAAAGTCTTTTAAAGACAGTGAAGGTGATCAATCTCAGCTATAATTCCCTGCAGAGTCTGAATTTTGGGGAAAACACTCTGCGATCGCTGAAGCGGCTCTTCTTACAAGGAAATGACCTCTCCGTTCTGGATCCTCAAATATTTCAGAGAGTCTCGAGCATCAAATACCTGCATCTTGAGCAGAACAATGTGAAGATCTGTGGCTCTGAGCAAAATCAGCATGAGCAAACGCTGACGGACCAAAACCACTGGGATCCTCCAGGTTGTGTCTCCTTTTCTTCTGTTCCCAACTTGCACTTTCTGTACCTCTCTGAAAACAATTTGAGGACGCTGCCTGAAAACGCATTTGTGGACACCCCTCTGAAGTTACTGGACCTGTCCCTGAACCCTGGCTTGGACATGCACAAAGGCTCCCTCTCTGGACTTGAACATTCCCTGGTTCACCTACTCTTGAGGGAAAACAACATTTCCTCCCTGAACACGGACCTGTCATCACTGAAGAGTCTCAAACATGTTGACCTCTCCACCAACCAGCTCAACACTCTACCAATGTGGAACAAGGACTCCTCCATTGAGTCCTTAAACCTGAGGAACAACAAGCTTGTCACCCTGGATCACCAAACCATCCTCGCCCTGGAGCACTCACTAAAGACTCTCTACATGGGCACCAACCCTCTAAGCTGTTGCGACAACCTCGGCTTCCTCCACATAGTGCAGCACTCAACGGTGGTTGTTCCTGACATAGAGACAGTGACCTGCATTCACGAGGAGTATTCAGAGCCAGTCAACATTGAAAAGGTGACCCAGGAAATGTGTCATCTCGAACACGTCCCAAACTACATAATTGTTTTAGTCTTGACATTGTTGGTAGGGATGATCCTGTTTGGGGTGCTGGTTAAATGTTGCCATTTAAGGAAAAAAAAGCACAACAGAAGCTTTACTGCATAGTGTGAACGAACATTTCTCATGCAATAGCATGAATGTACCAGTTTCTGTGGATGAGACTCTTGAAGGATTCAAATGTGAATGTGTAGTCTCGCTCCACTCTGAGTCTTGTTTGTGGACAATCTGAAGCCTTGACTTTGGCTTCCAACTATGAAGAAACTACTGATTGGCATCTGTCAGTCAGGCAAGCACAACCCTCAATATCTCTCAGATGAAGGAAAAGTCAAATGGACAAAATAATAAAAACAGCACTTCTTATAGAATATATATTCAATTGCTTAGAAGAGGGGTTTGGACTTTTTTAATGGACTTTATGCAGAATCTAGTGACTATTTAAAGAACTGCAACTTTCGACCTCCCGGGTGTGCTCAGACAGAATGCGACAGATTTGAAAGCGAGTCTGCACTATTTTGAAATTAAATGAAAAAATATGTGTCGAGTCTTTTTAAAAGGCTTTGTGACTTTAAATTAAAGACCGTACAAAAAAGAACGGAGAATAAATTCAAATAAGAAAAACATCAGTTTATCACCCGCTGGTAAAAGACTAAGTAAAAAGAGCTGTTTTTTTTCTGTCTGAATACACCTTCAAGCCCAGCAGTGTTAAACGTTTGGATGTAGTACCAAGCCACTTGCCTCCAGTTTATTGAATGTAAAATGAAGAATCAACACTAAAACTTTTTTACAGGACAGTAGCAACAGACCAGTCTGAATTATTTCCGTGGGATTTTCAGAGATATGCTTCTTTTCTGTTGTAGGCATCAACTTATGTCTGTCTCTCATCTTTATGCCAGATATGACTATGTTTACAAGGAACATAATAATCTGATTATGACCAAGACATCTTAAACTGCGGTTTATGAAACAACAATCAGTCAGAACTCAGCATAAAGACAGAAAATAAAGGGTAACTGCTTGCTCAGTGCTGTACAAAGAAAAGAAACCTGCCTCTCTGTACCTCTAAGCCCACTTGATTATGTTATGCCTCATGTGTTTATGCCATACAAGGTGTAAATGCCTTTGTGTTGTTTCACCCCTCAGGTTTTGTGTGCATGAACAACCCAGTCTCCTAGCAAGATATGAAATTGCCATGTGAATTCAATCAATCTATTCATGTCAGCTGACACAATTTTCACTTTATTTTGTGCCACGGGCCCAGTCTAAATAAACCAGACGTGCTGGACCTACGAAACAGACACCTTTTTGAAATACATTACTTTGAAAGTGGTGCTGGATGGCATGAAAAAAGTACAGATTTAGTCAGCATGAATACAGTTTTCTGTCGTGTCAATGTCACATTTGAGCATGAAAGCAATAACATGTTCTGTAATTAGTTATAGAGGTGCTGGCTGGTAACCTCTGGACAGGTCCATGATTATTTAAAAATTGTTCTGCCAAGATCATGATTATGAAAACTCATGCACGCAATTTATAAGAGTTCTACTCTTAAGAAGTTGTGAAGAGGAGGACCTAAACTCTTCTCGTGATTGCTGTAAACGTGAGCCCAGTTGAAGATTCCCTGGGTCCTCCTTACAGGAATTACAAGGAGTTTCAACATTCCTATGTTCCAAAGTTCCTATCCTCTCAGGGTCCTATGTTTGTAAGGTTCTATGTTCCAAGCATCCACAGTTTGCAGGATCATAAATTCCAACGATCCTTAGTTTGGTACTATATTCCCATTACCTAAAGTTCCAGTTACAATGTTGTATTAGCTAATTTTTGCCTCATATTAGTTCAAAAATGTTTTAAGTTTGATCAAGGCTGCACACAACTAAATGAATACAACACTACTAATGATAATGACTTTTTTAGATTCTGTGTCACAGTTAACCTGTACTGCTTCGTAGTTCTTCTATAACCCATTATATGTTAAGCAGATACAGGGCTTGGGAACATCGATTTGATAGTACAAAGATGGGAAGCCTTGTGAACATAGTACCCTGGGAGAACACATCTGTCAAAGTTAGTCACCTGAGAACCAGGCCAACTTTATGCTTAAAATGATGATGCCACAATAGACCTTTGAGGGTTGACTGTTGAATCTAAAGGAGCATTGACACTGAAACAGATATCTGCAGTAACATTGAATTTCCTTCAGTCTGGAAATTAAGAACACTACTAAAGTTTGTGAAACAAAATATTATTCTTCAATTATGGTTTGATGAAGGTGTTTATCCAAGCTATTAATCTTTATATAGTTTGCACTTTAAACGTCCTTGTGTTTGTGTGATTGTATTTTACTTTGTGACTGTTAACACTAAGAGCTGAATAATATTAGAATTCCATGCCGAAGATATGCCAATATAATTTATTTTATTAGTAGATGTATTAAGATGGACATTTTTTTAAAGCAACTTTTTTCCATGTGGATACCAAGCCCCTGGTGCTCTCTCCATTGATCTGGTATAAAAATGTAAATGTCCTATTATGGATTCATTTTGGTGGGCAAAGCTCTGATGTGAATAACTGATTGAGATGTTAATTATATATATGGTATATCCTTTTAAACACATAAATGAATGTTAAATCCTGTACTGTATTTTAGTGGACTGAACCAGGATTGACAGTTTAACATGGTCTGCGTGACTGTGTTTAATCTTAAAAGCAATATTTTAATGTTATTTTTATCTACAAGTCTAACTTGTAAATGACCTTGTCATGTCATGTAACTTTGCAAACAGTATGCATTTTGTACCAAATTAATACCATTTTCTAAACACTGAGTTTTTGTTATTTTCCTTTTTACACAAACATGTAAACCCTGAACATTGTTCAAATGAGAGTTTGACGAATACTGACCCCATCATGTTTGAACACTAGAGATCATGCTACAACCAGTTAGCTTAGCTTACAACAAAGACTTGAATCATAGGCTAATATTCTGGCTTTTGTAATGTTCAAAAGAAAAGAAAAAAATAGGTGTCAGCCTAAGTTTTGCAAGTTTTAGAGGTGTTCCAGTGTGAATGTTGTTTCACTGAGTCGGGCCCTCGTGGTTTCTCACATTTTCAGTCTATGCTAAGCTAACAGGCTACCCTTTAGATTCAAGCATTAATCCATCCATCCATTTTCCATACCCACGTACTCCAATTCAGGGTCACTAGGGGGCTGGAGCCTATCCCAGGCAAAACAACTCCTAGGTCAATTAAGAATCACATTACCTCACATATATGTTTTTGGACAGTGGGAGGAAGCCGGAGTACCCAGAGATAACCCACACATACACATGGAGAACATACAAACTCCACAGAGAAAGGCCCCAGCTGGGATTCAAACCAGGAACCATCTTGCTGTGAGGTGACAGTGCTAACTGCTGTGGCATCAGTTTCCTCATATTCTCAGTAACAATGTCAAACATTTGATTATCAGCACACAAATTACAAAAATTTTAAGGAGAATGATAAGAAAGTGGTGACAGTCGATAAGATATTAAACTGAATTATCTTTCTAATGCTTGTCTCTTTATCAGTAATGAAAAACGTAGTGTAAGAAATTTCACACATGCAGGCCAAATATCTATTGTTGCTTTGTCTTGTGATGAATACATGGCATAGAATATAAGTGAGTAGCAGGACACTTGTGGTTACTTGTCACAAGTCAACCCTGACAGCTGTTGAGTTGAACCACAAGCATCTGCAAAATGTGATGCATCTTACTGAGGTTAGTACAATGAAGTGAACATTGCACAAGTTGTTGTTATGTTATATTACAGAATACAAGAATTGACCTGTCTGACTGTCGATAGAGTGCACCCTTGACAGATCACCAGGCCAACACAGAGAGGCAGACACCAGTGCACACCTACTGCCAATTCCGAATCCCAAGTTATCTTAACATCAATGTTTTTGGACTGTGGGAAGTACCAGGAGCACCAAACAACTTATGTCACCGTTTCACTTGGAGCAGAGAAAACTTACAGAGGCTCAGGGAGAACATGGACAGGCTTTGTAGAGGGACATCCCTGCTGACCTGCGGTTCCAACCAAGAACCATCAAGCTGTAGATTAACAGAGCTAAACAATGCCCTTCCTATAAATTATTAAATTATTTCATTTGTCTGTCAGGGCTGAATAAAGAAAAACATCAACCAGCATCTGTTCTGGTATTCTGGTAGCAGACAAATTGTTTTAGTACTCGATAATGATAAGATGCAGCCCTACACATTTTCATTTTTGCCACCAAACACTAAGCTTGCTGGTGGCTGCTATCCTTCATCATTCAAATAGCCCTTAAGGCAAGCTAATGTACATAAAACAAACACATTATGCAGGTACTTTTACAGCTGCTGTAGTTTTGCTTCACAGTGGTGCATTTGAGAGGCCTTTGTGCAGTGGGAAATTTCAAAATTTACCAGTATTTTACTGCCCCCTAACAGCCAACAAAGAGGTGAATTCCACTAATAAGAGTGATAATACAAGCTGTTATATTTCAGCACACATGAGGAACATGGTTAATGGTAAATATATAGATAACTTCCTTTCAGCTGTCATAACTGTATGCAAATAATCGTACAGTATTTAACCTTTTAATCCCCCGACTGTCAGTAACCAGAGAGCAGTGACACGTATTATGAAAATAGTTTTGATACGTGATGCAACATTATTCTTCACCTGAGGTGAAGGTATGTGATCGTTCCCCTTCAAGCTATTGAGGCTGTCTGCTTAGCAGGCATCTATGGACACGCAGGATGTTTGATTTCTGTTGTTCAGGGCCAATATTTGAACGTCTTTTGACTGCCATAATTAGTCAATTAATGTTACTGAGAAAAGACGTTCCAATAGGTGAGCTCGTGGACGTCAACTGACATCAGGAACTGTTTCAGAAAAAGTGCTCTTACTGGTCAGAATCCTGATGTCCAGGTTTGGCTAGAATTAGTTAAGAAAAGACCTTTGATCAGTTCATGAAATGAATGATTAAAGATAACTAGGATTTGCTGTTTGCTTTTTGATACATGGTAATACATTTGTTCTGCCATGAAGTCTATGTTTATGACGCCTGTAGTGTTCAGCTGATGTTATATACACAGTCTGAAGATGTGAGTGTTTTTAAACAATATAAAACTTTAACCATCCATGAAGGTAGGCCTAACAATCTGCCTTCCAGAGAAACCACAAAGGCTTTTTATCTCCTGGTTTCCTTTTCACTGTTATGTCTCCTGAGCCGAGGCCTTTAATGTGACAGTTCTACTGCATCTCCAACCCTACGACTTAGTTTTTATTTCTGTGTTTACTTTGGGATCGCGACTGAGACTGAGAAAGTGCTGTTGAACAATTTTATTTGAACTGTAAAAAAGAAAGGCTTTTACAGGCAGTGACTCAGACTCTCCACCCGCTCCCCCTCCCAGGGGAATTACTGGAGTTAATTTGCTGTCAAGGGTGGTCCAGGATGTTGTCCACTGACCATCCTGTTCTACGTCAAAATGGGGAAAGCTTCTTTATCACTGTCAAGGCATAAATTAGAATGTCACAGTTGCTTGCAAAGTATTAAACTACAAATGGGCTTTTGTGTTAATAAAGCAGCACTTCATTGGTTTATAATGTATGTTTCCAGCTTGGCATGTCTTTGTGCTTCTCAGGTGTTTGTATTCAATCAAAATACTGGCTTTAATCATGCCGTGGCGTTGTTTGAAGTATTTAAAAGAAAAGGAGTCTGTCTAACATGTAGCTGTAGTTGTTTCGGTTGGATTATGCTTATTTAACTTTCGCTGTGTAGAGTTACAGGAAACCCCAACAGTAATCTACATCCGTTTTATCTGGAATCTGGACCCATCTAGACAGTGTTTATATGAGTGAAAATTATGTCTCGTAGCTGCCTTAATTAACAAAGGCAGCTCTGTTCCGTTCATTCAAGTTACAAAACAGATGACTTAAACTGAATTAGTTGCAATATATTTGACTACTGACTCCTGTTGTTTATCTTTGTGGTGCTTCTTGCCAAGATCATATTTATTAGTATTACTGTATCAGAACATTGTGGTACCAGATCTGGATTCAGGCAGTGATCAGAACAATCTGCTTTTTACATGATCTGGTCTATAAGTTCAATGTTTTTGGCCTTAAAGTTGATGAAGAGTCCAAAATGGAAAGAATGCATCCTCAGAGGATGTAAAAGTTCACGATAATGGTCCCCTTTGGTTTTTGATATTTCATGGGGAAATTGTTGTTTGTCTGAAGTTCAAGAGATAAACTCCAATTGGGTCTGCATAAATTGAGATCTATGATTATTTGCAGGATGGTCAGCACAGTAACACACAAAAATGAGTTGATCTACTGTTACAGCTCGACTTGTCATGTAAGTTGGGCCAGTGTCCAATATAAATATAGCCAAATTCACAGCACAGACATTGCCTTTAACTCACTTGGATGGTGATTTTGTCAGATGAGGCTGCAGTTATAAAATCAGAATCTTAATGGAGCAGAGCTTCTGGGGTGGGGGGTGGGGATTGTTTAACATTTCCTTATGTCAGCCTTTAATGCACCAAATCAGCACCCGATTTCTGCTATTCACGACCTCAGTCACCTCCAATAATTTCTAGTTTTTGTGTCAAAAACTTGGATGGTGGTTACAAACAATGTTGTCCTTTAGACCGAAATATCAGATCACAGTATATCTTGCCTCAAGATATACTGTGAAATAAGCACAGTGTGAATTTCACTTTATTTGTGCTACCGGACACATATTCAGCCTTTTAATGTTTGCTTCAGTGTTTTAATAAGCACTTCATTTGTGTCTGTTTGATCGTTCACCTGGTCAGTTAGGAAAAGGAGATTTTAAAATGTTTGGGTAAAGTTGTGAGAGGGTCTAATCTAAAGCAGAGCATAATTTATTTAATTCCTTGTCATACACACCTTGGCCCTGATCTGTTTTCTGCCTGACTCCACTGCTATTTTATGGATTCAATCATGACACAATTTGCCTGCACTAGTTTCCCTTTACACCCCTTTTCTCTGTACGATTCCTGCTCTGTTCCACAGCCAACCAGTTTCATCTTTCCAGTGTTTATCTAAAATCAGGTAGCGACAGCAGAATTACTGAACTGCACAACAATGAGGCCAAACTAATGGCTTAATGGATCATTGAACACTAATTACAACTGACTGAATTACTGAAGCACACAGAAAATTCTTCCCTTACATACATGGTTCCACACAGGCAAACTACTGAGAGACTGAATTAGACTTCTGCTCTATAGCTCTGTTTATTTTTCCAGCTCTGCATCAGGCCTCCAGGGCGAAGTAAAAAATAGACAGTCACAGAAGCCTCTCTTCCTCTGGGAGAACAGAAGTCCTGATCGTTCACCCTCTGAAAGGAAACTGTCTTCTCTCAGATCAAATCTACAAAATAGACATGTATGCACTGGATTGCAGCTTCATCCCCACACCAAAGCGAGACTAAACAAACTTCTGATGGGTTCTCGCAGCTGTACCACCCCACTTTTCCTGTTCTCCTTTTGTAAAATTCCACAATCTCTTTTTCCTTGTTTTTGAGATGAGCAGGGATAGAATCATAGGAAGGCTGTGGAAAGAAATTGTGGTTCCTAAACTGGAAGCAGACCTGGGTCACTTTTCCTCTTGTCTGTGACCGGGCACTGACTCATAATTGAACCTGTACTTATCACAGCCGCGTCACGCTCAGATCAAAAGAGCTGTGTCAGGGGGGGGCTGGATCAGAGCTGCAGCAGGTCACTTAGTCACTGATGAACAATCAGAATAGAAAGTGAAAAAAGAAAGCGAGCCGGACCATCTGCTGCAAACAAGCAAATATGACATCTTTGTTTTCCTTTTGGGGAAGCCCCTAATTAATCCCCCCATTCTCTGTAAATAATAAGTCTATTATTGAGAAAACATTGGAAAATTTTGCAACAAATAACTAAGTAGATTATGTTATCAACTGTCCATTTGAAGGGAGTATAAAAAAAACAGCATAATTTCAGCTTGCATGGGGCTATACTATGATTTTGTATCCACATATACAACAGAGAAAATTCTATATAGAATTCTCAGTAACTTTAACAGCGATAAGAAAAGTAAAAATAAAAATAAAAAGGCCATGTTGGAATAGTGCTTGACATACGTATTATTTTCCAGCAACGTTTTATTCTTGGCATTCATCAAGAAACTGATAATATTGTGCTACAGCTCCTAAGACGTGAGGAGTTGTAAATGCAGTTCAGTGCAGGTAGGAGTGCACAGACATTTATCAAGGGAAACAACAACTTCAAACATGGCACAACACAGGAGAGCCAGATCCTCATGTCCAGACTAAGAGGTCCACGTAGGAGAAGAGACAGTAATGTCAAGACTGGGAAGACAGATGGTTTGAGAAAAAAGTAAAAGAACTACCTCTCCTGCCAGATGAGAGGTGCAACAGCAATGGATCATTCATACAACTCCAAATGCGGCTTATGTATTTTCACTCGTGGCACTAATGTGCAACAAAGGCGCATCAGCTTGAAAGTCATATGTGAAAAAGCCTTATATCAAAAGGAGAAAATAATCATTAAACAAAGGAACAAAGGAGATGACCTCAGGTTTTACCAACTGAAGAACTTTTAAAATGAATACTTTACTCTCAAAACCAGTCACACTGTTAATATAACCATTAGACATCTAGTATGTCAGTCAGGCTGGTAAAACTTCATGACCTTATTGACCCAAATGATGGGTGTGTTGATGACATATAAGTGAGGTCAGGAGGAAGAGCAGTCGCCCACCAATCGGAAGGTCGGTGGTTCGACTCTGGCTTCCCCGGGCTACATGTCGAAGCGTCCGTGGGCAAGACACTGAACCCTACGTTGCCTCCCAATGTATCATTGGGGTATGAATGTGTGAATGAATGATTAGAAAAGCACGTAGTTATGAATCTTAAGACGTGTTGTATGAATGTGTGTGAGTGGGGTGAATGCGGCATGTAGTGAAGCGCTTTGAGTGGTCAGTTAGACTAGAAAAGCGCTATACAAATACAAGTCCATTTACCATAAGCCTGAAACTTTGCCCCAATAGAAGAAGTTTTTTTAAATTAGCGGTGAAGCGTCTTCAGGAACCAGAAGAAGTTGAATTACCGTTTTTTTTTAACTAAGCAGAATCTAGTCTAATTTTTACTGCTTTTCTTTTGTTACTGTGCTTCTCAGGAAAAAAAGAATAACTACAGAGATGAGACTTTGTTCTTTATGTGAAATTGTGATTAATTGTTATTAATTATCATGATTATTGTCACTTCATTATGAAATCAAGTTAACTTTAACCACTCCTCTAATCCTTTGGTAAGTCATTGAGCACTGTTTGTGATGTTCTCTCAACAGCCTCCATTTCTATCTATCTATCCATCCATCCATAAATACAGTATATATATATATATATATATACATTATGATAATTGAGCTAACAGAGGCTACAGCTTCCATAAAAGAAAATCAGCCTCTTTCATTTTGCTGCAGGATCTGAGTGGATCTTTGCTGCATTCAAGTCATACCAGAAAATGCTAATGTAAATACAGTGTCAGTGATTCACTTCTATTTCCATCTGTTTCATGTCAAGAATCTGTTTCAGAGTGTATCGCAGCGGAGATAAATATGCATGTTGGCCTCTCTGTGGTTGTAGTGATTGCTTGTGCCTTGCTCCATGATCTCTGGCCTCATTGCCTGGAAGATTGGAAGCAGACAGCATCCTAATATTCATCTGCAGTAATCCCTTTATCCCCTGTCTTCGCTCACTGTCCTGATTTATTATCATGAAATAGCTCAGAGTTGACTACTTCTCGTAGATACATGAATTTTAATATATGTTCAGTATATTATACTTCATTTGTTTGTATTCCTTTGTTTTTATGTCTTGATTTGTTTTGAAACATCGCGGAGGGCAGCAGACTAAATGCAAACAGGACACACATTCAGGACAATGCTATCATGCATCCGGCATCTGCTGTTTTTGCAAAAAAATAGACTAAACATTTTTACTCAGCTTGCTTTGTGTTCTTTCCAAAAAACATTCTTTTTGTGTTTTTTAAACTGATTCGATTCAGCTGTCTTATTTTTACAAGCAGAAGATCAACGAGCAAAATTCTGGGCATGTGGTTGTGAGATAAACGCAAAACAATGCCAAATCTGCCATTTTATTAGCTGTGCACAAGCTGAAGGGTTCATTTATTGACTGAGATAAAGTTAAGCTCAAGGCCAGAGGAAGTTTGTTCAACACTTCTGGAGGACTAAGAATTTTTTCTCATGAAAAAAAATATGGATATTTAGTGATGTTGAAGGGACGGTTCCACATTCTTATGAGTGGTGGTTTCTTAGAGATACGTTTTATTTTTATTTGAATATATTTCACGAGTTCTGTATCTGACATTTCTGCGTCCAGCCCAGGAAAAAGTCGGCAGGACTTTAGAGACGCAGAGGTCTCCAGATGTTTTTGCTTTAGAAAAAAAGAGACTGTGTTGACTGTTGCACCACATTAGTCCAGACTAAAATAGCTCAACAGATACCGAATACATTTCCACGAGACATAACTGTTACTACAATGTATTGAGAGACAATTACAAGTTTGAAATAATACTTTTATCAGCTTTGTGACCGGTTAATGTTAAAAGACAGAAGAGTTATTACAAGTATCCTTTAAAAATGATGATGCACAGTATTGTTATTGTTGGATGTAATTTTGTCCAGAATCTTCATTTCTGAAATTATGAGAAAACCGAGGTAATGTAAGTCATCTGACAATGCTGTAAAAGAAAAGTACATGTTCATAAGTTAGTAACAAGGTCTTTCTGGGTGAAAGCACATGATCCATGTTTCAGTGATTATTTTTATGCTTTAGGATTTCCCCTGAAAAAATATGCTGGACAAGTAACTTTGTCTACTTTATGTATCTGTGACAAGTTCATCATATTAAATCAATGAGATTGGTCAAAGGTTTTTTTTCATCTTCCTGCTCTTGCCTGAAGTAATGAATAATTTCTCATAAATCATAGGTTTCCATGAAAGAAAAATAACCTTGCTAGATGTTTATTATCCCCAACAAAGAACCCCAGTTGCTCTCAAAAGTCCCGTTAAACATCACAAATGTCTTGTATGTTATATCTATAAATGTACCGTAATTTTCCTCTTAAATAAATCTCTACTTTGTTTAACATTTACTCATCTTTAGCCTTTACCCAGTGTGAGTTTTCTAAGCAGAACTGAAAGACTAATCCTGCACTCACTCTGACTAAAGGGCGAAAATAAATTAAATCAAGTAAAGTAAAGCTCGAGGAATGCTGCTCTGGCCCCCATGATGAATGACAGACATGTTGGAGGAAACTTCTACCCAACTCTTTACACCAGTAATCTTTCCTATGGCGTTCAACTGTCTGAAATTGTTTAAAAACAATTCAAACATACTATTACACACGTAAAGCCAGGAGTCATCTCACTCAAGTCAGTGAAAAACTAAGTCAGGGGCAGCTCTGTTTGGCTTTGTGGGCGTTTCATCCCTTTAAAAAGTTTCATCGGTGATTTTCAACTGAAATGGCGAAACCTTTCAGGTGATACTCTCATCATTTCAGTAGAAATAGGAAATGTGTCAGTGCTTTTAGCGTGAGCGTATTATCTCCATGTATGAATCAGCAACAGACCCAAACTATAAGCCAGGTTTACATGAAACAGAAGAAGAGTTTTGTATGCAGCTAAACAGCTTTTCCTATTATGGCCATATCGAATCAAATGTAGCATGTCTTTACATCTAATAAGTTATCAAGCAAAAATTCCTTCTAGTTAAAGTGCTTTATTTGGAGTCATTCCCAGTCATTCCTGTTTACACCCATAATTTCATACCCACAGAAAAAAAAAAGCAAATTGATCAGTTTTGTGCAATCGAGATATTCTAATAAAAATGTCCAAAGTTAGCAAAAAAAAAAAGATAGTTATTTCACAAATGTTTTGTCACAGAACCTTTTGCAACAGTAACAGGGTCTTTCTTATAGCCATCTAGAAGCTTCTTCAACTGCTGGTGGTTTCTGCCAGTCATTCACATGCTGTTTTTGCATCTCTCTCTGAAAGTTTTCAGCGGATCAGGTCTCATTGCTGGCCAGTTTAAAACAATCCATCTGTTCCTTTTCAGTCATTCTTTGGGATGTTGGATGTGTTGTCCTGCTGAAACGCCTCTGTCTCTCACCTTATTTTCTCTAATACTACGCAACACATTCCACTAAGACATTTTAAAATCTCATCGTTCCTTTGGTTCATTCAGTGTCTCCAGTACCACATGCAACAAAGCAGCTCCGCAGCCCCAACATATTTTACTTCACTTTCAGCGAAAAAGAAGCTTTCAAGTGATGTTTTTACATATAGGTTTTGTGCCTTCATTCAAAAGTGGTTCCCTCCTCTGCCTTCACTCATTCAGTCTTAGATTGTTCAGCGTTATGCGTGTGGTATGGACTGAAAGCACCACTCCAGATTACTCCGGGTCTGTTTGAGGCTCCGAAAATGTAGATGAACACCAACAGTCAATCTTCTCTCAGAATTTTTCCAAACACTATATTCTTAAAGTATTTTTACATATATGTATATATCTTATGTCTTTGAATGTCTGCGATAACATAAACTGTTGAAGAAAGGATGTCATAATTGCCATCTGGCTTTTAGCCTCAGGAACAAATGCGTTTGATGAGAGCATTTCTGATGCTCTCACACAGCTCTCATCCCCACCAGGTGTTTAAATTGGCTCTCGTGTGAAAAAGAAACCGAAAGCAATCATCCGATTACTACAATATGCAACCAGATTATTATTCTTTGGTTGACTTAGGTCATGTGTACAAAAAAAACTAAACTTTTTCTTCTGCTCATAGGAAATATTTGAATAATAATTCATTATCCGTTAATTGTATTACATTTGATGTCTTTAACTTGTCCAATGTGGAAAGCCTCTTTTTTAAAAAAAAATGCTATTCAAGAACTTTCAAAACAATATATCATGATAATACAACATTGTGTAAATTTGTACTGTTTGTATCAACAAATTAGTGGTACCAATAATTCTGACCAGAGCTGAGAAACACTATCATCAATGTTCATCCTCTGAGAACCATGAAGACGAAACAAAAAAAAGTATTTGTGATTTATTTTTTTCTGTGGTCCCTTCTGAGCTCAGAGGAGTTGGAGACTTCTCCATGTAGCCGTTACTCAGTCAGGTGAGTCAGCTGAGCATGTAAACTGCGATATCCTGTGGGACTCCGGCACCATTATCCTTGCAGGGGTGCAGGGTGGAGGGACGATAAGTCAGCATGCTCTTAACCAGAGCCACATGTCTTCAGGTTGAGGTCAACCAATCACACATCGCAAGCTGGATCTGAGCCCCCAGGAGCCCACTGGATCACTTTCAACATGAAGAGGGAAGGAGCCAGTGTGGGGCCGGATTCTACAGCGAGCGTGCAGTAAGGCTTTTGCAAGTGTGCCAAGAAAACAGAAAAACCTCTGACACAGCTGCACAGTGTCCAATAAACATGAATCCTGACTCAGGAGACCATTACAATGTGGTGAATAGGTTTTTATATTTACCTGTAGGAGCCACAATATATTTTTTTGAATAGATTTAATGCAGTGTAAGGGAATATATGATGGTTGTTGCTGGACCAAAATGGTTTAAGATAATCTATAAAGCCTGATCTTTGTGTTTTTTAAGAGATCAGTACGATGGGGAAAAACAATCACAAAATGAATGAAACTTCTGATTTAGATAGTATAACCAAAATAAAACACTAAGCTAATCGTCATCTCTTTGAGGTCAGCACACTTAAAAAAAATGTAGGTTTCCAAAGCTCAGCTCTCTCATGACACAAAAGAGCAAATCAGACATTTTACTTACTTTGGATCTAACTGTGCAGAACTCATTCGGTATCACTTCTCTAAGTGTGTGTGTGTGAAGCAAGAAGATACAATCTGTCCTATACATTGCACGTCTGTTCCTGTTTTTGTCATTTTCCATCAAGCTGCAAATGAAAACAACAAAAACGTTGCATTGTTACAATAAGGATTTTCAAAATCTTTTAAAACTGAATGATACTTCTAAACACACATCTGTTTCGGCTCTCAGAAACTGACATGTTATTCTGTGTTAGTCACTGCAGCCTGTTGAACTGTTATTACTGCTGATTTTCACCTAAATTAAATAGGAGATGAGGTCAAAGATCGTTGGAATATAACCAAAGTGGTGAAGTTATAGAAAGCAACTGGAAACATAAAGATATCCTTCACTTTTACTTGCTTAATCAGAAAAAGAACCTCCTAATGCAGCATCACTGTAAATAGATAAAGAACAGTTGAACAATTCATAAAGCGGTTTGTTTTAAAGCTGTAAAACTGGGTATAAAAAGGAATCAATTCTGAAATATTTTATATTAATGCCTAAAATAAAAGGACATCACTTAGTTGTGATCATATCAATAATATTTACCAAAACTGAACTACAACCCCATTTTTAGAAATATATCTGTTTTGATTATAATAATATATTACATAATATATATATATATATATATATTATTATTATTATTATAGGTGCCTTTTCAAAGCGCTTAAGTTCACCTTACATGATGAGTAATATCAAATAAAAGCTACACTGTTAAAAATAAAACAAAAACAACCAACCAAGATGAAATACCATAAATCCCCAGAATGAAAATACACAAAACGGATAAAAGGTGCTGCAGTGGTAGTGAAGGGGTGAGTATCATGTGGGGTAAGCCAGACTGAAAAGACTTGTTTTCAGACGTGACTCGAATGTTGACAGAGATGTTGATGTTGAATATCCAGCGGGAGTGAATTCCGAAGTCAGGGGGGACTGAGTGGCTGAAAGATCTGAATCACATGGTAGAAAGATGGGCTGTAGGAATGGAGATGAGGGAGGCAGAGGTGTACCTGAGCATATGGGACTGTGTGTATATTTCAAGAAGTTCAATGAGATGCGAAGGGAAAGATTATGGAGAGCTTTGAATGTTCGGAGGAGGATTTTAAGGATGGGGGTAATATGTTGTGTGGAAGGGGTTCTGGACATGATACGAGCAGCAGAGTTGACATTTTATGAAGGTGGAAAGTGATGGCCAGAGGCGGTTGATATTACGAAGATGTAAGTAGCAGACTGGGTGACGTTATTGAGGTGTGCGGTAAAGGAGAGGGTCCTACTAAAGATAGCACCCAGACTCTTGACCTGACAGGAGGGATGGACAATAGAGTTATCAATACGTAATGGAAAAACTGTCAGATTTGAAGAGTAGATATGGGACCAATCACAAGAAATTCTGTTTCATTTCCACTGAGCTTGAAAAAATTATGGGAAAACCAAGATTGAATATCTTGTAAGCAGTCAGGGAGGGAAGAGAAAAGAAGTGTGGAGGTGGGTTTGGAGGAGAGGTAGAGCTGGGTATCTTATTATTTTAACAGTGGAAATGGATACCACATTTCCACACAATATTGCCAAGAGTGAGAGGCCCCAGGACAGAGCCCTGAGGTACACCACTGCTGACTGGGGAGGGTTTGGATTGGTAGTTCCTTGACTGAATGGAGAGATATGAAGTGAACCTGGAAAAAGCTGTGTTGCTGATATCAATAGAAGCTAAATGTTTAAGGAGGATAACATTTTTTCAGTAGGACTATTGACTAGTTAATACTATTGATCCTTTATGCTGCCGGCAAATTTTCCTTTTTGGGACTGATTAAAGGGCTGCGGGGGTGTGTGGTGGTTAGCACTGTTGCCTCACAGCAAGAGGGTTCCTGGTTCCAATCCCTGCTAGAACCTTTCTGTGCAGAGTTTGCATTTTCTTCCCATGCATGTGTGGGTTCTCTCTGGCTACTCCGGCTTCCTCCCACTATCCAAATACATGTTCCGTTACTTGGCGATTCTAAACTCACCCGATTAAAAAAAAAAAAAAAAAAAAAGATGGGACTGATTTCAGTGTTATTCAATTTTAAGTAATTTTTTGAGCTTGTCATTAGTTTTACTGTTGAAATATATAAAAAAAATAAAAAAACACCTTCTCTCCATGCGATTCCTCGACTCAGACGCAGCCGCATAACATAACACGCAGTTTATAGATTTTCAGTTGTTGGCGTGTTTAAGGATGTCGTCATGGAGCTTTTCTTTTTTTGGAACAAAATTCTGAGGTATTTGTTCCCTCCACCCAATGACGTAAACGGGTGATTCACTTTAGACACAGCACTGTTTTGCAAGTCTTTCCATGAAGAGGAAGTTTCTTGTTGTCATGAATTTCACAAAAAAAAAAGTCTCCTTGCAGTATTTCTGATTCATTGCTCCATACGTTCCAGTGTTAAAAAGAAATGGTTAAGAAAGCAAAGGACATTGCATGTGTCGGGTCGCCCTTGTGTCAAATTTGCAAGGCTCCAATTATTGTTGCTAAAATATGTCAGTTCAAATGTGTCAGTTTTTTTTTTTTTTTCCAAAATCAAGACAAAAAGAGATTATTCTGAAGATTTTTGTTTTTGTCGCGACCAAAAACACACTACAACACACACGTTCTACTCACCTGTTTTATTGTGCAGATTAAATGACTTCTCTCAACTAGTCGTCTAGTTTGTAAAGGTAAAAAAGAAACAGTTTAAACACACTATGCAAAAGAAATGCATATTTCTTGAAATTCTCACTGTAGCTTTTTTTAAACTCCAGAATATATCTTACATCAGAAAAAAAAAAAAAAAAAAGTACTTTGCCTAAACTGTTTTCATTTTCTCTGACAATACAATTCTGTCATCCAGGACTCTTCTGGTTCTGCTTTATGCTCTTCACAGAAAATTCAGTCCGCTTCAGCTTTGTTCCCTTTTCAGAAAACTTAAACCTCCAAAGTTCTTCAGACTTTGCAGTTACAAAACCCGTCCAAAGAAAACAGTTCATCTGATGACAAGAGCTGTCCATTAACAAGGGAGTCACTCAGGACAGCCATCGGTACAATTGCAGTATACGTTTCTGAAATGTACAGTGGACCCAAATACTCATGAGCGTGTAAATGTCTCACAAAGTCCTGTGAGGAACGACGTTAACACGCTGGAACGTTGCATGTTTGGAGAGGCTCCTTTCCAACTGTCTGGGACTAAAACTAATCCTTTCACCTCACTCCCACATTTGGCAATAAAAAACACATGTGCCATTAGTTGTGGAGAGAAAAAGAAACTAAAGTTTTACACACACACATACATACACGCACGCACACACACACACACACACACACACACACACACACACACACACACACACACACAAACTCATACAAAAAAGTAAGTCTTTGTCTGCTACGTCCGAGGTCTCAAACAAATCATCAGTCTGCTGGTTCAAAGTGAAAAAGTGCCACGCTCCTGAACTGGAGAGACTATGGCTGGTTGGGGGGGCTGGCAGCTGTGGCCTCGTCGTTGCTGCTGTCCACCTCCTGCTCCATGGGGCTGTCCTCCTCCAGCTGCTGGCTGGTGTAGTTGGTGATCTCCAGGAAGCCGCTGGGCTCCACCACCACGTTGGACTGGCTGGAGTCCGGCAGGATGGAGAACTGAGGGATCACCTGCATGGATCACATTAGGATGTCAGTCAGTCCAGTTCCTGTACATGTGTAAGTAAACAGATGAGCTGGGGGTATGAGATCATAATCACATACATCACAATGTCAAATAATTCAGTATCATACAGTAGTTCTAAACAAAGATATCAATACTGCAGTAGTTATTTCAGTCTTATCATTGGTGTTTTCAGATGGTGATCCTCACAGAGATACATACAGAGATATTTTTGTCCTTGCTGACACATTTTCAGCTTTGAGTTAAGCGCACACTCATCAATAAGTTTAAAAGTGCTCAACATATTCTGAAATCGCTGGACAAATCATTGCTAGTGTTTATGCTAATGGTGCATTCTTTCGGAACCGGTAAAGGCACATTGTTTGAAACAAATAAACTCATTCATATGTACACTACTATTTTTGGACTTAGCTTCCATTGTATTGTCATTTCCACTGTATGTGCAGGACACGGAACTGAAACGATATTCATCACCAGTGTGATAACACGGTAATGGGGGTGACGACAGCTCAGGAGGCAGAGCTGCTTTTATCTTCAACTTCCCCAGGCTACATGTCAAAGTTTTGTCATTTGATGTTGTACTTTGGGGTGCAGAGCAGGAGGCTGAGCACATGGTGCAACACTAGTATTACTCCAACTAAAAACGCTCTTATGTTTAGTGCCTTGTTTTTTTTGATAATTTGCATGTAAAATTATGTATTTAATTCATTTACTGCATTAACGAACTGAAACAGCTTCTGTGAGCTGACAAAAGCAAAAAATTAACTAAGTTTCAGAGCATCTTGATATTGAATCTACAAGTCTGTGAAACTCTGCTGAAGGGATTAAAGATCAAAGATAGATCTACATTTTACAATGGCAGTGAAGAGAGTTGTCCAACATGTCAAAGCAAATATCCCCAGGTGTTTAACTGGGTTGGGATCGTTTACAAAAACTGACATTTACAAAAAAGCATTTTAAGTTTTTTAATTGGAAACAGAATCATCTGCTCTTAGTACAGTATGTTTAATCTGCTGACAATCATCCCACTCACTGTTATTACCAACGACTTATTTATATTGCATTTCAGCACAGGAGTCCGTGTGACTGACAGGCTCAGGCTCTGTGATTTATTACCCGAATAATTTTGTAACAAGAAACTTACCTCGATGACTTCCAGGTCGTCTTTGCTCCTCTGTGCTGTGAGGCCCTGCATGCAGCCAAACTGCTGGGACTTTGCGTGATGCATGCCAGCTTCCGAGCTGCTGATGAACTGGCCTGAGTCCAGCGTGCCTGACACGGCCTGGACCTCCAGAGCTTTTCCCAGAGGGCCGCAGTCACTGGAGGAATCTACCACCATGGGCTCCGTGCTCGGATCAATCTCTGCCTCCATCATGGAGATCTTCAGGATGTCCGAAACTGAGGGCTTTTCCCCCGAGGGGCCAGAGCTAGACTCTGGGATCAGTTTGGCAGCTGCCTCGCCGCTGCTGAAGACCGGTGACGGGTGGTGTGAACTGCCAAAGGTAATCTTGGTGACTGTGGCACTCTGCGTGATGATTGGCTGCTGTAGATAAGATATTTCAAAGAAAAAACACATCACGTCTGTCAAAGCAATGTTTTAATGACATTTTCCTGTATGGTAGAGGCCTGAAAGAGCAGCAGCTGCAGCCATCATCGTACAATTACTATGCGACACTCGTGAGAAACTCAATGCGAGTGACAATTTTTGAGGTGGTAGCCTCTGAGGAGCAGAATCTGACTATCAGCGACCTCCGTGAATCAGTTCCAGGTGGACAGCACTCACCTGGCTGGATGCAGTCTTCTCGGTGCCGACAGGGTGGTGCGCCTGCAGTGGAGGAGGTTGGGACATGGGCGCATGCAGGGGCCTGTGGTGAGAAGTGGGGGCGTGCTGGAGCTTTGGGAGCTGTGGTGTCACCAGGGGCTTGGTTGGCGTGCCAGGCGATGTGATCTTTGTGGCAGCCTGGGGCGGTGCAGCCAGGGGTCTGTCCTTGGGGCTCTGGGTTAAGGCCTGGGGCTTGGGCTGAGTCTGCTCCCGTAGTTTAGGGATTTTCTTAATCAGGGGAGCAGTCGAGGAGAAGGTGGAGGAGGAAGAAGAAGACTGGCTAATCTGAGGTTTGCTCTGCAGTTGCGGAGGTGGCGGCGGCTGCTGGGTGGGAGTAGAGCTGTGCCGGTTCTGCTCGGCCTCTGCCTGGCTTGAGGGTGGCGGCTGAGCTGCGGCAGAGTGAGCACTCAGTTTGATGGGATCTGAAGGTGGTTGGCTGGAGCGGTAGAACAAGCCTGTCTGAGGGTCCAAGGTGTCGCCCTCCAGCTCGCCCACCTCTAACACGGTCTCAGTTTTACCTTTACTGTCCGAGGGCTAAAACCAAACAAAGAAGACCGCTGAAGGATGTTGGCAGATAAAAGGGGCACTATACTCATCCACAGAGTGCTTTAAGGGGCTCTGCAGAGGCAGCAGCACAATTATGCATATAAACAAGACAATTTGATGGCATTAAAGTGAACCGCAAAAGACATTAAGCACATTCTTTGAGCTCTTTATGTAGAGACTAACAAAAGTTACTTTATCTGCAATGTCATTGGAACAGAAATCTCACCAGGTTGGACCAGGTTTAACTTCCATTAAATCATATTTGCTGATAGGTTAATATGGCTCATAAGAGGCTTCTGAGTGAAGTCCAACAGGGGTTAATAAACATAAATGCTGTCCAAATCTTCCTCTGACACAGGTTCCCCTATCAGTGTTAAATGCAGTGCCTTGGCATTTTATCATATCACTTGAGCCAAATGAATGACAAAAATCTCTGCAATGTGGGGAAAATGTTAAAATATTCTCTCAGATCGTGGGAAATATGTAAAATATGTAAAACAAGCTGAAGCAAAGATCATACATCGATATTATCATACTCCAACTAGATTCCGCTGAATTAAACTGTGTGTTTGAGGAGTTACTGCTGTGACTCAGTAATTCATGAACTCCTGTTCGGAGACAAATATCAAATGTTGTAAAAGGAACATTTTCTGCTTTCAATGTTGGGTAAAATCACAGCTGTCGGGATTATACTGAGACACCAGAAAGACTGAGCCTCTGGGAATGGGTTAATTTCATGGTTTGAATGATTAAAGGGCAAAGCAGAAGTAGAAGGGACTATCCCTCTGGAATTGTTTTGTCATCACATAAAGAGCGATAGCTATAGAGTTTCCCACCTATACAGGTGATAGCAAGTTTTGCTTTCTGTTTCACTTCAGTTCTGTTCTTGTCTTAATTTACATTTGGTCATGCTTAAGTAACATGGCAATGTTGTAAAATGCCAAAGTAGCATGGTAACATGTAAGAGAACTTAAATTAACCAGAGTTCTGGTTGTAATGTCCAGCCCCACACATAGGACCACTGCACGAGTGCCATGGCTCTAATCTGGTGATCAGTGTCCAATGGTGTTGCTTTAACGGGATTGATAAAACCCATTCCTTCACGCATTTAAAATTTGAAAAGGGCTCATGGCAGTGACAAGTATGGAGAGAAAAAAATAAATCACATTTCATACAAAGTGCCAAAAATATTTCACATCTAGTAGCAAAACAGACTTTTCTCTGAACGCTTTCACCTGAAACTACAGTACTTTCAAGTGAAGAATTAGTTCCTGTGAAAGCAGACTGAACCGTTTTCGGTGGATTGCCCAAAGTGGTTTCCAGTGCCTACTGACAAATGCTCGAACTCACACACCTCCGATACACTTTTGTCAAGGCAATCTCAGACGGACATCATTGGAAATGAATAAATATTTAACTGAATTTCAGGAGCCACATTCAGAGGTATTATCAATAAGAGAAAAAAGGTTGGACTCATATTTCATCATTAAACAGTGCCCACTTAGTTTGTTATAAACATGGACCTGCCAACCACTTCACTTTCTGTGTAAACAAGAGACCAATTCCTGCTCCGAAGAACCCTCACCGTGTGTGACGCTGCAGCCGCAGAGGAGACGGCTGCTGGTTTGGTTACCACGGTAACTTGGCTGCTGTTGTTAAAAGGCTTCCCCAGATGCTGATTGGAGGGCATGGCCACGTTATTTTCCTCCGAGGAAACCCCCGCTCTGTTGGCTTTACCTGCAGTGGATTCACAGTATTAACACGCGTGATAGGATTCACATACTCACCCAAGGCAGTAAGAAAAAAAAAAAGGGAACCATGTGCCAGATTTTAGATTGATTTATTTGTTTGTTTCACAGAAATTGTTGGCTGGTGAACTGAAAAGGGAAGTGGACAGTGGATATTGTATGTGACAGTGTGACTCAGACAGACTGCAGGTGTACCTGGGGATACGTGCTCAGTGCTGGGCTCTGCCTCTGAGGTGGAGGGTCTGGGGGACTCGACGCTGGGCTTCTTCTCCTGGGCCCGTTGGAGGGGCACAGCCATCTGGCTGAGGTCGATGGTGTGCTGCCTGAGTTTGGAATCTGCCTTCTCTTTCACTGATGGGAGGACAAAAAAATAGCATCATCTATCAATCCTGGCATGGATCTTTTGAACAGTTCGTAGTAGCAGTTGATTCCAACTGTTTTCAACGTGCTGGTCTTTTGTTCGGTGATAAGCACATATGTTATAATTTAGCACAATGTTGCGCTTGCACATGAGAACACATACAGGAGATATGACATACAGTCACAGTGATGTTGGGGCTGTTTGGAGAAAGGAAGACTGCAGGCAAGTAGACATCAATGTAAACAATGCAGCAACATATCAAGGGTCTGTGACCTGAAGCAGGTCAATATAGACTGAGCCAAATGGCTGTCAACGGGTTGTGCAACTGCTCGCTGAGCAGTGGTGAGGGATCAGCAATCTAAGCAGTAAATGTTTGTGAGGGGTCTGAGACTGATTGGGAATCAGCTATTTACAGTCAGCGATTGGCTGCCGATCACTCCTGAAGCCCTCACAAACATTTACAGCCCAAATTATCCCAGCAACACGACACGAGAAGAGGTGAGATCATTCAAGTTTGTTTACAACAGACAGCAGATGTGTGACCAAAAAAACCCAAAAAGTTAGAGAAAGATCAACTGATAAAAATTAACAGGTTGATAGTTATGACAACTGTTGATGTGCTGATGAGAGGAAATTAGAACAGTTTGTTCATATTTCAATCATAAAAATAAAAAAAGTGTTTTAAATATGATGAGATTCGCCTAAAACATGTCAAATTAATCCTCCCTCGTCTCTCACATGAGCCTGTTTTAAATAAAAGGCTGCTCCCCTGCGGTCAATGACAAATATTTGAGATATCATAATATTTCTAGTATAAACATCTGGATATCACATGTTTTTAAGCCAGAGGACAACAACGCTGGGCATTATCTCTGGGAATAAGTAGATCTGATAAACAGCTTTGGTTTCATGAGCTAAACAGCAATTAGGTCTTTTAGGGGATTTTTAGTTAGGAGTAGATAACATCACTGCCAGTTTTTCCAATGCATGACTCCATTTAAGTGGAAAACTTGTTTTCGACCTTCAAGTAGTACAAGAAAATCTTTGAGTGCTCATCCACCCTGCTCCACAGGTTTGTTGTCCAATGAGCTCATTGTGGAATAAAGGCCTCGAGCGGAAAACATTATTTATTGTGAGCTGCTCATGAAAGGACATAAACACACGTTTGGAGGCAGGTTTCCAAAGAAAATTCAAATCTGGTGGCAAAGTAAAGGGTAGAGGGACAAAAGGGGATGATGGAGTCCACGTATTTCAGCACCTAAGATGATTTTTCCAGCTGTTCTTTAGGTGAAATCCTTTGTGCGTAATGTCAACACTGCTGTACTCAGCATATACACAGGTGGTTATGGCACTCCTCCCCCCTTTTTTTTTTCCAGTGACATAAAGGCTCACCTGTTGTCTGCTGGAGCTCGAAAAGCGCTTTTATGGTGGAAGTGGCAGACTGGGATTCCCCACCAGTTACCTCCTGGTAGATAATAGTAGGGCTTGATTCCACGGCTACTTCCTGTTCAGGCCAATCACGCTCTCTGGAGGAGACCACCTGCACTACAGGCTGCGGTTCTGAGGAACAAGAGAAACTCGGAATATTACAACCTCCGTGTCAGGATGGGGCAGGGTTCTGAAACTAAACGTTCATTTCAGGTGCAAGTTTACTCCCCGAGTTGTGTTTAGGATCGAACTAACTAATTAACTGCAGACCAACGCAGGAAAATGATTCAACTTCATGTTTAGTTTGAACCATTCCTGCACGTTTGTTTTCAAGACAATAATAAATTATCCTAAAGGGTCATACAGAAATTCCCATGGCTGGTGAGTCAAAAAGTTAACTTTAACTATCATTAATGTTCACAAACAAATGAAAAGAAAGACCTCGTCATGTATTGCCTTTGAACCATAGAAGAAGTAAGCGTTGGTGTACCTTGACTGCTGCTATGGGATGTGTCGCTGCTGGCCTCTGTAAGGCCGCCGGCCTCATCCTTTGCGGACCCGTCCTGGCCTGAGGTTTGACCCTGACTGATCTCTGCAGAGCGGGTCACCTGCTGCAGCGTCTCGGTTACCAGCTGCCTCGTCTGTTCGCTCACCACTGCGGTCTGGAAGACCGGCTTAGGCTTGATGAGAACCTGGAGGGAAACCAAAGGAGCATTCAGTGTCTTGTAAAGCAGAGTTTTTGCATTTTTGACTGACAGGACCAGGCGCCATGTTTCAAATGTGACTTTTGGAGTGACAATAGGGTTCATTTTGTAGTGTTACTGATCCACACTGATGAGAGTGTCACGCTTTGTTCTCTGCAGATAGTTAATCACAAGTTTAAAAAACAAAACGGGCAAACAAAGTCCCTGTCCTGTGGAAAAATGCAGTTTGAATGATGATAAATACATTTATTCATAACAAGTTTCTTATTCAGGCAAGCTGACAGTCATATTTCTGTCTGCATGAATGTTAACTCATCTAAAAAACTGTGGAAAACCCAAAAACAAAAGTAGATAAATTGGTGCCATTTCCGTCATTGGAAAATATTTTTTTCTTTTTTACAGTTACAAGTCAGACTGATTTAAAAATATCAGGTGATTTCTCACAGTTTACCCAGATTTACTTTAGGTTAATCTGAAACTACAAAGTGGATCATGTGTGGGTGTTCCATACAGTATTCACTGTACATATATAGACAGCGAGCTGACTCACTGACCTCAATTTCCCCTTGATAAGTGAAAACTGAAACTGAATTCAGATTAAATTTAGACAGGAGTGACGAGTTCGATATTGAAACAATGACATCTGCAACTACTAGATGTGTTTATTTTCATTCAGTCCTCACCGTTTTAGGTCAAAGTGCTAACATATAAAAAACATACCAAGAAACTTGCATGATGGGATTTACCCATTCAAGATATACACTCTGTCGTATATTTAAATTCCCCTGAAAGATTTATGGGCCAGTATAGTAAGGGAAACTTTGGGGATTTAGTCCGATCATGATTTATTTAGTGGGTGTTTCTTCTTAAGGCACCTAATACAAGGCGTTCGTAGTGTGCGTTTCAACAGAATCAGTTTCTGTTGTTAAATCTTTAAAAATAACTATTCAAAAAACCCAGAGAATGGAAGAACACCTGCAGTAATCACATTGGTGCAGATCCGTTATAGCTTCTGTGGATGAACGGCACTGCGCACTGAATAACAAGAAACAAAGATATGAAGTCAAACAAAATAACCTGCTGATCATTGCTCTGTTAAAATAACACAAGCCATGACAATCATCACAGCAACACAGAGAATTCAGCCTCCTTCTGCTCATTGTTTAGTTTGAAAGTTTGAAACTTTATTTCCTCTGGTTAAACAGCTGATATCAAAGAAGGGGATGGATACCTTATGAGCTTTCACTAACAGACAAAGTAACTGCATTGTTAACAGCCAAGTGGTAAAAACACCAACATATATCTGTTTCGCCAACAGTATACGTGTGACTATAGTTTGAGTGGCTTTGATAATGAGTACATGTAATAATAAGTTAGTTAGCCAGGTGCTAGGTCTGGGTGTTGCTCATCAGCCATGTGGAGCTTAATGTTTATTTGCAGCTGAACAGAGGTGGCAAGTACAAATACTTCATTACTGTAGTTGCACAGAATTTTCTCTCAGCTTTTTATTTCACCTACTATATTTTTACAAAGAGATCTCTTTTCTACTCCTTACTACTTTAGTTCAAATGCATTTGTTAGGAATTAACAATCATTTTTTGCTTTGCTTATTGAAATCAAGATTGATTTTGGCCTACATGGATGAGATATTTAGTAATGGAGGCGTCTTGGTGTATCCGTCACAAAAGAGCGAGGTTCGGACACAACATCTGTGCCAAAAAGAGCGAGAGACGAGAAAGACAGCGACCCTGGCAACCGTGCAGACGGAGCAGATTCAGATCAAGTTCTTCCCCATCTCTGGTCTTATTCAAGTGAACTGTTTGAAGTTTCTGGCTCTAACAAGGATTCATAGCACATGCGTTGTGTTGAACCAACCTCAAAGCCACGAGCCAGATAACTTTAAAAAATTAAACGTCTGCAGTTAAAGGAAAAGTCTGCGTTTTGATAATAAGGCATATTATTTGTCTTCTCTGCAAGACTGCCATAAAACTGATTATATGACTGGAATATCAGCTACAGTCACTGAAAAAAAATCCCCATGCAAATATTAGCAAAATACTGGTTATTAAAGCAACTACTCTTAACTTCAAAAAATGAAACGAAACAAAAAATATGGACCAAAAATGACGCACGAAACTTATCAAGCTTACGTCAAACAGAGAAGAATGCGATTTTTCACTAGTAGACTAAAAGGCCAGATGCACTGCTCCAAATATAAACGTTGCTCCACGCCAACTGGATGTGTAATCGGGGGAAGTCTTTGCCATTATAAAACACCGCATCACCATTATACAATGATGTTTTAGTGCTGTGGTTACAGCTTCTGCCATAATAACAACATGAGTCAGAAAAATGAGAGAAATACTCATTTCTCTCTGTGAATGCAGGAAGTAGGAAGAGGAAAGCTGAGGGTTACAACCACGCTATACATCTGTCTGCTTACAGAACAGGGGATTTTCTCTTGTTAATTCTCCATAAAGCAAGAAAACCTTCTTCTTGAGAACACCAGTTGTTCCCTTCAGTTTTATCTTCTGCAGTTGAACATCCATGTGGTTACTTGCCAGTCTGCTGATTGTATAAATGTCCGCTCCATGTTTGTAGACAGCCACATGCTTACGGTTTACTGGGATCTACCATCATCAGTATATTTACAACGCTTCAATTAAGCTGATGAAACGCTGCTGCTGCTGGTGGAAACGGATCTCACCTGGGTCTTGCCCTGCTGGCCGTAAACGATCTTGGTTGGGATGATCTTGGTGGCGGTGGACTGGGATCCGCAGCTCATGCCTTTGGGCTGGGTGACGATCATCTTGGTAATCGGCCTGGAGGCAGTGATGATGGCTGGTTTGGTTCCCTGAACAGCATGCAGGCCCTTGTCACCCTGCAGCACACACGCATACATGTGTTCATTTCACTAAAGAGTCTGTCAGCTCAGTTTAGAAAGGAATTAGGATTGATTTAAAAGAAAATAATATCACGTGACCTCAGTCATTTTCAGTCATTATGTAAACAGCTTGAAGCCTTAGCACCAGTGACCGCATCAAAGAATCAAAGGCACAAAATTTAAAGTGTTGTCCAGTTTAGGAAACAACCTGTTTACCTGCAGAGATTTATAACATACTGATGCCTGCTAAAATATTCAGATGGCACCAAAAGCAACGCCTGTGTCTGTCCATAGATCAAAAATGCACCCATCTATAGAATGTGAAGTTGATGTTAAGCCATGCTGAAATTGGTTTGTTTACACACCACATTGTTAGGATCCTGTTTGCAGTTTTTATGCACACACTTTAGGACTAGAGTCTAAAACAATGTTTCCATCTATTCCTGCTTGACACAAAAAAAGCTAAACGATCTTCTAACTTACTTTATTCGCAGTCGTAAGATTTAAAATAAATCTGTGTCAGTATGGCGACTGATGAAGTCCACTATCAATGAGGGAATAAAATTAACTCACATCCGATTGTTTCGATTTGATAAAAAGCCCAAAAAACGAGGGTCTGGTTCTGCAGGGGATCAGATTTCATCACAACACCGGGTTGTAATTAACAGATCTTACACATTGCTTCATTACTTATCAGCAAAATTCCCCCCAAATGAATACAACTGAAGGTCCTGTCTACTTCTAAATGATGGGTCGCGTGATTACGTCACGGTGTCGTGCCGGTCATATGTAGTGGTGCGAGTCGATGCACCAGTAGTTGCAATCTTCTCCGTCACAGAGGTGTCGCTGCTACGTGAGGGTTACCGCTAACTACTCTACAACGACGAAAGTGGAGAAGAAAACAATGCCCCCATCAAGAGTAGGAAGAGTAGCACTGTCATCAATGGTCAGCATTCTCACCTCTGCTTACATAATAGAAGTTTCAATAGGTGCGTTATCACCATTACAGTCTGATATAGTACTTAGAATATTGCTATAGGATGTTTAAGTGTGTTGTGTTCCCTTTTCTTTCTTTGTTTGTTATGAAATAGTGTGCTTCAATGGACACACTTGGGAATTATCGTTGCTTTTCAGGATGCATTAATAATAATAATAATAATAGATTGGTTTGCTGTTTTACTTGCTTATGCTGTTTCAGTGCAGACACACCTTTCCTCGCTGACTGTCAACTATAAAACAAGCTTAACTCTGATAAGTCACTTATGAGAGCATGTGTCAGTTTTACATTGTATATGGAGCAAACAAGCATGATAACACTTATCAGTGAGCTTTGGAGGAGCAGATCCTTGAGTCGGGCTACTTGTCTTGCTCTTTCATATGAAGGTAAGTAAATAGTTTAAGTTACTACAGAGACACATGAGGCATATAAATCTCCTTATTTAACTGACCCCAGCGTTTAAAAGTGTGGTGACCACATTCTTGCCCGGCAGTCCTTGGATGGTCGCTCCTTTGCCTGTGGTTTTCTGCACCACGATGACGTTTGGCTTGGATGTCATGGGGATGGTGGTGATTTTCGTCGTTGTGCCTGAGGAAGAAGGAAAGCTTTTTCAGTTAAAGAATGATGAGACGAAAGAGGCCCGCTGCAGACCTGACACAGCACATAACTGACTCACCAGAAACAATGTTGCTGCTAATGATCTTCCCACCCAGAGTGGCCAGAGATTTGGGCACCACCGTGATGATGCTGCCGCTGGTGGTTTTGACGTAAGTCGTACCGCCGCTGGAGGCTGATATTCTGGCACCGATGTTTGGACTAACAGTGGGCCTTGTGTATGTGGCCTGGGTAGCTGCACGCACAAACGCTGCGTTAGTAGATAAAACTTGCTGGAAACAAACTGGAATGTGTCCATGACATCATTTTTTCAATAGACCATCAGATTGGACCCCCAAGTTATTTCCCGTGTTATGAAGCACTTTCCAGATCTAAAGCAGACCACAAGATTTGGACTTTTTCCAACCTGTTGACTGAGTGACCAGTTTGGTGGTCATGATGGCGCCATTGCTACTGACGACCATGATTGGCGAAGAGCTGCTGCTGGACAGAGCCACCGATGATGGCTTGGGGAGGATTTTGCTGGGCTGCACCTGCTGAGTGATTATCTTCACCCCTGTACACACAATGCAAAATGTAGAAAAGTGAAGATAAACCGATTTAGTGACAAGACAGACATCAATATAAAGTTTTCTGTGTTTCAATTACTGTGGTAATGGTCTAATAATCTAAAACTGAATAAAAAAAAAAAAAACAACAAAGAAAGACAAAGAAGAAAGAAAGAACAATGACAGAAAACAAAGAAATTCCAAAGGAAAGAAAATACAGGAAGACAGATAATAAGAAGTGAAAGAGACTGATGAGGAAAACTAAAGACATGGAGATATAAAATGGATAAAAGAAAAGACAGAAGGGGGAGACTAAATAAAGAAGACAGAAAAGACAGAAAAAGTAGAAAAAGAAAAAAGTCCGCTCACCGGACTCTTGTTTGATCTGAATGGTGGGTTTTACTCCCGGCTGAGTGGTGGTGCTCTGAGTCTGACTGATGCTGGCAGCTCCTAAAGGTGAGCTCTGCTGCAGCTGTTTGGGTGACTGCTGTTTGGGGAAGTGAGCTAAGATCTGAGTGGGGGAGCCCACCAGGGTCTTTGGTGAAGGAAGTCTGGCTGAAGCAACCTTCACTCCAGCAGAGGCTCCACCTGCAGGAGTGATTAGTGACAGTGAGATTCTTCTGCTTCTGCTCTGATCACCGCTCCTATTTTTTATTCATTTTGGTTTTGGAAATAATGGTACCACATCTGGCTGCTTAAACACTGACTTTGGATGGAGTGTATTTACACAAAGGGGCAGTAATTGAACTTTTCTTTAAAATAAAGCTGTTTTAACCTTCATTTTATATGTTGTATTTTTGCTGAGTAATAACTTCAGTTGTATTTGTATGCTAATATTCCACCATTTGTATACTGCTTGTCAGGCATGTGATCCATTTTCAATTTAGGATTAAGAAATGCGTTTCTTTTACATTTCTTTCTGAAACTAGCTAATATTTGCTGTCTCATCTTGCGACCCGAACATCATGCTTTACTTCAGCTCAACTACAGGCTTTATCAGCAGATTTAGGGACTTTTTTGACTCGTTTGCTGGCTTTCATTTTCTTTAAAGGAATGTAGAGATAAATAAAGGGTGACGATGCTTCACTCTGACAGCAGTCTTTCTCCCCCACAGCAGGCACACATTTCTCTGTCTCTGTTCTGTGAGCAGTCAGCGGCAGAAAGCAGAATGCAGCAGAAACCATGAGTGTGCTGTTTGCACACATGGTGATTTCCCGGAGGCAATTAAAAAAAATAAAAATAAAAAATTGCCTCCGGGAATGTGGCTGACATTCTGATTTTCTGTCTGAATTAATATTTGGAATGTAGATACAAGTGAACGAGTGAGTCTAGTTTGCTTGTATGTAAGTCTAGTAAGTCCTCTGTTGTACAGTAATAATCCAGCAGCTGATTGACAGAATCAATAAATTAAGTCATCAATGAAGCTACTTTTCAAATTGCAATTAAGGTTGCAGCAAAAGATGAAAATGTGGGAACAATAACTAGTTTTAAAGGTGACAGTTACTTTGGAAGATTAATTGTATTTTTTTCATCTCAGTGTTCTGTCCTGAACTACTTATCAAGCAAAATAATTAATTAGGCTTTTTGATAGATAGATATACAAGCAAGGTGCTTCTAAGAGTTTGTGTCTGTAAACTGGACGACTGTGTGGTGGTGCAGAGTGAGGACCTACATGGTGCCATAGTTGACATGACCACTGACGGCGTGGAGGAAACCACGGTGGTCACGGCGACGGTGTTGGGGATGGAGGAGGGGCTGGAGCTGGCTGGAAAGACCACTGTCTGTTTCTGGGTTTGCGTAGCCAACACTGAGGTGGAGCCCAGCTTGGACAGGGCGGCGTTGTTGTGAGCGTGAGACTTGGACAGGATGTTGGGCACAAAATTGGAGCTTGGAGATGTTGTCACTATGATCACCTGATCGAATACAAAAAATGTACATGTGTAGAGAGAAGCTTTAAGGAAGCATGAGAGCGTGAAGCACAAAGAAGCGTCACCAACCTTCTGTGTGGTGGTGTTGGTTGTCTGGATGGTGGGCTTGGTGAAGGTGATCTTGACGGGGGACAGGTGAGGTGGCAGGGAGTTGGCGATGCTCTGCATAATGTTACTCATCTTGGGGCTGCCGCTTACAGGCACCGTGATGTTCTTGGATACAGGCGGGGACACCTTGGCAACCTCCTTCAACATCACCGGAGACGAGCTGGATGAGTTTGTGCGTCTTCTCTTCCGAGGCTTCTCGTCTTCATCAGAACAGCTCACGCCTGCAAGGAACATGAAGTGGCAATATTTAGGATTTCACTGGGACAATCACAGCAGTCTGAGGAAGAAACAAATTCTTTAAATTTTCTCCATCAGTTTAGTTTTCTTTTTTTCCCAGTAGCATGAAAATATGCCACCTATGATGAGGACAGACTAAGCTCTTATTAACTGTTCAAGCAGAGGTGCATGTTAAGTCACTTGGTAATAATTAAACAGGTCTTGTAGTGCCTCCTTCAGGCCAAACAGCATATTAAAAAACCCATTTCAGAAAAGCAATTACCTCTGATCCTAATTCCTAAAGGTTTGGCCAGATTAGACTTAATACCAGAGAGCAAATCCAGTGACCCCACTCATGATATCACACTTTAAACATAAATATTAGAACATGAACATCATAATCTGGTTTACTATGTAAGCTCCATACGTCTTAAAGGTAACGAGCTCATAAAACCATGTTCAGTTGTCATGTTATAACTTAGGAGAGACTACATTATTTATTTATAACTATGTTATTTATCTGGCTGAGGTGTTTCCAACAAGCCTCCTAAATCCCATTTGAAACAACAATTATTCTATTTCATACCTTCATTGCAGTTTAAGGGAAGAATTTCATAGGAATAGCCGTTTTTGATATGTGTCCGGCTCTCACTATGGTTCTACTGTCCCTCTCCCGTGATAACACTGGAGCCCATCCTGACTGTATTTACACCACCAAACAACTGCTCTGACAACACATTCATTAATTAAATTCTTTGCCAAACATGTTGCTCTATTGAGTTCTGCAGATTTGATGTTGGTGACACTCACTTTTCACATAGACCGTGCTCCCACTGGGCAGCACCACCACGTTGGATGAAGGGCTGGCAGGTCGTGGAGATTTCACTGTGGCTCCTATAGGACCGCTTGATGCTGTAGCGCTGGTAGAGGTGGAGGTGGTGCTCGTGTAGGAGTAACATACAACAACTGCATGAAAAGATATCAAACCCATCTTTTAATGTACAGTGTATGAAAAGCACCTTTGAGTATGATGCGGTTTTTCCTCTGGGACATACCCAGGTTCCTTGAAAACTCGAAATTATACATCATGTTGTAATAAGGTGTAATTTTTTACAGCCAGATAAAATGAGATAAACATGTTTATCGTTTTACCCTGAGGAATGTTCCAAATATACGTTCTTAATGAGTTAGAAATGGTAATTCATGCATTGTGTCCTCACATTTTGACTAATGCAACATCATGTCTGCTAACCGTTTCATTATGTTTCTTGAAATCATTACATAAAGCTTTATGTTACCCAGGTTCTGAAAGGTGTAATATAAATACAAATCCACTTTGTGGCTTTACCTTCTTTGTTTCCCGTTTCAGCTGGCAACAGAAGGGAGGCATTCTGATTGGCTGTGGCACTGGCCACAGCATTAGCAGCGACTGTAAAGGCCGTCTGAGGGACCAGCCTTGGCATCAAAGGAACGAGCCGCCGTCCTTCAATGGACCATTCAGATGAGCTGTTGGGACCCGACATGCTGGAAAAAAATGTGAGGCATCGAAAAACATTAGTCTCCGTTTCAAAAACTCTTCACTGTCCACATGTGGGAAAGAACCTCACATCTGGCAGAACAGAAAAACAGTTCCATCCACAAATGATCAAAACCTTGATGCTATGCTAAGATTCTGATGTTTAGCCGATATACAGATGTACTTTAGCTACCCCGATTTCTTCACATACCATTTAGAAAACAGCAAATAGTTGTTTATTTTCTACTTATTCAATCATGTTCAATCATAAATGGAAATAAGCTATATAAGGCAAAGGTGGGCTCAAAAGTCAGTATTCAAAAGAACACTTATTTTTCAACAAAGTAGCAACCTTGCAAATACATGCAATGTCCGACAAAGTTTTGTTGCCCCTTGGGGGCAGTCTCATAAATACATGGAGCGATCTGAGCTGTGAGCAGTCCTTAGTTGTGTTGGTGCTGTTGTTGGTCGTTTAGCTTTCCCCTACTGTGGAAAAGACGGACGTCAAAGTGGACAAAGATTTGCTTTTTGATGGAGTGAAACTAAGTGTTAAGATTGTCTATTGCAACTGTTGTCATTGTTTTTCACCTGTGCTTCTTTGATATTTATGTTTTTTTGCTCTTTGTCCTCTTTGTTATGTAACCGGTCGCTGCCGGCCCCTTCCAGTTTGAGCTAACTTTAAATCAATCAGCATTTGATCAACGCGTAGTGTCACCTCTGGAGCCTACGAGTTGTCAGGTTTTTGGGGGACTCTCCGTTGTCCCATCAAAAGTGCTGAGGCTGAGAGCACTGCAGGCAAATACCTCTGTGAGGGAATATAATAGCCCAGGAAAAACACTACTTTTTTTTTCTTTCAGGTAAGCTCACCAAGGCCAAAACTTTGAAACCTAACATCGCTTTCTCTATAGAATATAGGCTGCACTTTGAGACCTGCTCAAACATGCTGTAACATAACAAGCTTTCATAGAAATAATAAGATGAACTGTGGTTTAAAAATAAGTTTACTAAGGAGAGTTCTTAAGAAAATTAGTATTTCCACATATAAATCTGCTCTTTATTTTGACCAAATTGACACCAAACACTGCAAAGCACCGATCACAATGAATGACACAAACACTCCAGAGCTTGGACTGTTAGACTTACTGATAAGCAATGGTGGTGAGGCGCTCATCGTTGACAGCCCTGCGGACTTCTGCGCGATGGCGCTCTGTTGAGATGCTGGGATGAGGAGAGGGTGGACGCAGACAAAAAGGCGGGAATCATTTCAAATAAAGCAAGGTCTGTTTTCAAATAAATTCTATTTTTTTCTCTCAATGTGCAACATTAAGAATGCATATGAAACAGTTACCCAAGGATTTTAGTGAGTTCTGCCAGCAGATCCTTCTTATCCTTTGTCAGGTCTCCTTGAGCTCGCAGGGCGCTGATGACCCCGGCGTATGCCTCCAGCTCTGAAGCCAAAAGCACACATCAAACATCAGGCAGCTCCGCAACAACTTCATCATCTTCATATAATAAAGCACTTGTCATGTTTTACGGTTTTCTTTTATCTCACCAAGTTTACGGAGAATTCTTTTGCACTCATCTCTGCCCAGGTCGAGGATGGTGGGCCACACCACCGGCATGGTACCAGTCAGCACTGGTTTCTCCAGCTGAATCATTGGCTGAGAGGAGAATGAGCGGTAATGTATGTCAGAAAAACAAGTTTCATCATTGCTGTCATGCCATGAAATCACTGGATTAATAATTTTTTTTGTTTTTGAATCTTTAAACCATTCAGACTGAGGCTGTATGCTAGATGCTAAAGGGTTTTATGAAAAACTTGAACAAACTCGCAGCAAAATATAATTATTTTATTCAACCTATGAAGAAACTATAACTATGAAATTAAAATAATTTGAGTTATCCCAAAAAAAAATGATCTTTTATTATAAATAATGGACTTTGACCCACTGTCCACTAGCTCCCCTTTTCCCTTCCTCTGAATAAAAAAAACATTTTAAACCATCAGAATCTGTTTCTCTTTGCCCTTGTGTTAATCAATAATACTTTAAAATCAAACCAGTGTGTCAAATGCAGTGTTTCTCAATTCTGGTCCTCATGACCCACTGCCCTGCATGTTTTTTATGTTTTCCCTCCTCCACCACACCTGATTCAAATGATCAGCTCGTCATCAAGCTCTGGGTGGGTCACGAGGACCAGAATTGAGAAATACTGGTCTAATGCAGCCTCTAGGGTTGAAGGTGAAATGAGTGGAGCGTGTGTCCAGGTCATATTTGGTTAAAACATTTGTATTAATCAAAAGTTAAAAAGAAATCAATGTTTCTTTGTGCCATAATGTGAACTACAAACTATGGCACCTTGAAAGGTAAAAGCAATAACTTATAACTGCTTCAGGTGTGAAACAGATAAAGGCGTGAGTTCAGTCTGTTCTTGGTGGGTTAAACAGAGCAGAGGACACTGTGGAAAACAGTTAGCAATTCGTTTAAAGCGAGCCACCGAAAACTAATTGCTTCAAGTCTTAATGAGTTATACAAGTTTAGTTTTTTGAAAAAGAAATGGAAATAAATTCTTAGTCTCACATCTGCAACATATCTACTCTTTCATTGTCACAGGTCCACTTAAAAACAGCTCTCAAAAACGTAATTTAATTAATTAAAAACAATCCGTTATGTCCAAAGACATATGGGCAGTATAGGTTTGGCAAAGCTACTTCGAACAGGATCGACATTACATTTGTGGGGGCTATTTTTAGGCCAGTCCACCAATTTGAAAGCAGAGCTTAGCTCACTGATGTATTTTCTCAGCGGCACCGAGAATAAAGATTTATTTGGTTTTGTACAAATACTTTAAGAAGGCAAGATAAACCCTTCTGACAACATGTTTTAACGGCTGACCAGTGAAGTTTAAACTGTCAGTAGCCATAAGAGCAGTACCGCCCACCTCACGGCCTCTTAATCATAAAGGAACAAGGCCAAAAAAACAACAACATTGTTTTATTCAAATGGTGCCTGAAGCACAACTTAAACGCCGAAAGTAGCAGTCTGGTCTAATCACACCAAATAAGTGAGTGTTGGTCTACCAGAGTCCGACATTAAAGCACAAGTAGAGACAGAGTTAAAAATAATGTTTTATGGATTAAATTCTGCCAGTACAGCGGGAAGCGGCACTCATATCTGGGTCAGCACAACCATCATCAAATGCTCCCATGATTCAATGCGTTGCAGAAAATACCCAGCAACGTTAAAAGGCACCCATAAAACATCTGGTGCAGTGCATAAAGTCATGGCACGATTAACCACCATTACATTTAAGAATCGCGTGCACAAAAATCATTGCAACAGGCGATTTTAGCGTAGCCTGCAAGCTTTTCCTGCGAGCCAAATCCATTTCTTACCATTTGTTAGCAGGGAAACATCAAGGCCTTGGTAAATCCGCGGTCTTCACAAACATGACTGACTATTAGATACTTGGTCTATCGACACATTATGTAACAATTCTGCAATAACCGCTGCGAAGAAACTAGACTTAAACTGATAAAATAATACAATATCCCCGGAGATGTCCCAGTGTTTACGTTGACTGGTTAGATGCAGCAGTTGGCCTGTGGGTGGATAGATTTCTTCTTCATGTGAGAATACTAAATGCTTCTTCTTCTTGAGAGACACAATGCTGCCACCTATATGTAGATTGTTGTAACTACTCATGGCACCGTTCCTCAGTTGACACACCCTCAGTTCCATATGCAATACCATCACACTTTTTAACTGAGTGCTGATAACAAGCTGGATGTTCCCTCTCGTATCGTAGGATGGAACCCCCATTTATTCCAAAGAGTATTTCAAACTACAATTCAACTAACCACAGAACAGTTTTCCACTGCTTCTCTCAATTTTCAATGAGCTTTGGTCCAAAGAAGACAGATTCTGGATCATGTTCATATGACTCCTTCTTTGTATGAAAGAGTTTAACCTCAGTAATGTCTAGAGATTATCTTAATGTTTTGATAATATCAAATAATTGCATTCTGTTTTTATTTACATTTCACACACCATTCCAACTTTTGTATGGAATTAGGGTTGTGCAAGCTACTCACATACAATGGGTCTTGGAGTCCAGTAGTGAGCCTCTTTTGATTTTGAATTTGTCAAAGAGGTTTACTGGGACAAGATGAAAGAAACTTTTAACATCCAGACCACCTTGCAATGGGAATACACCAGTTCTTATACCAAAATACTCCTGATTTACATCCATCTTCAGTTTTGACCTTCAGTGTGATATTAGCTATTAGATTTATGATTTACTTTTGGTTTGTTGTGATGCTATTATTTTTTATCCAATCTGTCCACGGACACAAACATATGAACACCTGCTGGAGACTTTGAAACCTCCTGCCATGTTGCGGCTGTAGATGTGTCCCCACTTTGATATAATGACACCCACATAGAGGTACACAGGTAACAATGACTCATCTTAAAGTAACATGCATATTATATAATATCCACCATACAAAACACATGAATTCCTTTCAGCTTTCTTTCTCAACACTATTTAATTTATCTGACTTCCATAACAACTGCATGCTTGGTGTTGCTAATTAGCAGTCTAGTTACTCACAGGAATTTTATGAGGTTATTTTTTTTACCATTTTTTTTAAGGAATATATTTTAATTCAGTTTAATACACAGTTGTAATAGTAAAATACAACAAGGATCCAGCTTTAAGAAACGTTTCATGCCGGGTTCACTTCACATATTACACATCAATATTCAGTCAGATTTCTCCTACACAGTAAATTAGAAAAATGATTTGTCTAGAATTTGAGGGGAACTTCACCATATCATTACCATATAATCTATGAGATGGCGTTACACCATACAAATGAGGTGAAAAAACTTGGTTATCAAATAATCAGTGTGTGCTAAAAGGCTACAGTAAAGAGGCCCAAACAACCACAGAGATTCAAAATAATCACCAAGGCATGCGAAAACACGTGATTGGAAAACTGAAAAAAATTAACACAACCATCGAAAGTGCAAAGCTTCCAAATAGACTCCCAATGGTTATACATTACTGCAAACAACTACAAAAACAAGCCCAGTGACAACTAATAGAGACAAGTAAAAGAAAAATGAGAAATAGTTGTTAACACCGGAGGATTACATTGTCGGGCCATTTAAACTACTTTTCTGTCTGAAGATAGGCCAACAATATTACGAATATGTCTAATCTTCCAAAATCATAATATTAAAAAACAAATGCATCAAAACTGCACTTAATGCAATAATTTAACTTCCATTACTGGCACCAGTGAAACGCATTGTAGTTGGGTGCAGTAAAATCAATCTTTTTTCGTCTCATTCAACATATATGATCAGCACAGTTAACGTGTCCTGGTGTTCAGAAACAAATCCTATAAAAGCGCTTAATCAGCTTGAAGTCTCACGGTTTAGAAAACTTCGAGGAGCTCCTGAACGCCGCGGGATGGAAGGTGGGTTTTCCTCCTCTTTTCTCTGCTTTGGGGAGGGGGCGCAAAGCATTTCCTTTTCCCATTTCCATCACGCTGAGGAGCAGCAATCAAGGCTGCTTGAACAAATTAGCGAACATTAAAGTGAACATATCTGCTGGAACATCCGCCAGCGACTGCAGCGCGTGCAGGTCAGCGCGGAGGACGAGCAGACTGAGCGGAAACCAGAGGAGAAAGTTAATTTTGCATTTAGAAGCCAATGTTTGACGTAATTTTTTTCCCGGACACCAGGAATAGACTGGAGAATCATCGTGGAAGTATTTCCTGTGGGTGAAAATGTGAGCTTTTCTCATGTTGAACACGGCGATTAGATGAGAATGTAAAAGTTGGGAGAAACGTTTCATCGTCTGTGCTCTGAAGTTTTCCAGATGTCTCTTCTGATGCAAGCAGTGTCTGCTCTCTGAAACACATCCACACCCCGAAGAGAGTCCTCCTCACTCTTCTTCTTTTCCGATGGATCTGAAGAAGTTTTTCTGTTTTTGAATACATGTCAGCTCACTGTTGGGATTTAACAGGAAAACTATCCTTTCGGTGAGAATAACGGGACTGTAACAGCTTCACGTTGGAAACCAGGACGCTTTGGGATGTGGACCGACCCGATGGAGTCAAAATAAAGCAGCTGTTTTGACAAATACTCGGACGGGATGAAAATGTTCTTCGGGTGAAGTGTTCGGACACTCACCAGAGAAGCTCAATGAGTGGCACACAGTCAACACTCACAGACAGGTAGGGACAGCTTTCCTTCTCTCTGTTATTTATTTTCCTTGTCTTTTCTTTTCTGTTTTATTGAGCCCAACTCGCTGTTTTGACGCTCCGCGGAGATAGAGCCACTGACCGCAAGGAAATGAGCAACTTTAGAACAAAGTTTGGCCTGCTGGCAAGGGGAATGGAACCCTTGTGTTCTTTTTTTATTTATTTATTATTACTCTAACATCCAGCTGATAAACAAATTCAAGGTTAAAATTGCGAGAAAGTGTTGTATATCTATACAGCTGACTGTGCCCCCTCCCCTATAGAAGAAGATCGGCACAGAGGAACCAGCAGGGGGCATCTTCTTGGAATTGCTTTTTGGAAAATTGAGTGAAATGTTTCTTAGTCTTGGAGTTCCCCTAATATGATTGAAGTCTTTACTTCTACGTCTGTATACATAAGTGCACATTCCCCCAAATAGGTGCTCTCCCCATAAACGCTTACCTCGCTTACCTTTTTAATCACCAAAACTGGACTGTGGATACCCCTAAAAGTTTAGCTATCTTATGTCACATGACTTCAGGCTGGGAGTCTCATTGACAGCATGTTTTAGCAAAGTACTGGAGCACCGAACATAACAGCTACATTAACCCTTAAAGTGCCCATAATGTGGCATTCCTGATCAGAAAACTCAAGTTTGTTGGCATCAAGCTGATAAATTTGAGCATTTTTTCCTTTACTGTAGGACTGGTGTGAGGTTAATGATTATAGAAACATTAAAGGTTGACTTTGTCATTCAGATTCCATCCAACATGAGTCACTTGTATGTTTGTACTCTCAGTAATCAGGAGCTTCCTTCGAGGAAACGCCAAAATAAAGGCACACATGACTGCCTCAGAAAGTCAAACAAAGTCACTTAATTCCTTGAACTTCAGCCCACAGACGTCTGCTCCACTGCTCTTTACAACAATGGGACTCTTTCAATTTCTGCCACAAATTTCACATAAAGATCATTCTCCGTCTTAAGATAACTGACTATAAAAGTGGAAGTCCTCTGAGATTTGGGGGGATGTGGTGTTCTCACTCAGTAGAGATGATTAGGTAAATTGCTGTACCAATGTTTTACACACAAATACAGAAAGGTACAGCATATTTGTTAAATTGGCCTTAAAGCGAGGAGCAGGTGATGTAGTTAGCCTTACTTAGCTTTTCATTAAAAAAAAAGTCTCTTTCATGTACATAAAATAATATGTTTCTATTTGACTGAGAGTGTTGGAATTATTTCTGGCTAAACTATTTATCAAATCTTCATGAGGTCATACATTGTTCTTGTACTAAGCTAAGCTAACTTCATCAACATCCATCTTTGTGTTTTACACATTGAGGTGATAGTTGTATAAATGTTCACAGCTGACTCGGGGAACAATCTTTGCACTATATGTTCAAAATGAATGGCAATTTTTCATGTTAAAAACAAGTAACCTGTAGAAAAATGCCTTTTTTTCTTTTTTTTTTACAAAACACGATAGTGGCTGTGAGGCTTGGTAATCTATTTGATATTATCAGACAATTATTTAGGCTTTTTAACATCACTGTATCACAATATGCCAAATAATTTCTAGCCTCCTACCATACATGACACAAAACTTCAATAACTAGTATTAACAGTCTCCCATTAAATCCACAGCCTTATTGGCCATTTTAAAGAAAGAGATGCAGAGGTTTTTTTTATCCACATCTCCCTCATGTCTCATGGAATTCTCCTTATCAACTTTATGTAATCCAGCTGAAGGTCAAACAGATAGATAAATGGATAAACAGATATCCATGTTGGCAGAGGAATACTAATTTTGTCTCACAGTCACTGGTAACAACATTTCCATATGAAGAACAATCATTTTATGATCTCTCTCTGCCTCAGCTATACACAACCACGTGTAACACAGTAAAGGTGACACTAATTACATATTGTCATTCAGTTCTTTAGAGGTTAACCCCATCATTAAACTGCAGAAAAACTGTACAATGTATGTGTTTTTCTCTGAAATGAAAAAAGTTGACTTTTTCCTCTTTCAATATTACAATATGTTTAATGCAAATCATCTCTCCTGTTGATTTGGAAAGACACTTTGGGGTCCCTGTAAATTGATCTCATACGTACTTGATCTTGATTTTATGATATGTATTTTTTTGTCCTTTAAAACGACACTGATTTTTATGCTTTGTTATCTAGGCTTGTGTTACAAAAATGGGGTGTTGTTGCTTGGTTTCATTTAGTGGTTATGTCACATCTCGGATGATGTTCACGTGTCTCTTTATGAGAATAACTGAGCTTGAGCTGCCTGTGAAGTTTCTGCTGACATTTGAGATATTTTGCTGTCTGGATGTGATGTGTTATTCTGTGTACTTTGCCTCAAAGCACCAACCAAATCCATACTCTTTCTTTGAAGGTTATTGGCTTGGCCTCAAAGTACCTGAAGATAAAGCACACAAATTGCAAAGGTTAAAAAAGTAAATAATAATAATACTACAAAAAAAGTACATTGGTTCACTGGAGGAAGAAACTGTTATAAACTGTTTAGTCAGAGAAATCACTGCACAAACTGTCTCTTGTAAACGCTGTATTGTTAAATACCCTCTGCTGAAATACTATGCTGAACACAAGTTGTGTGCACTGACAGTTTTCATGGGAAATTAGAGGATATGGATAAGCTGTGAGTTTGTTTGTAATGCTTCTGATCACCTGACTACTTTTTTTGCTTGCATGCACAAATCTTTATGGATGCCCTGTTTATTATCATCTCATAAATCAAATAGCTGATGACAGAGTTAGCCTTGTTTTGGTGTTTACATCTGAGAGCAACACCATAAAGAATAGTGTTTGCTGTCAAGTCAGTTGAAGCTTCCTGTAAACACAAAGTAACCTATTTTACAGAAGCTTGTAATTTTATTTGCATGCTGCAGACACTTTTGGCCTACATCACTAATGCTGTATTCATTGAAGAGGTGTAACTGACATTTAATGCAAGTGTTTGCAAGGCAGTCTTCTTTCACTGTGACATATAACAAAAGGACCATGACAGAGAGTCACAAGATGTTCAATTCAATTCCACATATTTATATAACGCCACATCACAACAAATGTCATCTCAGGACACTTCAAAGATTCAAGCCAATTAGAATCCAATTCAGTGTAATACAATCTTAATCCAATGAAATCCAATTCATTACGTTCCAAATTAGTGAAGTTCATACATACAGAGCCAATTAAAAGAAAGTAGCTTAGCTAAGGAAACCAGACCATTGCACGGAAACTTCAATTCAATCTCCTAATTTTGGCAATATTGCCAAGGTGAAAGAAGGCAGTCCTTGAAACCTGTTTTATATGTGCATCAAATGATAAATTCTGGTAAAAAAATAACTTCAAGTTTCCTCACTGTAGTACTAGAAGCCAAGGAAATACCATCTAGAGTCTATAGCTAGACAGTTTCTCCCTGAAGCGCTCAGGTCCAAAGACAACAACTTCAGTTTTGTCTGAATTTAGGAGAAGAAAATTTTGATTAATCCAGATCTTTGTTTTTATCTTTTATTGGTTTCATCTGGTTTCATAGATAAGTAGAACTGAGTATCATCAGCATAGCAATGGAAATTCATGCCATGGTGTCTAATAATGTTACCTAATGGAAGCATGTATAAAGTGAAAAGAATCGGTCCAAGCACAGAACCCTGTGGAACTCCATGACTTACTCTGGTGTGCAAGTAAGATTCTTTATTTACAAGAACAAACTGGAGTCTATCAGATTAATATGACTTAAACCAAACTAATGCAGTTCATTTAATCCCAATAACATGGGATTGGACTGCAGTCCAAGTCTCTGTAACATAATATTATGATTAATTGGATCAAATGGAGCACTGAGATCCAACAGGACAAGCACAGACACAAGTCCGCTATCAGAGGCTCAGAGGAGATCATTGGTAACTTAACTAAGTTTTTTAAGTAAAGATTTACTTACAGCAACCTTAAAACTGTGTCATAGCCTGTCAACAAAAATAGATCAATATGGAAGTGCTGATTAATGGGAAAAGCTCCTTGAACAGTCTGGTTGGGGTTGGGTCTAAAATACAAGTGGATGGTTTAGACCGTTGCTGTTGTTAGTTCAGAAGGCTCGATTGGACAAAAACATGTTAAATACAATTCAGGTTCTAAAGATATCTCTAAAACTGTTGTACTCGATACATCAGTGATAATAGTGGGAAGGATTCCATGAATCTTTGTAAAGAAGCTCATGAGATCATCACTACTGAGAGTTAAAGAAATACATGGCTCAACAGAGCTCTGACTCTATGTCAGCCTGGCTACAGTGCTGAAAAGAACCTGGGATTATTTTTATTCTCTTCAATTAATGATAAATAATAAGCAGTTCTAGCTTTACAAAGGGCTTTCTTATATGCTATTAGACTATCTTTCCAGACTAATTGTGAGTCTTCTAAATTAGAGGAATGCCATTAACTTTCTTGCAGTCTGCTTTAAAGCACATAGATGTGAATTATACCAGGGAACCAGCTTCTTCTGATTGATTATCTTCTGCTTAATTTTCAGAGGGGCAACATTATCCAGTGTTGTAGGCATTGAAATTGTAGCGCTGTTAACAAGTAAAGTTTAGAGTAAAGTTTAGGTAGCTGTCCTCTGTGTTAGCCCTTTGGAGTAGCCCGGAGTAAATTCTGCCTCTCGACCAAAAGTAACGGGATAGACTTTAGTCCCTTTCCAATAATTTTTGCTGTGAAGCTGAAGAAGCCTCTGATTATGACTTATTGTTTGATCACCATCATGTAGAGGTTGTGCAGTAATGGCCATTATATTTAGTAACTTGTGCAGTTCAGTGTCTTTGAGTCTCTGGCCCTGATGCTGCTGCTCCAGCAGATGGCTGCAGAACAGATTCCACTCTGCACCCATGACTTATAGAAGATATTAACGTCTTTCTGCAAACATTGAAGGAGCTAAGCTTCCTCAAGTAGTACAATCAGTCTGTTGTCCAAGTAAATGCCCATGTATCTGTAGTCCTCCATCACCCCTACCTCTTCTTAGAGATACCCTTAGAGATAGGGTAGAGATTGTGTATGTCTTATTCATAGCCCACCATAAATCCACGATCATCTCCTTTGTCTTGTTTACATTAAAGACAAGGTGACTGTCCCCGTTTTTCCCTTCTCCATATGGCTCACAAGGTGCATTCCAGTATTTGGCTTCAAAGCAATCCAGAGTTCTGTGAGTTCCCTGAGACCATTTTCTCAAAGTGTTTTTGACCTTGTTTGCTGCTGAACAGTGAGTATATAAGTGGAGGTTGATTTTCCTAATGAAGTGCAGGCAGCACAGCTGTCTGCATTGCTTACATTTTCATAGAATGAATATAACCTCTTATTTTTTCTTGTGGAACAATTTACAAATTGCACCAAACTGCACCACTTCACTATATCAGCGAGGCTTTGCCTCCATGTACCTGAGTAATAACATACATATGAACATTCTCTCCTCCTAAGCAGCAGGACCTCGGCTGACATTACTGGAGGTCCCTCCTGGTCTAGTGTGGGAACTCATAGTGTAATAAACACCAGAAGCAAAAAACATAGAAACAAATATAAATCTGCCCTGCTGAACTTATTTAGAGCAATTGGGAAGGCGGAGGGAAAGCATTCATGTGGAGTCTATAAAGACATTTTCTTAGGACATCATTTAAAGGCAGTCAGACATGCTCAGATGACCTATTTGATTGTTTATTTCTTTGAGGCCCCTCACTCTCTGGTCAAGACAGGAAGTGGTGACATCACAGCTAAACAATGTCCAAAAGGGTCATCAGATCTCCATCCCTTCCTGACTAACACTGCTGCTGGTGGCTATTACTGCAGAACAGAGGACTTTCTGTTCATGGAGGATCTGTTGGATTTAAGATATTCATTTATTGTATGGAGCATTTTTAAATGATGATTCGTAGTATGAATAGAAATCAACTAAATAAATATATCAGACTTGTCGTAACTTACAAAGCATTGTTACACTTGTTTGATAAGGGGTAAACTGCGTGTATTACTTCCAGTCTGATTGTAGAGATATTGTTTTCATGTGTTTTTAACATACAGCTGTATGCAACTGCATTCAGTCCAGGACTGAACACTAACCTCTGGCAGTCTTTGGAGCTCTTTTTCTTTTTTTAGCATGTCACCATTTTGTTTGCCCTGAACACAAAAACATCTATTCAAGTGCACACAGCAGGCGGGGGAAACATTTCAAGTAATAGCTTACCAAGATTTCCTGCAACCCATAATCATCAACACACCATGATCGCCACAGAAATTCTATGTGTTATTTTTCATGTTCATTTTTCTTGACTGTTAGAGAGAGGCAGAGAAGGAGCTAGCATGTAGTTAGGGGACGCCAGCCTGGAGTCAAACCTGGGCCTCCTGCGACAAAGACTTTCAGCCTCTTTCAGTTGTTGAGCTGAACCATCTATAAGTGGATATCAAATCATTTTGACTGATGTCCCTGTCTCATGAAATCATATCAGAGATGTGAAAAAGACAGTAAACCTTCATTCAGTACCAAGGTTTTAAGTATATGGACAAGTCCTAAAATTTAGCGAATGCAACCCCTGATGAGAAAAAATGTATGAAATATCTCTGTGTCATCACTTTGTTAACCAAAACAAAGCCAAAATGTGTCCACCCTTACTGCTTCCACAGGAATTAAGGTGTTGTTTGTCAAATGTACTTCATTTATCATCATTAGAAAGTGTAATGTAAAGTAACATCTGTCCAACATCTGGCTCAGAGACTGTCCCAGTTGCAATATGAACGAGAGGCCGGATACTCGCTAACTTATGATGCAAACGTTGCCTCTTCCCTCTAAAAAAGAACATGGCAACATGGCTGAGGTTTTTGAGGCTGCATCTGAACAAACCACAAGACTTCTGGAACAATGTCCTTTGGACAGATGAGACCAAAGTGGATAGGTTTGGTCATAATGCACAGCAGCATGTTTGGAGAAAACCAAACACAGCATATTAGCACAAACACCTCATATCAACTGTCAAGCACGGTGGTGGAGGGCTGATGATTTGGGCTTGTTCTGCAGCCACAGGACCTGGGCACCTTGCAGTCACTGAGTCCACCATGAACTCCTCTGTATGCCAAAGTATTCCAGAGTGTAAGGCCATCTGTCTGACAGCTAAAGCTTGGCTGAAACTGGGTCATCAACAGAACAATGACCCCAAACAGTGTCTGAAAAATAAAAGAATGAAGGTGTTGCAATGGTTCTGTCAAAGTCCAGACCTCAAACTGATTTAATTGCTGTGGTGAGGCCTTAAGATAGATGTGCAAAACAAATGCCCGCGAACCACAATGACGTCAGTCAGAATTCTTCCACAACATTGTGAGAAACAGATAACATCATTCAGAAAACTGTTACTTCAAGTCATTGCAGCTAAAAGTAGTTATTCGAGCTATTTAAATCATGGAGTTTACTTAGTTAGCTTAGTTGCTTTTCTATTCAGGCTTAGTTTTTGTTAAATAATTGCAGTGTAATGTGCCGTGTTGTTGTTGAGCTAAGGTTGTACAGTATTTACATGATTTCAGTACACGGACCAGATGATTTTCCATTATGTCATCATGTTACGTAAAACCTACAGATTGAAAGGGGACATAGTTTCTTATGGGCATGAAAGCATGTCTGGGCACCATGTCTGAGTAGGTAAATTTGGAAAAATTGTTTTATCTTTTTTTTTCCTGTGCTGTACATCAGCAAAGCTATAGCTATATCAGTGGATTGCATGCAGGGTTTGCCGCAACCCACCCAGAGACAGCTGCTCAAGACAGCCGTGATCCCCCGGGCGAAGGCTGATAGGTAGAAGAAGATAGTTTTCTTTGCAGTGAGGACCATATGTGCCGCGTTAATTTCCATGCTGATGTCGCCCAGGTGACCTAGTATACATAATGTGGTCCAAGCAGGAACTCTGTTGATAAGTCTTCACATACCTCAAGCCAGAACTTTTGTACCGGTGCCCAAAACCACAAAGCATGCATGTAGTCATTGGGTGTGTTATCAGTGTATGATAATGAGCATTACCATAACCATCACATGGTTGCTGAGATAGATTGTCATCTTGGTGACTTTGTTATAAGCCCCCACCCACACACAAAAGGTAAAACACAAATTTAGACTTTCATTTTATGTGAATGAAGTGTACTCGCCATTGGTTGTTGCATAATAAGACAAAAACAAAGCTCTAGCATGACAGCCTGATAACCAAAGCCACAGATGAATTGTTCAGAGTCAGACTTTGAAACTATGTCTGGAGGCGTTGTGCCATTATTCTGGGATAAATCAGCCCAAGAAGGGTCAGCTAATGAGCTGCACATAAAACCCAATGTTCCTATCAGTGTACATATGATTTGAAAATGCATGCAGTTTATGGAATACACTGATTAGCCCTCCATGAATGTGTTTTTTATGGATGAATGTGGCCTGTCCTGTTAAGCTCTATGAGCGGTCATTCAACAAGATGTAAAGTCCGTTAAAACTGCAGTCCATTCACCATTTGAACTTAATCAGTTTGTTTGAGATTTTCAATGCGCAGCCTCTACATTCATTTACAGTGATAGTAGAAGCATCCACAGCGTCATCCTGCTTTTTATTAGATCATTGCTTAATTCACAAGCTCATATTGAATTTGGATTCTTGTGTTGGGAGCCAAGTGATGTCAGATGATTGAGCCGGCATGACAGTATTCAATGTTGAAAGCTCTAATGATTAAGCAGAGAAGTTAATGTTTACCTGTATGTCAGATAAATGGATCCTCCCAGTGAGTATTATTAATGTTTGTATTACAAGCCTTACATTACATGTTTTTCTTCTCACTTTGCTGTTGTCCAGATACTGTTAGAAACTATTAAGCACATAAAAGAAACACCGTTTTGAGTAAAGACATCATATACTACCATTTTTTCAGGACCCCTTAGTGTAACAGGCCAACATAAGAGGCAACTTTTAGCATCAACGTTCAATGTAAACTACCTTTTCTTCACCACCCTAAACTGTCAGAAGCCAGGCTGATTAGGAAGAGCAGAAATCAAGGTTATGCGCTCATGCTGAGGTCCTGGGCACATGTATGCAGTAATATATATATATATAGTATGCATCCTTTCACAAAGCAGGACCTCATTCACGTGTCCGAATGTGTCGTGCAAGACAGCTGCTTATTCAATTATAAATGTGTTTGTGTGAAAGATTTAACCTCCTTGTGAACCTTGTTGCTTTTTGACAAGTAAACACCTCAGAATGACAAAAGCTGTGTTTGCTGTTGGCCCCTAACACCGATATGGTTGATGCATCAGGAGAGGAAGCTGTATTGCACGTGCTCATCTCAGAGGTGTGAGTGGCTTCGTCACAATGGCAGAATTTGACACCTTGGGATTGTTGCAGAGGCAAACAATCAGTCAACCCTTGGCATCAGAATGTTTTTTTAGGCTGTGGAGTTGAATTATGTTTCCAGTCCAATCATGTTCTCCTAAACATAATAAAAAGCAGACTTAATTGAAATTTAAATGAGAAATAAGAAGAAGACACTACTCAGGATGTCTCACGCTCGGATTGAACCTGGATCTCCAAGGCAAAAGTTTTAAGGCAACTCCACCACTTCTCATCTTTATTGTTTTGTTCAAACAGGAAGTCTCTGGCATGAGAGCAAAGTGTTTTCTCTTGATGTCTGATACAGCAGAAGTCCGGTGTGTTACGGCATCAACACCAAAGGACACCTGCTGTGTGTCTCAGTGCTGCTTGGATCAAACTGTATTTTTATGCGAGATTGGGTTAGTTGCACTAAATGAATTGCTCTGTTGTGTTGGACATGGAGGTTGTTCTTTGTTGCATCATAATGCACAATAATGATAGTAGTGATAGTAATTGGATCTGTTTTTGAAGTGTTACATTTGGAGGAGGAACGAATAGGCAATGAGCTGAGAGCCAGAGACTGACTTTACAAGCTTTGCAAGCGTTTGATGAAAACAACAAAACACAATGTAGATTATTAACATCGTTATAAATCAGTTATCTATCTCTACACTGGCATAAATTAAGGTTTAATATGCTGGGAAAGTTCCAGTTTGAAAGCTAGGAAGCCATTTTTAGTTAAGGGCTTAACAGCCATGCAAATGTTGTGGTTACACACCTGGGATTCATCTGAAATAAATTTTGTGTTGTTGCTATTTAGCTTTCTGTGTTTTTTTGTTCCTTACACAAACTCCTAAATGTACAAAAATAAAACTCAGTACCTAACCATAGTTTAGATTTATTGCTGCTTTCATAATAGATAGTGAACTTTACTATATTTGGTGTTTGAGCTCTGATGGACTTCCAGTTCTGGAGCCATTCTGGAGCTTAGTCCTTTGCTGTTATCATCCCAGAGGAATTTTCTGGTATTTTTGGCATCTGAGGCTGTGAGCAAGTAAAGGGAGTCCGATCTGCAGAATACACATCTGACTTACACCACGAATATTGATCTTCTTTGATCATAGTGCCGTTAAACTGATCTCAATGAACACTTTTCTTCTGTTTAAGACAAATGCAGATTTGCAGATTTTTGCATAGACTCCATGTCTTGTTAACCTGAGAGCCCAAGAAGAAATCTCCTGAGCTTGTTTTTGGTTCTTGACATTTGGCCTCTCATCCAAGAGGCTCCCTCAGTCCTGACAAAAGTAAACAAACGAATAAAGATGTCCAGCAGCCTCTTTCTAATTAAACTCTTTAATCCTTTTCTGCCCTGCACCTCCTGGAGGTGTCAGTTTATCTGTTATCAACATGTAGTCCTGCTAACCCTTCTTGAAGAGCTCTGAGAGGACACTTTCACTGGAGAATATCACTAAATGACTAAAGTATTTCAGAGGTTTCTGTAATCCATGGAGCCCGGTCTTGTTCAGTCTAGGCCGACAGTTGTGGAGCTGTTTCTGTGTGACTTTGGGACTTTTTTTTCTGGTAGCCATACTGTTACACAGCTGGTGACTTGGCAAACAGTTCTGACATTTAGGAACAAAGACTTCTCAGTAGAGCCCTGCTGGTTGATTGGAATGATTATATAATATTAGTTAGTCCGCTCAGTTTCCAGTTTATAGCTGCATTCAGGTCTCAATGTTAATAATAGTAATTATTTATAGTTATAATTATAGTTAATAACTATAACTTGAAAAAACAATTCAAGTTATAGTTTCCTTTATGCTACTTGTGCAACAAAAAGTCACAAGAGAATTTACCGTGAAATCAGAAATGATTGTTGTGGATTCAGCTGTCTCACAGGCTGGGGACAGGACTTTCTCAGTAGTCTGGTGGTACAACAGATAGTTTGCTTCTGTAACACCTGCCGGACAGCATCAGGGTGAGCAGGCTATGGCTGGAGTTTTTTGTTTGTATTATTCTTTTTTTTTTAACCTTTTCTATCCTTTGGGTTCTGTGCAGACTCCTCACCGATATCGCTGTTTTAATCATTCGCTACAAGGACTTCCTGTCTTGGCTAGTTTGTGATGTTTCCAGTTAGAATGCTCTTTGTGCATCCTCTTTAAAAGTTTACAATAACTTGAGTAATGCTTGCTGAAATTGGCCCAAGAGTGTCAGATTCTTAGATTTCCTTAGGAAGTGCAGTTAGTTTATTTCTGAGTTTTCTCATCAGATATTAGATGAACATGACAGCTCTGTGATATTCAAGCACAGGAACTGAATATTCAGCTTTGCAGATTTAGTGAGAGGTGGTCATCTTAACTTCAAAATGATCAACTGGTTCAGTTGACTTTGCGCACCATGTTGCAAGATTTATGACATGCACATGATGTGCAGTCTCATCAGTTAGAACTGTCACATGACAGAAACAGCTACCTAAAAAAAAAGGTCATCTCACAATTTTAAACTATTACATACTGGAGATATGGACAAACTGTTCAGGAATACTGTAAATTCTTGTTCATCTGTCAAAAGGAAATAAACTACAAGCATAGCCTTTTTTGAATTATACAAAACTGTGTATATGTCATGTCAGCCGTTTCTTACATGCTCTGTTCAACTAATAAAGCTGCATTTTGAAGTTAAAGTGAGTGATTTCATTCTGAGCCAGGCAGTTATTCTGTATGTGCTGGATTAAATGTTGTGTATTACATTGATGGATTAAGGAATCCAGAATAGTGCCTATGCTATAGAAGATAAGATCTGTTTTTCTGTTTAGACAGCCTGAATTATATCAGGAGAAAGGTGCTGAAAATGTTATATCTACCTAAGGGTTACACTAGTCATGGAGTCTTTCATTCAGATGTACTTTTGAGGTGTAAAAATTAGCTTGTTTCTTTTTTGTTTTCTTATTTCTCTGCTCCTGACTTTAGAGGATTTTAAACCCATGACCCTGAAGATACCCAAAGCAGTGTTTTTCTTTTGAATATTAAATGAGTTATATGAATTAATATGTCTCACATAAAAAAGTTGAAACTGGGTACCTCCCTCTTATCTAACACCACTTTAGCTGCTACCCGCTGAGCAGGATGCTGTCTGCCTTCATATCTCCAGTTCTTATCAACTACTAATCTGTTCCAGCCACAGTGTGGAGGCTCCCTAAGTGGGTCTTAAAATTTCAAAGCTCCCACTTTATCATTCTCCTATTAAACATGACTTTAAAGTTATGTGTATTTGTCTGTAATTGTGAAACTAAGGTACAGACTAAACATATACAGCATGTTTAGTCTTAACGGGAAGAAAAATCCTACTGATTCCCTTAATCTGATATGCCAGCATTCAGTATATTTCCTCCTCTCTGCTGCATTCGGATAGGACAGTTAACTCAGTGGAAACGTCCCCATTGTAGTCTTCTGTCTTCCCTCACAGACGCCTCCTTCTTCGTCCTCCTTCACATCTCCCTCCTGCTACTTTCCCAGCCTTCTCCCACATTCAGGAAGCTGAAGCCAAGCCAAAAGGCCTAGTCTCTGTTTCCGGGAATCTGTCCCACAAACCCACCGTATAGTAAGTTAGCTCTGACGTGGGAGCCATTGTTAAAAGCCCAGGGCCCCCATTGTCCAGGGAGGAACAACAGCACAAACAAAATCCCCTCTTGTGGAACGAGGAGGAGCTGTGCAGGGGGATGAGGAGAGGGGACCTCTGCTATTAATAAATGAACTACCACGTTCAAGTGCAGCTCCCATAAGGGTTATGCTATGTTAAATCACTGAACAAACACCAAGAAAAGGGGAGTACATGGAGAATGTTGAGGCGTTTTTATGGGCAGTTTACTTTTAACATGAGCAACTCAGTGGACATGACTGGATTTTGCAAACAGTGAATCAGCTCAGAGTCAAAGAAAGTGTCCTTAAACATTTAATCATGAACATTATTAGTGCAAATTAACATTTTTCCAGTTCAAGCGTGTTGTAGTTATGTTTATTGGCAGAACTATTGACATTCATAACTATGTTTTTGTCAGCGTATAGTCACATGAAAATAAGAATGGTCAAGTTACAGTTCTATTAGAACCAGTTATTCAATTCTGTTTTTCTCATTCCAAGAGCCCAACATGTTGTCCCACCATAGTTTTACCTGTACACAAGAAAGGAGAGAGGAAAGCCAGGAATGCAAAGGTGGTTATAACCTCCAGCCATGTCCCTAAATGTCACCAAAGACAACACACTAAAGTGCAAATTTAAACCTCTTTCTACCCGTTTATTGGACTTTATTATTTTGCTACCATAATCATGCTTCACATTGGCCAATTGCACCTTCACCTAGGCTTGAATGTTCAGTATCACGGATTCTGACCAATGACAGAATGGTAATCATGTGAATAAGGTAGAGCAGGGGCTCAGCGTGTGTTGATTTTAACTTAGAACATTGTAACCTAAATACAACCATAAAAGAGACTGAAAACAATAGTCAAATGACTGTTCCATGTGGTCTTCTTTGTCAGACACGAGTCAGGCATCTGACTTGTGTCATATCAGCTCCTAAAGTAGACTTTCTTGCTTCATTTTGATAACAGCCCACTGAGCCTGTTAGTTGAGGAAGGCACTTATGGCCATATCTTTGGGAGTGATTACAACTGAAAACAGCAACTTAACAGGATGATAACAGTCAAAGCAGAAGGGTTTTTAAAGCCCTCAAAATGGCTTTAGTTTCTCAAATTTGTTCATAGTTTAATTTGGTTTACAGCTTGATTTAAAATCCTAATCGTTCATCCAGGAAGGATTGTAAATTAGAATGATTTATCAGTTGAATTTAACTTTAGATTTTGAAGTTAAAGGTTTTCTTTGATTCTTACCTGTTGCTATGTCTCCACAGGACCCCGAGCATTCTCAACAAGGACCCCACAGACAAAAAACCAAAGAATGAGAAATGCTCCGTCTCCCTCAAACATGAGTTTGACCCAACAGGTGAGACTCAGATGCTCTTTGCTCTCTGGTTTAAACACATTTTAAATGTTCAATCATCAACTTGGGACATATTTTGTATTTTTATCCTGAATCTTGTTCTTGTATGCTCTATGGTAAAGCCATGGTGTGAGTATAGGCAGCAGTCAGAAAGAAGTTGTTAGGGTGGTTGCCCGGGTTACAGGGTTGACATTAATCCTTCCTGTCCTTTTGTTCACACTGGAGTCTTGAGACTCCTCATAGAGTCCAGTAGACAACCAATTATCCACTCAGATTATTCTTTGAAGTGCGAGAAGGACAAGGAGCTCCATGCGGACAGATTGTGAATCACTGAACTTTCTGAGTAGCTGCAGGAAGAACATGTTCTCTCAATTAAGCAGATATTTCTTGTTGATTTCACAAAGTTGCTTACGTCAGGGCAAAAGTGCTGTGGCATGAAAGCTATAGATACTGAGTGAGTTTAGCATAACGATCTTCTCTTGTGGTTCCAGCTATTCTGTTTCTCCAATAATGTTTAAGCTCCATTCTACAAGTGTTTGACATATAAACTTTGATGCAGTTCTGATATTTGGATATTTGGTTGGAGGAGTTTTTGACTTGAAGCTGTTATCACTCCCATCATTGGTAGTTTTAGGACTTGTTTGGCACCGATGTCAGATCTGGAACCACTTACTTGTGTTTCCACAGTGAAAGAACCAACTGACTTTCTGCTGGTATAGAACAAAGAACTGCTCACATTAGAGGGTACGGGTGGGATTAGCGTGACCAAAAAGTCAACTAAACTCTCCACCATTAAAGACAATGTGACATGGTAGAGGAAAAAAATCATCAATGTGGTCAGTATTATGTTGATTTTCCCTGATGTTCGATGCTCAACACTGATAGTTACACACACCATTTATTTTGCACCTAGTGCAGTATTCATAAAAGTAACTGCAAGAACGCAACTTATGTTTGAAGAAAATACAGTCTACTGTATTTATGTTAGAAAAATCATCGTGTTAGTCAACAACTAAAGCCAAACTTTTTTAGATTTTATTCTGACTGAAATAACAGCACATTGGAAATGCATAGAGCTGCAGAGCTGTTTAATTCACTGTTGGACAGGGCACCAATTTGCTGCCAGATAAATTGTTAGTCAGAAGCTTTGATCTTTAAGGCAATAAGTAAATGGAAAAGGCCCAATAGCTAGGACAAGGACAGCAGTCCCATTAAATGGTCTAGTCGAGCTATAACCTTAGCTTGACTTAACTGTGCGTGGAAACAGATTGACTGACATATTGACATCAGTCTGTAGTGGTGTTGTTGAGCTGATGGAAAAGTAAATTGGTTCTTAGATGGTGCTCAAGATGTCTACATTCTGAACTAACACGACTCAGAATCAGAATCCTGTTTGCATCAGCTGGAAAAGTTTATATGATAAGCTGATGTAAATCTGAGAAATCTGCTTTCTTTGTTTAAAACCTGCCAAACAGAGGCATGCCAATGAAAAACACAAGAGGAACCAGTATTCCAATCAAGTACAAATGTCAGTTCATTTTCCCGTTGCATTCCTTCTCGTTTTCTACTGGCTAACTTAGCCTTTTGGAGAATGTTTTGGGTTTTCCAGTTCAGATAGCAGATATCCAGATATTGAGTAACGGATATCCAGGCAAAGGCTTCCTGTTTTTTGTGGTGTTCATTGTTTGAATGCTGATAATTGAACCTCTTCAACCCGGTAACAGCGGTGGGAGGGGAACATACAGTTTAATCTGGCTCTGATGTAGTCTCACAAGTGTTAGCTTTATTTTGATGCCATGACGATTTACACAGAGTTTGTAATTGCAGAGAACTACTCGATTCATTTTGGGCCTGTCATTTTCGAGCAGAAACCCCAGAAAGACTTTTAGGGGCTGAACAGGTTCAAATTAAATTGTAGGATAATGGATGGTTTCAAGAGTGCATTCGTAACAAAACATTAATATAAGGTAATACACATAATATACATGCACATAAAAACTTAAATGATCCTGAATTTCTCACGAACGCACAAAATAGGCCCCTCAGTGAAACACAGTTGCAGTGAGTACAGTTCTCACCAAGGAGAGCAAACTGCTATTTATGAAGCAGTTTTTGTTCAGACTGTTGATTTGTCATTTCCTGTGTCAAAACTTTTTTTCCCCACCAGTGATTACACCAAACTACATGTAAAAGAATGAGAATAAACTTAACATTTTCACTGCAAATCAGATTTAGAGGGATATGTTCTTAAACTGATTTTTTTTTTTTGGATAAAAAAAAGAAGAATTTAATCTAAAGAAATTCTTTGTGTTGGAAAATGGCAGGTCTGGTCCAGCGCTGTGTGATCATTCAGAGAGATGAAAATGGCTTTGGTCTGACAGTCAGTGGAGACAACCCTGTGTTTGTGCAGCTGGTCAAAGAAGGTAAGCCTCTCTCTCGCTCTCTCTCTCTCTCACACACACACACACACACACACACTTGTAGAAGCAACATTTCTGACGTAACTGTCTTCTGTGTTTGCAGATGGAGCTGCAATGCGAGCTGGCGTCCAGACAGGCGATAGGATCATCAAGGTTAGGCTAATTTTTAAAAGTTTGTCACTTCCCAGTCTGAGACTAGGCTAAAGTATCCGAGAGCCTATCTGACCTGATCAGATTAGTGTTATATATTTTGATTTGTGTAAGGCAAATTTGTGTTTTTTCAAATTTCTAATCCAGAGAGCCTACCTGAACACGGATAATCTACTGATGCCAAGTATCAACCAATTCGTTATTGTAATGGTAAATGGTAACCAATGCCTGACTTGCTCACTACAGTTGGTATCTAGCTGATAGTTACAAACTTGTAACTCGTTTAAAGCAAGGAAATTAGACTACATAGTGTTGACAGAAGGTGACGGTATAGGCTACATTGCTTGTGGTTGTAATTCTGTAGAAGAAGTAGTTGTAAAAACGCACCTTGAGAAGGAAATAAACAACAATAACTGTGGTTGATATCCACAGGAATAAAATGAGAAAGCCCTTCTTCAGGAATTAGTTTAATCTCTGAGAATATCAGAGATATTATACCGTATCTTGTGCAAAGAGCTGGTCAGTATGATCAATTTATTGTCTATTGTCAGCTGGAGGGTAATTTTCTGTCAGTGTTTTTTGTTTTCTATTTCACATCTTCTACATACTAATAAAAAATAACTCTATGGTGTGACATTTATGTTTTATTTGTATAGCTTCAAATCCCCAAATATCATTTTAAGGCATAGATACAGTCCAATTCATTGTAATACAATCATAATCTAATAAAATCAAATTAATTGGAATCCATATTAGTCCAATTCATTCAAAGCCAATTAAAAAATCAGATCACATCAAAGGAACAGGAACACTCCCTTTAAAGAGGAAGACACCTTTAATGGAACCAGAACCAGGAAAGGTGCCCATCTGGGAAAGAGGGTACAGCAAACACCATGACACTGGGCCAGGGATACCTGCTGACAAAGAGAAATACAAGTTAATGACAACAGTAATGTCATACATACACGGAGAATAAAGAAAGCAGAATTGCATCATGGGAGGTCCCCCAGCAGTCTAAACCTATAGCAACATAAATATGGGATTATTATCACTCTGAGATAGGATGTTCCTGATTATGGCAAAATTACCAAGGTGAAAGATGACAGTCCTAGAAACCTGTTTTATATGCGCGTCAAATAATAGATTCTGGTCAAAAATAACAAAAGAAGTTTCCTTACTGTAGTACTAGAAGACAAGGAAAATATCTAGAGAGTTTCTTCCTGAAGCACCAAAGACAAGGAATTTAGAAGCTAAAAATTCTGAGTTATCTAGGTCCTAATGTCATTAAGACATGCTTGTAGTCTCACCAACTTAATTTGGCTTCATGGAAAGTACAGCTGAGTATAATTTGCATAGCAATGCAAATTTATGATGCACTGTCCAATGTTACAGAATGGAGACATGTGAAATGTTAGAGTGTCTGTAATAGAATGCTGTGATCAATCGTATCAATCATACTGTGTTCAGAAAAAAAAGGAAAAAAAGTCACCTCTGTTTTTCCCTGGAAATAAGTCTCAGGAGTTGCTCGTGATATACTTCTTTGTGTCTTCTTACAGGTTAACGGGACCTTAGTAACACATTCAAACCACATGGAGGTTGTGAAGTTGATCAAATGTAAGTAAATTTTCATACATTACAATATTTGATGTAGGCATGTCAACTTAAGCTCTGAATGACAAATTAAAACCATAATATGTTATGACATCATCACGAAATAATGAGGGTGTTGTTTTTGAAGGTCAAAGAAATGACATATCGCTCCTTTAATTCCTTTAATTTAGTATGACAAATCTTGCTCTCTGAGCTGTTTTTGATGGTTATCTCTTGTCATCACCTTCATTCCTTCCCCTGTTTTTGACTCCTGTCTGGCAGCGGGTTCATATGTAGCCCTGACAGTGCTGGGAAGGCCTCCAGGGCTTGTTCAGATCCCCCTGGAAGAGGAGAAGGAAGGGCAGGAGGACAGGGAAGATGCCAGCACGCCTCCCTCTCTCTCAGCACCCCAATCGCCTACCCTGTCAGGTGGGGAGCAGTGCAGCTCTTTGAGCAGCGGCGCACCCTGCAGCCCCCAGTCCAACATCTCCAGCTCTCTGCCCGATGGGGTAAGACGAATGACAGTAGTTATACTGGGATTATGTGACGTACTTAAGAGCAGTATCTCATTAAAGAAACATTTCAAGTACAACTCCTGTAATAACAGGTTAAAGAAAAAATCAATGAGATTGCATGGACATTGTCCAAATTTGACATAATTTTTCCACATTGTTCTTATATTATAGAAGCAGTAAGGGGTAACTTTTTGGGGTGGCTGTGTCTCAGAGGGGGGAGTGGTTGTTATTGAACTTAAAGGTTGGTGGCTCAGATCCCCCCCCCCAGTGTGTCACTGAACTCCACATTAAACCAGACATGTTCATGTGACTCCAGAGAAAAGCGCTGCACACTGTATACATATTTTAGAAGAAGCTGCACGAGATGAATGAGAAACCCATTTTAAGGTCCTTTGAAAAACAGAGAGAAGTTTGAAAATGTATGTTATGTAAGTGCGAACCATTCACACACAGATTCAACATTTTGCCTTAGTTTTTGATAAATAAGTAATGACAGAGTGAGACGTGATGTGTTGTTAATCTGAGGTTGTATTGTCATTTTAAGACTTGGTGATGTCCTGATATGTAAGACGTTAGAAGTGAAAGCGGGTGAACTTTCTATTCATCATTCATTGTGTAGTTTGGCAATGTCTTCTCCTGCAGGTAAAGTACATGACAATCAGCAGTGGCAGTGTGTGCTCATGTTTCCCATGTTTGTGTTATAAATTTGATAAGTAGCTTTATTACATGTTTTTCTTAAAATCCTTGAAAAGAAGCAAGATTGGGTTATTTCATTTCTATTTAATCTGGTTTCTCCACTGTTATATAGTCAAATCTTATTTTCAGTGATTTATTTGTTGTGGACGATGATGGCCTGAAATTGTAGATTTGAAAGTTGTTCCACTATCTTTGGGCTTTTTGGAGCATCATTGTATATATGACACATTAATAAGAAATATATGATACAAAGAATGTGGCCATTTGGTCCAGCTGGATGGCTATACAGTTTATTTTTCACCCACTTGACTGAGGGATGTGAAAATCTTCTCTGAAACTCAAGAAAAGACTCGACATCCATGTAACTCACTTATGAGCCTCAAAAGTGACTGTCACCATGAAGACATATTTGCTTTGGAGACCAGTTACCACAGTCACATAACCAGCTTTAATTTGACTCAATTTATTGAGATCGCCTTAAATCACAGTGAAAGTTCTCCAAGGTGACTTTACACTTTTCCCAGTCAGTCCCAATAAGGAGGCATTTGGCAGATGTGGCTATGGGAAACTGGCTATAGTTTTATGGGGTGTTGTATCCTGTGTCTTTCCTTTGACTCATTGCCATTACTCTTGTTGGAACAAATATTTAGTTGTCTATTGAAGTTCCGTGGCTCATTTGTCATCCTAAAAGTCTACTTTAGTCTACTTTATAAAACCTCTTTAGAAAGAGTTCTTGAGTTTTCTTTGGAACACTGTCATTTGGATAAACTTCCTCTTATCTGCCCTGACTTCTATAGCAAGGGCTCACTCTGACGTACAGAATGAGCAGTCATTTCCACAGACTGCACATCGGCACAGGTCACTGCACTCTCTTTGGTGCAGCCTCTGTGTAATTGTAACTGATCACGGGGTGAAAATAATCTTGTTTCAGGACAGAGCATCCGGGTCCAGGAATGGTGAGGGTGAGGAGGGAGATGGCGGCCCTCCCCTCAGGGAACAGACCTCGCCCTCACGGTGTGAAGGTGGTCCCTTGATCTACAACAATGCCGTGAGTGTAGTTACACATCAGAACAGTTGATGTGGTATGATGTGATGAGAGATTTTTAGTTTTCACTTGAGAGATTAACATAAACAACTAGTTAAAACATCTGAGCTGTTTTGTTGTCATTTATCACTTCTTTTTTTTTTTTTTATCTTTGTGTTCTATTAGCGTAAATTGAATATCGTCAGCTTTTGGACCATTGGTTGGATGGTTTGGTTTTAAAAGCTAGGTTGCTGGTTTTAAAACAATCTAAACATAACAAGTTGTGATTGAATTAGCCACTGTTATAATTGTAGTAGAAAACCAAAACTAGAAGTTCTGAGAACATGACATAATGACTGACTGTGTCTCAGATGACTATAACATCCCTTTTATCTCTTTCATCTCATGTCGTGTCAGAGTTTAGCAAGACTTATTGAAGTTTCTTGAATAAATATTTAAACAGTTTTCTGACTATCTACAGATTTACGAATGTGTCAGAAATAAACTTTTCACTCTGTGTTCGGGGGTTGAGGACTATAAGAAAAAGTTATTTACGGGTGCCGCAGCTGACCAGGGATCATTTTCGATGTATTACAACGACAGCCACAGCTTAATGTTAAATACAACACAAAGCCTCTCTGTGGGCAGTGCTTACACAGACTCTTTTGTAATAACAATCCTTTTATCACAACTTCTATAAATAGGGATGAAATGGTTCTACTTTGCAATCTCTGGGGGATTTCCCTATTCAGCAGTAGACTAAACAATCAATTTGGTTTAAGTGTTGTGTGTGTTTCTCATGAGTAGTAACGTGTATGTGTCCATCTACATGTGTGTGTGTCCGTCTATGCGTCTGTGTGTGTTAGATGTCCAGGAGCCCTGTTCTAGAGAGTTTTGGAAAAAAAGAAACGCCCTGTCAGAGCCCGGACATCAATCGAAGAGATGGTCTGATTTTCTGCCCGTCTCCCGACGCCGAAGACACCCCTGACACAGTGAGGCACACGCACACACACGTGCACACACCTAATTTTACTCCTTTCTTTTGTTGTGTAATGTAACTCTGAAATTACTTTGAAGCGACAATAAAAATATCTGTTATTGCCATACATCACTGATCACCTGACCTGTCTCAATGCCCCTCCCGTCCTTGTTTACTCTTGCTATCAGTCTGTCAAGTTCCTCAATTTTGTAAAGTTCTTCTAAAAATGATAATGAAAACTTTTTGCTTGTCAAAGTATGTAGTTGAATCAAGACTGAGAGTCCACAGTGATGGTAGCATTTCTGACGTCTCATTTAGGCTGAATATCAGTTTAACATATCTATGTTTAGCAAGTATGACGCTTACCATATAAACCCTTATAGTTTAGTGTTTTCTCTTGAAGCATTAGTCACGCTTGACATCTGGACATCTGTTTTTGGTTAACCTGCTATCGCAGAAATATGTGAAATGACTAAGACCCTGTAACACTATAAAAGGTTGTATGGGCATCTAATTCAGCACAAATGCACACTCACAAAGGACACTGGTGTTCAATTACCATGCTGAACAGTTGATGTTAGTGTAGTTATTGTAGTTTTCAGTTGCAGTTTGCCAAGGTTTAGGTTCCAGAAGGACTTGGTAAGATTTAGGAAAAGATCATTGCTTTGGTATCTTCACATCAGCAGGGACACAACAAGCCTGACTGATTTTTGCAGTTGTGCAACTAAAATGTAATGCTCTGGTAAGATGAGGGAGAAGATGCTTGTTGCTGTTCATGATAACAACAGATATTTTTCAAAACAATTCATATAATGTGTTGTTGAGATGTCTTTTTATTTCATATTTCTGTGAGACCAGTCTGGATTTGGTATAGTGGCCAAACTCCATTACTTGTATCAGTCACTGATAAAGGAGCTACTGTAAAACAGAAAATGATTTTTTTCACAAACTCTGAGAACTTTTTTTCATGCTTTCAAAATTCAGTTCAGTGTGGAAAAGCACCTAATAATTTCATTTAGTTGTTTTATATGTATGTGGCTAACGGGAAATCAGTAGGTTTAGCCTGTTGGAGATCTGGTTGTATATTATTTCTCTTAGTTGGACTAAAAAGGATGTTAATGCTCTGGGCATCAAATGTAGAAAGGATGGATTCTCTTTCATAGGCTGCAGCACTGAGCAACTGTCAGGTGCAGTGTTACTACACTGTATTAGTCAAGTTAAAAGATTAATGATATAAAACTAGAGAAAAAAGATGGGGAAAAACTGAATATGAAATATCAGGAAGTTCAGCGTTCCCATGAAAAGTCTAGGGAAGTGTTATTTGCTTCAGCATATTTAGCCATTTCCTGTAAAAGCAGAAGCTAGGGAGGCTACTCCCCTTCCGAAAAAGCCCACTGTCTGCCCCAAATAGTTGGCTTCACAGAAATGATCAGGCACAGCCCACGGTGCCACAACAAAAATGGCAGCTCTCTTATACAAGGCCTTTCCTCAAGAAGTCACGAGAATTGACCAGAATAACAACAACCAGATAACATCATGCTTAACCTACATTTAAACACATTCAACACTTTCCCAACACAAATAGCTTACAAAAACACTGCTTTCTGGGTGCAGACAAGAGATCTAAATGATCAATAAGCCCAGAGGTTTATGCACCATCAGCTGGACAATGACTGACTGCAGGTTACTTCATTAGAAGAAACACCTGAAGATTTCAGAACCTATGGAACAACACAAAAACATTTTTTTTAATTAATCTATTTCTTTTTAAGCAATCTTTTGGGGACCATAATGAATGCTGCAGGCAGTTGCTGCCCAATCTCCTCCTTGTAAAAACACTGTTTGACCTCGGACGTGGGGAAATTCAGTTTAACCTGCTGGTTTTCAGTATATTCAAAATGCAGTCTTTATTTTCAGATCGGTCTGTTTTATATTAGACTGTAAGTCAAGCATAGTTGTATGAAACTCTTTATTAAACAAGAATTTTGCTCTGAATTTAATTCTAAGGACTCTGGTGCCCAGGCCATTGTGGGTTGTCCTCCCTACCCCCTGAACCTCCAGATTATTGGAGCAGAGGACGACTACTTTGATTCTCAGCAAGAGCAGGTATTTTAAGAGCTGTCTCTCAGCTGCTTTATTGGCTACTTAGAGAAAAATTAACCACAGTGTCCTCATCTGATGAATTGATCTCTATCCTCAGATCAATGGACAGTGCAGCTGTTTCGAGAGCGTTGACCTGCTGAAGTGTCGACCGGCTCACCTCGCAGTCTTTCTCCACCACGTGGTCTCCCAGTTTGACCCTGCTCCTCTGGTATGCACAAACACACACAGGACAGACAGACATTGACAAAAATCCTCAAAGAAACAAAAGGGCATCTCTTAAATATTTCCTGTTGTCATACGTATACAAAAATCGTCTACCAAAACACTTTTTGCTCTTGGGAAGATGAATACTAAATGAATGAATATTAAAGCACGCTCAAATTATTATATTTTTTAAACTTTTATTAGTCTTATTTGTTTAAAAAAAAAAGTTTTTTAATATTTTGCACATTCAGTGTGTTAGGCATGTTGTGTGGATCATGATACAACCCCCTCCCCATGATACATTTTAACTTTTGGTGCTGGCAGTAATAAAGACAAACATGCCAGAGGTGTTGAATACTTTTATAAGACACTGCAGGGCACGAAAAAAAAATAAATTCTGTGTTAGGCTTAAGATACTTAGACAGCAGTTGTTCATTTGAAAGACAGAACATATTTCTACTATTTATTTTGAAACAAGCAGTGTGTGGGATTTGGTAACATCTTTGTCAGGGTAAGAGATAGCAGCAGGATGCAGTGCATGAGGAAGGCTACCAAAGGTGGAGGTAATGTGATGCTTTGGTTAATCATACAAGAATTAAAAGAGCTGCTACCTGATACCACAGGACAACTTCAGTAGATGATTAATATTTTAGTGGCATGAGGTAAACTTACATAATGCCAGGCAGATGGTTCTAATGCTGGGGTTGATTAGTGTCTAACTATCAGATAAAGAACTAAAAAGAATGAATCCATTATCAAAACCAGAAATAGCTTTATAAGTAAAACCTGTAGGGTTAATATGGTATTCTTAGCAGGGTGGCGTAAAACACGGTTACTATTGGAAGAATTGTGCATGCATTGGCCTGTAATAATATATGTATATCAGATAAAATCTGAACATTCATCTTCTTTGATGGTTTAAGATGTGGCAGTTTGGTGTTTAACTGTGGACATACAAAACAATGTGTTCATCATCAATTTATCAAAAGGTGTGCATTGCGTTAGTTAAAAAAGGGAGGATACAGAACTATATGGGGAAATTCTATTTTATTATAAATGATAGTGGACCAAGGATTGACCCTTGTGGAACGCCATTGCTGCTCAATTAAAAGCTAACATGTATTCTTTATTGTTTAAAGAAATGAGACACTAAATGAGATGTGGAACTAGAAATGACAGTGACACGGAGCTCTTATAGTCCTTCTCCCTCCCTCAGCTGTGTTATCTCTATGCTGACATGCACAAGCAAACCAACTCCAAAGAAAGTCGACGCTTCTTTATGGAATTCCACTCGCTCTTCTTAGACCGAACAGCAGTAAGTTTGTCTCTCTCCTTCACTTCCTCAGTTAGTGACCATTCTCTTACACCTTTCCTGATTGGCTTGACTTTTTGTTGATGTCATTTTTACTTTTCATCTGTTTTTTTTTCTCTCCAGAATCTTAAAGTAACAGTGCCTGAAACAGTTGCAGCTGAACTGGGTAAGGCATAGAAAAACTGGTTAAACATTTTAAATGACTCTATTTATTTATCCTTGTTGTTCTCATTTTGTAACTAATCTGTAACTAACTGACATTTTTCAGTAGACACTGTCGCAAAACGATATACGAAATGCTTCATCAAGAGAAATCAAAAGAAAATATAATCGCTCATAAGTTAGTGTGGTGATTGGTGTGCATGACACTTATTTTAGATCTTTACTGTGCTCTTGTGTCACTGGTGGCTTGTAGTTGATTCACTGTTATAACCACAAGCTGATGAGTAGAGCCTGTCAAGGAAGACTGGTCAAAAACTATAGTGTTTTAAATTTTCTATGAGTAAGCTTTTGTTTAAGTTTGCAAAAAACTTTTCAGATGTGTGGCTGAGATTGAAATGCAGGGCAAGTCTGAAAATAGGTGATGAGTGGCTCAAGGTTACTGAGCCATATCTAACAGTCCCTGTCCCAATTTGAAGGGTCAGGAGTATAACACACAATATCTTCAGTTATTTTTTAGTCTTTGTAGCACAAATATGTCAAACAGTGATGGTAAGATTTTCTGTGTTTAAAGGCGATATTCACGATGATTTGCAATTAATTTTCTTGTTTACGAATTAAAAATGTTATCACTTTACTCTTTTTCTGTGTTAAATGAATGCCAGGAAAAACAATCTCTAATCATGTCTTAGATATGTGGTTAAAATGTGGTTGAAAGTTCCTCGACTTAAATCATTATTTGACACTTAAACTTGAGATATCTGCAAATGTCTTGTCATTCTGACATCAGTGCTTTCTTTTAACTAAAGTCCAAATGTATGTACGTCACATGACAACAGATTGATTGCACTGACCATTTACTATTATTGTGTGTGTTAGAGAAGCGGAGGCTGGAGTTGATACCAGAGGATTTATGTAAGCAGTACACTCAGGCATTACAGGACTCCCTTTTATCAGACCTGCACAAGAACCTGGAAGACTTTAGGTAAAAGCACCTCAGCTGTCTCTAATATTCGTGTACTCATTATTTAACTTTAAAGACAAAAGTTAGTCGGAGGATGACACATCATGATGTCTGTGTGCAGACAGAAGCGCAGCATGGGTCTCACGCTGGCTGAGGATGAGCTGTCCAAGCTGGATTCGGATCAAGGAAAAGACCAGCAGGCCCTGGAGAAGGAATGCTCTTGTGCTGAACACATCCTCTCCAAGATTGAGGATATCCTGTGAGTCTCTGAGCGCACACGTCAACCCAGACATGTATGTGTGTTTTCACCTCCTTATGTGATTGTGTGTGTGCTGCTGCAGGTTGACGTCTCAGCCCTCAGAAGAGGAGAAGTGGTAAGAAGAGGGACTTTTTGCTTTACACTTACTTAACATCATTATTCATCTGCAGGACAGTCAGATTAATCTGTTTTATAGAAGTATTTTAGTTTCTATTCTGCTATTTTACAGCTATTTATAACTGGATGAGTGGGAGCCAGAATTTTAATCTCATTCATCAGGAAATGCCTCATCAGATGACAGTGTTGTGGTTTTAGCTACTTGTATGTGATTTTTTTCTGTGTAAAACAAAACTGATAAATTCTGTAGAGCTTGATAATACTTTGTTCTATTGTTACCTTTATTCTTATTAGCAGTATTAATGTTAGGATTGTTAGCTATCTATAATTTTATGGACCAAATCAAATTAAAGATATTGGCATTTGTTAGATAAGAATATAGTTTTCCTTACTTTTCTGTCTCATGTGCAGCCAAACTATGCAGTATGTGATTCTCACATATATGAAGCACCTTGGGGTGAAAGTGAAGGAACCTCGCGGGCTTGAACACAAACGTGCACGTATCAACTTTCTCCCCAAGATTAAGGTACAACTCCTTCCTTTTATCAATTCAATTCACACACACACACACACAGTAGTGTCAGCATAATACAATTGCCACGATTCCACTGGAAGTCATTGGTTTTCAGGTATGCCCCAATGATTTAATGGTCTAAAATCTTTGAACCTTCCTGAAAGAAATGTGTTCTATTTTTCACAAGGTGAAAAGAGAGAATCTGTTTTCCAACATCCTCGGTCCTCCTCGGCGTTTGAGCAGAGCAGAATCCACTTCAGGTGAAGAGAAAATTCCACTTTAACCCTCCATGTGTACATGTTTTACACAGACACAAATAATGCAGAGTGAGGCCTGGTTTACTGCAGCTGGAAAGAAGAAAATTCTACCTTTAAGCACAAAAATATGGAGGGACACAGATATATTTGTACATATTGAATCTGATTGTATGCATACACTACTGTTCTACACTCGTTTACATGTGTTTGTGTGCACAGCTGGTAAAGCTGTAGAGTTGAACAAGCAGCGGTCACCAAAGCTCTCTCAGCCAGCCTCCGGCATTCCTGACCCGTCTGACTCTTCTGCGTTGGGTTCCGGACGGAGTCGTGCGAATCACCTCAGTGAGGGATCAGACACCAGCACCCAGTCTGTGTCCTCCACCACCTCCCTGGCTCACACCTCCCCCACCACTCAGGCCTTGGATAGTAGTGGACAAGAGTCAGACCCTAGTAAGATGTTTCTGTTTTCTCTTCCGCTTTCAGGAAGGTGTATCTTCTTTCTCTGGGTATTGATTCAACTACTAAAACTAACCCATGTTAACAGACACACTCAGCCACAATATTAAGATTGCTCTTGCAAAGTAGTGTCAAAGTGCTAATTGGATGTTTTCTGTGAAATATATTGCGAATGCAACATAAGAATATTATTGGAATATTTCCACGTCAGAGCTCCATTCCAGTCGTTATTTCTTTTCACTTCTTCATTCTACAGATGTCTCTCCATTCTGCATCCAGCCCAGACTGGGTGAAGGTCTGCAGTCTGGCGACAACCATGACGTCCTCTCCAGTCCAACCAGCACTCAGTTTGACTTCAGCCCCTCCAACCTTGAGCAGCAGGAGGAAGATCAGGAAGGCTTCAGGTATTCAAAGTTTGGATTTGCTCTCTGCAGCCCTGGTGGATCAGGCATGCAGGAATGCATTTAAAATCTGGGGCACACAGAGCATGTAATTAATAATGTTGTATTAAACACTGCATCAACTCTTTCTCATTTAGGTCCTGAATGAGAAGGAAAATAACTTCTTCTTTTATTTATTTATTATAAAGGTGACCTTATTTGTTTTTGGTGTCTTTATTGCTGCTACTATTACTGCAGTCATATAGCTGGGCTATATTATAATAAAGGTAATCTAAGATACAGAATGTCTGCTCTCTGTATTTGTTCATTAATGGTTGTTCACTGTTGAGAGTATAACATTTAAAACTATTGTGCAAAATGCTAATCAGGCAATATTGATGTCTTCCAATGGCTTTTTTAAAAAAAATATAGCAACTTGAACTCCAATTCCAATATCAATTAGATTTAGTTCTGTAAATTATATTTAAACTAAAGAGATTGAGTGTAACAGTTTATAAACAGCCGTCCTCCATGTGGGCATTTAATTCTAACAAAGTAATCTTTTAAAGAGGGTGTCTTGAACTGTCTTTAACTAGCAGTCGGATGGAGGTGCAGTGTTCGGTGAATTCAGCCGACATCCAGAGTGAAGATGACCAGGGAGCTGAGGCGGAGAGTGAGGAAGACCCTCTGAACTGGCAGAGACTGGTCAGCCGAGACGTACTGGCGAGCTTAACACCGAAGGAAATCAAACGGCAGGAAGTTATCAATGGTGAGTCATCTGCATTTTACACTTTGCAAATGGGATGGAATATAGAATCAGTTTATTCCCTAAATGAGTTTATTTTTCCATCCTTTAGAGCTGTTCTACACTGAGCGTGCTCATCTGCGCATGCTGAAGGTGCTGGACTGTGTTTTCTGCCAGAGGCTGAACAGAGACAGCATCCTTCCACCAGAGGACATCAAACACATCTTCATTAATCTGGAGGAAATCATTCAGCTGCATGGTAACTTCATTGTCACTCGTTAAAAGCCGTCAGGTGACAGAGAGATAACGATAAATCACACAATTCATTTAATGCTCGTGTGCAGGGATGCCAGTAATGGAATCTTTTCAAAATGAGAATTTGCACTCCAATCATGCCTAACCATTTAATAACCATTTATTTTAATTACACATACCAGGGACCACAATTAGGCTAGCTTCAACTCCAGTTCAACCCTAGTCTCAAAAGGTAGTCTGTGAAAGCTGGAAGTGTGGCTCAACATTTTGTTGTCATGTTTTGGAAGAACTAAATCATGAACTGAGGGTTCTTTTACCCCTACCTCCTTTGGTCTGGATTTTTAAACCTTTCTCCTTGGCCTGGACTAAAATTAGAAATGTATTTGGACAGAAGAGGTGGTCTCAGTCCGGCTCAGACTGCATTGTGGTTTGATTCACTTCTTCCATGAAAACATTTTGAGGATGTTTTTTTACTTTCGGAACAATCGCAACAAAGCAAATGGAGGGTTTTTGCCAAAAGTGGAAAATGAGCTGGGATGGGATTTGGGGAGAGGAAACCAGGTTTATTTGAGCTTCTTTATATAGACTCTCACTCACTGTAGAAGGTTCTATTAGCACAGTTTCAGAGGCCTGCAGGACGTCTAGCAGTCTTCACCTTCGCCCTTGTCAGCAACGTACCCATGCAGACAAATCGCAGGTTACATAGATGACATCATAAAAAGTGCAGCGTGAAACCACACCTACATTAACTGCATAAAATATATACAACGTAACAAAAAGACACAAACCTTGGTTTGGACCTCGGTGCTCGGTACTTTGTAAAGTTACTACACTCACCCCCTGCTCTCACTGATCCGTTGACTGCAACAACTCACCTCCCAAAACATTTGAGGAAGGAAAAGTGAGACTTTTCCTTCAGAGAGTCTTTCCAAAATGTTGTCAGACACTTCTAACAATATGAGCCCACAACTGCCCTGTGTTACTGTGTTGGATCTGTCAACATGATACCAGTCATAGTGCACACATTTTTGTCCCTATTAACATTTTACATTTAAATACACAAGTTAAAAGCGATCAGAAAGGAAAAACCTGGAGTTTTCATTGAAGTCAGTGACTCTCACTGAAAAAAATAGCAATATAGATAGAAAACTTCTGAGTATAAGCTTTATAATTTCTAAACGTGGATTGGTTTAAGCCACTGAGTTTGTTCTAAGATTCTTAACAGCTTGAGCAATTCAGGGAAACCAGAAAAACACTGGTTCAGTCTTTTATGTCATCAGCATCCTTTTTATGTGTTAACTGTCCCAAAAGAAAAAAAATGTTCATTCAACACATGGAAGACGAGCAAGAAAGACCCATATTTATGACTTACTACACCTTGGCCTTTAAAGACTGACATTTTATCCCATATTTTTTTTAATATGTGCTTCTTAGATTGCATAAGCATCTGAGAACTATGTTTTGGTCAGTATTGAGCAGTAGATAGTGTACAGTTTTCTACACTCTTATCCCTCATATAGACAAAGTGGATCCTGTTGGACCTTTGCAGTTTGGCTGCAGTTTCACAAAAACCCACTCTTGTCACACCCATATGATATTATCTTCACACATACCCACCCCAAGATAAGCCCCCAGTATTTGTCGGGAAGTTTATTAAAAAAGATCAGGGATCCTTCATGCTTCATATCAACCCCTTGCTCTTACGTACGGTAACGTTCAGAGAAGAACTTCAGACAAATAAGTCAGAGCAGTAGTTCAAAGGCTCCCACTGATGGAATAAAAGGCACTGCCAGAGTGAAATGATTTGACAACAATCGGTGACGGAAAGCAGCCTTGTTTTGGAGAGTCTGAGAGCAGGGACAGGACAGTTTAGGTCTCAAGTGGTTCAGAAAAAGTGCAGCTTCCACAACAGCAGGGTCTTCTTCTGATTTGGGGTTCTGTCATTAAATGTCAGTGCATGTGCAGCTTGTGCACAGCAAGATGTAAAGAGCGAAAATGTGAACCCCCACTGATGACAGCGCGGTTTCCTCTCACTGTGCTCCACAGTTTCTGTAACGGAACAAATGACAGCAATCAGGAAGAGGAGTGAGACGTCGGTGATCGGTCAGATCGGAGATGATCTCTTGGCTTGGGTAAGACTGGCTTCCACTGATGCACGAGGCAGATTAGAGGACATGTTTCCACAGATGCTGCAGTCACCAAACTGCAGAATATTTTTTTTGTGTTGTACAAGAAACAGAACAATGTGATACCAGTAAGGTTGGACATCTGAGAGACTAAGTTTTTCACATCCACATTTAAACGTTTAAACTCCTGACTAAATGAATATCTTTGCAGCCATTGACTGTATTATCATGGAATTTTATTAATAAACTAAAATGACAACGTGTCGTATCAAAACTGTAGCAGCATTAAAGTGCCTCAAACAGGAATTTTACTTTGTCTTTATGCTGATTTCAGTTCAGTGGGGAGGAAGAGGAGAAGATAAACAGAGCGGTGGGAACTTTCTGCAGCAACCAGCCGTCTGCACTGGAGCTCATCAAGACCAGGAAGAGGAAAGACCAAAGGTTCAACCTGTTCATGCAGGTCAGGACAAGACTCTTACGGCAGGATGCAGACTCTAATCATAGCTGCTCACTCAGAACAGCTATGATTTCGTAATTTTTCATAATAATTTCTAAATTAATTTGAATTTATTTCCATGAGATAATAAGCCACTGTATTCTCTTGTCACATGCCACAGAGGTTTTTATTGACGCTCCTAATTTCACGTACTCTTCTTCATTGTTGTTCCTCAGGGAGCTGAGAGCAACCGTTTGTGTCGCAGGCTACAACTGAAAGACATCATTCCTGTAGAAATGCAAAGAGTAACCAAGTACCCACTCCTTCTGGACAATATCGCTAAATACACGGGTATGACTATGACTGCGTGTGTTTTTTGCCAGGGAAAGTAGTTTTTGTGCTCTATCCTCATGGAGCTGTTAATGACGTTGGTTCTTCCCACAGAGGATGGCGAAGAAAGGGAAAAGGTGAAGAAAGCTGGCGAGTGTTGTAAAAAGATACTCAACCATGTCAATCAGGCTGTAAAAGAGGCTGAAAACAAACAGGTGCACACATAATATATGTCGTTACGTCTTATAACCCCAGTTCAATTAATAGTGTTTAATGGGTTGTGTTCTGTCCCAACAGAGGCTAGAAGAGTATCAGCGAAGGTTAGACTTCTCGTCTCTCAAACCGAGTGAAAACCCTGTGATCCTGGAGCTGAGGGTGAGAGACGGCAATGTTTGTTTTCTCTGATGCTCTAAATGTGGAGCTCATCGTGACGGCTGATCATACTACGTTTCATTGCATGAGATGCTGATTTAGTGGCGATTGCAATGAAGCTGTGCTGTTTGTTGTATGGAGAATGAAAGTTGATTGTTCTCTTGCAGAATCTGGATCTGACCAAGAGGAAGATGGTGCACGAGGGAACTCTCTCTTGGAAAGTCAATAAAGACAAGACAATTGGTACACACACACACACACACACACACACACATACACACACACATCTGTATATGAGAATTGATTTAAAGATACAGTTTAAATTCTGTTAAGTGTAATTTTGTGACTGATATGAATAGAAACAGACAAGTGCCTGTTAAAAAAAAAGGGTCAAAGCACGAAAAGAGGCGTTAGACTGTACAGCGCTTACTGTATATCCCGCTTTCAGAGCTCTACACAATCCTCCTGGAGGACATCATGGTTTTACTGCAGAAACAGGACGAGCGTCTGGTCCTCAAGTTTCATGGCAAGAATCTGGTCAGCGTTGCTGACACCAAGCACATCTTCAGCCCCATCATCAAACTCAACACTGTCCTGGTTCGCCCTGTGGCCACTGGTAAGACCTGCAGTCACTGTGAAGCATCTCTGAACTATTTTTGTTTGCTAAGTCAGCAAGTACTTCATGGGAAGCTGTGACACAATGCTAGATATTTTGCAGGAGTTTGTGGAGAAGGTGTTTGTTAGTAGGAGCCACAGCCAATGCGTGTGAGAGAAGTGTGACCGCTCCAGCAGCATGATAAAGATTAGTCGGATGAATCAGGGTTTAAGTCTGATAAAAAGCTCAGCGGTTACGGCCAAGTCGAAGAGAAAGTTTTTATCATGCCATCATTTGGGTTAGCTTCACCTAAGCGTCCCATTAATTAACAGTGTGGATAAAGTTGTATAAAAATGTTTCTCGGAAAATGATCCGAAACAAGCATTGTGTTTATACTTGTAGGAGCCGATAAGTATTTGTGTACAAATTGCCAGGTACATGGTCACAGAAACCTGGTGCAGGTGTACCCGGCCCCTCGCCCTATGGCAGCTGGGATAGACCCTGAGCAGAATGAAGCGGGTTTGGAAAATTGATAAAATAAAGGAACAGTTGCAGAAAGCATTGTGGACATCTTCTGATGGCAATACTTACATCACCCCACATGAGTCTGTCACACTGGCAGACACATAGTCATAATATCCGTTTTGGGATGAGGGCTGTGCTCATAGAGCTGTTTTTCAGTCTTGTTCCCATAAAAAAACTAAATGAAGTGAAATGTTTGAATGGCATTACAAATAGACATAGCTGTTTTTTAGGTTTTAAGTAAGTTTAGTAGTTTTTTTTTTAGGTTTTAGTCAATTTTTAACACTTTTTATTGTAAACATGTATGCTAACATTGGCATGTCAGCATTGTCCCTGTGAGCATGTTAGCATGCTAAGGCTGAGTCTTGGGGTCCTTGGTCCTGCTCTCTCTTAATATTCAAAGCATGCATAGATTATTTCTGTGTAAACAGTGAACATAATGTATTTTGGTTGTTTTTATCTCCTATTTACAATTTTCACCTCATCAGACAACAAGTCTTTTTTCGTTCTGTCCATGTCGGATAATGGGGCTCAGATCTATGAGCTGATGGCTCAGACGGTTTCTGACCAGAGAACGTGAGTGTTTCACCAAAAGCCCATCACGCAGCCTCATGTTGTCTGTTTTCACGTGTCTCTCACCCCATTGTGTGTCACCTCTGTCCTTCCAGGTGGCAGTGCCTGATCACGCAGTGTGCTGACGCCGTGAAGGCCAAACCTCACCATAGTAACACGCCTCCAGCTCAGTCCGAGTGAGTCCACTCATACCGCCCTTGTGCTCACTGATGATATTGTTTATTTTTTACTTTTTCTTACAGTGTGAATGTGTTTCAGAGCTGAGCGGGATGCTATTGCGATTATGGACCACGAGATACCCAAACAGAGCATTGAGCCCACCAGCACGTCAAGTGGAAGTATCCATTCTTCAGGTATCTGTGGGGCATGAGGAGGTCATTCAGTTTAATAACATACGGTTTTAAGAAGTATGAAAATGTAATGAGAGGCAGAGTCTGTGTTGTCAGGTTTAGTGTAAAATAATTTCAACACAAATTTTACATCTCCATTTACTCAGCTCGTTTTTAATTTGTAGTTGATGATTCTCTTTAATTATTCAACTCTGAATATGGAACATTTTACACCTGATTGACAAACTAGCTAGAATATGTCTTTAGAAATGTTTCCTTCCAGGTAGATTGATACGTTGCGAATTCAAATCTTTTTTGTTCCAGTTGCTCCTTCTCCTGACGTTCAAGCTCCTATTAACCCCTTTGATGGCTTGAAATCAGAAGACGAGGAGGAGGAGCTGGCTGTTGCAGGCAGACCAGTGGTAGATGAGGAGGAGGTGGATGAAGCAGAACTGGAGGCCTTCCTTGATGGGCAGCTTGCGGACAGACTGCTGCAGGAAGGATCTCGTCAGGGCATTGCACTCGAAAACGAGGAGCACACCTTGTTTGACATCCCCTCCTCCAAAGCTGAAGAGGCTCTTCGAACGTGTAAGCTTTTGTATTTTCTCATTTCCCTCCCCTTGTTGAATCCTGCAGGTGCTTTTCGCTGGTTTTGTTTTCCCTTGTAAATGTGTAACAGCTTGTGTGTTGACTTTTTCATGCATAAACGAAGCCGTTCTTTATTCTGTTTCAGTGGCAGTTCTGAAACAAGCTCTTTTCACACACTTGATGAGCAGAGAGACAGAGGAGACAGAGGAGACAGAGGAGAATAAGCAGAGCACTTCTTCTGGAAATCAGCTGAGTGTCTCTTTGCCTGGGAGCCCCGAGGGACCCTCTGCTGCATGTGATGAGAGCAATGCATCGGAAAGTTTAGGAAAAGACAACCCTCGGGCGTCTTCTGCTCTCACAGGGCTGTCTGAGACAACTGAACGTAATGGTAAGGGAATGCTATACTGAGGCACTGACATTTTTTAATAGTTTTGTAACTCATCAACTGCTTTTCATCTTCAACCAGGTGGTTTTGTGGTTCTGGATTTTGGAGGTGCCTCTGAGGAGAGCAGCGCTGGTGATGATATTGCAGCTGATATCGGGATCGACATGAGAAAGCTGCTGTCCTCCTCTTCACAGGCAGGGAGCGGTGGCCCCAACCTCAGTAGGCAGCTGATGACCCACCTGCGCCTCCTGCAGGCTGACCTGCAGTATCTGAAGGTACTTCAGGGGGTGAACTCCCGGCTGGCGCTGCTTTTAAAGCCGCTTCCTTATTGAAACACACACACACAGTGTGGATTCTTTTTTTTTTTAAACATTTCTTTGTTGTATTTTCAAGATAAGGCAAATATATTGAAGAAAAATAATGGACAAGAGCATCGTAAATAAGTAGATAATGGATAAAGAAAAACAAACAAACAGACCAAAAAAACACAGCCAAATAATTGTAAAAAATATACCAAATTTTCCAAAATTTATCCAGTTTATTTTTAGTAAAATAACTTATCTTCTCAAGGGCAAAATTAAAGGACATTCCCTTCAACCACTGAGAAATTCCACCGATTAATTGATGCTTCCATGAGCGGGCAATGCACCTTTTAGCTTCAAGTAAACAAATATTCATTGTCAGAAGTGACAAAATCATCTGGATAAATATTTAGAATGTACGTTTTAGGGTTACAGGTTACCTCTTTAACAATAATACGACTGATTGGATCCAGAACCTTTCCCTAAAAACCAATAATCTGAGAGCATTCCCACATACAATGAATCAGTGACCCCCTGCTGAAGATTACATTAAATACACGTGTCAGGAATATTGGGATTAAAGCACTATAATCTAGCCGGAATAACATATTGTCTGCTTAACCACTTATATTGTAGTAATTTGGAGTGTGTGTTTACTATTTGGGTTTGTACTAAAGAGCGTGCCTCTGTCCATCCTCCAGGCCTGTAGGATATTGTTTGAAGATTCTTAACACTTGCTGATAAATAGATTATATAATATGGTCACCTGCCCCCTGTGTTCAAGAGGCTTCAAAATGATGTCTTCCAGTGTAGATAAAGGTGGTAGCTCCAAACTATTACCCTATTTAGACATTAGAAAACTTAGTAACTGGAGATATTTGAAAAAGTGCTTTGTGGGGATATCACATGTGGTTTTAAGTTCTTCGAATGACATGAATTTATTTTCATTGTAAAGGTCAGACACCTTACATATACTTTTAGTGGAGCAGAGTGTAAAGCCTGAATCTGCTCCGCCTGGTTGGTGTAATCATTACCAAAAAATAAGTGAAAATTGCGATACTTAGTTGGAATTCTTAGCTGGAGGTCATCAGTCCTGTGATCTTGAATATGAAAATAACTTAGCTTGCTTGGTCAGATGCTTGTAAAGATGCCTCCATGAGATGAATGAGATTAACTGATATTTATGCTCCAAGCATCACTAATCTATTACTGCACACTGCATCTTTAAAAATATGCCCCACTGTTGTTTTGCTCATTGAACACCAAGGCAAGGATCAAATGTGAGGAACTATTTAGCATGTATGTGCCTGCATGGTCTATTTAAAACTTAAACACTTTCTTTAAGGTAACTTTAACACAAAGTTAGCTAACTTAATGTGACATATTTTGTGATCCATGTGCCTGGCTTATCAAAATGTTCCCTTAGGTCATTGATATGTCTGAATGTTTTTCTCAGCCCATTTGACCCTGTGAGGCTCCATAGTTTATAGCTCAGCTTTGAAGCTGTGGGCCTCCACGGTCTCTCGTAGGAAAGAGATATTTCATCTCAAACCATTTCACCTTTATCACGCAGTGGGATTTAACAGATGTACTTTCAACTAAATGGATGAAACGTCATTGTAAATATACATCTGAATGAATGATAAATGTCAAATAAGGCCATAATTGGTTGCATGCAGTAAGACATTAAGACAGCATGTTTCCGTTCTCCCTCACGCTTTTGGCGTGCGGACTAATGTGAGCATTGTTGTCATGATGTGCCTCCAGGACGTGGAAATCAAATACAAGGAACTGCGACAGATGCACAGCGATGCAGCTACTGATTCAGATGACAACAATGGTGCGTTTCAGCCCTCTCAGTCATCTGATTTTCATGCATGCTAATTGTTTTTTATGTGCTTCTCAAACGCTCTGTCTGCTGTGTTTCAGACGGGATCCAGTGATGACAGACATTCTGCTCTTTCAGCTGGATTTCACATTGCTGCATAATCACCATCATCCTTCTTTAAATACTGATGTCGGCCAATAATGGAGGCTGAATGATTTCCCACTTCAGGCATGTATCAGTGGAAGGTGTTATTGTCACGATGGGGATTATACTACTACAAACTCACTCTGTTGACCAGCTGGAGCAGAAGAGAAACATTATGGATTACCCGCAGAGACTTTTTGCTGTAATAATAATCAACTGCATAAACGATCTAAAACACTGGATGAAACTGAAAAAGGGGAAATATTTGATGTCACACAGATGTACAACACTCATCTGTGGCAGCGATCTCCAGGTTTTTGAGGTTGGAAGGCTTTGCTGTCATATCTCTGGTCATAAGCTCCCTTCACATGTTCTGATGAATTCAGGTGTGGATTCCTGTTATGTTTCTCCAAAATGTTGATTTAGATCTATCACTCATTACTTCTTCTCTTTGGCTCAATATTTTGGAGCATTTTCCTGTTGGGTGTTGCCAAAGGCCAATAATTTTTTCCCAAAATTACGTGATTTTTCCCCCCAAGAATCTTAAAAAAATGTTTAAAAGCTGCATAGGAATCAGTGAGCCCTCTTTGATTGTTTTGGATGATTATAGCTGAGAAGCAAATTATTCAATTGCATACTGTTGGAACAAAAAATGTGGCCTCAGACATATTTAGATTTCTTTCCCATGAAATTCAACATGAAGGAAATGGCCTTGGACTTTTCACCTCGAGACAGACACTCTTAAACACACTTTACCTTAAACACGCCTCGTTTTTACAAAATCTTGCTGAAAGAAAAACAATCTGCTATGAAAACGTAACCTCAAGACAGACGTAATAATCAACAAGTTCAGGAGATAATGATTAATCTGTTTTGGATGAATAAGTTCTGATGGATGAATTGGATAGATTTAGGTTTGCAGTGTAGCAGCAGACTGATGCACGAATATAAAATAATCCTGCATTGATACATGAAACAGCAGAAACACTTGAAAAAGGTGTTCAGAGTTGGGAGCGTCACACCATTTGAATATCAGTTTATTTTAAGTGACTTTTTTGTTTTATGTGCTGTAACTGTAGCAGGTTGTTGAGACAAAAACAAAGAAAAAACGTTTTAAAATGACCTTAACTGATCATATTAGTTCTAATACTCGATCTTTTTTAGCTTTGAACTCTTTGCAGCCACAATTTGTTGGAGGCCTCCTGATGTCCCAAGCTCTCGCAATTTGGAACCCCCCCTGAATTTGGCTGCTCATAATTAAGGCCTGAATTGTGTGCATTTATTCCAAATTTTCAATCTTATGCTCAAAAATGAAGAAAATAAGCACATTTCTCAGAATACAGACATTTTGTATTCACATTTATTAGATAATCATAGCCTCTGGAGAGGTGAGACTCACATTTTCATCAGAAGTTCCCCCTGTTGTTTTTGTAAAGGCTTAATTGTTTAAGAAAATGACATTCTGTACAATTGCAATGCTGTTTAGCAGCCACCTTAAAGGTCCAGCTGTTTAAAACTGGGTATATAAAACCCCTGAAGCGCATGAATGTAGCATTACAATGCAGTCAAATAAACTGGTCTGATGAGGAAAACAAAATTTAGATCACTGGAAAGATCTTAGTTGCCAACAGGTTTTTTGTAGTTTCAACATAAAAACAGATGGGGATGAAATAGAAATTCTATCATTCAAAATGAGTTTGGCACTGTGTAGAAAGCAAGCAGACATTGCGGACTCTTTAACTGTAGAGTCTCTGAGGTTCTGTGTCCACTCTGCAGGCAGGTTGTCTTGAATGAGTATGCCACTCGGAGCACTTCCACCACATCAGCTTGTCGAAAATGTGTGAATTGAACTAAACTATATAGTTACACAATCCATTTGAAAAGGTTTAACTTGAGCATAGTTTAAAAAAAAACTGACTCATTACGCTGCACATGTATCCTGTCAAAAATGTCCTCTTTTAGATGTGTGCACTTCACTTTCATGGCTGGACTGAAGAGACCATAAGACTGCACCAATCACACTGTGGCTTTCATTGTTGGATGAATTATGAGAAATTTCTAAAAAGGATATATTGACAAAGGACTGAAACAGACTGTGTTTAAAGTAAAGACCTAATGTGTAATGACTGCAAAAGCTGCAACTGTTTTGTTTGCGGTTTCATTCATTTCTTTTTACACCATGTAATCATGTAATGTTTCAACTCAAACTACTTAAAAAAAAGGATAAATTATCCAGCTGCATTAATCTATTTTATAAATGTTCTCTTAAGTGATGTATTTTTATTCTATTGTTATTAACCATGTTTAAGTGTTTGCTGACAAAAGACAAAGAAAATGAATGAAAAGGGTGAGAAAAGTGTCAATTCATTTCAGATGATTTTGTGCTTAAAATGTGGTTTTTATGGCGTCTATAAATACACAATAAGAGTTTACAATAAGTACAACAAAAGTTTCTGAACGAACCAGAAACCAGTTTCCATCACAAGGACCTGAGAAGGTTATAAAAAGCACTTCATTTAGGCCACTACATTTGTTAAAGTTGGATTCTTTTGCTTTGGCACCTGTAGGCTGCCTGGAGATGTTACAGACCTAACGCATACGCTGCGAAATCAGACCTTTAGCAGAATTGTGAGGAAGCTCAAGCACAATCTTTAATCAAATGTACTTTATGAGTGACATATTGATCAGGAAATTAGAAGACTTCGGTCCTCAAACACCGTTGTCCTGCAGGTTTTAGATGTTTCCCTGCTCCAACACACCTTATTCAGATCAATGCCTCATTAGCTGGTTTGTGCAGAATGTAACAATCTTTTGAAGAGATTAATTTAATCTGAATCAGGTGCTTTGAAGCAGGGAAACATCTAAAACCTGCAGGACAACGGCCCTCGAGGACCGGAGTTTGACATCCCTGGTGTAGATGGTGCATATAGGAACTGTTTCAGGTAAGGTCTCAATAAAAAAATCTCACTATCGTGGATAGTTGATGAAACATAATAGAATGCAAACACAAAAAACTCATTGGAATAAAGTGACAAGAAACAGGGGTATTTTGAGTTTCTTTTTGGTCGGAAAGAGTGGAGAATTTATTGATGGGTCAGATTAGAGAAATTGATTTTTGAATGAGTCGATGGGACTGTTGAAATATTTGGAACCAGCCGCTGACTGTCAGTTGCATTTCACAGCCTTCACTCAGAGCTTCATTCAAAGCTGTTTCATTCACAGCTTTATGTGTGAACACACACCACCCTACTCAATCTGGAAAGCAGCTAGTTAACCTTGGGCTAACACCAGAAAATGTAGTAAATACAGTCACTGATTAATACCCCATGTAACTGCATAGCTGCACTAGCTGTATAGCAAACAGACCAAAGCTTTACCTGTTCAGCACAAGAACAGCAAGTGTGGTGTCAGTTCCTAGGCTCTGTGAGTCCAGTAGCCTTTGTGGAAAAACTGTCATTAAGTTGACTAGGTTTGACCTCGTTCTCTATCCAAACATTTTTTTATTTGTAGCCTTTTCTGATAAAAAATCTTTCTTTTATTGCCTGCTTGATGTGGAAAATTAAGTTGCTCTTTCTCTGCCATTACTTTGCAGTCTGCTAGCTGCTCCTGCTCTTTATCTATTCAGCGCTCTGTTGACGGGTGATGCTAAATTAATGCACACAGCTTCACAACTCATAGACTTCTGCTGACATCCAGAATTGGTCGAAAAAAAAAACGTTCTAACTGGTCAGAATCTTGATATGTTTTGGCAGCCGGAATTAGTCAGAAATGACAATGAGAAAAGATGTTTACACAGGGCAACTTATGGATGTTCTCTGACATCTGGAATTGGTTAAGAAAAGACATTACAACTGTTTCAATCTTGGATGTTAGTGGCCAGAATTAGTTAAGAAAAAGCGTTAAATAATCTGAATTTCCAAGAATGACTAATAGGTGATAAATTAGACTGAAAAAATAAAATTTGCCTAGTAAAGACATTTCCTCCACAATTACATCTACCATGAAGGTGTTTATCAAAATAGATTATTCCGCATTCTTTATTTCATATTCCAATTCTATTTTATTTGTATTTCATATTTACATTCTAAGGCCGTCCTCTTTTGACTGTTTATTTGTTCTCTTGATGGTAACTTTGGGGTTATCTATTTCTGTTCCTATGAAACAATTCTGGAGGTTAGTCTTACACTCCCTATCTTTATCTCTCACTCTCTCTCACTACACACACATACATACATGCACACACATATATACATACACATACACATAACCCTAACCCTAACCCATATTAAGACATCAGCTTACACGGTTTTGGAACTGGGTGTACTACCAAACTCCAGTTCGGTTGATGTCAGCTGTCAAGAGCTTGAGGTTGCTAAAAATGTGCATGCAATATCTTATACATATATGAATATAGATTTTTGCATAACACGCAAAAATGCATTTGAATGCATTTCTCAGGAGTCTGTTTTACTTGATGACTGCTTGTTTGCTTGTCTGTACTCAACAGTGAATAGGTTTGACCTACCACAAAGTTCAGAGGGAAAATAAACAGTAAGAGCATCTGATAGGCCATCCAATCTGACCTCTTCACATGCCTGTGATGGACCTTCAAGACAACCTTTTTTCCTCCTATTTTTCCATCAAATTTATTGACAGCTGTTAGGATATGGAGAGAACATTAAAACATCTGACAAAAAGTGCAGTTCGAGAGGATTATATACTGCACCTCTAAGGCACTGCCTTCTTGGATTTGCATTTCAGTCCCTGTGGCAAAATATGTATTTGATACAGTTTTATGGTCATTTTGTTGCTTCTTCAAATCACCCTGAGTTATGGTTTCTTTGGTTATGCACATGTATTTTGGGCCTGATACAAAAATATGCTCACTTTGAGCAACCTGCCCATGCGGTACCCATTAATCCAAGTACTGTAATGTGAGCAATGCACATGGAGTAATACAGAGTCCGTGAACGATCCTGTATGGGGCCCATTTTTCAGCCATTTGAAGGGCACATGATAAGTTATTGAGGCAATGGTATTTTTGTTTTGGTTTACCCACCTCTGTTTTTGTCTTTTGTTTGAATAAATTGTTTGAGATGAGGAAATCACCAGCGCATGCGCTACTTTCATGATCTAAAATCACTGCAGCGTGAACCCAAAAGCCGACTATCCCTAACTTTTTGTCAGTAGCGGATATTGGTATCCCTACTGTGTCTGTGTGGTCAGAGTCTAGACTAGTTGTAATTAATTAACTAAACAAGGAAGTACACAGTGAACACATTGAACTGTATATAAAAGTGGAGATGAAAGTAGCTTAAGAAGCACATACCTCAGCAGGACCTCAGCAGCTAACTGTGCTATTAACTGCTGAGCTTTTTCTATTCTAATTTAAAAAGTTGTCAATGAAGCTTCAGGCCACACATACTGTTAAATGATATTTCAAGACAAATTTCAATTAAACAGTACTGTCTTATATACAGGATAACATTAGCTTCAGTGGTTTTGGAAAATGACCCAAACTCTGAATTTTTTTATATAAGTCAGAAAATTTCGGCTTCTGATGTGTCCAATTTGGCAATATTTTAACCCCCTACTCTAGATGTGAGTCAATGGCAGCATCTAGAATTTGGTAACATGTTGCTCATTAACCCTGCAGTGTCAGACAGACACTTGTCTTAAAACTACAGTCAATAAAAGAGTCATATCATGTTTTTGTAGTTGTTACTGTCTTGTGTTTGATAAAAGTCCATCTCCTACTGTTTATTGCTATTACAACCATGTACAGCCGCATGCAAGATGAGTTAATCCCCACACAACTGAAGTTTAATCATTTTGCTGGCAGCTACTACATGGATATAATTCATATGAATAATTTTAGAAAGAAGTTTTCCATTAAAAATGTGTTATCAATGATGTAAACTTTAATGAGGAGAGGTACATTACTCAATCCATGCAAATACATTAAATGGTAATGTGTCTCATTCAGTCAAAGCCAATAACCATAGTTCTGCGATGAGGCATTGAACAGAATTTGTACAAACTGGTGGAAATAGTCAGAACAGCCACAGCAGAAAACAAGCTAAATCTGTTTCTGTTTGAAAATAAATTTAATTCAAATTCATGAAACACAAGTTTTTGCATTTAATATAATTTATAATGTCACCTTTCTCAACCAAACCCTTCTTTCACCATCTCTACATTGATCCGTAGAGCATTTTCTTGATGAATAATTTGGGATAGGGCTGCACAGTGGTGTGGTGGTCAGCACTGTCACCTCTCTGGGTACTCTGGCTTCCTCCCACTGCCCAAAAACATGCATGTTAAGTTGACTGATGTGTCCAAATTGTCCTTAGGAGTGAGTGTGGATGGTTGTTTGTCTCTGTGTGGCCCCGTGATGGACTGACAACCTGTCCAGGGTGTACTCTGCCTCTCGCCCAATGACAGCTGGGATAGGCTCCAACAACCCTGATATAGACTAAGGTATAGGTATAGAAAATGGATGGATAATTTTGAATAATAATAATTTGTTTTTATTATTTCCAAAATAAAATTCTGGCCAGCTAAAATTCCCTCCTCTGCAAAACTGCTATCATACAAAATTGTCTTTGATAAATCTTATGGCTCTCAATAAGTATACATGAAGACATGGCTGGCTATCCAACAAGTTTTTGTTGAGTTAGAAAACCCCCAAACGACGATGGAGTACCGTTTGCACTAACACAACATTCTTTGATAGTGTGAAATATTCATGCAGTTATAAATTTATCGCCCTTATGAATTTCAGGAGAGATTAAAACTAAACTATTGGACTTTGCTACAGCTCGTTTGGAAGACGAACATGTAATGTGGTTTTTTATGTTCTCCATGTTTTACTTTTATATATTGGGCATGGGCATGACTTATGGTTTATGTGGGCATAGTTGGATGATCCAACTTCTTCTTCAAAAAAGTAAAAAGTCACCTCTGCCCCTGCCTGTGAAAACATGCTACTTGCAGCACTGGACTATTGATTTGGATACATTCGGGTTTGTAGCTAGCTCATTATATCTCTTATTACTGTCAAAGATAAACATCCTGCGTCTATTTTGTGCTGTAAAGCAGCAGAGAGGATTTAAAAGTAAGCAACTTGAACACAGATAAGGTTAAATCTGGCAGAAAGGTCGGTACAATATAGTTTTAAGCAACCATGATAAATGCCTCATTTAATACAGGTAAATAACAGTCAAAATATGATGCCATAGCATTCTTAAGGTTCAGCAGTCTTTGTAAAGATGCAGGACATATGCACAGAAAACCTTTGAGCTTACAAAGATTTTTTTCAGTCTCTCTTGTCTGAATGTCCAACCAGTTTTTCTGAGTTGATTTCTTTGAGCTTGTGGTTCTCAATCCACTTTTTATATTTGGCTCGACTTTTCTTGTAGCCAAATCTGGCTATGTCTACCATGAACACCCACGCTAGTATGTACATAACGACACCACCAAGCTTCATTATCAGTGATGTTCTGGGAGAGGTGAGCTCACAGTAAAACATCAAAGTGCCCACGCCCACACGTGCAGTGGCAAAGAGTAGAATAAAAAGTAGGTCCACCGTGTCGCCAAGCAGGCTGTTGTACAGACCCAGCTGTCGGAGGAACCAGCGGGTTTGCAGTAGGGGGTTGGTGATCTCACTGCCGAAGATAACCCCGCAGGTTTCACAACCCGACACTCCCATGAACAGTGCCAGCAGGATACCCAGAATGCTGGCAATATGATGTGCCAGCATGACGGGGCCTTCGGTGCGGTAGCAAACACACCAACCCATGTCGAAGAAGAAGTACCCGAGGCAGACAGCTAGGGCAAAAGTCTGGAGCTCAGTGTTTTCTGTACCTAGGTGGGAGATGGGGACACAGTCATTCAAGAGTTGCGTATTATGACTTTTTTTTTGTGATTTTCTCACAACATTGTAAGTGTTCCTTTGAATTTGCCCATTTGACACAAATAAACTTCCTTTTTCGCTCAAGTTTATTTCTCTGCCAATTTTTGAGACACATACCTTGCACTTTGGCTGCTAAATGCTCTGTTATGTTCATGTGCTCCACTATGCTTATTTATGTTTATCCTGGAAAAAATTTAAAAAACTGAAGACTTGTCTTGGAGTATGTACTAATTTAGCTTCTAATGAAAGTTTTGAGTTTAGGCAAAGATGTTCTGAGCCAGTCAGTCAGAGCAGACTGGGCTTTTTTTGGAGGGGATGACCGTCTCAGCTTCTGTCTTCAGTGGAGAAGTATACATTTGATAGAATATATGGAATCTACAGTAAATATACTGCAGAAAATAGCATTTCCTCACAATTTCTATGAAAACAGTAGCATACTAAAAGCAAAAATGACCCAAAAATGCTAAATTGAGGCACATTGCAGATTTGAGTCATAACTTCTCTGTCATATGTCACACACAATCTTTTGACTCACTGTTAACACCGATATTTTTTTAGCTGCATTGCAATGCACACCTCATGCATGTTACATACAGTGTATGATATATGTAAGTAATATATAACTGATACTGATAAATAGTAAACTACGGTATGGATAAGCTTTTAAAACTAAGATCAAACATTCAAATAGCTGTAAAACCGAGGCTCAGTGATGAATATATCAACAGGACAAACAAACCAATTGTCAATGTGAATATTATTGCATCTACAGCGTGTTTTTATATAGTTTACAGTACTATGTATGTATTTACATACAATTGTTATGATGTTTTCATTTTGTATGTTGCATATACTTATACTATGCTGTATAGAAATACGTCCATGTGGTTTACAACTCTTACAAATTCATACATTTTCCTGAAACCATTCTTGGCAACATGCTTGGACATTTTGCAGTGCAAAGCTCTGTGCCTGCTTGCTTCGTTAACTGGTTACATTAATTCAGACCTTGACTCAATGGTGGATAAAAACTTTCTAATTGAATTAATTGAATCAGTATAACTTTCAGTAAACAGTTTTGCTTTGTGAGTACTCTCAGCTCTATTACCTGCCAAACTGGTTTGTTATTCCACTAATTTTTTTTTCTTGTGTGCCATTGCTGAGCATTTCTGTTGATCCCTTTTTAACCCTCAAATAAGGGAAACAGACCACTAGATTTAGCTCCAAAATACACTTTCGGACAATGCTTGAATTCAAGGAAACATGTATACTAAGTCTTGGTGAATTTTCTATAATTTTTTAACATATTTGTGGACATACTTATAACAGTTGAGCAAGATAGATTGCAGCACAGCAAACATATCCTGTCATCTAATGCTTCATACCACAGACCTGCATGTGTGAGGGGCCAGGGTCCATCAACAAAGACAACATATGCTGTCAGCAGCACGATGAGGACCCCGTGGGACAATGTGACAAGGCGGCAGTTCCACTCGGGGCCCCGCTGAGAGAAGGTGCAGCAGAACAACAGGTAGAGACACAACCAGCCAATCAGGCTGCAGATCACCTCAAGTACCGGCATGGCCGTCTGGATGGGAAGAAGTAACAGGCATAACCACCATAGACTGAGATTGTATCCTCTTTAAGACAGCACGTTAAGAAAACTACCTGTTATATCCTTAAAGTCCTTAATAAAAGGCCAACACAGAGCTAAATGCCTCTGCATGATTACAGATTTCCCCAAAAGACCAGTCTGTTCTGATTGGTGAGCTCTGGTGGCCTGATCAGACTCCGCCCACCACTGTACATAATTTCTGAAATGTATACTTAGATACTAAATTAGCTGACCACCTATGAGTGCAGGGTGAACATCTTGAAAATTGTTCACTAGAAAAAAGCTTCTACAAAATACATTTACGAATAACAGAAAAATTGGTCCTTGTCATTTTGGACTAAATACTGGTGCATTGGTGACAATGTGAGTCAGACACACAGCCTTACAGATAGAAAAAAAAAAAGAATTAACATCTATATTATTTGTCACTATGTCCAGTTATCCTGATGTTGTTCTGTTGTTCACTACACATGAATGAGAATCTCAGATGTGCTTCATAAGCATATATAAGTGTTGATAATCAACACATTTGCCCAAATGCTGAAGTTGGTATATGAACAGATATAATAATACAGACATTATATTATAAGAGATGCATGTGATGCACTACAGGTTGTTATAAATGACTAAATGCTTAACAAAATTAATCCTGTTAGTAACTAAGGTTTGTTAACCCAAATATGTTTAACTTTGTTGCAAATGATAAATGTCATGTGTGCACCACCTCAAACTCTGATTCTGTGACTTACCTTAACTGCTCCCCCTCTCAGTGGTCCTCACATTCATCCCTCATGTAGAAAACGATTCCATCACTTTCAGGCAGCCTCAGCCTGCATCACAGTTTATGTTCCATAAAGGCATAAATATTCCACCAAACTGCACACAACTCAGCACATTTCAACCAGACACTTACTTTGCCAAGTTGACAGAATACTATGTGCAGGCCACCATAGACAGTTAGTGAATCCTAAATTCCTCCCCCCTGGATCTCACACTTGATCCTCTTAAAGGATTATAGTCTCTACTTCTCTGCAGATACCTGGTTTTAAAACGGGACGGGTAATACGAGGCTGCTTATGCCCATTCAACAAAAAACCTTCCGGCTGATGTAGCCTTGCTCATTAATCATCCTTCTTCAGGATAAAGTTTTTTCTCTTCACGGTGTCCTGTCTAGTTTGAGAATAAATATCACAAATCTCGGCTCTCAGACCTATTTGAGTCACTTCTACTATTAAGCATTTTTACATGAACTCAGTTACGTTGCTTCATGAAAATATTTTCACCTGTGGCTCTGTGATGGACTGGCGACCCGTCCAGGGTGTACTCTGCGTCTCGCCCAATGACAGCTGGGACAGGCCCCAGTCCCCTGCAACCCTGAGTTGGATTAAGCAAGTATAGATGGATGGATAAATGGACTGGCAACCTGCCAATGTTGTGAATCTTGCCCTATGACAGCCAGGATGGCATCCAGCCCCCCTCCGCCTACCAGATTGGAACATATTGCTTTTAATGCCTCTTGTCATAATTTGTATGGAAAGATTTATACAAACAAAGTCCAGTAGACTCATTGATTGAGTGATGAAATAAGAGTTTTCATATGCAACTTTGTTTCTATAATATACATGAGCAGCCCTCTAAAGGACTTAATTGGTTTTGATGGATTATAAAAAATGGATGGATGGATATTCACAACAATAAAGTACAATCAATTTATTGACTAATTCTAGAATAAATTATCTTTTTTTTTCAAAAATCACAATAACACGTGATAAAGATAGTAAAGTGCAGACATCTCAAGAGTCTCATGAGACATCTTCAGGATCTGCAGTCAAAATGAGCAAATTAGGCTTTCAAACACATACCAGACCTCCAGCTGTGTCTGTTAGTTGATACTATCACTATAATGTGTTAGCATGAGGTCAGATTGTAGGCTTTCACTGCACATCTTAGTGTAAAATGGAAAGTTTTTATCATAAAATGAGACTGAATGACAGAAAGAAAACACAAATTTCGGTGCAGTCAGTTAGGAAATCGTTTTTTGAATTGGCTCTGTATGTATGAATTGGACTCATTTTGAATTGAATCATTGTAATTGATTGGATTATGATTACAATGAATTGGACTCTAATTGGCTTGAATTGGGCTGTATCACTGAAGTGCTTTGAGATGACATTGTGATTTTGCGCGATATAAATAAACTGAATTGAATTGAAAATAAAACTGCTGTCAAACACAATGTCAAATTTTTCAGTTAGGCCTTGAGAGCTCAAAAAATTACATCAGCAATGCATACGTGAATACAGACGACAATGCACAGCACAGCACCCTGCAGCTGAATCAGGTAAGAAGTTTTCCCATGTGACTCAGGAGGTGTTCTGTCCACCTCGGCTACTGCAGGTTGATAACCTGAGAGGCGAAGGTCAGGCGCTCACCTGACAATCCTACAGCATTAACCCATTTCCAGATCACCTCTAATCCATCACGAGAGCAGACAGTTAGCCAATCATGATAAGCTGAAGCAAACATAGATATATTCAATCCGTCATTCTGTTGCTGCTTAAATATATGAAAAAAGGTCTATACTTATATTATATTATATAGAATGACTGTATAACTGTATAACATGAAAATATTAACAATCATATGAAAGATGGCCTCTTGACTGGGGGCTCTTTAGCCGTTTTGGCCCATGAGCATCGTGACTTTAGATTTTTTCAACAATTCAACCTTAGAAATGTCTATGAATTATGAATAATATGAGGTATCCAGTTCTTGCACACTCCACTACAGCAGGGGGCGCCATGCCTTCATGATGCGACTAATGTTCACAGTGAGCAAGAATACCGGAAGAATGTATATTTTCCTTCCTGGTTAACTAAAGGTAAACAGATGCTCATATGTGACATTGAAATATCTTAATATCACTTCAACCGGGTCACACCAGTTTGTAAAGAGCTCAGGTTAGTGATTCAGACTGTGAATAATAAAACACCCGTTCAGCACAAAGTGAAGGTAAGTTTATCAGAGCTTATCAGTTGCTTGTCGGGAACACGAGGTGAACCTCCATTCATCCTGCTGCCAATTTAATTCTAAATTAAAAATTCTCAACAACAAAGTGTTCACTATAACACAATTAATTAGTTTAAAACGATGAATATGAGTCGCTTTATAATTCGGCATTGAGGTAACAGATTAAACATTTGTTTGAAGGATAATGTTAAATCACTACATTAAGCATATTTATTACTTAGGATTGAAGTTCAATCTACTACAATCGTAACCGAAGTTACTAAATGTATTCACAGAGATGTTTCTGATTCATATAATATAATAACAATATCTGATGTAATTTATGCAAGGGCAGTTTAAAGGTATTTCTAAGCTTGTCTCTAACTTTTTTGTCTGTCACACTGATTCTAATGGACTATTTCAAGGAACACCTGTAAAAGATGTAATGGAATCCATTAAAAGGGTCATTATCAGTTCATATGATTTCATTTTGTTCGAAGAATAAACACATTTTGATTAAAACCGCTTCTCTCAATGACTTTTACCAGTACAGAAGTGATAATGTTTTGAATTTCTGAATTGTGAGTAACTGAATTTCCTCCTGCAGACCACGTTAATCTGCTGCCACCATTTAATTTGAATTTCTCTGTTCCATCTCATTCTACAGGATGGCTTTCCCATGCGTGCGACTGTGCACTCGACATGTGAGCCCAGGCCTACACATGTGTGCTTATGCAACCCTCAGTAAAGCATCCAGACCCCAGGAGAAGAGCAGCAGTGTTCCAGTTTTTCAGTATGTTGGTCAGCACAAAAAAACGACCCACAAAGTGTTTGTGTGGGGCTTTAGCTTCACCGGGGCACTCGGGATCCCCAGCTTTGTGGTACCAGACAGCGGCAGGAAAAAGCCCCGCAAATACCAGTTCACTCCTTACCGCCTGGAGACAGCAGAGAAGGTAAAACCTCACTGCTTCCAGCCTTGTATGAATTTGTTATGGAAAGTGTCATTTCATCAAGCTACAATCTGATGTACTGTATATTCACTATTGAGGTATTAGTCTGCAAACTTGAAGAGGCTTTTCACACTATGGTTAGAGCTGTTTTATTGCTTATCTTATATTTTGGTATAGAGTTGTTTCTGAAAGATGGATTATTCATTTAGGTCTAAATTATTATCACTTAAACTGTGGTTTTAATCTTGTTTCAGGTCCAAATGCATCTAATTTTGACACTTTGCCAGCTTGATATTTACAATTGTTTATGCATTTTGCCAGATGCTTTTATCCAAAGCAATTGATTATGGACCGCATGAAGAAGGAACAAAAAAGTTATTACGGATGATTAGAATGCTGTCGTAGAGACTACAGACATCACATGGTGACATTCTGTTGTTTTACTGAACCAATTCCATTTTCCTCTGCAATCTAAGACACTGAAATAAATTACAGTGCAACAGGGTGAGGATTTTATTACTCATCCTCCCCTGTGATAGGTTTACTGTCTATAAGGGCTTCAGTAATCAGTCACAGATGAGCAAACCTTATGTGCAGGACTTAATTAAGGATAATTAGAAAACATGTGACGCACACTCTGGTGCAAAGCAAGAGAGGCCAAGGTCACCATCTCGCTTGTCAATGATCCAATTTTAGATTTGAGGGTTTTTTTAGGCTCAACTCACTGTGTGTTGCTGTTCTGTTGCAGATCTCTTCTGCTGCTTGTGGTTACGGCTTTACTCTCATGGCATCCTCGACCAAAGATGTGTCCAAACTCTGGGGCATGGGCCTAAACAAGGACTCTCAGCTGGGCTTCCAGCGCACACAGCACAGCCACCGTAAGACACAAATTAGACAGATGTTCTGTGCTCCTCTAAGGTCTTTTCAGACTTATAGTTTGAAAACCAGTGAATATTTGTATGAAGGAGGCAACTTTGTGTTCTACCAGAATCAGCTCAACTGGTCAAACAAAAATACACCCTATACCTTTTATTATTTTATCTTAAAGTTGTCATTACAAATACGGTATGAGTCTAGGTCGAAGTGAATATTATTGCAGCTTGACTGGTTGGCAGTGGTACAACAGTAAGGCAGTAGGTCTAGTTTAATCATCAGTGGATCTTGTGACTTTGACTTAAACACTTTAAAAGAAAAAACTCCCAACAAGAGCATTTAGTTTCTACAGAAAGTTCCCCCCCAACACTACTAGATACATCAGTATAGATTGGTTTGTTTTTCAAATATTGAGATGTGGAACACCTTCCAGATGAGCATGTCTGTCTTGCGTATTCTGGTGTTCTCTCTGTGCAGAACATAGCTACGACTATGTTTTGGAGCCGTCCCCAGTGGCTCTGCCTCTTGTCGAGCCTCTGCAGACCAGGGTGGTTCAAGTCGCATGTGGCAGGGCTCACTCCTTAGTCCTCACCGACCAAGAAGGAGGTAAGAGACGTGCACCACACCTATAAACTGGTACGTGTTGTCCCCATACTACAGAAAGAAGCTCAAACTAAATACCTGCTAATGTGTTGTTTGCAGCCACCTGTCACGCTGTGTATCTTTTTACATCATCCACCCACCACTCATTGAAAATGAATGATTGTCAGGCAGCTGGTACATCTCATCCAAAAAGCCCATTAAGGTCCTCTGGTACATTCAGTAAATTGCTGTACTGTTGTTCTAACGAGCACCGTTTTTCATCTCTCTAATCTTAATTAGTTGTGGCTTTTGCCACTTTTGCTGCCAAGCACAATGTTTGAATGTCAAACTGAAAACAGGTTTGCTGCGACGTGTTTAAAAGTGTCTGCCGTTTTACATTTAATTAGATTTCTCAATTTAGAAAAAGATTGAAGAGTCACGTCCAACCCACGGAGTGTTCTGCTAAAGCTGCTTTTTTTATTGGACATTTATTTTTTCTCTTTATGTAAGCATGATGCACTTTCTTCACCTGCGATATAAAAGGCACTCATCAGCTCTCACGGTTATCAAGTCATTTCTTTTTTTTTTTTTGCTACAAATGTTAACAGAGGGGGATGAAGAATAGAACTAATAAAAAAGGACCTGTATTTGTATGTTTCAAATGTCACTCTGGGGCTTCGTGTTTTCCAGTCAGGGATTAGATAAAGCATGTTATCACTGAAATAGTTTTTTGTTCCTTTAAATCCCGTTATATTGCCGCTCAGTGATCAAACTCTTGACAATTTGAGATGTATGTAGAGTAATGCAGTCAGTGTCAAAGTTCATGCAGCCCTAAAACGTATCTACCAGTTTGGTTCTTCTGACTGAAACATTGGGTGCCCAACTGGAGTTGCCACGGGAACAAAACGTACATGATCTCAGCTACATCGACTAATTCATGCTGATTAATGTGATTACATGTGATGCCCCCTCACCCTCGCATCTTTCTTTCTGTCCTGTTTTCTCCCCATAGTTTTCAGCATGGGCAACAATGCCTATGGCCAGTGCGGTCGGCACATAGTTGAAGAGGAAGTCTACAGGTGTGTCCTCGTGCACTTTACAGACAACCTTTGAGGGGGGATCATTCCACGTTATGTTGACTCTCAGCTTGCTCACGTCACAGAGAAAGCAGGGGATCCTGCAGGGCTTGTTTTTTTTTTCAGTCTCAGTTTCCATATTTGTTATACCAGTTTAAGGGAATTTAATTCTTCTCATATGTAATTTTACGGATGGCCCATTGCTTTTCCCAGATATTATAACTTTGTGCTCACGAAAAAATTACTTGAGCGATCTGGAAACTCTGAGACATCTCCCCAGGGAAATCTCTCTTATTTTTAGTTTAATTTTAAAAAAACAAACAAAAAAACGTGTTGGCTTTAAATGTCTAGACACCCATTGAAAGTATAATTTTCCTCTAAGGACGTTTGCCTTTGATTCACGATATGTTCCTCACACATGAGGTGTAATATATATGTATGATGTTAGCAGTGAGGTCAAAGCAAGGCTGAGAGACTCTCCTGTGACCTCTTTGAGATGCTGCTGTGTCTCAGTGATGGATCGGTTGTTTGTCTTTCTCATGTTCCATCAGCGGCAGCCACATCATTCACAAGATAGAAGGCTTCAGCAGCAGGGTCATCCAGGTGAGTGCTGAGCAGTGATGACAGATGGTTTCTGTTTCTGTGGATTAGTTTCCTCCTCTGTACCAAACCCTCTGCTGCTTTCCCACCCACATATGCTGAAGTATGAGTAAACAACATCACTACTTCCCCCATATCTATTTAGTAAAGGCTTTTTGCTCAGCATTAATTCAGTCAGATTGTATTTTTCTAATGAAATTTGTGATTTGAATCTTATCTGATATATCAGGTTTACATGTAAACGTATGTGCCTGATGTTTTAATAGTTTTTTTCTTTCTTGTTTTCCATCCAGGTGGCATGTGGGCAGGACCACAGCCTGTTCCTCACTGAGACGGGCAAAGTGTTTGCCTGTGGATGGGGCGCTGATGGACAGACAGGTTAGTGCACATCACGGCTCTTTTACCTCGAGAGCCGAGGAAAAAGACAGGTTTTGTACCACAGTAACAATTTGATGATCATGTGACTTACATTGGCACATTTGCTTGTTTCCAGAACAAATCATAAGAGCTAAAAGTAGCTCAAAAGTGTTGATTCCATTGTCCATTGTGCTCTCTGCCGACATGTTGTATCATCCATTGTTTTCCTTCATTTGAGGTTTCACTTTTCATTGCATCATCTCATTTCACCTTCTTTGTCTGCAGTTCTGGGCAGGCAACCTGCTTATCAGGTGGGGCCGACCCTTAAAAACTACAGCAGTGGGTAGAAAACACACACAGGTGCACATTTTATTTTGCTGATATTCTGCAAATTCAGAAATAGTCACATTAGATGAAACTCTGCTGATGTGTTTGAGATGCTTTGTAGACCCGACAGGATGAGTAATAGCTCAGATAAGAGATGCCCACACACACACACACACACATGCACATCTTAGCTATTTAAGGTTCGGTAAAGGTGAAGTACTAAAGGCAGTTTGTACCAAAACAAAATGGGGTCTTATGCTCTGTCTCTGTGTTTATGGTGTTTGCTGTTCAGCAGCAGGGGTTTAACTAACTAAAAAGCCTTTTGAAACTGTTATTTGTTTATTTTTGCACAGTTGATATTTCCATGCTCCTTCAGTGATAGTGTGATGAAGCCCTAAAATATGCTTTCCAGTCATTTTCCACTCCGCATACGTCATTGTTCCGCTGGCATTAAAGGCAGAATGAATGACAGAAAACATTCTCACCAAACCAGTATTGTTCATTTTCTTAAAGTCTCTTAAACTCCATACATGTTGTTCGACTAAGTCTTATTTCACATAATATCAACTAAAGCCGTCAGAGAAATGAAGAGTACATTAATTTTCTGTAAAAAACAGACATTTACAGGGAAGAATAGTAAGGTTGCATTCCATTACAGTTCATGAGTTTCCCTAAATTTAACGTAAGGGCCTATCTGGAGTTTTTTAGGAGATGGGAGCATGACCATGACCCTTCAGCATATTGAAGCTAATTTTGTTTCCACTCGGGGTACATTTTGTACTTTTGTTAAGGATGCAGGTCTGTAGATAAGATGAGAGCAGCCCAAGGATTTCTCTGTGGATAAAGTAATATGCTTTATTTTTAGGCAGAACATCCAAACCGAGCATACACCATGCTGTGGTTTTATGGATTGTGATGAACATCTGGTCTGAATACCATGTGTGTTAGCAATGACATAAAATTGACAGCCGCTAATACTTTTTTTAGCCCTTGATTGCACTGAAAAAAATCCCAGTGTTTGCACCAGCTGCTTGAGCTATTTACTGAACCAAAGCCCTGAAAAAAAGTGAAACATGGAAGGTTCAGAGGTTTAGTTTTTACTTTCGAGAACTCTTGAGTTTTGGATCTGATCTGAAGTTTAAATATGAGATGTGATGGGAATTACAGAGGAAGCTCCTCTTGCTGCCAGCACGAGGCAGCCAACTTAGATTCATATGTGATTCATAAGAAATTTCCCCTGTAATGATGCTTAAATCAAGCTGCTATGAAGTGGAACAAGCAGATGTGACGGTGAAGCACAGATGAGATGGCTGATTGTGCGGTGCTTTGTCCGTCTTCAGAGGGACACTCACTTTAATTTTCAGATCGTTCCACGTGAGATTTAATAACTTGAATTTAAGTGACATTAAATGTATTGATGACGAGAATACTGTGGAAAAGAATTATGGCTTCTCAAAAGGGAATTTGAGAAACCTCTTCGAAAATTAGAATTAGGAGGATTTTATTCCAGAAAAGATGGAATGAAAGTGACTGTGAACAAAACGCATGAATATTTTTATTGTTCATGTAAAATAAAATGTTTTAACTCAAAAGTGAATTATACTTTGTTATAATCTTTAAGGGTGCAGTTGGGATTAAAAGTTAGCACTTGGTTTAATTGTTACATTGTCTCATATTCCAGGCCTGGGGCACCACAACATCTGCTCCAGCCCAGTGGAAGTCGGAGGCGATCTGGCCGGGGTGGAGGTGCAGCAGATCAGCACATATGGAGACTGTAGCCTGGCCGTTTCCACAGATGGACAACTGTTCGGCTGGGGAAACTCTGAATACAGGCAGCTGGCCTCGGTCACTGAATCCACACAGGTGAGGCGAGCTAAACGTGTTTTTGGTGTCGGAACAGAGCCTCTGAGTTCCATTTCCAACAGTCACTCATGATTACAGGCTGTAAGGAAGCCTTTCTGATAGCTTCTCACTTCATAGCAGCCATCACATGAGATATGACGATTACAAACCAGAACGTAGACACAAAACAATTTATTGGGCTTGGTTTGGATTGTCTTATCCATAAACTCTTAAATGATTTTTCTTTTTTTTTTTGTGAAATTTGCTTGCATGAGTGTTCAAATCAGTCTCACAAAAAGCTCTTAAGTGCAGAAACTGGTAGGAAATTGCTTGTCACCCCTCGGTGAGCTCTGTCTGTCCATGAGTAAGCAGTCATGAGATTTAATCATCAGCTTTACCGGTGCCCAGAACCTGTTTGGCTCTGTGTGTGAGCAGTGGAAAAAAACAGGAGATCAAAGAAAAAATCCCTGGTGAAGCATTTCAGATACATTAGACTTCAAGTCAGCAAATCAAGAGAGGTCGAGAAAAAACAGCTGTTTGCCAAATAAGGATTTAGTCATATCTTAATGTTTTTACCAGAAACGGCTGCTGTTCCCCTTTTGTGTGAGTCGTGACATGAGCTCATGTTGTGTCCCGGCTGCCTGTGCGTGTTGGTGATAGTGAATGAATTTCCATACATTTCTTCTCAGATTAAACCATGGCAATTGGCTAAAAAAAACCCTCTCTGCTCTGTAGCAACCTGAAATATTATTTCCTACTTTACTCTTCTGAATTTCCTCCAAATGAAGTGAGCTGGGGTGTGGAACGTGTCGGAGCTTCACCGCTGGTCACACACCAGCCGACAGTAAAACCAGGAAGTGCTCTTTATTGCTTTAATTTGCTGCTTTTTTCCGGTCAGCACTCTCTCCCCTCAAAGGTTTTCCTACTCGCTCCACCAGCCCAGCTCAGACTGAAGCTGCATCAGTTGTGTTTATAATCTGTGACAACTACTGCTGAGGTGAAACTTAAAGATAAAAGGTTTGATGAACTATGAGGATTATCAGACTCGCAGACTGAGACAGTTTATTGTGTATTTCTGGCTGTATGTTTGGTACATTTATGTACTTGTAGTTTATGTAACATTTTGACTGTAAGACTTATTTAGGCCACATGACTGACCTCCGTCATACAAAGGTACACCTGGCAGTTAAACTCTCTCTCTTGTACTGATTAAACTCTAAAAACTGCATATTAAAAGTCGATTTTCCTTCATGTATTACAATGACGTTAAATGTAATTCTACACCTTTGCCCTGTTTCATATATGTGGAAGTGTAAACGAACTACACCTCCATCACCACTGCCTGCCTGGTTGCAGCTGATCACACACCCTTATCTCAAACACTCCATTCATCACTTTGACTTTTGTGTTAGGCTATGTTGAATAAACCTTTTCTTCGTTCTACCCTGATGGGTTTGTTGCGTGATGTATATGAAGTCTGCACGGTTTGAATTCGTTTTGGGGAATTCATGATATGCCTCCAACCATTTAGAAACACCATATGGGGGACACTGATAAAGTTAAAAGGTTGTTTTTTTTTTGTCTTAAACACAAGTAGTTTCTTGTATCTCAGAATTTCTAAATATGAGAAAGCTGATGAATGTGACATGTTATTTTAGATGTCGTCTTTGTGATTTAGCTTGAAGCCAAATTACTAGCTGTATCAAAAGAAAGAAATGCTCACCATATTGTAGACAGATAACGAAAAAGAAATCCTCCCCACGCAAGATAAGGGAGCAAATGATTATTCACCGTCACTGAACTTGTGTTTATCTTTTTATGCTTCAGATCAACTCTCCCCGTCACCTTCCCCTGAAAGGCTGCGGAAAGCTGGTCCAGGCAGCGTGTGGAGGCACACAGGTGGCCATTCTCAACGGTCAGTTCACACAAACACGTGTGGAAACACAATTTATATCAATGAAAACACGACATGTTCAAAAAGTGAGTGTGACTGGGTCACGGGCAGTTTGAATGTCCTGGCTGTTGAAGTGTTTGTATGTGTCTTTTTTATCCGGACGGCTTAGGAAAATAACCTCAAACAGTTTAGAGGAATCACTCCACATGTGGCCTCTTGGTGGCATCAAACATCACAATGTGATTCTAGTCCACAAGCAGGTGCATTCATTTTTATTTCTTAAACTACAGCACAGTTTTTACCACCAGTTTCAGGAAAATATCAGTGTCTGGCTTTCTGATAGAGCTGTTTACTGATGAGCCACACAGACCTACGTTTATCTGTCTGAGCGTCCAAAAATGGCCACAGTTGCATATTTGCAGTTATATTTCACAGTTTGATGTATGATTATTTTATTCACTCCCATACTATTGGGCATTTTTTTCAGTGAGGTTGTATAACTGCATACAGTCATGTGAGAAAGAAAGCACGTCCTCTTTCAATTTTAAGGTTTCATGTGTCAGGACATGATGAGAAAACAGTTCTTAGTATTAGGTAAATACAACCTTAGATGACCAACAACAGATGACTTATAACTAAGTTTCATCCTTCAAGATGCTGCTCATTAAATGCACTGCATAGATTGATCTTCAGAAAGAATAAGTTCTGTCACTTTGCTGGTCTGGGTCATTGGAGGAAAGACATCAGCAATGATCTCAATGGTTGCTGCCCATCAATCTGGGAAGGGTTGGGAGGTAATTTCCAAACTATCTTGAATCCATCATTCTACTGAGAGACAGAAAAACCAAACACATCATATCAGCACAAGCACCTCAAACCAAATGTCAATCTCAAAGGTAAGGGGCTGATGATTTGGGCTTATTCTGCAGCCACAGGACCTGGACAGCTCGCAGTCACTTGCCTGTAGACCAAAGCCTTATAGAGTCAAATGTGAGGCTTTCCGACAGCTATAATTTGGCTAAAATTGGGTCATGCAACAGAATGACTGAAAAAGAAAAGAATCGAGATGTTACAATGGTCCAGTCAAAGTGCAGACCTCAACCTGACTGAACTGCTGTGTCAATAAGTCATGTGTTGGTATTCATCAACGACATGACATAAATCTTCATTTTCAGGCCTTTAGGACCAAATTTTAAATTTTTTTTTTATGTCCTGTTTAGGGGTTGTCAAATAAATCAATACTATCAAAAATATTAAGAAATTAGAGACTCATTTGCTGTGGTATCAATGCTCGCGGTGCTGTCTTCATCTCCATTTGACACATAGCTTTACTGCAGCGCTGCAGGCCGACAGGCTCAGGCTAACATTTCACCATCAGCTGATCACTGTTGAGCTCCTAGCTCAGAGCTGGCTGCTGTCACAACATACACTGAACTGGAAGTGGGTTTTATGGTACAAAAGGCTTCAGACTGTGATCACTTAGCTGCATTTTGTGGGCAGATTTGGAGATGGTACGATAACGAGGTGCACCAGTGCGACTTTTTTTTTTAAAATCATCCATGTAATGCCAGGAGGGAGCACAATCAGTGTGTCTGTCTGCGTGTGTGAGCGACCGGAGAGCTTATGTGAGCCTTACTGACCGTCAAAACATTGCGGGTCACCTGGCCGAACTGTCTGTTCACTTAGCAGCTTGTCGTTCTCGCTTCACTCGGCCTTTTGAACTATGGGGACTTTTTCAAAGGAGAAAGTACAGAGACGTGTGACACGATAGTCCCGAGTTAAAGATGAGGAACCGCCAGCAGAGACTTGCTCCTTCCAACATGAAACAGCCTCAGCAGCTCACTGGAAGTGACTCCGATGTGTTCACCATTCAGTCATCCATTTATTCATTTTTTTACCTTTATGTTTGAAACATGGGACATTTCAGCTTTAATGTATAATTTTGTATTATTTTATGATTTATGTTCTCCTTTGCATTTATGTATATATATATATATATATATGTTTATGTTTACACTTTTTTTGGAACCCTGTTTATTGAAATTGTATATATCTTAATTGTTCATTTCCCCCTCCTTGATAATGAAGGTGGTACAGAGAAGTGAATATTAGCCTTGGTATCAGTATCAAATTTAAGATTCTAGTCACCAGAATCCTTGTCCTGATATATAAAACTAAAGAATTGGAATACATGCAATTCACCAATCTGAGAAACAGGTGCGATCATTGTTGTTTGCTTGTTTGGTAGGCAGATTATGCCGGAACAACCAAGATGAATTATATGAAACTTGGTGTAGAGTTGGGGCATGAGCAAAGGGAGAATTTTAGTGTGGATTGAGATCTGATGGGGGAAAAAAGAAAAAAACACACAAAACCATTAGCTTTGGCAGAAGATTTTCTCCTTCAGGACCAGTTATGCTCTTGGTGCTCATCTATGTATCTCTATGTGCTTTACCTTTTCCAGAAAAGGGAGAGGTGTTTGTTTGGGGCTATGGCATTCTGGGAAAAGGCCCAAATCTCTCAGAATCTTCAACTCCGGAGAAGATTCCCTCCACACTGTTCGGACGCTCCGAGTTCAACCCTTCAGTGGCTGTCGCCAAGATCAGGTGTGGCCTCAGCCACTTTGCTGCCATTACAGGTAAGACTGTTGAGAAGAGGGAAACTTTGTAAGCGTCCAGGCTCCTGCAAGTTAGATCTTCATTTTAATGATGAGGTTTAAAGTGATGCCACTTTACAAGACTTCTGTTTCAACTTGTCTGCCCACTTTATTTGCTGCTAGGATAAGAAGTGGAAGCAGAAAACTTCTGAACATGTTGTTTTCCTCTCTGGCGCGATGAAGTAAGGCAGAAATGTTCTATGGCGCTGAATGAAAAGGTCCAGGCTGTGGCCTTTGAGCCAGCTTTTATCAGCCTGTCTTTGAAACCATCCAACAACGATAGAAATGTTTGTTTTGCTTTGTTTGAGGGAAACTCCAATGAATTTATGCTGACACATTTGCTTTGTCTTTGAGCCTTTTGTGGCTTCAAAGAGAGGTATGTAAAAAGTCCTCAGCTGAAAAGTGAATCTGCTAACCTCCACAGCTCGTCCTCGTCTCTGAGGCTGCATATGAACTCTAACATATTCACATTGCTGTGCAGACGATAAAAAGGATATTTCTGGTTCTACTAAATTAATACTGTTTAAAAAAAAAAATAAAGAAAATAATTAATTAATGTTTATTCTAACTGTCTGATTGACAAATGAAACGCGTGCCCTGGCGTCAAACTCATCAAACGCCAGCAAAACCAGCTCAGTCGCTGATCAGACCAGCTCAGTTACTGTGGAGGACAATCGGGTCTCAAGTGCGTTTTTGTTGTTCAAAAATGTACTTTGTTACTGATTTTCAAAATTACTTGAAGAGTTAGAGGCCTGGGAGTTCATTTTGTCCTTAAAAGTGAACGTTTCCGTGCCTTTTTTACTTGTCTGTGCGAAAAACACAGTAGGGTGTCACCTCCTCCTTCAGCCCACATGAACAGATCGTCTTAGTGGAGATCTGTAGATGTAAAAAGTAAAAAGTAAAAACACCGACAGAAAATTGCCAGTTCAATGCTCTTGTTCTTTTTTTTACATTAGATCTGTATTACTAGATTCATGTGAAGAATACATGCTGCTGATTTTTGTTTTTGGCCAAATCAAAGAGACTTAACTGTGTTCATTGAACTGAGTTTAGGTGTGTGCTTTGTTTCTCACCAAGTTTTCCCACGAATCTTCCATTTCTTTACATGCGGGTTTTTTCTTCCCTCTACACAACACAACAATACGGCCTTAAAGCCAATAAACTGACTGAAATTACACAACGTGAATGAAGTAATAAAAGTTTTAATCTACATGCATGTGACAGTTTAGTCTTGAATGTGACCACCATTTCTTTGAAATCTATCCTGAGTATGTTCCAGTATGTATCTGGAACTGGACAGTTGGCCACATGTAGAAGCACTGTGCTGTTAGGCTGCATTTCAACACAGGAATCTTCTACAGTAACCTGAGTGTTTTTATGAGTAGACCTCGTCCATGTCCACTGCAGGAAGCAGGGCTTACACACTTTTAGACTACCTTGAACCTATGGGTCAAAAGAGAAGCCCGCAATCCTGTGGAAATGTTTAACATGAACAGATTTTGAGTGGATGAAGTCGAAACACACCTCCTCATTTACTGGCTGTTGTTTTCTGCCATGGAGGCAGCAGCAGACGACCACTACCCATAGAAATATGTGACATGAATAGATTGAGTAAATGCAGATTTCCACAGTTTGCTTGCCTATACTGGCTGATCTGACCTGGACTGCTGTCCCGACGTTCAAGCGAGGAGTGATTTGAAGCGAGCTTCACATTTCAACTGACTTCATTTGCCTAATGTACCCTGTACCTTAGACCTTAATGGAAATGGAAATTCCTTTCCACAGTTGCCACAGGCACGCTCAGGACGGGAGATTGGACTGAAGACACGTTTCGGTGCAATCTGTTGGTTTCCTTAGCTAGGATATAAATTTTTTGAATTGGCTCTATAAGAATGAATTGGATCATGATTACAATGAATTGAATTCCAATTGGCTTGAATTGGACTATATTACTTAAGTGCCTTGAGATGACAATTGTTGTAATCTGGCGCTATATAAATAAAATTGAATTGAATTGAATTGAATTGAATTGAAATGCAAAAAATGCATTATAGCTGCATGTCTCGCCAGACAAATATGACTAATTTGTTTGAAATTGCCTCACCGCATGCTGATATTTGATGCTCTCTCTCAGATCAAGGCGAGCTCTTCGTTTGGGGGAAGAATGTGAGAGGTTGTTTGGGCATCGGGAAGAAAGACGACCAGTACTTCCCGTGGAGAGTAAGACCACACTGATTCAATATTAGTCATGCAAACAAAGAGTGAAAACTGCTGACCGACCACTATTTTGTCCCACTTCTTTCTTCTTTGTCTCAAAATTGGCACGTTAACTTTCTTCGTACTTGTGTGGTATGCATCAGTCATCCATAATACTGTATGAGCTGTTCTGAGATGCAAGCATCTGTCTGTGCATTTTATCTTTCATTGCTGAAAAGATTGTCTTGATAAAATGTGTACAGAGGTGCTATAAATCTCTCCACCTGTGTATCCCCCGGGGAGATTTTCAATTGAAGTCCACAGTCGTACATTTGCATTTAAACAGGATCTGAGTGTGCCCGGCGCTCTGTATTACACAGTGTGGAGTCTCTGTATTGCTCGAGCAGAGTAAGAAAATAAATATCCTCTCTAGCCTTGCTGTATGTACTGTGGAACTACAGAAAATTCCCTTTTTGGAATTCCTCTGTTAATCCAGAACTAAACCAATGTATGATGCGAACATTTGTTCTGATGTTCTCCTAAATTCTGCATCTCTGTGTGACACTGACAGGTGACTGTGCCGGGTCAAGTGGTGGATGTAGCGTGTGGTGTTGACCACATGGTGGCGCTGGCGAAGTCCCTCCTGTAAGCTCCTGTCTTCCCCCAGTGTGGAGGGAGACTGGATGTTTGGCTGAGCCCTCCCAGCTGACCTCTAGGCGCCTCGGGGAGCTGATTGGAGCTGGTCTGGAGTCTCAAAGCCAGCTGCTCTCCACAGGCGACGGACCTCGGTGTCCTTCGGTCTTGTGGTGACGTCAGTGCAGGGCAGTCGATTCTGCAGCGAACTGTCCGTGACGCAGCTCACTTCCTTCTGCATAAAGGTGTCTTTGGAAAGACATCTATGGCTAGTTTTAATTAAAACTGGAGCTGAGATTATCTGTTTATCACTGTTTTTGCTAATCGATTAATTACTTCTATCATTTTTCAAACCAAACAGTGAAGAACCGTGACTTGTTATCTGGTTGGAGCTTTATCAGCATTAAGGTTTTTTTGTGTTTTTCATCACCATAAAGTCTTTGGTTTTTGGACAAAACTAGACCTTTGACACAATGGGCAATAAACTGATATGTTGCCTCTCTGCAATTTCAGTATTAATATTAACATCTATGTTATCTATCTGTCACCACACACAAAAAAAGGTGATGCAAAAGAGGCATCAGCAGAGTTGGATTATCTGTTACAGTTAATAACTGTCTGCAGGCCTATAAAGTGTTTGTAAAACAGAGGCGACGGCAAAAACAATCCACAAAAGTTCTAATGCCTTTGCACTCTGCAAATAGAGGTGAGAGCACTCTGCCAGGAGAGAAAACAGGTTTTGATTAATCAATTTAACAGCACATCAGCAGTGTGTTTGTATAATGTAAGGGAGAGCAGCAGAAAGCTGCAGAGGACAATCCTGAGAGGTTGTTGCTCATTAAACTGATCCAGAAGAAGAGGTTCAGGTGCCTGTCAAATGAGACCTCATCAGAAGACGCTGGGTCCATTGGGGGGTGGGGGTGTGGGGGGGAAATTTGTTTAGTTTTTTATGTCATGTCATCAAATTAAATGTATTTTTGTTTACCACATTAATTGTTATTAAAGTTGTTTTTGTGCGTCTACCATCGGTCAGTTTCTAGAAGCCTCTTTGTGTTTGGCGGCTTATAAATCCCACCTATAGTAATCTTTTTCTAAGAAATTATCAGGTGGAAGTAAAGATAAGCTTTTTAGTTACTCTGTGCCAGTTAACAGATTTCAGCTGAAAAAAATTTTTTTGTTTCTTAGCAAAAGAAACCAAACTCAGCCATTTGCTCCGGAACAGCTCTGAATTGAACTGAAATGATAGCTGCTTAATAGCTCCTAGATTAACTAGTACTTAACTTTACAGGCAAATTTTTATAAATCTACCAGCGGTGGCTGTAGAAACAAATCCATGACAAGCTGGTTTCATGCCAAAGGTACGGTAGTTTAGTTTACTGGCATCACTTTCGTAAACTTGATTGTTTGGAACTTTGAACAGCCTAATATGAACAGCTGACATTGACAATCTGTCATATATCTTTATATCTTTGTTTTCTATAGATAAGGAACCCATAAAATATAGTATCACCTTGTTATTTTAACCTATTTAGAAGCAGCTGTTTGAAGATGAAACAGCATATAATCCATCTTCAAGACTTTAAGTGAGAACACGTGACAATAACTTTTAAAGGTTATTAACTATTTCATTGACGTTCTCGCTAATTATTTGACAGGTGCACCTGCGTGATGAGAATGATAAGCATGCCCAACTGAACATGGGATCTAACAAACATGAAAGTCAGTCCTAATCACACATCTGCCCAGTCATTAATGATTCACTAAAGTCAATGAAGATGCTGAGCTGAGAGGAGTCCAGTGGCTGTTATGTTTTTATTGTCGGTACTTCAAGGACTTGGTGACTTATGCTAATGATTTTAATGCCCTTTTTTTTACTTATTCATTTATTTATGACCAAATGAAGGCAGTGGGACATATAATATTTAAGCTCTCAGTTGGGCTTCAGCTGAGGACACATGTTTGGTGTTTTTGCTAAATTGGGGCGGCTGTAGCTCAGGAGGAAGAACAGTCACCCACCAATCAGAAGGGTGGTGGTTCGATGCCTGGCTTCTCTGGGCCATATGTCAAAGCGTCCACTGAACCCCTGTTGTCTATTGATGTGTGAATGTGTAGAGGAAAGCACTGTGTAGATTATATGGACTGAAGAGGTGAATGTGGCATGCAGTGTGAAAGCGCTTTGAGTGGTCAGCTAGTCTGGAAAAGCACTATACAAGTTCAGTCCATTTACCATTTTACTGAATGCTTTTCGTAATGGTAAAGTTGAGCTGATATCATATGAGGGGGATAAAGGTAAATAAGATGAATCTGAGTTGGTATCATTGTGTTTCAAACTGCTCTTTTCAGTACCAAGACTCTGAATGTAGATGTCACGGTTTGGGATTTGATGCTCCATATTTCAAGATAATACTAAAGTAAAGTTTGAAATTGAATAACTAGCAACCCTGGAAGGTGATACCTGAATGAATGAATATTTCATGCGTGATAGGGGAAAACATGTTTTGCACTTCAGTTGTACAATTCAGTTAGCAACAATGAGATGCCCACCTGTTTGCAATTCCACTTGAGTTGTGGCTTGCAACTTTGATTGTAGCTCGTGAGAATTCAAGGCTGTCACTGACAAGTCCATGAACCATGCAGAATTATATAAGACGTAAGCAGATCATGATGAGAGAACACTAACGTACCATGTCGGTGCTGCAGTGAGGGTCTCTGCAGCCGGAGCAGCCCTGCGCCCCCAGCTGCCTGCCTATGTGTGGAGACACCCGGGCAGAGCTACAAGGACCTGGCTGTTCTCTGCTTTGTTTACTCAGCTCAGATAATACTCACAACTGATATACCTGCAGTCTTGCCTGCTGTCATCTGCTTGCAGACTGTAGGCTGGAGGAGTAATACATTACTGAGGCTCAGTAGGAACAACAGCTGCCTGTACTAAGGTTTCTTTTTTATTAATTTGCAGGCGTTTGCTTTTATGGGGATTACAGGGAAAGTACATAAAGCCATTATGTGAGACTGAATAATTTCATGAAGAAAACTCACTTCAGTACAGTCCAACTGCTTTTTGACCAACTGCTGATGGCTCATTATGATGACAGTCACTGACTTTATAGAAATATGTATGTTGTCATCTGGCAAAAGATGCATGAATGATGTGTTTGCACAAAAACACGCGTGTGCTTTTTCCTACACACAAGCTGGTATTTATGGAGTTAGAATGGGGAAACCTCACATTTTTCAGACCATGCGTACATGTTTAAAGAGCAACTGATGGCTGATGTAGTGGAGTGGACTGAATAAAAGACTAGAATACCATTTAGTGAAAAATAATGAGATTTAGGATCTCATTATTTTTCTCAAATATTCTTATTTAATCGTACATGCTATGAATAACTGCAGCCGTGTCTAACAATCGCACATAAGGACGACCTCGCTAATGGGACTGTTAAAAAGAGAGCTGATTTCCTTGCACCTGATGATGGCTGGCTCAATCGCTTCTTTTGGCTTTCAATGCCAACCATTTTCAGTTTGCACATTTTTGTCCCCTTCCTGATCATCCTTTGCCAAGCTTGTGACCCAATATACAGGCTTTGTGTTTGTCCATTAAAGACAAAGCAGTAGTTCCCTTTCCTGTGGCAGATATGCTGTCTTTGTGTAAACTGATGAGCTTTATAATAATTTATAATCCAGCTTCTTTTTTCTTTTCTTTTCATCTCTGTGGGCTCCTTTGTTCCTATCTTAGAATTGACTGCATCTCATTTTCTTTCATTTCCATTCAGCAGTTTTATTCTGGTAATTACTATCATTATCGTTATCACATAATTTATATTCTATTCTCGTCCCAAACTAATATTTTTTTTTCTTTTTTAATTATGAGGAAATTACGTCTCAAAGATATGTATTTTTGTCTGTCCAGCCTGGTTTCAAGGTCCAACCACTTGTTCAAAGATGCTCACTACTGGTTCCAAAAACACAGAGGCAACAGCTAAATGCTAAACTTGAGGCTTCAAAGTGAAAATACAGCAATGTAATGATGTTCTCAGCCAGAATGCAGTCTTTGTCCCTCTGTGAGTGTCATAAATTGAGTTTCTCTGCTCTGTATTGTAGCAGCTGACACCAATGTGTTAGCATGTTAATGTATGTAGATCCTTGCGCTGTAGTTTGGAGAATGCAAAAGTTTTTTTCTCCACTGAACAAACCTCATTGTTTGCCTACAAAGCCTGCCACAAAGTGAAGGCTAAGACCAGAATCCAGGTCGAACTGGTATTTCCTGAATCGACGGATCTGCACCCTTTATGCAAGGCTCCATGTTAGATTTCACCTGTCAGTCTGAGATTTTGCCTCTCTGGTGGAACACTAACTTTGCATGAACCTTCAATGCTGGCTTGACAATCCAAAAAGGCAGCACTTGTCTAAGCGCCATGGGTGCCTACAATTTTTCTCAGCATGTCAAAATCAAAAGAGGACCAATTTTATCCTGCATTTGTCCATAGGAGTCTTGAGAATGACCGATTGAGAGTGTAAAATGCAAAGGGATTTTAATGAGCACATTAATGCAGAGAAGGATCTTACATTAAAAAAAAAAAAAATATATATATATATATATATATATATTGAGACGGATGTATAAATTAAGAAACATCGTGCGTGGACCAAAAATATACGCAGAAAATCTGATTAAATAACTAGTTTTGTTAAAAATCCAAGGTCCTGAAGCAAAGATCAGTGGTCTAGAGTTTAATTTGGACAGGGTTGTAATATTCTTCAGTGAAACGATAAAATATCATGGTTTAGTTATAAGCAAAGAAGCAGGTATCTTTCAGATAACTGCGATGGTGTCTCTGGCTGTCACACCTTAGTAGCTTTGAAAGTGTCTTTTGTCACATTTATTAAACTCAAATTCTGAAGGCTCCGAAAACCAGACTGGGCAGAGATGTCACCAGTTTATTGATTCAAGTACACATAGGAAGCAAAAAAAACAAAAGCGTGAACACAACCCCGTTGTTAAGTAAAGACAATAAAACTGACACGTGGGTAAAAACAGTACAGGCAACAAGCTCAAAAAACAGCTTATTTATTTCTTTTTCACACAAGAAGCTCCAAAAGAAAAGCTTTTAACATATCTGTTTGAAATGGAATCAGAACAAAAGTAACCTTCCTCGTGTTTTAACACTGATAGATAAATGATTTCTACTAATCAAACGTGATCAGAGAAGAGGCTGCAGTTAAGGGAAAGGTGTTGAAAAAGAAAGAAAAACATCATCACCATTGCTTAAGACCAACAGAAATCTTTCCATCCGGAAGTAAATAGCCCTCTCTGTTTTCACATCAGTACAGCAGGTCTGTGGGGGTGGAACCTGCATTAAAGTGCAGACTGGAGCAGGAGAAGGGCAGCTTCAAGACCTAAATGGACACCAGGGAAAATTTCCTTCCCCTGCGTGAACCGTAGCTTATGTTTAGCACGCTTGCACTGTCATTATTCTAGCACATTGTCAAAGTGGCTCAGTAATTTATTACTACTGCAGATGCAAACATTTTCATCACCGAGTCTGACTGTGGGTTCACACTGTGAGCAACGCGATCGTCTGAAAGTGAGCAGAGAGCAGTCAAGCTCAGATTGAACTTGCTGGCAGTGAATGGTTGACAAAATGGTTCGACTCTTCTGTTTAAGTGTGAAATGCTGGGACAGTTTGTTTTCAGGTGAAACATAGTCATGTTGTGTTGGTAGTTGTGTATTTGTACTGTGGACAGGGGCAGGCAAACAGCCTCCCATGCTTTTAAAGTCTTATGGCCATATTAATCAGCTCCGTATTTAAAGCAGCATCTCAGACAGCTCCTCCTGTACTCATTCATCTTTGCATATAGTAAATAAAACAAAGCCTAACTGCAAAGGAAAACCCACTTGAATTTCAAAATGGGTACGAAATGAGCAGAATACAGATATTAAAAAAAAAAAAAACGTGTAATTTTCATTCTTTCACATGGAAGTTTACTGTGAGGTTAATGCCGGTATGTTTTGTCGTCCCATAAGTGCCTGAGGAAAGTGTCTGTCTGGATGATTTCTTTAGATTTGTAGACACCCTTCAGCCACAACATTAAAACCACTGACAGGTGAAGTGAATCAACTCTGCGTTTCCTTTAATGGTTTTTGAAGCACATTTTGAATGGATGGAAATGGCACATGCCAATCAGTTGCTGATGTCAGAAACAACTCCCAAACAATGATCTGGTTCAGCTTCTAAGGAATAAATAACGTCTATACTTGCTGACATCAAAGAATTTAAACTAACATAACCCGGGCGGCTAATTTTATTTGTATCTTCCTTTAGTTTAAAGCTAGCGACCACTGTTCTGTTAGAACCCTACACCATGCGGCCTGTATTGACAGCGACTAACAACAGTGCACAGTTCAGTTCATTCCTTCTAAATCTAATGAAAACATGTCTGATTTCAAACATCTGCTTAAAAACATTTGCTTAAAAAAAATGGATGCATTCAGCTATCAATCATCTTTTTAAATTGCAAAGTTCAGCTTATGTCTCTATACAAAACACACTTTCTCCAAAATGGAAATCCCTGAAGGAAGCGGCGTCCTCCACATCCCAAAAACTACTCAGACACAGCTTGTGGAGGAGAATATGGAGTTGGAGGTGTTGACCCCCAAGTGACTCATCAAGTACCTTTGTCCACAGAGACCTAAACTAACATCACATAGGACCCAAAGAGACAACACTAGACACACCCACAGATCAGTCTGCAGTGCAAAAGCAACCTTCACATATCAGACAGGTGGTTTTAATGTTGTGGCTGATTGATGTGTATTTATTTTTTATTTTTAGATTAATCAGTATAAAGTGGGAAGCAAGGTCCAACGAAGGGGTAAGTGAAAGGTTTGTGGTGATTTGAGTGTCAGTTCGGTATGTGCATAATGCTTCCACGCTAATTTGGGAGATTACAATTTCAGTTTCTGAGTAGTGACAGCAGAGGCAGATGGAAGCCTCTGCAGCCCTAAACCAAAATACGTAGTGATTAAAATTCTGACCCGATGGTGGCGCTACAGTAGGTGAAATGTCAGGGATCACTAAACTTGTTGCGTATGCATCACGGTCTCTTTCACATCTTAATGGCAAATTACCAAAAGCCAGTGAAAAAGTATGAATATCCTGAAAATTTCATGTTCTGCCTTTAAAGGGAAGAAACTCCATTAGTTTTAACTTTAAAAGCAATTTTATGATCAAATATCAATGCAATGTAATTCCAAAAGACCAAATACTTAATTCAATATCTTGGCCCCTCAAATATGAAATCAGTTATCAATGCTACATAGATACTGCCTGCAAGATGAATAATTTAAAAAAAAACAGAAAAGAAAAAACAAAGGTAAATAAATATTCTGTCTGCAGTTCCACTGAAGAGACGGAAACCTGCAGAGTGACCCAACAGCCAGGCTGCTCACAGTGTGAATGCACCATAACATATCGAAGCTCTAACAAAGATCGATCTTGGATTCGCTTCATGTTTCACCAGATCACAAGTCTGATTCTGACTTCTGTGTCAGAGGGACTCAGAAAGTCAGATCTTTGCTGTATTTAAAAGAAGTTTAACAGCAACTAAAAGCAAAAAAAAAAAAAAAAACAACAAAAAAAAAACAAATGTCACTCAACCAGGCTGGCTGTCTCCAAAATTGTCTTCTTCAATTGCACAAATGTATAGCATTCTGACAAAGGCATCGGTTTAGGCATTCAAACATCTTGGCACTGAGGAAATGACTTGTGAGGAAAAAAAAGAAAAGCTCGATAAATATATAGACTATTTCTTTCATTTTTTTGAGAGTACATTCGTCATCCTTCCTTGAGAGGAATTATGTAACTAATACAGTATGGTGCTTATGGGGGTCAGGGAGTGGGAAGAAGCAGCTTCAAAGAGGAAAAGAAACAGGCGGAGGAATCAGGGGTGGGGTTGGAAAGAAAATGATTGCGTAACAAAGGCATCCCTAACACACCGTCACACTCGTCACGCCTTCGTCTCCGAGCCGATCCGCTGTAGTCCGCTAACAACCTCTTGGCACTTTTTGGACACGATAAATGTTTGAACGAAATGACTTTGAAAATGGTCGTTCTGGGTTCCTCCAGCTTCCTTCACTGTGCTGTGCTCTCAGTCCGCAGAGCTCCGATCACGCTTTGGATGTTTTCCTCAGGGACCTGGAGGTGAAGACAAGGCTCTGACAGCACGACTGCATCTCATTCTGAAAATATTCTGCTGTAGAACGACTGAAAAGACTGAAAATTCTGTCTGACCAACAAACCAAACCCTAAATATAAAATCTAATAAAGAAAAGCTACTAATTCTCACAAGTGAATTTTTAAATCAACACAAATCACTCTTCTTACCAGGGCATGGTCAAACTTGAAGGTACTAATGTAGTAAGCTGGAATGTCAGCTGTTGCCAGGGGTTCTGATATTTGAGCCACGATGCCACACTCATCTGCAAGCAAATAAAAAAAAATTCTTGAATTCTCATTCTGAAAGTAATCGGATAGGTTACTGACTGTAACACAGCACAGCAGTGTTTCCAGTCTGATGTAACACCAGACCAAAAAAAAATCTCACTTCATCATTCTGCTCCATTTGCTGCAGAAAGGATTCTCAGCTCAGTGTCATTTAACACGATCAAAGGTGGACAGTTTTTCATGTCATGCGTGTAAGCGAGACGTCTGAGTGTGGGAAGTCTTTCAGTCATTTTTCGTTTTACACTTTTTGATACACTTGGACTAGATTTGCTGGCTCTTTATAAAACAACAGAGGACACCAACAATTCTACAACATCAACTGCTAACGTTGTCGAGATAGAGAATCGGGAGCTTTAGGGCTGAGTTGAGGCTGAAGCAGCTGCAGCCAGGTGAGCAGTGAAGTAGAAGTGTGGTGAATTTGCATTCCTATCAACCCCAGCTTACTGAATGAGGCAAAGGTTCCGAGCTGCATTTGAGCTATTTGAAGACAAAAAAAGTCCTAAATGTGTCATTTTGATGAATATAGGGAAGTTTGCTGAGCTTTAATCAATGCCAAAACAGGAAGTAAAAGTAGCTGTAGATTTTCTGTAGTATTTAAGATTATTCTCCTCATGTAAATAAAGCTCTTTATGACCAAGCTCCATCAAACCTAAAGATCTCATTGTTGGATATTTTCCCAACAGAGCACTTTGCTCTCAGACTCCAGAGTTTCTAAAAGTAGAATGGGAGGTAGAGCCTTCAGTTATCAGGCCCCTCTCTGTGGAACCAGCTGCCAGTATGTGTCCGGGAAGCAGACACCCTCTCTAACTTTAAGATTAGATTTAAAACTTTCCTTATTGACAAAGCTTATAGTTGGCAGTGGGAGAAAAGATTAATCTGTGATCAATCAAGAGTGATTTTAGATTCATGTGAGCTGGTTGTAGGCACACCTGCAGTCTGTGTCCTGCCTCACCAGCTCCTCGAGCCCCCTCCCAAATGAAAGAAAAACTCACCAAATCCTAAAGGCTGTCCCCCAATTCGAACCATTTTCCAAAGCTCACCAGAGGCACTGGTAAAGAGCACATTGTTTGGAAACCTTGAAGGGAAAAAAGTGCAAAGAACTTAACAGATCATAGTTCAATGAACTACACAATGAATAGTAAATAAATTTAATAAAATCAAAAGGTTTTCTTTTTTTATATAATTCTTCTAATCAGATTGTTTCAGTTTAACCCTGAAACCTGAGCAAGTCCACAGAGAAGGGATCAGTATGGATGTTAAAAAAAAAAAAAAAAAAAAAAAAAAAAAGCCCAGAAAACAACTCATTTCTCAGAAAGTTTTTTTTAATGAGAGAAGACTGTGTGGTGTGGATGTGCGTGTGTTACACATACTTCAGACCACACACACTGCCATGACAAACTGAATATGAAACTTAAAGTGAGACAAGAATCTAACTAAACAGCCAATAAGTTTAGTTTGAATTTCTTATAGGAATAATGTTTTTACTTTATAAACCCATCTGTGGAAATATGCAGCTCTTACAAGCTGCACGGTAGGAAAATGACAGTGTGACTACATTCATTGTGGCTGCTTTGGTCCTTCTGTTCTACAGAGCGAGCAGCTCTGATCATGTTTCCAAGACGGATCTTTTCACTTTCACCTTCAGTGAGCTGCACTTCTTCTCTGCTGTTTCCAATGACTAATAAATGGTGTCAGGTTTTTTTTTTTTTTTATAAGCAAAATCATTCATTTAGGACTTTCTACATCCTGTCATGACTAAAACATGCATATAATTTCATGAAGAAAAAAAAGACATCCAGCTTTAATCATTATTTTTTCCTGTGTGATGATAAAATAAATATTATCCATTCATTTCTCTAGTTTCTTTAGAGGCTGCAGAAAAGTTCCTTTTTTTGGGCAGCTCTAAGGTTTCTGAAAGACCCTCAGATAGAAGGCTTCTTGAAAACAAAGCCTTAGGCCTGAAAGCTGGCCAATCATTTCCCATTTTGAGATAATTTGGACAATCATTAGTTTATGAATGTGAACTGGAATTATTTTACAAGGTCCGGAAACAGCACAAGAATTTGAGCATGCCGCAAGCAGCCTCGTTGGCGTGGCTTCTGAGGGACATTGTTTCGTGTCTGTAAACGTTTATTTTAGGGAAACAAGCAGATCAGATCTACTCAAGCAAACAGAAACAATGCAGGCAATGATGATAGGTGTACATTTGGGTCCATCGCATTCTCATTTACTTAAATATTGTGTTCATCAGATGAAAGGAACAAAACACAGTTATATACTGGTCATCAACCACCTTACTGTCTAATAATTGGTTTCTTTGAATTGTTTTTCCATTTTTAGAATGCAATCTCATTTTACTGTTTAAAACATTTATACGCACGTACGCATGCACACACACACACACAAACACAACCTGGACTTTAGCCTTCAAGCATCTAATGAATGCACCGACAGGTGCTGCAGTCATAAAAACAAATGACTAAAATCAATCCTTCTGAACAAACCGCTCCTCACATTTACAAATTTTCTCAGTGCCTAATTTGACTTGTTTTGGAGCAACAGAGGTACATTAGAGAATTATCTATGATGTGAGTGGAGCAAAAATAGATTCCTAGCAGCAGGTGGATTCTGCAGCTGCCGTTCACTGTGCTGCATTCAACAGGAGAGCCTTTGTAAAGTGGGATAAAATAGGTGACTTATCCCTTTAAGGCAACACATTAGGTCTCACATGAAACATGGAGACAAAGTTGACCTACATGCTGCAGAAACAAAATATGAGCTTAAAAAAAAAGGATCAAAGTTTGTCCCAGTTATATTTCACTTCCACATGGCTTTGAGACATTACTGACCTATAAAAGCCTGAGCCCATTTCTGAATGGTCAATGTCTGATTACAGCTGATGTGGTGGTAAACAGAGAGCAAATCATGTGGGATCTGCAGCCGTTCAGCTTTCTTTATGGGTTCACTGCTTAATGAGAGCGTGCACTGAGAGAGAAGGGGGGGACTCAACAAATGAGTCAGAATGAAACACACTGTGACTTAAGTACACAGTGTACACCCAAGAGCTCTGCTAATGCTTAGCAACAAACTAATCACCCCCCTCAAACTACAATCATGAATTTATTCCCCTTGCATAAACATAATGACACTTTAGTACCTACATGAAAACACCACCCTGAAAAAAAACACTGGCTACTTCCACAGCTGCGATATGAACATTATGTTGTGTCACATGTGATTTCCTCTACTCACCTTTGAGCTGTCTGTTCATCCATGACCAGGGAGATGTAGCCTTCGATCAGGGAGAAGGAGAAGAAGCGGATGTGGCTGGAGTCCTCTCCGGATGCTCCAGGCTCTTTGGGCCTGGGAAGAAGTGAAAAACACTTTTAATCTCAAACCAAGTGAGCGTTACGTTCAATCTTGCAGAACGCAGGCATTTGACCACCTGAGGGGTGCTGGTGGTAAACTGACAACACATAACTGAAACGCGTTGTGGGACAGCTTTTTAGTGTCATTTTAATAGGTAATGGTAATAAACAAACACAAATGTGTAATAAACAAATATTTGAAAATACATCTCTACATAAATAAATCTAGTTAGTTAGTTTGAACAGTTCCATAAATAAATACTTAAATATAAAAAAATAGAAATTACATTTTCCAAACAAATGGTGTGTTTATCTGACTGTGTCAAACAAAGAAGCAGCATAGATCGGCTCATCTCCCACTGATTGCCATCCGTTTCCAATGGAATGTTGCTAAAGGCTGCTGGATGACACCATATAATAACTGGCATATTTTAATAAATAGAGGTATAAAATAAATGTGGCCTTGGGAAACAAAAGGCCTCTGAAATAAACATAAGCTGTAAAACGTCATTTGAAATCACAAAACTATTAATTTGTTGAGATATATAGTCATCTTTATATTCATTGATTTATTTAAGTTTTTATTCCAGATGAATCAAGGTATGCATCTATTCATTTAACATTGTTTGATTTTGATTCCATTGAAGTCCCAATCAGTCAGAGCACCGGAAGTGGCTCATTTATACTCTTCCTGTGCTCATCCTGCTTGAAGAAGGAAAACAGGAAATTTGACTCACTCATTTTTTCACGAGGGTTACTCTAATGATTCAAAATTTCACTTTCACAAAAGATGATGGACACAAAGAAGAGATTTGAAAGAAGTATCCAAATTGGTGCAGCAGCTACATCCTGACTTTTAGCTCCTTCTTTGTTGAGCTCCAGAGTACTGAAGCCAAAACTCCGAAAATAACTGATAATCATGCTCAAAATTGGTCAAAGCATTGTAAGCAACATCCAACATCTCATGAAAGGATGCTTTTCTCAAGTCATTGTTACTCTTTTTTTTTTCTTCCCCACAAAGTAGAGCTCACATAAAGCAAACATGTTGAAAATAAAACAATTTACCCTCCAGAATAAAACATGACGTCCATGAGCAGGGTGGCTACAGAGGGCAGTGTGTCTGGGTCCAGACTGGTCACACAGAACATGTTGCTGGGGCTAGATAAAGGGTGAATAATGGGACGGGGCACTGAAAAGCAAAGATAACAGAAAACAAGGGTTTAGAGGAACAAATATGGCTCTGAGGCATCTTCATAAAAGATCTACATGGGATTAATGTCTGTCAACACAATTCTCCACTCGACTGAGCTCGTTTAGACTGTCTTTGCTGGGTTTAGAGTTGAGAAGCAAACTGCTGTCTCTGAAATCAAGACTGTAAGCAAACAGCTCTCCAACATCTACAGATCTCTGATGCCTGAGCAAACACCAACCTCTGAGACAGACTGTGGTTGAAAACTTCACAACAAGAAAGGAATGGATCTTCAGTTGACATAAAACTACAGATTCAGAGTTAACTTCATAAAGAAGACATATGCATAATTAAAGGGGAACTCCGGTATTTTTAAACCTAGACCTTATTTCTGGCATGTAATACGTTCATCTACTCACTGAGAACAGTTTGGCGAAAGTCCGCATCCTTCGGAAGCTATTTAGAAAACTCGTGATCAGCGTATATCCATCTCATGCAGTGAACAGGGCAGGGAATGAATGAACGAACGTGTACTATAGCTCTGTTAGCTCATAGGTGCTGTTATGTGGCTACTTGTGGCTATAGGAGAGCTAACGGAGGGATTTCTACACAGGCACTCTACTGGGACCACTTCATCCACACGCCCCCCTGGAGCACAGTTTATTTAGTCGTTGCTCTGTGACAGTTGGCTAACTTCACACAGAGTTTGCTACTGCTAGTTTTGTGCAACATGGCAGGATATTCATCAGATTTTGACAATGTGAACGACGACTTCGAGCAAGATGGACGTTCTTACCGGAGTGAATGAGCTGTGCTGCAGCCATGCGTGTCGATGAAGTGGTCCCAGTAGAGGTGTGTGTAAAATTCCCTCCTTTAGCTCTCCAATAGCTGCAAGTAGCCATATAACAGTAGCTATGCGCTAACAGAGCAATAGTACGCGTTTGTTAATTCATTCGTCTTAAAGTATTGGTGAAATAAAGACAGATAATGTCTTATTTAGAGGCTGCATCGTCCCTGCCCTGTTGACTCCGTTATATGGATCGTGAGTTATCTAAATAGCTTCTGAAGGACGCCGACTTTCGCCAAACTGTTCTCGGTGAGTAGATAAACGTATTTCCTGCCAGAAATAAGGTCTAGGTTTAAAAAAGAAAACGGAGTTCCCTTTTAAAGAATCATTTGACGAATACATTTGCAGCATATGTATTTTAAACAAAGTTAGCTTTGGAGTCATAAAGGAGTCTATTTTGACCTATACAGTAATCCCCCAATAAACTATTTAGGAATTATTGTAGCATAAAGCAGCAGTGCCTTATTATACAGAATATAAAGTATTGTGCATAACTGAGCCAGCTCTCATTTCTTCATATATTGCCAGGGAAAGAGGAACTATGTGCAGTTATTTATATGAATGTGCAAACATAAATGGAAAGACAGTAAATAAGTACAATTCTAAGGAGCTTGAAAGTCAATATTTGGGCAATTTTAGTCTCCGACAGCCTGAACCCTCTGTGACCAGCTTTCTGTCATTTCTGTAAGTAGTCTTCAGGAATAGTTCTCCAGGCTTTTCTGATGAGAATTCAGCCAACAGTAGATAGATCAATTGAAGGCCTTGCACATTTTTCAGCTAATAGCTCTTTGGAATCACCTTGTTGGTGCAATAATAGTATTCTATGATGGGAACAAAAGATATGTCTTTGTGACAGGCTGCTAGCAACACAGTGCCTAAAGATACAATTTCTATGTGTAGATACAACACCGATTCATGCCTTGAGTTTGGTGTCTTTTTCATGCTTGAATGGTTCATAGGTCAGTGTTGAGTAAAATGGTTAAGTACAAGAACTGTACTGCAAAATAAGTGCAAATGCAGCTAATGTCCAAATAGGAGCTTTGAAAGACCTTCAGAAAGCTAGAGAACTATTGCTGAAGATCACTTTAAAGGATTACAAGAAAGTCTGCCCGCTGGGAAGCAAAATATAAAGATACAACGGTAGAAAATACATCATGTCATATTTTTAAGAGGCTGTATCATGTGTTTTAGGTTTGTATCTTTCCTTCATTGTAATAACCTTTTGTGAGCTATCTGTAGAGCCTAAAGAATAAGTCTGCAGCAAAGGGAGTTAAGTCTGTTATATATACTGTGATTTCCGTACAATATATTGTGTCACAGTAGTGTATAGTATGAGAAAATGTAGGTATCTAAAAATATCCTGACAGACTACCTTAAGAAAATTAAGTCTCAGGCAACAAAATATTTAAAATCAGATTTTTTTTGCTCAATGAATAAATCAATAAATTGGGGGGGGGGGAAGAAGAAAAGAAACAGAAACACACATGTAATGTACATGCTTGCTCAAACTTACCAAGTTTTGGCTTTACAAAGCCATTGGTGACTCCCAGGTTGTGAGCAGCAACAGTTTCTCCATTGACAACTCGAAGCAAGGTGAATTCGGAAGACAACGTGTGCATGACCAGTGGCAAGTCACGCTCTCGAACCTGAGGACAGTAAGATGGCAAAGGTGAGCTTTAAAGTTCAGATGGAATACTGTTGAAAGAATACCAAACTGTGACAGCATGTTGGGCTATTATAGATTAAATAAAAAATAAATAAAAAATCATAGACATTCCAGAAATAAACCACATCGCTTCACTTTGACATTTGTATCTCATACCACATGACCACACAAGCACTATTCCTGCACTGGAGGACCTAATCCAATTACACTTAGAAATCAGATTTAATAATCAGGAAATACTCAGGATTTTAGTCCTGAATCCCCCTGTTATAATGATCTGGTACAAGCACATCCAACTATCCAGTACGAAGCTTGTTTTGGGCTAAAGGAAACTCAACAACATAAACGATCACAAAAAGAAAAGAAAAAAAACCTTGTTCCCAAGCACTTTTCCCATCACCTTGTTGGAAAAAGGTCATGTGATGAAGGAACGATGGTGGTCTGAGAAATGCATGAGGATTTAAGAAAGCTGTCAGAGCCCAACCACACAATAAGACATAAAATACATTGGCTGGTTTGTCAGCAAAAGTGACCACAAAGCAACAGAAGTGAAAGATGTTGAATCTCAATTAGCACGACTGGATGAAAATAATCAAGCAACATTTTACATGTCCCACTGTTTCCTATGCTAAAGGAGATACTAAAAGCACTGAAGTTTCTCTCCTAAGAATTTAGAGAAATGAACCAGCTCTTTTCATGGCTGCCATGAGGGAATCTCCGGGTAATTTCACTCAGTAAGGAACCTTCCTAAAGCAAAAGAATGGCTAACTGAACTGGTCCTGGGAATTTTTGGAGGGAAGCCAGAAAGAAACGGCAACTACAACAAAGAATTTCACAATGATAGAAGTCATGTTTCTGAACATTGAAACATAAACCTATTCTAGATGATGATGTGTAATCAAATAGCCATTGTACTTATTTCAGATGGAGTGTTAATAAAAAAATAAAAGGGAGTGACGTTTTCCCTTTAACACAAAGGTCATTATTACAAAGGCTACTATTATGTCCAATTAAAAAAAAAACAACAAAAAAAACATAAGAACCAATACATACAATACATGAAACCCTGCAGCAGACCAAGCAGTGCAACAGCTACAGAAGCTCTCCATTTCATTGTGATGCTCCATCAAATATAAGGACACTGTGTATTTTGATAGGGGAATTATTTAGGCACAAATATGAAGCCTTCGGGCCTAATATCAAGCTGATCTCAAGAGCTGGTGACAAATAAATTGAAAAGGTCTGTTTCGGTGTAACAGCCAGAAATTCTAATAAAATAATAATTGCCATCCTCTGTATTGTTGCTTGTGGGAAGCTGTTATTTGCTCAGAGTACACCGGCTTTGCCTTAATGAGAACATTCAACATTTGGGTCACGCTTTACCCCTTTATGCAACACAGGAGATCATAACAGTGAAAACACATCTAAAGCTCGTGTGTCTTTCGGATTACTTAAAGATTTGGAAAATGTAACCCGACGCAGTGTGACATGAGGACAAAGACAATAGATAGTAGGCTGGTGGATTCTCATGACAGGAGTTGGTGCAGTAAATACTTTCCCCTTCATGTGATACACCAACAATCGGGGCTGTGGGAAGGAGCAGCTTGTGTCGAGACAGGAAATAGGCCTGAGTGTGATACCTTAAAATCCAGCAAGAGGCTGAACTGCTGATCCTTTTTACATAACAGATTATCAACATGAACAGAGTAACCCCCCCCCCCCGTTCATTTTCAAAAACATGCTGGTCAGCAGACCTTGTTTTTCCACAAAAGCAAGGCAATAAAAAAAAGCGACTCCCTGAGGCCTGGGCATAAGAGAGGATTTCTTCCTAAATCAAAGGAAGTGGGGCAGTGCGAGGTACACAAAATCCAATGTTATTGCTTTTTTCATGTCAGACACTGTGGATGTAAACAACTTTGCTGCCAGTGGTTGCATAACAGACAAAAAGTGCAACAGAAAGCGTGCTGTAAAGCTGATAAACTTCAAGCTTTAAAAAGAAAGTGTGAAAAGTGTTCCAACAGCACGTGTGAAGTGATTCAGTACAAGAAATGTGATTTTGGTCACATTCACTCGCGTCGGTCCGGAAACATGAAGATGAAGATGTGAGCTTCAACAGCTGCTATCGTGACACTGAATTCATGTCAGCTACAATACATCCCACGGACTACATCCCACAGAGTATTATCAAACCTGCATCACTGTGGAAAGGTGGAGAAATGCCACAGAGGTAGGCAGGGACGTTTTCAAAATGGCTTGATTGGGAAATTTTCATCCACACTCACCAAAATGAAGTCCGTCTGATACGTGGACAGCATGAAAACAGAGATGTTGTGGTCAGCCAGAGGCGCAATGACTGATTTGGCGATTTTGGTGACTCCGATGGGTTGTGAACTGGAAGCGCTGCCACCACCTGACACCACATTGAGGGCCAACCACGTGGCATCCGCAACACTGATGTGCTCCGACTGGGGCAGCTCTGAGAACAAACACAAAGAAAACTATTTGTCTGCACAAAGTGAGAATTCATGTTCCAACACCAGGTGTAAAAATAACAACAGAAATGTTGCCCTGAACATGAATAATGACTGTTCCTTACTTTTCATGTGTACTACTTCCTCCATTTCATCTCTTATGTGGATACTGTTTGTTGCCGGACGACTATTTCTGCTTTAATACGATGACTTAAAGGAAATACACATAATTTTCCACTCATCATTTTAAACTCCAGTCTAGACAGCCTTACTTAGACTGACAATTGAATCAACAGTGTCTTCCCATCAGGAGACAGAAGTTAGAATCACAGTTAAAACTATTAATTAGACTGATATTCCCATTATTAAAAAAATACAAAATAATAACTTCTATATCGACTAATGTTTTAACTTCTTAAAGAACAAGTACATCATTTTGTACTTAATTGATAATCAGTTGAAGGGGCCTTTACAGACTTCAGTCGACACAACAGCTTTGACTGATATGAAGGTATGGTCAGTTTATGCTAGCTAACAGAGGCTAATCTTAGCGAGCTGCAGCAGTATGCAAAAATGTTGGCACACCCCCAAGTTAAAATGTCAGTTTCTTTTTAACAGCTGAGGGAGTAAAAGATTTTTCTAAAGGCTTTTACACGTTGTACAGTTGGCCCCATACGATTAGCTCGGTTTTTAGCACAAATATGGCAGCAGCAAATTTATTAACAGCTGCTCTCTTTGGTAATTCACACATAGCAAACAAAGGAGACTCAGCTCTACAGTAAGAAACACAAGCCAGTATTGTAGAGTCAGCTGAGAAAAGTTATAGCCAAAACACAAGCTGTATCCATAACATTACGAGGTTTTTTTTTATATCCCAGTCTAAAAGAAAAGTTAGAACACAGCAAAAGCTGTTTCCGGTGGAAAAAGCAACAGCAATATTTTTTCTTGTTTTTTTGTCTTCTTTGCATCTTTGCTGTTGATTATGGGTTCTTTGTGGAGGTGTTTGGTTGCGAAGATAATGTTAGTCTGTTAGGAGTTTCCTTTCAGCTCATCTCTGTGGTCTGTTAACTGGCAGTTTGTTGGTTTGCTACTGCCAGCACTGGCTACAGCTTCCTCTTCTTTGTCTGTAGTCTCCAGGGCAGACAAAACACTACACTGACTCATTCCATGGTGGCACAAAGTGATATTGCAGGAAAGTCTGGCCCACCTGTAAAGTATCACGGCTGCATGGTTTTAAATAATGTTATAGGTATTACATTTTCCAGTTCTGTTGATAGCTGAAAGGTACAACAGAAAGGTCAACCAGGGGTGCCCAAACTTTTAAAGGTCACTGTTGCTACTAGTAATTGTGCAACAAGCATTACTGACTTTGTTTATTGGGCTGATCACTCCTCATGTTCTCGAGCTAATTTTACATTGAGTTTATCAGTACACTGTAACTTGGACCTTTAACAGACAGATAGCAACGATGGATAGAATAACAACTCCCACTGTTTAGACACTACCATCATTATACTGATGACGGGTGCAACAGTTACCTATGAAATATGTTTCTTTTGGTGGTTTAGAGTGTAAAAAGAACATAAGTTAGGGCTCTGGGAGGTTGTTTCTACTTAAAGGATTTGTCAGCCTTTTAACATGTGGCAGCTTAAGTTATATATCTATTGACATGTAACAAAGACTCAAACTTGCAATAGCATGTTTAAATCACATCCAAGGTTCCCATTATACACCACCTACATTTATATGAACATAAGCTATATTGTCCATGTTAGGGTCAGAAAAATGTATTCTCAGACACTCTCTTGGTAGCCTGCAAAATGTCATTTGACACCACTTGCTCGAGTTTCATCTTGTAGCTTAGTCCAACATGGAACAGGCACAAACACACTTGGAGCCAGTCACCAGTAGAAAATACCTGCAGCAGTTACGCAACAAACAGCATGTGATCTCCACGGTAACCAAGGAGGGTCACCGTGGAAAAGGGTGTGTAATGACATGGACTCACTCACTCACTCAGCCAACCAAAAAACATGGCCAGCAGCAGTTTGGCCTCACATCTATAACGACAAGGTGCTCAAACATTGGCAGCTCAAGCCACGCGGTGCTGCACAGAATCAGTGATTATACAATGAGATCTTCTCCTGCTGCCCAATCTATGGCTGTCACAGTGACTTTAAAAGATCCACAAAATTGAGGCTCACCTTTGAAGCCTTCCTCATCGACGATGATGGTGTAATCCTCCGGAGTCTCTGTCAGACTGAAAAACTTGCATCTGAATAGGGAACACACAGAAAAAAGACATCAGATTAAACTGTAGACATGAGAAACTTGAGAAGAGCTGCAGGTTGCAGAAATCTCAGCTCCATTAATCACATCTGACAACAGCTGCCTCTGTTCTCCGAGGCATTTATTAAATAAACTGTAGAGTTAAAGACACCCTCGCGTAAAAAGATGCAGCGATGAGGCGTGCAAGGACGACACAAAACTGCCTGTAAATGTCTTCTTTATGATTTTACACTGAATATGCAGCTGATAACCAAGTCATTAATAAAACATGGTGCTTCCAATATAAACCTCTGATAAATATGAGGGGCAAATCTTGCTGTGAGAGGAATCTCAATGATCCAAAGATGATTTAAACCATGGGGTGACAACCTAAAACTCAGTTGAACAAGATAAATGAAGAAGATTTTCCCCAGATATTCAAAATGGAAATATTCAAATTTGATCAATTACTTTGGTTTATCTTTCATAATGAGAGTCATGACCCTGGACAGGCTCTGCTAGGGCTGTAGATTAATCTGATAATTTTGTCCTTAGTTACAGTCTGAAAAACTAAGGCACCGGACGACTGGCTGACTGGTTACTTTGAACATAAGTCATTGGTTATTAGATCAGAAATCAAGAGAAAACAGAACCTTTTTTGGTCATAAGAAATGTATTTGCTTACTACCATGCTCTGCATAATCTACAAAGCAGCTGACACTTGCACTTTGGAAGTGTCTGGATTCTTTCCTCTTGGGGCGATTCATGCCATCTATGCACATAGAGACTTTTTCTTTGCAGAAAGTCGTGGCAGGAGCTGAGTAGTCCTTCACTTGGTGCCTCATCAAAAAGCACTCCGATTCGTTACCTACAGAGCTCACAACAAGCTTGCAACTGTGATATAAGAACAACACTCAGCAGCTATATTTAGAGTCAGGCTGATTTTCTTCTGCAGATGGGCTTTTTTGCCATTGTTGTGATAATTTCTCTCTTACATGAGACAGACACTGACGCAGCTAGAGCAACTTCTTCACCATTTCCGTGATACTAGTTGCCTGAAACAGGGCAACAGTGGCAACCCAAGTGTCAGAAATGCCACCAGAAATAGTCATCTAAAAGCACTGATTTTTGTGCAGATGCACGAAAAAAAATAAATGATGCGGGTATTGAAAAAAACACAATTAAAAATAGCATGTGCCCATAAGACACCTGAGCCAAAAACGCTACGTCAAAAGATGTGCGTCAAGTGCTGCCCCCGTAGCAAAAGGAGGGCTACGTTTTATTTTTTTCCTCCAAAAACCAATTCAAAAAGATATCTTTTAGTCAGTGATATGCCTTAAAAAGCCTCAGAACAACCTACACAGTTGGTCTGCAACCATACACCAGCTATATTCTGACTAAAGAACCTAAACTTAGTCCTTCATCTTATACATTATAGCAAAGGTACAATTGTAGGTACCAATCAACACCAATGGGGGCATATTTGCACCATTTAGTGGGATTTGACATGAATTTCATATTTCAGACACACGGCCATGCTGTTATATTGCATTGCTAGGCAGTTTTATTTTTCAATTATGGGATTTTTCTCTGTACAACAGGCTTTTTCTTGACCTCAACAATGAATCTCTTTTCATCCATTTTGCAAATACCTTTGATGCAAGACAGTGCTGTCATAAAAGCAGAGAAGAAGTGAAAACTAAGAGAGCGCCGAAGAGGAAGAGTTCATATTCATGTACTTAAAAAAGTGTTTTTCAGGAGAGGCGATGCTTGAAAATGGGAAGGACACTGTTGAGGAGTGTTTTTGCAAGTCATCAGATAGTATCAAAACTGAAACAACTTTCATGTGGTGCAGAAAAATGACCAACCAATTGTGTGCTCTTTATCTAATATTAGGCCCTATTTGGCTCAGATTATCTGCTTCTAAAATTGTGGACATCGTGATTATCGCTCTTTCTGAACGCTAACAAAAAGATTGAACGCATGTAACCACAACTGTCCCAAGAGGATTAAGGACGTTTTTAAAAATCAGCTCCAACCCACGTCCTTTAATGGAAGGGAAAGTGCGCACTATTTAACTCGAATTCACAACACTCCTGTGATAATGACATTTTCTCCTGGCCAGCCGCTGAATGCTTACACTTCATATTTAGCTGGAAGGTGTGAAGGAACGACACGCTCTCAGAACAGTGGGAACAGCAGCATTTCCTCTCAGCATTAAATGAGCTGTCAAGTGTCACTTTGACGTACACCGAGTTTAGTAAAGCCGGAATATCACATCGGGACGATGAGCACTGAGGGCTTTGTCTTGTGTCTGGGCTGATAATACTCCTCTAATCACGTTATTTTGATCACTACCTAATGACGAACTTACGTCTTTGACGTGGCTACATCCAGATCAACAATGAAATAGCAAAACGTTGCAGAGGTTCACTGCATGACTCTTCACTGGGGGCAGATCACTGCATACTTTGCCTGCATTACTCACATTCTATGTGCATGCAAGGAACTTCGCAGGGAACCTTTAATGGAGTTTAATTTGCCGAGCACTGCACTCCAACAGCACTCGCAGCCTTTGACTAAATCACAGCAGTCGGTGTAATGAAAACTCAGGAAGACATTTATAGAAATTATGTTGATTTATCATTTACATTATTACACTATAATCCGCAATTAAACACCCTCACACAAGGGTATTTAGTTGGATAAGGGCACTGTGTCTCTACTCTATCTCTACTGTTCATATATATCAAGCAGAAGCACTAAATGTGTCTGCAGAATCAAATAGCAAGAGGGATAAATCCAGTGGAGAGCTGGAAACAAATTTAGAAGCGATTTCACTCTTTGAAAACATGCTTCTTGTAGGGGTCAGCAATCTGATTGAGCCTATTGTCAACAGTTCACATGTGATCGTCTTTTCAGCAGACTGAACCATTAAAAAAAAACATAACTAACAGCACTGCGTTCACTTCACTTGAACTAAGCAAAAACTGTGACCAGTTGTGACTCAATTAGGACGCCACTCGCTGAGCTTATGTTGTGAGAAGAGAACAGCGTGGCCGTGGACTAACATCCTGAGAGAATTGTCAGAGATAATCACCACGTACTGTCAGATCTTTGTGAAGGAATAAATAACAAGATGCAGGGATGTGCAAGTTGGTCCTCAAGTCATTTATCAGGCCGTGTTCAGACCTGGCGCTAACTTGGATCCGAAATGATCCGATCACGAGTGGACAGCAGTCAAAACAGGTGTGAACACAGGTGTGAACACACTTAGAATGGATTGAGGTCACATTCAGAGGTGGTCCAGGAAGCCATTGTCCAAACCGGTTTAGCCACATACTGAAGGACCACCTACTGACCCGATGAGCCTCCACCGGGATGCTTTCTTGCTCTTTGCGCTACATAAAAAGCGGCGTCTAAACTCACAGAATGTTTCATTCTCAGAAAACCTCCTGCTCGACCTTTACGTTCACTTCTGCTAAGACAGAGCAAAGCAGCTGTGAGCACAACTCCAAAGCTCGGATCTGTTCTGCTGCTCCTGCAAGCTTCCTCAACGGGCTGTAAACGGCCAGGACAAGATTTGTTTACTGCAATTTCTTACACACAATTTCTTACATAGCCTCTAAATGGCGATTGTAGCCACAAAATGGAAGCTTGCCCTTATCTTAAGTGAGAATTAAAAGCTAAGAAGCTGACCATTACATATTTAGGCTAAAAGTCTTATTGAACTGGATCGCTGATTAAAATTGCCTTAATTTTCTGTTGTGAAAAAAAAGTATATATATATTATCCATATTAGAGGATTATCTGGAGCCTTTGTAGGTGGGCTGCTGGTCATTTTTGTTTCGAAGTCATTAGGGTTGGCCAACAGAAGGTCCTCACTCTGCAGGATGTCATCAGGCAGCTGCTGACAGAAGCAGTGGGCCGGCCCAGATGATCACAAAATTCTAAGTTTCTAAGAATATGGCCAAAGCTTGCAAATGTTCACCATTGCCTCTGCTGCCACTATAGATCTTTTTCTGTCCATTAAGGTGCGACAAAAACAAGAAGTGCTTTGTGAAGCTGTTTTTGAGTCGTTACTTTCAAAACTCTTTCAGGACACATAAAGCTTCTACAGGCCAGACATTTAGACAAGCCATTACACAGCTTATTATCATACTATTGTGGTGAAAAATTATTCAGTAATGAGCCTACATTTCAGTAAAAGCTCATTAAGAATGATGCTTTGGAAATCTTAGGTGACTCTTTCCAAGATTTGTTTTAAAATAATTAACCTTTTGCTAATTTGGTTTGTGCCAAGATCTGAATAAAAGCTTCCTCGCACCTTCATTCCCGTTTATAATCATTTACATACCGGCCACTGAGTATGAGAGATGGGGACAAAAAAATAATGGCAACCCTTAAAATGCAAAGTGGTGCTAACAGCTCTGTGGAAGCTCTGGGTGAGCCTAAATTTTGTGATGATGTACCTGAAAGTAAAAGTTGGGTTCATCAGTGCAAAGAGTGAGTCTGGAGCCACGATGCAGCCATCTGCTAAACTCATCATGCCATTACATGCGAGTTCAGCTTGATTTGTGGGGAGAAGTGTGACTCAAATGTGGACTGACATGAACTTTCAGCCACACCAGCCATGCTACACGTTGTTGTTCAGCTGCAGATTTTTTTTTTTGGGTGGGAACAGAGGATCAAGCTGAAACCACAACACTGATCTTAACGTTTGGTTGTATCAACCGATTTGCTATTCCTGCAGACAGGCTGACATTCATTTGGACTTATGCTCCAACCACCTGACAGTTGTCAGGCTTTTTAATCTGTCAGCTTCTCCTCCCTGTTCTACACTCAGTTACTAACTTTGTGTGTGTGTGTGTGTGTGTGTGTGTGTTTGTGCGCAGAGTGGGTACCGTAACACAAGTTTATCAGAGCTCCCTGCTGCTTACTGAGAATGGGATGGTGAAAGGCCACAAAACCACTTCCAACATTTTTTGCCATTTGATCCATAGTTGAACAACAAAAATCATTTGGGAAGCTTAAATGTTATTGGATTAGGAAGTTTGGCATGCACATGAAAGAAGAATAATGGAGCTTACAGTGTTTCTGTATGGTCTTTGTACCGATGATTCAATATTCTTCCAATGGTACACAGCTCTATTTTTGAATCAACATATATATGCAGCCGTTAAACCTGGGGTTTCATTTGAACAGAAAATCACGAGGCATACATCTTCCTCAGTTGGCTTGACTGTGAGGAGGATTATGTAATCACCACACGCTGCGTTTCAGTTGTGTTTTAGAAGGACTGTGAGGAGACTTCTCCAGGATTTGCTAGTTTTTCAGCCTGGGGTGAACCCTTGAGGGATTTATTCGTTTCAATTTTCTTGTGCGTCTCTCTAAACCAAAAAGACAAGTTCACTTTGTGAATGGATGGCAAAAGAGGCGAGGCAGATCGGACGAGGAAATTTGATGTTGAAACTGGAGATTAGAAACGGTTTTAAACCTTCTTATAACAACAAATCAACTGCTGCATGGATGAAAATGTATGTTGAAGAAGTAAAGAGGCAGAACACAGCACTTATCAAAGTGGAGAAACTTTAAGGTTGGTGCTGAAACACCATTAGGTGGAGGATGGGAGTATCTAAAGGGGAGTCAGCTCAAAGGAGCACCAGGGAAAAGAAAAAACTGTCATCTAATGGACACCTGTGCCCTCCAGTCAAATGATATGAACTCATGTAAGCATTACTGGATCGCTGCCTGCCTCAAGCATAGTGTCTTACTTAAAAATTTGCCCCCAAACATAAAATCTTGTGTCAAAATTACCCTGAGGAGGAGTTCAAGGTGTCAAAGAATCAAAGAAAATTAAACTCCTCTTAATTCTGCCGCTGCCTTTCCACAGAGAGTCCCACCGAGCAGGCTGCAATCTGAACTGATGCTCATAAAGCTCAACCACCACATATTGCAACACAGACCAGTCCTAACTGCTACGTCACAGTAGTAGAAACAAAATAAGTTAATAAAAGTTAGTCGTTTACAGGTTTATTTCCCCAACCCCCAAATCCAGAAATGGAGGTTGGCTGTTTCAGCTTTACTGCAAAACCAACAAAGCAAATGATCTGAGTGCAGATTCTCACCCACAAGAGCCGCATATTCAACGGTAAATCTAACAAATGTGTCTGTGTGGATGCAGTTTGAAACCAGCGTAGCATCTGAGGTGGATAAGATGTAATGTTCTCTGCTGTGAAATAACTCTTCTGATAGTGCTTGCCGTGGCAGAATAAGTTGTTGTGGAACTCATATTCACGCCAGATTGGCATGTCAGCACCCGATGAATCAGCAGCATTATTCAGGACTGGTTTGATGACATTTTTGCAACATTGTGCAAAACATTTTACGCCTTTTTTTTTTTCTTCCTCTAGTTACACTTAGCATTGATAATTCTGCCCGTCCTATTCCAGACACCATAATGTGTGAGCAAACATCACCAAGCTAACAGTTCAAAGCAGCTAGACGTCGTTAGCAAAGAATAAAAAGATGACTTTTATAAAAATGTGTGTGTCATCACTCTGATTTCCCCATTAAAACTTGAACGCTGGTCCTCACTTGTAAGCCACTGGATAAAAGCATCTGTGACCAAACCAATCTGACAATCAGCATGTTTGTAGCACCAGGACGTTTTCCAGCTCCTGCTTCCAAACTCAAAAGATTTTGTTTCTCTAATTTCTATTACACATTCAATCTTTTTGTAGCAATTTCACTTAACAAGTTTTACACCGTTACAGCCAAACGGTATGATTTTGCAGAAGAGTACTCTGCAGGCCACTTGATCATGAAAGCAAGCAGATATGAGATAACTGTGATCATGTGAGGTAATGAGTAATCCGGAGGGATTGAGTTTTATCAGTAATTAATTACATCAGGTAATCAGTGATCTGAGAGGACTGTGTTTTATCTCCACACAGAGGGGGAGCTGATTACCAGCTCACTGCCACACTTGTTCTCACTTTGCCTGCTGTAAAACTGCCAAAGTATGAACTCATTCGCTGAGTTTTATTTCTCTAGTCTAAAAAAAAACAAAAAAAAAACACGCACAACTAAGCAAAGGCAAGTCCACAGGCCTGCTGCCATTTCACCGCCGGGCTTCTTTAAATTAAAGTTTCCTCAGGCTGATATTTAGGGAGAGTTTCGGACATATGCGCTGTGAATGTCCTCTTCTACTTGCTTAAGTTTTCCTGGTGGGGTAATGTTGATCCTGCAGAGGCAAAAACCGGCGGCACAACACACACATACGCACCCCGGCTGGCGTCGACCCAGCTACAGATGGCCCAAAGCTACAAAATGACACTACAGAACAAGGATAGGCCCGAAAACTGGTGGCAGAGACCTGCTCTGAGAAGATCTTTCAAAGCTGGATTCTGGAGGCATTAACACATGTGCAGGAACAAGCTGGAGCAGCAACAAAAAACACCACCACCTTTTAACACGAGCAGAAGTAGGTCCATGCAGCTTTAGTTTGCCGTGTTAACAGCAGCAACCTGACAGTAAACCACTACAGCACTGACTGACTGTGTAGTTTCATTCAGCTACAGTGTCGGAGAAGTTACGCACCTTGTCTTGGAGGCCAAGAAGGCGAGTTTTATTAATCCGTGAGTGCAAATCTGGATCCCTTCTTTTTCTATACTCGCCACTTTCAAGCTGTGCTCTAATATATGGAGCTCCATCTTTTCCGTCTTCTCATTTGAGGAACGACTAAAATGTAAAAAAAAAAAAAAACCCTAACTAAATACTTTTAAAGAGAATGCATAAATAAATAAATACACACATGCGGCAGGCTAAGGCGCATTAAACAGAGAAAGAAACGGGGAGGCAGGGTGGAATAAAGAAAGCAAAGAGGCAAAACCGGACCTGCCGTCAAACCCACAGCGGAACCCCACACACTTCCGTTATAAGATTTTCCGAATAAGAGCCCCTAAAAGGGCCTTTATAAAGTGCTGGTTACTACATCAAAGCCTTACCGCTGTTACACGAAATGGATAAACACTCTGGGATATATGTTTGTTTAGTTTCTAGCTCAGTATTGGATCCAGTAAATGCCTCTCTGAGAAGCACTCTGAAGTATTAGCATCCATACATTTGGGACACGACGGCAAATCTCCTCTAAGGTCTTTGTTTAATGATAACTAATGTTTGATAAACCAGAAGGGTAATCTTAAGGCCTTTTCAAAATTTTGACTATCCCCCAAGTTTTCTCAGACACAACATACTGACCATAATATTAAATTACAACCGTGTGAGCCTTGTAGCTAACGGCTTTTGCTCATTTTTGAGGGTTTTTTATTTTTTGTGTGTGTTTTGTATGGATTAAACCAACAAGATTTTTCCTTAAACATACTAGCAACTGAATTTTGTCATGGGTGATCCAGTCCAGGTTGTTGAACCAATGAACAAGCCCGATAAGTTTCCAGTTTTGTGGTAAAACATTAGCTTACTGTACCACAGTGAGCTAGTCTCAGTTTACTCAGCAGACCTACAGGGCAAAGGTCCAGAGACCTAAGGAGTAGGGAGACCCCTTGGTTTGATACCAAAATGTCAGAGAAAGAGACACAAAGTGAACCAAATGAAATGTAGTGGGACAGAAAATGACCACAGAGACAAGTTATTGTTAAAGCATGCAAAAATGGTCCAAATATGACACAAAATGGCCATAGTAACACAAAGAAGTTTGAAATTTGAAATGTCCCGAATGTAATGAAACAGGGAAGCAACAAAACAAGATGCAAAATAACGCCAAACGTGAGACAAACTGACCTAAAAGAGACCGAGTAAGTAAAATCATACTAAGTAGAAACATACGAGATAACAATTTTTACCTGTTTTGTTAAATTACATGTAATGTCTTAATGATATCTCGAGAAGTCTAGATATATTTGATCAGGGGTCATAAAAAGCAAGTGATTTTTAGGCACTCATTCATTATTTCAGGAAAATAAAAAAAATCCATTAAATGGAATCTAGAACCCAAATAAATAATCATGCCAAATCTAATTAATCTAACTTGATGACTGCTAACTGAATCTTAGCTATGTGGGAAGAGTAACGAGTTTAATCAGAAATGGTGTGTTTTCTGTAACTTAATACAACGTAATGCCCTTATTCTGAAGAAAAATGTGAAAGCAGAAGTGACTTTCTAACCATCCTCACGTAACTTGTCAAACTTGGTAGACTGCTGGTCCCCATGTTTGCTTTCCGACTGGAATAGTTAGCAGCTGGTCGGAGTGAAACAAACAACTTGCCATTCAAACGCAGGGGGCGGGTCGGCAGTGGAGCTCTGCATCATGGGAAATGGTGTTTCATGTACACATTTGAATCAGAAGTTCCAACAGCGAAACTACAAATGAAACCTGTTTTTGCAGTTACTTTAAGAAATTAAATGATGACTTATACATTGATAAATCAATGAAAAAATTAAATCAAATATATAATATTCACAGTTTAAAAGTTACATAGCTGTACTATGAACGAGATGTTATTATCCTTCAAATGACATTAGTTGATAAAAGCTTTAAAATTAATTAATTCAAATTAATTTAATTCAGTGAACAAGTAAATTCAATACAATGATCATGAAAGGCAGAGGAGGTTACATCTTTTACTGCTCAGGACTATTGTCAAGACAGTCTCTGAAGGGCTGTCATTCAAGACCAAAGTAAATGTAGGATGAAATTCACAGTGCATACATTGTATCTGCTTTCACAAAATTGTTTTGAAAAATGCGAAACAACTAAAATAAATTGCAAGGCACAAGAGGAAAGATCTAAACCTATTGCTCCTATGGTTATAGCTAAAAAAAGAAGAAAAAACTACAAAGAAAAAGGGAAACTAAATCTAGTCTCATGTTTCTTGAGAAATTTCAGTTGTGATTATGCACTGGTGATCACTGACAGTGAACTCACATGCACAGATTTGAATGTGTGTTCAGGATGTGATTTACATGTGCAGCCACAGTTTGGCATTAGGTGAGTGAATAAACGACATTTGTGTAAGTGGATGTCAGTTCTGTCTCATGTTACCACGGGACACACTATGTCCTAAAGGGCACCTGTATGTTTGTTAAAGTTAAATTCACAATAATTGGCGTCCTGTTGCTTTTCTCGTGTTTGAGTTGGACTGTGCTGTGAGGCACTTGTGGAAACACAAGCTCTTAGCTTGTAAGGGTGAAATTAAAATGGACAATAGCTGGCTTGTGAGGTAAAAAACCTTTGACACAGCTCCAGCATCATCCTTGAACACACTCTTCACATGTACATGTTATCCACAGTTCTCAGTAACTGAGCTCCCCTGTTGTTGTTGTTGTTTTTTTTTAGCTAGCATACTGCCTTGTTTTTTTGTATTGTTTAGGTTTCAACAGTGAGATTAATGAACCCCGATTTTGCAGCTACACAATGACTAGCTTTGCTGCAGCTGAAACCTCTCAACCTTTGAAACCAGCTAAATGGAAAAAAGCAATTGCCCCAAACCACCGGTCCTCTGGAAACCCGGCAATCTCATCTCAGTCACAAATTTGGGAATCTACACCAGTAAAGTATAATGATACAGGTCCCTCCTGCATTATTCTGTTACCGCAATTTTGTGTACTCTGTACTAACAGAAAACATTCAATCTTTTTTATTACTGTGGTGCATACTCCCAAATCAATGTTTATGAAATTAGATTACTTGAGAGTTCTTGGTGCAACATTAACCCGACAGGTATAGCTGCTCTAATGTGTCCGTTGACAGACAGAAACATACAGTGTAAAGTGTTTATTGTCAGAATCACAGGACTTATGACCATTATCCACTAGAAACTTTATTTCATATGACTGTCAAATTTCTGTTGAACTAATTTGTCGCTGTAAAATGAGCTACAGCATACAGCAACTATTGTGTACTACTGTGTCTTAGGCTGTTTTTTGCACATGAACACTAGAGATTTTATAAAAAAATGAATGCAGACCAAGATCAAGATTTTCGTCTCCGTTGTCACTCACACACAAAAAAAGAAAGCATAATATTATATGCACATTTGTCCACATATCCAAAAATGTTAGTTGAGCCACAATTCAGAGATGAATATGTTGAGATGGCAACATATATATAGAGTGTTATTTTATGTAGAGGATAGTTCACAAAACAGGACCTTAACAGCAGAAATTAAAAGGTGTAAACTCTAACCATGTATATGAACTCTAAATCTAAGCATGTTTTAAACGTCTAACACTAACCATCCCCAACTGACAGCTAGATAGAAATATGAAAGGATTGTAAATTTGTTTAAAACTCTATCATGTGGTCCTTTTATGAGATTCAGTGGCCGAACACCATCCTGGACCCTTCCTCCATCACACTGTAGCTCCTCATTATAAGTGAACTGTCATGTATGAAGATGTCCCAGCTTAAAAACATCATCAAGCAGTGACACAGTCATATTTACAGCGTTATATGAATACAAATACATGACTTAGGACATTTCCACAATATAAACAAGATAGTGAAAATACAGATCATTAGAAGGAGTATGAGGTGGTAATTCCTATCAGCACATATATTTGCTTTAAGCAAATGATCTGAAGGAATATTTGCTGTTTTCATACATGTTCTCATTCATGGTAATATCTGCAGGAAGCATAGCGAAAATATGCAACATTTGCATTATTACATGTGACTCTTCTAGAGCATGTCCAGAAGATTTCAGGGCTGCACTGCAAGTGTGGAAGCTAATATACATATTTTGTAAAAAAAAATATAATGTACATTTACATACTGTATACAGTGATAAACACTAAGAAAAATTGGAGAAAAAGAAAACTGGATCTTGCAATAAAGTTGTTCTTTGTGCTGCAGAGATTTGTTGGACATATGAGCTCTTATTTTCAAAAATTTTAGAAACATGTATTAATGCTAATACATATGTGGTAGTAGCATTAGTAGAATTTTGGTTAAGGACTTACACAGCTTCCTTTGTATCATGTGTTGAGTATTTTGGCCCTGATGAAGAAACTGTGCACCAACTTTTAATCCTTTCCTGAAGATCTCAAACCCCAAGCGAGCCACCGTGAAGAGCTTCTTAATCCTGAATTTGAATTGCACCTGCTACATCCAGAACATTACCAAAATGTTTTGTTTTCCCCTGCTTCTTTCACTGACAATTAAACTATAGTTTGAGTGGGTTTTAATCACATAAGCAATGACAATGACCTCCCTACTATCATCCTAACCACCCCTTTGACTCCAAGGCTTCACTTGCTGTTCATTTCAAAGTCCAAACCCTTTGACAGCTAAAACTTTATCTAATAACACTAAAGAGGGCTGTAGTGTTTGTCTGTAGCTGACAGCATTTCAAGCCAAGGATCCAATTACGAGAATAATTAGTTGTAACAGAGAAGCCATATTACTACTACAGTGCGATAATTGAGACCACAATGTCAATATATCTGACCAAGAAGGAGAGCGTTTCACTTGTAAACAAGCAGCTTCTGTACAACTAGTCTTCAGACAAGTGTTTGAAACAAACAATAACAGAAATATATTAGGTACTTACTGTTTAGCTCCACTGAATCATTTCAGTTATTACCATTTAATTTATTCATTGCTACTTATAAATCTTGACAGATAAAATTCTGGAGACAAACAGAAATGTTCTAGTAATGACAATAGTGTAGTTATACAATACTAAGATTTAATTGTATATCTTGACAAACAATTGAATGCGTGAATATTGCTAGCCTCATCACATGTTATTTTGTACAAGCACATCATCATTGTCAAGATTTTTTATTTCTTTAAGTCCAAGCAAGACATGTTCTTGTGTAGAAGAAAGGGAATATCAAAGAAACACATTTATGTCAAACAAAGGACGTCCTCTTTCAATTCTAAAGTTGTACATCAGGATATAAGAAAAAAGATCGTCTGGTCCTGAGTTCTGTTTCACAGACACAACAAAAGCTAAGCCAAAAGCAGAAGCATTGTGCTAAATACTGAGTCAACAGCTTGTAGAACCAACCAGCTGCAGTAACTTAAAGTAATCATTGTCAGTAGGATGTCAACGATCTCTTACATCATTGTGGAGAAATTGTGGGCCACTTTTTACAACATTGCATTAGAGTTGCATTAAAATTTGAAGCATTTACTTATGCATAGCTCTCTTAAAGGATGTAAAAATCCCTTACAAAAAGTAAAGCCCAGAGCGTATTTATTTTTGAGAGAGCCACTGTGCTTTTCAGCCATTTTATTTAATTTATTTTTTCATCATGGTCTGACATAATTCAATTTTCAATTTAAAGTGGATGTCCCTTTTTAATTTTCTTTTTTTTTTTTACGAGTCTGTAGATGCTTCCTCTCACCGTCCAAAAAACATGCATGTTAGGATAACTGGTGTATCTAACTGGTGGAACTCCATGACTTACACTGGTGTGCAAGGAAGATGCTTTGTTTACAAGAACAAACTGGAATCTATCAGATAAATATGACTTAAACCAGCCTAATGTAGTTAATTTATTCCTAATAACATGTTGAGGTCTCTGTAATAGAATACTGTGATCAATCATATCAAATGCAGCACTGAGATCCAAGAGGACAAGAATAGACACAAGTCCGCTATAAGAGGCTAAGAGGAGATCATTGGTTACTTTCACCAGTGATTTTTTTCTGTGCTATGATGCACTCTGAATCCTGACTGAAACTGTTCACAAAAAGTGATCACAACAATTTTCTCAAGAACTTTAGACATGAAAGGGAGATTGGATATAGGTCAACAATTAGCTAACACTTCTGAATCAAGAGTAGGTTTCTTTAAGTAGAGGTTTAATTACAGCGACCTTTAAAGTCTGAGATACATATCCGGTCAACAAAGACAGACTGATCAAATCTGGATGCAAGTGTTGATTAAACCTCCTGGAATAGTCTGGTTGGGATTGGGTCTAAAATACTATTGCTGTTGTTAGCTCAGAGAGTTCGACTGGAGGAAAACAGTCTAAATACAAATCAGGTTCTAAAGATACTTCTAAAGCTTCAAAGATAATGGTTTGAAGGATTCAATGAATCTAAAAGAAACAGTTTCACTACTGAGAGTTATAGGAATTATAACTATTTGTGAAAATGGTAAAAGTTTTGATTATTGACCACAAAATCACTGCTGTTTTTCACAGCTGCCTCAACCTCAGAGCTACGAAGTACACATTTCAACCATTTTACAGCATGTTATATCAGTCTCACTTTTCAAAGTCAACCGAAATATTTACTCTCATTGATCGTAATCAAAATTTTAGAAGCACTCAGACAGTCGCAGATGATGTCAGTTAAAGTCTGCGAGACTTTTTTGAGGTGTGGGAGTTGGGGTACTGAAATTGGGCCGCAGACTTTTTCTCATGCCTTTCCATGCACTCTTATGACCTCTATATCACATTTGATATCGTATCTTACTGCCAAAAACCACATACACCACAACAGAATACCAGAATGGAAATAAACACAAGCTTCCAGCTTCTTTACTAACTAACTGAGGTTGCATCATATGAGATGAGACATTAAAGTCCCTTGACTCTGTGTTTTGTGCAACTCTTCTGCACAGCTCTACAGTCGCCAGTCGACAAAAGTGATGCCAATAAACACAGACAGTCTGTCTGAAAGAGGGTGAGCAGATAGCTTGGAAAGAAATTCTTTCATAAGATACTTGGAAATGGTCTGCTGTATTTGTTTGCAAGACAAAAAAGTAGGTCATTAAATAGTTAAAATCAGTCAACTATCCAGAACAATTTATCTGATACTTAAGCATCATTTGATGGAGATATGTGAATGTTATGACATATTTGTGTCGCAATATTTATAAAAGATAACTAAACTGAGAGTCTTTTAGACAAATACAAGAGGGAAAATAAAGTGATCCTTTGATGAAATGTATATTCACTCATGTATAAGTCATATATGCAGAGTGCAAGTATTCATACTGGTCAGGTAAAACAAGATCCAAATGAACAACAGGTGAACTATATAACAGTCCAAAGCTGTGCTGTGCAGTGCAGTTACAACCTGGACAAACTATTCAGTCAGAAAACCTTGTAATTCTATAAAATCCCATATCAAAAAAATAAGTTGTGGTAAGTTTTTGAAACACTTCCAAAACCCCTGAAAAAGGCCTATCACCACAAGTCAAAACTGACAAATGATTACACTGAAACTGGTTTCTGGTTCTTTCTGTATATTCGAAAAACTCAACCCATTTCCTACTTTATGGTCCGTTTAATCAGAGTCAACACAAAGAGGAACGGAGTTGGCATTAACCTGTACATTGAAAACCTATGGTGCAAAACAGTAATGTAAAATCTTAGAGGAATTTGAGATACTTTTTTTTATCATCAAAAGTGAATTAGACTGGTAAAGCTACATGAAAAAAAACAACACTTTTTTGTTTATTCATTTGTTATTGTTGAGGCAAAGATAGCTTGGCATTGAACCTTTTCCATCCATCCATCCATTTTCTATACCTGCTTAATCCATCGGTCGGGTCGCAGAATGGATGGATGGGTGGGGCTGGAGCCTATCCCTGCGGTCATCGGGTGAGAGGTGGGGTACACCCTGGACAGGTTGCCAGTCCATCACAGGGCCACACAGAGACAAACGAGACAAACCACCACACACATGCTCACACTCACTCCATAGGGCAATTTAAGAGACACCAATTAACCTAACATGCATGTTCCTGGATAGTGTGAGGAAGCCGGAGTACCCACACATACATGGGGAGACCATGCACACTTGAACCTTTTCAAAAATAACAAACAAACTAAGTAATTACTTTATTGCTCAATTATAGCCCTAACTGCTCAATTTTAGGCCTACAAGCTAACATTTCCAGTGCAATTTAATATGCTAGGTATTCTCAGCGATTAAAGTAATTCCTTAAAAAGAGCTCTTTCTATTTTCCTCATGTGGATGTCTACACTGTAGTTGTTGTCATTTACTTTTCGCTATGAGGTAAATCTTCTTGAGTCTGGTCGAATTGTCCCTTTTTCAGTTATGAACTTTGATCATAAAGTAATATTCTATATGATCTCTAATATGATATACAGTGGTCTGTAAAAGTATTCACCCCCCGTGGCATTTTTCACCTTTTGTTGCCTCACAACCTGGAATTAAAATGGATTGTTTGAGAGTTTGCACCATTTAGCAGTTCGCTTCAGGTCATTGTCCTGCTGGAAGGTGAACCTCTATCTCAGTTTCAAATCACAGGCAGACTAACATAGATTTTGCTTAAGAATATCCCTGTGTTTAGCACCATCCATCTTTCCCTCAACTCGGACCAGTTTCCCAGTCCCTGCTGCTGAAAAACAGCAACACAGCATGATGCTGCCACCACCATGTTTCACTGTGGGATGGTGTTCTTAGGATAATGAGATGTTTTGAGTTTGCGCCAGACATAGCGCTTTCCTTGGTGGCCATAAAGTTAAATTTTAGTCTCATATGACCAGAGCCCCTTTCTCCATACATTTAGGGAGTGGCCTACATGCCTTTTGGCAAATTCAAAACATGCCAAACTTATCTTTAACACTAAATAATGGCCTTTTTTTGGGCCACTGTCTATAAAGCCCAGCTCTATGGAGTGTACGGCTTATTGTGGTCCGAGGGAAAGATACTCCAGTCTCTACTGCGGAACTCAACAACTCCTTCAGGGTTACCTTTGGTCTCTGTACTGCCTCTTTGTTTAACGTTTAATGTCTGTGATTGATGGTGATTGGTAGGGGCCCTCTCTTGGCAGGTTTGTTGTGGTATCATATTTTTTCCATTTGAAGATGATGGATTTGATGGTGATCCGGGGGATCATCAAAGATTTGGATATTTTTTTAGAACCCAACCCCATCCCCATTGTCCCTGAGAGCTGCTTGGTCTTCATGGTGTGATGCCTCTTGCTTATTGGTGTTGCAGCCTCTGGGGCCTTTCAGAAAAGGTGTGTTTATACTGACAGATCATGTGACATTAGATTGCACACAGTCAGACTTTATTTAACCAATTATGTGACTTTTGAAAGCACCAGAACCTTTTAGGGGCTTCATAGCAAAGGGGGTGGATATATGTACATGCCAATTATTCAGTTTTTTATTTTTCTAAAAACTTATATTTTTCTCATTTCCTTACACCAACTTAGACTATTTTTGTGAAGATCCATCACATAAAATAAAATCTAAAAACATTTAAATTACAGGTTGGTAATGTAACAAAACAGGTAAAAAACCAAGGGGGTGAATACTTTTGCAAGGTACTGTATGTGACATAATTTTTATTTAACGACATAAACTTGCCACAGACTTAGCATTTTTTGTAAGATTTTAATGTACATTTGTAGTTTCAGTGCTGGAGACCCACATCACAGCTTACAGTAAGTGTGGGCGAATTCTCAGTGCAGCGTGGCTGTATTTCCCAAGTCCTTTTTCCCCATGATGTTTTTAATGAGGTCAAGGAAAAAAGCTTTGCAAAAGATTAAAAAGATTCACATATTTGTTTGCAAATTATTTGAACATGTCTTAAAAGATTGCTTTAGATGAGCTTCATTAGTCAATGGAATCCTGTCTACTTGTAAAAAGTTGTTGGTTCAAGGGAATACACTCTTTCCACGTCTCGTATGGAAATCAATTAAGACTTTGCAGACATGGATTGAGATCATAGACAAACTACCTGTTAGGTCTGCTGTGACTAAACATCCCTTCCATTGACATGTTATAAGAGTATATTAGATTGAAAAGGTGTAGATAGTGTTGATTCACCTGCAAGGTCTCTAATCAAATCAAGCAGCCATGTTGTTCTTCAGTTCCTCGTCTTCTATTTCAGATATAACGTTTTTCTGAATAGAGATCAATATAGGCACACACTCTATTTGGTGCACTCTGTCCATGTGGTTACAAAAATTTGGGCTGCGTGAGATAGGCCACAGAAGACTGGTTGGACCCATGCAAATGTCAAAATTTACAGCCAAAATTTGTGGCTGAACGGAAGTGCGAGCCATGAATTGACATTTAGGGTATATGACATTCTCATATAGAATTTGCTTTTTTTAAAAACAGAAAACATGCTGAAGACACGAACAAAACAAACCACTGAGATACAATATTTTGCTGAGTGACCAAAATTTGCATAATTTTGGTTTCATCACTATTTTGCCATAAGATCAAGGTGTGCACATTTGGGTCCTCTTTTGAGCTCAACTTGTTCTGGATTATCTTTCTGGGTTTTTGTGATACAGTTTCATCTTTACTTTCTTCAGCAAGAGGAAACCTCACCTTCTTCTCTGTTCCATTCCCCTGCGAGGTGGAATTGTTAGTGCCCATTGCATACATTCCAACAAATCTAATCATGCAAGAAATAAACCTTTATATTGGTTTACAGTATTTGCTGTATTTCAGCCTGTAGTTCATGTTCAGGATGCATGTATTGTGTTGATAAACCATACATATTGTCAAAGAACTGAACAGGACAGCTAATGAATAGGAAGATGTATTTGTTTTGTGTTTAGTACCCTGTAAATACAGTGAATGCATGAGTCAACCTGTATGTATGAATCATCGGGTGTCATTGGGTGCTCATGATATTTGCACTTTGAGCGAGGATTATAAGAGCCATGGATTTCAGTCTTGAATTTGATGAAATGAATTTGGATGAGACATTTGGAATGTGATTAAAAATGAAAAAAAAAAGAAGAAAAAGAGAACACAGGGAAAGCCTTGAGTGATGTCGCTGCAGGCATGCTGAAGTGTTCTTGCTGCTCTCTATAATTTCAGAAACAGTCTCAGACGGAGAAGCAGGTAAAATGGAGGACGCGGTTAAGCTTTAATCTCTTCCCCGTGACCCAGATGAAATCCTGAGAACAACCAGGGTGTGGGTAGGGCTCAGACCTCATCTTAGAGGTACCTCCCTTCATAATTGCACACAACTGTGATCTGTGCAAACACCAATCTCCATGCATGAGTGGACTTTGTACACTCTGAAGATCACAAAATACCAAGGCCTGTTAGTTTAGCTTGAAGGTTATGCAAGTATCAACTATCAAATAAATTATCAACAGATTTCTGTTCGTTAAACTGCACTAGTTGTAATAGTATGTCTAAAAAAAGTTAAGGTTTGCATGTGCAGAAAGTATAACAATAGCAAAAAAGAAAAAATTAAATGACCACAGAGAGTATTAAAGTAAACCACATACTAGAGCTAAGTGAAAATGCTAAAACAGCACATATTTGATTAGGAAAGCCTCACTTGTGTTCCTCGATTATTGTACACCAATTTGATAATCACTAATTTAAATTTCCCTAATTTACTTTCTGTTTCTATATTTTCTGAATCATATTTCTTGTTATTAAGTTGTGTGGTATGTAGGGTCTTCTTCATTTTGTGACTCGGTACGTCACTTGTCCTCTTGTCGGGTCTGTGACCCACAAAGCAATTTCAGCAAAACACTTGAAAAGGTTTTGTTTCATCTTCTGAAATACTGTAGATCTGTAGGAGACAGGAGGCTTTTAAGTAAAGTCATGAGCGATGATGCATGGTGAAACGGCTGTATCTTATGGAGGTATTTTTGGGACCTGACATTATTAAAAGGGGTATGACACAAAAAGCAATAGTGCAAATTGAATAAATAACAATTCAATAATTGAAAATACTTCTTAACTGATTTCAGTTTTGAAACTGGAGGTTTAGATTTCAAGTTCTTCCCATGTATGCGTGTGTTCTTTCCAGGTATTCTGGCTTCCTCCCACCATCCAAAAACATTCATGTTAAGCTGACTGGTGACACTGAATTGTCCAAAGGAGTGAGTGTGCATCTTGTTTGTCTCTTTGTGGCCCTGTGATGGACTGGTGACCCAACCACATACACACTCACAGTCACTCCTAAGGACAATTTTAGGGACACCAATTAACCTAACATGCATGTTTTTGGACAGTGGGAGGAAGTTGGAGGACCTGGAGAGAACCCACACACACATGGGGATAACATGCAAACTTCACACAGAAAGGCCCCTGCCAGGAATTAAACCTGGAACCCGCTCGCTGTGAGGCGACAGTGCTAACCACCACACCACCGTGTAGAAGTCGAGCTCCGGGTTTAGACGGGCTTCCTGCAGAATTCTATCTGACCTTTTGGGACCTTTTATCATCAGACATTTTAGATGTTTTTAAAGATTTTGAAAAACTTGACCGACTGCCTGACAGTTTTAGAGTGGGAATAGTGACTCTACTTTATAAAAAAAAATGATAAGACTGACCTAAATAATTGGAGGCCCATCACACTTTTAAACTTTGACAGTAAACTTTTTAGCAAGGTTTTAGCGACACGGATGTCCTTTGTTTTAGAGGAGGTAATTCACCCAGACCAGGCTTGTGCCATCTCAGGGAGACAACTCCCTGACAGCCTCGTACTGATTCAAGACATCATTGATTACGCTAGAGACAGAAACACCCATCTTGTCATCTTGAATTTAGACTTTGAAAAAGCTTTTGATCGGGTCTCGCATCAATATCTCTTTCAGGTGTTGCAGCCATCGAATAGGGCCCGATTGTTCCTACTTGCTCAGCCGAGGAGCAAGGGGGGGGAGCAAGCGTCTCAACCAAGCAAAGCTCACCATGGGGAAGGTGGCTATGTCAACTAGCCTGATGCCCTGCTCCCGCAGTGATGGATAATCGTACTCTTGTTTCTCTTCATAACGTACAAGTCTGTCGCCTTTTACTAAAGACTTCCGTGAAGAGCAGCACTAATGAGTTGTTTCTATGTTTGGCAGGCTTTACCTTTACCTTACCTTTACCCCACAGCCCCACCCACGACCCTTAATTGGATTAAGCAGGTATAGAAAATGGATGGATTTTAAAGTACAGCAGTGGGAATGAAGTTGAAAACATAAATTTCCATCCATGATAATAATATAATAAGATTAATTGATAAAAAAAATTCTAATCGGCAGTATCTATCTCAAAGTGATGCACAGTACTAGAAAGACCATATATGCATTTGAAAATACATTCTGATTTAATATGGACTGTTACAACCCTGTTGACAGTAGCTTAATAAACAGTTTTCATAGTTTTCTACTTGTAGATATTGCTCAAATCAAAGCTTTTGTCAGTGTTTTCAACCCATTTTGATTTTCCTTTAAAGTTTCCTTTTGTCACCTATTTTTCCTTTAAAAAAGAGTGTTTTGTCTTTTAACTATGTCTTTTGTGTTTTTTCTGTCTTGTCTCAGTCATGTTCACTTTCTCACTTCCTCAGTCTCTCTTCAGCCTGGTCATCAGCTCCACTCCCTTCACCTGTGTTATTTCCTTGAGACGTCTTCACTCACCAATCACCCTCCTCTGTATTCAAACTCCTGGTTTTCATTAATTCTTTGTCAGATCCTCTGTTCTCTTCAGGTTGTCCTCTGGGGTTGCTGTTGCGTTTTGTTTCCCCAGTTAATTTTTGTTCCTTGTTGTTTTTGTCAGTTCCTGGGTTTTGTTTTTTAGTGTTCTTTTGGAAATGGTTATCCGGCTTTGCCGTGCCTTTTTTTAAAAAAATAAATACTTTTTCTTTTCCTTTAACCTCCTGGCTTCCAATCTGTGTCTACACTTGGGTCTTCCTTCCTCGCCACCTCCAACATGTGACACTATGCTTACTATACTTACTCTGCTCATATATGATATGACTGTGAAGAGTTTCTGCCAGAATCCTCCCTTTCAGTTGATCATAGATAAATAAATTAATAATTAAAAAAAAATAAAGTGGATTGACCTCTTGATACTGTATGGTGTTTGTGGTTGTCATAGTCACAAAATACTACATTTTTGAAAACATAAATCACCAGATCAGGTATAAACACTGTCACTTACTCTCAGCCACCCTTTCTAATGTTCAGTCACCAAAGATATTTTGATTAAAACTGCTGAGAATGCTTTGGCAAAAGGAAATTATTAACTTTATGAACTCATTTCATTTTGATTACTACATTAATCTTGTGATAGCTTGTAATGTTTCCTATTTCCTCTTTACCTACAGGAATGCCACTCATTCATCATTCCATGCATTTTCCATAGATGGTTGAAAGCTAAAATGTACTCATTTTCTATTGTGCCCAAAGACATAAATCATAAAAGGTCAGAGTTCTGACAGAAAAGCAAATGGCCATCTCCCAAAGTTCTGTACATCCTTAAAAATATCTGTCTAATGCTGACTGTCATACAAAAATCCACTTTCTATGTGTTACACAGGAATTAATGTGATCTTCTACATCATCTTAAGAAATTAAATAACTTGCTACTTGTCCTGAAGCCTACATGTTGGCATGTTTCATAAAAAAAACAGTCCATAGATTTGCCAATTTGCATGATTGCATTTGATTTACCTGCTAATTGTTAGAATTAATTTAAAGCTTAAATGATGAATTTGTTGGCTACTTGAGGGCGAAATTCTTGTTAGCTAACCAGCTAGCTAACTTTGCATTAGATTTTCCTTTTAGCTCTGCTTTAATCCCCACTAGATCCTGAGTGAGGAAAAAAACATTTTCTTTAGTTACCAAATGCGCAACTATGTTTAACAATCAGCTACTAATTTAGCTAAATGTTAGACAAAATAGTAAAGAAAAATTATGGAAAAACAGATTAATAAATAAATGACAAGGCAAATTATTAAATCAATAAATACATTTTGATCAAAATGTAACGAATGTTTTTATTGTTTTATTACATTTTCATAAATCTTGCAATCTTCTCTCAGTTCTTTTCTCTTGTATTTCACTGTACTTTTTATTCATTATGTATCTACATACATTTTTTTTAACAACGGGTGGTCCTAGTTTTAGCAGGACAAACCAGACAGAGACAAGACTTTATATAAGATAAGATAACCATGTTAAATGGCACCTCAAATGCAAGACCTGCAAACTAACAAGCCATTATTGTGCTGAAATCTGATCCTTCGCATAATTCAACCCTGTTTTCTGGCTAATTTATCAAAGTAGACATATTATGATACTTCCAAATACATATAATGATATATTAGTTTTATGGAGTCAGTTGCAGTGGATTTTTACAAGTAATTCATTTGATTAAATTAATGTTTAAAAAGACTTTATTTGACTTATTTGTTTTTATTAAGCAATCATTATAATCTTTCATTATGAACAGTTATTGCTGCTGGCAGGAAGGACCTCCTGTATCTCTCTGTATTACAGTGGAGCTGAAGAAGCCGCAAACTGATCACACTCCATTATTTTAACTTGATGTTAAAAAGAGGATGGTCAGTCTTGATCTTTATGTTTACTAGCTTGTGCACAATTTGACTCTAGTTTACTGTGTTTTTGGGTGTTTTTTCCCTTTAGCCATAGGTTGGTCTGGGCAGGCTTGGAATTTGTCTTTTGGTGGAGTCTGGGCTTCAGCTTGCCTGCTTTCACACCTGTTTTTCTTCAGCCTCATCACTAGAGCTGCTCTCCAGGACCAGCATGTGCACTTGGTCTCAGCCAGATTGTCAGCTTCCACAGTATGGGGATCAGGCCACCTTGCGGCACTTACCTGATCAACTTTCTTCTGTGCCTCCTACTTGACCTATCTCACTGTTGGTCAAGAGGTGGTTTGCTCACCTGTGTTTCCTGCTTGCTTCCTACGTGTAAACCTGTGGATAACTTAATTCAACCTCTTGCCTGCCTGTCCACCTTCCTCCACATGGCTGCTCCAACACCACCAGACGACCGGACGACCAGTGGCTCTGCCCAATATCTCTCTGACATTCTACTCCAGTAGGAGTAGACATTCTTGTACAGATTCCCTGATTCTCCAGCTCAATCTCCTCCGTTAAATAAACATTTTACACTTTTAACTATCCTCACTGGGTTTTGCTTAAGAGTCCACCTTACCTTTGGTGCTCTAGCGGTGACAGGATTCTTCTTTTTACAATCAGGTCCAGGGGCTCCAGAGCAGACCGAGCTTTCTTTATCTGTTTAATTACATTGATTATAAAGATGTGTTTGATCATGTTTGAATATCTAAACAGGTATTTGTTACACTGTGTTTTACATCACTAATCACTGACAGGATAACGATTCCAAATAGAAAACAGAATGGCAATCATTTCCTGGTTAATTCACAGCCTGGCTTATAATATATTTAGCATATTCTCTGGCTTGTACCTTACTGTTTAAGCAAAGGATCTAGCATCTTCTAAAGCTATTATATTTGTAACTGGGAGTCTTTTATGAAGTAATGAACCTAGTCATTTAATCTACATATTCATTTGATTTATTGTTCACATGGAAAAATACTGGTCAGCTGAACAAGTTATTTTTTCCAATGTGCAGCATCTCTTTCTGCTGGCCCATTTTGGGTCGCAATGGATGATTAAGGAACAAAGAAATAGGCAGCTACACAGCTAGCTGATTTTTATTTTTGCTCTCAGTATCTCAGTCAGATCTGTGCAGCCTTATAGTTTTCTGCAAGGGTGGCTTAGCTTAAGGGACAAAAGGGAGATCTGAATGGTCTTGCAATGTCCACGTGGAGCTGCTTGAAAAACTACCCTGTCATTTATATGGCCATGTACAATACAGCCTGGTTCTGAATAGAAACTGCTCTCACTGCTAGATGAATAAGACATCAGAACACTGTTAAGTGTCAAGTTTGATAAGGAGGTTTAAATAACATTGATTTGTCATCTGGTTAACATCGCTTTCATAAGGTTAATTTTGTAAACTAACTTTTTAAGAACCGATTTGTTTAATTAGCATCTTCAAATTGTCCAGTATTTTAAATAGAATAGCACTTTAAAATATTGTCATTCAGCTTAGATGAATATAACAAAACACTTTACGTCCATTGTTTGCGACAGAGGTCCATCGTAGTCATTCATTTTCTACATGCTTCATTTCGACAGGTTTAAATGAGATGAAACCCTAAAGATCCCATAATGGTATCTTGCTATCTAAGCTTTTAAGTTTACAGACTTAACCTTGCGTGATAAGCTGGCCTCTTTTTAACAGCAATCACAGCAGTCACGCATCTCCTCTTGCTCTCCAGTCAAAACACAGAACACCAGTATCCATGAGGTGGCAGGAACTGCCTGCTGCTTGCACCATTTGCATGAAGTCTGATGAGCTACATAAATTATACCACATCTGACACCTTCACTTACAGATTTCTAGAGTGGAATGACTCATAGGGGCAAAATCATGGTGGCTATGATATTCGAAGCACACGCACACACACACGTAATGAATAACAGATAAATAAATAAAGATAATGAAAAACTATTTGTTTTATTTTGAGTTTTGTCTTTTTTTCTCTGTTTTTATGAATATGTTTTCTCTTTTTCGGTTGTTTTATGACATGTGGCTCTGTTTGTTTTGTGAAACGGGATCGTGTTAAGTAATGTATTATGTCACATGGTGTGGATTTCAAATGTTGTTGTTTTTGTGAAATATGTTTCCTAAATATTAAATTTTCTGAAACAATGCTGTGTTTTCCTTTTTTGTGATTTATGTTTTGTTCACTTTTGTTCTGTTCTCTGAAATCTTGTGAAATGTCCTATTTTGTTGTAGTGTTTTGCACTTCACCAACATTTGTGTGTGGGGCAATTGTGGGTTACAGATGGCCTGAAAATTGTCCACAGGTCCCCAAGGGTACTTCATAGGTGCTGAATAAGACTCAGCCCAAAAACTCGGATCTTATTTGTGACACCTTGTATCAACCAGATAAGGACAAATGTGAAACCGGCAGACAATCCCAAATGTGGCCAACTTTTTTTTCTTTTAAAACTAAGAGAAAATACATAAAGAAAGTGACTTTTATGATCAAAATACACCAATAGAAATAAGAAAAGGCACAAAAATCTTTCTGTTTTGCAAAGGACTAAAATATAATTTGATACAATGCATTTATAGTCATACATTCAGGGAACCAGAAAAATGAAAACAAGTGCCTGAGTGTTAAAAAGGAAACAAAACAACAAAGAAGAGATTTTAATTCACATCAAGTCACACTTCCAGATAGTCAATACAGCAGCCAAACAGTCGATGCGATAGTGTTCAAAGGTACAAAATGTTGTCCAGAAGAAAGACTGACTTTTAGCGCAATCTTAGAGCTTCCACGATCATATATTTTGTTTGTTTATACAGAAAACAGTATCAAACATTAGGCAAAGTCATGAACATACGCATGCAGATAGGTTTTTTTTCTTTGCTAATATTGAGCTTGCATACAAAGGCAGACAGGTTACAAAATCAAAATCACATGTTGGTTGTCTTCATTACATATTCACCAGAGAGAGAGAGAGAGAGAGGGATCACCGTGTCAAGGAGGATATTGAGATGCCAGCAAGGTTTCACAGTGGGGTTGTGCCTCACAAATCAATATGTCTGAAGAGGCGGTTAACACACATGAAAAAACAAAAAACAAAAAGAGAAATGATTGGATGCATAAAAAGTTTAATTTCCAGCTGTGAAGGTATGATATCAAAATCAAATTATTTTCAAAGTGAATTCTAGGTTGTGTGAAAAGGAAGCTAAACAATATCAATATCAAAAATATGGGTGAAGGAGGTTCAATAACTGAACAAAGGGACATTAGGCTGTTCCTCACTATTGACCAGCTGTAATCAGTGAGTTGAAATGATGTGATTACTAAAACAGCCAGCCACACTGACAGAATCGACATGCTTCTAAGAACAAACATGCCAGGCCAATCACTTATAGTGACGTGAGGTAATGACACAAAGCTGTTAACTGAATTGCGAGCCTGACAGGAATCCTGACTGTTGAACCATTTGTATGCCGTTTCCGTGTTAGCAGCCAGTGCATGGCGGAAATTTACAAGAAAGGTGGATGTGTGCGGGTAATGCAGTAAAGGTCACACTGCAGTCTCAAACTTAAATACATGGCATGCACTACTGATCTAAGTTTTAAGACCTGGCAAGTTTTCAGGACTGCAGGGTATTAAACTGCAACATGAATTCTTAAAAGAAAGAATGAAAGAAAAAAAAAATTATTCAAAAATAAAAATGTATCCATTTTAATGTATGACTTAAACGATAGACCCTGGCAGTGTGCTGCTGGGTTCTGAGTTCAAACCATCTTTACTCTCAGATATGTGTGCTCGAAAGAGCTTCAGATTGGGTGGATGAACAAGATCAATAACACAGAGCGCTAAGGTGCACATTCTCAGAGGAATACTGTGGAATAGAAGGGGTTAAACATACATTCCGTTTTGGTATATCAATAGTGGAGCTGCTTACATTAGAAAAACCTCAACAAATGCAACAACATAGTAACAATATACATTGTAGAGTAGCGATTATATTAAAAATTATGCCCTTCTCATTCCCGGCCATCTTAGCAAAGCTTGCATTGCATGACTGAGCAATCACAGAGACTTCAGCAGGGGCCTGTTGGCCCTTTCAGCAGCAAACTTGAAATTCTGCAAGAATAGGCTGTTGTAAACAAGACATGCTTTGATTATTGTTAACAGTATTTTATAATTGACGTAAACTTTCTCTTTTCAAAATTGACATACAGTAGTGGTTTTCATCCTCTTTGTAGTGTTTTTTGAGAAAACTCATTTTCTGTAGTGTAAACAATAAGCTGCACAGATGCCACAGAGCTACCAAATCATGTGGTGTTGTGGTTTGACAAGTGATTTTCACCTGGCGGGTCACCCATTGAACCTTCACTGTGCTGTTGATTACAGCCTCTTACACTGTAAACCACGGCTTTGGGATGTGATTGCTCTCCCCTGTGACTGTGGATGTTTCCACCTCTGCGCTGAAAATGCCCACGAATCATCAGAATCTTTGTGTGCACATGAGATTTCATATCCAAAACTATCTCCAACTTTTTGCTGACATTAACTCACAGGTTCTGTAACACAATAATGCGCTTCAACAGACCATCTGCCTCAGTTTGACTCAGCGGCAATCAACTAACTCCCTGTATGAAAGAAAAAGTCATTTTCTACTTTGTAGTTCCAAAGAGTAACATTTAGGGTGATGTAGTATCAGTAATGCAACATAATATTTGTAACTGTAATATTCACATTTATTAAAAAGAAGTGAAGATTTGATGCGATCTGTTGGCTTCTTTAGTGCTATTTTTCATGAACTAGTATCATATGAGTTCAACTATAATTGGGATGATTTGGATTAAATTGGATCATAGTGAACTATGTCATGATCTCTGTTTTTATCAGTGTAGAATCACCTGAAATAAAAGATTCAGTGAGCTTTAGTTTAACATGATCTATTCATAGGCAAAGATGCAATGGGACCTCCACCAGTATGTTACTACAGTAGACCATGGAGGACAAACTAAACACTGTCTCTAGGAGAAAAAGATAGGGAAATTAGATTTTTTGTTTGTTGCAGTTGGTGTTAGATGTAACTATGGCCCTCACATTGGACCATTGCCCCAATTTTCCTACTTTCCCTTTAAAAAAACAACACAAAACAAGCAAACAAAACATCAAGAACAAATCTCACACCTAAGAGATCACTTTTGACCACAGTGGGGACTTTTGACCAACAGAGAACAGTTGGGGTTCAAACTGAACAGAGTTTCAGATATTTTGTTAAAAAACAGTGTTAGTTTGGGCCAGAGTCTCGGCTCCCAAAAAGAACCAAATGGAATCAGTGTAAACAGAACTCCTTACAAAAACAGGTGCACAAGAAACCCATGACAACAAATAACCAAAATGGACAAGAAATGTTCTGCAACCAGGTTATTGGTGTGCTACAGTCACCTACCAACTAGAGTAGCGATCTGATGCTGAGTTGTGTTAGCTGGCTACAGGGCCATTATTTCTGTTGGTTCCAAGCAGGACTGTGTGCAAAAAAAATTGTCAATATACTGTACTTATTTAGCACTATTTACTATTGTTAACCACTCAAAGTGCCTATTACAACCACATTTCCCATTCACACACACATTCATACAGCACTCTACACAGTTTTTCTACCCTATGCAGTACTTTTTGTCTATCATACACACAATCACACACCAGTGATCACATTGGTGGCATTGTGAGGCTCAGTAATTTTCTCAATGACTTGTTGACAGGTGGACAGGGGTTGCTGGGGATCAAACTAATGACTCTCTGATAAACAATCACTCTTAGATCCCCTGAGCAACAGTTGCCCAATAGATTTTTTTTGTTTTTGCTTTTTTGCTATAAATAAGACACCACAGATTGTTAAGCATGGTTAGGATGACAGTGAAGACGGCAACATTTGCTGAGCCTTAGCATCAGGGTTACCACGGAACTAAGCAGCTCTACAGATGAGGGCTTGCACTGAAAAATCATAGAGAAATCCAAGTGAGCTGTACAATGACATTATGCCTTGTCACATATTGTCTAGTCTACAAAAAGACACAGGGAATATGTCCCTGTGATGTCATTAATACTTGTAGGCAGTCACAAGGAAAATGCTTATTTTGATTTTGGTTTATTTTGTTGGCTCAGCTGCTTATCAGTGGGAGACTCCTGGTAATCTCCAAGTAAGCAGATGTTCTTAATTCTTTAAATGACATCTTACGGGTAATTAGGCAACATCAACATCCCCTTATGAAGCCTTAGATTTTTGGGAAATTTTGTGTTGACATGATTACTAGTTTTCCTTTCAAACAATGACTGTTTATCAAAGCCTCGGTATACTTCAACAAGGTGTTTGTCATTTTTGAAATGCAGTCCTACTTTGAGCGGTCATGCTTTGGAGCTTAAAGTTGTAGCCAAGGCAACCTGCACATTTTACAAAGCCAAACTCCCTGCTTTACATTGCTCTCTGTCACAGTGTATTATGGAAAGTAAACACATTCAATGTGTGACATTCAGCTTTCTGTTGCTGTCTGGATCATAAGGTAAATAAAAAAATTCTTAGTACATGAGGCCTGATTTCCTACAGCACATCCATTAAGAGTTATATCATAGCAATCAGCAGGCAAAATCTGTCTTAGCTTTGATAGGTGGTTTTCACTATAACGTGAGAATCCATCGCCAATCTTCAAGTTCTACATGTGTGACTTAAGTCTGAGTGATTCTGAACATCTTGCATTTACAGACTGCTGCCACTTTGCTAATCTAACTGGTTTTTAAGTTAATTAAGTTCATCATTATCTGTGAAACAACAGTAAGCAGTGCTTGTCCTTTGTCAGTTTACTGAGCAGTTTCTACAAATGACTTTCCAGATGAATTTGGGTCAAAGCATTTGGTTTGATTTTTGGATCTTTGTCCCAGAAGTTCTGTAACTTTTTGGAACCTGTATATTACAACCTGTATGGGCACGTGTGCAGAGGTTTGAAAGTAAAGGCGTACAAACACATGTAACACCCTAAATGCCTCTGAAGTCAGCCTTGCAAGTTCTCCAAACTGCATACATTATCTGTGGCCGTCACTTTGATTGATGTGTCAGCATGTTTCTATTTCCCTCACAACAGAGACTTTATTAATAAGAACCTTCCTAAATATGTATAAATCACCAAATCTGCCAAGGTGGAGGTTTGGTTAGGTTCAGGCACAGAAATCCCTGTTAGATATTGTGGTTTTACTGTGGTTAAATGAAAACTGCCCTCTGGTAAAAGTAGAATGAAAGAAGTTTCAGGCACAGTGATTCAGTCACCCCCTTATCCATATTTCAAGTCTCCCTATTAGGACTTTTTCCTTTTATTACAGTTACAGTATTACCTTGTTTTGCTAATAGACAACAAGAGTTATGATTGCTGTAGCAGCTAGAGGTTTTTGTCACTTAAATATGACTCAACACAAAACACAAATTTGTTACAGCTGATGAAGTTGTTTATCACAGAACCTCGATTAGACGGCCTTATTACAACCTTGTTTAGTTGAAGCATACTGAGGCTTTTAAATCAAAAAGTATTTGAAGACAAGCTCTGATTACACACAGAACATCTGTATAATGTTGTACTGGTAAAAACCCTGGTTGAATTTGACATTTCAGTATATGCAAAAAAAACAAAAACAAACCAAAAAACCCATAAGTCTTTATCTGAAATTTTCCACTCCAGATTGGACCAGAACCTGGGAGAAAGAAGAATTGACAAAAACCTCAACGTTTCTATGACATTGCTCTCCGGTGGTCAAATGACTCCAACTAAAGGATACATTTCTAAGACAAACTGCTTGGTCCAGGTTAGTTGTGGGGGATTTTAGTAAAGGTCCTACAGTAACTAACCATTTTACAATCAGTTAAAAAGTGTAACATCTTTTCATTCAGCTGCTCCTTTACAATACTACATGTTACTGTCAACCAGGCTGTCTAAGGGAGGTTTATTTTCAGAAGATGAGAATTATTTCATAAAATGTCTCTGCACATTTGGAAATATTTGCTACATCTTTTGTAAGTTTCTACATTATTTTACCAGTTGCTGTTGTGCTCTTCTTCATAGCCAGAAGGTAACACTGGGAGATCTTTTCTCTGCTGTTTCAGGGCTTGGGGAAATTTATTCAGCTGCCGTAAAAAATCTCATCAAATAGATAGCATTTGCTCCTTTTATCTTCACTGATCATGCAAGAAAGCTGAAAAGCTTAAAAATAAACTCTACTATTGGCTTTATTCATTTTGTTGACTGAATATCTCTTAGAAGAAACATCACTGAGCAGCTGTGCAACTCCTGTTATATATGTGGAAGATGTGAAACATAAGATTTGAATATTTTTAGCTGAGTCCTGTTGACAGGACACATGTTCCCAGGGAGAGGTGCCAGGCGTTGCTGCGGCCAAGAGATCCAGAGAGGATCCAGAGAAAATGAAGCTGGGGAAAGGAGTTCAGAAACTGAAGGCAGGAGTCCTATCTGGTGCAGTCAGACAGGTGGGGTGAGGGGCCAACAGGATGTGGGTCTTCAGTCATTTAATGAGCCAGGTAACTCATTGGTCAGCGTGTGCCAGCGCTCAATTTTTTTGTCCTTGTTTTTGAGGCAGTCAAACCAGTGTTTGAGCCTCTCTCCGTTTGCATTGATACCCAGAGATACACCACCTAAAAGATAGTACAGACAGTATGCGTCACATGCTGGGTTCTTAAACAATATGTGTTCGAGAGTCCTAGTGTCTCAAATCCTAAAAATTCAAATCTCTTAGCAACTACGCAAAACATTTGAAAAGTGGCATTGCGTTAAAGATGCCGTACCCTAAAATTTATTAGTGATTTGTACATTTTTAGATATCTGTCCTGGAGCTACCATATGAGAAACAGCTACTACTAACCTTAAGATATCATTGTTAAGTCAGAAAATTGTATAAAAAAGTCAATTTTGCATCTTCATTTCCATCAGGGGCTAACTTCTGTAAACAGAAAGCTCCAAGACAGAGTCATTCATTTCAACAGTAATGTTTTATAAATTCAAATATTCACCACAAACAGCAGTTATGGACATAAGTAAGTAATTAATAAATAGTCATTGGCCTTGGAACACACAATCCATTCCGCAGACAATCCAGCAGAAGTGTCATGCTAGAGGAAAAAATTGATTTGATCAAAATGTATCAAGTTGTTTCTATTAATGATAAATGACAAATATCTATGGATATTTAGCACATGAGTATCTTATGAGAAAGTGGAACCAAATGATTTATACTCACTGAAAAGGGCATATGATATTAAATATTCATTGAAGTAAAGACATGTCTTGAATGAATAATGATGTAATTTGTTGTCACAGTGCCCTGTGCTCTGTTTTGTTGCTCAAGGCATAATGAATTCAATGATATAACTCCAGCGGGATACTAGATGTTTGTAGCTTCACTATATCTCTTGATCATAGATGTTTATTCTGTTTTCAGTTGGCTTGTAAAAATCACTGGAGCATTAAGAATTTTTGTTAGTGAGATTTTGAATATCAGGCCACAAACAAAAAAGACTTTGGCCTGGTTTCCCCACAAAAGTGATTTAACGATGCTACTGAGACCACAACTAGTCAAACTTCTGACAGGAGTCTTGGGTTTCTTATCTGAGAAATTCTGTATCTGTAATGAATGTCCCTCACTTAATAAACTTGATGCATTTGGACATTGCGCTAACGTTTGGTCCACCAAAGTGCCATGTGGTGAAAATAAACTGATTTCTGATACTTTCATCTAATAATGATGCCATGTCTAACACTGTCACAATACTACTTAATTAGCAAGGTTGTGCTGGAAAATCTAAAGTATTCAAGGCCACATTATTTTTTTTTTTCATGTTTGATTACTGACTTGAAAACAGTAAAGAAAATTAGATAGCTTATTTGCAAATTTTCACATGTCAGTTTATTGAGTTGTATAAATTTTAATAAATCTTTAAGAAACCAACAGCATGGAAGAGATCAATACAAGTCACCAAGTTGTATTCAACTGCTTGAAGAAATAATACATCTAAAACTGGCATGTTTCTCTAATTGCTGTGAAAAAGTTGTCCAAACAAGTGCAACTAAAGCCTTCCAGGTCATCTGAGACAGATTTCAGTTGCCAGTAATTTGTCTTAGAAAATCCCAAAGAGTTCTGCTTCCTCTCATGTCCTTCCAAACAGAAAAAGCCTTCCTTTAAGCACAAGGTGATGCTGAATGAATACGATGACACAACTTGGCTGACTTTCAGATAACAAATAAATCAAATCTGTCAGACAGTGCTAATCTGTTATCAAATAAGACCCTATTATTAAATTGCACCTAATTAAAATTGGTCAGCCTGAAACAAGCCCTTTTGACCCCCCTCCCTAAAAGTTGACAATGTTCTGACTGACCGACTTCTGGAATCTTGCTGATGGGTAGCATCCAATACTTTTTTTTGCTGTAGTTCTTTTACACCATGAAGAATTGGTCATATTTACACATCCTACCATTATACAGTAAATATGAACGACAATGATGAAAAGCAAAAAGAACATCAGCGTTAAAATGACTTTGTGCTTGGTGCAAACTGTGTTTGGGTGTTAAGTTTCTACTGAGGCGCAGTGATAAATTAGCATCTGAAGGTGTGGACACAGTCATTATTGCATATGGCCCAGTTGCATATGCATTTATAGGAGTTTTACAAAATTTGGGGAAGAGTCACGCAGAATTTTTTTACTAAACTTTGCACTAACCTTACACAATTAATTGATTAATAAGACATTACTTACTGCCCGAAAAACAGCATCTCTTAAATGTTGTGCTTGACGAAGCTGTGACAGTTGCTGCATGCAAGATGCACAGGTGCTGTGCAGTGTGTGAAGGAAGGGATTTTTATTTAAGTTTGTTTATTCATTTTGTCTACACAGTACTTTACAACAGCTAGCGTAGGCGAGGTTTGTCCTCAAGCTTGTCTGAATTATCACTTCTGTTGTTTTCAAGTAAAGAGCATCATAACCAAATTGAGGGAACACAAACAGCAGGTTTCTATTCCCATGTCGTGATTATGTAGAATGACAGCTGTTTACACATCAGGCATAGATAGTAGGCTGCAGTGATCACTGCCTAAGCAAAACCTTAATTATACCCAGAAGTTTTCATTTTATTGTTATTTGGTTACTTGTTAGGCTTCGATGACTCTTTGTCCCTTTTGTGTGATGTCTAAGCCTAACCCATAAAAAAAGACAACAAATTTGAATGTAATTAAATACAAAATTAAACTGAAAAGTGAAGACTTACGACACTCATGAAGAAACTGTGTCATCAAAGTAAACCCCTAGAAACAGTATTTCTTGTTCAGAGTTCATTTGAAATGTTTTATCTGAATAGATGATCAGGTTTATGCTTACAGTGTATGTCCTGTGTTATAACAAAAAAACAAGCTGGTCAAAACAGGCTTCTTGTGTCTTCTTGTTTGCAACTATATCCTGACCTGTGCTCCTCCTGGTAAACTGCTTTGGCCATTATTTCAGTTTCAGGATCTTTCAGCCATTGGAGCTGTTTGTGATTTGTCATCACATATTGCTTCGCCCAGTTTAGTAAATCTGGGCCAAAGAGTTTGACATACTATTAAAGGCGTGCTATTACTGGGATGAAGGCTTGCTAACTGTAAAAGAATGGCTTTGGAGCAGGTTAGAGCATCACTGTTAAAACTGATTTTAAAATATGATGGTAGACCAGCTTACTTCAAGCATGGCTCAGTGCTGGTTTGCTTCTCAGCCTCCAGGCGTAGCAAGGGCTGAGCAGACAGTGGACTTAACGGACAGAAGGCCACATGTGCTGCTGAATATCAGCAAAGTATTTCCATCTCCTTGATCCACAACATCATCTCTGATGAAAGGACAAGTGGTGTGGGAAAGCTTACCTATGAAATCATTTGACTTTCCAATGTCATAGTCCCACACAGTCACCTCCAACGTCTTTTTGGTGAGGTCTGCATATTTTATGTCATAACAGAATTCCTAGAGGAGGCAGAACATGAGAAAATAATAGCAGCAGTGATTTACTTGTGGATTATGTTGACATGCAATTCCAACTACAGCACAAATATAATCTCTTCATAATACACATTGTGAATTTATCGGTTTTGAAAGTAAAACAGAGTTTATTCTGTGTTTTAATCTGTGCTTCAATATTGCACCTTAATCAATGCCCCGATGTGGAGGATGACCCCATTGCATGTCTGACAGAAAGGCCAAGATGTGAGTGCTAAAATGTCAAAGGAAATGTCAATCCGTTGACTTGTGAGAGTTTGGTCAGGAATGTCCACTTGTATACAGGTGGATACTTGTGAGCCAAGCTGCCCTATGTCACAATGTTCTGAGGACTAAGCCTTTACACACGTTTGGCATTCTACTACCGAAACATATGGGGTCCTCAGACAAAATAGATTTTTTATTTCATTTTAACACAAAGGAAGTGTTTGGGAGAGAGACTGAGCTGCTCTGGCTCAGTGTGGATGAAAAAAATAAAACCCTGATTACAATGTATGTTTCTTTGATATTGAATTCAGCAAAGCAATTCTTCAACATATTCCAGCTCTGCAGGCTCTAACATAACACTCCTCAACATCTTTATAAGCATCTATTAATCATAATTGGACTTTTTTGACCAGCTGGGCCAAAACTGGGTTGAAAAAGAGCTGCCCATTTATACATCCAGCACATGAGGTGTGATGCATGCAATGGGAGTCTCATTTCTTCCCACTAAGGCTTCAAAGTCACAAATTCTGTTTTTGCTCTGATTTTACCCTGAAAGTTCTGACGGTGGTTTGTGTAACTTAGACTCTTCTTTCATGGTGCTGGTCCACTCTGCATCTTTTTTATTTTTTATTTTAAAAGATTGGATAGAACATTGATCTATTTACTTTTAAGACACAGTTCCACTGTAAATTATGTCACTCAAAAGATACAATCATCAGATCGCTGACCTTTTTTCTTTCACATACCTTAAACCTCCATTTTGGTCTCCACCAACCCCAGAGGGTAATCTCGTAATGGTTTTGGGAAAACCTTTTTTGAGTCCCCATTTTGCGGTTTTGTGGTTTTCAAAGGCAGAAGTAATGTAGACAGTAAAATCTACGTTGTGTACATTTGCCGTGATTGGTATAACTAGCTATAGAGAACAAAATATGTATAAATATCGTTAGCTTGTTTTGTTTTTGTCTCTTGCATTTTGTCTCTATTTTCAGCCTCAATGTTGGCCAATTGCTTTAAAAAAAAAAGAAAGAAAGCAAATATCTTATCTTGAGAAAGGGAAGCTTTATTTGTAGCGATAACCGATTGCAACTTTGATTTGTGCCCAAATCATATTCTTACAATTTAAGAATATATATTCCTGACTTAAAACAACCACTTTATTTAGCTTTGAAACAAAAAACTTTCCGCAGGCAGGCAGATTCTCACTTTGTCTGTCTATTTAATGGCATATATTATAAATAACCTTACGTTTTAACCAAGAACAAATCATAAACATAACAGGTAGAAAAAGTTCTTTGTGAAGACCCAGAAGTAGTTGGCTACAATTCTTTATCTCAGCTTCAATCGTGCAGTTGGATACATTAAACAAAGATTTCGTGTAAATAAGAGGATAATCTGAGGTCCAGCTCGGGCCACACCTAAGCAACTGTCTGTCTTCAGTAACATTTGGTTGAGCAGTACTTCAAGAACATATCCTTCCTACATTCAGAGACAGCTTTGTAGTAAATAAAGAAAAATGTGCTTGTTTTCGACCTGACAGCTGTACCCTCTCTGTAGGTCCTGAGGTTAGGCAGGTTGCTAAGCACATAAGACTACCAGATAAACATTTAACTCAGGTAAAATGAAATTGGAGCAGCATTGTTTTATAGCAAAGGCTGTGGTTTATACCTCATTGAACTCAGGATTGAGTGTCTTCTTTTTCACAGCAGTCTTGTGCTTTGACTTTTTGTTCTCATCAGGCTTCAGGTACCTGCAGGAGAGAGCCGAAACAAAGGGGGGGAAACAGGGGAGAGACATTTCATGCAAGACATAATAAAACAGTAAAAAATAAAATGAAATACAGCATCAGCAGTATGGGGCTTCACAATATAAAGGCATCACACTGTACGCTTGAAAGCTATTGTATTGTTCTGTCCTCTAGAGGGTGCTGTGATACTGCCCTGTGTTTCACCACTCGGCCACGTTACAGTACATGATAAATGACTAAATGACAATATATTCTGACTTAAACAGACTCCATCTTATGTTACATAGATGCTGGAGTGTCATCTCCTCTCATGGAAGTCTTTCTTAATCAAAATAAGTCTCCTTCAAGTGGCTGTTTCAACATCTAAATTGAATTTGGTGTCTTTCTATTGAGATCACAGAACAGAGGACACCTTACCTCATAACATTAACCCATGTCCAAAGTCACTCAGTGAAAGTGAATGTGACATTATTCCATGACAAGCCTCCAGTATATAATTCGGCTGTCTGTGTGAGGTTTTATAAGGTTTTATTTGTTATGGAACTTTTAAGATGTTAAAGACCATTTAGCCACACTTTGGATGTTTCCCCTTTGTTCCTGTTCTTGGGTTTATTTTTTAGATATACTTGTGGAGCTGTTTCGGTCACACTACATTATATTTCTCCAACAAATCCTTCTTTCAAGAAAGTTTTGTCCAACTTTTAAATGAACTGTTTTGGACATGTTTTAATTTCCTATAGGCCTTTAGTGATTGTGGGGGCTGCACATGCATGTGAAATACCTCTTAATAAAATGCAGCATAACTGCAACTAGACAATATCAGCTGTTTAAAACAGTTTTAACAAACAATAAACTTTTATAATTGTGTTGTTGGTTGTGCTGTTGCACTGTATTGCAACTACTTTAGGTGTACCCAACAAGCAGGAGACTGAATGTGAGCTATGAAACATTCAAAATGACTAAAAGCTGAGTGTGTATAAATCTAAATTCACTGAGGTGTTGCTGGTGTTCTCAAAACATGCTGCACTGTGGTACTTATCATCATCCGTTTGCATCAACTGCAGTCAGTGAGTCAGGGGTGAAAACAGAATGTTGGTGTCACTGTTGACCATGGGTGCAGGGATTTGTGCTTATGAATGTACATCCAGCCTGCGCGTCTGTGTGGAGGTTAGACCTTTACTTCTGTTCTGCCTCCATAAATTATGCAACAGCCAAGTTGAACTTATATCAAACCATGCACAGAGGTAGTCCACTTGGAACAGAACAGTTTGTAGCAATATTGTTCATTTTGATGTGGTGTATTTCTTTGTAGTTACTTTCCTGTGCTCATCAGATCCACACAGGCTGACATTTCCTAAGATAATGAAGAGACTTAAAGGGAGACTAAGTGGGTTATTGAACACCAACGTTGCCCAGAGGGAGTGGGAGCTGAAATGGTGGTTCATGAGAATTTTTGCACTGAACCTAATTGTTGTCATGTAATGGGACCACCGACCCCCCTAAGGCAAAGCCATCAAAGGGTGTAAATTAGCATGCAAATAATGCTATTGCGCAATAAGGGGGTTTTTAACTGTAATTTCATTGTGTACTTTTTTGCAATTTTGCTGCTATTTTTTGCTTTTGTACAGCAGCTTATAATTAAAACATATGCAATCTTAAAATATGCAACTCTTTACTTCTAACCTTGATGAAATGCATTTGTCATTGATCAAAAAGCCATTAAGAAGGGCATTTACTAATTTCTCATGACCACCTCATCGGCTAATGCATGTCTTGAGACGCCACATGCATTTTAAGAACATGCTCACCATTAAGAGCACAATATATCAACCATGAACTGTTGGCGTGACAGCAGTGAGTTGATGCTGGAGATACTCTTTATAGAGATCATGCACCCCTGTTTATCTGACAGTGGCTACTGTTCCTGTGTTCCGCACATGCTAGTCAGTAACTCAATCTATTATAATTTGTACTGTGTCCTTCAAGCTTTGCTGAGATTTTCCCAACCTCAGTCTGGTGGAAAATTGTTCCAAGTCCCTCTCTTCTGAAACACTTTTGTTCTCAAGGTGTGCACAGCAGAGTTGGAAATTAATTGCGCTTTCATTGCTCAGCCAGATGAAAGACTTGGGAAATGTTCAGGAGTGATAAGTAGGACTCTCCTTCAAATTACAGCCCGACGGATGGCCTCTTGCGCTGTCTTTCATGCCGCTGATAATCACAGATAGTCTTCTTCTTGTCTGCTACAACATCAGCCTGATGCTTCCTCCAAACGCTTTATATTATCTTGTACAAGCGCCAGAAATAGTACTAGGAAAGCATCCGCTATCTGGAGGGGAAATAAAGTCCAACTATGTTTAGATATCAAATATGTCTTTATTTTCAATCCTTGTGTGTATAATGTACAGTTTTGGAAGGCTTTTACGAATAGTACTTTGTTTAAAGATGGTTTGTGGACAAACACAAATCACCACAGCTAAAGGCCAGTTTGTCTAGTACTGCAAAGTTATAACTACAAATTTGATTTTATTCTTCTTTTTTAAAATAAAGATCAGTTCAGTTCAATTTAAATGGTAAATGTTGAGATTGTAAGAGGATATATATATCATGAAATTTAAATTGTTCTTCTTTTTCTTTTTTCCCCCCACCTCTTCACATGGAAACACACTACTAAAAGTGAATTAATTGCATGATGAATTATGAAATCAGTTATTGTATGTGTAATCACAGACAAAATACTGTATATGTAATTGTAACATTATGAAGTAAGTCAAGAAATGTGGTAAAACAATGTCATAGTTTAGGTCATCTTTTAGTTTTATTCTGCCTCTTTTTTAACAACTGACATTTCTTTTTTATTTATTTAATCAAAATTTCTTGTGAAAAGTTTCTTCTATTTGATAAAGTCTCCTCTCTTGTTACTTAAAAAAATTCTCTTTCATAACAAAGCCTTGTTATAATTACCTGTTGCTTTGGTCTAAACCTGTAGAACAGAAATGAGTTGCTCCCCTCCTGAGACTTTGTTACGAGAGTGTCATTATAAAAAGAGGGATTAATCTTTAGTTTAAAGGTCCAGTGTGTGGGATGTAAAGACATTTAGTGGAATAAATTGCAGATTCAATCAAATATATGCCTCCACTTCAGGAAAAGCTGAAAAAAACCCATTAAAAGCTGCTCTCCATCCGATGGGCAGTTGGATCTATAGTGATTCTGAGCCATTGTAGATTTATGGCGATGCAACATGACAGGGGGGTGAGGAGGGCAAAACATAGTATGTTTGTGTTCAAATCCAAAGGTATAGAAGATAGATACCTACCTGCAGCTCCACTTTAAGATGCATGTACATGTACTGAGTAAAAAAGCAGTCAATTGTATCAAAACTAACTGCAGAAAAAAACTTGTGTTCACACACTATGACAGTGAGCACAGTAAGTCCTATTGCTGGATATTTACAACAGACAGTGTGTGGGATAAATCTACATCTTACCTTGGTGTCCTTTTCAAAATAAGTTTGGCAAACTTGACTAACATGTTCAGATCTCAGGGATTAACTTGGTGAGTAGAGTTTTAATCGTGCTTTTAATTAGATCTGCAACTATCTGCAGCTAACTAAGCTGTAAAAAGCCCTCATCATTGTGGAATTCACCTAACAGCCCTGATGTCTGTTTTAGTGCATACTTACGTTTTGACATAGGGGTCAGAGAAGCCGTTGGCATCCATGGCGGCAAGGTGAGCACAGCGTATGATGCCTACTACCAGGCAAGACTTTTGAGTATTGTATTTGAGAGAAATCATGATGCGGCCACGTTCCTCCAGACTCTTGTCTTCTGTTTTGTTGACCTGAGGGGAGAAAAGACCAGAGTTTGTTATAATAATTAGAATCCCGAACAAAGAATATAAAATCAAGGTATTTATTGGATTGCAGCTGTGACATATTATGCTTTTTGGAATTGGTTCCCTTTTCTCTCTTGTGCTTTATGTTGTTTTAGTGCATGTAAATAGTCCACAAAGTTTTAATGTTCACAAGGAGTTATTTTTCCTGACTGTAAACACTGCTTTAACTCACAGGCTTTTTTATTTGCTTTGATGACATCACCTTGAAACTGATTTGCATAATGACTCTCTAGAGGTGAGTTTAAAATAAAAATCAGTTGACCAATCACAGCAGTTTCAGGGGGAGGGCCTTGAAGATGCAGGAGCTTAAACTGAGAACCTGTACACATCACCACGGGTATTATGATAACCGCAGATTTTTTTAAGTCTTAGAGTCTATGTAAATTAAGTTTTTGCTCTGAAGCCAAACTTTTAAAAACACTGTCCGGGGTGAAGAGTTTGACTCACTCCAACTGTTATGTAACATGCATGGCATGGAAAACCAGGGTTCTTGGTTTCTAACAAAAATATTGTATTTTGTAGTTTAATATCAGACTATGTGCTAATGTCCTTTAGCATTAGGAGACCTAGCAAAGATAGCACTAGTGCTAGTCTTACTAAAATGACTTTTTACATGTTTGCACATAAATGCACAGTTAGTCATTGACTACATTGTGGAATTAAGCTGTAAGGTACAGTGGCATATATAACAAAACTCTGATGTTACAGAATCTGACTCTAATGTTAACTATTCTGGACCAGAATCAGTGGGCCAACTTTGAGAGTGAGGTCATTTTTATGGCAGAATAGTGAGGTCATTTTTGTATATCCAGGGCATTGCTATTGCATTTGGCTGAGCTGATTTGCCTATAGTTTGATGGGCAAGAAATTGTCATTGTTTACTATCAATTTAGTCTTAAATTAGGTTGAATGAAAAGTTTTTAGAATTGCCTATGTTTGCATGCACTTGTTTTGAGGGCTTCAGACAGACACAATGTGAAATAAATTTGCTGTAGTAAATATTTTTTGTAAATATTTAGTGTAGGAACAGCATTTAAGTTTCCTTCATTTATTTAAGTCCGTGGAAGAATGTTTTGATCATGAATAACCTGTGTGTGCTCCTCCCTTCTCAGGTGGTGAGGGCAGGATCGAACAAGGTTTTAAATTGGATGGGGGATGGCAGAAACAATGGCAAAAACTGTCCTTGACCGCAGCCAGGTGCAGCACAGCTTTATACGCTTTATTATTTAGCCTAATCGTTTAATTAATTTTTTTGCAATAAACACAGTCGTTGTCATTGTCGTTACAATGAGATTTATTTTTTTTTTTTTAAGTCAAAGCATTTTAACCTATTTAAGTTGACCCTGTGACTACATTTGTGAAGTTGTAAATTAGCAAAGGATTGGCTCTTCAAGCACTCTGTGACAGAAGGTTAGTGTGGTAATTGTAATCTTGATAGTTGATAGTTATCATCTATCATCCAGTCACTGATTGGCTGATTGATGCCATTTCCTATGTAGGTGATGAGGTAATGGCCTCATTAAATTCAATTTGTTATGTTCTTAGAGACAAGAAAAACATCTAAACTGACATGATCGGTGTAATGCCAGCACACCTGTTTGAATTGAAATGTTTTTGCACTGCTTTATTTTAACAGAAACAGAATGTTTGATTTGTGAATCTGAATTTGTCAGAATATTTAAGTGGCCTAGGATCAATTTAAGCCCATAAGGGGATTACCATATAAAACTACGATCTTAATGCCACAATTCAGCTGATAATGTTGACGTTTACCTCAGTCTGCAGATACAACTTGAAAAGTGTTCATAAGAAAATGTGATAAGATGCTAAAAAAAGTTGCACAGTTGAACTTTTTCTTTCCTGCAGTAATATAAAAAGATAACCCTAAATAGCATAATGGCCACAGCCTGGCCAGTGAAACGGGTCCACAGGAAACCAGGCTTTCAGGAGAAGACAGAATGCTTTCAAAGTGTTCATGGAAACTGCTGACACAAAATACTGAATGTAGTAGATGTTGGAATAGTGAGAAGAAAAATAGCTTCACAAAGCTTCTGTGGCATTACACTGTATGCCCAAAAATTCCCAAACACACAAATTCAGGGTGAAATTACGTATATTTTGGAAGAAAACAGTAAAATGTGCTTACCACAGTCAAAAAGAAGAAATACCTCTTTTGTTCTGTTTTTCTGTTTACTTTGCAACAACATTTTGCACAAAACTCATATCACTAACAAGTCCTCCAAATGAAATAGTCCACACCACTCATACTGGCGTCCTGTAAGGCACTGACCCTACAAGCAGCAGAAGGGAAATATAACTCATATGAGTGTTTCCAAATAAGTGGTGGCGGTTATAGTGATGGGGGAGAGGGAGAGACTGACACACCTTCTATTAATTCATACATCTACATTTTACATCTTTAGGATTTGTCATTCTAAAATGTATTCTAAAAACCAATTATACTTGGATGGCATTTAATGATATTTTGAAGTATTCAAACTTGGAGATTAATCACATATGGAGTTAAAACAGAATATATGATGGCTGCTTTCTTATGCTCTTATTTTCCTATAGACCCTTGCGTGTGCTTGACATTCATCAACGTAATTCTGTCTTCACATTGTTTTGATCCTCCCTTGAGGACTTCAAACTCTCTGGGGAGAAAAGTACATACTTCAGAATATGAAAACTACAAACATGCAGCCCCTAAAGAGTTGTCATAGCTTTGTCGTCCCCCACACACACTTCTTTAACCAGTGACTTAGAAATGTAATTTACCAGCAACACTAACACTGTTGCTGATTGTGAGAAAATGCTCTGGGCTTTCCTATGCCTCAGCACTTATTTTTAACCACAAATTGTAAGGGATAAGGCAGTTCATATCAGCTGAGGAAATGTACAGCGGCTTAACAACTTCAAGCTTATCAAGAGCTACTTCAAAATGAAAGGGCTATTGGAAAGTGGAGATTTAGGTTGGAGCTTACTACAGTGTGTTTTTTTTACCATTTCACACTGATATTCATTAGGATCCTTGTGCCTCATTCTGCCACCCTTATTTGTAAAAGACTACCAATTATTATCACATTTGGAAGGAAGCTATAGACTTAACTTGTTGAACAACTAATGTTGTTATAGGTGGTGTTTAAGCAAATGCAATATTACAAAACATGATTTCTGAAATCTCTTTGAAAAAACCCTCTCAGGTAAGAACTTCTTATATGAGTTTAGTACCACCAGTGAAAGGACTCGAACCCTCTACTATTGTGCCACCCCCTGAATTCTTGACTAGTTAAGCATGACAGTAACGAAAAGTATATCAAGTACTGTACTGGACATTTATTGAACATAGGAGGTTCATTTAAAATAACTGATCAAAACTGACCCGTTAAATTGGTAAAGTTATCAGATGTTGTAAAGCACCCTTTTGAATTATATGGCCTCTCTAAAGTGCAATTTACTTTACAGATATAGAAGTACACCCTAAGAACCATTAAAGAAAGCAGAGGATTGTATTAAGTGTAATGTATTCCTGTATTACAACTACTTGGTACGGGACAGCAATATTGAACCTGTTTCTTCAAATGATAACTTGTTTTCTGTTCTCCTGGGGTAATACAGTGTTGCACACCTACACCAGTGTTTCTAACTGACCCTGCTTGCTTGGTCTTTAATGGCACATAGATAGCAAACAATAGCTTAGTTATGGAAAAAAGGTTAGACTGTGTACAATTCACCTCAAAAGTTGGTATACTTTTTAAAAAGTTTTTAGACCTGAAATGGAAACCGTTAGCATTTTGATTAATTAATTAACATCAGTCACAGATACTCCTTGCTAACCACACAAGCTAGTTACCGTTAGTGTTATCTTATGACTTTGTGTGCTTCCCTCTCATTCATGCATGGTCACTACTGCCCCCTCATGAAAACAATATAGTGAGAACCAAATGCCAAACTTGAGGCTTCAGAACAGTGGAAAACATACCAATGGGTCTTTTCAAGTCAACCCAATTTTTTTTTCTCAAATTTTTATTTTCATAATTTGTTAAATGTATTTATTCATTCGCCTTCAAACATGTTTTGGGGTCATGTTTGGTTTATAACAGTAACAGTTCAGTTTTTCAATCTGGGAATAGTTAATGAACATAGTGGCATATTTAACAGATCTGAGACCAGATATGAAAACAAACAAACAATCAAATAAATAAATAACAAAAACATGAAATAACAAAATTTCTTATCAAGTAAAATAGGCTTGAGGAAAATCCATGCGTGCAACAATGTTTGCTGTTGTGTTCACAGCAGGATACTAATCAGATATCTCCAGGGAACTGACTCCACACTGAGTCCACATGAATCACAGATGACTTTTACAAGACGTCTCCCTAGACTTGTGGACTCAGGATCCATTTTTTCTGCTATGCCAATGTGGTCACAACAGTTTACTCCCAAATAAATTTTGCCTCTCTTCCATGTTCAGGATGTCCCACTGTGGCCTCCATGTCTGTCTCAATGTCTTGTTCAGTAGAACACAGTCTGGGATAGAGAGTCTGTGGCTACTATGATGGAATTAAATGAGTAAACTAGCTGAGTTCCTGTTCAAAGTAGAATTTTTAGCAGAAAAAAAAATGGTTTAGGATGTCCAGACATGAAGATTTTGTTTCCTCCCATTAACACAACAGTTACACTTTCACAAATCCTTCATTAATAGGTCAAACATGTTACCCTACAAACCCTACAGTTGCATTTTTGCAACAATTGCTGCACTCTGCACTTACAACAACTGCTTAAACTGCTACCATGATTCTCAAACATGAGTTAGCACATCCACTCACTTATTTTTGCACCACTTTCCTCTGTGAAATACAGTTCTTTGTGAGTCAGACAGAAACTGATCAAAGACCAAAGACTCTTGTTTGGATGTCTGTCACATTGACATAGTGGTTTAATAGAGATACTGGGAGCTGCTGTATGTGGCCACTGCGCTTGAAACTGAATTACTGAAGACTGAAATACTTTATTTAATGAATTATTAATCATAAATAAAGTTTTATGAACAGTATCTCTGGAATTATTTGCATAACAGCAAATGTCTCATAACAGCTGAAACTATATATAATTCACTTCATGTTGAATTTTCATAAATCAGAGCCTGCATTTGAGGATGATATTGTGGCTTCTCAGAAGGTTGATGATTTGATGAAGAGCTGATAACGTAAGTTATTCCAGCATTATCATTGAAGTTAGCTCTTTCTTATATCTTTCTGATAAGGCAATATCAGGTTGGCAAGAGCCAGCCATGCTGATACAAGTTGATACTCAATACTCAGGCCTGTGTGTCAGTATTGATTTGATTGTTGATATTACAGTTATCTCCAAATACATGTGATATGGATATCAATAAAGACATAGCCATTATTGTGAATATGTAGGAAGCCTCATTCTCAAATGATTGTAAACAAAAGTGATTTCCGCAGCATCATTTTTGCATGATGCTCTGTCTACCCTGTGCTCTGCTCAGCTCCAGAGTATTTCCACATGGGAGAAAGTATTTCATTCAGAGGATTTCCAGCTATGTAGTGCATGTGTGAATGGGAGGCTGTGTTGAAGGTCTGAACCTAATTCTCGCTACATTCTCCAGTGTTCATGTGTGGAAAAAGCTCCTTCAACTGTTTAGACACGATCACCAGAGACTTTCAGGGGAATGTGCCGAACACATTGACCCATATTTCTTCCTTAGTTGCTGTTCTCATGTGTTTCTCATGTTGATGTGGTCTTTCTGTTGGATATGTGCTCTCATTGCTTGAAATGTAAGGAAGATTGAAAGAGCAACTCATATCAGCACGCACACATGCGATAAATGCTCTAGGATATTTGCTGCTAAATTTGCATGTTGCCTCACCCTCTGATGTTCTGGAGATTTTACTTACTGTGGTGGAAAATCTCTGCAAGAAGTCCGGAGCGACTTACTTGGAAAAATGTACTCACACATGCCACCACTCCAGAACATGTAATTTAAAGACTTAAGTGCATGTGTAAAAATGACTTTTGATTGGCCTAAAAGCCTCTGATGTCTAATCAGTGTTGGCCCTGGGCTGTACAGAATGACAAATCATTGTTATTCCACATTTCATTTGCCACTTGTGGCTGAGAAAGCAGCATTTGAGAATTTTTGCGGCCGATTCAAGCATTTATAGTTAGTTAAATGTTGTTGTTCTGAATATCCCCAAAACCCCCACCCAAAAAAATGCATTTGTGAGAAAATATCCTCCCACAGCATGAAATGTCATACTGATTTGTAGATGTACAAGTATTATCCCTAACTCCGAATTTAGTTATTAGAGGAATGTGAATTTGTTCTCTCACCTCATATCTCCAGTAGTAAAAATATTAGTGCATGAATTCATTAAGGTGGGATTTTCAGAATAGGATTTTGCACACTGCAATGAAAAATCTGAAAGGATGTGTAAGCACTTTGAAAAGGCAGAGCCTTAAATTGCCTCTAAAAGCATTTTTCTCTTTGACTTCAAATGTACTGATGCACATGCGTGACTATTCCACTATCACATCACCTGTGCTTCGCTGCGCAATGTGAGGGGCAGAAAACGAGGGAGGAAGTACAAACCTCAGGCTGTCTCAATGATAATGAGATCTGTGTACCCTAGAAGTAATGACATATTTAACAAACTCATTGCCTTCTTTTCCATTACACACTTACAGATCTGACAAGCACATTTTCACCAAAAATGTATGTTTTATTGTATGTTTGAAAAACATATACCAAAAAATACAAAACCTCACCAAATCAACTTCTGATTACCATTTATCATCATTAATCTGTCAATTGTCAGCAACTAAATGGCCTCTCCTCTTCATAGACAAAGGTCTGTGCTCTCTTCCATCTCTTTTAATGAGTCCTCTCTTCCACTTTCCATTCATCTATTCAAACATAAAAGCACTTAACATAAACAAACTCTCGGCAGTGTGGTACTGTTTGCTTAACATTTTCCTGTGACTTGTAATGTGGCCTGGAGGAATACTCAGTTATGATCTGTTAGAGGATGTCCATTAATTGAATTTAATGCAAAACATAACAGGACACCTCCGATGGGACTATTTCAACATCATTCTGAATGAAAGTTGCTGCAGTGCTAAATAATACAATGAAAATGTTCTTCCCTCTGTGATGGCCTCAGTTTTTTCTGAACTCCACAGACCTGCAACAAAGCAGCAAATATGCAGCAAACCAACACAATAATATTCCAAGTTTATTGACGTGTTTCCAGCTACAACACGGTCCCTCAGGGGTTACCAGGGAAACAGAGGTATAACTAAGAAAGGGGTCTGGTAATATCCCACATAGAGGGGAGTATTTTTGTGACTGACTCATTTTTATTGTAATGTTACATAAAAAGGAAAAAAACAACAACTCTGAGACCAGATCTTTTTCAGTTCTACCTGTCATGGCTGTGTCTCTATAAAACAATGCGTTTGTTGTTCGAGGTATGGGTGCAACAGGAAGCTGGGCCAGAATACATCTCCTGTCAATGTCCAAGTAGGATACCTTGGATCAACACCACTCAGAGAGCAGCGGGTTGTTGTCTATTGTGCTGATGCCAGTGAAGAGGCTGAGGCATTCAGGGCATTGGCATTCACTCACATATTTCAAACAGAGAGGATAGAAAAAGCTCTGCTGTTAACAGAAGGGGTAGAATCAGGTAAAAGAACCTGAGGCTCAGAGGCTTGGCCGGAATGTGTTAGACCTATAGGATGCCACAATGTTTATTAAAGCAATCATTACTTACAGAATGCGTGCCACTAGATAATGAAGGGGGAGGGGGGGGGCACAGAAAAGACTACAAGCTAAAATAAAAAATGTAGCTTAGAAAAACGGACATGGTTAGACATTACACATTTTACTATTTATGGGTTGATGTTCCCAACATGTCACACGTACTACTCTAAAAGGCATGCTAGGGATACATTATCATTGATAGAGGATTGTGATGCATACATTTTGGAGAGATGGAAATCTCTCCAAATCTATTGATTCATGTCCACAGAAAAGTATTTTTGTGCCACTGAATACGAAAATAACTTCATTGAGTAACACAATATCACAGCATTTTGTGAAATAGTCTTATATAAACTGTTGAATCACTTTTTCAAGAGGTGAAAAAATACAGATTAGAAGATTGAAGGGGATGGACAATGGTGGGAGAGTCAAGGTCGCTTCCGTCCTGTCAAATGGTTAAGATCAGAGTTATTTGTCATGCATACACACAAAATTTGTCCTCTGCTTTTAACCACATGGTCACACACTCATAGAGACAGATGCCATACACTGGAGTAGTGGGCAGTCATTCACAATGTCCGGTGCCTTGCTCAAGGGCAACTCAGCTGTGACAAGGAGGTGAACTGCCACCCCTCCAGCAGTCAGTTCACCAGAGAGTGGGGATTGAACCACCAACCTTCAGGTCATTGGACAACCCACTCTCTCCTCTGAGCCATGGCTGCCTCTGTATCTTAACTTTGAAATGTCTTGGATTCAGTCATGTTTCCTTATGCTTTCACTCTGTTTTGTTCAACATTACAAACTACTTTGTTAAGATTAGATATTAAAAATAGGATGATTAAGGATGGATGGTAATGATTCCATAGATATGGTTACTGTAGGTATTAAAAACAAAGTGAAAATTGACCCTTTAATAACATATCATATAAAATATCCTTTTTCTGGATTACTGACTTGTGAGTCCTACAACCTCAACAAAACACACAAAATGTGTAGGACATTAACCAAATGTACTTAATATACAATGATATACATTACTTTGAGGTAATTCTTGATGGTATAAAATAAAATACAGATCTTTCTTGCCACAAATGCATAGTTTTCTGACACAGTACATGACTATTTCATGTTTTTCTGTGAGACTGGGCCTGCTATTCATCCCAGAAGTAATGTTATAGGTGGTCTTGAGCTTCAAAGGCAGACAAAAGCTTTTAAAGAGATGGGTAATTAGACAAATTTCCACCAAAAACAGCACTTAAACCTGTCATTTTTTAAAATGCCAACAGCATTAGACACAAATATGGGGCTGTCTCGGTTAAACATTTCATTGTTCATTTTTGTTCTGCACAAAAACGTTGATACAATATTTATTGGCCGATTTGGATGCTGGACTGGTTTGTGTGGGTTAGGAAGCAGATCCAAAGACAAGGCTGGCAGACTCATCTATTTGAATGAAATGGGTAATTAGTCACAATGCTAACAAGTACACAGGAGTCCAGATACACACTGATTTGATCAAACCAGACAATACTAAAACATTGAAGGCTTTTGTGTAGAGGTCTGACAGTGCCATGATCAAAAATAAGTACAAAAATACTTAAACGGCTCATTAAATTTTGATAATATTTGATTTTCAACTGTATCCGTTGAACTTGGTGTTATTACTCCTTATTTACCGTATTTTCCGCACTATAAGGCTCACCTGATTACAAAGCGCACCCTCAATTATGGGGTCCATTTCTGTACTTAACCCATACATAAGGTGTACCTGATTATAAGGTGTACTATTACCTAATGTTCTCTGATTGGTTTATTGCTGCCAGCACACGTAGTGTATGTATTATGTCCCTGTGTCAGCGGGAAATAGTCCGACGGTAAAGGACAACATCGTCGGTAGTTTTTACACTTATAAACTTATAAATTGCATGTCGGTCTGCATCACCCATCTCAGACTGAAGAACAGGCACTCACTGGGACATGGGCAAAAGCATTAATGATGACACGATTCAATCGCTAAGTCGGAGCTCGATACAATCTTCGCCCCATTCAGAGTGAATGGCTGGGATCCGCCTGACCCTGGATTCCCATCGAACAAAGCGAGCGACGGAAGTGGCCAGTTGCCATTCATTTCCAATGTACCAGAGCGAAGAGGCGCTGCAAAAATGAACGGGGCGAAGGGAGAGCAGTGAGTGATGCGGAGGGGGCTTAATGCCCCAATGAATGCTCGGCACTCCCCGCAGTAAATTCAAAATGGCGGTATCCGTGACAGATTTTGGAATTATATGGCGCACAGCCTTATGGTGCGGAAAATACGGTACTTTAAAGTTTAATTGGTTAGTTTTTGTATTTCATAAAACTGAAAATCAAACTAAATTAGTTCTCTGTTTTTATGTATCAGTTTCCTTTTACATTTTCTCTCTCTATTTACTCAAAATGATTTATTTTTATAATTTGATCCTAGGATAGATTTTTACATTTTGTTTTTGTTGCTCATAGATGTGTATGAGAGTTTATACATTCCTGTTTGCATTTCTCTTTCATCATGCAGATAAGACAGGGCTGTCAGTCAGAGTGTGTCTTGGGCTCAGCTCTCACCTATTGTTTTTATAATCAGGCTGCAGAGATCGTTATTCACAAAAAGGTGCTGAAAACAGTTCTTCATGTCAATCAGCTAAAATACAGACAATATCTTAATCCAACTGACAGTCAGTGGGGTTACATGAGTGCCATCGGATCGGATTAATGGCTAAATTACAATAAGACTGAGTTATTAAATTCAAGTAGACACCTTAATCTGACAAAAAATTGGATCGGGTTACTCGTGATCGAATTAAGACCCTGAGATAACTCGATCCAAACGTATGCTAAACGTGCATGTAGACGGCAAACAAACAACGCGATGGAGAATGCGTGTATTGGCATATTTATTAAGCCATTTGCTGTATTTATGGTTGTATTTATTTCCCTAATATTAATGTCAGCACGTGTTTTGATTGCATTCTTATGGTGGTGACTCATTTATCACAACTACAGTACTGCCGTGACAGCTTTTTTCAATGCATTTTTATATCCACCCTTTAAATTCATGGGTTCACGGAGAGGTCTAACGCTTATATGTTCCAGTGGTAACAAAGATTTGATGATGAAATGATAAATCAATGAAAATTAGTAATTTTGGTAGACAACCTGTCATGGGTGTACCTTGCCTCTCCCCCAATGACCTTGACCTTGAGTTGGATTAAGTGGGTATAGAAAATGGATGGATGAGTGGATTTTGGTGGAAATGTTTATCCAGTGACTTTTTGGTCACATCTGAACATTCTGCATTTCTCTCTAAAACAGGTCCATTCTACATTTCACACACTGACTTGTTTATGAGCTACACAAGCCAGTCAAAATGTTCCACTGCCAGCCAAAACCATCAATAAGACAGACACTGCAGGCTTCTGGATGAGATGATTAAATGGTTGGTGCTCAATTCACCCCAGCATACTAAATAACATCCTGTGCTCAGACAGAACACCTTATCCAAGTGCAAGCAGAGCACAGTTACCTGCCTTGAGCTCTTCCTCTCTCTGTAACCTGCTTTACTTTGCCTTTAAGCATTTCTGCAGGAAAATGGCCTCATTGTGTCTCTTAATAGGGTTGACATGGAGGTCCAACATAGCAAAACAGTTAATTTCAAACAGAAATGACAGAAAAAAGGACAAAAAGTGTAATGTACTGTAAACAATAGACATCAACACTAAAGCTACAATCTGCAGTCTCACACTTACAGGTGGAAGAAAGATTTACTTTCTAGCAATAATGATTTTAATCCACAACGTGTCTTTAGTTTCTGTGCTCGCTGTTACTCAGATCACCAGAGAAATGATAAGCACCATAGAAATGGGATTTTTGGAGGTGATACACATTTTACTTTCATTTTGAAAGTTATTGCCTCTTTTGAAAACCACCGACAGTGAACACAGGTCAGCGCTGTTTAATCTTTTTCAATGATTTATGATTTACAGAACTAGATGACAATTTTGATGCTGTTTTTAAAAAAAAAATAAAAAATATTACAGATTAAAAAAAGTTTTGTCTTCACATTTTTTAATTGAGTTGATTTATTTCCTACATTCTCTCTGCTGTGTTTTACTCTAGAGTAGTATTTGTCAATTTACAAAACATCAACATTGTGCTATACTACATTACAGTAGATAGTTTACAAGGAAAAACCTTGTGTTGGCATATTATCATTAAATCTTAATTCTCATGTGACCCTTTACATCTGAGGGTTGGTGTTACAAATACTTAACAAATGACAAGAATTCAAAGCTTGTGACTAAGCCTTGTAACTCTAGAGTTATACTTCAGAGTTAAACTCCACCTGAAATGAGATGTTGTACATAGCAGAGTTGAAGGGAAATGGGGACAATGCTGTTTGACTTCAGATGTAAAAATGCACAGAAGTTCCAAACTCTTTGAAACACTGTGGTTAAATAATTCAACAATTTATGAAAAATGTTTTTCGAGATAAAGTTAAAAGAATTTGGGGATTTTAACATCTACTGTCAATTAAATCACTGAAATATGAAGACAGTCCAATCAGCCAACAGCTTGTCCTTTTCAAGATGTTTAACATAACATGTTTTTTTTTTCAACTTTAGATGAAATATTATTGAATTTAATTAAATTGAATTGTTCTTTATTGCTCTTGAATGTTCATTAGGCATCTAACCATATGCTCTAGTGAGGTAATAACAATCTAAATTATACCATACTCTAATCCACCAACAAGTAAACTAGTATACCAGCAGCTCCTCAGTTTAAAGACATCCAAATAAAAACTGTGAAAATGGCCCAGAAAATTAGTAGAGGAATAAGAAAAGCAATTATGTGAGCATGTGGGTGGTGTGGAATTTTAATAAAGATCTCATCTGAGATGTAAAGTTTCATGTGGTTCAAAAATTACCTATGGGATCACAAATTAGATGACAGGATTTTTTTTTCTCTTCACTTAAATACACATAACAGCAACTGGTGGGCAACAAGGTTCTGGCAATTCTGTGTGTCTCAGCAGTGAGCAATGACAACATGTGACTGCCAGTAGATTGAAATATCCAATAATATCTTACATGCCAATGAGTCATTTTCCACCTTTTTGTTAAATAACAATGAACAGATAATAGTTACTGTTATTTCAGTTCAGTATCCTTCAATCACATCAATTTGCTTCAGCAACACAGAACATAAATCCTAAGTGAGTAACATTATACTTACTGAGTTATTTTATAGCAAATACATGCAGGAACACCTGGGATATTTCTGCTCTTCCTCCTTTTTTTTTGTTGCATTTAGTACTTTTCCAGTAGAGCAAAATGTTTTTAAGAACTAACTAATAAATTCAGTAAATCTAAATACAGATAACATTTGGTGCAATATTGCTATACTTTCCTCAAGGATCCAATTTAAAGTACATGGCAGATTAGAGCATTGGGTTTTGAGCCCATAAGTGAGGAGTGGGAGTGGATTATGTGTTATGAGAGCATGGGAGAGGAGTGGAGTGGAGAGTCATTGAACTGCAAATGAATATCCTTTTGAAATTGCCAACGCAGTTTATCGTTTAAGGAATCTGATGCAGTGTTATTCCGGATCATTCATATTTGGAGTATAGACCACTGTTATGCGATTGGAAAGACATGTTCCTGTCGCTTTTTTTGGATGTTTTCTTTTTTTTTTTTTGTCTAGATGAGTGTGTGTCATAAAATCCAAAAATCCAAATATGCTTGTAGAAAACAACATTAAAACCAACAGAGTGTGTTGAATGTTGGACTTACAGGTAACTGTTTCTCTAGGCAGTTGTTGAAGTTTTTGATTTGGTTGGGCTTCAGCTTCTTAAGGGGAATTCGGGTCTCCCCGATGAACTCATTGTGGCGGAATTTGTCCTCATCACACACTGAAATCCTGAGAGGAAAACGACAGAGAAGGCGGAGGAGAACATGAATAGAGTGAGGCTCAAGCAAAGGTTTTGTGTTGACATGAGGCTTAAGAACCATAAAAGCAATCATTTTCCGCCTGGATACCATCATCCTCCATCACAAGGATTCGGTTCTCACCAACAGCTTCACTTTACAGCTAGTTCCACTGACTCTCTGGGGTCTCACAGCAATAACGTTAAAACATAGCTGTTCTGGAGAGAAGAAGATCATAAGATCCTAGTCAGACACAATCAATAGGACAGCAAGTGATGGGATAATTATGTATTAGGAGGCATTCGGTCATGGAAGGTTCACTGATGCTAAAATAAGAGGAGAAGCTTCTGATGAGAAAATAGAGACATCTCAGCAGACTGAAAGCTGACATTATGTTCCTGATCATGATCACATATTCATACTGCACATTTACTCATTAGTGTTGCTTGAATTGAATTGTGTTGTGGGTCATTCAACCTGTTAAGTGAACTGTATTATTTTCATTTGTTTCATTTTCATTATCTTTGATTTTTTTTTTATGCAAGAAAACATCATTCAGGAAAACTATTTGGTATCATAGAGCTGCTCAAGTCATTACATTCAAGGAACTAAGATTCAGGCTTCACATTCCAGACTAGAGATCTATATTCCTCTCCATCATTTCATTACGGACTTTCAGCATGTCTTCAATAAATACAGAGAGCATTCCCTGTGTAAGCACTCTCTGCTCTGACATGACATGATTCACATTCAGGCTGTTGTAGAGGAATGTTTGTTTCAAGTGCTTTTCTCTGTATAATCAGCTACCATATGGAGGAAAACAGGCGCCCTTATGCACCCCATAGAGTGATGTAATAGCACTCTAGATTGAACAGGATGTGATGTAATCAGACCTATAACAAAAATAACAATGATAGCAGTAATAACTTATTTCCTTACAAATAGGGACAGGTGTTGAAATCATGTTTCAATTTACAAAAATAGATGAGTTGTGTAGTCTGAGGGCCTTTCTTGGAGCATGCTTTTTTTTAAAAGGTTGATAAAAATATTTTCCATCAGATCTCGTGCTGCTTGCTGATGCTCCCATTGGCATTATGCAGCAATGATACATATCTGCTCTCTGCAGCACAAAATAATTGGTGAAATACACTAATGTACTTACAGCGTGTTCCTAAGGCTGATAAGGTTCATAGTTTTAATAAATAGTAGTGAAATTTTGGCGATGGTCAGGAAATGGTGCTTTCCATCCGACGTTAAAACACCTGAGGGGGAATACATTTTGGAATGAATGGTGCTGCATACATTTGGTTGAGTCTAGGACTTGTAGAATTATTGCTCAAGTGTACTGAAGCTCTTCCAGCAGCATGTGGCAATTTACCAAGACTCTACATCGTTTATTTTTTCCTCAGTTTTGATCCCCATCTGCATCCCTTTTTTGTGCTTTTAAACAAAGAGTAATGTGCAATTTCTGGTTTAAAAATCACATAAATTTGAATTAGACATAAATTAGAATGTATCCTGTCTGGCAAGAAGGGACCCAGGACAAGGTTTAACCATGTCAGCCTATCGCCACCAGTTTTGCCAGTGTCATTGGCATTCATTTTCTATACTCGTTTTATCCAGTTCAGGGTTTAAGTGGGGCTGGAACCTATCATAGCTGCTATATGGTGAGAGGCAGGGTACACCATCGACAGGTTGTCCATCTCCATTATCAAATGATAAGAAATGAAAAATGTTGTAGGCCAACGTGTCAACTGCTCTTATTGTGACGGCTGACTGTATTGTAGGCTTTGTTAAGGCTTCTTTGAAAAACAGTCATTACTCTTAATCTATAAATAATTTAACAGGTTTCTGGTCATAATTAATGTATTTCAAGGTCTGCTTTCCTAAACAAAACATGACGGCTCCTGTCTCTATCTAATATCAGTTACATAATAACAATCTCACAACGGCTAACTTGTCACAGGTGCTTGGCTTGTGTGTGCGCATGAAGATTGCCCTAAATATTTTCAGAATTCGTATTAAAAGACTATCTGGACCAAATTTAAAACCAAATAATGGTTAAAAAGTAGTAAGAAAGAGTCCAGAATTTCCAGTTGCTGATGTGATGTTACATTTGCCAAATATCAGACAGAACTGTCAGCTTATTACACTCTGATTTCAGATCCATATTCCAGGGTCTAGACAAGTGCTGGTCTTTCCTTTATGTGACATAGATGATGGACTCGGGGGTCATCTTCTTGGGGTGCCAACTTAGCGAGTCAAGATTACCTTGGCTTGTATTAATGCATAATTCAACCTCTTGAGTAACTTTATTGGTATCAAAATGAAAGGTAAACGTCATTAAGTGTCTAATATGTATAAAGACCAAGAGGAGTAAAAGAAGTAAATTCAGACAGAATTACTCATTTCTTCTATTGTATTGTATTTTTCATCCCTATTTATCATGCTGGCCTTATTAATGGAAGAACCTGATTCCTGAATCTGAAGTTATTGAAGCTACTAAAGCTACTAAAGCTTCCTCAACTAATTACTGGTTGCATCAGATCATAAGTAGTAACCCGAGTTCACCAAAGGAACAGACTGTCCCTCAGTGCAGGAACTTACATCACGTCAAATTATCTAAAAGTGGCCACTACAGCAACTTGTTATTTGATCATGACCCCTGTTTCACTTGACAAACCTATAGTTAGAGTTTCAAATAATGTAATGAGCCCTCTGGCACCTTGGTGGAAGTGGAATGACTGTAAGAATGAAAGTAGCATTTACACACACAGATATACATATGAAGTAGTGACTGGAATGCTTGGGTTAAATCAGAAGACGAATGGAAACTACTAAAATCCTCCTCTGCACACAGTCCACCTGACACATAATGCTTGTGTATATGATTGCATTACGTACCTCCACCACTTGATTGCACACTGTTAACACTTTGGTAAAAATAAAGAAGAAAAGAATGGTGCAGAAGCACTTGCGTTGCGTAAGAGTGCTGTGGTTTTCACAGTTTTGGCCCTGGGTTTTAGACTATTCAGAGGTGTCAGTAACAAATACACAACAAAAAGGAAGTCTGCTCTATCAAACATGAATGCCATTTGCAGGGAACAAAACTGATTTCCCAACTGTGACTCTGATTAGGGGTTATCACATATTCAGTGATCAGATATTTGTGGATAAAATATGGTTATTGTTGTATAGAGACTGTCATTTGGTAATTTATCTCAGGAGTTCGGAAGAAGAAAAACTATCAAACGTCACTGCTTCCTGGAAATAAGTTTTCTAAACCATTCTTAGACTAATTCACAGCAGCAAAAAAAAGCATTTCTTCTTTGCCTTCCCTTACTTTGTTTCCCTCGATTTGTTCTTTTCACTTCTCCCGCTTTCCTTCCTTTTCCAGTTGATCCTTTCATTTGTCCTTTATTTTTTCATTACTGACCCTCTCATGTTCCTATTTTCCTAAGTTCCTATTATAAATTCCACCACTTTCCTGTTTACCTCCCCATCTTTCCATTTCTATGGCTTTCATTTAATTTCCTTCCTTTCGTTCTCTTTTGTTCATCATATTTTCTCCCTTCCCGGCCTTTATTTTCATTCCCATTATAATCTAATTTGCTCCCTTCCCATGATTTGCTCTAATTTTCTTTCCCATCATCTCCTCAAATGTCTCTCCTTTAATTGTCTTGATTTCATGTTCTTCCCCGTTTCTCAGTTTTCTTCTCCTTTCCTCTTCCATTCCTTTTACAATTCTCTTTGTTCGCTCATTTTCAGATGATTTTACTCTAGTTTCCTTAATCTCACGCACCTTTTTTAGTTACCACTTATTATTTACAACGTTGCATCCTAATATTTTCCAGCTTTCATCTCTATATTCCTCCCCGTCTTCATTCCTTTAGATTTCCTCCTTTCCCTTCCTCCTCCCTTTCTTCTTTTCCTTAACTTCATACTTCATTCTGAGAACACATTGATCTTATCTTTGACAGTACCTGAGTGTTTTGCGAACCATATCCTCATCCGTGATGCCATAGTAGGTTAGGGTCTCACTCCAGACTGGGTTGAGTGTGTTGTGTAGGGTCTTGGTTCTAAGTTTATTGGCCTGAAAGACAAACAAAGACATCGGCTATTTAACGCAACTGAACGTCATTCATAACCGAATACCTTCTGGCTCCTCCTCTAGCTGCAGAGAGCTCATCCCTCAGGTGTCAATTTCATGAACTGATGCCGGAATTCTCCAAACATCCACAAAAATGTGCAAAGCCTCTCTTCCTTGGTGAGAGTATGTCAGGTTGTATCCATGTCTGATGGTATGTATGCAAAAACAAGCTTACTGCGGCATACTGAATACTGGCAGGAATGAAACACAGACAGCAGACTGTATTAGCATGAAATAATCAAAGCATTGCACATCGATTCCATCATTTATATGGCTCCAAATCATAACATTAGTCATTTCAGGCTATCTTAAGATTGATACTGTTATGATTGTGTGTGGAATTGGCATTGTTAGTAAGTTTAGCATGAATACCGTGGTGGAAATAACACATTTAAAGGTGAGATTTACAGTTTAACCATCCACCCTCTTGCTTCGATATGTTGTGGGTGTCGTTAGCATACCATGGCAGCTCGTTTCTTAAAAATGCGTGAAAGGAGCACAAATTCTTAACAGCACTTTACAAGATGTAGGCCCATACTGTGTTTAAATGTATGTAGATTAATTTACGTGTGTGCTGGTACAGTAGAAAGGGCTCATTACATGTATGCTGCAGGGTGTCCAATCCCAGGCAACAGCAGCACCAGAAAATGTGAAAGAGGAACATTTGTGTACTGCAATACAGTTCAGTTGACTTTTCCATTCCTGTTGCAATATAATGACATTGATGCTTGCAATGTAATGATTTTGACAGCTGTCACTCTTGGCAAGGACAAAAAGTTTGTCTTATGGGTTGGTGAGTGGTGTTACAGTCCTGACCTTCAAGTGAGAGATTGTTTGTTCAAATCCCATTTTGCACATTACTCCTACCTGCTAATGGTTAGAGTTAGGAGCTGAAAATATGTAGTGAGGTATTCAAATTGATGTTCGGATGTTCATTGTTGTGGTTAGAAAACTAAGCTCTCTCCCAAATAATTCAATTCAGTTTTATTGCTCTAGCACTAAATCACAACAATGTCATCTCAAGGCACTTCAAAGATAAAATCCATCCATCCATCCATTTCCTATACCGTCAATCCGTCAGTCGGGTAGCAGGTGGGCTGGAGCCTATCCCAGCAGTCATTGGGCGAAAGGCGGGGTACACCCTGGACAGGTCGCCAGTCCATCACAGAGATAAAATCCAATTCAAGCCAATTAAAATTAAATTTATTGTAATACAATCTTAACCCGATCAAATCAAAATAATTCAATTCCAAATTGGTCACATTCATACAGAGCCAATTAAAAATAAGTTGCCTAGCTAAGGAAATCAACAGATCGCACCAAAATTTCACTTCGATTCAGTCTCCCCATTGAACTACACAGTTGGTCGCAGCTGCCTTGAAGCGACACTATACCAAAACACTGTCATCCTACAATTTTTAAGCAGCGAATGTAAACATGGACACCAAGGTACATTTGTACAGTAGACGAGAAAGTCAGTGATTGGTTTGATCAGCGAGGAAAATATTTAGGCAGTCACCACACATACATAGCATTTTAACTGATTTATATGGTGGCATTTACATTTATTGAATCTTGATAGATGATGGCAATCTGTGAGAGCAGCTTCAGTTTTTCATCGGTGGAATTATTTGGGAAAATCCTCAGAGCTTGAAGCTAAACATAGCAAGACAAGCCTGAAGACATTGGGTTGTGAGGACATGATATTTTGCTGAATTTAATCAATTAGCTGGCGTGATTATTTGTTGCTCTAATGGCAGGGTTCCACATAACAAGGCTCACACTGATTGTTTCTGCCACAATCAGTTGTTTCCCACAGCAGTGCCGCTGAACACTGGTATGCACATACACACACTGAGCATCATAAACTTTTTTTTCTAGTGCCGATGAACACGTGCATAAAAATGCAGTCTTGACTTTTGATTTTACAATTGCTTCAAACAATTAAATCTTGGATGCTCTGCATTATTATTGATTTAAATTTTCTTTCAGGTTTGACAGGTTTTTTATCTTTTCACAAAAGGCCCTCTGTCTCATAGTTTCTCCTTGTTTTTGATACATTAACTGAAAGAAACAAAAATGCTTGTGATCCTTTAGAATCTGATGTATATCATGTAAGCTCACTGTCCCCTACTAATTAAGAAGTGAGCCACAGTTTTGTGTAATATTTATTTAACTATTTTATTTTATTTTCCACAATCAATTCTCTTCCTTCCCAAATATATAGAGTTGGACTGCAAATCATTCATCTTTTAAACTAGCTAACTACCTCATGAAGATGCAATACACCACTTCAAAACACACACATACACTACCGTTCAAAAGTTTGGGGTCACCCAGACAATTTTGTGTTTTCCATGATTTTTAATTGAAATATTAATTTTGTTCTTCAAACTTTGATTTCGTCAAAAAATTCTCCATTTGCAGCAATTACAGCATTGCAGACCTTTGGCATTCTAGCTGTTAATCTGTTGAGGTAATCTGTAGAAATTTCACCCCACGCTTCCTGAACCGCCTCCCACAAGTTGGATTGGCTTGATGGGCAATTCTTGGTTACCATACGGTCAAGCTGCTCCCACAACAGCTCAATGGGGTTGAGATCTGGTGACTGTGCTGGCCACTCCATTACAGACAGCACACTCGCTGCCTGCTTCTTCCCTAAATAGTTCTTGCATAATTTGGAGGTGTGCTTTGGGTCATTGTCCTGTTGTAGGAGGAAATTAGTTCCAATCAAGCACTGTCCACAGGGTATGACATGGCGTTGCAAAATGGAGTGATAGCCTTCCTTATTTAAAATCCCTTTTACCTGTTACAAATCTCCCACTTTACCTGCACCAAAGCGGCCCCAGACCATCACATTACCTCCACCATGCTTGAATGATGGCGTCAGGCACTCTTCTAGCATCTTTTCACCTGTTCTGAGTCTCACAAATATTATTCTGTGTGATCCAAACATTTCAAACTTTGATTCATCTGCCCATAACACTTTTTTCCAATATTCCTCTGTCCAAAATCTGTTATTTTGCCCATATCAGTCTTTTCTTTTTATTGGCCAGTCTCAGATATGGCTTTTTCTTTGCCACTCTACCTAGAAGGCCAGCATCCCGGAGTCGCCGCTTCACTGTAGACATTTACACTGGTGTTTTGCGGGGTACGATTTAAAAAAGCTGCCAGTTGAGGACCTGTGAGGCATCTATTTCTCAAACTAGAGACTCTAATAAACTTGTCTTCTTGCTGAGTTGTGCACCGGGGCCTCCCACTTCTCTTTCTACTCTGATTAGAGCCCATTTGTGCTGTTCTCTGAAGGGAGTAGTACACACCGTTGTAGGAAATTTTCAGTTTCTTTGCAATTTCTCACATTGAATAGCCTTCATTTCTAAGAACAAGAATAGACTGGCGGGTTTCACATGAAAGTTCTCTTTTTCTCGCCATTTTGGGAGTATAATCGAACCCACAAATGTGATGCTCCAGATATTCAACTAGCTCAAAGGAAGGCCGGTTTTATAGCTTCTCTCACCAGCAAAACAGTTTTCAGCTGTGCTAACATAATTGCACAAGAGTTCTCAAGGATTTTCTAATCATCCATCAGTCTTCTAAGGCGATTAGCAAACACAATGTACCATTAAAAGACTGGAGTGATAGTTGCTGGAAATGGGCCTCTATACACCTATGTAGATATTTAATTAAAAAACAGACTTTTCCACCTAGAATAGTCATTTACCACATTAACAATGTATAGAGAGTATTTCTGATTAATTTCTGTATTTTATGTTATCTTCATTGAAGAAAACAGTGCTTTTCTTTTCTAATACCTACATAGGTAACCAACATTGCAAAATGCTGCATTTCAACAGACAAAAAAAGAAGATGAAAAATAAAAAAAGCCAAATTTTGGTACAATCACTATGTTTTCTCAATCTACTACCTACATAGATGCAGCTCGATTTGTCGTCATGTACCACATCTTCCTTTAGGGAAGAAATTATGGCTGAAGGTACTAAACTATGGGCCTCTGTAACAATTAGAATGCTTTCTTGTACTACAAAATAGTCATTCTGCTGTTTTACTTCTCCTCCCACTCTCAATACCATTTTTTCTACTGTGTGTTAAAAGTACACAGTTAGGGCAAGAATTAACATAGATGGTTGGGTCTACATGTTACTGACGATATGGTTAGACAGTTCAACATGATTATGGTTTACATATTTTGGTATTCATACGGCAAAAATCCTGTCATGTCCTACGAATGTTGCCTGACAAAAAACAGCAGCCTCTGGGTCTCCCAATTTACTGTCATGGATTAAGAAAATAATATGTTTTAGACAAGTGGACTCATATATGTACAATTTTGCATGTTTTCCAGTGAGAATGGGCTGTAAATAAGTCATAAGTGAAGTCATACCTGTCCACTTTGTGAAGGAAAAGGTAACAGCTAGAGGAACAACTTGACTGTCATATATGCTTTCTTGGGAGTTACTGAGCAGATTATTGGCAGGATTGGGAGACGAAGCATAGTATTGGTGTAGTGATAGAAATAGACTTTTTGGTAAGGCTGTAAGTAAATTACACTGAAACAGGTAGATCTTAAGTTATTATAGGATTTCATCAAAGGTTTAGTAGCCTAAAATGATGATGCAACCATTAAATACTCTGGACTTTAATTTGAGTCATGAAAGAAATTAAATAATTAATAAATATTAATAATGAATTAATTTGTGATTGAGATAGAGTATCTAATTTACACATGTATTCAGCATGCATTAAAGCAGTGATAATTCACCCCACCATCTGCTCATTGATGAAGGGCGGTGCTCCAAATGAGCAACTGGTATCATAATCATTTCAGCTGCAGAGGCTAAAAAGGCTTTGCTCTCTGGCCAATTACTGCAATATTTTCATGTGGACTTCTGGATTCCTTCTCTAACTAGCTTTAGCCTAAAGAGCCCCTCATACCCAAAACGTAATGAGGCTGAAAGACTGACTTGTGTAGGAGGGAGAATGGTTGATGTGCAGGTGCATTGGCTACACTTTTAAAATAGATGTCCTGGATGTATGAGAATCTACACAGAGACAAAATCCCATGATTAAATGCACCGTGATGCAGTTTGAAAGCATCTTTTAATCAAACCCTTGTCTGAAACATGTGAATTTAGGACATGCTATTTCAAATTTCCTTGAGGTATTAAGTTATTATGATAAATTCTATTGTTATGCTATCTATACTGATCATCATTGCTGTCAGACACCTAAACCCCTTGTTTCTTCTGGCTTTACAAAATTCTCCATGAGGGAACCACAGTGGTCCCCTCCTCACCAATCTGCTAAATTTGTTGCTAAATTTGTTGCTGAAATATAAAATTCAGGCAAAAATTCCAAAAAAATACCACTTGAGGCTGGCTGAAAAACACATAAAACTTTACAGGTGATATAAATATTTCTAAAGGCTGGTACATAGTACACTTTTGGTCTGCATAGCTAATTTGATTGGGGGTATCTAATATCTAGCAAACCCTGCTGAGTCCTGGTTCATCCGAGGTCTATGAGATGTCTCTGAGATGGTTGAACAACACTATTGGTGTCCATCTGTACCAAATGGAGTTCATTGGACATAATTGGGAAAGTGGATATAAACAGTGACATCTGTTTATATAGGGTGTCACAGTTAATGGTTTATACATCAGTGAAACCAAGATGCAGAATTGTGTTAAGTCACAGATCTGGAGAAGAAAACAGTAGTAGAGTCCAGTGTTGGACTGACCTGCTACAGTCCAGACCTTCAACCATCTGACAACTTCTTGTGAATCATTAAAATCCTATGTCAGATAAGAATAGTGCAACATTCCTCTCTCAAAGGTCCAGCAGCTGGCCTCCTCAGTTCCCAGATGGTGACAGACTGGCACAGTGACCACTGCGACATAGTGGTAAACATGGCTCTGTCCCAACTTTTTGGACATCTTGCTGCCATCACATTCCTTTTTAAATAATTTTTTTTTGGAACTAGGCTTGTACATAATACAAAATATAATATACAATACACGATTTCACTGACCTTGTGAAGAGTCATTTTTGTATTTTCTTTACACCAGCATCACAGAGCTGAACTATTTGTACCTTGTATTTTAGCAGTTCAATGATTTCACAAATATCAGGCAAAGATTTTTGGTTATTTCCACCGTATGTCAGGTTTCCTTTATCACACTGTGGTCCTGTTAACACGTCAACATTTAACACTATTCAGTTCCTGTCAGTATTCGACAGCTTAATCTGGAATAATTACAGGCTTTTTATCGTGTTCGATTGTGATTTCAAAAGGGATGAAGCTGTGTTCTAGCTTTGCAGCGGAGCGTGAAAATTCACTTCTCATTAAAGTACAAGCAGAACTTATGACCTCTTTAGTGGGCCTTAATGAGGCTCTTAGACCGTGCCTAATGATTATTTTGAGAACGAGCTGACAGAGAACTAGGAGAAGGTGTCAGTGTCTTGTTGTGCTGGCAGTTATGCAGAGGCTCCTGTTGGGTCTCATACTGAGACAGGAGATAAATCCAGGAGGCAACATGCCCTCATGGAGAGTTATATGTGACTTACTAGTCAAATAATCCATGACACCTCATATAAATTCATATTACTAAGCTGAAATCAAATGGATGTTTGGCATTAACTGTGACATCCATCAGAACAGGATATACAAAATATGGAAAATCCCTTATGTGAAGTTAAACCAGTCAAACAAATTTAAATGACAAAATACAACACCGTTCAAGAGAGCCAAACATTTGTCAGACCTAAAAAGTAATTGCCTACTGTTTAGAAAGTTCAAAAACTACATTTAAATCAGCGTAGAAAGTGCAATTTGAAGATGCGAGTGCTTACTCTGTTGCCATGACATCCTGTCACAGAAGATACACCATTTTATCTGCAGGGACACGAAGGGGAATTGGAACAGCAAAAAGCCAAACTCAGTAAAAAGTGCACATCTTGACCTCTTTCAGCATTTGAACAAATGGTTACAAATGGGAAAAAATAACAAATTTGCAGTATATTTATATCAGTGAGACTAGAAAAGTCTAAATTTTAAATGACAAACATTTTTCTTCCAAATTACAGTATTAGAACAGGAAGAAGTATGTACCTTATGTGTCTGATATAAAACTAAGAAGGTGTTCAATGAGGATAATTCCAGTTCATAAAATTGCATTACTGGTTTGGATAAATACAGATGCATGAATACACTTATTTTGTAAAGCTTTATCCTTCAGTTCACTCATTGGAGGTGTATGCTTGTTAGGAAATTGCAGCAGCATATTTCTCCCTTTTCTTTAACATTTCTGTATGTGGATGGAATGAAAAACATATCAATTTGTGAGTGTCAGGGTGCTTAAAGTTGTATATTCCACATTAGACAGATGTTTGAATGTTGTTTTGTTAGAGAATGAAGACATTAACTTTCAAATAAGAATTTTAAATGAAGTCACGGTTGTTCAGTTTGTGTAGGTTTCTGAGCAATGCACATTTTTTTTCTTTACTGAACTGAAAACACACAAACATTACCTGAAGCCAGCCAGTCATAAGTAGAGATTTCATAGTGGGTTTTTTGTTGTTGATACAGTAATATATCTATAGCTGTTGAGATATCTTGCTCTGTACCAAATCTGTTGGATGTATATGATCACAGATGATATCTACATTTGGCAGATTTCTCTTTAAAGTCAAGTCATTGGAAAGAATGTCCAATTTAAAGCAGCAGCAGACAGACTGCTAATTAGTTTTATAGTCTTATTTAATTTGTTTTATGACAGTTATTGCACCATCGTTCCATTGCAGTGCTCAGGATAGGGGCTTTTTCACTTTTTAACTGTGTACCTCCAGATTTTCATGCTTATACTTGCAACTCCATCTTTGTACTCCCACTAATTAATACATCCATAAATTTCAGGAAAAGACGCTGTGAAACTTTAAAAACACCATCAATTTCTGCATATATGAAGTAATCAGGAATTCATTAATGTTAGTTATATACATATACACCAAGTCCACACCCATTAGTGCCCTCACAGGTGACGGGACATATATCACATCTCAGATCTGAAGAACCATATACTGTAGTCTGTATGTCTGTACCCTGAAAAAGCTTTTTCATAACATTATATGTGGTGCTGACAGGAAACCATGCAAACATCATCATGAACTCTTTGCTTTTGAAGAAACCATAAAGTTCTTAAAAGGAGGAGGAAGGAGAGATGACTGGGCAGCATGGACATAATTTACAAATGTGGAACTTGAGCTAAACACCACAAAAAGATCATTTTCACCAGAAAACATGAGAGGATTATGTTCATCCACAGGTCCAAAGTGTTATAAGTTGTGTAATAGTAACATATCCCATGACATGGTAGGAATCCCGAGCTATGATCATTAAAGTGAATAAGCCTTATGCTTTGAGGTTTTTGTAATTGTCTCACCATGGATTTTGTAACAAATAAACATAATGTGCACATTCATTCTAACCCTTACCATTCCACAGTGAGAGCACAGTAAAAAGTTATGCACTTGTTCACATCACCACGAGAAGCAGCATTTTTATGAAAAGTTAATGTAGAGAGAAATCCTTGTTTCATTAATTCCTTTCATAACTTTTTATTTTTTGTGTACAGCATAAAAGGGTATACCACTTAAATGTAGCTATACAACCTCTGGTTGAATAATACTGTTGAATCTTCACACCCTTATTCATGGCATTTTTCCACAACTGTCAGACTTTTTACGTGTCTAAAAGAGGTGTCAAGTCAAAGCTTTGTGTTACGAGCAGATACAAACAACTGCAAAGCTCAAATCAATAGAGCAGACTTTGAAAAAGTTTGTAACAAAGGGAGATGTATGTCAGGCAGATGGATTATCAGACAGCTTTGGCTTTCATTGAGCTGCTTTTTGGAACACAATCATTCACAGCATATGTAAGGACTTTAATGAAAAGACAAAATAACCCTGAAGGTCTGCAGACAGAAACAAACCAAGGTAAAGAATTCACTGTCTCGTAAAACAACCTGTGAGTCAGTTTTTAAACAGTTTACTTTTTGATTCATATACGTGCATTTGTGAAGTAATTCTCAGAAAAGTGGCAGCTGATATCTGACACGATGCCGTTGTGAGCTTTAAGAGCTCTTCAGCAACATTTAAAAAATTCCTTCTGTTCAACCACTTGTTACGCGACACAGACCAGAGCTGGGCTCAAAGCCTCATCATAATAGGCAAGGTCTTTACAACTAAAGCATATCACTGGATATGTTAAGGTCAGTCGGTTAATGTTTATTCCAATGATTGAAATGTCTCTACTTCTGTGCTCCTTATATCATGAACAAATTATTAGGCTTCTCCTCGTGTGTGTCACTGTAAAGCACTGAGAAAAACAACGATAGATCTCTAAATAATGCTCAAAAAGTCTCAAAATATAATGAGTTTGTGAGTGTATAAGTGTATGAGGTGTGGCCATCAAATAATGAGACAAAATCAGTTCTGATGAAAACCCTTGCAGTTCAGTTCCTTTAAACTTATTTAAACATAATTCACTTCTGAGCCATGCACTGCTGCTTTCTGGTCTTCCACTTTCATTAGGTATCTCAGAAGCTCCATTGTTTCCTTTATTTGTTAGAGACTTAAAACAAACTTCAGTCAGTGTCAAATCGATATTGGATACCTGTGATCTTTATTGTCAGTAAATTAAAAGGCAACTCAACTCTCACCATGTCAGAAAGGAAAAAAAGCAGCACAAACCGTCATGCTAGTAATGCAGCAGTGGAAAGTAAGAAAATACAATGCTGACCCCCCCCCACCACATCAGTTCACATGGGACAAACCTTGCTGGCGCCAGGCAGTAGGTGTAGCTTGACATAAGGATCTGACAGCCCATTGTGGTCCATCGGCTTGAGCCCCTGTGGAAGTGAAACAGAAACACTCTCATGAATCAAGAAAAAAGATACACATATTCAGTCATTTTGACAGAATTATAATAATTTGATCGTTCTGTTGAGTACTCTGTTATGGCACCCTCCTTTTTGTCATTTTTAATCGTTACACAAAATCTTTCAGTGTGTGAGTCAGTCCGAGCAAGACCACCTTACTTATAAAGGTCATGCGGGTCCCTAAAAAACACGGGTGAATAAAGGAACAGAGTAAAAAAAAAGAAGTTTAACATTCCTTTTAAGAGCAAATACATAAGACTCAAAGAGAGCGGAGGATGTAAAGGTCAATTGTACAATGATTAAAATAAGACAGGCACACACTGAGTAATGTGAGAGCCTCTGGGGGGTTGCAGTGAGAACAGCCACCCGTGAAGGACAGACATTTTTGTTTGTTTCTTTGACATCTTGTTAGAGGATTATCCAAAGTGCCAACTTCTTCAATAAGTAAATTTGACAACTCTTGGATTGTGTCATGAACTCCCTCTCACTGCATGTACAAGAGTAAAGCTGAAATACTTTGGAAGTGGTTGCAGCCATTTTTGAGCTGGCTTGGTCACTTGTAAACAAAGTCTGTGCAGAAATGGCAGCTTGTGGAGATGCGTGTCAAGGTCACTCTGAACTGCACTTATGTATTTCTAGGACCGTTTTAGATGCTGTACAATATCCTTACTTTTTTAGATAAGAATACACGATTACTGACTACTGGTTGATTAAAGGGTCAGAATTGGAGCAGAGAAGTCATAAGACGCAGGATTCAATTTCCTATTGTCTTTTATCTAAAAATCTTTTGTTTTTTTTCTTAGGTGGTAAATCGCCATGCTTATAACCTCCACCAATTTGTACTGCTGATTTTCCATAAAAACATTTTTTTCTTAAAAAAAATGGAAAGTCATCTTTTGTATCCAAAAGCACAAAAGATACAAAATGGATTTCACAGGCTTAATTTATTCCCCCTGTCACTAAACAGACCTTTAATTGTAAAACAGGTGAAATTCCCTCATTATTTCAGTCACAGGAGGTATTAGAAAATAGTAGCAGCAGAGAAATCTCCTGCTGTTTCTTTTAATTGTATATTATGTTATATTAGGTGACATCATAAGTAGATTTAATGTCATTTATAGCATATTCTTCTTTGTTTACAAAGAGTAACAAAAAGCAGCTACTTTTACATCCAGTTAAAATTATGGTTATTTATGTATGTTTACATACAGTGATAAATATCGAACTGTAGATAACAAATTTTGCAAACCCTCATTGTAAAAGGTATTTTCATGGCTGTTTGGCTGGTACTTTTAGTTATTGCCTTTTGACATGTTTTGTAAACTTTGCTGAACTTGAACTAGATGAGTTTTTAACATCATATCATTTGTATTTGTCTGTGTGCTGTGTGATGTGGGAGCTATGGAGTACTATACACCACATTTTGACATGTTGTGTGTATATCCTGAAGGGTGGCACATGAAAATGATGTTCATGAGGCTTATCTTTGGTTTTACAATTTTAACAAAACTTGGAACACAAACACGGAACTCTGTCTGCACTCAATGCATCTCTCTGACCCCGTTCATGTACACTCGCAGCAATAAAGGGGCAGGGCTATTTCTAAGACACTATATATGACAGTGGTCACTGAATAATGCTGTTAATTCACCTTCTTGTGTTGCAGTTCTAGAACAGATGATTCTTGTTGTTACAATGGAATTATCGAGCTGCAAGCACCTTGCCTATTTAAATTAATTGTTTACCGTTCCAGAAAGAAGATTATACCCTCTTGTGTGTGTATGATGTTGTGATAAGTTAAAGTCTCAGATATTGAGCTGTCTTAGCTTTTTAGAATAATGAATTTAAATAGGGTCTTGGTCGGGGCCAGAGTGGGACTTTTTTTCATCCTGGGATTTTCATGTCCAAATGAAACAATATTTCAGCTCTTACTCACCTGTAGCTTTAATAATTAAAACTTTATAATAACGAGGATTTATAAGGATTACTGCCTGGTCTTCGCCAAGATGTTTTTTTCCTCTTTCAGGTTAGCTTCTGCAACAGTTATCTAACAATATATTTTGAGTTGTGATCATAATACTTGTATGTGGCTCTTCATTAACCTGTGGAAATGATTTGTGTTAGGTTAGTTAAGGCTTGTTTTAGTTAACACATTTGTTTGATGAGCTACACACATGAAACTAAAGGTTATTTCTTAGGCATTCATTTAAAGAAAAAAAAGACTAGAAGCAAAATCTTTCCATTTTCCATGATTCCACTGTCAATTAAATTCTTGATTAATGTACATTTTTTTTGCAACAATGCAACCAATGGATCCTTGGGGCCATCAATGCACTAGTTATTTGTTCAACCTCCACCTATTTCTCCACCTCCAAACTGGAACATCTAAATAAGATCTGCACCAGCTGCTGACTCAACTACATCATCACAACCAACTTCAAGGCTCCAGAGGTCAAGTCTCTACCTTCATCCAGGTCAGCGTTCTACAACATGCTTCATCTGAGTCTAATCCCCATAATTATTTAGCTAAACAATTAGCACATGGATGTTCTTTACTTCCAGGTGATTGCTCCTTTTTGAAAAAGAACTTGTCTTTGTAAGGTTGCTATCTTGCTAAGAAATAATCCATAAATCTACAGAAGATGATACGTAAGCTATCATTTCATTAACATGAAGTACCCTTGGGGCTTCCTTAGCAGTTATAATTCTGTGATGGTGTGCTTTGAAAAACCCTTGAGGTTGGTGCCCAACCTGACTCGTTCACATTTTTATGAACTTTTTACAAGAAACTGCCACAAAGCTGTTGTGGCTCACTAGTGATCAGTTTGGTGCCAAAACTAATTTGTGGACAGCTGTCATCAAAAAGGCATACAGATCAAAAACTTAGTCTTTAGATTTTTAGTTCTCCTGGAGAAAAAAGGAATATGTGATTTACAAACTCAGCTTTTGTGGAAAATCATCTAAAAAGACTGTTTTACTCTTTATGTCCTCTGAGTATTAGCACAATATATTGTCTTCAAGGCCTACAATTACAACATGTTAGGAATGTATCCAGATGTCATATCAAATTCATATTATTAGTAAATGTCCGGGAAGCAGACACCCTTTCCACTTTTAAGATTAGGCTTAAAACTTTTCTTTTCGATAAAGCTTACAGTTAGGGATGGCTCAGGTAATCCTGAAACATCCCATAGTTAAGCTGCTATAGGCTTAGACTGCTGGGGGACCTCATCTGTCACACCTTTCCTCACTTTGCTCTCTTTTTCCCCCTGTTTAATTTCAAAATTGATTTTATGTACATGTGACATTATTGTGGTTATTAACCTATGTTTCCCTGTTCCAACAGATATCCTTTGAATGGCGTTATGGTGTTTTTCCCCCCTCTTTTCCCTCTTTTCTGTCTTCTCAAACCCCAGCTGGTCGAGGCGGATGGCCACCCTTCCTGAGTCTGGTTCTGCCAGAGGTTTCTTCCTGTTAAAAGGGAGTCGTTCCTTTCCACAGTTGCCACAGGCACGCTCAGGACGGGAGATTGGACTGAAGACACATTTCGGTGCAATCTGTTGGTTTCCTTAGCTAGGATATTAATTTTTTGAATTAGCTCTATATGAATTAATTGGATTATGATTACAATGAATTGAATTCCAATTGGCTTGAATTGGACTATATTACTTAAGTGCCTTGAGATGACAATTGTTGTAATCTGGCGCTATATAAATAAAATTGAATTGAATTGAATTGAATATTATCAATATATATATCAGTGCTGCTCGATCAGATTTTCTTACCTCGGCTGTGCCCTTAACGTAGGATATGTCAAAAATCAGACCACTGAGAAGCTGGATGAACTGAGGTTTATACTGAAGCCTCTAATTTATCTGTAGAAAGGCTGGTGGTGGTAAATTGGAGATCTTCAGGATCTCTTATCACTCTACAAGAGGCACCTACTCACTGAACTCAGCTATCCCTTTTGCCAGTATGTAATTCAAATACCTATCTCAACACCCCCCTGGATATGTAACTGATGCCACCAATCACTAGAAATCCTCTGCTAGAAAACTAGCATCCCTAGGCTAGTCATCGCTATTCCCATGGAATGCTTTGATATTTATCTTTATAAAGTGCAAAAAAAGATGCACACCATAACTTTAGGATTAAAAACAAGTCTAGCAAGTATGAAAACTTTAATAAAATCAAACTGAAAACATTTAACCCATAAAAATATAAATTTGAAATTAAAATTTGAGAGGTTACATTTTTGGCTTTTATGGGTAATTACTGACCATCTCAGTAAAAAGAAAAAAGGTGTTTGAGTCTTCAAATACCAATGCAGTATGATGTGAGGTCTGAAAGGGAGATGCACAAACATTGTATCCGGTCTAAATGGATTAAAAGGATTAATACCATTAGTTTACAGCAGTTTTCCAATAACTGACATATATAAACTATATCGTGCAATCTTTTTGTGTTATGTTACAATCCTAAATCTGAAAAGGCTGGGATGCTGCATTTGGTTTTGACTTCTATTTCATTGCAGACAGTACAAACAAACCGATATTTTAGGTTTTGTTTTATGAACCTCAGTGAATTTGTTCACATACAACCATTCTTGCTTTTCAGGCCTGCAACACGTTCCAGGAAAGGTTTAATGGTGACAAGTTAGGTCTTGTAATGGGGTGGAAAATGATTTGGTATCACGGCAGAAGCTATGAAAGTCTGAGTCTTTGAGGAGCAAAGATGGGCAAACTATGAACAAGATCAATTTGAACTGTTTAAAAACAATGATTGTCAAAGAAAGAGCTGTGCATATTCCCTCCGCTAAAGTGCAGAATATTATTAAACCATTCAAGGAATCTGGAAAAATTTCAGTGTCTAAAGTGAAAGGGCACATTCATCAATAGTTGATATAAACACACGGGCAAGGGATTACCGTGGGAAACTTTTGTCAAGCCTTTCTTTGTTACCTCTTATCTTCCAGATCTATTTTGGAAGGAACAGCTCATCGAGGCTGTAGAACTGCATGTGCTGCCTTCAAGACCACATCTTTTACAGGGACTTCAATGTATCTTTAACAAGACACTGCAAGGCCACATTTTGCACACATTGCAAAGGCAAGGCTTTGGAAGAAGAGGGTACAGGTACTGGACTGACCTACCTGCAGCCCTGAGTCATCACTATTATAGAATGTTTGGAGAATCTTGAAATGAAAAACACAACAGTGTCAACCCCTTGCTGTTGCACACCTCAAGATTTATTTGGGGAAATGGGATGGAATTACACCTTAAATGATTCATCACTCTGTAATCTCAATACCAGAACATGCTCAAGTTAATTTTTTTTCTAACTTTGCATTTATTGTTTTATGCCTTTTTTAAATTTTTGCTTGATTCTTGAATATAATTAGTGTGAGAATTTAGGGAATTGCTTTAACAGTTACTGAGCTTTTATGTCTTTATTGGACCCTCTTCTTACTTTTATGAGTGTACTGCTGGCATTCATTCTTTTTGTCACATTTTCCATATACAATCAAGTTGGTCAATGAAGACTCTTGAAATTATTGCAATTGAATAATTAAATGTCAAATGTAACTTGGAAATTGGGCTTGTATAACAATAAAAACTCCACAAGTGAGGAAAAGCCCTCACTGGATATGAAATTGACTCATCACTGCATCATAGTGCACATCACAGAGATGCATGCACACGCAGACACACAAACACAATGAAATTAGAAATGCTAAATAAAAACCTGTCCTGAATAAAAAGGATAATGAGGCTTAAAAAGCTCATGGCTTTAGGATCTCACAACACAATGGTTTCTTTTCTCATCTGGAAAACAATAAAATTCAATTCAGCATCACTAAGAGTCATCACTCAGCGGAGAAGATTCAGATTAGAAGCATTATTTTATTTGTTTCATGTTTTTTTTTCTTTTAATGGACCAAAAAATGAAAAAAACAAAAACAAATATGAAGTATTTTTGTCTGCAATTATCAGGCTTAATAGAAGAGCTCGGCTCAGGCCCAGCACTCAGCAGGAATTACTGGCAGCAAAACGACACATTCACTATCTTCAATAAGGCCGTACTGCTTTACATCCTGTCTGCACATAATAGAACCAGAGTGACACTAATTTCTGCAGCTGAATGTAACAAACATTTCGACATTTTTCCAGACAGTGTCAGATTTTTTCTGTTCCCCAACATCTCCACAAAAGACTGACAGTCCAGACAGAAATGGCTAAATTATAAAGAAAACAGTCAAATCTGTTTCAGGGGAAAGATTACACAGCTGAGAGGTTCTCTCTCTGGGTCGTTTTAATTTAATTTAGGTGCGTCACTGAGACAGATATGTGTACATGAAGTAAGCTTCAGGTTTAAATTTGCATATGCTCTAATCAGATAGGCGCCCTCCTGCTGTTGGTGGATTTTTTTATGCAGTCTCATGCTGCACAAGACCTTATCTAATGAGATAATTGTACTTTGACTTGGAATGTGTGTTAGATATAGTCAAAGTCCTTTATGTATTTGCATTAGTCCCTTTTCAAGTATAAAAGAAAAATGACCTGTATCTGTCAATAATTTGGTTTGATGGCTGAGTCCCAATTTGCCAAGAGAGAACCCAAGCAGGTAGAGCTTCATAAGTTATCGTGAAAATGTTGTTAATCTGTCAATTATTTAGTTGTGTAGGACAGATGTGGAGCAGATACAAATCAAAGGCTTGACAAACAAAAGCAACAGGCATGCATATTTCTGTAATATGACACTGGTGATGTTTTATCGAGCACACCGCAGGCCAACTGAGAAGCAAATTAATACTGTACATGCTCATTATGACCCAATTAGAGTAAAACATGCATGCACATAAAACTGGGAGCCACAAGCTGCCTACAGTGCCTTATAAAAATAAGGGAGATGCAATACAACATTCACTTTGTAACCCCAATCTCTACACCAGCTGTCACCCTCTCTTCTCAATCTTGTTTCTGATTTTCTTTTATCAAAGAGCAGGCTGGATGAAATAAACCTATATATGAGTTTATATATACATATATATATATATACATATATATATATATACAATATGTATATTTATATGTATATGCTTGATATGAAATACAAACACAATTGACTTTTTCCATACAAAAATAAAAACATTACCCAGCTGAAAGCTTAACGTGCCTCTAAAAATTGTAACTTCCTCTGTCACTCCACGTTCATTGAGTTCCATTCATTTCTAGCACCTCAGGGTGTTATAAACCTTTCTGATTTTTAGCCACACTTTTTGACTCTGTTTTCCACACAAATGAATGACTGAGACATCATCATGGGAGTTGATTGGGGAGGTGAAAGTGCCATGTTCATCTACTTCTATTGTTGCCTTCTGCTAACACCTGAATGCCACTGAGATCGACCACATTATGTCAAGTTGGACTTGGATGAACAGGCAGCTGCGTCACGCTGCTGATTGCACTAGCACACTGTGAATACTCTGTTGATCATAATTACTGAGGGTTAGAGAAAAATGACCACTGAAAAAGGCAGATGGGAGTGTATCCACACACCTTCCATCACACACTCTCATTCACAACAGCCCTCTTGAATAGCAGCCTTCAAAAGCAGTGGGTAAAAAAGAGCTGATCTGAGCTCTTTTTGGGGGGAAATAATTAGCACCATCTTTGACTGGAAGTTTGGCTTGGTGTGTGAGCTGGAGATGAACTAGAAAAAACAAAACTGACATTTGCAACTAATAACACTTTCTGGTAGTCAATTTAAAATAGGAGCATATATGCTGCTCACTTAACTTTAGTGTAATTGATTTTTTTAAATCATTCATATCTACAGTTGAAAAAATCTGGAGTTTGGGAAAACCAGTGCACTAGGCTCTCAATGCTTGATTTCTGCATGTGCAGGTTGTTACGAAGGTATTTGGTATGAAGGTAAATATGTTTCAAATGCACAAACTTGTAGATTTGATGTGACAACTTGTAGAATACAATGTGAGAACATTCAAAGCAAAAATCTGAACTAGTGTGTAGGGATGCGAATCAAGAGCCAGTTCTCCAAGACAGTATTTTGGCTTAGAGAGTAAAAGTAAAATGACAGAGGCGACAATAGATAAAATATTGGTGCATGCTTGAAATTGAAGTGTTATTGCAACCAAAGCCATTTGTACTTTATATAACTGGACGAGAATCGATAAGAGAATCGATAAGGAACCAAATCGATAAACGATATCGATAATGGAACCGGAATTGCTAAATTCTTAACAATTCCCATCCCTATTAGTGTGTTGTAGTGAACTCAAGTGTGGATTTAATATGAAACTTAAACTTTGGGAGACCAAGCAACATTCCTGTGTGGTAATGTTTGTGCAAAGACACAGATGGGGGATTCCCACATCAGGAAGAGACAGAGATCATCTAATTTACCCCAACCTTTGTCCTTTGGAGATGACTTGATAGACTTTCTACCACCAGACCTGTCCCATAAGTTATGGGTAAAGCATTAACAACTTAATGCTAACTAAGTTGAACACAGAAAAACCCTTTTAGAAGACGATTGGAGAATCACCAGACCAACTGTGCTCCCTTCCTTATCTAAACAATGTAATTCAAAGGGGACATCTGTTTTGATCCAGCCAGACGTCTCACAGGACTCTCGAAATACTTTCCCCAGATTCACTTTCAGTTGAATTTTAACAGTGTTAAATGTGTCTTATATCTTTATATATTTTCCTTAAGGTTCTCCGTGAAATCACAAGCTGCATTTTAAGACCTTTTTCACGATTGTACTTGGTATAATAATGAAGAAACCATTATTTAGGAAAATTACTAACTTTTCTATGGAGTTACATCGCCCCCTAGTGGTCTGTAGTATTGAATAGTTAAATCTGATTTAATTCAGTAACAGGAATTTATATGAAGTAATGCAACTGTTAACCGATGTTTCCTGCTCTTTCTGTTTTTATTCCATGGTTATCACAGGAAAATAACATTGTTTGGTTCTTTATTCATATGTAATAACTTTACAGATATTCATCTGAATTTGAGAGGTATTCAAGATCCACAACAGTTATCTACTTATTTTATGGTGTCTTTTTATTTTCATACGTTATTTGATGTCTTTACCTTCATATCTTTACAAGGTGTGGTGTTTTCAGAATCCTCTGAACAAATGTGTTAAGACAAAAGAATGGAGAAATTGAGTTTTCTTTTTTTTTTTTATCAAACTCTTGACACTAGAATGAAATCTTCTACTTTACACGCCCAGGTGAACGCCATAACGGTTTCAGGCATATCATTGGCTGAAAGTGGAACGTAAAGCCTGTGTCATGCCCGCCTCCGCAAATCAAACTCAGAAGACCCGCGAGAAGAAAGTTGGAAGTTAGAACGGAAGTCAGAAGAAGAAAAGAAGCAAAGACAGATGAAAAGATGAAAGGACAGAGAGATGAGGAAGAATGGAAAAGAACAACAAAGAGAACAGAAAGAAACTGAATAAAGTAATAGAAAGATATACATTTTTGTGTTTTTTGTTTGTCCATTGTTATCTCGTCTCCATGTCTGTTTTCGTTGCATGTTTTCAAGACCACAGAAAAAATATTCACAAATGTGTACATTTATATTTATATAAATAGAATAACAGTGGACAACTCATTATCCACCACTTACTTGTATTTATTTATTTTTTTAGTTCATTTTCTGTTAGCACCTAAAGTTAACGATTGCAGCTTCTTGAATCTGCTGCTGCAAGTACAGAAATCTGCTCTCATGAGTCACAGATTGACGAATCTGTGCTCTGACTTTTCATACATTCCCTAGTGGCTTCCCCAATGCAGAAGATTTGTTGCGCGATCAATACACCGAGCGTGTTAGGAGTGAGGCGATCCGATGGGATTGTGAGTGAAAAGTAATCCCTAAGTGATGGCCAACATATGGACAAGATAAGTGTTGTCACTTTACCTGCCGGTGTTATAGAGGTACCATCTGGCGTGACCACAGTGGAATTCCATTCTGTCTCTGGTCCTGCTCAGGGGCAGATTGATGCCTTTGATCTATCTCCCTTGCCAACTGAAGAGCAGGTGAATGTCAGGTCTCTTCTTGAAAAGTACACCTCTTTTTAGTGCATGATGGCAATTTCCCATGAGATCCCTTTTTTGGATGGTGTCACTGTTCTTCAATGCAATAGGCACATCTCTCCATCTGATTATGAAGTTGTTAATGAGCATATCAACAATTTGCTTGAGTCCCTGGTAATCAGGGAGACTAGCAGCTCCTATGTGTCCCCTATCATGCTGGTCAAAAAGAAGGACTCTGTATGTGCATTGACCACTGACAGTTGAACAGCTATACCAGGTAAGATGCATTCAGTCTTCCTTGCGCAGAGGAATCCCTCGACGCATGCCAGAAACTGCATTCTGCATGCCATTTGGCCTCTTCAAATGGAATAGCATGCCCTTTGGCCTTTGTAATGTCCCCCAGTCCATTCCAGAAATGTATACAATGGATTTCCATTGACCAACAGTACCAGTCTTTGCTTTTGTATCTTGATGACGTTGTGGTCTTCTCCTCCACTGTCGAGTAACATCTGGAGAGGTTGCTGGGGCAGTTACAGAAGAAAGGATTGTGCGCTACTTGGGGCATGTAATTTCTGACCAGGATGTTTCCACAGATCCCAGCAAAATAGAGCTGGTTGCCAGTTGGCAGCCCCCAGCTACAATCTCAGAACTGCAGTCATTCCTTGCCTTTGCCAGTTACTACTGGCAGTTTGTGGAGGGCTTTGCCAAGTTGGCTTCCCTTCTACATACACTGATTGCAGAGCTTGGAGGCACCAAGTCCAAGAAGAGGTCAGAGTGAGGGCTCACTGGGCACTGGAATGAGGAGTGTCGCTCACAGCTTTGAGTTTCTTAAATCTAAGCTCACCACTGCGCCTGTGCTTGCTTATGCCGACTTCTCCCTCTCATTGGAGGTTGATGCAAGTCACAGTGGCCTTGGAGCTGTGCTGTCACAGTAGCAGGAAGTCAGGTTGTGACCCACTTAGCGCAACATGGCCAACTACAGCTCCATGACGTTGGAGTTCTTGGGACTCAAGTGGCCATGACTGACACATTTTAGAAAGCATCTGCTTGGTCATGAGTGGGTTATCTACATGGACAACCCATTGTCACCTGTCCACTGCTAAGCTTGGTATCACCAAACAAAGTTGGGCTGCCCAGCTTGCATCTTTTGATTTTGAAATCAAATACCAGTCTGATTTCTGATCAGATCTGGATCTGGACCTCACTTCCAAAACCTTTACAGCAGGCTCTACAGATTCAGAGGTCTGAAGCCTCTCAAGCCCTTGCCATAGCCTTGTCTTACCACACTTCGTCTGACATCCACATGCTCCAGAGAACTAACTCTGTTATTAAGGAAATCCACTCATAGTGTGGTTGAAAATGTCCTGGTAAATACTGAAAATTTCAGTAAGTACACGTTGACCATTGCCACATGTGACCAACGAGCCTCAACTGTGGCTCAGGTTCTCGTGAGCAAGCAGTTCTCAAAGTTTGGTGTCCCTGGCCATATTCATTCGGACCAGGGCCGTTTGAAACCTCACCGATTCGGAAGTTGAACACCCTTTATGGGATAGAGGAGTCACGCACCACACCGTACCACCCAGCTGGTAATGAGCATTGTAACTACAATCGAACTGCAAGACACGTTACAAAAAACACGTTAACATGATCCAGAAATGCCGCTGTCATCTCTGGGCCAAAGCTTGTTTAAAATGGACTGAAGCAAAGTAGAAATCTCTTCTTGTCAGGGTGGGCAAGAGGTTATGAGAGGATCCAAATGCAGAACTTGGAAGGCAGGAGGTTGAAGAGAAACTAAACTTGGTTTATCTTAAAACTACAACAAAAGGTGTGGCCAAGCCGGAAAACTATGAAACTAAACTTGAGAAAAACAGAAAATCAATGAACAGAACAAAACCTGACAATGACTATCAGCGAGAACAAGAGACCAAGGAAGCAAACCATAAAAGCTGATGGTAAGGATCTGACAAGGACTGAAATAACCAAGGAGCTTAAATAAAGAGGAGAATGATTGATGACTGAAAAACAGGTGAGACAATTAACACAGGTGAGTGAGTGAAGGAAATTAACAGACCATGAAGACTGAGAAAACATGAGTGAGAACTAGACAACTTAACATAGGCAAGACTAAGACTGATTTAAGTGAATTACAAAGCCAAACATGAATGTAACTTATTCATCCAGATGACGTTTTTTCAGTGAAGACCTTGCATATTTCAATATTAAACCACATACAGATTGTAACAATGAAGGTAGACTTACTCGATAGGACAATTTGATGCGTTAAATGAATAGAGGACATATTTCAATGCAACCCATGATGTTTTGCTAACCTTAGCCATATTGATTTTAATACCTAATCCTAATAAAGTAATATTTCAAGTCTAAACCTGCAAACTGCAAAATTCAAGGAAACTGTGACTAAATTCAGCAAAGATACTTGAAGACACTAGCATTCTAACCAGAACTCTGACTTGACTCACCTAATAATTGGGTGTGTAGAACCATCTTCCAGACCCTGAAAATGTGGATATTTTTATGTGATGCAACAGTAAAATGTGACTATTTCACAAAATACTTTGACATTCTGTTACTCTATGTGGTTCATTTTGTGTGCGGTAGCATGAAAAAGAATGTGTCTGTGGAAATGAATCAATAGAATAAATTCACATGACTACTTCACGTTTTGCCTCAAGGCTGGAGTGACCTGTATGGTAAGATCTTGTCGTCACCATGTGAAGGAAGTCTGTATTTGTAGTAATAAAGCTAATGGACATTAGCATTAATTTTGGAGCTGTGACAGCATGAGTAGCACAGTCTAGCACATAGGAACTTATGTCCACACATTCAATAGGTAGTGGTTTCATAATCCAAACTTTTAAATTGTGATATAATAAAATTTTGGTTGGAAGTTTTTTGGTGTAGGGGAGCACTGTGTCACCTAATGGGATCCGTGACCAATGAGAATTAAACTATGTATCTGTGTCAATTTATAGGTTTCTAACCACAGCCATGTATCTTGTTTTACATCTAATCCTAACCATATGAATCAACTCAAGCTATAACTGTAATTTTAACTCCTGCCCTACTCATCTCTCCTGACAACAAAGTAGAAAGGTAAATAATCGCAGAAGTAGAAAAATTAAAGGACTGTGGTAAAGATTGTGCAAGACCAATTCATTCTCACTTGAAAGTCAGGGCCTTGATGCCACTTATAAGCACATAATACAGACTTTCTGGCCTAGTCAAGGGTGGCATATGTAGATATCCCTACGTCACTGGTGTCAGTCTTATTACAGCAGTGAAAACTTCATTAACAGGATGTCAGGAGCTGTATTGCAGTGAAGAACAGAGCAATTGTGTAGCTATTGGACAATCATTTTAAACTTTTATTGTGAAAATTGACATTTTTCCAGGGAACAATATTTTGCAATCTGTCGTCACACATGGTTGCTGAGAGTGGACTAAGTGCCTTTAATCATCACAGTGGCCATGTTGCCACAATGGCTATGTGAAGTGTGATATAACTGAGAGGTGTATAATGGATTTTATTTTATGCAAATATGCTGATTTTGGTGTGTTATCACTTGTAATGGGACTAACTAATGTGAAGAACTTACTGAAAACAAATATCAAACAAAAGAGCTGTTAAATTAAACACATGTTCTGTGTTATAACATGAGACACAGATTAACTTTAGAGTTACATTTGACTTTCTAACATCAAGAAAGAGTTGAGTCATAATACTGAATAAGGGGTAAAAGATCTGCTCAAAGAGCATTTATTTTTCAGAGTGAGTTGATTTCAACTCACAGAGAGTTAATTCTCAAGGTCAGAGTCATTTTACAACTAACTAGATTAACTGGCCATAAGTTGGTGATATGATTTGAAATAAAACCCTGAAAAGAGCCTCCCAAAGAGACTGAGTGCTGAGCAGATGTGAAAATGTGAGGAGGCTCATCACTCAAAGACTATGTGGGCTGATTTTCCAACAATTTAACAAAAACATTCACATTTCTTTTGCCCTTTTTACGTTTCTTGATAACTAAATGTAACTCCAGTGAATGTGTGCACAGCCCTCTGAGGTGGCTTCCCCAGGGTAAAGATTTGATTAAAAACACTTGAATTGGACTTTTTCAACATTCACAGTACATGACATAATCAATGGAAACCACTGCTTCGGTCTCAACAAGTTATCACTGCATCAACAAAGAAAAAAACATATCAAGATATTAATTTTTTTGGGCCTCTTTCATGGTGGACTGATGTGAAGTAGGAAACTGTCCTGTGGTCTCACAAATCAAAACCTGAAATTCGTTTTGAAATCCTGTACACTGTGTCTTTGGGGGGAGGAGAGGGGAGGGACCATCCAATCTGTTATCGCAGTTCAAAATCCAGCATCCATGGTCGGATGAGGGTGCGTTTGCACATGACATGAGTAACCTGCGTGTCTGTGAAGGCACCATTGAGGCTGAACAATATAAACAGATTTGGGAGCAACATTCAGTATGATGGCATTCCGGTGAGGTTTTTTTTGATGAAGTCAATTAATGTTTTAGCACAGGAATATCTGTCCCCATTCTGTGTGTTGTCACGATTTGTATTTTTTGTTCATGTTTTAGGTTCTTGTCATGTCTTTAAGTTTATCATGTTTTATGTTCCTTTTTAGTCTTTAGTTTATGCCACTGTTTTTCCTCAGTCACTGTTGCCCTGCTATCAGCTTCACTCACATCACCTGCGTTTCTCCCCTCAGCTGCAGTCACTCCCTAATCACCCTCACTATTTAGTGTAGTCTAGTCCAGGTTAGTTCATGCCCATTGCCTGATCCTCACCGTCATCCATGCCACTGGCACTGGCACTCATGCTGGAAACAGGTCTGTCCAGGTTGTTAAGATTTTGTCAGGTTTTGTTTTGTTAGTTCTTAGTCACAGTTTAGTTTTTTTTTTTTTTTTGTTGGTATACTGGCTCAGCTGCGTTTTTTGTTTAAATCAAGTTTATTTAGAATCTCTGCATCCGGGTCCTCCTTTACCACCACGCCACACTACCGTTATGACATGTATTTCACAAATATATGACTCAGTGGTTAAAAGGTCCAAGTATGAATATGACGAATGAACTCTTGAAAATCCTTCAGTGTATCAACTGAATGTGAAAACACTTTTCTTTCAAAACAACACTTACTAATCTCTAGGGTTTACAGATCGTATGTGAGTATTTTGCTTTTTTTCAGGAATCAACAACATCATAGGTGTGTTTAATGATTGAATGAGTTAGATAAAATTGATGAACAACTTGTCTTATCTTCAGACTGCTTGCTTGGGGTTCTTGTCTTTATTATTGTCATCAACTATTCTCTGTAATAGCAATATCAGTTATAATGAAATAACATTCGTGTTTGCTTAACAATTTGTTTATTTTATTTATATATTTTTTTGTTTCTTTTAGTGTGGGTCTTATGCATGCTCAGCCCTTCAGAAACACATTTATTTTGAGCAAATGCAGTCCATATGTTTCTTCAAGAATGTCCCACATGAACACTTCTTTTTCAATGTGCTATCATCCTCGTCATCGACAGGACATATGTCTTTATTACCATATCTGACTTGCCTGCTAACGTGTAGGTAGGGAGCATCAATCACCAGGAGCAACAGATAACAGTGTGGACAAGATGGGGAGGGGTATTGATCAAATCCAGAAGGAGCAGAGCCTCAGTCATGTTAAAGATGGGGGTCAACACTTCAGAGCATCTGGGGTCGGTGGTGGCGCTCTGGTCATGCACTTTACAGAGATTTACGTAATAGGAGGTGGCAATGAGGAGAACTCGCAGATGGGTCCCATTCATCACCAGAGAATGTCAACACTGACAATCGTAAGGCTTGCAGGTGAGGGCTGTGTCACAGGGTCACACAAGTACATATTAGTTTCAATGCCAATTGCAATTATTAGGTAGAAAAAGTAAGACGAGAGGTTGGCTAAACTGAGACATGCCGAGTAACTCCAGTACAGTGAAATATATTCAAATTTGAATGTGATTGAAATTTAACAATACCCTCCTAAATGTTTAATTGTGTGAAGACGAATCAAGGAAACATGGGCCATCCACCCTGTTTTTACCATATTGTGCTGTTATTTTGGATTCAGTGTAGCTAAGCACTGTGGCCAAATTTGTTTCAATCACTGTAATTTCTTTTTCTTGCGTTGTGTTTCAACGAACTCTCTTGTCGGCTCGCCAGCTCAATTGCCATCTGTCTGCCAGCCATTCTCTATCGAGCCTGTCTGCTCACTGTCTTCTGCCATTTCCAACTCAGCCTCCCACCTGCTCAGCCTCCTCCCTCTGCTGTAAAGTCTGCTCATTTTGCGCTGGCCTGTTTTCAGAGCTTGTAGTTCACTGACAAAACAGCAACCTGGTGCACTATGAAGACTGAGGTAGCATATCTTGGGAATTAGATTTACAGCTCTAATCCTGATATTGACAGTGTATTTGTGTAGTGTCAATGAATGTACTTTACTACTGGGTTCTGATACAAGAATTTTCCTAAGAGGACATCAGTTAATCCCTGAAGAAAGAAACTACCAATATCCTTCATCATTCCTAGAATTAAATCAGCCGTGAAGATTTTTGTTCTAAGAAAGAAAGATTTGGTGTATTTATCTCAAATATGAAAAAAGAAAACAATATGTGTGTGTGTGTGTATATATATTACTAACATATGTATTGTTTTCTGCAATTTCCATTGCTATGCTTATGATACTCAGCTGTACTTAACTATAAACCAATAGGTTGGTCTGACGACAAGCATGTCTTAAAGACCTGAAAGACTCCTAAATTCAAGCAAAACTGAAGTCATCAAGGAGAAATTGTCTAGCTATATAATTATTTTAGATGGCATTTCTTTGGCTTTTAGTACTACAGTGAGGATCACTTTTTTTTTTTTACCAGAATTTTGACTCTCATATAAAACAGGTTTCAAGGACTGCATTCTTTAACTTTTGTAATATTGCCAAAATCAGGCACATCCTGTCTCAGAGTGATGCAGAGAAACTAGTTCATGCATTTGTTACTTCAAGATTGGACTACTGTAATGTCCCACAAATTCTCTGAAAAGCCTCCGGCTGATCCAAAATGGTGCAGCCAGAGTTCTGGTGAGATCTAACAGAAGAGATCATATTTCTCCAGTTTTAGCTTCTCTTCAAATGGGTCCCTGTTAAATTCAGAATGGAGTTAAAACTTCTTCTCCTGACATATGAAGCTCTTAATGACCAAGCTCCATCATACCATAAAGATCTCATTGTTAGACATTTTTCCAACAGAGCACTACGCACTCAAACTGGTGTACTTGTGGTTCCCAGAGTTTCTAAAAGTAGAATGGGAGGCAGAGCCTTCAGTTATCAGGCCCCTCTCTTGTGGAACCAGCTGCCAGTATGTGTTCGGGAAGCAGACAGCCTCTCTAACTTTAAGATTAGGCTTGAAACTTTCCTTTTTGCTAAAGTTTATAGTTAGGGATGGCTCAGGTGACCCTGAAACATCCCATAGCCAATCTGCTATTGGCCTTGGCTGCAGGGCCCCCCCACCCCAACCCCCCATTTCATTTCTCATATGACATTATGTACATTTGGCATTATTGTTGTCATCAACTTGTTTCATTGTCACAACAGGTGTCCTTTGAATGGTGTCCCCTATTTTATGTCCTCTCAAATCCCAGCCACCCTGCCGGAGTCTGGTTCTGCCAGAAGTTTCTTCCTGTTAAAAATTTGTTTCTGACCACCTTGCCTCATCAATCAGATTGGACTGAAGAGAAGCTTTGGTGCAATCTGTTGGTTTCCTTAGCTAGGAAATTGTTTTTGAATCAGCTCTGTATGTATGAATTGGACTAATTTTGAATTTAATTAACTGGATTTGATTGGATTATGATTACAATGAATTGGAGTCAAATTGGACTGTTATTGAAGTGCCTTGAGGTGACATTTGTTGTGACTTGGCGCTATATAAATAAACTTAATTTAATTGAATATACATATGTATACTTATATTTATCTGGACACTTCCTTTTTTTCATTCTGCTGTTTCTGTATTTGTTATATGTTAATTGTAAATGAGTGGGCAGATGTTTTCCTCTCTTGGTTTAACCATTTGCATGTTTGATCACTCAGCCTTCAAAATGTGCCAAACTATCTACCTACTGTAGTTACATCTGCATAATATGTTCTTAGAAAATCCTAAATGTAGGTAGAAAACAGGGAATTAGATTCAGGAAAGTGGACAAACCATACATCTGGATTCTAATACCAAAATACAAATAACTGCTGGCAGGATGGAGTTTAACTTTAATGGATTGAGTTTACCTTTAATCAATTAGTATTGGGTTGACCTTTGAGTCTGCACTGACTAATCACTACATTGCTTTGCTGTCACAATTTGTTATCAATGTGTTTTGTGGGCCTGGACAGAACAACACAGACAGAGCAGTAAGCATCAATTTACAGGAAACATATTTTCTGTCTTAAACTCATTAACTCACATCAAAATGATAGAGGGAGCTCAGGAGGTGAGATAAGGATTGGCAATGGTTTCAATCAGGGTTTACTGGGTCTGGATGCTGTAAGGATAAAACTAAGGACTGATTAGTGGGGATGGATTGAGATCTGAGCTTATCTCAGCGGCTTACCTTCTTGTATCTGGGGACAGGAAGCTGTTTTTCCAGCAAAAATAAAGCACCAACATAGACAGTGGGTGAGAGCATGCAAAGAAATAAAGTGGGGGGGAAGGAGAAAACAAAGTGTGAAATTAAAATTGAAATAGTTAAATTAACATGCAAATGAGACACAATCATGAAACAGAAATAAAAACAAGTGAAAGCAGTGTGTGTTCTTCCAGAAATGATTCAGTTTACACAACTCAAAATGCTGCTGGAATGCTTTCACTGGAAACTGAGTGTAAAACTTGATTAGAGCCAATCTGTATTTGAATGGTCTGTTGATACAGTAAACCTCACCACAAACTCATTAGTTATTTGTTTATACTGAAGTAATTGGAGTTTGCAATAATAAGTTGGAATTGTTTCTCTTCCATTCCACATTCAAATGGCAAAATATTAAGATTCAACATGTAAACACTGTGTCTGAAATGAACAGACAGATTCCTTAGGCTTGTGTATTCATATTTTAACATTTCATTCAATCACCTAATTATCATGGGATTTCCACGTCACCACTCTCCTTATGATATATATATATATAATAACAAGTCTATTTGTCAAATTATTGATTGGAAAATACTTTTAATAAAATAAAAATAGTACCTCTTATTCAAAGGTATTTCTGTGACACATTGGTCATTTAATCCCAGTATCTTGCAGCAACTCTTACCCTGAAGGGGAGAATCGGTATTATTATCTTTTTATTTTAAGCATGCAATAGTCGTGACATGGACTTATTTCATCACTGGAGTAAGCTGTAGTTAGGATGTTTGCTGTCAAATATTAGGGAAAAATCTGAAAGAAAATAAAGAGTTAACAACTGCCTTTAACTACTGACTGTAATTTTAATCAAAGCCATATAAAGAAAAAATTAAAATGGTTGTAAAACAATGTTTGGTGGCGCATGTTTCCTGATCAGTGTAAATACTGAAGGTTGTTCTAGCATAGAAATGATTAAGAAGCATAAAAAAAAAAAATCAATTCAAAGTGACTAATTGTAAGAGAATGCATTTCTTTGTGTACAAAAAATAAACCGGATGGCGTTGTGCTGATTCTGCTATCCATAACAAAACACACCAGAATATTTTGGCTTCAAGGGCTCATGCGTTTGTGCCACAGAGATAAGCCATTTCCAACTGTCATCGCTCAGAAAGCAGCACGTTGTTGGCTCTAAGTCTAACATATTTCAAAACTTTGGATGATCACATGGGAGTCTTTCTTTTTAGCTGCTGCTTGTTCTCTTGGTTAATTCCATGGATCTTTTTGCAATTGATCTTTTCTTTAGTCTGACTCATCAGACGTGAATCCAGCCAATGGGCTTATAAGGATACGCTCATTGACTTGCTTTGTATTTTGGAGCAGCATTCTCCAAATCTCAAAACTCTACTTCATTACAGAGTTCGTTTCAACACAGGCCATTTAGGGACATTTTTAATACCTTCTCTTAACACTGATGAAGCAGCAACTGTCTCCAAAAATGACATTTAAAGTTAAAGTTACTTTGAAATATCAGCAGCTGGGATGGATGTCCAACTCAATTCCTCTCGCTGACCGCTGTGCATGTAGCTTTACCACCTCGCCCCTCTGAACTTCAAATACAGTGTTTGTCACCTGTTTATTGTGATTCAACAGTCCTTTCATGATTATTTGACAAAATGTGATTTTAATCTATATAGTTATTTTGAGGAACTCTGTAGTTGGGGTGGATGAAAAGAGGGACTCTTTGAAATTCCTATACATATTGCAGTCAGAGGCTTCTTCAGCTCCACTGCATCACACAATGGTTCTATAACAGGTTAAGATGATGAATGGGGGAAAAAAAACAAAACAGCAACATGATAATTTCCCTCTGGGATTGATAAAGCATTTTGTCATTTCATGTTAGTTTTATTTAGTTTACTTATGCATCTGCACCCTAGTAAAAGTAAGTGGTAATGTTTTTCACAGTCTGTAGATCTGTACAGGAACGCATTCAGACAATGTGAAGTGAACATGTATTTGCTAATATTTAAGGCTAACCCATTTATTTTTTCCACTAAATACCTAACCCTATATACCTGTTAATCTGTTTCAGAAAGGTCAAACTAGTGGCATGCATCAAGCAAAGAAAATATCTAAGGAGATTGCTGAATCTACTAAAATTGGGTTAAGAACTGCCCAAGCATTATTAATTACATCATTAGCGAGCTAGTGCAGAACTTAACAATCTTTTGAAGAGATCTATTTCATCTAAATCAGGAGTGTTGAAGCAGGGAAACACCTAGAACCTGAATGACAGCAGCCTTCGAGGACCAGATTTGGAAATCTCTGCCTTTAGAAAACCACTTATCAGTGAGGCTAATAAAAAAAAAAAAAGCCTTCAGTTTGCTAGGGAGCATAATGATTGGACCCTGGGGCAATGGAAGAAGGTCATATGATCTGATGAGTCCAGATTTACCCTGTTCCAGAGTGATGGGCGCATCATGGTAAGAAGAGAGGCAGATGAAGCGATGCACCCATCATGCCTAGTGAGTACCGTACAAGCCTGTGGGGGCAGTAATATGATCTGGGTTTGCTGCAGTTGGTCAGATCTAGGTTCAGCAATGTCATGTGCCCAAAGAATGAGGTCAGCTGACTACCTGAATATACTGAATGACCAGGTTATTCCATCAGTGGATATTTTTTTCCCTGATGGGACTGGCATATCCCAAGATGACAATGCCAGGATTCATCGGGCTCAAATTGTGAAAGAGTGATTCCTGGAGCATGAGACATTCTCACACATGTATTGGCCACCACAGAGTCCTGTATAAACTGCATTGAGAATCTTTGGGATATGCTGGAGAAAACAATGCGCAGCGATCCGATTCTCCCATCATCACTACAAGATCTTGGAGAAAAATGAATGCAACTCTGGACGGAAATTAATGTTGTGACATTGCAGAAGCTTATCGAAGCGATGCCACACCAAATGCATGCCATAATTGGAGCTGAAGGCGGTCCAAATGAAACATACTTTTTTTTGGATAGGCATTGTATAAACTCTATATATTATTTTTCATATCTACACCTAACCAGGTCTTTATTTGGTTCCTAACGGTAATCAACCATGACTTTTCAAATTTGTAAATTGAAGCATTGCTGGACTGGGTTGGAAAGGAATTGTTTCTCTTATGTCACATCCAGTGTTATAACACTGCTCTCCACCCCCTCCTACTTTCCTATAGGTGTTTTTCAACATCTGATAGTTGTGCAACATTACATTTGTGCGAGTTTCGAGTGCTACAAAATGTAAAAATATCACCACTTCAGTGGAAAATGCCAGCATGTAATGTTTTTGGAAAATAAATAAACAAAACAAATCAGACAAAAAGCTTGGCTGATCAATCACACTTGTACTTTATCATTTATCCAGCAGACTCTTATGGAGGCTTGACATCACCATTATTAACGGTTCAGATTGGAAATCACAATTGATTTTGTTGTGGCTAAGCTGCAGCAGCTCACTTCATCCTTTCTGAATAGCCTTGTGGTATATTAGCCATTTCATCAATAGAGACAAAATGTAACAAGTTGAAAATGAATAAAAAAGAGACCAGCATTTCTCACATTTTTTTGATGTTCATGAATCACCAATGAAGACAGATTGTTTCATAAATACATTTTATGTAAAAGCAGTGACACTAAAGCAGATACAAACAAGCATAATGAATACAAAGGAGCCAAAAGATCTCTAAGAAACCAAGCCAGAGTGTGTGTGTGTGTGTGTTTGTGCTGTCCCACACAAGTGTGGGCGTAGCAGTCAATGAAAGGGCAGACTGCAGATGAAAGAATGAAAGGCTGTACCGGAGTGTTCAAGCAGGTTGTAGAGTGGTTGGTGCTGAGTAAACAGGTCTTGCAATTGAATTATAAGACAATTCACTGATAAGACTTGTTTTCCTTATTTTTTTTCTTCTAGAGGGAGGTTCAAAAAGAAGCTAGTGTGTGGGACATACAAAAAGGTATGACCATATTATGCGATGGATACAGCGTAAGCTTCGTAACGTTAAAGTGCTATCATTTAAAAAAAGCACACAACATTTTTTCCCCAATCACTTCTGGAGGATGTCTTGTATAATTTCCAACAGTTTCTAAAAGCTTGCTATCGAGTTCGCTTGGATGTGTGTGTTTAAGGTTTTTCTGAAAAGCAGTGGCAATTTCTAATCCAGCCCACAACAGTTAAATTATTTTCAGATCTGACCTTTCATGTTGCCATTCCATGAACCTCCATTTCTTGATTTTGAGCCAATCCATGGTGGTCTTGCTTGTGTGCTTAAAATCTTTGATATGCTCAAACTGCCCAAACCAGAACATATTTTCACCACCACGCCTGACAGCTGGTTTAAACAAAGATATCTATAGTCTGCACCACACACATCCAGTGTTACTGTGGCCAAACAACTTTAAACAAAGTCTTTGATTTATTCATCTGGAGCACATTATTCCAAGAAGTCTGGTCTTTGTTTTTTATGTTCACCTGCATATTAGTTTTGGTCTGATGTACCTTTTGGACAGACGGGGCTTTCTCCTAGCAAGCCTCCAATGCAAGTCAATAGGGTCCAGTTTTTTTCTGATTGTGGAGACATTCACTTTGACATAAACTATTGAAGAAGTGTGCAATATTTAAAAAAGCTTCGACCACATGGCAACTCAGAGGTAGAGCAAACAGTGAAAAAGGGAAATAGCTGCTTTTGACATCACCAGCTATACTGGAAACGCATGAAAGTAGTCAAGAGCAAAGTCCCTGTGGCAACCACATAATTGCTTTGTTGTGTGATGGTCTGCGCTCTCAGGACAACATTTTAATGCAGGTCCCAAAAGTCAGAACTGAATTGCATAAACAGGCCTTTAAATTTTCTGCCCCTGCTACCTGAGATAATATGCAAAAGGATATAAAACTGTCATTTCTTATAACTTTGGGGGAATTCAAGTAAAGTTTAAAGGACAGAAACATTAGCTCACTTGGATGATGTAGTTGCCCTAATGTTTAATGCTTTGCGATATCTCCAGAGTACTTTTATGAAATGTGAAACTGCTGTTTATGTGTCTTGTGTATTTCGTCTTGTATTTTTGGTCTTTTGTGTGTTAGTTTGTTTTATACTGCTATCTTGGCCAGGTCACTCTTGAAAAAGAGGTTTTAATCTCAATTAGTTTTTTTTTTTACTGGTTAAATAAAGGATACGATATGACATGATACGATACGATTGTAGAAGTTCCTGCTTCCACAATAGTTCACTATGGTTAATCTGACCTGGAAATATCACAGGAAAGTTTAAAGCACTAAACTCTTCTGGTTAGTAAGACGAACCATCTAACTGCTTTAACATGCCTATAACATTAGTCCAGATAGCAGACATACAGTATTGGCTGTTATTTATTTTAGGAATAGTATTGTCTGTAGAATCCTGACTGCAATGTGACCAACACTTCTTAAGAAATTTCACTGTGCAACAAACTGCAGGACAGATGGATGGCTAACAGGCTAACAGACTGGGAAGAATCACCATCCCTTGGCCATGCGGCTACGAGGGCAAAAAGAACAAAGGAAGTGATTCATCTTGAAACTTACCATGTGTGGCTCATATTTGATTGCCGTGTCCTTCGGTTTTTAAAGTGTTAACTGTTGAGATGAGAAGCAGACTGTGTTGACAACTACAAGTCTGTTAGATCTGAAGACAGAGAGATGTTAAAAAGACCCAAGATCAGCTTTGAGTTTTAGTCGCTAAGAAAGTAAATTGGAAAAGTCAAGTGTGAGTGAAATCACTTAGAATCAGTGATGTACATGCCAACCGCCTTTCAATCTGCAGTGTCTAAGGTCTAAGGCTGTCATAACAAATATATAAGGTGCTAATTTGGTGTTTCTTATTCCCAGTGAAGCTGAGAAGCGGCAGCATTTGATATTTATTTTAGAGATATGATTAAGATCAGAGGATGGTGAGCAGCTCTTTAAGATGAGTAACAATAACAGAAAACCATCTGAATCTATGAAAGCTAAATCTGTACAGACAGAACTACTGCAGGGAGCATTTCAGTTTGACAAATACACTGTAGTAGTATGGTGAAACACATCAGAGTGTCAAGATAGTTGTAAGGGAAGCAAAGCATATTGATTTTAGATGTATTAAGTCATTACATTACAATTCTGTATTCAGCTGAGGTCAGAGGATCTAAAGAAAGTAACAGAATATTGCTGAGATCTGAAAAATACAATGCTAAAAAAGGTGAATTACTGATGTTTGTGCTTAATGCTTCTATTTACAAATTGCCTATTTGCGCACATAGATATTCAGAATTTAAACATTTTTTTAATTATACACATCTTCTGCATTCAAATCTACACACAACAAACTTTAACTGGTTTCTTTACATTAAAACAATATATCTCATCTTTGAATCTGATAATAGTTTCTTAAAGTTTTTGGACAAGTGAAGTGCCTCTGTACATTGGTATTATGTAAAGTTAACATGAGCAAATATCTTATCTTTCTGAACAGAGCTGATACTAACTCAGTGGATGATAATGTAGCATTCAGGCTCTGGAAGCCGGGGGATGGTGATAAAAGATAATACTGTGAAAGACCATTTATTGCTATTTTACACTAGTGTCTGGAAAAAAGAAGGTTGGCATAGCAACTCACACAGGTGATGTTTAAAGTTAAGGCTACAGCATGTAGCTTTGTTGAGCAAAGTACATGTATAGTCCTTCAGTATTATATAAAAAAGTGTTTTGAAAGAAATACAGATTGTTTTCTAATTTTCTAAGTGCTTGTTGCCACACATCCTCAAGGTAAACATCATCAGCTTTTATGATGACATTTAAAGCTACAGAACTTGCACCAAAACACTTGATTCTTCCCAAGGCCACATACTATATTCTTGCCTTGTTTTTTTTCCCCGTACATAAATTATATATATACAGAAGATTAAAAGAGACAGAGACTAAAGAGATTCTTCACGTTAACCAGTCAACATATAGGGTGACATATTGGCAAAGACTGCAACGTATATTGATCATGATATTTCTGTTGTGTAGAATTGCTCCGCTACAGGTTGCCCTTTCCATTATGTTGTACCATGTTACTACAGTAGCTCAGAAGGGACAAACCAGAGTTACTAGACCTTCCATGTTTTCTAAACTATTACAAAGGGATGGTGAGTGTGCATGGCTCGCAATTTGCAATTTATGCTGCTGCTAACATATCACTACATACTACAGACCACATTCATGATAATGACGTCCAATAGACGATGAATTTGGATATCTATGTTTTACATATGTTTCATGCTCCGCCTTCATGTTTCCATTTTGGCAGGATGACTGCGCAGCACAGAGAAATTCCCAAGCAGCAGTCATTGTAATTAAATTTTAGGATTGTGTAGCATAGCACACATGGATTAAACTCCTGAATAGAATGTTCTAAATGGGAATGCAGTATGGATTTGGCACTAAGCTTTAAAGGCTGTGAACTTATTTAGCTTTGTCCCTATCAGCTGCTTTATTATCAGGGACAGCTCTCTCGGGGTTTGGGGGACTTGTTTGGGGCAATGAGTTGTTCTTTTTTTTTTTTGGTTGTTGTTTTTTTACAACCACAGACAGCCATGCTTACTGTTTGAGGGGATTTTGAGATAGAAGTCTTATGTATTTACATACACACGTGGACAAAATTGTTGGTACCCCTCAGTTAAAGAAGGAAAAACCCACAATTCTCACTGAAATCACTTGAAACTTACAAAAGTAACAATAAATGAAAATTTATTGAAAATTAAATAATCAAAATCAGCCATTACTTTTGAATTGTTGATTAACATAATTATTAAAAAAACAAACTAATGAAATAGGGCTGGACAAAAATGATGGTACCCATAACTTAATATTTTGTTGCACAACCTTTTGAGGCAATCACTGCAATTAAACGATTTCTGTATTTGTCAATGAGCGTTCTGCAGCTGTCAACAGGTATTTTGGCCCACTCCTCATGAGCAAACTGCTCCAGTTGTCTCAGGTTTGATGGGTGTCTTCTCCAAATGGCATGTTTCAGCCCCTTCCACAGATGTTCAATGGGATTCAGATGTGGGCTCATGGAAGGCCACTTTAGAATAGTCCAATGCTTTACTCTCGCCATTCTTGGGTGTTTTTGGCTGTGTGTTTTGGATCGTTGTCCTGTTGGAAGACCCATGACCTGCGACTGAGACCAAGCTTTCTGACACTAGGCAGCACATTTCTCTCCAGAATGCCTTGATAGTCGTCAGATTTAATTTTACCTTGCACACATTCAAGACACCCTGTGCCAGATGCAGCAAAGCAGCCCCAAAGCATTGCTGAGCCTCCTCCATGTTTCACCGTAGGGACAGTGTTCTTTTCTTCGTATGCTTGGTTTTTGAGTCTATGAACATAGAGTTGATGTGCCTTACCAAAAAGCTCCAGTTTGGTCTCATCTGTCCAAAGGACATTCTCCCAGAAGCTTTGTGGTTTGTCAACATGCATTTTTGCAAATTCCAGTCTCACTTTTTTATGATTTTTTTTCAGCAGTGGTGTCCTCCTTGGTCGTCTCCCATGAAGTCCACTTTGGCTCAAACAACGACGAATGGTGCGATCTGACACTGATGTACCTTGGCCTTGGAGTTCACCTTTAATTTCTTTGGAGGTTGTCCTGGGCTCTTTGGATACAATTCGAACGATCTGTCTCTTCAATCTGTCATCAATTTTCCTCTTGCGGCCACGTCCAGGGAGGTTGGCTACTGCCCCGTGGGTCTTGAACTTCTGAATAATATGAGCCACTGTTGTCACAGGAACTTCAAGCTGTTTAGAGATGGTCTTATAGCCTGCACCTTTAAGATGTTTGTCTATAATCTTTTTTCGGATGTCCTGGGACAATTCTCTCCTCCGCTTTCTGTTGTCCATGTTCAGTGTGGTACACACCTTTTCACCAAACAGCAGAGTGACTACTTGTCTCCCTTTAAATAGGCACACTGACTGATTATGAGTTTGGAAACACCTGTGATGTCAATTAAAGGACACACCTGAGTTAATCATGTCACTCTGGTCAAATAGTTTTCAATCTTTTATAGAGGTACCATCATTTTTGTCCAGCCCTATTTCATTAGTTTTTTTTAAAAAAATAATTATGTTAATCAACAATTCAAAAGTAATGGCTGATTTTGATTATTTAATTTTCAATGAATTTTTATTTATTGTTACTTTTGTAGGTTTCAAGTGATTTCAGTGAGAATTGTGGGTTTTTCCTTCTTTAACTGAGGGGTACCAACAATTTTGTCCACGTGTGTACATAGTCCTCCAAAGGCTAGTGCATGGTCAAATACATTTATTTTACAAATGCATTTGCCCTCCAGCATGGTCTGTATATTGACTGTTTTAAAACTGTTTTGGTCGGTGGTGGTGAATGACATTCACACTTGCTGGCTGTCTCACAGATTTCTGTCTTACTGATTACTGAGTGAATGAACTTCCTTTATTTTTTTGGTCAGTCATAGCTCTGACATACTTCTAATGACAACAAGACATCTCAGCTGCTTTGCCGAGTGTAGTCTTTAGCACTGCTTAAGCTTTGTTCAGTTATTCCTTTTTTATGTCGCTACTCATATTCATGGTGGTGCCTTACATGAAAAAAATGATTTTCTGAATAAAAACAATAATTCTAGCTATACAGTAACTCTGCTGTTTTTATTATTGACATACAACATAATGGTATTCATATTTGTTGTGTCCTGAGGACAGGTATATAAGAATTAGGGAGTAAACGTTGACATATTTGAACATGCACTAAAAATCCTCAACTGCAACAGAAACGTCCTAAGTTGTATTTGTCTCATTAGCTAACCAAAAGTAAGTCTGAGTTAAAGCGTTTCTGTCATGATCCTTGTTGTTTTTCTGGTTTTGTTTTGTATCCTGGTTTCCTAGTTCCTAGTCTATTTAGTTTCCTATGAGTTTTCATTGTCCTTTCCTGTTTCCTATTTCTTGTCAGTCTCCGGTTCCACCCCCATCTCCCGTGTTAAGTCTCCTCAGGTGTTACAGATCACTAATCATTCTCTCCACAGCATTTAATCTCCTGTTGTCTTCTCAGTTTTTGTCAGATCCTCGCTGTCACCCCCGTTGTGTACACCTTGTCTATTCTCAAGTTTTTGTAGAGTTTAGTTTTGTTATCGCCTAGTGCATTTTCTAGTTTTTTTCCAGCATAGCTGTGATTTTTATTTCTTGTAATAAACCCTTTAAGTTACTCCTGACTCCTGTCCTTGTCTGCATCTGGGTCCTGCTCCCTCACCCCCTCGAAACCGTGACAATATCCTGGCTTTGGAGTGAAATCTGCAACTTCACTTCTTTCATCCTTCATGCTCAAATCTAGAATTTTCTTAATAATTTTACATTTAGTTGACACGACACTTATCATTGCTCATAACTACAAAATTTGTGCAAACAGTGAGGTTAACTACAAGACTATTTGCTGTCACTTCGTCCTTATATTTGCTGCAGTTTTTTTCCACCTCAGACAATGCAATGCTTGCTAAGATGGATGTCATGAGGAAATAAAGCTAATCTTTGGTAATAAAAGACAATGGTTTTACCCGCCTGGAAAAAGGTTTTTCATTAGAACCATAATATCAGCCTTTTTTCCCCTTGTCATATGAGGGTGAAAGGACTAAATAAAATGTTCGCAAGAAACGGTTAAAAAAGCTTCATCCAACCACATTTATCCATTCTGCATGGTTCAGAGCTCAGCAATTACCCAAACAAATTAGAAGTAGCTTACAGTTTAGACTGTTTGTATATGAAAACATGTGTACCTTTTATTGTTGTATTTTAGTGAATGTTTGAGTAAAAAAGTCGCTGAAAGTAATTGGATTGTTTATAGCCACTCATTTAGGCCATGTTCTGTTTATAGTATTGATGGGCTTAGTCGTATTTTGGGAACATAAAATGGGGGAAAAAAGTGGTTGTGTATTGTTCATGTCTTTGTAATCACAAAAACTAAAATGTAGTATGATGATATCTTATAAGCAGGCTACATTTTAGTGTTTAAAGCAACTGGTGAGATATACTGTTTATAACTAGGAAGCAATGTTGTGACTTTTAGTGCTCAGAGAGACAATAACAGATCAAATATTTCTGTTTAACTGGACTACACACTTGAATATTCATTTGAAGTACTTATTCCAGAAGCTTGATATGTAAGATTGATGTTTAAAGACTGAGGGGTTCAAATGTATTATGTTTGATAGAGACAGAAAAGCCTGCAGACCTAGTGCAACTAGTAACTGATGTGTTTTTCTTCCAAAAAAAACCAAAACGGAACCAAATTGGTGTGGGGCCTGTCACTCTTGATACAGGCTTGTTGATAATTGATACTAGTGAGGAAGACGAGAAGGCAGCCCTACAAATACTGACTTTATTCTTTAATTCTGCAGGTAGGTAATGAAAAAGTCAAAATGTTACTTTGTCAGAGGCAGAGCTAACCTCTGCAGGAGGTAAAAAAGCTACAATTATGTGAGAAAGAAAGTACAACCTATTTCAGTTATAAGTATTTATACATCCGTACAACATTTTTTTTTAAAATAAGAAATAAACAACTTCTAGATCATACCAGGTCTTAAATTGAACTGAACAAAGCCTCAGATGAACGACAACATCTGTAATATTATGCTGTGTCATTATTTAGAAAATCAAGACAAAAGACAATCAAGACAGTGGGTGAAAAACCCTTAATGCTTCCATAAGAATTAAGTAGCAGCCAGGTGCTGCTAATTAGAAGCACTTAATTAACAGTTTTAACAGTTTGAAGTTTTAATAGTTTGCTGGTCTTGAGCATTCATGTGTATGTTAACACAATACCAAGAAGGAGAGACATCTGCGATTATCTATCTGAGTCCTTCCTTTCAGTGAGAAAGATTATTCACAAGTGGAAAACAATCAAGACAGCTGTCAATCTTCCCAGGAGTGGATATCCCAGTACGTTCACCCCAAGAAACAGCAAAAAACCCAAGCACTACATCTCAGACTCTTCAGGCCACAGTCAATGTGTTAAATGTTAAATGTTCCCCATGCCCAGAATCCATAACATCGCATTAGACAGTTGTGATTTCCTATCTGAACTACAACAGTTAAAGTTCAGTTTGATCCAATTACTTTAGGAGGAAATTAAGTTTTGGCACCAGAAGCAAGAGAAAAAAAATCCATAATTATAAAGACCAGTAAAGGGTTTAGCAAACCAATTAAATTGAAAGAACTATGTAAGAGACTATATGAAAAGCATTTTTTTCTCTGCTTGGCTAGACAGAGAGGAGGTAAAGGAGGACTGCAGTATAGAAAATAATAACCATAAATCAAGGTGGCCTGATGCCCACTCTGCTGTCCAACACTGCTGCCAAGACCTGCTCCTCTGAAGCCCATTTTCCTTTATACCAGCCATTCAGGCAGAGAGTAGAGTTATAGCTGCTGACGGCAGTCATGACTGTTGGAGCTATCACTTCATCACAACAAAAACAAGAGGGAAAGTGCACCTTTACATCCACACTTAGAAAAGCTTCTCTTTTTTTCAGAAAAATATCATTTGTTTAGTTGTGGCTTGCTGTGTTTTGCACCTCAGGGCCTTAAAACATCAACAGGTAGATGTGACTGTTAGTGACAGCAGTTCAGTGGAAAGAAAACGAGGGACAAGATTGGCCAAAAGAGAAACCTAGTTCATGTAAATGAGAGGTTTGGCATCGTCCTGCACTGTCCAGAGGGAGCTGATGTTGAAATGATGATCTGAATTTATTAGCACAACATTTTTTAACAGAAAACTAAGCCTCTACTTATGGCTTTAATAAGTTCCTCTCTTTGCCTCCACCAATGGCATAAAAATCTCATAAACTGCTAGATTTTTGTTTCCCACTTAAAATTACATTGAAAACTGAATGCATTTGATTTATCTCAGAAGACAAAATACTGTCATGATTATTCAAGTTTATTTTATTAGAAATATGCTAAAAAAATTACTATGTCATGAGGATAACAACTACAGACCAGATTTAATGGGATCAGACCAGCTGAGATGCAGATGAGCGTCTCAAACGCAGTCTCATCATCTTCAAATTTAGACTTCATTGTGATGTCACCCACAGAACCCATAAAGTTCAATTTCCTTTCCTTTAAAGCTGAGCTTACAAATGAAGCTTCTTGCGAGACAGCAATGAACACAGATTCAGAAATAATCTTCAGACTCAGTCCAAGGTAACAAGCCTGAAAATGTATATTAAATTACCACTTGTGATGGTTTATTCAGGAGCGAGGACCCAGACAAAGGAGACAATATACTTTATAGAAGAAAAACAATCTAGTTTAGTTTCTGGAAAAGATCATACAGAATATGGCAGCAATGAATTTAACAAGAGGAAGGCAAAATCCCAAACTATGCATTTATTTTTTTCCAAGAGATCCAAACAACAATATATGGAACAACAGGAAACCAGGAAACACAATTAAAAACAAGGAAACACAACATAAGCACAAAACACAAAGGGAACCACAAAGTGGCTAAAAGAAAAGATGGGGTGAAAAGATGGAATAAAGAAGACAAGTGAGTATTTATATAGACAATGACATACAGCAAATAAAACAGGTGTGGGGTAATGAATAAAACATGTGGAAAAACTAAAGGCAGAAGGCCAAACAAACTGGTGCATAAGTAAAAAAAACATCTAAAAAACTTAAGTCGTAAATCACAAACCCAGAATTATGACACTGTTTACATACACTGAGCATGCTGGGATTGTTTTCACATGAAAAAGACAGTTTGCTAAACTGTACAAGACACCACAGAGGAAGATCAGCAATAATGAAAAGTACGCGCAGATATTTCTTTCCTTACACTAATGACAAGGTGGCACTGTTGCTGAAAGTAACTGTAAACTGGTCAAGGACGTGGAAGTCAAACTCCGTTTCGCAAAAATATGAAACTGCACAGTTAAATCGAATGTTCATGTTTCATGCTTATTTTACAGTTCAATATGAGACTGGGCTAGGAAAGCAAGCGAAGCCATGAGAAAGATGTAATAACAAAAGATAAGTAGCCTGAGGTTTTGTACAACAGTCTCAGTTTCTGCTCTTTCGGTTTTTTCTTACTTAGCTATGATGCCACTGTCCATAGAGAGACAGGAACACCATTCAAAGAATTCTAAATCATTATATAAATCACACACAAAACTATACCAGTCACACTGGCACACGTAAATGAATATCTCATAAGTAACAGTGGGATGTGTAAAACTAATATTCCACTGCATAGCTTGACATATGAAAAGGCTCCTGCAAAAATATTCACTTTAACAGTTATGTTACCTGAGAAAATATTGAAAGCTAGCAGTTTATATTGACCTGCAGTTTTTTGATTCGTTGCAGTGAGAGCTGTTAGTAACGCTGTTAGACTTTGATCTCCAAATAGAACTATACCACTATGAATACATATTCTCTTCATATATTCAGTTTAACCAAAGTGGTAAAGAGGTTTGATAAAACCAGGGTCACTTACAGATAAACTTCATGCAGAGTAATATTTCAAGTAGATTGCAATAGCTCACCTTGGCTTTGTTAATGGTGCAGTGTAGTGCATTGTTCTCCTGGTCATACTGCAAACTAAATTCCAAGGTTCCCAATGTGGCTGTAGAGACAAAGAGGGTGACAAGAGACAGAAAGAAATGAGTGGGCCTGAACAGGAAAAGTCATGGTTTTCTTACTATGATATAACATAAGAATCTAGCATAATAACACCAAAAAAATTAATTTGTATTATTTCATCAATAGTATTCGGTGCCCACATTCCTTAAACAATGATAATGATGTGTAGGACTACATCTCTCAAAAGGTCTTGTAAGAAAATTATAGGTGCACAGATTGTAAAAAACATCTGGATACCAATGTTAAGGATGAAATAGAAAGCTGTTTTGAGCATTTATTTTCCCTTTAATGCTATGGAAACAACAAATACTGTATACTTGTTAAAAAAATATATCTTTCTTTCATCGCATTCTTAGAAATGTAAAAACCCTTTGTTACAAACGCGTTATAAAAAGACTTTTCAGCATGTTAAACCATCATCAACTCAATGACTTTTGCAATATTTTCTTTAAGCCCAACAACAATAAAAGTGAATAAATCATGACGCTTTCAGGTCAAAGTCAGTGTGAATCTATCCTATATGCTGAGTGCAGTCATCAAGCTCAATATCAGCTGGTGTTAGGCTGATATATCTGTGAATCTCTGATGATAATCAGGGGCTCATTTTACACTGAAGAAACAGTTTATGAGTCTAGTGGTATTTGCTTTGAATGATCTGTACCACCTGCCTGAAAACAACAATTTAAGTGAAATATAACATAAATTGTCCATGTGGTTTCTTGTTAATACACCTGCCTTTTGTTAGCAATTAGCACTGTCAGTATTAATACTCGACAGTGTGAACACAGTGGGATGTATAAAGGGGATCTGGCGAAGATCTGGTGAGAATCTAGCACATTGTCACTGTTGTTCCTTTCCTTTAAGTAAAATGCCAGTATTGTGTGCTAGTGCTTCCTGGGTTCTTATTTTGTTTGTCTTTTTTTTTCAGATTCCCTGCTTCATCAGTGACCTCGGTTTCCTGTCTTTGATCAAAGTCGTCTGTACCTTCGTTGAGTTGCCTACTGTCTGATCTGTCCAGAAATTGGGTCTGACTTCCTCAACCATGGAGTGTAATTATGATGTATACTCATGTTAATAAATTAGTGGTGAAATAAAAACATATACTACAGCAGAAAGGTGTCAAATATGTTAAATATTATGGCTCTATTGAGCTTCCTAGTGACGTCATGAAAAAGCGCACTGCAGTGGCTGATGTGTGCGAGTCATCATTATTAATGTTGTCAGTACTGTAACATAAGGCTCCAGCTCCTTATGTTACAGTACTGACAACATTAAGGTTGTTTGTCAAATCACTTTTACAGTATGAGCATGTCATGGTAGGGAGCACCTGTGCCTATGCTTTATCAACTTGCTGCAAAGCTGTACAGTAGTATAGGCATGTACAACACACACAAGGTTTGTACATATTTTAGGGAAATGTCTGTATTACTCAAGGTCCTTTGCTTCTGAAGCCATAGATTTTTTTTCTTAATGGAGCACAATCCAGGAGGAGTTTATCGTTGTGTAAACTCTTCTTTAATAATAAAAGCCTCTGATCTTGAGCATAGTTAAATTAAATGAGCAGCATGTACAGTATGGAGAGCAACAGCTCTGGTTTGGTTTAATTCATACCATTCTCTGATGTTTTAATGCAGGCAGTGTGTTTCAGGCTGTCAGGTCAGGCAGGAAAATTTTGAAGTCAGTTATAAATAAATAAGAATAAGAATAGGTGGGTGTACCCACCTCATCGGGCGAGAGGCGGGGTACACCCCTGGACAGGTCACCAGTCCATCACAGGGGCCACACAGATACACGCTCACACTCACTCCTAAGGACAATTTTAGAGACACCAATTAAGCTTACATGAACCTGGAACCCTCTTGCTGTGAGTCAACAATGCTAACCACCACACCACTGTACAGCCCACCTCTAATTCAATTCAATTCAATTCAGTTTTATTCATATCACACTAAATCACAACAAATGTCATCTCAAGGCACTTCAGAAACTATATCTGTAAAACTTGTAGATTTAATTCTGACTCTGTTTGTTCGTTTGGCTCAATAGCACATCAGGAGTTACTCAAGTAGTAAATTCTCCCTTCTTAAGGTATCCCCCTTTGAAATATTCAACAATCAGGCCTTAAATCAAACTCATTTTAACCTTAGAGGATGCTGAATATTTGTAAAGTGCTAAGCTGCTGAATAGAGTATTAATGGAAAAATTCCTATCCTTTATGCATTTCTATTTCTGTGTAACTGCTTATGTCACAAATATTGTACCTATGCATGAGAATAATAGCTGCACTCGGCGAGGTCACCACTGTCTGCTCTCAGAAGGGATGGATTGCATGTATTTTACTGAACTTAACGAATGTGAAGGAAAGAAATATTGTTTGGTGATAATTGATATGCACTCAAAATGAGTAGAAATATTACCTTGTGCACACACAGGCATACTGACAAAGCCAAAGCCTTGGTTAAAGAAATAGTACCACGATTTGGCATCCCAGAAAGAATTTACAGAACGCAACACACTTTGTTAACAGTGTTATTGCTCTGATGGCTAAGAACCTACATATAGAACTCAAAAATCATCGTGGATATCATCCACAATCAGCAAGATTGGTAGAAAGATTCTCAGTTTGGACTCCGAAAAATTGGATTTACTGTCTACCACTATTATGGCTAAATATGCACATAGTACCAACAAGCACAAGTCTTATGCCATTTGAGATGATGTATGGGAGATCTTGTGTCATTCCACAACTGAGACCACTCACCAGGAGTGATGAAGTGGCTGAAGCAACTCTGGCTGAATACATCACAAAGTGTCCAATCTGCTTATTCTATTCCAACACAGGAACTTGAACAGCCAACATCGATAGTGGCTCCTGGAGATTGGGTCTTTATCAAAGTTAGTAAAATGAAGACCTGGTCCAGCCCTAAGTGGGAAGGTCCATATCAAGTTCTTCTCACCGCCGTGAAAACTGCTGAGAGGACATCCTGGATCCATTTGTCACACTGCAAAAAAGGCACATCAACTAATTCCAGCAAAGCCTGACTCAAAGCCTGACTCAGGTGAGCTGTAAATACTCTGAACCTGCCACCTCAGTGGTGTAAGTTTGAATTCAGAGGGAGTGACATCAATAGGAACACTTCCTGATGCGGGGGTGATAGGCAAAGGCGCATCCAGTCACAAGAGCAACCAACAACACTCTGAGTAAGTAGAGGGGGAAGAGGCCAACAGAAACCTGACTAAGGTTGACAAAACTACTTGTTTCAAATGGACAGAGTAAGAGGCCCACCCTGGCACCCATTTAGACAGTCAGGCATGTATGGTCTCCAAGGCACAATGTGTTGTCTGACAGTTTTAGCTGTTCTTGTTGTTTTCCCTCTTTTATGGTTTGAGCTACAAAAAATGAAAGCCTCCACCTGTAGCAACCATACCCAAGACGCACACGCAAGCAACACCAACCTAACATCACCTATTTCATCAGATCGATCAAGTGAAGCACATCATAGAAACAAGAGGGCCAGTGGATCCCGACCCAACAAGGGAAGCAAGATAACAGCAAGTTTGTGCAAGGCAGAGAGCACTGCCTTCCTCATAGTATGTGCCACTGGCAACTGCAACCGAAACAATCAATACTATTCTGCAGACGGATGATAGCCAGTCTCGCTCACCTCCACCACCATCTAGACCCATAGCAACTTATCTGAATATTTGAATAAAGCTATACAAAAAACTGGATCAAAACAATACTTTTTAGCTTGCGCCACAGCTCAGCTGACTTTTGGCATGCATAACGCAACTCTAGATGGAAGCGTTACACTGCACTCTCCCAAGAATTGTCTGAAAATTCTGGTGTGAATGATCCTTTCACCAGAATACTTGAATCATGGTTTGGTCGATGGAGCGGACTAATCTCTTCTCTCTTAGTCTTTCTTGCAGTACCCATTGCTTTGATCTCAGTGTGTGGCTGCTGCTGCATCCCTTGCATCTGAGGCCGGCTCAGAGACTGATTGAGACTAAAACATTGATGCATCAACAGATCCTAACTGCTACAGATGCCTACTATGATACCTGTAAGGATACAGAAATCTAAAGCATGTGCCCTGTGAACATGACTGAATGGCTTACGAAAATCTAATAGTATTAGTAGTAAACCTAGTAGTATGTCTTGATGTTACAGATGTACTTTAATTCACTTGTATGTAATGACGGATTACGATTACAATGAATTGAATTCGAATTGGCTTGAATTGGACTATATTATTTAAATGCCTTGAGATGACAATTGTTGTAATTTGGCGCTATATAAATAAAATTGAATTGAATTGAATTAATTGAAGAAATGAGTTCATGAGTGAATTGTTACCCTTTTCATATGTTCAATATTTCTTTTCTGATTTTGAAGTTTCCAGTAAGCATTAAGTAAGAAAGATTCTTATCATTTATGCATTTCTACTTCTGTGTAACTGCTTATGTCGCAAAAATATATATATAAAAGAACAATAGCTGCAATCGGAGAGATCACCACTGTCTGCTGTTAGAAGGGAGTGTCCCACAGTCTTGGCGGTATCAACACCACCGTCTGCTCCGAGAAGAGAATATTCCACAGCCTCGGATTTATCAGCACAACTGTTTGCTCCCCAGTAGAGCAGAAGGGAATGTCTCATGACTCGTATCAACAAAAATGCAAGCCTCCGTCTACGCTGCCCTATAAAAACAACTCCGCATCACAGCCTCTGTATGTAAATTGTTCCCTTGGTGCAAGATGAATAAATATCCCATGCTTTTGAATTACAGACAGTGTTTTTGAGTGTTCTTGTTGATTTTCTTAACAAGTATTTAATTTTATGACCTGATCACACACTTGTCTGAACAACCAAAATAGAGAGAAATGACTTTAAAAAGCCTCACATGCTCCAAAAAAGAAACAACAATAAGATTTTGCTTCACTCACATTTTGATATGGATACAAGCAGTTAACTTCTCAAGTTACACTGAAAAGTACTGGCACCTGTTACTATCAACACCCACTCAATGTTTGATTTCTTCTGAAAACCTGTGACGTTTGAACAGACATATTTATCTGACTTTTACTTTTTAGTGAAGGAGAGGAGATCTCCTTATCATCGACTCAGCTGATAAATTGTCTTTTCAACCACTGGGGCACACAAATCCTCATCATCATTACTTTGTATCAATAGTTGGATAGTTTCTTAAACATTAAATCTCACCAGTGTGGATCCAAGTTTACATTTGTGATTAAAGTAATGAAAGGCAGGGATCAATGCTGTGTTAAAGAAAGCTGAGCTCATCAACAACACAAAGACAAATGTGCACACACACAAAAACAAAAAGATGGTCTTATGTAGTTTGATTTCTTGTGTGTTTACAGGATGAGGAGGAGGTCTTAACCGTGTAGCCTCTGTTTCCTGCTTGGTACAAAACCACCCTCTGACACTTCACAATGTATCCACAGTGTCCTGTAAAATACTGTAAGATACTACAGGTGAAACGTATTTCCATGTCATTGCAATGTGTTGGACATATATTATCAAAGATTGCAATGCTAACTCAGCCACAGTCGTCTCCTAAACAAACAGTGAGTGAATGGAAACAAGGAAGTAAAAAGATAGCAGTGTCTACGTGCTTAGAATTCTGTTATCATGTTTACTGGTGTGTGACTTCCGTCCATCTTAGCTCCTGTCACCCTATGTTTGGAGGACTGAAACTTCCAGCAATTACCAAGAAAAATACAAACACATATAAATGACTCGATGAATGAATTACAGTATCAATAAATACTACGTAAATGAAGCAAAAAATGGATTTGTGCAAAAATTAATTCATATGATCGGTAATAAAGTTAGAATTTTGCTTGTAATTTTTAATTATCTTTAGCTTGTGTTAATAAGTGTTAATAGTAGTTATTTACTTTACAATTGTATTTAAATTGATTAAATCTTTTCTTATTAGTTAATTATTAATTTTTCTATATAACTTTTGTTCTTTATTATTTGTGTATCATTTTCTTGTTCTCCTTCAGTTAGTCACTCTGCAGTTTATTCTGCATTCTATTAAATTCAAATAAAATTTTAACAGATTTTCAGTTTTCCATATATATTTAATAATTATTTATTATATTAAATATATTGTTGTTTGCTTATGAATAATGTTTGCAGTGTTTGCTGTTGGCCTAAATTAAAAATGAGGGACAGCAAGAGGATGTTTAATTGTAAAAACAACTTTTAGCCCAAAGGATTGATTTTCAACTTCAACCAAGTAGGCTAGGGTTAGAAATAAGAGTGTATAAAAGTTTTATTGTAACATAACCCACATTTCTAAGGTGATCAGCAAAATTGCATCCACAATGGTGATGGTTGTGTTGTAAAAAATTGTAATTTAGACCTTAACATGACCTTTTTCTGTTTCTAACCAAGTAATGTTATTACCTAAATCCAACCACGAAATTAGTTTTTTAATAAGTTGTTATTGTGTTATTGACAGAATGTGTCGTTCCCGATCTCACAGCACAAAAAGGATCATTGTTGAAAACACAGCATCAATTGTGCCATCAATCCATCCTTCCCTTCTCCTTCCTCCTTTTGAGTACTTTGGCTTCATAAATGCAAAACTTGAGGTCTGCTCTGATGTGGTGATGTAATTATTGTAATGTTCACTAACAATGTTGTCATTTAAATGTTTTAATGTCCAAAAAATGCTATGATAGCACAGAATGTGATGCTGGTGCAGGTTATATGTCTGCATTACAGTGTCATTTTTTAAATTGCCTATTGTACCTTGTAAAGTCGCAACACTACTCCACACTTGGAAGGATCCTTAAGAATTGCAAATGATACCTCAGTAGATGTTTTCAGCCAACAAATTTCAGAAAACAAACAGAGCTTTTTATAGAGTTTCTTTTCAGGCCTGTTTTTTCTGCTTGAACTCCTTCACAACACTAATGCCTAATTTTCAGGCTGTGTTTGTCTGTGTTCAGGGCAACAGCAGGATTCTATTAGGTAGCATGTGAAGGTGCTGCTTGTAGCAGTACCTTGCACTGCAGATGCATGAGCCATCTGGGTAGCTGTGGGGTACAACTCAGTAAGATTCAACAGTGTTGTGAACTCTACAGGATAATAACAAAGCCGAGTCATTTTTGCTTCTGTGGAGTCATATTCCAGTCTTGCTGTGCAGCCTGATTTCTGTGACTCACAATAAAAGGTGTGAGCCTGGTGCAATTCAGTTCAGTGATTATTATCCAATTTATCTGAAAAGAATTGACTCTAAAATTGACAGCAAAGGAAGTAATAGATGAACATAATTATTTCTGGCCAGGTCTTTTATTTTCATATGACGAGTCTCTTTGAAATAAATTTTACATTAAATTTCTGCCTGCCTGTGTGCTGATTCCCTTCTTTTAAGGACAGAATCAAGTGAGACCATCAACATAATACTCTAGAGGGCAGACAGAAACATTCTCTGCGTGACACAGTGCCTCTAACTTTGAAGGATGAATGAGATGTTGTAAAACTGAGAAACAGGAGAAAATCCAACAGTGAAGACGGTCTTGAAAGCAGGAGCTTCAGGTGATGTGATTGTTTGCCAGAAAGTGAAGGATGACAAGTGCTCAGACGTCATCACCTCTTCAGCAAAAATCTACTGCTCCTGCTGTGTGCTATGATTTACACACGGCCTGTCAGAGACATTACTTAAAGCACTGTTTTAAATCACACAACTCTTTATCTTCAACAGTGGACTGAGGCTTTGAACTGACATGGATGCACAAAGAGGGAACGCTTCCATATGTGCCTTTGTTAGCTAGTCTACATTAGTGCTCTACTGTTACTGTTATATTAACTTTTGTATTAGCTTTTATTGAAAGAAAAATTGTTTGAAAAATGGTCATAAAAGCAGTCTCCCTCTGATAAGGTGACAAGGTCTCAGTGGGGGTACTTTACATACCAAGTGTTTATAAAGCTATAAGGAAAAACACATCTGTTACAAAATGGTTCACTCCTTCTGAAAGCTCCATTTCTCCCATCAGCATCCATTAACCTTTGAACACACTCTAAGTAATAGCATCCATTGCAGAGAGTGAGTATGTGGGCAAATCTCAAGGCACATTAACCTGAAAAACTTCAGAGAAACCCTTGGCTTGTAGCAAAAACAGTCAGCAGACAATACGGAGATAAATAGTTCTGAGTCACACATGGCTCCACAAGATCTGTGACATTTTTCAAATCTGATTTCAAAGCTGGGAGGGCCGTGGAAAAACTGCTGAAATGAGGAAACGGCCTCTGGCCTCCAGCACAGTGAAGGAAAAGAATGAAAGCGCTTAATTTTAGTGTTACAGTCTCCCAAAAAGACCAGTCGGCTCTGATTGGCCAGCACCACTGACTGAATCTGACGGTCAGATTCAGATTTGCTTTGTCATTTCTCTGGGTAGTACTTACACAGAAAGAAATTAAAGTGTTTCTCATCAGCATAGCATAGTTCAATAAAACACCACACATAAATAAAAATACTAAAGATTACCATAAACTACAATAAAAACTACCATTTTTCTTACCATAAATAATACTATAAAAAACATTCAAACACAAGCGATCAGTCTCTGAAACTGAGCTAAAAGCAATCACCCAAAACAACAACTGTACAGCAAACATAGTCTGACTGTCGTTCATTAGTCAGTGTGGTGTCATAAGTTAGTTTCTATTATGATGATGAGTGGACTTGTGGTCCTTTTAAGACAGTAAGTAGACAGTAAGAAGTAGATATTAGGAGCTAAAGAAAATTGTTTGTGTTCAAGTATAACTCTCCAGCTTCAACTTTTACTCAAAATACGGTCACTTCTGGTTCCAAAAATACCAAGATATTGAAATCAAAATGCTGAAATAACAGCTGTGAAACACCACTTTGAAAACCAAAAAGTGACATCACAATGACTTTGTCCATTTTCACTCATAGTCTATGACTTTGCTGAAATTTCCGAATTAAAAAAAAACCATTTAATTGGCTTTAGAGAAAATACATCAACATTTTCATAATGACAAGCTCTAAGATGTGAAAATCTCATATCATTTGCATTTGATGTGACAACACAGCCAAGCTGCATGTTGCACTTGTCACTATGTCTTTATGTTCGACTCTGTGTGTGTGTGTGTGTGTGTGTGTGTGAGCATAGTGTTAATAGAGCTGATGAGGCAGACCTAGCTGACAGGGACAGGAGGATTTTTGACTGATGACTGTCGTCAAAGAGTCCACAGTGATGCTCTGTTAAGTGGCACACCACAGTAGGTCTATTAATTTCCTTCAGGCAGAACTGCAGAGGCAGTTCCCTCTTAATGACACTGACCTCCCATCTCAGGGCCAAGTTCAGGGTAAACAACAAGACTGTTGTACTGTACGAGCAAACGTTAACTTTTTCTTTGCAGAAACACATATACTCAGCTCTTAGATGGGGACATATTATGAAAATAAATTACCACTGTTTTGTTCATGAAAACATAAATTTTGGTGTCTGAATTAAGTGAAAAAAAAACCTAAATCAAAACCCTGGCATTTTTTGTGCTCCTTTGTGTGAAAGTTCCTCATTCAACAAGCCGTTCTGATTTTTATTTCAAATTTACGCTACTTCTTAAATTCACTTTGCCTCTTCTGCTCAGTCTGGACCTCTGAGCTCCGTCCGTTTGCATCCACCTTGCTGGACTAAAAATGTTCTGTTGTCAGCTGTACTGAGGAGCATGCATCTTACATCTACCCCCAGCGTCAGAGTGAATAAAAACCCAGTGGATAAATTATATTTGAGGGCAATGTTCCAGCAAGAGACAAAACCTGATTTATTTCGAAAGTAAAACAACAAAAAGCGCGGCAACGTCGGAATACAAAAAACCTAAACTGTGACTATAAAAAAACTCTTGGCAAACAAAACCTGACTGTGACTATGGGCAAAAAAACCCACAAATACTTGACATGGGCATTGATGACTTAGTCAGGAGACTAAATATTGAGGGGAGATGATTGGTGCAGTGAGTGCAGCTGAGACAAAATGTGGGTGAAGCTGATGACCAGGGCAAGAGTGACTGAGGTGAAAAAACATGACAAAACTAAAGACTAAACAGAAACCTAAAACATGATAAATGTATAGACATGACAGTAATAGGTGTGTTATTTTCAAAGACACATTACAAAGAAACAATTTCTGCCTTTAACAGTATTTTATGTATTCTAAGGCTTTTCCAGAAAATAAGTTCAATTGCCTTATCAAAAGGTCTCTCCACTGAAGTCTTTCACCTCTACACATTCACCTCATCTTTTTATCAGAAAAGACAGAAAGCTTTGACATGTTTGTTTGTGTGACTCCTATGAGGAAAATATGCAGATGAGTGGAAGCCTTCATCCACACACATAGCTTAACCTCTCTCATGATGCAGGGCATTTTCTTTGAAAATATTGAGTTATACATAGTGATTCAATTTGTATGCACCTCATTCAAAATGCATTGGTAGAAAGAACAGCCATCCATCCATTTTCAATACCAACTTATTCCAATAAAGATTCGCAGAGGGGCTAGAGCCTATCCCAGCTGCCACTAGGTATATCCTGGACAGGTCACAAGTTCATCACTGGTTCATCGAAAGTTTGCTCCTCTTGTGTTAAGCATAAAATATATTCTCCTGGAAGCTTATTCTTCCTTCAGTGTCAGCTGGAGATCAAGTCTCTCTAAAACTAAGATTTTCTACCAGCTCTCTATAAGAATTTCTCAGTATTTTTCTGACTAATTGTCCAACTTTATCTCCATCCATGTATTATAAAATTTAAAACTAATTCATCCATTTGATGGAGTCAGATTAATCTTTTTGGATCTTTATATCAACTGCATGAGCAATTTTATGAAATTAAGAGATGCTGCTTGAGCATCATCATATCAAAGAGCATCCAGAACTTTGCCAGGCATTGATATTCTGGTAATGAATATTAGAAACCAGTAAGGTGTACTGACACTTATGATGTACCTTAGAGTTTGTGCAGTGGAGCACCAGCCTCAATAAAACCAGATGCCATTTGCAAACATCGTTCTTGAATGCTCATCTATGAACAGGCTTGTTACTTTTAGTTTTGCTTGTCGTATGGTTTCTTATATAGGCAATTTCCATTTTAGATCTAGGCACTAAAAAAGCTTGGTCAGATTTAGGATATGAGTGTGGTAGAGTTCAAGATATTCTGATTCATAACATCAAAGCACTGAGTCAGATAATGACATAGAAATATCAGGTCTCACAACTTTATTCCATGCATTAAAATGTGATGCTAAAGACCTCTCTGCATTAATTTGTGATGATCAGACATGATAATTAATTTCTGATGATCAGACATGATAATTAATTTCTGATGATCAGACAAATGTTATTCAATGTAACCAAAGTAATAAAAGCCAAAAGAACATTACTCAGTCAGAAAGCACAAGTGCATCGTAGCTTGCTCATGTGTTGCCCTTCCATCAATCGATTCTCTACCGCTTAGCCAGATCCTAGTCACAATCTAAGTTACCTTGCTGTCCCTGTCCATCTCCTCTACCTTCCAAGTAGAAACAGAACTTTTCCCCTGTTAGATGAAAAACATCAGCTACTAATAAACTGCACACTCATTCACTGTATTGACCTCTATATTGTTGTTAAAATGTTAAGTGTTGTTCAAAATTTCAACTAAAATGTTTCATTTACTATATAAATACATACTACTTCATTACATAACACTATAAACTTGTAATGTGGAACATCAGAAGCAGTGTATGGGAGCTGAACACTGAATTGGTCGACATGGACAATGCACAGCAGCCTGCAACCACCAGTTACAAAGTTGACTAGGGGACTAGTTGAGTGTTCTAATGCTAGCTAGTGCTAGCTACTGTTCACAGAGCATTATTGTTATCTTCTTACATGCTGAAAATATCTTGTGAGCAAATGGTACTCGAAGACTAGACTTGAAGAAATTATTAGTTATAATGTACAGGAACCATATTTGAAACTTAAGTTGTTCAAACTGTAAACTTTAAACTGTAAAGGTAAAGTTGCAATGCAGCTTGCGTTTGATATATTTGCATGAGAGTTAGAACAATGTAGCCATTATGGTTCCAAATACAATTTACCAACGGATGTTCCATTTTAAACATATTCAGTTACTTGTTGTGGGTAATATTAATCTATAATTCTTCTTATTCTTATTCTTAATCTTATTCTCATTATACATTATTATTACTATTATTATATAGCTGTAGTTAGTGCACACAGATTTGTTTCATGAAACTCTGATCTAGCCAGTCTGTTTTTGGCCTGCTGTCCTCACTGCTGTGACCACATCTTTGAGGGGCTCAGAGCTTGAACATTTATTCAGTATTTGACTTTGTCAGTTCCTGTAAGTTAATTTCAACCAATAGTATCCACTCTCCCAGACAGAAACCACAGCTACCGTAAATATAGGTGTCATACAGCAGACTGAATGCATTTTAGCTTGTATAGCGTGCTCATTAGTGAGATGTGCAGTGAGGTAGATTCTGTTATTTTAGACAGAGTCAGGCTAATTTAGTCAACTGACATGCCAGTAATTAGGTATTTTAAAAAAGACACAATAAGAGTCATTTGATCTCGTCTTATCCTCAGCAGAGCATCATAAGCACATTTGGCTCATGAAGTATTATAATAAACTATTCCTCTTAAGAGATATTAAGCCTAACATCAGTTTGGATTCGAGTTGTATCTTATATATTTAAAGTATTAAGCTGAGCATCACAATCTAAATAGGGCGCAAATATGTGACTTTCATGAATTGCTGAGAATGCTGGATATGCACAGTTGGTAATAGATCAGAAAGCAGGAAAAGACCCAATGTAAATATGTGACTGTAGTACAAATTGGCAAGTGTTAATTTGTCTTTAGTGCTTGAATGAGTAATACGATTGCATGGTTTGGTTCAGCATCCCATTATATGCCTCACATTAAAGTAGAAAAGTCTTGAGAGGGGTGAGCAGCTACAAGATCTGAAAGTGCTGAATGCTCTGATCTGTGCACTTTTCAAAGTAATTTGTGCTTGACATCGGGGGTTATTTGCTGAAACATGATCCAAAGTTCTGCCTTCCACCACTGAACAAATTACCGGGTATTTGATTTTGGAGCTGAGGACTGCACACATTTGGATGGTAATGAGAAATTAAATGTCGATGACAATATAACATCTTAATACCTTCAAAGAGTTCACGTTAATACAGAAATGATCTGATGATGCTCTGTGAAGACAAATGTTTGAACATGGAAACATTTACTTTTTACTGATGTCATGAAAACATCAGAGCAGCAAGTTTTGCTTAACGTTTAGACAAAGTCTAAAACATCTTGAGTTAAGAGACAAAAATGGATTGTATTTGCATTTTTACAGCAGTCAATATAATTAATCAAGCTGGCCTAATTACAAGTTCTTCAGCTTAATTTTCCTATCAACTCAAATTAACAACATAATATAGGAACATTTCGTCAGTTTCCTCGGGACTCAGGACACAGATGCAGGGTCGTTTGGATTTCAAGAGGGTTTTCTTATTAAACACAGCAAGGCAGGGCGATCTCCCGGCAGAGCAAAAGAACGGGCTATGGGAAACCTAAGCGCTCTCCTCAGTAACTATGGCGGAGGAGCGCAGAAATAACAAGGCTATGAAACTTACCGTTTAGGATAAATAAACTAAGGCTAGGGACGAGAATAATTTACAAAACAAGATCGCACTGCAAGAGGATCACTCACTGCAGGCTCGTGGAACTATGGTTCAAGGTTCTAGACAAAAGGCCGGTAATTATGCTCATGGGGCGATGGGGCGAGACAACATACTGGCACAAGACAAGGGAAACGCAGACTATTTGAACACATGAGGGACCAAGGGGAACAGGTGGAAACACTTGGGAATCAGGGAAGACAATGAGACGCTTGACACGGGAGGAAGGGCAAGATACCTGACACGAAAGTAGAAGGTCAGTGCTTTCAAAATAAAACAGGAAATGACAAAACAAGACATGGAACAGAACATAAACCGTGACACATTTCAGTTAAAAAGCAGAATTGTATCTCAACTTGACGATCCTGTAGTAAATCAGGAAAGTATAGGACAAGGTTTATATGGCATCATAGTTTTTAAAAAAAAATATTTTTGGAAATCCTTCTTCTATGTGTGAGGCGACATGAGGCAGGTTTGTCCACAACACTCACTTCAAGATGTGGCACTTTTAAATCTGAAAGGTTTGTAAGACTATTGCTACTCTGTTGCTTCATTATTTATCTACAGTGGACTAATGTAACTTATAGGCATCAGTTTAGATATTACAGCATCAAATTATAACTGCATATTTTCTGTTGTGTCCACAGATACAAAACAGTTGATTCTTGTGAGCAAATCAGAGCTGCAGAATATTCAAAATACTTTGTTGATGCAATTGAGAAAAATATTGCTTTATATTGGCTGAACTAACCCAAACTGACTTTGATAAGAGAATTAATTCAACCTGCTTACTGTACCAACTGCTTGTGTAAATCTGTTATAACTTCCATACTTATGTTTTTTTGTCCTTTTTTACGTTCGTAGGCTTAAGAACTTGAACTAGAGAGAGCTGTGAGCCAGAAAATAAACAGCACTTTTATTTCCAGAATCCAATGTACCTCCTCAGAGTTAGCTCCAATATTGATCCATACCACTGTACAGTACATCACTTGTATGACTTGAGTGCAGAAGAGCCTCTCCCTGATGTTGTAGATGTCATTCAAACAAAAGATATTACATTTTTTTCTCAGTAAAGCAGCCTGTGTAGCTTCACCCATAACCTTATTTTTCTCCTGAGTACTGGCAGTGATCAGGAAGGTTTTGAAGTTCTGAAGCTGTAAAGGCATGTTTCACCCCTTGAATATTTAAAAACGTGAAATACTGTATTTAACAGAAGGTGTGATTAAAGCATTGCAGTTAATTTTAGAAGGTTTGCGGGGTAGAAAATTATGTGTAGAATGTGTAATGTTATCTGCGCCAAACACTGAATGCACTGCAGGCTCAGGAGGCATCACAACACACCCAAAGGAACTCAACTTTTTCAAACTATAAGTCCTCTCTCACCACTTCACATTTGATACCAAATATCTAAACATCGGCTTCTCCTCTGACATCCTGTCACTGTGTTCACACTACAGCCTCGCACAGCCAAATCAACTGGTGATTATTAAAAGTTTATCAAAATGATACAATTCACTCTGCATATATGTCAAAACACATACTGTATGTTCATATATATTTTCATATATTTTTCCATTTTTCACAAACAAAGAAAAGGTCAAAATTAGACAACATGATATCGAATGAAGACAGTTCTCTACAATATAAGTTTAAAGCAGGGTGTGTCTATTAATATTTGTGGCAGCTATACATGTTAGTGGAGGTGACCAGATCTGAGGTCATAATCCTTTTAATTAGCACAGCTGGTGAAGTGTAAATTGATGTATTCTGGGCAAGTTTCCTTCACAGTCATCATGTGTTGTAATAGGCTGCTGTACACAGTATGTGATCAAGTATCAAGTACTGCAGGTACGGGAGGAGGGAAGACAATGACGTCTGACCACTAGAATGTCTGTGCAACAGCAGGGTTTTCTGTTGGGTCACGGAGGCAGCTCAAAACATGAGTGGGGCGAATGCACCAATTAAAGAAATGGCTGTTTCACATTAGTTTAGAATGTTGAGAGCTTTGGCCAGGTACATACAAACATGGAAATGCTTTTTTTTCTCTTCATTCTGGTGTGTTTCTTCTTCTCTTCTGAAGCCTTTGTTACTTAATATAGTCAGTTTTTCTCTCTACATTTATGTGAAAATCTGTAAATAGTTATATCAGCAATGCTAGCACCACCACCATCTTGGCTAAGATTAGCAATACCTTTGAAATAATGAGCAGAGCGGTGCATGTTTGTGACATTAAACCAAGCAGACAGTGATTTTTTTTACCATATGTAAGTGTAACATTCGGTAAAAAAATCTTCAACCTGGAAGGCATTTTCCAAAATGTTTGGTTTCAGTGCCAAAAAACGGTTTACATGTGGATGATAGGTGCAAAGACAAAACAAGAATCTGTGGATTAAAACATAAACGTGTTAATGTGTACAGAGCCTCAGATCCTGCCGAGACTGAGGAAATATAACAAAACTATTGCAGCAAAGAAAGCTATTGTATTGATCATCAGTGTAGAATGTTGCAGTTTCATTATATAGGCTACAAAATTTTACAATTACAACTCTTTCCTTACCTTGTTCCCTACATAATGTTGATACAGCTTAAGTTTTGATTAATCTGTACGGGGAAGGTTTAAGGTATTTTCTCCATATCTGTTCTTTTGTGATGGCACCTGCTCTCCATGTCTCACTAGTGTTTACAAAAGGAGGGGATGAGATGCTGATCCATGTAAAATGCTGCTCACACCCTCGTCCTGCCCAATGATTACAATGGTCGTTGTAACTTTCTACTGCACTCTCACCTGTGAATGGTAAGGGTCAATCTCAAATAAGCAGTAAATCTGATTTCATTGTTGCATCTAGGTTTAGATCTCATTTAGCCATAGATATCTCTGGCAAAATTTCAACCACTTAATTTTTATAGCACACAAACAAAATTCTAGATCTCATACTCACAGCAGTCTACTCGTCCAATCCAGTCATTGCTGTTTTCATTTGCAGGACCAGAGGCCACACAACAGTAAGACATTCATTTAACAGATACAGCAGACACATTTTCTATGCAAAAGCCTCAATCTAAAATGAGTAATTCAGCAGCCATGGCAGCTTAAGTTACTGGAAGGAGAAAAGTGCTACAATTGAACAGAAAAAAACAAAACAAAAACATGTGTTTCACCTGCAGCTTACCATTTCATTTTGTAATTTGATTAAAGAAAGGAATCCATACTGAATTTGAGTTGTGTATTTTTTTCTTTTGCCTTTGATTTATTTTGAAGAAATATCCAGGGAACAATTTTCTCAAAATAATTTATATCAGAATCAGGCTCCATCCAAATACATAATGAGCTGACCTTTATTCTAAACCAGCCTGCAGTAAAAATCCATGGTGGTATTGATGGGGGCAAGTCTGAGCTCCACTGAAGCAAAAAACAATAAAGACAGACATTGAGCATGACTCAAGTCTTTAGATGGCAACATAGCTTTGTGATAAATAATAGTATGGGAAAGCATTATTTTTACAAGTGAGGATAGTAAAGAAATCTGTCATGTATTTTTCTTCTCTGAGATATCTGACTGTTGAGTTTCTGTCAGGGATTGCTATCAGTTAGTTTTTGTTTACTTTATGTACTTTGATGATTGAGTGGTGTGGTGTGGCTCCCTTCACTACAACAATTGTGTCTTTCTGTGCAATATTTTAACCATTGATTTAATGATAATGTGTCTACTTTTAATGGCAATGTTAGTTTTCAACTTGTTGCTGTTCCAATTAATCTGTACGTTTTTGCTCTAAATAGTCAGTCCTTTGATTTGTTTGATATCTCTGAAGTGAAAATTTATGGGGATTTCTCAGTTCCACTTCACGTGTGACCAGTGACTATTGATATTAATCTTACTGCTGACCATTAAGGGCTGTTGTTGCAGTTGTGCTGCTTCAAAGAAAATCTATTTCAGACCCTCAATTGACTCTTGTACCTGCATCTTTATTTTGTATGACTTGTTACTGTGGATGGATGTTGCTAGAACTTTTAAAATTGGTTGTATTCTATTCAGCTGGTGTACACCAAGTACATATTTAATTTACCGATGTAAATATAACATGAAAAAAATCTGCCATTTGAGAAACTAGCTTTTTAATGAACTAGGCAGACATTATCGTTTCATGCATTCCTGGTTACTGAACATTTCTGCAAAATATAAATTTTACCCAGTCTAGGTCATTTTGTAAGCACACAGATTAGTGCAAGACGGTTAAATTGATCAACAAATCTCTTTTTCTTGGATCTTTCGGTCGGCACAAATCTTTTTAGTTAGGGAAGGAGTGGATAAATTTATTGCATACACAAAATGTGAGTTACTGTTGAACCGTTCCTTGTCATTTCCAGCATTTCACTTTTTCATCCAATACCAATTTTATCCGTTCCTTCAGTAGGATATAGCTGTCAGGTTGTTGATTGGCTTCTAGGAACAAAAGGTGACTTTGAAGACCCTGTATAACATGTCTATGATACTGTTGTCATAAACTGGGTTAATCCATTTAGGGAGGCAAGCAGAAAATCCATCATCCCTTTGGAGTTAGTCAAAGTTTCATTGTTGGCATTAAAGAGATAAAATACTGTTTGACTGGGCAAACTTGGAATGCATTTTTATTCATAAATTTGAGAGAGAAAAAGATTAAGGGAAGTGGTGATCAAGAGTTGTGCCTGGCATCATCCCCTGAGAGAAGTTATCTTTTCCACCCTTCTGTACTTTCACGGTTGCAGCCCAGTGGATTAGACAGGGCGAGGAGTGCGTTCTGCTTTTGCTTTTCTCCCCCTGCGATATGAAATTCTGTCGACAGAAATGACAACAGAATAAAAGGGAGAAAGGGCTTCTTGATAAGACACAAAACCCTGCATGCATATTCACACACACACACACACACACACATGCTACCTTTTGTGGACATGATTGCTAAAATCTTCTCATAACAGCCTACAATGACGTTAGGTTGGTTAAGGGGAATATGTTATACAATCCATATTGCATAAAACACAGCAAGGAAGATTTTTATATATCAGGTTATAGATTATGCTGTGGTATTAACATCATGATAAGCTGCTGAGCCTCTGCTCTCACCATCCTCTATTGAATATGAATGTAATCACAACCCAGCAAGTGTCTGACAGACAGCAATATGTAACAAAAGGAAAGAAGTTCAACAATCCTCCACCTGGGATCGAAATTTAAACAGCTGGTTGAAATGATTTCAGGCTGATACTGTATGTAGCTCCTTGACTTCCTGAGTGATGCAGCAGGTATTGATAATGTATGAGTTACAGACATTCTCTCCTTTCTCATTTAACCTCTGTTTACCTCTCATTTTTGAGTTTCTCCCCACTGGGGGATAAATAAAGTATTTTTCTATTCTATTCTATTCTATTCTATTCTATATATGAAAAGTTGCTGCTGGTGATTTATTTCATGTAACAATGTTTGATAGCAGGTAGATAGGTGCAACTTAACACAAAAGAAAAAGACAAGATGCATTTTTCCATTTTTTCCACTGATAAATACCACGTAGATTTGTCTCTGTCAAAAATATCATCCTTTCAATGTAACCATAAAAAAGAAAGAACTACAAATTAAAAGTTGCGGGGTACATAACAGTAGAACAGGGAAAGCTTCAATTGATTTTACTATTGCTCTTTTGGGGATTTATGAGTATTCAACCAACTGGGTTAAATGTTGTTTTAAAGGTAGAAACATCAGTTTGATCCGGACGGAGGTCAGTAGAGGTCACATCAAACAGGAAACATGACAAAAACACAACAAAAAAAGATGCGCATAATAAAAGTACTGACAAGCGTTGTCATGGACGATTTCAAGAAGCAGTTCTTAGTCAGTTTCATTATACATGCTTTCTTATCGCTTTCCACCCTGAGGTGAGAGCCAACAACAGGAATAACACAAACAAGAGCAGTCTACATTGAAGCTGTTAATCTCTTTTACAGTGCTCTCACGTGCCCAAGGAAAGCTACAACAGGTAGATGTGCACCTGCAAAACCATTCACAGTCTGGTTCTACTAGCGGTCTCTTCCTGTTAAGAGAAGGTTCTTCGCCTGTCATTCTGTGTAAGTTTAGTTTCCTTGGCTAGGCAATTCTTTTTTTTTTTAATCTCTATTACATAGATACAGTTATAATGAATTGGACTAAATTTAATTGAAATATTATAAAACTGCATTCTAATTGGATTGCAATTAACTGAATTGCAGCTGGACTTTTGTTGAACTTTATCACTTTCTCTGCACAGTAACCTGAGACTTGGCTTTATATAGATAAACTGGGCTATTTAGTACCGCCACCTCACAGTGAGAGGGTTTCATGTTCAATCCCTGCCTGGGGCCTTTCTGTGTGGAGTGCATGTTCTCCCCGTGTATGCATGGGTTCTCTTTGGGTACTCTGGCTTCCTCCCACCATCCAAAAACATGCATGTTAGGTTAATTGGTGACTCTAAAATTGTCCTTGGGAGTGAGCGTGTGTGGGGTTGTTCGTCTCGTTTGTCTCTGTGTGGCCCTGTGATGGACTGGCGACCTGTGTACCCCGCCTCTCGTTCAATGACCACTGGGATAGGCTCCAGGCCCCCCCGCGACCCGACCAACAGATTAAGCGGGTATAGAAAATGGATGGATGGATAGATAAACTGAATTCAACTGAAAGACATTTGCCTCTGGCTACAAAATCTCCAATAGTTGCTGTCAGTCAAAAATACTACTTTATCTTCAGCAGTTCATCTGCATATTAGTTTAATCTTAGAGAATGTTGAGATTTTTTTTGCAAATTTTAATTTGAAATTATACATTTATCATATGTAAAAATAGAAATGTAGTTCTTACTTGGAATATTACTGACTCCCTCTAACTCTATTTCTTTTTCTTTTATCTACATGTACCCCCTGATACTATACTATTATATAGGGGTTGTAAGTTCAACTATGTCTTTAAGACCTTGTACTGGTAGTTACGTAGCACTTCTTTACCTTTTGATTTACAGTTTTTATTGACTGAAATGGCTAGGGACAGTAAATACTATTAGTAAGTAAGTACCAGAGACACAGTAGATACATTAATTTATCAACAAACTTCATAGGTAGTGCCACCACACCTCGATAATCAAGTGATGAATTTAACTGTATCATTCTGTATTGTGAAGAGGCCTCAATAATAGATCACCTACTCAGTCACAAAATAGTTAATCAAGCCACAAGAATGTCAAGTCTGACTGTAGCATATTATGTTTGGGTTTGCAGATGGTGAAGCAAAGCTGGTCTGTGTTCCATTAGGAAGATGTATGCTGCGTGGAAATGCATGCTATAGAGTGAGATATACTGCAGTGAAGAAAGTCGGTCTGTGTGATGGAGCGCTGCCTGAATGATGCAGTGCTTAATCCTTTTGTCTGATCAGCGCTGGCATCAACTACGAAGTACCTGCCTACATGTGTGTCACCGCAGCTGCAAGCCCTGATAGTAGAACAAAGAGCAAACAGTACAGGCATTATCAGTGTCAAAGAGAATGATAAATCTTAAGATGATGACTTCCTTGTTTATGCACCTTTGTATATTTTGTCCTTAAGCTTTTTCTAAAAGTGTAAAACACATTTGTTCCAGGTTTTTTGAGATCAAGTGAGCTCATATGTGTTTTGAAAAGCTGACATTTAGGTTTACATGAGATGCCTGCTGTTGGCTGATTCATCGCTGCATGGTAATACCTGACTCCAGAGAGCACACTAAGTCACATAACATACAACAAAAATTCAACTCTATTTTCAGAGGAGCTTCCCTCCTCTGTGTGTGCTGTATGCTGCTAATAGATCTGCTTCAAAGTGCGTCAGTCTTGTTTTGTAAGCCTGTGTATGTGGCGATGCTTTTTTTCTGTCACACCTTGCAGCAGAGTGACCTATTTGACATTAATCCCATCTATCTATCATCATGTTTCCCTCTCTGCCTTGTTGTCTTATCTCCATGGTATTATGCATTATGTGGTTGTATCCCTGCAGCCACAGCATGCCAAACCCAGCTTGGAGTTTCTTCTGGTGTGCTGTTGCAGAGCCTGTATGTTGCCCTGCTGGCGCCACTGCACAGTGTGGTTCTTGATAAGGTGTCTGTGAGGGCTGATAGGGTTGTTGATCAAACAGATGTCTGAACCGTCACTTGGCCTGGTTTTTTCCTTTTTTTTCTTTTCTCCACATTCAAGTTAATCTAGTTATTTCATTTAGTTGTCCACAAGTAAACTGTTGAGGCCTCCAATGTCCAACCAACCAGCCATTAATCTTGGAATAAAATAAAGGGAGACATGCATGCAACAAGTCTAAGTAATCTTCTTGAATAGATTTAGATTATATCTAAATCATCTTTGGAATCATAGAGTTACTAGTTGCGTGCAAGGAAGTGCGCGTTGGTAACTGTGCATATGTGCACAGTCACATATGTGTTTATTCAGTGTGCTTGCATGCATGCATTATATCTGTATAATGTGATTACGGTATCTGCCTGCACTCTGGTCTTTCCAAACCATGGAGAAAAAGACAGTCTAATCTTGTTGGTTGCTAGGAACTGGGCAAGCAGGGGAATGGATGAGACAGACAATTTTGTAACCCCATCAAATAGCTTACCACATTGAGCTAGACTTGATCTAATATCAACAGGGGAAGAAATGGGTGGCTGTGGACGAGGGATATGCATTTAGCTGGAAACAATCTTATTAGAAAATGCATTGGGCCTACATGTGGTCACTGTGTGGCTGAGTGATTAAAGCTAGCAGAGGTCAAAAGATGCATGGAAATGAGCAAAGGTTTTGTCTCTGTCAGAAGCTTTCAGAGAGACAATTTACGTTCATTCATTTTCATGGATTTGTTCACGGATTTCCATGAATATTTCTGTGGAGGATTTTGGTGCAGGAATGTTTGGATCCAATTGACCATGGCAGAGGAGTCTGTTAACAGTTTTATGACAAATTATACAATTCAGTCACATTTCTTTTAGAATAGAAGCGTTATCAATTTTTTTTTTTCACCTGTAGGCCAAAGAGAAACTTCATGTTTTTTAAGTCATTTTCACCTTTATGTTTAATTTATAGATAGGTTTAGGGAATCTTTGTTTTTTTCAACTTGCACAGTGAGTATTAAATGTTGAATTTTCAAACCAAATGCCTATCTTATCCTACCTTTTAAAAGTGGTACATCTACTTTGTCAAATTCTTTAGAATTTTCACGGTTCTCTCCTTTCAATCCCTCAAAGCCTCATCATGTCAAGAAAGAATTGACTTGTTGAAATACCTTATAAAATGGCAGGTTTAAGTCCCTAGACACACATCCTGTGAAATTTTTAGTGACCATTCTCTTTGAGTGGTCAATGGTGTGCAGCGTTTCCATGTCAGCTGTTAGTATTGGCTTCACTTGACTGGAAAAATGTACAAAGTACTATCAAGTAAAAAACCAAAGAAGCTGAGACATTTTGTGAATGAGAGTGGCAAAAGCTTCAGTTCCTCCAATGGCCACTTAAAGCTGGTTAAAAAAACAAGTAAATTCCCACGTTAAATGATTAATTCAGCCATACATTTTAGAGACCCGCTTTATCTAATTCAGAGTTGTGGCCATGTTAAAATGCCGAATGTAAAAGCAAACACAGACATATGTCTTGTCTTGTACAAAAAGTGGTTTAGGTTTTGATTAGGACTATGTAACTCTGATGCATTTTGAAGCACGCCAACCTTTGTTATGCACACACTGTTGTGCACTACATATTGATTTCCAGCCTGACACTGCACCGTTTTGCTTTAGAGTACCTCATTATGCACCAACAATTTGATAACAACACACTTTCACCATAATAAATAAAGTTAAAAACAAAAAAATGATACGATCACCATTACAAAGAAAGTGACTGATGTAGCAACTAGATAGACGACTGGAGTAAGTTAGGAGGAAAAGATAAAGTGTACAAGTAAGACACAGGACAAGAATGAACATCAAATTAAGTTTCACTGCTGGAGAGAGCTCAGAGAGAATGACAAATGGCAGCATATTTAGTGTTGTTGCTACCAAGTTGATAAGTAACTACTGATTAGCCCTCTTTTTCTATGTGTTTGATTTGCTTTGCTCTGTCTGTGGAGTTGCTGACTTGCAAGTTAGAATTCATGGAAAATATGTTATACATATAATTTCACAGTGTGAATACATGTGCAGAATGTAAATCTTTGGGGTTTGAACTGTTGATTCCTGTAATAAAACTGAGGAATCATGTTTATACAGTCCTGACAATTAATTTAGTGCTCTGTATAATGACTAATGGGAAACACTCAACATTACAACAGAAGTGTTCATTCATGTTATGTTATCATATCAGAGGGTGAAACTTAATTTAGAACCTTCTTGCCATCCTTTGTGCCTCACTGATAAAGCATCACCTGGCTACATCTGTTCAGTTTCATACTTAGTCCTAATGAGAAAAAAATATTTTATCAATTTTAGCAAATTTCACTCTAATGTCTTGGAATTTAACAGCCTAAAATGTTATCTGATATTCTGCAATTCATGGCACTATAACATGTACAATGCACAGTACGTTGCACGTGCACTTATTTCACATATACACCACGTTGATATGATTAAAAAGATACATCATACAAATAAAACCATTTTACAGATAAACTAGAAAATTTTTTTTGCGCATGTTCATTCAGAAAATATGTCCTATTTTTGTAAGGTCCTGTGGCATTACCTTACATTTTCTTTGGACATATATGGTGGCACCTTCAGTTGTAATTTATCAGCCTCTAAAGCAAACAAATTCACATGTATAGCTATGCATATACAGGGTTCAGCGAGAGATTTGTTTTGATGACAGTTGTGTTACTGCTCACAACTGTAGGGGGAGAGAAAGGGCAAAGAAATTGGCAAACTCTGTAGTGATGCTCTTACTAAAACTGTACATCCACTGACAGGGGACATCTATCGGACCTGCACAGTGTCCTCGGTTTGCATCCTGCAACCACACATTGCAGAAGATGTCTGACAACAAATATCCAAAATGACTGTGGCCATTATCAACACAAAAACAAACCTTGACATGATGCCGCAACTGAAGTAAGGCACCTTTATCCCCAGTCATCTCCAGTGACTTTCTACTTGTGATGTTTTGAAATGGTCGAACATCACACAGCTTTCATCTTTGACATTTAAGGCAGAACAGTCATTTTTACACCATTGTACAGTCTGTGGTTACACTCCAGGAAAAAGTACATGAAGGTTTGTGAAACATACAAGAAAGCTGCTAATTTCTTGTTGAGGTCAGTGTTGTCATTCCTTATTTGGAATCCAATCTAATGTGGATCTGATCCACAGATGTTTGTGGGCTGAATGTTCATTGATTATGATGAGGTTCTTTTGTACATTATATTTTCCACACATAAATGTTCAGTCACTTTTGATCACAGACTACTGGTAGATTATTTCTGCTAAAAAATTGCTTTTGCCACTGTTTTTCACAACAAAGTCACAACAAAATTATTTTTGAGGTAAACTCAGAACAACCCAATATATTTGAACTTAAACTGTGCATCATGTGATTCTGTGCGATAAACAAACTGAGTGTTCCTCCTATTACTGAAGCAGCTTCCTGACTAAGTCAACACCATCTACTTGTAGGAACTTTCACAGATTTTCAAGTTTCTAAAGTTGCACCTTTGAGTGATTCACCACACACCACGACTCTCAGCCTCAATGCTTTGCATTCAACAATCATCTCCTCGCATAATTTCAACATTTATGGTCTAACATCACATCTCAGGTGTTCCCTCTACTATGCAGGTACCTTGTGGCTCTGTCTCTAATACCACTTTCACTGCATCCAACATCCTGCATCACCCTCATGCCTGGCATTTCAAAGATTTCCTTCCACCCAATGAGCCTTTTTTTCCTTGCAACATTTCCACAACCAGAATGTATTATCCTGACCAGCAAAACCAGATTAACACCCACCTCGTCCAGCTGAAACATATGTGTATCTCTCACCCACAGTGAGGAATTTCTATTGGGTCCCAGCTGTGATCATCTGCTGGCTCATTTACTGTACCTCCCTCCCTGTTAGCCTCGCTCCTTCTACTCTTTCACCCTTATAGTTCAGAGTCACAGGGCTATAAACAAAACCACACGGAGGGAAAATGATATTTCTCACTGAATTTGTTATCAAGAAATTTGAACCATGAGCTTCTGGAGAGCAGAGGAATAATTTCAATTCAGGTGTAGAGTTTATGTGTTGGAATGCATTTAGTACACTGCTCATAAGCAAGCTGCTGAAATAAAATGTGCATCCGTCCATCCAGCCATCCATCCAGCCAGCCATCCATCCATCCAGCCATCCATCCATCCATTTTCAGGGTCATGGGAGGCTGCAGCCTATTCAAAGCTAGACTTTCTTGGAATCTAATTTTTTTATAGCATTTTCATTAAACATCAACAAGTGGGATGAGAGACGAATTGGTTCACATAACACAAATCATGCTCACATTTTCAGCTTATCAGTGTAATAAGTCCTGTGAATCAGTTTGCATTTAATCAACCCAATCTCAGACACAAATAGGGGAATTGTGGACTAGCTCAAGAATATTGTCCCATTGGTCTTCTCCAATATCAAACCCTCAATCCTTTTCACGTAAATTCCTTGTTTGTTGTGGGAAAACAGAAGCATTAAAGATGCTTAATTTGAAAAATGGTGAATGGCGGAAAAGGTGAGATGAGGGAAGCTTAAATTTAGTCATAAAGCACGGTCTTACGACACGAATGTGTCATTTTATTATAGATCATTTATACATGTTATGTCTCTGTCAAACCAAGATTGAAAAGCTGGGTCCAGATTGAACAGTTTGAAACTATAATTGTGGGTTACTGGAGCATGTTTATGTATTTTGACAGACGCTTTTATCCAAAGCAACTTACACTCATATCCCAGGTAGGCAGGTAGCGTAAGGGGTCTTGCCTAAGGACCCCTGTTGGAGGTAGTACCTTTCATGCAGGGGGTGAGATCAGGATTCAAACTCTGGTCCCCCACATGATGGGCAGAAATCTTACCTCTACACTATCCAGTTGCCTGAATAGAGGGGCTCCGCAGAACAAAATGCCTCCTGAATTGTAACCAAATCTTAACAGGTTGATTGACAACTGGGTTAACACTGATATTCGTGGTTGACACAGAAAGAGGAGAGCACAGCCATGCCCACAAGGAGATCTAAGAAAATTCTATTCGAACCCAGGAAGGATGATTGGTTAAGGATTTCTCAGTCCGATGTAAAAGTTTATGAGTATTAGCTGGCCAATAGTGATGTAAAATTTTGAAAGGGCAGGTCTGTTTGGATAGCTGCAGTATCTTTTTCTGCATTTGAACAGGTTTTCAACCTCAGAGAAATTTTTATTTTGATTTGTCCAGTTTGAGAAAAATAACTTTTATGAGGTATATGTACAGGGAAGAAGTAGTAGAAATTAAATTTTCTGAGGTGACTTATGTAGGAGACTATGTGGCCTCTTCGGTATGCCTTAAATGGTTCCCACAAGCTCTCTCTTGACACATCTGGGGTGTCATTTGTTTTCAAAAGTAACTGAATGTGTGATTTCAAGGAGTGTACGAATTAATCATTTGTTATTAACTGTGAATTGAATCTCCATGGTTTTAGAGTATGTTTGTTGTTGGGGAAAAGGATTTCCGATGATGTGGGTGCACGGTCCAAAATTACAACGCTATGATAGTCGTATGAGTTTACATTGCAAAATCGTCTGTTATCGAAGAGAAAAAAAGTCTATTCTGGAATAAGTATGGTGGACATGAGAGAAAAATTAAAATGATTTGTTATCGGGGAGTTTAGACATCCATGGGTTTGACAAACCCAACTCTCTTGCAATGGAATGGAGGGAATGCGGTCTAGAAGAGGATCTATCTAAGGCAGCATGCCTGAACCAAATTGAAATCCCCCTTACAATAATGTGGTAAGTTTTAAATATTAGGAATAAGAAGTGAAAGGCCCGGATTTGGTACATATATCCTAGCTAAAATAGTGTGAGTGTTGCACATCCTCCCTGACACTATAACAAACCTACCAAAAGAGTCAGTACAACTTTTTCTGTCTTAAATGGGATATGGATGGAATCAGGATCCTGGAACAGGATGGCAGCACCTCTGGCCCTCTTGAATTATTTAAATGACTGAACCTTCCCCTTTAAATGCGCAGAATCTTGTCATTCCGCTGATGCATCTCCTGCAAAAGTATAACATCTCCTTCGGAGGAATGTGTCTTTTGTTTCCTAAGCCATTAACCTATGAATTATTCAAATATAAAAGGCACCTAACTCTAGGGATGGACTAGTGTTGTGTCTACGAATCAAAGAGATGTGCAAATAATCATTTTCAAAATATATCTTTTGGCCCTTTGGTAGTGTTTCTAGCAGCTCAAAGACTCACCATTTGATACAATTTCTTTAGGAAATAAAGAAGAAAATACCAAAGATAACAGACATAAAATAGTATTTTTGCACCAACAAGGTAATTCACATAGAGCTGTTAGCAGAAATCCTTATAAAATGGATTACACTGGACAGGTGGAGGTGGGCTGCAAAGTGGTATGTTAGTTGGTCCCAGTTCAAATCCCAGGTGGACCCTTCTGTATGGAGTTTGCACATTCTCCTTGTGCATGTGTGTTATTTGATGATTATAAATTGACCCTAGGAGTGAGTGTGTATGGTAGTTTCTCTCTATGAGTGAGTGGAAACCTATCCAAGGTGTACTCCATCTCTCACCGATGGCAGCTTGCATAGGTTCCAGCCCTCCTTTGACCCTGAATAGGATAAAGTTGGAATAGAAAAAGGATGGATAGATGGAAGCTGGATGACTGGAAGGATGGACAAATGAAAGACCAGAAAAAAGAAGTGTCAAGCCTTAAAACAATATCTATGTAATGATGAATTCTACCCAGAGCCTGGACCTCAACAATATCGAAACAGTGTGGGATCATCTCAACAGTACAAAAGGCAGCCAACATCCAAAGAACAGCTTTGGAATGTCCTTGAAGAAGCCTGGAGAACTATTCCTGAAGAATACTTAAAGAAATGATAAGATAGCTTGTCTAAGAAATTTCAGGCTGTGTTGAAGAATAAAGGTGGTCATATCAAATGTTGTCTTTCAAGATTGTAGACTGTAGACAAATATGTTATCTCCATTTATGTTTGCACACTTCAATTAATCACTGCACATTTTTCCTGTTTACCTCACAATGTATGAATAAATGAGTGGTGGCTTTCTCTCTCTGCATATACACTCATTAGCCATAACAATATGGCCCCCGAAAGGTAACGTTAACACTTCTTATCTTGAGCCAATGTAATGTTCAGCATCCTGGGACTCACATGAATTTCACTTACTTAAACATTTCTGCAGACCAATCACCCCCCCATAGCCATATATTATGGCAACACCACTTCCCTAACGAGCAGCTTTCTGCAGAGGGACAGCACTGAGCCTTACAAAAACAGCTTAGGAAGGGCTAAAAAAGAGCCTGAGGTGTTCCCCTGACCTCTAAACCCTCCAGATACCAATCTGATGGGATCTGATAGCACCTGTGGAAAGCAAGTCCAGTACACGAAGACCCTCCCCACAACCCAAAGGATCCTTTGCTAAGGCCTTTGTACAAGACACTCCAGGACACCTTCATATTTTCCTTAACCACACCTTGACTAGTCAGAGCTGTTTTGGCAGGCTGGGGAGAGCACACTCGATATTAGGCAGGTGGTTATAATGTTTTGGCTAATCGGTGTTTATATTTGTGTGTGCAACTATATGTTGGGCAGTCATGAAGGCATATTTTCCCTAAGGGTTACAAAAAGGCAAAATCTGACCCCGTGGCCTTGTATTTTCACAAAAGAAAATAAATTTCTGGGAGCAGCTATAAGCCTCAACATGAAATCATCGAAAATATAATCTCTTAGGATCTCTTAGGATTAGCAATTCAATTAGATGTCATTAAGTAAAAAATTATCACTTGCTGGCTGGTAAATTCATCACTGTAATTTAACCTCGAGCAGGCACTGAACAACAGAAAACAAAAACAAGACTCCTGTCATAATTAGTAAAGCTGTCCTGACCAGCTGTGAGCGTCGGATGTGACTTCTCAATATCAACCCCTTTAAAACTTCTTGTCCCTGTTTTGGATGTCCCTCAGAAAAGTACCGTTTTCAATTAGTTTTGAGATTTGCAAAGTAACATTTTGTTGTTTGATGTTCAGACAAATTAAATATACACCTCCTCATCACTTTGTGTGGCAGTATTTGAACCTCTGGATGTGATCACTGCATCCTAAAACGTCATAGTGAGTGGTTTAAAAATAAAAAAAGTGTTCATAGGCCATGACTGAAGGCCCGAGAGTAGATGAGAATTGCAGGAAACTGCCCTGAGTGATGCCAAATACAAATGCAAGGTCTGTGGAATTCGAAAAGGCACTCTTCATCCAGCAGAGATGTATGAATGAATGAGGATCTACAGTGTATCAGCCCTGCAGCTGTAACAATAATTGGTCAAAATATTGGCCACACCTCAACTTCCCCATATGTAATTCTGTTGCTTACAGATTTGCAGACCCAATAGGATTTGGTCACACAATGAATAGAGGGGTGTTGGTTTCTCCTGATGCAGGAATAAAATTGCATCTAGATCAACAACATGCTGTCAGACAGGACTGAAGTGATTTAGCTTTATCCCTGGGTTGAATATCGAAGCATCTCATGCTACACTGAAATGGCCTGTGGATTTCCTCTTTTACAAATTGAGGCCAGTTTCAATGCTGGCTGACAAAATGTATGCCTTTGTAATCCCTGAGACTTTGTTTCTCCTCAAAATGATTGTTTGAGCTATGCATTGGACCAAGCAAGATGCCTTTGACTGTAAAAAATACATTTGTTTCTTACAGAAAAAGAAGATTAATTTATTGCATATTCTAACAAATCCGAAAAGTTAGAATAAATTGTAACACTCATTTTCAATATCCGCAGGTCATTTTTCAATCTCTTTTAATCTGAAATGGTATTAAAGAGCGATGTTATGTATACAGAAGAGGTGCAGTGTTTGGCAGGAAGCTGAATTTCTTCTAACAGTTAAATCACAGGTATATTTATTTACATAAATTATAGTGTTCCACATCTACCTGGTGACATTTAGTGCTAATTTGTACTCTTGTATTTTCACTAATGGCACAAAAACAGTCACAGAATGCAAAACATCCAATTAAACTCAAACAATATAACTCAGTACAACTAACAGTAGAGTGTGTGTTTTATATATTGGAGGTATAAAGGACAACATGAATGACAACAGAAACTACACCAACACTGCCTTACAGTTATGTTGCATCCCATGGAAACAGAGGCCTGAACTTTGGGTTTCCAGGGTTAAATTATTTTCAGCAGTCAGAGTTCCTAGTTTCCTAAACATTTTGTCTGCATTTGACTCCCCAAATAAGCAGCTGACAGAGCAATACACAACTTTTTTTTTTTTTGTTGATAGAATTAAACAAACAAATAGCTATAATTATGTTCAGGGGTCTTTATCTGTTTGTAACAAATAAACAACGACCCCATATCTGAGGTACCTCAAATGTAGCATATGTCTGATCCATCAGATGTGTTCTGGAATAAAGCTTCCAGTTTGGCTCAAGTTTAGCGCAGCATTCTCAGTCTACATGCTGCTAATGGCAATGTTTTTTGTTCTTTTAAACAGACCGAACTGTCTAATCATTGTCAATAAATGACTCTAAAGGTCTACAAAGAATGTTGTATAGCATTTCAGAGAACGTGTTTGCCCACCTCTTCCAAAACAAGTTTAAACTCAACATTTTATCCCAAAGGAACTATCACTGCTTCCTGGCTTTATGAGCAGCCAACATGATTGTGATTGGTTTAAACTGAACAACCTCTGAACCCAGCATGTTAAGATAGTTCAAAAACACCATTCTATACTAAGAATGCTGTCAGGTCAAGGCTTTGTATGTACAGTCCCGTCTCACAGAAAAAATGTGAAATATTCACATGATAGAATATTATGTTTTTGTGCTGATGAAGACAATGTCTGCTGAAGAGGCAGGACGCAGCAGACAGTATCCCGGGTGAATAATTTTGATTTTGATACATTTTTACAGGGAAGTGTTTAATGCAAGCCGCGGTGTTTCCAAACCTTTCTGACCTCTAAACTTAACCATCTTGCTTTTTCCAAACCTAAGACTAGCCTTGTCTTAACTAAATACTTCAACTTCAACAGGCCCAACGATTTAAAGGGATTTTTAAATGGGGTGTAAAGAACCACTTTCAATTTCTGTTTTGACATTTAAGATTAAGACTTTAAAGCAAATTCTAAAATTAGCTGATGATCAAACAAGAAAATATAAAACAGGAGCCATGTGGGGCCCTCTGTTGATTCAAGTTAAGAGATTTACAGTAGAATGACCACCATTCCTTTAATTGTTTCTGTTATTGTTCAATTGTTTGTTCTTACCCTTTAACATGACTCATTATAGCCTCCTCTACAGTACTGCCTTTACAAGAGGTAGGAGTTAAATACAACAGATATGAAGAATTCCACAGAGCAAACGTCATTCTGATGTCCTTTGTTTGAGATGGAGGGGTGGTTGGATTCAGCAACTAAGTGCCGTGCTTTTAATCATAAGCCTTTGTGTGACATGAGATGATGACCAACGTGAGTTCCATCAATGGCACAACAAATGTTTTACACTTGGTTGGATTTATTCAAAATCATTTGTTGCTTAGATGCCATTAGTATGCTATTTTGCTGCTTGCTTTGGTTACAACACCTTGAAACAAAACATTGTCACCCTTCTGGTTGGCTGTAGATAATACTGTCACTTGGTTAGGCTTTTTTTATATACAACTAGTCTGTGATGATCAGAATAACAAAGACAGAATAAATTTAGATATCAACCTAAACTAGGTTCTTTAATTGCTGAATCTATTTGATATGAAGCATTTAATTTTCAGAAATTTGTTAAAAACCTAGAGGCAGCCACACCAACAGCTTCCATCAGGCTGCTTTTCAAAACATCTGCTAATTTAACAGAGCAGACATAAGCATATAAGAAGACAATAAAAACAGTTGTTTTGGTTCTATCAATAATGCACAGGAGAAAAAGAAACATTCTATACAGATTTTTTTCAGACATGGGTTTAATAAAAACAGTTATCCCTGCTGTCTTCATTTTATTGTTATTTACCGTATTTCTCAGTAATATATGAAAACACATATGGACAGAAATAAGATGCTATATGGACAGATGCCTTGGATGATTCTGGTTGCTACCTGTGATTAAAAGTTAGAGGATGCCTTATATTTCCATTGTCATGATTGAATGGTACACAAATTTAATCTGGATTACACTACTGAGGCAGGTAATTACTCTGCATGATACATGAAACTCTCTGGCCCTTTCCAGCTGTGACCAGATACATACAGTTAAAACAGTGTGTACACACAAAGACAGAAGGTTACTTTCATATTCATCTGATTCATAAGACTGTGCACAAAATCAGTGTTTTATAAATTTCAGTATTTATGGAAGCGAGTGCATATTCACAAGCCTGATAATTCTCTATTTGCATTTTGTTAATTTAGCCTGCTCCCTCTCTCGTTTGGCCTATCGATGAAAGAACGGCAAAGAAGACCTGAAGCGTAATCAACTGGTAGAATTAAGAGAGTTCAGCTACCATGGTTTTTTAGAGCTACATATCATTAATTCATCTCATGTTCGTGTATCCCATAATCTGTGGCGCTATCTCAATCATGGTTATTATCAATAATTAATCTATAGTGTTTGTATGGAATCAAAAGTGCTTTGTTTTTATAGGCTATAAGAAACATATTATTAACAAACAATGTAAAAAGAAAGTTTACATGCATGTCTTTGAGTGACATTTTCCACTTTGCGGGGCTGACTGGAAATATAATTAAATGTGTAAATTGTCCAGCTTTTCATATCACTGACAGTTAAAAATAAAAATATGAAAATATGAGCATCTCTGAAAATATGAGTGTCCATCTTGTTTTCACAAATGTTAAAACCATGAAGCTATGACATCTTTTTGAACAAAGAGAGGGCTTTCAACGTTCCACAGACTACAATATATTTTCTTTTTTGCATTTTATTAGTATGCCTGACATTTTGCTCACCTAAACCATGTTCTGTGTCTTCTTATCAGTGTTTGTACAGTTGTACTTATCACGTTCAACCTCGTCACCACCGCTGTGGGAAATTGTGTATTGATAATTGTGCACTGTGGAGCAGGCCATTATCAATGCTTAATTCTTTTCCTGCCTGCAAAGCTCTGTTTGGCTCGGTTGATTTTCCACCTGGGAAAAACGCTGCAAAAAATGATCCGTGCTTACAAAGAACTTAACAGATTCCGTTTAACTTCTGAAGAAACCAAGCATCTGACATATAATCTGAGTTCTTCCTAGCCAAGACAGGCAGAGACACTTTATTTGGAACTTGCAGAGTGTTAACAGGCTGTATTCAATACCAATCTATGATGTTTTCCAAACCCATTAAGTGGCAATAGTTGTAAATAAACAGAACTAGATTTATTGCCTAAAAAACATTATCTACTTAATTGCTCAATAATGTTTGAATGGGCATATTGCCCCATACAGAGTGAAGGATTTTGGAAATTTAACCAAAGCAGAGGAACATGCATCAAATCTTTCAAAAAGCTGACAGTGCACAGCCTTTTGAGATGACTACACATAGTTCCAAAGCTAATAAGCTGAAAGTTAGCCCAAGCCTGGAGGATGCCAACAAAACACACAAAAACAAACAAACAGAGGCACAGTCAAAAAGTACAGATATAAACTGCACTAAACTATCCACCTCAAAGCAAGTCTTTGTCTACTGTGACTTCTGTCTGTTTCACAGTAAAGCAAAGGTAAGAGACCACCAACAACACCAATAAAACAATATCTGAGACTGCCCCTGAGTGGCAACAAAATGCTGCAAAAGTTAGTCATGTGTTTGCTAAACCATATCCAAATGTTGAATCGAACTTGTGTGTCCTGAACAAAAGCAGGGTAGTTCAGTCCAGTTTCCCAAAAGTTGAGTAATTATAATTATATCATATGTGCATTCTTGAGCCAAGAAAGCCCCGTGTGCCTGTCATGACAAAATGTACTAATGGGTTGTGAGCAATGTTCATGTTATGTTAGGGCTGTATTTTGTCTGTCACTTTCTTTCTTTAACCCAAGCCTCTAATTTTCATACTCTTTACCTCCTACAGCTAATAAAATGGCTTATGTACGTACAAGTAACTAAAGATATCAAAATATATATATAAATGTTTGTAGAAAATAATTTTTCATACAAACAAATGCCATTAAAGATTTTGTGCCTGAAAGCACAGAACATAACCGCACCATCCACCACCTTGTTTTTATGAGAACTTTGTGGCTTATTAAAGGAAACACTTGAGAATGCTTTTTGCTCTATTATGAAAAAGACAATATGAATCGTGTTTCCCTCCAATCATTTGTAGGGGCTGCTATGTTTCGAATATAAACTTTTTTGGCAATTCAGGCCTTTCAGGTAAGAATTACTTTGGTCGTACATGTGACCTAAAAAAATGCAACATGTATAGTGCAACTGTCATTGGGACATTATTTATGTGATGTTATTTAGGCTAAGGGAGTCAGAAAATGTTGTTTACTTGACTATATCTTTTTTTTTTATAGTAAGATCTTATTTGAGCAATTATCAGAAACTTTGCTGTGCATATGAATATTGCCAGTGTCTAGACTGGGTTGGTTCAATGGTCATGCACACCATCTCCTCTATCACTGTTTTTTTAGGATGAAATCATTTCAGTAAAAGTATTTACTAGCTTGTTATACATTAAATGAACCAGAGTTGCAGTGGATGTTTTCTTTCAGTCAATATTGTTTGAAGAAGCAGCATTGAAACCCAGTTAGTACTTCATGGGATTGAACAGCAGACATGTGTCTGCTGTTCAGCTTAGGTCCCTTACGTGCGCATCGTTTAACGTCCAGAATCGATCCAACACAGAATTATAAAACAACCTAATGGTGTAGCTAATGGAATCACATTGAGCACTGCAATTATGTGTGTCCCTCTAAGACATGCCCATTACAACTGATTTCAACAGCCACTACAAAAGCCAAATTCTTTATGATTATTATATTTCATGATGATAACTCTGTGGTGTAGTTATACCAAGCCAAGTATGACACCATTCTACGCAATACATTGATACAATACTTTAGGTTTTAAACAGCAACGTTTAACAATTCCTTCATGAACAGTTTCTATTTAAGAAAAACAGCACAACCATTTATTCTTGTTTTCTCCCCTTTGCCAAACCTGAATTTGTTTGACCTCTTCAAGTTAGTTCTTCTTTAATGGGGTTTATTCACCAATTATTATTATTATTTATTCATTACCTGTTCTTACATTATATCATAAGTATGATCCTCCATCTCTCAAATGTTTATCCTTCAAACTTCACACTGAACAGTATCCATAGCCACTGATTCAAAGAACAGTACTTTTCTTCTACTTGCCTTTTTATTGTGATAATATGGTAGTTTTCCCGTTTAAAAGGACCAACTGCTCTAATACATTATTATAGTGAATCCAGTAAAGGCAATAAAAATGATTAATTAAACAAAGCAATTCAATTCTACTTAAAATCTATTTTTTAACAGAAAGATCCCTGTGCCATTGTGACATGTGCTTGATGTCATTCATTAACAAAATAAATGTGGTGATGTGGTGGTTAGCCCTGTCACGTCACAGCGAGCGGGTTCCAGGTTCAACTCCCAGCTGGGGCCTTTCTCTGTGGACTTTGCATGTTCTCCCCGTGTATGCGTGGGTTCTCTCCGGGTACTCTGGCTTACCCCCACTGTCCAAAAACATGCATGTTAGGTTAAATGGTGTAAAATTGTGAGTGTGTGTGTGGTTGTTTGTCTCTGTGTGGCCCTGTTGTGGACTAGTGACCTGTCCATGGTATACCCCGCTTCTCGCCCGATGACCACTGGCATAGGCTCCAGCCCCCCGTGATCCGACCAATGGATTAAGTGGTTATAGAAAATGGATGGATGGAAATATTAATCAGTTGATAATGTAACCTTTATATTTAAAACAAATATCCATTTGGGAAAGCTTGGCTAATTTATTTAGGTATAAACAAGAATATAACTGCATAGGAAAATCCACACAAATGATTGAAAAGCAAGTGGTGCAATTTGATGGGCAAGGCATGATTTGATTATGGTCTAAGGGGCTCCATGTTGACTTGTAACGCCCCTGTATGAATTCTACAAATTACCTCCAAATGAGAAACAAGGCATGCTCTTGTGCATCTTAATTTGATAATAAACACTGAGATTATATTTGCTCAGAATTACAAGATAGATAAAATAGCAGTCTGTCAATATACATGTATATATACACTGCTCGTCCAAAAGAAAAAGTCACTCACTCTAGTATTTTGTTGGACCACGTTTAGCTCTGATTATGACGAGTATTTGCTGTGACATTGTTTCAGTAAGCTTCTGCAATGTCACAACATTTATTTCCATCCAGAGTTGCATTCATTTTTCGCCAAGATCTTGTAGGGATGATGGGAGAGTCAGACCGCTGCACAAAGTCTTCTTCTCCAGCACATCCCAAAGATTCTCAATGGGGTTAAGGTCTGGACTCTGTGGTGGCCAATCCATGTGTGAAAATGATGTCTTATGCTCTCTGAACCACTCTTTCACAATTTGAGCTTGATGAATCCTGGCATTGTCCTCTTGGAATATTCCCGTGCCATCAGGAAGGAAAATATCCACTGATGGAATAACCTGGTCATTCAGTATATTCAGGTAGTCAGCTGACCTCATTCGGTGGGCACATAACAATGCTCCTGACCTGACCAATTGCAGCAACCCCAAAACATAGCACTGCCCCCAGAGGTTTGTACGGTAGGCACTAGGCACGATGGGTGCCTTACTTAATCTGCCTCTCTTCTTACCCTGATGTGCCCATCACTGTGGAAAAGGGTAAATCTGGACTCATCAGACCACATGACCTTTTTCCATAGCGTCATAGAGTCATATCTTTACGCTCCCTAGCAAATTGAAAGCTTTTTTTCTGATTAGCCTCGCTGATAAGTGGTATTCTTAAGGCTACACAGCTGTTTAGTCCCAATCCCTTGAGTAATCTTTGCATTATGCGTGTGGAAATGCTCTTACTTTCACGATCATTCAAGATTTTTTTCTGACCATATTTCTTCCTCAAAGATGACGGTTGCCCACTACCCTTCCAGTTTTTAATAATGCGTTGGACAGTTCTTAACCCAATTTTAATAGTTTCAGCAATCTCCTTTGATGTTTTCTTTGCTTGATGCATGCCAAATAATTTGACCCTTCTAAAAACAGATTAACATATTTTCCATGACCACAGGATGTGTCTTTCGACATGGTTGTTTAAGAAATTAGAAATTACTCACTGCATCAGTTAGGGTTAAACAACTTGTTGCCAGCTGAAACATAATCATCCATGCAGTAATCATCAAATGGGAGGCTCCTATTTACTTGGTTAAATCCAGGTGGTGAGGTTTTTTTTTGGACGGGCAGTGTATATGTATATACTGTTAGTATGTATATACTCTGTTGGGGGAGGCAGTAAGAGGAACCTGTATGTCAGTTGTTCAGAATATGATGGGGACACAGGTTCATAGTCATTATGTTTTGATGTTCGGTCTCATAACACATGTCGTAAAATGGCAAGTTGTAAATATGAAATGTAGAATGTTGTGACAAAATGATGTGACCAAACACCACAACAGCCAATACATTGACAGACCAGCCACGATCCTCCATTACTGTTCAAAGCTTTGAAAAGAACCCATCAAATAGAATGACTCTGTCTCTCAAGGCAACTGTTGCAAAATTGAAATTGCCCCTTCAGACAGGCTCTTGTGTTGGAAAAAGTAATGGCCCCCAGATGTAATCCTCCAACAAAATTAAAAGGGCACAAGTGTTCTTCAAACTGATTATTTGATTGGCCCTTGCCCAACTAACTTCTGGACAAATCGTCGGCAAAGTTGGATCATTGTGGATTCTCGAGCGAGTGAGATGGAATGACGCATTTTCAGCACAAAAGCGAATGCCTCAAGGATAGTCAGTCATGATTTTATTGAAAATATATACGAACATTACGCCAGTCTGTCTTGTGATGAAAATCACCTCGGATAAGAGATGGACAATGCAAAATTTACACTTGAGAAAGTACTCACAAGTGTAAATTTGAGCTGCTGCCTGTATCGTCAGGATGAATAATTGTTATTAAGGAAACAATTCTCCCACTTATAAAGGATTCTTCTGATATACAATGTATTTTATCAATTAGTGAAGTAAGACATCTTCTGAAAAATAACTCTTATTTCTATTCATTTGGAAAATAAGTTTCATGTTCTCTCTGACTCTCCCAGCCTACACCAAAAGCATCATCTGCAGTGACTTTTAACTGAACAACAAAAAGAGCCCAGAGAATAGCAAGGCTAAACACCCTGAATGTTTTTCTTCAGCCTCTAAAAAAAACATTCTTAGCAGCACAGATCATGAAACGGAAGGCTGTTTTTTCTCAAGGCCACTTCTATAAAAAAGAGAAGCAGTTGCTTTTCACTTGCCACTCTTTCCAGTTAAGAGAGCCATGCTGCAGTGTGAAAGTCTGGACAAATTAAAGCATAGACAAGGCCTTCCCTTTGGTAATTTGATTGGCCTTTGACTCCTTATTCTTTTAGAATATATGCCTGGACTTCACTTTGTCAGTGTTGGTACAATCTTAAGGCAAAAGTCATCTGAAATTATTGATCCAATAATTTAATCTTCTCAATAAACTTGAATCATAAGGTGAGAAGGAGGAAAACCTAAGCATTCATTTTTTTATTTTTCCTATTTAACTTGACAGCAACCACACTCATGAATGGATTGGTGACTGCAAAGTGTGGGTATCTAACACCAAAATAACTCTTAAGATTAAAAAAAAAGAGGTGTCAATGGATTCCTTATGTGATAATCCCAATAAAGGCAAGTGATTTGCCTGTAAAGCTCGGAAGCTGCAGATTCAAGTGAAGGTAAAGAAGACAACAAAAGAAACTGCAGGATTAGTCTTCTGTCCTCCACTGTTCCTTTCAATTCACAGAGCTCTTACAGACCATATCCAGACGGGTCACACAGAAATATGTGACATAAGCATTACATGGTGGAAGCTGGTAATGACATAACATATATGCTAGCACAATGAAAAGCAACAAGCCTTCCTTCTATTGACTGATGTCATTTTTATATCAATAGTAGCATGTTTACCCACGTTCCCATTGCCATTACTTGTGTGTTTACTCTCACTGGCTAGGAGAGGTAGAGTGTTTAGAATCAGTCTAGTAACTACATACAGTTCAGATACAACATTAGTGTATCCACGTGGACAAAGTTGCTAACATGAAACCAATTTTGTGCTATCACTACGTTATGCATTGTTATACAGGTTGTGTATATTTCATATATTCCTCTGAGATCCGATTGAGCATATCATGGCTGGTTTTTAACAAACATTGCTTTACTTTCAAAGCAGAAGCTGCTTTCATTCATCAGCTTTCGAACGATTGGAAAACTGTTCTCAAGTTTAAGAAGATTAATATTGATAATAAAAAAAGGTAATATAAGTAGAACTCCTATGTTAACAATTAGGACACAAGTGAAATTTTACCTTGCAAACATTAGTTTGTTGAATGTTACATGGTATTAGAAAGGCTTGGTCATAACATCAAATAAAGAGTTAGAGCAAATGGTGCTAGAAAAATAATCCAGTTCAACTCACAACAATTAACCTTGGTAACATAACACAAGACACATAACAACTGCAACTTCACTGTTGCCAGGCTGTCTTTCTAAGCCTAGCTAGGCAACACAATCATTGTAGACAGCCTTCTTGGTGTTTAACTGTCTTAACAACATTCTCTATCTAGAACAAAATTTCCCTAAATCTCATTTTAGACTCATCTCTCTTTTTTTTCCTTTCTGCCCCCCCCCCCCCCCCCCCCCCCCCCCCAATCAGGTATGTTGAAGCAGGGTAACATTGAAAACCTGCAGGACAGCAGCCCTCGAGGATTTATCATCATGAAATATAATAATAGTATAGTCATTGAGTCCACCATGAACTCCTCTGCCAAAGTAGTCTGGAGTCAAATGTGAGGCCATCTGTCTGACAGCAAAAGCTTGGCTAGAACTGGGTCATCAACAGGACAATGATACCAAACAATGTCTGAAAACGAAAAGAATCAAGGTGTTGCAATGGTTCTGTCAAAGTCCTGACCTCAACCTGATTTAAATGCTGTGGTGAGGCTTTAAGGGAGATGTGCATAAGCAAATGCTGCAAACCTCAATGGAGTGAAGCACTGTTATCAACATCAAGAAAAATGTTGAAGTGACTAACAACACAGGCCCTGCTAGTGGTTGCCCTGCCAGAATTGTGTTCTGTTATCTTTAATAAACTTAGGATCTTTTCTTAGGAGCGCAAACAGCATGTGATAGGGTTTGGTGTGTAATTGTGTAGGGTTTAGTGTAGCTGTATGTTTAGTTACCTTTTTGTAGTACTTTTATTGTCCTCCTCTGTTTGCTTCTGACTGCTCTTTTATCTTGCTGAGAGCACCATTTGGTGTCTGTTATTTCACTTAAAATATTCTAAAATGCAGGCTGATATTTTTGACATTACAGGGTTTTCATGCGAGTATAGTGGTGTGCAGTTTGCTGGATTAGCAACCACTAAGCTTTGCCTTGAGGCAAACTCTAGCTAAAAATAAACTAAACAATCAATTTCTCAAGATGGTCTCAAAATCAGGTCTAAGCCCAGTAAATTTCTGCCATCTTTGGCACTGTTGTTTATTCATAAGTAAACACTCAGGAATGATGCTGAAATGTTATGCGATTGGCATTTTATGTCACTGCAGTCAATGAATCAAGACTTCAGTGGACACAGAGCCGTATCCCAGAGACACCACAGACTTTGACACAGTGTTTGACCCCCAGAAAATGAGAAAAGATTTAACATTCTCATTCCCCTCAAGATGATATAATCCCTCTTACAACAACTTCATGATCTCTTGGTCAAAATTTCTATTGGTTCAATATTCTATTAAGGGTATTAAGGGAAAAAATGGATAATTCTTTCAGTCTTGGCTGTAGGCTGCTTAAGGTTTACTTTTGATTATCAAAAACTTGCAAAATCCTGTTCTAAAATATGGCTGTAAAACATTGTAAACAGAGCTGCTAAACATTCAGCATAATTATTGATCACTTGAAGTTCTAAAACATCTTAATATAATCCCATTTTTTCAATACCCTCATCATAACTGTGAGTTTGTAAGTGGCAATCATAAGATCATAGTAAGATGAACTCTAAAAACAGATAAATAGAAATAACATTAAGTCAGAGCCTACGTCAGTCTAGGAAACTACATTTCAAGTCTCATTTGTTGATCACTATTGAAAGTAACCTATTATAAAGGTTATTTTCCTAATCAATTTTCACTTCATTTAATTTAAGCACAGCTTCCTTAGGCACAAATCAAGCCATGAGAGATATGAGTGATGCACAGCTCAATGAAGGATGAGCAGTTGCTGTCAACAGCTTAAGAGGAGAATCCGACTTTTAGTCGAAGCTCAAAAAATAAAATTCCAGACCATGTCGAGATGTGTATCTCATTCATGTTTAAGAACAGCACATGACGATTGTCATCTTTCACTACAAGCAGCACAACAGCTAGCTATTGATGGTATTGTTGTTTTTTTTTTTTTAAGAAAACCTTTTCTGGCAACAAAGAAGATGTCTATGAACAGAATTTATTTTAAACACCTTGAGCGCCTGTTGCTATACCAACCAGCAGACTTGAGTTTAATGATAACTACTCATTGTAATTCTTAACTATGCTCTCTGGAAAGAGAGGGTGGTGTGTTAATGCTGCTTTTTTTGCTTGTGTGTTAAATTTGTGTAGTGATGTAAAAACGAAAAAGAAAGTTTGCTGATTTGGTGTTTTCTGTTTAAATAGAAGGGAACGACAAATTTGTGAGTTTTGAGTGTGTAGAGAGGAGGAGACAGACGGATTACATTATGTTAGCCAGCAGGAGTGTGTGGTCAGATACTGTGTTGTACAAGCCAGCAAGGAAAATGCCTGCTGAGTGCTTCAGCAGGGCTATACCAGATTTTCAACAGATATACTCCCACTGAATTCTATTTTCTTCTTCATGTGTTACCTCTAATAGAAATAATGTATTGGCTTCCTGTCATGTTTATTTTTACACAAATGAATGTTTGTTGATGTATAGTTGATACAAAGAACTTTGAATGAATTAAGATAACCATAAGGCCAAAAGTGGGCCAAATAACAACTTGAGGTTAATTACATGTGCATCGTTTAGGTTGTTGTCTTAATTTCACCGATACATTGGTAACATTAAGAGTAAAAAAAGCACTTGAGTTTGTCAGAGCATCCTTTCAGCTCCTGCTGAACATAAGGCTCAACCTGTTGGCTGGTGACCACATCATGACAGCAGAAGGGGTGAAAGGATGGGGACATGACTCACGATTCATAAGGCTTTTTCACCTCACTTGTAATTAATTAATCCATGGGAGGCTTTTTATTGGCACGAAGTAGGCGAAAGGAGGTCTGCAAGTAGACAAAGAGAAAGAAAAGCAAATAAATAATGGATTTTCTTTTTCTGAAAACCAATTACAGTATGCCTCAGGATCAATTGAAACTGACCCATTGGGCTCATGAATTCTTTGGCTCATGAAAAATGAGCTTGAGCAAGAATACGTATGCAGGGGCTCATTAGAATGCTCAGCATTTCAATTCCAATTAATAATGCAATTTATCTTCCAGAGAGTGAGAAATCATAAGGGGATTTGAGAAAAAGAAGCTTATTTCACTGTGAACAACACGGCAAATGGGAGACAGCCAGGAAGAAGGAAAAAAAATCATTCTCTAATTGCTTTTGTCCTCTTGATCTGTTTTGTACATTTGTGGAAGCAGGCCACAATAGCTGACTGATACCGCTGTTCACCAAGTCTACACAGTGAGATGGAGCCATTAGTGCCACACCTTATTGAATCTGCACTGATCAGGCACCTAGATACAATCTCTGACAGCACGTGGAGGATAACAATGGCTATACTAAAACAACCCAGGACTCATCCTGAAGTCAAGCTGCAACTCCGCTACAACACAACTTCCTCCTGCTGTATTTCCTTCATACAATCCTGATTCCAAAAGAAGTTGGAAAGAAAACTACTTGATCTATCAATGGTTAAGTTATGTTGTGGAGAAGAGTACAAATGCAACATATCAACCTCTTTACACAAAGCACATCACTGAAAACCAGTGCTAAATGCTTGATATCTTCAGGTTCTCAGGCAGCCCAGCATTAGAAATAGGCATGATTCTGAAGTGGAAATGACTGCCTGGGCTCAGGAACACTTGTGAAAACTGCTGTCAGTGAACACAGTTTACTGCTACTGTACATCCACAGATACCAATTCAAATTCTATCTTGCAGACAAAAAAGTATACAAACAAAGTTCAAGAAATGGTGCCACCTTCACCTTGCTTAAGTTAATTTATGATGTATAATGGCAAAGTGGAGAACTGTCCTGTGGTCAGAAAAATTACATTTTGTTTTTGGATTCCTGTCATTCACTGAGAGGCTGTGTCCTCTCAGTGAATGACAGGAATCATGCAGATTGTTATCAGCACCCGCTTCAAAACCAGCATCAGTGATTATGTGTAGGTGCAACAGTGCTCATGTAATTGGTAATGTACACATCTGTGCAGGATGCATTAATGCTAAACAATATCAACAGATTTTGGAGCCGCTCAAAACCGGCCCAATGCACACAGATAATGTGGTTGGGGATCAAATAATTCCCCTTAACTAAACTAATGAGCCAAGGTGCTCAGCACATGATCTGAAGTTCAATCTTTTTATATATTTTTGTAAAAGCAATTAAATGTGTGTATTAATGTAGCAGAATTGCAATAAAGCTGCTCTTGTTCAGGTATTTTTCTGTTTCTTTTGTTAGATGTGTAAATGCGTAAGTAACTGTGTCTGAAAATCCTTCCATGAAGACAACCTGTCAAATCAAGGGCATTTAACATGGACTTTGACTTGACTGTTGCTCTGTTCTAATAAAATCCCCCTTTTGTAACGTCCTCCAAAAAAATCCATTCAAGTGACTTAAAAATAATGTCTGTCTGGTGAATTCAGTTATACTTACATGAATGGTGATCTCCCACAGAGAGGAATGGTAAATAAATTGATTCCACTCCTGTGCATGTAAACACAGACAAGGACAGTGGTCCAATTTGCTGGCCTAGTTAAGTTGAAACTGTATCTCAACTCAAATGTATGTAACTGTGTTGACTTTTCAAGTCCATCAGAATACAGAAGGAGTCACACACACATTTTTTTTGGTTTGTTTTGTTTTTTTGTTTTTTTTGCCTTGGCTGACTTGAAGATCAAATCCAACTTTTATTTCAGTGTATGAGCTGGGGACAGACTTTACAGCCTCACTCTGTATAAAAGATGTGTTCTGAAGTTAAACTGAGGCTAATATGAGGTTTCTGTTGTCTTTAGTTGGATAAATTAAAGGTTTCTTTTGTATACAGATTAATTGGACATGTGTTTACTTTCCGAGCTGCAGTGGGAGTATAGTGTCACAAATGTCTGTCACTGTTATCAAGTTCCAAGATACATTATGGGTAACAAAAAGGATTTTCTCTCCAGTACAGGCAGGACAAGGCCATCATGTACTAGAGTTTATAGAATTAATCTTATCTTACATTGAAATCATTGAAATGATCAGAAAAACTGTCCATCCATCCATTTTCTATTCCCGCTTAATCTGTTGGTCAAGTTGCGTGCATGTTTTTGGACGGTGGGAGGAAGCCGGAGTTACCGGAGAGAACCCATGCATACATGTGGAGAACATGCAAAGTCCACAGAGAAAGGCCCCAGCTGGGAGTTGAACCTGGAACCAGAAAAACTGTAAAAAAAACAAAAAAACATAAGCATTGAATAATGTTTTTTTTCTTTCAGTTTGAATGAATATAGAGCATGGAAAAAAAAGAGCATGAAAGTTACTATAAAGGGTGTACCTTTGCGTTGAGCAGACTTTTGCAAGGCATTCAATTGATGGAAAAATTATCAACAGAAGCAAATATGTAGGTACCTGCACTCCAAATATATAATTTTAGTGAATTTTTGTTCCAGACAAATAAAAAAAAACCTCAAGAGGATTAAACTCAAGACAATTAGCAAAGCTGGTTGCTTCCTGGCTGTAGTCAGAGTTTGCCTCAAGGCAAAGCTTAGTGGTTGCTAATCCAGCAAATTACAAACCACTATACTCGCATGAAAACCCTGCAATGCCAAAAATATCAGCCTGCATTTCAGAATATACAAAGTGAAATAACAGACGCCAAATGGTGCTCTCAGCAAGATAAAAGAGCAGTCAGAAGCAAACAGAGGAGGACGTTAAAAGTACTACAAAATGGTAACTAAACATACAGCTACACCAAACCTAAAAAGCAATATCTATAAAATCCATTCACCTCTTAAACTCTAAATTTTCTCCACCTTTACAGTCTATACAATAGCATCAAGTAGATGCATGCATATTTTTTCAGACATGACCCATCACTGAGTTTGACATCATGCTTATTGAAGCAAATGATTTGAGATAAGGTTCAACGTGTGTTTTAATGATGGACCTCAGGCACGGACAGTGAAAGAGGACATAACCGTTGGAGATGAAGCCTGATCAACACACAAAGGTTCTCTGAGAGCCTTGTGGAAAGCAACACCTCAAGCATATGAAATTGTTTTGTGTTTCATGTTGTACAGCTGAGGACAAATACTTTTCTGGAAAGTATAAACTGTAAATGAGGTTTAAGAACATCATCAGGATGTGTCAATTTGGAAACAATGAAAAAATCTATCCAACAGTTGTTGAGATATTTCCGTTTAGATCAAACCAACTTGAAATGTTACTACTTTACAAAGTACTGACCATTTTCTACATAATAATTCTTCAGGGGTTAAATGACAACTCAGACTGTGTGATATAAGACCTTGAAGACATTATCAGGCTCTTAGAGTGGTCTAAGAGCGGTGAGGGGTCTAGTCCATATGTTGAAGGCAGCTTTATGGGAGAAGTCAAACATGACATCCTGGATTTATGCCCATCCCCCAACCTCGCTCCAGGTCCTCATTTTTACTTTCCTTTTGTCAACATCATAATTTTCTCTAGCTCCCTCTCTCGTCTAACAAATATCACACACATACAAATAAAATGCCTCATACACACACACACAAAAAATAACTCAGTGAGGCCAAGTCAAGAACAGATTGGGTATAGATGTAATATGTGTGGTTTCTGCTTGGAAAAAATCCACCCACCTGGTACATATCAACTGTGAACTGTGCCCCAGTAATAACAGAAAGCAGAAGCTGTGAGATAAAGGTTTCATTGATTTAAAATAAATAAATAAATAAATAGAAGAAAGAATTCTTAAGCAACAATGAAAAGCAATACAATGCTGGAGCTTTAGACATTCACATACACATGAATCCTGTGACAGTATTTAGGGGTTATGCTTCATCATGAAGTGCATTCATGCAAGACGAATCAGCTGCAGACTGTGGAGTGTTCATTCAGTCTTTCCATGTTTCAGATTGAAGAGATAGTAAAAGATAGTACAGGTTCTCTATTTCTTTCCCTCCTTACATGTTCAGTTATGTTGGTACTGTTTTGTAATGAAGAAACCCTATAAAGGGTTTGCACATTGTGTGTTTTATCACTAGCGTCATGAGGAATAAACTATCCAGAAGTGTTCGATTGTTAACCAACTTAGTTTTCAAGAAGAGTGTTTCTCTTCCTTCTAACACAATTCTGTACATATCTGAATATGCAAGGTTTAATATGATTCAGGGATGATACATTTCAAATGGAGCAGTTGGATTTGGTTCTATGTACTCAGATACAGTTCCTAACAATTCTTTAACAAGGACATTAATTTCCCATTGTAAATCAATACAAGCTATTTGTATTAATTGTGTATTGGTTAATGACCCTCAGATATAACTAACAGATATGTTTGATAACAGCTATGTTACCTCATAGCTCAGAATAGAATGTATTTCATAGTTCTTGTTTTATTTATTTATTCATTTACTTTTTGTACCAGTCTAGCACAAACATGTCAGTGGGATGCTGTGTAGCTGGATACATTTGGCAATGCGAGAGGTCAAAAGTAATTAAAGCTGCAAGCAGCATTGATCGAGTTCGAGCATGTGCGCAAGTTGGGGTAGGCGTTGGACACCGGCTGACGTGCATCACACATACAGCTGTCCGTCAAGTGTGGAGCAGGCTGTGAGAATCCCATGTATATGAAGACATCATCAGCAGGGTTTTTGAAAATTCATAGGGGGCGGTAAAGAGCCATTTTGCTCCGGCCACATACGATATTCTTTACATACATACGAGTTCCTCAGCGTGGACGTTTGTGTCAAGTTTCATGACCTTGAGATGATGATATGGCTATCAAACCACAAACGCCATGACAAAACCTTCACCGCCCTTCCACGGACACAGCTTTCAGACTTTGGAAAAGTTGATTACAACTTTTAATCTGACCAAGTTTAAAGCCGGTAGCATTAAATCTGTAGGAGGAGTTTGATCGTGTGTGAGGTGTGGAAACAGAGTGACGTTTCCAGCCACCAGCAGGTGGCGCTATAGGTGAGTGTCACTATGCGTATATGTAAGCAGTCAGAGCAGAGTCCCCAGCAAACCTATGAAGTTTGGTGAAGATCAGAATGTATGCAAAAGTTATGAGTAACTTTGTGTTTTGTGGCGAGCAGAGGCGAGACGTCAAAGTTTGAGGGTCTGCCACGAACACACCGTTTAGAATTTTGAAAATTTGATCACAACTTTTAATCCCCCATGGCTGAAGAGTAAGCACACCAAGTTAGAAGCTGTTAACATTAAATCTGTAGGAGGAGTTCAATCAAATGCGAGGTGTGGAAAAAGGCAAAATGGCACCAATTTGCATGTTCAATTCAAAATGGCAGACTTCCTGTGGACTCGGCACTATGAAGTCCCAAGGCTGTTTTGTGCGCCTGGGCATGACGAAGACGTGCAGCGAATTTCGTCCGGTTACGCAAAACTAACCCCCGATGACACGTGTATTTAGTGAATCAGTAGGGGGCGCTAGAGAGTCCCTTTGAAGCAACTTCACTATGACGTAGAGTACATGAGTCCTGACACACGTGCCAAAATTGGTGAGTTTTCGTGCACGCGAAAGCATCGTAAATCGCGTTCAATGCACATAGAATGATAATAATAACTCCTTCATACAATAGGGCCTTCGCTGTTTCACAGCTTGGGCCCTAATTACAACACCCATTGAGTTCTGGCTAAATTGTGTGATATTCCTGTTGCTGTTAATCTTGAAAGGGACGCTTTTGTTAGCACGCAGGGATTCACCACAATGTCTCACCGGGTTTGTGTTCAGAACTGTCCTGTTGTTGTTGTACTTAATCAGAGTTTAACAGAATTATCTTTAATCTCATGCCTTCTGATAAAATCTAAATGATTTCCAGTCATCAAATTTGATGCTGCATTGTAAACTGTCTCAGTGTAGGTTTGTGTTAAACTTGTAAGCAACAATGGTGGGTGTATTCTGCTTTCACTGCTAGATCTGAAATTCAAATGTTCTGCAGACTCCACTCTTACATTTTATTTTCATGTTGACATGGAAATCTTGCATTGACTTTTAATGGAGAATCAACCATCAGATTGTTCATGGTACATTAAAGTCGATCCAGTTGTGTGAACACCATATAATTAGACTTTTTCAGGGTTCCAGCTTTTTTAAAGTGGTGTGGCAGCCTCTGCGTTCCAAATGGCTAAAACTGAGGGGCCACCAACCTATAATCTAAATAGATGTAGCACTGATGTGCTATATCTAATATGCTTAAAATATGCTTAAAAACAAATCAATGTCACAGACAAATTTTAGACATTGTCTATGGGTGTTGTTGTAATTGAGTATTTTGTTCTGTTGGTTTTTGAATTTTCATGCTGAATGTTGTTTCTTTCTTTTCTTTACATTATCTCCCATGTTTAAAGGTCTGCTTGTAATTTTGTTTCTGATCTTGGTTTTCCCTGCCTTGGCAGTACTTTTGGTTTTGTTTTAGTACATTTTTAGTTCCAACACCTGCCTGCCTCCTGCATGCTAGTCCTTCATTTGGGTCCTCCTACTCCTTCAGTAAAAATACTGCATGACACCAAGGTGTTTTTCGCTCTCTAATTTGGAATTTTGGTTATGTAAGAGTAAAAATTTTCATTTTTTTCTGGAGATTTTGTCTTCTCACTCCAGTGATAGAGACAGTACTGTCCAAAATTGTTTGTTATTTCTACTCTTTTTTTAGACAGAAAAGAAAAAAGACCTAAAGATCAATATGGTCATATGCAACAGGCTTACAGTTTGACTGCATATGAACGAAGCACATGGAAGCCATGTTTCTTGGTTTATAGCTAACACTGTGACTTACATCAACATACCAGCTAACAATAATCATCTTCATATACCTTCAGCATGTATCCCAAGCACAAACAGTCCACAGTTCAGTCACTGCACTGAACAAACTATCATGACATCAACTAAGCATTAATCTCTAAGTGAGACAGAGACCAAAGCAAGCCAGCAAAACGTCAAGGCAACAGAGACTTACTGAGATTAACAAATACAATGTAAGTGCTGCCTTTCAAATTGTAATCTCTTTGGGTTTTATGAGCTGTGATGAACCATCTCATGTTAGATCGTCAGTAGCAAAACTCATTCATGAAAATGGTTTTAAATGATTAAAATAGTGTAGTGGTATGATTGCCACCTTCTGTGTGGGAGACCTGGGTTTAAATCCCCTGCATGAATGATACTATCTCCAGTAATGGTCCTTAGGCAACACCCCCTCACCATATCTGCTTACCTGTAAGTCGCTTTGGATGAAAGTGTCTGCCAAATGAATAATCTTAATTTATGAGTCATTAAGGTTGTAAAGAAATGTTAATAAACTATTACCGTATCACTTGGATTCTGTTAGCATTTAGAACTAATCGACAAAGGTAAAATTTTAGTTACACCAGCATCAGATGAAAAACGTTGTTACACACTGAGAATTCAGGTAACTGGACTGCATTTAGATGACTCCCAAAAATGAATTCTTGTCAAGTAATTTCCAGTCTGGCCATGTATGCTAAACTATACCAGAGTTGACAGTCTGACAGAATTAGATAGGTCAGCATGAGAAGTTGACACATTGTCCTGTGTGGGAGTCTCTGATTGAGGCTCTGAGCAGCTGCAATGATCATACAACAAGTTTGAATTTAATTTCTGCAGAACTTTTTGATGCTAAGGCTACAAAAGTATGAATAATCTCTTACATGCTGGAATGTATTATATACAGTGGGATTTACTATAAGTATCAACCTCTGGTGTGAATCAGCAGGTGTGTAATCTGATTTTACATAGATTTTTTCAATGGAATCAATGTAGATTTACAGATTCTTAAATGAGGATGTTCTGATCTGATACTAATAGATGTTCACTGATCTCTACTGACCCAAAATTATCCCTAAAAGAAATGAAAAGGAAAAAAAGCCTGAAATCAAACTGTTGCAGAGTTACAAAGTGGGTTACTGGCTGCTGAAACGTTCCAGTTTCTTTTTTTTTCTTGGTATCTTTCACTCACAACACAAGGCTCAGAGTTAATGATGTCGCCACCAGTAGGGTGATCAAGAATTATGGAAAAAACCCTAAATTTAATCCAATGTAATGATTGCAAATTATATCTCCAGTAAAAAGGAAAAAAAGAGAAAATCTCAATTGGCAATGCAAGCACAATGTGTCTGCCAGTGTACATTAAATTGGGTTAAATCCACTTTTCCAGGCAATCAATCCAACATTTATCAAACAAAAAAAATAGCCCTGGTGAACTGCTGCTGTGCGAGGTTTGCTTTGATCATAAATGTCACACAGCCTGTAGGGGGCTTTACTCTGCCTGTAACTGCACTTGAATCTGAATTTCCAAGCATGAGGTGGCTCATTTAGTGGCATCTTGAATAGTCTGGCTGGAATACTTCTGTCACTTAATGTAAGTCTTTTACCAAGTACTTCAATTTCTGAGCCAAGAGTAACCATAAAGGTTACAGAGGCGGGTAGGAGAACATGTTGTATAACGGTCTATTTTCAGATAGACCAAAAAATCATTTAATTTCTTCTTCTTAGCTACAGAAAACAGAAGAATGCAAACTAATTTATTTCACATTACTTTGCTCTGTTTACATAGATGCTGTACACCAAATGTGTGAAACCCTTTCTCCCATAGCTATTTTGTGAGATCATCATTGACAACCTGAATGTAACAATTTGTGTTCAGGATCTTGCTTTATTCAATAAATAAAGCAGAACATTCCTGCTCTTGTGGGAATGGAGGTGAAACTGAAAGCCTGCAGAGACTCAGTAAACCTCTATCGCTGACCCCTTTGTGCTGCTTTTGGACCTCGTTTGGTGTAAATGGAAGGAGGAGGGATCAAGGGGCAGCTTACCCAGGTGTTACTGACTCATTAGAGGCAGCAGGATCAGATGAAGCTCAGATCCTATACAAATGGGACTTTTCAGAGAAACCGCATTGTCTACAGTGGAAATGGTTGTGTGGCGTGTGTATTTGTGTGTGTTGTTGCTGTTAAGCTAAGCTGGGTTTTATTTTTCTATGACGTGTTTCAGAAAAAGATGTCCTACAATGTGAAATATTGTAAATATTGAAACATTTTCAATGTTTATTAGATAGCTTTAATTATATAAGCTTCATATAGAAAAAGAAACCTTTTTTTCTTCTCTTACTGTACATTGCTGCAGGACCTTCAGTCACTTTCAGTCTGAAACGCTCAGTTTTAGCCGCTGTTTCTTTAAGACTGCCCTTATCGGCTGGCTTTTGAGTCAAAACTTACTGCATGAAAGGTAGTTTTATATCCATTGTTTAAGGGATGTCAAACTGACCACGAGACAGGCATGATGAAAATGTGTAACACGGTGATGCCGTGAATAAAAGGAAGAATATACTGGACTAAGACTATGTGTTTCAGGAGTAATCTTCTTTGTCAGAGAGAATAACTCCCTTTTTTTCTTTTTAACTGGATAATGCTAAATGGTCTGATTAATTCTCTGCTGGCATGTTGTTCAGCATTGACTGGCTTTAATCCTATTAGGACAGAGTGTGTTAGAAAGCTTCCTAAATGGCAGTTAATACTGGAAATAAGCGTACGATATGACAGAATTATCAATATTTATTCACTCACAAATTGCTAGTCTGTTTCACTGGTCATCTGCTGCTACTTGTCCGAAGTCAGCTTGTTCATGACTTTTATGAGTACTTGGGGCTTAAATGTAGAGTGAAAACAGTATAATGGCCAACAAAAGAAAGAAATGCATAAACATTACAGACACACTGTAGCGGAGACTACAGCTACAACTGTCAGCTACATATCTGCCAGTAAACAAAGTAACATTTGGTCTGTGCCTGGTTGACTCAGTGCTTTATCCTTAGTGAGGACCCAAACAGCACTCTTTTTGTCACACTTTTTGTTTTTTAGAATCCACTGCTTCTCCCATGTCAGCAAGCATTGGATTAAACTAAAGTCTTATCAAAGTCTTTTTTCCTCTCAAGGAAATATAGTCAGTTATCTCATGGTTAGGCCTTGAAATATGGACAGAAAATTTCCCCATTTAAGGGTTTTACTAAAATACATTCAAGTTACAGTTACGCAGTGATTACAGGCTTAATGTAAAGTCTTTAATCACTCTAAACTGGAAAAAGGGTTTAGGGGTTATAACTTAATAACCCTTGAATGTAACTGGATAAATAAACTAAGTCTTCAGTTATAATGCATTGTTGAGAATCCTTTCAAGATAATGAATGCATGTAGTCTGAGACCTATGGACAAGAAAAATCGGTTCCGTCCTCTGTAGTTCTTTGCCAGATCTGCAGTGCAGCTGTTTTTACTTGTCTGCAGCTCGTTTGATTGTCAGTTAATTGACTCAAACATTGCAGCTCAGGAGTTTTTTATGGTAAAGCTCTTGGTTTGCTTTCTCAGTATGTTTTCAGTTCCTATCCATTTACACTCCATCCAGTCACCTTTTCTGCATTTGGTAGATAGTATAAACTTATACACTTCCACTTGCACCAGCTTCTTCTGTCTTTTTTTCATAATTAATAAATACTAGTGGTCTAGCGCTATGTGAAGTTCACCTGGCTTCAGATCCCAGTGTTCTCCATACTTTTCACTTGCTGTCAGTCAGTCTGATACAAATCGATCCAAGTTTAATTTGTCCAATGAATGCAAATCCAGATCTTTTGATCTTTTCACTATGCTCAATCTACCAAACCTTCAAAAAGTTCCACTCTCTTTGTGGATTTGTTTTGTTTTTGCACTCAGAGGGCTCATTCAACTTAATGGTTTGGTTCACACATGGAATCAACTTTAGTCCTTTTATCTGCCAAACTGATGATGGAATAAAAAAGAAACAAACATTTCTACATATTGATTCGTGTCCTCATAATGAGGCTTAAAGTCTGCACTGTAAGTCTACATTGCTGTAGACTGTAGAACTGTAACATTTTGGTAAACACTTAGAATAAAAAAAATTGTGCCATTGTCTGGATATTTCTGGATCTTAATGTCTGCCGGAACAAACAAATGATTATTTCCCTTACATAACAAACTGGACTTTATCTTCCCACTCTTTAAGTTGCAATGTGTGAAAATAACAAAGATCTGTGAGGGGAAAAAAGCTCTAATATCTAACAGTGTATAATTAAAAACTTTTTCAATCAGTACCTAAACACTGTGCTAATTTAATTAAAGTGTTAAAGAGATAGATAGAGAAAATCTTGTTCAGAAGGTAACAAAGGAGAAGATCATTGAGGAATCAATGGTCTTGATACTGACTGTACACATTTTAGGAATAGAGGATTGCGCTTGTCACATGATAAACAGACAGGCCACGACGCATACATTTTCATCAAAGAAGCCAAAATGTCAATTTTAGGATTCGCAACCGTAGAAAGTTAGAATAAAGTATGGTGTGGCTTTTCCAAGATAGAAATCAATGAAAGAACCAAGATCTTCACAGTAAAACCAAAGTTGGTGGTTTTCATAGAATAGTTAAGTATCACTTTGATGAAGTCTGACTCTGACTGAGCTGGTTGTATCCATTAGAATATTAATTTATCTACTCAGAGATACAAAATACTTGCTGAAAGCTTGGAGGTCTGTAAATAATTTGGAGTTATTGTTTCCCATGATGTCATTGCATAAAGTGGAGAATGCACAGTTTTTGGCCTTGTGCCCAACACAAATATTAATTTCCCCTGATAAGGCTGTTGTACAGAAACCTGTCCTGTACTGTTAGCGCAGATTTCATTCACTAATGGTGCAGCTTTAAAGAGAAGAAAATCCTTCGGCTTGTGTTGGTTTAAAACATGACATATGACACAATTCTCTAATCCTTCACTGTTGAAAGATGAGGTTTACGTAACAGGAGATGTGAGTTTGCACAGCAGCATGTGTGAAGTAGACAAGCCTCAATGTTATGGTCATTAAATAAAATATAGCCACAACTGTGGCCATGTGGCGTCCATCAAGCTTTATACTTTGTACAGGTACAGTACTATATTAATTTCTTTCTTTTCATCAGTGTCCCCATCCACAGAATCACAAAAATTCACAAAATTTCTATTAGGAAACAAACTTCAACTGTAAGTCAGAGCACATACCAAAGATACCAAAGGAACCTGAAAGAAAATCAAACCTTTAAAAACCACAGAATTGGTTCTTGGAAAAAATGCAGCCATCTGAGTTATTGTTTGGAGCACTGTGTGGGATTTTGGTTCTGCTGCTCTCCTCAGTTCCTTGAAGATTCTACTTTGTTGGATGAGAGCAAATGTTTTTTTAGTGGAGATGAGCAAAGACCAGCAGATTGTTTCCTGTATGTAGGGCAAAGTTTACATTTGATCAGAGGCAGAAGTTTACAGCCTTTACTGCACTTCAGTCCAGTATTAAGATACATAACATTTTTGTTTGGAAATCTTATCTTTTATTCAACAAAATTTACTTAAAATGAATTATTTAATGACAAGTGTCTAGTAATTACCATGCAGTTGAAAATTTGATCCCATTTTAGCAAACAGAAAACATGTAACTGCTAAAGATTAAGCTGCTGGCTTTCAAAACAGTTTGAAAAAACTTTTTGGAAAAAATATTATATTTTGAGGCCCTTGGCAGCTGAGCTTTTTAAAAGTCATTCAAACTAGCAAAATCATGGCTGATGAAAATTAACATACAGAAAAGATTAAAGTAAAAACACTCACTTAAAATTTTTCATTTTTTTTCTTACAAAGCTTTTGGTTTTGTCTAGATAACGGTTCCTAACAGCCATCAGAGGCATTTTACAGACGTTGGAGGTCAGGATCAATGGTCCTCTGAGTTCCCCGACGGCTTGATGAAACCTCTTTGTTCTTTGGCTGCATTGCTGTTAAAAGATAACCGATCTTGTATTGACAGTTGTTGGGATTACCCGCTCAACTTGGCTGCAGAATAAAAGTCACATTTTAGGGATCAATTCACCATACCGTGCTTCTCAGCACAAACAGAAAAATAGCTGTGCAACCGCACCTGGCCTCATCTGAGGAAGAGAATCCCCGCGGTGGCCTTTTACAGCAAGGGGACAGGGGGGCTTGAGGTTGCTTCAAATGATTGAAGTGGTCATCAATGCTGTTCGACAGATGAGCCAATTTTTTTTTCAGATAAAGGCTGAAATGACCACTTTCATAACACTGCAGCAGGATTGTGGCCTTTAATCAGGCTTACAGGTTGTTGTTTTGGTTGCAGACTTATTTGGACTTTCTTCTATAGTCTATAAACTCAGCAGATTATTCAAAGCAGTTTGCATTGTAGTCCAGCTGAGGGAAATTTTGTTTTAGCGAAATTTTTTTTGGATCTTGGATGGTGCATAAAACTAGAAACATGAGAGCGAATCTGTGCCTCATAATCACACCACCAACGCTTTTAAGAGGCAGCTTCTGATTATTGTGGATTGTTTATTGTAGATGGCAAACAGTATAAGGCTGCTGACTCTATCTGATCTCACTTTTGCTTTACTGTCACTAAAATGAGGCAGTGGTGGCACAAGAGTGTAGCTCTGTCTGACTGCCAGGAGTCCTGGCAGGGGCCTGTAAAAACTAGTCACCACCAGATAGATTACAAACACTGATAGGATAGAAAGGATGTGCAGCAACAAAGAAAATAGATTGTATTGAAATTAGTTTCAACAAAATTTTGATTCTCTGGAGAAAGTTTCAATTGAAGACAAACATATGTTCAGGTATTGTTAACACAATACAATGAGTTACATCAAACATCCACTCTGTCAAAGCACATCACAAACTTTTAGGTGTATCTACAAACTAAATGCTCACTAATACTGCAGCACTTGGCTCAATTATCAAATCACATTTTAAGTTGCATAAAGGACGGCAACAGAGTTATAGACTTTTGGAAATTTCTCTGTGAACCGAGGGTGTCAAGTGGCTGCTGACATCGACTGCTATCCTTCATGCTGAAAAGCTTCAAAACAATATAATTCGAGATGAGTGATCATGTGAATATGAAGTAGTTGGAGCTAACAGAGGTCTGCGTTGAAATATTTTTGTAAGCAAGCCAAAAATCTACTTAGTATGATTTGAACTTTTAGAAGTCAAGAACTAATAGTGGTCTTTTTTAATCATCATCACTGTGTAAATTCTCCACTGAAGGGATTTTGCTGCATGCATTTACATCTGTAGACACCCTGCACATGCTGTAGTGTATTTATCTTATTTAGACTGCATTGGTTTTAAAAAAAGAATGTGAGTACTAGCACAAAGAGGGCAAACCATCTATTTTCTTGGGTCCTTGCTAGTAGCCTGCTTTGATCCATGTATATGTGCCAACTAAAGAACTTTACAGTTAACAAGTTCTAGAATGGTGTGAGCTTATTTCAATATAATACAGGTCACTGATTAGAGGCAGGGGTCCAACTCCTCTTCATTTTCATCTCCACTGATACTTGGAGGTGTAGCTGCTGTTCAGTAACACCATCGAGATAACAGGGCAACATTGTGACCTGGTGCAGTTGTCAGAAGCAGAAAAGTCATAGATTTTCAGGAATGAAACACCGTACAAATTCTATATCTATCATCTTAAAGCTCAACATGAAAATGAAAGGCTTAGGTGCTTGATTTTGTATCTCTGTGGTATCATTTGAGCTCATCTTTAAAAAGTCATGTGGAGAAGAAAGGATACCCTTTGTCAGCTATAAGGTTTTATGTCGTAGAACATAATAAGAACAAATGAACTGATACTTGGGCTTAAATTAGTTAAGTTCAACTCGTGCCATATCACACTTTGCCATTATTTACTGAATAAAAACAAAGCCAAAATGCAGAATATGTGTTTAAAAAATTAAATCCCCCTTTACTGCTTCCACAGGAATTAAGAGGGTAAGTAGCAGCGAGGTGCTGTTAATCATATGCACTTAAAAAACTCATCATTAGCAAGTGTGAGCACCTCTATAAAGCAGAAGTTTTGTCAGTTTGCTGGTCTGGAGCATTCAGGTGTGTATTAACACAATGCTAAGGAGGAAAGACATCAGCAATGATTTTAGTCGCTATCCATCAACCTGAGAAAGGTTGTAAGACCATTTACAACAATGTAGAGTCCATCATTCTAGTGAGAAAAGATTATTCACTCGTGGAATGTTTTCAGGATAGCTGCCAACCTCATCCCAGCAAGTCCCTCCCAAGATCAGACCATGCAGTGCACAGAGAACCCAAGTGTGGATCTCATACTCTAAAAGCCTTCGTTAGCATGTTAAATGTTAAAGTTCATGACAGGATCGTTAGAAAACGATTGAATGAGTATGGCTCGTTTGGGGGTGTTCCACATGGCAGTACGGCTTGGGTTTTCAAAAGTTGCATCTGAAAAATTCCCAACACATCATTCACCAATATCTTCTTAAGAATTTTTCTTAAATTCTTTCTTAAGCCATTCTTAGGGAATTTCTCAAGAAAAATTCCATGTAAGATTCATGAACATGAGCGTGAAATTGTTCATATCTCCACATTGGTGTATAAAAAGGGTGGAACTAACACAGTTTCCAACTAACTTAATATAAATTAAGGTGTTGGTGTACCTAATCTATTTTTCTTGATAAAATACCAAAATGCTTTTTAAATGAACAAAAATTATTAAAAAGTCTGTCAAAAGCATTACTGTCATTTTAATATTTTATTTTAATGAACTGCCGAACAGAAGACAACACAAACAATATTTTGTTCAAACATGTCAGAGTATTCCTGAGTGTTCGAAGGATTTGTTCTTACCGACCTAAGATCAAATCCTGGATGAGAATTTGAAATGTGTTCTTAAGAACTGTTGATAAATGAGGCCCAATATTCCTTGGAGAGATGAGACCAAAGTGGAGATTTTTGGTCATAATGCACAGCAGCACGTTTGGTGAAAACCAAACTCAGCATAACAGCACAAACATACAATCATACCAACTGTCAACCATAGTGGTGGAAGGCTGATGATTTGGGTTGGACAGCTTACAGTCATCAGCTCGATCGTGAGCTATTCTGTATTCCAAAGTATTCCAGAGTCAAATGTGAGGCCATCTGTCTGACAGCTAAAGCTTGGCTGAAACTGGGTCATTAACAGGACAATGATCCCAAGCACAGCAGCAAATCTACAACAGAATGTCTGAAAAAGAAAAGAATCAGTGTTGCAATGGTCCAGTCAAAGTCCAGACCTCAACCTGACTGAAATGCTGTGGTGGGACCTTAAGAGAGCTGTGCATAAACCTGTGCTGCAAATCTCAATTAACTGAAGCAATATCGTAAAGAAGAGTGGACTACAATTCCTCCACAATGATGTGAGAGACTGATTACATCATAAAGAAAACAATTACTTCAAGTTTTTGTTGCTAAAGGTGGTTTACAAGCTGTTGAATGTTGGGATGGAATTTTGTTCATATATACTTTTTACATATATTGTTGTTCATCTGAGATCGTGTTTACCAATTTTTTTTCCTATCATGTCAAAATATACTAAAGCTAAGAACTGATAGAGGCTATACTTTCTTTTTTACATGCATGTAGCTTATTACACATTTTAGTTTGTCATCATTTAAGAATCTTTCACTCACTGGAAATTTTTTTCCATTTTTTTACAGGTAGCTTGATGAGTAATTGCAATCCTCTTTGTGACCCACCATGCCCTTTCTCTAATGCCACCATAAGGCCAAAATTTGCACTTGCCATGAAGAGATAATGAAAAAAAACTAATGATCTTCAAACTGATTGGACAATTTTACTCCTCGGAGGATGAACATTTCCATGTTTCATGACCTTGCTTCTCAGCGACCCTCAAGTCAAAATGTCACGCTGCGGCATAATATATCTTAATAGACAACTACGCAAGACATACTGCAAAAGTCCCATAACAATCGAATTCTGAATGTAGTAGCTGATAATGTTTTAAAGATACAGTCCCACAGATAAAATTTTGATAATATCTGTTGAGAAAAATTGTACCAACAACATCGTTTAATTCAATACCAAAAAACCTAGAGACACAGTGTCTGATATATAACGTTTGTCTGTTTACTTTTAATGACTGTATTGCACTTACATAACATTTTTGTAGTATAACTCATTCTCTTCTTTATCCATATCAGATTACATGAAAATGTAATTTCTATGAAACTTCAGTACAGTGTTATTGGGGATTACATATAATCTTTAGGCTCACAGTTGTAAGAAGACCATCTGGCAAGAAAGACATCGCCAGTCTCCCAAGGAAATCCAGTATGCTTTAGTAGATGAATCACACAAAGACCCTACACAAGGAAATCGTTGTGCTTGGCTGATATTAGTCCAGGTGAGCTCAGTGAGCATTTTCAGGCCAGAGCTCAGACACTACAGTCTACCTACAGCAGTGCTTTACCATAAAACTGACTGTTTTCCTTCCTTTGGGAGAAGAGACTGAAACAGAAGTCCACTGAAGCAGGGCAGTGACCTTTTATTGATCCAGCTTGGACGAAAAAAAACGAAGAAAAGGAGTCCAACATCTTCTCTGGGAATAACATGATGAACTCAGAGGACTGGTTGCGTGTCAAGTGTGATTGTAACATGTGTCTGGCTCTTAAAAGGAAGAAAAAGAAAACCTTTAATAAACTGAGAACACGGTTGGTGTTGACAAACCTTTTTCTGAGATCAGGGCACCGATAAACATCAGAGAGGAAAATCCTTCAACACAAGGTATTCCTTAGCATTTAACTTAATAAGGAATCATCCCTTTTTTTGTTTGTTTGTTGTGTGACATATTTAACCTACACAGCTGGACCACCATCGAAAAGTATCATTTGTGCTTAAGCATAGCAGCTTCATTAAAAAACACAAACTATTTACTAGATGCCTACGTGTTTTGCCTAAACTAATAAGATTATTCATTCACTGAACAAATTTGTTTCTAAAAGTCTAGTTGGGTCTCCACTACTTACTGAATAAAAAAGGAGAAAAAAAATTATAGCATTGCATTAGAAAAGGTGTCTAAAATCTAAGGCCTTTTTGTTGTTGATTTTTTTTATTTTTATAAATTGGTGCTTAAAAAAAGGTTGTTTGGTTGCAAGTGCAGTAAGACAATTCTAAATAAGATGCCTGCTGAACTGCCATTGTGATCAGGGTTTCCATTACTCTGTTGAAGGTCCATTTGGCTTGAAACTAAGTAATAATCATACCCCATATAATTGTTATATGATGTTGCTGAAAAGGACCAGTGTGCAGGTTTTTCCTGCTCCTCAATATAAAACTTCATTGATGTCTGTCATTGCCACTGTAAGAGAGATAGTTGGATGTCTGAAAACATTCTTTAACATAAAGTGCAAAGTTACTTATTAACGCAAAGTAGTTCATTTATTAATTCATTAATCCATATGTTCATTCATTTTTCAACCCAGCTTTATCCAATCCTATTGGATGGCCGGAGCCTTCCCCAGCTACCATCAGGCAAGAAGCTGAGAAAAGCTGGACAAGTCACCCAAAAATGCTAATTTAAACCAGTCAAATACCCCCAGTTTCACTCTCCCCTTCAAAGACTTTAGAAAAACTATGGTGGCTGCAAAAAAATGTAAAAGGCCCTGACCAAAGTCAGTGTTTGTTTTGTTCATTTAGATAAAAAAAGTTAGATTAGAGGTTCACAATACTGCAGATTCTGCAGTCAAGACTCCCTGATGCAACTGTAACACATTGGGTACTTTTTGTGGGTTTTTTTTAAATGATCATTTGAAAGAACTTACATTTGAAGTCAAACCACAACCATGGTTGGGATAAGTTGTAAGAAGAAGACCCTGAAGGCAACAGAGAGCTCTTAGTAAAGGGCAGAGGAATTTCTCCACTTGTGTTAATGTGTTTGGAATCCCTGATGATGTTATCAGAACATATTGCCTGCCATCATATGTTATTTTAAGACAAACTAAAGTCAGACCCTCAATTACAATAACAACCACAGTATTGATTCACTTGATTTATTTACAACTTTTTTAAACAAAAAAAAAAAAGACTTGGGAGGAGAAAAGTCTCATACAAAGTGCTTCTTTTGATTCTTCATCTTTTGATCTCCAGCTCTTTCAACCTCCATATCATGGCTTTTGTAGCTGAAAATTCAGTCAGCAGTTGCATCTGCACTTTACCTGGTTCTAAGGTCACTATTGGATAGAATGCTGGGGAATATAACTTTTCCAAATTCCCATGAGTGTCTCCAGGAAGTCATGCAAGCGAGGAATAGTTTATGCACATGTGCCTCCTTCTGGAAGAGCATCCTTCTACTGAATGAATGAATGAATGAATGAATGAATGAATGAATGAATGAATGGTTGCACAGTAGGCTAATGTGATAGCTGGCTATTAGGCAGGTTCAAAATGTTTCCCTTTGTCTAATTACAGTACATTAGACTTTAATGGCTTAGTAATCACCTAACGCACACTTGTGTGCTGTCCATGAAACTGAACCATGAAAAGCACAAGAGTTTTAAATGAAGTTAAACGGAAGATTGAAGTCTTCTGACATTAATGTGAAAGCAGGGTTTTATTTTTGATCAAAGCCAAACAAAGCAACTCAAATATTGCCAACAATTTAACAGGAAAAGCCTATGATGTTTGTACTTCTTCCTAATTTGCTCTAGATTTACAGTGGCACTTGCATTGGCATGATGATAACCTCACTATAATTTGCCAGGCTTAGTAAATCTGGCCTACAAATTAACCGAAAACATTTTTGCTGTGATACCTTACTGAAAAATCATTTTATTATGATCATCAAGCCCACTTGGCAACTTTGCCCTTAATTACAACTGGCAGTTAAAAGTAAGAACTTTTATGCTTTGAACTTGCCATTTCCCTTATGTGCCTCATTAAACTGTGCACAGCACACTCATGCTTTGGGCTAAAGCATACTAAAGAGACTAAAAGAAAAAAAAAATTAATAGTATTGTGCTGAGCTCTCAGTGGACATAGTGCCCACTCAGTGCAATTTTGGTTATGTTAAGTTTTTGAATCATCTCTTTGCGTGGGCAGAGAACAGATCTGATACTGGAATTTAATACTGGAGAATGGGGCGAGTTTTTTTGGAAGGATGAAGCACTCCTCTGGGACCCATTCTGATATGTAAAACAGGCTGATTTTACATTTGAAAAAGTGGAAGCTTTTAAAAGTCCAAAATTAAAACATGCTCCCTCCATCTGTGTGCAAGAAAAGTGCAGCAAACTAAAGCCAAACAACGTTTCTCTTCAGATGACAGCCCCAGACGTCAAATGGATCCGTATAATAGCTGACATTATCATTACATAATGTGCTTAGCGGGATGAAGCGAGGGCAGAGGCAGAATTTGTATCTTATCAAACAGAGCTGGTGCTAACTTAAAACATTTAGTTGTTCCATGTTGAGAGGCAGTAACAGTAATAATAACCCATAATGTGACCAGGCTGAAATCTGGCCTGCTTTGTTAGTGCCGGGTTAGTCAAAGAAAAACATGAGCCACTGCAGAGTTGTTAGTACTGCCTGACAGCTGGCAGATTGTTAATAAGATTCTACCTTGCTGGGCATGGCCATGCTGAAATCACTCTTTACATTGAACTGAGCATTATGAGGCTATGGGGATGTTTTCAAGTGGATGGATGCAGCCTGCTGTTTTATGAAGGTCTGGAAATGGATCTGGTGTGGGAGAGGCAACAGATGGCTCAAGGCTTCATTTTCTTTTGTCCTTAAAGAAGTGCACAGCGTTTTAGGAGATTCTCCCTTTGGCCTGATACAAAAAAACATCTACAAATTAACTGCTAAACTAAACTTTCTAGACTCTTTTTCCTCAAACAGCAGTAATATTGGCTTGGTAGCTTGATCTGCTGTTGATACATGGACAATTTTGATGTCTATTCTAAACTTAATCTCTCATTCAGCACCACATCTTTTGCACTTATTTAACCCAATAAAAGGAGGAAAAACTAATTTTCTGAATCTAAATTAGGATAGTGCATAGGGAAATATTAGATTATTCCTCTCTTAAATCTCGCTGCTGTGCTTCCATTTATTTTCTCAGCATTGTCAAAATGTTATGGAATGTGCTTTCACTGGGCCAGTGAGCAGCTTCTGTTGGCTTAGAAGGAAAGTTACTCCAGTTTTGACTTTATTACTAAGGCTTTCAGTTTGTTTTCGCATAACAGCACCAAAATTTTTTTAATTAAGTACAAGGCCCAACAATGGCAGAACCCCAGAGTACAGCTAAACTTTTAAAAAAACAAAGTCAGACTGCAACTACCATATTTTTTACACAATGACTAAACTTTTTGGGAGTCCTCTGTAAAGGAGAGCTGAGTTCAATTGTTTCATATGAGGTTTTGCTGTGAAAATGAATGTTTCTCATTCATTTTAGGATGATGTTCTCTAAAATGTTGGCTTCTGACCACAGTCCACTGTGATGATGTAGCATTGAACTACAGAGCAGAGTTTTTACCAAAGCATGTGGCACCCATAAGAGCACAATGGAAGCACACTGGGTTTAGGAAAGTATGCGTAGGAAACAAAACAGACTCCCTTTAAAGTCTAGAATATCTCAGGAAATTTTTGACAGTTACAATTATTTCAGAATTGCTGAAAGGATGACTGGCAATATAAAGGTGTAGAACAGTTCCCTGAGCTGATTCAAAGGGCTGTTGACCAAGAGTCAGTATTTGGTGAGAAAGAAAATATGTTTCAGTCATATTATTTTACTATAATAATGCAGTAGCTATATAGGGAGGTTGAATAGGCTTTTGATATGAGTGATAAAAGTCAGCTGTCCTAAGTGGATGTACTGTATGAAAGAGAATAATATTATTTTGTCTTAAAGGGATAAATCGTTTTGAGCATTATTAACTTGACATGCTGACAAGTTTACAAGCTCATTTCAAGACATCTTTCTTTGCATGACTACGTCTTTGTTATAGTGGTTAGGTCATATAAAATCTAAGGAAATATATTCTTAATGAGGCAATGTTTACATTTGTAAAAAAATCCTCATGATGAATATAATAGGAATGTGATTTATTTGAATTAGATATTATTATAAAGTGAAGCTGTAGATTTCCTCTAGTTTCTCAGATGGATCACTTTACTCCGTTTCCTCCAGCTGACAACTACAAGTAAACACTGCATCTCAAATCATGTGAAGAGGCACGACTCCTGTCAGCACATGTGGCTCTGGGGCTTATCTCTCAAAAACACAAGAGCTCATTCTGTCATGTGGGTCACGGTGGCGATTTCTCCGGGCCCCAGCAGGCAGTTGGCCCTCAACGTGCACTACAAACAATCATTAATTAATGTGGCAGAGATTGTGATGTCCAAACGGTTTTGATTACGTCCCTTTGCAGGGGTGCTAGGACACTTGGTGGGTGATGCACTTTTCCATTTCAATTAAAATCAAGGTTGAGTCACAATGAATTAGAAAATGTTGCTGTTATGCTGATTAGCCAGCAGGTTACTTAGCAAGAATTGAGATGTCCCTGTGAGATTTGGTTCATAAGGGAGAACACTGCCACACAACTCCACCCTCCCCCACCCATTCCCTAGAGGAAGCATGCAGATACTGGATCATGTCCCGCGAGACCATGAAGAGCCAATTTGGGGCAGCGCTGACTCTTTTAAATCATAAACAGGAAGGAGAGTGTCATTTTCTTTTGCATTTTTGAAGCAGAGTGAAAGTTACATCCCCAACTTAAACTTACTAACTTAAACAGAGGCAACGTTTTAATTCTTGCTACAGCGGTGTTCAATTTAACACCAGAAGAGAAATTACTTCATCTCACCATGTGATTCAGATTCAGATTCCAATTATTATCAGATCAGCCTCACAGCAAATGTGATCAAATGTGAACAAATCCGTAAGTTCAAAACACAAATGAGCTAAGCTGATAAGGGAATGTTATACAAATTCAATGCTCTTGTTTTTATTTTTGTAAGCTTGTTGCCGTCCAATAGAAGCTGTTATGTCTGACATAATGTTCCCTGCCATCATCAAGTTGGTTTAAGCTGTCCTTTAAGTCTTTCAATACTTAATTATGGTTGCACAGTGTCTTAATTAAGCATTATTACCGCATTGGTAATTCAAAATATCTATATATGATTTTTGCTGTCATTTCCATTGTTTTTTTGGTTGCATTTACTGCTATTTCTGTCCTTTCCTCTGTGTCCTTTACAAAGCCTTGACAGTTAACCACCAAAACATTTTCAAATGATGAAATATTAAACTGATTTCTCTTGATTTTTTTTCCTAGAAGAGCATTGGGAGCAATTACAGTGGCTTTTGCTACCAGAGAGTAAAAGGTCAGAACTGTTCTTCTTAATCAAAAGTATATACAAGGATATTTTGTGGCATAGTGTTGCGGCTCATTTCTCACTGGATGACTGTCCAGTTTTGCTGCAAATGAACCAACTGTAAGAGATGACCCTGATACACCAAAACCTGATGATTACTGTCTATGCATGGTCTTTTTTCCAGTTTAAAACTCAATTGCAATTCTGCTGGGAGCAACCCAGTATGTGGTCATGGTACCAGCTGTAAGTTGTAAGATAAAATAAAATCAATTTCAAGTCAGGAACATCACATGTGCTTGCAGTGGCAACAGCAGCACTAGCAGTCTAAGATTATTTGGGATGTAAGACAGTCACTTTTTATTCATTTCTTTAAATACATCATATTTCAATAGCTACCATCATTAAGGCAGTTGTTCAGACTGATAAGCAAAAAGATGATTGACTTTGATTATTTTTACATCCACCTTTCCTGTGCGGGTTTGTTTTTGGTGGTGAAGTTGACATCGTAATTACCTTGCTTCACTGATGACTCTTCAGGTGATTGCAAAATCATTGAGATGATGCTCCAGCAGATGTTTCTGTCTAATAGTCTTATTAGCAAGGAGGATAGAGAGGAGCTGAGGTTTGATGTTTGCATAAACCAGCACAAAGATTGATCTTCAACTAACTTGTGTGCCCAGTCTCACATGAAAGTGAGTAATAGTAATGTTGGTTTGACACATTTGTTTTATGAAATATAGCTGTGAAATTGTCAAATGTCAAAATTCTTCAAGCTTTGACATGTGCTGAACATGTGCAGTGAGCACTAGGGATGGGTGTTGTGTTATTGAAACAAGTATAGAAATCAATACTGCTTATCGATACCAATATTTATTGTTAGTCAAACTGATATTATTCTCTTGAAACATAGCAATTCAACAGTTATAAAACGTACAGCTTCATTGTGGTATGTTTGTTAGCGCAGTCGCATCACAGGAAGAAGGTTCACAGTCTGAATCCTTGTTTGGCCCTTAGTCAAAGCTTTGGCCAGGAATATACTTGCTTTTAACTATGAATATGTGTTTATCATCATGGCTGCTTTGCATGTTTGGGGACGATGTCGATGGTGTATTTTTTCTGGTCTCAGTCATATGGTGTGCCCCTAGTGGAACAGGAACAATTACACCCACGACTGCGCAAATTGCTTAGATTAACCTGAGATTAAAAAGCAAGTATAATCCTGGCATTCGGCTAACAATTTAGCATTTAACAGTTTATAAGCAATATCCGCAACTGGCTGCAACTCAACTTCACAGGAGTGAAGGGCTGCAAATCTTTCAGAAAAAGCCTTGTAGCAACTCAGCCACTCTACTACATTTCCCATCTTCTGAATAGGATTAACTTTAGTGTCAGAATTAGACAAATAACTGTTAAAACTGTAGCAGGTAGAAAAAAAAACAATGCTAACTGTATCCTTAGCTTATCATTTCAGGTGTGTATATTAGTAAATCTCTGTATTTTAGACATGAGGCTGCTGCTCTGCTCAGATTTAAGTTAAAAAAAGAGTTACAAGTTTGTTTTGTCAGTGCTTTGTGAGAGTACCCTCTGAAACACATCTTTTTTTTTCTTAATTTACATTACATTGTGTGAAGTTAGCCCACACTTGAGAAAATTTGGCCATGACTGGAAAGAAAATGTAGACTCATTAATAGAACATTATCATCTGATGCTGGCAGCTTCCTTATCATTAGTGTATCATAAGAGTATTTAAGTTACTTGAATACTGAAAGCGGCTCAGTTAGTCCCAGAGCTTTTTGATAGTCTGGAAATGGTACCAGCAAATCAACAATTCTTGATCTCAAGTGAGGGCCAACTGAGGTTTTGACGTTTAAAGAGAGAACACACTTATTTGGGTGAAGGTACTTCTCCATAGTCATGTTTCATAGATAGGAAATGTGGTTATTTCAACTCGTTTACTGATGAAATCACAAAATTTGATCCTCTTCAAATACTCAAAAGAAACAACAACTTTCTGTTCTTTCACCAGTGACCATTGTCATTTTTTAGCACTTAGGTCCTGTGTGAACCAAAAGCATATTATAGATGCAGACCTAGTCGAGTAGTTTTGTTGCCTAAGCCAAAATGAATCTCAAGTGAAAACAAACTGAAAATAACTGTAACCTCACCCTCCCCCCCAAAAAACACTAAAGCACAGGTTGGTCCCACAAACATCTGTGGAATTATCCCAAATTCTGTACTCTGCATTAACTGGAGGCACATAATGATTTTAAAGGGACTATGCAAGGGAAAGCAAAATAATCTTTCTTTATTTGACTTGGTCACCAGGTTGACAAAGCCAACAGATATTGGTGATGATGCCAATTTGGTTAAAAGGTTTTTGATTCATCTATTTAGAGGAACAGAAACGTTTTGTTATAGTTTGTTCAGTTAACGTCGATTTTAAATCTAGGTTATCTAAGTTAAAAGTTAAAATGATGCAGAAAAACTAACTTTTGTACTTCTTTATACAACATTAATTGAATTTGGGAATCAATGTGTCTACCTCGGTCTGAGAATTTATCTCACATAGGAGGTAGGTGGTCTCAGTCTGGGTCAGACCTAATTATGGTTCAATTTGCAGTGAAAAATCATCTTAAGGGTGGTTCAGACTTTTGGATCAATCATAGACAGTTATCGCCAAGCCAGATGAAAAAAACTGAGGAAGAGAAAAGCTGAGCTGTGGTTGCATCTGGAGCAGCCTGGTTTCACAAAAAGGTGTAGTTACTTCATGCCAAGTCATCCATCAATCCATCCATCCATTTTCTATACCCGCTTAATCTGTCGGTCGGGTCGCAGGGGGGCTGGAGCCTATCCCAGCAGTCATCGGGCGAGAGGTGGTTTGATATTAGAACAAATTTTTGTAATTTTACATGTAATTTCATGCTTCACCATCCTGTGGGAGGATGATGCACTGCCCTGTACTTGGGCCCTCGTCCTAAATATTTGGTTATTTTCTACAACATAAAATGACAAGTCAAAAGTTTAACATGCATGTAGATTAAACAAATTGAACTAGGTTGAATGTTTTTGATAAACAATGCCATGAGATCATGTTGTTTTTGGAGAGTAAACCTGGTTCATGTAATCCTCTTTTGACACAGTAGCACTGCTTGTAATGTTTGCCTCTGTGTCTGTCAGCTACAGTAAAGTTACTAGATGATGACGTTATTTTGCCACATAAAATAGCTGTGAGTATTGTGCTTAAAATTGGTGCTGCTGGTAGTGTCACTTTCATAAAATCATACCGGCAAGAAAATGATGGTCTATCTCTAAACTAATACTGTAGTTGTCAGTTCACACAGGTGATGACAACAACACCTATGTGAAATGAAGTTGTTCATGCAATGTGAAACCAAACCAAGCTGACTGTATGGGGTTACCAAAAGTGCAAAGAAACAAGAACGTAACAATGGTGCTACTTGCCCAGGCCAATAGAAATAAAAATCAATTGACAGTTTTAAAACCAGTACTGTGAATCCAATTTATATTTTGATGTCCCTCAATATAAATATAGCACATTTTGTTAGATTGGGGAGGTTCTGTTATAAAAGAAACACGAGAGTAAATGCAACCGAGAAGTACTAGAGATTAAAAGTAAACATGCATTTTATCCAGATGTTTAAATGTCTGTCTTCATATTTCAAAGTTGCATTCAACATCCTTGGGACCTCTGTATCCTTAAAATGAGACCAAAGATCTTTTTGTTTGCTTGCACCAGCCCACGTAGCCATCTGCCCTGCTTTGACACTGCTTCTGTCTGGCTGATAAACTTTATTATTGGAAATAAAGTTGCACATTTTCAGCAGGTGCCAATGGCATTCACAGTGTTGCTCTTTAATGAAAAATCGTTTAAAAACTTGCATACTGTTATATCACTACACATCTGCCCGGTAATTGTGTAAGGTGGAGATGATTCTCATGATATCCTTTTTCAAAAAAGGATAAAGCTTCGCCTCCATGATCTCACTGTCAGAAAGGTGTGTTGAGCAGCCTTTAGAGAATCCGCCCGGAAAACATTATGTGCATATTGAGCTCTCCTTTTCTCCTAAAAACAACTTCTCACTTCTGCTAGTCAGTAAGCGGTGTATCAAAGTATCCACTTAGAATAGCAGTCGTTGTTAAATGGACTTCACATTTCTTCATTAATTTTCAAAAAGGCTTTTAGATAACTCAGAGACAGTTTCCATGGTTTTTAATGCTGATAGTAATGTTGGTTTCATATTTTATCTGCCTTATCTTGGCAGAGTATGGCAAAGAAGATTCAAGATTGGATTGGAAAAAATGTAGCTAAATGTGAATGACAGTGTATGAAATACAGATTCTATCATATTAACTTTGACCTCACAAATGCCTGGAAAATATTGGTTTGTCAAGCAGCAGAAGTATCCTTTTGCAATGGAGCACATAAATTCTGACACATTTCACATTTCACCAGTAAGAACATTTAGAAATGCTATGTTGTAGGTGAAAACAAAGGGGCTAACATCCTCAGAGAGTGTCCATATAACAGTAAATTTTATCACTGATGGCCTACTGTCCTCAAAGATTGAGAGAATCTGTTTTTCCTTACTGAGTAAAATCCTGGTTGCCTGGCAGAGGTCATAAAGCAACATCTGCCAGGCAGATCCTGCCCTCTCTGCTCTCACCATCCTCCCCCACACCCTTACCCTACTGTCCAGTTCTGGATTAGAGTTGGCCTAAGCCACCCTCAGCATTCCACTCTGCATGGATTAACTCCTACTGAAGCTGCATTGCTGTCACACATTAACCCGCAATCACAAGTCTCTTGTGCCGAGGACACTTGTGGCAAACATCTAGTCAGGATTACTGGAGTCTGCTACAAGCACAATGGGAGACATTTGTCCTGTTTTTGTTCTCCGTGAGAGCAACATGTTATTCTGAGAGAATCAAGCCAGGCCGAGTTCAACAGCAGCCAAATGCTGAAACAGACACGCCTCCACTGTCTGATTTATCAGGCAGATCTGGGGGTTTCTAAAGAAAACGAATCAGGTAGCAAAAGCAACTGGTGCTGCCTGTCATGTTATCTTTCTGTGAAGACATTCGCTCAAACTGAAAATGGTTTTGCAGGATGTAGTGCTACAATCTTCTTCCATTTCTGTGACCTAAAATACGCTGCTTGTCATTGATTTCCATAAATTTTCAGTCACTCAATTCTGATAGATTAAAGGAATGACATTCAGCAAAAGCTTTGTAATAGGAGCCCCCCTTCTGTGACGGAGACAGACATGAACACACGTATGTACATCTAAATGTTTTGGAAACATTTAAACATTCCAGACAGACAATATGATCACACAACTGGAACTTGCCTGCCACAGTAAATACAGTATGTGAACAAGCTTACAGATGCACTCCACTAAGCACAAACCTGAGACTGATTTGAGGATTCATCAAGAAACCATGAATCATACAACCTGGTGGAAATGAGCGACAGCAAAAACCAAGCCACTTGTAGACACTGCAATTTTTAGAATGCACTCATATCTTGGTTGACAGTCTCATGCGATGCTTTGTTCCAATAAAATCACACGCATCATTCTTTCAGTTCAAGAAGAGATGAGCAGCAGAAGGAGGGAGAGCTGTACTCTTTGCAGCAGCAACAGTTGGCTGTCTGTCGACTGAGAGGCAAAGAGTTAGCTGCAGCTCAGAGACACACAACATGCACGCACACAAACGTGTGCCAGCCGATTGGAAATGGAAAGAGATGGCTGAGGGGAGAGGAGAGAAGAAAAGGTGAGAGATAAAGCCACAAAGCCTCAAGGCTGGAGGGATGCCTGGCAACTGGTGGCAGAAATGGAGATGCAGTAATAAGAGAAAGGGAGAGGAAGAACTGAGGGGGATAGACAGATGCACATGTAGACATACTGAAAAACACAAGGAAGAAGCAGAAATCATCACTCACTGGAGTCGTCTGAGTCATATCCCTCCACATCAGGCTCCTCGTCCCTCTTGACGGCCTGTAAGGAGGCGGAGGCTCCGGCACACGCCCGGTCAGGGTTGTCCTCATTGGGGCGGTCACTTTCAATGCCAGTGTTTGCAGAGGCAGCGGCCGAGGAGGTGGAGAGGGCAGAGCGCAGGTGCCCTACGTGACCCCCCTGATGGGGTGCAACAGGGGGGAGGCCCCGCGGGTAACGAGGGAAGTAGTCAGAGATCTGCTTGATGGGCTGAATGGGGCCAGGGCACACGTCAATGGCCATGTGCTCCTGGATGCTGATGGTGGGTTTCTCGCCTTTGCGTTGTGTCATGCATGCGGTCCAGCCCGGAGCCTACTCCCAAAACCAAAAGAAGAAACTGAAAAAAAAAAAAAAGAAAAAAAAAAGAATGTAAACAGACCCGCCCGGTGAGTCTTCCTCCTGTTGCTTCTCTGAAGAAGGTGGCTGTTGTTCTGGCTGGGTGCTGATGGGTGGACAAGTCCAGGTGATCTGTGGATGTCACCACACTGGTCTACATGGAGTTCCTGAGGCTGCTGCTTCGTCTCCCGGTGCTCTCCTCAGACCCAGACCATGCTGTCTGTCAGCCTCACACACACTACTACCTACCCTCCCGCTCTCTGCTCTTCCTATACCCCCACACTCTGCCCACGTCTGCGCCGCCTATCTGAGAGAGAGGGAGCAGAGAGGTTGGTGTGTGTGTGAGTGAGTGAGGGAGAGGGAAGGGATTAGAGAGAAAGAAGGGAGGGATCAGCTGATGTCACTGCCTAGCAACCGAGCGGTAAACTGGAACCGTCGGCCGAGGTGCTTAATTATGATATTAACCCCATCCATCTGTCAGTGTGAGGGAAAATCCAGAGCCATCTCAGACTAGCGCACGTGGGAATGTGTGTTTCCTTGGTTGCATAGATCTGTTTGTGTGTCCCTCTTGTGTTATGATAACCTGAAAAAAAATATCCATAAACTGGTGTTTTGTGATTCACTTCCAAGAGGTTTGTTTAGACTGAATATGCTCTCTTTGCTTTGCTACTTCTCAGCTGGTAAAAATCCAAATGGAAGAGTAGATTTTAAGGGTTGTGTTTCTTGTCTTTTAGAGTATTTCCTGTGAGCTTTCACTTGCATTAGGAGAAAAAAAGACTCAGAAACAACAGTTTAAAGAGGCCAAGCGAGTCAAACTCTGCCTTTGTGGCAACAGACCGGCTCATGTCACCCTTGCCTGTCTATTTTGTGTTACCACACTCTGATTCTAAAACATCCACTCTCCTTGCACATTAATTAAAAACGTAAACATCATTCAGTTTTTCATTGCTCAGACCCACTTCCCTGTGCACCAATTATGCACCTCGATGTTATCACACATTTCATAATTGCTTACCATCTGTTGCAATTCTGTACATGGCAGTGAAATCTGTACAGTCTGTTTAATGTGCGTGTTTCCCCCTGAATGGATCTGACTAACACGAACACAGTGATGCTGAGGCTGCGCTGATGGAAATTAGCTTGTAAAATGACACCTGTCTTCTCTCTGGCCATCAGTGATATTCCACCCACACTTACACAAAGCAATGCAAATAGTTGTATTGCTACACAGAATCTCTGTGTAATTAAGTACTTTACTTTCTGATTTTAATGTAATTGAGTCTGTTAAAGGGCAGAAATGCAAAACACTTCTGACATTCTCTGCTAAAATACTAGCCAAGGCTCATTGCTTTTCATCTAGTTGACATTAAATAAGAGCAAATCAGTCACTCAGGAAAATCCCTACCTGCAGATTTACAAGGAACTCTAACCTCTCCCTTTACTCATTCACAAACAGATCAACATGTCTGCAGAGAACAGATGAAGTAGCACCCTCTTGTGTTGGTTGTTAGAAACAAATTACTGCTTTTTGCAATTTAAATTCAGAAGGTGTTACCTTGCTAACATATTTTGTCCACTGTTTAACAACAGTTTATCACCAGCTGAAACCAGATCCACAGATCATTTCAAGAAATCTGCATAAAACCCAAAGAGTTCAATCCCGAACGAGAATGACGTGATATGATATGGAATTTCAAATAAAAGTGGTGATTTATACTTTGTTTTGACTTTTATTTCATGACAAACAGTATAAACCAAAGATATTTAATTTCTTTTTTTTATCAACTTTACTTGTCATTTGATGATATACGTCCAAATTTGCATTTTAGGCTAGCGACAGATAAAAAAAGGACATTTAAAAAAGAAGGTAAAGCTTTTAGCACTATGAAATGTTGTAATTCCTTCTCATAACTCTTAAAAGATGTTCTGGCATTGAGAATACAAAGTGATGAAGACTTTCAGGTGTTTTTTTCTGTCCCATTCTTTTTGCAATCATGTCTCAAGGTGTGCAACAAGACAGGGTAATCTTTGCAGCATTTTTACTTTAAAATTCTCCACACATTCATCATTAGAGACTGGACTGGTCAGGACTGATGATAATTCAGCCCAGTTCCCGTACACCCTTCTTCCTTTGCCATGCCTTTGAAGGATATGGTATTCCACTGTCTTTTGTGTATTGAAAAATGCATGGACATCCCAGGAAATTATGTGGTCTTGAAGGGCAGTGTATGTTGTTATAAAATCACAATAAACAGTCTGTATCAGTCTGGATGCTTCTTTTCATTTTTGATTCAGAGCATACAGTGTCCATTCCTTCTAAAAATATCTGGGATACTGATTGGTCTGACCACAATATACGTTTCCACGGTGTGATGGTCCATCCCAGACGCCTCCGAGCCCAGAAAAGTTGGTGGCGACAAACCCTTTTATGCACAAAAAAGTTGGCATTTGTGTATGTGCTTGACAAAGGTTTCCACAGTATTCCCTTGTCCATTTTGTTATATCAGGTATTGATCAATGACTGTTCTTGTTGCAGTGCCGTCTGAGAGATCAGAGATCACAAGTGTCCAGGTTAGACTTGCTCTCCTGCCCTTTAAACAATGAAATTCCCCCAGATTTGATAAATGGTTTATTCATACTCAGTGGAAGGAAAATATATAAATTATTTCTAATCTTTCTTTGACGATCATTGTTTTAAAACAGTGCAATGATTTTCTCACACATTTGTTGACAAAATGGAGATTCCCTGCACATCTGTGGTCTTCAAAGACTCAGCCTTTCATGAATGCTGCTTATGTACCAAATTTTGATTACAATTACCTGTTTAAATAACATCAGCAACGTTATTATTATAATTACCTCACTATCATCCCTAAATTCGCTCCATTACAATTTTTTTTGGAATATGAAGCAGCCGTGAAATGTGAAATTGAATGTATATTAACGAATTAAATGAAGCTGATGAACCGCACAAGGTATTATGGGTTTATTCTGTCTGCAATCAAATAAGAGTTAAAGTTAATGTAGGAATTGTTGGAATTTTTCTCCAATTTTGAATTCCATTCTAACTTTTACTTATTTGGAGTTGTGAGATTATCTTAATATCTTATTTTATCTTAATTTCGGACAAATTTTGAGGCATTACATCATTTACATCCATATTCATCTTCCCAACATAACAAAAAATGTGACTTATTGTTACAACAGACAAAATACAGCCCTTTAATTCGAGCATTCTAGATGTCTTAGCAAGTGAAGCTTTTTGTTTGAGGTCTGTATATTAAGGGCAAGTGCATAACCACACAATGGAGGCTTTAGAATGAGACAGTAAAACCATGATTGTTTGTGAATAATGCATTGGGGGAGAGGAGTGTGGGACTCTTGGGTATTTAGAGTAGTCCTCTCTCAGTCCCCAGCCACTCAGAGGCAATTATCTGAAAAATAAAAGCAATGAGACAAGTCAACAGTAAACAAAGGTGGAACATCACAAAATCATTTAACTGGAAAATTCAAAAGCTAACATGGATCTTTGAGAAATATGTGTCAACTAATTTAATTAACAAAGACATTTCATGGAGGTAAAATGGGAAAAACTGCTTGAGACGTCAGATTATTCTTGTCTTGCACACGTTATCCTTTATTTAAGTTTTCATGGTGATATTTTTCTAAAAATGCCAGAGTGCCTGTAATGTGAAAAAATAGTTGTATTTGTGTATTATTTGTGATAAAACCCAGTGAAATCTCACCCAGAAACACATGCAAAGTGCAAACACACTTTGCATGTGTTTCTCTGAGAGCCCCACATTTGGCATAACAGACAGTTTGTATGTCAGAAGTAGCTGTTGGAAAGGTTTGAGAAGTTCAAACTTTGCTGCCTTTCACACCTCTGCACAGCAGCACATTTGCTGTGAAAGGTTAAGAGATTGTCTATTTTTGACAGTTCTCAAACTTGTCAGCCTCCAGTGAGTAATAGAGAGGATGAGGTGCTGTTAGGGTCCCCATCAATTAGTTCATTTGAACCACACTGACACTGTTACATTTCATACAGTTCATCTTGAGTGACTTGGCACTTCTTGAATAATTTTCCTTACTCTTCTTACTTGCTCTTGACCCAGCACAAAACATAAACAAGCAAGAATCTGAGCTAGATCCGAGTACTCTCTCTCTCTTCTACAGACACCACAAATATCATTCAGTGATGAATGAATTTATGAAGCAGTCATTAGCTTCAGCTCATTGTTTACCTGATTGATATGCAGCTTTACTGTTTTTGTTTTTGTTTTTGTTTTTTGGTTCACTCTCACCACTTCCACAACATCATTTTTGGACACAGCAGGCAGCTTTACATCATCTTTTCAGCAACAAACAGCACATCGAGCTGGAGATGAGCTGGTGAATAGATGTTTCCCCTTTGGGAGTGAGTAAAAACAAGAACTAAGCTAAAAAAAGAAGGACTTTATGTTCATTAGGCTGCAAAAAACATTTGAATATTTTGTGTTCATGTGATAAAGCAACAGTCAGTGAACTGTATATGTCACATAACAGACAACGTAGAAAATAACTGGTTTTAAAAAGCATCTTTAGACTCTTTTTTACAAACCGCCTGTCACAAAGACACATCATTTGTTCCAGTTTTTTCTGTTGAGTGTATGAAAACTGTAAAACGTGATACAGCTGAACAGACAGACAATAGTATTTTTGCATCAACAAGGTGATTCTTAAAGAGCTATTAGCTGAAAACCTGGTATATCTCAGCATGTGCTTTGTGTTATTGAAAAAGGTGGAAACTGGACAAGTGGAGTAAAAAGTGGCAGACCTACTAAACAATCTACAGCAGATGAACAGTATCTGAACATGGTGTTCTTAAAAAATAGGAAAATATCCAGCAAAGACCTGACACAAGACCTGAGAGATGCATCTTGACCTTCAGCTGATCCATCTACATTTCACTGAAGCCTCATCAGAAAAGGTCTCCATGGAAGGATGGCTGTCAAGAAGCCTTCTTAAGGACGGGAAACAGGGAGAAACGGCTGAGCTATGCCAAATGACAGAAGAGGTGGACTGAAAATCAGGTTCAACAGGTCTTATGGAGGGATAAATCCTCGCCAGAGCCTGGACCTCAGCATTATTGAAGCAGTGTGGGATCATCTTATCAGAGAACGGAACAAAAGGCAGCCAACATCCAAAGAAGAGCTCTCAAATGAGCATATCAGGGTGTGATTTTGGATCATGTAAGCTGTGAGTCTTAATTAAGATTCACATTTCACATAATCAGAACTATGTTTTAAATCATGCTCATGGGTATATGGTTGCCAGGTAGTGTATTCTTTGTGTGATAAAAACAAGAATATTTTTTTTTTCTGTTATGATTTTGCTCAAGTTAAGTAAATAATCCAGAGCCAATGTTGAGCTCCCTGAACTACAAGCCCATTGATTTTCATAGTATGTCAATTTTAAGATTCACTTCCCAATCCTTCCAGCTGATGCACTCCTGGTCAGTGATTTTTCTTAAAAATAATTGGGTGACAGATATAAAAGTGTGTTGAACTGTCTTAAATCTATCTTTGCATCATCAGCTTGTTATATATTGTACACAACCAAGTCCATAACAAGTCTTTGTTTATGCTGCTACAATTCAGAGCAGGGGCACAAATGACCAAAGGATAACAATCTCTGCTAATTTGCATGCCATTTCTTGAGAAATGTGATTGTGGTCTCTTAACAAGTGCTCCAAGGAGGCTCTGGCACTTAAATCACCCAGGGATTCATCCTAAATGAGGGAGTCAAGGGTGATGGTGACCTTTTCAAAAACATTTGCTCTTAATGGCCCACAGAGGAAGCTAAAATTCTGCCTTTAATTTCCTCCAACACAGGAATGTGACTTATACCATGAGAAGAAAACAACATGGCTTTGACTAACTTCTTTTATAGGATAAACTGCCCTCATAGCAGTTAAGCATATATGGTTCCAGCAACAGCTCAGCTGGTCAAGAGCAGTTTAGTTTAGTTTTTTTGGATTGATGAACAGGGACCATGCACAGCTGCAGTGACCACAGAGGAAAATATGCTTTGTACCAGATTGTAGCTCTCTGAGCTGCTTTCCATCTGCAGTCCCTGAGACACGCAGACATACATTACACATAGAACAATACATAGCACAAGTACAGGTAACAATAGTAAAAAAAAGTACATGACATAGTAAAAGTACAGTAAAATAGTGAAAAAAATACAGTAACAAAATGCAATGTAGTAATAGTAGTAATAAAAGTGAAAACTTTATCCCTTTTAACCCTCTTCCTGTCAGTTGTGGAGATGCTGCTGCTCCAGCAGACCACTGCGGAGAAGATGGCTGATGCCACAACAGTGTCAAAGAAGATCCTAAGGAGCGCTCCTTGCCCTCAAAAGGACCTGAGTTTCCGCAGTAGGTAGAGTCTGCTCTGACCTTTCCTGTAAAGTGCATGGGTGTTATGGGTCAAGTCCAGTTTTTTGTTCAGGTGAATACCCAGGTACTTGTAAGAGTCCACTCTCTCTATGTCCATTCCCTGGATGTTCACCGGTGTCGGGGGGGGCGTGACTGCGTCTGCGGAAATCCACTACCAGCTCCTTGGTTTTACTTGAGTTGATCTGGAGGCGGTTCCACTGACACCAGTCTACAAAATCCTTGATCAGTTCTCTGTATTCCCTGTCATCGTCGTCAGTGATGAGGCCGACGATGGCAGAGTTGTCAGAGAACTTCTGCAGATGGCAGTGTGCAGAAATGTGCCTGAAGTCTGCAGTGTACAGGGTGAACAGGAAAGGAGCCAAGACTGTTCCCTGTGGAGCCCCTGTACTGCAGACCACAAAGTCCGAAACACAGTCCTTAGTCCTCGCATACTGTGGGCGGTTGGTGAGGTGGTGCGTAATCCACGATGTGAGGTGGTGGTCCACGCCTGACAGCTCCAGCTTGTCCCTCAGAAGCAGAAGCTGGATGGTGTTGAAAGCACTGGAGAAGTCAAAGAATGTGACTCTCACAGTGCTTCCAGGCCTCTCAAGGTGGGAGAGAGCTCTGTGCAGGAGGAAGATGACAGTGTCATCCATCCCGATATTGGACTGGTAGGCGAACTGCAACGGATCCATCGATGGTCCCACCAGAGAGCGGATATGGACGAGGACCAGTCGTTCCAGTGTCTTTATCAGCTGCGATGTCAGCACCACTGGCCTGTAGCTGTTGAAGTCCTTCGGGTGCGGCAACGCAGGATGTTTTCCACAGTTGTGGAACTCTCCCCAGCTTCAAGCTCAGGTTAAATACAGAGTGTGTTGACGAGGGGGGCTGCAGCAGCAAGGACGACTGGGCTGGGAGAGGGTTAGGTGTCCGATCGAACCTGTTGAAGAATAGGTTCAGATCAGGTTCAGCAGCCTGGGAGTCAGCTTCTCTGTAACCTGAGGTCTTCAGGCCTCTCCAGACTCCGCTGATGTTGTTCTGCTGCAGCTGATCCTCAAGCTTCTTCTTGTAGTGGTTCTTCTCCTCTCTGGTCCTCCACCTCAGCTCCTTCTGCACAGAACATGCATGTTTTTGTTTTTGGATAGTGGGAGGAAGCTGGAGTACCCAGAGAGAACCCACACATACACAGGGATAACATGTAAACTCCACACAGAAAGGCCCCCAACGTGATATACCGAATGATAAATGGGACAGAATCATTGCATTCATGTAGGTTTTGGCCCCTTCTGTTGTTACTGAGTTTCTTATACATCTGAAGTTGAACAAATTATATTTTAAAGTATGACAGAACTTTTTTTTTGTTTTTTAAAGCTGAGCGTAGGATCTAGAATAATGCCCACAAATCTGATCTTGTCAACATTTGCAATTTTTTCTACCATAAGAGTTATGGTGGGATATGTTTTGTGATTTTGTTTGCTTGAGAAGAACATTGTTGCTGTTTTCCCCACATTTAAGGTCAAACAAAAGTCATTCAACCATTGACTGCAATTTTATCCATCACCACTGATAACTTGGCTGCCAATTGTTCTATGTCCTTCCCATGTGTGTGGATGACTGTCGTCTGTGCACATTTGGACATCAACATAATCACACATAGATGAGAGGTTATTGATATATAAGCTGAACAGTAGCCCCAAAACAGATCATTGTGGTACCCCTATGGTGCACGCTTAGAGTTGAGACGCTGGATCATTTAAACAGACACACTGGGATCACCCATATAGGTAGGATTAGATAACGGTAGATAACGCTATCCATGGACAGTTTGTACTGAGTCATCTTAGATATTAATATTGCATGATTACCTGTGTCAAAAGCTTTGCAGAGATCTAAATAGACTGCACCTACCACCTCTCCTTTGTCCATACTTGATTTTAGGGATTCCAGAAACTGCATGCTGACTCAGCGGAATGGTTAGTCCTGAAGCCGAACTGCGTGAGATGCAAGAGGGCCCCTGACTTGAGATGTTTTACCATCTGCTCAGCTACCACTTTCTTGACAACCTTTGAGAAGACTTGGAGTATACTTATTGGTCTGTAATTACCAAGGGAGTTAAAATTCCTGATTTCAGAATACTGGAAAATGTGCTCTCCTCAAATGATCTGTCATAAATATTAATTAAACAAGGGTAAATTCCACTTTGCCCTGTTTTTGAGGGTCATTGTTTCTGTGTATGATAACATTAATAGTTTGGTTTTTGTAATCATATTTTCATGGGCTTCTTCACAATTTTTTTCCTGAGGTCATATCCATCCAATTGATTTTGAATTCATTTTCAAACTATGCTACATTTTTGGGTGGTGCGCATGAAATCAATTTGTTTATTTTCCATATTGTGTTTATTTTCATATATTAATCTGAAGGCAGTTTATGTAAATGTTAGGTCCAATGAAGTTTGAGATGAGTTAACTATTCTTGTTGGGCTGTTTATTAGTTGTGTCATTTGAAGATCCTTTTTCTTTGAGTTTAATCAAGCCCATTTAGATTGAAGTCCCCATTAGGATTAATTCTTTACTGGCATACCGTCTGTCCTGTCCATCACCAGTATGCCTCCTCACACTGCCATCTAGTGGCGACAGTAGAAACATGCCATTCCATCACTGTAAATGTACCCAGTGAGAATAACCTGGGACTCCTTGTATTCCAGTGCAACAAAAAACACTTGATAAATAAGAAGTTAGTGCTTAAGAAGGTGAAATAAACTGCAGTGGTTGTTTTGTTAAAACAAAGAAAATTCAAATTCAGCTTTTGACACCAGCATTCGTAAGTATTCTTCAAATATTCTTCAAAATGGAAAGAACCAAGTGGTTCAGACACTGTCACTGCTGCCAGTGATCATTTTGGTGAAATAAATATGCCGCCAGACAGCAAATAATTACTTTTGATCAACACTGAGACACTTTTTTGCAGTTCTGCTTAACTTCATCATAATGTTCTGTCCTCTACTTTAACAAACATGAAAGTGAGGAGATGTTGAACAGAGTGATTCAGTAGTTTATAAAACAACTCTTGGAACATAAAGTGAATCTTGTGAGCTTTGACAAAGTTGAACAAAAACTTAGACAACTGAACTGAACTAATCAGTCAGAAGAGGTTGGCTCCTTGGTATAATTCACAGCTGTGTGCTTTAAAGCAGACTGCAAGAAAGCTGGAGAGACAATGGCGTTCCTCTAATTTAGAAGAATCTCAATTAGTCTGGAAAGATAGTTTAATAACGTATAAGAAAGCTCTTCATAAAGCTAGAACTGCTTATTATTCATCATTGATAGAAGAGAATAAGAATAATCCCAGGCTTCTTTTCAGCACTGTTGCCAGGCTGACAAAGAGTCCGAGCTCTGTTGAGCCATGTGTTCCTTTAACTCTCAGCAGTGATGATTTCATGAGATTCTTTATCAATAAAATTGTTTTTATCAGAGAGGAGATTGGTGGAATCCTTCCCACTATTATCACTGATGTATCCTCAAGTGCAGCAGTTTCTTTAGAACCTGACTTGTATTTAGACGGCTTCTGCCCAGTTGATCTCTCTGAGCTAACAACAGCAATAGTCTCTTCGAAACCATCAACTTGTATTTTAGACCCAATCCCAACCAGACTGTTCAAGGAGGTTTTCCCCTTAATTGACACTTCCATATTGGATTTGATCAATCTGTCTTTGTTGACAGGATATGTACCTCAGACTTTTAAGGTTGCTGTAATTAAACCTTTACTTAAAAAGCCTACTCTTGATTCAGAAGTGTTGGCTAATTATCGACCTATATCCAATCTCCCTTTTTTGTCTAAAGTTCTTGAAAAAATAGTTGCAGCTCAACTTTGCGATCATTTACATAGAATTAATCTGTTTGAAGAGTTTCAGTCAGGATTCAGAGTGCATCATAGCACAGAAACAGTACTTGTGAAAGTTACCAACGATCTCCTCTTAGCCTCTGATAGCGGACTTGTGTCTGTACTTGTCCTGTTGGGTCTCAGTGCTGTATATGATACGATCGATCACAACATTCTGTTACAAAGACTTGAACATGTTATTGGGATTAAAGCAAATGCATTAGGCTGGTTTAAGTCATATTTATCGGATAGATTCCAGTTTGAATCTTCCTCACACACCAGAGTAAGTCATGGAGTTCCTCAGGGTTCTGTGCTTGGACCTGATCTTTTTACTTTATACATGCTTCCATTAGGTAACATTATTAGACAGCATGGCAGAAATTTCCATTGCTATGCTGATGATACTTAGCTGTACTTATCTATGAAACCAGATGAAACCAATAGGTTGGTCAGACCACAACATGTCTTAAAGACATAAAGACCTGGATGACTCAAAACTGTCTGCTTCTAAATTCAGACAAAACTGAAGTTGTTCCCTTTGGACCTTAGCGCTTCAGGGAGAAATTGTCTAGTTATATAGTTACTCTAGATGGTATTTCCTTGGCTTCTAGTTCAACAGTGAGGAACCTTGGAGTTAATTTTGACCAGAATTTATCATTTGACGCTCATATAAAACTGGTTTCTGGGACTGCCTTCTTTCACCTTCGTAACATTGCCAAAATCAGGAACATCCTGTCTCAGGGTGATGCAGAGAAACTGGTCCATGCATTTGTTATTTCAAGATTGGACTACTGTAATTCCTTATTATTGGGTTGTCCCACATATTCTCTGAAAAGCCTCCAGCTGATCCAAAATTCTACAGCCAGAGTTCTGATGAGAACTAACAGGAGAGATCATGTTTCTCCAGTTTTAGCGTCTCTTCATTGGCTTCCTATTAAATTCAGAATAGAATTTAAGATTCTTCTTCTCACATATAAAGCTCTAAATGACCGAGCTCCATCATATCTTAAAGATTTAATTGTAAGATATTTTCCTAACAGAGCACTTCACTCCCAAACTGCAGGTTTACTTGTTGTTCCCAGAGTTTTTAATGGGAATGGGAGGCAGAGTCTTCAGTTATTAGGCCCCTCTCTTGTGGAATAAGCTGCCAGTAAATGTCCAGAAAGCAGACACCCTTTCCACTTTTAAGATTAGGCTTAAAACTTTCCTTTTTGATGAAGCTTATAGTGAGGGATGACTCAGGTGATCCTGAAACATCCCATAGTTAAGCTGCTATAGGTTTAGACTACTGGGGGACCTCATCTGTCACACCTTTCCTCACTTTGCTCTCTTTTTTTCCCTGTTTAATTTCTCAAATGATATTATATACATGTTACATTATTGTTATTATTAACTTGTCTTTCCCTGTTCCAACAGGTATCCTTTGAATGGTGTTATGGTGTTTTTTCCCCTTCTTTTTTGTCTTCTCAAACCCCAGCTGGTTGAGGCGGATGGCCACCCTTCCTCAGTCTGGTTCTGCCAGAGGTTTCTTCCTGTTAAAAGGGAGTCGTTACGTTCCGCAGTCGCCTCAGGCCTACTCAGGACGGGAGATTGGACTGAACACAAGTTTCGGTGCAATCTGTTGGTTTCCTTAGCTAGGATATTGTTTTTGAATTGGCTCTACATGAATTAATTGGATTATTTTGAAATTAATTAATTAGATTTTATTAGATTATGATTGCAATGAATTGAATTCCAATTGACTTGAATTGGACGAAATTATTTAAGTGCCTTGAGATGACAATTGTTATAATTTGGCGCTATATAAATAAAACTGAATTGAATTGAACTGCAATGCATTTGAGGGAGACCACTTACTGACCAATTTTGCTGGAATAAGAAACAATAGTTGATTCTTTTTAGGCTGGAGTTATATAAAAGAAGCTATTTGGCTTTGAACTCATAAGTTAGATAATCAACAACTAGACAATTTCATGCAACAGTGACATTTAAATTAACTCCGGTGTTTACTTTAAACACAGGTGTAGTAAGTGATTATTCATATAAAATTGTTCCAGAGGCCCTGTAATACCCGTATTAGGCAACAACAGGCAACGGTCCTTGTTCACAGTGGATGTCTTGATTTGCAGTGACAGTTTAAACTGCCTGCTGCTGAAGAGGACTGCTGGATCAGATTGTTTTGTCTCTCCTCTATTCTCTTTAAGTGATTGAAAATAACAGTAAGAATCAGCTTGAGAAGTCACTTCATATGCAAGGCAAGTGAATGAAAGGCCAGCATGAATAATACCAGTGAGCTGCTGTGATGCTATATCAGAATGGAAATACCAAAGGCGTACCTTTTTATTTACAGTTAAAATCAAATCTATTTAAATTTGCGGGGGTCATGCAAGCAGGCCTGCAGGAACAGAAACAAACAGGTTAAATAACAAAATTCAAAAGTAGTACATAAGTACAAATACAAACAAGGAACAACAGAAAAACAAAATAGAGCAAGAAACTTTCATGAAAAAAGCAAAGGAATAATTCCATGAGAATTGAGCAATGGAGGAGTGTAAGTTTGAGTTAGAAAAGCAGTGTATTTGTCATAATAACACACGATTAGTGTGTACTTTGAGTACATGATTATGATGGAATAAGGTATGCATCAAAATGGCAGAGCCTGAGCCTTTGCAAAGACAACAATATAAAAAATGTCCTGACAAAAGAAAGACTGTTACTCTTCCATATGACCCAGATGTGCAGCCATATGTCTGAGATATGCAGCTGAGACAACTGGTCTTAAAAGAATAAACAAAGAAAAAAATCAAACACATTTACCTTGAAAATACTTGCAAGTCAGTTAGACCAACCACAGTAATGTGCAATAATACTGCCTGCCAATATAAAAAAAGTGGAAATATAACAAAAAAAATAGAATGTTGTCTTAGGAAAGACAATCGCATCTGATCACACTTACACTGTACTGTGATGTGGATCTGCATCAGAGTCTACAGCTGTTTTAATGAATAATTTACAAGAAGTACTTTAGATACTTTGTCTAATGTAACCTCATCATGTTTTTATATGGAGTTTATTTTATATATATCAAATTGGTATAATAAGACATTATATAAAATTTGATCTATCATCAGGGTTTGTAATAAAAAATGAAAAAGGCACAAATGTGAAAGACGTTCTAGTCACAGGCTGCTCACACTAATCCTCCTGTCCTCATTTTTACCCACATAAATCCCAATTAATACAATTGGATAAAAATCATCTAGCATCACTTTGAAAGTTGTGGCTGCAAGTAACTGTGGCAGACTTCTCTCCTTTCTTTCATAAAAGATGGACCAGTGTTCCCTGTGCTATAAGTAGACAATAAAGGAAACAGTGAAGCTCCTTTCTTCAGTATCTACAGGATTCAAACAATTCTTATCAAGGCTGCTACTCAGCTACTTACAGGTCATTTCACTCAGTTAGGAACCTTCTTAGGCAAAAAATACTATTTGACAGGACCCAATAAACTCATACCAGCAGAGTCACAATGAATAGCTAGACATCTACCGGCTAGCTGGTAGATGCCTGTGGTAGAATGTCTGACACCAGAATGTCACAGCCTGGTGTTGCACCCAAAGCAGACTTGAAGGCAGAAAGATGGTTTTGCTAAGTTAATTTACACGGATGAGTGAAAAGTGTAGGTACGCATAGTCTTTGAGTTATCATGGCTTGGAGCAGAATATCCAGGTCTTGGTTCTCCTTGACGAGGAAGTCAGTCTTATTGTCAGTGCAGTTTGCTTGGCTGTTGGTCTGTTGGCTGAGAGATTACAGGTGGCACCAAGTGCAGAACAGAATGCTTTCCACAGCTGGGAGTTTCTGTTGGAAACTAAGTCTGATTAAAGACCCTGAATAGGGAAGACATGGTTTCCAAGAAGGTCAGCAATTTCATTGGCAGTTGGTGACTTGGGCAAGGACTAAAAAAAAATCAGTACATGATTATGTGCTGCATTTGGAAACGGTGACCAAATCCACCGCAATGTGTGACTGTGTGCATGCAGGTATGAGGAATGCTGCACTGGTTCTGGAGGTGTGGACACAATCCAGACATGACAGAACACAAGATTTCCCCCTTGAGGGAATACAATAATCATGGTTCCTGCAGTATTTAAATCTGAATGATATGGTAATGGTAACACGCAGTCAGCAGAGCAAGCGGAAAAGACACTCGTAAAGAGTTCGACTGAGCTACAGTTAAAGCTCGACTATGCCATTCATTTAGACCACTGTCCTTCCTTGTCCCAGCATGTAAGTACAGGCTGGAAATCAATTTATTGACAGAAGTATATTAGACTCTGCAGCAATAGGCCCATTGTTAGCATTGTTCTGTTACTTCAAGGTCAAAGTCCGGGATGGGAACTGTGGAGCATGGAGTAATTAAACATTGTGAACTGTCTCTTTGCCAGCATGAATATTTTCTGTCCAACATTCACTCATTTCAATCTTAATCATGCTCTCCATTTTCCCATGAGAAATGCATTTCTCTTCAGCTGCTAAATGGCTCTGCAGGTTTTTCTGTTAAAACTGTAATATAAGAGCTAAAACAACAATAACTAAAAACTGAGATACGCCTTAGCTGAGAGGAATTGCCTGGTATGAGCTGTCAAGCCATTTTGTTATGAAAATAAGCATCAAATGCACTTCTCATTGGTCATGTAATGAGATGCCAGTTTACTTTTATGTACTGACCTGTGTGCTTGCTTCATTGCATTGCTGGTTAAAGAACAGTGAGGGAAAGTTTGGCTTTAGAATGGAATGATTTAGGTCCTATGGCTCAATGCCTGGCCGTATTTCAGAGCTCTACTGTTTTGCTCACATGCGCTTTAAGGTTATAAATCTGAAAAGTAATTCCAGCTTTGGCTAACCCATATATCATCATTATATGATGTAATCACAGCTTTTACTGCTTTTTTTTTTTTTTGGGGGGGGGGGGGGGGGGGGGGGGTACACAGTACAGCAATAGTGATCACATCAGTAACTCCTGAACAACTCCCTTGTTTTTCCTCTCATCTTTGAGGGAATCATTTGAATCGCTTCCAGGATGTGACTTTTTAATATTAAGCATTTCATGCATGCTATCTTACAATTCAATTGTCTGAGCCACACAGATCTAAAAATAACATTGGAAATACATTGCTATCTTGCAATGTATTAATCCACCCCTAACTTGAAAGGACTACTTAAGTTACTGTAGTTATTGTTTGATGGTGAATGTTAATTGTTTTTGGCAAATAATTATATTTTCTATGTGCCGGATTGTAATAGTTTTATGTCTCAGATTTCCAGCGTCTCTGAATAGAAGACATGCATTGTTTATGCTTAAAGGAGTAGTCTGGTGTTTTACATACATTATGAGACCTGTTTGAGCAGAACATTTTGTTAGTTTGCTATACCTCAGAGGAGTGAGACACATTAATAACACACTTTGATATTTTAGTGATAAGTGACAAAGATCCAACTCTATTTTTAACAATCAAATCTGTGAGCTGAGCAGTCATTATCATCCTACCTCATACCTGACTGAATACTGTTCTGCCTGTATTGCAGGCAAGCAGTTTGTACCTGACAATGACTCTAATGGTTTTTGGCACTATTGTGAAGGGAGCAGATTAATCAAGCAAAAAAGTTCTTCAGTCTACAAAAGACCATGGATGCAGGTTTGATTATAGTGCATGAACAGAGCATGAGCCCCAACTTTAGTAAAAAGTCTGTGCTGGAAGCAAACAGCAGATTTCAAATGTCTTCATTTTCTTTTAGGATAAAATGGATATTTGCAGAGGATACTATAAATCCTTGCATTCTTTAATGATGTACAGTAAGAACTCACTGTGTACTCTGGATTATTTTTTTAAAACAGATTATGTGATTATCCCATTTTGTCCCATCCCAGGGACAAAAAGATTAAAGGGCTTTGAGAAACATAAATAAATAAATAAATCACCATATTTATATTCTGGAAAGAAAAAATGTGTCATAACAGCAATATGAAATACTTTAAAAAGTCTGTATCCATATGAGCAACTCATGGCAGCGGTGGATTTTGATCTACATGCTCATATCAGCCTTCTGATATGAGTCTACCAAATGTAATGGCACTTGCATACACTTACGTACAAGTTTCCTTAAAGTACAGGGAGTTGGAAGAAAGATCAAACAATGGACCATGCAACAGTGCGATTCCTGATTTTAGCTCGTCTTTGCTGTACTGCATATCTTAACCATAAACTGTTGAATAAACCACTGCAGTGAGAACAGCAACTTTAGTTCTGCTTCAAATGTTTCTGGAGTTCTGCCTTTGACCTTTTTCAGTCACTCAACCAGGGGGTGAAAGAGGAGTGATAGGCCTGCTTTGTCATTCAGAGCTGCTGCCCTGAATATACTTTTAGCAAACTAACACTATGTAGATTGTTGCTAGAGACATTTAAAATGCATTGGCTCAAGTTTATTCATATAGATTGCACCAAAGGTAGGAGTCGAAAGAAAAAAAGATCAGTGGGGCATTGCTGCCCTGATGGCCTTTCCTTAATTACAATGAACATATATAATGAACAGGCAAATGCAAGACCAGCAAATGACCAATGCTGGTATCGGTTGAAAATATCAAAAACCACTCGTCCTTAAATTCCCTTAAAGCCTCAGTATATGACGTAATCTTTCTACCCTATATAACTTTAAAGAATTTCCCCAGACATTAATCTTCCCACTGAAACCGGTGATAGAGGTTGAGCTAAAAGGACAGTCGGAGACACAGAGTTGTTGAACTTTAGAGACAGTTTATTTAAACTTGAATTCATTTACAGCAGTTCCACTGAAGAGGAAAGGGGTTCAAATGATGCCTTAGCCACATTAAAACCTATGGTCCTATCTACTGTATGTACAGGAAGGAGGATGCAGCTCGACAGTGCAGAAGGCACAGAGTTGGCTTAATACTTGCCTGTAAGCGCTGCTAACATGACAGCAAGGATAACAGAATGAAATGGCAGCCTTTTATTGGAGGTGTGTTTAGCTGAATGTGAAGCAAACATTACTGTGACAAGGTGCAACTTAGGAGAACGTGGCTCTTACTGTAATCTTTCATGTGGTGAAGTATACGCCCAACTGCTGCTCCTTAAAACACCCTTCTTCTACATGTAGAATGTAGGTCATTTGGGCTTCTTGCAGCTTGGAAATAATAAAATGAGTATAATGTTTGTTTGTGACTGATAAGCAAGTGTGTTCTACCGTGTGTGAAGCTAACACAGTGAAAAGTGAAACTGGACAATGTTAAGGCAATCTGCAGTAAAATAGATGCAATTCTATCTAAAGATGAAAACAGAAAATCATACAAGGAGAGATAAGAAGCAAGTAAATGCAGGCTACCAATGTTAATTATGACAGTTTGGCAATAATATGACATACTGCATTCACACTTTCAAATTTCCTTAACTGGCATAGAACCTTCCACTCACTTTCACTCACACTTCCCAGCCAGCTGCCGTATTTCCAAATAAGTCCAACTGTGGGAATACAGGAGATTGTGATGATGGTAGAAGCAACAGATTCATGCTCCAATGTGAGACAAACCAGGATCAGGAAGACTTGTACGCTAGAATCGTTTCGCGTGCAAAAATCGCTTTCACTCGTTCACCAACCTACACACACACACAAACCCAGTAAATGTAGTGATACAATAAAATGAGAGGAGATTCAATTCTGCCACAAAAAGATCAATCTTATGGAATTACCACTCAAACAAGAACACGATTCAAGTAAAGCCTGTCAAACAAAAAGAAAAAAAACAAAAAAACAACCTACACCATGGTTTAAATCACTTGGAATTCTTGCATCTCAGATTTAGATAATGCTGCTTATAAAAAGTACATTCAACAGGTACATTAAATATGGAACAGAATTATAGTACAGAGGTAAGTAAAAGTTGTGAGTAATTGCTATTGGAAAAATAAATCATACTTAACAGAACAAGCGGAAACACAGTGGACTGTTCCATCCTCTACTCCTCCTCCACTAAGACTGTTTGGACAAACTCAGACACAGGAGATAACCCACACCAGTCACAGAACTCAGTTGTTGTTTTTTTTTGTTTTAAGGTGGAAGTCTGAGGAATCAGTTCCTTGGAAGGAGGTTTTCAGAGAATGACAGTCAACAGTCGCCTTCCTTCATCTAAACATGTCCTGAACTCACACACGCTCAGTCACACACGGGCTTTCTGCACATTACGCGTTTAATCAGAAATATAACAATGTATTCTTAAATGGACGCCTTCATCTAATCCCACTTTTCATCTAATCTAAAAACAAAAAGTAAAATGTGCGAGAAATCCGAAGATGCACCAAAATATGCAAAAATTTGAGCATGTGCAACTGATTTCAGTCTGCCTAAAATAAAAGCTTTAGTAACTCAAAAGCATCCGAATAATCCAAGGGCAACTCAGCAATCACATTAACGTTCCAGTGTGTAACATTAAGGGCGATCGAATGGAGGAGATACAAAATAATATTCAGAATCAGTTGCTTATGAATGTAGAAATAAATCGTTTGAACCCAGCTCAAAAGCGGGTGTTTTGTTTTTCATTTCCACCCGTTTGGGTTAAGCCACAAATTGTCACCACACACTACTCACTGGACCTTTTCACAGGGCAAAAAATAAATTACAATTCTGATTTCGACTGGAGGAAACAAAGAGCTGTGGAGAGAAAGGGACCCGGAGAGCTAACGTGGGAGAGCCTGACAATGATGTCCCCTCTTATTGTCACACAAGCAAGTCCACTGTAGGTAAGGCAAGAAAATGTTTTGTTTCATCCAGGTGCAACAGAGACGACGTCACTTAAAAGTACAAAACTGCTGCAGAGCCACTGGCAGCAAGCAAGAGACAAGAGGCAGATGGGTGACGAAGGAAAACAGAAGGCAGAGATTTCAGTGTGACATCCACTTGTCTCAAAGTGAAAACTCATTTCAACACAAACCACAGCAAGAAGTTCTGAAGCTTATTTAACTGCCGTTAAAAACGCAGTTAAGCCGCCTACCTGGATACAAAGTGAGACTCATTAAGTTTACTACTGAAATTCATCATATATCAACGTGCACAGAGCAATTACCTTTGCAGTCCACTCACATCAGAGATAGATATGCTGATTGGAGAAAGGGGGGTTGAAATGGAATGTCTACATTCTGATCAGACTTTTGCAAATGTCAGAAAAAAAGTGCCGTTTAATTTGTCTCCCGATTTAAAGCTGCGATCAGAAATGTGTTTCCAGCATCTACAGCTGTTCATCTCTTTTAATTCACTTTCATTGAAGTCTTTAAAACACAACATGCTCATTATGGGGGAGAAAAAACACTTGGTTCACTGCTGGGTTTGACATATCTTAATATTCAAAGCAAAAAACTGATCAGAAATATGTGTTAAATTCCACAAAATGGCTTGAAATGAGGACCGAATGACTGCTGAGGATTTTGCTGTGTGGTTGTTGGATCTGACCTTCTGCTTCAACATACTGCATGTTCTGGCATGGCACATGGGGACTCAGGCAAAAAAGAAAAGAATAAAAATGAACAAAAAGAGAGAAGTTTTGCACAGAATATCAGAGTTCCTACAAATATTTACACCACAGATACAGGCACTTGTATATCTTTGGTTGGAGAAACCCAACATTGCGAGAGTAATGCATTCACAGAGCTTTTGTGTCCCTTATTGTATCTCCAGGGTTCACTAGGCAACTGGGATGTGTATTTTTATTTCTTCTTTTTCTTTGAGTTTGTCCATGTTACAAGTAACTTCTGGAGGAGACGTCAGATGTCTTTTTAACCCTCTGACAAAGCCACCTGCAACACAAGAAAAGTGTTTCAGTGCAGCCTCACGCCGAGAAAACTCCTGGTTGCTGTGAATTGATCTTGGTCAGATAACTGTGACAAAAGGGAAAGCTGGAAAGTATACAACAACTGGGAAAACAAAAAAACATTTTCATTCTGATCACATCAATCAAAAAGTAGTGATTGAGGCATGACTTCTTCGTGTCGGTGAGGAGCAATCACTGTGAGAAAGAAAGGAACAGCTGTTGTGAAGCTTTCACAGTTACAGCTGTTTCTAAACAACCGTCACTGTTTACTTTTGTACCATTAGCCAAAGAGTGGAGGCTTACAAAATGGACAGGTTAAGTATTATTTAATAAATGCGCTCCATTTCTTTAAAAAAGAAGAAGAAGAAGAAGAAAGAGTGAACAAGCAGAGTTGAGATTGTTTCTCTGACCAATCACTGGTCAACCAATGTTTTGCTGGAACTACCTGTTGAGGTCATATAGCACTGCTGGTGTCTGTTGTACCTTCTCAGGGCAGAAATCAGGGTTGGTTTGTCGTACTTTGCCAGGCCGCCCCTTTATGACTGCATAGCAGAACATAGTGATGACCATGACAAACAGGAAGTAGCTAGTGTGCATCAGGTGAAGGTTGATGAGGGAACGATCATCCTGGGAAGGAAAGAAGTTAACACAAAGTTTAACATCACAGGGATCTTCCAGTTTCCTTTGCAGTCAAAGGGTTTGATTTCCACTGACTGTGCTGCATTACTGTTCCCTGCAAGCTCCTACCATAACACTGTCAAGTCACTTCCATCACTGATTTCATTTACCTTGACGACACGATCTGCTCTCCAACTAAAGCTACTCATCATTGTATGTAATGTTTCTGAGTACTTATTAAAGGTGCAGTGCAGGCGGAATTTAAAATCCTACTGTGAGACAGGCAACATCCTGGTAAAACTCTACCAGTGCAGAGTTAAGTAAAAGCTTATCAATTAAATGCGATGGTGTGTTACATTAACAGTCCACATTTTGACTTATAATGATAGTCCCCATGAAGGTTGATGATGAAGGTTGTCTCTGTCAGCACCCTTAAACCGTCTCTGTGTTAGAGGGAGCTCAGATCAGGTAACTGCGGGCACAGCATATATTTTCCAACTGCCTCACTGGAACATTCTGTGCCCAACTGAAGCCTGTCAATGGGATCATTGTTATCCTGGAACAATCCACCTCCATCAGTATACACCAACCATCTCTCGGATTGGTTTCTGTTTGATCACTTTTACTTTGTAACAGGAGTGTTATTTTTATAGAAGAGAGCATCCGTGGACACATGGCATGAAAATCCAGCCAGGTAATGCTGGATGATAGAGTATCATCTGCTTATACTAAGAAGTATATCCATTGTTCTACAACTGAGAGGAGGTACCAACAGATGCTTAAATTCAAAACATTGTTTGCATAGTAACTTAAAGAAGTCATAACAGACGAAAACAGAAAACGACAAATAACCTGACATGCGAGAGGGTTTAACAGATTTGCTCAGAGGCAGGGTGCTGGACATGCTTTCATTGACTAACCTGTTTCTACGCCAGTTAGGTTGTCTTAACTGACAGCATCAGACAACTACAGAAACTGTGAGTCTGAAGAATGTTTGGTTAAAGACATAAGGAGGTGGTGACTCACGTCAGGAACAATGACGGTAAGCTTTGGGTTGAGTGCATGGTACACCTTGCCGATTGCGCCTTTGTAACACCAGAAGGGGTTGTAGTCCTGACTGTACTTGGTATCCGAGTCACGGACTGTGGTGAACACCTTGTACCAAGACGTGGCGTTGGTGTACGTCTCCGGCACGCAGTGTGGCGGCTGCCTACAAAACAAAACGCAGGCTTTTTGTTGAGTCGTGTTTGGTTATTTCACTAAATTTAAGTTGACTGGTTGCTGTATAAGATACTAGTTATCTTAAAATTTTTAAAATATCATCTAAACAGAATGGGGCTAAAACCAAACACCAAATAAATGTAAAGCGCATATTCAAATATTTACATAATAATCTAAATGTTTTCCATAGTTCATATTTTCTCATGATGCAGTTCTCATGTCTGCCACCAGAGGGCTCCAAAGCATCCTCCTCCAATGTACTGTCAGAAACCAAAGTGACTCAGTTCAAACTACCAGGAACAGATAATTCACATAACTAATTAACATTTCTCAGAAGATAAAAACAAACATTTCTTATAGACTCTGAATCAGACGGCTGACAGCTTTCAGTCTCCACTGCAGCAGCATGACTTCGACTACTTATAGTTTAAGAAACTATAGTTCGTCTTTTAAGACTCTTAAGGTTGTGAGGCGTGTGAGTGCAGTTTCTGACATGATTTCCTCTCATTTTAACAGATTAATTCAAACTAAATGCATACTTGTGCATTGCTAAACAAAAGCCCTGGAGGTCATTTTGCAGGTATCAATCATTATGAAACCTAACGCCTCCACCTCATGAAGTTCTCGTAAATTACCTTGGAGTTAATAAGGGGATTGTTGAAATTGGGAGATCTGAACTGCTACCTCGCTGGTGGCCCCTTTTGAAATGCTATGCAGAGTAAGTAGGAGACGGTCCCAGAAGGGTGTAACTTGACAAGTGTTAACAGGACTGGGAGAGCAGAGTTTTTTCACATTACATAGCCTGGCTTTTTGTTTCTTTTATGTTACAATTTGTGAAATTAACATCATTATCTTCTATAGCTGATCAAAATCTGCTTACAACATTTACCATTACATGTGATGGTTGCCATTTTCAAAGACAGAGCCCAAAATTATAACCCCCACTTTTTTTTTTTTTAATCAAATGCTGAAAACAGACACCAAAATTAAATGCTATCAGGCATTAAAAACTGTACTGCAAATAATATTGTGAATGAATAAATAAGACACCAAGTCTGAAAAATGTCTTAAAATAAGAATAAATGAAATTCTAACAAGAGACTAAATATGTGTTCAGCTTTTAATAGCAGCTTTGCTCTAAAGAACATCCATTCTGGTCTCCTGCCAGTCACACACTAATTCTCACTTCTAACAGACCACATCACATGGACTAATAATCAAAAGCATAATCAGAAATAAGTGTTCCCATGACCGGGGGAAGCTGTCCAACTCACACTGTGACTGGGAAGATATTGCTGGCTGCTGTGATAGTCATGCAAGTGCTGAACACCACCTGCTCGCAGTGGCCGTGCAGAACACAGTCGTCCGAGTTCCAGGATACAGGCAGGGTGAACGTGATGTTTATTTCTTCATGGGCTTCTCGGCCTGTACACAAAAACATAAGATAAAACGAGGTCAAATTTACACGATTTAAGCTTTTCAATTTGACATGAAAGCCTAATCTTGTGATCTGTTTTCAATCACACCAAGCCATGAACACAACACACACACACCTCAAGCCTCTTCTATCCACAATCACTCAGTCGGACTGAAGGTTTTAGCTAAATTTCTTCATACCAAAACTAGTTTAAACAGTACACACAATGTCACACAGCAGGAAGTCAGGGAAGCAATAATCTCTTGTGTGAAAATAAACTACTTCCTTGATAATAAATTACAGACTAACTTTGTGTGCTTGTGCAATATTTACCAAACTGCAAAGTAGATAAGAAGATTATCAGGTGAATAGAGTCGACTCCTAGCTATTACTGAGGATAGAAGTGTATATTTAGAGGAGAACAATGGAGAATCAGTCACTAACAAAAAGTCATTCTGTCACAACTAGAGTCAAATAACAGATGAGGACATCAAATTGAACTTTTGTTACGCATGAAGCATGTCATTTTTTACAATATGCTTTTACGAAGAGGAAAACAGGCATAATGCAAGGTCAGAATGGGAATATCCAATAAGCAGTATTTTGGACAGGCATTCGTTTTAAATGCAACTTTCACCTGTGTGTCGTTTCTGCTTCTGCTGCCCAAGGTCAAGCATGCAAACACAAGCTGTCAAAGCTGTAGTGAAAACTTGCTGTAACGTCTCCAGGGAATGCGATGCGACTTACACTGGCAAGAGCGCCAACCTTTCAAACTGTGACAGCCGTTCCAGTAACTTATGTAAATGTCAGTATATCTTTCAGACAGCATCAGGTAAGACTGACCTGCATAGGTGATGGATTTGTTGTTGCTTTCAGCTATAAAAACATGCCTGAAGAGAACAGTCAACCTGCTGAACTTTGATTTCTGCCAAAAATGATAAACTATAGCTGCATGCTTAAGATACTGTAGTATAGGCTCTGAGAGTGCTTATTTTGGATTATTGATAAGAGAGTACCAGTTGAATGGCACACTAATTTCACTTATATTCATGGAATTAAGAAGACAGACACCCCATATCTGAAGGAATCGTTTTAGTGCCTGGAAAAAACGAACCATACAAGTGTGGTTCACGTCTGCCTTCTTTGCTTGTTTTCTTTGAATTGTCTGACATCACTTCTCTGCCAGTAAAAGCTTCATTTAAAGACGTTCATTTGGCTTCCAGAGCAGATTTTATATGCCTGCTCCCACGAATTTGCTTCATAACACGCTACCACTGATGTATGAAATCTAAACAGTTCTCAACTCGATACCACAAGCTCCAATGAAAGAACAAGCTGCCCTGTTGTTACAGGATTATTTTTTTCCACAGAAAAACTTCCTATTTTACTCTGCTCATCCATTCTGAGGCTCTGGAAATTTAAAACCAATGCTTCGTGTTATTGGCGACCAGCTTAGCTTATAATGACTGCAGTAGTATAAAGTAAAAAACTAAACAAGGGTAGAAAGAAAGGGGACAGAAAGCTGTCTTTGGCACAAAGATATTGTACATTCAGGAATAAGACAAATCTATTTGCAGAGGAGTGAATAAATCTGATATTAAGTGGAAAGGGTAACCCACTCAGAGATCAATGAAATGCAACCGTTTTACACATTAACAACATTTGTGCTAGAAAGCTCTTCTACAACTGAAACTAATTATGAATTAAAGACAGCAGATATAAATATCCACAGCGTTCAGTCTATTTACTTTATGGACTGAATATCTGACGAAGTGTTTACACTTCAAAGTGGCATGAAATGATTAAACTGAATTTTGAAGTTGCAGACATTTCATCTGTCCTTCTCAACTGTTTACTCTGTGCAGCCACACAGCCTACATGGAGAACATCAGAAGGAGCAAGAAAACAGAGTGTGTGTTGGAACTTCAGACACAAGCATGCGCTCACAATGGGAAGAGTAGTAGATTCTTTACTTTGCTTCACCCTCTAAAACCTTTAAATGTGAGCCGTATAGGAGAACTGCACTGGAACAGGTTAATGTTACACAAAGCCTCCACTGTTGGCTCACTATGTCTTAGAGAGGTCCCCACACAACTATGTAAGTTAAAACCCATTTAAAGGTGAAACCACCACAGCAAAAGGAATGAATCATTCATTTAGCCACCAACACACAAACATTCCAGATCACTAACAAATGATACAGATAATGGTTCATCTTTACAGCCTAATTTTCTATTTGACAGTGTGATTTATGTCAGAATCAAAGGCAAAAATAAATAAAAATAATGAGAAAGAGACCCTACCCGATAGGCCAACTTGCTGTCCCAGCACTGTGGCATACAGGTGGGTGATATTGCGAGAGTACCCTCCAAATGGGCGCTGGGGGTCCAGCGTGAGGGTGATGGGCACTGAGATGTTGATGGGACCCGAGTCCTCCAGCAAGAGGGGAGCCTGAGTGCTGGAACGAGCCTGTCCGCTAGTCACAACCAAGCTCTCTGGCGTGGTGGACTCGTTCAGGCCGTGCTTTATCGTCTCATTCTCTGACACACAAAAGTCAAGCTCATTGAAGCGCAACAGAAAGGTGTTCCAGTCCTAAGAGAGAGTAATGAGAAAAAGTGGTCTTTAACTGAGGGACGGGTATCACACATCACACGCTTGATCTCCTACTTGACATTAAATTGAGGGATGCCGTGCCTTACACATCCCTTAAAGCCAAAAATCCATCCTCGATTACGACCAACAGCCATTTTGATTTGCATGGGCTTTCTGTTCACATTCACATGCAAAGATTTATTTCCATACATGTACTTTCTGAGTGTGAGCTTGTAGTACACGAAATCACACCTAGTTGGGTTTGCTTTTGTCTTTCTATGCATCATTGTGGCATAAAATAGGCGATAAAGTGAAAGTCTCCATATGTAGCGTTAGCATTTCACAGATTCTTGACGATATTTGGAGAAGAAGAGCTCCTAATTGAATCTCTTTTATGGCCTTGTGTGAGTTTGCCTTACCTCTGTCAACTCTGGAGACTTGATCTCTTTAATCTTGAAGAAATAACCAATGGTCAGGAAGGCGATGGCCACTGCACTGACACTGATCATAAAAATGACCAGAGGTGGACGATTGTTGATGTAGCTTCTTAGGTTCTCTATAGGATTTAACAGGTACACCTGTATAAAGGCAAACACAGACATGCTGACCATACATCTCTCTCATGTAGAACTGTTCATGAAAGGGACAAAGATACATAACAGTGATCTTGGTATAAACTCTCCAAACTGGGACCAGTCAGCTGATTGGATCTACAGAGACTTCATCAGGACTGCTTTAAACTTTACTTGTTTGTAATGGACATCTAGAGATGATACTGTCCTCTTCATGAAATATGGGGTATTAGTGACTCTTCTTGATTTTTTTTCTCCGTCTGTCACGGAGTTATAATGTTACAATACTCATGTAATGATTTATTGAAGTAACTCATGAGTTGGGGAGTCACAAGTTGACAGCTGCCACAGCTGGAGTGATCCCATCTCAAGTTGGGGTGTAGTTACCAGCTGAGACACAACATGGCTGGTTTTGTTTTCATCTTGAGAGTCTGTGTCATCAGGAGGAAACATGTTCCCACTGTAACTGCCACACAAGCAGTTCTGAGAAGTCTGACCGGTGCTGTCATCACTTTGTTTTTTAGAAAGAGGACATAACATGCAAAAGTTGGGTCTTACTGAAAATAAGCAGAAGCAACGTGCAGCTAGAAATGACTGTGCTAAACAATTTGTCTTTTATTTTCTCATATTTTAAAGATTTAGTCAAAACAAAATCTAATAATTGCCAATTTGATTGTAATTTCCACGCCTTCTCACTCCTAATAGGTGGGGAAGGTTTAAACGCTGCCTTTTTCCTTTTCATTTTTTCGCTACTATGATTGAGAATGCAAAGTTGAGGTTGAATGTCAGTGTGTTTGGATGCCATAATGTTTTCTCACTTGGTCTGAGGTGCATAGATATATGTGTTGGTTTTCTCAAGTCTTTTGTACACAAGTGAGCAAAGTCAATTTTTTTGTCAGCTCAAGTTATATAAGAATTATGACAAACCCAATCCATCCAGGAATCCCTACACCAATACCGGCCTCCTGTCACTGCTGCTTTTTTTAAAAGAAACTTTTCATCAACTGGTTTAGCAAAATGCTTTGACTCGACATGAATGAAAGGAATCAAATGATAGGTGTGAAAGAATATATTTAGTAAAACACTAAAACTGTTAGATAAAAAACGTTTCACATTAACAAAACCATGTAAATCAAATGCACAGCAAGTCAGATTAACTGCTAATGTTAGATAAGTAAGGGAAAAAACATTGGCCATCACGCAACCTTCCCTCCCATCTTTGGCTTCCATTGATTAGTATTTACACTTTGGCACAGACATATAGGCGTTAATACCAATACTTATTTTATGCGCGAGTCGTCTGGCCAGCAGTACTCACTCTAAAAGGATATTTCTGCTACTAGCGTTAGCATACTTTTATGCATGCATCTTCAACATCTTGTATGTCCTCCAAGTCAAGTACAGCGAGCCAGTACATAGATATAAATGATCACCAATATAAGCTGCATCATTCAGCCTACATTCCAATGTGAGAGGAAAACGTCCAGTAACGACAATTCAACAAAAATAACCAAACTACAACAAAACAGTTGTAATCCAACTCAGAGCATTTGGCACCACATAAAGTAATTTCCAATTACAAGTATATTTACATAAATCATGCTTGTTGATGCTAGCTTGTTTCTTACTAAATACTGCAGCCAGGTGACACAGGCTGTCAACCTTGTATAAGTAGCATGACGTGCTAGCCTCTTGTCGCTGGCTGTTGGGATATGGCAACAACGTGAAAAAAGAAACATATTTAGAATACACTAAGTTTCAAAACTGCTAGCTAAATTCGATTAAATCAAATGATCACTACTCACCATTTTTCTCCCTGTGCACGCGACGGATACTAGCTGGGAGGTGCGTTGCGGGCCACAATAAGGCTGCAGTTTCGTTAGCAAGGAAGCCTTTCTGCAAAGCTAGCCCTTAACGCTAGCTTGCTTGCTTGAACGAAGCTAGTCCCTCTTGATTATATCGCTAAAAAGCAAAAGTCTGCGTTCAGTGGAAACAACCAGGCTTTCTACGTACGAGAAAACACGTATACTCCTTCCCATTCTTTTCTCTTAACTTAAATGCAGCTCTTGGGAGAAATATGTTTTGCGTACAGTCTGGAATAACGTCAATAATGTATCTCAGTCCTCCCTGCTGACATCTAATCCGCGTCCCCGCACTGCGTAGTAAAACCGTCGCAGCGCCGCATTCCCGTTATTTCCATACAATGTGCGCCCATAAATGGGCGTAAGAACATTGATGATAGGCTAATGTAAGCAATTTACGTAGCCTGAACGTAAACAGACTGTTTACAAAGTGTTGGAGGGCGCTGCTGTATTGGAGTACCATAGGAAGCATAAAGTTAGAGACAAACTTTCGATGGCAATGGTTTTGTGTATGTGTTAAGTGTATTTAGCTCTAAGTTTTATGCTTTGCCAAAGGGTCATGTGACATTATCTACATAATTTTACAGTGTATATCATGTTTCCCAGCAATGGACTGACCATTTCCTTAAGTCTTTGAAGGTAACATATTGACAATAGACTGTGATAATAAAAACATAGGCCCTATCACAACTGTGATGTTGGCGCTAACTTGTACTCCGTAGGTCTGTACCTGTTTTAGTTTTAGCTTTCTCACTCAACATAATATTTTTTAGCGCTCCAAAGATCTACGAGGTAATTAAGACTAATTACAATAGTAAAAAAAAAACACCGGATTGTATGTCCTTCTAAGGAATGCGGTGTAAATTAATACTTTTGGAATACTTTTGAATAAAAAAAAAGAAAAGATTCCACTGAATAAAAAAGCCACTGTTTTGGTAATGTTTTTGAACATCTCACAACAATTAAAAATATAATAATTTAATTTAGCATAGCTTGTATTTATAGTTCATCAAATTAATTTACGACAATATTAGTACGAAAAAAAACCACAAATCACACACACACATGCACACACAAAAAACATGCATCAACATCATTATACGTCACTAATCACTAAGATACAGGCTGGGGTTACTCATAAAAACATGCCAATACATTTGTTATTTTTTTTTACTTTACTTTGCTTTACTTTACTTTACTTTTATTTTCTCGTTTTTTTAAAGATTTAGTCAAAACAAAATCTAATAATTGCCAATTTGATTGTAATTTCCGCGGCTTCTCATTCCTAATAGGTGGGGAGGGTTTAAACGCTCCAATTCAGCAGATGGCAGTATCTCCACCCTGAAACACATTTAAAGTTCTTCTGTGTAAAACAAGAGAGTATTGTGCATTTCAGCCTGCAGTCCATGCGTCTTTAGCCTCCTTGGCTTCTCCAAGTTGCATCAAGTTAGTGAGCGTTAAATACAAACTTACCGGAAATTAACTTTTTATCCATTAAAATAAGACTAAAATGTCACCTCTGCACATTGTACTATAAAAGAGACACATACCTTTAATAACATCACATCTGATAGTAATAATTATCAGAAATGAAAGAAAATAATAATGATAAATTATCATTGATGATGACAATTATCAGAATTATCTATATATATATATTATTTTGGAGATCCAAACCGGAAATGATTGCAAACAAATGGTAGTACTAATTTGTGCTTGACGGTGGAGGAGTAGTTTGCTAATAAACCATGAGAGGGTGTACAGCAATTTAAACTATACTATCACATTTTGCGCAGCTTCTACAAGGTACAGTTGATGCAAGTGTGTAGAAATGTTGGCGAAATTTCAAATAAGTCATGATAGGGGTGTGCTTTTGATTTAGTTGCCACGTTGGTTGTAACTGTTGAGCAGAGTGATGTTGGCTAATGCTAACATTAAACAAACCTTAGCCTATCAGTTCCCTTTGTCTCGTCAAACTTACACTTACCTTGGAGCGAACGTTTTAGTTTTAAATAATTCATTTTTGTATAATATATTGGCGGCACTGAGTTACTACACCCCGTTAGGATTTTTTTATAGAATCAAATTATTGTAAGAGTTCAAATGTGTAAATTATTTGTGCATAACGTCACGCTCAGTCTGTCAACAATCCTATGATGTAAGATCTAAGGTGCATGTTTGCTTCTGTGAATTTATGATCCTCCACCTGACTAAACTTCAGAAGACCATCAAAATTAGAAGGCCAGTAATATCTATACTATTCATGTTGCTTTGTGTAACACTCTTTAAGTTTAATGCAAATTGGCATGTATTTGTGTCATGTGTTCAGATGTTTAATCGTCTTTGTTTAGAAAGAGCACATTGGCAGAAATTAGTTTTTTTTCTTTTGATTTCTGACATTTTAATTTATAATTACATTTCTGCTTACGAGTGGAGGTGTTAATGTTACCGAATCAAATGAAATGTATTGATATAAAAACTGGATTGGACTGAATGCTGTGGTGAATTGCATCCGGTTTGAATGAGAAAATCTCTCTGGGTTCACATGTTACAGGCTGCTTTATCCCATCATTTAGCTTCCTGTATGACTGTTCACTCTTTGAAGTTTTAGCTGAATGTATGATGTTCTATGAACTTTGGAAAACGGTGTGGGAAAACTGATGGAGATATTTGTTAGTCTAACGCAGTTCTATCAGTTATTTAGAACTGATAACTTGCAGCTTAAATAATTACAGCAGCAATAACTTGTATAACACATAAGAAAACTTTGATAGTGATAAAGCTTTTATAAACCTTTATCACTCTTCAGTTCCACCTTCCTTTGCAAACATGGACAAGTCTTCCTCCAAAAGGACCAAGATGGTGACAGCCAGCTATGCTTTTACATAGTTATTTGTATGAATTACCATATCTGCCCTGTTTTAAGATCCTGAATGATCCAATGCCTTATTGTCTCCATTGGATTGTTGTCATGCTTTAACACGTTGATAGTGTGCATGTAAAATGAGTATTGTATTGCACTTTGTCTAGTCTGAAAATGTATGTGCGGTCCTTTATGGACCTTTTTGAACTGTTAATGTGCCTTTTGGAGCTGTTTTGCAGCTGAACTGCTATAGAAAGTTCATAGTGAAATCAATGCGGAAATTTTGCAGTTCGAGGACATGAATGCAGCAAGTCATGTAATGAGGCAAGCTGAGTGCAGGAGGAAAGACGAGGGAGAACCCTAATTCAAGGGTTTGGTTGCATCAAAGTGACAAGTCACAAATGCAAAAATATTTCCTCTCTAACCAAATCTTCTTTCCTGTTTCAGGTTCTAACTCTGCCAGAACACAACTACAACTACATGCAGAAACCTCTTCTTTTAATACCTCAAAAGACTCTCTTTGTAGTTCGACAACCTTTTGGAAGACTTTTCAGATGTCAGCAATTGTCACAGGTGTGCAGAGCTTTCTTTGGGTCTTCCTGCTCTGAACAGCTACCCTCACCTGTTTATGCATTCAAATTTTCAGGGGAAATCTGTCATTTCTCATCAGTGTTTCATAAGTACAGTCTTCTCCAAACCTATCCTACCTGGCTTTTCCTGCACCGGTGTTTCTCTAACCAGCCAGATATGTCAGAACAGAGGTTTGTCGTGGAATATGCCAAGCGTGGCACCGCTGGGTGTAAGAAATGTAAGGACAAAATCCAGAAGGGTATAGTGCGCATAGGGAAGATAGTCCCAAACCCTTTCAGTGAGTCTGCAGGAGAGATGAAAGAGTGGTACCATGTGAAATGTATATTTGAGAAGCTTGAGAGGGCAAGAGCCACCACAAAGAAGATCGAGGACATCACAGATCTGGAGGGCTGGGAGGAGCTGCAGGATGAGGACAAAGAGCTCATTAACAAACATGTTTCAGGTACAGCATACACATATCCGTCGAACCAGTAGGTTTAATATTGAATATGAACATTGTATAAGTTTGACGTCAGATTAAAGTTGAAAAAAGTTGTCATTCAAGTTAACTTAGAAAAATATTTTCTTTAAAACAACCATTCTTTGCTGGGGAGGAGAAAAAGGGATGTTCCCTAATTTTGAATGAGAATTAAAAAAGACTATGTTTCTACAATATGTGTGCTTTGTAGGAACATGCAGTATATTGTATTTGTGTATGTAGGTGTGTTTATTTGACAGATGGGTCTATACAGAAGTCATTCATCTTTGTACTGTTGCCTAATCTATATGTAATCTGAGCCACATTCATCAAGTGTTTTATTGCTTGTTCTAAAACTTGTTTTATAGACCTGATGGCTAAAGTTAATGCAAGTCCAAAGAAGAAAGTGCAAGGCAAATCGAACACCACTGGTCAGCTGATGGTCCCTCCTGCAGACCCATCCGTCAACGCTCCGCGCAAGTTTTCAGGCTTCACTGGTAAGATGTAACATCTGGTAGCCCTCAATGAAGCTACAACGCTAAAAACCACCACTGCTAAAAACTGTCCAGATGTCTGCAACAGATGTCTTAAGTTAACTTAAAACAGTTAGTAAAGTAATCATTTAATTTCAAGGTAACTTATTGGAACTTCTCACATCAAAAAGCTGGCACACCTCTGAATTATTTGCGTCATCTCTGACTAAAAAATGTTTCTGAAATTCTCACAAGAGGCAGACAAGTATGTTTGATTATGCCAAATGTGCTGTTTTGGCATGAAAACATGTCCTTGTTAGTGCTGTTCCCCTTTAGTTGTTCACCGTGGCTGAGTAGAGGCAACAAAAGAAAGTATTTCGGCATAAACCAGGGTGAAAACACAAGTTGAACAAAGAAAATAATAACACTTAATACCGCTCATGTCATTCAAAGTTCTGGTGCTACCACACCCAATACAGGGCACATAGCTGTAGTGGTTAGAATGAGAAAAATGTTGGGAGAGTCTGCTCATAACCTGGATAGGATTGTGCAGGAAAACCTCCACAAGAGATGCAATCTCATAACTGGGAATACTGCAGACTGGCATCTGTGGAGAAAACACAGGAGGCAGGATGTTTCTGCTCCGGCATGCAGTCCCTCTGGAAAATGTGTTGAAATTTTCAGGACAGCAATGCATGTTGGAAACTGCTACAGAGATGATGTACAACAACCAAACAAAGCCTTTGAAAGAGATTAAGAGGCGATAGTGTCATGTACTGCTCCACTTCACTGTCTTGTTAGCTACAAAGGCCGGCAGCTCCAGCAGCTCCAGCAGCCCTGGACCGTCCTCGTCTCCTGCCCCAGCCAACCGAGGCAGCAACCTGTCCTCTCAGCTTTGTGACCCTCAGCACAAGGACTGCCTCCTTAGAGAGTTTCGCAAGCTCTGTGCAGTGGTGGCTGAAAACAACAGCTACAACACCAAGACACAGATTATTCAGAAGTTCCTGAAGAAGGGCACAGGTGGAGGTCAGTGAGTCTTTTCATTTTTCTTTTTGTTTTTTGGCTCTTTGGATTGGCAGGTTTCAGCATGAAGTTTCTCCCTTCTATCCTTAGATAAATTCCATGGAGATCTGTACCTGACAGTGAAGTTGCTCCTGCCAGGCGTCGTCAAAAGTGTCTATAACCTCAACGACAAGCAGATTGTTAAACTCTTCAGCCGCATATTCAGATGCGACCAGGACGCCATGGTGCGCGATCTGGAGCAGGTCTGTTGTCTGGCAACTGTCATACATTAAATGTTGTTGTTGTTCAAACTTTGCTGTGATACCTCCCCAATACTCTTATTATGATACTTTTGGAACACCTTGAGAGAACTGTATTTAAAATTGTGTAGCCCAACCAGATATATATATATTATACATCTCCTGACAATTATCGAGGTTAATTTTGTCAAAATGAAACCTGTAAAGAAAAAAGGATAAAACACCGGTGAGAATTTATTCTATTTCATTCGCTTTATGTGTTTCTTCCTTTTCTTTGAAGGGCGACGTTTCTGAGACTGTGAGGATGTTCTTCGATGAGAGTAAATCTTTTCCGCCTGCTGCCAAAAGCCTCCTTACCATCCAAGAAGTGGACGCATCCTTGACCCGCCTCGCTCAGCTGACAAAGGAGGACGAGCAGCAGAGCGAGCTGGAGGATGTTGCCAGAAAGTAATACAGTGCATGCTCATTTTCATACTGGTCACACTTTGTAGAACAGAGCTCATACAGTAAATCATACAAATAACTTTGCAAAAGTCACAGAGATGTAATCAGTGATGTGTTTCCTCCTGTTTTTCTTATTTTACTTTTTTATCGATATTTATGCAGTTTTTGCTACTGCCTCGAGCTCGTCCAACACACACATATACATACATTATTAAGGTGTCTTTATTTGACTTTCTACTCTTCGAGGCAGAAAAAACCAGACCTCGGTACGAACTGTCAGGAAACGCTATATTACCTCTGAAGTAGCTGCAAATTTTATTGATATTTTGGGGTAAGCATCCCCCAGCTACTTTACCTGCATCCTGTGATTTTACAGTTGAACTTTTTATCAACAAACTCGAATCAACACCTGATCTCGTAGCTCCACTAACCACAAAGACTGTACTGCCTAAGCGCACAGCCCCGTGCAGAAATGAGGAGATGAAAAAAACGAAAAGGAATTGCAAGTAATTGTGCAGTGGATTCCAAAATCTGTCACGGATGCCGCCATTTTGAATTTACCGAGGGGAGCGCCGAGCATTCATCAGGGCATTAATCCCCCTGCGCATCACTCACCGCTCTCCCTTCGCGCAGCTCACCGCCACGTTCACTTTTGCCGCGCCTCTTCGCTCTCGTACATTGGAAATGAATGGCAACTGGCCACTTCCATCGCTCGCTTTGCGTTCGGTGTGAATCCAAGGTTAGGTGGATCCCAGCCATTCACTCTGAATGGGGCGAAGACTGTATCGATTTCGTACTGAGCGATTGAATCGTGTCATAATTAATGCTTTTGCCCATGTCCCAGTGAGTGTGAGATTATAGTGCGCAAAATACGGTACCTATTTTACAAACCTAATCACTGATCATAAAAATAACCCAAAAATCCTTTTTAATGCTATTGATCTTTTAATCAATCAAACACATATCAAAACTCTCCTTCAGACTCCCTCTGTGAAGACTTTGCAGACCACTTCGGGGGTAAAATTGATTTTATAAGCTCCTCTATTTTATCTTATCAAAATACAGTTTTTAATACATTGGAAAGCTTGTTTTTATATGAGGAAACACAGATGCTTGGTAGAGTTTTCTCCCAAGTAAAACCAACAAACTGCCTTTTAGACCCAATTCCCACATCACTTTTTAAAGCGTTTTATGGATTCTTTGAAGATGAGCTCTTGAAAATTGTGAATTGTTCCCTTCAGACGGGTACTTTCCCTGCTGCCCTTAAAACGGCAGTAGTGAGACCCCTTCTGAATAAGAACTATTTGGATCCTAATGTTCTTAATAACTACAGGCCAGTGTCCAACTTACTGTAGTATTAAACTTTTATTCCATATCCTCAGTGTTTCCTCTGTGGGGGCCGTCTGCGCTGGGGGCTGCGATCGGCTCTGGCTGGGATGTGGCCGTGTGGGGGGTCTGCGGCAGTGCTTCACTGCTGTGGGCCCCTCGCTGGCCCATAGCTTGGTGTGCGCCATGGTGGAGGCGTCCTGGTCGTGGGTCATGAGCAGCACCCAGTGCAGATGGCCTCCTGTGATGGTGTTTCCTGACCTGGCTCCTCTGTATTCAGCCACAAGTTTATTTTATTTGTGTGTGTGCATGTGTCTGTCTGTGTGTATGTGCTGGGGGCTGCTTTTAAACATGTAAAGTACTTAGTGCTACGTTTAATGTATAAAAAGTGCTTTATAAATAAAGTTGGATTTGATTTGATGTCATAAACTGCATTCTGGAAGCTGTAAACACTGAGAGGCACAAGAAAGTCTTTTTGAGGGTTTTTATTGGCCTGGTCCAACATGCCCTAACAACTGTAGGGGGAACTTTCTGCTGTTTGTCTAAAAAAAATAAGTGCAATAAGAATAAAATTGTTTGCTCCTAAACTCCTAAAATGCTTTGGGACTTGAGCATTTGCCTCACAGCTCTCCCCAATAATATTCTGCCTTCTCTCCTATTCACAGATGCACCAGTAATGACCTGAAATGCATCATCAGACTAATTAAACACGATTTAAAGATGAACGCAGGTGCCAAACATGTGTAAGTGTGTTTGTCTTCATGTCACTACGTTTCATGAATGCACCAGTTTTTTTTTTTTTGATACTAACATTTTATTTTTGCCTCTTTATACAGTTTGGATGCAGTGGATCCAAACGCTTACGATGCCTTCAAGGCCTCGCGTAATCTGGGAGATGTCATTGAGAGGGTATTGAGAAATCAGCAGGAGGCATCCAATGGTTCGGGACCCAGGAAGCTCCTCACTGTGGAGGCTTCCCTCATGACCCCTGTCCAGCCCATGTTGGTGAGTACTGATCCTGACATGTGACAAATGCATTTCTGATGGCTCCTCCCATTAATCTCTGTATGTGAATGCAACATAGAACTTCTTTGACGTAATGACTGGTACGTTTAAACCCATTGTGACCCAGTTTGATTTAATCAGGTACGTGAAGCTTTTCTGTGCATCGGGTTTGGTGATTACTGCTCCTATGCTTATGACACGTGTTTTTCTCATAGTTATTGCACATCTGACATTTCTGACCTTTTCCACACGAAATACACAAACACACACAAAATAGAATAGATGAACATGATGACCTCATTTTACCCCTAATACAAATTACGTTTGGTATCCACAAGAAAGGCAGCACCATAATGATGTTTTTCTTGGGTTTTTTATTTGCTTCAGGGTAAGTTTTGTAGGTTATCCATGAAGACAAACTGAATAAGAAATAGACTTCTACTTCAAGGCAGTAAATATTGCATCAAGTTTCGAAAAAGAAAAAAAGTTAATTAAAACAAATGAATAAAATCTGATGATCTGACATGTAGAGGCAAATTAATGTCTTTGTCCTCATACTAAGGGTGCTGTTCGACCTCTTTATTACAGCTTTCCTGAAGGCCTCAAGCAGACTTTAGCACTTACATGTTCAAGATAAGATAATCGAGCAATAGATCAAAGAAATGATTTGACTCGGTTCTGAAGGTCAGGTGTTCCTTTTGTGGAAATTACTCTTGAACATTTTTTATCCCATTGAGATCATCTTATGCTTAGATTAAACGAAGCAAGCTCATCTTTATCCATGTTCAGTGATAAAGGAGGGAGGGAGAGATTGCCTAACCAGTGGAATAAAATGACAGGACCTTTCCTCCAGGGGTCTATCTTTCCTTGGGTTTGGGTGAAAAATATCTACTAACACAAAATTCTTAGCAATTGGAGGAAAAAGGGAAATCCTTAGCAGTCGGAGCCTAATAACACAGGTTTTTTTAATTTATTTTTAGAAATGACAGGCTCGGATTGTTGTAAATGGCTGACAGCATTATGAAAAAGATGGCGCCCCTTTCATTGTTATTTGTGCAGAGCAGCGCGCTGATGTGATGTTTGCAAAATATTCTGATCACACCTGACCATTTATTTTAATGATGGCCACAGATATTGTGGAACTGCTTGCTTTGATTTATTTCCTCCTGATATGCTCAATATCTGTGGTCTGACTTTTGATCATCTGGGTTGGACGGTGCGGATGGGAAGAGATGGAACTGTAGTGGCCAGAGGAGTGTGAATGTTGGGAGATAATTACCTCCACACAGTCTTCAGCTCTCTCTGCTCTTGGAACAGTGTTTTCCTTCAGAAAAGGCTGCGCTTGTGTTGAATTTTCATCTCAGTCAAAATGTTTACTGCGAACATGAGAGGCTGCAAAGTGCAGTGTACCAGCAGGAGGTGTGTGCTTGCTTTTGTAGTACAATTAGCCACAGTCTGTCTAAGTGCCCCAAAGGTGTCTGAAAGCTGCAGGAGGTGAGGCTGAATATATAGTTTTTTTTTAAACTATATGATGTTATTTTTTTTAAGGAAAATCTCAGTGAGATCCTTTTCAACTTGGTATCAAACACTTTCATTAAGCTTGGCTTACTTTGAGCAGTACTCTGTACTCATTGTCCCTTGTTATTCCTTTCCAGCTGTTGATTTTAACATTATCTTGCAGGCGATTAAGTACTAACTCACCCTTTTGTTAGTGTTCATTTTAACGTTTGGACAGGCAGAGCAGCAGATTAATATGTTGTCTCCTCTAAGAGTCATTGATTTTAAAAGCAAAGCAATGTTTTTAAATCGCATATGGATACAATATTTAAAGTTATTGATTACATTTGAATCAACACTGTTGACACACCAGGGAAGTGTTTATGATGCAAAACCTATCCAAGATTATTTTTGTTAAACTTTTCGAAAAAGGAACCCCAACTCATAAGACTTATAGGCCTTAATATGCTCTGATGATCCTATAATAGTGAAATACATTGATAACAATAATAACAATATTTAGGTTTCTTCACATTTCTAACTAACTAACCACCATTACTTTATGTGCAGTAATGAGTTAAAAATTCATGTAAAATGGCCCAGCGGTCGTTATTAGTTAAAAAATAACACTTTTGTCTTCCTTTCAGTCATTAAAAACCACAATGACTAAAGTTCAAACCAAACTCAACAACAATAACATCACAAATGAACAATTTGGTCTTGAATTAAACCATCTAATGAGTCTTCCACTTCTGTTCCACTGTCTCCTTCCCACCTCGATGTCATCTTGATGTACATTTCCAGCGTTATACAAGTCATATCAGTAGGGTTCTGTTTATTGGAGAAAACAACACTAAATGCATAGAGTTGGCATTGTTTTTATAGTTTTGGTCCTTATCTATAGTCTAATTCCTGGTACTTGGACTCTGTATTTGGTGAAACAAATCTTAGGCACAACTCATGGGTCAGTAATTCGCTAATCTGAAGGAACTCTGATGAATTGTGATAAGATTGATGGCAGAAAGCTACTAACATAAGATTCAGATTGAAGTGAATGTGATGTATGTGGAGGTTGACAAAAATTGAAAAAAAAAAAAAAAACAGAGAAAAAGTTGACTTACATAAGCATTAGTTCTTTCCAGAGAGCTTAATGAATGACTATTTTTCTGTGTGATTTCAGGCAGAGGCATGTAAATCCATAGAGTACGCCATGAAGAAATGCCCCAATGGGATGTACTCGGAGATCAAGTATGATGGGGAACGTGTGCAGGTCCACAAGAACGGAGACACCTTCAGCTACTTCAGCCGCAGTCTCAAACCAGTGCTGCCACACAAAGTCAGTCTTATCTTAAGCACAGACAGCACTAATGCAAACACTCAGGCTCACAGCCCATGAGGCTGTTTACTGATGAGTGTGATCAATGATACAATGTACATAAAAATGGAATGTCTTCAGGTTGGTCCCTGTAGGATTAGCAGCTTAAAAGGTATTTTTACAGCATGAAATTTCCTGCAGTGATTTTCCCATCATTTGCCTTCTCAGCATGATGCCGAGATAGTAGAATCTGCAGGGTAACCAGCTCCACATCATTTTCATTAGCCCTCTATCCACAAGATGTAGCTGTTGTGTGTGGACAAAAGCAGCTCTGGAAATGAAGAAATGAGCAAAGAAAAACGAGCTTTGTCTCTCTTACCAGAGCTTTTCTTTCCTCAGTTTCTGTTTAGAGACGGTGTTACTGAACCTGGTTCTTTATAGCGTCTGTGGACCACTTTTAGCTCTCTAACCTGTGAACTTCTGACATTTTGCCATGTGTCGTTTTCTTGCCAGTGCATCCCATCAGCCAAATGGTTAATTATGCTCTTAGCCGCTGTAATTAGGGAGCATATGTTAATGGTAGGTTTACATAGTGTGGGGGTGAGGAATGAGGTCTAATTACAAGTTTTCTGATGTTTTTTTTTCTTGTGATGACTAACAAAACTGTAGAGCTGTTCAGATCATCCTCATGATGAAAGAGAGCAGTAGCTACAAGCCAAATGTCAAAGATCAAATGTGTGTTTTTAGCTTCTCTTTTTAGGTATTTTTTTATCGACATCAGGTTGAGCACGATGCGACTTGTTAATTAAAGAAATTGTTTTGTTACTATGTCAGACCTAATAGGAAAACCTGTCCTGATATTTGTTTTCTGTACAATGTGGTGTGTGTGTGTGTGTGTTGATGTTTCAGGTGGCCCATTTCAAAGAATACATCCCTCAAGCTTTTCCTGGCGGCCACAGTATGATATTGGATGCTGAAGTTCTCCTTATTGACACAAAGACCAGTAAACCTCTGCCCTTTGGGACCTTGGGTGTACACAAGGTGAGAACAACACGCTCAGTTTTCCCTTTTTAAACATTTTTCTTCCCCCAAACAACATGAAGTTGTCACAAAGATATTTTTTTTTTCCTTTTTGTGAGCGATTATACTTCAGACTTTTCTCTCCTTCCTTCTCCTCTCAGAAAGCAGCCTTTCAAGATGCCAAAGTGTGCCTTTTTGTTTTCGACTGCATCTACTTCAATGGTGTGAGTCTCATGGAAAGGTAATGTTCACACTTTGCCTTGAAACACCTTTTGTATTCCACTGAACAAAGAATCATCCCTGAAGTGAATGATGCAAGGAAACTTTAATGACTCTTTGTCCAAACCTCATAACACTCCTTAACTGAACTCTTCAGTGTTCTTGCTTTGTGTGTTTTTGGTTTTAACGTTAGTTTTCCACATGGGTTTGCTGGTTTATTCTCAGATTTTAAGCTTGAGCACTAATGTGTCTGATGGAGACATTCGGCATTCGACATTCGGCACAATTGCATACACAGTTAAGTCATGCTAAGGTTAAAGTTGAGCTACATTTAGGCTATTTAATTGGACCGCAATCCTTATCCCAACATACATGCACAGGGATTTCAAACATTCTGCCGCTTCTAACTTTCTCTGTAGGAGAAATCTTTTAAGCGAGGAGGCATTTAGTCTTAATGGGCTGATTTTCACAACTTCTCACATGTTTAGTCTGATATAAGAGACGGAAAATATATGAACGAGAGCAGCTTTATTGGGGATTCAGCTGTATAAATATACATGTAAACTTTACTGTTTTTCTTTTTTTTTTTTTTACAAAAAGATGCTTAAAGATTGTTAAAAGATGTTAGTTTAGATACAAGTAGGAGATATTTAAAGCCCAACTGCACTACCTGATGTCTCAGTCTGGTTTGGAGAAGCTAGATTTCGTAGTCTGGTTCTGGTCAGTCTGGTTTCCTAGAGTCATGTAAACAGGCAGAGGACTAGTCTTCAGTATCTACCTACCCTTCGAATCCTCATGAGCAACGCAGTCAAAACTAATATAATCTCCTTTTGTGAATATTAAACAAGCAGTCATGGTTTTTGCCTCTTTCAAAAGAGCTGATACATGAAAGAGATGATCAGAAAGAATGAGCTTCTGTGAAGAAGCTCTGACATTGCAGACAGTTTTCTCACTGACACGTCACAGCAATTAAAACATACTCTGTTAAAAATCGCTGCCATTTTCTCCCTCATATACTGCCATGTCTCTGTTTGTTACATTCATGGGTAACATACCCTGCACTGCCATGTTTCGTGGAAAATGCGTGATTATTTAGTGATTATTCAAACATTTGTTTAAAATTTGCTTAACAACCGGATTAAACGCATCTATTGGCTAACAGTCACTGGTATTGTATGTTCCAGGCCTCTGTGTGAACGTAGAAAGTTCCTGCATGACAACATGGTCGAAGTCCCCAACAGGATCCTCTTCTCAGAGATGAAGCATGTCACCGTAAGTGTTTAGTCTGACTTTTCTTCCCTGCTGTATGTACTTATCTGTAGCTTGTGATTCCATGTGTGTGTTTGTCTCAGAGGGCAGGGGATCTGGCTGACATGATAACTCGTGTCATCAGAGAGGGGCTTGAAGGTCTGGTGCTGAAAGACTTAAAGGTCAGTGATTTCCTGGTCAAGTAAAATCAAAAACCTGAACTGTGACTATAGGTGTAGTGGAACGATGATGATCAGGCTTCACATCTGTTTCTCAGAGCACCTACGAGCCAGGAAAGCGCCACTGGCTGAAAGTAAAGAAGGACTATTTGAATGAAGGGGCGATGGCAGACACAGCTGACCTGGTGGTGCTGGGGGCTTTCTACGGGAAAGGCTCAAATGGTGTGTAAAGCTGGTAATCCTCCCAGTTATTGATGCTTCATCTTTCCCACTCTGACAACCGTTTCCCCTTCAAGCATTTAAAACCATTGGAAGTTTTACTGTTATTCACACATTTAAAAATGCTGCGAATATTCAAGGTAATTGATGTTCATGTTTAAGTCATCATACAGACCTCTTCTGCAATAATAGAGTATAAGATCAGAGGGTTACAAAAGGAGCATAGGTCAAATCTAAATATATGAACAGACTGTGCATCTGTTGTGTTCAGACAGCATAGGGAAATGCAATACTCTGACATTGGGAACACAAAACAAAACAAAAATATGCAGATACAACATATTGCATGAGGAGAAGATGCCACTGGGCAAATCAAAGAAGCAGACAAGACATGTGGGCAGAGAGGGGGTGTTGAGAAGCATATAATGGGAACATAACAAATGCAATGAAAGGTAAATTCTCAAAGCAGGGCTTATGAAACATCTCATGTAGTTTGAAGACAGGGTTAGAGCAGAAATGATAAATCGGATGTCAAACTGTCAGAAAAGAGTGGGATGCAGAAAACAACAGCTGGCAAAAGACACTGCAAGTTCAGATGAAGAAGATTGTTTTGTGAGGCTAAATGAAAATATTAAGCAAAGGCGCGCACACGCAAAGCCTGTGAGATAATCCTCTTAATGCTATACTTGTTCTTCTACCCACCAGGGGGCATCATGTCCAGTTTTCTGATGGGCTGTTATGACCCAGACTCCAAGAAATGGTGCACAGTCACCAAGTGCTCCGGAGGCTATGATGACGCCTTGCTGGCCAGGCTCCAGAAAGAGCTGGATGTGATCAAAATCAGCAAGGTCAGAGAGGATCCACTTAGGTGCCTGCCTGGAATGCTGAGCTGATGTAATACAGTCAAACATTAATCGTTTGTGTGTGTGTCTTTGTGAAGGACCCAAGCAAAATCCCTGGCTGGTTGAAAATTATCAAGAACTATTATCCAGATTTCATTATCCGCCATCCTGAGGTGAGATTTCACTACTCAGCACATGTTATTTCCCTGTGGGCCTGTTCATGTGGAGGCTCGTTGTACATGTGGATACCGCAGACACTTTGAATTAAATGATGATGTAAACGGATCATGCACATCTGCTGAAATGTATTAATTAAACAACTGTGGAGAGCTGAGAAACAATGAGGAGAGCTACACTGCAGAACTGGTCACATGTTTACAGACTACACAGAAATACCTGGAACTCGAGATGGAAAGGTTCCGAGTTAAAATGACCCTCTGTAGCTTCCACAATTGAAAATAATACCAAGAAATGAAACACACAAATCCGTCCTTTTAACCGGAACTTTCATGATTAGATTTTTTTATTCTTTCATGAAAAAAAGTGGTCTCATATATTTGCCTTTTCATTTGTTTCACCTGCTATTTTCTTTTCTGCAGCAAGCACCTGTCTGGGAGATCACAGGCGCCGAGTTTTCTAAATCAGAAATGCACACCGCTGACGGCATCTCGATCCGCTTTCCCCGCATGACAAGAATCCGCGATGACAAGGACTGGAAGAGCGCCACCAACTTGCACCAGCTCAGAGTAGGACTCGGCTTTCTGATTCATATGGCTTGCAGCACACATTTCCTTAAACGCAGCAAACAGAGGGCCCCATGGGAAATAATTATGCACTATCACTTAACAATTGAATTTTTAATGAGAAGGCAATCCTTAAAGATTCATTAAAAATAGGCTACTCATAAGGTGTCTCCTGTGGGAGTGGCTGGTGCTAATTACTTTCCATTCTAATATATGATGGAGAATAGATGAGAAATGGGAGGCCATGTCACACAGATAAAAGGGATGAAATAATTAAACCCACTGTTTAACAAAACACCTGTGAGATTGAAATGGCGAGGAGGACGTGGAGCAAATTTGTATTCTGACAAACAAGATGAAATAGTGGTCCAGGCTGTAAAAGATGCCTGAGCTAAATTATTTGAGCCTGACAGGTCTTCAATCTTCTGTGACACAGAACATTGCATCTGTAGGCTGAAGCTCCTGTCATTATTTCATCACCGCTAGGAGCTGTACCGCATCTCGAAGGAGAACTGCGACTTTAAAGTGACAGCCGGTCCTTCCACATCCAACGATGACAAAGGGTCATCAGGGGGAGACAGCGGCGGAAACTCCCCATCGGCCTCATCCCGCAGAAGTGCTCCACCTAAAAAGACTAGTAAGTACGCAAGCCAACAGCAGAAAGCGGAGAAGAACTGCAGCACCAGGATGTGTTGTTTTACGCCATCAGTCAGTGATAAATCGGGTTGTTTAATGCTCTGTTATGATTCGGCCTGTTTCACATTATTATTTCTCTTTTAGGCAGAATGTTAGGCAGCAGTGAAGCATAATAATTCACTCAAGCCATCACTCTGACTTTGTCAACCTGTAGTTCATAGCCAAATATAAGCAGCTGTTGCATCCCATTAAGAGGCTTCAGTTGGTGAAAGATTATCCTTATGTCTCCCCAGTGACTTCTTTGACACACTCAGTTACCATCAGCTTTATTGTTTGTCATGTTAATCAAGCAGCTGTCCAATCAGAGCAGAATGAGCCTTTCAGGTGAAGTAAGGAAGCTAAGACAAAGTGTCGTCCTTGAAAAAGTTGACCGGAGGTGTTGCTGCAGTGTACAGTCTGAGCAAGTGATGGGATTTTTGAACATTAAAGTATACAAAATTAATTTTAAATAAGTATGGGTTAGTCTCTTTACTCTTTAATGGGTTAGACAACTTTTAATCTTCCCTATAGTCAGCTCCTCCTTCTTCAACACTTAAACTGAGTGACTCTATCACTTTACAGGCAACAGCACGCCATCCAAACTGAAGGTGGTGAAATCTGAACCTCGCACTCCTGGCTCAGAGGGACCCAGTGCAAAGAAGGTAGTCGCTGCACATTTTAGCTGCAGCTAACACATTTTCATTTTAAATCGGTCGATTATTTCGTGCATTGGTTGATTAATTTAATGCTCATTTTCTGTTTAGTTAACATTGGCTATTGTTATAACCATAACTTCCATTAATCTTTCGAGTGCCTGTAATACTGATGAACTGACCGGTGTCGTTTCCCTACCAGGCTAAAAAGAATGAAAGCATGCACAGCAATGGACAAACTCAACCAAAACCGACCTCTCAGCTGCTGGAGCCAAGGAATGACAAGGTTGGTCAATAGCAGCTCCCACAACATTTAAAGATGACCTGTTGATGGGCAGCAATGCATGTATGAATGAATGTATATGGCTTTGCAGTTCTGGTCATCAGTTCTGTTTATACTAAAGTACTTACCAGTAACTGATGAGGATGTGAAGAAGGTAAAACAAGTCCAGAGCAGGAAACAAATGCAGTCTGACAACAGTGTAACCACAATATGTTTGTATTGTAGATGACAGAGCAACTGAAATGATGCTAACAATTTCTGATTTACTCCATAATGACCTGATGATGGTACACGAGTTCACTTGTGCCCATGTTTAGAAGAGGACTCGGGTTTCAACGGGTTACAAGGAAAACTGCATTAGTGCACAGTTGTTAAGTACAGCAGTGTCTTTCTGTTCAGTCGTCATGTTCTGAGAGCTTAAAACAACTTGAAGACTTCAGAGTTTATGTCTTGCGCCACTGGGTCGTTTGAGTGAATCAGCCACATTTCACAATATCAATAATACAGACAGAAATGTTATCAGAAGTGAACATTCAGTGATGTAAAAATGAAATCCAACCAAACCAAAAGTAAGCATTCCTGTTCTCTGGTGGAGCTGAAATGCTGCTGAACTACTTCACTGATTGGCAATAAAAATGTTTTAACGCTTAGTTTAAAGCACCGTTGGTGTATAATCCCACAGGTAGTTGGAGCTTGCTGGGCAGCCGGATCAGAGCCACAGTATGTTTAGAGAGACAAATGCTGCCATGTTGACACTTTGTGTTCCCTTTAGACACTGCTGGACATTTTCAGCGGGGTGAAGCTTTTCCTGCCCGTCTCCACGCAGGACTTTGACAAACTGAGGAGGTACTTTGTGGCATACGACGGAGACCTTGTACCAGATTATGACGCTGCCTCAGCCACTCACACTCTGGCTGAACCCGAGGAGAACAACCAGGCCCTGAGAGTCTCACCCAGCTGGATCTGGGAATGTATCCGCAAGAGGCGCGTTGTGCCTCCCTGTTGATAGGAGGAGAGGAGAAAAACCCATTTTACACATGATTTTCCTGACCATAAAACGCTGTTCATCACAGTAACTTGGCTTTAGCTCTTTGCTGAACAGTCCATTATTGGAGTTTACTTGCAGGGCAGATTATACACAATCCAGTTTGGGAACAATACACCAGACTGTTCACAACACTGCTCCAAGGTTGTTTTTATTTATGTTTCTTTGGACTTCTTACACTATACTAGACTTTTGAAATATTTTTCTTTGTTGGATTGTGTATCCCGGTGATCTCCAATCGACCAGTATTTGAAGAAAGAAGGTTCCTTCTCTAGATGTACAGATGTAGTTAAAGTCACTAAACATGAAAACAGTAAACCATGAATTGCATTTTACACTTTAATCCCAGAACAGATGTTAAAATACATCTGCAGCCAAACTAAGACGAGGGTTTGTAATGCGCTTCTGAAACGACTTTTTACAGAAATTAAATTTAAGATCATGAACTGCCATTAGGACTAAATCAAAATGTTAGGTTTGTCAGTTATATAGCTTTCACTAACTTGTACTAGAACAACTTTCAGTAAAAGCGGTGCTTTTAACGACTGTCATAGTTCATTTGTCACAGCACAACAACTGTTTTTTTCCTGTTATGTGTGTGTTTTTTTTAGAGAAAACTATATTTTCAACCACCATCAAACAAGAGGATTTTTTTTGTTTGTTTGTTTTTTAAATGATCTGCACCCAATGGCACCTTTTAACCTTGCCTTTGGGAGATACTACAGGTTCACTGTCTTGTGCAGGGATACCTGGATATGTGCAGGATTGAGCTACTCAAACACCTGAACTACTCTAAGGGCTTCCTTTATCCAAAAGCCAATTCATTTATCTTTACTTCTGGATCCCAACACTTTATACAGTATGATGAAATGGCCCTCCTACATTTCAGCGGATAAAAGTTCAGAGTAGCCTTTCAAACTGTGGAACACTATGAGCTGCTTTACCTGACAGATGTAAATGTGAAATAATTTACTATGACGTCCATCACTCTCAGGCCAATGATACACATCATTAGCAGAGCACCACACTGGCTGTCTCTAAACTGGTCACATTTGAAGCTAATAACTGAAGTCAATCTCAGCTTGAGACATGCACATACATTTACTTGTAAAAAAAAAAAAAGAATAAATAACCACGCACCTACCTTCGATCTAACGCTGGATTATATTGCTCTCATCAGGAATCCATCTCATCTAGTTTCCTCTTTCCCGAGGACCCTTCCTCAGTGCGACTCCACCACTGCAAATCAAATTCTTCTTTGATGTGACACGGCTAAGAAGCAGAGCAAACGACAGTGTTGATTCAGATATAGTTAAACAACTCTGGAGCAATTTAAAATTCATTTGGGCTCAGTTCATTCTGAAATGAGTGCTTCTTTGTTTTATCTAAAGGATCTCTTTTAAAACTCCAAAATACAATGTGTACAGTTTTGCAGAGCAAAGTATGACTCAGAGCGTAAAACAGTCGCCACTTCTCTTCTTGTTATCATGAATAACCACAACAAATCATCTGGTTTTCTGCTATAGACTTCATTAGTATCAAAGTTGTTCACAGTAGCTGTGTGTAGATCCTTTAGTAGATATACAAAGGGTTGGGAAAACAAAAACTGTTGTGGAGCATCGTTAAAATGTGAATCCAGCTTTCATGAGCAGTAATCAATGAGTAACAGCAGCCAGAGACCACTGGTTGAAAATGGCATCTCTCAAGAGTTACAAAGACCAAACACATCTTAACCCAACTGCTTCTTCGAGGGGGTTTCATTTTACACAAATCAGTAGACAAGTAAAAGTTCTTCGACTGGATAAACAGCCTGGGTGTTCTGCACTGAAATGAGCAGCATGAGTCATTATTTACAGCCTGTCTTTATGAATTAGAATGATGGGGCTGGTGTATTTTTCTCAGAAATCTTGCCAGGAGATGTTTTTAGATAGAAATCAGGAGTGTCTTCATCAAACCAGACCCGTGGGGCAAACAACTTCAAGGTCTCCATTTTAACAAGATGTTTTGACAACAACAAAAAACACAAGACAGGATCAACACGGATGGCAAGTCAAGGCTGCTTGTAGTACCTGTCGAGAAGACTTGATCAGCGTAGCAGAGCGCAGAGTGGAGCAGCTGACAGGCACGGCCCTCTCGACTCGCTCCAGCAGGATTCTGGTTCTGGGAATGTGGCTCCATGATACACCAAGGGCTGGCTGCACGTCCCCGCTACTGCTTCTCGTTACATGGTTTGTTACCTATGGGCCCAGAGACCATTGTTTTTTCCTCCCTATGTTTCACGGTTTACTGTAGCTCGTCATAGATAACACAAGCAGTACATGAAAGAAAAGAATTAAATACAGGATACAACCAGAGTGTTGCATATTTAATGAACTGGGACAACATTAGACAGAGTATTAAATCAGACAACTTCATATAATGTAAAGATTTTAGGTGAAGGCGAGCTATCGTTGGTGTTACTGCTTTGTTTATGTACCAGAAAAATGTTTGATTGTCATAACAGAACAGAAGATGAGGAGATTGAGGGAAGTTAGATTGACAGTGGAAACACATTTAGAATTCAGAGCAGTGAACATCAAGGACTTCGCCATCCTTACCAGGGCTGCAACACTGAAGTCCTTTGCCATCGCCTTAAGAACTCCTGCCACTTGTATCATCAAGGACATGCCTGGAGGCGCAGGAAGTTGTGGAGGGGTTGGTACACGAACAGAATACATTCAGTGTCTTTCAATGACATTTTCCAGAGAACTTTAACTGCAGCAGCTCAAGCTACAAAGATTCTAAAAAAAAGTGTTGTGGTCGATTCATTGAGCTTTTTACTACTCCATTCACCTCTTTGAGGCAAACATCCACTTTCCATCACCGCAGGTTTACTGTATTAACTTGTCACTACATCAGCTGGTCAAACCAAAGTCTTCGCAAAGTCGCAAGAACCGAAACAAGATCTTCACCTGCGAGGGACTTCGTTAATAGATAATGAGCAAATATTGGTACACAAACAAAAGTTAAACATGGGAAACTAATTTATTCCTGCTGCAGTGAAGTACTGAATGTGAGATTAAAGTAAAACCTCCCAATTTAAATTCAAGTTGGATGGACGTTTTAGTAATTACAACTTTAACTTAGCAAAAACATCTATCAGAGAGATATCAGGAACATCAGGAATGGCCAAATCTACTGCTTGTAAGATTCTGACAACGCAAGCAAAAAAAAACCAAACAAAACTAACACACACATACATGTGCTCGCGGGTGGGCTACAAAGAACCGGATTTGCATTGAAGATAACAATGGTTTATCACAGCAGGATCCTTTCCGAGACAAAGTAAACCCCTTAAACTAAGATCAACCTTGTACCAGACTGAAGAGCTGGGATGGCCCATGATTCAAATCATCTGCTGAACACATGGAGGCAGCATGATGGTATGGACACGCATGGCCAATTTGACATGCCAGATGTTTTTTATACATATTATCATCTGGGATTCCTCTGTCAATACTGGAAAACCTAAATGGTGACTGTTTGAAGCGTCCATCCATCACCACGATAATAAAACTTCAACCACTCAAATTAATGAAGCGCTCCGTGCAGGTCACCGAACAGACGTCCCATTACATTGGACCAAATGTACTCATTTAGCAGCAGCTTTTATCATAAATCACAATTTCCAAGTGAGTGGCACCGAGTGGGGTTCAGTATCATGCCCCAGGACACTACAACATGCAGATGGGAAACCAGCAAATCCAGCCATCCATTTTCTATAGCTGCTGTGCTTTTAAGGGTTTTCTTTTGGACAGATCCTGTTCAGGTGTGGAAAAAGGCAATGCTTCATTTCAAACAAGCCGCATCATTCTGAAAACAAACCTGTCAAAACTCAAGCTGCAGCTGGTCAAGTTTGGATTCCTTCATGAATGAATTATTTGCACTTCACTCGGCACGGGCCAGTGACAGCCTTTTGTACATTTGCAGCTTTAATTATGATGGATTTGTCTGATGGTTTAGTGACTTGTAATGCTTTTTCATTGCAAGGTTCATTTCAGATCCCCTCTTTGAATCCTGTGGTACTGACTGGATGTTTAATTAGATCATGCTTTGGGGGCCTACTATGAACCAGCTGGTAGCAATAAAGTTGAATAAAGTTCAGTTGGATTAAAAACTTCAATTATTTTGAGTCTCAAGAGGTGAGACTCCAGTTTAAGTAGCTCCATGTCTTCATTAAATAGACCCGGTAATTTGAGCTCCTACTTTAATTGTGGTGGTCTTAAAGTAACCGTTAGGTTTGGTTCTCACACTGTATTGGAACTTTCCTCTTCTATTTAGTCAACAGATCCATAGCTGCAGGTATAAACACAGTTTCAGGCATGATTAAGTATGATGGACTAGCAGAAAGTGATATCACCTTCATTTTGTTTGCCTCCCAGGAGAGGAGAGATAACAGCTGACACAGAGTCCACGATCACCGCCTTGACAGAGCCACCGCCAACAGACACCTAACACAAAATGTGACCAAATTAGATTTCTGGGGTCCCAAAGGTGCAGGTGGTGAATTTTATGTAAAATAAATTGCAAACTAACCTGCTGAAGGCCGCTACTGCAAAGATGGTACAGACAGTCAAGCAAAGCGTAGACGTCAAACAAGCGGAAGATATGAATCCTCTGAAGAGCCTCTGTCTGGAGAGTAAAAGTTTCTTGTGACAGCATCCTCTATATGCGATACATTTGTTTAAAACAAAATGTCTGTCGCCTCACCTGCTCCTCTGTATTACTTGTTTCAGCTTGTAGCATTTGCAGCAAGCGGCTGGCAGTCATCCCTCCCGTTGTGTCGATATAGATCACACTCTGTTTCAGGTGGTACGAAATATTCACCGCTACACCAAAACACACCTCGAAGAGATGAAAAGCACACAGGGAATAGTTAAAACGTAGCACAGATAGTTTGAGCTGCTCAAACATATCTGGGAGGGAGTATTTCAGCCCGAGTGAATTTCATATTATGTGAGAGAAAAAGGGATTAAAAAAGGACTGAATTTATGAGGCTGAAATGATCAGTGATCGAGAGGAAAGGTACGAAATGTTCACCTGAGATTTGCCACTTCCTGGGCCTCCTGACAGCTCTGTTATCTCTCCAGTATACAAACCTGAATCCAGCAGTTTATCTAAGCTGCAAGAAACAAGGAACAATTCATTACTCACAACTGCCATCCAGTATAATAAACCATTTAGCTTCAAGTGTAACCACAGAGCCAACAAAGCACGTCAGGTAATCATGCACACTGAGTTTTTCTAAGATGTCTGGCCAATTCTTGATTTCAGCTGCTGTTTGTTGGCATCTTATCCAGCTTAACCGCTGCCTATTCCTTTCAAACCAAATTCATCAAATATACTTGTTTTTTACTTATTATTTTTTGCTACCCGAGTATATTTGTGTAGGTCTCCCTGTTTGTGTGGGGGCATACACACAGAATGGCTGGGGACATCTGATCGTTATCATTTAGGTGCAGTCAGTTAGTCAGTCTGGTGGCTCTTGATCCTCAGCTCGGTCTGCAGCATTCTCTGTTCAGCCAGGTGCTCAGTGTCGTATGTTTTGGGTTAGTGTTAGAGGCAGAATGTGCTTGTGTATGTGTTTGTTCTTCTTTGTATTGTATCTGATATGCATCTTACAATTAATTACCGTTTTTTAGTAGTAGTTTTAGAAAGCGTCATGCAGTAGTGAAACAACAGAGGGACGGTGGATGGATTTCTGTGGCAGACTCTTGTTTATTTTGCCAGTGAACTGCTTTACCACCGTTTAAAAAATCAAATCAAATCCAACTTTTGTTGGAGGAATCTGTTGGCACAGCTAAATGAGAAAAAAAACAGCTCTGCGCCTCTATTAGAGCCCAGTGGAAGAGGCATTTGGAGCTAAATGCCTTGTTCTCAAAATAATTTCTACTGATTGTAATGATATGCAGCACATTTACCAGAATAATAGGTTTGGAAATGGGCTCATCGCTGATTCACAAATCCTGCCAAGTCCTCACTGGAAATATCTCAACAGCAATTTTATGTCTCACAAAAAAACTTCTGTGCACATATTCATGGTCCCATGAGGCAGGCAACAGGGTGTCTAATAGCAGCTTGCATGGGCTGATCAGAAGCACTGAATTTTCGAACTTTTAGCTTCAGCCATTTATTTTTCATGAGTATACCCTGCGGCCAACTACTAAAACACTGTTTTGCCAACTAAAAGCACATGTAGCAAATACAATTGCCTCAGAATCCCTCAGAAATGATACTCTCACCATCTTTATTCAGAGGGATAGAGCGGGTGACAAAAGGACTGTTTAAGATTCACGTTGTCAGTCTGGCTCCGGCTTCTTTGTTGCTGCACAAGGTAAATCCAGCCTGAGCTCCACCTTCGCACACCCAGGGTCCTTTAAACCCGATGTCCCCAGACCCATTGTACGTTTTCTCATTGTATATGCTCACACCACAAGCTGTAAATCACCAGAGAGCCATTCATTTCCAACTGTGCCCAGTGAACACAGGCTGGACTAATGCGATCGCGTAGATATGGTTAAAAAGAAGCCACAGTTGAAAGTTTCACAACAATCCAATACGATTTCAGTGTTCTGCCAAGTAAGCCCAGCTTCCCCAGCCGTCCAAACCTTTGGCTGGAGATACACGTTTTGACATGTTTGCATGGACAGAAGTTCTTTGAATGCTTTTTTTGTAAAGTGCAATTCATTTAGTCAAATAATTGTGGCAAAAAGGCAACATTTTCATCCGCAGTCCTTATTGAATCACACTTTGTTTGTCTCACAAGGAAAATCACACTGTTGCATTATACATCATTGATAAAAAAAAAATCCGCTCACCAACTGTTGGGAGGATTAAAGTGTTGCAAACTCAAATTAATAATGACAGAAGAGCCCAACCGAGCAACATTCCACAAACAAGAATGATGAAAACTGAATGTCTTTCTGTCTAGAGGCTTCATTTTCCAGGTGTTTTAAGGGCTTAATACATTAAGCTGTTTCGCAAATGGGAAAAAAAAAAAGCAAGCAGTGTGAGCAAACTTGCTTCCTGTCTTGATACAAAGTTTCAAGCTGAATTATACCGATGGTCCTACTACAGGAGTCTTCCACCCAAGATGACTCCACAGAACCTTTCAGCTCTTGTGTCTTCAAACACTGAAAGTGGCTTCTCTCACTGACTCTGGCCACATAAAAACATTGGGATTGGGAGTGAGACACAGCAGAGCTAAAGGAGAAGCTGAACTGGCCAGTGAGTTGATGAATGAGACACTCAGACTGCTCACATTGGATCATTTATCATCGGGGTCCAGTCAGTTGTGGTCGAGCCTTCATGATTAGGATATTCTGGTAGATCTCCGCAGCTTTGTCAGCAACAATGTTTAGGCTGGTGCTAAGTGTTAAATCGAAGTGTTGCATGCTCCAGCTCCATGTGCACACTGTATAAAGCCCCAACAGAAAGATTTGACCATAACGATATCCCTTTTTATGTAGGTGTTGAGCTATGGTTTGAAGAATCCAAATACTTCTACATTAGAGTGAACTCTGTAGTGAAACTGGTCAATTAAATTTTGTATCTTGTGTTTTAATTGATGATGCCAACTAGATTTGTTACCCTGTTACAGTTAAGAGGAATAATAAATCAAATCTTCACAATACCTTTTCCTAACAGCTTTTCTGTTGCTTGAAATGATGAGGATTGTTAAGTAGTCAATTTGCAAGATCTTGAAATGTTTCAACCATTGTTTTCAGCCTTTTCATCTGGGCTCGCTTTGGTTATCTATGGTTTTGCATCCACAACTGAGCTGAGAGGAGCGATGGGGTGCTCAGGGTGTCTGAGGTACGAACATTCTGCACAGACAATGCTGCATGACTCATCCCGTTCAGTCATCATCACAAAAGATGAACAACTCCTTCAGAAAGAAAAACAAAAGCATTCTAAAAGAAGAGGTCAAAAGCACAGCTGCAGCTAAACACAACTCCCAAGGCGCCGCTTTATAGGAAACATTTAATCATTGTTCATAAATACGGCTGCTTTGATGCCACTTCTGAATGGAAGGCATGTACTACATCTAACAGAAACCTCACACACCAGTCAACAGAGACTAACTGAAGTTTTCCCAATCGTGACAGAATTCAGTTGCTTTGTTGGGCTGTTTTGTTTCCAGTTGTAATAAAAAAGGTTTTTTATGGCTCTGAATTTCACCTTTTTTGCTTCCATGTTTTGCAGTAGAGTGCCAAAAACATTCTCTCTTATGAGTTAACAGTGAAGCGGTGGTGGAGGCTTATGGCCCACATACTGTATGGGCATAATCATTAAAAATCAATCTTTTTGTAATACTTAGCCTCCAAACTGCTGATGTGAGAATTCCACTCAGCTGCTGCCAGATGTGCTGTATGTGTGTGTGTATCGTCGTCATTTTGTTTGTGCAAATGACTGCTTCAACATTTTTAGTAGTGTGGAACGGACTCATCAGATACGTTGTAAGACTTAAGACTGACAACATTTTTAGATTCAGGAAAAAGTTGAATCAATGAATCCTTGGTCTATGATCCAACTCTCGGCCATGTTTCACAAAGCTCAGCGAGTCAGTTCTTTGTAATTTTGCTGATAATTACCTGACAGGAACAGCACCGATAAGAATGAATGAAAACCAACAGTCAAACTATTACTAATACAAAAATTTAGGATACTCAGCTTTGCAGATGATCAAAAATCCTGTCTGTTGTGCTGCTTTTGTGTCCACTGGCTGAATATGGCACTAAAACCTAAATATTTACAGAATGCTGACGAAAATGTGTCCCGAGACCAAAGAGCAGTAAAAACAACAGTGTTCCACAGGTTTTACACTATTTTTTTCCCCTTCTTTTAAATTGGAAAATTAAATACTGATGTCAGAGAATCAAATTTCTAGTGATATCTGTATTTCTTTTTTTTTAACTCTTGTGAATGAATGCAGCTCTACTTCCTGAGACTCACATTTTGATTTCAACAAGAGCCGTTTGTTAGAATAGTTTATCCACCTGCTCCTTTACAGTGTTTTGATTTGCTATTGAAGCTGAGACCAGTGATCTGTGCAGTTTGTGGAGTCCTCATAATCGTACTTGTAATGATAGATGTGACAGACGTGCACTTAAATTTGCATAGCCAAGGTCCCCCGGTGTGAAGGTTGAGCCTGTGGTTCCCACCTCCGGCGCACCGTGTGATTGTCAAGACAAGAATTGCTGGGGATGGACTTCTTTGCATTGTCCCTGCCTCCACTGACAACAGGGCTGAGTGGCTGCGCTGTTGATGAAACTTCACGTTGTGTTCATGTAAGGACTCTGAGAGATGAAAGTGATTGCCCTTGAGAAGTCACAGATTTAAAAAAAAATAAAATAAATCTCCCACGGGCTGCACTTATGATTGAGCTCAGAACACTTGGACCCGATAGGCTTCAGCTTAGTCTTTGATTAGGGAAGCCTTAAACGGGCTTACATTTCATATATATATATATATATATATATATATATATATATATATGTAAGGGTAAAAAATATTAGTTATTTCTAATAAAGGGATTTAAGTGGATATTTTTAATTCAATGCTGAATATTATCTAGTCTTTATGGGCTTTGTTATGCCCATAAGGACAAAAACACTCAATCTACTGTAAAACATGGGAGAGGTTCCAGCATGCTGTGGGGCTGTGGGGAATGTCACAATGAAATGATGACTTTGGAATATTATCAATGCCTTTTAAAAGCAATTACTCTCAGAAAACTGCTTTTGATAAAGAAAGATTTGAACTGTCCAGCGACAAGCCATGACCCAAATCCCTCTGAAAACCCTCTACAGACAGCTGAAAGCTGCACTGAAAAATTAACTATTTCAAACTTAAAAGCACTTGAACTAATAGCAATGGAAAGGCAAGATGGCTAGAGAGTTTGACATTGTTAAATATTAATAACAGGTCCAAATATATGTATTCAGGGTTTTCATTTCACCACGTGAAAGCTTTATTCTGTTCTCTTTTGAAAGACATTTCATTGAAATATTGATCATACAAAAATCTGATTACTTATATTTTTTTCTGAAGACATTCAAAAGTCTGTGCTTGCGGTTTTGACAAGTACATCCAACTTTAATTCTCCTGCCTCTTCGGATCGCGAACACCAGGCAAACTCGCCGTGCAAAGTGTGACACTGTAGACATCACAGAGGAGCACTCATCAGTTCAGCTTTTCACCAACAGGGAGCACCCAAGACATGCACAAAGCACAGTGGCCTCACTCGCGTGTGTGCTTTAGTTTCATATCACTAATCCAAAGCTCCAACTAATTAATGAAAACCACTTAAAAAGAGCCATGGAGAGAGAGAGAGAGAGAAAACACCTGTGGTAATTAATTATGCTGAAATAGTACATTTGACTGGAGAAAAGGTCCCATCTTATAAATTATGGCATGTTGGACGGTCACACAAATTTGTCCAGACATGTCTGCATGCTGGCTGAGGGACATTAGCCTCTGTGCTTTGTGCAGTGACTGCATATAGACAGCTCAATCAAATAATGCCAGCTTCCATCTCCGTGCAAACATTTTATGTGATGCTGTGTCTGTTGTATTATACTGTAGTGTCATGCTGGTCTCTTCCAAGTCATTAAATTTTGATTTTGTGATGTGCTGCTCGAATGTTTTAACGGCGCTGTCAGCTCTGTTTGTTTTTTTCTGGCAGAAAGTGGTCAAGCTGGGTGCAGAGTTAATGCAGCTGATATATCAGAAGCCACTTTAGGCTGCGTATATGAGCCAAATGGAACAACAAGCAAAGAAGTCAGTTGTAGCTGCCAAAAGGTGTCGTCACTGCAGGAATGCAGCACACAGACCACTTGTGAAACACCCTCCTGATCTGCTGTAATAAAAAACAGGACTAAGCACAGAGGTGTAGCCTTCAATTCTAGAATGCCCTGCAATCATCGTGGCAGCAAGTCACAGTGGCTCGTATTGTATGACTTTTGTATTTGTTGTTTTAGATTTTCCAGTAGAATATTCTCTCGAGTGAGAGAGATCATTTCTGAGTGATTTTTTTTTTTGGTACTGGTTTAGAAGCTGTGCTGCTTGACTGGATTCTCCTGATACCTCTAATACATCTGTTATGATGGCAACGGGAAAGTCGTCTCCAAATGGGAGCAGCTGACTGCGTTTTCCACACGCCAAGTAATGCTCATCCAGAAAAAAGACCCCAAGTTGAGTTGAAGAGGAAATGCCATGGAGGTCAGGCAGAAGCAAGATGGAGAAATAGGTGGAGGAGGTTTAAACCAAGTCTTCCTTCCACTGTTACGGAGCTTGTGAGATTGATAGCAAATAAAATTGAAATGCTTGGAGCACCCCCGCAGAAACAGCAAGAATATTAAGAATACAGTATTATGTGTTCCACTGAAACGTGGCTGCAGACACATTTACTGGGCTCCAATGCGTCTCCACCCTGCCTTCAGATGTTACTGCCAACAGAGACATCAGAGGCAGCGGCAAATGTAAAGGCGGAGGTATTGCTGTGATTGTTAAGAACAGATGTGTAACTGTGAAGGAGAAGATCAAACCCAGGGAACTGCGAGTTAACTTCAAGAAGATCTACTGAGAGCTTATCCATGTGATTCTGGTAGTGGTGAAAATCTTACCCTGGGCTGCCGCCGAAGCTGTCTGTGACATCATCAGCTCAGTTGTTACTAGGTTCCAAACACAGCATTCCACCACATTTGTGACATTTTTTGGGCATTTCAACTAGGACCACAATCTGCTTCTCTTCTCCAACTATACTCCCAACGATTAATCGACTAATCAATCAGTTAATTACTAATTAAAACAATCCACAACTGAAAAAGCATACATTGAAGCCATATTTTATCTTGTCTTTTAACATTAACATTAACATGAACTAAAAATGCTAAGAAGAGTACTAACGGTAATGCATCAACAGTCAAATAATAATAAATAAAGAATACAGCCTGGTTGTAACTTTGGACTGAAATTGAATTATACAACTATTTTAATGTTGCACTTTAATGTTAAAATCCAAGACAACTCTGCTTATTTATAGCTAGTAGGCTACGCTAACAAGCTAAATATCTTACCAGAGCTCCAACCTGTTTCTTCTTCAAATGTTCATGCATGACAGACGTGCTCCCGTGATACGTGAGGTGGACTTTACAAAACTTGCCGGTAATCTTTTTTTTTTTCTGGGTGTCGAGGGTTAAATGCTCCCAGACCCCGGATACTTTTGGACGACAGGACGATAATTCTTCCACAACCATTTCACTATGTTGACACAGCTCATCTCCCGCTCACGCGCAAGCATCTCTAAGCAGAGATAGCTAGGAAGTGAGATGACTCACTCCGTACGAAAAATGATGTTCAAATCGACAGCGATTACGTAACTAACAATTAAATAGTTGGCGACTAATTATGTTATCGATTTTTGTCGACAACGTCGACTAATCGTTGCATCCTTATTCAGCAGCAACCTGTAACCATACAGACTTTGAAGAAATGGTCTAAACAAGCTGGAAACGATCTGCGGTAATGTTTTGCATAGACTGGAATAGCCTCTGTCAGCCTCTCATGGAAATGACATCAGTGCCATGACTGAGTGTTTGACAAACTACATTCACTTCTGTGTCGAGAGTATCATTCCCATAGTGGCAGTAAGGTGCTTCCCAGATAACAACTGTGGATCACCAGTGACCTGAAAAAGCTGCTGAAGATGAAATTCTTCAGGAAGGAAAAGAAGGGAGTTATTGAGGACTGTATAAAGCAGCTAAAAAATAAGATAAGAGAGAGCAAGAGGGTGCACAGAAAAAAAAAGCTCAACAACAAGATGAGTGGCCAGGGATGAAAAAGATTGCAGGCTTTAAAGTGAAGGGTGAACTGATGAAAGCCTGAAAAGAGCCATAGAGTTGAACATTTTTGTCAATAAGTTCAGATCAGATAAACAGTCAACATGCTCCTCACCTCTCTCCAGCTACACACTTCTCACCCTACCTGTACCCACAGCTTCCCTGTCACACCTCCATGATGTCACTTCATTTATGGATCTTAATGTAGGCTCATCAGCATCTTCCAACACATTAGGACACACTGAGGTCTCCTCTGTCCCCCCCTGCTGCTTCTTCAGACGAAGAAGCAGCACGAGAGACTGAACCAAAACTAGGCTGAGGGCCGAGATAGTGTCAGCCCCAGTGTCCCGAAGGCCTGTGCAGAGCAGCTATGTAGGATTTTACAGCACCTCTCCAACATTAGCCTTAGTCAGGAGAAAGTTGCAGTGCCATGGAAGACAGTGCCTTGTTCAAGTATCTATAAAATCTCATCCATCTGCCCTCACTGACTAGAGACCAGCTGCCCTAATATTCCACATCATAACAGTAATGGAGACTGTTACTGGCTCATCTCAGTAGGGAAGTGAACACCTTTCACTACAGATTGCTTATCATCCTGGGGTTGGTACTGAAGATGGAATCAACTACTTGAATCTCATCTGGACAAAGCAGGCAGCACGGTAACAATCTCGCTCTTTAATTTCTCCACTGCCTTTAATATAGTTCAGCCTGCATTGTTATGTGAGAAGCTTTAGAAAATACAGGTAGATGCCTCCACAACCACCTGGATCACTGACTACCTTACAAAGAGAACACGAGAAGGTAGTCAGCAGCACAGGAGTAGCACAGGGGACTGTACTCTGAAAGAAGAGGCTGAGTAAAGGGAACTGATCAACAACATTGTGACAAGGTAAGAGAAAAATCACCTCATCTTAAATGTAAATATGGGGATGATTGTGGACTTTGGGTAATGAATGCTGCACAAGTTCACCAACATAATGGACAACAATGCATACCCTGTACGCAACACCGACATGAAACAATAGAATGTGTTCAGTCAGAGGCTTCTTTAGCTTGACTGCAAAAAAGAACAGCACAGCGGGTCATTCCTCCCTACAGCAATAGCTGTATGCAGTGACAGCTTATGATGAATAATTCAGTTAATTAAGTACTTATGACTACTACTGACACATAATTACTTTAAAAAAATAAAATACAATGAAATGTACTGCAACTTTAGAATTTCCCTTTGGGATTAATAAAGTATTATTTTCAAATTTATGTTAATCGTTACATTAAAGCAGGAATACATTTAAACTGTTCTTGAACTGTATTAATGCATCTATGTAATTAATTTCTTTATTATAGGGTTTCTATTGCCAAATCATTAATTTCAGAATATTTATTTAATAGGCATCATTATTAAAGTATTTATCTAGCAGCCCCCCCCACTGTGGAGATGCAGGGAAATGATGGCAAGTGATGACAGAGTGATTCTCAGACACATTTCTCAGGCAATCCATAACCTGTAAAGCTGAGAAGCAATAATTCCAAACTTTATGAAACCATCCACTATCTCCAACAGACCAGCTCAAATTAATTTGGCAGAGCTTGTAAAAAAATTCAAGTTCATAAACCAAAATGTCCTTTGACTTGCCGACCAGGCAAAACACTGTTACCTTTATGAAACCAACCAAAGGCTTTAATCTGATGAAACAGGGATTGATGAAAATGCCAGTGGGACTGTCACACACCTTGGGAGCGAGCTCTTAGGGCTATTTGATATGGGAGACAAACCTTCTTTTAAGCTCTTGTGGTACTGAGCCCAGTGTTAAATCCCCCAGTCTCTGAAAGACAAAGCAGCATGCTCTGCTGTGTGCACAGAATTGCCTTTACCTGGGGTTTCCAGTGGAGAGGATGGCTGTGGAGCTCAATAGTTCCTCATACAGATCAGCACCTGACACGGGAAATGCTGTATGTTGAGCCAGGAGCACTCGGCGGATAGCAAACAGGGCCTGAAATACAGAGATAGAGCGCACAGGGTTCATACACCTTCAGCACAGATCAGCTGGAACACGTGTATTCATGGATCTAAGCCAGTGTTGTTGGACTAAGTAGCTTTTCTGTGCTACTGAGCTATTATGATAATCCAAAGGCAAAATGTAAAACTGGAGTTGCTATGATGTGTGCAGAAGAATCTTTCAAATAAAGCCCAAACTTCTCATTAGTTCAATTTTCAATCTCTCAGGTCCTGTGTCAGGTCTTTTCTGGATGTTTTCCTCTTTCTTAAGGACATCACTTTCAGATACTGTTCATCTCCTGTATATAGTTTTTTTTAGGCCTGCCACTTCTTCTTTTTGTCCTCCAATTGTCCAGTTTCCTCAAATGCTTTAAGGACACACTGCACACCATGCTGAGATATGCCATGTTTTCAGCTAATAGCTCTTTGGGAATCACCTTGTTGCTGCAAAAATACTGTTTTATGTCTGTCAAGTCTGTTTGTTTTCATAGATGCAACTGAAAAAAACTGTGTCTTTGTGACAGGATGCTCGAAACAAAGTCTCTTAAGATACAATTTAATCTTTTTTTTTATACGTTGTTTTTTATCTGTTGACAGAAAACTTGTTCCCTTGACTTGTGTGCCTTTTTCACACTTAAATGATTCATTGGTCAGTGGTACAGATAACTAAATAAAATACACTGAGTGAAAAAGCAGCCAATGTACAGAAAAAGAAAATCTGTGAAAGACCTTCAGAAAGCCTGAAGAACTGTTGCTCAAGACAACTTTAAAAGATTACAAGAAAGTCTGGCTGCTTAGCAGTAAAATCCATAGAAATGAGGGTTTCTCAACAATTTTCCACAGTACTGTAAGTTCTTTTAGCAGGAAATTGACCATATTTGCACTACTTTCCACCACATACGATTTTGCCACAAAAGGGAAACAGAAGAAGACTGCAGTTGGGAGGGCATTAATGCAGAAGAAAGTGGAGGAATCGGTGGTTGTGGATGGCACTTTGTGAGACGTTTGAGAGTACACAATTGGCAAATGAAGCATGATATTTAATTACTTAACCCAAGAACAGGTTTTGGTGCATCAATCTCATCAAAGCAGCAGACAAGTGAAGAGGTGAAGCACATTCAGAATGGGTGATGCCAGAAAACAAGAATAAATAAGATGGAAATCATTTTTGGCTGAATACTTTCAGGTTTTTTACATCAATATCTAATATTAATGTGATGTTACAAGACAGGAAAAACAGCTCATTTAAAAAGCTGTAATGGGCACATCGTGTTTTTTGTTCAACATCAAATCTCAGAGCTGTTTGAAATGTCCAAAATGAAGGAAGTCCTTTATAGTTTTGTGTGAGATAAGACGAGCAGTCAATCAAAGGTTTGCTACAATACAGGAATTCTTTAAATTTCATCCCAGCGGCACCTATAAATGACCTTGATGCAGCATGTAATAACTGCCTTACATAAGCACAGTCACAGTAGTTGCCCCTTAAGTTGAATCACAGTAACAGGCATCAATGACAATGAGGCTTTGTTTGGGCTAATTATAACGGATGCAGTAAAATGTTGCAGATCCATAGTCATCACTTTGTCAACATTGATCTTGGCAGAGATTAAGGTCCACCCCACCTTCCATCAGTACACAGCACTTGTTAGTAGACCATATGGAGTGTGCAGCTGTATTTCTGCATAAGGACTCTGTTCATTGCTTCATGCTGGAAATTTTGCCAAAGAGACAAATCTCGTTTGCACCCTATCAGTTGGAGAGTCTTACACAGCCTCGTGTCCCCATTACTACTTAAAACTGCATTAGAAACGCACTGTAGCAAATGAATTAAAAGCTGGACATAAATAAATAAATAAATAAATCACACACTTCATGCTTCCTCATTAATTAGGCCGAGAAATCCGTAACGCTTCAGCCCACACTGAAGGCAAGATCCCGCATGGTGAAGACAGGCTTTACCACCAGCTTATCAATCAGCTTTGAAAGATATCTTATTTCTATTTTTACATGCAATTTAAAAACTGCGAAATAAAAAAATAAAAATATTCAAGTCTAATTCATTATTCATGTATCTATTGATAGGGTTGTTTAGCCAGCTGGAACTTTATATCAAATAAAGCTGCAGTATTTCGTAAGTTAGAGTAGCTAACGGGAATTACACTATTTGTCAGAGGTGTTGTATGCAGTGTAAAGCTTAGCTTACATTTCCAAAGAGGAAAAAGAATTGCCCAATATATTCAAATGGGGGAATGCGAGGGGACGTCATGCCATGTTGCACACTGGAGTGGATGCACCATTATGTTACCTGTGCCTGCCTCTGTTGATATACGAGTACCTTTAGTTTTGTTTGACTAAAAATGTGGGGCAAAACGGTCACATCCGAAAGAGAAGATGATGGGATAGGGACAGGAAAGGAGACAGAAAAGGGTCCTTACTTGTAAAAACTGAACTGTGGTGCAAATAAACAAGCTAAACATCAAATATCCCCTTGCAGGGCCAGTTTGCTGATTGAGACACTACCTAATACCCTACTGCACTGTAAACTATCTGGTCTGAGTGGGTGCACATACTTAAAAGTTACGAATGCCTAGAAGCTAATGAACAGCTTGGCAGTACTTTGGTCTAAGATGTCAGTTCTGTGCTGAAATCTCATTCCCTGAGTCAGCCACCCTTCTTGGCCTGATTATCAAACTAATAATAAAACTTCCAACATCATTCAGATATGAGTTCATTATACTGAGTCATTGGCAGTGAGTGATAGTAAAGACTTGCTATAAAATTTAATCTTGTTATAAAAACTTCATTTACTTGCAACGGGCAGTTACATTAAACATTTTGTTATTTCTAGAAGAGATGGGCTAAGACATGATTTCAGAGTTTAGTCCCCCAGCGTGTGCATGAAAACATGATCCTGAAAGATGCAGGGTCCATGCGTACAAAAGGCCGACTCAGAGCAAGCAGTATCCTTACAATATGGTGTGCAGCTTAATCAAATTACTACAATCCCACAAAGCATGACATCAAATTCACCTTAGTTTTACGCACCCTCTAAGGGCTATGGGGCCTGGGGATCTCCCCATACTTTGATGGGCTTTTTCTCTGTTTGCATTCCCACCACAGATGAGAACTCCAAAGTAATGTCAAACTCGCGTCAGAATTCCTTTGATGCTCAGAAGCTCAATTAAACCAGGGCTTCGCTGCCAGTCCAATGCAGCTTTCATGGGTGATGTTCTACCACCAGTGGTCAGACTTTTCGGCAGGAATAGCTGGTTGTAGTATCGTGTTTTTATGCGTCAATAATCATGGTACAGTAACATCATCTGGACAAATAACCTTTACACTTGCATCTCAGATGGTTTTCCTGATGCTGGGAAAGTTCCTACTCAAAAATAGAAGCTCATAGGACCCTATAACAGAAGTTCGATGAGCCGAGATAGGCTCCCTTTCCGGTAGTCTGTAAACTTGAACAGGGAAGAGTACTTCCAACAGATATAAGAACAACGAAGAGGTTCCTGTGATGTGACGGCACCTATTCTCTATTCTGGTGAGAAAGTTAGAGTAGATCATCATTATTACTCTCCCGTGGATACCAATCAATTAGTTGGTCGATTGTTTGCTTTTTTGTCATAATCGTCACATGCGGATTATGTCACAAGGCTGACAAACAGGAAATGAGAGCAGACTTCTCTGCAGTTAAGGCAGCTTTATCAGAAATTTGCCTAGATAACACATGCGTTTTGAGTTCAGATCCATTTCCATAATCTACGACATTTGAACATTTTAGTTCCAAATGTGAATTCAAGTTAAGCTGAATTCAAGTTTAGCCATCTTTTTAGTCTCATTTACTGTTGTCAACAACTTGTTTTTATATCAGATTCAAAAGCAACACCAAGCACTTTTACAAATATGGACATCTTATGTCAGCTATGCAACCGTTCTCTCTAAATTAACAGCATCAGGTACTGGTCACACACTAGCTCTGCACGTCATCATCCTACTGGACCCTTGGATTTCTATTTAAAATAAATGTGCTTGTGGCTGTGAAAGGAACTTGGATTTAGCTTGTTTGAGTGCATTTTCAAGCTTATCTGACAACACAGACTGCATCCCACTGGATCATAAAACACTGTGTCAAAACACTCCATGAAAGCAATGTTCACTAACCCAGCTAATGTGGGATGCTAGAGAGTGCACTCACTGTTGAGTAGACTTACATTGTGATTAGGCTGTCCTTCTGGACAGAGATGATTTCTTGTTTGAACTCATGTCCAACAGCCGATATCTATTTAGGGTAATAAGGTCAATCTGTTGGGTGTCAGTTGGTGGCAAGGCTGGTACCTCAGTTGGGGGCGTTGTTTAACAAGATAGGCATGCTTTTAAATAAAAACTTTGCTTTCAATAGTTTCAACTATATTAAACTGTAGGAGGCTGCTGCTAGATAAAAGTGTGTGGGATGTTGTCATTTGTGGGAAAAACAATGGTTTGATGGACCACAGGAATGCTGGTTATCAGCTCCTGAGATGCCTGCAGGCTGAGTTTACTGGCTAGAAATTCTGGCACAGCCACTGGGATGAACCTGAACCTGCTGCAGGCAGTGATAGAAAAAAATAATGTTTGAAAAACACAGTGATCCTGTGGGGGAAAATCTTTGATGTCCTCATCCATTCCCAATGTATTTTGGACACTGTTGCTTCTCTTGGATGCTCAACGTTCACGGTACAGAATATGTCAGTTCAGACACCAAAAGGCTGCTTTCAGAGACAGTTTCTCTATCTTTTTCTAAAATAAAATTTCTTTGATTGTTGTTTATTGGAACCAGGTACAAATTCTTACTAAAATGAAAGATTTACTCGACACGTTTAACCCTTTGGTGAAGGTGATATTCTCACAGCCAAAACAAGCAAGCTGATGAGGCGTCTAAAAAGAGAAAAAGAAACATAGACAGCATGACAAGAAAATGTGTAACAATAGGTTGTACTAACCCTTCAGTTACTTACGCTTTCTTGTTTCATTTCTGAGTTTGATTTCTCTAAGACTGCATGTGCAGACACAGAGCAACAAGGGTGTTTGATGATTTAAACACACACACACTCATCTGGTCTGGGTTGACTTCACCGCCCTGTCCATCCACACAATTCTTCACTTTAATCTATTAGGCCTCTCTAGGTCTCCTCCATGGTCATTTGCACTCTTTTATCTTTTAAAAGTTTGGTAGAAAATAACTATTTGTATTACAAAAAAAAATAGTGTCTTGTTATCTGCCCACAAGGTCAACTCTCAGTGAAGCAGAATTTCTTCCAAGTTCTCTTTTCCTTTTCGCACAGCGCTTGAAAGCAAGAGCGCTGACATATCTTTGTAAGTTCAAACTGTTGAGGAAGGACTTTGTAGGAGAACGAAGAAGGGGTTTTGCAGTTCTACTACCATATCTGAAGGACTATTTCTATTTCTTAACAGGTCCATTAAAAAAATGTCATGCAGCTGAAAATTATAATGAGGGCCTTTAGGATTATAAACATTTACTTTGATGCTCAATTGTTAAACAGATAATTGCGATTAACTATTTAAGTGTCTTTTCGTGCTCATTTTATGCCACTATTATAGCAAAAGCCTAATAAAAGCTTAGTAATGGACGAGCACCTTAATAGCAAAAAGAGCCATTTATTGGCACTGAACACTTAACTATAAAAATTTAATTTTTCTTTGCCTAAGTTTTCTCAACAAAAATTGCACAGGGCAGATGGGACACAAATAAAGCATTGCCTCCAGCTGAATCTCCCAACTTGGTGCATTAGGTGGAGAGCTGGATCAGAAGGTATATTTTTTCATTTTTGTTTTTGAATATTAATGGTATTACTGCCTTTCAGCCAGTTAGCTGAAACTCCAACAAATCACCTCCTCCAAACCACTAAGCTCTCCTTTTCATGTGGTTTAGAAACAACATGTACTACATTCTGAACTTTATTCTACAGATGCTCATGCTGTCTGTCATACACTGATAAGGTACAACATGCACAACACTGACAGCTGAAGGAAGTAACAGTTCAGTATGAGGCTTCTTCAGCTCTGCTGTAACACAGAGAGATACGGGGGGTCCTTTCTGCCAGCAGCAATAACTCCCCATCACGACAGCTTATAATGAATGTTTTAAAAACATTTTTTACTGCAACAATATAATTCTCCGTCAGGATACATAAAGTATTTTTAATTTCTATTTTAAACTCTTATCTAATTGAATTTTGATTTCTGATCTTGTTCAAATGCAATGTTGTCCTATTCACATGGTTAGTGTTAGTTTATTTCACACTTGCAGCTTATTATACTGTGCTAATGACTTGATCCCTCTTCTGCTTCTACTGCGATTTATTAAAACATGTAAAAACATTGCTAAAAATGCCATATTTAAGGCAAAAACAGAGTTTATTAAATTAACAGTTTCTTCTGGCTTTTTGAAGGACATCCCAAAGCTCTTCTTTGGATGTTGGCTGCCTTTTGTTCAGTTCCCTGTCAAGATGATCCCACACTGCTTCAATAATGTTGCGGTGTGGGCTCTGGGGAGGATTCATCCTTCCATAAGACCTGTTGCTACTGATTTTCAGTTCACTTCTTGTGTCATTTGGTATACCTCAGCCTAGGGCTGGGCCATAAAACGATAACTATCGAGGAATAAATTTGCCTCAATAGAGATATGAAACATGGTCGATATACTTTTCGATAGATTACATTCGTCCATCTTTTGACAAACAATACAAATAGCCAATGACAACGAGAGTTGCGCCGTTGAACCAATGACAAAAAAATGACAAAAAATCTAAGAGACACATTGATATTACAAATGCAGTAGCTTATTGTAATGCAAAAGACTTGCGACCAATAAGCACAGTGGAAAATAAGGGGTTCAAGTGGATGCTAAAAGTTATGGACCTGATATATCGATATCGACTGATATAAAAAATCCCATATCGCCCAGCCCTACCTCAGCCTTTTCACCCAGTTTCCCTTCCTTAAGAATGGCTTTCACGCCACCCTTTCATGGAGACCATTTCTGATGAGGCTTGGGCCAGCAGTAGATGGATCAACTGAAGGTCCAGATGCATCTCTCAGATCCTGTGTCAGGTCTTTGCTGGATTTTTTCCCTCTTTCTTAAGGACATCACTTTCAGGTAATGTTCATCTGCTGTAGATAGTTTTTTAGACTTGACTTTTACACTTGATAGATTTTCAGCTCATAGGTTCTTGGGAATCACCTTGTTGGTGCAAAAATACTATTTTTCGTCTGTCAAATTGTGTTATCTTTGGTGTTTATATCATCTGATAGGCTGCAAAAACACTTTTTTGATAACTTCTCTGTTGGTGTTTGTTTTTATGCTTAAATGATTCAAAGACGACTGTTTAACAAAAGAAATCCTCCGAACATGGTCGGATATATGGAAAGGACAGAAAATTTGTGAAAAAGCAGCCGATCTCTAAAGAAAAACTTTGAAAGACTTTCAGAAAGTCTGGCGAACTACTGCTTAAGGTTACTTTAAGTAAAAACTTCAATTGAAACATAAATAAATAAGGGGTGGGTTTTTTCTACCAGTACAGTATTTTTTCACATCATTCAACCCCTATTTATGCCAACAGCATACTCCTACATCAGCAACCTCCAAACTACCAATCTAAATGTAAAATTTCTTACAGACACTGAACATCACGCAGTGGGATGCCAAATTATGGGCTAGTAGTGTATGAATTTATGTCTATCGAACTGATAGGTGTCAACGGCGGCTGTAGCTCAGGAGGAAGAGCAGTCGGCCATTAATCAGAAGGTCGGTGGTTTGACTCCGGCTTCCCCGGGCTAAATATTGAAGCGTCCTTGGGCAAGACACTGAACCCCATGTTGCCTACCGATGTATCCATCCTTATTTATAGACTTAAGACGTTGCTGTATGAGTGTGTGTGAATGGGTGAACATGTAGTGTTAGAAGCGCTTTTAGTGGTCAGCTAGACTAGAAAAGCGCTATACAAGTACAGTCCATTTACACCTTTGTGAGGCACAAAGATACACAAACACCCCACTCCAGAGCCACAGGAACAAAAGGACATATTGCTAACATTCTGGACCCTCAAATGCTTTTTGCCCACACCCCGACTGGTCAGAGCTGTTGTGGCAGCATGAGAGGGATCTACTCAATAACAGTTACGTAGCCATAAGGCTATAGTTGAACACATTTAAACTTTTAACTTTTAAACTTTGACATTCTACACACAGGTGCCAGTGCAATGAATTAAAAGCATATGATAAAAATGTGTTGTTCAACCTTCATTTGAACCTGCAGAGTTCCGCAGTTTTGGTTGGTTTACCATGGATGTTCATAATGACCACTGTTGGAAGATTTATTCATTTGAGGAATTTCATTATAATAACGACACAGGAAGTTATGAAGGCGTTGTTGATTGTCATACTGTCAACAGTCATATGCATCCTAATTATTGACGTTTATCTCGCTGGCTGAATAAGATGGATTCCTCTCAGTACCTTATAGGACACGGAGCATTTCTGAGCAAGTTCCTCAAGGTCCGATGACACCAGGTCTTCCACTGTTAAAAACGAAGAAATCATGATGTTATTGTTTCTCTTATTTGTTTTTAATAGTGATGAATGATTCTTAAACCTGTGAAACACAAAATCACACACACCGACCTGTTCTGATATCAGCAGCACGCAGACCGCGCAGTAAATCTTTATCCAGTCCAGGACACATTCCCTCTCGTAGGACTACCATGATCTAGCATAGCTAACTTCTTATTAAATCGTTAAAATATAAGACACCGCGTCCACTTAAAAGGTCCCCCGCCGCATTTACAGATGCCACTAGCTACAGTTGTTTTTAGCTTTGCGGCTAACTTTAGCAAACTTTTCTGCTTGTGTGATCGTTGAAGACGTTATTAATGATATCTTAAGTCTCTTTGTTGAGTTTGTCCGTTAAACGATCTTAGTAAGAGAAATGAACGCCTTTACACAACTTTATGTACTTAGATTCGACTTCCATCACTATTGTAAAGAAGCACACGCTGATTGGTGCCAAAAAGGACAAGGCAAAAAACCTATTACTTTCCGTAGCAGCAACTTTGACCGCAATGCCTTTGGGGTAATGTAGTATACTACACTTAGAAGTGTTTGTAGGCTGTTTATTTATGAAAATAATACGTTTATTGAGGAATTGTCTTCAGCTCAATATATTATATACTCCACAAATGCGTCTTTTAAATAAACGTTTTGAATTTTCATCGATTTTTCCATTGTGGGTTTTTGTAGCTATTTATGGAAAATGACTGAGGGAACCAGTATAATCATTCACATACATTTGATTTTATGTTATAACGGCATACACATAAAATATAAAAACACCAATTTACAACCAGTAATAAATTCTAATGATGATAATGATGATTATGAAAATGATAATAAGAACAATATTAATAATGACAATTCCTGTCATTATTTTAGGGCTGCACCGTGGTGTAGCGGTTCACACTGTGTCACCTAACAGTGAGAAGATTGTTGTGGGTTCTCCTCAGGAACTTCCTCCTACATTCCAAAAACATGCATGTTATGTTAATCAGTGATTCTGAATTGACCAAAGGAGTGAGTGTACAAGGTTATTTGTCTTAATTGTATCTGTGTTGGCCCTGTGATGGATGGCGACCTGTCCAGGGTGTACCCTGCCTCTTGCCCAATGACAGGTTTGAAACTGAGTGACAGCAAAGGTTATGGCACGTGATTCACATAATTTTCATACTTAAACCCTTTTGGAGTGTCTGCATTTAATGAAAGGAGACGTTGTCATTTTAGAGATCAGACATATCAGGAGAGACATTTTTCATGGTGAAAAAAGGTGACCGAAACCCTGACTGAAGATAATAAGAGTTCAGGTTGTTCCTTTATTTCTTTTTCTATTTTTTTCCTTTTTTTCACCCAAATGTATTTTGCATGAATCCCAAAAAGAGAAAAGTATTTACCATGACTTATCATGTATTTTCCATGACTTCAAGTCAATCTCAGTGTTTTTAACTGCCAACCCATATAGGCGACGGCCCTTTGACAAATCCAAAAGTAAATTTTTCTTTCCAGCAATGAAAACCTCCTGCGCCTGCTGTGAAATGTGAGTTTAAAGTGTGAATGTATATTTAAATGGTATCAAATTAGGAACAATGTCCCATTAAAGTGAGAACTAATAGGCTCTATTTGTTTGAGCAGATGACAAATACAGTCCTATTTGTGGATTTGTCCACTTGTTTGGTCTGGGAAGACAAAAGATGGGATTAGTTTAGGGGAGCATATACATTTTGTGCTTTTTAAAAAATTTTATTCTCTTATTGTAACTTTTTCCATTAACCTTTTCTTGCTCATATATTCCAAATAGGAATAAAATATGGCAACGGACAAACTGCTATCACCATTAACATGAACCATTGTAAAGATTTTTGGTTAATTTAATGTGCTAAGTAGTAAAAAATGTGCCAAGTGATGCTTATCGTGGCCCCAAGTTTTGTTTCTACTGTTGTTTTTCTGCTTTTTTTTTCTTTCTTCTTTGAGGACAATTACCTTGAGTGGTAATATGTTAATATATGCAAGTTACAGATACTTTCAAGGGTTTTTGACAGCAGTTTTGATTTAGATTGGTCATGCAGATGTGCTGTCATCACAACGCCGACAACTACAACACACACAACAGTAACCACTGTTCCCTTCATTAGTAATTTTGGAAAAGTCTATCTATCCACCCCATGTATCGACTGTATCCTGTTGGATGTTGGAGAATATCCCAGCTGTTGAATGAGAGAAGGGGAGCAACACTCCAGATTACCCCCAGTCAATCACAGAGCTGACACAGAATATCTATGGCTAGATAAGAATCACCAGTTACTATGCATGTTTTTGGCCTGTGGAATGAAAACAGTGCACCAAGAGAAGACTCATGTAGGAGGTCTTCAGTTGAAATGAGCTGAAACTACATCATTTATACCACTGAGATGAAACACACAAAAATATCCAAAATCACTTGAAAAACACTGTTCCCGAGTCAGCAGATTAATATAAAAATAAAAAAACACAATGCTCTAATCATAACACGATCCATATCAGCAGGTTGATGATAAGCCGACTGTACAACGGCACCCTTTTTCCTGGTATGACTGCAGTGTTTTAATTGTTTGTCAGTCACCCACTCAGTGCTGGAAATCTGACAGCAAAGGGTTGCTATTTATGATGGAAGTCTAAACTTTCTAACGTACATCTCCTCACAGAGGTTGACAAGATAATCATGGCAAGGCAGTCAAAGTCAGACAATTTTAAGTACAGTCAAAAAGAAAAAAGAAACAGATGCTTCAGGTCGATAACTTATTGAGAAAAGTGAAGAGGCAGCAGCAGCTCTTCTGCTCTACCTTCACCATCTCTAGTGAGCATAACTTAATAATGCATTGTGCAGTTTGAAAGAAAAAAAAACTTCAAATGGGTTCAACTCTTGATGTAGAGACACTGCTTAAAAAGCAGATATTCCTGCGATTTGTCGGCACGTGGGCTTGGTAGAAAATTATGTAGATAATTCTACAGATCCATTTATGACAAATGGAAGCAATTTTGTCAAAGTCATCCTCACTTATTCACTGCTTGATTTTGCAAACACCCATCTCAGACAGCGCATTCACCAAAGATCCACCCATTTTTATAGATGACAGAAACAGCGTCAAGTAGAAAGACATCAGACCCTTAACCACTTAAGCAAGAGTATGTGAAGCTGCTCTTCAGCAGCCAAATTACAGTATTTTCCATCCATCCATCCAATTTTCTATAAGCGTTTAATCCAATTATTGGGTTGCAGGGGGGCTGGAGCCTATCCCATCGGTCATCGGGCGAGAGCAGCAGGGTACACCCTGGACAGGTCGCCAGTCCATCACAGGGCCACACAGACAAATGAGACAAACAACCACACACATGCTCACACTCACTCCTAAGGACAATTTTAGAGACACTAGTTAACCTAACATGCATGTTTTTGGACAGTGGAAGGAAGGTGGAGTACCCAGAGAGAACCCATGCATACACGGGGAGAACATGCAAACTCCACACAGAAAGGCCTGGGTGGGGATCGAACCTGAACCCTCTTGCTATGAGTGCTTTACAGTATTTTATTTTTAGATTTAAGAAAGGGGAGGATTAACCTATAAGAAAACACATAAAATACTAAATGCCCAAAGTCATTTTGATTAGATTTATTTGGAACATTATGATCGTTAAAAACATCTGTAGCCATCAGTCTTATAGAGACATTTCACTGGGCAGGTATAAATTTTGACCTGCTGGACAGACGTGACAGCCTCTTTGATATTTTTCTGCTTCTCCACCAAGTCCTGGTGAGCTATTTTGTCCTCTATCTTGCAGATAATGAGAGTGATTTTGGTCTTATTATCACAGACAGCTGATGTTTACTGTTTCTATTTTCCGTACAATGTCTTGTCCAGGTTCATCTCATGCTAAAAAACATGCATGACCAGCTTTTACAATCAAATGCCACGCTCATCATGAATACACATTAGTCATTATCCTTGGCTGAAGAAAATCACGAGATAAATGATAGTTTTGAAATGCATTCCCAAAGAAAACAACAAAGGGGTGTCGCATCTCAATTTTCCATGTGAAGTCTTCACATTTCATTTGTTTATTAGGTTCAGATGACAGTAAAAATATGCTGACATGTTTCATCACAGTCTTCACTGGAGCGATTTCACATCAGTCATGAGTCACTATCCAATCATCTTACTCATCTCATAATGTCAGGCATGGAACATCTGTGCCAAAATGCAAAATAGTCTGGACTTGTAATTTTATCTAGTCTACTTGACCACTTCAAGCGCTTTTATACTACAAGCCACATTCTGTGTTTCACACAGTCGTCTTAGTCTATACAATGTTACAGTGCTAACCCTAACCCTAACCCTAACCACAGTGCTCTTTTCTCTATTACACACATCATACACTAAAGGACGTGTTGGTTGGAGGCAACAAGTCTTTGGGCAAATTGCTGGGAATTGAACTGCTGACCTTGTGACTGGCAAATGACTGATCTTGACCCGAAGCTTCAGCCACATAAAACACATAACCATAGTTTTACTGTGATGTGAGTAAAATAAACAAGTGCAATTTGAGTAGCTTGTGTCCTCCTGAATCTGGACAGTGAGATGTGCTACCTCTTTTTAGCACTTTTTTGAATACATGTTGGATTTTGGGGAATGCACTCTACTATAGATTTCTATTGTTGAAGCACAAGTTCTTTTTGATTTTTGTGCCGAAATGTCAGAGCGATAATTTCAAAGTACCTTTTTGTTAAGCGAAACCAATTCAGCTTGCTCCTAAAGACTTGCAACAATGCAGTGATACAGTAGGCTTATGTTTTGATATATCTTTATAAGACTCAGGCTCAATTTGGTAAATCAAGTTAAGCACCTCAACTAATGAAAAATTCATGAAATATGGATCAGTTTTACTCTCGCTCCTGTGATCACTGCTGTGCACATGGTTTCTATCATATCAATTCAGTATTATTTGACTTTTAGGCAAAGAATATACTTAGTGTCTAGCCCTGTGACACCATATCCAAGTTGTTTATCATGTGGCACCAGAGGTTTAGCCACTTACCCTAATCCTAACTAATTGTACTGGATGTGGGCAGAGTTAGAACTGAGTTGGATGTGGGTAAAGATGGATGATTCAACTGCAGATCACAGACAGAAATGCTTGTCAATTTCTGAGGACATGTTCAATGGACATTCCAATAAAGGTGACTTACATTCTTATCAAAGCTCACCTGCCTTCTGGTGTTATCTGTACAGTCAAACTGCAGCTGCTGCTGGAAACGTTTTGCATTAAACTGGAAACTTTGGAAGATGTGTTTTATCATTTCCTCATAATTGACAAAGAATTTGGAGAGTTTCTTGTGTAGATAATTGTCCAGATTCTCCTAACTTATTCTGATGTTGTGTATACAGTTAAAGAGTGGGACTACACTTGAATTAATAAAGAAAAAGCTTAAAAGTTAAACAATTTGCTTATTTTATGCTATGAGAAGTACATTTTTTATTTTTAAAAATCCAGTTGTAGAGTTGAAGTTACTCCAAATTTCTCATGAAGTGAGTTTTATATGTTTAACTTTTTTTATTATTGTTTTTGTCAGCTCTTTTGAAGCTGTGTACTTTGGTTCCTAAACTGCACATTTGTCCCAGCAGGGTATACTCACACTAGCAGGCCTAAATGTGCAGAAGGCCCGAGTATTCATAGCGCCCTGTGGCTATTTTGAAATAACATACATTTATTGCAATAATTTCATCTTCAAGCCTGATTACCTGTCCTACTGAAAAACAAATGCGACAGGTAATAAAAAGAACAGATAGCCACGGCAGTGCTGTTTGGAGAGCAGCACGACCACTTTAACTCCTCTGATGATTTATTGCATCCAACATATGATGAATGTTTATTGCATTGCCAGGCAATTTGCTCACTAAGGATGGCCTATTTAACCAGCAGGGAGCGGGCTTTGTTTGATATTAGTTATCAATAATGAATTAAATTTACTAGTACATTCTAACAGTGCTGAAATTATTCATTGGATACCAAAGAGTTATTGATATGGTAGAATGCACCCACAGTCCATCACCGCAGCATGAAGCGGTCCCTTTTATAGCCTCATTATGAAGACACTGTGTTGTCTCACTGATTCTTATAAGTTTATTTCTAAATCTGAAACCATACACAGGGGGCAACAATGTCGATTTTTTCCTTGTGAAAAAGTGATTTTGTTATTTTAGGACACAAGCATTTAGTGTTCATACATGTCTCTCATAAAAGCACTTAAACTGTGTACGGTGAAATAGTCAGGTTTTGTAGTTTAGGAATATTCTTTCAAACCAGCACATTATCTAAAAAAAGACATGATTTCTAAAAGTTGCATTTTTACAATACAAAATATTTATTTCACAGTGATTGTCACACAAACCATTTCACATAATGTAAAAACATAAAGTAAATCTTTGGTCTCTTTATTTCAAAATATAATGAGTTTTAATAGCATTATATACCTGCAGGGAGTTCAGTTCAGTGGTTCCCAACACTCCAAAAAAATGTGAGGGGTCTCGGGATGATATAAGTAATCAATGACTTTGTTTGTTTTTTTTTGTATGTGCGTTTTGTAGGAAACTCAATACCTTTTTCAGCTCTTCTGAGTGGATGCTGACCTCACTTGGGAGGTCTTCTGAAGATGTACAAACCAGTTCTGCTGGTTTCAGTATTTATAGCATTAGCTCCCCCCACATAGCTGAGCTCCTCACCATAGCGAAGGGTGCTCTGACTCCTGTCAGAGGAAGCTCATTTCTGGTGCTTGCATCTAAGATCTTAATCTTTTGGTGAAGGTAAAAATGAGAGTAGGTACAATGTATGCATGAATGTAAATAGCACAACTGATGCCCCCACCCTTTGCATCTTCCCTTCTATTCTCCACCAGCTTGTGAACAGCCCGGGCCTGCATTCATTCTTTGCAAGCACACAGAAAAATGCTGTAAAGTGTTTCTGCCCTTTAAGAACAATCTATAGAATATATGAAACAATCTGAAATAAAAGCTGAGCTTAATTGTGTTTGTGCTGTTAGTGCTTTAGCTTCGCTCTGCAGTGGAAAAAACAAACATACCTCTTATTTGTTATTTGTTCATCCATTCCATCTGTGCCCTTTCAATACATATGGGTAACATATATGCTAAGAAGAACCATGCAGAATTTCTTCACATTTTGCAATAAGTTATCCTCAACCTGGAGAGAGCAACCCACCCATTTATTGTTTAAAACCATTGATTTAGACTTTGAGTTGCTAATTCACAGGCCACTTCACTCTGTTGTAAACGCCTCAGAAAAAGCTGGGATCAGAGTTTGAGGAAGCAAACATCCTACTGAAGTTTATCAAACAGTTAAACAAATTGGTAGAAAAAATACATTTGGCAAATATGACTTTGGAACAATTAGCTAAATCAAAGAGTTTTTAATTAAGTCAGACAAAAGCTTAAGTGGTTTGCACAACAAAGGTTAAAGGATTTTTGCAAATAGCAAAAAAACAGTAGAACTCACAATTGTAAACAAATGCACTGACCCCATTTCACAGTAAAACATGAACGAGGCAACAGAAATGATTGTATTGATATTTGTTGTGAGCATGTGTTTTTTTAGTTTTTTTTTTAGGTTTAGTTTAGTTTAGTCTTATTTTTATCTTTCTTCTTTTGACATTCAGCACATGCTTTGAATCATGTCGACACCACCTTTTGTGTGTTTGTAAAGGGAACAGTGCTCACCTAGTAACCCAGAAAGGGGGCTTGAAGCATGTTTATTTCAAAGTTTAAAGTAATTCTAATCTTAACCAACTGATTTTAATGTCTAGACCGAACCAATCAGCAAATTTAAGTGACAGGAAACCAACCTCATGCTCTAGTCATCACATAATGACTCATACACACGTGGACAAAATTCTTGGTACCCCTCAGTTAAAGAAGAAAAAACCCACAATTCTCACTGAAAGCACTTGAAACCTACAAAAGTAACAATAAATAAAAATTAATTGAAAATTAAATAATCAAAATCAGCCATTACTTTTGAAGTGTTGATTAACATAATTATTTTAAAAAAACAAACTAATGAAATAGGGCTGGACAAAAATGATGGTACCTCTATAAAAGATTGAAAACTATTTGACCAGAGTGACATGATTAACTCAGGTGTGTTCTTTAATTGACATCACAGGTGTTTCCTAACTCATAATCAGTCAGTGTGCCTATTTAAAGGGAGACAAGTAGTCACTCTGCTGTTTGGTGAAAAGGTGTGTACCACACTGAACATGGACAACAGAAAGCGGAGGAGAGAATTGTCCCAGGACATCCGAAAAAAAATTATAGACAAACATCTTAAAGGTGCAGGCTATAAGACCATCTCTAAACAACTTGAAGTTCCTGTGACAACAGTGGCTCATATTATTCAGAAGTTCAAGACCCACGGGACAGTAGCCAACCTCCCTGGATGTGGCCGCAAGAGGAAAATTGATGACAGATTGAAGAGACAGATCGTTCGAATTGTATCCAAAGAGCCCAGGACAACCTCTAAAGAAATTAAAGGTGAACTCCAAGGCCAAGGTACATCGGTGTCAGATCGCACCATTCGTCGTTGTTTGAGCCAAAGTGGACTTCATGGGAGACGACCAAGGAGGACACCACTGCTGAAAAAAAATAATAAAAAAGCGAGACTGGAATTTGCAAAAATGCATGTTGACAAGCCACAAAGCTTCTGGGAGAATGTCCTTTGGACAGATGAGACCAAACTGGAGCTTTTTGGTAAGGCACATCAACTCTGTTCATAGACTCAAAAACCAAGCATACGAAGAAAAGAACACTGTCCCTACGGTGAAACATGGACGCTCAGCAATGTTTTGGGGCTGCTTTGCTGCATCTGGCACAGGGTGTCTTGAATATGTGCAAGGTAAAATGAAATCTGACGACTATCAAGGCATTCTGGAGAGAAATGTGCTGCCTAGTGTCAGAAAGCTTGGTCTCAGTTGCAGGTCATGGGTCTTCCAACAGGACAACGATCCAAAACACACAGCCAAAAACACCCAAGAATGGCGAGAGTAAAGCGTTGAACTATTCTAAAGTGGCCTTCCATGAGCCCATTGTGGAAGGAGCTGAAACATGCCATTTGGAGAAGACACCCATCAAACCTGAGACAACTGGAGCAGTTTGCTCATGAGGAGTGGGCCAAAATACCTGTTGACAGCTGCAGAACGCTCATTGACAAATACAGAAATCGTTTAATTGCGGTGATTGCCTCAAAAGGTTGTGCAACAAAATATTAATTTATGGGTACCATCATTTTTGTCCAGCCCTATTCCATTAGTTTTTAAAAAAAAAAAAAAAATTATGTTAATCAACATTTCAAAAGTAATGGCTGATTTTGATTATTAAATTTTCAATTAATTTTTATTTGTTACTTTTGTAAGTTTCAAGTGATTTCAGTGAGAATTGTGGGTTTTTCCTTCTTTAACTGAGGGGTACCAACAATTTTGTCCACGTGTGTAGTTAGGAACCTGGTGTGATGGTTTTGAATGCAGAAAGGAACCACCAAAGTGTCACGTTTTATAAACTAAACCAGTATTTAATTTCTAATGTCCTGCGACCACATAGTAATTTGGATGATAATGGGTCTCCAGCATGAGAATAATTAGTCCAAAAAGTAACTATCAAATAATGTGGTTAAAGGTAGAAGTAATATGTAACTAAAGTTCAGTATATACAATATTTGAATAAATCTTCAACATATTTAACACCAGTTTTGGCTTATTTTTGTCTTCCAGTGTTTCACTTAAATAATGGTGATTCTTTGCATCAACCTCTCCCTCCTTTTAGAAATTGTAGTGTCTGATACTTACCAGCTATGCAAGGGACTTGCGGCTAAAATAGAACATCTTGACAATAACAAACCCCCCTGGTAGTGTGTCCAGGGGAGGCTCAATAGATAGGTACACACCATATCCAGGCTTTGTGCCTGTTGATGGGAATGCACAGTATCTTCAAGGTCACCCAAAATGGGAAGGTTTTACCCTCCTTAATGAGAAAAACACCCACAGAGGGACAGAGATTGCACAGACATTTGGACTTTAAGTATCTCTCCAGACTTGATGCATCATTCTGTAATTCTGATACGGAAATGGTTGACAATAAAAGTTTGTGTTCGACCAAGTCTGTGTCCACAGAGTTCTTTCTCTACCCATGTACACATAGGCTGTTTGAAGGCGACCATCCCCAATACACCACAGAATCAGTACCTTAATCATAGCCATAAAACATTCACCTCATTATTTTCATTGCTACTTGTAGTGTCAGTGCATTGCAAATTGCAAAGAAAACTTACAACATCCAGCTGTTTTGTCATAAAGGGGGCAGGGAGGCAGCTTGGCCACTCTGGCCCTGAACATTGGAACACTACAGGCGTGCATCCCCAGTCCTTTCTTCTACAACCACTTCACATATGACTGCTCATCTATTCCCCCATACCATGACCATTGAAAAGTTTGCTGATGACACAGCTGCAGTAGGACTCATATTCAGCAACAGCGAGACAGCCTAAAGGGAGGCTGCAAAGAATGATAAAAGAAGGGAGATGAAGGTACTCTCCCCTCTGAATACGTAGAGATGAAGTAGATGGTGGACTGCTTCATGGACCTCTACATTTTCATTAACTTCACCTGACCCAAAAACATCTCACATTCAATGGGGAAGGCCCAGCCGGGGGTCTATTTCCTCATTAAGTTGAAGCAGGCTTACCTTCTAGTTGAAAGCAGAGGAAAGGAAGGACCTTCAGTGGGTTATCCCACCCCCAACCCACCCTTCCCAATGACACACGCTGCCCATCATGGCAAAAAACAGGTGTTTTCTCAAGGTCCTCACCCACCCCACATCTTAAAATATTATCACCCTCACATCAGGAGGCAGATACAGGACACACACAAACACAAACAGACTACAATTCAGTGTCTTGCCACAAAAAAACAAGTGTGTGAACACCTGACGCACTCACTCAAGCTGATGACTGATGAAAGTCTAAGATATTATGCGGTGTAAAAAAATAAGTCAACAAGATTTCCACAAAAAAAAAAACATGCCACAGACAATAAATGCCTTCTAAAACATCCTAATGGGTGAGATGGCTGCCCGTTCAGTGGGAGCCCGAGTGGGCCTGCTTTTATAGTAAGAGATAAAGTATGAATATATGAAGTATGAATAATATAAAATATATCTTCGACAGTCATATAACATGATGGGTTCTCTAAAGAGAGCGGTGGAATACTATGAACCTACAAGTTGGGCTGGGCTTTTTTCTTTAACTTATAATATCATGAAAATAATCTACTAATGAGTGGCTGCATATCTAAACATGATACTTAATCAGTGTCAGCCATTATGGCTCAGATGTCTCTTAATAAACTGGATTAGATCTCTCAGTAATGTCTGGTGTTGACATATACAGTTTACTTTTAAAGATTAGACTACCTGTACAAGAATATGGAATCACTAATCAATTAATTTATTTATTTGGGGAGGTGGGGTAATTGTATTGATCTCACCCTCTTTCAATAATGCATCTTTAAAGAACAAGTACTTCAATGCTTTCTTTGTTCAGGATATAAATATGTGAGGATGATTTGCGTCTCTGTAAAAATCTCTGATTTATAGCAGTTCATATAGGTTTATGCCCATGTCCTATTTTCTGTTGCTTCATAGAGAATGGCACAGTACATTAATTACATACAATTATCTAAGCAATGCCCTAGTTGCCTTTGTGCTGTACCACAAAGAATAACAAAGCCTCTTTAGATTCAAAAGAATGTCATAATTATTTATTCATTCAGTTTTCAACTTGTAACTTTTTGGATCAAGTTAATTACCTGACGGCAAAACTATTTTTGTAAATCTTTCTGACATTACATACCATCATATTCTTTGTAGAAGTACACAGTCAAAGTAGATGGATACAACACAACAACTGAAATCAGATTAATAAATCATAATGTTTGTGGAGACCAAGAAATATCTATAGCTCAGCAACTTTCTAACTTTGATGGTATTTTATATTCATGAACTGATGACACTCGACTGACATGTGGATTATAAGGAAATTGTGGTTTCCTTGTTGTGGTTGTGGGTTTATTTGCTCTCACTGCATTTTCTCTTCTAGGTCAAGCTCTTTCTACTGATGGACTTGGACACGTTGGCTGAGAACACAGCTCGGGGTTATCTTCTTGCAAGGGGCTTGCTGCCAATGGACCCTGACAAGATGCTGAGTCCCACTAAGGCTGTAAACTCCTTTCTCCAGTCAAGTGAGAGAGGTTGCCAAGAACCTCTTTGTGTATTTGTGTGATACAAGATGTATGGGCAGCTCCAGTAAAAAAAAAGATATCAAATAGTTAGCTGTTACATTTGGGACACTCATCAGTTTGGTTTACAAATTAAATGTATGTTCTGTTAATCTAAAGATGTTTAGAAGATTGCTGCAGAGATAACATTAAACTGCTCAAAACAAAGAAACTACTGCAGGACAGGCTTCATTTGAATAAAGTTGATTGCATCCAGGTGATCAGAACAGTTTATTTATATTTGTTTAAATAAGGTATATTTGCTGGTTGCGATATGATGTTTGCAATTCATGACACTAAGTGTAGATGAAGATTTATGACAACATGACATGAACACATCATGAGCTCAGCTCCAACTTCAAAGCAGACCTAGCTTTCTAACCTGCTGTGAAGTGACAGTGGAATAAAAGACACATTTTCACTGTTGAGGAGTCATATTTGCATGTAATCATATTTGCGTCTAAACACACAATCTAACACATATCACAGCTGCTATCAATACGCAACTGAAAGCTGTCTAGTACTAAACTCTGGATCTAGTTTTTGGACTACCCAAAAGAAGCTAAACAGACACCCATACACTCAGGATGTAATGGCATGGGCTGCTAACAGGAGCCTTAATAATAGCCTTTATAATGTTATACATTCATTGGTTTTTCCTATTGTGTTTTCTTGTATTTGTTTTTTTGTTTTGTTTAGTGGAAATTTTGTTTTAATGTTCTTGTTTTGTTAAACTTTTGTTGCTTTAAATGTGCTATAGAAATATATTAAACATAAATGTATACACAGTTGATTCTGTGCATACATTTAACGTCAGCAAATCAAACTTGAAAAAATCATGTAAGTTAGTATTGTAGGATTCATGAGCCAGGGCAAACTGTCTATTTTGCATTTGGCAGAAAAAGAAAGAAAACTATGGGCTTAAATTTGTCTCAAAAATAACTGCAAATGCACAGAGGGTGATCTACAAATATGCTTTGAGTTACACACATGTTTTGCTATCCACAAATACAAATGACCTATTTGTAGGGGTGTGACGAGATGTCGTGCCACGAGATTTTGCAAGTTTAAACTTGATGATATTCAATCTGTCTCGCGAGATTTGTGAGCTATTTGTGACCTGTGGGAGCAATAATGTGCCTTTGCTACGTCTAGCCTGCCAGAACCTAAAGAAGAAGGAAAAGAAGAAGAGAAGGAGCCGTAGGGGAAGCAGCAAGCAGCCAGAATGAAAATACCGGTATTACCATCTTCAATGGTAATACCGGTATTCAAATCGTTTGCTTGGCAGTATTTTGGGTACCCGGCGGAAATGATAAATGGCAGTAGAGTGACTGATAAGACTCGGACAATATGCAAGCATTGTATGAAAATAATGCCGTACACTGCGCCTAATATAAATAAAATATTTTATTTGAATTTTTATTAATTTTATTTTTAGTTTCAATTTGTGGAAGAAGAAGTTTATTAAAAGTGAGATTCTAACTCTTGCCTTCATTGTCAAGAGTTATAAGAAAACATTTCAAAATACATGTGCAACTCGGTTAAATAAAAGCCTGTTGGTCCAGTCATTTATGTTGTCATTGTAGTTTTCTTAAAATCTCGTCTTATCTCGATCTCGTGAACCCAGTATCGTGTCTCGTCTTGTCTTGTGAGCTAAGTGTATCATCACACCCCTACCTATTTGTAACTTGTGTGTTCCATTTGTAAAACAAAAAGTCATTTGTAAAACAAAAAATTCTGTTTGTGAAAAAAAAGCCATTTGTGAAACTGACAATTCTGTTTGTGAAAAAAAAGCCATTTGTGAAACTGACAATTCTGTTTGTGAATCGTGACTCAGCATTTGTGGATCACCAATAACGCGTTCGTATTTTTGAGACATTCTTTCCTCATATCCACACAGATCCACAAACAAATACCCTGTGATTCACAAAGCACTATTGTTCACTGGTGTATCTATGGCTCGGCTTAAGAACGACAAAGAAAGAAGATTAGCAGTAACCATAGTAATGACATGGACGCTGTCAGTTGGATGGGTATGTATGTGATAAAATTTTTGGATGATGTTTGTTGCTGGTCTGTAGTTTTAACGTTTTAGTTTTGTTTCAGCCACCTTTGTGTTGTTTTCAACAACAGTTATGCAGTTATTTTTGAGACAAATTTAAGCCCATAGAAAACGACATAATAACTATGCACTACACCACTACCAAGTTTGCTATCAGATCCATCTGGTGAGGAGTCTCAGGACTCTCCTCCAGGAGATGATGGAGAAAAACACAGAATGTAGGAAAACATAGAAAGAGTTAGTTGTGAAATTGTCTATCAAACAGCCAAACTAGGTCAAATCCACACACACAATAAAGAAATTGAATAAATAATGGGGATTTTTTTTCTCCAATAGTCAGAACTTCCACTTATTCTTCTAGTAACTCATAACTATATACCTAGCAGTTCTCTCCCCCATATTCCCACTTTCCATCCATCCATCCTCTACCACTTTTCCAGGTCTGGACTATGAGGACAGCAGTTTAGGCAGAGCAGCAAAGGCAAAGATTTCATTTTCCAAGGCCACCCATTCAAGCTCTTCCATGGAGGACAGAGAGACATTTCAAAGCCAGGCAGTCAAGAGACATAATCTTTCCAGCAAGATCCTTGGTAAGCTCCAGGGGTTCTCTAAGTCCAGCCACACACATACATAAATATATATATATATATATATATATATATATATATATATATATATGTATATTTGAATAATCTCATCTGGCTCCTTTCAATGCAAAGGCGCAGTATCAATTCCCTGAGCTGTTGTTGAAGACCTTATTTTATTTCTATAGCAGGATTCACACTTACACATATCTCCCTTCCTTCTTGTTCAGTGTAAGAAACACAAAATTTCATTGTATTGAATTCAAAACGTTCAATGTTTGTTTTTTTTCTAACTGTCTAATAAGTGTTCTAGTGATGGGTGAATCCTCCATGAAACACCTGACCTCTGCTTCCTTTAGGGAAGGCCAGAAATGAAGTATTCCTCCCTCTAGCTTCCTACTTGAGGTCAGCAACACTTCATCCCTCGCTGTATAGGTTGTAAGCAAAGCACTCATTACTACTTTTAAGTTACAGGCTGTTTTCCAAAATCTCTTCAGGGCTCGATGGATGTCATGATCAATGACCAAACTCTTCCCACACCTTGTTTAATTGCTGGTATCTGCCTGAAAGTTTTCCTTTAGCTCTCCCTCTCGTTACCACTGGTGTCCACCACCAGCTGTGGGGTTGTTACTGTGAATGGCCTCAACTACCTTATGACTGCAGCTCCTGACAGCTGCCTCAGCTGAAGGCCCAGAACACATAATTTTGACTTACTGTTCTTGAAACACAGCAGAGGTTTTAACTAAGATGGGAGTTGAAGATAAGACCTGGGCTCCTACCAAATGTTACATCCACTCTCTATACAACTATACAGCCGAGTACCCTTTTCACACACACACGCACACACACACGCATTTATATACATAGATGACTTTACTGAGATTACGCAGAAGAAAACACCATAATCCTAATTAACTGAGGAACTCTTCCAAAAAATTGAGCTCAGTTTTCTGGACTTTCACTGGCCAAAGCTGAGAACAGGACATGCTGACAAAGGCATACATTGAGCCTCAATTAAACTTTAAGAAGCGTCTCACTGAGATGAAAAATCTTTTTGTTGTTCTTTGTCGTACAACTTTATTGTCTTCGAAAACAAATAGACTCCCTGGCACCACCTGTGAAACAAAAAGAACTCTGCTGGTTATTCTGTGTGCGACTGTGTCAAAGCTGTGGAAAAGATGTGAATTCCTTCCAAGCCAGTAAGATGATACCACTTTCAACAACCTTCAATTTGGGCCTTTTAACATAGTTTGAAATATCATCCAGTGTATACATGTTACACGAGTCTGCTGTTGAGGCTGAAAAATACGAACAGAAATGTATATCTTCAAAATCTTAGTATGACAGGAAGTCTGTGCCCATGATCGCTTGCAGCTGCATTTCCAACTCTGTGGCCTTTATATCATCTGACAGCCCTCACAAAAATTTCTGTCTCTTAACATCACTGTTTCCTCCAAAAGTTTGAGTTAGCAATTAGCTGCCACCGTCCATTATACAAGACTATAATCAGATCACCCAACTTCAAACGGATTATTTCATGTCCAAAATAAGCTTAAAGTTTCAATGAAGAGGCAAGCAAAAAGAAACTAGGGAGGCTGAACATCAGTGTTGATCAGTTATTTGATCTTTTTTGCACTAAAGAAGTTTGAGTTGTGATCTTCTTTGCACTTGTGAACTCAGGAGGTGTTGAAATTTACTTTTCCACTTATATTTCTCTACACCTGCCTTCCTGCTGCTATTTTAGGTAATGATCTCTGTAGAGAAGCAGCTTAAAGTTAGTACGATATACATATGCAAAGATAACTGTGAACAGCCAAACGGTAGTTTTACCAGTTACAGGAAAATATGTAATCGTTACCAAAAATAAAACATGCCTTGCCTCAGTATTGCACTCTGTTCTTTGGAGGCAGGTGTCAGTGAGAGACTGTTATCGCTTGCTCTTTTATGATGGATTGCTCCCTGAACCTCTGTAAAAATTGTAAGTTTAAAAGCAACCTCCTTTTTTGAATAAGAGAGCTTGACTGTAAAAATCTGTCTTTTTCTATTGACATTCTACATAGTTACAAACATCTTTGGTTTCATGATTTATTGTAGCTGCTATGGAAATGTTGAACTGCCCTGTTCAGAACTGAATGAAGTAGGTCATAAAATGTAAAATGGGGTTGGATATGCAATATCAAATTTCATAAAGGAATGCAGTGAAATAGTTATGAAGAAACTGTGATATCACATATACAGGCAACATAGTCTGCATTTGGAGGTCAGAAGGGTTGGGGGATGGAGTTACAGATAAAACTGTAAAGCTAAACAACTGAGTTTGAGTCCTGTCCCAACCACTGATGAGTTAGATAAACTCACAAACAAACTACTTGGTTAAAAGAATATCAGGTTTTGTATTAAAACAGATATGAGGGGTTGCATCACTTCCTATCACTGAATGCTAGAATGGACATACCACTAGGCAGAGTCATATAGTTGATTGACACATTCTCAAGTCCCTGCAAAAAAAGAAATCAATTCTGGCTGCGGCTAACCTGATGAACACTTTCTGTCTCGGGATGTCTGCGCTGCATTTAAACCAACATGACAGTGAATTTTAAGCTTTCTACTAGGTTGCAGAAATAGTTCACCAGCATATGTTTCTGAACACGTGTAAGGCCAAAATACAGCTGTGCAGTTGCTAAATCTGACTTTATTTTAGATTAAAACAGTCATTTGCCCAGGGTTTCAAGAGAATGTAAAAAAGTCCAAGCTGAATGCTCCTTATTTAAAAAAGTTATCTATCTGAAACAGTAATATCTGTGGTTCATAGCCGTTTAAAAGACATAATTTTGTCTTGTAAAGCACAGCCTCAACAAATGGCATGCCTCATATAAGCATTTCAATGTTGAAGCAAAGTTTTTATAAGGAAGATGAGGGGTTGCTGGATGTAGCAGCTAAATGCTACGCTTTTTACCATGGACCTTTGTAAGATATGAGATTTAGACCAACATACCTTTCGTGAGTGGCATGACAGCCCTTCACCACAACATGTTTCTCACTTCCTCGTTGGTTTTTGAGCTAAAATACACAACCGTTTTATATGCAAACACAACATATTACAGCAAAACGTTGCTACTTCCTTAGGTTGTATCACTTGAGGATTATAAATGGATCATGGTTACGGTTTAAATACATTATTTTTACATAATGACTTTCTGTCATGGACGAAAACTCAGGACCACAAGAGATCACATATTCTTTGAATGTCATTATAGTCCGTATCTACCTAGCTACACATATGCCACATGGGCACACTTTGGGGAGGAGGACAGTCACCTTTAATTTGCATAAAGTAACCAAGACCTCAGTTCATACAAAGTAGCAGGGAATCTAAGGTGTCTCAAAATATAGAGCTTCTCACTCAGACAATATAAAGGAAGCAGGAAATGGAAGTGTGCTAAATGCTTCTATTTATATGTAAATGTTTATTGTATGTGGAAAACAAAGTGTTGTGTTTTAAGCCAAACCATATTCCTTTCCTAACCCTAAACTACCTTCTAAGTAGTTTTGGTTCAGAAGCCAAAATATATTATTTTGCTGACTCAATCCAATACACGGTAGTGGACAAGATTGCAAACAGCAAGTAAAAAAGGAAACAGAATGAAGAGGGAGGAAATAGATGCTCTCATGAGTGGTTTCATGATTCAAAATCCTCTAAATCCACTAACCTTTCAGCATTTCTTCCAACTAATCGTTTTGGCTTGCTCATAAAATATACCAAAATGACAGGTATAATGAATGACAGGAGTACCTAATATCACCACTGTCTGTGTTGAGGCAAAGATGGCAGACGACAGCTTGTGAGAATCACTGAAATGTCACCGTATGTGGAAACTTATGACTGGGAAAAGGTCGAGTACCTCTCCTAAAAGAGTATTTATGTGGAATTACGTCAGAATTTATCAAAGTGCAATGTTCACTATAAGAAAGGAACAGTGATAACGGGGATTTACGATAACAACACAGCTCTGACAGAGAAAAGTAAGATATATCTGACTTTGAATGCAGAGGAAATCACTGTCAGTAGGACAAGTTCACTATCTTTACATAAACTTTGTTGATGAAAAGAACAATATTACCAGACATGTCCTTTAAGTAACTTTAAGTAGCTTTTTTGAGAATTGAATCAGAACCTAAAAAAGATACCCAATAACTACTCTGGATATACAATAGCATAATTGATTTGTTGTGTCTGTGAAAAATGATTAAAGCAATAATGGTTTGTTGTTGTTTTGCTGCATATGACAGAAAAAAAAATCAATTTGCATCCCATGTGAGCCCTCTGGTGACTGTTAAATGTATCTATTTGTGTAGTGTTGGTACTGTTGAAGGTATAAAAAACTGCACCGTGACCTTTCCATATCACACGTGGAGGGTGCTTAAGCTGGGATTGTGGGAGGTAGTAGGAGCACCAGTAGCTATTCTTCTTGTATTTGCATATTTATTTTAGATTACCAAGACGAGAAGGCGCAGAAAGAAGCAACGGTTTATCATACACTGTACACTGCATGAAGGAAGCTTATAGCAGCTGGTGACAGGAGCTACAGTAATGCCCGCCCCCAGCACTTATGCAAGTGGATGAAACATGGCAGCATTCTTCAGACTAGGTTGTGTTTTCTCTATAAAAAATGATGTCTGCTTAGAAAAGGCTCTTATAAATATTTTATGGGCATGTTTATCACCTGATAGATCTCAAACTGTGGGGGAACACACCCATTAGAGAGATAATGAAGAAAAGAACATGTATATTATCATAATATACCAATAAACATTTATTGCATTACTTCAATTATTATATTTATTATTGTTTTAGTAAAACAATATCACTATTTTCATATTAGGTACAAAAAAGAAAAAGTAGATTATTTTTGAATTCTAAGGTTTTATGTAGCAGGACATTAAAATGATCATGTCCGGGTAAAAACAACCTCAGAAGCTCATACAAACAAGAAAACATAACATATTACACTATTTTTATTATCCGATTATCTTTATTATTTATTTATTTAACTAAGACTACGCAACAATTCATAAGCAGTTGTGCAAAACTAAGTCCAACCTATGATCCAACAGCTTCTAGAACCACCTTTAGCTTTGATAACTGTTTGTCTCACATCATTGTGGACTAATTTTAGCCCTGTCCTCTGTACAACGTTGCTTCAGTTCATTGAGGTTTGCAGCATTGGTTTATGGACAGCTTTCTTAAGGTCCCACCACAGCATTTCAATCACGCTGTGGTTTGGACTTTGACTGGACCATTGTAACACCTTGAATCTTTTCTTTTTTGCTGCTGTGTTTGGGATCATTGTCCTCTTGATGACCCTGTTTCAGCCAAGCTTTAGCAGATGCCCTCACATTTGACTCTAGAATATTAAGGTAAAAAGAGGAGTTCTTGGTGGACTCAATGATTGCAAGGTGTCCAGCTTCTTTTGGCTGCAAAGCCCAAATTATTAGCCCTCCACCACTGTGCTTGGTAGTTGGTATGCTGATAACAAGTATGAGTCACTGCTTAGCAACATTAGGTTTCTCGAGTTTAACAACAGTTTGGCGGAGCCATTTTTCACTTCCTTGTTTTCAAGAATTTGCTTTGTTTTGGAAAAGGTTTAGTTTCAATTGCTATTTGGTTATGTATAGGAACCATAATCAGTTGATGAGGTTCAGAAACAAAATGGAGTTGGATTTGAATAAATCATGTTCTAAAGTCAATGCAGTTGTCAGATAATGATAATACACCATTTAATTTTGTCTACTGTGTTAGAAAGAGACACCACAAAATGGCAGAATACACTTGTTAATGTTGAAACTGATTGGTGAATTTAAAAAAAAAAGACTATACTACTATTTTATTTGTTCATAGTTTGTTCATAGTCAGTTTAACTTTTTTATCTGAAAATACAGACTCTCACCTCAGACTAAAAAGTTAATTTTACAAAGAACTTGTCACTGAATGAATATAAAAATTGGGGGACTGTAGCTTTGGAGGAAGATCATCGTCTGCCATTGGAGGTTCTGCAGTTCGAGTCCCTGATTCCGAGACCACATGTTGTTGGGCAAACCCCAAGTTGCCTCCGATGCCTCCTTTGCTGTGTGAATGTGTGTGGTAGAGAAAAAAAAAGCCCTGTGTTGGCTTTTACACTGTAAAGACTAAGAAGTGTTGTATGACTGTGAATGGAATGAATATGCTAATGAATTTGGCTTGTAATGTAAAAGCGCTTTAAGTGGTCACCTAGACAAGAAAAGCTTCATAGAAGTACAGTCAATTTGTTGCATAAACTTGTGTTTATGCAAAAAACGAAGCTATAATTAGAAAAGTTAATTACCCTAACCGAGTGTGTTGTGGAGAAAAGAGTAGAAAAGTCGGACTCACCTTGGCAGCCTCTAATGGGGAATTTATTAATAGGAACAGCATAGAAACATTACATGGCAGCATACACAGAATTCCTAAAGTCAGTAGATTGTGGTATTCTCTTATACTTCCTGATAAGATTCTGTGCGTATGTGGCCAAAACCCAATCTCTAGCTAACACCACTGTGTCTTAGATTTCTACAGACATCTTCTGTTGTTGACCTTACCAGAGAACACCCTGACCCTAAACAATATGTGGTATGAGCAGTGATAAGGCACTGCTCCCTCCCACAAATGTAGTTTTTTTATTTTTTTACAGAACTTAATTTATTCAGTAGTTGTCAAAAGTCAGGCAAAAATTTGCACAGATTTTTTGTAGTTTTTGAAGAGTTGACACCAAAACCATAGAAGTGACAGAGGGTGTGTCCTTCCTTTTTACATGACTGTTTATTGCCAAACAGTGAGTATCATGACATAGTGAAAAGAATCTTGTACCATTTCTTTTCAAATTCCTAACTTGACATACATCACCATATATTTTTGAAATCTAAACATGTTTCTACAATCACTACGTTTTGGGAGACAGATGCATGGAATTGGCAAAAATCTGAGAAGCAGCTGATACCATTGATAAACTTCCTTTTTTGAATGTAAAAATTTGAAGCGTTTTCCACGACACTGTACTATGCAAGTCTTTCCTTCCAGTGATCACAAGTCGATGTCTACACAGATCCATAAACCCACTCACGCCTCCCTAACAACCAATGTGTCTTACCTGAGTTCAAAAGGCTTTGATCTCAACTGCCCATATGAAGTGATCTAAAGGAGTAAAGACTCCAGACTTCAAGTAAACACCTCCAACTATAGATTTTGTGGATGAAAGCTTCACACAGAATCTTCACACTACTACAGGAATTGTCAGTGAATATCATGGGAGGGCATTCAGACAGTACACAACGAGGGGTCAAAAGCACTGATATTTATACTTCAAAAACCTGCAGGACTTCAGCCAGGATATGTTCAGCCCTGGCAGACACATGAGCAAATATGTCAGATGAGAGGTTTTTTTCTGTATTGCTAAAAAATAAAACTAACAGAAGAAGAAAAAAGTAGGAGCTGTTACATAATCACCCTTTTTGTATGTCTTGGTGATCTTGATTTTGCCAATAACCCTGACACTGCCATAACAAAGATTCCATTTTTTAAAATTATGACTGGAAGTAAATGACAGTTAAAGTAGACCAAATAATGATGTTCATTTTTTTGTAACACTATTTCTTTCATGTTGTGTAAATCAGATATTTTGATGTGATTTTCAACCTCCTTATGAAACATTAAATTCCCAATGAGCCCAAATAATTCAAGGTCAGGACCATAGATGAAGCTGCTTGAGGCTGAGTTCCTGACATAATTCATTTTGACATGCTGAGGACACTGAGCCAAAACATTAATTAAAGACCATTGTTGCTGAAACACTTAAAAGTTAAGTAAAAATGACACGTCACATGTGTATTGCATTTTCTTTAGTACTTTACATATAACAGGAAAATACAAGGGCTTGTTTTCAAGAGAATACAGGAAATTTAACAGTGCTCTGTACATTACAATATTATAGTCAGTGTGGGGGTTACGTAGCTCAGCCAACTGAGCCGTGCATGTCGTGCACAGTTCACCGTGGGTGGGCGTGAGGGTGGGCATGTAATTCCAAATCTTCATTTACATGTTGTAAGAAGTCTCTATTAGCAGCTCATAGAAAACACAAAATGAGCAACATGTGGGCAAAGTATTAATACCACAAAAATGACACAAAATGCACAAGAGAGAAGAATTAAAATGTAAAAAAGGGTTTAAAAAATGAACGTGTTTTAAGAGTTGTGTTTTATGTACTAGGAGAACTATTAGATACTTATTCGCTATCTGAGAGGTCAAACAAATGCAAAACAGCCTGAATTTGTTAGACATTCTACAATCATCCTGAGATACCATTATTTGATGGTAAAAGAGATAAACTCACAGCTGGCTGCTATTTCTCTCAAATTATTAGCAGATCTTGTTAATGCTGTGGCGGAACAGTGACAGGTGAACTGTACTGAATGTATGTAACACTAAAATCAGGCTGTATAGTAATAACCCAAATCTCTAGTCCCAGTCCAGGATTTCAGTTCATTATGGGTCTATATACATGTAGAATGTCCAAAGGTATGGGTTACTGATGGGAGATCATGGCTACCGGTACTTTCAAATATGTGAAAAATTAAAGCCTGTTTTTCTTCAGTACTTACAGTGTTACTGTGAGCAAATTGTTTCACCTTCAGATTACATTTAACTTTTACAAGTGATCAACAGGTTAATAAGAAGCTCACTTAAATAATCTTGTCAATATTCATAAAAATGACTTCTTTAATTCAGTAGTTTTGTCCCATGTGAAGCTTGTAGTTAAATAACAGAGCTGCGACAATGAGAGTGCTTCTGGATTGGGTTTGCGCTAACACTGCAGGGGCTGCCAAGCTGGTAGGATGGCAGCAAAATACATACTGAGTGTCAACTTTGAGTGACAAGCGGAGCTGATGCTCATTATCGCCACAGAGGGAGGAAGTGACATTTGTTTGCTTATAGGATCATGGAAATCAGTCAGTCAGTGAACATGAAAGAAAAATCAAACCCTTAGGATGCACAGTGCAGAATTAAAGCAAACTCAGTCAGAAAGTCCTTTTTCATCTCCTGGTTGTCTCATTAGTCCTGAAGAGAAATCGTTTCATGTGAGATCAGGGTTGGAAAAACATAAACCTTCAAAAGTCATCTCTAGTTATCCACTTCAAAACTAAAAAAAGCATATTCTACTCAAACAGGCCAACAGCTTCCTGCTGTGTGGCTGCTTTGTGATGTTTTGTTTGAAATCTCCGTGTTGAGATTTCTTAATACGCTTACAAATTTCATCTTCAGCGTCAGTAAAAGACCGGAATTAATACCGTCACACTTGTAAATAACATCCACAACCACACCCATATCAACTGTTCAGCTTTTCTGTCAGTGGGAGTATTGTTTTTCTTCTCCCAATAGGAGCTAGTCGTTTAGTTTCAGGCAAATTTGTGACCTCCAGATGAACGGATTAACAAAACAGGGAATTTGTACATAAAACAATGAAAACAGCGTGACAGCATGGGGTGGCCATGATGTACATGATAGGTCTAAATCAATAATATATTACCACCACCAACCTTCTTTAAGGGTGGACTGCATTACCTTCAAAATTTAGATGATCTTGTGCTCAGTGAGAATGTTTTTGACTAGTATATTTCAGGTTTTCTACTCTCCCAGAGGCTGGAGGCCAGCTAAACTTGGGGAAAGTTCTGTTACAGTTCTGATGCATAGCTAATCCACATGTTCAACAGTCAAATGTGATATGGGTGTGTTTAAAATCTACACTGCTATTTGAGAGAGAATCTTCAACCCACCACAAGACTATAAAGTTTCCAAAACTTCAACTAGCTTTCCACTCCTCCTTTGAGTGAGTAACTTGTTGAGGGTTTGTGCTGGAAATGATTCCAGCTCCATACGTTATATACATACACTATAGCGGAATGTCCTCATGTATGAAGGCTGAACATGGCATGCGTGTGATGCATGATAACATATTTAGTTTAGTAATGTGTATGAATAATTATATAATTACAATATAAACATTTACAAATTTAGGAAAAAAAGTGGCTGATTGTGCCTCAAGATCCTCTATCATGCAAAGACTCAAAGATCCTCACAATGCTCAAGCTCTTCTCACTTTAGACCTCACACCAGGGAGCGTTTGTAGAATTTTACATCAGTGCTTTTACTACACTGTCTCTAGCCTGTTTGGTGAGAAAACAGGGTGTCCATGCTGATACGAGCAGCGAACTGTAACCGCTTTTATAAGGCATTAGATTCATCAGAACCATCAGGACTATTAGCAGAGCACGGCTTTCAACTACAAATGTCATGTAGAAATTGTAAGGAATGAACATGAGTAAACATGAGTAGGTGTGTGCTGCACCAAGAACAACAATGACGAATGTTTTGCCACAAAAAGAATGCTTTTCCTACTTTGGCAAAAACAAAATGAATTAAAACACAGCTTTCATAAGAGTCTTTGACAGTTTTTTGTTCATCAAAGGCCTCTTTGTTTGGAATAGGTACAGTACTGTAGAGTCCCGCTTAGACACAGTCGCTAACTTCTGCAGTCCTGTGCGTATCAGGCTTTCTCTAGAGTCACATCCTGAACATAAGAGAGCTGGAGCAGCTCTCATGTGTCCATGGCTCAGCTCCCCAGTTAAACATGTTTGCCATAGCCAAGATTTACAGATGTCTCAGGAGATTGAGACCCTCTGGTCAAGTCTTTGGCTTACTTGCTTTCTCTTCTGTGTGAGCATGTATGAAATAACAGCACTGTGCAAACTAAATGGAACAAACCCTAACCAAAACAACATTTGGCCTTTTAGTCTGTGAAAGTTACCTTTCACTAAGGTGAAAAAGAGAAAAATAGAAAGAAACATTTGTTTTAGAAAGCTGAGAGTGGCGTCTCACTATATACTTCCTTACTCAGGCTATTTCTTTTATTCTGCGCATGTAATTATGGAGTTCCTCTGGGTCTTGGAAACCCATATCCTGGCAGACCCACTGAATGTCTTCTTCATCTGCTATGGGGATGGAGTTGTAGGGCAGCTCCTCAGTAGGAAGGGTTGTAAATGTGGTAAACTTGACTCTCTTGCGCTTGGAGGTGGGTGAACTGGCCTCCTCGCCATTCTCCTTCGTAGAGCCACCAGAGCTGCCATCGCCCCGTCCATGTACCTGACTGTGAACGCTGGTCTGGGAACTACCACTGCTGTGGTGGTCCCCATGGCAACAAGTCTGTACACCTTCCAAAGGGTTGCTGGGACTTTCCACTTGCTGTGGTGACAGATCGCACTGGGCCCTCAGTGGCTGGCCATTTCCCAGGAACACCCAGTGATGGGAATGGTCCATGTTGGCCTGCCCCTCAGGTGGGATGCGCTTATGGCGGTATTTGAGCACAAATACGATGCAGTTGATAAGAAAGACTAAGATGGCCAGGCAGAAGACTCCCAGTAGCGCATACATGCCAATCTCAAGGTCTGTCATGCTGCGAGGTGAATGCACAAATTCATCTCCATCACTCTCGGTTGGTTGCTCTTGGTTGCTAATTGTGGGGAAATTGGTGTAATCAATGGGAACGCTGGCAGGCTGCTCATTAGATGTCTCATAAACTCTTCCACTGACATTGGGATCAATCACTGGCCGCCTGGTGACAGGCACAAGCTCAGTTTCACTTTCTGTGGTTGCCTCTTCCTCAGAGTCTTCCTCTGGGCCAAAGCGGACCTTGACATAAACTGCAGCAGATGCGATGACACTTTTGCGTTTGGTCTTCTGGCAGGCCTCACAGATGGTCATCTCCACACGCACCATTTCGCCCGATCCCTCCCCTTCTGCTACCACCACAGGCCAGCGCTGTTGAGGCTCCTGGGACACAGACACGACTTTATCATCCAATGTGGAGGCGTTGAGGTTGTAGTCTTTGGGATCAAAGTAAGTCAGTGTAGCAGCTGTGTTGTCACTGAAAAGCATCCAGACAGATAGACAGGCCTCCTGTTGGACAAAAAGAAACACATACAGATTAGATATCTAGTTTCTGCAAAAATAATTAGATAACTTTAAAACCCCCAAATCGTTTAATCTTCAGAAATGAGAGAGAATCAGAAGTAGATTTGATAAGGACCTGAAACTTCTCCAGTAGATGTACTTGTGATATTAGATAGGAAGTGTTTACTATAAAGTTATAAAAACAAAATAAGTTTCACTGATGGATGAAGCACCTAAATAGCAAGAAAAACACTGTCATTAACCCTTTTGTTGTAACTGATTATTGGAGGGAAAATTGAATAATGAAAGGGATTATTAGTACTGGAAGCTTGGTCATTGTCAGCAGAAATGCTGTATTTACATAATTTCATACATACTAAGAAGTACGAATTAAAATTTTGAAAAAATTAGTCTGACAGCAATTTAGTCTGGATTTCCCATCAGTCTTAGAAAAAAGAATGCTGTCCCCTCACATTAGATGTGAACATGCGATATCATTTTACATTACATATAATACTCTGATAAGTCTTGAGCCAACCATCATTTCTTTGCATATTGCCAAGAAAACAGTAAGCATTTAAAGTATGAAAGTAATTTATTAGGACAAGTGCAAACATAAATAGAAAATATAGTATATTAGGCAAATAGAAACAAAACAAAAACAGTATTTTGTAGAATTTTAACAGGCTTGAAAGTCAATGAAAGTCTTCTAGTCTGAGCACCTTTATTCTCCAACACAGCCTAAACCCTCTGAGACAAGCTTTCTGTCATTTTTATAAGTAGTCTTCAGGAATAGTTCTCCAGGATTCTTGAAGGACATCCCAAAGTTCTTCTTTGGATGTTGGCTGCTTTTTGTTCCGTTCTCTGTCAAGATGATCCCACACTGCTTCAGTAATATTTAAGTCCGGGCTCTGGGGAGGATTCATCCCTCCATAAGACCTGTTGCCACTGATTTGCAGCTCCTTAATAATCATCTTGGTGCAAAAATGTCTGTCAAACATTGTTATCTTTAAAAATTCTTGCCAAAATATGTCACTGAAATAAAAAACGCTTGTGACAGGCTGTTAGTAACAAAGTACCAAAAGATAAAATTTAAAATTGGTTCTTTACTAAGTTGTCTGTTGTGTGAAGACATGACACCCTGGAGTTAGAAGGCTTGTTCATACTTGAATGGCAAAAAACTTAAAAAAACTATTGTTTGAGAGCCGTTGCAAATAATAAAAAGTCTAGCTGCTTGGGCTGCTGTTTAGCTTACTGGGATGAGTGGGCAGACCATGTAAAGGGGATCTTTGTCCTGTCACATCCGTCATAGGTTCAAGTCTGACCTGTGGCCCTTTGCTGGATGTCCTTTTTCAAATAAAGCCCACTGAAGCCAACAAAACCTTTAAAAAAGAAAGTCTGGCTGCTAGAAAGCTAAACAAAGACTTTTAAACAGGAAGCCAGTATGCATTAGTAGTTGTGCCCAATACAAAAAAACCCAATGAATTCTGAAGTATTTTATGCCCTCATAATGTTTTAGTCCACTGTCTGCCAGCCCAAACAGCACACATTTTGCTCTCAGAGCAAGTTTGCAAAGATTATTGTAACAAAAATGGTAGGCACATAGTTGTTTTGTTTTTATCCTACAAATCCTTATAATTTCAACCAGACTGCATCTTATTTGCTCCATTACCTCACAGTTTAAACAGAACAGCCATGTCTCCTCATGATACAGGATACTTGGTTAAATCAAAAACATAATAATTCAAAGACTTCTTTTACCCTCCTCAAATTCATGTTTCCACCCACGCATCACTTTGGGTGGAAAACAGAAAATCTATCAGACCGCCCAAAAATATACAGGGATTATAATTTTAAATTTTTCTGTTAAAGAATTTGCTGTCAACAAAGCAAAGTACATCGTTAACTACTATGTGTTTATATCCCTCAAAACAACATTTCAGTATAACATATTACATTCTTTTTTGCAGCATTGACCGTGATTTGCATATGTTCCCAACAGCGCCTTTGAAGTCCTGGACTTACTCCAATCCCTGAATCTCCAGAGTGTTTGTGAAGCATCCGCAGTATCTTATACTCAGTACAAGCCCTAACATACACAGAGACAGCCTGCCTCTGATGTACACGCGAGCACACTGCTTTCAAGCATGGAGGAAGAAGGGGTAGCAGAGGAATGACTGTGCTGTCCTGAAAGCTACAACACAGGCTCGCTCTACAGCACAGACAGATAAGGCACACAGCAGTAGTGTGTGCTTCGAATGATGAGTTTGTCTCTTTGTATTTACTCTGCGTGAAGGTCTCATTTTGTATTTTCTGTCACTCTTCACCCTCTGTACTCCCCTGTCGTGAGATTGGATAAAATGCCTCAAATTCCATGCGGTGGTTAACCGACATCATTTATCTGCCGCAGACTGAACCACAACATCAGTATCCACGTAATCAAGGCAGTCCTTTTTGTCCACAGTTTGTTTAAACATTACCTACCAACCATTTGGACAAATGACAAAGGGGGAGCATTTTCTTTCTGCAACAGTTTTCAACAGTTTCAAACAGATGCACACCCACTTTGCTCAGAAGAAAAAAATCCCTTTGGTTCAGGTTCAACAGAAGACTACTAAAATGTGCCAATATTTCACCAGGAGGCAGACTTCTCTGATCTCAGCATGTCTGTATGAAGGCAGCTCTTGATAAGAATTATACACTAAATCAGCCAGGAGTAAATGTAATGCATGCATTTTCTATAAAATACATCATGTGATAAAGATTAAGTTTTCTGTCTTTAATTTCACTGCATTTTCTGATTTATGCTTAATGGGATCATATGTAAACTGAACCTAAACAGCTTCAATGATAAAATTCACATAAGCAGGTAAGACGTTCCTTTCAAATAAAAGTATTCAGGTTCAAAACTATCTTACAAAGTTGCTAATTTAAGCAGCAGCAATGAGTTGATGATGGCAACCAAAGTTGGTTTGTGTAGAACTTCCAAAAACTGAAGACTTTACGTTTGAACTTCAAGGTAATAAAAGAGAAAATGCAGACATGTTGATTGTAAAACTCCACCCATCATAGTTTATGTGTTTCATTTATTTCTGGAGGAGTAGAGGACATTTTGAGAGTTTTCCTGTGAAACAGAATCAAATGGCTTGAAATAGCTCCAGTGGTCCTCTGAGAGCTTTGCCGGCGGAGGAATTGGCTGCCTTTTATGGCTCAGCCTTGGAGAGCACTTAGGACAATACATTACAATAATTAAATTTCAAGGTGGCCAAGAAGCGGAAAGCAAGAAAAATTGAAATTTAACGCTCGCTTCTCTCTCACTCATGCCTGATGTAGCTGTCGTTGCATTTTTCGCAACTTGCAGGCCAGAAAAAGGGCAGAGCAGGAAAAGCACTGAGATGAACACATGCACACAGTTTTCCTGCAGGCCTGCCAGTTTGTTCTTTGTACAGATCATTCTCTCTGTCTGAAAACACAACAGCAAAGAAAATGGAAATGTCCCCACACAGGCATCTTCTCCACTCTTGCTTGAGCAAAGAAATCCAGTTTGGGAAATGCATTTGGACATATCAGAAAAGTTTAATCGGGCTTGCTTAAAATGAGGGTTGGAATAAAACAACACCACGGATACTTATTAGCTCATCGCCGCTACCATTATCTAGCGTCCTTCCCAACAATGCCAGCTGCTGCTTATAAGATTTAGATTGGAAATAATTTTAGTCTTCAAAAATGAAACTAGTGTCTTTTTGACAATACGAGCCGGTGAATGGGTTTTGCAAATACACATATTTTACCTGCTCTAGGAAAGAAATAAGGACACCCACTGACCACAAACTGTTAGTGGGACATCAAGAAAAGAGCCCCTTAACAGCTGCTGCAGTTAGTTCTTGATGATTGCTCTGTTGCCATAATTAAATGATATCACAGTGACATCTCATATGATTTATATATAGTGGTGCTTGCTGTTGTTCACTATAAAATATGTACACATTTGACTTCACGCAGTACTGACTGGATGCTACTGAAGCAATTCTAGCTTTCAATTCATCCCTTTATGTAGGTAAAAAATGCCTTTTGAAAAGGAGAAAATGGACATTATGCAGATATGTGAAAGGGCTAAAAGAAAGGAGGATGATGAGTCTGGTTATTACTATGGGATGTCACACTATCAGCATGTCAAACATGGCAAACATGTCTTGTTAGGGTTTGTGGTTTTATGGTCTTTGGTTTTGTTTCTCATGTCTTGGTTTTTTTTGGGTTCATTGTCTATCTGTTTTTTGTTATTGAATTATTAGATTCAGGATTTATTCTGTTTGTATTTTTCTAGTCTTCAGTTATGGGCTGTGTGGTCTTGTGGTAGTTAGCACCACAACAAGAGGGCTCCTGGTTTGAATCCCAGCTGGGGCCTTTCTGTGTGGAGTTTGCATGTTCTCCTCGTGTATATGTGAGGTCTCTTCGGGTACTCCGGCTTCTTCCCACCACCAGAAAACATGCATGTCAGCTTAATTGGTGACTCTAAATTGAACCTGTGAGTGTGAATGTGGATGGTTGTCTCGTTTGTTTCTATGTGGCCCTGTGATGGACTGGTGACCTGTTCGGGCTGAACCCTGCATGTCGCCCAGTGACAGCTTGGATAGGCTCCAGCCCCCTCGCAATCCTGAGTTGGATTAAGCGGATATAGAAAATGGATGGATAGTCTTTCGTTATCAGTCATAGTTAAGCTCATGTTTGTCTTTGTCATTTACTTGTCATTTACGTATCTTGTCTTGGTTTATTCATTCTCACTCATTGCTTCTCCAGTTTCCATGGTCTGGTCATCAGTTCCACTCATTCATCTGTGGTCAGTAGTCTCAGCTGCATCCATTTACTCATCGGGCTCCCCACAGTATTTAAGCTCCCTGTTTTCCTTCAGTCATTGTCAGATCCTTTCCATTACAACCTCTCGTTAAGTCTCTAGTTGAAGTTTCATTAGAGTTCTAATTAGTTTTGGTCTTTTCTAGTTTTGCCAGTATTCAGTTTTTTGTTTTTCTCCAGTTTGGTTTTATGTATTTCCTGCTCTGCCATGGTTTTTCTTGGTTAGTTCATCTCATCATCTGCTGGTCTGAATTTGAGTGTTTCAACAAGGGTGTTCCCACAAAATCATAACACATCTTTTCCAGGGACATCTATGCATTTTTCAACAAGGCTGACCTGTCTGTAGTCCTGACTAGTCTCCACGAAAGAATGTAAAACAAAAAACATGTTTGTACATCTAACAACTTGTCAAGAAGAATGTAACAAAATAACACCTGAAATGCGTCATCACTTGTTTTTCACAACGCAAGAATGTCATAAAAAGGAAAAATGGAAGCATGAAAATAAAATGTGAAATATCCGCGGTTCATACAATCTTCCACATTGTCCCAGCTTTTTCTGATCAGAAGTTTATACAGTATGTAGTCTCTATATGTGACTCTTCTTCTGTTCTCCACAATCACACGACAGTGAACCTTTTGGAGACAATGTGGGGTCAGTGGTTTGCTGAAGTCTACTTCAACACATTTAAGAGCTGGAAATCAAACCATCAATCTTCCATTTGGATGTAAACTATTCCTCAACTATATTGTGTGAATAGTTAATGAAGTCACAAAACCCTGATTCTAAGCAACAAATCCAGAAGAAATCATTGCTTCCTGTTTGCATAAGATCATGTGGACAAACCAGAAGAAAAAATCTTCTTTGGGCAGACAAGACTTAGAAAATAAGCTTTAAATGAGGAGAGCTATGTTTTGTGAAAGGGAAAAAGTTTGTATGAGGAAACCCTGCAGCATCTCAAGAGTTGTAGGCCTGAACCTCCTCCAAGCTGATGTCCAGGACAGATTAATGGTTACTGGAAGTATTTAACTGCAGTAATTATTGCACAAGGAGGGCACATCACAAACTGGAAGCAAAAGTGGATGGATAAATGAACAGTTTCCTCAATACAAGGAAAAGATACAAATTACCATGCTTGTATTATTTGTCTCTTTTGCTTCTCTTTATCTCATATTTAAGACTTGTATTAGTAGAATATGTATATTAAAAAAAGAGTACAATCATTTGCAAATCTCATAAACCAATATTTCATTCACCATATAACATAAAGAACAAATCAAATGCTGAAAGTGAGACATTTTACTATTTCATGAAAAATATTTGTTCATTTTGAATTTGATGACATGTCTCAAAAAATTGGAACGGGGCAAAAAAGGCTGGAAAGGTAAGTGGTATTAAGAAGAAACAGCTTGCGAAATGAACAGGTTAACTATTAGGTTAACTGGCAACAGGTCAGTAACAAGACTGAGTATAAAAAGCAAGAGAGGAAGAATTTCTCAGAAGTAAAGATGGACAAAGAGGTTCAGTAAAATCAGCATCTATTTAACAATTTAAGAAACATTTTCCTCAACATAAAATTTATAATAGTACTATATACTATTATCTGCAGTATATAGTGGTGTATTTGATAATCTGGAGACAGCCGTGTGAAACGGACACAGCTGAGAATTAATACTGGATGCATGGGATCTTTGGCCCTAAGGCAGCACCGTATAAAAAACATCAACAGGTCTTGGATATTTCAGCAAGACAATGTTAAACCAAATACTGAATCTTAGTTTGTGCTCCAGTTGTGCTGAAGAATAAAGGTGCTCATACCAAATCATGACTTTCAGGCTCTTTAGAATTGTACAAACTGTTTTTGAATCATTTACTCCATTTCGATTTAAGTTTGCTCATATTTCAATAAATAACTGCACGTATTTCCTTTTTTCCTTATAAAATTGAAAGAAATTAGGGTTGGCTCAAGATATTTGCACAGAACTTCACATTTTGTGATTAATTTGAATTTAATTTAAATCATCAATGATCCAGCTGGCATTTGAAAGACTATCATATTAACTTGTAAATTACTTCCTTAGCAACAATAAGTTTGACAATGTATTTGTATTTTCTTGTAAATAAAAAATGTCATGGCTTGAAATGAAGGGGACACAGTGCTTTGGAAATAACATTCGCTGCTAATGCTTGTTATTAACAGAGGTAGAGTGCTGGTAATTTTGCTGTCAGTGCTCACACAGCTCCATGAATATGCAGCAAGATTTGTGGGAAAACCTGCATATCTTTATGATACAGGTGTGCACTCTGAAGGTGAAAATATGGTGTAAATATTTGTGACCGCTTACAATAAAAACTGACTCTTCCTTTGAGCGTGGGAGCTTTTCCAGGAGAAATTAACTGAAGGTAGATGTGTGTTTAGGGAATGCAGCCAGCTACCTATAACACATATGTGCTTTTCTATGAATTGTAGTATATTTTTCAGTAACTGATACATTTTAGTTGATCTTTGTTTGACTACCTGACTACTGACTACCTGTACAGTTGGTTATAATTCTGCACAGAATGATAAATCAGCTTGTACCTGTTTGAGAGAAGTGAGTGTCTGAAGGCCGGTTGCCTTGGCCACCATGGTGTGGCTGTTGCCAGGGCTGGGCTGCAGTGACAGTGTCAGGCCTGAAATAGCGTGACTACGCAGCTCCATTATGGAAACCTTGTCATCTGTGACTGAGAATGGCGCCTCTCCCAGAATTGCATCCACTGCCAGTGGAGACTCCACCTGTAGAGAAAAAAAGATGTGCTTTTATTGCATCTCAACATGGCAGAGGGGCATCATTGTCGTCCAAAACAGTTTTATTGTCTTTTTGAAGCTCATAAAGCCCATGACAAGCCAATTTTGGATGAAAGTGCTTTGAGCTGTTTGTTCCAGCTCATCCCGAATCCATGTGTCAATGCCTCTCCATCAAAGTGGAAAAAACAAACAACAGCAAAGAGAAAAAAACTCACTTGAGACGGCGTCAATCGTCTACCAGACTACAAAAATATGAAGCTGTAAAGGCACGTCTCAAAGTGAAGGTTAGCAGACAAAACTTGTGCCCATCAAGTGTCTTCACACAAATCTCGAAGAACCATTTAAAGAATGTTCTATCACTTTGGGTAATCCTGAGACTTTGACAAGCATCTTGACAAAGAATTTGGCCTCTTATGAAATATCGTCCTTTCACTTTGCTGCCGCAATTAAAGGTCAAGAGGGACAGGTAAACAGTAAAGAGCCATTCACTGTAGAGGGAGTCAAATGGGGAAATCAATCTCACCTTCATCTTAAGTATTTGATGACTTAAACTATGTTTAAAAAAAAAGAAAAAAAAAGTAAAGTGTAAAGCTGCTGCAGTTAAGGACTTGGTGTTTGACAAGCTTCACTTATCAATTCAACTCAATTCAATTTATGTCAGTATAGTTTTATTTATCTGTAGCCTAATTACAACAAATGGCATCTCAGGGCACTTCAAAGATACAGTCCTATTCAAACCAATTAGAATCCAATTAAGTGTAAGACTATCATAATTAAATAAAAATCAAATTAATTAAATTCCAAATAAGTCAAATTCATATAGACCCTATTAAAATGTAGCTTAGCTAAGGAAACAAACAGATTGCACCGAAACTTCACTTCGATCCAATCTGCCATCCCAAGCATGCACAAGGTGATGGTGGAAAGAAAAAAAACAAACAGTAAAAGAGGGGACAACAAGCACCATGACACCAGGCCAGGGATACCTGATGAGAACTGAGAACATTAACTTGCTTCAAAACAGCAACATCCAGCTGCTGTCTGATTTACAATCTGATGTGAATATTTATAGCAGTCAGGTGGGCCGACAGATCAAAAATAAAGTGTTGATTAGTCAGACACCTGAAGGATCCTTTCCACATCATTCTTTTAATTTTTTCCTTTTTTTCTGCTGTTGGGACAGATTTAAGTTTCACATAATTAAAGGAACAACTTGCCCTGCAGCATTTGTCCTGCAAAGGCTCCTGCCAAATAATTTCAATTACAGCCCCTGGTTTCTTCTGTAAATCTGTAGCAGGGAAATCAATTATGTTTTTTTTTATTTGGTCCTATCTCCATTATTGAATGTTCTGAAGACAATAATGGGAGGTGATAGTGTTACTGTGGAAAATTAAAAAAAAAAATCACCATTAAGAAGCACACAGGTTTGTGGTCAGTTTTAGGTTGCTATGAGTTATGTTCATCTTCTATAATAATCTCAACTGAAGCCCCAAATTTAACCTTTTTCTGGAGCTTTTCAACCTGATTATCCATCTGATTATCTTTACAACCACATGGAGTCGTTTCAGTCCTCTCTCCCTCTTACATTTTCTAAAGCTTTGGATCCATGTGAAAGTTCAGCTGTTAAAAAACACCCAGGACCAGGAACAAAATATGTACTGCTCCTGATCTGTCTCTTTTGAAGTCCAAGCTCTTCTTCCTTTACGTTTAATGGCAACACCATGAAACACAATTGCATAGTGTAAATCTTATGGTTAGTGTGGCAAAAAAGAAATAGTAGTTGTGTTGTTTGACTGAATTTTTCTGACCATCGACTGTTTAAAACACAGCATGTATAACAGCCACTCTGTTCTTTCCCTTTGTTATGTCGCTCTTTTCAAACTGGATGTTATGAGGCAGTGTTGGAGCTGACTGAGAACAGTAGAGACTAGGCCCTCCCATTGGGTGGTGACTTGTTAATGATAACACAGCCATGCCCTAATGAATACCCTGCTTTATTGTCAATTTTATCTTAAGTGCAGCCATTACATAACATGAACGCTGCATGCTAGTAAGTACATTTTGCAAACAGTAATTAAGACTTAGAACCAAAACCATTAAGAAATTGTTCACTGAGGACACTAATTCAGTGAAAAGTAATCTGCTTTCATACACGCATTGGCATCCTGAAATGTTTTTCATCTGGCCCCCAAGTGAAATCTCTGGAATATTAGCAGTTGGGACAATATATGAACGTCATGGTAAATATTCCGGAGCATTTGTTGCTGCTGTGCAAGTGAGCGCCTTTGTCCGAGTAAGAGTTTGTTATTTCTATTGACCTGTATGCTGCCTCGTGCCCGCTCCCTGATATTTTGGATATGTCCAGATACATGCCGTACTCATATCAACCCAGTAGGAAGCCTCGTCCGCTATACTAAACATGTTGGAAAGAAGTGATTTCCACAGGTACAAGGATGTAACAAGGATGTACATAATAAGAGAGGGGCACATTCTCTCTGTGTGCTTTGTGAATGGCCTTTGTGGTGCTATTCAGTTTCTCATCCAGTCTCCAACAGATTGCTCACCCAGTGTGGTGCTAAAGGTATGACCTTGTAGCTCACCCCCAACTCATCCAGCCTGTCACCCCCTGACCTGCTTCCCAACTCTGCCTGTTCTGCTGGCCTTCAGCATGTTTGCCGCCTACTCACCATCCTTGCTCCTTCTTCTGTCTGCTCTTGCTTCAGCTGCTGCGACATCAGCTTTCCTCAGCCTTTCTGACTTTACCCACCATTACCTCCACTCCCTCCCCTGAGCTTTTGCAATGAACTGCTCTTAAGCTTTGCATTTCTGATTCTGTGTCCTGCTCATATCTTCAACCAGTTGAATGTAGCACAAAATCTCAAACCACCATTCCCAGCTTTAAGGAACAAAGTCAAGAATTTATTCCATCAGATGTCTTTATAACTCTGTCCCTTTTTTCAACGTCTGTAAGGTAACTTGTCTTGTTGCAAATTATTTCCTATTAAACACCATTGAGTCTCAAAATTATGATAGCACACATGAAAATAAGAGAGCAAAACATATGAAAACAAATACCGGTACTGTAAGAGGTTTTCGTTATTTAGTTTTCAGTATGCATTTTTCAAACTACAGTCATGTGAAAAGAAAGAATAGTACACTCTCTCCCAGTGCTGAGGTTTTATGTATCAGGACATCAGGGAGTTTCAGACTTTGTCGATTTGCTGCTGTATTTGGGATCATTGTTCTGTTCGTGATCCAGTTTCAGTCAGGCTTTAGCTGACAGATGGCCTCACGTTTGAATCTAAAATTCATTGGTATCTAGACAAGGTCATGGTTGACTCAATGACTGTAAGGTGCTCTGGTCCTCTTGCTTCATAACAAGTCCAAATCATCACTGATGCCTTCGCTTTTTACACTGTCACAGCATTGAAAAAAATAGATTTAAAACTAATGCAATGCACAGTTCCATGAATGATGCTGTATCATGTTCTTGGCTAATGTCTTCTTCACATACAGAAGTTAATGGCTGAAAACCATGCTGCTCTGTGAAAGTGTTGTTGCACATACTATATTATACGATACATTAATGCTACAATAAAATCTAAAGTTACCATTATATCATTGGATATACTAAAAAATACTTACAGGCTAAAAACAGAAAAAAAAATTGCAACTCCAATTTTTTTCAGTGAGTTCCACCTCCATATGCATATTGTTCACTTGTGATGGATTAATGTGCCAGAAAGAAGAGTTATGGCACACTGGGCACAGCACAAGCATGTGCACATGCAGTCAAACACACACATACACACAGGTTTGTGTGACTGCAAAAACCCTAGGCATGATAGTAAATGGATAAATAAAATAAGCCCTAAAGTTTTCCCGAGGAAAATGATGGATCACTCTGCAGGAGATTGTCTAACCACAACAGATTTAGCTTAATTCTACAACTTTCTATTTCTAGGGAAAAGATTCAGTTTATGAAGAAAAAAAATCAAAACAGACAAAGCACCAAGTCTATTTATGAATACTGACAAAGAGGTGAGGCGTGTGTCTGGAACAAACAGAAGTCAGTTTCTGTGTAAAATAAAGTCTAATCATAAATCCAAGTGAGGTCAGATGGAGTATGACCCTGCAAGAAAAAAATGTATGCTTACAATTGATTTTCTGCTATTTCACGTTCCATTCGGCCGTGGCTGATATTTTCAAGGGCCAATTAAAGCAGCTAAAAAGAAAATCTAACACTGTTAAAAATCAATATTGGCAACTATGTCTAAATGTCAAAACAAATTTTGAAGATATTCTACATTGTGCGTTGATATACAACTATATAACTAAGACATCTAATCACAGAAACCAATCTTGTGTAAAGTTGTGATTTTTGCTTGAAACCAATTTAAAAAAAACAAAGCAGAAACTCTTGTCACAACAGATTAGATGCTGCAGACTAAATTTTGTGTCTCACTTTCAACCTCCCATAGTTTATGTTTCTGGTTCTTGACATAGTCATTAGTTAAGATAGATACTTAAAATCAAATAAACCTCTTTAAAAAATATACAAAATATACAGGACTTTGCAAAAGTTTTTGATACAGCCCTAATTTCCTTGCATTTTGCTCAAACAGCCAGACATAGTATAGCAATAGTTTTCCAGGCTTTTTGAGGATCTTTCAACATTTTGCTTTGGACATTGGCTGCCTCTTCACTTATTTTCAGAGAAATATGTCTGTTTGTTTGTTCAGCCAAACCATCATTCTAGCTTAAAAAGGCACCTAACTCAAGGAATGAACCAGTGTTGGGTCTACACATAAAATACAACTTAGCAAAGAACTCATTTTAAATTGTATCTTTAGGCACTTTAAACAGCCTGTCACAAAGTCATTTGTTCCTATTTCTTTTGCTGCATCTACATAAAATGCCAAACATAACACATTTTGACAAATACCCTCTCGGCATCAAAACCTACTCTCTGTCTGCTAGAATATGGAAAGATGGAAAGTGGCTCAAAAGGAGCGATGGCTGACACTGGTCTTCTGTGATTAATTCCCTATGCGTATATGTAGTTGTTTTAAGTATCTCACTTTTTCCAGAATACTTCAGCTTCGTATTTCTTTGTTAAACAGCTAACACACACATGCATACAAAGTGCATATTACTGATTGACTGACAGCAGACTTAGTCACGTTTGCCTGAAATTAATCTATTTTGATAAGAAAAGTACTATCTGGTTTCCACATCTTGTCCTCTCTGTCAGTCAGATGGTGCATAAAAGTTCATTTTCATAGTTTTCTTCACACCTCATCGTTGTCATAGTGCTCCTTTAAAAATGTTATTTATTTATCATCCATATTGGTTGAGTCAGAATTACTATTATTGGTATCAAAGAACAGTTACTGTAGGGCCATGTACTCCTCGATGCATATTTGAATCAATATGTATGTCATATTCACGCCTTGTGACTAAACATATTCTTCATCCATTATCAAAAAGTAATTTATGTCAACTGACGCTATTCCTGCCGTCCTCAGTTCTAAATGAGTTAGACTAATGCAGGGTGTTGCCCGGCCAACTGTAAACATGCCTGTGGTCAGAAATGACAACTGAATGATGAAACAATGCTTTTCAGCTTGGTGTTACGTTAATCTGGTGGAAGTGATTCTAAAGGGAACCCGAGGAAGTGGCTGTGATTTATTTCAGTCTGTTAACACCCTTTTCTTCGTTTAAGCAAATTTACAAATGATCCAAATATCAAATGATTATGTCCACTCCTTGTTTTTTCAACAACAAGTGCACGGGGGCGGCTGTAGCTCAGGAAGAATCGAAAGGTCAGTGGTTCGACTCTGGCTTCTACATGTCAAAGCGTCCTTGGGCAAGACACTGAACCCCACGTTGCCTCCCAGTGTATCCATTAGGGTATGAATGTGTGTATAAATGATTAGAAAAGCACGTAGTTATGTATCTTAAGACGTGCTGTGTGAGTGGGGTGAATGCGGCATGTAGTGAAGCGCTTTGAGTGGTCAGTTAGACTAGAAAAGCGTACAAGTACAAGTCCATTTACCACATTTGTCTTGAAATAAATTGTATAGAGTTTTGATAGCACCCACAGAGGATGAGCACTTTTGCACAGTCCAGCTCATTTCCTTCTGTGCAAACGAAATTAACTTCAGATTTTTGAGGGCAGTTTAATTAGAATTAGTCAATATTTAGTTTCAAATTAATATTTCAATTGTTTGAAGGCAGAAAAAGTTAATTTGCTGGGTGGGATAGATTTAGTGTTTAACTTACTTCAAACTATCAGCTTTAAACTTATGAATAATTGGCATAAATATCAGTTAATCTTCAATTCAGTCTAGTTAAAATTCACAAGACCGGTATTCACCAGTGGCTAAGTATCAAACTAATCATCTGGAATGGCAAAACTGCTTTGGTCAAGTTCATTATTCAGTCTATTGGCACTGATTCAGTCTTTGGATTTTAAACTAATACTGGGAAGGGGGATCTGCAAATTTCAGACTGAAATTAAGCTTCAAATGAACATTTGACGCATTAAAAATAGAAACTAGGGAGAAAGATTGTCTCCCTGAGAGCAATCAATTTGTTTGCGATGTATTCCAAAGAGCATGTGCTGATGAAGTGTAGCAATCTGGTTTTCATTTTCATCCAAATTGCCTCATTTTCTTTTACCCACAGTTACTGATTTCCCATATTCCCAACAGTGTCTCCAACAGATACCCTCACAAGTCTAAATACAGTATGTAAATGAGTGCAGTTAAAAGAGAGTGTTTGCAGACTTGAATGAGCTGTTGCACCTGACTGATTGACCGGAAACATGGTCCCAACAAAAGAGTTAAAATTATAAAACTCATTCAAGAAGGTTAATCAGTTTGGAATTTGGCAAAAGATTCTGATCGTTCCCATTTAGGTGTGTCTAAAATTCGGATTAAGTACAAACAAAATGGGAATGTTGTAAAATGGAAACATTCAGATTGACCGAGGAATACCAAAACCACTTTACCACTTTACTTCTCACTTCCCAGATAAGTGAATACAGCTTGATTTGAACTTGATGTTGCATGGAGGTGTAGACAAGGAATTTGCAACTTTAAAATGAACCTGCCCGCTGAATGACATACTTAGTGAGGGTTGCATTTTTTCTCTGAGTGTTGGAGTTGGTAGTAGCTTTAGATAACATAAAATATATGCTCTCAAGCACGGGAAAGGGGATTTTTCTCATATGTCCCCTTTAATGCTTTTTTTTTGTTTGTTTGTTTTTAAATTTAATTGCATGGGGGGGAAAAGTTCAGTGATCAGTTCTGAACTACACTGAATAATGAATGATGAGTGATCTACATGCCTGTCTGTGATCAAGGTGAGAATAGCTCAAGTTGCTCCGCTGCTTCCAGCCCAGCTCCCTGTTGAATTTGTCATTGGAGCGGCAGGAGACATGAAGCAACCCAGAAACACTTTATGTGGTCTAAAGCGAGGAGCTTGCCTGTCACTGTGAGAAGCTGTGCTTGGCGTCATGTCTGCTGCTGAAGTTGGGAACCAAATCTGTGGTAGTATATTACCAGTGCTTACGGCAAACAGAAGATCAATGATCAGACCAAGCAGCAGATTGACGCTGACCTGCTGAGTCTCTTCACTGAACATGACGAATACTCCCTCATGCAACTGCATATGACTTGCAGCACACTACATTATTTTGTCCTTATGCCCCCCTTCTGCACTTCTCTCCCTACATGCTTTCAATAAATCACACTTGGGGTGTAAGGTGCAACAAAATATCAGTGGGAAATTTGTTCATGCAAGCCATGGTCTTCATGGGTTCTTACCTTTGAATGTGGCAGGAACATATGAGGAAAGTACCTTTATGGCAGTGACGCATCATTACACATCTATCGAAACATACACACATCAGTTCAAAGTGAAAGTCTAAACAGACCATGAGAACAGGTCATTATTCTCCACATTCTTTTTTTTTTTTTACACTCATTTTATTGATGCTGATAATGAATGCTTCCTCTAGACGATATAAACCTTCAGTTGGACCCTCAGTAGTTTTTTTTACACTAAAAGAAACTCTTGCTAGTTTAAATTCTCACTTTTAACGATTTACAGCAAAGGTACATCTACATCATCAAGTTGAGCAGCAGTACGAGCATTCCTTACACACTAATTGAGACACTAGATTCCTTTCCTTTATGCTCCAAAATAATGTCTTTTGCCTGATTGGAAGACTGGTGGGAAATCTTATTAAACAGAATTGGACATGATATAAACCCAGAATACTGAAAGCACTTTATATTTTCTGAGAGTCAAAATGTTTTTTATTGCTGCCGCGTGGGACTCCCCGAGTGCGCAGACACGGTTTTATCTTAGTTTTTAATGAGCATGAATGCAGCTCCATCCAGCTGAAAGTGTAAGTTGTACTGTGAATAAGAAAATAGAAAGAAAAAAAAACATTTTATTTGATGCTTAAGTCAAATGAAATGTGAAAGCTAGAAAAATTGATTTTTCTATATTTGAAGTAAAGCCGTGTTGCAAAAGGAGTATGGGTTCTGTATTAAGTAAAAAGAAAAAAAACCAGAATCCAATATTTTTAAACCATTAAGACCCTAGATTTAATTGAAAAGTTATTGAAAATGTTATGATAGGGCAAAAACAAAAAAAATTACATGTTGTGACAAAACATTAGCGCATCTTATTGAGCATTTTAAAAGCAGGTCATCAACACTGGGTGTAACACATTGGGTACAAAATGAGAATCCCAGGGAGGCTGGGTCTTTTCAGACGTAAAGCTGGGATTTACCTCTGTTTACCTTTTTTCTCAAAGACTTTAAGGGCAAATTGTTTAGTAGTTTTCAAAATAATCTCAAATTAAAACTCATGTACACTGTGATTTCAGTAAAATATGCATTAAAAACAGACATGATTCTATAGTGGAAATTACTACATGTGATGAGTAACATAACTTGTTACCAGCAAACAGTGCATAAGCTGGAATTCTTGATTTTTTTAAAGATGTTTTAGAGCAGAAGGCCTGACGAACTTGTGTAAGAACCAATAATGCTTTCATTCTACATTTATCCAGGTTATGGAGCAAAATATGCCACCATCCAACGATTTTCTTAAGATAGCACCAAAGCACGTTCTGCTTGTACCGCCCCAATTCAAAAACAGGTTGTAAATTGAAACAGAACGAATCTCTTGAACATATGTTTTTTTCACAATACAACAAAGAGTACATATCAAATGTTGAATGTGAGACATTTTACTATTTCATGAAAAACATTAGCTCATCTTGAATTTAATGGCAGCATCATGACTAAAAAAGGTTTGGACGGTCTTACATGCCTACATTAGCCTTTTGAACTCATGATATGCCTAAGTTTTGAATTACTGCAACTGCTAAGTATAATCAAAGTTGGTACAAATGCAACATTTTCAAAGATCCAAAAACGTGACATGCTGATACTTTCTTTGAAAGTTCTCACATACCTATACATTACAATACTGTCACAAAGTTATATTGTACAACTGTAATATATTTAAAACAAAACAAAAGAAAGTGGGAGAGGCTGGACGGTGGCTTTACATCACTGCATGTCATGTAAGACATCTGAGTCCAAGTCCCATCTGACCCAGTATTGCCTAAAAATGTTTTCCTTTTCAACTCTGGTGTCAGTCACAGTTAGTTAGGGTCAGGCATGAAAATACATGGTTATGGCTTGAATACCAAATACATCCGTGGGTTACATATCGCATCACGTCACCAACACGCAATATAAAACAGCACCATCTCAAAATGGCTGTTTCAAAGTGACACTATTAGTTTTCAAAAAGTGGATCAAGACATCTTTTCCTGTGAGATCAGAATGATTTGCAAATAATGGATTTCTACTTTTATTTACATTCTACAAAGAAGTCTAACTTTTTTTTCCTTTTTTGTTTTGGAGAAAGAGTCATAGAGGCATAATTAACCTTACATAACACAGCACATGCTGTATACAGATCATCACAACGTATGTGTCCCTGGTTGTTGTATAACCTTTTTTCTTTGCTACAGTAACTTTTTATGAGTGGAACACAAATTAAGCGTGTAACAGCCTGCATCTATAATCTAAATATAATATGAGAAAAGGCACAGTAAAATTTAATCAAATATTCAGAAGGTCTGCCAAAGTTAGTCTTGCTCCATTTTTGTGGATTTAGATGGCAGGCCAATTTAGTCTGAGTACACTATGACTGCAAGCTCTAGCCTTCATCTTGAAAGAAATGATGGGCATTTTCATTATGCTTTCCATCAGGACAATTAACACTGACAAGCAAAGAGATGCATCAGGCCTCTTAATGCTTGTTTGCGCAAAACACGAAGTGCTTCACTTCTAAGAGGATGAACTGATGAAATACAAATGTAATACCTCTGGAAACAGAGTAAAAATTTGTTTTACCATTCTGTAAACTTTGAGATAATTACAAGACTTCCCACACTGTAAAGTATGAAGAGGCAGCAGCTGCGGAGATACCCCTCCCCCCTCTTTCTTGGCAAAAATTCCTTCGACAGCAGCAGAGCTTTGCAGCCAAGCAGTCAACTCAGTGTCCCTGACAGTCACATGAATAACACGACTTTCTTGGGACACTTTCGAATTTATTGGTCAGATCAGAGTTTATAGCCACACAAAGAAGAGGTATAACACAGTGAATAGCAATGAATATAGGAGTCCGTTCACAGTTACATGAAATGATAATCATTTATATGGTTTCAGTTACAGGTTTCTAAGAGCAACACACCTACTTCAATACCTGAAATGGTTAGGAAGTTGATTTTGATGAATATTTTCACTTATATAAATGATGTATGTTTTAAGATCGCAGGTACATACTTACATACACACACACACACACACACACACACACACACACACACACACACACACACACAGATACTACATACATCCAGATTTATATGTATATATATATATATATATATATATATATATATATATATATATATATATATATATATACATACATATACATACGTGTGTGTATGTAGGCCTAAATATTGAGGGCTTAATCTGATCTATTGTGACTGTATAACATAAAACATAAAAAAAATGGCATTTCTGTGACATGCTTTCGTCATAGTAGCACAGGCACTATAGCAGCTTATTTTTCACCCATACATTTACACCTCGATTCAAGTGGATCATTTTAGGATGTGGCGTGACCCCTTTGATTCAACTCTGCCCCTCTCTTCCTGTGGACAGGGCTTTTCAGAGATCTGAAGTACATTCCTTATCAGGACATAAGAACTAGACTACTATCTGCTCATATAGTTCTTATGTAAAGTGAACTATATAACTAAAGATGAGCTCTGATGTCTAAAGCAAAGTAAAAAGCGAAGAGTTTCAATTTGCCACTTCTGAGCTACAGTGAACGCTTCATCATGGGAAGTTGAAGGTAGGTGGAGATACAGAAGAAGGAGGCTGGATCACTTTGTAAACTGACATAAGTTTGAATTAAACGTTGGGGCCCAAAACTAAATGTCAGGGTTTATCTTTCTTCTTAATTTGGAGTTGACAATGACCTCAGGCAACCAAATAAGTGCTTTCAAGAACACACAAGAACATTTTTTCAATATTTCTCTTTTGAATATTCTGCAGATTAAACTAATTTCATTTCTCCATCTGTGATGATGAAATGTTTGAAGATATTAACTAAATAATCTCTGGTTTGAAGACCAGAAGTGAATTCTGCCCAAGTCTGGCTTTTCACTTCCACAGGCTTCTAATGTTCAAAAATCCTTTGGATTAATTATTCATCTCTGACCAGGTTTAGTGGATTGTTAGAGTCCTCATCATACCCCATGATCTTCGTAAAGAGATATCCTTTACACCTGCTGTATGTGTAATTGAACTCCTATTGCTCATTTTGTCATTTATAGAATTTTATCTAGACCTGCTATACGGTGTGTAAAATAGAAAGACTTATATGCAGTGCTGTAATCGGACAGACTTACAAGAAGAGAAATCAAACGAGTGACTGAAATGTTGCAGTAAGTGAAGCAAAGCTTTCTCCTTGATTCATATTCATGAGCTGGTGAACGATTTGAATCAGTTTTGTAAGTGTTAGAAAATCATTTCCTTATTTTCCAGAAAATGATTGAAATTTAAGTTTAATCTGTCATTCATACTAAATAGACATCCTTTGTGGTGTTTGGACTTGGATTTTTCACTTCCTTTGTCCTTTTCAGACATTCTTTAGACACCTGCAGGGACTGAGCTGCAGGAGGGGATGTTTTGGAGCAGCTTGATTTTTTCAATTTTGTTTCATTAGCCACTGATCATTTGACTAAGTCATAATGATTTCATGTCCTGATGGGAAGTTTCACGTACGACTGAGTTTATGTAGAATGACATCCACCTGCAAACCCACAGAAACTGTCCTTAGTTGTATCGTCCATGTTGACTGTGGGGCTTGACAAATGGCTTTGTTTGTGAGTCCTGCAGACTATTTCTCTGATATGAACCACTGGGTAAATGCTTTTCACGTATGCAGATAAACATATCAACTTTTGATAGATGCTTTAGCACAAAACTTGCTTGCTACCATTCCCTGATGCTGAATGTTGTAAATTTGCTTTTGGTTTTACATAAGGGATTTGAGTGAAACATCAACAACTCAGATGTATTGCTATGATATTTTGTGCTTGCTGTAACTCAGGTCCCCACGGAATAAAAAATAATGACCTTTTAACTTCTCATCTTGAGCCATTACCAAGTCAAACTTCAACCTGTCTAATACTTTCAACCATTTGTAAAAATAAACATATTTTTGTCATCCTCAGTTTTACTTCAGCTTTTGTACTAACTGCAGCAGTCTAACGTGCTGACAATATAATTAAGTTTAGAATGTTCTCTCGGCTCTCTATGCCAAGTTTAGGTGCAGCCTCTCTGAGCTCTTGGCAAGGCCATAGAAATTAATCCTGTTGACTTTTATTAAAGTCAATGAAGTCCTCCACTCAAAAATATATTATTATTATGTCTATGCCTACTGAAATATCTGACATTGACTCTCCTGACCTGTTTTTGTGCAGAGTTTATCTGGAGAAGAGATTTCACGTGTCCTGAAGTGTTAAAAATTCTCGAAAAAAAAAAGTTTAGATTCATAAGTACACCAGTTAGAGCTCGTTCCTAACAAAACCAGCTGCTATCAAATGATGACAAAATAATTTTTTATACTCATACTTTATCCAGCACAGAGCGAGAACAGTGAAAGTTCTGAAAGCAAGCCACAGTGACTCACAAGCGAACTAATGATGCCAAGATCCTCATTATACATGCACAGAAGGGCAGTCGATTCATAAAACAAAGTATATCCGACATTGATCAAGACATTTTGCGGCTTCTAGCGTTCTCTGCAGAGGAACATCGTACATGTAAGCATAGCTGAATTAACTGCACAGACCTTGTCTTTAAGTTGCCTGAATGGTGATTGTGTCAGATTACACTGTGGTTATAAAATCAGGATTTTATTACAGCAGTAAAAGATTGCAAATGTTTCAATCAACCACAATTGATTTTCAGTCACAATTTCTGATACAGTCTGACAAAAAGAAAAAGAAACAATATGTGAATGAGAGCAGCTTTACTGGGACGTTTCATATGGTTTTAGTCAGACTAACATATTTACATACATTTTAAAATTGTGGTTTGGCATTTATTATGCTACATTATTAATCCTTTTGATGTGATGACAGTTTAAATGTATTAAGCCTAAAGGCAATAACTGCTAAAGGTTTCCTTTTCTGTGTTAAAATGGTGACACCAAGGGGTCTCGTGAATATACTAGTATATATGAGGCTACCTGAGTGAGAAGGAGATGATGATTACTCTTCTGAGTACGCTTCATATTCAGGCTCAAAAATGTAAGATTGGATGTCTATCGCGTTTCCTCTTAAGCTGAATTCAGAGATTCAGTTGACTTAAACATGGGAACGTGCATCAAGCACCATCATAATGTACGCTACTTGTTAGGGTTTGTAGATTTTTGGACTTTGGTTTTGATTTTTCTAGTCTTGGTGTATCATTTAGTCTTTGATCGTCATTAGGATTTATTCTGTTATCTGTGATTTGTGCATTCATTAGTCCTTTGTTGCTCTCTGTTCTTGCTCTCAGTTGGTTTTTGTTTATGCTTAATTTGTTTGTGTCCTTGAGTTATTCTGGGTTTCTTAAGTCTGTATTTGTCTAGTCGTTAGTGGTTTATAGTAACACTCATGTTTTGTCTTTGTTAGTTTTTACTTTGAGTTGCAGTTAGTCTTGTCTTGTCATAGTTCCGGTTTGTTCTTGTTCCCACCTTCCTTCAGTAGTTTTCCGTTTTCCCTTTTTTGTTTTTGTCTAGGATTTTGTCAGTTCTCTTCTGTTTTCTCGTTTGTGATTAAGTCATGTTTTTTTAATTATGTTCTGCTCTTGTCATTAGTCTTGTCTTGATTCGGTTATGTTAGTTCCTGTTCCATTCTTTCACTTATAGTTACCTCAGTTTCCATGTCCTGTTCATTAGTTCCGCTCATTTCACCTCAATGTTCAATTGTGTCAGCTGCTACAATTCACTAATCACTCCTCAGTATTTAAGCTCCCTGTCTTCTCATAGTCTTTGTCGGATCTCAACATTACAATCTCTTGCTCTGTTGCAAGTGTCCTGGCTCTTGTTTCTATTCTGGTCAGTCTAGTCTTTTCAGATTTAATCAGCGTTTTGATTTTTTTTCTCCAGTTCAGGTTTGATGTATTTCTGGCTTCACTGCGCCTTTTGTTTGTAATAAATAAGTTATTTTGACCTCCGGCTTTTGTCTGTGTCTGCATTTGGGTCTTCCACATCATACCACAAATTGTAACAGTACTCCTTGATTGGTTAACCTCACCCAACCCTATGGAGGGTGGGTGAAAATCTGAAGAACAATATCTGAAAAGAACATCATGTAATATGTTTAAATAAGATTCAGAAAGCAGCATGTATTTATGTCTAGATAACCTCAACCCACTTTCATTAGTTTTGTTTCCAACCAAGACCTTTAAAAGACAGTAAAAGTATAAGATCACTTCTGAACACAGTCTATTTATTTATTACAGCTGAGTCATTGTGTCAAGTTGCATCTGTTGGTAAATTGATGGGTAATTATTCATATTCTTTGTCACAGTATAAACGATTCCATTGCTCATTTAAAATGATTTATTGGTGACTTATAAGTCTCCCCTCTATTTTGCCATCATCAGATGCATCTATCAGGCAACAATTATTTTTTCTGACAGGCTAAAAGTGTGATCCTTCACGGTGATCAAAACTCTCACCAACCATTCCATCTCTCTGTCCCCATAAATGAGCTGTGAAGCATCAGTAAATCACAGCCCAAGCGCGATAACTTGTACCACTTCCTTCATAAGGACCTCTGAACCTGTCTTGGTTGATGCATTTACATGCACTTTATATCGGGTAGCTCCTTCACTTGAGAGGAGAAAACATCAACAGCAGCAACTCTTACAGAAAATAGGTTTTTGTTTCATAATATACATGGACAAGATGTTAAAAAAGGGAGACAATAGTATAAAAAAAGTGGTATGGCTGTGAAAAGACTGAATAAACTTAATGAGTAGATTTTGCTTTTTTACAAGTCAGTTTCCAACTGTCTTTCATGCGATCCCTCTCAATTTTAGTTGGAACACTTAAGTCACCAAGTTAGCTACTGAGATTAGAACAAAAGAGACAAAAGAAAAAAGCCAATCAAACATTATTCTAAGTAAAGAAACAAAAACAAGGGTGAAAACTATAATTATCTCCCAAAATGTGTGTTGCAACCATTCTTCACAGCTTTTCGACCGTGTTCCGAGTTCAACTTTAATCTCTCGTAGCAGATGATGTTTGTGCATGAGTCTTCCTCAGTAATGAGGGAATAACACAGACATTTCAGGTGCTTTCACCCAGGTAATTTCAACAAACTGTTGCCTTTTTTTTTCAACCACTTTAACTGCTTACTTGTGTCGCCCTGTCTAACCTGTTGCAAAATCACTTTGTTCAAAAATATCAAGTGGTTATGTTAACTTAACCAATTGAGATAATGGTCAAAACTACAAAACAAACCCGCATTTTCCATTAATCATGGCTTCAACAGCCTTCAAAAGGATTAATCTTTCTAAACCCCTAAAAGTAAATTCTGTTCAGCAGAATTATGCATTGAGAGGATTTTTTTTTAGGAGAATGCTTTTAGTTCCCCTTAATGGCTTACGATAGCTTAGATGCAGTCCTACATCGTTCCCTTATTTGATATGCACACATTTGTTTACATGCTAATCAACCCCGTCTCCATCTCCACTGCTGCAGCTGCTCACCTGAAACTCTGCTCAACACTCGACCCTTAGGCATGGCAATGTTAACAAACAGCTAATAATACGATGCTAATGTTTCTGATCAACAAGTCTCATCCTGCAAGTTGATAGGACTGCTTCCTTAAACTTGTTACATATCACATCCTGGCAACTGCTGTTGGAAGACTGTAGTTTCAAGATGAAAGTGCTCAGCCACGATGCGACACTGATTTTTTATTTCACTTATAACCTTGCATATGAACTACATCACAAGGTCACAATAACAATGCCAAAAAGCAAAATGCATGATTTTCATAGCAGGATGTCTTTACGCTTTTACATCTTTAAGTTTGAAATATTCTATCCTCTTTTCCTTCATCAACCTTCATTTTTGTGTGGGCTCACTTGAAATACATTTTCAAGGAGCACTCTGCATGTGCTCATGCTTCTTAATGAAACGCATCATTTGTCATCCACAAGGTTCTCCATGTTTCTATGCCGATTTATGCAAACTCTATTCACAACGTGCAAAGGGTTTTACCTTGAGTACAGTTGATCCCAGTTCCAGTCCCACCAGGATCGTCCTGTCCACCAACTCTGCAATCCTGGGGTCGGCCACCTTCAGGGAGTCCTGTACCAGGTCTGTGACATCCACCTGCCAGTCTGGCCCCAGCATGGTGATAACCTGGTCAGTGCCCTCTGTTGATGTGGTGTGGAACTGGGTCAGCACCTTGACCAGGGCCCGCTGGTACTGAAGGGTGCAGCCTCGGCTCATGCGGCGCTCGTCGTCCTCATCGTCTGCGTCACTGTCTCTGGTGCTCCTTTGGCAGACAAAAACAGATGCATGAAATTCAAATGAAAAATGAAATCTGTTAAACATTCCTTTATCTGCAAAATTAAGATGGGAGAATCTGAGAGCCTAAGCGTAATAATCCTAATTTGTCTAAATTTATCCACAAGTTGCCATCATTATGAAATGTGAGCAGCTGATAAGAACTTTAAATAAAAAACACCCTCAATCATAACTTCTTTAAACCAAGCAACTGCTGCTACATACTCAGCACTGTGTCAGGATACTTTATCTCAATTTGTGCCGTCTGTTCTTAAGGGTCTCCACTCATATTATAATTTGACATCAAAATACTGAGGAGAAACTCGGCAGCACACCAAACAAATCCATTAGATTGTTCTGATGCAGTGGTGATGAGGAAAAAAGTCCTCCAATCCAGCAAAGAAGGAATGATAATGACTGCAAAGCAGTTATTGGATGGATTCCCTTGTTATTTCAGAGGAGCCCTAGGCATTAAGGTTAAACTTGCCACATACATCTCCTACCAAACTCAATCTGCTCAACAGCAAGATGTATGAGTGACCCAACTTCCCTCAGCAGGCTTGACAATCTGCCAGTTCCTCCTTAATAAACACTTTGCTTTAAATGAATTGAGATTTGGGAACAGGGTGGGCTATCAGCCAACAACTGAGTAAAGGATTTCCCACCCTTAATTCAAGGAATAATTATAAGCCAGTGTCTCATAAATGCTTTTCTTCAACAACAAGATGCATTGCTCTGTAGACTTCCACACACGTTCCACTTATTGGGTTTGATTACTAAGTCATCTGCTTCTCCACACGTCATCAGTCCCCTCAGTACCATAGCACTCTGCCTGTAACTTACCACTGCCAGGTTATATGACGCTGAAACACAAAATAGCCTCCCATCGAGCTTTCAAAAGTCTTTTGCAAGTATGTGCTTATAAGTAAATCAGAAAAGGTGGACTGCCTGTGAATCCCAAAACAACTTCTGAATATTTGCAGAAATGAGGTTGTAGGTAGTCATGTCTGCATTTGGATGTGGCAGAGGTGAAGGAGTCATTACTCAAACACATGTCATTGCATCAGGGCACTTGGGGATGCCTGCCACGCGGCACCATTACTGAATCAGGGTTCAGCTTAATCTGTTTTGATTCTGTGTCTGCTGGGTTATGTTTAGACATAAAATCAATTTGGTTAGATAAAACACCTATTGGAAACATCTCCAATCTGTAACAACTATTTACTAAATTTGGGATTGCAATGATTAGACTACTGCGTCTATGGAAAAAATACAAAAACATCTGTAAGTTGAACCCACTCAAACAACTGCTGTGGGTGGGTGAATTCATTGTCCCTCCAATCCCATCATGTAGTGACATTTTCTTAGGAACTCTTGGGGACAGATGCAAAGAACTGTATGTATAGTCATGACTAAAATTGCATGTATGGTATACACAAAGGTAGAAATCTACATAAACATTATTTTCTCCAGACTTATAAAGACAAGAGTATATATATATATTTATTTATAAATAAATCTCATTTACTGTGAAAACTATACACACACACAAAAACCCGATTTCCGCTTCCATTTTCAGCCTTTAAGGAAAGCAGACTCTCCACTAATTTGTCATCTACATATCATAACATCATTTGCACCAAAACCAAATAGACATGATATTGAAAGCAACATGAAAGAAGAAGCACATATTTACTGAACATAAAACAGAGTTTTCTTTGATAATCTCAGTTCTATAAGCAAGAACAGAACAAGAGTGCTCTCTAAATATGAATAAATTAAACAAGAAAAAAAGCAATCCTCTTTGTAAGTTTAGAGCAAAAAAACCCCCTCCAGAGGTAAAAAAAAAAAGAAAAGAAAACCCAGCAGCCTGAACACAGATTAGCTCAACATCACATCAGGGCTACAATGGAGGACCAACAATACCTGTTTCACCTGCAACAGATGATACATCACCTGTAAAGTGTACAATCTGTGTGGAGATGATCAGGGGGAGCCACAGATGTACACATGGATCATAATATGTTTGCCGTTTTTCTACACAGCTCTGTAAAAGTCTTTGAGACAATATTGTGCCAGGAAAATCACATTTCATTGTTGCTTCAGTCTCATTAGAGAGGTCTTATTCATGATGTTTGTTGTTTATAGCACCCACAATCACCGTAAATAAGTATATTACAGAAATCGACCATGAGAAATAGACAAAAAAAACAAAGAAAACTCCCTATCAATCTCTGTGAAATTCTTCTGTTTTATAGTAAATTATGAAGCTTTTTTTTCTTTTTACTCCCTTGGTTTAATTCTTCGACAGGCAGGTAGCAATCCACATTATCACCTTGCTGGTTGAGGAGAGCACGAAAAGAAATAAGATAGACTAGCTTTCAGAAAACTGTCTAAATTAATTAAATACCAGACTTTTGCGACAAAATTCAGAGTTTGGAAAGCAACGATGTGCTGCTTTCTTAACATGTCATGAGATGAAATTTGACGATTGTTATCCAGTGTAGAATTGCTTATCTACAACACAGGGGGAAAAAAAATCACTTGTGCATCTCCCGGTTTATCTATTTCCTGATGGATGGATGCATGGTAAATATGGTAAATGGACTGTGGACTCTTATATAGCACTTTTATAGTCTATTTGACCACTTAAAGCACTTTTACACTTCAAGTCAGATTCACACACACACACACACACACACACTCATACAGCACATCTTAGTCTACACAGTTTTACTGGCTACACAGTTTTTTTTTCAGTCTCACACACAGTCACACAGCCATGGATGTATCAGTAGGCAATGTAAGGTTCAGTGTCTCGCCCAAGGACACTGCGACATGCGGTCCAGGGAAACCAGAATCTGACCACCGACCTTCGGATTAGCTGCCGACCGCGCTCCCATCTGTGCTACAGCCGCCCCTTATAAACTTGGATCAGACATACCTGCACTTAAAGCTTAAAGTTTCTGTAATAAATCATTAGTAAAACCAAAAAACAATGTTGTAAAAATGTGATAAAATGATACTGCTTCAACCTCACCAATGGAGCTGTTACTGTGTTATTGTCTTCATTTTCACGCGCTAGTTTTGGTCAGGAAAAGAGTGTAGCTTTGTGTTAAAATATAAAATTTTATCCACATGTTAGAAAGCAAACTTCTTCGATCTGCAACAATAATGGCTTAGTTTTTTAGGTTACCAATTGGTAAGGGGTTCTGCTAACTCTAGCGGGACAAATGCTTTTAGATCTCAGACAGAACTGGTTGTTTTCATGATGATACTGTTGAGTTGAGCTGCAGGCCGAGCCCCTCTCTGGCTGAGAGGCAGGTTTGGGTGTGTCTCCCAGGCTTGAGGCAGAAGATTGAATGCACCAGGTGGAGATGATCTGGTGATCAGGGTTTGGAGGCACTCACTCACATGGCCGTGGAGAGCGAGCAGTGTTTTAAAGAAATGGTTGGAGAGTCTGAGTTTGAGAAAAGGAGACTGCAGTACTAAAACTTGCAAGGACAGAAGAAGGAGCCGGTGAGCTTTTGGGTGGTTATGTGACTTTGTAGCTCACATTGGGGTTGAGTGGTGGACTGGTTATGTAGTCAAATGTGGGTGGAAATGTGCTGTAGTTAAAATCATGTGATTGGAATGCAGGATAACTATGGGCGAAAGTACAGTTAAAATGTGGTGTGCTTTAAAAAATATTCAAGCTAAAAGTAATTGGATAAAAATTACTTGTGTGTATTCACAGGAGTTAAAAGCTGCTAAAGTTTAAGGTTAAAATCATCATTAAATAATGCTTTAAAAATTTATTTAATTTATTTTGGGATACTTATGGGTATTTTCTACTTATTTTGAGGTTGAGAGAAATTGATTAGGATTATACCCTTGCAATGCATTTTGATTCAAAGGAAGCTAAAACATATATGGAGCAGAAGCATGCCCAAATCCCTATGTGTTTAAAAAAAAAAAAAGTGTGCTATGTAGGTACCTTATTTGCAGGTAAATTTGAGGATTATTCGATTAACATTTGCTCACCATGAGGAGCACTGTTGTAACTGTGAGTTACATATCATCTGTGGCACTAGAGGAGCTTTGTTACGAGAATAAACTCTGAAGATGTATTCACCTTACCTGATGTTGGGCTTTGAGACCACTAATGAGACTACTATAACAGAGCCTCTGCATTGCAAAGCACAGAGAGAGAGGAAGGTTAAATAAGGTGAAATATTTTGAGTTTATTCTTATAAAACCCTGCATTACAACAGTGAACCTACTCAAAAACAGAAAACTGATGCACGAGAAAAACCTAATCTCCCTGTTCCGAATGATCATGCTGTAGACCTCTGTGTGCTGGAGAGTGCAGGATGTGGGATTCTAACTCACACTCAGTTACTCATTCATTTAAAGGTAAACAAAAACCCAATGAGACAATCCGACTCACTCTGTCTCTGTCAAATAGTTTCTCAACTTCAGGTCAGTGCGAGTTTACCTTCAAGAGTCTGTATTTGAAAATAAGGTTGATATTTTTTCTTCCCCAGGAGAACATTGTCCACTCTTATTAAAGTCTCTGATACAAGCATAGATGCTGAAGCTCCAGTGCACATGGACTGCTTGCTTGATTACACTTTCCTTTTTTAGAACACGTTGCTGGATAACGCGGCCAGTAAGCAATTCTGCTGCACTATAGCAGGGCCAAGAGACCCTGCTGTATTCAAAGGTTTAGAGTGTGTCACTTTGCAGGAGTGAGGGGATGTAGGATTACAAGAAAACAACATAAAGGCATAGGAGAGTAAAGAAGATGACAGGAGTGTAGGGAGTTAGAGGGTGTGTAAAGGGGAGCCAAAGTTTTGGTGAGACATGGAAGCAAACATGTTATAATAGTGAGCGATGGGAGGCCTGAGAGGAGTTAAAGAGAAGACAATAATTCAGTCAAATAAGATAATCATCATGATTAGGTGTTACTGGAGTGTGTTTGGGTTGACTAATGAGATATTAGATTGTATGAGAGATCTTGCTTTCCATCTTATGTCCAGGGGTTATTTACAGTGCTTTGTTAAGCCTTTGTAAAAAATCAACTAGTTCATTATCACGGCACATAATAACCAATGTAAATAAACAAGGCCAAGGTCAAGACAAACACAGCCTGCTTGCTTGTGCCAGAGGTATTGTCTGTGCTGGCGTTACTCAAGAATGATTTCTTGAAAATCTCTCTTTTGGCTCAGCCTCTCTGGCATTGACAATTAAGTTGCCAGTGTTGTAGACAGCTATTGGCACTTCTCTTGTTGTGTTTATGGCATGTGTCCAGATTGCTGTTTTGCAAGTCAAAAGATGTTTCAAAGTCTTCACACTTAAGTCAAAGTCAATTCAAAGTGATAAACTTTGGGATTAAGTCAAAATCTGCTCATCGGGTTTAATGCAGTATGAAGACCAAAAATGAATAGCTTTGAAAGGCGTTGGCACAGTGAATTCAGCTGTAATTATATGTACAATGATCTCACACAGAGAAAGTTAGAGGTGGCAGAATGTTTTGAATATTTACTTACACAGTCAACAGTGTCACAGGGTTTGTCAAACTCTATTTCCCTCCAGTGCATGTATACTGGGACATGGAGAGTGATACAATGAAATGGCAGAGTTAAATTACAGATGTAGCCCTACTCAACTGTGCATGTAGCTGTGCTGTATCTCTAAATTCATAAAAGCCATCAAAACCAAGGAAAAACAAGCTCTGGGAAGCATTACTCTGGGTGGAAAAACAAACTCAGTGACATGATGTTTGCCGATGAGATTAACTCGATTATAGCTATAGATGGGCAATGCTTCTTATCTGAGCAAGGGTAATTATCCTTGGATATATGGCGGTTAATGAATCGAATCACTGGCACAAAGCATGCAATACCCCAGTACGATAGGTAGCGCTGTACCCATTTCAACTATCGCTAATAGAGCCACTTCAGGTTGACGTCTTCACCACCACCAACAACAAAACTAAGGCATTTGAGAAAGATGGCGAACGAAGAGCAAGATGAAGCTACATCCCTCTACATCTATGATGAGCGTGGTTATGGCACAAATGCGATGCACAACGGCGCATTCTCCATCGCATTGTTTGTTTTTTTCCAATGGTGGCAACAACAGTAATATCGTCTCCTTCGACATCTGGGTGACGATCGCGGGAAAAAATCTTGGGCTTGCGCAGAACGCTCAATCCGATCCACTGTCGTCTACATGCACGTTGGATCGAGTTATCCTGGGGTCTTAATTCGATCGCAAGTAACCCGATCCAATTCGATTTCTTGTCAGATTAAGGTGTCTACATGAACTGAATAACTCAATCTTATTGTAATTTAGCCATTAATCTGATCCGATGGCACGCATGTAACCGCACTGAGTGACTGCGGGACATTAAAACATATTTCGTTTAGAAATCACAGAACTACAGCTGGTAAAATTACTGCAGAGCAACATAAACACTTGTATGTACATTATTAACCAAAACACTACATCTCGAGCTACATACAACTATTCTTTCCCAAATCAGTATCAAAACATAAAATTGTGCAAAGACCACAAGAAGTAGACTCAAGTTTTTCTTCTTGTTTAGGGTGAACTTATTCATGGAGGACCAAAGAAGCCTTTCTTACTGATAGGTTGAACTACTGATAGTGGTTCGATGATGGACTGGTTGGATACATCATTAAGTTATTTTTGTCTTGTAATAGCACATCATGGTTCAAGGATCAAGGTTACTGGTTTTTGTCAATCTTCGGTGATCAGATGTTTCACAATGGTGGTGGCATTTTGCAGGGTGATGATATGCAAAATCACACAGCGAAAATAGTTCATAATTGTCTTAGTTAGCTCAGCGGAGATGTGGAACACTTTGATAAGTCAACATTTTCACCAGGTCTTAACATAATCAAACATCTCTGGTGTGTTTTGGTGCAGCAAATAAGGGACAATTTTCCTTTCACAGTATTTCTGAAAAAGCTTGAACAGGATCTGCTTTATGAATGCATTAGAATTCTCACAGCAACTGTCAAAAAATTGTAAAACACTATTCCTCAACACATTTAAGAAATCATTTAAGAAATCCATATCAATACTAAGAAAAAATATATGTCATAGTGTTTCCATTATTTTCTCTAGCCCAAGGTCCAGCCCATGTGAAAACTTGTGTATATATGTTAAATGTTCTAAACAAAGGTTTTTTTTCTTTATTTTTCCAGGCTTAATCCATAGTGATTTATGCACAAGTACATTACCATGAAATGAGATGTGGGCTGTTTTTAAAACAAAACATGCAACTCAATCAATCATTCAAGGAATGCAAACATAAGCAGGAATTAATTTTCTTTCCGTGAAATAACATGTCTTTACAAGCTAAAGTCATCAATGTAAGCTGTTGTACAAGCTACGTGGGTTTAGTCTATACCTCTGGGTTATTTGGTAACAACTCAAATTAAACTGATGATTATGTTTCAATGTAAAAACATTGCATAGTGCATATCTAAACATAGTAACAATTTGGAGCCTGCCTGCTGCATCAGCCAAGTGAAAAATAAAACATGCAAGGTTACATAAAAAGATGTGTCTAACATCACCAGCAGGATATCACTGAAAACTCATAAGACTCTCGTGGGAAGGCGTTTCTCGTCAGTGTCAACAACCTCAACCTAAAATATTGCTCTAAAACTTGTATGTAAGTCTCAGCACAACATTTCCAGAACTACAAGTTGCCATTTCCACAGGCGCAAATGCATCCCCATTTCCATCAGAGATGCAAGGTTTTGAGAGCTGATAACAAGCTGGATGGTCCCTCTCCTTCTCAGTCCTGAGGATGTAAAATTGATGATTTCCAAATAAAATGTGTAATTTAAACTCGGCTGACCACACAACCGTTTTCCACTTTGCTTCAGTCAATTTCAAATGTGCTTTGGCCCAGGGATGACAGTGACACTTCTGGATCATATTCACATACTTGCATAGATAGAGCTTTAACCTGCATTTGTAGATGGCACAGTAAACTGTGTTAACAGTCAATGATTTCTGAGTCCTTGCAGTTGTTTCCATGACAGAATCATGTATGGTTTTTAATGTAGTGCTGCTTGGGGGCCCAAAGATCATGAGCCTCCAATATTAATTTTCAGCTGTGTTCCTTGAACACAGAAATGTCTTCAGAATCTCTGATTTTTTCATATTATGTACTGTAGATGATTGAATATTCAAAGTCTTTGCAATTCACATTGAAGAACATTTTTCTGAAATTTCTCCACAATTTGAAGACATGATTTTTGTAGATTTGCAGCCATCTTTAAGTCTGAAAGGCTCTGCCCCTCTAAGGTGCTCTTTCATTACCCGATCATGATATTGACCAGGTGCCTATTATCCTAATTAGGTGCAACATGTTTCTCCATCTGGTTCTTTTCAGTTCCACTTACAGCCTTTTCTAGCCCCCATCCAAAGTTTGGTTTGATTTGATTTGATATGCTTTCCATGTTCTACTGTGTGATGAAATCACGTGAAGTGTGACCAAACCTCAAACAATATCGAAAATAATGAGGTATAACATGTCACAAATCTGATAAAAGTACATACAGAATGATTCTTCATCTGCTCACATGTCACTTTATTAGGCTGGGACCTTTACAAAAATAGATGAATGATGTGCTAAAGTGGGCATTTAAGACAAATTTTGAATGGCAAAGTAAAATACTGTCTGTAGCCTATCATAACCCATTGGGGATCTTTAAAAAATGAGCATATGCAAGATTTTTTTCCAAGCACAAGGCTTATTTGGAATTCCTTCATTCCTCAACTACTCTGTAAACATGCAATTTGTATTCAGGTTGGATAGAAGTAGAATAGGTCTGTGGTGATGTACTCTGGCAATAGCAGCCAGCCATGTGAGTGTTAATGCCCCTATTAAACATTTGTTGTGGGGTTTTGGGATTGTTTGTGACTGCCCCACACACGACAAGAATGCTGGAATATTCTAATGAGTCTAGCTCCCTTAACCTCAGACCATATTATTTACTGGAGTACTGCCTCCAATAACCATAATCTCCCACTGGTGCAATTCCACCACATCTTTTGGTGTTTTAAAGGATAGATGAATTTAAAAAGATTCTATAATATTGACAAAATGGACACAACATTGGCCTTAATTGCATATAGTGTCAGGAATATAGACATAATAGGAGAATAAGCGGAGGCAACGATATTGCAGCATAATATTCACAGTCAAAAACAACTGCTTCAGCAGTATTGGAGCTTCTTGGAGGGTAAACTGTGACAAATGCTTCGGTTTAATCTTCATTCTGGCTGTCAAATAACAAGGTATGTAACTTCCTTCTTACAGTTGTTTAAGAACCTTATTATCTCCCTGGAAGGTCAACGAAAATGTATCCTGAAAACCTTTGCATCCTCTTAAGTCACAGTCAAATTAAGTCTGTATCTTTGCCTTGTTGTATGAAATAGGTTCAGATGGGACACATACATGACAATCTTGTAGCTTCAAATGCACTTGAGAGGTTTGTTCTGCACGGTACATTTATGCTTTGTACCTGAGGCAGAACATCTAATTGGACCAAAACAAGCAGCTACCCGTAAAATCCTGGATAACAGAGAGGAGGCTGGAAGACTAATTTGGAAGACTGCCGAGCTCTATGCACTTTAGATAATGAGTCCTGTGGTAATCATGTACAAAAATAAGATATCCAAAATGCATTCTGTTCTGTACTGAATGCATTCTGGCTTTGCTCCTTATACTAGAGGCTTTAGATCAGAAAGGAAAAGGAGAAGAGGTTTCAGATTCCTCTTGTGAAACAAACTGTTACATGGTATTTCAAATTTCAAATTCAGGAAAAGCTTTGGTTGTCTATACTTTGGGTCGAATCATTGTGTGCATGCACATATAACACTCACTGATGTGTCCTCTTCTCAGATTGATTATTATTCACTAAATTCATTCTCAGCATCATTAACATAATCATGAAATATCACAAACTTTACTTCCTGTTCTGGTACTGCTGACACTATTACAACTACTACTACTTCCTGTTGCTTGTCCAGTTGCTGGTGGTATTTAACTACTGCAACCACGATTACAGCTCTTTCTATTATTATAGTAGATTATAAATGATTATTAATACAGCAACTCTGACATTGCAAAAGAGATTAGAAATTACCCAGTCAGAAAGACTGGAACCCGCACAGATTAGCCAGATTATGTTATGTCAAAACTGTGAGTGTGCAACAGTTGTCAGATGTGTCAGATGTTTAGTTACTCCTCAGCTTCCTTTAATAATGGTACATGTTACAAATGTAGCCTTTTTGTAGTGTTGAGGCGAGATTATCTGAATTAGAAGCTCAGCTTTGCACTGTTGAAAACCACCCGATAGCTAGACAGGTCCCTTTAGTCAGTGTGGAGCCATTTAGCGTAGCTAACCCCATTAGTTGCCCATCAGCCGCCCCTTAGCAGAACCCGAGCAGCCTGTGGTTAACCATCAACCTCGTCCACGTTTCAAATAGATTTTCTCCACTCAGTGACACATCTGAGGACAAAACCCTGGTAATTGGCAGCTCTATAGTCAGGAAAGTGGCATTAGAGACACCAGCGACCACAGTCAAAAGTATTCCTGGGGCCAGAGCGGGCAACGTAGAATCCTATTTGAAACTGCTGGCTAAGGATAAGCGTAAATACAATAAAATAGTTATTCACGTCAGCGGTAATGACACCTGGTTACACCAATTGGAGGACACTAAAATTAATCTTGCATCGGTGTGTAATTTTTGCCAAAACAATGTCGGATTCCATAGTTTTCTTTGGACCCCTGCCAAATCTGACCAGTGATGACATGTTTAGCAGCATGTCCTCCTTCAACCGCTGGTTGTCTAGATGGTGTCCAGCAAACAACGTAGGCTACATAGATGATTGTCAATCTTTCTGGAGAAAACCTAGCCTGATTAGGAGAGATGGCATCCATCCCACTTTGGAAGGAGCTGCTCTCATTTCTAGAAATATTGATGAATTGATTAGTCTGCAGGATGCAGAGCGGTAGTCTTACATACTTCTCTGCAGCTTTCCACCTGCTGCTACCCCCCCAAGAAACCTGGCTGCAGCAGGAGGATCATGTTAGCATGAATATATCAACTCTCTCTGACTATTTAAATGTTCACATTCCTCGAACCACAGGCAGAGGAGGAGTGGCAGCTATGTTCAGATCAGGGTTACTAATCAGTCCTAGACCCAATATTAGTTTTAGCTCTTTTGAATCTCTGATTCTCAGTTTTTGCCACCCAAATTGGAAATCACAAAACCTCTTCTACTTGATGTTGTGTATCGTCCACCTGGCCCTTATTCTGAGTTGCTGTATGAAAGAGTTTTTATCCCAGTTAGTGCTGAGTACAGATACAGCCATTGTAGTGGGTGACTTTAATATTTATGTAGATGTTGAAAATGACAGCCTAAATATTAACTTTAATTCTATATTAGACTCCATTGGATTTTCTCAAAGTGTTCACAGACCTACTCACTGTCTTAATCATACCCTTGACCTTGTGCTGACTTATGGCATTGAAACTAAACATTTAACAGTATTCCCTCATAATCCTGTCTTATCTGACCATTTTTTGATAACTTTCAAATTTACATTACTTGACTATACGGCTTCTGAGAAGAAATTTACATATAGAAGGTGTCTATCAGAGAATGCTGTGACCAGATATAAAGAGTTAATTCCACCCTCATTTCCTAACTGCCATGTGCAAATATTATAGAAGACAGCTGCTTAAATTTTACTCTAGTAAAACTTGACTCTCTTGTTAACAGCACTACAATTTCAATGTGAACAACACTGGACAATGTTGCCCCTCTCAAAAGGGAGGTAATCAGTCAGAAGAGGTTGGCTCCTCAGTATAATACACAGCTGTGTGCTTTAAAACAGACTGCAAGAAAGCTGGAGAGACAGTGGCGTTCCTCTTGTTTAGAAGAGTCTCAATTAGTCTGGAAAGATAGTTCAATAACATATAAGAAAGCCCTTTATGAAGCAAGAAGTGCTTATTATTCATCATTAATTGAAGAGAATAAGAACAATCCCAGGTTTCTTTTCAGCACTGTAGCCAGGCTGACAAAGAGTATTAGTTCTGTTGAGACATGTATTCCTTTAACTCTCAGTAGTAATGATTTCTTGAGCTTCTTTACCAGTAAAATTCTATCAGAGAGAAGATTCCTACTGTTATCACTGATATATCATCAAGTACAGCAGCTTTAGAAGTGTCTTTAGAACCTGATTTGTATCTAGACTGTTTCTGTTCAGTCGATCTCTCTGAGCTAAAACAGCAATAGTCTCTCCTAAACCATTAACTTGTATTTTAGACCCAACCCCAACCAGACTGTTCAAGGAGGTTTACCCCTTAATCGACACTTCCATATTGGATTTGTATTTCCTTTGCTTCTGGTACTACTGTGAGGAACCTTGGAGTTTTTTTTTTTTTTTTTACCAGAATTTATCATTTGGTGCAAATATTAAACAGGTTTCTAGGACTGCTTTCTTTCACCTTCATAATATTGTCAAAATCAGGAACATCCTGTCTCAGAGTGATGCAGAAAAACTAGTCCATGCATTTGTTACTTCAAGATTAGACTACTGTAATTCTTTATTATTCTTTTATTTCTTTTATTTTATTTTATTATCAAATTCTCTGAAAAGCCTCCGGCTGATCTAAAATGCTGCAGCCAGAGTTCTGAGGAAATCTAACAGGAGAGATCATATTCCTCCAGTTTTAGCTTCTCATCATTTGCTCCCTGTTAAATTCAGAAAATAACTAAAGATTCTACTCCTCACATATAAAGTGCTTAATGACCAAGCTTCATCATGTCTTAAAGATTTGATTGTTAGATATTTTCCCAACAGAGCACTTTACTCCCAAACTGCACGTTTACTTGTGGTTCCCAGTGTTTCTAAAAGTAGAATAGGAGGCAGAGCCTTCAGTTATCAGGCCTCTCTCTGTGGAACCAGCTGCCAGTATGTGTCCCGGAAGCAGACATCCTCTCTAACTTTAATATTAGGCTTCAAATTTTCCTTTTTGATAAAACTTATAGTTAGGGATGACTTAGGTGACCCTGAAACATCCCATAGTTCCCATAGCTCCATTTCATTTCTCATATGACATTATGTACATTTGACATTATTGTTGTCATTAACTTGTGTTTCCTTGTCTTAACAGGTATCCTTTGAATGGTGATATGCTGTTTGTTGTCCCCTCTTTTTTGTCCTCTCAAACCCCAGCCACCCTTCCTGAGTCTGGTTCTGCCAGAGGTTTCTTCCTGTTAAAAGGGAGTTGTTTCTTTCCACAGTCGCCTCATACATGCTCAGGAAGGGAGATTGGACCAAAAAGAAGTTTCGGTGCAATCTGTTGGTTTCGTTAGCTGGGAAATTATTTTTGAATTGGCTCCGTATGTATGAATTGGAATTTTTTTTAATTTAATTAATTGGTTTTGATTGGATTATAATTACAATGAACTGGACTCCAATTAGCTTGAATTGGACTGTATTATTGAGATGACATTTGGTGGGATTTGGCGCGATATGAATAAAACTGAATTGAATTGTCATGATAATTGTATTTTCAGTTAGTCTATGATATTTGGAAAACAGTTTGGGTATTCTTACACCTATCACCTGTTTGATCCTTTCGTTATAATGCAACGGTCCTGCAAACACAAAAGATCAGAGAACACAACCTTTCATAAAACTGTTTTTTGGAAGTGTTTTCTTTCCTGTTCAGTTATCTGAAATGTAAAATGTATGTTCTACTTGCTTCTAATGTCTAATGACTTTTTTAAGCTTAAGCACAACTTCACCAAAATCTGATCTCTCCCACAACATCCCTTTTCATTTACTGACAATGTGGCTATTGCAGCAGGTCTGTTTTCTTTATCACTTCTGCTTTTCTGCGCTGTGAAAACCTCAAAATTTACATCATTCTTCTGAACAAATCGTCTCATAGCCTGATTTTTCAGAGCCAATCAGCTCATAGCTCTCATTCTTTAAACATCAAGGAAATTCTGTCATTCTGTCTCACCGACAATCTTTTGTGCAACCCTCCTTTTCATCTCTTCCTCATCTAGGTTCACTGGGGTGTCGTCTAAGCCATCTGCTGCTGTGCCACCATCAGCGTCTAGGCTCCTTGGGGTCCTGTTCTAATCTCCTATCCTCATCCAGGACATCAATCCTCATATGATGTCATTGCTCATTAGAGTCTGACAGCCTAAAATTCTTCATTATGCATAACTGGATTTCCACTTTCTTTAAAAACATTTTTTTTTCTGCTTGTATGTTTTCTTTTCTTTTGCAGTTTTTACGGTTTCTATGTTATGTTTTTAATGATGTCTTGTTTTCCGAAATGTTGTGTTTTAGTTCTGTCGTTGCATTGGCAGAACAGGACCACCATACGAGTGTCACAGTCTCATATCAAAACAGTAGAATGTTAACATTAAAGTTGATAACAAAGGAAAACTTACAATCACAAAGCCCACATCACATGTAACTGTAATTTCCTCCTAATGTCACTAATGTGGTAACCATAGGGAGTTGTGTGTGAGTTGACCCTCACCTTCTGTCAGGCAGAATGGGAACCCTCCAGCCTTTGATGAAGCTCAGATTGCTGTCAGAAAGTTCCACCAGCAGAGGAAGTTTTGGAACCCAAACGGTGAGCTCCAGTGGTGCGCTCAGGTGCTCGTAGCTGAAGATGACTCTGGCATTCATGGAGCCCCGTGTCTCCTTTCCATTGACAAACACGTAGTCGCAATTCATGGATACCTAGGAAAGATCACGGTCAGGAGTCAGACCATCTATATGATAATGGCCATGTCAGTGGTAGAGAATCTAAAAGAAATAAGATGATGTATGACACAGTATGCAGAGTCCCTTACACAATACATAGCTGAGTATTTCAAGGTACAAACTTTAAGCATAAAAAAAAGCACAATGTAGAAAAAGGTCTCTTTGGCATGTGGAAAGTGATGTCAAACCTCACTGCATATCTTCTCTGACAATTTCCTTTTGGAAATATTTCACCCAAAAGTAATAAAATGCACTGTGGAGTTGAGCAAATTTTTCCAATATTTTAAGACGTCTCTCACCATTACATATCTCTTTAGCGTAACACAGTGGAAGTGGATTTTTTTTTCTATTGTGTTCATTAAAAACTTAACTTGAGAAACTCAGTCACGTTTTTTTTTGCTATTATCGATAACCCTGGAACAACTTTATAAAAAAGAATCTGATGAAGAGTGTGGATTATCAGATGTAATTGAGGAAAGATCTGGAAAGACTGTGTCCACTAAACAAATTAAGATGTTTTTGATTTTTAGTGCCAAAAGTGCTGTAGTCAATTTGCCTTCCACATATTGATTGACAACACAAAACCTATAGCAAACCAAACTTTCATTGACTTTGATCCTGCTGAAGATGCATGAGAAAATGGTTCTTTCTTTAAAGAGTCTGTCAAGTAAGTCTGTGTTTAGTACAGTATAGACATCTGTTTCTTAGTGGTTTGTTAGTTGAGGCTCTAGTTTGCGGGTTTTCATTTCATCCAAGACAGCATCAGCTAATTTTTATCAGCTAATTTTAATAACCTTGATTAGAAACATGGAATGAATTAGTGAAAATCAGCTGTTGCCGGAATGAAAACCCACAGGCTTTCCAGCCTTGATGTACAGAGCCAAGAACACCTGCGGTAAACAAAATGCTTACTGGCCGTGAACTCTTCCCTAAACTCATTTTCATCTTGACACAGTTAAATCAGTGCTTCTAATTAAATAAGCATTCAAATCATGTCCCAAGCCCACTTCCTCACTTGCACACCCTCATCATTATGATATATGGACAATTACATGTAATATGGCAAGAAAAGCTTTTAGGCAAACATGTCATTCAGCTGACATTTCACATGAACTTTGCTCATAACACCTTAGGCTCATAAATAAACATATTCACACATTTCACCTTTCACAGAACATTCTTGTAATGTGATATCATTTGTGTCATAGTCATGACACTGAATTCAATATGTGGGATTTTCTAAATTTAACTTGAAACAATTTTTAAGCCTTTCCATCTAGTCAAAAATCTCCAGCTCCATTTGAATTATCATAAATACTTGTCGCCCTCCATCACTAAATTATTAACTGCAACGGATCTGGAGGGCTTTGCTTTTGGGCTCCCACTGAAGATTTATCTGGTGTTGGGAGGTAGCTGGCATTGTAATCAGAGGATCTAATCTCCCGCAAATGGAGGTCGGGCTGGCCAGTCTTCTCAGGGCTGAAGATTCATCATAACTGGGAGGAGGTCTGGGTAATATAATTCCCCACATGCAGACAGGCTAGAGAGGGGGACAGGGGAGGGTGGTGGAAGAACTGCTAAAGATGACAATCTTTCTTTCTGGTTCGGTTAATGCAATTTTTCAGTTTGACCTCATGGGCTACAAGAAAATCAAGTACTTGTATGTTATCGTGCTGCTTGCTGACTTATAATCTTATCAGTATGTTCTGAGTTACAAAAGAAAAAGAAGTAACTCAACACAACAACCCCAGCCACCTTTTATTGATCACAGCAGGGCTGGTTGAATGTGGAGTTGGCAACATGTGCCTCCCTTCTACCCTACAGGCAAACAAACACACATGAAAGCATGCCCAAGCAGCAGCACCACTTCAGCTCCAGCAGCTATTGCTGCTGATAAACTTTGCTGGCTAATTGCAAGTCAAAAGCTGTTAGCGACTCTGAGTATCAGTGGTCCTGTGGGGACTCGCCAAGGAGGGCTTTCACACACTGAGCCACCACATGCCGTCACACTGCTGCTAATGCGCTGTGGCATCCTCCATGGTGCCAGCAGATTGCCTGGGTGGCGACAGCTCGTCAGGACAAGTGCAAATGCTGCCTGAGTTTGGTCATGCACTGGTCTCATGGTGCAGAATGAAAGACTGGTTGGGTTAAAAACCCAACCAGTCAAGCTTTACACCTTTTGTACATTTATTCCATAACATTAACTTAATCAGTTTCCCAAGTAAAGGCAGCCGTTTCTGTCCTTTAAGTGAATAAAGCTTTTGTTTGTTTTTTAAACATTTTATCATCATGTGCCCACTCATACGATATCACTAAACTTCAAAATTCTCTATTCATCCACATGTTATGATATTAGTAGTTCAATGCATTTGTTTGCACAGCCAGCTTAAATTTTGATCAAAGTAAGTTGACCTGGTGTCATCACTGCAGTTGCTTTAACAGTTTTGTAAAATGCTTCTCTGGAACCAATTCATCGGCTGAGCAGTAATGAGTGAAAGGACCTATAGGGACTAATACTGGTTCAGATTGGTTCAGACTGACCCATCTCTCAGACATATATTTAGACAGTAATGTGTCTGAATAAGATAAGCAGAAAATCAACAAGGCACTGATACAAGCAAGAACTTGAATTAAAACAAGAACAAGAATTAAAAAGGTAATACTCTCGTTCCATTTTGATGTTTTCTCTGACTTAATGTTGATGGGGATGGTCACCGTGTACGGTCACTATGACTGTACTACATATTTGGCTTTCAGCATGAAAGGTTGCTGTGGTAAATGTTAAAGCCACCTGATCAACTCGAAGCATAACACGTAAGACACACAAGTCAAAGATGAAAACTGGATTCAAATTAACAAAATGTTGAAACATTCAAAGTCATTTCTGTGGCTTCTGTTCCTATGCTGTATCTGCAAGTGATGCTTTGCTCCTACACCCTGATTTCCTTTAAGTTTATCAAAAGACAACAGAGAAACAAGTGGTTTTCATCTCCAGTGTCACAATGTTAAATACCTAACTAAGAGTGGACTGGTGCAGATGAAAACTAGAGCCATCCTGATGATGCTTGCATATTCATGTGTTTCCAGACAAAACTGACAATTATCCGAGACTTGATTTTCAAATTTTATTTTGCACTAAATTAATTGCTATGACATTCTGCCAAATGGAGGCTCCATCTAGGGATAATGTATGTGTTAAATCAGCACTGACTGAAAGCTGACATATGGCTAGCTTTGCTGGCACCATGTCTTGAAGTGGATTATGAATTTTTTCTTCATGTGATGAATGTGTGCTTGCTTCAAGAGCAATGCAATGAATGAGTTCATTTTGTTCTGTTAGCTAAATGAGCCAGCCCCCATTAGCCTGTTGTTGGCAGGATTGATGATGATGAGAACAAAAATGATCTGTTGTTCTGGGAAGCTGGGAGTTTGGGGCTCTTTGTTTAGATGTAATTAAAAAAATCATCATATGATAAGGATACATGAGTCCTCGACCTAATGTGCTTTATATAGAAAAAATATATTTTCGTCATATTTTCTACTGTGCAGGTTTTCAAATGAACAAATCAGAAATATTTGCAGTCTCTACTGTGAGGTGGAGGCAAGTTGGTTAAGATAGGCTCTGTATGTCTATAAACCAATATATATATATATATTCCAAACCTTGCTTAACTAGATATCATAACTGACCCCAAGTCCCTGGTTTAACCTCTGTCCCACAGCTTGTCCCACTCTGACAGGATCAAAGATTAGTGTTTTTTAGGTCCACTGTAAATTGATGGAAAGGAAGCCTTTCATGTCAGTTTTAGGCTTCATTATCCAATATGCTGTGAAGGAGAGTATTTCAAATGAAACCCTGAATCTTTCCTAACCAAGTAGTTTTGATATATAAAGTGAAACAACTTGCTTTATTGCCTAAACCTAACCAAGAAGTTTTGATGCCTAAACCTAATCCAGTAAAGCCTGATGAACTAGATTGTTCATTATTCTTGGAAGTCTTCTGTAAAAACAGCTTGTTGCACTTTCGGGCAGAAACACAACCTTGCAACTGAAAGAAGCATCTCCCAATCACTTCTATGAATGAAATATTGTCATGTTGACAAAGCACAACAAGCAGAGCAAGTTTATGAAGAGAAGCTGGCGTCACACCTAAAATCTGCATGAGTCCATATGCTGACTAGTCTTAACATTTCTGTTTTCGCTTATAGATTAATCCTCAGAGAAAGATGGATTCTCTTCTGACTGTTGGAGGGAAAATGGATTGGAAAACAACGTGGTCAAATATTTAGCTGCCTCATGCTGGTTTTAAACATGAGTTTCAGGCGGTGGTGTGACTTTCCACAACCTCCCCTCCAGCCTTTTTACAAAAGCTTTTGCTGTCTGCAAGTAATACTGCTGCAGTTTTTGCATTATGGCATCAACACTAAAGGGCACCTTGTGTGAATCTAATAGACTGCAGGGCCTTTGACACAATGTAATATTTGATACAACGGGATAAGACCAGGTTGAAGTTAATTGTGGCAGCAAAGAGTACATTAATGAGGACAAGCATGTTTGAGGACCAACTTTGTGTAGCCATCAGCATTGCTCTTGGTCTAAAAGATTTTACCTTTACTGTTCCACATAATCCTGATACTGGCCCCCAAGTGGCAGCTAAATTCTACGACACGTAGACAAGCATTTGCGAAACCCAAATGCAGAGCAGTTGCAGAACAACAATAAAAGCTTAAAAGTGCAGTTGACAGTACACCATCAACTTCTTTAAAAAGTAGGTTGAAGTTGGTGCTCTGTTTTCCCAGCCTAAACAGGCTTAAAAGTTTCTTTATGGACGTGATATTGAACATGTTACGAGCTCAAAATGAACAAAAAGCCATCATTATAAAATGTTCCATAATATGTTTCTAAGAAGCTTAATTCTTTTTAATACCCAGATCCCTTCAAATTATTTTCAAAGTTAAGTTGTGTAAGCTGACAGCTTACATGTCATTAACTTATATATTGTATTACATGCTAAATTTGGACTTGTACAAAAGGTAAATTTGTCACATCAATGTAGACGTGAAACATGCAGGAAAGAGTCTTCAGCAAGGTACGGTATATGCATGCAGGATAACTACAGGCATTAGATGTGGTGTGCAGAAACAGGGACTTATCTCTGGTTTTAGATGGGTCACATGAATCATAATGCCACAGGAGAAGATGATCAGTAGGGGATGGTCTGTGCTCTCCATGATGGTACATACCCCCTACCTCATAACACACTGTCAAACTCATTTGCTGTACTTCCGACCTCGTACAACTAGAACATGCACACACATTAAGGAACAATCTTAGACAGACAGGATTAGCTGATCTTCTAAAGGGTCCTCATGCGCAATGCAGCTTAGGTATTTACAAAGAAGAAAGAACTACATAAATAAATGTGACAGCAAAGAAAAATGACAGCCTCTCACCTATTTCTACCTTAAGAGTTAGAAGGAAAAAAAAGCAGCGCCCTTGAAGTTGGCAAATATCCAAATAAGAATGTTGGCCTCAAAATAAAGCTTTACTCAGAGAATTTTTTAAATAATTTTTGTTTAAATATAGTGTGAGTTGAAGGCTTCTAAAGGTTCTAAAGAGCTTTGTACCAAATGTATTTTGCACCAGTCTCCTGGATCTCACTGCAAAAGAGGAAAAACAATGACAAGAAAATGTGATTCAAATAGACTGACGTTATGTTTGCCATGAGAGTAATGTGACTGTGGCATAAACAATAACAACAAAACAGTGACGTGTTAAACCTCTTGCAGGTTCACTCTGACTCTTATTTCTGCATTCTGGGGGTCGTTTTATTGAACTGTCACGACTCATGTATTTCCCGGGCTGGAAGGACTCATTTTAAATTAGCAGAGAATGTTCAATGGTGGGATCGGCGAAGCAAGCTCACTCAATATCACACAGTCCAGCACCTTATCTTTAATGGATCATGAAAAATGATGAATGACGTGCTGAGGCCAGCCAACCCAGTGCAACACCTGTTCTTTTTTATTGACAGTACAAGACAATGCAGCACAACTGGAGCTCCTCCCGCCCTGAAGAAACAAATCTGTACAGGAAACGTATTGATCTGAACTCTGCTATAAGTCTGATTTATAATGTAATTTGTTCTTCCTCAAGCATCTATGTTATTAATTGGTATAATGTTGTGAACAAGATGGGATAGAGAATGTGGGCTAACATCAGGGTTGCTACACCGTCAAAGAGCCAAAATATACCAAACATATGCTTGGCTTTTCACAGCAACAAATAGTGGCTGGTATAAGCTAATGGCTTTCTGGCACTGGTCTGTAAAGTCCAATAATTGAACAGCTGTCCTGTCTCATATGACCTTCAAGAGCTGCTAAGTCACTCCAAAAAGATTTTATCTGTCTTGATGTGGTAGTTGGAGAGAACAGATTCAGCATTCTTGAAATAGAAGAAATTAATGTGGTAAAATTGAAAGATTTCAGTAAGTGTAAGGAAATGATGAGCCTGACAAGTTAAAGCTGATAACACTGTGACCTCCCAATCACCGATGAACATTTCCATCAGTATCAGCGTATCAAGTGCTACTGTGTTCAAAATGTTACGCAGCCTTTGAATGAAAAGCTGGAGTTTGAAAAATGTAGCAGAAAAAAAAAAATTAAAGCAGAAACTGGCTGAGGAGAAATGTTGATTTTGCTTGTCAAAATTCCCTGGTTAAAGCAGAACTTAAAAGCTTGAATGAAAATAACTTTTTGTCATATTTCCTGAAACCATCAGAGACAGCAATAGATGAGGCATACAGTCTGTGAATTATATCGGGTTCCGCTGGGTCCTCCTAGTGCTTCGAATGCAAGAATCCACAGTACATAAAAACAACCACTAAGAGCCAGAAGGGAACTAACTGGTGTCAATCACTTCTACCTTTATTGTTGCTGTGGTTTCTGGCGTGCAGTTGCATGACAGCCTCCTCTGTAGGGAGGTGCTTTGGAGACATTTCACCATCTTCTCAAAGATAACAAATTTGGCTTTATGTCCACTGTCATACAGAGACATAGATTAAAAAAAACTGTATTTTGATAAGCACTGTGACATAATGCAGTTTGAAACAAAAAAAAAAACATATTTGAACTGTTCAAAGCAGCGTTAGATATATATTTCCAATATATAAGATCTAATATAATGAAAATGTATTTGGAACTTTGTTTTTAAAGAATAAAGATTTTGCTTTATTGCTTGATGAAAAAAAGAGTTTCTTTAAAAAAAGAGTTTCTTCATTATATCACATGAACTTGTGACATTATTGTGGTCATTAACTTCTGTTTTCCTGTTCCAACAGGTATCCTTTGAATGGTGTTATTCATTAATTAATTGGATTTCATTGGATTATGATGAAATGATTACAATGAATTGAATTCCAATTGGCTTGAATTGGACTATATTAGCCCAACACAGTACAAGTGCCTTGAGATGACAATTGTTGTAATTTGGCGCTATATAAATAAAACTGAAATGAATTGAATTAAATTGATGCCTATGAAATTAAATATATTTTTTGTTTGGGATTAATACAAATCTCTTTATCCAGTTTGTACAGGTTTTTCACCACAGTTAGTAAGACATATAACTTAAGTTTGTATAGAGACATACAAACTTAATTTCCAGAAAATCTGTCAAAAGAAAATAAATTTCAGCATTTCCTTAAATCAACTTCATTGTTTTTAGGAAATGCAAACAAATGTAGGGAATGTTGGCAGCGATACACTAAAAAAGTTGTCATACAGGTATAGAAAGAAAAGTTTATGGAATATACAAGTAAGATTAGAAGATTAGAGAGGAATCAGATTAATTGGTGACAGGTGAGGGTGTCAGGAATGGGTATAAAAGGAGCATCCAGCAAAGACTAAGACTTTCTAAGTGAGGATGTGAGTTTGATCTTACAACATGTACAGAGTATAATATTGTGAAAAGATTAATGGAGTCTGGGAAAATCATTGTGTGTAAGACCATGAGAAACTGTTATGCCACCATGACCATTATAACTACAAAAGCTGATGAACAATGTTTAATTCGTCAAACCGTTAAATTGTTTCACGTTTCCATCTGTATCAGAAGCTATAAAATGGAGTTTAGAGAGGGCATTAACATTTGTCAAGTTTATTAGAAAACCTTTAGGAGGATGTTTTCAAACACTACTTTGATTTTAGAATGATTGAAAAAAAAAGTTTTATGAGTCAAACAATAGGATCGAGTGTAGACTGCACTGTTGGCACTTTTGTATATTTAAATATAACAAGACACATTATTTTTACTTCTTTGCTCCATTTACTTCTTCTAAAGCCACTTCTCCCATTCCACAATCCCTTTCAGTATTATGAACACTGCAAAACAGTACTGACACATCACTTTGGAGCCTATATAGTTGTGCAATCAGCCTATAGAGCAATCAATTATAGCTGTAATTGGCTGGAGTAAATAATAACAGAACAATCACAGCATCTAATGTGCTCTGGAAGTTGTCAGGATCACCATTTAATATATCTACTCAGCAAACAAGCTTGGATTCCCATGAGCATATGAGAATATTGGATGTTCTTCAACCTGGGACTTGGTGTTGCATTTTCCTGCAATCATCACACTTATATGAACCAGAGGAGGTAATGGGCTTTGCACTTCAGCTATGCAGAACACTGTAAGCAAGGTGTCTGCAAGGCAGGGGTGGAACATCAAAAAGCATCTCGTGGAGCTTGTACTCTGTCTTTATAAATCTTTTTGATTCATATCTAGAAGCTTATCTACATCCATTGATTCTATCTAAGAGGCAGGAATCTAATCAATAGTACATATAAAGAAGCCCTAAATGTATTTTTATGCTCTCCTGATGATATGACTGGTTCTGTGGAGATTTAAAGGGATTACATTTGCCAGAATTACATCTTCTCCCAGATACCGGGATTGGGGAAATGTGGTTATCTGTACCTTTACAATGTCTTCATTTGAGGTCTTGCACTGCACAAAGGCTGAGACATCCGTGACTGCCCCATTCATCTCTATGGAGACCATTTTAACAGGAATGGCCACAGTGCGTCCAGTCAGAATGGCCGTGTTGATAATCTCAGTGTCCTATGGAGAGAGGAAATAGACGTGACATTCATGAAACAGTTAAGAGGTAGAAAGTGATTTTCACTGATATTTCATCAGCATCACTGAAGTTCACATTTAAAACCATTACCATCCCAGCCCCTGTGCCAACTCGGTGACACTTGGTGCCAAACCAGAACTTATTTCTGTGTTCTAAAATGTCTTTTGTGGGATTTTATCAACTGGCATTTTCATTAAAAGTGCACTTTTCTTCCAATTAATGTGTGGAAGTCACTGAAATGAGGATGACAAGGAAAGAAAAGTAATATCCTTTTTATTAAATCATTCAGGAAACTCATTTGTGGTCCTACATCAGGCTTAAATTTTAGGCTAAATAAAAGGCAAGACATTAGCTGTACCAGCTGTGATACCTTTGTAGTTTTAGCACTCTAGTGTCAAATCAGCCTTACATGCTTAAAGTCCCCATTTACTGTGGAAAATGTAGGAGGACATGTTGGCCTCATGATGATATTCAAGCGAAAACTCTTAGAACAATATTAGACCATATGACCAAATGAACAAAAGAAAAAAAACATAAGAGTGTATTGTTCTTATAATTGCAATAATGATAATTCTGTTCAGGGTGTTGCATGAAGCTCATTTTCAAGGATAGTAGTGTCTCAGATATTTACAGTGTTTGATAGCATCAGTGCTGAGATATTTTTCTTGAAAACTGAGGTTCAAATACCATTTGATAACATCACTTTCAAGATTATTTCACATTCTCTCTTTGTTAAGGTTAGACACTGATACTAGAGTTATGAAAATGTTGTGGTTTGGTTTTAAATACACAAGTAACAACATTATACTTGAATTTTGGAAGAAGACAGCAATGGGATTGAGAGCACAACTGGATGACAACGGTATGTCTCAAACAGTGATCTTCATGCAGCTGGTTTTTTCCCCCATTCCATTTAATAAGCTGTAGAACTATTGTAGTTAGATGCAGTATAGCAACCTTGCAAATGGTCACAGCAGTCGATACCCGGAACAGAATAAAATGGGTAGGAAGATGGATGGCTGATTGGACAATAGTAATGACACAGTATTCAAGAGATAGTGTAGGCTTAAGAATAGTTTAAGAACAGCAATAACAGTTCACAATGAAAGCTCATAATGACTGCTTAATTAAGAAGAAAAATTACTGCAACAATATAATTTGCTTTTAGGATAAATAAAGTATGCTTTCATTTAATCCAATCAAATTTTAATAGCGTCAAAAAGGCATGTGATGTTTGAGGTTTTTGTAAAATGAAAACCCAGAAAATTAAGATTATTTCAAATAAAGAAAACTACAAAAATGAAAGAATACGCTTTTATATATGCACATCTAAATTTGTTTGACAATTATGCATGAAATAATAGGACGTATGTTTGGTGCATTTCTACCTTGATTTTTCTTTTTTTTTTAATAGCATCTGAGTATCAAAAAAGATTGAATAGTTCTTCACACCACATTTTTACTTCATATGCACTGGGCTGCATTCAGCCAATTAGAATACACAATTTTAGAATTAGAATAACCCAAGTGATTTCTCTTTTATTATTTTGACAATGCAGTTATAATAAGTTTTCTCATTTATAGGGAGGAAGTAGTCCTGGAGAAAGACAGAAATCATGCAAGTCCCACAAAAATAGTATATTCAAATTTCTGCTCAGACTTCATCTTACAGCCTTAATGAAAGCACAGAGCATAAAGTATGAGACTGTCTCTCCTCATGGGTTCTCATTCTAAACTGCAAGGCTCAGAATTGTTTAGTAATTGAGGGAATATTATACACCAAATCAGCAGGGAGTTTTGTCAAGGCACTTATTCTATGTAGCTTAACACATGAAACAAACACTATACAACACTTGTATCTTTCATTCTTCAAAATGCTTTTGTTAAACTGGGGATTGATGTCTACATCATATAATTGCACCCTCTTCATCTACAAACATTTGATGGTACCCAACTGTAAAATAGGCACCACCTACTGTCTAACAAAGAAATTTGCATTAATTTGCATTTTCTTTATGCAGATTTAAACTTTAAAATGTGTGCTTGATTCGGATGAACAGTTAGCTTGCATCTAAAGGCTCCTATTTGCTTCATAGACTAAGAAACATCTGCAAGCTTGACTATAAATCCCATCAGATAGCCCTCTGAGATTTTTTTAGTATACATTTGCACACGTGTGTACTTCCATCAGGGTTCACTCCAGAATCATTTATGGTTTAAGTATAGAATAAAAGAAGGAGTAGTACAGAACTTTGGGGAACATCAACGAGTCAAATATCAAAGTTATAGCTGTAGCACATGTTAAGTTACATTACATCTATAATGTAAGACACTTATTTATTAATAGGCATCTACTTGAGTTTTAAACTGAAGTTTTTAAAAACTAGGACTCACAGATCTGTTTCTTGTCCAGGATATCATTCATAGCCCTCACTGCAACAGTAAATATGCTAATTCAAAACTGATCATTCAGAATCTATCAAAAAAGCACAAAGACTGAAGCTGTCATGTATGAATTCTTTACTGAGCAACTATAAAAATGATGTTGACATGGTTAATGATGACATCTCTTGAACAGATAGGAGACATACTGAAGGAACACTGAGTGCTGATGAACTGCTCATAAAAATGAGTCAACAGAGCAGAATGTATCTGAAACTCCAAACATATCATTTATAGGTTGAAGCTTTCTTTAAATTCGTCATCACTCCAGCGAAACTCTTTCCACTTGAAAGTCCAACCAGAGATTGGCTCAGTAAATGTATTGGCTTCTACATTCAGTGAACCAGTGTGCATGATACCACAAATAACAGTTGTTTTGTCTGTTAGCAGGTCCATTTTTCATCTGACTGAACCATAAGACTAAACCAGTCAAGTCCAATAAGCTGTTGATCTGTTCAACAAATGAATGCTTTTCACCTGAGTTATTTTTGTAACTATGTCTAAGGCGCCAGACAGGATCAGCAGTTTCTTTCTAGTTTGATTCTTTTATTTGTCTTTTGGTTTTACAAAGTGTGGACAACTTCCAAGAAGCAAAGCACAGCGGACCCTGTGGATAATTGACTGGACTCAGGGGTGAAATCTTAATTGAAAGACATCATCCCTAAGCTCCCCTTGCTGATTTGGCATCTGGTATGCATTCACTTCGACACTTTACAATTAAATGTGTGCAGCTTTGGGAGCTCTAATTATGCTATCTTGAATTCAGCTTGGAACAAAAAACATTCATCACTGCTCACAGGTATAATTTCACTTAATTATTGTGTTCTGTTGGAAGCAGAAAAAACTACTTAAAATGACTGTGTAATGAAAACACAGAAATTAAACTGGAATTGCATTTATTTATATTTGGCTACTTGAATGGCTTAAACCACACTGTCGGAAGGGAACCACGTGGCAGTAATGAGGGAGGGCCCGTACATATCTTTAAAATGCACACGTTTTTTTTCTTTTACCTTTCTTAAAGAAATGCAACAGGCACTTCAACATTCAAACTCACCTCATAGATTTTTTTAAAATCTCCTTTTTTTTTTTAGTTAAACTGTGAATTCATTTAAAATATTTAAAACATTTCAATTTCTACATTTCAGAAATTTATAAAAATATTGTTTGTGTACATGTTTCACTCATTTGCAAATTATCCTCTTTTAGTTTAAACTGTTCAAAGATTAGGTTTGCTTGTAGTTATAATTATCCCATTATTCCATTTAATAATGCCCATTACTGTGCACTGAGGCAATGTAACTTAGCGTGTTGCTCACTTCACCTACTGCAGTCTCCACATGCTGTTGAATAATGAACACTATACATTTTGCCAGATGTGTATTTTTATCAAATGCACATGGACACATTTGGAAATAAAGTGTGACTTTAAGCCCTGAGGCTTGCACAACACAAAACATGATTTTTTATTTAACATCTGGTAGTTATGGCACAGAAAAGCTAATGGAATTGGGAGTCTGGCATGACTGGTATTTGCTGCTCTGCATCAACTACTCTAGTTTCCTGCTTGTTCAGCTCTCTTCTCAAAGCAAAAAAAGTGGTTTGGTGTTAATAGTGGTCTAAACAGTGTAACAGGCCCCTGGGTTGATTGAACCATACCATCTTGGGATTCTTATCCAACATGGTTCTCTTGATTCTCCAACTATAAAACAATTCTCTTCACCCCCTTCCCTCTAACTTTAGCAGCTCTTCTTTTGCCTGTTATCTCTCCATCTTCACACATTCCTGAGTCCAAATCAAACTGTGGGGGTTCAGTGGAGACATTCATCACTGTTGCTTTGCAACAGGAAATGTGTCATATTTGTATTGTGCAGACAGAATTGGCCCCCTCTTCTCTATATCAGCAGTTTCATAAAGTGCTGATCGACAGTACAAGCTGTCAGCAGGTGTACACCAACAATTGAAAGTGCTGTCTGATTTGCATATGTCGCTAAACTTAATCTGAAGACAAAGAATTTTAAAGACATAAAACTTCATAAGTACACTATTGCATCTTTGTGAGATAAATTTTTCTTGATTGTTGCTTACTCCAATGTGATGCATTTTGGTTTTAAATGCTTTACTTCCTAACCCAGTGCAACACAGGCAAGCTCATAAAAAAACAGACATTAGTTGATTTCATAAATACACAAAGCTTATCTTGTCTAGGGCATGTATTTACAACAGTTTATATAATGTCCAGTGAACCTGCCTTAAAACAAGTCACCTTGTAAATTTTGTTGTGCATTGTTTTTCATGACACTGAGTTTGACTTCCTAAACATATTTCAGTTTGGAAGTGTTATTCTTACTTGTAACACAATTGTGTCTTTACAGATGGGGCAGGACCCATCAACAGGTAGGCTACAGGAAAGAAAGATTTCTAACATTTGGTAGATATTGTGATCAACTCCTTGGTAACTGCCCATTATAAAAAAAGTAATTACAATGCTTAAACTTACAGCAAATTAAACCAAAAGTGAAGTTTAGAGCAAAAAATCTTGGCCTCAACTAGATGAAAGCCAATTCTAACTTTATTGCTACACCTTCCAACTTAAAATTACAGACCTTTTTATTTGTTAAAACCCATGAACACTCCTTACATGACAGTTCCACAAAACACTGACTGACAGTGATTGTGCCCCTGTGTTTTTAGCAAAGAAAATAATAGAATAATAGAATAAAATAATAGACTTGGATGTCAAGACTGCATCAAATCTCCTGTTGGAGCAGCTGGTATTTTTGTAGAATTTCACAATCTGTATTAAGGAAATGATTAATTCAATCTTTTTTTCCAAGGAGAACAGAGTGAATACCCATGGTAAAGCAGGTAGATGACGGCATCTTCAACCCTAACCCAAGTAGTGGTTCCTGAAAGGTATTCACTTGCTTTCTTAGATAACAGTCTGTCCAGGGCAACTGTATTCACTGAGGGCAGATGGATGTTAAACCATCACATCAGATGGATGTGATGGTTTAGGTTCTGAACAAGGTCAAGGGTGTCTTCCACAGCACTGGAACTTCCTCCAGACTCAAGCTAAGTTTGAAGAGGTGCTGTGGAATCCTTCATAGCTGCTCTGCACAGGCCCTTCAGGAGCCTGGGGCTGACACCATCTGGACCTGCAGTCTCTCGAGCTGTTTTTACACCTGACTCCTGGTGACATACAGGCTTAAGGGGTACGTAGAAGAGATCTAAGGGTGTGCTGTTGTGAGAGGAGATGTTGGCCAGGCTGATTCTCAATTGAAGTGTAGGCTGAGCTTATGGGTGTGTGCATGTTGCTTGTTCTTAAACTGAACCTGTTGAAAAACATGTTCAGCTAATTTTCTCTGTCCAGATGTCCATCGTTCTGATCACCACCTTAAAGCCTGTGGTCTTTTTCCATTTCTGACCACACATCTCTTAAGTACCTCTGCTGAAACTTGCTTTGCAGCTTTTTCCCTCTACAGCTCCTTGCTAGCTTATCTTATTTTGAAGCTATTTTTGAGCAGTCCTTAATAACTCAATAATTCTCCCACCCTGAAGGCATTTTTTCTTAACGTTCAGCAGCTTTTTTAGGTCATTGGTGACTGGTTTGTTACAGAGGAAGCACCTATCTGTTCATGTGGGGATGAGTTCTTCACACAGCAGTTGAAGTTGTCTGTCACATTAATGTGATGTCCTTGTGGCTCACAGAGTGCATTCAAGTCTGTAGCCAGAAAGCGTCACTACAGATAATCTTCAGCTTCCTGACCATTTTTTTCGAAGTTCATATGGTCAAAGGTTCCCACTGAAAAAGTGGCAAAGTTGAAGGTGAGGAGAACCAGATTGTGGCCTGATTTTGGCAATAGAGGACAGGCACATGATGTTTATGCATTTGGCAGACATGAGCTGTATGATTTACATTTGAATAGAATAAATCCATGTATTTATGGTGGAGCAATTTACAAACTGTTGAAATGTTTGAAGTGTAGCAGAGAGGGAAGAGCAGCTGAAATCAAAATAAATTGCCAGGTATGAATTTAATTGTTGTGTTTGTTGCCTGGACAGCTGAGCTGATGATGTTAGGGACAGTGTTGGCAGTGGCCATTATCAGAATAACACAGGTGAACTTTCTCGGTAGATAATATGGATGTAGATTCAATGACAGTTCAAGGTCCTGGGTATTGATCCTCTCCTTCACAGTGACATGTAAAGAATTATACCATCTGTTGTTGACAAGCACTGCAATACCTCTGCCTTTGTTTTCGTCACTGCTCCTGATTTCTCTGTCTATCCATATTGTCTGAAGGCCAGGTAGAAAGGCATTGCAGTCCAGTACATGCAGATCATGTCTCAGTGAAACACATAACACTGCATTCTTGATATTCATGCTGTCATCATGAAAGCTCTTCCATTTTGTTTGCTAGCAATCTGACATTTCCCATCAGTATCAAAGGATAAGTTAGTTTAAACGTCTTCCACCTATTTTTTGGTCTTGCTCCTGTCCAGCATCCATGGTCTTTCTTCTTCATGTTGTCAGGGATGTGTGGTCTTTTTGGGGTTTAGCTGGCATTTGTTCACATGGTAACTCATCATAACAGATGCGGAAATGTGTCAGAAATATGAGGAAGATCCACACAAACATCATAGGTCCTGAATCCGCACAGAAAAATCTCTCAAAACTCAGTGTTTGGCACAAAAAAACAATTCAGTAGAAATCTCAAAAGATACACACACTATGTTCGAAGCTACTGCAACTTGCAGTCACTGTGGCACATTCTAAAGATAAATATTTACTGAAAAACTATGGCTTGAAACCACTGAAAAATAATACATAAATATACAATAGCAATTCTAACTACTATGCAATCTTGAGTGCAGGAATAACAAAGTAGCACAGGCACATATATAATTCTGTAGCTCAGCACAACACATGTGGGTACAAGATGCATGCAAATCTCAAATGTCAAGGGGACAAGAGATATTAAGTGAACCTTATGCTACAGCAGATGTGCCATACACAAAGTCATAACTGCAGCTCAAGTATATTTAATGGCGCTTTAGATGCAGAGCAGCTGTAATTATGCAAATACATAACAGCCAACCAAGAGTTATTATTCTGGCTGAATTATCAGGCCTTGTAAATTGTTGGCATATACGGACTGTATATGTAGTACACAGAGATGGTACACATCAGTGAATGTGCAACCAGGCTTACTGCTTTTTAAGAGTCGAGCTGCATTGACGACCTTTGCCCACTGTCTACACTAAGCTCTCTTATGAAAAACCTTTGTCCAATTTCTTGATGTCCACTTTTACTGTACACACCATCTGCAAACAGTCATTCACTTATCTACTGTAAAAATGTCATTACTGTCAATATACAGTCATTATACTTAAAGAGTAGGTATGAAATCAAGGAATGCTTAAGTATATTTAGCACTTTTTGCTTGATTATTGTCTCTTTGTTTAGATAATCTGTTTATGCCCCTGACTGATTGCCACCTTTCACAATGCAAAGACAAGAGATACTTAGACTTGTAACAATCAACAGCTTTCTCAGACTGTGTCCGATTACTAATGTCTATCTGGACTAATGTCTGTCTGCACTTTGCATATGTCACAGTACACTCCAGACATACTGCATGACTAAACTGAATAATTCCCTGGCTTTACGACACAGCTTTGATTTCAGCCAGTTTTATTGACATAAAGGAGTGTTGAGAAATGCTATAACACCAATTCTTAATGTCATATTGAAAAACAACAGATTAGATTAAATTCTACTGACACCTATACCTTTGTGTCTTCTCAAAACAGCTACAGTCATTGTTGGGTCTCAAGCATATTTTCATAAATAACTATTACACTTTTTTAATGAGGAAAGAGGCATGATCTCACCAGGCCACACTCTGACCTGCCTTGCGAGGCCATGGTTAACCTCCACTAGAGAGGATAGGTTTCTCTGTGTGTCCTGTCTGTTTGACCTATGCTTAACTGCTTCATAACTGACATTTCAGTTTAATCAAACTGCAATGTCTGCAGAAAGTGCCCAAAGATGGTTCCTGGTTGTTGGATTGGATGGCAGAGTTCCTGGAAATAAATCACTCTTATACCTCAAAATGAAGAAGGGAATGAATTGGGCCACAGTCCGTCTACAATGGACTGAAGATGACTGGAAGTGTGTCTTATGGACAGACTGTTAGAATTAACAACTAAAATTGTTGAGTTATGTGCACCATTGAAAAGACAAACGCAAAGAATTTCTCATTTTGTCACTATTGTGAAGCTTGGACTTGGATTAGTTATCATTTGGGTGAGTTTTGCTGAAGGCAGTTTTGTGGTCTTTAAACAGTTCAAGGCAAATTAAACCAATAAGAATATATTGTAGTGTCATTGTAAAGTTTCAGAAATTTGTTTGAGTGGGACAAATGTCATCATGCAGCAAGACAATTACCCCACAGCACAAATCTGGGCTGTACAAATATAGTTGGAGAAGAAAGCCAGATGGAGGGTTGTTAGTCATGTAAAGGCCACCTCCGTCACATGATATGGACTCATGAGAGGTCCTGCTTACATTTGGGCCAACACAGGACAACATACAGTATATACAGATATTCACAAACAGATATTTAGGTTAGGATTTTGTCTTTGTAGATTTGTTTTGGAGTTTGGAAAAGTGTTTCAGAGTTTGTAAAAGTGTTTTGCACTTACCATGGTTGGTTCATATGTAAGATGTAGCTAGTAGCCACAGAATGGTAGGATTAAGGATTTTGAGATCGGAGCTACGGATGCCTTTTTTTAAAGAAAAGTTTGATCCTCTCACCATTTGTCCTTCATTTTGAATGCCTCAAGCAAAATCGTAAATGTATAATTCTGTTAATCTGTCTGTTAGAAGAATTATGTAAAAACCAGCAGCCTAATTTTATCAATCCTGGTGAAGGAATGGAGCATAGGCAGAGGAAGAACCTTTTACACTTGGAGAAAATGGGGATTAATGTCTTAATGTCAAAAATGGAAATTGCAGTCTAGTCTCATAGCAGTATGTAAAACGGTCATGAAAAGTTAACCATTTACTTCAGATTTGGAACCAAAATGTCAATACAAAATAATTGTATAGGGCATTTCATGTTACTGTCGTGAAAGTAGTACTTATAGTTTTAGCAGGTGTAGAAGGTGCTACAGTATGTGAAGGTTCTGTCCAGTTGAAGAGGGGAGTTCATCTCGTAAACCACACCAGCTTTTTAAAACGTTTTAAATATTTGTTTTTGTGCTCATTTCACACTTGTTTATCAGATCAGCCTGCTTGGTTACTAGGTTGAGAAGTCCCACCCAGAAAGTGATGGCAACCCCATCCCTCCTGTGAAAAGGTCAGGGATTCACGTCAGAGAGTTGGATCTCTCCTAGAATGTGATCTTCGTGAGCCCCTCTTGTCTACTTTAAATGTGTTCAGTAAATCATCATAAATCAAGTGTTTTCTTTACAATGTATATGTAATATAATTTGCATCATATTCCTCTGCTGTGTTCCTTTATAACATTAAATAATTTAGAAATACCAGAATTTAAGAAAATTCTTATTCTAAAATCTGTTTTTCTTTCCACTCACCATAGCCAGAGGGATGATGGCCTGAATATCGCGCTGCACTACTGTCAGCTCCGTCACAACCTTTTCAGAATCAGGCGGTGGGTTCTGTCCCTTGTAGTCAATGTTCCAGTTGATTCTTCTGGTCACCGAGAGGCTGGTGAAGTTCTCCATTTCAAAATCCAACTGCATCACCTCGACATTTCCCAAGAAATCCCTGCCAGTCCATTAACACAAACAACAAAACAGAGCCAGAATGAAAAGTAAAAAATCTGCTCCAGCAACATATTTATGAAAAACATGGCAGACTATAAGAATACTTTACAGTAATGCATTCATTTGTGGAAAAAGAATAGTTGACTAGGTCCATTTTAAATATTAAGCATGCCATTTAGTGAACTGTCAACACTCTTGAGTTTTCCTCAAGTTACCCTTGAGATGAAAAGAGGAATAATGTATTCATAAACGCCTCAACATATGAAGCACTGCAGTGGAAAAACTTCAGAGCAGATTGGATACATGTCAGTGGCACATTTTCAGTTTCTTCCTCATTCAAAGTGATGTTCACATATCTGAAAGCTGGTCTTTTTGTGGAACTTAAATTACAGTGACTCTACTTGCATATTATTATATACTGTATAGTCTGTGCACCATAAACATCTTATTTTGTTAATAAAAGCATAGATGATCTGCACAGACCTTTAACATAGTTTTAAAACTGAGTATTGCAGTTTGAACAAACATCCACAAAGCTATCCAGTCAAAAATAAAATCTAGGCTCTTGGTCTTGGTGTCTGCTGTAGTGAAATTACTGTTATGCATTCAGTAAAGCTCACAGAAGTTGTCAGACACATTTAGTGAGGACATGTATTGTAACTGTCTACTCAGTCAGCAGTAGTATAAACAACTTCTTCAGTTTGATCTCAGACTTCCAGGCAGATACAAGGCTGCTGATGTGGTTGTCAGACTGTAAAGGTCACAGTGTAGAGTTAGGGCTCTCTTCCCTTCTGAAAATGCAACCTTTTACTAATAGAATTTTGACTGACTGATCAGAGATTTATGAAAAAGAAAGGAGTTATGATACTTTTTATCGTCAACACAAAAACTATCAACAGAAAATGCAATGGCAGTTTCAGTTCAAAAGGTGAAGAACAAGAGCAGCAATACTCCAAACCTGCAATTGAAAGTTTAGTGCCATTATTGTTTCATAAACTTTCTTTGTCAAATCAAAAAAGTTTTTCCAATAAAAGGTTAAAACATTATTCAAAGATAATTTTGTCCTGTACCCGTTTCCCTATATACACATAGCTTTCATGTTGTAACCTGAAATCAACATGAACATCTAAATATGTGCTGATGCATGATGACACTGACGCTCTCTATGTGACCTTTACAAAGCACATTAGGAGGTAAAAGCACATGGTTTTGGGTAGAATGAATGTACATGTGTGGTTAGATGTTGAAAATACATGAACACATAGAAAAGTGCTTTGTTGTGGGTTGCACATTCATACATTTATTGGTAAAGAATCTCGTGCGGCGCTGATGCCGCCTCGTACTACACAAGAGCCACGAGCTATGTTGCCATCTCAGTTTTTATCTCCCGTTTGTGACACTGCTACATTTTGGACATGTGGACTATTACACTTTGAGATTGGGCTGCTTGTCACTGCTGTTTGTACAGCTGTGAGCAAAGTTACAGCCATTTTACTCTTAAGATAAGATATTATTTGAGCCATTAGCAGCCAGTGCAATGGAGATTTCCCTATTTTTTCAAGGTTTTGTTACGTTCATGAAACGTCATTAATTATTCAAATGTGGACTCAAAGCACTGGACAGAATGCACACATTTGAAATATTCAAACAAAATATTTATTTGTTATAAACCTAACCATCAACCTCAACTTTTTGCATGACTTCTGTTTCAACTGGTTAGGTTTTGAGTTAGGTGGGGGACTGAACTTTAAATTTAGAAAGAAGTCACATTGCCTTTATCAAAATTTTGTCATATATAAATGTACTTTGTAAGTGATCTGGCAGGATGATTCTGTTGATGTAACAGATAAATCTTCTTGTGAGCCGTGATGATTAATTCGTGCTTTATACATGAAAAAAGCAAATGTGACCTTTTTATATATTAATCTTTTAATGTTTCCAGCATGAGCCTGCTGAGAGGTGACAGTTTTCTAATGGCCTCCCTGCTCACTTTGTTGAGATTGTCAAATACCATTAATTAGTCAGTGATTGTCTTTAAATGAAAATACCTTCTTGTCAATAAACAATCACTGCTCCTGAACATGGCAGGCAAGCCTGATTTTCTGTTTTAGGGTCTCTGCAAGGAGGTAGAACATTTTGTTGTGCCTCTCACTTTCAAATAACTGGAATTGGATAGGGTGATTTTCTTGTAGCTTCTGGTAGGCATCCTGATTGCTCTCATAGCTGCGCACATCAAGCATTTGACTTTTGTCTCATTTGCTCCTCCTGCAGACAAAAGATGGTTTTCCTTAATTCTTGGTTTTACTGTTGGAAACATGCCAGTGACTGAGGAGCGATAAGAGCCAACCTGTTGGGAAATTCCTACATGGTGGTGTTGTAATCCTCAGGTTCAACAAGCCTGACATTTAACTGTCACACTGGTGGCGAAGGGGCAAATTAATTCTCTCTCCACCTATGACGAGAGCCGGCCTGCCCAAACCTCACCTTCAGCTGAGAGTGAAGCGTTCGCTGTCTCTTCACAAAAGCAGAAACCCACCCCTGCATTCAGCCTGAGAGGCTTTTAATGAAAGCCAGATCAAACTCTTGTGTGATCCCCCCCCACTAAAGGTTCCTCTTGGGAACATTGTGATGAGATCTCTGCTTATTTGTTTCAACATCACTCACTGAAAACAAACACTCCTGTCTCTCTGTGTCACACTAAAGCTGTCATCAATATGGCCCACTGGAGTGAGCGCAGGTACAGCCGCTCAATACAGTGCTGACAACCACCACGCTGGGACTGAGGGAAGGAAAATTATGTTGACAATTCTACGATTTTGGGTTGGAGGACGTGCTTTTTTTTAAGTGACTTGTACAAGTAAATTGTAGCATTATCAACCTAAGTAGATGGTACATGTCTCTTCTGCTTTACACTGAATTCAAGGATCTACAGCAAAATTTGACTTCTCAACATGATTTTTAAGATTTGAATGAAATGAAAAGATTTCAGGCAGTATGACCTGGAATATTTTTATCAAAATCCTGATAGATTCTTGAGGTTATTATTTAGCTTTAGGATATCTGTTTCCTAACATTGCCCATATGTGCACAGTGACCAGATGGAATTAGCCTTTTTAGGTCATGGTTTCTGCTATTTAAATCTTGGTCAACACATGAGGCATACTAGATAATAATCATAATAATGATGATGATAAATCAATCTTAATAGTTGTTCCTTAAAATGACAATTATTATCTGCTGCAGCCCACTGTTTTACTATTTTTTGGAACATCTGGTATCACAGTAATATATCTGACTAATTATTTTGATGAAAAGGTCATCCTACAGCATGTTTGCTACTTAATCTCTCGTGTCCAGGTCCTATGATTTCAAAGAAAAAGAGAAAATAAATTACTCTTAAATCATCATTCAAAAGCAAAGAGAGAGAAAAAAAAAATCACAACAAACCACCTGCACCTTTCATTTAATTATATGTTATTATACAGGTCAGATTTATTAACAACTGTTTTAAAGACAGTATTAATGATGGGCAAACGAGATGTTAACCTTAAAAAGCAGTGAGTCATCAAAAATTAAAAGAGCGATTCTAAATCAAAAAGCTCCAGAAAGCCTGGTCTTGTTTCCACAAAGTATGTATTGAAGATGTACTGTGTGTATAGGACAAAGTGTAAATTTTAAAAGCTGGGCTTAGGGATTTTTCAGAGCTTGGAGGGATTTCATTCTTTGATCAGAGGTCTGTTTGAACTGATTAACAAGGAGAGTTCAAGGGATCAAAGCACTGCAGGGCTACAACAGAAGAGGAATAAAAATGGTGAACAAAGAGGTGAAAATGATACATGTTTAAGTGTGGGGTTAGAGCTCTAAGACATTATGTTCTCATTTACAGGCTCATAATCTTGTTTGGTGTACATGATATTGACATCTTTACTGAAGAAAGAAAAAAAAAACTAAAGGAAAAACAAGAAACGTAAGTTGGAATAAACAGGAATAAAAAATGGATGGATGGATAGAAGAATAAAAAGCTCCTCTTTATTAACCTCCTCCTAAAACACCCATCTCCTGGTATGTTAGTTGATTAGTGGAATTCAAGACATATGCTTATTCTTTCAGGTGTGCCAAATCGGCTATGAGGCAGACACATTGTAACAATTCAGAGATTAAAAAAAAGAAAATCAAAGAAAAAACTAGATGATAGAACCATTTTAGGTTTAATTGTAATTGTAACAAATTGTAACAAATTGTAACAAAATAGCTCATGTTTGTGTGAGCCATTACATAGACCAATGTGTGCCATGTAGAAGATTTACATACTGGAACTACTTCCTAATATACTTTCTTTATTTCTTCCATGAAAAAGATGAAATGCAAAAATACACCAATAATATATATATATATATATATCAGCATATAGGTGCTTAAAAATTAATAGAAGAAAGAAATAATATGCTGCTACCACCACACGCTCTTTCTTATGCCTACAATATTTACAAAGTATAATGTGAACTGTATTTATATCATACCTCTTGAAGCCCTCAGTTTCATTAACTGTGTTACACAACTTCTTGTGCTTGTGCGTTACAAGGCCTGCAAAACTTCATAAGATGATGTTGGACCACATGAACTTTTTCATAATAACTATGACAGAGGTACACCTTTTTTTAGCGAGCACCACAGACCCCAAGAACTACTTGATCTGAAAGGGCCTTAAATTTCTGGACTTGGACTGCTTGAAATGCCATCCAAATCCTTCTGCTTTCCTCAGTTTACAATTGTAGTTTTGCAAACAAAAGGCCCAGTTTTGTCCTAGTGCAAGTGAGTAGCTAAATATTGTTGTGAACGCAACGCACTAAGGACGCTTTGCGGACACACGCAATTTCAAATAATTCAACCACAATCTGATGAGGTCTTGGGCTCTTATGGGCATATTATTATAAAAGTGTGAACACAAATTTGTGCTGGGCCACACTGGAGAACAACAGTAGATTTGAAAATCGACCAGAAAGGGTCCAGACTAATTTGCATTTACTTGTATGTCTGGTTATGCCTGGCTGATTTAATTGGTGTTGCTTCTTTAATTTTGGGGAAAAACATCAAAATAAAAAACTGCAGCATGTGCTACATGTGTTTGACATGAGTCATGTCAGGGGAGGAGTTGGTATGATGTGTTGCTGAGTATAACTACGCTGAAACAGCCCAAAAATGTATTACAGGCAGTAAAAGTAACTTTTTTTGTCAAAAGCTTGATAGTATCTGACTTCTAGCAGAGATTCACTCATACAGAACTCTGCAACATCACAAGTATGCAAAAAAAAAAATCAACAAACATTTACAATAAATGCAACTCAGTGGACCTACCGATGCACTGTTTGCCTCTGACTCTGTGATGTTCGCTTTGAGTTCCTTTACAGAACTGATTATTGAGACTTGAGTTTTTCAGTGCACAAGTGTGGAACGTTTTCAGACCCATGTGTGAACATACATGGCAAGAGCTGTAATCATCTCACCCAGGACACACAGTAATATTGCACCTGAACAGCTTTAAAAAATCCAAATCACAATTGAAATGCCTGAAACAGACAGGAACTAAGATTGAGTAGTTCAGCTATGTTTATAAGTTAAATTTTTTTAAATTAAAATGAAAAATTGATGTGATTTACATTACGGTAAATAAATCTATTTTATTAGACCTCAACCCTTTAAGAGCAGATATTCTACCAAAAAGTTATGAAGACATTACTTTGAAAAAAAAAATCCATACTCTTTTTCTGTGTCTTTTAGCTTTGTTTTCCAAAAATCCTATTAAATCATTAATTTTTCTGTTGTCTTCACTGTGGCATTAATCTTTTCAGGATTATTGTTTATTCCAAGGTGACTGACTGTAATCAGTAATGCACTGGTTCACGCATTTGCCTCTGTAAGAATAGGACTACTGCAGATGGAGGATTACAGGGAAAAAAGTATGTTGAAAAAAGTCTAAATGTTCTAAAGTTTAATTCAATGAAGAGAGAATCTAAGGACAAGGAGAGAACGATAAAGAGAGGAGGATGATGAAGAGATCAGCAACACACCCAGAAGGGGAAACTTAATTTCCTCAATCTTTCCTCAATTTTAAGTGAGCAGAACTAGATGTTCAAACTTAATCAGAAGGCTGATGTATTCATCAGTGAGATGCAAAATTATGCCGATGTGTGTCTGTTTGGACGGTTTAAAGGGACTCTGGCTTGATGTATGAATTTTGGGAGGTGAGGGATGGAGAGGGGACTAAAGTCAGTGGCACAAACAGACATATGAGAACAATTACTGAAGTTACAAACCATATTAAAATTGTACTTACTACTTAATTTAATGGGGTGATTAGGCAGAAGACTGTTTTGACAATTTATGTATTTGGCTCATTACAGGAAAGTCTTTGAGCATTATGCTGATCCATGTTTATTTAAAATCTGAAAGGGAAATTTCCTTCAGCATCCAGCTAATCCCTTCAAAAACATAAAGCAAAGAAGAAAATGATCAAATAGGAAGACACAGGGAATTAAATGGTTGAAGTTCAATGGATAACCAAGACAAACAGTAGTCATTCTGAACCTTAAAAACACATGTAACACAGTTCTTCATTTCAATGTTTCTTTTCCCGAAATGAAAGAAGTAACATCAATTTAATCAGTCAGGCATCACCAGACAGACGAGCAAATGCAAATTAGTCTGGAACCTTTCTGGTCGATTTTCAAACATACAGCACATAGAAGAAAAAGGCACAGCCAGAAGAGAGCTGGAGACTGATACTGGAAACCTGGCTCATATGAACTAAACTGAATGATCCCAAAAAGAAAAGTATAGTGTTGCAGTACACAAAAAATATTAGACAATAATCAGAAGCTATTATTGGACAAAGTGGCCCTTTGAACTTATCATCTACATAATTCTGAGGTTATTTTCTTAAAGAACTACCAACACACCGATCAAAAGAACTGATTGATGACACAACTGTATTCAATGAGACAAGTTGGGTGGGAATGGGAATCTGCGTGAGAGAGAGAGATGTTTTGGAGCCAGCAGCAAACACGACTGGTAAGGCAATAAATTGATGTAGTCTAAAAAGCTTCAAGACTCAAGTGGTAAAACTTCAGCCAACAAAGTGAGTGATGCAGCACTGAACAGCATGCCTCAACAGCATGCCTCTGAGTGATCTAAACAAATCAAAGTTCACCCAGACCCAAGTGAAACATGAGCTCTTACATTTATCTTGTTCGCAAGCTGCAAATTTCTTTGGTTGTTTGTTTTATCAATTTTTCAGATTTTTATGTCACTCATGGACAGTTTGGAGGATATTTAAGCTTGGTATACAAAATACTATATATAACTCATTCTTCAACTGAACAGTTATGTGTTGCTGGCATCCAAATTGGCTCTTCTGACTGTTCCAATGTTGTCTTTACTGACACCTCTATGGAACATATTTCTGACTTTGTCAAAGAGGAAAGGACACGCATGTGAATGAAAGGTTAAATAGAAATTGCCCCCTTCTATAGCAATTTCATTCCATTTGTTTTTACAAAAACAGCCATTAATAGTTGGAAAGATTTTATGAATTTTGTTGTGACCATAGGATAAAAGAAATAAATGAAAGCTTTTCACCAGTCACTCCCTTATACTTCAGAAACATATATATATATATATATATACTGATGTTAAACTTTCTTGAACACTGTGCTTTTTTGGTATAAACTCATGCAACCTTTCCAACAACAACCGAAAAAATACAAAAACTGTAATCCAATTTCACAACATTTTCCACATGGAAATCCCATGCCCATTGTATAAAAGAATTTCAGGCTTATGTTCAATCAATTTGATGGGAATGAAGCATCGAAACATGAAATCTTCCATGACTTTAGATGCCCATTGTTTGCTTTAGGGTGGCCAAAGAATTTACTTGGTTTTTGACAAAATGCAGCCTGACAGTCTGTCCATGCCTGACCCCCAACTGGACATTTCTCAAATGTTGACAGGGTGGCAAAGATTACACGACATGGGTCACTAAATATGGCAGGAAAGGCTGCCACTAAGGTGTGAAGGAGCATACGACAGAGACATTTTGGGCTTCTTTCTCAGGTTAGGTCAAGTCTTTGTTATCTTCTTTGCACTTCTCCAACCCAACCTTAATGGTGTCCATAGGGATGCCAATATGTGAACCAACAGTTGCCAATGTCTCCAGCTAAACTCCTTGTGCTCTGGCTCCTGATGAATTGAATGCATCACATATTGTGATTTATGATTGCAAATATTTAGCTGCTTCCCCTCTGTGACTTTAGCCCAGAGACAGGGCAGACTGCTCTTTTAAAAACCCATGAGCAAAATCTCATGGATTTTCTCAGTGTTAATGTACAAGCACCTGCTAACAGGGTCTGTTCACTAAGCTTTTTTCATACATATTGCTGCTATGTAATTCAAGATGAGCTATTATTTTTTTTCTGAAAGGGTATAATGTGTCACTTTGAATATTTTGTGTTTTCTATCTAAATAAAATATTGGTTTATGAGATTTGCAAATCATCGCATTCTGTTTTTATTTACACTTTACACTGAACCCAAACCCTTTTAGGAGTTGGGGTTAGGCTTACTACCTCAGAATGGATAATATATGGCGACTTTAAAACACAGCCTTGCACCCACTTGTAAGAGCAATTCTCAGCTGTGGGTTAAACAACCACAACATTACATCTGCGCCAAAGTCCTGCAAACACTTGGACACTTCCTTCTACTGAAGGAAGAAATCGTTTGTGTGCATATATTTGTTGACACGGATTGCAATATATCAAATGCAGATATTCGATCTGTGTGTGTATGTGTCGATGTATGGATTAACACATGGCTTCTTTCTTCTTCTGCTAACTGAAAGTAAGCCATGCAGAGAGCAGTTCATCCCTGAATCCCTCTCTCCAAGTACACAAAAGGAAAAGTGTGTAGAAAGTGCGGCCATGATTTTGGAGCCTTTTTTGTGAAACTCTAATGTGGGTTCAGTGACACATGTGACTGTAACGACCCTCTCTGCGTATAAGCTGATACTCCCCACTATCTAGCTTATAACTGAAGAAGCCTTTTGGGTGAGGGGTGAAATGTCTTAAAGATCAAAAAAGAAGTCCAGTTGCCCTTATTCAAGCTCTTATGATCACCATGACCTAGATGCCTGAGAATCTTCATCAATATGTAATGTTTGATGCTGTGAAACAACACAGCAATCATATGTTCTGCCATGAGATTGGGTTGTAGGTTACTCTTACAAAATAATCAAACAAGTCTGCACAACAGAGCCAGTTGAAAACGCACATCATAAATGAGTTTGCTTTATAGAAACATATAAAATGACTAAAGCGGAAGAGCAGCATGTTAAATATTACATATTTTCACTCCCAGATAAAGAAGATCAAATATGTAGAAAAGGCTACAGTGTTGATGTTTGCTACCATGTCTGTGCTAAAATCCAAGCTAATTGTATAATGTAAACTGTACATGTGTAAAGGTAGCTGTGTTAGTGGGCACACTATCAGTAAGATGGGAATATTTATTCTCACCCAGTTGGCTTTGAAAAAGAAAAAAAATTACTCATAAATGTATTAATTAATCTTAAATAGTTATATATACACACTGCATCTGCTTAAACTCTGCCCCCTTGTGGTGATAGTTTTTTTATGCCCTGTAACAAAATAAACCTTTAAACCAATGAATCTCGTACAAACTGCAATTTTGTTATTAGCTGCATTTTTCTGGCAAGATGGTACTTTACTGACCTGACTAATGCTAAATGACTATCATTGAATGTGTTTACTCTGTGGCAAAATTACTGCTCTTAGACAAGATCTCATCTCAAAGGTATGTTAATGCCAGTAGCAAACTAATCCACCTCTTTCCACATAAACTAAATTAACAGCAGATGAAGTAAGATCAAGCAAATAATTTCTATAATAGTTTAAATTAGTCCTATGAAGAGGTGAGTGTTTTAGTCACTGCCTTTGGCCAAAGTTATATCTCATCATTACATTTCATTGTGCTCTTAAAAGTTGTCTGTAATCAGCGAACTATGACTTAAACAAAAAAAAAAAATCTCTTTGTAGACATTTGGTCTGTTAAGTAAGACAAATATCAGGGTCTCTGTGTAGCAGTAACAGAGACAGACACATACACAGAGGCAGAGTGTGTTTAGGCCCCAGGTTGTTGACTCACCCCTGCTTGACTCCTTTGCTCTTGTTCACATTGATGGTGGTGATGGAATGCTTGGCGCCGGACTGCACCTCCCAGTCCACCTTCCACTGGGCGTTCTTCGAATTGGTCTGCAGTAGGTTCACCCCCTTTTTAGCTTTGACCCTGCAGGAAATGGCAAGGGAAAAAAGAATGGAACAAGTCAATTTTAAGAGGGGATGATTTATATAGAAGGTCAGAGGTAGACGCCCTCAGTGTGCAGCAGACCTCCTCTTTGTATTTCGTCATGGCAAAAGCAATTCCACAGATGAATCAATAACAGAGATGAATGAAGATGACAGTACAGTGATACATGAGGGCAGTGGACTGAAACTGCTCCAGGTCACGGTGTTCAGTAACGCTTCCTGCAAAATCAAATCTATAAAGCTTAATACTGAACCAACTGGACATATATGTATCATTATTTACTGGTTACATTTGAAAGCTTCATTCATATGCTGTGACAACTTTCACACACGATTAAGTTTGCATCACGTTTCAGTCTAATGCCAAATTAAAGAGTTTTCAAGTTCCAGAAGTTAAAGCATTATGTCTGATTCTGAGGCGAATTCTGCCTTCCCTAACCCCTTAGCTCCTCAGGGAGTATATCCTGTACAGGTGGGTCAAGGTTACAAACAGCACATGAGTCCTGCAGCTGAGCCAGACACATTTTTTAATTCAAGCATGCAGCAGAAATGAGAACGTTTGACCCTGGAATCATGGTCTGTGCTGCCTCTTAACGTTTAACAAATTCCCGTTAAACAGTCCAGGCTCTTAAATGCACTGAGTGGAATATAGTGAACACTAAGAATGTTTTATTTCCACAAATGTGGCTTTTAAACCTGTTAAACCTTTTAAACCCATTTTTAGATATAAATTTTGTTCCAGAATACATGTGAGGGTGTAGAACACTGTATACTGCACTAAAAAAAAAAACAATTAGTGGTTTCATACTTTCATCTCCCAAACAATTGTACATAATCCCCAACAGACCAGAGAGAAATATTCACCATAAATATAATGTTGATACATCTCCTTGTATCCAAACCTAGAACTGTGCTTACGACTCTAAACACAGTTCCACGCATGAATGCACCGACCGATTTACGCACACACAAACATGCGGTAAATTCATTAGTTTGCAGCCTCTGCAGAGATTTGTCATGCTCACACACTAAACCACAGCACAGACATACATCACAGACCTATGCCTGTGCATAAATCTGTGGTATCGTCACACAGATTACAACACTTTCATGTTGCACCCAAACAAATACAAATGTCTCTCAGACATCTGCTCCTAAACAGTGTGTGTATGCTCACATGTACGCAGCAAACCCTGAAAGAGGAGGGGGAAAACTTTGTCCCGGAAAAAAATGTTCACATAAAAGTCAGAACGACTAGGGTTGGATATCATGTTATACTGAGGCTTTCTGATATAGAATGTTTGGCTTTGATTTAAATATCTAATCTACATATATTTATCTATGAAATGGTTAGTCTGTCCATCTGTTTACAGTTTTTTCATGTTTTTCTTAGCAAATTTAATACATTTTGTTCATGAAACATATATAATGATGCTCTCTAGCCCACAAAACTGTACTGAGATATCCAGTTGCAGTGTGCTGACAACCGTGGATTTAGGTTTTAACAAGTAATATAAGGTCAAAGTGTTGCTAGATGATCAGTATTGAATAAACGAAAATTGATATAGGATTAACACAACCTATGAGAAGACCTCTCTACAGTCTTCTTTCCATTTAGATGGCAGCTTTTCTCCCTTAAACCAAAAGGGAGTTCCAATCAGTGTCTGATAATTTGAGACTTTTTCATTCAGGTGGATTACAGACCAGCTCTGGCTGGCAGACGTCCTCCCTGACTTTACTGAGATGTGCTATTAAGGTGTCCACTGACAGAATACCAAACAGCAGAGAGGGAAAATAAGAGCAGTCTCTTCCCGGTGATTGTGATTTTGGTTATTTGACCACAGAGCCACAAACAAATGCTTTCAGTGATGCATCATGAAGAAAAAAGACTCACAGACATACAGAGACAATAGAGATTATTGATTTCATGGTTTCATTTTCATGAAATATGAAACGGAAATAAATAATTAAATTATTGTTTTTTGTCTGTCTGGCTGCTTTCTGCCTTTCTCTCTGTTTATTACTAGCCTTTAGTGTCAGCTCAGAAACAGTGCTCACAGACACTGTGGAAATATCTAGAATTCTGGATTAAAGACAAAGTGATACAGATATGGACAGTTTCAGACAGTATTGGCACAGTGGTCACTCTGGCTGTGAAAATGCAAGTGTCTCTTGCTGCTCTCCAGCAGGGGCTCTTAATGGAACCTAACGGCTTTGCCTTGATTACAGACTTCTCTTCAGATTACGGCATTTTGTCTCTGACAAGCAACAGCTTTTTCTGGACAAACTCTCTTAGAACATTATCTAAATCATATTTTCTTTTTTCACTCACGTGGAACATGAATGCAGCATCTTTATGATTGTTTAATTTATTTCTCTGACAGATGAAAATGCTGATGTCCTGCTGAGGTATTTTCATTAACCAGCTTGGAGTACGTCAACCACACATCCATGATTCGTGGAAGTATTTGTCTTTCAGCTAAAGTTGCTCCCCGCCTTAACCAGAACAGACTCACAGCTCATGGAATAAGTAGCAGTTTCTCTGTTTATAGCAAACCCATGAATAAAAGAAAAATATAACTAATTTAAAGGCTTTTATCATTTTGAACATATTTAATAATATCTCTTTCCATTCACCAATATAACATACTTCATAGATGGAAAATGGCTCATTCCCTTCCTGTCACAGCCTTTCAAAATTAAGCACACGAACTGCACATAAATGACTGTTTCAAATATTTATTCATTTGACCATCTTCTGACCTACTTTCTCTGTGGTTGACCTTTGTTACGGAGACACAAAACTACTTGGTTAAAATGTGACTTCAACCATTTTCAACAGGTTGTTGAAAATATTTTTCGTCAAACTCTCTTTCGCTTTTTCATATGCATACATAGGTTGCGGGGGCCTGGAGCCTAACCCAGCAGATCTAGGAAGAGAGTTCGGGCAGATAGTGGACAGGTCGCTAATCTATCACAAGGCTCACACAGAGACACAGAAAACCACATACAATCAGATTTATTGACTATATAGGGAGTGCAGCTATATGAAGCAAATGAAATCCTTCTTTCACCTTCATAATACATTAGGAACATCCTGTCTCAGAGTGATGCAGAAATAGTAGTCCATGCATTTGTTACTTCAAAATTGGATTTCTGATTCTTTATTATTGGCTTGTCCAAAAAATTCTCTGAAAAGCCTCCAGCTGATCCAAAATGCTGCAGCTGGAGTTCTGATGAGATCTAACAGAAGAGATCATTTTTCTCCAGTTTCGTTGGCTCTCTGTCAAATTCAGAATAGAATTTAAAATTCTTCTCTTTACATATAAAGCGCTTAATGACCAAGCTCCATCATATCTTAAAGATCTAAGAGTGCAATATTTTTCTAACAGAGCATTTTGCACTCAGACTGCAGGTTTACTTGTGGTTCCCAGACTTTCTAAAAGTAGAATGGGAGGCAGAGCCTTCAGTTATCAGGCCTCTCTCTGTGGAACCAGCTGCCAGTATGTGTTCTGGAAGCAGACACCCTCTCTAACTTTAAGACTAGGCTTAAAACTTTACTTTTTGATAAAACTTAGGGATGGCTTAGGTGACCCTGAAACATCCCATAGTTAAGCTGATATATTGCTGGGGGACCTCCCATGATGCACCTCTCCTGACTCTGTTCTCTTTTTTCTCTTTGTACACACAACATTATTGTTGTCATTAACTTGTTTCTCTTTCTCAGCAGGTACCCTTGGCCTGGTGTTATGGTGTTTTTGTCCCCTCTTTCCTGTCCCCTCGAACCCCAGATGGTTGGCGCGGATGGCCACCCTTCCTGAGTCTGGTTCTGCCAGAGGTTTATTCCTGTTAAAGGGAGTCATTTCTCTCCACAAATGCACGCTTAGGATGGGGGATTGGATTGAAGAGAAGTTTTGGTGCAATCTGTTAGTTTCTTTAGCGAGGCTACTTTCTTAAGAATTTATTGAATAGGACTTGATTGGATTATGGTTGTATTACGTATCCTTGAAGTGCCTTGAGCTGACATTTATTATAATTTGGTGCTATGTAAATAAAATAGAAAAATTCTAGTGCTGTCATTCATAAGCATGCTGTGTTGACATATGTCTACAGAAACATGGCTGCAAACCAAGCCAATTTATCAAAAGAAGAATGTGCCCCACCACCCCAGAAAACTGCTCAGGAATACCTTGAGGAACATGACAACGAGCTAACAGCCTTGCCTTTGTGTCTAAACTCCGCCAATCCCAATCCAATCAAGAATTTGCTAGAAACCTGAACCATGGAGCCCCCACCATGCAACTCACAGTACCCACAGGTTCCACTGCCTTTGTCTTCATGCCAGAACCCACAGGACATCCAGAGAAGCAGCTTAACCACAGAAGGGGTCTAAACAATGTAAGGTAAGTGGTTTTAATGCTGTCACTGATGTCCAGTCTATAACATGGCTGTGGCTGCAGTACCACTGAGGACACTCATGCTCTTAATCAGTGGGATTTTACATAAAACATTTAACCATGTTACACAGACATGCTTATATGAACCCTTTCCAATTTTCTTATTCCCAAGAATAGATGTTCTAGTTCAGATTTGATATGTCTCTGAGGTGTAAAACTTTAAGTTAATAGTATGTGATACCAACTGAAATATTGACTCAACTTATAGTTATCTTTTAGAAAACTTTTCTGTTTTCTATTTTAAACAGCATCAAGAAGGAATCCTTACATCAAAGATGATGATTCTACATTCACTTTTAAAACATTCTTCCTTGTTATTGCAGCTCTTATTTGGTTCTTCTTCCACATTAGAGAAAATACAGTAATTATCTGATACAGCGTGTCAAGGGAAGATGAAAGAGAAATATGTAACGTTTAGGAGCCATCCTGATCAAGTGGCATTGTCTTTGATGTGGGTTGAAAAGGGGAAATGTAATACCCTCAGACAATCGCTAAATGAGGTGACCCAGTTGCTACATGATTACTGTAGCTTGTAAAAATACAGATCATAAAAGATGATAATTGCACATTATAGTAGGGCATAACCATTTCCACTGTATTCCCTAAGTTAGGATGCAACCCTGATGAGTAATACTTGTATTTGTATTCATTAACTCTGCTCATCAGCAGCTTATAAAAGCCACTAAATATTCATCATCATCTTTTGAGAGATCCTGCAGAGAACCAATGCTTTTAATCAGATGGTCCTTTTCACAGAATATGCTTCATTTTTCCACTGCAAATGAGAGGGGATGGAGCAGTCCCCATGGGATCACCACATGAATTGGGCTCCCCACGGAACTGTGTTAATGCTGATTAATGAAAGAGCATTGCTAATGTCAAAGCAGCAAAAATATATGCCCAGAATCTCAGAATCTCTGCAGGCCCTGCAGCTGCTGCTATGCAGGGAGAGTGGTGAGGCAGTGTGAGCCACTTCAGCGAAGACAGAGCTATTACTTACTCATTCCACACAGATGCCTTCTGCCATGGCAACACCTATTACACTCTGGGTTGGCTGACGGAATGCTAAACAGGAGAGCTTTCGGTCAACACATTCCAAGCCAGATTTCCGAGCTGCCTGTTAGATCCCCTTGGAGTTAGCAAGCTTTGTATTGTATTACAGGGTAAAACGAGGACTGACTTGAAACCTGAAATGACGACAACAAACTGATCAGCCATCAATGCCACAGTCTACAGAGCATTAAAGTTTGGAAGAAAAACTCAACACATTCTGGAAACGTGTTGAACATTTCTGTCACACACTCTGAAACAGTGCTATGTATATAAAGATGAATAAACTCAGCCAAACTTTAAAATCCCTTTCTTCGTCTTGTCTTGCCTTTGCAACTGGCACTCTCCATCATTTGTTGGACGTTTCTCCATGTCCCTTGACACTTACTGCCAGAAATCATCTCGACTGATTTGTCACACTGTGCAATTCAATCTAACTGGCTGCTGTTAATAAATAAAATATGCAAACTGGTGTTGAATTAAATCATAGCTCTGAAGTCTTTAATTTTTCCTTAATGGCCCTCTTAAAGGGCATTTGTCGAAGCTATTGGAAGAGAACACCCCAACTGGCAGAGCAGTCACAAAACTAGACATTTTCCTAAAAATCATTTTTAGACTGTAATCACTTTGAATCTCTGCAGTGAGGTACATTTTTAATATTCTGAATGCGTTTTCTCTGAATTTCTATTTTAAAAGTGTCATTTGGCACAAATCACACAAAATAAGTCTATGAAGAAGCGGGGATTTGCCAATTCAAGGAGCAAACATGATGAAAGTGCTGCACTTGCAAGGTTGTAGGACAGCACCATATCCTTACATGTGATGATACATGTCATCAAGAGTTTATGTTTGCTAGTTTTTGTGCACACACTGGGAGTGTCAGGAGTGTGTGCCTTATTATGTGTGAAGAGGCATATGTCCTAATTATGGCACAGCAGGCACATGCAGAATCTTAAAAGTTGCCAAGAATTGAGAACAGGAATTTACCCATCTGTACCCAACAATATGTTGGATGTCACATGCTTCCCTACTGGAGAAGAAAGTAGTGACCTACATGCATTTTTGGATCAGAATATACGATGATGTGTGTTAATAGATCAGCCTAAACATGGAAAATGACAAAACAGTACATCCAGGTCATGCTTCTTTGTGTTTCTTCTGTAAAATTTAGTATAAAAAAAGTTTATTCTGTGAACCTATTGGCTATAATCTAGACTCTCATGCCTTGCTTCCTAATCTTGGCCTTGGGGATCCACTCCCCTGTTTGTTTGAGATTTTAGATGTTTTAACATCTAAAACATGAAAGCAAGGCAGTCACCAGGACCAGGACTGGGATTAACTGAAAATGACAGTTCCCTCTGGAGGTAACACCCAATAATTCTGGGTTTCCAATGGAGCTATCAGATTATCCATATACCTTTTCTTGAAAGCTGATAAATGTAAAAGCATTGTCAGGCAATAGGACATGGTGTTTAGACTATATTTTGGCGAATATTTTTATGGTATGTCACCAAGTAGGAATCACGTGGTTTCTGGCTCAAAATGTGAAATTGTTCTTCTCTTCTGTGGCATGTCTTTTTACGGCTCGTTGAAGACAGAACTACAGCATATCAGATTGTGTTCAGAATAACATTTCCAGCTTCCACTGATGAAAAATTACCAACTAGGCTTGCTATGGAGGCAGACAAGGTGAATTAACTAGCAACAAGTAACACTGGCCACTTACTCATCTAACATCACATAAGATTTTCTGTGAAATTAGTACTTTTACTTTAGTTTTATCTTTACTTAAGTTTTTTCAACGTCATGTAAAGCTATCAAAAATCCTGACATCTTTTATCACAGCCTGCTAACCTTCTAATGTTTTTCTGACTGGGATGCCTAGCATATGTGTGTATGTCTGTGTAAGGTTAACACACAAGCAGGCACGCTAACTTGTGCTCTTTCTCGCTCCTAATGTATATGTCCGCATCAACACTAATTGCCAAATGGAAATGTTTTTCTTTTTTATCCAGACTTCTCAAAATAACTAATTAGAGATGTCATTTTTTTTATTGAGGTTATCATACCGTCAGTCACTCACACCAGCCCATGCCCAGACCAAAGCCGGTTTGAAGCCGTTTTTTTTTTTCTCTGGATTTGTATATAACTGTATTGGCTTGTATTAATGGGATTTATTTTCTTGACAGGCATTAAACTAAGATTCTGTTATCCCATGAAATCTGAAAGAAGCAATATCTAGAAATGTAACATTTTGAGAAAATTAAGCTTTGACTGGTAGGTGTCGATTCATCATATAGGGTACAATAGTTACTATTTTGCAGACTGGTTTAAGGTCAGAGTAAGCTGATCATTCCTAAAAACAACCTTCAAACTAATTAAAAAATAATCCCTTTAAAATATGTTACACAGTAACCTACCCAAAGTGTGTGGTGTTATATCTCTCTGACCCTCCACCTGTATTTCCCCTGTTTCTTTATACTTACCACTTACTTTGTAAGTCTTTTGAATTAGGAAATAAGTCCTTATATTGAACTTCATCCTCATCTTTTCTCTTCTGGATCTGCTGATGCTACATGAGTTTAGCCAGAAGGCCCATGGTCATAAACCAACCTGGATTTGTACGGCGCAAGAGGAGGTGCCTCTATGCCGCTGATGACTGATAACAGAAAAGAATAAAAGATTTGCTGGCTTTATGAGCTCTTATTTCCTAATCATATTTTTGGAGTAAAGGAAGACCCAGGGAACAAAGGCATCACTTTGTTCATGTGAAACGTTACGGTGTTCTGTTTTTTAAATAACTGCTCTATTTTTCTTTCATGTTTTCAGCGAGAGAGAGTGCATGTTCTACAAGTACTTCATATTGATAGAAACCTGTTACGACTGACATTTGCACCTGGGTGCAATTCTCAAACTTTATTCTTCTTTAATAATAAAGTCTAGCCCACTGAGTACAACTATATTAAATTATGTGAAACTGGACACAGTCAGTTTCTTCTTCAAGTAAAATTTTCTCCATTGGCTACCCCAGAGCCTTACATCTCACTTATTCTCCCTAAACGCATCAATAACTACTTACAAATTTCCCTGGCACCGTAATGCTTGCTTCCTGAAGACACCAACTCTCCCATGACAAATATGACTTCTCCCCTTGGAACATGAGCAGCAATCTTATCAAGCATCTCAAACACTTTGATATCTATGATGTTTATCTTCACGGGTAAACAGCTTTGAGGTCTTCTCGGCAGCATCACAAAGACGTACAGCTGGAAAGCCAGACGGCAGAGTCAACCTGCCAGGAACAGGATTTTTTTTTTTTTAAATAGGAGGCTTAGTTAGTTGGGATACGAGAAGCTGGGGAAATATCACAGAGCAGATAACAAATTTGAACCTGCAGCTGCTGGTGTGCACACGCTGAGTTGATTTATCTCCTGTATGTGAAAATGACTAATGTGGTGTGCGTGTGATAAATACCAAATAGTCAACAACAGAGTATTCCTCGTTATTAACTCCACATTACTTTGTTAAAGAACAAACAGACCTTATGTTCAAAACACAACTAATGCTTTTCAAGTAAATCAGCAATGCTTTGTTATTATGTAGGTCTCTAATTAATATGAGACAAGCAAACAAGATACTAATGCCGTAGATCCAACAAATATGCTTAGGTAAGATTTCTGCAATCTTAATACTGATATTATAAAACTGCTCTGTCATTTTCTCTGATGAGTCACAGTAGGAAGATTTCTCAAACTCTTCATTCTTTCAGCATTTGAAAATGCTTGTTACCTTGCACCCTGCAGGGGGACTTTTAAAGATTAATAGAAATAGAACAACTGCACTCAGGGATCTAGAGTCATGGAACAAGGGTGAATGTGATTTAGATGGAGAACATCATCAGCATAATCCAAGACACCAGTCTAGCTAATGTACTGTACCAAGAGAGACAAAAACACAACATCCAGCACTACAACTTGAAGCTACAGACTGAAGGTATAAAATCCACCAGAGATCAAATACACAAGCAGTCTTACCTGTATAAGAAAAAACAGATAAAATAATTGATAGAAAAATATCAAAATCATATATATACAGACTCAATACATACATAAAATGTATACCTAAATGAAGGATAATATGATAAAGATTAAATCTGAATAGATGGCAAAAACAACTAAATAATAGTTAATCCAAACCTTTAGGGCACTCATGCTCTTACATATGCATTTACAATGTCTCCCTCTCAAATGTTCAACAAGTAAAAAGCTATGGATAAAAAATATTTTTGCTTCAGCAGCAGATTTGTGTATGTGGGCCTCCAAATTACAGTGGTCTTGTTCATTGTAATGTTTTGGGTTTTTTTATTTATCACAATGGGGCTCTGTCCTATAGGGGAAACTTGTCAAAGCTTTGGTCACAAAAATAGAGAATTCTTGCAGAATTAAGACATCAATGGTCTTTTCTTAATTACAGAACTTAAAAACACTGATTTTTCCAAGGCAAAACCTTTGCTGCAGTCATCTTAAAATCACTGTTATTAGTCAATAAAACCATCAAACACAGTACATAGGCAAGTCATAGTAAAGATGTCAAAGATCCCTTGTTAAGGTTTTTGTATTTCCCATTCTTTCTGTTTATGTAGCTTTTAGTGCATGTTAAAGGTCTGCCAAATTACAAAGTTCATAAGAAGTTATTCTCTTCCACAGCCAACACTGCTCCTGAACTGCCTAAAATGACTCCTTTGTAATACAGGCTTTTTTTCCCTTTATTTTATCATATCACCATCATGGAACACATTTGCATAACGCCCAGAGGCTAGTTTGGCTCACCTCAAAGACCAATCAGAGCAGATTGGGCCTTTTGGGAGGCAGGCATCAAAGAGACAGAAACTAACACGAACCCTTTCAGAAAGGAGGTGACAAGAGGCACTGCAACACTGTGAAGCCTGAGAAAAAGAAAAAAATTTCAAACTATAAAGCTTATAAACCTTTTCTAGTGGGCCACCAAAAGAGAATTATGAACTTGTAAATGAGCTTAACATGAGCTCTATAAAAATCTTTGTTGGCCCCTTAAGTGTCTACCACCTGATAGTACAGCTTGTGTCAGGGTGTGAGTGAAAGCTTTCACTGGGCCTAGGGGACAATAGAAAATTAAGTATACTGTGATACCACATGCCTGAACATGGGCATTACCTTTGTGTTTCATCACCACACTTTCAGGCTGCCTCATCTTGTGGCAAACATACACTAGGGAAGGACTTATTTTTCCACTGGATGAACCACCAGCTGGTCTCCAACATTCTCTCACTGTGACTTTGAACTACAAAGATGCTCCCTCTGCATTCACCATGCTTCGGCAAGCTTGGGCTCTCTTACTCTGAGGACTATGCCATGATGAATGGTTACAGTTTCTCCTTCACAATAAACATTTGCTTACACCCCATATATATATATGTGTATATACACACACACGCACACACACATATAGACACAGAAAGGCTCCAGTTGAGATTCGAACCTGGACCGTCTTGCTGTGAGGCGACGGCGCTAACCACCATGTAGCCCACCAGTTGAAGTTTGAATATCTTAAATCAATTACTTTTTTCAGAACTCAGGAACTGCCAAAACAGTCTCTGCTAAATAATGGTATTATGGTAAAGTTCCAGGGGGATTGTGAACAGAAGGCAGATATGCTAGATATTTGGAGAGTTTGAGGGCTTTAGAGCAGTTTGAGATTCTATTTACGCTTTTAGCACATTTAGTTAAGTATTATTTTGTTATGCTATAGAGCAGAAATGTCAAACTCCGGTCCTCGAGGGCTGCTGTCCTGCAGGTTTTAGATGTTTCCCTGCTTCAACGCACCTGATTCAGATTAAATGGATTTCTTCAAAAGATCATTACATTCTGCACAAACCAGCTAATGAGGCATCATTCGGAATCAGGTGTGTTGGAGCAGGGAAATATCTAAAACCTGCAGGACAACGGTCCTTGAGGACTGGAGTTTGACATCCGTGCTATGGAGAGAGTCTGTTAAATAATAGATACAGCACTGTTTTTGTAAGTTAACTGTATCAATATTTTGTTTATTAGGAGGTACTAGTAATAATAGGTACTATTATAACTGAAGTATTCACAGCGTGCCACTTTTTCCACAATATCATGTGTTAGAGTCTTATTTCCCAAATAGATTAAATTAGTCTTTCCCCTCAAAATTCTAGACAAAATACCCCATAATGACAAAGTAAAACAAGTTTGTTTCAAACTTTTGCAAATTTATTAAAAACAAAAATAAAACATATACATAAGTATCCACAGCATTTGCCATGACCCTCCAAAGTCAGCTCAGGTGCATCTTGTTTTCAATGATCATCCTTCAGAAGTTTTCAGTTGATTGGTCATGATTTGGTAAAGCACACACTTTTCTATAAAAGGTCCCGTAGTTGACAGTGCATGTCAGAGCACAAACCAAGACATAAAGTTCAAGGAATTTTCTGCAGTCCGCGGAGACAGGATTGTATCGAGGAACCGATCTGGGGAAGGCTACAGAAAAATTTCTGCAGCATTGAATACTCAAATGAGCACAGTGGCCTCCGTTATCCATAAATGGAAGAAGTTTGGAACCACCTGGACTTTTTCTAGAGCTGGCTGCCCATCTACTCAGGGCGGTCACTCTGACAGAGCTCCAGCATTGCTGTGTTGAGCGAAGAGAATATTCCAGAAGGACAGCCATTTCTGCAACACTCCACCAATCCGGCCTGTATGAGTGGCCAGATGGAAGCCACTACTCAGTAAGATGCACATGACAGCTCACCTGGAGTTTGCCAAAAGGCACCTGAAAGACTCAGACCAAGAGAAATAAAATTCTATGGTCTGATGAAACTCTTTAGCCTGAATGCCAAGTGTTATGTCTGGAGGAAACCAGGCACTGGTCATCACCTGGCTAATACCATCCCTACATTGAAGCATGGTGGTGGCAGCATCATGCAGTGGGGATGTTTTCAGCGGCAGGAACTGGGAGACTAGTCGTGGTCGAGGGAAAGATGAGAACAGCAATGTACAGAGACATCCTTGATGACCTGCTTCAGAGCGCTCTGGACCTTGGACTGGGGCTAAGGTTCATCTTCCAACAGGACGACAACAACCCTAAGCACACAGCCAAGATAACAAAGCAGTGGCTTCAGGACAACTCTGAATTTTCTTGAGTGACCCTGACTGCTCAAAAAATACGTGTGCCAAGCTTGTAGCATCATACTCAAAAAGACTTGAGGCTGTAATTGCTGCCAAAGGTTCTTCAACAAAGTATTGAACAAATGCTGTGAATACCTAAACGTTTTTTTATTTTTAATAAATTTGCAAGAGTTTCTAATAAGATTATTTCGCGTTGTCATTATGGGGTATTGTGTATACAATTTTGAGGTAAAATATTAATTTAATCTATTTGGTATTCCCAAATAGATTAATAGATTAATTAAAGGCTGTAACATAGGATTTTGTTGAAAAAGTTCAGTGCTGTGAATTGGAGTTTCACCTGGAAGTCACTCTTGTCAGAAAAGGATGGCAAGGAGGCCACAATAAATTTCAACTGCATGAGTCCCAACTTAAGTGAACATAGTTTTAATCAGAGTTGTTTTTCAGCAGCACTAAACCAGTGATATAAGAGGTAAAGAGAACAAAAAAGCTTGGAACTTGGATTGTTTGCTATTTAAAATGTCCTCTACTGCTAAAATACCAATACCAATACCAAATTCCATATTGAAGGGTCCCTGTGCAAACCACTGCACCACTGTCCTGCCCAGCTAAGATTTAATTGAAATTGTAACTGAAAAGAGTAATAATGTGCTGCCAAAGGGTTCTGTTGAAGGATTTGGCCATCACTCAGTGTACTGATGACAGAATACATATTGAGAATATGTCAGCCTCACAGAAAAGAAGTCGGGGTAAAATGATGGATTGTCACAGTCTACTTTCAGTTTAAGTACAGATTTCTGGCCTCATTGGAAATCTTTGTGGTCATGTCACCATCCAGTGCTCTCTGCTACACCAAATGTAACTCTCTGCTCATGTTTGTGTATTTTATTGTGACTTGGCTGCAATTCCCTTGCAAAATTATCAAATGACAAGACCGAGACCTCCTGCTCAATCTTTTAGCCCCACACAGCTTGGGCTGGGGCATTTGGCATTTAATGAGAGGCTTGTTTTGTTGCCCATTTGGACATAGAACGGTAAACACACATTTGATCATGGATGACAACAGTGCACATAACGCTTGTAGTGCCACCGTTGGTGAACAAAGCACTAATGCATAGAGTCGAGCTTCACAGCTGTCCCTTAAGTGATGCACAGATGATGGCACAAAAGTAAATAAACAACTAAAATGTCAGTACTTGAATGTCTCAGAGGCATTAGCTGCACTCCCTCTTGCATCACAGCAGAAATGGGACCTCTGCTCAACAGCTAAATTTGGCTGGCATACTCATCTGTGGGCTTAAGTTCCTTTAGTTCCTCTGAGGGGGCACTTTACAGACAACTATGCCACTTGTGGTACTGCACACACAACCAGTTCCATTCCATGAAGGTATGCATAATTCAAAATAAGTGCAGATTTTTATCTGTCCTTGGTCTGTTGTGGTGCTTTTATGTGTCCAATGACATGTGATTTAATTATATACTCCGCTGTGCACAAGGTTTCAGCCTCAGCAGGTTATGCCGTGTCTAAAGAAGCAACTCTAAAAGCAGAAAAAGGTTTGCTGCTTATTTGTAAAACTTCACTGACCTATTCAATCAACCACATATTTAAAAGAAATACATCCACTGCATCACCGCCTCTAGTTTTTATTTAGTCACTGAGCACATTAGTTTTACATAGAGCTGGCTCACTGGTACAGAATATGAATTTAATATTCTGTATTGCAGTGGTGAAGAAAAGAAAGAGGTGGTCACCATCTGAATGTCATCTCGTCAACCAATTAGAGAGCCAACTAAATACACTATTTTGCTTGAAATCTATTAAATAAAAAAATAAAAACTGAAAAGAAATGTAAAAATGTAAATGTAAAAAAATCAATGTAAAAATAAAGATCACAGTAATTGCTGAAGGACTGTGACATTTCAAGAAGTTTGACAGTTGATGCAGTAAAGAGATACTGCTGTGATTAGCTCTTTGCACATATGACAGATAAAACTCAAGAACTAGACGCCTACCACTTTTTTTTCCACTGTGAAGCTCAACAATTATTCCTCTAGTGTGCATGCCTGATGAAAATTCCTTGCACCTCTTGACTCCCCGAGATCCCCTAACAGCTACGCTAACTCCTACATGAGCGCACAGCCCCAGTGAAAAAACTAATGCACTGTGCTCCTAATTATGTCCCTGCAACAAGAGAGGTGTCACAGTCAATACGATCCTTGCACAACATTGTCAGTCATGAGGACCAGAGCAGCAATCTGCACAGATGTTCATTTGGCCGAGCAAAGCCCAATGCTGCAAAAAGAGCTAATGCTCATTTTCAGAGGCTGATGAAAGAATGCGCCTTTAACAGTAAACAACGACGCCAAGCCGTGCAATAGGGTTCGTCCAACAGGGACGTTATCAGCAGACTCAGTAATTCAGTCATTTCTGTCTGCAAAAACGAAAAAATCTGCAATGTGCAGCTCACCAAGGCCCAGTTGTCAGGTTATGGCCTAATCTGACAATTCACTGGAGGGGGAAGAAAAGGAGAGAAAAGCAGAAAATAATTCTGTTGTTTTGGAGATTGGTTTCTATAGCTGCACAGGCCGACTCAGAATTGCTGTTCTAATAAGCCTCAATTTAGATACGTTTTTATTTATGCAAAGATATCAGCAGCAGACCCCGAGGACAGGAAATGTTATGTTTTGAAAAAAAATCAGTCATGAGGAAGATCTCTTGTTACCTTGCCTAGTGAGGTCCATTGCTATGGAAAACATAAAGACAGTATAATTACTGTGCACAGAAGATGGTTTTAAGAGGCTCATTTTTTCCTCTAAAGTTAATGTATCTCAGAAGTTTAAATCTCAGTCATGTTCCTGCTTGCTTTGACTGGATTCCGGCCTCTTGCTGCAAAACTTAATTACAGGCCTTAAACAGGGGATGTTTGTCTCTGTAGCAGATGAAAAAGGGTGTTGTGGGTGTTGTGTTTCCGCTCAAAACGGCTGATGTTTTCCTCTGTAAATTCCACGCTGCTCTGCAATCTGTGCATTTGGACCATAAGCAGAGTGGGTAATCATTTGCAGCATCTGTCATCACTAATTTTCAGCTTCAGATAAAAAAAAACCTACATTTAATAAGACAAATGCAAATGAGGTAAAGTGAGGAAGAAAAGGGAGAACATTTGTTTCAACCAATGTGACTGTCCAGTATTTTCAAATTCATTCATACTGCCAAATGCAAAAGGTGGCCTGGCACTACAAATACTGTCTTTCTCCAGTGGTAATAGCACACAATCTAGTCTAATCTGAGGCCTCTTCACTGCAGGACGACAACAAAAACAAACAAAAGCTTCATAATAGCTGATATTAGCCAACATGTCGCTTCAAGCTCTTTTAGTACTCAGGGAGACTGGAAGTAAAAGACATTAGACATTAGACATGAAGCATGTTTAATTCAACCCTGAGGTAAGACTACAGCGAAGCCAACCACAGGAGAAAAGCTTTGGAACTGCACATTTGATTAAGCTGATTGACCTGGTTGTATTGATGTATTTACCCTTTTTTAAAATGCACTGAAAAGTAGAAGACCATACTTCTTGTTAAATAGCAAAGGCAAAAAAAAAAAACAACAACAAAAAAAACCAAATGGATGAATAAGTAAAGAACAGCACATAGCTATTCTTGCCTGTAACTAACTCATATTTTTTCTATGGATGACTGCTTCCCTGAGGCCAAGGTATTCTGTCTTCAAACTGCCTTTTTCAATTTAAAAACACACCGTTTTTTTGGGTTTTTTGTAAAGTGTCAAAATGTTACTTTTTTTTGTGAAAGAAAACGTATAGAGAATGTGACGGTTCATAACACTGTGATGCACGCTGGGATGGGAGCAACATCTTGCTTATGAAGAGTAGAAATCTCCCGCACGCACTGCCAGAAAAATGGTTTTAGAAACTGATCCTACAGATTGAGCAGAAAAACAAGTTAGAATTGAGGGTATGTGCCTACAAAAGATACTCTATTTTGAGAATGTGGTACTCAGTAACCATTAAAGTACATTGTTACCATATGAAAGAGCTACAGTACAGAGCCTGAGAGCTAACACTATCTTACACAGCAAACCCAGTTCATACTACCATGCACCAAACTGCTTCACAGGACTGTCAGCTTTAATATCAAATAGGCCACTACATTATTTTTAGGCTTCTACACCAGTCAAAACTCACATAATTATTTTCCATCACATAACAGGACATAAACCAAAAGGACTTTTGACTTCCTCAGTACAGCGAATGGAACATGATTTCAACTTAAAGTTGTATAGAGATAAAAATGACATGGCTAACTAAACCTACTCTGAGCTGGGAATATAGAAACATAAATCCACATCAAGTCTGATTGGCCACTCTAAAATGGATTGTTCTAATGTGCCAGTTTACACCTGGTATAAAAAGGCTTTTCCAGTGACCACTTGTGACCCTGTAGTTTGTACAGAGTCGTGTTGGGTGAGAAGATGAGAAGACATATTTGTTTTTATTGGTAAATCCCAAGTACATTTTCACATGTACCAGCTGTAAGCATTTATTCCAGCCTGAGTAGTGAATAGTCCTCTGCGTGAAGAACCTACTCTCAATTTCAATGTGTAAATTGAGTGGAGCATCCTTTAACCACAGCTCTTGCAATTTTGGGCCGTAGGTAAAATTAAAGCAGATCTTTCAGATTTACTGGCAGTTGTGCTTCAGATATGAACCCATGATTACATTCTCTGAGAGCTAATAAAGTGATCGCCAGATGCAAACTCACTGCAGATGACATCAGTGGAGAGCATTCCTCATCCATATTGCATGAACTTCTCCACATTCCCTGGAACTATATCGTCTGTTGAATAGATCAAAGCAAAGGCAACAACATACTGCTACAGCAGTCAAGGCAAAATATGTTACTGCACAACAAATACATTTGATCCACCCTCTCAGTGCTCCAATGACACAGCCATGGCAGAGGTGAACACGTGTTGAACAGAAATTGTGACACATAACTGTAGAGGTGGTAGTATCTCTTATTCTGCTCCCTTTGTGTGCCCCATACGCACACAAAATACACATGCAGCAACATGGAGGTAACAGCGTTGGGTTGGAAACATTTGTTTTAGAGGACAATTATGCTAAGTAGCTTTCCCATCAGCCAAAGCCATGAGCAGAAGACCTTTCGGTGAGCCAGAACCTTTCTGAAGAGGCAATCGGGGATATAACTACTGTCCAATTTATTTGATAAGGGAAGTGGAGCTCAGACTTGCCAGCAAAAGCAGAAGGGATGAAAACTGGGGCCTTGCTGCTGGATATCAAGCAAAATCTACTCAATGGAGTACGAGATAGCAATGGTGCCGCTACTTTGCAGCAGTGATTACAACATAGTAAACATGGGTAACTGGCCTTCCTTTGAAAGTACAGACAATAAGAGATTACATCCAAAGATCTTTTCAAGCAAGGTGGTGATGTCAGTGCTCCTGATCTTCTCAACTTTTCCCCCTGAGGAACTTCTATTTCAACTTGGACAGCTTCGAGTAAAACTAGCTCTCTCTGGGGATCCTCGCCTACTCAGAAGCCAGAGTAAAAGAAATACCATCCTTCTCTGGGGATACACGTGCACTCATGCAGTAACATAAATGATGCCTCGTCTATAAATAAATAAAAAGATTACAAAGAAATGGCTTGCACCGTCCCATCTCATAAAGCTTTGATAATAATAGTCTTTAAATGCATTGAGGTTTTTAATAAGAACAATCCACATACCTAAATCTATGCAATGTGCATCTTTATTGGAGATCAACTTAAACATTGTTGCTACCAAATAAAGAATTCAAATGTCTAAAATTTCCAACTTTCCGATTATCAGGACTTGTAATATTAAAGAACACAAACATAGTGTCACATAATTGGCCACGGCATAAAGGTGTTATACTGTTGGTTAATCTGTAAAGTTCCAATATATGACATTTTAATCCTTAATGTAGCATAAAATACCTACTTGATATGTGAATATATAAGTATATGAGCCTCTCTCCCACTGTGTGGCTCATATTTCCTGCTTAGAAGACATATACATGTATGTGAACATGCATGTGCTTCTCTGTTGGAGTGAGCAAAGTTCTTCCTTTTCCTCAACTAAATAATGGATCTTTCCTGATTGAAACTGAGTCCTAATTTGTCAGTTTTATCTCAGACAGAAACATTTATAAGCTGTTTGAAAGGCTGTACCTTAGGGTTCACTTTTGAGTTTGTTTGTGATTGTTTTGGTCTGAATTGCTGATACTTACAGTAGTTTCCTAAAGTCATACTGTCTCATACAAGTAATTTTCTCACTTGCAGGATCATTTTTAGGCATTAGGTAGGTATTGTATTTGCTTACAGCGTCTAACTCTATTGCAGCAGCTGTGCCTCAGCAAAGATGTCAAAAAATATCTGTATGACGACGAGACACCAGAGACTTTAATAAAACAGCAGTATTTGATGAACTAAGAATGAGTCTAGGAGAGAATTAATTCAAATAAGATTTAATTTTGTTCAATTAATCATTGGACTTCACTGATAAAGGTTACATGGTATGGAATAATAATTTATTAAATAATAAAAGCTAACCATAAACTAATGAACTACAACATACTCAAGGATGGCCAAGAGGATAAGTACAGGGAACTGGTCGGTCACTTTGTGGCATGGTGTGGGAACAATCACCTCATCTTAAACACAAACAAAACAAAGGAGATGACTGTGGATTTTTAGGAGCACCAGGAGTAAGCCAAATGCCGTCTCCATCCAATGTGAAGAGCTAGAGTTTAATGCTTCTTCAGCTCAGATGCAAAGAAGAAGGAGACAGGATATCCTTCCTGCCATCAGCAATAAGTATTAATAATGAAAGCTTATAATGATTGCATTATAAAAAGAAAACAGAACCTGCAACAATACAACTTCCCTTATTTTTTCATTTCATTAAAAGTACTGATAGCTTGGGTGAATATAATTTCATTACCATGCAGTGTTCTGAGGAAAAACCTAAGTTGTGACAATCATGTGGACCTTACCATAAAATATAATGCCCACCTCAAAATTATCAAAGAGTCAAAGCACATCACCCCATGCAGTTTTATCACCTCTGGAATAACTGGAGTAACACAGTCAGATTACATCTGCACCAGAACAAGGCCAGACCCCCTCTCACAGAGCCAAATGAGTACATTGCTAGTTTCCCAGTGCCAGATCCCACGGGACACAAACTTTCCTTGCCCAGGTCTTTTGGCAGCCCAAGAGCGGCTTGCGCATTTTCAGGAAAGTTTACTTGATGTTATGGCTGATCAGTTTATGTTTGCAGTCACCTTTAAATCACCATATTTCCTGGGCTGTTTTGAAAATGATCATATATTCATATTACACAATCATCAAGTAAAAAATACACACTGTAAGAGTGAAACCCCTGACAGATGTTTAAGTTCCATTGAAATGACAAGTAGCATAAAAAAATTACCTGTAGTTTGGGCCAACTCAGCCCATTTAAAATGTAAAATGCCTCTTATACTGACGAGATTAGAAGAATAATTAGACATGACAAGAAGTGTCTCTGTATTGTCATCCAGGAAAATATCACCAAGATGTCCTCAAATAGTCTGAATGGTAAAGATTGTGAGTTATCCGTTTTTGAGAGAGAATTATCTGTATCCAGTTAAATACTAAAGACATAATTAAACAGAGAGAAAAATATTAGAGATAATGTTATTGCTGGGTTAGGGACCCTAAAGGTTAATTTATACTCTACTGAACTAAACTTCTCAATCTGCAGACATCATAAGAAAAAGAAAATAAATTTAAAAAAACAGACAATGAAGAACTGCTGCAGATTTTTAGTAGACCAAGTAAAACCATTTTTGATTTACACAACAATATGCAGCCTCCATTTATGACCTCCACCTTAAATCGATTTTCAAAACATCTTCAGGAAACTGAGGCAAGTACAACTCTTCCAACATAATGCTGGCAGCAACCCCACAAATTATGTCAATTATCCTGCAACAAATGACAGTAATATACCTGAGAAGAGCTCTAAGCTATCTGACATACTCCTACCTTACAAATCTAGCTCAAATCTGCCTTTCATTTTCCCTAGGAATTCCTACCTATACAGCAGAAGTATATCAAATAGGTAGACAGACAGGCATCCTTCAAGAATATGTGCTGAAAAGTATTCAATAATATGTCCAATGGGTCTTGAAGAACTGAAGTAAGGCGTGCCCAACTAGAGGAGTTAAACCCTTCAGACACATTTCGTCGTGGAGTTAAAACTCAAAATAGGTGAGATTACACAATAAAAAAATCATGTCCCTATATAGCTGTTCTTATTTGTCAAATGTGTCTGCTGGGATAAGTCCTGGTAGATTAATAGTCTGTGGAAATAGGTTTCTGCATATACACTGAAGTCAATCTGTTGACCTCTAAAATTAATCCATTGGCTGCATTATCTATATAAAGGTCAAATATCATTATACAAATTAAAACTACTTGACCTCTATCCCTTTAAGTTCACCAAAGGGTTAACAAGCTCTTACAGTATATAATGGGATCTTCTTCACTGGAACATATGCACAAACAGAATGACATTCCTGTTCTTCCATTCATTTAAACTAAAACCTACGGGAGTGACATTATTCTGTCTCTGTTGCTAAAATCTGTGTTTTAGAGAATAAGCATTAAATACAACACTGCTGCCAGTCTAACTAAGTTTCTTGACTTCAAACTGTAACATATAGTGTCCTTTACCTTTGCAATTCACAATCACAATCACAATTCTATTCCTTGTTAACTTCAGAATTAACTTTCAAGAACATTAAAGCCATTTACCAGCCAAAGACCCACAGATCTACCCTTTATCTTGTGCCTTTAAAGCCCACTCATCCATTAGCTCAGTTTACTCCTGCTCTAATGTCTCTTGAAAATGAGCTAATATTTAAAGTGTGTTGTGCTGAAATACACCCAAATTGCTAATCAGCTGAATGAAAATGACCTTTCTTTAATTACAGTGTTCTCTGAGCCCAAAATGATGTAATGATACAGACTTCCATATATGAAGTAATAACTCTGAAGGAGTACAATCTTCCTTTCGTGCATTTCCACAGTTAAATAAATACTAAATTCATATCAAAGCACCATGTAAATATGTCATACTAAAATAAGTTATTTTGGATGAAAAAGCCTGGCTGTAAAAGACCACCTCTGCCGCTGCTGCCGTGGCAATTAGTTTCATGGATTGTTGGAAGGTTAGTAGAAATCTATAACTTCTAACTTCCAAAGTCAATTAGGGACAAAGCAGCTCTCACATGCAGTGTACAGGCTGCTTTGGATGACTCCCTGTGGGCATCTCATTAAAATGCAAATGGTGTGATTGCGTACCACTATCGCTAAAAAAGGCACTGTACTTTTCCTCTCCTTTGCATTATGGTATCAGGAATCATCCGTAATGACAGAATTAACCAAATCATAGTGGGCTAAATGCTACAAAGACATAGGAAAGACCTTTAGCTTCTCATCCAGCAGAAATCAAGGTGGATAATATTATTTTTAGCTATAAAATTTAGCTATTTTACTCTTGCACACAAGCTTAGTGCAAACAGACCAACACCACCACAGGTCAAGTTAACCACATCCAGCCAAGTTAAGCATATCCAGGCAAGTTAACCACAGGCTATGGTTAGCTTGAATCTTAACTTGAATAACTGAATCTTGGTGTCTTGCTCAAGACAAACACAACTCATTCTAAAACATTCTGACTTTACTAATTTAGGTATCAGATTACCTTAGCCTCTATCTAGGAATTTATTAAGAAAAGATAGATTGTATGACCTTTGAGTGCATTTAATAATCCATTAAAAAGTGCTGCACGTTACACTGATAGAACACAATCAAACAAATGCCCTGTAGTGTTTTTATGAAAGTCTCCATAAAAGATGAGCATTCCTGAAAATTAAATTACACATTTTTCACACTGATCAAAACACTCACATACACTTCTCTCCCATTTTGTCTTTCTATGAAGCTCTCGCTTTTCTTTATGGAGGAGCATTTTTGTGGTTACGCTATTGGCAAATTGTTCCCTCTTCTTCTGGCACTGAGAAAAAAACTGAATTGGCAGTGGAGGAACATCACTATTTTCTTTAGTGCAGTGAATCAATCTTTCTTTGTTGTTCTTTCCCTTAAAGCAGTTATCCTACCAAATATAACCTTGTGGCAATAAAAATATGGAAGAGGCTAACAGTTCACTACAGGATAAACGTGGTTTTGTGATGATTATACAAATGTTAGCCTTAATGCTCCTATTGATTCACTGACGTTGTAACCTGAAACGTAGGTTCAGTGTTCTTGTTTGTTTGTTTAATTCATTTTTGCAAATGAGCATTAGTTTCATTCTATACGAGTTTCCAATCTACATGTTCCATCCCACAAACTCATATAGCAAACTGTATACTCAGTTAAATTATTCTGTAGCTGCTGTTGACAGTTGAAGACAGGACTGCTTCTTCATGGCAGTTACAGGTGATGAAAATTGGATAGTTTTTGTGTGTGTGTGTGTGTTTATACAACTCCTCCATCATGCTTTATGTGCACTCTCGCTTCTGTGCCCTTTCACTAGAGAGCAGAGACAGTGATGCCACATTAATTTCAAGAAGATATAAATGTCAGGTTGAGAACTTTTCAAAATCAATGAAATATCAGATTCTCTCCTTTGCATACTGAACAGACTGAGATGTAGAAGATCACCTTGGAAGAACAAGAACACTTTCTTCGTATGTGGTCAAGTCTTCGATCAAATCTTTTTTTTAAAAGATAAAATTCTGACGTTTGGAGGAAATTACTCAAAGTCAACATACTATCAAAAAGAGAAATAAAAACAAAATCTCTTTGCGTGCTGCTGACCATAAACTTGGGTGTTACACGGGACTAAAAACTCCCATGGTTGTTGTCTCAAAACGACGTCAATCAGTAAGCTGTTAATCTACTACACAGAACGGGCAGTAGTACCTATGTTATAAAGCCAAACACAGCAGTATGTGCTTTGTTTTTTTTGTGTAATGTCATGCAGAGCTGGTCTCATCCTCTTAGTGAGAATGATCTATTGGTCCCCTTTCTTCACTCTGCATGGCCACATCGTTGTTTTGGAGAAATTAAGATGACAGGCGAGGAGACACTGTGTGTGATAATTTCAGTCAACTGTTTGCTCTTGGTCATCACTACCACCTTCATTAACTGCACTCATTTGCTGCGCTGAATAGCTAAGAAATGATAGCTAATGTCAACAGAGTGCAACAATGCCTACGGTGCATTACACACCGAAAATACAAGACAGATGTTCAACGATGCTCCAGATATGCCTAACAGCTCACTGCTGGCTTAGTCTATGAGAGTCCTTAGGGTAAAAGTTTAGAGCAGGCTGTCATTTCTCCAAAGTACATGTCATAAAATTAAATACAAAAAGTAAAAGTGAAAGATAAAAAAAGAATGATCATATTATCAGGCAACATGACTTGCCATGGAAACCTGGCTGCAAGTACATAAATAATCAGAAGTGTTCAGCCCTGCAACCACACCCTCCAATAAACCCTCAGAACTTAACTTAGACACATGTCCCTGCACTCAAAATATTTACTGAAAGAAAGGTTTTTGATTGGAAAAGTCTAAAAATCAAAATAATATTTCACAATAACATTAAAGAGCCTTGAGTTGCGTATTCTCTTTTTCAGTCAGTTTTGGCTATCAGTTGCACTTTAAAACCTACGGGGCTGCTGAGTGGAACAAAACATGTCATGTCAAAAAAAAAAGATACATGGCAGTTTTTCATTCTATCTTTTCCACTTATGCCACCCTCACTGTCCAATGTTTTGTCTGTTAGTAAGTTTTGATTTGCTGCGGGAGCTCTTGTCAAATGTGAAGAACACACAAAAAGAGAGAGTAAATAATCTCACAACCCACTGAGCATGTAATCACTGCAGCCATATTTCTATGACCTTTTTATGCCTGGCTTTAATACTCGATGACCTGTCCTCGTGTCAACCCCACCTTAATGTACTTCCCCAGGCCCCATTTAAATCAAACCGCTCCACTCCCCTCCAGACTCTTCCTCCTTTCCCCTTTGTCCTCATCTTGCTCGCTCCCTCTCCCTTTTCTGCCTCTTATCCGCAGCTCTAATTGCCTTCCTCTGCCAAATGAGCCAGCCAGTTGTGCCTCCAGTTAAAAGCTGACGAGGATTCCGTCCTTTCCGGCCTTCCAACTCGTTGGGCTTGGGAAGCTAAAAGGAGAGGGGGGTGAATGATGACGTTGCTCAGCTCAGAGGCACTGACAACCACTGTCTGTGTCAGACAGAATATATATTCCAATACCCAACGAGAGTCACATTCCTGACATCCACATCTGTGCTGTGTTGAACTTCGTGTCAATGTCATTTTCATGGATCAACTGACGTGCACACTGGGTTACTGATACCAAGAGGAGAAGGGAACTCTTTCAATTTCTGCTTTTTACTCAACTCAAAGGTTTAAATAAACTTGACAGTCTCAAACAGTACTGGAGACTGCTTGTGAACAAACAGTGAGGAAGGAACAGAAAGGTTGACCGTGTTAGTCCAACATACAGAATTTGATAAACAACTCAGTGCCTGTATCTCTCTGCAGGGTCAGAAGCTGTGAAAGATGACATTTCACAAATGCAGTTATGTTTGGCAGGAAGTCATGATAGAATTCATAGATTTCAAAACAGCCTGTTTAGTCATGCCTGCTTTAATATCTGGGTAAAGCTGCTTTGTCTTTGTCTCGCCTTCTTGATGGCCGAACAAAAAGATAAACAAATAAGGTGAATTCACAAGGTGCAACTTGTCCCCACTTACATCTCCAGATGTTGGTTGATTATATTTGTGTTATGTTTGCATCATGTTCTCTGAATGCTTCTCTGTACAAAACAACAGGTAAAGAAAAGCATTGTCATCTAACCGTTTCTGTGCCTTAATTGTGACAGTACATTTTAGAAAAATGAGCAAACGCGCCTCTGACATGTTCTTTTGTGAGACTAGGCTGGTCTGTTTGATCATGTAGCAGCTTCTTTAAGATCTGCTCATATCTTAAAAACTTTCAAGAAGCTACTGAACACCCACGTTTCCTCGCTCAGAGCTAGACACCTTGATTTAATCATTTATGACTGTGCTCCATTGTGTTTTAACATGAACGTTATTTTACTGCTTTTGGTCAATTGTATTTAGCCCTATTGGGCTTTGCTGTGTTGTTATGGAGTGATATTTCATGGCTCTTAGTTATTGATAGCATCGTTGTGGCCTCTTCAACGTGACAACAAATTCCTTTGTAGAGCTGTAAAAGTGCAGAACTCACACAGATTAGTTTTTTATCACAGCGATATAACATCACACAACAGCAAAAGAGCAAAAAAAATAAAAGATCTGTTATTCTAAATTCACTTTGCAAATAAAATTGACATCGACAACTGCCTTGGTTAATATTAGCCCTGCTCTTCTGGCTCACACAGGCCTCCACTATTCAGTGTTTATCCTTATCTCTGTCCTCTTTTCAAAGCAGTTACATATATTGTGTGTCTGGGAGGCACATGGGAAACACTCCTGAAACATGACATCTGTCAATAGTCTACATGTGTGATATCTGCCTAAGATAACTCACTGTGACCAAACTCTCCAAGAAAGGGCAATGTATGTCAGGTAAAAATTCTAAGCTAAAAAAAATGGAACCCTCCTAAGACATAAGGCAACAAAATGACTCTTTCCTTTCATTTTTTCTAACTAATGCACATTTCCTTTGCTATAACTTACATGTATTATGCTCAAGAACTATAGGTTGAATTTAAAGCATTCAAAGAAAAACTGACAGAATTCCTGTTCTGTGCAGGAACGGAAAATCTTTTACTTCCATATTACATTGGCAAAGCTCTGGCTGTAGCCCAATGCTACTCTAGCACCAAATCTTTGTTGGGCCAGAGTTAAGATCCATTTAGGCCAGTGGCTGGGAGTGAGGTTATAGACACTGACTAGACCAACAACAACCAGATTCAATGTAGTCTCTAATGTGTCTGATCCAAAAGAGAACAATAAAAAAATGTAACAAGTTTTAACATGGATGTGAAGTCAAAGCAGCAGCGGAAGATCAGTCCTCTCATATTCTTGCCGTTTAATGTTTCATATCAGCGGTTAACATTATCCAGTGTTTTGATATAATCACCTGGCAAGTATAAATCCTGTTTCTATTGCCATTTATAATTACCAATTAACATTTGGTTGTTTAAAATACTGTTCCAAAACTGGACTGGTGATATTAACACCTCAGTTTGTGGGGAAAATGACAAACGGTGTGATCTGTTGTTTCTGTAGATAAGATAAGAAAAGATAAGATCAACTGTGTCCCTGCACTGTGGTCCCTCCTACATGAATTCAGAATACGATAGAGGAGGGTCAAAAAAGGGGTGATAAGAGATATTTAACATTATGTAATGATATGGTGCTTTTGTGGCTCTCTGGTCGTGAAAAACTAAACCAGTTTTTTTTGTCAGAGCTAACTTAGGAATGGCTCTAGCACCATCAATGAAACAGCATTGGAATTGCTTTGGTCAAAAAGCGGTATGTGTGCAGCACAGAAAAATCCCTTCATATGAATAATTAATTTAATCCAAAAACTCTAAACATAATTTAGTGTATATTGGGCAAAATTGGAACTGGATTCTTATTATCTTATGGGTACATTTACTCACCCATTCCTTTAGTGTCCTTTGATCATGAGTTGATATTAATTCTAGGTTTGTCTGTATGAATTTGCCAAACTGATGCAGATTTCCCTTGCTATAATTTACACACATCCAAGCAGCAGCTGAACCCACTTCATCCCGCTGAGGTGTCCTCCTTTATAAAGTCATGCTGGTGGAAACCCTACAGCTACAGACTAACTCCTGTGCAGGTGGCTACTGAACACAGATTTTCAAAATGAGACCATAAAAATACGGACCTGGATTTCTCACGAGAGTATTTTGAGCAATTTTCAGACAGAATGCTTTAAACAAATATTTCCCTCCTGCTGCTGAATCCAGTGCCATCAAAGACAAATGCTGGATTATTGCTGATACTGAGCTGATACTACAGTGAACTTTAATTGATCTTCAATTACAGGGAGTCATTGATCTTCAAATATTGGTCTAATGAAAGAGGTGCTTTGTAGAAATCTGTAAGGACGCCCCCTGCTTTTTCCACTGTATCTGACCGCAAACAGAGAAGACACTGCAGTCTGCATTGAATTTACAAAAGATGCTCGTATGGGCTGAAAACTGAAAAACACTGATATATGAAGGAAATTCTGTTAATCTCCTTTTAATGCAATGCTCAGCTGCAAAACCATGGATCCTGTCATCTTTTTTCATTTTTCTTTAGGTGGATGAACCACCCACCTAAGCATTGTTTCAGACAAGGTAATTCCCAGATGCTGGGACAATCAGCCCTGCCACACAGCAAACAATGCTCAGGCTTGATGTCAAGGACCACTACAAAGAGCCCATGGGGGAGGCATCACTGTGTAACCCCCAGAACAGAGATGATGTCCTGCCAATACTCCAGCGCTGAGTACCAGAGGACATTCCCAGAGGTGCTGTGGTAAAAAGGGGACCAAGAGTACACAATGACACATACAGATGGTTTTAATATCATGCTGATTAATGCAGGGGCTGATCAGGCAATGATTCGTACATTTTCAGCAGAACCATGGACGTTATACTGTTTATCACAAAAAAAACACCCGGTGGCCTGTTTTAGGTTCGAGAAACATGCAGAAACAGCAGAGAAAAAGAACAGCATGTACAATACAGTATTATATAGTATACTACAGTATGTACACTCTGCCTATTTGGAAAACAATCTGGCAGTAAGAATGTTGAGAAACTACCTTGGGGAAGTGAACACAACAGGAAGCTTTTAAAACATAATGGATGCACTGCCTTGTGGTTTAAAGAAGAGTAGCTACCCTGTAACTGTGCTGGATTCAAGTGATGAAATTGATATTGATCTTTTCATCAGACTGTGGATAACACAATCGTGTGTTTAAAAAAGATTTTTGAGCTGTTCCTTTAAAACTGGCTTGAAGATCAAGGAGCCTTCACTTGCTTTAGGTTGATTGAATAAAGTACTGTGTAGTGTATAAGTGCGTCAGCAGCACATGCTGTAAATGTATGCAAGGCTCATAATGTGTTGAAACTCCCAACAGTGGTGCAAGTATCGCAAGGCTTAGGTTGCATGTGGGCCACATTCATAGTTGTACAGTATTAAACAAGTCCATCAGGGGAACCATATATAATGTATGCATCCTCATGCTGCATGTATCTGTATGCAGCTGTGTGCATGAGGTCTGTGAAGTATATTAAGCAAAGCAAAGTGTTTTCACCACCTCAAGATTGTCTTTCACTGCAGTAAATCAGGGTCAAACAGGTCTAACTCATTATTCATATCCCTTTGGTTTCTTTTCTAACACAACTGATGTGAATATGCTACTGAAGGACATGATTTGTCAGACAGCCTCTGGTGTCAAAAATAACTATATTGTGTTTTCTGTCACACATGGAAAAAGGAGGAGGCAATTACTGGATAGATTAGAGAAGAGGAAAAGAGATAGGGGAAATGGTACAGAGAGGATGAGTAGAGTGGAAAACTGGAGTGGCGAAGATGAGACAGGTGAGGAGTAATGTGTAGCACACTGATTTATTGAAAAACCTTTGCAGTTTTGGACAGTCACTGCTGCTCGAAAAGTGCACGCAATTTGGGTTGATAAATGTGAGAATTTGTGTTGAATACAACACAGAGAGGGAGGAACAAATGACGATGTTTCTGAGAGATATGCTGTTCAAAATCTCTCCTTAGCAATGAAATTAAATACATCTGAGACTGTTTTGTCAATTTCTTAACCGTTCATGCAGGTTAAGACTTTACAAACTTTACAAACTTTACAAACTTTGAAGTTTCTGTACCACTTCTGGTTGTGAGGGTAACTGCAAGTGAGGTGTCAAAATTACGTCCATTCAGGTGATGATGGCATAGTCAAAAGAATATATTTTAGCCCTAATCATTGTTTTTTTTTTCAAACCTTAACCAAGAAGTTTTATTGCCTAAACACAATCAGGAAGTTAAAAACCAGTGTTGCCATAGCGTGTTCTTGTATTGAAGTGTCACAGGCAACAAACAAAATGGCATTCAGTAACATAAAGGTGGCGTCAAAAACAGCATAATATAGTCCTAATGATGATGGCTTTCATCGCCTAACGGGATGGATTTACGGTTGGTTTTAATTCTTTAACTCGAACCGAGCATTGTTGCTGCCTCAACTCAACCTGAAAGAGACAAAACAGTTTTTTGTAAAGTGTTGGAGGGTCATTGCCTAAAAGCAACCCGGAGTATCTTGTATCTTGTCTCAACTTCACTCTCATGTATGAAAACATTGCATGTGATGGCACCTTCTTAAAATGACTTTGTGGAATGTCAACAGACACACCTAAGAATGAAATGACATGGACAAATATAACAGAAAAAAAGTGAGTGTAGAGTGTTGACATGAGCTTTGTTACTGTTTATTCATAAAAAAACATTTTAAAAAATCATGAAGGATGATGAAGTGGGATCTCTTGATACATAACAGCTGATACTGCTGTTTTGTTTGAACTGTTATTGTCAATTTGGAGTGACTCTGAGTGCTTCCTTTACAGATTCAAGGCCAAATCCACAAAGGTTATAAACAGGGGCAGTAGTGGGCTGAAATGTTCCGAGGGCTCGAATATCTGAATTTCAATCTCTCTTCATAATTTCTCATCTATAGTCATAGCAAATGTAGTGAGCTCTGGAATTCTAAACCAAAAGGGTCCCAGAAGCAGCAAACCAAGTCGCATTTACTTGAGCACAGGCAAAGTGGATGTAATTGTTACTGACCCTGATGATGGAAGTGATTGCTGGTCATTAAACCGTAAAATACCAGGCAGGGTAGGAGATGATAAATCTCAGATAGGAACGTGAAACTCAGCAAAATCCACCAAGGCCAGGACCGTAACGGCTGGGGTTTAGTGAGGGACCAGGCCTGAATTTCAATTGTGTCTGCCCAAACACGTCATGCTACCTCAATGACCCATTTCACTGCATTTGTGAACACATTTGCTCACAAATGCAGAGTTTTGGGGGGGATCTGTTCCTTGTTCTGTTATTTGTGCATAAAGCACATCACAATTAACACGGATAGTAGCAACAGCTGTGAGTCTCCCAACCACTTCAAAGCTTGAAAACATGCAAGCGTTGACCTGAAAGAACACACCTACATCATCCCCCATCATTGGAGTCACGGCAGAACAATCTGAGGTCTGTGTTCCATTAAGAATTCACCAACAGTCTATGCGATTGTGCGGCTGGCAGCTCAACATATACTTCTCACGCTACATATTGCATTATAGCATACAGCAGCAGTGCAAATAAATAGAGCTTATACTCTTTTGGTTATCCAAGACTTATACCAAAGTCAAGTTCACAGCTCATTTTCTTCTCACTCCCACAAAGCACAGCTGAGGTGAAGGCACCTGAAGATGAAACTGGATTTTCCAGGCAGACAGCCACAGTATCTGCATATGGCATGAATACACGTTCATTGTTCAGCTGGACACTTACATCTGAGGCATTCTATGCTGTGAATGATGGTACAAAAAGGTAACACATGGCTCCAGGCATGTTAACGCATGAAAGGGCTGAGACGCAATGCTGGCGTCTGATCTACATAAAAAAGGTGGCTTACTGAAAGGAATGCAAGAGATAAAATGTACACATTTGATGTGCATGTTTCACAGCCATTTATCTGAATGTATAAATCACAATGAGCAAAGCATTTGTTTAGATAGTTTGATTTAGTTGAGAATTTAGATTTTATGCTCAACTGTCTCACGCTGTTGGCAAGGACATTTGGTGGTATTGTCTGCAGTGAAAAGCAAGAAGACAAAATGCTATAGGTTCATAAAAATGCTATGTCTTGTCTTTGGAAACTTTCTTTATTTTGTAATAAGAGTACATTGGTACTTGAATGGTGAGTGTTAAAGATCTGCTGAAAACCAGAGGAATCAAAGAGATAACATAAGACTAATTGTTTAAACTCTGGAGCCGAGCACCCCATGAATTGTCATTCAAGCCATGGTGCTAACAATAATCATAAAACTTTAAAGAGTAGGCAGGCAGTGCACATTTAGTGTAACAAAACATTTATTCTGGTCATACGTAAATGCAACAGACCAATATTGGTCCCTGCAAATAGTGCAACAGCTCTGATCCTTTGAACCTTTTGATAGTGTTGCTTGTGACTATGACGAGAAAAAAAGCTCTTAGTTAGAATTTTGGACATAGTGCCATTAGTTTCATCTGGTACTGCAACACTTACATTAGCCCCTTTTAAAAACTTTCTCCTTTCCATTAATCTGACAGCAACTGAGTGTGCCAACTTTTTGTCTGAATAAGCACCCAAAGGGGTGAGTTTATCCACTATAGCATCTGCTAACAGATAACATAATCAATATGTTACAAACAGCACTGCTTAAACTGTTTTATGCCATCATTTTCTTAACAATTATTAGGATCAGCACCAAATTATTTTACTTTACTTTTACTCATCGCCTGTGTTAAAATGACTACTTATTAAATGTTTTCTACTGTGTTTGCAACTTCTCTGCTTTGTCTATTTGTCTGAGCAAAAGACAGTGGTGGAGACAATGAATCCAGATTAAATTAAAGATAATGTTATTTAGAGTTAAAAAAAAAAGAACTACACTCATTACTGTAAGTACAATAAGACCTAAGTAAGAAGCAAATAGTCACATGTTATCACATATAATGTTATCACCCCCACCTGTTCATTAAATACAAACAAGTGAAATAGATTTACTCTCAACTACTTCCACCGCTGGAATGCTTTACATGATGACAGTAAGGCTTTTAAACTAATATTGTCATGAGAATATGACATTTTATCGAGCAAAAATCTCATGTCAATAGCAAAAATATCCATGATCTCCGTCATCCTCGTAGTATGAATGAACTTGTGATAAACACTAGAGAACAACGTCAGAATGACAGAATGCCATTGCATTAAAGTCTTGATGTAAAAAAAACTCAGCATATACAGCAGAACAGAAACAAACAAACAAAAAAAAGTCATCCATTGTCTTTTTTTATCTTAAGAGAAGTAACCAAACTTCTTAAATGAATGAACAAGCCTGTCATGCGACCAGATTTTAGTCAGTTCCAAACATGTACTGAGATTTGTTAACCTGCCCCAAGCAAAGCAGCAAGGGCTGCGTTCACTTACAATTATTTCTGACTAACTGACTTTTTCCTGAACACAAGTGTGTACATAAGTGCACAAACCAATCAGTTATGTTCACAACAAGTCAGTGATGGTTTGCTGACACTGGGGCAGGGGAGCTCACAAGCTGGACATTAAATCAATGTGAGGAACAGTGTTTAAAAGATCAGTCAGACAAATAAAACATTTGGTGCATTCACAGCAAGTCAGCCAACAGCAATGAGAGGCTGTCTGTCTCCATGTTGTCCCACTGTATGTCCCACTTTGGCTGACAGGTTCATTTCCAAAAAAGAATTCTTCCAATATAATAGGCGGCAGACACATTGGTCCCACATGTTTTGAGCTCTGTAAAGACGAAGATCCCCTTCCCTTCCTCCACAACAGATAACACAGTGCCCTGAGGGAGGCAGCGCACAATAGCCACACCACCATGAGGTGGAGAGTGAGGGTGTTAGGAACCTATTGTCAGTTCCAATTGGCTTGCTCCCTCACACCGAGCTCTCCAAGGTCCACTAAGGTAGCAGAATTAAGAACCTACTTGGTTGAGGGCAGATAGGGAGGATAACTGAAAGTGAAACACATTATAAAGAGTGTTAGCGGGGTGAGCCTCTTCCATGTCCTCAGCCCTGCTGTCATTAGGCTTCAATTAACTACAGCAAGGGATAAGAGGGGCATTGATGCTGATTAATAAGATAATGCACGGGCTGTATACTTAACAGTGCTGAAGGAACACTGACAAACATGAGATGCGGTGCTAAGATATTATTCAGCCTCTTTAAAGTGAAAGGACACTTCTGTGTCACAGTTTATGCTTTTTTAATTCTGTGTCGTGACAGTAGATGAGCACCTCAGTGGCAATGCTAACCCTAATTGCTGCAAAAGGCGACTCGTGATGTTGTGGATTACTACAGGAGACATTTTCTGAGGCTTAAAGGGAACATGAGCTGAAACCAAACAATCCTCTGCTGCTCGCTACAAATTTAATTTCATCGGTTGTGCCTATCTCAAGTTTCAGCTGGAGAGAATAATTAACCCCCCTTCTGGTAACATGCAGCAATTTCCTTAAGTAAATGTAGTGCTCTGAGCAAATGCACCCAGACACCATGCTGAGTTAGGCTTGTTGCCAGGTAACAGTGTTTTATAGAAGAATAGCAAATTCTGATTTGATGTGAAGGTGATATGTTTTTGTGTTCATAATCCCATATCATCTGATAACACATCTACAAAAAAGTCCATCTCCTCTTTGTGATCATATTTTAAATTATCTGTATGGATTTAATAGGCCGAGTATTTGACAGATAATGGAAATCCTTTAGTCACACTAAACATTTGTTCTAAAAATGGTCAGTATTTATAAGAATATAAGCACTATCCAATGTTGCAGAAGTATATTTGTCATACTGGTCGTACTTTAGTACACGTAAGTAAACAGCAGTTTTAGTATTCCAAATTTTACACTTCCAGTTGCATATTCAACATTTAGATGAAAAATTTTACCTTGCATGTTAGATGTTCTCAAAAAGTGGAAAAGAGGAACATGACACGACAGGAATTTGAAACCATTTACAAGAAGACTACAGCACTACATACTGTTCACAATTACTATATTATTTAAAAGAAAAATCAAATGACTGATTCACCTCCTGTTATGTGCAATACTCTTCTCTTTTTGACTCTTCATTTTAGTATCTCCCTCACAGACAGTATTTCTTTTTAAATATCCTTATTGGAGCAGGAGCATCAGTGGGTCTTGTGCCAAATGGATCATTTTCTTCAAAATAAATAAATAAATAAATTGGGAATACAGTACAACTTTATACAACTGATCCCCAAATTTGAATTTCAAAGAATGACTGTGGCAAGTCATTTATAAGTGAAGACAAACAGCATGTCAGGATGTGATGGGCAGGTGTAGAGGCAGGAGAAGAGGTGGAGAATAGATAGTGGGGAGTTCCCGTCAAAAGAGCTAGACAGTACATCATTATTATATGTGTGAAGGGTTAATACACAGTAAGTGACATGGTAATGTTAACAGAGAAGAGAGAGAGAATATTCTGTTTAATTCATCTGTGAATTATGAATTATCAGAATTTTTGACAGAAGATTAAATATTTGCGACTGACTTCACAAAATGTTGCTGTTTCACAAAAAAGCGCAAAAGAATTGCACAAATACAGTATGTTTTCATTAATCTGTAGTTTTGATTGATCAATATGTTGATGTCCATTACTCATGTCTACATAGTGTTTACTTGGCTACAAACACTTAACACTTATAAAGAGGTTGAAGGCGATTGCTCATAATCCCTTCGTACAAGACATGGCTGGTTTGAGACTTGCTCAATGTTTTTGAATACTTCTTTACTACTTCTACTCAGTTCCTGTCTTTTTTTAATGTGCTTTTACACATGAATGTTGAGGGTCAGGAGCTATGTGTACATGATAAGGTGCATGAGGGGACACGGTGGAGCTCGACCAGTTGAACCGGTGTGCAGTACACATCAGGCCCAGGTTCTAGTCCTGTCCTGTGGCCCTTTTGGCCACCCCCCTCTGTCTTGGCCTACCCCCCTGCCTTTTCTCCACTATAAACAAAGGCCACTAGTGCATAAAGAAAACCTTGAAAAAAAAAATCAGCTGCATGTTTAGCTCTACAATATATGAAACAAATGGTTAGATAGTTACAAAAGCCTACATGTGATTTTAAGACTAAATTTACATTTACATTTACATCAGTCAGTTGGTTACCCTCAAAATATTTTGTTAATTCAATGTTTGTTAATTTAATGTTAAATGCATGTTTCCATCTATCATTAGTATTAAGGAGTTGGTTAATTAAGATAAGTTGTTAATGGCACTAACTTTTCAGCCAGAAATGCAGAAGAAGAGCGTGCAAAAAGAAAATGAGGTCATAAAAAGAGCACCTCTCAAAATTTTAAATTTTAAATCAGACTGTGAGTGTCTGATGTGATGAAGAACCTGGTAACAGACAGAACAGTGAACAGTGGTAATTAAGACTTGTCAGCCACTCGTGTTAAAACTCTTGGATGGTGGTATCCTGTTCACTCATGACTGCAGCCAATCTTTTATTCAGTTAGCTGATTTATAATTGTTACAGTTACCTTTTATTGGTGCAAGCCTGACATCTTTTTTGTATTGTTTAGTCATTTCCATGTTTTTCATTACAATAGATGATACTTTCATGCAAAGGAAAAGTATTGATTCTCATTAGCTGATATCCATTCTATAATCCTCATAAAAACACACACTTTTGACACAGATGTTTGATATTTTTATGTGCTATTAATGAAGTTTCTATTCGATGAGTTCTGCTAAACAGTTGGGAGCTTCTGTCGTTTGTGTGATCATTATAAACTATTTCACAAAGTATCATCAATTTGGCACTTGTGAGAATCTGAATATCCAAATGACCATTAAACAGAGAACAGAGAGCCCTTTGGAGACTGTAATGGCAGCTATCATTAATGATGATAATCAGAAATTATTTGTCTGATTAGGTAATGAAGCAGTTGATCTCATCTGTTATAAGACATTGAGGAAAAAGCAAGTCTGTAAATATTCAAGAACCTTTCAAGCTGCAAACTTTGATTTGGTGTCAAATTAATTTGAAATAGCCTTGATCTGTTGGCTGTAATGATCATGGTTGTTGTTTTGTGGGTGGATAAAGAACTAATGGGGGCTTTATTGATGCAATAATTACCTTTAATTAGAGTAAATACTGAGCAGTTTAATATTATTCAAGTAACCTTTTTTCGTCATAACCAGTGAAGGAAAAAACCTAATGATCAATGATGTGGGTGAAATACCACAAATAAAGAAATGCTATTTGTGCTATCTGTGATGTGTCTTTTGACAAATCATCCTTACTAACATATGATCAGTGTTTACAGCCTAAATGCTCACAGGGACATAAAGCTGCTATTATGCTTGACACATTGAAGCCAGTGAAGTGTGATATCAACACAGTACCAGTTGCACTTATACTGGCAGGTGAGTACATGTTGGACTTGCTGTGGTCCTCATCGTAAACGGTGGGCGCATTACTGACAAAATGGCACTGCTACACAGAAAGAGTAGCGCGAATCCTACATGTCCTGCAGGAGGTGTATGATTCATATGCACACATTGCTACATTGTTTAAACTTATCTGTTTTACTTCTGCAACCTTTTTGGGTTTTGATGGGGTTTACATGGGTAATGGGTTTTTGCATGTAGTGACAGACCTCACATTCTTCACTGCATCTCATCCTGTTTTCAGATGTGTCAGTGGTGTAGCATGCGAAAGGTTACAAAAAAATTAGGATGAGTGCAATTGGACAAAACACCAACATCTCTGACAAGAGATATTGTGACTAGATGTTTCCAGCCAAACAATGATTTTTTTCCTAACCTTTACCAAGTAGTTGTCCTGCCTAAACACAACCAGGAATTAAGAAAGTGTTCTAGCGTTGACATGCTACCAAGGCAACAACTAAATAATCCCATTAACGTAACAATGGCTTTGTAAAGAATTACTTAATCTTGATCATTTTCCAACTTTAACCAAGTAGTTTTGATGTCTTCTCCTAACCATGTGATGTTATTGTTTAAACTCAATGAAGAAGTCAAAAAAGTATTTTCTTAAGTGTCAAAACATAAACAACTGAAAAAAAGAGAAGAAAAAAAATTCATATCTGGGTCTGCAGTAGCATGCTGTGGTTGAAAGCTGAGTCAAAAGTCCCAGGGGGTCATTTAATTCAGAGATTTGCCACACCTCGTGCCCCCTGCAGGATCCTTTTTTAACAGGACACCCCATGAGTCCTGTCTAAGGTTATGAACAAACCTCTTGTAAGGTTAGACAAAGATTAAAATCTCCACACCAATATGATATTTTGTTCTCTCACTCTCTCTCACTGATAAGTGTGAAAGCAACACTATGAAAACAAAATTGTGAATCTAGCTAATCTAAAAGAAATTAACGAAGAGCTTTCAAGCTGATATAAAAGAACTGTTCTCCATTTCTCTACGTCCCACTGCTGCAAGATGCTTTCTAGTGTTTCAACAAAAACAATAGCTTTCTCAGACAAAATGCTTCCCACAGAGGGATAAACAAAGACTACCACATTCCTTAAAACCTCACCACTGTGGAAAATTGTCTTTCTTGGCTAAGTTTGTACAAAACCACTTCATACAGTCTGGTCTGTAAAGCAAAGTTTCAAATACGCCCAGTTTAGCTGGGCTGTTAAATGCTACAAAATCTAGCAAAATATTTAATGCCCACACTGCTTAGGACATAGGAGAAAGAAAAAACAAATGTGAGAGTTCACGACTCAATTCAGAGCTGTAAGGGGCGAGAGCTAAACAGCCATTATGAAAGCATGGGAGGGAATGGCAAATGACCATAACAAATCTGCTCTAGTTTGCTGGAAGGCATCAATTCTGAGGAGTGTGCTCAAAATTATTCTAATTTAAATCAGCCTAACACAGCAACCTTCGAGCTGCGGGAACTTCCACTCTGGAGCCCACTCCTCCCCCCCCAATAAGAACAAAGCTATGAGATGAAAGAAAAGAGGTTTCTCACATGGTGGTATTAGGAGCTGGGCTTCACTGCATGGGAAACATGCAGGTGGGTGGTTGCCAGGCAGTAATACTGCATGAAACCTGAGAAGCTATCAGAGAAGTCGCATAATTAATACCAACCACATGCAAATGAAATTTAAAGTTATTGGGTGTCACCTCAACATTGTTCGAGAAACTGTTACAGCTGCCGGGGACTCAGAACAGCACACTATGGACTTTCATTTAAACTTGTTTGAGCTCCTAGAATACAGCACACATAAAAGACCTTTAAGCAATCGCCTATTCCAGCTGCTACTGGGTAAGAGAATGGGGAGGCATTCATTTTGAACAGGTTGATAGTTAACCACAGGGCTCAAACAAGGACATTTTAGACCAGCAGAGAACAGATTCTTTCATTTAGAGGCCCACATTCTTGAGCGACATTTAGGACATTTGACCATGAAAAGAAAAGTATTCTGAAGCTCCAAAATTAAAATGGGGATGCTGTCATGAGGATGTGTGCACTAAATTTATGAGATCAAACAACCAAAGTGGATAATTATGTTGCAGAAAAACTGCAGGTGCATTTCAACCTCTGACAGGATGGTGAGCTGGTGCAGTGGTCAAAATAATTTCTCTTCAACCAAGCTGGTTCTCTATTGGTCAAATCTAAGCAAGAGGGACAGAAACAGCTAAATGTCCAAATCTGGAGATCTGGAGAAAATCCACACAGCACAAAGACAGTACACAAACTGAGCACATAAAAATGATAACAAATTATCAGATGGTTGCCCAGAACCCCCCTCCCGTGCTGCCCCCATCCTCATTTTATTTGTGCAGATTAATTTAGCAGCATAAGAGATTTAAGAAAATACTGAAGCAGAAAAAAAAGAAATTTATTAAACAGAAAATACTATATGAACTTGGAGAGTGCCAGGGACAACTTTTGAAGCTCCACAAAACTCCACAAAACTGCCTTTTTTATATATTTGTGTATATGTGTATTAAAAACAATACTGTTTATGCTGTCAAACTGTGTATATAACCATGAGCCATTCTATTTAAGTTAGTGATGCATTGCAACCCGCAGACCCGCACACCAGCAGTGGAGTGGTATTTCCATGGCTGGTATTCATGGAAAAAACATTCCTGACTTGTGTTGTTGCAGATTAGGATAATGGGTAGAGTACCCATGTATATCCGGCAACAAAAAGTTGTCTTGCTAAAGTCATATTCTGCATAATTACTCAACACCTTTCTGATGATTATTCTCCTTAAATAATCATTTGTGGACCCAGATGTCAGCGTCTCAACTGGAAGGTTTCTGAGTCAAAACACAACAAACTCTCCTCAGTTTTCTAACATGGTGGTGAAAATAAGCTATTGTCCTTTAGTTAGATGGAAAATTTGAACTTTGAGCAAGACAACCTCTCTCATGATGACATGCCGAAACAGTATTGGTAAACATTAAAAGCTCTCTCCCAAAGGAGTATACTACTACAGATGCTGGAGTGAACACTGCTCTATTTCAAATAGAAGTATATCATGCTGACTGTGCCACCAGAAGGTGAAGGAAAAACGATTAATGCATTTACAATTATTAGATTAGGGGTCCTGGATGGCTGCCATGTTTTATGAATATGCATTAACCTAATCATGTCTTTATCCAAATTCTCCCTTTGAGATCTTTCCCTGGGCTCACAATAGGTTATTCAATCCATTATTCATCTATCATTACTCACATTAAGCTATAAGGAGAAAGACTTCCAAGATGGCAAAGAAAAGCACAGCTACACAAGGGCACGACAAATGCACCACAATTATTGAAATAGATATGGATGGCACATGGAAGTTGTAAAGCTGATGTTCAAATAGGCTACGTCTATATGTCTGCCACATCTTTAAAGCTCAAAATTGATAAATCGCAGGCTATCCTTATCTTCTCTGGACCAGTGCAAAGCAAAAGCAGCAACTCTGCTCTCATTGTCAAGTCAGCCACAGTTACTTTATGTTTCATTAATTCAAGTCAAATGGGCATGACCTACAGAAACCGCAGTAAATAGTGCATCTCTTGATCTATATGTAGAGGATTTGATGTTCAGCTTTGCAAATAACAGCTGCAAAGAACACTCACTCAAGGCAGAGAGTGCATCATTAAAATCAGAAGTTAGTTGTGGTGGAAAGATGCAGCTTCTCCACACCACTGGTTCCTTTGAAATTGTAGCCTACTGGGCAGAACAATCCTTCACGCTGTGCAGAGCCGTGTCTATTACTACAGACTAGCTAGGCATCATAAAAAAAATACTGAACAGAAAGAAGGAGGGAGAGTAATAAAACCTCACCGATTTCTCTCTGCGACAACATGAAAGAGGGAGGGACAGGTAAATAGAGGCTGCTTGCAGAGAAGTATATCTTATCTTATTTTTGTTCCCTAAACCCCCAATGGTTTTTAGGATAGCCACATTAGGTTATATGTGGTGGAGAAGGGCTTCTTTGTGCAGCCAGAAAAAAATGCTTAATTTGGGAGAAAGGAGGCCAGAATATTGATGCAGTCTGGGAAAAATTGATAACCCCTAAAGGGAGTTTCACAGCTTTCTTATATACATATATTTTACATATTGTCCTCAGGGGATTGTCCACATTACTGCATTTCCTTCACAGAATGTCAGCTAAAAGCTGCTCAATAAAAAGTTGCAGTGAGTGCACATGTTGACACTCATTAATTTCCAGAATAAAAATGGAAGTTATGAAATACCCATTTTAGCTGCACAAAAGAGCAACTCCTCCGTTAAGCTCAATAACTGATTAGAGCACATTTAACAGCAGTGTCTGCAGTTAAACACTTCTTGATGGATTAATCAGTCTCTTCCAGATGCGTGGGGTAATTTGGTCCACTCTTCATGCAGTACTGCTGTAAAGCTGTGACACTTATGAGTTTCGTTTTTGTGCTAAAAAATTTTTTTTTAAAGTTAATCTTCTGACTCATCTGTCGAGAGGGAGCTGCTCCACATGTGCTTTCTCGTAAACTTGACATGAACATGAGCCATAATTCACTTTTTGCAGTTCTAATGGGTGAGTAAGATCCACATTATTAAGCAGAGTCAAAACTGTTTTGGAGATACCCTGATGTTTTCTTAAAATGTCATTTTAGATGATTTGGGGTGATTAATGGGGATGTGTGTTAGAATTATTGGAACAACTGTGCCTCATTTAGGATTATTGCATCATCTTCTAAGGCAAAAGCAGAAACAACTATGTCTCACATTACAATAAATATTTCCTGTGTACATACATGAGTGGCGGTTGATGACTGATGAGGAAATGTTATGTTATTAGTTGACTACATTCAATTCATGCATGTGATGATGATAGCTGTAGCTCCCATCACTATTCCACTTCAGAAAAAAGATTTTCAGAGTGAAACCTGATCTCGCAGACTACTGGCTGTTTGTTTGTGCACCCAACAAAATGATGTGCTTGTAACTGTATCCTTCAAGCTGTCCTTTTCATGTATAACAAAGTAGCCGCAGAACAAAGGAAGTCAAAATTAAGAAAAAGATTTGAAAAAAGAAAGAAGTAAAAAACTGCAGCTCAAAGGCTGATCTTGAAAAAGAATCCCATGCTTGGAAGTCAAGTGAATATTCTCCTTCTCACATGGTTCTTGTTAGTGAACATCACAGTTGGTGTCTCAGCTGCAGAAGGACAACTGACAGTGTGTAGTTGTGAACAGTTAGCAGTGTATTAAAACCTAATGCAAAGGGCTTTGGATATGCATGAAAAGCTGTGAGTGAGAACGTACTAGCAAAACAGATTTAGCCATTTTAGGGCTAACCTAAATATAAAAACACCTGAAGTGGGAACAGTGTATTTTCAACTTGAAATAAAAGTAATCCCCAAAACTGAAAAATAACTAAAAAAAAATGACAATTCCTTGTAATTCTGCAACAACGTGAGGCTGAATCATCAGATCAGCACATGACATCTGCTCCTCTGTAGCTTCCCAGGCAAAAAAATCAATTTTTTACTAATGTTCTAACAGTGTTCTTTCAGGCTGCTACATCAAGCCAAACGATGAGCTGATTTAAGCAAACTCATCAGAAAATGTGTGAATTGTCAAAAGACAAACAAGATGTCAGTATTGTATTCAGGTTACTGATTGACTCGGCAGGACATCTTCTAATGTTTAATAAGTTAACATGTTTTGGCCAATAACAGATGGAGCCCACAGAGGATAGCTTGAGCTCCTCTTCATCACTGAAAGGAGAGCAAACCAGACTACTTAGAAGCTGTCAGAGGGTATATTGTGACTGATAGGTCATTATAACTATAGGTGGCAACTCATAGCCTAGTCTTAACAGAAAAAGTGTAATGGGTACATCTGTCCAATTGGCCAGCAAAGTAGCATCACAATCTAAGATTGCAAATTGTGAGATGACAGCACCTCATTAGTTTTGCAATCAGACAGAGTTCATGTGACATGATGGGAATTGTGATCCATGAATATTGAAATGTGCAAGCTGTAACCATTTAGTTTTTTGTAACACATAGACCTAACCATGTTATGTCAATTATAACCATGTATAATATTCCTACTCCTTATCAGAAGGGGGAGCAAGAAATTATCAGTGGAACAGAAGTAGAGAACCTAAATGACTGTGGAAAATAGTGTGCAGGTTGAGTCTTAAACTATTGATCTCTTGCATGTAGGTCCATAGGTAAGCATCTTCCACCATTCTAAATGAACGCTAATATGATGTGGAAAGAGGACATCATGTAGAAAGACATATGGAGACTTAGAACACTGATGTGCTGCTGAATCAAAACTTTAATCTGCACCCGTTTAGGGAACAGAATAAGGAAAACAAAGTATTTTGAGCTTTTCACAACATTTTGGACTGTGAATCAACTTAGATATTTTATTTTATTTTCTGTCATGAGATCAAGTTGACTCATGTCTAATTCTGCAACCAATTGGATCAACTGCTGTCTTGATTGTTTGACTTGAATGTCATTATAGTTAAAACCAACTAGTTATTCTTCATTATATTTGAATCTCCCTTTTGCCACTTATAAGAGAGGAGGAGCAGCCCCGTCTGTCTCTAGAGACATGCTTCCTCTGGCATATACATTTAGTCATCTCTGTCACTGTCATGAAAACATTCTACTAATGTACAATAACAACAAAACTAAACTCATAAACACAATGTTTTGTGAGGTTCGAGAGTGAATCTACAAATAAAATGCATCTCTTTTCCTGGAGAGACATTACAATATTTCACAACTGCAACAAAACTAAACACATTTTCTGAGCGTAAACCTGTCAAGATGAATGCAATGAAATGTGTTCGGAAAGAGAACAAGCACATTTGTTGATTGAGCGATTGAAAAACCCTTTAATTTAAAGCTCAAGAAAATTAATTTAAAGAGATAAAATATAGTTAGTGTAAGCCTGGACACTTAAATGAAAAAAAAAAAAAACACTCTTTGAGGACTGCTTGTTTGATTACTTGCAAACTGTGGAAATGTGGAGCACTGAGCTTTTGTCAGTTTATCTCCCAAGCTCTCTACATAAATTAACACTCTGCAGGGGATCTGCTGATATTCAAATATGCATGTAAAAGTGGAACAGTGAAGAAAATCCTTTATCTTTCAGTGATTATCCATCTGTCCAACATGAGGATTTTTGATCAGTTGAGACCGACAATATTTGAACATATGAATAATCTACTGTACATAGAACAAAATGATAAAGTAGAAAATCAATGATAAAACATAAAAAATGCACATCAGTGCAGAGATTATAGCCTTCTTTTAAACCGATGAAATCTACCAGCAAAACATTAATGAACATTTCTGCAGAGGTGGCATTGTGTAAGCTGAAGATTTTACTCAATCTCCAGAGCTTGAATAAATCTCGCTTGGTTGTATGATATAAGCCACAACATTAAAAACCCCGGCCTAACTGTGTTGTCAACATGCGACTGCAGCACTGCATGTACTCCATCCTGAAGATGTCCAGTGGTATCACGATACTGAGACATTAACAACTGTAGGCCCTTTCAGTAGCAGCTACATAAGACCACTGTGCAAAAATAACGGCTGACAAAAAGGCTGAAAATTGTACAACGTACTTTATGGATGCAGCTTGAGTTTTGATCTGTCACCATGGGGATGTCCTACAACTTGCCAATTTGAGCAACTTGAGTCAAAAAGGAAAGAGGAGATTCATATACCTTCATCCAAGAGATCCCTGGCTCAAGATTTAAAAAAACAGCACATCTTTAACTGTTATTCTGCTTTTTTATCAACCTCCCCCCCATGATTCCTTACTTTCTGTTGCTCTCACCTGTAATACAGCTATGATTAGGAGTTAAAAGTAAAAATGCATGGTTAGGATTGTGATTAATGTACAGAGTGAGGTCTGCAGCTTACAAAGTACAAGGTTAGACAACTACAAAGATCTATGTCGTCATGACTTAAAGATTTCACTATTCATCACCTTGCTATTTACAACATACTACATGAATACTGCCATGTCACATTTTACACTGTTTACACAACAGACTCGGATAAGGTTTACACCGCAGTAGCTCTTCTGTGGGTATATCAAAGTACCACAACACCATTTACCAGATTGTCCTACACTTTTGGTCCATACTGAGTTCAGAATTCTGTTTAAAATCTTCCCTTTTGTCTATAAAGCTTTGAACAACCAGGCTACAAAACACATCAGTGAACTTTTAACTCTGTGTACTCCTATTAGACCCCTAAGGTCTACAAGCTGTACGTCGCTCTTGACTTGAAAACACAAGAGTGTGCATTTGCTGTTCTGGTTCCAGTCTTGCTCTATGTGTCCAGTCAGCAAGCTCTTTTGAAATACAACTAAAGACTAATCTCCTTTCAAAGTGTGAGGTAAGTCTTATTTACCTAGTAGTGTTTGCATATGTTTTTATGAAAAGAACTTATATTTTAAAAGGTGCTATATATACACAATTCCTACCAACGTACAAGATGTTTAGCCATAACAATGCAGTCCTTGTAAAAATCATTCAGCCCCTTAAGCTTGTCCATTTTTCTGCCTCACATCGACTTTAATAAGAGACTGATGAGATTCTCCATCTCTTAAAAAGAGCCATTAAAACAAGATAATTCCAGATAACTTCTTCACCTATTTAATTTAATTTTGGAGCTGAACTTTTACTTTTTCAGATGCCAACACACAGTTTTAAGCCTGAAAACGCATAGTATCATTTAATTTCACTCTTCCGTCGCTGAATATGTTATGTATGTATCTGATAATCCCTCTCGAGGGTCCAGCAGATCTGACAATGTTAAGTGGTGGTAAAAGGATGCATATGCAGATAAGGTGCGTGTTAAACCCTAATGTTTTCAGTTGATTACTTGACCCAGATTAACTTTGTGGCATAAGTTCATTTAATTTAGTGGAATGTGTTTGGGTCAGGGTTTGTTTGTTTAAAAAGAAACCATATGCTTGACAGTATGCTGAGTAAACAAGAAACAGATTAACAGATTGAAAAAAAAAAAAGAATCTTTCAAGCGGATAAACAGGAGTTACCTAAGCAAAGTTACTAAGCTTGTCTATTCAAGGTTAGAAAAGAGCTGAATTACCCTACTTCAGTGACAACCAAGCAGTAGAGGAAACCTGCATATCTGCAATTCGCCAGGAATGGGGAGCTGACACACGCAACTTTCTTTAAGTATAAAAACACTAACTTGAGCTCAAAACGGTTCATTTCATTAAAATCTTGGCACATGCGATTTGTTTCAAGGGAGTTTGAGAGGCAATCCACAAACACTTAAGTCCACAATGGGACAACCTTCCCCCTTAATGTATGACCTCAACTAACTTATTTAAAGTTGAGAGATAAGGATGGAAATGCGGCAGTAGGTGAGTTTGTGGTGGTAGTGCGCTGAGTATGGCTTATGTTTTGATATGGCACATTATGCAAAAGCACTCTTGAGGCCGCCTTTCTTCCTCAGGGAGCTGATAAACAGCAATTCTCTGTGTAGCTCACTGTGTCCTGATAAGACGGCCAGTGGCGAAGGCATCACTGCTCAAGTCATACGATCTTAACATGAGTATGATCCACCGTGAGAGGTGCTGACATTTCCCATCAACACGTTACAAAAAGACGAGCCAGCTCTGACGGCGACAGTGACACACGGGACACGGGGCAGAGCTAGACCGCAGAACTGGCAGGAGGCTGAGGTCAGGAAGCTGCTGCTTCCTGTGAGGCACATGCAACCATCTAGCTCATAGATGTCAAACTCAGGCCCGCAGTGTAATTATATTTGGCCTGCGAGATAATATCAAATGTCTACTTGAGCTGACTTGCCGGTAGACAGCACCCTGCACCACTAATACTACAAATCGCAGAATGCTCTGCTGATGCGTTGGCGCGTCAATCAGGACCTACAAGCGCCTCCTCCTCAGTTAACATTCATTAACGACCTCATCCTTCCCAAAAATGGCCAAACGAAAGGTGAACAGCAGAATATCTGTTCCTAAATGTAAAGGACAGACCTGTTTGTCCTGTGTGCAGAGCCAAAGTAACTGCAACCAAGGAATATAACTTGAGAAGACACTATGAAACGAAACACCACGACAAGTACAAGGATTTTGACATAATGCAAAAGACAGTGCAGGAGCTGAAAAGAGGTTTGGTTTCACGACAGACTATGTTTACAAAAGCTATATTACAAAGTTAGGCCAGCAGACTAAAAGGCTAATTTTGTTGTGGCAGCAAAGATTGCAAAACCAGTCTCAGCCCCAGCATTTGAATACTGCATGTTGAAAAAGGGCTCTGTAATACAACAAGCCTTTTATGGTGCACACATAAGTGGATAAGAACACAGTCACAGTGTGTTTACGGCAACATGGATTTGTTTGCATTGGCAAAAAAGTCAGTCAAACTGCTGTGAAAGTTCTCATTGAGGTTCCATAAACCTTTCTATTTTATATCCTGCAACTTGGTTTACAAATAAACCATTGAAAAAGTGTGCTGTCTGTTCGTCATCCACAGCCCTCTGGCAAAGCAAAGTGGAAATATTCTCATTTCATTGGCAACAGAAAAAGTTGGTTGGAATAAAAGACACCCTTGGGTGTTCACAGATGGTAAACGTAACAATTAAAGAATGAAAACTCATGTTGTGCCACATGGTGTGATATCACACATCATGTGCTCAGTAAGTTTTTAATGATCTGTCAGATCGTAAAGCAGCAAAAGCTGCAGTTTTATCTCATTGAAAGAGCACACTGAATTGGTGCCATGTAGACACTATCAACCTGCACTGTGTACCATCTAGTTTCTCTGAAGTTCACATGGAGGCAAAATAAGAGGAAGTTTTGAAGAGAGACTTTTATGGTTTAAATGATTTCTCTTTATTTTGTCTCAGTGTCAGTTTTGTGCTGAACATAATGCAGTGCACTGCATTTCATCTAAAAACTATTCACTATGTGCAGGTAACAGTTTTTTTTCTTTCCTATTTTTAAAAAAGATATTCCCTCATTTAGTATTCTGAAGACAACAACACGGTTTGGTTTCTGTGTCCGTGTGTGACAACGATGGGGATTCTACAGATGCACATCTGGTCCTACAAATACAGCGAGATCATTTGGTTCTGCTGTGTTGAAGCCTCTCATACATAGAACTGGTCCATAGTACATCAAAAGGTGTGGATAATGGCAACTGTCCTGCAAAGCCACTTCTCAAAACAAGTCCCTGTATTGAGTCTTCTTAGACTGGCATGTTGTTTCACTGAAAGAAAATGAATCCAGGCCCATGCAGCACGCTCAATGTATACAGATAAGAATACTTGGGCTTCATCCGTGAAATTAGCAAATGGATCTTTGCAGACTAGTGAAGATGATGAAATTTATGCTAAATAGGCCTCCAGTTGGTATTTAACTGGTCAGAAATCTTACTACAAAGATCATAGAACATAATTCATATAGTTTCAATTCCCAACAAACCCGAGGGGGTGAAGTGCCCATTCATGCCCCATGTATGAGGGCACTATAATCGTAGAAGAGACTATTCCCATAAAACTGGTCACTAAAGTGGGACAAAGTCAGCAAAATATCTCCCACACAATAATCAAGCCACCAGAGTCCATCTCTGAAAGGGTCAGAGTTTAGTTTTTTTAATTTCATCATATCTTCCATCTGTGTATTTTCACTGCTGTTTCACTGTCTGTCTAACCACAACATCGCTTAAAAACTCCCAAGCAGACTTTCAAGAGCTGATGGAGATTAAGTCAAAGAAAGGACACATTGTATTTTGGTGCTGATCTGGATTACTTTCTTTAAAAGCACATTCATCTTCAGTCAAGAATCAAACACTAAATATATGCCTCTGACACGCAGTGCCCAGTAATAGGTATTCGTGTAGCTTTGGCGGCTCTCTCTGAGATTTTGTATTTTTTTACTCGTCATTATTGTCCATGCTGCTTTGAAGTTTTTCTCTATTTGTGAACCTGTGTGAGACAATTCTTTATTAATGACAAGCTGAAAAAGAAGAAGAAGAAGAAGAAAAAAACACACTGAAAAACCAAATCTATTGGGAAAGTATTTCTTGTGAAGCATAGCAACTTAGGGTCACCATCATGTGATGAATCAATAGTCTGCAGCAGATCCAACAATACATGCATGATAGCATTATAGCCACACATACTATTGTATCGCCATGGTTACTAAATTTGAAAAAAAAATATCCGATTCTCTGCTGCATGGTGTACACTTGAGTCGACACACACAGAGTGCGCATTTCTGAAAGTACAACCGCAGTAAAACAAGGGCAGATCCCACAAGTGGCCATGCAAGCTGTCCTTTCTGCACCTGCATTCCAACATCTGCAAAAACAAGTAAGAAATCTTCAAAGCCGGACAACTAAAAAGGGAAAAAAATTAAAGGAATGAAGGAATGGTAAAGGAGAGTCAGAGGAAGAAGAGGAAGCCCTCTGATTTATCTTTAAAGTCACTCCTTATTGCATCTTTAATCATCTCCGTTGATGCACAGGGACAACTCAACAGTTGGCCTCCAGAACCATTGAATTCACACCCCATTGAGACAAATCAGTCAGGAAGCTCAAACTGGGCTTTCTTCCTGCTCTAGCTCCTTTTTAACTCCCCTGCTTTATCACTTCTCATTTCCACCCCTGCAAGGCAGCCTGTCTGAGAACTTCAGTGGTGTACAGATGCTTACATGGTTAGCTAAATGTTTCAAGAGGTAGGGGATATAACAGCCTTCCCCATAATTTACAAGTCTTGTTTTAACTATGTCACAATAGTTTCTGAATGACAGATTCACAGAGTAATGAAACAATTGTTTAATCTAGATTTCAGATGAAGGTATACTTCACTACAGGTTTTAAAGAACAATCAGTATCAGTGTAACATAACCTTCTGTGAACTAAGAACTTTATGATTTACACAATAACATTCTTCAATGTGTAAATGTCACTGTGATGATTGAGATTCCTGAGGGTTGGAACTTTGATTATAAAATGCTCATTCTTGTCTGCTCACAAGCAGGACTTTGAGAATGCATCTACCTTTAAACACTGTGCAAACTCAAGGCAACCTCAAAGCACTGTAAAATAAATTTTAGATGTAAGCAAATGTTGGGACTCTGCCGATTTAACATAATAGAATCAAAGTTTGTCACTGCTACGGATTTTCAAAAAATGTAATCAACTACTGAGAAATAAGCTTTCAAAAACTAGGAGTTCCCTTAGAGACAAAGGATAGGTTAAAGCAGAACTTGACAACTTGAAGATAACTTTTTGTTGTTTGTTGTAACTGTCAATAAGCTCTTCCTGATGCTTCTTACATGATTTCCATTAGGTCTCAGACATACAGGTAATGAGCATGTTTTACATGGTAAAAGAGAGCTTATCCTCCTCTAAATGTAGCATTTAACAAAGTCAGACTAATTTCAGAAGTGTCTTTCAAACAGTTTGCATAGTTTTCAAGGTGTCGTCTCAGACCCTCGTTCCGAAAAACGGTTTGAGATTCATTCTTTTAGAAGAGTTGAGTTCTATTTTTGTTTTACTGTTAATGATAGCTCCCAAAACCATATCTATTTTCCTAAACTCTTGCCAGTATGTACATAAAAGCTTTCTTTGCGAAAAACTAGCTTTGGACACAGAGCTGAAGCACAACAGAGAGGAAGGGTAAGGGTCCGCAAATTTTATAAAGTTTATACTAGGTTCATCTTCTTTTTAGGTTGACTAAGTTGTGCTTGCAACAAGTCTAACTGTCGAGTGTTACTAAATTCTGAGGTACCACAGTGCTGTTCGAAATGAATCACAACACTGCAAAGTAACACCAATGGGCCACATTAAAACCACTAACAATTAAACAGAGCAACTCAGCCCATGCTGCCAAAGTGCAACGTTATACTAGAAAAACCTGCATTCTTTTGGACACTTTCATTCACTCTACCCTCCAGCATCCTACACTCAACTACAGTAGCAGTCTCCCCAAGCAGGACAGCAGTAGCTCACAGCTTAGGAAGACCATGTCAAGCTGTCCAACACATTTTTTAAAACAAAATTCAAACATATGTTTTGTGTCATAACCTGTGTTATTGTGTTAAAAGTGTGTTAAAAACCTGTGTTAAAAGTGTTTTCTGTGTTAGACTGTACTGTGAAATTCATATCTGCTGGGAGGAATTACAAAGGCTTTGTGATAAGATTTTATGAGTAATTGGGACTTAATTAATACTCTGCAAATCTCTATATTAAGGATATGTAGTAGATCACAAGGATCTTTTTTACAGTGTGTTTCATCATAATTTCTGAGTTGGCTGATAATGGGTACCTGTCATTTTTTTTCTTTTTGATGCTGAACAGAGAAAAACTTGCTTTCCTCAAGCTCTGTCAAGTGCAAACAATCATTCATCCTGCAACCACAAATAGTATGTAGACAACTGAGATCAAGACAGAGATGAGCCTTGTGTTTCTTCCACTCGCACCATTTTCACATGCAGAAATTTAACACTGGCAACTATTATTTACATTGCATATAAACATTACAGCAAAGTCTTGATGTTATGCAGAGCATTATGCTCTTGGTGGATAGGAAACGTTTTAAAGCTGAAATCAAGATGTGGCAAAAATGACTGAGGTATGAGGTTGTGAAGAAAAAGCCAAGAAAATGTAGAAACAGCAAATTGACGGACTAAACTTTATGTAAGCTTGTATTATGAGCTACTATGTCCTTTCACATATACTTATATTTATCTATTTTATGTCATAAATTAATGTGCATTTTATTAAAATGCTAACTGAAAGGGGTTGGTATAGCTCCAAATGAGTCATTAAAGTTTTTTTTTTTCAAGTATGGCATGACGATGTAAGATCTAATTTGAGACGGATATCCTGTTGTGATGCACTATTGATACAACATGGCAACAGCTGTAATGAGTTGCCAGGGCTAGATCAAAATGTTTTTTTAACAGTTAAAGGTGATTACAAGAAATATTTAAGTGACTATGAAGATGCTCTGGATTCACTTGGTTCTCTTCCACTCTATGAGCATAAAACATTGGTGTACTGTGGTAGGACCTGCTTGTGTGGGATCCCCAACCATCAGTTGACCTTTAAACACAAACTGCTCTGAGCACCTGTTCATTGCAAACAATTCACATTAAAGAAAAAAAGCTAAATCTCTGGTCAATGGTGAATCTTACCAAGTTGTGCCACTTCTGTCTTTTCTTCTTTATCTTATCTGACTTTAATTACTGCAGGCACATGACATGGTTCAGTGAATGGGGAAATTAATGAGGATGGAATACGCAATTACATGCTCATCTGTCTCTTTAGACCTATAATGAACGTAAATGGCTATACAACTCGTGTACAATCCTAAAACAATGAATATTGCATGGATTGGGATTGCATATCAATGGTCATACACATTCACATCGTGATATTCTAAAATGTTGCAATTAATCTTGAGGCTATGTAAAAACCTTGCTCTAATTATGCACCTTTGGATGAGGTCTGAATATTAGGACCATAATGGAGAAATCCTGTCCTATATTAATTGTTCCATCGATGCAGAGCTATTTGGACATGTAAATCTCATATCTTTTATGAGGCAATCATATGTAACCATCAAGATGCAACAGTCCCACTGTCCTGCTATGTTTCTATGCATTATTACTGCTTTAAGCCCAAATCTTTGACAAATTGCGTGTTTTTCTGTGTGAACACAATATTTTAAAAGGAATATAAGACAGTAGTTCATGACAGGGTGAATATTGCTAATGTTGTCAGTTATCTAGAAGAATATGGGCTAATAATGTCCTTCATCAACAATACATGTTTACATGATTCTGTGGAAAGTATGGAAAGTATACAAAATGCATCTAGACACAGAGCAACAGTATACATTTAAAGGGAGACTTACTTGAGTGTGAACTGTTCAATAGTGGAGTTGGGCATCAAGTACAAGAAGATTTTGAGCGTCTCTCCAGGCTTCAGGGGCTTCTCAGGCAGCCTGAGGAACATGTTCTTGTCTAACTGCTTGTCCACTAGCAGCTGCTCCTGATTGGCCTGGTAGAGGCTGATACTCCCGATGCGCAGCAGAGGGTGCTGTGACAGAGGTTCTCCCCTGGACACACCAGCACCTCTGTGACCTGAACCCTCACTGCACTCCCCTTCAAGATTAGGCTCATGCAGTGTGTAGTAGAGCTCAGCCTGGAGGGTCTCACTGGTCAACCCATCTAGAAGCCCATCACCAGAGCCTTTCCTCCGACCCAGTGGGGCCACGTTCGTGTTAAACCAGGATGGAGGCAGGTCAAGCTGGGCCAAGCACTGCGCCAGGTTGCCTTTTAGTCGACAGGATGTCTTAATTTCACGGACATCCCGGAAGGCATGCAGACGGATGCATGGCAGGTTGTCCTGAGCCTTGAAGTCATCCCAGTCACGACCAGCAATATAAAAGAAGACCTGGACAGTGGGGTTGTTGGAGAAGACTCGTGTCTGGACAATGAAGGCCCGCACCTTCCAGCTGACTGTAAGTTGGCCTGGAATATCCAGAGGACTGGCTGGCTGGAGCAACTCCTTGGAAAGGGTCTGGTCCTGGGCAAAAGGCCCAAAGCTTATGTTGATGGCAGGAAGGTCTTTAGTCTGGAAAACCACAAAACTCTCTGAGCGCTGCAGCGGGTGTCCAGTGCTCGGGCTGCTGCTGCTCTTACTGCTGCCGCCAACTGTTTGTCCTGTGATCTGAGCCTCCCGCAAAAAGAAGGCCAGTTGTGCGTTGGACATTTTGAAATTGGCAGGCAGATATACATTGGGTGGTGAAGGACTGGCTGTCATTGCTGAGGAACTGAAGAGGGTATCCGAGCTGGTTGGAGAGACTTTACCTGCAAAAGCTGTGAAGGGAGAAAAGAGAAAGATTAAGTGAAAAATGCGGCTTGTGTTTTTTTTTTTTATTATTATTCATTTCTAATTTCAATAGTAATTGAAAGAAAAAAATATATAGAGACAGTCATTGAAACAAACAAAAAATATATATAAAGTACAGTCAGGAAGTGGTCTACTCTATTTAGTCAGCTGTAGGAAGTAAAAGAGGAAGAGGTTTTCACACACTAATCAGATAATCTGCCACTGTCACGCTTCCAAAGCACAAGCATGTTTATATTAACAAGGTGCACAGCATGTCACATAAGGACACTCTCACAGAACATTTACACACCAAACTTTTGCCCTAAGCAACAGAATTAAAAAAAAACAAAACACTGGCTTTCATTGTAACATTGTTATCTAGCATAATACCTGTTGAGGTAAAAACACCAAACAGCGAAGTGTAAGCATTAAAAGTAAACAGAATAAATGTGACATACTTATCAAAATTACCCAAAGTTGAGCCCAAATACATAGTTGCCTGTCCCCATGGTCCAAACCATAGATTAAAAGTCCCATATTCCAAGTGGTTTTATCATAGAAATCTCATCCTTCAAATCTGGAAAAACATCAACAGGGTCTTTTTGATTTCTCCACAAGTAAAGCCTCTGTTGCGTGACTCGCAAGAAATCCACAGAAATTTGTCCTCTTTTTTGTTGCTCTCCCTAGAAAAAAATGTGTGTGGGAAAAGTAGAATGAATAAATCAAGAATAAGAACAGCAAAAAGCTCCTGTAGTTCTTCACTTGGTTATATTCTCAGCAGCGGCTACAAAGGTTCCACTTAGCTTCTTGAACTTGTGCTCTTCTAATGCCGTGTGGCTTAGGTCTTGGTTTAAGAGTGATTCAGCCCCACACAGCGGCTCTTTCAATCCCAGACTGTGCGTGGCTCCAGGACACACTCTGATAGACAGGCAGAGCCTCCTCCCGGTTGGTGGGCTGTTCGAGAACTATAGACAAAGCCCCTGACGCCGCCCCATCTTGCCACACCTAGTCTCTGGTCTATAATCACCGCTTCAGCTCCGGGTGATACTGGAGACACACGGCTCTCAGAGGACTCGGCTTACACCACACACACATACACGCCGGTACAGGCGAAAGAAACAACACTCTCCAGCTCAATTCATCCTCTCCCTCTGAACGTGTTCAGGCAGACTCTCATGTGAGCGCATGCGAGTGTGTGTATGAGGGTTTTGTATGTCAGACAGAGAGAAAGAGGTGGGGGATGGATGTATTGCTTGAATGCCTTTAGGCACAGAGAGAGGAAAAAGGAGTGAGAGGGAGAAGGGGAAAGGGAGAGATTAGGTAAAGGTTATTGATGAATTAGCCTAGCTATGCTTCTCTTCTCTTCCTCCTCCCCCTCATACACCCCCGCCTCCTTTTGGTGTGCTTTAGCCCCATGAGAATGAGGGGGTTACCGGCACAGGGGGGATGGGTATCTGGCCTGCCACACTGCTTCACTCACATGTGCCTGGAATTCCCATAATAAAAGAGAGGAATTCGCAGATGTGTGTTCGCATGTGTGTGTGTGTGGGCTTCATAAACTGAATGGCAAACAGTGGGAGCAACAAAAGATGAAGCAACCGCCAGAGAAACATCCCACACTTACAAATGAGCAGCCGCTGCAACAGAGGAGGCTGGAGTAACTACTAATGATGAGAGAGGCTACTTAGGGACTGTCTGGTCTTTATCGAACAAAAGCTCTCTAACTCATGGGAATGTGTGTGTCTCTATGTGTGTGGCGTGCACGCGCTAACCTACTCTCGTCTTGATCAAGTAACAAATATGCACGCTAAACAGCAAACTTTCTTTAGGGCTCCTCAAGCAGAGTCCCATCGCCTTCATGCTCCTGGGTCCAAATACAGAGCCACAGTACAAATCTCTCACCATTACTGTGTATTTCAAAAGTCACACAACAACTCAACAAAACCAGGACACTCCACCACTAATCCTTGCCTCAGGAAAGGATAGAATATGTGCCTCATGTATGTGGATATCTACTTGGCCGGCCTGCAAATTTCTGTGTCAATGTGACGTATTTTTAAAGGTCCATGTGATGTCATTAATGTGTTTAAACAGTAAATAGATATTAGAAAAATCGCCCCATCACTTCTGTCTCCAGTTTTCTCTCTGTGTCTTTAGGCAACAGTAGCTTTGATCTCTGACAAACCTAGAAGCCGCACACCAGCTGGGTCTTTTAAATGTGAACACATAATGTTATCCATAGACTCTTCAACTGCCAGTGAGCTGGCCTTGAGCAAGGCACTTCATGGAGAGTATGTAGAAGCTCAGAAAGCACATGCTGCTTGCAAATCAGCCCAAAACAAAATGGATTCCAGTTTGCTGCTGTTTTTAATCATAATCTAGCTTTTAAAATTGACTACTTCTCTTATGTGGGTCTGTTCGTATAAACACAGGGAGGCTGAGGAACCTTAAGGCAAAATTGTTTTAGCAAACAGCTTGCTGACATTATGAGTCAACAAGCGGCATCAGTAGTGGTATGCTGTAGAACTTCGATCACCTCAAACAGATTCCAGCAAGAAGCAGGGAATAAGAGAAATGTCAAGAAAATGTAAAGCATTAATCCTGTCTTTGTCTTTATTTGTCTTAGATTATGCAGTGTGTCTTGTGTTAGCTGTCAGTCTTTGTGACATTTTAAATTCTTTAAAGAGTGACAGTAGTAACATTTTAACAAATCTGATGGCAGTCCCAAAACTAATAAAAAAAAAAAACAATATTACACTCTGAAATAATATCTTTGCAGATGTAAACTCCCACATTCACTTCAGTTACTGAAAAAAAATCCATTGATTTCAGTGCCCACCGCCCACTAATTTTGTCACTATAACAATGACAAGAACAACTGGAGAGTGTAGTGGTAAGATTGCTGCCTTCATGTGGGTGACTGGAGGTCAAATCCTGACCTTTCTCCCTGCCTGAAAAAGGTACTACCTCTAGTAGGGGTCCTTAGGCAAGACCTCCTTACACTATCTGCCTACCTGGGACATGAGTGTAAGTTGCTTTGGATGAAAGCATCTGGCAAATGCATGAAAAAAATATTTTCTTTAACTGTATTTTGTTGAATAAATCGGATTAGTTACTTCTGATTGCACATACAATACACTCCTAAAGAAACTCCACAGATGATTGCAGGGTAAATGTTTACATGACCATGATAGTTCCTCTGGTTGATTCCTAACAGTCTGTCATTTTTTGTGCCTTAAAAGTTTCCTTCACCTTTTATGATTGAATATGCCTGTGATGTAACATTTAGCCATGTGAAAAAGAAAGACCCTTCAGTTTTAAGGATTTCCCATATTTAGACACAAATATCATCCTGTCCTAACCAGGGGCCAGATGCACAAAACTGTGTATAGATGCATGACTAAAATTGAAAACTAGATGCTCGTGCACAAACCTGATTTTCACTTCTATTTTTAGCCAGGAGTGGAAGCAGACACTCCCCTAATTTTCCATTTGCAAATCGACACTTCGTTTGCAACACAACTGACTAGGCATGGGGGTGAAAGCAACAGCAAAGAGGAAGTACAGATTTAACAGAAAATCGGTTTTATTTGATGATCTCAGTTCTGTAATCAGAAACAGAAAAAGATAAAAACAGAACAACAGTGTTCACTCAAAACAGCTGAATTAAAAAGTAACAAGATATCAGCTCTGTAAGTTCAGAGTAAAATACCTCACATAGGTAAAAAGAAATGGTTGGATTATAAACCGGCAGCCAAAACACAGATCAGCTCAACATTACATCAGACGGATCATGGTATGTTTGCTGTTTTATTAAACAGCCCTGGTAAAGCTGACGAGACAATCTGGTGCCAGGAAGTTTGAACGGTCTCTTAATATTTGTTTTCCTTGCAAAGTCTCATTAGAGAGGTCTTCCACAACCATTACAAAACAACGCATAACTGTGGTTATTTATGGAACCCACTATTACTGTAAATAAGAGCATATGGTGAAAACTGGCCATAAAAAGTCAAATCTGAAGAAAAATAAACGGCACTATCCTAATGAGGAAGCTCTGAGAAAATCATTGCTTTGTTCAATGATGAATCACATAAAAACATGTGTACACATGTTCTGAAGAAGCTGTGAGATCTGCACATTATACCCTATATATATTTTTTTCTTTATAAAGAAGCTTTTGTGTGGGAAAAGGCAAACACATAGTTTTTATATGTACACAGTTTATGTACTTGGGTCTTGGTCTTAAAATGATGGGGGAATAAAAACTTAGATGAACAACACGTGACATCAAAATCCAGAGGCTCTGCTTACAAAATAACAACAAGAAATGACTGCTTCCACATAAATTAAGATGGTTAATAGTAGTCAGGCACCACCTGATCAGGAGCCATCAGCAAGTGTAAGTAGAGGTTTTGGACGTAATCAATTTGACGTCACCAATTGGTTTTGCAGGCTTCTGTTTTGAAGCCTCAAGTGTGTCATTTGGCTGTCACTGTTTTGGGTTTATGGAGTGAGAGGTGATGTGCAGAGGGATGAATCTGATTTAGAACTACAGTAAAGGAACCTCTGCAGGACCATCGGATAGCTACAACAGACCCACTTTTCACTCAAAGTGGCAACACCCTTAATTGGTGCATAAATGTCAGCTTTTACACACTTTGAATGGGTAACTTATATGAATAAATTAGATTATTTGCTACACAGTGCACTTTGCTTTACACACCTTTAAAAATGTCTATTTCTGCTGTAAAACTGGGAATTTTAACTTTTAGAGTCCCCCTATGGAATGAACTCCAACTTTTTGCGCTGTAAAATTTCTTGACTAAAACTGCAGTGAAGTTAAAAGAAATACAAACTTACAAAAAATACAACCACTTATTTATTGATTGATTTGAGTTTTTTGTCTAGTTATTCATTCATTCATTTATTTAATTCAGAGATCCAAATTTTTAACTCTTGAGATTTTCTTTTACCCATAATTTGCATTACTAAATTCGATAACATTTATTCATACGATGAAAAAAGATTTCCATAAACACAGTGTACCTTTTCACCCAGCGCTGGAATACATCATTGGCTATATACCAGTTGCATCAAAAGCAAAATGCTTGTTGTCTTTGGCAAATTGCTGGGAACTGTGAACCTACACTGACACTGATGCTCTCATGCGAAGCCTGAAGGTCACCTGATGACTTCCCATGAGCCTCCTTATCCTTTTCAAATGCAATGAAACTGTACATTGTCGAAGTATGCATTGAATGTAATAAAGCTAAACAAATGTGTGACCCTTATTCTCAACCCTGGGGCCTTATGGCATCATTTGAGAAGGTGATAACAGCCTATGATGCATCAGGGTGTGCTTGTCTCATTTCAGTTTAACAACATCACTGGGTAGGTGGGTCTTAAAAGGGAGCACGGACACAGATGGGCTTCCATTGTGAAACCTTATCGCCTTCTTCTTCCACTCGATGTCCTATTAGACCTCAGGCCAAATTGAATCGAATTCTCTTCCTGTTGTGCCACCATTATGGGAAACATCTGCTCTTTGAGCATGGTGGCTTGTGGCCACGGAACAAGTGGGTTCCCAGTCAGAAGAAGTTTTCTGTTTATAGACTATTTTGTTTCAGGTGAATTAATCAAAACATTGGGCCACTTTTGGTGATACAGCACTTCATCTCATCTAAAGTTATGTCAGTAATATTGTGCAAAACAGAAAATAAATACTTTCCATCAGCAATAATGCTGATTTATTCTACTGAAAAACTCCAGTCTGTTTTGTTTATGTGAGTGTTAGAGCTGGAATTTTACAAAACATTCAAAATCTGTATTTTAGAAACTAAAGCAAGAAAAAACTAGAAGCTGTAACTCTATGTTACTAAAACAATAACAATCAAATATCTTTAAAGCAAAACACCTGAAAAATGTCTTCTAAACATATTACATATTATTATCCCTTAAAATACAACCATCTGCATCATCTCAACTCGGTATGTCACATATTTAAAATTTGAAAGACCTACAAGGATCTTTTGTGCCGCTGTTAAATCTGAAGTTGGGTGAAAAAGCCTTTCTCAGTTGTTAAGTCAAACACTTTTCTGTATATGCCCTTAAACAAAGCTGTCAAACATAAAAGCAGTCTTCCAAGTCAAAGTGTAATGTATCCAGAGCATGTTACGAGGAGGGCAGATATTTGATCCTGAGAAAGAGAAGTGCATAAATGTCTCCTCAACTAAAAGGTCAGGAGAAATTGTTGAGAGGGTTTAAAGAGATGGAGCCTCCTTACAGCATCACTAATGTTCCAGCTTGAAGGATTTCCTGATCGATCTATATCTTACCCCTCATTCCCTCACCTCCTTTACTCAGCTCTGAGTCACTACCTACACACTACACAATCCCTACATGGATATGATTTGGAATGGTCAAATGCTACCAAAGGAAAAACATTAGCAGGACTCTAAAAAAAATGCTGTAACACACATTCCTCCTGCTGCTGCCAATAAGGCGTTTTTCTCCAAAATGGTTTTGCATTACTAATCAATTTGCTATGAATGCAATCTGAAATGATATTCACAAGCATGAGGACGATGGCTCCAATAAGTGCTTGAAACACTTGTCAGTAAGTTGTGCCCCTCTTTTAGTAATGCCTCCATTTTTCTGGGCCAATCCAGCATATCCGTTTACCAAAGGACTGCAGCTGCAACATTCAAATTGTGTCTGGCTTTTTCTTTCATAAATTTTCATCTACATACAAAGTAAAGTTTGATTCAAGCTTCAGTTTCATGGGGGAATGTTTACTCAGTCCATGTCTTAGCATGAAATCAGATCACTCTGACTAAGTGCAGATCTAAGATGTTAAGGACCATGTCAGTTGTGACGTGATACACAGTGAACATTGAAATGAAGCAGAAAGATATTTGAAGGCTCTGTGGTTCCATTGCAGCTAAATCCTGAAATGTACAATGAAAATGTAACATGAGAAGTAAAAACCAGTCTGAAGTTTGCTTTTCAGATGTTTTCCTCATCTACCATAGTTATGGGAAAGTACATCATGTGTTATAGCCACAGATTTGTGAAGATAAATAGATTACAGGACTGCAGCTAACACAGAAAATAAAAACAATATGAAACAAATTCAATCTACCACTTGACTGTGATGGTGTGGGTTCCTTAGTCATCCAGGTCATGGTAATTCTAAGAGCTTGAATTAAGGCAACTGTTCTTAAAGAACGAAGAAAAAGATGTCCAGTTGCCCTTATTCAAGCTCTTAGGATTGCCAATTGAATAATAATGAAAGCTTTTTTTCCCTTGTATCTTGATAACAGATTCTAAAAAAAGTTTATAGTGTTGCACAAAATTTCAAAAAGAGTCAAATTCAATTTCTGTTTTCATAACGTTGCTGAATAAAATATTTTCACAGATGTCTCCTTTTAGGTAAAAGTATTTCTGAATGAAGTTAAGTTAAAATGTCTGCTATCCCACTACACTTCTTTCAGTGACAGGTCATGTTTAAATCTATAAGGGAATGTTTTAAATGTCACAAGCAAAGCTTCAACATATTTAGAATCATCAGTTGACTCAACATGGAAAAAGAGTAGCAGAGGGACTTTGCAGTGGACACCTAAAGCTACCCAACTCCTTGTACAGCCAGAACAAATATCAGCATAGATTGAGAGATTGATCCAGAAGAGGCAGTAAAGAGAGCCCTTGTGAGCTATAAGCTTAGGCTGCTTGCTATTTCTCAATACAGTCTACCTGGGACTATTGTCCGTTTGAAGTAGAATGGAACGGATGAGATGGGAACTGTTTGTGGACACACCCAGTGATCTGGCTCCACAGACCTGGCAGCTTGATATGGGGGGTGGGGGTGGGGGGCGGTGCATGTTCTGCACTGACAGAGCACAGGACACAAGAGAGAGGGGGGGGGGAGGAATGTGCATTTGCATTAGTGCTTGATGCCGGGGTACATTAGGACCACGGATACAGATTTCTAACAAATCTCTATCGTTTTGAAAATATACACTGCTCAAAAAAATAAAGGGGACATCTAAAAAACACAATGTAACATCAAGTCAATCATATTTCTGTGAAATCAACCTGTCGAGTTAGGAAGCAACACTGATTGTGAATCAGTTTCACCTGCTGTTCTGCAAAAGGCACAGACAACAGGTGGAAATGAGATCTTTTCTGGCTGATGTTTTGGTCACGTTTGCATTTTGTCAGTACTCTCACCCCTAGAGGTAGCATGAGGTCTACAATCCACCATTAGGTACCGGGATGAGACACATTGTGAGACCATATGCTGGTGTAGTGGGCCCTGGGCTACTTCTGATGCATGACAATTCTAGGCCTCATGTGGCTGAAGTGTGTCAGCAGTTCCTCCATGATGAAGGCATTGATGCTATGGACTGGCCTGCCCGTTCCCCACACCTGAATCTAATCGAGCACATCTGGGACATCATGTCTTGTTCCATCCACCAACGCCACGTTGCACCACAGGTTGGACGGAGTTGACTCCAGGATGCTTTAATCCAGGTCTGGGAGGAGATCCCTCAGGAGAACATCCGCCGCCTTATCAGGAGCATTGTAGGGAGGTAATACACACACACTATTGAGCCTCATTTTGACTTGTTTTTTTTTATTTCCACTTAAGTTGGATCAGCTTGTAATGTGATTTCCCCTTTTACTTTGAGTATGATTCCAAATCCAGACCTCCATGGGATAATAATTTTCATTTACATTGAAAAGTTTTATGTTATTTTGTTCTCAACACATTCCACTATGTAATGAATAACTATCTTCAACTGGAATATCTAATTCATTGAGATCTAGGAAGTGTTATTTTAGTGTTCCCTTTAATGTTTTTGAGCAGTATACTATATTCCCATGACATTCTTCATCAGATCTCATATCTCCTTTATGTTAATGTGTATATATATGTTTTTTTTTTTTCATCAGAGAGACTGCGTCTTCCTCGCCTGTACTCAATACACACACACACTAGTTATAAAGAATAAAATAGTAAAACACACAAACCACATCACTTTTTAATGTTGAATAAATCACATTTCTGTATTTCCTTTAGGACCCGAATTCAAGCAATTCTTGTCGAACTACCAATGTTCTGTCCCCATTAATGGTTAAAACACATATGGACATGACTCATTAATATTTGGATCCCAAGTTATTCATAGACACTGAATGACCTTTCCAAATAATGGTCATTTAATCTTCAGTTATACTGTGTAGATAATGTACAGGTGGCTACAGATACTGAACGTGAAATCTGTTAGTTTTCACAACAAATTTCACAACAAATGCCCAGATAAACATATTTCTTTAAGCAGTTGTGACATGACCACTAAGAAAAGACTGCTTGAAACAAATTGCTAACAAAAGGAAGTGAAGGACTGACGATACAAGACTGTTAGAGACCAACTTCCTGTGGTTGATGCTATCCCTCTGTGGGGGTTTAAAAGAGCCTCTGAAGTTCATTCTCAATTTTCAATCAATTATTCTCAGTAGACAGGAAGTACCGGACACTAGGATGTAATATGCTGAATCTGCAGGGGCTCAATTAGTGGAGATGGGTGTTTTTTTTTTTTTTTTTGAGTCTTACTAAGCAACATAGACTAACAAGAGTTGTATATTTTCAAAGAAAATTCATAACGTAGCTCTAATGAGGCACGATTTGCAGATTAAAATTAAAGAATATTTAACCAGTGTGATACCATTAGGGAAAAGTGGAACATTTCATCGTTGATGCTTTAGAAGTACCAATAAAACCATCCATAATTCATAGTATGAGTTGCCTTTGTGGTTCAGGAGACTATTTGGATGATGGAACAACTAAGCAAAGTAAAATTATGTGGTGGTCTTCTGATTTAAAACATGCTAAGAATCTATCATTTACTTATATCACGTCCCCTGCTGTGCTGACTATGACTTGATATAAAATATTTACAAACCAATTAGCCAAAAGTTCAGCTTTACTGCAGGGTAAAATATAATACATTTTTATTCATCAGCTCTTAGTGAGGCCTCGGAACGCCATAACCGGTGCTAGTTTCTTTCTTCCGGTCTCAAGTGTCCAGCTTTTTTTGATCATGAGTTTTATAGTGGGTTGTGGAAAGCTAAAGTCAGTGTAAATGGACGTGATATGTATGAAATGGAAGCATGTAAAGACTGAACCTCCTGACTGATGATATGAGGCTTTGCAAAAATAATTCTACAAGTTTCTGTTTGCAAGGTTTTTGCAAATTAAACAAACCACAAAGAACACCAACATTTTAGATTGTCTATCCTATACCCTATTATAATCTTCTTTAAGATTCACAAGCCTTAATTTTAGTTTAATAAATACATTTTCCAAACCAAAATTTATTTTCACCATTTTCAAACACGCTTTTCCTGCTGCTCTAAGAAAGCTGCTTGCACCCATGACTTTTGTAAACGAGAACCTGTTACTATTGTAGATACTTTTTTTTCCACTAAAGAAAAACAAGGGAACTGTTTTTTGGGAGCAGGTGTTTAATTTAGAACCAGTTATCCCCTTTTAAACCACCTCTGACTTCAGCCCAGAAAAAAAACTTGTGTTGATATTTCTTTGCTGAGCTAGAGCAAAGAACATCTTAGTCAACCATTCCAAATGTTGTAACCGTAATGTTTAAAAATTCAGAGCCAGGATAGGGTCTAGTCTGCTTTAATTTTTTTTTTAAAAAAGAGCATAAAAAGCTGAGCTTCACCATGGCTGGGAAGAAGAGGTAGAAATGAGCTGTGTTCCATTCATTTTCCCACTGTTTATGCCTCGTAAATACCATCCTGTATTGGAAACGTTGGTGAGCGTTGCAAAAAGTTCTCCCTAACACCGACTGTTGTCTGAAACAACATTTAAAATTTGGACTGGTAATATCAAGACATCAATTTGCAAAGAAAAATAGAGAAACACTGTGATCTGTGAAGATAAGCTGTGCGATTTTCAACAGAAATTCAAATTACCATCAGTAACAGAAGGAAGATCAGACATGTATTAGAGAAGATGTTAAAAATGATGCAGTGACATGGCTCTCTGATTGTGGAAAATTAAACCAGTTCTTGTTCTGGCTCTAGCACCATCCCTGAAACAACACTGAACCGCCTTGGTTGACAAAGGGAATATGAGTGCCTGTTAGAGACTGTCCAACAAAAGCAAGGGTACTAGTTCTCTTTCCTTTAAGAATGTCTTGTGACATATCTCCATATCCAACATTTCGCAAACATGAAACCTAAAACAGTCATGTAGACAGGTGCATGTGAAATTTCATTTGAGGGTTAAACTGTGCAGTATAACATAGGAAACTGTCACGTTCTGATACTGCATACTCCTTGCCTTCAGGCACCTAGTGCATATCCCAGAGACACAAAAAGTCTTGACAAAATATATACAACACTCGGGGAATGAGAACATGTTGATTTACCTGGCAAAATGTAGTTTGGTGCTAGGAAGGTAGTGTACAGATTTTTATTATTTAGGACAATAGGAACGGATTTATAGTCTTGACAGAAAAACAACCTGATACTCACTAAATCCTAAAAGATATCATTGCATCTATGACTGTACCTTCTGTAGAAATTACTGTGACAATTGTGATTATATCAGAATGAGCAATTACTGGACAGTGAAAAATGTACAGGTTACAGTTAATGTGTTATCTATTGTATAATCTTTTCTTACTTTATTTCTTGATCTGGTGTGCTTTTCTTTTCAGCACTTTCTGAATACATTTGGAAACTTAAGAGGTTTACAAAGACACTTTTAAATTCAATTTCAGCTGCCATGAGACTCACCAACAACCTTAACAAGTAAAAAAAACAGACCTCTGTGCATAAAATTGAGAGGAGCGCAGAGGCTAGAAGTAGGGTGGTTCCCTCCAACTATAATCACAAACTGGGGCTAGTGAAGTTTCAGATCGTGTTGCCTCAGCTCACTGCAGCCCCCAACATTGCTTGGCCTTCTGCTTCTTTACAGCCAAATGGAGGCACAGGCCCTGCATGCATTAGTAGTGTATTGATGAAAAGATGCAAATGCCTTGTGGCAGCATAATCTGTACTTCAATACGATCTGAGGCTGATGCAATCTATAGGGCTACAGACAACAGGGTTTCCCATAGGGGATACTTTGTGTGTGGTTAACTGAGCCTCCAATCATTATACAACAGTCTTTATAAAAGGATTTCCTGCACACAAAAAAATATGCTGAAGGAATGACTTAATCATTTTATGCATGCAACTCTAAGAAAAGCTCTCTAGTTTTGAGATTTTCTTAATTTCACTTGGCTATGAATTCATTTCTCTTGTTATTATTTCTGCATGTACATCCCATCTGTGTCAGAATTTTTAGTTTAACTTTTTTATTGCTGTTTAAGGTCCAAATTTCCATTCCTCAAAAACATTTTACCCCCTTGCTGAATCTCCATACTCTCATTCCCCCATGGTGATCGGTGTAGCTTAATCTTTTTTATGAAGCATAACAGACATTTTAATCTAAAATGATGGCATCTCTTTAAATGAATGAATACCACTTGTGAAATATACCTCACAATTTTGAATTGGGGGGGAACATCTCACCCATAAGATGAGTGAAAGAAAATATATCAAGTTACACCCATGACGCTTGGAGCATGTCTTCCATTTCACTCAATTCACCTCAGTGTCATTACGTCATTTTGACCAATCTGTCAATGGCTTTGCCCAAAGGACTGCAAGGATAGCGCTGATGAATGCAGTTCACCCAGACAAGATGTTTCAAATTATTGTCATATCATTCCCAAACTGGAGCTAACTAAATGGGGAAGGATCCTCTTTTCAAGGAGTCTGAGCTTTGTGGGTCTAATTTTACTCCCTGGTAGACTCTTCTTGACATTCATTATAATCACTGTGAGTCTAATTAATGTTACATTATGGTGATTTGTAGGGTATACATTGGCAGTCTTTCATTGTATTTTACCAGATTCAGGCGCACAGGTCTAATTGCAGCCCTTTGGGGATAATAAAGCTCTGCTGAATATCGTAAAAGGATACAAGTGTGACCCAAGATACTTATTATTACCATATATATGTTTTTAGCCCTCTGGTGTTAGCCATTAATATGCCTGGGAAAGTTTCAATGTAAACTAGTTTATGTATATATATATGTAAGAAAACTGCAAATAATAAACTTGGATATAGAGAGCTTTTTTGAACCCCTAAGGTTGCATGTTATATTGATTTTTTTTCTTTTTTTTTTCTTTTTCTTCACCACTTCCTGACTGAGAGTAAAACCGAAGAGACATCCCTGAGGAAGGAGGAGAAGCAGAAGAAAGTCAATCGTAACCTCATTTTTACATGACTGCTACCAATAGCTTTTTATTTATTTGTGATTGGAAACAAACACAAACACCAAAATCAATTTATAGACCATCTTCATTTATTCTTAAAAACTAATGCATATATCATGTGTTGTTACAGTACTGTGTTCTTTAAAACAGTGCTGTGATTTTCAGAAAACTGTAGTTAAAGGTGCAGTAAGAATGTGCTCAATCACTTTGTTCTTCAAATCATTAATGTATGAACAAATTGTAATCTAACTGAAAATCTAGTCTCTCCATTATTTTCTAAGTTGCCAGAGAATTGATATTTATGTAAAGGACTCTGACTTACTGCAGATTGATTTGGAAAAAGGAGCCTCAGTGTTACCTTGTGGTTGTGTAACCCTATAATGTCCTGCCATGAAGCGATAGCTCAACTTTAGAAAAACAAAAAAACAATGTTTATTTCTTATCATTCTTGCTTCAAGGAAATGAAATGAAATAAACGGCAATGTCATCTGACAAAAACATGTCACACGTAAGAGACCACATCAACTCCACACATTTAATAAGAGCTTTCTCACTATTTTATTGACCTCATTCACGATTCATCAATTAGTTTTTTCTATACTCTTACTTGTGAATGGTTCAGGGTAGGAGGATGAAATATATGCCCGAGGTTAGACAATTATACATGTTCAGGGATGAATGTTATTATTTGGTAATGTCAAAAACATCAGCCTACACATATGTTGCTTTCTCATATATTTAACCCTGAATTGTGACACTAGGTTTTGCACATGTCGGAAAACATACCCTCAAGACATTTTCTACCAGGAGACACTATTTTGTGCGTCCTTGTAGTGAATAGATGATCAAATATAAGTAAATCTACCTTAAAAGTTTCATAATCCATGACTGTGTCTATTGCTGAACGATTGGGTCATGTGAAAGACAAAGACTAAGATTCATGTTTTTCTTTATAAAACTAAAATGATTATGGGGATTTTATCAAGCAAATGGGGAAAACTGCCTCAGATGGTCTCCTGAGGTTTCAAATGTTTGCAGGTATTAAAAAAAAAAAAGAGGTGAAGCAGCACAGTGGTGCACAATCCCTTATTATAACAGTTTTTAAGGTTGCTCACAACAAATTCAAAATTAGGCTGCAGAAATAAATCAATACATAATAAGAATATAATTAGCAAGGACAAAACGACGCACAACAAAATGCACACCAAGCAACGCTCCTAATTTGTGCTTGCTTTATAACATTTAAATCATATAGCTGAACAAAAAAAACCTAAATTGAAAGATTGATTCTTTTGTGGACTCATTATGTTGAAACAGGTTCAGAACACTATGTTTAGATCTCAACTGAGACCTAATTTATGCACTGATGACATCAAATAACTTTTGCACCAAATTCTTTTGTATGAATCAACTTTAATTTATGGGTGGTCAGCTAAATCTTCCAAAGCTTTTTCTCTATATTATTATCTCATCTTTTTTGTTTTCTAATGGCAAAATGAAAATGAGACCTCATTTAGGCTCCAAGGGGAAAGCTGCTGTAAGGAAATAGGATCGGTCTGTAGACATTAATGTTATTTGCTAAGGAGCCGTAGGCATCATCTAGGTGGATATTCCTTCCTTGCTTTTGATTTACCTGACTCTGATCATTAAATTTCATTGCTGATGGGGGTACCCTTTATCTTCTCAATGGTGTACATTTCATTTAGTCATGCTGTTAACATTTTTCTAACCTTTGTTCAACAAAGGTAATAGTTTAAAACCATATCCTGCTTTACACTTGAGAGCCAGCCAGTGTGACTACAATCATTCTCTTCTTTCTGACACCAGAACAGCTGGGGGTTTAGTTCCTTGCTCAAGGCACCTTGACAGTGGTAACTTTGAGTAGGAAAGTTAGTGTCTTTCATTGATGACATGACATGAAATCTAACACTGAGGAGGATTGGTTGTATATTGATGAGAACTGAAGCATGCTATTTACCTCCAGTTTTGAGAAAGAATTGAACACTATGGTGGTAATACATTTCGCTGCAGATAAAATGTTTACATAGCCAGTGATGCATGATGTACAATTGAGTGGAGAGATGAATAATCTGTATTTCCTCCAAATATAAAATCAAAACTTGGAAAATCTTTACAAACTGACTACTTTTGCTACATTGCAATGACCTGCCAATGGGATTTTTTTGTATAGGATGATGCAATAGCTTCCACTAGAGTGGTCTATATGCAGCAGTGCCCAAAATTGCAGGCATAAATAGAGGAAAAAAAACACGTAAACAGCTGTACACTGTAGTGACCTCCATGCATGAAAGGGATCATTACTATTCTTATTGGTTCTTATTTTCTCATTTTTCAAAGTTATATTGTTCATAGAGATGCATTTTGTAATGACAACAAAAATGATTGGTCAGTTAACTGTCCTTTCAGAACAAAGCAACGATGGCACCGCTATGCTCTGAAACGCATTCATTTCAATGAATTCAAATGAATGACAATGCCAGTCTGTCACCGTGTCAAGCTAAGTGTGCGCCCAGCTTGCCTCTCAGGGAGCTCACGATGTTCAATGTTCAACCTAGATGAGTCTAGTTAAGCTTTGAACACAGTGCGCTGTGGCAAAAACTCGCACAGACAGGAGGCATCCATCCAGGCATAGAAGGCCAAAATTGAGGAAAAGCTAATTGTGTGTTTGAATTTGCTGACAACCTTCGGTGATCCCTCTCATCCCTACAGGACAGCTATCAGAGAATACCTCTAGCTCTGCTGTGTGTTGCAACACAGATTGGCAAATTCAGGGTGCTCTTCTTTTTCTCACAGGGATGGTGCTTGGGACAGATGGATCTTCCTCGCTTCTAACATGTACAGTACAATGCATTCAAAGCAGGAGCTCCATGCTTGCCAACAATATGAAAAGTTTGAAGTTTTGATAACTCAGCATATTTTTGTGCAGGGTCAACACATTTCATATTCAGTCTGAAAGGGCCATTGGTCACATGAGTTTGCTGGTAACACATCGCAATGACTACCCTAATTAAAATTTCCAAGTGCATTTTTCAAATGTTTCTTTTTAAACAATGTGCATCAAGCATGTTTCCATATCTAAGTAAAGTCCATTTACCATTTAATAAAATACCTTTGTGGACACATTAAAAATTGCAAATTAAGCCTCATTCATTTGTGCATTTTGTAGAGAACAAACGGAGCCGGTGACAGGAGGAACCTTTTTTTCATTACAGGATAGCTTTCAGCCAATCAGATCAGTTGAATGGAGCCAAAAGGAAAAATCTAATTCAAGAGATACTTGTTCTAATGCAACATGATGCTATCACAGCATCTAGGCTAACCTCTTCAGGAACCACAATAGTTGACCTTTCGCAAACCTCAGACATTATAGCTGCTATTATTCGATACAAATAACTCTCTTGGCACAAACACATACTTTGAAGCCTAGCCCAGCTGATTCTTTTGTGCTTGATATCTTCCAAAAATCACAAGAATCCAGCTGCCTCACAAGATAACAGCTTCTGTTCTTGTTCTTAATCAAGACATTCAGATTATATACCAATATATTCTAAATATATATATAAACAAATTATTGTTTTAATTCAAACAAAGAGCTGACACTTTAGTTATAGACTTTTGCTCTGTTAAAATATTTTCATATGACATCATACACCCTTGATTTTTTTTCTGGTCAAAGGCTCTACATAATCACCAGTCCCATTTCCCTTTCACACAACTCAGATTTCAAAGCTTAGCCACTGCTTGTGATGCCTAAAGTTTTGAAAGAAAAAAAAAACAGCCTTTGGTCTATTGTGATGGGGCTCTATTATATGGCAACCCTTCATGGCCACCCTAAAGTCAGTATGGAGCCCTCTGAAAGGAATGCCTCAGCACTCTCGAAAGAGAAAAGGATATCTTTGTTTCAGAAATACTTCATATAATTGTCGCACAAAAGCTTTTAGATTTGTCCCTATGGTGACGTGTTATACAACCCGTTGCCAAATCACAATAACAAACTAAAGGAGTATTGAGACAAACACTTACAGGAGCTTAGAGCTCAAGTTCAATAGATAAGCACATCATGTTTTTCTTGCATGGCAGATTCAAGTTTTGTTTCTTTTCCATTTTATTTATTTATTTTTTTTATCTAATGGTCATTAGGTAGAGGGCCTAGAAGAAACAAAGATCCTAATTAACACAAATCTTAATGCCAACTTTAGCAAAAATGAACAAATAGAATTTGCACAGTGGAAATACTTGTATGGAAAATGATAGGCTTTCTGGATTCACTTAAACTAAACCTTTAAAGTTACGTTGTCTTAGTATCTCCATTAAAAAGCCTAAAAATTAAAGACAAGTTTATTTTTTAATAGTAACAGCAGTCTTTCAGCACACAATTTGGGGACTTAAACCCCTGTGTGGGCTGACTTCAAATAATTCACGTTGCTCTGGAAAATGCTCCACAGAAACTGAACTTGGCCATACAGAAGTCGAACAACTTTACATCCGGCCATCACATTGTATTGAATGTGCAATATAATCACTGCATGGTAAGATTTCTTAAACATTATTTAAATAATACTGTACAATCAGCCTCAGGTGCTTGTAACATTGCAAGACACATTAATAGTGCATACAAATGTGACAACTTGCTTCCCAACTCCTCATACACTTGTTATGGATCATGAAAAATATAATGTTTTATTTTTTCAACATCCTTTTAATGTTTAACTTTTACCAAGTACTTGCATGACAAACTAGCTCAGCAAAGGATGTTCAAATGAAAAAGGAAAAAAAAACAACTGTTTATAAGCTGAACTAAGACATGAGTCCCACACTTGGGGCACTCAACCCACCTTTCTTGTTCATAAGCCAGCACTATAGAAGCATGTTGTCCTGTGTCGTTGGCACAGCTGATGCATCCTTTACAGGTGCAGAAGGATAACAGGTAATATGCTGCTGTAAAGCAGTTTCCTGTGTTTCAGAAAGTTACAAAAAAGGAGCGCCCTGTGTGTTGAAGAACTGAACAAACATGGCTTATGGGTAAAAGTTGCTCAATGGTTCCAGATTTGTCCATCCATCCATTCATCAAGTCTACTTAATCCTTAGACTTTATGCAATAATGTAAATCAGTGTCCTAACCTGAGGGAAAAACATAAATTATCAACATGAGTAGATATCTCTGTAGGCAAATTTCTTTTTTCAAGTTTCAGAATGGTCTCTTCCCCTTATCTAGGAGCATATTTTACTCCAAGCCGGTCTAAGGATTTGTTTTTTATGTAAGGTGGACTGAACCTACCATCATCTAAAATGAATACAAAAATATGCAAATGGTTTAATGAATAAGTTCATCTGATGATGAATGCTAAAAAAAATATGCCTGCAATGACAAATGTATAGAAGGTAAAATCTTTTTTTTTTTGCTTTAATCTTCAACTTCGTTCATTTAGCCATGTGTTCATTCCTTTATTTATTTACTTTGTCATTTTCTATCTTTGTCATTCTTAATGGTCTGTTTTGTCTTTTTTTATTTGTAATCCCTTTTTTTTCTGTATCACCCCTCTTTTAATTTTCTTGCTTTATTCATTCCTTCCAATTACAAAAATGCAGATCTTAAAAGGCACTTTTTAAATCTAATTTTTGTCCTTTATTTTATTAATCGACATATCTACTTTTTACTTCTTACATGGTCTCCCCCTATTTCTTTAACCAAGCCCATTTTTAATGACCACTTTTTACATTTCTCTGTCCCTTGTATACATTTCTACTTAATTTTGCAAATGAGTGGGACAGTCTTTCGGAGTGTGTCATGGGCTCAGCTTCTCAGATAAATGCCTCACCTTTATTTTGTGTAGCATTCATCATCATATTAATTCACTGAGCTTTTATTGTATATATTTCAGTATTTATCTCTTGTCATAGTTTTTCATGTTTCAGTCATGCATATCTATGCAGCTAAGTCGCAGCAACAACTTCTTAAAGAAAACTGAACAGCAGACACTTAAGCACCACATAACCTTCTCTCAACCTTCCCCTTGGCCTCCTTCAGTGGAATCACTGGTAAAATTGCACCTAGAGATAAATGAAAACAGCACTAGGTGTTCAGAAACATGATTTCTGGTGGAGAGTTTTTAACTCCAACAAGCTTTCAGTCAGCTACTTACTCACTCTTAAGGTCAAATTAATGGTGTTTCGATGAGCTAGACATTTTACAATGACTGTAATTAGATTTAAATAATAAAAATTAATTTGGCAGATTGTTTTTCTATATTTTGCCTAAATATATCTGTTAACTGCAATATCTCATTCCATTTTACAGGCATAGAGGGGCATTGACAAAGCCAGTATAATATTTGCATAATATCACATACTCTAAAATTCCTTTGTTGTAAAACTATATTTAATATGAATGTATGGATCTGTAATAAGATGACCATTTATTGTCAAATTATACCTCAGTAGAGATGATGGAAACACATAGTAGCATAACCGTGAGCTTTAAAGAAGGAAAACAATATCAGAATATATATCTGTTTAGTGTTTGTGGGTTATGCAAATGATGCCAATAACTTAATGAGATAAATAATTATGAGAAAAAGACAAATCATGAACAAACTAGTCAAATGTCCCTTCTCCTGGATTAAATCATCAGTTCAATAATGTGCAAATCCATTGCCTTAATTACCAGTGACCAGCGTGCTGTTTGACTTAATCTGGTTTCTGTTAGTTGGACTAAAAACAAAGTGGATTTATAAAAAAGTGCAGGTGGTGGGTAGCAGTTAATTACAAATGATGTTGCTGTCAACGAGGTACAGTTATAAGGTGCTGTTACTAGGAGTGTGAGAGTAGTACAGTCAGTTTTAATATAACTACAATCTTTATGCCAGAGTTTATTGCAGGGAAAGAAAATGGGAAAGGCTGAGAAAAAGCCTCCTTACACTATAAAAGGATGATACATACTGTTATTTACAGAGTAGAGACACATCATAATAGATGGATCTGCTTAGATTAGATTAGATTGTTTAGAAAGCAGAAAACAATATGCAGATGTGTAGCTTCTGGGAGTTTGACACAAATACAAGATAAATTGTGTCTTTTATTACGTATAATCCAACATACTAACATACTAAACCTTGCTGATTCCATGCTAATCTATTATTTTGGGATTGTGTTTAGGTCTGTAACAGATCTAAGGCAATAATATGATAGAATTGTTGAAAAATCCCTCAGCAAGAACTGCACTACTTCACAATATCTATTGATCTTTTTCCTAAAGACGGGTTGTAAAATAGCTTCCTGTTAGTCTTTTCTCTTTTAAAGAATGAAAGAATGTTTAACATTTGGTTATGAGGATTATGAACATACAGAGAAATGATTTTAGAGGCTGATTCTACAGTTTGAGCGTAGAAACACTTTCCCAAATAGAGCAGCACCCAATTGGTGTAAGAGAGTCGAGCTATTCAGCAAAGATAACAAGCCAATAAACATGGCCAGCTGCTTAAAAAGGTGGATGGAAATTGTTCAAAATTCCACTGGGATCACATCCCATTACCTCGAGTAGAACAACTGTGAATTCAGAGTCCCAAAGCCAGCAAAGTCTCTATAGTCTTCAATGACAGCTTTTCTACTGATCTATATTTAAACTATTAAGTAGCCTTTTATGTTTAAGTTATTTCATCATCGACACAACAAGAATTTATATTTCAAGAAAATCTATTTGTTAAAGAAGTTTGAGGGCTGCACGCTGGTGTGGTGGTTGGCATAGTTACCTCAGCCAGAAGGTTCCATATTCAAAGCCTAGCTGGGGCCTCTCTGTGCATGTTCTCCCCATGTATACATGGGTTCTTGCCGGGTTCACCGGCTTCCTCACACAGTCCAAAAACATGGATGTTAGGTTAATTGGTTATTTGTTTGAAAGGCCAGACCTTTGTTTCAGTACAGCAAGCCTAATGAAATCATAAATATGAATTTTCTTACCCAAAATTGTGTCTTTTGTATTTAATGATAGTAATTTTTATCTATTTTTTTTTCTGACTTAATCTTTGTTAACTTACCCCAAAGAGTCAGGTGTTAAGCATCATCTTTAATTTTTATTGCACATTTGGCAGCTGCCATTGCGTCTTTTTTGTGTGTTTGTCTATTTGTAAGGCTGCATGGTCAGCAGTCATAGCAGAAAATGCAAAAAAGAAACATGTCATTTTTAGTGTTCCAAATGTAATTGTCCCTGAAATATTTACTAATATTTAGTGATTTTTTTTTTCAAACAAGCAGTGTGATTAAATATTCCCTAAACAAGTGAAAGCACATTTTTTTATTGACTGAGAGCAAATATTAATACCGTCAGGTATTTAAGGATAAAGTTCTCAAAGTGAATGGAAGTGTAACGCACTGAAGAAGTACAACAAATTTAGAAAAAGTGATGTCGTTCTCCCTCCAGAACCATTTCCCTGCCACACTAGAAAGGCAAACATGAGCACTTTGCTCCTGAGGCTAATGGATGCACTGGAGCGCCCCTCTTAGAAGCATGCATGAGATAACACTCACTGTCTGGGGAGATATTACTGCTTTTTGTTTGAAAAATGAATAGGAAGGTTAAGAGACTGTTTGTTTATTAATCAAACAGCAGAGACAAAGAACTGGGCAGATAGCAAAGAACCTTGCCAACATGAACATTGGTTAAGTGGATGTTGTGAATGTCAGATTGAGCATTGTTCCCTAATGGATCTTGTGAGGGAAGAGGTCTATCCTTTTGTTTTCAGACTATTAAACTTAGCAGAGGCCTTTCTGAGTCGTTTCAATAGAGGTTGTAAAGATACTAATGGTTACTTTGTTTGAGAAAAAGCCAACATGGGAAATGTTGTTGTGGGGAAGCTGGATTACAATTGTGCGAGAACTCAGCTTCCCCTGACTTCTGATCACATGGGACTTTAACTGAGATCTCATTTTAACTGAGATGGAGAAGTTAACATTACTTCTCTTTTCACATTAATTCTAATCCATCCAAACATAAAAACAAGAAAACTAGCACTGATTCTTAGTTATGAGTAGATTAATGCAGGACTGCGCCTTGAGAAATTTGCATCCCCCTCCTCAGGTATAAACACACACACAAAACAGCTCATCAAATAACTACTACTACTGTGTTTCCAACATTATAACCTGCAGGTGTGCACAATTCTGAGTGGTGATTCACCATATGTTGACTGTCAATTGTTGCAGCAAAATGTGCGATTTGGTAGATCACAAGTTTGAGACTTCTTCCATCTTCTTCTCTCTAAAACTCACTCAGTTCACGTGATGAAGCAGGTGGATATCGTGAGTGGTGGAGATAAGGCCTCACAGAGGCTTGCACGAGTGACACCAAGTTGCAGTTATGAGCCACATTTGGGCATAAAATGTGCCCCAATTGCATCATGAGGCCCTAAGCACAGTCTGTGAACTGCATTTATGGAAGGGTGGCCTTGAATCAAGGCCTGAAAAAAAACAAATCAAGGCTGCTGCTGATAGAGATGTGCCCAGGTTGATGGTGTGTGTTTTCTATTCTAAACATGAAATTTCACTTCTGTGTTTTAGTCGAAGGCACTGAAAAAACACTGCTTACAATTTTGTCAAAAGGATTACTGAGCTTGATCATTGCTTTATCACAACACTCTCCTTGTTATGGATATAAAACACTGGACACTTACTGGTTTTCTGCCATCTAAGAGAGCTGGCGATGGAGAGCATGGCCAGGTGCAGTAAGTACAATAAGGAAAAAGTGATTTGTGAGACGTGAATCAGAGGTCAGAGTTCACCACAAGACAGTGGGATCCTCATCTCATTAAACAGTGTCCTTGGACCTATGACCGTTTAATGTTTTGTATCGAAACACTAAACTACAAATAAAAACTAAAGTGGGGATATAACAGTTAATGTATATCTACTGTCAGTATGGAACTGAAATCTGTCAGTTTGTTGACAGTGTTGTTCTACAAATGATGTTCTCATCAAAAATACTTTTAGGATGAAATGTCATTGCAAGTCATTAGGTTTCTTCTTTTGCACAAAACAAATCCAGTCATGTACATCAACTTGCAGTGTTTTTTTTTTATCAAACTTTCGTAAGTGTGTGTACTTGCAGCAAATATCCACCAGACAAAACATGTTGTGTGAGTCCCCCTCAAAATGACCTCTAACTCTGATGTAGTTCATATATAAGCTTCAATGATATTGCACCTGAATATAACTGGGTGAGCGGTTCAGTCAAAAAAAAGATAGGATTGTAAAAACAACACTTAGATTAATCACCATGACGGTTTTCTACATTTTCCTTAATTATAGCTTTCCTTCATTATAAGGCAAATCAAGGCTATAGCAAAGTTCTCTATGTAATAACTGTTATATTTGTGCAACTTAACATTGCGTGGTGATAAGATGTTGACATATCCAAATACTGCTAAAGCTGCCAAACTATATTTGAAGACTGATGAGGGACTGTGGTCAGAAAACAGACCCTGACAAGTTAAGTCTGACATGCCCTAATATCCCCATTGTACAGAGGATAAATCCTTTGACATAGACAACAACATGACTGCTGTTCTAATACTGTTCTCAGGAAAAGCCCCACTTGTGCACATAAAACAAATGCGTCACTTCATGTTTCAGTTACATATTCCCAGATTTACTAAACATTACAGTCTCAGAGGGCTGCTAATGTAGCCTACATGTTTGCATAATTTGGAACAATTGACAGAAACATAATAATCTTGCTTGATGTGTTAAAAGAAAAACTTTTATATTCAACATTGAGCCATTTGAAGATTGACTCATCCTCGACACATTTCTCCCTTTTGATCATGGGAGCTCTAACCTTTGCATGGCACTGTACATGCATATATCGTTCACAAAATACACATCATTAACTTATAGAAAACACAACCAGAGAACTTACTTACTCAACTGTATTAACATGAAACCAAACGCAAAGATACTCAGATATTGCAGTTTTCTACTAACTGAAGCAACCGTTGTAGATGACACAGTCCTGAAGTAGTTGGCTTGGAAGCAGTGTTCCATAATTTTTTGTGCTGACAAAAAGAACTGACACAACAGCTGGTGCTGCTGTTGGAAATCGAGTACTGACCTATTTGGCAAAATCTTCTCTACTAAGTCTCAATACAATACTCTACTCTATCTCAATATGTTGTTGTCTCACAGCTCAGTTAGATGCCCCATCTGCAGACATACACACTACATATACAGTGTGTACGAGTCTGTACCAGAGGGTGCGTTAGTAACACTCAGCACAAGGTCAAAGTACTTTTTCAACAATTATTCTGCTCCTGTGGTACCAAATAAAAAAAAAAAAAAAAAAATAACTGCTTTGCTTGCCTAATCCACTTGGTCATGGAAAGATTAGCCTCTGCTGTCTCCGTTGCCCATGATAATGAAAATTGTAACACTAGGCAAGCGAACAGTACAGATGAAAAGGCACTGACCCAAATTTGTCCCCTTATATACGAATATACGGCCCATAAATAATATTTGTCTGCACACTGCTACTCTTCGTTGCATTTTTAATTTGCATTACATTCTCTTTGTGCATATACAGTGTAATTTTCTTGCAATAATGAAAGTACCACTAGAAAACACATAGTGAAGTTGGAACAAAGACAAACCTGTTTTCTTTTTTTCTCTATAACTATGATTATAGACTATGATTATGGCTTCCTATCTTGTCAATTTCCTCATATTTTCTACTAAATGTTCTACTAACTACTAAATGTTTTGGCAATTCTGGCAGGAATGTCATTGTTTTGTTATGTTTCACAATAGTCACATGTCTAGAATAGAAACGATCACTGGTTCACTTCTGGCAACATTAAAATGAAAGCGTCCATGTTCATGTAGATGGACTTTCTTTCATGGGGGACATCCTATACCATAGTAACAAAATACGTTCATGGTCATTTATAAAAACATTTGAATTACCAGTATACTGGTCAAGTCATACGGATTTTACAAGAAGTTATCAGACTGAAACGGTCATGAAAGTTTATTCATACCCCTAAATATGGCTCATTACAGCTTCTTGTAAAATATTGCCACTGCAAGAGGCCAAAGGAAAGTAGCAAAATCGCAATTTGGGCCCTGTTTTGTTCTCATTATATCTCCTGCCATTAGGTTCAATAATTCTAAAGCACAACATCTCCTTTCATCTGTATGCAGATGATCTACAACTCTATCTACCCATCCTGTCAAACTCTCCAGATGCCATGGAGTCCATCCACAGATGTTTGAGTAACATTAAAATCTTGCGATCAAAATATTTTCTCTCCCTAAATGAAAACAAGACAGAATGTATTTTGTTTGGCTTATCAAACCCGCCTAGTACTACCCCTGGTCTTGGTCCACTGGCACCCTACTGTAATAATGTTGTTAAAAATCTGAATCTGAAATTTGACTCCAGTCTTAAATTTGACTCACAAATTAATGCAGTAGTGAAGGCAAGCCTCTTTCAGCTTCGCCTCCTTGCAAAAGTTAAGCCGTTTCTGAACCGCTGTGACCTGGAAACAGCTATCCGTGCCTTTATTAGCTCAAGGTTAGATTACTGCAATACACTGTACATTGGACTTAACCAAACATCTCTCCACCGCTGACAACTGGTACAAAATGCTGCTGCCAGGCTCCTAATTAACAGCCATAAACATGACCACATCACACCTGTACTTTACTCCCTCCACTGGCTACCTGTAAAATTTAGGGTCCAGTTTAAAACCTTGTTATTTGTTTTCAACATGGTTAATGGCCTTGCACCCCCCTACATAAGTGAAACCCTGAGGCTTCACCAATCTGGCAGAGCTCTCTGCTCTGCTGGTCAACATCTACTGGAGGCTCCCTGGTACAGGTGTAAGCAGTGGGGTGACCGATCTTTCGCAATGTTAGATCCAAAATCTTGGAATACACTGCCCTCTGATTTACGTACCACCACTGACCTACCTCAGTTCAAAGACAAATTAAAAACATACTTATTTGAAACACACCTTTTTGCTGTTGTCTTGTGTTATATGTAATCTACTTTTAAATCTACTTCTGGAATTGTGAAGCACTTTGGTCAATCTCTGGGTGGTGTAAGGTGCTATATAAATAAATGTCGATTGATTGATAATACAAGATATGACTTGAGCCACCCTATAGTATTTTCTGAATTTCTGCTGATGACCACAGTGCAGGGAGATACTGTCTGATTCACGGATCAGGGTTTCTCATATTTCCAGTATTCATATCTTCGATCTGTGTTATAAACGCTGTTGCATACAATAGTGTGCTGTCAACAAAACAAACTCTAGTGCGGTTACTTTGTAAGTGTGGCTCATTCAAACCTGAATGTGCACCATACAATCAGACTGAGAGCGCCTCAAAAGGTGGGTCTGTCTGCTTCCACACCAACTCAGGTCAAAGACAAACAATGCTTGGTACATGAACTTCTTTTCTTTTTTGATTGGTCACCCTCACCCTGTTTCTTGACCCTCATAAAGCCATCCCTTTGCTTCAAACCAGTAAAGAGTTGGTGCTTCACTAGCACCAGTTTTTCTAGCTGAGAGCTTCTGACTGAGAAGAAGAAACAGAGGAATCTTATTCTGAGTTCGGCACTGACTCCAAGACAGCGCTGGAGTTGCCTTGGTCAAAACAGGATATGAATAAAACTGAACAATTGTTAATGGTACATGTGCTTTCCCTGCTGTGACAAGTTACAAGGCTGTTGTAGATACATTTATTTCACACGAATGAACACCCCTTCTTTAAGTGTTTCTCTTGTTTTGGAAGCATAATGTTGTTTCTGTCCACCTACGCAGGGGTGTCACTGTCTACCATTTGCACAGTTATGAGTGTATCAGCATTGTGAGGGACGGAGCTGGTCATGCATGAGGACACAGGTGGTTTCAAAAGGAATGGGTTTTATTTACCCAAAGAAATGTTCAAACCAACATCAGGGCCCTTAAAAGAGGTCAAATGAACAAAACCAAACTAAAGATGGTAACTTCAAACTAACTATTCAAATGATAAGTAACTTAACACAAAAAACCCCCACACTGACTTAACAAAGAAGCAAACTGACCTAACAAACAGGAAACAAAGAAGAACTTAAATACTGGCTAATCGGACCAGTCTTTAACATAAGAGGGGTAACACATACTAACAAATAACCAGAATTAAGAATTAACAGAATGACTAAATACACAAACTACTCAGAAATCCAAAAGAATACAAAGATATTAAACTAAATGGTCTCCCCCCTGACGGAGCTGCTTTGGTACAGGCTCATTACACTTCCTGTGCATGGGGCTTTGCCTGCACCCTTTTGCTCCCTCCTGCCCCCCAGCTCTCACATGGCTTCCCCGAGCACCGGTAAAAGAAGGAAAAAGGTTAAAGAAATAAGCCAAATTTAACAAAGTTGAAAATACAATAAAATCTAAATGTGCGCTCTTACAAATAGAACTAATGGATTTCAAATAAATTTAAACAAATATGTAAATAAAATGGTGTAATGAAATAAACTAAACACAGTTGAAAGTGTTGGTGCATGGGCGTTACTGACGTTAGCTGTGTGGCTGGAGTTGCAGCCATCACAAGAACTATGCAGAATGGGGTACAGGCATAAGGCATTTTTAAACACATCAGAAACCTAATTACAATCATATAAATGTACCTCCCTCTGTAAATTCACCTGCAACTGACACTGCAGTTACAATCAACATAGTGGTCTTTTTGTTGGATGGAAAACTGGCTCAGCTGTGACAATTTGAGGAATGTAGTCTACAGCTGTCTGGTATTAACACTACTAGGAGGAAACAGCGTTGTCGGAGCTCCAGGTGGGACAGGTACAGACAGTGCAGCTGGGGTTGTCTACTCCAGTCTGTCCTCACATCAGCATGAGAGAGGGCCCCTTTGCTTCAGCCCCAGCATGGGCAGATGGGAACAAAAGAGGTAGCTGTTTGTTGGAATTACACAGGAGCTCATTGACGATTACTGAGGATGAAGAAGTTAGGCGCAGGGCAGGAGGAGGATGGGATATCAATCATTTATCAAAATGGCATCAAATGGCAACATAATTGAATTATTTATCCATCTATTTTTCTAAGGTCCAGTTAAGCAACTTTGATCTTAAAAAGCCATCAAAACTGTTATAATAATTAGCGCTTATATATTTCAAAAGCATCATTTTGCTACACTAATGCTGTCAGATGAGGTACGTCACGATCAGCCAAACAGACAGAGAAGGGCTTTTTGAAAACCTGTTGAGTGATGTACACTCACAGAGATCAGCATCCTAATTATTCTAATTATGGCACAGAGTCTATGCATTACCAAGTAGAATCTTTCTTTCCTTTTTCAAATTGCTTTTGTGTACTGCCATTTCTGTCCTTTTCAGAAGACACAAAAAGTTGTAACCAGAAAGAAAAACAAACTTTTTTTTGTTTTTTGGGTATTTCAGACAGAAAATGAAAAGAAAAGTAGGTTTACATAAAAAGAGAATTACAATGGTTGGACTTGCAAACAATTGTAATTTAAAACAAAAACGTTAAAAGTAGCGGCCAGAGGCATCTATAAATCCATCACCAAACTCAATTTGCCAGAGTTATAAAGATATTGTGCAGTCATAGAAAAAAGGAAGCATCTTTTCTTTCAATTTCAGAGTTTTACACATCAAGCTTTTATACAGAAAAAAGAATTACCCCGTCCTTACCAGGTTTTAAAATTAGGTAAATCAGGTTAACAAAAACACATGATATTTCACATATCATTATCTACTGAACAAAAGTTAAACCAAAATACAGAAGCAGTCAGTGGAAAAATAAGTATAGCCCATGGCGTTCTTGTAAAACCACTTTCAGCAGCAATAATCAATAACTACTATAACTTTTTCTTATATTAGTTATCAACATCATTGTGGAGAAATTTTGGACCAATCTTTGCAAAGTTCCCTGTGGTCATTGAGGTTAGCAGACATCCATTTATTCACAGCTCTCTTAAGGTCCCACTACAGCATTTCAATTAGGTTGAGGTCTGAACTTTGACTGGAACATTGCAACACCTTGATTCTGTTATTTATCAGACAGAACGTTGTCCACATAAACTCAGACAAGTCCATCAGATGGCTGCACACTTGACTCAAATACTTATACAGAGGAGCTCATGGTGGACTCAATGACTGCAAGGTGCCCAGTTCCTGTGGCTGCAAAACAAGCCCAGATCATCAGCCCTCCACCACTGTGCTTGACAGTTGGTATGAGGTGTTTGTGCTGATATGCTGTGTTTGGTTTTCTCCAAATGTGCTGCTGGGCATTATGACCAAACGTCTCCACTCTGGTCTGGTCTAAGGACATTGTCCTAATCTTGTGAGTTGTTCAAACAGAACTTTGTAAACCTAAGCCAAGCTGCCATGTTCTTTAATAGAGGAGACTTCTGTAAAGTCTAAGATGTTTCTCTTGGATTTCTTTAAGTTTATCTGACTATTACCATTCTGACCTTGGGGTGAACTTGTCATGACATCTACTCCTGGGAAGACTGGCAGTGTTGTTGAATGTTTTCCGCTTGGGAATAATCTTTCTCACTGTACAATAATGTCTGGAAATAGTCTTAGATGCCTAGACTGATGGGAAGTGGCAAGACACTAAAATATTTATTGATGTCTTTCTTCCTTGGAGACTGTCATTCTCAAAAAAATGACCCCATGGGTTGTGTGTTTATGCAGAGGAAAATTACCTTTAAATAAGTCCAAATGAGATTATAATTGCAATACAGCATATGTGCATATGTACCAACATTGTCCACCTGGATTCAAGTGGGTTTGTTGATGCCTCAAAAACAAAATTAAAAATTATGCTGATGACAGCTCAAAATAGCAAAGCTGTTAAAGTAAAGACACTACTTCTTGGCACTGCAATATTAACATGCTGCTATTGTTTGGAGGCAGTTTAGCAGCTTAAACTGTTAAGTCTGTTATTGAACAGAGAAGGAAACTTAAATATATTTAGAGGCACCAACTGCCTCCACCATCAGTGCTCTGCAAACGCAAAGGAGTATTTCCAAGAGGCAGATCAGAAGCTCTCTGAAAAGATCTGCCATTCCATCTGTAAGAGTGGAAGATGTGGTCAGAGATTATTCTGGTTGGCAGTATTGTCAGTCAAGATGTCATCCGATACTTGAGGGAAGACCGAGAACGCAGAGGGGGAAGTAAACGCTGCCTTGTCTTATGCCACTAAACTAGCTCTCTTCTCTATGGGAATTTCTTACGGTGGTATGTCCAAATTCACAGAATCCAATTATGACATCTAAAATCATCTGCCCACTTTATACGATTATGTTCTTGGTAAATTTGCCCACTCACTTTATATTTTTAAAAAATCTAGTTCGTGAACTTTGTAAAAATCCTCTTTGTGGTCTTCTTGCACTCATAATGTACAATAACCTTCAGTATGTGTTTGGAGGAAGTACAAATTATAATCAAATAAGACGTGAGAGGGATCATTATAAAATGATTGTGAATATGAGCATTTATCAAGGAACATTCAAGCCCTGTAAACAGACATATGTAAGTGCTAACACTACCGTTCACTTCATGTAATCTGTGTGTATATACTCACATTTTGACAGTGACGCAATATTTTGGGAAGTTACACAGATGTATCAAATGGCACTCACATTCGCACTGATTGTTCACATTGGCTGTGTCTCATTAAAATTACTGACAGACGCATATATTCATCCATCTCACCCCAACTCTCTCTACCTCCACCTCCATGTCCCCCTGGCTGTGTGTTAGTCAGAGTGCCAACACATTGAGATTCCTGTTAATTAACAGCAGAAGTGTTGCCACTTCTTACTGAATTTCACGTGTGGAAACAGCTTGCTGGTGTGAGTGCTGCCACGATGCAGCACTCACCCATACGTCTGCTGAGTACAACAGCACTTACACCAATGAAAGCTGTCATTAGTCTTCAGACACAGCACTCTTCATTTACTGATATATGGAGGTTTCAGGTATGTGGAAATTCAAAGGCTAAGTGGAATTAATGTTAAAATTGGTAGAGGCATTAGTGATTCAGGGGAGCCTAATCTTCATTCTAGTTACTGTCATTTCAAGGCTGTCAGGATAAAATTATAAATTATTATGATGTTCATATCACTGCCTACACTAATTAGAGTGTATATCAAATTTAATTTAAACTGAGGGACAGTGGTCTTAATATCATAGAAAAGGGAGTTAGATTTTGACTGCCACTACATCATGAAAGATGCATTTCAATCAGGAATTTGGCAGCTTGCAAGTCTACATATTCAGATCTTGAAATAATGCGACCCAAACAGCAAGTGCTCCTGCCTCAAACCAAGAATAAAATTAATTAATTTCAATCAAGAAACATCTTGCCAATTGTTTAATTTTGAAATGGATGTTAAGACTCTGGATTTACTTCCTGTAAAGGTAATGTACAAACAGGAAACATATAGTTCAGAAAAAAAGTATGATAGGTAATGTTTCACTTAAGCTGTTCAACCTGTGAAAACAGTCATGTGATGTTTTCTTCACTGAGTCGATTAGGATAAGTATGTCTGCTAAGCAAAGGACAATAAGAGTTTTATTTCTGTTCCCAAAAGGTAAAGCTCTCACAAAAGGAGCCTGGAAAACAGGGTACAGAGATGGTCCCTAAGGTAATTACTGTATACTTTTGTTTAATTTTAGAGGTACAAAATCATCACTGTCAACTAAGGCTACATAGTTTTACATTTAGGTATGGGCAGATAGGCTAAACTATTGCATGGTACACAGTGGAGTGGTGATTTCCACTATCACCTCTGTCACAGCAGGAAGGTTTGCAGTTTGAAACTCAGCTGGGGCCTTTCTCTATGAAGTTTGCATGTTGTCCTTATGCCTGTGTTGGTTCTCACTGGGTAATCCGTCTACAGTACTAAAACAGTAATGATAGGTTAACTGTTGATTCTGAATGGATCGTAAGTGTGATGACTGTTTCCACTGGGTACGTTATTGTAGCAGAGAAAGATGCAATTTTGTCACTATGTGAAGTGGAATTGTTCTTTCAAAGGTATAGGCAGGAGGGCACAAAACAAGTACCAGTTTTCAAGGCACAGTGTTTGTGACTAAGGGAGTGACTAGGAAAATGTTCCTTACAGCAGTGTCAGCTTTGTGTGCTATTGTCCGAGCCATCTTTATGAAAAGTCCTTGTAAAGTCCTTAATCTGATAGAGAGGGTCATCCTTAAAAGTTGCAGGGTTTGCTACTGGATTCATAGTTAAAGCCATTTACTAATGGCTGTTGATGTCATAAAACTTGCATTTCAACTGTGTTTTAAAAAAGGGCATATGTAGCCATATGCACTTTTAGCTATACCCTGATGAAGTCATGAGGCTACACAGAAGTCTGGGGGCCGGGGGAGCAGCTTTGGACCAAAGGATCACATGTTCATTTTTCTAACAGTACCTCCTGTGCGTTATAATGGTTTAGTCCTCTTAGTCTTTATCGATGGATGAGCTCCGTCAATAAGTCACTTTGCAAAGGTTCACCTACAACAAATGTATTTAGATATTTTCTTTACAAGTCTTTGAAGAAATGTATTTATAATTCTAACCACACCTATGCCTCATTACCTCACACTCGATGTGTGTCTCCTAATGCATGTGCTGTCTGTCCTTGAAGGAAGGTCTATCTTCAATATTCAGTGAAATATAAAAACTTCTTGAAGTCAACAATTTTTTAAGCTGCTCCGTTTGTTATAAATTCCATGTGTATTTTGAGGTTGTTAATTATTTAAATTAAGAAGGTGCATCAACAACGTTAACCCACCTTTTTTTACCCGCCTTCCAAAGTCTCTCCTAAGATTTTGGCCTTGAGTGTGCTGCTGGCATGCTTATTGGTACAAAGCAAAAAGTGTATTATATTTCCAACCAGTATGCACCCCGTTTTTCCCCAATTTGATGCTGTAGTGTCTGCTCATTTTCAACTTGGCAATAATCTACAAACATTTATAAAATCTTTTTTTAAGGTCTGTAAATGACAATCGTTCTTCATGCTCTCCATCACAAAGTAATGCCAAAGTGGGAGATGAGCTTTCCTTTCTCAGAAGTAGGAAAATGTTGCTGGATGAAAAAAAAGAAACAAACAAAAAAGGCAGAAACTGTGATTTTCCACGCACTGCTGTATGCTGTTTATGCATATTATAAAAATTTAGTTGATATTACTTAGCCATGTTGGACTGAAGCTGTTTCACTAGAAGTTTGGTTTAAAAAAGTATCAGATGCAAAGAGCTGATTAAATCTACTTTACTTCTACGACAATCTAACTGATGATGTAAAACTTTACAGAACTTTTGTTTTACAGTAACTGAGTCCATCACAAACTCCTATGGTTGTATTTATACTACATAAACACAGCAATAGTAATGTTATGAATATAAGTCCCAGTGTCAGTGCAAGAGTGGCATTATCCACAGTCACAGTAAAGAATCCTTTGTTGGATATTAATGCTAAAATATGAAAATTGAGTGTACTGCCCTCTGGAAAAGCAATATGCACCTAAAAAATTTAAACATGACTGTGTTTGGCTTTCACACTTAAAAGGCTTTGCATACATATGCAACTCTCTTTGTAAGTACCTCAAGGCGTTCCACCACTTCAATTTAGGATTCTGGAGAGCTCGGCTGGAGAAAGACAACACTTCGGAGGGCCTCGGAAAATAAACTCCTATGCTAATAAAGATTTTACATGATTTTGTAGTTTGGTTTCTTATTAAAATCATCCTGATAGTTTTAAGAGAAGGGTAAAAAGGACAGAGATATATAACTGTGAATGTCTTTTTAAAATTTTTATTTAAAAAAAAAAAGTTTTCATCTGGCGAACAGCTTTGAATTGACACTGGACTTAGTTTTCAAATGGGCTTGAGACATCTTTTTTCCCCCATTCTCGCACTCTAATCATAAAAGTCTAATACCTCAAGGCAATCTACTGTTGTAACTGTGCCACAGATTGTGAATATGATTATAGTTGTGATCCAGATCATAAAACAGCATTGTAACACTTCAATAATACTGTTGTACAAGCCATTTTAATCTTGTAATAGAATTTCCCTCAGTACAGTGAAAGTTATTTTCAGGTATGTTGTTATAAGTACAAATTGTTGACATTAGATATATATATATATATATATATTGAAAATATAAGCACTAGGATGCAATCAGTAAATCAGGATGACTTAAAAGTACAGAGCTATATGTGTGAATAATGCAAACGAGGAAAGTAATTATCCAGCCACATTAAAGTCAAACCTTTATGGCACAATTTTCTGGTACAGTATTTTCGTAAATCTTTGAAAGATTAGTTCATGTTAAGGGTCTAAAAATCCAGCCTGTTCACATGCTATAATGCACAACATTGCAGAGAAAATGTCAAAGCCAATACTTTCCTCCTGCAGAGAAGGTGGATGTGTTGCCAAGGCCAACACCGACCTGGGGAAAGCTGTCAGAAAAGTGCCAAGAAATCATGGGCTGCCTCCAAACATATTTGTGCTGTGCACCGGTGATGAGGAAACCATGGCGGATAATGGTCAGGAGATCCATCCTTTCCGTGGAAATGTCTGTATATACAGCGGATGTGAGCTGACTGTTTACTGAGACAATTCCCCAGCAACATCAAGACTGTGACAGCTTTGATCTACTTTTCACATTCACTTGTGGGTGTTACGGGACAAAAATAGAAAATCTGAATGAGACCAGGGCTTGAGTCTAGATGACATGTGAAGTATCAGTGTTATCAGTTAAGGCAGTCAAGTGCCTTAAAAAAGTGGAAAACCCACAAAATGATAATGTGCAACATTCCTGTAAGCAAATACTCACAGCAAACAAAGTACAATGCAAAGACAGCATCTTGAGCAGGGCTACAGAGAAAAGCAGACAGATGGACAAATCAAGCGGTCAGTGCTTAATACATAATACACACTTTAACATGTGCACACTGTCTACATGACTTTTCTTAAAAATATTTTTTGGGTCATATGCAACCATCAACTTTATTAACCAATTTTAAAAAGTACTTTGGAGGTAGTCAGGATGGTGGTTGGGTTGGATTTTTACCAATTCTTTTTTTGAGGGGAGATTATATCCATGCACCAAGGCTACTTAAAGGGGAACTCCGGTATTTTAAAACCTAGACCTTATTTCTGGCATGAAATACGTTTATTAGTCGGCGTCCTTCGAAAGCTATTTCGATAACTTGCGATCGGCGTATATCCATATAACGGAGAGAACGGGGCAATCTCGACGATGCAGTCGAGATTGATGCAGTCTCTAAATAAGGCATTATCTTTCTTTATTTTACCAATACTTTAAGACGAATGAATGAACGAATGTGTACTATAGCTCTGTTAGCTCATTGGTGCTGTTATCGTCCCTGCCCCGTTCACTCCGTTATATGGATCTACGCCGATCGCGAGTTATCTAAATAGCTTCCGAAGGATGCCGACTTTCGCCAAACTGTTCTCAGTGACTAGATAAACGTATTTCATGCCAGAAATAAGGTCTAGGTTTAAAAATACCGGAGTTCCCCTTTAAGTAGCCTTGGTGCGTGCATATATTTTGTTGCAGTGGGCACAAAGGAGTTATGTTTTAGCCAACACCTTGCAATCATCTACAGTATTGTAGTTAAAGGCATTTTCATATAGACCACTTCACAACATTCATCTTCAATGGACACATAATGTATCGAACCAAGTTCGACTTAAATTTGGTCATTGAAACTTCTAAATAAAAATTCGCAAAATGCATAAAATGCTAAAAAAATAAAAATCTGAATGACTCAATTTTGGCAAAAATGCCAGATAGAACTATATTACTCCAAAGAGACCAAGTGTGTCCTGTGTTAACACATACACTAAAACCGGTAATCTCCTCTGAGCGCTTGTAGAAAAACTTAATAGTGCGGTTTCTGCTGAAAACCAAACTCTCATCTGAGCTCACGGCCGAGGACCTGACAGACTGTCTGGAGTAGCAGACGAGGAACCCTCACAGGGAATGAGTGATATAACAGAGTTTGTCAAATTTGTGTATGATAGTTTGAGTGAAAAAAAAAAACTTTATTATTTGCATTATAGACTCAATTCTACTACTTTTTTCTTTCACTAGAAGGGAGGGAGGGAACAAACCAAACACTGGCTAACAGCAGTTCTACAAAGCCACTGTAGTTTCCAGGCAAGTGGCAGCATTAATTTGGCTGAAATTTGCAATTTGAGATGTCATGAATTTAAATTCATCATTTCAGCTAAGTGTATCTATGAAAATATTTTATCTGGAAAAAAAAAGAGGGGGATTATGTTTGCCATCAAATCGCGATTAATGATTTTGTCTACTCAGTCAAATTAGTAACATGTGTTACCAGACAAGTGTACACAGTGGTTCATTGTTATTCTCCTTAAGAGATCATTCTTTTTCATAATAGTTTATACTTTACTTTAAAGTTAATGCTGAGATATGGGAGCACTCAAACACTACTAGTACAAAGTCACAATATGTAATGATTTCTTAACTGTTGTATTTGAAGGCAGATACTAAATTGAAGCATTAATAATTGTCAACAACCCTTGAGCACATAACAAATGTGGTATCCCTTTGTGGTTTACCGACAGCCTGTCAGATCATTTAGTCTCTTAACTCATCTTACAACATTTAGAGCAATTACTACTACCCCTGATTTTACAAATCAACCTGTTTAACACAAATGTATCATCACTAATAGAAATATTGGCCAAAACTACAAAATTAAGACCGACTGTATGTGACAGTCTCTGGATCATCAGGCTGATTGACACCAGTAGCTTGGTAACAAAAGGGGAAGATCAGATCGTTCCCAGAGTGCTGCAGGGCTCTCTAAAGCCTTTCCATCTTCTAACTCTTAATGCAGCTCTGTGTCATTTATCTCTGACTTTGAAAAAAGTCTGGAGTTGCTCTGGATAGCTACTCTGACAGTAATGGACCATTAAGCCACATTCTCCTGCTTCACCTGGTATGGGACGAGGTTTTCCTTTCAGGTGAAGGTTAGATTAAAACAGATGTCTGCTGGGAGGCTGGAAGAGTTGAATTATTCCATTTAAAGATTACAGTACATTAAAGAAGATGTATGTGATGACAGAACCAGTTCATTGATAGTTAATACTCTGGGTATGCAATTTGATGATTTTCATCATTTTCATTTTAAACTATCTGAAATTATGATTAAAACCTGTCTGACGAACACATATTATAAACGTTCTTTACTTACAAACTTATAAAACTAAACTCTTTAAATAAAATTTTTGATGCATGAGTATTTGTTGTTATTTACTCTTACTGTTATTTACTCTATTTACTGCCAATTTTCCTTGTTTGGCTGTGTCATCTCTACTTTCTTTTATCCACTTCTGATGCCTTCTAACTGTCACCTTGATTGTTTTTTTTGTTTTATTCATTCCCTTTGAGGTTGAAATTTTTAACAAGATTTGTAGCTCTATGTCTCCAACACATTCCAGCATTTCTCTGTCTCACATTAATTATTTTTTCTTTTATAAATGTTAAACATATTATACGGCCACTAAGTTTTTATTCCTAGTTTTTCAATCTTTAAACTTGCTATTGGTAACAGACATAATTCCTGCCTACTGAATCCAACTCGTTCAGCCAGTTAATTTAACAACTTAACTATAGCTTCCTCAGAGAGCCAAAAACTCTTTGCATTCTTTATATAAATGTGTACTTTGGATGTTGGATGTCTCAAACGTGGGAGCTTGCAGTCCTGCTCCGGTCTTGGAAAATATGTCATGTCTTATCTTTCTGTTTGTGCCTGCTGCCAAACTGCACTGTTGCATCTTTTAAGAGAGCAAAGTATTTGGAGAACAGCCAAATCTGAGACTGGCTTTCCTATTTGAACTGAGAAAAATGAGAGGTAAAGCAACCCCAAAGGCTAGTTAAGTTTGCACTCCAGAAGTCTGATAAAGCCCTTTACATTCCACAAGCAAAAAACTAAATCTAGTGCTTTTTTTTATTATATTTATTTAGTAATATATAGTTTTATTTGTTGTCTGCAGATTCAACACGGTCAAAAAAAATTCTGGATACAGATAAAGCGATGAAGGAAAACAAACATGAATACCAGAGCTAATCTTAACCAACCATAGGGAATAGGGAAACCCAGATTTCCCTATTTTTTTGTCTGTATTTATCAATAAGTATGACAATATCCCTAAATGTTGTGGCAGCAAAAATAACGTGGAATTTCACTGTCACTGATCAATTGTTTTAGGACTATAAGTTACATTTCCCTTTAGAACTGGTGACGCTGTTTTGTATGTTTTCAAATACTTGTAAGACTAATGTGTATGAGAGTTCTCATATTTAAGGGAGGTCACAGTTTTGCACAGCAAAAGAGGAGTATTAATTCCAGATGTAATTTATATCAACCCGTTTTTCTGTTTCAGCAAAATCCTTATTTTTCTTTTACTGTAAATTTATCTGTTTGTTGGTGAGACACCACCTGCAATGGTCATCTAAAAGATTTCTTATTAATTAATTATTAACTAATTCTAGAGGGTGACAACTATAAAGATCACTGAAAAATTAATACCAATCAAAGCCCAATGTCTTCTCAAAACTGCCGTTTTGTAGGATAAATTTCAAGTCAGTTATGTTCAGAAAGCTTCTCTGATGTGCTGGAAGTGATAACACAGACTCCACATTCAAATCACTTGTCAATCATAAATGTCACTCTTCTTCCTATTTGCTACACCATGCATGTGGACATCAACTGTCATGTGACATGCTTTTTAGATAGATTTTTTTTTCAAAAATACTTGCCTGAATTGAACATTAACATTCAAAATTAACATGGACAAAAACTTACCATAATTGTGATTTACTAGTGTTTCAACTGCCTGTATAGGGATCAGCTTTCTTAGGGCATATACAGATACACAGTGATATGACATTGACTCTGACTGAATAATTCTGCCAGAAACTTTTTTTTTTTTTTTTTTTAAAGAAAAAGAGATTTCTAGGGTGGGATTTCTTTACTTTACCCTGTAGCTTCACAGACAGGAGACCGGATAAGACACAGAGTTATGATGTGTAGCAACAAAAGCTTCCACCCAGTGTGAGGTCTTCAGAACACTTTTCTGTTATCTCTCAGAACCACCTTTGTTCGAGCCACCTTTGAATGTTGATTCACCTTCATCTGGCTGAAATTCTATTTTTTTTTTCCCTTTTTTATGGCACTATAAAACAATTCTACCACTATACAGAGTGTAAATGTTCATTTATTGGACAGTGGATGCAGAGCTTCTCTGACTTTATTAATATGTACAATGCACATCTGCAGTTTGTCATCCATTATTTTCAACTCCAATGTGTTTATGCATCTGTCTTGAGTTGGCTTCTGGTCTGTTTTAGTTGCAACTATGTCCAAAAAACTTAATTGTTTTCTATAGTATGACTCTCCATTTAAGGATGACTAATTAGACGTCACATACTCCATTAAAAGAGAGATGCCCGGTTGAGAACGTCTACACACTTGTGTTAGTTCATTAGCAACACTATTAAGTCATCTTCTACTTCCTTTTTGTATGATTAAAGGGGAGAGGGACAGTGTTGGATTTACCTAAAAAGGAGGCCTTGAAGAAAGATAATCCCTCCTCCAATCCTTCCAACTCTCTCTGCATTCTGTACAGGCTTCTTGTATTGAACTATTACATTGCCTCAGGTTTTCTGTGTTGTAATACGATTAAACACAATTAATTAAGAAATGCCCTTTGAACACAAGCAAAATAAGCTGACATGGTAAAGATCCCAGAGCTTCATTTTGATACAAGGCAATTGTTCAAGACTAGGTGATAAAAGCAGTTCCTCTTTACATCAGCGGTGCATATCCATAAATTACTAAGCATAAACAACTCATCAAATTATCATAAGCTACACGCAGTGAAACTGGGGATTTTCAGGGTCTGTAGGGGTTTGAAACCTTCATGTATTCTCTTGCTTTGCATAGCAGGTAATTCAGTTTTTGAAGGGGAAAAACTATATGGAAATATAGTTTATTTTTATATAGTTTGCCAACACCCTCACAGAATGAACTGAGTCTGTTGTCAAAAAAGCCAGTAAAAACTAAACAGAGACAAACAAAAAACATTTAAATGTATTGGCAAACGAAATGTCTACAGAGTTGGTTGGTAACCTTTCCTTGAGTTTGCTACGGTGAAATCAAATTAAAACAAATAATATGCATTTTTTAAAATGAATTTTGATTTTAGCTGGCACAGTCATGAGAACAGTACAGTGTCTATTTAGTTATTAGAATTCCCAAAGAAAGTTTGAATAACATTTACTTTTTGGGGGAGTTATCAGTTGAATAATGATTGTTAAATTTGCATTTTGATAGTGTGGAAGTGTGTCTGTTTGATGTGTCAGAACCTTATGTAAACTGTACCTCTGGTTGGGAGTCACTGTCCGGACAATGTACCTAAATACACCAGTTAATTTGTTTATACATCAACAATATTTACATCCAAAACACTGTGCTTACATTTATACTAATTTCCTTCAGTGATTCAATAATGAAAAAAGAGAAAGACAATTCTTGAAGCCTCATATTAAATTGTGCATGGAACACAAGGCTTGTTTTAAAATAGTTCATAACACTATCTAGCATATTGACGACCCAGCATTCTCTAAATAGGTCAGAATATAAGTCACAGTAACAAATAGTACACCTCTGTCAGCAAAACCATACAACATGTGCATGGTAGCCCTGAAAACATGTTTTAAAATAAAACTGATGAGGCTCAGCTTTGTATAAATCCCTGAGCTATAGCTCCTCTGGCTGTTACACATCAGGTGTCAAAGGAGTTACTATCCAAATTCAGCATCACATAACAAAATGTTTATTCTTTATCACAGAGCTGGCACAGTGTGTCTAATCAAATAAAAAAATAAAATACAATTTTTGTTTGCAAAATAGACAGTGGGTGCTGAAGTGGCATTATGAATTTCCCCCAATGGGGGATGAATAAAGTATTTTTCTTTTTCTATTACTATTAAGAGTCATTAACTTAGTTTTATTTTAAGATTCTTATTTCAGTTAATTTTTTCAAATCATAGCTTTACTAAGCATGAGCAGGCGTTATCTATATAATTTCTCTTTGGGATAAATATTCCCATTCTATTCATTAATTAATTTACATGGATCATTCACATAGTTTCTGCAATATTTTGCTTTCCTTCAATCGAATCAGTACAGTTCTCTGTACTATCATTGTAAATGTAATGATTATTCCTCCAAAAGCTAAAACCTTTCTCTACTCCACTTCAGGTAGCTTCTTGCAATGCTGAATTCAACTCAGTCAACTGTGTCAGGAGATAATACATCCCATCCCAGCTACCAGCTGCTGCCAAACTCATGAGCATAGATGAAAAGTACTGAATGCTATTAAACTGTATGAAAAGGAAAGTAAAGCAAAGCCTGATTATGTATCAGTTGTGTTGCCTTTTCTTTATAAAACATTTGTCCAAATGAGCAGCTGCCACAAGCAGACCAAATATATAATTATCTGGAAAGCATGATCAATGTCATAAATCGATTTGAAAAACATCAACAAGGAAAAAAAAACATAAATATGTGATTAGAATTAAGATTATTAGAAATCGTCTGCAAATTAAAAAGCAAATGTGCTTCTCTCATTTAACAGATAACTGAAATATTTGCATTACCTTTGGTAAACTGCATTTATTGACTTTTTCTTTAAAAAATATTTTTTTTGGAACTTGGCTTGAAATTGATAGTCATTCTGGCCATAAGACATCGAAAGAAAAATGAGAATGAGATTGTACAAAGGTCCCCTGACTCGGCGCTGAATAAAGGCACTGCGATTATTTAGTGTGTTCTACAATCACTGGGACAAAGGGCTGCGTGTGTTTGTCTATCAAACGTTTTTCTGTTCATGAGTTCACTGGAAGCTGAAGTCAAAAAGCAAAGTAAGAAGGTGGTATTATTTCATATATTTTGTGAGCAAAGACTTGAAAGCAGTACATATATATATATAAAGTTCCATTTACAGTATTTCTGAGATTAACGTAGCAGCTAACATTGACTTTAGGTATAGATACATCAGCATAATGATGATGAAAACTTACAGTAAGTCACTCTCCTTCTGTATGTTGTAATCCGAGCTATGATGCGTTATGTTGTGGCAGCTGATTTGGTCAGCCAGCCATGTTAGTGCATATTAATTACATATCCACAACAGGCAAAGTACTATATTTATTCTCCACTATGTTTTTGTGAATAAAGAAAAAAATACATGGGACCCCATGAACACTGATCTGGATTTACTAAGATGTCCGAACTGGATTATTTGTAAATCTGACCTTTTACAGAGTTTCTACAGCACTATAAAGTTCATTTAAAGAGGTTTTTAAAACATCTAAACAAAGTGACAAAGGAAATATACGCATATACGTTTGTGAGGTCTCCACACTTTAAAAGGCACATAAACTGTGTCATCTATATATAAATAAATTATAAATTTGGGAAAAAGTGATGCTTTGAGATCAGTTTGAGCTCCTTGACACAAAGCCTTGAATTGTGTGTCTCTCTCTATTTGTCACTGCCTTCCCAAAAGGGAAATGACAAAATTGATTCTTACACCACGAAAAGAATTTTGGTAAATTTAGTGAAAAGTAAAGTTTAGCTTATTGCAGTGACAGAATGAAGTCTAGACTAACAAAAAGTAGTGTTGACAGTAAAACACAAGAAGACAGTGGATATGGGTGTTGATAGGGTGTCAGACACTAAAATACAGCCCAACTTCCTCCTTATGAGGCTTTGTGGCACTCCAACATTGTGCTACTTTCTCCACTGATTCTGGGAGGCAGCAGTAAACCTTTACACGATGAAGGACGAAATCTTAATTGTCTGATTAAATTAAATACACACAAATGGTGATCTTGTTATTCTGGGGAGGACAGAAGAACTGCGCCAAAGAAGCCACACAATAAAAAGTGACACTATTGGGAGCACAGACAACAGTCTGAATTATAAAGTAACATATGGGACATGAAGACTAAGGAAATTGGCTTCCCAGAGAATTATGGCATCTGCTTTATCTTGTAAGGCAGCTTGATTTTGTGAGATTCACAAGATTTAAGAGAAAAATCCATCTTTCCAGGCTAAAAGTTATAGAACAGAACATTTCTCAAAATTATTTATTTTTTTTAAAGCCACAATAACTCAAATCTCTGGTTTGTAAGTTTGTTTGAACCTTTATTCAACAGACACAAGTACAATTTTTAGTGTCTTGACTGACCAACTTCATTATATTTACAAAATATACACAAAACTAGAATTTGATGCAGCAACACATTCAAAACAGTTGGGACAGAGGCTTGTTTACCATTGTGTTACACCAGTCTTTGTTATAATTACACAATTCTCAGTGGAAACTGTGTCCATTCTTGCTGAATACAAGATTTCGGCTGTTCAGTAGCCTGTGATTGAGTCTCCTCTTCATGATGTTCCATACATTTTCAACAAGAGATATATCTGGAATGCAGGGAGGCCAGTCAAATACACACACTCTGTGCCTAAGAAGTCACAGTGTTGTGTAGAATGACGTCTGGCATTATCTTGCTGAAATTACAGTGAACCTTTTGATAAAAGACTTACTAGGTGTATATATCTTTTCAAAATTCCAATATACATCTCTGCTTCAAAGGTACCGTCACACATATACATACACAGACGCTGGCTTTTGCAGCTTTCTTTGATAACAGCCTGGATGGATCTTTCCTATCAGGAGTCAGTTTTTCCAAAAAGCAGCTGAAACGTAAACTCATTTGACCACAGAGCACGTGTTCACTGTTGGTATATGTCTCCCTCCTTCTGTAATACGGTTTCAAGTTACATTTCTGGATGCAGCAGTGGACTGTGCTGGGTAAACATGTTTTTTTTAAGGTACTCCTGAGCTCATGTGGCTGTATTGAATGTGGTGACATTCAATACAGTTTCTCGTGCAATGCTGCCTGAGGGCCTAAACATCACATGTATCTAATATTTAGTTTCAATCCTTGGTTTTTACACACTGTGACAATATATGTAAAATGGCAAATGTTATTTTGCAAAGTGTAGCACAAAGCAAATAGCTATACCTCATCCTTGCTGAGAAAGACTAGGACTTTGATGGATGCTCCTTTTAAACCAAATCCTAACACTTCTACCTAACACCAGTTAATCTGCTGATTATTTAGTCTTCCAGAACCTGTTGCATATATCTTCCTTTCTTTTTTTTGTCAACATTTTTCTTCAATGTGTTTCTGGCATCAAATTCTACATTTGTTCAACTTTCTAAATACAATGATAGTGACACTGGACAGTGAAGACACTTGTATCTATGTCACCACTAGAGAATTGCAGTGACTATAAATGTCTGCACTTTCAGACTTATTTGAAAATTCACCAACCAAGAGACTCCAGATTATGCTATCGGAAGAAGTGAGGAATCAGAGATAAAGTGGCCAAGCAAGAGACATAACAAGAATATGCATCTGTCTGGCATTTAAGTACTACTGAAGAACTCAAAAACAGGATGACAGGGTTAGTGTTGTTGCAGCTGAGCTGGAAATAACTGATGAGCTCTTGTTCTGTGTTGTGTTGCATTGTGACTGCTTGGCTCTGTCGCAGAAGTGTTGGTTCATTATCATAAAAAGAATATCATCATGATCATTTCTGCCTCTGTTCTGACTGTAAATCAGAGGGACTTGAATTGGTTTATTCCTGTAATAAAACTATTGAAAGATGTTTATATACTCCAAACATTTACTTTAATGCTCTCCATCTCTGCTAACAGGAAATACACATCATTACAACAGCAGTGTGTCCGTCCCTGTCATGTTAATTATCAGAGGTTGAAATGTAAGTTACAACCTTAGTTAACATCTCTGCCGTACAAATGAAGCCTTAATCAGACACCTCAGTCCGGTTTCAGACTCGCATGCAATTAAATTCTTCTCACGTCAATATGTTTGGCCAGTTTTTGTAAATTCTTGGAAGTTCATTCACATGTATTGAATTCACATATACTGTATGTCACATTTGAATGCTGGAAAAATGTACATTAGATAAAGCTAATTGTATCACAGATTAACTAGAATATGTTATTCAATTTGTTCGTTTTGTTATGTTGTGAGCATGTTTGTTAACCAAATATATCATAGTAAACAAAGGTTTGCAGACTTATTCTTATTATATAGGTCCTTTCACATTATGTTGCCTTGTCACTTGACATTTTTGGTGGTTCCTGGGGGTGTCTTTTGTAGGCCTCTAAAGCATGATAACAAAGTCACATATATAGCTGTGTCAAACTGCACAATAGCTATGCATGTTCAAGGCTCAGATGGAGATGAGATTTTACAACAGTAGTGGTACATCCCACAACAGTAGGGGGACACAGAGTAAAGTGGCTAGGGCTTTTCTGTATGGGGTTTGTTCTGTATGTGCTAGCATGTGTTACCTCTGGGTATTTGGGTTTCCTCCCGCAGTCCAAAAAAAGAATGTATCTTAGTGACACTAAATTGCATTGGTAGGCTTTAGCCATCCCTGTAAAGTAAGAATGTAAAACGAATTAATGAATTAACAAATTACAAATGACTTTTTATTGCTTTAAAAAAACAAATGCAGGAAGGTACTTCTTATTTTTGAGGAGAAAAAAAAAGTGGTCGGATATTTTCAGTGGAAAAAAGTGAATAAAATGACCCTCCTCCTCTCCCTACTACTCTCTGCTTTCAACAAGAATATTTTGTGCTTATCCTGTTTAAAATATTTTCTATCAACGAGTTCCCTACACGTCAAGTTGGCAAGTCCTTGCATGACCTCCAAAAATGAGCCTTGTCATTCTTAATCAATCTTTGACATCTGTAGAATTTTCAGGTAAATTAGAAATTCTTCCCCTCATTCCTCATGTAACAGGGGTAAAAGTCCAAGGCAACAGATGTAGCCCCACAAGGACAGATCAACAGACAGACAAAGCAGCCCATCAAGTGACTGTCATTGCTAATCATACATACTGCATGCCCCGGTGCCAGCTAGGAACTCAGCCAAAACACATTTCATAAGGAAAAAGAAAAGGGAGAAAATGTGTTAGTCTCTCCATAACTCAGTTCTTATCTAGTAGTGCACATACCAGACAGTCTTTTTTTTAACTGCATAATGTTTAAACAGAATTCTAGCGATTTTCAACGCTTATATAAATTATAATCCAATCAATTGATAGTTGGTAATGGTTTTAAAACAGTGATGAGTAGTTTTAATCCAGAAAAACCAGTCTTTTAAGAACTTGTGTGAACTAATATCAACTCAAACTCAGCTCAATGTTGCTGTAGCATGACGTTGAAGACTGAGTACTGAGAGCGTCGCCTCTGAAAGCACGACTTAGGCCATCAGGAATCGAGGTACTTTTCTTTTCACTAAGGTCTAGGGTTTAGTTCAGATGTTCCTTTCTTTGCACACTTCCTTGCCAATGGTGTTATTACTCTGTAGTCATACTATGTGACACCTTCAAATACTTTGAATAAAGAACAAGCTTTTGTGGCTCAAGAAAATGTGCCAAAATAGCTCAACTATTAATACCAATTGAGTCTAACTGCATGCACAATTGATTCTGTCAATCACTGAATCAAATTTCCCTAAACATGTGGTTTTTATCATTATGCTCTGAGAACATTTCAAAGCATTTTATTAGAAGTTATTTGTAACAAGAGTGAACAGACAAAATAGGGACAATCAAAGCTTTTTTCCTGTACTGTATGTGATTTCAATTTATTTATTTTTTTTGGTTTCCATCACATCGCCTGGCTATTCAACTGTTGTTCTTTCTTATACAGAGCAAAGTTAAATAGCTTACTGGTTACATTAACATGGGATTGTCAAAGGACAGGACGAAATGACAATATTTAAGAGAGATGCTTCAGTTAAACCGGATAAGTGGATACATTTCACAATGATAAGCGGCTCTACTAACACTTATCCAAGGTTAAAAAAACACTGACATACTTGCCTTCAGTCTACTGCAGACAGCACACATTTAGAGCTGTGGATCAAGGACTGACACGGTGTTTATTCCTCATTATTTTCAATTTTAGTGTGTGAAAGTATGATCAATGAGCTTTAAAAGAGCCACAAGGATGGCAAAAGCAGCTCGCTTTTGGCTTAAAGAAAAAATACTTAACAACCTAAACACATTTCGTTATATTGTGAGAATATTCAGCTAACTGTTAAAGTAGTTTGTTCAAGAGTAATTCTGTCCCATTTCTCTCCTTAACAAGACTTTAATTATCCAAAAAATATAAATTTTCCACAATTAAAACAACACTTGTATTAGTCTATCTCTTTGGATACCATAAATTATTTACGTTACACAAGTTATTTATTACCTTTATAATTGAACAGGTTTGTTTGTTGCTCTCAAAAAAAAATCCTATTAAGCTTTATTTGTTAAACTTTCTGCACAGTTTGGGTATGTGCACCAATATGCTTGTTATGATGTCGTTTTTGAGTGTTCCAGCTCTGTGCTGCACAGATGAACTTGTTCTGCTCTGAGTAAATCTGGGTAAGATCTTATCGGCAGTTGAAAAATCTTGATACCTGGGTAACAATCAATGTGGCCGAAGTGATAAAGGAGGAGATATTGTATCGAGACATTTTAGAGATTTTTTTTTTTAACTCACAAAATTCATTTTGAGACAAAATGAATACTTTATAACATTCAATTCAATTCAATTCAATTTTATTTATATAGCGCCAGATTACAACAATTGTCATCTCAAGGCACTTAAGTAATATTATACTAAGCAATAAGTAATATATACATTTATAAAGACTATTATACTTTTGTGTGGTGCTTATTTCAAAGCAAATTTCTTGTTAAATAAAATGAGAACAGACCTGGTGCTTTGAGAGTAAATAGCCTTACTTTACCATTATTAAGCAATCTAAGGGCAAAACAAAGTAATGCTTACTCCGTGCTATTTTGTATTCCACATGAGTCAAAAATAAACTGCACTGACTTGTTGAGGTGAGGCTGAACATGCTAATCTCCTACAGTCAATATCTCTGTTTAGCATGCACCTTGATCTCCTGAATGGTGTTTATTCCACAAATTAATTGGGGGTTGAATGTTTTTTTGACAGCAAAGTGAACAAGCTGCTTCTGTCCTCTTTACATGATACAAAATCTTTTTTTCAATATGGGCAGATGTGTTGCCTGACATGAAACTTTTTTCATCAAACAAATAATGTCCAATCCCCTCACTTCTGTTGTTGCTGTATGACGGAGAAGACAATTGTACAGGCTGGAAGGCAACTTATTCAAGGAACAGTAATAACTCTTTTCTTTCTTATTCTTATTCTTATTCTTATTCTTATTCTTATTCTTATTCTTATTCTTATTCTTATTCTTATTCTTATTATTATTATGGGCATGCCAAGAAATGGCCAAAGGGAGCAGGGGGTATTTACCTAGAGCCTCCCTAAAAAAAAATCGAAAAAAAAAAAAACTGTTCCCCAACCCGGGACGCGTTGTACTACAACATATTTCAGTCTCATTATGCTGGCTATTACGGTTTCTGAGAAATGTAACGTTAAAATTTGCCCAAACGTTAACATGAGGCTTGTTACCGTGGCAACACAAATCCAAAGCATTCCTAAGGGGGAGCCTAGTGACTGACATGCTGATTTTGGAGAGGTTTTGCTTGGCCAAACTTTATCGTACAGACATCGTTCAAACATTTAAAGACTCGGGACAGTTTGAACTACAACATACTTAAGTCTCGTCAGGGTGGCATTTACAATTTTTGAGAATTTTCATCGTTAATTCTATCGTAATTTGGATGCTAATGAATACACATGCTGATTTCGGAAGCCTTTTGCTCGGCCATAGTTTATCGTACACACATCGGTCAAACATTTAAAGACGATTTGGACGATTTTACTGTACGTTAGTAGCATTTTTTAGTATCTACTTTAATTGACGACTTATTTTTCTTTTACTTTTACCACCTAACTTTGCATATACCTTTCTCAGAAAGACACATTGTGACTCCTTGTACACACAACACTCGATCTAACTCAGTCCCTCCTCAACCTTATAAAATCACTAATTTATTCTGTTTTACAAATAAAATTACACCCCCCCCCCCCCCCCCATTTTTTTTTTTAATTTTTCCAGTTTTTGGTTCATAAACTAGAAATGAAAAATCAGTTCTAGTTCAAATGTTGTGTCTAGATCAAAACTTAAACACTGGTGTTAATGCATTGGATGTAAATTGTCAAGTACAATACAATTTCAATCATCATCAAGAAACAAGACAAAAAAGGTTACTCCTCGCTGAAATCCTCCTCTGTTTTTGTGTTTCTTCATCCTCTCCCCTCCTCTCCCTGCTGTCAGGATGACTGTCGGGCCCTTTGCTCCCCCAGATGTTAGCTGGCAGGATGAGGCTACATGTCTGTCAACGGTCAGGATGAGCGACAGCCACGTCAGCGACCTGTCACAGCTGCCGTTACTCTGGTCGCTGAAGGTGTCGCCATCAAGCCTCCACAATCCAGACAACCACAGTGATGTGGACACAAGGGACACTGAAGAAGCCTCTGGTAAAAATGTTTGCAGCGAGCGTAGGCAGAGTGAGAATGCAAATATGTTTGGTGGAACGTGCCATAGTTCATGCAAAGACCAACAGATCTATCCATTTGCTACATCTGGGCATTTGCACTTTTTCAGATTTCTTGTCACTTATTATCCATACTTTATCCACCCCCATTTGTCTTGTCATTTGATAAAGCCACAGTAAGTTAAATCCGTATAAAGTGCAGACAGATGGGTTGCAGATTGTATATAATCCTTAAACATCATGCAGCAGCAGAAGGATGATGCATTTGATATGATTCTATCGCTATGCTGTCACCTAGGACAGAACTTTTGCATGCCACATGCCCACACATGACGTCAGCTTTGACTGACCTGTATAACTGTTCCATATAGTATGCAACCAAATGTTAGAAATCCTGTAAAGCTTCAATGAAACTGTTATTACAGGGTTGTAATTTCATACAAAAAATCAATATGCTCCACTTCTGAAGCGGTTTTCAATCCATTTCAGTTAACCTATCTGCCTAAAATGAACCCAGTCTCACATTTGTCTACTTGGCTGTAAAGTATTCTTTCATAAGGGCAGAACAAATCATGATAAGGTCATTGTGTAAGCTGTTGTCTTCTCAAGCTTCTTTAATCTTTAAAACCAAAGAAAAAAAACAAAAAAAAACAGACAACAAAGACTCAAGTAACCAATGAAATTGTAAATAAAAAGTGTCCACTAATGTCACAGGCTCAAGTTGACACAGAACCCCCAAGGACAGCCTTAACTGCCAAGAGGAACGGTAATACACAAACTCTCTCTGCAGCCTGTCCAGTGGTAACTCCACCAGAACAAGATGAAGTGACCAGCATCCTTCTTCTGGAGAGCAAATAAAAACTTGCAGCAAAGACTGGACACCTGAACTTGACACCAGACCATCTCCAGTCCTCTTCAAAGGACCACACCGTCTCTGAAGGACCCTGCTAAAATGTACTGTACAGGCCCTGTTTTGATTTGTTTCTTATAAGTTTGTGTTGTGAACTTGTTTGAATACTAAGGTTAATTTGAGTTGAGTTTATGTTAGTCATGATTTAGTTTTCTTTGGTTATCACATGGTATGAGTAACCATTTTGTGACCTCACCCATCACATGGTCATGGCCTCCATCTTGTGACCTCACCACTCACATGGTCAGGGCCACCATTTTGTTTCATGATTCTTTCCTCTTCTCCCATGGTCTCTTTCTCTCTCATACACACACATATTACTGCCTCATAGTATAGTTTGCCTGTATATCCTGTACAGGGTAGGGTATCATAGCAGACAATAGTGTTTATTGACAAAAGTATCATTGATTAAATCATTGTGCTAACTTTCATAAATTATATTGTGCTATTCTAACATAGAAGTTGTTTGCAGTCATTGTGTATGCATACTGTGATAACTGCTGGTTGCAAAGGTCAGTGGTCAGATTCATAGCCTTCATGTCTGCTCTTTACATGTCATATCTATCCCAGATTGACACATATAGACCAACAGACCTTTTAAGAGTGATATTGGTGTTAAGGTATTAGCTGACCCCACCACTAGCCTCAAACTAGCAACTATCTAGCTAACTGTTTTACCTTCAGCATGGAAAGTGGTTCTTCTGAATACCAGAATTTCTAAAACTATGGACACCTATTTAAACTGCAAAGGAGAAACAAGAAAAAAAAAAAACGGATACATTTTGTGATGAGTGAGGGTCAATTGCAACAACACCACAGATATTGCAACACACCAGCCCAGAGATTTACGTGAGATGGAAGGAGAAGCAAGCTAACTATTTCATACAATGGTTGTTACAGACATGTAGGCCTACTGGACTTATTTCAGTGAAGAGCCGACACTTTACTATGGAGGTTTCAGGGCAGAAAACCTACAAAGAGCTGGTTGGTTCCTGAATCACCCAGGTAAATGATTCGAATCTTCGTACTGAATCTGAAATAACGAGTCTGAGGTCTCCATTCTACAGACTTACAGGAGACAGCGGGACAGATATGCAGATACACTCTTGCGACGGCTTGACTGAGTGTTTCTCTTCCCATCTGGTCTGCTTCTGCTTTGCTGATATTTTTGTTACATTATCTGCAGCCTGGATACACTCACCATGAAAATATAAATTACACAATTTAGCAATGCTAATAATTTAGTTCAAAGCAGGATGTGACTGAAATGTTAATCTGCATCTGAGGCTGTTATTTCACCTCAGAGCAGTTTGCTTCAGTTCAAATTAACTCCATTGTTTCCTACGTTAATGATGTTCATCTGAGCTGATCTGAAACCTGTTAATCTGAGTCTTCAGCAGACGTGCCACCGCTGTTTCAGAACAGAAAGCACTGCTCAGTTTCCTTATGATCTTAAGACCCATTTTAAATTACAGCATGATTGTTTTGATCCTTCATGTCTGACTGAGTGGTTAATAACACATCTGTCTGTGATGTGACAAACTCAGAACATTTGCTAATTATGCATACAATTTAAATATGATTACAAATGCTTATTAAAGTGGAAGAACTCGGATATTGCAACTGACCCTAAAGCTGACAACAGCTGTCACTTGTTTTTGTTCAAAAGCTCAGTTCTTGAAATCAATAATCATTCTACAATAATACAACAGTATTATTTAGGCCCATCTGTGCATTATTTGTGTAATTCAAGATGAAGATATACTTTATTGTCCCCTTGGGGGAAATTTGTCTTGGACTCAAAGTGCTGCCCTTCACAACAAATTTGAAAATAGAAAAATGCACAAGACCGAACATAGCACATATTGCTCACACCTTTTTCTTCTTTTTTTAGAAAAAAAAATAAAAATAAAACCATTGCACATAATACATTTTGCACAAACATATGTCACACCACCACTGCATGACATGAAAGAGTTCTATGATCTCAAATAGCACTGGTTTGAAAGTCCGATGGAGAAAGGCACATTCATCTTGCATGTTTCTGATCGGGGGAATAAGACATTTGGTAAGCATCCCAAGTCTCCTTTTCTTTGAACTACCGGTGATAAATATCACTCATGATTTTACTGATGAGTCAATTTCAACTGCTTGATCTCGACATGGGAGATATACTGTGTGACTGGTAAAAAGGGAACCCAGTACACCGACATTTGCTATTTCTATTCACATACAAACACAAAATGAACAAACAGTAGATCCTGTCCACAACAATGCCGTAACACTGTTAAATTGACAGAAAGTGCACCTGAGGGGGCGGAAGCCATGCAAAGTGTAAGCTCAAAACAGAGCGTAGAAAAAATACCAAAAGGTTGTCACATTTGTAAAATGAGGAAGGTTTTGTGGTTTTTGCTTTTTGATTGCTTTGCTTTCATAAAAGTCTACTATGTTTTTTTTTTTCATTTGAGCTCATGAGTTGTTGGTTCATGAAACATCCCAAGGACACAAAAGACATTTCCTTTTGGGGATAGAAAAAAATGGCACTGAAATGTTTTCCAAAGGCAGTAAGAAAAAGTGACAAAGAGATCTGAAAGCTAAGCCAGCATGGTCGACTCTTACAAACTATTCATACTAATTACTTCCCAGAGGGAATTTCTACTTTCCTCTCGGTCTGTTGTTAGGCAAAGTCACAGATTCATGTGCAAGTGCGTTCTCACTTCCATTTTTATTTTGATGTGCAGGCAAATCATAAAAAATGGCATATCTTCTATCTAAATGCAAACACGACACAATTCAAAGTGTGTACAGTATGTATATTTCTGCAACAGAGATGCAGATCACAGACACTAATCAGGAGCAATGTAACTGCAGGGGTATGTTGACACCCTGCTTAAACCAGTCTGATGTGTTTATCTATTTAATGTGCTCAGGGTTATCATAACTCATCGATATCATGCCCACAACCTCATCATGCTTTATGTTCCCTCCCACCCCCCCTCTTGTTTTTGAGCCCACCTTCTATCTCATATTCCCCTTTTTAATGTAGTTTTTCTCCTCCTCTGTTCATTCCAGTCTTCATCATTCATGCATTCGTTGCTGTTCTTCTATCTCTCCTAACACTTCTTCCTCCCTGCCTCCCTTCCTTTCTATTCAAATCACTCACTTTCATTTCAACACCACTTCCCTCTCTGGAAGCTTCCATGCCTTCTCTTTCTCCCTCTATCCTCTCTTCCCTCCATTTTTTCACCCCTCCATCCTCAAAGGCGATGGACCAAGGACATGATGGGCTGATGGAAACGTGATGTGCATATACAGGGCTTTGTGTCACCAAGTGCTCTTCTGTCAGACTTGTAATGAACAGCCTCTGCTTCGACTGATACATGGCTTATACCTCCAAAAAGTCAAATTCATCACACTGACTATAAAGGCGCAGTATGAACGCTTCAGCCTTAGTGTCTTTGTGAATGTGATGAGACTACTGGCTGCTGTCTCAGCAGAGTGACATCTGGGTAATGAAGTCATGATGATCTTCTGGGAATGAAAGCAGCTCACATTGTGTGGCTAGACACAGTATAGATCCATGCTGTCATAATCTATTGCAGCCCCTCCTGTGACTGACTTGCTTGAGAGTGGTACTTCTGTACCTGCAAGCTTTCAAAACCATCTGCCGCATATGCCACAAATAAAAAGATCTACAGTTGCTCTTTAATCAAATTAATATACAACCTTAGCTCACCAAAGAAATGGCCATACAGGCCGACTGTTTATAAGGGTAAAGTGCCTTATGTTTTATAGTGGACACGTACAGTAATCATCTGAATTTGTAGATGTAAAATGTCAAATGGCAGTCATGTTTTTATAATTGGCAAGATTTGTTGTCCTGGTAAAGAAGAAAGTGAAGGGAGTATTTTGGATGGGGAAGCTTGCCTTTTAACATAAAAAATCACCTGAATCACAACCTTTCTCCTAAACTAGTCACATAGTTTATGGCTAGATGGAAAGCTGAGTAAAGGAAAGGAAAAGAAAAGAAAAGACTTTTGTACAACCTCATATTTCCAAATGTTCATAAATGTAATTTTGGCATGGATGTAAGAGCATGATGTTACTGCTGGCATGAAGATACCATCCGGCTGATCACATAATCACTAAATTGTGTGCAAAGGCAAGAAGCACTGAAGCTCTGATTCACTCCGAAAGGTGATCAGGTACATTTTTATAGAAGAAGAAGAGGAAGATGCTTTATTGTCATCATACAACAATACAGCAAGATTTTGTTTGGCAGCATCTCTTGTAGCAGTCACAATATATTCACTTCAAAAGAAAAGTGGAATTAACCATCAACTGAAACAAAACAACTTCCAGATTCAGTCAAGAAGACAATGGAGCAAATGGCATGCAAACATGTGTACTAAAATGTACTAAAAAACAACATAAAGGATTTCAATAGTAGGCTGCTTTAATGTTAGCAAAAACACACATGCCCTTCTTGTGGGCAGCAATCCCTCTTTCAAGCTCAGGTCCTCTATCAGAGGCCTGGGCCTGAGTTTGAGGGTTCTACGCAGTATCTTAGCTGTTCCAAGAACTGGACAGAGATCTTGAATGTGGTTCTCGGGATGTGCTGGAGCCACTCTCCCAGTTTGGGAGTCACAGCCCCAAGTGCTCTGATCACCACTGATACCACTGCTGCCTTCAATTCCCACATCTTATCAACTTCCTCCTTAAGTAGGGTATATTCACATAGAAGTTTGAACTCAGGTCCTAATGTGGCTGACATTTTTTGGTGGTAAACATTGTATAAAGCAAATATTTTTTATAGCATAGAAGTAATTATGTGTTTTGCAATTGAAGCTTATCCTAACCACCAAACTGCCAACTGCTGATATAAAGTGGTAAACTATCTGCATTATCTCTTTACTAGTAAGCTTTAGAATATAGGAATACAGTATATTTAGTCTCTTTATTGTCAGAAAATGACTGATAATGGTAGGCTTCCAACTATGTTGGTTGTTCTGCTGCTTTCAATACATAGCAGCACTTATGGCTTATTAAAATATGTTTTAATTAATTTATTAAATTGTATTCATCAAAAAATGACAGCTATGACTGGGAACTTCACCACAACCTATGATCTGTGTGGTCAGATGCTGGCTGCGTCACGACTGGGATAAACGTATTTCATGTCAGAAATAAGGTCTAGGTTTAAAAATACTGGAGTTCTCCTTTAACATATGTAATATGATGCATCAAAGCAACACGCCACTGATGTGTGGAACTGTCCATTAATCTCATTTTTGACATACTGAACTTGACTTTGTAATCCTGCTGTGACAGCTATGACCTTGGTTAGAAACCTTTGAGGACCCTCACACAAACAGCTGCAAATTTGTTGTTTTTTTATCAAAGTATCTTTTGGAAGTCTTTTCAGAGGAAGATTAAATAGATGCAGTGAGGGTGTAGGTACGGGAAAAGGTTCTCTGTGCAAATTAAGACTGGAATATTGAGCTTCACAGCCACCCTGTGATGATGAGCCCATCACAAGTCTTATGAATGTACAAAATATATCACAACATAAGAGTTGAAAGGTAAACACATGCCGAACCTCTGACTTCATCAATGTTGACAGTGTGTGGTCGGTTGAAATTGTAATCACACCCTGTCTCTATGTATATAAAAAATATGTGGTACTGCTTTACTTCACACCTGTCCTCCTCAATAATCAACAGTGTAGCGAACCAATGCATTTTGACAACAACAGCAGTTTGTCTTCATGAATTTAGTTCATCCTGATTCACACCAACAATGTCATCCTGATTCCTGTTCAAACCGTCATTTGCTTCCCACTGGCAAACAGAATTTAAGGTTGTTAATAGGGTTGTCACAATACAAGGATTTCTAACTCAATACCAATACTAGGGAAAATACTCGATACCACAAAGGGAAAACTTACTAATAAAAAAACAGGTTTTTAAATGAACAAGCCTCCAGATTAAAGATTAAATCTTTATGGGCTCGCCCAGCCTTACCTCTCTGAGCTGCTCCATCCTTACACTCCAGCCCGGTGCCTCAGGTCAGCTGATCAGCTGCTCCTGAAGGTACCAAGGGCTAACGAAAAGCTCAGATAAGATAGAGCCTTTTCCGCTGCTGGTCATAAACTATGGAATGACCTCCCATTGCAGATTAGACAAGCCCCTTCATTGTCCATTTTTAAAACTCCTCTTAAAATTCATTTTTACTCCCTGGCTTTTAACCCAGCATGAATCTCTGTTTCTGTTTTTGATTTATTGTTTGTATTATTTTAATATCGTTATTGTTTATTATTGTTTTTGTTTTGTTCTTATGTCTTATAATTTGTGTTGTTACTCATGTACAGCACTTTGTTTCAGCCAAAGCTGTTTTTAAAGGGCTTTATAAATAAAGTTGAGTTGAGTTGAGTTAACTAGTTAAAGTTGTGAACTATTTTTTTTTTTTTAAAACAGGCGCTTACATGCATTGTTGTTGTTTTTTTTCATTTTAACTCACTGATAACAGAGTTTGGCATAAGCATAAAAACAGACACTTTACAGAAATGATCATGTTTCTGTTTTATTTTAGAGGGAAATTGTAAATTTGTAGTTCAGAAGAAAAACGTCCTTAAGTCATGCCGTTTATTTTTTAAGAAAAAGAAGCCAAAGTAAAAAAAATATTCTTGTTTGAGTTGCTTGTTGACTTATGTTATTTGCGTCACTTTCACTGAGCTGCACACACCGTGTTATTTATTCATATTCTGTTTTTTTTTTTTAAATGACTCATACATGTAGAGAATGGTATCTTATTCTTTACAACATGGTGGGATGTGCTGAATTTTACTGTCACTCCAGTATCCGCAGCAGACTTTTTAGTTGATTCCTGTTTTTTGAAGGAAGCAGGTGTTTGTGGTCGAGTCAGCAAACTACATTTGTGGTAGTTATCCCTACATATGCTGGGCCACAGCGGTAACCATACATGATACACAGTGTTCCTTTTTTGCAATAACTTTACCTTATATTGAGTATAGATTTTTTTGACAACCATAGATGCAAACCAGTGATTTTTTTTGTTTTGTTTTACCTCTAAAGGGCTTTGCAGAAACCATGACAGACCAGAAGCCTGGTCTAATCTGTATGGCTCATCACAAACAAAGCATAAGCAAGACTGTGTGCATCAAGGAGTTCCTTTTAAACTCAGCACAATATTTTTTTGAAATGGTTCTTTCCCATTTTACTTTGCATCCGTCTGACACTCACAGATGATAAAAGAATAACCAGCTTTTCAGTGCTAATAACAGAAAAATAAACTGTGACAAAACAATATCACCAGATTCTGATTCTGCACCTGCTGCACTCAGCAGGAAATATTATAACAGACAAAACTATTTACTCTCCGCAAACCGATCAGATGTGTAGCTTTTCATTCATGTCAAATCAGAAGCACCCGTCAACCAGAGATACAGCTGATGAGATAAGGCAGAATGTCTTTGAGAATACAGTGAACAGTTCTGATATGTTCTGCGAGAGACTGATTTGTGGACTAATTTGTTGTTCTCATATTCAGATGAATGTCTACTGACCATCGAACTAGTCCATTGTGATGCCGCTCTCCAGTAGAAACAAAACAAAAATAAATGAATAAAAGTAAAGAGTGAAAAAAAGTGAATGAGAGAAAAATCTCTGTCAGTGCTTTGTGGAGCCAAACAATCTTTTTTCAGATTGCTCTTACTCTTTTGTTTCCTCATTGGTGATGCGTTCACCGTATGATTTAGCATCTTGGGCTTTATTCTACTTAACCTTTCTTTAAGCTCCACTGTCTGAGTCAGTGCATAAAGCTATTCTGAGTGTCCAAGTTAACTGAACAATTTCTGATGGAGTAAATCAATGCAACAGAAGGACTCTCATCCAACTAGGTGGCAGATTTTACACTGCCAATGTAGAGTTTTCTGTCCTCCTCCCAAACAAATAAGAAAAAGGTTGCCAATAGGGCAAAACCAACCATCTGGAACATTGCTGGTTGTAGAGTGTAGAATACAAAGCATGACAGAAAGGAGCTGATTGTATGAAAATAACAAACTCAAAGGCAAGGTGATTTGTGATCTGAAGGCTAAAAAAAGTACATTTACATTTTACATTTTACATTTCCTCCACTAAGTCCGCATACTTGCACTGGGACATTGCTGGAAAAGAAAAGTGCTACCCAGACACTGCATCAGGAGTCTTCCCTATGCTTTGTGGGGGCCTCCTCCATTCTCTTTGCACCTTCTCTGCCACCTGGTATAGTGCATCTCCCTTGAGCCAGGAAAGATAGTGGTCCATCTGGCAACCTTTAGCTAAGAGGGCATTTGCAGGGCATGGACTCACTGTTTGCAGACCTGTATTTGATTGCCTTTTGACTTCTTCTTCAGTACTAATAGGATTGTGATAAAGGCTTTGTCAGTCAGCACCAAAAAACTGTTCCTGAATATTCAGTTGAGGGCTTATTTCCACAGAATGTTAGCAAATGGCATGGTATTTCTGCACTTGTATTATATGTATTGCAGTGACAACATTACAGGATGAAAATGTAAAGCTACATTTTATTGAAATATTTCACCACAAATATTCAATTTAGACCAAAACACTGACCTCAATGATTGGGAAGACAGTCCAGCACTTTAAAGTGAGGACTGTTGAATGGGGAGCCACTGCGCATCAGTAATTAATGAACTCTAGACTACCATTACCTGCAATTCAATCAAACTGTAGCTCATGCTTCTCCAAATTCACTCCAATCAATCAATTTTTCACAAGTGAATTACATCCCAGTGGGGCCTGAAGATGCTGTAAATTATACTGCTTTTCTTTTCTTTTTTTTTAGGAGATTTACTGCTTGTGAGGTTCACAGATGTTCTGACGTGTAAGCAACGTCTGCTCAAAATGCTGAGAAAGTAACTCACGACCAAAATTAAATGTCGTATTGTCATTTACTAAGGAACTGGTGGATTCATGGTGAAAAAGCTGTAAAGCTAAATTTAATTGCATGTTTGTGGACAAATTCTAAATTTCCCTGGGGATCAATTGAGTGTGCATACATACATCCATCCATCTATTCATCAATCTACGTGTGACACCCTTTCAAATTAATTTGCATATTGAGATGCAACAAAATTGTGGCCCCCAGCGTGATAATATGATTGAATTCTAAGAGCAAATGTACATCCAAAGACAGACAGATCAGATGTCGGTATAAAGATAACAGGTGTAAACACAGCATTTGGGACATACAAGGTTAGTTAATTTTAAGCAGAGGGTGATTCTAAATAATGTAATCTTGTAGCACAGCAAACTCAAAAACATAGTTGGCATCATCACTCTGCACAGAAAAACAGCTATATTTTCATTCTGCTGCAGATAATTTATAGACAAATTGGATATTACCTCTGTCAGAAAAACAACATTATCTCACTGCTGTTTTCAAAGGAAAGTAGCACTGATTCGCTGCTCATATTGCCTGGTAATAAAACACAGGCCCACACAGAGGAGTTAAATAAGCAGCAAAAACATTTCCAGAAATCCAGTGGTTGTACTTGTTAATCTGAAGGAGCTAGCGCTTTCTACTCACTGCATTTGTAATGATTGAATTATCAACTAATTGCTGAAAACAGGGGAGGAAGTTTACCACCTGTGAGGCATTCTGCCGACATTGCTCCATTAGTAATTTTTAGTTTGCAGTCTGTTTGCTAAACACAACAATCATCCTTTCATAAGTAAAATAACTTAATGCTTATAATAACACAGCTGTAAGGTGAGTAAGCAGGAGGAGGATAGATTAAACTCATGAAGTCATCTAAAGTATGTCATGTATTCATTTTATTTGCCTTTCCTATTCAGTACATTGTATTAGCAGAATTATCATAGTATGACAATGATCACAATTATTCATATGGTTGACTGCTCTTCTGAATATTCACTTACGGTTTTTGGGCATGTCATATATATTCAATTGACCTATGTGTAATGCATTTTTTGGAAAACAATAAATGGCATTTACATAATATTTCACACCTAATGTAATTCTCAAATCTATATGTATGGAAAATATGAACTGCACGAGTGATTCATGTGTTGCTTGAAAAATTCTCGTCCCATTTACAGGTGCATTTCAAACGTGGGCTCAGGTGCCAAGCACCATTTTCATTATTAGCCAGCACGCTCGCTGACATCCTGCAAAACCAAGGTCACAAAGCTGTAAATCACAGACAGAGAGTTGACCTGCACACAGCGTTTGACTTCGCTCTGTTAGTCAGGAGCAACAGATCATCCAGACTTAACTCCCCCTCACTCCCTCACACTCCCTCCATTTTAGTCAATATCCTGTTCTTCAGCTCCTGTTTAGTCAGCTGCCCCATTCCGCTCACCCATTTTCTCTGTTTGTCGCTCTCTGCTACTCTCTTCATCTGAGTGCTGCTGGCTAGATTGAGGAGTATCTCTTTGAATGTCTTTTGAATTGTATTGACGAGTTATCAATTTCATTTTTCAGCTTCAATTGTTGTATTTAGTGAAAAAAGGTTCCCACTTTACCCAAGTGGCCAACCCACTGACACTGCTCTCTAAAATCCCACTTGACTGTATGATATAAAAAAAAACAGAGAAAGAAACAGTGTCATTCAAAATGATTTACACAAAGAGCTGCCTGACTCGCCAAATTGACAACTGCTGTCTATCAGCTGCAGTTGTCCTAACCCATATCAGCCCAACACACACGGGGTCATTGAAGCACTGACATGTCAGCATAATGAAATTAGACAGTGCAGTTAGTGACGCTGCATTGTCCTTGTTCATTTGTGGCACCATTCCCACCCCACACAGCCTGCTCACTCTTTTCAGAGCTGGGGGACCAGGATATTGCTAATCGCTCACAATAGAGGGATTAGCAGGCGAGGACAATGGGGGTCTAAATGTCAGACCCCATCACCTGCCTAACACCCCTCTGTCGGACAACAGTCAATGGGCAGGAGGCGTCTGGTAAACAGCAAAACATGGCTGGTTGATAACGGCCTGAAAGGGGGTGGAGCTAGAAGGCTTCTGAAGAGCTGTAATAGATTAACACAGGATCAGGTTGAGCTGGAGTGCGGTCTGAATTATCTTTTCATCATGAAACATAAAAATCTTTCTGTACTGGTCTTGTGTTGCAGGGTCACAGTTTGCATCAATAAAAAAAGTAAAGCCTTTATGCTTGAACAACTTTCATCCAGCTTTCAGTAGAATCAGCATGTTGAGGATTTTGATTTGATATTCTTAAAGCCTTAAACCGTTGAGGTTAATGGATCCAAAATATTTCACTTAACCCAAAACAGACAAAATATCACCAAAACCAAATCAGGATCAACTCATTCTAAAGGATTTCAGTCTAAAGTGGTCAGAGTGGTCCAAAAAGAAGAGCCTGAAAGGGATTATTCCTGAACAAATGTAAACAGGGTGAAAGAGGAAAAAAAAAAAACAAAGTAGTATGACCAGGAATTTACAGGCATACTGTGAAGCTATGTTTCTTAAAAAAACTACAATAAAGATCAAATAAAATTAGGAGCTGCTCACAGTGGCTAATATCAAGCTGTTTTGTTATTCTGCAGTAGTATCACATGGAAATGTGTCAAATTCATTGTCCATTTCACGGACATCTGAGGAAAATGTTGACATTGATGGTAAAAATCACAGATGGGGTGAATAGTCGGTCACCCTGTGATGGATCAGCACCCTGTAGACTTACCGACTGACTAGTCTAAATTTGGATGCTAAAGGGATAACAGAATAATAAGAAATAATAAAATGCAGGACTTAGAACCAGAAAACTTGTTTGAGTCCTGTGTCCTTAATAGAAATCATGTCTAGAATTGGATTTATTAATTGATTAAGAGAACATTCTATGTAAAGATGCCCACCTCCAATGATCCAAGAGCAACATGAGATATTCCATTTAACATCACTCAATCATCACTTGGAGGGAGCTCATTTAATTGTTCAAGCAGGACCTCCATGTTTTATTTTATTAATCTCTAGGCAACTTTTTTCAACAAAACTGTTAAGCACAACAGCACACAAAAATAAATTAAAACGTAACAGCTTTACACTTTTAAAATGTATTCAATGTGAGCAGGAAGAATTGTCTTGTAGCATTAAATCTATGTAGACCAGGCCAAAGCTCTGACCCATTTTATATTTTCTATCACAGTAGCTGCAGTCACTCAGTTTTGTGGCACAATGACTGTTTTTCTTTAACGTGTGCTTCTCTATCATATTTTAGAATTTTGCAGATGCCAGAGACACTTACTTTTTTAACAACCACAGCTCTTAAGTGAAGTTGACACTTTGATAATGAGTCCATGTGTACTGGGAGCTCATTTGACAGTCATAATTTGTCTGCATAATATGATTAGCTGTCTAAACAGGCGCTTGTCGATCAATCACAGAATTACATGACAGTATCCTTCAGGGGGAAAAAAGGCAAACATGTCTATGCTAAATGTCACAGTAACAGCTATGAATGAGTCCCATACCAATACTACTGGGAGGCAAAAAATTTGCAATTTGAATCAGAGACAAATTAAAAGTAGCAAAAATATCAAGCAAAAAAAGAAAAAGAAAATCAACAAAACAAAACAAATGCCATGTTAATAGTATGTCTCTTCTATTCCAAGCAGAATTATGGTGTATGATTAATCTTCCATGTAAAGAAGGCAACCTATCAAGGGTCCCTAAGCATACGTCTGAAAAGTTCATGTGGCTGACAGAAAGAGAGGGTATGGGGGGTGGGGGGGACGGGACTGATAGATAATATAGGCCCCCTCCCCACCGTCTGCTCACATGTACTTAGGAGCTGCCAAGTCTTGTGTGATATTAATGTCATCTGCCTTTTGTAATGTGACTTGGGAGTTCAAATCTTGTCTCTGCTTTGCCTTCTTCATGTCTAGAGGGTCTTACATCTTCCACAAAGAGAAGACAAGAGTGAGGCTTGTTGGGCTTCAGTTTCAAGCAGATGTCAGATGCACCTCACTTCCCCCTATAAACTGGGATGAGCTGCAGAAAAAAAGGGTCATTTGGCAGTGATCTCAGCATTTCACAGCAATGCGTCTTGCGTATGAAATGTTAAATGGGAGCTTTAACTCACAGATGACACACATTTTGGTGAGAGTCGTAAACTGACTGCTTCCTCTGAGGGATTTGTTTTTGTCAAGTTCTTGATACATCTAGGTGTCTGATAGACCTGACAGTGACCGATGATAAGTTAGCTGTGACGGCCGGAATGCATTTTGGGGTCATTCCATTTCAGGGAACAGTAGGTAATGTACAATGTATACTGTTTTCCTTATTTGTAGAGAAAAATGTTTCTGTTTCATAGCACGGAGGGCATACCTTTAGTTTTTAATGTCAATCTTAGGTGTGAGGCCAAAATATGTTATTTATCATGATAATGAGCAGACAGGTTCCAGAAACTTTGCCACCCTGAACAGGATAAAAGAAAGTATAGAAAATTAATTTACAAAAATTGTCATTTTTACTTGACTAATATTACTGGAAATAGCCAGTGTATCTTGACATTTAAAGATGCATCAACTTAAACTTTTTTAAATTATGTATAGAGGGTATCTATAACAAATCTGATGTACCACTGCTACTGCTCCTGCAACTGCTTTGCTTCAAAAGCTACTGAGCAATGAATAAGAGAGGATTTTGAAATACTCTCAGGCCCCATCACCATGGCAGAGATTTAACAAATAAATGAAAAAAAAGACATTTTACATTCTACAAAATCAAAACTGTATCGCTTTTCGCCTAATAGCAGCTGGGAGAGACTCCAGCCCCCTTACAACCCTGAATTGCCTAAAGCAGGTATATAGAATGGATGAGTGGATGTAGCTGTATAATTGTAAATACACAGCAACTGAAAATGAGAAGTAAAAGTCAAATGTAATTTACATGATATCTAGTTATTTTATATTACTGAGCCTAAACCCAACCAAACAGTGATTGAAAAAGCTAAGTGCGAGGTGAATGTAAATAGATAACCATGTTGTACTAAAAAGTCATTTTAGCCAACACTGGAGTAAAAAAATTTGAGAAACTTAAGTAGCGGGTATTGCCTTCAGCCTCAAAATGTGGACTTGAGTTTCAGTAAACAACTGTGTATTTCCTTTGGCATTGGTATTTATTTTCACATCTTTGCAATGGCAAAAATAAAACCTGTTCGGATATAGTGCACTGGCAAGGTCTCCAACAGGCTCTAATTTAATTAGTTTTAGAAAAATGAGTCACTGACATTATCAAACCTATTCTAATCATTCTAATCTGAATATCCACCAAATTACATGCAAAAGACATGAAACACACCAAACACCACCTATTGGTCAGTCATTGCACTCTTCTCAAGTCAAAATAATGATAAATTGGGTTTTGTTTTAATAAAATTTATATAGACTGATCCATGTCCATGGACTTCAAGAGGCTATCCATCAACAAGATGTCCCTGTCTCCTACAAGCTTCTTGTCTTTTACTCTACAACTGACCCTGACCTCTGACCTCCCTGTGGAAGGAAGCATCTGTTGAAAACTGTCCTACATCAATAACAGATCACATTACATGTTCAAAGAGCAGCCATATATGTGCTCCAACTTTCCATCTTCTTTGAAATCTGCCAGCCCAAACTCAACAGTTGAGTAAAGGGACGAGGGGTGCGGTGGGCTTTATTTTACACTGGATTTTCATATTCCGATTCATGTTTTGGCACTCCTCAAATGAGACAGCCTGCCTACACAAAGGCTTAACGACATCAAAAGATCCAAACTTCCGCCTTCAGATGAATATCTTAGGCTGTGAGGCTGTTAGGTAGGGGGTAAGCCTTAAAAACACACACACACACACACACACACACACACTCACAAGAGCAAATAACATAAAAGCAGATGAGCCAGAAGCCAATAGGAGAGATTTCCAATTATGCAGAGAGTATATGTGTGGGGGCGAGCTTGTGTTTAGACGAGAGATGGAAAATAAAGAGGAGCCTCAATAAATGGCTGGAGCAAGTGAATTGAATTTCAGAAGATACTGGAACTGACTATCAATTTTAGACCAAGTAATCAATATGAAATATGACCTCCATGTCACTACTTTGCCATGAGACCATGTTTTCTTGTAAGGTGTAATTCTGTCGGTGAGGCACAGAAGTATATCAACACCTACTGCTCTTGCCATACCAAATGAGTATCTACACAAAAAAACTGCTTTCCATTTTACATCTTACAAAAAGCCCTAATTTAAATAGGGTCATATGGACTTATTGCAGAGGGGGGAACAATAAACTACACATTTACAGTGGAAACTCCCTTGCAGCAGTTAGGGGTCAACAATAGATCAAGGGCATTTTGAGAGGGATTAAAGAGAAGCAGAGCAATACGTCTTCATCTATAAAGGAATAGTTTATCATTCCAAATTTGTATTTATATACAGAACATCTTTCAGTGTTAATACATAATAAGGGAAAAAAATCAAAAAAAAAATATCACTTGCGAATCATGTTTAAATTTCTCAGACAGAACAGAACATATTTTCAAGTCAGTTTTTGCTGAACACAAGCCAATTAAGTAATTTCATTTTTATCTGTCTGACCTTAAGTCCTGAGGTGACCAACATAAAACGATTTATATCTAATATCTTGCCCTTTTGTAAGATATTCATAAAAAGGTCATATTTTAGTGGGCAAATATTCTCATTAATGAAAAGGTTTTCCTATTACAGTGGGCAGAATTGACCTAAAAGTTGTCAGGTATCTTCAAATTAAAGGGCAAAAAGCTCGTCTTTCTCAGTATAAGAACAGGAGCAACCACCTTCAATAATATCTTGAACACTGAAGACACTTTTTCTTTATAATAGTTGGTTGTGATAATGGTGATGATTATCATCCAGCAGACCCAAGTTCATCTTCCATTCAGTGTACTTCCGGAACATTGCTTTAAATGTCACTCTTGTTTTTCTGTTGGGTTAGGTTTAGGCACCTTCACCATGTGAGTCATTAGAAAGCTTGCACTTACACACAATAACCTGAAAGTTATGCACTGTGCTGGGAAATAAAAAAGCACAATCTGTGTACATTGCGATGAGTTTTAGTTTACCATGAGAGGTGGATTGATATTTACTTATTAACAGCTGACCTAACAGCAAGCACAGAGACAAACACATCAAGCAACCACACACACTCACGCACTCCAAGGGTATTTTAGAATCACCAATTAACCTGGTGTGTTTTCGAACTGTGGAGGTAAGCCAGAGTTCCTATAGGGAACATGTCAACTTCATACATAAAGGCCCGAGCCTAGACTCAAACCAAGAATCTTCTTGCTGTGAGATGACAGTGCTAACCATCCCACCACCATGCAGCCTGTAATTCGATCATCTGGTGATAAAATATAATCAAACGTAGATCGCATACGCACTTGGATGAATTTGACTCTACCTATCAATCTTACAGGTGGGAGCAACATGTTTACAGAAAGTGGCCTCTCGCATGCAGCATGCAGAGTACCTAAGGGTTAATGTATTCTTACCGAAGCTCTCCTTTTGAAAGATGAAGCAACATGTCACACAAGTGAGTAGAGAAATGTTTGTCATCATAATAACACCCATACCATACCTGTAATAATACCCATTAATAGCATCAACTGTTTTTGAATAAGATTTTTAGATCACAACTAACAAAAATAATAAATGCAAATTACATGCAATCACATGCAACAAATAATCAGATCATTCAATAAACAATCATATTTTCTGATATCATAATCTGTTACATTTTGAAGAGCTATTTTTATAGGAAACAGCATGAATAGTGAATACATTTCATTTGTGATTACATTTCATAAATATGTTTCCATCGGCAGTGTATCGAGTTTGTCTGGCTCACTCAGTATAAGAGCATGACTGATACTGGACATTTGATATTATTATTCTGTTTTAGCTCTTCTGGACTTGTGTTGTACTGACAATGACAATAAAGAGATTCTTATGATTAAGTAAAAAAGGTTTAATGTGTGATGATTAATTTAGTCTTAATCTGACAGTTGGACATGTAGAAAGAACGAGGGTTAAACATGCAACAAATCTTTTTATACACAAGAGAATTTCCCTTTTACCAACATAAAACATATCATAGTTAAGCTGCTATAGGCTTAGACTGCTGGGGGACCTCATCTGTCACACCTTTCCTCACTTTGAATTGAATTGAAACTGAATAAAACTGAATTGAATGAAACTCTATTTACCCCCAAGTAAAAATTTAATAAAAAAAAATAAAAAATAAAGTGAAATAAAAATTAGTAAACAAACTGTTGGACAGTTGGAAGTGTAGCTGAGAGAGTCGTGGTAGTCATCGGGCTGCTGTGTTTATAGCCTGTCAACAACTCACATCTGGAATGCAAAGATGTTCCTCAATAACTTAACATGCTCAGGATAATAACATCCGTTGTTAACAGGGAAATAGCTCTCCCTTTCCTCTGTCTACCGTGTCTGTCTGCTCGTGTAGTCTAAAAGCCAGGAAGGAAGACTTTGGAGTCTGGAATATGTTCCTGCAGTCATGTATAATATGAAACAAATAAACAAAGAACCCACACATACACAGGGATAATATACAAAGTCTTTTTGGGCATTATTGCGCAATAACTTTTAGTAGAATTCTTGAGCAGCACAACATCCACACCAACATTAAAAAAAAGGACATACATCAGGGGCTGCACGGTGGTGTGGTGGTTAGCACTGTCGCCTCACAGCGAGAGGGTTCCAGGTTCAACTTTTTCTGTGTGGAGTTTGCATGTTCTCCCCGTATATGCATGGCTTCTCTCCAGGTAGTCCGGCTTCCTCCCACCGTCCAAAAACATGCATGTTAGGTTAATTGGTGTCTCTAAAATTGTCCTTAGGAGTGAGTGTGAGCGTGTGAGTGGTTGTTTGTCTCTGTGTGGCCCTGTGATGGACTGGCAACCTGTCCAGAGTGTACATCGCCCGATGACCGCTGGGACAGGCTCCAGGCCCTCCGCTACCCGACCGATGGATTAAGCGGGTACAGAAAATGGATGGATGGATGGACATCAGTGTTTTGATGGAGCAAATCTCACTGGGAACTCTAAAGAAAATGCAAAGACATGCACATTCTGACAGGAACTATTGCAACAGACTGCCACTAATGTGGCAACATCCTAGAACATCACAAAATAAGGAAAACATCAAAAAGAAAATCACAAGATAGAATTTTGACTTTTTTGCTATCGCTCCAATAGCAGGAACACTTTGCAGTTCTCTGAAAAAATACAAAGTGATGAAAATATATGAAACATGAAATATAACTGAAAAAATACCATCCTCTTTCCCACACAATCCATCAGAGGGTTTTATTTTGGGGCGCTTTAAATAGAATGTGAATGATTGAAAAGTACCACTAAAGGTAAAGAGGGACACAGTGCAAGCATCTGTTCCTAATGGCACTCATGTAGTATTTAAAGGTGGGGGAGCAGTCCAATGAAGCCTTGAGGGGCCTGACTATAGGGTAAACTCTCTGCAGGTAATGGCACTGCAACAACTGAATGGCTTCAGTATCTTTGCTCATTCACAGAAGATAACAGTGGAGACAGCTGCTGTAAAGCTGTCCATCAAAGAGAAAACTGATGCTTGCAGAGGTCTTACATGCTCTTTTCACAGTAGTGCTAATTATGGTTTAAATGTCAGCAGTACTCTAAAGCTTACCGTGCTCATGAGTAGCATTGATGGTATAGAAGATCAAAAGTCATATGTTCTTCAACAAAATGGAAATAAATAAGTCAGCAGAACAAATGTTGTTTTGATCAACTTAAAGGGACGTACATGCAATCCCTTCTTCGCCTAAGCTCTTATTTCGCATGACAAGGCTTTGCTGACTTTCTCAAGAACCAGTGACATTTTAAAAGCCTTGAATCCATGCTGGTTGCACTACTGTTCACTAAAGAAATAGCTCAAACATGTGTCCCTTTTCACAGTGTGGATACTGTGGTTCAGATTCCTTTAAGCATCCATGTCTTTTCATTAAACAGAGATGTGAAACCTTGATGTTCAACGCATCACAGCAAGATTTTGAATTCAGATCAGCTCCTTCTGTGCAGTTATAGCAAAAATGAATACAAATTTTCAGTAAGTCAAGACATGACTGTCAGTTACCTTATGAAGGCACTTTAAAGATACAATCCATGTTGCATGATAATAAAGCACAAATGGGTAACTTTAGAATAGCTTTCTCATCCCTTCATATCCTCATTTTCCTCCCTAACAGATAACTGAACAAATAAAAGTTAGTCAGAAAAAGCTGTGAGCAGCCAATAGCAGTATCTACGTTTTCAGGACTGATGGGTCAACAGTGATAAAATCTGTTACATTAAAAAAAATGAAAAAATGACATAAAGTTTACCTAAAATTCTATGCAGACAGAACAAATTAGGTCTAACGTCTCCTGGCCTGATGCAGGCTGGGGTTGAAAGTTGGTGCCTTTGGGATTTAGACATTCTGCCAACTGGTATGAATGTGTGACTAACCTATTTATCCCTCTGTCATGAATATCATTCATACAATTTGCAACACAATGCAGTCCAGCACAGAAGCACAATAGTGTACCCAGCCTGTACAAAAATATGAATGAACAGACTTGCCAAGTATCCTAAATTGAGTAAATTGTCAAATAACAGAAGCTTGTAGTATACAAACTTATGGTGTATAATGATAATTTAATTGGATGTAGAATTGTATGTGCATTTATCAACTCCTCCTCCATGTTGAGTGTAGCTTCCCCTTTTGTCAGCCTCTTGTCTGCATATTGGGGTTTCACACTGAAGTCTTCCTGATACTTTTTTTCTTTAACTTGTCAATGCAACACATTTCAGTCCAAAGGAAAGCTATATTTTTCTGTCTTCACAACCTCATAAATCACAACCCTAACTTTTTTTCACTTGTCCTGTGTGTTCATAAAAAAAAGGCTCTTTATACATTATATCTCTGAATGCCTTTTTAGTCAGGGGGACACATTGTGGAGAGGGTGCTAATTTTTTTTCCATCGTATTTGTCAGATATTGTCAACATGATGATTATGTGCAAGAATTTTTTTGGACATATTATAATTTCCAATATCATCCTTTAAAATACAAATCAAATGCTTCTTTTCGATATCTGAGAACTTACATTGCACTGAATGTTTAGTACTAAGTCTTCATATTTATTGGTATAATATTAGTGGACATTCTCTTATCTTAAAGAAAATCAGTATTATGTATTAACACTAAAGATTATTATCTAGGATACTGCTGGCCTATTTTTTGCTGACTAAATACACTTTCAAACTTTTCCTTCAGCAAATGATTGCTGTACGGATTTTGGTCGACGCAGCTTCCGACTACATGCAGTTTAAAGCCAGACTGGTAATCAAGATCAGTGTCGGGACAGAGCCAAAGAATACTTCCTGTCTCGGGAAGAGGAGGATGTGTTTCATTTCTGAGGGGTCAGTCCAGTCCTTAGTATGCAATACTAGAATAGGAGTATACCAGTATACTTTGCATAGATTAGGTTACAGTGTAGTAGATTTGTTTTGTTTAGCTGTTGGTTTTATTTTGTCATATTACCACTGCACTAATTTCAGAAACATGGACTCCAGATTTTGGCAGGATCACCAATATTCCTCTATAATGATTCTATGCCATACCGCCCAACCCTCCATCACCACACATACATATACTGCAGACTCATCACACACACACACACACTGAGGTGTACCATACACTATAGTTTATAGTTTACATCTTAGAAAGAACATTTTTCAATTGACAGAAATAAAAAAGAAAAACTTAAAAGGTTTGCACTATTGACAAATGAAGTACCTCTTATTCCTGAATGCTGTTACAGGCAATCAAGTACTGATGTTAACCTTTTAGAATCGACATTATCACAAAAGTACCTCAGAACATATTTTGAATAAGATAATCTCAAAGAATAATTGAATGACAGCATCTTTTGAGTAGGTGACAGAGACATGATCCACCCAAACAAAGGGTTAGTTTTAGAATTCTGTAGTGTAAGAATTCTGCAGAGACAAAGTTTAAGGATACTGAGAGCTGTCTTTTAAAGAGGACTAATACTGAAATTTAGTTGTCAAAAAAAGAAAAAAAGCACTCATAGTGTGCCTAAATCACCAAGGCCTTATGTTGTGTTTTTGTCCGTTTTGGGTCAGTTAAGTAAGATCTGTATAGGTCTAAAATACCTATTTTACAACAAGTACAGATTTTTAAAAATTCTTTTTATTTTAGTTTTTTATTTGCACACAACCAACTTTTTTCCCCATGTGCAATAGTCAATAGTAATTTTATCGACCCTATACAAGAGCGCTTATTACGCCAGGTTCACAACAGGAGCATGTGCAGAACATGATGATTTTCAGTTTAGCTCCCGTGTTAATCAATTTGAGCATCCACACTGGCAGTGTGAGACATGTGTCTCAGCTGCGGCTCCAGCTGCACTGCAGCTGCAAGACATGCAGAGTTTCAGTGCGGTGCCTATTTTTCAGGTGTAGGGTAAGCGTCAGGGAAGACATGTACAACAAAATACTCAGTTAAAACATTTTTTGTCATCATGTCCTCAGCAAGTCAGAAACATTTAAAATATACTTTACCTGCTATCTATGATGGTAACTGATAATAATTAATTATTTTTAGTTTACTTCTTCACTTTTTAATTCATATAAACCATGTGTTACACAAAAATGTGGATTTATGGACATTACCAGAGGGATCCCTGTGTTAAAAACAACTGTGCAAGCAGCTGCAGAACTGCAGCAGAGCCACAGCAGAAAGGTTGTTGTGAATACAAACATGTAGCTACAATGGAGCAGTTCAGCAAAGCACCGGTCACATGCGACACCCCTCTTGTGAACCTGGCCTTATGAGATAAGTGGGGACTTCAGCTGCCACCTGGGAAAACCTAATTTGACTCCTGAAAGGACATAGGCTCCTCTTGTTTTACTTGGATGTCACCGTTTCACTTGGCGATTTCCCCTCTCCTATTATTTTTTTTTTAAATACACATATGGAACAAAGTTACTTTGTTTAGTTTAGAAAACAAAATACCTGGTTAGATTCTGTGAAAATAAGATGGTTTTGCATTGATTGCAGACATTCTCTTATCTTGAAGAAAATCAGTATTATGCATTAATTCTAAAGATTATTATTTAGGATACTTTCCTAACAAGCCGTCATGATGTCATATGAAGACACACGCATTGGTTCTGGATAGCAGGATGAATCATCATTTTGTTTTCAAGAAACATAAAATGTCAATAAATCTAGCAAAATCATCCCAATCCATGCCAGAATTGAATGGATTCTTTCTTTCAGTGCTCTAATCTTTTTGCAGTTTGCATCTTGTCAACAAACGGACAAATTCAAACTCAGTCACGGTGCCATTAACCATAAACCAAAATATGCAAGACAACACACACTATGATTTTGTGTCATAGCCTTATATTCCACAGTATCAGTGAATCTGTAACATGGAACATGGAACAAAAATGGGGGAAATATACAGCTGTCTGCTAATTTAAAGAGCCAAGTCAAGGTTTGAAGGAAGAGAAGAAGAAAATTAAGTCTTATATGTGATGAAGAGCTTTTACTGGTTTTGATTATCAATATATGTAAGACTTTTCTGTATATTTTAAGAACATAAATGTTACATGAAAATATGAGCTAATGCTTAACTGAATATCATGAATCCAGTAGTAAAGGAGCAATTCTGTGCTTTTCTCCAAAGTACATCTCAATTTGGATCTTATGATTTACAAATGGCGGTGGAACCAAGCCTACTCGCAAGGTGCTTGCCAAGTCATTAGCTGCAATTTGGAGATGAGTGGTTTGCTCTGCACAGCCTGGATGATCTGTTCTGCCTGCTTCAGCTGTCTTTATCAAGTGAAAACATCAATATTCCAAGGTAAAACTACTCTATCACAGGTTAAAGTCAGAAATTCACTGTCAAACTCAACCTGTCAATTTGGCAACATTAACTGAAAGCAAACAAATTGCAATGAGGAAAACCAGCCGGAAATGTATAGTTATTCAACAAGTTTTCCACTCAAAACAGGGAAAGATTTAAGAAAAAGAAATGTGTTTCTCTGAGGAATTTTTAAACAGAATTCAATTTTGGTGCAGTATCTTTGTCAGGTATACAGATAATCGTAATAATATATTAAACTGATTAGAATACAATATCAACAAGCAACTTAACAATCCTAAATCATTTTAGCCTTCCATCTCAGAAAATGACTTTGTTTATCCCCTTACATGTTCGCTTCTCTCCAATTCTGGGCTCACATATACAGGATTCTAATGCAGCAGAGTAGTCACTTATTTTTTTGTTTCCTCTGTCACACTGTGAGATGGGTCTTAAAATTATTACTTAAAAGACACACCAAAGATAGCAAGACTGACTATGTTTGTCTCTTATCTTTACACTACAACATCAAAGGCTTTTGTGTTTTTCAGAGAGTGGAAAAATAACCAATTTGAGGCATGACAGTGTAAAAACATAACTTGTGCCATATTAAATGCAGACTTGAGAGCCATGTGTGAATGACGTTGATTTACAATCAGTGCACAGTTGCTAGCACCCATCAGCATCGAAAGAGGAATTGATATGCGATTCAGATATGTAACTGGATCTCAAGTTTCCAGTTCTAGATTACTATCCCTAGCTGTCAGTCACTTTCATCCCATTTTGAAAGTTGCCAGTTTAAATGATAGATTTCTAATAGCTCTTGTTCAAACTCATATGTGCAATCTTGCAAAGAGGAAAAAGAATAATAGGTCCCAATCCAGTCTCTCCAAAGCAAAATCCAATATCCCTTTTTTAAAAGTACATACCCATTAAAGATCTACTTCGCCAGCCTCCACTCATCCCCTGCTGATGCTCTGGTCTGCCTACTGCTTCGTGTGATGACCACTTCACTGTAGCAATGCAGCTGCTAAAACAATCTTGTTTCTGCCACATTTATGTTTGAAGAAAAAAAATAATCCCACCCCGAATGAGCTTCCTGGAAAACAATCAGCAGATAAATCACAAAAATAAACAAATATCTTCCACACTCTGCACATAATCAATACCACTGAGTGAAGGGTTTTCAGATTTCTACTATTAGGGGCAGACAGAGCATGTCCAGTTCATTACAATTGCACTTAAGTTGCCATTATTGTGCAGGTACTCTATATCGGAACAGCTACTGACTGAGTATCACGTTGCTTGAGTAGTCTTCATTATCAGATAACAATTGCTGGTAAATGGTAACAAATAGAGAGTCCGGTAAGTAGAGATGAGGCCAGATAAGATATAATAAAGTTATACAGGCTTTGTGCATTCATGACAGATTCAATTACAGCCTAATGTTACCCATTCTGTGATCAAATAAAAAGAAGAACTTCTTTCTAATAAAGTACACCTAGTTCCACCTGTAATTGCTATGCACTCAGTGTGTCACTGTAATTAGGCCTGTATAGTAAAATGAGGCGGTAGACAATGAGCACCCTACATCCTGAGCCACAGTGTAGTGGCATACAATATATGGCATCCTTTTGTTACTCAGATGTTTAAGAGCATCAATCTTGCCTCTTTTCTCTGCATTGTTCATGCAGTATGTGTTGAGCTTTGACTCACAGAGCCAACAGTAGTATAAGTTCATTTAGACAATCGAAATATCACATGTGCATTTGAACGAAAAGTGAGTACATTTCTGATGGAGTGAATACGAGCATCAAACCATGCAACTCTAGACATGGCTGCTGATGCTGATACAGGATTATCCTCTGGTGGATTTTTTTTTACATTATACGTCTCATCTCCTCCTGCAGAAGCCATATTGCATAAAAGCTAGCTCAAGCTTAACAAACTGATTGCTCAAGCAGGGATCTTATAGGCTGTATGCCCACCTTTTTCTTTTTCTCTATAGCATTTCTCATCTTTGCTTTACTCTATAAGGAAGGACTTATAGGCTTTGAGGCTTACTGATATTTTCAGCCATTGCCTTTTGAGTCTGTAAATGTCTGCATATAGCTTCACAATAAAGGCTTTTTCAATTACTGCCCCAAAAGGTGAAACGGTAATAAAGGAAATGAGTGAGCATTTGAGCTAAAAACATCTGCCTACTGTTGGGAAACCAGAGTGAAAGCAGAATTCCATGTTAATACTCAAGTAAAGCACTTTTAAACTCAACATGAGAATGATGATACATGCCTTTAATATATAACTAGATCACAAGTGCATGGCTACACTTTGTTAGATGGTACTGATAGACACCCTACCACACAGCAGCATCACAGAAGCTCTAACACTGCCAGGTTGTTCACACTGTTTCTTCTGTGAAGAAATTTTCCTCTCAAAAAATGCCAGCTTACTCACACCTTTCTATTTCAAAATGTGTTGCCTTTTTAGAAACCACCGACAAAGACTGCAGGTTATGTTTCACAAGCACAGGCAAATTTGAACCCTTACCCCTGGAAGGACTGGGAGGACAGTAAGATGCGACTGACAGGTCACCAGTACATCACAGGTCTTCTAGAAAACAACTGATCATTAGTTTGTTCATTATTATTACTGCAAACAAAACATCTATTGAAGCTGAAGCTGACCCACAATGCTTTCCACAGTGTGCTCTAATAGAAAATAATAAAAAAGAATCTGTGTTTCCATAAGGAGATTTCCAGTTCAACTACAGAGCTAATACAAATCTCATGTATTAAAAAAGAAGTCTAAAAAAGAAGACTCTCCTTCATAAACGTAATCAGGAGCCCATGCAAAGCATTATTTTTCTCTTGTAATTGTGGAAGGGCTGGAAGTCACATAAAGCAAATGATAAAAACTAAGGTGATGAAAATGCATGTGTGTTAAAAGATGGAGCAGGAAAAATGGATGGAAAAGGAAGCTCATTTGATGAAAACAGTCATGATATAATGAGAACAGAGCCATGTAACATTTTTTCATTGTTGAATTCATCTTTCACCATCATATCAATAATTTAGAGCAAAGCAAAAAAAAAGTCGGTGCTCAACTCTTCAGGAAAAAAAAGGCTACCATATTTAACAACTTTACAAAACGTACAGACTAAATGATTGCTGGAGTTCATTTAACCTTGGCATGAATCATCACTGGAGTAAATGACAATGAATGAACACACAGTTTACCACAGTTTTATGGGAAATTTGAAGTAATGACTTAAAATCAATCTACTACCAACACAGAGAAAGCAGGCGAACTAACGAAGCATTCAAATCTTCTCAAACTAAACTACTGAAATCACAAACTACTGTCCCAAAAGCCACCTGTGGCAGAATAACACAGTTGTAAATATCTTTAATTTAGCAGGCTGGTGTTGCTCCAGAAACTACTCACATAGAATACACAAAATAATGTATCTTTACTGCTGTTTATGCAACGATGAACTTGGCATCACAGTTCACTTGCCTGACTGCAAACCTAATTTATATACTCCAAAATAAATGCATTTACGGAGACAGCTTCTCAGATGTCGCTACTTAATTATGAGTGTCTTGAGGGAAGAGAAATGCATCATGTTTTGTTTGGAAACCACACAGTTTTCTCAGAGGAAATGTCTGAGAGCTTTCATCACATTTTATTTTGTTCTCTCAGTCAAAGCTCTGTGTAGTGAAATATTAAAGCAACACTGAAGGTGTCATTAGTCCTTATTTGTCTGTCTAATGTGTCATAAGGTTAAGGCAATGTAAATCCTAATCCACCAGTCTTTGGAAAATAAGTGAAAGGCTTTAGACATTACTGAAGAGTTCCAAAATTTACCATGTAATAAACCTAAAACACAGTGGGATACTAACAAAGATAGCGATAGGGTGGTGAATAGGGTTTCTCCCCAACTGACAGCCATCCACTCGATTCAAACTCTGTCCTGCCATTTCTGAAACCTGACCTGGTGCATCACTGCATAACAATATCAAACTAGGAGAGGATATAATGTAGAGAAGATCGTAAATTAGCACTAGCCATTAAAAGCCTGCTTGACATTTAGAACAAGATTCAGAAATCTAATAAGACAGGGTGGAAGGCAGTAATGAAGGTGGGGAGGTCTAACAATGTCATGGTTCAGCTGGTCTCCCTGTCAACTGTCTGCTATTCCCTGAATTTCTCAGTGTTGTCAGCCATCACTTCAGTATGGTGATGGCTGACAATGAATGAAGAAGAAGAATATTTAGATCGACATGTGAACGTTCTTTGTTTTCAGTGCAGTTTTAAAAAAAATGCCAATCAATTTCAGAAAAAATATAAGTTTGCTTTCCACCTTTTATGACAACATTCACAAATACTTGAATTACAATCTAAAACACACAAAATGATAGTCTTGATTAAGGTAGAATATATTCCTCTTTACTGCTTTTATTCGACATCGGGCAAGTCAGTGACTCCCTTTCATTGCAACACTTTCAAAGTCAGGGCCATTTCTCGCCTTTTTAGAGCTCTAAGTGAGATTAAGACTTGGAGCCTGCAACCCTGCACTTTTTTACTTCTATGAGAGTAGAACTATCATAAAAGATTTCTAACAATCCGTTTTCGATTCACTTGCCATGAAGAGATCATAAAATTCAGAGAAACCAGTCCACAAAAGCTGCAAGCAAATAAGGACAACCCCATCTCCTGTTGAAACCTGGATTCATTATTGAAAAGTCTAAGACAGGTCTGTGTGTGAGCCTCTGGCAACTTCAGAACAGGTAGTGTGTTATTTGCACACAGTGCACATATTATGTTTTGCTTGTTGAAGCTGGAAAGCTTTATTAGTGTCGGCTGTAGTTGTGCTTTATCTTCATTTAAATACTTTATTACCGTCTCCATTATTCAGCGGACTACAGACCGTGCATGATTGGCGTGTATATAGCAACATTTCATCTAAAGAATTCAGTGGTTCCCATACAACATAGAGACATGGCAGCTCGCCAGATCGACACCTTCCACCAGAGGAAAAAAACAAAACAAACTTAAACCAAAGGAAGGAAAGAAGGTAGGCAGACAGACAGATAGATAGATAGTTAGGGGTGAGGGTGGTAATCTTAGGGAATCCCTGGAATCCATGCAATCCAAGCATTTTCACTGATACTGAAAGCTGAGAATACAAGTGATCCAAGCACCTCATCACATATGCCAAAGAAATACTGTCAACAATGTTTAGCAGGTAGGATTGAATGGAGAAATTTCTTCTTTTTTTATTGAAGACTGCAGACTTTCAGGAAAATATCAACAAATAAATAATTCACAGTGAGCCCCCCCCAAAAAAAAACAAAAAAAAACAGGAGAAAGCAAAGGAGCACTTTAAAGTCTAGTTACATATGTTTTAACTAAAGAACTTAAAATCTCCTTTTCTTTCTGTGTATATGTCAACTACTCTTTACCTCCCTATCCACTTGGCCAGGGTAAAAATAAATACAATGACATCACAAAAGGTCACTGGACTTTCTATTCTGTTAAAAAGACAGACCTTCATTTGAAAATGCATCATATCACATCTGTCGTGTGGTACTGTAGAATAAAGAAACAATCCATTGACGGCCGATGACCGGAGAAGAGAAAATAGGCATGTTCTCACTGCCCACATTTCCCACACCCACATTGTACCATCAATATTTTGTATCTACACTAAGCTTAGAGCCTCGCAGTAAACAAGACTACTTCCTCATTCTCTCTGGAGGTTCAATAAAATCCGAGCACCAGCTCAACTTGTCAAGCAGAAAAAGGCATTTCTTTTAAGGTCTATCAACCCAAAAAATATTCAATTAATTGTACACATTAGGAGACAATGTGGGGTTCAGTATCTTGCCCAAGGATACTTTGACAAGCGGACTGATGAAGTTGGGGATTGAACGACCACTGTAATTTCTGTGCTACAGCCCAACCATTCTACAAGCTAACAGTATGCATGAACCTGGAATGACCTGTGCATCGCGGCAAATGATTTTATGAAAGCTAAAACAGGGAGGAGGGGAAATTAGACGACTGACACTTCATTCCGAGCTATCTTTCTACTTTGACCTATCTTTTTATTGAACAAAGAGTTCATCACACCCTTTCACCCTTCATTAAGCAAAAAAGGAAATAGAAATATTCTAAAATGGAAATCATTTTAATGTCTGGCACAATTTTCTCTGCCATTTATATCTCCTCTACAATCTATAATATGAAAACGTATTTAATGCTTGACTTACTCAATGGTCTAGTTTATCGCATTAAATGCACAATACAAAACAACCATATAGTTAATGACTCATCAGGAGTTTGTTCTGAACGACGAACATACTGAGCTCATTTTGTTCCTACACACAGAGGAATGGGGGGGTGTCCCCTGCTGTCTCCAGAGTGGTGATGAATATTGAATGTGACCTGTGGCCTGTGAAGATGCGGTACGGGAGCGATAGCCTGCTCCTCTGAGCTTTTCTTAGTTACTCATCATATGTACAGCCACTTATTAGACGTGTTCCAACAAAACAATCCTGTCACTACCTTCACTAATTACATGTTCACAGCTCTCTGTTATTCATCTCAGCTTCTCTGCTACTTACAGACATGCACTTCAGGTCATTTTCTACCAAGCTTATATAACAGTGTGTGTTTGTGTGTAGACTCCTAGTGTAGGTCATCCATGCCATAATGGATGTCTTTATAAGGGCATTTCAAACATGTGAAAAGTAGTCTGAAAGTGACTGCATGTCTAACTTACCTATATGATGAGGACACCATCAGTCAGCAGAGGTCAACAGCAAATGAGGAAGAAGAGAAACAAAAACAGTTAGTTGTGGTAAAAAAAAGAACACAGTACAACTTCACACTCAGGGAGCAGATTTACACTCCAAAGAAACATCATAATCTCGAGAGATCCAGTGATCACACTCGCCTCCCCATCATCCACACACTGGAAAGGAGCCTCTTAGCTGTCCCCCAAAACGGAGTCGGCCAACATGGACACAGGAGAGCATGTTTCTCTGACTCTCCATCTCTGACCGAGACATTTTCAGCTTTAATTACAACACAGATGCTAATTAGCTTGAAACCAGAATGTGGTACAGTGCATCAAGTGATGACATTTAGTTCTGAACTGAACATGGACTATTTTAAATAAATAATATTGCTCTGTGTACAACAAACACTTTCATGTTAAGCTCACAAATTACCCTTTAAACTAGCTAAATATCTGATGCAGAATAAACAAGGTTTTTAAATGAATAAAAAAAATTAAATTAAAAAATACTTAATTTATTCGAAAAATAAATTATGTTTCATAAATAGTAATATAAGAATTTTGATCATTAATAATAATAATAAAACAAATGAGAATGACTGGCATCCAAATAGATAGCTCTCAAGTAAACTTAAACATATTGAAACAAAAACAACAACAGCAACAACAATAATGATAATAGTAATAGTAATAACAATAATTTTAATAAACTGTTAAAAAAGTCAGTTCCAACGTACACCGATCCGCCATAACATTAAAACCACTGACAGGTAAAGTGAGCAACACTTCCCATCTTCACCCAATGTTCTGCTGGGAAAACCAGCATCCTGGGACTCACATGGATTTCACTTCGTCACCTACCTAAATATTTCTGCAGATCAATCACCCCCACAGCCATACAGCAACACCACTTCCCTAACGAGCAGCTTTCACAGTGGGACAGCACTGAGCCTTACAACAATAGCCTTGGAAGGGCTAAAAAGCATGTCATAGAGCCTGAGATATTCCCTTGACCTCTAAACTCTCCAGATACCAATATGATAGGATCTGATAGCATTCATCCAAATCCAATACATGAAGACCCTCCCCACAACCCACAGGGCCCAAAGGATCCTTTGCTAAGGTCCTGATACAAGACAATTCAGGACACCTTCAGATGTTCCTTAACCCCGCCTTGACTGGTCAGCGTTCTTTTAGCAGGATGAGGAGAGCACATTCTATATAAGGCAGGCAGTCATAATGTTATGGCTACAGTGATGTGTCCTCTTCTCTGAACACCTAAAAATATTCCTCATCAGTAGTTTAATTTCAGCTGCATGCAATGAAGTTAAATGTGATTTTTATTAGTTTGACAGAGGCTTAACTTTTCTATAGTAAATGTTGATTAGATGGCTTTACTAAGCACTGACATTAGTTGCTTAGCAAGTTATGTTGAGCTAAAACTCACAACCAGAGCAGTTTCTTTTCAGAGTTCGATGAAATTATCTGAAAAAAGGAAAAGACTTTTTCTGGTTTTGGTCCTGATGATATTCCAAACTCTAACTGAAATAACACTTAAATGTCATCAAGCACATCAGGCATTGTAACAAAAAAACAGTGCATGATTAATGCTTAACAAATAACATTAATTCAACTGTTATTTTTAAATATTCGGCCAGTGTACATCATTTAGATACCAATCAGATCTGGGCATTTTAATCATCAAGTTTAACCCAAAAATAATGCTGATTGAGTGGCATATTTTCAGTATTCAATCTATAAATTATCTGACACATCATGGATTTTTTTTGCCCTTTTCACCAGAACTCAGTGTTGAATTAATAACAATGTTGATTTCTCAGCTGAAGGAACAGCCTACTTTAACTATTCAAACCTCTTGACCCACCAAAGACGCTTTGCAGTTAAAGTAACATGGCATGTGCATTTTGCATCACGTTACCGTGGGAACCAGGCTTACAGTGGATGAGAGAGTGGGTTGTGATGACCGGCTAACAAAGAAAGCTTGGCTGTGATGAACTTCCTTGATGGTACACCACTAATTTGTATTTGTCTGTTTGTTTTCTGCCTGAGTGAATTTTGAACCAGTCTTAAGATGAGCTCAGTCAGAGGCTACTAACATAAGACAAACATTCTGGGTCTTAATTTCAAGCTCCTCAGATAAGGAAAATGACTGTTTTACTAATAGCTGAATGTTTGGACTTTATTTTGTCAGCATTTGACTGGCATGAGTTTGATTTGAAATATAATTTTAAAAATTGACTTAAAATTGATGTAAAACATAAATGAGACTGAGGCAGACTGCCCAGAATATATAAATTAAACTAAAGAAAAAAAAAAGTTTTCAGAGCCATTGGATTAAAAGATAAAAATTAAACAAATAAATGCCATTTAATGTGCTCTCCTCACAAAAATAAACAGAATGGAGGACGAAGAAGAATAAGCATAAAATATTTTATAAAGCAGTCCAACAATAACGTGCTGCTCAACAGATTGGCAACTGGCCCTCAGAGGAATATAATGAGGCATCTGTGCGGCCATTCAACACAAGAAAAAACTCAGTTACTCTTCGTGGCTGATGGATGTTTTATCAAAGTCTCTATACGTTCAATGATAATTAGTTTTTGGAAAACCCATTGACCTCATATTGTACCGATCAGCTTTGTTCATTTCGGAGTTTGAGATCTGCGGTGACGGAGCAACACCACCACACATACACACCCCACCACCACCACCACCACCCCACATTTTCTGTTGCTTCCGCTTTTCTTTCTTTTTTTCTTATTCTTTCATTTTTGGGGCATCCAAATTATTGTTCATACTGCTTTTTTGACTACATTTAATCAACAATTCAGCTTCAGAGGTATAATGAAATAAGCCAGAAAATAGTTAGAGATGCACATTAACAGCAGGAGTCAGACGTTATTTATTGTAGACACACTTTATTGATTTGCAGGCTGTTCCAGTGCAGGGTTTCATACATTTTTAAAGTACATAACATGTTTTTGTACCTCATAGGCCGTTTCATCCACACCAAGACAAGGGCTATTGCAGCATTTCAATTTAAATAAGTTTCTCATTTTCTTCAGTTAACTACGGTGCATTCTGGAAATGTACTTAAATAAAAAGCACCACGGACCACCCATTAACAAACAAAGATTGCTATAATTGATATGGATGCTTTTTTAGAAAGGAATACTAAGGCTGACGATGGAGTTGACAGATGGGCAAGGCTTTTAAAAAGTGGTCCATGGGTGCTCCTGCCAGAGAGTTAATGAGCCTTAGTGTTCTGTATATGGGAGTAATTATATAAGGAAATACATCACATCAGTGTTTGGTAAGCTAAGTATATGGGCATCTTTAGTTGTCCAGCCAGACAGAATCATGAGGTTAAGGTGCTTATTTGGTTGAAAAAGACAAAATAGATATCAAAATAGTGTAATATTGAAGACTTGAAATGCTAATTAATCGATATAGTGGTTGTTCAAGTAACTGCGATCTTAGACCAAGGAGGTTTGTAGGGCAAACATGCAGGGAAACAGCATTCCCAGAGAACATTCTGTTCAGTATCTGCAGCAGTGTTATGGCCCCATGCCGTCCACCCATCTATTCATCTATTCTACCATGCATTGCTGTATTCTCATAGGATGTGTGACTGTAAGTCAGGCAGTGTTAACATGTGAACTATTGGATGAGTACAGTACAAGCTTAAAGAAATTGAGCCCTCATCAAATGCACATAGGAAAGGGCATGGAACTGCAGGGTACTGAAAGAACAGAGATATGACAGACCTGCCAGCTCAAGCGTCAACCCGGCTCAGTGCACCCACATGGATAGCAATGAAAAAGAATGTTGCCACAGCAGTGGTTTAGATCCTGAATGAATGAGGAAAACCATCTCTTGGTGTAACTGTTCAGTCTGTTTTGGTCTTGGATCCTTGGAATCTTGGATCCCAGCGTTGAAGTCCTCGCAAGAGCTGTTTGGTGGTTCTTACCTCCAAACCTAATCCTCCACTATCCTGGTCTGAGGTGGCCCATTGCGGAAGGAGCCATCCCAGCCTTAAGAGTGCAGCGACTACACAGTCTTGTGTGGAGCTTTCCGATCACTTCGCCATTATCTAACAAGGCCGTAGACCATCCATATGATACTGCAATGACCTCACTTTCGTTCAACCAGGCCTCTACAGTCTTGCCTACTGGGAGCATTCCACGGGCAGCTGATTACCTGCACCTGAAACTGCACACAGATACCTCTGGTGACAGCCCAGCACTGCGGGCTCCTGATAGAAGCTGTGATCCAAAGACTCTCCTTAAGTTCTGTTGCATCTGAGACAACGGACACCCCCCTGGCCATCAATGCTCCAACTGGTGCCCTTTATTTACATGCACATCTGGGATGGAAGATGCCTGTCCAGAGTATTCTGGCTCCAATGAATCGCCTAAAGGACAGGTGCCTCAACTTCAGCCACTCTCCCCCCCCTTTGAACTGATTATTGGAGATCCCATAATTAGGAATAAATGCTATTTTAGTGCAGTCACACTCTGTTTTCCTGATGCAACTGCTCATGACATTTTAAACCATCTCCAGGATTTATTGCCATCCCTCCCTTCTTCCATATCCAGAATATATGGGAGGTGACTGAATGTTATTTTACCCAGATACTGAATTTCCTAAATGATGTGGGAAATAATTTGTTTCCTCTGGTCCCCTCCCTACAATAGGCTGCAGTACCGACAGTTTAAGCTTAATTCTCTGTCTTCACACTTGGCTGCAGTCTTACTGTACACACAATGTGAGCTTCACTGACCATCTTAATCTGTTCGGAAAGCGCTGTCTTAATTCACTTTATATTAACAGAGAAAGCACGCGCTTAAACAAACAAGGCAGAGGGATGATGACGGTCAATGTGCAGCAGGCAGTGCTGAATGACTACATAGGTGCTATGTAGATCAAGTTGAGTTGACAAACACGATTAAGAAATGAAAGCATGTGGACCAAAACCACAGCCTTACAAGAATGGAAATCTAAAAACAAAATGCTGCTCTTAACTCCTTTTACTTTTTATTAGAGGAGACGGGAAAACCATCACAAAAAGATACAGACATTAAATGACAAGAGCTTTCAGGGCTGCAGGAAATGTTGGTGCCCTCAAAGGCATCACAGCCAGTGTCTGAGGTAACAGCAGAAAGCATGTCACAAAAGCTGGCCATCTTTTCCTAAAACACTTGTTAAAACCCTCACATAGTTTCTCTTGAATGTCTGAGAGTACAGATTGTGAGTTTCACTGGAGTTTAGTAAATACATCATTATTTTAAGTCTTAAATCAATGAACGACTCGATAAAACAAGTACTATTGATTGTCTTTGTCAAAACGAAACCTTGTAGAAATGATTATCCAGCAGGTTCATTATAACTCACCAACTTTACCTCATTCCAAATAGATTTTTCCATCTCAACTGTGCTCTGATTTGTTTATGCATGTGTGGCTTTGATTGAAATTACACCCACAATTCAGTAAAAGATAACTATAGGTCTTCTTCCTTGTAGTTTTACAGCAGTTGAATGTAAGAGTGTAACAGCAAAAATCACTAGTTTAATGATAAAAAATCAAGTTGCGTAGGCAGCAAACTCAAAATTTCCACACTTCTTCTGTGAACACAGACCCTTCATTAAAACAACATAACATTTAACTTCTTCCTCTTTAGCAGTTGGGTATGTAAGCCGAACTTCATCTCTGCACAGCTTTAAAAAAGAAAAACCCAGAAGTGATGGTTATAGGTGACCATAGATGGTGTTCTGTCTAATGTGCCCTATGAAAACAACCATTTGCAGAAAATGGCAATGAAGCGAATGTGGCTCTGTCTGTTTTTAAATTATCCTGAGATCATTCTGTACACATGCTAAAGGTAAATTCAAACTTATGCATCAAATTCCACCACTGAGCCCGCCTTGGACAGAGGGTTTTGTCAGCTGCATTACAAGTGGCCCACATGAGATCTATACTTCACGATCTTACATACAATAGGAAGCAGATTACTTCTGGGTGGCGTTTTGTTTTTTTTGGGGGGGTAGAATCAGGCAGAAAATAAGTGTATTTAGTTTCCATGCCAGGACAGTACAAATGAGTCCCTGTACAGACACAAACACGCCTAATGCCCTTGTAAAAGAGAACACGCACAAACTCAAATAAACAGGATCCCAATCTAATCAGCAATTCATTGCTCATCCTGCAGGCTGTAATACACAGCACAGCTAAAGTACCGTCAGATTTATCATTCTCATGATTCCCCAGTAGTGCAAAGATGGACCTGTGCCTACAGCTATCTGAGAGGGAAATAGGGGAATCTGGTGATTTGATAATAAATAGACTTCCTGCACAGTGAAATTTATAGCTCCCTCTCTGGCTCCAGCTGCACCACTGATGTGCAAGATATCATTTGTAGTTTGCTAGTATCCAAATACCAAACGGGTAGTATGGGGACTCATACTCTTCACACCCAAACAAAAACTGGAAAAAACATTCACTATGCTTTTCTACTCCAGGCACATAAAATACCACGGACTACAGGAAGAAAGGAGGAAACTTGTAAAGAGTAGTTCTACAAGATGTGGCTTAAGCGACCGCGTGCTCTTGCATTGTACACCAGATGCTAACCTACTTTGCCTTTTGTAGAGAGCTTCCGTTTGTCACGCATGGCTGAAACATCATTGTGTTTGGAGCACATTCAACAAAAGCGCAAGCTGTTTCCACAATAGTGCTTGCGATATTTTGATGGCTATATTGTAAACAAGGCCTCTAACTCAAGTAAATTCTGAATTCAAATAATGGTTGAATGATTCTGTGCCAATGCATTACTAAACATCAACATGGTAGCGTTATAGAAACACAATAGGTTATGAAACAATGGCCCCAATTTGTCTTCTACTAATAAAAACTACATCAAATTTCCTCCTAGACCAGATCTATTCTGGGTCATTACCACCTTTTCACTGTCCTTTCTTTGAGGTATAGTCTTTCACAAGCTAGGTTGGTGTGGCAGCTTTGCAACAACTTCAGAAAGAAAGAATAGAAACTATAAAGGCATATTTTCTGCTGTCTGTGGGTATTCTATATCTTATATAAACTGTCTTATATGACTCTTCCTCCTCAGTTCAGCGTCAGAGAAACCGTCACAAAGATATAATTTATCTGACAGTGATGATCATCGGTCATCCTGATGAAATTCCCATAAAGTGAGTCCCATAACCTCCTCACCTGCTCTTCACCCTCATCCTCTACCATTCCATCTTGAGGACACTAACTTCAATTACTCTTTCTTATATGGTTCTCACTTTCTGGGTCCTAGTTTTGTGGACTGAAGGAGCACAGACACATCTTGGAAATCCTGGAAAAGGGAGATCCCTTTCAAAAAAATGATGGATTTTGTATTTTGCATTATGCGCGTACCAAAAAAAAAAGTTTGCTCATCAGGGATGTCGTTTTTTCCAGATGCACAAAATCTTATACTGAATATGCAGAACTTTGGCAACAAACAAATAGAGCGGAGATCAGCAAAGGAGGAGCTGTATGAGTAATAGTAAAGAAAATGAATTTCAACATTTTTATTTGTCAAAACAAAATTGATTTGTAGGCATTTTATGAATTCAGGATTGGCTCACATTGCAATACCATATATGTTTTTTCAAATAGTCCATGCAGGTGATACAATGCATACATATGTGGCAGCATGGATTTAAAGAGTCCTATAACTGTGGTTTAAACATGCCATAGAGTAAATTATAATCTGTGCATAAAAGAAAATATACAAATATATCAATAATATCATTGTTCAAGGATACATACACTGAGTGTTCGATAAATTTACACATAAACAGTTAATACTTAGACATATTCCTTTATTCCTTGTCGTGATGTACTGTTAAAGCATTAAAGAAATATGTCACAGTTTAAAAGCTGTTCATCTATATGCAAATTTATTTTGCAGCTCTATGATACAGTACAAGAGGAAAAAATGTAAAGCAGCTGTGATGTACCGTGTTGTCTTTCAACCGAAACACGGTGAGAATGCAACCTGCATCCCAGGTAACACAGTGGAAGTTCGTAAAAATAATAACAGGTGTTCAATTAAACTTGTGCTTAGTTAAACAGATGGGATGTTTTACTACAAACTCAATGGACAGGAAATGAGAATTATTTTCTCCACTATGCAAAACACATCTGCTCAATCTTTTTACCATCAGTTATTACAAGCCAACATTTGAACTACTGCATCCCCAGATAAGTGTCCAATCAAGACACAATACTTTGTACATCAACAAATTCCCCATGGGTCTGATTAGTCACTGGCCACAGGTACTGGCACACATTTTAACACACTTTAAGAGAGATATCCACTGCTATAAGTAACATAAAAACACATTTCACAGAGCACGCTGCCACACACAGAGGCCTCCAGAAGCTACACACATTTCTTCTGTTAAAAACAAAAGCTGAGGATAAGGCATCCCTCTCCAGCCAAGTGGGACGTCATGTCTTCATCTAACCCACGATCAAATAAGTTTAGTGATCTTTCTTTGACATGTTGGAGGAGTCCTCTAGTTTACTCACAAGGGCTGTGTTGCTGATTTCCCATGAGGTAGAAGAAGACGCCTGGCAGGCCCTTCCACCTCCCTCTCTTTATCCCTTGCCCAAACCTTGGCTTTTTATAGCTCCAGTTCTTAGACTTTTTTGTTCTCTCATCCATATAGCCTATTTCTTCACATTTACATCAGTCTCTTCTCTGAAGTTTGCTGCTCACTCATCCTTCGTCTCAGAATGTGGCTCCAACGCCCTGAGGGTGAACCATTAACACAGGACTGAGGATAAGGGACATGCTGTCCCAGCTGAAGATCCAAGAAAACCTGAACAACTCAAAGTGCGGCCGCCTGTGATAGAATGTCCTGGAATTGTGCATAACAAAAACAGACATGCGGGCAAAATGTGCTATGTTGGTGTAAATAAAAATTAGACCAACATAGCAGTTGGCTCCTTTGAAAACAGATTATTGACGTTCTCATTCAGTAAAAATGGGATTTTTCTGAATTAATTCCTTATTAAGAACTATGAGTCTGGGTATTAGAGTTTGAAGTCCATTGTCTAATTCCACCTTGAATATGAGGAATGTTAAAATAATTTAAAATTTGAAAAACTAAAAGTTTATACAGACAAACAATTGCTTTCAGTAATACACACTCAAAAAAAAACATGCTGCCACATCTTCAGGCATCCTTGGACGTTTCACCTTTTGAGTAATGAAGAAAGTGTAGAGTGCCAAGCGGAAGGTAGTAGGAGTCACAGTGTGCCCCCAGGCAAACACGCTCCCTGTCCCAATTTTTGTTTGTTAGTTTGTTTTATTCATTTTGTCCTTATTTAGGAATGGCTCATTTTGTTTCAACCCACATAACATCCGTCTGTCCAACAGCGTATCTATCAAATAGTCTGATTCGAAGAGAAATTATGTCACTCTGAGTTCAAGAGAGCACAGCTCTGTGACAAGGAAGGTAAACCTGGACAGCACATTTCTAGACACTGGGAAGAGCAAATATTGCCTGTAGCAACTCTAAGGATCAAACATGAGTGCACTTTCCATCTGGTTGGAGGAGATAACAGGCATTGTTATACACAGAATGACTTCATCTGCCAAGCCACTTTTTCATAAGGAAAATGTACGTTCATTGTGACCATTGCATTAGACACAAACTAACTCAGGAAAATAAGATGTGACATATAGTACAATTTTTTTTCTGAAACTAAAAATATGCACTTTTGAATTTAATAAAACTGAAATTGACTTGAAACTAAAGGTTTTATTGTCACTATGCTAGCAGTACAATGAGAATATGTGCGACTCATATTAAAAAGGACTATATACACAATAGAAATAAAAAACAAAGATGCAATAAAAATAAAAAAAACTTGAACTGAGATTGCCATCAATGCAGCCTCAGAATAGCAGCGAATAGAATATAGATAGTATTTCTTAAAGTGGCATAGAAAACGTTATAGCTGCATGTATGGAGGTCTCTTAAGTGTTCATTGCAAAGTATCTGTGAGGTGTGTGTGGGGGGGGGGGGGGGTAATTAATGCTGCCACTCTCAGGTAAAAACTGTTGGTTTTTGCTTTGATTGCTCTGAACTTCTTACCAGATGGCAGAGGTTCAAAAAAAGCTTGTCCAGAGTGAATGCAGTCACTGTATATGCTGTGAGCTTTCTTTCTCATCCTCATGTCATAGATTGGGTCCAGTCTGGGAGATCCATGCCCATGATGAGTTGTGCTGCCTTCACCACCAGATCTGGTGATGCCTGACATCAGTAGTGCAGCTGGTATACCAGACTGTGGTACAATTAGTGAGGATGGACTCAATTGTAGACCTGTAAAAGTTCAACAGCAGCTCCTGTGGGAGTTTGGCCTGCCTCAGCTTTCTTAAAAAAGAAAGTCTTTGCTCTTTTGACAAGCTGGGAATCACTGCGAAACTGCAGGGATTCCACTATCTCCATCCTCTCACCTTGTATGAGGAGTGTAGAGTATTTTTTGACCTTTGATCTTCTATTGTCTTCGATGTTTTGCGTATCAGGTCGTTGTTTTTGCACCATCTGTAGTCAGCCTTATTTTCCTTAGAGAGATCAGGCTAACAATGGCTGTATCATCCACAAATTTTACTGTGGAGTTTAATAGGCAGATTGGGTTGGAGTCATATGTGAAACGTGGATAGATCATGGGGCTTAACCCACAACTTTATGGGGTTCCTGTACTTAGTATGAGGGTGGAGGTTTTCTTGCCAACTCTGACGCTCTGTGGCCACTTTGTCAAGAAATCCAGAATCCATGTACAAATAGAGGAGCTGGTGCCCAAGATGTTCAGTTTACAGACCAGCTCATGAGGAATGACTGTATGAAAGGCGGAGCTAAAGTCCACGAATAGCATCCTTACGTAGCTGTTAGACTCCTCTTGGATTTAGGCAGTGTGTTAATTTCAGCTGGAGTGATGAACTCACCCATTCCCAAAATGAACAGTTTCAGCTTTAAACCAAAAAAGAGTAAAGGAAAGGATTCTTTAGATAAAAATAAACCGTTAATGGCTGTACGATGTAATTCAGTAACTGGAGAAAATGTGGTTTTGATCCTTTTATAGTATGAGTGCATATTCTCTTTGTATGGTTACATAATCCTATTCTTAAACACAATACAGTTATCTGGGGGTGGACAGGAATCTTAGTATCTAACAGTGAAATTTCCCTCTCGTTTGAGGACACAGAAACAATAGGCAGACTTAGCGGTGAGAAATGCACCGCAGCAGGCAACCTTTTCAGGACAACTGGATGGCTCCAGATCTGCCACTCCTTATTCCAAGTGTCCATGTTGTTTTCCACTAGAAGAGGAAAAGGAAAGAGCTACTGTAAAGAAAATAAAGAAAGAATGAGAGAAAAGCCCTAATGCATCTGAAGACGCTGGTGAGGTTAAATAAAAAGGGGAAAAAAACGTCTTAATGGATTATTTAACAGGACACATCTACTCTGCATGGCTGCTCACCGGCTGTTACACAGCCTGCTTTTCTCCAGTGTTACTGCCAAGTGTCTCCATGTGACAGCTGGCACACCTGATCTATCTGATTAGATTAGTGCAATCAGTGGGCAATGTGCTTAAAGCAAACCAGAGTGATGGTGGCCTGAGTGCTGGTGATAGTCAGGTATGAAAATAGCTGGAAAAGCTCCAGAACAGCGCTGCTCCTTTGAAGATGTCACACGGCTAATTCACCATTTACTGTAAATGTCTCCTTTAGTTCCCAGCAGACTCAGCCTGAACAGTTTGTTGACATTTTAGGAATGTGTGGATTAATGACCAGAATAATGGCTCCATACTGAGAGTCTTTAGCATTATCTAGAAAGTCAACGTTCCAGTCGAGTTTTGTCACAAGATACTTAAAATGTGTGCAGATACTGTAAATCCAGTCCTCACAACAACAGCAGTCTGAAATCCAGTGTCACAATCATCATGTGCAGTCAGTCAGCTCCTCCAACTTTTGCTTGTTCAATAAAAGCCTATTGGTAAGAGCTGACACTTTATCCCAGGATTTCAGACATAAGTTTGTGTTATTCATATCATTCACATTATGAATGATGCGGCCCCCCATCTTCGTGGGTCAAATGTGAGCACACGATATGCTCAACTCCTAAACCTCACACAGCTAATCTGCTGGACAACCATGGATGCATTATGCATCCATGGTATGCATGGATTATTTTCTAGATAAAGATTAAGGGAAACATATGAACAGCTTCAATCAGAAAAATGACCACTGTAAAATGTTATTTGGTTTAAACAATGGAAATCAATATAAACAAATCCCTACCAGCTGTTAACTAATTAATTCAAACTGAATAAAATACATAATAGTCAACCAAACCTGCATTCTGCTGCTTCACAAGATCTGTCAGGTACTAACACAGTGTAATGAAGTGGGATGCCCTACTTCAGCCGACACCAACAGCATGGGCGCAAAGGGAAAAGCCAGAGACTGGAAGGTATTGAGAGTGACACTACCTTTACATAGCAGACGTTTCTGGTGAGATATGTGTGTGTGCAACTTATTCAACTCATCCATGTCTAAAGGACCCTATGATTTTACAACTAAATAAACTCAGTCCTTGAATCATATGATCCCTTAATACTTAATATTTTTTTTCCTTTGATAGCCACAATCATTTCATTTAATCGAAGCAGCTGTTGTAACCATGTGTCAGAGGTTTGGCATGCAGGCTGTGGTCTTGTGCTGACTAATTCTTTGTTCATCTCCATTCCTACAGTCTTACTATGGAGCTACTGAGGCCCATAGCTAATGTGCGTTCAGTTGTGATTTGATAAAATGTCAGAGGGTGATTTAGGACAGCTGCTCAGAGGTAATGTTGCTCTTTACAGAGAACCAAGCATAAGTTTCCTATTTAAATGATGAAGCGATATATGCTCATACAGTGCAACACACCAACTGCTTTACACAGCAAATGCACCAGAAGGATGCTGCTGATGGCACTTTAACATGATTTGTGATGCATCATATGCATGAGCACATGTTCCTGGCTGAAAAGTAAAAACGGAGCCTCCAAAAGATGACAAAGAGCAGATATTTTTGTGTCTTCAACAAAACAACAACAGAAAAAAAAACTGATCTGTGTACACCCAACCCCCCCCCCCCCCCCCCCCCAAAAAAAAAGAAAAACATTAACCATAGACAATCATAGCTGTCCATGGATTGCTGATCAATAGGTTGGCCAACTGCCCAACATGCATTATGGGCTGCATGATAATATGTAACACTTCTCATTCCTCTTACTCCAAGTAAAGTCTGTGCTAGTGGGAAGGATAGAGTTCTTCCTTTGTGGCCAAAATAGCAAACGGAGTATGGTAGTAGTCTTTGTGGTATATTATTTGTGGCACAGCATTCTGTTACAGAGACTTGAACATGTTATTGGGATTAAAGGAACGGCATTAGGCTGGTTTAAGTCATATTTATCTGATAGATTCCAGTTTGTTCTTGTAAATGAAGAATCTTCCTCACACGCCAGAGTAAGTAATGGAGCACCTCAGGGTTCTGTGCTTGTACCGATTCTTTTTACATTCTTCCATTAGGTAACATTATTAGACAGCATGGCATAAACTTCCATTGCTATGCTGATGATACTCAGCTGTACTTATCTATGAAACCATATGAAACCAAAAGGTTGGTCAGACTACAAGTATGTCTTAAAGACATAAAGACCTGGATGACTCAGAACTTTCTGCTTCTAAATTCAGACAAAACTGAAGTTGTTATCTTTGGACCTGAGCGCTTCAGGGAGAAATTGTCTATTTATATAGTTTCTCTAAAGGTATTTCCTTGGCTTCTAGTTCTACAGTGAGGAACCTTGGAGTTATTTTTGACCAGAATTTATCATTTGACGCACATATAAAACTGTTTTCTAGGACTGCCTTCTTTCACCTTTGTAATATTGTTAAAATCAGGAACATCCTGTCTCAGGCCTTCAGTTATCAGGCCCCTCTCTTGTGGAATAAGCTGCCAGTAAATGTCCAGGAAGCAGACACCCTTTCCACTTTTAAGATTAGGCTTAAAACCTTCCTTTTTGATAAAGCTTATAGTTAGGCATGCCTCAGGTGATCCTGAAACATCCCATAGTTAAGCTGCCATAAGCTTAGACTGCTGGGGGAACTCATCTATCACAGCTTTCCACTTTTCTCTCTTTTTCCCCCTGTTTAATTTCTCAAATGATATCATGTACATGTGACATTATTGTGGTTATTAACTTGTGTTTCCCTGTTCCAACAAGTATCCTTTGAATGGTGTTATGCTGTTTTTTCCTCCTCTTTTCTGTCTTCTCAAACCCCAGCTGGTTGAGGCGGATGGCCACCCTTCCTGAGTCTGGTTCTGCCAGATGTTTCTTCCTGTTAAAAGGGAGTCGTTCCTTTCCATAGTCGCCACATCCATGCTCAGGACGGGAGATTGGACTGAAGACAAGTTTCAGTGCAATCTGTTGGTTTCCTTAGCTATGATATTGTTTTTGAATTGGCTCTATGTGAATGAATTAGATTATTTTGAAATTAATTAATTGGATTTCATTGGATTATGATTACAATGAACTGAATTCCAATTGGCTTGAATTGGACTATATTATTTAAGTGCCTTGAGGTGACAATTGTTGTAATTTGGCGCAAAATAAATAAAACTGAACTGAATATATAACCTTAAGCACCCATTTAGTTTGAATTTCAATACCAAGCAGATATGCTGTATTGTATTGTACATGTGATTTAAATAAATGTGTCAGTCAGAAGTCTCTGCAAAACTGGTAATGCACTTGTTGATTTTAGGCTGGTAGACAAATGTTCTTTCTTTCTCGTCTTCAGTGGCTCCTCTGTAAGCTTAGCAAATCATTCACATGTATAAAAAAAATATCAAAAAAAGCCACACCCTCTATTGTTTCCATTAGCTCCCTAGAAGCAGAAGAAACTTTGGCGTTTTAAATAATAGAGGAGGGTTGAAATTTGTCCTGAAATTTTAATTGTGGTCTGGTCTGGGGATGTGCATTAGGGAGCGAGGATAGAGCACTGGGCAGGCATGAACATTAGTGCTTTTCAACTGCCTTGGGCCTTATTATAAGGGGCAGTGGTGGGGGTTGTTTGAGGCAGGGAGGTAAAAGTAAAACTGCTTTGTAGAAACAAAGGGAACCTGCGAGGATCTCCACTTAATGTCTTCTCCAGAGAGTTATATCTCAGGGACCGGCGCTGGCCTGCCACAACCATTTCTGTCTACCACAGTATTGGTCTGAGGCAACATGTACCACCTACTAACAAAAGATCTGTAACTGGGTGCAGTTGTGCCACATTTATGACATGACAGCTGCCATATACTCTTCTCTTGTGATAATTAATAAATCATAACAGCTAAATGGGTGTGTTTGACCAGGAGGCACCAATCCAGAAAGTCTTTGCAAAGTTGCAGATATTACCACTCATTAGGTATAATGCAAATTCATAACATGCCATTTTGGCCAGAGAAAATAAAGAACTTCTAAAATTACTGAAAAACACAACAGTAACAACAGCAACAAAACTCATTCTAAAAAACTCAGCAGCAAATTCAGGCAGACTTTTTTTTGTACAGTGCTATATGTTAATTGGATCTTCCATTATACTTCTGTTGCTCTGTGAAGACAGCTTTGGATTAAGTCCTAATACTTCATTATCATTTACACAAATGCAAGTGGACATCTTTAAGCGGCCTCATCATTTATCCACAATTACTCCCCATAATGTTATTAAAGTACCATAATATAGAACCCCTTAACCTAAAAAGCTAAATCTTCTTAGCTTTACTTTGAGTGGCAAACTGAAGTATTAATGCTTTTGTATACAGCATATCAAAAATGACCTACATGTTCATTAAATTGTCTCCCTGAAGCCCCTCTCATCTGCAATGCAAACAAAATCCATTGTTCTGTAAGCAGCTTACAAAAGTCCTTATGGGAACCTACGACTCCATATGGACTTATTCAGAGAAGTGCTTTCCAACTTAATTATATGGCACATTGTAATAAAAACTGGCAAGAAATACTAAGCTGATTACAAAGCTAATGTAGTGACGCTGCAGGTTTTCCTTTCTTTTAATATAAATAAATACATGTTTTAGAGCTTGGGTTGCACATTGTTTGTTAGCACCGTTGCTGTGCATGTTCTCCCCATGTATGCATATAGAAGATGGATGGATGGGTTTTAAATCATCATTAATTAATCATTACAAAATGAGGACTTAACAGAAAATGATAACCTATTCCCTTACAGCTAGGGGAGGGCGATATGGCAAAAAATATCATATCACGATTTTTTTTTAAATAAAATCACGATTTCGATCTTATCACAATCTTAAATTGAAAAGTGAAAAACAGACAGTGTTGCAGAAGTATTTTCGACTGGGCAGCTCGTACCGCGGGTGAACTACTTGAAGCAGAAGTTCGAACCCCTCCTTTTCTACCGTCTTGAATGGTACCATATATTTTGCAAGATAAAATGTAACTGCTTCTGTTACCTCTTTCTATCACTTGCTTGACTTGTCATACGGAGTGCCTTTGTCAAATGCCTATGTTAATGTTGTCTGTTTTGGTCTTACGCCAGCTGCTGCCTCCGCCTGCAGTGCCGGTGCCGCTGGGCCCCTCACTGTTTGGCTCTCAGTATACTGTTTGGAATGCTTCGTTTTCAAGTAATTGAACAGGTTCGTCGTGTTGCCACCCGACGTGCGAACTGTTTCTGTGCAAACTTTGAAAATTACATTTGCTTGTGCTTGATCAGTTGCGGAAAATCCAAACCAATTCCATATAATGGGGGTGGAATTTTTTTAGCGACCAATTCCTCCGTTTGGCTTTCAGCCATGGCTCTCCATACAGCTACTGCTACACACAAAAACAAGGAGGCGGGTAAGATAACGCGTTACTGCCCGTAATTCGCTGTGATTGGTCGTAAGGTTGATGACGTAATAGGTCTGGTGCATCAGCATAGAACTGCAGTTTATAGAATGTACCCTAGACGATCCCACGATCTCTGCAGTTTGACAGATCGTTACGGATCGTCTTCACGTTGCAATCGTTCACAATTTAATATCGTCATATCGCCCACCCCTACTTACAGCACAACTTGGTAAGAAAATATATCTTTTTTAATCTTATTTTTGGGAAATTTTACTGTGTTCTGACACTAATACATGGGAGATATTTTAAAAAAGACACCCTTTGTGCTTTGAAAGCATAAGAATTCACCATGTCTGTAACTTGTGTCAGTCACAGCTGTCACAATTACTACCTCTGCATGCAAAAGTTACTGTTGTTGTTAACTTTTTCACTCTCTTTTTCACTCTCTGCAGGGATGTGCTTTGCATGCAGAGCTGAAGCACAGCAATATTGAAATATTTAGGAGAAAATTACAGTCACCTCTATGTGGTTCTTCCATTCTGGGCCACTGAAATACTATTGCAATTCAATGGTGGGGGGCAGAACTAGTCTGATATACTTCAAATATATATATATAATGTATGCATGTATAGACACAGGTGCTCAACAAACCGAGCTAAAGTCGGGTATGATTAGCCTTAATACTTACTGTAATCATATTAGAAGCACAACAGTGTGACAATGTGTGGTAAGCCCTAACTGCATTAAATTGATGTACTAAACTGCCCTTAAAACTGGCATAATATGATTTAAAATCCATAGTTTTTGTTGGTTAACAATAACAAACCAAATCCCAGGCTAATAGTGTAGGGATTATATTGGTTGGTCCTTTCACGTAGAAGATGAAAACAAAAAGAGTCAGGTGAAATGATCCAAAGCAAACTTTATCTTTGAGAAAGAACAAAAGTAAAATGTTTAATTCTTCTTTTGAATGGTTACCTTCTCCAGTTCATCATATGAAAGTTGAAGCTGATAGGAATGATTTCTTATCTTACTTTTACAGTAAGACCAAGCCATAGGAAGTTTTAAGGGATACAGTGTATCAACACTAAGCATGACGGCCTTACTATGACTTTAGATATCTGATAGATTTTACATGTTTTTCCATCAGATATCACTCCTAAGATAATGTCCAATAATGCTCCAAAACACATTAAATACACCATATCAAAGAGATTACATACGTCCATTACATGTATTATAGCTAAAACAAAAATCCTTTATTGCAAAAGAGCTTAGATATGACATTTTCTTCAATCATACCATTTATAGAAAGTGTTCTTTAGCAAGGCACTTTCAAAAAGATTTGTATGTAACATACTTATTGAGTTACGTACTCGCTTGAGGTTTAACTTAGATTTGACACAAAGAACATCTATGCATGTATTGTTCAAATAATATAATCTTTTACTTGTTTTACATTGAGGTGTAGAAGTACTTGGATGGATGTTAAATCCTTTAAGAAATTTCAAGGATAGCACTTAAAATGCACAATCAAAATTCATCCATGTGTAATTGCAGGAAATCTATCAGTTCATACTTGATTGATACAAGTATTTAGAGCTAATAATATCGAGGATTTCAGTCCCAAATGCTGGGAGCAATCAATGGCGGAGAAGATGAGAAGCAATAATGGCCTGCCTGCATGATGAGGTTAACCCTGCTGTCCCATCTCAAGCCATAAAATAAAAATAAGGGCCCTGAGCGCAAGCCTCCTACTGCCATTAGCCTCAATCATTCAGTGTACATTCTGATACCTTCTACAATCCTAATGAAATTATTACACTAGTATTCAAATGTGAACTCAGAGCCCCCTTAGTAAGTCTTCCAATGTGATCACAGAGAATTTCTCTCAAAGCATTTAATTTTAGAGATTCTACGCTGCTTTTAATGTTTGTGACTGTGGACCAACACACTGTAGACTTTGCATGTTTTTTGAAAGTGACAAATTTGATTTGACAAGACAAATAAGTTTGTAAAGAGAGACTGCTCTATAAGATCTGGCTGTATCTAGTAGCCTTGTTGAAGCTGAGGAGACACGTATAGTGGCCTTGAGATGTCCTGTATTTAAATGATGAGCAAATAATCAGGATACATTAGTGAAGAACCTTTATGAAAGGACAAAGAATGTGTCAACGGAGTATCTAAAGTCCGCCGGGATCAATTAAGTCTACTGTTGAAGCTCAGGTGCCATGGACAAAATAATTACTTTAAAAAACAAACCATTACAATATAATTAAATGATAACAAAGTGAATATAAATGCAATAACATTTATATATTTGTTTGCAGTTAAATTGAGGTTTAGTAAAAAACTGGGGTGAAAAAAGTTTCACTCTTTGATTTTTATCTTCTAATTAATGTTTCCATGTTCCATGTGTTTTTTTTCTATTGCTTAATAAGAGTCTTTCCAAGTAACAGAAATAAACTATTACTGATAACATAACACTAACTTTAAACATCCAGTGAAAATAACTGCAGCAGTAAATGCATTTGTTTTGATTCCAAATGTGTTCTATCGGGTTGAGGTCAGGACTCTGTGCAGGCCAGTCAAGTTCTTCCACAAGAAACTGGCTCATCCATGTCTTTATGGACCTTGCTTTGTGCACTGGTGTGCAGTCATGTTGGAACAGGAAGGGGCCATCCCCAAACTGTTTCCACAAATTTGGGAGCATGAAATTGTCCAGAATGTCTTGGTATGCTGAAGCATTCAGAGTTCCTTTCACTGGAACTAAGGGGCCAAGCCCAGCTCCTGAAAAACAACCCTACACCATGATCCCCCCCTCTACCAAACTTTATACTTGGCACACGCTTTGCATTGCACTTGGTGATGTATGGCTTGGATGCAGTTGCTCGACCATGGAAACCCATTCCATGAAGCTCTCCACACACTGTTCTTGAGCTAATCTGAAGGCCACATGAAGTTTGGAGGTCTGTAGCGATTGACTCTGCAGAAAGTTGGCCTCATCTGCACACTCAGTATAGCGGAAGATTCAGTCTACGTGGAAAACGAACTGTAAGGTCTTCATTAAACTGAACGAAACACTGGAGGAGGCGAAGGTTCTGGTTGTTCGGGACATCACGGAGCTGGACAAATACGATCTAAGTCATTGAGGAACATTTGGATCGCAAGTGATATCACACAAAACTCACTGTCATCATGTCACAAGTTACAGGAACTGTTTCTTCATCATTTATGTACACAACACTAACACCTGTGACTGCTAGTGCCGATAACCTGGAACTGAAAACATTCAGCTATATGGACTATAAATGTCAGGACATGGAAGAGGATGTAGACCCAGATAATAACTTCCTCAATGACATTGTTGATAACTACTGCTACTATACAACGGATCAATACAACAGGACAGTTAAAGTAGACAATAAGCTCTCAATCATACATTTCAACAGCAGAAGTTTATATGCAAACTTATAACTGCATCAAAGACTGTCTGAGCCAGTTTAAACAGCCATTTAGCATTATTGCCATCTCTGAAACCTGGATCAGCTCTGTGAAGGAGGCCGACTTTGACCTGGAGGGTTATGAGTTCAATTATATCAACAGAGAATGGAAAACTGGTGGAGGAGTAGTTGTGTATGTGGACAGAAACCTAAAGTAGAAAATAGTAGAAAACATGACCAGAGTGACTGAAGATGTATTTGAGTGTAGAACAGTTGAAATATATATGGGAAAAAAAACTAAAAATGTTATTGTTAGTTGTTACAGAGCTCCTGGTTCTAATATGGAAATATTCAGAGAATGGTTTGAGCAAACATATACAGTTACATCTCAGCTCTTTTTCATCTGTGACTTTAATATAGATCTACTTAACTCAAACAATCATAAACCTACTGAAGAGTTCATTAATACCATGTACAGTTTGAGCCTTTTTCCCCAGAATCACTACACCCAGCAAGATCACACTTAACACTGCCACATTAATAGATAATATATTTACTAATATCTTAGATAACAATACAATGAGTGGATTAATAATTCACCATATTAGTGATCATCTACCAGTCTTTGTAGTTAGAGACAATTTCTATATAAAAAATATGGAGAAAATTAAGCCGCGGTTTAAAAGAGTATGAACAGAAGAATCAATCAAATCACTCAAAGATGAATTATTGAAACATAATTGGGTGTCAATATTGCAGGAAGATGATATTGATAAAGCATATGAAAATTTTCTGAATATCTTTAAATTATCATATGACAAAAACTGTCCATTAAAAATAAAAATGTTCTCTCATAAAAACAAATACTCAGAAGCTCCATGGATCACAAAGGGATTGCAAAATGCCTGTAAAAAAAGAACAAACTATATTGAGATTTCATAAAGCGTAGATCATTGGAGGTAGAGGATGAATCTAAAAAATATAAGTATAAATTAACTGCTATTTTAGGTATATATATTAGTTTTCCACAGTTATTTTACAAATAATGATGACAATTTTGAGGACAGTAAAAATGTGGTTAGTAATTTTAATAAATATTTTGTAAGTGTGGGATCTAAACTGGCAGAAAAAAAGCTCTGATCCTACAACAGCTGGAGTTCTGAATGAAACATTAATCAGCAGAAATCCTTATTCAATGTTTCTCACTGCAGTGGGAGAAAGAGAAATTTTGGATATTGTCAGTAAATGTAAAAATAAAAGGTCAACTGACGATCAAGGACAACTGTGATGGCATTGACATGACAATAATTAAGAAGGTAATTGAGGAAATTACTGAGCATCTGACTTACATCTGTAATCTGTCATTTCAAGTGATTAAATTTCCAGAAAATATTGCAAAAGTCATTCCGCTTTATAAATCTGGGGACAGACACCATTTCACAAATTATAGGCCTGTTTCTCTACTTCCACAATTTTCCAAAATTATTTGTGGGTAGATTGCATACATTCATTGATAAACATAAACTACTTTCTGAAAGTCAATATGGATCAATTTAGTCAATTTAGATCACAATTTAGATCACAAAGATCCACAGCAATGGCAGTCCTTGAATTAATAGAAGAAGTCACCTGCTCCTTAGACAAAAAGAAATCTGCACTTGGTGTATCTATTGATCTCAAAAAAGCACCTGACACAATAAATCATGAAATATTAATCAAGAAATTGGAGCGCTATGGTATCAGGGGAATAGTCCTGCACTGGATGAAAAGCTATCTAAGAAGCAGGCAACAATCTGTGCAAATGGGTGACTACCAGTCATCTTGCTTGGACATTGTGGTGTCCCCCAGGGGCCAGTATTGGGACTAAAACTCTTTATATAAATGACATTAGTAAAGTTTCTAAAATACTTAATTTTGTTTTGTTTGCAGATGATACTAATATTTTTTGTACAGGTGATAATTTCAAGCAGCTTTTGACTGAAATCAGCTTAGAGTTATGTCAACTTAAGATATGGTTTGATATTAATAAATTATCATTAAACTTAGATAAGACTAAGTTTATGTTGTTTGGAAACTGCAAAAGCAAAACAAATTTGCAAATCTTAATAGATGATGTGTCGGTGGAGAGAGTTAATGAAATTAAGTTTTTCGGAGTGATGATAGACATGATACACGAATCAGACTATGATTTGCTGGAAACCGCATATTAAATACATTCAGTCTAAAATATCCAGAAATATTGCTGTTCTCAGCAAAGCTAAACATTTTCTAAATTATGCTGCACTTCATATTCTATATTTCTCACTTATCTTGCCTTACTTGAGTTACTGTGTGGAAGTGTGGGCCAACACCTACAAAACCTTGCTGCGATCGTTATGCACATTACAAAAAGAGCCATCAGAATGGTCCATAAGGAAGAATTCCACGACCATAATAACTTATTATTTATAGAGTCCTGCCTCCTCAAACTACCAGATCTGGTAGAATTCCAGATGCCTGTGTTGGTGTGGAGTCTGCACTTCGCTCCCAGGCTGGTCCACGGGGGGGTCTCAGAGACTTTGTCCTCCTCCTGGCACTGTGGGGTGCAGGGTTGGGATTGGTGAGGGGGCCTGGCTGACGGACTGTGGTGTCGGGTTGTGGCACAGATGATTGGGGGGTTTGGAGAGGATCTCTGTACTCTAAGTGCTGACGTACAAGGCTGTGAATGTGTATTTAGGCGTGATTGTCTCACAAGGGCCTGCTGTGGGGTTGTTGTTATATAGGTTGAAAACAGTCTGGAATGTGTGTGTGTGTGTGTTTGCATGTATATGTGTGTATATACATGTATGCATATATGTGTTTATGTATATATGTATTTATTTATTATTTTTTTGTGAATTTTGGATAAAAGCATAGAAATCAAACAGGAAGGTTACTATAATGGCAATTAGAGGGAGAAGGGGTAGGAATAAATAAGTTTTGCTTCATCATACCCCTTTTCAGACAATTTGCATTAATCAATGTCATATCTGAAGGTATGAATATTTACTAGTTTATTCGATTGGAAGTTTTGTTTACATCATTAGTTTACATTTATGTTCAAATTTATATATGAATATGTCATGCGATGTTGAGTTAATACTGGTGAATATGTATATGTTGTTTGGGATTGTTCTTTTTGCTACTGTTTACCAATTTACCAATTTTTTTTTGTCTGAAATAAATCCATTCATTCATTCATTCATAAAAAATGAGAAAGTAGCAGCTAAGACAGCCTTAAAAGCAGCAATAGAAAATGCTGTAAACACAAAGATAAATGTTACTTTTGACACTGATCTGGACCAAGAATAAAAGCTGAGCTTGATATTTAGAGAAACTGACAAGAATTCAAGAATGACCCAACTATTTATCAGTGTGACACAAACTTCAACCCTTGCAGGCTCGTGTATTCAGCATTCACACTGCAGTTAATAACATACTCAATGGACCTCAACTGGCACGGTGCAGAATAAACAAGCAACAAAAATAAGTCAGAAAAAGATGACAGCAGAGCTGTTAGTACAAGAATGAGAGAATTGGGAGAAAAGAGAGAAATGTCATCTAGTTTTAGCCTCATGTGAAGTCATCATCAAGCTTGAGCTGTTTTTTGTCAGTCAATCTACAATATGTAAACTACTCTGAGTTACTGAAATCACTCTGCAGCAAAGAGGCAGATTTTCTCATGTGCCTCACAACCCTCTACCAGCAGAGCCTGTTAACGTTACATGACCTTGAGCTGTGAATAACTGCAACAGCAGCAGCTGAGCACAGTGAGGTGAGAGCAGGTTAATTTCCTCAGACACGTCACCCGCTTCCCTCTCAGGTTACTTCATAACAAACATCTAAAGTTAAAATCCTATCTAGAGCCATGTCTCTTTATTATAGAGGACACTTGATTTGTGTGTGTTTTGAGTACCACAATTGAGATTAATATTCTAAAAAAGAAAATTATTGGAAAACGACAGAAAGTGTGTGTTCCCGATTCTAGTTGCAACTGCATTGTTTCCCAGGCAGTTCCACGAATCATGATGTTTCACTAAAGGATTTGTGTAAATTGATAGGGACTTTGAGAGTGCAAGCACAATTTTATTCATCCTAACATTTGGGACAGCAGCTCTCTATACATAAACAATAACTGAATGTTTCACTCCCGAGTCCAGTGAGTGGAAGTAACATACCGCCAACATAGCTTGTCAACTTTCTATCTAAGAATAAGAAAAGGACAAAGCTTTAGTAAAACAGATTGGTGACTGCACAACAGCAAGAAGAACAGCTGTCATGCTCATTCTTTTTGTCAGAACAAAAAAAGTTTGAGAAAAGAAATTATAGCAAATCATTTCACAGACTCGCTGCTATAAAAACAAAGTGTCCGCGTTGTTCTCCTCCTTCCTCGTCTGGTGTGTTTCTGGGACAATCTTTTGAATGTGAGGTCAAAGGAATGTAGTTGCAGCTTACTTACCTACATTCTAAAGAGTCTTTGTAATGCCCCAACTGAACATGTGATATTTTCTATTATGTTTACCTGAAAGAGCCTGAGCTATTGGTCTGTGGTGCATGGATGGTGCTGCTCATCGCTAACAAATTTAAAATGCACACAGCAATACTCACAACTCACAATGCACAGCAATAATATATACAGTATGCTACATTTGTAATTTATACTCAATTGTGTAAAATATGCTGTGGTCTCATGTGACACAAGTAAAAAGGAACAATCTGGCAATTTCAGACAAAATAGCAGTGGACTGTATCCAAGTAATTTGGCATTTGACTGACACCGTCTTGGTATTTTTGGAGACAAAGGTGGCTATAACTGGACAGAAGGGTAGAACTTCTTCGCAAGATTCATAACTAAAATACATACTGTATATCTCTGTGAATAAATAAACATTTTCAATAGAAAAAAAAAAAATTAATAAGAACATGGATCATTTCACGTAATAAGGTCTTTTAATGCAATTCTGAAGGCAAAAATGTTTTGGAGCTAGCATCTAGTGGCTCCAAGTGGTATTACAGCTTAAAGCACTGCTTCACCAGGGAAAACAAAATCAAAACCCTGAGAAAAGTTGAATTGACTAGACTGACCAAAATAGAAACAAGGAACTAGAAAGAGAAGGGGAGTTCGTAGGGAAGTTCGCCATCATCTTGCTGATTTACTGCACTGCACAAGCCTTTTTTTTAAACCTCAAATCTGCTGCTTGGGCGATATTTTCAGCGCCAACAGACCATAAAATTTTGCGACCAATCAGTGGCCAAACAATTAATTTGCCCTGGCAACAACAGTACAGGATTGGCTGTTTGGCTGTACAGCAAACAATACGAGTCTGTCTGTGGAAATTCATTGGTGAATGAATGTAAGTAGGTGGGAAATATAGTGTATACAATTTACGTTGCATGTAGGCACACACTAGTGTGAAAACAGACATTTTTCACTGAATTTGTAAAAATACATTTTACATTTCCTCTCGTCTTACTGGGGAGGGCCGCCACAGGGAGGGTGATTGGTGAATGAGTGAAGATGAGAATAAGTAAACACAGGTGAAGGGAGTGGAAACAAGTGAGGAAGTGACAGAACCCAACAAGATACAGAATGGAAAAACAAACATCAAAACAACACAGATCATGACATTAGGCTTCAACTCATGTCATTTTTATTATTCCTACAACTAGCAAGTTAAGAAGCTTGTTTGTTTATGCTTATGCATTTAGCAGATGCTTTCATCCAAAGCGACTTACAAATGAAGATATAATAAGCTTTATAAAAAAGCTAACAATAAACTACACAGAAGGAACTCACTAGTCAGACTCTGTCAGAGGTGACAGAGTAGAGATAGAGTGCAGACAGAGGAAAGTACAGAAAGATAAAGTGCAGAGATAGAGGTGAAGTACAAGGTAAGTGCTAGGATAGGAGATGCTGTCTGAAGAGCTGGGTTTTCAAGAGGTTCTTGAAGATAGACAGAAGATAGCGCTGTTCTGGAAGCGCTCGGTAGGTCATTCCACATCGTGTAACCACACATGAAAAGAGTTTGGATTGTCTTAAGCATGGTGTAGGCACTGCTAGACGACAATCCTGCGACGAATGGAGGGACCGAGTTGTGACATAAAACTTTGCAAGAGCATTCAAGTAGATGGGAGCCGTTCCAATAAGCACTTTGTAGGCTAACATCAGTGACTTGAATTTGATGTGGGCGACTAAGGGTAGCCAGTGGAGTTCAATGAACAGAGGGGTGACGTGTGCTTGTTTAGGCTGATCGAAGACCAGACACGTCACATTCTGGACCATCTGCAGAGGTTTCATAGCACAGGCTGGGAGACCAGTTAGGAGAGCTAGACCAGTAGTAGAGGAGACCAGTAGTCAAGGCAGGAGATGACCATGGCCCGCACCAGGATGGGTGGCATGTTGGGTTAGGTATGGTCTGATCTTTCTTATGTTTAGCAATGCAAAGCGGCATGAACGGGCAACAGAGGTAACGTGATCAAAGGTTAGTTGGTCATCAATCATGACACACAAGTTTCTAGCTACCTTTGATGGAGCAAGAGATAGAGATTCAGTTTGGATGCAGATGCTGTGGTGTCTGGTTGGTTTGGCTGGGAAGACAAGCAGTTAAGTTTTTGGGAGGTTAAGTTGGAGGTGATGGGCTTTCATCCATGTTGATATGTCAGAGAGAGTCTGAGATTCGTGCTGAGACCGTGTAGTTGTCAGGTGGGAATGACAGATAGAGCTGGGTATCATCAGCATAACATTGGTATGAGAAGGGGTTAGGGTTAGGCTTAGGGATGATCTGGCCCAGTGAGGTGGTGTATATGGTAAAGAGAAGAGGTCCCATAATTGAACCTTGGGGGACCCCTGTGGTGAGATGGTGCACTGAAGAAGTGTGACCAAGCCAGGATAATTTCAATGACCGACCAGTAAGGTATGATTCAAACCAGGAGTGAGCTCTCCCTGCGATGCCCATGCTAGAGAGTATGGACAAAAGGATACTGTGGTTGTTACAACTGAACTTAACAGTGTGCAGGCTGGGGTGGTATCAGTTAGGGCTGGTGGCTGAGATCAGACTATGATCCCCTCTATAGTAAAGCCAGACATGTACAGTTACTCCATTGACCCCGACTGCAACTCCATTTGCCAAGTTGGTAAACTGCAGTCACCCTTCCCTTGCATCAGCAGCAGCATGTGTATGTTAGAGTGAAAGACGTATCAGTTTACTCAACTCTCAACTTCACCAAAGAAAGCGATCCCTGTTAGTGGTCCCTGAAGCTCCAAGCTCTTGCAGAGTACGGATTTCACAGCTCTTTGATTACTCTGGAAAATAGCTCTGCAAAATCAATAGCGTGAATGCCTGTCTGATGGCTGGACCCCCCTATCTATTACAATAACATCACTCTCCAGGTAAAATCTGATGCTTGCTGTGGACCCTGATACAGGGCAGGCAGGTTTCAATTTCCTGTCTTTTCATCAAAGTCTGCTGGATGATATTTATGGCACTATCATCCCTCAAGCCTAACAACCGACACATGCATAAACATGGATACAAACTGCAGTGACGTGAATATCAATTGTCTTTACCTTCTACATTGTGCTAGGTACATGTCTGAGCTGTTAACTTAATAAAATTTTCTTCAAAATGAAGAAGTAGCACTGTGAAGGTTTTAGGTTGGTGATTCAGCAAAATTATTTACAAAACCAGAACCAAAAACTTGTGGTTGACATTAAGCGTCAGAAAGATACACGAGTAAGAGGTTGGTCTATTCCAAGTGCCAGTCTTCCCTACAGGCAATATAGACAGTTGCCTCAGACGCCATCTACTGAGGGGTGTCCTTGTAGTGTGTCAAATTGATCCTGACAGCTGTTCAAAATAAAGAATGTCTTTATTTATTCACTCACTGAGTGAATGAGTAAAGACAGAGGGGAGAGAGCTCTCTGCAACAACACAAAACCCTCTCTAACCTGTTCCCTAAACTCTTCAGATAAGGGAAATGGGGTGAGTTCTGTGTTCATGCATAGATGCAGGGATGGCTTAAATGTTTTTCTCATAGCACCATGTATTCAACAGGAGCCAAATTCAGGTCAGAGGTGATATTTCTCACCTTATCCTGATTGTTGCTCATGCTTCAATGGTAAGTCTAGATTGGCAGCTAGCCTATGTGTGATGGTGTCATGTACGAGTTGCAGCAAGAGAAAATGCATTGTTTGTCAAAGCCTTCTGAAATACAACTGTGAAAAAATAATCCTGTATCACAAAGCATATTCAACTTTTACTTCTCTTGTGGTTGTCCAGCTTCACAGAGCATAAGATTGGCTGTTCTGAATAACCAGCATCAAAAAGCTGGTTCAAAGTATGCTCAGTTGGGTTTCTCTAACCAGCAAGAAGGATGTCAATAAGGCAGACTTCTACATTGCAACTGTCATCATCAGAGCCTCAAATTAAAGTATGGACGTACAATGACTTCAACGAAGAAATCTGGATGATGGCAAAAGTGTAGGAAGGGATACATGACATGTAATCACATAACTCAAGAAAAAAATGCAGAAACTTAAGAAATCGCTTCCAAGTATCAAATAAATTAATTGTGATGATCGTTATGGGAAGTGCATGTCTTTAGAGGTTAATTTAACCAGAATGTCAGTCAAAATAGTTAGTTGACATTTTATGGATATTTTTTCCTTATTAAAACCATTAGTCAGTTTACAGGCAGGATAATATATCACATTAAGCAGCTCTGGAGCAGGTTAACTGTGCAGCACAGGTTACCATGCTAGTTAATTCTGGTTAAAACTGAGGCAGATTCAGGCAAATCTAATCTAAGACTCCCAAAGCCTAAGGGATCCCTAAAATCTAATTTTTAAAAAAAACGTTGAGAGAAACATACCATGTAGTGTCAAACAAATGATCCAGCTGGCCAATTTTACTTTCTGTATATGTTGCTCTATGTCATTTTTATTTTAGTTTGAGGGATGCGTATTTCAAATTAACTTTTCATTCATTTCATTCTGTGCACAGCTGTTGGCAAAATTAATCCGGTTCATTTTGAATGACTGCGTTCTAAAGTAAAAAGATTACTTTAAAAACAACATATCTAGAGGTGCACGTTACACTTCCTGTTATTTCAGATATATTTCCATAACAAATAAATCTTTTACTAAAAAAACTATTCTTTAATTCTTTAACTAAAACCCTAAAAAATAATGTACATAGTGAAATGTGCCAACAAAACACATTTTTATACTAATGCCATAAAACTGAAGAATTTGTTATGTTATAACTAAGATCAGCAAATTTCATGCATATATTGATCCATCCATCCATTTTCTATACCGTCAATCCGTTAATCGGGTAGCGGGTGGGCTGGAGCCTATCCCAGCAGTCATCGGGTGAAAGGCGGGGTGCATATATTGATCGATATAAATTTTAATACAAGACTAAATTCAGTGTCATTGGTAACCTTATGTGTTGTGTGAGTAAAAGTTCTGCATGTGCTTAGAAACTTAAGAAATCGCTTCCAAGTATCAAATAAATTAATTGTGATGATCGTTATGGGAAGTGCATATCTTTAGAGGTTAATTTAACCAGAATGTCAGTCAAAATAGTTAATTGACATTTTGTGGATATTTTTTCCTTATTAAAATCATTAGTCAGTTTACAGGCAGGATAATATATCACATTAAGCAGCTCTGGAGCAGGTTAACTGTGCAGCACAGGTTACCATGCTAGTTAATTCTGGTTAAAACTGAGGCAGATTCAGGCAAATCTAATCTAAGACTCCCAAAGCCTAAAGGATCCCTAAAATCTAATTTTTTAAAAAAACGTTCAGAGAAACATACCATGTAGTGTCAAACAAATGATCCAGCTGGCCAATTTTACTTTCTGTATATGTTGCAACCTACATGAAAGACTGCTAAATAAGTACGGACAAACACTGTGATGATCAGCTGTAGAAGATCCTAATAAGTTTATTACATACCTCAATTATGTTGGCCTGGAGAACGTACATTTTTTTTGCTGCTCTGATAGAGGTACAAGATAAGCAGACTTCATCTTTCAGCAAGACAAGACAGAAATCACTGAGACAAATTTCATGAAACCTGGTGGAGAGATTGAGCATGGGTAAAGGAAGAACCCATTCAATGCTTCTGCAGATCCTGATCTTTTTCTTTAAAACAAGATAAGGTTGTGGCTTTGGCAGAAGGCTGTGCTCACCAGGTGCCCTTCTAGGTTACAAACTGCCTGTGTGTGAATTTGATCTTATCATTGTGTCCACATATTTTTAACACCAAACCTGTTCAGAGAGGGTCGGTGGGTTTTTGTTTAACAGTGACTGATGCTACCAGAGGAATGGAACTGCACATTTCGCATTTGTGCACATTTCCACGACCTGTACATACGCTATACTGTATAGGATTCACAAAGCAAGGTCCATAAAGACATGGATGAGCCAGTTTCTTGTGGAAGAACTTGACCGGCTTGCAGAGTCCTGACCTCAACCCGATAGAACACATTTGACATGAATTAGAGCAGAGACTGTGAGCCTGTGAGTCTTCTCGTCCAACATCAGTGTCTGACCTCACAAATGCGCTTTTGGAAGAATGGTCAAAGATTCCCATAAACATACTCCTAAACCTTGTGGAAAGCTTGTCCAGAAGAGTTAAAGCTGTTATAGCTGCAAAGGGTGGTCCGACATCATATTGAACCCTATGGATTAAGAATGGAATGTCACTTAAATTAATATACATGTGAAGGCAGATGAGCGAATACTTTTGGCATTATAGTGTATTTGATGTACCTGTAGGTCTTTCGGTAAAAATGACTTTATGTGAAGGTACACACAGAGCAGCATGAAAGTAATGATTCTCTATGTATGCATGTTGATTGATAACTGCAGCTATCTGCAATGCAACTTTATTCATATGCAAAGGAGATTGTTTTCTTATCTTAACTTTCTACTGACAGAGAGACAATTCATAGCAGAGGAAACATTCAGTTGCATAGCAACCTGCAATTATGCATGCTGTCTAGAGAGGATATACTCACTCACTGTGTCTTTCTCCATTTCCTACCAACTACACTAGAGGAGTTCCTTTTTCACAAGGAGTGAACATGATAAACACATTAATTAGCCATGTCAAGAATAAGTTCACGGCAACATGTCTTATGACTGATAACACATTTAGATGCTAAATTAATCAAATTCTAAAGCATAAACTACTCAAAAGAGTATGGCTTCAGATAAAAGAAAGACAGTGGCAAGATCAAAAACAGCAGTGGGTGGAGTGGGATAAGATGGCTGGAGTGGTGTTCAGAAGGGAGGCAAATTAAATATTCTGAAGGGTGGTGTGTGACGCCTTCAGATAGGCATGAAAACAGTAAACAGAGCTAGAAGGCACCATCTCAGGGTCACCAAATTAGCAGTTTTTTGGGATAGTTTTTTCGACCTACTGCTAGTAAAGCTGAACAATAAGGGACTGTATGGATTGCCTTGGTACTGCATGATATGACTTAACATCAAGAGTATCTTCACCTTTGCTGGCTCTGCAGGGGTTTTAGACAGAAAAACACGTAGGAGGAAAGTGTCAAAAGGCATTGTTTGCACAGATTGCAGTCTCAGTGCAAAATTATCATCATTGATTACCACAGTTCATAGACAGCTGAGGTGTGCTGGTGCTTTGAGGCTGGTATTTAGGAAACCACAGGTTAAATCAAATACATTGAACGTCTCAGTTATACCAAACACCATGTTCCTATTGGACTCATATGAGCAAAAACCCAACTTCCCACCTGCCTCTGCAACATTCATTTGCAATTGTTCCATGTAAATGCCTTTTACACCAATCAGTTTTATGTTAAAGTTTCTTTTACATATTGTTGTGATGGTTATGAAATGTTGTAATGTGATCTCAAGTCTCCCTGTTGTGAAAGCCTTTTCAAACAGAAAAAAAAAACTGTGAATGCCTGCAAGAAGAATATTTGTAAAATGTACCTCTTTACAGCTAAATCCAAACTACATCTACAGCCCTTTTGAGCTTTGATTAATTACCTATCTCTCAATGGAGCAGAGAGTGTAAACTTCCTTTTACAAAAAGACCTTGAATTATTCAATATTTTTAACACCTTTACAGCATGAGCATCATACAAACATAAAAGTGAAAAAGTTGAAACACTGTGTAAAATGTACCTTAAAACAGAAGGCCATTATTTGAAAATCTCGTAAGCCAATATTTTATCAACAATAAAAACATGGAAAACATATCAAATGTTAAAAGTGACAAAAAAGTTGTAGCTTTTAAAAAGTTGAGAGTTAAAAAAAAAGCATTGGTTCTTGAATTTGAAATGTTTTCACATTTCTGGAAGTGTTCCTGAACCCATGCAGGGATTTCCACGGCAGCATCATCCTGTTTTCTCTGCAGCGCTGCCTGAAGGCTCCAACGTCAGATCAGAGTTTCTTGTGCACAGAGACAGATTCTCTGAATCTTTTGATGGTCATATGTACTGTAGATGTAGAACAGTTACTGTAGTACTATTGAACCTTTGCACATTGTTGCTGCTGAAAGACTCTGCTTCTTGAAGGTGCTCTTTTTTTATCCAGTGCTGTTACGGACCTGTTGCCAATTTTCATTCACTAACTTTACAGACTTTTGTAGTCCCCTTTTTTTAGATATTTTGCTGCCATCAAATCAAAATCAGCTAATGTGTTTTATGAAATAGTATAATGTCTTCCTTTCAATATTTGACATTGTCTTTGTTCTATTGTGTAAAGAATATTGGTTTATGAGATTTGTAAATCATTTCATTCCGTTTTTATTTGAAACATGCAGTGTTCCAACTCTTGTGGGTTTGGTATTGTGATAAAGTTCAAAAGCAGTTATCAACATTGAGAATTGGAGTATGGATCTGAAACAGATACACAGTTGTGTATTGGTAACCTTAGATCTTCTCTTTTTACTTACTGATGGACACTGACACATCAGTAATTAAAAGTCCTGACTGCTGTTTATTTATTTATTTCTAAGTCAATCTGATCTGCAGTTCTCATTGTCACATGCTGAGAATCCATTTCAGTGTTGTAACTTAGTGTAATGAAGCGTATTTGATAGCCAACATACACAGAGCAGATAATGGATGAGGCTGATACAGATCCCTCCAAAGTGCTTGAATCACTACTGGCTAATGATCCTACAGATCAAAGTCAGTGTGATGAGTGTGAAGTTTGGAACAATAATCATTATTTGATTATTTGATTTTCAGTTCTTTGCTTATTTGTTTGCTTTACAGTGGTTGTTTCGTAATTTCCTCTTAAAATAAAGTAGGCACACAATACAAGTACAATTAATCAAAAATTAGAATCATTGAGGAGCTGCTGTACATAGCTTTAAATGGTGAGTTAAACCTACGTCAAAGCTCATTTGTGATTTGTACAAACTCAACATGAAGGTTCTTATAGTCGCCTTTAAACTGAAAATTGGTGCCTCAGTATTAAGTTGTCATTTGTAAAGTAAAATAAAACAAAAAACATCAAAGTATACTAGTTGACTCCAAATGAACTATAATTATAGATGACGTGCTTAAACTCCAAATACATTAAGTTTAATGAATCCAATCAACTGACTTATTCCCACATACCATGCATTCGACAAGTAATATTATAGTGCTCATTATTGTTTCCATTATTTTAGCCCCTACTGCATAACTACCACACGGATTGGTGCAGTGAACAGCTGAACTGCAACACAGATAGATCTGATTACATTCAAGCTGTGCTTATCCAAAGCAGGCTGCAGGAATCCTCAGTTATCCTTCAGATAACACAGCATCTTCAGAGAAGGACTAGTTTAATAGTTTAACTATTTTGCCACTCCCAATAACTTAATGCAACAAGATGACAATGATTACTCTCTTTGCACAGGAACGTATGGCACAGTGGGCTCTGCTCCTTTTCTGCAGATTCCTTCCATCTAATTTTAATGAGGTTCATATGGGAGTTGTTCCTCGCCATCAGTCGGGCTGTGAGGTCAGGTACTGTCATTTTCACTTACTACGTGATAGTCTTGGAGAGTGTGGTAGTGATTCAGAGCTGTACAAATTGACAGGAGATGTCAATTGTTTCACAATGGTGGTATTACTTGCAGGCCATATCTCTGTTCTGTTTTCCAAAAGAGAGTCCCATGTTATTTTTTCAGGAATAACTGGTGATCCTATAAATGAAACTGACTTAGGGAGTGAAGGAAGAGTGAAGTGGAGGGGTGTGTGTGTGTGTGTGTGTGTTGCAGGGCTGGGGGGGTGTTTGTCTATCTGACATACGGACAACATTTCAAGGTCTAGTCTTAAAATTTTAGCTCTTAGTTCGGTAACATGGATGAAACCATTATATATGCAGAAAAGAACTTCACACCATCTGCTTAGACCAACGCATGCAAATAAACAAGCTTTTTCAAGCACTTGATGGAAAGTAATCAAGATCTACTTAATTTTCAGCTCTCACAACACAGTCTTGCCTCACTTGCCTGGTGCCTCTGTTTACACATGCCATATGACAATCTTAACAAATGATATCAATAAAAAAAACGCCAGTACAGCGTAAATGAAACTCACACCATTTGGACGATTCACAACCATAAAATTGTGAATAAGAGCATTTAAATGTTCTCTCTTCTTTATTTAACTTTTAGTTCAAAATATATACTTGCCCTGATATTTCGAACAAGCTCTGTGAGAACACAAGGTTTTTGCTGCCTGGATGCAGCTCCATGACTCGAATATCAGGTTTCTCTCTTCACTTAGTAACTATGCCAACCAGCTTGGAAATATGTCATGTGAGCATGTGGATGGCCTTTCATTTTGAAGACATTCAGCTTCGATTTACAAGCAAGTGAGTGGAGCACCAATTTCTACAATTCATCCATGCAAAGCAGTTAATATAACCCCAGCATTAACCCTTTCACAAAGAGCTGTTCAGAGCTGAACAAAGACCAGTCATGTTCTCCACTGCCATTATGCGACAGCCTGTAACCTTACAATGAGATTATCATTATTATTTATTCTTAGCAATTCTTTTACCTTCATTCATTTCTATGCTAATTAATTCACCGTCCAAACACCTTCCTGGACCTTTCTCTGGCACTAAGCAGATGGTGCGGGTCAAGCCATCCTACAGAGCTGCCAACCCTCAAGGAATTTAATTACTCTGAGGTTTCATTTGATGGATTCAGTGTCCCACGATAGAGGACTGAAGGTATGCAGGTAAATTCCAAAAAGGCTATAACAGCTGTTTTTTTTTGGCTTTTTCTCCATGGTTGAGAAACGGATTAAATCAACACTTTTCTTTCTGTTGAATGAAAAAAATCAACCTCATCAGTAGATTCTCTGCATTTATTTCAATACTTACTAGTGAAAGAAAACAAACCGGGGACTCACGGTATTTGAATGGATGTGCTATTAGTGCAGTTAGAATGACACTCTGCCCCTTTTTTTTCTTAGCCCAGTTTCTTGTACTTTGCTTGCTGATGGTAATATGTTCATGTTCAACTCTAAAAACCACCAAGATGCTTGTGGGGTGCAGTGCAAGTGAAATGATCTTTGTCTTAAGAACTGGTTCCGAGTTGGTTTTGTTTCTGATGAGTACGTATTGCAGAACAGAATAACCCTTGTTTGAACAGTATGGATGCAACAGCGCATCCTTTGAAAATCCAAAACTTTTGTTATGTGTTCTCCCGAAGTGCTGTGGAAATTGTTAAGACCTCTCCTTTGATATTTCTACAAACTGTACTCAAGTTTGCAAATGAAGAGCATCTCTGAGATGAAGGAAATTTATTTTCAGGACCCTCTGCTTGTTGGTCTCATATAGAGAGATAATGGATTTACAAGTTATGTGGTTTTGAAATGCACCAGTCAACTGTTTGCAATATGGTACATGTATTTGTATACATCTGTATTTCATTTTGACAGTCAGCATGGTTACATGCACATTTAAGTTGAGTTTACATCTCGACTTGGCCATTGAACAGACAACCACCCTTGTTCCAGTATATTTATTATTTTTATTACAGTTATTATAGTTATCAAACAAAAACTACTTTAACGCACAAAGTGGAGTGCTGAAATGCTGTTGAGATGTTCTGGAGCAGTGGCATGTCAGAGATGTTCCACACAGCCTCCTATTAAAATCTACATAACATCAACCGGCAATACAATGTACAAACGTGACAGCAAATATTATGAAACGTTTGCCGTCACCGTGCAACTGAGCGCGTGTGGTAAAAGTAAGAGATTGCTCTTTCCACAGATGTATATGCTGCTTTCCATTCACTCCCATCTATTGTGAATACTTATATATACAGTATGCTGTACCAAAGGATGCAACAATGGGGCATGTTCACAGCACATAGGCTCATTTGATTCTAGTTGAGCTTATACAAGCGGAAGTGACTCGATCTCCAACCTCATTATCAGGATGTTTTAGTTCAGCTTTCAGAGTGTAGATTTCATGCGACTCACACAATAATGAGAGAGCACATAATGCAACCAACTGCATCTTTTTTTTTTTACAGAAGATACCAAGCATCACATCTTCAGTTTGAAAAACAGGTTTTCAATTTATCTGAAAGAACGTCCAGTATCCAAACTCAAGTTGAAAAATCTCCAATGGTATCATCTGGGGTTACGTTACTGACACAGCAACACAGGAGACATCATGATATTGTTTTTAAAGCATTAGGCAAATTATTTCAAATGTGGGCATCTGTTTTCAAATTTCGAAACTTGTTGAACCCTCCACAAAATATAGTTTGGTTCAAGTATAAATCAAAGTCATGATACATTACCTCATCAACAATCTCACCAACTCATGAAATATCAGTTTCATGCCCAATGAGCAATGCGAGAGTAGTCCCTCCCTATCAATGCATTTCACAAAACAATGAGGGCTATAGTGGGACTTCACTGTACATTATCTATGCAGATATAACAAAATCCATACACAAAACAGAATGCCAGTTGTTTTTGAAGGGGAAAGGCTTTGTGGCTGCTATTTGGCTTTCTGATAACTGGAGCAACATCTGCATGCATTAGGTTTTGCTGTCCACATCAATAGTGGAGAAGCTTCAAAGAGGACAGCACTATGCCAGGGGGCTCCATAGAGAAGAAATGCTAGGCCAGAAAGCATCAGGATGCATGGATCCTGACACCTATTGTGTTATGTGGTTTACATTTGCTCCCACACAGTAAGCAAGCAAGCACTTTTATGAACACCTCAGATATAAAAATAACTCTTGAAAGAAAAGCAAGAAAATGAACAAATGCAAAGAAGACATGGCTCAATGAATACAGAACAAAATTCAAAGTGAAATGCATGTAGATACAGGAATATTACTCTAACATGGTTATTGATATGTTATGCTAAATTTCATGGTGATTATTCTGCTGCTATAAAAATCTCTGCTGGTTTTATATTCTGCATAGATTTTGAAATTGGGGGATTTGAGTGAGGTTGAACACTGAAGAAAGGAAATAGGTCTGGTTTGCAGCTGCTATTTCAGTATCAAATGTGTTGACGTGGACATGGAACAAGACAGATGTTTCTTCCACAAACAGGGAACACAGTAAGTATTGGACCTGGCTTTTCAAAAAGCTATTGTCATGATGGACAGTACATCAGCTCTTCAACTACTCGTTGAAGTTGGAAGGATGATACTGTCTTTAATATTTTTTTGTGTTGCCGCATATTTTTCCTTTTAATTGATGTCGGTGTCAATATATTGCTAATAGCTCCACTGTGCATCAACAGTGGGGAGGATTCTTCCACATTTGCTCTCGACCCACTCAATATTGAAGAGCGAGGGGGACGAGGGGAGGGGTCTTCCTGCACCCCTGTTGCCTGGGCGCTGCCTGGGGCGGGAGCGGCCAGGAGGAGGAGTCAGGAGTGGCTCTCTGCAATCATAATTGAGCATAATTCATGTAAAACCTGCACCATATATGTTGCATGTTCATGCACACACACACACATTCTTTCACCCAGTCATATGCTTATCATACAGTTGCTGTGTCGTACTGTAGTTTCAAACCATCTGTATCCGCAGTTATGTTATATTTACTTGCTGTTGGTGTTGTTTCTTCTCCGTTTGTCTACATGCAGATGCTCCTGATGGTTCTCCGCCTGGTTTCAAGTTAACAGCATACACTATAAAGCCAAAAGTATTTGTTCATCTGCCTTTACGCACAAATTAATTTAAGTGACATCCCATTCTTAATCCATAGGATTTAATATGATGTTGACACACCCTTTGCAGCTATAACAGCTTCAACTCTTGAGGGCAAGCTTTCTACAAGGTTTAGGAGTGTGTTTATGGGAATTTTTGCCCATTCTTCCAGAAGCTCATTTTTGAGGACAGACAGTGATGTTGGACGAGAAGACCTGGCTCGCAGTCTCTGCTCTAATTCATCCCAAAGGTTTTCTATTGGGTTGAGGGCAGGACTCTGTGCAGGCCAACAGCGCCGGAACGGGGGGTGGGCACTTTATAGCCCTGCTCCCCACACTTGGTTCCACCAGTTGCACATTTCCATATGCCATTTGGCCAAGACCCGACTGTACAGACAGACTGTGACTGAGAGGCGTATCTCTCTCTCTCGCCCTCTCTATCTCTGGCTCGGGATGTGAATAATAGAATATGAACCGCAGCGGCACTAGGGTGCCTCCCTCCCAACAGAAAAAAATAATTCATTAGAATATTACATAAAAATGTCAAAATATCAAATTTTTGTTTAAAATTTTTATGTTTTTCCTGCACGTCCACTATCTGTATGTCTCAAATTCAGCTCTGGGGCAATAGAGATATTGCCCCGAGGAGGCAGGGTTTTGTAGCAGATTAGCCAATAGCATTATCATCTTGTCAAAAGTATGATACAAATTTATCCAATCAGCACTGTCAAAATAATTCCACGAAGGGCAACAAATTTATCGCCCCAAGCCTAAACTAAGGCCTTAGACTCTCAACAGGTGCCATTTTTCTACATGACACCAAGCAAAATGACAACCCTGATAAGACCGAGTTCTAGATCTCTCCCTCAAGACCCACTTAAGAGGAGAACTATGATGCTTCGGGTAAAAAAGTTGGGCCCAGATCAACCTTACCTTCCTATCAAACAGCCAGCAAGCGCGAAGGGAAAGCAGTACGTGAGATGCTTCTCTCCTAACTGGTACACCAGAAAGACTTGGCTAGCTAGATGCAGCAATGCTTTTTAGAACGACTGGGGCAGAACCAGCCTGGACAGTTACAAGAGTAAGGGTTATGAAACATTGTTCTGAGAAAATAAAGAAACACGAGAGCACACATGGATAACTCTGCGAAGATAGCCCTAATAGGACGGCAGAACATCGCTCACAGACTGGTGGTGAGGAAGCACAACGAGGACGTGGATAAAGACCGACATGTTTTATCCAAAATAATAGATTGTGTGAAGTTTTGTGGTGCTTTTGAGTTGGCCTTGCATGGACATGATGGTACTGACTCGTCAGAAAAACCCTGATATTTTTCGGGGTCTGGTAGATTTTGTTGCCTCCCTGGATAACGTGTTGGAGGAGCACCTGAAGACGTTGACTGTATTTAAGGGGATGTCGAAAACGGTCCAGAACAAGCTGCTCGACTGTATGTTGTCTGTGATGAGGAGTTATATTCAGGAAGAAGTGAAGAACGCCAATTTTGTCGCCATTCAAGCAGACGAGACGACAGACATTTCCACCAACTGTCGGCTGGTGCTTGTGCTGCGCTACAGTGAACTGTGCAGCAATGAAATACAGGAGAGGTGTCAGTTACCAAAAGACAATCTTGTTGCAAAGGATAGCTCCTTTTTTCACTTGATCTGATGATTGTCATTAAAAAATACACACAGACATTACAGTGTGACAAAAATGGGTATGTGCGCCTGACAGTCATTCAAGTTTAGGGTGTCACAACAACCCGAAAGAGAAAGAGAGAGAGACAGTGACTCTTTCTCTCTCTCTCTCTCTCTCTCTCCATTGACAGTTGACTGTGGAATATTTAGTAGCAAGGTAATTTCACAACTGGACCTGTTCCACGGTGCCACGCTGGAATTCACTGAGCTCCTGAGAGCGACCCATTCTTTCAAAAATATTTATAGAAGCAGTCTGCATGCCTAGGTGCTTAAATTTATACACCTGTGACCATGGGAAAAATTGTAACGCCTGAATTTAACTATTTGAACGGGTGAGTGAATATTTTGGCAATATTGTGTGTTTTAGTTGTAACCCAACAGTGAAATAACGTCCCATCGACACAGCGTTTACTGCACCCTGTCAAAGATTTTTTGCTGTCGACCTATGTTTGTTTCACTTTCCCAGTTTTTAACTTGACATTAACTGTTTCTTGATTACACTGTAATGTGAGGAAACAGCTAACTGAAAGCAGTTGACACTGCTGTATTATTTTAGCTGACTCTTACTCTGGTGTTTCTCTGGTCAGATGAGATTGGTAAACTTTTTGGCCTACATGCAAAACACTATGTGTGGCGGAAACCTAACACTGCACATCAACCTGAACATACAATTCCCCCCATGAAACATGGTGGTGGAAGCATCATGTTGTGGCAGTGTTTTTCGTGGCAAAGTTGATGGGAAGATCTAAATATATTCCTGGTAGAAAACCTGTTAGATGCTGCAAAAGACTTGGGACTGGAGCAGCAGTTTACCTTCCAGCAGGACAATAACCCTAAACATACAGCCAGAGCTACAATAGAATTGTTTAGATCAAACCAAATTCATCTTTCAGAATGGACCAGTCAAACTCCAGACCTGAATCTTATTGAGAATCTGTGGCAACACTTGAACATTGCTGCTCTCAGAGGCTCTTTATCCAGTCTGACTGAACTAGGGCTAGGTTGGAAAGAAGAATGGCCAGAAACTGTCTCTGAATGTGCAAAGCTGATAGAAACATAACCCAAAAGACAGCTGCAATTGCAACAAACGGTGGTTTGACAAAGTATTAACTCAGGGGGGCTGAATGCAAATGCATGCCCCATTTTTCAGATTTTTATTTGTAAAACATTTTGAACATCATGTATCAATTTGCTTTCACTTTACAATTGTGCGCTACTTCATGTTGGCCTGTCACATAAAATTCCGGTAAAACACATTTTGTGTTTGCAAGTTTGCAAGTTTGTGTTTGTAACGTGACAAAGTGTGGAAAAGTTCAAGGGGTATGGATATCTTTTAAAGGCACTGTATGTTCAGATGTTTTGATATCTGCATTTTCTGGCCTTTCCTAATTATGGAAAGGAAAACAAGTTATAACCCCAAAGATAATCACTGCCCAAGATCTTGGTAAAATTAATATTAAAAAATCTACATTCTTACCATAAAAACTTGGATTTATGAGGCATCTGGCCATTTTACAAGCTATAACATTGACAATTCAAGTAAAACAAGAAAGGTAAACCTAATGTCCTTTTTATCATGTCAGGAAGACATGTGTCCGGAATATGAGAAAGTCTTATTTCAGAAAATGACAAGATGAAATAAATAAATATAAATACAGATTAAAGTGGTGATGATGTCTCCTGTGAAGGTATAATTAAATGTACCTGCACTTGCTCATCAGACAATGTGAATAGAGTACATCATTACTGGAAAGAATGGTGACGATGTTGAAAAGATTGGGGAGAAAGTAGGATGAGGAAAAATGACAGAAGAGGCAAATTAGTTTATCACCTATGTTTGGCTGCAGATCTGAAAGCTTTGGGGAAAAAAAGGCATATTTCAGAATTAATTGCAATGCCAGCTGCCAAATGAGGACATGTTTGCTTTGTAGAATGAGAGGCAAAAAGACTCAATGATTACAATGCAATCACATTTGAAAATCCAATATGGCACTGCCATCAAAACAGGCAGCCATTTTGGCAGAGTGGGCCTGATTACAGCAATTGAGGAGGATAGAAAATATTGCCACGTTTGCCACAAGTCAGAAAGTGTTCCATTCCCTAGTTGTTTCTACTAGCTGTTATTTCAAAGGCAGACAGCACCTGAGAGATCAAACAGAAGCTAGAGGAGGATACAAGCACTGCAATTATAATTGCTGAAGTAATTGATGCTCCAGAGAATTGGGAGTTGTTCATTCAATTTGGCTATGCAAGGATAATTTTGTTGATAACCATTAATATGCCCCAAGTGTATGCAGTGATAATGTAATGAGCAAAACTAATGTATGTCAGGATCTAGTTTTCATCAGACCTCATCCAACACTGCCAAGCATTTATGTATATATCACACAGAGTTAATTTGTATTAGAACACAACACACTTAAGAACACGCACAAAAAAATATCCTAATATGCTATTAAAGTGAATGGTGCTGAAGCTATCCTGGTTCAATTTAGGTGACATCTTTGCTGCAGGCAGTTTTTGAAAATATACAGTGATGAGGCTGGTCTCACACTGGCCTTGCATAAATGGCATTGGTAATAATGCTATTAGGACCACAATAGGAGCCAATTACTCACCAGATTTATTGCTTCTAATATAAACCGGTCATTTGCTCTTTTATGCAAAGACCCAAACAACTTAATTTCCACAGAGTTCCACATGTTTAAACTGTTGCTTACATCTTCCATATTAGCATAGTTTACTTGTCACTCATTGCTTCGCACTAGCGAAAGTTAAGCTAAACAACAGCTTAATCAGTAACACTTCTTATCTTGTTTAAATGCTTGTGATGTCACCCCACCAAACAGATTCCTCTCATGTACCCGGTTGTTTACATGGACTGCTTACACCCTGCAGCATGAACTCAAAAGGTTACATTTGTGTACCATCACCAATCTAGCGCCTGCAAATTCAGCTTTATACTGTACCTCACTGTCCCATTTACAGTCTGACTTATAACATCTGCTAACAACCACACTTTCCTGGAATACATTGGGATATTTGACATCTTTGTGATCACAGGCTTATCATTTGCACTCTAAGAGCCCACAGAGTTGACCTAATTACTGCTCTTCTCAAGGAGGAATTACATTCTGAAAAGCTTTACTTCTTTGAGACAATGCAGGCAAGTGGAGGGTGAATTGTGAAGCCTGTGGTGGGCGATGTAGACTGTAATTGGTGCTGCGCCTCACTAACCACATTGCAAAAGTGTAACGATGTGTGATAGAGTGGCATATGATGGCAATGAGGAAAGTTAAAGTTTGTCGAAAGACTATAAAGACAAAGTGCCTACAGTTGCCCAACAGGTTCTTTAAATACATTTGTTTTTAATTCATTATGGTCTGTTAACTTTTAAACAGAAAAAAGCAGGCCAATAATTACATTTTCCATGCACCAATTATGTTTGAATGCAGATATATTTTCAAGAAGCCAATGGGAAGCTAAATTGTTGTCAAATGATGGTGTGCATTAGATTGAACTGTTTGATTAAATGTGACCACAATTTCTGTCCCAGACTTAAATGAACAAAGCCCTGTATCATTGCAATCTGCACTGAGCTGGAGTCTGGACATTTGTAGGTGTTTTCCCTCTCCATGCACCTTGGAAGTAGGTGAAAGTCCTAGACAGTCACTTGTTTGACTCCAATGAAGTTAGTTTAGTAATTCAGTAAGCTCTAATTATCGTTGATTCCCTCACATTTCCTTATGCTTTGTCAGCAGGTCAGTATCACTATGCACCACCATGAGTTTGACATTTTGGGAGGGCTGAATTGGAATATCTCAACAAGTTCTTACTGCTGCCTCTGCAAGTCAATCTCAAATTGGCAGCTATATGAAAATCTAACAAACTCAGCATGCGGCTGACCAGTGAATGTCACAGCAGTGGTCAAATTCCACATCATCAAATGGAACACTAAATCTGCCTCACACATACACAGAGCAGCCAGAGGAGAAGATTGCTACTGAGAGGCTGCCTTTTCCATGACTCGACTTGGCCTGTGTGAAAGTGGAGCCCACCACATTAGATTTGTTAAAGTATTGGTATAAGAACATCACAGTAAAGTAAACAAAGATGTTCAAAACATGTTCAAAACATCTATCTAGGTAATGCATCAGGTTTTCAGTATCCAAAGCAATATATTAAGCCTTTATCAAACAAGCTCTAATGATCAAAAGATGCAAAAACTCATGAACTAACCAAGACTTGTAACTGTATAACTGGATTGAATGTCTCTGTCGGAAAATCTTGTAGTTATTTAATTCTATACTGTCATATAGTGCCAATTCAGCTTCCAACATTTCTCTAAGAAAAATTCTGTTGTTTTCTCAACTTTTCATAGTCTCACTTGGGATTTTCAAAGTCTGGTGTGTTGTGTCAACATAAACACATTTACTTTCTGACAGTATTCTCTTTCTTTCCTTTAAAGCACTCCATATTCTTCATTTTTCAAATGTAAAAGAGAAGACTTCAGTAAAACTGGACAGTGTGCATTTCTTTTAATTCTTCAACTGTACTTCTAAAAATTGAAACAGTTACTACACACAAAAATATGACAGCAGGATCCCGAGCGTACCCAGATAAGTCAGTTAAACTAAGTGCTCATCTTGTTTTGATATATTTAAAAAAAGCTTAATTTTGCTCATATATGACTAACACATATTTCTAAAGCTCAATGAAGGTGAAATGAAGAGAAAAAAAACTTCACACCTTCTGTGGATGGATGATAAAGCAGGATGTCCGTAAAACAAGGGGTTGAATGTGGATTTTAGAGGGACCAGGAAAAAAAGCCAAACATTAATTTTATATTGGAAAAAGAGGTGGAGGTGGTGGAAGAATACAGATACCTGAGAGTTTATCTGTACAACAGACTAGACTGGAAATGCAACACTTAGGCTGTCTATAAGAAGTGACACGAATGACCGTACTTCCTGAAGAAGCTTAGGTCAAGAATAATAATAATATTTGCATCAAGATGTTGGATATCTTCAAAGTCTGTGGTAGAGAGTTGAATCAAAGAAACGGAAATAACTGATAAATAATGCTGGTTCTGTGTTGGGGAAGCCTAGGGCCTCTGGAGCTGATTGTATAAAGAATTATAGTTTACAAGTTACTGAGCATAACAGACAATATTGTACACCCTGTACAAAACACAGTGATGAAAAAATGAGTGTGTTCAGCCAGAGGTTTCTTCAGCTCCAAACAACGGTAGAGGTACCTTTTGCAATGATTTCTTATTATGAATAATGAGGAAAACAAAAAACAAACAACTGTAACCTTCTGGAATATCATATACAAACATTAGTCCCTTTAGCATTAGTAAAGTATTTTTTCATTTAATTTCCTCTTTTAATTTATTTTGTTGTTGTTCATCTGAGGTTGTACATACATTATTTTAAGACCTTTTATAGACCAGATTATCTTCTTATACGCCCTGAAACCTAAAACCTTGTAATTAAAGAATAATGTTGTCTCTTTTTCAGATGACTGTATATCATCTTGTGTTTTCTAAGCCATACAATTTTAGCAGGTAATATTTGTCAAGCGATCTCACAGTTGGAGGAATCCCAACAGAATTTCAGCGTAACTGTAGCCTTATCAAACACAAAAGGCAGCTGTTTATCAAGAGACTTTGAGCTTTTTTTGCTTTTTTTTAAACATTTAATCAAACTGAAAAGTACAGTTAAGCTTCTACATTAATTCTTGCATCAATTATCTAACACCAGAATGATACTGCATCTTCAGATTGCATGGCCAGTTGACTCAGACAAGTAAGGATATTTACCTTCACCTCAGAGCAACTGAACTTCAAATGTCAAGTATGTTCTTTTGTCTTCTGGCCAATTAACCAGTATCTCTGAAATTTTTGACGAAATATGAACAACAATGCAGTCCAAAATTCACAACAATAAATTGTGATAAAAAATAAATGTAAAAAAATACAACACACAGGGAAAAATACAAAAAGACTGACCTGCACAGTAAGGTGTAACACTCCCAGTATGTCTTCTTGTATTACTTCACTGCCCTCCTTCCAGAGAGGAAAGCAAAGACCACTTTTGTCAATGCAGACCTCCTGGCCTGCGCAAAATAGAGTTCTAATGAACTGAATGAAAGAGCATTAGCTCATGAATAAACTAAAAGTCCAAACTCTATACATATCCGTGGGGCTGAGGTATTGTGTGGGGCTTGTTTCTAAAGGAATTGTGTTTTCAAGTATCTGTGTCCAGGCCCTAGGAGCCAGTGTTTTGAGATCAATCTAGGCTAAGCCTTTTCTTATCCTGCTCCCACCTCTAGCACAAAAAGCAGTCTCATACACCTAATCGCCAGGGCTTTGGTAGGCTCAAGGCTCCTCCATGGTTTTTTGAGACAGAAGGAGGTATTTGTGTTGCAATATAAGCCACAGCCCTATAACCTTCTGCACAATGCTGGTCATTTTGTATTAATGAAAAACTGCAGGTGAAAATAAAAATTCTTCTTAAATGGGTTTGATCAGTCTGGCTGTAAAGTCAAGCTGGTGTGACAACTTTATTATGCAAACTACTTTTCCTTCACTTTATAGCCATCATCACAATTGTCTATCCTCAGCAGTTTAATCCTTTACTTAATCTACAAGGAACGTCCAGGTATAGCTAAAGTAAGAACACTTCTCAAATGAGATCCAAACTCTGCCTTTCATAAGTGCATAAAACTGTCAAAAGCCGGTTCTACTCTGAGCAGTAAATACATGACACTAGGAGCACAACAGCTACAATCCACTCCCTCACTCACAGGTACTCAAATCTTTGGCAGAAAGCCACTTTGGAAATGGCAAATCACAACAGCTGCACTTATTTGTGGATATGTTCCCTGTCCTATCACAAAATGAGGTGAATAAAAAGCCAACTGTGTCCAGTAATTTCCTTAATTTTATCTATCTTAATCATGCAGAAGCAAAACGGGACTAACAAAGATGCATTCTGTTGTTTACCAGAGTTGGCTAAATGGCTAAGGAAATAAAAATAAAGCTGAAAACGGCGTAAAACAATTGGCAAAAACTATGGAATCACCACACTTAAAGAATGTTCTCTTAACTTTTTTATTTGATGAAAAAAAAATCCAGATATGACACAAAAAATAATTTGATAGTTTAATTTTCTGGGATTGAATTGTACTTAAAAATAATTTAGAATAAATTTATAATAACAGCTGTCATTTTTGCCAAACTTCATTCAGATCATGTAGAGGAAAAACAATGGATTCAATTAGATGTAAGGAAATATACTATGGAATAACCTTGTAAGTTGTACTTCTGAAAATAGGTTTGCACAAATGTGCAAATAAGTCTGCAGTTAAAAATGAGTGCTTGCAGAGCTTAAAATTATGTTGCACCTGGCTGATTGACAAGATATACAGTCTGAACAAGAGAGCTGTCAGTTAAGACAAACAAAATGGATAGGTTGTAAAAGCTGACTGGATGACTGGATAAAAGTGATGAATCACCAATTGGCATTGGACAAGGAGATGATGCCTGAACTTTTGTTTACTGCAGGTCCAATAAAACATATAAAGATAACTGCCTGAAAAAAAAAGCTAACTTACACAATCATTGATATGTGGTTGATGTCAGTTAAAGGATAAATGCACAGAAACCTTTGTCATTTCATTAATGGAAAGAAGGTTTGGTGAAGCTTTGAAGATTGTTCAAACTTTTTGTCAGGAAGGCAACATCAACCAAGCCCATACCTCAAATAATTAAAGCCTCCCTAAAGGCCAGAGGCACTAAAACAATGTCAGCTGTGATTTCCATTTGGTTCATGACTCCCTCTTATTCCTTTGATTTGATTTTTGGCCATGGTTTTTTTAAAAACATGGCCATTTATTACAAGTGCTTTATTCAATCCTCCATTTTATCTTTTAAGGTGTATTTTACAAGCCACAGTGTTCTGGATTTAGAATAAATTGGTTCATATCATATCTATGATTTGTTCTTCAAAAGTAAGCCCTGCAACCCGTGTTGTTATGTGACACACTTGAGAAGGAAATCTATACTCAATTTGATAAATGACATGAAATAATACAATGACATGGATGCATTGGAACAAAGCAATATTGTTAACTCAGTGGCGGACATTGTGTCTGATCTTAGGTAAAGTGAAAAAATTTTTTTTTATTATTTTACTGAAGTTATAATAGGAAACATCAACTTTACACTGATGGGCTAACACCAGGCTCAGACTCCAGAAGTTTAAATATGCTAACTTATTTTAAAATTGAATTGCTGGTTTAAGAACAAATGAAATCTTACAGTCATACATCTACATATCCTCTTAAACATGCATGCGTAATATGATTGAAAGTAATAATTAAGATGTTAACTGAGAGTAAACTATGGAAACATATGGAAAATAACTTGCCTTAATGTCAGCAACACTTTGCTACAAGGAACATTGCTATATGCCACTTCTTTAACATCCAGACCACTGTTTCCATTGTCAGCCTTTAAGCAGACTCATCTTTCTTTTCATCACCAGTCAAGCTCTTGAAAGATTTACAGATCAGAAATAATTGTCTACCAGAGGCCCAAAAGATACTACATTCATTGTAGATAAACATATGCTTTCTAATAAATTTCAATTGGAATATGTACCTGGGGAAATTTGTTTTTGTTGCTGTAAGCTATAAACTCTGAAGCCCCTCTATGTATGTTGTGCGAAAGGTCATACTAACATCTTCTATTTAGTTCAAACATTTGTGATTAAAACTGTGAGCACAGCTGAAATTAAAGAATACACTCTGCACCCTGTATGTAAGCACGGCTGTGAGAACTTTATCAAGTTTTGGGGCACACATTTGCTACATTATTGTGGTTTCTAATAACCTTATTCCCATTACCCCTCAAATTATAATATTAGCGAAACATCTGATCTCTAAAAAAGGGGATCATGATTACAAAAGTGGGTTAAAGGGGCAACTTAAATATCCATCAAAGCGTCAATTATACATTTAATTTGAACATAAGTCATTTAAACATTAAAACACTTTCTGTACAAATTTTACTTGTAGAATTCCAGTTGTCTTTGTGAATGCTGAAATACATTTAGCTTTCTTCTCTTTACCTTCCTTTCATCCTGACTTATTTCCTAATGTGTTAATACAGTTGATTACAGAACAGCTCTTCACCATTTTAAACATGTATATTAGCAATATTGGTTTCTGGGCTGGCTCTTTGTCTTCATCTTTTGTGTTGCAGGTGCCCAGTAGGCCTGGGCCCGATGTTCTCACTATAAAAGGCCTCCCTCGCTGCTTTCTGATGGGTTCTGAGCGGGAGACTCTGTTCCTCTTTACTCCATGCACTTTAAAATTATTTTGGCTTCTGCTTGGCACAACACTTCATACACCATGTCTAATTCATGCATACATGCAGGCACCCCTGATAAACTGACTGACACACTTCATGTCTTTACTGCCATGAAGTCAATTTGTTTGCAGGAAACCATCACTTGGGCCCACATCTTTTTTAATATTAGAGGGACACTATTGATTTACTATTGCTCTATGGCATATGGGTGACTGCAATCATTCAGCTTGCATCAAATTTTGCTATATATTGCAAAAATGGCTAACAGCCTCAGGCAGCACATGTCGACGGTCACTACAAAATGAAGAGTATGTCCAAGACTATCTGGCTGTAGATAGCATGAGTTTCTCATAGTATCAGCAGCAGAAGTTGGTCCTTCTTGTAAAGTTCTTTAGAACTTAAAGTTTGAGATCTTAAGTAGACTCTGAGTGAGTATTTTTTTAAAGTATTTTTAAAGTATTTTTCTTTCTTCAAAAGTTGAGCCACCCTTATTTCTTTATGATCTCACTATTTTCAGAGGATTGTGTTTTTTTTTGTTTTGTTATGCCACTTAACAGTGACTTAAAAATAATTCAGGCATGAAAAATACACCTAACTCAAGGAATGTCTTTGTATAACAGAGAAATAAGCAGAGAACCAATTTGAAATTTTATCTTTAAGCACTTTTTACTAGCAGCCTGTCACAAAGTCATATCACTTATTAATGTTTCTTTAGTTTCATCTCGAAATAAAATGGCAAGGATAACACAGTTTGACAGACATTAACTGGTATATTTGCACCAACAAGTTTTTTTCCACAGATTTGAGGTGAGGGAATGGAGGACAGATGAGAAATTGACAGGCCTAAAATGATCTATAGCAGATGTACAATATCTGAAAGGAATGGCCTTCAGAAATACAGAAAATCTTCACACAGAAACTGAGTGTATCTGAATCAGTTGATCCATCTACAGCTGAACGCCTCACCATATATGGTCTACATGGAAGAGAAACCAGGAGAAAAGGCTGAGGTATGCCAAATTAATTGAAAATCAGTGGCAACAGGTCTCATGGAGGGATGAATCTTCCCCAGAGCCCAGACCTTAACATTGTTGAAGCAGTATGGGATCATTTTGACAGAGAACGGAACAAAAGGTAGCCAACATCCAAAGAAGAGTTTAAAAATATCCTTCAAGAAGCCTGGAAAACAATTCCTGAAGAATACTGACAGAAATTACAGAAAGCTTGTCTAAGAGGGTTCAGGCTGTGCTGAAGAATAAAGGTGTTAAGACCAAATATTGACAAACTAGAATTGTATAAACTCTGTTTTTGCCTGATATAAGGTAATTAAGATTATATATATGCATGTCAAAATATATCACTGCATCTATGTACAGCTTTCCAACAAATATGAAAATATGAAGGGTGGGTCAAGACTTTTGTTGAGTATAGGGTTTCGATATACAAACAAACTATATGTGCAGTGTAACAAATACTGTAACAGGCTAGAACTTTTAATTTCAATTAAATCATTCTGAAGCCTTTAACATTCTCCTACCTACAACAATCTGCTCTAACAGATGGGGGACAAGCTTTTGTAAGAGGCATCAGTACATGCGATCAAGTGTCAGTGTCCCATTGTAAAGTATTTTGCAAATGATTATCTCCCAGCTGCTTTACAATGTGTTATAAACGTGAAAACAACAACTGGAAAAGCAGTGAGGGTTCCCCTCCATTTCCCAGCTGAAATGACTCCAGGCTGAGGAGAAATCGTGTTCCATCTGTAGAGATGAAGGTGGCTGCCATTAATCGACACATAACTTTAAGCTCCCCTTTTAAATTGCAGTTGCTAATCTGATCAAACAAAAGAAGAAAAAAAAAGTACTCTAAGAAGGTGGAATTTGTCATTTTTCAGATGTCAGTTTGGCCGCACTCTTATCCTGGTATTCCTCTTGATGCTTTCAAACTGAAATGAGCTCAGAGGTGTAAAGTGATCAAGAGTAAAGTAGAACTAATTAGAACCAAGAGTTGTCAAGGTGATCTATGGGGCTTTTTTACATCTGAAAATATAAACACAGCTACATGCGATGTAAGGTTAATGTACATCTTGACTTACTTGTTCTACAGGTTTCAAATCAATATGCTGGTTCTCAGCAGATTATTTCATTTTAATTTCTCCTATCATCATTATTACTAATAATGCTCTCTTAATATAGAATAAGAAAGAAAATCTGAGGTCTGTTGTCATTGGGTAGCCAGAGTTTGAAACACATTTTTTTAAAATTCCCTTCTTTTAACACATTAAGCTTTAGTAAAAAAAGTATCTGTATCGACAAAATCAACTTAGGTTTTACTTGGTATCGGATCAGAATGAAATTAGTGGTATCGCACATCACTAGAAAAGAAACTATCAGGAAAAGATTATACATATAAAGTGAGGAAAAGATACAACTTGTCAGGTAGAAGCAAAAAATCTGAAAAAGAAGTTCTTTAGTCAAAACTAGTTAATCTACTGAGGAGGAGCCCTTCATGCTCCCAGTTCTTGATTTACAAATTAAAGGGGTCCCAGTAGAGTGCCTGTGTGGAAATCCCTCCGTTAGCTCTCGTGTAGCCGCAAGTAGCCACATAACAGCACCTATGAACTAACAGAGCAATAGTACACGTTTGTTTATTCATTCGTCTTAAAGTATTGGTGAAATAAAGACAGATAATGCCTTATTTAGAGGCTGCATCATTTTTGCCCCATTCACTCCTTTATATGGATCGCAAGTAATCTAAATAGCTTCTGAAGGACGCCGACTTTCGCCAAACTGTTCTCGGTGAGTAGATAAACGTATTTCATGCCAGAAATAAGGTCTAGGTTTAAAAATACCGGAGTTCCCCTTTAAGCCCAACTTCCACTGTGTCGATCAGCATTATGTCTGCCTCAGAACTGATATACTGTGAGAATAATAAGCTACCTGTGATGTTGTGGCTGTAAGCTATGCAGCACTGAAAACGTATTTTCATTCATCTGGCAGTCATGATGAGAGTTATTTCATAACTCTGCAACAACAGTGATCCAGCACCGCACCAAAATTTAGCAGGTTCTTCTTTAACTCGATTCTTCACAATATTAAATAAAATGGTAGTTTCTGCTTAAAATCTTGCAATATGCAAACAGACAAATGGACAAACAACAAAGATTGCATTATTACATCTCCACTGTTCCACTAGTGGAGGAACAAAAGATTATGACAATTTCAATAAAATCTTACTCTACTCTAAGTGCTGCCCCAGAGGCCTGAATGAAATACTCTCCATTAGACAAAAATAGAAAAAGTTCAAAGGAAATCAAAGTTTGTTTTGGCTAATTGTGCTGTACTATACTAATAATAATTCTATAGCTAATTCTTGGCTGATAGACTTACTGCATAATGTAATAATTCTGTGAAACATCAACTGATTAGACAAAACCGACAGAACAAAACAAACATTTAAAATCAAATGTCAATATGAGCCTATTTTGCCACTAACTGATTCGTTGGTCAAAGCTTAAGTATTCCTCAAATCCATCTTATCACATGATGTTAAGACGCAGCTGACATTTGCCAGATTGCATGTATGTTCTGATATTCTGACATCCCAGAATGATTGCCACGAGGCAATGCTGCACTCACGCTTCATCTACAGATATACCCTGAGAATGTTCTATCGTTCCTCAGCATTTCCTCAGCTGGATACAATGTCTAGCATTCTCCATCACACACCACTGGCTGGATGATTTCAAGCTGCTGCTTGAATGATTTCTGATATATTACAATATACCAACATGCTCTCGATAAGGAAGTCACCATGAGACAGACGCAGCATGTTATGATACACTTTAATATTGATGATGTTATGCTTTCCAAGGTTGATGATAGTAAATGCCATTTACACCCAGGTCAGAGATATATTTTAAAAAAAGATCTTAATAAAAGCCCCAAGCTGAAAGGCTGCCCTTGGCAAGACCATTACAGTAAGCAGAGTCCAGCTGGGAATGAATGATCATAATGTCCTATTTCTTTGCATGGACACATAAAACACACAAGACATTAAAGTGTTTTTCTTCTCTTTACTGGTCCAGGTATTTAATTACCAATGAAGTCACTCCCGATGTCAGCATCCTTAATGTAAATAGATCAGTCACAACATTAAAACCATTGATAAGTGAAGTGAATAACAATGATCATCTCTTTTAAAGGTAATAATCTTTAAAATCTTTCGCTTGCTAGTAAATCTGCTGGTCCTGAGATTTGTGTGGTTGTTACTTCCATACGTCCAAACAAATATGTTTAGACATCAATGTGAAGTACATGTCAAAACATGGGCTGCACGGCGGTGTGGTGGTCAGCACCATCACCTCACAACAAGAGGGTCTGAATCCCAGCTGGGGCAACGTTCTCTCTGGGTACTCCAGCTTCCTCCCACTGCCCAAAAACATGCATGTCAGGTCAATTGGTGACTCTAAAATTGTCCCTAGGAGTGAGTTTGGCTGGCTGTTAGTCTTGTTCGTCCCTGTGTTGCTCTATGATGGACTAGCGACTTGTCCAGGGTGTCACCGCCTCTCACTCAATGACAACTGGGATAGGCTCCAGCTACCCCACAACCCTGAGTTGGATTAAGTGGGTTTAAAAAATGGATGGGTGTCAAAACATGATTCTAGCAAACTGTAACCTGAGATGGTTGGCATGGTGTACACATAAATTATGGCAAAATGTGTTTTGTTTTTTTTACAATATTTTTTAAGGTCACACACAAAACTCGTGTGTATCTCCAAAATTTACTGTTTCTTGTAAAGTTTTTGCCAGGCAAAGAGCTAACTAGAAAGTCATCTGGTTATTCCTGGGATGACCGAATACATTCAGAGCTGGTAAAGTCTATGACAAACATTCACCAAGAAAGGGACTGCTAGCTTTAAATGGTGATAACATATGCCTAAGAGCACTGAATGGGGTTTGATCAAAAAGCTGAAGACATGACTTTCATCAAGAGGATTAGGGTTTGTTTCCTGTTTGACCAAGTACTTGCGATTCTTACTTATGCTTTAAACTTTAGTTTTAAAACTGTCACCATGCTCCAATTGTAAAACAAGAGACAGACAATGTTTAAAATATAAATTAATTAGAATAAAAAAAACAAAGATTACTGGTGCCTCAGTCCTATTTTTTTTAAGAAAGCTCTCTGTCAAAGCTGGCGGCAATCCCTAACGTAATCATTGCCACTTTTGCAATCACTGTTGTTAGGAGGCAGAGCTGAGTGTTATCTGTTGATCCCTGTTGGGTGATTGTGAAGGATGCTACTTCATCAGGAAAGACGAGGAGAAACAATTCAAGACTTTGACCTTTGGCTTTTCGAGCACTCAGGTTGAGACCATTACAGAGATGCAAATACAGGCATCTCCCTCATTCCTGTCCCAAGAATGCCAACCTACAGTGATATTGTTTTTACACAGTAGTGCCTACTGTCACCTTATATGACTTCAGTGCTGACATTTACATTGATCTTCAGTTACATCTTCAGTTATAGTAAGAGTAGTTTTTTTTTCTCTCCAATTAAAAAGCTTTGCACATTAACAAAGTAATGTCAGTAGTAAAAATAATATACTAACATTTCTCTGTGAAGAATGTAGACATACAAAATATGAACAGTCTGTGAAATGTCATATAGTTTGAATAACCAAACAGCAAAGGAAACAATTAGAGCGGCTGCAGCTCAGGAGGAAGACCAATCGGAAGTTTGGCATCAACTCTGGCTTCCCCAGGCTACATGTCGAAGCGTCCTTGGGCAAGACACTGAACCCCACGTTGCCTATCGGTGCATCCATCGGTGTATGAATGTGTGTGAATGAGTAGAAAGCACGTAGTTATAGACTAAGACGTGCTGTATGAGTGTCAGTGAATGTGGCATGTAGTGCTCAAGTGCTTTGAGTGGTCAGTTAGACTAGAAATATATACAAGTACAGAAAAAAACATGGTTATGATAACAACATATTTTGCCATTGCAAGGAGGAGGTTAACAGACGGATTGTGTCTTAAGATCAGCAAAACTTGGAAGGCTTTGACCCAGCATGTAAACCAATAAACCTGAACAAGCCAGAACCATGGAGACTTTTCATCCCATAAGATCCAAAGAAAAACACCAAAGTTCCATTTGTTTATACCATGATGGGTTAGAGCTTATTTGCAGGTTTTAATAATATGCCTGAAGGTGTAGCCAAAGGTCAAGTGTGAATTACCTTAAGAAACTTAACTGTATGACATGCCAGTACACTTTAGTAACAGCTGAAAACACTTTTTTTTCTCCTGGCAGATTGATTGAATCTCGCTTCTAAATGCCTTTCCATCTTTCAATGTTTTTTGGTTTTGTAGTTTATTACTAAAATTAAGTATTCATAGCATTTTGATTTGTTTTGCATTAACTATGAGAACTTGATATGTGAATGTTCTTGTTAAATATGAGTTGGTGATAATTAAAACTAGCTTAAACAGGCCAAGGGAGTGTCTTAATTTGAGGACCTCAGCATTAAAAATCAAGTTCGGATGTTTATGGAGTTTGTATGTTTTCCTCATAGTTTAGAAATGCTAACAATCTTTAAGGGGGAAATGGCTGAAAGTTGAAAAATATGAAGCTGCTTTTCTTTCTTTTATCCTTCGAGAGGTTATCCAACCTTTTTTTTCAGTCGCAGTCAGTTTTGCAGTCACAGCACGATTCTGAAAAACAGTTTAGGAATGAGTCATAACAGTTAAAACAATCCGAGGCACAGCCGAATCAATTCATAACATTAAGAAGTCAAACAGTGACAACATCAACCGTACAACTGCCGGTGCAGAACCTTCAGCCAAATTCTATGAGTTTGTTAAAGTAAGCTGACAGCTCAGGAGGCCTGAACTACCTGATAAATAGAAAATATCTTTAAGAGACACGTAAACTAACAGCTATATGACATTTATATTGGATTAGTGTGGTGTGAGGAAAATAAAGTATCATAAGAAAGAGCAGGCAAAAAAAGTATCAGCACTGCTGGTATTTTGCCTAGAGTAAAAAAAAAAAAAAAAAAACTCAACAAATTAATCCTTATGAGGATAACTTTGTGACCAAACTGTCAACAACAAAATTGATGCATGCAGATATTTAGCAACCTGCTTCTTTTATGCTGATGAAGATTAATGTTGACACAAACAAGGGATGATAAAAGATTTTTGTCACTCCTGAGTTTAATACAGAAAACATTCAAAATACAAGCCAGCATCCATCACAACCTTCAGGCATCACCTCCTGGAGTTTTAGTAGCTTAATACAAATCATTTTAGCCCAAACCTGGCAGAACAAGGCTCATAGCAGAAACAGCAACAAGTCAGAAAGCTGCTGAAAAGCTTTTACATCTGTTGGTTCTTAGCCTCTTCTTGCCCTGAGCCTTCTGTTCGGGGTCTGACAACATGTCTCAATAACATTAGCATCCTGCACTTGTTATGAGATGGATATCTATTATTTTCTTATTTACACAAAATGGTAGCAAAATTGTAAACATTTTGTATTTCAAATTTCACTTTAACTTAATTTGTGGATGTTTTTTGACTGGCATTTTCACAAAAATCTGCTGCAGCTTATGAGGTTGGATTTTTCTGTTCTACAAAGTTCTGTACTTAAAAGCAGTCAGTTTGTGCTGAATAAGTCAAATGCATGTAATTGTAATCCATCCATATCTTGAGCGTGTTAAAGTGTGGGCCTTTGCTGACAGCAGCACAGATGTTTAATCATAAACACAGCAGGGAAGCACCTGTGTGGCATTCAGTGGGTGGAGGAAAAGTGAGTGCAGGATAATGAGGTTGCTAATGGAGGAAACATGTTTATGAACACAAAATACTCCATTATCATTTCTGACAATTATCTTAATTGTAATTTTGCCACTCTCTCTTCTTTTCTTGACAGAAACTAAATGCCAGTTAGTTTCTGTCAAAAACTGGAATGAAGTCACATAAATGAATGGTGGTGTGTCTGTGGCAGTATAATCACAGAATTTTACCTCCCCCAACATCTTTAGAGATGTTTGTTTTTGTGTAAACAGCTTTATACAAAATTTACTGGGTCAATTTTCATTAATCATGGTGCAAAGGTTGAGAGGAGAGAGCATGGGAAAAGATAGAATCGATTTCTTTTTTTTTTATCTTTGGAGTCTGCATAATGAGCACTCTAGTGCCACCAATGGGTTAAAGTTGGGTCAAAGATAATTAGACTCCTTTAATGAATATTTCAGCACTGTCTGACTGTTTGGTTTTGGAGAAAAATATACCTTTTGTTTTGTTTATGGGAACGTTGATAAATGAATTTTTGATATACAGTGATCTGCAAAAGTATTCACACTCCTTGGCATTTTTCATGTTTGTTGCCTCAAACTGGAATTAATATGGATTGTTTGAAATTTAATTTACAGAACATGCCTACAACTTTGAAGATGTGTTATTTTTTTAATTGTGAAGCAAATAACAAATAGGACAAAATAACAGAAAACTTCAGCGTGCATAACTATTCACCCCCCCCCTAAAGTCAGTACATTGTAGAGCCACCTTTTTCTGCAATTACAGCTGCAAGTCACTTTGGATAGGTCTCTATGAGCTTGCCACATCTTACCACTGGGATTTTTGCCCATTCCTCAAGGCAAAACTGCTCCAGCCAACATGAAGGATCATGTTGGGTGGTTTTCGCTTGTAAACAGCAATCTTCAAGTCTAACCACAGATTTTCAATTGGATTGAGGTCTCTGTTGTTCAACCTTGAGATGAGAGAGCAAATATTTCATCCATCGTTCGTGGGAAGGGGGTGTCGCCTTTTTCCAAGATAGAAATATGCGTCAACGAGCCATCAATTTGGAGAAGGCCATAGCTGAAGCCTGCCAGGTAGACACACTGCAAACTTGAAGAACAACTCCAAATATTTCTGTAAGTGGGTTTAGGGAAATCTTAATATTCCACAATGTGTTATGTGTTTAACACAACAGTGTTAAAGATTCTCCTTCAGAAAGCCTGCAATTTTTGGCATCCCCAAAACATATGCCAAGTGCCCTTCTCGTTCTTGCATCTTGGGCAAGCCTCTTCTGACCCTGGAAACAACTTTGCAAGTTTAGTGTTTGACAAATGTAGCCTGTGAAGAACCTTGATTTGTATTGAGCCATGTCTAAAACATACTGAACATGTACGGATATGTCTAGCTACCTGCCACCACTGTGACTAAATTATTTGTAATCCCATCACTAGTTGCCACTGTTCCTTAAGTCTGTCTAACGAGGGCGCTGCTGCTGTATGGATTAATGCATACAATGTTGATATGGCCCCTCTCTGTGAAGGATCTACCCCGAAGCATTCCTCGATCCAACAGTAAAAAATGGATTATTTATAATGTTAACCCAGGTCAGTTGGCCGGAAATGAATTTTTTGCCCATCTCATCATGTTGCTTCTGAAAGAGCACCTCCGAGTGCAGGAACAAGACCTCTGCCTGGTCCTATTTGGCCTGTTGGCTTTTTCCCTTTGCCGCAGGCGAATTCTCCCAACATGAAATCCTCTACTGTAGCTGTTACTGTCCTAATTCTGTTGTTTTTCTTCTGTAAACTTAACCAAGTGTACTTAAAAAGGCGGTGACATCTATTTGAACTACATTCACTCACTTACATCGACAGACAGCTCCTAGCATAGTCACAAAAGAACTCATTAATTGTGTATATTTCTCAGCTTTACTTTAATGATAAAAACAATTCTGACCTGAACTATTCAAATTTAATGAATCGCAGCTCATGACAAAATGGAGAAAAGCTCAAGAGTGTGAAAAATTCAGTCAAACAGGAAATTACTTACACTTTCAGCCTGCTCAGTATTGTCTGTGACGGCTTTGTCAACAAAGTTGGTAAGAACAAAATGTTTACTGACAAATAAGAGTGAGAGCACTGGTACAGGGCACATTTACTAAATAACACAAGGATGAATAAGAGCTGGCTTAGCAGACAGGCTACATGTGCAGATTTGATCAAGAAGAGTGACAGCATTTATAAAAATTAGATTGAAAATCACTAAAAGACTAGAGGCTCGATGCACAGGTAAGTGTTTCCAAAATTCGATAAGAGAAAAGAGTAACAGGAGGGTGAGTAGCAGCAGAATTTGATATATTTGATAAGGCAGGGCGGCAGTGACTTTGAACAGGCAGTCTGCTGATATCTGTCACATCACATATGAAGAAACACAGACCTGTGTGGTTAAATTTCATCTTTGTGCTCAGCCAACTGGTGACTGACTGAAATACATGGAACCTTTAACTTAATGTATCATGTAAATGTCAGACAGATATTCTTCTGGAGTACAGCCTGAATAACAATAGATTTTTGAGGCCATGGCTGATAATCATCATCTTCTAACAATGTGTCAGTCTATTTCCCATACTTAAAATTGTATAGAAATACTTTGCAGTATAAGGGTGAAACTAAATGGGAAATAACGACTTTAAAGCAGTTGCAATTAATAATTTCACACAAACAATTGATATAGCTATGTATGAGGAAAAATCAGAGGTTTGCAAGAGCAAAGCAGTTATTCTCACCTTATTTCAGCTTCTGTTTTTGGTTTTGCAGTTCATATCTTTATGGTTGCATTTACTGTCACTGCTCTGGAAAGCATCTTTCTCAGCAGCAGCTGTCATCTGTTTTGTTTTTGTTTTACAGCACATGCCCACCAACAAATAGCTAGAGAGCCAAGTCAAGCATTTAGCAGCTAATGAGGCACACACTTTTACCAGAGAACATGAAACAAAAACAGAGGTAAAGGGAAAAGAAAATTCAAATAAAGGCTCCCTGTCTGCTGAATGTATACATTTTATAATAATATATAAATGTAAAATTTAATAATAATAATAAATACATGTTAACATGTTCACCTGACTGAAATTCTACTAAATGAGATCACTCAAAGTCAGACTAATACATGAAGATAAAATGATTGGGAGTCAAAATACTATTCCATGGAGAGGTAAAGTATTCAGTTAGACCCGAATTTGGCCAAGGCACTCTAGTATGTTCAACAGTCCCCATCCTGAGCTTTGACCTTTAACCTTTCACTTTAACAGAAGCAGCCCTTACACACAAGAAGAGGAAGAGATACCAAGAGATATCCAAGAGATACTGTTCCTGCTGTAATTCTTCTCCAGATATATTTCTGATGATATAGGCTAGAAACAGATCAGTTTCACAAGAAAATGACTAATAATGATGTCTGTCTACATGTCTGAAACAAACTAGTGCCGCAATTCAGGGTTGAAAAATATGAGATGACATTGTATTCGTAGGCAGCTGAGTGGACGTTGAATGTATACGTGATGAGCAGCTAACCATGCTCTATAATCTGATTCCCATATTGATTAACTCATTAGCACCAGTGTCATATTTGTCACGATTTAGGTTATTTTTCATGTCATGTCTCGTCATTTCCTGTTTTATTTTGAAAATCACTAACTTCCCTCTCGTTTCAGGTACCTTGCTCTTCCTCTTGTGTCAAGTGTCTGATTGTCTTCCCTGATTCCTAAGTGTTTCCACCAGTTCCCCTTGGTTCCTCATGTGTTCAAATAGTCTGCGTTTCCCTTGTCTTGTGCCAGTGTGTTGTTTCCTTTCATGAGCCTCACTCTAGCGCCTTGAGCCACAGCCACAGCCACAGAATCCTTGAGCCAGCAGTGCAGCGATCCTCCTGCAGAGCACAGCCTTTGTTTTGTTGTAAGGCTTTCCATAGACATAGTTTATATTCACGGTATGTTTCACAGCCTGGTTTTGCTCCTCCTGTTTGGAGAGATTTTGATTTGTAATGTTTCATAGACACCTCCGTTAGTGGAGCGATTTGTGTTTCGTTCTTTAAGATCTTTGTGCCGCCATTAAAGGCGTGCGTATAGTTAATTGTCAAGTCTCATAGTGCCTCTGTTTTTTAAGAGAGCGTCTTTTGTTTCAGTCTGCCTCAGTAGGAGAGTGTGAGAGTTAATTTGTTATCTTCAATAGCCCTTTCTGTTTTACTCCTAGAGTGGAGAGGTTTTTTGGTTTGATAATTTTCATAGCTGCACTCTCCTCATCCATAGTTATTGAGGAGAGCACTCAGGAGTTTCACAGCCTCTTGGTTTGCTCTGTCTGGAGATCTTCAACCTGCTGTTCATATTAAATAAACATTCTTGATCTGAAAACCACCCTGCATTTGTGTACTGAGCCCGTGACAATATTCAGAATCTCAGTGTCTCAAGATTTGTATCCAATTTCACATTAGTTTAAATTCTGAAAAACAAAACTTTAGACACAAAGTCTCTTTTGTTTTATATGATAAACGGCCATGCAAAATAATGCTTGACAAAGGCTTTGTTATAAGGTATAACATGGTAAATGGGCTGTTGTTATGTTGAGTTTTTCTAGTCTAGTTGATCTCTCAAAACATTTTAACACTACTAGCCATATTAATCAATTCATACAGCACTTCTTAGTGCTTACAGGCTACACAGAGCTTTTTCTATATTACACACCCATGGACACACAGGAAGCAGCAGGAGGTGTCCAAGGACACTTCGACATGTGGTCCAGGATGACAAAGATCGAACCATCGACCAAACTGTGCTCAAGAGATGAAGTTAAAATTGCTCTTTTTAATCCCAGTATTTGAAGAAAGTTGTCAAAAATGACTGCTTCACAGAGCTGCCAACACATGTCTCATGACTCAACAACAGCTCCACTGTCAGCACTAACTGATAAGCGGAGGTTCTCTTTTGTGAAATTTAAATAAAGGATGTAAATACTATGTATGTAACCTTAGTTTTTCTTTGTTACCTTTAGGGTTTTTCAACGGATCTCAATGACAGCAGCTAGAGCTCAAATCCAAAGGTGTCTGTACTCATCTCAGCTTTTTCAATCATTATCCTTTGCTGTGGAAAAATGAGGAACTACAATTATGGGTGTGCAGCTTTAAGGAATGAGTGCTTTTAAAAGTAAGTTGAAAAACAGAATATTATTTTTTCCTTTGCGTTTCTTTGTAGCAAGTGTCATGCTGCAGCCTGTATGATTCCCAGAAGTGTCCTTCACATACAAATACAAACAGTATGTCCTCTGATAAGCCCCATGCAGCTACTCACATCTGCCTGCTTCCCAAAGTAATTAAATTGATCCATTTTGAGAATGGCAACATAATCTGTAACACATTATGAAGAACATTTTAATAAAAACTGGGAATTGTGTCTTTCAAATGTATTTTAGCTTTTCTACTGCAAATAACTGAATACTTTCTGTAGTCGTTGTTTTTACGAAAGTTTGAATATACTCATGCGGGGGATGCAGGATGGGGTTGCTTCAGACAGACTCTATTAAGTTAGTTAACATTATGAATATTCATAGAGAAATATTTGGAAATTATTTGCATGTTCTACTGTGAGCTGGAGAAAATTACATGCAGAATAAACGGAGAAGATGGAAAAATGAATAAACTAAAAAGAAAATTATAAATCTGCATAAATCTTAAATCATAAAACAGTGAGAACAGAATCTTTTATTGTGGAGCTGGGAGTGTCTGACTTCAGACCTTTTAGGATACCTTTTCACTGTTATCCTACATAATTTATGTTGTCCCAATACATTTCTGACATGTAACAGTTACTGGTTGACAAAAATTCATTGTATTTTGTTAAACAGAGCATCTGAGGTACTAAATACCTATTGATTGCTATTCATGTAATTATATTCACTTATTCATTTTGCCTATCTACAGTCACCAGAGGTTGAACTGTAGGGATGGAAGCCTATCCCAGCCAGCAGGTGAGAGGCAGCATACACCATAGACATGTCATCTTCAGCTTAAAATCTGGAAAAAAAACAGTAGGCTAGGATGGTCAGGATTAGGTATAAAAATGACATGTTTGAGTATGGATAGGGCTGTATGATGGTGTGCTGGTTAGCACTGTCACCTCACAACAAGAGGGTTTGAATCCTGGCTGGGCCTTTTCTGTGTGGAGTTTGCATGTTCTCCCTGTGTATACATGGGTTCTCTCTGAGTACTCCGGCTTCCTCCCACTGTCCAAAAACAGGTATGTTAGGTTAATTGGTGTCTCTACTTTGACCCTAGGAGTGAGTGGGAGTGCGAGCGTACATGGTTGAGTGTCTCGTTCGATTCTGTAGACTGGGAAAGTGCCCATGGTGTACTCTGTCTCTCGCTGAATGACAGCTTGGATAGGCTCTAGCTGTCTTTGAGCTCAGCTTTTGATTTACTCTGGGTTTGCCTTTTGTAGGTGTTTTAGGCAAAAATTGCAGGAATTTTAAGGGGAACAAACTTGAAATTCTAACGATCTTGGGGTGCACAAGCCATCACTCTTCAATGTTTTTGGCACCCCAACTTCCCCAAAAGCCTCTTAGGGGGACTTCAATTAGAATATTATATTTCTATCATTTTATTTTCAGGGTTCAGCGGGAAAAAAGTTACATGGTTTCAGGCTGGCAACGTGTTGGCTGAACACTACCCTATACAAAGCAAAAGATAATTAATAATTACCATCTCACAATTTCTGAACCTTTCTGTGATAAAACTATTTTTTGGACATGTTGTCAAATGTACCTGTCACAGTTTATGTTTTGATTATTGTTATGTTCAGGTTCTGTCACGTTTTATGTTTGATCTTCATGTTTTCAGGTTCTTTGTTATGTTCTTGTCATGTTTTTCCCCTGCTACTTAGTTTCACTCATGTCACCTGTTTCATTGTCATCAGCTGCACTCACTCACTAATCACCCTCCTCAGTATTTTGTCTCCCAGTTGGTTCATGTCCATTGCAGAATCCTCACTTACCCTTCATGCCACAGTCGTTACAGGTAAATCAAAGGCTCTGTTCTCATAGTCTTGTTTTGGTCTTGCTTTGTCTTGTTATTCATAGTCATAGCCTTGTTTCGTTATTTCTTACAGCTTAGTGTTTTTGATAATCCGGCCCAGCCGCATCCTATGTCCTTGCCTTTTGCCTTGGAAATAAACCTTTTGATTTTGAAAGAACTGCATCTGGGTCCTACCTTCACCACCATTCTGTGACAGTGCCCATCAACTATTAGTTAATTTGTCTCAAGTATACCATGACATTTTGTGTCTGTCTTGTGAGACACAGGGAGAGGGGATCTTTGCTGTCGAATGTCAGATGTTTTGTGAAATTTGATCCCTGCTCACAAATACTGAGCCACAGCCAACGTCAAGCTGTAGTGTTTGTTTTATGTACACTAAATAATCTGACAAAATGAATGTGGCCCTTGACAGAAGTTCTGCAGTGGTATTGACTTTTGAAATAAGTGATAACAGAGAGTTAGATGCCCAATCACCGCCCCATTTTTCATCCGCTATCAAAACACAACCGATCATCCATCGGTCAGCTCTCGTGTCATGTAAATATGACTGCCAAATCAATTGTCTGCTGTGTTATCTGACACCTCTGGGGTTAAATGTACTTTGTTTTTAAGGCTCAGGGCAGAAGCTCTACAACTCAGAGGTCAAATTAACAGTGACATTGTCATTAAGCTAAGAAGATGTGCACAGCTAACTCCAGTGTCAAGTCCATCAGCTGAGCTCAAGACTCTTCTTCTAAAATCACTTAATTCATTGCAGTGCTTACAGTTTTTGTGGCTACACACAAACTGATGCCCACTGTAACATCGGACTTTGATCAAAAATTATGTTTCTTAAATTAAATTAAACATCATATTTTGACAGTAAGACATTGTGCTCTAATACTATAATATAGTCCTCTTTGACAAGTCTAAACACTGTCACCTATCAGCATTTCTGTACCTGTTGTAATCATTAATGGCTGAAGAATAATAGAAAATCCAATGATCCCTTGTTTATTTTAAAAAGAACAGAATATTTTTGGTGACCTAATTCTTTAAACACTGAAGTAAAAAATTAACTTGAACTGAAATCTTAAGAATTTGCCTGTCATATCCCAACTTACACAGGTAAACAAACCAATAGTGGTTCAGTTGTCAAGCAAGAGAAGTGCTGGGTTTGATTTCTTGCTCAGGCAAACTTCAGTGAATGGGTTAGAGAGGCCAATGATCAACCAATCCTTTACAAAGTTGAGACAAACAGTGAAGCCGTACAGGACATCTGTATTAAGTGATCAGAGCGGGCATAGCTTTTCTGCTTGTCCTATTATCCGTATTATTAAGAGTTAAGACTCTGTGAAGCCCGGGAGCCATACAACAGTTTGTGTGATTGCTTTTGCCTTCACTAGTTCATAAGTGAAATGAGCCAACTGGAAACACAACCTATTTGTTAGACTGTTGAGTAATCAGCCAAAGTAATTAAAAGGTTCTGAGGTTCTGTGCGTTTGCTAATTTAAGCAAACAGCAGCTGTGTGGAGGCACCCTTGTTTTAAGCACTCCCAGTAGAGAACAGTAAGAAAACACATTTGATTAATGGGATTAAATTATCCATTCAGGCAATGTGATGTTATCTGATTATGTTTTAAGGCCTATTTGTATCAGTCAAGAGCTAACAGGCAGTTGGAGGCCCATATCTCTCCCAGACAGAATATTGCCTTTTTGCTGAGCCTCAAAACTGTTATCAAGATTGGGATTGTTTATCCTTTAAGAGAATATAAACCAAGCCTATATCAGTGTATTCAGAGCACTGTGGATTTCTATAGATATTTGCACATCAAATTACACAAAAATTTGCTGGTTTTCAAATGGGAGTTTTTTTTCAGTTTTTCTGAATCATAGTACCAAATATAAATATCATTGCAAAATAAAAAAAGTAGCTGATAGATGTTGGACACAATCCAATTTTAAGACAAGACCTTGAGAGTCTGAGAAACCTTTTTTTTTTTTTTTTTTTTTAAATCCAACATGTCTGTCATTTTAGATATGTTGGTTTGGAAAAGATAACTGTCCATTCTTTTAGTCTTCTAAAACCCACAAAAAAATTAAAGAAAATTAAATTCTACAACGAAAAGAAAAGGTGGTGTCACCACTTTATCATGCTGGTAATGGTCAACAGCACTTCTGTGACATGAAGGCCGCATTATTCCCAGGATTGCAGCATTGGACAGATGCACTCTATACTGCTGAGCAAATCCCATTTCCCTAGAAATGCATTCAACATAATGACAGTAAATCCAAAGTATGACACTTTTTTATAAAAATTCTAGATTCAATTATCTGTTTCCCTTAACATGTGCCCTCGCAGCACTGGTCTGTCTCCTCCTAAACACATCAACTGTTGCTTGGTAAGAAACTCTTGACTGTATGTATTTCTTAATTTTCAATCAAACACATGAAAGACTAACAAACTATAAAATCACTATGGAAATACTGGAGAGGCATCACTAGTGTACAGTCAAATCAAATGTAAAAAGAAAGACAAAAGTACAAAAAATCTGGAGACCTGATAAAAAATGTATAGCTATTACGCAGCATGCACCTCAGTTTGAAGATGAATTGACCCCACGTGGCGGTTAATTCCTACACAGTTTATATTTGGCTGCACTCTGACAAGTGTCTGAGGTTGATTCTGTCCCACATCCAGCTGGAAAAGATTCTGGCTTCTGCCTCTTTGGATCCCTGTTGCTTCTATACCGTTGATGCTCATTCATTTGCAAAAAAGCAGGGCAAACATTTGAACTATGACTGATCTTTTCCAGGCTGGTTTTCAGAAAAGCTTTTAAATCGCCAAATATAGTCACTGCTGTGGACGAACTACTGCAAGCATTTTGTAATAGAATCTGTCCTTGTCAATTATTGCATTACATAAAATCATTCTCCATTGACACATCTCTGCACTAGGCCCTTTTAAAAACCAAAAACACATAGCATCATGACCGAAAAAGTCAGCAACATTGTATCATCAGTGTTGCAGCGCTAAACCAGTTAACATGCAAACAGGCACTGCCTGCCGTCTGATAGCGGCAGAGGCTGAAGTGTGCATCAGCCTCTGGTGACGGCCTAATTTACATATTTACAGTTCCCATCGCTAGGTCTTATTCTACAAGAAAGACAGCCCAATACAAAGTATAATTTGTAAACCTCTATAGCAACGACCACTCATACCATAACAATAATAGGATTTAATAATTTACACATTTTGGTTAAGTGCAACATAATGAAGATTTGAAGAGATGGAGCCAGTCAGTACAGGGTATCAGAAATACAATTGAAAGAAAATGCAGTGCACCAGTATGTCCCTTCAAATCAGTAGAAAGTCAATGAGGGATGTCTGCAGCGTGTTTACAACACTAACTTCTGCATATTTGTAACTGACAGACCTTCACAAACAGACCTGTACATTTTAGTACCTATGTGCAAAGGCAATTTAAACCCTTCATTTCACCTCAGCTAAAACACACCAAGAAAACAAGTTCTGTCACAGTAGTCATCCCTCAGAGAATGGCTACAAATGTTTATAATGCAACTGTTTTTTTCTCCATCAAAATCTGGATAAAATATATCTTCTCTCTCAAGAATAAGTCTGCCTTGAATTCTCAGATTTTCTGTGGCTAAATGGCTTTCTGGTAAGGTGACTGTGGGAGGACAAACTTGCATCTTTGTAATATATTTCTTCATGTTTGTCAGATTTTAAGAAATCAATTGTGTTCAGCACAAACATTTTGAACACGCATATGTTTTACAGTTTCAAACAAATACAGTCGTTAAAATGGGGGGGCTGCAAATTAAGTCTGGTCTGTCAAATTTCACACTATACTGAGCAGTGGCTTCATACAACTAATTATATATTTTCTTGCAACCCACATCAGTTAGGGATGCAATGTATAGTGGATCCTAAAAAGGAAAAACAAAAGAGCATTCTTTAACCAAAGAAAATAAAAATCTCTGTTGTGTAGATCAATAGGTTTCAAACAACACTCTATACCTTCACTCTCTTTACTATCCAAATGTATTCACTTGAAATTAGAAAAATCCCAGGATGGCAAAAGTCATATCACTTAAAAAAATAAACAAAAAATAGAGGCTTGAACATGGCAGGAGACAATCCAGTGAATTGTGTCAGATTGGCTACAATCACTTCTTGTAAGTGTACATGATTTTGCATGTATGGATTTGTTCAGCAGAAACTGCCGCAAAAAGCAGCAATTAGTGGATGACATGAGTGTTTACTTCCTGTTTTACTTACACTAACACAAATCTAACTTGTTCAGTTAACTACAGTAGAATCTCTTCAAAAGTGTGCAAATATTAACTGCTACTACTTCAACTTAATCTGGAAAGGAAATTTTTTACTTTTTGGTGAGGAAAGATAGTGAGACAGTGGATACATACAAAGTTTTGGAACACACACCTAAAACAGAACAACCAATGGCAAATTTATATAAAAAATATGAAAATCCGATAACAACATATTGCACTGAAAATGAAATCCTCAAGGCTCACAAAACTGTTTTAATGTAAAAAACATACTTTCAAGAAAAACATCACATCTGCAAGATACAATGGCTCTTTATTAAATAGTATACATAAATCACATGAATGTTAGCTAACTCAGTGAACTGTGAAGGCACGCTTGGTTAGTAGTGTTGCATAGAGATCCATTATGCAAACCATTTTTAAGTTCTAATAGCCAGGACACTGAGGAGCCAAGGAGTGATTTCATAAGAGAAGAGGAAAACACAGACTTGACTGCTCTCATCTGCAAGCAGCAGGGAGGTCAGTGACAGCCAGGCAAATGTACCGTTCACGCTTCATTTCACAGGATCGGAATATGTTTCCAGTCCTCAAGAGTCATCTTTGAAATATGTGTGTGTGTGTGTGTGTGTTTGTGCATGTGAAGTGTGATAGATACAATGCAGAGTGTCAGCTTCCATGTTTAGCTGCAAAGGGATATATTAAGATATGAGCAATGTTATTCATGCACACAGTGTGAAAAAGAAACTCTGATGAATGTGTTGTCCGAGATGCTGTAAATCATCATCGTGGGCGGTGCAGTAATCAACTGTCTCAAGTAATCCGAGTGGAGTTACATCACCTTCTGCTGTCTCATATAATGCCACTGATATTACCCTCTGTGTATTGCTCTGACTGTGGCAGGGGATGACAACTTTTTTCTTCTTTTATGATGGTGTTGTTGAATCTAAGAGCAGACTTCAGTTTGTAAGCATTACAAAATAATTGTATGTTGATTTTCTTGCATCAACTCTGTCATAGACTGATCTATATGACTGAACTTGATGGTTAAATATTGTAGTGAAAGTTTAACTTGAACCACACAATTTTCCTAAACACAATTTAAACTGCAGCTGTAGTAACTGACAAAAACAGGTGGGATGGAAATTGAAAAGAAGAACTGTTTGTAAGAGAAGAATTCAAAGACCCAGAATACATAAAGAGAATGACTTTAACACTATCTACAAAGCCAGATGACAGAGATGAATTTTCTCTCTGGTTCCCTCCCTCAGGCATCCTTTATGTTATATTGTAATAAGGGCTGAGATTGTTTTACCCGGTGAATTACACCAAAGCCAGCAGTAAATGACGAGAGGAAAACCATTTATCACGCGAATCAATTAAAGCAAAGAAGCCATGATGAAATGAGGAAAGTAGGCAAATGTTAGAACTTTCTACAGCTTAAAGAAAGTTAACAAGGGGCACTTTCATAGAAAAAGAAAAACCCAAAGTGAAGTGGAATATTTTTCAAATCTCATGAACCAATAATTTATTCACAATAGAAAACAGAAAGCCTGAATACTGAACGATGACTTTTTCTTAAAAAAAATATCAGGCCATCTTTAATTTGATGTAAATACTTTTCAGCACTGACTTTTCAGATGTGCAAGTTGCCAGTTCCATACTGCTAAATTTTGACTCGTCTGACAGCAGTTCAGTTTTCTACTTTGCCTCAGTCCATTTTAATAGAGCTTTGGTCCAGATAAGCCTGCAGTGTTTCTGGCTCAAGTTAATATCTGGCTCCTTCTTCTTGGCATGATAGAGCTTTAACCTGAAATTGTGGATGGTGCGGTGAACTGAATATTTGGTGGAAGTCGGAGTTTACAGGTCAGAGATATAGTGTCCACCTGTACCTGTATGTAGACAGTAAGAGGCCTATTTGCCCCAAGTTGTAGATTAAGATCAATTCATAACACTGATTGACATAATGACACTTCATTGACTAAACAGGACAAAATAACAGCTTATAAAATTAACAACAAAAGAAAGAGTTAATTGATCAGAATGACTGCTGACTGAACTATAGGCTATTTCTCCAGCCAAAGCAAACTCCTGATAATTATTTTGACACCAGAGTCTGTAGTTAGATTGGTGTTACTGTGGATGAAGTTATGTCACATTTCTTGTGCCCAGTAACTTGCTGTGTACACTGTATTATGACTCACTGGGCTCTAATTGCTCTGAGAGTGCAGGGCAGCAGTATCTCTTGGGAGGCCAGATTTTTCTCACAGTGAGTCCACTTTACCAGACTTGTGGCCTGTGGAACTACCCTTGCAAGTTGGCAGCAAATATACAGACTTTTTAATCACAATTTAGTCTAATTCAATCATTAAATTTTTTTTCTAATTTCATAAGCAGGCAGATGGTTTGATAATTAGCGCATTCATAAGTGTTTGCATTTATCCAATTTCTGTTTGTTTTCAACCCTTCAAACAGTAATTTAACAATGTTACGAAAGACAAAGCCTTGTGCTGTAATGGATCATTAAAAGTAAAATAACTGGATCGTTTTTAAGTTTTCAATTTGCATGATTAGATGAAAATATCAAAAGGTACTAAATTCAGAAGAAAAAGAACAAATAAAGAAAAAAGTTGAAAAGGACTTCATTAAGATATTTGAGTAACTTTTGTAAAAAAAACAAAAAAAAAACAGTTGCAATTCTCTAACAGCCTGCTTTATTTGGCATTAACTGTATAATCCTGTCAAGTAGTAAAAAAAAAATCTGATTTTCTTATCGTGAAGGCTTATGAGCTGATAAAGCAAGGACTTTATTCTGGACCCATTAACACAATGTGCTGCAATGGACCAATAAACATGTGCCTCAATGAGTTTGGATGCACTGTAAATCAGTTTATCTCTGGATGTGTTGAATGTGTCATTTTCAACAGAAACGAAAATGACTTCAAACTCTTCTGAAATAATTCCAGGAGTTGATTGTCTATATTGACAATTAAATCGTGGAGATGGACTCCTAAAAAGTATTTCATCAATTATCTGCTCAACATTTTCAGGGCAGATTTAAAATCACAATTCCATGATGCAAGTGGTTGTGTATATAAGGTGAACAAAAGCCAACCCCATTCCTAACACTGTAGCATTACAAAAAGGCCTAGGAAATAGCAAACAGCTAGCTGTTCATCAAAAACTTTAAAAAACTAATATTATTTACTAGATTATAACATGATATATTTTGTTTGGCTCTGTGTTTAACACACATTTGTCTGTGATGTGACAAACTCAGAACACAGACTCGTTTCCGTTTTACTGGGACTTTAAACTGAAGAGATTAAGAAGATTTGCTGTACGTACTCTTAAGCTGTCTGATTGAGCATTACATGTTGGTGTGCACTTCATTATTTATGTATCATGTGATTATTACAACTGTATAATTATGTCTGGTGTACCTCAACACTGTGTGCCTTCTCAGCACACCCTGAGGGGCCTCAATATATGGTAGCATAAGGTTTCATCAGACAAGGCCAGAAGCAAAACATAGCATAATTATTGAAAACTAAAAAAAAATTCAATTAAATCTGTAATTAAGTGATGAATTTCAGTGAGCAGTGTTTTCTTTTCTGGGGTGACATACATGTAAGGTTCATTTATCTGTTTATCTTTTGCACATGAAAGACGGCAGACATCTGTGTCATTGCCAAGGATGGGCTCCCCACAGCTTATTAAGCTGTGGCCTGAGATGTGTTGCTGTGGCAAGTGAATGCAGACGTGCATGGCATCTTTTCCCCATGAAAACACAGTCTGCAGAAACAAATTAAAATCTTGCAATTCAAATTTTTTCCATTTTCTTTTGGTTCCATGGAGAGGGACTGTCATTCTCCTGCCCTCACCAGCACAGTTTAGTATTTGTCCTCCAGAGGCTGCCATGATGACAGGCAGTCATGGTGACTGATTACATTACTGGCCAGTTGTAAGTAAGAGGCATTAATGTGATTTTGGGACAATGCCCATTGATTAAAACAGCTAAAGGGTCTTTGATACTAAATTAAATCTGCTTGTCATTCCAGCCAAAAAGGAAGTGAGCCTCTAATATCGGCCATCGGTACACAAAGGCAAAGAAGAACAAAAAAGTTATCATATACATTTGAATTAAGTTTTCCCTAAAGGTAAGATAATATGAGATCTAAGCTGAAAAAACTATAGGCAATAAAGCTTGCTGTAGGCCTGATAAAAGCCACCATATTGAGAGTCAGACTATCAGTTCATAGAAAATACTTTTTCGTGTGGTTCAGTCACGCAGGGGTATTACACAGCCATGAGGAGAGCAGGTATCAACTTATCTTGACTTTCAGTCTGCAAGGTTTATGAGGATCTGTAATCTTTCTTCATCAGTTCTTGCAGCAAGGCTATAGCTGGTAGAGACTATCGCATTGCCTCATCACAGCTCTTGGGTGTGCCATTGTGTGGTCGTGTCCACGCAGCATGTGGCCTGCTGCCAGGTCACAAGAGAAGAGGAAAATGTACTGAAATACTGCCTGGAAATGTGGCACCAGCCATAGGCTGTTTTTTTTTTTTTTTTCCTTTTTACGTTTTATTTACTTTCCGTTGTAGGAGGTAAACATTGAATTTGGAGTTGAAGTTTGTTTCCTGAGTGTAATGTAAAAGTCTCAATGTGTAGCAAGTATATGAAGATTTTTTTTAATTCTACAATACAAGTTTTTTAGAATTCTTAATTTACTATTTTCTAGGAAAGGTTAGGAACTGTGAAAAAACCAACAATTAAACAGTTAACAAGAAAAAATAAACTAAAGAATTGAAATACTTCACATAATATAATAACCGAGGTGCTGTGGAGATGGGGCAGCTAATTCAGTCAGCACCCTAATGTGTTACTAGGTTACTATAACACTTTCCTGGTTGGGTGTAGTCAATAATATTGCTTGGTTAGTGTCAGAAATCAAATCTACTTGCATTGGGTGAGAAAACGGAAATGATTACGACTAAAAAACATTCAAAATACAACAAGTGTGTACTGTAATGGTTGCCATCCTTCATGTGCAGATAATGACTTATTTATATTTTTGGAAGTACAGTGTTTTATGACACAATATAAGAACATTACGGTTTTTATAACTAAAGTGATACAAAAGATTTAAAAAGTGAAAAAGGAAAATATTGGAAAGAAAGAAAGCAGGACAGAAAGAGCAGCAAAGCAAACAGGTAAGAGAAAATAACATAACGCAGCTGTTAAAAAGCAGGAAAAGAAAATGTTAGACTGAAAGAGAGAGCGGAAAACCAAAAACAGTTTAAACTCACACCTTCTGGATGAATCACAGAAGAAAACAAAGAGAGATTTCGCTGTGTTCCACAATGTATCTCACACAGCTGTCACTGAGATGACTCAGTTCGTTGGCACCACTTTTACGGACTGTTATCATAATGTATGTTGTGGCAATTTAATTTGCAGTTTGGTTACCTTTATGCAATTTGTTAGGCTTTGGAAATAAACCGGCTTGGCTCAAAATACGCTTTTTTGTAATATTATGTTAGCCGAACAAGTTGAAGTATATTACACTGTGGTGCCAAAATGTCCAGCCAGACATCATCATAGCACAAGTTTTGAATAAGACACAGCTCACTCAAGACTTTTCACTCAAACTAACCTTCCAGCATTTTTCAAAAACAGTACTGTCAGTCATAGAGCATTTAGATTTACTTGATACACCAGAGAAGTATTAGCTTAAATGTCAACTGTATGATGTGATCAGGAATATGCTTCATTTCAAAAGGTTGAAGCGACAATGGGTCATAGTTCAAGATTAAGATATTCTTCTTCAGACTAATTCCACTTGTTTCTTTTTTGCTTTTCCTTTTTGACATGGATTTTGAGTTGCTTGATATATTGATTCATATATATGATTTTTGAGTTTGATCATTTTTAACATTCTCTTATAGTATTTCATTTGTACCAGCAATGAACTACTTTGTTAGAAATAAACCGAATCATCTTTCATCATAAGAATCCTAACTTGCTTGAAATTGTCAAAGCTGGATTTACCTTTAACTTGTAGAGTGCTTCTTCATGGACTGGATCATACTGGATTGAAGAGAATACTTAACAGGTAAAGTGTAAGTCACTAATTTAAAATCACTATCAACACACAGTTCTTTAAGAATAAGAACTCATTAACGTAAGTCCACAGCCTGTTCTCACTCATGTTTACAGACTCAATTTGTTTTGTATTGACTCCTGATTGAGATGTGTGCCGTATATAAAACAAACTTTTTGTTATTCCTCACCAGGACAATGTCAAAAAAAAATCAAGCAACATGACCTTTATACTGATTCCCGTGGCATTAATGTCAAGTCAGTACTGTGACAGTTATGGTTGGACTAATGACCAGGCAACATGTGTTCAGTTCTCAGGAGTTACATGCTAAATGAACATCCTCCTCCACCCAGACAAACATCATCAGAAACAACCAAGAGGCTTACAGACAGATCCTCGAGCAGTTGTGGCTCCTTACACTTCCAAACCCGTCAGTTTGTTTGATTTTCAAAAGCAAATACTGTCTTCAGGGAGGGCAGTCATTTTCAGCAACTCATTCTGATAATGACAAGGACAAAGAAAGCAAGCCCTGTCAATCAAGGCTGGTTTGAATGTCTAACAGGAAGGCCCTGTTTTGGGCAAAGCAATAATTCTTGTTGCACTTTCAAGTGCCTCCAGTGACAGAGTAGGCTTTGGCTTCAATAGAAGCCCACAGGTCAACTGATACTGCACAAAAGGGCAAGACAAGGCGGAACTGGATGGGTGACGGTTTACAGGGTGATAAGAAGGAATAGAGCGGTATGAAGTCCATCATTCAACAAGAGACACTGACTGTTTTAGCAGCAAATTTAATTCTAGAATGTAAATAGCAGAGTGTAAGAGTGTGGACTGTTGAGTTGCTGTTAGCAACTGGTTGCATGTCAGGGGGATCAAATATCAGGAAATTACCATTTTCTTTAGGTTTGTACCACCTGACAAATAATCAGGCTTTTTCATCATCTCAAATAAAAAGTCATTGCCCAACAGTAAAGGTCAAAAGTTGTCAAATACCTTAGACAGATTAAACACTTTTGACATACCTGCAGACACATTTCACAAGAACTTGTCCAATTCACAAAAAATTGCAACTGAACTTATTCATGTTCCTACTTTACTATTCAAAATTCAAAACAGTGGCCCAGCGGCAAATGCTTCAGTGTCACAATTAATATCACATTTTAACAAAGTGAAATAAATGTGCAACTTCAAAAGCAACCATTAACAACATTTTACACAACAGAAATAAGAAAACAGACCAGCAGCTATGTGGCAAAATCAGGTGTGGTCATACAACAACAGATGATATCAAACTTGATAGCGGCACTGTTGGACACAGCTGAAGACAGTCGGAGAACGCAGCTGTCTGTGTCAAGGTTAAAAGAAAAGTTAAATTCACATAACAGGTGCTTTTCTCTGATTTTATGCTGTGCAAAATCTGTCTATTACATCCTCCAGATTAAGCTGGAAAATCACTCTTTCTCCACTCCTTTACAGCTATCTTCTGGAACCATCTCTTGTTTTATACACTATTTTTTGTCAGCTTCTGTCATGGTGTTTGTTGTGGGAATATGTGTTGGAATGTAATTTGACACATGTTGTTAACTTCATACTATATATATATATATATAGCCAAATATAGGAGGCTAAAATGAAGTTGGAGGCATGAAGATTGTAAAGAAATACGTGGATATACATTTTCAAAGGTGAACCAATGGTGACTCTTGATGGTACACATGGATGGTCTCTTGCTTGACTACTAAGTGACAAAAGAGAAGATAATTTCAAGTCAAATGCAAGCAGCATCGAGGAAGATATGGATACAAGGGAGGATGCAATAGACTACAAGCTGCCCTTTCTGGACTGTGATGTGCACATTGAAGGGGGTGGAAGTCTTAATACTGAGGTTACAGGACACCCACACTTACAAACCAGTACCTACTTTTTGACTCACCTTATTCACTAGAATACAAACTGGCTGTCATCAGAACGCTACATCACCGGGCGGAGCGTGTTACTACTAAAGCTGAGGGAAAACAAAAGGACCAACAGCACTCCAAGAAAGCTCCTCAAAAACTGTGGATACCCAAATTGGGTCTTTGTCAAATTAGCAAAGACAAATAGACAAAACCACACTGGTAGAGAAGCTAAGACGAACAGGTGCAAACATACTGTAATCCCATATGTGGCAGGAGTCTCAGAGAAACTTAGAAGGATCTTCCCTAAACGTAACATTCCAGTGCACTTCAAACCCAAGAACACCCTCAGACAGAGACTGGTTCACCCAAAGGACAAAACACCCAAACAAAAACTGAGTGGCGTTGCGTATGCAGTGCAGTGATATATAGGACTTATAGGAGAGACCAAGTAACAGTTCCACAAACACATGGCACAACATAGGAGAGCCACCTCTTCATGTTTATGCATTTGATGTCTTGAGGTCAAGACTCAGCAGTGCACCTACATCTCAAAGAAAAGGGACACTCTTTTGAGGGCAGTATTGTACACATTCTGCATAGAGAAGACAGATGGTTTGTGAGAGGAGTCTTGGAAGCCATCTATGTTAAACTGGAAAAAAACATCTTTGAACAGAGGAGCTTGTCTCATGTATCACCTTCCCAGCACCTACAATGTACCATTGTCTCCCCTACACAGGCGTTTTCACAATCATTCACACCTTGGATCCGATGACCGAAACTTGCCCTTTCATGCAGGTAGACAAGGTGATAATGAGTCTACCACATGCACATTGGTCAGGGGGTTCAGTGACACATGTGACTGTAATGACCCTCTCTGTTTATAAGCTGAGAAGCCCTATATTCAAGTTCTTATGATCACCATGACCTGGATGAACAAGAATGTTCATCAACATCATATGCTCAGATATGACACACAACTTCTTCAGCATTTGTTAACTGCTTGTTATAATATAAGAGTTAATATAGGTCCACGTTTCATTAAAGCCAGTGAACTTTGAAGATCACTACAGATGTAAAGATACAGTATATTACAGGCTTTCTGTGACCTTGAGGCAGTGAGGGCCCTGAGTCTCAGTCTTTGCTATTTAAAACCTAAAAAGCTCTTCATGTTCTTCTTATGACTTTTTTTTTAAATCCCCAAGATAGTATTCATCACTACTACAATAATTAGGCCTATAATTAGCCTACTTTATATGTATATTGCGCTATGGCATGGCACTGTGTGAGTCTTACCACCTCAACTACAAAAGCACTTCATCAAAAAGAAAAAAGTTTCTTCGACAGAGTTTGAATGTGTGTCACTTTTATTACTGCCATTAGTCTTTATCCTTTGAAGCACCTTTTTCTACAGGTCAAAAAGTCTGAATAATTTTTTAAAGAAAATAATGAAAATAAAAAAAATGAATGAATTCATATTAATAATAATAGAAAATAGAAATATGAAGTCAAATAAAAAAAACAGATGGATCAGATCTTCTTGTCTAACTGTGGGTTAATGTAGAGGCATTAAACTAAAACATACACGTGGCACCTGCTCTATTCTGGCCATAATAAATGAATAAATAGCTTACCATTAAAAAATCTTCTTGGAAACATATTTTTAAGAATAACCACCTACTAGATGTGATCGTTCAACAAAATTCAGGTTAATCTTCCACTTGTGCATGAAAAAAATAATCTTTGGGATTATGATCCATTTGTGAGTGCTCAGCGAGGAATATGTACAGTCGATGTAATTCAAACGAGTGAGCATGGGTGTTAAGCTTACTATCTTGAGTATTATGACAAATTAGTCTCTGGATTATCAGATGCATACAAGAAAGTTTAGTACATCTCCTAAAGGATCCTGGTCCAGCACAAGGTGCTATTCCACAGTAAACTGAGATGTGCTTTTTGCCTGGGCTCCTAACAACAAATACACACCACCCTGTAGTATGGCAACTGCCAAACCCCCACTCATGGCCCATTCAATATAGTAAATGGGCCAGAGAAAAGCTGCAGCTACACACATACGGTCACTCTTAAATTAATTTGTTCAACCTTGAAGCCTTAAGTCACTTAACTGAAAAAAATATAATTAGATTGTAATGTTTTGTTTCAAATCATATTGGAAATACTGTAACATATTGCACAAGCTCTGTCATGGATATTTGGATCAAGATGCTGTTTTAAGTTCTCAGTTTCTTATGTCTACAGTTTTTGTTTGTATTGAGGTCTATGGCGTATTTTCAGGATTTGCAAATCTATCATATCATTCAGTACATTATTACATTGTGTCCCCTAGTTAGCCCGTGTTGCATATCTGACTGTCTGGCATGTTTCATTGTTAACATTAAAGTAAATGTTAAAGAGTCTTCACTTTTCCAGACAAGGAAGTCTACATAATGTGGATTGATGGAAAATTTCAACAACAACGCTCTGCAAAGAATGCATGCATTATTTTCCTATTCATTGGTTTCAGCCATTGTCTGTCCTCTTTGCCTCTGCAAATGTTCCTTTAGCACCGCATTCTGCTAAGGCAGGCTGGCTTTCCAAAAGCTTTGTTCTAAACTCCATTTATATACTGTAAAATTACATGTTTCTGTAGTCTCTGCAGAGGGCAGTTTGCATTAGATAAAATCAACAAGCACAATTTCAAAAGGGGAATCGAAAATCAAGGTCTGTTTTCAGTGGAATGTTTTCTAGATCTGATTAAAAATGAATTGTTATTGAGTCAGATTGGACACAGCCAACATCCAAAGAAAAGCTTTGCAATGTCCTCCAGGAATAGTTCTCCAGGCTTCTTAAAGACTGCTTAAAAAAACAAGAAAGCTTGTCTAAGAGACTTCAGGCTGTGTTGAGGTTAAAGGTGGTCATACGAAATATTGACTTTCAAACTTTTTTTTCAAAAGTGTGTTTGTAAATTTGTGTTTGTATATTTCATAAATCACTGCATCTATTTCCTGTTTTCCTAAAAAAATACAAGAGGAAGCTTAAGACTTTTTTCCCCCCAAACAAGTAGTTTTGTTTACTAAATTGATACGAACGAAGTAGCTGCGATGCATAAATGTATGTCTCATTTATTATTGTTAGAAGGGTGAGTTTTATAATTTCTTTTTTAAAAAAAATAATAGTGAGACTATGCAAGGCAATGCTAACTGGGTGCACTGTTTAAGCTGGAGGTAACTTGTCTTTTAAACAGAAGACAAAGCAGCAGACCTGGTTGATACTTTATTTTGAATTTCTTCTTGTTGGACAAATTTGGATATTTTTAACTTTATACTGATTGAATTAGACACTAATTAGTTCTGCCTCTGATATCTTGACGACATTCTGTTTAAAACTTGTATTGATTCATCAGCACAGCTGCCTGTGAACAGGTTGGAGTAAACAACAAGTTACTTTGCAGAGTTAGAGCTTTTCTCTCAATTCGTGTGTTGATAATTTGGGAACTATTTTAGCTTTTGTGCCTGGTCAATTTTAAGCTATCCCTTTTGCTAAGGACGTCATTGTTGTAATTCATGGGATTACTTTGGGCTGTGCCTTTGGAAGCATAAAATTACATCTGTCTGGCTTTACATTGTCAGAATTGTTATTGTATGTTTGTCTACAGATGTTGCAAGAGAGGTGATTTTAATGTTCCCTTTCAGGGTGTTTCAATTTCTGAAAGTGCACTGCTATGTAGCAAACAACCACTGCAATCATGATAATATCCACTTTCTCCAGAGTAAAGAAGTTCTACTCCATTTGGTGAATCTGTGTTCTCTGATAGGAGCTCTGTAACAGTCAATGCTGATTATCCAATAAGTCTTAAAAGTTGTAATCTCAAAAGCAGTTGAGCCGACAGCAACAGAAAAAAAAAACATCTGGTAGGAACTTTCAGAGTCAAAATCAAGATGCAGAGATTTGTGAATGGGGCCTTTGTCCTCTGCCTGGAGTGGCAGGATTTGTATCCAGGCGACCATATGCAAAGATAACCATGAGATCACAAGTTCATCTAAATTTGGGAAGCACTGTGATTCAGAAAACGGACTGGGCTTTCAAAACCTTTGTCAACTTTTGCAAAAAAAAAAATCCAAAAGTCGTCTTTATTCCTAATGTATTACTAAGCTGCTGGATACTAAAGAAATAAGCCATGAGTTCATCATCATTTAAACTTCATGAGTTTTTTTTTTATTTGTCTTATTTATTTTTTCCAACAGTAACACCTATACTTTTCCCTACCATGACAAGTCAAAATGTCAGACATGGAAAATTCTGTGACCACATAACATCTCAAAAGTATGTTTTTATAAGCACTCCATAATTAACTTATCTTGTCTGCATTCACAGCAAACTGAGTAGTACCTCATTCACACACTTGATTGATCGCACTTTTATTGGACTTTCAGAGTGAGATATTTTTCCTGAGTTTTGAGTTGTTGTCTAAAATGTAAATTAAAAGAGAAAGTGATAGTTTAAAATGTATGAAATGTTGAAAGTGAGATATTTTTACTATTTCAGTAAAGAATATCAGCTCATCTGGATTTTGATGGCAGCAACTGCTTTTAAAAAAGCGGAGCGAGGGGCATGAAAAGCTGGAAAAATAAGTTGTAATAAAAAGAACAGCTGGAGGAAAATGTTGTAACTAATTAGATTAATAGGTTAACAGCCTAGTTAACAGGTCAGTAACATGATTGGGTATGAAAAGTACATCTCATAGTAGACATGGGCAGAGGCTCAGCAATCTGCCTCGATAGATTGTGGAGCAATTTCAGAATAATGATCTTCAATGTGAGATTGCGAAGACTGTGAATATTCAATCTGCTACAGTACGTCATGTCATCTAAAGATTTAGAGAATCTGACAACATCACTGTGTACAAAGGACACAGCTGATCATCAGTATTGGTCGCGTCTGATGATTGTGTCAGGGAAATTCACAGGTTGCTTGTTAAAGCTCAACCATGCAAGGATGAAGCCATATGTGATAATTATCTAGAAATGCTGCTGTGTTAATTTAAGATGAATTAAGGCTAACTGGAAAGCTGTTGTCAGATAAATCAATGACTCAATTTATTTTGTAAAATACTGACATCAAATCTTCAGATACTCTAAGAGAGTTCATCCATCCAGTTATCACCACTCAGTTAAAAAGCCTGCATCTCTGGTAACATGGGGGTACATTAGTGCCTATGGAGCTGGAAACTTGTACAACTGAAAAGGCACCATTATTGCTGAAAGGTATACACAGGTTTTAGAGAAACATTCCTCCCATCCAGATGATCTTTTGCAGGAGATGTTTACAGACTGGTGGTAAAAGAAGGGGGGATGGACCAACTTTTTTAAGCACTCAAGGAAATCTCTTGCAAACTAGTTCATTCACGACAATTTTTAGAGGATATTTATGGAGCTGCCAACATAAGTTCTTCCCATTTTGTGAACTTTTAAACATTTCCTCTTCTGCAACCATTTCCAAGTGTACAAAACTCCTGTTTTCCAGTCAAGGACTCTTGATAAATTTGGATATCTGATGAGATTTCCTCTTCCTTCTCCTGGTGTGACAGTGTGTAAAAGTGTAAGTTGTGTGTCTCATTTTTAGCATAAACTTGAGAGTGCTGCATGTTTGACATTGATGATGTACAATAAGTGCCCATTTGCCAGCACCTCTCTTTGCCAGCTCTAAATTCCCATCCCTAGTCACCACTATTTAAATTTGACTTACTTCATCACTGCAATGGATTTTAAGGTGTAGACTTTCTTTCACAGTGTGATGGCCATTAAGGAACAACAAAAGCAATTGGACAAACCTACATAATTATAAAAATGGCTTTTAGTGATTTGGATGCACATCTCTTTGTTCATTAGTACACTGCAGTCTGGATCCAGGGCCCATCACCAAATGCTGAGCTTTCTTTGCCCATCCCACTGCAGCTGCCCACAGTTACTGCTTGTTTGCTGGACTCTCCACCTTCGCTTCAATCTTGTCAGTAAGTGAAAAGCATGCTCAGTCAGGTTGAGATGAGATGACTGAATCAGCCATTTGGGAAGATTTAATTTCTCTCCCTTAATAGGCTCTTTCATGGTCATTCTTGGGTCATCATCCATATGTACAAAAAAATGCTGTCCTATCAGTTTTTCAGCTGCAAGAACAGCAATTAGCTGCTTTGCTAAATCAAAGCCACAGAATTTAAATCTGCACACCTCAAGAATACAATGACTTATTTCTATCATTAATACTAATCAATATTAACTGTTGGTTGCCATGTGTGCCATAGAACAATGACTTTGACATGTTTGACAGATGTATTCCATTGGCTCTGGATCCCTTCCTTTCTTTCTCAGCACCACTCTCTTGCTGTCATTCTGGTACAAGTCATCTTTTCATTTAAACTGTTCAAATAATCTTGTTACAGAACTCTAATGGAGTCTTACTGTTCCTAAGTGTTACCTCCAGTTTACATAATAAAGAAATAAAGAAAGAACTTTATTTTTCACATCTTTTGACTGACTTTTAAAAAGATACAGTACTCATTTTAAAAGTCAGTCATTTTAACTATTTTATTGTCCTAACTTTTCCCTATACTACTAAACCATGACAAGCATTTTTATACACCAGATGAATATTGGCCACTGCCATCTGTTGATGTTATCCTTTTTTACAATAGTCTGAGGTCAACAAGCTGACTATCAGCAAATACAGATATAAGGTTGATATATCTGTACATTCCTTGTCTGAAGGGTCTTAATGGAAGATTGAGTATTTCATGACGCTATACATTTACTATGTGCATGTGTGCTAATGGTTAAGGCATACCTCTGCCCTTTGCTGTCAAGTTAGTTTTGACATATCAAATCCTGTTAACAGAGACAATACAAGGTGAATGCCGGCACACCATGTACTTTTAGCCTTTAGGTGCAGATTTACATTTAAATTTTACTTTATAAACCTAAAATAATACTTTCAGTATTGTTTTTAGGATTGTCTGGAGCTCAAGGTTTCACAAGTGTCAGAAATTTTCTTATAGCTGGTTAAATGACTTTTCAGGCACCTGAGAGTTAGATCGAACCACAAGCAACAACATTAATGCATTAAAAATTGAGTTTCATCATAACAATTCAATAAACTAATAAATGTATCACATCTCCACATGGAAGATGTTTTCAATCATCCTGATGTTTCTCACTTTTTGCCATTAATACCACAGCAATACCATAGTGGCTTTTTAATAGCACTATTTCCTTCTCTGGGAGGCTTTTCCAGATGTTAATAGCATCTAGATTTTAAAGTTGTTTGATCCGGGTTTAAAGTGTACTGTTGACAGCACTGCAAGATAAGAAACTGTGATAGATCATGCTTGTCAGGTTATGCATTTCAAATCCACCACAAAAAGAAGCACAATCTTGTACTTCTAATTGATGGAAAAGGAAAGAGCAGGTGTATTTGCTAACCTCAGTCATTTTACCAGCATATTTTTGCTCATAACACAGATGTAAAAGCTTTTTCTAATGTTTTTAGGATACAATATCACATAAATGTACATGGCTGCTCAAAACATAACATTTCCTTTCCATAAAATAAACTTTTTTTTACTCCTTGAAAATATCATCAGACACCATGTGTATTTGCTATATTTTTCCTCTTCACGCTACTGTGTCCCATCACATCGGTCACCATGGACTGCAACGGAATAGGATAAAACAGGTCTTTTGAAGATGAGAGGAGGCCGAGAGAAATTTAAGTGAGAGGAATAATTAATAGGGCCCAGTGGCCATGTGCTGGTGCCCATGGGTTTCTTTGATCCCTCCTCTCCAACTGCAGCCAACTCCAGTCAGGGTGCTGACAAGTGTAATTTCCTAGTTGGGTTGGAGAAGAAGGTAATAGTGCTGACTGTTCAAATCCCTGCCAGATTTACTCTTTAAAAAGCTATGCTCCATCACCAATCACACAAGGTGATTATTTGTGCACAGGCTTAAACAACCTTAAATGTGTTCCATATTTCAATTGAATAGAAACATGAATGTTCTGATTTTCATGATTTAGTCTGCCAATTATTGGCTCAAATAACTGATGAATCATTTAGTCAATGAAACAAATTAGAACCACATGCATAATAAAGAACTGTAGAGGCTGAGCTGGTGAATGTTCAGCAGTTTTGTAGCTTAATATTTGGTAATTCTGTATGTTTTCTCTCCTTTAACAAATAGAAACATCTCTTCTTGCTGAGCATTGATATGATATTACATCTTCACCTCTATCTTTTTTATTTGAGGCATAAAAGCCCTGCTAGGTCTTTGTAGCGATCATATACTGACAGTTCATGGATTGCTCTTGGGCCAAATGTAGTGTAGATTTAAAAAAATGTATTTATCTATTTTTTTTAGATCGTATAAGCTGGGGTATTAAGAGGGTCTGTAAAACTTTGGGGAATTGGACAGAAGCAGTTGTAAATATCGCTTTCCTATCTGTTAAAGCTCATTGAAAAGTAGGTGTTGTACTCGTGATTTTTTTGCTCTACAAGAAAAGCATACTTGTTCAACTTTAAGAAAACAGAAAAGCTTACTTCACATCAAGACTGTATCTTGAGACTGTCTCTACTGTTTGTCAGCTAATAGGCCGCAGCACGACACAAACTATTTCTAGTGTCACAGTTTTCTCATAACATGGTTTGCCATAAAATTAATCTCAAGTTAACAAACACTGTGCATTATGTTAAATAAAATTTGCGGGGGATGGAACACTCGAAAATATTCAAATATAGTCCAACAACAGCTTCAGCTTTGAAACCTTTTAGTTTGGCTCAGAAAATATGAAAATGATGAGTTGGTGTTGCGGCTAAGTATTAAAGGTTAAACCATGAAGGGGGAATGTTTGGACAGAGCTGCTGTTTATTTATTTAATAACGAGATGTGACCGATTCCTATTAACAGTTGATAGACGCTAAATCAACCCAACTCTTTTGCACCTGCATGTCCACCCATTTATTTGACTGCAGCAGGTCAGACTTATATTGAGTGGGAAGTAATACATAAATGGTTCAATGCAATTTGACCATGTCATTTTGGCATTTTGAAATATGACAGGAAAGCACCATGGAGGTCATTCACACATAACACCAACACATTCAGTTGCCACCAGCTTAATGGAAAGTGGTGAATTACTGAAAGAGCCTAAAGAGAAACATAATGTGGCATTTAGATTTATATCTAAATGCAACAAATAATCTATTCCATAAATCAGTCCATAAATTACAAAACAGTTCTAGTCATACTATTCTTGAAGCAATGTATGGCAGAAAAGTAAAAAGTCAATCTCAGATCTTGAAATCAAGATGTTTCGTTACATTCAGCTGAAAAATCCACCAAGTTTCATGTTGGGTTGGTCTTTTTAATCAGTTGCCTCCTTTTATTTCATTTTCAACCACCACAAGCACCATTACTTTCAGTGTATCCGGGTTACCATCTGACAGCACATAATGCCACAGCATAATCCATATTTCTAAAGCATAATCCACATTGTTTGAATAAATAGCATTTGTATGCTCTGAAACTTAGTCCTTTAGTGTGTTTCTTGATAAACCTTAATATATTTGAAAAAAACATCATCTTTATGTCCAGGATTTTGAGCCCTTTTTTTCCTCATAAAGAAGTAGAGTAGGTTCAAACAGGGTACACTACTCCACCAGGATGTCTCCTTTGATGTATAACTGACGGTCATTAGTCTGACTAGCGCTGACAGGAGCTGACTTCTCAATGTCTGTGAACTCTTGGTCAGTTCAAGTACATTGAGGGATTTTCAGTTGTTGTTTTTTTTTTGTCACCATAACATTTTCAATTTAAATTTAGATTATTTTAAACTGCATAAAAAAATAAACAGAACAGTTACAGATTAAATTTAAATATGGATACTAAACAAAGTATTCAGGTGATAAAGCAACCCCCTCTAGAGTTTTGTACATGTGAAAAGCTATAAATTATCATATATTTGGTTCCTACTAACATTGTGTACAGAGAGCGGAATGTAAATCTTGTTTTTAGGTATTATGTCAGTGTCAATGTTATTCAGTTTTTTTCCTTACAGTGTTGAACCCACTGAAGCTGTTCTGTTATATTTTCATTTACTGTCAAGGAGAACTCATTGCTATCTACAACAGCAGTTGGACCATAGGGACCCCTTCATGGTTATTTTAACTACTGAAAGAGGAACTCTTTTTTGGTGGCCAATAATACAAGGTCAGTCACTGATCATAGTTAGTACGAACTTTGATTGAGGGTCCTTTCTTTAGCTCTGACCTTGCTTTGCTTCGTTTACCATGAGGAAGAGAACCTTCTGTGATGTAACTTCACAGTGATTGGTTCAGAGGGCATATGTGACAAGTTACTAGATAGTTTTCTCTCTTTCCAACAACAAAAACCTTTTTAATCACATTTAATAGTAGTTTTGTAGTAAGTATTTTGGTATAAAACCAGCAGAATTTTGAGTTACAGCTGATCATTTGGATTTTGGGCAGCCAACATACAAGTAGTTACAGGGAACAATATGGATGTTCTTTGGCTGAGAAAATAGAAACAAAGTGAGGAACTGTCTGTTTCAAAAGTGGTGTGATGTGTTGCATCATTCACTTTAGATAGTGTTTGTTCAAACTTTTTGAGGTTTGAATTGCTTTGGATGGAGAAACTTTGCCCATCTTAGTGGAAGTTAGCTTGATGTTAGCAATCAGAATTCTTCCCGGCTTCTTCAAACTGAAAGTGTTTGACAAATTTCTACTGAAGGTAAGATTCTAACTGCAAAAGAGTACTTTGCACAACCTTACAAACAAAAATAAATGAAAAAGTAGAGTTTTTTTTAAAATAAAGTATCCCTTTTAGAAATTACAATGTGTTAAAATATAATCTAACATTTTGCTATTGCCTTCCAAACAATGTTAACGGAATAGCTATAAAAAAAATGACTGGGATTTCAATAATATCTGGAGGATTAATGGTAGCTGATTACAGATCTCTGAAATGTGAACAAGTTCCTATGGATTTTCTTTAAAAGACTCCAGTGGCTGATGTAACCCTGAAGCATTATGAGTTATTGTACCTTCAAAGGTACCCTTCACCCGATGTAGATCAGGACAGAAAGCTGTGCTGACTGGTATTCCGTGTGGGTCTCACTTCACTGAGCACTGAAGAAAAAATAACTCAGCATGAATCTTTTGATTCTTCAACATGTTGCTAAGTGCAAAGTAGTGCATCTTTCTTCTTTTTCCTTTTTTCAGCCGTTTCTAGTGAAGATCAACATCAGCTGGGGATGAGGAAAAGAAAAATAGTCTCTAACACAAAGAACTGCACACATGTACATGTTCTTGTACATTAATTATTCACACAAATCAGAAAAAAAATAATTAATTAAAGAAAGCAACAGATAGGTATTAAGTTGTGTGTTTCCAAAAGTCATAAATAAATGTTCAGTCTGATTAATCTTTCTAGTATCTTGTTTTGGGAAGTCGATTTATTTTCTTCAATGAGGAAAGTTAATTTACATCGTGTGTATGTCTCCGAAGCTCGGTGCTGCCGAGACAATTGTAAGACAGTAACAGCAGACAGTTTGGCTCAACTTAAATGTTAAAGGGGGGAAGAACTTTGATGAGTCATGGTCAGCTTACCTTTGTCCAGGGACAGGAAATCGAAGGACTTTTAATTTATTGTTTAAGCTTATTGCCATACACATGCTTTCAAACAAGAATCTATTTAATTCAATTGCCCTTTTTTGCCCTTTTTGCTGCCAATTGAAAATTGCTCCATACAAGCTATTGAATTTGTCTTTTTTTCTTCTTTTGAAATTCCATTTGGCCTGAAGTGGGGATGTTGATATCAGATTCCATTTTCATTTTTTCTCAAATGCATATGCAGAGCATTGTTATCTCAAACCTGGGGAATTACTACAGCGCTGCTGGCAATAACCACTAAACAGCAAAAGATAGCTTTCTAGATTTACTTGTCCTTAAACATCTTTACCTATACAGCTGGATGAATATGTGCCATCTCCTTGATCAAAACACTATTCATAAATATACTGATTTTCTGTGTCGCAATCTAATCTCTCAAGCGGTCTCACAAACATGCTTTCTTTAGTTGTTGATTCAAAGGTAGCAGAGAAAAAGGGTTTTGGTGCTCACATGAGCCTTTTCAGTGGGTAGTTGCATTAACATGAAAGTCAGATGCCAGGCACTTGAAGGTATGATTGTGAGCAGTCAAATCTGTTAAGTACTGAATCAGAATTAACAATGTTGTTGGCAATGTAAACATAGCCTGAGGAGTACATCAGGTCTCATGGGTTGTAGTGCAAGACCATGACAAAAACCACAAAAAAAAAGCCTCAAGCAGCAATTCTGAGATCACCTATAGGAAACTTTTTCTGGCTTGGAAAGCTGTTTAGAAGAATTCCTTTCTCTGTAAACTGATATAAAATCCTTTCTCGTCTTCCTCTTTAGTTATTCAAATACAAATGGATTCAGTGCATGAAAACACAAGGAAGAGACGATATACTCCTACAGTGTATACTGGTACATTATAGAATTTGATAAAGCACATTGGTTGCTCAGTGCACCTTTAAACAGACACATACTTTACTTCCAAATGCTGTGCATTAACTTTACGATACAACAAAAACAGCTTTTAGCTGTTTAAGACACCAGATGATGTATGCAGCAAGAAAGGCTTGGCTGTTTTATACATGGGTCAAACAACACAATGGATGTTGAAGTGAAAAGTTCATGCAAGCATTTCTCCCTGAGTAGAATACACACAACTCTTACTGATGGATTATAGCTTTAGATTGCCAAGGGTTATAACAGCAGGATTTTTGATGGGTGGATTCATGTGGTTGTTATGAACAGCTGATGGTCACAAATTCATTTCATGACATTGTGTCTTAAGGGGTTTGAGGAATCTTGCATTAAATGAGTAAAACTCGTTCAGCTAAAAAAAAAAGCTCATATCACAAAAAGTGTTACTGTCGTAGCCTTCATGACTGAAATGGAATTGTCTGTTGAATAAACTGACAGAGGCAAATAAATGTTTTGTCATGTGATTAAGAAAATGAACAACAGACATCACTGCATGCTGTCATGATGCTGCAAATGGAACGTCTTCAACTAACAATTTGACAGGGCAAAATGTATCCGTTTCATTAAGTGATGGAACATCAGTGAGTTAACAAGTTACAAACTCAAGAAAATAAAGACAATGATATTTGAAACAGTTAAAAAGCCACCCAATTGTGTTTGTGTGTGTGTGTCATCCATTGCATGGACATAACTATATCATATCATATCATAACATAAAAATAATTATAAAATTATAAAAATAAAGATTATGAAAATAACTTGTGCTTTCACAAATTTGAAGTACTTGCATCATAGTATTTTAAACCATAACAGTGCAGTCTGTCACCTTCTGGGTCTGCCCATATCCCAGTCCCAGTCATCCAGGACAGAGCGAGAAAGTTTTCCTTATTTCTTTCCCAAACTAAACCAAACAGTATTCTCTTAACACGTGGAACAGGTATGGAGGGGGAAAAAAGCATGATACATGATTTTTCTGTGGGGGAGTTCTTCAGTGCCCGCGTCCTCTTTGTGTATTTCACAGCTGGAGCAGGAGTTCTCACCCAAGAAGCCAGTAGATGTTGTGAGAGGGCATGATTTGCAACATCAAAGCCCCAAATGTGAATAGTTTTTGTTCCGTTTAAACTGGTAAATACTCACAAAATATCACAAGAACTTGGTTATTTTTATGTCCCTGTATTGTTTTTAAAAATCAAAAAGTTGAGACCCAGGATATGAATCAATAGCTTACACTGTGTGACATTTTCAAGAAATTCCATGTGTTGCCCTTAAGAAGATAATCCACATCGCTCTGGCTTTCATAAAATAAAATGAAAGATGAATAAATAAAATAGATACCAATAGCTTCAAGGGTTCCATGATATTTCATGACTGGTTTTGGCTCTGTTTTAGTTTTAAATCATCTGCTCAAGTACAACACCTAAAGCTGTGTATTAGAGCTTTCAAAAGAAATGATGTGTTTAAGTCCCCCTTTTTTTTAAATAAATTTGGTGAACAGCAGCCGTACCTTTGTCTATTGTTAAATATCATTCATGCAAGTCTACACAATTTAAGGATTTGCTTTTTCTATTTCCAAGGCATAATCTAGCTTGATCAAAGGAAATGTAATAGAAAGATCTGCAGGTCTGCAACAGTCCTGTCAAGCAATCATTTCAGTATGCAGTCATAGTACTGGAGGCACTGGTGCACATGATTACTCCTCTATGTTGCATTAGAGGGATAAGTGGTCTTGTAGCTGTTTGATTAGAATCAATCTCATATGCTCTCCTGTTATTGCAGGCAAAACAGGTCTAAGCACCTGAATTCTAATCGACTAGGTTTTATGAAACAATGACCTCAACAATCAAATGAAACAGAGAGGATTAAGTATCCACAGTGGAAGGAAATATTTAATTTCTAAAGCTAAACGCCACTGAATCTCAAGAATAAGTGCTCATCCCCTCTTATCAACAATTAAAGTTCAAGATGTTGCACATTTGTGGGGTTAGAAAATGTGTGGCACAGACATAACACTCCTGGGTGTTTTGAAAATATTCTGGGTATCCTTTTGTAGCTGAAAAAGGATCTGGATCACTTTCTTCCACATTTGACAACTGCACCAGAAGTTTCCGTCAGTCGCTCTGTGAATGTTGACACCTCCAGGATACGTTGCTTCATTTTAAGCTACTTAGGCATTCTCACTTTCCCACAGAGCTTGCTGCAGGTAGTCTGCTGAAGATTCAAGGGCCACACACTACTTTTCAAACATGTTTCCCATTGCAGTCAGTAAGGTGAAGCAGGGAGTGGGGCCTCCCAGGTTCCCCACCAAAGGCTCACAACACAGGGGATGACTCTCTATGCTGCACACACATAGTGTGGCTTCTGCAGTATATCAAGTGAAAAGATGATACGACCATCTTTTTCTTTTCAGTGACTGCAGGCAAAAACTTTCTCCAAGTGCTTCCTTGCTTTCAACAGAACAGACAGTTTTACCAAATGGAAAAAGGCAGTAAAATGAGAGTGAGGGCTTTGTGAGATTTAAATACTAAATTATCTTGACAAGCCTTAGTATTGGAGTTAAAGAGCCATTATGATGCTCAACAAAAGTGGGTGGAGGCTAAAAACCTTCATTATATTCTGTTTCTGTTATCAAGTCAGGAGGACATCTATGACTGAGTGGTGGGAAACATTTCATTTCAGAGTGAATTTCAAAAAGAATATGGCAGAAAATACTCTTGGGTTGTCCTTGAGGGATTTTCTTCTTTAAGCTGTGCCATTGGACAACAGATTACAGTAAACGAGGTCAGAAGCAATGTGACTGTTCACGTTTCTGGACAAAGAAGCTGAATTTAGTGCAGATATTATCCGCAGGGTTCAAAAATCTCTTTAAAGATCTTAACTCTTCTGTACTTCTGCAGGTTGATGGCTTTGGATTGTCTTTTCATCCCACTTTGTGATGTTGCTTCTTCAGAGATAAAAGGGTTTAATTGTTCTGACCAGCTGCATTATAATCTTTGCTTCATTTAGCTAAAGTAGATCTTAATGGCCAAAATGGAAAGATTCCCATTTGTGGAGATCTTCAGTCTGAGCAGAATTAACTGAAACGAGTATAGAGTGAATGTGGTTAAAACATACACTGGCGATCACGTTGAAGATGGAAGTAGAATGTAGCGGTCTGAATTCTAGTCACAACTCTGCAGCATCCCTCAAACTCTCTGTGGTTGGTCTTGTTAGTCTGTATAACTCAGAGGCTGCTCACCTCACTACCAAAACAGAGTTTCTCTGCAATTTCCCCTTAAATTAATTTGAAATGGGTGGCCACTTCATTGCTCAACCTCAGCTCAGAGAGAAGAGCTGCCAAACTGGAGGCTTTGCTGTTATGGAGCCAATTTCATCTCCCTGGAGAAAAATGAGCAGAGGAATGCATTGAAGGTCAAAGTAATATCAGCAAAAGAAAGACTAAAATAATGATTGCATTAACATGCAGCTGGGGAGCCATGTGCTCTTTAAAGAGCTCCAGGGAGGAGGTGGTACAATGGTCGCTCATTCTGTATTCTGCCATCACGCTCCAGAGGGAGCAACACACCCAAAACAAATATGAGAGTAAGTTCAATCTCTCGGAGGCATGCATGCCAGTAGCTTTGCAAACTTATGTGTGGGGTAACATGCAAGAAAAACAACTGTCTATTGTTTTTTGTCATTCATTAATTATTTTCAAACTTTAATTTCTGTCAGGGTACAATTTCATTCATCCTACCTTTCAATTTGCTTTTTTTCATTTTCCTATTTGCCTCTGTGACATTTTCATCTGAATACATCTATTGTACTATTCTCTATCACAGAGTGTCAAGATATCACTGAGACACCAAGACTCCATGAGAATTTTCGGTTTATATGCACCTGATGTCCTTTGAAAACACTGTAATATATAAATGACTGTACTTTAAAAGCCTTCTTTCTTCTACAAGCTCAGAGAACATTTTAAAATCTATTCCTCACAGATAAGCAACATAGAGCCACCATCCAACAATGCATCAACTCATTCAGTCTTTGATACATTTAGTCCATTTCAGGGTTGTGGTAGCAACAGCTGGAGCAGAAATGGATGAGGACCCCTGCCTCCACCAATTACCAACTTCCTCTGGCAATGTTTTAGGAGATCCCCTTACTGCTCCAAGCCTGCCTAGTAAATTCAATGCCTGCAGTAAGTTGTGCAAGTAGCCCTGAGGCCTCTGTCCAGCTGGATCAGTCTGATAAACCCATAAAGTTAGGTGCCCGAACCATTGTGACATACTCTGAGTATAAATACAAATACACACAAATAAATAATTCCAAATTCAGGGAAAAAAGAATGTAGATCAACAAATAGAGGAAACGAAGAGCAAAAAGTCAGATGCAGGAACTGCAGGGAGACCGCAGCTCTAACCACTCAGATGAAAAACTAAAAGATTCCAGCAATTAATCAGGGAAGTAAATCATTCTCAAATCTGCAAACAAGCAGGAAAACCATCTGAAATTCATTTTACATACACAAGTAAAAGTAGGACAGTTAAACAGATGGTGTTAATAATTTTTTTTCTTACGTTATCGGGATTTATTTCATGTTTTATATTATTATTTTTATTATTATTATTATTAACACTTGAAAAAAGAATCGCTTCATTTATTTTCTGTCATGTTTTTATCTCACGTTAAATGTTTATATAAAACACGTCATTCATACCAGAATGGAAAAATCAACATGGATATAGAGCCATAAACAACCAATGTTTTATAGTTTAATATATTGATTAGGTAGAATCCAATTAGAAATATTTGATATTAGAAATATATCTTGAAATGATTTGTGAAAGCAGTTGGATCACAGTTGAAAGTTCAGGTGATAGCATGTAATGTGATGTCATGGAAATAGCCTTCCTTTTCTCTGTCTTTTAGAATCTAAATTATGCCTAATGAGTGGAGTTCCATGTTCTAAAATCAGACATGAGAAAGCATAAAAAAGCTAGACAATGTTCAAATTAAATAAGATTATAAATACGACAAAAATTAGATGATAGAAAATATGTTAATAAAGGGGATAAGTGCACTTTGGGGTTTTTTTTAAAGACAGACAAAAAGCAAATCTGTAGGTGTACCCTGGTAAAAAATCTATTTCCAGAGGAGGCAAGACTATAGGTGATGTTTGTCAAAAGTGATAAGAACTCATCCCTGCAGAGACGTAAGAATCTTGCACCTTACAGATCAGTTTTGTCAAAAAGATTCAATATCTGTTTCGCATTTTAAAACATTTTTAAAAAGAACATGGTTAATGTATTTTTTTATATATGTGTCATAGCTATAACCTTTTGATGAACATCTAACATCCAAAAACTTATTACATTACGAATCATAAATGCACTAAAAGCAGGTTAATATGAACCCTGCACTGCCTGAATACATGAATATTTCACTGTGCAGCATTAGCATAAAGCTGTTTGGCTTAGCTGAAGCTATCTCCACAATGAATATGGGGCTGATTTGGCGCACTCAAACAAAGGAGAAGGTTGCAGTGAAATGGGCTTAGAAGAAAAAAGCCCCTCTTTACAAAATCAGCACTGGATGCTTAGTCAATGAGAGAAAACATTGTTTTGGTTGTAGAGGATCTGTTTTTGTCAGTTTTGAATGCTGCCCAGACAATGGATGTCCCAATTAAGCTGACATTTCCATCCATTTGCCGCTTTTTAGTTGGCTAAATGTTGCTGTGCAACTTGTTTGCAGCTCCTGGTAACCATGCAAAGGATAATGTGGTATAGATAATGGATGGATGGAACTTGTTATAACTTGACACTGTATTAATTAAGGTTTACATCACACGGACACACAGAGCAAGATCTCTTTTTTTTCTAAATTGCATTAATGGTAATCATTCTCAAGGTTTCTATGATTGTGTATGATAACTGTGTAAAATGTGATCCACTGATGAAATAAAACCTATTTGCATCAATTCTGTCATATTGCAAACTACTTAGAACAAGCATGATTAGAATGTCTAATGCTTCACAAGCTGGTGTTTTTATCCTTTCTCCTTGCTCGCATTGGGTTGTGAACGTACGGAAGCTCTCATTGCAAAGTCTGAGCATGCTCTGTAACTGTAGAAGCAAAACCTTTCGTCTCACCAGGGATGAAGTTACATAGTTTTGACTGAACTGTGGTTGTTTAGCCAAACACATTTCAATCATCTTCATTGGAAGTTATGATGCGATAGACACCTCAGAGCTTTCTTTATTGGCTATTTGGGGCAGGCGGAACATTTTGGAGCTATTACCATCAGTCAAATAAACAACAGTGTCTACAAAGACCCAAATATAGGTCTATTTTCTGCTTTCACATTATGACTTTCACTCTGTATGATTTTATGGATTTCTGAGGTCATTCAAGAATGCAGAGACAAAAACAAAAACCTATATTAACCATCCAATGTCTCCTTAGACACCTTTACATGTCAAAGTGCAGGCACTTGGGTTTTCTGTGTTCCAATTAAATGTGTTTCTTTGGATAGTTAGTCAGGACATTTGTGTAAGACCTGAACACGTTCTTTTTTCCTTCACTGACTTCGACATTTGTTTAAACAATTCAATCCGGGGAAATGAAGCCAAAGAGTAAGATACAATGATTATCAAACACTTTGGAACACCCACTCTTATCACCATCAGTAAAGTACATTGAAAAAGCAGAATAAATGTCCTGTAGTGCGTCAGATATGATAACAATTTATTGCAACTAAGTAATTTGAAAGTATACAAAAACAAATGTTATTTTTCCTGCATTTATCAACAGTTAATAATGGCTATTCTACCAGTACTACTTGATAGATTTCACCTGTGATTAAACGAAACTCATCAAGTTACCTTTGCTGTTTCCTTTTCCAGCTCTATTATCACCAGTCCACAAGTGGAACGTCTAATTCAAAATGTTAATCATAGTCATTAAGAAAATGACATTACATTTCAGGGAAAGTAATTAGATGAGACATACAGGGTGAAAAATAACCCCACCAACATCAACAAAGCAGTCTTATTTCCAATATGCTTCAAAAGAATGTAAGTAAAACAAAAGGTGCTGGCGCTAACGTTTGATGACTTCTGCTAATTAGCATGTCTACCTGCTCTGGGCTCAGCCTAGTTTTCCTCTGATGAAAACACAGAGCAGTCCTGTGCAGGTTCATTACTGGAGGGAACAACAGAGAACCCGCCACACTGAGGGAGTGAGACAAGCTGTTACTGCAGACTGTATGAACACAAATGCGTGTTTAATCAATTTCTTAAACTGCCGTGATAAAGAAATATATTTCTTCATTAAGATGTGCAGATTTGCATACAAATTGTAAATCAAGCACACTGTTCTGTAGGATCTGAAATAATTGAGACAGTATCAATGATCACAACTGTATTTTTATATCTCTGCAACACTATGGATAAACCAGGGAACCAAATGAAAGAATTATGCATCCTCAGCAAAACCTACCTGAATAAACAGTAATAAAATGCTCAGGTCTTATCAGTCTCTTGACTGCGGGAGAGGGATTCTGTGGAAGCATTTTGCATTAATCAGAAGCAAAGACACAATTAATAAAATGTATTTCTAATAAATCCCCCAATCCCACAAAAACTGCATCTGACTGCATCAAACATCCACATATTTCTAGTTTATTTAGGACTATGTGTTCCTTCTTCTTCTTTTTTTTTTTTTTCACAAGTGAGTTTGGAAATGTACTATTTATTATGAGTTAAATCCTCATTGTTTCCAAATGTCATATTTGCAATGGATCAACTTTGTAGTTTTTTCACATTCATGTAAATAATGAGAAATGTGCACTATGGACTAAAGAACAAAGATTTAAACAAAGTAAGTTTATCAGGAAAAAAAAAGGTAGAAATCATGCAGGTTATGTTTGTGAGAATAACCTCCTCAGCAGCGCAGACAAGAAAACAGAATTTAAATAAATGCTGGTACCAGCAGAAACATCAAGGAGAGTTTCCTGTATGCAGAACCTCAGTGTAAGAACTAGAATTATTTCCATAACTGATACTTTTTGTTCCCTCCAAACTTAAATCTAACAATTTTCCCTGACTAATAATTGCTAAACCTGACTTGGAGATAAAACATGTTTGAGAGATGTGGACTTTTTAATTGAACTTCAACAACTTCACTTTTCCTACACCTGAATGTCTCAAGATGCTAATGCGCTCAGAGTTAGGTGCGTATCCTTGGAGAGGGAGGCAATCAAAGGAACCAACCTACTACACGCTGCAGGGGCTCTCCTGCTCAGGTCTGGAAAACAGGTTATTCTTTGATGAATAAAGACTACTGTTAAAGTTGTAGATGTGGAACACTGACAACTTTATCACAGCATGACATGTTTTGTGTGAACCAACCCACCCCTCACCATGAAAAAAACCTAAAAACATTCTTGTTTTATTTCAAAAAGTTTAACAGGCAAAGAGATCGTTGAGGTTTTTAGTAAAGTCACCGGGGATCCTGTGTTACCAAAGGCATTCTGATTCTGCTTCCTGAACAGGGCTTTAAGTTAACGACAAAAAATTAAACCAATGCTCGTGTTATGAACTTTCCTAAAGCCTGTAGATTAGACCTATCACTTTCAGTTAAGTCTGATTTTTTTCTTAAATTAGAGGTTAAGGAATTCAATCTTTCCATTTGTATTTAAACCAGTGTAAAAAGTATTAGCTGAGGACTGTATGGAAGTAATTCAAACTGTCACTTCAGACAAGGATCTAGAGTCAACTGAAGCATATTTTCTTATCTTTGTGTCCAATACAGATACTATTGTATGGAGGGTGACATGACATGCCCCTCAGATATAGATAACATGCCGCATATTATCTGTCACTGACATGCCTCACATGCCAAATACCCACAAGACTGGATCTTCCAGAGAGGGAAGTAATGAAAGTTACCTTGAAAAGCTGTTACCATCAACATCCTGCTGGTCCTGTGTAGGCAATAGAAGAGTTTTGATTGCCCTCCACTGTCAGTGGACTTGGACGGCTAAGCACAGAGTGGCTACATCTAGTCACATCTCCCAATCTGTAAAATTACTTCAGGGCTTTGTGCTCTCATCTGCACATTTAAGCCTGAGTGTGGCTATAGCAGCTTAATCTTGATTCAGTCAATCTCTCTGACCTCCTTCTCCCAGCCATCCTCCTGATGAAGGCACCTGAGGCTTGGCCCTTCCAGGCACAAGTATTCAACAATGGTAGAAAGACAGCTGCTATACATTTCCAAGGAATGTGAAAATCAGATTGTCAGCTGACCCTGTGCTCTGCTCACTGGCGTCAGAAGAAGAAGTTACTGTCAGTGTCAATGACGCCCTTGGCTGATTGCTACCCAGCAGATATGCTGAAAATATGGTTAGAAAGAATGAAAATAAAGTGAAATTATGTTTTAGATTATTTTTGCATACTGTGCATATAAATAATCATTACCATTAATTCAATTTCTGCTCAGCAATAGATGATGGACAAAAAAAATTGGTAGCCTGCACAAAAGTATGCCGCCAGTATACTTGGGGGAAAATCGTAACAGCTGGCCTGTCATCCCTCAAAAGACTTCTCACCAGATGTAACTTAGGACTGGATGCATTAAGCATATGCATGTAAATCCCTTTAAAACTGAGTGAGACATTTGCATGCCTCGCACTTTGCAGCAAAATGAATAAGTCTGCTCTTTCACCCACTGACCCTTGCTTACAAGGTCAACAAACGCAGTCGTGTTTTTTTCATCTACTTTGCCTCTTTTATGGGCAAAATTACTTGCCAAATTTGCAAGAAGTTGAAATACAAAAAGGCACCAATGGCAGCAGTTAGTTTTGCAACATAACATTTAACACTATGCTGAAGCTAATTTGCACTGCATTATTTCAAATATAGTGCAAATTAGCCCAAGGTTTAAAACAAGCAAACTTGTTGATTTAGCAACGGTAAAGGAGCATCTTGGTTCTTCTATAAAAAACCTATAATCACAATGCCCATTTCTCCTTGTTAAGCTCCTGGAAAAAACATATTGAGCTGCACGGTTTGTCCATGATCAAAAAACACTATCTGCCTCCATAAATAAATAAACTCCTGCTCTAAGGTTTACAAGGCTTTAATCACTAGTTTAAACTACATTGAAGTTTTTCATGGTTCAGGACCACAGACAGCTCAAATAAGTGGCGTCATTATTAAGTGATTAAAGCCAAACCTGGTTTTATAACAAGAGCAAGGAAAATCTTCACCAACTCCTGGAGAAGGCCACATAAAATTCATTGTGTCAACGTCTTTCAATGTCTCTCTTAGGTAATTTCAGACAGTAGTTTTTTAATCATCAAAAAGCCCTAAAAGTGAAAAAAACAAAACAATTGAATATATTTTCTATAATATACTTTAATCTTTAATTAGTCATGAACGAATATTAAATGTGACGTGTGCCTGTTGGAGCTGCACCCCTTATCTCCCTGGTAACCACCATGGTGCTGACATTCATGAACAACAATAAAAAACAATCACCTATCATACACACCCTTATACTTCACCTTGATTTTTATTGAAGATAGAAATAGAGCTTTAGACCACTTTAAGTGCCTTAAACGTAGAAAACCAAAAGAAACTCTTTATCTACTGAGTGTTTCCACTTATCTTGAGTTCATCAGGCTTCCCTTTGACATCTGGAGTTGGTATTATTATTTATTATTTCCTAATTTGGACATTTTTAGACTGCGATTTTGTAAAGGTTAGAAAATAACTAAAAATTGTTTGATGGAAACAAAATTAAATGTGACAGCTTTTATGGGAAGGGCTGACAGCAGAAGTGCTTCAAAGTGTTATTCAGCACTCGTCAGTCCTACTACATCAAACCAGAACATTAGTCTTGCATTTAATTATTGACATTTTAGCTGATATAAGTTTTCATTTGGCCTAACCTGCGGAGTAGAGTAGGAAAACCCAGATAAAAGGAAAGAGCTCATGTCTATATATACTGAGACAACATGAAGCATTATCACACTTATGTTAATACCGAGAGCAAAGAATTGTACTCACCTGATCCATCATTATTAGGACAGGAGCATGAGAGGAAAAAGAAAAGAAAACACTTGTTAGTAAGTGTGACATCACAAACAAACAGCTCACAACTTGAGTCATTTCAAATAATAACAACTGTCTTTTGTCATAATCTTTGAATTTGAAAATATAAAGTAAAACAAATCTAAAAGCTTTGACCTCAGTGATTAAACTGCAACTATCTACATACTGTAAAAGATTTCTTAGCTATAAACATCAAAGACAGCAAACAAAACAGAATCAAGTCAGATTTTGCTTTTGAACCATTTATGGAACATCTCACCTGAATGTTTGAGGGTTTTTTTGTTTATGATGAGCTGTGTTTACATTCAGATTGTGATTTATTTTCATATAGTTACATAAAGCAGTAAAAAAGACTCAGCAAAGACACTGGGCAGGGCTCCTATATAAACGTACGTATGACTTATGTGTGCAGATACAGCGTTCTGAGTAGAAATAGTGTTTCTTTGGGATGCTCTGTAATTGTAGCAATTATGATTACATTTGTAGTATTTCTTTGTTTATTCTGTTTTTTTATTTTTTTATTTAATTTTAAAAAACAAAGCGTTTAAAATGTAACCATGTGTAATTAATGCACCATCTTTACCAGGAGCTGATATCTAAATAATACATCAGTTAGATGTCAAACTGAAGTTAAATGATTGATAAAGGTCATATGAAATTGGGTCCTGACTGCAAATTAGATGTACACTCTGAAGTAAAACATGTGTGTTGGGTTTTGTATGTCCATAACTCCATCGTTTTCCATCATGTAAAATTTAGGGTGATCTGTTAGCAGATTCCTAATTATGTTTAAATTAGTCTAGAATCCCAGGAAATATAAGCATTGCTGTGTTCTCATTATTCAGACAAAGATTTTGATATTGCAAGAAGCTGCATACTAATTCTAACTATGCTATCACAGTACACCAAGAAGAGGCAAACCAAACACTGACAGCTACAACAGTTTCTACTATACAATTATGAGGGGAGGGTGAGGTGGAGGTGTTGTTAAAAATATCCCCTAGATACCACTAAGTTTTACCTTTAAAAAGACAAGACCATATCTTTTTGAAAAAAAAAATTGTGATTACAGATGAGAGAAAAATCTCATTCATCAATTTTCTATACCAGCTTTGTCCTGCTCAGGGGCCTGGAGCCCGCTCCAGCTGTTACAGTGTGAAATAGAGGGCATATCCTGGATAAGTCACCAGGCCATCACAGAACTAACACAAAGACAAACTAGATAAACAACACTGTATATTCACACTCACCCCGAGGGTCAACTTGCAATCCCCTGTTAATCTAACAAGCATGTTTTAGACTGTGGGATGAAGACGGAGCGCCTGGAGAGAACCCATCCAGGCAAAGGGGGAACATGCAACTCCACACAGGCGAGATGCAAACTGGGAACCTCCTGTTGTGAGGCAACAGCACAGCTATCACAACGGTATCGCTGTGGTGCCCCAGTGGAGAACCATTCTTGGCTCTTAATACTTACTACACCATCCATCACCCTCTTCATGGTTAAAGCTAAATCAAACAGCAACTTTAAACCCTCAGAGCTTCACAGTCAAAGAAGAATAGATGAAGAATTTATCTTCTAAACATGCAATTTGTAAGACTGGATTGCTTTTTAAATTGAAAGCTTTAACATTATCATTCAGTAGTTAGTAAACAATGTCTTTATGTAATGTTGGAGAGATACGAGATACGACCAGCTGCTACCTGCATGCAATACCACACTGTGCTCCAAGATGGGATAGTGAGTCAGTATATAGGCTAATCAGCCTTCAATCAAACCTGAAAAGAAGAAGCAGTGTTGCCCAGAGTGAATTTTTGCTCTATTCAGCAGTGATTGGTAGGACTTTGCACACAGATTTATATACCCTTTAAGTCAATATTAAGACAAAAATATGCCCACATTGTGATAAAAATGTCTTCATTATCCCAGGGCTAAACAGGAGAAACCACATGGATCCATTTAATGACAACATTTTCTGTTAATTGCACCTTTAACATCTACTATTCTGTGAAATTTGATGGGAAATATTTCATTTGTCTGGAGAACCAGCAATTTGTGGCGTGAACAAGGCTTATATATCCAGAAACCTCAACAATGAGGTTTATTGTATTCTTTTTGTAATCACATTCTGTTTTCTCACTGAATATTATCATGGTGTCATGCACCGGGGACAATGGAAATAAGAGGTTCTCTTTGTAACACTCTCTTTGTGTGCAAAGACATCTCTCTGATCAAGTGAGCAAGCTCATGTTGTGAGGATGTCAGACATCTGCTAGCATACATTATCTTGTTTGCCATGTAGACAACTAAATGGTATCAGCCTAAAAAGGTCAGCAGTGGGAAAAGCAAGCATCAGCGTCATAGTTGTGATGGAGTGGGCCAGCAAAAGTTCAGCTTCTCCTGAACTTTGAATCTTTATGCACTTATTGACAAAAGGTCACGTTAAGTAACGATCCATGGAAAAAGGTTGCACCTGTCTAACGACTACGCCTCATGTCATTTGCATAGTGTGACAGCATGTATAACCACAGAATACTCATCAATCATTCTGGGGTACTGTTAATATTATAGCTTAAAGGTTTGAATAATATAAATCAAAGTTTTGATAGTGCTCCATATAGCGTAAGTGCAATTTTTATATAACCAACAGTCCATTATTATTTTTGTTAACCAACTTCTGTTCCCTGCACATCTTAGCTGTAAAATCTATTAATTTCTGCTGCACAATGCATTACCAATTGTTGCCTGTGGTCGGCTTTGACTTAACTTAAATTTAATTGTTAGCAATGCTTTGAAACCAGAAATGAGGCAGGATGTCCGCGTGGGTGAGACTTCAGATACCCAAGACTGAGGCGGCGCTACGTTGATGGTATAAACTACAGCTTCCATCCCTTCAGAACACCTGACAGGAGTTAACTGCAGGCCTTCTTTATCATGCAGGTGCAAAAGGACTGAGTATTCTCAACTGGCTTGACATATGAATATTCTTCTTATGTTCACAACTGAAGGCCCCATATCGAGAAAGTGTTTCTCAGTTAACGAATGAGAATCAAGCCAGTGTTGGAGAAGCTTTTCATCTCTCACATAAATAGACCTAAAGGTATTCTGCTGGAAACTTACTCCCTCTAGATTTGTCGCTGCATGCTCCCCTGCATTTTTCCCCCAGCTAAATGAAGAGGAGATATCTTATTTGTCTGGCTCGTAGAGGGATAATAGTTTTATTTCAAATTATTAGAAAAACACAGCTCAGCAAAAATTAGATTATGCATTTAAGGAATGAGCATTTACAAGAATTGTGAAATCTTTTAATTGTAGAGAAATAGAAATATGACAACATTCCTTTTATGCTGGAAGGATATGTTATTATCAAGATTTGCCTACATACATTACAGCTTATGTATTTTTACAATACCCCATCTATAAGTCATGTGCTGTATCTGTTTCTTAATGATCAATATGATAATCAGATCCACAGGTACAGTTTACAGATACAATGTGGTTATAAAGGAAGTGCAGTGTTAGTTTATCACTGACCCCTACACGCTTTTGTTTTTACCACCACTACCTCGTTGTGAGCGTGTGCGACTGTGTTAGTGTGTGATTGTGTGCAGTGGCATGCACTTTTTGAAGGGCAGGGTTGGAAAGAAAAAAAGGGCACATATAGCGTGTCCTCACCCCTGTAGAGGGCACTTTAGCATGCGTTTTGGCTCCCGAGAGGGAACTTGAGGGCAGTTTAGCACACATTTTAGCCTCCAAGGGGGCACTTTAGCATGCATTTTGGCTCCCAAGAGGGCACTTTAGTACACGTTTTGGCTCCCGAGAGGGCACTTGAGGGCAGTTTAGCACACGTTTTGTCTCCCAAGACGACACTTTAGCACGTGCTTTGGCTCCCAAAAGGGCACTTCAGCATGCATTTTTTAACAACTGGACCACAAGGGGGGGCAACCGGGATTGTGTGTGTTTGTGTTTTTTGTGTGTGTGTGTGTGTGTGTGTGTGTGTGTGTGTGTGTGTGTGTGTGTGTGTGTGTGCGTGAGTCTGTATGTGTGTGTGTGTGTGTGAACACACTGATGTTAGAGACAGATTTGTTATGAACTATAAAAAATATATATACAAAACATACTATGCAGCTGCACTCCAGGATACAACAGAAAATATAAAGATCTGGCATCTGCAATGCTTTCTGCCAGAGCCAGGTGGCACACAGTTCTTGTTAATCTTTAAACATATTGTGCCAAGTCAGGTCAAAGAGTTTTAAGCACCTAATGAAACACTGTTCAAATAATGGACTGTGATTCTACATAGAAGTGACTACGCCTGCTGGGTCTCTGTCCTTAAGTACATGCTTTTATATTCTTCATCTTTTACCAAAATGGAAGGTGAATGAAATGATTTGCAAAATTTAAAGTGTAGTCTGTAATTGTTGCAGTCTTTAGAATGGATTTAAATTAAAATGTCTCGTACATTACATGCAAAGGCAGCTCAAAACTGGCCCATGTGGCCAATGTTGGCCCTCGGTGACCATAAGTGCAACTCGGTATCATAACGTACATGCATTTCATGTCATGTTGTCATGCAACAGAGCAGGATGAGACCTGGCACACTGATTCTGAGGGATCTACAGTGTAGTGTAGTTTTAAAGATGGCATGAATGGATTCTTAGTAAGAGAGGAAATGTATCTAGTGTCAGAATCTAGTCATGTGGCTAGTGAGAAAATATAAAAAAGCAAAGAAATGCTGATTATAACCCTTTTAAATACACTTTACTTTAAACTGTTTGCATTTTGACAGAGACAATAGAAGTCTTTCCACATGATCAGAATGACAAAATACGCAACATAAGACAATAATCCCTGATCAGCACTTTCTGTATGATTTACCTTTTGCTTCTGTATGAAAAGAAGCAAAAGTGACCTCATACATCTTATTGCTGTTTTAGTAAAGATATTTAAAACAAAATGATAAAGACATAAATCACGTGCCAGATCTCCATCATGTACTGGATCTGCCTGGTATGTGAGGAACAACAGTTTACTGTGAACCAACTTTTTAGGTTCCATACAGTGCAAAACCTCAGTGAGTACCCTGTGGAGTCCACTTCACAGGGGAGTAGATGTTCAGAATGCCCCCTGGCAAAGTAGCACAGGCAGAGTGGGGAAAAAAGGTCCATTGCCTCAGCCTGCATTTATTTCACCTCCTCAAATACTGTGTCAAACTGTGCACCCTAACAAGAACACGTCAGGTTAGGAATAATGACTTACAGAAAGTAATGTCAACCAGGGGAGTCAGTTCAAATGTGCTCTATTGGCATGAATATCTCAATATTGTGGTGAGGTAATTACTATTTGCCACTAATGAGTGGGCTGTTAGCAAAAGTCATTTATTTCAGTGGACAACTTAGCATTTTAATGTGTAAGTGGGAAGGAAACGTCACTACAGAATTAGGAGATTGAGATGAAAATGAGGATGAAAAATGTATTGATTAAAATTAAAGTTTTAAAGGTTAAATGAAATAGCACAGAAAATAACAGAAATTAAAATCACTGAGAATTATTTAAAAATAAATGGCAGTTGGAACTCATTTTATGTCCTTAAACCTTTTAAAAACTTGAAAAAAAAAGAAAACAAACTCTGCAGAACCTCATGAAATTACAAAGCACCATCTATCCCCTGGAGATCCCCTGGTTTACACTCTCAGGAGTCAGTTTACAATGTAATGTCTTTTGCAAAGTGCTTTGTCAGGCTTTCTGAAAGTAAAATGTGTCAGAAGAAAAATATAAACAGTATAAATACTGGCACTGTCAAAATATAACTGTGCCCAATGGGTACCCCCTCCATCTGTCAGATTCTATTGTTTTTCTATTTTCCTATAAAGGTTGATATTTTTTCCTGAATGATTCCATCATTTTGGACACTGATGATACCAGTTTTGCATGAATTTAAAAAGATGTGGAGGAGTTCTATCCTTCTTTAAAGATTGTTGAAATGGTTGCTTTTAGAATGTGTAAATCATTACTGGCTTCGTAATTTAATTCAATTTGATTTTAAAAACATGTTAACAATTTGTCTTACATTCTGATGCCACAGCATAATCTTTCATTGAACACAATCTGTTCACTCCATGAATCAAACAAAGTGGATGCTCTACTAACTTTAATTACTGGATTACTGATTACTGATGGTAAACAGCAGATAAAGCTCTTTTTGTAAAGTAAAGTTTGCGACAGGAGCTCATACTGCAGCCTCGTGATCTTTAACAGCTGGTGAAACTGAGGTTCTCTACGACCAAATAGGTCTTGAGAGCTACTTGCCACATACTTGAAGATTATCTTCCCTCTCTCAGAGTTAGAGGACAGAGTTGGCAGTGCTATGTTCATTCGCGGCTGATAATTGGACTGTCTAAGCTCCTTCAAGTTGCAAGTATTGTGTCAGGTTGAAAACAGCTAACAAAGTTCCTCATATTGGTTGTGACATAAAAGTAGAGAATTTTTGCAGCAGATTTTAAATATGGCGCGCTTCTTATCTCGTTTGTGTTTCCAGTAAGTTCATAAAATCCTATGTGTTCAGATGTCTGCTTTAAGAAACATTAAAGTGTTTCACTAAAACACCAAACACAGTGTGTTTTTATCACTTGTTGCTCTACAGCAGAAACAGCAGAGGAACATTGGCATAACATTAGAGATACTTAATGTCATTTTTTCTTCTTGTTCTTTGTTGCTCTTTGTTTTTACAGTTGATTGTAGCATTCTGCTGGAGGTGCATGTTTACTGCTGTCATTTCTGTTGCTTTACAGATCTATACAATAATATTGTTTAAGCTGCAAACTCTTGATTATCGAATGTTACTGCACTGATGCAAAATCCTTCACATCTGCATTGGGAATGTACCTTAGAAACAAATTTTTACAGCTTTAGTTATATTACTGTATTTTTCGGGCTATAAAGCGCACCGGGTTATAAGGCACATTAAATTAAACAAAACTCAGATAAGTCTAACCAGAACTGATTAAGAAATGGGGGTTAGAATGGCCTGTAATTTTATGTTGAGTTTCTGATTTGAACTGAAGTGAAAATTTGCAAGTGTGAATCTGAAACTTTAATAGACCATCAGCAGGACTGAATACTTTGTTACTGATATCATGGGTTCCTGAGGTACACCCTGCCATTATTACAGTGAGAGCACCAAGATGCAGCAGGGAAAACTATATGTTCAGGAAACAGTCCAGTTTATAATGAGCGTAAAAGGACTCAGCTCATGTTTTTTTCATGGCTGTGTGTGATTATGAGACCAGGCCAGTGTGGAGGAGGCCTTGCTGCAGTGAGCAAACGGAAGTTGGGTACCACTGATATGAGCGGAACTTGGCTGCAGACTGAAAAGTAGAATTTGTTATAAGGGAAAGAAACATTGCTATCACTACCATTTGTTGTCTAGCGAGATTCCTTCATTAGCATTTCTGTCCTCTACTTTCAACTAATGCTTTCCACAGTGTACAGCTTATCTTCCACAGAATGCCCTGAGTAGCAATAACCCAGGCCTTAGTCAGTCTATCTTCCACAGATCTCATTCCCATAGGCTTAGGTTTCTTAGGAGATGTCATAAAGGAGAACACGAGATGAACCAGAAATGTATGTGAATTATTAATTTCTTCAGTCCCTGGAGGAAGTTCGTTTCTGTGTGTGTGTGTGTTTGCGTATGCATGAGTGTATTCACACACTCCTGGCTACTGCTCTGAACCTCATAAAGGTTGATTCACAATTTATGTTGTCTGCTCTTTTGGCATCGAAGAGTTATTGCAAAAAAGTCATATGAAAGGCTGCTGTAATAGTGAAGCAGCTGAAATGTACAGCCACCACTTGTCAGTTATCACATGACAAAACAAAGGGACGATGCAAAATGCAGACTAGCTGCTGAATCATATCTACAAAATCTGAATAATTTAAGGACAAAACAGGTGTAACAGCCCTGTGTACACTGGAATAATCACCATAAGCAAAGTCAGATGATTTTTCTACATTAGCACTACCTACCCATGTAGGCTGCATCAACATACCTTATTATCTGAAGGTCAAAAACGTTAACCTGAAAAATAAAGCTGGTCATCTGTTAACATCTATGGCCTCTTGCCATTTTAATGCCTCTGTATGTCTGGTGGTCATCCAGATAAAGCAGCCCTGCTGCATAAGATGCATACTTAATTAGTCTAACTTTAATGCATACACAAGGTATTTGCAGCTCACATTCACTTCGCTTCACACTGTCTTTTTTTTTCGAGAAAACAATAAAAACTACCTTAAACAAGTGGACTTAAGGAACTTTACTTTTTAAAGTGGATTTCATGTTGGATTAAAGGGTCAACAAAACATCTGACTGACATATAGTGAGGCTTTTTGTCTTTGGTTGGACATCGATTTCTTTTAAACCATGAAAGCTGTAGTATAATTTACTTCAACAGTGACTAAATTGAATAATTTCAGTTTTGTTCTTGGATGCAAACTTATTATTCATTTGTCAACTAAAAATATACATTTTCGACATCATCAAGCACAAAAAGCATTAAATTATACAATAGTGAGAGTTTAACTGCATTACAGTAACAATTTAGTTGCTGTTAACATGAGAAAATATTTTTCTTAAATTGTCGACGTCATCTCTGATGTATGTGACATTATTAAACATCTCTCAAAACTTTTAAGTCATTCTAGGGTAAGTTTTCTCACAAATCACTTTATTACAAAAAATTGAATTGCAAACACCCTACTTTGAGGTGAACAAAACAGTGGTGGATGGGAGCAGTTGAAAATATCGGCACATGGTCAGAAAAAGAGCAGAAGCTTCAGCTGAGCTCAAACACAAGCAGTTCTCTCTCACTTATTTGGTTTTGAAGCTGTGAGAACCAACAAAAACGAGCCGTTGCTAATTATGATAGGGAAAAAAATTTGTTTGATAAGTTAGAAAATGCTGTCATTAATTTGTCAGTTTCCTCTGAACTGCTGATCAGTAGCCAGATTAATCCTCTGCTACTGTGTATGTCTGTCTGTTAATGTGAGCTGTTCACACTTGTGCTGTGTTATAAGTGATCATATATACGTTACTCTGGGCCTCTACTACGAAGCCAGTTCAACATACCCTTTTAGTTTTCCCTTTTTTCTCAGTGTGTCTGCCTACTCTCCATGTGCACTGCCTTTGTGTTTCAGAGTGTAGAATCCGTCTCTGTTCAAGTTGCATTAGCATTTGTTACAGATTACATATCTCTGATGAAGATGAAAATCAGTGAAAGTCAAACAGCGTAGTCGACATATATTTTTCATTTTATCATGGAAGGGATGTTTGGGAGGTGTTAGGTTTCCAGCGTGAGTTGCCATGGTGAGTAGTAAGAGGTGAACAAACTTTGTTATACTGAAAACCCAAGGTTGAATCTGAAGGAATGTTGTTAAGCTACTAGTCTGAATTTATGGCCTGGTCTGACCAGAAAAACTACATGACCCACACACATTCAGTTGCTGCCAAATTAATGAAAAGCAGGGCATGTGTAAAAAGGGTTTTTGTCTCCCATCCAACTTTTACAGTACTACTTTTTTACACTTTATTTCAGTTTACTTTTAGTTTAGTTATTTTAAACTATCTTTTCCACTTTGGGTTATTAAACACCAGGACAAGTCTTAACTATTTTCAAAGCTTATGGATCCTTTATACCTTGTGCTAATATGTTCTATAAGGTCTTAATGGATTGTTATATTTACGTCACAATATCTCAGAAATGTCAGTATTGACCAGAGTGAGAACTTCCTGCCCATCTGCAAACAACATAGAACTGGAAGCAGGTACAGAATAAACCTCCTTCTCAGATACATTACTTTGACAGCTGTGAGTGTAGCAGACAAAGATACACAGTTCATTTACATTTGCTTGAATAAAATGATTTTCATTTCATGCTTGTTTTATGACTTACCGTCAGAATGGGCTCATCCGTCATGGGTAACAGTTTGAGAGGCGACAATAATATATTCACCGTAAATTGAAGCGTCAGCCGCAAAAAAAATGTGTTTGTTATTTTGGTGGGGATGGAAAAGCAGGCGTATAAAATTTGATTTTAACACTGCTATCATTTCTTATCACATGCCCGGATAGTAAATATCTGTTTCTTTTAACTTTCACCTTGAAGCTTTAGATGCACAAGCTGAACAACAGAGGTGGCAGAGAGAAAATGTTTGATTAGCAACAGTCATATGCACTTCTGAGGAAACGGTGAAGAATGTTATCCTGCCATTTCATCATTAAATGCTCATTTAAGCTAATTTCAGAGCCAGTGGCATGATCAAATTAAAGATGAATTGGCTGCTACTTTTCTTTTTGTTTTCAATGTCTATCTTTGAACAGATTAATGTCAATAGTTGTTTGCTAAACAGTAGATGCAAGTATGCTGCAATTAAGTGTTGTTAAAAAACTAAAATGTTGAATCCTAACTTTGAATCTCCATCAACACGATTTCAGAGTAGCCAGTTTAAATGTTTCTGTAAATATCATGGCTAATTGAGGTAAGCAAACAGTAACAAATAGGGGTTAAGAACTGGGTAAGGTTCACAGCAAGAGAGTGTTTATTTAAAGAGCCACACACATGCCTGAATGCAGCCATTAATCATAAGCATTGGCAGTCCAATCAGTTATCCAACAGAGAGAGAAGAAACAAAATCCATGAGCACCGAAGTCAATGCAGTCAATGAACTCTGGCCTTTTCATCAATCTCACACCACCCACACCAATCAGACAACTGTTCTTACATCAACAGATAGACTGAGCGCAAGAGAGGGAAGTGCACTGTCATCTGGTACAAACACCAAAACTGTTTAAAAGCCTCCCAAAGTCCCACATAGATTAGGAAAAAAGCCAAGGATAAAGGGCAGGGTGTGAATGAATGATAAGGAGTACAGGAAGGCAGAGGGTGTGCAGACACATCACTTATCTGCTACTGACGCTGTGTTCACCTCTGCCAAATAGAACTGTCAGACGAGAGCTTCTCAAGGCTCCTGAAGGAAAACTCGATAACAAAGCCAACCGGGGCGTCTCCCAGTTTCTCGGGCCAAAGTAAACAGACAGTGAGCATGACATTATTGATAGACCATAAACTATCACTGATGTTGCTTTTCAGAGTCACTAACTGCTGTCAGAGCAGTCAGTGTGACTGTCACTTCCTGTCACTGAACTGGAATAGTTCCTTGACACAGGAAGTGCAATGGAGTTAGGAAGAACAAGCAGACATGGTGAAGTAGGAATATGTCCAGGATGTATGTTTTTGTGTGTGTTAAGCAAACCATACCACAAATGTTAAGAGAGCTTTTTACAAGGACAACAATAGGACTGATTTAGTGTGTTATTGCGCCTGCGCAAAAGCCCTCAGGTCTGAATGAGATTACAGCTTTTCAACCATCAAGAAAACAGTTACCACTCAGCTGAGCAAAGCGCGGGCATGAATGTGTTTGAACAGTTATGTTTGGGAATTTTCTGTTTTAGCAAACCTAAATCTCTAAAAGACATATAAATAAAGAAGTATAAAAAAAACTGCTCATGTCTTCAAACAAGAAAAAGCTTGTTTGCAGACCAGAATATACATTCATACTGGGGTCAAAATTCACTGCTCTTTCAAATGTTTTTTTTATAGAAAGAAAAAGAAGATGAGCACATCTTCTACCAAGGCCAATGCTGTATTGGATGAAATTGGCTCTTATTTTGTAAATTATCAAATTATCCAAAGGGTGGGTAGGTAGGACGGCAGGTATTGGTATGGTCTCTATAATCCAGCATCCTACCAGCCATAAGAATGAGATGCTGCTGAAGAAAATCCCCAAAATCATATCAAATCAGCTTCAACTGGTAGACACCACAGGCTGGCACAATCCGAATGTCTTACTAGAGAGTAAACTCAGTATGTTGCATTAGAAAAGGTCAAGTTCAATCTCAAATGAAAGTTCAGTGACCACTCAGACACAATTCTGCCCTCTTGGTGAAGTCAACACACTCTTTTGTAATTCATGCTCCCCATCTTTTATAACAAGCTAGACAACTGCTATCTCCTAATCAGCTTCCACAATTCTTATTCTTTTTTTTCCTCCCCAGACTTAGACATGTAACATAAATGCTTGTTGAAGTTTTTTCTCACTACAACACCACAGCCTACTTTCATTACAACCGCTCTAATTTGCTTTTGCTTTTTGGTGATGAAATTATTCACGCATGAAGGACCCTCACAAATTGGACTCTCACCACTCCCTGCGGCTGCTTCTTCATTGTAGCATTATTCCCTGTGCAATATGTAACACACGATTGAACTGCCAGCACAAAAAGTGTCATTAGAGTCCAGTGCATGATGCTGCCACCCTCTGAGTACCGCTGTACTTGTTGTAGCTCTGTCACAAAACCAGTGACGGATAAAAGCAAGAAAACATGCCGTTTCAAAAATATTGTGAATAAGACTTATTATGTTTTAAACAGGCTTCCCTATGGGAAGTCGAGCTGCTGTGTTTATAGCTCGGTCAGTATAGCTCAGCATCCTCTCCTTATCTCAGTTTGACTGCTTGATCAATGAATGTTGAATAAACTCATCTCCCTGCCAGGTCAACCCTATTGCTTTCGTCTGCAGACACAATCAAGGAATAGTGACTGGCAAATAAAGTTGCTGAGACTCAGTGAAGTGCAAGTATAGCCAAAATACAATTGTATTACTTCCAAGTAAGGAACATTTCCATTTATCACTGTGTGTACAGCTGCTATTTTTTTTTTACAATAATAGTACTTCCAACAGTACTTTATGGCTTGTTGTGCATGCAACATGTTGAATGTATGCTTTATGGGAAAGGCCCTCAGTTACTTGCATGGGAGTCAATCCCTCTAAGTGACCAAATGAAAAGTAAGGCATGTTATTAAGTCCCACCATCCTAACACAAAACTGCATATTGCATGATGTTTGCTTTTGTCAGAACTAAACACACGTCTTTAATGTACAATGCGAAATCAGTAATTCTGGTCCTAAGCATGTAATACTTTCTGTATTACTGGGCTTAAGAAAAAAAAAAGCACGATTAACACAGACCGCAGGCTAGATTATGAATTTCCAGGAAAAGCAAAGAAGCTCTACACCTCATTTAGATTGACCATGCAGTCAAATGAAAAAAGAAATCCATAAACCCACAAATATTACACAAGCATTAAAACAATAAGCTTTGAGCAGCTGGGAGTTATTAATTTTCACTCCAATCGCTTTAGCGGCACCAGCTGGCTGCCGTCAAATCCACGATGACTAGAATTCACGATGCACACAAAAACTTCTCCGAAGTCGGCTGGCCACTGGCTGTAGGTCCGGGTCAGACAGTAATGGATTTCTGTGTGGTCTTTCCTAATGGCCTCCAAGATAACATTTCTTGTGAAGTCTCATATTGTGTTGCTGAACTTTCTTTTTTTTTTTTTTTTTATTACTCCAAATGTGCTTTTTGATGACACTACATTTACCAAAGTTGCAAAGACAATCCCTGATTCTAACCAACAGGAGACGCTACATCCTAAAATGACAAACTAAATTGTTGTCAGGAAATATTCAACTGAGGCCTCTTGGTGAGGTTATCTGAATGATTAAAGTAAATAAATTTTAAAAAATCCTTCTCAATAAGAAATGAGTATCACTAGGGCCATGTTTTCATCAAGTATAAAAATGGTATAATATTGTAATAGGAATCACAAAACTCTAGCCTTTAAAGCTTTTCAGGGCACACAGAAGCCTGCAACCTCAGAAGGGAAACAGCTGATCCCCTTTAAATAAGGAAGCGTCTTCATTCATGTGAATCACTGACATGAAAGTAAGTTGCTCACATAAATCCTGTCATCTCAAAGCCTTATTGCTCCCCTTGTTGTATCTTGTAGTTTGTGCCGTGCCCGTCGAACTGAGATAATAGAAAATTGCAGCACTGAATTGTTATTAATTTATACTTGTGTTATTATCATCTGCTCATTAGTGGAGAGACACCAGAGTGCATTCTGACCCACTTCCACTCACATTAGCGAAGCAGCTGCTCAAACTGCTAGCACAATGTTTCCTTCCATATGTGAACAACGTCTTTAGCTGTTCAACCTCACCCGAGACAAAAACAACATGACGAGTTGCATCCTGAGAGAGAGCAGTGAAATACAATGGACTCACTGATGGAGTTTGGACATTTGATGACAAAGAAAATACAATGGCAAGAGGGAGAAACTGATGCTGTTTTTCTGCTCCCAGCTTGCAAAACCTAAAAATCTGCTTTTTTTGTTGTTTTTTTATTGACTCTCATACATCAAATGAAATTTGTTTGTTTTTGACTGCCTTCTGTTTACAGTGCAATAAAGTCTCAGATAATGTTTTACTGTGATGTGAACTGCTACAGAATGCTTCTGAATATATCTGCTGCACATCATAGCTCCAGTCAAAATAAGGCAAAACTGAGTGCCGGAATACTTAACCTTGGCTGCTTGTTCTGTTATCTTCATTCTCTGCTTCACTTGGGAATTGAACTCAATTTAATGAGAAATTCTGATTAATGAGAAACGTGACACACCATGTGTGAGGCTTTATCAGAGCTGCCCTGAAGCACAGGAGGGGAAGGGAAGTATGTATGTCTGCAAAAATTAGAACTAGTGCTTACTGACATTAGAAAGTGACCAAAACATCTTTCTGGCTTCAGTTGGCATTTTCACCATATTCTGAATCTGTGGTGTGCTGTATAAAAAGTAGAAAAGCACAGGCAGATATGGAAAAAAAAGAATTTCTCTGATCTCTGTTTCTACTAGTCGGGAAAACTGACTGCACAATTTTGTTGTTAACTTGAGTAAATTCTAAGGAACATCCAACCTGTTATTGATTTAAGTGACACCACTGCTTGCTTGTCTGCTGCAAAGCAGCTCTAGCAGACTGGAGGTCTATGTTTGCCCAATCAGCACCGCCTCGTATATCACACTCCACCCTGACAGCTTCGGGGCCGTTGGGGAGAACTGTTTTGGAGCACAAGAAATTTAGACTTTAGTTTAGTCAGTGAAAATGAAGGTTAAGTTCCTAAAAGTGATGGTTAAAGAGCCGCTTCAGGAGCCAATGCCAATATAAATTTATACTATGATAATGCAAAACTCAAAGTAGCTCTTGCTAAATATGACTCCACCACAGTTATATTTGCTACATAAATCTGAAAAACTTAGTAAAATCGCATTGGCTCTTGGTAATGGAAAGCTGATTCTGAAAAAGCATTTCTTTGAGGTCTCATAATCAAATTTTGAAAAAAAAAAAAACTAATACGCTTCAGTGGTCATGAACTATGTCAGGTGAAAAAAATTAGATAAAAGCACATGTTCACACTATTTGACTTTTTAAAAGCATTTTAGCAACTTATTCAGGCAATTTCCCAAGCTGAGGATTTTGAAATTTGCCTTTTATAATAAAAGGTAAATTTCAGTTTATTTCAAAACAAAACTCACAATCTTAGAACCTGCTTCAAGTTTGTCTCTGTTAGTTTGATTCACCAAGTTTTGCATAAAGCTACAGGTCCTTAAGTCCATAAGGTGGCTATAAATGTTGTTAAATCATACTGACTAGAAACAGTTTATCAAAGCCTTTTTTTACAGACATTATTGAATTCTATTCAGGTCACAAGTCAACCACATTTTTGTTAGTACCACTCCAAAATAGTGCAGTTTTTCTTTTCTTTTAATTTATGAATATCATATGACTTAACATCTCTATGTCACAGCATTTGGTCATTTTGCGATTTAATCTTACATTTATTCTTGGATTCCTAGTTTATAGTTTTATGTGATTCACATTTAGTAAAGAAATAAAAGATTATCTATTTCCAGCCCCTAATAAAGCCACTCAATTCACCGTCTGTCTGAAACATGTTACTTCAGGTCGTGTTTCTTTAATTGTTAACTGAAAAGAAGATGGCAGTTTGACAGTCAGCCACAAGAATGGAACGTACACAGCAGTCTGAAGCCTGAACTTCTGGTTCACAGGGATTACATTTACATTTGTTTACTTCTTTATCTAAGCCCTTGGCTACTTTTAATGTGAACATCAAACATTTAATTTGAAAGAAAATGAGGAATTGTATAATAGGTCCTCTCTCAGGTAGAGATTTAAAAACAAAGTTCTTCAGGCCCCGTGTCTGCTCCTTTGATACAATCTAATGCACATTATACCATGACATTGATTCACATTTTTACACAGTTTACAATATCCACTGATTTCGTGCATTATTATGATGCCAAAGTAGACAACAATGTCAATTAAACTGTGTACAAGCATAGCAGAACAGCTTTATGGCAGCTTTTATGTCAGTTAAGTGTCATTTTTATCATCTGTTTAAACTAATTAGTTCCACATTTCACTCCTGGCTTCAGTTCAGGTATACTGGGAGCCAGTTCAAGATGCAGTGCACTGTTAGATGCTGCTGCCACGTGTCATGTGATATTTAACTTGGCTCAGAACTGTGCCGACTCCTGCAGTCAGCTGTCAGACCACTGCTGTCTTTACACAAGTATGTGGAAAATAAGAAGCATGAGGGGCTCAGAGGATTCAGGATTTCACTCTTGTTAAATGACTGTGCTTGAAGATTTCAGTGATTACTTACTTCTGTAGTTGGTAATCAGGGAAAACACTTTGGGGAAGCCTGGCTGTGAGAACATCTGCAGCCTCTTAGATCTTCTAAGGAAACTGTAGTTTTTTTTCAAAGAGATACTCAAATTCATGTGCCAGATGTTGATGAACAGTTCAGTTTTAAGCTGCTTTAATCTGTCGTGGTAACTAACTACATTAAGACCCATCTAATAGAGGTGAAACATTCTTTATTTTCCAAACGTGGGGAAAAATTCAGTTAGAAATTAAGGGACAAAATATTGAGAATTAGGTATGAAAAACTGACTTTTAATTTAGAAGGTATCCTGCATCATCAATACAAACATTGTTGTTTGTATTTTAAAATGCAGGATACTCTACTTTCACCTCTTGAAAATCTGACATCTCTTCTTAAATAACAAGGTAAATGAGCAAACGAAATGCAGTCTGGAAAAGTAAATGATTAAATATGTTTTATTTCACTGAGTGGAAGAAGTAACATAGTGCCAGATGTCGGCTGCATTTCTTTGTTTTCTGTCAACCCTTAAAAATAGCTACAGAATTTCTTCAAAGTAAGCAGCTACAGCTCTGACAAACTAAGAGAAGATATTCTTCGAGACTAACTCATAGTAATCACATCGCTGTCAGTGAACCTATTGGAACTCTGAAGCTTGGCACACAAATACAGTTTGGGTCAGCTGCAAATTATTTCATATTCTCCTTAAGTATCCTTGGAAACAAAGCACAAGTGTTGTTATTCTGCTTGCCATCTGCTTTATATGGTGTATGTTTTGTTTTCTCAATTTAAAAATATAAAATTGATAGAGGTGCATGCATCGTCAGAGTATCCAGCCACCAAATATGTGCAACTAAGTGGGCTGAATCACTGAAGTTGGACAGCAGGACCCAGTGGGCCCTTACATACTCATGTAGATGGTTACATTTACTACACACAGCCCAAGCTTTAAAGCAGGTACAGTTTGTGTCTCCAGACCAAACCACTGCAAAGCCAAAAATCTTTTTAAAAACTTTGAAAATCTTTATTTTTTTTGTCTCCAGTTTGTGTCAAAACCTTTAATCTGTATGATATAATTTAAAATGATATAATTAACTTCACAATAAAATATGAAGTGGGATGACTATTTCTATCACCCTTCATATCAAAAGGAGAGGCAGGAAGGGAAGAAACAAAGAGTCCTCACCTGCGCATTTGACAGAATTAACTTAGTCTAACTAACATAGAGCCAGAAAAGTGGTCAGGATGTAAAATCTGTGAAGTGTAACTGTGAAGTTGTAAGGCAGAAAAATAAGACACAAGTTCAAAACGTTTCCTGATCAGAGCCAATGCTTCAACAAGGGCAGATCATTAATTACATGCATTTCAAATTACAATTTGAGATTCCAATTTTAAATTTCTAGAATTAAATAATTACCAAAAAAGGTTAATATACCACTTTTTTCAGCTAAATTGAATGTAATTGAAGATTCAAGTTAATGCATGATGTTTTCAAACGCTTCAGTAGTAATTTCAGCAAATAATTAAGATTCTGATGGAACTAATGCAAAATGCATTTCAACTGAGGGGTTTCTAAAAGCACAAACAGACCATTTAAAGTCCAAAGGTTACAGCAGGAAAATTCACGGGCATGGCAGTCTTGAATCGAACTGCAAGACACATTTCTAAAAATGAGGAAGAGCTTCACTTAATACACGATATGGACAACCATGTTTCTACCATTTTTTTTAAAAAAGACATACAGACTAAATAACTCCAAAATAAGGCTTGGATGCATGTCTACAGCATTGACTTATTGGTGAGTCATTTATTTAAACTTTTATTTAATTTTTATGGGATTAAACTGACCATCTTTGAAATAAAATGTGATTTTCGACAAAAGTTCTGTCATAATTATCGTGGGCACACAAATCTATGTTTTGATAAAACATACATGCTAAACCAGTAACAAGGTACATTTAAGCTATAGTGTTATCTCTCAAATCCCTGTGGCTTGTACTGGAAATGAACAAATCCCAATCTCACCTTCTATCTGTTTACAGTGTATCAAAATAAAAAAATATATACTGTATAAAATAAAAATCAGTTCTCATGAATCGTCTCACGCCTGCACACATCGCTGAATGAACGGCACACATGAACACCAACATCATGTGGCAGTGACACCTCCACATCAATGCTTTGGTATTCTAATCTGATATAAGCAGAAGACAAACAGAAGATTTTGTTGCACTGAATAACTTTTAGTAGAGCCAGTTGGATTAACTGTTGTAATCATATTTATAAGAACATTTACTACGGCCATCTGAAACACTGCTGCCAAAAGGCTATGTAATGACAGCATATTTTTATATTACAGGTTTAAATAATCAAAAACAGAAAAATTAATTAGTAGGACACCGATAAAAATAGACACCAAGGACTAGATGCAGAGATAAAACGACAGAATTAAAACTGTCCTATTATAGAATAAACAGAAATCCGCTGAATACTGTCCCATTTAATACAAATAAAATCAGGTGCCGAGTTGAACAATTCAGTGGATCATTACATGTTTAATGTGGCTGACAAAAATCTGGTCAAATGTAGTTATAAAGACTTACAAAATAAAAAAAACTGTGAGATTGTTACATATAGATAAAAACAGAATAACACTGAGTGCTGAAGACAGAAAACAATCAAGCGTCATCAACTGAATGCGTTTGGCTTGTTGCAAACAGTTTACAATGGAACTGGCACCTTCCTGAGCTCTGTTTTCAGCCAGAAAACAGACATTACATTTTGTTGCCAATTTTTCATGACCACTTGGTGTCACAAATCAATTTAAAGGAAAGTCTTTGATAAACATAGCAAAACTATTTTCATAGAATAGTGAAGCGTGCTCTGGTTTCTAAACCAAACCAACTATTTTTGCTGTCTAAATGTAATCAGAAAACTTTGTTGCCTGAGCCAAACAAAGTAGTTTTGAAGCCAAAATCTCAAAGTCCAATATCAGTGTCTGACTCAGGTCTCACAATTCAAAATCATGTGACTATATTCCACCTAACCCCCGGCTCTCTAATAAGAATACTGCTCGTTCATTATTAATCACCCTAATTATTAAACAAGTGTACACTGGCATTGCCTATTGCTGAAGCCTTGTGTGATTCTCAAGTTGTTTTCACACAGCTGAAAATAAGACACACTCACTGCTCTTCTTTATTTGTTCATATTTATCACATAAAGGAGACGCAGCGTTGTATTAATGTGTGCTTTCAGAATCAGAGGAGCAATAACAGCATCGATGCCTCAAACATCAAGCTTCCATGTGCTTTCTATTCCTTACGCACCCACATCAATTTATCTCTGTGGCTACCTCTGCTGCCAACTGAGAAGTGTATCAATTTTGACCACCTCAAAACTTCCATGTCTCCGGAACACAACAGTCACACATTTAGTGTGCAAAGTGAATGAATCAAGACCAACGAGCTTTGGGAAAACAGCAGACCTTCAGACCTTTTCCCAAATTACTTTCAAACCGGGACTGATACACATCACAAGTGCATCGAAGGTGTCATGCGCGAAAGTAAAGACGCATTATGGAAGGTCAAAGCTGATTCTCCACTGATACAATTCTGAGCTGCCAAGGGAGACTCACAGAGGGGAGGTGGGTTATGTGTTTTAAGGGGAAAGCCAGCATCCTGAAACACATTAATATTGTTGTTGTCACAGCTGATTCTGCAACTTTGGCTGATTTTATGTTTATAATCAGGCAATACTTTTATCCAATGAAAATTACGAGAGAAAAAACTCATTGCAGGGAAATGCGAGGCTCAGTATTTTACGTAAGGATACATTACTAAGTAGACTGGGGAAGTTGGGATATTTGAAGCAGCTATAGTACTTTTTGATTGAACAATGATCACTCTACCTCCTGAGTGAATCTTTTAGCTTCGCTTATAGTTGTAAAGTGCAACGGAGGCTGCCTCAGAGTCAGATCACACATTGTCACAATCAAACAAACTAATCAAACGAAGCCCTGGCTGGGAATAGACGTAATCCCTTTCCAAGAAAGCAGATGTCAGTGTTTACTGGTTCAGTGGTCCCTCGTTTTTTTTTTTCTGAAACAGACCAACTAAACACTGACACATTAAAAATTGAGGCCTACTGACTAAACACTAGCAAATTAAAGGCTGTGGACCCTCTGACTATACACTGGTCCATCAGACACAGAGGAACCCAACAGCCCAGCATCTGTTCAACATTTTTGTTCTTGCTGATGGGGAGGCAGTCGGTGCTTGACCCAAGAAGTGCCACCACTATCATTCCAACAGCCTAGTGAGCAGCATTAAGTGGACCACATGCTGGTTACAAGATTTTCAGGTGCCAGCCCTCAATACCATGGTCTATACGATTGGAAATGACTGAAGAGAACAGAATCTGACTTTGCAGTGGGATACTGCCATGTGAGGTGTGCAATTTTCAAAATCACAGGTTGCTCCACTTTTATCTTGTAAAAAGGGTGTTTAACACATTTGAACCATCTAATTTCACCATATATCAGAAGCAACTGTTCACCAGGTTTGCATGAATAAACTTTGATGGCAGAATGAGTAACCACTAATGTGTACTACTGTATTTTATTTATGTTAGAAATGCCAGTTATAGCTTTTTATGTTGCAGTCATGATTAGAATAACAAAGCAGGATTATTCATGGGATATGATGAAGAGGGAAAATGAGTCATAGAGAGTATAGAGACAGAAGCAAGGATAATGAGAAAAAAAGGGAGAGGACCACTGAAAGAAGTTGTTTGGAAAGGGAAAATATATATAGGTGCAAAAGATGAAGCGAAATGAGCAAACTGAAGTTTGACGTGACATCTGTTCAGTGTGGATTTAGGAGCCCAGAAACTTTTCAGTTTTAGAGCTGGTTTCAGTTGCATCAGTGCTCTTGTTATGTTATGCTTTGACATTTTCCACACCAGCATGGGGAACCATTTATATGCTGCAGAGAGTTTCTGTCAAAATGAACACAATAAAGGGCCAGACAACTGTTAAGATCCTTGATTTTTGTTCTCTCAGCTGAGCAGCGTGGGGCTTTAAGGGCAACACCAGAATGATAACTTGTGAAGATAGAAGGTAATTTAAGTCCAGCCTCCAGGGACGTGAATGCAAAAGGAACACTCATTTCAGCAACCCAGAGAGCTCAATGAACTGGGTTTACTACAGAGGAACTGCAAAATAAGCTGTAACTCATACCGGGATGGGCTCTGTACTGTCCCTGAGGTAGAGTCTGTAATCCATAATCAGACACCAACACACACAATGGGTTTCTAGTGGCCAAACACTGCAGGCTTTTTGTTGGTTTGATCAGCATGTAAGGGTTTGTGTTTGTGTGTATGAGATTAGTTTAGCGTGTGTGAGAGGACTAATTTCTAACTCTTCTGTTGGTTTTGGGTTCTCACAACAGCCTTCACCTCTCATAAGGATTGATGTAATCTCTTTAGAGGTAGTTCATGGCAGTTATGTTTCATGTCAGCCACTGATATCAGCACTGCAGCACTCATTACTATATCTGTGATTAGGACATAAAGCACTTTTTCAATGGTATACATAAAAAGCCATTACTTGGGATTTCTTCATTTTCAATAACCTCTACCAGCTTCAATAGCATGTGTAAAGGAACATCAGTAGAATAAGCTGAGAAAGTTCAACCAGCCATGAGTTTCTTTGAGTTAATTGGTTCCACAAAACCTAAAACTCAAGCCAAGATAAAAGTATCATGAAACTTCCTGTTTCATAAAAATTGTACTTAACGCTGTTAAGACTCTGACCTGTGCCGGCTGTATCAAGGACCTTGAGCCTCAGTACGTGGAGCAACTAAAGCTGTTGAGCAACCTGATACCCCGTGATGGATCAGCTTTACAGCTTTAAACAACACACCACATGAGCAAAAATTCTGTTCCTGCAACTGCCGACATATTCAGTATAACTACTTACGAAAATACTTTAGCGACAGAAATCAGATTTATTTCCTCTGTCTGAGGACATTTAAAAATATATGATTTTACTATTGGGATATTATTTTGAAAAGTTTTAGTGAGAATGTGACACTTCTACTGCTGATTCATCAGAAACTCTGAACATGGAGCGAGTTCTATGTTTAAAACGAGTTAGCAACAAGGTTTAAAATTTTGGCATCTCTAGTATGAGCACATCAGTTATGATGATGAGTAGTTCATTCATTAACAACCTGCCATAAGAGGTTATTACACAAGATATGATGTGTCTGTGATGTCTGTCTACACATTAATGTAGAGGGTAAAGATGGGTAAAACTTGGTGTGTAAGATATTTCATGAACCAAAACCATTTTAAAAGATTATTTTTATAAAAAAAATTTTTTCAATACAATAAGCTTCCAAGGGCTCACAGTAAGAATAGTGTCTTCATACTGCATGATATAACACACACAAACCCATCCATCCATTCACTATCTATACCCACTTTATCCTGTTCAGAGCCCTGGTAGACTGGACCATATTCCAGGTGTCATAGACCATCTCAAAATTCAGGTAATTTCTTTCAACTGCTGCGTTACTAAAAGTTAAGCACATCTTTTGTTCTCTCTTGTCTTGGGAACTGTAATTCATTATACTCAGATATCAGTCGGGGTTCCCTATGTAATTTCTAGTGGATTCAAATTGCTGCAGCTAGACAGGTTACAGAGACAAAAAAGCACATACATATTACCCCTGTGCTTTTTGTATTGCTTTTAAAATCTTACTGCTTACCTTACAATCCCTCCTCAACACTTCTCTCGTTGTGAAAGCATTTGGCAATGTCTGGTATATTTATCTCATATCCTATAATTGCGTTCTTGTGAACATCAAACAGACCTCAATCATCCTACTTCCTCTTGCAAAGCCCATTGTAAAATTACTAAGAAAAGTTCTCTACAAAAAATACTTTATAATTCATTATTGTTATAAAAACAGCCATGCAGGGCCCGGCCAGTTTATAATTAATTGCAATTAATAATAATTAATTAATTGTAGATTAATTGAATATTTGTAATTTATTTGAATATCTAAACAGGAACGCCTGGAAAAAAACCCGCACAGGGAGAACTCTTTATTTAAAAAGTCCCCAGTCAAGATTCTATCCTGCAACTGTCATTAAGTGAAACTTGCAATGACCTCTTTAGTTGAGATTAAATATTTTTAGCTACCAGCTACTAGGAACTGAGTAATCAGTAAGTAGGAAAAGGAAATATTTAACATGAAACAAAAAAGGATTTATACTGGTTGTGTTGTTTTGGATTTTTTAATTAGTGAGTGTGTCAAAGTACGGTAAAACTCGGTAAAACTGAGTCAGTTTTTACAAAAGCTGCATACCACAACTAACTTAATGAAAGGGCAATCAGAAGGGACAGAGGGAAATTCTCAAAGATTGATTAAAACACAGACAAAAAGATGATGATTTCAATTGTACTCCAGCAGGTCTGCTTCCTCTTCATTTTTAATCAATGTCTGTGTAAAAAATTATTTTGGTCCAAAACAATACAGTTGCATAATAAAGGCTGCCCAAGTAAAGGTTATGTTTTTAATCTACGTATTTCTCAGTTAGATTTTTGTGCCTTTTGTTTCTAAATATGTCACATAATTGAAGATCTCTGTGTGCACTTATAATAAAAATACCACCAAACCCAAGTTCGCAAGAAGGAGGATATGTGGTGGTGCATAAGTCACATGCATTACTTTCACCCAGTAAATTGGGGGGTGAAATAGCTTTATCCATCTAAGCTTTAAGTCATTTTACTATGTTTTTACATTTCTTTATTTTCAGTAGCTGTGTGGTGCAACTATTAATTCTTAGACTTATTTTTGCTGTTTGTCCAGGTTCAAGCACCATAAAAAAAGAAACATGAAAAACAGTCCTTTGACAATAGAGCCAACACACTGGCTGTGACCACTTTGGTTCTAACTTGACTTTAACTGCTTCTTTATGTTTGCTGATGGGACATGGACATAAATCTGACGACAGACTGCAGTTTTCAGAAAATATGATGCGCTCCACTTGCTCTCAACAAGGACATAGACAAAAAGAGAGTGACAATGTCCAATCTGGCCAGTCCATTAGAGGGAAGCGGGGGAAGCGAATAGGGTGAGATGAGCCTTAAGGTCTCAAGTCTTTCTTTAGAAATAAAAAAGGGCTGAATGAAAAGACTTTCATCGTGGCCTAGAGAACTTGAAGTAGTTTTTTTTTGTGAGAAGTACAACTGGAAAAATTTGTGAACAAAAAGAATATCGGAATTGTTTGTAGTAGTGCACTTAGTAAGCATACAAGCATGTAGGTTATTTGCCTTATGAGGGCATGATGCTAACCGAATAGGAAAAAAAGGGTTAAGAGAGTTAAGAGCTTGAGTAAAGGAATTAAAAACTCCTAAGACCCATTTGATGACATCTGGTATAATTTTAGCATTTTGAACAATTTCCAATGTCTGCATGAAATGAATTAATAATTCATGTTTCCTCCATGTGCCTTCTATGTGCTCATTTGGCCTAAGCTGTCTTATATAGATGTGTTAGTTCATTACATTTAAGACTCAGCAGCTTCAAAGAAGAGAAAAGAGAAAAGCTGAAAAAGAGGCTGTTTCACATGAAAGATTATTCAAGAGTTACTATTTTTCTGATGGCATATAAAGAAAAATAAATATATTTATTAATTATTTTTAGTAAGAAATAAATTAACTTTATGTCAATTGAGTGAGTTCAAGTCCAACATAAAAGTGCAATTTAATGCTCAGAAATTTGTCGCAGAAGTAAATACATCTTATTGAATATACAGTGAGCTGTTTAACCCAGTTTTCTCGACAGAGAATTATTTGCTTTGATTATGATTTTCTTCAAAATAGTAATTTTCTTCAAAATAATAATCAAAGCAAACAATGACATGGACATCAGCTAGCTGTTGAAAATGTTAAGATTCTATGGAAATGTTAAAGAAACAGAGTCATTTAAACAAATGGAACAAGTCAACACCAATCGCTTTAAAAATATAATCAAAAAACACAAGGGGAAGAACACTGAGTCAGAGCAACAGTTAATCTTTCTATTCTATAAAATGACATAAAACGAAAACCATACATTTGAGTTTTTTTTTTTAAAGTTAATCATGTGACTTTTCATAAGTTTATAAACTTCAAGATTCATAATGTCTCATCCTGTCTCTGGAATAAGTATGAGAAGCAAAATAAAAAACTTGGAGAATATCTAGCACAATTAAATGGGATCATAGTTTTCATTTTCTTAAACTGCCAGTCTCTTGCTGGATCTCCTGCCTGACATGTATGTGATTGTAACGGGGGAGGGGGAAGAGAACCCCATGTCACCATTTACTCCAGTTTTAGCTTTCTCTGCGGAACTCATAACTTAAATTGAGTGCATCCTCATCAAAATCCGGAGAACTGCTTTCTCTACAGTCACTCCACAAGTTCATTTGCTGCTTCATTTTCTGTCAAGTAAGACTAATATTTACTGATCCAGGCACTTCCAGTTACAGGCCGCATTGAAGGGAGCAAACAAAAAGATCACGTCTCTACACATAATGAGAATGTAAATGTCCCTAACTGGATTCACAGAGAAGAAGAATGATTAATACTTAACTGGAACATATTTTAGTTTCTACTGAATGGCAGACCTACACAAGGTAGGTCATCTTTACAGTTTGCTGCATCTCTGCAGCATATCTATAAGGGGTCAGAGCAGACGAAAACAGCATCAAATCCCCACCAGAGGAGATGCAAAGAAGCTGGCCGATATAATCATAGAGGTGTGTAAAGAACATTAGAGAGGTCATTGGTGGTGAAGCTGCACCATTTCAATCTCCATTAATCCTCAAGCCTAAGTGTCCTCTATGGCACAAACATATTCATATGTTACATCATGTTTTAGTGGGTTAAATAGGGATGGGGCATCTATTTTCAATATTTTATCTGCAAGCTAGTAATCCAAAATTGTGCTGGGAGTTGTGGCCTTAGGGTTGCCGATGCCTGTGACTAACCAGAGGACCCACTGGTGGAGGCCAGCGGTGAGATAAGACGTCAAGCTGAAGAAAGAGGCCTTTCGACCTTCCAGTCTACATGTGTTTTGTAGACTTGGAAAAGGCTTACGACCATGTTCCCAGAAAGATTCTGTGGGAGCTGCTTAGGGAATATGGGGTACCGGAACTGCTTTTACGAGCTATTTAGTACCTGTATAACCAAAGCAAGAGCTGTGTCCGCATTCCTGGCACTAAGTCGGACTTGATGTGTTGAACTCCGCCAGGGCTGCCCCTTGTCACCAATCCTGTCTGTGATTTTCATGGACAGGAACTTAAGGCATAGTCGTGGAAAGGAGAGTGTCTGGGGACCTCAGGATTGCATCTCTGCTTTTTTTGCGGATGATGTGGTTCTGTTGGTTTCTTAAAGCACGGACATTCAGCGCACTGAGTGGCTGAGTGTGAAGCTGCCAGAATGAAGGTCAGCTCTTCCAAATCTGAGGCCATGGTTCTCAACTGGAAAAAGGTGGAATGCTCCCTCTGGGTTCAGGATGAGTCCTTGCCTTGGGCAAAGGAGTTTAAGTATCTGGGTATCTTGTTCATGACATGTTGCCTATATTCCTAACTTAAATAGAGTTGTGTAGTCTTCTGCATTACTTCTACATTGGAGAAGTTTGTTTAGTCTTAGAAGGTTTTCTTTGCAGTGGACAAGCTGTAAGCCAACCGTCTGAAAAAATCTCTTTACTTTTGTTTACTTTGAAAAGGTTCCCAAGATTAAAAGTTCCAGGTACTTTAATTTCATACTGCAATAGCATTGCACTGGCATAGTCAAGCAATAGCATACACATGCTGAAACTGTAGTTCATTATATATTCCATTCGTATTTCTGGCCACCTGATTACAGCAAAGTTTAACAATCATATTCCTTTTAAAAGCAAAAATACCTGGCTATTAAAGGGATATTTCTTTTTTTTTGTTTTTGTTTTTTTCATTGTGGTTGGAGGAAGTATGAGAGGCCTATTTTTTCATACAGTAAACCAAAGAAGGCACACTCCCAGTTTGGAGAAGCAGGTGGTTGAGCCAAGCTAACAGCGACTCAGAACAGGGACACCAGGAGAGCAAATTGTCAGCATCTAAAACAACTCTAACAGTTCTACTACTTACAGTGTGAGGTTTTACACTGCTTCACATATGCACATCATTGCACAGAATTTGGGTATCCTGCCACTGACCAGCTTTGACTGACATCTATGCCCATCTTATCCCACCACAGCAACTCTCCACTGCTCTTCTCCCTTTGCACCAATGACTGCACCTCCACGGACCCCTTTGTGAAGCTGCTGAAGTTCGCTGATGACATCTCTGTCATCAGTCTTATCCGTGACGGAGACGAGTCAGCATATCGACAGCAAGTGGATCAGCTGGTGCTCTGGTGCAGTCAGAACAATCTAGAGGTGAACACGCTCAAGACGGTGGAGATTTTAGTGGATTTTAGGAGAGATTCCCCCACTCTGATGCCCCTCACAGTCCTCAGCAGCCCTGTGGCCATGGTGGAGAGCTTCAGATTCCTGGGCACGATTATCTCTCAGGTTCAAGTGGGAGCAGAATATCAGTTCCATCCTCAAAAACGCCCAGCATCGGATGTACTTTCTTCGGCTCTTGAGAAAACATGGTCTGCCCCAGGAGCTGCTGCAGTTCTAGTCCATCCTGTGCACCTTCATCACTGTTTGGTACGGAGCTGCAACCAAGAAGGACAGAACAAGGCTGCAGCATACTGTAAGGACTGCAGAGCACATCGGAGCTCCTCTGTCCTTTATCCAGGATCTGTACTGTTCCAGAACTCGGAAGACGGCAGGGAACATCATGGAAGACTACTCTAACACAGTCTCTTTGAACTGCTTTCATATGGCAGGCGCCTCAGAGTCCTCCAGACCAGGACTAACAGGCATTGGAGCAGCTTTTTCCCCACAACAGTCACCTTCTTGAACAGTTGAAAAACTCTGGAACTGTTGATTTTACAACTTACAACATTTTTATTTCCTTTTTAATATTATTTATGACAAGTGCTTGTGAGAGACAACAACTGCCGGCAAAGAATTCCTTATATGTGTCTACATACTTAGCAAAATAAAGCTGATTCTGATTCTAAAGGAAAGTAAAAATTTATAATTGTGCCACTTATAAATCTATTGAGAACAAAAACTGTTGCAGAATTTGGCTTGCTTACCTGAAATGTAGGAACAGCAGTGATCAGTAAGGGTAGATCTGTTATATTAACAAATACTTTCACAAAATCCTCATCCAAAACAACAAAAAGAAATAAACAAATCACTGCAAATATGGAATCTTCCTAATGCAGCAGGCAAAGTGTTGACATCTAAATGAAGTGCCATAACACAGACTTCTGAAGGGACCTCTGAAAACACAACTTATGGCGTTTTATGTCAAAGGAACGTGCAGTGAAATATATACAGTGACCAGTATGTGACCAGGATATTGCTTTACTTGAACAGCCAAAAAACATTCCATTTGGAATCTTTGCAATAGTGATGCTTAGCAGCTACGTCCCTTACTTAGTGCTGGGTTGAAAGATTCCAAAACAGGGTTTTACCAGTATGTGAGTCTGTCACAGCTCATGTTTTGTTAAATCTTGTTTTCAGGTCATTTGTTATGTTTTCAGGTTTTGGTCATGTCTTTAGATTCAGTTCTTGTCATGTTTCTCCCCTGCCATCAGCTTTGTCATCAGCTGCATTGTCATCAGCTGCACGTCATTCACTAATCACTCCCTCCACAACATTTAGTCTCCTGGTTTCCTTTCATTCATTTCAGAATCCTCACTTCCCTTTCATGCCAAATTCACAAAAAGCTAAGTCTGGTTTCCTGCCTCATTGTCTTGTCATAGTAAATCATAGTCACCATTATTCATAGTCTTGTTCAAGTATTTATTCATAGTTTTGTCTCGTTTTCATAGTCTTGTTTATTATTAATTAATTAGTTTAAGCATTTTTTAATCCGGCTCTGCCACGCCCTCTGTTTTGCCTTGCTCCCTGTTTTTGTGTTTTTGGAAATAAACTTTTTTTTTTTCTTTCTTTAATTGAGAGCTGCATCTGGGTCCTACCTTCACCACTGAACGTGACAGAGTTGTGGTTTGCACAAAAAGTAGTGTATTTTTTTCTTGTTGGAGCTAAGAAACCTAAACTAAATGCTGAAATAATACTTGAGAGCATGTATGAAAGGGTTTTATTTTATTTTGAGCAATGAGAAGCTTCTGAAGGCTCTATACCTTCACATCCTCACATAATGGCAGTACTCTCATACTTTGAACAACACCCAGTCCTTCAGCCAGTCTTTACACAGTAACTTCAAATTATATTGTATTTCACTGTCTTCTGCACTGCTTGGAAGTTCAGTCTGTCTGAAGTGAGTAGTTAAGTACTTTTTTTAGGAGAAAAAAAAATGTATTCATATGTAAGAACAATACCAAGGAGACACTTTGATAACCCTAATCCTTTTTTCATTCGAATGCAGCTCTCAAATGCTTCCTACCTGCAAGTCTTTCACTAAGGATGAGCAAATAATTCAAAAGACTGTTCTTAAAAACAGAGCCACTCAGTTAAGATAAGCCAATATAGCTGTGAATTAAAGATAAGTATAATCCACATGTCTTGGGGGAAGAGTTCCCACAGAATCCCAGTGGGCTGACCTGAAGTCAAAGCTTCCTGGAATGCTAAAAGCTACAAGTGATCAAAGGACACCAGCTCATGCCTTTACTATACAGGGCAGACAATTTGTACACAGTGAAGCAGAGGTATTTGTCTACTCAAGTTACTTGTCTTAGATTAAAAAGTAAATCTTTGCATGATCCAAGCAAGGAAGCCTAGATACAGATTAATCCAGCATGGTGCAGTCCCAATCATAGGAGGTAAAGGTGGAGATTTCTCCGTGCTGATTCACATGCAAAACACACTTCCATTGCAAAAGCGTGTATGTATGTTTAACTGAAGCTGACAACACGAGCACCTGTCTTCAAGATGGCAAATAGCACAATATGATAGATACGGGACACCTGCTGTGTGACGAGCAACAGAGAGCCAGGAGGAAGCTTTTCATCGAATTGAAAGCAAAGGCAAAGCGGCAGCATCAATGGAACTCCAGGGCTACATCTTTCCAAAAAAGAAACAAACAGGAGGAATGATATCTGTTTTCAGATCAAACACATAACAGACTGAGAAAGCTGGTGGATTGAAAAGCTTTTAAGCCAAATGATGACAAATGCATAAATAGACCTGTTTTATTAAAAAAGGAATGTTGGCAGACATGCATAACTTGCCGAGAAAGTGATCATGCATCACTCATGCATTACTTGCTTACTTACTTACTTACTTACTTTTTTTATTTAGATTTTTTTTTTCTTTTTGGATGACATGCAATTCCACCCTGACAGCCGCATGTCACAGTCTTCTGAAGAAGAACAGTTTCAACTGAGTGTCAAACTTGGCAAAACTAAGACAGAATGCCAGCTACACATTCATTCATGTTCCTTTACACACAGTTATGCCACTGTCTTCTAATACCCAATAGTAAAGGCACACTGTAAATTGTCAAGGCATGAACAGCTCTTGTAAAACTTTCTCTGACATGGGAAATGGGAATATGAAACAGAGAGCGTTCATAAATATGTAGTGAGTGTTCTTTGCACTGACGTTGTCTGCATTTTTCCCATACAGATGTGATGTCATTTCATATCTGATGGGGCTATTTAAAGCATGATATGACACCTCTGAAAAAGCGCAACAAAAAGCCCTGCAGAGCAACATAGTTGGAACACAACATCACATTCTAATCAGGCCATCCAGCTGTTTAAAAGCACGTGTTGTTTTCAAATAGCCTATACAGTTCAAACTGTGTACAATATAGATTAATCAATATGGGATGCAATGAGATGAACAGGTGAAGGAGAGGATGGTATCACATTGATAAGACATTGAGTTAACATTGTTACCTAAGTCACACAATAGGAGCAGAGACTCTGAGACACGGAAGACATGTTAACATAAAAAAATGACTAAACTGAATAAAAACTTTAACTGTAATCATTAAGTTTTATTTTCATGTTGTCATGTCCGTTGCAAATTACTTACACAATACATTTTAATTGAATTTTCCTCATAAAGACATTGAAAATTATGCAACTGTGGTATGAAAATCCAAAGACTGGACAAAGCCCCCAGTGTTTCAAGATCATACAAAAATGACACCCTGGAAAGATTATCTAAATCTTTTTGAAATCATTATTGGTCATTGTACAAACACATATTAATGTGAACACGGTGTCATAACTGTTTTTATAAGTGCTTGAGCCATGCTGGAGTCAGTGTGGTCTTCATCACATACAGAAGTGTCGCTACAGACGAGGAAACACTGACGTTGCGGAAACAATATACAGGAAATATAGTATGTCTACATAAAAAAACTACTGTGTTACTGTATCATATGTTTAATTTGTTTTACTTTAAAGTGATTTTTTTTATTGTTTTTTTTTACATTTCCGATAGTTGCATCTTCTTGGATTTGGATGGGCTGTATGGTAGCCTGTAGAGATGGACATTTTCTATACCTACTTTATCTAACTCATGGTCATTGGGCGAGAGGCAGGGTACACCCTGGACAGGTCGTCAATCTATCACAGGGCTACTCCTAGGGACAATTTAGAGTCACCAATTAACCTAATATGCCCTTCAAAAACAACACAGTTGGCTGTACACAGATATAAATGCAAAGTGAAACAATAAAACCAGAAAAATAACAATAAAAGTACTGGATAAAATAACTTGAGATACTATACGTTTTAAGAGTAGGATTATCTACCCCAACTAAAACTAGTAAAAGTAAATTCAGGTGTTTCTACTGAAGTGAAAGGAAGAGAGCGAACAGTAGGTAGATTAATGACCACAATGTTAGCAGAATGAAGAACATGGCCCATGTAGGAAATGTACCATGCCTTGAAGCTATGGGTCCTTTTGAAGTCAGTACTAAGGTTTTGGATTAAGTAATATTTGAAAGACAGCTGTGGAGAGTGTGCTGGAAGAGTATCAGATAACTGTGGTAGGTAACAGCAGGAAGCTGGCTTTGTGAGATGACTGCAACCGAGTATGACAAGATTGTGCCTGTGTATGTTAAAAATATAGAAGCCCTGCAAAAAGCACTAATAGTACAAGTACTCTCTGACTAAACATTTCCTTTACAACTAATTAGGCATTTATCATTCTTGTTGACATAGTCTAATGCGTCTTGTTCAGAAAGAGCCATGACTAACATATGTCTTAAAAGGACTATCCTGTTGAACAAAATTAATCCAATCCATTAAGTAAATTTATAAAACATAACTGGCAAATATGTTAGAATAATCCAAGATGTCAGTTGCAATCCATCATCTGCTTAAATTAAGGGGAGGGGAGATTGGCATTGTTCAAAATTTACTTCAAACTCCAGAGCAGTTTTCTCGTTGAATAGCATTTTCATTCTCTTTCATGTGGAACAACCCTCCTCTGGGGTAGAAAATTGAAATTTTAACAGCAGCAAATCACAGCCATCCTTTTCTGCGCCTCTTCATTTCCTTGTCTAAAATAATACAGTAATTTGACAAAGTGAATTGAATGCAGAGCATAGACACGTACGGGATAACTTGCAGATTTCACATTGAATTTAGCAGACAGCAAAACACAAAACGTTATACAAGTCCAGTTATCAATACCAGGCTGCTGTAAAGGGCTCGTAGGTTCCATTTTTCTCGACAACTCATTTAACAATGACAAATATGATATTGACTCTTCTCCTCCTACAGAAAGACCTCATTCAGGTAAAATATGATGAGCGTCACATGGTTGGTCCAACACAGCAGAAAAACAGCTCTCTTCTCTTCACCTCTAATTCACAGCACGTGGGAGATTGAACTTTCGCCAAAACAGAAGCAGTGTGTAAAAAAGGAGCAAAAGTGGGAAAAGTGATCCAATCCAATAATTTAGTGCAGCTGCCTGAGATTTATTCAGTCTCGGCTAAACATGAGTATGCCATGTAAATCAGTTTTTTTTTAAAACCAGTTTTAATTAAATACTATGGAAATTCAACAGTTGAAAGCTCTTTAAAACAAAAACACAGTTTTCATGACACTGTTCCCAGCTGTGATAACTCTTTACACAGATAAGAGCTACTGCTTTGGTGGCACCTCACAGCTCATCTGTTAATAATACACATCTCACTGAATACACCTTTCTCTACAAACAGGAGATCTAATACACAGGTAAATAAAATAAAACATGAGCAAAAAAACTGTAAACATAACAGAACAGCACGGAGCCACCCAGTAAAACGTCAGAAAATTGGCTGAAACTGATGGGGAACATCACTGACACAGACACTTAGGATGCTGCAATATAAGCACGGCTGTCTTTGTATCAATCAAAACAAGTAACTGAAAATCGGCCCTCTATAGACTATAATTTAGTAGACTTTAGTGTTGTGTATGAAAGCAAAGAATTAAGCACAAGCTTCAGAAATGGTGACAAGGTAATGACACATTCTACACTCGACTTGTCTTTGAAAGAGTTGTCGGACTGACATCGGTGTCACACTGTGATGCAGTGAAGGTGGATGAGGTTATTAGGGCTCTGCTGCTATCTGTGTCTGAAAGCAAACATCCACAATCATCTGTTCCTCCATTCTGTTATTGTCATCAAATCCTTTACTAAAACCAGCAATTCATTGCTCCTTGAATACTTTATGACCTTTTTCTGTATCACTCAACACCAAAAGTGTTCCTCGAAGACACGAAAGCTCAATAGCAACTACTCATCTTGGAAGGTTTTGTAATAATGTGTTTGCTTTTCTTTCCTTGGAGAATAAATGTTGCAGACCAAAGTTTAAACAAAACTGATCAATAGCAACGTGGTTAGAGACACCAGATGTGGGATTCACAGAGCATGTTGGATCAATGATGCTGCAGCATTGACGTCTTATTTACAACAGTTGGGTAGCAAAGATCATAAGGCAGCGACACTTCTAAAAAAATCACATAGCTAACTTAATAAGTTATAACTAAAGCTGAAGGTGTCATTTTTCTCCTGCCCTTTTCCAAATACTTGCAACGTATGTGAAAGAGATACTCAATACCTGTTTGTTCCTTTATCTTAAAGACAGGCTACTATTAATGTAATACACGCATGCAAAAATAAAGCAGCCCTGTCGATTAACTAGAAAGTCCAAAGTCCCATTTGAAGCACAAAATATTAAACCCTGAAACATAGAAAAACAGGCAGGAAAGGAGACACTGAATATGGAATAGGTAAGACAATCAATACTAACAGGATTCAGCAGGAAGCACAGACCTTTGATGTTAGTCACCTTTGCAAATTGTGCCATTAGATGAAAAGCTTATCCCTTCCTGATTCTTCCCGTAAAGAAAAGAATTTAAATAAAAGACTCTTTCTGACTTATTGTTGAGCTCCAGCTACAACTCTGTTTTACCATTTTAAAAGGAACGCAAACCTGCAGACATCGGCACAAGTATCAGATCACAATGGGTTAAGCCAAATAAAAGCTTTCCTTTCTGTAAAGCCCCCTCATGGTAAACAAAATAGCTCCCCCAAAATGGGGTCCTGATTCCATGTGTTGTGGTTACACCAAACAGAGAGAAAAAATGACCTCCTGTCTGTCTTTTTACTTTTCCTTGACTTCTTTGAAAAAAATGTTGGTTATAAATGGTAAGAAAGTGTGTTCAGACTTTGGAAAAGACTACATTTTATATACGAAATAGTTGTATAATAAGCAATAATATGAACTATGTGTTTCCTGAGCTAAAATAAATACTATAAGGCAGCAATGAAACAATTTAGCAATGAATTTAGAGATCATGGCTTATCATGGCTGCTACTGAGTCATTTCTGAGTGACCTGAAGTCCCTGAAGTTAGGGACCTTCCCCAGGAAAAACAAAAAACAGGAAATTGAAGCAGTGATCTCATTTCAATCTTGGTCTGAATATCAGTGATGTCAGTTTTGCTGAAGATTTGGAGAAAATTGTCTTTTTTTTCACTTTTTCACAAAATGTATTCGGTGGAAAATCTGATATGGTTGAAAATATGGCAGAAGTTGACAAATGAAGTCTATTTGGTCTAATGATTGTACCACATTTGAGCGAAAATTGGATATCTTAAATTATATACAAATATCAACTGCTAACAGACTGACTAATGTTACTCATAACAACAATCAAAATAGCAATTCATACCCAGCACAGCAGCTGGGTGCCCTACTCACCACTTTAAAATGTTTGACTGCTGTGAGAACTCCAGACTGACTGTTTAATATTGTTTTTTTTATAGTCACCATAGTTTTGCCATTTTTAGTTTATACCACTGCATCCTGTCACTACATCATACACATCAAACTTTTAAAAGCAACAAGACCGAACCCCTGCTGTGTTAATGAACCCAATAATTTACAGATTAAACATGGACAAACAAACTAACAAACGATTCAATGAAAAAGGCTTCAGGCAACAGAGCAAAGGGAGGAGACGCGGTTCAGTTGCATGTTGAGAAATTTAAACTTAAATGCTTCAATGAGATAAAATAATGTTTTTAAACACACATAGTAGTTAAAGTAAGTCTTAATTTATCAGTGTTGTTTAATCAAAGCCATGATAAAATCTTTACTTTGCTGATTCTCTTACTATGCCCAACCTTTCTCACTCTACATTAATTCAAACAAAAGTCTGATTGGTTGTAACTTCATTTGACACAGACATCTCGGAACTTTAACACCTACCTTATAAACAGAAGTCAGCTGGCAGATGAAGACTTGGTGACCAAAACGTTTCTGTCAATTGGAGAGGTTTGATTTCTCCTGATCAGACATTAAGCAATTAAATATCATTCTACGAAGTTTAAAGGGGAACTGCTTAGAAGAATTAACATTATACAACTTATTTGTTTAATTAACTATCTCCAAAGAAAATTACCACAGTTTTAGAAGATGGTAACAACCAGACCCAAACTGTTTAAAATATTGTCATGACTTAATTTTAAAGTGGCGCTGGAGTTTTGAAACTTGTTTGACATTATTCATTTTGTAAGACCCATCAACTGACAACAATAGAACAATCACAGCTATTGACATATGATGTTTAGGTCAGATCACCCAAGAATTTATGCCAGAGAGTGCCATCCGTCTGCCAAAACAGTTTGATTATGTCTACTGTGGCACTGCAGGGACAATCTGTCGCCTGAAAATGTCAGTTTTAAAGGACCCCATTGATCTAATCATTTCAGCAAGAGGGAAGTATTCTAGGTCAGTTATTTGATATACTTCAAAAGAGTAAGCTGTCAAAACCCAGCTGTTCACAGCATGACTTAATACAATATTTCTTCTCTTGACTACAGTGGGATGTTATTTGATCTGTTTAACTTTTCCACGTCCAAACTTTACAACACTGAAAAAGTATTACTTTCTTCAGTTGGACAAAGACAATAAACGCGGGGGGGACACATACTTAGTTCCTGTCATGAAAAAGTGATTTAAATGGCAACTCATTTTGTTGTGTCTATTTGCTGTTCATGTAATTCACTGTATCAGTGTCCAAATATAGACATGAGAGGCTTTTTTTTTAATCCAAGTGTAACACCAGCCTCTCAATTTGTGCTTTTTAAAAATATCGTTTTTGTTCTCCTCTTTGTGGCCAGCACTTAAGTTATTTATACAACTGATTAAAAATACAGCTTTCTTTAATGCTGCATGATTTGTATTAGATTAATCTTTTATTGCAGGTTTTCTACCAATAGTATCTACACTCCAAATGATGCACTTATCAAACCACTGAGGGAATGGATTTCCCTGCTCTATGAAATATACATTTTCTGTTTCATTGGGAATGGTTTCCAAATATTTTTTCAAATTTGGAAACCAGCTACCACGCCAGGCACACTTCCCCAGACTTGTTTTCGAATCTGTACATCTTGTTAATGCAGATCAGTTAGCATTTATTTATATTTTCTCTATCCTACTGAGCTTAACCGTCTCCAAACAACAAAGGCCTGATTAACAACAGGCATTTCAGCAGCCAGATGTTCCACCGTAATCAGCACAGTACAGTCAACATAGTCACTTACCCTGATGAGTTAATTAATTAAACAAATTAATGCATTAATTATAGGATCTTTCAATGTCATGCATACTTGTCTAAACAGAATTCATGAAAACAGCAGTAAAAACACAACAGACAGAATATGTAAATGAAAGCAGCAAAATGCCATAAACTCTCAGCAGTTCACCCAATATGACAGAGAATATGTGCCATAACCAGTACTGTCAGCGTGACGCATCTCATGTATTATTTTCCAGTTTCTGCTCACAACAATGTGTCTACACACAGATGACATCATGACAAAACAAGTCGTGCCACCCGAAACCCCAAATACCAGTGGGACATTAAACATGGATCATGTCCTCAAAGTAGGCCACTGCAGCTCCAGAAACCTCCAGAATAACTCTTCATGCCTCAACACTTCAACTCTTCTTGATGGAAATGTGAGAGATTTCTGCCAATGTGTCTGTGGGGAGCAAATCAACACAGCTGTGTCTGGAAGAGGTTCCAAGTTGGTTAATCACCTGCCTTAACTTGTCTCTTGGCCACTCAACTACCAAAACTTATTGTGTTTTGTATTCACGACTTCCACTTTTTAATTGCCACTAACTGGAGAGCATCCCTTTTGAAGTAAGTTGACAAGTAATCGAGGGATCATAATCATCTAGCCCAGGGGTTGGCAACCCGCGGCTCCGGAGCCGCATGTGGCTCTTTCATCCCTCTCCCGTGGCTCCCTGTGGCTTTGGAAAAATATTTAATAATTTAATATTTTTAAGTATTTAAGAGTATTTCATTTACATTTATTTTATCTTAGTTTCTTTGAATGGTATTGTAAATTTAAAGATTATGGTGATGTTGTAATATCAAAATATATCCTGTTTTTTTGTCAATATGCGTCACCACCGCTGATGTGCGACAGGTGATTTATTGAGCTTTTTGGACTAAATAAATCCAAGAAAATAAAAGTTTCTGAAGAAAACAGAACGTTTAATGCCACGTGGGAGAATTAATTAGCTTTCACTGCTGTCGAGACTGGTTTACTGGTCTGCTTAATATGTTGGGAGAAAATGGCAGACAACAAAAAGTCAAATGCTGCAAGATATTTCCAGAAGAGACACTCAGCCCTTGCTGAAAAATACTTTTCAGAGTTCAAAATGTTTTTCTTGCATGCAGAAATAAAATTTTGTTTTCTCTGTAGCAGTTCATTGATTTCATAAATGCAACACACTTTTTAAAATTTATTTTATACAAAGCATAAAGGTAAAAAATGATGCAGTGTAATCTTCATTTTAGATGTCCAAAGGGTTAGGCGGCTCTGGTCCAGTGGTTAGAGTGGGTCGTCCAGTAACTGGAAGGTTGGCAGTTTTATTCCCACTCTCGCCATTCAAAGATTGATGAAACTGACAGCTGGAGGGGTGTCAGTACACCTGCTTGCCATGGCCGAGGTGCCCTTGAGCAAGGCACCTTACCCCCATGCTCCCCAGGCACTGTGACTGACTGTCCACCGCTCCAGTATATGGCACCTCTCTATGAGTGTGTGCATGTGCATGTGTGTGTTCAACAGGTGCCAACCTGGATGGGTTAAAAGCCGAGGACAAATTTTGTGTACGTATACATATGTACATCACAATAAATCTGATCTTTGATTTTGATTCTCTGATTTTTTATTGTTTCACATATGATAAAAGTGTTTAGTTACAGGACAGTGGTAAGAAAATTGCTGGAGGAAAATTCAAGACAGATAAACTGCCCTTAATGTGTAAAGCACTGACAAATTGCTCAGCTTCCATTTAGGAACAGCAATGTGCATGAGCAAACAACTCTTTCTCAGGGGCTACTGCTTACTCCTTTTGTGCCACTGACCGAGGGGAATAAGAGACGTTAGCCTGCAGAAAGGGAACATTATCGCAGAGCTATACTGACAACTGTCCAAAAAATTTTTGGGAAATTCTAAAATGGGCTTTGTTATGAAAAAAAAATCTAAAAAGGGACAGAAAATCCATCTTTCAGAAATGTGTCATTAAATTCAGCAAAGTCATGAAATACAGTGGTAAAGTTGCCAAGTGGACAACGATGAGGTGAACTGAAGCGTGAAGTTCAAAGCTGAGTGAAACGAGCATTAGGCACAGAAGCTCAGATGTTGCTGAAATTAAGGCCTGTCAGGATATTATTCTATTTAGACAACACCATGTTCAACAAATAATTACTATAATCAATCTTCCTGTCATTTGAAGGTGATTGATAACACTTCAAATTTGTCCTTTTTTCCCTTTTTTTTCCATTTCACTTAATTGCTCATGGTTTAGGGCTTCCCTCCATATATAGTATAAATCTTGCAGTAAGAACACATGGCCAGAATTATTTAATTAACTTTCTGAAGTCCTCTTGAAGTTATCTTTGATGAAATGTTTGTATTTTCACCACAGCTCACCATGTCACAGCCATACAGCCAGATTCCCTTTGCTCCATGACCGCTTCCTACAAAGAAATTCCTCAGAAAAAGTTAGAAGAGGTCATCTTTATGTCACAGGCAGATGAACAGAAATAATTTGATATAACAGCAGAATATGATTAATGATTTCAACCTTCTCTTCATTTGGTTGTATTTAATCAGTAGTTTTTTTTCACCACTCCATCTAAACTAGTCCCCCTACACCATCACCCATTCAAGTGTGAGCTGCCCTTTTGAAGCCTCAACTTCAGCATTTGCAACACAGTTAACAACACTAACGAAACAAACTACACAAAAAACTCTTATTACAAGGATTTTCACCAAATTCAACACTAAATCCTACTTTCAATGACTACTGCAGTCTAAAAATTATTCAACCCCCTGAGTAGAATTCTTCATAAGAGCACACATTTGCAAATCAGGTGTTGTCTCAAGAACACCTGATGCAACCAATCAAGGGCTTCATTAGTTACATTAGGAGTGCTTGAGATAGACCATTGCATTGCATGTTAGAAATATGGCTAAGTCAACAGAATTGTCCAAAAAGCTTAGAGAAAGGATCATTGCCTTACACAAACAAGTAAAACGATACAAAAAGCTAGCAAAGGCACTGATTGTTCCCAAAGATACAGTTAGAAGAATAGTTTTCAAGTTTGAAGTTAAAGGAACAGTGACTACACGACCTGGATGTGGCAGATAGAGGAAGCTATAACTGGTTGAGTCGTAAGGAGGCAGGTGGTCAAAAACACACATATATACTATATTGCCAAAAGTATTCGCTCATCTGCCTTTACACGCATATGAACTTAAGTGACATCCCATTCTTAATCTATGGGTTTAATATAACGTCGACCTACCCTTTGCAGCTATAACAGCTTCATCTCTTCAGAGCACGCTTTCCACAAGGAGCTTTAGGAGTGTGTTTCTGGGAATTTTTGACCATTCTTCCAGAAGCGCATTTGTGTGGTCAGACACTGATATTGGACGAGAGGGCCTGGCTCGCAGTCTCCGCTCTAATTCATCCCAAAGGTGTTCTATCGGGTTGAGGTCAGGACTGTGTGCAGGTCAGTCAAGTTCTTCCACACCAAACTCACTCATCCATGTTTTTATGGACTTTGCTTTATGCACTGGTGCACAGTCATGTTGGATTGACTGTGCAGAAACCTAAGTTTCTGTTGGCGACCGAAGTAGGGTTAAAATAAGGAGGAATGACATGATGCAGTTTAAATCTATTGGTTTGTAAACAGGTGTTGGATATTGTGTGATTACTGGCCCAAGTTGGGTCTGTGTTTGATTTCAGGAAGGGGACATTTTTATCATTGTTGGCTATGGTCTTGTGTGTCACTAACTTGTAGCCAATTAACTTTAGTCCATGTGGGTTCGTCCCAACCTCTTCTGTCAATCATTCAGATAGTCCAGACTAGCATCAGAGAAGTCATGAACAAAGTATTTGTGACAAAAACATCAAGATGGTGCAGAGAAGTTAAGAGATCACAAAATAAAAAGCTACTTGCTACTTCTGTCACCAAATGTGGAGATGGCAGGGAGGATGCCGGTGGCAGTGCTGGAGGTGACATGCAGCGTGTAACAGATTATAGGGATGAGGGCAACTATCAAAGTAAAGAAAAAGCAGTCAAGTCAGCAGCAGGATTACTATTGCAACAACACATAATAAGTAGGGTAAAGCTAACCTGTCTCACAACGGTCTAAACATAGCTCACGTTTCCTTTTAGTGTGTGAACAATCCAACGCTTGGTGTATTCTGCTTCACAATGATAGGAAGAGCCAAGTTAGCAGAGCCCCAAGAAAGCAGGTGAAGTACTAGAGACATAGTAAGGTTGATTATGAGAGGGTAAACCTGGCTTCTTTGCTTTTGAATGTTATCAACTGCTTTGCTAATAGCCGCCACACAGGCATTTATGAAAAATATCTTACTCTATTTCTGTTTCTTTAGCTTAGAACCAGAAAGGAGAAAAATTCCAGGTGTAATGAAACAAAAACCTTTTAAATAATGAGCCTTATCCTCACCCTACTGTAACATCTGCCTGAGATATATTAGTATGCTACTTACCCAGATCACTTATGTCTGCCTTGCATAATGGTAAATCCACTCCTAAGCACTACTTTAAAGGCTAAATAGATGCAACATTTTGAAGGAGCATGAAAAGAGCATACAAATTTGAAGATATTAGATGCTTTGAGATTAAGCATCACAGGGAAATGTGGCATATTTTGGACTTGTATAAAAATGCTGCAAAAACACAGCTGACGATTCCACTACAGTCTCAATGCTGAGGGCATAAAGAGAGCACTTACAGATTATGTCTCTATTTCACTTAAGTAGTACCTCATCACCCCTGCCCTCTTGCTTACTAATTTTTAGTGAATGGCAGATGACAGACTGGACATTAAGCTGTAAAAGTAAAAGACATGCACCTCAACAAATAGACCAACTCAGAACTAACTTAATATCACACACACTTTGAAGAGCACCACAACACTCATACACTGTACTTTCAAAGACCCAGATAATGTATTCCACTAAAGCAAAGCAGTTTGGCTCATCAGTTCAGGCGTGACTTTAATGTATAATCTCAGTTTCTTGATTTTCTTCTTTCTCGCTCGCAGTTCAGACAGCAGCTGGAGTCTCTGAATCCCAAGACGGCTTCAAAGCACTGAACAGACTGGCCTCTTGAGATAGGTTGCTGTTTCACAACACACTGGATACCATGTCACACTCCCTGCGGCAAGCCTGGAAACACGCTTCCGCTCTGCCTGTTTAACCATGCTAAATCGTGTTCCACTCCTGGCTGTTTTGACATTTCAGTAATTAACCCATTTCCCCTTTCTATTTGTGGCTCAAAATACTATCACCATCACGTTACATTGCTTTCTGTAATGCCACACTCCACTTGACATGGCCCATGGGAATTTTTTTAAGCCACACTCCTACATTCGGGATTACTTAATACCTGGTGAGCGCAAGAAAGCTTCTGTGGAGAGAAAAATGCAGTTCAGAGTAGTAGAACAACTGAACAGTCCTATTCAACACAACTTTCCAAACAAGCGAAATGATCACCAGAATCTCTTATACACACACACACATATATATATATGTATATATATATTCGATGTTGGTTATAAATGTTGTTTCTGAAAAAAAATGAGCAACATCCAAGCAACAGAATGAATATCTTTTCCCACAGACATAACTCAGGGCATATTAATATGGATTTATTCCTGATGCAGATGTCTCACGCCATTTCATACCAACGTGTTGGCCCACAAGGACTCTCTGCGCATTGGTCCCCTCGTTACTGTACTTAAGATTCTTAAGAATTAAACAATAGCGGCGTATTATAATGGACATGTACATGACCATCAAGAAAAAAATACTTCCTCATTTTGCACAAATTAATAACTGAACAGTCTTTCAAAGTGTCACATGACTATTTCTTTGTTCATAACTGAAAACTGCAAAAGCTGGGAAAAAAATGTAGCTACCTGCCAGTCAATAAATAATTGGCTGTTGTATGCAAGCAGACTGAGGCATCCTGCAGGGAAGCCCTCATTAAAAAAGGCATCAAATGAAACCTACTTTCAAAGTAAAAGTTTTGAATTAGTACATAAGGACTAAGTAACTATTTAATAGGCCTCCTGCTTACTCTGAGCATGTATTTTTGCTTCTTTGCAATTCTGCTGTATATATTAATATATATATATATATATTTATATATATATTATATATATGTATATAGCTAAAACAAAACCAGTCATTTTTCATTGTTCTTACCCGCCTTCTTGCTCCTGAAGCACAACATTTTTGTGACAGTTTTGTAAGTGAGCCCTCATCGCGCTGGTAGAATCATGGTAAACTAGCATTTCACTAGTTTACTGCCATGCTTACATGCCATACTGCCATGCTTTGCTTTGTTTTGTTGCCGTTGCGGCCATATGGTAAATGGTACGTGGACTGTACTTGTATAGCGCTTTTCGAGTCTAACTGACCACTCAAAGCGCTTTTATCACTACATGCCACATTCACTCACACACTCATACAGCACGTCTCAGTCTATACATAGCTATGTGCTTCCTACTCCATTCACACACATTCATACACTGATGGATGCATCAGAAGGCAACGTGAGGTTCAGCGTCTTGCCCAAGGACGCTTCGACAAGTGGAAGCCGAACCACCAACCTTCCGATTGGTGGGCGGACTGCTCTTCCTCCTGAGCTACAGCCGCCCCCTGGTCCATTACTTCCGTTACATGTGTAAGCTCAAGCAGAAACAATGACGTAAACATTCATTCTAGCGTCTCTGCTTAGTGAAACATAAGTCTCTTCCTGCCCCAAACAAAAATGAGTTTGCTCTTAAAAAAGGAGTCGACTATGTGTACCTCTCGTGGACAATCTCACATACCTGGAATGCTACTATTCCAACAATCCCAATAAGAGGGGAATTATGTAGAGGATGTTGGACCAATTGATACTTCAGCATCTAAACTAGCTAAGAAACTATTCTAACCCAGTGTTTTAATGTTCTTAAATGGAATCTGCTTTCAGAACTAGAGATCAGTGAGGTACAACAAAGATGCTACGGTCAGGGGGAGCCAGGACGGCAGGTCAGGGGGGATACATATCATCATCCCCACCCAAGAATGCACAATTAGAAAGCCCTGATAGCCTTAACACCAAGGCAGCTGACCTGAGATGGAAGACAATGAACAACCTGGATAATTGGAGCCTGCGTGGTCCTTTGCCATGGCTAAGAGACAAAGTACCTTCTGAAAGTCTCCTATAAGATGTGAATTCAGACATCGCAGCCAATAAGCTGATGTACATCAAAGCTGCACTGATCCTAGAAATGATTGGGTACATGATAAACAACACAAGCAGCAGTAAGGGGCAGAACCTCTCATGAAGACGAAGATTGGAGGCCAAGATCAAGGCAGCATGGAGGGAGGTTAGCCAGCTATCAGAGCTTCAGAAAGGTGAAATGAAGAAAAAACTACCTAAGAAATACAATAAACTCACCATACCTGAGGCACTGGAGACTGCCAAACAACAAGTCTCAGCTCTGGCTACCCACTTGAGAAAGTACACTGGAGAAGCTGAAGCCAGGAGTATAAATATGATATTCTCCACTGAACCATCCAAAGTGTAAGCTCAATGGTAGGGTAATAAGATGAGAATAGATACAACCAGGGCTGAGACTGAACAATACTGGCAGAGCATATGGGAAAGAGAAACATCAAATAACACTGATGTTCCATGGCTAGTGGATCTAAGAGCTGACCACAGCATGCTCCCAGAATAGGAACCAGTTACGGTGACAGACATCCGAGAAAGAGTCTTAATTATGAACATCTGGGCTTCACCTGGTCCTGACATGATACGCACCTGCTGGCTAAAGAAACTACTAGCATTCCATGCACGCCTAGCAGCACCAATGAACCAGGTGATGTTTGATCGGACCTACCTAGACAGGTTAACCCATGGTCAGTTAGTCCTGATCATGAAAGATCCCCAGAATGGGCAGTTCCATCCAACTACAGGCCAATAACCTGCATCTGCACAACAAGGAAGCTCCTGTCAGGCAGCATAGTGGATAAGATGAGTAAGCCCATGGCACAATACATGAGCGATCCCCAGAGGGGAATTGGGAGTAACACCTGAGGAGCTAAACATCAGCTACTGATTGACAGGACTGTCGCTCATTACTAAAAGATCAGACATACAAATCCATGCACTGCCTGGATTGACTATAAGAAAGACTACATAACACACACATGGATACTGAAATGCTTGGAACTCTACAATGTCAACAGGACACTCAGGCCCTTGATTGGGAACTTAATGGGACTTTGGAAGACAACTTGGTGACAAATTCCAAGCCAACTGCACAAGTTAGCATCAAGTGCGGTATCTACCAAGGAGATGCTGTCCCCACAGCTGTTCTGTATAGGCCTAGCTCCGTGAACCACATCATCACAAAGAGTGGCTATGGATACCGGTTCATCCCGGCCATCAACACCTCCACCCTGCCAGTAATAACATGCCCAGCTGGCATAATAACCACTGCTATCAAGACAAGAAAGCTCCTCACAATGCACAAAGGATTCCACCACAAGTCCAGCACCCTGAGATTGTACACAAAGCGGAAAGAAGAGGCTGGGGGCTTTGCAAGTGAGAACGGCAGTTCATGATGAATCAACAAGGATCCAGGAATACATCAGGAAGATGCCGGCCAGTGATGAACTGCTAAGTGAGTGTCTCAGGCTGTTGAAACGCAGGCAAGGTGAGGAGGAAGAACTATGATGGTAAGATAAACCTCTGCACAACAACCTCTGACAAATTTAGGAAGTGACTGATATGAAGTCCTATCAGTGGCTAGAAAAAGCTGGTCTGAAAGAGGCATTAAACATAGCAGCTCAAGAACAGGCCCTGAGCACAAGGATAAAAAGCCTGAGGTCTACCACATCAGACAGGACCCCTGATGTAGGCTGTGCAAAGAGGCTTCTGAAACAGTCCAGCACATAGTTGTGGGGTGCAAAATGCAGATAAGTACGGCAAACATGGAACACCATAACCAACTGGCAAGAATAGTGTAAAGGAACATCTGTGTCGAGTCTGGATTGGAAGTCCTAAAGTCTAAATGGAAGACACCTCCAAACGTAGAGGAGAATGACAGAGCTAAAATCCAGTGAGACTTCCAGATCCAGACTGATACACATGTGATGGCTAACCAACCAGACATTGTGGTGGTCAACAAACTACAGAGGAAGGCAGTAGTGATAGATGTAGCAACATCAAGATAAGGAACTCGAGAAGCTTGATACATACCAAGGGCTGAATGAAGAGTTTGAAAAGATTTGGGAATTGGAGGCAGCAGTGATACCAATGATAAAAGGAGCACTCGGGGCTGTGACCTCCAAACTGGGAGAGTGGCTCCAGCAGATCCTGGCAACAACGCGAGAGATATCTGTCCAGAAGAGCGCAGTTCTAGGAACAGCTAAGATGCGTAGAACCCTTGTGCAAGATACTGAACCCCACACGGCCCCCTCTCTTCAATTGAGAGCTGTTAGGTAAAAGTGTCTTCTAAATTAATGTCATGTATTGTATGTATGTATATAAAGAACTGTGTATTAAATCTTTAAATAAGCACTAATTGTATGAGTGATCTGGTAAATGTGGCCTGTCCTGTGACATGCTTAAACTGTAAGATAGATAACAGAAAAGTGCTATAAAATGCAGCTCTGTAGTAAAACAGAAAACACAACCCCATTTCAATAATAGTTGGGTTACTGTGCAAAATGTAAACAAAGACTTGGTTTGCAAGTCTCGTAAGCAAATATGCATACACAAATGTACATAGAAAGCATCAAATATTTAAATATTTTAGAAAAGATCTAAGCTTATCTTGACAGTGTATATATATACATATTATCTCTATGTGTGTAAGGCTTGTCCACCAAACCCCTCCATCCTAATGTGCAGACTTTTAAATATGAACCCGCTTTTTGTTACTTTTTTACCATTTAAACCGAGACTTTATCTAGGTTATATTAACAATGGCTGTATTCCACTTCTGCGCCTATGCATGCTAGTTGTTCTAGAACATGCACAATCAACTTCCTCAGCATATAATGCAGCCTTCCTCAATCCACCTTTACACCGTAAAATACATAGTTTGTCCTATTTCAAGTCAAACTGTTTCAAGTCAATCCTGCTCTGGATATTTTGGCAACAGTCTTGAATTTATTTCAGGCTCTGTATAACGTATGTGTTGTGATGTCCAGCATTTAATCCGATGACTTGCCAGAAGTGTTTGCAAAGGTGGCCTGAGCCAGAATGAGGATATAGTCCTCTACTTTTTCTTTTTTTTTTCCCATAAATGGGAAGTATTAATCCTGGGGATAAAAACTTTGTGCTTTTGAGGAAAACAATACATTCTGTACAGGCCTTATGTTAAAATAAATGATTGTTCTGAAGGGGAAACATGCAAAAAAGGAAAAGAATATCATACCACCTTCATTTCATATTGTCACAAGAGAGGCTGCTAATTGTGCTGGGATTAACAGCAGACATCACTCAGGCAAATCATACATGATGAGTGTAGGAGAAAATGAGAAGTAGCTTAAGAGGGTGGATGACTGAGCGAACAAGAGTGTGCAATCGAGACAAAGTGAGAGATGGGGGGGTGCAGTAAATCTAGGCCAGGCACTGACTGCAGGGTGAGGGGTAGGAGGGAAAATGAGCAAGAGAGGATTTCAGAGAGAGAAGGCAGCTGATGAGGGAGGGATGTAAAATCAGCCAGAGAAACAAGAAAAGAGGCTAAGACATATTTCCCATTGTGAGGTGGTGGATTTGATTTATATTAATCATGAAGATGGGAGGGAGCTGCTTGCTGACGTCAGAACACTGTTGTAAGATTACAAGACATACTGCATGTTTGCCTGGGTTCCAAAAGTGCTGACACGAGCTTGGCTATTGAGATCACAAAAACAGTATCTTTACTATGGTGTTTTTGTCCACGTTTCTTCATCCTCAGAGTCTGGTGGAGAGCATCTTACTCACTCTGTGAAACAACTTTAGGAATTTGTAAAGGCAAAAGTACTGTACTTATCAATAAATTAAGGAGACTTTCCATCTCCCCAAGTATTATGGATCCCTGTTTGAGATCTTTCCACCCTCATCACAGTTCCTGAACAGTAGACAATAAAAGGTCAGTCAATATTGACTACTTGGTTTCATAAACAAGAGCAATGATTTTTGGAAACACAGTGTACCATTTTTCATAAAAGTAAAAGCCTATCTGAAGCTTTTTTTTCCCAAAAAAAGGTATACACTGAGAAAGGCTATCACATCTCAAACAATCAAAACATATATTGATTAAAAATCCAAATGTATCCCTTACCAAACACACTGGCATTCAATACACAATAAGATTTGTAATCATGTTCTCTTACTTACTTTTATCCAGAAGCTGTGATGGCTGACTGCCAATTTAGGGAGCCAGCATAGGATTGAGGGATACTGCGGTGCTTACCAATTTTATGAGCTACCACACATGGTTGCAGCTTAACTGTATTTAAGAGACTGTCCTGTTCACAAATACAACCTTATGGTGCTTTTGTTCACGAATGCCAAAACGATCTATAATTGTGTTTGAAGAGAATGCGACCTCTAGTGGCCGTAAGAGAAACTGCACTTGCATTGTAGCACTGTAAAAAGAATGTATTTCAGTCCAAATCAAATTTGCTTCCTTACCCAAAACAAGTGATGTTATAGCCTAAACCTAACCAGAAACTGACTAAATTTTGACATAATGTGTTGTGTTTACATGCAACCATGGCAATCAGCAAAATGGCATCTGTAAGACTGACAGTCAACCTGCAGAAATAATGTATTTTGTTCCTAACTATTACCATAATTTCACCCGAATCAAATAGTTCAGCTTTCTAACCAAGTAATGTTATTTCTTAAACCAACCATAAAGGGACAAAAGTATATTAGTACAGTTGTCGTGGAAATCAATATAAGTACATTGTACATTGCATGAGAAAACATTTGAGTGATTCTGTTGTTTCTCACTTTGTCTGAAATTATATTTGTGTGTACATTGCATTTGCTAACAAGGCCAAATTCACTGCAGAGGCATTGTCTGTAAAAAAAACAAAAAAACAAACAGCATGTTGCCAGAATGATGTTTTTGCAGTTTGACATATTGTCTTGATGGACTGCTTTTCATTCCTCATTTCAGACTTGTTTTGCAAAGGAAAATAAAACATGTTAAATAAAATGTGTTTTCTTTAATGAAAATGTGTGAATGAGAGCAGCTCTATTGGAAATGCAGCTGTAATTAAATACAGAATATGAGTGAGCAAAGCCTTTTTCTTTTTTGATACAAAGAACACAAGGTGCCACGTGTCTCCTCTGGGCACGATTTTCTGTATGAAAGGTCTAATGTGTTGCTCGAATATGTTAGATAGATATTAGAGTCAGCTGTAGAAGTCAGAAGTAGAATTACATAAACTGTGCCATTTACCCAAATTCATGCCTCTTTTTTTAAAGAATTAAAAAGATTCCTTCAGAGTTTCTGTCTCCAAACCACAGCGTTCTGTTTCACAGTTCAAATATAACTTTTAAACTGTGTCTGTGATTTGTGTATTCTGATGCTGGTTAATGTTAGAACTTATTTTTGTGCTGGTTTAAGACATGTTGATAGTTATTGTGATTGCTGTTACATTTGACACCAGGTGTAATTCACATTTTATTGTGCACACATGCATGTGACATGTAAAAACTAAGCAGAGCATTGATCCTGTAGAGAGAATGTGTGACAGGGCCACCCATCCAAACCTCACTTCACTTGTTAACTGGTTTATATTTCACAAGCATTTACCTAAGACCCAGATTATGTCCTTTTGAAAGTAATGGGTAAAAGAAATATTTAAAAAGCTAAATAACTTTTTTTTTTAAAGAAAAAGTGGTAGAGTTTGAAAGTTGTGTAAAAACTTGGAATTTTGTCAATATAGTGTTTACGGCTTGTTTCTGCTGCATCAAGTGGATATAAAATTCTGCTCTTTGCAGTAGCAAGTTGTCGTAATTTTTACTATTTTGGCCAAGGAACAAAAGTCAGATGCTTTCAAGCCTAACTTTGTATGCCACTTGATGACATACCACAGAAAAAAAAGCTTTGAAACATTCTTTTCAGTTCAGCTTCTTAAAACTTCAAACTTTCAAAGTGAGTGAGCCAACATTTGAAAATAATGGTGAGTGGCAGGGACAACACTTGTGGAGCGCTTTCCTGAGGGAACATAATGCTCTAAAATGCACCTCTTACATGTAAACGGGTTCAGTTTCACACAGTGCTATTAGATTAAACACCATCACCAAAGTACCTTGTTTCTAGGTGTCCACTCCTCTGCAGTCTCTGCTTGAAATCGATTTGTTTCCTCATCTTAATGTTGGTCCTGTTAATTTTATAGTAGCAGTTGACGATAAGTGAAAAGGTTGCCTAGTTAACATTCAAATCAACCTGACAACAGTGATCTGACTGTCAACAAACGCTTCTTAAAAAATCTCCAGAAACCTGACCCTTGCTGACTGTTTTGACTTTGAGCTTTTTGAGCTTTTCAACTTCCCTTTGATATGACCCAGTCTTAATCAATGAGTTTTTAATTATATTTTAAATAGTTTTGTGTATTCAAGGCTCCTTAAAGCTGTCTGGGATGATAAATTGTGCGTTGTGATTTGCTTGACGTTTAAATGATAAACGGTTACAAAAGATCCACACAGGATTGGGAACATTCAGTGGTATTTTCTTCAAGGACACTTGCAGGATTGGCATCAAACTTCCAACCTTTACTACTTTATCCTTGTACAAATATGTCTCATAGTAACATTGATGAATTAATGAAACACAACATTTAATATGTGCTATGACAGTTTTGTACAAGGGCATGATTAAGATCCTTGCTCATTAGAATTTCACATGCACATTTAAGATGTTGGAATGAACAGGTTACAACTGGTAGGTTTACTTGTTGTGTCTCTAACACTTGGACTGGGAGTATTTTACAATCTGACCAAATATACTGTAAATGCATAAAGGAATTGTTTTTCTTTCACTTGTTTTGCATGAACAGACGAAAGAGCTGTTACAACTCTAAAATCTTTGTCTTTTCTAGGTCCAGATACAGTAATAAAATAGCAAAATGCCAACATGTATTCTGAGAAAAATCTCACAAGCACGTCAGGTACTTCAGAGAATATATCTCAAATTAAAGCATCTGACTGAGTGGAGACTACTCATGTGATTTCAGTTTTAGTTGAAACAGTCTCCCAGGGTTTGTATTGTTCAGTTTCCATGCTATTATTTCTATTGTTTGTCTCAATTATTGCAATTAATCAGAGCAATTTTTCTTGAATTACTTATGAATGTTTTATAATCAGTAGTTTCTTGCTATCTGACGTGATGAAAATAATTTAAGATTAAAAAATAAAGAGTAAAAATTAGATTTGAATGTTTTCTCACATACGTATGTATGTATATGACTTCATGACAGCAAATACAGCTGTGTCAATTAATTACAAGTGTAAAGACACTTGTCTATTATAACTGGAACCATGTTGAACAAAGATTATCCAACTATCAGTGTTATTTACCAAGTGCTCTGCCGGTTATATGACAGATGCAGAATTTTCTGCACAGATATCTAAATCGAGACGTATCAGTTTTTAAGTGAATGTCTGACACTTATCTGTCGGAGAAACTAGAGTGGGATTTTTTCAGTCATCTAGATGGCAATCAGGAATGAGAAGGGAACCTGTTTTAGTTCAAGAACAGAGATTAACCAAAATCTAATCTTTAAAAAAAAAATGCTTTTAGGTACTAAGAAATCTTTCTTCTTGTGCCATGACACACTTCCACAGTGAGCCCTTTGTATTTAGCAGGATGGAGAAAGTTGCAAAAGCATCTTTAAAGAGTTTGGACTTCCTGCCAACTCACAGTCAGAGAGTTTGTGTATAAACACCATTTTACCCTCCCATGGAGCGGCTGATGGCCAGTGCTTCGTTGAGGTAAGGGTTTACGAGGACTCCAGCCCTGAGGCCTGATGGCATAAAGGGAACGAAGGGCTCACAAAACAAAGGAAAATAAAAAATCTGTTTAGCTTATCCAGTCAACAGTAGCTTATGGTAGACTAATTTATGTCATTTCAATATGCCAGAGCTTAAGCCTAGCATTAGATAATATCATAACAGACAAGGCTCTAGTTTCATAATGATTTAATAAATCACTTAATGCAGGATGTTTTATGAGCTCCTGTTTCTCAGCAAATCATTAAGACAGTTTGATTTGATGTTTTTAGATTACACTTAGAAGAAGTGAAATGTTTATTCTGCTGTTCAATTAGAACTATTTCCCTAATGATTCTGACTAAATGAAAAGTAATAGTGAAAATAGAAACGCTTTATAGACATTCAAAACCTGGTGGGTGGCGCATGAATTGTTTTTGTTCTTTAAGAAAAAAAAGGTTTGTTGACAGCAGTGAATTGTTGTAAAGCAGAGACAGCTGCTGCAAGATCAACAAACCCTATATGTCAAACATTAATAACTCTTTACGAGACTTCAATTTATGATGCAGAGGTGCTCTCTATTCTGGATTTCCATTCAGAACTAGTAGAGGGTATTTGTGTATGTAAATATGCATTTAATAATGTGTAATAAATGATACCTTAAAGCAGACAAGTGACAAGTAGCAAAGATCCCTCCAAGAAAAGTCTGTGAGGTCACAGAGGAACCTGTGATAACTAAAGGCCTCTCTCAAACTGACATAAATTCGAGAGTCCTCCATCAAGTTTGGAGCAAGGAAAATACTCCAGCATAACCAGTACATTTAAAAGGGAAATATCAAGTCAGTAATAAACTGAATTTTTAATCAAAAAAGGCTTATGAAAAAAGATAGCAGTCCATCTTTAACTGGAGAACAGTTGATGTTCATGTAGATGTTCTGATGTTTTTAGGTCATATTTTTTTTCACGCTGAGTGCCACTTTTCATCTGAAACTTAAAGCACAAACTGTAAATGCATTTTTTGTGGTGTTGCATTGATCCAGACACAGAAATAGTGCTTCCAGGGTAATTCTTGGAGGTTGATTATAAATCAGTGGTAAGAGGGAAGGGAGAGAAACGTGCTTTGGAAAGAAACTAGCTGGTCATGTCTATCCCAATGGCTGGCAAACAAGATAAGCACTGAAAATACTGAATAGAATATGTTTGATTACAAGCTCATTAAATCTCCATCAATTATGACAGGCTAAAGAAAGAAAGAAACAAAGAAAGAAAAAAAATCCCTCACAGATCCACTGCAAAAAGTAAACACCACAGTGGAAATTGCTCCTGTGTATTTCCACAGTATTTCAAATGTGTAAAAATTACATTATATACACATATGAAATACCTGAAACTGACCAGCATAGCCATAGAGAAGTGTAAAATGGGCACTCAGAAAAGGTTAATCACAACAACAGCATGAAAAATTGCTACAAGACATGACAAAAATACAGCACATGCCCATACTGGTTGTGGACTTTTATCGCTTTCAGTCTGCCATGATAATATATCTCTGGTGGACCTACAGTTTGCATTAACATTTCCAAATCAGAATCAGAGTCAGAAATACTTTATTAATCCGTGGGGGGAAATTGTTTGTGTCACGGGTGCTCCTGCCAGAAATTCAAAGGAAATAAGTAATATGTAATAAGAGCACAGAAATATGTACATTAAGATGCAATGAAAAGGAAAATGTTATTAATATGTATAAAAATACCTTTAAAAAGTGTAGAAAAGATTTAAATAACCAAGACAAAATTAAATCAAACCAAATGAACTATAATCATGTACAGCAGCAGTACAATCATGTACAGTATACCAGTATGATATGAATAGTGTATAGTATAATATATACAGTATAATCATGTACAGCAGCATATGTGTGCACGCCAGCAAAAGCAAATATTGCACAGAAACAGTAAATAACATGGAAAACAGAGTTTCTTTATTATCATCAAGAAAATGTCAAACTTTTTAAAAAAAACTTTTTTCCCCAATTAAAAAAAAGAAAGACAAAAAAAATTTGAAAATAGAAGTTGATTTAGGCCCTTTTCTGTCTTTAGAGTTTAGAGTTGGGCTCCGTTGCTGTATACGCTAGGTTACGCATGGCTGTAGTCAATTTAAGTGGCAAAACAGCTATTGTTCAATCAAATAAATCCCTTTGCAGTTTTTCAACATAAGAATGAGAAAAGAAAGGCAGATAAAAGAAAAAAGTGGCATCTGCTCAGTAAAGCACTGAACCATCTCCCCTATGAGTTTACAGAGTGACAATCACATCCTCTCAGCTGAGTTTTGTGGTGACTTTGCTTCTTGGAGAGTGAACAATGCACCCCCCCCCCCCCTCAAAAAAATAAATACATATATCTTGTTTGTCAATTTCCTCCCAACATGCATGTTAGGTTAATTGGTGACTCTAAATTGTCCTTAGGAGTGAGTGTGAGTGTGTGTGGTTGTTTGTCTAATTTGTCTCTATGTGGCCCTGTGATGGACTGGCGACCTGTCCAGGGTGTACCCCGCCTTTCGCCCAATGACTGCTGGGATAGGCTCCAGCACCCCCCCACCAAGTAAATTCAAACCATTCAGCTATGAAGCTTTGGTTTTGTCAGAAACCGGCAGGACACAGGACACAGGTGCAGGATCAATTTCAGAATAAGATTCTTAACAGGTCTCCGGACAAAGAAATAAACACTATGAAAAATGATCACTATAACTATAGCAGTGACAGATGCCGGTATAAAATTTAATAAAAAGAAACAGTCTCTCCACTCTAGGAGGAAAACAAAAAGTCTATGAAAAGATTATTATTTCAATTTGACAACTCTTCTAAAGAGGTGAACAAAGAAAACTCTCCTTCTAATGGAGGAACTACAGAATTTGACAAAGAACAAAAATCAAGCATCCACTCCTATAACGGAGGAGCTAAGAAACATTACAACATAAATCACTCAAAAGGAGGAAACTGAAATCGACTATGTAAATTAGTCAAGGCTAAACTGAGAATCTACACAAAACATTAACCAAATGAAAACTCTGAAGGAGATACGCTCGACTTCAGTGATCAGACAAAGGATCAAAATACTGAGTACCGCAATGATCAAGAATCTGGAACACAAGGAATCAGGCTTGAGGTTTCGGAGGCCAGGATGAAGACTGTAAGGTACAACACACTGGCAACGAGACAAGGGAAGACGAAGACTATATAACACATGAGGATCCAAGGGGAACAGGTGGAAACACTTGGGTAATCAGGGGAAACACACAGACACATGACACGGAAGGAAGGGCAAGTTATCTGAAACGAGAGGAGAAGTTTACATTCAAAATAAAACCGAAGTGACAAGACAAGCTACAAAAACTAAAAGTGTTCGGGGATCGTCACAGGTTTGTGGAATTTTTGACTACGCTGACTCAGTTACTGACAGAGAGGCCTACAGTTGGCTCTTGGATTTGCACCATTCACAAATTCAAATTCAGCATGATTAATCAGAAAGGTTTCAAAAAGGTTATTTTGCATCTGCCACTCCACTGCAAAGAAACTACATGCGGCATATCAAGTCGAGAATGTTCCCCTTCTCCTCATTTTGAGTGACTGCTTAATGGATTGTAGCCTGATGCGATCACACTGAAGCAGGCTTCTAAGGCCACTCTTTCATTAGTTGATTTGAAAACCACACAGAGCAGCCAAACAGTCTGATTTTTGAAAAGCAAGAAAAGAGTTGCAATATCCATGAAAGGGACAATTTATTGCTAGTGAACAAATACAACACATGACTGAATAGCATTTAAAGCACCATCCACGGTTTATAGCAGTTCTATTTCAACTAAATAGTCTAATACCTACTTATAATGGATTAACAACTGGATTGAGCTACAGTGGATCAGCAGTCTGCCAGTATGCGGATCAAATGTTACTGATCCCTCTCCCAACAATAATGAGACATGTGGTCCTACCCACTGGTTAGCTCCAACTCAGAATCCATTCATGTGTGTTTTACTGGTTATATTTGAAACAGGGCTGCAAAGATAAAACTACTGTCCCTTATCAGACAAGGGTGGAAAGGACAAGGTTTGTGGAGTGGCAAGCACAAAGCTGGTGAAGCCTGCATGTTTGATGGATGGATGGCTGGCTGAGGGGTTGAAGGTTTGCAGAAACTCCGCCAAAACTGCCAAACTTTCTAAGACAAAGCACACAGACAGGAGGGAGTTGCATAAAAGTACCACAGAGTGTCGGAATTACCATGACACACCAAAATATGAAATACTCCATATTACTGTGGAAAGCTGAATGGACAGGTTGCCTGGCACTGTATGTATGTGCAACACTGTTGTGGGTTTTCCCTCGACTGAGATGTGTTTTTTTAGTGCACGTTTGAAAAACTACACAAAAGTTTCCAAGATCAAATTTATGAAACTTCGCAAAGAGGTTGAAGATTGGCAAAGGAAGGATGATGATGTCTATCATCAATTTAGGCAGAGCTGCAACGTAAAATTTCAAAACATGCGGAATAAAATCAATAAGTATGTTGACATGATACTAGAAAAACAAGAAAAAAAATGTTTGTGGCAAACCGAAACAAGACTTTTAAAATGCATTTTAAAATGCATGTTAACATGTTAGTCTGACCAATATCGTACCAAATCAAGCTTATCAAAACTTGACAAACACACCCAGACAATCCGGTTGCAACCCTGCATGTTTACACTCAACTAGACTCAACAGCATCATCTGATAAAAACCTTATTCAAGAATCTTAAAAACATCTGGGCAAAGGAAGAACCTATTTACCATTGGTGTGGATCCAAATGCTGTAATAAAAATCAAAATGTGATTTACAGATCACTGCAATTTCTTCCCTTTATTTTATGGTTTTTATTTGGCCGAAATCCAATTTTCAATTTTAGCTTTTTAATTCTTACTCAGGACTAACAGCATGTCAGAATTATCTAAAGTTTCTTTATCCACAGAGCTCGAGGTTGTTAAGGGAATTTGGGTAAATGGAAATTTTAAATAAAAAAACGATTCCTAAACCAAACCATAACAGGCCTATTCTCATTTTTGTTGTTTTTCCTTTCTTTTTCTTAGACTGGAAATAAACATGACATCATCACACAAACTTTAACAGGCATCTGCAGCACAACATGAACCATCTGCTCATTCAATAGTGAGTCAAAAAGTCATTTTGAAAAGCAAGACTGCATATAAATGCATTTTTCATGTATGAATGCAACAGATTCATTATCAGCTTAGGATAAAGGAATATTTCTTTTACAAACAAAATTAGAAGCTCAACAAAAATTTGGACTTATCTGTGCCACAATAACATTTCGAAGTGACATGTTGGGCATCAAAAGACTCACACAGATTATCAGCTCTTCAGCCTCTCTCCTCTGCAAGCACATGTACACTGCACTTGAGGGGAGAAATAAATGAAAATAAATCAATAAAGTGTAAACAATCTCTGGGGTGTAAACAACCTCCTGCCTTTGGTCTCTCTCATGGTGTTGATCTCATGACTCAGACTTTGTACTGATGTATGCTTCTTCAGTGGAATCTTGCTCAGCTGAAGTCAGCTATTTGAATTCCTTGAACAAAGCATAACTTTTTATGTACTCTTGAATGGAGGAAATTCTAAAAATGCTTCAGAGGCATATTCGGTATGTGCAAAAGATCCAATATGTTCTTAAGAAAAAAATTTATCTGAAGCTCTGTCTTTTGTCTGTTATAAAGGGCTGAAATTATTGAATAAGGCGTTCAGAGTTCTAAGCACTCACGATACTTTGAAGAAATACTTTCAGAATGTAAACATTTTCTTTTTTTCTCTTTGCATAAAATTGACAAAATCTGCTCTCAGTTCTCCTTTCGAATGAGAAAAAAGACTCTTAGATTAATTAATCAATAATGATATTCTATATGTTGATCTATGCGGCCATAAAAGTGACTGGAATAAAAAAGAGGAAAGATGAATAAGTGAGCTTGATTCCCTTCCCTCTCCAAAAGCAAAGAGCAACAAAGTTCAAACTAGAAATGTTTCAACTTCAGCAATGATGTTATTTCCTGAACTGATGGATGTACAGACAAGACCACAAAGAAGTGTGTCTTTAATGATATAAAACAGTTTAGACATTATAATAACTGCATGTTCTTTTAAGAACATATTCCTTCTTGTCCTCCAGTGATTCACAGTGAAACCGACACCGACAACAATGTAATTTTGAAGATGAATTTGCTTAAATGCTCTATTTCATGTATTTTTCACTTTTGTTCTTGCAAATCTTCCTCATTACCTACAACAAACTGGCTTATATCGAGCTAGATGCTTCCATGAATTAATAAATTGATGATTCATTGGACTAGCTTTTGTATAGCTCATTTTGTAGCACAAAAACAGCTTTAGAAGCAAAGTAATAATCAGGAGAATCAGTAAAAGAAAAACTAATCAGGTAATTGTTGATACTAAAAAGCAGTATATAAATCGATGGATATTTGCAATTGTATCGACACCAGTGGTACAGTTTTCACCTCCTCCCAGACAATTTTACACAGCCACGCTGCCTACAGACAGGCTTACAGCTCCACCCAACTCCAGCATCTGAACACATGATAAGTTCACAGTACAGAGCTGGCTGCTGTCGCCAGCATGAAACTAACTCAGTTAACTTTTTATTGTTCTATGAGATTCAGAATGCGATCGTTTGGTTTCCATCTTTAGAGATGGTGCGACAGGTTGCCAGTGTGGTTTGGAAATATACTCAGATTATTTTACTTTAATCCCCATCATATCAGCAGTAATTGATTTTGTGCACATGAATCTAGTGTGAGCGAGAGGACGAAGAGTTATTTTGAGTCTGCTGCCAGAAGATTCATCTCCTCAAAACATCTCTTACAACTTAACACACATCTAACCTGAACTTGCTAACATTTCTGTGCTTGGACTAGTCATATTCTGTCAATTGTATCGATTTAGCACACAATGTATAGGGTCAACCATACTGAGTATTGGTTTTTCACCTGAATGTCGCTTTAAATAGCAGCATCTGCTAAATGTAAATGTATAATATCGTCACACCAACACAATTAAAACTGTGCAGGTTGTCATCTCCCTTTGTCTGATCCTGTCGCTCTCGCCTCCCTCTCATTTTGCTCAGCCCTTTGAATTTTGTGGTATGTATTTTAAAAACGAAACAAGCATTCAGACCTGTGAAAGTCCAGAATTAATGATGAGTTTAAGGACGTGAGAATAAAATTTGCAGGCAGAGATGTGCTCTTTCCAAATGATATACAGTTTATATGGTAAAGATATGCAAAAAAAAAGGAAGACTGTGTATTTCATGTACTGCTATCGCTGCGGCTCAATATTTGCAGAGATAACGAATTTGCTGACTTGCTGAAACTACTTGTGAAGTGCGATGACTTCATGACGCATAACCCGCAGCAACAAACGCACTCATGAACTGCAGCGGGTTTGCCCGCTCTATATTAAAGACGGAAATCAACTTCTCTCAGAGAAGACACATTATGTGTGCAGCTCACCGGAAGAGACACTGATGTGTCCAACAAATACTCAGATATTGGCAAAAAAAAAAACGACAGAAACAGCTGTTTCATCTTAAAGGAAGGGAAACATTTATTTATTTTGATTTATTTGGGCTCTGTTTCACTTTGTGATTTTCATCTTAGGATGGTTCTCCTTTAAAATACAAGTTTTGCAGTTTTTGTAAATTGTCTGTTTATCGATAAATACCTTATCATTAATGCATTCAATATGAAAACGTGTAAAGTGTTCCATTAAAGCCAATTTAAGGGGTGCTTCATTTTGTGCTGTTGCACGTTTTTTAGTTTAAAACACTTTATATTTCATCAAAATCGAATTTTAAATTTTAGTGTCATGAAAACCTCATCCTTAACAGAAACTACAGCCAAAACAAGCTTTTCAGCATTTTACTAAGTCAGTAGAGGTCTCATTTTGTCTCTGTTGCGCAGGGCAGTTAAGATCAAAGAATTAAAATGGGCTGATAATTTAGTTTCAAATCTGATTTAAGTGACAAGATTTTTCTTACTGGTGGTTGTGTCTGTGAGGCCAGAAGTCACAAAATGGACCACTTTTTTTACTTTTGTATCAGCTATGCTGATAATAGTCTTCTCATTAGGGTTAAATAAAGTTCATCCTCATCCACTCATTAATGGCTAAAGCAGTCTGTTAGGTTGGCCGAAGTATTTGGGTCATTTGGCTTTCCTTTCACTAGAAGATACTTGGGAACAGTATGGAAGTGCAAACCAAGACAACCTATTTTCAATCTCAATGTTCAGCATGTCCATTATTACACACCAATATTTAAACAAGCACATTTGATAATGTTAAGGATCTACTCTATGTATTGTTGGAATGATGTCTTGGGTAAATGGAACAATCGCTCACTCAAATAACATCAACAGTTCTCAAAAGAGAAAAACTCTTATTTATTTATTTATTAGGTGGACTAACTTTCGATTTAGTCTGATCTATAGACACCATTTAAGACATGAGTAGAAACATAAGTGGTAAGGGCATTAAATTATTCAGCTTCCAAAGTGTATTTCATTTATTGATCATCACCAGAGTTCAACCTGAAGCCAAGAAACTTTAAAGCAGGCAAAAGGTAAGAATGCAATTCAACCCATTTTTAACAAGTCAACTCTACTGTTTCACCTCTCATCCAAAATGCCTCCTCAGTTCTTCCTGCCTGCTAGTGAATGTTTTTTTTTAGCAGCATAGGTGTCATGATAGTGCCATCTATCATGTGGTGAGTTAACTAACCACACCATAATGTGAGTTGTTGGGGTCACATAAATTCTACAGTTTAAACAAAACATGAATCCCACTGAGAGAGGAACCAGGGCAGCAGTGTATGGTAAACATACTGCATTCAGACAAGCACTTTATAGTACACGTTACATTCACACAGTCCTTCGCATTTCTATGTATGTTGAGAACTTCACTATCCTGCATACATTTCCCCACAGATGAGCCCATCGGGGTTTCGGTATCTTGCTCAATGACATCTCATCAGGTAGACCAAAACAAACCATCGACCTTCCAGTTGGAGGATAATTGTGCTACCTCCTGAGCCATAGGCACAAAATCGCTGTAGCAATCAACAGAAAGAAACTGCCATCAGACCAGCTAATTATATGTGATTGAAAGGTGGTGCTGTAGGCATCCACTTGTGTTTAGAGGTTTATCCAGTTCAATATAAAAAAAGGAGGTACAGGAGTTTTTTTTAGGCAGTATAAATTACTTTCTTTCTCTTTTTTTTGCTGGTTTAAATTAAAGAACCTAGAATTAATTTAAAAGAGTTCTCTTCTGATAGATACAAGTGGACTGTCATGTCTTGACCAGAAGAGATGGGTAACGTGTGTTAAGCAGGCATTTAGCCTCCCCAATATAAGGCTCTGTGCATTCTTCACTGCACTTGACTGCAAATCCAGCGTTGTTCAGCTTGTGTTTAGTTATTCTATCTTCACAGTGAGCCCATTTTTGTCTAAATTTGTTGATGGATGCATCATCAAATTTGTGTTTGTATTCCCAGAACATGGGGGATGAAACATGTTCAAGAGCCAAAGCATGTCCGTTGGCCTTCTATTTACTCCCCCTTTCCCTTTGCCCCGTAGGAGGTCTTTTACCTCCTACCAGGCCATTGCCATAATAAGAATGCTTTCTTAGCAATTTTTGCCTGGTTAAATAAAGGTTACTACTACTACTATTTAAGCTCTTATGATTACAAAAGCCTGCATTCCTCTTCACAGACAAGAGATTAAATACATTGACTATTAAAACTGTCAATCTAATTCTTGGGAAGTTAAAAGTTATTTGTTTTTCAAGGAGACTCTGATGACATGACTGTATGCATCATATTCACCACCAGATAAATATATTTTAGAGTGGGTGCTTCATTACTGTAGCAACCAATTCATTAATTAATTTTCCTTTTTCCCTGATCTAGGTCTTGCTCTGGAGCAAATCCTGCCATCTGCCATCGGGTAAGAGGCAGGGCCCACCCGAGACAGGTCACCAGTCCATAACAAAGCTACCAACATTCCCTATAATTCCTATCAAATCATCTCGTATATATAATCTTGAAAACATTGTTTTATTTAATTTCATCAATGAAAATTCTGAGGAAAATGTTAGAAAAATTATCTAGCAAATTCTATCCCAGTCATTAATTTTCTTCTGTTTTGCCATTTGATCATTTGATCACCAGAAATGCTTTAAAGCTTGAAGTACATTGTTAGGACTACACTGAGGGAATAGTTTCAACCTCATTTTACTTCTCAGATGTGAGTTTGAATATTGTACTATCATGGAAAGCCCTTAAAGCTGGCACTTGATGAATCCCATCATGCATTTCACAGAGAATTATGGGACCTGTGGGAGGTAATTAAAGTTGGCAGCCACAAACCCAGGTGCTCTAATTTGTGGTTAATAAAGATAATAACATCATTTATTTCCAAGTGCATTTCCTATAGATGGTATGGAGCCATTTTCCTTTGTTCCACATTTACATTTGTAAGTCTCAAAAATCATATGGAATGAGTTTCTTCTGCTATCACAATTCCAGATCTAAACAACGTTGTTTTTTTTTTCAAACAATACACAACAATGATCTATGATAACCTGTCACCACTCACCCTGCAGGAGCTGGTAACCTAGAGATAAATTTAACACTAAAATCGGTGCTCCTGGCAAGTGGACCCATCTGGAAACACCCCCCGGTAAATGTTCACACTTACAACCACTCTTTTGCAATGAAATTGACAAACAGCAGTTGAAGCTGGAGATATCATTCACGTCTACATGAAAGTAAGCAGGCTTTAGGATTCTTGCGCTGGCCAAGTGGGCCAATAAAGCAGTAAAAATGGGGTTCAAATTTACTGCCTGAAACAGCAGAATACACCAGCCTTTATGTTAAAGGTGTTTTTATTCTTAAATGTTCGCTCACTTCCACACTTGCATCTTATTCTCACATGTTAGTCCCTTCCACGCATAACAGTTGATGTGACTGAGGAGATCTGCACTTTTGATGACAGCAGCATAAAGGGGATTACAAACTTCCACAAAGGACGGTCTAGTGTGTCCTCACTCATGTGTCCTCAAGGCGACCTCCTTACTCCTTGACCTTCGCTCCTCTGAACAGCAATAAGGGAATTGAGACATCACTCATGATGGCAGACAGGAACTATTTGCAGGTTTCCCAGGGAGCTAGAATGTGAAATAAGGTAATCAGTGTCTTTGGGAGGGAAGCCAGAGAGGAATCTTTTTCTTTCTTCTTTTTTTTTTTCCCTTTTGGATTCCCCAGGAGACTAAGGATTTTTCTAGGACTAGCAGAAGCTGTACAAGTCATATACACCAGCCGCACCAGCCAAAAGGAGTGCATTTATTTTGTCAAAATACACTGTAAACTCCGTCCTTTAAACTAACTTCATTCAACCATTGTTTCATTTGTAAATGAGTGAATAGCATGACCAGCAGTTGTTATCTACTTTCCCTAACCTGTTTAACCTCAAAAGCAGCTCTCTTCTCCCAAAATATTTGCTGATATTTGCTGTTAAACAAAAACACAATGTGATCAACAAGTAATTGTCTATTCTTAAGAAGGTTAAATTCAACTGACTTGACTTACATTCATAAAATGGGACACTGCATTTGCAGTCAAGGCCCTAAGGCTCTGGAACAATCTGGAAATTAGGTTGGATGACTCAGGAACTCTTAAAACTTTTCTTAAAACATGATTTTCTGAGAGCTCATATAATTGTCTTTTTTGTTCACAGCTTCTATTTGACCCTTTTCATTTTCCACAGCAGTATTAGGATAACTAGAAGAGTTGAAAATTGGAAAAAGAAAATGTGTTTAAACCCTTTTAATGAAATTACCTTTATTGTATTTATGTCATATCTTTATAAGACATGAGAACACTTCCCCCACATCATGGCCTGGTTCTACTGGGACTGTGCGTATACTGCTGAGACACTGTCTAAAATCAAAGCATCCAAATCAGAATAAATTATATCAGCAAGGTTGGAAATCTGTTTATTTGCAGGGAATCAGTTGGGACAGATGTTAAACTGAACCCTGAGAAATCCCAAAGAGACCTCTTGCACAGGCAAATGCCTATAAGCTCTCAAATGATTGAGCGGTTTGCATTTAGCAAATATCTAAACTAATTCACTTCAGTGGTGACTGAGTGATGGCACAGCTGGCTGAAAACTGGATCAAGCCAAATATCTAAATGTTGGTTGCATCAAATATGTGAATAGCATTGGGGATTTGTGGCACATGATAAAATAGCAGGAAAATACACTGAGCACAGAATAAGAACCCCAAAGAAGGGTCTACATACACAAATCTATCAGCCTGCTCCTTTACTTCTGCTCTCGATTTAGTACAAAAGAACAAAATGCATGGCACATAATGACGGTGCTGAAGGCATCATCAACTCGTCTTTGCATTTTATTCTACTCTGCTGAGCTTGGAAATTTGAAATACATAATTATGGGTTAATGCAGTTTCATGTCGAATACAAGATGAGTAATTCTGTTTTTGTCATTATCTTTTACAAAGGAGCAAAGTTAGAGAAGTTTTTCAGACTGAAAATTATAGTTCTAAATCCTACCAGAATTAACACTGTCAATATTACATTCACTAATACTGTAGCTTTAACATATGTCAGGTCCACTGATTTTCCCACATAAAACTTTGATTCTGAGACACATTTTACTTTAATCTTCCAGATGGCGGTTAATGTCCCAGAGCTTCAGCTGCCACGGGGGTACAGACACAAAAACACACTGCTGCAGTAATCTACTTAAATTCTGTGCTTTTCAAAGCATTTTCTATTACACTTAATTTTTCTTTTTAAACTTGCTTTCTTTTTCATCTCTCATTTGTATTTTGTGGCATCACTTGTCAAACATATGTTCACCCAAAAAATCTTGTAATGACAGGAACTCAGTTTTCCATTGGCAAAAGAAGGTAAGACATACAGAGACAAGGCACTCATCAAAATCCATTTAGTCCGCATGGCAAATAAATGCCAACTTCTCCGCTTGCATGTGTTACACCAAACAACAAAATTCTCTCACAAACTCCACACACCAGTTACTCCTACCAGCCTTTGTCCCCCCATAATACTCTTAAAAACTGCATTTCACTTATTGAAGACAAAACTGAAGGCAGACATAACATGTCTGCATTAAAGACCAGACAAAGCACCATAAAAGGAAGAAACCCATTCTTTGGTGATGATCTTAATTTTCAAACATTAGAAAGTCATTGTCTAGAAAAGGATTCCCAACAAAATGTGAGCCTCTATAGCCTCCAAACGTTTATGACCTAACAGCAGATGCCAGGTCTACAGTTCTGGATTTTACAACAATTAATCTGTTTATAATTACGCATAAGAACTTGTCAATGGTTACATAAACACTGTCACTTCAACATGGGGGAGTTTAGTGCTGAATTTTAACTTGGATACATTATACATTCATCAGTTATAACACTTGAAAACTTTGAAGGTTTTAGAAGAATCCATGATATATTATAAAATTGTCATAAAGAGTAATAGACATGACATTCACAGGAAGTATGGCTCTGCCTGATTAAGGCAGGTCAAATATTAAGGTCAGAAAATTTGGAATAAATCCGGGAATATCTCTTCCCTGATAAAGCGGAGTAGCACTCCCCTTTAATCCTCATTAAAAGCATGCAAGTCCTGATGAGTTCACTTGGTCGATTCCCCCAGAATACAAAATTTGTTCAGAGAACCGCCTCACTAGAGGTCTGTTAGAGCAGAGGCATCAGAGTGGCAATATGAAAAATGATGTCCTCATCAACACAGAATGTCACACTGCAATTGTAAGGCAGTTTTGCTCCCTCAGTTTGCACCTTGTTTGATTTCCCAGGAGGGATTGGAGTGCTTGTTTCAGGGAGTTGGACCTCCCATCATTCATTGAGCATCATGCTGTCAGGCCCTCACACGACAAAACACAACAACGGGGACGGCTCGTGGGGTTGCCTGCTGCTGCTCTGCAGGATTTTTTATTACTGACTTCTCGCACACAAGTAAAGCCACTCTGCAAGGCCCATTTCATGAGGTGAAGGAGGGCAGTTCAAATACACAATTTTGTCAAAAAGAAATTGATTATGTAATGAAAAACTAACATTCAAAAAAACTGTGTTTATTTCAGTGTTACAAACTAAAGCAAGCATTTCCTCTATATTCAGTGTCAGGTTTGCTTTATTAGATTTGCTGTTCTGAAAGACTTGTTGCATTGAATCTTTTCACATATAGATTAAAATATAAAATAATATACTTTTAGTCCACATAAGCTCTTTTTCCCCACTGATAACGACTAAATGATCATCTTATAGACTAAAATCTATCTTCACAAAATTAATTGTATATTATAATGTGACGACACTGTCAGTCATTTATTGCTTTGTAAAAGGTAATGGTCATCTAGATTTACATTTCTGAATGGTTTTAGATAGTGAGTATAAAACTATACAAATCTCTGACAACTGATAATGTCTCAATCAGTGAGAGGTCAGGCCAGCAGATTTTGACACCCTATTAATCACGAAGCCCCAGAAAGCACAGTAGTAAGTTAGTCTTCAACACATGACTCAGAGGTTGTTATGAACTCATCAACTGTGAGGGTCATATATGATGGCTATTTTCAACCTTTTCTCAGTCAACCTCTTTTCTCTTGTAAACCAGTCAGATGTATAGTAGTTCCCTGTTGTAGATGTTAAACATATGGAGCGCATAGGCATCACCAAATATAACCAATGTTTATGCACTCCACACGCTGCTTGTAACACTAAAATACACTTAAAAGAATCAATACTTGCTTTTTTCACGACCTTGAAAACAGAAACAGAACTGTCTCCCCACCAAACTGATCAATTTGTTTGGTGGAGTAAGTTAGAAAACATTTCCCAAATGTCAGATACAGAAAAAGGAGAAAATGGTCAAGATTGCGGCTTTCTTCTCCAACACTGCTAGAGCGGTCTCGGACACATAATTTCCTTCAGCTGCAGTCAGTGGTGTCAAAGATGCATGGCATGCAAACATATGCTGCAGCCACCCCCTCGGGGCAAACAGTGCAGGCAGCCAGATGAATGAGTGGATGGACGACAGTAGGACAGATGGGGGACTGTTCAAACCACCCCTGCTTTTATTGTGGGCATTATTAAGTTACAGTGAAGAGATGCATATGTCCAGTTCATATGATAGAAAACATAATAGCAGTAATAAAACTACTACAGAACATGGTAAACGATGTGTCTTGACTTAGTCACAGAACTATTTTGTGCAACTGCAATTTTTAACAAACCACAAAATAAGGACACCTCAGTTTTGACACTCCCCAACTCACTGAAAGTCAACAAAGAGCACAATGTAGTGTGAAAAACACAGAGGCAGCTAGTGGTTTGAAGACAGTATGACGCCTAAAACTCCAGAGCTACTGCTTAAATAAATTATAGAAAAATAAGACTGTTCAGAGGAGACCACAAGAAGATTTGGGGAAAACAGACGGACTGCAGAGCTGTAGAGATGACAGTTTTCTTTTACTCAAAAACCCCACTACTGAATACAAATTTGCTCCAAAGGAAAACAATGTACCTTTCGCTCCAGTTCATTGATGTGAAAGTTGGAATTAGTCATTTTCAAAAATGAGATTCTGACAAATAAAATACGTAGAGTTTATAAAAAAAACTCTAACCCTTTTACACATTAAATTCTACGTAGAAAACAGAGCTGAAACGCTTAAACATTTAATTTAATTTACTCTAAAACATGCCTTCTGATCATTTCAATGATTTGTGTAATATCTTATTTGAAAAGAAATCTAGTTCTACTAGTTGTGCCTCAATATTTTTCTTTTTAAATTTCGATATTTGTACAAATAAAACATTGCGAGTGAGTCTCTGAGCTCAAACTTTGTTCTGAATGATGTCAATCAATTAATTAACAAAATGATCATCTAATTAAGTCATGCTGAACCTAATAAAATGCAACCAACAGTGAAAGAAAATTCACCCAGCAAAATAAAATTAAAATTTCTATTTTTTCTGAACATCTGGTGTTAATACCAAATTACGGAAATGATCCCATAATTAGTCAGCAACATAACCCCACAGTTTGGCAATCATCTAGCTGATTTTGGAATCAGGATGGATCACGGCATCTGGAGGCAGCTGCAGGAACAGCTGATTGGTTTAACAAGAGATGCGCTGATTAGTGACTGGCTGCAGACCAGAAAGAGAGGAAGAGAAGTGGTTCAACTAATTGCTTGGTAAGAACCAGGAATAATCTGTCTTTGAGTCAGTCCATTGGATTTTCAAATGGTGATCAGACAAATATTGACAGGTTAATCATGGTACTTAAGAGATCTTATTTATCTTATAAAGCTTAGTTTCCACTGTGTCAGCTAATTTGAACAAAAAACTAAATTCATAAAGGTGTGGTAGTAAAAAAAAAAAAAGTTTATTCAGAGCAGAGGAGCTCAATTATCTGCAGCCTATCATAAGATATCCTCACAGACTTCACCAGTTACTACACAAACAATTTCAGGAAATAGAAGTTAAAATAGAAAAAAAAAGGCATCTGAAGGTGTCAAGCTTTATTTTGATATATCATTCTGGATTGATAATATGCACTGTGAGGAGGGAATGCAAGGTAGCTGTCACCAATTCATTACCCAGATAAATGCTACATTTTGTCAGTCTCCCCTTTGGTCCCTGAGTTACAAGGTGCTTTTCATTATTCTAACATGTCTCCTCGCCTACCTCACTTCCTTCCTCATATCTTAGCTCCTCTCAGTGAGGATTAAGAGACAGCTTTGAGGAAGAAAAGTAAAGGCTGACACAGCCAAATGAGAAATTCTTCATTCTTTTGTATGGGTCAACAAGAAAATCTGTGCCACATCTGGAAGCACAGGATTTATACATCACACGTCACTGGATAAAATCCCATATTGGATATGTTTGTTTTCCTTGTAAAGGGCTCCTCCAGAAGCCTCGTCTCTCTTGGATTTTCTGCTCTTCTATGTGCATTTTCAGCACTGGAACAACCACAGGGATGCTGGAGGGGGTACAATTTCCATGAGAGAACAAAAAACGAAAGAAGTTAGTGTAACAAAAGTCACCTGTAGTGACAAATTATAATGGTAAAAGTGTTTTTGCAGAACAGTTTAGGTCAAAGTCTTCACTTCTTCCTTTTGAGGGACATTTCTCGAATGATTAGAGAACTGATTGATTAATTCAGTTATAGCCAAACATATATATAACAATATCTTTATGGGTTCAGTCTTTGAGTTCATGTGAACCTGTGGGCTAAATTTGAGAATAGTCCCTTAAGGCGTTCAAATGCTATTGTAGTCACAAGGATGGGATGGATGGACAGAAAGAATCCTTATGATGCTTGTCATGGCTGTAGCAGAATTACAAATATGTACAACTGGTTCCTTTTACTCAGTGACAGAGTACATGAAGATGAGGCACTAGATGAGAGCCATTAATGAAGATGATTTTTGAAAGGCCTGCTTGTAATAACACTGTGCACAGGGACAGAAAAACCTTTCATTTACTAGCTATTTGGGCTGTAACCTACAGCTTAACATAAATAATACACAGCTTATTAACTTTTATGATCCTATTAAAAGTGAATGTCAAGGGCCGAGCGATACCGACTGTTATAAAAGTCTGTGAGGAGTTTCAATGTAAAACTATAACTATGGCAAAGTTTTAATTAAAAAACAAACACGTTCAGCATATTATTTGTATGTTGGGCCAATGTAGTTTTAGTCCATAGGCAAGAAGCCAGTGTTGGCCTAACATTATGATGATTGGCCATATAAGTGAAACGGCAAGTCTCATCAAGCCAATACTGGCCCAACTTTATCTTTTAGTCAGTCTTTGTTCCACCTGCCAATGATAAACCTCAGCTTTCTAAATAAATAAATGCAAAAAAATACACCACACACAGACACATAAATAGACCACAAAGCGTAATCCATTATAAATCATCATGTGAATTTAGTATTAAAAAAAAGAGCAAATCTTCACTGTGTAGCAAAATGGGTTTCAAGTATTTCAAAATGAATGAAGTCTATGTCAAACTTTTAATTGTGTGAGCTTTTATCTGCTGCTGATAGGCTTGTGCATTTAGGCCAAACCCTCCTCCCTCATGTCCTCGGAGATCTCTATGACTAATTCATTATTCTAAGCCTCTTTAAAGGTTGGCACTCAAAAACTGTGTGATCACTGAGAGTAGATACAAGGAATCTGGAACTTAACTATTCTGAGTCCAATTTACCAATCTGTTTTACCCCACTGCGAGAAAATCACATATGCCTCACCAAGTACATTAATATGCAAAACAAATACTGGCACTGGTAACTGTATAGAGCTGATGGAGTACTAAACTGCACCCTTAAACATGTTGGCCACCACCTTATCTTGGTCCTCATATCCAAGGCTAAAGATAGTATATCACCAGTAGTGGTATCTTATTATAATAAAGTAGAAAAGTTAAAGTACCCTGATTAAATACAAATGTATTTCATTGGTTCACATTCATTTTTATATACTTGTCTTACTTGAGCTGGATAGGGTTTTAATCAATAACTCAGTGACTACCTGGGGAGCAGCTGAGATTCCTGGCATACAAACCAAATGTTACATCGCCAGCTCCTCTTTTGGCATAAACATTCGCCAACCACAGGAATTCACCTGTGTGACTCTTTCAAGCTCAATAAGATCTGTTGACAGGATGAACAATTCAGCCGCTTAGTCATGATTTCAACCTCCACCCTTCTTCACCTGTCACATGCTTTCAGTGCAGATTCTTTCTATGAATAAAATATATATATATATATAACTGAATAAAAAGCCTATTTCAATCAACTGCTGCAGTTCAGCTGTATGTTCATGGGGTTACGATATTCCCTTACTGTTCTAAATACTTGTTCAGATGCTGCATTTAAAGCGCACATGCAGCAATATAAGGACCACCCATAATATCTACCCAGAATAACCTAAAGCAGTCTCACTCCTCCTTATTTTTCAGTTTGTACATCCCTTTTCCTCACATCTGCAATGTGTGCAAAGCAGACCAGCAGGAGTTGAGGGAACACTCGTTTGTTGACGTCTCATCATTTTAAGCCAATTAAATATGACATGTGGCACAGCTGCAGCATCTGTACTGTACATCTGTACATCCACCGATGTATTTTATTATTTCTGTCAGATGGGCATTACTAGCTTTTTCCCATAACACGCGCAAGATCTCCACATGCGCATCCTTGCTTATACATTCGTCCTCTGGCAAGCGTCCTCCATTCATCAGGTTTATTTTAGGGATGAAGGCCTTCTTCAAGATTTTATGCAAAGATTGATTTCTGGGTTGTAGGCAAAAGGAGGGAGGAGAGGGGAGGAGAGGGGAGACCAAGAGGCATAAATTAGGGAAACCAGAAGAGCCTGAATCTCATCCTGAAAAGTATTGTTTCCAATTTTAAACTAAAATGTGCTTTTATTGCTAATTTTCGATAACATTCAAGGTTGTAATGATGCTCTAAACAATTAACCTCCAAGATTTGCATCAGTTTTGATGGAAAAAGGAACATGGTTTTTGCTCACTGATAGTCTGAGCCCTCGTGTTATTCTACAGAATCCTCAGCTGCATTTCTGGACTTTTTCTGGTCTGCAAGAATGATGTGAATGTCACACCGACAACACACCACAAAAACAAATCAGCTGCACAGTGCTGTTAAAGGCAAGCTGCTGATCTGTAGGCTGATCTTCCATACAACACAGATTAGCATATTTTTCATAATCACTAACTGACATATTTTCTGGTGATATAAACGAAAACTGAATCAATCCAGTTCTCGTTTTTGCAAAGTGTGCCACAGAGGCCTCACTAAAACCTCATTTTGAGAACTAAAAAGTTTAACTAGCTTTGTTGATCATGTTCTTCATGCACATCTATCCCTCACATGTGCACCACACTTAGGTTACTTCATTGGGTATTTTGTATGGTCAATGTCAGCTACTACAAAATCAGGTTCACAGCTGAGTTGCTACAAGATTGGAAGGCACCAAAGTGATTCCTCAGACAGCTTTTCTAAGCAAGGATGCAAAAATTGACAGACGGTGAGAAAAGGAATGTTACTAATTTAGCACTTGTGCTTCAGGACAGGTTTAAGTGCTACATGTCATTTTTTATTAATCAAAGATAGCAAGTAGGAAATGTTTACAGAGATGGATGATTAAAATTCTAAAATGTTAGTCAAACAGTAGCTGAGGCCAAACCTAGTTTTCTTTTTTTTTCTTCTTCTTTTTTTTTTACTTTGTGTGGCTTGAATCCTGTTTCATAGACTTATAGTAAAATCATTAAAATGTCACGTGGACCTAATATAGCCTAGCAGAGGCTATTACAAAAGACAGGGATTTGTTTTCTCCTAAAGCCTATGTAACCTAATAAAATAATTGATTGCATTGGACATAGTTCAATCTGGTGGCAGCTCTGGGCAGAGAGCACACAGAAAAAGTAGACAAGTCTAGTCAGGACAAAACCTTTCATTCTATTAGGGTAGAATAAGCATATCCATAATATTTTGCAAACATGCCCATGAGCAGTATTCACTGACTTATTCTGTGCCAGCAGTAAGTGCAGCGCTTGTGTTATTTATGTATAAAAGATTCAGCCACAGTCGCAGATGAAATAATACTGGAGATCAGTTTTCTTTGTTCCTAAAACATACTCACAGTGACTGATTGAAGTTTTCATCCTGCTGCCCCCCAGACTGGTCAGGCTCACTCACTGGTACAGTACATTCAATATGTGTTCTGTCATACTAAAGGAAAGCTGGATGGGGATTCAATGCAAAAGAATCAAATTTCTTCCAAAAGAAGAAGGAAAAAAAAATGTTGTGCATGATGTGACTTTACAGTTTGGTTTGAATGTTTCAGTTTTAAATTGTTAATCTAATCAGTACTGATTTCAAGGTTCAAAGATGGAAGCTCTTGTGCACCACAGTTTGGATTACATTTCAAATAAATAGCATGTTGGCGAGAAGCAGAAGCGTAAGAAAAAAGAGCAAAACATGAACACTAAAGCACACAATGCACCTCTAAGTTTAATTCGCATTCTGTCAAATCAAATCAAATCAAATCAAATTTTATTTATATGGCACTTTTCATGATTAAAAAGTAACACAAAGTGCCTCACAGAGGCTAAAAACAACGACAAAACAAATTTAAAAAAAGAATAAATAAAACAACCCTCCCACCCCCATAAATACCCAGAGAGACACAGAGACATACAGACACACACACAAGCTCAGACCCACTGCACCTATTTGTCAGAGACATGGCCGGGCACATGTCCCACCACTTTACACAGTGTTTTTTTGTTTCAGGGATGTGAATGTTGAGTGAGTATCCCATTGTCACCAAGAATAAATGTTTGAATTAAACATGAAAACAACAGCAGAGGCCCATTCTCGTCTGGGGCGTTATACACAATATGATCACTGAAGTCAGGCAAATCCAGTGCATTCACTGTTATGGTGGCCTAATTTCTAAAACAGTTCTGAAAATCAATACGACAAAGAGTTGAACTGTAGATCAGTACAATCCACCCTAAAAAGTCCCAGACTATACTATTGACTAACACAATAAATTGTGGAATGTACTTCTCACCAATTTATTGATATTGGCTTTTTTCAGAAAGTATCTGGCTCAGCTGCACATGCCAACAACACAGACACGACACAGCTATTTCACAGGTTTCTTTTGATCATATTCTTGCCTTTTGGTGCAGAATTTTGAACAAACAAAAAATTCTAAAACAAAATATAGAAAGACTAACTAATTTTTCTGGCCATTCTAAATTTCCGAGTTTAAAAAAAAACAAAACATGAAACACCGAGTATAAAGCAGCTACCTGTAAAGCAGCTTGTGCAGGTCAAGGTTAAAACACTGAAGCTTGCAGGAAAGGCAGCACTATACCAAAATAAGAAATCATTGCCAAAGCACAGTTAATCTAAGCTCAAATGTTTTCTGCACACATAGAAATTGCATCACACAAAATGGGAAAACAGACAGAGGAGATGAGAAAAATGTTGACATCCTGTCATGTTCAGGAGATGAACAAGAGGAACTGACAGCTACATTCAACTTCCTCGGGCAGGTAATACATGCATCAAAAATCACAAAAGAAATGTCAGTGTTATCTGGTAACCGCTTTCACTGTTCATATACGTCTTTGGTAACAACTCCAAATTGAAAAAGTAACAAATCCCAACCTAATGGAACAGTACAGAGAACTCCGATTGTTAACGAGCTGCAGCCACTTCACTCACATCGGAATATTCAACTGTTTTTCAAACCTTTTAAACTGCAAGTTGAATATTCATATGCAGAAAATAACACCACGTGATAACATCATGACAGCAAACTGCTAATTAGCAGCAATGTAATATAAATAAGTGAAAAACCCCTGCAAAATAAATGTACTTGTTTTTACAACTGACAGCCTCAGATTGTTAGCTCAACATCATGGAATGCGTGCCTACAGAACACTCATGACAGAGCTTTGACCTGACCAACTGCTGAAGTGATTACAGCATCGGACGTGATTATGGTTAATATATTTCCACCTGCCACAGCTGACATTTTAGCTGATTTCCAAGTAATTACACAGAGCATTTATATTTAATGGTCATCCATGTTGTTTTCATATCAGAGCTTGGAGAGGATGACCTCCAAGACTTAATCAGCAGGACAAGGAGAAAGAAAACAGCAACAGCTGGAGGGGTTGAACATGAACAAATAAACTCACCTTCGCTGTCTTCAGTATGTCTCTGCTTTTGGAGTAGTATTTTTCTTCAGGAAAAGGTGCTTGGGTGTGGAATTTATTATAGTGTTTGACTGACAGTTGTCATATCGGTAAAAACACTCACTACAAAGTGGCTGTATTTCTTTTTTTCTCGAGCATAGCTTTAGTGCGTCTCTGTGTGAATCAGCTGAGCAAAGTAAGGCTCTACATTTTGTTGTCACAATTTGGGAAAAGTAAACACAAACCAGTCTTTCTTCTTCTTTTTTTAAATCAACATTCTTTTAACCATTTCTTTTTATGAGTTCCAGCTCTCTGACATTACTCCACTCCTCCTGGGGCAGCTGCCGCTTCTCTCACTCGTGTACATTGCTGTCTTCCTGCAGTTAATCACCTGCCAAATTATTTCAGAGCAAGGCTTCTCAGCTTGTTGTCAGACACTGAGAACAATTTGAGCCTGTCAGTTGCAAATACAGCATTTTTTAATGTGCCATGGACATCTGCCCTGTTATATGCAATACAGCAGTTTATCGGTTGCCAAATATAGTGTTCTCAGTCAATACTTGTCTAAGTGGAAAGATTGTGGGTTCTGTCGATATTTTGTACCCAAATATTAGAAAAATAGGGCGTAGGCTGAAATGTGGGACATTTATCTTCTTTATTTGGTCTATAAAATGTTGTCGGTTCACACAAATTTCACAGTTAAGAAATTAAATCTGTTAAAATTTCCTTAAATATTACCTCAAAGGTGAATTAATTTAGGTCCAATGCATTAATGCTTATTTTCAGCAATCGTTTCTGTTCGATCTGTAAACTGAACATACATAACATGAAGAGTTTGCTTTGTCCAAGCAGACTAGCAGTCTCAGTGACAGTCGGTGGATTCTCTGCAGTGTTTGTAGAATGTGTTGACACTTGGGCAATTTTTGCTTCTAGCAGGAAATACCGGAGCGACATGTTTAGTGTGTAATTGCCACTAAGAGAAGAGAGGGGCAGTTTGTAGTTTATATTTACAGCCACTCAATGATCTAACAACATAAGAAATTGTCACCAACCATTTCCACAAAAATGACTGACAAAGTCAAGCTGCAAGGCTAATCTACAGGAACATACAGCCTGCAAAAGTACACTTCCCCTTCTGCAGTGCTGACCATGACAAACAGTCACAGAAGTTTAGGAGAACTAGTCAGGCTGAACTGCAGCAGGAAAAGCAATCCCACATCTGAAAACAATATTGTGCTGAGAAAGAATTAAGTGTTGGCCAGTGGAAGAGGAGGAAGCTGAGGTCGGCTGCCAGACTGAAGCGTTCATTCCTGATTCCTTCAGCAGATTTGTAGTACTGGGAAATCAGTGTGGGAAAGAGGAGAGATACTGCAAGATATGCTGAAAGATAAAAATCTGGCCATATTTCTTTCGTTTCCACTGCACTGATTGCAGACAAATTGTTCACATGGAGCCCAATGGGATATAATGCTGATATGCAAAGCAGGAAAGCAAACGTTTCTGTACCAGATGGGTTCTTTGTTCTGACCTTTTAGTCTCTGGCTTTTTCAGCTTGACAACTGACTCATAATAGATATATATCAAATTTTGAACATCAGGATTATCTGCCTCTGACAGACTCCCCTTCAAAAGGTATCCACTTTTCCCATGAAATACTGAGTGAGGATCGTTTCTTGTAAGGCATTATGGCGTCATTAGCTGAACTTATTCATTCTGATCAGTGTGTTATACTCCCAAAACATACGTATTTCTATTGATTCAGGTTCAAAGGATAACTCTCCAGCTCTACCCTCTTTTCTGGTATGGTCAGTGTTCCGTGAAGCAGCATTCACAAATTTTTTAAAGAATTTATGCTTGATTGTAGCAAAGCAGAGGGAAGCTAATGTAAGACTGTGATTAAAATTTCAGCTCATGATTTAATTTTTTTCCCCAATTTTTAGGACTATCAAGACACTTTGAACACTTCTGTTACGTGCCGAATGTCCCTGAAATAGACACATTTGCATTGTTCAGCATCTACATTCACAAAAATGTTCAGTTTTACTTATGCAGCACATAATAGAAGTTGACAAAAGTGCAGCACATTAGATATAAAATATGAAGGTGATCATTTAAAAGCTCTGCATATTTAACATTAAACATCTTGTTATAAAACGATGTTCCATGAAAAAGGCTGTTTATTTTAGAATTAGCAGACAGATGTTTGCACAAGAGCTGTGGACATCTGTTTACACGCAATATATAAATAGTAAGAGCCATATTCTCCCAAAATAACTTTAAAAAATAAATACAGCCAAAGAAAAAGAAAATACACAAATAAACATTTGGATTAAACTATCAGAATTTGAGGTTTTAACTAAAATACATACATATATAAACATATATATGCATCAAAATATTTGAATGTACAGTAGATGTGTCTTCCTGATCGGAAAGATAAAAGTGACCTCCCGATATGATTCTTCGACTCTCCAACTGGTTGCAAACAGCAAACACTTTCTTGCATGTCTTCTGAAGTGTCATCTGTCCTACTTTGACATAATGCCACAAAACTTTGTTCAAATCTGTAATAAATGGAGAGTACGGATTTCTTAGAAAAATTAAAAGGGGCCCTTTCAGAGCAACCCTTTCTTCTTTCAGAATCTCCATCCTCCTTCAGTGTGTCAGGGGAGACAACTAATTAAATCAAATGAGAGCTATATTACCGTGTCAAGACAACCAGAATCAGAGAAGAATTATTATACCCTTGTAACAGGACAGACAGAGAGGGGCACGCCTCACTGACTGGCATGATGTCTAGACATTAAAATTCTTTAAGGGTCTTACATAAAGCCCAACTGGCAATGGAGCTATCATTTACAAAATGTTTCTAAGAGGCAGCCATTTCTCTGTAGTAGTGACAAGATATGTTACTGTGCATCCTGATGTAACTGATTTTTTTTCTTAATCAATGATGATGTGGAATTTAAATGTACCAAAATGGAATGACAACACCAAAGGTAACAAAGAAAGGAATCTGTGTGAGGTCCATTAGAACAGATTTCAAACCAAGGATGGGATTGTCTAATAAAAAAGACAACACACTGCTTTCCAGGCCCAAATATGGTGCTTGTCTTTTCCTTCAGGCCTGTGTTTAACCTTGAATGACAGCATTGAGTCAAACCCAGTTTGGCTCCCTGAACTCAGCCATGTTTCCACATTAAATGGTCCAAATCTGCATTTTTTTTTTCGGCCTTCATAACACTTTCCCTAACCCATGTCAAAAGCCAGCTTAAGGGCTTTAAGCCATGTCTGGCACACGTAACACTTGCAAACACCATAACTGAGACATAAATGCCAAAAGTAGCCCAGATTAGGCCAAATGTGCATTATATGGGATACTTTCACAACTTTTTAGATTACAAACAGATTTGGTAAATGTCCATGAAATCCAAAAGTGTTCTTATCCCCTTCAGTCCCTTAGTAAACCAGTCGTTTCTTTGCCATTCTGAAAACATTCTATGTAAATGTCATGGGTAAATTATCTGGTGTAGAAAAGCAGATTTAAAAACAACACTTCAAACCAGAGAGTTTAGAAACTTTTGAAAAATAAAGTTGCAAAGTGAAAATAACTTTCATCAAACTCGATGTGTCTCTGCGTCTGCTGCGTCTGCACAATACAACATCACAGTGATCACCTGCCATTTCAAATGAATAATTAGCCTGTGCTGTCTAATTATCTTGTCCGACGTCACTGCACGCAAGGCAGTGAAAGCCAAGCAGGTGGTGGATTATTTCTTTCAAGTATTTCCAGAGAAAAACCGAATGAACAACAAAAGAACAGCGTCTGACACAATGCTTTATGGAGGATAAGCAGATGGGGTTCATTACGGACTGGGAAACTGTTCAAATAAAAAACATCCACGACAGAGTTGTGTGGCTGATGTGCAGCTTAACTACACAAGATATATTGCTCAGACAGAAATGCACAAGTAAAAATCAACCTGTACTGAGTGGTTTTAAGTTTGATTGGTCAAAACCAGTACCCGGTTGATCAGTCTCATATATTCGATTATGAGCCATATAATGGTTTACGTCCTGCTCACAGTGACACTGACATGGGGAGAACCATGCATAAACCTAATCTAAGCCTAACCTGCAACAAAGTGAAAGATATTCCCAAACAGGTGTTTGAATTTCCCATCAATCACTTTTCTTGAGTGACTGATCACTCAGAAGCAAAAGATTGTTGAAACACAAACTGTGAGCATCCAACTGTGAGACAAGTACACAAGGACCGTCTACAAAGTGGAACGCTGAAAATGAGAAGCTTAGATAGTGTGGGGTGTGCTGAATGGATTTTGGGTTGGATAGTATTTGTACAAAGAGGCTCTGTCATGTAAACTTGAGCACTTTTTATGGAGTAAAAGTAAGTCCATGTCCAATTGATGCTCTTCTTAGCTAGAAAATGCACATCCTACTCCATTAGGCATCTGAAAAGGCTCCATTGAGAGGGACAATTGGAGAGCTACATAGTCTGTACCAGCCTCATCACTTGTCTGTGCGCCAATCTCCCCATCTTCAGTAACTGACCGCTACCATGAGTTTGTCGGTCTCTGCCACTTCTTACTTTTCTTGTACACACATAAACCTGAGAAAGAGCAAAACTGCTTACTGACAGGCTCCACCTTTCAACACCACTCTCCTTTTGTAAGATGAAACTGCATAGACTATCGTTTCACAAATAAATCTACAAAAGCAATCTTTTCAAAATCCCTTTATAAAACATTTTATTTAACATTAAAACTTATTATGCATCCTCACATTTGGAAAAGTGATGTTTGGAGGTATGTTCAACACAGTAAACTGACGGTTACTGAGGCATTCACCCCTGGCAACAAGAAAAAAAAAAAGAAGATGCCTGCTTTCAGGATTTCAAGCATGAAACCACTGACTGAAAGCTCTGCCACGAAAAGAGGTAATGCATTGCAAACAAATGTGCACTAATTCAGGCAACTCTCAAGAAGCCCTACAGCCCATTGTAGAGGTCTTGCCCATCACGCTACATCTTTAGCAATTGGTGCTTCACAAAAGATTCCTTTCACTGCTGATAAAGGATGACATCCTTGGAATTCACTACCCAACAGCCACTCCAGAGCCACAATGCCTCAGAAGAGAGAACCTGCAGCAATTAAACAGCTCAGATTGTCGAGAGGATTCAAGCTTAGGTGGGCTTCAACATTTCAGACAGTTTTTGGTCTAGTTTTGTCTTCTTACGATAATCAATAACAACTGAATGATGGGCCCACCTGGAAAATGTGTGACTGTAATTACAGGACAAAATTGCAAGTAAAACAAGGAGCCAGCTTCTTTGTCTTACTGCCATTTGCATCTCTGCCCTGAGAGTCCATCTGTCATCAAAATCAAATTCTTAAAAGAAATTAGACACAGCATTTGGACATATTCTTCAAGGGTTTAGCTTTTTCTGATGGTGGCTGGCAACAGAGAGGTGATGGCTAAATATAAAAACAGTGTGCATGTAAACGCATGTGTGCAAACAGAAACAGAAGTGGAAGGTGCACAACCAGCAATTCAGCATCTTGACATCGATGCTGTTAAGACAGAATAACTAAATAGCAACGCTGGCTCATTTGCAGTCAGAAGGCATTGATGAATACAAACATGCAGCCAGGTTACTACAACCCACAGAGCTGTGGTTTATTTTATACAGAGGAAGGGGAAATAGAAAACCACCACACACAGCAACGCAGAAAAGACTTCATTTCACCACATGTAAATGAATTAGACTTGAACATGAGAGATGGTGTGTCACACTGACGCTTTGTCCAGTGTATACTCTTAGAGATAGGCTGGTGCTGGGAAGGCTTCCAGCTACATCCAAGTCATGACTGGGCAAACACTGCTCCTCAGATCACACGTGCAGCTGACTGCAGACGTAGCCCTGAGCAGTCAGCGGTGCTTAGTCACTACATCAGTCACTACACCTAGTTCAATGCTACAGTTAGACATAATCCCTTCAGTCCATTTACCTAAATTAACCACAATATAGTCTCAATGGCTGTCATCCAGTTTGTAGTTCAATCAGGAGTGTTAAACCAAACAGAATCATTTTACATACAGAGTGGTGATAGACCATTGATGTTTCCAGTCATTCTCGCAATAGGAAGATTTGTTTTTTTGCTTCACCAGTTAACTGTCTATCTTTTCTGGACTTTTGGATGTACAAAAATATCAAACTGGAGGCTACAGTATGAGCTTGAAGAATAGAATTTGTTGCTTAATATTTCATAAATTAGATGCATCAGGAAAGAAATAAACACAATTATCTCTAATGAAACTAATCATTACTTACAGCCCTAATAAACATTCTCTGCTTCACTGCCTGAAGGTTAATGTTTAATTTCATGTAAGTGCATTAATTTGACCAAAACAGCAGCAGGGATGTTTTTTGTTTCAAGTGTGCTGACCCAAAATGCATTAATCAGATTATTTTGCATGCATGTGGGTGGAAAGGATGTCTCATCGAGACAACATCATATCAGATAGATTTATTTTTTCAAATGTATTCTCAACAACCAAATCTGAAATGTGTAGGGCTGTCACTGTTTCATCAAACATCAAAAGAAGGTAAACTTCAAATGTTAGTAACCTGTTTGAGTCAAATCATTTTATTCTGTAAGTACTTCAGATCACTAAAAGTAGTTTGCACTGCGACTGAGCAGAGGGGGCTGCAGTTTAGGTTTGTTTACTTTATGCAAAGCAGTTGTCTTTATTAACAACAGAAATGATTCAGCGGACTCACCGGGTAGCCTGCCCCCCAAATGAGGCTGCCACAAATAATAGAGAGTCAACCGTGGGTGTTCAGTGTCATCTGACTGCCTGCTATTCAGCACAATCACCTACAGCAGGATCTTTCTAAAAGTTTGTAAAAATGCCTTCACTGACAAGATAGCTACATTCATATACATATATCTGTATATCTGCAACCCACTACACTGTTTACGGGTTTTAAGGAAACTATGAGGGAGCCACAATATGAACTTCGATCCCATCACACATAGTCCAGCTGAATGACATTCACATTTTTAACAAAAAAAGTTTCCAGCAGTTGTCAAAAGAAATTATTCTCCCACCCAAATCCTCCAAGAGTTTGCATCATCAAAACAACACTCAACCCACGATTAGATCTTAATTCTAACTTAAATCAACATAACATCATGCAGACAAACCAAAAACCCTCATTTGAAATGTGCTTATCTGCATGCATTCCAAGCTAAAGTGAGCAAAAACTCTTCATTCCTTTCAGCTCTAAGAATGCTGCTCTGCACCTAACCTCCGTCCTTCATGTGGATAGGAATGGTGAGCACAAATAATTGACATTCCCTCTGCAGAGCAACGACACAATGCCATCTCCATAACAAATCCCTGTGAGACTTTTAATAGATCAGCTCAAAAGAAAAAAAAAGTTCATATTTTGCTCCTTTGAAACATTAAATGTCAGCAAATACTGTACATATAAATTTAAGTTTAAAAGAATGAGGAATGAAGGGACCAGTATTGTGTATATTTTCCCCAGAGCAGTCATAAAGTCAGTAGTATTTCTTTTTCACACCTGGGGATCTGTCTGTTCTGCTCTTCACTCAGCATGTCCACTGTACTTCTCTTGAGGTGCTCTTGCAAATAGTTTACTTAGCAAATGAGTGTGACAGAGGTGGAGAAAGGCTATAAGTGACAGGGTGGGTGGAGCAACAGCTGTGCATGAGTGAGTGAGAAACTTGAGGTCCCCGAGGGCCAAGACATTCTCAGAGTCATCCAGCCATGCTCCAAATCTGTGACTGCGTTTCCATTTGACAGCATCACCTCCACTGTCTGGGAAGGTGGGTCTCCCTGTGCTTACCAAAGCTGACCACAGGCGTTAGAGGGATTTGTGTAGGCAGATTATTGCAACATACCGCACGCAAGCTTCACAGCCCTGGTGAAGCCATCAAGGAAAGTATATGCTTTAGTGCACACGTAGGAGTTTCTTTTGTACGGTAATGGAATTGAGGCAAGGCTAAGTAAAAAAAACAAAAAAAAATTATAATAAGTAGGAGAGGAAATATTGTGCTAAGTGTTTTATACTGTTGGATGCAAAAGGTGGTTATGTAGTAAATATGGGGATAAATTGCACCCTGCCTCCATGCAGCTAACTTATGGGAGTCACCCTTATTCTGAGTCTACAAGTTAACCTCTTTAAATGCGACTGAGAAATAATAAACTCAGACTGTGCTGTGAGGTGTTACTGCTCAGTATGCCTCGCAGCATCGCGCTTAATCCAAGCATTGTAATGACACTTCTTGCCCAGTGCAGTAAACTGTACTGTGTTGCAGCATCATTTAAAAGAACGGTGTGGGATATCATGGGGCACTAGTGTTTTTAAGAGTGCAGACAGGGTCCAGATCAGTAGAACATGTCAGAAAACCATCTTTGAGATGTTGGTGATGGATCTCATACATTTTGCTGAGCATATGTCTGTCAATGTGGGACACGCTAGGGTGTGTGTTTGTTTATCTGTCATTTCAGAGCCCTCATACTTAAAAGAGAGGCCTTTATGCACACATAGAAGAGGAAATCAAAAGGAGATAGTTGACAGCTGCATAATATGTTGTCAGCCAGTGGTTCTCAAGACTGTGCAGCATGTAGATCACTATTCCAGCTCCAATCTTATCTATGCCTGCTGGATTTCCTTATTTGAATTGTTGCTTTTCTGTGTGCCTGTGATGAGGGATGTTCATTCAAAGGTACTTGTTTATCTATATCAGATAAGGTAATCATTCCAATTATTTTGTCATGCTGATGGTTATCTCATATGGCGCAAACTCCATATTCTTGTGGCAACCTGTAGTGCGTCTAATATTCTTGATTTTTAACTAAAGAGTTACCATAAAAGGAAATAAAAAGCTAAATGCAGGCTCAGACATTTGTACTGAATCCTCTAAAATGTATAACTGCATTATGTTGGCTTTTGCGTCTGAGTGTGTGTATAGGTAGGGGGTCATCGTGCAAGATGACCAATCACAGCAGCAGCTTCCTCCGCAGTTTCACGTTACACGATTAGCACCATCACATTCTGTGCAACACAGTTATGATACTGAAACCCTACTGGAGGGTGGGGGCAGGAGGAGAGGGGGGGGGGGGGTCACTCACCACATGAAAGCGCCGCCACACAGATGAAGGGAGTCCATCTGAAATCCCGTACACCTGACATGGTAGAAATCCCAGCGGGTGGACGTTAAATCCCAGTTGTTCCAGTAGTTAGCCGAAGGAAAATAAATCTCTGTGCAGGCATAAGCCTCAACACGATGCCGTTGCAGTTCTAAGTTGGATGATGCGCAATAGAGAGATATGTATCTGCACACGTATGTGAGTCTGAGAGCGTGACAGTCCGCGAGAAGCGCTGTCGAGGTCTTCCAAAATGTTACGACCCAGCTAAGGTCTTCCCAGAGCCAGCACCAAGGCACGGCCAAACCACGTCTTCTCCGGCCAGAAGTGATAGGGAGTGTTGTCCCCCCAGACGACAAGAAAGTTCCAAGTATCCTGATTCGAACGGGGTAACTTTGGAACGATTAAACACTGCTCCAGAAATGGCTCCGCGTCCTTGCGCGAAACCCGATGAATGCGCCCAAAAATGATCAATCAGTGGACATGAGTGGAGAGATGAAGCGCGCTAAACCCGCACGCTCTCTAAACAGAACGAGATTAAATCAGTCAGAAATATCTGAAGAATTTGTCAGTTCGGTTTGTCACACTCCAGTCAAAGATTTTGAAAAAATTAATTTCTCGCGCAAATCCTGGACACACCGGAGAGGAGCGAAAAGGCATCCGTTGGATCCGCGCAGCTCTGGTTCAGCGGTCACTGACTTCTCGGCTTTCGCTAAGAATCAACAGCAGAGACGAGAAAGTGGAAATACATTCTGAGCGATAATCAATGAAAGTGACGGCTGAATCAGTCCCCAAAAGGTCCGGCTTGACTACAAAGATTCGTTTCCCCCACTCACGCTTCCAGTGGTTCACCTACCGCAGCGCGTTGCGACAGTCAGCTGGGAATCATTACTCTGCCATTAAAAGACCAAAAACCCCTGATAACTCTGCTAGTTTCTTGTCTCCTTGAACTTTATGATGTTAAACCATAGAGGAGCAGAAGCGGGGCATCTCAGGTGCTGCTCACCGGAGAGTCTGAAACACCGCCAAGTCCAGCGAACTCCCCGTTTTACAGTTTTAATTCCAAGAAACCGACTTGACCGCGAATTTCAGAGAAGTTTCTGCAGGATACGGAACTCACGAAGATGCTGCGTTCACACAGCAGCTCCGGTTCATGTGTCCAAGTCCGCTCAAAACTGGACGCGCTCACCTGAACACCTCCAACGCTGCAGCTCGTGGTGTTTCGCACATCTACAATACCACAGCCACATCCGGTGATTTCCTTCAAAATAAAACAGCGTGTAAGCGTGGCCATGGCGAATGTTTTTATTTTATGTTAAAAAATAAATTAGTTGGCATACATTTTCTATGTCTAGTAGTAGCATCAATAAGAATAATCAGAACGATAAGCACAACCTTTTGTGACTGCAGCGTAAATATTTGTATAGATTACTAAAGCCAGATTAAAGCATCAGTTAGAAAAAAGACTGCATGGTGGTCTAAAAAAATTAAATAAAAAAGTCAAAAACACGTAAGTTTGGTTGATTGGTGGCTCTAAATTGACTGGAGGACGCAAGTGTGAGCGTGCATGGGCGTTTGTGTCATTAGTCTCCGTGTGGCCCTGCGATGGACTGGTGACCCAGGGTGTACTCCACCTTTTTCCTGATGGTATCTGAGATAGGCGTTCAGTTTCCCTGTTAGTCTGAATAGGTTGAAACAGGTATGTAAAAGTAATTCAATTGAATAATCAATTAATTAATTAAAGAAAGTCATAAGCTTTTAGCTTACCAAGAAATCCAAACTAATTTTAACGTGCAACCAAGTGTCTCGGAATCAAACCTAATTCCAATCTGATTAAGGTGCCATAGGCTTAGGTTTTAGCAGCACAAATATATCTTCCAGGTCTATTTTAAAAAATGTATTCTAGTTCGTGTATCAGGTCAGCGGCGCTTAAAACTTTAGTTTTATTTTCAAAATAATATGGCTAATTTCCGGTCTTGTCCACATTAGATACGGTAAGCTTGATACAGCTCAAACCCGGCATGACAGACAAAAAATAAGCACATAAGAGTCCATATCGCCTCCTCTTCATCAGAAGGGAAAACTGTCCTGTTTGGTCACTGTTTCTCTTGGGTTTCTCAGCTGGACTGACCTTTACTTTAGACACCTCGTCTTCTGTTCATGCCTTTATAATATAAAGACTAATGTTTGATATTAAGCGAAATATCAATTGTGGGATTTCACATTTTTGGTGGTGGAAGCTCTCTAAAGACCTTTTTTTAAAACATAGCAGACACAGTTCTTTCAGGTTTCTCATTGGTAAGTTAGATTGGCGGGGGAGTATGTAGATAATGTTCTGAGCTGTAAGAAGGCACAAGGTTAGAACAGTTTTACAAAATTTTAAAGCCTGATTAGTTACTTTCTAACATTCAGGGTGAGAACGGAAAAGAAAACGTTGTAAAAAGCAAATTCCCTAAATTAAATAATGGTGCAGTATAGAAATGTTATGTTTTGTTTTTTTAAAAAGTGGTATTCCTTACAATTACTTTGATTATATTACCTATGTCATCACTATCACATTATATTACTTTTTAGATTTTTCTCATCAGTTTAGCTTCATTTATTGATATACATCCAATGTTGAAAAAAGAAAAAGTTGAGTCTTGAGCCGTTTTCACACACACTACTGAAAAGTTCAAGAGATGTTCAAGTTCAAGAGAACAATGTTACGTGATAATGAAAATGTCTGTGACATTTTCCAGCCAGCGCTTTTGTAAAAACTCTGGAACATTTGCAGATGAGACAATGTATGACTGTATCAGCAAATATTTTCAAACACAGTAAATTTCACAGTGTAACTTCTTAATCACATGCTGCCTCCTATGAACTTTGAACAGTGGTAACCTTTGTCAAACACTACAATACAGAGTTACATTCACAAAAAGGTTTTTTTTACTGCATTGGCCCCTGTATTTTGGATATATGTAACACTTCACTCCTAACAGGTTAGGTCCCCAGCTCACTTAAACAGACTGTTGTTGAACCACTATTGAAAAAAATGCAGTTTGGAACCCTCCCAACCCCAAAACTACAGACTTATTTCCAAACTCCCTTTTATGTCGAAATTCAGATTTTTTTTTGTTCTGGTTTCCGTAAGCAACATTCCACAGAGACAGCTCTGCTTAAAGTCTCAAGTGACATTATAATGACAGCCAACTCAGGGAATTTCACCGTTCTGGTTTTATTAGACCTAACATCTGCCTTTGACACTGTTGATCATAACATTTTGATCAACAAGCTTTATGATGTGGTCGGTATATCTGACCTGGCTTTAAGATGGTTCCGTTCATACCTTTCTGGCAGAAGCTTCAGTGTTTTTGCAAATCAGATCATGTCAAAACCAACACACCTGATTTGTGGTGTACCTCAAGGTTCAGTCCTAGAACCTATCCTGTTCCTTTTATACATTCTACCTAGGACTAATAATCCAGCAGTACCCTGACATTTTGAATTAACTCTATGCTGATGATGTACAGTTGTATTGTTCTTTCAAGCCTAATGACTATCTTAAGCTGTCATCTCTGATGATTTAGCAAGCATCAAACTGTGGCTATGTAACAACTATTTACAGATAAATGCAGAAAAAACAGAAACCCTAATTGTTGCCCCTGATAGCTGCATCCCTTTATGAAACACCTTGGTAAATTAGGCACGTCTGTCCAGCCAAGCTTCCGAAACCTTGGTCTTATCTTTGTCTCAGCTATGTCTTTGGAGTGCCATTCAAAATAATTTATTAGGAACTGCTTCTTTCAACTGAGAAATATCTCCAAACTACAAAGCCTTCAGTAAAAAAAATTACCTGTAGATGGTTATCCTTTGTTTTATTTAATCTAGTTTAGACTATTGTAACAGCCTTTTTATCTGTTTTGATAAACAGATAGAACATAAAATGGCTGTCTTCAGCAGCACTGCTGCTAGGCTTTTACCCAACACAAGAAAGAGACATCATGTATCTCCCGTCTTGGCCTCTTTGCACTGGCTACAGGTGCATTTTAGAATCCATTTTAAAATTTTAGTTCTCATGTTTAGAGCCCAATCCAGTCAAGCCCTGGCATACATTGCTGAAATCTTATATATCTACACCTCTTCTCGCAGTCTGAGATCAGCTGGTCAAAGGCTGCTAGTGGTTCCACGGACCGATTTTAAGTCTCTTAAGGGCTTTTAATACAGTGACCCCCAGACTGCGGAACACTTTGCTAGTGTCTTTACACTGCCTTGTTTCTATTGAAACTTTTAAAAAGCAGCTATAGACCCATTAGGGTTTTTATTTAGATATGGCCTGGTTTTTAGGTTTTTACATCAGTTTTGTTTTATGCTATAATGTTTGCTCTTATATTTCTTATCTATGATCTGTGCTCTTATGTTTTTGTATGTGACTATTTTATTCTTTGCGTTCATGATATTTTTGACTATTGCAAAGTACTCTGTGGCTTTTAACATTTTTAAATAGAGCTAATAGTGCTATATAAACAAACTTTACTTGCTTAGTTACAAATGCCACTTTCAGCTTTATTGTGCATCAAAGAAGCTATATGCTAACCTTGTCCAGAGGTAGCGTCAACTACTCTGGGCTCTATGGCGTTTGGAATGGACAATTACACAGTCTAAACATGTATTGTGGTCAGACCAATCAGTATTTAAGATGTTTTTGGAATTAATCTTGGGTTCATACTTCCTGCAACTGTTCCCATTTTTGGAGAACAAGAAATGTTTTCCACACAGCTACAACTCTTTTTTTTAATTTGGGGTTGTGTTAAGGTTCAGCCAGCTCGATAGATTTGAGCTCACATATAACTTGTCAAGGTCTCTGATTTAATCAGGTTGTTGAGTCACAATCATCCTTATCATTAGGGAAGGCCACGTGAAATACATTTATAAATCCTGTGACTCCTCAAAGTATGTTCTAACCTCAAACTGAATAGAGCTCCAACAATTCACAGTAATGGTTTCCAGCTACCAATGTCCTCAAAGCGGAAGGCAATAAGAAAGCAGCAAAGCACTTAAAGGTAGCTGTTCCTCAGTTTGTGATGTTAAAAAGCAGCAGTTAAAGGGAGCATTTAACCTGAAAGACAAAGAAAGCTATCCAAGATAACTGACCATTAGTTGGTGAAAGAAAAATCTAAACCCCAGTTTTACTGAAAAAGATCTTCAAAAAGATTTGCAGATTCTGAACTGGAGGGGCTTGTCCATAATTTGCAGCCTTTTAATCAAAGGAACACCTCTCCATCTGTTAAGCACAGGGGTGCATCGATTCTTTGGGTTTGTGTTGCTGTCAGAGGCAGAGTCAATTTTTTGCTGGTAGAGGAAAAAAATATTTCAATTAAATACCAACTAAATCTTGAAGTAAACATCATACAAAAATCTGCAGACAAAGATGATGACTTCTACAACAGGACTTCTACACTCATTCATATCCACAATGAATTTCCCCAACAGGTGAAAACTGAAAGTTTGATATGCACCTCACAGTCCCTGACCTACAAATCATCAGATCGGAAAAGCAGCGCATGCAGGACAGCTCAAGGACCTCACCGATTTATAGGCATTTTTGAAAAATTTTCTTTTAAAGAATCATTAAAACTTTCCCAAACAGAAAACAAGACTCTTCAAACTTTTTTTTGTTATCAAATTAGAAAAATAAGGGTAATTTTGCTTAAAATATGAAAGAAATATGTAATCTTTGATGTAAGATTTGCTCCTCCATCTGTGAGTTAACAAAGCTCTCAGATCCTATAGAAGTTTTGTCAACTCAAGGGCCAACCTACAAGAACATAGTAGCTCGAGGTGTATCTAAATCCCCATCAGGTAAAAGACACTTAACAGAAACTGCAGGTGAGCTCTAACAATGCCATTTTCCTACCCCCTTGTCCTTTATTTCATGTTAGTTCTCTACAGATAAAATGTGATAACTGGCTGTAATGTGTACAGTTCTATATATTTCTTAAGGAAATATCTGCTTGTCTTCAGTATGGCATTTGTATGTCTCTCTGTGTGTTTGCTCTGATTTTCAGGGGAAAAGGCTAAAGAAGGGTATTGGACCCCTTTTTCACAGCAGACAATTTACATGTTCATAACAGAAGTAAGGGTTGCATGGTGGTGTGGTGATTAGCACCATTGCCTCACAATAAGAGGGTTCCAGGTTCAACTCCCAGCTGGGGCCATTCTGTGTGGAGTTTGCATGTTCTCCCCATGTCTGGGTGGGTTCTCTCTGGGTACTCTGGCTTCGTCCCACCGTCCAAAAACATGCATGTTAGGTTAATTGGTGTTACTAAAAATTGTCTATAGGAGTGAGTGCGTGTGTGTGGTTGTTTGTCTCTGTGTAGCCCTGTGATGGATTGGCAACCTGTCCAGGGTGTACCCCGCCTCTCGCCCAATGACCGCTGGGATAAGCTACTGCAACCCAACTGACAGATTAATCAGGTATGGATTGATGGATAACAGGAGTATCAGTAAGCCATGATGGTGAAACAGTATATGTCGTGGTCTTGAATCATTTAAAATTAGCAAATTAAAATGATCGTTGAAGGAAAAACTTTAGTGATACCTCTACTGTTCTGACTGTTAGTGATAAAAATAAACATCTTGTCACCTATGAAAACCACTAAATTGATTTTAATCTTTGTGGCATGTTGCATTCAGACAGTAGAGGTAGTCATTAGATTAAGGTAAATGTGCCCATAAAAGGATGCACACTGTCAATAACAACACTTAAGCGGTGGCAGTCATGACTAATTAGAATTACTGGGCCCAAGGTGGGCCAAGAACAATGTTCCTTTTCCATTATATCATGCATGGATTCATGTTGTTTACACCCACCTCCATGCCAAAACAGATAAGAAAGATTCAAGTTGTCAGATACCATAATTATCAAAAGATATTTGACCCAAAAGTAGAGCACAACCTCAAAACAAGAAAAGTATTGGTAGACTGAAGAAAGGAGGCGATGATGAAAGGAGATAGGGTGGTGGTGGATGGAGTCTGAGTAGGTTGATGTCTCCCACATTGAGAGGCTGGCAGAGAACAGAGCACAGCAGGCTGGGAGGCTTGACATCACAGTTAAGATCAATAAGGAGAATCAAGGCAGAGTGAAGCAGGGAAAGCAGGCTGGTTGGCTGATAGTGAGCTGTTGACCTGCAGCTCTTGAGCAACGAGGCGAAGGTCTGAGAAAAACAGCAGAAACCACAATAAATAAGTAGTAGGGATCGCAGATAGACTGAAAAAAAAACAGTGGAGTTTAAATACTGCAGCATTTGGTAATGAGGAACAGCTGATTTGATGGTTACAACCAGGAGGGGTTTTGGAGTGTCCTGTCCACAGACAAACACGAGGATACCCAAAAACAGCAGAAGAACCAGGAGGTAGGAGGAAAAATATAGCCATAGACTCAACCATGACATATTCTTCAAATCAAGCAGTTTTCAGCAGTCTAGTTTTGGTGAGCCTAAGCAAACAGCAGCATCAGATTTCAGTTCGTAGCTGACTAGAAATTAACTTATTGTAGAGAGTGCCGATTTGTGCCATCACAGCCTTTCAGTCTGGCCACTTTCTTCTGACTTGTCCTTATCCAAACATAGCTGCCAAAATGAAAAGGTATTATTGTATATTTCTCTAAACTAAAGATACATATATTGTCAAGAGTGTATAAATGTGTTTTATACAAGAGTGTTTTAGTAAACACTACCATGTTGAAAACATGTACCTGCCTTATCAAAAAGCAAATAACTCACACATTTTTCAAGAAAAAGGTCTGTGGTGGAATATGTGGCAGGACCCATGTTCTGGAGAATATCCAAATCTACTGTGTTAGATGTACAAGTTTCTCATTGAGTACTTTGTAAGTGTTTTTCAATATTTGCATGTGTTGTTTATGGTATAGGCTTGTTAAGAAAAGAAAAATAAACTGACAATCCCATGTAGTGATGATATTTAATTTCCTCTTTGTTGCCTGTTTCTAATGCAGAAAGATGCAGCGCTCTGTCTTTTCTAATAAATGCTTGCTGGAAGAAGCTAACAAGCACCAAGTCCCACTGTGCCCAAAGGCTTAACTCATCTCATTTATCACGGCCACTTATACAAATCAAGTCACTTGCAATTTTCTACTTAGATCACCTGAGTTGCAGCGCTGCAGGAAGCAGCCAGGTGAGACAGCAGTTTCCCCCTGCTCCAGCCGGAGGCCCGGAGACAGCTTGTTTCAGAGCTGACATTCCTGTTAATGGCTTGCTTGACTCTGATATTTGTCTTTTCACTCTGACATTTTAAAAAAGACAAATTGTCTGACAGAGAACTTTTTTATGCTTTGTAGTAATAAAGTTAAGTTATGATTGTTACCTCAGGGAGTTTAATCATTATTTGGATTATGCCTTTAAATTGACTGCTTTTGTAGTTAAAAAAAAAGAAGAAGAAAAAAGAATGGGGGGGGGGGTGAAAATCCTTCTCATCATTATTGTTCTTTCTCAATTGCAATGGATTATTTTTATTAAAAAAATGTGCCAAGAAGTTCCCCTGCCAAGTCTGTAGCTCACACAGTTTCATTTGTAAACAGGATTGCACATCAAATTTGTTCCTTTTGATGCAGCATAATGGATTAATATTGCAGCTTGCTGTCCTGAGTACTACTTTGTATTCCTGGACACTGTTGAGGCTGGTGCTAATGTGTTATCTATTACATTGTCATTTTGGCAACACTTTCTCAGTCCATGCAGCTGTTTGACACATCTTTGTCTTTGTGCTGTCTACATCATAGCATGGCTACTGTTTGATGTTCCGAAGCATGAATAAAAATGTTCTGGACAGTGTGCAAAAGTGTGCTTTTGTAGTGTGTCTGCTTATTTTCTTCTTCAAATCTAAACCCAGATATAAAATTACATATAACAATTTAGTTTAGATTCCCCTCCTTTGTCCTGTTTTCATTTATTTTGTATTATTTAATTCACACAAGGATCTCTGCCTTAAACCAAACTAACCGATATTTCTGCCTCTCCTTTTCTATTCAGGTCCTCATTAGCTCTCAAAAATGCTAGAAACCTACTATTTCTGTATGACATACGGTATGTCTTCCCAGTTCACGTAAAACTATGTTCTACACCACATAAAACAGATTTTTTTTTTAACTCAAGTACACAAAGTGGTCTTAAGCAATAGTTCTCCTGGTTTTCTGAAGGTCTGTCAAAATTTTTTTCAGACTTTGAGTTATTTTTCACTCGTTTCTGTTTAAGCCACTTAAAACTGACATGTTAATCAAATAAGCATTAAAAGAAAATCCCCTAATTCAAGGCATGAACCAGTGTTGTGTTGATATAACAGACAACTTAGCAAATAGCTCATTTTAAGTTGTATCTTCTGGCATTTTGTTACTAGCAGCCTGTCACAAAGACACAATTTCTTCCCATCTCTTTTAGCTGCATCTATGAAAAATCTCCTTTGTTGGTGCCAAAGATAGTTGTGTTATATTTGGCACCAACAAGCAGATTCTCAAAGAGCTGTTAGCTGAAAACTTGGCATTAGTGGTATGATGTGAAGGGCCCAAATGTAGACAAAGATGGAAGCAGGAGGTAGAAAGAACTTAACTGATTTATAAGAAAAGTGAAACGGAAAGCACAGCCGAACCAGAAGGAAGAAACAGAGAAAACAAAAGAAAAGACAAACAAGGACACTAGAGAGACCGCCAAGCAAGGAGAATCCAAGGAGTAGCAACAGTGAGGATCTGACAATGACTGAGAGACTAGCAGACTATATACTGTGGGGAGAGTGATTAGTGAATGAGTGCGGCTGAGGATAATGAACACAGTAGTAGAGCTAATAAGGAGGGAACTGAGGAAGCTAAGGGTGAATATGAAACAGAATTGAGGCAAGACGAGACTAATCTGAATTCAAAGAAAGAAAACCGAAAACAAAACATGAGAGTAACTATGAAAACAAGAACTGAAGACTAGACTAGTACAAACTGAAGAAGCCAGGAAACAAACTCAGGAACACAAACAAGCTTAAACAAAATACCAACTAAGAACAAGAACAGAGAGCTACCAAGGAAGAACTATGTACAAAAAGGCAAATCAAGACTAGAGAAAACCAAACAAAAATTTGGGTTTTTCAAAAATTCTAATAAAAACAAATGACTAGATAACTAACAAGAAAAGTACAATGTAGTATAGTATGGCGACTGGATAGTGTAGTGGTAAGATTGTCAAAAGTCAAAAGGATGTCAGTGAAGGGTTGATTTTGTATGTTTTCACATTTTTCTAAGGAAACTGGCTGACTCTGACCATTGTTTATATCATACGTTGTGTTTATTACCTTTCATCGAAACCTGGGTATCCAGGGTGCAATTTAATGTGGTAAACACAGACATAATGAAGCTATTTCTCCAGTCATACCAAAAACATCCTAGCTCTCTATATAGAGATAGTTACTCTATTGATCCAAGAGAGAAAATCATTTTCCAGAGAATGTGTTGAGGAACTTTAACACATAGAGGGCACTAAGAAATATTAGGGTTACATTTTGGGGGAATTTTTCACTTGCTGGTGACTATAGACACCCAAATATATGCTCTTAAGAACAAAAAATATATATATTTTCATTGCTGTATTGGGAAGATCCAGAACCTACTTACACCGATGTAGCAGTGTGGACTACATGAAAAAGATGGCTGGGCTGGTTTCTGGATTACAACAACGCATTGAAGTTTAAACTTATTTGACCACTGCCATCTTGTTTTTATAACCTAACAATAGCTTTAGTTGCCTTCATGATAATAAAGAAAGATCAATTAAAAACAGTGACACTGATATGGAATGCAAATTGTCTCCCCATCTCTGTTCAAAATGCACAAACATTTTGGAGTATTCTGCTTATTAGTAAAACTAAAAACATAAATAAATAAAAGTGCATTCAAGCTGGAACATATTCCAAAAATAAGGTTGCCCTTTGAGTAATAACCACGACTCAGAACAAATAGCATGTGCGTGGAGGTTGCCAGTGAATAAACAACATGGCCTGTCTTACCAAAATAACTGTGAATCACTCCTATTCAAGTTAGCCACAACCCCAAACATACAGCTCTTTAAGTTTAGGCCTAAAACTTTCCTTTTTGATTAAGCTTATAGTTATCGATGGCTCAGGTGACCCTGAAACAACACATAGTTGTGCTGCTATGGGCCCAGACTGCTAAGAGATCTCGCATGACACACCTCTCCTCACTCTGCTCTCTTTACTCTTCATGTATATGTATGATGGTATTTTTTTTCAGTAACTTGTCTTTCTCTGTCTCAGCAGGTATCCCTGGTCTGGTGTTATGGTGCTTGTTGGCCCCTTTTTTCTGTCCTCTCATCTGCCTCATCCAGGCAGATGGCTGCCCTTCCTAAGTGTGGTTCTGCTGGAGATTTCTTCCTGTCAAAAGGGGGATTTCCCTTTCCACCGTCACCTCTTGCATTGCTCAGGACAGGAGAATGAATCAAAGATAAATTTTGATGCAATTTGTTCGTTTCCTTAGCTTCTTTTTTTTTTAAACTGGCATTGTTTGAATTAGACTAATTTGGGTTTTAAATTTGATTTCATTGGATTATGACTGGGTTACAATGATGTGGATTGTAATATGTTCAATTGGACTGTATCTTTGAAGAGCCTTGAGATGACATAGGTTGTGATTTTGGTGCTATATGAAAAGTAAAACTGAAGGGATTAGTATTCAGTATCTATGACTCAGCTTTTTGCTCCTGTATATTTAAATGTGCCCTGTTAAAAAGGGAAGCTAAACTGATTGTGCTTTCCCCAAAAACCTTACATTTGGCTGGGTAGCTCCAGCAGCAGGATCATGCACCATTAACTACACTTAATCAACTTAATTGAAAATCAGAATTCAAAAAGCTTTTCATTGGATACAATAAATCCCACTGAGAGTAAGATGAGTCATCAGCATTTTTAAATTGTTTGAAAACTTCTAAAATACTATAAAGAATATTAATACTGATGGAAATTCCTAAAAGACCAAGAAGAGTATCTGGAGAAGAGTGTTAAACTGAAATCTTCTCGTTTTTGGGAAAGTCATTGGTCTGCAGGTGACATATTTTGGATATTGCAAGGCAGATCACATAAAAACACATATACATCAAATTTGACTTCATGGAGGCTATTATTTCTGAAAGTATTGCCAGCATATATTCAGAAGGAGTAGCGTTTGGTAATGACAGGTAATTGATACGTTTTGTAAGGGATAGCGAGATATCTTTTTTAGAGCCAGCACCTAGCAACCATATGCAGTTAAGGAGATATTTGCTGTAGACTTCAGTCAAGTGCTCTTAGTTTGGAGGATCCGAAGGTTTCCTGAATGAGGAGCAATGGCAAAGCTGAGGGGAGAGTGAGAAGAGCACATTTTTCTCCATCTAAAAAGCTCAAACCTGTAAATTTGCATCAGACACTTACACAGAGGGGTCTACGTAACACAGTCCATGTTGCAACACAGCGTACTAAGACTTTTTTCTCTTCTTTTCTTTTGGAGAAAATGTAATGACAAAGTAAAAAGAAGAAAAACTGGTACAAAAGTGATGTGGTATGAAAATGCACAAAAAAGCTCTTGATTGGACTACTATGAATTTTCACAAAGAAAACCATTTACTCCTCTCAAGGCCTCCATCTGACTATTTCTTTAACTTTAACTCAGGTATGACAATGACTACTCATAAGTTGGTGAGCATACTCATAAGTACTATTCAAAAATAAGTTCACACAACCCTACTCCAAGAACAAAAAATATTGTAGCTATGGTTATCTCTGGGGTCAGTTTGCTGTTCAGGCAAGTGAGGAAGGATAGCAACAAATAAGAGATTTAAGTTTTACTTTGCATCACATATTTCACTAATAATTGCCTTATCATATGACTCTGGTCATTGAAACAAACAACAGCTTTTCTAATGTTTTACCGGTTTCTACTGCTGGTGCAGGAATTCATTGTCATGTATATATAGATGAAAGCTGGTTGCTTTTGTGCTAACTAACTCAGTGAGCTACACTTTTCTTGACACAGCATGGCATTAAAGATAATGATTTTCTTACTGCAGAAGCAGTGTTGTCATGCTCTTGGTATCAGGATACCTCCGCATGGGCTTTACTTTTCACACTTGATGGCTGCATCCATCTTTTACATAGTCAACAGTGTGGTTAGCATGCTGGCTTTAACATTTAGTTTAGTGTGTGAGTCATGCTTTACAGATCAAGTGGCCACAGACTTCTAGCTTTATTTCTAAACTTTGAATTAGATTGTTGCTCTTTTAATCAGTAATGCAATAACAATAAGAAAGTACCAAACTCAGATATTCACATGGGTTAAGCATGTCTGCACATTATTTCATTTTAATGTCTTCGAGGAAAAAAATCTTTAAGACTCACATCCTGAATGAACAAAAGTCTTGAATTCTTCATTCTTCATAAGCATTCTGTGACTTTTCATGAAAATGTTGAACTTGGTAGTCTGATACAGAATTTGCTGCAGTTTAAGCAGATGCACTTCAGTACTCTTTCATTTATGGTCAGTCTTATTAAAGACTACAGTCTTTAAAACACATGAAAATTGTGTTTCTAGATGTCCCGGCAGCAAAATTGTTCTCGGAGACATTTCTACTGTAACATAAAAAACTTAATGATGTGGGAACTAAATGGCTGTCCAAAAATCATTACTTCTCAATAAAATAGCACTGCTTGCATGCATATGATATTTCATGACATGTTTACTCTTTGCTGTCTATACAAGTATGCATGTTCTAGTACATCTGTTCAATGAAGGACTTGGACACTGATTTATAAATGCGACACAGTGTGAGTGGCCTGCATCGTCTCTCAAAAATTATGAGATCCAAACTCGCCAAAACTACACTCACACAACAGTGTGTGGCCAATGACCCAGTGTCCACATTGCTTGGAATCAAAATTATCTAATCACCAGGTCCATTAATTCCCTGTAGAGCTGAGTGCCCCCAGTCAATGTGCAAACTCTCATTAGGCACAAAGTAAGGAAACAGGAAAAAGAGAGGAGCCAAGGATTTTTCTGCTCATATTTCTTTGCTTCTCTTCTAATGGGATTTAGTTTTGCCTCTGCCTTGTACGAGTGGATAAGAGAAAGATTCCCTCATGTTCATCTGGGATAATTCTGATAAATCAGGCCAGATATTAAACTACAAAATTTGGATGTATGTGAGTGGCAGGGAGTTGCATGTAGACACTCTTGGTCTTACATTTTCTATGACATATAATGTGTTGAGCAAATGTTCCTAAATCAACATCATCCAACAAACCATTTTTATTGTTAGAAACATGATGATAACTTCACTTGAAACTGAAATGAATATCATAAAGAATATTTTTAGAATATGCTGTAATCAGATAAAGAATTATTTGATTACAGCAATTCGAGCAGTGACTTAACAACACTGCTCTACCTTTGACAACATACTTCCCAGAGAGCTGAGCCCAGTGATAGAAGAAATCAAAAATTTATGACGATTTCCAATGGAAAAAAGTTTTAGTCAAGGATTAGACTTAATCTACGTCTTAGAAGTTCAGGCTGTGAGTGAGTTTGAGGAAAAATAAATATGTATAAAATACATATAGTCTCAAGCAGAGTTTGTGTGTATTACAAAATCGATAGTGAGACTCAAATAAACAACATAATTGGTGAAACACCACCCATTTCAACTAGACTCTAAGAAAAATAAAAACCACTATGGACATCAAAAGCAACATGGAGCAATTAAGATAAAAACTCACGTGAGCTGATTAGGAAACACAATATTGAACTTTCATCCAAACAGTGGCCAGAAATCAGCCCCGTTGTGCAGAGATTATTCTAATACATTACTAAATTTCTTTCTCAATTTCATTGGCAGCAATTAACTGGATTGTGTCTGAAAGTTTTTTTAATTTTTATTCTATTTCTTCTTGTTTTTAATAAACAGATCAATGCTTCCATGATCTGCATGGAGACAGCAGAGGTTGCAGAGGGTGGGCTTGGGAAGTGTACAACTCTTACATCAAACCAACTGTTCAGCTTTAACTTTGGATAAGGCTCAAGAAAAAAATTTGTTTTGGTGTCATTTAGATTTTTCCAGAACCTTAGCTAAGTACTACAGTTGGCCAAACATTGCAGTGAAACATTTTCTCATTGTTCGGCCATGAAAACTAGTCACATTTACCCTCAAAACATATCAAGATGTCTCAAGGGGCAGGAATAACTGAAACGTGACTGCAAATTAATTACAATTCTGCTGCTTAGAGAGTAAACAGGCATTTTTTTCTAATCAATTTCATACTGTGATGGCATGTTGTTTGCAATATGGTAACTTTTGTTTAACTTATCTCACTCTCCAGTAAAGTTGTGTACCGGTGCCTGGGTCATAAATGTGTGTCTTCATGGTTGAGTGGCTGTAACACAAGATATACACAACTGGACAGGAGGAACAAGTATAACTGCATAAGTTCACAGAAAGAATTTCTCCAGACAATTAAAGCTGAACTGAAGTACCCAAGGGACCAGTGTTGGATTAGTGGTAAAACTAACTATCTCAGCAGATTTGTCCCCCTGTGGGCATAAAGCTCGGCAGCTGCAGGATGATAGCCATTGGAAATCTGTTGGACACTGTTTGAAGCTGAACAAAGATGTAGATAGATAGATCTCTAGATATTGAGAAAGAAATCATCTGAAAAAGTCCAGTAGGCTTTTCTGTCATGGAAAATTTGTGATGGAATTAACCTCATACGTTGAAAGTTTTATTGTCAATGTCAATAACAAACCTGTTTCCTGTCTGCTTTGCTGTTTCTGTAGTGTAGATGAAAAATGCACTCCAAACTTTTTTCATATCATTACATCACACCATGAATGCATCTTTTTGAAAAGATTCAAAGCAAAACTGAAATGTAAATATAGTTTTGAAAGATTAATGCAATCACTTGAGACACAAACAACAACAGCAATCACAGCATAAAAGAACAAATGCAGTTGCTTTGCAAATAAGATGAAAGTGCAATTGATGCTTGAGCATCAGTCTTGCCTGTCACTGTGAGGCCTTTTGGACTGCACAGCGTTTCAAAAGAGACTTGCAGGCTTGGTACTGCCACTCTCAGTTCTATTTAATAGTGAGCTTTGATCTCAGCTTTGAGAGCCTCGATGTGGCAAAAGGGTATTCAAGTGGATTCTCCCTTTTCACAGAGTGGTAGATTTTATTGAGATGTAAACCTGAGGCTCAGGGATGGATAAAAGTCATCTCAATGTTTTCCTTCGATGTTAAGCATTTTGTGCTGATATAACAAAATCACTCCTTTCAGTAAATGCATTCATTTTGAGTTATAGAGGCACCCAAACACCTAATTGATTTTGTTTAGGATTTTCTTTGTTTAGGATCATCGTATTGTTCAAGCCATCCTCTCTCATTGTCAGTATTTTTTACACAGTGTGATGTCTGTTCTCACAATGTGCTGGTATTTATTTGAATCTATTCTTTCCTCTCCTAGTGCAATTCCATAAACCTGAAGCATGATGGACCCAACACTGTGCTTAACAAGGGGAGAGGTGTTCTTTTCATAAAATTCAAGTGCATCAGACCTGCTCAGATGTTCACTTCAACATTTATGACTACGATTTCTGGGGTGAGGATGCAGGCTTACTCTGAAGACCCTATCATGAAGGTCATCGTAGTGCACAGCAGAACAATGCACCACAATTCCAGGTTCTGTCAAATTGTTCTGCTGTCAAGCAGGTGTTTTGATTTGGGCTTTCCTGTTTGAAAGTGTTGTTGGTCATTCACTTGTCCTCCACTTTTCCTGTTCAGTGTCATTTCTTGATTGCATGACAAAATCAAACAGCCACTTGACAACACTGTGCTGCCTTCTTTCAACCCTCTCATGCTTTGCATTCTTCAGTTCCATTAAAATTTTAAAGCCTCAAGGCTGTTTCTTAGTCAGAGGTTTGAGGATTTGCAATATTATGAAAAACGTTTTTCATAGATTCACCTCACCAGGCCTTTCTCAGCAAATGCTGTGATCAAACAGTAGACAAAGTAATTAGGAAACCTTAGTAAAGATAGATTTTAGAACTAAAATTTCTTGGGGTTCCTTAACTTTTTTCATGTGTCTTTTATCTGTTTTTTAGCTGAAATAAAACAAAAAAAACAGCTGCATTACTAAAATGTTGAAAATAATGTTGGATCTTTAACTATATTCCCCTTTGGAGAGAATTCAACTATTGATAGTAGCAGATGTTTTTACAATAGGTTCCCAAACTTTTGCATGTCATCATATATGCGGTTTGCAGTCAGTCCTCTTTGGAAAATTTTCTTGTAAATTCAGGGTCAACATGTAACTTGTAACTAAGATTTTGCTAACTTCACTTGAGTGTGAAATTACTCTGATTTTTGTTTCTATGCAAAACAATTAAAACATTGTTTCTGCTTTCGGTTGTATCAATAGGTTGTGATGCAATTTGAAAACAATGGACATACCACAGGTCTTTAATGGAAGATCTGATGCAAGGAAGAAAGGTTGTAAAGCTGGAGAGCTAAAAGACAGCGCTGCTGGCGACTGTACACATAAGGCACACTGGTGTTTTAAAGTGTAGAGCACAAACACACACACACAGCAGGGCTTCTGGTGTAAGACTGAGTGCAGTAATTGACAGACTTGTGATACAGTGGGGAGAATGTGTACAGTATGTTGAGCTGCATGTGTCATTAGAGCAACATAGTGAAGGGGTTGGGAGTGTTTATATCATAACTTCTGTGTGGCTTAATTTTCTAATTAAATCGAGACAAGAGATGCTTGTTACACCGCTACAAAAAAAGCCCTTAAAGGGCTCAAATCTATGCATGCTGCACATATTAGCAAAGTTACTAGAAACATAGTGACCAACAGGTTTATCTTTAAATTTTTTTGTTATCTGTAACTGTCAGCCATGTGGTGAGCTGTCCTACTTTCCAGCCACACAGTAAACATCTCCATCATTGTAAATTTTGATTTCAATGGACTATCTTTCACCATTTAACACTTTTATTGACACTAATCCTGCTGAAAAACACTATGCCAAAAGCTGTGCTCAATGAGCAGATTTGTACTATTAAAGAAGATCATGTACTGTAAAGCACAACATAAATGCAGGAGCAGTAAAACTTGTTTTTAAGGAATTAGAGTCAATTTAATGTTGAAGCTCAAGCTGCCAGAAAGCATGTTTGTAATCTTACTGCTGTGAGCTGCAATAACTGCAGAACTATTAAATGCCACTTATCAAGTGGCAAATCTAATGTTTCAAACTCACAGGAACAAAGTGAGTAGTTTTTTTTATTTTTCTCTACTCAGAGAAAAATGTATGTGACCTGTACTTTAACACAAAAATACCAGCCCTGTCTCCAAGAAAATATTTTTTTTGCCATTTAACATTTCATGAAAACAGAAATATGTGAAATTTGTGTGTTTTGCATGTTTGCATGTCTTTCTTTTTTTAAAGGCATGTGCACAGTGTTGATAAGCCTAATTTGAGAATTAAACTTTGACCAATTCATGAAGTACAAATGTAGCAGGAATGCAGCAGTTGAGTAGGATGATAAACCTGTTTGACTGAGTTCCAGTGGTTGGGTGCAGACCCTGCGGAAACTCATTAGGCAGCATCATTGACTACAATTGGATTTGAGTAGCCATAGCTGGCCAATGTAGTTCAGTGAGTGGTGGTTTGATGTGTCATTTATGGGAGATGACAAATGTGGTACAAGTGACATGTACCGGGAGTTGGCTGGCATACTGAGTGAGACACTGTCTGAATTTTCTTACGGTATAAAGTCAAAAGGAATGAGCAAGAGACAGACACAACATTTTCAGAGAAATCACTAGTCATCAGTGGTGATATGGGTGTTATGTTGACATTATGTGGATGGAAGTACTAGCAATGGTGACCAAAAGCTCAGTATTAAATAGGTTTAGTTAGTTAATAACTGAAACTGCCTTGAATAACCTAACTATGACAAAAGGATGTTTGTCATTGTCAATGGATGGAACCGCTTCATTTTTACAGTGATAGTAACCTTTTATTAAATGGAATTGAGCATTTTAGCTGAAGGTTCAACACCTGTGGTTTCATTACATAAACTGGAGAGGCATGATGGAAATTGTGCTGCATCACAAATAGTGTACATTCTATATCTGTTACTACACAAGAACAAATTCACCACACGCATCAGATTTACTTATACAACCAAGAAATCAAAACTGCTGTGAAATACAACCAACACAATCAGGAATCAACAGCCTTTCTCAGAAAATCAGCCAGCCTGCTGGACCTAAACATACTCTGCCCAAATTCCATTTGGCCTGAATGAAATGAGTGTATCACTGTTTTACACTCCTACAACAGACCTACAAGATTTTTCCTCTGCTTATCAAGCCGATTTATTGATAGCTGTTGGGGTGTGCAGATAATCTCTATTGTAGAGAGGATCGGATACTGTGCCTTTAAGAAGAAATGTAAGTATCCCGATGTAGGAGATCTCTGGACTAAAGAAATGCACTCAGGCAGGTGAACACTTGGACTGGAGGTAAGCCATAGGAAATACTGCCACAGCCTAACATAAGTGTTTTTTGAGAAAAAAGGTAAAAAATAAAAAAAATAGGGAAAAAAACAGTGGCCATTGGATTTGAAAATGTCATGGTCCCTTTGGCCTCTCAGGTGCTGACCGTCCTTCTGCTTTGTCTCTTTTACCTGCTCTATCTTTCCTCCCTCTGTCATGTATGTGTGTGAGTGTGGGTGTGAGCACCAACTCTGCTTATCCCTCCCAGAAGGAGGCGTGGCTGCCCCAGTTCCTTCCGCACACCTGACAAACATCTTTCATCCTCAGCAGTATTTAACCTTGACCTTCCACTCATTGCCTGATTGTTAAACTACTCAGTACGGTAGCGTGATCAAGGACTCCTTAGTCATAGTAACTTGCTTTTTGACTAATCGATGACACGTTCTTATGTGCGCTCTTCTCTTTCACCACAGCCCCAATTCCAGCACGCCTGCATGCATGCTCTCTGAGATATCCTGTTGTGCTCATGCCTTCAAGTAACTCTCAGTAACTACAACTTTGTGCATTCACGGACTCACACTCACCTCCACCCAAGCTTGAAGATACCCTCACTATCTCCCCAGCCTTAACCCCCAAGGACTTCAATTAATATTAAAGACAGTTATAATCTTTGTGTGTCCTGCCTTAGAGTCCTTTCGCACCTGTGTGGTGACAGAAACTGCGATATCCAAGATACAGAAATGCATATATATATATGCTAAGATCATCTTAGACTGATCTTAGGGGGTCCAGGAATGTCTGGTACAGGGACGTTAGCGAAAGATTATTTGGGTCCTGTGCTGATTGGACTTGCTCCTTGACCGTGGACTGGTCAACAAAAATATTTATAGAAGCGGCAAGTGGCAATGGAACATCCATATTAATGCCAGAATGCAAGTTTACTAAAAAGAACGTACTGAAACAAGATGAGCAGTGTTACACATGTCCTGTCAGTGTGCATTTTGCTACTGCTAAGATCATGCTTGTTTTTTGAGAAAGCTGACATCTGTATATTACCCCAAAGTCATTTATGCATGTTTCTGAAAGTAAAGCATTGCAAAATACGTATATAGGACGTGGTCTTTGTAGCCTACAAATTTCTGGTTTCTGGTAATGTGTTTTCCTTGGCTACTGAACTGGAAATACATTGAGGTAAAGGCCTCTTTTACAATGCAGCCAAGTTAAAAAATAAGGATATTTACCAATAGCAATATTTAGTCAAAAGCTAAGTTGGTGAAATATTAAAACAAAATTGATGATAGAAAAACTTAAAGTTTGGATCAAAAGATTTAACTACAATAACCGGATAGAGTTAAATATCTTTAACTGGAAAAGCTTAATGTTATAAACTCCAGGTTGTTAGTGCTGACTTTGCTAAACTGAATTTTTGCCATAACCTATAAGAATATCCAATCATCTGAGACCAGGAACTGTACTAGTTAAACTTTGAATGTTAAAAATGCATGTTATGTCGACCATCTTGGCCAACTAAGCTTAAAAAATGGTAATCAAGGCCACCCTCTCCAAATCTCTTTAAATCTACAGCTGATAATGCATTGGCCTTGTCACCAAAACAGAACCACTGTAATGGAAAAAGAGACATCAATCGAGACATTAAACCCTGATATCAGGATTAACGGCATATAAACCACATCCAACAGCATTTTATCAAAATGGAATACAGGGTGATGCAAAAAGTTTACTGAAAGCCTCTTACATTTCTTGACATTACATTAGATAGAGACATTACAAAGGAGAATCCAATCACAAAAATAATCCTAAGTAGAACAAAGATGATCTTTGTTTACCACAGACTCTCTGGAAAAGCCATAGATCTGCCTAAGAAACATGTTAAACAAATTATATTTCTGCACTGCTGAAAGTACACAGTTATGGTCAAAGGAATTCCAACTCTGTGGGGAAAGAGTGTGGTCAGCCTTCAACATGATAGGCATTACTCTCGTCTCATTTCTAACCTCTGATGAAATAACACATCACTCTTTTGATTCTGTTCCTCATTTTCTTTTCTTGTCTTAGGAGACGTCCTCCAATGTCCTCCCACTCCTCTCCTTGAAATGCCTTTTAGGAATTGAGAGATTGTTCAAGATGGAAATAGACACCGAAATGGATGTTCACAGGCTGGATAACTGAGGAGAGGAGATGGTTTTGTACAAAATGAGAGAAATGGGAAGAGTTTATTGCACTGAATAGAAAGTGAAAGAGGAAGATATCGTGCCAATACACTGGATTCCCAAAATATTGAAGCTTTCGTAACGATTACAAAATGTTGAATGTTCGACTGATAAAATTAAATGATAAAATGTTGATCAGTTTTTTGCTTTTACTATTTGTCTTGCAAGTCATACATGCTTCACTTGTTTGGTCATTGTACATCCTGGTGTTTTTCATGTTGAATGGCATGTCATTTACATATACTGTATTATGTTGTCACATACAACCCAAAATTAGATAAGAAAACGGGAGGGAGTGAAAAATGCTAATTAAAGAAAATAATGAACAAAAGCAGTGATCCCTACATTTACTTTGATTGTATTGAACTGAAGACAGTATAGATTCAAGATATCTCATGTTTGGTCTCATAAGTATAATTTGAATAGTGAATATACATCTGTTTTTTTTGTGACAGCAAAGCTTTGCCTCTTTGTAATGCAATTTCTCATTCCTTCTCATAACACTGGGTGTAGCTGTAGTTCAGGAGGAACCACACTCTCCTACCAATTGGAAGGTCAGTGGTTCAACTTCTGGCTTCCACATGTTAAAGTGTCCTTGGGCAAGACCCTGAACTCCATACGTCCATCAGTATGTGAATGAAAAAAGTACTGTGTAGCCTGTAAAGTTGGATAGACTAAGATGTGTGCTGTGAGTGAATGGCTGAATGTGGTTTGGGGTGGAAAAGTGCTTTGAGTGGTCAAGCAAACAAGTAATGCTCTATGTAAGTACAATCCATCCACCATTTTCAGTGCGATGGTCCATTCCAGACATCTCTGAGTCCAAAAAGGTCAATGTCACTTTTGAATAAGGTTTTTTTATGGCTTCTATTTTGCATAGGAAAATTTTAAGCAGCATTTGTGAATGCAACTATGTATTGTAGTACTTAACAAAGGTTTCTCACAGTAATCCCTTGTCCATGTGGTCCAATTAGCTAATGATGAAAGGTGATTCTTGATGCAGTGCTGTCTGAGGGATCAGAGATCATATGTATCCAACTTAGGCTTGCTTCCTTTCCTTACAGATTGCTGGAATCATTCAATGATTTTTTTGCAATGTAGAAGAAAAACTATGCAAATGTATTCCAATCTTTCTTTAAGGGACATTGTTTTAAAACACTTCAAGGTGATATTATTGCATAATTGTTGACAAACTGGAGATTTTCTGCCCATCTTTGCTCAAGAAATAAACCCTGGAATGGTCATCTTTGCCAGACAAAGCGCAACTCAGAGAAAGACCTCAACAGTGGAGCAGGCAGAGGACGACATCTGGCCATGCAGGTGGATCACAACAACCACTGTGAAGGTGGAGGAAGGCTGCAGCAGACGGGAGGCCTCAAGCTGTCATGGAGTCCATACTGTTGTTAATAGGTCTGTCTCTGTCAAAATAAATCACGAATAGGCGTCCATCTGTTGGGGATAATCCATTTGTATATCCCAGTTCTCAAGCCCTGTGGTGATCAGTGGCAACAGCAGCAGGACCGAGAAGTCTGATAGCTCCTTGTTAATGGGATGAGTGGCAGGGGATATTTGTTTCTAACGGTGATTTGGTTAAACCCCCGATTGTCAATGTAGGGCTGCAGGATCTTATCTTTTGAACAAAGGAAAACCCTGATCCTTCAGGAGAAGACAATGGCCTAATGATTCCTGCTGCTAATGACTCGCGAATCTAGCGTTCCATGGCCTCACGTTCAGGACGAGACAAGTTGTATAATCGACAAGATGGCAGAGGTGCTCCAGGTAGGAGGTCTATGACGCAGTCATTGGAGCGATGGGGAGGTAATAACAAGACCCTGTCTTTACTAAAAACTGTGCCATGGTCATGATATTAAATGGGAACCAAAGACAAATCTACCAGAGGAATTGAGGTTAAACAAGTGATACACCATTGCTCCACCCTGTTCTCAGTCTTCATAGCTGCCATCCTCCACCATATTGGACATGGTTTACAGACTGGTATCCACATCATAAATAGAACCGATGAAAACCTGTTCAATCCAAACTCTTTTAAAGCCAAATCCAATCTCTATTCTACATTAACATTTCAAACTGGGAGGACATCTCTGAACACAGAACCTCATGGAGAAACAATCTAGGTAAGGGTGCCACTCTACTTGAGGACAAATCTCCAATCGGCTGCCAAAATCAAGCAACAGCAAAGAAAGCAGAGAGTCACCGCCAAACAGGCTGTCCCAAAATCTACAGCCAGCTTTTCTTTTCTTTTTAAATTTATTTTGCTTTTAGAATTATTTTTGTATTTCAGCCTTGTGTCCCCAACACTTCTCAACACAAAGTTTCACTCAATGGCAATGTGCTGAACAAATACAAAGAATAAGAGAACCACACACACAACAAAATTACACTGGAAAGTACAGTACAGTTTCACCCACACTGTTACTGATTGTAGGCTTGAGAGAACAGGAATTTTTTAAATCCATTTTTAAATGTTGACACAGTTTAAATGTACCTCAGATCAGGTGATAGTTTTTTCCGTCAGTCTTGACCACAGTAAATGAAAGCAGTCTCAGCACATTTGGATTTTATTACATGACATACAGTGATGTGATGGAATTTATTAACACATTTAATAGAAAGCCAGCAAAGTCATCATGTTTCCACTGATACTTAAGAATATCAATATTACACCTATAGCCTCTCCCATTGTTCTTTTTCATGTGCATCACTACTGCATTGCATTACGGGCAAATTATTTGAGTGTGGGGCCTGCATGTTGCATTTTTTTCTTGGAAACAGAATTCTCTTTCAGTAATGCCAGGCTGGTTTGTACTAAGGTTTTGAACATTAAAGATCTCACTTTAATCTCACTCAGCAGCACCGTTATCATGGATTTTTGAAATGCTTTAGCTACATCACAGATGTGCATTTTCTTCTAAGCTGCCTCAAAGTAAACCCATGTCTGGAGGCCCCAGTGCATCTTAAGACCCCAGGCTTTACCTCCATCTAAGTACAGATTAAATTTCTGGGGAGGACTAGCGACTTGATCTATTGTTTTATCTACATTTTCTAAAAGCTGAATTCCTGTCAAATAGGTCAAAAGTCTTACAAAACAAGCACTGATTAAACATCACCCGCAAACAGATTATTCAAACAAAGTCCTGTTCATCAAAATGTTTCAAATTCTTTCTCAACCTGATAATCATTCTGAGAAAACGTATTCAACTTGGCGCCTTTAACTCATGGGCCATAAAAACTCAGCTCAAACTTCACCTGAGTGAAGGATATTTTTCTCTTCTCTGTTATAATTAAGTCATTAAGAAGTTACTTAGCTGGTTCTTTTTTGTTGGGCATGGGAGGGTCAGTGATTATTTTTTAAAGATGACTAAACCCACACATATCTTAAGTAATTAGAGAAGATTTCAATCATGTTTAAATACCCTTTTCTAATCCTCTGAACTTTTATGATTAAATATCTAATATATCGAAAGTACTGCAAGTTCTCTTCACTTTAATTACAATTACACATAATCTCTTTCAGAGCTAAAAGTTGGAGACTTTTTTCTTATTCTTTTTTTCTTTTCTTTCTTTCTGATTTTTACAGTGACTACATCAAGAACCCAACAAATGAGAAAAGCTCTTGTATAACAGGTCACATAGGCCTCTTGCCTTTCTACGCATTTTTTTCTTCTCATCCAAGGCTACCACAGAATCACTTCAGGTGCTTTTTAACCAAGATTTAAATAAATAAACTAATAAGCTTTTTGAGTAGACTCTGACTAGGAGAAGCAGTGGGGTCAGACTTTAAAATCTGTGAGGCTGAGGAAGGCTTAGATCTATATACCCATAACAGAGGGTTCAGCTTCACGTAACCTGGCTGATACAGACATAACCTTTAAAATTATAGGAGTTCCCTTTGTAAGTTTATTCAGAACAAAAACTACTATATCTGCCATATATTGTGCACTCAGATACTGGGATGAATTCCATCCTTCCTTAAAAAAAAGGGAGGGCATTTCCAGAAGAGATTAAAATAGTCAATAAAGGCTATTGTGGGAAGAGAAATACTCCAGGAGCCAGCTGTGCAGGCTTAAGACCCTTTTGCAGATGGTTGAATTGGACCAGGGATAAATTCTCACAGGAATGAAGAAAACTGAAAAAAACATCAAAAAAACCCAGTTTTAATATCTCCAATCTCTGGTCTCACAGCATGAATAATCATATCCTGCACTGATAGGTGCTGATGGTCAACCACTGGGTATGACCAAGGACACACAAATCAAGTCCAGAGAGTTTCGAAGGGTTGCTGTGGTACAGCAACAGTTCAAAATGTGTTTTGGCTGGGTAGGGAAAGAAATGTCATCAAAATATCAAATATTTTGTGGTTTGGAAGTCCCAATCTAGGTGATTTTTTTTTTTTTTATGTAGACAACTTAATGGTAAGCAGAGAAGTAAAAGTGCAGATCCAACTAGAAAATCTTGCAATTATCTTTTATCAGGAGTCAAATGAATTACTGTAAAAGACAGCAGGGGTAGAAGTGGGGATTCTCAGTCAACAGACTGGGTCAACATGAGAACATCAGATTACTGTTAGCATTAGCGAGGGCAGAGGGAAATGATAGTGGGTAAAACACTCATCTGCGGTGACTCTGTCAACATTGTCAAAAATTTAAACAGGATTTGCCAGAGATCAGGAGGATGAACTGTTTACTAGTTTGTGGCACTATAACTCCCTCATCCCAATAAAAAAGAAGCATAGTTTATAAAGGACGTTTTCAGAGGAGAATATGGGAATATTAACTTAGCTTTCATGGTCAGAGGGAAGAGCATGGTTGGAAGGGAAAAGGTCAAAACGTGTTTGAAGCAACAACAAAAACTTAAAATAGGACTGGTATAAAATTGTGAAATGAAGAGGGAAGATCACGTTTAGATTAATTAGACAATTATTTTTTAATGAAAAATAATTGTCTAATTGTCTAATTAATACATCAGAGACAAACAGCCATGCACACTCACATTTACTCCTTGGCTCAATTTAGAATCACCAAAAAACCTAACATGCATGTTTTTGAACTCTGAGAGGAAGCCAGAGTACTCAGAGAAAACCCATGGGTGCATGGGGAGAACATGCAGACTGTCTGAAAACCACACAGAAAGGCCCCAGCCGGGATTTGCGCCAGCAACCCATTGCTCTGAGGCAACAATACGAACCACAAAACCAACGTGCTTCCCTAAAAGGGAACTTCAGTTATCAAAATTTAGTTACATAAAGTACAGAGCAAGCTCATGGCCAATTATTCATAAAAATGCTTGATGTCAGTGACAGGGATGCTGTCCAAGAACTGTCTAATATCCCATATATCACACCTTTGCTAGGAACTCAAATTATGACACCGTCTGACCACAGAACACGTTTATTTAAATAAGGAGGAAGTAGGAAGGTGGGGTGCGATCCGGCAGAGACTGAAGGTAGGACAGGAACTAAATGCAGACTGGATGATGAGCTGATGGAAACCAAGTGGCTTGATGTTAGCAGCAGGGCAGGTGTAGAGTGTGCGGTAGACGGCTCCAGAGAAGACAGAGTGCAAAGGTCTGTCAGTCTTTAACTAAGCTATCCCCAAGGAGAACAGTGTGAGTATTGATGGGGCTAATGTCCTAAAACTGGTGATTCATGATCATGCTTTTGAGTTTGTGTAGCAATACAAATACCTTGGAGCCTCATTTGAATGCATGAAGCCCATCAGTGCATCTACCTTCATAATAAACTTAGCCTTTTTAATGTTAACAATACCTTCATGAAAATGCATGACTGAATCAGCCTTCACAATTTTCTGAGTCAGCTGGAACGGATCACATAGTGTCAAAAATGGATCAGGCAGTAACCTCAAACCCCAAACTAAGAATGTGGAGCCCCCTCCAGTCAAAGGAGTTTAAGTTTCTCCCATCTTATTGCATATAAAATATGACAATATTATGGGGTAATAGATTTTTTAAATACTTTTTTTCTACACTCTTTGTACAAATGTTTGATAAATACATAGTTACAATTTTGTCTTGAGTAGAAACTGAATTTTTACAAGATCATGAGACAATCATGAGAGAATCCATTTGAGCAAATCTCCTTTGGCCACAATATGAAGGTTATCAGACCACTCAGCATTCCTTACTAGCAACTACTGGTGGATTTTTGGTGACAGCTACATATAATGGCTCTCAATTTTTTAGTGTAGATGCAGATATTGTATTAATCATATTTGAACTGGCAAGTGTGTCTTCACTAAAAGTTAGATTTTTTTGGTTTGGGGGGAGTAAAGTAGAATATGTGTTGCCTAAAACGTTCAAGTGGTATTGGTGCCAAAACCTAACCAAACAGCAAGTAAAACTGAGAGTTAACTCAGTTAACTGTTGCTGTATTTATTTAGAAATAGAGCAAGCACATGTGTACCAGGGCCAATAGCATCTCCACTGTCACTTCTGGGGCTTGTTGACTGATTCTGTGCTATAGCTCAGTTGTTTGCTGTTCAGCCAGCATTTAGTTTAAATGATGTAATTATTTGCTTCTCTTTGTCACAAGTTACCTTAACTTCACTTTGAAATGTTCAATGAACAGGTTTTTGGGACATTTATATCTACAGTAAGTTGTGGGATTTTAGGGCAATACTCTAGGGCCAGATAAGCAAAGAGGTTTTTGTCTCAGAGCTTCAGGTCCTGGGCAACAAGCACGTATGCTTGAGGATAACCCCGTCTCACACTGGCCTGATGGTATAATTGTAGCTCATGAGCACCTTGTTGTTTGTTCATGTGAAACTCTCTAGATTAACATTTAAGTATGTATCGTTGGGTCTAATATTGAATCGGTTATTGCATCACAGCACGGACACTAAGGGACAGCATGTGTGTTTCTTATAGGGACCACAGTCTTTGATGAACTGCACTATTTCAGTTCCCGGAAGGGTTGAAGTTTACTTGTCTGAGACATGAAAGCCTGCCCATTTCCTAAACTCTTTCTAACAATTACTTCCCATATGTGTCTGTATAGTGAACCATCTGGTGCATCAGGTTATGGCTACTGCAGGCAATGAAATTAATTGTGCTTCAGGGATAAAAAAACATATTCTTTATCCTTGAAACAGTTAACCTAGCACATGAGGATCAACTCTCCCCATGGCTCTTCTGTCAGCAATTACATTATATTCTATACATTTAATCCAGTCATGTCACCCAAGTCATCCCCTGTATCTGCTCTAATCACTCAGAGTTTCTCAGCCTTTCATGGCTGCCAACGCTAAAGCTACCTGTTTGTCAACATAGAGTTGTGTCTGTTTATGCCCTGAAGTAGCTTCCACATTTGCATATTTTTCATTTATATGAGCACAATCTTAAACCATTTTAGAATGCAGTATTCTAATATAGGAATATTTGGTTCCTACACTGCTTTTGCTGTCAAATCAATGCCCTTTCTCTTTACTACTGATATTAATGAAACCAATTTGGAGTATAAACTCTCTCTTATCTTTAAGTCATTGTACACTAGAAGTGTGTATCAGATTGGAGACTTTGTACTATTTACTTTAAACTATTTTACAGCTGCAATATACAAATGAATGGATAAACAAACAATTGAAAAGAGGTATGTATTCAAGATCAAATTACATACCATCCCCAATAAAAGAGAAAATAATATCAGATTTTTCTCTGCAGCAGACACCCAGACGTCATCTTGAAACACCCCAACATTAATGATAATATGACATTAACTTGTACCTGTTCATGACCCAAAACCGTTTCAAAATCCACACTGAATTTTGTTTGAGGAGTTGAAGAGTTCATGAGTTGAAGAGTTCAAGAGTTGTGACCTGGTAGTAATTGGAACAGCCAGAGGGCTTAATGTTAAATCCCCTAAACCCAACAACAAATCATTTTAGTACCACCTGTCCTGTGAAAGTATTAGAATTTGCAATGTAATTTTGTAACATAATGCTTTAGTTTTTTTCTTTGCCTGATCTCAAATTGCTTAAAAATCCATCTTAGTTCTTCATTAGATTGGTACTGGGACGCACTTCAGAAAAAGCATTAGCATCCTTCAGCATCTTTGCAAATAGCATTAGAAGCTGGGAGCAATCCACTAGTTGTCTCAATCACAGCACCAGCTTCTCTGCATGATGTCCTAGAAATGTTTTAAAGCAGCATTGCCTGGATACAAGATTATAACATATAGTTCTGTTTGTAAGCAGTCATTTCAATCTTAGCTCCTACATTGTTTCAAGCGGAGTGGTACTGGAACAGAACTGTGTTTATACCACTTCTAAAAGTGAATCATGATTCAAAAGTGAAGTTATAAATCCTTTACCTTCACTCAACTCATAAACACAAGAATAAAATAAACAGTGGTAGTACTGTTTTCTGTTTGACAATCACCCCCAGCACTGTTCAGTCTGTGGAACACAGTGTGTACAAACACATTCACTGAAGAGGTCACCCAATGAAGCAGCGGTGTACTTCATTTCTGATGCAACAAATAATAACTGTTATGATGCTGTTATTGAACATCAAACTTAAAGAGGCCTTTCAAACAGAGCCCAAGGTCGTTCAGTTTGGCGTTACATCTGTGGAGCTGTTTCTCACTGAACAGAGCCTAGGGGGCTAACAGATATTTTTAATCTTTATTTCTGCATTTGAGGCCTCAAAGAAGAAAACACCTCAATCGACTGCACTTGTCAGTGTTGTAATAATTATATTATGATTAATCTTCAGCTGACTGAAGTATTTTGAATGCTTGTGCAAATCCCAAAGAGTGTGACTGGTGTGGAGTTAATCCATACCTTTAATTGGCTGGGCCTTTTCTAAGCACGCATGTTATCAGTCATATATATTATCAGTCATATCATCACTTCAGAGCAAGATGTTAGATGTTGACATGAATGTCTTATTGCTTTATATGCTATTAATTTCACAAATAATAATTAATCTGTGAGAAGGTCTAGATTAAGATTCTTATTTCAACCTTACTTGGCCTTTAGAATGGCTCCATAAGATTTTTTTTAATTGAGAAGAGATTTCAAGCCACTGTAGAGGAAAACCTGTGGCGTAAACTGATTATCCAGTCCAAGCTTTTGTTTTCGGTTTAGCCTAATCATATATTTAGGCGTTGATTATATGCATGTCATGTTCAATTTGAAATCTCCAACTACTATACTCCTGGGTAAACTGCTGCCTACTTCGAGTGAGACAAACCTGGAGTTTCATTTGGAATATACTTGTACTTACAGTTGTCATGAACAGGCTTGATAGGGTGTAACAAAAGCATGAGTAGACAAGATGCCAGCCATAAACATTAAATACTTAATTTCTAAAAACATAAGCTACGTATAAAAATCTGTAGCTCAAGTGAATCAACAAATCAGCAATGTAAAAGTGGATGTGTGATCAGTGTGGCAAAGTGACAAACCTAACAGCAAACAAAAACTGTGACTGCAGGCAGAGAAAGTCTCTCAAGGGCTGGTCTTTTATTGACAATATGCACTCAGGCCAAAAAGAACCACCCACTCAAAATACACAAGTCAGTGTTCTGGAATAGCAGCAACTATAGCTGGGGGCGTTACACAGCTAACCTGTGTTCTACAGTAAATCATTCCAGATATTTTAAAAAACACAGGTCAGTCAAGTCTGTGCTGAATTGCTTTTTACACGTAAACAATGATGTTACTACTTATAATGCTTCCTAATCTGTCCTAAATATTGATCCTGTTCCAATGACCAAAGGATTAGTTTTTACTTTGCAGATACTAAATGATGGGGTCCTTCTCTTGTTGCTGACAGACGTGTTGTGCTCAGACAGATTATTCAGAGGGGGATCTGTGTGGCATGTTTGTATGTTTCAGAGTTACACTGTTGTTTATGTATTAATCACCCCAGGAGAAAATACATTCAAATCAGTGTCAGTGCTAAATTGTACAAATTTTGCAACTTGCTGCCTTTTCTACACAGCTCCTTGAATTTCTCCAAATTCAGTGGATTTTTTGTTTTAGAGAGACAAAATGGATCTTGAAACTATTTTAAAGTTAGAAATCTATTCTCTGAAAACTTTTTTTTCACACAGTATCAGCCACATTATTTAATCTCCTCCAAAGAGTGTGTTTTGTACGGAATAAATTCATGTAGTTCAAAGCAGAATCTGAATCTGTGTCACTAAAAACCTACGCAGCAAATCCTCTCTGCATATTGCAAGAGCAGCCTTTGCTGGCACATCAATTCAGGCACAATGTGACATGTGACAGACAGACTGAATTGTAAACTAGATGTTAGCCATATTTTTGTGTCATCAGTTGTTAGGAACGCCCTTCTTTTATTGCCTTGCCAAAAATGCACTCTGCATTTTATAGTTAAACCTAACAATCCCATTAAACTGTCAGCCTGTCTATGCCCATGTGTAACTTACTGTACGTCTCAACATTTTCTTAAAGGCCGACTCTTCTCTTTGTTATGATTTCTCACTAAAAGGTTTGCTTTGTCAGAGTCCTCAGCAGTCTGAATCATTGTGAGAGTAAGTGCTTTAGCTGACTCAGCTGGTTCTCATTCGCAAGAATACCCCCTGTTGAATGCAGATGTGCACAAGTGTCTGACTAAAATCTTAACAAAACCAAAACCTGAAAATTGACCTGTTTAAAATGATTAATGAAAGATTGTCAAGTCAAACAGTCAAGTTTTTCTATTAAGTACATATAAAACAACAGCCTGAACAAAGTACTGTGCATGAATAGCAAAGAAAAATTAAGGAAACACAAACATCAATAAAAGACAAAAAAGATTAAAAATAAAGTTCAAGCAACTAATCAAAATACCTTAAATGATACCAATGACAAAAAGACTATCAAATGGAATTATTATTAGTTATGTTCTTTTTCAAATTAATGAATAATAATGTTAACTAATATTGATATGAATACACCTCTTTGTATTTTGTTGCCTTGGTTCCCCATCCCTATGAATATCTGCTCCGCCTTAAAGGGATTCTTTTTTTTTTTTTTTAAGTGAAGTTGTGAGGTAAGTGAGGTCTTCCCTGCAGCATACATCGGTCCTGTGTTTTTAGTTCAGAGAATCAGAATCTTTCCTGATCAAGAAACTGAAGCTCAAATCTACACACAACGGGGCCTCAAGAGGAGCAACTGCTTCACCATCTAAAACAATTGAAACCTAAAAATATTCAAAGCAGTTTGAGCAAGAGCGATATTGTTGATATTTACACCAAACTTCTTCCATGGCCTTGTAGCAACATTGTCTGGGGTCCGTTCATAAACAGTTTATCCCTTGTAGGAATATGGACTGTGTTACATGGACCTGTGACTGATTCAAAAGGGATGCAGTGTAAATATCCATGTTATATCGTTTGCTCAAGCTGCTATGATATTTTTTTCAGGGTTGAGTTGTTTTAGATACATTCCTGTGGTGGCCCTGTTCTGAGAAACTTTTATGTTTATGTTGCTCATCGGGAAAGCTTCTGATTCAAACAGAAACCACTCTGATATTTGTCTACTTCAGCGAAGTCACTGAATGCATATACATACTACATACATACAATTAAACGTTAGGGAAGGGGAAGTGGAACACAACAGAATAAATATCAGAGTGACTTTGTAACAGGGAGCAATGTACCTAAAATGCAAGAGGTAAACTGGTGACAAAAAGCTAAACTAAGGCCATGCTTAAGAAACCAGAAGACAAAGTCAAAACCAAATCTCAAAAACTCAAGGAGACAGCCTCTTTCCTTTGTCTTGTCTGTCATGTCTGCTGCAGGTTCATCTTTCGATTCTTCGTCTTTGTCCCTCCTCCATTCTTCAGTTTTCCACTTTGTATAGTTTCATGCTTTTTGCTATACTTTGTGTTTCTGCTTGGTTTTGTTGCCTATGCTCATGTTACCTACCTTTGTCCTTGTGTTTCTGGACTGCCCATTCACGCTTTAGTGTTTGCATCAGTTCTTAGAAATATGGTAACATTTTCAGTTAGCCCATGTGCCTACTTTTCAACAAATACTTTTCAACAAATATGTCTAACTTTAAAAGAAACGTGAAATGTTTCATGAGCTCAAAGATAATTTCTTGTTGCACTGTTGCATCATCCTCACCATGTTTCATAGCAGACCACTTTTCACATGGAATAATCTACACTCATATGGATATGTATCTTTTATAGTCTTATGAATAAAGACCACATGCATCCATCTATAGAATCACTGGTGATACAAATCAGAATGGTGGTACTTTCCAATATTCTGCAGAGGTTATCAGATTGAAACATGCTGAACAAACAGTAAAAGGCTGCAAAGAAGATTGTGCTGTCTGAGTGGGCCCTATTGACTTTTTCATGTGATTTCACACATTTTCTTTCCTGTAAATCTGGGTCCCCATTAGAATCCATTGTAACTGATGTGAAGCCATGTTGATAATAGCTGGTGTGCTCTATGAGGCAGCAAGTTATACCAATTTCAGTACTTTCAAAATCTTTTCTATAGTGTCGTAAATCAATCATCATCAAAACCATGCTGATGCTGAGAGATTTTTGGTGCACTGTTCCTCTGTGCTTGTCAGCTTTCAGAGTATGCCAGACCGAAAGTAAGACACTGACTGTTAATGTTCCTATTTTACTTTTAATAGACCATTTTGACTATTTATCATTTCACTCCCATATCACTGTCAGTGGAATAAGGAATTAAATATTATGTAGAATAAGATGAATGGGTTCTTTTCCATATATTATCTATTCTTTCCAAAACATGGTGCCCCTTCCCAACATTGCTACTCTGACTACTGCCAGATTTCATGCTGCCCCTCCTGAAGCAGCAAAGAGCTTCACACATGTAACAGTCCCAAAACCTGTAAACAGACTTTGATGTGCAATATGTAGTTCAGCTCCCTTTTAAAAAAATAGAGTTGCTTTGGTTGGTGAGTCAGAAAGGGTCTAGCCATTGCTCTCATTGTGGTGCTCAAGAATGACATCATGTTGACTCTGTATGCTGTTCTGGCTGAGGAGAAAAGATGGATGCCAGTGTCATGCTGATCGATGGCAACATTTGCTGGCAAGTTCATGTGTCAGATGTTCTCCCTGGAAGAGCTCAGAATTCTCCCTTTGTGTACTGGAACTCTTTGGATTTATTGTGCTTTGATAATAAATTCACACATATTAACTTCAATACAGAGACTGGAACAAGACAACTTTCATGCTGATGTCATGGTCTACACTGAATAAGGCATATATATACTTAGTGAGACTTGAGCTTCACTGAAAATATGCCATGCATGTCTATATCTAATCGAACATGCATTAAATTAATAAATAGCCTTACTTTCCACTGCCACTCTCCACACCTGGTAATGCACAGCATGCTATTGCTTTTGTATTAATCTTATTCACATTCTCCCAGTGCCAAATGTGTTAACTAGACGGTCCCAGAACACAGGAAGGGCTCTGTTCTGGTGGGTAAATGAAGTAGTCCTGGTCTTCTGTTGTTTTTTTTCCTTTACCCTTTGTGTATGTTTGTGTTCTTCCTGTCTCCCTCTCCTTAGTATTGCATGCAGATGTTGTGGTCTCTGGCTCCTGGTAGTTACTTTCCTCACCTATGTCCCATCTCCCCATCAGCTTACAGTATATTTACCCTGGTTTCTCCTCCACTCATCTCCAGATACACTATGCTGGCAAAAATATTCTCTCACCCCTCCAAATAATTACATTCAGGTGTTCCAATCAATTCCATGGCCACATGTGTATAAATCTACAAACATATGTGAAAGAATGGGTCGCTCTCAGAAGCTCAGTGAATTCCAGCGTGGTACCGTGATAGGATGCCACCTGTGCAACAAGTGCAGTAGTAAAATTTCATCACTACTGAATATTCCACAGTCAACTGTCAGTGGGATTATAACAAAGTGGAAGCGATTGTGAACAACAGCAACTCAGCCACAAAGTGGTAGGCCATGTAAAATGGAAGAGTGGGGTCAGCGATTGCTGAGACACATAGTGCGCAGAGGTCGCCAACTTTCTGCAGAGTCAATCGCTACAGACCTCCAAACTTCATGCAGCCTTCAGATTAACGGAAGAACAGTGCGTAGAGAGCTTCATGGAATGGGTTTCCATGGCTGAGCAGCTGCATCCAAGCCATACATCACAAAGTGCAATGCAAAGCGTCGGATGCGGTGGTGTAAAGCATGCTGCCACTGGACTCTAGAGAAATGGAGATGCGCTCTCAGAAGTGACGAATCATGCTTCTCCATCTGGCAATCTGATGGACGAGTCTGGGTTTGGTGGTTGCCAGGAGAACGGTAGTTGTCTGACTGCATTGTGTCAAGTGTAAAGTTTGGTGGAGGGGGGATCATGGTGTGGGGTTGTTCTTCAGGAGCTGGGCTTGGCCCCTTAGTTCCAGTGAAAGGAACTCTGGATGCTTCGCATACCAAGAGATTCTGGACAATTTCATGCTCCCAACTTTGTGGAAAAAGTCTGGGGATGGCCCCTTCCTGTTCCAACATGACTGCGCACCAGTGCACAAAGCAAGGTCCATAAAGACATGGATGAGCGGGTTTAGTGTGGAAGAACTTGACTGGCCTGCACAGAGTTCTGACCTCAACCCGATAGAACACCTTTGGGATGAATTAGAGCAGAGACTGCGAGCCAGGCCTTCTCATTCCACAGCAGTGTCTGACCTCACACATGTGCTTTCTGGAAAAATTGTCAAAAATTCCCATACACACTCTCCTAAACCTTGTGGAAAGCTTGCTCAGAAGAGTTGAAGCTGTTATAGCTGCAAATGGTGGGCCGACGTCATATTAAATCCTAAGGATAAAGAATGGGATGTCACTTAAATTCATATGCGTGTAAAGGCATATTGTCAAATACGTTTGACAATATAGTGTAGTTGTTAATGCCAGTCTGGTATCACAGCAGGGTCAAATTTGTGAGCTTTCTGGACAACTTTTTTTTGTTTTTCTTAGGAAACCTTTTCCACCCTATTCAACTTGTCCTCCCTGATTTTCCAGGAAGAACCTGTCTCTGCCAAGCTGTCAGCCCTTCTTACCAGCCAAGTGGGCCTACACAGCAATTTCCTGTTCTGACTGCCCTAAACTGCTACAGCCCATCTGTAACAGCCCATCTGTACTATTTCCACCTGTATGCTGTATGCCAGCCTGGATAATTCCTTGGACATTTCGTAACATTTTTGCAAGCATGCAATAAATCTGAATTTCCTTGCCACCTAACCTGTGTCTTACTTTTGAGTCCCTCAGTCCAGTTCTCATGGCAGAAAAAGTCACAAAACACAGAATTCACAGCATCTGAAACACACCTGTGTCTTCTTAAAACACAGTATCACTGAAGTTTGTGCAAGTGTCACAAAACAGATTCTGTTGATTCTTGTCCTAGAAATTGAATTATTCTTTTTTCTTTCTTTTTAAAATTCTTTGTACTTGTCAGCATTGTAATAACTGTGTGGGCAAATGCAGCCTCAAGACAATTTGTGGAATGTTACAAAATGAATGCTTTTCAAATCACCATACTTGAAATTTCGAGATGAGGGGTTTTGTGGTGGAGTTACACACAACTATTAGGCAGGACATTTGAGTTCGTCTCCCATGTGACCCAATACTTCTTACACGTAATGTACTTTAGCCTTATTCCCACATGCACTGGGCTCAGAATTATTCCAGAGTGGTGGCATGTGTGTAAGCAAATGTCAACAACATTCACTCTGGACATCTTTCACCCATCTCCAATAAGATAATGTTAGACCGTAGCAGCAAATCTTTCAGAGCATTGACTGCCTGTGTGTGAGTGAAGGTCGCTCCTTCCTTTCATCCTCTCTGCTGACCTGTAGAAAGATATATGCAGTATTGACATTAATACTAGGAGCCTCGTCTTCCATTCTTAACATGTTATGAAATTACAGCAGTTGCAACATTAGGCTTTCTTTTATCTTAGTAAAATAACAATATAAATTGACTTCACTTAAACTATCAATGGAAAAATACATGCAATCAAATATGAAAAAACTGTCATACAGATAAATAAATGAACATCGCTCATAATCATGGAATACTACAATAATAACAGTTACTTGCTCTCATGAGAAATTAACATGAATTCATAAATATTTACAAAGAAAGAAAGAGACACACAGATCGTCACCACCTGACATACGATTTGATTGTTTTGCAGTGCATTTTCCCTATATACTTCCTTTGCTTCTCCTGAGGCTGCTCTGCCTCTGTTGAAGGGGCAGTGGCACAGTCTTGGTTGCCTCTTTCATTTGCATACAATCGCTGCACAATTCTTTACACAACTGCACAATCACGCCTAGCTATTTTTGTTTTTGTGCAGCTCTGATAAAGAATGCATATAGTGACGCCAGCCAGGTCCAGCATGTTGACCATCTGTGGGTGGTGGCTCTTGTGGAGTATTGTCTGGTCATTTGGTCCAGGACATCAACTCCCACCTTGCTCATGGTCAGATCCAGATTCTGAATCAGAGTCAGATTCACTGGTCAAAATGAACTCATGGCAGTTCTAGAGTTAAAACTATTTGGTTAGGGTTAGGAAAACAACATAGCTTGCCTTAAAACAGACACTCTGTTAAACAGTCATTTTATGGCTTACCAGGGGACAAATCTTAACTTCTCTGCAAAATACAAACCTTACAGCACAAACAGAAATAACCTCCCAATGAAATACATCAATACAGAATTCTGAGTGCAATTTGTGTCCACCATCTCAAATCTAAAGATTTTGTTTTAATCACTATCTAACATTTTTACCTAACCCATCAAACCTCTGTGGTTTATACATTAAAAACTGTCAAATTATGTGAATATAAGTCATGTTTTTGAGGGAAGTTGTCAGATGACGTAAGGTACACTGTGGCGTGGGTGAGGTTTAGGACCCGGATGCAGATATTTAAAGTAAATCTTGATTTATTTAAGTACAAAAAACACAAGGCGCGGCTGAGCCGGATTACAAAAACTTAACTTTGACTGTGAAGAAAAAACTTGATGATGACAAAACAAACAAAACCAGACTGTGACTATGACTATGACTATGACCATCAACCATTAACAAGACCAACCTGACAAACATGAAAGATCGTGAGGATCTGGCAAAGTGCAAGGGGATACCTGGAAACTAATTACTGAAGGGAGGTGATTAGTGATGGAGTGCAGCTGAGGGGGAAAGCACAGGTGAAGTGAGTGAAGCTGATGAACAAGCGTGACTGAGGGGAAACATGGCAAAAACTAATGACTTAACACATAACAGAACTAACAGATGTGACATAAGAAAACTATGGTTAAACTAATAACTAAACAGAAACCTAAAACATGAAATCAAAAACTATAATCATGACAGAAGTTGTCTTATCAAGAGGAGCAAAGCTTCCGAGAGTGTGCCCCATGGCAATAAGGTGAAGGAAAAGACTTCTGTCATTAAATTAAATGTATCTTGTGCAGTTAAATTAAACTGAAACATGATAATCAATTCTTTATTTTATAATGTTCTAAAACATTACCTGAAATTATGTCTGTCTTTTTTATACTTTTGCCAGGCTCCCTAACTTATAGGGATGCTGTTATATTCCAGTTAAGCAAGTCACTGTAAATACAAGTTTAGACTTTGTGATAAAAACAGCCTTTATCTTTTGACCGAGCAGGTCAACATGTTTGTCTTTAGGACATTGTTCAGTGCCAAACATATTTTCCCCTAAGCCAATGGCATACACTCCTGGGAAAAGAGCATATGACTGGTCCTGAGTCTGTCTCACTTATATGAGTGAGAAAGAGGACCTTTTCATTGATACAGATAGTCCCAGTGTGGGCAAAGAGCCATAGGATAATGGAGATTGTTCTCCTCCCCCACTGCCAGCTGCAGTCCTCTCTATTGCTCACTGGGACCTGCTTGCCTGAGAGGAGATATTTCATTATTTCACCCTTAACTGGAATACCTTGTCTTATAAGTCTGGCACATGAAAAATATAATTTGAATGCAGCAAGGCTCAATTGCGTAATTGACACCATTCAGAGTGCACAGGGCTTGACCACAAAGTATCTGTAAAAAAAAAAGTGAAAGGTTATTTAACAGTGGTATGGAAAATTAAAGGTTATTTCTATGCAATGTGACTGAAATGTTAATTTTCTTCAGAAAATGTTGGACGAACACGAACATTTTCTCATTGAAGAGAACCTGTGATCTGAAAGACTCAGCACACATCATCTAATCATTTTCATATTCCCTCTCTCCGGGCTAGTTTCATGAAATTTTCAGCATCCATCCAACTTGGAACATGAGATCATTTTCTCTCATTTTTGGATTAGTTTCTTTTATTGGGATTATGATATCTCCTTTCTTTCCTATTTGCATTTCCCATACCGTTCCAAGTTTTTATGATTTGGGGTTGTAGGTTCTTATGCAATTGCAGTGTGCCAGACAACATGCCAGGCATTCCACCATTCCTTCCATTATTCATTTAGCCCAATGCAGCACTCACTCTGTCCAAAAGCAGGCAGTGAGAAGTTCAAATCTCACAGACGGGACAATCAGACAGCTGCCAGGTGGGCACAGTAATTAAAATGGGCAGAGCTCCAAGCCCTCAGCAAATTATTTTCTCAACATTCCTCACACTCCTGCTGTCAACCCCACATTCAATGCTGAACTGTGTCCCACCACATTTATGTGACAAAGGTGGCAGGCTTTTAGGAGAGAGATGAGAGGAATGTACCTGCACAAGCCGATGAATGCAGTATTTAGTTCTTTGCTGTGTGAAGACAACAGTTAAAACCTGATCTCATAACAGATTCATGAAATATCTACAATGCAATTGCAACTTTTCTTCTTCCCTCCTACTCCTCCCTCTTGAATGGTTAAGACATTCTTGAGCGGTCCTTAACTGGTTCAGGTCCTATTTAGAAGGCTGGAGTTATTTTGTTACAATTGGCAGCTATGAATCTGAGCGAGTGGCCATGACTTGTGGAGTCCCCCAGGGGTAAATTCTTGGACCTCTTCTGTTTAACTTGTATATTCTCCCTTTGGGTCAGATATTGCAGAACTTTAACATCAATTATCACAGTTATGCAGACGATACACAAGTTTATGTGTCTCTGGCACCAGACGACTGCAGCCCAGCAGACATACTGTGCCAGTGTCTGGAGGAAATAAACACCTGGATGAGAGAGAATTTTCTACAGTTACATGAAGACAAAACTGAGATCATTCTGTTTGGTAGCGAAGAGAAGAGGGTCAGCATTGGTAAATACCTTGAGACTTGGGCCCTTACAATCACTGACCAAGTTCGTAACCTTGGAGTGTTGATAGACTCAGATCTGACTTTCAGCAGCCACATCCAAGCTGTCACCAAGGCAAGTTTTTACCAACTCAGAAAGATCAACAGAAATCAAGATTTTCTCTCCCAAAAAGACCAGGAGAAACTCATTCATGCATTAATCTCCAGTAGACACGATTATTGTAATGGTATGTTAACTGGACTTCCCAAAAATAGCATTAAACATCTGCAGCTCATCCAGAACGTTGCTGCATTTTAACCAGGACGAAGAGATCTGAACACACCACACCAGTTTTAAAATATTTACATTGACTTCTAGTCAGTCACAGAATTGATTTCAAAAGCTTACTGACGGTTTTAAAAATCCAAAAGCTTATTTAGATATTAACACAAAAGAACATAAAGCGTGGCTGAGCCAGATCTCAATAAATCTAAACAGTGGAATAAACAAAACTATGCTATGGCTGTGGCAAAAACGAGGCAAAACCTGACCAGACAAAAATGAACCACATGAATAACGTGGCATGCATGAATGAAGGTAAGGTGAGGTGAGGATTTTGGCCAGACCTGAGGAAAACCTGGAAACTAAAAACTGTGGTGATGTGATTAGAGATGGGGTGCAGCTATGAAAAAAAGACAGGTGACTTGAGTGAACCTAATGATGGGAAAAAACATGGCAAAAACTATTGACTATATACCTAAAACCTGAAAACAAAACTATAATCATGACAGAAAACATAAAACCCAATACATGACATCAAAAAACACAAAACCCAATACATGACATCAAAAAACATAAAACACAAAACATGACATGACAATTATGCTGCAAACAAGTGGAACAAACTGCCAGTGGAGATTAAACTTTCACCAAATGTAGACATTTTTAAATCCAGGTTAAAAACATTTCTTATCTCATGTGTCTATGCATGAAATCTGCACAGTATATTTTAACTTATCTAGACTGTTGCTTGTTTTAATTCATTTTAATTATTTTATTTCTTCCTATATTCTTTTACATGTCTTTAATGCTTCTTCCGCTCCCCACTGCAATGCTTTTATTTTATGTAAAGCACTTTGAATTGTCTTGTACATAAAATGTGCTATACAAAAAAATTTGACTTTGACTTTGACTAGAATTAATGTACACAATGCTCCAAAATGTAAATTTAGACATTTTTACATTGTTAATACTTGCATATTTTACAATTCATGTGTCGCAATGTCCATCATGTTAGGTGAATGCTGACCACCAGAAAACAACAGCCTAGGGATATGTTAGAATATCACAAATTTACAACCATGCTTGTGACACCAGGTGTTGCACAAGTGAACAAATGCACCTGTTACATGTTATCCAATGAGACCGGACTGACAGTTGTTTATAGTTGCTCAAGTGCATATAGGTTGACTCCTTCAATGTGACATCATTAACCCTTAATCCTATTAAGATCACTCACTCAGGCTTTGCCATGTGCTTATGTTTGTAATTTACCACTCATCAGATGTTCATGTGGGAGCAATTTGTCAGTGGACTATGAGGTGTAGCACTGTTGTTATCCACAGTTTGTCCACAGCTTGGAATGACACAAATAAAATCCAGCAGTGCTGTGAAAGTATGTTTGGTCTATAATTTGAAAAATGTATGGTTTTATAAAAGGTTTACACATCTTTGATGAAGCCTTGTTGATCTGGGTTGCCAGGTTGTGGGAAATCCTTTGTTATCACAACGCTGTCCTCGTCTTTTTTCAGGTGGATCTGGAATTCTCCTTCATAATTTATTTGTTAATCTTCTCATAAATGTCAGAAGGGAATTGGGGCCAAAATGCATTTAAAAACTGTTATTTAAGAATTAGATGGATATTTGACTGAAATTTGTGATTTATTGATTTATTAACACCTGTAGGTTACTAGCCAACATTTTCTAATGGCTTTTTATCAGATCATATTTATAACCCCCAAATCTGCAGTTCTAAATGTTTATAATTAGCTTGTGGATGTTCCACAGTCTTTTTAGTGAAGTGATTAAAACAATCCATTGAAGAAAGTGTTCCAAGACAAGGCATTTGTACAATCTTGTAACCTAGATGACACTCTTGATAATGACTCAATACTTATCAGTAAAACATCCAATAAGTCAAACAGTTGTGAATTTTGATTTTGACATTTAAACTCTTAGAAAATGACACCAGTATATTTCATGGCTTAAGCTGCTTTGTTCTACCTTGACTTTTAGTTTCTAATAAGAAGTCATTTTGTTTAGCTTATAACAGATTTGTCAAACCCCTTTCTTGCAGACTTTATTAAGTGTGACCAAAGCTATAGCCCAGACAGTTGGAGTAAATCTGAGTAAGAAAACTGCCCCCCTTGAGCACTAATCATAGTTCTTTCTGCAGGAAACTGTTTCTGTATTTTCTCTCGAGTGACATTATTCAAAGCTGCAGTCACCATAATGTTCTGTTTACGTTCATTGTATTGGGTGAAGACAGAACTTGTGGAAGTACGTATTTCATAACCTGAACACATAAAATCAAGACTTTGGCAGAGCTGGAAAAAAAAGTGTCTCTGTAATTTAACAAATAGACAGCAAATGTCTCATCTATCTTTGCCATCTTGAATAACATAATTTCAGTGTTTGTTTAATTGAAGTTTAAAAAAAGATGACGGGCATAAATACTGAATGCAGGAGCCCTTAAAGCAGCAAATCTTGGATGTTTCTCACAGGACAACCTCCAAAAAGAAAGAAAGATGAAAAGTTAAAGTCATGTTCTCACTCTGAAATAATTTCTGCTGATTAATTATCCACAGTTTGTCCACAGCTTGGAATGATTAGAGATGAGGGTGTCAGGATTGGATATAAAAGGAACATTCACTAAAGGGTTAGACTTTCAAAACAAGAAAGCGTCATGGCTCAAAAGAATCAGGCAGAGAATCATTAGTTAGTTAAGAAATAGATTTCTTAATTTAAATAAAGAAATAAGACATTTCTATGAAAGATTGTAGCAACTGGTCTTTCAACCTTTCTGTGCCCAATATTATGAAAACATTCCAGGAGTCTAGAGACATTTTAGTTTGTAGAAGCCAAAGACAGAAGCCACTGGAGGTGTGCAAATTTCTCAGCAAACAATGTGGGCTACATAGATAATTGGCAGTCTTTCTGGGGAAATTCTGTTCTGATTAGAAGAGACGGCATCCATCCCACTTTGGACGGGGTAACTCTCATATCTAAAAATATGGCCAATTTTATGAGTCATCCAGAAACATGACAACCCAGGGTTGAGACCAGGATGCAGAGTTGTAGTCTTGCACTTCTCTGCAGTTTCCTGCCTACTGCTGCCCCCACAAAACCCCATAATGACTGTGTCTGCTCCCACACCATATAAATTAAACAAATAAATAAACACAAGAGAAGCAAATCCTTCAAAGCCCTCTCATTGAAAACCATGCCTTTTTAACCTTCATTTACCAACACAATGTTTAATTACTTGTTTGAAAAATGAATTCATAGCTTCTCAGATATAATTACAGATCAAATATTTCCATCATATGAACAGATACAGAGAAAATATTGTATTTCGAGGTCACAGTTCTATATATATCTACAGGTACGTAGTTTTGTGTACAGAACAACCTATCCCCAATGGAATCGATACTTATGCAGGATCCATGTAAGAAGGGAGGAATATCCAAATCATATGAAAATCTGTTAAACCGGTCTTGTACAGTTACTACAGGTCAGCTCAGATTATCCTGGCAGGATGATCTAGCAGGGAGATCACAGAAGAACAATGGCAAACATTTTAGTGTCCTCTCCTATTATAGCACTTAACCTGTACTTCCCTACTCCCTCTACTGCACTTTCTCTTTCTGTACTTACCTCTATGCCTGCACTCTATCGCTAGACCGTCACTCTGTCACCTGTGACAGAGTCTGACTTTTGGTTTCCTTCTACGTAGGTTATTGTTTAGCTTTGATGTTAGCTGTAATGTTATATCCTCATTTGTAATTCGCTTTGGATAAAAGTATCTGTTAAAAACATAAACATAAACAAACAGCCCTCGCATTAATTCACAGCTCTTCAATATGCATAAGACATGGGTTTCTGCACTGCCAGACATTTCACGCAGACTATTTAATGCAGATGCTTTGGTGGCAGTTCTAGGATTTAAGGACTCAAGTTTATGAAAAGGCAATATGGAACATAGCATGGTCTTATTTGTTTGCCAACTTGCACAAAGATTGATTTCAGTCAAGGTGGGGCTCAACAAACAGCCCCACCTTGTATAAATCTTGTGACGGATGTTATGAAGCATCTGGAGTTAGAGAAAATTAGATTCTCACTGAAAAAACAGGAAAGAAAGTTTTATAGGATCTGTCAGCCATTCATTGATTACTTTAACCGCAACTATGACAGTTATGACGGACATTTGGGGAATTATTGAATCATAACATAAGGAGGGGATTTTTTTTATGTACATATATATATATACCGTATTTTTTGGGCTATAAAGTGCACCGGGTTATAAGGCGCAATATCAATGATTGACTGCTAGCGGGTCTATTTTTATACATAAAGCGCACTGGGTTATAAGGCGCATTAAATTAAACAAAACTCAGATAATACTTTAATCAACTCACTTGGTGTTGACTGATAACGTTGAGTATGAAATCCGCTTCGTAAGCATGTCTTTTAACAGGAGCCATTTTTGGGGCAGCGGGTATAGAAAATGAATGAATGAATGAATGCACACCTTAATGTTGAAGCACAGATCATATTACTCTGTGAGGCTCGTGACTACGGTGGCCGTAATGCTCAATCCATCAAGCTGTGCAGCTTCGTAGCTTACCAAGGCCGTCCTAGAACATTTTGACAGATTTTTGAGCGCCGTGTACCACATAAAATCGGTTCTAGGTCAGAAAGCACAACCAGAATTAATTCATACATTAGGTGCACCGCATTTTAAGGCGCACTGTTGATTTTTGAGAAAATTAAAGGATTTTAAGTGCGCCTTATGGTCCGAAAAATACGGTACATATATGTATATATTATTGGAATTACTCATTTATTCTTCCCGATTTTTTTATTTTTATTATTAGTATTTAATTTGAATTTTATTTTATTTGAACCCCCAAATTATTTGCATTTACATGTGTATATGGGTGGATATGTGTATGTATATGTAAATCATCTTTTACAGTAACCTCCATTACTATACTCCTCTTGACTTCTATATTATGGAGATATATAATATACTGCAGTTTGAGGTTGTATGAAAATAAATTTGTGCAACCAAGTGTACTGTAAACTGTGTACTGTTTACATCTTTTGTTGTATGTTCAAATATGTTGAAAATCAATAAAGAGTGGAAAAAAAAGGAGAAGAAGCATGAGCAGCGGGCAAGAAAAGATGTTGAAGAAAAACTTAGCTTCTGATGTTTTGGGTGAAATAGTTTAAATAGTTCAGCATTTGATTAAAAAATGTTTAAAAGCACCTATCTGGACCCCCTTTGATGATACAGGAAACCCCTACTAGATAAAACAACAGTTATATGTAAAATCTGCCTCACAGAAAATATATCGTGGTAATGCAGCTAATATGAGGAATCTTAGCCCTGACCAAACATCTGTAATCTCATTTAACACAGCCGACTAATCAGTCAGATTTATGCTCCAACTTCAACAGACGGCAAAGAAGCACTGAATCTATAGGAGCTACAGAAATATTCAGTTAAAGAGAAGCCATGACATGGATGACTTCATCTTTGTCATAACCCGGCAGGACACAGATGCAGGGATTTTTCAAGAAAGTAGTTATTAGTTTATTATCAATACTTATAATTCTCCAAGACAGAGAAATAAATGTAGGCTATGAAAATGTGGAGTGATTATTTTTTTGATCATTTTCATAGTCACACTTCTTCCTCTTATATTTATTGGAAGAAGTGTGACTATAAAAATGATCAAAATAATAATCACTGCACTCTAGGAGGAAAACAAAAAGAATCTAAACTTTATCAATATCAAAAGCTCTCTTACTAAAGAGTCAAACAAAAATCACTCCTGAAAAACGAAGGCACTATGAAATGTAACCAAAACGAAAATCACTCCAAACAGAGGAAACAAAAGGCTTTGAAATCTTAGAAGAGTAAACTAAATCTATGATTCAAAAACTTATAAATCAAAATCACTATGTAGGAGGCAAAAAGAAGCAAAATGCAATGGCTATGATTCAAGGCTTGGAAATACTGTGGCAAGGCAAGGATGAACGCATGAACATAAGGATGGTAACGAACACACTGGCACAGGACAAAGGGAGACTATAAGTACACATGAAGGGAAGTGGGGAACAAGTGGAAACAATCGGGAATCAGGGAAGACAATCAGACTGGTGACACATGAGGAAGGGAAAGTGACCTGAAAGAGAGGAGAGTTAATCCTTCAAAATAAAACAAGAAATGACAAGACAAGATGACAAGACAAAGTAAAACCCAGATGACCTGTGGTCATTTCAGCAGGATAATTATAGATCTCATTCTGTATGACTTATAACAGTGTTGAGTGTGTTTGACTGGCCTCCATGCAGTCAAGATCCATCTCCCATGGAAAAAGTGTCATGTCATATTTTGAGTTTTTCAGTCTTGTTTTCAGGTTTTAGGATTATTTTTTGTCATGTTTTTTCCTTTTCACATCATTAGGTTCACTCAAGTCACCTGTCTTTGTTTCACAGCTGCACCCCATCTCCGATTACCTCACCACAGTATTTAGTTTCCAGGTTTCCCTCAGTTCATCGCGAAATCCTCACCTTAACTTTCCTCAGTCTTGCCACGATTTCCATGTTCTTCAGGCTTGTCAGGTCAGGTTTTTGCCTATTGTTTTTCCACAGCCATAGTCTTGTTTTGTTTATTCCACAGTTTAAGATTCCATGTTAACCGGCTCAGCCGCGCTTTTTGTTCTTTGATTTAATAAATCAAGTTTTTCTTTTGAAATTCTGCATCTGGGTCCTACCTCCACCACGCCAAGCACAACCCCCCTTTTGTAACAAAAAGTATGGAACATAATGCAGAGGAAAATCAGACAACAACAACCACAAATTGCTGAGCAGCTCAACTCTTGTATTCAGTAAGAATGGACACAGATTCTTCTGAAAAAAATCCAACAATTAGTATCCTCATATATTAGGGAATATCAGTTCCCTAAAATTTTAAAAAGTGTCATTAACAAAGGCTGATGTAACAAGAATCTCAATTATGTTGAGAGTGTGTATCAAATTCTAGAATCATCTATCATTTCCACAAACAGTGAAGTTGGTCAATAAAAACACTGAAAATTATTTCTTAGGTGTTTGTTAATAAAAGTTCAATACGTATTTATTACACTTTAGTAAGTTTCACAATTTTTAGGGACATGGCGTTTGTATTACATGTGTCGCCCAGTTGAAAATATGATATTTCAGAAATACAGATTTCTTAAACAGTTTAATGAGATATTTTTGAAATACAGTCACTAAGAAAATAAGTCAAAGCCTTACAAAACCAGATAAAAGTAATGTCTGTGAAATAAAAAAAAACCTCAAAAGACACTAAGTACACCAGATACAGAGCAGATTTTAACCATTAAACCAGCTTATCCTAAATCACAGTTTGTCAATCTGCTGAGTATTTATGTTGTAGATGTAGTGAAAATGGGCATATTGCATCAAAATGCGTTGCTCCTGAAAATGTCCAGAAAGCAATTAAAAGGTTAATTTGTCAAGTGCGAGAAAACAAAGATGGGCACAGAGAAAGTACAAAAGGCCAAGGTGAACATGTGGCCTGAGTCAACGCAGCTAAGATGCACTGACTTACCTGAGGGTCCTATCAGTCCTTCCTCCATAGCCCCTATCAAAGTCAGTAATGTTTCTTGTGAAGCCCCCATGATTTCTGGGTCTACTGTGACCATCAATTTTGATGACTAGTACAGAGTATACATACCCACAGTTTCAGTTCATCCCATTTCTAGGCCTGCTCTTTGGGGCTTGACCGCTGAGACATACCCCTACAAGGGCTATGTTGTAGTGGAGATGGAGTTTCCTGAGGACCTAAGTAGACTTAAGGGACCAGTGGTCATTCTTACTTTTATCTGCCCAGAGCCACCTAACTGTTATGAAACCCCTGTTGTTGTGGGCACAAATCATTTCCTGTTTCGTAGAATGTTTCAGATTGTTTAGACAAAGAGAGTGGCAGTGAACACAAAGTACGCTCTATGAGAATAAGGGCAGTTTATGAACAAATACAGGCACAAACTCAGCTTTCTCAGTCTCTGGCAGATGATAAAGGCACCAGACAGGTGAAATCGTAAGGTGCTGGTCCACTTTAGCTACCTCCAGGTGAGAACTGTTATGACACCTGTAAAGCACACCTATACCCAGTGACCTTGTTCTTGTTGAGGCACTTGCTGCACAGCAACTTCCTGTTAGTGTGCTGGTACAGCTGGGTGTTCTGCCTGAGAGTGACATCGATACAGCTTCACAGTCACTGTAAAGATGCATGCAGTAGATGTAGTCACGCCGCCTCAGACATCCAACTGCTCAGCCAACACAATAGATCCAGAGCTCTTTGATTGTGGACATCGTCCATCCCAGAAAAGGGATGTCTGCTTTGGGGCTACCCTTGAGTGCTTCATCCCATCTTTACGACGTTGACAGGATGACAGAGGACAGGATCTCATTGTTTGGCTTCTGAAGAGCCAAGTCTGAGGAACGAGTTATGTTATGATCAGCGTGCGAAAGACCAATTGCTGGCTGAAAGTGACAAGGTCTTACAGGAAAACATAAATTACAAAACTGCTAGAAAATCTACTATGTATGTTTTACTCAACAAGTTGCCCAACTTACCTGTTTAACGAGTCAAATCAGAACATGGAAGGTACACCTCTATAAACTACACTGAGATCATCTCTTCCCAATAGGTTAACATCTCTTCCTAATAGGTTAGGATGCCCACAAAATCAGAATCTGCTGAAAGACTCAGGAAACAACCAGTTACAAGGATGCACGTCAGCATCAAAAGTGTTACCTATCATCATATCAAATACCTGTTGATAACCCCTCTTTGTTGGATTCAGATTTTGAGTATGTACATGAGTGTTACTCCTTTGACATGGACAAAGTCAGAAACCATGTCACACTTTCCTACCAAATCTCGAGTAAATGTGCAGAGTCAGCACATAAAGAGTCTTACTTATCTGAGAGTGAACCTGAGTTGGAACAACAGAGTGAGGAATTTCATGATGATGATGTTCCCCAATGCTCCCAACAATGTTTTTTTTCCAGGTATCCCGGAGCAGGCTGAGGAAGATACCGAAACAACAGCAAAAAAAATTTAATCCAGACAGACCTTAAAATTCTGGAAGACACTGTCAAAAACATTATCTTTCGCGTCTTATAATCCGGTGCTGCCTATACTGTCACGATTTATGTTCTTTCCCATCTCATTTCAGGTATCTTGCCCTTCCTCCCGTGTCAAGCGTCTGATTGTCTTCCCTGATTCCCAAGTGTTTCCACCTGTTCCCCTTGGTCCCTCATGTGTTCAAATAGTCCGTGTTTCCCTTGTCTTGAGCCATAGTTTCCACGAGCCTGCAGTGAAGCGATCCTCCTACAGAGCTATCTTGTTTTGTAATTTATTCTTATTCATAGCCATAGTTTATTTATTCATCACGGTAAGTTTCATAGCTTGGTTTTGTTCCTCCGTTTTTAAGGAGAGATTTTTTCGTTGTAACTTTCCATCGTAACCTCCTTTAAAGGAGTACTTTAAGTTTATAGTTAAAGTTTCATAGTGCCTCTGTTTTTCGAGAGCGTCCTTTGTTAAATCCGCCTCATTAGGAGAGTGTGTCTTTGTTTTGTTAAATTTAAAGAGCCCTTTGTTTTCCTCCCAGAGTGGAGCGGTTTATGTTTTGTAACTTTCATCGCTGCGCTCGTCCTCCACCATAGTTACTGAGGAGAGCGCTTAGGATTTTCACAGCATGTTCCTTTGCTCTGCTTGGAGATCCTCATCCTGCCTTGCTGCGATGTGTTACAAAATAAACCTCTTTGAATTTGAAAAGATCCTGCATTCGTGTCCTGAGGTCGCTGACATATACAAGTACAAAATGTATTTTCTTTTTAAAATTAGATGGTGCGGCTTATATTCAGGTGCGCTCTATAGTCCGGAATTTACAGTATATGCACTTTATTCACTAACACAGTTCTAGGTAATCACAAGTGATGCACAATGTGATCATTTTTTTATGGGTTTACATGTTTTAATTTTTTCATTTATCCTTTCTGTCTATTTCCTTTCAAATCAACTAACTGCATCATTGTTTCCTTTCATGACATCAATATAAACATACACAACATCTGTAAAGACTTGCATGGCACACACTCTTAAACACAACACACCTATAATACAGACAGTGCAGCTACACACACCATCATACACCTACATTACACACAGACTCACACACACAAGCACAGACATAGAGACATACATGAAACTAATCCACTAATCTAACCTTGAGCACACTAAGGTGTATTACATGGAATGTGCATGCAATTGATTCCAGGGAGAAGAGTGAAAACATTTTCACTCGATTAAAAGAACTACAGGCAGACATATCATTAAAAGAGACTCATTTATCACAGGCAGATATAGATGTACTCACTACAGCACAGTTTCCTGACGTATACTCAGCCTGTAACTCCAGACAAAGAGGTGTAGCCATTCTAATTAAGAGGAAAGTAAATTTTACTGAAAACAGCACAATTACAGGCTCTGCAGGTAGATTTATAATAGTTCATTTATTTATTCAAGATATGAAGTTTTGCATTGCTAATATATGTGATCCAAATGTTGATGACCCCCTTTTTTCATTCCTTTTTCATTTCACTGTCTGATCACATGGATAACACAGTCATCATAGGAGGAGACATCAACCTGGTATTGGACAGGCTCAGTACCACAGGTAGTCTTAAGAATTGGCAGTCCATAAATATTGTCAAACATGATATGAATGATTTTGGTCTTTGTGGCTTTCACACCACCCCACTCTCAGGGAATACACCCCTTATTTTCACCAGTTCACCACTCTTATTCCAGATTAGATTATTTCCTAGTTAGCAGCTCTCTCATAAGTATTATCCCAGAAACAGAAGTCCATCCCATCAATATCAGTGATCACTCACCAGTTTCTATCACTCTGGTATTTAAGAGAACAACACCACCATCTAGAAATTGGAGATTTTTTGGAGACATTACTTAAAGATCCTGCTTTTATTCATTTCTTTTAAAAAAGATTGGGAAAGATATTTAAAAATAATGACCTACCAGGAATATCAGCAAGTGATTTTTGGGAAGCAGGAAAAGCAGTAATGTGAGGCAAAATAATCTCTTTTTCTTTGCATAAAAAAAAAGAAAAGAGAATTCAAAGATCTCAGAATTAGAACTAAAATTTAAATAATTAGAGGATGCTTACAGTGCCTCCCCAGATGAACATGTTTTGAAAAGAATAAGAAAAACTAAACTGGAATTAAATTAAATAATTGATTAAAAAAAAACACAGTTCCCAGGGCGAACTTTGAACATAGCAAGAGGTCTGGGAGACGTCTTGCTAACCAATTAAAAACAAGCAATGAAAAAAAAAAAAAAAAAAAACAACTATAGCCTCTGTTAATGATGCATCAGGAAATGTCACCCATCAAGAATAATCAGGAATTCTATATTATCTGTATGCATACATATAACAAAATTTTCCACTTGGTAGCTCTTGGCATCCTAAAGACACAGTATGCATCAAAGATTTTTTTTTTTTTAAATGCAGAATAATAAAAATACCAGCATAAAACATACTATAAATATGTACAAATGATAAAGTGATGTGTGCAATACTGTAGTAGTGGGGAAATGAACATGTAATACAAGTTTAATAAACTGCAGTACAGTGCAAAGTCCCAGACTTAAGGGGAATGCTGAGTTAGTGGTCCTAGTGGTCTGTGTGACTGCAGGACAGACCTGGGAATCCAAAAAGTACTGGGAATGTCTGGTGGAGGCCCCTGTCTGCGAGATCTTTAACTCGCACCTTCCGGACAGTTTTTCACACATAGGTTGTGAGAAACCTGTGAGGTTGGGGACATGGAATCTGAATGGACCATGTTCAGGACCTCCATTAGTGATGCTGCCTCCAAGAGTTGTGGCCTGAAGGTTGTCGGTGCCTGTTGTGCATCCAGAGGACCTGCTGGTGAATGCCAGCGGTGAAGGAAGCTGTCAAGCTGAAGAAGGAGGCCTTTTGGGCTTGGTTGTCCCGGGGGTCGCCTGAAGCAGCTGACATGTACCAATCAGCTAAAAGGGCTGCAGCATTGGTGGTTGGTGAAGCGAAAACTTGGGTGTGGGAGGAATTCGGAGAGACTATGGAGAAGGACTTTCGGTTGGCCTCAAGGGTGTTCTGGTAAACCATTCAACGGCTCAGAAAGGGAAAGCAGGGACCTTACCCAGGTTGTGCTTGACCTGGGTGGAGAACTGCTGACTCGAACTGAGGATATTGTCAAAATGTGAAAAGAGCACTTTAAGGATCTCCTTAATCCGGCTGACATGTCCACTATTGAGGAGGTAGAGTTTAAGAACTTGGGAGAAGACTCGTCCATCATCTTGGCGGAAGTTATCAAGGTCGTTAAAAAGCTTCCCAGCAGCAAAGCAACAGGGATGGATGAGATTCGCCCTGAGATGCTAAAGGCTCTGGAAATGGTGAGGCTGTCTTGGCTGACAAGCGTCTTCAGTGTTGCAATGGAGGTCTCAGTCAACACCTATGGAGTCGCAGACCAGGGTAGTGGTTCCCATTTTCAAGAAAGGGAACCGGAGCATGCGTTCCTACTACAGAGGAATCACAGTACTCAGCCTCCCCAGGACAGTTTACTCCAGGGTGTTGGAGAGGAGGCTCCGACCGATTGTCGAACCTCAGGTTCAGGAGGAGCAGTGTGGCTTTTGCCAAGATCGTGGAACAGTGGACCAGATCTCAAACCTTGCAGAATTACTGAGGGGATCGTGGGAGGTTTACCATCCATTCTACATGCGTTTTGTAGACTTGGAAAAGGCTTACGACCGTGTTCCCTGAGGGATTCTGTGGGGGCTGCTGAGGGAGTATGAAGTACTGGAGCTGCTTTTACGAGCTGTTCGATACCTGTATAACCAAAGGAAGAGCTGTGTCCGCATTCTTGGCACTAAGTTGAAATTTGTTTACAGTGTGTGTTGGACTCCGCCAAGGCTGCCCCTCTGTCACCAATCCTTTTTGTGATTTTCATGGACAGGATCTCAAGGCAGTCATGGAGAGGAGGGCATCTGCTTCTGAAACCTCAGGATTGCATCTCTGCTTTTTGTGGATGATGTGGTTCTCTTGGCTTCTTAAGTCAGGACCTTCAACTGATGTGGTTTGGACATCTGATTAGGATGCCTCCTGGTCGCCTTTGGAGGTTTTTCGGGCACATCTTATTGGGGCAGACTCAGGACTTGCTGGAGGGATCATTTGTCCCTTATAGCCTAGGACGCCTCGGGATTCCCCAGGAGGAACTGGAGAGCATCACTGGGAGAGGGATATCTGGGTTTCTCTCCTGGATTCGTTGCCTCTGTGACCGGACCTCGGATAAGCGGATGAAATTAGATGGAATGATTGATGTATTACCTCGAAACAACTCTGCAAACGGTAGTCTACTTTTGAAACCAGCAAGGAACTCGCACTCCCATCCAGCTACCACCCACTAACACATTCTTCCACTAACACACAGACTAATTAACCCTGTAAGACCCACAGTTGCAAATTTACAACATCACTTTTAACAATTCTAAAAAAAACAGCCTGCAAATTTTTTTTCTCAAGACCACATTTACACAGTTAATGGGTTTTACGTTTATAGGTCCAGTTATCTGGCCTTGAACTCACTCTACCTGCAAATTTCCCGTTGAGCTTCTCTTGTTTTTTTTGCATGATTGGATTTGTCAGGATTAAATTAAGTGAAATTCCTTCAATATTTTTTTTGTATTTATTACAATGTCTATACTATGTACATATTTAGTTATTCTGAAAAACATTCATCAAATTTGATTTAGAGCTTGTCATGTCTTTGTAATTCTACAACGTTGGGCCAGAGTGGCAGTGAAAATAGCCTGTGCTCCTTACACTTTACATAATCAAGAAAACGTTGTAGAAATTTAAAGTGTTAGATGATTAATTGTAACTAAGCGCTAAATGTGTTTTTCTGTTAAATTTTTACTTAGTTTAGCAAGACCATAATTAAACACAAGAATAAATTGTATGGGGTATTTGAAACTCCAGCATCTATAGCAGTATTTGAAACTCACTGTATCTTTGTAGTTTTTTTGTTTGTTCTTTAACTTATAAATGATCAGGAGCTATTTTTCTCAGTGTTGCCCCAGCAACAGTTAGTAGCATTAGGAGATAGAAAAACAGGTTCTGAATGTTCTGTAATTGTTGCTCTGGGGGATGCATGTGTTCCTTTCAGTATGATAAACAACTTGAATGTGTCAGAGATGAAAAAGAAGGACAAACTCTGGAAACTCAGACCATGGCTGAAGTCATTCAGGGAGAAATGCTTGCAGGTGGTACCCCAGACAGTTCTGCTCCCAACGTTACAAATTTACAACATTTCCCTAAAAAAAAAAAAATCTGAAAACTCTTTAATTTCTACATCAGAGGCCTCCTAAAACAAGAGAGGTGAAAAAAATGTACCAATTTTCTTCTTTTATCTGAGTCTTACAAGGTTAACATCAAAGACTACTCCACTTTAAACAATTTGTAAACTATAATCATCTCTCTCGATCTAATAGCATTTGATCAGGTTAACTGGGAACTCTTCACTAATTTGGATCATCTTTTATTAACTGGATAAAGATATAATACACCTCTCCCAAAGATTGGGATAGGATAATTTAACAAACTTCTCCAAGCTTTTGCAGTCTCTGCAGAGAGGTACCAGTTAGGGTTGCCTACTTTTCCCCCCTCAATTTTTGCTATATTTTTTTAAACTTTTGGAAACTGCTGTAAGACTAAATGAAAATATTAGAGATATCCAAAAAGTAGAATATAAGAAGTCTTTATGCTGATATATTGTTCTTCCTACATAATTCACAAACATCTCTCTCACAGACAATCGCACTCATTGAAAAATTGTCTTCAATCTCTGACTATTCTGTTAATTGGTCCACAGTTCTGTCAGTTAACTGTAATTTTTGTAGAAAATACCAACTACCACAATACAGTCAGGTAATAGAAGATATTTAGGGTGTAAACATTTCCCCAAGGCTTCCAAAGCTAACAAAACTCAACTATGTTCAGCTTCTAAAGACAGTAGAAGACTATCTCACACATTGGAACTCCTTACCCATATCATTCATGGGGAAAGTTGCCACCATTGAAATGATAATCCTACATTGTACACCCTTCTGGAACAATCCTGAAATCCTTCAAAACAAAACAATGCTGAAGTTTACTCAGTGGAACAAACACGGAATAAAGTGTTTAGAATATATCATCGAAAGTCAAAAAATGTATATGACCCATTTCACTCACTTTACAGTATGTTATCAGGTGCAACAAAAGTATCAACAACTCAAATCTATAATAAGTAAGAAATATATAATCAGCCAACTAACCTGTTATAATTGGCTTTGTTCTTAGACATTATGTATTCATATTCTGTATTTCCCTAAATAACCTATGTTCCTAGCTGGTACTTTTCCCACTCTGCTCATACTGCACAATAGATGACCTTAAATGGTCCAAGACCTTAGAATCACATAAATAACTGGGTCAGACAAAACATCTATTGGAGTGGAGATGTCTGGTACAATAGATCCACGCCTAAAACAGCACTCGCGCGCTCACACACACATCGTTTATCACATCCAAAGAACACAACAAGGACAGCGGTTGGCCTGATCATGCCACTAAAAACTGGCCAATTATACTCTGACAAGTGTGAGTACCACCTGTGAGATAAAGCTGAATATAAATATGAAATGTTTCCGGATATCGGGGCTCGGCCTGACGGATTTCCTGCGGGAGCTCTGGCACTCCGAGTCCAGCGTTGCAATATATTTCACATGTGACCACTAATAAATACTTTATTTAATCAACAATTTCTCCAGCTTGTTCTTGGGCTTCCAATGAAAGAATTGAGCTAACAATCCCTACAACTTCCCTCTAGAGTAACAGAATTTCTTAACCTTAGTACTACAAAATTACAATTAAAAAATAACATTGTAGTCCAAAAGAAATGACTCGCTCTTTCTACCAATCTTGAAATGGGAAACAGACTTATCAACCTTAGTCAAATATATTTAAATACCTGTAGTATGACTAAAAATCCAAATTTGCAACTTATACAATACAAAATTCCTCACACAAATGATGTTCCGGATGGGTCATACGCACTCAAACATCTGCCCCCATTGCACTGATAACACACCTAAAGATTACATGACTACTTTGTGGTTTTGTGCACCGGTACAAAAATTCTGGCTTGAGGTATGTGAAGACTTATCAACATGGCTCAAGTATAGAATTCCTGCTTGCCCCACATTATATAAACTAGGTATCAGGAACCGCGTGGGGACTTAGGACACAGATGCAAGGTCTCTTTGGTTCAGAAGGTTCATTTATTAACACCCACACACAGGGCACGGTGATCTCCCGGCAGCGCAAAAGAAAAGGCTATGGAAATCCTAAGCGCTCTCCTCGGTAACTATGGCGGAGAGGGAGCACAGCTATGAAATTTACAAACAAAACTCCACACTGGGAGACAAACAGAAATGCTATGAACAATTAATGAAATGAAGACACGCTCTCAAAACGAGGCGGAATAAAACAAATGCACGCTTTACAAGAAGAGGCACTATGGAACTTTAACTTATCTTTAACTTAAAGACTCACCTTTAACGGTGGCACGAAATATTTTCAATAAATCAAAACACGCAAACACTCCGCTAATCAGAGGTGGTTATGAAGGTTACAACAAAATTCGCTCCTTGAAAACGGAGGAAAAACAAGGCTGTGAAACTTACCGTTAGACAATAAATAAACTATGGCTATGGAACAACTTACAAAAAAAATAGCACTGCAGGAGAAACGCAGGCTCGTGGACACTATGGCACATGGAATGGCTGGTAAGGTACTCAAAAGGAGACAACATACTGGCGACGAGACAAGGGAAACGCAGACTATTTGAACACATGAGGGACCAAGGGGAACAGGTGGAAACACTTGGGAATCAGGGAAGACAATGAGACCAATGACACGGGAGGAAGGGCAAGTTACCTGAAACGAGAGGACAAGATCAGTGACTTTTCAAAATAAAAAAGGAAATGACGAGACAAGACATGAAACAGAACGTAAATCGTGACACGAGGTCACCTAGGCGACATCAGTGTGGAAATTACCTCGGCACATATGGTCCTCACTGCCTTATGTATTGCAAAGAAAACTAAACAAAAAAAAAATAATTATTCCTCCATTAATCATTTCAGAAATCTTCTATCAGACATTATCAGTAATGAGATAATGCAAAATCCTCAAAACATCAATTGGCTGAACTACATTCACTCTGGGGGTGGCTTAATCTTTTACTGTTCTGAAAGATTAAGCCACCCACCCTCATTCCCCAGGACTTGACCAGTCCTTCTGAAAGACACTCTTACTTCAGAGCCCGCAGCATCAAGCTCCCTAAGGCTCTTTGGTGACTGATGGTACAAGCCATATAACTTATCAAGGAAAGCTGTGAAGTGGTTGGTCTCTGTGCAGGGCATGACTGCATCTAATACAGACCACTCTAGCCTATGGTTTTAGACTATGGCTTAGTCCCTATGAGATTTGGAAACTTACTTTTAAGTTTTGAATATACTCCATTCTTTTTCCTCACCATTAAAGCAGCTCCATTTGAGCAGAAACCCACCAAAAATTATTTCAGAACAGCTTAATCAAGGCCATGTTTTAGAAGGCAGCTTAATAGTTCACTAGTAATTCCATGTCCAGTCTTGCTTTCTAACTCAACCAAATCCATAAAGGAAGTCAATGGCTCAGCGTCATAATCAGATGTTCTGAGGTACACAATACACAATATGTATGTATAAACAATACATATGCCTTCTTGCTTAATGAGGTGCTTTGACCTGCTCTGCATTTACATGAGAATAACTGACAAAAAGAAAGAAAACTGAGAGGCAGTACTGAGGGCAAGATGTCTTGATCACTCAGCTACTTTTATGTCAATGAATTAATATCCAATGACATTTTGCAACCCAGTGAGAAGTTTATTAATACTAAAATACACAATGCCTTAAACACAAGGACCCTACCCTAGTTAACTTACTATGAAAGAAGATAACGGTCTATTAGGTGTCTGGAGTTGCCCAACTTTTTGAAAAATTCTGTAAGCTTCCTCCTCTTTGCATTTCCCATTTTTAACCCCTACCTCTGAAAACAAAACATTTGTTCACCTAATAGTATTAAAGTGAAATTAAAACTATATCGACAGTTAAATGAGACTTTGAGCAGATAAAGACAAAAACTGAATTATTTATGTTAGCATAGACTCATGTAATGTTAACTTTAATGTTAACACAGAGACAAACGAGACAAACAATCATGCATGCTCACATTCAGTCGTAGGGACAATTTAGAGTCACCAATTAACCTAAAATGCATGTTTTTGGACGATGGGAGGAAGCCTGAGTACCCAGACAGAACCCATGCATACACAGGGAGAATGTGCAAACTCCAAACAGAAACGATATCTGGTATTCCACAGCAGAAAGCAAACCACAAAGGAGTTTATTGTGTTAATTCTTAAGAATATCGTTTTAACTAAATATAACCAAAAATCATGGAAAAAGCTTATTACGTAAGATGTGTCCCATGATGCAGCTCTGGCTTATGAGCTGAGGCTCAGCCCCGGCCCAGTTTAACCCCTGGTTGTGTTGAATATCATTATATTATTATATTTTGTACATTTTGTTTAAACACTTTTCTTGAACTAAATGCATCAATTTATTTCAAATTGCTGTATGTGTTATATTTACATTCTTTTTCAAGTTCTAAGTGGGATTTAAAATGCATAATATGTCAAACGTCATTGAAATAAAAGCCATAAATAAGTTTTAAAAAGGGTAAAAACTGTAAATTTTCTCTCCTGGTGCACAGATTAGTACGGTTGGCCATAAAAAAAAAACAGTACACATGGCCCAACCTAAAATACTAACGCCTGTATTAACTGTTACGTTAACCTTATAGCTACATGGGTCTGGTGTTACATGTGTCATTTTGGGAGAACTCAGCAGGATGTTTACTTACTTATTATGTGTCAATTTACTGGTTAAACGGAATTCTCAAATCTCATTTCATCACTGACTTAAACCACGTTCTGTCTGGAGTCAGTTGTTTAGTTCTATTGTCATTTAGGTATATAAAAGAAACACAGTCTTCATTATCTTTAGTTGTTATGTTAATTTTGCTTCACTTATTTGTTGTGGACAGAGTGCAATTTATTTGAGCCTCATCTATACATGAAAACTCAGACACAAATTTTGATGAATAGCAACTGACGACAAATAGGGGTTGATCAGTACATATTTGATCATAAGCCCAGTCAGGGGACACCTTAAGAAAGCTGCTCCCAACTCGACAGTATTAAGTGTATTTCTGTGTGCATTGTTAAAAATGTTTTTCAATAAAAGTGTAATCAATCAGCTTGAGGCTTTGGAAGGCTTCGACACCTCGTTACTTATGTCGTTCATGTTTATAGCTAGTTGAGGGCAGAAATGCTTCAAAGAGGATGAAGCAAATGGGGATAATGCAAAAGAAGAATGCACTATTCATGCACACTTTGTAAGGCTTCTAATTTAGAAGCAATGAGATCTATGTGCTTGGATTTCTCGCAAAATATCGTTATGCACAATTTTTTGTTGAAAATATTTGTGTGTTAACAATGGAAAAATGGTCAGTGATGACTAATTAACTTGTGGTCGACTTTAAGGACTACCTACCTCCATCCACCGCTCCATGAATATATCACCACACAACCACTTTTGTAAGTGGTGAAACCAGAGGGCAATAAAGAATGTGTTATTGATTGAGATAAGAAACTGAGGTCCTTCACTTCAAAAGAGATTTGTGCTGAATTTTATTGTATTACAGCTGATTTCACTGAAGAGGATACCAGTATTCGATGCATCTTCAGTGCTCCACATTTGGAAAACTGGTCCTTAAGCATTGGAAGATAATAAAACAATGTCCCATCAAACACAGAAGTACTGTAAAAATACATTCATATACAATATATATATATATATATATATATATATATATACAATCTAATACAACAAAATTTCATAACCAGAAGCCTTTTTTATGGATTTCGTCATGAGATAAAAACACACCAGCAACAGCCAGTCACAATATTTCCATTCAGAGATCAGTTTATCTTTAAAAGATGGATGTGTAATGCTTAACTTTGGGTTGTTTTTGTATGAGAACATTAAATACGTATTAACTTTTTGTCAAGACACAGTTCAATTTCAATTTCTTAATGTGATCGTCCTTTTGTGTCAATATTTTAATCAAAAGCTATAGTGAGAGCAGGTTTGAGACCAACAGAATAAAACTGGAGCCAATTACAGACACTTTTTATCGACAGAAGTTGCGATGGTTCCGATAGTCCTTGAAGGCAACGGCAGAGCAGAGGAGGAACCTTGGTAATGCTGTTACAAAGCTAACGTTATTCACGTACAGTCAGGCTTTCTTGAATGCAACAGCTTTGTAAACATGCAGTTACATGTTAATCTAGGTTGTGTATCATTTGATAGTTACCTCGTAACCTATTCAGTGGCGCTTTAACACATTCATAATGGAGATTTTTAACGAACCAAGCTAGCCTCACTGGCAGACTTTGTCTTCGTCGTAACCACAATCGGCTAACCAGAGCGAGTTGTCGTTAGCTTAAGCTAGCTTGGTGAATATGGCGATTGTGTCTGGTTCCTGTGCCAGAGTAAATGGCTCGAGAAACGGGCCCACTGTGCCAGCTACACCTTCTGGATCTGTAGGACAGTCTCAGCCAATGATAGCGGTGTGGGAATGGCAGGATGACCAGGGCTACTGGCGGCCTTACAGCGGCCAGGTGAGCGCCTACATCGAGCGTTGTCTCTCACCGCGCGGGCATAGAGGAGGTGGAGGACCCGGCTCAACAAGCATCTGCCTCGGACAATCAGACCCCAGCCTGTCGCCTTACCTCATCGACATACCAAGCTTAAAGCAATTTCGACAGGACACAGGTGAAAACACGGCACGACATTTAACACCCATTCCCAATATAATCGTTTCCTCATAACAACGCTGAAATAATTTCCACGTATTTTGCGTATGTAACGGGCCCTGTTGTCTGGACTGTAGCTGCGTAGCTTTAGCTTACATGGGCTACAAGTAAAGATAGTTAGATAGTTAGGTTAATGTTTTGGGGCTCAGCACTGGTCAGTGTGTCATAGCTGCCTCTGAACCTGGTTTAAAACTATTCTCTTTGTTTAATGTTATTAGGTAATTGTAGTTTGAATGGAAAAACAACAGCTCCTCCTTATAATGTTATAAATGCGTTAAATGACTGAGCCCTAAGAACAGTGTTCTTTCAATCTTAAAATCTGGACATAAATGCCAGAACATAGTACATTTCAACAATGTAGCCTTTTTTTTTAGATTCACAAGGCTTATTTTTTTTAAGTGTGGGTTTGCTCAATACATCTTTGAATTGTTGGTCCATATTCTTTATTTTCAGGTAAGACGAGGTCCGTGCGTCGATCTCTGTTTGCCCAGTCTTCAGGCCTTGGCAGTGGTGTGTACTGGGAATGGGCCAATGATGAAGGAGGTTGGACTCCTTATGAGACTCGAACCTCCATCCTTTTGGAGCACAGCTATCAGGCCCGCCAAGGCACGGCAGACTTGGGCCCACATGGATATAATTACATTGTGGATCTCACATCGCTGGCCCAAGTTAATAAATCCACGGGCTTCAGGCGCCAGGTGCGGCGGCAGTGTAATCTCCCTTACCCACTGGCCTCCTCTGGTCCTCCGGCCATTCCGTCAGGCCCTGTCTGCTCCTGTCAGCAGTGTTTGAGCCACAGCAGCACAGGTCCCATGCCCAGCCGTTCACGACATTCCTTTTCTTCAGGGAGTCTGAACCGACCCAGCCTCCAAGGAACAGGAAGGGCTGCGGCTGCTCACCCAACTTCTGTCTATTCACCGTACCCCAGGAGACCCCTCTCTGTCGGGGGAATGTCCTGGGGCAGCCCTTGGCCTCCACCAGTGTCTGGTAGTCAAATATCTGCACCACATCTGACCAGTTCTACAAGTGCCAATGGATTAAGGTTGGTGTCTTACATGTGTGATGGATTTTCTTTTGGTTTTATACTGATAAATTACAATAAACTACAGCAATGAGGTGTTCATCTGACTCTGCTAGCTGCAAGGAAAGGAGTGCATGGGGCCCTTCATCCCATCCTCTTTGTCTTTCCTGTCTGTCTTTTGGTTGACCCATCCTGTTAAACAGGAATGGTCTGTAGCTCCACTGTTACAGTTGTATGTTTGCTCTGGCTCAGTTCCTGTGACTCTCGTCTGCGTCATCTGACCTCCCTTCCTCTTGTTCTTGCAGTGGAAACATTATGGAAAAATAGCTTTTTCCTGTGCTTAAGAGCATATATTTTGGTGTCTTTAGTCACTGCAAACTCCAACTCAACTGAGGAAAAAAACACAACCATAGCTGCCTTTAAGTAAGGGCAAATAGAGCCAACAACAACACCTTTAAAAAAAGAAAAGAAAAAGTGCCATTGAGTGAGCTTTTCAGATTTGCACAGAAAAGTTAATTCAATTTACAAAGTTATACAGCCCATTAGAAAATCAGATCTTCCATTCGTCACTGAATGCATCACCTAACAGCTCTTTCAAAAAACAAACACAGGTGAAATATTGCCCATATAAGAAACAGTCATGAATGTTAGTCGCTGTTCTCTGTGGTGTTATGAACCGGTCAGCAGGCGTTACTTCCACAACAGACATTTCATTAAGACTGGAGGGAATTGTGTCAGCTTGTGAAAAAGTGCACACTATAGATTTCCTTTTATGGCTGAAAAAACTGCTTCCAAAGACAAATGACTAACTTAAGTGGTGTACCAAATATGAGGTTCCACGTACAGTTTTTCTGGGGACTAATTTTCTCTCTTCTCCCAGCCACTGGAAAGTAATAATTGTCTCATATAAAACCCTGGATGTGGTCCATTTTTGTTACACTTTAATTGTCTAAATATTTACAGTTGTTGCATACGCTTAATATTTGTTGAAATATCCAGAGAAAGGTTGTTGTTTTTGGTGTGTTTTGACTGGCTTTACGAAAGTTTAGAGGACCTCCCAGCATTGGTGACACAATTGTTTCCACTTTATGAAGGTTTTTTATTTATTTTTTGGTGATTTCTTCCTGTAAGTTATCAGTTATAAATAATGACAGAAAAAAAACAGCACAGACTCTGGCTCATAAATCACTTTTACATGATTTTAACATTCTACCTACTTATTTTGGACTGAACCAAGCCCTTTTTACTCTTGGCCATCGTAATCACGTCTGCCATTTTACAGACTCGGCAAATAATTACGAAAACGACGGAACATAAAAGGTGTTTACTGCCCCATCATACCTCAGAAATGAAAGCTGCCCATTTGTTTTCCTTGATGGTTGTTTTGCACAGGATATTGGTTTGTTGGCTGTTGACCATCTGCATATCAACGGTTAAGCCATCCTCTGCTTACAGTCAGTGTTGAGTTGTTATTTAGGCTCAGACATGAATAATCAGTCATTTGCTGGTGTCATTACTGGGCTGGTTTTCAGCCATTGTAGCAAAGGTGAATAAACCTCTCCAGTTATTTCACTTGCAGGTTTTCTCTTCATGGAAACCAAAGCTTTAAGCTTTCTTTAAAGATGCTAAATCTTTGACGTGCGTTGGAAAAACTAAAATAGTTCCTAGTCTTTGTTTTGCTCTTCCTGTCTGTTTCATTGTTGCTGTTTTTACTGATTGAATGTCACTGTCTGTGTTTCCTGGCCTCCAGTGTTCCTTCCATCTCTGTCCAGCTGAATGGCTCCACCAGCGTGAGCTCTGCCCTGGCAGGTAAACGGGTCACTCACCACCCATCCTAAGTGTTTCCTCTGCTCACTGTGTCCTGGACCCAGCTGGGTGCAGGTTTGATTTAATAGTTACTTAGTCGTTTAGGTTTCACTGCTCCACATTTGTCTTGTGAGTGTCAGTCTTTTTAGGAATGATATGGTTGAAAGAGCAGAAAGGTGGGGGTCAAAAATGAAAATGAAACCACAGCCTGTATATGTAGCAGTATACATGAAAACAGCCCCCACACAGTCTTGTTCTTGTAAATTTCCCCTTGCGGTCTAAAGCAAAAGGTGTGATTGACTGAAGCTTTCCGTCTTGATCCCGTAACGCAGCTCATCCAGCAATGATTTTACAAACATGTATGTAACGGTATACCTCAGGCAGGTCGTTTACATTCATTCAGACGCTTTTCTTCCATATCATTTCCGTGGTTGTGTTAATATAAAGACTTTACTAAATTTCTTTTGATGGAAAAACGAGCCAAAAGGTTCTTGGCAGCTGAACGTGTTCCATGCGAAAAGTTAAATATGTGAGAACAATTTCACTCATTAAAGACTCTTTATAAATCAAGCATTCATTTCTGCCCCGATTACCCAAACATTCAGAATCTAAATGTGCCAAAAAAAAAGAAAAAAAAAAGTGCTTTAGAATCTGTATTTCTGGCTTCTTCCTCTCATCACAGTTGGATGCAGCTTTGTCCTAAGCACACACTTGCTGTCAGAAATATCTGGATTCTCATCAGCAACGACAGGATGTTGGGTTGGAATCTGTAGCCTGAACTGTGGACAGAAAATATTCATTAAGTATTGCACCTTGCATATTCATTTTGCTTAGTTCATGGTGTCAGCATTATGCAATACCATGTCATTTCATAATATTTAAATATGATTCAGATCAGACGGAATTTTAAATCCAGCAGCACTATTTATAAGACAGAGCTTTTTAAAAAGTGAATACACTTTCATTTAAATTAGCATGCTTTAAATTATTTAGCTGAGTAAGTATAAGATAGAGATAACTTAAAGAAAAATAATTGAATTGATGTAGTCCTCGGGGAAAGATTTTTGTTTTAGCAAACAAAGATCTAACCAAGGGTCGTGAAGTCCTGTCCGGGGCAGCTAAGTGTGCTCAGGCCTCACATTTGTAATTCTGAAATGGCTTAAAGGTGTCATAGAGTCAGAGTGTTTGTCATTCAGAGTTCCACACCGTAGTTTCTACGATTGAGAGGCGCACGTTCGCACATTGAACGCTTTGATTTTCCCAGCAGAGGTTGAATTTGACGGCAGAGTCATTATAAAACGGCAAAAATATCGAAAGGCGATGTTTTTCTTCCCTTCCCTGTCGCACGCCTCTGAAATTACAATTCGGGTTCTGGGCTTTGACGAGCGGACTGAATCATTACCGTCAGCTCGGAGAAGGCTGATATACTGCAACCTCATTAGTGATGAGCACCGAACCAAGACTTCAGTAAATCATTTAAAATCAAAGGTCACTCCTGAAAAACCTTCTCCAGATGCACAGTTTTAATACTCAGAAGTCAGTAATGAACTTTAATGGTAATCAGTGCCAACCATCATTTTTTTTCAAGCACATAATATCAATATTACTTCCTCCTTTGCTGTTGGAGGTTGAATGGACATGTGAAAAACTATAAATGTTGCTTTTCTCTGTTGCTCAGGCAGCTCAGTCCCACGTAAGCACCGTAATGAACACTTTTGACTTTTTAAATGGGCGGATCACTTTCACCAAGCGACACGGCTATCTGTTACATGAGTGTTGAACTGCTTGGCTCGTCATTGGCGTTCTTGGACTGGAAAACATTGCAGCTCTAGTGTGAACATCGTCTATTTTGTCGGAACGATCGCCTCAGATAATCTTCCTAATGAATTTAGGATTACAAACGAGCCACACCGTTAAAAGTCCTGTGTGAAATTAGCTGAAAACATTGTGTAAACACAAGAAGAGAGAAGTCATTAAGCCAGTAAATGTTTTCATCTTCTGCTGTCGGTTTTAGCCACTGTGAGCATTCCAGATTCAGTGAGGCTGGAGCTCCATAAAGCCTTGATTGTACCGAATTAACTTAAGATTGTTTAATTTTTCATTTGTTTCTTTATTTTTAAAAATTCTTTGAAACTTTAGTCTTTAAAAAGTTTAAAAGAATTTTCGTTTCAGTTTTATTTATATCGAACCAAATCACAACCACTGTCATTTCAAGGCACCTGGGAAATACAGTCCACAATCCAATTCAGTGTAACCCAATCAAAATCCAATTAAAGGAAGTGCATTCAAATCCAAACTAATCCAATTCAGACAATGCCAATTTAAAACCAACAGACGTCATCGAATGTTCTCTTCGATTCAGTCCCACGTCCGGAGCATGCACGAGGTTACAGCGGAGAGGAAGAAACCTCCATCAGAACCAGGAAGGGCGGCCATCTTGACCAGTTTTGGGTTGAGAGGACAGGAAAGAAGGGACAAAAAGCACCACAACACCAGGCCAGGGATACCCACTGAGAAAGAGAAACGCAAGTTAATGACAACAATAATGTTGCATGTACATGGAGAGTCAAGAGAGCAGAGGGAGGAGAAGTGCATCATGGGAGGTCCCCCAGCAGTCTCGGCTGGTAGCATTATAGCTAAATCATGTTTGAGAGTCACCTGAGTCATCCCTAACTATAAGCTGTGTCAAAAAGGAAAGTTTTGAGTCTAATCTTAAAGGTAGAGAAGGTGTCTGCTTCCTGAACCCAAACTGGCAGCTGGTTCCACAGAGAGGGGCCTGATAACTGAAGGCTCTGCCTCCCATTTTACGTTTAGAAACTCTGTTAAAGGATATATGCAGTATGTTAGGTTGTTTTAAGCGATCACACGAACTGTATAACAGCAACTTCTAATCTGCATATCAAAGTTGTTTACAAGATTTGTGGAAGGAGCAGCATCAGTTCTTTGCTCAGTCAAGAAAAGAATGACATCTGTTGTAGGAATTGATTTAAAAAAAAAAAAAAAAAAAACAGTACAGCTGTTGAATCAGAGCTGAATTGTGTCAGTCACTGAGACACTTTTTCGTTTACCTTTCACACTTTTGTGTTATGTTTTGATTTTGACAGTCTGTTTTTTTTTTTTTAATAAACCGTTTCAAATATAATGGATTTTAAAGAGCAGCTGGTATTATTAAAACATAAACTCTATATAAGAGGAGGACCTAACCAACCTGACGTTAGTCACTGGCTTGAGAATGGCCGTTTTGAAGCCTTGGATGCGGTTGGAAGTTATTCTGTCACTGAGCACTCTTCCCGGTCCTCGTATTTATTTATATGACTCGGAGTCGGTACTGAAAATGATCGAGCTTCGCTTTAAAAGTTCCCGCAGCAACAAATTGAGAGATGGAATCTCCTCCTTTCATAAAGCGTCTCCTGTGGTAAAGGGGATACTAAGTGGAGCGTTGAGGCTCCCTTCCGTAGCATTTAGAGAATTCAGCCAGCTCTTATCACGGCTGCCACTTCAACACTTTGGGACCATTTCACGCTGAGGAAACTCCGTAAGAGTTTGGCATTTCCTTCACGGTATTTTTGAAACCTTAAGTGACCATATTGGACAGCTGATAACAACGCCATCAATTCTTATAATTCTCCCTGAGCTCAGGAGATGTAGGCTGTCTCTACTAAATCTGTCTCTACTAAACGGACAGCGTGACTGGTTCGTCGGCACAAACACTGCTTGAAAATGAAAGTTTTCAGTGCTGTCTGACTTTATGAATGAGGGTCGCAGTGGAAGCGTCAGCTGCTGCTACATTTCTCATTCTTTTGATTTGTTCCTTTCTACTCCTGCATCTCTCCACTTGCTCTCAACCCTCACCCGTCCCACTCTGCCCTGTCCGCCTCATCCCAACCCCACCCCACTCCAGGCATGGCCTCCATTTTGATGTCAGCAGTGGGACTCGGCGTGCACTTCACCTCTGCCCCCCTCCCACAGCAGCAGCCACAGCATCAGCAGCATCAGCAGCCTGCTCCTTTCTCTCTTCCTCCTCCTCCTCCTCTCCTCCCCCCAGCCAGCAGGCCCAGCAAACCCCACAGCAGCAGCAGCAGCAGCAGCAGTTCAGTTAGGAGAGCAAAGAGGCAGCACAGGAGAGGTAGCTACCACGCCTCCAGCCCTCAATCCATCTCTTCTTCTCCATCACCCTCCATTAGTGTAGATGTCATCTCAACAGGCTTGAGGGACATTTCATCCTGCATTGCTTTTTTTCCTTTGCTTTTAATTCATGTGATCTCTCCTTCATCCACTCTATCAGAATGTAAAGATGGGTGACTAAAGGGGGGGGGGAACCTGAAATAATAAGGAGGAAACCACAAATGCAGAAACAGGATTATGTTTGAGTGAGGATGACAGGAGTCACTATGGCCGTCATAGTCACAAGATTTCCCCACGCATACAAGAATAGATATAAGAATAAGAAGCACTGGAGTTGTTCTGCAGAATCGGTGAAGAACAAACCTGTACTAAAACACTTTTTACTGTCATTCATCAACGATTTTTACAAATCATCGCTTTGATGTTCATTCAAGCTTTGGTTTTAGTGCTGAACATCACTGATCTGCAGCAAGTCCAGCAAGCTGTTGAACTGGAAAAAAGGGAAAAAGAGAATAAAGATGGTTCCTCCTTATTAAGTGGGATATTTCCTTTTTTTGTCAAGAACAAGACAGCAGAGGGCATTTTCATGTTTTTTGCCTCCATGTTACACTGACTTAACTAAGCAGTGAAGAATCATTCACTGCAGCAGCAAGTCAGCCTGGAAGGATGCAAAATATTGAGTTGCACAATCGGATTTGTTCCTTGATAACCTAATACATAGAAGAGCTTTCAAATTCAACTCATGTTCAGTTTCAGTTGAGCTCTCTTAGCAGCTCTTGGCAGTGAGGAGAAAAAGCAGAAAGACAATGTGTGTTGGTAATATTGGCTCAGTTCAGCTATCCAATATGCTTTGTTGCTGATGATGAAAAGTTCAGATTGATGCTCGAAGATGAGTGCAGAAAATAGTTTCCTAAATGGACTTGACACTCGCATGTACTATGTGTAGCAGAATATATTCAGTCAGTATCTGTATCCATCCCTCATGCTGTTCGTCACTGCATCTTCTGTTCTCTTATGACGTGGCCTCTTCATCTCATGTATTTGCATGTTCTGTTGTGTTTAGGATGTTTGCCACGATGGGACACCTTTATTGGAATATTAGCAGAGGTAGAAAGACTTGAACTGTAAACATTGTTGTGAAGAAAATCATCTCATTCTATCTCATCTCTTTACCATCATCTCTTTGGCTTTATGTTTTAGCACCTGTCCTGTTTCACCTGGTCATTCATCATGTTGCATTTTCTCCCTTTTTCCCCTCTTCCAGCTTCAGCTCAGAGACCAGAGGAGGTGATTCAGCGCTACATGGAAGTGGTGGCTGCAGTGCCAGATGAGGTAGATCTTGCGCCGGGGGGGGGGTCTTTCCAGCTGTCACACACAAATGATATGTGGTCTTTTTGTAAAGGCAAACTAGTCACAGAATCATCTGTGATGATTTCCTTGTTGAAGTCTTGTCTTTATATTTAACATACGCAATCACAACATACACCACCGGTCAAAAGTTTTAGTTTTTTTTATTGGAAATTACTACGTTAATGTCTCATTGCATTCTGAAATTAAATGAAAGCATAGTACAAATAAGCAATTGAAGCTAAAAAAATAAAATAAATCATAGAATCAATTTATGGACCAAAATCTATTCTAAACCTTTGACTGTAGCCACATTTGGCTGATATGACAGCTGGACACACTCCTGGCATTCTTTCTACAGTCGAAACCAAATATTCTTCAGAAAGTTCTTCCTAACTCTGTTGCAGAAGTTACCATAAATGTGTGGCACTTGTAGGTTTGCTTTGCTTTATCTCTTCTGTCCAGCTCGTCCCAAAATCAGCTCGATGGGGTTTAAGTCTGGAGACTGTGCTGGCTACCCCATGTTTTCAAGTTTACCATCTTGTTCTTTTTTCCTGAGGTGGTTCTGGCATAGCTTGGACTTATGTTTTGGGTCATTATCTCACTGTAGGATGAACCCCTGACCAACTAGGCACATACCAGAGGGTATTGCATGGTGCTGCAGAATGCTGTGGTAGCCGTTTTGGTTCAGGGTGCCTCTTACTCTGTACAAGGTACCGACCCTGGATCCAGCAAAACAGCCCCAGACCATCACACTTCCTCCTCCATGTTTGACAGTTGATGACACACGCTGTGGAACCATCCTACAAAGATCCTGCGTGATGAACTGAAGATTTCAAATTGTGATTCATCAGTCTATAATACCTTCTTCCTGCTTCATGACCCAGCAAGCCTCTTTGTCTTATTCTGACGTCTGAGCAATGGCTTTCTTGCTGCAACTTGTCCTGTCAAACCTGCAGCTCAAAGTCTTCTCTTCACAGTTGAAACTGAGACTTGCTTACTATGAACACTATTAAGCTGTGCTTGAAGCTGTTGTCCTGTGAGCCTCCTATCACGCAAGCTGTTAACTCTCAGAAACTTGTCCTCTGATTCAGTTGTGGCTTTGGGTCTGCCAGACGTCTCCCTGTCAGAGTTTCCTCAAGTTTCTGAGTGCCTTTTGATGGTGAAGGAAACTGACACCTTCACTTTCTTTGCAACTTCTCTGTAGGAAAGACCTACATTTTAACTTTATGATGGTCTGTCTCTCTTACATTGTTAAGTGCCTTCTTCTCGCCATTTTTGTAGCAAAACACTACTTTCTGCAGTACAATACTGTTCAACTGATGCTCACGAGGGTATGGTACCACAGTGTGTTCCAACACTGCTTTTATGTAGACGGGGGGGGGGGGGGTAATCAGGTAGAGTTTGAACACCTGTAGGAATTAGTAGCACCAGCTTCAAAGGCTTGATCGACCTCCACAGCTGCAGAACAGCTTTGAATTGTTAACCCATTTTCTGTTCCCTGAAAATAATTCATTCTGAAATCTACTTTATTTTTCAGTTTTGGGTAACCTAACCTTTTGTTTTAACCTCTGGCAGTTCACCACTTACCTTTGTACAATTTCAAGCTATTCATTGGACGACTTGCATTGCAATAAATAACTGGGAAACTTGGCGTGTTCTTAAACTTTTGACCGGTAGTGTACACCATTTATCTTCTATTCAGGACTGCATTATCTGCATGGATCAACTGTCCAATCCGTCCGGTTACGAGACGACGCCGTCCGAGGAAGGAGGCCAGAGCGTCCTTCCAGACGCTGTGGGAAAGTTCATCAAATGTGGCCACACCCTGCATATGCTCTGCATGCTGGCCATGTACAACAATGGAACAAAGGTACACAACTGTTAGAAAGTGAAATATCCTATCGCACAATTGCAGTGTTACTTTGACTGAAAACTCAAGTAAATGAAGTTGATGTGTGATGGAAGTATTAATTTTGAAGGTTTTTTTTCGTGCTCAGCGATAAGAGCTTCAGTGTTTCGAACATGGAGACCAGCAGTGGTGGGGTTAGCTTTGTGGGTTCGACTGAAGTCATAGAAATGGCTTCCGGTTGCTTGGTAATATATATATATATATATATATATATATATATAATTTATAATTTATATATAATTTATTTGAACTCAAAGGGTGACCTGAGAATTTTCTGCCTAATTGAATAAACATCACATCATTGAACACCTGCTGTTATTCAGTCATTTCTGTAAGAAAAACAGACATGTGGGAGGTTTGTGTGGGCAGCTCTGGATTTGTGCATTAATTAAGAGCACACTTTGAACATGTAATATTTTCAGCATTTGAGTTGGTGCTACATGTTCAATTGTTTTTATTCACCATCCATGAAAAAAAAAAAAATTTTTTATCAAATGAGAAAAGCTGGTGGAACATTTAACGGAGCAGATGTTGCATCGACAGTGTGTAGCGATATGCTCAGTTTAGAATACTGATTCTCTCTCCTGCAGGACGGCAGCTTGCAGTGTCCCTCTTGTAAGACAATCTATGGAGAGAAGACGGGCACCCAGCCCAAAGGCAAGATGGAAATTTACAGCATTGCTCAGTCACTGCCGGGACATCCAGACTGTGGCACCATCCAGATTATCTACAGCATTCCTCCTGGCATTCAGGTACATCTGCTCACTGAGCCACCATGTCAACAATAAAAAATAAAAAAAAATATGGCAGTAGCATGTTCAGACAGAGCTGAACTGCTGGCAGGCAGACCTGATCCAGCCCACCTCAGACTTTCATAAGGTCCTATAAGCCTATAAAATATATTGTTCTTCTACACACCTGACAAACTAATTAATGACCCTAAGAAAGAAGCTTTTAGGTAGAAATAGTACAAAGTGATGATTCAATTCGGTTTTATTTATATAGCGCCAAATCACTACAAATGTCATCTCAAGGCACCTCAATAATACAGTCCCATTCAAGCCAGTTAGTCCAATTCATTGTAATCATAATCCAATGAAATCATAAAAGGTGTGGCATAAGAGGCCCCCAAGCAGCCTAGCCCTATAGCAGCTTAACTATAGGATGTTTACTATGAAGGTGAAAGAAAGCAGTCCTAAAAACTTGTTTTATGTGTGCATCAAATGATAAATTCTGGTAAAAAATAACTCCATGGTTCCTCAGTGTAGTAATAAAAGCCAAGGAAATGCCATCTAAAGTAACTATATGATTATATATAGTGAGACAATTTCTCCCTGAAGCGCTCCGGTCCAAAGATAACGACTTCAGTTTTGTCTGAATTTAGAAGCAGACAACTTGCTGAAGTTCAAACCGAGCATCAGACTGGGGAAGAAAGGGGATTTAAGTGGCTTTGAACGTGGCGTGGTTGTTGGTGGCAGACAGGCTGGTCGGAGTCTTTCAGAAACTGCTGATCTGCTGGGATTTTCACGCACAACCATCTCTCCAGAGACTGGTCCGAAAAAGAGAAAATATCCAGCGAGCGGCAGTTGTGTGGATGAAAATGCCTCATTGATGTGAGCGGTCAGAGGAGAATGGGCCGACTGGTTCGAGATGATAGGAAGGCAACAGTAACTCAAATAAGCACTCGTTACAACCAAAGGATGCAGAATACCATCTCTGAACGCACAACACGTGCCTTGAAGAAGACACCGGGGGCCACTCCTGTCAGCTAACAACAGGAAACTGAGACTACAGTTCGCACAGACCCACCAAAACTGCAGCATTCAGATAGTATGGTCAGAATTTGGCGTAAACAACATGAAAGCATGGATCCATCCTGCCTTGTATCAACGGTTCAGGCTGGTGGTGTAATGGTGTAAGGCCCTTTAGTGCCAACTGAGCGTTGTTTAAATGCTGCAGCCTACCTGAGTGTTGTTGCTGACTATGTCGTCGTCGTCGTCTCCCCCACCCCCCCCCCCCCCCCGCCCCTTATGATATTCTTCTGGGAAAAGTCCAGTTTTATTCTTTCTTTACAGCAAAGTGCTTTGTCCTCTCTTTATCTTAAGTTACATAAACTTAAATGGGATTTGTATTGAGCTGTTGGGCTAACAAAAGCAGTTATTAGATTATTGTTTTGTTCCAGCTGATCTCTGGTATTAAACTCCATAACTTTGATCAATTTTTGTCCTCTTCCACCAGGGCCCGGAGCACCCCAACCCCGGACAGCCGTACACCTGTAGAGGCTTCCCTCGTTTCTGTTTCCTTCCAGACAACGACAAGGGCAGGAAGGTATTTAAAACGATGAGCTCAGCCAGTGTGAACAGCCATAATAAATGATTCTGACTGCGAATTGAGACTGTGACTGGTGGACAGGTTGATGCAGTAAAACCTGAGGAACTGCTATACTCGTGATGCATCTGGTCTTTGTACAGTGGGAAGCACATGTTTATGAGCCTTAAATTACAAAAATATTGAAAATTCTTAACATGCTGTGAGACTGGCACGTCCTCATATACTTTGAAAGGACCCAATTAAACCCAAATCAGCCACATTAGGTCTGGTCGTTTATTCTCTCAAGCAAACAATGGTGGTAATGTGATGGTTGGGCTCTGTTTTAAGATGGAGGGAAAACAGCATGTCAGCCTCCTGCTGGGATTAAATCTGAGCTGCAAAGACTTGAAAACATTCGTAGCAGGTCACACATGTGCAGATTATCACTGGAATGGAATGGTATTTGTCGCCTACAGCTCACTCCAGATTCATAGAAGAGTTCCTCATTCAGAATATGAGGTTGAACATTTTATTAACAGCTGCATAGAATATTCAGGTCTCTGCATCTCATCGGTGTTTGGCAAAGTATTTCTACCCCTGACGAGCACTATCTGGTCAAAAGCTTTTCCCCGAAACTCTTAAAACTGTAATGAATGTATCTGAAATTGAATCATGAATATTTTGTGGTCAGTATGTTGTGCCTCACGATGAATTTCCCGCCTGCTGGTAACCTCAGCCGTGCACTGCTACACTGTAAATGATCTCTGTAATTCACATTTGGGAAATTGGGGGGAAAAAAATGAGTCCAGTTGCAGTGATACACTCACCCTTATAATCAGAGTCCTCAGTGGGGTGCTGTCCCTACTGAATGGATTTGAGATAATGAAATATCCCAGGCTGTCCCACAGTGCAGCACACAGCAGGAGCTGTTCACCAGTTCATGTCAGAAAGCGATTAACTACAGTGACTTCATCCGTTTACTCTGTTTTAGAACTCCGCTTATGCTCAGGGGCTTAAATCAAACTTTAATATTTCCATGTTGCGTAGGATTTATGCCATCGTAAAAGATGGCAAAACATAGGACAAAACTCTTGTTCTTTTTTTCTGTAAACAGATGGTTATTTCAGTTTGTTTCATTTCAATCTCAGAGAATCATGAAGTCTAAAATCTGTGCCACAGAGGCGCTGGAAATCTTTGATTATTTAGTGTTACTGCAAGAAAAACCGAAGAGTCATTACAGCTCTGACTCGTTCGCACCAACCAAGTTCTTGTTTGTTGTCTTTTGTCAAAAAGGTTCTGGAGCTGCTGAAGGTGGCGTGGATGCGCCGCCTCATCTTCACCGTGGGGACCTCCAGCACCACCGGGGAGCCCGACACAGTGGTGTGGAACGGCATCCACCACAAAACCGAGATGTTGTCCAATTTATCGGGCCACGGCTACCCCGACCCCAACTACCTGGACAATGTTCTGTCTGAGCTGGCCTCTCAGGGTGTGACAGAAGACTGCCTCAAACCCGCAGGAAGCAGCAGCTAGGCCACCACTCCCAGCTTCCCACACTCACTCACTGCTGTCCATCGAGTTAACCCTTCAAAGTCCTCCTCTGTCGGCAGGTGGACATCCTGCAACCCGTGTCCGTTAGTGTCTGCCTAAATGTCATTGAGCGAGCGAAGGGGAAGAGTGAGCGAAACATGATCTCTGCAAGGAGCTGCCCTCTGAGAATGGATCGTGTGTCATCGCGTATTCCAGGAGACTGAGCTAAAGAACGGGGCTGATCGCAGTCTGTGCCTCTTTCAAACATTTCCCACACACTGTTGTTTTTTTTGTTTTTTTTCTCATTGAAGCCACATCGGCATCCCTGTTTTCAGTTGCCGTGGAAGGGGGAGCTTACTTTGGGGATGAAAATCTCATTAAGCACTTTAGTTCTGACCGTGCATTTAGCTGACAAGATGTGCGATTTCCCCGTAAAGAGCAGTAAACCTGTTCTGAAACTGGGAACACATGCAGTCAGGTGTTTGTGCTGGCGACCTTCGTTAGGCACTGCAACACACTGAAACTTCAAGTAGCAAAATCAGTATATATTTGAAGAGAGGAGGCAATACTTTACTGTTGTAAATAAAGATATGAAAAAAAAAATGCCATAGTTTTCTTTTTGTTTGTTTTGGCTTTATTTTTATTTTAGATAGGACCATGTTCCATTTAAATCCCTAACACACATTGATGAGCAGATGCACCCATGTGTGCATTCTGCAGACATAGTTTGTGTTACTTTGTGTTGCCATGGATGTAAGAAGGGACATGGTTGCATCATAGAAAGCTTCATAGCCTTGGAGAAGGATGGACCCTGAGATGAGATTTTCTTTTTTTCTTTTTTTTTAAAGAAAGTGCTGGTTCAGAAGATTTGACAGTGTGACAATCAAAGTCATCAGACTCGTCTTGATTAAACAAGACACACAAAGCTGCAGTGTATTCATATTCCAGTAGACTGCAACCCTCTGTGTTCACATGCGTTTATGCGGCTCTCCATACTGCAGTACAGCTGCTCAACTGAGTCTTGACGTGTACAATGACAAAATTGGGGGGAAAAAGTATCTGCAATAAAGAAATGATGCAAAATGTGATTGTCCCTGGCTTCTGAGTTATTCGTTGAAGATGTCCATCTGCAACCCTGTTTCTAGAATGGCATGGATGGTGTGTAAAATAACAAAAGTGCAATTGTTTGAACAGTTTGACTGAGGCCAGCATTAATGCTTTCTCACAACTCTTTAGTTGGTAATGGGTCAGCAGTCGAGAAACAAAATTGTACTTGCATGGCTGACTGTCAGAGATGAAGATGGGCACAGGGGTGTATAAACAGCTTAAACAGTTTATCACAATGAACTTTCAAAAATAAAAACACTCCACCACCATAGAACAACAGGATTCAAAGAATCCAGATATTTTAAGGCTGAAAATCAATACAACTGTCAATACAGCTGGATGTTATTGATTACTCAATAAATCTCTGCATGACTTCAGGAACCCTTCTGAAAACAGTTGTTGGTGAAAACAGTGTTTGCTACATCTACAAATGTGAGTTGAAGCGCGACCACACCCAGAAATCAACATTTCCAATGATTTTCAGAATGATATGCGCAGATTCTGGAGCAACAAGGGGTTTCCAAACAGAAACAGAACACAGGTTACAACATGGCTCTGTCATCAAAGAGTCCAACTTCTAATACAGTGTGAAGGGAAACGCTGCAGCATCAAATTCAAAATCGGTTTATATTTTTCAAGAATAATCTTCCGCTTTTAACATAAATTTTCTTTCATTTTATTCTCAAATATATGGTTAATATTATACTAGAGCTGCGAACATTGGCTCCTGTAGGACTTCATAAGGTCTTTTTGGACCTTGAATTTGCTAAAAATGCAAATTCAAGTAATTTGTGAGGCTTGAAGAAACTACTTCGAGCTGAACAAACTTTTTTTTTTTAAGTGGAAATGTTAAATGGAGAACATGACCACTTGCAAGGAATTTCACTCTGTCTTAATAGATTTTTACATTTACTGTTTTTGGTTTAAAATACCTGAGCCGCAAGTAAAGTTTATTAAAAGCACTGGAGAAAACAAAGAACATGATCCTCACTGTGCTGCCTGCTTTGTTCAGATAAGAGTGGGCATGCCTGCACTACTACTAACTGCACTCCATGAACGCCCAGCAGTACAAATTAACTAACTCATGGAACCCACCCACAATAGTCAACTCCAAAACAGACAGTCCTGATAATGAAATATTCCCCAAATGAGGTGCTTCCATCCAGCTACCAGCCACTTCACAACATGGAAGCTCCTGTCAGGCATCATAGCGGATAAGACGAGTAGGCCCATGGCTTAAAACATGAACGGGGCCAGGATGAGGACTGGGAGCAACACCAGAGCTAAACCCAGCTAAACATCAACCACTAATAGACAAAAAAAATCACCTACGACTAAGATCAGAGTTGTGGATCTGTGCAGCATATGGATTGACTACATGAAAGTCTAAGACTGAGACACACATGGGTACTGGAATGCTTCAAACTCAACAACATGAACAAGACACTAAGAATATTCCTAAGAACAATGGAAGGCAAATCTGAAGACTAATTCATAAGTTACAATCAAGTGCAGCATCCACCAAGGATTTGTTCTGTCCCTGCTGCTGTTTGCTTCCCCTCAGCCAGATGATCAGAAAGAGTGTCTATTGAGACTGGTTATGAGGTGAATTCATCATAACCCACCTCTACATGGACAACATCAAGCTGTATGCCAGACCTGAGAAAGCCATTGACTCACTGATCCACCTGACCAGGATATACAGCAAGGGCATCGGAATGTAATTTGGACTATATAAATACATCCAAATGGTATCAAAGAGGAGCAAAATGACCACAAGTGAAGGAGTTGAACAACCAGAAGGCAACATCGCAGACCTTGGGGTTCTACAGACAAATGGCAGCCATTATGATCCATTGGTGAAGTTAATCACAACCAGAGTAAGGCAGGCCCTTGAAACATCACCTGAATGAGAAAAAAAAAACAGTTAGAGCTATCAACACGTATGCTTTCCAGTTATCAGATAACCCGCTGTTAAAATAACCTGGCCAAAAGAGATCAAAGTGACTGATATCAGGACAAGAAATCTTCCCACAATGCACAAAGGATTTCCCCCAAAGTCCAGCCCCCTGAGGCTGTACAATAAGCAGAAGGTGGTGGGCCGGGGGCCAGTTTGTGTCAGAGCCACTATTCAGGCTGAAACAACAAAGTATAAATCTGGCAGATGCCCACCTGTGAAGAACTGCTAAGTGAGTGTTTTAGGCAGCTGGAAAATAGAGAAAGGAAGGAGGAAGAGGAGGAACCATCATGGAAGGATAAGCCTCTGCATGGCTTGTACCATCGACAGATTGAAGAAGCAGCTGATATAGAGAAGTGACAAGAAAAGGCTGGGCTGAAAGACAGTAAGGGGGTGCTAATCATGGCTGCTCAAGAACAGGCCCTGAGCACAAGAGCAATAGAGGCCGGGATCTACCACACCAGACAGGACCCCAGGTGCAGGCTGTGCAAAGTGGCCTCTGAGACAGTCCAGCACATAGAAGCAGGGTGTAAGAGTCAGGCAGGCACGGCATACATGGATTTCCATAGCCAAGTGGCAATAATAGTGTACAGAAACATCTATACAGAGTATGGGTTCGGAGGTCCTAGATCAAAGTGGAAGATACCTCCAAAGGTTGTGCAGAATGACAGAGCTAAAGTCCCGTGGGACTTCCAGATCCAGGCTGATAAACTATTGATAGCAAAACGGACATTGTGGTGGTCAATGAAGTACAGAAGGAAGCAGTGGTGATAGGTATAGCTTTTACAAGAGAGAGCAACATCAAGAAGAAGGAACACAAACATACCAGGGACTCAAAGAGGAGGTTGAAAAGATGTGAGCAGTGAAAGCAACATTGGTAACAGTGATCACTGGAGCGTTTGGGGCGCAGGTCCTAGGAACAGCAGATACTGCATAGAACCATCAAGCTCTTAGGCATCTTGTAGAGGACCCGAGCTTGAAAAGGCTAGTCCACATGGTGGGGTGCGGGTACGAATATGGAGTTGTGTGTACAACTGAGTGAATTCTGCAGTTGAAGAGGAGAGCAACAAACTAAAATCTTGCACCAAATCGAAACTGTATGTTGGCAGCTAAACCCCCCAAAATCCCTCTAAAGACAAAGTGTTTATTTCTTCCTCTGTGGGCTAATTAAACATAGTGATGTACCATAGTGGAAAAAAAGTGGAGAAAAAAAATCTGTGAAACGGGTTGTGAAAACAAAGAAACAAAAAAATAACAAAATCCATTTTTAATGGTAATATATATACGGTACATATGGTATATATACGGTAAAGTCAAATATAAGCACAGAGGTGGCTGGGCTGTCACTATCTCTCTGTCTCTCTCACTGATGGAACCATGTGGAAGTCATCCCTGCATGTATTAAGCCTCCAAAGGATATATATAGATATGTATTGCTCAGCTTCATCTTGTTTATCTATTCAGCCAGTAGCTTTAACAAGCAGTAGCCTTAACATTGACATCATTTTAACCGATTTAATTCAATCGTGTGGTCCAAATGACGATGAAATTCTTTCAGGGTTTTTAGAAATGAACTATTTTGAAATGATTTTATCTGCTTCGAGTGTCTCATTACAAAGATGTACGAATTCATGGAATGTAAATACGATTGTGTTTCCTCGGTTCATTAGTTCTTTGTGTTGAAATTTTGATATATCTACACAGCATGGTCCAGTTGTGTTTTGGGTTTGGAGGAGGTGTGGGGGTGGAGAAGTGTTGTTTTTCATGCTTAATTTTATAGATTTTTTGCTTTTGCTTTCACACAGAGTAAAGGAAGCTGTGCTACATTCAGTTTATGTTAAAAAGGGCTTTGTAAATAATGTCTGACTGACTGATAAAAGTTGTAGGAGTAGTCCTCCCTGCTGGCCAGTGCAGCTGTTCACTTTGAAGACAGAGAGGTTAATGTCCTTCTTTTATATACAGCCAATTATCTTGGTGAACATACTTGCATAGTCTTGTTCTTGAGAACATGATTTATTGAGCACAATTTCTTGTGTTTACCTTAAATATCAGGAAGGTTTATTGGAAATGTCATCCCATCTGACACGAGTGTTTACTTGAACTCGGGGATGAAGTGAGACAAATAGCAGACGGGGCTGAAGTTTCCTCCCCTCAGATAACAGTCGAATTAAAAACAAGCTCCAACAAAATCAAAGTGCAAGGCATCACATTTTATTTCAAAGGCCTAATTGGCGTTAAGGTACAGCATATTAAATATTGTTAGTCCAGAGACAGTCATTGCAGAATAACATACCATTCTTTTCTTTACATGATACATTCAGGCTGACTTTAAATGACATATTTTACATGTTTTCTTTATGTGGTGTCAACATAAAAAGGTTAACTGAGGGTTTTTACCGCAGGTAGCTGCTGCTGCTTCGTGAGCAGAAATTTCTTTTGTCGGCAAACTTTGACTCCATTTAGTCTCCTTGAAATTCTAATACCTGCTGTCAACAAACACCCAATTAAGACACGTAATAGCTGCAGTTAAATTTCATCTCTTTATCTGTAGTTACTCAGTGACTAGTAGCATCTGTGTTAGTGTAGTGATAGTTCCTCAAAGAGCTGTATAACAGAATATATTTTACATCCCTGCACATAATGTTATATTTCAATAAATATAATAAATAAAAAGTACAAATATCTGAATAATATGGAATCAGATCCTTATGAAAGACATATTCATCAGTATTACAACGCAGCTGAATCCGACAACGTTACTCAGTGGATGGACACTTTGTATATGCAAAGGCAAAGAACATGACTGCAGTGATGTTTTAAGCTTTTGTAAAAAACAAATATCATGATCGAGATCAGCTTGAGAAGGACAACAAAACTAAACAAAGAAATGTAAAACAAACAAACCGGTAGCCGTCCTGTCTGCACTGAGCGGAGACAGTAGGCAGGAAACAAGCCAAACTTTTGCCCTGCAACGTTTCGATCCACATACATTCTGCTGTTCTTCAACACTCAGGATCATTCACATCATTCAGAGTCAAACCTGCAGCTCTTCATCACTCCGGGGATTGTTTAGTCTCAGCACGCTGATAAAATGTTAGTGTCTTTCACGGAAGAGTCGCACATATTGACAAACTCCTCCTCTTATCCCTTTGCTGCAGTCCAGGTTCGTCCTTCAGTAATTGACTTTCCCAGGAACCTGCACATTCACTCCACTGTAGTCCACCATGTACATGGGCCACTGCTGCGGGGAGACAACGACAGAGCAACATCAGACACGATGCTGGAGAAAACGCCGTCAGAGACGTTTGCCTCAAAACCAGTTTTAAAATGAAGGTTTCAATTAACTGATCAAAAATCAGTCGGTTAAAAAGATGCTCTGATGCGTTGGAAACAAACAAAGCGTTGACACTTCTATCTATAAAAGCCTGGTTTGAAGGGAAAATTGGTATGTGAAAAAAATACCAGCTTAAATGTGGTTAAAGTGTGAACTAAATAAAAACAATGCCTGTATTTTACCTGATGCTAACATAATGTTCTTTATGTCATAACTTATGAAATTGCAGGAAAACTGTCATCAGTACATCATGACATGGACAAAAACAGCTGTTCGAACTAAAATATTTACACCGTCAGCACCTCAGCTTCAGAACAACCTGGTGTCTAAAGCGAATTACAGAGAAAGAAAACAAACAAAAAAAAGTCGCTGCATGAGCTCAGGAACACTAAGAAAACCAACTTACAAGATGTCCAACTTACACGTAGTAAAACTGATTATGGAATCTGATTGTGTCACAGTGAACTGGACTCTAATTTGACTTGAACTGGACTGTATCTTTGAAGTGTCCTGAGATGACATTTGTGGTGATTTGGCACGATATTAACATCAATTCCTAGTTCATCATTTCCTAAAGAAAACAAAGGACGTCCTGCTGATGTACCATCACTGGAATCTGATTGGTTGAGATCCCCAGCTCAGAGGAGGCAGGTACTCTGCTGCTCTCCTGGACCCTCTTGCGTTTTCGTCGGTTAGTCGAAGCATCTGTTCCCACTGAAGACACGAAACAAAGGGTTTTACTTTGAGGCACCAGCAACACAGTGGTTTATTTAAATAGAAACAAGGACCTTGACCAGCACCCACCTGTATTACAAGCCTGGCTGCAGATTTCTGCAAAAGGCCTGTGTGAGAGAAAATATGCTGAGTCATTTCTGGTGGCACAACACTTGTTCTAATCAGATGTGAGATTGTTTTGGCTTTTTCCATTTGAATTAGTCTGCTGATGCTGATGAAGCTGCACTCATTTTATACCTGAACATAGTTTAAAGGGAAAAAAAATCCAAATTACAAAGAAAATACAGAATTCTGCAGGATTTTAGGTCTTTTGCCTCCATACCTTCATCATAGCTCGACTGCTTTAAAGCCTAAACATTGTTTACTTTTCATATTATTTACATTTGCTGAGGAAGATTTATTCTGTGACATCTCGGAGGCTGGATTTAAATCCAGGGCATAAATAAACCGTAATGAGCTTAACTACCGAAAAGCAAAACCCTACGCTCCCACTGAAATATACAGTGGCGACAGCTTCTAGCTTGCTTCTGATTATTCAGGTGTCTCAGCACTCACTGTAGCTGGCTCTTGATGTTGAATGCAATTTTATCTGCGGCTTGAAGGATTTTCTCCAGGCTCACGATGTCGTAGGTGTTTGGGTTTCGGAAGGGGATATCATCTGGAAGGCCACTGACTTCTACAGACTCTGGACTGCTGCGGATTAGTTTGTATGGGACCACGACAGAGCGGTCTAAGCCCAGAGCCTCACCTAAACAAAACAGTCAACACACACACAGATGGTCTTTCTGTAAGAAAATAATAAAAAAAATAAACATATACTGAAAATAAAGTACAAACACATGACTTTCACTGGCGTGAATTTAAATCTTTGTAGTAGAGATGCTGCATGATGCTGCTCATCACATCACACCATAAATGTGGATGGTGGGAGCTGGAGCCTATCCCAGCTGTCATTGGATGAGACCCTAGACAGGAATACACCCTGACAACTGACATGCATGGTGGGAGGAAGCCAGAATACCTGGAGAGGACCCACATGGGGAGAACAAACTCCACCCAGCCGGGGTTTGAACCAGGAACCCTCTTGCTGTGAGGTAATGGTGCAAACCACCACACCACTGTGCAGCCCTACCTTAAACACGCTCTGTATAATTTCACTCACATATTGCATGCTCCAACAGACGTCATCTGTTCAGGTCCCAGAAATTAAAATATTGGCACCTATTCCACTCGCTTTGCGTTCCATGAATGCAAAAAGGGCAACAACTACATAACCTTGGTGCATTTTTTTGATCCCAGTCATGACTGTCATGATTTCCAGTGGCCATGCATGATTTACATGCCATGTGTATTTAGCCAAGCTTGTTTAAATACACATGATTTATTTAGAAAAATGCCACCCTCAACACAGTGTTGACCTTTGAGTCCCCGCAGTCTGAATTCTGTAAGCACATTACGAATTTAATAATGTCAGTGAACAGGTTCCCCGAGTCTTCGTTGTGGACTTGATATTTACTCCACCCGAAAACAACCCAACCTTCACTACTGTTTGTCAAATAAGAAGCTGCATCATCACGCAAAACCTTCTAAGTCCTTTTACAGTTCAATTTTTCCAACAAGTCATTTTGTCTTTAGCATACTGATTCATAATCAAGGACTTGATGCTGCAGCTAAATATTGTATGTAAAGTCACGGAGAAAAATAAATGAATTTAAGAACAGAATCGGTCAGATTTGTCGCAACAGTCGATCAGAACCCAAAGGTTTGCTGCTGAGTGGGCAGGTACATAATGTGCTGCACTTCACACCTGTGCTGCGCTGAGAGATATATGACAGAAGGTCTGACTGAGGCATATATAAGTGCCTCAAAATGTTTAGGAAATTAAGATATTCCGACATGTTCAGTTGATAAATGGATGAAGTCCATGTCTGAAAGCAGCTTCAGAGACGGACCGCTGCTTGAAATCATCTTCTCACCTTTCTTTCTTTCTTTCTTTCTTTCTTTCTCACCTTCTCTTTAAAATGTCGATCCATAATGTACATCGCACTGGTAAAACAAACATTATATGAATATTACAGTACAGTACATTTCAGATCAAGTTCATGTATTTCAACTCGAAACGCCTGTTAAACAACTGTTTTCTCACTGGTGGAGAGACCGACGGCACCAGAGGTTTTCAAAGATCCAAAAACTGGAGCCGAAACCTGTGAAGATTCAAATGTGAAATGTGAAAATGTCTCTTATTTGAAAACTGGGATCCTGACCTGTGCAGAACTGAGGAATCTAAGAACCATTTAAAGCCCAGTTGGACCACTTTCACTCCTTACTGCTATCAACAAGATGTCAAATGTGTCTAACCTAATCCACTGTTAGTATCCTTCTCCTCTGTGTCTCACTGCGAAGTATATCATCATCAGCAATACTTGAGGCTTTTTTTAAATAAATCCTCTCGTGCTAAATAAAAGATGATTCCATCTGACATCACCGCTTACTCTTTAGTGTTTTTTTTTAGCCTTTTAGTGTTTCAGTAAGTCCTCTTTCTGTCTCAGTCACAGTACATTTCTACTACTGTAGAGGGTGCTCATTAATCAGTGCAGCTACTAATGCTAGCATTGCTAACATGCCATTATTTAACCTATTTGATACAAGTCTAATCTGTGATCTCTGACCCTCCACCGCCTCACTCAAGCAGGTCATGTGATACCACCTTGTGGTCACAGACACACTTTGCGGCTCTCTTAACAATGGGAGCACATCCATCATGATCAGTAATGCGGTTACTGCCAAGCCTCCTCAGATCTCCCAGAGTTTTTACAAATAATGTTAAACAGAGCAGATGATGCAGCGCAACGAAACAAGACCGGACTAAGACGTGACTGATCAAAGGAAATGTGTCCCTGAAGCTATCCTGGGTCGTATGTTGAACACACGAACACCTCCGTTGGACCACACATGACTTATGTGACCAACACATGAAGTGAAAACGGACCAGCGGTAAATATCTTCATGTTGGTGGTAAAGCTACAGCACTCCACACTGTTTACCGTATTTCTTGTTGAACAGTTCCTTGACTTGCTCTCGAAGGACCACTTTCTCCCCCATGCGGTTAATATCATCGTCGTCTGTCGGGGGAAAGAGCGGCAGTCAGTGACACGCTGACAAAAATGCTGAACATTGGTTAAATAGTTGTCCTTTTGTCCTCACCACTTATTGAGGCGTAGGCCTTCTTTAGTAAAGTGACCCGTCGAGGTGCTGATAAAATAAATGACAAAACGATCAAATATTAACATTGCATGTTAGCGTAATCAGCCTTGTGTGCCACATGATAATGAATGAATTCCATATAACAAAAAGAAATTCTGTTCAAACCTGGTTTTGGAATAAGTCCTTGAAATGGTCTGCAAACACAGAAGTGATATGAGCTGGTCATGTTCAAATTACTTGAAAGGAATAACAGTGAATCAGCTCACAGTGATCGCATTCAAAAATAATGAATCTAAAAGGCATATTTCTTCCTGCCAGCAAGTCTACAAATTGTCTCTTTTGTCTTGACCTCATTATACGCTTACAGAGGGAGCAACAACCGACTGTCAAAGGGCCAACAGCAACGAGATATGTGCCTCACAAAAACCCAATTTCAGAAATTGTTGGACCCAGAGTTACTGCAGATCATATTAGGAACATTGCTGCTGTTGTTGGTGCAACCCTGGAGGATAAATCCACAGCTCTTTCTGGCAGTAGTTACAACAAACCAATCAGAATCTGTGACTTGGCCGATCCATCGTACGACGTTCCATGGACCGAGCGTGATGAGTCATGGTACTTACTGAAACATCAGCTGCCTCCTTGAGAATTATAGATCAGTACTGAAAACAGGAACCAGCTATTTAAGTGATCTGGGTTTTGCACCTGGTGATGGTGAAGTTGATTTTGTCAGCGACAGCCAGGATTCTCTCCAGGTTCTGAGAGCCGAAGGTACAGGGCTTCCTGAAGGGGATGCCGGGCGGAAGGCCCTCAATGATGACTGAGTCTGGGTTGTTCTTGATCCTCTTGTAAGGCACTTGGACGGGGTACTTGATGCCCAATGCCTCCCCATACTTCCTGTTGAACAGATCTTGGACCTGCTCTCGCAGCGTGTTGGCCAGGTCGATCCTGGACAGTTTGGACTCCATGCACTCTGGAGACAGGAAACGGAGGACTTCACATTCTTAATTATCAATGTCAACACTGCCGCGACTTTAAAGCGGTTTAGTTTTAGAAGTGAGAGCAATAAATGCAGGCTTAAAAATGTATGGTTTGTGTTTAAATAGATGACAGCTTCAAATCTAAGCCTCAAAGCAGCGACTGAAAATGAAGGCCAGAACATGAATGTACCTGAGAATCCAGGTCGCTTGGAAATAGCTGCAGTGTCCTCGGTTACTGGTGCTGTGTCCTTGGCATCCAGCTCTGAGTGAAAAGAATTCGTTGTTTGTTTGTTTGTGTCGACTCTTCACATTTACTGAACACAACAAACTTTCAGAGTTGCCTCTAGTTCCAGCTGCAGAGCTTTATTACAGATTAAAAGTAGAGAGAGCTGCAGGAAATCACTGCTATAGTTTTTCATTTGAAAAGTGGTCTCAAAAATAGAGCATGAACTGAATCTAACCTCACACTTTTAAGCATGCGGAGAATATTATAAAAATCATCATTAAAGCTGCATTATGAACCTCTACATGGTTGAATTCTCTGCAGTCATCTATTTTGATAATCGAGTCATAGACCAATAGATTTTTTTCCTCAGTTAGCAGTTGCTGATATGAAAGGGAAAAAAATTACACAATTATTTTACAGACAAAAACTACGTCTGCCATCTACTGCCAAAAAAAGCAACATTTTTCTTTTTCTTAATACCTTTCCATAGGAGTTTTCTTTTTTCTTATATTCAGTTATATAAGAAATACACTATATTGTCAAAAGTATTCACCCAACCATCCAAATAATTAAATTCAGGTGTTCCAATCAGACTGCTCCTACAAACATTTGTGAAAGAATGGGTCGCCCTCAGGAGCTCAGTGAATACCAGCATGGTACCGTGATAGGATGCCACCTGTGCAACAAGTCCAGTCGTGAAATTTCCACGCTGCTAAATATTCCACAGTCAACTGTCAGTGGGAATCAATCGCTACAGACCTCCAAACTTCATGCGGCCTTCAGATTAGCTCAAGAACAGTGCGTAGAGAGCTTCATGGAATGGGTTTCCATGGCCGAGCAGCCGCATCCAAGCCATACATCACAAAGTGCAGTGCAAAGCATTGAATGCAGCGGTGTAAAGCACGCCAACACTGGACTCTAGAGCAGTGGAGACGCGTTCTCTGAAGTGACGAATCATTGTTCTCCATCTGGCAATCTGATGGACGAGTCTGGGTTTGGTGGTTGCCAGGACAACGGTACTTGTCTGACTGCATTGTGTCAAGTGTAAAGTTTGGTAGAGGGGGGATTATGGTTTGGGGTTGTTTTTCAGGAGCTGGGCTTGGCCCCTTAGTTCCAGTGAAAGAAACTCTGAATACTTCAGCATACCAAGAGATATTGGACAGTTTCATGCTCCCAACTTTGAGGAAACAGTTTGGGGATGGTCCCTTCCTGTTCCAACATGACTGCACACCAGTGCACAAAGCAGGGTCCATAAAGACATGGATGAGCCAGTTTGGTGTGGAAGAACTTGACTGGTCTGCACAGAGTCCTGGCCTCAACCGATAGAACACCTTTGGGATGAATTAGAGCAGAGACTGCGAGCCAGGCCTTCTCATTCAACATCAGTGTCTGACCTCACAAATTCACTTCTGGAAGAATGGTCAAAAATTCCCATAAACACACTCTCCTAAACCTTGTGGAAAGCTTGCCCAGAAGAGTTGAAGCTGTTATAGCTGAAAAGGGTGGGCTGACCTAAAATAAAAACTTATAGATTAAGAATCACTTAAGTTCACATGCGTGTAAAGGTAGATGAGCAGATGTATAGTGTATCTCTCAAATCCCAAAACAATTTCCTTCCTCTGCATCACTCTATAGTTGATACAAATGTTTTGTCTCTCGGGCCTTCTGTGAAGAACTTACTTTTACCAATATTCATAAAGAGGCACATATAAGAACCATTGAGAAAGGAACAGCTCATTTTTCACCATCTAAAACAACTCAAACCTCAAAGTTTCATCGCGGTTTGAGCTGGGGTGTATACTTAAATTATGTCACTTCTGAATCAGACAACTGATTACTCTGCAACTAAACTTTCTGAACCACAGAATGTAAATGGCAACAAGATCCAGTTGACAAGTATATGTGGTAATATGGACTGTAAACCAGGACCCAGTCCACATAACTAACTCATGCAGATGTGATGCGATGTGATGATCCACATCAAGTTTTTTAGAAAAAATCCCTCAGCTGCCCCTCCACCCCTCCTGAGTTCTCAGGTAATGCTGGTCAGCCCAAACTTTTGCATTTTTCTGTAATTTTGCAAATAGGCAACTTCATAAATAATTCAGAAATACATCACTGTGAGCACGATTAAATCTACACTCTGTATTTGTTTTAGGACTAAAGTATCAGAAGTCACAAAGAGGACATAATCCCAGAATCACCCTGATACATGCTAATATAACATCAGAGGGTTGTGCTCAGTGCAACAGTGTAAGGAAAAAGTTTAAAGTAAATTACATCTACTCATAGCATTTACATGATTTAATGTCCCTGCAGTCCATCTTATGTTGGGAAAGCATCACATTTGTTTTCACCGAGAAGGAGTGAACAAAAAGGCTCCATAAGCAGTAGGAAAATGGACTATATGACAAAAGTACATTTCAACTACATCATCTAAGTTTCAGGGCACTGCAAAGGTTACTCTGCCACAGGGCGGGGGTGGCAACATGATAAAAAACCTTAATAGAAGCCAAGTTTATTGGATTTTTCATTTACTAACTTTATCCCTAAAGGGTCCAGGCGATGAGATTCCGTGGCATTATATGCTCCAAGGAGTTTTGAGACTTTTTATCTTCTAGTCATGATATACCCGAGATAAACAGCTCACAGATACACAGATCTCCACACATACAAGCTGGAGAATTATTGACTTAAGATCATTGTTGCATATAACCATATTTCACAGTATTGCAGACAAAGATTACATTTTTCTATGATGGAAAAACTCTACATCACACTACATTTTACATGGCTTCAAAAGCAAATATGAAAGCGACATACCTGCATCACAGACAGGAATGGAAGGCATCTCTTGTTTTACTTGTTCAGCTAAGAGCTCAGGCCTGAAGACAAACGAGTGATCACAAATCACTGAAGAAATTCCTCAGTTAAAGTGAAGCTTTAATGAAGTACTTTTGATAAAAGAAGCAATAATACACTACTAACTTTAAAACTTAAGAGTACACATTACATTCTGTATGTTCTCCCACCTTTTGATAACAAACTGGATCTGACTGCTGGCAGCAATTATCTTGTGTAGTTTGGCCGCTCCGAAACAGTTGGGCCTTCGGAGGGAGATTCCTTCTGGCAGCCCGGTGACATACAGATCCTCTGGGTACATCTGGAATTTGGAGTATGGCACCTTGGCTGGTTCAGGAAGGCCCAGAGCTTCAGCTGAACAGTAACATTGAAATTAAAATCGCGGTATTGTTTAGAGGGTTTGGCCTCATTTCCATGAGTAACTAGAACTTGATATTAAATAAAACTGCTGCAATCTGGGAACAAGATCTCACTGAATAGAAGCTAGACAGGCCCAAAAATTTCAAACAGTCACACAATCAACAAAATCTAAATTAAATGTAAACGATGAACATCCAATTCCAGACAAGAGTGACTTCTTGGAGCGATTGTACTTGCTCTAGTTTAGGCACACACTAGTTTTCTAGTCCAATGCAAGAATATTACATTGATGGGATATTGCTCACATTTGAACCTAAAATAAAGTACCCAATTGTCCTTTCTTTTTTGGCTCTTTACTCTTTCGGTAATGAGTAGAAAGTCCTATTTTATATGTAAAAGTTTAGCTTCACAGTTTTAGCATAGCTTCATTGTGTGAAGTTTAAAAATATACTTAAATACCCTAAAAGAACAACCAACTAGAAATCTAGACATTTTAAACAATCTTTGTGGTTACTGGAGTGTAGATTTCAGAGGTGTACCTGAATGCACCATGAAGTCCAATGTTCAGTCTGCAGTCGACCCTTTTCAAAATGATCAAGATGCACAATCAATGTTTAAGTGTTTACATTTCTAAGGGGGGGTCTTCAGTGTGGATGATGTGATGAGACTGTTTGGTAAAAGAGCTCAAAGTTGTTCGTGTGCAGCAGTGAGCAGGTATGTCTGATTTAGTGTGCAAGAGCAGAGCTCCAAGAATAGAGAACCGATTTGCAGTGAGCAAAGTTTTATTGTGGGATGTGTGTGAGACGCTACAATGAAGTGACTGCGTTGGACTTCACATGCCAAAAGTACGGCTCCATCACCCATTTATTCAGAATCTGACCATTAGTGTCATTCAGTATAAATGTTAACTATAACCAACATTTTGAACGTGGTTATCTGTATCTCCAAATAGAAATAATAGAGCTACTGGCTTCATTACTGTACAACCTCATCAATCTCATCCCCAGACTTCTTTGTCACACACCTTTATTGCACTGCTACAAACCACACAGCTCAGTGGTAATCCACTGAACAAAAGGCCGTGACATACCGCCCTCTTTAACAACATTATAGCTTAGTGTCTCTTTAGATCAATTCTGTCATGAAATACAGATCCATCCTCTTCGTCATCTACAACTTGCTACATTTTGGCTCAACATATTCATGCTGATGTGTTAAATCACTGAAAATCTTAAATGTTACATCATTAATATTAAATTAGACTTAAATTTCAAATGACTGTACACTGGTTCAGGGTGTGTACAAGTGGAGGAGATCAAAGTCTTACTGTAAAATGAATGGGCCAAGCTTAACTTTCTGCCCTCCTGTGAATGAGGATTAAGCTCCATCACTACAGGTAGCTTACCATACTTAATGCTGAAGAGGCTCTCCACTTGTCTCCGAAGCTGAAGAATCATTTCACCAATGTCCTCCACCAGACTCCCAGCTGAACGAGTCAAGCAAATGAAAATGTTTTCATCAAGGCACCCAAAGTGAATTGCTGCATGTCAGAGAGGTAAAGCAGCTTCTGACCTGTGAACATTATTGCTTCTCCAATCACTAACTTTATTTTTATTGATTTAAGCTGCTCTACACTGACCTGGCAATGGCAAACTGAATGTGTCATTTACAGGTAAGAGTACAGCGGGGTGCATTCATCCCTGGACATCATAACAAATGGATGTGGGACAGGGGGATGCTGACCGTGCAAAATGGGACTTGAATGATGTATTTCTTTAGAAGGGCGAGCTGGGTCAACTTTTACTGCTGTTTTCTTTACCACGCTGATGAGGTTAAACTCTAGAGTAAACTGAACAGGAGCACCTTACCTTCAGAAGGTCTTCTGATGCTCTGGGAAGCGGCACTGGGTGACAAAGCTTCAGCTGTAAAATGCAAAAAAAAAAAACGATGAGAAGGGCATACAGCTGCATACAGCTCCTTCACTGTGTTCAAGAGAAACAATATGAGGGGCCACGTCTTACCCCGTCTCCTGTGCACAAAAGGAGAAAGAGTAAGACAGGGGACAACTAAACTCAGTGACTCGGTATGTTCCAGGTAGATGTTTGCAGTAATAACTACATCTGTGAAGCTTTAATTATTTTGTCTAATCTGAGTGTAACACAGGAGATGCATAAAGTAACAGCAGAAGTGTGCAGTTCAGTGTCAGATCTATGTGATCACATCACTGTTTTATAAAAGTTGTTTAATGGATCAAAGTTGTTATGAAGTGTTAAGAAAAATACTTCACAATATGTGCATTAATTTAATCTATAAGTTCTTGTATCTTAACAGTATTAAAATATCTCCAGGTCTACTGCATTATAATCAATTAACTCGATTACAAACTTGCTTTATATGAGCTATATATCTGAGTCTTTTCTGTCAGTTTATTATTAGTAGGCTTTAGTCCCTGCACTGTTAGACTATAGCTTATTAAAAACATTCCCAAAGTGGGCCATTAGCTGATAGTCTGGAGGTTCTTTATAAACCCAGAAATTTTGTTGCTGCTTATGAAGAGGTGACAAAAATGAACACATTTTTGTGGAGGCTGGAGAAAAATAAAAAATAACGATAAAGTTTATCGGCCACCGAGAATGTCAAGAGAGATTACCAGGTTGGACTGAGGTCCTGTGGTCGAGTTAAGAAAATTACAAAATGATGATGCAGAAATGATGGGTACTAAAAAGTACTGCCAGACTGGGAGGAGGTCTAGTGTTACTTCTGTTTAGGACTGCATTAAAAAACACAATCCTTTCATGGTTTGAAGATGTTTACAGGACACAAACACTTTCTAAGCAGTGCTTTTTATATGGTACATTTAGCTTTCAGTAATTATCACATCATGCATCTTTGAAAGGTGCTGGGGGAGATGATGTAACCTCAACAGAATCACAAGGGGTCCTGGTAAGAACTGAGACCTGGCTTCAGCACAAGCACATAAAACATTTAGCTGACATTAAATCCGCCTGAGTTAGAAATTTAATTTCCAAATGGACATCCTCTGCAATAACAGTCTAAAGAATAAATATTTTGAACCTTGACCATTTAAGTCTCTTCTTACAATAAATGATAATAGGACGAATTAAAGTCATGTTCTCATGTGTGCCAGTAAACAAATGGATGTATAGGACATTTTTACCTGAGCAACACATGTAATCTATGCATAGCTACTGTAATGTGACATCTGCTGCACTTACCTTTATTCTCTCTCCTTTAGAGGTCATTTGTGAAAGAAAAGAAAACTTAAACAAAGCACAATCAAATGAACAAAATAAATCAAAATGCCTCATTAAATGCTCAAATCAAGATCACTTTGGGTAGACTCGTGAATCCCTGAAGGACTACCACCTAATTTGCAATACAAACAGAGAAAGAACTGAGTGTTGGACTTTTGGGTCTCTTCACTAAATTTCCCATCATCCCAGTTTAATGCTGGGTGGACTTTATAGTACCAGCAGGAAATTCAGTGCCGTTTAAAATGTTTTCATTGAAAAAAAAAAGAAAAGTCTATGAAAATGGGAAACAATCCACATTTATACATTAAACATTATTTCTATAAGAAATGTGTTTGCCCAAGGACACTTTAACACATATGAGAAACTAAACAACTTTCACCTCAGTTATACTTGGATGGAAAGTCATCCAACGAATGTATTCAAGTGAATCAACTCGACTAATTCTAATGGCATGTGACAAACGGGCGCTTGCATCAGCAAAATCAGAAAGAGAGTTGAGTCTACCCAAATGTTCTTGGTAATCTTACTCTACTGACCTAAGGTTTCAGGGGGTTAAGGAGTTAAATGTGGGGCGGGGTGGGACTGGGGAGTATTGACACGACTACAGGACACTCAAAATCTGTAAATGTGCACAATGCATCGTTCTTAGTCACTGGCATGGCCAAAGTTTCAGTTTGCCTTTAAAATGACAGAGGCAACTCTGTCAGTGACTCTCAACCACAGCCTGTGTCAAACAGCTGCAGCAGATGCATGGTGTTTCTCACAGATAAGAGCTTGTCTTCAGAGGACAGCAGCTACGGAAAAGTTAAACTAGGGAGAAGGGATATTTTTAAAGGTTGGGGTGGAGGCAACTAGTGACTGGAGAGGTTTGGTCACGAGGAAACGAATAAAAAGGAAGTTAAAGTGTTTGAGAAGAGGGGTTTCATACGTGCTGCAGCTTATTTAGCTCCCTAAAATAGGCCAGAGTGTGCGGCGGGAGTTGGGAGGCAATCCAGGAGCTGCAGTGTGAGGTAGGAGACGATATGGAGGTGTGGACTGATGGAGATGAGGTTACCTGAGTGGTTTTCCATTGGGTGATGGGGCCCTGAGGGAGCCGAGGGGGCAGGGGGAGCAGAGGGGGCGGAGGGAGCAGAAGGCGAGGCTGTGGCTGGACGAAGTGCACTTGCAACAGGGTCGACCACAGACTCACTGGGCTCCTCGCCACTCGTGCCAGCATCTAGAGGAACAAACAAACTCATCAGCTTATACAGTTCATTTTGCACAATGACATAAGAGATCAATAGGAAATATCATGTGTCCAATATTTCCTTTGATGGAGCTCTAGTTACATTTAGTCATTTTCTTTAATGACTGTAGCTTGTGAACATGACATAGGCCTCAGATAAATCAAATCTAGATCCATGTGGAACTGTCTCACCTGCTGAGTAGGAACTTTACAATGGGTGTAACTAAAGTTCAGGGTGCCTAAAGTGCTTCAAATGTTTTAACCTGGCCTGAAAAGGTTTAACTAACATGAGCAAAGTTTTGTCTTAAAAAAGCAAAACAGAATTTTTGGAAAAAACTTACAAGACAGTATAAATGTCAGCTAGCTGGTATTCACCGCCTGATCTGGACTATATGGCTACGTTCAGACAGCATGTGGACCAAATGTGGTCATAAAGCGGATACGGATTTGGATGTTTTGCAATGTGTACGGTCGAATCGGAACTCATGCGAGTTCTACATCACTCTTGATGGACATTTGTCATAATTTTGTGCAGGCGAAAGTCACCACACGTCTGACATTAGCCAGCGGAAGACCAGCGAGGTGCAGGATAATTCCTGTATCTTGTGAGGTCTTTGTTTTTGTTCAGATGCAGGTCGGTTCAGTATGGTTCACTCTGAAATCAGATGTTGGCCATTCTGAGACGAGAAATGTGAACGGCCAAAGTAAAAAAATAAATAAATAAATAATCGGACCTGAGCTGTAAATCAGAACTGAGCATTAAGGCTTGCAGTCTAAGTGCCCTACAGCTCCAGGACTCAACACAAGCAATGGCCCAGAAATGCCCCCATTCCACCTTAGGGTGACCTCCACTACCCTTAAAAGTACTGTTTTCTTGCCATCGGCATTTTCGTCTATAAAGTCTCATGTTCAAGTGTGACAGGATACTAAAAGAAAAAAGGGTTCTCATTGAAGTGTCAGAGGAAACCGTCCACCTGGGTAAGTGACTGCTGTGGTGCTTGTTCAGCTCAGTCTGCTGGTGATTTGAGATAAAGAGATTTTCACAGGCACCATCTGCCACTTAAACAGTGACCATCCACATAAAACCAGACACTACTCCATGAGACCTGTGCTCACGTTTTAATAGTTGATACTTAACTTGTCATTTGCCATCCTTGAGAATTTTTTTATGGCCTGTCACCAATTCAAAACAGCGTGAGTGAGATGGAAGACACCATGTTGGGCCTTTTAAAAAGCAGAGAGCTGCCATCAGTGTTTGACAGCTGTGAACAAAATAACTGATGATGAAACGCCGCACAGAAAAAAAAAACCTTTTCTGCTAATTTGTTCTGTTTTGTGTTGCAGCTGTAATGTTACTGGCAGCAGGACTCTTCACCACTGTCATCCGATTCTCTAATTGTAGGCTGACGTCTGTTGCATTCGAGTTATATTATCACTCATCTCTGTATGCTCCACTCCATCACACACATAAACAACCACAGGACAGGCAACGATAGTAAAATATCAATGTAAGCTGAACAGAAATGACAGCACATATATAACATACAACATAAGAGTTTCCAGAACAGGCTGCACATCCTAAATACAGTTGCTTTGATCACTGATTTCCATTTGATGGTATTTCAAGCATTTTTTTCAGTATGAACAGTCAGGAAGAGGCACAAATTTAAATATAAAGTATATATATAAAAAAACCTTCAAATACACAGCAAGCCTAATTGTTCAATAGGTTCAAAAATCTAGTGCACAAACAGTAAAATAGTCAACAGTTATGATGGGCGTATGTAACAGAAATAGCACCAGAATGCGCTGGAGGAAAGCAAATTTGGCCTTGAATGTGACACATTTTTCTTACCTTAACTGTTATCATGGCCTGTGGACACACATTCCTATTTTTGCCAGGTGTTTGTGAATGCTGCATTGTGCTTTACAACATACAGCTAATGTTGCACTATGTCTCTGTACAATGGCTGAAACATTCCCCGAGAAACTGCGCCTAGAGCTGCATTTATTTCCCATATAAAAATGGAATTAAAAGAATAAGCGCAACACTAGCCAATATTTTCATTTATTTCTAATCATTTTAGGTTGATTCAAAGTGAGAGGAGTATCCCATTGTGAGTAATTGCTCAAGGTCTATACCATTTGTTTATCCATAGTAAGTGTCAGATGTGCCTTCTGGCAGAAAGTTCCCACCCACAGGAGATGACTATGAAAAAAAATTGGCAATTGCTATCCAACAGGCACCCCAAGCAGAGAAAGGAAATCATAAACAGTTCATTTTTGGCCTTCGCTGGGGTTGGTAAACATGAGCTTCTATTGTGCAGCAGTCTGCAAAAATTCTGTTGATGGTGGGACATGGAAACCAACAGCAGAGTTTAAGTCTCAGACACCATCTGAAACACTCGATTACGAAACAGATGTACATTTTAGTCTAAAGGCATCGTGTCACAGACCTGCAGTAAGTCAGCTCACAAAAACCCAGTCTGGTTACTGCGTTTGTATTTTTGGAAGCAAATTCATTTCCAAAGTTAACGACTGCCAAGCACGACTGCTCCCTTACCAGGCACTGTAACTTGAATGATTTCCCCATCTGGAGGCTCTGTTTTAATCCTTCGCAGAGGAATGCAATCTCCTGAAGGACCTGCAGGGATTCAACCGTTTAAAACACAATCAGCAACTGATCAGATGACAAAACGAGATGGGAGTTTTTATTGGCTGGGACGTACCTGCTTCACAGTCAGCCAGGGGACTCACACAAGCACTTGTTGATCTGTAAAGAAAAATCAAACCCATGCATGTTGGAAAGCAACTTGTGAAACACTTAGTACTTAGAACATATCAGATTGTGAAGTCAGGAGGAATACTTTCAGATTTTGTGAAATGCAATTATTCAACTATGGCTGCATCAAGCTTGTTTATAAGATTAAAGACACATTTATGACTTTTCATGTAAATTAAATGTATGACATCCAAAATGAAAAGTTAGAAATTCAAGTTTATCAAAGCTGTTGTTACCATAACAACGGAAATCCCAAATTCTGTTAAACACAGTATTTAAACTGTTTGATTACTATGGCTTCTGCCGGTTATCAAAGCAACATGCCATCATTTTTCCTCAGTATATCCACACTGTAAACAAGACTTCTGCGTGGGCTGCACGCCGACCTGCTGCTGTGAGGATTGCTGACCAGCTCGGCCGCGGCGGCCGGGATGTTGGGATTGTCGGAGAAGCTGTCTTCAGGCGTTGAGCCCGGATCGTGCTTGCCCTCCTCTCTTGCCATCTTGCCAGCAGCTTCAACAAACAAGACACAGAGGATAAACAAACCATGCATCCCATTAACGGAGAACATCTGTGGGGTGCAAATATATACATAAAGACTTGAAAGCAGCTTTCTGTTATCCAGTCTTTTGAATAGATGAAAATCATTTGTCATTTAAATGAAAACATGGATTACTCTGGAGCAATTGAGTTTCTACAGGTTTGACAAATACAAATAAGTTGGTTTAATCTCTGTTTTTGATTAACATTTCTAAATCTCCGCTCAATAGAAACTTTGCATGTCTAGCAACTATTTCTTATATTGTCGACTGTAATTAGTGACACTAATGTAAGAAGTCATAGAGACAGATCAGCGAGGTTTCATTACTGGGGCCAAATAACAGCTCAGCTCAGGAAAATGGCATTCAAACATAAACAAAATTAATTACACTCTTACCAGTGAAAATCCTTTCATCAAACATTCTGGAATATAAAAGAGAAAAACATCCTGTTAGTCACCAAGTTCAATGACTTTCTTCAGCTTTCAGAGCAAAAGATCCTGAGGCAAACGCTGTACGTGTGGAGGAGCGAGTCATTAACAGCTTTTTAGGCAAGGCAAGACAAGACAGGTTTATTTGTAGAGCACAATTCGTACACAAGGCAATTCAAGCACATTAGCTGCTCTTTAAACCATCAGTCTCAGTCAAACAATCAAATAATTGAGTCATTTCTTTATTACCACTGAATTCTTCTGATAAAAAAGGCTGTCTGGATGTAATATACTCCTGGACCGCCCCCCCCCCTCTATTGGCCACTGTGATCAAAATGAATCCCACAGCACAGCTATCTCTTTGTCTCGTTCGTTTACACCTGTTTGCAAACTTTCCCAGCACATTCTACAATACTGTGCTCACTGGAGTCGTCTATAATGAACTCGCTTTATGACTTAAAAAAAGCCAAATGACAGGATTCTACATTGAGGCCATCGTTGAACATGACTAACAGTCCATAGTCATTACAAACGCTCCTGAAAAACAACAAATAAAAAGTGTCTTCTCTGCACAGTTACTAATTCACCTTCTCAGATTCAGCTCTTTATTGCAGAGGACACCGTTATTAGGGAAGAATTTATTTTTCCACCAGCAAATTTCAGGAGCACCAGGACAAGATTTAGAAGCACCCCTTAAATCGACCTAATAAACAGAAGAAAATAACATGCTTCCCTCTCATTTCAAAGGAAAAAAGTCAGAGTGAGGTAGTTTATTAAGGGAAAAAACATAATTAAGTTAAACTGTTATACTGTAGATGTCATAAATGAATCACTAAATATAAATCCATATAATGGTTTTTTCTGAGGGTTACATATGAGTATATGAGCCAAAGCATTTCTAATAACATTATTCAGATGGGATTAATATCAATGTGTTGTTGAGTCAACCAGTTCACTGTTTCACACAGCAGTGCAGCTGAACGGTGAGCTCTTCCTTTAGGCCTCCAACATGGTGAGATCTATCAAACTTATTTGATTAGCTGATTGAAAATGCTGCTGGCAGACATTTTGCATCGGTGCTACATTCTCCCATAATGTATCACGCCTGGTGTCGAGCTTTACACGTGCCTCGTGTTTGTGAGTCGGCACTTTTTCTGTGGAATATTTTGACCTCAGAAACTGGCTGAGCGTTTCACGTTGGGAGAGACTTTTCCTTTTTCAAACAGCAGTCACCTGATTCCACAGATAATTCTCTTCTGAAATTCGGGACTGCAGAGTTAAGGAGGCTCAAAATGATCTTTCACACTTCAAAGTGAAAGTAGGCTGTTTTTGACCTAAAAAAGGTGGATAACAACCCGCTGTCCCCACACGATGTTGCTACTTGGAGCATATTTCCATTTTTTGAAGTCGGACTGGTGTGCCTAATTGTAAAAATTAGTAGCAAAAATGCCTACAGCTAGCATGTCTTATTCCTCAAAAACTGTTTGTTTCACTGTGATCTAAAAACATTAAAGGGACTTCAGTGAGCAGCACTGTTAACTGGGTGGCTATTTTCTGTGAACACACACACACACAGAGCTAATTTTGAGTCAGCGACACGAGCGTCATCACATGCTGCCACAATTTATCAGCAGCATGGCTGGAAGTAATCCGCACAGTGATGCCCTCTGTGGGCTGGCACGTAACCACCACTGAGCTGCAGATGCACGGTCTTATAAGGAATGTCTTTCTGGAGAAACTGTCTGTATATACTCAACATTCCTTCACATACTGTAATCTGTGATGCGGTACTTCAATTTGCACTTTCTGTACATGTCCTTTTTTGATTACCAGAGATGTGGACATCACAGATTAAACAAGACTCCCAGCTGTACTTTAAGAGTAATGACTCAGAACTTCAGTTGGGCTAGAGCCTTGTGACTAGAAAGTACTTGATATCTGTGCCCAGAAGTCCTCAACCACCAGACCAAGGAAAGTGCTTCCAAAAGAAATAAATCAATTCAACAAAACTTGAATAACAGACATATGACAGCAGACACTTATTGCTTGGTAATGACCCTAAATGCAGTAGGTCAGTGTAACTGTACCCTTAGGGCTACTTAGCATTCATCTAGCTTCACTGTCCACAGAATTATTTCTTTCCAAGCAATGATGGAGGAATGGATCTGTGACCCATTTGAGAATGTTCCTGGAAAAACAGAAAGATCAACTCTTTGAAACATTTCAACCAGCATTCTGGATCAAACTCAAGAACCCTGAAATCAGCTTCTGGTTTCTACAGCATAGCTCTGCGAAGCAGAGTTTCCAGCAATGAATGAAACTGAAAATATGGAGCATGAGACGGGTGTCACTGTCTGATGGAGGGAAACACACAGCCACACGAGCAAAATATGTGCGAGTGCCTAATATCAAACACTACTTAAATGTATATACACATGTTGTATTTATATAGTTGGGCTAATTACTTTGACTGATACATGGAGTCACTGTCTCTGAAAGAGGACCCCTGCCTCGCCCCTTCATTTCATGAATCAAACTTTTTATAAAAAAATGTCTTTTGTCAGCAGATTTGTACCTAATTGCCACAATCTAAAGTTCCGTCCATCCATCTTACAACCAGGAGGTGGTAACATCATGTTGCTGAACACCACTGGATGTGACGTGCATATATGTTGCTTTCTGACACGATGTTAAGATTTTAACTCAGAATTTTAAAAGCTCTGTATACATAATTGTTTTCAATTCTTCTTTTTTAAACTGTTAATGAAAAAATTGTTAAAGCTGACTTTTTTTTTTTCCAATGACTTTCCATCTGCTTCAGAGGGTGAGAAATGAAGGTTAAGTTTTTCAGACGAGCCTCTGGTTTTAGGAGGAGCTTCGATTTTGGAATGGTTGTTAAACTGTCTTCTCTGATCCTAATGGGTTGAAGGACGTTCTGATGTTCTCATATGACATACTTAAATGGAGTTATTACTGCGGACTTGGACACGACTTTAGTGGAAAGACTTGAAACTGTCCCACCTTCATTGGCTTACTTACAGCACTCTGCCCAAAGAAAATTAAGTTTCATTGGGCAGTTTAATGAAGTTTTTTTTTAATGAAGTTTAATGTACAGAACACTGTCCCCCTAGCAGAAACTTTCAGGGTGTCCACCCCTTAAGTGGACACTTTCACGTGTCCACTTAATAGTTTTTTAGCCTTTTCACTACTTTGTTTATGCAACTTTCTGGCATACAGTCCTCTCTGTCTGTACAATCCACCACAAAAGTTTAACTTTTTCAGAGCACTCGAGACAAATTCTGGAGGGGGGGGTAAAAGCAAACAGCTTTTGGTGATTATGGGTTCCCATAGGAATGAATGGACTTCCGGTTGACTCGCATATGAACACGTAGGTATGTGGAAACAGGTTGAAAGTGTTCCTGTGCAGCGTTCCAGATTTGGTTTAGTGGCATTAAAACAAGGCACTGTAGAAGACAATGACTAGTCATTCCACTAACAATGACTATTAGAAATAAAGGCCTACCTCTAATGTTGGCTGGTAGCCTAAGCAGTTAAAACAATAGAGATCTTGGCCTCTATTTCTGGAAGTTAGTTTATTAGAAGTCGGTGAGTGAGCTGCCAGCTTTCTTGCACTCAGGTTAAATCAGTTTGTTTTTTTCTGTGATGTTGCTTTCAAAGCATCTGTGTCAGACATTCTGGTTGGTAAACATGTGCTTCTGTAAAGACAAAGACTGAGGAATGAGACTGGTTATTCCATCCAGTATCAGCTGGGAATAATTAAAAGCAGAGCTGTATCATTAAACAATAACTTGGTTTCAGTTAACAGAGCTAACCATAAGAATTAATGATCCATTTGTTTTACCAAAGCAAAAAAAACAACAGTTTCTGCATCTGGAACAGCTGTCAAACACAAAAGTAATGCGATGCAATTCTGACTGCATAGTCACAGTTTTAATCTTTTGTAATTCTATTAACATTAATGAGTCGCCTGCAGGATTCGTTAAAAGATGTCACCTCAAACAAGGCACGGTGGCTCATTTAAATTAGCCTGAACAAACGGAAGGTGGAGCAGCCATTAGCACAATACATTGGCAAAGGAGAGCCATTTGGGACATGAATGGAGATGATTTACCAGTTAGTGGGACAGCGTGTTCTGAAGGAAACAGGCGCTTTACAGACAGATGCTGGTTGGTAGAAGCTTATTCAAAATCTTTTTTTAATTGCAGCTCTGGAAACAATGTCATCCTATAGTTTACTCGTAACTGTGCATCCTGTGGCTAAACTCTAATCTATACACAAGTGTCTAAATTAGGCTTTTATTACAGTAGGAATCAATACATTTTCTCAAAAATCTATTGCTGGGGTAATTAAAAGCAGAGAGCTTTCTCATTGTTTATCTCTTTCACTTGCACACTGTAGTCTTTAAAAAAAAAAAGGTTACCGTTTGACAATAAATCGGATTCCATGGCGTTCGTCCAGGATGCGTTTGAGCTTGGGAACTCCATACGTGCACGGCCTCTTGAAAGGGATCTGATCGGGGATGCCAATTATCTCCACAGCTCCTGGATCGCAGGCAATTTTGCGGTAGGGGACAGGCACCATGTGATCTAAACCCAAGGCCTCAGCTGGAGGAAGGAGACAAAATATGGAATCAATGTGCCACTGCTGAAAAAAAAATTGATTTAGATGCTCTTTTGAAGTCTTCTAATGGTGTTTGTTTATTCAAACTAATACTGCTTATTTGCATGAGGAAAATGAGTCTCCAGTGGGACACATGCCCTCATGGAAGAGCTAATGAAATTAAATAATTTTGCTTGTGAAATGAGAAAAAAAAACAAAAAACTTTAAGGGAATGATAATTGGTGTTGTGGGCTTTCACAGAAAAATCTGAAAGGGGGTCCATTGAGCCTTAATGACAAATCTGTAAGCAGACACACAGTAACACGCTTTTGAGTACTTTCTAATAAAAAGATAATCAATGCAGATATGAAATTTCTTCTAGTTAAGTAGTTAAGCTGCTTCTTAAACAGCTTTGTTGAAATTAGCACTTCACTGTGGTTGTAAACGCATGTCATGTGTATCACTAACCAACAGATAACAGGATCTCTGCAGGTTTCAACAAGTCAAGTTTAAGCTTTTTAAGACTTTTTTAAGACCATAATGATTACAATTTAAGACCCATTTCACAACCATACTGACAAAAAAAGGCATTAAGGAAACTCAGAGGCCCGGAATTACTTGCAAAGTATAGGACTTTTTTTTACAGCTCTTTCACATTGGAATACAAAATGCTTAACCCCAATAAAGCCTCTTTATTGTGAACTAATATTTGTTGACGAGAGACACATGTGTGAACACATGCTGGGTGCGTAAATAAAAGTAACGTTAATAAATTTAAGAATTTAAGACCTTTCAAAATCGTATTTATGACATTTTATGAAATTTTAAGATAATTTTAGACATTTTAAGGCCTTAAATTGAAATGATTGGATTTTAGATACCCCGCGGATACCCTGGATAATTCAACACTGATCCCAATCTATCAGCATCCTTACATGGACTCATAACTGCATGAAGAGGCAGAGATACCTTTGTGAATTGCATCCTGATGATGACAGTGATGCCCACTCTAAATCAAACTGCAAAGAGAGCCCCTCCTCACCATATCTGCTGTTGAACAAGATCTGAACACATTCTCTCAATGTGTTGATGTCCTCAGTTTCCCGAATGAATGAGTCCCATTTTTCTGAAAGAACAAAAAGTCAAGAGACACCTCCTGTCAATATATTTAAATCAGTTGTATGACATTCCAGAGCCACTCAAAATATCTGTAATCAATAATAATTAATCTCCTCTGCTTAATGAGGCGGCTGTAGCTCAGGAGGAAGAGCAGTCGCCCATCAATTGAAAGGTCAGTAGTTCGACTCTGGCTTCCCGGGGCTACATGTTGAAGCGTCTTTGGGCAAGACACTGAACTCCACGTTGCCTACCAATGTCAATGTATCCATCGGTGTATGAATGTGTGTAGAGTGGTCAGTTACAAGTACAGTCCATTTACCATTTACTTGGTAAATCAGTGCAATCTTCTTAAAAGATTACTCTTGACATCTTAGTCGCTTAGCCTGTAATGGCTAAGGGTTAGCAAAGTTCAGCCTTGGCAGCTGAACGCGTAAGCCTGCAAATCCAATCAAGAACAAACACAGCCTCCTGTGAGATCGCACATTTTAACTTCTATGATCTGAACTATGGACATGTGATAGGAAATGACAGCCTGTCAGATGGAATGCTTTTTAGGCAAGCAACAGTACTTTTAAGAACACATCTTGACTTTTTCTGCTCCGCGGTTCCTTATATATTGGTATATAAGCTCTGTTGAGAGGCAGTTAAATTAATCACACTAATGCAGTAATACAAAGCTAGAGCCTCCAGACAGACTGACTGATATTCAGTCTGAAAACAAGAAGAAACTAAATCCTCCCACCAGCACCTCCAAAGCTCACTGATCAAAACATTAGGATAAGCCTTGAGTGGTGTTATCAATGAAGTTGACACGCCCAGCTGAGATAATGCAGAGAACACAACCTTTTGTAAAACTCAAAACTTCTTCCACTCTATAAGTAACTACCTGCTGGACACTGATTATTATAAATAATACAGACACGACAGCAGCAGCAAATCTCTTTTCCATCACAAGGCCACTGTGGAGAGACATCATTGTTAAAGCATAACTAACTACCGCTGTCCTGAAGACTACAATATGCATTAATCTAAGAACTTCACGCAGTGCTGCCTTTTATCTAAATGTGAAGCCATATAAGAAAAAGATCTGTGGAAAATACCGGTAACACAGGTAAAATATTTGATATCAGCTTGAAATGTTTCTATTTAGTGACGACTTTCAAAGCTTTTAACCTTTCATACACACAGATGTCACAGGGGGGGTTTACTTACTCAGTCTGTCTTACTGAACCTGCTCAAATGAAAGTGTAAAAAAATACCCAACTGCTTTAATCTTGTTGGTAATAGACTTGAGCCCACCTGATTTTTCATGCACAATAGAGAAGAGGAGCCTCTTAGAGATGTGGACACCAGGAGGGCTCTGGCCATGCTCACCAGGTAGTCTTGTTGGCTCATCTAAAAAGCAAATAAAACAAATTGAGATCTATTTTATACTCATACATTCAACTAAACTTTTCTGAACTACCTGAATCCTAAGTAAAAAGGTGCACATCCACTACAATCAAGAATTACATCTTCTTTTCTGGGTGATGTGTTTGCAGAGGCAGAGTCATAATGAAAGTCCAAACATGAGTGAATGCACCTGAAAACTAAAGGCAATAAGTCAAATGGTCTCTTTACAAGGAAAAGAAGCAACCTTTTCATGCTGACACAACACTGACAATAAGCCATCATTCTGCTTGCAGCCAGGTTGTGTTGGGTTTACAATAACAAGTATCTCTGGTTAATGCTGTGACGGCAGTAAAGCAACCCAATGAGCCATTTTACTGCCGAAACCCACACTTCAAAACATACACGCACAGCTTACCACTGTTGGCACTGTCCTTTACAGAGGAGCCCTTGTCTGTCCAGCTGCCCTGTCTGTCTTTGCCCATGTTGAGGAGGGACAGTGGTTTGAAGTCCAACTTGCCATCTGGGTGCGGTTTGGAGGACATGGGCATGCCGTACAGGAAGTTTGACAGAACTGAGTTGCTGGAGGTGGCCGGACTAGATGAGGTGACAGCCTGGGCAGGGGACTTCCCTGGACCATGGCTGCTCTGTGTCATGACAGCGGTGGAAGAGTTGTGATTGACATCAATGCTGGACTTGGCTTCTCGAGACAAATCTTCTGCTTGCCTGTGCAAAGAGAGAAAATCACAAACAATATGAAAGCAACTCAGAGGACTAACCTTTGCCTGCCTACATTTGCATTTACACCCATTTGGTAATCATATCCTCTTGATGACTTCTTATAAGACTAAAACTACATTTACATTTGGTATTCTGGAGCTCTACTCATTGTCTCACATGTTGTGCTTCTTCTGATGGACACATAAACACAACTCTGCACTGTCCATATTTAACTTCATTATACAGTGCCAGAAACAGGAAATGCCCAATTTGATGTGAACATAAACATGTGACAGTTGATATCACAGCATGCAGGAATCTAAAAGAACTCTTGTTGTTCAGAGCAGAGGGTTTCATATAAAACTGACGCCTAAAGTGCTGTTTTTTAATCCAGTTAAGATTTAAAAAGTCCCTATGAGTACAAAAATATAAAAATGAATCAGAAAGTGTTGGTCTTGGTCTTGTGACAGTGTGCTGATCCTGGATAGATGCGCTCCACTGGGAAAGCGACCAGCATCAACACTCACACAAATGACTGGTTTACTTGCTAATTAGCACAATCACAGACTAAATGATTTCTGCCATTTCAGCGTTCCAAGTTTGTAAAAGCCTCTTTCACAGGATTATTAACCGCTGTGCAGCTGATCTTTTTTCAAATTCTATCTAGAGTTCACAAAACCTAAATGTGTGTGCTGTTAACAGTTAATTAGTTGTAGAGGTTGCCTGGGTTTTCGTTTTCTCACAAATGTGATTACAGTGCTGATTTTGTTTTTGTAAAGATAAATTGTCTCCCTGCACTGCAGTCCTCTACAGAAGTTCATACAGCAGTGGAGGAAAGGTCGAACAAATGTAACAACAGACGTTTAAAGTGATGTAATGGTGGATGTAATCAGCTGTGGCCATCCGGCTGTGGAAAACCAATCCAGCTCTTAGCAAGAACCAACTAAGAATCAGCTCCAGCATTAGCCCTAAACCAGAAAGGGTCAAAAAGAGGTAATGTAGTTTTGAGGAAGATGGATGCTGAATGAGTCCAGACAGAGTTGGTAATTTACTCATAATCAGAAATGAATCATCCAGATCCAGATGACAGCAGATTTCAGAATAATTGTTGTCTGTGTTCAGTGTCTCAGAAGTGATATTAAAGACTCAGTAGATGCTGAAGTTATGATATCGTCTCAGTGTCCTCGTCACAGCAGAGCTGCTAAAAGTTAATATCAATGAGCTACATGTCCAACATACTCTGGTAAGGTCTGGTTTCTGGAAATACACGATTAGGATTAGGATTATTGTTGTTTTCATGATGACAGTAGCTGGCTCAAACAGCAGCACTTGTGATCCTACACTTTCCTTGACAGCCGTGGCCGCTGCCACAACCTAGTTATTAGTTTTGTGCTGGCTTTGCTTGTATCATCACCAGCGAAATTCACTGATTCAAAGAATGTAGAGTGAATTCTTCTTCTTCATTTGTGTTGTGGCTGGCAAAAACTCAGTCGAACATTTCCTGTGGTTGTGTATTCGCCTGTGTCATCAGCAATAATCTTTGCACATGCCTTAAAGAGAGATTATGTTACTGAACAAAAACACACTATCTTTGGCAATAACACCTAAATGCTAGAGTAATGTTCTCAGTGGATATTATTGTCAAAGAGGCCTGAAGTTGATATTTCCCACATATATAGACTGTGCTCAAAGAGAAACATCTGATTAGTCCCCAACAGAGTCAGCAGTCTCAGTGATGCTGGCTAGATTTATTAGTTTCCTTCAAAATGTATAATTAACAAATATTTTGCCTTAGGTCTCAGTACTGTTGACAACAATACATGACTACTGCAGCCATAGACAACATTAAATATTACCAAATGTGCTCTAGGAAGACTAATAATTAACCAGGAAGGCCCCCCCATGCTGAAATAAAACCTTGTCTATCCAAACTAATCCTCTACAGCCTGCTATATTCTGCTACCAATAAAACAGATTCCAAAGCAGCTGTGAGCTTTCAGCAACACACAAGTATGCTGAGCATTAGAAGTTAAACTGAAATGAGTTACAACAGCTGAAATGAAACAGCTGGTATATAATATATTACACTCTTAAAAACAACTCTTCTGGGTAACATCACTTTAGAACAGACAGTTTTCATCTCAGACTCACCTTTTTACTGTGAAGTGAATTCGGTGGCTCTGCTCCAGAATCTTCATCAGCGTTTTGGTGTCGTACTCTGAAGGCTTCTTCAGGGTCACTCCCTCGGGCAAGCCGTGGGCCACGACACAGCTCGAGTCCTTCTGGATCCACTCATAAGGCACAGGGACCAGGCTGCTCTTTCCGACAGCCTCACCTGCACATCACACAACACATACTCAGTGGGGTCACATGAGTGCCATCGGATAGGATTAATGGCTAAATTACAATAAGACTGAGTTATTCAGTTCACGTAGACACCTTAATACCTGAGTTTTGTTGTTGGTGGTGGTGAAGATTTCAACCGGAAGTGGCTCTATTAGCGATAGTTGAAATGGGTACAGCGCTACCTATCGTACTGGGGTATGACACGCTTTGTGCCAGTGATTCGATTCATTCACCGCCATATATCCAAGGATTACACTTGCTTAAATAAGGAGCATAACCCAACTATAGCTATAATTGAGTTAATCTCATCATGTAGACCCACTGACTGAGTACTTTGCTGCAAAGCTTGCATAAGAGCTCGAATTACACTGATGTGACCCTTCTCTTGAACAATGGCACAGAAAGAGATTCAGTTAAAAACACAGTGTTTGGTGGCTTCTTACTGTAAAGCACAGTGAAGACTTCCTCCACCATTTTCCTCAGAACAAAGATGTTGGATGGGGCATCTGATGGAGCTCTCTGTTTCCCATGCTCGCCATCCTTACTCACTTTGCTGAGGTCACCTTCCTGGTCTTTGGTATGGGCATTTGCTGTTGTCAGATTCTGCAGACACGGCACCCCTGAAAGCCAGATAAGGAAAAGTGACCACTTTCAAGAAGATTAAAAATAGCAAGTGCATATAAACATTTCAGATGTGTATGGGTCTAAATGACTCTCTTTATGATTTTAGAAAAGATACTCTGTATGTTTTAGTTTCCCCCACAAACATATGGTGAAATGGCTGAAAAGCAATGTGTCACCACACGAGAAATACTCTGACCTGTTTTCCTGACATGTTTAAATACATGTACACAAAAGGCAATTGAGGAAGCAATAAAAGAGCATTTAACAGTTACAGTCCAACCGAACTAAAAAAGAGATTTGTTTCAAACCTATCTCTTGTTCCCAATAACAGGCTGGAAAACTAATTCCACCCCGCATACAAAGGGTGATAAACTTTTACACTGTAATGGAACAGCTTACAACCTTTTAGAAATGACAGCAAAACATTAAGTGCAATGTGCAAGAACTTGTGGATGGGGTCAGGACTGTAATGAAAATGTTTCTATGCTCCATTAGTGTGCTAGTTCGGACTCAGAATTCGTCATTTGAAAACATAATGCTATGCATGGCCTTTGCTAAATGAGATGTGAAAAAAAAGAGTTTGTTGATATGTAATTTTATCTAATAAAAGCAAAAATGTGGGGCAGAAACTGCTTTGTAGATTTAATTATTTCATGTGGAAGTAATCTGATATTGAGCAAAACTGCAGCAGCTTGCAGTTACTCAAGATTTTGGCTGAATCTGCCTTTATGTGATCACAAAACTGTAAAATCCTGCTGAGACACAAGTCACACGACTTCTTTTGACGCAAGTGTCTCACAGCTTTGGCTCTAATGAGAGGGAAAAATGCTGCATCAAGAATAATTAATGGAAAACAATGTTCAGATCGGAGCTTACGGCAAAACTTGTAGAAGTCTGTTTGGATTTCCCTCCTGGAGTTGAGGAACACTCTGCCCCTCTCTGTTCCAACAGCAATCACGCTGTCCTCGTGCACAGTGACGCATGCTACTTCTGCATTTAGTTTAGACATTGCCATGCACTGAAACACAGGGATACAGAAGTCATAATAAGAAAGTGATTCTAATCAAGAGTTTCTTAACTAAGCAAAAATACACACGAAAACCTAGTTATGGGCAGGTTTTCACTTGACACATAAGACAACAGTGTCTCAAAATTAAATAACAAGTGTGTGATGCACTCTCCCAAACGTACCACTGAGTCGAGGGCAGACACTAAGCTGGTGAGGATCTCCTGTCTGGCTGACACCAGCGGGACGTGTGGCTCGCCGCGGGAGTTTGTCCTGATGCCATCACCTGTCAGCTTCCTCATCTGAGCCATGCCTCTACAAGGAGAAGGAGAACATGGTGAAGTGAGGCAGCCACAGTGTGACACATGCAACACATGTGGCCTGCATTCAAAGTGGGTCTGCTGACATCGCAGGGTTTGACTTTAAGCAAATGGAAGTTTGCATCAGGCTGATACTGAAAGCTGGTAAGAGACAGGCAGGAAAATGAGAAAAACTTTCATATGCCATGGTGCATGTTAGCATGATGTGCAAATAGACTTAGCATATTTACCATCCAACTTTAGCATGTTAGCATGCTAACATTAGTTTGAAATACAAAGATGACAGCCCTTTTCATGTCATATGTCAATGAACATTCATATGACTTTCATGCCAATTTATGCATATGTGCTGTAACCCTTTAACACTTCTCTTGAGCTGCAATTTGACCACAGGATCCTTTCTTAGGTACGAGAGTCATTTAGGGTTCCCCTCCTCTGCCCGAGGAGCAGAGGAGGGGAACCGCATTCAAACAGCAGGAATCAAAAGCAACATACTCCCAGGGGAGAAATTTCACTCACGGAAGACAGAAAGGAGATAGTATTTTTGAGATTCACCGAAACTTTGTGGTGAAGCTTACAGCACCACACATTTGTAACTGCTCCAGTATTTTTACGTTTTACTCTTTAATGTTTAAAATCCACCACAGCTAATAAAATCTGCTGTCTAGGCGGCCCCGACATTCAGTGAGGAGTGTTGGGAAGGAGCCCCACACTTCAGCCAACTTACATTACCTCTTTAAATCTGTACCTGAGACCCAGGAAGCAATGAAACAATATTTTAGCCCCTCAAAAAATGCCCATGACTGTGTAAGTTCTGGGTGCGGTTGGACGAAATGCGCCTCTGCTCAGAAGCCATGGCGGATCCATCCTGCGGGCATCATCCTGCCCAAGCGCTCCCATTTGACAGATGCAGCTCTCGCATTTCATCTTTATGACTTCACCGTAATGCTAAGGGATTACAGATATGGCACAGACAGGAGGATTCATCCTCAAGGGGCCGTAATGGGAAACTAAATTTCATCATGATACATGACAACAAAAAATCTACCCCAAGAGTCATGCTTCTAGCATCGCTAAAAGCTAAATCCATCAAAAGCCAGAATGGACGCCATGCCTTTGTCAGTTAAAGATTATTAGACCCCTCAAATTATGTCATATGAAACCTTTACGCTTTATCTTCACTCCTTGACAGATGGCACAGGAAAAGAGATATTGACTTAAGATGGTCCTCAAATTTCCAGCACAACTGCAGGTAGAGTACAATGGTATAACTACATCCTTCCATTAAAGGTTTCAGCTGAGCAAACCATGTAAACAAAAGCAGAGAGGCCAACAGATAGGAAGCGCTGAAGAAAAACTGCTCGGCTAAAGCCAGGAACTATGTTCTCATGGCAACTGAAACTCGTCTCCTTGGAAACTAATCTCGGGGCATTTGAACAATGCAGCTCTGGCCTTTAATCTCTCCAGACACTGGGAACCATTATACTAGCCTCTGGCAAACCCAAACCACTGACTCAATAGAGAGAGGACAGAGAGGTAGAGAGAGGGAGAGGGTGGGTGTGGTGGGATTCAGCTGCACCAGTCTGAACGTGCCAAGTCTATTGGCCATCTAAATCTGCCTCCCCTGAGGCCACCGCAAACATTAGCCCCCTCCTAAATTATTATGGCCTCAAAATAGATGGCCTCTTTCCCTCACATATTTAGAAGGCAAAGGAAGTAGCTGGGAGGAGAACGATGGGGATAAGCAGAGGCTCAGGATAGTGCCAGGTCAATTGCTCTGCATGAAGAAGCTCAAGCGTTATGTCAGAAAGAATATTGAACAGCTCGTTGTGTCAATCAGAAATAAAGAAACAGACAAGAGACAGTTTGTCGAAGAGTCAAAAGAAATAAATTTAAGATTCTTTGATGTCAGTTGCTGAATGATGCAGACTCTGTGGACAAGCCTCGATTACTTCCCCCAGAAAATCCTGCTGTCATCAGAGCCAATAGAAGAAGAAAAAAAAGAAAAGAAAAATCCTCCTACATTTTTGTCTTTTGACAGAAGACAAATCTGACCATCTGAAAATTTGATTATCTGTAAAACTGACTCTGGTCCTACAGAAGATTTTTTTTGCTTAGAATACGAACGGTCGAACCAAGGATAGAAAGTTCCTCAGTCAATGTCTTCTTATGATGAATGCATCTTGTGTGGTTCTTCCTGTATCTCAAAATCCTGGGCAAACTGCCCGAGTGTCATTTGGATCTAACCTTTTAAGAGAATCGAATAAATCCACTTTAATGGGGACCCAAAACGATCAGTAATGTAATGAGGCTGTTTAATGACAAGAGTACTACAAGGAAATATTCATTATCCCATAAAAAGGACAAGACAAAACTAGAGAGTAGAAAGAGTAGCAATAACAACTTATTGAGTTTTTTTCCACAGTGAAAGTGAACTAAGAGCTAGGTCTCCTTTTGGGGGTAAAATACAATCCAATGGAGCAAAAGTTGCACTTTGAAACAGGTGACTAATGTAGATCTTTTATGTATTCTCACTTGATCAATCAATGTAATGTATGTATGGTAAGTTGTAATTCTATTTTCCATTAACACTGAGCATCCACCCGCTCAATCCAACTAAGGGTTGCAGTGGAACTGGAGCCTATCCCAGCTGTCATTGGGTGAGCGGCAGGGTACTCCCCTCACAGGTCGCCAGTCCATCACATCTTAAACAAAATGTTCCATTCACCTGTGTGAACAACTGAAACCACAAGTTTCTATACTGTTCCTGGAAAAGAGGGACAGCCTTATACGGTAATCATTTTTCTTATTTTAAATTACTTTATTTTTACCCTTGTGGCCAAGTGATGTTATAGTATTCTCAAGAAAGAATAAAATTAGGAAAGTGCTCCCTCTTTAAGTGTTGCTCTAGCAGGTGTTGTCTCCAGTCTTTTTACACTCCGTTTCGAACATCGCACGCAACTCTTGTTGACCATTAAGTCCACCACAGGCAACCTGACCGCAGCTGTAGTTAAGAACATACCCCAGCGTCACGTCACATATCTTATGCAAGGTGATCTTGTTGATCGTGATATTTCCGAAGAGGTCTTATCGCTGTCTGAAGGCATGTAAACACATGCAACGGTTAACTCTTATTTGGAATAAAGTGGGAGGTCATCATTACTGAGATGGTGTATTCAGGAAGAGAAAATTCACCCTGCTCACCCACACGGCTCTTTCCAACTGTGGCTAATTAATCCTCTGCTGGAGTGAAGGCTAAAGCTAACAGCAAAGCTAAAATCGAGTGAGATTGCAAACTTCAGAAACCACAATAAATGAGTGTCCTCGGTTTGAGTTAAGCTGTGTGACGCTGAATGTCAGGCAGCTGAGAGACACCAGCAGGTAGAGGAGATGCTTTACAAGGGAACCTGAGGAGTTTTCAACAACCGCACCAGTACAGATGTTTCTTCAATGCTAGATCATCGTTTTGTGTACACAGGTGATGCGATAAACATTTGTTTACAAAGAAGAAAATGTAATCAATACATTTTGTTACAATTTGAGCACACACAAATAGAAACTTTGTTCATATATTAATTTCACAGTATCTATTTTCCTTGTGTTAAAGTGTTTTTTTGTGTTTATGTGCCACACAATGATATATCTAGCTAGTTTAACTAGTCTAACTGTTCGGCATCGCGCTGACCAGCACGTCACTCCATGCTACACTCCTATTATTGGATTTGTGACATACGACGTGGCAACAGATACACAGCAAGATGACCATCCCAAATTTCTGATACTGTCCGAAAATCATCGCAGGCTATATTTGGTCACAAGACCATGACATCAACCGTCTTTGAATCGCTCTCAAAGTACAACATAAGACCATCGGTAAGGAGCCACAACGAACTAAAGTGCCAAGACTGTCTCTGGATGACCATCTTTCGTCTGGGAGAGTCCATAATCGTGCAATGTATGCTAAGCATAAGAGAAAAGTCACACGGATGTCGATCAAGTGCAGCTTGAATGTGCAAACACAGTCCTGTGAGGGATGAGAAAAGTGAAAACATCTGTGTTGGACACACAGGTTGGACTGTTTTTCCATCCATGCCTACAACTTGTAGTCAGTCAGGGTGTGGCTGGAGAGCGACGACTCAACTTTTCATCACAACAAACAACATAATCCCTGTGCACCCTTTATCTGAGGCTGTAGCCTTTTGTCATCAATCATATGATGCTGAAATGCTCGACAGCCAAACAGGACAGGCAAAAAACCCCAAAGAATTCAGTTTAACACATGAACTGATTTTCCTGAACCAAAGGCGCAGATGGTTTAGCAATTAATATATGTATGCAGCCATGAAACCAGGGCCTTTTAAAAGATGAATATAATGGTGGTCTGCACTGTATCACCATATTGCAATTGCTGCATTGCTCTGAGTTTAAGTCGACATTTATGAACAATAACAAAGAAGCAACTGGTACGATGACTCCTCTTAAACTGTATTAATAATTCTAAAATGAGACAGACAAAATATGTTTTGTGAATAATTCAAATCAATTATTTTCTTTTATGACTTAATATAGCTTTTATTTGTATATGATCGGACTCATTTATTTTTCTGCCTTAAACACAGTGAGAATGTTCAAAATGAAAACTAAAGTAAATCATTCAAATTATTTTTCTGTACACTTTCTCATTCACCGGTGATTGTTCCAGTCTCAGCACCAGCAGTAAGTAAAGGCAAGATAAAGGAGGTGCATGGAGCCAATTTCATACAAGCTGCGGGAATTCAAGAGAATAAATTGGGAACTGAGTAATGGGGATACCTGTGCTGCAGCAAGGCTTTATGTCTATCAGCTCCTCTGCAGGGCTTCTGTACGAGCTGTCGTGAGAAAATGCTAACAGGACAAGTATCATGGAGTTCACATCACGAGAGTGGAAAGGAACTGCTTTTGAAAGCTGAATCCAGGAAAAAAAGCATCGATTGAAGATATAGGTGCAATAAATACAATTAACTTTCTGTAGATTGCGTGTGAAGTTCCATCTTGTCTTTGAACTCCAGTTTTCCACATAGTTAGAACTGACAAAGTTTTACTAACAGTCTGAAAAACTTTCACGCGTTTTATACAAGCTGTGAGCTAACAGTTTAGCCAAACCAAAAAAAAACAAGAGAAAATCAAACTGCGGTATTGTATGGCTTCGGAGTCACAGACGCGTGTGGACGCTATCTAAGTTAGAGCTGTTATTTAAATCTCCCAGTAATATTTTCCAGTTTGAAAATCACACCTCCACCCCTGTCACTTTTAACAATACGTGACTGTGGACAGATGTCAAGAGGAAATTAGTGTTTTATTTAAGTTTACGGTACAACACATTTGGAATTAACTCGTTAGTAGTCATTAACTGTCATCTGTCATTTTAAAATTGTTTTGCTTAAGTTTTTAAGTGTAGTTTCCATTTTTTTGAGCGTGTGTTTGAGCCCGCTGGCTTTGTTGTACAATTTAGGTAACCTTCTAGTCATTGATGGCGATATAAAGAAAGGTAATTTACCAAGCAGACAGCTGTATTCCTGTCAAAAATAAAGGCTAACACTCAACTCACAAGGTTACAGTGAGGAGTCCGTCGGAACTCAGTGAAGTGTTGACAAACAATAACCTTTCATGTTTCTTACCATATGCATAACTAATAAATAGAAGCTAATTAGCTAACGGTAGCTTAATAACATTTAGCTAGCTGACAAGCTAGGTTTAACTGTTAGCTGTACTGCGTTAGCCCTGTTGCTAGCTAGCGCTAGCACTTTCCTTTCATCTCCTCCCCAGTCCAAAAATTAGGTTATAATCTGTAATTTCGAAATGTACACACACAAAAAGATGCACTTTACATCGAAACACACAACGCAACTGTTCGGGAATTTCAGGTTAGCATCGAAATCTCACCTTAATTAGCGATTAAATAGCCTTGTTGCTGCTGTCAATCCCGGAATAGGTTTATTCCCCGTTTTAATCCATCAGAAACGCTCACAATTTCCATCCACAATGTAACTGTACCGTCTGCTAAAACATCGTAATCCGTATCATCACAACGTTGCCTTCAACCGCCCGTCTTATAACCTATTATTTGTATATTCTTTTCTGAGTTTATTTCTGTTTTTCCCTTAACAGCGCAGGGTGTCCCTTTCCCCTTTCTTTGTTCTGTAATCCAGTAAAATTGAAACTCATTCGCCTCCTGCTAATCCCAGCCCAACTCAACACCAGCATCTATTGGCTGCAGTTTACACACAGGATTAACGGAGGGACCTCTGGAAAAACCACGAAGGATCAAATTTTAAATTGAATAGAAATTATGGAGTGTATCATGTACATGTTACTATTCTGTTAGAGCTATTTAAATCACTGTCTGCCACTTGGCTGCAATTTCATTCAGTCAGTTCTGCTTTAAAGAAACCTCCAGTGTATGAAGGTTTGATGTGATAGTTGTGCAGTATCAAAATTATTTTTAGGATTAGGACCTGTCCAAAGTGGATATATGGCAGCTCCATGGATCCTGTGGCCATGGAAGTTATGCCATAGCTGCAGTTATTGCCTAAAATAGCTCATGCCTGTTTTAATGTAGGGTAAAGTTCACGTAAGGGAATATAACTATTTATAATTAATTTATCCGTAATTCATGTACATAATCCACTGTAATCATGGGTTTTCAGTGAATTTTTGGTGTAACCTCAAGAACAAATAGATAAAAATGATGCACAGTGGGTTTTTTTTCGCTTGATTTAGCAATCAATGAGTCACTTACTTAATCAAATGTCACCAGCATAACCAATCTGCCCCTCAGCAAAAGAACTGGGGCATGTGGATAAGAGCTGACATTTGCCAAGGCCAACAAATAAAAGTGATACCGGGAGATTAGAGATGATGAATAAACATGCACTGTCTGACTGTTTCACCATCAGGGGGCCTTTTCTTTAACACAAAAATTTGCCTGAGATTGGTAAATGATCTACAGTTCAGTTTAACACAGTGCACGAGTGGCTGAGGAATGGGTAAATGGCAATGGCTGTCGGCTGAAAATCCTAAACCAGCAACACATTTGTATGTTAAAATGTGATGCCGCTCTGTAGAAACAACCCAGTGTGCTGTAGTTCCCCTTAACCAACAAACATAAAGAAGTGACAAGAGTGTAAAATAAAACACCACCAGCTCTTGGCCACATTGTTAATATTTAATGACTCAATCTCCAAAACCACTGCAGCAATAATCCAAAGGGTATCAACCCTCAAGCTGAAAAGGCCATATACAATAACATCCAATGGAACATTTAGGCTTTATTTGAGCTGACCAGTGCCTGCCCTTCATACTGTGTTCAGGAGACTCGGCTCCAAGCTTGCTACACACCACTCACCTCCTTGTAATGTCTCCTGTAAAGCAATCGCAACCTGCGAACAAACCTCCTAATGGATAAATCAATATTTGGAAGACTTAACGGTATAAATGCAAACCAAAGCAATGTGTTGTTAATCAGGGCAAGGATGAGTGTAACATCCCATATCCATTGTTTGGGTTTCAGCTTCTGTAACAGCCCTTTAGAAGACACAGGAAAGGCAGTTAAGCAATCCAGGGGACATTTTAATACATAAAGAATAGGCTCATACGGACTGTGAAGTTATACCACATATAGTTGGTTCATACCACTATATAAATGGAGTCTGCGTTGATACAAAATCCACAGGAAATAAAAGAATGGATTATTACCGACAGGCAAAGATGCTTACAGGTTAAAGGAGAAAAAGTCTGGAATAATTCACAACATCCATTCTATAAACATCCTGTAACATCATTCGGCTGAATTCAGCAAGCTTCAAGGTTCATTACCACCACTCTCCAGTCAGAGCAAGGAGTGAAGTGCAATGGCTACATAGCCTCCTACGCAGGTGCCCAAAGAGAGGATATGGAGTGAAATCATCATCAGTCTGAATAGACGATTTTCTACATGTGCACATCTGGATGATACAGTGTAATCAGCTGTATCCATAAGGCTAGGTAGTTGATCTATGTTTTATCACTGGCACTGAAATAACCGTCAAAGTTTAACAACTGTCCTCGATTGTGGTCCCTCTGCTAATCAATAAACTGTAGCCAACCTAATGTTTTTCTTTGATTTGAACCAAAAAAATAAAATAAAATAAAATAATGCACTCAAAGCATGACAGAGGAATTGCATTGTTATGTACAACTCTTCATTTTCTCCATCTTTCTTTCTAATATCAAGACATACTGTTGCTCTTGAGCTCTTCCTCCTTTTATTCAGAATGGGTTACCTTAGCTTCACAGCTCTGGCTTTTGCACACTTTTTTGACACATTTTATAAATGATAGGCTGAGTTTCTGTTTGTGGGCCAAAAACATGAAAAAGCTGCTTAAAAGTTCTCAAAAAAAAAGCATCTGGACCACACCCGGCACATGTACTGTGAAAAGTTATTACAAAAAAAATCGTTTCAAATCCATGGTAAATAAAATGTATATATTCTCACCACAAACCCAAAGGGACACATTTTAACTGTATCATGTTTCAGACTCATAAGACAAGTTGTGGTTGGAGAAAAATATCTCGATTCATTTTTGCGTGCTACAGCGGGAGTGTGAACACAAAGCAGTGACAGGTGTAATGAGTTTGACCCCAATTCTCATCAAATATTCAATGGACAAATGAGTCACAAAAAAAAAGTCATCATTCATGTGTTGTTCTGAGTGTCATAGGCCAAGACACCTACAGTACATGGGATTATTACAAAGCAAATTAGCAAAGTAAAAGTAATAAATTAAACAAAAAAAAAAGCAACAGAGACCCAGTTCTTCAGTAAGTTGTCCGTCAGCAGTTTTGCTTTCCAGAATGAAAATTCAGAATTGTCAAAGTCTCGCCAACTCGTAGAATCAAAATTTCTAACTACTGTAAAGCATCAAAAGTTGCCATACTGTATGTTTTCAGCAGTAGTTGTACCGATAATATCTCTTCATGTCCATACTTTATAGTACTTTAAGCGGCCTTCATGATTGGCTAATAGGTGCTTTTTGAACAACAAATAAATTCACTTGAGATAGAGATTCGCTGTTTTGGTATTAACTGTAAACTGAAAAGTTTGTCAGGTGTCCATCGCAGAATGAGGAGATGTGTTGGACAAGCTTTGTCTGCACGTCCCAGGTCGGTCCGGGTCATGTCAGCGTCCACGTCTTATCTTTACTGCTTACATCAGTGTTGTTCCTTAAAAGACAGAAAACACAAACAATAAGCGCTGATAATATTACCGTACCAAGGGCAGAAGAACAAAATGAGAATACCAACATCTTGAGTGCTGCCTGGCTCCTGGTGATGAATTCCATTGGCTGAATTTGCACCATGCACCTGAAAAACATTCAGAAGTCATCATACTTGGCTAGATTCAGCTGTATTACATTTGTGCAGACATCAAATAATGATAGAACACTGTAGTCAGCAGCTGGTTAGCTTAGCTTAGCCGAAAGACTGAAAGCAGGGAATACATGCAGAACGTCAGAGGTGCTGGTAGGACAGAGTCAGGCTCACCGTTTCTTGCTGTTCCCAGTCTTTGTGCTAAGCCAAGCAGCTGACAGCTGCTCTGATACATTTAATTCTATTTTTTCCTACAAAAATGTTAATTACTGCACTTCTGATTAAATATTTAAAACTGAGGAGGTTTGGGGAGAACTGAAATCTACTGGAGCAGGGTGTGGAGTGTGTGTGAAACGTGGTGATTTTGCCACCTCGGCTCTCATGTTAACTGATGAGAGCATCCACAATGGTGCTTGAGATGTACGCCTCAGCACAGAGACACCTAGAGTTTCTGCGTGGCGTCTGTTTTCCATGCAGTTAGCATCACGGAAGCAGTTCTCAGCAAACTACACAGTAAAAACATTTGTTGGTCATCATATTGACCTCATATCAGCCACGATAGACCTTTCATCAATGGTTTCAGTGTGTAAGAAATATTTCATAGACTTATCTGTTGTGATGAGAGATGATAATAAATCATTTTCCTTCAATTTCTGCAGCAGAATGTGACTGTTGACAAGTAACAGCTGGGTGACTCTCATAGCTTCCCTTTTTAAGTCATGTAAACCATGGAGTATCTTCCACAAAACTCTGTATTTATGGTCATTATCAGAGGTATGCAGTGTTTAAAAGCAACTGTGTCCACACACACACACACACACACACACACACACACACAGCTGCAATGCAGCAGATCAGCAAACCACACACAATGCACACACACTTCTTTAACCTTTTTACACCCCCTCTAGGTTACTCAGTGAAATAAGGCTTGTTTTTCCGCATTTTACCGGGCTTTTTTCTGGATTTCTGCGCATGGCCTGGACCAGCTGGTCGACTTGCTGGTTGTGCTCCAAGGCATTCCTCAGGGCGTCCTCAGTGCCGAGCAGCCGCTGGCGCAGGCGGTTCACCTCAGAGTCCAGAGCTGAGGGGTCTAGCATGGAGTACCGCCGCTGATCAGGGGAGGACCGCTCCCGACCCTGAAATACACAAACAGGAAGGATGCTCACAAATAAAATCATTCATATGTGATCGGCAAAAATAAATGTGAATGAATACACTAAACTTCCACTCATGGATTCTTTCACCTATCACAGATTACGCAGTAAATCAGGAGTCAGGAGTAGCCTTTGCATCCTGCTGGAATTTTACGTCAGTATAGGCAAACATTTTATTCAATTCTTGGTGAATGTTAATACTTTTTTCACCTGGTTAAGTCCTTCCTCCAGCTATAAGACACTTGGACTGAGTCTTAAACCAACCCATTACTGGGTGGCAAAATCAAAGAATCCACAAGAGAATTTCAGTTTACTGACAGTAACACAGAAACAAAAGCAATTTTAGACATTTTAAACACAAAAACACTCGCAGGAAGTGAAAAGAAAATGCACAAAGTTAACGTTTCCACAATATGGCGCACGCTGGAAACACTGAAGAGGCATGGGTGTTGTTACCAACATCTGATCCAATCCTGCTCAGTTTCTTGAGCCCTGCCTGCTTGCTCTTTCTTCGCCATTTTCTGACATTGAATGTATTTGTGTTGTATACCTTTTTAATGGTTTTCATTCTCATAGACTGCAGCCCCATGCTGACCCCTCTCTCACCGAGTCCAAGTTAGAGGCTCCGACCACATATCTACCATCATATCTAGCATGCTAGGGTATTCTACAAATTTGGTATGTGGTGGGAGCCTGTGACTGTTTCCTACTGCGAGCCCCATGATTCTCTCCTTTGAAGTGTGTAATTGTTGACTGCTAATTGAACACCAATTTGCAACAGTGAGGCTTTTGTTGGTGACCTTTAAAAATATCTCAGAACCATGAAAATGCATCATGTCATGTGAACAAGGGGTTCTTTTAATGAAAGAAGTCTATAAATCTCTGAATAATGTTTCATCTTGTAGGAAAATGATGCATCCAGTGCATTACAGGATGACACTTTTTCTGGAGCTTGATTCTTGACCCTTTTAAGACTGAAAGTCAGGATAATTTGACAGTTGCTTCACTGATTTTGGCATTTATTTTCAGATCCGACGTCACCCTTCTTAGGAAACTGCTGTGCCATTTTCCTTCGAGTCAAGTTCAATATTAAATCATCTCTCTAGAGGAAGTTAACCATACTTTCACAGAACACCACATCATCCCACTGTATGCTAATCATTTCCTGTTGAGCTGTGTCGAAGCGAGTCTGCAGGGAAACGATTTCCATTGGTGGTGTACTTACTAAACAATGATCAATGACAGAGACCTTTGGAGACACATATGAAGCAGTGTTAGTCATTAAGTCTCACCAGCAGAAGCAGTTTTTCTCGCAGGGTTCTGATGTCATCCTGAAGTTTCTGCTCTTTCACCTTCCACTCAGCCTTGTGCACCTCACGGTTCAGGTCTTTCTCCATGTCCCGGGAGTGGCGTCGTGATTCCAGAAGTAGCACCCTCAGTTCATTCAGACTCCTAGAGTGAAAGGAACAGTAGAGAAACTAGCAAGAGTTTTCTTTTTTTTTCCCTTCCTATTTTTCATGGGACTGCAGGTCTGTAGCAGGGATTTTTTAAAATTTTTAATTGATTTCAAACTCTTAAGCAGCTACTTTGTTCTTTTCCTGTCATTGTGAAATTGTTTGAACATTTTTCATGTTTTTATCACAAACATTCCTCCATTATCAAATATACAGATTGCTGTGTTTTAAGAGGGGTTTGGCTGCAACCAGCTTGGCATGTAAAGCCGCAAAATGATAAAAAGAGCAATATATTGTAGACGCAGCATGTATCCATAGTCTCAGAGTGGCAGAAAATTCTGTTAATGCTGGTTTAAAGCAATGCCCTCATTCATTAAAACTGCCTTCTTCCTCTTAATTCAACATTCTCTCAGTCATTCTGCACTTCTAACCATGGACGTATCAAATTGGGTCTGCTTGTCCATGATTCATGACTTTGTGCATTTTCTCAGATATGTGCTATTTATTATTTATTTATTGAAATGCACAAGTGTGGATTCCAACCTTAATATGCAGGTTATTTCAGCAACAAAAAAAGAAATTCTGCTAAACATTTACACACACAAATTAATTTCTTTATTTAATCCCTTTTATTTCAGATTAAACCAACTGTGGCCTCTTTTGTTAAAAAGCAAGAGATCAAATATTAGTTAGATACCTTTTTTTATTCGTGTGAGCAGTGGAACTGGAACTGGAAACTTAGCAAAAGAATCGATGTTGACATTTAACAGTGTGTCTTTAACATATCTTTGGGTTCCTGCATCTGCCAAAGATCTACGTCAAATATGCCAAACATGTCAAAACCATGTGAACCAGGTCCTTATCAGTTCCCTCGTGTCCTCCAGTGATGCATTTAAAACGTGTCATCATACCTTCAAAAATCCATATTTTTGCTCATCAATTACAGTGAAGAATTTAAATCTTATTCACACTGTATCAAAGTGCCAAATACAGTAAATAGATCGTGAATGAGGTTGACACAGAATGATCCAGCATCATAAGATCCAGCTGATTGTGTCAAAGGAAAATACCTATTCCCTGCACCACTCTTTACACTTGGGTGGTTAAACGTAGACCTCATTCATCACAGTTTTATTTGACAGCTGCCAATTGACTTGGTAGGTTTGTGACATTAAATTCAATCAATATCAAAACAGGTGGACATCTGGCAGGTTGTTTCCGTCTCCTCCCAGAGACTTTGGCCACCACTGTCAAAGTGGCGTCAGGTGGCAAAAAAATGCTGGCAGAGAACCGGTAGGTGGATCCCAAACCCTCAGCCATTGTCTTAAAGTTCCGCCAATCAATTAGTTGATATGAACAACAAAAACTGAAATATAAAAACTGATAGTGACAAACCCACAGAATGCTCCACCCAGCTTCAGAGCTCCTCAGTTCACCATTTCAGCATCAGCGTTTTCAGGCCAATAAAATTGAATATATGCTGCTTTGAAAATGACTAAATGTGTCCACTGACACTTCTGTAATAATTAAGCCAAACTATATTTAAAAAGCAAAAGACAATATCCAATATATACATATGTTTATACATATTCTGTGACATGCTACATTGCATCTAATTGTATTGAGAGAAATAGAGAATGTATTTTTAAGACGATAGAGTATATTCCTGCAGGTATAAGGACAATTACTTAATAATAATGATAACAAATCATCGCATCACTCTTTTAAATATACTTTTTGTTGTGTTTTTATTGTCTACAGAATGCATTGCCTTTATGTGAGAATTGAGTTTTAAATTAAGAGAACTGAGTCAAGACTTGTTTGCAACTTACAATAAATACGGCAAAATCAATACAACTTCGGAGGCTTCCAAGTACCTGTCCATTACCAAATTGATGATAAAAGTCTTTCTTTCTTTATAATCATGTCTGGATGCTCAAGGACATCATTTTTCTTCTCCGTTATCTAGAGAGTGCTTGGATGGAATGTAAAATCGATATGGTTAATACCTTTCTTTCCTCAGAAGCTCCTGGCTGATGCTGACCAGCTGCCCAGAGGCATCATGGGACTTCCTGGTCATGGACTCTAGCTCTGCCTCCACACGCATCTTCTCCTTGGCCAGGGCTTCAGCTTTCTTTTCACCTGAGCGAACTTTGCCTTCGAGGGCTAATGTAACAGAACAACGAAGTCAAATGTTAAGCGTTGATGCTCTGCATATAAAACGTTCTTACTGTAACATTAAAAACTACAGGTATACACTCGAGTAAATAGTAATACAGAGAACCATACGACATTGCTGTAAAAATGATCATCATATGGAATGTACTATGATCTATCGCCTATATTCACTGTAGGTGTTTTCATATGTGCTAATGAAATGTGCATTTTTAATTATAGTTAAATCTGATGAGTCCAGTAATTAAAACAGTTTGTATCATATTCATACAGGAACATTTTTATATTTTCAACAGGTTTGAATTCTTTTAAGTTCACAAAACTCATGATTTCTCTTATTTTCTTCACTGTGGAGGAAACTCTCGTCACCTGCTGTTTGAAACAATTCAGTTCACTTCAGTTTATTTATATAGCGCAAAATCACAACTAATGCCATCTCAAGGCACTTCAATGATACAGTCCAATTCAAGCCAAGTAGAAATCCAGTCAAATCCAGTTAACGAAATTCAAAATGAGTCAAATTCATATGGACAAAGTCAATTCCAAAACCATTAGCTTGCTAAGGAAACCAACAGATTGCACCCAGAACTGTGCAATGTGACACTGATTTTAAGCTCCTGTTTTACACCAAACCTACGTCAACAACCAGTGGTGAGGAAGGGCCCCCTGCTGGGTGTCCATGCTTTACCAGCGTCTGCGCAAACAAATAGTTAAACACAGTCAAACACGGGTCAGCTACGCCTGCGAAGACATAACTTTTCAGAACAGATGGACGCAGTAGTCTATTTACAGTATTCAACGAGGGAAAATATCAAAATTCAAATAAAGGATCATTTGGTATACTAGTCACTAAACAGGCTTTATACAAACAACATGTATAAAAGGAATAAAAACCTAGACCAGGAAATGAGGCGTCTCAGACACTTCAGGAGCAGTGTCCACTGTGGGTGAGAATAACTCCCTTTGGTGTGGATTGTGGCCTTTTATAACAGACCATTCACAAGTATAAAAAAGTCATTCAACACACACAAAATACGAGTGCACCCCAAAATGCAAAGTATGCCATCTTCAAGATGATGACAACATTTTAAAAATAACATATTTCTTCCTGTGTTAAAGCAATCTACAGATCTACAGTGAATGCCTTCACTTTATCCTGCACAGGATGAATCCATGAATTAAACAGCTAAAAAAATCTAAAGCAGGCTCTATATCAACAGATTCATTTTGAACACAAACTTCATGCTGTATTTGGATCACAGTGGAGGGCTTAATATGAGGTGAGAAAGGAGTGCATTCGTTAAGTCTGAGACAGCAAGTCTCCTATTGCATGGTAATCTTGCAGAAGAAAGCAGTTTGTTTACACCTTAGTGTAAAATCGCTGTTCACATATGACCCGACAGAAGAGTAGCACACAGTCTCTGTAATCTCTACACCTCCGGATTATTCATACATGCTGCCTTCTGTGAGAATAATGTGACTGCAGATTCTTTTTCCCAAATTTCCTGTTTTATCCATCATTTCTCCTTTTCTATTTAGATTGATTGTTCGCAGTAATGCTCGGTTAAAGGAGAATTACAAAGAATTACAAACATCAACTTTCTATTTTATGTTTTTGAAACACCTCGTCTGAAATAGACTGATGCAAGGATTCTCCAGATTGAGATCATATTCTTCTGTTTTTCCTTCTAAATGATTCACAATCCATTCGTCAGACCCTGTCAGTTTGATTATCTGAACTACATAACATGAAGAAAGCTATGGGCTCTTTTGAAGTGATGGGACTCTTCAGAAGACAGATTTCTTAGCACGGATCAAAGAATGTAACGATGAAGACGAACACAACCGCACGGTGACCTCAGCTGGTGGGAGATGCAAACACACACACACACACACACACACACGTGCACAAGTATGACACAGATGTAGCAACACTGAGAGAATAATACCAATGAAGATCACTGTCCAAAGATGATAGAGCCTAAGATCCAAAACCCAACTGGGAGTAAATTCTTTAGCAAAATATTAAGGTAAGCTTTGATCTTCAGCATTCTGAAGCAAATGTTAAGTTTCTAAGAACAATTCTTCTGATGGCTACATAAAAAAACGTGTGTGAAAATATCTTTTGATGAAAACCAACCGGAACAAACACATTAGAGCTGAGAAAAGGCCACTGTGTACTCTTCCTGTGGGCAATGGCCCTTACCTCCGATCTGTGATTTGAAAGCCTCGACCTGGGATGTGAGAGTAGAGACTTCCTTTTCCCTTTTCAACAGCTTCTCCATTGTTTCTGAAGGAAAACAAAACAGCAATCTTCAGCTTGGGGACTGCCACAGTAATGAGCTCACTGAGGCAGGCTTTGGGGGTGACAGGTTGTTCGGTGCATGCTGTGATTATGTGACTGTACCTCCCCAGTCCCCTGTTAGCAGGATATCATACAATCTTCTGACAATATAATGTTTGGTGGGAAATTCCTCTTTTTGGCCACAGATGCCGGACTTTCTTGGTGATTTCGGCCTTCGGGCCATAAATGTGATGCTTTGTTCAGAATAATGAAAATTAGAATCTAATTCCAGTTCAACGGGTTTAAGAAGCACAGCACATGTTCATTAAGGTCCATTTCCCTCTCATAACTCTTTAATAAAACGCTGCAGCAGCAGGGAGCTGGTCAGCTGAGCAGAAAAATAATCAACCCAGAAAAATACAGAAACAGTTCACTGAATCTGTTCAGCAGAAAACTAATGCAGATACCTGCCTAACATGTGACATAAATGTCTTCATTGGGGGGGGGGCAGAGGTGACCATATTTGGATGAATTATTGAACAAGGAGACTGATACTTGAAAGTTGATAAGAAAAAGTGTGTATCCTTGATGATTACTCTTGGAATTACTAGGAACACAATAATGAGAAGGCGTAAATCTAGCTGATGACACCACAATTACTTTGGGAAAAATAACACTGACTTGAATGGAAGTATATTGGAGCCTGAGCTGTTTGGGAGCCACAGGCTGGTGGTCCTCAGCGGTATTCACCTCCTCACTGGCTTCATGTCTGACAACAGATGACTGTGCCCATTTTTCTGTCCTACAGCCGATGTTCTTAACAGACCTGCTGATTTTTGTCATTCTGGCTAAAACACGTCGTTTTTCAGAGCTCCTGGTGTGTTTGCGTCGTCAGGATAAAACCAGACTACCGTAGTTGCCTCACCTTGCTTATACAAATATCTAACCTTTTCCACCCCAGATACCTCCATGCCTTGTTATTTTGTCACTAGAAGGCTCAACTCTGAGAGGATTTCAGATGGAGACACTTTGTGAGTCAAGGCTTCCTGGACTATGACTATAGTTATTTCAGCATAAGTTACTCTTTATTTCTGTTGAATCGGAATTGATAAAAGTGGCAGTTGAGAATTTTTAGAGCAACATCAGAGACAGGACTCGGTATTTTAGGGCTGTTATTTACTCTCTAATATATCATTTTGATTAGCTGAGGTTGTGAAACTCACTGACCTGCTGATAATAAGACTATCAAAGTCCTCCCAACTGTCTCTGATCCCTAAAGCCCAAGGTTGTTAATTTAGCTTTTTTACTCATTTCCAGGATGCTTTTTTTAGGTGGAACTTTCAGAAAATACCCTGGGGCTTAAGAGATTAACTGTAACTGGGTTTTATTAAATAAATAGCAGCTGTTTTTATCACTTTGAAGTCATAACAAGGAGCAGAAGGCATAAACAAGGAAAACGGATCAACTAAAGTCTGGTTACATTTTTTAAATTATGGTGATATCAAAATAAATGGACAGAGATACCTTCAATATTCTGTTTCAGCTTCATCTTCTCGTCTGAAATTTCATTATCTTCTATCACCTGAAAAAGTTACAGGAACAGGCACTCAGATTAAAGATATGCCAGCACACACTGAGTTGCTGCAGAGTAACTTTCAGCTTGTTACTTTCCAGCCACTCACATTGGCATCACGAGACGTGTAGCGGTCTGTCTGGATGGCCTGGAGCTGGTTTGCTGTCACCCTCAGCTTCTCTTCCAGTTTCTGGATCTCCTCCAGGCTCTCTGTCTGAGCTTTCTGTAGGGCCTGGTAGTCTGTCATCCTCTTCTCTGACAGCTCCAGCCTGTCCCGCAGCTCTGCTGTGCTTTTGTCCTGCTCCACCTGGAGCTTCTCCATCTCCGCCAGCCTCTGCTCTGCCCTCTGGAGCTTCTCGGAGGTATCGTCCAGGGCCTGCTTGCTGATTTGGGGCTCTGCCTCAGACTTCCACATGTGGCTCCCCTCAGCCAGCTGATCTCTGGCCTCCTGGAGGCGAGCGCAGAGGTCCTCGTGCTCCTTTGTCAAAATAGCAGCTTCGATCTTATGTTTGGCCTTGAGATTCTCCATCTCCAGCTGGTGCTCCATCTTCAGGCTTTCCAGAGTGGTTCTCAGCTCCTGGGCATCCTGCTCTTGACCTTCTGGAGCAGCTTGATCTCTGCTCAAGGATGCCTTCAGTCCCTCTAAGGATCGCTGATGGTCAGTCACTAAAGTGTCAAATTTAACCTGGGGAGGAAAGTGAAAGTAAAAATCACTGCTGTATTAAGGGAGCAAGTTGATCAAGTTTTCAATTTTAATCAATTCAATCACCCAGAATTTGTAGGCAATAGAGATCATCTGCCAAATCTGTTTGAAATGATTTCTACCAAGTTGAAGTAGCATGTTCCCTGCTACTTCAAAGTTTGCTTTAAACACTCGAGATTTTATGATCTTGTCGTAGAACATTTTCCCTTTTTCTGGAACAAACTTTTAAAGAATGTTCATAGACAACTAGATGAATAGATGATTTCAATTCACAGTATTCATGTTACGTATCAGTCAAAACCAGAAAACATCACAGAGAAAATGATCAATGACCTTAGGATTAACACTGACTCAGAGAACATCAATTAGGTTCTTGTTGATCTCAGTGTTGCCTAAAATGACTTCATGACTCAGCTGGCTTAACAGGCCCAGTTCTTATCTGGTTTTCATCAGCAGAGACAGAAGGTTTAATTTGTTTTCTGTTGTTCTATATCAGTAGAAAGAAAAGTTCTACAAGGAGTTCCACAAGGAACCGTCCTTCTCTTTAACCTTTTCATACAATGATACTATCATAAAGGATCTTTTTACAAACTACTAAATTGTGTTGGTGGTATCATTTGCTGGATGTCTGGAAGGCGGAGATCGTTCTTGTTGATCCAAAAAGTCAAAGACAAACGATCTACAGTAACAACTGACAACACTGTCTCTAAAATACGATGAGGTGTTAAAAGTTGGTTTACTTTGGATAGCAATTTCATTTTCATAATCACCAACATCTTTGAAAAAAAATTCTACTACTTAAATGAATCCACCAAAAATGTGTATTTCTATCTCAAACCAGAAGAAAATGGTTGATGCGTTTAATCTCATGCAGGTCAGGCTACTGTCACGCTCCATGTCGTGGATTATCATTAGGTCAGCTCATCTTCTTCACAATGAAGCTGCAGAGTCTAATGAGAAGACTTTATTAGCTGTAAGTTTAAAACAGAATCACCTTCAAAGCTCTCATAAAAGAACATAAAGCACATCTCTGGCTCACTGTCTTTAACCTGATCAGACCTCCTCAGGCGATGGTCGTCAGCAGTTCAAAGTCTGCTGAGGGTGTGTTCAGTTAATGAAGTCCTCCTCTCTCTGTTCTTTTATTTCTGGCCGTGTTGCTAACTTTCTCTTGTTTTGCTTGGATTTCTATGTTCTGTGTTTTAATGTAAAGCACCTTGAGTTTACATGTAATGAATCAGCAAACATTCCATTGCAATCACTTTCTGCCTTTGGAGAATCTTTTACTTTTTAATGACTAACTTTTTACACTGAGATGACCTCACTGCTCTTGCTGAAGTCCTTTAAAGAGTCACAAAGGACATACTGTACAAGTATACCTTCCAGGTGTCCATCATTTCCATGTTTTCCTTGGTGGCCTGCTGGACTTTCTGCTTCGTCTCACTGATCTCAAGGTTTTGTTTGTCCACCACTGCCTTTAGCGAGTCTATCTCCTGCTGGCTTGCTGTTAATGCGGCCTCGTACTTTTCTCTGAGCTCAAAGTTCTCCTTATTGTGCTCGAGGCCTGACGACAGCAGCTGCTCGCGTAGGACGTGGGTCTCTGGTTGAGCATCGGCCCCTGTGGCCGCTTCGCCGTCAATGATTTCCCTTGAGCTCCCGTCTGTTCGTCTGAGCTGTGCCTGCAGGTCCTCGATCTCAGCTCTTTTCAGGCTGAGCTCCTTCTCCAGCTGCATGATACGACTCTGCTCCTCAACTGTGGTTTGCTGATGAGAAACAAAGCAACAGCTATCACTGCTTTTGGGGGTTATTTCTAACAGTTGTGAAAGCAGAAAGATGTCAGCCTTTCAAAAGATTGACCTTTCTACTGCGGCAGGTGTAAGACCCTGCAGCAGCCTGAGAGCGTTATAAAGACAAGCAGAGATAGAGTGGAAATCAAAGAGAAAGCTCTGAAGGTTCTTGAAGAAACTGGAGGAGGCCAGGCACATTCTAGTAAATATACAATACAAATAAGTTACACAGCGCATTTGGACAGCAACAGATTGTTTAAATATTTGGCTCCCTCTTAACAAAATGATACAATGAGCTTTAGGTCACAAAAGTTTGAACACATCTGATGTGTGCATCTGTTTTGGTTCACTCCCACTTTGTCAGTCATTGTAGCCAACAGACCTGGGTGCCTAATCAGCAAAAAGCTGCTGAAAGCAGGTCTTCACGTCTCACTCTCGCTTACCCAAAATGAGGAAACGTTTCATTATTTTTCAAACCTCCTAAAATCTTGTCACCGACTTTCACAGTCATTTTTCTTTCGATCAGGTGGATGTGTGTGTAGCTCTGGAGATGTATATGTGGCACTAGTGCTGAGTATTCTGTTGTACTGAGCCTGAATACAGCTGATATAAAACACATTCTGTGATTGGAATGCCACGACCGAGAAAAACAGAGCTGTTTCTGGTGTGATACAGCAAAAAAGTCCCGGCCCTGCAGTGAGAGGATAATTAGCATGTTCATAAATTGAGGTGATGCTCAAAGGAACAAAAAGTGCATTTAATATTTGAAAAATAGTGAATAATTAAGCAGGAACCAGGAGGTACTAAATGTTCATCCATAAAGACACCTTCAAGAACTTTGCATTAATTTGTTTTTTGGTTACCTGGAGGAAGTAAAAACAACTCAACAGCTAACTAAAGCTGTTAAAGTTAAAGCATTAAGCCTACAGTATTTCAAGCCAGATTTTCTCACTGCAGATAAATGTTGAAGGCGGCAGACAACTGGTCAAGATTTGAAGCTAATCAGCAGTTCGATCATCAATCACAGCGCGAACACAAATATGATTTGTGACACTTGCTTGATAAAGATCAGTCCGATAAATTATATATGGCAATAAATCTTGTAATGTGTGACTTCCTGTTGGAGCTCAGCCATGTTGAGTGCACAGTTTTCTATGAGCTCTATATCCATCCATCCATCCATTTTCTACACCCGCTTAACCCAGTTCAGGGTCGCGGGGGAATCTGGAGCCTATCCCAGCTTTAGCTCAATATTCACCTGTTCATGTCTGTAATATTGTGTATGTTCAGGGTCTGAGATTCAATGATCAGCAAAAATCTTCATCCTGTCACGGATCCTTTTCTCTCATCCCAGGTGATAAATTGGGACAGACAACATTTAAAATTCATTGTGTAAAACTACTGAATATAAGCTGATGCCTGACGTTGCGACAAAAGTCAGATTGTCAAATAACCGCCTCAGTATCCACTCCTCTGCAAGTGACTCGGCTCTTTCACTAACGAATACTCCACACGTAGCTCACTAAACAGTTGTTAACTTCACCTGATTTCTGTGTGGTGCAGTGCAGTCGCTGTGCAGTGGTTTTGTTCACAGCGTTAATTAGGACTGAGGCTGCTGGCAGGAAACCAAAACGATGAGCTAAAAAGCCCTAAAAAGAGGAACCCTGCAGAGTCAGCTGATGATTCTACGAGCGTTTGTTCCAACGAGTAACAACATACACAGTAAAACTATTTTTTTGTTAATATAAAAGTATCGATAAAATCATCGCGTTAAATCTTGCTGATGCATCCAACTATCCCCTGTTCTGGCAGTCATAACTGCACTTCCTCATTATTTCAGGGGAGTACCATCTAAGTGCTGGCTCCAGCAGGGTGCAACCCTCCAAATAAAGTTGATAAGCTGCTCCCAAGCATTAAAGTCATTGTATCATTTCCTTCCAAAATAATCAACCAGGAGCCAAAATGATCAAATGTATCACTGTCCAAAAATGTGTCATTTGTGCAGCTAATGGTATGTGCAAGGAGGTGGAAGATAAGAGGAGAGCATAGCCATTCTCTGATCATCTAGAAGCTGCCAACCGAATATAATAAAGCAGACTGCACGCACGCACGCACTCATACACACACGTATACACAACTGCAAACATCCTCCTCCCATTCGTATCCAATCAAAAAGATTGAGGAGGAAGATCTGCTGCACAGTGCGTAGATGTTAATTCAACCATGTGGGAAAACAATCGACCAGACCTCAGACTAACAAGTAGATTCATATCAGAGAAGTTGTCTGAACTGCATCCAGATTACGGCACAACACACATGAGCAAAAGAGAAAAGAGTCGAAGTAAAGTTAATGTCCTTGACAGCATTTGAAGTCGATTTGAAGTCAAGATTTGAGATAGCTCAGCAGCGGATCAAAGCCAAAACAAGATCACACTTTTTTTTTTTCACCTTGGTTCTCTTACCCAACCTCAAGGATACTGCAACATGACTGCGTCTTCCCTGTTGGCAGAAGCAGGAGTCCAGCGTTTCAAAGTGTTAAGTCATGTCTGAAGCCTAAAAACTTAAGCCTTGTATCATGTGATTTGAGACAATTCTTCAATATTGAAAACGCTCTCGCTGACGTTCTGGCAGAATATCAAATCAGTGTGAAGGACATCCTGGGTATTATGATGTATAGAGAATCAGCCATAAATCCACTTAACAACTGTCGTGCATTAATAACCCCCTAAAACATCAGTCTGAGATATTCATTCTGGGTGTCTGTGGAGGAAAAGTGGAGGATGTATGTCCTGACATCCAAAGTGTAGCAAGAAACTTCATAAAAAGCCAGCCGTTGCAAAAAAAAAGTGAATAGGAAAATAAGTTCAAATGAATACTAACTAATGCAACAGGAGACAAGGTAAAAGCTGGAGTCTAACCTCAACTGACACTCATTTCTGTATTGGCTAAGAGTAGCTTGTGACTACACGATGCAGCAGAGCCGTGCTTTAACAAGCTTATATATGGATAGATGGATAGATTTCCGTCTGCAAATCCAAAGGAAAGACCATTTAAGACAATATGATATTATAGCAAAAGCATGCACTGAAGTTTATTTCTGAGTCAATGAAGCGTACAAACACCAGGCTGTTGCCATAAATATTCTCACCGAATGTGTGTTAATCTGCAACTAAGAACAGTCCAAAAGAAGTTCTATTTTTCAAATAAATGAAGATTTACTAAAAACTACAGTTCTATAAAAAACTATTAAGCCTTTTGAAATAATGAAATTATTTCTATGACTGCAAGCTTCTTTTCAAACATTCATACCCCCAATAGAAGCTAAAGATTTGGCAGTGAGTTCTGGAAAAAAAATTGTAGTGTAACTTAAGTGTTAATGTTTTGTTTGGTCTCTTCATGGGATTGTTGACAGAATTACATCAGCCTTATCCTTTAAACCGAAAACAGCCTAATCTCCCAACAGCATAATGCTGTCGTGTTTAGTCTTAATCAGAGCTGCCAGGTTACAGATGGCAGTCCAGATGTAGCGCACCACAAACTGAAGCTTTCACATCAGAGAAACTCACACGTTACTACAGTTACACAACAGTATTTCTATATTACAGGTCATGAAAGAGTTCATGCAGTTTTGCGTCCTATTGCATGTATAATACAGCGTATCTTTCGCATCACTTTGGATCTGTTTTAGTTTTGGGCAGTCAGAACATGACTTTGACGTGACTTTACAAAGCAGAACAGTGGCCACAGGCTCTCTAACTCTTTGTTGAGCCCCTCTGCCCTCGACTTTTCGAGGGGCTAAAGACGTGTTCCAAATTCACCTCTGTGCACATAAATAAATAACAGCTGAAATGAAAAGAGACCCACGATGTTCAAAAGGGGAAAGGTAGCGAGTAAAAGAACTGACAACATTTAAACAAAGTGCAGGGATAATTATACGCAGCAGGGATAATTAAAGGTGGCATCTCGCTCTCATTTTCCAGCGAAGGACAACTTCTCAGTCACTGATACGTGACCCATGAACACACGCCAGTCTGAGCTCTTTAATGATTCAATATTGTGAGCATTCATTCACAAAACACGATGAAACATTAACTGAGCGCTTCAGGGATGTGAGAACACTCACATCCATTTTTAAAAATAGACTGAAAAGTCTATGAAATGCATTCTTGAAAATATTATTGGCTCCATCAAAATGAACATGCAATTTCTTAGCTATGTGTCTGACTATGTGGCTCAGATAGGAATAAGGCTGATGACTTTCAATTCTTTGACCTCTTGCAAAGAAATTGAATTAAAAAAAAAAGACACACTATTATTCAAAAAGGTGGTGTCTGAAATCTGAGCCATATTCCTCCGTGCCACGGAGCTCCACTGTTGTCCTAAATGTAATAATGGCACAGAGTCACGCTGGGCAGTATTCTTGTCCATGAATGTAGTAATTGAAACTAATTGGGATGCTGGCTGCTCAACACGATCCTAAAGGTATTTATCCACAGCTGAAATGACCCAGACTAATGCACCATCTCCTCCGGTTTGAGCAACGATCACTAAACAACACAGCAAGCATTGAAGGCTAAAACAGAAAGTATACAAGTGAAGTGTTTTTCAAGGCTTCTGTATCTGTATGTGTAAACAGGCTCAGAGCTGACAAAGACAGTTTTCTTCTTCTTGTGGTGATGTGAACTGCTGCATAGCAAAGTTCAGTGTTTATCTTTCTTATTACAGTCGATAACCTTTAAAAAATACTGTTAGCCATTATCAGTGACCGCATACTTTTCATTTTACACTGTCAGAACAATATGAAGGATTATAATCGTGTTTTTTTAATTGATCTTTGCTCAAAGGAAGTTTTGATGAATCTAACAGTGCAGAAGTCCCCTCTCCACCCTCACAGGGCTCAGAGCAGGAACAGCTTCTGTCTTCCTCAGGTTCCAGAGAGGAACAAGGACAGATCGTGAACATAGCCTCAACGTTTTCAGACATTAGCCATTCATTTGTGGTTTTTATGATAAAACTGAGTGAGTTTTCTTTGCTCATCAAACAGCTGTTTGCCTAGACCATCAGTTCTGCTGCAACTAACAATTAAACCTCTTTGAAAGGTTTTTTAAATCTCCAGAAATATGCACATCTTTCCAAACACCCCCGCCTATGTTTTAGTCTTTATCTCCATGTTGATGTCACCCAATCTGATAACCTATCAACTCAAACATTGACCTGTAAAGCTGATATAAAAAGCGCATGCATTGCACTACTGATAAAGGTATCAATAATGTAAATACCTCCAGATCTCCTTTGGTGATGGACTCCTCTTCTACTCTGAACTGAAGGTCCTCCACTTTCCTGGAAATACATCAGGCAAAACGTGCATCATGAACTGAAAACAATTTGAATCACAAAGAGTTATCCATGAAAAAATGCAGTTTGGATCTGTGAGAAAAATCTTTGGAATACAGAGTCTCTGAAGATTCCACTTTAATGATGATAAAACCAGGAAGAACAACGGAACACTTGTGGTTACTTTCATTTGGATTTCAGCACCAGCACTGTAACACAGAAAGCATATGATGTTCGAGCGAGGTCACCTCTTCTCCTCTTCGAGCTGATTGGCCAGTTCCAGTTTATCTTTCTGTGTGCTGGCCAACATGGCTTTGACCTGCTGCAGTGTGCTCTCATTCTCTGCGGCATACTGTGGAGAGAAAGAAGACGACTGTGTGTGTGTGCGGCAACACAGAACTGCCACTACTTGTTATTGTTAAACATAAAAGCTGTGAGAGTGAATACCATCCGATTATCTGTCTCTCCCTCACAGACAGACACCTTTGACCTTTTTCATACCTGCACGTGCTGCGCCTTGAGGACACTAAGCTCTTTCTCCACCTCGCAGATGTGGCTATTTGCCTTGGCAACCTCGGCTCGCTCCAGGTCCCTCTCAGCCAGCAGCTGCTCGATGTGCTGCTGCTTCTCCTTCAGGGCTTCCTGGAGCGCAGTGGTGCCAGAGATCTTTCGGGCGTAGCGAGACGATGTCTCAGTCAACTTAAAGCAAGAAAAAAGATAAAAACAGGATTGAAATGTTGGCAGAAGAACGAATGACACCCCCCAGTCTTTTGCTGTCAAAGAAAATATCTTGTATCTAATTCTTTTGACAAATAAAATGAGTTTCAGTCTTTTAAAGGTCTTTGTTTGAGGTTTTATTTTATTCTTTGAAGGTATTTTAGATTGCTTAAGAAATATCTAAAAATTCGAGATCAAGAATAAAAGCGTTCAACTTTACAGCAAGATGCATTTCTTTGTCTGACCACTAGAGTGTGCTCTTTGAAAAGATTCCGAGCCGATTGAGAGTATTCAGTTTCGTAGTTTGAACTTTAGAGACTTAGGGATTTGTATTTAGTTTTTTTGATGGTCTTTTTTATTTTACACAATGAGAGGACAGTAAACAACAAAAACTGACAAAGAAAGAGTAACTGACTGCGCCTGTCATTCTCGTGTAAATTTCAATTTCTGTGCCTACATATCAGCTATACACGATAGGAGCAATTCCTCATAGTTTACCTTATTTAACAAGATAAAAACTATGACCGAGCAAATATCTTTGTACGTAAGGATATTTATGTGCAGCATGATAGGCCAGATCAATAATTACGCTTGCTTTCAGTACTGTCTGATGCCATTGCCAACAATTAAGGAAAGTAAATGGGAGTGTTCTCCTTTCAAGCACTGGCTTGTAACCAGAAGCTAAAATCAATGTGATATAGCCTGACTTCAGTTTGTTGCCAAGCATGGCTGAGAGTCTTAAAGACACAGAGCGTTTGAAACGAGCTGAGTTCTCTTTGTCATGCCCGATTCTGGCAGTGCACAGCAACAAAGTGCAAATCATTAACTGCTCAGCAGAAAAGGGAGTGTTTCAGCACAAAGAACCGATTCATCGAATCCTGGTTTGGAGTTGTACACAGACTTTCCTCACCGAAGACTGTTGCTGCACATTTTAAATGTTCCGAAATCATAGTTGTACTACAACGAGATATTTAAGTGTGTGAATCAGTCAGGCTATCAGGTTTACTTACTCGCTTTAAAGGAACAATTTTAGAAATGAGTCTCATTTGTTTTCAGAGACAGCAGAGAGGTTCTCTGCCACTCATCATCATGTCTCTAAAGCAAATATGACTCTTCAGACAGCAGCCAGTTAGCTTAGCTTAGCATAAAGACAAGTAAAAGATAGCCTGGCTTTGTCCAGAGGTTACCATGTCTGCATGCTTGCACGTGTAACCCTCGTTTACTGACATGCTGCATCTTGTTGGTTTCACTTCAACCTCATGGTGAAAACAAGAATGACCTTGACTTCAAATCAAGCTTATAGACATGAGAGGACTGATCTGCTCATCTAACTCTGCAAGAAGGCAAATAAGCATAACCCAAAAATGTCAAACAGTTCCTTTCAACTGCACATCAGACTCAGCTTGAACAGCTTGCCTGCTCTCAGCATGAGTCTGACGCACATCGCAGCTATCTTACCAGCCCAGCTCGGCTCGGTCGTCCACCCACAGAGGAGGCCACCGAGCTGACTGAACTGATGGAGGAGCTGCTGGGGCTGTGGGCCAGAGAGGAGACCCCCATGGCCACCCGCTTGCTCTTCTTTGCCTTGGCCGGGCTGGTGGAGGGGAAGCCGATGCGGATCACCTTGTGGATTGGAGCAAACAGGCCAAACTTGGGAAGACACTGAAAATATCTGCAGGAGGGGGAAGCAAGAGGGACGCAAGAGGTTAAGGCACAGAACTGTCTCACAAATATGTTGCCAAAATCTGTATATAGTTTGAGGAAACAAAGTTGTTGTTTAGGTACCTCAATCAACTGAAAATAATATCCCACTGGGCACAGATTTATCTTACAGCTCTCAGATGTTAGAAATACAAGAAGAATGTCGTGTTTTTATCCTTCGCACTAAAATTGAAGTAGCACTCCAGGTTATCTGCAACATACTTCACCAGTTTTGGCAAATTGTGTGTGTTGAGCTAAAACAAAGTCTGTGAAATCTAAAAGTAAATTATTAATTCATCATGTATCTGTTGAATGCTATGGATAAAGGCATGCCAACAAATGGTACAGGTCAGATTTGGGCTAGAGGGTCGGTGGGTGGGATTTCAAGGACAATGTGATGAAAGAACAAACAGCAGAACAGATGGAAACACATCCTCCTCCTTGATTTCCTTTTAGGGAAAAAAAAATGAAAGGAATTCCTGGAGCTGGAAGGATATATACTTATGTGTGTGTGTATACCTGGTACCAGCTACTGCACCATCATTCTTCCCCAGGGGCTCATCCAGCTCGACCCCACACCATTCACCCTTAGCGAAGTCTGTTTCTCCCATATAACGTATGACTCCCATCTTAGAGCCTCCGACCTGAAAATAAAGAGAGCAGAAAAGTCTGTTACAGTAATAAAATGAACAGGAGGACAATCAAAGGCACTACATTAAGAAGTTACGAGAGAATTCAGTTCATTGGTGGAAGAATGTCAAAAGTTTCTGAAAACATTTCCCATAATCCCTTTTGCTTCTACACTATGGGTGATGTTGCCGATTGTGCCGATGGTAACTATTTGTCCAGATGGCTGTTTTACAGCACTGAACCTGTTTAAAATACCAGAATCCGTCAATGTTCTGCATACATATAATGACCCTTTCACTGCCCTTTGGTAGTGGGGCATACAACAAGTTTTTCAGCCAAAGAGCCCTCACAAATGAATGTTCTCTGCTATAAAAAGCCTGAGAGTTACGCATCCTGAAGTCCAGTACAGGCCAGGCTTTAAACTCATGCCTCACTTTAAATGTGCCATCAACTATGATTACAACAGTGTCTTTTTCTATTAATTTTCCTAATATGTGTGTGGACAGATAGTTTATGTAATACAGTAGGTTTCTGCCAGAGGAGACATTTTTTGGCATGCCACGGTAAAAAATGGTGTAAATAATGAAATTATTGACGGTTTAATCCTGTTCAGCTGCTTTGGTTTTGTCGAAGAGGAGGAGTCAGGAGTGGGGGTACGACACGCACTGATAGAGAATAATTCCAGTTTATTAACCATTAATGTGGCAAATAAATTTGTTCAAAAGAAGAAGGACACGTTTGTATCTACTTTTTTTTTTAGTTCCACACAAAATCCCTAAACGTGGCCATTCAAGTGATGAGTGATACCAAAAGAAGTGTGAGGCATTCTGCTCTGACTCGCAGTGACTCAGCCTTTCTGCACTGTACACACACACAGTTACATCCTGGAGTCAGAGGTGTGGACATGATCTACAGACATCTGTTTATTGTTTAGACCACAAAACTTTAAAAAAAATGAAAGACTTTTTTTAAAGGAGAAAACCAAGGGAAAAAAATAAGAAAGAAAGCTTTGGATTTTTTGCTACTCCTTCTTCAGTAGGTCCACTAATCAATGGTTTCTTCTTTCACAAAATCACATTCCAGGAAGGCTTCTCTCAAGGATAATTCTCTGTCACTCCCGATATTTTTAGGAACGCCACTTCTCACCACTCTGCTTTCTCCAGTTGAAAAAAAAACACAGTTTCCTGTTAGGAAGACAGTCTAAAATCCACACACACTCTCTAAAACTGACTTCCACAGCTGCTGAATGACTTTCACACATGGTGACCACATGTATGACACACAACCACTCATGAGCCATGAGACATCCCATTTCCTCAGGACATTACTAAAATAAAGCAGCAAAGCAGAAAACACGACTTGGCGCACATAAAACATGCTGCTTTTGATACATTTCTATTTAAAGATCCACTTTCTTTACTCTGCTAATCAACTTTATTACCAGCATGTCCACCTTTAACAGATTACATGTGGAAGTTATCTGACTGCATTGCTATAATTCCATTTTTAGGCATGTTTTTTTTAACAAATATGTTGGTGATCTTTCACCCTCATGTTTTTTTGTTATTGGCTTGTATCCAGTTTGCAGATAAAACTATACTTGTTTTCAATATGAAACTAAATATAGGAAAAAACAATAAAAAAATTATTAAAAAAAGGAGTGGTGAGTTGCCTGAGGATTTCAATTGTCAAACGAATATTCCTCATCGGAGCTCACTTGTCCCCCTGTGGAACCACCGAGGCCAAAGAGGAAGATGTGCCAAGAAACAGTGTAGTGTCACAAGACATTAGACTGGGCTGTTTCTGTCATGGCTGTGTGATGTCAAAGTGACTCAGTGTTAACAAGTCACCAGGGTTTAGCCACTCAGCATAAGCCTCATCCTTCCTTTTTACATGAACACTTAGCTATAATAGCAATGGTTGTGCAAGTTAACTTCTCCAAGAGAAGCAAACTGGGCCCTGTTAAAGACGCCTCCACTTCAACGTGTCACTCTTGTGCCACTATCTCATAATTCTATACCAAATGAAGAGAAATCTGTGTCCACGGTGCGTAACTTGAGATTCACTCTTTGTGCTCATTTGCAGCAGCAGAGGAGGGCCGTGAGACAACTGGAAGCCAGCACATCCAAGCCACCGCAGCAAGATAGATTACACTGGAGAGGCTTAGGAAATAGATGGATCCACTGATCAATGTGTCAGCAGTGGTCTCTCCTCTCTTAAGTGCTGAAAGTAATCCGGAGTGATTTACAATATTGACCAGTATGGAGGCTTCTGGAGCTCCCTGTTTCTAGCTGCACATGGTCTGATGTAACTATCCCCCGTGCCCGTCAGTAAATGGAGAGCAATGTGACCCACGGTCAATAATTCAATGTGGTGAACACTGTATAAACTAATGAGTCAATGAGAAAAAGAGCAAAACAGAGGGTAAAATCTCTCCAATGCTTGGCTTATACGTCAACTCTTTGGCCAGCTTTTCTGCAACGAGGCTAAAGGATGAAGGTGAAGCAGAGATAGAATAATGAAAAACAGAGTCTGTGGGGACCAAGAAATGTATCAAATTACACTGACTGAATCCATCTTTACTGAGGCCTCTACTGGGATGTAGTCCTCAATTAGCTTCAGCTACATAATATTTACAGAAAATCTGGCTACATATTTTAAATTGTGATTTCCTTTCGATTATAACATGTAAAGCCATGAAAAGGGTCCAATTGCTGACTTCACAGTTAAACCAATGGCCAACCAGAACGGAGTATAAGAAGACGGTTCCTGCTGTACGAAGAGACTATGGAAAAGACAAGACAACAAACTACAATAAGCTATTCTAATGGTTGATGATATGATGTAGTATTTAGCTAATGTTACTCACTAGTACATTTCAGAATTAATTTTAGAGAGTTGCTAAAATGACAACAGAACAATTGTGTCATCTGGTCTTAAACAGGATGTTCAATATCACCCAAAATGAATTTGATTTGTTTTCACATATTTTTTAAAGTCTAATTTCAAACCAAGGCTGCACAGTGGTGTGGTGGTGGTTAGCATCGTCCTCCCCCTGCATGCGTGCCGTGGGTTTTCTACAACTCCGGCTTGCTCCCACAGTCCAAAAACAAGCATGTTAGGTTAACTGGTGATTCTAAATTGGCCATGGGTGGAGTGTGAGTGTGAATGGTTGTTTCTCTCTGTGTTGGCCAGTGATGGACTTGGATCCATTCATGCTCAAATCCCACTGGATTAGGTTGCCTGAGGAGTGAGGTCTGAAATGCTGCAGTTGGACCATATTGAAAGCAGCCACCAGCTAGCTTAGCTTTTCATAAATAGAGAGAAAAAGTCAACCTCATCCTCATAAACCTGCACTAAAAAATGATGAATTAAAAGTTTGGAAAACTTATGAAATGTAAGCTTTCTATCGTGATGTCAATTTCCCTGACACACATAAACCTCACATCTGACATTTAAACATTCAACTGCAAATTTGGCTAAAGTACTGTAGATGATCTTAACATGCACTTGTATTAGAGCATCATGTGAAGTTGTAGAAATCCAAAAGAGCAACATGAGATGTAAAAACAAGAAAGTTGTCAGCGGGGTGGCAGATCATGAAGAGACAAATGAGCATAAACTGAGACTGAAACATTAATTATGCCCTTCATTGAAGGCATAAGTGCATCACAAAACCCAAAATTAGTTGAATCATTAGGATCATTTGGAGAGCTGTGGGTTGCAAAATGATCAGTGCCCCCTTTTACATCTGTTTCCCAGTGATTCAATCACAAGTAAATCTCTAAGTGCAGGTGGAAATGCTTCTGGGACAATTGGACTGCTTGGACCACATTCACAGGAGGTCTGAGATATGTGTCCAGACAGTCCATGCAAGTGATTGCTGGTGCTGTGTCTGGAAAAACATTTAAATGTATGGTGGAGTCCACGGATCCCCTGGTCTCAGTTTGTGTTCCCTTCTGCAGGGGAAGTGAACAAGCTGTGAGCACAGTTTCACAAACTAAAGCTTCAGTGAGAGGTAATGGATGCATTAAAGGTTTTACAGCAACCTTTTACTGTAAGTGTTTCAGACTTTTGTTCATACCTCTGCACAGCGACTGGTTCAGCATGACAACTGAAAAGTTGAAAAGCTTCAGTCTTGAGTTACCAGAGGTGTGCTGACACTGAGCTCTGCAGCATCATAAATCTGTGTGTTCCCTATCAAACACGATCAACCACTGACAGGTAAAGTGAAGGGCATTGTCCAGTAGCAGCCTCAACAGCAGGACAGATGTGCAGCCCAAATACTGCTTATGATTGGCTCAAAGACCACAACAAAGGCGCCTGAGGTGTTCATCTGGCCTCCGGACTCCAAAGACACCATCTGAAGGCATCTGTCTCAATCCCAATCCACAAAGACTCCAACCCACAACCAACAGGACCCAAAGTTCCCTTTACCAGACACTCCAGGATGCTTTAGATGCTTTCAGTCTGCGCCCTGACTGGTCACAGATGTATTGGCAGCATGAAGAAGACATACTCAACATTTGGCGGGTGGTTATAATGTTAGCGCTGAGGCGACGATGTTGACGACCACCGTGCAGCCAGTTAAAATGTTTGAAGCTTCTAGGGTATTGTAATGGGAGCATTTAGATCTAATATTGTACAGTAAGAAAATGCTACTGCAGAGCTTGTGCAGCAGCAGAGGTAATACATGCAAATATCTGTTTATAGATATAAGTGAGGAGGAGGAGCAGCCCTCTGTCCCTTCAGCAACATGATTTATGACTGCAGAGTAAGACATAAGGTCATGGTTGACCAATGAGGGGTTTCAGATGAGTAACAAAAAGAGTTTTTGTCCCATCGAGATGCATTGATGTGATTCCCATTTTGGTATCCAGTGGTTGACTGCTGAATGTTTCCAACATCTTTAAGAAAGAATAATCATCATTCTTCCAGCTAGTTTTGTGTTTTAAATTCTGGTAAAAATCTAATAAAAAAATGTCACAACTGTTTTTCGAGCATAGCTTTAATTAACTGAAAGAAATCGATGAAATTCAAAAAAATGTCATCCAAGGGTCACATGCCTTTAAGAATGAACATGGCGTGTGGCTTAAATTCTTTGATAGACTGCAGATGGATCCTTTCAGCACAGTGATGTACTTCTTTAATCTTTCACTCTCTTGTCTTGAGTACCTGACACTTGCAGTCAGGAACTGAATTAAATCTACAGGAAACTCTCTAACAAACCAGTTATGACACAAACTTACTCACCAAGACTCGATCTCCAACTCGAAGATCCTTTTCTCCAGCTTTTTTAACTGACCCGCTGTCTGACATGTTGGACCCAGACTCGTTTCCTGTTTTCACAGCGCTGTTGAGAAGGCCCTCTCTGAGTGGCACCACCACCCGCTGGCCAGTGGGGGCGCCACTGCCTCCCTGCAGGGTCTGATTCTGGGCTGAGTCGGTAGAGTGGCTGTCGCTCCCCTCTCCAACTGGTTGTCGAGTGAGCTTTGAGGGTCGCGTGAAAATGCCCTGGAGGGGCTGGCACTCAAAGTAGCGCACACCACCCACTGAACCATCATTCTTGCCAACCAGGTCATTCAGTATCACGCCTGCCCACTGTCCAGGGGCAAACTGGGTCTCCCCAAGGTAGGCAATTACTCCTGGTTTGACGCCGTTGACCCATACTTGTTCACCAACAGTGTAGTCCCCCAAAACATCATCTCCTTCCTCAGAGATTTTAGTTGGTGTGATGGGCTTGAGTGGGGTGCCTGGAAAATTAGACAAAATCCTTTTTTAATTATCACATAGAAGAGCAGCACCAGTTTTCTTTTTACAAAAATTAAACATGGGAACAACAGCAGCAATGTTCTTCGAGGAAATAAAAGAATGTAAAACATACATGACACAGAAGCCACCTGCTCCCTGAGATAAAAAAAACCCAAAAACCTTTAGATTTGTTTGTTAAAGTTGTAAAAATGCTGTATTCTGACATCATCCTCAATCACCATCCAACAGAATCACCTTTGCCCTGTTTAACTGTGTCATGCCTGCAGAAAGAACCGCCTGTATGGCAGCATCCAACAGAGTGCAGTTTGTGCACGATCAGGCGATACTCTAATTCCTTCTGAAAAGTGGGTCAGAGTGATGATGTGCCTGTGATTAACCCTGTGATATCGTCTGCTTGACACGTAGATGAGCTGCATCTTAGTTCGTTTTACCACAGCCACACATAAACTGAGCAGGGCGCCATTAGCGTGCGGTCTAGCGGACCGCGCCGCCAGTAAAGTGTGTTTATCTGTGTGCAGGAGCGGTCGAAGCCAGGGCGGTCTCCCCGACACCCTGAGAGACGGCCTGGGGCTTTATGGGCCCCAATTGTTGTGCTTTATGTAATTTATGCCCCAATTGCTTCCATAGGTTGTTATGAGACACTAAACCTAATGAGTGCAACTTCAAAAGCAACTAAAGTTGATGATAGAGTGTAGACGCTTTCAGGAGTCAATTCAAACTCATCATTTTGTTGCATTTTGTATCATTAAATTACACAGAGATACAAACAAAATGAGAGCACTCAGGTCCATAAAGTCCAGTCCATAAATTTGACTTTCTGAACCTTAATTTGCTTTACTTCCTGTTTCATTTCGTAGAGCCTCTCCCCTTCTGTTGCACCTCTGACACTTGCAAAACCTTATGTAAGAGCTCAGCGTTAAATCATTCATTCTAATGAAGCTTCTACATGTTCAGCGTTGAGGCCTTCGTGGTGCAAATGACCTTCCTGAGAAGATTTGTTAACAGTAATACAACAAAAAAAAATTTTTTTAAAAAGAAATGTGAACAATCGCTAATGCGCTAATTGATCGGCGAACACACGCACGTATCGACCGATGCCGATACAAGTAAAAAACGCAAATATCGGCCCAATATATCGGTCGACATCTACTTTTGAGTGCGTGATAGAGGTAGTGGTGGAAACTAGAGTGTGTTACATTTAAAAGCCACAGTAAACACGACAATAAAGTCATACTGAGTCGTTGTTCAGGCTTAAAAATATTACAAAAGTTATATTAGTTTATCCCAATTATCGCTGGTGACCTTGCCTGGAGTTTCTTGTTTTCTCTGTGTCCTGTGAAAAGCAAAAAGTAAAAAAAACCAACACCAACAGAAAAGAAACAACAATTTAATAAAACTAGAATTTTTTAGATAAAAAAGGATGGTTAATGTTGATGTAGCAGAAGCCAATATATCGAAATATTTCAGTCCCGAAGAGACATCAATGATAAACATGGACATCTTAATTTTGGAAATTAAAAGCTGTGACCAGGGAATTCTGCAGTCTGAGATTATCTATGGAGCAGATATAAACTATATCTATGCCTCAAACCTCAACAACTTTGACTTTGGTCGGCTGCAGCTTCTTCCGACAAATCTGACTGACACTGGCCCGAGTCCATCTGCCTCCGAACCCGCCTGAGAGGCTGGGTCACTTTGAAAGGAAACACAGTTCACTATCACTTAAAAACAAGGCAGTCTTAAACGTGTCTAATCATAAAGTGTTTGCTTAAGCAGGTTGAAATGTGTGATCCAGGCCAGCAGAGCCAAGTGTGGTGTTTAAAACCTGAACTAACCCATGATCTGTGTTGCTGAGGCAACAGAGCAGCGAGGGTAAAAGGATCCTCGCACAAGGAAGACTGGAAACACAGCCCTTACTTTCACTATTGTGCTTGGCCACCTCCCACCGCCATCTGAATCCCACTATTCATCAGCTCAGCACAATGACTCCTCCACAGCTTCCTCCCGCCCCCCCTCCTCCCAATTACACCCCAATCTCTTTCTGCTTTGATCACACATACGCCACCCTTTCTGTGGCTTCTGCCTATTTATGATCATTTTCCACAATAAGTATCACCTTCAGTGTCTTAGCTGGTTCTTTTGTTCTTTTGACTGGGAATGTGGGTTAGTTAGGGCTGATGCTGTGTGGAGGCAGGCTGACAGATGGAGGTGGGTGTGGGGTATTGAGCCTGAATGTTTTTTTTAACTTTTGATCAATCTCTTGCCCTCAAATGCACTGTGTTGGAGCCCAGCATCATTTTAGACATTGTTGGTGCCATGGCCTACATCTGAGGTACACACAGGCACATTCAGGACTTTCTCTGTGAACACAAAGAGGCTTTAATTAGCACTAATATCTCTTACAATTTCACACTCGTATTTGTGGTCTCCGTAAACAAATTCTGAGGCGTGAAAAGATGACCGCAGGGTTGACAATGTAATCAGCGGCACTGCCATGTTTGTGTTTTTAGATGTGTGAAACCTTTACCCTGGTAGATGTCAGTGTTTGGTTTATTAAGCTTCCTGCTGCAGGCATGTTGCATCACATGGACTCACATGCTTTAATAGAATATTTACCGGATGATGTTAAAAATGAGCCTCATTCCATAATTTGCTGTTACTTATTTGTCTGTAACTATGAACTCATAAATGCTTGCTACTGAGGTATTCTATACATCCAGATAAAAATTAAACTTATAGAAAGTGGTATTTCAGTTGTGGTAAATAATATGTCCTATTGGAAATAGCTGAGCTTCTGATTGTTAAGCAGTTGGGGAAAAAAAGTCTGACGAGTTCACAAAAGCAACAGCCTCCAAGCACTGCCAAAATATTTCTGTTGCAAATCAGGCTTCCAATGTCTCAGCAGACTCTGCACCACGAGAGGTGGCTTAGCTTCGTTACTATTTTCACATCAAAAGCAATTTGACAAAAGCTTTCTTGATTCACTCCTTGGCAACAGTTTCCACAGCACAGCAGACTGAAACAGTTCTTTAAATTTAGTCATTATCTCTGTCAACATCCGACATAGCGGCCTCTCTCACAGTCGCCCAAGCTAAAACCAACAAACATGAAGGCAGCTCAGTGTGAGGACGATCTGGTACAGGAAACCGATCCCTACATGTAATCCTGTACCGTATTGCTGAGATAAGATATAATGAAAAAATAAGGAATCTTCCTCATTAAACACTTAGGCTAGCCAGCTAAGCAGCAACCTGAGGAACAAGCAAATTTCCATCAAAAAACGGATGATTTACTGTAACTGTTTGTATAACACCAAAGTGCTCCCCAACTTGTTCTCAGACGTGTTACAAGACTTCTGAGGAACTGCCCTGAGAACTTTAGTGTGGAACATGAGAAAATATATAACAAAAATATCTGCATCAGATGCTTCAAAACTTCTGCTGGTATGAAGTCCAGACAAAGCCGGTGTTTATTCATTTATTTGTTCATTATCTATGCCTGCTTTGTCTAATTCAGGATCATGTGGGGGCTGGAGCCTATGCCTGCTATAACTGGGGGAGAAGCAGGGCACACCCAGGACAGGCCATTTTAGGGCCATGTGCACTCACACGTGCACTTACTCCTCCTGTCCTCCTGTCAATTAAGAATCCCAGATTACCCTCATGTGTGTTTTCTGGACTGTGGGATAACGGCAAAAATACCTCCAATATGATTTCCAAGGCTCTGTCGATTGTAAAAGAGCTTTAAAGTCTCACGTTTTGAGCGTGACAGTCACGCTTTTGGGTCTTTTGTCATACATTGTATTTCTCACGCTGAAAAAAAATTATAATATAAACTTCTCTGGCGCGCCGCTATCGCTATGGAAACGGCAGGAAACAAGCACGTCTCCCATGAGTCTAAGCAGAGCAGTTATTAATAACAACAACACTAATAATACTCTTAATGAAAGACCCCCGTTCCTGCGACCCGTCCAACCGAGCCACCCAACGGCGGGGGGAGGGGAGAGATGTCACTCTTGCCTGCATTCAAAACTTGAGAGAGCTCTGTAACGTAAAACTTCCAGGTCCTGTTGACTGTAATAATGTTAGCGACATACTGTATGAATAATTTCCATCTGATATTAACATTTAGTTGACGAGGACTGCAAGAGTGAGGCAGAGTTAGATATATAGAGTCATATATTGTACTATATTTGAACTATATACCTGGACGAGAATCGATAAGACAACCGACAAGGAACCGAACCGATAAGTGGTATCGATAATGGAACGAATCGGTAAGCGATATCGATAATGGAACCGAATCGATAAGTGATATCGATAATGGAACCGAATAAATAAGTGATATCGATAATGGAACCGATTCGATAAGCGATATCGATAATGGAACCGGAATAGCTAATTTCTTAACAATTCCCATCCCTAGTGCAGAGCAAATAAGATATAGTGGAAAGTGTTGTCAGAAGGTATCAATAGACATAAGTGGACAGAGCTGGAAAGAAAACCTTGAAGAAGACCAGCTGCTTTTACCATACATGTGAAAAAGAATGGAGAGAATTCTGTTCAGCTGGCTATGCTGTGATTACTTTGTCAAGCTCTCAAAGTGGTTGCTAAAATAAGTTCAATGTTCACTGTGTCAGAGCTCCTTGATGCACATCAGCTCTTCTCAAAAGCAAAATACTCCTCAGACTAGCATAAAAGCTTTTATGCAAAATTCAGGAAGCTTTTTCATATTTCGCCTTTTTCATCAATCTTTTCTAATGCGGAACTTCAGAAGGAATACTGTGCACAAGTCTGGAGCCACCTCCCTCTCAATTCTTTATATTTTGCTTCCAAACAGGCAAACTTTCTCTTAATCTTTTGAAGTGGTCTCGGCCAGTAATTTTCCAGGCGGTTTTCCTAGTTTTCTTTGAGCACTGACATCTTTCTTTTTACTCATTTTCCGTCCACTCTTTAGACTCAACCATTGTCAGAGAATTCTTTTTTTATTTTTTTTTATTTGATAAGCCACTTAACACTGACTTGTGAATTATTCAAGCATGAAAAAGGCACATAACTCAAGGCATGACCCAGTGTTGTTTCTGCAAATAACAGGCAACTTAGCAAAGAACCAATTTTTCAAGATATCTGCAATTCCCTCCGCACATGAATTGTGGATGTGTGTTATGAAAAATTATTCATGAACAGTCTAATTAGTTTGAGTCTAAACACATTTTCAAATGAGACAATCATTTGAGATGTATTAGATGTCAAACTGATAGTCTGTGTGAAAGATATTCCCCAAAAACACAGTGAACATTATGACATAGAGTTTATAGGTTAAAAGGACAATAAGATACAACAACACCAAATCCATCATTAGTGCATATTTTCTTTTGAAACCAAAACATATGGGAGAAAACTTATGAGTTTTGCAGATATCAAGCTGTTTAAAACCAGAGGCTGTTTGGATTTAGATGAGTGCTGGTGGCATGCAAATAGCTACCTACACCACCAGCTGACAACCACTGGGCAACAGGATTCAGGCCTGCGTGGAACATTAAGGGATTAGCTTTTTGAGCTCTTAATGGACACGTTCAGGGTGATTTCATACACTTTGAACTCTTGTACCTTCCACACAGAGAGAAAACAAAATGACCCTCTGGCCAAAACAAAAACTTGCACTGACAAACGGAAAACATGGTTATCTATTCTGTTTCTAAAGGCTTTTAAGTGGCTCTAACAGACCAAGAAAGGAATGTGGTTATCGTGCTCCGAGCGCTCACATATTTACAGGCTGTTCAAAATGAACCTAAACGTGTTCATCTGTTGGAGTCATGATAGAGCTCTTAATTTGTCGTCATTTTTGTCATCTCCAGAGGGCAGAAGCAGCTGTGACCCGCTTCAACTTTAAACAAGTACACACTGGAACAGGATGGAAGCAATTTTACCAGCCAAACTTGTGAAGCTGTAAGTTCCTTTCCCTCATAAATTCCACAATCAGCATGAACCCTGACACACTTGTAGCTGCCTCTGACAAAAAAAGAAAAAAAAAGCCTCCTATACACACTGATGCTAGTGAGAACCAAGCGTACAATCAGCCAAAGAAGGCTGGTAAGTCTTCTGTTCTGCTCATTTCAGCTGGGGCTGTAATTTAGCACAAACAATGCTGACATGTGTGTGTGTGTGTAGCGGGTGAGAACGGGGCTGTCGTGGGCTAAAACTTGAGAGGATAAACAGTGTGGTTGCATTTAAGGTTGAGAACAGCTGTGATTACTTTGTGCCGACAGGGGTAGTAATTTTAAGTCAGCGTGAGCAGACAACTTATTCAGTAGCTGCGTTTGTCAAATTTGTGTAGAACCAAATCAGTTGTGCACAAAACACAAAATAAATTATACCGTTAGTCTTGTGCAAGTTCCCACTTCACAAAGATTAAAGTGAACTGGTTGATGTGTAAGTCTGACCAGAACAGGACTTTTAAAAAGCATGTAAACATGGCAGTTTGGCTGAAATTGGCCAAATCGAGTTTCCTAAAACTGGACTAACGCACCCAGATATTCCGTTCTGGGGAACTAAATCAGCCTCCACGTATGCGCTCAACCAGACATACCTCTGCACACGAGTCCAAAGTTCCATCTTTTTATTCAGTGAAAACAGCAAAAATGGAAAAACAGCAAGTTTTAAATGCTCTCATTCACACACTTTGTCTTTCTTTTGTCAGATGGCAAAATGCGTTAGAAAATGTCTATGAAAAACAGCCCATTAAGACTACATGCTAAGACAGTATAATTCCATTGCCATGCATCTATACTGGGACATGGACGATGGTCCATTCAAATATCCAAGTCCAGCTGGAAAACGGGCGCCGGAGCCATCTGAGCAGTCCCATTTTTACAGGCTATGTGTTCTCCTTTTCAACCAATTTGTTCCTGCCAGCCCAAAACACAAGGCAGTCTCAAATAAGACAAAAACCTGAAACAAAATGACACGTCTAACTCGCACTTTAAACAGATTGCATTTACACCAGAGAGCTCTCTGACTGACGGTTGAATGCTGTTCCTCATTTGTAAGTGGTTTTGGTTTGAAGCTTCGGGCTAAATGACAAAATGTAAACTTCTATGTACACTAGAAGAGATATCGGCGTCATCAGTTTTCTAGCAAATTCTTCATTTGTTTAAAGCTGCGTTGAGTGCATTAACAGCATTTGGAAACGTAGCTGCAGGAAACACAACACCAATTTGCTATAATCTTCGCTGACTGGCCAAAAATGTTAGCTGTATATGTACACAACCGAAAGTAACATTTATTTATATTTATTATTTCCCTTTTAATCATCCTTTATCTGTTTTTGGGCTTCATCCCTGCCTGTTGTAAATATCCAATTATGTAGAAGCTAATGATGATCTCCTGCAACTCTGAACTGGAAAAACCAGGCCTGAAAAATGAATGAATAAACAAATAAATGATGATCTATCTATCACTTCTCCATCAAGGCAGTCATAGGCCTGGTCTGGAGCCAGAGAACCAACTCTCATCCAGCAAAACTTTGTCTCCAAAGCAGCACCAACACTTTGTTTATCTGAAATGAAAAACTGAGGATACATAGCCAGTTTCTTTTAAAAACCCAAAGAAAGCCATTCCGGTCCCTCCGCAATCTTGTTCTTTTGTTCAATTCTCAGGCAGATCAGAAGAGCAGAAGACGAAAAACAAAACTTTCTACATGAATGCATAGCTACAGTGTAAAACCAACAACCGCCTAACACTATGTAGTACATAGGACTGGATTCACAGATGCTGTTTGCAACAATGATAATAAATGCCTTCCATAAAACCGATGCAAATAGCATTTGCAAATGTTGCTCTACATTGTGTATTTGGATGCATTAACCACTATTGATTGCTGCTTGAAATTATATCAAACAGTAGGGGAAGTAGGATTAATAAATAATGTGTCCACAGAGAAGACAAACAGTCTGTTTGCGATGTCAACAGACGTTCATCATAAAGAATAAGAAGAACAGGGAGCTTCAAAAACCAAACAGGTGTTAGACATCACACTCTGACATGTGTCTGTGATGGCTCTGATGCTTCTAGTAAAGTAAATGCATCTTGAACAAACTTCAAACCAGTACGAACACAAGCCCAGAACTATGGTACCTGTGTCATAGCAGCTATTCTGGATATAACAGAGCGTGTTCTCTACAAATAACTGTTGTAGAGGCAGAAGAGAGTCAGTGAAACTGTTGAGAATGAAAAAAGTAGAGTTGTGATCATAAAACAACAACTATACTGAAGTAAAAGACATCAGAACGCAAAGACTGGCAGAGGGAACAGCAGAGTCGGGTTGAAGATCTCACCGGGATCCCTTTGACATTTCTCTGAGTCATCCCATGACTTGTTCAAACAAAAGAATAGCGCAGCATTTCTAAAACAATCCCAACACAAGAGATGAAGCCTGTAAAAGTCTTCCAATATACATCATGATCTATAGATATCACCTATCCACATAACCATGATCACCAGTCCAAACTGCTGATAGTCAACAAGAAGGAAGTTGCTTTGGAAAACACTGGAAGATGAGGTTAAGGACAAGACTTTTCAGAGGCAAACATGTTTATTGGAATCAGAGATCCCACTTTGAAAACCATGAGCGTTTAATGTAATGCAGCTGTGCACCACTGACTCCTGAAGACAAATAAACCGTCTCAGCCACTTCCGCTGATGAGAACAAATAACCAAGGGTCAGAAGAAGGAAGTGACTTACAGTCTTTAGGGGCAATGGGGCTGGATGTTCCACCCGCTGAGGTCCTTCCCACTGGGCTGGAATGCTTGGGCCCGCGGCCAGGGATTTTCAGTCCGCTGGACTTGAGCATATTCATTCTACAGTAGCAGGGAGACAGCCAGGACCTGAGAGCTCCTCCCTGGGTGATGAAGGCTTGTGGATCGGGAACTAGATGAGGGAACGCAGGCTGTTGCTCTCCATGTTTAGCTCTAGGAATGGGAAAAGAAGGCATAGGGTAGTAACAATTAACAGCAGAGAAGGTAAAGGAACAGACTGAGGGATCCACCTCCTGTGTGTCACCATTACTCTGAGTCTGTCGAGCAAATGACAAATTAGCACTTCATCACAACACCTGTGCAATCTCATTCAATCCAAGGCCCCCCACAGATTTTAATTTCAGAAAGATGTTGTTTCCACTTAATGAATATAACCGAGGTCATGGTGAATGGTGGCTTTGTGCTAGTACACGTAATATTACAATGTTCTCCTAAAATTTAAATGGAGATTAAAAAACAATCAGAAATGATGACCTGATGCTTGTTAGAACAGAGTTAAGCGGAACAATGCATTTTCTAAAAGAGTTTCAAACAACTGTGTCATCCAGGCCCGATATTTATTTTCATTATTGAGAGATAATTAGTAAGAGAGAAACAGTATTTCCATTCTCCCGTATGTTTCTGAATCTAGAAGCTCATCGTGTGATAGTGTATCCATATTGTAGGATTTGCTCAGTGGTTTCCTAAAAGATAGGCTTAGGGTAACATTATGGGATGGGGCACCAGCTGGAGATACATTTGAGGGTTTTGACTATTCTTTTTATAGTTTCTTTGACTTTTTGTGAAAATGGGATGTGTCTATTAATCCAGCGATGTAGACTAGAAGCTCAGTTTTTGGTAGAAAAACTCAAACAACTCGTACCCATACTGGCCCATAAGTAAAATGAAATGTCTGGTGTCCTGACGTCATGCTTGTGCAGCTTCCCTCCACATGCCTGGTTCTCCTACAGGGCTTAGCTGACATTTAACCACATGAAGTTTGTACGAGTGATGGACGGGAGACCTATTGGTCACGGAAGCAGACAAAGCACCCAAAAAACAGTGAATCATGTGGTCATTTTCTGGGTAGGAATATGTTCATAAGCAGAAACAACCATTCTATAGCTGAAGTATTATTTTAGGTTAGTTATTACCACTGTTGAGCCAATCTGCACAATACAAAGTCTTGTTACTTTAAGGCTACTATTATTTCTATCATTACATGTGTTGCTGTGAACTTACTATAAGCAATAACATATGACTGTTTCAAATATTATTTCATAGTCAACTTATCCATCTTAGCAACGTCATAGTATGACTGAAAGCCAATATAGGCCACTGCCCAAGTGGAGCATGGCCTACAAATCAGTGCTTATTAAGAAGATATTATGCTGTTACAGATAGCAACACACATCTGGCTGAGGCTTTTAAATACAACATTTGGCGTAAGGAATGAAAGGAAGTAGATATCGGACATCAAGAATAATTTTCCTTTTTATTGAAACCCATGTAGAAAATGAAAGAAAAAGTCATCTTCAGAGCAATCAATAAAACTCAAACCTGTCGAAAATGATGAGTCTCAGACAAAAAAAAAAAAAAAAAACAGGCCCCTGTGTGTCGATAGCTATGATTTTTTCTGCATAAAGGCCTGCATTTATGTAGCGACCGACACCCGATTTCAATGAGAACAGGATGGATGCGTTGGGATGATTATGCGCACCTCAACAAAAATGTAACACAACGCCAGTTTGATCTATTGTTGTAGCTACTGCGGCAACGTGGTCTAGACTGTCCTTCACTTCCATCCTAAGACGTCCAACCCGGGGGAAAAAAAGCCCCAAAAGCACACACATGCGGGAAAATACTCACCTTCCTGTGTGAAAATACCGCGTCCAAAAAGGGTGTCCGACAAGCGGCCAACTTTCAGGTCCTTGCCAGGGAAAAGGGGGATTAGTGGATGCCACTCCCTGGGATGCAAATATGGATGCTGAGCAGAAACTGAAAGGGAGAGTCAGCGTGGATCAGCGGATGATGACAACAACAGCACAGAGTCAGCAACGGACCGGTGTTGGCTTAGCATTTAGCCTGCCGGTTAATTTCTCAGGATGTTAGCTGAAGCGGCTACCAAAGAAGAGCGAAGATTACTGATGTGTATGGTTGCCCAAAATGCCGAACACTGGCACACAAGTCCGAACGGTACGGTGTACGGAACGAGACGCAGCATCAGCAACACTGGTTTAGAGTTAACAAGTTTCTGTTCTCTTGCTAATGAATCAAGTCTCAGTAGAAACTCCTTTTTTTTGTTTCTTCCAGTCTTTTCCTGCTGTGGTCTGTTTCCACAGTGTTCAGCTAGCTCAGCCTCCGTCTGAGTCAACCCACCGGCGAGACTGAACAAAGGGGCTGGGAAGCAGAGCCTCCTGGGGGGAAGATGAGGGGTAGACTACAGTCTGGCTCATCTCCCTCGCGTTCTCCGTTTGGAGTGGGGTTATGAGTTAACATATATCACTTAAATAATGACTCAATACTTATTTGAGTCATGGGTGCTACCTTTTTGTTTAAATAAATAATAATAAAAAGACATTAACACACTAATATATCACATTCCATGTGGTCTTTTTCCGCCACCGCCTTTCTCATGCTTAAAAGTAGTAGCCTACTAACACAAATTTAATCTATATGGACGTCGACCAGCAAGTAAGAAAACGATAAATAGTCAAAATACTTTTAAAAATTTGTATTTGAAACCTAACACCGGCCGTCAGGCTGTGTAGACTGGTCACTGTTCAACGGTCATGTGTATAGGAATAATAGAACCAATCTAACATTTTGCTCCCGACGGTCACGGTTTGCACGTGAACTCAAAGAAACTTGACAGTAATAACTCTCACGATTTCACATTTCTTGGGGGCGGAGCCAACGTCGTTTTATATGAATTGCATTTTAGTTTCCGGTTGGATTAAATGCGTCCTGATTGGTTGGTGGGTACAGAATGAGACTTTGAAAACACAGTGATTGGTCAGTTTTGCTACACATGGACGTGCCCGGTTTGACAGCTCTACCGCGAAACAGAGACCTCTGCTGCCGAATTTAATTCACAAAACGGTCCTGTCCAGCATCGTCACAGAAGTACACCGGCCTTCTCTGTGACTATATGTAATATGAATAAATTCAAATAAGAGCTTTTCCATTGGCTTTCATGTCGTGATTGGTTAAGCAGATGTTTCAACAACTGTTGCTTTTTAATTTTAAAGGAATATTCCACTCAAAATTGTGAAGAAAAAGTCACCTACATTTGATTGAATGTTAATTATCATTATTAAATAAATACCTATGGAACTAATCGATGTTAGAATGTAAAAAGTTAACAAAAAAACAAACAAAATGATAATATTTCAGAAGGAAATTTGTGCAATCTAATGCAACATTATTGTCCTCTATGACATGTTTGGGGGGGATTAACCATTGTATTACACCCACTACGTTGTAATGCAGTGAGAGGTTTCTATCTATGTAGTTCAACTTTTAATTCCATTATATAGATAGATAAAAAGATACAACAAAATATATTACATGTTATATACAGGCAAGGATATGTGTAAATGATGAGTGTGGATGTATTCCACACCTGATAGTAACTAGTGCAATTAGCTTTGAATTGGCCTCCAAAGTTGTCTTCCACAGTCCCATTGAGTGTCTTAAATAAGGCTCTTTTATTTTATACAGCTTCTTTACTGCTTTTTTTGTTTGTTTGTTTTTGTAATGTTCTTTATGATATTGTGAAGCTTCTCACAAAACATAACCTGGGTACTTGCAGACTGGTCATGCCCATATACAGTACGTTATGAAGCACCCAGAACCCTCAGATCATCTGGAACAGGTTTACTCAGTGTGCCCAAAGAGTGTGCCCAAACCAAACAAGGCGAAGCAGCCTTTACTTTCTATGCTTCCTGCCTGTGGAACAAACTTCCAGAATATCTGAGGTCGACTGAAACTGTCAACTCATTTAAAATCAGGCTTAAAACATTACTATTTACTGCAGCTTACCAGTGAACCAGATATGGTAGGATAATCTGTAGCTATTGTTTTTATATTTGTCTGCTGTTGCTTTTGCTTCACGTTTGTTTTTAAATGCATTTTCTGCACTGTTTTTCTTGCCTTTAGCTTTTGTTTTTAATGATCTATTGTTTATTTAACGTATTTCTCTTGTAAAGCACATTGAATTGCCTTGTGTATGAATGGTGCTATATAAATAAAATTGCTGTGCCTTGCCTTGCCTTACTACGTGATACTCCCTGCTTTACTATAGCTTTGTTGATAACAGTTTTAGTGTTGTTATCCAGACAAAAAACTCTTTGCTTTGGCAGTTTACAATAGCGGTGACGAAAAGAGGCTGAAACAAGATGTAAATAATTACAGAATAAGCAGTGATTCTGCAACCACATGGAAAATCATCAAAAAGACAAATGATTTCAGAATGCTTTGCAAAAATTAAGATAAAAGGTTAGTGGTGTGCAGTGCAGTTCTTCCTAATGGCCACCAGAGGTCACTACGGGTCTGAGAAAATAAAGCAAATTCAAACATTTTGCATTACAGCTGATTGCTTTACAGACTATTATCCCCTTCATGCTTCCAGAAAGCATTGGTTTTCTATTCCACAACCATCAAAGACCACAACAGGACTCAGTGCTGTAATGCTACCTTAATAATTCAATGATTAAACAAAAGTAAACTGTATTTTTCATGAAATAATAAAATGTCTTACTGTAGACATCTTACTATTTTTTTCTGTGTTCTATTATGAATAAAATATTGGTTTATGAGAAACACCATCAGACAACAAGTGACTTTTGACTCAACACACTCCGTGTTCACAAACTGTGACCAGCTCAGTTTTGCTGTCAGGCTGCATAATTGATAAGCGTGAAAGGTAAGTTCATAAATGTAAAAACTATCTATGACTGTGCAGATGGAATATAATTAAACAGTATAACATAAAAAAAAATGTTAGCATGTTAGTATACGACTGGCTCATTTACTCTTGTTCTCTTTCAACAGGTCAAACATCTCAAATAAGAGCCTCAACAAGACAATTTATCTCAATCTCTATTTATCTGAGTCACAAAACTTCCTCCCCTAACATTTTCTTTATATTTTACAGTCCAAAAATTACCTACACATCCATTTTGCCAACTCTGGGTCGCAGGATGTGGGAGCCTATCCCATCCCAGGGTACAAAAAACAAACCTGCACATTTGCTCCTACAGTCAGTTTAGAATCATCAACTGACCAAAGAAAACAGAGGAGCACATGCTTTGCTATGGGTAGAGGCATTTTCTGCATTCTTTACATTAAAGACGGAGAACTGAATCTAAAATCAGTGTGCATCATATATAAAGTTGGGAGCCATCCTTTAGCCCTGTGTGATGGTATTTTAACAATATGACCAAAAGATTGTGGAAGCTCCTGCAAAAGTAAGATATATGAAGCACAGAAGATTTCTATAGCAGCAAGGCAGCTCTGTTACAAAATGAAATGTACTGTCCACATATTTCTGTCTGTGTCATGCAATTTCTGCCTGTTGTAGAGCCAAACAATAAAAGTTTGACACTGTTTACTTTTTATTAATTCACAGTTTATGACCACCAGCCAGCAGCAACACTATAACAAAGGGTCATAGGCTGACCTGAGCAGACTCATTAATATGCAGTGTGTCCAGAGAATGCCTCTCTGTGGTTTATAATAATGGCTTAGTGTTTCAGAGTGTGTGGACATTGCCCTCTCAGTCTGCTGGGTAGGGGAAGTGACTGGATTACACCCTAATCCCATTATGATGCTGCTGCCATGTGGGGGCCGGGTGGAAGGATTAGAAGCCGAAAATTCAAGTTACAGGACAGGATCAGCAGCAAATGAGTGACTGTACTAAGTCAGACAAATACACACTCTGATGATAAGTGTGAACAGTTTAGATGACACTGTCCAACAAAGGAGGGCAAGTCGTAGTCTGTCATTTGGGGATATGATGACATGGTATGTATCATTTGCTTTTATTTCTTATTTCTCTTTGTACACCAGTATCGGCAGCCAGCAACATTTAAGAAATGGTGAAATACATAAGGCTGCCAAGTCTGGTGTCAGCTTAATTGAGCAGTAAATTCATATTTTATTACAGCAGGCTGAAAACAGTTTGGTATGGAGTGTCTAAGGTGCCCAGAAAAAATGTTTTAGACATACAAAACTGAATTACAGCTGAGAAAAGCCACTGCAGATCTATGAGATAAACTTTTATCTGAATCAAAGTAAAAAAGGAAACAAATAACTCCTATACTTTCATCTTAAATGATTAAGTGGTATTTGAAAGGATGTATTATCAGTGGAAATTTGTGTTATTGTTGTTAGCATTTTTCATCTCACATTTTCTTTCCTGCTCTGATATTTGTAGCTTATATTCCCCAATATGTTTAACTGATACAGCTTTTACTGAACAGAATGAACAGGCGTGAGTGAGTCAATGAAGCAATATCCCTGTAAGTGTTGTTGAGCAATGAAAAGAAAAAAAAAAAGTTTTATAAACATAGTCCATTAAACATTTAATGAGTGATTATAAGCTATGTAAATCAAATCTGTAATAAATCACTGTGGCATGCTCACAACCCTGTGATCAAACATCCCAATAGCACACGATTCCAACTTACATTTAGTTAAATCTTCTTAGTTTTCAAGATACAAACAAGTTTACAAACACTCAAACGCTGAATGTAAAAACATGAGTTTGCAATCGGAGGAAGTTCTGAATAATATTGGAAAAGCACCAGTGGTTATGAATTTGGCACAAATTTAACAGCTTAGCTCTGCTATTTGAAAGTCTTATGGGTCAGAGAAGAAACATTACATAGTTTACTGACATAGTAATTTACTGACATAGTAAATGAAAAAAATATCTAATTAACACGCTGCATATGTAAGGTGTACTATAGCAAAATAACTTAACAGTAACAAAACAATTGATATTTTAGAATTGCATTTCCTCATTTCTATTTCAACCTATTGCATTATATTTGTCACTGATTACAATGAAATTCTAAAAATGCTATGAAGTCAACTGCAAAGTTATCTGTAATGCATTTTTCCCCCCATGAAATGAAAAAAATAACTGATTTGAAGAATTTAAGGTTTTCCTCTCATAAAGAAAACTAATATCCTAAAAATGTCATTCCCTCACAGTGGGCCACTGAACGTTTTGTTTTTGGGCCAAGTTTTTTCCAATGACATACCAAAGGTCTATTTTGGAGAAATGACAGATGAGAGAATGATTAACCTGGCTACCAACGGGGATGTGTGTCACAGGGATGTGTTGTCGGTGTGTAAACAGGACAGTAGGTGAAGGTCTGGAAGAAGGACAGACACCACATGCTTAAACAAAGAGAGCAGAGCATCTAACCAATACAGAGATGAGACACAGTCACAGAGAGACAATGTGCTGGAACACTGGCTGCAACAGCATCTGTTGTCTTGCTTTGCTGTTTTTAAGTAGATAGCCTACAACAAGCAGTGTATCAAACTCAAAGGTCCGTAATTCTTAAAGTGTTTTTGGCTCCCTTGGTCCAATCTTGCCAGTGCCATTTAAAAGTACAGCAGCTAAATGACAGCTGCGACTATGTTAAGGTCTGGGGAAGCAGTCAGAATCTGATCCAGCAAAGCAAGAGCAGGTTCAACACGTGCTGAACACAGTCTGTACAGACTCCAAGCTGCTGTATCTTCATCTTCTACCTCCTCATCCTTTACTGCAGCTGCACTCTCTGCTCCTTCAGCAAAGGAACATAATCAAATCTTCGACCAATCCAGGGCCTGGCTCTTCCATAACCTGCAGAACTCTCAGGTAATGCATGTTACTTTATTTTTGGAGGAAAGATTGTAGAAAAATACAGTTAACATCAGACTCTAACTCTGAATAAATACACTTAAATTATTAGTAGGGTGGTTAAACTGGTGCAACCTTGCAGGATTTGAATGTCTGGCAATAAAGCAATTTAGTTTTTAAATCAACTGATCTCTGAACAAAGTTGATATTTTCACATGGCCAAAAGCAATGCAAATGTTTAGGAAAAATTTGGAAAATAGTATAGTCGTAACACTGAAACTGTACCAAATAAGAAGACCATAGGTCGCAAGCCAAGATGAATAGTGTTCAAAATTCATTTCAGCGACTTTCCCTCAAAAGTTGTCCTCACCAGTGGCTCTTTGTTATTTGGTGTAAATATCCAAAATGTGTCTCTTTTTTTTCTCTATATACTGTACTTCTGCCGTCGTCAAGAGGTTCAGTTTGAGGTTGTGTGAAAATACATGGTTGACATAATTTGTGTTTAGATTTGCATGACGGTGGGAAAACGCATTGCTGATATGAATGGAGCATAAAAGCCTGTAGTACATGACTGTATTGTGCATTGAATTATACTAACAAAGGTGAATAAAATAGCAAATTAAAATTGAGAACTTAAATGAGTAAATGAATTATTTTATACGCTAATTTTAGTTATCAGAGCGAGCTGACTGCAGTTTGTGCTACAGAGATCAGAAAACTATGTTGTTTGTGATAACACAAGCAATTTTCTATTTTTAGCTACTTTATTTTGATCATGTTAACATGGTTTTTTGTTATTATAGCTGCTGTTTTACTTATTTACCCTGAGAGCAAGCTAAAAGAAAAAAAATGAATTGAAGAAAGTTGTTTTCAGGTTAGCTGAGCTAACATTGTGATTCTCAGTTCTTGAATTTAAGAAAAAAAACATCAACATTCAGCAGAATATTGAATATATTTACAACAATGAATGCAATTTGCAAAACATCTAAACACAATATTCATAGCACCAAGAATTGTGCAGATAACGCTTTTTGATGTGTTGAAACTAGGTCATTTAAATGGTTTTTGGATAAACATGTCCATTTGGAATTTGATGCCAGCAATCATAGACTTTATTTTTTGCAAGTGCATGTTTACCACTGTGCCACATCAGCTCTTCTTTTCACATCACAAGGCTCAATTTTTGACAACTGAGGAGACCAGTTGTAGTTTTCCCATTCTTTCTTGATTAAGATTTAAATACGTCAGGGCCTCCTTTGTCTCATTTTTGTTTCACATACTCCAGTGAGTGACAGATTTAGACTACAGGCAGCACATGAATTATTCTGCTATGGAGCTATGCTGTTGTAATACATGCAGAATATGTTTTTTTGTGGCCTGGATCTGCCCTGGTCTGTTGAATTAAGTGATAACATTTGTTATTGCTATAAATATAATGTTATCTTCTCATTTTAATCTTAAGTAGTCAACCAGATTTGATCTTTTGAAAGTTTCAGCCTCTGTAGAATTCTCTTTTTATACCCAAACATGTTAGTGGCCTGTTGGTCATTATTAATTTAGTTGTGTTTAATTGTGTGATGTTCTACAGTTGAGTTTATTTTTATGTTCTCGTTGTACTTTTGAATGTTTTTGGAAATAGGGTTGTGCTTTGAAGGGCTGACTATGACTGAAATATAGAACATGCCGATTTGTTTGCTATCTCAGCTGTAGTGACAACTTGAGTGTTTATGTGAATTCTATTTACAACCAGAAATATTTTCTACAGAGAAAAAATACTTTTGTGACTTGGGTAGAAGGTCTCTATTATTTCCTCTCTCTCTGCTTTTAGGTCTGTCCATCACAGCTGTAGCCATGGCATCAGCAGCTCTGGAGCTCATGGGCTTCTTCATGGGCCTTTTGGGGATGCTGGGTACTCTGGTTGCAACAGTGCTACCATACTGGAAGATTTCTGCACACATTGGCTCCAATATTGTCACAGCTGTGGCCAACATGAGGGGCCTATGGATGGAGTGTGTCTATCAGAGCACGGGGGCGTTCCAGTGTGAGACGTACAACTCTATGCTGGCCCTGCCCTCTGACCTGCAGGCTTCTAGGGCTCTCATGGTCATCTCCTTAGTGGTGTCTATCCTTGCAATTGCCATGGCAGCCCTGGGGATGCAGTGTACTCTTTGCTTGGAGGGCTCAGGAGCAGTTAAGAATCGTGTGGCGGGTACTAGCGGGGGTTTATTTGTCACCGCAGGCTTCCTGGCTCTCATTCCTGTAGCGTGGACAACACACGAGGTGGTTCAGACTTTTTACCATACAAACATACCAGCCAGCATGAAGTTTGAGCTTGGTGAGTGCCTGTACCTTGGTCTGGCCTCAGCAATAATCTCAATGCTGGGAGGAGGGATGCTGTGCGCGTCATGGTGTGATGAGCAGAATGGTGGCCGTGGACGGCATGGCGGAGGATATCCATATCCAGTAGGGTTTGGCATGTCTGGCACGGGGGTTCGAACAACCTCACAGGCCTACCGCAACCCAACACTACAGGTGGGGGGCAACAGGGCGCAAACACTGGTACAGAGTACCAGTGGCAGCTCAGAGTCCAATGCTCATAGAACACAGGCACCTAAAAAGCCCACTACTGCAGGATATGACATCACAGGATATGTCTAATGTTACTCCATCACTCCTTCAAATCCAGCACCAACTCAAGTTCAATTAGATGTCTTTGAAATTGCAGCATTTCAGGGGCAAAATTGACTACATCGCAATTACACATTGTAATACTATTAAAGTTACACTTAAGTCTAAAAATATTTGGACAGTGATACAATTTTCTTTTATTAGTTAAACACAAAATTGTATTCAATTTGTTGCAGATATTGTGACCTTGATGTGTTGAGTATTTACTTATACTTTCAAAGCACACTTTAATTTCTAGTATGTCAATTTTACCTTTATTTGTCAAGTGAAATGCAGTTTGATTAGGTTCAGATTAGATGTCTGAATTTGCTTCTGTAGAATATTCCAGTTCTTTACTTTCAAAAACTCTTGGGCTGCTTTCACAGTACATTTGTTTGACAGCCCATCCGTTTGTCCAATAAACTTTCCAGCATTTGGCTGAATCTGAGCAGACAGTATATCCTTATACGCTTCAGAACTCCTCCAGCTGCTTCTGTTTTTTTTTTTCAAATCATCAATAAACACTGACCTGGTGCCACTGGAGGCCCCGTTCATCCATGTCATTGCACTGCCTTAGTTTGTTTTACATGTGGTGTTGTGGACTTCAGATCATGCACTGCTCCAAACCTTCACCCTTTTGGTACAGTTTGATCTTGATTTAACTCATCCAAAGAATAATGTTCCAGAAATGCTGTTTTTTGAAAGAAGGATTTAGTTAAGTTTAATCTTGTCTTTCTATTTTTGAGACTTATTGTTTGCACCTTGTGCTGAACCGTCTGTATTTGCTTTTGTCAAGTCTTCCCTTTATAGACCTGGACCGTGACACATCTACCTCGTGGAGAGTGCTCCTTACTTGGCTGGATGATTAACTGTAATTCCTAAACCTTTCCTCCCTTAACACTGAGGGTATTTGGCTTAGGCTTGTATTCATTATATAAGTGTAACTTAAACAAGCTTTGGATGTAACTAACAACTGTGTAACTGCTCAAGAAAAACTTTGGAGTCAATCTGTATTTATCTGTACCTCTTCGATCATTTCTGAAGACCGTGAACTTCTCTAAATGTAGGATGTTTCATATTTCCCTTATCGTGACATCATCTCATGTAGAAAAGTAACACAAATAGGATCTGCTCATATACATTTCTGTCTTAAAAAAATCAGTGAAAACCAAAGTATTATTTTATTCTTTATAATTTTCAGTCCTGTTTTTAATATCTGTGGAAAACACAAGCAAAAAGAAGACAAACATAAAATATAAGCAAGTAACAACAGTGTTTAGAAGATACATGATTTCAATGTAAATATCTGTATGACTCCCTTCGTTGTTCTTTAAAGACCGAATCCATCACATGCAAACTGTTTTGACTTGGAGAAGATGGGTAACATTTTGCTTCTGATACTCATTGGCAAGTAAAAGAAAACAGATGCTCACTAATTTGTTACAAATAAACTTTACTGGAGTTTTTCAGAATGAAAGCTGAAGCCTGAACACTTCTGTCTGCCCTCTATCGCATGAAAGTCAGATGCTTTTGATGTATTGCTGTTTGTTAGACCACAACAGTATCTCTGTAAAGTTTACCAAAAAAAGTGTCCTCTTGATAATAATTCAGACAATTTTCCAAAGAATGAATGTGCCTTAATTAAATTTTGTGAAAATGTTGGGTGTTTCCAGTCATCTGTACAGGCCTGAGCTTGGCTTTAGTAGCTATGTCTCTTGTAAAAGAAATTCTAAGTTTTGTAATCTGAGGCAAAATGTCATTTTGTCGGCCAATTCAAACAGGTCACCAAAATCAAAATTATTATCTTTTTTTATGAACTTTTTCACATCAAGTCTTGTTTATTATGACCTGCTGAAACAGCCGGGCCTTTCTGTGTGGAGTTTGCATGTTCTCCCCGTGTATGCGTGGGTTCTCTCTGGGTATTCCAGCTTCCTCCCACTGTCCAAAAACATGCATGTTAGGTTAATTGGTGACTGTAAATTTGTCCCAAGGAGTGAGTGTGAGCGTGCATGGTTGTTTGTCTTGTTTGTCTCTGTGTGGACCTGTGATGGACTGGCGACCTGTCCAGAGTGTACCCTGCCCCTCGCCCAGTGACAGCTGGGATAGGCTCCCCGCGATCCTGAGTTGGATTAAGCGGGTATAGAAAATGGATGGATGGATGAAACAGCCAGGTTTATCTAATATATGTGTAAGTTAGCATGCACAATACCTGCATTGTTATTAGTTAAAGATGTCTTCAGGTTCAGGGCTGCTTTGCTCTTATTTTTTTTTAAATGTTTATCTAAAAAAAACTGATTTCTGTTATAAAGTGTTCTGACTTCATCTGTCTACAGGTGTAAAGTATACAATAAATGACATACGAGTGGCTTTTCTAAAGAGATGTTGATGATACTCTTTTACTTTTTTTGTGTTACAGGTGAGTTTCGACTGCCATTCTTTTAGTCTAGAATGGGAAAAAGATTACAGCCTTGAACTGAAGGCAAATAGAGATGGACACAGACCTGAACAAACACGGCCTTGCTTAAGGCCGATCAATAGGCAGTTTAAGCTAGACAAATATTTCACTTAATGATACTAAAAACACTATACTGCCAAATACCTGTGGGATTTTTCATCTTCTCTGAGTTTAATAAGTGGGTCTTAGCATCCTCTACATGTGCATTTGCAGTGCTCTGATTTGGACGTGTATGACTCTTACAAGCAGCAGATACGAGGAGTCTATGGTCATTAAACTAGAGGCATCACATTTATTTAATTACTGCTTGTGAAGGCTTGAGTTAATAGAATTTCCTCCTATTGGACAAGTCAATTTTGAATAGAAAGAGGTCAAGCTAAATGCCAGTGAGGAATGTTACTTACCATGCTTGAAAGTTCAAACTCAAACACTGGGAAACAACTGATTCAAACAATTGGTCAAGAACACATTTGACCAAGACAAACACTACATTTAAGTGGACTATGGTCACATACACGCTTACACTGAGGCTGAGGAAAAGACAAACACAATTTCTAAATACACCACAGATGCTGACAAGCACCATGTCAGACCAACAGTCACTACAACCAACACAGCCCAGATACCACTTACAGTCATAACAACAGATACAGAGCAAGAATTCAAAAACTAAAAAGAACCAAATCATAACTGATAAAGAATGAAACATGGGGGAATTCTAAAACAAAATAGGATCTAATGACAGAAATAGGAAATGGTAATCTATGGTAATAAATTATGTTAATATCTGCTGAATATCAATACAAGGTAAGTCACTTCAGACAAACTGCTGCAAAAGTTATGAATCTTTGCAACACACACGCACTAAATAAATTAAAAAAAAAAAATCGGAAATATCATCAGGATCATGTGTTTCAGTAGGGTAAGTTTACTGCAGGAACATGATTTAGCTGCAAAAACGGAATTCCACTAATTCATCACTAAAAATCCTAAGAGCTTGAATAAGGGAAAGTGGATTTCTTCTTGGAGCTTGAAGATGTTTGACCTCTCATACAAAAGGATTCTTCAGTTCTGAACTAGATGGTGGGGAGTATCAGCTTATAAGCAGTGAGGGTCATTACAGTCACATGTGTCACTGAACCAAAGCAAAAGCTAAGGGGGCTTAGCTTTTGCTAAGCTGGCAACACTGTTTCCATCAGAGTTGTCTTGGAAAAAAGTGTCATTGAATTTTGTGGTAGATTTTGATCTCCTTTAGGTGTGCGAAACTCGGCATTCCATTTGTTTATTCTCCTTGTCCTTGTTCCTTGAGTTTGTTGAAATATGAACTTTTCATGGATTTTACAGAGAGACCGCAGGGTGCGCCAGGAAGTTTGATAAATGAAGCATTGAGCAGGCTAACGAACTACTGGCTTTGTAGGCATATTAATCATCAAGTTTTGAAAACAATCAAGGATAAAGTTCACAGTTGTATTTAGCCGATATTCACATAGAAAAAGACGGGAAGCTGTGTAAAAAATGGAGGGCACGCATAATGGTTCATCATTTTTTTAACCTCTTTCACACAAAATGACTTTGAGGCAGACCAACCTCTTTTAACTTCCCTCACCTCTTGTAAAATAAGTGTCATTCTGTCACAATAATCCATAAAACATGTTGGATAACATTATCCCCACCAATTGCTGAAATGAGGTTTAAAAAAATAAAGAAGGACGATAAAGTATTTCCTTATGTTGAACACAAGAGAGCATAGTTCATATACCACAGACCAACACACACCTATTGGAAATAAAGTATACGTTAGAAGAGGTGAGTCTGCCTTGTTGTATATTCTTTCATTTATATCAAGTATGAACCACTATGCAAGCACTCCATAGGTTTCAAAGATTCCCATTTGAATACCAATGCTGACTAAATACAACTACCTTTTTGTGGAAAAAGGATTTGTATGACAGATGGTCATCACAAATTCATCGGAAATTGTCTAAAATAAAAAGGAGCTGCTTCACTAAAATATTTGCTCTACTTTTACCTGTCATTATTTTTATTTCCTTACCTTGAGATGAACAGATCTAAATTAAAACACTGCAAAAGTGTGACTGAAACAAACCCTTCTGCAGTGGGAAAACAAGCAACTTACTACAATATGAACTTTGAGTGACATAGTTGCTTTGAAAACGAACCATCCTGTTCTTCGAAAGAAAACTTTCTGAACTCTTAGAACAGACAGTGTTTGAAAGCTTAGATTGCTGCCAATTAATTGTGCACCTGAAATACATTAGCTGTAAAAATGTTAGGGTTGAAAACAAGATGATATGAGACCTTTTTCAAACTAATAACTGGCTCCATCTAGTGTTCAAAAGAACACTGCTGAATTGAATTGAAGAACCCAAAGAAAATAAAGTGATTAAATAAATAAAAAAATCTGCATTTGAACATTAATCTAACTTAAACAAGCAAATATTTGTTAAAAATGCCGATCAATTTGCAGTGAAATCAGTGCATTCTTTTATAATATTTTAATTCATTAAAATTGAGAATCATCATTTAGCTTTCAAAAATGGTTATTATGACTTTGTAAATGTAGAAATAAAGAGAATCTTTCAAAATGACTAAGATTCATGGTTTAATGCTCTTTACTGAATTATGAATTCTAAACTTTCCTTGTTGTGGTTCAAATGTCTGCAAAAAGTATCGGCAGTATAAACTGATTCAGGTCAAAACAAACCTTTATTCATTTAAAACTGGCCATAATGGCAGCTTTATGTGCAGTGAAAAATAAATAATACACATTTACATCCATCTTAGAATGTTATTTATAACTTTAAAGAATATGTGTTGTTGTTGAAATATTTCTCTTTTATTCATTCTTCTGCTTTTCTTCCTGCCGTTTCGGCTTTTCCTCTTCCTGTCGTTCACGGCCAAACTCAACCACCAAAGGTTTCCCCAGCAACCGGTATCCGTGGACCAGCTGCAAGGCATTCTGGGCCGTTTCAGCGTCTGCCAAAGAAAAACAAACACATCTAATGTGTAATTCATAAAGGCAACAAAACCGATTTGTTCAATGGCTCATAAAAATCAAATTTTTTTAAGCAAAGCTAGCAGTGTGGCAGTAGGGATGGCAGTGTTTGATTTATGTGTAGAGTGGAAAAGGATTTGAAACAGACCATTATAACAACATATACTGATCAGTCATTATAACCACTTCCATAATACTGAGTAGGTCCTTTTCATGGTGACGAAAAACAGCTCCAACCAGCTCTGTCAGTCACTGAGGGTGTCCTGAAGTCTCTTTACTGGGATGTTAGCAATGGATCCTTTGGACCCCGTGGGTTGTATGGTGGGGACTTTTGTTGAGAGGACCTTAAGGACCTTTAAGTCTCCAGAATGCCTCCTACCTCATGTGTAATTATTTTAGCTGCTTTTCCTACACTTTTGAGAGAAATTCATGCAACTCTCTTCCAGTGGTCTTCTCACTCTGACTTCCAAAATTTTTCAAAATGATAGTACAGGTCACTAGCCCATGTCTTCTTGCTGTTGTAAAGAAGTCTCTGTGCTATAGAAAATGCTTCCGCACTATTTTAAACAAAACTGTATCCATCCCCCTTTAAAGAAACCTGGCCTCGATCCAACAATCACCAGTAATTAGTCACTTTCATCCTGGGAATCATCAAAAAAGCTGTTACTTAACAACAATCAATATCATCGACCCATTTCAGTTGAGTTTTCACAAGCTGCGTAGTACTGATATTGTTGTGAATGAATTAATTTGGGTATCGTATCACTTTTCTGCTGTCTGACTCCACTGATCAAATCATATCTGGAGGATATATAAAGCAGGCGGCCCACAGAGGGTTTTCCAAGTATCTTAGAAAGGCATATTTGATGGTGACTGTGAATGTTTTTTTCTCACCGAGGGTAAGAAATCACAGATTTAATTCTCAGCTCAGAGGTGTTCCCCACTGAGTCTTTCAGGAAACGATTAAATGGAGAGAAAAACATTTTGACCCTGTCGCTTTATTGACTGCAATATTTGTTATCCATCCATGTTACACAATAAAGAGTACATTAAAATGCTGTTGAAGCATTTCTGACACTGTTCATAAGCGTGTGTGTCATGTGGGGTACCACATGGCTCAATGCTGGGTCCCACTTTGTTTAACTTCCATACGGTTTTTAAGGCCGTTGCTTGCCATTGTTGTTGCAAAAAGCATCTAGGTTGATGCTAGATGCATCTGACAATGCTCAATATCAAGAGGCTCGACACTACTCCTTTACTGCGGTCGAAAAACCAGGTGAAGATGACAAAACAGAGACATCAGAGCTGAGAGGGAATATTAGTTAAATCCTCAGCCATTATGCAGAAAATGTAAAATCATTGGTTAGAAATGTTGCTTTTGAAATGGCTGTTGTCATTAAGTGGTATAAAAATGGGAGAATCAGAAAGTGTTTCTCACCTGGCAGAGTAATAAATGCCTGACCCTTCATCCTTCCGGTCAGCAGGCGGTAAAGAACTGGGGGTCCACCCTTTTGCTCAAACCTGGAGAACAGCGCCACCAGCTGGGCCACTGATGCTTGTGTACTCAGGTTCTTCACACACAGAACCTAGAATTGGAAAAAAAACTGCGAAAGTAAATTATTCTACACATTAGACTGGTGAGTCCAAAAACAGACAAGACACTCTGTTTACGCTCCTTTCCCCCCAAAACTACACAACAACCAGCATAAAATCCAAGTTATTAGTTAGTAGACCTGCACATCTTCAAGTTTCCAACCACAGCATGGTGATTTGTTTATTTCTAAGATGTAAATTTTTTAAGCACAGGGATGTTGAAGTTTCTGCAATGTGTGGTTTAAAATGAGCAGCCTCAAACCTGCACTCTATATTCACTGTTATCCCTAGGTACACCTTGTCTCAGTCTGCTTGCAATTAACAACGTGGGCTACATAGATAATTGGCAATCTTTCAGGGGAAAGCCTGGTCTGATTAGGAGAGACGGCATCCATCCCACTTTGGAAGGAGCGGCTCTCATTTCTAGAAATACGGACAAATTTATTAGTCATCCAGAAACATGACAACCCAGGGTTGAGAACAGGATGCAGACTTGTAGTTTTACACATTTCTCTGCAGCTTCCCACCTGCTGCTACCCCTCCAAAACCTTATAATAACTGTGTCTGTTCCCACACCGAAATTAAATGAATCAATAAATCACTAAAAAAAAATGAACGCAAATGAACACAAAAAACTATTAAATGTGGTTAGCTGAATATTAGAGCTCTTCTTTCCAAGTCCCTGTTAGTGAATGATTTGATTTGAGATCATCATATTGATATATTTTGTCGAACAGAAACCTGGCTGCAGCAGGAGGATCATGTCAGCATCAATGAATCAACTCTCTCTGACTATTTAAATGTTCACCTTCCTCGAACCACAGGTCGAGGAGGAATGGCAGCTATCTTCAGATCAGGGTTACTAATCAGTCCTAGACCCAAGATTAGTTTGAGCTCCTTGGAATCTCTGATTCTCAGTTTTTCCCACCCAAAGTGGAAATCACAAAAGCTCTTCTACTTGTTGTTGTGTATCGTCCACCTGACCCTTATTCTGAGTTTCTGTTTTTATCCCAGTTAGTGCCGAGTACAGATAAAGTCATTGTAGTGTGTAACTTTAATATTCATGTAGATGTTGAAAATGAAAAATATTAACTTTATTTCTATAATAGACTCTATTGGATTTTCTCAAAGTGTTCACAGACCTACTCACTGTCTTAATCATACCCTTGATCTTGTGCTGACTTATGGCATTGAGAGTGAACAGTTAACGGTATTCCCTAATAATCCTGTCTTATCTGACCATTTTTTGATTACTTTCAAGTTTACTTTACTTGACTATACGGCTTCTGAGAAGACATTTACATATAGAAGGTGTCTATCAGAGAAAGCTGTAACCAGATTTAAATAGTTAATTCCATCATCCTTTTCTTCACTGCCATGTGCAAATATGACAGAGGACAGCTACCTAAATTTTACTCCTGTAGAACTTGACTCTCTTGTTGACAGCACTATAGCTTCAATGCAGATACAATATACAGATACACTATAGCTTCAATACACAGCTGTGTGCTTTAAAACAGACTGCAAGAAAGCTGGAGCGACAGTGGCGTTCCTCTTGTTTAGAAGAGTCTCAATTACTCTGGAAAGATAGTTTAATAACGTACAAGAAAGCTCTTCGTAAAGCTAGAACTGATTATTATTCATCATTAATTGAAGAGAATAAGAACAACCCCAGGTTTCTTTTCAGCTCTGTTGAGCCATGTATTCCTTTAACTCTCTGTAGTGATGATTTCATTAGCTTTTTAACCATTAAAATTGTTCCTATCAGAGAAAAGATTAATGGAATCCTTCCCACAATCATCACTTATATATCATCAAGTACAGCAGCTTCAGAAGTATCTTCAGAACCTGATTTTTATTTGGACGGCTTCTGTCCAGTTGATCTCTCTGAGTTAACAACAGCAATAGTCTCTTCTAAACCATCAACTTGTATTTTAGACTCAATCCCAACCAGACTGTTCAAGGAGGTTTTCCCCTTAATTGACACTTCCATATTGGATTTGATCAATCGGTCTTTGTTGACAGGATATGTACCTCAGACTTTTATGGTTGCTGTAATTAAACCTTTACTTAAAAAACCTATTCAGAAATAGCACTGGTAAAAATTACAAATGATCTCCTCTTAGCCTCTGATAGCGGACTTGTATCTGTACTTGTCCTGTTGGATCTCAGTTTGATACAATCGATCACAGTATTTTATTACAAAGACTTGAACATGTTATTGGGATTAAAGGAACTGTATTAGGTTGGTTTAAGTCATATTTATCTGATAGATTCTAGTTTGTTCTTGTATTTATGAAGAATCTTCCTCACACACCAGAGTAAGTCATGGAGTTCCTTAGGGTTCTGTGCTTGGACCGATTCTTTTTACTATATACATGCTTCCATTAGGTAACATTATTAGACAGCATGGCATACATTTCCATTGCTATGCTGATGACACTCAGCTGTACTTATCTATGAAACCAGATGAAACCAATAGGTTGGTCAGACTACAAGCCTGTCTTAAAGACATAAAGACCTGGATGACTCAGAACTTTCTGCTTCTAAATTCAGACAAAATCGAAGTCATTATCTTTGGACCTGAGTGCTTCAGGGAGAAATTGTCTAGCTATACAGTGACTCTCTGTGGTATTTCCTTGGCTTCTAGTACTACAGTGAGAAACCTTGGAGTTATTTTTGACCAGAATGTATCGTTTGACGCACATATAAAACAGGTTTCTAGGACTGCCTTCTTTCACCTTCATAATATTGTCAAAATCAGGAACATCCTGTCTCAGAGTGATGCAGAAAAACTAGCCCATGCATTTGTTACTTCAAGATTGGACTACTGTAATTCTTTATTAATGGGCTGTCCCACAAATTCCCTGAAAAGCCTCCAGCTGATCCAAATTCTGCAGCCAGAATTCTGAAGAGATCTAGCAGGAGAGATCATATTTCTCCAGTTGTAGCTTCTCTTCATTTGCTCCCTGTTAAATTCTATTCTAATAAATCAGAATAGAATTTAAGATTCTTCTCCTCACATATGAAGCTCTTAATGACCGAGCTCCATCATATCTTAAAAATCTCATTGTTAAATATTTTCCCAACAGAGCACTTCGCTCCCAAACGGCAGGTTTACTTGTTATTCCCAGTGTTTCTAAAAGTAGAATGGGAGGCAGAGCCTTCAGTTATCAGGCCCCTCTCTGTGGAACCAGCAGCCAGTATGTGTCCCGGAAGCAGACACTCTCTTTAACTTTAAGACTAGGCTTAAAACTTTTCTTTTTGATAGAGCTTATAGTTAGGGATGGCTCAGGTGACCCTGAAACATAGCTAGTAAATTGTTTTTTGAACTGTGTATGCATGAACGTATGCATGAATTGGACTAATTCTTAATTTATTGGATTTGATTGGATTTTAATTACAATGAATTGAACTCTAACTGGCTTGAATTGGACTGTATCATTGAAGTGCCTTGAGATGAAATAATTTCTTATTTATGTGTGGTAAATATTAGCCTGTAGGTGGCTTAAACCAAATGAGCTGACCATAAGGGTCATCAGATTGACATTTTATGGCTGTCATATAAGGCTGCTGAGACCTTGGAGGGTTTTCCTGGCTGGTAGTTTCGGAATCTTGGGATGCTTCGGATCCCCTCTTCAGATTCACGGTTCTTTAGGATTTCATCATCTTTAACCGGGACAATCTCCCCTCTGATTGTTAGTGGTCCGCCTGACCCCCCCGCAGCTCCACACAGGCTTCCGATTGGCTGGCACATATTGATCTGGATTGGAACAGTAGGTCTTAGTGGTTCTGGTCTGTCCTGAGCGGGCTGCTGCGCTGAGGTGTCCGAACTTGACTGTGGCCAGACTGAAGAGCAACCTTTTTCAGTCTGCAGCTCTGTTTGACGTTCATATTTTGATTGGTTGTTCTCTTTTTGCGAGTTCTGTGATTGGTCAAATTCAGTTCTGTGTGAAAACAAGTGTGACGTGATTGTTGGTTCCCCATCAGAGCTGTGAAGTGCAGCTTGTTTCTCACTGCTAAGAACGTCTCTGTAGAGAGAGTCCAATGGGTCCAAGGATGGCGCCCCCTGCTGGCCTTCCTGGTTGTCTTCATCTGAGGTGGAACACAAATTACTTCCTGTCATTTGGAGTTAATGTGACAATTTTACATGACTACAATTATTCTTATTCTTGTTCTCCAACTGATTTATGTCATGGTAGTATGAAATGTTACACCCTAAACTCTGCTTCATATTCTTACATCCTCAGACTTCTCTCTTTTGTTATAAGTGGAAGATCAAAGGTTTGGTTTCTTATCGAATGAACTTGCAAGTCTAAAAGTGACTCTGGCATTGCAAAAATAAACAAGTTCTTTAATTTTGCTCAAGTTATCAGAGTTTGGCTTAAGTTTCCCAAATACCCCATACCTCGATGGTAGAGTGCGGTGAGGAAACCCAGGCGGTCGGTCCCCTGAAACAGTGCTTGTTCGATCTCCATCTCCCGACGTGACAGTGGGCGACTGGCGGCGAAGCGCTGTGGGCGGGACAGGAGCTCCGCCCTGGCTTCAATCTTGTCTCTGATAACCTGCAGACGCTGTTGCTTTGCATCTGGAGCTGCACACACACCATGGGACTTTGTGGCCATAAAGGAGAAGTTAGACACCGAACATTAGTTTGCAGAATGAGGTTCATGTGAAGGATGCTTATTTGTGTTTCTTTAAATATGAAATATAAGCATTTTTAGGTGCTAACCTAACCTAAAAATGAAAACAAACCAACTAGAATAGAAGTACCTCTGTTTACAGGAGGTCTTACCTTCTCTGCTGTCTCCAGTGCATCTCTGCTCTGCCACAGCTGGATCTCAGTTTCGGTGAGGCCCAGCTCCCGCAGGCAGGACAACTCCTTCTCCCTATCTTGCAGAGCCTGGAACTGGGAGAGGCTCCTCACTCCTGCTGCTTGCTCCCCAAACGGCCGATAGAGTGCTGCTGGGGCGAAGCACTGCTTCTTGGCCACACATCTGTAAGACAGATTTGATTTCGAAGTGGGCTCAATCCTGAGGTGTTTTAAGACTCACAACTCAGCAAAATCAGATGAAGAAAAATCAGAGACATTTGTTTTTCACAGTCACATAGTTTGAATATTTCTGTTGTTAAATGATTGTGTATGATTCCCCAGAACTGGGTATAATTTATTAATACTAGCTGGTCTGCGGGAAGGTAACTGAAGGTAACATACTACAGACTTTGATTGACATTATTATGCAAAGCTTCCCATTCGAACAACGGGGCAAGCTTTTTCTCATACCGCACAGAGCACTGCAAGTGAAGCTGCAACATCTGTTTTCTCTTCCAACTAAGCAACACAGGTTTCAGTGTTCATCATTTATTAACTGTGTGAGTGTTTCTCATCCAGTGAGAGGTTCATCACGAGTTGGATTTTTAATGAAGGAGGAGAGGAGTAACGACCAAATCTACTACATGTTGCGACTAAAAAAAATCATCTAAGAAAAGAGAGATTAATATTTTCACCTTGGAATAGTGTACACAGTTTGGTAAGGAACTTCCTATTGGAAGGAACAGTTTTAAATGATTCTGTGAAATCAAAATTCTTCGTTTTAAGCCAATCAAACTTTAGAGGAGATCAGAGTGTCTACTGGCCAGAAATTCCTTTAAATACAGAACATCTTGGACTAGGTATTTGATGGATGTATAGTTAACCGTATAGCGCCATCACATGGTGGTGTGCTGGTTGGCACCATCATCTCACAGTGAGAGGGTTCATGATTCGATTCTCGTTTGCATGTTCACCTCAAGTATGCAGGGCTTCTGTCTGGGTATTCCAGCTTCCTCCCACTCTCCAAAAACATGGGCCCAGGGTGTACCCCAAGGCCAGAATTGGATTAAGTGTTTATAAAAAATGTATGTATGTCATGATGTACAACATATTCTATATGTCACAGTGGGGGCCTGCAGTACTGAAACAAAATCACCATGGTGTTGTGACATAGAATGCAGCCTCTGTGCATGATATATTATCTCATTGGGCTGGACTGTAAATCAGTTTATTCAACTCAAGTTCATATATGGGAAACCGATCCTCTGCAGATACAACCAGGCAGTTTCTGACCGATCAATGTTGACATCCGTGTGGAGTTGCTGAAGCAAGAGGCTGTGCAGCTGGCGCTGGCCCTCTGTCTCCTGCTCCTCCAGAAGTGGGCCTTCCTCAAAGGCTTGTCTGCTCACTCTGACAAATTTAACAAAGAGACACTTTAATTCAGAGACTCAGATTATGCACAGTAACAGTAGAAATAGGCTAAACCACAGAAATAAGGCAACCATGCAAAAATGTTCCATCTACTTTCCAAAACTGTCTTACACTTGGACGTGTTTTTCATGCGTGGAACGTATGAGAACAGAGAACGTAAAGCAGTTCTCTGACATTTGGCAAAACATTTCATACTTTGACAGTCTTGACTGAATCTTTCCTTTGATACAATCAATTTTTCCTTTCCTTATGGGCTTCATTTCCTCTCTGATAGACAAACTGATTGACTCAATGAAAAAAAGCCATGGAGGACGACTTCAAACCAACTCAGCTTGAAGCTCTGTAATGTTGCCTGATGTTTTTTTCCACAATCCTCTCTGACCTTCACAGATGTTTCTGCTTGAGTTTTTTTTTTGTTAGCACTACATTTAAGTAGGTTTTGGACTGTTTTTGCCTTTGAAAAATGTCCCTTGATAATCAGAAAACTATCACCCATGTGCACCAGTGTTCTGGCAATAATTGTCAGGATCTCTATTTCTGCTCTGTTTTGTGTTCTGTCATATCAGAAGTAGTGTGTTTCCTGTGCTTCATGCGTGTGGCAGCCGCTAACTCCAGATTGCACCTGATATTCTCCACATCTCATTTAATTTAAGCTCCAGTTCTTTCTTTGATTGGCACCAGATTATTGTTTCAGCTTCAGCTGATTCTATGCCAGCCAAGACGTCATGCAGTCTATAGTTTAAGTCAAGTTGTTCATGGAAAACATATATCTAAAGCAATCGTATGTCTATTTCTTCACAGTTTCACTCGAGCCTGGAGTTCATATCACCGCCACGCCTGTAACAGCACGGATAAGCCCCTCTGCACCGCCAACGCAATCCCGTTCATCTAACCTTCTGGATATCACAGGAAAGTCATTCCAAGTATTAGCACCTCAAGTAACTGGTCAGTACAACCTTCCTTCATTCAAGTTCATATTCCAAACTCAAGAGACTCTGGTTTATTGGTTAACTGATTTCTCCTCTCAGAAGCAAAGACCCGCCACAGGACCAATCACCGAAACGAGGACACCAGAGCACATTTACCTTTACTAGCACCTTTGTAAATAAATCACTTATCCTTCACTAGCCGGTCTGTCTTGGTCTCCTTCTGAATCCTGCCCACTGGTTAACAACAATTGGCTTTCAGGAGTATCCTATTTATGGGTTCCACAATATCTGACGTCAGAACTTGAAGTCCTGCCTTGGTTTTGAGGAAATTAGATGCGCTACGGGGCTGATTGTACAAAGAAGAATGCTGCACGAGTTGACGGACAAGAATGCCTACGCTCTACATAACACTGTTGAAACTACAGTGTGTGTTCAGTAAGGGGCTTCTTAAGGCAAATCTTGCAAGAAGCAAAACCATATATACGATATCAGATTATGAAAATGGTACTGAAATGATAATTTCCCTTCATGTTAAAGAATTTTTAAGTTTTCATTTAATTTCAAAAGAGATGTGTCCCATGTTCCAAATCTATAAATAGATTTTAAAACTGGTGATAGACTCAGTGGGCCATATCAAATAGAAGCTATTAGCAAAAGCTCTTAGCTCAAGGTTAGATTACTGCAATACACTGTAAATTGGACTTAGCCAAACATCTCTCCACCACATACAACTGGTGCAAAATGCTGCTGCCAGGCTCCTAACTAACACCCGTAAACATGACCACATCACACCTGTACTTTACTTCCTCCACTGGCTACCTGTTAAATCTAGGATCCAGTTTAAAACCTCGTTATTTGTTTTCAACACAGTTAATGGCCTTGCACCCCCTACATAAGTGAAACCCTGAGGCTTCACCAATCTGGAAGAGCTCTCCGCTCTGCTGGTCAACATCTACTGGAGGTTCCCCAGTCCAGGTGTAAGCAGTGGGGTGATCGATCTAATAAACATGCTTATTTGAACTGGCTTTTCACTGAAGCTGTGGCTCACCTTTTTGTTGTTGTCTTGTGTTATATGTAATCTACTTTTAAATCTATTTCTGGAATTGTGAAGCACTTTGGTCAATCTCTGGTTGTTGTAAAGTGCTATACAAATAAATGTTGATTGATTGATCTCATAGTAACTGGCTGATATGTCATATGAACGACGCATATGCAAACACAATGAATTTGCTGGTGAGATCCATTCAGTACTGTAAAGTCACAATTCAATCCTATTTCTCACGAGTCTCTTTGTAAAAACCCTAGTTGATGGGGACGCTTGTATATGAACATTCATTCTCCTACGAAAACGTTTCATGTCTGTCAAATATCCAACCTAAATCTGACTTCAATGCAATCGCATTTCTACTACATTTTCTATATCCACGCAACACTTTTCCATTTGAAAACTAGGACCAGGGCAAATGACAGGCAGAGGCTCTGTGCTACAAGCTGTACATATGCAGAATTGATTTAAAAAAAACCCCGTAACATATCATTTAACGTTTGTTACAACAATGTCCTGCAATCTTACGGTGGCTAACGCTAGCTTAGACAGCTGTAGCTATCTCCATGACAACAGTTCCTGAACACCAAATGACAGGTGTGTGACGGTATCAAACCTGTATTTTCACACATTGGTAGAGTTAAACTGAGTCTAAAGCCAAATGATTTGCATTAAAATGACTAAACTCTTTGAAAATATCATGTGACACAGAAAGTTATGTTTACCTCCGCATGCTTCCCGTTTGGATTTCTAGTTCCGGTATAGAATCATGGGAAATGTAGTAAAATGACGAATACTGAGCTACTTTTGTTTTTATTTAAAATCATGACACTGTATAATCACATGTAAAATCATATCGTGTCATGTATTAAATCTATGTATCAATCTCTCTCTCTCTCTGTCTCTCTCTCTCTCTCTCTCTATATATATATAAATAGATATAGATGTACATATGCATATCCATCTTTATATATTTTTTTTCGCGACATGGAGATTCTTTTCTAACAAGTCTGGATTTTTTCCTATTATGGAAAAATTTCGTCAGGAGAAGAAAGCCATAAAATCCTAATATGCACCACACCCTGCTTTATTACCAAGGGTGTGGTTATAACCATGTCTTTCAGATACTGCCTCTCCTTCATCTATTTGACAGACACGGTCTCATATTTGTAAAAGGTAGCCTTATGCTATAAAGCCGTAGGATACAGAGCCTAAACCGCACCCACCCTCCCCACCCAGAAGTGTCCTCAATTAGCCAGCTGGCTGACGTCAGTAAGGTGACATGGGTGCTTCTCTTCAGCAGTAAGCAATAAGCAGCCCTCTGGTTGCTGCAGCATGCCATTGATAAATGGGGATGCGTGAACTCATTGGGAGAGCTGCTTGCATACAGTTTACACCCCTTCTCGAGATTCTGCTCCTGCTCCTGTCCGCTTGCCTGCAGCCGGCGTCGGCTCCCCGGCTGCTCGGCTCCGGTCCGCTCCGCTCCGCTCCTCTGCAGGTCTGCGCAGCTCCTGTCTGACAGAGAGATGAGGGGTGGGGACGCAGGGTGGGGTCACAAGCAGGGAGAGGCGGAGGAGGAAAAGGCAGAGAGAGAGAGCCCAGCCCTTGAGTACACGGCAACAACAAGCCGACACACACAGAGGGAGAGACACAGAGAGACTTGCCGATTTTGGGGGGAGCACAGGGATCCTTCGACGCCGCGGATATGAACTGAAAAGATACACTGGAAGAGGCAGGGATCGTGCTCCTATATCCTGAAATTTTACTGTAAAGGTGGAAAACGAGCCCCCCATAACCCTCCTCTCTCCCTGACAGTTCTTATTCAGATAGTGCTACACCCAAAGCCCCGACCGACCCCCTCCTGCTGCTCCACCCCTCGGCCGCTGCACCGCTCCGGCAACAGAGATGCACACGGAGACCCGTAACAAGAAAGTAAGTGCATGTTATTGGCTTTGCCCTGCTCAGTGGGAAGAACGAGACATCTACCTGTGTGGGTGATCTGCCTGTACACAAGCAGAGCTGACATTGTCAGCTTGACATGTGACAAGTGTAACAGACAAGTGCATCCTTGCAATAAGGTAGTTTAATTTGCAAATTACTGGAACAGTGACCTCATTGCATTGAGAGAACATCAGAGAGTCCTGACATTTCCACGGCTAACACGGAAGCCTCTGTGTCTCCTCTCTATCTGGCTTTCTCTCTGTGTGGTATGTTAGTTCAGGTTCAATTTTAAATGTTCTGTGATCTCAGGGAGGCAGGAAGGAAACGGAAGGCAGCAACTGCAGCTTGTAGGACACCATCTTAGCTTTTAAAGGGCCAGCAGCCTTTTTTTTTTCAAACACATAAACACTCAACCCTGGGAAGCAGCCAGGTGCACTGCTTCCACTTTCTCTCTGTACAGGCCCTGCAGCTGACTTCTACCGCCAAATAAGCGCTGCTTTAGCAAAGTACGTTTGTGTGTCAGTTAGGCTAGCAGTACACTCAAAATAAATAAAAGAAGCCATGATCACACAAACATGGGACACACAGCTAAAAGCTAGCAGCATCATCACTGGAGATCCACATCTGTTTGATTGGTGGTTTGCAGGTAGATGATGGAGAGCTTCTCCTCAATAAGAATGTAATCTGTAAATATGCATGGCTGAGCAGTGGTTAAATCTAAGATGTATGAATGTGAGTTTGTTTGATTCTAGCAGTGTGCACCACTGCTTATTCAGATTTCTTCCAGCAGCATTGCTGTGGGCCTGTTTATTTTTGTTTGTTGGCTTCAACCAATGCATCATGAAGCGTTGGTGACGAAAGAATGATCTAAGTAAAGGTCTCAATGTCACTTTTTTTGTTGATGATATTTTTTTCTATATCATGAGTTTATTGTTTACTGTAAAAATGACTCAACTTAGCGAGATCAGGTGACATCTTTAGATTGCTTTTTTTTTTGTCTGACCAGCAGTCCAAACACTGATCAAGGCGATATGATGTATTCAATGTCCAAGACAGGACCTCAGAAATCCACTGTTTGTAGCTCTGGAACATCAAAAAACTCAGTCCAAAACAAAAAGAGCCAGAATCTAAAGTGAAACCAAACTTTGAGCCAGTCATTCATCTCATAGATTTCTTAGCAAATTCAGACTGTGCTTGTTTACCTCTGTTTATGAATGGCCTGTTTAAGAACATAGTTTATTCGGTGCAGGAAAATCTGGGTTTTGGTTTGGTCTGTACTGCATTGCAGGGACTTGAATGTACTATCATGCATATGTGACTGATTGCTGCACTAGCTAAACCCCTGATTATGAGACACACAAGAAGGTGAAAGATGTTTCTGTCTGCTAATAACATCGTCACACTGTTATGTTTTTACACAGCAGACAGTTTTCTGCCATTCTAAGGTTTAAAAGCTTGCATATCGAACCTTTAAAACTTGAATGTTATGTTGTGGAAGTTGGGCTTGACTTATGAGCTGATTATGCTTTATACATCAGTCATTGTGCCAGCAAGTTGTGGCATCAGTGCAGCGCCGTAAGCATTTATACCGGTGATTGAAGCACTCTGGACTCACTGCAGACTTCATCTTTAACCCTATTTATCCTTACTGAAAAAATGGCCACTACACAGCAGGAATAACAGTAGTAGGAGTTGTACAGGAAATACTCAATTCAAACACAAACATAACTGCACAGTTTCATCTTATTTGTTTGACTTTTCATTAGTAATGGATGTTTTTGTAACATCTGTAGTAATTGCACCTTCTTGGGCTTTTATGGGTCTTACAGATGCCTGTAGACATGGATCCACTTGAATGCTTTCCTCCCTCTCTGCTACAATGAGCATAAACTTGCCTTACAGCAGCAGGAAGAGGCTGCTTTAACTCACGTTTACGTTAAATGATGGCAAAGTACACTACACAGCAAACTCAGACATCTGCAGCTCGTTGTAAGGACTTGATGTAAGAATTTGGTTTTTCACTTAGCCTGTGAACACTGAGACACAGAAGCCAGTGTTCCTGTTTTAGTTTGTTTGGCTGCAGTGTATTTTTGGGTATCTTTTGTTGATTTGTTTGACACTGACACTACAGCAGCCCAATTGTATTCATGTGACTTTAAACAGAAACAAAAAGATTTAAAAACTCTTACATTTTAACTTGTTTATGATACTGTACCTATAACATGGCTGATGTACATATGACAATTTATTTTATCTGTGTATTATATTAAATATATTGTGAATGGTACCATTTTATAGGTTGTGTTAGATATAGCTTTAAGGTCATTTTCATTTCTTGATAGCTGTGAAAAATCTGTCGGATACAAGTAGTGCTTCCTCACTTTAATTCAGTTCCATTTCAAGAGATGTTTGTTTGATGGTTGGAGATGGATTGTTTTTGACTTCCTGCTAGATGTTTCTTATGATAGTTTTACAAACAGATACATGTATTATCTGTCTCACGAGCTCCTGAATTTTCACATTTGAAAAACACTTCTTTTCGTGGTGTTTGTGCAACTGTCAGTGAACTGGAACTGAAAATAACTGCAAGGCCAAGACAGACTAAGGCAGGTAGGGGAAGTGCACTACAAAAAAAAGGGTAGGGCTTCTGTGGAAGTTGAAATCAACGCAGCATTGTGTCTTCCTGCTGACCGTGCTCGAAAAGGAAGTTTTGCGTTACCTCACACATGATACAGGCATATGTTGTTTTAGTTCTCAACAAGAATACTGGTTTCCAGAAATTTACGTCTTCTGCCCTCTTCTCCCCTCTTGTAAAATCTGGATGAATAGTCAAAGTACTTTGCACTTCAGGGCAAACATGTGACTACTTTTCTCAATGAAGGTCTTTAAACATAAATGGGAAACCAAAAGCTCTTCCTGTGGCCTTGTGACTGAAAACCATACTTTAATCAGTTCAGAAAGAAGCTTTTAGCCTCGCTTAAAAAAGTTAAGCAAGGTGTTGTTGCAGTCAACTTATAATTAGCATCAAACGAAACCATTAAATAGAGAGGGATATGAGCCACATTATACTATTTCTGAAGATGTATATGAACAACAGCATGAGTCACAAGCGCTTAATTTTCCAAATGCAGTAAATCTACAGGAATTTGCTGTCACTGTTGCACTTAATAAGCAACACTTCAGTTGGTTCGAGAAGTGCTAAGAGTTCTTGCTAAAGTGGAATTTAATTACTCTGTGTTTTTACTTGTTCTACAGGTAGATATTTGAGGCTGAAACTTGTTTGGAATGAAAGTTCAAAGCTAAAAAGTTCTAATTAGAGAGAAGTCATTCTCAGCCATGGAAATGAAAAAGAAAAGAGTTCAGTTTGTTTTTCTTATTAGTTGCAGTGCAACTAACAGTTTATCTTGATAGGTCAAAGACTTTCTTTACATTTAATCTTCACATACTGTATCTGCATATGCCCTGTGAACATATCATTGATTTTTTTTTTTTTTGTAGATTTATGAGGTTTGGTATAAGTTTGTTCCAAACAAACGAGACAATTGAATGCTGTAGTAGGGTTTCCTCTTAGAGATAAACAACAACAATAAGGACAAGTAAAAGCATCAGTCAATGGCTTTGTACCGTATATCTTTAGCCTGTGCTTGGTGTTCCATTAGTTGGGCTCACGGATTAAGAACTGATCTAAAACTATAGAAAAACGGCAGGTAGGATGTTTTGACTGGAGCACTGTATATATTTCTTTTTACTTTCTGTGTTTTACTTTCACCTCTTACCTAGATAACAGCTTTTGATGCATGGGAGAAAAAAAAAACTCTCATCATATTCTAAGCTGTTTTTTTGTTGGAACTGTGGATAACTGATAGCAATGATCCTGCACCACAGAGGCATGACTGAGCATGCTCTGGGGTTTATACACAGTATGAGTGGATCAGCAGTGGTGTAGATGTGAGAGCAGGGTCAACCATACGGTCTTGGGCAGGGCATCAGTAGCAAAGGGCACTTGAATACAAAGTCTGCTTTTGGTATGTGTATGAGAAAGATAGAGTTAGACAGAGCTAATGCCACATGGGAGGCAATGATTAACTGTGCTGAACAAAGTTTGATTATTGAGATACAGGATGTTGTGTCAGCCTCACTTACAGAGTACACCCTTCTTTAAATTGTAAGGTTTTTACGTATTAGGACATTAAGACATATTAAAAAAAAAAACAGGTCCTTACCAGGCCTTAAATTGAATAAATTCAACCTCAGATGAACAACAACACCTCAAATGTAATTTTGAGTAATTATGCATGTGAAGTCCGCCTTTAATGCTTCCACTTAACTTGAGAGGCTAAGAAGCAGCCAAGTGTTGCTAATCAACTGTATGTGGTTAAACTGATCATTCGCAAATGTGAGCTCCTCTATAAAATAGAAGCGCTGTCATTTTGGTGGTCTGGAACATTCAGGTGTGTGTTAACCCAATGCCAAGGAGTTAATACATCAGCAATGATCTTAGAGAAACAATAGTTGCTGCCCATCAATCTGAGAAGGGTTATATGGCCATTTCCAAACTTTTTGGAGTCCATCATATTACAGAGAGAAAGATTATTCACAATTGGGAAAAAAAAGTTGCCAATCTTCCAAGAAGTAGACATCCCAACAAGTTCACCACCAGGTCAGTGCATTGCTCATAGAGACTGCAAAAACCCCAGAACTACATCTCAGACTTTACAGGCCTCAGTTAGCATGTTAAATGTTAGAGTTCATGACAGTACAGTTAGAAAAACACTGAATAAGTATGGCTTGTTTTGGAAGAGTAAGGAGAAAGCCTCTTCTCACTGAAAAGAACATGGCAGCATAGCTTAGGTTTGCAAAGCTGCATCTGAACAAACCACATGGCAGATGAGACCAAAGTGGAGATGTTTGGTTATAATACACAGCAGCACGTTTGGAGAAAACCAAACACAGCATATCAGCACAAACACTTCATACAGACTGTCGAGCACGGTGGTGGAGGGCTGATGAGTTGGTTTTGTTTTGCAGCCACAGGACATGGGTACCTTGCCGTTATTTCGTTGACCATGGAGTTTTCTGGATACCAAAGTATTGAAGTCAAATGTGAGGCCGTGTGTCTGACTGACAAAGCTGAAACTGGTTCATGCAACAGGCCAATGATCCCAAACACAGCAGAAAATCTACAGCAGAAAGTCTGAAAAAGAAAAGAATCAAGGTGTTGCAATGGTCCAGTCAAAGTCCAGACCTCAACCTGATTGAAATGCTGTGATGAGACCCTATGAGAGCTGTGCATAAACAAATGCTGTCAGACTATAGTGCACTGAGAAGTGAGCCAAAATACCCCCACAACAATGTGAAAGACTATGTTATTGCTGCTAATGTCATTCTACAAGGTACTGAATCATTCGGTGGACTTAATATTTCACACTGCTTCTGCATTTTGGCTTAGTTTTTGGTTCAGTAAAGCATGGTATGGTGTAATAGCACTGATAAGGTATGTTGTTCATCTGAAGTTGTATTTCCCTAATTGTGAGATTAGCAAACCTTTTAGTATGTCCACACATGTAAAACCTTCAAACTGAAAGATGGTGTACTTTTTCCCACATCTGTATGCACTACACTTGGGCATTAAAAGGAAGTCACTTGCCATTTTCACTTAAGCTGTAATAAGTTAACCCAATATTCAGATTAATACATAATATGAAAGCTTTTTTATCATAAAACATTTTTGAAGATATTTTTCAAAGCATCGCGGGGGAGTTACCACATTTCCTCTGAGGACTTTTTGTTGTGTCTTCTACTCCTTCATGTGATCCCAGACTGAATCCGTCATGTTGACATCAAGCTGTGCCGTAGCCTTACTCTCTGCTGCTGGAGATAGTTCCAAAAGATGTTGCTGCCTGTTTGAGGTTGGCATGACACATCATGAATTTTGGACTGATCACTGATATGATTGTGTGACAGGAAGGACTCTTAACCTGTGAAGTTTCTAAATGTTTTGCACAGTACACATTCAGCCACGTGTTGCATTAAGCTGTCAGAAGGACATAGATGGCTGTAAGCACCAGAACAAGACAGTTGCTGTCAGCCTTAACAATAGCCTTCATAGTTCTCTTCCAATGGCAGTTTAGCAGGTTCTCTGTGTTTCATGAAAAGGGAAACTTTTTTGGAATTGATCATTATCTTAAACTAAATCTACATAAAAATTGTTTTTACATCAGCAGTGATGCTGGTGTTTATGCATGTTTTGACTTTAAAATGCATTTCAGTGTATCATTATTTTTTTCATATAAAACTTGTGATCTAATCAGTTAAACGGAACTATCAGTCACTCATAGTGTCCTCAATAGTATGCAGTTGTCAACTGGTCGTAAAAAAGAGCCAGCTTCTGTACCGTTAGTACGTATCCATAGTGAGTACTTTAGCATCTTTCTCAAGAACAGTTTGACATGCGGACGGGGGAAACCGAGAATCGAACTACTGATCTTAGCTGCCCCATTTCCAACAGTGTGATTTGCAGCACAGCATGCACAGTAATAATTGGAGTTATTTTTACCCAGATGTTATATGTTATAATCACAGCTGAACTAAGAAATGCCCAATTATTTCTGCACTGACTGGATCCTGGACTGAACACTTGCAATACAGTTGCTTGTGTAAAGCAAAAGTTTAATTCAAATGTAGATGCTATAAAACTTTTTTTTTTTTTAAAAGATAATTCCATACACACAGATTGTATATTAAAACTGGACAAAGCCACTGTGATGTCGTCTATTGGTTTGGGAACTGTTGTTTTAAAGCCTGGAGCCTCCAGCTGTTAGCATCTTAGTCTTTTTGAGCCTAAAGTGAGGTTGGAGCTGAAGAGTGTTGCCTGCAGCCTGACTGGACAAAAATGCTTACATTTGAGGCCAAATCTTTGCTAATTTACAGAATTATTTTCTATGAATCACCGTTTGTGGGGAAAAAAAATGATTGACAGAATTCATATGAGAGAAGTTGAAGCTTTTTGAATTTGGATCTTTTGGAGCAGAGGAGGTCTTGCAACCAGTAACTAGCAGCTGTCAGTGGTGTTGTGTTTAATGGCACTTGTGCCGTAGTTTCATGTCTGGCACCTCTGCGACCACACCTTTCTTTTATATACAGTCAATGCCAAGACATAGTAGTACAATAGTGTGTTAGTGCATGAGCTCACTTTATGCTGGACACAATGGTTGTTGCTGAAGTGCTCGTGTGAACTTTGAACCGTTTTTAGCTGCTCTTTAGGTGCTCTGGACTCGCTGCAGTCTTAGTCCTGAACAGTAGGTGATGCTGCAGAGAGAATGACACAGCGACAATGCGGAAACAGCGCTAACCCAACACACAGAAAACTATCCCGTTTCAGCTGATCAGTTTAACTTTTGAGCTGTTTGATACATTTGTAACATTTGCAATGATTGTACTCTCATGGGTTGTAATGGGTCACACAGATGCCTGCAGAGACAGACCTGTTTCCACACTCTTCCCTAAAGGCTTTGTAAAGTTTCAACAAAAAGATTTACCAGAAAATATCCCTTGAAAGAGTTCTTGCAAACTGTTATCTTCATGAAACCTTCAGGAAGCATTCTTTAAATGCTCTCTGTTGGTTTCAATGTGCTGTTAATCATTAGCTTCAACTGAAATGCAGGTGGTTTGAGGGTTTGGTTTGGCACAGAAGAGTTGTTTTTACCAGCAGCTACGGAGGATTTTAAATATCAGGTTAACATGTCAGGTTCTGAAAACATGTTGGGTTTCCGCTGTCCCTTTTTAGTCTACTTCGCGCCACTTCTTCAAAGGTGTGTCACTCTGCACAATGGTGGTGATTGCTTAGAAAAAGTTGAGCAGTGATGTGTATGAGCAATGCAGTGATTCAGACCTTGTCCACACAAACATGGATATTTGACACGGTTTCCCTTATTTTTAAAATAATTCCTACCCACACTGTATTGTTTACTTGAAATCTCCATCAAAATGGAAAGCAAAACACCTCCAGAACAATAGAAATCCACAGTTGTTCCAAAAACCAAAACTACCCCGTCTACATGAAAACACGGGGAAATATTGAAATCCCTTCTCGAAATTCTGAATTGTTTCTTCTTTTTTTCTCACTAGATATTTGTTCGCTGTGGCTAAAAATGTGGACGTTAGGCACCAGTGCATAGAAAAATATGAGTCTGTGAAAATACTCATGTTCATGCAGGCAGGTCTTTACCAGTGACTATTGCATAATAGAGTTATCTTTATTCTAAATGTTTGGACAGTTATTCAAGGAGAGATGACTTTGTTGTTTGAGAATTTTTGAAAATCTAAAATCTGTAGTTTGTAATAAGATTTTTAATGTGCCTTTGTTTCCATCAGCAGTAAAAACATTTGTTTGCAACAGTTGAATGTTTAATACTGAAAAACCCCTAAATGAAGGCGAGATAATAGTTAAAATATAAAACCTGACCACAATGAATAAGAATGTGGCATGTGTTCTTTGAACTGATGAAAGTATCCAGGGCTGCATTTGTAATTCAAAGGCACCTGTGACCTGGAGATTAAGAGGCTCATGCTTCACTGGCTGAGCTCAGGCCGCTCTAATAAGCATCTGTGTTCTCTAGGTGGCGAGGAGGTATGATAGTTGACCAGCTGACCGTTTTCTATTTTATGTGATGCTCCCATTCAGACTAATTTACTATGTGAGCAGTGGTACAATGAGCTTCAGTTCCGCAATCATCAACAGCAAGAGTGACTAGCAGGGATGAGTGTTGATCTTCCTGCACAGACTTGATTCCTCACTAAGGCTTGTTTAAACCAGAACTGAGTGTGTGTGTGTGTGTGTGTGTGTGTGTGTGTGTGTGTGTGTGTGTGTGTGTGTGTGCGTGTGCGTGTGCGTGTGCGCGCACAGGTGTATCCTAATGGTGAACCAACCCAGCTGAGGGGATAAGTGGTTAGTTGGCCTGCCGGCTGCCTGTCTGCTTGTGTGTGAGACAGATGAGATCAATGATAGTGAGATCCCGAAGACTTGATGGCTGAAAGTCAAATCAGCCTAATTTTATTGGAAGATCAAGACACTTGTAAGCAATGTCACTCAGGCTAGGCATGACCCAGTATACTCAGTATATTAAAGCATTTCAATAACTTTTCATTATTGCAGGAAGAGTGGTGATGTTACAAAGATGGGGGTTTCTTTGCAGCCAATTTGGAAAGAAAAACAGTGTCAGGTGGATACACAAAAGTTCAAATGTTCTTCACATACTGTCTTTCTTGTTTTTCAGTTTTAAATCCTTAATTCCTTTCCTTGAGTTTTACCCCTTATTCCATTTCCTAATTTTTACATCCTTGATTCCTGTCCTTCACTCTTCTCCTCTCCTCATATCTTCATCCCTCCCTCCAAAGATTTGAGCAGAGGAGGCGGTGACAGATGTGAGGAGAGAGGGGGTAAGGTGACAGGCATTTGACATCATGGAAAATCCTCATTTTGGAGCCGTCATTTTAACCCATTATAAAGCTGATATGATGTGTGACACAGCTGCATAATTTAACCAGGTTTTTATCATAAACAATCAATAAAGGCTTTGAAGATTTTAATTACAGTGCAGATGATGACTCGAGTACAGTTTACAACGTGCCACACCCTCACATTTGGGACATATTTCATCATCTTCTTAGAAAGAAAGAACCGGTTTTGGCTCATCTCTCTCTCACATCCTCTGTGGGAGGGGGCTAAGATGTGAGTGAAGGAGGTGAAGGGAAATGCTGGCAAATTAGAAGAACATTCAGTATTGCAATATATTGTAGCTTCCTGGTTGAAACCCTGAATGAATGAACTGGTTTTGTAAGATGACTTTCTAGGCCATCATGGGAGCTGATAGGCACATTAGCAGTTGTTTGAACACTTTTTTAAAGCACAAAGTAAAATTTTGCTGGTGTCCACCTAACCTGGTCCTCATTTATCTAATGCAGCTTAATGCTGTTGTATAAAACTGTGTTATTGTAGCAACTCGTTTAGAAACACACATTTTCTATCTAAAAAATTAGAGTATCCTCTGTCTGATGTCAGACAGATCTAACACCCCCAGGCTGAACCAGATTGCCAGCTGCAGTCATCATCCTAAATATCAGCAGCCAATCTTACACATGCTTTTGTGGTTACATGTGAGAATGGTCAGTCAGAGAAAAAGGCTTTGGGGAACTAAAGTATGCAAAGAGAAGTTTGCAGAAGGAGGAAAGGAAGATGTGTTTGAAGAACAAATGAACTTTCATGGTTCTGAAAAGAGATGGTCGATCGGAGCCATGTAGGTGTAATGTTACCAGCAGACAGGCGAGGGACTTCCTGTGTCAACCGACTATGGTGTTGCATGAAGGATGTTGCTGGATGTTGATGCTGATTGGTCCACGCTGCAGTATTCAGGTGGAAACATTGCTCATTTGCTGCACTGTAGTCTCACAGTGTCCTGAGGAGGGGTTTCTTGTCCTGGATTCAGCCAAACCGTGCAGAGGGGGAAGTGAAGTTGTTGGTGATATCACGGTGTGTCTCCTTTTTCTTCTTCTGTATTTGCTGGGCTCTCTGTTCAAGCTAGCCTGCCCCAGGGCTTTAGGGCTATTTATAGACACGGTACTGTTTATGTGATGAAGGCAAAGCAGAGAGGAGGAGGGAGATTCTTTTGTCATGATACCAAAAATCAAGCCAAGTTCTGAATGAAAACTTTTGAAGCTTCCTTACAAATACTAGAAGAGCCTTGCTAGATCCACTCTCTGACAGTGGGTGTTGATACTGGGTTGTTCAGCTGATCTGTAAAGAATCCCAAAGTCTTCACCACCTTGAAGAGGATTTAACTCTGGACAAGAGAGTTTTTTAGGAGTGCCTGGAAAGAAGAAGTACCTTTTCTTTATCCTGTCACTAGAGTGTAAAGTTACTGCACAAACGTCCAGGCTACCTTCATGGTAATAATATTTGGATTGCATCACACCCCCGTACAGTAGGTGTTGTTTTGAAATGATACAGCTACTGAGATAAATTCTCAGAATTAGAGTAGTGCAGTATTAGTCAGATCTGTAAACAGCTAGTCATTGATGAAACAGGGATCCAATTCAAGTCGTGATTTGACTCTGTTACAGGGTGCACAGAGTGCCGCAGTACGAGGATAAGAAGCTCACTGCAGCTCTGTCTGTTGCAGACCATCCTCCTCCTCCATATTTTTCACCACTACAATCTACACATTTACACCATCTGGAGATGACACTGAAATTAATCAAATATCTGCTGACCAAAATGTTGCTTCCACTGACTAATTATTGAAAGAGAAGAGAATGGAATTCTGTGTTTCATCCATTCCAGTCTCAGTCAGATAACCTGTGAACAAAAGCATATTCATTTTTGGGGGAGGATTACTTTGCCCTTTTGTTAAGCAGGGACTGATTTATCCATCTATTTTCAGTTGACACAGAAATCTTTCTGACCGTTTTCTTCACTGTGACTTTTGAAAATGACTTTGTCATTCTTTATCTCAGATTTGGCAGCTGAGGATTAATCAGTTGTGAGAAGATGGCAGTTTCTTGTTCAAAGTGACCTCATGAAATTGCATGTCCGTCATGCTATCAGTGTAAAACATATTTATATATTTATTTATAATGTAAAACATAAAAAGGTGCAGATTAAAATCTGAAACCCAAAACTATTGATTATTTGTGAATGAATGAAGAGTTCCGAAGAGATGCTGTTTTTCTGCCAATGAATTGAATAAGTTCAGCCATGAGTCCTATCGCAATCTTTAAAAAGGTTAAGACTGTAATGTTAGAGTGCAAAAAACTGCAGGCACTCACTTCAGTTTGTGGAAGCCTATTCCTTTGCTCTGTTTTGCCCATGAAACTTTATTTTGTGTGGTATTTAAGAACAATTTAATCGGAATAAAAGGCTGGGCTGGCTGGATAATAGATTTTCACAGAAAGCATTGTCAGCTGGATGAAAGACACATTGAGCCTCTGTCTTGTCTTTCTCTGCCTTCTCTTTTTCTTTCCATGTTTAACTGGTCCACCCATCACTGGCATAACAAGCAGAACAAGTGGATGGTTGAAATCTGGAGAATGGAAAGTGAGAAAAAGTAAAAATGGAAAACTTGTTTACACACACACACATGCACACACACCCAAACAAGTTCCTCGGAACAGCTTGGCCAGCCCAGTTCCCATCTGTGTTGATTGTACATTGAAGTGACAATTTAACTCAGTCTGGCTTGATGTCCTAATCTGTCGTCTTTGTATGATTCATGATTGTGCCCTTATCTTGACAAACTGCAAACCTGAGATACTGGAGGTGCTACCTGACACGATGTATGATAAAGTCTGTGCTACGGTGCACAGCAAAGAAAGACATGGGCAACATGAAAATAAGTAAAATATGACTGGTATGTATATATATATATATATGTATATATATATATATATATATATATATATATATATATATATGTATAGATAGATAGATATACTGTATATCTATCTATCTATCTATCTATCTATCTATCTATCTATCTATCTATCTATCTATCTATCTATCTATCTATCTATCTATCTATCTATCTATCTATCTATCTATCTATCTATCTATCTATCTATCTATCTATCTATCTATCTATCTATCTATCTATCTATCTATATATATATTTGAAATGTCATGAATTATATATATATTTATATATTTTGTTATGTATTATTATTTGTATCAAATGTTATTCTAGCAAGAAGCCAAACAAAACAAAAAATAAGCTTCTATATCAAGAGAATTATTAATTAAAAAAACTGCATCCCATCCATTTCCAACATCTATAGAGAACCTAGGCCCTAAACACCTAGGCATATGTCATTTGTCATATGTGATTTGTCAGTCTGTTTTTTTAGAAGTTTATATTTTATATGATTTTGTTCAGACAAATAAATCTGCACTGAAAAAAAACTGCAGATTTGTTTTTCTATAGTCATGTTAATGTGCTCACTGTATTTATTTATCTATTTATTTCATTATTAAACTGCAGAACCGTATTGTCTTCCCACAGTATTGTATTACACATGAAATAATTGTTCTAGAAGAAAAAAGGGGCTAAAACTAGTTTGTGGCATGCATGTAAAAATCTTTATGACTGTGAATATAAAATTCTGAAGAGTTTCTGTTTGAGGTTCAGAGCAGCTGCAGAAAATGATTAAAAAGAAGCTTTTGGTTCATTTACAGCTTTTATTGTAACCCCCCCCCCCCCCAAAAAAAAAAAAAAACAGTGCTACATTAGTTTACATTACCACCGACAATTTAAAAAAAAGAAGAAGCTCATTTTCTTACTATTTTTAAGTTTTGTCACAAACCTAGCCAAAATATAAAAAACAAACTTTATTAGCTGAAAGATATTACAGATTTACTAGTCTGTGCAGGAGAACAGATCTGGGGTCACTGTTTTTGTGTCTTTGTGTCTGTCTAATAAAACTTTAAAGCCTCTGGAAAGTGGTTGGTTTTGGTTTTCCCTCACCGTTCTCTCAGTTGCTTGGGATTTCTCTGCCTTTGGTTATCTTTACTTCGTCTCAGCTTCAGCACAGTACTCTTAATAGGCCGAGAGACGATCTAAATGCTCAGATCGGATTCCACTGTCCTCCGTATGAGAAAATATTCAATGATATTAGTCTTGTTTAGATATTGATGTCTGGTGGTGGTTGTAGCTGTTCTATTAGTAGTTGGTAGATGGAAATTCTCCACTAGTGAAATAATTATGTGACAAGAAAAATAGATTTTTTTAATATTTATTTTTACTTTGTACTAGGAAATGGAACTTTCATGAAGTCCAAACCATCATTATTAGAAATGTCTTGTTTTAATTTGTGGACCTTTAACCAGGCCTCAAAATTGGGGGGAAAAAAGTGAAAAGTAATATTAAGAGCTGCTTAATAAATTCTCTGTCAACCATAATATGTTTAAATCATATCCTAATTGTTTAAAGTGAAGGTAATTCCACTCTCAGAACTTTCAAGAACCGAAAAAGAAGTCCAGTTTTCTTCTCTTTAAGCTGCAGCAATTCTTGAACCCATTTGACAATTAACCAAAAAGATAATTTCCATGCAAAAGGTGATCAAATTATAAAAAATAAAAAAGAGAGAAGCTGAAATTAGATTCAGGCATTTTTGCTCTCACATGTCCATGTAAAGTGTTCAAAACCTGAGGGCTACAGTACATGCGTGACTGTTTAGTCTGTTAAGTAGCTTACTGACTGTTCCACTGCTAGGTGTAAGGCTACCGGGTTTGTCAAGCAGTAGTTAGTGATTTTTATAGGGTGGTGGCCTGTGTCAGTGTTGTTAATGGAGACAGGCGTGGCGACAGTTTATGACGCCACGAGTCCTCTGGTGTAAACAATACAAGCTCTTACAGGGGAAACAGAGTTTAAGTTCATCTGAAGTTCATAAAACCTCTGGGTTTTTGTGACATGAGCTGCTGCTTTTGAAAGCTCTGCTTTGACAGCACTCTGTGGTTTGTAATAGCTCATGTCTCTTTACTTTCCTGTGTTCTGTCATTCATTTGTCTGCTTTTTTTTCTCAGTCTCCTTTGCTTTTTCTTTTCTTTACTTGCTGTCATTCTCAATTTGTATGAAACAGATGATAGATTTGTTACTAATACAAGCAATTTATACCTCATTTGTAAGACCTGATCAAAGTTTTTTGTGTGCTTGCATCCATTGTAAATGGTTTAATTCACATAACTTTACAGCACAATGACAGGATAACAAATGTTTGTCCATTCTTGATGTTTTATTGAGTATTCTTTGTATCTTTTCCATAGCAGCAGCATTTGAGCTGTAACAACAAACAAAAACATCAAACCTTCAGGTGCACACTCCTTTAGGTCTGTCATTTAGTGTTCGTGAATGTGTTTTGAGTATAAAAGTATAGCATACTCAGAATAGAGTTTATTGTCAACATTTCATGCTTCCAGAGAACTCTGACACAGAGAACACACAACTACGCACACACATCCTCAGTCTGGAGATCATATCAGTGAAAACCTATTGTGACTTCCTTCCATGGAATCGGGGTTGGCATGAGTGGTTTTAATAGAACCAATGATTTGTGTAAAATTGATTTCATATTTAATCTAAAACTTAACTTACAGCCAAGAGTTAACAAATCATTATGACTGTGTCGAGGAATTCCTAAAAACAGAAACTAGAATGTTCACATAGATAAGGACAGTCTTAAGATGGAAAAGTGTCTAAAGAGTCTTGATTTCTTAATTTGATTCCCCCCACCAACGGATCCTCAGGCATTTTGATGGTCAAATTGTTGTAGAGTTGCTCATTGATACTTTTTTAATCCGATGTTCTCAAGCCAAATTTTGCTTGCGATAAATTTCTGAACCTAAAAAAATGATGTATACAAAAATGTATTAGATCCATTTATCATAGTTTTCATCATTTTATTTAAGTGTACTTTCTACATTATACTTGCTAGTGTTGTTACCTTCACTTGTGAGCATTCTGTTTTATATTTGCTTTAAACTGTTGTGTATGCATCTGAATAAATAACCATATTTAAAGTGAAGAAGGTTAAGGATGAAGGTTTGAACTTCTTACACTGATCACAAAAACAACTTTGAAGGAAGTCATGTGTTTTTTTTTTTCAGAAAGACAGTAGTTTGGGTTAAAGCTGGAAAAGCATTGTGTCATTTGTGTCATGCTCCTCCATGTGTCTGCTCAACTGGGCTCAAATGGGTAAGAAATTCTACACACGCATCTCTGTTTTCTGCGTACTATGACAGTACACAGAAAATAAAGAGCCAATTACAACGAAGACTAACCACAAGGAGGAGCGTGCATCTTTTTTTATAAAAACAGCCACTCACAAGTTCATATTAATGCAGCCGAGTTCCCAATAAAACTGCACTTATAGACAACATATGTGCAATGAATTTCACTATATTTACATGTACGTGATCTACTACAGAGAAAGTTAGAAGCAGCAGAATCTCTAGAATGTTTTCTCACACAGTCCACAGCATTGCTGTTGAACGCACTTAAGTGAAAAACTGGATTCCCCATTTGGTGTATGTATACTGGGACAAGGATGGCGGTCCAATTAAATGGCCAAGTTAATCTGCAACTGTAGATTGGCTCAACTTTGCATGTAACCGTAATGAATAACTTCAAAAGAATCTACAAATTTCTGACACAGTGATGCACCTGTGTTTTTCCTCTGTTGACCCATCCAGCCACGCTGACCTCCTTCCTCTGCAGATGGTCTAAAACGACATGTGGGTACTGGGTGTTTAAGTGAGAGGAAGTGCATGTATGTGTGTGTATGCATGTGAGTGTTTGTGTGAGCTTACAAGTGTGTATTCATTATTGGAGCATTGAGTATGGGCGGAATATATGCCTCTAGTGGGAATGTGTGATGTGAATTATGTGAATGAATGTGTGGTAGTGGGGCTTGTGTATGTGTGTGTTGTGTGCGTACTTAGACACTCACATTCCTCTCAATGAATGTTTGCCGCATGCCTGTGTTGGCACACTTGTGTGTGTGTGTGTGTGTGTGTGAGTGTACATGCTGTCCGTGTCTTCTTGTGTGTATTTGTGTGGAGATACTGGCCGTGTCACCTCAGATTAGACCCCGATGTGGCGCCGGTGATGGTGATGATGGTGGTGGTGGAAGAGAGTGACCCCCTACCAACCACGGCACAGTCATTAACTGGGGGAAAGAATCCCGTCTCCATGGCAACGGCGGCCGTGCTGCCAAGGCGGCCACAAAGAAAAGAAAAGGGGGACATAGGAGGGGAAAGAGAGGGTGGGGGGAAGGAGAGGAAGAGGAGAAGGAAAGTGGTGAAGAGGGGGTTGGAAATGGTGGTGGGTGTGTGTGTGTATGTGTGTGGTGAGAGACAAGGGATGGGAGAGATCAGATAATCAGGCCAGTTCAGTTTCAAAGATCCTCACACACGTGCAGGATTTCTGTGAAAGTGATCTTTGATAGTATTGACAAACCAGTTCATCCAAATAATATTCAACTGGAAAAGGCAGCGGAGTTGTTTGAATTTGGATGATCAGGATCACATGATCACATGACCACATGATCTTAATTCTGTCCACTACATGTAGGGAATAATGTTACACACACAAAAGTGCCTCCAGTTTTCAGATTGCCTTGATGAATGTGATGTCAGTGGGAAGTATTTTAGAGATCTTATGCATTGGCTTTTGAGCTGAAGTCACAGCTCCTACACCAGCAGTGGTTCTCTGATACTTTTCCTGCACCAAATTTGATGTATGTTCTGAGCAGTGTTGGCCATCTTACTTTAAAAAAGTAATTAATTATAGTTACAAATGACTTCTCCCAAAAAGTAATTCAGTTAGTAACTCAGTTACCTCACTGTAAAAGTAATTAGTTACTCAGCAAAGTAACTGTGACGTTATTTTTCATGTTCTACATGCTATTACGTTCTATAACATCTTTGACATCAAAGATGTTTATATTAAGTGATTGAAGAATAAAAACACTATATACAGTATTTTAAAAACATTTGGTATTGATTTGAACTCAATCGATTGCAGCCTGCCATATGACATGCATAGAAATAGAAATATATAATAAATAAATATGTCAGCAGCAACAAGTGACATGTTAGCGTGTGTTGATGTGAGGTGCATCATAAGATTCGAGTTGCTTTAGGCGGACGTGGATAAAGTCTTTTTTCCTGGGCGTAGCGTGCATGTTACAGAAACATTATTGCCTTTAATTAAAATGGGCGAGAAGTAGTGCAATTAATTCCAGTTTGAGGACACTACCTTTGAATTTCCCTGGCTTGCTGTCTTGTAGTGAGACAGCGTGAGCAGGGCATGATCCGCCCACCCAGCCAATCATCATCTCATTTGCAACGGCGTCATCATCCCCACCCCTGCTCTCTCCAGGCAGCTGATGTGTGGCCAAAACCTGACACTTTGCGCTTCATTCAGCCAAATTGTTGTAATGCACCACGCAACGGCGTTGCAAAGATGAGAAAGTAATTAGTTAGATTATTTGTTACTGAAAAAAATTATGCTGTTAGTAACGTCGTTATACTCTAACGCCATTATTACCAACACTGGTCCTGAGTACCCTCATCTGTAGTGTCACTGTAAGAAAAATATTCCCAAAGAAGATAGGCTAAGAAGAATCAGAGTTAGTGGTAGAAATCTTCAGAGTTTCCATGAATTAGTTGGGATTTTCTTTTTGTAGAGCTGATGATGTCACACAGTTAAACTCTCATGCTGGACAACATCGACAGAAACTCACAGCCAACATTTCAACAGAGATGCTCTCTCGCTCTCTCCATTTTGTTTCTCCCCCGCATCCTGGACATCTACTCTTCAATAAGAGGACATCAGCTTGATTTACTATTCACAAATTGACATTTCGAAAAAAAAAAGATATGTAATGTTTATTTTTCTTCATCATATTAAAGTAAAACTCAGAGATTTTGAAATAATGATCCATGTTTTTTTCCTGAACAGGAAAATTGTGTCTTTTCAAGTGTTGCCTGATTGTCTAATATGGGGCATGTTTTCTGGCATGAATGTAAATCCAGCTTCGTAGTAAGATAAACCACATTGAACCTAAACAATCCAGTTTGGTTCATAGATGATGTTGATACAAGTTTCATCTATGTGAGTTTCTTGTGAAATGAAGCTTGATGTCACTTCTTCCCTCATTGTAATTTCTTGCGGTTGACTTAACCCTGTCTTGTGCAAGCAGAGATATTTACCAGGCCGGCAGTGATATGAACCTCTACCTAGGGTCTAGAATCTCATTGGAGGAAGAAAGATGGCTGAACACATATTTGTGTGGCATTTGGGTCATGTATTGATTTCCCCTCATTGACTGTAAAAATCTCAATATCACTCTACTCAAATTGATGGAGTATAACACATTTTATATGTGAAACTGAAGGAAGATGATCAGTTACGACCACATTCACCAGCAGATGGGATCAAAAAGGTGTTTCACCTGCTGAGCTGGTCTGAAACATTTTTCATCCTTTCATCCTTTCGTTCTGTTTCTCCCAAAAAGATGAGAGCCAAGTCAGAAGTGTGTGACCATTGTTGTGTGTCTGTTTGTCAGTGAGATGTCTGGAAAACAAGTCTGCTGAATTTCATGAAACTTTGTTAGATGGGGAAATAATGGAATTTTTGAGCTACAACAATTGTCATCTCAAGGCACTTAAATAATATAGTCCAATTCAAGCCAATTGGAATTCAATTCATTGTAATCATAATCCAGTGAAATCCAATTAATTAATTTCAAAATAATCCAATTCATTCACACAGAGCCAATTCAAAAAACAATATCCTAGCTAAGGAAACCAACAGATTGCACCGAAACTTGTCTTCAGTCCAATCTCCCGTCCTGAGCGTGCCTGAGGCGACTGTGGAAAGGTACGACTCCCTTTTAACAGGAAGAAACCTCTGGCAGAACCAGACTCAGGAAGGGTGGCCATCCGCCTCGACCAGCTGGGGTTTGAGAAGACAGAAAAGAGAGGGGGGGGAAAAACACCATAACACCATTCAAAGGATATCTGTTGGACCAGGGAAACACAAGTTAATAACCACAATAATGTCACATGTACATAATATCATTTGAGAAATTAAACGGGGAAAAAGAGAGCAAAGTGAGGAAAGGTGTGACAGATGAGGTCCCCCAGCAGTCTAAGCCTATAGCAGCTTAACTATGGGATGTTTCAGGATTACCTGAGCCAACTATAAGCTTTATCAAAAAGGAAAGTTTTAAGCTTAATCCTAAAAGTGGAAAGGGTGTTTGCTTCCCAGACATTTACTGGCAGCTTATTCCTCAAGACAGGGGCCTGATAACTGAAGGCTCTGCCTCCCATTATACTTTTAGAAACTCTGGGAACAACAAGTAAACCTTCAGTTTGGGAGCGAAGTGCTCTGTTAGGAAAATACCTTACAATGAGATCTTTAAGATATGATGGAACTCGTCATTAAGAGCTTTATATGTGAGGAGAAGAATCTTAATTTCTATTCTGAATTTAACAGGGAGCCAATGAAGAGAAGCTTCAACTGGAGAAACATGATCTCTGATGTTAGTTCTCATCAGAACTCTGGCTGCAGCATTTTGGATCAGCTGGAGGCTTTTCAGAGAATATATGGGACAGCCCAAGGAATTCCAGTAGTCCAATCTTGAAGTAACAAATGCATGGACTAGTTTCTCTGCATCACCCTGAGACAGGATGTTCCTGATTTTAGTAATATTATGAAGGTGAAAGAAGGCAGTCCTAGAAACCAGTTTTATATGTGCGTCAAATGATAAATTCTGGTAAAAAATAACTCCAAGGTTCCTCACTGTAGAACTAGAAGCCAAGGAAATACCATCTAGAGTAACTGTATAACTAGACAATTTCTCCCTGAAGCGCTCAGGTCCAAAGAGAACTTCAGTTTTGTCTGAATTTAGAAGCAGACAGTTCTGAGTTATCCAGGTCTTTATGTCTTTAAGACAGGCTTGTAGTCTGAGCAACCTTTTGGTTTAATCTGGTTTCATAGATAAGTACAGCTGAGTATCATCAGCATAGCAATGGGAAGCAATGCTCCAGCTTACGTTCTGTAAAGTTTCTTTGTGTAACATATAAGTCTTTTTTGATACCATTAACTATGTTTTCAACATATCAAAGTGAGCCGTTTCCATTAAAAAATGTCGCAAGTTGTCCTCCTCATGCCTCCGTCATGCTGCACTGTCATGTTTCTGTAATATGTCGTGTTTCTTTAGTTGCTCATTCAGTTTGTTGCAAGTTGCAGTCTAAGCCTATTGATGTCACTGCGTGCTTTATAACTTTAAAAAAAGTACAATTTTTGGCAGTTTTTTGGCAGAGGATGCACTATTGTAATAGGGATGGGTATTTCAAGAAAGAAATTGGGAATTATCAAACAATTTCTTGACTATTCAACCCCTACTGAGAGAGTTTGACTGACAGAATTATGACCTTATGTTTTCTAAAGTAAACTCTTTTATGTTTGAGGTTAGTTTTGCCTTTATGTGGTTTGAATTCAGTGTGAGCTTAGGAGAAGCGCTCTGATTACCACTATGAGGTTTGGGCACGTGTGAGTATTTGTGTATTTGTGCATGTGTATGTGTTTACCTCAAACAGAATACACTAACTTTGTATAGTGTGTGTTTGTGCATGTGGGGATAAGAGGGTGTGTAGAGAACTATTGGCCATATTTGCGTCAGCAGGGTGTGGTGTGATAACAGACAGCTTCTCTCTTTCACTTGCTTTTTCTGTCTGCCAGATGGAGACACACCCAGTTCTTTGCTGCACTCCTCACATACACACAATGTTTTTGGGTTTTTTTCTGACCAACAATTCAGAATACCACAAGGCAGTAATATATCACTATATGTTACAGTTTACAATATTGTAAACAGAAACATAAAGGCTTTAAATTTGAGGTAACAAACACTTCTTCAGGGATGGGTCATGTTTGGCAGGATTCCAGTTAGCTGCATCTGTTACCCCTTAAAGAGCCAATCAGAGGCAATATGACTCAACTAACAAGCTCCATAAGAGATCAAATAATCTGAGCTGTAACAGCATGAGCAAAAAAATCCATTGAGGGAGCACAAACAAAGAGAAGCTGTGAACATGTAGTAATAATCTTTATTAAAAGGTCCATGGTTTTGTTCCAGCAACAGATCAAGTAACTGTGTGATATGAAAGAGGTAAATCACAGTAAAAAAAAATCTGTCAGCTTCTCCAGCTTGCTCTTTTGATTTAATCGCTCATTCCTGGTTTTGTTTAGCCTGACAGTTTTCATCAGCTCAATTTCCAGCAGCAGCAGACAGAAGCTTTCAGAAACTGTGCAAAACCCACTGTGCGCTTCCTGCGTACAACAAAACAAACAAAAGGCAGGCTAGGGCGGCATCTAGGTGAAAAGCAACAAGCGCCTTTTCGTTCTCATCGACCAAACTGGTGATCGACAAAGCAGATTTATGTGACACTAGAAAAGAAAAAGACAATTCACTGTGTTAATCCAACAAATCTGAACTGTTAAAATACACGTAAACACGCTAGTTTGACCAAAATCATATGAAATCAAGCTTCTCAAAACTTGACTGATGTTAGCTCGAAATCTTTATCTTGATCTCTGGAACTAGTTCAGATTTATCTTCTTCGTATTTATCTTACAGAGGTTGGATTTACACGCGACCGGATATAATTGGCTAGTTATTAGTGACATGAACAGGCCATTCACTGGCCACGTCATGTTCTTGGGATGTGATAAACACTGTGTGTGTGCGTGTTGTTTTTAGGTGTGTATCTAATGTAACAGACCTATCTGACAAGATAGAGAAGCTTCATCTGTCCTTGTTATTCAGTCCAGTTCTAACCAGTTATGCTATCTTAAAGTCTTGGACCATTCAGGGACATACTGTACATTGTGTAGTATGAGCAGAAGTGGACAACTACAAAATAGGAACATAGGCTTATTAGAAGAATTCATACAATTTATATTAATACCTAATGTCAAAGAACAAAGCCAATTATAACACTAACAAACCCAGATAATAAATACCATTGTGGTGCAAGTCACCCCTGCATGTATACGCACAATTTTCAGCCAAGTTCCATCTTTTCTGATTTTGTTGTAAAAGTAGTAAAGCTTAAGGGTATATTGATGAGCAATAAAGCTGCTCATTAACGTGTTTTTCTTTCTCTTTTGTCAAATAGCGAAACATGTCAGAAATTATAATTGAAAATCCCCCCATTAAAACTAATTGTCACTTAAAGCTTTTCCAGACTGTCACACTCTGCTTTAGTGAAATCCTGATTTTATAATCGTAGCATCATCTGACAAAATCACCATTCAAGTAACTTAAAGACGACGTTTGTGCTGTGATTTCAGCTATACTTGCATGTACCATGATCTCCCACAGAGAGAGTTTTAAGCAGCAGAATGTCCTAAACATTTTCTCATACTGTCTACAGCATTAGGGTGTCAGACATGCTTTAGTCAACCGGTGTATGAACACTGGGGCAAAGGCGGTGTTCCAGTTCAATGGCCTGGTCGAGCTGTAACTGTAGTTCGACTCACGCAAGTTGACAGTTTCTGTTATAGATATGTTCTAGACATTTGTTTAGAACACAAAAACTTCTATTATATAGTTAACTCCCCAGACTTATCGGACCTACAAGCAGAGTCTACATTATCGAGTGGCTGAAAGTGATGCATTTTGGTTCATTCGGATTTCTCAAGATGTGGAGAAAAATATGAAATGATAGAAAAATCAGTTTGAATAACTTACCATCTTATTTGGACCAGAGCATACAAACAACAACAGGATCATAAAACACTACTAGTGTTGGGTATAATTGTGATGTGATTTCAGCATGCATTTGCATTTATTCACTAGTGTCATAAATCAGCCTTAAATGAATACATTTCTTTACAGAATGATACAGTTGATTCAAGATAATGACTCAGTTTAGGCTTTATATTAAAAAGAAGACGATTAAGTAACCAGAAGTTTCATGAAGGAGTATCCTCCTAAAAACCTCTGGTATACAACAAAAATCTACCTGTGCACTTGCATCTTTTCCTGTTAGTTGTCAGTTTCTTTGAGTCTGTGAACCAGCGTTTCAGGGTTCCTCTGGGACTCCAACCATGTTTTAGTCAGTTTCCTCCAGCAGAGAAATTTCCCTTGAAACTGTTTATTCTTCTTCTTGGACATCGTGGAAATTACATGACCGTTCTTGTAGACGAACATCAAATACAAACAATGTTAGAGGTGTCAGCAGCTGGGCTTGGTGTTTTGAAAGAGAAACAAAGAGAAAGTGTTATCAGTGACCTTGAGACTCTCTCTCTAAAACCTAATAATCAAGTTATAAATCTAGGGGTAATATTGGACTCAGACCGAAACTTTAACAGCCACATTAAATCAATAACATCAGCAGCTTTTTACCATTTAAAAAACATTGCCAGAATCAAAGGAATAGTGTCTAAACCAGACTTAGAAAGACTAATCCATTCGTTTGTGTCCAGTATGGTTAGACTACTGTAACGGCCTGCTCACTGAGTTCTCTAAACGGGCTGTAAGACATCCAGAATGCTGGTACATCCAGAATGCTGCTGCTCGAGTCCTGACTAGAACCAGAAAATACGACCATATTAGTCCAGTGCTCAGGACTCTGCCCTGGCTTCCTGTCACTCAGAGAATAGACTTTAAAACAGCTCTGCTTGTGTACAAGTCTCTTCATGGTCTAGCGCCAAAGTACATCTCTGACATGTTAGAGCCATATGAATCCAACTCAGACTCTGAGAACCTCAGGGAGGAGTCTCCTGCTGGTGACCAGAGTCAGGTCTAAACAAGGTGAGGCTGCGTTTCAGTTTTATGCTCCTAAAATCTGGAACAGTCATCCAGAAGATGTGAGACAGGCCTCAACTATTTTATCTGTACTCTTTGCTTTTAATCAAATTAATTAATGATTATTTTTTATGTTTTGTGGAATGATTTTTTTTTTTGCCTTCTTGTGATTTTATGTAGCTGTAAAGCACTTTGAATAGCCTTGTGTACGAATTGTGCTCTGCAAATAAACTTGCCTTGCCTTTTGGTGGCTGAAGGAAAAGAGCAATTTAATATCTTCAGAGGTGGATTCATGCAGACAACTGTTCAGTATTATTACACATAAATTATTCAATCACTGAATAGTTTTTTTTCCATTTAAAAAGTGATCAATTTTATTATTTTTTTCCTGAACTCACACATTAAAGAAATGGTGGTAGTCTTTGTTTCATTTGGCCACAATCTTTCAAACTGTTGTTGCTTGAGGGAAAATGTTGAATTTTGACGCATTTGAAAGCTAAAGCACAGTTTAGAAACTGTGAAATAACAGAAACATCTGTCCACTTCATGCTGTGGCATTATACAAACCCTATTTTGTTTAAAGGGGAAGTTAGTAAAATCTGCATTTTGGTACTGTGAAATTATTTGTCCACCCTGACCAACTTCTTAGCCTTTAGAATATATAACACATTTTGAATGTAAGTTGTGTAAAAGGTTTGTAGAAATGAAACTACAAAGTGCTGAAGGGATGCAAATTTAAGAGGCCACACTAAAAGAGAAAAGCTTTTTTTCTTTTTACTTCTTAAAAACATGTAATACATCACAATGCTTTTTAATTATGGAAATTTGTGTTTATCTGTGTGAAATCAGACTTACCTGAGACTTTCCTTTGATTTATTCCACCATCATTCTTTTTTATGTTTCCATCATACCCTTTTGAACCTTCCCCAGCTTCTCTTTAGCTTTACTCTTTCCTGTAAGAACACGATAAGCAATTGTCGGCTGCTGTTTTATTTTCTTTGTGCTTCAATCTGAGATAAATAAGGTGTATGAGTGTGTGTCTGACAGAAAGGCAAACAGACCGACTAACTGCCTGATGTGATGACTGATGTCACCAGAATCTTTAGGAGATTAGTGTTCTTTTTGTGATTAATGACAGAATTTGTCTGGCTGAAAGAACAACAGTTTTTTCATAAATTCAAGTTGTTATTTTATGGTCAAAATTAAATATGAATGTTTTTGTAAATAGCCTATCGGCCAAACTAACTTAAGATGTGGAGCCTCAAGCCTAGGATATGCTTTCGCTGTAAACATGACATTTTTATCAGTCAATAAAATAGACATGACGTGTTTATTGCCCTCAGATAAGTCATAACATCAGATGTGCTGACATACACTGATAATTAAATTTGTTGTCATGTAGTCTTTTCTTACACAGTGTAAAATGACAATTACATAAGGTAGTTTTATTGTTAACTGTGATAATTCACCTGTATAGTTCAGCTGGTATGACTGACCTCACTAATGCAGCCAGACAAAGGAAATATGGGAATAGCAATAAAGGTTTTCAGAGGGGTTTGTTGGTTGGTTTTCATGCTGAAACAGTTACAATTGGGATGCCCCAAACACATACCTGAGTCAGTGAACTAATTCTCAGCAGGATTCATACAGCCCTCTTCTGTATGTGACATAGTGGCTTGGTTGGGACACTTGGTTGTATCTGTGGTTTCACTCATTCATGTTAAGTTCAGTCTGTTAAAATAGTAAAGAACTCCCAACGTGAATGTTACTGGTTCATGAACTGTTGGTCAAAAATTGTTTTGAAGACATTTCTTTTGCAGTATATGAGCATCTTCACGATTTTAACTGATGAACTGATGAAGATAATCCTTACTGTCAGTACTGCCTTTACCAAGTAGCAATTAAACCCATTTACCATAGTATGTTTTCGAATAAGCTGCAACTGAAAAAAATGAAAGTTGCAATGAAACTTAGCTTTTGTAGAACAGAGGTGCTGGAAAATATGTGAGACCTTTAAAATTTTCTGAATTTCTGCATGATAGTTACAAAATGACCAGATTTTATCGAGAGTCCGAAATATAAAAAATATGCACTTATATTTTTACTCTTATATTACATTACATTTTGTGATGCTCGTGCAGCAATAGCTGTACTACACTTTACAGACACATGTTTTGATAGTTTACTTCAGAAATCAATCGCATAAGTTAGAATTCATTCTTCAATCAGTGACTTCAGTACATCCAGGCCCACAATGAGGCAAAATGGGCCAAAACCTTGTTACTACCACCTTTTGCTTAGATTTGGTGGTTTCCTTTCTCCAAACATAACACTTTCTTTGGGCCTAAAACCTTTGTCCATCATGCTTGCACACATAATCATGCCATGTATACCGTTGTTGGTCAGTATTCTCATGATTGTGGACTTGTGAATATTAATGTTAGACAATGAGGGAGAGGCCTTCATAGGATCAGATGTTTCTCTGGGTTATTTTGTGTCCTCACAGACTATTCATGTTGCAGTTAAAATGATTTTGCTGGTTATTCACTTTTTGGAAGGGTAACAGTGAGCTTGAAATTCTTCCATTTGTACATAATCAATGTGAGTGTGGATTAATGGCTGACAGGGCTAACTCATAGACTTATATGCAAGAAATTGCTAGTTCAAACTCATCCTGTCCAACTTTTGCACTCTTCTTCTCTTCCATATGAGATTCTTTATTTTGTCACTGAGCTCTAACCCCACAAATGGTAAGAAGTTTTGAGAAGAGCTGGGGCCCTTTAAGAGGCGTTGGTTTGTCCTCAGCTGATGAAGGGGTGGAGGGAGTGAAGCTATCAGGGAGTGGCTGCCGGACTGAGATAAGTTTGTCCTCTCAGGCATAATGTGAAGCAAAAGTAGAGGTAGTTACTGAGCTCTACACACACACACACACACACACATACTGTATATGTTTGTATTTATGTGTGTGTGTGTGTGATGATGTTATGTTGTAGCTTCATGTGATAATCTCTTCTCGCTTCTGTGTCAAACATTTGCCTAATTTGGATAATTATGGCTTCTCTGAGTGTGTTAGAAAACAATTTGTAGTGGTGAGTAAAGACAAACTGGAGCATAGCAGTAAGGCTTTAGCAGAGTGTGGGAGGGTTGTGGAAAAACAAGAAGAGAGTGGTTTTAATTAGAGAAGAAAGAAGACGTTGACAGACAGATAGGGGTCAAAGCTGTCTGAGAGAGAGGATTCTCCCTTTATTGTCTGCATGCAGGTTTTGCATTTAAACTCTAAACATCCAGCAGTTTGTGCCATCCTCTCACAGGTTTGCTCTCTTCCTCGTGGTCAACGGAAAGAAATGGTACTGTTAGTTACAGTGAGTTGAGGATGAAGCTGCTGGATACTACATGAAGAGAGAAGCAATTCAGGCTGAGCTAGAATGGACAAAAAAATTCACAATGTCATTGATGTAATGTTTTGATTTGATTATCTGTTCATATTTTTTGAGCAAGAGAAGGTTTTGATCATTAGTTTAGGTTGTGTTCAGATTAAAATGTCATTACAGAACTGACACAAACTCTGCAGATGTTGTTCTCCTGGGAAGCAGTCCTCCTACAAAATTATATTAAGAGCATATGTTTCTATAGAGGTCTTGGCTGTGTCTGCAGCCAAGTAGCGTGTGCTGTAACAGATGCAGCTATCACAAGCTATAGTGATGACATTTCAAATTAAATTAATTTATAGAGCACAGTTCACACAGTAAGTGAATCTTAAATGTCTTCACGTCAATAAAAGTCAGAGAATGACAATATAAGATAATAAAGCAGTAGAATACAATAGCCCATAAAGTAATAGATACAGCAGGTCTGATACCATCAAACTACATAAAAACAGCTAAACACAAGCCCAAAAATCTCAGTTTACTACTTCTGTACTGTTTAGTATCCTCTGAAACCGAGGATTAAACATGAAACATTTACAGAGTTCATCATCTTTGTAGGTTATACTTCTGCTCAGGGGAATATTTAAGCGAATCAAGAGGGGTTTAACCAATGAATCAGATGAATTATCTGGACCTGGTGTATTTAGAGATTCTAAAAGCAGATAGAACAAGAAGAAGGGGAATCCAGTGAAGAGTCTTCAAAGCCAGACATGAACAAGTAGTAAAGTTATTTTTGATGACTTATCCTGTGACCTCGTCATATGAAACAAGCCCTAAACATGTTCCTGCACCTGCTACTTCTATTCCACATCTTATTGTTATTATTATTACGCATGGTTCTACGTTTATACAGAAATACATACACAGAAATATATATATATATTAGTTATTTGCTGACATCGTGAGTTCAGATAGATATTCCACTCACTCATTTCCTTAAAATCATTGTGGAGTCAGTTCAGGACTTTTGGTGCAAACATTCTTGTTTCTCCTTTGGATCTTTTGTAATGTTTACTTAACCTTCAATTAAGCTCTTTCTTCAGATGACCATTGTACAGCTTTTTTATGTATTTGGATCATGACAGAAATTCACCTCAGACTGAAGTATGTGCTCAGTACAGCTAATTTAGCTTGATTACTACACTACATTTAGCACTGTAAAAACAACCGCAGTCTATCATGTTGCCAATCGTGTGTCAATTTGAGCATCTGGACATGCTGTGTCTGCTGTGAAGGATTTCCTCTTTTAGCAGAGTCACTGAAGAATCGAATTGGCATAAGATAAGATTGTTCATAAGAGGTAATGAACAACTTGTTTAAATACTGTCCAGGAGTTTTGTCATTTATCTACTGAAATCATTTTTGATGTCATGCCTCTTTTACTGTAGCACCCAACGAGCTGCCAGCCGACTTGCCATCTAATATCTGTCACTTATTAACTAAGCTCCGCCCCTTTCTCCATGCACACAGCAACAAAAAGTGAGGGAGGACGAGAGGAGGAAGAAAAATGAGACTGTGAGGGAAGGGTTTGTGTGAATTTCTCTATATGAAGGAAATGCTAGCCAAAACCTTCTGACCTTGATAGTTCACAAACACACACACACACACACACACACACACACACGCACACACACAGTTTAGTTAATTTTCCTTCGCAGTGTCCTCTAGGAGGGAGTCCTCTTGCTTCCCAGGGCTGAGGCCACACGAGGAGGGGTATATGTGTGGTTGTGTGTGTAAGGGACTCCAGTTACAGGAGTTGTGCAATGTTTGGACACTCAACTGGAAACCGTTGGAAACTGACCGTCCTGTCCTCCACTGACTTCTCTGCTCCACCTCTCCTCCTCTCCAAACTCCCAGTATGACGAAAAAACAAACTCCTTCTTAATCAACAACAACGAAGTAAATGTAAAGTGTAGATAATTAAAAATGGTGCTTACATCTCCAACAGAAGTGTACATAGAGTGGGGGAAAAGGTCCATGTAAACAACCGATTTCTGCCTTTAATAAAAAGAAGTTCAATAAGAAATATTTTTTTATCCTTTTTTTGTTCTTGACTGACACATGTATGTCATTGAAAATAATTTCTGAGCAAAGTTTCATGCGTAATAAGCAGATTTGTACAATATCTCTGACTCCATTAGGGAAAAGGTTGTGTCTAACACAATTCAGATAAACTCAAGATCAACTCCAACTGGATCGCATCCACCCTGATTAGTTTTAAGTTTCATGTTTTGGCCAAGAAATGTCTGAAAGGTAACCGATCGCACTTACCCTGGTTTGACCACTAATCTCATGTTGTCGTGTCTCCGCCTTCTTTCTGCCCCCTTCGTTTCTGTCCTCTCTTTATTTCATGTATGAAATAAAAGCAGATAAGTTTAGAAAAGATTGAGTAATCAATCATAGAAAAAAGCTAAACATTGTGACGAAGAAACTCTTGTGCTGCTCATCCGAACTTTTACACTCAGTTAGGTGACAAGCTGTGATTTTGTTTCACATCTGAATTGTATTGACAACTGTCAGGAGGATGTTAGACAGAGTTATAAACTTATATTGAGCCCACAGTGAAATGGGAAAACAGTTAATATGAGGGAAAATCCTTTCGCCTAGTTTGTTTGTCTCCCAAACTGAGGAGACTGAGGAGAAGCTGCACATTTGCAGTGGGAGGCAGACTCAGAATCCTGCAGCCAAATCATCCCTATCTTGACTTCTGTAGACATAGTGTTTGATTGGGTAAATTGAAACCGCTTGATGACGTTGCCTCCTGTTCACATGTATTGGCATCATCGGGCATGAACCATGTATGTATGCATGTGTAGTGGATGTTAAAGAGAGAGGAAGTGGCACGAACACAGTGGCTGATTGGGGCAGTCCCCCACCCCCACCAACATGCATACACATGCACATATGTGCACGCACACACAGGCAGGGCCGGGGGGGTTTGGAGAGGCAGCAGTGACACAGAGGAGAGCACTGACCCAGATAGTCTCTCTGTCGCACCCTCTTTTGCTGCTACACACTGTCAAAAAGAGAAGCTAAATGAGTTGTTAAATGTCTCAAAGATCCTTGGTACAATCATGTAATTTTGGCTTTAAATAGGGCTGAAAGTAACAGAGATTTTATTATATGTGGCACATGTTTTTTTTCTGTGAAATATGTGCCAGGATAGAGTCAAACATGTCAGAAATTTCGAGAGTATGTCACATTAAGCTGATCATATTTAGAAATGTATATGAAAAATGATGTTCTGGAAAATTTGAATATTTCAAGTCTCACAATACAGGTGTTCTGTCTCAGTTGCCAGATAACTACATTAGAGTAAAATCTTGAAACCTTAATTGCAAATCAGTCCTTCGTGTCCAACACAGAGAATCAAGCGATATTTTCTGTTTCTGTGAGGTTGTCATAAACAGTGGATTATTTAATCCATTGTGAATTGATGTTTTCAGTAAAAGCAGGAGGTTTGACCTGTTAAATGGTTTTGATTTCATGCTTCTAGTTTCTTGAATGGCTGAGAAATAAAAGATTGCAGTAGACAGCTTAAAAAATTCCCAGGTTTTAGAAAGCATTTTTTTTAGACAAAACCTCAGGTCTTAATGGGTTAAACGTGCTTTCAGGGCTTGAAACCAGGACAGAGACACAGAAAGGGAGTGGAAAACTTAAAACATGACTAATTCTCATCAGATCTCCACAGCTTTTCGGCAAAAAACTGGTTGTTCCGAGCGTTTGTGAATGTGTAGGACTGTATGAGGATGAAGCAAAGCGTTTGGTTCACGCTCAGTCATCACTTCACTTCACTTCACTGGATAAAAATAGATATTAAAAATGTTGAGATTGGCCTGTTTGAAACCTAATGGGCGACTGCAGGACAACTCCACAACAAACTTAGCTCTAAAATTATAGTCAGTGAGTTATTCTCATTATTATCGGCCCAATCTCCTCATATATGGTCATTTTAGCAATTGACATATTTGAGTTTTTAATGAAAGATCAAGATATCAGAAAGACTGTACCTCAGCTCCCCTTTCAGCCAGGAATGATCAGCTCTGTTCAGAGCAGCTGGTTTTGTGCACAGCTCTGACCAGTTGGGGCATGGCCATGGGCCCCCTGGCGGTGTCCTGTTGTGTCTGGCACCATGATGTTGTCAAGATTCTTTAGGGCTTGTGATCTGGGTCTCTGCAGGCTTCTTCCCATGCATCCCTCAGATGGATGATCACATTTAGATTGGGAAGTTTGGAGGCCAAATTAACACCCTGGGCATTTTCTTGTGTTCCTTGAGCATAGCTTTGTGAATTGTCCTTTTGGGAAAACTGCTGACATGTGGGGGTGCAAATACAGAATATTACAGGATGGTTAATGCTATCCATTTAATCAACGATTTTATTGTTGTTTTGACATTGGATCTTAGTCAATTGTTTAGTAGTCCTTGATATGTAATCTGCGTTTTTTTGCAGTAGCTCTAGCTGAAATTAGTTTAAATGTGGGGCAAGTCTTAAAAAGCTTTACAGTTCTCTTCTTGGCTAAGAATTATCACAGAGTCTGAAGAAATCTGCCCCTCTGTTTCAGCCCTCCTCATCCCTCTCTACCCCCACTCCAACTTCCTGTGGTATGATCAGAGGCTGAAAGGGTCACACCCACCCCACCCTTTTTTATTCCTGGAACTCCACTGTGTGGGACCCCTACTCTTGGGGGAGGCGCACATACACACAGGCATCTTGTCGGTACTCATTTATACACACATGCACACTCTCATTCTCACTATCACTTCTCGTTAATGCTGCTCTTCACACACATACACACGCATAACTCCTGGGCCCCTCAGTGGGCTCCTTCCCCCCTACTGCCAGAGAGCAGATGTGGATCAAGTCGGATTTGTGTTTGCTGAATTCTGTTTGCCGTGATAAAATGGAGATCGTTTGTAAGTAGAGGTACCATCTAAAAAAGAAAGTGACTTAAATTATGTTACCTCTCTACCTTTGAACTGATCTATGATGAGGTCTGTATCCACATCTAGCCAGAGAGGCAACTTTGTTCAGTATGAAAGATTGGATCAGACTGAAGTATCCCAACTGAAATCCTGAGATTTCTATGACATTTTATAAATGGGCCTCATGTGGGAATGCAATTTGGACTTTCTGTGAACCTCAGACTATCCAGTTTTAAACTTTCAAAATCTGTGAATGAGCCCATACGTGAGCACATACAGCAGGTAATTTCCCTTGAGAATGAACTGTAACCAAATGTATGTGCTGATTTTATTTGCTGCTTTCCACTTGTTATATGATACTTCAGATAGATATGCACTGATATCAACACAAAAAAGCCATTATTATAGATATGTAGCGAAACTCATCTGCCATCCTTGATGTGCTGTGAAAAAAAAGACTGTGGAAACAAGCTAACAGTTGTATGTAAGGGTGATGAACCATATCAGGTTCCATACTGCCTTAATGTGAGTTGCCCAAACTTGTTATTCTTGAGTATGTGGGTACTAATTAGGCATTTGGCCAAAATGGACATCTTAACTGGGGTTATGCCTAAGGGCAAACCCAGATGAGCAACTCACATGGGACCAATATGGAACGTATGGAAAATCCTGCTGGATTCTATTTTTCATTCAGCCTTGTTATTACAAATTAGGCCCAACATACCACTGCTTGATGGGAGGTTCACCATCTGAGACACAACAGAAGTAAATTAAAGGGAATTTAAAGTAAGTATGTGGCTTCTAATTTTTTTTCAGGTAAAAATTTAATTTAACAATAAAAAACTTATTTGAATTAAATGAAAAGTTGAATCTGAGTTGTATGACTTAAAGCTGATGATCCCAACTTTTTTTTTCTTTTAGACTGTGTTGTTTATAACTTTCAAAGGACAACAACAACTTCTTCCTCAAGTTAATCTCTCATTGGCCTAACAATTGGACTTTTACAGTTAACACAACTACTGGCTTTGGCTTACCAAATGTTACCAAATGTGATTGATTGGAAAACACATTTTGTTTTCCATATATTTTCATTCCCAATGATCTTATGTAATGAGACGAGAAAATGTGATTTGGCCAAGACAAATTAAAGCTCCACTTACTTTCCACACAAAGAACAACAGTCTGCTGCTGATTACCATTTCTAGCCTGAATGACTTTACATATGGTCTGACATCACTCAGGACTCTATTAATTCATTGAGGATAGTTTTCATTCTTTTAACCTCTGTATGGCTTAATGGGATAAACAGAATATGAATAGCATGGGAGAAGTGGCCCATCACAGAAGACAAAAGATGATACTGAGGTCATTTCAGTGATAATTTGGAGCAAACCCTCTAAAACTAGGCTGAAAATAATTTGAAAAGCCAAAAAACAAGTTATAAAGATTTAACATTTTGAGTAAAAGTAATATTCTTTCACTTAAAACTATCTTAATTTATAATAGAGACACAGATTTAATTCAGATTGAAATCTGTTTAATTTCAAACCACTACATCTAAGCCATTTATAGGTTTTGTGCCCTTTACCGTAAACTGAAGAACTTCTTGCAGTGCATTCCTGTCCAGCTTCTGGTGTCGCTGGTGTAAAAATATGGTTCACCTTCTTAAGAGGGTTTCCCTCTGTTTCTGAGGCAAATTGGTCTGAGGCATACTTTGGTCTAAATGGGCCAACAAAGATGAATATACTTTCAAGGAGAGGTAGTTCAGAGAAATTTCCAGTCTAGTCTAAGTGTGTGTTGCTGGTTGGGGGGAAGGTGAGGCATCAAGCTGACTTTACCTTTGTTTAGAGACACAGAGGGGGATCTGTCCCCTCACAATGGGAATTGGCAGCCTAGTGTGTGTCCTCTGCATGTGTGTGGGAGGGGTGATGCTAGCAGCCACACCCAGACTGATTAGCTGAAGCCCCACCTCACTGTGGAATTCACTGGGGCTGGGTCACTTGCCATCCTGCAGTATATTGCCACAGCTTAGAGTCTGCATGCTTTCACCCACTGAAAAAAAATGCAGCTAACAAAAGTAATCAATACAAATATGTGTCATTGTGACAGTGGAAAAATCATCTCTTGATGTCACTGTTTGGGTGGTTTTATGTGAAAAAAAAGTACTGCAAACATTTTTTCCAATATGTTGCTTTTTTAGACTGCTGGGATAGGCTCCAGCCCACCCGCTACCCGATTAACGGACTGTCGGTATAGAAAATGGATGGATGTTGCTTTTTTATGTTGATAAACCCTTCTGTGTACAAATCCTACTGTGTATTGTGCTTCTATGTACTGATCCCATTGTCCAGCTATAACAGTAAAGTACTGGTTGCTGGTACGCTCATCAATAATTTAACACCCTGAGAGAAACCATTTTTCACTCTGTTTAGTTTAATTGGAGATGCTTTTAACTGATGAATAGAATACCCAACTTTGCTGTTGAAATAATTGTGTTTGCTACAATGAATATTTCAGTACAGGATGTGTGCTTTCTTTATTGGGACATTCTTCATTAGTTTCAATGCTTGAAGTGTAATTTGGACTATTAATATTTGGTCTGTGTCATAAACTGTATATAAAAAATGGACACTGTTAACACCTTTAATCTTCAGTTTGATATTTAACTGTTATAATCTTGACCTATTTGGAGCCAGAGGTGACCATATTTGTAAAGTGGGAGAGTGACAATTGACACTTAATTGAATGGAAATATATATATATATATTCGAGCCTGAATATTCATCCACTTATGGAAATATTTCATAAGTTGTCGTGTAAGTATAAGTATCACTGGCACATTGATCAATAGTGAGTGAGGGAATCTGGTCAATGACGCCAATAAATCTTTATATATAAAAAATTTTATCGCTAATATTTAATTAGAGAAGTTGACACTTGAAATCTTTTCTGACATAGTGACTATTACTGGTACTACACTTTAAGGTACTTCAGTATTGGCTTTACTTCTGACGCAAGGTGTTCATCTACAAAACCTATTGTCAGTACTACCTACAGGGTACAACTTTACAGTACAGTGCACTACATTGCCTGTGATGCATTGTGATATGGAGCAGGATTGCTGCTTCTACTGCCGCCGCAGTGTATTTCAGTGAGCTGCACTATGAAAATGACATGAAAAAAATGTATCAGTAAAATCTTTCTATTCTTTAAACACTGCCCATGCTTGAGCACATGATTATATGGGTGGTGTGATTTCACCCACACAATGATTCCAATTTCTTGTGGAATTTTTTCAAGTGAGAACATGCTGATTTTGGAACATCTAATTTCCGTTTAAAACCCATTCCCGAAGATATTCCCCTTTGCCTCTAACCACATTCACTTCACCATCAGCTAAAATATGGTAAGAAAGAAGGAAGAGAAAACTAGTTGTGAAGAGTCATCTTTTTACAACTTCTGCTTGTTGAATTGAGCAGTGTCTAAACTGGGGGTCATGACCTGGCAGTTGGTCACAGTACTGAGACAACTGGAGCGATGCAAAATAAAAAAAACCAAAACAATATCAGTCATTTTCTTAAGCTCTTAAATTGATTGCCTCATTGATTAGAGAAAAATATAGTACAGTAGTCCATCTTTAAAATGCTGCAAATAATAAAATACTTAATCTACAAGAAAACAGTTTGATTCCTAACAGAAATCCCAAACATGATAGTTTGTAGCTTTTCTATATGTTAAAGCCTCAAGCACATATTTCTCCCTTCCTTTATTATGTTATAATGCCACATTTTTGTCACTTGTACTGACGCCAATAATATGTTACTCTTATTATATTTTTAGATGGGGAATACTCTTGTTGAGTAAAAGTAGTTTACTAACCAATAACCAGGCTATTTGTACTTTATCCTATTTATTTAAAGACGAAAACAAAATGCTTTTACACATGCTTTCATCAGGATTTTACATTTGAGAATCATTTGTGTTGTTTGTGTTGATAAATTAGAAATCCAAAGGAACACAAATTTACATTATTTAAAGTGACATTTTCACAGTAATTTTTTGATCATCCAGGTCCATTTTTCAATATGCAATCATCCCAAAACCCATTGAATTGTTCAGGTCGAGTTAGGCTGTGATCGACAGAAACCATTCAAGGAGACGATTTACACTTTTGGCTTTCATTGGCAAACTATGCCCAAGTTCTTAGATTTATTTGTAGGAACTCTGATGAAACATCTGATAGACAATTTATTTGAGAGAGAAAGGGGAAATGGACGGAAAATTGAGACAGAAGAGCTGTGGCGTGTATTTTATTGAAAGTGTGCATGTGTGTGTGTGTTGAGTCCCTCTGCCTTGGCACTCCCCACTTGCACTGTGTATGTGTGTCTCTTGCTCGGCTTCCAGAAAAGGGTGTGTCTGCCTGCGTGCCACTGAAAAGGAGGGAGGGGTCAGTTCACGGCTACTCCTCCCTGCTCTCTGTTATTTCTCTTTCGTTCTCATTCCCTCACTGGCAGCCTCAGGATTAGGCCTTTGTCTCTCTGCCTTCTCTGTCTCTGTCTTTGCTTTTAATTCTCTATCTCTTTTCAACTGAGTATGTGTTTCTGAGTGTTTTCACCCCCTCTTCTGGTAGATTTTAGAGAGGTATTCTTTAGCAGGCTTCCTAGAAGAGAGGTAATGATTGTGGGGATGTTTATTTTTCCTCCAAACTTTATTTTTCCACTCTTTGTACTGCCTCCTGTCTGAGCAAACATTTTGTCCTCTTTTTCAACATTTCCTTTCCCCGTCTTTTAGAATAATTATTTCTCCCTCCCTGCCCATTTTTTCTCAAACCTTCATCATAGCCTTTAACAAATCTCCCTTCACCCTCACCCCCTGGCCTGGAACTTTTGGCCTTTTTTTTTTACCTTGTTCTCACCCCTTCCTCCTCCTCCCCTGTTTTTCACTTCTCTTTCTTCCCCACCCCCTTTTCTCCACTCCTCAACTACCCTCTTATCACCTTTTCTTCTCCATTCCCTAACCTCCTTTCCTGTCTAAACCTACCTTCTACTTTTATTTCATTTGTGCTCAGGCCCACCTTCCTTCCTCTAATCTTCCTTCTGTTCTTCTCTTCCTCAGTGCCAGTCAACTCCAAAGCAGAAGAAGAGTGCCATCAGTGCCCGGAAGAAGCAGAGGAGCTCAGCCAAGCAAAGTGCCCTGACCCAGCAGCCATCACCACCACCATCGACACCTCCGCCACCTGCTGCCCAAGGAGAGGAGGAGAAGAAAGAGGAGCTTGCAACTGGACCTCGGCCGCCGCACAGGGAGGAGGAGAAATTAGGCGAGGAAAAGCTGACGGAAGTGGCAACGCTGTCTGTGGGGGTGAAGGAGGAAGAAAAGACAGAAGAGAAGGAAGTGGAGGGCGAGAAAAACATGCCCTCTGTACAGATCAAACCAGAGCCAGAGGAGATGGAGTGCACGGTGAGAAGGGGGGGCGGGGTGGTGGGTGGAGGTGATTGGTTGATTGATATGAAGGGATGGCGCACCTGAGTTGATGGAGCAGAATCAGGTGGGTGTAGGCAGGTGTGGCATGCAGTATTGCCCATGATCAGACGTGTTAGAACACATCAAGTTCATGTTAAACATACACATTGTTCAAAACAGACACTAGAGGGGGAATGATTGGGATTTTACTCCTAATATGATTGGGAAGCTTTCAAAACACTTTTTGATTATGATCAACTGAGAAGCAGTTTGTTAAAACTAACTTAAGGCTAAGTTTGGGCTTTAGGAATTGATCGAGATTGATCTCTGTGTCCAAGAGCGAAAAGCAAACATGGACATCTTTTGGGGCTCTGCCAATCACAAGTCTTGTTTATCACAGCAGTGACTTTACTTTGATGCTTTTCTGCTTTATTTCTGTCTGCAGTAATTGATAATGCACTCACCAAGTTAATTCCCAAAACTACAACATGTGTCTTGGTAACATAAGCTAAAGGCTAATTATCAGAAACAGTGTTGGTCAGAGGATCAAATATGAACATAGACTGATGTTAGTCACACTTTTTGGATGGTAACATTTTTTATCAAGTGACACCAGTGAACCACCTATTGTACATACAGTGGCTGAGTGACATTTTGATATATTTTGTTGGTTAACAACATGTGTGCAACAGTCTTTTTCTGCTCTTTAATGGTAAGTCAAAGGTGTTACCCAATCAGCAGCTACATCCTCGTCGAATTAAGAAGTCAACTCTCTTGTATAACATAAATGTGTGTTCAACATGCCACTGTTAACATGGATAACGTTTTCCTCTGTCGGGACAAAATGTTAAAATGAGGTTATGCTGACATGATCATGGTGTCTCAGGTTCTGGTAAAAGTTTAGATCTCCTTAGCATTGCACATGAGATTTTAGTACCATATGACCAAACTTCACTTCTCTGGAAAGTTGCTATGGCAGCATAAATAGTACCCTTAATTGTGAGGTTAGAGTAGTGCTGCTTTCTAACTGAACCCCCACCGTGAGTGGAAACCTGGTGTCTGCGTTGACACTGTGCTCAACAAAAGCATGATCATATGTATTTAAACTAACTGCAAATTTATGTTTGGCTCTGAAAGAGCAACACATTTGGGGTTAATTTACGTTCAGAGGAACTTTTAAAAGAACGTGTGTTAATTTTCAGATACTACAGAACAGCAAATTCCCAGGATCCCCAAACACAAATGCAATTGGAAATTGTTGAATTTAATGAATTTCTTTTTTCTAAAAACTGCTATCTGGGCTAGATATTCTTCAGAACCTCACTGATCCATCAAGATCTGACGCATCCTCTGAATGCAACAAAACAAACAAACTGGGAGCTCTGAATGGTTTGGATAGACAGTTTGAACCTAAATGCTGAAAACAAAGAATTAAGCAACATGTTGAAATATCAAATCTCTGACATGAATAACATTAGTTATTGTTTAAGTGAAATGGCACCAACTAAGTCAGAATCCTGCTACTAGATGTTGGGAGCTTCTCATCAGCAAGGACAGATGATGTAGAAGATTGATTGAAGGGGAAGGACTGAGTGAAATGGAGATTCTAGGTCGTTGAGTTGTGGGCGGGGCTTAGAATTAAAGCCGAATTGATGATCAGTAGATGAAGTGAAGGACAGAGCTGCAATGACAAGACTGAGTAGTGGGGGAGTGGAAGAAGGTTGGACTGAACAGAGCATAGTTGTTGATTTTATGAGCTGTTTATGAGAAAGAGGAGGACTTGGTGACTGCAGGAAACTCAGACGGTTTTGTTATTCTGTGATGTATGATCGTTTCATCTTGTTCTTCTATATGGTGGCTATCACATTGCATGCTAATACTCCAACTTTTCTGATTCTTCTACATCTTCATCTGCTTATCCTGGGCAAACCAGAATCAATAGACTGATTGCTTCTTTTGCAGCCTGAGCTGCCCAACTGAGAGCTATGTTCAGTTTTAGATCCGAGAGAAGAAATGGTTTAGAGGGCAGGATGACTTTTGTAGATTTCAATTCAACTCAATTCAGTTTTATTTATATTCCACCAAATCACAAAAAGTCTGAATGCTTTCTAATAAATGAAGTTATGGAATAATTTGGAGCATAGAGCTGCAAAAGTTTCCATTTAGTGAGGGAGCCATGAACAGTGTTGTTTGGCATTACATAAGAATGATTATTTTCTTAGTGGACTCAAGCAATGCTGATAATCAAGATCCTTTTCTCATAGAATCTTGCTCCGATCACTTGCTGCTCCGACAAAATATTCACAAATTTATCTGGCATCTGGCATTTCTGCTTCTTTGCTGAAGCCCTTGTGGTGGGTGTCGATTTAGCTGATGTTGCCACAGTAATAAGTTCGACATCAAACTGTTTTTTACTTGCTCAGCTGCATTTTTGGACTGATCTGACGTTGTTTTTTTATAGCTATTTTAATTGTCATACATTGCTTTGATTGTGCATGTGTCACACTGGTCAGAGGCTCCCTGATCTCTATATCATCATTAAGTTGAGAGATTTTTGTCAAGGCATGTTACAATAATGCCTTTCACATAATTTAGCTGTAAATTGGTATTTTGGCTTTATGAGTGCAGATTATGCTTACTTTTTAGTATTTTGAGTATTGTTGCACTTTTCTTTTTGAGTCACTAAAAGTAAAAAAAAAAAAAAAAAAGAAAAAAGATTGGAGATTAAACGTGTGATAGAGATGGATCAGAGGTAGATGTGATTTTGTGAAAAGTAGAATTGATGGGAACAACTTGTGTATCTGCACCAGCATCTTATTTTTTCTTCTAATTTAAGTTTATACCTTTAAGGAGGATAAACCTTTAGGTTTAACGGGTACTTAGAGTATTTAACCCATGACCTTTATTAATTTGTCTGCTGGCTGGTTAATGTTTGTCATTATGGATGACTATTGACTTTATTATTACTTGCTAGACTTTTGTTTGATCATTAAAGACACGCATATGTGATGTCTGTACTTTTTTGTCCTAGATAAGCTCACAGATTGGCAGCACATGAAGCTGACACCATCTTAACACATTTCTAGCTGTGGGAGTTAAGCTGATAGGTAGGTCAATACCCTGTAATAATCAGACATGGGAGGATATGCAAGAAAGGGCGTGTGTAGTAATGATAAGGTGAGGTTTTTCAGAGTCACAGGCACGCTATAGCAACCATTACCCTGGCTTGTATAAACAGAGTGTCGTTGGTAAGATGGGTGAGGTATGAAGAGAATAAGATGGAGGAAGAGTAAAAACAATCAGACGGAGGGAAGAGAAGGTGGACTACAGGATGATAAATGTTGTCATTCTATATGTTGTGTTTATCATTTTCTTGTTTTCTTTCATTCTGAGTTGCAACAGTAAAGCTAACAGGCTAACAGACCCGAAGACTGACTTGAGAGATTTCCTATTATGGTTAGAGTCATGTAAGAAAGTACATCCTATTTATGTTCCAAAAAATTTACTAATTAGGACACAATAAAATAGCATCTGGTCCTTGCCAGGTCTTTAAATGAAGTAAATACGACCTCAGATGAACTATTACACCGTGTCACTATCTACTGAACAAAAACGAAGACAGAATTCATAAGCAGTGTGTGAAGAAGGTTAAGTTGCAGCCAGATGCTGCAAATCAAATGCACTTGATTAGCAGTGTAAGCACCTCCATAAATTATGTACAGTACTGCCGTGGGTCACTCAGTCATTGCACTGAAAATGTAAAGTTTTTTATGTTGAGGGCAGTTGTCTGATTTTTGAAAGAAGGGACTGATCTGACTGCTTATATTTATTTACAAAACTGCACCTCTGTGTGGTCATGTAGAAATTCAAAGATACAGGATTCCCAGACTAAACTGAATTAAATACTTTATTATTTTCAAAGGGAAGTTCTATTGTTGCAAGGTTAATTAATGATATAGTAATGTCAAAAACAAAAAGCAACTAAATAAGTAACCATGTGCAGGGAGACAAACGCTTATATATAAAAAAAAACAACTTGAAATCGTTATAAGACGATAGGTATTGACGAAGAAGTGGCAATGATGAAGAAGTTTTTATCATATGATGTAGTTTCTGCTTATCTTTCATCCTCAACCTTTCATCTTTCACACTACAACTTTATGAACCATTGCAATGACCTTTTTGACCAGCAGTAGAGGAGCAAGTTTAATCTTACAGTAGTCTTTGAAGAGAATATTTGCAATGACAGGAGCACAGTTCAGTCTTCAATCAAATCTAACAGTGGAAATGTTTATAGAGGGCATGTGTGCCATTTCAAATGCCTGTCTGGCTACTGATCACTGGCTACTCTTACCAAGTTGCCAGTTTGGTGGAGATGGCAGTGACAGAGAATGATTATTTTTCTTTGCTTGAAATTACCCTTGCTGTGCTGAACAAGTTCTGAGATATGTCTTCAATTCCCCTTCTCCATAGCTGTCAATAAGTCGGAGCACAGCTGTGAGAATGAGGGATAGGCACCATTGGCTCTACTAGCAGAGAGTGATATGTTTGGGAGAGATATTGGCGATAGATTTAAGAAGGAATTAACATGCTGTGCTTGAAACTGCCTGTTTTTCATTCTCAGATAATAACTTGAACTTGAAGAAAAATACTGCAGTTGTGTCCTCACAAATGTGATTTAAAGTCAGAATTTTGCAGTGTAAGGTTTGACTTTTCTTCCAGGTGACATGTTCAGGTCAACTGTGTTTGTATTTGAGGTGTGACAAATAGGACCCACATGAATTATGAACCTTCTGTTGGACCCTATCAGGTGTTGAGACAAATTTTCACCCTGGATAGATGATATTGACTGTTCAGTGCAATTAAGTTTATTTATATAGTACCAAATCACAGCAAATGTCATCTCAAGGCACTTCAGTGATACAGTCAAATTCAAGCCAATTAAAATCCAATTCTTTGTAATCATAACCCAATCAAATCCAATTCATGTTATTAATAAAAATACGTCTCATTCATACATACAGATCCAATTCAAAAACAATTTCCTAGCTGAGGAAACCAACAGATTGAACCAAAATTTGTCTTCGGTCCAATCTCCCGTCTTGAGCATGCACAAGGTGACTGTGGAGAGATATGACTCCTTTTTAACAGGAAGGAACCTCTGGCAGAACCAGACTCAGGAAGGGTGGCCATCTGCTTCAACCAGCTGGGGTTTGAGAGGACAGAAAAGAGGGGACAACAAGCACCTAAACACCATTCAAAGGATACCTGTTGAGACAGGGAAACACTTCATGACAACAATAATGCCATATGAGAACATTAAAGTGGGGAAAAAAGAGAGCAAAATGAGGAAAAGTGTGACATAGGAGGCCCCCCAGCAGTTTAGGCCTATAGCAGTTTAACTATGGGATGTTTAAGGATCACCTGAGTCATCCCTAACTATAAGCTTTATCAAAGAGGAAAGTTTTAAGCCTAATCTTAAAGTTAGAGAAGAGTATGTGAGGAGAAGAATTACACATTCTATTCTGAATCTAAGAGGGAACAATGAAGAGAAGTTAAAACTGGAGAAATATGATCTCTCCTGTTAGATCTCTCTGAATCAGAACTCTGGATGCAGCATTTTGGATCAGCTGGAGGCTTTTCAGAGAATTTGTGGGACAGCCCAATAATAAAGAATCAGAAGTCCAATCTTGAAGTAACAAATGCATGGAGCAGTTCTTTAGCATTCATGCTGTTAGCATTGATGATGTTGATGATTGAGGACCGAGAGGTTTAGATGCTGCAATAATTCAGAACATCAGCACCTGGTCTGATCCAATTCAGAAAATAGTTTAAACGAGATGTGATCAAAATTTTAAATATTATCTTTGGGCGATACACTGCAGCTGAATAGGGTAAAAGAATGCAGTAACTGTTTGAATTTGGAATTATTTCTGTGTATAGTTTTTAAAAAGTTTACATTTTTGTCTGCAGATGAAGTGCAATTAAAGATAATTTACATACATATTCAATTTAAAAGTGTTTCTCTTTCCACTCTTCTGAAAGATGACATGTTGTGAAAGGAAAACTGCCAACAAATAAAAATGAAGTGTCTTTCCCAGAGGTATTAGGAGCTTCAAACATATCTATTTATATGTCAGCCATGTGCATATCTGTGCAGCTGTTGCTCCTCTGTTGTTTTAACTTCCTTTTCATTTGACTTTTTAAAGAAAAAATCATTTCATAAAGGAAATTGACCGAAAGCTACACCATCAAGAAACATCAGGCTTTCTCAGTCAAAAGCTTTAGACTTTTCCACAAATATGGTTGTAAATGAGCTCCATCTTCACAGGTGAAATTTCCACAATGTTAAATGTCAACAATGTCCAGATGTCAACCTCTGCCACAACTCAATCTTTATTTTTGTTTTCGGGTTACGAAAAGAAAACAAAAAAGCATCAAGGGTTTGTAAATTATTCATCATAATTATACACTATTGGAAATAGTAAGTTCCAGGATGTTAAGAAAACAAATTAGCTTTCTGGTAATGTTGCATTTGTCTCCATTACTCTGTCTGCAAGCCACATCCAAGCATATCAGTGTGGTAATTTGTGCAATTCCCTAAGGCGCAATACTTTAACCTCTTATATTTGCAATTTGCATGATTGCAAGCAATAAAATCAGCATTTCACTGCCAACATAAAAAGTCATCTGACTTTTCTAGTCTCTCTCAAAAAAGTTGAAATTTAGATTTTTTTACCATTATATCTAGGTTGTGTGAAAACAGTCTGAAATAAACTAAGATTATTAATATGTAGGAAAAAATATGTAATTTGAAATACAGCTTTATTTCATTCCTCAGTGAATCATACATTGGCTGAACCTACTGCAGGTGAACATGCAGACAGTCTAACATCAAGGTGATGTGTTGGGTGGGAAGGGTGTGTTGAGAGAAAGAGGGACTAGTAAAAAGCATCTGATTGTCTGATTTAAAAACTTTTGAGAATTATGTTCACATGAGGCTGAGTGTCGGGGGGATGGGAGATGGTCTGGTAAAACTCCATGTGTTGTATGTGTGTGTGTTGTAGCATGGTGTGGTTTGGGTTAGTGATGGGTGGGGGCTGGGTGGAGTAGTATTGCGTAAGGGATCATTAAGCAGAGAGTGTGTGTGTGTGTGTGCTGACCACACCTCTGCGGCTGTCTCTAACTGAGGGGAGTGGACCTTCCTGTCCAAAGATAAAGTCTCCAGGCAGTACACCCTCCTGGTATTTGCCCAACTTAGAGCCTAAAACATCCTACTTTATGCTACATGTCTGATCTCAACGTAAGACTTTTATAATCTTTTCTTGTATCACCTTTATATGGTTCATGGTTCAGTTCTTTTCTTTGCTAGTTGGCTCCTGGTCTGTATGACCAACATATGTGACAAAACACATAAACAATAACCTTTTGTCCAGATCTTGATAATTCCTTGTTTGCTTCTCATCAGGAGATGATGTGTGGTCCAGTTTAGGAAAAAAAAATAAATCAGACATACCGATAACTAGATATAGTCAATGAAATCTCATGGTTGTGCTCTACTATTTACATAAGGACGTCTTTTTGTGGTCACAACTAATAGATATCTTTATGCAACTCATTTGCAGAATATCTTTTGTTGATTATTTGCTCTAAAAAAATGTAAGCCTTCAAGCCCAAAACAGTGTTGCTCTATCTAACTGTTTGTTATTTAAACAGCCCTAAACTTCCAGGTATATACTAAAGAATAGCTTGGATTTTGTGCTTGTGCTCCCAGATTTATCCACCATGACAAAGTAAATGATAAATGGTCTGTACGTATATCATGCTTTTCTAGTCTAGCTGACCACTCAAAGCGCTTTTACACTACATTCACCCATTCACTCACACACTCGCACAGCACGTCTTATTCCTTATGGAGCCCAAGGACACTTGATGGTAAAATAACTAGTTGTGGGTAGAACCCATACAGCTATCCAGAGAGGATAGCAAAGTATGAAACCATAGCCCCTTTCAGACATGCAAACTGGACATTTTGACTTGGTGTCTTAATGAGAGCCCTAGCCACTTTTTCCATATAAGCCACCATGGTGATCTTCCTAAGTTGAATCTATTAAGAATAGTGCATCACTTCCAACACAGCACAAGTCTAAACTGTCTGCAGTCAGAATAAAAAAATAGGCACCTACAAAAATTATTCTTAATTTGGTATTTGATCTGCTTCTGAGGGTAATCCTACAGATTCAATCATTGATAATTAAGCAACAGCACTGCTACATCTTTGCTGCAACATGATTCCAGTATTAAACAGAAGAAGACTAAATGTTAAAAAGGCTTAACAGTTATGTTATCAACTAAGTTAAAAGCTATGCTTGTTACTGTAAGTGCAATAAAACTTGAATAAGTAAAAGCCAGTGACAGCTCTTTTCACCTCCATCTTGACAAATTTAAACAAATGGAAATGCGTATTTGAAACAGCTACATCTGCGTTGTCATGACAACATGGTATGTTTTTGTGAGAAAACTCCCATCACTGTTGTGGTGCTGTGCTTAAAAGAGGCCTGTGTGTGAACGACCGGGTGTTGCTTCTGACCGACTGATGAAGCCATCAGTGTTGCATATTACACAGTTGAACTGTTAAGATCAGCTTCGTGGAGAAAAAAAAATCCCTGAAATCAGGATGAGGGGAGGTGAAACCTGCTGGGGAACAGTTTGTCATCAGGTTGTTGTAAGCTCAGAGGAGATAAGGAGATAGTGAAAGGTGGGGACAAAAGAAGAGAAAAGGGAGGTAATTGAACAATATGGCCGCTTCCTGCAGGTTAACAAGTGTTTGTCAGTGCGGCAGAATGGGGTCAGAGGTCAGCAGCAGCTTTATTTGGGCTTTCCAGGCGAACCTTGGAGAAAATGCTTCTCAGTCGCTATTCTTGCTTATCCTTGTACCTCCCCTTCAACACACACACGCACACTTGTATCTCATCTCTCTTTTCCCGCCATTGTTCTTCTTCTGCTTCCCTCTTAAACTGTCACAGTTCACTCCTCTTCTTCCTCTCTTCTTTTCTCCATTCTTTCTCTCAGTCTGCTTCACTCTCTCGCTCTAATAGGATATGTCGAGGGAGGCTGCTTCCGCTCACCCCATCTCCATGGCAACCACGGCTCTGGCGGGAGTTGCCGAAAAGACTGTGTTGCCTGACCCCCTCCCCCTGCTCCTCCTCTTCCTCTCCTTCCTCCTCCACCTTTCCATACCAGTGTCTCGCTTTCTCTTTTTCTAACTCACCGCTTCAGCCAAAGGCACCCACACACACACACACCCACCCACGCACACACACTCCCACACCCACACTGAATACCTGCCAGCACAGCACACTGAATGGCTGTAATCTCTCTCATATACACAGATATACACAAACAAACAATGAGGCCCTCTGTGTGCGTGCATGTGTGCGTGCGTGGATGTGTGTGTCACTGATGTATGCACATAAACAAGTCAGCTGTCCTCCAGCAAACAAGAGCACTAATGCACAAAGAGGCCACAACACACACACACACACTAGACCTCTTTGTGTGTTTGCATGTGTGAGAGCATGAGGCATGAGAGGGCTGAGGCCTATTTACTGAGCGTTTGCCAGGAGGGCTCAGCTAGCATGAGTTAGTACTCAGTATGTGTGTGTGCGTGTGCAATGAGTGTGTGTTGGAGCATTCAGTCCATTTGGAGGACAGCACAATCACACTTTTAGGATGCAGCAGTTGAGAGGGTGCGATGTTGTGGTGGGGGGGTTGCAGTGCAGATACTGGACGGATGCAGTTTCTCTCTGCTGGTGCAGGATGATGATGTCATTGTTGGCAGCGCATTTCTTACAGAGTGAAGCTTCCAGGAAGTAAAATCAGCAGCAGGAGGCATTATTTTCATCCTAAACTAATCTGAGACAAATGTGTAAGGGGCTGACACTCATTGCAGCGCATACATTATTGCTGTCTGAGTTCTGACTTCTGGCCATAGCCCATTCTGGTGAGGCTGAGAAATGTTCAGCTTTCCTTTGATCTATAGGAGCAACAGCATGCAAACTCCTAGCTGGTTAATTGCCTCAGTAGACAGCTGTTAGAAACTGAGCTAGTTGTTTCAACTTTCATCTGAAGCAGGACTTCAAGGAATGTAGGAGAAGCTGTTGTTTAATGCTGTCTTGTGAAAAATAAAGTACACTCTCTTTCAGTTAAAAGGTTTTATGTATCAGGGTGTAATGAAAAGAATTTAATAGAAATATTCTGGTCTTTACCAGGTTTTAAAATTAGGTAAATACAACTTCAGATGAAAAATCCTACATGACATATTACACTGTTATTATTCATTGTACAAAAATCAAAATGCAAAAGCAGTGTGTGTAAAACAAAGTCCACTGCTTCACTGCATCAGTAGAGATTTAGAGGGTATGAAGCAGCTTGGTGCTGCTAAACAAATGCACTAGATCAAGTGATCATCAGCAAGCATGAGAACCTCTATAGAAATGTTGTCAGTTTGGTGTAATAACAGAATGCCAAGGAGCAAGGACGTCAGTAATAATCTCAGAGAAGCAAATGTTTTTGGAGTCCATCATTCTACACTGAGAGAGATTATTCACTGGTGGAAAACAATAAAGATGTTAAACATTAAAGTTACCAATCATCCTAGGAGTGGAAGTACCTGAAAGTTAACCTCAAGGTCAGACGATTTACTGTTCAGAGAAACTACAAATGACCCAAGGACTACATCTCAGCCTCTACAGCCCACAGGATTTAACAAAAAAAAATTATTTAGCATATTACCACAAACACCTTATACCAGCTGTTAAGCACGGTGATGGAGGGCTGATGGTTTGGGCTTCTTTGGCAGCCACAGGACTTGGACACCTTGCAGTCATTGCACCATGAACTTCTCTGTATACCAAAGTATTCTAGAGTCAAATGTGAGACCGTCTGTCTGACAGCTAAAGGTCATGTTGCACTTCTCCAGTTAAGGTCCAGATCTCAAGCTGATTGCTACTCACCACACCAACCGTGGTTAGCATTGTGAAGTTAGCATGTTCTCCCTAGGAGTGAGCATGTATGGGTATTTGTCTCTGTGTGACCCTGTGATAGACTGGTGACCCATCTAGGGTGTACCCCGCCTTTTGCCCAATGGCAGAGGTTATAGGCTTTTAATTGCACTTGGCCACATGACATTTGGAGGTCTGTAGCGATTGACTCTGCAGAAAGTTGTCGACCGTTTCGCACTATGTGCTTCAGCATCCACTGACCCCGCTCTGCCATTTTACGTGGCCTACCACTTTGTGGCTGAGTTGCTGTCATTCCCAATTGCTTCCACTTTGTTATAATACCACTGGCAGTTGACTGTGGAATATTTAGTAGCAAGGAAATTTCCCGACTGGACTTGTTGCATAGGTGGCATCCTATCACGGTACCACGCTGGAATTCACTGTGCTCCTGAGAGCAACCCATTCTTTCACAAATGTTTTTAGAAGCTGTCTGCATGCCTAGGTGCTTGCATTTATACAACTGTGGCCATGAAAGTGATTGGAAGACCTGCATTTAATTATTTGGATGGGTGAGTGAATACCTTTGGCAATATAGTGTATGTGCCAGACATGATCTTTGATTAACATGATGATAATTACGTGCTGGATTTTCTTTTACTTGTATAAAAACATGTAAACATTACTTCATAACTTGTGTGTACCTTGAGAATGACAGTAGCTGAAGAAGGGAAACACAGACAGAATGTCTTCTCAGGCAGCTTCTAAACTTCTATAATGTGAACATAATCTTCATGACAAAATGAAATCATAGCAGTAATTGTTACATACCGTATTTCACAACCCGATGTACATACTGTGTTTATGTACTTACAGCTGTCATGTCTCTTTTGAGGGATTCATCTCACACAATGATACTTTGGGTAACAAGCCTTTAGGCCAAGTCATGTCAGTTGTCTTTGTGAAGAAGGCTTTGTAGCTGTTATGAACGGAAACATTAGAAGACAGGTAGAAAAGTCAGCTGTCAAAGAGCAAGAGCAAGAGAAAAAGCAGCAGCATTGTGCGATAGATCCACCTGGTTCCAACAGAAACAGTCTGCTTCCTGGAGCAGAGGAGGTGCGGCGACCAACTTTGTCTCTAATGACATGTTGAAAGGTTCACTATCAGGATGGCTGACCTCGGATATAAGATATTTTTTGTTCATAAAAGGGAAATATTTTGAAATAAACAATGGCTCAAAAGATTTGTTTTAATGTTCATTTTTGTTTTTACCGGAATGAAACGACAAGTTGCTACTTTTCTACTCTGGGCTATATCTATCAGTAGATAGGTATTTAGGAGATAAAAGCTGTTTAATTCAGTGCAATAACATTTTTGCTGTTTTTAATTGAGCTTATTTTGAATCTGAACATTGGGAAATTGCTTGCATGTCTCCCCGAGGCCTTTCTCGGTCTTTGTTAAGCTTGTTAGTTGTAGACTTTAGGAGTTTATTTAAAACATGCTTTTTTAATCCACAGAACTTGTCTTTCCTGTGTGGCATTACTTCTGTACAGGGAGGAGAGAAAGCTAGAAGACTGTGTTAAATAACTTGAAAAGATGGTTCACTTTGATGACTGACTTAAAAGTGATGTTCTAAAGGAACTTCAACAGACCTTGGAAAATGAACTTCTTAGGTGTAAACTGAGGACTGGAGTGGCAGGCCATGAGTGTTGTCAGACTATTCTGAATTGTTACATTTCGCGCAGCTCTTTTTTTACCTACATGTTCTGCAAAGTATAATGCGCAGGTAGGTACAACACGTTCAGGCACATTTTACAGAAGAAACAGTGAACGAAGAAATAATTGCATCATCATGCAATCTTAAAGAGATACACAGAGAAAAGAAAATACAATGTATTATAATACTTTTGAATACATCTTGAAGTGTTTGACTATATGGGCTGTTGTAGAACAACCTGTTAGTTTGGACCAGGCTGGTAAATACTCATTTAGAAGTGAGAAAAAACACGAATGATAGCTCCAAATGTATCTTTGCCAGAGCTCTTGCTGCATTCTTATCTTATCCCACATTTGTCAGTAGAATGTGTTAATATTTGATTCAAATGATGGTGTTGATATGGGGACTAACAGCTGAACTAAAGATTACATTTAATATAAAGGATCCAGCTTTATAGCTTTATAGCTAAATGTTATTTACCTGTACTCTCTAATGTATTCATTTTAAAGTCTCACTCCATTAACAGTTCATTCTTGCCCCAAAAAAATCACATTTACATTTTTTTTTAAAAGTTTTTGCCATAAAAAAACAAAACCACAAAACCCCCAAACCCATAGCCATAAACTGGTTTGAGTGTGACTGTACCGCTTTCTTCATTCAGGGAACTGAGATGTATATGAATATGCTAATCTGGCCCCACATGCAGGTGGGTGGAGTTTAGTCTGCTAGTGGTTAGCAGCCAGTCCCCCGGCCAGGCTGAAAAGCTACGTGCCTCCTGATATCTTGTGCTAGCTTCTCATTGTATTAGTTAAGCACAGCTCATGTGCCTGTACAACTTCACCCAGCAAGTAGTCAGGATTGGTTCCTCCAATCTTCTGTGTGAAATATACAGCCGGTCTGAACTCACCTTCAGGGGACTGTAGGAAAGATTATCTGCGGAAAATCTGTAAATTCAAAACAGAAATTCCCAGTCACAGCATTGATGGCTGATTTTGCTCTAGGTATGTTATGTGTTATGTATGTGTTATGTGTTTATTGTGTAACACACAAGAAACATCTCATGAACACGTTAACATGCTCAATATAAACTTTATTTATAACAGAGGGGAACTTTTTTTAGTCTTTAGGTCTGTTGTTTTACATACTGATACAAGCTTTATCGCTGTGGGATAAAATCTGGGAAGTAAATCGCTCAGTAGGTCTACACCTCTGTTTGATTTTTACTAAAGTAACAAGATATTAGTTAGTTTCCTTATGTTCTCTTGGTCTGATAAGTTATGGCTTTTTTAATGATTTTAGCTTTTTCTGATGTGTGTGTGTTTCTTTTTTTTTGTTTCTTTTTAAAATTGGTTAAAAGGACACCGAGGCCCTCAATTCTCCTGTTAAGCTGTTACCTACTGAGCTATGGTGTTCATTCATATGCAATGTACAGCTGTAATTAAACTGAGGTAGTTTGCTGCAATGTTGGTCAGGCGATGAATAGGTTACTAAGTGCGCAGGAAATCAGCACTGGCAACATTAGCCCTAGAGTCAACATTAAGAGACGTTCAGAGCTGAGCTGGGATCAGCCTCTTAACAGCTGAGTGAACAAGGGGGAAACAGAGACGAGCAGACTTGCACTTTAACACAGGGTGGGGGCAGCTGGTGTGGAATTGGGAGATCCAGCTATGTAAGGGGTGGAGCTGTATCTGTGTGTGTATGTCGTAGGCAGGACAGCATGCCTTTGTGGTTGATATCTCCCCCAGCTGTTAGTTTTCCTCCATTTTTTTCTTGTACTGTCCATCTCTGTCTTCACACTTTATTTACTCAAACATTCCAACACAGAAGATATTGTGACATACAGTGAATAGATGTGTATGCACATGTATGCGCTGAAGATCATTAAGTCGATTACAGCTGAAATTAACACACACACTTGTGACAAATTAATGGTAAAGATACAACTCACTGAATTTCTCGCCATACTTGTATTCCCCTCTCACCCTTTTCCTCACCTTTCATATACAGCCACCGTGGTGTTTGTCTCACCTATGGACTATGGTCCTATGGACTTGTAGAAGACATCAGTGGATTTAGCTATTTTTCTAGTTTTTTTTTCTTTCTTTTTTTACTAAACAAGATTTATTGTCTTCACTAATGACCAGTAGGGGTGCGGCAGATGTCTCACCAAGTCTGTCGCTGGTTTCTTTTTAAATAATTTGGTCAATAACCTTTTTCTACCAATCATGCTTGATTTGAAAGTCAGTGTTGCATATATGCATTTCAGTTGAATTTATATAAAAAAGAGGCTTTCTGTTGTTGGTTGAATTTGTATTAAAGGTCTCATTTTTGAATGATTGTTAGAAAAGAGAGACTGGCAGCAGCAGTAAGAAAAGTAGAACTTTGTTACAGTGGTTTGACATAATGTGTCAATAAGCCATCTTTAAACTGTTTGTGGAAACATCCCTCTGATGACAGAGGGACATTTGTGACTACCACATTATTTGTTGAAGAGTGAGTTAAATTTATCTTAAGTGTATTACCATTATTAAGATTTTCTCTGTGTCATATTTAAACTGTCACAAATCTGTATGAAGTAATTTTGAGAATTTCATTATGTAATGTATGCATCTATCAGCTTACCAAAACAGTAAAATTATGACATTGCCTAGAACAAGGCATTCATTTTCAGTTCACACTGTAAAGGGTTGCTGTAGAGAATGTTTCTGTTAAATGGATGCATTCACATATTTAGAAATTGATTAGTCAGTGATCTGAGTTCAGTTAGTAGATTTAGTGCTTCTGAAACGATGGGAAGAAGAAGCCAGAAAAAAAATCATGTGAAGCTTTTCTGTCACACTCCAGACCTGCTCATGTGTGCTAAACATCGTCATACTTTATACACACTCTACCATGTCCACAATCCTCTGTGGGCAAACTGATAGCAGAGATTTATTGCTCCATAAATCAGTCATTACTTTACCTGTATGACATGTGGTGTGAGTACAAGAGGATTAAAACCCTTTGGACGTAGTACATCTTTCTCTCTGACAGGCTTCGTCGCCACTGCAGTCACAGCTGCATCCATTCAAGTTAGAGATCACATGAATTAATTGCAAGGCGACTAGTGGGTGACCCATTTTATGATGGAGTAGTTGAACTGAGGAGTGCAGGGGAGGAATAGCAAGGCTCCATAGCAACACATGTAGCGGAGCCAGGGTTTTAGCACGTTTTGTTTTGACATGTTGAATTTATTGTTTTTAAAGTGAGTCTTATTTTCAGTCAAGGCGGTTTGTTGTGATTGTGTGAGTTATTTAACGGTACTGTGACTGTCTCGCTCTCTAAAATTTCAAGTGGAATGTTACAATGTTTTTTTTTAGTAGAGTTCAGTTTCTAGACAACACAGAAAATTTACAATTTCCACATAGAATGATAGCATCAATTTAACTATATTAATCTATATGAGGTATTGGACCTTTCATACCTTATTGTGCTGGATTCCAAACATTTCTAATGCTCATGGTTTCTGTAGAACTTTTCAATTTGTTGGTAGTTTTTTTTTCTATATCATTATTTTTCCATTGCAATAATTAACTTTTTTCTGGAAAATAAAAAGATAAAAGATAATTACACAGCGATTGCAGGAACCTGCAGGGATGGTTTGGTTAGATCTACATGTATCCGAAAACAAACACCTGAGTATGGTTGGGCCGATTTAGTGGAGAAAGAATCGAAACAAAATGATTTAAAAATGTTAAGTGTCTGAACGTTAACCATCCTTTCTTAAAGATTAGGGCTGTCAATTTAGTCTAAATGCAACAAACATGGTGGTGAGTGCTGGGACTGATCGAAACAGTTACAGTGGGTGAAGACTCATCACTACAATCTATGTTAATTCATGACTAATCTATCAATTTAGGTCGAACCCAGTGATTAAACATGGAGATGGTAGTAAAAAAAATTCTAAATATCTGTAGAGTTAAAAGATACAACAATCTATTCATCCTGTGTATTGTTGTGGCACTAGTTCAACATCACCATTGCCAAAGTACTTGCCAAAGGTCAGCCATGTCTCACTCCATGTTTGTCCACGATGCAAAACATTTCGGTTACATAATAAGAGGTACTTTGTTGTATTCTACCTGTGGGAGAGTTGATGACAGCAAAACCATCCGCCCTCTAATTGGACTACGTGATTAGTGATTGAGTTGGCACTGACCAATCTGTCTGAGGTAAGACGGGGTCAAAATTTGCACTGTAACTTCATAATATTACAGAGTTTTCTGCTTTGTGAATAAATATTCAGATCAAATAACTTGAAACAAGAAGTAAGGGTTTAAGCTAATTTAAGCCTAAGTTTATGGAACTCAACCTCAGGTCTGTTCTATAACTGTCCACATACAGAGTTTGCACATCATTCTCTTGCAACCAACACTATCACTGGTATCTAAAGAAAAGCCTATGTGCCCAAGAACCCTCATGTATTAGCCATAAAAAATGTCTTTGAGTTGATTTGCCTCACTTGAGATCGCAAGTGATGTGCTTTAGTTTAAGTTGTCCTTTTGTAATAAATGCTCATTTGCAGAAAAAAATCATATTGATTATGACAACTCTATGGAAATATAAAGTAATCCCTCTAACACTGAGCCACTAGTTTCCTCCTGTCTCCCTCCAAAATTAGCTTCTGTGGTTCAGTAGCAAGAGTGTCAAGACATTTTTCTGTCCATTGGATAATGAGCTGCTATACTTGCTCATTTCAAAGCTAATCACTTCATCCTCATAGAAAGTATTTTTCTCCCTCTACTCAGTTTTTTTCTCTCTCCATCACTTTCTCTCCCAGATCAGATCACATTTTATCCTCCAGCCGTTTCTTTTCTCTGTTGGAGCCAGCCTTTCTGTCGTTTTTCTATGTATTTTGCACGCTGGATTTTGCGGGTTTGCAGGGAAATATGAGGGCAAGTGGGTAGATATGAAGTCAATGAGGAATGAGAGGGTGAGGCAGCAAGGGTGTGGTTGATAGAAAGAGTGAGAGATTGGCAAGGGATGCTAGAGAGAGAGAGGCAGTCGTGTGAGAGAGCAAGGTGAAAGAGGTGTGGTTGTGAAAGTGAGTGAAAGACAAAAAGGGAGGAAAGGAGAGGTGGCGCTATAGTGATGGAAAGATGAGCGGACAGGGAGGGAAAGGAAAGGGAGTTGATGGTGGGTGGGGAATGAGTGGAAATCATGGAGTCAGCTGATGGCTCCCAGTTTCCATGGCAACGCTAGGCCTTTCCCACCCACTCTGTCTTCCTCTCTGGTTTCTTTCTCTCCTCTCTACCTCACCCACTCCCTTGGTTCTTTCACACTTCATTTTCTTTTCAGGATTTTTTCCCCCTCATTTTTTTCTTACCGTCTCACTCTAATCATGTTACAGCCCTACTTTCTCTTTCCTCACTGATCTCCCCTTTTTGTCCTTCATTTTTCTTTTTATACTTTTTCTATTTGGCTTTCCCATTTGAAAGAGCTACTTTATTTCCACTTTACCTCAGCCAAGTTTTCTCCAGATTCAGTGTATACATTTTCTTGGTATGTATTGAGGCCTTCTTTCATTTCATTTCCTTTTCTTTCTTTCCTTCTTTTTTCTTTTCTTTTCCTTTCCTTTCTCCTGCTTTCTTCTTTTATTTTTTCTCATTTCATTTGATCTCATTTACTCTATTTTATTTCTATTTCAGATTTCACATTTGTTCTCTTCTGCTTATCCCCCTTTAGTAACTTTTTGAATCCTTTTTTTCTTTCATTTCCTCTTTTGTTTGCATTTTTCTGTTTTTCCCTCTAATTTCTACTCTCCTTTTCTCTTCCCTCTTTTCCCCTTCTTTTCTTTTCTTCTCTCTTGTGTCTTTCACCCTTTTATTTTCTTATTTCCTGTTACCTATCATTCGTTGTCATTTAATCTTCTCAGATTTGATCTTTTCCTTTTCTGTCCTTTCCTTTCCTTTCCTTTCTTTTCACATTCTCTTCATGTTTTATCTCCTCTCTTTTGTTCTCCCTTTCTCTACCCTTTTCTGCTATCTTTTCTTCCTCATTTTCTCTCATATCCTTTACTTGTTCCCTTAAATTTCCCTTTTCCTGTTATTCCCTTCTCTTTTCCCTAATTTTTTCTTTTTCTTTTTGCCTTTCCTTTCCTTTATAGATTTATTTATGTCAAAATTTGTATGAAATAGAGACAATCAACAAATAGGGACTTATTTATTTGTTTGTTTGTATTGTTGTTTATTGTAAAAAAGAAATATCTAAGGTAAAATTTAAGAAAGTGTTCTAGCTGTAACATGTTGCCACCCTAATGCAGTGAACGGTACAAAACAAACAGTGCACTCCTTTGACCATGGTTATTTGCATCTGTAATGATGGGCTGACAGGCTGTCTGTCAATGTGTGAATTCAGGTTTTTGTCCACAATTATGAGCCCAGCTTACAGCTGAACTGTGTGACCTGATAAAAGGGTGTAGCAGAGTCTCCACCCTCTCCTCCTCACCCAGAGCCAAACTATGTTCAGATGAAATGGACGGATGCCAGTTCCTTGACTCGATGGCTCGCTGCTGCTCCCTCTTTCTCTCCATTTCTCCTGTTTCTCAATCTTTCCCCTTTTCCCACTCTCTCTCAGTATGTACCAGTCTCTCTCCCTACCCATGGGGCCTTTCTGTCTATGTCTGTCTCACTTTCTCACCCCCCCCCCCCCCCCCCCCCCCCCCCCCCCCCCCCCCCCCCAGTGTACCACACAGCAGCCATTGTTCCCTGTACTTTGGTGCTGCATGGCAGCTGAACCCTGGGTGGCTGAAGAGGCGATAGGGTGCTCCATTCCTCTGAGGAGGCTTAGAAAACGAGGGTGCAGTGTGAAAAAGCCTCATGCAGGTTGTATGAAAGCATTTATCTGGGTGGAAGCGATTCCGATTGAGGACATTGCCATTTCTATTGATTGGGAAAAAAAAAAAAGATCATGGCATGAGAGATGTATGATTTGGTTAATTTACATCACAGCCTTTAGTTTTAGTTATTTCAGTTCTTTATTGTGAAATTGTTGTTGCTACTGATAGCTGACATCAGCACTGTGCAGAACATAATCCTGGAAACCTTATGTCTGCCAGACTACCTTCTACGCAGCCACAGAATTGAAAGAAAATCTGTAATGTTGATTTATTGTTTTTTTTTTTGTTGTTCCTGTTGACATTTTAAACAATAAACCAACATGGTTCAGCATTTCTGGCATGCTCCACTTCACTATTACACAATAAAAGAGATTTGCATAAAGATCTAACTATGTTGAATATTTAAATTAAGCTACCACTTTAATGAGTCAGTGTGTGAAATCTGGAATAAAACCATATTTCTAAAAGTTAGGTTCTCATCATGATGTTCTCTCTAATCTTCTCTTCTGTCTTTTGCTGTGCCCCTGCCCTCCATGTTCTTCTCAGCAGGCAGATGTATGTGATGACTGCTCACAGCCAACAGATCTGAAGGTGAAGTCAGAATGTAAGACAGAGCCCTCCTCTCCTCACTCGAGTCCCGCTGAGGACCAGACTGAACCTGTCGACCTGTCGCTCAACAAGCCCCGCTCCGCTTCTGCAATAAGCACCACAGTTAGCCCTGCACCCAGCAGCGCTGTGACCCAGCCCAGCCTTTCAGCCACACCAATCCCCTCCACAGTACAGTCGATAGGCTCCATGGTAATCTCAACCTCCTACTGTCTCCATTTTTATAATACAACATTTAGAACACTGCATGATTACAGTAGTCAGCTATGCTTCCCTCTTCTTATTATTTCCCATCCAGGTCCTCTCTCCAGGCTCTATCTTAGCCACACAGGGTGCTGGGGGCCAGCAGATTCTCCATGTTATCCATACTATCCCCTCGGTCAGCATGCCCAGTAAGGTTGGCCAGTTGCAGACCATCCCTGTGGTGGTGCAATCGCTGCCTGTTGTCTACACCACTATGGCTACTGACGGTGTCGCCACAGCAGCCATCACAGTGCCGCTCATAGGTAGCGATGGGCGTTCAGAAGGATCTGGTGAGTGTTACAACAAAAACCTCCAAACGGTAACAGAGAGTAGTTGTATTAAGACTACAAACGTTCATCCACTTCTTTTTCACTGTGTCTGAACTCTACATGCCCTTGTAGTCTTCAACTCTAACTAATGTTGATCCCTGTCCCGTTACAAAGTAATGTGTCGTGCTTTGTGGAGCTCCTTCTTGAGCCGTCTTTCTTCCAAGTGTCCACACTGCTGCATAAGAATACAGACCTTTAGAAAAACTGCTATTAACTATTTTAGATTGCAAATGCGAGCATTTCATGTTCACCTGTATGTGCAGAAAGTGACTTTTACAACGATGATGGACTTACACTGATGAAAGCCTCAATATTCAGATGTGTTAGGTCCTTGGTCACCATTAGAAACACACCATGCTCTTGAAGAAAATGGGCACATGGTCTAGTGTATCTGTGATTGAAAACTTCCAGTTACTGTCACAGCTGCTCTGACCTAATGAGTGCAGACATATCTGATAACAATGGCACGTTGCTCCTGTAAGCAGGATGACAATGATCGCGGTGTTTATTGTTTCAAATACAGCACAGTATGTGACCATTTTTTTTTTTAGAACACAGGTTGTTTTCGACATTGGAAAGGGATTTCATATGCCCAGTTACAGGAGATTCAGTCCAGTGTTACAGATAGCAAAATAGTAAGCCACTCTACTGTGCAAAAAAACATATATCCGTACCTTTTGTGGTTGCATCTTTTCCCCTTCTATTTTCACCTCTTGTGATGGATGACGCGTTTCGCTATATTTGCATTGTGACAACTCCCAGTCTGTGTTTTCAAATGCTACGACCCCATTATGGTCTGTAAGGTAAGGTTCTGTAGTGTAGCGGTTATCACGTCTGCTTTACATGCAGAAAGTCCTGGGTTCAACCCCCTGTGGAACTAAGCTTCAGGGGCTCCTTCATATGTGGTTCGAGTCTAAAAGCACTCACTTAATACCTTTCTCTGGGACTGGATAGTGTAGTTGCAAATGCTAGCATTTCATGTTATATTGTATATTATCACCACCTTTCGTGTGGGAGATCTACATGAAATCTCCAAAAGGGGTCCTTAGGCAAGACCTCCTTACCCTATCTGCCTACCTGTAAGTTGCTTTGGATAAAAGCGTCTGCTAAATGCATAAACATAACATAACATAACAAGTGTCGACTGTCCAATCAAAGAAATCTGGTCCGACTTTTTGGCATTGCTGTTCTTCAAGCTTGTTTTTTTCTTTACTACAGTAAAGGAAACATATCTACTTCCTGTTTTCTCTGGCATATGCCTGTCCAGCAAATGTGAAAACCTTACTGGAAAATCAACCTTGAGATGCTTGCTAGTGACCAGCTAGTTCACCCTGATCCCCAGATAAACCAGCTGAGGTAAAAAGCTTCACAAGCAAGACCAGCTAATGACCAGCATATTTTCTCTAAGCAGTCAAACCTAGTTGTAAACCTCGTTGTAAACTAACTACTAAGTAGATTAACTTAGTTACTTGCATTTGGTGACATCTGTTAGCTAAAACAACCTATTTTGTGCCAAATTTACGGTCCTTATAACAAAAATAAGCATATTTTTGTTTTGCGGTAGCTAAAATGAAAAAATCTTCTGGTAACCATTATAAGCGACACCTGAAACCGAGAAAAAAACTCAAACTTACTATACATATCAATTATCCTGTCGTGTGTATTAGATGCCAAATGCATGTTTAATGTTTATCACATGATCATATACAATCATAAATAATGCTACTGCAGCTGCATGTTGGTGTCACTCCCTCTACCACAAACTCCACTGCTGATGCCTTCAGTGCCACCACAGTGTCAATTGAAGACTTTTTTGTATTTTTGCTGCAAAGAACAGTTAATTAAATTATATTGAAATGAGCACTGCAAGGAAAGACAATAATTAAACAGCTTTTAACAACATGTTTTGTCCTTAAATGTCATAAAATGTTGAAACAAGTTGTTTGCATAGTAGCAGTGGTACTGCCAGTCACTATTAAAGTTTTAACAAAGCAATAACAATACCCAGAAATTTGATAAAGATCTTTGATGACAAAACTTCTTTCTCGTGAGTCTTTATTCTTGTTGTTGTCTGTCTTCGTCTCAGATGATTAAGGTCTGTCCCTTGAGAGCTGGTGTGTGTTTGTGGTTGGTGGTGTCTTAACTGTCTCTCCACATGCTCCATATCATTGATGGTCCCGTTTAAATTAGGAAGCTGATTTTGTCGGGGAATGCTTTGTAATGATTCATAACTTTGAACAGAATGCACAGCTGTTTCTTGTTCTGAGTTGAACTGGGAAAAACAGAGTTGCTTCACAACTAAAAATCTGTAACATTTACCTGAACATGTTCTGTTCCTTGTCCATCCATTTTCTATACCAACTTAATCTGTCGGTCAGGTCGCGGGGGAGGGGCTGGAGACAGACAACCACACACACATGCTCACACTCACTCCTAAGGACAATTTTAGAGACACCAAATAACCTAACATGCATGTTTTTGGACAGTGGGAGTACCCAGAGAGAACCCACACATAAACAGGGAGAACATGCAAACTCCACACAGAAAGGCCCCAGTCAGGAGTTGAACCTGGAACCCTCTTGCTGTGAGGTGACGGTGCTAACCACCACACCATCGTGCAGCCTCTGTTGCTTGTATGAAATAGAAAAAAAAATGTGAAGAATTCAGTGGTTCGATCCTTTAATGACTCTCAGAATCAGAATTTGTCTGTTGTGATGTCAGTGTTTACCACCCCAGGGATATGGCTGATTCACATTAAACTACAGCAATGAGGAGGTTAACACAAAGGGAAGGAAACAGGCCCCCACTCCTTTAACAAACTGCAGTAAAGTCCCTTAGTTGAGAAAGTTTGGTTCACCTTGGCTTCTAATTCAAACCAGCACGGCCTCGACTCAGGAATGTAAACGGTGGAGGCAGTGACATGGAAACTTCCGCAAGAGTCTGCAGTAAACACATGTCAAAGATGGTCTCAGACTTTTTGACTTCATCAGTGATGTTCCACACATGCCAGGAGTTCCTGGATCACAGTGTTGTTTTTCTATCTCCGTCTCAAAATATCTCTTCTACTTCCCTTCAGTTTGAAGCAAGTTCAAGTAAAAAATGCTGTATTCAGCTGTGAAGACAATGCGACTCTTAACATGCTCTTTTTCTATTGATGATCATGAAAAATATGATAAAATTATAATTTGACTATATTATATGATCTATATTGCCAAAAGTATTCGCTCACCTGCTTTTACACGCATATGAACGTAAGTGACATCACATTCTTAATCCATAGGGTATAATATGACGGCCCACCCTTTGCAGCTATAACAAAGGGGTCAGACACTGATATTGGATGAGAAAGCCTGGCTTACAGCCTCTGCTCTAATTCATCCTAAAAGTGATCTATCATGTTGAGGGCAGGACTCTGTGCAGACCAGTCAAGTTCTTTCACACCCTACTGGCTCATCCATGTCTTTATGGACCTTGCTTTGTGCACTGGTGTGCAGTCATGTTGGAACAGGAAGGGGCCGTCCCCAAACTGTTCCCACAAATTTGGGAGTATGAAATTGTCCAAAATCTCTTGGTATGCTCATACTGAAACATTCAGAGTTCCTTTCACTGGAACTTAGAGGACAAGCCCAGCTACTGAAAAAAAATCCCATAATACCCCCCTCCACCAAACTTTACACTTGGCACATTGCAGTCAGACAAGTACTGGGTCCTGGCAACTCCTGGCAGCAGCCAAACCCAGACCCGTCTATCAGATTGCCAGATGGAGAAGCGCGATTGGTCACTCCAGATAATACGATTTCCACTGCTCTAGAGTCCATTAGCGGCGTTCTTTACACCACTACATCCGGCGCTTTGCATTACACTTGGCCACATGAACTTTCGAGGTCTGTAGCGATTGACTCTGCAGAAAGTTGGTGACCTTTGCACACTACGCGCCTCAGCATCCGCTGACCCCACTCTGCCATTTTACGTGGCCTAACAGTTTGTGGCTGAGTTGCAGTCCTTCCCAATCGCTTCCACTTTGTTATAATAGTGTAAGCTGGAATTCACTGAGCTCCTTAGAGCGACCCATTCTTTCACAAATGTTTTCAGAAGCAGTCTGCATGCCTAGGTGCTTGAATTTATACACATGTGGTCATGGAAGTGATTGGAACACCTGAATTTAATTATTTGGATGGGTGAGTAAATTATATAGCGGATATTATCATATGATCACAACTTACTGGGTTGGAAAAAAAACTTCTGAGGACTGTAAAAATGTTTCTGTTATATTTAAGTTGTGTGACTGATTTTGTGTGTGTGTGTTTTCTTTTTTAAATATCTGATCCTTATAAGTGGGCACAACTCTGATTATTAGATATTTGTATTGTAACCTGCACTCTCACCTTCATACAGCACTATGCCACCTAGTTTGTTCACTCCAAACCAGTGCAACTTATCGCTGCACTTGATTCAATTTTTTCCTGATTAATTAGATTAGATTCAGTTGTACAGAATTTGTAAATATGTAAAAACCGGTATTTTTATGACTTGTGTTTCAACTGTTTGACAGATTCTGAAGCATAAGCTGTAGTATCTTTATCTTTGCAGTATTTATACTTTTAAATTCCTGTTAACTGATCACTGAACATCTTGGAAAAACAATTCAAGTGCATGGAATAGATTACACAACAAAGTAATTGTAATGTTTTCAATGATCTGTCAGCCAGTATTGCAAGTATTGACACCATTCAGAGGACCTCCAGAAGGGTGCTGTATTGTAGTGACAAACCATGTCTGTTAATGTTTGAGTTCTTTAAAAATAGGATCTTCCACTGAAGATATTTCGTTTTATAAAAAAGTAAGATTATGTTTGCAAGTTTACAACTCTGGCTTTGCTTTTGTAGATTTCAGCGTAATTTTCCATCATGTAAAAAATCAAAACAACCTCACTCCAACATTAGACTCATCAAGGGTCGAAAGTAAGCATAAGCGTTTCTAGGTAGACTTAGTAATGAATGGAGATTTTGGAAGGCGTTTTACATCACTCACGTCAGGTGAGTAAGAAGGTTTATGCCATATCCCAAAATTTCCTTGCAGTCCGATTTTAATAAATCATGTTCACTTTAAGAGATAAGGTCACTACAGCAAGTAAATATGTGACAGGAAGAATATTTGAATTTCAATGACAAATTGTCCAAGATAAAGTTTGTTGAGAGTGAACTATCTGGTGTGCTGCTGCAGTTTGAAATCTCTGTGTTCTTAGCCAAATATTTAGCTTCTGTAAACCTATAACAAGAACATTTAACTTTTTTTCAGAAAAAGTTTTTTCTGAATTAAAAAGAATTTTAAGGTTTTCCTTGTAATTTGATTCCCCCCCCTACATAGTAAAGAGTTGCTTACTTTAGCCCAGTCAGTGGAGCATTTTTTTTTCTAACTGAACCATCTCTCAAATAAATCCAGTAGTCTTGGTCAGACTAACATGTAGAATGTTGTTTTACCCTATTTTGAGTTTCTAGTAATTTCTCCTGGGTAAAACCACTGTGTCTAAACATCACCTCTACTGAGGAACACAAACAAGGCAGGCCAATGACTTGATTTCAGCTCCAAGTTCGAGTTTTGTGATCCAGCAGCTTACAAAATTACTTATTATTCAGAAACACTATTGTTATCTACTATCAGCATAGTGAACTGGGTCAAGTGGATTCTGAAGGTTGTCAGAGAAGTAGCTGCCTGTTCTCATTGCCTATATTGAAATTGTGTTTTTCTGTGTATATTTTACTGCCCTGCACATTACTAGGTGCAGAGCGAAAGGGAGTGAGATTGGGTATATGATGTGAGGGTAGGAGGGTCAAGTAGGAAGGATGAGGAGGAGAGGGTGAGGGGTCAAAGAGAGATGAGATGGTTCGTTTTGCCTTTGAAAGAAGAAAGCTGCAATGGTGGAAGGAGGGGGGCAGACTTAATTGTCTCCAGAGACAAAGCACACCATTTTTTTTGGTTTGTGACCCTCCCCACGTATACATAAACTCCACCCAAATTCCTTGCATCACCCCTCCAACCACCCCACCCCTTCCTGCTCTCTTTAGGCTGGCTGGACTTTGGGCAGTGTGGCTTCCACATTCCTGCAGATAGAGAAAGGGGGAGGCAACTTTTGTTTGAATTCATTATGCTTTAAGATCAAAGAATTAATCTTACAGTCAAATACGTGCATTGTTTCTTGTTCGTTCATGTTCACGTTTCTGCTTCAGTAATCCTGTTTCTCATTTGTGAATTTAGGGAAAACAAAAATAAAAACAGTACACAGAGTGGACATGAATTTAAACTTCTGAAAGCAAAGCCGGTAACAAAAAAAGTTATTGTGGTATTCTATATTATCAAGAAAGGGAAAGACAAATAACAGCTTGTTAAAGCCTGAGGACAACAAGCAGAGCTTTTTGATCACCTCGAGAGGTTTTTGCTTCAGTTAGTTGCTAATTAGCATCTATGAGTTCAGCATGTTTTTCCATTAACATCTGTTCACATCATTGTCCTGCTTCTTTGACACTGTAAACGTCTTTGAACAGACTAGGGACTGAAGCATGTTTAGAAACACTGAGAAAGATGGAGAAATGAAGACACATCCAACATGGGATGTGGTTATTTGATCTATTAATTTTTCATCTAGGCAGACCATGCACGTGCACAAGCACATACACACTACTCAGACCAAGTTTTCGTCTTGTCAAGTTTATATTTGACAATGCTGTTCTCCATTTAACCCCTTGCCATTCTGTTTCCTGTTTCCACCCATCCCCACCTTCTATTTTCCTCTCTTTCTCTCTATCATACCTTCCATCCTCTCCATATTTTCCTTCACCTGCTTGTTCCCACCATCCTTTCTTTTCTTTAGTTCGTATCAAGCCAGGTTCAACATCTCCAGTGGAGTATCAGAGTGACAGTGATGCAGAGAGCGGTACAGAGTCTGGATCGGCTTCCCAAAGCCTCGACGCAGGGTGAGTCCATGCTACAGAAGGACACTACACACACTGAGCAATCAGCCACACTTGCATGAGTTTATCTCTAGGAAGTTGGGACTGGATATTGTAGTGGTATGATTGCCACCTTTCATGTGGGAGATCTGGGTTCAAATCCCCTGCATGAAAGGTACTATCTCCAGTAGGGGTCCTTGGGCAAGACCCCTTACCCTATCTGCCTATCTGTAAGTCGCTTTGGATAAAAGCGTCTGCTAAATGCATAAACATAAACATAAGTCAATATCAGGGAAGGAAAATGATACATTCCTTGAGAACATTCCTGAAAAGAAGTGTGACACATTGAACAGATGCAGAAATGGATTTACTCTGGGTTTAAAGCAGTATTGTATCCAGTGTATGGTGAGCAGTTAGAATTCAAATGACTTATGATGTAATGCTCCCATTGGTGAGAAGGTGAAGGTGTTTGGATGAAAGATACAGATTGTTTTTATGTCTTGTTTGGCTCTAGCAAAATAAGAAAAGAAAAAAACAACTTGGCAGAACTTTTGGAAAGTTGGAAAGATCAGAGTTTATTGAATGAAATCTGTTGTTATTGTTACAATACATATGTGTGGTAATCTTTAAAAGGATTTTGGATTAAAACTGTAAATAAGCAATTGTCACCTGCTTTTTGACTAATTTTTGTTGACCCGTTAATCTGCTCTGACCACCTTTTTCATTTTCTTCCATGGACACATTCCTTTTCTGCTTCTGTCAAAATTATTATAGTCGCTTGAGGGCATTGCTGCAGATACTCTGATACATAACTAATGATCATAGAAGGGTTGATGTCACTTACTGATCCATTGTTGTGTTTATGAGCCTTAAGTTCAGGGTTTTAGCAGTGACCTTCTCGATTGTGTAGAACTGGAGGTTACAATCAAGCAGCATTGAGTAGCACCATGTCAAGTTCAGCACAGTCCCATTCTAACACATACCATGGCTTATCATTTTTTAGTCTACATGGGACAGTGATTCACAAAAGGTACCTCATGCTGTATTATTCTAAATTTGAAACTATCTATCAAGATATTTAAATCCTTAAAGCCCATTTTACACTGATCAAAAACCTGCTGACATCTGGCTTTTGAGTGCAAAGGGTGTTTAATCGGTTCCAATAAGCACATTTATATGACACTAGACAAAAAATGTTGTGTTTGTCTGACAAAAAGCAGACTTCTGAAATACATATTAGTCTGAATGAAATTGTATGAAGGTAAGCTTTTTAAAAGCAGACAAACGCATCCAGATACTGAGGCTGGGAATCAAACGTCTCTTGGATGTATACGCTCGGTTAGACTCAAATGGGCCTCAATATTGTGATTACGCTCCTTGCATGGACACTGGGACAAGGACACCAATTAAATAGCCCTGTGAAGCTGTAGTCTTATTACCTCACAAAGTTTTGATCATCATAAACACAGCCTATTGGATAAAGGATAAAGTCCATCCCTTCATGTAGTATCAGTAATAGTGACAGACTTGTCTGCTGGATAAAACATGCTATTGCTGGTTATGTGAAAACATTTGATTGGCTTATTTATTTAACTTGATATTTTTGGTGTGAAAACAGCATAAGAAAATGTTTTCTGAAAGTGACAATTACAGTGAAAAGTTGAGTCACTTACTTTCTTTTTGAAGCCAACGCAGTCACACCCTTCTGGTCAAATTTGCAGGCACCCCAAAATTAGCTGCAATTGCTTTGACACCGAAAACTACGTGTAGTTTAGCTTTTTTATACTTCTTATTAGTCATTATGGACTGCTTGGCCAAACACCTAACAGTAGTTGTTATGGGAGGACAGTTTCCACAATACATAATCACAATGTGTGCCCAATGAGAGAAAATAAATGTAAAATTCCATTTTGAGTTACATATACTGCACATAAAAGTCATTAGATCTGTTGACCTCTGGGTCTATAAAGGAACAAAGCTTTTATTTTCCTTTAGGTCCTTTTTTTTCCTTTTGAACATTAAACTGATTTAAAATAAAAACATGGCAGAAATTCCCCCTGTGGAGCCAAACTGCAGGTAGGGAAATACTGAAGTTAGACCCATACATGGCTTGGAGGGAAAGCTTCACTTCTTCAGTGGCCAGTACTCCACTGTAAATCAGAAGTCAGTTAAACAGTTGACGGGGTATAAATACCAAAATCTATGCATGATGTCAGCTGACCGTATAGTCTATAATACAAGTCAGCAGGGCCAGCAAGAGAGAGGCTAATGCTCAGCACGTTTTATGGGAAATTTGGTCTTTCTGATGGTCACCTCCCTTGCCTGCAGGCCCCTGACTAATTACATTACTGCAGTTCTGCCTAGGACTTGATGCTTATATAACCTTATATAACCCTCTGTACAGCAGAACACACTGGAGACACCCAGACTCTAACACAGGAAGACAAGTGTGTGCACATACAGAGTGAGTGTAGAGGCTCAGCGCACGCTCCATAAATGAGGACATTTGCTTCTCTGAAGAACAGTTTGGACATTTTAAAGATTTTTACTTTTAAGGCTGTAAGAATCTCTCTGTCAAATACAGGACTTTAGTGTGTGTGAGTGATTGTCCAGTGTATTTATAAGTAAATCAGGACAGAGCGCCTGCCACACCCAGTGGGTGCAGCCGCCTTGCTTAACTGAATTTAAGGGTGTGGACATTCATAGTTGGCTTAGTGCTGTAATCTGGTATGTGTGTTACAGAGACATATAATAAAAACAAAGTATGTTTGTGGGTATTTTCATATATATGAAGAAGTTTCTTTATATGCTTTTGTTTGTGTGTGTGTGAGAGAGAGCGCTTGTGAGTCTGTGCTCATGTTGCTGGGTAGGGCTGTCCCAGAGCTGGGCTGTAAACAAGGTTATGTAATACTGTCTGCTGTCACACCTCTCTGTAATGGGGATTGGGAGAGCTGTGGGTTTTTCTTTTTTTTTTCCTTTTTTAAAATCGGCTTTATTTAAACTGGTCATCATGTGAATCTCAGATATATCAACCAGTATGTGTCAGGTCTTTGAAAACTAAATCCTTTCAAAGAAAGGTGACAAAAGCAGAAAGAGGGTGATGTAGAAAATAGTGGATACGTTCAGTTTGTCGGGTTCTGTGTTGTTTGTGTGAGGAAGGAAAGGAAGAACAAGAACAGAACAGTGAGAAGATATGACAGAGACAGAGAGGGGAAGAGCAATGCTTAAATGGGAGATGTTTCACAGCTCTGGTTAAGACAAAGTGAATGTCTGACGCCCCCCGGTGGCCTGAAATGAACCCTTTTTGGGTTTTTTTTAAAAAGTAGTTCTGCAGGTAATCAGATTTGTTCAGATTTATAAACTTCAGACTCAACAAAGAGCTCAAATGACAAACAAGACTAATAGTTACAACAAATTTAAAAAAGGAACAGGTGCAAATAGCTTTTTACATTTTTTTTAGCTAAATTACTTTCACTCTTGTCTTCTCCATCCAGACAGTGCTGGTCCATAATGCCTTTAAGCAGCGTAAGAAGCTGCCACAATTTCAGAGTTTGCTCTTTTTCTAATCATGTTACTAACTTGTTGCCATTTAGTGGTTACAGTGTGTTCCTCCGTCTGTTTCTTTTTTGAAACACCTTTACTGCCCCTCATCTAGCTTTTCTGACATGTGTTGAAGCCATCAGATTCAAGATGAGCTCATATTTTTCATGTTACAGTAAAATGTCTCACTTTCAACACTTGACATTCTTTCTTTGTTCTGTTGTGAACAAAATGTTTTCATGAGATTTGCAAAGTCCCTGCATTCGGTTTTTATTTACCTTTTACACAATGCCCTGGCCTTTTAGGGATTTTATTGAGGGGAGGAGACCAGGTTTGTTTTAACTTCTGACCTTAGCACTGTCTCCTGAAATAGCTGATAAAGACAGTGCTGTTTGCTTCAGACAGTAAAACAGTGCCGTTCTCATTTCATGAATTCCAACTAGCTTTAAGGGTTACATTTGAAGTTGGTCCTATTGGTTTTAATGTAATGATACTGTCATTGTGGCAACAAAACGACTCTTCCATTCTTTTGTTACCATACCTTCAAACATGAATTGACAATCTGCCAGCACATCAGACACACTTATATCTGTTTCTTAACCAATCAATGTCAGATTTAAGGACACCAACATATGTATCCAGGTATGTCATAAAAAAGCTGTTTGGTACCATTACAGATGTGACTCAAATGTATACAGAATAACTAAAACCTGAACCTGGACTGTGTGAAAACACTGCAAGGTCAATATTGGTCTTTGAAGTATAAATATATCTATTTAAAAAGGCTAAACAAATGGTTTTGAGCAATAAAATAGGACAAGCACCAAGTAGTATTATCTTTAATTGTACCCATCAGCATCACTAACTCTTTTCCGTTTGTGTCTCAGGTCAGTCATGGACTTAGAACCCGTTGATCCTGATACACTAGATCTTAAGAGACGGCGGATCCACATGTGTGACTATGAAGGCTGTAAAAAAGTTTACACCAAGAGCTCCCACCTCAAAGCCCACAGGAGGATACATACAGGTGAGAGAAGAGCTACCACCGCAAAGTCACTACACCACAGAACACCATCCATCTGGGTGTTCTGCACAGGATTAAAGGAGCAGCTCAACTCAAAATGAAAAATTTCTGTAAATTACTAAATGCCCAGTTTGATTTTTTATTTTTTTTGGTTTAACCATTCACCCCTTAAAGAACCGCAACTGTGGCTGGCTTTGCCTTTATCAGATCACACCCAACAGACTGTAATGTTCCTTTAACATCAACCAAATCTGTTGCCTTAACTGATGCAAAACTAAACCATTGAGGCGTTAAAATATTATCAAATAGCTCACAGCAATGAATGCTTATGAGGCACATATTAGATACTCATTTACAGGATGTATTCAACAATAATGCTTGTGTCCTTCCAGGAGAGAAGCCCTACCACTGTACCTGGGAGGGCTGCACCTGGCGCTTCGCCCGCTCTGACGAGCTCACTCGACACTTCCGCAAGCACACAGGAATCAAACCTTTCCGCTGTACTGAATGCGACCGCTCCTTCTCCCGGTCTGACCACCTTTCTCTGCACCGCCGTCGCCATGTGATGATGTGAAATCCCCTTTAACCAACCCTACAAACCAACACCTTGATTTCTCAAAGTCCCTCACAGCACATTTTGCCCTTCACCTCACATAAGCCTCTGCTACGTCCTGTTTCCCTCTTCACTCCAACAGGATTCCAAGCCCAATTGACAGATGAAAAAAAGGACACGTCTTCATTGTCTTCATCTTGAAATCGCAGGATAATTGGGAACTTGTCTGTGTGTTTGTGTACATGCATGGTGGAAGTAATAATCATCTTCACCGTCCACCCCAATCTAATTCTTTCACTACGATCCTGAACTCAATTCTTCGGCTGTGATGTCACCTCCTCAGATAGTGATGGATGGACCGAAGGACACTCAGCAGCAGGGACGTTCATCCATCCACTCATCCCTTACATGCATCCATCCAGACAGCCATCCTTCCACCCAAGGGAGAGGAGGAAGAAGAGGGGACACAAAGAGAAATGACATGTGTACTGTTTTTAAACTCTTAAACTTAACTTGGATGTCACTTCAGCTGCTTTTTTCTTTTTTTAACAGTTTAAATTCTGTACATATCCAGAGTTGCAAACCTCCAAAATAAATGTGATTTTTATTAGAAACAAAGGTGACTCCCAAGGAGACCCCTGTAGTAATTTTCCACCACAAGAACATTTCCAAGAACGCAAAACCCTGCTCAGGAACGCAAGAACTTTACATCTCGTTCTGACTATATTCTTTTGATCTGTGATCAAACAGCAGGTAAGATAACTGTCAAAGTCCCAGAAAGTTTGCCACTCACACATTGGTACCAAACAGGTACAACACTTAAGTCAATGTCTTCCTATTTGACATTTAGAAAGAGTTTAAACATTAAAAAAATATACATATGTATATGTATATGTAAAGTATATGCATATGTATGTATATGTAAGGGACTAATCCCAGATATCTCAAGACCTAAAACTCCTTCTTCGGCCACTCATATGTGGACTTTTAAATGCCTACTTTTAAATGCCATTATAGCTAAACCTTTGCTTTGTTGTTGCATACTTCTTTTGAATGCCTAAAAGTGGGACAATATTCAGATTTCTTTGGATACAGAGGTGATGAAAACAGGAATGAACGAGCAGAACTTGTAGTTCCTGGGGTCTAAAATCACATAAACTGACACTTTTTGCTATACTGTGCATATCAATGTGTGACTCTGTTTGTGTGCTTGCATGCAGTGATTTTTTTTTCACAGCAGCTGAAGTGACATCAATCATATGCTCCCCTGGCCATCACCCAGCCCACTCCTTCCCTGGTACATGGAGCTACAAGACTGTGAACTTTATAGACTAATTTGTTTTCAGTGTATCAATCACATTTTTGTGTTCCCTCCCTGCATACACATACCTTTCTGATTCTTCTTCAATAACAGTATTTGCTTTGTATGTGTTGTTCGTGTGTTATGAAAAAGGCCTTCAGTTGACTTTAAAAAAAAAAAAAGAATCGCTAGGTTTGCCGCTCTGAACAGAATAGGTGAACAGAATTTCTTTTTAAAAGAAGATAAATAAATCTTTTTGTTTTGAGGCTGTGAAAAAGACGGGGGGGACACAAATAGCATGAGGCATAAAATTCTCAAGCAGGGGAACATTTCTGAATGTGTGTTATTTGTGTGTATTGTTTGTGTGTGTGTGTGTGTGTGCCTGTGGGTGAGTGCACGTTTGGAGATAAACACATAAACAGAATAGGAGATTTTTACGAGTGTGTGTTCCGGGCACTTGTTCTTTTACCTCTTGCCCGTTGAGCCTTAATAACTGAAGTCAATCTGTAAGGGCGAAACCAGAACCGCTGAGAGACGACATCAGGCCAAAGATAAGCTCTAAGTGAAAATCTTTGGCAGATGACTGCATGAGAATATTCCAACATAGTTCAAGATTCTTCTTGATTGTCCTCCTATGGACTACTTTTACTTTTTACCCACCCTACTTAAACATTCAACTGTGTAAAAGCCATTTGCACTAGTTTCAATGTTGCAATGTCATAAGATGAGCAGGGCTGTGTACATGGCTGCCACTGAAAGCCAGAGTGGCTATAGGTCGTCTGTCAGAGGTTCTGGGAGAAACCAGGCACTGTGTCGGGCTGCCAGGGTCCATCACGTCTTGGGTTTAAACCATGAGGAAACTAATCGCTCTCCTCACTAGCATTTCTGCCACACTGGGGGTCAATTCTATTTCTAACTAAATTCCATGAAATACTAACAGAGAACCTTTTTAAAAAAATGTTTTCTCTATTAAGTCTTTAAACCATCTAAGATCTAACTTTTGCTGAACGTTACCTCCATTCAGCACATTTTTCAAACTGTACATTTCGGAACAGAAGTGACCCCCCTGGCCCTGCTCTCTGACCCACAGTATCCAGTGGGCTGTTTTTCAGCTCCTCATTGGGGCTAAACTTGATTATGCAACAAAAACACAGACCTCGCTCCAAGCGCTGTTCTGAACTTAGTAGTAGAGCACTAGTTTGGTAGTTGGACTCACACAGGTTGTTACAAGACTTAAAAGGGGATGTCAGGATGTGTAGAAGCCACTCCTGAAACTGCTGCCAAAATAGACGGCAAGATGTGTAGAAACACAGATTCAATGAGAGGCTTGCCTGGTGATCAGATGCTTCATCATCCTGATTTTACAAACCCTTTACAAACAAAAAACAAGGCATTCAGAACCATTTCGAGTTGTTGACATTTCAAAAGCTAGAAATCTAGAGTAAAACGTGGATAACTGAGATGACTGGGCAGGCTTCCTGTGATCTGAGCATGTGACATATGACTCTTCATATGAAGAGGGCAGATTGTCGTTTGGCGTGCACACCGCAGCAACAACAACAAAAAATGAAATCCAAGCAGAGTCACGTCTTTTTTTTTTTAAGATTGCATTATTGAAATCAGTTTTGTTCCTAGAAAAAATTAAAGTCAGGTGTAGTTGGGTGTAAAATAAGAACATTTACTTTTCTCATCAAGAAAAACTTTGTTAAAAATCTTAAGTAAATTCAGTCACTTGTTTGGAGGGATATTCTTTATTTTAGCAGTGCAGAGCAATGCAATGTTCCCGTTTCTCTTCACATCCCTATCTGCTTCAAGTAAGAAAAAAAAAGTTACTAAGCACATCTTTCTAGAAGAGTATATGCATATGATTGCAACTTTCTTTCTTTTGTAAACTGTTGATAAAGACATAAAGGACAAATGATTAAAATAAACCCATGTACATAAATGTAAATAATCAAAAAGTGCAGAGTAAATGTAACGGGTGAATTTCTATTTTTAACACAGACTAGATAATGTGAAAAAACCTTTCTCTTTTTCCTCTGTTGGTTTGATGAAATGTTTTTCATCTTGTGTATTTTTTTTGTCAAATCTAATACATTTGTTTCGTAGTTTCTCAAAAATGGTCCCACTTGTGTTGTGCACACTTGTGTTGCATGGAGAATAGCCTTCTTGTTTTCTTATAGTGATGTTGGTGAGCATGTCAGTGTGTGTGAGACAGTGGGAGGGAGGCTCTTTATCACTGATGACATAGGGGGGGCGGGGGGGAACTCCAACTTTCATTGATAGATTTTATTGAAAATAATTAACAGGGGGTTTGTTTATGATACCAGAGCTTAATATCTTATCACTGGACCCGATTGAATATACATCACCAAAAAAAAGAAAAAAAAGTTGCTTTTCAATGTGAGATGTTGTTGATTCGGATCAGTCAACCTTGAAGTGTGGTCAGACTACTTAAAATGGTTAAAAAAAACAGCTTTGAAAAACATATTAAAATCAATATTAATCAATATTTTAATTTTAGTCAATATTAAAAAATATTGATTTTAAGAGGATGGCTGAGAATTTCCCAAATAAAATATTAATTAATTAAGAAAAAAAAAAATTCTAGTATGTTTTCTCCTATTTAAGAAACCGAGACTTAGTAAAGTCAGATGACTAAATGCCAACAACACAGATTTACTAAAGCTAACTGAACGGAGGCTAGCAAGGAGCAAGTGGATTTTAACTTCATAGATTTGTTAAATCCCGACTTGAAATAGCTACATTGATCTGAAGCACTAAACGTTGCTGTTTCGCAAAGCAAATTGTACAATTATTACATTTTCCTTGCTCTGTTTCCTATGCTGTTGCTACTTATGTTTCGATTTCCATACATCTCCATACATGTACCTTAGTTACGAAGTTCATTTACCTTACCTTGTCACTGATCATTTAGCCATAAACACTTACAATAATGCAGTAATGTATTAAATTGGACTGAATTGAATTGATTAATCCACAGATCCTTAAACAAGAATTGGTCAGTTTTCTAAAATAAACTTTTCTACTTTGGAATTAATGAACATAGTTAGGTCCAGTTTTTACTAATGATATGGTTACACAGTTATCGATATCTATATGCTATATGTCACATCCGAGAGATGACTTGCCATCTCACAATTTACATCCTTGGACACGGTTTTGGACAAGTGGACAAACTTACTTATTAAATATATTCTGGTGAGACTGGTCACTGGTTCCTGTTCTTGCCTCGACCCAAGGAGCTCTTGAACTGCATGAAAGTGTGTTTGTGTTGCTCACAGCACTAAAAACAACCTGCACCAAAACACCTGTTCAGGCAACTGTGTTTTTCTTTCTCAGAACAATCCTAAAGTCACCATAAGCAGTTTTGAGAGGTTGAGCTCTCTTGATTCACTTGTGATATATATATCCTGCAGTAACAAGTTTTGATCTTGTCCCCTAAAATACCACTCAAAAAACTACTTATAGCCATAAATATCATTCAATACACTTCAAGTATATTGTGACTGATCCGAAGTTTCATACAGATATCAAAACTGTCCTTATAGTTACATACCACTGGAGGCTTGTAAGAAAACAGATGAACTGATCCTTTAAAATGTTTGCATACACCTCGAAGGATATGAGTCCATTTTTATTATTTCTTGGAACTTTTACCTCATGAAGGGTGTCTTTTTGGAACAGAAATTGGTCCACTGTTTTACAAGCACACTGATCGGCTCTGGTGAAGATAATAGCTGCTCTGTTATATTTACATGCAGCCACACACTAAAACCTGCAGTCACACAGAGGACAGTCATTCAGTGGCTTTTTACAGCTGCTGGAGCCTGCTGACAAAATCTTTCTGCTGGTGTGGAATTATTTTCAAAAACTGAGGCATATGTCCTTTTTTTCCCCCTGCTTCTGATTGTTTTTATTGCAGTCAATCTAAGCTTGCTTTCTTCAGTATTCCTTTAAAGCTTATCTACATGTGTAACAGCAGGAATGGTCATCTGTAAAACAGACTCATTGATAGAGTTTTATCCTTGCTCAGACTTGAACAGGGCAGAGTTCATGTCTGAGGGTCAAATCACTGACTGTGTCCCTCTGTGTGCGAGTGCCTCGACTCACCAAGAATCACTTCTGCAAATCCAAAACTTTAGGTATTTTTATTGAATGCAGTAATTCATGGGCCAGTACTATATTTACTCAGTGCAATGCAGTTATCAGAATAATACATTTAATATTTTTTTCTCTTTTCTTTTTTTTGTATTTGTACAGAACAAATGTGTAAAGATCAGTGAGGAAAACGTGAGCTTTTGATACTGTGACTCATAGTGTTTAAAAGTCAGTTTCTCTGTACAGTTGTGATTATTTCCTCCCTCCCTTCCTTCTTCTTTTATAGAATAAAATATGTTTTTGGTGCAATTTAATGCCTGCTGTCTCTGTCGTTTATTGCATTCTCAATATGACATTGATGATTAAATCCATATCAAAAGAATACTTTGATAAATTAGACAGGAAGGCAGGAATGAGTGGCTATGATTCATAAACTATATTGCAGTCAAAACTGCTTTGTCAAAATACACAATAATATTAAATGACACAACAAATGGGGGCCATGTGAGACTGAACAGCTGAATATGTACAAGAATAGGCAGTGATGTCAGCTGAGACAGGGGCAAAGTTTGTGTATGCCTGTAAGCTCTGCTCAATTAGTCATCTGCTAGTGTATTGTGTTGTAATTATAAATTGCCATCTCTGTCATCGCATATGTTCCTCTAAAACCTGCATTTACTGTATCAGTAAGCATTAATGATGCCTTTACAGATGAGCATGCTACCGATGCCATGTGCAATAATGGACCCTCATCACCACTGATGCTGGCTTTTTAACTCTCCAGGTTCTTTGACCAAGGGGAATGCTGAGAACAAAGACTCTCCATTGGAAAAATGTAACCTGCTCCTATGATCAAGTTCTGTTGCAGCAGACTTGTGTGTCAAAAGTGTGACTAATCTGAATCATGAAGTCATAAATATTTAACATTGTATAAATCAGCCCCTTTTCTTGTGATATAACTGAATGACCCTCACACATATGGATCTCTAAATATGAATAGTTGTATTTAGCACTAGAAGAGGCTAACTTTGTAATCAGGGAAGTGTTGGCTTTAAAGATGAAAATTCATAGCTGACATAGCAGTAATGAAGAATAAATATACATATAAATGATTGACAACAGCATAAGAAGAGAATACATACTGACAGTATAGTTGCATTTGCAGTCAGAGATATCTGCCACAAGAGGGTGCACAGTGACAGCAAATGGAGGGCAGAACAAAGACAGCAGAGGTGAACTTACATCTGTACATGTACAAAATGTGGATTAACCCTTTTAAAAGTTACCAACCCTTTTGTTAAATGTGCAAAGAATCTGTTACTTAGGCTTCGTTGTTAATGAATACATTTGCACTTCAAATAGAACAAGAACTTTAAAGATCGCTCTTGGTTAATATATAAAAAACTCATAGCATAAAGTGCATGTCACACGCAGTAAAAACTTCTTATTGTGTGTGTGTTGTCTGTGAATGGAGCTCTGTCTTTGCCGTTTAACCTAAATGGCTTTATTGGCAGCATGCAGTCATGATCAGGCCAATCATTAACATACTCAGCGTCAGTTGCTGGATACATGCAGATGGAGTGTGAAACACACATTGCGCCCTATAAGAGCAATAAAAGAACAAAACGTTGCTTCTTAGTGATTTGTCAGCATGCATTCCAGTGTCAGGTCACTGGTATGAAACATTGCTGTTCATTGTCATCTAGCTGATGTTTTTTGGGGGGGGCAAAACAAATCTATTCTATGTCTCTGTTTTAAGTATTTTATTGCATGCATATAGGAGAGTTCCTAAAGGCTAATAATTTTTGTGTAAATTGTCCAAGCAAACGAGGTAATTGCTATCATAACTATAATGACACAGCATTACAAAGGCAGCTTGTTCATTTGTGTTATGTTATTTATCATACACTTATGATAACTTACATAAGTTATGACCATATTGTTATCATCACTGTCTCACAGATGAAGCTTCAGTTAAGTGTTTCCTTTCAGCTTCAGACTAACTTGGAAATAACGTCTCTCAGTTTTCTTTTGCAAATTTCACACCAAAAATCTTGGAATTTTGCAGCCTTTTTTAAAATGTTCTCGGCAATCTTGCAGTAAACAGTGCATAGCAGTGTGTGCCAAGGCTGGCCTATGTCATTGATCCTGTTTGTTGTTTTCAAAGATGGGATCTTAAGGAGTGGTCAGGGAAAGGAGAGGTCTGGTATGGGAACCTCAGAGTGGCATCTATACTTTTTGCAATTGATGTTGTTCTGTTGGCTTCTTCAAGCCATGACCATCAGCATGCACTGGAGCGGTTCACAGCTCAGTGTAATGCGACCAGTTTCCTTCCAAATCAAAGACCATTGACAACAGTCAAGTTGGAGTGAGGGAAGCACAGACAGAATGGGGCTTTGCCAGCAGTACCGAGAGCGCCGCTCATTTCAACTGTTTTTGCGAAGAGGGAGCAGAGCTGGAAGGCTTAGCTTTTGATTTACTGGTCAACTATGGTCACAAGATTAGGGTAGATACCGCAACTATGAGATTGGAGACACAAACCATTGAAATTCATTTCCTTTGGAGGGTGGCTGGGCTCACCCTTAGAGATGGGGTAAGGATCTCGACCATCTGGAGAGGGCCACTGCTTCTCCTCATTAAAAGGAGTCAGCTGTGGTTGTTTGGGCATGGAGGAGGCCCTGGGGCAGACCCAGAACATGCGGGAGGGACTGTTTATATCCCTTCTGGCACTGGAATGCTTCGGGATCCCCCAGGAGGAGCTGGTCGGGTATCGCTGGGGAGAAGGATGCCTGGGTTTCCCAACTGGACCTTTTGCGTCTGTGACCCGACCTCGGATAAGTGGAAGATAATGGATAGATGATTGGATGGATTCAATATTCAAAATGTGCATTATGTTGCCCATGTATTGATTTCACACATATACTACATTTATATTGGACCTTTACACCTCTATACCCTCATATGTGATGCAATGAGCAAAGAAGGCATATCAGAGCTATCTTGAAAAGCATATTAGAAAAAAGGCTTGTGAAAGACACTCACTGTGGGAGTTGACATCATCCATCTATACGCTTATTTTCAACTGTCAGATATGTATCTCTCCTACACTAAGATATGTTTTCAGAAGGCATTTTCTCTCAGGCCAATTTGTGAAAAGCTGGAAGTAGGCAATGGGGTTCCTTGGAAGTCTCATTGTCAATGTTACAATTTACCATGAGACCAGGCTCGTTATTCACACTATCAAAACAAAGTGTGGTTATGGCTTGAATAATTGGTTGTGGTGAATGGGTTGAACAAGCTCTTCAGAACAATACAGTTCAATACAGTTGATCATGTGAGATGAGTAATAATCTGCTGTTGTGGGTTGTTTTGAAAGCTTGCTTTGGCTGGTTTACCATTTTCCATCTTTTCACGTATCAATCGGCCATGGCACAGATGTGCAGCTTTTGACTGCAACATTGTCATGGATGTAAATGTTTGAAATAATACCCATAAGTAGTAACACTGGTCTGGTCATGTTTATAAAATATGGTGGCGTTCAGTTGGAGATGGACCAACAAATTCTATTACTACTAAAACACACTTTGACTGAAACACTTGCGATCTTGCTCCAGTTCAGTGTCTGATACTTTTAAGTTACTGTGCAGCTGTTTCAAGAAAAAAAGCTTGATAAAGCAGTTTGATTTATTCCATGCTGAAAACGTCAAGTAATGTCTGTTTTTTGTTCAGACAAGTAATTTATTACTGGATGTCTTTCTTTTTAGTCAAAGACATTTTGGATAGTCCTGCAATTATTGAGTGCTGTTTGAAAAAAAAAAATTCAATTTTATTCTACAGCATCTTACAGATTAAAACTTTGTTTTGCTGCCATTACCACCTTGACAGAAGTGGTCTCCAAAAATGATATCTTCAGTATTCAGCAAAGCTCTGCCTGCAATCAGTAAATATAAATAAGTAAATTTGGTTTATGTAACATTTACATTTCATGAGAGAAAAGATGCAAAGCAACTAAATTTATTTTGATTATCACCAATTATATGAGTTCCACAAACAATGATAAATATCTATTCATCCATCTGTTATCTTCCTTTTATCCAAGGTCTGGTTGCAGAGGCAACAGGTAGAGGAGGGAAACCCAGCCATCCCTCTCCCCAGCGACACTCTCCAACCCCTTCTGGGGGATCCTGAGGCATTTCCAGGCCAGAAGGCATATGCAATTCTAACAAGTTCTGGATTTGCTCATGGGCCTCTTTCCAGTTGGATGTGTTTGAAAAAACTACAAAAAGAGACGACCAGGAGGCATCCTAACTAGATCCTTGAACCACCTCAGATGACTGCTTTTGATGTGGAGGAGCAGCGGCTCTACTCTGAGTTCCTTCTGGGTGGTTAACCTCCTCACCTTATTTCTAAGGCTGAGCCCAGCCACTCTTGGAAGGAAACCTATTTTGGCTGTTTGTATCACTGACCTTGTTCTTTCAGTCACTATCCACACCTCGTGACCAGCGAGGGTTGGAACAAAGATGGACCAGTAAAGTGAAAGCTTTACCTTCTGGCTCAGCTCCCTCTTCACTCCAACAGACCAAGGCAGTGCCTTTTTGGTTAAATTTCGGTTAAATTAATTATTTGAGTTGCTGCATGCATCACTTACTCAGGGTAAAATAAAAATTTATCAGAAATCCTACTCAGTAAATTTTCAAAGTGGCTATTACAGTCAGTGATGAAAATGTTCCTTAAATGTATTTAGACTTTTAAGTCAACTATTTACTTACACAGTCCACACAGTGAAAGCATACGGGATTGAAGCTTTTCCCTGCTGTTTCTTTGAGAGATATTTAACTACTGCAGGCAGCAATGCAGAATCAGTTGGACAAGTTTTGACAGGAGCTCTACTGCTGTGACTGTGGAATGAACTGTGAGTTGAGCAGCTGGCTTCATCAAGTGAATGTTCAGCTGAGTGAAGCTGAAGCAAATGTACTTGAGCAGCCATTGGAAGAGCAACTGATTGTAAATAAACAGGTGAGTCATCAGATTAGATTTGGATGTTTGAAACATGCACAGAGGAAAGAAAACAACGCCAATTACGCCATTATGGTTCACTGAAACCAGGAAATGTGAAGGAACTCTAAAGGGTGCCAGAGGGGTCACCACCACTGTCAAATGCTTTTGTGGTGGCTGACAACTTTCAGTCTGAAGTGTATGGATATCTTTAAGGAAAAGGATCTTTTCTGCAAGTGGAAGTTATAATTTAGTTGACAAAAATTCCCAAATACTAAATAAATGGGTTAACGTCTGCATGTCCCATAAAACAGAAAATCCTGAGGTCTTGATGTACAACAATTAGAAACCGGCAAGAACAGAACATACTGTGCTATGCTATGCTCACAAAGAGAACATAATGGGCACAGCCTTAGATGATGAGACAAATCTCTCAGGCTCCAGACTGAAAATATCTTGGCATGAACATAATGACTAATTTCCCTACCAGCAAAATACAGTGGTGACTCCACCTTCTCTGCATTTAAACTTCTATATTCTGACTTATTCTTCTTTGCAGAACTGCTTGCCAAGAGCATTACCTCTAACTAAACGCAACTACAAACAAGTATCTTCAGTCTGCAAAGCCAGAATGGAGCTGAGGAGTCGATTCAGGAAAATGATTAACTTTGTCGAGCAGTGTTTTTGTGAAAAGGTGGCAAAGTGTTATCTCCCCGTGGTCAGTATGTTATTGACTTAATGCAGAAATTTCACGTCCACAATAAAATCAAATCTCTGAAGACAAGTACACTTAGGTTTTAAAGTCAAGACATAGTTTATTCATTAACCCTACCAGTTAAATGTGGCTTGTGCAAATTAATGTAGTGGTGTAATACAAGTAAGCAATAATCATGTAACAAGTGCTCAAAGAAATTTTAAGAACAGATTCAAACAGAGACCCTTACAATAAATAACATTTTTGGTTAGTGCTTGTGTATTTTGTTGGAAAGGCTTTGATCTCCCCTTTCTGAAAGATTGTGAACAGCATCGTGGGCACTACTGGCAGGACCACTACACTTTAAACACACATAACAACATACTTGGTCTTTAATCCATCTTAATGACTCGGGATGACCAATAGTCTGTAATGGATTTTGCCATTTCCCATTTTATTTTCCCCACCTTGCGTGTCATATTTCATTTAATTTCTTGTGATTACTTGTGACATTTTCAGCCTGCACACAAGTACCTGATATATTTAGCCTTGCTTCTCTCTGTGTGTATTTGTCTGTCTATCCATTTACCCAGGCTCTTTTTTTTTGTGACTTTACGTCTTTTAAAACTGATTTTCTGTCCATAGTTAACCTTTTGATTTTTTTCCCGTCTTTGGACTTTTGCATTCTTTTTCTTCTGGAGCCACCAGTTGTCTGTTGTTGCTTCTCCATGCTAGCCTCTGTCTAATTTCAAAGACCGGTACATTTATTAAAACTTTCTTGGGTTAATTCATCATCTGTACTCCCCAAAACTAGTGTTGTCTATGCAAATACCCAGATATTTAGATAAGTGAGTTTAACTGAGAGACTGCAGTTTAAAAGACCTGCTAAGTCCAGCAAAAAGTTAGAAGAATAAAGGAAGAGAAGAATAACATTTCTAGTGGCAGTAAAAAAGGAAGAATAACGCTCCGAAAGTCTTTTCAATGATGTGAATGTAGCACTAAAAAGTATACCTACTGGGACTAGCTTCAGGAAGGTGCAATGAAGAAGTGAAATACAACAAAATCTCTATACTTGAGGTGCTAGAAACTGCTAAACAAAGACTCAAAGCTCAGACTAAATGCCTGAGAAGGTATAATGGAGAAGCTGAAGCCGGGAGAGTACATATACGGGAGTACATACGGGAGGAGCATATGGGAGAAAAAAACATCACCTACATGGTGCTCCATGGCAAGTGGATCGGAGAGCTGACCTCAGCAGTCTCCCAGAAAAGGAACCAGCAACTATCACTATGTCAGACATCCAAGAAACAGTCTCATGTATAAAGAGTTGGAATGCACCAGGCCCTAACATGATACACATCTACTGGCTAAGAAAATAACTACACTTCATGACTGCACAGCAACAAAAATGAAGCAGCTGCTCATATTACTGTTGTTATCGCCGCCGTCGGAAAGAAACAAACAACATGATGGAGAATGCGCCGTTGTGCATCGTGTTTGTGCCATAACGATGCTCATCACAAACAACATGTAGAGGGACGTAGCTTCATCTTGCACTTCCTTCGCCATCTTTCTCAAATGCCTGAGTTTGCCGTTGTTGTTGGTGGTGAAGAGGTCAACCAGAAGTGGCTCTATTAGCAATAGCTGAAATGGGTACAGCGCCACCTATCGTACCGGGGTATGACATGCTTTGTGCCAATGATTCACCACCATGTATACTTGGATAATTGCCCTTGCTCAAATAAGAAGCATAATCCAACTATAGCTATAATCAAATTAATCTCATTTTAGACCCACTGAATGTTACAGGATACAGGGTTTTTTCACACATTCACCCACCGATGGGCACATCAGAGGCAACGTGAGGTTCAGTCTTGCTCAGTATAATTTTGACATGTGGTCTAGGGAAACTGGGGAATATATATTTATGTGGTTGCTCATTTTGGCACTTTAATTTTGATTTCATGACATTTTTTAAATGCATAATTTATTCTCTTAATTTCAATGTTTTTATGCTTTTCTTTCCCCATGTTTAGTATAACTGAACTTGCCTTGTCAAAGAAACAACAAAACAATTCGCTATTATTTTGTGAACATCTTTTATTCAATTTGTCAAAAGAAAACAAAAACAAACCATTGTCCTTATCAATTTGTACATTAACAAGTCGATAATTCTAAAGCACATTAAGTATCAAAAAAATTACACAAGGGCTCACATACAACCGATCTAAAATCCCACTAGTTAAAAAAGAGAAAAATATTAATATTATAACAAGAAATAAATATTTACAGAATCTTCTGTTGAATCTAAAACTAGTTATGTACACAGTGGGTGGTCAGTGTTCCCTCCTTGAGAGAGACAGGAGAACTTGCTTCCTTGGGGACAAGACTTTAAAAAAATAGGACAATCATAGTGTTGAAATAAAAGGCATTTCACCCTAACATACATTTGTAAGACTAAGGTCAATCAGTGCTTCATGCTTTTTAAAACCTCCATGAAGTACGAGGTGGGTGACACCTTCAGCCTAAGCACGACATAAACTGGATCAAGTTATAAAGACAATAAAATCAACCAATGACTTAAAAAAAATGTTGACTGTCAAATTCTTCTGGCATCACTCACCTGTCACTGATAAGGAAATACCACATCTATGATGAAACTTGTAGTTTCAAAAGGCAGATGATACTCTGTTCATGATAAAAGGCAGCTGAAAACAACGGCTGTCCAGCTGCAGCAGTTTAGAACAGCTTCACCTTCAGGCAAGAAAAGTAACAACAGTTTGTAGCTGCTCATGTTCAGAAGAAATGTAGATATGACATTGGGCCAGCAGGAGAGAACAGTGGCTGCCACTTTACTAGTGCCACTGCACTGTGCTATATACAGGCATTGTGTTTTATCACGCCCCACACCCTATTCAAAAGCTTTAAAGTTTTGTTCAGCGTTATATTCTAAATCTTTAAAGAAAGGACAGAAAAGTGAGAAGACACAAGGAATAAAGTAGTTACTATTTAGAAAAAAATAAAAAAGTCTGAAGTCCATGTTTTAATCACCCTCAAAAATGCAGAACCTTCAGCTGAAAGTCATAAGTGAACCTACCGCTCATTCTGACTATAACTTACCTAAAACAACCAGGAACACAAATCTAATTTTATAACAGGCCTATCCATCCATCTTTTTTTAAGCTGAAGTGTTAAACAAATACAGGAAATCTAAAAGAAAAGAGAAGAAGAAAAAAAAACAACACTGGATAGAAACTACAAGCAAACCACAAACTGTTGTCAAAAGAGCTTGGTCACCATGGCAACAGGTAATGTCATAGATACAAACATTGGCAAATCGCTCTGCTCTCTAAGCTCGACAGGTATTAGCTGTGCTGAAACAGGCATAACTAGGCGATGATTAACTTTTCCATGGAGAGATGTCTGATTGCGTCTGTTGATTATTTTGTCTTTTCTTTAAGCCCTTCAGTGGGAGATTTCATCACAAGGAAGTTTTAACTTGCTATATAAATCGTGTTAACATTTGGTGAAAATGAAAGTTGTCAAGTATAAATTTCAAATACATTCGTTGTATTCTCAAACACGCATACACACACAAACACACACATATAAACAAGTATTTACACAGGCAGGAGAAGAGGGACTGCTTCTACCTCTTTAAAAGTTCATACTTTAAATGATAAAATATAGTGACAGTGATGATGGTGAAAAGGAGACATCTTGCTGTTATATACAGTAAAATAAAGTTTTCCAAGACTTATCAGGAGTCCAAAGTCCATCAAAGGAACCTTACACCACAGTTTTCTTTTTGATGATACATGTTAGATATGTAGGAATGTGTATGTATGAAGTGTTTAAATGAACTCAGTGGGTGCATGTTCAAGTGAACTGAAATGAGAAGAAGAATCAAAATAATTTCCTTGGTAGAAAACTAGCTCTGGTTTACTACAGGCACAGTGCTGACTATTAGTAGGCATTAAATATTATCTCAGAAAGAAGAAAATGAGACACTGCAGTGGCTCAAGTTGTCTGAGTCTGTAAGCATTAGACTATGAATTGTGTTTACGTTTCAGAGAAGGGTTTTATGAGGAAATCATAAAGAGTACAGAGAGTTCAATTTATTTCACTCAAATCCATCAACGAACCCTGACCATTACGTAGGTGTAACAGCAAGGACACAATCCCTCACTGTCAACACAGACCAACACAACTATGTGTTTTTTTGGAGTGTTTGTGATGGTAATTTTTCAAGTCTGAAATACCTTTTCTATACACTTGATGCCTGCTATTACTCGACCTATGTTAGCACTAGACTTTACACTAGTACCCAGGAATGATTGAGGTTGTAGATCTGATTGATACAGGTGGCTGTATGCATACTGCTCTGTGGGTGTATGTGTGGTTTTGGATATGAATGTATGTGTTTCTTAGTTCTGGTGACGCTTCATGTGCAGAGCCAGGTGGTCGGAGCGGGAGAAGCAGCGGCTGCAGGCGATGCACTTGAAGGGCTTGGCCCCAGTGTGCTTCCGGTAGTGCCTGGTGAGCTCGTCCGATCGAGCAAAACGCCAGTCACAGCTCTCCCACGTGCAACGGTATGGCTTCTCACCTGAAAGGGAGAGAGGATGGAGGTGTCAGTGCCAAGCAGAATGTTTCTCTTGATTATCTATAACTGTATGAGAATTGTTTCTTTCTGTTTTAGAAGAGTGAGCTATTGAAGCTGTGGTGGGACTTAAATTCATGAAAATTTACACTGAAATTCAACTATATAATAACATTGCCTTAACCTAACTAACCATGAAGTGACAGAGAAATTTAGTACAGTCAAGGAACTGTAAAACAAAAAACAGTTCGAAAAAATCAAATAGTAAAAAGAGATGTATAAAGTATATTGGTTCATGTGAAAGTTATAAAACACAACAATTCAACTAGTGATATAATTAAGATACTAAAAGAAACAAGAGTTAAACCATTTTTCCCCAATATATTTCTGTTTTTCGTTACCCACTGTACTTTGAAAATGCATATATATGCATATTTCCCTCCCAATGCAACTTCTAAACATCCAGCAACATGTCATACAACTATTAGGAAGTAAGAAAACAGACCAGCAAATGTGTGTCAAAATACAGTGTGAGGACGCAACAACAGACAAAACCAGAATTGGTGACAGTGCATTCCACAGGTGAAGACAGCTGTATGCATCAAGGACAAAACAAAAGTTTAACTTACATTATTAGTGCTCACCTCTGACTTTCTGCTGTGCAAAATCATCTACTGCACGCCTCACACATTTTTTCAAACTAATTTAGCAGTAGCTCTCTTCTGAAACCTCTCTTTGTGTTTTTCTTGTCAGTTTCTGTCTTATTATCTGCTGTGGGAATGTTGCAGCATAGATTTGCACAGGTCTACAATTACATGTCTGTAAAAGTCCTAATGCTGGGTGTAGGCTGACAAGATATGGCTTTTTTACAGTTGACAGCAACGTTGTTTAATGCTGCAAGGGAGAGACTTTGCATTTGTAATTTAAAAAATGCCTCATTTGTAAAAATATCGAAAATATGTTTACCTAACAATATTTTTTGAACAAACTAATTTTATCTATAATGTCAACTGTGTGAAACAAGACAAGTGCAATATGATGACTGTGAACCTATAAAATGAATTCAGTGAATTAATGAATTCACAGAGGAATAACAAGCCAAGGAAATCTAAGTGACAGTTATCTCACCCCACCCAAACATTGACATTTCTCTGCTGTGCCACAACATGCTATTGCCAAACAGTGAGCTAATAATCAACAAAGAGAAAGCTCTCTTGAATAGGCTGGTATAGCCACAATGGGAAAAAAAGGAATATTTCACTCCCAAGTGAAATAATTAATATGTGGAAATCAATGCAAGGCATGAGCACAAATACAATTAAAAATCAGATTACAAAAAAACACAGCTCTGCTGAAGCTGGATTGCTCAAGTTGTGGGTTGGTTCTTTCCTGAGCCAAAAGTGAAAACTTCATGTCCTAAAATAAAATATTTCTTACCTACTTTGTTTTTTCCCCCCACATAAATGCAGGATATGATGGGTCAAGCCAACATTTGCAACAACAAAATGGGCAAAAAGTTAGATACTTCTAACTTTTCTGTCTTGTAATGCTCTCTAAGTGGTCTCACTTGTTTTAAAAGTGTAGTTTTTCACTTTTAATACTGTAAAATACAATCTTTAAGAGCAAATCGTACAAGCAACCAGTGTAGAGGGCCTGTGACACTCTTGCTGTGTGGGTCATTAAGTACTCATTACCAGAATCGACCCTGTAAGTGCTGATTAGATGGCCTCTTCTACTGACCATCAATCACTTCGTGACAGCCATTACCAAAGCAATGGGGTCCAAAGAGCAAAGGAGGGTTTTAGGAAGTGACATGAAGAACAAAAACAGCAAAAGAAAAATTATTTGCCGTAAATGTATTCATTTTTTTTTTTTTATCCTGAAGAGGGTTTCATCCAAAAAAGCCCCTTCACATAACATATTACTCAAATATCCCATCCCTAATACTTAATCCCTAATACAGCCATTTCTACAAACACTTTTTCAAGCTAAATGGTAAAATATAATAGGAATTTGTAGGATTTTGTTCCTAAACTCTTTATCACAGGCTTATAACCTTTCCATTCTCCTATCTGGACAATGTCCTGCTCTAAGAGGGAACAGCTCTCGATGTGTGTGTGGAGGTGGAGTACAAATGTCTCCATATAAAAAGTTTGAGGCTCTCAATCCACAGGTGTGTTTGATTTTGCTCTTTACCTGAGCTGTTGAGGTCAAAAGCACAGCAGGCTCTCTCAGACTATTATCCCTGAAAGCTAGCAAACAGGCCAGTGAAATACGACACATGCACACAGAACAAACACAATTGACTCGTATATATTCCTAAACAAGCTGCCAAAAGGGCAGGTGAAAACCTAAACCTCCATCCATTCACACATGCTTTCATTTTTTTCCTTTTTTGGGCAGACTTATAGTTCAAGTGAAATGAAAACTGACACATCGCTTATATAAATTTCAAAAAGTAGTCAGTCTTCAGGGAGTATTCAGTGAAATTAATCTAGTATCTGGGAAGACTTTGGTGTATATTTTTATATCACTAAACAAAGCTGCTCTCACTAAAAAACACTGATATTTCTTTTTGAAATATCAGCACTCAAAAGCCTTTGCAGACATTTGTATAGGAGAGACTGCAGCTGTTTGATCAGGTGGCTGATTGGAAACGGTCAAACTATAGTATTATCTCCTGCTTTCAAGCACACATACGTTAATGAGCTCACGTACTATGACCACATCACAAACCATAATGGATAAACACACAGTCTCACTTACACAATCACAACAAAACACACACTCAGACAAGTACAGCTACAGTGCATCAATCATCCTAAACAAAAAAGCTTTTGTAAGGTCAGTTGTGTACTTTATATGAAAGATACATATTTACTCTGAGAGGCTTCAAGTCTCTCTCCTAATCCTTGAAACTGCTGCATGAGAAATGAATAAGAAGAAATTATACTTGTTTTTCTTAATTTTTAACTTCTGAACAAGGAAACAATTTATTTGGAATTACATATATTGCTCTATATAAAACCGGTTGGAGGAAAAACCAACAGAAACTATTGTTTCTCCATAAAATGAGAAACAATAGTTTTTTAAGCCCTGTTTCAAACCGTTCATGCCATGCATGACTATACACAGTCTGGTGCAGTATGTATCAGCAATGTAATAATATTTTATAACCATCTCTGTTTTTTTACTGAGTCAAAGAGCAAACACTTTCAGGTTCTCCAGGACGCCAATAAACTCTTTGTGGATCTCTTAGCTTTATCAGCTCAGTTAAGTGTTTGTGAAGAGGGCTGGAGGTTTCCCTAATCAGCCAGATAGCACTCTTTACACACACACACACTAATACAATTGCTAAAGTCAAAGTGAAGAGCTGAAGTGGCCGCTGTGGCCATGGTCAAGGTTTCCAACCCATCCCACTCTATTTTTTCACTTTAAAATGATTCTGAACTATAAAACAAGAGTAAACAAATGACTTCTACCACTGGCAATGAAAGTGACTTTCTATTTCCTTAGAGGGAAATCTCATTACTGCTAGACCTTGGGCAAATTTATTCCATCATTTAGGCCCTCAACGTTTCAACCTTGTGCGTCCTGAGCAGTTAGGACATATACCACGTGAACGACCAATCTCAGGCAGAATATCTCAAGCCATACTTTCTATTACCACATTATCTGTAACTCTACCTGATACTGCTCAATAAAGTTAAAAATGCCAATAAAGAGAAAAAAAATGACAGGGTATTGGGATGCAAATTTGTGGAATGGCTGCAATTTACTCAAAAGGGCAACTGTACACATTTAAGTGATTGTCTTAAATTGCTATATTAAGTTGAGGTATCTGAACATATAATGGAGAGGGTATCTAAGTGGATACATAAGTGTGTGAGGTAACAGACGTTTTATTCAAGGGGAAGGCTTGTAACTCACCTCCATCTTGCTGGAGGTGAGTTGCTGCATAAATACAAGTTACAGTGAGAGAGGTTACATAGCACTGTAAAGAATCGAATTAATGGCTAAATTACAATAAGAATGAGTTATTAAATTCATGTATACACCGTAGTCTGACTAAAAATTGGACCTGATCGGGTTCCTCGCAGTTGGATTAAGACCTCGAGATAACTCGGTTAATAGTCGCACTAAACGTGAATTGGACTGGGAATTGGACGTTGCGTTCTGCGCATGCTCGAGATTTTTGCCAGGGTTAGTGACCCGGAAGTCGAAGGAGACGATCGGCGGCGGCGTCTTTTCTCCATAGTCATCACAACCAAGGGCGCCGTTGTGCAGAAACAATGCTCATCACCAACGAAATGTAGAGCTTCATCTTGCTCTTTGTTCGCCATCTTTCTCGAATGCCTGAGTTTGTTATTGTTGTTGGTGGTGAAGACGTTAACCAGAAGTGGCTCTATTACCATTAGTTGAAATGGGTACAGCGCCACCTATTGTACAGGGGGATGACATGCTTTGTGCCAATGACTCGATTTATTAACCGCCATATATACTTGGATAATTGCCCTTTCCAAAATAAGAAGCATAGTCCAACTATAGCTATAATCGAATTAATCTCATCATGCAGACCCACTGACTGCGAGGTGAAATTGAGAAATCTTAAGCTTACATTTCTATGAGGAGCATTTAAACATTCAAAATGAAACAAAAAGTGGTTTCAAACTCAAGAACTACCACCCTGCTGATCAATTATAAGTACTTCCAAACCTGACATACATATTTACAACAAAGCAGCAACACGTAAAAACACAACTTCACAATACTTTTACTAAAATCTCCTACAGCAAATTAACATAGATGTAAATAAGGGATGATGTTTCACTGGAACAAATATAATTTGGCTTAGAATTTAATCTCATTTAATCAGTGAACATTGACCAGATGAGAAAGTCCTGGAGCCATGGTGTAAACTAGAAAAGAGACAAGTGATGTTGAAAATGTCCTGTGAAATGTAACTTCTACATTTGGTTGCACCAGTTAACACATACAGTCAACAACTGACCTTATCAGAAACTCAGTTAGTGTTTTTAGAATTCAAACTAGGATCCAAACGGACTGAACACATCAATGTAAAAAACAATATTGAGATAAGAATTAAAAGTAATGACCCACTTGTGGATCAGGGCAATGAATCAAACGTTAAAGTCAACAGAGAACCAAGAAGCTAAAAAATTAGGCTTGTGCTAATTGTATTTGTTTTTGATACCACCACTCGCAGCCAAATTCTATATAAAGAAAGGTGTGAACAGTCTTGACCGCAAAATCGGGCAAACAGAGTGCTGCTTTAATCAGTTGTGGATAAAGATAAAGACTCAGTATTTCCAAAAGGTTGTGTGGATTATCGTTGAAATTTAAGTCAAGAGTTTGATGCCACATACATTCAGTGACTAAATTTAATTGATCTGTACTGAGTTGATAAAAGTGATGAAGTTCACAGCTAAGCTGAGGATATATTGGGTAAAACAAAATTACATATGCATATAGTCGACAGAACATAAATAGTGTCTCTGATGGAGCCATGAAGCACTCCACAGTTCAAAGGATGCAGAATAACTCATCACCAATGAGACGTTTGTTTCAGTAATAGTTTACTGAGTTTACAGTGACAGAGATGGGGGAAGATTATCCATCCGGCATTTATTCAGGATTTGTCAGAAACAATGACAGGGGAAGAAAATGGCCATGTATGTCAAGTAAAATCGTATTTACAACAGCTGATAGATTTATTATTTATAACGACTCAAAGTTTCATTATCAACTGAATGGACAGCAAGAAAAGGCAGGCCTGGTTTGGCCAGCAAAGCTTGTCGGTAGATTCCCAGATTGAACGAGTCAACCGGGCCCTGTTACATGATTCTGGTATTTTCTCAGTGGTTGCTGTGTAACGAACCCATTGAGGAGCACTCTTTGAAAGTTATCTGATTTTACATTATCAATTATTGTCGCATCTGTGCTACAGATGTAATTTTACAAGTTACAAAAACTAGTCAGGGCTGTGAAATATTTCTCAGACTCCCATTCTGTTTCGGTTTCCTTGTGAATAACTGCCTTCGGATTCAAGTGTTACTCCTCCTGAAAAAACACATTTTTCAATTATACCCACTACATGTAAAGACGTCCTGTCCCATTGCAGCTCTTCTTCTGTGGTGCTTGAGCAGTTTTTTTAAAATCATCTTTTCTTCACCGCTTTTATAACAATGCTGACATGTATCAAATGTATTTGCAAAATGGATGAGGAGAGATTAATTATTGAGGCTGAGAAATAACAGAAGCTGCACAACTGAATTCAGTAATTCAATCCCATCAGAAATATTGCTATATTTTTGACGACTCATCCAGTTTGTCTCAATGTGGCTAAAACTTTATGGTCAACTCTTTATTATTATCAATACAAACTGTTTTAGTAATGTAAAAGTAATTATATTTGTAATATTTGAATTCCATCTTAAATCCCACCAAACTGATACTGCTGTGCCACGTGCTGACACAAACTGGTTGGCTTCCTTTTACTTGTAAGGTCATAGTACGTTTTGGCTGTATGCAGACAGAAAACAACTTACATATGTTAGCCTACCGACTATGTTGGTTGTTCTGCTGCTTGCAAGACATTGTAAATTATCAAAACATTATGTTTTAAACTTATTAATTAAAAAATAGACACGCCACAGCACTGCACCACTGCTGTGTTCGGCCTTGAATACAGAATACATTATACCTTCTTACGGTGTTGTTTTGTTTACTATTCTCACTACATATTTCAAAGTCTATTTGTCTTGTGCTGCAGTATCCTGCTGCTTTAACAGCATAACTTCCTCACAAGCTCTATAAAGTTTAATTTTATCTCTTTATGACCACAGCGAGATCCGTTTCTATTTACCCATTGGTACCCACATTGGTATGTTTGCCCATCTCTGTGACTGTTTTTGCACCGGAGGAGCTCTGCAGCTTTTATCGCATGATTAAATCTCCAAAATACAAGTCAGAGGCAACTGGGAATCCACAGGTTTCATCTTACAGAGAGGAACCAGCCTTTCCCCTTCCTGAGAACCCCCTATCTTCCTCCAACTGCATACTCTGAAAAGGATCTGAAAAGCAGGAGTAACTGGTTTGGCCTTCATTTAATAGCGTGTCTTCCATCCTTTTCTCCTCTTTTCTTCATATTACCCTCCTCCCTCCCTTCTTTGTTCTCCTTCTCTGGGGAGGCTCAGTGGACAGGTATGAGCATGTATAAATGTAGTGAAGAAAAAACAAAAACTCAAAAGCAAACTAATGTTTCTTCTGTGTTGTTTTTCCTTTATATTGTGTTCTCCTTCTTCATCTCCATTATTGCTACTGGGCGTATCGAAACTGGCTATGTGACAAACGTGCACTTTAAGAATAAATAAGCTCAAAGCACTCAGAGGATAATAGCTCTAAAAGTATGACTGTGACTGGGTGTTCACTTGTTTCAAACGAAGGATTAGAAAATTTGGACAGGAAGAAAGAATAAATAGGGCTTTGAGCAAAGCTAAACAGGACATTTTTTCCAAATCCTCATCAGTGCTGAAAAATCAGAGACACCACAAACACAAGAGTTGATTCCCTGGACAAGATATCAGCAGACAACACACAATCTGACCAAAACAGAATTTTGCTCACATGAGTTTGAGGTACACAATCATCCAGAATTCAGAATCTTAAAGCTTTTTTTGTCATCAGATGTTTCATCAGGTTGCTCTGTACCAAAGAAAGCTGTTTTCCTTAGTTACGCAACTTCAGTTAACTGGAAAATCTGGTCCCCTTTTATGACTGATGAGCCGGTAAATCAGGCCTATAATCAGCCAGATTATTCTCTGCTGCGTTACTAATGTAGTTGAGACTAATCAATTAAGTCCTTTTTGCATTGCGCAACAGGATTTTGCTGTTTTATTTGTGCTTCACCAGTCTTCAATTTGTCAGTGCAAACATCTCAATAACAGCAACCAGTCATACCATTTCAAATTAAGTGACAGTGTGTCTAAAGTCTATGTTTACAAAGTGGGCTGCTATTATGTTTGCCAAGCCATCCCTAAATTAAGGAAAATCAATGAAGCTAAACAACAGCAGGGGGAACTGACCACTCAGAGTTACCCATCAGAAAGCTGATGGACACTAATGGCAAAGAAACACGAATATTTGATTCCTTTCTTGTCAAAATCTATATGGATTCCTCCAAAAGGGATGAGTTTTCTTACCTGTGTGCGTCCTTTGGTGTGCCTTCAGATGAGAGCTCTTTGTATAAACTTTGGTGCAGCCTGTGAGGAAATCAGAAAGAATCCATAAGCCAGGCAGATTGCAGAAACGTGTACGGCAAAAAAAAGTCCGTCTTCAACGTGCATCTGGGGCTAAGTAGAAAGCGTGATCTGAAACTCAGTCGGACAAACTTCAGCAAATTCCAAATCCACATGCCTGCCTGGAGGATCATTTGGAAGGCAGACTAAACAGAGCATTTCAAAGGTTATAAAACACACATGATGTCCATCTCCTGCTGGCTGAGGAAAAAATTGGGTTTTATGACCTGCAAAATATCTCCAAATGAGTTTGGAGAGAATAAGATCACATCTCTGTTAGAATTATGTGGTTGTTTTTTTGCTGCATATAATTAGTCTACTCACAATCTGGTCGTGGGAATAAATTGTTTTGTCTGGACTGAAGTGTGCTTCTTTTAAGAGTCTTAGAGATGGGCACTGCTTTACTGACAAGGCTAGATTTTTTGCCTTGGAAAGTGAGTTTATTTACACAACAGTGCCACAAGCAGACAAACTTGTTGGAGTGGTTATGCTGAGACTTGTTTTCATAAGTTGCTTGTTTATCAAACTGTTAAATCTTGCAGGGCCCTAGATGCCTATTTTGTGTATGCGTTGCAGAAAATATACAGTTGTGCGACTGTGGGTATGGACCATATACTGTTCGATAGCTCAAGACGTGATCAACTGCGCAGGGTTATGGCACAGTGCATTGGTGCACCTCTGACATCCGGTGTGTGTTACGTTGATTTCATTTCAAGCACCATAGTGGCACATACTGACCCCGATAATAAGTGGAAGAATAAAACTCTAATCAGTTGATATAATTTTAATAGACATAAAAAAAACGTTCCATGTTTCATTGTGATAAAGAGTTATTCTACATTATAAACAAACAGAGCACTCACCTGGGTAGTCACAGAAGTGGATTCTCCTCTTCTCCAGCTCTGGGTTGTTTCGTCTGTTGTATTTGGGGCCCGTCAGGACACCTTGGCCGTGTGTCATCAGCAGGGCATGAGGAGACATCCCCGTTACCTTCATCCCTCCCAGACGCTGTTGGTATGGAGGTAGAGGACGAGGCTGTGACGCTAAACTGAGCAGCTCTGCTTGACCATCTGGACTTCCTGGCTGGGAGTTTGGAGGTGAGGGCGGCAGGCTGTGGGGTGCTGTATGCTGCGACGCAGTGTTTGGAGAAGCTTGGTAGTAGCAGTGATGCTGCTGCAGCTGTTGCTCTGCCATCATGTAGTTGCCGTTGGTTGATGGCAAAGTGACACTGCTGAGGTTCAGCATGGTCCTGCTGCCACTGGAACCCTGTGCCGACGGGCTGCTGTGTGACAGGCTCATGGTGAGGTCAGCACAGCTGGTGATGGGCATGTGGTAGATCTGTGGCTGGGGAGGTGGGGGTCCAATGTGAAGCTCTGTGTCCAAATTTGGTTGCTGCTGCTCCTGAGACCCACTCACCACTCCTCCAGTGCTCATGTCTGGTTTTATGAAAACGTTGTTGACTACAGGTGGCACGCTAAAGACGGAGGTAAAGCCTGGCAGAGACTGGGTGTTGCCAGGGATGGAGCAGGGCACCTCCAGCCCAGGTTCTGTCTTGATTTGCTGTGGTGTAAGGGTCTTGTTGCTGTGCCTGTACAGACCTGTGCGGAGGTGAGTGCTGGGCAGGATAAGGTTGATGTTGAGACTGTACGGGGCTGAAGGTTTGTCCTCTGAGAAATACTCGTCGACCACTGAGGCACTCTCTCGTCTGTACTTCTTGTCACCCATGTCGGTTGAAGGATTCAAGATAGGAGTGCTGACCTGGGGAAAGTATTTGTCCAATTCTAGTCTAGTCTGAAACAAAAACAATAAGAGAAAAAGTTAAAGGAGTACTACCATATTTGTTCAAATGAAAGCATGAAAAACTCAAAGGGAGGCAAGACGGTGTCCGTTTAAAATTTTCATTTATTGAGAACAGAGACATTAGGATGCAACCAAGCCACAAGCAAGGTTAAGCAGTGAAAAAAAAAAAACATAAAGAAAAAAGAAAGAAAAAAGAGCTGAAAAAAAGGAGGGAACACAGATTTAATTTGCAAAAAAAAAAAAAACTTTTTTGCATTTTGCTCTTTATCTTTATTCTTTTTATAAACTTAAAGCAGGTGGGATCTTTGTTTAAAAAAAGGAACAAGTCAGACTTGGTTACAAGTAGGATTTAACAACACAAGCAGCAGAATATGTGTAGAATACATAGAAACATTTTCAAGCAGCAGGACTGGGCATGCAGACTGCAGAGGAATATAAACTCCAGGTATTTTCCTGTGTTCAAAGAGGGGGGTGGAGGCATTATCTGATCTTCATCCCTAATTAACTGTTGTGTGTGACAGTGTATTTGTCTGTGTGCGAGTGTCATTCAGAGTCTATGAAGCAGACAGTCACTCCTTTAGAGACGCACAAGCCGATAAGTGAAGAATCTGTGCAGCAGAGACCACACACACACATGCATGTATACAGACACAAATACAACACACACAAAGTGTATGTATATTTATATATATATGCATAAATGCATAAATCTCATGTACTGCACACAAGTATGTGGATCATGCACAACAACAGTCTACTACTAAAACTTTTAAAAAACTACTACACAAAAACAAACCAATATATGCAAACAGGTAGTAATATCCCACCAATGAGTGTGGCTGGTGGTTTGATACATGAAGACAAGGAGGGGAAAAAGCACTTAGTCCAAGCAAAACAAAAGCTGAAGACATCAGAAAGATAAAGTGAAACCTAAACACTGTAAGGTAAAAATAGACCTGCCAGACAAATATGATCCTCACAGTGACAATGGATACACAGAGGAGAGGAGAGGATGGAGGGGAAAACAGAGATCAGCACAGAAAAACAAGAGCAGGCGAAAGAAATGGGAAAGAACAAGAGTGCCTATAACAAAGGTGAAAAATCACGTGAGCGACAAGTATGTCCTTAATAATGAAACTGATACTGATTTGTGAATGACTGCATCTTATCTAATGAGGAAATCAGAACAGATTAAAAGTGATCACAGATCCAAAAGCTGCACAGAAACTGCTTACATGGATTATAAGTGTTTCTAAGAAATCTGGAAATGAAAAACAAACAAACAAACGAAAAAAAAAAACAGAAATGCAAGTTAAGTCTTACAAAATGCTGATTTTCAGTACTGGATTATATGATGCTAATTTTCTCCCCAGATTCCACATTATTTGAGTTCTACACAGTTAGGGCAAAAAAGCTGAGCACAGAAAGTAAGAATTAGGTCATAACTGGTTTTATATTATCAGGGGGAAAGTGAACTTTGTAAACTTTATCGTGAAGTTTCGGGCCAAATTCAATTCAGTTTACCTATATAGCGCAAAATCACAAAAAATGTCATCTCAAGGCACTTCAATGATACAGTCCAATTCAAGCCAATTAAAGTCCAATTCATTGTAATCATAATCTAAATACAAGTGTTTAATGAGGTGCTGGTGTGCTTGAGTTCGCATCCAGCAGCTAAACAGACACTGATTATTCTGCAGCGCTCACACATGCACACACACACTCCTTCTGTTAATAACCTGCACATATATTTTCATACCTCTGAGGGTTATTGTTCTGTGGGTACTTGAACCGGGCTGTTTCATGTGTGTGTGTGTGTGTGTGTGTGTGTGTGTGTATACAATTAAACGTCTTGTTTTCTCATTGCTGGCTTAAATATTTCCATTTTAGTTTTTTTAAGGGATGATAGTGTAGACGGTCTTTGTGGAGGAGCTGACTCTTTGACTCTTTCTCTTGTTGGCTACATGCTACCCTTCTTTGAAAGAAATTTGGAAATTAAGCCCAAATAATTCTGTTTATTTCATCATTTCAAAATTTGTTGTAAAACATTCATTTTTGGAGTTTGTCCCTTGTGGAGGCCATCTTGTGCTGCTGTTCCTCAAAAGCAGCTCTTTTAATTAGATTTAAGAAGCCATGTTCTTACTGAGAAATGTACAAATAAATACGGTAACTTATTTTGAATGTTTATTATGTCTGAGTTGCTAATCTATATGCTGAGAAAGTGATATGGAACTATTTGAACATGACCTTGTGCATTTGTTATTTGTAACATTTTTCAAATTCCCTTTCTAGAAGTTTGACTTGACAGGCCCGTTTTAACTAAGAAGGCATGTTCCCATGCTATAAATGGGTACTGCAAGACAAAAGAGGTTGGCCTGCTGTGAAGGCTTTCTCAAAGCTCCTCTCAAAGCTAAAGTTTGATGTACTGAACGACTTTCGCCTCACTGTTCAGCTCTTGTGGGGAATGCTGACCCACTTCCAAAAAAAAAAAAAAATGGCTCTTCGTTTTTCTGCTCACTCACGCCAGAATAGTGTACATCACACCTGCAACACGAGCATCGAGGTTTTCCAGTGACTTCTGATAACTGAGATTTCCCATATATACTGTGGACTACAAATAATTATATTTTCAAGACCAGGTAAAATCAGAGGGTTTGACTAATATAATTGTGAATTTTCCCCATCTGGGAAATAAAGTAATAAATACATAAAGACAAATAAAGTATTTTCTATTCTATTCTATTCTATTCTAATATATGAAACAATGGTTTAAATTCCATAAGATTCTAATGCATTGAACAAAAATGTTCTCTACTCCACTAAATAAGAATTGACTTTTTAAGGCAATGGGCTGACTTGCACATGCATTGTTTCAGCATCTAAATGTTCTGGTAAAAAAGGCAAAACATCCTAACCGAAAAGACCTCTACTCTTTGTTTGCTTTACAACCCTTTCTCTTTATCATCTTCGGCAAACAACTCAATAAATTGCACGTTAGACCAAGAAAATCAGCAATGAAGAACAGAGCAAGAGTAAATATGCTAGTTGCATATTGCTTTCCACATGTGTATCTGTTTTTACATTCGTCGACGTATCCCGCGGTGTGTACCCTGCAGGGCCAGGATAGGTGTCCATCAGTCATCACTGGCGAAGTCACACTTTCCTGACATCAATGTAATCTGAGTGCCGGCTGAAATGAAAGCCTTCAGTATTTACTGAATAAAAAAAAACAAAAACACAAACAGTCTGTTTCTTTCCCACTGAGAGTGCCTGTGTTTCAGGAGTGAACACAACCAGGTTCTGTACTGCTGTGGTGCTGACATCAGTAACCTTTGGATGCCCTCAGCTACAGTATGTCCTCTACTAGCCTTAGTTGTCAACCTTTGCCCTCAGAATTGCATGCACCTTTAGTTAGGGCTTGCATGTCTCCCTTTAGCCTTTTTTCTGGAATGTTACAAAAGTGCTTTATTGCACATTAAGGTGTAGTGTATCGGTGAAAAAATGGTCATTGTTGGTTATTCTAATGTATGAAAATGTTAAAACATATTGTAATTATCTATGAATGGCTTGTTAGCCTGATTTAGCGCAAACATTTTATAGGATCAATCAGAAGCTGATGTCAAGTTTAAAACAAAGAAACAACATAACCTGTCCAAACCACACACATAATTTTCATACTTTTCAACATCCTAACTTTGCATACTTGTTTAGAAAACTTCTAATCTGTAAGACAACCCTCTTTAAAACCCAAATAATTTAAAATGAGTCCCTGCCCAAAGCAGGTAGCTTTCGGTTAGCTTTCTTTCGCCTTTCTCAGTGTAGAAATTGAAACAGCAGGTCTAGCAGACTCTAGGAACAGTATATTTATAAGTCAATAGTTTTCAGAAATCAGAAAGTACACAGCTTAGTTGAAATCCTCTATTTTGCACGATGAGCTAAATCTGTAATCTTAAAAGTTCTCTGTTAGTGTGTCTTGACAACTTACACATGAAACGGTACACCCTAAAAGGGAACTAGTTGATAACAAAAGCTCAGTATTTCTTTGTAACTTTTATGTGGTAATGAGGATAACATATTTGGTCAAAGACTGAGTAAGTTAATAATTGGAAAACATGTACAACCGCTCTGTAATGAATCCCTCTGCCTGATAACAACAGTCTCTTATCAGCTGTGTTCAGATTTATGGGATAGGTGGGAGTTTCCACATTTCTGACCAATTTCACATTCATCCTTAAAGGACCTTTGTAGACAGTCGCTTCAAGTACTACATAAAGCACATACTTTACATTACTGGTATGCAATTTACAAACCCAATATTTTTTTTATTTTAATTTGTAATAGTGTATATATTTTTTCTAATAGTCATTATAACGATTAGCTTCCTGTCAGTGCGCTTCCAGTATGAAAATCAGCATGCAGATACTTTAGTCCATTAGAGTGACAGTATATCCTACTTTTGCTGACAAAGTTAAACTATTGCTGGAAAATCAGAACTCAAGGCTTAAAAAAAACTTGTCAAAGCTTTTGCCCCCCTGACCCAAAAGCCTCCTAGCTACAAGATCTACAATCTTTATCAGCCCCAGCCCCCATTCTACTAACTGCAAAACAAGCGATTGCTTCTGCAAACCAGTTTTCCTTTATGGCTTTTAGGAATGCAGAAGAACAGAGGCCATAAAACAAGAAAAAGAAGAAGATAAAAAAAAATTGAGCTGTGTTGGCGCCATTCGGTCAGCTCAGAGTAGAAATTATGTTGAGGTAATCAGAGCAAAACAAAACCTTTGAAACTATGTTCAAGTTTTATGGCCACCAATGGATAAACAGAGAGATAGGAAAACCTGTTTTGCTTACCAGAAAAAAAACAAATGAAGACAAGCATTAAATGACAAATGTCTTCTTTAGCTTTTCTGAGTAAGTACTGCAAACTGAGAAACTACTTTGTAAATTTAGTTTACATATATTGTGTAAAGCCCATATCATCAGCCTTTCACCACCGTGCTTTACACCTGGTATGAGGTGCTTGTGCTGATATGCTTTGGTTTTCTCCAAACATGCAGCTGTGCATTATGATTTAACATCTCCACTTTTTGTGTCCAAAGGATCTTGTTCCAGAAGTGTTGTGGTTTGTTCAAATGCAATTTTGCTAAGCTGTGCTGGCATTTTCTTTTTAGAAAGATGAGGCTTCCTTCCGCAACCCTTAAAAAAAAAACAAGCCAAACTTGTTCAGTCTTTGTATTGTGATGAACTTAACATTTAACATGCTAACTGAGGCCTGTAGAGTCTGAGATGTAGCTCTTGTGTTTTTTTTTTTTTTTAGTTTTACACAGCCAGACCTTTGGGTGAAAATGCTGGAAAAGATTGAGAACTATCTTCAGTGTTTACCACTTGTGAACAATCCTTCTCACTGTAGAATGGGGGACTTCAAATAGTTTTGAAATTTGCTTATAACACACACACTCGAATGCTCCAGACAAGCAGTCTGGATTTTAGAAGTCCTCATACTTAATGAGTGTCATATAATCAGCTGCATCTGTAGCAGCAGGCCGCCACTTACCCATTTATTATGGAAACAGTAAGGGTGGATTTTTTTTTGACACAGTGTAATTTTTCATGCATTGTTCTTAATCTGAAGCTGTATTTATTCACAATTCAAACATGGCAAGATCATTTTTGATAATGTTTGCCTGTTATGTAAAATGTTAAAACTGAAAGAGGGTGTACTTATTTTTTAACATGGCTGTACATGAATCATACATAGAGGGCCATCTATAAGAATGTTTATGTAGGTCTGCCTGATATCTTGTAGTTTATAAAGCTGTGAAATATATATGTTGCTCCTTGAAAAATTGTTATGCGACAGGCAATATAAATACGTATGCACTACTTATAGATGTGCATCCATACAAATACAGTTTTTGGAAGTGTAGCTGGACCTTATTTATCCATTTTCTGAATATGGAATCCATACTACTTCTAAAAGATAAGTATAGGTTCTGAACACTTTTTCTTGCATAGAATTTTTTAGTATGGAGTATTATATTTGAGCTCCTAATTGCACTGATCTGTGACATGAACCAGCACCCCTCTAACAACACACTCTCCTTTGATGCTACTTATTTAGTAAAGTCATTTTGGAACTTGGAATTTTGTACAACCCGACCGACGGATTAAGCAGGTATAGAAAATGGATGGATGGATGGATGGATGGACTTTCTTACGTTCTATTATCCAAACGATAACCATTTTATGCATTTCTCTTTCTGTTTTTCCTCTGGTTCTATATTTGAATGAAAAACAGAAACAGGTCCTTCTCAGGTTTAGCATGCAGTTGCAGTTAATGTGTGAGGAAACCCATTACCTTGTTACATGTTCAGAGATGGTAAATATTTCAAGCCAAACCACAAAATGATTTCACGTTTTGTTTCTGCTCTGAGAGCAATTTTGACTGGTTTTGCAGACAAGTAAACGGTAAACAGTGACGATCATGAAATAGATTTTGCTGCTGCAGATGAGTGTGCAGACCAAAGGTATTAGGAACCAGAAGAATAAGACTGTCTGCGGCCGGCATGTGTTGTCTGGTAGAAAGACACGATTGGGCATGATGGGTAGGGGTGACATCAGCAGACCAAACAAGCCGAACGTAGAACAATATGAATCACATGATGAATCGCTGCTGCGTCTCTTGGTGTGCCAGTAAATTGACCCAGCAGGAAGATTAAACGAATTTACAGGTTTGAAAATGCATCAGGTTTGATAAAGTAAAAGCTTATTTATTAGACTTTTTCAAAAAAAAACAACAGTGTTTTAGCAGGCTCATCTGTTAAGCCAGCAGTGTTCAACACAGTGTGTCTGATGTGAAATAATCTGCACAACAAAAGCCCAAGCCTAAGATTAACCAAAGAATTCATCACTAATAACACTCAAAGATGAAAAACATCAGAATTTTTAATCAACTACACATGATGACACCATTACTGACAAAAAAAAGAGATCTAAAAAGAGACCAAGATCGAGCCATTATGTACATTTGATTAAGAGTAAAGAAGAGTTCCTAGATGACTGAGTAAAACAAATGTTTCCTCACACACTCTTCTCCACACCAGTCACTGTGGGGATTCTGACAAGCTGAGACTCGCAGTCAGCAGAAACTTGCTCAAATGCAAATCAACGGCATGTGTTCTCCTGGAAGTCAAATCATTAGTCAAACCACAACCATTTCAAAACCTCAGCTGCACGGAAAAGTCTGTTGGCATCAAAGGGCCTACAAGAGAGGGTTGGAAGGTTGGCATTGTGTGCCAGTCTGCCAAAAAACACTGCAATAGAGGCATGCACTCAAGAAGCTTTAAGCAAAATCCCAGTTTGTAACAAAAATGTATTCAAAGCATATCTGAGTATTGATCTGCAGGACTCATTGGCCCTGATTGCTCTTGATCCATGCGCCATGAAGTTACTCTGCAACTTCCCCTGCTGTCTGTGCTCGGTCTTACAGAAAACCTACTGGTGATATAATGACAAAAGAATCTGGGAATAAGTTTCATACAAGTTACTTGTGGGGCTGTTTTACTGCTGAGGAACAGATTTGATCCAGATTAAAAAATAAAGAGAATCAAATAGTGTCTGTGTGAGAAGACTGACGTAGAAAAGCTTTGATGAGTGGACATTAATGTAACAACATACATTTCTACAGGGAAACTGTACACCTTTTCTTAGTCAAATGTGTGGCTTTGCTACTCATCAAAGTTTCACATAATTGTAATTTGGCTGTTTTTGGACTTTGATTTAAATTGGGATAAAACAAGTAATTTTAAAACAATTTCTGACTGTATAAGTATGTATACAGTAAATGACTAATAATTTAATTAAATATATATCAATAACAGAAATAACTTGCAGCTTTCTATTGTTTATTGCTTAGATATTTTTTTACTATTACAACAAATCTAGTATCTTGTCATGGAAGGGTGTTGCAATATGTCAATATTGGCAAAAACTTTAAATCACTTCCTGGCTGACAATCCAATATACTATGGGCAGCCTAAAACAATTTGCTTCATGACAATTTTATTATTCTAATGCATCTCTTTGGCTACGATATTGGAGTTGTGATAAATCTGATATTATGAGATTGCTATTGTTAATTATTTCATCATTCAGTTGGGATGTTTAAAAGATTCTTTTTTTTCTTTTTTAAACTCAGCAGGTATCATGCAATGGAAAATTTATCAGAAAACATTTACAGAATATGAAAAAGACCAATACACCTCAAGAGAAATATCTACACATGGAGTGTATGCCAAGACTAGACCGGATGCTGCCCTTTAGAGTCACTGCAGTTTTCCAACACCTCAGAAGTTTTGAAAGAAACACAGTTTTGAGTGACAGCTTGTGGCCCATTGCTACAGGTCATCCCTCTCTCAGTGCCTACTTTCCTGTCTCAAGACTTTAAAATAAAGGCCTCTTGTGAAAAAAAAACAAAACAAAAAACAGCAACAACAAGAACCACCACTATTTTACATGAATGAATCAAATGGTTATGTATTATTCAGATATTTGTAATTAGTAATATATTTTTCTTCTTTTTCCAATTTCATGCCATGTACTGTAAGTAAATTAAGGGCCCACTAATAGTTTAATAACGCATTTTTCACACCGCAGAATGTTTAAATTAGTTTTCCAAATGCAGATACACTTATTAAAACCCTTGTACGGTCTTCACTTTTGGAACCCTCTGGTGTCCCTCGGGTCAAATTGACCCGGGACATATTTGGGGCTTTAAAAACAATTCTAACATAAAATTTTACTTCGTAAACCATTTACATATACTGTCTAAAAATGTCTATTATCTCAATTTCAAACAACTGAGATAACATATATGTTTAATGAATACAATCATTCTCTACTAGCACACAATTAACATAGGAAGCGTGACTACTCTTTTGTCATAAGGTTATAATTGATGTTAAAAATCCACTATACTCAAGACTTGGGTGTCATAAATCATGCTTATTTTGGAGAATACATGGAATACACGGAAGCTCTTCAATTATTTTCAAAAAGAAAAAATTGCTAAAAAATATATAAAAAATTGCTACCCCTGTCTCAGCATCCCACAGACTTTCAGTCAACTCCCCTCTTGATCTGTAGACACCAGCAAGGATGACAATGCCACTGGGGATGAACACCATTTTATTAGTCCATTCTTAGATAAATATATCTGTGACTGGCTCTTTTGCTGCTGCAGTGGCTGGCTCTTGGGCTGGTCCAGAGGCCACCTGTGGTGCTCCTTGTGGTGCATATTCAGAATGAAGGCCATCTTCAAATTCACTTTCAGAATCAGAACACTCTCAATTGACATCTAAATTATCCTCCTATTCGGAGACATCCTCCTCTTCCACATTGCTATGTGCCGGAATCTTCAAATATGAGTTCCAAAGCCCTCTGACAGCTAAACCTTTTGGTCATACTAATGGTCGAAGACTGTACTGTGAATTAGAGGATAGTGCGAGAAAATGTTTGATTTTTACAAAGTTATGGAATAACATCTAAAAAAGAAAGTGATAACAAACAGCTTCTCTGTGCTTTGATGATAATAATGTATAAATAAGCTAAGGCCATTGAGTTTCAGGTAGAAAAAATGTATACTAGTACCATTTTTCTTCTTTTAAAAATTTGAAACGGGTCAATTTCACCCGAATACCTTACAAGGGTTAAAATTACCCTGTGTCCTGCAGGCTGTGTTTGACCACAGTTTTTGTGATATGGACAACTTCCTGAAATATTTGGGTAAGTTATAAGTTATAATATTTTTTAACAGAACGCAGATGTTTAACTTACACAGCAAGACTAGGAGTTAGCTGCCATCCATCTTACAGCTGGGTTAAAAAAAAAGGTTAATCTTGCATCTTTTTGTCCACGTGTTGTTGCTATCAGTTTCAGAGCCTCCATGTGAGACGTTATGGTCTGTAGACATGTGTTTCTGTTAAGAAAAAAATATAAATGTGCCAAAAACTCTAGTCCTAAGTGCAGCAACCTGTTGGAAAATGAACATGTATACCTGGGTGTTGTGTTCCAATCTATGCCATTTGCAGGTGGTGCTGATTAGTACCTTTGAGATCTGCAGAGTCATTTGACCTGGGACTGAATGGCGACCAAACACTTTCCCACTGCATTGAAAAGCCAGCTGTTAGGTTTTTCTTTTTAACCATTGTAAAAAGAGCTTAAAACCTTATAACTTATGAAGAACCATTTAATGGAAAATTCCATTTAAGTTTGCCTTTTAGACTTGGATGACAAAAAAGAACTGGGCAGATATGACATAAGAAAAATAACCTTCAGCTGCAGCTGACTTTCCAAGATCGGCAAAGTGGATGCGGCTGTCGAACTATAATCCAATAACCATGTACATAAGCTGCCAGTTTAAATTTTTAAGGACCACAAACATGTACAATGTATAATTTCCATACGTAGTGATTTTAATTTTGGTAAATTGATGCCCACAAAACCTGATGAAATCATTAAAAGGGTGGCAGCCAACCTCGAAAAGTGGAAAACAATCTGGAAATAGTGATGATCAAAATTCAGTCGGTTTAAATAATTGCAGTTGGTTTTATGACAGGCTTTGATATTAGATATAATCTACAGCAGCAGCATTTTAGCGTCTCTCAGCTTCAGTTTTTTTATCGTTTCAGTCTAAATTCTTTTAGTATCAGTTGGCTGCACCAAATGTAATCCAGACCCAGAAGTTGGCAGTAACTAGTGAATATAATGGAGCATTCATAAGCTAAAGAAGAGATGTTTACTTTATAATAGGAGCAGACTTAGCTCAAATTAATTTGTCTGTTTCTCCATATCTTAATCTTAAACTGTAAGCCAAATATAGACACATATATAAGCTTTTTCTATTATAGCCTTTTTCTATAGCCTTTGTTAATTTAATATCACACCAAAGTTTGAGGCCTAAGCTGCTTAAATGACAAATATTTTAAAACAACTAAAACTATTTGTGTAACAAATGAAAACCTCTATGACTTCATTTACTGCTTTGAAAAATTACACAGCTACAAAGACATGTTATGGCACACAATATTGGCAACACAATCCTAGCTAACATGAGATCAACATGTGACTGGTGTTGAACCTGTCTCATGAGGTTTTAATCGCTGCTGTTACTTTTTCATGAGGTCGACTTTTATCATTCTCTTTGTTGCCTCAGGGCGGCTTATGGAGATGCAGGCCCTGCTCAGACAGGTTGGGCAACATAAGGCTGTCACGACACCACTGAGTTAAGCACTCTTTAAAACACCAACACAATCACACAAAGACCTGTCAAGAAGAAAAAAAAAATTAAAGCCAAGACGAGGGATTTTAGTCTTTTTACCCAAAGTTTCTGTGATGCTTTGTTGGGTTAAGAAATCCTGTATTTGAAATATGATTATGGACAAAAAAATTAAAAGGACAAAATGGGTAAGAACGTTGTGTTTCTCTCTCTCTCAGACAGAGACAGAGTTGTGATCCATGTTTAAGAAACTGACTATATGAAACTTCACAGTGAATTCAGAGCACATGAGGAAAACCTTCTCAAGCTGCCACTGAGAAAAATTTGCCTGAGGGGTTTCTATTTCACTTAACCTGACTTCTTTGCACTTGACATCATGCTTTGCATAAAACCAAGCATTGCATGTTCCAGCAGTGAGAAATAAGCAAAAACACAATTGTACTTTGCCTATTTTACCTTGTTGCAGAAAATCATATCCATGTTAAAGTGTATAAATTATCACTGTGCTTGGTTCTGATCTGGTGTTTAATGTCAAACATCTGCAGCCTATCAAGTCAAGAGTTCATCTTATAATGCTTAAGTCAATGTTTGACAGGGAAAAAAAACTGTGCTGCTCTGCCGGGTTCAGGTTTTCAGCCATACAACACAGTGATTCATGGGATCTCATAACAAACCAGTTAAAGCTATAAAAGTCTTGCGTTTATGACAGACATTGTGTCCAGATTAATGTGCAAAAAGATAGCCAGAAAGTGGTGTTTTCAGCCATATAAAAGATACAGACTTTTACTCAACTATCTTAATTTACTGATTTTAAATTTCAGCACTTTGGGACATCTATTTTTTTTTTCTTGAACTAAAAACTGACGTATCATCTTATATTTCTTGCCTTTTTCCATTTCTATGACAATTCACATAATCAATTCAATTTACATAGTTCAAATAAGCTGGATAGTCTAATATAAGACTTGTTTGTCTAAGGGTACGATTAGCTGAGAAAGAAGGGGTAAAAAGCCACAACTACAACTACTGTTACCGACAATAAAATTGATTATTAGCCATTAACAAGCCTAACACAAATATTTTCCTGCTGTACAATGACCTACATTCAGGTTGTACAAACATACAAAAATCTAAACACGTTTGCTAGCTGCTGAGGGATACTGACCAGTACCCCATAATATATATGAGCATAATAGACAATGCTCATAGATTCAGTTCAAAACAGCTCTAGCACTGTGTTTTTGAAAAAAGAAATAAAATCCAGGTAACTTTGTGTTTAATGTGTTGCATGCGGCTACTATACATGACGAGGAGTGTAATATCCACAGATAACAACAATCATCTTCCCACAATATTTAGAAGCACTGTCTGTTCTGCATAGCTGCTCACATGGGACCAGTTTTAGCATTGGGTGTCTGGTTATGCCACCTGCTTACCAAATATCTGGCAAGGGACCAAACTTAGTACCATAGAAAGGCGTTTGGTTTCTATTTGTGCTATGTTGCGATCACGCTGAGCCTTTGTAAAGTAAAAAATTTTTAACGCAGCTGACGTGTCTCTGCTGAAATATCTTGTTCATGTTTAGGTCAGAAGTAAAAATGTTGTCGATTTTTCGGTATTGCATACTTTCCACATTCGATTTTACACAATCCTCTCCTACAACAAGTCACTTCCTGAAATGTTCAGTCACATTGCACATTACTGCGTTACAGCACTTACAAAGAGTGTGATGATTCATACAGAAGAAGCTAATTCAAAACCTGTCTAAAATTCAACCTTATGGTGATAAAAGTTTGAGAAATAGGATGGAAAGTGTACATGCACTTAGCCTCTTTCTGACCAAGATTTGGGTTGTAATCACAACATGGCAAGTGGCATCAATCAAAACTCATATATATATATATATTTATACATATAAAGCATATAAAGCATGTTTCTTTACCTATACTGCAGACCAAAAAGAACCCTGCAGCATGCAGTAATATTTGAAAATAAATACAATTATTCCTTATATTAGTAACAATTTTAAAACACAATTAAAGCAACCTACCTATTACCACTAAAATCAATCCTTCTCATGTGGCAGAACAACAGTCTTATTTATATAATTTGTGTTGCGGCCACAAGGTGCTCCAAACTAACCGTAGAGATTAACTTTACACCGTTTTCTTACCTGTCAGGTGTCAGTTTCCTACTTTAACCTTTCTACCTGCCATCACAGTGACGCTGTGATCAATGGCAAAACGCGTCTGCAGCTTAGTGGTAACTAAATATGTTTTCATTAAAGTTTAGCTATCCTAAAAACTTTTAATATCAACTGCCGTAGCAACTTGAATAAAACAGGGTTTTAAATCACGAAGACAGGCCGAACCTCCGGTTCACCTGAAGCTCGGCCGCACTCAGCGGGTCGGCAAAGGTTCTTACCCCGGGCTTGACGTCCTCAAACACGGACGTGTCCTCGGAGCCGTCCCCTCCCGACATCCTCACCGGTTTGAGCTGCGTGAATACCGCCCTTTCCTCTGTCATATGCGGCGGATTCATAGCCAACCCTACACTCGCTGCCATTAAAATAATTTCTGAATGATCTTCTTTAGAATCTAGTTTGTATGTTCATACAGTTATTGACGTTAACTGTGCTTTAATATGGCTGGAAGCGTCGATGTAATCCACAGCCCTATTGTTAACACTAATTCTCAGGTAGATCTTACCTGAGCTCAAGTATGAGTGCTCAACGGTACAGCCTATGAAATAACACGAGGATCCTTATCGTCCAATCAAGTGTGTGGAAGAAGGCGTGGCTCACCTGGCAGAGAACAGGAAGAGAGGAAAACATCTGGAAGGCAACGGAAGTCGTTGCCTATTCCACAAGAATAAAAGGTATACGTTAAATTAGCAGAAAATATTTTCACTTTTATGTTATAAACAAGTTGCCAAATGAAGATCGTTTTTTTTTTTTTAAAGAGACTTCTTCAAGAAACCAAGAGCCAATTTGAAATTAGTGTAGTCGGCTGATAATTGGGGTCTTTTTGCCACCACTAGCTAAAAATGACTGGCTTCTTTGTATAAAATCATGTATAGCCTAAATGAAAAAAAACAACACCAGAAAACAGTGAGTTAAACATTATCATGGTGAGAAATAACTGCAACGTTCAAAAAACATTGATAAAACCATGAAATGAAATGCTGAAATAACAACATGGCAGGAAGGAAAGAGAAGTTTTCAGGTAATCATGGCAAGTATTGACTGAAACTTTAATTCCAAAGGATTTACTGATTGTATTTTAAAAGATCAGTGTTCTGGGCTGATCTCTCCTCCAAGTCAAGAGACCGAAGACGCATCAAAGTGGCCGACTTTTTAGAAATATATCCAGCTTTGTTTTTTTCTTGGAAGGTAAAATAAGTGATGCCAACAAAAAGCAAGATGAACTGGATGAAAATAGCCTTATTGAAAATGTGTTGCTGTCTTGTATTGTCTCCAATATATATATATATATATATATATATATATATATTAACCTGTTTATTAAAAACTTGCAGGAATGAACTTTTTAAAAAGCTTCTTTGATGTTGGTTCTCGATTAGGCAAAGCACCCTTTTACAATGTGAGGTGAAAAAACAGGCATGCTGAAATAGATTGAGATCAGCCACATGTGCTACATAACTGGCAATTACAAGCGTCACATAGTGATGCAACACAGTTCAATGCTGACAGACGGCAAGTTATTAATTTTTTCACACTATCACGTATGACATCTCAAAGAGATGAAGCAAGTCATATTTTTGAGAATGTCAATGTCATGTGCTGATACCAGCCTGGAATCAGTTTGGAGTATTCAATTTTGAAGTAGTTAGAACATGGCTTTGTCATGAAGAAACTTGTTTCAAGTAAACCACAGTTTTTCTGTCATGATTTTTGGTCCAACTTCGTTTGGGTTGAATTATTTATTTAGATGCATTCTAGAGGAGTTCAGTCTATATGTCAATGCCAGCTTTATTTATATAACACATTTAAGGGCCAATGGCCTGCCAAAGTGCTTTACAGAATAAAATAATGAGCAGCAATAAACAATACAAACAAAAGTAGTACAACAAACAAGCAACAACAGTAAAACAGTGAAAGGCAAAAAGATACAGGTGACTTAACTCAACCAAAGGCCAGAGTAAACAAGTGGGTCTTAAGGCTTGTTTTAAAAGTAGAGAGGCTACTCGCAGACCATACAGAAAAAAGCAAAGCATTCCACAGTGTGGAAGGCTCGATCTCCTTTAGTTTTAAGGAATGATCTAGGAATGTCCAGAACCAACTGGTCAGCTGATCTCAGGGCTCTGGAGTGTCCATGCACATTAATAAGGTTGGATAAATATTCTGGGGCAAGTTCATACAGAGACTTAAAACAAATAAAATATTCTTAAAATCAATTTACCAATCAATGTACATTACCGGAAGCCAGTGAAGAGAGGAAAGCAACAGCGTTATGTGCCCATGTTTCTTTGTCCCGGTTAGGAGACGGGCTGCTGCATTCTGCACAGGCTGTAGACGGTTTGGTTCTGATTGACCGATGCCAATGTACAAGGAGTTGCAATAATCTAAACGCGAAGAGATAAAAGCATGCATAACCTTTTCAAGATCAGCCGTTCTTAGATAGGGTTGGACTTTGGCTAGGAACCGAAGCTGAAAGAAACTAGTCATAACCACAGAGCTGACCTGCTTGTCCAATTTAAATGCCCCATTGATAATTACACCAAGATTTCTGGCCTGGGAACCTATGTAAGGAGCTAGTGGGCCAAGGGAGCTGGCAAAGACCTGGACCAGGGGTCTCATGTACAAACACTTGCATGGATTTCGAACTTAAACATGGCATACGCCCAAACCAAAATGCCCTCCAATGTACAAAAATAGGTATCAATGTGTGTGCAAGCATGAATCCAAGTATATTTAATTTGTACATCCCAATCAGCGTGGAATTGAACGCACATGTCGGAATACCCGACTTCTTCCTGTCCACGCCCCTACTTAAATATTAAAATTATATTTAAATGAGCCCTGCACCTGCGATTCCTCTCTCCGCACGATCAGAAAATAAAGAAAAAAGAGTGAGTAAGACGGGAAAAAAGAAGAACTTCACGAAAAGCGAGATGGAGGTGCTACTTTCTGAAGTGGAGGCCCGCAAAAATGTGCTCTTTGGCACGCTGCCTTCTGACATAAGCAGGAAACGTAAGAGGAGTGGGTGGGGGAGCGTGAACGAGGCCTTTAATGCTGTGAGGTCTGAGAAGCGCACACAAGCAGAGGTGAAAAAGAAGTGGTCCGATATTAAGGCGGAGACTGGCTGCCCACCACCGAAGTGTGGCCAAAACGGGGGAGGCTGTTTGAACAGAGAATCGGCACAGCTATGGGTGACACTGCTCTCTCAGGGGTGGTGGGTGTGGGAGTGTGGGTGACTCTGATTACCCCCAAGGTAAATACCTATGTATTTGTGTAACTCACAACAAACCTGTTCATACAGTAACCTAGTGCAGAAGTTCGCCGGAGAAAAGGTGAGGCTGATTAAGACATTTCACACTTTGCACACGGAGACAATCAGGGGCTTGTTAGAAAGATCTTAAACTGTAGTTTAACCAGCAAAAAACAGCAAGTTACTAACTTTAACCACCAACTCTGATGCTGTGAAGACGGGATAGAAATTGGGGGAGCACATGTTCAATGCATGTCACGTGGAATAATATTAGGACAATTACAGGAATAAAATTACTCACCAAGAAGCCACCCATCACGCACAGTGCCAGCTTGTAGTCTGTTCCCAATAATGCTGTTACTGTGCGTGGAACCAGGCCACCCCCATAAAGCATTTGCGCATCACATATGATCTGTACATTGATGGAATGAAAATGTTTCCTGTTGATATACAAATTCATATCACTCTGTGTGCAGTGGATAGCTCCAATTACATTAGGAAAACCGTCTCTCGCTTCAAATTGCACTTCAATGTTGGTCTGTTCAACTGCATTGTAGGAATATGATATACCTGGCTGGGATGCAGATAATTCCCACGGCTGGCATGGCTCGGCTCAGGGTCAACTGGCACAGTGCCAATCGGTTGGCCAGCTCCCTCTGGAATGCCCCAGTTGCTTAAACCCCAGTGTGCACTGTGCACATCACCTGTGGCACAAGCAGCACATGGCTCCTCGCTGTGTTGCGCTCTAACACTGCCACAGCTCTGCCCACTGTTACAGGAGGATTGACCTCAAAACGGCTGATGAGCCAGTTGTCATCATGTACCAACAAATCCTCTCAGTGTCTTAACACATGCTCTCTTCCAATTGCACCATTTACAATGTCTTCCAATACCGCTAAAGCAGCCATTGTTTTTAATGGTATGCACTGCAACACTTTGCATGCTTTTATATCCACTGGTGTAATTGGTCACACTTGGGTGTGTTAATTGTTCATCAGTGTTAATTGTTCATGTATCTCAAATGTGCACATCACTCAGTCTGAGGACAAATTGTGTTCACATTTATTTATTATAACAGTTTCCCAACATCACCTCTAAGTGTCTCAATCTCATTTCATTTTCATTTCAGAAGTTTAGGTCCATCCATGTTTTAATGTCTGTCTTCTGGGTATGCTGGGGGAGAGTGAAGATCTAAGGGCAGAAATTTTATCGACAAAGAATTCCAAAAAGTCTTCACATAGAGAGTCTATATAGTAAAGAGATCCACAAACGTCTACTAAGAATGTCGCTGAGTGGCAAAGTTTATTTACTAAAAAAATCATGGTTAGGGTTAGAAAACATATTATTTTAGCAGTCCAACTTTTTCTGTGAAATGGTTTCTCTATTCTGAATTAATGCATTTCGGACCTTTTCACAGAAGTCAAGGTGTTGTCACTAGAGAAACATGCTTCCATCATACATTGTGGAATTATAAAGTCATGCTGATTTCATATGTCTATGAGACCAACCTGTGTCTTTCATGTAAGTACCACAGTTTGTGTCATTTGAAGATGGGATGGGACTTGTTTATGTTTATGCATTCAGTAAACACTTTTATCCAAAGCGTCTTACAGGTAGGCAGGTAGGGTAAGGGGACCTTGCCTAAGGACCCCTACCGCAGGTAGTACCTTTCATGACTACAGACTACAGACCAAAAGCAGACCACTTCAGGTACACTTTTGCATGTAATATGTACATATTGTAAGCTTTTCACACAATGTTTTACACCACTGCAATTACTTTTAACAATGTTAAAATAAAATCATTAACAAAAAGATGTATAGTTGTAGTTGTTGTTCCCATGCCTCATTTTGCTCTCTTTTATCCCCCATTTAATTTCTCTAATGACATTATGTACATTTGGCATTGTTGTTGTCATTAACTTGTGTTTCTCTGAATCAGAATCAGAATCAGAAAATACTTTATTCTGTCTCAACAGGTATCCTTTGAGTGGTGTTATGATGTTTGTTGTCCCCTCTTTTCTGTTCACTCAAACCCCAGCTGGTCGAGGTGGATGGCCACCCTTCCTGAGTCTGGCTCTGCCAGAAGTTTCTTCCTGTTAAAAGGATGCATGCTCAGGATGGAAGATTGGACCGAAGAGAAGTTTGGACCTAATAGAAGTTAAATCTATTAGTTTCCGTAGCTTGAAAAATTGTTTTTGAATTGGATCTGTATGTATGAATTGAACTAATTTTTAATTGAATTAATTGAAATTGATTGGATTATGATTACAATGAACTGGACTCAAATTGGCTTGAATTGGACTGTGTTATTGAAGTGCCTTAAGACAGGATCCATTGATAACATTGTGTCATTGTGAGGCACTCAGGTTCTAGAGACAACAACTTAACTTTTGTCTCAGCTTATAAGAGAGTCATTCAGGTCTTTATGTCTTCAATACATGCTTGTAGTCAAACCAACTAATTGGTTAAAACATCTGTCTTCATGGATAAGTACAGCTTAGTATCATAGCAATAGCAATAGAAATGATGTCATGCTGTCTAATAATATTAATAGAAGCATAAAATTAAAAGTATGAATCCAAGCACAGATCCCAGCGGAACTTTATAACTAACTCAGGTATATGACTCATTGTTTACATGAACAAACTGGAATCTATCAGATAAATTACTTGAACTGACCTAATGTGGTTCCTTTAATACCAACAACATGCTGAAGCCTCTGTAATTGAATGTTATGATTGACTGTATCAAATGCTGCACTGTGATCCAACAGGACAAGCATAGACACCTTTCACCAGTGCTGTTTCTGTGCTATGATGCACTCTGAGTGAAACTCTTCAAACAGATTATTTCTGTGCAAATTATCACAAAGTTGAGCAGCAACAATTTTTTCAAGACATTTGTACGTAAAGGGGAGATTGGATATAGGTCCATAATTGTATAACAGTCTCGGATCAAAACATTTTTTTTTTAAGTTAAGCTGTTTTTTAAATGTTCTTTTATTCTTATTTTTCACAGCAACCCTAAAGATTTGTGGCACGTAGTCTGTTAAGAATTGTAGCTTTCTCAAATCCAATAAGGGAGTGTTGATCAAGGGACAACCTACCTTGAAAAGACTTATTGGGAAAGGTCCCAAAACGCAATTTGTTGGCTTAGATTAGATGATTGGTTCAGAGAGATTGACAAGACAAATAGTCAAATAAGGTTGTATACATGCTTCTAAAGTTATTGTACTTGGTGCCAGATCAGCAATAATATTGAGAAGGATTCCATAAATTTTCTCTCTGATAGAAACAATTGAAGAATCTCATGAAGTCATCACGACTGAAAACTAAAACAATGCATCGCTCAACAGAGTGACTCTTAGTCAGCCTGGCTAAAGTGTTGAAAAGGAACCTGAAATTGTTCTTGTTCTCTCCTATAATTGATAGATCATAAGGAGTTACTGAGCAATCTTTCCAAACTAAGAGAGGTTCTTCTAAATTTGTGGAGCACCATTTTCCATTTATTGTCACATTACACTGAAGAAAATGAAGGAATTTAAATTTGGTCATAGCATCTTCTATCAGAGACATAAGATTATGAAATTTATTTCAGATACTGTGTAGTCAAGTAATGTAAACTCAAAGTTTGTTCATAAAAAAAGGTCAGATAAGACAGGGTTATAAGGAAATACTGTCAATTGTTTACTTTTAATGCCTAATGTCATACAAGATACAAGATAAAGTATATGATGAAAAGAGTGAGTAAGCCTGCAAACAATTTGAGAAAAGCCAGCTGAATATAATGTATAATGAAAGGTAACATCTGAGCTGTAATTTTTAACATTTAGATGAATGTTGAAATCACCCATGACAATTATGTTATTTGTCCTTAGCACTAACCGATATATAAATCTTAGAATTCACACAAAAACTCAGGTTAAGAGCTAGGTGTATTATACACAACAACAAACAGAAGTGGGCTCTGTGAAAAACTCAGAGTCAGACAATAAAACGCTGTCACTATTTTGACATGCTACTGGAAATTAACGTATAAGAGTAGGCAAAGTTCCCATTTGGAGGCAAGAGTTGTTGAAGGATTAAGCGCCACATGACTGTCAAACCAAACAACTAAGTTCAAATTATTTCATGGATGACAAGACAAGAAAATATACAGAAATCCTGTTCATAGATACAAGTGCAAAGTTTTCTGCTACATGACTTTTTTGCTTTCTTCCGTGAGACCTTGATTTTTTTTTTTTTAATTCAAAGCAATTCTACACAATTTATTTAAAAAAAATTTGGTGTGTGTTAATGAACTTGAAAGAAAAAAACAGCAAAACTCCTGACCCTGAGCATCCTATCCAGAGTTCTTCCACGGAAAGAGTTAATTATGAATTAGTGTAATCTCAAATGTAAAACCATACCATATGAATTTATTGTCTTACTGTGGATGTTTACTGTTGTCAGACTGAAGATCAGTGTGTGATGACAAACCGTGAGAAATATCACAGATGTGGATTCTGTTAATTATGGTCATGATGAAATAACTTCTCTGTTCTGGTCTAGTTTGTATTACTGGTTGGCCTGCATACGTGTGACTATGATCATACAATAGTAAAACAAAGCAAGCAAGTATCAAAACAGCTTAAACAACCAACGCTGAAAAACTACCAAGGAAATTTCCAGATAATTCTGAGTATTGCAAGCAGATGCTGAAAATATATTCATGGTAGATCTTTTCTATTACTGACTGAAGGAACAACCACATTAAGCAGGGAGGAATTGTCACGAGGCAACCAAGCTGACAGCTATTGAGAGCAAGGATAAAATAGTTGCAAATTTCCAGCATCTAATACAAATCAAAGCTCAAAAATTTCATGTTGGTTCAGGGAACGCTACATTGTAGATTTTTCCTATGGGTCATTATTGCATCAGACCATTGTTTATTTTGTCACATTTTTTTTACCAAACATTCATGTTGTTCCATGTCACAGCATGCACTGCAGCTGCCTAGCATGTCCTCACAACACACACACACACACACACACACATCCACAAGGCTTAATCTAACACAAATTATAACTGTCTGCCTTAACACCTCATAATTGAATCTTTTTGGCAGTAAGCAGTAGACAACAAGCAGCAACAGCAAATCCCACCACTATATTGTACCACATGCATGAGCTGCATGGTACAATATAGTTAAATTGTGCCACTTCGTCCTGTCAGCTACAGATTATAAGAATTTATTTTTAACAAGGAAAAAATACAACATTTAAGAGTTCCAATCTCCTAGCCAAAAAAGGCGTATTACACAGCAATATGAACAGCAATATGAACACAACAATAAACAGTATTTCAAGAATTAACTACAGAGAGATAAACAATAATGAATGTCAATAGTAGGTAACATAAAAAAATCAGAATGATTGATCTAGTACTCATCACTGGTCAAACTGGAGTAATTACAGGCAACCATAACAGTTGCAGCCATATATTTCTGCCTCCAAATTATTAACACCTTCAGATGAAATCAAGTCCTTCACATTCAGCTGTTTCTGCAGCTGAATTGAAGCAGAGGGAGCAGCATACCTAAACACTCTTTCAGTTTGGTACTACGTTTTAGAATGGTTGAGTAAGTGAATAAGGTAAGAACAAGTCTTGGGAGCAAAAACAATAACTTCCTGTAAGTTCTATATATAAATACACTAATGTTTGAGTCTACTTGAGGACAAAGCAGGACATCCAACCAAAGCATGCAATAGCGCTTTGTGGTAGATTGTATCTAATACATGTTAGCATTTCTAAAAAACATGTGCCTGTAAATGCCATCTCCAAAATTCACTACATATATTAAAGTGGTAGTGAGTAAGTATCTTCTTTGCCTGAAAGGAAACACAAGAAAAAATAAAAAAAAATAAATACATCCAGTTGCAACTTCAATTTTTTCATCAGTTGCTGGTTATGAGGCATAATAGACAAGTAATCACCAATTAGGATTCCCAAGTATTCGTATTGTGACACTAAAGCCAATCTCAAAGTTTTGAAAAGCAGTAATGGATGGAATAATGGAGACTTCTGCATGTGAGAACATTATAAGTTATGTCTTGTTAACATTTAGAATAAGTTTCAAATCACAAAAGATACACTGGACAGAATGAAAAGCCTAATCCTAATCTGTAAACCTCCAAACTTCTGACCAAGAAGAGCTTCCATGCATACATGTAGCTTTCGCTTGGGCAGAACTTAATTGTGTAGTTATAAATAATTTAAATTCAAACTTGGCCTAAATCCATCTGAAGTGGAGTTTAATCATTATCAACTCCAACATATTATATCTCATGTAGGCAGATTGAACATAACACACTAATGCAACAGGATGAGAGATGTTTTGATCACGGTTCCAATATCAGATGTAGTTCTCTGCTTGAAGTTTTACACAGTTTGTTATAATCTAAACAGTGTTTTCTATCATTCTTTTTATATTTTTTTAATGAAGGCATTAAAAATTAGACAAAGTAGAAAAGGAAGTGAACATACTTCAATGAATCGTTAATATTTAATCAATATTTTTTATTTGATCCTGCTCATATTTGATTTAGGTTACTAAATGGATGGAACATTCGTTATCCTTTGAAAAGACTAAAAAAACAGACTTAAAAGACAGAAATAACGGGGAGCACCCTAAAGTACACACAAATGACCTGAAATGCTACAAGTACGTGCAGAAAAAAATATTGGATTCAGTAATGTTTACACATTACACAAACATTTAACATTAATAACAGAAAGTACGCAATAAGATGGTCAGGAGAATGAGCCTGAACTACTATGAGTGGGTTAAAGAAAAGCTCCCAGAAAACCAGTTGTGAACAAACCTGTTAGCACAGATACTAGCTCCAGGTATCTAATCCATTTCAGTACAATGATTAATTTCATAAACCAAGGAAATGGGATCAAGTCGATCACTATTGCTTAAAATACACTCATGATGCCATTGTTACAAAATGTTTTATGTGGAGGAATACAAAGGTACAAACAAAGTGAAGATTCAGTCAGGATGAAGTGTTTTGATAAAGCCTGTAATTGTCCAGTTATGCTTCACCATAAAATCAAAACAGTTGGTGAAAGCGAATATCAGATAAGATCACAACATCAGATACATACATGAGTGGAAGTTTTTAAAAGGTCCAAGCTTAAATAAGGACATTTATTTGATTGATCTCCTACTTTTTGACACCTTTGTGTTGACAAGGTAAACTCGCACAGGAAGAAGCTGAAAGTGGGAGCTGAAAAAAATAGTTTTCTATGCTTTAGCGTCTTGCCACCAATGAAGCCTCCCCCAAGTGAGAGAAACTGGATACACAGCATTCCTTTCTGTTTCTTGTTTCTCTTATGACACATTTTGAGATTGACAGTAGATAAGGACATAACTTACACTTGCTGGTTAACAACTACTTCAGTTCAGGGTTGTTATTAAATACAATAATATCAAACTTTTGATTGCTTTTCAAGTCCGTGTATGATACTTTTCCACAAAGAGAAATAGAGAGAACATAACATAGAATTTGTTTAAAAAAAGAAAAAGAATTGATGGAAGTTTATACCATTATGTATTCTAAGAATCACTTGAGTGGTGCTCTCCTATATGCTTTTTGACTGTTGTTCTGTCCTTGCACTTGTATGTCCTGTTGTAGTTGTTTCACATGGTCAAGTCACATGGACGTTTCATTAGACAACATCTATATGTTGTCATTTAAGGATTTTTAAAACCCCAATTCCAAAAATGTTATGATGGTCTAAAATCTAAGTAAAAACAGAATGCAATGAAATGAAAATCTCATAAACCAATATTCAATTCTCAGCTGAACATCTAAGACTTACTAAATGTTGAGAGTAAGACATATTGTTTAATTAAAAACGAGCTCATCCTAAATTTGATGGCAGCAATTCACCTCAAAAAAGTTGGGACAGTGCTTCTTTTCCCATCTTCTTTCAACAAGAGTCTGTAAACGTCTGCAAACTGAAGAGATCAGATTCAGGACTTTTTGGAGAGGAATGTTCTTCCATGTTTGTCTGATATAGGATTTAGGGCTGCTCAACATTCCTTCTTTATTGCATTTTACATTTCATGATGCGCCAGATTTCTTCAGTTGGTGAAAGATGTTGATGCAGGCAGTTCAATCCAGCACCTGGACTCTTGTATTATGAAGCCATGCTTCTGTAACAGATGCAGTACAGGGTTTAGCATGTCTTGTTGAAATATGCAACGTCTTCCCTTTGGCATCATCAGGTTGGGAGCATATGCTGCTCTACAACTGAAAAATACCTTTCAGCACTAATGGTGTTTTTATAGATGTGCAAGTTACCAGTTCCATAGAAACAAACGCAACCCTATACCGTGAGAGATGCAGGCTTAAGAGGTAACTGAGTGCTGATAACAAGCTCGATGGTTTCTCACGTTGTCCATGATTTACAAAAAGAATTTCGAATTTGGATTAGTCTGACCACAGAACAGTTTTCTATTCTACCTCGGTCCATTTCAAAAGAGCTTTGGCCCAGAGAACATTGCAGTGTTTCTGAATTACGTTCACACATTACTTCTTCTTTTCATGATAGAATTTCATAATGCATTTGTGGATGGCACGGTGAAATGTGTTAACAGAAAATGCTTTCTCTCTGAATCTGTTGATGGTAATATAGATGATGGAATATTCAGAAATAATACAACTTACATTTCCAGCTTTTCGTCACTGTCTCATTTTGAGTCATATTGCTGCCATCAAATTAAAGATGAGCAAATATTTCTTGAGATAAATAGTAAAATGCCTCTCTTTCAACATTTGATATGTTTTGCTTTGATTGAAATATTGATTTATGTGATTTGGAAACATTGCATAGTTTTACAGTTTACGCTGTGTCCCAACTCTTTTGAAAATATGGTTGTAAATTACGAAATTTTTTCACATGAGGAGAAACATACTTTTTTTTTTTTTTTTGACTTAGCTGGGCAAAGAGTTGTCTCTGTTAAATTTTCCCACCAGGAATAGAGAACTGCCAGCAATTTTCTTATTTAACAAAATCTTGCTAAGTTGAACATTTATAAAAAGATAATTGTGTTCCAGTTGGTTTTCTGGAATAGGAGTTTATGTAAAAGATAATTGAAGTTGTTGTAATGTAGAATCACTGCAGATGTGTATCAATGAACAAAGGAAGCTGCATCTGCTGACAAACAAGAGAAAAATGCATCAAGGCAGTACTCCTCGTGTTTTCTCTTGCTGGCCTTATGCACTACTGACGATGTGGTGAGAACACTGAGGAGATAAGGGGAGACTGCTGATCTGTCAGAGCATGTCAGTTAACAATAGAGATGCAGTTAAAATGCAAAACTATAAATCAGGTATCATAATAGTAAGATACTTAAATTGTATACATTGTTGAAGTCTAATATAAAAAAAAGGGGAAGAAATATAAGCGCCAAAACATTCACACAGCCTTTGATTTGCATTTCCCCTCAACATCAAAGATGGCTTCAGTGTTAAAATGTTCAAACTGTAGTCATTCACCCATCCTTTTGCATGTTGTTGACAGTCAAATAAACAAACACATACAAAGTAAAATGACTTATTCAGTTAGTTTTTAAAAACCTGAATGATTGGTTGTAAAGCAATAACAGTACAACAACTGGGTCTATATTAAAATGCTTAAGTTCTTTATCTCCCTATATTTCTTGTCTACCTTAAGTAAATGATCAAGCAACAAAAACCGAAAAAGAATGTGTCCCTTGCCCCTCACTAAGTATGAGCAGCTATGGAAAGGATATTTGTGGCAGAGGACTGCTGAGGACTGCTGAGGACTGCTTCCAACTGCGTGGGCATTTGGCTGTTGACTGTACTCTTTACAGTAATCCATATTTCTTATGCAAGACAGCATGAATCAGTTTTATCAATGCTCTTCGAGAGCTGTGAAAGAAAAAGGTGCAGTTTTCTTGCCAGTAATGTGCTGTTGATGAAAACCGCATGCCAAAGTGTCCTCTTGGGAGCCAAAACACGCGCTAAAGTGTCCTCTTGGGAGCCAAAACACGTGCTAAAGTGCCCTCTTGGGAGCCAAAACACGTGCTAAAGTGCCCTCTTGGGAGCCAAAACACGTGCTAAAGTGCCCTCTTGGGAGCCAAAACACGTGCTAAAGTGCCCTCTTGGGCGTACTAAAGTGCCCTCTTAAGAGCCTAAACGTGCTAAAGTGCCCCCTTGGAGCCAAAACGCGTGCTAAAGTAACCTCTACAGTGGTGAGGATGCGCTATATGTGCCCTTCAAAAAGTCTGTGCACGCCACTGCTTCTTGCATACACAGAATACACCACTCTAAAGCTCTCCAGTTGATTGCACTTTGACAGCGTGACAACTATGGAAACTTCCATCTTGGTTGTTTAAGCAATATTACCCTCAAGGGTAAAAGATATAATGACGTAATATCATTACATATAATATCTTATTTTCAGATCAGCAGCACACCTTAAAGATTATTTTGCGGTGTACCTGCTGCAGTAGAATACATATTGTCATGTGCTGTACTGTTTGTAGTACTGTGGTTAGATTAAATTCTTGATAAGAAAATAACGATCTGGTGTTTGGTACAACAGATAGACTTAGCCAATTTATGTTTAGCTGTTAAAGATAACAAAAGGTGAGTGAAAGCATTGTTACATAGAGAATTTGAAAGCTAATATATGTGTAATTCCACATCAGGATATTATCACATGATGTATATTCTCAAAGCAACAGCATGACAACAGAAAGTCTCTAAACCTCGTATTACATTGCTTCTTTGTCACAATATGGTGTTAAATATAATATAAGATACTTATATTTTACCCATTGCCAGCTAGCCAGATGACATAACATTTTTCTGTGTCCTTAAATCCTGTGTGTTGTTCTATTAGCAGACTAAGAGCATGGAGTACTTCTACATAGAACCCCCAAAGTCCTCATTAGCACCCACTTTGATTTTATTTATCTTAATGTGATCATTAATTGGTTAAATAGATGTTCATACTATACAGTCTTTATCCTTTAAAATGAATAATAGGTTTGAGTTCAAGGAATCTGCAATGACTGAAGTCTACCAACTGCAATTCAGAAAATGGAGACTAACATGCTAAATCTTTCCGAAAAAGTGACAAATGATTCAGATTTAAAAGAGGAAAAGAAATTTACAACTCATACTAAATATATAACTGACAAAAACATCAAGAACTAAATGATGAGACAATACTACACCAGCTAAATAAAAAAGAAAGAAAAAACTAGGACAAATTCCTATTTATTTGCAGTTTATTTGCTGGAATTAAAAAACGTGTAGCCATTGCATAGAAAGTAAAGTCATGCTGTTCAGGAATGATGGTTGTAAGGCCTTTTTCCGGCCATTTTCTCACTGGAGTCCTGAAGTTTTTAGTCATGTAAATGGTTGCATAATTTACCCGGGACTTCTTGCAGAGATTTTCCACCCTCTCCCCAAATGAATTCTACTGAATTCATTAATGCTTATAAAGAAGATGGAGAGGTGAAAGGTGGTGTTATACCCAGTTTGTGCTCCATCTGACACAATAATGTCCAGACCTTTCATTTTTTAACGTTGTTGTCAGTTGTAGTTGGTTGATTAAGAATATATATACAAGTTAAAAAGCAAAAAAACATAGTTTGGCTTAAAGTTATATATGGTTACAGGTTTGGATACACATTTGTCACATGATTGGTACACTTTATTGTCACGATCCGTGAAGACACAGGACACAGTTGCAGGATCTTTATCAATAATCGTGCTTATTGATATAAATGACTCATTGACCTCTTTGACAGAGCAAAAATGGGCTGTGAAATTCCTTACACACTCACCTCAATACCTATAGAGAGGGGAGTGTGACTATAAAACTCATTAACAAAAACTCTCTCCACTCCAGGAGGACAAAACAAAGGCTATATCAAATTGCAACTTAACTCAACACTCTCCTAATAATCGGAGGCACTATGAAAACTTTAGCATGAAACAAAAACACTCCTTCTAATGGAAGCGCTATAAAACTTTAATCTATTGAACAAAAAACACTCCACTGACGGAGGAACTATGAAAGCTATAGGAAAACAAGGATCATTCCAAAGGGAGGAAAACAAAGCAGGCTACAAAAAGGATTGTGCAAGCTAAACTATGACCATGAATAAATTACCAAGAAAAAAACACTCTGAAAGAGGGATCGCATCAAAACAAGATCTTTGAACTACAATGGCTATGATTGTTGTGGAAGGGCTAGAGTGAGGAACGCTCATGGAGTTTAATTCAACACACTGGCACGGGACAGAGGGAGACGCAGACTATTTGAACACATGAGGAACCAAGGGGAACAGGTGGAAACACTCTGGGAATCAGGGAATACAATCGGAGCAAGGTATCTGAAACGAGAGGGAAGTTAATATTTCAAAATAAAACAGGAAGTGATGAGACAAAACATGATTCAAAACTAAAAGTGTCTACAAGACCTGGCATTTATAAAACAAGAGGCTAAAGTTACCATTTCACAAGTTCTGTACCTGTATTGTGACCCTTCATTCTGGACTTGTGGACTGACATGCTTATTGCATATTTTCTTGTTAAACCAACCTGAAATTACCCAACATGAATGTGACTTACCTGGTTCCTGGTTTACATGGATTGATTAAGCTTATCTTTTTATCAGTCCAGAATTCATAAAAAAAAGCAAGCAACAGTTACAGTCAGTATGTGGTATGAAAAGGTAAAAAATAGTGGTTATAGTGAATAAGACATGATTAAGATCTGGCAGTCTGAAACAACTTATTAAGGTTAATATAAACATAAAGAGTAATATTATGTTGGAATGTCTATACTACAGATATCTTTGCTGTGTGTCCATCCACCACCTCAACCTGCCACACCCTTACTTTCCAACTACTTTATATGAGTGGCTCTCTGACTCCTGACCTGGCCCACACATCAAGAGATCCTTAACATGTTAATACTGCAACTATATCAGTATTTTTATACAGAGTAACGTTTGTAAGATTATTTGTTTCTTTGTTGTCTTTTTTTTTTTTTTTTTTTAAATCAGTCATGGGAGAAAAGATACGGGCTTGAGAAAGTAGAGAAAGAGAAAATTTGATTAATCATAACAGTAAGAAATGGAAAATAAAGATCACCATTATATTGTTATGATAGTAATGACAAATACTGATGAAAGTAGTGAGGTGAGTTTTTATCCATTCCAACTATGCAGTTCTAGAAGTGAATGGTGGGCGTGATAAAACAAAGCCTCAGATTGACTGTTTGGATGGTGAGGCCTCTTATTGACTGAAGGAGGAACCTGTGAACAGTGTCCAATTGTTCTCCAGAATGATGTCTTCAGTAGAAGCCTGTTTACTTTACTGAAAAGAAAGAGCTTAAGAATTGATCCGAGCAAACTCAGAGCTGCTATGCTTCATTACGTCAGTAATAAGCAGTATGTACAGAGGTGAGACCTTGTCAAGTTCAAGTTGGTGGGAAGAAGAAGCAACACAAAAGGAGGCAGCAGGGGATAAACTCTTTTTTTTCTGCTTTGGTTCTGTTGGATCTTTTTCTTTACCTATAGAAGAAGAGAAATGTTCTAAGAAAAAAAAATACAAAAAACAGTTTTTATAAACCTCTCAGTGTCAACATCACTTGTCAGTGACAGGTGAAGAGAATAGCATTGATTATCTCTTTACAATGCAATGTACTACTGGAAAAAACTTTTTTCAGTCATGTGAATGTTACTTGAACTCGCACCACCTACCTAAACATTATTTCAGACCAAACACACACCCACATGGTAACAACACACCCTGAAGACTGGAGCCTCCCCCAGTAAAACAATATTTCATCATATTCCAATTCTTCAGGAATATGACAAATGACAAAAGACACAAAATACTGATTTGGTTTCTAAACGCCTCCCATTTAAAAGTGAATGAGCATTTGCAGGATTTGCAGCAACAACCTCAATGCTCAGAGGTACCAGTGTGTGATTCATAGGGCCGAAAAGCTCCATAGCCAATATCCCAGTTTAAGGTGTCCAAGATCTGTTGTTGCAGCACCTGGCTGCTACTTACCCACTTAATTTCTGTGGAAGCAGAAAGTCAAAATGACTCAAACAGCAGTGTCAATTTAAAAAAAATCTGTGGAAAAAACAGACTCACATATTATGAATATAATGCTCAAGATTAAAAACTCAGAAATTAATCCAATATTAAGCCTTCAACCTCTCACTGTCGATAGAGCTTGAAACCTCAACAACAACTTAGAAGTAATAATGGACTTCCAAGCTCAACAACTGCAATGTTTTCTTACCTATGCAATCTAGAAATATTGACACAAAATACAAAAATCTAAAATTAATAAATAAAGTCGAAAGACCTAATGAAATCACATATGCTGACGATACCTAACTTCCCGTGACGCTGAAGTATGAGTCATGACTTTTGAGCTCTTATCTGTTCAGACACAGCCATTTAGTGACCACTGTTGCAATACTTTTATTGATTGTGTGTTTCCAGAAGAGTCAGACAGTTTATAGCCTTCGCCTTGTCTATCTTACACTTAAGATAGACAGCAAAGTCTGTAAAATGTTATAAAAATAAGTCAGCATTGAGATAATATGAAGTTACAATAAGTGATCAGGGATTTAAAGGACAGATATCCTCAAATGTATTTAGTAACCACATAAAGTGTATGGCTTAAAAGCATAGAATTCAAGAAGTGTAAAAACTAAGACTGATCAATTTGACTGATCAATTAGACTGAACAATTAGCAAACAATTTATTAATGGTTTCTTGATAAAAAAGATAGAGTCTAACTGCAAATAGTTTCCAGCTGAGAGGTATCTCTTTACCCTTAACCATAAAAGTTTTATGATTTATGAGCATCTACAGTAAAACTGCAAACTGGAGAAACTATTAACATTAAGAACAGAGTTGGTTACATTCTCAGATGGTCGATAGCATACACATTCACATTCATGCATTGATTCTGTCACTAAAACACAGTTACTGCGGTTATATGAAATTGATAAAAAATACTATTTTGTTATAAAACTAAAAATGCATTTCATTTGACATGAGTAAAACTATGTCCCTCATGTTAAATGTTAAAGCAGGAAGAGTGAAAACAAGGAACCTTTTACACAACCATCATCTTGCTGATAATCCTGCAGGATGTGTGACCATATTTAGGTATCAGGAAGTCCTGGAATTCCTTCAAGTAAGTTATGAGTAAGTTGGTGACGTCATATAGAGTACAAAGTGAAGGGAGGGCTGTGTACACATGTAGTGTTCTGTTATAAGCTTCCTGTACTGATAAGAGACTAAGGAAACACACGTAATTCCAGCAAGCTGGGAAGGCTTTTATGTTGTAAAACAGCTATGCAGATTTGCAAAATAACTAACTGAAATCATCCCTATCACCAAAAATCTTCACACCAACTGCAGCTTTCTGACTTTTTTAGGAATCCATTTGTCTCATGGTTTTTGTAATAGCTTTGTTTCTCCAGTGTGCCTTGTAAGGCAACTTACTTGTGAGGACAGCATATGAAGTTACCCCTCAAACTGAAGGAAAAACCAAGAGGAAAAATTGAGAGAGAACCTCCAGGAGAAATGGCAAAAGAAGTGAACTAAGCTATTATTAACTCTTCATTGTTGGTGTGTAAAACAGATTTTGATGCCTTTGGACCCTCTAAAATACATGGTTTTAGTATCCTGGTTTGCTCCTGATGAGCTGTGTCTTCTTACCAGCCCCATAGTTCGATGAAGATAACCAATTACTACATATACGGCTAGATAAACACTTCCTTTGTGCCAGATTATATAAAATCAACCTATAAGGTAAACATAAAACTGTGTAGAAAGTTGCTTTTTATACAGCATTGTTTACATGCAAATGAAGGGAGCAAAGTTATTTCAATTAAACTTTTTCTTTTTAGCAGGGGGATAAATGTCAATAGACGCTGTATTGTTTTGCCAACAAACCCTCCAATTGAACTCTTGTTCATACCCTTAAATACAGCCAATAACGGCATCTGCTGAATCTGTGAACTTATGGCTAATGAGTTCATAATTTCCTGGCAAATGTCCCTTGTGAGGGTCAATTCTCAAGTTTTCTCTATGAACTACAGAAACTATGATCGTGATCCATCAGAGAATATATCCTTGTTCCACAGACAGTTCAGTTCTATGACAACAGAATGGCTCGACCGTCCCATCATTAATGTGGTGTGGCAATTCATTTAGAACAAACTCTCTCACTCGGTTTATTACAAACTCTTATGCTTCAAAATATGTCACTAGATCTCCAAAGGTAAATCCTCTACGAGTGAAAAATAGAAGCTGTTGCCCTCCTCTGCAGTCCTCTCTCTGCTTTTTCTTGGTTAACTGGAAAGTGCAGATTTGCAACACTCTATGTTATAAGTGTGCACCATCAGAAGGACCCAACACTGCATTCTCAGTGTACACAATAGGGGAATAGGTACCTTGTGGTCTAGGGTTGCCAAGAATGGTTTGCAATCAGTAATAACAGTAAACTTCTTACCGTAAAGACACGTGTGAAACTCTTTCACTCTAAAATTGAGAGAGCATCCATTCTCTATTAAGGCACATTTGCTCTCAGATTCTGTCAAAGTGCAAGATGCAACGTTATGGGCTCTTCTACATTCTAAGTCATGTGAGAACTGACGGCTCTTATGCACAAAGTCATGGGTTACAAGCTTCTCCTCAATGGATTCCTGGTAACACAAAGAACATCTGCGGTGCTCTATCATATTGTCTTTGAACATGTGGTATCCCTTTTGGAAACTGCCCTGCTTTAGAAGCACAGCTAAAGTGTGTGGACAAAATATGTCCAATATGTATAAGCTAAACTCCATTGCGGGAAGATACAGCAGTGCATTGTGGCAATGTTTGGATTGGGTTACAGTATGTGCCAGACTTTACCCTGCCATTGCACAGTCCACTTAAAAATTAATGTGGAGGCTGCATTATTTAAGGCAACATTCATGTTGATGACTATGGCCAATGTTCTTCAAAATCACATGTCTTCACTTGCATGGGCAACCAATTTAAAGAGGACACGTTAATGTGCCCATAGCATGGTTTTTCACATTTTCTGGCATCTTTACTATGTTAAAATGATACATTAGCTCAAAAAAGAAAATTAGTAAACAAGGGAAAAAAGGCATACACATGTTTTATCTAATAGTCTCAAACTCTCAGTGTACTCAGCGTCCCTCTCTTTCTTTCTTTCTTTCGTTTTCTTGCACTCACTCTCTACCACACACACACAAACGCACACACACTCCCACACACATATAAACCTTGAAATTAAGAAGGTCATGCATCTGCCCTCATTTACTCCTTCCCTAACATCATATGTCATGAAAGTCCTGGATGGACTTAGCTCACCTCAGAAAACAAGTAAACACAATTCAGGACCCACTATATTTTGCTAATAGTTGCTTACTGATGCCATCATTGGCCTGCTTCATCAAGCCCACGCTCATCTGGATAAAGCAGCCTGCATGATGTGGATATTGTTCTTTGATTTCCCCTCTACTTTGAATGCAGTCCAGCCTATATATGTTATGTAATAAGCTGAAGAAAATACAGGTGGATGCCTCCTCAGACACCTGGAATAGTGACTCCCTGACAAACCGACTACAGTTTGTGAGACTGAAGGGTTGTGTGTCTGAGAAAGTGCACAGGAGCACCACAGGCTGTACATAATGTACTCTAACCATTTATCTCCGACTTCCAGTATAATCTGTCATCTCCAGAAATACTCTGATGACTCTGCAGTTGTTGAGTGATGGACAAGAGGCTGAGTACAGAGAACTGGTTGACCATTTGTTGGTGATGGTGTGGGAACAATCACCTCAACTTGAACACGAACAAAACAAAAGAAATGTGCACTAACCATGAGAAAAAGCAAAACACTATTTCTAATTTGGAAGAAGAGGTGGAGGTGGTGGAGGACTACAGCTACCTAAGAGTTTGCCTGAATAACAGTCTAGGCTGGAAATGCAAAGCTGAGGTTGTCTACAAGAGGAAACAGAGCAGAATGTGCTGCTTGAGGAAGCTGAGGTCAATTGTTTTAATTTGGCGCTATATAAATAAAATCTAATTTAATTTAATTTAATTGAATTATGTAAAAATAAATGTTGCAGAAGATACTAAATATAACGGACAACACTGCAAATCTCTACATGACATAGCGATCAAACAATAAAGTATGTTGAGGCTTCTTCAGCTGTATTAAAACAATGAATGTTACATGAGATCATTCCTGCCTACAGCAACAACTCTATATCATGATTTTTTTGCTATTGACAAACCTTTAACATGAATTGTTATGCTGAAAATGTTTTTTTTTCTTTAACTTAGCCATCGTATATCAAAATCCTATGACTTTCTACCATTTCTTCTCAATCAATATAAAGATGACCTTTGACACCCTGTTACTGATGTCAGATAAGTCAGGGTATTTAGCAAAATATCCAAATTTGACATCCTGGTAATGAAAATAGGTTACCAATAACTCGATGCATGGCCACTAATCTTTTAATGCTGCGTTCACATTTGTTTTAATTTTTCATAATCTGCTATTCCTGCTGCAGGATACAATGCAAAGTATGACATCATTGCTATAGAACTGTTTCAATGGGTTTGGGGGACATAAATCTGTACATGTTTAGATTAAAATAAGTGTGAGGCAAATAGGGATTATGGTTAGGATTAAGTTGAGTCTTCAGGAATTTTAAAACGTTAATTTAGTGTCCTTGAAGTGAAGGGGACACACTCTTTGTGAATAACTGCACTGAAAGTTATCTTTTATGACATTTTTTCTTATTTTTCCTGAAACTTAAGAAATCATCACATAGTAACTGCTGAAAGTTTCCTGTTTAGAGTCATACTCAATTCAGCTGAAAGATATTTCTGTGCTGGAGGTGAATGATTTGCTTTACACACCATAAAGACTTCAGGCTGCATATTCATTGATGATTTAGTAGAGGACTACTCAACATCTTTAGTTTCAGTTTTATTTTGCTGTTAGAATTTGTTCCTGAATGCTGATCAGTCAGGTGTCCCAGCTTAACTTTAGCCTGTCAGGACACCCTAAGTGAGTCAATACCACAGAGCACAATGCGGCAGTAAAACAATGCACCATTGCATAAATGACAGCCATGCATAGTATTTCAATTACTAGCAGGCAAATCCTTGGAGACCTGCCACAATCTGTGTGGGCACATGTCAAGAACCGGCAGGACACCCGCTCTTCACAATAAGTTAGTTTATTATTATAAACCATTTTCAGTTGTTCTTGACAGAGGAAAGCAAGAGGCTGTGAAAATTATACTGAGGTGAGTGTGACTATAAAACTTATCAACAAAAACTCTCTCCACTCCAGGAGGAAAACCAAAAGAGCTATAGAAACTTACAAAGGAAATCTACGCTGTCTTCCAAAGAGGCGGAACGAAAACAAATTATGCTCTCCTGATAATCGAAGGCACGAAAATAATTAGAAACCCCCCAAAAAAAATCATTCCACTAACGGAGCCACTATGAAAATCAGACAAGACACTGTGAGGCTCTCCTTTAACGGAGGTGCTATGAAAATATTGTACAAAACAAAAACACTCCTATGAAACTTTATTCTAATCTAACGCAAAATGCTCCACTAACGGAGGTGCTATGAAACTTATCAAGAAACCAAAGATCACTCCTAAACGAAGGAAAACCAAACAGACTGAAAAAAATACTTAGAAAAACAAGACTGTGACAATAATCAAACTTACAAAAAAAAAAAAACCTCTGAAGGAAGGAAGCATAAATACATGGACAAGGAATTCACAAGGCTATGGTACTATGGAAAGGGTGGAGTGAGGAACGCGCAAAAGGTTGTTACAACACACTGGCGCGGGACAGAGAGAGACGCAGACTATTTGAACACATGAGGGACCATGGGGAACAGGTGGAAACACTTTGGGATCAGGGAAGACAATCAGACATGTGACACAAGAGGAAAGGCAAGATACCTGAAACGAGAGGGAAGGTTAATATTTCAAAATAAAACAGGAAATGACGAAACCAAACAAACTCACTCAAGGTAAGTTTCACAGCCTGGTTTTGTTCCTCTGTTTTTGGAGAGATTTTTATTTGTAACCTTTTCATAGTGCCTCTGTTTTTGAGAGCGCTTCTTTTGTTTAAGTCCGCCTCAGAGAATACGCGTGAGTTTATTTGTAATCTTTAATAGCCCTTTGTTTTCCTCCTAGAGTGGAGAGGTTTTGATTTGGATCATTTTCATAGCAGCACTCTTCTTCACCATAGTTATTGAGGGGAGTGCTTCAGGTGTTTCACAGCCTCTTTATTTGCTCCGTTTGAAGATCCTCCTGCTGTTTATATAAATAAACATTCTTGACTGTGAAAAGACCCTGCATCTGTGTCCTGAGGCCTCGACAGCACCATTAAACTCTTCCTAGATTAAATTTAGACAGTAATAAATTAAGGATATTTAGTATAGTCTAGTTTAAAACATTAAATTCTGGATGAAAAAACATTCTAGTGGACACTGTTGCTTTAAGGTAATAACAGTCAGAACATCTCATGTCTGCAAGCTGCAGCAGTGTTATGGGATAAATTGATGGTCATTAATAATAGGTGAGATGATGTGTAACACCTGGTTGACTGTGAAAATGACACCACCTTACTGAAACTCATTGATAGACACATTTGGGTCAGATCATTGAATAGAAACATAAAATAAACATTAAGATATAAGTGAATGCTTGTTTCTTCTAAATGATTTGCTAGCAAAGCTCTGTTTATCTCCATTATAATATTTACACGATAAAAATGCCAACCCAAAAGACGACACTGACACAGTTATTTTTGCAATTTATCAAAACAAGCCATTCATGTTCCTGAAGGGTTGAGTGGCTTGTTTCGATAAATTGCAAATATAACTGTGTGATGAATCTTCTGTATTAGCTCTCATGAAGTCTTCTCTTCATGGTAGACTTTGACAAGAATAGGATAGGATGGCTGGGAACTGTGAAGGTGTTTGCCAAGCTGAACGGTTCTATCATTCTGATTACAGATGCAGACATGGTGTAAGTGATGACAGTCTATACCCGCAATACCTCAACACACTTCTACTGGTCTCCTGCCTGGACATGCTCCCAAATTGTAGTTACTGCTAACTAGTCAATCCTATTTCAGCGTTCATCCTGTTAACATTATCTCTCTGACTTTGCATAAAATTTCTTTCTTGAGTTCTAGACACTCTGATATGTCATCCACCACTGCCTGCGCTCCTGAACACTGGATTCCTGTTCCCTGGCTCAGAGCACTCTGATCTCTGGGAAATTGTCTTCTTCTATCTCCACCCATGTCTTTGTAAAAGAAAAAAAAAAAAAAAAAAAAAACATACCATACAATCTGAATCTCCCTCAATGTCTGCATTCTTGAATCAGTTGCCACAGATCAGCTTGTTCCTCCCCTGAACTCTTCATAGTCAGAAGACCGACATGTCAGTTCTCAATGGCGTTGAAATGTGAAATTAAAGTATTTTATTGTCTATTTTAATGCCTAACCAAGATGCTTTCCCAACCTTAATTAAGAACAGTTTTGTGTAATGAAATATCAAAGTAGTAAAGCAAAAGGAATTTAAAGACCTTCTGTCAAAATAAACAGAACTTGTTAAAGAGTAGTTCCAAGGTTGGACTGAAATAGGAGTCCCTTGCCTGGGAGCTGGTATCCAGTTGAACAAAAAACCTTAAGATTTTCCTCGTAGTCCAAGATAGGATTTCCAAAATTGTTGTAACAGGGCGTCGAGTAGCTTAACTGGTTTAGCAGGCACTACGTGTACAGAGGTTAAAGTACTTTGAAGCAGCTGGCTTGGGTTGCTGCATGTCACCCCCCCCCTCTTCTCTACACACCTTCCTCTCAAGCAAATTTCACACAAAGACATGCAGCATGCAAAGACATACAAAAAAAAAAATAGAGGGTTAAACAAAGCACTTTAAGTCTGTTCCTTAAAATTTCCTTAAAGATTATTTAAGGTGCTAGCCTTACTTTGATAAATGTTTACTGACCAGGCGAACCTGTTGATGTGTGTTGATGAGGACTTTGAATTATACATTCTGACGGAATGCAATTTATCATTTGTCCAAGCATTTACTGTCATATGACTCAGTTACATATGTGCTTTGTCAGTCCCTTAACAGTGAAGGATTATTTTCATGTGTCTATATTCAATTCAATTTTATTTATATAGCGCCAGATTACAACAATTGTCATCTCAAGTCACTTAAATAATATAGTCCAATTCAAGCCAATTGGAATTCAATTCATTGTAATCATAATCCAATTTATTCATATAGAGCCAGTTAAAAAAATAATATCCTAGCTAAGGAAACCAACAGATTGCACCGAAACTTGTCTTCAGTCCAATCTCCCGTCCTGAGCGTGCCTGTGGCAACTGTGGAAAGGAACGACTCCCTTTTAACAGGAACAAACTTCTGGCAGAACCAGACTCAGGAAGGGTGGCCATCCACCTCGAGCAGCTGGGGTTTGAGAAGACAGAAAAGAGGGAAAAGAGGGGGGAAAAACACCATAACACCATTCAAAGGATACCTGTTGGAACAGGGAAACAAGTTAATAACCACAATATTGTCACATGTACATAAAATCATTTGAGAAATTAAACAGGGGGAAAAGGAGAGCAAAGTGAGGAAAGGTGTGACAGATGAGGTCCCCCAGCAGTGTAAGCCTATAGCAGCTTAACTATGGGATGTTTCAGGATTACCTGAGCCATCCCTAACTATAAGCTTTATCAAAAAGGAAAGTTTTAAACCTAATCTTAAAAGTGGAAAGGGTGTCTTCTTCCCAAACATTTACTGGCAGCTTATTCCACAAGAGAGGGGCCTGATAACTGAAGGCTCTGCCTCCCATTCTACTTTTAGAAACTCTGGAAACAACAAGTAAACCTGCAGTTCGGGAGCGAAGTGCTCTGTTAGGAAAATATCTTACAATGAAATCTTTAAGATATGATGGAGCTCGGTCATTAAGAGCTTTATATGTGAGGAGAAGAATTCTATTCTACACAGCATGTCTTAAGTATACTACACATAACTATGTGCTTTTTAACCATTCATACCCTGATGGATACATTGGGAGGCAATATGGGGTTCAGTGTCTTGCCCAAGGACACGTTGTCATCTACCTGAGCTACAGCTGCCCCTCTCCTGTTAGTTCTCATCAGAACTCTGGCTGCAGCATTTTGGATCAGCTGGAGGCTTTTCAGAGAATATGTGGGACAGCCCATTAATAAGGAATTACAGTAGTCCAATCTTGAAGTAACAAATGCATGAACTAGTTTCTCTGCATCACCCTGAGACAGGATGTTCCTGATTTTAGCAATATTACGAAGGTGAAAGAAGGCAGTCCTAGAAACCAGTTTTATGTGTGCGTCAAATTATAAATTCTGGTTAAAAATAACTCCAAGGTTCCTCACTGTAGAACTAGAAGCCAAGGAAATACCATCTAGAGTAACTGTATCACGAGACAATTTCTCCCTGAAGTGCTCAGGTCCAAAGAGAACAACTTCAGTTTTGTCTGAATTTAAAAGCAGACAGTTCTGAGTCATCCAGGTCTTTATGTCTTGTAGTCTGACCAACCTATCGGTTTCATAGATAAGTACAGCTGAGTATCATCAGCATAACAATGGAAATTTATGCCATGCTGTCTAATAATGTTACCTAATGGAAGCGTGTACAAAGTAAAAAGAATTGGTCCAAGCACAGAACCCTGAGGAACTCCATGACTTACTCCAATGTGTGAGGAAGATTCTTAATTTACAAGAACGAACTGGAGTCTATCAGATAAATATGACTTAAACCAGCCTAATGCAGTTCCTTTAATCCCAATAACATGTTCAAGTCTCTGTAACAGAATGCTGTGATCGATCGTATCAAATGCAGCACTGAGATCCAACAGGACAAGCACAGAAACAAGTCCGCTATCAGAGGCTAAGAGGAGATCATTGGTAACTTTCACCAGTGCTGTTTCTGTGCTATGATGCACTCTGAATCCTGACTGAAACTCTTCAAAGAGATTATTTCTATGTAAATGATCACAAAGTTAAATTGCAACCATTTTATCAAGAACTTTAGACAAAAAAGGGAGATTGGATATGGGTCGATAATTAGCCAACACTTCTGAATCAAGAGTAGGTTTTTTTAAGTAAAGGTTTAATTACAGCAACCTTAAAAGTCTGAGGTACATATCCTATCAACAAAGACCGATTGATCAAATCCAATATGGAAGTGTCAATTAAGGGGAAAACCTCCTTGAACCGTCTGGTTGGGATTGGGTCTAACATACAAGTTGATGGTTTAGAAGAGACTATTGCTGCTGTTAGCTCAGAAAGACCAACTGGGCAGAAGCCATCTAAATACAAATCAGGTTCTAAAGATACTTCTTAAGCTGCTCTACTTGATGATACATCAGTGATAATAGTGGGAAGGATTCCATTAATCTTCTCTCTGATAGAAACAATTTTATTGATAAAGAATCTCATGAAATCATCACTGCTGAGAGTTAAAGGAATACATGGCTCAACAGAGCTCGGACTCTTTGTCAGCCTGGCAACAGTGCTGAAGAGAAACCTGGGATTATTCTTATTCGCTTCTATCAATGATGAATAATAAGCAGTTCTAGCTTTACGAAGTGCTTTCTTATACGTTATTAAACTATCTTTCCAGACTAATTGAGACTTCTAAATTAGAGGAACGCCACTGTCTCTCCGGCTTTCTTGCAGTCTGCTTTAACGCATGCAGCTGTGAATTATATCAAGGAGCCAACCTCTGACTGATTACCTTCCTTTTCAGAGGGGCAACATTGTCCAGTGTTGTACGCATTGAAGCTGTAGTGCTGTCAACAAGAGAGTCAAGTTCCACTGGAGTAAAATTTAGGTAGCCATCCTCTGTCATATCTGGACATGGCAGTGAAGAAAAGGATGAAATCAACTCTTTAAATCTGGTTACAGCATTCTCTAATAGACACCTATATGTAAAATTCTTCTCAGAAGCCATATATAGTCAAGTAATGTAAATTCAAAAGTTATTAAAAAATTGTCAGACAAGACAGGGTTATGAGGGAACACTGTTAACTGTTCACTCTCAATGCCATAAGTCAGCACAAGGTCAACGTTATGATTAAGACAGTGAGTAGGTCTGTGAACACTTTGACAAAATCCAATAGAGTCTAATGTAATATTTAGGCTGTCATTTTCAATATCTACATGAATATTAAAGTCCCCCACTGGAATGACTATCTGTACTCAGCACTAACTGGGATAAAAACTGAGAATTCAGACAGAAACTCTGAATAAGGGCCAGGTGGACGATACACAACAACAAACACAAGAGGTTTTTGTGATTTCCAATTTGGGTGGGAAAAACTGAGAATCAGATTCAAAAGAGCTAAAACTAATCTTGGGTCTAGGACTGATTAGTAACCCTGATCTGAAGATAGCTGCCACTCCTCCTCCTCCTCTGCCTGTGGTTTGAGGAACGTGAACATTTGAATAGTCAGAGGGAGTTGATTCATTAATGCTAACATGATCCTCCTCCTATCTTTCCAATCAGCTAAGTATGAGTTATCTCATGTCAAGAAGTCAACAGTGTGCCGCATCATTCAGTGAGTCTCATCTTTGCCATGTCATTGAACACCATCGTGAAGATTAGTCAAGAGAAAGAGGATATAGAGGAATTTGGCCACCAAGCAATGTGCTGAGTAATTGACAGTACACGAGATTCAAATGCTCAAACAGCATAAGGATAAATTAATTAACAGAAATAATTAGCATTCAGTCAGTATCCAGTTGCTTTGTAATTGTGACAATGAAATGACCAGGTTGTCTTTGTTTTTTTCTTTTTTTGTTCCATTTCTTGAAAATTATGTGTGCACAGCTTGTGAGATGATAAAAGACCCAACCTCTGGTAAGGAGAGATTCAACTTTAATTGTCATTATTATGGAGAAAACTCAAGGTCCCCCACAGATGAAAATTTGTTGGACAGACAGTTTCTTTTACAGCATGCTGGTTGTTCCAGCACCCTTGGGTTATAACTGAAAGTTATAATATATATATATATAATAATATATGTGACCAAGTGATATTAACTGCACAGACCCAGAATAAACTGGAACCAGAGACTGCTATACAAAAAATATAAATTGTATTAATATATTTTTTGATAAAATACTAACCTCTAGAGTAGGTAAATTATGAAAGACAAATACAATCAAACCAAACATGAGATGGTTAAAAAGAAAACAACCCTGGGACTAGACTGCACGACCGGGGGGAGGAGGGAGCCTTCTGAAGTTATGCACAGCAAGATAAAACATCACAAACACATGGCAATTTATGACTGAAATACCACTACACACTCAATTTACCTATTCACAGCAATCTTAAAGTGACAAACCACACAATAAAGCACACATGCAAATGGCCGCACTGCTACGCAGTCTCCCCCCTTAAAGATGGCAGAAAACTCAGCAAACAAAATAACCTGCCCAAATGAAGAATTAAAAACAAACTCAAATAAACCTGGGAAAAACAGTGGTTGGCTTCTTTAGACACATCTCCATTGAAAACCTTTCACACTGGAACATAATCCTTCATTCCAGTTGGGCATGCAGGTGACTGGGGGCAACATTCAGAGATAATCATGTTAGTTTTGTTGTAGAAAGAATGAGATCTATTTTAAAATATCTCAGCACTGCTTAAGCGTACCTCCTTCTTGGCTGATGTCTTTAAACAATCATTCAATAGATCAGTCCCCTCCCAACACAGAATGCCTACAAACAATTCATACCACAAATAAACAGCCAAATGGTTATTCTCTAGTGATCAAGTAATATTAAAATCATGCTTTCAAACACCTAAAAAGTAGAGCCTACCAACTCAGCTTCAAACAAAGGCCTCAGCTCAGCTGCTCCCAGGTGTGTCAGTGCAGAAAGAAAGGCCCAAATGAGCCTTCCAGCCCCTTTTATTAACTCCACCCCATTTGCCTGCTCTAAGTTCTGGACTTCCTGTTCCTCCCTTCCACATATGTATAATACATAATATAACTATTGATATGTTTTGATACACAGCTAAAATTATAAAAATGAGTGTCGCTGTCTTGGCAGCCTGTGCTGCCCTTCAGTTTTGATTTTCCTCTGAATCAACAAGATGTTTTTCATATAAAAGCAGCTAAAAGTATGTTCACATAATCCACTAACAGTACAAATGAGAATAGATTCCTCTTTTTTGAATGCTGAATCAGCTGAGTCTCTGGATTTCATAATATCTGGCGGTAATATTGGTAGACGAATGCTCACTCACATGTACACTTTCTGTCATTGGAAATAAACAGAGGCCTTGAATCTTTGTCCAATTCATTTTCATTGCATAGAACCAGAGAAAAAAGGGCAAACAATATGACTTCATACAGCTTTTTGATCAGGATTTACAATAAGGTCTAAAGTTGAATCATGGAGAGTAAGAAATAAGCAGGGTGTCAGTCATGCAAGTCATTCTGGCACAAGGTTGAGTTACTGGACCCAAGGAGCAGACTGTGGATGGGACGTAAAATCCAAACAGCTTTATTAAGAATAACGTTAAAACAAGAAGATTAAATCAATTAATGTTTTGTTGAGTCAGCAGTGAGACAGAATGGGCAGACAAGTAATGGCACCAGGTGAGGTTGAACAGGACGGAGAAGACGCAGAACATGAGAGAGACAAGGACAGTTAAACCAGAAAACAGGGTAAGCATTAGAAGACTACAAGGTAAATGGGTGGATATACTACTGTAGATTAAACAATTATCTGGCATTGAGTGGTGGTAAGACCAGGGTTGATATACCGAGTTGATGAACTTGATAGAGAACAGATGCGTCTGTGCCCGATCAGAGAGAAAGCACACCCACACTCTCACTCAGGAGGGGGATGACATTACAGACACACACAGAGGAAAAGGGGAAGTGACACAAGAGGGCAAAACACCTGAATCCATAGACTCATGACAGATTCTATTTTTGCAGTCTCAATCTGTTAAAATGTCTGAAAATGTTGTGAATGTTTTTATTGGCTGTAAGGAGAGTTTCCTGGGCAGCTGTTCTGTTGTCATCAGGACCAAGGGTCAAAGTAGATGAGGCTGGAATCAATGAGACTAGAAACAAGCGTCTTTAGTGGAGAATATTCTTTAATACGGTGTACACAGGGTCATATAGCTCACATGCATCAGAGGTAAGATCTCCAACAAAGAAAAGGTAAGTGCAAAACAACATGTCTGTCTTTAGGTGTTATTTTCTTCATATGATTTCTGGAAGGAAAGTACAGACATACTGGTGCTATGTTGACATTTCCTTTGTTTTCTCCGAACCCACTGGTACCATATATCACAAGACTGACCCTTCTAATGTCATACAGCATCAGTCAGATCTGGCTTCTCCGAAAACATACTATCACTGGTTGTGGTGATAATGTCTCTGAGCCTTGATTTGAACCGTTTATTTTTGATGGCTTTTTGCATCACTGACAGCTGATTCTGTTGACCAACAGCTAGCACGCATCTTGAGGGACACTGGAGGGTTCTCTCCTTTCTCTATCCGCAGTGCTTGTGGTTTCAACTCTCTTCTGCATGGAATATGGACAGACAGGAACGTAACCCATGGAATCTTGACAAAGACACTGATATTTTACTTTCTGATTCTGTGCTAATGTCCTTTTCCTAGGAGGGTGATGTGGCAGCTGAAGAACAAAATGTTCTACTTCCAAAGTCGATAGAGAAAGTAGAGTCTGGACAGCTTGATACGTTCTTTAAAAGCATGTCACTTCGTCTGACCAGAGAACACTTATCCACAGCCCAACAAGCTGACCAAACATTGCAGAAATGATTTAAATGTGTGGTATGTGCTGAACAAGCCAATAAAGATCAACAAGCCTACACTATGGCAGAAGGTGTTTTAATGCGTCAGTAGTCTCCTTCAGGTGCAGAAAATTCAGATTGGACAACTCTAAAACAGATTGTTGTGTCAATCATGTAGAGACAGAAGACTTTGTCCCTGAAAATCTCATGAAAGCCAGTGGTTTGGACACTGTATTACAAAAACATATTAGCTGTTGTTAAAATACATTGTCAGGCCCGGCATGAAACGTGATCTTTCCAAGTTCTGCCACAGTTGTCATGTGTGACAAATTGCTGGTAAAACAAATCATGTTATACTCTCTGCGCCATTGTGTCCTATTCCTGCAATAGATCAGCCATTTGACCATGTCAAAGTAGACTGTGTTGGAACTTTTCCTCAAACCAAGTCTGGGAATCAATTCCTGCTAATAATCATGTGTGCTGCTTCTCAGTTACTTGAGGCTATCCCACTATGTAAGATACAAGAAAAATCTGTAATTAAAGTACTGACTAAGTTCTTTTCTGTGTTCTGAAAGGCATACAAACTGACCAAGGTACAAACTTCCAGTTTAAGTTATTTAAACAGGTAGCTCAAAGCCTAAATATTAAACATGTTATTTCCACTGCTTAGTCCCTGACTGCATTGGCACAGTGGCATCAGACCCTAAAGTCCTAAAGTTCTACATAAGTACTGCTTGGAAGCTGAAACACACTGGGATGAGGGGATCCCATTTGTGTTATTTGCTGCTCTTGAAGCTGTTCAAGAATCATTTGGTTTTACTGCCTTGTGGTTATCCCCTGAACAAAAGGTGGATGTAAGCATCTTTAATAAATTATTATATGTGCCTCTTTGGTGATATATCACGCAAAACAGTGATAGAATATGATATAGATGTCCAGAATGCAAATCAAGAAAATTCCCTACCGTGCTAATTCTGTAAAACGTTTGCTCATGAAAAAAGAAACTGAATATTTGGTGGAACATGGTTTCACAAAACCTAGACTCAGCCCCCGGAGCTCACTTTGTCTGTTAGAGACTAAGTCTGATGGTTCATCTTGGTTTATCACTGATTTCCGTAAAGTAAACTCTACTACAGGCCCTGACTCGTATCCTCTCCCAAGGATTGAGGATTGTGTTGACAACATTGGTGCTGCAAGGTATGTAACAAAGTTGGACCTTCTTAAAGGTTACTGGCAAGTTCCTTTAACCGAAAGGGCTTCCAATATTTCAAACTTTATGACCCCAGATGACTTCTTGTGCAATACTGTTATGGCATTTGGCTTGTGTAATGTATGCTGCTACCTTTCAGAGGTTGGTAAATTAAGCGTTGAATGGCATCTCAAACTGTAGTGCTTATTTGGATGATCTGGTGGTGTACACTGACACCTGATTAGACCATCTGCAGATTTTGCGGCAAGCATCTCACCGTTTGGCACAAGCTTCTCTGACTCCCAACCTGGCAAAGTGTGAATTTGCCAAGGCCACTCTCTCCTATTTGGGTAGAGAAGTGAGACAGGGACAGGTACGACCTATCAACGCTAAAACTGTAGTGATTAATAATTATCCTACACCTACATCATGACGCAAGCTACGTCAGTTCTTGGGAATGGTTGGATATAACAGGAACTTTTGCAGAAATTTCTTCTGAATTGTCCAACCATTAAACGATCTGCTTAGTCCAAAGTCTGACTTTGAGTGGACAGATAAGTGTCAAATGCCTTTGAAAGTGCTAAATCCCTCCCCTGCCTTGCACCAGTGTTGGCAGCTCCTGATCTGTCATGTTCATTCAAATTGGAAGTTGATCAGAAAATAGCTTTGCTGATGCCTTGTCCAGGTTGTAAGAATGACGCTTTTTTTTTTCTTTCTTTCTCAACGTTCTTTGTTGTTAAATGTGTGATCACAAAACTTTGATTAGTAATGTAGGGGGAGGGGTCCTGGAAAGATGAATGTGTCATCACTCAAGAAGAACTGGCTCCTTTGACCTGTCAGCCCTGCAGCTAATGGCACACCTCCTTTACTATAAAAGGATCCTGAAGGGGCTCATTTGGGGGCAACTGCAGCTTGGTGTGCAGTTTGCCCTCTGTTCTGGTTCAGCTTTGATAGTGCTGCTATCATGTTTTTGAGCGTGGTTGATCTTAAGCAACTTGGAACTGTTTCAGAGGCTGGGCTAAAGATAAATTAGTTTTCGCAACTCCTTTAATTATTTTGTTCCTTATAGTTTAGGTTTAGATGTGCTTCACTTTGTGTATTTTCTGTTTGTTTAGCCAGTGTTGTTTAAAGTGACTTTTACATTGTTTCTTTTCGAAGTAGTTTAGTCTTTAAAATATTAAGGAAGATGCTTTTTATGGTTTGATTATTCTGAACATCACAGTATTATGTTTGAAATTATTTGCTAAGCTGTCCATGATAATTCTTTGCTCTTACACATCATAAGCATCACTTCCTATTCCGTAACTAACAACTTTCCTAGCTTCACCACAGAATCCTGATAGGCTGTCAATTCCGTTGAAAATCTGAACTCAGATGCCTGTCCTTAGTCATAGTTGTGTGAATAAGTTAACTGAATTCACTGAATTGAACAAAAACTTCTGTGAAAGTGAAAAAACAGGTAATAGTTTTAAAACAATCAAGGGGATAGGATGTGGTTGTGTCTCTGTAAATAATGAAAATAAACGTAAAATTTGAGCAGATCGGACAAAGAGCTGCTTATTTTCTGAGTCTGTTAGTACTCATATCAGAATCAACAGGAAACATTAAAAGTTTCACCTCAAGACCAAACTCACCTTTTATGGCTATGACTTCCTTTTTTTCCCTTCCGTGAAGAAAAAAAAAAAAGAAAAGCTGTGCCACAGCCTCTGAAGAAAAACAGAGGCTTGAGACTGGTTGAGGCATGACAGAAACATTGTCCAGAAAGAACACAGAGAGGAAATATTCTAACTCAATGAAAGTATGTTTTTGTGGTTTTAGATGGCATTTTGTGGTTTTCATTTGGTGTCTCATCTCTAAAAACCCTTTTCTGCTGTGGTGTATAATCTAACACATACTATATCTGACACACACAGGCTATTAAGGGGAATTGTACAACAAGCAGGTATATGGTGGGGTTGGAATAGATTCCCTTAGCTAGCAGAATGTTGACAATGCTGCTATTTCATTCTATCTTTAATTCAAATGTTGCTTAATCAAAGCAGGAAATCAAACAAGAACACATCCCAGGTTGAATTTTTCTTATTTCTTTTGCAAAACTTTTATGGTCCATGATAACTGATCTCTTCTCCTTCAGCAGAAAAGTCAGGCTGAGATTCTGAAGAATAAATCTTCAGAATGACAGATATTTTCTGTTAAGGGCACGAATGACAGAAAACCAACAAGCTAGAGTGTTTTTGTGATATTTATACTATGAAGTAATTCAAACTGTTCTCACATTTCAGAGATCAGAAGGTCTGAATAGCAGTCTGTCAAGCAATAACAGGCAGGGTGTATTCATGTTTTGTATTTCAGCCATCGCTGCTGTGCAACCAGAGGCTGACTGCCTGCTTGCTGTCAGAGAGGAGTTTTCCACTCATCCTTGTTCTCACTGGTAACATTTTTCTGTGTGCGTTCATTGGGTTCCTCCTCTGACATCATCACTGACGTGTGCTGGCTTCTCTAACTGCCCTGACTCACGCTTGGCATTGTGTTCCTACATGCCTTCACACAGTAAACTTCTTGAAGACCTATATTGATTACGCATATGGAGGAAATGACAAGGAGAGAGTGCGAGACAAAATTAGGCAGAGAAATGCAAAAAAAATCAGTTCAACATCTATTTCAATAAACCAATTACCTTATGTGAACAGTTAGCATCACCAGGAGATTAAATTTGTGATTTATGCAGAGGAGTTGGATAAAAAATGACTTATATTCTACATTAAACTATGGATATAAACTTTGAAATTATCTTGCCAAACTTGGACATGAAACAACAAAAGTAAAGTAAAAGAAAAAAGAAAAATAAGGGACTGAAACCGCTAAGACCATGGCTGAATAAATCTTGGATTCAGATCAGAGTTGGCATTAGAATTTGAGCCATGCTCCATCTATGATAAAATTTTCATAAAAAAAACCATGAATAACTTTTTAATTATCCTGCTAACAAACAAACAAAATCACACATGGTCCTCCATCAAGGCCAGTTCTGAACTTAACCAGTTTAACGAAAGTGATCTTGATTCATGACTAAATGAAAAGAGTTCTCCTTTTGTTCAAGCTCTCTATGTTTCATAAAATCACATCCGGTAATTTTTGTAGAATCTTTTTCACAAACCGATTTATACCTCCACCGTGGCTCTTTGCCTGAAGGAAGAGCAAATGTGTCAATCTCCTTCTTGGCTGAGATGAAAAGGATTAAACAAAAAGTCAAATGATAAAGAGGATTTACTGTGTTGCTGCAGGAGCTGAGGAGAGAATGCAATGGTTATACAATCCAAATGTTAATTTTAGGACCGCTCAGTGGTTCAAAACTTCACAAGATGACTCAGTTATCAATGGTACAGTCATTTTATACTTGTTTCTATTCAATACCATAAAAAGGCTGGAATCTTTCACTCAATTGTTTGCATAGTGTTGCTTTGTAAATCCACACACACACACAAGAGTTCAAAAGCCAGTGAAAAGTCAAGACTGTTTACCTACACTGAGACTGAATAAAAAACATACATGACCCAGATCACTACTACATAGGGTCACACCTCACCTGTAGTGAGATTTGCATACACATCTGCCAACAACTTTTTGAGTAATAAAATAATCAAGAAAACTTAACCAACCATTTTTGGAATAATTCATCTTTGACTTTCTGCTTCTGAAGTTATTTTTATCATTTTGAATTAATATCTTATTATGCTGTGAAGCCCTTTGAACTTTAGGATGGCATTGCACAGATTAACCTTGAAGCTTGACAACAGACACAATATACTGTTATACGCATTAATTTTCTCCCACAGCTCCACCTGTGGATTATTTTGCTTTTTATTATTGAATCTTCTTTCACACACTATTGAAGAGCCTAGAGTAGACCAGCAATCATTGGCCATGGGCGTCTTCAGCATGTTTAAAAAATGTAGTAATTCAACTAGATAACAATGGGTTAGCGTGAGAAATGCTTTGGCATTTTTTTTACACAATTCAGATAAATGCAATGAAAGAGACAGATAATGGTGTGTGGGTGGGCTGTTTGGTTTGTCTTTGCTCAGTTTCGTCTGTTTTCTCAGAGATCATGGCAACAAAACCTGTGATTTGCTTCAGCCTTTGACCAAGTTCATTCTGCCAGTTCATGTATTAGACTGTGATGGATGGATGATTAAGGGACTGTCAAAACACTGACATTCACAGTCACATATGTGTGCAAGGGAAAAAAACACTTTTATCACACATTGTTAGCTTACAATGCTTTAAAAATGGCAGCCCTAACCTTCACTAACTGCAGTTTACTTCTACCTGCCCAACTTTTAATCAATCAAACCAAAATGGGCAAAGTTGAAATAGAAATTTCAGAATGAAAATTAGTCCTGTGTGATGCACCTAGTTCTTGTTCACATTCATCAAACTGATGTGTCTCTATCAAATCCTGTGGCTTGTGCATTGTATGCACTAGGTGTCCGTTAGTGTGATGACACACACACATAATTAGACACCAACTGGAAAAGCTGCAAAAGGAATTAATATTTATTATCACTTAACATATATAAAAAAGCATAGGTGAAGGAAAGTTACAAGACCCACACATACAAGGCTTGAGTTTTAGACCACCTTTAGGGAGCAATATATCCAGCTTTTTGTTTTTACATCTACTTGCTTTACAGTTTTTAGATTTGGTGAGCCTGAGACATCTCAACTGCTTTGCTAGATTCAAGAAAATAATGTAGTCTGGTCTAAGACACATAGCCTTCATCACATTAACTAATTTGTCAGATGTTGATTCAGATATACATAATTTCATTATCCATTATCAAATGCATTGATGTGTGACTCAAGAGGTCCTAACTAAACAGCAGACTATGCCATTGTCAGTGAGAACAACTCTAAATGACAAAATACTAAAGGATTGGGACCCTTCTGTGCAAAAGTAGTATGATTTATCAGTAATCTAATCAGAAATTGCAGTGGTATTTGTCAAAGGATATCTTGTACAAAGTTCTCATGTTGGGTTTTGCAGGAATTCTATTTATAAAAAAGAGGCAACACAGTATCCTCGGGCACAGTTAGTTAAAGTTCTTGCTGGAGTCTCTTTTTTCCAGTGTGGACTTTGTCTCTTATTACTTTGGAATTGTTCAGTTTACAGCCAAAATTGGAATTATGGGTGTTTCACATACTAATGTGCATATTGCTTGATATGTCATGTACTGTAGTATTAAACAATTCTGGAGCCCGAGGGTAGAAATATTGCTTTTGGCTGGCTCTTGACTGAGAATTTTAAGAGTCGCATCAAATGTTTCTTACAAGGCCTGACATGTCAAATATGACATCTGTCTTTTGTTCTTACTTCAGACTATGCTGTGTTGTAGTGAATTATGACTCTGTATCTGACCTGTTGATGTACTTGGTATCTTGCTAAACCTTTTTAAATAACAATCTAGCCCATCTCAGCTACTGCTTTACAGTCGAAATAAATTAAAGGTTTCAACCTTTATTGATGTAATATTTTTGATGTAATATTTTATGTTTGGAACTATAATCTGGACCCTTAACTAGATTAAGCAGGTAATGGTGCTTACATACCAGTTTTAGTGATTTTTCTTTCCTGAGCTTTCATCACCTTGTACTAAAACATAATTTTGAGCAACAACTCTACTGTCTTTAGGTTTCACCACTGAGTGACCCACAGTTGAGGTTCTGAAGTTTTCACCAAATCAAAATCAGCTCACTAGACAAATGCTCATACTTATTGCCACCTGCTGGTTTAGCATGGTCTTTTTAGTGTTTGTAGGAATTTCTGTGATTTTGTTTGTTTGGACTTCATCATTTCACAGTTAAAAAAATTAATCAGAAGTGGAAAACATTCAAAACAGCTATCAGGGGTAGACCTCCCAGCAAGTTTACCTCAAGGTCCAGAAAAACCCCCACAAGATACACCTTGGAGTCTTCAGTCCTAATTTCAAAAGCCAGTGAAAAGCCATAGACTGTTTACCTACTCTGAGACTGAATAAAAAACATACATGATCCTGTAGTGAGATTTGCATACACATCTGCCAACAACTTTTTGAGTAATAAAACAATCAAGCAAACTTAACTAACCATATAACCTCCTGAGCAGAGGTGGTTGCATCTGGAATCATTAATCTTTGACTTGTTGTGGGAAACTTGATTCTGAAGTTTTTTATTATTTTGAATTCATGTCTTATTGTGCTGTGGAGCCCTTTGAACTTTAGGGTGACATTGCACAGATTAACCTCGAACCTTATATGACAACAGACACAATATGCCAATATATGCATTCATTTTCAGCTCCTCCTGTGGATTATTTTGCTTTTTATCATTAAATCTTCCTTCACACACTATTGAACAGCCCAGAGTAGAACAGCCATAATTGGCCATGGGCGTCTCCAGCATATTTAAAAAATGTAGTAAGTCAACTAGATAACAATAGGTTAGCGAGAGAAATGCTTTGGCATTTTTTCTACACAATTCAGATAAATGCAGTGAAATGTGACAGTTAATTACGTTACAATTAGAAAAAGACTGAACAAGTATGGCTTGTTTGGAAAGGTTTCAGAAGAACATGTCTTCTCTCTCATGAGAATATGGCAACACAGCTTGTTTGCATGTGAACAAACTACAAGACTCCTGGAACAATGTCCCTTTGGAAAGACTAGGCCAAAGTGGAGGTGTTTAGTCATAATGCACACTGGCACGTTTGGAGCAAACCAAACACAGCATTTCAGCACAAACACCTCAAACCAACAGTCAATCACAGTGGTGGAGGGCTGATGATTTGGGCTTGTTTCTTTATACAGTCACATATTGATCTAACCCATTCAAGATATAATGATAATTGGTGTGGGGAAGGATATAATCAGACTCTCAATTGAAAAAGCACATGTACCAACCTAAATGAATCATAATGGCTTGAACAGAAAATTTTGATTTGTACTCTGTGATTCCACAACATATTAAACTATAAACATATTTACTGTATTATACCCCAGTATTGTTTAAAACAAACTAATGGAGTTGAAACTTATGTTAAAAAACACATTTTTAAATTGATATTGATTTACATTGTGTATACTGCTCTGATGAGTCAAAAAAAAAGCGACTGCCTAATTGGTCAGGGGGTTTAACTGCATCTTAGAGGCCTGATCATCTTTGATCAGCAGGTCACACCACCCTCTGCTGGATGAGATACGACACTTCATCTCAAAGAGACTTACACCTTCTCACAGACTGCGTCACATGGATATGTGAAACTTTATTTCAAGAGTGTTTCTTTTATGAAAACTGAGAAAAAATGTAAATTAGGTTGAAAGTTGTTCAAGTTTGTTCATTTTGGCTGCATGAAGATGGAGGGAATTGCTTGATTTAAGATGGCATGTTTTTGTAAGGAAAGCGAGCAGTACAAAATTTTGCCAAATAGCTTTTGATGATTCTGAATGTCACCGGCATCAAACGTAAAATATGTGACAAATTCGGTGACAAAAGGAAATACTAAGTACAGAGTACATATTTGTGCATGCCTTTATGCTTATAATTGATGTGGCTCCAAGTCTAGCCCTCCCCACACCATACACACACATGCTCACTAATAACAGTCTTTTACGTTGTCACACTGGGTTGGTCACTTTAGTCTTTTCTACCTCTTTCATGATTCATACTGATATCAACTCCACGTGAACACCCATGTGCACAAAGCACACTGTGTTCATAAGTCGAAGTGTTGAGGTGTCAGATTTCCTCTGGAAATAAGGTCCTATGGTAAACAGATGTGATCCATACAAGAAAGATCAATGCATGTGAGTGTGTATTTGTGTATGTATGTGTGTTTGTGTGTCAAAGGTTTTAGTGATAATCAGAGCTGCTTAATGACCCCTCCAGAGAGACCTTGGCTAATCCCCTGCATCTCTGGGACACTCACACACAAATTGAGCATTCCCACTTTCAGCCAGCTCTCAAGAGGTTTCTTTTGGTTCTGGTCTGGTGAGGACTGTGTGGGTGGGGTTAAGAGAGTAGAGTGCTGGGGCAAGTCAAAGGGGCAGAGGATATGAGTGAGTATGTCTGTGACAGACTTTAAACTGCTAACCTACTTTTCTTTTTTTAATAAAATATTTTTAACCTAAACCTACATGATTTCCAGGCTTTTAAGGCACTGATTACAGAGATAAAGACTTGTGGACACTTCAGGTTCTTTGACAAAGGGTGGTGAGTGTGATCAGTAAGGGTTGTAGGAGGTAGAATTTACAAAGCTCAAACCAATGCCATTATCAATTTGATATAGAAATAACAATGTGTATAAATGTAGACGTAGAATAACATTTCATTCCAGCATAACAATAACTGGGACTTAGAATGTAGTAAACTGATTCAATAGGAAACTAATTTGTTGAAAATGTAATAAATCTCAAAACTGTCAATATTTGCTTTAATTTGACAAAAAGCTGGATTAGAAGAGTAAAGGCTAATCAATACAAATCGGTACACAATTTTAATGTTAAAAATGTAATTACATCAATCTGTAGAAGTCTTGACCGAATATATATACAATAAACCAGTTGATGGCCTGATTCTGCATTCAAAATCTGCTAGACTATGGTTTAACTGTGTATATGTGCAAAGAAAGTGGAGTCTGCAAACCAATTAAAAAGCCAGCCCGTGCTCAGAACTACCCATGTATATAGCCACAGTCATTGCTTGTCTAAGGCTTGTCTAAGACTAACAGTAATGCATAATTTGATATGAAATGTACTGGTAGTAAGTTTTGAACTAGTTAATGTTAATGAAATAATAAGAAGACAGCATTAAATCAGATTGAATCACATGAAATCGAACTGATTTGTAAAGCAAAATGTTGCCATGTAATCATGTGTTATTTTAGAATTCAATCTAGTTAATTACAGAAATACAAAAATATCTATAATCACTAAAGTCCATAATGTCAGCTAAACATCCATAGAACAGTATTAACTGGAGTTGCAGGTACCAAGATGAAAACCCAGCTGAGACCACCTGTTGGTGGAATGCCAAGGATTTACAGTTTGCTGATTCACAGAATCACAGAATCCAAGAAAACATAACAAAATTTACAGTGTATTTTCTGCATCACGTAACCCCCCCCCCAAGTTTGATCAGCTTGAACTTTGAATGTTTGGTTTTTCTTCACAATTTCCCGAATGTTATAACTGACACGTTTGATGAATTACTGTTTGGCTATAATTTAGACACAAAGACATATGACACTGAAAAAACAATCCACATTACAAGGAACAATTGTGCTCAGTTTAATTGACAATTGGAGATAATCTGACATTTGGGTCCATATGAAGAAGTCTAGACTTACTACATGTGTTCCTCACACGCCAAAAGAAAATATAAGCAGCACCTGTGATGAAAGGCTTCAACCTGGCAAATCCAGGTGAATGCTTTGATGTCTGCACGGCTCCATATCTTCAATCGGCCTCTGTTGGTGCAGATGAAAGGCAAGAGCATGGTTTTAAGGCATCGGTGTTTGGAGCCTGAAGCACCATATCTGAGAGCTGAATTTGACAACAGGTATGTGTTACATTTGTACTCAGTTTTTCCTCCCTGTGGCGGTACAACTCTGCCAAAATATTTAAAGAAACAAGAAAAAACACTAATTCTATTTCTAATAGAAGCTCAATAGAGTTTCCACTCACCTCTCTCACGCTGCATTGGAAGTGCTTCATCGTCTGGCAGCTCTGACATGATGAGCCTTAACGTTACCTTAGGCTACCATCAGCTTCAATGTAGATCACCTGCCAGCAGAGAGCAGAGGTGGGCTTCTCTCTTTGAGGGACAGACTTGGGAGGATGTGAATGTCCAAAAGTCACCACCAGGTGGCGCTGGAAGTCAGACTTCCTTGTCATCCCTTGGTTTCCACAGCCAACACAGTTTCCTCTGCTTGGCAGAAAGCCACATTCATATTAGGCACAAGTTATTCTGGGCTAATTTGCACCTGATGTTCACATTAATGAAGACAGAGACAGACAAGAGGGCCCGGGGAGGGCAGCAGTGGCAAATCTCTTGACACGATGTAACAGTGATACCACCACCCAGTAATTGAGATTTAAGCATTAACACAACACACAAAACACTCAGAACACTAATGACCTCTACAACCTGTTCTAATCAAAACACCATCAAGCAAATTAATAGAAGAATCTGTCATTTAGAGAGCTCTTGAGTTTTTTTTGTTTTGTTTTTTCCCCACATAAAGCTTAATTCACAATATTATCTTTTTAAAAATGCCACAAATAAATCAAATAAGATATTTTGTTTACAAACTTTATCTGGATTGAGGATTTATCAGAAAAGGTTGTGAGGAACATGATATTTTACAAGATATTGGAGTGATTGGAATGGATATTTTTACATACCTTTGAACTAATATATGCATGTATATATATATTTTACAAGTAAGGTTTTTCGACTGAGGACTATGTTTCTTTGAATGTGATCCAGCTAGGTGAAGTGATCATCAGGTAGACTTTGTGACGACTAAAATACTGGTGGAGGAGAAAATATTATGGTTGTATGGAGAGAATACTAAATGGGGTTACAGGGCACAGGCTCAGGTTTCAAGGAGTCAGGGGGCCCCTTGTCTTATTCTACTCATGAGATATCATAAGATGAGTCAATTCTCAGTTTTGACATATCAGAGTAGGAAAAGCATAGATTTGAATATTGAAGTTCATGATGGATTCTAATATCTGTAAGTGTGTAAATCTACATTCCATTTGAATGTCAAAAACTTGTTTCCCAAGCATGTTCATAGCTTTCTTCCAACAGATCCAATAAGCAATGTTCTGCATTTCAAAGATGAGCAGATTATAGCCCTGACTAATAATAGATGTCTGATATTTATATAGAATTCCCATTATTGATTAAACTGTGTTGTTTCTTTATAGAAAGGAAAGAGACCAAGTAATTTTTAATTTAGTAAAATGCTGTAATTTCATCCATCACTTTTTTTTTTTCATTCAAATAAATATTCACTGCCATCCTTTTATCTATTCTCTAGTTACTCTTTTTGTAGCATCATCTGCAGTATAGCACTTTTTCGATTTTAATAGCCATTGTGTAATTAGAAATTGTTAATCTATTGTTCATTCATTTATTCTTTCTTAAATCATTTTAACTGGCGACCTGTACAGGGTGTACCCTGCTTCTCACCCTCCAACAGCTGGGATAGACTCCAATACCCCCCTCCCCCGAGACCCTAAATTGGAGCGGGTATTGAAAAAGGATGGACAAATGAATAGATCATTTTATCACTGACATCAAAAACATTTTAATAACATCACGGGCTAATGTCAGCGTTATGTACTTGTAGTTTACTTTTAGTCTTAGCAGTTGTGCATGATGAATTACTGTGATGTACAGTTTTACACGCAACTTCTCACACAGTCCCCTGGTCCAGCTCTTGTTACAGAAACCTCTTATTTATCATTACTGTTTTCAAAGCTCTATCATTGCCTCTTACAGCTACTTTCAGACTATGTTTTTTTGGAACTGTGTTTAGCTGCAGACATACACTAACTATGAGCTGAATCTTCAAACACGAAACTAACCAAATTAATTTATGCATACAGTAGAATGAAATTTAGACACACATTGGACAAAGCATTTCTCAACATACTGCCTCTAACATTTTCTCTATGAAATCACAGTCTGTGACATATGATGTGATGAATCGTAATATTGCTATTGAATACGCATTCATTTTACAATTTGTTTCCTTGATTAATATTACAGTTGATCCACAGAAATGTACGCAGACCCACTGCTGCAGCCACTAATAACAGAATAAAATCTTCTGTTGATGCTCCAGAATACAAATTTTTCAAAGTTGCCCTCTATGTTTCCTCTCTACACTGTGAATGAGTCGTCCTAACCTAACTGAGTCTGTGGTTCATTAGTATAAAGATTTATGAAAAGGCTTCATTAAAATTGCATTCAGCATTTCAGTGCCTGTAATGAAAGTTAGTGTGTGTGTCAAAACCTCTCCCATTAACCAAACTCACCCGCCGCTGCTCCTCTAGAGCTCCTTGAGGTCTAAATCCTGGATTCACTGCTCAGAGATTAGAATTGTTCACGGAATAATATACCCAAGCCAAGATGGCATTCTTCCGCAATTTCTAAAGTTAAAGATTTCTAATGATGTGTGACGTTAGCAGTAGCAGATTTTAACTAAAGCAGTTGGACTTAAACATAGAAAGAGGGGCAGGCAAAAGAGTTCTGGTAAGTTTGCTTTGTTACCCCAATTACAACTAAGCACAGCACACACAAAGCTTTCTCATGAGCTACAAAATTATCCAACTTTTTGCTCACATAAATAATAGCAAGCAACCCTTCAGGGTCTATGTGCTTATATGAGTAAAAAAAAAAAATCCTCCTAATCATTATGAAACTTGGTTAGGAAACTCGACTTTCCTAAAATAAATAAATAAATAAGAAATAATAAAAAAATTAACAAAAAACCCATAAGTTTTTGTAAGTATTTTTCTTCTCCTAATATAGAATTTTCCTATTTTTGCTGTGTACCTCAGGGCTTATAAATCTGCAGTTTCATCTTTCATCTTTAATGTACTTGAGGTAGAGGATAATCAACATATTCTTACTTTCATCATCTCACAAACATCCTCCTCCTTGGTTCCAAATTTCAAAATAATTGTTCAAAATAATTTTCAACATGCAGAGTAGTGAGATAGACTTTGACCCAAGACCTACGATGTCTGGAAATAGAGGCCAAATGACCATAGCAAAAGTTCTCTGCTCAAGTCATAATGACCTATGTTAATAACCTTGCAAATATGGGAATAACATGTTGATCTTTATGTATTCTTTACACTTTGTTTTATACCTAAATTCAGTTTTTGTTAACTTCATTTTATTGACTTGATTGGTTTGGGTTGGGAAAATGTCATGGCTTGCTCTAGGCCCTCTCACCACTTTTCTTTCTATTGAGTGAAAGGTCCCACTCTGTCCACAGAAAACACAAATCTTGCAGACACTAAAGAAATATCACAGACTGCCTCTGAAATGCAGTGCTCTAAAACATGTGATTGGTTTAAAGAAAAATAGATGCACAATTGATATTACAATTTAATACGAGATGAGATAACTAAACCACAAGGTTTTCCTTATGGTCTCTTGGTGTCTAATCTAACCAAGTGAAGTAGAAATGTGGAGTCACAGTAAAATAAAATAATCTTGGTTTCATATCTGACACAGCTCCAGTCTCTAAAGTGACATTTGTACATTAGATATGTCCATTTACCTCCCAGATGCTGTCAGTTCCTAAACTGGGAATTTGCAACTCTAGATCATTACCCTGCAAAATGAAAAGTGGTACTAAAGGGGTTGCAAGTGCTTTAAAATACGATGTTGATACAGTAATTTAAAAACTCAATATATAACCCAATCAAATGACAAAATGTATAATAGCATGTGTTAGTCCGCTGACTCTCAAGCAAGAGACCATGGGTCAGAATAAATATACAGGGTTAGGTCTAGATAGTAGAAAATACATTGGGGTACAAAGTCTTTATGTGTTATTTTTCATGTCATTTTATGAAGATGCTTCTTTACACAAAACAACAGCCTACATACATGTTGCCATCTCATGATTTAGAAGTTTTGGAGAAATTGATAAATTTACGTATTACATTGTCTCTTGTGGAACTGGACGGCAATATGAATAATTGGGGATGTGTTTGCTTAGTCTGTTTACTTGCAATTGAACCTGGTTACATTCATATTTATTATTTTTCTGTCACCACCACACTAGTCTTATTAGAATATTACATAAAACCATATTTTTTTGTGTGTCCAGATTTTTGTAAATTGTATTCTGAATGTAGTTCACATTTTATAAATGAACACTTAAATGAATACAGCCGGTCAAGTAATTTCCGACAAATCCACCACAACACAAAGCACAGACCTTCTTCTCCTGGTCTTTTGTGACCACTTGAAGGTCGTTATTTTCGGACAGTGGATTGTCTTTTTTATGTTTTAAAGTGAAAAAAACTTTGATGTCCAGATGATAATTAGTTTAGCAGTCTAAGTGGTGGGAGTCACTCCGGGTCCATCATCACCAATCCTTGCTAGCTCTCTTTCCTGCTCTAATTGCCTGAATAGTTTCCCTTTACTTTAATATCCATTAGTCTGTCTTTCCCTCCGTCAGACCACCACTCCCTGTCTTTACTACACCTCTGAGACACATACATATACAGGCAAGAGCATTTGCTGGCTGTATCACATGAGTTTTTGTGGATATTTGTGGTGTTTTTAAATTCATTCTAACCAGCTCCTGTTTTAATTTTTCCTTTGGATTCAATCCTCATTTGGATTTGCTCTTTCTCTGCTCTGGCTCCAACTCACACTTTTCCAAACACAAACAAGTTTAAGAGCATATTGTGATTCCACTCCCCCAGAAGTAACAAGCAAATGTTGAGTTACCCTGCAAGCCTCTGGGTAAAAAAAACTGATTTCTTTTCAAACACTCACATATATTTATCTCAGTAATCAGTAAAAACATTTTAAACTCTCCCTTTACTTCCCAACCAGACTACTATTTCCAAATACCATCATACAAAGTAGGAAATTCAATCTCACAAGCAGGCTTTCTCGTCAGTGATATGTTCAGTTCCGTTAACCAGGTCATTAACTCTATTCTCAGTTGTTCTGCCTGCAGACACAAACCAAGTCTCGTAAATATTTTCTAATTTTTGCATTTGGTGTGGGAACCAATGTTGCACCCACTTGATCCTTGTGGTTGATCATAAAAGTTGCAGGTGCAAGCTATGAAATAGGAATGAAACAGAAAATGAAGACGACTACAGAAATGAGGGACCTCTAGCATCAGAAGATGAGAAGAAACTTTGGACTGGCGAGAGGGACATGGAGAGGCGACGAAGTATCGCAACATCACTAATTCATTATCTGAGGAATCAGATCAACATGAAGCTTTGCACTATGTCAAACAGTCACTCAGCATCAACCTTTTGTGTACTGTATGTCAGTAGTGGGTGTTGGTGCTGTCAGTGGCACATTTTAAAATTTTCATTCAGTACTATGTATCTGTCACTCATTGCTTTGGGGCAACAGAAATGGTAGAATTGCAGGTGGATTTCACAAAGGGAAGAAAAATTAAATATTAAAGTTGTACGCCTTTGACTGACCTGGAAATATGCAGCAAACTGATCTGAGAGAGGTCAGGCCTTTAAAAGGTCAGAGGCTAGAATGTAGTATGAGAGTACTGAGGAGGAAGAGAAGCTGAGGGACCTGTCGTCCTCCCTTATCTCGATTCTCAACCTGCAGCCTTGAGGCAATTCACAATAGCAGTTTCAGGCAACTGAAGTTTAGATGGACTTTCAGCCATCAGTTGTCTCAGGGCAGAAGATGCCAGGGGTGTCAGTCACAGGACATAAAGTATGTGGGGGATGGGGTCGCGAGAGAGGCAGCCCCTTGGGGTTCTCCAGCGTCTGGCAGTATAGACTAAAACCTGCTTCACCCTGAACTGGTGTTGGCCCTACATATGTGAATGAACAAATATCAGCAGACTCTCTCTCCCCTCCCATATGAAAGAAAGATGATGGCATGAAAAATGTATTGTACTGTTATATACTACAAATACGGAGACAGGTGGAAGGTGCAGGGCAAAAAACAGTGTGATATGATGGTTTCTGTAACACTGTCTGCAGAGAAATCAGCACGGGAAGGTTGAGCGACAGATGTCATGATATCCAATTATTCATTCTCTCATGCAAATTAGGATTGAATGTTTTTGTCAAAAAGCTTCAGTTATTGAATCCATGAGACATGTCATCCAATGATGTTAAGGGGAACCCATAGGTGGCCCATAGCTGTCCAAATTGATTCCCTTGCCCCTAACTCAATATAGATATATGTATATATGAATACACCGATCAGCCATAAGATTATGACTGTCTGCATCATATTGAATGTACTCTCCTCATCCTGCTAAAGAGCTCTGCCCAGTCAAGATGTGGTCAAGGAACATCTGAAGGTGTCCTGGACTGTCTTGTACCAGGACCTTAGCAAAAGATCCTTTGGGCTCTGGGGGTTGTGGGGAGGGCCTTCATGTATTGGACTTGGATGAATGCTATCAGATGCCATCATATTGGTATCTGGAGAGTATAGAGGTCAAGGGAACACAACAGGCTCTATGGCATGCTTTGTAGTCCTTGTTGCTCACTTTACCTGTCACTGATTATAATGTTATGACTGATTGGTGTGTATATATATATATATATATAAACACACACAGGGCACCTCCTAAATAAATAAAGCTCAACTGTTTCACAGGAGAAAACCCAGAGCTATGACGTAAGAACAGCCAGAGTGCAAAAAAAAAAAATCTTGCAAGAGTGTGAGACTATTGGATAAAACAAGTTCCCTCTCCGTTAAAACATGGTAAAACATTTAAAAAACACATAAATACCTCTCTCTCTTTTTTTAGTTTTGGGCGATATTAAACGTGATAAAACTTTGCTTTAAAATAATCAAAACTAAAAATTCATTGCTGATTGCACTATTGTTCCTTGATTCCTTGTAACTGTATTTGGAAGATGAAAACATGCGTTCATAGTCTACTTCAACTGACTTTGATATCATGCATTTTAGACCTTTTGTGATCCTTTTGTGGATTTTAGAGGGGGAATTTTTTTAAAGACTGCTGATGTCATCAGCGTCTGTGTAAGAAACTACCCATTCATTTGAATTGTAGTGGAGGAGACCAGAGATGGAACGTGGAGTCAGAAATATATTTGTTAAACATTATTTGTTCCACCATTTCAATCATATCTTTTAAAATATGAATCTAAACTGTCAAGAATGTGAAGTTTGATAATACATTTGTTCAATTTTGAATAGTTTAGGGTATTTTTATTGGGGGAAACAATTCATGTTTTTCAGAAATTAGGGGGGACATGTCCCCACCGGGATCTGCACCCAGGCGTCATAGAGTTTTTGCTCATTGTTGTGGCTCTTTTGTCAATGCAAATTGATGACATCACATGGTGCGTTGATAGGAAAGTCAGACCAATAAAACATGATAGTGGCCCAGGTAGGTAAACTGAAGCTAATGATTGCAATTGAACTTTCGCTAAGCTCCTCCCAAAAACGGCTATCGTCCAATGCAATATTAGCAACCGTAACTATGCACAAGAGGCCAGTCAAGCTTTTGGCAGAAATTCAAGGTAAGAAGACAAGAAAAAAATGGACTAGGCTCAGTGAATAATTCCATATAATTCCAATATAGACCAGCGAGCAGTGCTGGCCAACATGTCATTGGGTCATCAGGTAGAAACCTCATTTCATCTGTGTTTTGTCTAGTTGTGCCCACGACACCTCCAGGAGGCTTGATAGTGATCCCTGGCGTCCCAGAGTCACTCCCCTAATGCCAGCCATCACTGCTCCTCACACCACAACTACCATCTTTTTTTTCCCACAACCACAAGCTACCCCAGCCTCTCTCCAACTGTCATAGCGGGGTGGGGATACAAACCCCGGTTTGGTTAGGAGGTAGAAATAGAAGAGGTAAAGATACGTAGGAATGAGAGTTAAAACCTGGTTCGGGTAGGGGGTAATGAAACAAGACACACTAGCAGATTCAGCAGACAAACTCACCTAAACAGTCCTACAATCACTAAAAATGCCAGCAAAAACAAGGCCATACAGGCCAACTAACCTAAAATGGTCACCTGGTTTCAAAATGCTCAGGAAGATGTTTCCAAAACTGCACTGCCTACTCTCCATCATTTAAGTCTGCCTGGTACCACCTCCCTAAACTCTTTACTGCCTTTTCCCTAATTATCGGAATTTTTTCTTCAACTATTATAAACTTTCGATCATTTAATTTTCTTCTACTTATTAAGATACTTCCAGACTTAGTAGCTTTGATTTTCATACCAGCCCACTTTAGATTTTTATTAAGTCTCTGAAGTATTCTCCTCATACATGGCACCTTTTGTAGTCATCAACGTCATATCATCCATGTAGGCCCTAATTGGTGTGAGGCGCATATAATACTGACGTCTGTCTCGAAATATTGCATCTCGAAATGTTATCGAAATAGCTTACGAAGGACGCCGACTTTCGCCAAACTGTTCTCGGTGAGTAGATAAACGTATTTCATGCCAAAAATAAGGTCTAGGTTTAAAAATACCGGAGTTCCCCTTTAAGTTCAACCGTAGCTTGTGTGATGAACATGGAATCGAACAAAGCGAGCTCGCTCCCTTTTATCTACTAATTTATGGCCTCTGGTGAAGTTGAAAGGCACCATGCAAAAGCGTTCTTTAATCTTTTAACGACTGAATCTTTTTAGTGACTTTAATGGAAAATTATCATTTAAAAAAATGTCTTCACTGTTACGAAGAACAATCTGTCCTTGAATTTTCAATGTTATGGTTTTAGGTCCCTAAATAAATTGGTGGTGGATTACCCAAAACATTGGGACCAGTATTTATAGTCCTCACTATTTAGCTTCTAGACAAAAAAGCAGCTAATTGCATTGTACAGTTTTTGTATTTTTAGGATAGAAGGCAAAGTATCCCTCTTAGGTGCCAAAAGAGTACAAAGTTTGAGAGTTTCAGTCTTGACATACAATTATTGATGAAGCTCCTGTTAGTCAAATACATTATAGTTATAGTTATAGTTTTTCCAAATTGCAAGTCAACATCTCCAGCTTGCTTCTAAAGGAAGATCTGTTTGGGTTCACCGTACATATAGCGACTGAGAGTAATGACATAGAGGAAAATATTTTCAACATCTTGAGAATATTCAAATCAAACCTCAAGATTATTACAGTGTATCTTTTGTAACAAACAGTTACCTACCTTTTCAATATAGTTTCTTGACCACATATGGTCACAGCTAAGTCTGTGTAACACGGCATGGTGCAACACAATCCGTGACACACTGATTAAGTCCATGTAATTGCCTGATGCAAGAGTGAAAATCTATGATAAAGCACTCGCTTGAGCAGCTATCAAGAAGAACCAATTCTATCAAGATTTAATCCAATTTCCAAATCAGACTTTATGCAGTATTTATGGGTGCGTACAGACCTTAACCCTGAATTACAGTTTAGATCAAAGTCTTTACATTCTAAATGTAAAGTCTCTAAAAAGTTTCTCAATTTAGTCACATGATATTTAAGATTATGTGAGTAATCACATGACAAATCATAACAGCGTGAGTGAATAAAAAACAGATTTAAGCCATCTGCACTGTCTTTATGTGGAAAATAATAAAAAATAAATATGAATTACAAATTAACAAAGTGTTGAATATTGATTGTACTGCAGTACTACTGTGAATATAAATGTGTGCACCTCCTGTCTATGGCTATGTCCCTGTGTGTGAACATGTGTGTGTGCTCCTCAGGGAGTGTGTGCTCTGTGATCCAGGTAATGCAGACCAGAGAGTTAAAATGAGAGCAATCGAGGGGCGATTGCTCTCCATCCATCTTCTCCCTCTCACTGACCTTGTTCGTCTTGTCTTCATTTATTGATCGATGAGATGACGTTGTGTGTTGTGTTTGCAGGGTGGTTGAGACAACCTGGTGACAAGTCTCCACAGGGGACTCAGGGGTCCTACAGCAAGTACAGACAGTTAGAGAAATGCTGATCCTCAGGGCCCATTTTCACCAGTAGTGTTTTAGTTAATCCCAAATTAGTTTATTCAAATGAATTTTCTGCTACCAGCAGTGTTCATTTGCCCATGGCAGTAAATTGAAAATGCAATGGAGCACTGGCTTTGTGGTGATATTCAGCAATTTTAAGGAGTTGGCATTAGAAATAGCAAAAGCAAATGCCATGATAAATGGGAATCACCACAATCCCTTACATTACATTTGATGCTGTGAAAGAGGTTTTGTTAAAAAAAAAAAATTCTGTTTTACTTGCTACTAACACTGATTTCATAACCTTATGGCTACAATTTCAGCTAAAGCAGTCTTCTCTTAAATCTGTTCATTTTCAGACTTGAAAAGCCCATATGAACATTTTATCATTACCATCAGTCAAAATTACCTGAAATAGACATCTAGGAAGATTATGCTTGTTATAACAATTTCTCATTGTTATATTAAAACATAACCTAGTATGAATTCAATTAAAAAAAGAGGACAATGACACAGACTTTTAATTTTCACTCCACTGCTTTGTTTTGCGACTGATTGCATACAAAACTACTGGCCCATTATTCTTCCAATCAGCAACACATCTCAGTGGCTTTAGCACACAATCACTGCAGACATTTCCCTGTTGGTCAGTCAATAGTGGTCGCAAGCAATCTGCAACCAACAGTTTAGTATGCAGCCTCTTTATTGGCATCCTCCTCAAAAGCAACATTTGATTATGGGTGTTGACATTCAAAGCGATCAGCCACTACCCTGATAATTAGTAACACTGTGATGATTGAAATGATCCATCATGGCAATGTCTTGTAGTTAAAGCCAGTGATTTATCATCATGTGGAATGTCTAAAGCCTGATTTTTTTTTCCTCATAATTGGTGCTGAGCTGAGGACACTCAGACAGGATCTTGCAGATGAAGAATCTGGGTTGGGCTTTAACCCTAAATTAGTGTTTGGCTCAAATGTGACAATAACTCCAGTCTGCAAAATAGATGGAAGCAGACCAAGAATAGCTTTGCAGATGACAATATATAAATGGTTATTCCTACAAGAGGACAAAACAATGCTGAGTTAGGGTTTTATTTTATTTGGCTTTTCCCCTCCTTGTCCTGTCCAGCATCATGGCAGCAGAATTGTAATCAGAATACTATGTTATGCCAAACACATTTACTTTTCCAAGGGAAGCTTTATAAATGTAAAGCTCCCCTTGATTCCCAAGCACTGCTCAAGGAGCTTTATTTATTTTTGTTACAATACTTGATGGGGGGACAGGGAAAGAGGGAAAGCAAAGAAAAATAATGAAAAACAAGACAAACCTAGACAACTAGCTGCTCTTTAGAAACCTAACAGAAAACATCGTAGAAAACCTTCAGGAGTATGAGTGAATGAATGTGCGTTTGTGTGTTTTTGCGTGAACATGCACAATATATGGTAAAGGTTTTACATGAGTTGTGCTCATCCCCATCTACCTGCAGCAGGTAGATGACAGTGTCATCGACTCCCACATAGGGCTGATAGACAAACTGTAAAGGGTCCAGTAGCGCCTTCACCCGCACCTTAAATGGTCCAAGACCAGTCTCTTCATCAGCACCTTCATCACATGAGAGGTGAGGGCAACTGGTCGATAGTCTTTGGGGTACGAAGTTGACTTCTTCGGGACAGGAACCAGAAAGGCTGTCTGCTAAAGCACCGGTATTCTCTCCAGACTGAGGCTCAGGTTGTAAAGATGTTGCAGGACAGAAGACAGCTGGTTGTCACAGGTTTTCAGAATCCTGGAGCTGATAACGTCAGAACCTGCAGCCTTTCGCTGGTGGTCTCTAGCTGTCTCCTGACCTTGTTCTATAGACACAGTCATGCGGGGGAAGGTGCTGGTGTCTTCAGTGGAGGAGGAGGAGGAGGAGAGGTGCTGAATAGAAGAAGGACTCACCACAGGGAAGTGAGGGGTGGAAGCATGTGAGACAGAGGGGGTGTGTTGAGGTCTGGATGTGTAGGAAGGATGAATGATGGCTTTGAGCTAAACCTGTTAAAGAAACAGTTCAGATCGTTAGCTCTCTCCAAGCAGCCTGATGTCTGTCTGTCTCTCACCTTACACCCAGTGATCTGCTTCATTCCAGTCTACACATCCCTCACATTGTTCTGCTGAAGTTTGACCTCAGTGCACAGTCTGGGTTTGTGCGGCGATGAATTCACAGAAAGTGATGTATTCTGAGATACAGTCCGTCACCCTATCTGTCATCCTGTCTATGTCTTCCCCATGAGGCTCACAGAGTACTCAAAGCAGTACCGCAGTGCCTCAGCAGCTCGGTCCACCTCCTCACAGTCCTTGTGTGGACACGTTTCCATTGAATAAGAGGGACATACTTGGGGTCAGTAGGACCAGGCATTATATGCATCCTCAGCGTTTGCTTACAATAGGTCATAGCTTACAGTTTTATTGTCCTTGGTGGGGCACTTAACATACTGAAGTGGTGTTTTGACAAAGTGTTTTTTTTCCAGTGTGGCATGGTTAAAATCACCAGAAATAACTATTAAGGCGTTGGGGTTCCATGGCTGTGTGCTGGTGACAGTGGAGTGTCTCCTCCTCAACTTCTCTGGAGTCTCAGGCCTCACTCCAGGCAGCTGCACAGGTTTACACAGCGTAATCAGCTGTTCCTGTGTGTAAACAATGCCTTCACTGGCAAGTCTGTTGCTCTCCAATGCCAGGAGTTACAAAAGTAGTCCGAAAAGTATCAGGAAAGTTTTAAAGTTGCCATTGTTTCGTGGAAACATATCATGCCCATAAAAAGAAGTCAGCTCCATATCAATGTTTGTGATTGATCTTCTGTTGTGAACATCCCCCTTTTACATGAATATGCTCATATTCAAACCTTGGTTGACTCATTGAGTTGATAACCACTGTTGCGACACAGCAAAATAAGATCTCAAGTGTTAGGTTTAAGCCAAATGAAAAGATCTTCTGAACTTTATTCACAGTACAAGACAGTAGTCTTTCATGTGTAAAAAATAGATATTAAACTGGTGAAGAGTGAATTAGCAATTATTATTATGCCCCTGAGCCAGCGATAGCAACAATTGAAGGTGACACATTTGAGTCGCCTGCTTTTAAGTAACATTCTGCGGTGTCTCAGGAGATCTCTGAGGGATTTTCACAAATATGGCACATGCATCCACTTGGAATCAGGGATGAAATGCTTTTGTGATCAAGGTTCAACTGATTTTAATCGATTTCCCTCATTGGAGACAAGTTGACCCAAACCAACAAAATGCTCCAGATCCATCTCTGCAGAGGTTAAGAATGGAAGTTTTCTGTTAATTTGTTAATGGCTTTGTAGATCTTTACAGCTTTTACTAAGTTTGGTGTGTGTACTATTTTTTTTTAGGAAAGATGATTAATCTGATGATTGCTGTTAGGTTGCCTTAATACTTGAACAAATTTCCCTGTTTCTAAACAGTAAAATAAAAGTTAATCATTGATTGTTATACCCTGTTTTCAAAGATGTCCTGTGGTTAAATGGCTGTGAGGCTTTAGTTGGTCAGCTGGATTCCAGACAGTGACAGACACCAAGTAGAGAGAATAGGGTCAATAGTGATAATAGCAGCAGTTGGAGGTTTGTCTGAAAATGGCAGGACAGAGACAGATGTGGCTGCTGCTATAGATCCACGCTGCATTATCTGCCAGGCCTCAGGCCAAACGACTGCCACTCAGGGTACAATAGGAAGTACAGGCACACACACGCATAACACACTTGACTTGCAAACAAATATAGTGGGAGGAATAGTTATTTTAGCTTACGCATGATTAATTCTTTAAAATCAAAACATTTAGTGAAGGCATTAAACCCAACAAAGTATAAAATGAGAGGATTTTAGACATGCTACATTTTTATTTCTGTTTGAGAATATTTGAAAAGATAGAATTTTCTGTCAGTTTCTGAGAATTCTGCTATCTCCCATATTAAAGCTAGTGGCTTCTGTGATTACCTCCTGTTCAACCTGGTGCATGCAAATAAGCTTCTTGTCTTTAGCATGGGTTTGGTTCTAACAGCGCTATGCTAACTTTTCTTCATAGCTTGCTAACAAGCATGCAACTCGTTCTCACTCATTTTGTGTTTATGTTTATGCATGCATTTGGCAGACGCTTATATCCAAAGCGACTTATGAATGAGGATGTAACATTACAGCTAACATCAAAGCAAACAATAAGCTACATAGAAGGAAAACCACTAGTCGGGCTCTGTCAGAGGTGACAGTATAGACAGAGAGTGCAGTCATAGAGGGAAGTATAGAAAGTGAAAGTGCACTGGAGGTGATGGGCTTTCATCCATGTCAATATGTCAGAGAGACAGTCAGAGATTCATACTGAGAACGTGTGGTTGTCAGGTGGGAAAAACAGATAGAGCTGGGTATCGACAGCATAGCAGTGGTATGAGAAGCCATGTGATCGGATGATCTGGCCCAGTGAGGTGGGCTCGAACCTCTTCTCTGGCAAAGAGAATGACTGTCCAGTGAGGTATGATTCAAACCAGGACTGTGCTCTCTCTGTGATGCCCTTGGCTGAGAATATGGACAAAGAGATTTGTGGTTTGTGGTTGAATGTGTCATGTTGATGTCAGTAAAACATTAATCTAATTTGTGACTGCTGCAGTTACCATAGGAGCTATGGATTGAAATAGATTAGTCGGAACAGGGTCCAGCGGGCATGTAGTAGGACAGCTACATATGATAAGTTTAGACACACAGCTCTCAGTGAGAGGGGTGAATGAGGAAAATGATGCAGTAGGACTTTTGCATGCTGAGTTAGTTGCACACATGATTAGGGAAGGTTCGGGTGTGGGCAGTTCGGGTAAAATGTTTGCTTATAGTTTTTTTTTTCTTATAATCTTTTGAATAAAGTATTTTTCTATTATATTCTATAGCTGCCATTTTGTCAGTAAAAAATTAGGCAAAAGTGCCTGGCGTCAGATTGGTAGCAGGTGGCAGAGGCAGGGGGGTTAAGTAGAGTTTTGAAGGTGGAAAATAGTTCCCAGGTGTCAGTAGTACTGTGAATCTTGTCATTGTAAAAAGCCTTTTTTGCATCAGTGAAACTGACTGAGGATTATGACAGTAGTGCCTAGAATTTTGTTAGATCTGCAGGATCTTTTGATTTGTGCCATTTCCTTTCTGCAGCTCTAAGGTTGGTGCGCAGCAATCGGAGGGTATCATTAAGCCAAGGAAGGGACTGGGAGGATCGAGCAGGTTTGGTGGATAGAGGACACAGACTATCCAGACAAGAGCTCAGTGTAGAGCAGAGGGACTCCTTGACCTCATTAACCTCAAGGGAGGAGAATGTGTTGGAGGTCGGAAGAGCAGAAGCAACAAGGGAGGCCAGGGCGACAGGTTCTGGAGGTTGCAGCAGAAGGAAACCATAGGGGTGGAAGCAGTGGGTCTTCCCGGGAGACTCACTCTGAAGTGAATAAAATAGTGGTTAGAAAAGTGCAGATGTGTGACAGAGAGGGTCTCTGTGGCACAGTTTCTTGTGTAAATGAGATCTAGCTCTATGCCAGCTTTGTGAGTCGGAGGACTGCAGACCAGTTGTATCTCAAACGAGTGCATTAAAGGGGAACTCTGGTGTTTTAAAACCTAGACCTTATTTCTGGCATGAAATACGTTTATCTACTCACTGAGAACAGTTTGGCGAAAGTCGGCGTCCTTTGGAAGCTATTTAGATAACTCACGATCGGTGTGTATTCATATAACGGAGTGAACGGGGCAGGGACTGCAGCCTCTAAATAAGGCATTATCTGTCTTTATTTCACTAATACTTTAAGAAGAATGAATGAACAAACGTGTACTATAGCTCTTTTAGCTCATAGGTGCTGTTATGTGAATACTTGCAGCTATAGGAGAGCTAACGAGGGATTTCTACACAGGTACTCTACTGGGACCACTTCATCAGCTCTGCAGATACAAAGCAGAATTCTTCAGCCTCAGCACTGATGACTGATTTTGCTTATGATATGTTTTGACATCATATCGCAAAAAAACATATAGCGCAAAATTTCTTATGGACATGATATAAAACTTAAAAACTATTTTTAGAGAAGGTGAGATTTTAATGTAAAATAGATTGTGTTTGTGTGTTTGATCTGAATTTTAAAATTTGAGGTATTTGTACATGTATTGTGGTACACATAATACATGTGCCGTAATCACGTTTTTTTTCTCCCAATATGCAAGACACTGCCATTCTTACTGCCAAACACACAACAGTGTAAGCTGACAGGTTTTGAATTTCCCATCAACTCAACAAGGCTTGGTCACCTAATACATGTATCTATATCCCACACGCCTTGAAACAAAAGAGGATCCTTCAAACAATAAGAAGGACCAAGTGCCACACAAAGCTGAAAAGATATCAGAGGCCTGTGTCAGTTAGTCATAATGATCCCCGTTGTTCTGAAAACAATAACAGACGATAAGAAGAAAGGTTTCATTTAAAAAAAAAAATGCCAACAAGTGAAAGAAAATCTGTTGTTTGGATTCAATGAAATAACGTGATTACATAGACATTTACAGATGAGAGATGGGGGGTTAACGGACACCAACCAAGCTAATGCTGCCAGAAAAATCACCAGAGAAACATACATGCACAGTTGCATCTTTTTGTATGTTTGTTTGTTCTTTTTGTGGAGGTATAAACGCTGCTGTCAACTAATAGTATGACACATGAATTCCAAGTTTTAGGCTTCTTGGTCTCACATTTCCATCGCATAATGGTTCCTATTGCAATAATAGTTCAGGGTGGAGTGTGGAAGCAAGAAAATGAACATGCTCTAGTAATTTTCTTTATCAATGCACATTCTCCTATTAGTCCCATATCATTGTAATGTCCAATTTCTTCTGAATCTTTTCCCTTTTATTTATTTTAACAGATGTTCAGTGAAAGCTAACTAAAAAAAGAAGAAAAGTATTCACCCAATTATACTAGATGTAATTAAGAGCTTCTGACATGACTTTTTCAATGTGTGTGCGTATGTGCAGTGAAGCCAACTTTAAGAGGTCCAGACATAAACGTATGGTAACATGGTCGACCCCATGCGCTCTAACACTTGTAGAGCAGCGCGCTGGCCTGCAGGTCCTTCTGTTCAGCAATCATCCGCTCCAGCGGGGACCAGGCTGTGCAGGTCAGAGGTCAATGTGATTTTTGTTAAGATGGGACCTTATTTTCCAGATGACTCTAATTAAATACGCCCCCATTCTACTCCAGTTGACACGACAGGACTTTGGAAACGGAAACAGTTGTCTGAGTGAAGCGAGAAACAGGAAAAGAAATAACATGATATGAATTTAACAACGGTTTAACAAGCAGGACTTGATTTTGTGTGTGTGTGTGTGTGTGCGTCTTTTTTAATTCAACCTCAGTTTTTTACATTAGAATGTAAAATTGTAGATTTTTTGCAAAACATGAAACAACATGAGCTAAAAATGTTTAAGTAAACCATAGATACATAAAAAATATTAAATTATTAATTAAATTATCTTCTGCTAGATTTCCTTATGTGCACAGTGGTGGTTAAAAGTTTAGGAGTGATTTTGAAAATGACCTAAAATGTCAAGAGATTATCATTCAAATTCTGAAGGTACATAAAAATAGAGTCACCTGAAAGAAATATTCCAAAATTACATACTGATCATTTTAAAAGTATGTGACACTCTAGGATATGTTTTTAGAATATAAGGTCAATTTGAAGTAAAAGAAAAAAAGATTTCTGAGGAACTCAGTTTAAGGGTTACCAATGCTAAACTTGAAAGGGTTAGAAAATCAGACAGACTATGTACAAATGGAAGAAATTTTGGGCCGGCAAATAACATTTAAACAGCAACATATGTAATCTGTGAGGTCATATAGGAAGCTACTCAAAGGTTCACATATTTTTGCCACTGACATATGCAACAGTGGACTATTTTTTCTGATAGATAAATTAATGAATATGATATGTTTATTTACTTTAATTAACTGGTATAATTAAATCTTCTTTTAGGATATATGGAAACAAAATCTTAAATTGCAGAAATCTGTATAAAATGAAGTTACAGGCTAAAGCCATGGCTGAGACTCTCTGAGGCTTTCAGTGAAATGCTCTCAATTACAATGATCTGCTACAAAGTGGGTATACCACTACACAGAGGATTAACAAAACCAACATGTTATGTTTTATGGTGTTTTTTCCCCCTCTTTTCTGTCTTCTCAAACCCCAGCTGGTCGAGGCGGATGGCCACCCTTCCTGAGTCTGCTTCTGCCAGAGGTTTCTTCCTGTTGAAAGGGAGTTGTTCCTTTCCACAGTCGCCACAGGCACGCTCAGGACGGGAGATTGGACTGAAGACAAGTTTCGGTGCAATCTGTTGGTTTCCTCTGCTAGGATATTGTTTTTTGAATTGGCTCTATATGAATGAATTGGATTATTTTGAAATTGATTAATTGGGATTTCATTGGATTATGATTACAATGAATTGAATTCCATTTGGCTTGAATTGGACTATATTATTTAAGTGCTTTGAGATGACAATTGTTGTAATTTGGCGCTATATAAATAAAACTGAATTGAACATCATTTCATTCCCTAGGCACCTTGTGTACCAGTAAAACTTGAAGTGCTTTTCACAATATTTCAGGTGTGGGAGGAAAAGCCAGGAGATCATAGGAGGCTTTGCCAACAGGTGACCAAGTGTACGTACACAAAATTGGAGTTGTTGAAACATTACACAACACACAAAATTGCGCTGACCCCCCGGAAGGAGGAAGAAGCAAGGGGGCCGAAGCAGGAGAAGGGTAAGAGGAGACACCAGACAGCACCTATAGGACAACACAAAGTGATCATCACCCCAGTTCTTACCCATTCCCCCCTTTTCCCTCAGGGTGTTGTTGTAACTCAACTATCCTCTTTTGTTCCATTAATCCCTCTCTCTGATGTTTGAGTTTCATCAGCCTTTCGTTTAATCCCCAGTCCACTGCTCTTTTAGCATTATGAGTGTCCTCTGCGAGTCATGATGGCACTCTGCCAATAAATGCAAGAAAAGTACCAGAAAAATATAGCACTGCAATTTGGCTGACTGAACACAGTCATGATATACAGACTTCAAAAGAAGTTGAGTTTGCAACAATAATGCAATTTAAAAAAAAAAGAAAAAAAGAATAAAAGGTCAAAGTTTGTACAGCAATAACATGAAAAAGTGTTAAAAAAAGAAAGAAAAGGTCTGTGTCGTGTTCAAGTTTGTTTTTTATGCATCAACAAATGTCCACCAGCATTTATACATACACAGATATATTTCTGTATATATATGTATGTATATATGATATGGAATGCCGTTCAGGAAATTAATCTTTGAATATATGGAATGAAACTTTGAATATATTGAATGAAACTCTGAATATATTGAATGAAACTCTGAATATATTGAATAAACCTTGAATATATGGAATGAAACTCTGAATATATTGAATGAACCTTGAATATATTGAATGAAACTCTGAATATATTGAATGAACCTTGAATATATTGAATGAAACTCTGAATATATTGAATGAACCTTGAAAATATTGAATGAAACTCTGAATATATTGAATGAACCTTGAATATATGGAATGAACCTTTGAATATATTGAATGAAACTCTAAATATATTGAATGAAACTTGACAGACGTCAGACTTCACGGAAGTGCCTGCGGCCATCTTGTCTAAGGTGTGGATACTGTGGCGAAAAGCGAATGACAATGAGTCAGTCCGCTCGGAATTTCGTAGGAGGAATATTAAAGTATGAGGACATCATTAACACACTGGCGAATGCATGTACGGGCCAAAATCCTCCTGATAACCCTGCCCGTTCTTCTAACGAAGAAGTCGTGGCAGACTTACGACAACAGGCCAGGCAGCTGTTTATCAGGCCAACCTCAGAATGCCTTCAACCTCTCAGGAGTGCCCCAAAACAGTCCCTGTGTGCAATCTCCACCCGTAAACAAGAAAGGACCCAACACACAAGATGTTGGAATAGATAGGCTTTATTTAAAACAACACGAGGGCCCTGATGTAATATAGACAATACCTCACTGCAGCCATGAAGAGCCCTGGTAACACGGCTTCTCCTTAAAAAAACAAAAGCAGAACTACTAACAGAACAGTCTGCAGTGTGTATAGGTCTGTATGTAGGTCTGTATAGTTAGCTTGATAAAGTTTTCAGTTGATTTAATAAAGGTGAAACACAGTGAATGGCCGTGCGTAATGACACTGCGCTCTGACGCGGCACTGGAGAAGCTGCTGCGGCTACAGGGATTTCGTGAACTGAAAGAGAAGCTCTTGATATATTGTTTAGATACAATACGAATCACCCACATTCATAGACCAATGTAGGCTGAACATTTAGTTTAGTATTGAACGTATTTGATGATCCGCGACACAGCTTTGTTGACGTTACTCACAGCAGATTGCGGACAGACAAATGCATCGTGCCCAAAGTGGACATTGTGTCACGGATCATCATATACGTTCATCACTTAACTAAATATTCAGCCTGCATTGCCGTTTTGGGGCACTCCTGAGAGGTTGAAGGCATGCTGAGGTTGGCCTGATAAACAGCTGCCTGGCCTGTTGTCGTAAGTCTGCCACGACTTCTTCGTTAGAAGAACGGGCAGGGTTATCGGGAGGATTTTGGCCCGTACATGCATTCGCCAGTGTGTTTATGATATCCTCATACTTTAATATTCCTCCTACGAAATTCCGAGCGGACTGACTCATTGTCATTCGCTTTTCGCCACAGTATCCACACCTTAGACAAGATGGCCGCAGGCACTTCCGTGAAGTCTGACGTCAGTCAAGTTTCATTCAATATATTCAGAGTTTCATTCAATATATTAAAAGGTTCATTCCATATATTCAAGGTTCATTCAATATATTCAGAGTTTCAGTCAATATATTCAGAGTTTCATTCAATATATTCAAGGTTCATTCAATATATTCAGAGTTTCATTCAATATATTCAAGGTTCATTCAATATATTCAGAGTTTCATTCAATATATTCAAGGTTCATTCAATATATTCAGAGTTTCATTCCATATATTCAAGGTTCATTCAATATATTCAGAGTTTCATTCAATATATTCAAGGTTCATTCAATATATTCAGAGTTTCATTCCATATATTCAAGGTTTATTCAATATATTCAAAGATTAATTTCCTGAACGGCATGCCATAATATGAATACATTATATATATATATATATATAAATATATATATCTATAGTTATATATTTATATGTATCTATACAGATAAATACATATATATGTACACATGGATCTATACATATATATCTAAAGACATTTATATATTTAGATCTATATACTTATATTTTAGGGCTGTCAAAATCAACGTGTCAATCACAACTTAACGGAAATCTCTCTTAACACCACTAATTTTTAACGCAAGATTAACACATTCTATAAATATGACTCTGTAGTTTGACAAACTACTACTAGCGCACTGTAATGATAAATCAGGAAGGGATTTGGCCTAATCTTGTGGATAGCTAAGTTCATCTTCAATACCCTGCCAGATGGTTCTCTTGACAGGACCAAAGTTATCTGCCGTTACTGTCAATGTGAACTGAGTTATCACCGGAGTACGTCGAGTCTTGAATATCACTTGCAAGCAAAACACACAGCTGATGCAAAGATCCCCACTCCCTCTCACCAAAGGCAGATCTCGCTTAGTAGTTTACAATGGAGACACCTGGACAACTCCAGCTACGGCAAGGTTAGACAGTTACAACAAGAGAAATTATTTCCTTAAAATGTGAATGTTACACATTGGAAAGAATGTGAAACATGCAGGTCAATATGCCCTTCTGTTGTTGCTTGTTGCAGAATTTTCTGGACTGTATGTATCAGGACAATTAGTTTTGGGTTGTTAATGTAAATATGAAATGCATTTGCATAAAGATTTCTCTGCGACCATATTGATAAGAGTATTAAATATTATGTATTTAAGGTGTATTTAGAACAAATTAAAATGTGTATTAAAACATATTTTGTGATTAATCACGAGTTAACTATGAACAGTCTTACATTTTTTAATCGATTGACAGCCCTAATATGTATGTATCTATGTATGTACCTACTATGTATCTATCTATATATCTATACTGTATGTTAAAGAAAATCAAGCAGAACATATACCATCACAGTATAATACAACATAATGGTGGTAAAGTGATGAACAGCATGGCAGAGTCAGACTTAAACACACACATTTCAGCTGACAACTGGTTAGCTATTAATTGACAAGAATTGAAACCATCATTATTGTATACATTGACATTATATATGCATGGCGGGAAAAGGTTAGGTAGATCCTGCAGGATGCCCTTTTAATCCAAAAAGGTACCAGCGGTTGTGCGGCTCAACCCTTTGAGATCCATGAGCTTTCTTCGTTGAAGTAACACTTTAAAAATCCCAGACAACAAGGACAGAGTTGTGGCCTGTGGAATGGCCTGTTGAATGTGAGAATGTGTATTAAACTAGAGGCATTCATTATAGATCACACACATCATTTATTCATTTGTCTGGTCTGTCTGTCTGTAAACATGCTTGTCATAGACATTTGTGTGTGTGTGTATGCTAGTATGTGATTCTGTGTGATTGCTTTGTTAGTGTTGCAGCATCTGTTTGCTCAAGTGTATCTACATGCATTTCTGGGCACCCATCATCAGAGGGTCAAAGATATTATTATAGTTTTTCCTCAGCAGTATTTATTGAAATAAAACAAAAGTGTTCAGTTTCTTGTGAAGTAGGACTCGCCATCAAGTAGGTCTGTAACTTTCTATGCACTCTCTGATACCTTTTTTTCTATCAATGCTCTCTGCTCAATGTTAATGGACCCTGAAATGCTGATATCATCAAAATGCATTAATGCCCCTGTGAGTGAGACAGTTTGATGAGCGCCGAGTGCAGATGATCTATGGATCAAATCTTAGGGAGTCTCTCAACAAGACAGCGGGACTGTATTTTGTTGTGCTTTGACATGTGCAGTTGTCAATATGGTGCATTATGCCTTTGCACTTAATTTTAACCATACACGCCAGGGAATATGAGTAAAAACATGAAACACACAAAACAGAGGGGTCTGAGACTAAAGAATGTCGACTGAGGGCAGTTTGATTAAGTATATTGCACCAAGTAGGGTTTTTTTAAATAAGTGCTCAAAAGAAGGTAACACAAAGACCTATAGGGCCTCGACGCTAAGCTTATTGGTATGGTATGAGTGAGCAAAACCTGAGGGAGCTTCGAGAAGCAGGCAACTGAACACAATGAATGACATGAACTGATGAGAGCAGCAGTAGCGGATGTTATGTAATTGAGGTCAGGTCAGAAGCTCAGCAAGTCTCTGAGATTGGATAGTAATTTGCCATGTTTTGACATGTCAGATATCAATATGGTGCATTATGCTCTTGCACTTAATTTCATCTTGATGCATATGGGAAAAGAAAGAAAGAAAGAAAGATTAAAAGAAAACTGCTCAGAGTGCATGGGTTAGGAAAGTGGCTTGTGAGATTATTCTATTTTTGTAATCGCTGTTGTGTCTGGATTCTTGAGAGGTATTTACCTCACATTTGATTTGTAAGTCTCTAACAAAGATGTATGGCTTTAGATAAAAAAAACATTTATATGAGGTAAAATCTGTACTCAAACTGCAATCATATTCTTAAACAAAATCATTTATTCAAATAATGGCAGACAACTGTGATGATGACCACTCATTGTCTGTCCATGGTTTTTAAACATTAAATTGCAATTTGACCAATTTCAGACTTAATGTATTCAGTACAGTATTCTTTTTTCCATTGTATTTCCCCATTTCTCTCCTGTACACCCATCCGGAGAGCTCACTACAGAATCCTATCAGCACTCCACCCCTTTGAAGTTGATCAATTCATCTTTGCTCTATCGTGCTGATCGCATCCTTACGATCTTTAATTTAAGATGTACACATTGTTCTGGCTTCAGAAACAAGCTTGGCACAAGGGTTGCATTCATAAGCAGCAGCTGTCAGTGGCAACAACTAGCTCTATGTCACCACAGAGTAACAGGATAGCATTGAGTACTTTGCATAGCTGATCCTTTGGCCCATGTGCCATATGCTCTCCCATGGCTCCAGGTTGAGCTTAAGCAGAAAGACTGTTGTATGTGGTGCAGGTTCTCATTTCCAGTCACTGACAAAACAAGGAAAAAGAAAGAAAATGTTTCATGAAAACTAATATTTGGATTAGAACTACAACTTTTTGATGCCTTCAAGGAATTTGCTAACACACAAAAGTGGGAGAAATTTCCACTAAATATTAGTTACACCATTCTGACGTGCATCCAAACAATGCCTGTAATGTCTGAAACACCAACTCAAACTTAAGGACGATGCCCATTTCAAGATTTTTCAATTGTTCTGCATCAAGTAGTCCTGTCCAAGACAGGACTAAAGCTTTTGGGATAGTAAGAAGATTGTCTTGTAAGTAGAGATGTAAAAACAAAAGAGCATTGGTTTCTGCCCTAAAATCCATTCAAAGTGGTTTCCAGTAGCTTCCTTTTTCAATATTGGGGGTATTTTCATGTGACCCGAATCTGAACTGAGGATCTGTGGCTAGTGGGTATTGTACAACATGCAGATAATAAAGCCTATTGAGCTTGACTTGACTGGTTTAGTTCCTACCAGTTTACTTTAATTTGATTCAATAGCTCATAATAAGCTGGGCAACTCCATATTGAGAGCGGGAAACTTTTTCTTTTCTTTTCAGCTTCTGTTTGAAATGCATTATAAAGCTCTTTAGTTTTAACATTTCAGCACCACAATTAAGTTAAGTTAAATTTGTTTTTTAGCTCCACTTTGTAAGCTACATTTTTTATTGAATGGTATGAAGTTTACTTCAGACAAGCTAAATGATCAACAGAGTGAATGTAAAGCATTAAAAAGCAAACAAGACAAAGATCATATAACAACATTAACAGATTTGATCAACCACATGGTTACCTTAAACTGAATCACAAAGTCTGGTTGAAAAATAGAAGCAGTTTCCTGTAAAATTGCATTCAAACAAAGAATGATGTGTCTCATTAAAACAAACCTTCATACAAAGACACTGAGAAGCATTGAAGTCAGACAAATAATCATTAACCACTGTTCAATAATGATCGCCAGGACAGTTCTCATCTCTTTATCAACCCATCATCATCTAGCTTACTCATCCTTTAATCAATCAGATCTCTCTACCGAATTCTTCTTCAGCCTTGTCATCTATGCAATTAATAATTCAAACATTTGATTGGCAAAAGGGGATCAATTAACCAATTAATGGCTTTGCATGGGATTTGGGTTTTCTCCTGTTTTCAGCCTACCTTCGTGAAAGCTGCAGATACTCGGCAAGATTTTGATTGACAGGCCACACTGTAGTCATCAAACTTGTCACCTCAGGGCACAAACAGAATGGTCCATGTGATCAGAAGCGCATCTGCCAATCTGACATCTGGTATTCACCATGATTGTGAATTTGCTTCTGCTGAATCCTCAGGTGACAGAAGTTACTTTCTTAAATAAGAGCTGTGATGCCAGTGTGGGGTAAAAGGTAAACAACTCACTATTTCTTCATTCTGTTCCTTCTTTTGCGTCAAAGTTGAGCTCAAGTGTCAGTGCTGGAAAGTTGCAAGTTTTTACTATTTGTCAACTTTGGTGGTACGAGTCAACAAATACAAAAAAAAATGAACTACCAATACCCAGATGGCAAAGTTCACAAGTTTTTCTTCATAAACTTCAATTGAGCACAAGACCACTGCAAAGTTTTAGATTTTGAGATTGGCTGAAGTCTTTTCAATGTAAGCACCGCAGCCCTGTCAACAGGAAAATGTGTTGCTTTCTTTTGTCCTTAAACCAAAATAATGTATCATTTGTGCATTCCTCAGCCAAAAGAGCTCTGTGTGTCTGTAAGTTGCCTTTTTAAAATGAAACCATGTTGTTTGCTTCAATCCTACTTAGGTATTTTATTTTCCAAGGCCCTGAAGTGCAAAATACATAAACAAAAGAGAAAATGCAACAACATTTAATGTAACATGACATTTCATTTCGACAGATAAAGGGCGCACAACACATTTTCCTCGCGACTGGACAACTCTGTTACAGCAAGATGATGTAATTTCCTGTTTCTGGTGTGTGCTCCTCTTATCAATCCCCTTAAACTAAGAGCAGTTGCAGCTTTCTTTGAACTGTTTTCTCTAACATTCACAAAATTCTACAACACAATGAGAAACTTTTGATTTAAAGCTTCTGAATTGGCAGTTCAAGAGAAAGACAGAAAAGAGCAATTGTATTTTCATTCCTGGACTCAAATCTGGACAAGATTAACCAAAACTTATTTACTTACTTTTTTTGACAAATAGACTAAATACACTAAACAGCTGTGAAAAAAACATAGTATTTAGGCTGGGTCTAATCTGAACTATTTGCCCTTGCACAAATAGAAAAAAGGTAAATAAAAAAAGATATCACAAATCCTAAAGGACTGCATGCAAATGGGTCACACACACACACACACAGCCTTTAAAATCACTTTGTACTTGTACTTATATTGTACTTTCACAGGAAGTCCCCATAACTTAATGTGCTGTCAGATTTTTGTCACCATCATGTAGGAAAAATGGTAAAAGCACAATCTTGGTGAGTGTTTCTTGCCATAACACATGTAATCAGAAGTCATGATCAACTTGTGTCTGTACATTAGCAGGTAAAACACATGGAGCCACTTAATGCATAAAACCAGTAAAAGCAGCAAACTTCTCAAGCCACTTGCCAGAAATCATTTCCGTTTCCTATCAATAAGTAAACCATTATTCAGGAAGCCTGAATTCAAAGTAAACACAAGAAACTTGTGCTACAAAAAAAAGAGTTTCATGTATGAGTTTTACTCCAATGTGATTTATTGTTATTCAGCTTTACTTTGGATACTATGCTTGTGTTTATGTCTCTGTCTGTGAGAACATTGAGTTTTTGCTTTTCTCTTCTTCATTTTGTTTTTACTGTTTAGCTGGGCATATTCAACAAAACCAGCTAGGTTTAACCAGAGTAACTTCTTGGGCAGGGTCATAACAATATCATAGTTTTTCACAAAAGGACAGATTCTCAAAAATGTACATGTTCATCACAAAGTGTTGCTCCATGAGGAGGTTGCATCAAACGTCTGTCCATCATAAATGTTGAGAAGACGATGTCAATTTTCTTTGGCAGTGGGTCTAGAAATCCTTCATCCGTTCTCCTTCTCCTTAGAGACTGTCTTCTCTGTCTCGTGTGACACTGGTTTCACTCCGTCCTCCCAGGTTTCCCTCTGTACTCCTTCCTTGTCGCCCCCACCCCCCTTTGTACCTTGCAATGGATGTCATTAAATATTCACCACCCCATTCCAGGCTAATTGTCCTCAACGTGGCAGAGAGCAGTGGAATTAAATTAACCCATTAGCTAGAAACTGCTTTCATCGGAGTAGAGGGCCAAAGAAGTGTGTGGGTAGAAGTGTGTGTGTGTTCGTGTATGTGTGTGAATGAATGAAATACTTTATCCTTTGACATTCACTCTCGTAGGCATGTGCAAGAGCATCATCACAAGTAGATGTCATTATTCAGTGACCTGGAGACATGTTTGTATGCAGCTGTCCCACTTGAGTAGTTATTAATTCTCTAAATACTCATCTGTGATTCTTAAAAGTTTTTGACAAGAAAAAAACATCTTGGACAGGGAGTGAGCTCCCTATGGGAGATGCTGTCATTTGTTATTCTTGCACTAAAGCATTGAATCTCTGTTCATGAGACTGTGGCTGGCTAAGAGCTCCCTGATTCCAGCTTGCTTGAAGCATACCAATTAATGAACATACCTGCTTGTGCTTGCAGGGCCATCTGGATAATAATAATAATAATAATACATTTTATTCATAGGCACTTTTCTGGACACTCAAGGTCATCGTACATTGGTTAAAAACAACACAGTACGAACAATAATAACAATGGCGAGTAAACAAAGTGATAAAAAAAAAAAGTCAGGATAAAATAACACAATGTGCAATCATAAAATCATGCATCATGCATTAAATCAGAAGGAAAAGACAGTTTTGAACAGGTAGGTTTTGAGTTTGGATTTGAAGTGTGGGAGTGAAGTAGTGTTCCTGAGTTCCGCTGGTAGACAGTTCCAAAGATGAGGAGCAGAGCGGTTGAATGCTCCCCATGGTGGTGGGACAGTCAGGTGGATAGAGGGGGTGGATCGGAGAGTGCAGGAGGGCGTAGCAACATGGTAGAAGTCAGACAGGTAGGGAGGGGCAAGGCTGTAAATGGACTTAAATGTTAAGAAGAGTATTTTAAATTGAATTTGAAATTTTATTGGGAGCCAGTGGAGCTGTTGTAGGACGCGGGTCCTGAATGGATGAATGGTCTGAACATTGTTAGACTATATAATTAGTTTAGTGGCACAGCCAACATGTTTTTTTGGGTCAAAATTGGGAAATGCTTATACATACTCCTGTCTTTTCCGGTATTTATCTTGAGTCACTGATAAACTGAATACACTCCTGTTGTAGTTTAACATCTTTGAAAAAGACATGTAGTCTTACAGGATCTGATTTGGTGCTTTCCATATGGCCGTAGACAGAACATGCCAGGTCTGCCATCTTTGCTTTTGCTATTTCACATACTAACTATAATCCTTACAAAGACAACCTTAAGGATTGTTTCTTCATTCAGGCAAGAATTACCTATCGTTAAGTTAAAAGAATATGCGATCTCTAGATGTTATAACCTCATGTGAAGTGTAGATATGGCATACATTTTTGTTCTCATCATCATTCTTTTTGCTAACTGTAACAATTTACTTTTTCTGACCCAAAGCAACAGTTTAATTTTCATGTTTTGTTGTGTTTACTTGTAACCTAGGCAGCCAGCAAAATGACAGAACATAACTTGAAGGTTAAAAAAAACAAGACATGTAGACTGTGACTCATATTTGCATCTTTTAAAAGATGCAAATATGAGTCATATTGTTGTTTTGATTGTTTTGAGTTCAGGTCTTTTGTCTTACTATCTGGAATGAGAATTCAGCAACACTTGTTGTATATAGAGAGAACATTTTATTGTTGGATGAATAAATTATGCCTCATGACCTTCTTCAGGGTCACCATAATAAATCCAGAGAATTACTATTACCGGTTCTCTGGCTGGGTTTAATTCATCCATTCATCCATTCATCCAAAATAGCGATGAGAGTCAGTGTTGTTGCTGATACTGACATGCTCTTTCAACCCTATCTTTTGTATTTCTGCCTCTTTAAACAGTTATCATATGTGAATCTGTAAAGGATTCTTGTAAGGTCCAGACATTTTGAAGAATATGCAAATGTTTTACAACTGTATCCCTGACGTTCTTACTTTTGGGGGTAAATGTGGTACACCTACCGTTTGGCTCAGATGTAGGGGCTTTTTTTTAGGTTGCCAATAAATGCATCTTCTCTTAAAATCCATCTTGTTCTGCCAATTTTCTTTATAGTTAATATCTTAGAATTTGGAACGCAGCTCTTCTTTAATGACCTCTGCACTTATTTACTTTTCTTTATTTATGGCTGTTTTTCTGTTGTCCATTTTAAATCCTCATCACTGGCTTTTTTTCATTTTCATCTTGACTTCAGAGGACTCTGGGATTATTCTTTCACGTAAAAGGTTGCATCTTGAGACAGACTTCTTCTCATTCAAATCTTGGAGAACAGCTGTTTTGAAACCACATAACCCACCCCACTAAGTTAATTATTATTTTTGTATGGCTGTATTTAATTGGTTGGTTTGTATCTTTTCTGTTTCCTACTTTTCATATTGCAGTTTTGATTGTTGGATGTTTTATGATGACACTAACAAAGCCCACAAGCCCATTTATTTTGGTTAAACAAATCTTTTGTTCTCTGTATGTACTACAAGTGCTGTTAGAGCCCTGACTTTATTTTAACTGTTTAACTGTCACAACTTAACATTTCTATGTTTGTTCCACTTTCATCATTTTTTTATTTTGATTTCCTCCTTTTTTAATATTCCCTCTACATATTTTTGCATTTATCCCTCCTCATCTCCAACTCTGTTTTTCATTCAATCCTTTCTTTCTTCCTTCATCACCAGTAGCCTCTCTCACCGCTAGGTTCAATATCGCTGTCTTGAACATATTGACAGGGTAAAGTGGTCCTACTTAACAGCATAGAGCGCCTCGCTCTCATGACAGTCCCAGAGGAGAAAAAGACGACTGAGGATTAGGAGGAGGAGAAGGAAGAGAGGAAAATAGAAGAAAGGATAGATTAGAGCATAAATAGCAGATTTTGGATGAATTATATAATGTTTATTTGGGCACTTTTACCATTTCTGCTTTGAACTGACTGAATTTGAATTGGACCACCTGTTTTTACTGAAAAAAAAGAATTCCATAAATTGAATTTAAAACCTGGTTGAACACATTTCATACAGTCAGTTCAGAACAAGGTGATGATATAATTAAACAAGAAATTATTTATTTATAAATTCTTTTAACACACAAGGGGAAAGTCAGCAATTTCTATTTAAAATAAGAAAAACAGATCCATTTACGACAGCAAATATGCTGAGTTAATTTCACCCACCTCTGGGACTAAACTGCTACCTGTCTGCTAATTAAGATGCTGCCTCATTTCTCCCTCATTAGTGCTAATTTCTCTTCCCTCCCACCCCCTTTGTTTGGTTTCCATCACTTACTTTTTTCCCTTCTTCCCACTAGAAAAACAAAAAAGCCACCTCTTCTATTTGTTTGTTTTCCTCATTTCACTAAGGAAATTTCTACGATGGAGAAATTAAATTTGATTAATGAGTCGATCTTTAAATATTAATTATGTATTAATTACATTCACAGGGCAAAACAAACCTTGCTTAATGATTTATGAGTATCAGTCCCACTTTACTCCAGATTTCATTGTCCAATGAGAATCAGCAGAGAGAAGGGAAATGGAAGGGCTGGCATATTAAAACAATGAATGTGATCAGAGAGCCGGCAACTGTGACTCTGTGTTTATAGCTGCATTTTGGCAGTGAGTTAATAATAAGAACACCATAGAGAAATGAAAGAAGGGCATGTCAAAACAGAAAAGCTCATCAGGTAAAGGTATTACCACTATCATGTTTGACTTCTGACCTACCTGATCTTGTGTTACATATAAAACCCATGTGACTCCCATGTGACTCCACTGTGACACATTCAAATACATTGAGATACTAGTGAAGTAGATATGGACAGAAGTACTTAAGGAAATTCCAAGAATAGAAATATCAAAAACCATTATGTCAAATAGCGACAGATATGAAAAAAAAATGACATTACTGGTCTGCCAATGTATCAAATAGGTTTGAAAATACTCAAATTATTACTCAAAAACTTTTTGAGCTATTAAAGCTTTTAAAAAACATAAATTTTCCATGAACTAAGATAATGCTTCAATTCTTACATTTTTTTATACCAGCTGAAAGCCAGCTCATATGTGTGTCTAGGAAAAGGCAGATGATACAACAACAACAACATGACAAATTTCACTTTGTCTGTGTGTGTGAACTGATGCTCATTTACACCCTCTGTCACATGGGTATGGCAAAAGTGTCTCTCTCCCCTCTCTTACACACACTTATCACCTGTTCCCCTGATAACAGGCTGTCTCTGGGCAACCTTTCACCACCTTACACACACACACACACACACAATGAACCTCCCTACGCTAATAAATATTTCAAAGGTGGAAAGTTTAGTAAACAAAGGTGTGTGCATATCTGTGCGTGTGTATTGTTTGTGTGTGTGTGTGTGGTATTTTAGGTTCTCAGGGATGCTGACAAGAGGTGTCATATTTGCCTTCTCACTTCTCTTGTTATTCTTCTCTTTGGTTTCTCCAAGTCCAGCACTCGTCTCCTCTCTGTGAAATTGGACCTCGTTGTTCTGCAGTTTTAACCAAACAAACATTGACCACTGGTGCATCCTGTGTCAAGCTAAGAGAAGGAGGGATTCCGGGGCCACAAACCACAGCTAGCAGAATCAGGCTTGCATAGACAACATTGTCGGTGCGTGTTTGAGTGAGTCTCTGTGAATGTATAATGCAATGTCTTTGTGCTCTATCTTTTCATGTAAAATGTGTTTGATTTCATTTTAGACTGTGGTTTGTGGTTATACTTTGTATTTTGTTTGTCAGACACAAATCAAAATTGGCATTCCAGTTTTATGGATTAAGATGTTTCTGCTTTGTTAATTTGTGCTACAAAATAAAAAGTGAAATTGTGGCTATTTTTCCCTCTGTATCCACTTCATTCTGTTCAGGCTAGAAGAGGTTGAAGCATATCCCAACTGTGAACTTGGGTGAAAGGAAGTAAACCCCGAAGAAGTTAATCACATCTAGTACATTTAGAACCACCAAGTAATTAAAATGTGGAACTGTGGGGAGAGACTGCAGTACCCAGAGAAAACACAGTAATAAGTAAAATCTCTTAAAAGCAGTATGAGTCATCAACATTTTCTACAGATTTTCTGAATATTACAAAACACTGTCCTTGTTAACTCGTATTATTGCGTAGGTCACACAAAATGCGAGACATTTGATATTGAACACTGACACAATGAATTGGATTTCATCGAAATGCTAAAAAAAATTTCTCTTACAAATGAAAAAAAGTTGTCTGAACTGAAATGAAGGGCCTTCTGCTGACTTAACTGAACTTTGTTCCCATCACATGATGATTTCTACAACACTAGTGTTGTTAATTAAAGTCTGATATTCATCACTGTAGTCTATCACAGGTTGTGTACGCGGATCAGTCTGATATAAAGGTAGTCATGACAGAGACGGAACTGCATAATGTCATGATATTGTTTGAACTCTGTAATTTGTTTATTTGTCTATAATTTTGTTAATCATCCTTATAAGTAAGTGCAAAATTGATTCAAAACAGAGAAGGGGTGCTTCTGTCACGATCATGCCGTGGTGTTCGTTTTGGTTTCTGAGCCTGAGGTGGGGTTGAACAGGTTCCAGGAAGTCCAGATGGAGTCTGGTTAGCTCCTGCTCTCACACCTGTTCCTCGTCTGCCCTCATCAAGGCTTCTTCTAAAGGGCCTACAGAAGCAACCAGTCTTTGCCAGATTGTCTCACTTCATGTGGTAATTCGGCAGATTCCTGTGCTTCCTTGTAAAAAAAAAAAAACTCCTTTGTGTTACTTACCCCGCTTCCTTGTGTCTCCAGCCATCTTCTCCGTTGTTTTCCTTGTTCTGGCTGTCGAGACTTTGTCTCAGCACTCCTTGTAGACCCCACAACTATCCACCAGCCACAACTAACCGTCTGCTTGCCCCACTGCAAACTCAGGACTTCTGCACGGACACCCACCTGGATTCTGTATGGGCAAACCCTGTCATCGGGTGATGGTGAAAACAAGGTAGGACTCAATTGCAGGATTTAAATGGATAAAAGATTTTATTTTGACAGAAGTGGGATCTTGACAAGCAGTGCTGAATCCGTGGCCTGGGAAACGCTGGAGAAAACAGGTAAGCACAAGGGTCCGGGGTGGCAGGAGCAACTGGATATAGAGAGGTTATTCAGCATGAGAGTCCGAGTGGGTAAATGTTCCAAAATGTTATCAAGAGGTTGCCTTACTGTGATCTGATGAAAACGTGGCTGGAGGGAAAGGTAGCGATTGACTGGCTGGGGGGTGTTTTCCAGAGTTGTGGCGGGCGAGCAGGCAGGTGGTGAGGCAGATCCAGGTAAGGCAGAAAAGTAGGTGAGATGAGAAGGGAAGCCAGGGATTTGTCAGACTCGGAAGGAACAAGCCTGAGATGAGGCTGGAACGAGGAGACAAGGTAAATGCACAGTACGTTTCTTAGATGATCAAAAACTCTGGTGAGAGCTGGCCAAGTTACCACAAAGATGGCAAAACGATCTGGCGAAGACTAGTACTCCTGCTGCTCCTTAAGAATGGCTCTTGATGATGGTTGATACACAACAGGTGTGCCCCCAGGTAACTGGGAAAACCTGCTCACCCACCCTGAAACTCCAAACACAACTCCAAACCAAGTCAGATCATGACACTAACCCCGGTGGACAGAATCCGGTGGACAGTGTAGGCCAGTGTGTGTGGGTGAGCCGGAGGGCACAAGAGACTGGTGGAAACAGGCTTGACTTGGGAGACGTGGAAGGTGGGATGGATACAGAGGGAAGGAGGTAAGTTGAGTCTTACTGCTGTGGGATTGATAACAGCCTGGATCTCGAATGGACCGAATGAAGCGGGATGACAGTTTCCTGGTGGAAGCCTTTAATGGCACATCCTTTGTGTTGAGCCAAACCTTTTGGCCAGGGGTGTATTGGGGTGCTGGTGATCTATGGCGATCAGCTTGGCGGCGGTTTAAATCAGCGGTCTGTAGAAAGGCTTCACGGACGGTAACCCAGGTTTATTGTACTCGTTGTAGATGGTGCTGAACTGAAGGGACATCCAAATCCCTTTCCAACTCGGGAACAAAGGGGTCTGGTAGCCAAGAGAGCATTCGAAAGGCGAAAGACTGGTGACTGCAGACGTAAGGGAATTGTGTGCATATTCCACCCAAGGTAACTGCTGGCTCCACGTAGAGGGATCTTTGGTGGTGACGCACCTGATAGCTGCCTCCAGCTCCAGTTTAAGGCGCTCAGTCTGCCCGTTACTTTGAGTGTGATAACAAGAGCTTAAGGAGACGTTGGCCCCAAGGGAAGAGCAGAACGCCTTCTAGACGCTGAAAATGAACTGCAGTCCGCGGTCTGAGACCACTTTGTTGGGAATGCCATGGAAGCTGAAGACGTGTTTTACCAGGAGGTCAGTAGTCTCCAACTCAGAAGGGAGCTTCTTTAAAGGGACGAAATGGGCTGCTTTAGAGAAACGATCGATAATGGGACTTTATCTACTACTAAAGGACTACTGTGTGACCTTGGGATGGTGGAAGTCCCGTAACAAATTCAGAGCGATGTGGGACCAGGGTCTCATGGGAGTGACCAATGGTTGGAGTAAGCCAGCGGGGGGACAATTGTTACTCTTCTGAAACGTATTTTCGAACGTTGCTATCCATGGACAGCCACCAGAAGTACCTCTTAAGGAAGATCCGGGTGCGCTGGATGCCTGGGTGACAGGTGAACTTGGCCGTATGAGCCCAACGGATACCTGACGACCTTGCAGAAGACGTAATGGCGATCAGGAAGCCCGGTACCAGGGACAGGGTCGTTGTCAGTCCACATTGGTTTTGGTCCTCTACGGTCCAGGTAACACCTAAAATGCAGGTACTAGGCAGGATATTGTCAGAGGTGTCCGGAGAGCTAGTCGAGTACAGACGAGAGAGGGCATCAGGTTTTACGTTGCGGGTGCCTGGTCGATAAGTAATGGAGAAGTTGAACCGCCCGAAGAATAACGCCCGGCGTTCCTGTTTGGAGTTCAACCTCTTGGCATCTCTGAGATAAATCAGGTTTTTATGATCGGTCCAGACCACGAACGGATGTTTAGCCCCCTCCAGCCAGTGTCTCCATTCTTCCAGAGCTAAGGGATCTGGCTGGATGAGAATAGGAGCAGAAGTGAAGCGGTTCTTGAGGGTAGCAAACGCTGTATCAGCCTCGGGAGACCACAGGAATGGCAGTTTCTGAGAGGTTAAGCGAGTGAGAGGAGTAGCAACCTGACAATAGTTGCAAATGAATCAACGGTAGAAGTTTGCCAACCCTAAGAACCATTGAAGGTCTTTCCGAGAGGACGGGACAGGCCACTCGGCCACAGCTTTAATCTTGTGAGGATCTGTTCTCATCTGCCCACCCTCGAAAACATAACCCACACACTTTTCAGCCTTGACATAAAGGCGATTCTCAAGCAATCTCTGAAGTACGACTCGAATATGGTGCTATGATCCTCCAGGGAATGGGAAAAAATAAGAATGTCGTCCAGATAAACAAAACCGAACTTATGGAGGAAGTCCCTCAAGACATCATTAACTAAAGCTTGGAATACTGCTGGGGCATTGGTTAAAATGAAAGGCATCACCAGATATTCAAAGTGCCCCAACGGGGTGTTGAAAGCGGTTTTCCACTCATTGCCCTGACGTATGCGTAACAGATGGTACGCATTGCAGTGGTCCAGTTTGGAGAAGATGGTGGATCCCTGTATAGGCTCACAAGCGGAGGAGATGAGTGGTAGGGGGTATTTGTTTTTAACGGTGAGCTCCTTAAGGCCACGGACGTCTATACAGGGGTGGAGTGTCTTATCCTTTTTGGAAACAAAAAAGAATCCAGTTCCAACTGGTGATGAAGAGGGGCGTATAATACCAGTGGCTAACGACTCTTGGATGTATGTCTCCATCGCCATCCTCTCAGGGCGGGACAGGTTGAACAGGCGACTGGAGGGTAACAGACCATCGGTACGCAGATCGATGGCGCAATCATAAGGCCTGTGTGGAGGAAGGGAGAGCACTTTGTCTTTGCTAAACACGGAACTTAAATCATGATAATCAACAGGTATGTTGAATAGGTCGACCGGAAACTCTGGCAGATTGTTTGCGAAGAATGAAGACATGAGGACAAGCAATGTAGGCTCCAACTCTCGATTCTTTGACTAGCCCAGTGAATGTATGGATTATGGATTGCGAGTCAAGGAAAACACAAAATAACGGGATGATTAGCTACCGGGAACAAACCAAACTCTAATCTCTCACTGTGATTTCCTGAGACCATTAATGTTATAGGTTTAGTCTTGTGACTGATGGTAGCCAAAGACACCCCATCCAGAGCAGAAACGGAGATTGGAGTGGGTAACTGAATGAGTGGCAGGCCCAGTCGAGTGGCTAAACCAGGATCTAACCGATTTTTCTCGGAAACCAGAATCTATCAAGGCATGGGAAGCGTGGGAGGTTCTTTCAAACTCTAAGGTGACAGGAAGAGTGAGACAAGGAAGATCAGTTCCACCCATCATGAAAGAGATCTTTGCTGAATCAGAGGGAAAGGAGCGAGGAGACTGAGTCATGGCAAGAGTACACTGGAGGAGGAAACCCTCACACTCCCCAACGTCACCAGCATAGGAGTCAGGAGTAGGAAAACTAATGTTCCGGAACTGAGGCTCGGCCAGAGGTGTGGAGGGCACCGGGACTTGAGGTGGCACAGGTGGGTTTCTGTCAGCAGGAGACACTGTGGAGAGAGTTGACAGATGATCACTCATTTTCACCAATATCCCAAAAACTTGGTTCAAACGTTGGCTACAGCGCTCCTGTTGTTCATTTAGTGATCAAAGAGCCTTATCATGCTCTCCCAAGAGCTCGCCCAGGTAACCGGGGAAACCTGCTCACCCAGCATGAAACTCAAAACATACCTCCAAACCAAGTCAGATCATGACAAACCCGATCATTATCTGGATGAAGCCTCACAGTCGAACTCTCACTAATCATCTCCGTCTCCTCTCATCCCTCTGGCTCCCCACACCACCTTGTTTTTCATAAACCTTGTCTTAAATCAACCTCTGTTGTTTTAGCGTCTGCTCTTGGGTCCTTTTATTATCCTTAACAGTTTCAAAAGCTTGAATTAGAGGTCAGTGAAGATTAACAAAACACATGAAATCTATGTAAATCTATCGAGCAATGAAGCATAGGTTTGATGTGCTTTGTATCAATATGAATTTGGGCTGTGGGGTAATATTTGTACAGCTTACTTTGTCAATTGGCTCATGTAGTAATCAACAACTGAGGCAAGTTAGTAATAAATCATAAAATGTAACATACAAAAACGGTTTGTTGCTTTTGTAAATTTTCATTGAGCTGTCGTTAAATAAAACAGCTGTCCCTGGTATGAACTTGTGTTTGTATTTCTGTCTACTAACGGTGTTGTAGCCGGTACAAACAAAGGCCCTTAAAAAACTTTTTTACTCATTTAAAATAAGAATTACAGAAATATGGTCAGTGAAAATTATATTTCCATATACTATACATAATAAGTACATACTTTTCTACTATAACACAAGTCACAGTGTGTCATTGTGCATTATTTAAGAAAAACTAAGACAAATTGCAGAAGCAGTGTATCAAAAGCTAAGTCCGGTCCATGATTCAATATTGTGTAGGACCACCATTAGCAACAATAACTTAAAGTAACCATTTTCTGTATGCATTATCAGTCTCAAGCCATATTTGTTCAGTCTTTTTCAAGTTGTTCTCTCATGAACATACATTTAACATGCCAAGTGAGGCCTGTAGTGTTTTAGATAACAATCTTGGGTTTTATTAAGTTTCTCTGATATTGGAGTAAAGTTGCTGTAGAATGGAGAATGGCCTTATAACCCTCCCCAGATTGATGGGCAGCAACAATTGCCTCTCGTAGATCATTGATGATGTCTTTCCTCCTTGGCATTGTGTTAACACACTGTTTGAAATGCTCCTAACCAGCAAACTGCCAAAACTTCTACTTTTGTAGAGGTGCTTTTTCGATTTCGGATTAATCAAGCAAATTTGTTTAGCCCACCTGGCTGCCACTTACCCTCTTAATAATTATGGAAGCATTTAGGTGGATATAGTTTTTATTTGGTTATACTCATTTTAACTGAACTTCATTCCAAGATTTCCTACATTTTACAAGTTTTACTTATGGAATATATACTAATTGTTACAAAATTGATGGAAAATTATGTAGAAACTTTTAAAACAACATGAAAGTTATTTGGGTGAGGAATGTATGGTGCAACTTATTTTGTTCCACTGTGTGTAGTTTTACTCTTTCAGTATTCCTTCTGTATCCAGAACAGCTCTGCTTCAGTCACAAACTCACACACATCATCATTATATATCCGTATTGATTTTATGTGTCTAAATCCATGTTTATGCATTTCTTCCTGTAGTTGTCCATACCAGTCCATATATGCCTGGGTATGTGTGTGTGTGTACTATAACATCAAACTGTCACTCAGAAGTGTGTGACTCGAGAATCCCCTTCTCCCCTCAGCAGAGGCAAAAATTACCATACTGCTGCTCACCAGCTCCGAGTAAATAAAACATTAAAGACTCACAAATTTGGCTCGCAAATTTGGAGAGTGGGAAAAATTTAAAGTGCTTAATACTTTATACACATCTTACAGTATGTTCAGCTGTATCAATATGTAATGAGGACTAACTGTCAGTCTATTAATCCACTTTTGCTCCTTTATAGTGAAGACATCAAGCATGAAAAGTTATTGTCCAGTTGTCCTGTGGAGACCCAGAGGGCTCATCATGCTTATGCCCATGAGCATAGTATAGAGGTGTTTGTATAACAACAGAATATTTTCAAGTGCACTGTAAAACATGGGTGTGAGGTGTAGACTTCCCAGCCTATACTAGCTGTCATTGGGCGGTACACTCTGGACAGGTCGCCCGTCCATCACAGGTCCATACAGAGTCAAATCAGACAAACAACCATCCACGCTCACACTCACTCCTTGGGTCAATTTAGAGACACCAATTAACCTAACATGCATGTTTTGGGGCAGTGGGCGTACCCAGCCAGAACCCACGTATACAAGGGGAGAACATGCAAACTCCACGCAGAAAGGTCCCAGTCGTGATTCGAACCAGCACACCACTGTGCAGCCTACTATATCATCTAAAGTAAATAGATGTTTGCCAATCTGTGATGCTTTGCAAATTCAAACAGTCAAATACAAATGACGGCCTTACAGATATCCCACAAATATCGCCAACACCTCAAGTGGGATTCATCTCTGACTCATTCTTGAGGTCAAGGGATTTTTCATAGATATTATTGCATTTTAAAGTTTGCCAATGGATCTCTGTTGATACATAATAATATTTGTGGGAACACTGGACTATGAAATATATAAAGAAACAACGACAGAAAACACAAACATGAAACTAGAGGGAGGAGAGATAGAGAGGATTGGGGGTCTGTGGGTGCAGGGGTCGGCTAAGTAGGTAGGTGACAGCAGTTAGAGCAGGAATTATGAAACTGTAGATGACCCTGGACCACTGACAGGGGCCCACACAGGAAGAGAGAGATGGAGAGAATGAAGAGGAGGGAGGAGGCTTCATGGGAGCAGTGTAGAGGGGTAGAGGGGCTGACACTTGGTGGCTTTAGATTTTTTAAGAAGAAATAACTTTGGTTATGGTTACTGTTACAGAAAAAGAAAACAGTTCTGTTTAGAATTTTTTTAAAGTTTAATGGTAACAAACAGGATGTATCCATTTTTCTTGTTGTGTGCAGAATATTGGAACACCCCCCCTTTTTTTTAGTTTTTGAGAATGAAAAGCTGTCTCCAAATTGACACACGACAGATTCATATATTTTCATTTTGTCATTGTGTGTTCTGTTCACTAAGTCAATGTTTCTAAAATATTTTTTTTCACTGTTTCCCTTTGAAGTACTTGCTAGAATACAGAATATTGTTTATTAAACAGGTTTCCATTATCTCTTTTTTTTTGTTTGTTTCATTTTGTACTGAGAAGATCTGAACACATTCATATGTCCCTGAGGTGCTCTTGTTTGATTCGAAGACTTGATAGGCATGTGGGGAATGACAACAACAACAAGCTGGCAAAGATTAAAATGATATGCCTAACCAGGTGTTTCTTGTCTGAGCTGGCATACAATAAATTCAGATGACTGACCAACCTCTTCTCAGATAAGGTAAATCATCTTAGATATTACCATAGAATAAAGTAATTCCTGAGGAAGATCTCTCTTCTCTTCTTTTCTTCTTGTGGATGTTGCTGTTGTGTTTTCCTCTTCAAGGTTTCATAATATAATATATACTGTACATTTAAGTTTCCGGGAAAGCTAAATGGACTGTACTTATACAGTGCTTTTCTACTCTAGTTTAAAGCACTTTTTAGACCACATGCTTCACACTACACTACATAGTCTAGTTTCGTCACTTCAAAACCAGTTAATGGAGGAGGGTTTCACTTTTGCTTTTAAAAGCTTTTCGAAAGTTTGTTCCGTTCCTTTTGCTTGTGCAAAGAAACCTAACCACATGAGTAATCTTGATATGACACGAGTTAGCAATTTAGCAACAAAGCTCTCCTGTAGATCGAGCATATTACAAGTATTTTGATCCTAGCAGGCAAGATTGTTGCAGAGTGTGTTCTGAATGTAAAACAAGCTTAATGCACAGTGGTAAAAGGGCTGGCATCCAAGGAGGAAAAGTATGGCAGATTAATGTAAAGAAAACAAAAATATGATCGATAGATGGAGGGGAATCTATGGTAGCTGATAGGGGCCATGTCTGCACTTATTTTTGATGCTGTTTTCATAATCATGAATTAATTTTTCTGTTGGTTATTGCTGTCTTGACAGTTGGGGAGGATTTATGATATTAAGTTAAATATTTGTTTGTTCTTTAAACTATAGCATAAGTATATTTTTTCCCATCATTTCCACAAATGTCATCTTTTTTGGCGGTGCAGAGCACTGGGTACTGTTTTTTATTCAGATAACATTACTTCACAACACACTGTTAGAAAATGCATTATTAGTTCATTATGTTTGCCTGCTTTTTGCGGTAACAAACTGGTTTAAGCACATAACAGCTTGGTTTTGTTTTGAGAGATTTAATGATTGAGATTGCACTTACTTATTCTTTGAGGTCAGAGGTTGGTTTTAGCATTAAAGTAACAAGAATGAGTATTTCTCTCAATTACTGCAGTCATGCAGTAGTAGTAATTCATTTTTAAAAACTATTAAAACAAAAATGACGTACCCTTGATAGGATTGACCGTACAATTGTAGCCTTTTTGAAAAAATAAATAAATAATCATAGCTGTGGTGAGGGCTGAAAGTGGAGGTGGGTTGGGGGTATGAGGGTATTGAAATAGTGGTGGTTTGGGATTAGGGAGGGGTGGGATGGGGGTAGAGCATTGAGGCTGCTCCACCAAGGATAATGGGAGCAATGGGAGCAGTCCAGGCAGCATATGGCTAGGCTGGGCTGCCTGCTGGTGCACCAGCTGTGGAACTGGTGGCTGCGATCACAAAACCACTAAAGAACCCATCATCTCTTCTTCCCTCCCTCCCTCTATCACTCTTTTATTCCCTCACGCTTGCGAGTTCAGTTCAATTTAGGTAACAAAAACCTCAGAGCCAAGACAGAACCACAATATTTTGATTAAAAAGCATATCTTGATAATTATTATCATTAGTATTGTATCACAACTTTGCTGAAAAGATGAGGCTGATCAGATACAGGCTGTTGTCAGGAAAAATTAAGTGAAAATCTTTCAAAGTTGTATTTCAAATACTTAATTCTCTAGATTATGTACAGTAATAGTTTCAAACAATTGATGTTGTACTTCTGATCAGCGTATGAGATCATAAAAGTGCACTGAGAAATTATGCATTTTGTTATTCAGTTTGGAGGACTTTTCGATAGTCAAAATCAAAATAGTATTTAGTAGAATCCTGGCTCCAGACCAGCTGAGATACCCGTTTGTGGGCTTTCGTAGACATGTACACAGAACAAAATAGCATTTCTTGGAAGGAAGTAAAAATCTATTTAATTTCGCTTATCACGTTTGCCAGTGAAGGGTTCATGGTGGTGGGGTAGTTAGCACTATCACCTCACAATGATGTGGTTCTTGGTTCAAATCCCAGCTGGAACCTTTCTAGAGTTGGCATGTTCTCCCCATGTATGTATGGGTACATGGTTTTTAGTTCCCATCATGTCACAGAGACGATGCCCTATAAAACATATAACAGGAAGATGTTGTTATCTCAGGATTTCTCACTCCTGATTGTGACATTACTACATTTTGGAATTGTGGACAAACGTACCTACAATATGTTTTCTGGTGGGACTCTTCTGGCAGAGGAATGTTCTCTCTTTTTCAGACTAAGTTGGCTTACTTAACTCTTTCAATGTAAATATGGCCTGTAAGAACTGAGCAAAAACATAGTGTTAAACAATATGTTACAATATGTAATTTCATATGATCCATATAAAATTACTTCAGAACAAAAAAAACAACCCCCCCAACACCAAACTCACACACACACACACACACACACATACACACACACACACGCATACACACCCAGGTTGCTACCATTTACTCCCTCAGCTAACTTTTTTTCAGTGACAGCTCTTAACAGACCAATGTCCCCTACCTTCACTCTACTGTCTCTCTTGCTCTCTCAGTATGTATGTACTTCGAATGCCCCGAGGCATCTCCTAATGCAGAGGGACAGGAGGTTGATGGGAGCATGTGTCTGTGTCCGTGCAGTCGAGAGAGGGGGGGGGGCTCAGAAAGATGACTCAAGAGTTGGGCGTGTCCTTTAACATAAAAGCATCTCAGTTTCTATTTTTGCACATCCCATCATTCTTATTTGATGTTACTTTCCCCTCTTGTTTCCTTTTTTGTTCCTCTGCATCTTCTTTCATTTCTTTTTTCTCCTGTTTTATTTTCTGCTTCACTCTCCTCTCTCTTTCAGCTTGTCTCCAGTCCCCACCGCAGAATCTCTACATCTTCTCTTCATCTTGCCTTTTCTCTCTGTTTTTCTATCACTGGCTTCTCTGTCTCTCTAATCCCCTTTCATTCTTCTCTTATTTTCCTAAAAAAAACTACCCTTTGCTTCCTTTCCTGTAACTTCCATCTTCTGTCTTCCTTTCTCTCCTTCTGTTCTCCATCTCACCCTTCTTCCCTTCGTGCCCTGTCTCTATGTTCCTTTATGTCTCTATTTGGAGCGATCAGAGCTCATGGTAAAGATGATGTAATATGGATGAGGTTGTCTCAAAGGCCTCAAACTACCAGCAGAGCATCCCAGAAGGCAGAGGGACTCACTTCACATCCAGAAAAACGCTAAGCTCCCCCCTCCTCTCCCTGTTCCATCTTTTTCTTTTTATCTGCTCCTCTCTGTGGTTAGTTTTCTATCAACATATGTACGTGTGTGTTTAGCTCTTTATAAAATGAGCGTTCAAGTAATTTGATGGATCCCACGGCAACAGTATGGAGTTTTCACCAACTCTTTTTTCTTTTCTTTTTTAAACACTTTTAGCAAATTTACAATTGATAATAAATAGTCATTGCAACTAGAAAATGTTGCATGACAAGCCTTTTTTTGTTGTTTTTAAATAAATGATCAGCACATTGAGTTCCTATTAATACCTCTGTGCTAATTATCTGTCACACAAAAAGCAGTTACATTTTCAGTATGTTTTCTCTTCAATTCAATCACCCATCCTAAACATGTACTAAAATACTGGAGAGGAAACGTTTGACAGAACCATACTCAGGAAGGGCAGTGATTGGTTTGGGGTTGAAAGAATGTGGAAGAGAGGTCAACAAGCATTATATCATCAGACCAGGGATACCTACTTAGAAAGCGAAACACAAGTTAATCACAAAAATAATGTCATATGTACTTGGAGTGTGCAGAGAGCAGAAAAAGGAATGGTGCTCAGTGCATCTTGGGAGGTCCCTCAGCAGTCTATGCCAATAGTATAACTAATAAGTGTTTCAGGGTTGCCTTAGCCATCCCTGACTATGAGCTTTGTCAAAAAGGAAACTCTTAGGCCTACTCTTAAAGGCAGAGAGGGTGTCTGCTTCCTGAACCCAAACTGGCTGCTAGTTCCACAAGAGAGGGGCCTGATAACTGAAGGCTCTGCCTCCCATTCTACTTTTAGAAACTCTAGAAATCACAAGTAAGCCTGAAGTCTGAAAACAAAATGCTATTTTAGGAAAATATGGAACCTTAAGTTCTTTTAGATAGAATATAGTTTGGTCATTAAGAGCGGGGAGGAGAGGAAATATAAGTTCAAGTCTGGATTCAACATGAAGCCAGTGAGACTTATATGTTCTTTCCTGCAAATTCTCATCAGAACCCTTGCTGCAGCAGGATGGAAGTTTCTTCTGCTACTTTGGAATTGTTCATCCTTTGGACCTGTGTAAAGAAAAAGATTTGATTTAAGATGTATGTAAGTAATAAATCCACATTTGAGCTCATTTAAATTCATTGCCCACATGGTTTGTTGGACTATTTCATTATGTCAGGTGTGAATCGAACGTTGTCAGAAACGGCACAAGTGTATTGCATCTACAACAACATACAGATATTTCTTTCACCATTTGTAATAAACCTTTAAAGTCATAACTTGAAACCCCTTTGTCCCCAACATCTGACTTCACAGATGTAAAACATGAATGAAAACAACATAAACTTTAAATATTTATTATGAATAGTCATTTTCTTGTTGCCCCTGACTGGGTAGAAATCATCACTTGATAAAGATTTACCTCTCAAGGCTGTACATATGAGAGTATATTTTCAATTAAATATTTTTATTGAAACAATAAGTGCTTCCACATTGTGGTTTTTACATATTTGTTGTTTATCTGTTATTTTTTTCATTTGAACAATTTCATATTTTTAAAATGTTGATTCTGAATTGTGTGCTCTTTTGTTGTTGCAGATTATCAAACACAACCTTGGGTGAGATCTTGGGATATGCATTTACTGTCTTGGTGGTATGATCTTATCTAGGATTTAAGCTAAAAATATGTAGGATACATTTGAGTTTGGTATAATCACAGCAAGAATGAATATATTTAGTAAATACCAATACTGTACATATGAATGCACTGAGTTCCATAAACGGTTTACACATCTGTTGATTTCCTCCAGACCTCGTAAATAAAAAATTGCTCTTGTACAGCTTAAATTAAGGTCAAGTAAAAACATAAAAAATGCATTCCCTCTTCAATGGAAGACTATCAGAGCAGCCAACAAAGGTGATAGTTTATTCTAGAAGGAAGAGGAATTATTTATGATTATGTTGCAGCTCAGGCAGTCTGCAAATCAATAACATGTGGCCTTAATCACCCAGACAAAGTTGTATGGAACCCCTCCACACACACACATACAAAGATACAGGAGTGACATCTCCCCAAAGTCTCAAGCATCCACCAAATGCTACCATACAAGGCATAGCTATCATCACAGCATCAAGTATTAATCATGCCTTAGAAACATTGAGAGGGAGGAAGGAATTCCTGTTCACTACAGAGAGTTAGTCTACACAGTCCCAATCCAATATCTGTCAGAGGTAGAGAGGTTTCATTGGGGGAATTGGAAGAAATTAATAGCTAATAAGAAAGTAAGTATTCTGTCACAACTCAAAACAGCCCATTAATGAATACACACTGTAAAACTTCAGTTATGTTTGTATAATAGAAAAAGGTTGATCTTGAATGGTAAAAAGTGTTCACTAGGAACTGATAGAATAACTCACCAGATCGTTACCATCTTCTTCTTTGAAGATAATTGATAATAATGATGGGTCTGAGGAGAGAGGAAATAAACAAATACAAACTTTGGGATCAGTCTGTAAACCAGGGATAAAAAAAAAAAAACTATTTGAATTATTGAAAAATAGGTGAGAGTTTAATTATTTATTGCTACAAATCAGGGTAGGAGGGGAGTGATGAATGTTTTAAACACAGCAAGAAACTAACTGACCACGGGACACACACATCCTTGTTTTAATCCCTTCTGAGGACCTGCTTTTGACATAATACACCCAAAATACCCCAACACTAACCCCACCAAACTGAACGTTTACCCTAAACCTACTTGTTATCTGGCTAAATTTTGTACCTTAAATAACATTTAAACTCGTTGATTTTTGGTCCTCACACAGCTGTCAAACCCCAAAACTGTAGTGGTCTCTAGGTTTTTTAACACAATAAAAAGTAAAACGAGCCCACATGCACAAACAAAAAATAAACAAAAAAACTTTGTGCATGTCACACACGCACAAGTACAAACAAACATTACAAATATTACATTTCTCTGTACCACTATCATCTAACCAACAGACAAATTTTGGAGAAAAATGGTATGATGAACAATACTAATAATTATAATAATAATAATAATGCATTTTATTTATAATGCACTCTTCATCAGGGTTCTCAGAGAGTTACAAGGTAAAAGCAACAAGTTAAAAGCATAATAAAGATATAAATAATAAAATACACAGATCATAGTTATGTCAGCAGTCAAAGGCCTTTTTGAATAAAAAGGTTTTTAGGCCAGCTTTAAAAGAATCCAGACTCTGTGCAGTCCTCAGCTGGATAGGAAGGTGGAGAGCTTGGTGTTGGGAGCTCAGGGGAGGAGGCTGCCTGCAGATCTGAGGATGCCGGTGGAGGATTGTGGAGTGATGAGTTCTTGTAAGTGAGGACGTGCGTGTCCGACGAGACATTTGTGGATGAGCCGCAGAATTTTATAGTTGATCCAGAATGGGACAGGGAGCCAGTGCAGTGAGTAGAGGATGGGCGTTATGTGCTCATATTTTCTGACTCTCATCAGGACCCTGGCAGCGCTGTTTTGAATATATTGCAGCTTCTGGATGTACTTGCCAGGAATCCCGGTGAAGAGTCCATTGCAGCAGTCAAGTCTTGAGGAGATAAAGGCATGGGAAAGCTTCTCAGCGTCTGGCAAGGTTAAAGTGGAGCGGAGCTTGGAAATGCTGTGAAGGTGATGGAATGAGGTCTTGCACAGGTGCTTGATATGGTCATTGAAAGTCAGATGGGGATCAAACCGAACTCACAGATTTGTGACTGAGGGGGAGAAAGGGATGATTTGGCCATCAAAGGAAAGTTGAGATATGGGTGAAGATTGAACCTGATGTGGGGGGCCAATGACAAGGGCCTCTGTTTTATTGCTATTTAGCTGGAGGAAGTTGCTGTTAATCCAAGTATTTATCTCCTCGAGGGATGACAGGGTTGCAGAGGGGTTTGGAGCAGTCTTGATGTAGAGTTGTGTGTCATCAGCATAACAATGGAAAGAAATCCCATATCTGCTGATGACACGGCCAATGGGTAGCATGTAAATGATGAAAAGGATGGGCCCAAAGACTGAGCCCTGCAGAACACCACAGGTGACATGCAGCGACCAGGACTTGCATCCTCCCAGTGAGATATATTCAGTCCTGTCTGAGAGGTAGGACTGGAACCACTGTAGTGTACGGTCTGACAGTCCAATCATGTTATGGAGGTGCTCCAGGAGAATGGTGGGGTCCACAGTGTCAAATGCAACTGTTAAATCAAGGAGAATAAGAAGTGATGGTGATCCTGCATCAGCTGCCATCAGTAGGTCATTTCTTACCCTAAGCAAAGCTATTTCAGTGCTATGGGCTGAGTGAAAGCCTGACTGAAATTTTTCAAACAAGTTGTTTAGTTTGAGATGTTCCTGAAGCTAAGAGGCAACTGCTTTCTCAAGTACTTTAGATAGAAAGGCAAGGTTTGAAACAAGCCTGTAGTTTGTGGGAGCCTCTGGATACAAGGTGGGCTTCTTAAGGAGGGGCGGAAGACTTACATGAAAGACAATCTTGAGGGCAAGTGGGACATGACTAGTTTGAAATGAGAGGTTCACAGCCTGGGTGATGATTGGACTGAGAATTGTGATGTATGATTTCAGCAGGGTGGTTGGGATGGGGTCCAAGGTACAGGTGGTAGGTTTCATTCCTCTTAGTATTTCGTCAGTGTGGCTGTGCTGAATCTAAGTGACGCATGGGAAAGATGACAAACTCCCCATGGAGAGGTGGGAGGCAAGGGGAGAAGGAAGGAGCTGGGCATCAAGGAGCAGATGTTGTTGACTTTGTCAATGAAGTTGTTACAGCGCTCATCTGTAGCTTCAGTAGATAGGGATGGTTTGGGCTTCAGAAGATGATTTACTGTAGAGAAAAGCTTCTTGGAGTTGCCAGTGTTTTTATTTATTAAGTTGGAATAGAATTTTGACTGAGCCTCTTTCAGGGACTTGGAGTAGGCTATTTGATGTTCCCGAAACGCCAGTTTGTAAACAGTGAGTCGGCGCTCCAGAGCACGGCCAGCTGTTTTCATCATCCACAGTTCCTGTGTGAACCAGGTCGCAGATCATTGGAAATTGACCTCCCGTGTCTTGACAGGGGAATGGAGGTCAAGGACACTGCTCAGTTATGTATTATAGTGTTCTACTAGTTCATCCATGGTTGCAGAGGCTGGATAGGTGATGCTTGGCTATGTTGATCTGTGGCTATGTTGACAGCGTTGATGCATTTCAGATTCCTGAAGGACATTTGTCGCTTAGATCCAGAAAGGGGCAGTAGAAATGGCAAGACCATTGAGATAACCTTGTGGTCAGACACCCCCAAATCATAGACCTCTAGGTTCTCTATGAAGGCTGAGTCAGTGATTACCAGATCTAGGGTGTGGTCTCTGTTGTGTGTAGGAACCTTGACATTTTGCAGCAGACCAAGGCATTCAAGCAGAATCAGAAACTCTGTTGCAAAAGGACAGGAGGGGTTGTCAACGTGGATATTTAAATCACAATGATGGCAATGTTGGTTGACACTGTGCAAAGTGATGTGAGTAGATCTTGTATTTCAAGGAGGAATGGGGGTCTGACCTAGGGGGTCAGAATATGAGAAGGACTGTCATGGAGTATGGTGGTTCGCATTTGAAAGTTCTCCATTCCATGGATGTAAGGTCAGGCATGGGCAAAGAGGAGAGTTCCAGTTCAGCCCAATGAAAGATGAGAAGGCCACCACCTCAACCTGTGCGGCAGGTTTTCTCAATATACTTGAAGCCAGGAAGGCAGGCTTCATTGAGCTGTACTTTAGTGATTTATGTTTGTGCCTGAGGTTGCCGGGGTGGTCGAAAAGACTGAATTTCCAGGTGCAGCCAGGGCATTGAGGGGTCCGGTTTGGCGACCTCATAATCGGGTGTCTGCTTTTTGCAGATGGTGTGGTTCTGTTAGTGTCATCGGGCCGTGATCTTCAGCTCTCACTGGAGCGGTTCGCAGCCAAGCGTGAAGCGGCTGGGATGAGACTCAGCACCTCCAAATCTGAGACCATGATCCTCAGCCGGAAAAGGGTAGAATGCCCTCTCAAGGATTGGGAATGAGAACCTCCCCAAGTGGAGGAGTTCAAGTATGTTGGGATTTTGTTCACGAGTGAGAGGCAAATGGAGCAGGAGATTGACAGGCGGATCAGTGCGGCATCAGCAGTGATGAAGGCTCTGCATCGGCCTGTAATGGTGAAGAAGGAGCTGAGCCACAGGGCGAAACTCTCAATTTACTGGTTAATCTACGTTCCTACCCTCACCTGTGGTCACGAGTTGTGGGTAGTGACCGAAAGAACGAGGTTGCGGATACAAGTGGCCAAAATGAGCTTCCTCCACAGGGTGTCTGGGCTCTTCCTTAGAGATAGGGTGAGAAGCTTGATGATCCAGGAGGGGCTCGGAGTAGAGCTGCTGCTCCTACGCATTGAGAGGTGGCCAGATGAAGTGGCTCGGGCATCTGATTAGGATGCCTCCTGGACCACCTCCCTGATGAGGTGTCCCGTGCACGTGCCACTCGGAGGAGACTCCGGAGACAACTCAGGACACATTGGAGAGACTATGTCTCTCGGCTGACCTGGGAATGACCTGGGTCCCCCGGAAGAGCTGGAGAAAATGGCCGGGGACAGGGACGTCTGGGCCTCTCTGCTCAAGCTGCTGCCCCTGTGACCCGATCCCTGGAGAAGCGGCAGATGATGGATGGATGGCGTAATCATTGCTTTGCTTTGACTTTTGAGACATGAATGGTAAGTAGAGATGGACATAGCTGCCAGGATTTAGACATGAGACAATTGAGACACTGAGGAGGTGCACTTAAATGCTCCCTCTACTAATAACAACTATCTGGCTCTAATGGCTCTAATGACTCATTACCGTGTTTTTAGCTAGATTCAGTTATGTGTGTTGATGGTAATTTTAAGTGTACATCCATGATTAAAAAGATTAGGCCTCAAGTTTATCTGTTTTTGGCCAATAATTTGTCATCTCTCTTTCCATCTCTATGTTCTTGTCCAGGCATGGTAACTTCCAGCTCCAATAAGAACAAGAAGACAATGAGAAAATGCTGAACTTGAGACTTTTGACAGCAGTTCATAAGCCAGTGGGAGATCTCACTGTGATACAGTACTGTTTAGTTAGTCCCCGACACATACAAAATGTATGTCAAGAAGCACTGATAATGCTATGCAGGTTCATGGTGGAAGAGCCTCCTAAGCCTTTATAATTTCCTTTAATCTGTTACCAAGTGAAAGTTGCAGTGATTACATGGATTACATGCACAGGAGTGCAATTAAGATCCTGCCTCAACTTGCTTGCAAAGCTTCATTGAACAGCAAAAAAATGTGAACAAATCTTTTTCTTCAATAAAACCTGATTTGTGGAGACATTTAAAGACATCTTGATTTTTGAGATTAGACTTTTTGTTTTTTTTTCTCATCATTCGGTTATCATTTTATGCAAGCCCAAACACTGATAGAGCAATAAAGACTCCTGAAAGCACTTGCTCATCACATAAACAGACACAGCGAGACACAAGAGTAAAAAGCGACTGCTGCTGCAGATACGCACTACTGATGATATGGTGAATAAACTGTTCAGAATAGTGCAGAAAACAGATGGGTGACCAATCACAAGACCCATTATCAGTATAAGACATCTAATTTCCCGCTGCTTTGTTTGCATTTCATTTAGATAACAGGTGCCTGCAATGTACACTGTTACTATATAACTATCTTATAAGAAACACATTCATACATAAACATATCCCTTTAACTTCCACACGTTCTTTGCATCTTTTCATTTCCTTGGACCAATAACAATCAGGATCACAATTTTTTTTCACAAATGGTTAGAGTGACGCTGTATGAATTTTTGAGAAGGAAAGCATAAAGTTAAAGTTAGAAATAAGTTAAAAATAAACAATATTTTGTGTGGGGCTGGAGGAGACTTGTTTCACTATGCAGAGATATGGAATTAATGCTTACGATGCTGTTTCTGCCAAAATTTGCACCTATAGTGGAACCATCAGACCGGCACAGATGTCGGCAACAGCAACAGCAACAGAAACAAAACGAAGTGAAGCATAGCAGTATTTCACTTAAGTGGACAATAAAGTCGAAAGAAAGACAAATGTGGCCAAACGCTCAAACGACAGGAACAAGTCATTGCCTTGTTGATTAATGTTAGTTTAATGATGACGTCATGACTAATCAACTAATCGATTTTAAGTGGCTTGGTCAGTCGACCTAAAAAATCCCTTAAAATGCATTCATATTAAACAGGTTGGATTACTGTAACGCTTTATTTGCAGGATTGTCCAAATAATCAGTAGGACCGCTTTAACTAATTCAGAATACAGCAGCCAGATTTCTTACACGAATTTGAACATATCACTACAGTACTAAAATCCTTTCACTGACTACCTATTCAATACAGAATCACCTTAAAATCCTCTTAAGACTCATTTATACTCCTGTTACATAAGTAAATAGGTATGTTAATTTCAAACGCTTGTCAAGCGTCACTGTCCACACACTCCCACAAGTTCACGTCCTTGTTCAAATGTCAGTTTCAGACAATAACTAACATAGTGACGGCAGAGGAGATCACGATAATATCTCTCAGAAAGAGACATAAAATAGGCAGCGCTGTAGACGCTGATGAGCTTGTCTTCTTCTTGTTCTTCACACGTGAGCTGTATGCAATGCAGGGGATGGACAGAAGGCAGTTTATCTCTGACTTGCTCACTGATCAGGTCTCTTAGATGCAGGTATTTTAGTTGCTCCCAGAATTGAGTCCAAATCAGCTGATGGTGCATTTAGTTACTGTGGTCCAGATCTCCTGAACAAACTACTTGCTGAGCTGGCATCCAGTACAACTGTGTCTACATGCAAAATTAAACTCAAAACATTCCTCTTCTCACAAGCGTTGAATTATATCTGTTTGTGTGATGCAATGACATATGTTATATAAATAAAATTGCCATTGCCATTATGCGCTCTTTCTCTTACCTATTTGCCTCTTCTTGATCACATATTTCTCAAATTCCTAATCTTCTCTTTTATTCATTCCCTCTCTCTCCCATACAGGATGTGGGCGCTGCACCCACAGTTGCCAGGCAGTTACCACGGAAACATTCTGCATTATTGATGGAGCGTGCTCATTGCCCCCACCAAGCAGCACCCAAACTGTCTCAACAGAGCACAGCAAGCAGTGTTGAAAAAGCACCAGCCAACAAGAGTGAAGAACAGTCAAGATAGATATTAACAGTGAGAATCATCTTACCAAAATATCAGTTTCATATAATGAAGGCAGAACATAAACTTTTGGTCATGCCTGAAATACTCAGCATAAAGAGAGATAACTGTAAAATGAGTGGAATGAAATTAAAGTCGCGATTGGAGTTAGAGAGCTACATAATACACCAAAAATCACATAAAAAAAAGTTGAATTGATCTGTTTATTATTATCTTAAGATCATTTAGATCATTTCACATTTGACTTAATTTGTGTTAAAATTCTACTCTGATTTGGTGACCTGACCAGGCTTCTGTTTTGGTGCAAGTCTGAAAAAATGCCCTGCACTAAATATAATCTCATATGTTTTAATCTTGTCAAAGTATGACTATGTGTACATTGAAATAGGTTAACAGATAATATGAGTGACTGACATTTTTTTAAAAGCCATAACTTCACACTTGTCATTGCATAACAATGGTGAAAAAATTCCAAACAGTTACAACGGATGCCTTGCAAATGTGAAATTGCATATCTTATCATAAGGATCTCAGCCCTCTTAAACTAAACCTGTCCATGGATTATAATCAAATCTTAAATTGAGTCTTTAAGGTTTTCATTGTTTTACGGCTGATCCTTGGAGCTTGAAAGGTTTTGTGAGTTGAGATATGATCCATTTGAAGAGAACATTTGGAGGCCATGCAGCAGCAAGTTGGACAACAGGTCAGAGACAGGAGAGGGAAAATTCATGGACAAAGTCAAGATCACAGATGCCATGATTCTTCATTATATGCCAACACAAAAGCTCTCATCTGTTTCAAACAAACACAAATAATCTGAACACAAGATGATTATCAATTTTTTTTTTTAAATTAACATTGCTGATAAACGGTTAATATAACAAAAGAAGGTACTATTTGCCTATGCTGAAAGGTAATACTTTCTTAAATACCTCAAGCTTGAAATGAATACCTTTATTTCAAGGATGTTCCATGTTTATTGTGAACAGGGCAAGACACCCTCTCGTTACTATCATCCATACAGCACCGCAGATAAACCAGCTAATATGTAATTTTGTAATTAGCCACTGCTGAGTGCTTCCATCCAACCAGCCGGGGAGCAGCATCACTCACCTGGCATGCCCCAGGCAACGCCTCCCTCCTGATCCCCATGATGCAGCTGTCATTGCAGCCACTCGACTGCCCTCTCTTCTGTCTCTCCCTCTTTGTTATCCATCACCCTTTGCACCACCTACACATCTAGTGCTGCTATTGAATGGGGCCTATTGTGCAGCAGGCATGCTGTTGCTGTAGCGTCGTCCACCATGATCGTCTGGGTTCTCCAAAGTTTCTCTTTACAGTCCAGTGCAAGTTGTCCAGCCCTCATATGGCAGACAGCATTGTGTGTCTGCACACCAAAGAAGCAGCTATTTTTCCCTTCTTCTGCACATCTTATAAGATTATTATTACAGGGAATTGTAAAATATGGCATATGTTCCAAATGATTACTTCAGTATCTTAATCCATCGTACAGAGTAATGAAAACTAAAAATACATCCTATAAATACCATTTATTTATTGTCTGTAGTCCTCTAATAAGATTGCGGTGCTTCATTTGTAGCCAAAAAAGAAAGAAAAAAAGAAAGAAATATAGGTAATCCACATTTGGCATGTCTGATTGTGTCAAGGTCCCAGAGTCCCAGTAGACGCTCTCAGTGCTGCAAAAAAAATGTATGTAATAAAAAAAGAGAGACAATTAAAAGAAAGATAGCAAGCAAGGCTGTGCCTCCACTTTCAGCAGCAAACAGGAACTTGAATGAGGAGAAGAGGAGCGAGGTTGGAAGTTTATATGTGTCCTCTCCCTCTGAACCTGGGGACAGGCTGAATAAATAATACAATAGATATTCTTGTGATGAGGTCTCTGCGCGCCATTCATAATTATTTAATTGTAGCTGTAATGAGACCGCTGGCCCTCCCAAAGTGCCTTTCCTCAGCAGGTAGGCCTCTCCAGAACCAAGGACCTGAAGGCAAGAGGCGGACCTGCTCAGTAGCTACATATACTGTAGAGGTCAGTATGGAAAGCATCCGTTGCATGATGATACAGTGCAGGAATATGACTTAATTTGATATTGGTGTTTCACAAAGTTTCTTTCAAAAACAATCAGTTAATCAATTTATATTATAGATTGTCAAATGCCAATCTATATGCCAAATTGAATACTTATCTAGATCTAAAACATTGTTATTTTATTAAGATTAATGTTATTAAGATTATGATTAAAATTTATTGCAAAATGGCTGAGGATAGTTACAGCTTTGTAAGTTTAATTCGTAATTTGTGTTTTATTTGAATTCAAAGGGATTTGATTTGTGAATTGTATAAGTACAACCCTTTTCAACTAAAAATAAACAAAACAAAACAGCAATTACACAATGTTCTTATACACATGACCAAAGAAAAAAATACACAAACTCTCTTCCCTTGGGCCCACAATCTCAAATCTTTTGGGGCCCGTCACCACTATATACATGAAAGAAAGTATTTTCCCACTAAGCGTCAGTTCATCTCACACACACACACACTTACACAGACCACCTCTATAGCTGTCTGTCTCTCACATACACATACGTTCTGAGGTCTGCCGAGCGAGCATCTTCCATCCTCTAATCCTGTTAGTGTGAGACGGAGGAATTGGGGGGAGTGGAAGGGTCGGGCTAAGGGTGAGGACAAGCAATTGGGGGGAGGGAGCATAGGACATAATGACCCCGCCGTCCAGCACCAGCTGGAGCCTTGAGGTGTGTGTGTGAGACATTAATACCCTTTTTACCACACACACATATAGTATATTCATTCATTCATTCATTCATTCATTCATTCATTCATTCATTCATTCATCCATTCATATGTACATAGTTCTGATCCAATGAAAGAAAGATCACAAACAATGTTATGCTCCTGAAACGCTCATGATGTGAGACGGAGTTCTAATCAGGACAAAAAACTAAAAACTGATTTTACTGGAATTTGAAATTTTGCACAAACCAGAGATTTCAGGTTGAGACCAATATTCGAACAGCTTAAGTCAAGCTCAACACAACATTTCACCATCAAAACTCAAATGTGAATGATGACAGGTAATGTTTAAATGAGACCCCCTGAAGTTGGGTGATTTTCTTAGAGAGGTTTTCTCCAGTGTAGACAAAATATTATTACATTTATTGGCAAAGCTGGTGTTGCAGGTGTCTTGTGCGTGATGTGGGTTCTTGAATGAACACACTGTTAAGTTACTTGAAGAGTGCAAACTATCTGTCAGTTTCATGAAACATACAAATACATGAGCCACTGGGTATATCTTGCATTCTAAATGTTTTGTCCTAGTGCGCATGTGCCTAGTCCAGAAGCTTAACCAAACGCTCTCTAACCATTCTTTGTTCATATCACTACATCTTCCTTTTCTTTAACTTAAACTTAATCAGGCTGGAAAGTTATTTAATCTTTTTATCTAATCTATTGAACCCAAGTGTTTAACCATAACATAAGAAATATTATCAACAAATGACAACAACTACTCAATTATTATCATAAATCTACTCAATGAGTCTCTGGTGGTTTCACAATCCTGTAGGGATTTTTGAGAAATGGTTCCAGCATGGGAGCTGGGACCTCTGCTGATGGCTTCCCCGATTGTTGTTGAGGTTGCTCAGTAGTTTCCTCCGTCCTCTGAGCTGCTTTAACTGGTCCCATGATGTCATACCAATTCTCAGCACATAATTTCATAATTTTTTTACTTCACTCTCTCACCCACAAATGACTAAAGTTAGGCATTAAAGTAGATGGTTTGAATTACTGTACATGGTGACCCAACAGGTTACTCATTTTATTTACTCATAGTTGCAAGGTCATGTGGTGGTGATGCAGTACTTTACAAAACAACAGCCTTGTGATCTGTTGCCATGTTTGGACATCTGCGCAAAGGTATCTGTACCATTTTTTGGCAAGACTAGGCTTCAATTGGACCAATTGAATTTTAATTTGACCTGATGGAGACAAGGAGTGAGAGTAAGGTATGGCCGAAGTAGCTGAAATCAAAATGTTTCAGTAAAAAAAACAAAGAAAACAAATGCCACTAAAGCTTGTGATCTGGGGTCCATGAAAGTCAGTGTGAATGACAGTGAGTGTCAGAACAGAGCTGAAAATGTCACTTTTTAAAAATATTTCAACCTGAAGCTGCAGCATACACTGGAGAGCATGGCTCTTTATATCCAACATACCTATATAAAATATCTCTCTTTATATATATATATCTTATCATCTTAGTTCACTCAACTGGGAACAGTGAAGCCAGAAATCGTTTCATGGAAAACATACACACAACCAGCATGATCAGTCAATGAGCCACTGATCTAAATCATGGGAATAAACACAAATGGCCCCTGGCACTTGCTATTAATATTTCACTCAATAAAGTGGAGAGAGAAGCAGGGAGTCCAGCTTTGACATTAATCTCATTGTTTTTTGTTTGTTTTTGTGTCTCATTGTGGGAATTTTCTCCCTTTTGATAAAATTCCTGTAGCTTCTATCACTATCACTAACACACTGTCTTTATCAATCCCCAGATAACAGTGTAGTGTTCAATGAAGATGCCTAAATTAAAATTACAACAAATGTCTTAAGTGTTCTCGTTCCCAGTTCATCTAATACTTTTTTGTTTGGCCAAGTCCCTGAAGTGTCTATGACGTATTGGTCATTCTGAAATTAGATGTTGACATTGTTGAGTGTTTACTTATGAACAATTGATAAGGTCCTTATAGGCAGCTGTAAAAAGGAAAAGACGTTTACAAACCAAATAGTGACTCAATTGCAGTTATCAGTCCATCGCTGTCACTTTAAGCACATCACATCAGTCTGTGAACAATCCTTCCTGAACGAGTTGTGCACAAGCAAAAAGGGAACTGGATAGTGTAGTGGTATGATTGCCACCTTTCGTGTGGGAGACCTGGGAGACAGCATGAAAGGTACTACATCCAGTAGGTCTTGCCTAAGGACCCCCTTATCTGCCTACCTGTAAGTTGCTTTGGATAAAAGCGTCTGCTAAATGCATAAACATAAACCAGCCCTGCGTCTCCACAGATACAGAAGGATCAGGCTGTGGGTGTCGCTGTGGCTGTGGCTGGACCCGTGAGGGATGTACTTGTGAGACCCATCCTGAAGGACTCCTATGTCAATGTCAGATTGTTTGGGACATAATGGGAGTGAGCCTGGCAATGTAAAATATCTGGGTGTTCATGTCATGTGAAGCTGCAGACCTTGTGCTTGGGGTCCATCACATGTAGGTCGATAGGGCTTTAGACGTGAACAACCTTGAAAGCAGTTTGGGTGTGTCACATGTAACAACCTATACAGGAGTCAACCTTAGCTACAACCTTAATCACAGTCCTGTTAAATCTCTCAACCATCCCATTTCCATGGGGGGATACAGCAGGGTTTGTTTCTTTTCAATGTTCAGTTTCTTACATACTGCATTATTTCTGCTTCAAAATGTCGTCCCTGATCCGAAAACAGTTCTTCTGACTGACCAAACAATGGCCCAAAGTTCCTTACCATACGTGGACCAATTTCTCTCTGCATGGGTAAGAAGTGACTAGCATATGCGATAACTCTTCTCCATCCCGAACCTTTGAGAGCACCGCACCAACATCAATTAGAGACATCAGGACTGAGAGTGAATGGCCGTTAAATGTTGAGAAAAGCCATAACAGGAGGGTTGGTGAGTATATTCTCTAATGTCTGAAATGCAGTTGTGCACTCTTCTGTCCATTCAAAAACTACATTGCTTTCTGAGTCAGTGCAGAGGATGAGTAATGAATGCGCACTTATGTAAAAAAATCTGTGATAGGAACACAATCCAAGAAATGCTCATACCTCAGATGGTGATCTTGACACAGGTCCGTCACATATGCGTTGGCTGTTGACGGAGTCCAGTGCCAGGCCATCCTGGGATGCAATGTGTCCCATAGATTTGACCATAGATTTGCAAAACTCACTTCCTTGGGTTTAGCTTTAATCCTGCTTTTCTGAATCGCTGAAAAATGTCTGTCAGATTCTGAAGGTGATGATCAAAGTTCTGTTCCATACAAATAAAGTCATCAAGAAAAGTGACATATGTAGTTCAGTTGGGGCCTCTCAGAACAAGCTCCATCAACCTTTGAAAAGTTGGTGGAGAGTTTTTCAGACCCATGTGCATCACCTTAAACTGGTAGAGACCATCACCTGTAGAAAATGTTATCTTGGGCATGTCTGCAGGATCCATTTCAACTTGCCTGTATCCACTTGACATGTCCATTCTGGATCAACACAAAATCTGTATGTGCCATAATTCTTTTTCACCATAACCACTGAGCTGGCCTAGGTGTTCTTGTTGACTTCCATCAGATCATGAGCTTTCAGTTCATCCACCTGGCAGTGAATTTCTGTTTTCAATGAAGGCTCTTTGAGGAACAGGCCTGTGGCAGTTTGTCACAATCTTGTGAGTGACTAAGTTAGTGGGTCCAAAGTCATGTGAGTGATGAATGAAAACATCTGAGAATGAGTTCAATCTATCCGTCAGTTGCTTTTGTTGCGCTGTAGTCAGCTCAGGGGAAGAAAAACCCATTCACTCAAAAGAAGAGTCATCACCGGCTTGGTGCTGTTAATATTACAAACTTCCACCACAGTGTCGTTGTCCTCGGAGCTGCAAGAGATGGAGTGAAAAATTCCTCATAAATGACCTGGGCTTGAGAGTGTGAAGTTTTGTGTCTGTCCTCCTGGTGGTCAGGAGTGCGACCACATCATGTGTAGTCTCTAGGTGATAGGCTGTTTTCATGTGGAAAGCGTTCAGGTGATCCAGAGTGTCTGGGGCAATACCATTTTTCACAACATTCCTTGTCATGCCATGGTCTGCTGTAGGAGTCATCATGAGTTGAGTATGTATCACAAGTGGAGTCTTCATAAGATTGTCTGTATGATGGATAATAATGGCTGTGGCCACGATCATGGACAGAAATAAGGCTCTGGTGATGAGGTGTATTGTCAGATGAAAAGCATTGTGTGTCCAATTGTTGGTGTTTCACCTCCAGCAGTTCACTCATAGAGAAGCAGAAGAGAATTCTCAATCTGAATTGCAAACTTTAGGGCAGAATCCACGGTGTTTAAACCTAGTTTGTGACATCGTACCTGTGGATATGGCTCAATTCCCACAATGAAACGTCTGAATTTTTCACTATCCTTAGCATTTTGTTCATATATAGGAAAAGCTTCTTCCACCAGTCGGCTTATTTCAGCAGGAAACACAAGCAGTGCCTCTACAGACAAGCGAGGATGTGCCTCGATATAACTTTGGAATGTGGAGAGATAAGCAGCTTGTCCAGCTTTAAGTTTGTCTGTCCTCTTTTCAGTCTCCCACAAAGACAGATGTAAGGTCACTCTTGTAGTGCTGCCACATATTAGCAGAGGTAGGACCAGAATGAAAAGGCAATTCGTTTCCAAAAATGGTTGTTACCGGTCATGCTTCATTTCTCCTGGCAGATGCACTAATGTGGTATTCAGAGTTGACTGTGGCATGAGTACATGACAATATTGGCTTTATAGAACTGCAGAAAGCAGGGAAGGAACAGTTACTGCGTATGATACTCACATGAAGAAACAGTAGTTGCTGTCTGAGTAGTGTATAAAATATATTCCACCGCACCTCCAGCCATACACACAGACCGAGTTTAAGTATGTAGCAGGAGCAGGCCACGATGAGGAGAACTTTTTTTTTTTATTCCTGGCAAACCCCACTGCTGCCAGTGTAACGCTACAAGTATCTTCAGTGTTAACTATGAACTGAAATAATTTGGGTCGTGGGGAAAAGAAATAGCTCCGGGAGGTTCTGAATCAAATATTATGTTTGCTTTATTCATGGGTTCACAAGTCACAAAACAGAACAACAACAACTCTTCTTCTACTCAGTGAGTGTCTACTTCCCGGTCTCATGTGTATCATTCCAGCTCCTCTCCAATACAGCAGTAACACCATATAGTCCTACAAATGTGCAACTTGTGTTCACATATAACAATTAAACTCATCTGACATTTATTTGGAATGTTGAATGAAGAATCTGAGATCGTGTTTCAGCATCCCATCAAATAACTCACGTCAAAGGCTTCCATATGTATTGATTGGTGCAAACTGTCTTCACCCTAAAGATGACCCCATGGGTTTTCCAACCCTGATCCTCAAGGCCCACAGCCCTGTATGTTTTGTGTCCTTGCTCCAACATACCAGATACAAATAATTTGGTCAGCTCTTAAGTTCTATAAGCTCTGCAGAAGACTGAAGAGTACACATTCATTTGAATGGGGTGCTGCTAGAGGGGTAAACATGGAAAATATACAGGGCAGCATGCCTTGAGGAGGGGTTAGGTAACACTGACTTAAACCATTATGACCTGATGTCACAGGTCTGTTGCATAAAAATGTGTATCGAAATATAAATAATTTGGCAAACATGAGAGTAAATCCAATATTTTCTAGTTCTAGTATTTTCTAGTCTAGTTCTACTTCCAAGGCTGATGAATAGAAAACATTTAAAGATTTACTGAACCTTCAGGTTTTAAAAAGCTTTTTTTCAAACAAAGCCTTCAGGTTGTAATGGGTTAATTTAACTTTGTTGTTGCAAACGCTGTGAAGCTCTCTGTATCTTTGTTTTGAAAGGTGCCAGATAAATCAGAGTATAACAAGTTGTATACTGTATACAGATACCTTGAGAAGGTTATAATTTATTTTTCCTACCCAATTTTTCACTCTGCAACCTCAACAACAAAAAAAATCTATTTAATTCAGAGAAGTCACAAATGAAGAAACAAGCTTTAAATTCTCACCACGTGGTCAGTTATATATATATATATGTAATTTTGTAAAAAAAAATTGATTAATGTCCCGCTGATAAGTTTTCTGGCAAGATTCTTTCACTTATCTTGTTTTGTTGTCCTCAGATCTACTTTTAGATTTATAGTTGAAAGATAATTTCCATACAACAGTGTCTTCAAATAGCTCTGGCACATTTCTTCTGTGTATCAATGTCTCTTTTCTTACTTCTCCCTAAAGTTTCAAACACCAAAGACAAAAGATTAATTTTGATTAACATGCATACTTTTTTATCTGATCCTCCTTATCTCAGTGACATGTTTGTGCTCATTTTGTTTGTTTACTTGTTTTCCCTTTGTTCAACTGCTCTCTATTCTTGTAGTACAGAAGAGAGAAGATGGTTTTGTTTGTATGGAAATGAACGTGGCGGCTCTCTGGGGAAATGCTCCGAGGGTTGAGCACTTTGATGCTTTTTTGATACAAAACAAATATGAGCTCATGAAACACAAGAGAGGGTGAAATAAGCAGGTGATTTGAACTCTGATGTCGAACTTACACCCATTAAAGGGGCAACTGAAGGTAAATAGTATTTTATTTAGTTATAACTAAATAGTTGAATAGTTTTATTGTATCTCTTTCTTTTATTTACAGATTATAAGAGAGTACTTTACAATCTTTACAATCTGTAAAGATTCTTTCAGTGCAGAGGTCATCTTCATTTTCAGACCTCCATCACATTGTTTTTTTCTTTTCCAGGATGCTGTTTTTAGCATTTTCTGATTTGTTGATTCTCAGCTGGAGAATCCATGATTTCACTCCATGTGTCATGCTAGAGAAGTCAACTGATTTCTTAAGCAAACCACTATGCAAACGGTGATTGAAATAAAAGGTTTATTGACACTAGTAGTAAATGGACTGTACTTTTTTAGTCTAGCTGACCACTCAAAGCACTTCTAACACTACATGCCACATTCACACAGCACATCTTAGTCTTAGCATAACTACATGCTTCCTATCCATTCACACACATTCATACACTAATGGATACATCGTTAGTCAACATGGGGTTCAGTGTCTTGCCCAAGGACACTTCAACATGTGGTTGGGGGAAGCCAGAGTCAAACCCCTGACCTTCCTATTGATAGGTGACTGCTCTTCCTTCTGAGCTACAGCCGCACCACTCATCATATAGTGATATGAGTGGTGTTGTCAGCGGATCCAGGAAATTGTCTGAACGTGAGATTAGAGTCCCTAAAAGAGAGGAGAAGTTGGTTAGTTCTACGGTTGAAGGTGTGAAGATCCAAAGTTGAATCAGATCTTAGTTACTTTGACTAACAGTTTCGTCTTATTGTGTTTTCGTCACTGGTTTTCCGAAGGGAGCCCTGGAGCCATAGGAGGAAGCTGACAATCTGGCGAAGACTGGGTACACTCGTGGGTCCTTATAAACAGCTCTGGTAATGAACCTGTTGAGAGGAAGATGTGTCAACCGGAGAGCAGAGATCCCAGACTCCGCCCAGGAGGATGATGATAAACCTGCCCAGCCCAACCTATGGCTCAAGAAAAACACCTACAACAATCAGTGCGTAACTATGACAGAGTGAAGTTTCTCCTTATTGTTCATCTCTGCCTCTTCAACTGCTGTCATGCCAAGTGTAACCAGCTCCACTCCTGCAACAGAGTTCTATAGTGAGCAAACAGCTATGATTTGATGATAAGAAAAAGACTGCTTTGTTTACATTTTCTATCGTTGGGTTTCCTGTTTTCACTTTTTGAATACCATTTATAGACTACATGGTGCATGGATCATTGTTTTGTTTATTTCTGTATGGACTGATGACCTGTCCAGGTCTACCCAACCTCTGGTCCAATGGCAGCAAGGATAGGCCCCAGCTCCCCACGACCCTGAATTGGATTCAGCGGGTATAGAAAATGGATGGATGGATGGACCACTGTCTCACCATAGGTGGATTTAGCTGATAATGACACTGCACAGCTGTGTCAGGACACAGAATACAAAACTTTGCTTGTGTTGTGTGGTCATAAGATGATAGAATCTTGCAAGTAGCAAAAAGTACTGAAAGGTTGAAATTCTGTTGAGTACACAAAAATGTTTTGGTGCAGAAAGTGCAATGGTAAGGTTTTTAACCAGGACACCTTGTTTAGCTTCCAACATTATTCCATTTTCCGTCTATAGAGTTGAAGGCCATTGTTAATTGTTAATTTCAGTCAATGTCTGATAAGGTTTTGATGTTTTTACTTTGCTGTCAGTCTGTTTGGTGGGTTTAGGCCAAAATAACTACCGGTACTTGGTTAAGATTTGGCACCAAAACTACTGGGTAGCTTTAGGTAAGATATATAGTTTGGGAAAGATTATTTGGAGAGAAAATGAAAAAAAATAAAATTCTGCTCTGGCAGAACAACTAACCTATTTTCATAACAGTGAAACACTGAAGTCATGAAAACTGAATCTATGAATTAATGTCAAAGATAACATTTTTACTGTGCCATTTTTACATTTTTTTGTGCTAATATATATGAAAATAATTACATAGCTGAACACATTGCCTCAGCATTTGCTGAAATTTTCATGGCACTGCTGCATCACATATGAAGAGCGGAAGGAAGCTATACGGAAGAGTTGGAGTTTCATACACAACAGCCAAGCTGAAAAACTGAGTCTGACTCTTTCCTCAACCACTGATGTTTTAAACTTTACTTTGATTATTCTTTGTTTGATTATGTTGCTGTTTCCTGGCCCTTTTTAGTTGCTGTGTTGTTGCCTTTTAACATATCTAGAAATTAGCTGGTTAACGTTGGATATTAAATGTATTACCCTCCTGACCTAGGGGTGTCAGGGAGGGTCTCGATGGTCTTTGCTGCCACGTCTGTAGGCTGTATGTGAATACAAAAAGGCAGAGCGATATCGGCCTTTATACAGCAGGACTGCAGGATTTATTCTGCAGAATCTGCGTAGGGGTTTTGAGTTTCTCAGGCGTAAGGCGCCCCTATTGACATGAAAGAGTATCGTGCTACTATCGAAAACAACAACAGTACAATGAAATGAGCACTGAAATCCCATTTTCTGATACAATAACATGAAATAAAAAACATATTTATAGGGGTGTCTCGTTTTCTTTTTTTTTTGTTTTAAACCATTTCAAACACAAATTGTAATGCACTCAGTATTTTTTAGCACTTAATGAGCTCTACAACTCCTTAAATGACAACATATTTTCCGTTTACAGTATACTGTTTTTAATCATTCATTTTCTATGAATTCAATGTATTTTTAACACCTTTCATTAACCTCTACACTCAATGAACTTTGTTTTTAACCCTTTACAAATGCTAGTATGGAAGGACTTGAAAGACCTGAAATGAGCTCAACTTAATAAGATTATCAAGTCAATTCAGATTAATTGATTAATGAAACATTTTTTTACACAGTACGTGTCTCCAGCACATAAAGCGGTTTTGATAACCATGTTTATTTTATGCTTTTCTGTCAGATTATCCTGAAACATTCATCAGATGAATGGCTGTCATTTGCCTGGTTTGTGCAAGACTAGATGGAAATTGTTTACAAAGGTAAAAGGGCCTGACACAGTCTACAAGAGCAAACATAACATGAGCTGTTCTTTAAGAAAAAACTCTTACTCTTGTCCATCTTGTCCAATGAAAGTTGTGACCATATGCATTTATTTATTTATTTAGTCATTTTAACATAGTGCTTGTGTAGGTTTGTGTTGAAGTTCGCTGCATGTTGGGTGGGTCTTGGATTCAAGATTGTTTCCAAGCAGAACCTGCCTCATCTTAGTTCAGCTTTGCTCTGTTCAGTTCAGCATGACAGGAGTCCCCTTGTATACTCAGAGTAAACAGGCCCGCGGTTATAAAGCTTTTACACGCCAATCCTGCCCAACATTCCCTTTATGTGAAAGTGCTGCAGGGCTCACATGCATAATACATGAGCACTCAGTTAATCTATTGATCCAAAATATGTCTTCTCTCTTTCTCTGTCTCATTTACTATCTGTCTTTCTGTCATTCTGATATTCCCTCTCTTAGCTTCTTGCTCTCTGTTCTGCACTCCCTTTTTTCTTCTACTACTCTTTCTCCATCAACATCCTAATTACAGCATGCAGAGAGACACAACAAAAATTAGAAAAAGAGATGAGAGAAATACTTACATTAAGAGATGGAGATAATGAAAACACTAACCATGAAAAATGCAGAAACTGTAAATAAGAGATAACCCTGTGCAAAAACACTGGTTGGAATACAAAGTGCAGAATACAGAAAAAAATATGTGATGATCAAATATACAAGAACTGAGACTGTGCTACGTGTGGTGCAAAAATAACAACTAAATCACCTTTTTAAGTACAAGTTGGAGCTCACAGCTTGGTCAGAAATTGACCAGCATCAATTATATTAAAAACTGACATAACAATATGTCTAATTCCCAGGAATATGACATTAAAAACAAGAAGAAGCACCTTTCAAGCCATGACATACTCAATGGCTTGAAACAAACATTTGTTACAAGTTTTGCCTAAAGAATTAGGTATTAGGATCAGGAACATGTTATACAACCACATAACCAGACCAAGTCCTGTAATCTAAATTCAATCCCCAACATTAGGAGTCTGGGTGTGTTTGTCCAGTTTTGCTACCATTGATAAGCATAAATACGGTAAAATAGTTATTCACGTCGGCGGTAATGACACCCGGTTACGCCAATCGGAGGTCACTAAAATTAATGTTACATCGGTGTGTAATTTTTCCCGAAACAATGTCGGACTCCATAGTTTTTTCTAGACCCCAGCCAAATCTGACCAGTGATGACATGTTTAGCCGTATGTCCTCATTCAATCACTGGTTGTCCAGATGGTGTCCAGCAAACAACGTGGGTTACATAGATAATTGCCAATTTTTCTGGTGAAAACCTGGCCTAATGAGGAGAGACAGCATCCATCCCACTTTGGAATTTCTAGAAATATGGACGAATTTATTAGTCATCCAAAAACATGACAACCCAGAGCTGAGACCAGGATGCAGAGTTGTAGTCTTACACACTTTTCTGTGGCTTCCCACCTGCTGCTACCCCCCAATCAATAAACACAAGAGGAGCAAACCCTCTCGTGCAAAAAAAATTTAAAACAAAAACTTTAACAGAACAAAAACAACAAACTATTAAATGTGGTTTGCTGAATATTAGATATCTCCTTTCGAAGCCTCTGTTAGTGAATGATTTGATCTGTGATCATCATATTGATATATTTTGTCTTACAGAAACCTGGCTGCAGCAGGAGGATCATGTCAGCATCAATGAATCAACTCCCTCTGACAATTTAAATGTTCACCTTCCTCGAATGTTCCTTGAACCACATCTTCAGATCAGGGTTACTAATCAGTCCTAGACCCAAGATTAGTTTTAGCTCTTTTGAATCTCTGATTCTGAGTTTTTCCCACCCAAAGTGGAAATCACAAAAACCTCTTGTGTTTGTTGTTGTGTATCGTCCACCTGGCCCTTACTCTGAGTTTCTGTCTGAATTCTCAGAGTTATTATTCCAGTTAGTGCTGAGTACAGATAAAGTCATTCCAGTGGGGGACTTTAATATTCATGTAGATGTTGAAAATGACAGCCTAAATATTAACTTCAGTTCTATATTAGACTCTATTGGATTTTCTCAAAGTGTTCACAGACCTACTCACTGCCTTAATCATACCCTTGATCTTGTGCTGACTTATGGCATTCATTGTGAACAGTTAACAGTGTTAACTCATGTCAATGTCTCATGACCCTGTCTTGTCTGACCATTTTTTAATAACTTTTGAATTTACATTACTTGACTATACGGCTTCTGGGAAGAATTTTACATATAGAAGGTGTCTATCAGAGAATGCTGTAACCACTTTTAAAGAGTTGATTTCATCATCCTTTTCTTCACTGCCATGTGCAGATATGACAGAGGACGGCTACCTAAAGATGGTACAACACTGGACAATGTTGCCCCTCTGAAAAGGAAGGTAATCAGTCAGAAGAGGTTGGCTCCTTGGTATAATACACAGCTGTGTGCGTTAAAGCAGACTGCAAGAAAGCTGGAGAGACAGTGGCATTACTCTAATTTAGAAGAGTCTCAATTAGTCTGTTCAATAACGTATAAGAAAAGCTAGAACTGCTCATTATTCATCATTGATATAAGAGAATAAGAACAGTTCCAGGTTTCTTTTCAGTGCTGTTGCCAGGCTGACAAAGAGTTCGAGCTCTGTTGAGCCATGTATTCCTTTAACTCTCAGCAGTGATGATTTCATGAGATTCTTTATCAATAAAATTGTTTATATCAGAGAGAAGATTAATAGAATCCTTCTCACTATTATCACTGATGTATCATCAAGTAGAGCAGCTTTAGAAGTATCTTTAGAACCTGATTTGTATTTAGATGGCTTCTGCCCAGTGGATCTCTCTGCGCTAACAACAGCAATAGTCTCTTCTAAACCATCAACTTGTATTTTAGACCCAATCCCAACCAGATTGTTCAAGGGGGATTTCCCCTTAACTGACATATTGGATTTGATCAATCTATCTTTGTTGACAGGATATGTACCTCAGACTTTTAAAGTGGCTGTAATTAAACCTTTACTTAAAAAACCTACTCTTGATTCAGAAGTGTTGGCTAATTATCGATCTATATCCAATCTCCCTTTTTTGTCTAAAGTTCTTGATAAAATAGTTCAACTTTGTGATCATTTACATAGAAATAATCTGTTTGAAGAGTTTCAGTCAGGATTCAGAGTGCATCATAGCACAGAAACAGCACTGGTGAAAGTTACCAATGATCTCCTGTTAGCTTCTGATAGCGGACTTGTTTCTGTGCTTGTCCTGTTGGATCTCAGTGCTGCATTTGATACGATCGATCACAGCATTCTGTTACAGAGACTTGAACATGTTATTGGGATTAAAGGAACTGCATTAGGCAGGTTTAAGTCATATTTATCTGATAGATTCCAGTTTGTTCTTGTAAATGAAGAATCTTACTCGCACATCGGAGTAAGTTATGGAGTTCCTCAGGGTTCTGTGCTTGGACCAATTCTTTTTACTTTATACATGCTTCCATTAGGTAACATCATTAGACAGCATGGCATAAATTTCCACTGTTATGCTGATGATACTCAGCTGAACTTATCTATGAAACCAATAGGTTGGTCAGACTACAAGCATGTCTTAAATACATAAATACCCGGATGACTCAGAACTGTCTGCTTCTAAATTAAAAAAACTGGAGTTGTTCTCTTTGGACCTGAGCGCTTCAGGGAGAAATTGTCTAGTTATATAGTTACTCTAGATGGTATTGCCTTGGCTTCTAGTTCTAAAATTAGGAACCTTGGAGTTATTTTTGATCATAATTTATCATTCGACGCACATATAAAACTGGTTTCTAGGACTAATATTGCTAAAATCAGGAACATCCTGTCTCAGGGTGATGCAGAGAAACTAGTCCATGCATTTGTTACTTCAAGACTAGAGTACTGTAATTCTTTATTATTGGGCTGTCCCACATATTCTCTGAAAAGCCTCCAGCTGATCCAAAATGCTGCAGCCAGAGTTCTGATGAGAACTAACAGGAGAGATCATGTTTCTCCAGTTGTAGCTTCTCTTCATTGGCTTCTTGTTAAATTCAGAATAGAATTTAAGATTCTTCTCCTCACATATAAAGCTCTTAATGACCGAGCTCCATCATATCTTAAAGAGCTCATTGTAAGGTTGTGAGGAAGTTCTAACTTCCTCACTGTATGCTGGATCAGATTGTAAATGTTAAACAATGTGGTTTGTCACCTGGTCTCTCCAGTCCTGTGTGCATCTGGGCATGGGCTCAAAGAGGGAGCTCGCCTCTATAAGTCTCCCTTTATGGAGACCAGAAAGAGGTGGGGATTGGTGGACAAAATGGGTGGAAATATTTTCAGTTAGTTAAACTGGATTATTTATGTTGTACATTTTGTGGATTAGTTTTGAATGTACTATATTTTCTTTATTTATTTTGCAGGAGTTCATTTGTATTTGTTGGCACAAACAAATTAAGATGTGTATGATTTCATTGCTCTTATCCACAGATCTACTCTGACAGGCTCATTTGAACTGGAGAGGAGGCCTATCAGAGTATATATGTATGTTGGGATTTGTTCAGTCGGTTGGAAGGGGGTATGTTTTTATGTGCTATGGGAAGAGCAACACCCCATTTTCCCTTTGTTAAAAGGCTACGTTTGTTTAGTTAATAAAAGTCCACTTCGCATTTCGCTCCCAAACTGCAGGTTTACTTGTTGTTCCCAGAGTTTCTAAAAGTAAAATGAGAAGCAGAGCCTTCAGTTATCAGGCCCCTCTCTTGTGGAATAAGCTGCCAGTAAATGTCCGGGAAGCAGACACCCTTTTCACTTTTAAGATTAGGCTTTATTTATGTATTAATTTATTATTATTATTGGTATTGTTCTAATATACAATTAGTAAACCATTAAAAAAATTGAGCTTCTTGAATCATTTTGAATTTCCCCCACTGGGCAAGGAATAAAGTATTTTTCTATTCTAACTATTTCGATACACCTCCTTGTCATTCATCTATACAACCCAAGTCCAATGACGTTCTTCTGTGCAAAGTCTGCTGAGGTTTTGAGCTCTGCTGTGAAATAATGAATCCTGAAAAAGTAAATTCAACCATTTATTTTCTGTACCGGCTTAATCCATCAGGTCATGGGGGGGCTGGAGCCTATCCCAGCAGTCATTGGGCAAGAGGCAGGGCACACCCTGGACAGGTCACCAGTCCATCACAGGGCCACACAGAGACAAACAAGACAAACAACCATACACACTCACACTTACTCCTATGGACAATTTAGAGTTGTCAATTACCCTAACATGCATGTTTTTGGAAGGTGGGAGGAAGCCAGAGTACCCAGAGAGAAACCACACATACAGAGGAGAACATGCAAACTCCACACAGAGAGGCTCCAGCCAGGAGTTGAACCTGGAACCTTCTTGCTGTGAGGCAATGGTGCTAACCACCGTGCAGCCCAAGTCAATTCATGTTTTTCCATATTTCCATTTCTATACTACTAACAGGGAACACATCTCCACGCTATGTGGATAGCATCTTCTATCCACATAAGATCATTGCCTTTTAACTGAACACTCTTATATTGAGGTGGCTGGTGCCTTTTATCCTTAACCTCTCCAGTCTACATGTTGAATTATATGTAGGAAAGATACTGAACCCCACTTTGACCCCCAAGATGTTCTTCACATTTAAGTCACTTTAGAAAGAAGCATCAGCTGAATGTGCTTCTGCTGTATTGTAAAGTACAATTAATATTATGAATACTGAGAAGTACATAGCTTGTGTGCTTCTGTCCCTGAAAGGCTGTGATTTCCTTTGAAGATCCTGTAGCTACAAATAGTAAAGTGTAGCTGTGAGGTAAAGAACAGGCTGTAGCGTTGTGTCAGTTATTACAACTGAAGTGTGCCCATCAACACAGAATAGCTTACTGTCTATGTTTGTTACCTGTATGTCCCCAGTAAAGGTGGTTGTCGGCACTGGATTTCTGGTAGATATGAAACTACTTTTCCTGAGGAGTTTACTGTCATCCCTGTCCTTTATTAATTATGGAAGTGTGGACAACAGTAAATCTCCGTACATAACTTTTTCTCAAAACAAGCCTCTATTGTTTTCCCCACCTGCACAGCTGGATTACTTGCATCTCAGTTGATCTACTAGGTTACTAGGCTCAGATCTCGGCTTATGCCTTTCTATGTGTGTTTGTGTGTTTTCCTCATGCATGTGGGAGTCATCTCCAAACAACTTACCTTAGGTTAATTGGTGATCCTAAATTGATCATAGATGTGAGCATGTGTTGTCAGTTGTCTCTGTGTTGGCCTGTGATGGTGATTGTTTGCTGGTAACATCTTGGTTGTCTGTATTCTCATTGCTCAAAGTTGAATAAAGTAGAAGAACCACCTATCACCATCTCTCTGTTTAATCAGGAAAGCCCTTTTCAGAACCTATAGGCGTAGATAAAGTGCAGAGTATCTTCCTAAGCAAACCTACTAACCTTTTCTTCAAGCCTTGTGTCTTTAATTTGTACTGGCAGACAATTAAATATTTAATAGGAACCCTACTGGCAATTACATTAAAAGTGTGTGGTTAGACACCGCCTACCCTTTGGCAAGCCCCCTCTGTGAGAAGCAGAGGCCAATTTGGTGAATGGTCGCAAAGTTTACAACGTCAGATTTTACTCACTATCAATAATTCAAAGCTGGAGGAAGTAGACGGGAAGAAAGGAGGACAGGACTGTACAGAAAAGACAAGAAGGAGAGGAGGAGGCAAAGGAAGGAGGGGGAGCGACCTGAGGACACTTTGGTAGATATTGGCAGAAGACTATGCTTCAGTGTCCATTTGCTAAATGTGGCAGAAATACACCATGTGGCTGCCAAGTTCTTCTCACTGAAAGGTTTGCAGGACGTTTGATCCCTCAGAGTCCACCCCATCGCTGAACATACCATATACATGTGCTTATTTTTGTCTCTGTACACTCACACACATTGCAATAATGTGACCCAGAGGTGAACCATCAGGGGCCTTTAGGCCCTCAGAAAGAGCTCTATGTATAAGAGAAATGTATTATCAAGTTTCAAATTGTAATATTATCTTGACAATAAACCAAATCCTTAGCTAGACAACTTTCTTTTTTAAAAATTTGCTTCATATGAATTGGACTAATTTGGGATTTAGTGGATTTGAATTGATTGGAGGGCTGCATGTGGTGTAGTGGTTAGCACTGTTGCCTCACAGCAAGAGGGTTCTAGATTTGATCCCCACCTGGGGCCTTTCTGGGTGGAGTTTGCACGTTCTCCCATGTATCCGTGGGTTCTCTCTGGGTACTCCAGCTTCCTCCCACTGTCCAAAACCATCCATGTTAGATTAATTGGTGTCTCTAAAATTGTCCCTTGGAGTGTGTGTGGCTGTTTGACTCGTTTGTCTCTGTGTGGCCCTGTGATGGACTGTCAAACTGCCTTTCCTCTTGCTCGATTACTAGGATAGGCTCCAGCAGGTATGAAAGATGGATGGAATTGATTGGATATTTTTTTATTGGCTTGAATTGGACAGTATCTTTGAAGTGCCTTGAGATGAAAATCGTTGTAATTTGATGCTATATAAATATAACTGTAATGAATTGTATTGAATTGAAAGGACTGAAATCTGATATAGAACTTGCGTAATCTGAGTAAAATGCTTGTATGGTTAAATTGTGCTGTTGTAGTTTTATTAGTTTACTATGTTGTACCATTTCTCACCTGATTCCGCAATGTCATCTAGTTGTATGGCGGGTTGCCTCTTTTTGATTTGTATGTATTTGTATTTATATAAATTAATTAGTGTATGTGTAAGAGTATTTTTCTTAGCTAAGATGATTAGAGCCAGTTGTGAATCAACAGGACTCTGAGCCTATGAAAAAGCATTATTTTCCCTATCATTGTCATTTGTTAGGCTTTAAAAAACATTATACTTACAAATTAATGAATTACTCTTGAAAAGGAATGAAAACGTACACCTGGTCTGATATAACTCTTTCCCTTTGTGTTGATTTTAGAGGTGCCGGTTCTTTGCAAAATAAGTCTCCTCAATGGAAGTGTCTATGTTGTTCTGCTCCTCTGTTTTTTGTTTGTTTTCACTCAGAAAAAGCTTAGCATTACATAAACTTACTTAGAAATGAGTCAAGACACAGTCTGCTCCCTCAGTCGACATAGTTACATACATTTTGGCTGCATATGCCAAACGGCAATAAAACCTTGTGGATGCTCAAGGACTGGTAAGGATGATGAAAATTATGGCACAGAAGCCTCTCCCATGAGCAGACCAAAAACCATGTTTCTGTGTTGGGTTTAACACCTAACATCATCTGTAGTATGTGTAAAAAAAAGCTATGAAAACCTATGGCCTCAAAGTGACTTTGAAAGAGGGCTCATTATTGAGACATGGATGACAGAATAGGGAGAGTTTGGAAATTAAAGTGCTGCTTTAATATTCTGATAATCATTTTATGTTATGTGCTGAGACTATTTTCATTCTCAAAACTTTACTTTTCCTTTGATCATGAAAGCTTAATAGTTTTTAAAGTCATGTGGTGAATTTAGTTTGACCTTTTAAGTTTGACTTTCTTGTCAATCACAGACTCTTTTTTCTTCTTCCTTCTCTTTTTTTCTCGAGATCCTCCTTTCATTCTGGCTATTTTCCCGCATTTTGTTGTCCTGACTGCCGGCGTCCCAAAGGAGGCGAATGATGTATATTTGATGAGTGGGTGCAGTGGACCCTCTGGAGGGCCACAGCTAGAGCAGGACAATGGGCCTCGCTCAGGTTTCCTGGCTCTGTCACCGACACTGCTGCTCTTTTTGTAGGCAAAGCTGGTGAGTCAGGGCTGGTGTTTCAGCAGTGGACTGCAGACCAAGAGGCAGAGTTACAGCATGAGCTAGAAGGAATTAAGATTGAATTACAATGTCATGTAGATTTGATCTGTTGGAGAGCTGTTAACACTGTCAGAAATATGCAAATTATCAATAATTTCATATGTATTCTTTAAATAAATCGATTTCTAAACACTGTTTAAGGTCATATTTGAAGATATTAACAGTCACTGAACTTTGTGTTTCATGTCAGGAGACAAAAAAAAAACAACTGAGAATTTTATTAAAGGGCTGTTGGGTAGTAATGTTCAGCAAAAGGAACTGGTTCGATTAAGTTGAATTTTAGTATTCTTTAAATGCATTTTTCCTACTGGTTGTTTTTACTGTCTCTGTTTACACTTGTTGCACTGCTCTATTCACTTACGGAAAGATATGCATCGTATCTATTAACAAAAAGAAGTCATTTTGCACCATGCTGCACTCAAAAACACCTAGGTATCTTCATAAATATTTAGGAACAACTTACCTGTGAAAAGAAACACGAAACTTCAGAGTCTATGGATGTTTCTCTGTTCTAGTTTTTATTCTTTCCATCTTTTATTTTTCAGCATATTTACAGCAGGTTTTTTTTAATTCAATTTAATTCTATTTTTCAATCCATTGCACCATTATATATTTCATTTGAGTTTCGCTTCACACGCTGAGTGTACTTAATGATCACTTACTTTAGCATATATATAAAACTTTTGTTCTAAAAAACCCTTTGTGACATGGCGTGGGAACAGTCACCTCATCTTGAACGTAAACAAAAAAAACAGATGATTGAGGATTTTAGGAGGACCAGGAATAATCCAACACTTTCTTCATTCTGGGAGAAGAAGTAGAGGTGAACGAAATTGAAAACTGAGGCTGTGTACAAAAAGGAACAGTGCAGACTTTACTTCTTGAAGACGCTTAGGTCCTTTGTGCTAGTGCAGCAGTATCAGATCCAGTAACTCAAAGAAACTAAACTAATTGATAAAGAAGGCTGGCTTTCTGCTGGGAGTTGCTCAGGAGTCCCTGGAGCTGATGCAAAGAAGGATGTTGCACACATTGCAAAACATAATGGACAATACTGGATACTCCATACACAACACCCTTAAAGACATTGTCAGTTCCATAGGGACTAATGTATTTGCAGAGACATGGTGCCTTTTGAACTGAGCGCTGACAACAAATGGAATGGTCCCTTTTCTCGTTCGTTCAGAGAATATCCATCTATCCATTTTCTATACCTATTTTTTCAAACTTTGCAAAATTTCAAACGCAGCCTATCCCAGCTGTCATCGGGGCAAGAGGCGTGGTGCACCCAGGACAGTTTGCCAGTCCAATAGTGCATCTATGATTTCCAAAAGAAAATTTAAATATCAGATTCTCAAAATCTTTTGATAATATTATGTAATGAATATTATGGGATTCAGTCTTCACAATTTTAGGTTATTGAAGATTATTCTCAGTGCAGTTTTTTGATAGACTGCTGAAACTCATGCATCTTTACTTAAGAGACACTCTGCCTCTCCAGGGGTCTTTCTGTTAATACTCAGTTATGTTACTGGTGTGCTGCCAACTAACCTAATTAGTTGCATCATGTTCCTCCAGTTGTTTTTTTCAGGTGCAATTTTGATTTTCCCACCTTGTGTTGTCCCAACTTTTTTGAGATGTCAAAAATCAATGTTTTTCAGTAGAAATACTAAAATGGATAATCATGCACAAAATATGATCTGAGCTACTGCAACCTGCAGTCACTGCAGTCATTCTAGAATGAGGAAAGAAGAGGAGATGCCTCAGTGGTAAGTATGCCACCGTCCCAGCTATTTTGAGACTTGTTGCTGGCATCAAATTTAAGATGAGATCATCTTTTAACAAAATAACAAAATGTCTCACTTACAACATTTGCTATGTTTTCTATGTTTTATTGTGAATTAAATATGGTTAATGTTATTAGCAAATTCTTGCATTACAAACAGCATCCTTTGCAGAATTGGAATTATATATATGCTAAAGGAAGTAATTATTAAGTATATTCTAAGCGTGAAACAAAACTCAACTGAATATATTTGTATATTTATATTTGATATTTTTTTAGTACAATTTTTAACTTTCACTTCCATATTTACTGCTGAGGATTCAGTAATGATATGCCAGTAGAGAATCAAAAGTCGCTGGAGTGTAACTGTGTAGCTAATAATCTCAGCTGTCTGTGGTAAAATTTACAGCGTGAAAAATGAGGTGGGTGCCAGTGGTGTTCCTCAGCTCTCTGTCACCATGGCTCAACACAAAATCAATCCACTGAGCATCCACTGATTGTAGCTACACCTAAATCTTTGCTCCTCTCAGTCAATGTGCAGCCCTTGGTCCTCCGCAGTGCTGGCTCCTTACAAAAGTAGTCCACTGTGTGTAACTTCCATATACAGTCCAGTAATAACCACAGTATGAGATATTTAATTTGGCCCTTCAATTGTCTGTGTGTAAATCCCATTATCTGAGCTGGTGTGCTGCCAGATCTGCAGCAACAACTCTCCCTCTCTACAGTTCATTAAAACACAATTCTCAAATGTTTTAAGCAACTGTTGTCAAACGCATGCAAATGTTTGCATGTTAAAAACAAGACAGTTGCTTTGCAGTAGAAAGTAGCACAAATGTGTTAAAACCATGGCTATGAATCACAATGTGCAGACTGGAAGAGACACAACCTGAAAATGTTCTGCTTCATGAAGAGCCCTATAAATTCCCAGCCACTCATTTATAAAAAAACAAAACAAAAAAAGCTTGACTTAAAAACTGACTTACACCTACATCGGAGGGCAATATGGGATTTAGTATCTTGCTCATAAACCCAATAGCATGTGCTCTGAGGAAGCTGTACACTGAATCACTCACCTTCCATTGGGAGATGACTATTCTGCCTCCTGATCCTTACTTGTCCCTTTCAATGTACAAGATTGGTTTAGTTATCATGACAAAACCTGAGGTTAGTTAATAAACTCAAGATGGAATCTCCTTTCAAGCTTCTTACAAAATTACTAACAAAAAAAGTATTATGAATAAATAAACTTCAATGTCAGAAACAGAAACTAATGCCATGGTGGAATTTAAGGAATGAATTCAGTAGCCTTACAGCCTGAGGGAAGACAGTGCTCTGAAGTTCTCTGGTACAGCAGCAGATACCTGTGTAGTTTGCCAGATGGCAGCGGAGTAAGTGGGCTGTAGCTGGGGTGGATTTTGTCTTTTAGTGTCCTTTGGGCTCTGCACAGACATCTCACCGCTGTATCTGGTGTTTGGTTCAAGAGCAGCGGTGTATTCAGTCTTAATTACCTGCTACAGAGTGTTCTTGTCTTGGGCCATGCACTTCCCATTTGTGATGTTTTCCAATTAAGATGTGAGAATACCTCACTGGCATTTGTATTTCTGGAATGAAGACTCTTTGAGCAGTAAAGTAAACAATGACATGAGTTATTGTATTCATCATACCAGATTCTGAAGCAAAAATACCTAAATGTAACTTTACCACTGCAGGGTCTCCCTAAAATGAGGCAGAACATTACATCTATGAATTAACAGCAATATGTTAATATTAGATAGTATCACCTTTATCTTATGAGGCCGCCCCTCACTCATTCAGTTCAGGTCAGGTTTGACACAGAAATAACTAAATAAGCACTTTGAATTGTCTTGTGTACGAATTATGCTCTACAAATAAACTTGCGTTGTCTTGCCTCCATGAAATGACTTAGCTTTTAAAGTCGACTTTCATTAGTATGGGGCAAAGTGGTTTAATGGTCTAAAGTTAATCATTCTGCGCACATTCACTCTTACAATGAAAACATGCTGGAGATTTTTATGAGTCAGATCAGGGAATTGTGCCCTTTACTTTTTAGAAGTTATATATATATATATATATATATATAAAATTCATTTTCCATGGGCTACTTTTCAACTTTCAATCATTCTGTTAGATTGAGACATATCATTAACTAAAGATCATTGTCAGTGCAATTTCGCTTATTTCTAAGCAAATAATTAAAACAAGTTTGTTTGTTTTCATATTTATCATTGTTATTGCACATGTGACATTAGCAGTGGAGCATATACAAAAAGTGGTGCCACCAACCCCTCTGCATCCCCTTTTTCTCATCCCACTGGGTGATTATCGCAATAATTATTCCATCGCAGTGCTCGCCCCAATCCGCCGGAAACCCCCTGTTTGATTGACAAGCGATGCCTCGCTGACCCCACGCGGTTCATGTGTAAATATTTCATCCTCTTTTTCTTGTGCTCTTTAGTTCCCATTCAGGCCTGTTTATTTTTTAATTGAGAGAAGTATGTGTGTTTAGGAAAGGGACGTCCGTTCTACAGCCACAAAGTAAATGAACCATGATTAATTTATGTATTAATTGCTAAGACAGTGAATTGGTTAAAGTGAAGGAATTCCTGCACATCTGCCATCAATTAACAAATCTGAGCTGATACTCTCAATCACTCTGTTTCAACCAAATGATCACTCATAGTAAATTATTACCAAATCCCCAATCGATTGATTGCTTTTCTGTCATGTTTGCAGCTTGTGCTAATCGGTCCTCATTCATGAAAATGAAAAGCTGAAGACTAAGTGCCCTCTTTTTCTCTTTTACCTGTAAGCAGGCAAAAGAGAAAAATATTAATTTTAGAGCGACGATGTTTATGGTACAGTTATACAGAAGCTCGTCTATGTTCTGCTGTTGCATTTTTAAAGCCCTCTAAAACACCGTTAAAGATTTGTGTTATCGTTTTAGCATGAAACCCTGTCAGAAGCTCAGGAATAAAAAGAAAAGACTAAGCGTTACATTCAAATATGTTATTGGATGATTGAAAAAAGTTGCTTGGTTTTCCATTTGAGCTTCTGGTTGATATTTGAATAGGGCTTAATTTTTCGTTGTTTACTTAGAAATGTGTGTTAAGGGAAAAAAATAAATTTGCACAGCACTATTATATAACTTAAACTGCTCTCAATGCCTCTCTCCTCTTGTTGGAACTCGCGTCAGTAAAATCATATTTTTTGAGCAGATATTGATTTTCAAATATTTTAAGAAACATTAAGAGTGCAACCACAAAGCATCCTTTTCTCGATGCATTTTTTTACAGCCAGCCAGCGTCCATACGCTTGGGGGAGTGGCTGTAGCCCCTTTAACTCCACATGATTGGTGGAGTCATACAGCGGAGGGAGCGAAGATCGTCCAATGAGGAGTTGTCCTTGAGGCAGCAGTCCAATATAGGCGCCGGAGGCAAGCAGCATTTTTATTATAGAAGTCATTTACGGGCGAAAAAGAGACCGAAGATCCACAGGAGTCCCGGGAAACTTCTCTTTACGTTTTTCTGATTTTTAAGCAAACCTCACTGCATCTGCGACCACGACTGACGTTTCATCCAAGCTATCTGCGTGCGGCAGATTCGTTTCCTCTCTGAGGCGTTTCTTTTTAGAAAACTACCAAAACGGAGCCGAACGAGGAAGACGGACAACGACCTTCCCTCACTTCTGCAATCATGATGTCGATGAACAGCAAGCAGCCTTTCAGTATGCACCCCATCCTCCACGAACCCAAATATACCCCTCTGCACTCCAGCTCGGAGGCCATCCGCAGAGCCTGCCTACCCACGCCGTCGGTGAGTCCAAGATTTACTTCGCTCCTCACTTCCTGCAGCTCTTCTCAGTTAACACAAATCTTACAAAAACACAGATCCATGGGAATTAGAAGACAAAATTACAGACGTCTGACTAAACAGATATCTGATTGGTCAACATGAAAGTTTTAGTGGTAATCTTTAAATTATGAGATGAGGTGTTTGAAATAATGCGCAATGTCGCAGAGGAGCCCCGCAGTTTATTACCAAACTTAAAGGTTTCAGATTAATTTATACAATAAACGTCTACCTTACTTGTAATAACAGCATCACATTTTGTGAGTAAAATCTCCTTATACAAGCTTGAAAATCTGAGCAACAATGGGAACTGTACATGAATATAAAAACTAGTGAAAAATGAATAGAATGAACACCAAACAGGACAGATCAAACCAAAGAGCACTTAGAAGGCTGCGCGAAAATAAAATAAACTTATTACCAGTTGCAAAAAGGTGGTGGGCATGGGCACATGTATCTGACACCAAAATCCTGCATTCAGTCAAGTTTATGGGATCCTGCTAAAAGTATAGGAAAATAAAGGATAAATGTGGCAGGATGGTATTTCTCTGAGCGCATGTTATCTCATGTTGTCCCGTTCGTATTCAAACTCATATCCGTCTCATTTCATTGTTCGCAGAAATTATTCAGGAGATGGTGAATATTAATTTTGAATGAATAATCCTTCGACGCCGATGCACTTTGTTGGCGTTGGGCAGAAATAATGTCCATGCTGGATTAGATTGAATTGTTTGAGAGCTGAGAAACCGATTCAGTTCATTTCACTTTTGCGCACAAAAAAATCAACCTACTCCTTGTGCGCTGACGAAAAAAAAAGGTTCATGATGATAATGATAAATCGAAATCGAGAATGAAAAAGTTTAATTATGTCTTTAAGAATATAAAAAAGTTTGATTTTACAACCATTTTTACCATACTTTTTAAAATATGTATTTATCTAAAGCTTTTAAGCATTAAATAATTTCAACATAATAGTACATAATAAAGTAACTGATGGGTGGAAGATATCAAAATAACAGCTAAATCAGCTGAGGTGGTGGTTTCATTAAATTCAGTGAGGTTTTTTTGTTGGTTTTCTACCTCTCACTGGCCTGTCTCTGCTTCTCTCGTAGCTTCAGGGCAACATCTTCGCCGGTTTTGATGAGACGTTGCTGCAGAGAGCTGAGGCCCTGGCTGCTGTGGACATTGTGGCCCAGAAGAGCCACCCTTTCAAGCCAGACGCGACCTACCACACCATGACCACAATGACCAGTATGACCTGCACACCGACTTCGTCCTCCGCGCACTTGCACCACCCATCGGTGCTCACCTCCCACCACCACCCAGGGCACCACCAGCCAGCACAGGGCTTGGAAGGTGACTTGCTGGATCACCTCACACCGGGCATTTCTCTGGGAGGCATGCCCGGCTCTGATGTCTGCTCCACGGCCTCGCACACAGCTCACGCCGCCCACATGTCTGCCATCAACCACATGCAGCACCACCACCACCACCCACAGTCCATGAACATGCACCCACACGGGCTGGGCTCCCACAGTTCCCTTGGGACCGCCGGCGGTGATGCGGAGCCCGATCCTCGCGAGCTGGAGTCGTTTGCTGAAAGGTTCAAACAAAGACGGATCAAACTTGGAGTGACTCAGGCTGATGTAGGAGCGGCCCTGGCTAACCTCAAGATCCCCGGGGTCGGTTGTCTGAGCCAGAGCACCATCTGCAGGTTCGAGTCGCTGACACTGTCGCACAATAACATGGTGGCACTGAAGCCGATCTTGGAGGCCTGGCTGGAGGAGGCGGAGCGCGCACAGAGGGAGAAGATGTCCAAACCGGAGATCTTTAACGGGGGCGACAAAAAGAGGAAACGCACGTCTATCGCCGCCCCAGAGAAACGGTCTCTGGAGGCTTATTTCGCCGTCCAGCCGAGGCCCTCGTCGGAGAAGATCGCCGCAATTGCTGAGAAACTTGACCTGAAAAAGAACGTGGTCCGGGTTTGGTTTTGCAATCAGAGGCAAAAGCAGAAACGAATGAAGTTCTCTGCAACTCACTAAGACTGGCGAACCTGCGGCTCTCTGTCTCGTTTACAAAAAGACAAATTAGAGACAAGCTGGTGCTGCTGGTGCTGCTCACTGTCAGAAAAACAAGGTACTCCGTTGTGCCTTTTGGAATGGGACAGAGCCTGTGTGACACACAGCCAAGGCCACGTAGGCGCACTTAAAATACCTAAAAAGTCTTAAAGCTCTCTCATTGAGTCTAATACTAAGGTACAATTGTTTTGTTCATCTGATGAAAGATAAGCTATTTTGAAACTCATTTTGAAAAATCAAATGTTCTGAGTAAAAAAAAAAAGGAATAAATGTAATTTGATATTCGTAAAGATGGAGCAGCGTTCACAGCAGTGTTTTTGCATCAGTGCCTGAACTCCATTTGTGGAGACGGTTCCACAAAAAGCATTCAGCAATGCTTTGCTTCTGAAGCAAATGCAAAGAAATAACGTTGTTCATTGAGGTGTTTCTGTGGTATTTTAGAGACACTGATAGGTTTGGATTCGAGGCACCTCGTGACTTTTCTCTGCTTAGTTCAAACATGAACTAATGCAGTCACAAACGGATACAACGGTGTACCTTATTTTATTCTGACAGTGGACTCGGAGCACTTGGACTGGAAGAATAAAAAAGACTGCAACCCTGTCCGAAAACTCGAGATTCTCAAATCAGTATGCTTTTCCGCAGCACAGGCAGGTGCTCTCTGAAATAAGGGAGAAAGTGATGACCAATGGGGCAGAAGAAAGGAGGATCAATGCTCCGCTCTGTTCATTCATATGGCAATTATTGTACAAAAAAAGAATAATTATGATGGGACCGGAGGAATAATAATTATTATTCTCTCTACCCGTAAAAGCTTTTTTTTTTTTATATCTATCAATGTACATATTTGTGAATATATTGCACCTCCGTGTGTGGAAACGCTCATTGACATGTATTGAATTTTCGCTGTCTCTTCTCCCAGGTCTTTGTTTCTTCAGTACTTTTGGGAAACAGATTAGACTAAGCGAGTGGAAAAAAAGAAGAAATAAAGAAAAAAACTCGTTCTGTGGCTAATTTATGAGGCACAATATCTGTAATCCATTGCATGGTTTACTCCTATGTGAAAGGGGGTGTTTTCTGTGCGTTCATGGCTCCAAAATATCAAAACAACCCCCTCAAAGTGAATGCATTGCAAGAAGAGGATAAACACAAACACAAAACACGCACGAATATACACATTCACACGGTATAGCTGTGTGTCTACCTCATTACGCAAGTGTTGGCACGCTCATAGTGATATAAAACTCACGCTCGTTAAAAAAAGAGGAGTAGGATAATGTTTTGGTTTGTTTTTAATGTGCTCTTTAGTTCTGTTCCTCTGCCACTGGGTTAATGGTGAATTAGGCCTATAGGAGACTCACTGATGTGTAAACCTGTTGTATGTTCAAATTCACTGCAATGATGCTTTGACAATCAAATTATTGGTAGTATTGTTATTATTCATAAGTCATTGATCTCCCCTCTTTGTGTCCTCATGAAATCGAATAATTTTGACTCGTATTGTTATGATGACTGATCACTGACACCTTTGTGGAGCGCACTTTGTAGATATTCTGATAAAGGGAGATAGTCGGCCTTATTTATACATATTTTTCAACACTTCTGAGAAAATTTTAGCATTATTTTTCATTTGTTCCTTTATTTATTTGAACTTAATTTATTTTGGAGAAGAAAAATGACATATTTCATTTGTGAAAGTGTGCTTTAAATGTGTCTGTACGCGACAGAAGCTGAAATAAACTGTGCACGTTTTACTTGATCTTCTGAAAGCCTTTCTTTGATCCTCAACAATAGACTGAGTAGGGTTTTTTGCATCTTCTAAGAAGGAAAAATGTATATTTTCAATCTAATCTAACGTTACTTCACTTGAAAAACTCACCTTTTCATCGCCTCCTGTCAGAGGCAGATATGTCTTGTGTGTGCTGACAGAGGTGTTAATCTTTTTTTTTTCCCCTTAGTTAGATTTAATGGATCGTAGAAACATAAGCTTCGAGTAGCAGCCTGTCTGTGTTTCTGTTTCTTGGTTACAGTCTGTGTTTGCGCACAGTGGAGAGCAGCTGCTGCTCTGAAACAGGAGAAGCCTGGAGGTGAAGGAGGTCCGTCTAAAAGCTGCTTCCCAGCGGTGATGAATAGGATTTGATACTTGAGTGACTAATATTGATCAACTTTGCCGGGTATGAAGACTACACGACTCTATCACGTACTGATGCGTTTACTTCCACCAAAAGTATTTTCTGGGAGACAGAAACGCACTGACGCCCAGGGGGCGTCACATCATCTTTGTTAGAGATTAATATAAAAAACAAAAACAACAAAAAAATCAACAACAATAAAAAACAACAAAGAAATTGAAAGAATGGCGTTTCATATTCACGTGATCCCGCCAAGTTATCTATTCACGGCAATGCCGCAGTGACTTATACCGACCGGATGGCTTAATTCAAGAAGTTTGACTAAGTTAATAAGCTCGGAGAAAACATTGGAATACCACGAATTAGACGAGAGAGACACAGAATAATCATAAACTTTTTTTTTTACTGCAATTAAATATTTTGAGGGATTTCAAAAAAAGCTCAGAGTCATAACTACTGGAATCAACACCAGAGATTCTTAAAAAATTAATTACCTATGACTTTATCGTCTCTATTACAGTGTCCCACATCACACCCGTACAAATATTGTAACTGAACTGTAATCTAATGAAAGTTGGAATAAAACTGCAGCTTTTAGAAAATTATACCTAATTTTCTCTGCATGCTCATCAAATAAAAAAAACTTCCCGGAAATATTTGTGTAATAAACAAAAGAAGCGTGTATCTCCCCTTCATACACATCAGCGTTGCACTATGTTGCTAATCTATTACTTGCCCACCAACAGTTTAGCTTAGTTGGCATTTCTGTCAATAGATTAACTCGTTAAGGTTACCAACAGTTAGGATATGAGTAGAATTGGTTAATATGATGATCTGCAATATTTTATTCAGTATGCACCACTGCAAAGCAGACTGGAAACACCCCAGTGCCCATCAATATGATTAAATTAGTTCTTTACAGAATTTTCAGGAATGCTTTGAGTGAAATATCAAACTGACCAAACACAACTTAAACCAGCACAGAAATGGTCAGAACTTCATTTGCATGCTGAATCAAGCAGTAAAAGGAAACAATATAAAGTACACATTGTGTAAAAAAGTCTAAATGATAAATTCACCAAGAAAAGAAAAGCATAAAAGGTTGAGTAAACTTCAGTCCTCACAATAGAACCTGCACTTTTTGCAGAAGAACTGCAACCTGCAAAAGCTGCAGATAATCTGACAGGATTGAAACCCAAATTGTTACATGAGATAACAAGAAGACTGTATATATTATTGAATGTATATATATGGTATTGTCAATATATAGGTAAAAATCAACATATTTTGATCATAAAGTCAATTCATGATTATTGTGAAATTATGTTATTATTACATATGATCACATGTTCTTAATACATATACAGACACGTAAATTCTTATAAAAACATAATATTCTCTGATCCACTTCTTGGCTCAGCAGGTGGTTTGGGTCCATCAAAGCATTATTAATGAATAATAAATATCAACTGTTATGATACTATTGATTTTTGAGTGTGTTTGTTAAGAAGCTGCATTTATCTGTTGTACAACAGCAGCTCAGGCCCTGATCCCTTCGGAGCAACCCAATACAGGCCTTTTAAGGAGAAGGATCTTAAACTGGGAGCCGGTGACAGCTGGGAACCGACAGCACAGGGCACATGTGTAACCAACAAAAACAGATGATAGCTCTGGTCAACAATTTCAGTTAAAAGTGACTTTTAAACGTAAGCATCCAAAGAACAGCACAACAAGAATTTTATCACTCAGCGATTTAATGGAGTTCTCCACTTTCAGGTGTTAGAGTTTTGTTAAGTCTGCAAAGAAACAAGGATTTCTCACATTTTCATTTCTATCCATTTAAATAATCACATTTATTCAACAGAATGTTTGTACCTTCAAAGCCCTTTATATGGAATTAAGAATAAACTGTACTGATGTAACAAAGAACCTGGAAAAAACAGTTCTCCAAGAAAAAGTGAAAAGGAGATAAAATCAAGAGATTAAAAAAAATAATACATTACGTCGTTGGCAGAAGAAAAATGCACTCTGTAGTGGTATATAATGTCCCCACTTAATAGACATGCCTTTGATTAATATTTCAAACAACAATTTTATTATATACACACTTTTGATTTGATGTCAAAAGAGTTTCACCTCATTTTTACAAACGATTCTTATAATTTAAGTTTTAAAGAAAAGGGAAAAAAAATCCAACTTTAAATGGGGCATTTGTCAATATTTGTAGATATCTTTTTGTCTACCAAACAGTGGCTGGCTGGCATGTTGGTCTATAACAAAGAATGTAGTACATGGCTTCATCAAAGTTTAATGCTTGAGCGGCTCTCCAGTTGAAGCCCATAAATTATATATAATTGACCGTGTAATCAATGTGAACAGTGTATCAAGTTTTCCCGACACAAAGTGAAGGAATGCAAATAAACACATAGTAAAAAATTACAGAGAAGAGCAAAATATTCTTCTATATTCACAATGAATTGTGGAATGAAACTGTTTCAGGTAACTTAATCTTATCTATTCATTTCTTAAATATTTTCTGAAATGTAGCTATTGTAGCTTTTCATTTTGGTTCAGTCTTTAGAACCTTCCTGATGACAAACTTCCATGTCACTCATTTTTAACAAGTCAAATATTGAAAATACCTTAAACCCTTTTGACAGTGCAATAAGGTTTTCTTTAATATCCCCTGTACTGTTTTACTGGACAGAAATGTATAGATTACTGCATAATTTAGTGGAAATCTGCAGTGATTTTTAGGGGCCTGGTCTGAGAATGGAAGCTGGCAAGGCACCTGTGCAGTCTAAAATAGTTGTTTTTAATAATTAAAAAAATACTTTGTGTTTTCCTCTATTGGTTGGTGGATTCCATATAATCTTTCCTCCACCTCACTACACCCTGGATGCTGTTTTTGTTTTGGATGAGCGGATAAAAGAGCTTTTTCCAGGACAGCGGTAGATAATTGTTTGATTTAAATAATTAAGAAACAAGAGGCCTCATTTTCCTCTGCTGTGTTTTCCTGTGTCAGATTCAAACAGGAGCAAATCAGACTGAAACATTCCTACAGCAAATCCAAAGAGAGTTATTTGTGGGCGTATACACATACACACACTTCCTCTCTTATTCTCTCATCCTCAAACTTCAGTGAGTCAGTGTGCTGGTTACCATGGGGAAATTATCTTATGTAAAGCATCTATGGAGCAGCTCTGCACTTACACTCTGAGGTAAAGCATCAAACCCTGATGCCAATGCACATCAGTTGTCAGATACAAACATGAATTTTCTTGGGAACTAAGAAGGGTTGTTAAAGAAGGCACAGCAGTCAGTCAAGCATTTCCTTTTAGGTCATTGTCTGCAAAGTAGGTTGGTGTATTTTTGTCCAAACCCATCGGTGTTACTAAAAGTCAAAGAGATGAGTGTTATTGCATTCCAAAGTTACCTCTGTGGTAATGGTTTACTTGTATTTAGGCAACCAAATCAACATGGCAGGGTCATGTATATGTGTGGAACACAAAAAAGCAAAAATAACTGGAGAATACTTTTTAGCTTTTTTGTAACAATGCAACTCATGTCATGGGATGGGGTTAACTGTTAAAAGATGGTATGTTACTTGTGTTCTCCAGACTTTACATTGGTATGTCCAGTCAAACCACTCTGACCTCCTACCTCAGATATTCTTTCTCTCTCACCACAGTCATAAGCATTAATATTACCGCAAGCCCCTGGTCAGGCTAACAAAAACATAAATAGCTTTTTCTACTTTTAGTGGGTCCAGTGTCAGTGTACAGTTGTATGTGAGGTAGACATGCATACACTATACAAACACACATTACCAAGCATCAGAGATTAAAACAATTTAATGTTTCTGTGAGTTTCTTTTTCAATGAACTGAGAGCTGCTGGGAAGATGAGACTAATCCTGATTGTGATCTTGTCTGAGCAGTAGGCTGAAACAAGTAAAATGCACTTGTGTTTGATATAATTAAAAACTACATTTCCAACTTCTATATCTTTAGTTTTCTGTTCATCTATTTTAAATTCAAATAGCTTCTTTATACCATGAGTTCTGATGTATGTGCTGAGCGTTTTGAGTGTGGATGAAATATAAATGGTTTCATCCTTTATTTTTGATTATTCAAAAATATTCAAACCAGGTAAAATTGAACCCAATGTTGTTTACCTGTAAAGATTTGTAGACAGAGTACAGTGGAAAGGTTGTGACCTTACTACAGTGGCATTTACATGTTAGCCCTCTAACTCTCTATGCTACACTGTCCTTATCAGATAAAAGACCCCCAAAACATTGTTGAAATATGTTTTGAATATAAATCCCATCTAATTACATCATTTCAAATTTTCCTGTTACACAATGCTATAAAATCAGTAACAAACAGCTTAAAATGCAAAGATATGGACAAGCCTGACATGCCTGAAGTGAAGTTTATTTGCAGTGTTGTTCTATCAAGATGTGATACTCTGAGGCTCCAACATCTTGCAGTGTCATCTAAAGATGAAAACATTGTTCATGCTCACGTATATATCTGATCTAGGGGGCAAACATCAGTCCAGGAGTGTTGTGAGCTTCAGGTGTGAGAGAAGCAGTTACTGCAGTAAAGTTATCTGAAGTTATACTAACTAAACTCCTCCATAAACCAGGAAATCATTATGGAAATTATTCATCGCTGATGACCCTGTTTACTTTGACAAGGCCACATACTTTAAACTAAATAGCTTTTTCTTCACTTGGCTCCTTAAGAAGTATCGGGAACAATGCTCAGTGAATTGACCTGAATTGAACAAATGCAAATCTCTTCAACACCTTTTTAGCCCCATGTGGCCATAAATTGTATACCTTTTTAATACTTAAAAAACTTTAAAAAGTACTTCTTACATATCAGTAGAGGTGATATTAGTTGTTGTTAGGCACCTGAACACCCTCCTTTAGAAAGTTAAATTTGGAAAAGTAAATGCATGTTTTCTGAATACTTAAATAGTATTTTGTTAACTAATGTTCTAGTTATTACCTGAAGCCAATAACACAGACAGGACTGTGCAACCCTCATTTGTTTTTATGTTGTTTCCGAGCAGCCAGTTTTTCTTATTTGAAGTGTGTGTTAGAGTGTGGTAATCTTTTAGTTTTTTCTTTTTTCTTTTTGTACATTGGCTGCCTCATCATTCATTTTCAGTCCAGTTTTCAGATGAATGTGTGTTTTTGTTTACGACACTTAACACTGACCTATGAATCATTCAAGCATGAAAAATGCAGCTAACTCAAGGAATGAAGCAGTGTTGTGTCTACACATAACAGACAACTTAGCAAAGAACCAAATTGTATCATTAGGCACTTTGTAACTAGCAGAAAGTTGCAAATACATATCATTTGTTCCCATTTCTTCAAATGTATCTATGAATATGCCACAGCTTACCAGACATAGTATTTTATCACCAAGAAAGTGATTCCAAAAGAGCTATCAGCTAAAAACTTGGCATATCTCAGCATGGTGTGCAGTATATACTCAAAAAGATTTGAGGAAACTGGAAAGACAGAAGAAATAGCACGCCTAAAAAGAAGCTGTCAACAGCAGTTAATAGTATCTGAAAATTAAGAATCAGGAAAAGGTCCAACAAAGACCTGACACAGGACCTGAGAGATGCATCTGGACCCACAGCTGATCCATCTATTAAAGGATAGTTGCCAAGAAGTCATTCATAAGGTAGAGAACCAAGGTAAAAGCCTGAGGTATGCCAAATAACACAAGAATTGGACTGAAAACCAGTGGCAACAGGTCTTATGAATCCTCACCAGAGGACCTCAACATTGTTGAAGCAGTGTGAGATCATCTTGACAGAGAACGACAAAAAAGGCAGCCGACATCCAAAGAAGAGCTTCGGGATGTGCTTCAAGAAGCCCATAAAAACTATTCCTGAAGACTACTTGAAAAAAGTGAAGGAGCTTCTCTAAGAGGGTTCAGGCTGTGTTGAAGAATAAAGGTACTCAGACCAAATACTGACATTCAAGCTCTTTGTAAGTAGAAAAACTCTGTTTTTGCCTTATTTAATGCATTTCCATTTATGTTTACATACATGTCATTAAATCACTTCAGCTATTTCCTTTCTTCCTGACAATTCTTCATTGTATCAATGTAATACAGAAGCCACAGTCGTCAGGTCCAGACCCAGCTTCATGCACAGAGATGCCCCCTCACTTCCTCATTTAAACTTTATAATGATGTCAAACTTCCAGATTTGATGAAGAAAAAAATTCTATGGAGCATAATGAAAGTTTTCTCTGACTGAAACATTTGCCAGTTGTAGTTGAATAAATGGTTTCTTGTTCTTTTACGTTTAAATCTTTCTTGTTATTCAGAGATTCCAAGTGGTGCCTGCATCACTTCATTTGGACAAACAGACTGCATCTCTTTGGCTTGTCTCTGTTACATGCTCACTTTTTTATAGGAAAATCTTCCAGGAATCATTCAGAAATAGAGTACATCTGCTGGACCTCAATGCAACGTTCCAAACCATCTGTTATCTCTTATTCACAAACTATTCTGGTTTGAAAACATGCAACCTGGTCTCATACAGCAGCAGGGGAAAAAAAAATCAAGTTAAGTGGAAAGTGGTCTTGTACAGTTTTTAGTCCCTTGCCAGCATGCAGTATAGACCCAGAGGTGCCTTATGATAGCACACATGTCCCTCAGTTGGGACCTGAATCTATATGAATAAGCAGTAGATCCTGATAATTCCACTTTCTTTCAGATTACTCCATCCACTCCTCTTGGCTTGTGTTTTCCATGAAGCGAGGAAGCGCATTTTCATAAATAGACCTTGGCCGAGCGCTGCGGCGATGAAATTTTAATGAAGCTCAGAGTCTTGAGTGCAGCGCTGGGGCCTTGGAGAATCAGCCCTCTGTTACATTACTATGGCTTTCTCTCTCTCTCAGACACACACACTAATGCAAACACAACCCCCCACCACTGCACACACACACGCACACACTCATTCCTGTTGCAGTGGTGCATGGGGCAGCCAGCTGCATATTGACAGCATGGCTGAAACGGGACCAGACTGAGGGGCGGGTGATGTGTGTGTGTGTGTGAGGGATTAAGAAGACAAAATGTGTGTGTGTGAGTGTGGTGGGGGTGTTGTTAAGGAAACAGTGGAGCTCTAATTTGTGGAGTTTTTTTGTGGTATTATTTATCATATCTTGAATGGGATTGACCCCTGTTAGCATTCCATTATCAAGATAAAAACAATCCATCTAAGTCCATCTACACACACACATGCACACACATGTACACGTTTGCTTATAGACAAGTGTTCAATTCTGTTGCTGCAATATTTATCAGAGACGTTTGTAGATTAATCCTCGGTCTCAGCCATTTGAGAAGGTATTCATTTTTAGGTAAGAAACATACAAACACACATGCATATACATGAAGAAACCGACATCTACACAAACACACAGAGCAGGTTGAGGAGTTAACAGTTCCCTTCAATGCAGTACACTGCATATTGGAGAAAAAGTGGATCACTGGAGACCAATAAACCTACATAAATAAAACAATAACCACCCAACATTATCTCACCTCATGTTTTTTAGGAGCCTATTATGAGGTCAAAGGTCAGATTAGCTGGCACAGGTGTAAGTGCAGCATCTTGCTCAAAACCATTACAGAAAAGGGCTTCAACCAACCACAAAACCAGGACTCAATTAATATGAAATAAAAAAATAGAAATAAAATAACACACAAAAAGAAAGACTTCGGATGTGATGGTGAGATAAATGTATGTGTGTGTTTCCATGGCTATAAGGCGTAAGGGATGATGACGACATATGAAACTGTAATTAAAACATGGCAGCAATAATTAGTAACCTTGTATGACTAATCAGGTCTAATGAGCATCGGGGGCGGGCAAGGCTGTGATCAAACGGCCAAGTTATGAGGCTTAATGGGCAGAGAGCAGGATGACATGCATCCCACCATCACTACTTTTATTGTTAGGCCAATAATGAAAAACACAAAAAAGGAGGGAGAGGGTGGCAAGATTTAGTGTTTCACTGGACAGAAATATATCATTATTATCATTGTTAATATTAATATTATTGAATGTCCTGATCTGAGTATGAGTATACAAAACTAGGATGTAGCTAATAAATTCCAGTCGCAATGAAAAATGCAATGACATGAATTATGAAAACCACAACAATATCGTAGCAAAGATATCAATATTTACACAATAGGATTCCCTGATCCTGGGAAATCCCTCTTTTGCCCACTGAAGAAGAAGAAAAAAGTATGATAGGTTTGCAAGTCAAAACAGGCCTCTTCTTGTCCAGGCCCCAAATCAAATAAATAAAATATATAATGGAAATATTTCGGAATAAAAAAGATTTACATTGAACAAATTTCGGTCATATTTTCATTGACATTTATAGTGTATGAGTGGATTTAGTTCTATGTCAACGGAGTCTGACTTTCAACAGAAGTATAACTTTCACTCCTATTATGACCAGACTCTCCGTCTCGTTTGTGTCAAGCTTCACTTTAAATATGTGATTTCAATTCTTATCAATAATGTAGAGCACATCCCCCATTTAAATATTCATTTCGCATTTAGACTCAGTTTATACAGACAGTATATTTGCCGCGCAAAGTTAACACGAGTCATATCCTCAGTTTAAATTGGAACTAAAAAAAATAGCTGCAGCCGTTTCTTCTCCTCTCCCGACCCGAGGCTGCATCTTTTTTTAATGTGCGCAAGACAAGGGGGGCCTGCAAGCCCTGAGTACGTGCTCAAGTAAATGTGCGTGCGCATGCATGCGGCGTGTATTCACGAGCAGACACATGGACACGAACACGCGAAAGCTGTCAAAACAGCACTAAAGATAAGGATAAATTTACTTAGCAAAATGGACAATGAGCTATGTTTTGAGTCCTGTGTGTGCCACGATATTACAGGCCTGCTGGACTGTGCTCCCATTTAATTATCTAATTTTATTTTCATTCTACCGCATAATACATATTAGAGAGGCCCAATGACAAGGAATACCTGAAGAAAAGCCGATGGTTAATGTGAACGAAAATGCTTCAATTATCAAAAAACAACAACAACAAAACGGATATGTGGGTAAACAGGATATTTGCGCTTTAAAATCTTAACGTACCAGTATAATATAATAATACTGTTTAATTACTCTCATTATGTGTGTCTTTGCTGTTTTTCTGACACTATAGCGATATGGGCAATAAACAGCACGTTTGTTCATGCAAAACTCATCTATCTATAGTTGAGCTGCCGTATGTTCCTTATCATGCCCTCTGTCTTACTCTATGCGCCAGATGTATTTAGCTCTCTCCAGCTGCTGCCTCTCGTTACCACATCAATACACAAAATAAAAATCAGCAGTGAAAGTAAATCACTGCCCGCGGGCCCGCAGGTTGGAATTAACAGTCCACATCTGCACTCAAACCGGAAAACTTCTCATACATCACGTTCGAACCGGTCACGGGACCTTCAGTGTCGCGATCAGATTTGGCAATTTAGTCGAGGCAGGTCGCTGATCACGTGTAAATTGTTTGTTTTTATTTTCGTAGAATAAAACTTTTTTTTTCAATGGATATATTTGGTGTCATGTAATACGTAGTGAATATTGTCTAAAAATGTGTTTGGGGTGTTTCGCAGTCTCCTGGAGTCTCTGAAAAACCATCCAGCAGAGCGAGTTCAACATGCTATTAAAAAAATAAATACGAACTTCTAGTTATTTCAGAGAAATATGTTCAAACAGACGGGCTGGTTAGGGCTTCTCTAGTCATGTCTCATCAATAATGCATTTTAGAACTGACAGGATGCCCGAAACCAAGAGTTGCTACAACATGAAGCTCGGATGGACACCGACTAAACTTCAGCGTTTAGTTACAGTACAATTTTAATGAAATTAAATGTATTGATGGCGGGGAGGAGAGTTCTGTTTTCATCTATCTGAAATGCTGTGAAAAGCAAGTGAGCCTCACAATATCTCAGCATTTAAAGTCACAGCAAACACTAATGAAGTGATTTGTTTACATACATCTTACTGAATAACATATATATAGCATTTTATAAGCATTGGGAGGAAATGTGGAGTTATAAATAGGCCAGTCCGATATTATGACATTACTGGAATCAGTAAGATTAACAAAAACATTAGCGATCCCTTAGAATTTCTCAAAAGCTGTAAATATTTAGAACTGTGATCAGAAATTTCCACAAGGCCTCACTTCACATCGACTTTGAGAGATGAAGACAACTCTGTGCACTGTCAGTGTAGATAATGTACATAATCAACACATAAAGTAAATCAAACAACGTGATGAATAGCATTTTGCTTTTATGACGTAATGAAAAATGTAAACATATATAAAATGTGAGCAGAGGTGTAAATACAATGTTTTACAAGCCCAGAAATCACGTATTTGTTTTTGTCCTTATTGGTGCTGTTTTAATGCCTCTTTCCTCATTCAAGTGAAGGGCTGGACCTCTGTTGTTTTTTTTCAGATTAAACATCAATACAGTGGGAAAAAAATACTAAACAAGCTGGATGAATAACTGAGGATTGAGCTGCTGGGCCACTTTGATTAAAAAGCAAGTTCATCTTACCAGCAGTTCCTTTCAAATGAAACAGACTGACAGAAATGAACTGACAGAGAAACCGATAACTGGTATGTGAGGAGTCTAGATGGATGTGTGGATATGAGGGTGTGAGGTGGGTTGGGGATTCACTCCTTGTGGACTTAGTTGCTTTATTTCTTTGGCCTATATATCTGTCCGCCCTCGCTTTCCCTCTCTGCTCTGGAGGCTGACGCTGCTGCTCCTGTTGCTGCTGCTGAAGGGATGTATGAAGCGCTACTTTCTTGTCTAGGTGATGAATAATGCAGGGCTTGGAGGCCAGCAAGTTTCCAGTTAAATACCAATTTGCTTAACCAGTGTTTCCAGCCTCTGCCAGCTCCACTCAGTAAGGCAGGGAGCCACACTGGCTTTTGGAAATTATAGAAAAGATCTATATCAGGAGGAACTTGCACCCTGCATACAGTGAGCAAAAGATAATTCGTCTTGTCAAGGCAGTGTGCTTCTTTTGGTTATAATTTTAATGTCAGGTTTTAAAAAGAACAAATCTTCAAATTTTCAGGTGGAAAGAAGCAAATGCTGAAATGGGTGTGATTTCTCTGGTGTGACTTCCCGTGTGAAAAATGTCTTGCTTGCCTCAATGGTGCTTTCTAATGCAACAGAAATATAATACTTCCCCAAAAAACAATGAAGTACAATGATTACAGTTGGTGGGGTGTGTCAGTGCACTTTTCTGAAAATGAAACTGTTAGCAGGCTGTTTTGATTCATGGGTTCAGAGGATTACTGGTCATGAAATAGTACATGAATGTCTTTTTTTTGCATATAATTTAATTTTGCACACTTGAGAAAAGATGGGAATGACCTACACTCTCACTATTTAATGTGTCAATCACAACAATGTATTGTAAATGTATGTAAAACAAAATTTATGATACAAAGGTCCTCTCACTCCATGTTACCTCAGCTCGAGTGACTCTACAGATAGATCAAACAGATGCCATTACAGTGAACTGAGAGAGGTCAGCTTCCCCACAGCTCCTGGTTCACAACCAAGCAGCAGGAGCCTGAACTTCAAGAGAAGTCCCTGCTGAATCCTGAGTGGAGAGTATTAAAGTTGGAACAATGACCGCCTGTGGCCCCGGAGCATCCCGACACCCTCCCCTTTACCGTCCCTCCCCTGTAATCAGCTCGTTGAGGCTGGATGCAGAACAGAATCAGCCCTCCTCCCCACCAACCCAGGAAAAAGTAAACATTGCTTCTCCCATCCCTCATCAATTGTTATTCATAGAGCAGATAAATATTTAATCCAATCTAAGGATACCTTTTGTTAACAGAATTACCGTACAAGCCTTGCAGCCCATAAATCCCTCAATGAATTCAAATTCTGTTTTGTGGGTTCAGGCGTCGTGCTGGAGAACGTGTGCTTGAGTGTGGTGATTCCACTGTTAGGAGGAAGAGTGGGGTAGGAAGAAGACAAGTATAGAGTTGAGAAGAAAGAGTAAAATAGGATGGAGAACAAAATGGAGGAAAAAACCGAGCAGATGACGAATTGGGTGTTTGGTCTCAGAAAACGTGAAAAAAGGAGTTCTTAACACAGCATTAAATGGAAGATGCAAATACACAAATGAGTTATTACTGTGCTTTAATAAGCAACAGGATTCTCCTTCACTCTTCAGACCAGTCATCTCAAATTAAACAAATCACTCTGTGTATCTTTGAAACAACATTTTGTGAATTTTAAGATCGTAAGAACACAAACAAGAACCCAGGAGATGGAAAAGAAACTGGAAGATAGGGTGCTGCACAAAATGATGCAGACCAAGGGGTAAAAATGAAACAGCTGCATTGGAAGTTTTAAAATGTAGCCGAATGAGATGTAAAACAAAGATAGAGAGACGAGGGGAAACAAAGATTGTGGTGGAGAGAAAAGGAATGAAAGGAGGAGGAAACAGTTTGACATGGAAGAGGAATGGAAATAGAAACAAAACAGAGAAGAGAAAAATAAGAAAAATAAGAAAAAGAGTAGCAGGATTTGCAATGGTGGATGTAGACAGAGCCTGCCAGATAGCAGTCTCAATTGATCTGGAGTGTTAAAAAAAGTCTGCATTGCTCTTTTGTGTTCTTTTGAAACATAAATAATAGATTGATGAGTTCTGATGAGAACATTAACACTAGCTTAATGAGCACACTGGCTGGAAATGATCTGTCTGAGTTATACTATAATCACCCCATCGGATCACCATGATCCCAAACAAAAAAAAAGAAGAAATCTATTGATTCCAAATAAAGTCAGCATCTTTGATTCACATATGCTGGTATATGGTCTGGAAGGAGTCAATACTTTTTCTCCCTTTTTCTACCAGTGTTTCATTCCAATCAAGGCATTTGTTTGGCCAGCCACTGGGGATTAAGACCTGTTGAGGCCACTATTCAAGAGAGACTGAACACTGTTGGCTTATGATTAAAGTTTAATCAGCCTCACTTGGTGCTAATAATATTCTACCCTGCTCTTGTTTAATGAAATTCATTTCGTTCTATAATTCCCTTAAGCAAAACTGAATGAATGGTGGAGAAGAGGGCACTTATTTCTCTTGGAGCAAAAAGGTTTCAATTGGGGCCCTTTGATAACTCTTAATAATATCCCAATGGTTGAAGGATGAAATCAAATAGAATGATAAGTCTTTGATTTATATCCTGAACATCAAACTGGTGTGTGAGTGTATAGCTGAAGGAATCAATTTGACTTGTTCTTTTGGTAAAAAATAATGTCCTTCGTCTATTCCTGGAGCTTTTAAATTAGTGTTGTCATAAAGACTTCTGAGTCCATCCTTTGCCAAAGTCCATTTTGTTTCACATTTTATCATGATATTGGGCTGAGAAGCCAGAATAATAGGGGAACAAAGATCAAAATTACAATATTTAATATAATGACAATATTTGTCTATTTAACAGGGAAAAAAAGGAAGCCATGCTTGTCCCCAGTCTTGTGTAAATTTATTAATGTACTTTTAATGCCATTTTTTAATATGGTCTTGGGTACAGCTAATGACCCAAATAGTCTTTGGTTATAAAACAATCAGTTTGTTTGTTTTGTGCCCGAATCGGTTGTGGTAGCCATTTAAAAATTTAGTATTGCAATATGGCACACTACAAATATAATATGAGTTCTCACAATGTATGTAGAATATGAATATTATGGCAGATTTAATATTATTGCTTTTATTGGTGTAACAATGCATATTCATGATGCTTTCTTAATGGAACAGAGTGGAGGCTGTAAAACATGTCCACTTCTGAGGATTTTTTCAGCATGAGTTTCTACTTATCTCTGGAGCTTATGTTCATCCAGCTCTTCTCAGCTGTTATTAGAGCAGCAGGTCATCATGATAAAGAAATGCAATTCACTCTCATGTTTATTTTCAAAACTCAGTGTGAGACTGAATATTGAATGTATCGTTGTGCACTTGCATCTTTAGAACACGCCTTTAAACCTTTTTATGAAGAGATGATTTGATGACCGTATGACATAGACTGGTAATAATTCTATTTAATCATGATTCATTATGGTATTTTAAAAACTTTATATTTGATATTCATCGTTGATGTATCCCTGAAACAGGTTAGAACACACATGTTTCGCTAAGTTTCACAAAGCATCACTGAGCATGTGACAGGGTGACTGGCCTGCTAAGTACCAGCGAGATTAAACGGATGGACTGGCAAAGAGCAGAAAACAAACCAGGGCATATGACTGCTGGGGAAATGATGAGCCAGACGTGAGTGGGGTGAATAATCAGCACGCGACACTATTAGTCACTCCTCGAAGAACGCACTGACCAATGAGAAAAACAAACTGGAGACAGCAGGAGAAGGCAAAAGACATAGAAGGTAGAGATACTGCAAAACACTCACAGACCAGGAATTACAGGGATAAGTAACAGCCAGGTGCTGCTAATAAAATGCCGTTCATCAGCAAGTGTTAGCACCTCTATAAACCCTTTATATGGATTAGTGGAGAGCAAAGCACAGGGCTCACACAAAGGAACAACACCAGAGCCAGTGGTTCGGATATGTGGCCGACACCTAGGACAAGATCAAAACTCAATAAGTGGAGGCTTCTTGAAGCAGATCAGTGGACATCAATTTCACTAGGGAGATTGTTAAAGATCACAAGTTGCCTTTCTTAGACTGTGCTGTGCACACAGAAGATGACGGAAGTCTCAACACTTTACAGGAAACCCACACATACAGTTGAGTACCTACTTTGTGTCTCACATCATCCTGTAGAACACAAACTGACTGTCATCAGAACTCTACATCACCAGGCTAAGAGTGTATCTACTAAGGCTGAGAGAAGCACTTCAAAGCTCTTCAAACCTGTGGATATCCAAACCGGGCCTTTGTCAAATCAGCAAAGACATCTGGACCAAACAACATTGTCAGGGTAGCTGAGAAGAACACCTTGTAACACACATTGTATTTCCATATGTGGCAGTGCACTTCAAACTCAAGAACACCCTCAGACAGAGACTGGTCTCACCCAAACACAAACTGAGTGGTGTTGCGAATGCATTGCATTGCAGCAAGGAGTGTGCGGATCTCTATATCGGAGAGACCAAACAACAGCTCCACAAACGCATGGCACAACATGGGAGAGCCACCTCTTCAGGTCAAGGCTCAACAGTGCACCTGCATCTTAAGGAAAAGGGACACTCCTTTGAGGGCAGCAATGTACACATTCTGGACAGAGAAGATCAATGGTTTGAGAGAGGAGTCAAGGAAGCCATCTATGTTAAACTGGAAAAAAACATATTTGAACAGAGGAGGTGGTCTCAGGTATTACCTTCTCACCACTTACAATGCAGAACTGTCTCTCCTCTCTAATCCATCTCAACCATTCACACCTTGGATCCTGTTTTCACATACTGGTTCTATATTTTGACTTAGTCTTTGCAATATGAATAATGACAACATGTAATATGTCATGTTGTTGTTCATCTTAATTTTAAGACAGAGTAAAGACATATTTCTTTTTACCTATGTTCTGATATGTAAAACCTTAGCACTGAAAGATGGAATACTTTCTTGTTCACATTACTGTAGATAAACAATTTGTAAGCCCTTTGTGGGATATGATGAAACTGCAAAGTGTAGACAGTAGAGCTAATTAAGGGTGTGGTAGTAGAAAAGTTGTTGCTGGTGAGAGTGGATGAGTGGTGAAAGAGATGGAGGAGCGACACACTGCTTGAGAGTCAGAGTGGGGCAAATGTCCTCTTTGATTACGGGCCTGTCTGTGAGTGCACTAATGCACCTCGCTATTAGCATGTTTCTCCTGGTTGCCACGGGCAGCGCCGCACCGACTCCCTGTTTGACATGTCAGTATGTATATCAGTCACAGCACGCCATGGCCCGTGGGCTTCACATCAGTAAGGGGGGGTAGTAAGAGCAGTAAGTGCATCAGAGAGTATGTTCTTGTCCTTGGTTAAGTTTATCGCTGTGGGATGAGGACATTTTAATGGTATGAGCAGTTTTAACACGTTTTCACTCCTTCTGGGGGTTAGTATGGGGTTATTGAGTGGGTTTAAGAGCTTAGATTGCAAGTAAGATGCTTTATGTTCAGCAAAATCATGACATTTTTAGTATGGGGAGCTGTACAATATAAACATAGAGGTAAAAAGGCTTCATATTTAGTTTAAAAAATCATATACTATTATGATAATGTTCATAAACTCTTATATAGCTTGAAGTCTTGGTGTTTATAGGTAGAGACATTTACAGGAGGCATGTTCTAAGCAGGTAGTTTCACATTGTCAGTGCCAAAACGTGCATTAAGTTGGTTCTTAAAACCTCTTTAAGAACCAACTTCTTAAAACCACGTTTCATAAAGGGTGGAGTGAGTAGCTGTAGATCTACACAGTGAACTGTTTAGTCACAATTTGTAGTCTGACATTTTCCAGTTTTTGCTATTTTGTTAGCATTAAATAACTTTTCTGATCTTATCTACTCTTTTTTATACTGTTTTGAAAAACGTTAATGGTATCAGATCATAAAACCAAACAAAAATAAATTTTAGTTTCAGCCTTTGTTCTATTTTCGATTTATCATAGGATGTATATGGTTTGCAAACCAGTGTTTTGTTTCTGATTTGCAAGCACCTAAAAATAAAAAAAAAACAGGGTTGCATGTTTCCATTGTGGTGGAAAAAGTGTTTTACTTTTTCAGAATGAAAATGCTCAATCCATTTTAGTATGGAAGAAGTTCAACAAGGCTCTGAACTCCAGGATCTCCGGGTTTAAAAAAATGAGCATGTTTTAAAATGCAGTGGAGGGTTTTCCGAAAAGAGAAGATACTCATGCTCATGGTAAATAGATAGATGGAAACATAGGACTAAATAAAGCAGAGAAAAGCAGAAAAAAAACTATAATTTTCAAACTGTCACTGTGATTTCTTCACAGTAGGAGGAAAAAGTAGGACAGAAACAGAGACCTCAATACTGGTGATATCCGTTGGCCTGTGGAGCTCAATCAATCCTAAATAGACAGAAGGAGGCAGGGTGGGAGAGAGGAGAAAGGAGAAAAAAACGATTTCTTAAGGAGGGTGGGAGTCCTTCGCCAGTCCAAGGAGCGATCTGTCTGCCTAAAGAGCTTTGCTACCATATTAACTAAGGTCTCCAGATGGCCTTGTCGAAGAAAAAAAACAAAAAAATGTTGCTCGGCATGGGAGGATTGATGGAAAGATAAGAAAAGGTGAGTAAAGGCCCGGCAAGAGAACAGTGTAGCAGAAATCACGAGTCAGAGGAGACTGTGAGGCAGGCTTTCAGTGAGAGGGGAAAACAGTAGAACAAAAATTGCCCCAACTTTTCCGAACAAAAGCTCCACAACCTTCAACCCACCACTGCTATGCCTCCATATCGTCTTTCCTCTGTGTACACCCATCTCCTATTATTTTTCTCCCGTGTTACTTTCTTCTAAAAATCGCCCTGAGGCTTAGCACTCTCCTGGGTGGCTCACCCTGAAGCACAGCCATTGTTCTTCGTATGCTGGTAATAATTTGCGCTTGCTAAAAGAACCAACCCTTTTAAAAAGATCAACCCGCAGACCTCTTCCCTTACCGCCTTCTCCTTCTTGTCTCACCCTGTCTGCTTCCAAGGCATCAGGCCTTCTCCCAAGGTGCTGCAGCTTCACACGCCTCCACGTGCCATCTCCCCTCCTATCTCAAACTTGCCTGCTTCCAAACCGCCTCCTTAGCCCTCCCTCCTGACCTGCACTGAATCTATCATCTGTTCCCACAAAATGCAGCTAGCTACCTAAAATGCATTGCTCATGAGGATCTCTGAAAAAACACGAGACACAAGACAAAGAGAATGAGAAAACTGTTTGTGTAAGAGTGTGGCAACGAGAGCTGCTGAGGAAGAAGAGGGAAAAAGAAAAAGACAAAAAAAGGAGGGACACAAGAGAAACTGAAGGGAGAAAAAAAAGCAATGAACAGCCACTCTATGGGCTCATGTATTTTGTACAGCTGCTAGACTTCACTGTATACACCAGCCAATTTACAGCCTTCTTCTGCTACTACTGCCATCTTCCATATGCAGTTTCATGGCTCCAACATCTTACAGTCAGACTTATCTCCTGACATTTTACTTTTTAATCTCTTACAATGAGCCCTGATCTACTACAGCATGAACAGTTAGCACTCAACTGGAGTGAAAATACTACTTTCACTCAAACAGTGGAAAAAGATATGACACAAAACTATTCTATTTAACTTTTAACATTTTAACATTCAGATTTTCTAAGACACACCTCAAAAATCTGAAATAAAACTGGCAAAATTGAAAATAAAACGTCTGGGCAAGTAGAGGAAAAAAAATGATGGGATCTTAAAAATCTTAAAACCAATACTGGAAGAACTTTCAATATACAAATAGGAGTGCTTGGGGAGCTTAAGAAGCTGTTGTACTTCTGATTGAAAGGAAACATGACCCCAACAAGAGAACTGTCAGTGAAAACAGTGGAAAGGATTACAAAACTACTTCAAGGAGGTTGTTCAACTTGGAGTGTGAATAAAGATGCTGGCTGCTCCCAGTCAGCTGTGTGCAATATTTGGAGCTAGTACAAACAAAATGGGAATGTTGTAAAAGGAAAGCATACAGGTTGATCAAAGAAGATGTCAAAGCGTTACAACACAAAAAACTCAAGGCAATATGTCTGCAAATAGAAAATTCTCAACAAAGAAAGAGAAAACAGAAGGGCAGAAACACAAATCAAAGTTTGTGACTAAACTGTAAGACACTGTGAAATAGGGTTTCCATCCTTAAAAGTCAAAGTATCACTAACACCCAAACAAAGAAAACAAGGTTACAGTTGTTAAAGAAAAGCAGTCATGGATTGATGATTGGATGAAAGTGACTGATGAATCACCTATCTGCATTACACTAGGAGATGATGTGGACTTTTGCTTGGTGCTGGGTCATACACATAAAGATGACTGCCTGAAGAAAACAAGCACATTTCAACAATCACTGATCACATAGAGTTGGTGTCAGGTAAAGGACCAGGGGAGATAGGAACCATTACCTTTGGAATAAATACACAGGTGGACATTAAAATTGTGGACAAAAATAGTCCACAACATGATTCCATCCTTCCAAAATGATCTGTCAGTGTCCTGATCTGATTTGGTTTGGAGGTATGTTTTGAGTTTCAGCAGGTTTCTCCGGTTACCTGGTGGCTGACTGCTGTAACACCTGTTGTGCATCTACCATCATCAAGAGCCCTTCTTAAGGAGCAGCAGGAGCACCAGTCTTCGCCAGATTGTTTTGCCATCTTTGTGGTAACTTGGGCAGCTCTCACCAGAGTTTTGAGCATCTAAGAAAAGTACTCTGCACTTACCTTGTCTCCTCATTCCAACCTCATCGCAGCCTTGTTCCTCCCAAGTCTGACGGATCCCCTGGCTTCCCTTCTCACCTACTTTTCTGCCTTACCTGGATCTGCCTAACCACCTTCCTGCTCACCTGCTGCAACTCTGGAAAACACCCTCCAGCCAGTCAGTCACTACCTCTCCCTCCAGCCATGTTTTCATCAGATCACATTAAGGCAACCTCGTAATTACATTTTGGAACATTTACCCACTTGGACTCTCCTGCTGAATAACCTTTCTACATCTAGTTGCTCCTGCCGCCCCGCACCCTTGTGCTTACCTGTTTTCTCCAGAAAACATCCATGTCATGGATTCAGCACTGCTTATCAAGATTTGACTTCTGTCAAAATAAAAACAAATTTTTTTCATCCATTTAATCCTGCTATTGAGTCCTACCTTTGTTTTGCCTGTCACCCCGTGACAGTCAGCTGCTAAATGGGAAAAAGTTGGAACCTAATTGATGACAAATCTGTTTTAATTAGTGAAGTCCGTGCCTTAAAAATTCAAGCTATCATTCCCCTTTTTTAAATTTTTTTAAAATTTTTAATTTATTTTTTTGTTCCCGCAAAATGGAAATGTATTCTCCTGGAGAATGGACTACAAGATTACATAGCTGACCTATTGCTGACAGTGAAACTCATTTATAACCCTGGTGACATCTTTTGTTTTCAAAGAAAATATTAATTATATACTTTCCATGTCAATGTGTGGGCGTCTACAGGTGAAGATGTGATCCTACATGTGATATCTTTTTAGTCAGCTATGGAATCTGTCACGTCTGTTAGTTTTCAGCTGCCCCCCATCACCAATCACCCTCATCAGTATTTAGTTTGCAGGTCTGCTCATGCACTTTGCCAGATCCTTGCTGTCGCTAATTCAGGTCAAGTCAGGTTTGTCTCTGTCAAGTGTCACATGGGTGATGAACTGAGGTATTTTAGTGGGTTTTTTTGTATCTTAGTGTACTTTTAATTTGATGTGATTTCTGTTTTTGTGTTTTATTGCTTGCTTTGTATGTTGGGAAGTGTGTTTTTTATTTGTAAAAAAAACAACCTTTTGACCCGGTTGTGACTCCCCGATGAGAGGGTTCACCTGTACCTGAGGACTTAAGAGGGGGCGGAGCTAGGAGGGAAGGAACTTCCCCTGCAGTAACTCAACACACCTGCAGACACTAATCACCTTCCTGCTAGATAAAAGGAGAAAGCAGAGCAGAACAGAAGAAGAAAAGGAAAGGTGGGGCAGCCTCCTCAGAGAAGCAGCGCCCGGCAGAAGCGCCCGGCAGAAGCGCCCGGCAGAAGCGCCCGGCAGAAGCGCCCGGCAGAAGCGCCCGGCAGAAGCGCCCGGCAGAAGCGCCCGGCAGAAGCGCCCGGCAGAAGCGCCCGGCAGAAGCGCCCGGCAGAAGCGCCCGGCAGAAGCGCCCGGCAGAAGCGCCCGGCAGAAGCGCCCGGCAGAAGCGCCCGGCAGAAGCGCCCGGCAGAAGCGCCCGGCAGAAGCGCCCGGCAGAAGCGCCCGGCAGAAGCGCCCGGCAGAAGCGCAGGAAGTGCTGACTGAACTCCACCTTGTTTCCTCCCCCCTTACTGTCAGACAAGGTGAATCTGAGACTGTGGACGACTGGTAAACTCCTTTTACAGACTGTGCCCCTTCATCCTCCCATCCTTTTAACTGTCACAATCAAGTTTTTTTCCATAGTTTAGTTTTTTGTATTCCAGCTCAGCCGTGCTTTTTGTTATATTTTGAAATAAATCAACTTTTTCTTTGGAAATATCTGTATCCGGGTCCTACCTTCACCACGCCACACCACCACCCAACGTGACAGAATCTAACTTGATTTCATGACGCTTACTTGATGTTTGCAAGCACGCTCTGATGCACGCTGAGTTTCCTTTAAAATAAAGATGAAACAATAACAGTCCCACAAAAGACATTTGGTCTCTTAATTTTTTTTGCTGTGTTCATAGTGATAACAGCACACTGAAAATATCAGGACATGAAGGATACTTTGCAGGCTATACATATACAGATGACCATTCATAATGACCTTTTAATAGGCTGACAACATTTAAAGTAGGACCTCTGGAATAAAGATGTATTTAATCAGTTTATCTCGATAAATTGACCCTAGAACACAAACATCAGGTGCGATTGTGGTTGTATGACGAGTTCAAAGCTGCATTTTCTTTTTTATGAATCTCTATAACGGTTCCCTATAAAAAGGCTTTCAAATGTGAGAATTCACATTTGAAAGCCTTTTTATAGGGTGCCCAAATTGTACCTTTTTTGTTTTATTGTGTAGCCAGCAGGTACTTCAATTTACCATGTATTGTCTCTTTTTCAAGACAGAAGCAAATAGGTGTGGAGAGTACATGACAGTTTTTATGCACATCAAACCATTTTTCCATTGGTGGTAGTGGTGCTACAGAACACGAAACATCATGTGGGAATCTTTTCTCCCTCTTTGTGTTTATGCAGAACATTTTCTGAGGGAAAGTGAAACTAGAGAGGACAAGAAAACAGGATAGAACAATTGATTCATTGAAGAGGAAGACAATACATCACACAATGACATCACACTGGTACTGCATGAGTACATTTCCTTTGAGTAAAGACATGACAGGCTCTTTAATGGACAAATCACCCACCATCACTCAACCACAGTGCACTGTGAAATGCAAGTGTGCATGATGAATGTATACTTCTGTACATGTCATACACTCCTGTATTGATCCTACCTCAGGGGTTGTGATAAAGACACAAAAAACATATCCCTGTCCCAAATAGACACACAGCTGCATTTACACACAGATGGCAGGCAGGTACAGTGCGCTGCTCTGTCCTACCATCCACTCCTGGCAGATCTTTTATTTAGCCTCTGCAGCAGGCAGCTCCTCTTCATGAATTATGCAGTTGTGAGCCCCTGTAACAAGCTCCAGGCCGACTCTACACCTTGTGTGTGGCTTAAAATATAGATAAAAGCTGAACAGCCAGCTACAAACACAGTCTCTTTTTCAAGACAGAAGCAGGCTGGTGAGGAGAGAGTCCACGGCAATTAGGAGAGGCTGTGGTGTTGCAGAGAAAGGTTGGTAAGGATCTGCTGAGAAAAATCCAGCTGTTGATTGGATGGTGGCAGAAATAGAACAGAGCAGAATGCAAGAGAATAGGAAAACGAACAGCAAAGCCAAATACTGAAAAAAGTCGAACTTATTAAAACACAAGAGAACCGAGGAGCACAGAGCAATCACAGCAAAGCGATAACAACAACAACAGCCAAAATAGTTTTGTGTTATTAGTTGAAGTTGAAGCATTGAACATGTTGACTGAAATCTTTATGTGTGTCTGCTCTTTGAGCATCCCTGGTGATGGCAGTTCTTTGTGTTAGTGAGATGACCTTGAAGTTTGCCTTTCATAATTATTATTATTATTATTATTATTATTATGCAACTTCTAAAAGGTAAGTGTGTGAAATAGTTGGTGTTATTTTTAGCCTAGGCATTAATGACTGTGTTTGGTTCTTTATATAAGATGAACTGACAACAGGCTGGCATAGAAAATACATAAACATGAGTATGACATATCTCTGGTTAAATCATTGTAATAATAAGGAAATGCAATTTTGCTTTCTATAAGCTTGCTCAAGCACTTGAATGCTCATTCAAGGTTTATAACGCAGGAGTTTCTGATGTGTCATTCCTTGCCACTTCTACAGCTGCAATGCTAATAGTCGCTGCAATGTTAATAGTCTGAGTGTATCTTCTTCAAGGAAGGCCTTTGGAGGCAGAGCTGAAGCACACCAGAGATGGGAGACTACCCGAAGCCCTAAAATGTGCCCATGTGTGGAATATGTGCATATGTGCCCTAACCATCATCCATCTCTAACCCTAACTTTTTTTTATTTATTTTTTTTACCCATAATCTAGTGATGCTACAGTGTTATATTGTAACATGTCGTGTTTACATGTAACCGTGGCAACCTGTAAAATGGTGTGTGTTGTCATGGTAATATTTTTCCTGAAACCATATCAAAGTACATACAAAAGTAGTGTTAATGTCTACACCCAATCAGGACAAAAGTAACAAAATTTATTTTTGTACAGTGTTGCCTTGTTTTGGAAGAAATATATGTTGGTGTTGATCTCATGTCTCACAAAGGCCCATTGTTGAAAGTGTAGCTTTTGGCTGCTTCATCCAACCATTCCTCCTTCTTCCTTATGCAGACTGCTAGCCTGGTTAAACATGACATATAATTATGACAATTATAGCAGTGGTACTTTATAGGATGAAATTATGAATCTCATCTAAGGATACAAACAAATTAAAGATATGACTATTTCTATTAGGGTACTTGTTGAAGAGGGAGGAGGATAGATCTGCAAGTTGAATCTATTAAGATGTCAGGTGAAGTCAAAGCTTACCAAACTCAAAATTTTTTCTCTAATTTATTGCAAAATGGTGATAAAACTGAATATACCTTAGGGCATTGTTACCTAAAGCTGATACCCAATGTGAGCATGTAGTTTATACAGTCTCAGATCTACCATCATTCTTAACTTCCAGTTTTAAAAGACATCCTTATTTTTTCCTTTGCCAAAATACAAAAATATTGAATTCAAATATTAAAAATGCTCACAAACCTATGGGTGATTCATTGCGCCTACATTTGTCTTTTACAAATAATAAATGGGTTTAAAATTCCAGTATGTAACATTTATTGGCATAAGTCACACATGATAGGGTTTTCATTAGTAGTAGTATTAAAATATCATAATCATACTGGAACAACGTGGAACAGTATTTCCATATAAACATATAAAACACCATCATCAAAAGCTTCACAGAATGCTTATAAATAGTTTAAAGATATCCCTATAATTCTTTCATATACTGTTTGTAATATATCCTGATCCTTTGAACAGGAAAATATGTGAATGTCACCGTGAATTCAACAGTGAGTATGATATCACACAAGAGTGACTTATGTATTCATGGCTCCATTAATGAATTATAGCCTCCTTAGACTTTATACTCCAGACATGCCCTCTTTGAATATGTCATAAGTTCATATTCTTTTTTAATGGAGACAGCAAATCACTGCAAAAAACAAACATATAAACATCACAGAGGAGAGTGGCAGGACAAACAAAAGATTTCTGTGAGTCTGTTGAGCAGATGCAGGAAACTTATATGAAGAAAGCGTGGTTCTATGGTGAAAGTTCTGAAGGGCGAGAATAGTGCAAAATACCCAGTCTCTCCTGACAAGTTACATTATTTATACTTTCTACCCGGAAGGCTCTTTAAGCAAGTCAAAGCCTCTGTTTGAATCACTTTGCCTGTACCTTGGGAAACATTACTGCAGAGATGGACTGAAGTGTGTCCACACAAACCAATCTTAAGTAAAGGTCAATGCTATAACAAAATTATGAGCACCTATTTCTCTTTTAACTACACTGTACATCCTCTAAACAAAAAGAGAATTACATTTTCCCTTGTGAAGCTAGTTTTCAATAGTGCTAATATATCCAGAAATACCTTGCAAACTTCAGCTATATTGACCTATTTTTCTGTTTGCGACCACTGAAAAGAAACAAATGTTTTTTCTCAGCATTTCATCTAATGGTGGAAAAAGAAAAAAAGTGGTCCTTGTATTTAAGTAGTGTCAAAAATTCAACATCTAAACTTGACTGTTTAGATGGCAGCAAATGTCTTTGAATATTAACACACATTCACTCTTTGTATGCGTGTGTCCCCTTTTGAATACTTGTATAGTCATCTCATTAATTCAAGTTGCATGTGTGCATGCTTTTCATCTCTGGTTTTATTTCCAGAGAGAATTGAGAAAAATAAAAGGCTTGAAAGTTGTTCTTCATGGATAACTTACTTATTAACCACACCTGTCTCTTTGCAGTCATGTCAAAAGCTCAGCTCTTGTCAAGCAACAATTCAATTCAATTAAATTAAATTTTATATATATAGCACCATATTACAACAATTGTCATCTCAAGGCACTTAAATAATATAGTCCAATTCAAGCCAATTGGAATTCAATTCATTGTTATCATAATCCAATTAATTCATATAGAGTCAATTGAAAAAATAATATCCTAGCTCAGGAAACCAACAGATTGCACCGAAACTAGTCTTCAGTCCAATCTCCCTTCCTGAGCATGCCTGAGGCGACTGTGGAAAGGAACGACTCCCTTTTAACAGGAAGAAACCTCTGGCAGAACCAGACTCAGGAAGGGTGGCCATCCGCCTCGACCAGCTGAGGTTTGAGAAGACAGAAAAGAGGGAAAAGAGGGGGGAAAAACACCATAACACCATTCAAAGGATACCTGTTGGAACAGGGAAACACAAATTAATAACCACAATAATGTCACATGTACATAATATCATTTGAGAAATTAAACGGGGAAAAAGAGAGCAAAGTGAGGAAAGGTGTGACAGATGAGGTCCCCCAGCAGTCTAAGCCTATAGCAGCTTAACTATGGGATGTTTCAGGATTACCTGAGCCATCCCTAACTATAAGCTTTATCAAAAAGGAAAGTTTTAAGCCTAATCGTAAAAGTGGAAAGGGTGTCTGCTTCCCGAACATTTACTGGCAGCTTATTTCACAAGAGAGGGGCCTGATAACTGAAGGCTCTGCCTCCCATTCTACTTTTAGAAACTCTGGGAACAACAAGTAAACCTGCAGTTTACAAACAAACAAACAAAGCATTCCAATGGATTCATGGCAATATCTGGAAATTTCAGCCATGTCTCCCTCTCAGCTACACTTTAGACTTCCAACAGTTTGTCAACTGCTTCACAAAAATAAAGAAAAAGTTGGATTTATTCCATACAAATGTAAAACAACACCTACAGCTTATTTGCCTGTCTTCCATAAAGAAAATCAGGGAACAATCTGGCTCTCCTCATCACACTATGCATCCACTGTTCAGATCAAACTGATGGAAGCCTGAACAGAGCCAATGAGCTGAACATGGATTTCTATAGGTTCAGCTCAGATAACACTCAGCATGCTCCTCACCTACCTACAGCAACACAGACTCCACACCCTACCCGTGCCCACATCTTCCCTTTCATACCTCTATAATGTCACCTTTCACCTCAGTCATAGATCTTAACACGGCTTCACCAACATACCCTTTCACAGTAGGACACAATGAGTGGTCTTCTGCCTCACCCTTGGCCTTTAGGCCTGTACAGAACAGCTATGTGGGATTCTACAGCACCTCTTCAACCTCAACCTGAGTCAGTAGAAAGTTTCAGCGCTGTGGAAGACATCCTGCCATGTCTACTATCAAAATGATCTAATCTAAATGCCTTTAGTGACTACAGACCAGTTGCCATAACATCCCAAATCATGAAAGTTTTGGAGAGACTGCCATCTGAACACCTTTCAGAACCTACTACAGTTTCCTTATTGTTTAGGGCTTGGTGTTGAAGTTGTCATCATCTATTTTTGTCAGGAAGCACACTCCCATCTGGATAAAGCAGGTAGCATGACTTTTGACATGTTCTTGGACTTCCCCAGAGCTTTGAACATAATTCAGCCAGTACTATTATGTAAGAAACTGCTCAAAATACTGCTGGATGCCTCCACAACCGCCTGGATTATTGAACAAACAGACCATGATTTGTGAGACTGAAGGGTTGTGCGTCTGAGAAGGTTGTCAGAGGCACAGGAACACCTGTCTATCTGGACAGCAAACCTGAAATGCAAGTCTAAGACAGTCTACAGAAAGCAACAGAACAGACTGCACCAGACTGAATTGTACATCTGTTGTGGCAGGGGCATTGGAGCCAGTGAATCAAAGAAACTGAGCAATCTGATAAAGAGGGCTGGTTCTGTGACTGTTCTGGAGCCCCTGGAGCTGATTTTACAGAAGAATGCTGCACATGCTAATAAACATAAACGACAACCCACCCTCATCATTTTGAAACAACAAAAGTGTGTTCAGTAAGAGGCTTCTTCAGCAATTTCAGTCATTTCACTTTTGGATGAACAGACTTTTCTTTTATTTAATCTAATTTTATGCTTAAGCTTATGAAAAGTTAGGTATTTAGTTTAAAATTTGACACTACTGAAAACAGTGATCATTAGTGGCATTGACATGACAACACACAGCTGTCAACAACTTTGTCAATGTCTCACAGCACCAGTGCTGTACAAATGGTCTCTCTCTTCCATCGCACTGTTTGCGCAACTGACTTTTCAATTCCAACCAAACATCAAACACAAGAAAGCCTTTATTACTCATTTGCAGCTGTTTCAGCAGGTAATTGTTTTAAAGGACTTCTTTTTACACAAGAATCACAGCCAAACAGCCATATTTGTATTTTTTAGTGTATTGAAATGATACTGGGATAGAGATGACCAAAAAAAAAGAAAAAATTACATCTGAAGATGTGAAATCAAAAAGCCAAACATTCACACTATTCTGTTTTCTGTGACTTCTTCAGTTAGCTGGAATCAAAAAACAAAAATCGCATTAGATTTGAAAATTTAACACATTCAGACTGAACGTTTGAAATGTTTAGTGGGGTCAATGAATACTTCTATAAATCATGCTACATTCTTCCGTGTGTCATGACTGTGGAGGTGCTCTCATTAGACGGCAGCATTTCAGAGAGATCAGTCTTCCATTCACTCTGATCAGTCTTTAGCTCAGTAATCAACGCTTTGAGTCGGTTCACCGCTTGTCTACTTCAGACAGATGAATAATGCACTGCTCAGTAATTAAAAGACACAAATCTGATGCTGTGTCACTAATTTATTGATCGCTCTTTATTGCTTCAAATGTTGACAGGGTTAAGTGTCAATTACACGTCACACTTCAGTTGGAGTTATTAATTCTCCCAGGTAGGAGAAAGAATACAATTTAACCCCTGATGAGTTGATGTATTATTAACTGTTATGCTAAGTTGTGTTGGACCACTTTCAGAAGACATTGAGAATGTTGAGGCCCCATCAGCATCTGGCTTGGAGGAGACTTTAAAGTGAATGAGGAAGTGTGACCTTTTTAAAGTTGACTCTCATCACCAGAACAAAGTCTCAAGAGAACAATAGATTTGCAGCTTGTTGTCTTCTTCTAATTTTATATAATTCTAGTTTGGTTCACTCTATTGACTGATGTCCATGATATATCAATTCCCCTTTCAAAAGAGGGAGATTTTACTATAATGGCATGGCAATTTTATTTGTATAGCTCATTTCATAACTAGTAAAATGAATACACTTTACATTAAAAATACAGTTTGTGAAATTTTTTGAAAATTCTTCTATATTGAACAGACTGTCAGTAAAGGGTCTTCATTAGTGGAGTAATATGTTCAAATTTCCGTGTTTGTTACAAATACCTCAGCTTTGTCTCTGCTCAGCTCTAAAAAGTTTATTGACATCCAACATTTGATGTCATTAATACAGTTTATGCGCTTCTGGTAAAACTGAGATCTTCAAAGGAAAGATGTAGCGATCATGTTTGGCTGTTGTTGTTTTTTGGTTTCTGTGTCTTAGGCTGGGCTAAGCAGGTCTCCTGGGAGTCTTGGGCAGAGACTGGAACGTTCCTGCCACCACACCTGTTCCTCATCTGCCCTCATTTGGACACTCTTATAGGAGCTGCAGGAGTAACCAGTCTTCTCACTTTATAGTGGTAATTTGGCCGACTCCAATGCGTCATTGAGAATTTTTTCCCTCCTTTCAAAAACCTTACCTGAACTTGTCTTTTCCAGCGTTCGCCTCCCTTGTCCACCCTCTGTGTTTTGGCTTCTTTGCACCTGTTCCACCCACCATGCTTGGATCCCCTACCTGCCTTTTGTCTCACCGTTCTAAGATTGTAGTCCCTCTTCAGCCTGTGTCATCATCCTGCGTGCTCGCCCTGCTGTCCACTTGGAGCCAAGCAACAAGCTTGGATCCCTCCTGGACTAAAAGTAAGAAACATTCCCTTTTTGGAGCATTCCATAGGCCGTGAAGAAATCTCTAACCTTCTCCCTCTTCCTACAGTTTTCCCAGTATCCCTGGATTCAGCCCTCATCTCTCACAAACCTTTGTTAATACATTCTTTTACTTGGATTCCTCCCATCTGCTTTTGAGTCCTAGTGTTTCAAGGCGGCTAGGCTCTAGCGGTGACAAAAGAGAAATATACATTTGTGTATCATCAGCATATGAATGGCAGGAAAGATTATGATTTTTGACAATACAATGGGAGCAGATAAAGGTTAAAATAATGGACCAAGAATTGATCTTTGTGGAATCTCAAAGAGAATTTTTATTTCTATTGATTTACAACTTCTTATTGAAAAATAAAAATGTATCTCTCAAGTGTGATGAAATCCAGTTTATCTGAGGCAGTAGAGAGATGTAGGAGAACAACGACTGGGGCTCTCTGTAAGTCACTTGAACCTGAGATCATTGTTTATTTTAATTTGAGCTTTATCTGTGTTATGGTTTGTTCTGAATCCTAATTGGCATGAATGTATATTGAGTTAAAATACATTCTTCCAAGTGTTAATACTTTTTTTTGAGAGAAGCTGGGAAAGTGCCATGTGTAGAGAGCAGTTAACTATATTCACTAAGTCTTTTATTATAAATTAAATACAGATTTGAATAATTTGGTGGGATTGAGGGATGATTTGCAAAAGCTCCCAAATCTTATACACCAAATCTCTGGAGTTTACATCTAAAAATGTGAACTCTTGAGAGTAAAAAGGGACTGAGGGTGAGGTTGAATCAAATACACTGTTAGAATAAATTAATTGTAAAAAAAATTGTAAATAAATTATACTACCGGTACCTATAATGTAAGTAATAAGGTGTTTTTCTTCATAGAAAGCAGCTAATTTATCACATCGTATTGTGGAAAGAAATTCAGGAGGCACTGATTTGGTAGAATTGATTAATTCATCGACTAAGGAGAATTGGAATGTTGGATTGGTCTTTTTAAATTTTTTTAAAAATTTTTTAAATCAATCTCATGATTAATGTATAATCTACTTTTGCTAAATTTACGTTCAGCTTTTTGGCAGATTCTCTTTACCATCTTTACTTTTTCTCTCTTTCTCCAGGTTCAGATTAAAAAAAAGCCTGTATTGATGCTTCATATCCCGCTTGTGAGCAGAGCTTACACTAGTCATTATCAAAAATAATGTCAGGAAGTGTAAGAGGCTATCAGTTTTAGGAAAGTTTTTGATGGCACAATTCAACCACTTATGTGGGTATGCAGCCTTCTACTCAGCAATGTATGTGTCAAAGGTCTGTATGGTCTGAAGGTTAGGATGTGGTACATTCAAACCAATTTTCATTTCATTACATTAAAAAAAACAATGTACAAAGTTTGAATCTAAATCTGCACAAACAAAATTCAGAAAGCACATTCTCACTTAGATTAGCCTTCATATACAGTGATGTAAGAAGTGACCATTTGTTACGATACAATACAGCAGTAACATAGAAATACTGAAACTGACTCCCTCTTTCACATCTTCTTTGAGACAGAGAACAGCAACAACACAGACTGAAGATTATTTTATGATTTGCATTCTGCAGCCTCTCTCATCTCTTTTAGTCCTCCCTCAACTTGTCTCAAATTCAATCTGTCTTCTTTCTTGTTCTCACCTGTCAGAATGAATCTCTCATGTTGCAGTTAGATTTGTTTAAACTACAACTACAAGGGTTGAGTAAAAACACAGAGAAGATATTCTTCTATCATAATAATATATTGATACATTTGTTTACAGTTTTAGCTATCACTGAAAAAGCTGTGATTAAAAAACAAAAAGGGAGGAACAGTGAGGAAAAACCTCCCTCCTTAGGGCCAAGGTGTGGAGATTTACCCAAGAAACCTGTCACCCTAGTGTTTAATGACAGGGGGCCTGGATGTGCAGCTCGTCCACAGGGTCCAGCAGACAGACCATACTGCAGTCTGTGGAAGGCCTCCGGGACTTGAGACGAAGACAGGCATGTGGCATCTGTTTGAGAGGGGGCTGGCACACATGGACACCACATCTGTCTTTTTCTCTTCTGTATTGAACACCATGACCCTATACACACACACACACACACACACACACACACACACACACACAGTATCATTCAGCATTTGTATTCTTTATTGTGCTCTGTACACCAGCATGTAACAGATGTGACTTCAACCTCACTGCCAATCATTTCAACCTACATTCTAAGTACTAAAATACACAAACATTAGAGGTCTAGTAGGAAGGACACTGATGGGGGTAACATGGGGATTCATGGTATAAAATGTGTACACACTATAGTAGAAACGAGAAGACACATCCTTTTTGCAAGATTCAAAAATCTGTGTGTAAATATGTTCTATTTCATCAATCTCAATAATTGAGAAACAATACAAGCACGCACAAAATGTCAATTTCACAATGTCATGACATTGTTAAAACCACAACTAAATGGACATGACAATGAAAGCAACAGTAAAGAAGAAGCACAGTGTTATTGAATATAAAACTGAGACACTCACCAGTGAAGCAGATAATCAGTTCTGTATTCAAAAACAGCTACTGAATTACAAATTTATAAGCAATCAGCTCTTTAAGTTCAGAGCAAACAACCATGCACAGGTAAAACTATGTTTTATTTTTAAATATTTTAAACCAGCGACCAAAATTCACATTATCTCACACATCACATCACATTAGGGCTATGATGAAGGAACAACGACTCCTGTTTTAACACCAATGGATTAACGCACAGACTTTACAGTATACATGTGTGGAAATGATCAAGGGGCACTACAGGTGTGCAGATGGTACGTGTGCTATTTTCTTGAACAACCATGTAAAAGCTTATGAGACAAACTTTTGCCAGAAAACCAGAATGACCTCCACGTACTTCTTTTCAGTAGATGGGTCCTCTAAAGCCATTATGCACAATTAAAAAATATAGTCATCTGTAAAACTCATAAATACTGTAAATAAGGGTATATTGTGAAAATTGACAATGAAAAAACAAAATCTGACAAAAAAAATCAGTCATACAACCAATCTCATTATAAGTTTGGCTTATGCTAAATTATGTGGTCTCTTTTTTTCCATTTCCACCTACAATCAGGGTTAAATTGCTGTAAAAACTTGTGCTTGCAGAATATGGAGGTGCACACATTCGCACCATGCATTCTTTTTTTGTATATGCCAATTTGTTTTGTTATAATTTGCTTTTGGTTTTACAGGATGGACCATGACAAAGGCACCAGAGAGCAGTTAGTATGAGGTAAATTGGTTTATTTACAATGAGTCAGTGAACAAAAAAGACAGAGACTTGGCTCCAGGACAAAGAACAAAAGAACTCCTTCCAAAGTGAGAATATGTCTGAGAAGAGAGACAGGGTTAGTTTCTTCCAGGAAAAAAGGTAAAAGGTAATCCAAGCAAAAAAAAAACAGAAGTAGGAAAATTGCATAAACTCTCCAGGGTAAACTCTTCTACAACACAGGGACTCGGGCTGTGGCAAATAGTTGCTTAGACAATGCTGTAACTGGCAATGACAGGCTAGCCAAGTGCTGTAGCAAACTGCCTGCGCAGCAAAGAGCAGCTCCAGGCAGTAGGTCTTCTGCAAACAAATGTACAAAACTTGAAGCACAGGTTTCAGCAAGAAAATATTTCATTTTACTATGAGTGGCCTGTTTATACCACAAGGGTGAAAACAATTATCTGAAAATGAGCAGACTGAAGATTGGAGTTTAAATACAGTCAGACCCAGGATTCGGCTCAGGTGAGTGGAGACAGCAATTAGAGCCACAGCAGTCAGCCCTCCACCACATCAACAGAAGAGCATGAGCCCACATGAAAGAGAAAAGAAAAACTAAACTATCCAAAAAATACAGATCCTGACATGTTAGATGGAGATGTGTAAGCATGGTTCTTGTGTGTTTGTATCAAGACTCTTCTGTCTGATAATGAAGAAAACCCACTTTATAACATTAAGGCAAGTGAAGAACACTCTTTAAGTGGTAAAAACTTTAATATCCAGGGGCCTCATGTACAAAGGGTGCGTACGCACAAAAAAGTGGAGTATGCTCTTTTTCACTGCAATGTTCAGATGTATCAAGAGTGAAATGACCATGGAAACGTATGGTGCCTCATGCCAACTTCATGGCATGTTATAGTAAATAAATGTGAAAACAATTAGTTCTCAGACTGAGTGATGTGCACATTTGAGACACATGAACAATTAACACACCCATGTGTCTGCAATTATACGAGTGGATATAAAAGCATGCGCAAAGTGGTGCAATGCATACCATTAAAAACAATGCCTGCTTTAGCAATATTGGAAGACGTTGCAAATGGTGCAATTTGAAGAAAGCGTGTGTTCACAGACAGAGAGGATTTGCTGGCACAACTGGCTCATCAGCCGCTTTTGAGGGCAATCCTCCTGGAACTGTGCCCAGAGCTGCCGCCAGCATTGGAGCGCAACACAGCAATAAGCTATGCGTTGCCTGTGCCCATAAAGGTGATGACCACATTGGGGTTCCTAGCCACCGAGGCATTCCAGAGGGAGCTGGCCAACTGATTGGGATTGTGCCAGTTTACCCTGAGCCGAGCCACGCCAGCTGTGTGGGACGGTATTATCCCAGAACTATCCCACACATTATACCACACAACTAGGTTCTCATACAGTTGAACAGGCCAACATTAAAGCGCAATTTGCAGCAAGAGCCAGTTTTCCTAAGGTAATCAGAGCTATCAACTGCACACACATTGCAATAAAAGCGCCATCACATGATGAATTTGTATATCAACAGGAAACATTTTCATTCGATCAATGTACAGATCATATGTGATGCGCAAATGCAATTTGCCCCCAACATTGTGGCAAGGTGGCCTGGTTCAACGCACGATTCATACATTCTGAGCATTGTTGTGAACAGACTACAAGCCAGAACAGAACAGACTACGCAACGAGTGGCTTCTTGGTGAATAACTTTATTTGTGTAATTGTCCTAATATTATTTCCCCGTGACGTGCATTGAGCATGTACGTCCTTAGTTTCTCTCCTGTCGTCACAGCATCATTACTAGTCGGTGGTTAAAGTTAGTGGCTTGCTGGTTTTTGATGGTTAAACTACAGTTTAAGATCTTTCCAACAAGCCCCTGATTGTCTCTGTGTGTAAAGTACTCATGTACATACATAGGTATTACCTTTGGGGTAATCAGAGTCACCTGCCCCCACCACCCCTGAGAGAGCAGTGTCAGTCACCCATAATTATGCCGACTCTCTGTTCAAACAAGATGGGCTCCTCTTGTCCTGCCCCCCGCCTGTTTTGGCCACACTTTGGCTTTTGGAAGCCATTATCTACTTCACATCCACCTTAATAGTGGACCACTTCTTTTTCACTTCTGCTTGTGTGCGCTTCTCTGACCCCACAGCATTGACAGCCTTACATACACTCTCCCACCCACTGAGAGAAAGATTCACAAGAGCAAATACAAGAAGGAAGAGGGAGCTGAGTTATAAAGCAAAAATCTAAATTTTCTGGGCAGTTTACATCACTACCCTCACCTATGGTCATGAACTCTGGATCATGATCGAAAGAATGAGGTCGCGTTTTTTTTTCTTTGCAAGGTGGCGGGTCTCACGATACATGGTCATTATCTATAGCTACCATATAACTTGTAAAACATGTGGAGGCTGTGTAGTAGCAGGAGTGTGTGAGTCTTCCAGTGGCACTGGTTACAAGTCTTTATTGATCATATGAAGACAGACGCAGATGCATGAACAGTGAAAGTTACTCTGCACACTAAGGTCTGATATTCACTTGAATAAAGCCATACTGGTGAAATGTATGAATGTATGAACTGTTTATCCTGTACAGTTGGTGAAATGATGGAAATTACGGACCTTAATCCAGTATAGACTAAATAAATTAGCATATAGCTTAACAAACCTAAACACAGGTCAATTACACACAACAGTAATACATTAGAAACATTAATATCAATTCCATAAATGAAAAAAAAAAGTTGAAATGAAACAATGTAGGGGCGCTGTGATTTCAATTCCAATTGAGCACCCTAAAAACACAACACACACTACAACTGCAGAGATCTATGGAAAAGAAAAAATAAGAAAGTAAAAATCTCACTGTGTAAGACACATGAAAATGCACTGTCAGAAGGTTAACCAACCTGGAGATTTGTTTACCACCTTTGTTTTCTCCTCAAAAAAACAAACTGTTATGATCAGGCGCTAAATTGGACCCATGATGCAGACAAACAGACTGGAGAGGTTGGTAAATAGAAGAAGGTGAAGTTTACTGTGTCCACACAAAAGCAAGGGGAGCAGGAACTAGGGGGCCACCAGCTGGAGCTAAAGTGGGTCTTCAGGGTTCCTGGGCTGTTTGGAGGTATTCTTGAAGATATGAGGCAAAGAAGATCCCTGGAGCCACAGAGTTAAGTAGAACAAAGCTGAGCAAGGCAGAACAGAGTTAAAATACTTTATGGTAAATGTGCAAGGGGTTCAGTACATACAAGGACACTGATGATCTGGCAACAAGTGGAGGAGTGAGCCGGTCTTTTATCCTGAGTGCCAGCTCCGCCTACAGACAGACAAAAGACACACCCCCAAGAGGGAAAGGGAAAAAAGGAGACACACTAGGATCCTCACACAAAACAGACAAATGAATATACTGACCATCCAATATCCATTTCAAAGAATAATATTTAAACCTAACACACATGCCAGTGATGAAGTATAATCATTTTTGAGGAATTGGGCACCCAACCCATTGCATTATCTGAATGCTTCCTTTATATCAACCCCCCTTATCTTATCTTTACATTCACTTCACAATGAAAACACACACACCTAATGCAAAAGAGTCATTTTCAATTTCCATTTTTGATTTCTGACCTCTAATAATTTGGTGAATTGACAAACTGGCCATCAGAACACCGTACAACTGTCAGCTGTAGCAACACAGGCCCAGCAGTGAATTATTAATGGCTAATATCATTATGTAGGCACTGCTTGTCATAACAATCTAGCCAAGTGGAGGGAAACTCAATCTGCTGCCCCTGCCCCTGTGCAGACAATGCTTTTTAATTATTGATATGAACTAATTGGCGACAGAATTTGCAGGGCACAGTTACTTTTGTTCCCCTCACAGCTCGCTCTGCTCCTTCAAGAAACAATCTTATTAGGAGGCCAGCCGTACTTGATGCCCTTGTGTCAGCAAATTAGCAAGGAGGATGACCCTGTTCATGACTCTTTTCCTCTATCTCCTTCTGATTCTTTTTTTCACCCTCTTTCTGCCTACTTTTATACCTGATCCTTTCCCTAAGTCAATATTCAAGAGTCTGCCCCTCCTCCCTCCTCACCTTGACATTGGACAGTGGTTAATTAAAATAGGACAAAAAGACAGAATTTAACTCAACGTGGTTGCACATCATTATTCTCAGCACATATTCATGCTATAACAGGTTCTGTTAATATATCAAGAAAGAGAAAAGAGGGTCAGTGTGCTGGATTAATGCTGTTTTTTAAGCCATACGCTGGATTTTTATTGTTACCACACATTACCACTTTTCAATGTCAGCCTCATTCTTTCCTGTCTCACTGTAAGAATGATAATTTGCTGTTTGACAATTATTGATGTTACAATCTATTGGTTTTCCTCTATCCTGGGGTTACTAATGTAAAATAAAAATCAAATTGGGTAAAGAAATAAAAACAGAAAAAAATTGATTAACAGAATTGTAATATGGTCTAGAATAGGTTTAGACCTTTACCATTATGGTTAAATTAACAAACGTTTGGTTCAGTAATAATCACAGTTGACAGAAAGCTGTTCGGATTGTGGTATGAACCAGGATAGTGACCACTGGCAAAGTTTAGTTGGCCTCACCTTTTTACCTCTAAACTCTGTATTTACTTCATTTGACTTTTAAGATTTATGACAGCAGTTAACAGTTATATTTGCATCATTATATTACAATGAAATAGTCTGGTTTCTGGTATGATACATATCCAATTTGACTGTTTTAAGTTTCAGAAAGATTAGCACTACTGCAATTTTACATACATACCCATCCCAGCTACCATGAAGTCAGTGGCAGGGTACACCCTGGAACAGTCCATCACAGAGACAAATAAGACAAACAACCATATACATTCACAGTAACTCTTTGGGTCAATTTGGAGTCACTAATGAATCAAACATGTTTGTTTTTGGACTGTGGGAGGTTACTGGAGTGCTTTGAGAGTACCAAGCCCTGATTGCACTAAACCTATGGGTAGCTTTTGATATGGTAATCTTTGTCATCCTGTTGTCTGTACTCCCTGAGATGGATATATCAGGTGAGGCACACTGGAATTGGAATTTTACTTCATTGGGCATGTTTCCCCATTCAAGGACAAATATCTATATCTTATCACCTCTCCACAGGGGTGCCTTTCTTTGTAAAATACACCACCTCCAGTTATCCGCTCATATGATTTCTCGTATGAATGCCAGAAAATGCTACGCAAATGATATCTGTTATTCACATAAGGGTCTCTGTGGTTTCAATGTAAATTTGAGCTGGTCTCACTGACGTTTTCACATGAATAAAAGAACAGCACTTTTAACTAAACTTCTCAAAGACTGAGCTATCGGCCATTCAAGCAAATCATATTACCCAACACAATAACACCAAATTTCCAATTAAGGTTGAGTTACAATAAATAACAAGTTTTCTTCTCTGACCATGTTTTATCTAATTTTCTGTCATCACACTTTGCAGACTAAATAAGAAAAATCATGCTATATCTGACTCAGTATGCCATTTCACTCTTGTTACAAGCCAAGATTATCTCTTGCCTACTGCAATGCTCTTCTCGTAGGTGTACCAGCATGCATCATGAAACCCCTACACATGATTCAGAATGCAGTCTTATGTCTGGCAATCATTCATATTAATAATCATACGTCCTAACCTAAGTGAAAAGAATCACCTTTCTCTAATGATACTCTCTATGAGTATACACTGTCTTATAAATGCAAATGTGTCGAACTGTACATCAGTCCTGCCACAGCATTTAGCAGTGTTGCCACAGTAGTACAGATGCATTCACTTGCCTCAGAAACAAAGACAGAAAATACATAGGGGTCTTGTGTTTTAACGCTATGTCCTGAGTTGGAGCCAAGTCATTTTGACTTTGCTGGTATTGCATCTAACAATGGTAAGACAACTGATTAGTTTGTGAAGATCACAATATCACTTCTCAAATTGTAAAACATTTTCACTTCATCTTGCTGAAAAACTTTTTTTTTTGGCCAAAGGGGCATTGAGTTTTTAAATAAATGTACTTGTTGCAGTCATATTCTTATTTCACCTCTTCACCATTCTTCATTTAAACATCATATTATCTTTCCCGAAGTAGGCACAATCACACATGACATTTCAAACACCCATTTTAATGTGAGCCTGAGAAACAAAGCCTGAATTAACAAAGAAAGCTGATAACCACTGTGGTATAATTAATTTCATTGGATGTTTTGTCTGGCTAACACAAAAAAAGGCTGGCTATTTTATTCTGACTTTATAGTACAACCTTCAAGTCCATATCCATTTCTAGCAACATAAACACAAGTAATTTTGGGTCAGAGGGAACTGTTTGACCCGTGATGACTCATAAACTGCTGTTAATTCTTGTAAAAAAAAAAATCAGCTTGTTGCTTGTTTATTTGAGCTGTGTGGTTGCTTGGGTGCACAGTCGGGATGAATCTTTTATCTGATGGCAAACCTGCAGTGTGGAGTTTCACAGCAACACACACACACACACATAGACAGACACACAGCATGTTCAGAGAGGCTGACCAGGTGTGTAGTATGAGGTCTGAGCAGAAGAAACACTGTGTTGTATTGTGTGTAGTACTCTATATTTCACTGTTAAAAAAAACAGGTCTTTGATGTTCACTGTGTTAGTAAGTCTGTGGCTGTGTGTGCAGCTGTGAACAAATGAGTTAACAGTTCTGTGTTGTGTAGTATGTTTGTGTGTATGATAAATACTCCTGAATTCATGATGCAAACCAACACATGCATAACTGCCGTGTCTCTTGTTGTAGTAAATGGATTCTCCATTGTTTCTATATTTGATTCTATTTCAAATACACACACACGCACACATATATAAATATGTGTTTGTACATTTTACATATAGGTCACATGGCTTTAGTCTGCTTCTTTCTTTAAGAACCGAGTTACTTGTTTTTTTTTTTGTTTCTGTCACAGGATCTGACAAAACTTGGTATTTTCCTCTTATGGGTAAATTTCCTTGCTAAGGAATCATCACCTCATCACTCATCACCTCATCACCTGATTATTTCTCCCTGTTTCACAGCCATTTTCTTTAGTCTCTAGTTTTCCAGTGTTATCCATGTTTTTTAGATTGATCAAAAAAAATCCTCAAAACAATTTGCGAACTGTGCTCCATATCTCTCAGTCCTGCATTTGGGTCTGCTCCTTTATAGAGATAACTAACTCTTGCTTATGAATACCATCGACAAGTTCTTCCATTTAATGAACCACTGCTTGGACTGTCTCTCTACGTCTCTCAGCAACACGTAAGACTTGTAATTGTGCCACAACAGAACCACACATTTTAACATATTACTCTTGTTAACAGGGGCATGAACAATCACTGGGTTGTTTCAACAGGCTGAATGAGAACTTGAAGGCTCATCATATTCTTCTTGAGTATCCACATTGTCGACAGTATTTGCTGAACCGGTGACCATGTGCAAACACATAAGGTGATTCTTGAACTTTGTATAAGTGCAAAACAATGCAGAACATCCTGACATTTTAGACGTGATGTCTTTCCTGGATATAAGCCATGGTAAAATGTCTGACAATGACACCCTTTCTAACTTTAAGATGAAGCTTAAAACTTTCCTTTTTGATAAAACTTATAGTTAGGGATGGGTTCAGGTGACCCAGGAAACCCCACTATAGGCCTAGACTGCTGGGGGGCCTGTTATGTCATACCTGTCCTCAATTGCCCCCCCCCCCCCCCCCCCCCCCATTTAATTTCTCATATGAAATTATGTACATTTGGCATTATTGTTGTCATTAACTTGTGTTAAGTTAATAATGTTAAGCTAATCCTTTGAATGGTGTTTGTTGTCCCCTCTTTACTGTCCTCTCAAACCCCAGCTGGTTCGAGGCGGATGGCCACCCTTCCTGAGTATGGTTCTGCCAGAGGTTTCTTCCAGTTAAAAGGGAGTCATTCCTTTCCACAGTTGCCACAGGCATGCTCAGGACAGGAGATTGGACTGAAGACAAGTTTCGGTGCAATCTGTTGGTTTCCTTAGGTAGGATATTGTTTTTTTAATTGACTCTATATGAATGAATTGGATTATTTTGAAATTAATTCATTGGATTTCATTGGATTATGATCACAATTAATTGAACTCTAATTGGCTTGAATTGGACTGGATTATTGAAGTGCCTTGAGATGACATTTGTTGTAATTTGGCATTATAGGAATATGTTTATGTTTATGCATTTAGCAGATGCTTTTATCCAAAGCGACTTACAAATGAAGATATAACAAACTACATAAAAAGCTAACAGTAAACTACATAGAAGGAACAATAAACAATAAATTACATAGAAGAGGCCACTAGTCCGACTCTGTCAGAGGTGACAGAGTAGAGATAGAGTGCAGGCATAGAGGGGGTAGGGAAGTAAGGTAAGTGCTAGGATCGGAGATGCTCTCTGAAGAGCTGGGTGCTCTTTTAGGCTGATCAAAGACCAGACGCGCCGTCGCATTCTGGACCATCTGCAGAGGTTTCACAGCACAGGCTGGGAAACCAGTTAGGAGAGCATTGCAGTAGTCAAGGCGGGAGATGGGTGGACCAGGAGCTGGGTGGTATGTTGGGTTAGGTATGGTCTGATCTTTTGTATGTTTAGCAATGCAAAGTTGCATGAACGAGCAACAGAGGTAACGTGATCTTTAAAGGTTAGTTGGTCATCAATCATGACACCCAAGTTTCTAGCTACCTTTGATGGAGCAAGATATAGGGATTCAGTTTGGATGCAGATGCTGTGGTGTATGGTTGGTTTGGCTGGGAAGACAAGCAGTTCAGTTTTTGGGAGGTTAAGTTGGAGGTGATGGGCTTTCATCCATGTTGATATGTCAGAGAGACAGTCTGAGATTCGTGCTGAGACCGTGTGGTCGTCAGGTGGGAATGATAGATAGAGCTGTGGATTATCAGCATAACATTAGTATGAGAAGCCATGTGATCGGATGATCTGTCCCAGTGAGTTGGTGTATATGGCAAAGAGAAAAGGTCCCAGTACTGAGCCTTGGGGGACCCCTGTGGCGAGGTGGTGCGCTGCAGAAGTGTGACCAAGCCAGGATATTTTGAATGACCGACCAGTGAGGTATGATTCAAACCAGGAGTGTGCTCTCCCTGTGATGCCCATGCTAGAGAAATAAAACTGAATCGAATTGAATCAGAGTTTGGTGGAGTCGGTGTTGTGTGTTGTATAGGATGTACAGAGTCTTCTCCAGGGTCCATCTCTCTGCCACTGACACCAGAGTCCAGCTCTGTGCCCACCACAGATCCAGCCCTCATCACCAGTCTGTCTGAACATCCGGCATCCCTTCTTTTAATACATCCCCACCAACAAACCACAACATTAAAAAGAACACTAGACACAACAGACTGGTAAAATATCAGCAACAGTTTTTTACAGATGTTAAAGGACCCCAGTCTTCTCAGGAAGTTAAGACGACTCTGTCCTTTACGGTGGATGCTGTCTGTGTTAACAGTCCAATCCAATTTGTCATCCAACTGCAGTTCCAAGTACTTGACCACTTCCACGTCAGAGCCCTCGATGGAAATGGGCTGGAGATGGGGTCTCTTCCTCCTGAAGTCCACCACCATCTCCTTGGTCTCGGAGGTGTTAAGCTGCAGGTCCTCCTCCAGGCTGTTAGAGTTTTTAGTTGTTATCTCAAGCGATAACATGTGCTATAATTACACTCTCGTGCTATACCATAACTTCTGTGTGCCATATATGAATCATATGTTGTGTTAGATCCATGTGATATGAAATGTGTGTGCGTACAGACAAAGGGAGATGCCTAAGGACAGAGTGTTCCAGAGGTCAACAGAGTTTAATTGAGTTCAACTACAACGCACAATGCCTGATTCAAACCAATTTACAGATGTATCTCTTTGTATGATTTTCTACAAGGTCTCACACTCTGAATTTGCAGATGTGTCTCCATATCTAAACATTCGACAGAGTCACGCACTCTGAACTTTCTATGCAACCTTTTGTTTTGTAAAGCTCTTCCCCTTTTCTTATCTCTGAACAAAACCAGGCTGCTGCAAGGAGGGAGTCGGAGATTGCTGGAGGTTGCTTAGACACATAGGCCTACACCTGTGCCTGAAGCGGCGACGGCTCTCCCCTTTTGCAAAAGCTGACCTTAATATTGATCTCTTGTGTGGTTCTTTCTGTTTAAGGTGGGACTTCGTCAATAAGAACAAAACCCTATCAACTTGGTGCCATGACCCGGATCCCAACATACCTGACCACTGGCAGACGGAGGACGTGCGCACAGCCAGTGTCAACAGGACCTGAAAGAAAGTCCCGGGGGGTAAATTCTTCGCTGGGCCAGCGTCATAGGTCCGACTTCATCTGCCAACGGTGGATTGACAGGATCCGGATAGAGTGAAACGAACCAACAGAGAAGATCAAGTAAGTGAAAAGCGCTGTGTTATGGGTCAGAGGCTCTATAAGAAGAAAGACCTTGAGTCCCAAAGAGTACAGGATCAGAGGCTAAAAACCTTGAGTCCCAGAGAGTAAAGGGTCAGAGGCTCTGTACGCAGAGGCCTTGAGTCCCAGAGAGACTGCTCATTGACTGAAGTAGTTCCCTGCTGAAGGTTTGCTCCTGGTAAAACAGGGAAAATTTTGAGACCGTGAGTGTCAGGGAAGGAGAGAGTGTTTTAGAGTCTCTCTCTGGATGGGAATAGTTCCTTGTTGAAGGAATATTTCTGGTTGGCAGGGAAAATCTTTTTGTTGAAAATATTTGTTGCTGTGTGAATAGAAGTGCAAGTGAATGAGTGTGTGAAAGACAGAATATACTGACTGAATCAGCAGTACTGGTGGGAAGCCTAACGGTGATAACACAAACCAGTAGCCTGTTGAAGTAGGTCAGTTTAATCTGTATTAAGCATATAAATTAATAAATATATATATATATATAGAGTAATAAATACAAATAGGTAATAAAAAAAGTAAATCCTCCCCCAGAGGTCCCAAAGGCGATAAAAAGTATAGTTTAGTAGTATAGTATAGTAGTATAGTTTTCCTGGCTGTCTAGAGTATATGTTAAGGGGGGGTTTGAGTCCCTGTCTAAAGAAAGGGGGGTTAAAGTCCCTGCCTAATGGGTACCCGGTGTTTGTATGTCTATTGTATTTGTTTTTGAATGGATTTTGTGTTTTTAATTGTATTTTGTGTTAAGTGTTTCAGTGTTTGTTCTTTGCAATTGCAGTGTCTTGAGTGTGTGCGTGAGAGCAGCCGTTTTGAGTGTGTGTGAGAGAGAAAGGAGGGTTGAAAGGCAGAGGAGGAAGTTCAGATGTGTTTTATACAAATGACTTCGGATCCAGAAGCTCCACTGTTTTCTTCCACGACGGCCAGAGAGGTGGCGGTCGAGGCAGAGGGAGAGGAAGAGGCCAAAGGCCCTTCCAGTCTGGACATGATAGAAATTCTGAAGAATGTTGGAATTGTGGGGAATACAGACATTGGTCTAAAGAATGTCCAAAGAAGAAGCATGGCAATCATAAGGGAAGAAGAGGAGGCAGAGGAAGGCCTAACTTCTGACTAGATTTGGAAACCTCTAATCCCCCCTCTAATCCTACAAATGAGATGTTTTTTTATGTCCAAGCAGCCTGGGTTTAAATGCACTTAGAGAAAAGCCATATGTAATGTTAAAAATAAATGGTAAGTAAGAGTTTTTATGTGACAGTGGTGCATGCAAAACAGTTATTAAAACACACGTCCCAGGTTTGAAACAATCTCAAAATAGCATTTGGGTAAAGTCAGCAGACGGACAGACCCATAAAGAGCATTTCTCTAAAGTTTTGATTATTGAAGATGAAGAAACTAAACTAACTATTTCAGCCTCTGTAGTGATCTTGCCAAAATGCCCTGTTAACCTGTTGGGAAGAGACCTGATGGACCGGCTGGGCATCGCCATCATCCCAGTTAAAGACAGAATGAGAGTTTGCAGAGTCAGAGATGCAGATGTTCATGCATCCTGCACAGATGATAACAGTGTTTACTGTTCATGTGATTTGAACCCAAAGTTCGACCTACACCTCCCTAGCAGAATGCTACGAGAAGCACGTGAGCAACTACAAAAGCCAGAGACAGAAATGACGTATAGTCAACTACATGTAACCATGAATGTTTTGACTGACCCCCATGACACTTACATAGAAGAGTTTACCAAAATGTCTCCTGTTGTAGTGGGATTGCTCCACATGTACACTGACCGAAGGTCATTTGCTGCTGTGACTGTTCTCCTCCCTGCGGATCGAGCATCCAGCTACAAATTATCAGCTACCCCTCATATCTCTTTGTACAAGCCTGGGCAGATGCTGGCCTCAGAGCTAAGATGGCCACAGTTCCAAGTGATTATGAGGATCGCAATGAGGGCTGGAGTTACAGTCCCAGCTGTGACATATGGAGACAACCTTTCTGTGGTGCAGCAACGTGCGAAGCACAAGTGCACCCCCTCACGTGACAAACTGACATTTTCTTAACTGCTAAAGAAGAAGCTGAGTTGGCAGAGATTCCAGAAAAACTATTGTCAAAGAGTCCTTCTGATGTTGGACTTTTAAAATCCATACCTCCAGAACAAATCAAACCTAGATCAGACTGGAGGCCCAGAGTAAAACAATATCCTCTGAAACACGAGGCAGTGCAGAGCATCTCATCAGTGGTAACAGATTTTAACAAAGGAGAAATAATCAGACCATGCCCAGATTCACCAATCTTTCCAGTACAAAAAGCAAATGGAAAAGACTGGCGTATGATCCAAGATCTACGTGCTGTGAATGAAGCAGTTGAAACAAGAGCACCATCCACAGATAAACCAGTAACACATGCATCTCTTTTGACTGATCTCCTTCAAGCTATACAGTTGCCAGCCAAATTAGCAGTGTGCTGCACACACTACAGGCAAAGATGAAGTCTCTAATGGCAACAGATTTGCAGATCAAGTAGGAAAAGAAGCAGCTATAGGAAAACATGGACATGACACATTTTTATCACACACAGATTATAAACAATTAATTGACCAAACTGTACTAACAGATATGCAACAAAATGCATCAGTACAAGAATAACAGATGTGAGCTACAAAAGGTGCCACACAAAACTCGGATGGGATTTTTCAAGTGAATGAAAAACCAGTTCTGCCTAAATCTCTTTTCAAAGCAGCAGCAATTGTGACGCATGGGCCTTGCCATGTGTCTACAGGAGGGATGAGTGCTATCACACAACAACACTTTACAACTTAGGGATTAAATTCCTACTCGAAAAACTTTGTAAAGCATGTCTTGTGTGTGTGAAACACAACCCCCAAAGAAATATCAGACCAAAAAGAAGCTCTTTTCCAAAACCCTCTTACCCGTTTCAAACAATGCACATGGACTTCATTTAAATCACACAAAGTGGACCTTATAAGTACTATTTAGTGATGATTGATGCTTTTTCCAAATGGGTTGAGATAGTTCCGTCAAAACTAGCTGATGCACTAACAGTAGCTAAGGCTATTTGCAAAACTATCATCCCAGCCCATGGCATCCCACAAACCATTTACAGTGACAATGGACCACACTTTGTGAATAAAGTAGTTCAGAAAATGGCAGAGCATTTTGGAATGAATTTGAAAAACCATTGTGCCTATCACCCCCAAAGTGCAGGCCTTGTGGAAAGAACATATGACACTATCAAAAGCAGATTGAAAAAGTGCATGGAATCTACTGGCTGCCCGTGGCCAGAATGCTTGGACCTGGTGAAACTCTATATGAGAATCACTCCCACATCAGAAGGATTAACTCCATTTGAGATAGTCCATGGGAGTCCATGGATGAATAAAACTGAAGCAAAATGTATGGCCTCAATGGCAGGAATTGGGTTTCAACATAGAGATATTGTAGTCAATAACTCTGATCCCCATCGGGGAGTGGAAAACAGGACATGTAGTGCATTATTCTGGGCCAACATGAACATCACAGTCAGAGGAAAACCCAAACCATAGGTAGCTTATCTCCACATTCCCAAAGGGCAGAACTTCACTTGCTTCACCCAAAGAAATAAAACGCCTTCATGTACAAGCAAGGGCAGCCCACAGGGAGGAGCATGGATGGGAGCTCTAAGCATCACTTCTGAGTGCCAAGACGGAAATGCTACGGCCACTGGAGAAGGTTCCCCAACTAACATATCCGCGCCGTCGAACCGGGCGTACTTCATCCAGAACGGGTGGTGGCTATGTGGACATAATGTATATCCAATGCTGCCCATCAACTGGACGGTAGTCTGCGTGCCGGTGTGGGTCACCGACCATACCAAAAGATCTATCGTAGCCAGCTGACCTCCCTTCATAAATGACGATGGAGAGGTGTTGCAGTCTTCAAACCACACAATCCCATCTGGGGTTCAGATGTCCCAGCCGAACATAAGGTTTAGAGCACACGTGCTAAAGTGGTACATGCCCTTTTCCCTTGAGATGGTGTTGGTAAACATACACTATATATTGAAACTCTGAATTATCGCTTCCAGTCTTTTGTAAACTTTTTTTTGCAGTTAGGAAGTGGCCAGAGTCGCAAACTCCAAGCCACGCGGCTCATGGTTCTCCAGAATAGAATGGCCCTGGACTTAGTCACCACAGCACAGGGTGGAGTATGTCACATTATAGGTACCTCTTGCTGTACCTATATCGACAAAGAAAAAGTCACCCACATAAATGAGGCAAGGGGCTCCCTGCAGAATCTGCAACAAACTATATCACGAGAAACAGAGCTACAACAATGGGTCTTTCTCTCGTGGCTGACGGCTCGCACCTGGTGGCAACTACTCTTAAAGATCATAACCTCCCTCTTTGGTGTACTGATCTGATTCCACTCATGTATTAACCTGGCTTCATTATGAGTCATGCAAGTCTAAGAATTGTGAAAAATTGTGAAGATGTTCGAACTGACATCGGTCAGTGACTGGAAGCATAGTACACATTGATGTCATAGGGATTCTGCATTCCTTCACTTTGACTCTAGTTAGTGGTCTGTCTTCCCTGCCTCTCTGCAAGTGATGCCCACTAAGATGCCCTCTCAACCTATCAAGTTACCTAATCTTCCAGTTCCTAAACAGTATGACACTCTGATCTTTGATCTGATAGATGCCACTCATGAGAAAATGAAGACCCTGAACTTAAACCTTGCTGACATATCTTAAAGAGAAGCAGAAACCATACTAATTTCTCATGCTCATTGTGAGAGCTTTTCAGAGGAATTTCAAGCTTTGAGAAATGGAAAGGAAATTCTTTGCCACAGTAGTCTCCTACCTCGTTTCCCTGAGTTTGATGAGACATTAGAGGTAACTAGAACATTTCTGAAGAAATTTTGATGGGTGCCAAGCTGTTGCCTGTCGAGAAAAGAGACACAGAGAGGCTGTGCTGTGCTGACAGAGCTGCTTGTTGCCAGTCACACATTACATGATCAAAATCCAGTGTAAAATATGAGATTCTGGCTTGCTGTGGAGAAACCTGCCTGCTTTAGGCAGCATGAGTGAGGGAAAGCACAGAGAAGGCCTGTTTAAGCCAGAGAGACATAGAGGAGGACAGGTTGTGCCCCCTGAGAACAAACAGCTGTTTGAATGGATTTATAAGTCACAGTAAAATAAATTATAACTTTTCAATAGGAGAAAAGCCTCCTGAAGACAGTTTATATCAAGGTCTTGTGTAGATTACAGGTTTTATAGCAGTTTGAATACAGCCTTCACTATCAACTTAAAGGAGAAAATGACATTCTGTTTATAATGGAATTGTGTGATTTTGAATCTGTGAATCTGAGGTGATTTGAGGGAAAAACATATGTTAAAGTAGAAAGATGGAAAGAAGACATAAATAGCTTTTTTTTGAGTTTGAATTTATCCTGGTTTAAAAGAAATTGTGGATTTTAGAGAGGTTTGAGCCTGTTATTAATGTGGAGGTGTGAGTGGTTTACTTAGAACAAACAGCTGTTTCAATAGATTATTAAGTCACAGTGTTAAAAAATCATTAAGCTGTTGATAGCAGAAAGGTCTCCTGAAGACAGTTATGTAATTTCTATCAAGGTCCTGTGTAGAATACAGGTTTTATAGCAGTCTGAATACAGCCTTCACTATCAGCTTAAAGGAGAAAAGAACATTCTGTTTATAATGAAAATGTGTGATTTTGCTCAGAATCTGAGGTGATTTGAGGGAAAAGCATATGTTAAAGTAGAAAGATGGAAAGAAGACATAAATAGCTTCATTTTGTGTTTGAATTTATCCTGGTTTAAGAGAAATTGTGGATATTAGAGAGGTTTGAGCCTGTTATTAATGTGGAGGTGTGAGTGGTTTACTTAGAACAAACAGCTGTTTCAATAGATTATTAAGTCATAGTGTTACAAAATCATTAAGCTGTTGATGGCAGAAAGGTCTCCTGAAGAATGTTATGTAATTTCTATCAAGGTCCTGTGTAGAATATGTTTTATGGCAGTTTGAACACATCCCTCACTATCAGTATAAAGGAGAAAAGGACATTTGAAATTGAAATGTGTGATGTGATGTCTAAGAGACCGAGAATGTCACGTTATTTTGTATTTTTTGTTAACACAGGCTGGCATAAAGCTGTTACAATAGGCCAGCCATGTTGGGTCTGCCCTCATCAGCTGTATTAGATCAGGCCAGCCATGTTGGGTCTGCCGTCATCAGCTGTGTTAGAACAGGGCAGCCATCTTGGGTTTGGCCTCCTCATTAGTTGCTATGGGCAACAGATGCACAAGCCAATCTGCAATCTGCACCTCACTTTATCCCCTTAAAATCATGGGGTTTTAATTTTGAAGCACAAGTCTGGAACAAACGGTCAATGTTCGAAAAGTAGAAGTCGTATCCGAATAATTCTTGCACTGTGAGCGCCAGAAGGGATGGGGGAAGCCAGTGGTGTCATGTTTATTCTGATCCTGTGTGTGGCTTGTTTTTATGGCAGTTTTAAAATGAGCCTTTCACATTGATTTCATGGCTGTGCCTGTTTATAATGTAAAAGTATGGGGGCTGGAGTACGCCTCTCTGCGCTCAGAGGTGATTTGTGAGAAATTTGTGAAGCCAGGCTCAATGAGAGTAACTTTGGGTGAAAGAGGACAAAAATACCTAAGTTTTGACGTAAAATTTGTTGAGATCAGGCAGATATTTTGGATGTGAGAGGATTTTTTAAATAATTTTAGAGTGGGAGTTAGATGGTGAGAGGCATGAGATGAGGTCTTCTTGCTACCTAAAACGTAAACTGCTGTTGTGTCAAAGCTGTTTAATCTATCAGCAAGCCCTTCACCACAGTTAAAGTTGAGTAATTCCTGTCACATATAAACTTCAAATGATGTGCGTGTGAAGCTGTATGGCTGTGGTAGGAGGCCTCCAAGTCCTTTTCAATGCATTTTCCCATTGGAAATTTTCCAGAATTCCTAAGGAGTAATGAGAGAGAAAAGTAATAGCACACCTCTCCCGATCGACGTGCACGCAGCGATGTGTTTTGTATTCCGGTCAGACCATCGCTGTGGGAGGAGTAGCGCACTGAAATTTGTGACGGAAACAGGAGAATAATAAGTATGCACAATAGTAATATGTGTGTCTTGCCTTTGGCATTGGCACCCATAATAAGAGTAGGTGGCAGAAACTGACACAACACACCTCATAGTGCTTGATCCAAAACATCCTTTAACACAACTGCTGATTAAGGATTGTGATAAGTGATTGTTACATCCAGTATTTGCTGAAATATGTTGTACATACTGGATCCTTGAAGGCAGACAAGGTATCAAGAAACACCAGTGGTTATATACTGATTGCAGAAGGTCGTGAACCAAACGTAGCATCTCTAAAATGGCAGACCTACCTCCCTTGAGGTTAAGTTTATGGAAATCACCTTTCTAATCCACAGCTGTTGATTGTTTCGGAACCTGTTTTGCCCTACTGGCAACGATTGTTGCCGAAATGTACCACTGTCATTTTTGACTCACAAAAAATAATCTCAAAGGTACTAATGCAACTTTTTCTACTTAGACAACTTAGACAAAGGTTTTGATTTATAAAAAATCCTTTCCAAGTGCTTCCTATAGCATGACATCATCTGCTTCCTGCTCCTTCCATCTGAAGACATGGCGGAAGAAAATCCTCTGTCAGAAAAAAATCTCTCAAAATTAGACTCGCTAGAGTCGCTGGATACAATTAACACAAAACATTTACTTCTTGCAAGAAAGAGACATGTCTGCACAACCTGTCAGGATGCTGGCTCAGAGTTGTCTGATTCACAAAATGGTACTATTGCTATTTATATCATTTATGTTTACTAGCCATTCAATGTTATGGAAAAACGAGTTCAGACAGTCAAAAACAATTTTGTTTGCTTATGCTTATTGTGTTATGAGAACCAAAAGATAGGAGGAAGCTTCCCCCATCACAAAAACCTTTATTCTTGCAGCTTTTCTCATAGTATAACTCAATAATGTTTCTAACATCCTGGAAAGAGGTAATTTTCATGAATTTCTTATGATTTTCCCCCCAAACATTCTCTTCAGTCAGTTCAACATTCAACATCATTCAACATCAGTCTCTTGAGTAAGCCTCCCCCAAAAAATTGAACCTCGGATAAACATTTTTTTGTTCATGGACTTATTTCTGTGAGTGGCAACAAAAGTTGCCAGTGGGGTCAAAAATGTTGATGTGCAGTTGGATGTGCACTTTTCTTGACACACAAGTACTTATCATAGTCAATGTCCACACCTACAATGCCTGAGATAATGATTGAGTATTTTGGAAGGCATGGGTGCAAACAGTTTATTAGAGAGAAGTCCATTCGTTTTGGGTATAAAATATGGAGCTTAGCATCCTCCTCCGGTTTTATCCATCAGATGGAGCCATATGTAGGAAGCCACCAGGTTTGATAGTCTCAACCATTGGCCCTGCAACACTGGGAAGCGATGAAAGAAATGTGAGAGACGCACATCATTTGAGTGTGGATAGTGTGATGTCCCACGACATGTGGAGTGCTTCAAGAAGTACCACCAAAGATGGGAAGAAATAAGTTTTTAGAGGCTCAAAGAAAAAACAGTTTTTAGATGTTGGAAGTATAGTTTGTATAGTTAGTTAGTATAAAGAAACTGAGAATAAAGAAGCCAGTTCAAATTGTTTGTTGTTTTGAATTTTATACAAGGGGAACCAAGGTTTGAACCACGATCATTAGCTACCTTCCTGAGATGATAATAGCCATGTACAGTTTTACATATTTTATTTGGTTTGTTTTACAACCCCACACCCCCTCCACCTTTTTGTTATTATTTGTTATGACTATATTATTATTTTGTTATTACTATATTATTATTATTATTAATAATATTTCTATATTATTATGAGGTGACATTTGACCTAGTGACAAGCTGTGTGACTACTGGCAACAATTGTTGAATATCTGGGCTGATTAAATTTGGAAGATGTTTGGAGTAACAATGAGGAATATTGTTTGAACGTATGACGTGTCAGAAACCGGCAGGGCACAGGACACAGGCGCAGGCTCAATTTCAAAGTAAGATAGTTTATTATATACACTTTCTTAAAAAGTCTCCAGACAGAGAAATAAACACTAAGTTACTAAGGCTCTGATCACTATAGCTATAGAAGCGTCAGAGGCCGGTATAAAACTTAATCAAAAGAAACAGTCTCTCCACTCTAGGAGGAAAACGAAAAGTCTATGAAAAGATTAATGATTAAATTTAACCACACTCTTCTAAAGAGGTGAAACAAAGAAAACTCTCCTTCTAATGGAGGAACTATAGATTATATCAAAGAACAAAAATCAAGCGGAGCTATGAAACATTACAACAAAAATTCTCTCAAAAGGAGGAAACCAAAAACGACTATGAAAATTAGTCAAAGCTAAACTATGAAACTACACAAACATTAACCAAAAGAAAAACTCTGAAGGAGAAATGCTCGACTTCAGCGAATGAACAAGGAATCAAAATATCGAATACCACAATGGTCAGGAATCTGGAACACAAGGAATCAAGTAATAGGTTTCGGAGGCTAGGATGAGGACTGTTAGGTACAACCCACTGGCAACGAGACATGGGAAGACAAAGACTATATACACATGAGGATCCAAGGGGAACAGGTGGAAACACTTGGGTAATCAGGGGAGACACGAAGACACACGAAGACGCAGGACACGGGAGGAAGGGCAAGTTAGCTGAAACGAGAGAAGTTCAAAATAAAACTGGAATTGACAAGACAAAGTACAAAACTAAAAGTGTTCGAGAATCATGACAACATGAACCTTTGCACAGTCTTGATTCAGGCAGTTTCCTCTTGTCCCTCAGACATTCACGCCTCACAGAAACCACCCTTGTGAACTTCTTTCTGACTTTGGCACAAACTTCAAAGGAGGAGATAAAGAGTTGAAATAAGCTGCCTTTGCAGCCATGAACCCACACCTCAAAGGACAGCTAGGGAAGTTCCAAATTAAATTCCACTTTAACCCCCCAAATGCCCCTCATTTTGGGAGAATGTGAGAGAGGGAAATTAGGTCTCTTAAGGCTGCCCTCAAGGTGGCAGTGGGTTCTCAGACAATTCCCAAAAAGGTGTTTCACACTGTGCTTGGACCCTAATCCTGCTACCTCAAATCTCCTCCTAATTGGGTGGTAAGAGACTTCTTTACCACAGGCATTTTATAAAGACACCAATATGCAGGGATGGAGTAGGTGGAGACTCAGTCAAGTATTAGCTGATCAGATTTGGTCCTCTTTCACCAGAAACTACCTCCCTAACTGACAGGTGCGAAAAAATGGCAGAAGGATAGTCAACACCTTAAAAAGGGTACAGTCAGACTGTTAACGGACCCCCAATTATCAAGAGAACCGTGACTTGTTGCAAAAGTGTCACATGTCATACCTCGTCATGATGGAGGGATCCACGCAATGGAGGTCATCTGCTAAAGTAAAAAGTTGGTTAGACTTGTGACCAAACTAGTTGTCCTTTCCAGAATGGACTAATTGTAAAAAAATTACTTCTGATTGATATCGTGAAATTACTAGTTGCATTCCATCAACTTATGGCGTAACCACGCATTCTTTGGGGGGGTCATGTCCCCCCCAATATTGAGAAAATACCAACCTGTCCCCCCCAATATACAGAAGAAAATATGTAAAATGCATGTTCTCCTTTTATGAACCCTGTCAAGGGATCGGTCTCTTGTTATGTCTTATTTATTTTCAATTTATTTCCGTGTGTTACCGGGGACGTAATGGCTGCGCCGCGGTCGCCGTTGTTGATCGCTAACACTCTAGTCAATGAGAGTGACCCACCGGGCGTGCCGCCGTCTCAGCAGCGGCTCTCGTTATCTTTACGTTGGACTTCGACTTTTGACGGAGCCACTGCTCAACCGCGCCAAGCTCAACAGAGCAGATTGTACCAGAACAGGAAATCCAACACAGAATCAACAAAATAAACTTCCACCCCCTTTCAAAATAAAAAAAACTTAAAACAAAAATAACATTAGACTATTAGACTTTTCATTGTTAATGCACATTTTGAGACATTGACACAATAGAAATGAACCTGGACTTAAAAGTCCTCAGCACATTTTTTGTTAAAGGAAAAGTCTGTAATTTGTTACATCATTAGTTGTCCTTATTACAATATTTACATAAACATGCTTTGGGTATTTGGTCGTTTTCCATTGGAAGCTGTCCTATTTGCTACAGTACTACTGGAAGAGCATAATTGTAATTGGTAGGTGTGTTTAAGGTCAGTAAACAGTAAGCAACTAACCAAAACAAAGTGGGGGGGCAGTCACTGTCTCGGAGAAATTACACTATTCCTTTAGATGTGAACTTACATGGTCAATGTAGTCCTCTAAACTATGTTCTAAATGTCCAATTTTTCATATATAAATAAAGAATTGTAGATAATGCTTTTTTTTTTCTTGGACCCCCCCCAATGTCTAAACCATGGTTACGCCCTTGCCATCAACTAACCAGAGCAGGTGCCACCAGAACACGGGCCATAACAGGTAGACACACCCAAGAAGTTATCTAACTCCTCCCTTATGGCCTGCAGAGCCCTTTTTTTGTCCCCAAACCATTGCTACCTGAACAAAGGGAACCACTGTGAGTTGAGAAATTGACTTTCTAATCTTAATTTCCCTTATTATTTCATGAATATTTAATGGTGATAAAATAAATATTGTCTTATTTGTGTTACATTTGTAGATATTGTTCTATATTTCTTCCCCTGAAAATAATGGTGGAAGCATTAATGATGTAGGTTGTCAGTTGAATTCATATATTTTGCATTGGTTAATGCTGACATTTAATTTGACCTGTAATTGTATTTTCATCTTTATGTATCCTATTATTCCTTTCATGCACAGATAAAATGATCCACCAAGTAATTTATCAACACATTCTGGGATCCGATATTTAACTGTACCGTCATTTAGGATGTTCTATGAGCCAGCCCAACTAAAGGCTCAACAGTTCTTTCACACATGTTTGAAAAATTAAAATTAAACTTTTAATAGTACAAAAAGAGAATCATGGAGGGATCCAGTCTATATATACTGTATATTTTCGTTGGTTTATTCATGAATGTAAGATCAGTCCTGTGTTGCTTCAGAATAGAAACAAATAGAATACACTCTTTCTCATATCTGTCTTGACCACAGAATTGTTAGAAATCAGGCAAACGAAACATAATAACAGCTAGTTTTATTCATAGAGGAAAGACAGATGAAACTGCTTTCCTCTTCCTTTTTTCTCTCTTGAAGAACAAGATTATGGGTAGAGAATAATGAGTTGAGGCTTCTGAATTAAAGAAGTTAAAATGTTCAAACAATGTCTCCAAAAGGAGACAGGCACTTGCAAATTTAATGGGATCAGTATTTTGAAAAATGTAAGCTTTATTTAGTGGTACCATTGCCTGTGACTTCCCTTCTAATCCTATTTCTGATAAATCTGGCCTCTTTTGCTAGGAGTAATTTGATCAAATTGAATATAGGCATTGGTAATTCATAATCAAGGTGCATCAGTACTGGTGCAGAGCCCACACGCCAATCTAAGTATCTCAAAATATAAGAGTTAAACACACCAAATAGAAACCTTAATTTCTTTGCCAGCTAAAATATTTATTTACTTTAAACATGCTGTCAAATGCAAAGAAGGCAGACGTCTGTAAGTAGGGCAGTGCTGCAGCTGGCAGAGAGAGGTTGGAAGAATATCAGGGGCATGCAGAGAGAGAAAGCAAAGCTAGAAAACCATCTCATGTAAGGCAGAAAAACTGACTGCTAGGCAGACAGAGATTTATACAAATGGACATGCAGAATGACAAAGAGGTGAAAACCAACAGACAGACATGGTCACACAAATAGATACTGATTTGATGTCACCAAGTGCTCCACTGGAAAATTTATAGCCATTTGATGTTATCTTACTTCCTGTTTTATTGTGAAAGTGGTTACATTTGTGAACCCTAATTGTATTTCTTGCTCTTGTTTATGATCGTTGGTTTCCTCAACATTATCTACAATAAAATTGTCTTTACTCTCAACAATCTCTGCCTATATCAGATTGGAGAAAACAAGTATCTTGTGCTTTTCAATTTTAAGGTTTTGTATTTTCATGAGGTATCAACTGTCAAATGGTCCAGGGTGAATGACTTGAGGACCCAAATGTGGAAGGCTGAGCCGGAAATCCAAGAACTAAACTTGAAATAATCAAACAACAGAAAAATCTGAGCACTGAGAGAGTTTTAGATATCCAGATGGGGGTATATACACTTATCACAAAAAGTTAGGGATATTCGGCTCTCGTGAAATTTATGGAAAATGAACAAAGTTCACACTATATTGATATTATGTCATAAAAGTAGTGCTGTGCACAAGTCGACTTATTGTCTGCTGAGGCATGGCATCCCACTCTTCTTCAAGGACGGCCCTCAGGTCATTGAGGTTCTGGGATATAGAGTTACGAGCCTCTGCAGGGTGATTCAGCTGATCCCATAGGTTTTTTCATAGGATTCAGGTCTGGAGAAAGTTCAGGCCACTCCATTTAAGGTGCCGCAGTCTCCAGCAGCTAATGATGCAACCTCAATGAGCTGGAGCACTGTCGTCCATGAAGATGAAATTTGGATTGTGTAGTTAAGGGGCACAATGACTGGATTAATGATGTTATTCAGGTAGAATGGGCTTATCACTGTACCATTTACAAAAAATAGGGCAGTTCTGTACTGACTAAACATACCTGCCCACACTGTAACAACAGCAGTGTGACAACAGTGGCTGATGCGTAGCGCTCTCCTTGACGTCTCCAACATCGTTGGCGGCCATCAGTTCTGCTCAATGTTAATCGACTTTCATTTGAGAACAGCACTGTCCCACTGGTCTCTCATCCAGTGTAGGTGCCATATGATTGATAAATAATTCATAGTAAATTTCAGTTCATTATGGAGAATGTATTTGGATTTCATAGCGGTTTAATAATTCAATTGCATTTAGAAATAAGTTAATTGGAGTCTTTTTTTAAAAATGCAATTGAATTATCAAACCGCTATGAGTTAATAAGTTAATTGAAGTCACCTGGACGCCTTCCTGGTGAGGTGTTCCGGGCCAGACATGCCCGGAACACCTCCCATCTCCACTGGGAGGAGACTGGGAGTCCCAACGGAAGAGCTGGAGGAAGTGGCTGGGGACAGGGGTTTCTCTGCTCAAGCTGCTGCCCCCACGACCTAATCCCCAGAGAAGCAGCAGATGATGGATGGATGTATGGATGGATAATTGAAATCATGATTATTTTTATTTAATTATCATTTGCTCATAATTAGTTGTTTAATGTTATTATTAGTTCCAATGAAGCAGATAAAAAATAAGCACCTGTATCTTTAAGAAAGTAGCTGTTTAATGCACGGTGTTTAGGAACTAGGCTATGTGGATCACAGGAGAGTCACAAGAGCACTAGGTTTTTCTGACCATGTTGATATCGTATTGAAAATTGTGGAAGACGTGTTTTGGAGTGTGTGTGGACAGGTATCATTAGTTACAGTATCCGTGGAAAATTTGTGCTTTTTATTTTTTGTACTTTGGCGAATAAACCTTTAAGTCAACCATCATGGAGGACCCACTTTTCTTCTTCGTTTTTGTTTTGGACAACACGCGTAAGCCATGTGCTCTGGTGGAAACCAACAGGTTTGTTGGAAAACCTACTTTTTTAGACAGAAAAACCTTCTTCTCCATGGGCAAAGGACATTGAAAAGGACAAGACTCTGTGGACTGCTTTTGTGGACAATGTTACAGCAAGAGTTCGGAATGGTGCAAGACAATTGATGCTTTAACAAGATTGTTGTATGAAGAAGAACTAGAAAAGCATCAGAGCTCATGGGGAAATGCACAATCATGGATTTATGCAACATGTGGAGACATGGATAAAAGAAGCTGATGACCATGCTAAACAAGCTAAAGAACGTGATGCAGACGTACAGCCTACGTACAGTGTATCATTGGCATCAGCAGCAGAAAGCAGTAGGATCAGAAGGCGTGGTTCGGCTGTTGGGAGCAAGGTGTCCCATGTGAGTGAACACCTATCACATGTAAGTGCAGGAGGAGGCTTGACTATGGATTCTGGATACTTACCATTACTAGGAGTCAAATCCAGTTGGCAACATGAGGAACGGACATGGTGAGTTCAAGCCACTGAAACCTAAACTTACCACATTGCAACAGTCCAGTAATGATCTTGTGACAGGTGATCGCACCATGGAGACTCTCTGTAATGTTATGTCAAGACAGAATAACATCACAGAGCTAATGGTCAAACAACAGAGAATGATGACACTGCCCCTTTTAGACATAATGACATCCTCTGGATTACAATTAATTTGTAAGAGCCTTCGAGCATGACGTAGAATCCCACACTGAGAGCTCTAATGACCATCTCTATTACTTGGAGCAGTTCACTGATGGACAGCCAAAGGAGCTGATAAAGAGTTGCCTTCACATGAAGCCAGATGCAGGCTACAAAAGATACAGCTACTAAAAGAGCATTTTGCAAACAATTATAAAATCGCCATAGCCTGCATAAACAAAGTGTTGAACTGGACACCTATCAAGTCAGAGGATGCAGAGTCTCTGAACGCCTTTTCACTCTTCCTGACGGCATGCTGCAATACCATGACTGAGGTGAGTTATATAAAAGAACTAGACAATGTTGCAATCTTGAAGGCTATTGTTGCAAAGCTTCCATTCAAGCTGCGTAAAAGGTGGAGAAATGTTGTGTCGTACACAAGAAGAATGTGATAGAAGAGTCAAGTTTAAGGATTTGACTTTATTTACAAACAGGCCAAAGTTGCTCTTCACCCTGTCTTGGGAAACATAAAAGATAACATGGACGCTTAAATATTGTCACCTAAACAAAGAAATTACAAAGAACATAGTCAGGAAATCTTTCACTACAATCGCTGTGAAGCTGGAATAGAGGGCTGCAGGGCAAGTGGAACTCTCAGCTCCAGAGTCACCATCAACACTCTCTCAACCTACATCAATCTCTTCTGTAAAAATGAACATGTCATGGTGGCTAACAAATTTAAAGGCAAGCCTCACAAAGAGAAATTGGAATTCTTGAGAAGCAAGGGACTTTGTTTCAGCTGTCTCAAGCATGGACACATGAGTAAACTATGCAAATCAAAAGTGAGATGTGAGGTGTGTTCTTTAACACATCACAAACTTCTGCACATCAAGAAAAAGGATGTACTTGCTGATGTAGAAGAGAAAATGACTGTGACAGTCTTAAGCACATTCATCTGTGCTCAGTCTGAGGGTCTTGAGCTGACTAGGGCTGGAGAGGACGATTGCACGCTCACAATAGTTCCTGTCCAAGTCAAGTCCAAGTTTGGAAGTGAGATAGTGCGGACGTACGCCTTCCTAGACCTCTGCCATGTTTTGTACCGAGGCACTGATGAACGATTTGAAGCTATGTGGACGAAAGATGGACATGCTGCTGAAAACCATGAATGAAGAGAAATCTGTCAGTACTTACATGGTATCCTGCCTGGAAGTCAGTAGTTTGTCAGGTGTTGAGTTTATTGATCTTCCAGATGCTTTCACTCATAAGACAATACCTGTATGAACAGAAAACATACCACAACAATGATCTTGAAAGGTGACCTTACCTTAAAGAAATACAACTGCCTCAGATCGAAGTTGACATTGGACTGCTCATTGAAGCAAAGGTGCCAAAAGCTATGGAGCCGTAGGAGGTAGTGAGCAGCGTTGGTAATGGACCATATGCTATAAGAACCAAGCTTGGCTGGACTGGGAATGGGCCTTTGAGGGAAAGCTGCAGTTGGACAGATAAAAGGTGACCTACCAAGATCATGGCGAACCCCATCTCTGTAGCCAGTTTGGAGAAGTGGCTTCAACAATTTCCCAGAGGGAGGAAAACATGATGAAGTGAAAATGTTTAAAGAGGATCACTAGTTCATGGACATGGTCGTGGAGTCCACTAAACTGGTTGACTGCCAATACGTCATATGTTTGCCTGTGAAGAAGAGAATGGGCAACATGTCAAATAATCGAATAATGTCTGAGCAGTGAACACATAATTTAAAGATTAAATTTATCAGGAATGATTGCTTTTACAAAGAGTACACAGACTTCAAGGACGATATCCTTCAGAAGGGCTATGCCATTCAATTGTCTGGTGAAGAACCGAAGCATGAGGAAGGTAAAGTGTGGAATATTCCACATACTGCTATATATCACCCTGTGAAGCAGAAACTGAGAGTTGTGGTAGACTGTGCAGCTTGCTATAAGGGAACGTGACTAAATGACCAAGTCTTGCAGGGCCCTGATTTAACCAGCAATCTGATCGGTGTTGTCATCAGATTCAGACAAGAACCTATTGCGATAATGGTGGTGAAGGAGATGAAAACTTTGGACCTTGATCAGGATGAACCTCCTATGGAGAGAGCCCTGTGTCTCAACTAGTGTGTGGAGTCTGAAACATTTAAGTTTAAAATCACTATCAGGGAGCGCCCATTCACAAGAAGGCAACTTCTCTCAGTCGTTGGATCAGTATACGTTCCACTGGGCATGCTAGCACCCATGGTTTTGTCAGCAAAGACTATTCTCCAGGAGTTGTGCAGGTTGAAGATCGGATAGGATGATGACTTACCTGAGCACATCAAACAGAGGTGGTGCGACTGGTTAGCCAGTCTCCCTGCTTTAGAGCACTTCAGTTTTTTCAGCCTGAAGGTTGTGGAGCGTTTTCACAATTGCATCACTTCGTCGATGCAAGCGAGTATGCATATTGATCATTCAGTTACCTTCTCATACGGAACACAAGTACCAAACGGCATTGTACGTTCTTGACGGGCAAGTGCAGAGTAAAAACCTCTCAGGTCCCCCACCATTCCACGGATGGAGCTGAACGCTGCTACAGTAGCAGTGAAAATGGATGGCATCCCGAGAAGAGAGTTACAATTTGACCTTGCACAATCAATATTTTGGACTGACATTACAGCAGTACTAAAGTATCTGCAAAATGAGACAACACGTTACAGAACGTTTGTGGTATCAGCCATTTTGAAAGGTTCCGATGTTGAACAATGGAGACATGTTGGTAGAATCCAGCTGACTGCTCGATTGACTGCGCCAAAAAGTCGGTGACTTCTGAAGAACATGAGTTGGATTTCAGATCCAGAGTTCCTTTGCAATCCAGTTGAGTTATGGCAATTGAACAGTGCAGAAATTGCTTTGTCAGCAAAAAAAATTACAGTAAACACCTTAGGTGTGGAAGAAAGTGTCACTCTTTTCAAGAAACTGATCCACTACTTCTCATCATAGATGAAGTTGAAATGGACTGTGGCGTGGTTCTTGAAGTTTAAGCTTTGCTTTGGAGCCTCTGTCAAAGGAGAAAAGAGCTGTGTACAGTCAGGGAGGAAGCCAGCTTGGACAGTAGTCAGCAGCTGATCCAAAGACAGATGGACTCCTTTAAAGAAAGCTACAAGAGCACATACATTTCAGTGGAAGATCTGGATAAAGTGCTGTATCACATTATCAGATTCTGTCAGAAGTAGAAATTCTCAGAAGAGATTACAGCTCCGAGCAAAAGACAAAATGTGAAGCGCAGCAGTCCCTTGTACAAGCTGAACCCCATACTTCAGGACGACGTGCTGCGAGTTGGTGGGAAGCTGAGTTGGGCAGCCATGCCAGTGAACAACAAGCAACCTATCATTCTGTCCAGAGTCTTTCACATTGCGGATTTGGTTCTTAAACAAATTCATAAAAAAATTGGGCATAGAGGGCACAACCACATGCTCTCTGAATTGCATCAGAAGTTTTGGATCACGAGTGCTAACACGGCTAATAGAAAGATATATGGAAAGTGTGTGACATGTTGCTGCTTACATGGTGAAGCTGGGAAACAACTCATTGCCGACCTCCCACTGCAACAAGATTTTTTTCCAAGAGACATTCAAACACGTCCCCCACACCCCCCCGCGCGTTGCATCGCATCATGGAGGCACATGGGAGCGGTTGATAAGATCTGTAAGGCAGGTGCTGAACTCTGCTCTGAATGAACAACTCATCGATGAACAAAGCTTTTACACAGTTTTGTGTGAGGTAGAGTCGATCATCAATAGCCAACCTATCACAAAGGCGTCCAATGACCCAAACGATTTTGAGACAATAACACCGAATCATCTTCTTTTGAAAACAAAACCAAACCTATCTCCAGGATTGTTTGACAGAGATGACCTGTACACGCAGCATAGGTGGCGATAGGTACAATATGTGTCCAACCTGTTTTGGAAGAGGTAGATCAAAAACTACCTGCCTTAACTCCAGGAGTGCCAGCGCTGGGCCACAACTTCCCGAAACTTCTCAGGAGATGTGGTTCTTCTTGTGGAAGACTGTGCTGAGGAATTCGTGGATTATGGGAAAGATCATTGAGACTGTTGTATAGACAGTAATGTACCTGCCACTGCGACAGTCCTGACCAGAATTCCACTCTGAAGCTCGTTTATCTTTGATAGATGCAACATGAACAGTAGTAACGAGTGATACTCGTTGTGAAACTAAAAGAGCCTGTCGTGAAGGCTGTTGTCAGTAGCTCACCACTAATTCGCTTCTAATTTAGTCGTGGACTACTTTCCCTCACTTGTAGCTGTAGCAGACTGAAGCAGACTTTTCAGTCCCTCCATGTCATCCTGACCAAGGCTGGCAAAGATACTCATTTCACTAGACTTCGATTGAGATTCTGTGTGGTCCCTGTCAACAATCCTGCTTATTTATGTTGACTTCTGATCTGGTGGAAGTTGTGACCACACAGTGTGTGAAGATTTATAGCGAGACCAATGTCTATAATTGCAGTTGTTGTTTCGAGCACTGTTTGTCATGTTGGTTTGGAAAAGACCCACCTCTGAAAATTTAACAGGGAATAGTGGTATTCACTGCTGGGTCATGAGAGTTTGGAGTAGTTACATCAGGAGTTTTCCCTAGACCGTTGTGATTGTGGCAAGTGGGGGACCTCTCCTGGATGCTCGCCACATTGCCCTCCTTCTAAATCTGCGGGCAAAGATCCAGTGCCTCTGATTCTGAAATGCTAATGGGGCCATTTCACGCTGTTGCTGAATCGTGACTGTGCAAGGGTTAGCTGTGCCTAGTAGCAGGGTGGAAATTTTGGACAAAGAGTCCAATTTATATCTTCTTCCATCCCTAGTTTGTTGTGAGAACCAAAATATGCTTTGAGGAGACGGTAGCAGAACTGCTGGGGTAACTCATTTCGTCCTTGCTTAACCTTAATAGCGGCACTTAAACCAGACTGAGAAACATCCTTTGAAAACTCTTTTTCCAATGCTTGGCAGAGGAGTTGGTAGTCATTCCTGATGTAATCAGGTTGTCGTTCAATGAATCTGTTCACTTCACGGCTTGATGTTTGTTTAATTAGATAGATAGATTCCCTATGTCTTCCGGGGGGAAGCCATACACTCCCTGCTTACGTCCAGTCTCCAAAGACTGATGTAGGCCCCTGTTAACACCTCATGATTTCTCTGATGGTGTTCTTGTTGTTGATGAGCTGCATCTTACTCATCCTTAGCTTTGGCTAACTGTTCTTTCAACAGCATATCATAAACTGAAATCCTGCACTTTCTGCAAGGTCTCTTGGAGGGATTGCTGGGACTCTTTTTGTGTTTGGTCCACATTTCTCCAGTTGGACTTATGTTGAAACCAACTCTTGTTGGCAGCAGTTTTGAAGTGACTGTTCAAGCTTTCTTTTAATTTTGTTTAGTTAAATAATTTCTTGGATTTATTAATCTAAATTACTATTATTTTATCTAAATAAAATTATGCAGACATTAAATTGGCGAGTGGCCCTTTCAGTGACTTCAAGTCAGTGTTGGGGGAATTTGGTTTCCTGCTGTACTTGTGAAAGGTGCTGAGACTGAGTCTTGAGTTTACCCACAGTCTGTTCTACTATGAAAGAGACCACCTCGATAAAGCGTGTAAAGAAAATCTGAACTATATTTCCAAACATATTGGTCAGCCAGTGGCTTTAACCTGATTGGCTCAGTTTCTGGGGTTTTAGTACCTCTTCTCTTAGCAGCATAACCCAGGATCATTTCTTCAGTTAAGTCCATCATCATGGTTTCCCACTGACTCAAAAAGTGTCTTTCCATTTATAGTATAAGCTTAAGCTTGGAACAAGGGAAAAAAGTTGGGTTAATGTGAGGGTAGTTTTATGGGTGGTTGGTTAATCAGTTTGAATGACAAGATTGTTTTCCTTCTTTCATGTATCTGTTTACTTAGAAACAGATAGGGAATGGTGTTAACATTCCTGAAATATTTGCCTAAAAAAGTCCTAAAAAAGCATACCCACAGTAAATTCAAAGCTGTTCTTGAACCATTTGGAGTAGAGACGTGGTTGAGGTCTCTTTTGAAAGAGAATAATTAGAATTTTCACCCATAACTGTTGCAATCTCGTTAATTGCTACTGTCACAGAGTAATATGAGCTTGAATACACTGAAAAAAATGGAATTTTATGTCCGCCTAATTTGTCCTCCCAAATATGTGCCTTAAAAGTGACTTTAGCATAGGGCTGCGGGCTGGAAAACACAATGGGACTACAGTCTGAAGTCTTACTTAGTTCCACATTAAATTTGAAGCATCACTGTCCCGTCGTAAACAAACCTCCAAGGCTTCCTCCAAATGTTTTTTTTTTATATGTTTAGCCATGTTGTAGAAAAAAATAAACAGCAGAATCTGAAAATAAGCAGGACGAAGCTAGAGACTACTTCTCTGTGACACTCTTTACGCGTTACTTTAGCCATATATGGCAGACAGCCCACCCGTTGAACATCATATCATTGTTTTCAGAATTTTATTAGCTATTCAATGCGTCACTCAGAAGTAAAATCCACCGCAACTGGTTTGAGCCTCACACATAAGAACATGTGCAGTACTTTTGACCTATCAGCCAATAATTGACTATTGTGCCCCAGCAGACAAGGTAAACAATAATATTTTGGAGAAAGTCAGATATCAATCAAAAGTTTAAAGCCCAGAGCTGTTTTTGGTATCACGGTGTAGCTAATACATGCATGCTAACTGAAGTTATGATCAAGAATTGGTGGAAAATATACGCCTCTGACGGAAATTTCGACAGTTTGTTGCGTCAGATTACCATATTTTCCGCACTGTAAGGCTCACCTGATTATAAAGCGCACCGTCAATTATGAGGTCCATTTCTGTACGGAAGCAAAACAGTGAGTTTTTTTTAAAAACTTTATTCTAGCATCTACTGTCATTCTACTATTTAACTATACTCACATTAGTTTTTATCATTCTTCTGTCACAAATCCATCAAAAGGGGGGGAAATATTAATGCAAACACTAAGGGAACATACACACGTGGACAAAATTGTTGGTACCCCTCAGTTAAGGAAAAAAACACAATTCTCACTGAAATCACTTGAAACTTACAAAAGTAACAATAAATGAAAATTTATTGAAAATTAAATAATCAAAATCAGCCATTACTTTTGAATTGTTGATTAACATAATTATTAAAAAAAACAAACTAATGAAATAGGGCTGGACAAAAATGATGGTACCCATAACTTAATATTTTGTTGCACAACCTTTTGAGGTAATCACTGCAATTAAACGATTTCTGTATTTGTCAATGAGCGTTCTGCAGCTGTCAACAGGTATTTTGGCCCACTCCTCATGAGCAAACTGCTCCAGTTGTCTCAGGTTTGATGGGTGTCTTCTCCAAATGGCATGTTTCAGCTCCTTCCACAATGTTCAATGGGATTCAGATCTGGGCTCATGGAAGGCCACTTTAGAATAGTCCAACGCTTGAACAGTCTGGTTGGGATTGGGTCTAAAATACAAGTTGATGGTTTAGAAGACACTATTGCTGTTGTTAGCATAGAAAGATCAATTGGGCACAAGCTCTCTAAATACAAATAAGGTTCTAAAGATACTTCTAAAGCTGCTCTACTTGATGATACATCAGTGATAATAGTGGGAAGGATTCCATCAATCTTCTCTCTGATAGAAACAATTTTATTGATAAAGAATCTCATGAAATCATCACTGCAGAGAGTTAAAGGAATACATTGCTCAACAGAGCTCGAACTTTGTCAGCCTGGCAACAGTGCTGAAAAGAAACCTGGGATTATTCTTCTTCTCTCCTATCAGTGATGGATAATAAGCAGTTCTAGCTTTACGAAGTGCTTTCTTATACGTTATTAAACTATCTCTCCAGACTAATTGAGACTAATTGAGACTCTTCAGTTTGAGTTGACAATAGAATACTTCTGTGTGGAATACCAAGAATACCAAGTCTGTGTCAGCAGAGTTCTTCCTTTACCAAATACACATAGGCTGTTTGAAGGCGACCGCCCCTTATACACCAAACTCCCTTAAAGCCTCCACTTCTTGAGTTTTGATCTTGACCCAGGAGTTATCCAAATATCTGAACAAATGGCTTGGTGCTGTTCATATGTAGGAGGTCAGTGCTTTGATTTTCACTTCCTCCATATAAAGATTACCCACAATGGGGAACACTGGAGATGCCATGGCACAGCTATGCTTCTGTTTGTAGAAACTGTCATTGTATTTGAAAGAGGTGGTGGAGAGGCAAAGGTTCAACAGGACATATATCCGATCAGGAGTAAAGTTGGTTCTGTCATTCAGTGAGTCATCTTGCTGCAGCCATTTCCTAACAGTCTCCACTGCTGAATAAATCAGTGTGCAAGTAAAAGTTGAGGACACAATGTCAATGACAGTTTCAGATATTAGATCTTCACAAAGTCTGTGGAGTTCTTTATATGATGCAGAGTTTTTTCTACCAGGGGTGCTAAGATGGTGGCAAGGTGTTTTGGAATATTATAGGTGATTGAGTTGATGCTGCTGATTGGTCTGAGTGAGATCTTGGGAAGTCCATACATGCAAGGTGTGGCCTTCCCAGGTTGAAGTCTGTTTCATTAGTTTTCATTATTAGCGGTCAATAACTTTGTACTTTTCCAGGTTTCAAAGGTAATCAGTGACTTTCTTCTTATAGCTGTTTGTGGGGTCCCTCTTCCGAGCCTCATAGGTGATGTTATCCCTCAGTATTGTTGTTATGTATTTGCTATCTATTTGTAAGCATTGCAAGCGATGGTCGTATCTATCTATCTATCTATCTATCTATCTATCTATCTATCTATCTATCTATCTATCTATCTATCTATCTATCTATCTATCTATCTATCTATCTATCTATCTATCTATCTATATAAATCAAGTAAATAAAGAAACAAAACTTCAAATTACCTAAAGTACTTTTGAAGGAAATAGAGTGGACGCATGATATTTCTCTAACCTATTTGGTCTCGATAGTAAGCCATTGCGAACCTCTAAAGAAAGAATGCCTTGTAGCCTTTGCTATTTTTCCAGAATTAACATTTCATGCAGAAGCGTTTGTACGCTGAATTTAAAGTCCTTGGTGGGTGACTTTTGTTGCGTGTTCAAAAAATTATTGGCCTGCCCTGAGTGTCAGATAAGTTTGCCTGCGAGTTTCCTGGATTCTTTTCAGCTCACACCCTCCATGTTGTGCTAAGAGTAGCTACCTAGTCCGCGGCTCGTGTTGCATCTCACAACAGTAATCTTGCAGTCGAACATTGATCAAAAGCATAATGTTGAGAGAGTGTGAGCAAACGTATTCAACATTTTGATTGAGCGCTGTGATGCTTAAAGCATTAAAGCAAAATAAATTGCTTGTTGAAGTTGCTGAGTCTGCCCTTTGAAGGGATACTGAGCTTAACTGATAGAAACAGAGCTTTCACTCCTGATAAAATAAGATATTTACGGTTGCAAGATTGCATTGACTAAAACAGAGTCACTGCTGAATTAATAATTGGTCAAAATGCCATGTTTGTGTTTAGCTGTTAAGGTTTTTGAGAAAGTGATGGAAGTGGTGTATTTGTTGAACCCAGTTTGAAAGAAAGAAAAAAACTGAAGGATAGTTTGGTGGAGTGCGGTAAATTAAAAAAAAAACAACACGAGAGGAAAAAGGGAAATAAGGAGTGTTTAACATCATCACTAGAGTGTAGAAGGTAGGTAGAAAAGTAAATTACGGAGAGTAGAGTGGAGGATATCGGCCGACGGCCTGTACAGGTCCGGTAGCAATATCCTAGCGCTACTTTTTGTAAGCGGGTGTAAAATGGAGGGGGATAGGGAGAGTAGTAACAATACGGAGATGAGTGAAGAGGAGTTTGAGATTGATAAAGAGGGTGGTGAGTGGGAGCATGTAGGGAGAGGAGGAAGGGGTAAAGGGGAAAGTGGGAGAAAGAGAAAGAAAGAAGATAAAGATAGCGTAGAAGACACGGAGAGTGAGGGACAGGAAGATGAGGAAAGGAATAGGAAAAAGGGAAACTTTAATGTTGTAGTGAGATTTGAAGGTGAAGGGGGAGTTAAAAAAATGGATCCATTAAAAATTACAAAAATAATCAGAACACAAGTAGGAGAAGTCAAATATGCTAAAGTGTTAGGAGATGGAAACTTGCTAATCGGGTGTAACACAGATACACAAGTAGAAAAAGCTCGGAAAATGGTGAGTGTAGGAAAAGTGAAAGTTACAAAAACGGTGAGAGTTGGAGAGCAGAGAAGTTTTGGATGTAACGGAGTGATAACAGGGGTTACCCTTGGAATCAGTATGAAAGTCGTAATAGAAAACCTGAGAGTAGGAAATACAACAGTTAAAGATGTTAAAAGAATGACAAGAGGGCCTGAGAAAAAAGAATCAGAAACAGTGGTTATAGAATTCGATGCAAAAACGATCCCAAAAGAAATTTATTTTGGATTTGTAAAATATAGTGTTAGAGAATTTGTCCCAAAACCAATGAGGTGCTTTAACAGTCAAGAGTACGGACATATTGCTAGCAGGTGCACAGGGAAAAGAAGGTGTGCAAGGTGTGGAGGGGACCATGAATATGGGAAATGTGGGACAGGTGTGAAACCAAAATGCTGTAGCTGTGGAGGAGAACATAGTGTAGCGTACTGGGGATGTGAGGCTATGAAGAAAGAGATAACAGTGCAGCGGATGAAAGTGAATGAGAAAATATCGTATGCTGAAGCTGCCAGGAGAGCGGGAAAGGAGAATGATAAACAGAAGCAAAGAGAGAAACAAGTCGTGACGGATATTGGGCAAGAAATTGAAAAGAAAATGGTGGAGGAGAAAAAAAGATTGGTGACATTCATAGCAGGGGTAATAAATGTGACTGCAGATGTTAAATCTAAAACAGAAACAATACAAATCATAGTCAAAGCAGCAGTACATCATCTGGGTATGAGAGGGATACGATGGGAAGAAGTGAGAGACGAGTTAAGTGTTCAGGCCAGTCAAGATTCATCATGTATTGGATAGTATTAATAATAATAATGATAATCCTTCAATGGAATGCAAGAAGTCTAATTGCTAATGATCAGGAATTTAAACAATTCATATATAGTCAGCGGCTGCACGGTGGTGTGGTGGTTAGCACCGTCACCTCACAGCAAGAGGGTTCCAGGTTCGAGCCCTTCCTGGGGCCTTTCTGTGTGGAGTTTGCATGTTCTCCCCGTGTATGTGTGGGTTCTCTCCAGGTACTCTGGCTTCCTCCCACCATCAGGTTAGGAAGTCAGGTTAATTGGTGACTCCAAATTTTCCGTAGGAGTGAGTGTGAGCATGCATGGTTGTTTGTCTCGTTTGTCTCTATGTGGCCCTTTGATGGACTGGCGACCTGTCCAGGGTGTACCCTGCCTTTCGCCCGATGACTGCTGGGATAGGCTCCAGCCCACCCACTACCTGATTAACGGACTGTCGGTATAGAAAATGGATGGATATATAGTCAGCAGGAAAAACCAGACATATTATGCATACAGGAATCATGGTTTAAACCAAATTTAGATTTTATTATCACAGGATACGTGGCAGTCAGAAGGGACAGGGAAGAAGGGGTAGGAGGTGGGTGTGTCACGTTTCCTTACAGGGTTATCGATATTGGAGTTGAGATGGAGACTATTATAATAGAAATATGGATAGGGAAGAGAAAGTTGGCAATAATAAACTTTTATAACCCATGCAGGAAGTTGGATATAAAGAAACTGGAAGAAATGGAGGGCAAGACCAATGGAAATACAGTGTGGTGTGGAGATTTTAATGCTCATAATACAGTGTGGGGGAGTGAGAAAAATGACAGTAATGGAGAAATAGTAGAAGAAATGTTAGATAGACAGAATCTGGTTTATGTGAATGATGGAAGAGGAACAAGGATAGATGTAAATACCGGGAAGGAGTCGGCTATAGACCTGACAATAGTGACCAATGTATTAGCACCACTATGTGACTGGAATGAGTATCAAAAAGGGACCATAGGAAGTGATCACTACCCTATATATAATAAAATAAATATAGAGACAGTACAGGACACAGAGAGAGTAGGGGGAAGATGGCTCTTAGAAAAAGAAAATTGGATAGAGTTTACAAAGGAAAGTGAAAAAAATCTGGATCGGGTTAATGATAACATGGAGGTGGAAATGATGGAGAGGGACATAAAGCAGGGGATTATATCAGCAGCAAACAGATGTATACCTAAAAGTTCAGGGAGAAAGAAAAACAAGTTAGTACCATGGTGGGATGAAAAATGCAAACAAGCAATAAAGAGTAGAAATAAAGCATTTAAGTTAGTTAAAAGATACCATAACGTTCAACATTTGATTCAGTATAAGCAAGCGCAAGCAATGGTAAGGAAAACAATAAGACAAGCAAAGAGGTCGTATTGGAGGAAATTCTGTGGATCTATTGGGAACAAAACTAAGATAGGATACGTATGGGGAATGTTAAGGAAAATGGGAGGGGATAGGAAGGATTGGACTTATCCAGTCCTGAGTTCTGGAGATGAAGTGGCTATAACTAATAAAGAAAAGGCGGAATTAATGGTTAAAACTTTTGTTGCGGTGCACAGTTCAAATAATTTAACTGAGGAGGGAAGAAATGGAAAGAAGAAAAAGAGAGACGAAAACAGGGAGGTGTTAAAAAGAAAGGAAAGTAGAAAAAACTAATTAGATGTACCATTTACAATTAGAGAAATGAAACGAGCAATAGAAAATACAAGAAAGAGTGCGCCAGGCAAAGATGGGATATGTTACACTATGATCAAACATTTAAGTGAGGGGGGATTAACAAAGATATTAACATTATTCAATAAAGTCTGGAAAGAGGGGAAAATACCACAAAGTTGGAAGGAGGCAATAATAGTACCAATTAGGAAGCCGGGGAAAGATCATAGAAAGACAATAAATTACAGGCCCATCGCACTAACATCGCATATAGGTAAGATAATGGAAAGAATGATAAATGAAAGAATGATGTATTATATAGAAATAAGGGGATTGGTAACTAGACATCAGAGTGGGTTTAGAAGAGGTCGGAGCACTATTGATCCAGTAGTAGTAGCACAAGTAAATAGAAAAAGTGGCAGCAGTGTTTTTTGATGTGGAAAAGGCATATGACATGTTGTGGAGAGAGGGATTGCTAATTAAAATGCATCGAATGGGAATTGAGGGAAACATGTTTAACTGGACAATGGATTTTTTAAGTGAAAGAGTTATACAAGTTAAAATAGGGTCGGAGGTGTCAGAGAGCTATATGGTAGAGAATGGTACACCGCAGGGGAGTGTGATAAGTCCTACGTTATTTACAATAATGATAAACGATATATTCGACAGTATACCAGCAGGAATGGGACGATCTTTGTTTGCAGATGATGGAGCATTATGGAAGAGGGCAGGCAACATAGATCACATAGTTAAGAAACTACAGGAAGGGATAGATCAAGTGGAGAAATGGGGAGAAGAGTGGGGTTTTAAATTTTCAATAGAGAAAAGTAAAGTAATGTTCTTCTCAAAAAAGAAAATTAGTGAAAATAAAAAGTTAAACTTGTACAGAAAGAACTTAGAGAGAGTAAACAGCTTTCGATTCTTAGGAATGATAATGGATTCTAGATTAACATGGAGGGAGCATGTGAAGGGAATTGTAGAGAGAAGTAAGAGAGTATTGAATATTATGAGATGTTTGGCTGGGTTAGAGTGGGGTGCTGATTTTACAGCATTAAAATATATATACATAGCATTAATAAGATCTAGAATAGATTACGGCAGTGTGGGATATGGATCGGCAGCAAAAACACTACTCTCACAATTAGATATAATCCAAGCCAGAGCATTAAGAACTTGTCTCGGAGCAATAAAAACAGCACCAATATGTTCACTACAGGTTGAAGCAGGAGAAATGCCATTATGGCTCAGAAGAAAACAGCTGATAGCCAACTACTGGGTAAATTTAAAAGGACACAAAGAAGAACATCCAGCAAAGAGAGTTCTGGAGATGTGCCAGGAAAAGGGGAAGGAGGAAAAAAAGCTTTGGGTGGGTCAGTGAGGGTTTAGCAGAACAACTAAAAGTACAACGTATGGAATTCAGCCCAACAGTTCTGTGGATAGTAATACCAAAATGGATGCTACAACAAACAAATGTAGACTTAAACATGTGGAACATCAAGGAAAGAAATAAAACAGCAGATCTAGTGCAGGAATTTTATAACTATGTGGAGGAAAAATATGGAGAATATGTGTATATATATACAGATGGGTCCAAAGAACAGGCAACAGGAGCAACAGCAGCAGCAATGGTGGTTCCCATTTATAATAGAACAATATCAAGAAGAACATCAGATCATTTAAGTATACATGCAGTGGAATTATGTGCAATATTGATAGCAATAGAATGGATGGAGGGGGTGAGGGATAGGAGAATAGTTATATGTAGCGATTCATTTTCATCACTCTTAAGTATTAAAAACGGAACTGCAAAAACACATCAGGAAATTTGATATGAAATACAGTTAAAAACATCCAGGTTAATGCAACAGGGGAGGGAAATAGTGTTCATGTGGGTACCAGCTCATGTAGGAATAAAAGGAAATGAAAAAGCAGACAAAGCTGCTAAGGATGCAGTAAAGAAAGAGGTGGTGGAAATGAAAGTAAAATTATCAAAAACAGAAGGGAAAAGTTTAGTATGGAAAGAAATAAACAATCAGTGGAATCAATATTGGAAGAAACAGGAAAAAGGAAGACATTTATATAAATTACAAAGTGTAGCAGGAGAGGCAGGGTGTTATGGACAGAACAGAACAGAACAAGTCATTATTAGCAGGATAAGAATAGGTCATTGTAAACTGAATAATACACTTAAGATAATGGGGAAACATCCAACTGGGCAGTGTAGCTGTGGGGAGAGGGAGACAGTGGAACATGTGTTGATAGCATGTCCCAGATATGGAAGGGAGAGGGAAATAATGAAGATAGGGCTGCAGAGGGCAGGAATAACAGAATGTAATTTGAAAAACATAGTAGAATCTGCTAAGTCTAAAGAAGGGATGAGAATAACAATAAGATTCTTGGTAAATACTGGAATAATTAAAAGAATATAGAAAAGAAGAAATAGGAAAAAAAAATGTAGTCCAGTAGTTGGCGGCATATGCAACACCAAGGATGCCAGCTGCCATTAAAAATCAAAGAAGAAGAAGAAGAAGACACTCTGCTGTTTGGTGAAAAGGTGTGTACCACACTGAACATGGACAACAGAAAGCGGAGGAGAGAATTGTCCCAGGACATCCGAAATACATTTATAGACAAACATCTTAAAGGTGCAGGCTATAAGACCATCTCTAAACAGCTTGAAGTTCCTGTGACAACAGTGGCTCATATTATTCAGAAGTTCAAGACCCACGGGACAGTAGCCAACCTCCCTAGACATGGCCGCAAGAGGAAAATTGATGACAGATTGAAGAGACAGATCGTTCGAATTCTATCCAAAGAGCCCAGGACAACCTCCAAAGAAATTAAAGGGGAACTCCAAGGCCAAGGTACATCAGTGTCAGATCGCACCATTCGTCGTTGTTTGAGCCAAAGTGGACTTCATGGGAGACGACCAAGGAGGACAGCACTGCTGAAAGAAATCATAAAAAAGCGGACGCTCAGCAATGTTTTGGGGCTGCTTTGCTGCATCTGGCACAGGGTGTCTTGAATGTGTGCAAGGTAAAATGAAATCTGACGACTATCAAGGTATTCTGGAGAGAAATGTGCTGCCTAGTGTCAGAAAGCTTGGTCTCAGTCGCAGGTCATGGGTCTTCAAACAGGACAACGATCCAAAACACATAGCCAAAAACACCCAAGAATGACTGAGAGAAAAGCGTTGGACTATTCTAAAGTGGCCTTCCATGAGCCCAGATCTGAATCCCATTGAACATCTGTGGAAGGAGCTGAAACATGCCATTTGAAGAAGACACCCATCAAACCTGAGACAACTGGAGCAGTTTGCTCATGAGGAGTGGGCCAAAATACCTGTTGACAGCTGCAGAACGCTCATTGACAAATACAGAAATCGTTTAATTGCAGTGATTGCCTCAAAATGTTGTGCAACAAAATATTAAGTTATGGGTACCATAATTTTTGTCCACCCCTATTTCATTAGTTTTTTTTTTTTAATAATTATGTTAATCAACAATTCAAAAGTAATGGCTGATTTTGATTATCTAATTTTCAATAAATTTTCGTTTATTGTTACTTTTGTAAGTTTCAAGTGATTTCAGTGAGAATTGTGGGGTTTTCCTTAACTGAGGGGTACCAACAATTTTGTCCACGTGTGTAGTTACTCTACATGGTATTTCCTTGGCTTCTAGTTCTACAGTGAGGAACCTTGGAGTTATTTTTGACCAGAATTTATCATTTGACGCACATATAAAACTGGTTTCTAGGACTGCCTTCTTTCACCTTCGTAATATTGCTAAAATCAGGAACATCCTGTCTCAGGGTGATGCAGAGAAACTGGTTCATGCATTTGTTACTTCAAGATTGGACTACTGTAAATCCTTATTATTGGGCTGTCCCACATACTCTCTGAAAAGCCTCCAGCTGATCCAAAATGCTGCAGCCAGAGTTAGGATGAGAACTAACAGGAGAGATCATGTTTCTCCAGTTTTAGCTTCTCTTCATTGGCTCCCTGTTAAATTCAGAATAGAATTTAAGATTCATCTCCTCACATATAAAACTCTTAATGACCGAGCTCCATATCTTAAAGATCTCATTGTAAGATATTTTCCTAACAGAGCACTTCGCTCCCAAACTGCAGGTTTACTTGTTGTTCCCAGAGTTTCTAAAAGTAGAATGGGAGGTAGAGCCTTCAGTTATCAGGCCCCTCTCTTGTGGAATAAGCTGCCAGTAAATGTCCGGGAAGCAGACACCCTTTCCACTTTTAAGATTAGGCTTAAAACTTTCCTTTTTGATAAAACTTATAGTTAGGGATGGCTCAGGTAATCCTGAAACATCCCATAGTTAAGCTGCTATTGGCTTAGACTGCTGGGGGACCTCATCTGTCACACCTTTCCTCACTTTGCTCTCTTTTTCCCCCTGTTTAATTTCTCAAATGATATTATGTACATGTGACATTATTGTGGTTATTAACTTGTGTTTCCCTGTTCCAACAGGTATCCTTTGAATGGTGTTATAGTGTTTCCCCCCCCTCTTTTCCCTCTATTCTGTCTTCTCAAACCCCAGCTGGTTGAGGCGGCGGGTGGCCCACCCTTCCTGAGTCTGGTTCTGCCAGAGGTTTCTTCCTGTTAAAAGGGAGTCGTTCCTTTCCACAGTCGCAACAGGCATGCTCAGGACGAGAGATTGGACTGAAGACAAATTTCGATGCAATCTGTTGGTTTCCTTAGCTAGGATATTATTTTTTTAATTGGATCTATATGAATGAATTGGATTATGATTACAATGAATTGAATTCCAATTGGCTTGAATTGGACTATATTATTTAAGTTCCTTGAGATGACAATTGTTGTAATTTGGCGCTATATAAATAAAATTGAATTGAATTGAATTGAATTGAACCAGGTCCATATCAGAATTACATAATGATGCATCAAATCTGGAGAGATCCTCGAAGCCAAAAAGTCTGTGTCATCTCTCCCTCAATGGGGGTGCTTCTCCCCTTATATAGGCTAAAATCTCCCCCTATTTGGTGAGCCAGAGTGGGCTCAGTAGTCAGGCTGAAAGATATATGTATATCTATATATCCCTGGTGTGGCTGTCCTGGACATTCTTAACTGAGGGAGTTAAGCATGGGGTCTTAAGGGGTGTTTTTGCAGATATTCATGTTTACCATTTTTCATCTCCTGTCTGGACACACTGAACACACAAACCTGATGCCTTTCAGAACCTCTGTTACGTGTCAGACACTACAGGAGCACCTTAACTCGATGGACAGCAACATCAAATTAACGAGGATGCACCACAATCTGCCTTTTTTGACTGTGCTGCGCACATTTAAGAGGTCATAAGTCTTAACACTGAGGTTTACAGGAAACCCACTCATACTGATCAGTACCTGCTTTTCAACTCAGATCATCCCCTAGAACACAAACTGGCTGTTATCAGAGCGCTACACCTCCGAGCAGAGAGTATACCTACCAAGGCTGAGGGAAAACAAAAAAAAACATCAGCACTCCGACAAATCTCTTCAGACCCGTGGATACCCAAACTGGACCTTTTTTAAATCAGCTAAGGCAAATGGACCAAACCACAGTGGTAGAGAAGCTAAGAAGAACAGGCGCAAACTTGCTGTAATTCCATATGTGGCAGGAGCTTCAGAGAAACTTTGAATGATCTTCTCTAAACATGACATTCCAGTGAACTTCAATCCAAGAACATCCTCAGACAGAGATTGGTTCCCCAAAGGACAAAACGCCCAAACAAAAACTGGGTGGTGTCGTGTATGCTGTGCAATGCAGCAAGGTGTGTTGACTTCTATACAGGAGTGACCAAACAACATCTCCACAAACGCATGGCACAACATAGATGAGCCACCTCTTCAGGTCAAGATTCAGCAGTGGAACTACATCTCAAGGAAAATAGACACTCTTTTGAGGACAGTAATGTACACAATCTGGATAGAGAAGACGGACAGTTTCAGAGAGGAATCAAGTAAGACATCTATGTTAAACTGGAAAAATATTTGAACAGAGGAGGTGGTCTATAATAGCACCTACAGCACTTATAATGTAGTATTATAGCATTGTAGTATTAATGTCTCTCCTCCACAGGCAGTTTCACAATCATTCACACCTTAGATCCTGTGACCAAAACTCGGCCTTTCAGGCAGGTAGACAATTCAGACGTGATAATGACTCTACCACAAGCATATTGGTCAGAGTGACACATGTGAGTGTTACAACCCTCTCTGCTTATAAGCTGATACTTCCCATCATCTAGTTCAGAACTGAAGAAGCCTTTTGGATGAGAGATGAAGAGTTCAGTTTCCCCTATTCTTATGAACTCCATAGTAACTTAGTAAATTCTCTAAATAATGATCTCTTCCTTATTATACCAAGGACGATCGTGAAAAATGTATCAAAATGCAGCTTGGGATATCACTGAAAACACATTGGACACAGTTTTAAAAATCCAACTGAAAGTAAATCTGAAACATTTGTTGGTAGAGGTGTGAGAGGTCTTGCTTGTTTCATGTCTTACCAGGTAAGAAGTGAATAGGAGTCACCTTTGATTTACATGTCGGGGAGATTAGGGGGAAGAAACATTTGGTCTGGATTCTCCCTCCATTTTCAAATAAAACAGGCTACTTTGTTTTGTTCACAGGAAACTTTTTGCTAGATGTTATTTTAATGTCCTCCAGATAAGTTATGGGACAGGTCTGGTGGGAAAGAGTCCCTCAAATCATCTCCAAGGGACAAAGGTTGTTGTAAATAGCGGATAATGTTTGTCTCTTTCTGGTGTGGAAATCCCCCATCTGTGTCTTTGAATCAGCATTACCACACAGAAATGTTGATGGGGCCTCCCAAAGATTAAGTTCCACATTAAATATACACTTCAGTTTGCTACATAACATATAGAATAGTAGGGCACATGTGTGTGGATACCAAGCAATAGTGCCCCCTCATAGTGTACAGGGCACTACGAAGTCTCCCAATTAAGATCTGTCCTGTAACACTAAAAACGCATGCACGCATATGGACCATCACAAAGTGGCCTGCTGTCTTGCACTTTCTCCTGGCCTCCATGCTTAGAAACTCTCACATGCACACACATATTTCCACACACACGAAATAATGCCTGCAACACACACTGGTCAGACACCAGTATTGTAAATAACAGGAGACGATGGAAGAGGGCAATTTGAATCGCGCACACATGGGTGCACTGGTGCTAATGCCGCCCTCCTGCTGGCCTCTATGGAATAGTCATGTCACAATCAAGAGGCTCCCCAGCCCTAATCTGCTTTTTAGGGCCCTGCCACAAATACTGATTTGCATAATTGGGAAGACAAGTGTGGAGAGGGTGAAAGAGCAATGGAGGGAGGAGAGAGGGGGGAATGGAGAGAGGATAGAGGGAGGAAGAAAGAATAAATGAAGGGAGGTTACAGACAAGGATAAGGAGGAGGGAGGGAGAAAAATGTTCTGTTAACAGGAGAAAAGGAATGTGAGAATAGGCAGAAGGAAGCAGGGATGATGAGTGAGTAGTACTTAAAATGAATGTGTGTGTATGTAAATAGGAGTGCACAAGTTGGATGTCAGATATTGGTTATGACAGTCACACCTGCCGCCCTTCTTCATCCCTCACCTCTCCCCCTCCTTTTGCTTCCCTCTGCTATCAGGAGCTATTAACTACAAAGAAAGTGAGGAGGGGGAGGGCTATTTAAAATTGTCCTCGCCCTCAACATCTTTCTTTAGTTTTTCCTAGACTTTGGTCTTTGTCCTGCTTTCATGATTCTTTCTTAATGATTAACACACATATCAGTAGTTTCTATCCAATTAGCTTGTTTAAAAAAAAAAAAAAAAAACGTATTAGTATCATTAACAGTAATGATAAAGATATTACCGAAAATTCCGGACTATAAGCCACTACTTTTTTCCCAGTCTTTGAGCACCGCGGCTTATAATACGGTGCGGCTAATGTGTTTTTTTCTTTTTTTTTCATGTCACCAAAAGCATTTTGCCTCGTAACATTAGACCAATAAAATTAACGAATAGTTCACAGTGGTCCAATGAAATTGAATGATACATCAAAGACACTTACACTACTAAATTATTGTAAATCGGTCATTTGTACTCACCCTCAACATGGAAAACAAACAAATAAATGCATATGATTCAGCTTTTAAATTAAAGTGGGACTCCGGTATTTTTAAACCAAGACCTTATTTCTGGCATGAAATACGTTTATCTACTCACCGAGAACAGTTTGGTGAAAGTCGGCATCCTTTGGAAGCTATTTAGAAAACTCTGATCACTCTGATCCATATAATGGAGTGAACGGGGCAGGGAAGTTGGTTGGTACCCCAGTGATGCTTCAAAAGGTGACAGACCTGTGGCAGAGGATGTGAGAGAGTTAGGGGGAACATCCTATCCAAGGTAAATGTTGACTCCAGGAAGAGGGGTTGTTGGCTGAAATGCAGTGGAGTGCTGCTTCCAGCTCCTGGTTAATCCGTTCTGTCTGTCCATTAGAGTGAGGGTGATAACCCAAACTAAGGGAAACCTTGGCACCAAGTGCTGTGCAGAAGATGCGCCAAACCTGAGAGATGAATTCAATTCAATTCAATTCAATTTTATTTATATAGCGCCAGATTACAACAATTGTCATCTCAACAACAATTGTCATCTCAATTGAGGTCCCCAGCCAGACACTGCTTCAACTGGGATGCCATGGAGACGGAAAACATGTTTCAGTTTCAGCAGCAGAAGGTCATTTGTCCAGGGGAATGAAATGAGCAGACTTGGAAAATTGATCAATAATGGTGAGTATGGTGGTTTTACCTTGAGATGAGGGCAGACCAGTCCAAAGTCCAAGAAGATGTGTGACCTGGGCCGACTGGGGACCTCCAGAGATTGTAGTAAGCCAAATGGGGGGCAATTAATGCTTTTGCTACGGGCACATACTGAACAAGAATTAACATATTCCTTAGTATCATTCTCCAAAAGTAGCATTGAAGGTGGATGGTGGTATAGTGGATTCCGGGGTGGCATGCAAATCTGGCAGTGTGGGCCAGTGGCTCGAGTAGAGATGGGTACAAAGCGACGGTCGGAAGGACCAATGCCCAGGTCTGGATCCAAGGTAAGTCCGTGACACATTTTATTATCTATCTGCCATGACAAACCTCCGACTAGGCAGGTAGGGGAAAGGATCTGACCAGGCTCATCAGATTAATGCTTGGAGGTGAACTGTATGGACAATGTGTCAGGTTTGATGTTCTGTGAACCGAAAGGCATGATAAGGTACTCAAAGTGACCAAGTGGGGTGTTGAAGGCGGTTTTCCACTCGTCACTGTCCGGAATATAAACCAGGTGATAAGTTAGGGAGGTCGAGTTTGGAAAAGATGGTCGCGCCCTGAATGGGATCAAAAGCAGATGTAATTAATGGCAAAGGAAATTTGTTTCTGACTGTGATTTGGTTTAAGCCTCTGTAGTCAATGCAGGGTCTCAATGATTTGTCTTTCTTTTGAACAAAGAAGAACCCTGCTCCAATTAGGGATGAAGAAGGTCTAATGAAACCGGCTGCCAGAGAGTCTCTGATGTAAACTTCCATGGACTCTCTCCGGGCATAACAAATTATACAGTCTGCTAGTGGGTAATGGAGCTCCTGGAAGAACGTCTATGGAACAGTCATAAGGACGGTGAGACAGTAGTAATAATAATGCCTTTTCTTTCCTGAATACTGAACCCAGGTCATGATATTCGCTAGGGATTTGAGATAATACGGGGTAGAATCTGATGAGCAGATGTGAGACAGTTAGAGAGGCAGAAAAACTCTTAATGAATATTACCAGTGAATGGGGAACAGATAAAACTCAAGTCTCAGTGATTACCAGAAACTATCAGGGTGATGGGTGAAGTCTTGTGTCTAATAGTGGTGAGTATACCTCCGTCCAATGCACAGGGTTAGATGGTGGTTGCCAGAATGGTGACCCTCCTGGGTGAGAGCTCTTTTCCCTCCTTCGCTCCATTAATCTGTTGTCAATGCGTATGGCCAGGGTTACTAAGTCCTCAAAAGAAGATGGCTCTTCTCTTAAAGCTATTTGGTCCTTTCATTTTTCATTAAGGGAATTGAAGAGTATTCCCTGGAGAGCAGTGGACAGCCAACAAGTCTCTGCAGCCAAAATGTGGAACTCAATAACAAATTCAGCTGCAGACTTGTTGCCCTGTTTGAGGTTCAAAAGTCTTTTGATAGCGTTTTACTCACGTAGAGGGTGATCAAAAGTCATTTTGAATTCCTCCTGGGAGGCAGAAAAAGAAAGGGTCCATGGGGAGTTGATTAAAAAAGGTAAGAGCCCAGTCTAAAGCTTTATCCCTCAACAGTGAAACAAAAAAAAGAATTTATGGTTGCATCTGTAGTAAAGGAACATGGTGAACAGGTGAAAGCCGGAGTAAGAAATGCTGCGTCCTGGAACAAACGTTCCGGCATGACATCCTGGCTGGGAGGGAGCAGAACTAAGGAGCTAGAGGTGGACATGCCTGGGGAAGAAGCAGATAAGTGGTCATGAACCTCAGTTAATAAATCAAACATTTGGGTTAAACGTTGATTGTTTAGATCCTACTGTTCATTGAGCTGCCATAGCGCTTTCTCGCATTCCCCCAGCATGACTCCTTGATTGGCAAGAGCTGACCAAAAGGACGTCTGCTGAGTCCATGTTTTGTGGCCAGATCATGCTGTCACGTCTTGAGTACAAGCCGTCAACAAGAAGAACTCCAATGCAGACGTCAAATATGCAGAGTTCTTCTGATTGATCTAATTCCTGGAGGTCTACTGGGGGGCTGGGGAAGGAGCTGACAGTGACTTATGAATGTACACATCTCCAGTGCCTGCAATTGCGCAATTACTTGAGTAACTCCATGTTCCTGAGAGGTTGTAGAAACACCTATGTGTGTATATATATATTAGGGCTGGGCAAATATTGAATTATTTAATCACGTTAATTGAATGATTTCCTGTGAGTAATTACAATTAATCGCATTGGTAAAAAATCCAATAATGAATTCAAAAGTAGCATATGGAAAGTAATTGAAGGCCCTTTTAAAATTCCCACAGAGGACTAATCGTGTTGTTCATAAGGGGCTAAATGAGGCTGAGATGGACCATCAGGGGCTTCTCAAATAGAGATAAGAGACCAGGAGATTGAGAGCAGTTCTGAGACCTCAGGTATAATAAATCTGCTCTCAGAGAGTTTATAAAGTAAAATGATACTGCATCAACCTAATGTATATAAAAAAAAGAGAGAGCGAGAGAGAAAAATAAATCAACTCAGACACCACAGATTCATCCTTGCAAGATTTCAGCAAACCTCTGAGTACAAACCAAAGTGTCTCTGGTTTCTTACGCGGATTTTATAAACACATGGGCTCAGATGCATAAAACGATAGATTCATGACTAATGCTGTGTGTAATCACAAAAGCAGAAATATGCAGATCCATCGTTTTGATCAGAGTTGTAAAGCTAAGTGTACGTATGGATCTCTTTTAAAAATCTCAATCACAGAGAAACTATATACACGTGCACAAATTCCCACTCTTATTCTTAGACGGGGCAGTGGCTCAGTGGTTAGAGTGGGTTGTCCAATAATCGGAAGGTTGGCAGTGCACTCCACTCCCCTAATTTGTCATTTGCATGTCAAAACACCATTTGCACCACAACAGAACATAAAACTGAGACACTCACTGAAGCAGGGAAAAAAATCTTCTGAATTAAAAAAATTGGTCAGAATATAAAGCAGCCAAAATGTGCATGGACTCAACATCACATCAAGGCTCAGGTGGAGGAAGGACAACTCTTTTTACCGTCAACCTTTGAACACATTCTATACAGTATATGTGTGTGTAAATGATCTGAAGGAGACACAGGCATACATATGAATCATACTGTTTGCTTTTCTTTTCTTATGAAGGCCTGTGGAAGCCTATGAGACAATCTTGTGCCAGAAAATCAGAGCAGTCTCTTTATCTTTTTAAAGGCTTTTAAAGGATTAGAGAGGTCTTTCATGGCCATTCTCTCATCCACTCATCTAAACACCCCTGTCAGTAACTCCCTCCCTGGTTTTCCTTGCTCTCCCCCAGAGAGAAAATCTGCCACCTTTTTATTTTAGTATTGTGTTTTCGGATTATCTGCTTTTGCAGTGCTTCTGGTTTAGTATTGTTAAATAAAGTTTCTTGTTCCCTCATCTGGTTGTCTCCTGAGGTGTGCCTACATATGGGTCCTCCTTAGTCTACAAACCGTGAAACTAGTTTAAATAACCTAAAAGAGAAAAAAAATTAGACAAGGCATCATCTTCCTTCAGTTTCTCTGCCTGGAGGCAGAAAGAAAGCTATGTGTCTCATGTCAGAGCAATTTCTCGGATGTCAGCTGTAAGACATGCAGACAAGAAGAATTCCAGCATGTCAACATTGTTACAAGTGTGCTCCACATATGTTCAATCTGGTGCTAAAGCTTAAGTCATCTTAGCTCTATGTTTGTGTTGAAACAAAATGTTGAAACAAAAAGTTCTATATGGAAAATCTATATCCTAATGTCTGCCTGATGTTTTGGTTTTTCATCCTGTAACACTTCATCACATGCATTTTCCCACGCTGTCAAACTCACTCGTTCTATATTTTTCATCATCACTACTCTGGTTCAATGGTCTTCTAGCCTGGTGCTTTTTCAAGCCAATCAGTCCGATTCCCGTTCTTTAAAATTCTCTTTTGTCACTCTCCCTCTTTGACACAACCCACCTCCTCCCAATCTCCACCTCGTCCTGGTGCCAGAAGAACGTCATCAGAAGTCCCTGCCACTTCCGCTTTTAGTTTCTCGTGGGAGTACGATCACTTTCTTTTGTTAATGTTATAACTTCATCAAGATGATACATCAATGAGTCTAATCACTAAAAAAAAAATATTTAAAATTATTCTCTTGTACATCAGTACCTTTTCCCATCCTTTCAATTGACCTCTTCTTTTTACACTTTAATTTTCTTTTGAACGGGTGGGAGGGTGTGAGAGTTATATAAATCTATAAAACCTATGAAAGACTATAATGTCTATCAAACATAGAAAAGTACTCACACACACACACACACACCTATACACAATCCACTGACAGGCTGTGTAGAGATGTGAACAAGTTCATTTGTGTGGTAAATCACATTACAAAGTGCAGGAATTATCTCAGATGGAAGGGTTCAATTACTGAACTACATTTCAATGGTAAATGGAATTTGGTAAATGGTAAATTACACATTTATCTATAAATGCTGCAATTACATTTCACAGTACTGATTACAATACAAGGTTAAGACAGCACTTTTATAGAAGATCATTTTGTGTATATTTGTGTGTGTGTGTGCGTTAAAGCAGACTGCAAGAAAGATGGAGAGACAGTGGCGTTCCTCTAATTTAGAAGAGTCTCAATTAGTCTGGAAAGATAGTTTAATAACGTATAAGAAAGCACTTCGTAAAGCTAGAACTGCTTATTACTCATTATTGATAGAAGAGAATAAGAATAATCCCAGGTTTCTTTTCAGCACTGTTGCCAGGCTGACAAAGAGTCCGAGCTCTGTTGAGCCATGTATTCCTTTAACTCTCAGCAGTGATGATTTCATGAGATTCTTCATCAATAAAATTGTTTCTATCAGAGAGAAGATTAATGGAATCCTTCCCATTATTATCACTGATGTATCATCAAGTAGAGCAGCTTTAGAAGTATCTTTCGAACCTGAATTGTATTTAGACAGCTTCTGTCCAGTTGATCTTTCAGCAATAGTCTCTTCTAAACCATCAACTTGTACGTTAGACCCAATCCCAACCAGACTGTTCAAGGAGGTTTTCTCCTTAATTGACACTTCCATTTTGGATTTGATCAATCGGTCTTTGTTGATAGGATATGTACCTCAGACTTTTAAGGTTGCTGTAATTAAACCTTTACTTAAAAAACCTACTCTTGATTCAGAAGTGTTGGCTAATTATCGACCTATATCCAATCTCCCTTTTTTGTCCAAAGTTCTTGAAAAAATAGTTGCAGCTCAACTTTGTGATCATTTACATAGAAATAATCTGTTTGAAGAGTTTCAGTCAGGATTCAGAGTGCATCATAGCACAGAAACGGCACTGGTGAAAGTTACCAATGATCTCCTGTTAGCTTCTGATAGCGGACTTGTTTCTGTGCTTGTCCTGTTGGATCTCAGTGCTGCATTTGATACGATCGATCACAGCATTCTGTTACAGAGACTTGAACATGTTATTGGGATTAAAGGAACTGCATTAGGCTGGTTTAAGTCATATTTATCTGATAGATTCCAGTTTGTTCTTGTAAATGAAGAATCTTCCTCACACGTTGGAGTAAGTCATGGAGTTCCTCAGGGTTCTGTGCTTGGACCGATTCTTTTTACTTTATACATGCTTCCATTAGGTAACATTATCAGACAGCATGGCATAAATTTCCATTGTTATGCTGATGATACTCAGCTGTACTTATCTATGAAACCAGATGAAACCTACAGGTTGGTCAGACTACAAGCCTGTCTTAAAGACATAAAGACCTGGATGACTCAGAACTGTCTGCTTTTAAATTCAGACAAAACTGAAGTTGTTCTCTTTGGACCTGAGCGCTTCAGGGAGAAATTGTCTAGTTATATAGTTACTCTAGATGGTATTTCTTTGGCTTCTAGTTCTACAGTGAGGAACCTTGGAGTTATTTTTGACCAGAATTTATCATTTGACGCACATATAAAACAGGTTTCTAGGACTGCCTTCTTTCACCTTCGTAATATTGCTAAAATCAGGAACATCCTGTCTCAGGGTGATGCAGAGAAACTAGTCCATGCATTTGTTACTTCAAGATTGGACTACTGTAATTCCTTATTATTGGGCTGTCCCACATATTCTCTGAAAAGCCTCCAGCTGATCCAAAATGCTGCAGCCAGAGTTAGGATGAGAACTAACAGGAGAGATCATGTTTCTCCAGTTTTAGCTTCTCTTCATTGGCTCCCTGTTAAATTCAGAATAGAATTTAAGATTCTTCTTCTCACTTATAAAGTTCTTAATGACCGAGCTCCATCATATCTTAAAGATTTAATTGTAAGATATTTTCCTAACAGAGCACTTCGCTCCCAAACTGCAGGTTTACTTGTTGTTCCCAGAGTTTCTAAAAGTAGAATGGGAGGTAGAGCCTTCAGTTATCAGGCCCCTCTCTTGTGGAATAAGCTGCCAGTAAATGTCCGGGAAGCAGACACCCTTTCCACTTTTAAGATTAGGCTTAAAACTTTTCTTTTCGATAAAGCTTATAGTTAGGGATGGCTCAGGTAATCCTGAAACATCCCATAGTTAAGCTGCTATAGGCTTAGACTGCTGGGGGACCTCATCTGTCACACCTTTCCTCACTTTGCTCTCTTTTTCCCCCTGATTAATTTCACAATTGATTTTATGTACATGTGACATTATTGTGATTATTAACCTATGTTTCCCTGTTCCAACAGATATCCTTTGAATGGCGTTATGGTGTTTTTCCCCCCTCTTTTCCCTCTTTTCTGTCTTCTCAAACCCCAGCTGGTCGAGGCGGATGGCCACCCTTCCTGAGTCTGGTTCTGCCAGAGGTTTCTTCCTGTTAAAAGGGAGTCGTTCCTTTCCACAGTTGCCACAGGCACGCTCAGGACGGGAGATTGGACTGAAGACACGTTTCGGTGCAATCTGTTGGTTTCCTTAGCTAGGATATAAATTTTTTGAATTGGCTCTATAAGAATTAATTGGATCATGATTACAATGAATTGAATTCCAATTGGCTTGAATTGGACTATATTACTTAAGTGCCTTGAGATGACAATTGTTGTAATCTGGCGCTATATAAATAAAATTGAATTGAATTGAATTGAATTGTCTATGTGGGACTTGTGGTTTGGGGAATTGGATTAAATACATATTTTATTGGTAAAGCACTTTGTGCTGCATCTTTTTGTATGAAAAGTACTTTAGAAATAAAGATTGATTGGTCAATTGACTGAATATCACTCTGACAATGTCTATTCGCGAACATCCTGCTGCTTCAGAAGAGAGTTATTTCAAATAAAAGTATTTTTGGTGCCTCCCTACTGCAATCTGAATCTTAAATGCAAAACTATGGATCCACCAGGACTGATTCATATATTCAAACATGATAGCTGCTGCACAGTTGTCCCAGACATGATGCATCCTAACAACTGCATGCATATTACATCACCTCAACATATGTTTTCAGGCTATATCTCTTTTATGCATTAATGTTAATCCCCTGGAGCTCTTGGTGTAACAAGGCATGATGGGTGATGAAAACAGCGAATAATGTGATCAAAGAAAAACACATTAAAGTTCTGTAATGCTTCTGATATTTGTAGACAACAATGGGGGAATACTCACAAAGGGGAAGCACTTGGGATACTTAGTGCCCTTAGGCAGAAAGAAATTGGCTGATGGGAGGCAAAATGTCGGTGGTTTGAGTCAATCGTAGAAAATCAAAACCATTTTGACTTTCAAGGTCCCCATAGGACAAGTCTTAAGGACTTTTGTGATAGCCTGACTTTTCCTCTGGTAACACCAACTGTGGTGCTGTTTGAATCTCAGAAACAATTGTCTATAGGCTCGAGGTACATAAAATCGAAATACGAGTATGACATAAAAAGAAAGCCAAATCCAAACACATTCTTATAAAACCTATATGATGTGCAATGACTATATCTAAGGGTTAAGTATAGACATGACACACGTGGCTTTCCTGTTGATAATAAGAGGGTACTGCATGTGCATCCAAGCCAGGGGATTATGTTGGATGACCTTTGGGAAGAATGTGCAGCTTAAAGCACAAAATGAAAATAACTTTAAATGTGTAGATGGAGACAAATACATTTTGGTACAGGTTTTGTGCGTGGATAGCACTGTCACATACCAACAAGAAGGTTCTGTGTCTTTGTGGGCTTGCTCCAGGTGCTCCACACTACAAGGACATGCAAGTCTTTTTTCTTTAGGGATTCTAAATTGAAAATAGATATGAGTGTGAGTGGGAATGGTTTTACTGTCTCTCTGGTGACCTGTCCACAATGACCCCTGTCTGTCACAGCTGTTATAGAATCCAGTCCTCTTGGTGACCTTAAACAGGGTAAATAACATACTGAAAAGTTGGGTGAATTTCTTCCATGCTTAAACAAGTTTGTTTGTTATACTGACGGGACAGGACTAGATAAGTAAGATTATGAAAAGAGACATCCCTGTAATAGTAGTATGTGAGAGAGTTTATCTTACAAAAGGCCATGATGTTTTCTGAAACCTAACCAGATCATTTCTAATTTCCTGTCCCAGGAAGAATGCTCAGGTGTCCAAATCTGCTTAGTGAGTATTAACTTAATAAATGTGTATAAACCCATTTTTTTAATTTCCTTACTCTAATTGATTAAGTTGTCCCAGCTAGTTTTCTATATTTTAGAAAGGAATTTCACATTTTATATACTTCATAACAGCAGTTATGAACAAGTTTAAATTGATAACAATTAGAAAACCTAAGTTTCTTTTTTCCAAATATTTTTTTAGACAATTTTTCTACGATTGTTCATGTTGTTTTGAAGAAATGCATTAATTGCTAATAATTTGAACTGAAAGTTTGTATTCATAGACAAGATATTAGAACAAAGATTTTAATTGATCTGCAAACTGTAAACTAACAAAATAGCAGTTTAGCCTTTGGAAATTTTACTAATCAGCCACAACACTAAAATCACCTTCCCAGTGTCATATTGACAGGATTGTTGGAGTCTTAAATGCAATAGGAAGGTGTTTTGTCAGATTTCAACATTATGTTTATTTGTAAACATAATCATTTATAGGTATGTTGTGTCCGTCATTCCTGCTAGCCTGCAGAGATTTACTTTATACACCATGAAATGGGCTTTGCTATATTGTAAAGTCAGTTACATTCAAAAGAGCATGTACTCTGACAATATAACCAAAGTGCACAAAGAATTGCAATGGGTGTTTTCATAGAAAATAGTCTTAAGTTATTTTCTCAGCAGTCATGCTAATGATGTATATGGTTAACTTTTAATGAGAGTAATCATGCATTCTAAACCATCACTTTTACAAATAACCCACACTGCACTAAGGCCTTTATATGATTAAAGTCAGAAGATTATGTTATGTGGAAATCACATATTTTGTCACAATTTACTCTACAGTATATCAGTGTTGACAGTCATCCGTCTTATCACTGTGATCACGACCATCCAAAAAGTTTCAGTTGACTCTTTTTGTCTTTAGTTTTTCTTGATCAAAACCTTATTTGCGCTTGAATTCCAGTGGAAAGAAAACTGTCTCATTCAAGGAACTGAAAGGGCATGAAAAATTACTCCAAACTTAAGCACACTTAAACATAGCATCCAAAATCATCTTAAAGGTAAGGCCACATATAATGTTTGCCTATGATGGCTTATCATTGTTTGCTGTTAAAAACTCAAAACAACAAAAATCTTTAACAAAGAAAAGAATATGAGGCTTTTTATTTTAGTTCGAAAAAAGCCAGGCAAACAGTAACCTCAAGGCTGATTGTTGTATACTGTTCTGAGATGGTCAGAGTGCAGCCTCTCCCCACCAGCCACTCACGTGCCATCCAGAGGTATTGTTGTACCAAACTGGTCCATGCTCTTATTTCTGAGCTACAAACACTGCCTCAACTATTCCTCCAGCTCCTCCCTCTGTGAAAAAAGTTGCATTGCATGGGAGTGAGGGAGCAAATGGGGTGGGCGGATGGATGGGTGAAGTGTGTGCATGAGGATGTGTGTGTTGCAATAGAGGGGAAAGAAGGGAAGGCGTTGGAAGGGTGTTTCCCCAGCGGGATGCATTAACAAGCCCATCCAGTTAAATGTAGCCCCTGCATTACCTAATGTACCGGCCCTTCTCCAGCAGTGTAGGAGACAGCAGCATCCATTATTGATCAGATGGAGCTTTGCTCTGAAGCTGGAAGCCTGGTGGAGAGAAAAAGATGGAGAGAAGAGAGGAGAGTAACAAATGGGGAGGAGGGTAGAGAGGGAGAAAGAGGAGAGAGATTTGTTGTGATAGGGAAATAAGTCAAAAAGATAATTAGGACATTGCTCTGTTTGTGCTGTCTCTATCACTATTTTTCAAAATCCTCTCACTTGCTGCCGTCTTTAGTCACATCTCCTATCTTCTCATCTACTGTTTCTGTCTCGTACAATATTTCATCCTTTTTCTTCCTGATATAGATGATTTGTAAGCATCAATCTTGTCTCATGCCACCTCTGTCCCAGCTGACAGAGGCTTGGTTTACCACATCATCATCACTATCATCCACATCATCCCAGTCCCATGTTTTCTTTTAATCCATCCATCTTCTGATAATACAACCATCCTCCACTCCATCATTCCCTCCCTGGTGGGATCAGCTGGGGGTAGAATTTGAATTTCACAGACAGTCATTGGAGATTTATTTTGGGTTTTACTCAGTTTGTGGAGAGGGGGAGTTTGGAGTTCATACTGCTTTCTCTGTCTCTCTTCGTTGTTTGTGTTTTGGTCTCCTGATTTTTAACCCCCCCAAGTTCCTCAGCATACACAACCACTCAAGCCTAAAGCTGAAACTGTGCATCACCCTAGGATGTCTGACTTTGCCATCAGCCACTGTATTTATAATTCGCTGGTATCCTGGATAGATTTCAATTCTGACTTCTGGGCATATCTGAATTATATTCGATAAGCCTCTCTTCACAACCACTATGCTACACCAATCTCTTTTGCCCTGAGGGCTAAACTCTTTTAAGTTTAATGCTGTATCAGGTTTTCTTTTCATTTGCTATTTAGAGAGATTTTTTACCTGCCAAATATGCAGAAAGCAGTAATTCATGTAAAAAGAAGCCAAACTAGTTGACACCAAGCTAAATTCTACAAGTTCTTGACCAGCTGAACTGCTGGTTTCCCTGTGTAACAAGTTATTTTCACAGATCTAAATTTCTCAACTTTTGTAAATAACTTTAATTACTTAGTGAAGCACATTGACCAAACATGGATGGATAACAAGTCTGCTTCTTTCCATTTTAAGTAACAGTTATAGACTAAAGTCAGCACTATATGATATCATGGAGATTAATTGGATGATATCTAAACATAATCCAAAAGAGTTCAAAGAACTATTTTCCACAATAACAAAAATTTCATCAACTCATAATTGATTTAAGCTCCTTTCAGATCCAGAATATGTGACATTCAAGTCTTCGGTGTTAAAGCAACATTCAGTCATTTTATGGGACTGTTCATCCAAGTATTGAGAGTGAGTCACAGTATAAGCATAATAATGTTCAGTTCAATGTTCAATAATCAGTTTTATGAAAACATGTAATATCACATAACTATTCCTTTCAGCTTAACAAGCATGCTGTTGTTGTGTAAAACATAAATGCGATCTTCTGATAAAAGTTGGCTTGTTGAACACCAAAAGTCTGATATTTACCCCTCATTCATACAACTTGAACTAACAATAGCAAGCTTGTTGTCAGCTGCAGCAAAAAGGTTATCTTTCACTTCGGTTCACTGTCTCCACTGTCACCTCTGCGTTGTCCACTGCATGTGAGAGGAGAGGCTGCAGCTCGAATCAGAGCAAAGCAGTCAACAGTAAACATTAATTTCTGCTCGTTCATTTGACCAAAAGGCTGCAACTTAAGGAAATGGGTAGAGCAGGAAAATTTCACAGCACTGTGGTTCCTCTGAGAAGCCAATCCCATCTAATGGTAAAACACAAAATGCAAATCATTGTATTTCTGTAGATAGAATGCATTGATTTTATTTATCAATTTTTTGATCAATTTTTTAACTTATAAAGTAATGTAAATCAGTGGCAGGATTCTAGCACTTTTGTCTTTTGTGTATAAACGGTTGGAGTTATGCAACACTGGATAGACTTTGTGTGTCTTTAGTGTATCTATCTTATAGAATGCCTATTGTAATATGTTGATGGCAAATCAGTATATGCGTCTGAATTTACCACAGAAAGAAGCATCCGGTACAACATCAGTCAGATACAAATTTAGCTATTCAATCTGCTGTGAGGAGAATCTGAATATAAAAACCTCTGATAACTGTCAACACACGACATAAGTGATCCCTGAAAGACGAATGCGCTAGTATTTATTCATACATATGCATTAATTCTTGTATTTGTGTGTGATGGTAAATGTATGTTTGTTTGTCATCTTGGTTCAGTTTTTTCAAAAGTGTAAATTTTTTTATCATGAATTGTATGTGCGTGTCTGTGATTAGAAACTAGCGTTAACCAGAGGGTTTGGTTGAATTATTGATGAAGCACAGAACTGTGTGACAATTAGCATTAATTTCCCATTTACTTGGTATAGGGAGAAACCACACTGTGCTATATAATCAATACAAGACAATTTTGCAATATACACTTCTGCTGATGCAACGACCTGCAGATCATGTTCAGAAACACAATTAGAAATAAAAGCACATGCAAAAGAAGGCAACTGGCATGGAAATACTCCATACTACAACATAACACATACACTCTAGTCCTCACGATAAATAAATACACTGACATACACAAAGAAAAAAGGGGAAAAATAATCTCACATACACACCACAACATATACAGACATGAATATGCACAAGAGTGCAAATTAAGAATAAACAATTCTCTGTTCACTTCTCCTTGGTAATATCTCAAGATGTACAGGTCAATACATAATATCAACATTTCTCTCACTGACTCGAGGGTGAGGAAAGACAACAGCTGAGTTTGAGACCTATCCTACAGAGCATTTTCCAGTCCTTTCAGTAATCTGCTTTGGTCTCACTTTTGAGCGGGTTGTTTTAGGTGTTAATAATGCATGGTTAGCAGAAGAGAACTATAGATGATTAAGGGTTACGCATTTGACTGTTAATTACTGTTAATGTCACAGTTCACGTTGATGGTACCCTACATAAAATAATGTTGTTATCTCACATTTTCTGACCATGGATTGAGACACTACTATGTTTGGCAGATGTGGGAAAACGTAACTACTATACAACGATTATACTGGGCTCAAACTTTGCAAAAAAGAGGGAGTCATGTCCAGCACATTATCATATCATAGGGTGAAAACTGTTTCCTGTACATAAGTTTTGGACAACTTGGCAAAAAACAGGAGGCTATCTCTATTTAGTGCATGAGCATCATAATATGGTCCCAATAACAGAACATAAGTATTTGGTCACCAAATCATCCCTTGAAAGTGTAACTTCACAATTGAACATTTAAGTAAATGCAGTCTTAATTTAACCATAATTCCTGCTTTAAATGGATTATGAACTGATTAATGACCTTTATTAAAATATATATAATCTCCATTATATACAGTCAAACGAATATTGACACTAAAAACAACGTGAAAATTATCCATTAATCGCCTGGTTCTTCTGGAGAACTCACTCCCAGGAACTATATGTATCTTTGTAATTCTTAAAATTCTGTTTGCTGTAACTACAACTTCTTTGTTCTTTTCTTCCCTCAATGGAAAACAAGGCTTTTTGAGTCCTCTCTCCCTCCATCCCATTTATTTCCTCTATTGATCTTTAGCTAAAGTTGGACAACAATTGCATCGCTGCACCTCAAAGAACAATTAATTGTCTATGTGACCGTGTTCATACCAAAATCAATGAACACTCTGCTCTTCTCTCTGTGTATTTGAGTATACACATTGGCAGGTAATGCAGTTATGTAGGTGTACATAAGGGTAGCTGTAACATTTACTTTTTTCGTTTTGTGTTTTACCTCTGTTTTTTGCAATGGTACCCGAAGCTCTTTCACCAGAGAAGAGCTCACGAACATCAGGGTAAAATCACCAGAAGTGAAAATAACAGGAACTTTTTTTCATCTGCTGTTTTGTCCTTCACAGAGACATGGCTTTGTGGATTAATACCTGCTACAGGGCAGGCATCTTGCTGTTTGGTGCCTGTGGTAATAGTTGTATGGAAATAAAAGACAAAACTCGCCAGAAGTTCCTCCTGCCTATGTAATCTTTTCTGTGATCTAGTCACTCCGTAGCTGTCCTGTGACACTCTCCCAGCTGACTGTGCCAGATTCCATCTGCAGGTGGATTACAGACTTTCTGTCTGACAGGAAGCAGCATATGAACACACTAAAAACATATTTTATAACACTTGATCATTGAGAGACTCCCTGTTATTGATGCCTCAGTAACAGGGAGATCTGTCATTTTCACAGAGAAAAAAAAGAAAATCTGCTGAGGTACTTTTTTCCTCCATCTCTCTATGTCTCTGTCAAGTCTGGTTGATGTCAGGAACCAGAATTTTTGGTTTAAACTAATATAATACTTTATACTCGGACACAAAATAATGTATGAATAAATGTATGTTAAAATTATGTACAGACTAAATCAGATCAATATAAGAAATAATACTAATTTAGAACCTCAGAATGTGTTTTTGATTGCAATATGTATTCTCACACCACCACAATATCCTTACTATACATGAACTTTTATCCATTTTTTGAGGCGTATTTTCTTTTTTTTAAACCCACCAAATTAATGTTAAACAGTAGTATATTTCAAGCCAAACAATGACCTTTAAGTAAACAAAACCAGGTTCCTAAACCTAACAAACCCCTTTGGTTCCTAAACTTATCTAAGTAGTGTAACTGCCTTATCCTAAAAAAGCCTAATCCTAACCATAGAGTAAATGAGAAAATTTAATGAAAAAACAGCTCTCATTAGATACCATATATATAACATACTGTCACAGTTTATGTTTTAATATTCTTATTTTCAGGTCATTTGTTATGTTTTCAGGTCATGTTTTTTCCCGTCAAGTTAGGTTCACTCATGTCACCTGTTTTCCGTTTCACAGCTGCGCATCATCACCAATCACTTTCCCACAGCATTTAGTTTCCAGGTTCAGTCACAGTCTTTGCAGAATCCTCAATTTCCCTTGCATGTTCACGCCAAGTAATGCTAAGTCTACCTCATAGTACCATAGTCTTGTTTTGCCATAGTCTTGTTTGTTTATTTTTCATAGTCTCGTTTTGTCTTGGTTATTTTTGCCACAATTAAACTTTTTGATATCCGCCCCCTACTATGTAGCCCTCTGTTTTTGCCTTGCTCCTTGTTTGTGGAAAAAAACCTTTTTGATTTGAGAAGCTCTGCATCTGGGTCCTCCCCTCCTCCACTGTTTTGTGAGACATTCTAGGTATTGTTTTGTGTCATTACTATGTAGTTTGTATTCTACACGTGTCACTAAATGCCATGCACCACACGGATGACATCCTGCAGCCTTGTTTAGTAATTCAACTTTTGTATAAAATTCTCACTCAAGTCACGTTTAATTTTTTCTTCTTGTTTTTATAATGATATGCTGGCACCCTGCCATGTATTCATTTACCATATCATTTTGATGATGTGGAATGCTCTCTCTGGGTCGGGAATGAGATCCTTCCCCAAGTGGAGGAGTATCTCGGGGTCTTGTTCACGAGTGAGGGACGAATGGAACGTGAGATTGACGGGCGGATCGGTGCGCTGTCTGCAGTGTTGCGGGCTCTGCACCGACCCGTCGCTGTGAAGAAGGAGCTGAGCCAGAAGGCGAAGCTCTCTATTTACTGGTCAATCTACGTTCCCATCGTCAACTATGGTCACGAGTTGTGGGTAGTGACCGAAAGAACGAGATCGTGAATACAAGCGGCTGAAATGGGTTTCCTCCGCAGGGTGTCTGGGCTCTCCCTTAGAGATAGGGTGAGAAGCTCAGTCATCCGGGAGGGGCTCGGAGTAGAACCGCTGCTCCTCCGCATTGAGAGGAGTCAGATGAGGTGGCTCGGGCATCTGGTTAGGATGCCCCCTGGATGCCTCCCTGGTGAGGTGTTCCAGGCATGTCCCACTGGGAGGAGACCCCGGGAAGACCCAGGACATGTTGGAGAGACTATGTCTCTCGGCTGGCCTGGGAACGCCTCGGGGTCCCCCCGGAAGAGTTGGAGGAAGTGGCCGGGGACAGGGTGTTGAAGAGGAGTCTCCGACTGATTCTTGAACTTCAAGTTCAGGATGAGCAGTGTGGTTTTCACCCCATTTCGTGGAATAGTGGACCAGATCTTTACCCTTGCAGAGTTACTGAGGGGATCATGGGAGTTTGACCATCCAGCCTACATGTGTTTTGTAAACTTGGAAAAGACTTATAGTCGTGTTCACTGAGGGATTCTGTGGGGGGTGCTGAAGGAGTATGGGGTACTGGAGCCGCTTTTGAGAGCTATCTGGTTCCTGTATAACCAAAGCAAGAGCTGTGTCCGCATTCAAACTCGTTTACAGTGCATGTTGGATTCTTCCAGGGATGCCCCTTGTCACTGATCCTGTTTATGATTTTCATGGATAGGATCTCAAGGCGTAGTCATGGAGAGAAAGGTGTCTGGTCTGGGAACCTCAGGGTTGCATCTCTGCTTTTTGCAGATGATGTAGTTCTGTTGGTTTCTTCAAGCCAAGACCTTCAGAGCCCACTGGAGTGGTTTATAGCTGAGACTGAAGCAGCTGGGATGAAGGTCAGCTCTTTCAAATCTGAGGCCATGGATCTCAATGAGAAAAAGGTTGAATATTCTCTTTGGGGTTGGGGATGAGGCCCTGTCTCACGAGTGATTGCAGGTTGAGTGAGAGATCGACATACAGATTGGGGCTTCGTCAGCTATAATGAGGGCACTGCTCCAGTCTCTTGTGGTAAAGAGTGAGCTTAGCCGGAATGCAAAGCTTTCAATTTATTGGTCCATCTTTGTTCCAAGCCTCACCAATCTATATGAGATCTGCGTAGTGATTGAAAGAATAAGATTGTGGATAAAAGCATCTGAAATGGGTTTCCATTTGTAGGGTGGCTGGACTCCTTAAAGACAACGTGAAGAGCTTGGCCATTCGAGGGTACTCGGAAGAGAACTGCTGCTTCTCTGAATTGAAAGGAGTCAGCTGAAGTGGTTTGAGCATCTGGAGGTAAGGATACCTCCTGGTCGCCTCCCTTTGGTGGTTTTCCGGGCACGTCCTCCTGGAAGGAGGCCATGGGGTAGACCCAAGACTCACTGGAGGGATTATATATCCCTTTTGGCCTGGGAATGCTATGGGATCCCCCAGGAAGAGCTGGAGAGTGTCACTGGGGAGAGGGATGTCTCGTGACGCTGACGCTTTGCTTTGTGGTAAGCCATATTGCATCACTCCCTGTTACCTTGTTTGTGTACTGTGGAGTTTCTTGCTCCTCTTGGACTACTAATAGTCACTTTATTTCTCCTTATAATTTACACATTTTTTCATCGTTAACTCTATAGCATACTTGTTCTATTCTAACACTCACTCCTACAGATCTTTAGTCTTTATTTTCTCTTTTTGGCGGTGTGTCTGTTTCTCTAGCTTAGCATGGCTACCAGTTCTCTCCCTCCATCTCCTGTTTTTACTTGCTCCGTGTATCAGATGTTTAGTTACTCCTCTGCCTCCTTTAGCAATAATGGTACATGTAACAAATGTAGGCTTTCTGTCGTTTTGGAAGCAAGGTTATCTGAATTGGAAGCTCGGCTTTGCACCGTTGAAAACCACCCGATAGCGAGCCAGGTCTGTTTAGCCAGTGCAGAGCCACCTAGCGTAGCTAGCTCCATTAGCCGTCCCCAAGCAGAACCTGAGCAGCTGGGATCCCAGGTTGGCTGGGTGACTGTCAGGAAGAGGAGTCATAGCCCTGAAGTCATAGCCCTAAAGTAAAGCCCGGTTCACCATCAACCTGTCCTTGTTTCAAATAGATTTTCCCCACTCAGCGACACACCTGCTGAGGAAATAACCCTGGTAACTGGCAGCTCTATAGTCAGAAAAGTCGCATTAGATACACCAGCGACCATAGTCAAATACATTCCAGGAGCCAGAGCAGGCGACACAGAATCCTATTTAAAACTGCTGGCTAAGGATAAGTGTAAATACAGTAAAATGTTTATTCACGTCAGCGATAATGACATCTTGTTACGTCAATCGGAGGTCACTAAAATTAATCTTGGTGTGAAATTTTGCCAAAACAATGTCGGACTCCGGACTTTCTCTGGACCCCTGCCAAATCTGACCAGTGATGACATGTCTATCAGTATATCCTCCTTCAGTCGCTGGTTGTCGAGATGGTGTCTAGCAAACAACATGGGCTACGTAGATAACTGCCAATCTTTCTAGAGAAAACCTGGTCTAATGAGGAGAGACGACATCCATCCATCTTTGGAAGGAGCGGCTCTCATTTCTAGAAATATGGACGAATTTATTAGTCATCCAAAAACATGAATTCAGTTCAGTTATATTTATATATTGCCAAATTACAACAATTGTCATCTCAAGGCACTTAAATAATATAGTCAAATTCAAGCCAATTGGAATTCAATTAATTTTAATCATAATCCAATGAAATCCAATCAATTAATTTCAAAATAATCCAATTCATTCACGTGAAGCCAATTAAAAAACAATATCTTAGCTAAGGAAACCAACAGATTGCACCGAAACTTGTCTTCAGTCCAGTCTTCCATCCTGAGCATGCCTGTGGCGACTGTGGAAAGGAACAACTTTTTAACAGGAAGAAACCTCTGGCAGAACCAGACTCAGGAAGGGTGGCCATCCGCCTCGACCAGCTGGGGTTTGAGAAGACAGAAAAGAGGGGGGAAAACACCATAACACCATTCAAAGGATACCTGTTGGAACAGGGAAACGCAAGTTAATGACCACAACAATGTCACATGTACATAATATCATTTGAGAAATTAACCAGGGGGAAAAAGAGAGCAAAGTGAGGAATGGTGTGACAGATGAGGTCCCCCAGCAGTCTAAGCCTATAGCAGCTTAACTATGGGATGTTTCAGGGTCACCTGAGCTATCCCTAATTGTAAGCTTTATCAAAAAGGAATGTTTTAAGCCTAATCTTAAAAGTGGAAAGGACATTTAGTGCTTCCCGGACATTTACTGGCACCTTATTCCACAACCCAGGGTTGAGACCAGGATGCAGAGTTGTAGTCTTACACACTTCTCTGTGGCTTCCCACCTGCTGCTACCCCCCAATCAATAAACACAAAAGAAGCAAATCCTCTGGTACAAAAAAAAAATATATTTAACTGAATAAAAACATCAAACTATTAAATGTGGTTTGCTGAACATTACATATCTCCTTTCCAAGTCTTTGTTAGTGAATGACTTGATTTGTGATCATCATTTTGATATATTTTGTCTTACAGAAACCTTGTCGCAGTAGGAGGATCATGTTAGCATTTATGAATCAACTCCCTCTTACTATTTAAATGTTCACATTCCTCAAACCACAGGCAGAGGAGGAGGAGCGGCAGCTAACTTCAAATCAGGGTTACTCATATGTTTTAGACCCAAGATTAGCCTTAGCTCTTTTGAGTCTCTGATTCTCAGTTTTTCCCACCCAAAATGGAAATCACAAAAACCTCTTGTTTATGTTATTGTGTATCATCCATCTGGCGCTTATTCTGAGTTTTTTATTTTTTATCCCAGTCAGTGCATTGATAAAGTCATTGTAGTGGGTGACTTTAATATCCATGTAGATGTTGAAAATGACAGCCTTGATATTAAGTTTAATTCTATATTAGACTCTATTGGATTTTCTCAAAGTTCACAGACCTACTCACTGCCTTAATCATACCCTTGATCTTGTGCTGACTTATGGCATTGAAAGTAAACAGTTAACAGTATTCCCTCATAATCCTGTCTTATCTGACCATTTTTTAATTACTTTCAAGTTAACATTACATGACTATACAGCTTCGGAGAAGAATTTTACATATAGAAGTTGTCTATCAAAGAATGCTGTAACCAGATTTAAAGACTTAATTCCATCATTATTTTTTTCACTGCCATGTGCAAATATGATAGAGGACGGCTACCTACATTTTACTCCAGTAAAACTTGACACTTGTTGACAATACTATAGTTTCAATGCGTACAACACTGGTGCCCCTCTGAAAAAGAAGGTAATCAGTCAGAAGAGATTGGCTCCTTTGTATAATTCACAGCTGCATGCTTTAAAGCAGACTGCAAGAAAGCCGGTGAGACAGTGGCATTGTGACAGTGGTGTTTAGTCTAGAAAGATAGTTTAATAACGTATAAAAAAGCTTTCAGTAGTGATGATTTCATGAGATTCTTTTTCAATAGAATTGTTTATATCAGAGAGAAGATTAATGGAATCCTTCCCACTATTATCACTGATTTATCATCAAGTACAGCAGTTTTAGGAGTATCTTTAGAATCTGATTTGTATTTAAACGGCTTCTGCCCAGTGGATCTCTCTGAACTAACAACAGCAATAGTTTCTTCTAAACCATCAACTTGTATTTTAGGCCCAATCCCAACCAGAATGTTCAAGGAGGTTTTCCCCTGAATCGACACTTCCATAATGGATTTGATCAATCTGTCTTTGACAGGATATGTACCTCAGACTTTTAAGGTTGCTGTAATTACACCTTTACTTAAAAAAAATACTTTTGATTCAGAAGTGTTAGCTAATTATCGACCTATATCCAATCTCCCTTTTTTTGTCTAAAGTTAGTGAAAAAATTGTTGTAGCTCAACTTTGTGATTATTTACTTACGGATAATCTCTTTGAGGAGTTTCAGTGAGGACTCAGAGTGCCTCATAGTACAGAAACAGCCCTGGTGAAAGTTACCAATGATCTCCTCTTAGCCTCTGATAGCCTCGGACTTGTGTCTGTGCTTGTCTTGTTGGATCTCAGTGCTGCATTTGATACAGTCGATCACAGTACTCTATTACAGGAACTGCATTAGGCTGGTTTAAGTCATATTTATCTGAAAGATTTCTGTTTGTTCTTATAAGTGAAGAATCTTCCTCATACACCAGAGTAAGTCATGGAGTTCCTCAGGGTTCTGTGCTTGGACTGAGTCTTTTCACTTTAGACATGCTTCTATTAGGTAACATTATTAGAGAGCACGGCATAAATTTCCATTGCTATGCTGATGATACTCAGCTGTCCTTATTTATAAAACCAGGTGAAACCAATAGGTTGGTCAGACTACAATAATATCTTAAAGAGGTAAAGACCTGGATGACTCAGAACTGTCTGCTTCTAAATTCAGACAAAACTGAAGTTATCTTTGGATCTGAGCGCTTCAAGGAGAAATTGTCTTGCTATGTAGTTACTCTAGATGGTATTTCCTTGGCTTAATGCAGTGAGGAACCTTGGAGTTATTTTTGACCAGAATTTCTCATTTGACGCACATATAAAACAGGTTTCTAGGCCTGCCTTCTTTCACCTTCGTAATATTGCCAAAATCAGGAACATCCTGTCTCAGAGTGATGCAGAAAAACTAGCCCATACATTTGTTACTTCAAGATTGGACTACTGTAATTCTTTATTAATGGGCTGTCCCACAAATTCTTTCAAAAGCCTCCAGCTGATCCAAAATGCTGCAGCCAGAGTTCTGATGAGATCTTACAGGAGAGATCATATTTCTCTAGTTTAAGCCTCTTAATAGAACACTTTGCTCTCAAACTGCAGGTTTACTTGTGGTTCCCAGAGTTTCTAAAAGTAGAATGGGAGGCAGAGCCTTGGAGATTGGACTGAAGAGAAGTTTAGGTGCAATCTCTTGGTTTCTTTAGCAAGGAAATTGTTTTTTAAATGTGGCTCTATATGAATGAATTGGTTTATTTTGAAATTGATTCATTGGATTTCATTGGATTATGATTAAAATGAACTGATCTCCAATTTCCTTGAATTGGACTATATAAATAAAACTGAATTAAATTTAATTGAATTGCTCTGGGTTTCCCTCTTGAACCTGTTGCCTCTGCGACTGGACTTGAGATAAGCGGATGACAATGGATGGATAGATAATACACACTTTTTGAGCTATAATGAATTGATTTCTGTTGACTGTAATCATTATGCAGACCTGGTTTACATTTTCAAAGCCTAACATCCACCCAAAACACTGTTCAGTCTCTTCTTCGCAGCTCAGAAATGCTTCCCTTTTGTAGCCGTTGAGGGTTCATGATCTCACAATAACAGGCGAGGCCAACTTAACTGAGTACCCTCATGAAAAAGTAAACAGGAAATCTGCAGCCAGGACGAGATGCTTACCTCCTGCCACCCATCAGCAGCAGTACAGGAGGGGGGCCAGCTGCCTCAGCATTGGTGGTAGGTGGGGACCTCAACCAACCCCTGTGGGCCAAAGTCAGACTGAAAGAATTGATGGAGAGATACATTTTTGATTTGGAAAGTGAAAAGCAATTATAAAAAATACATTAGAAAAATACATGATAGCACTGTAGAGGGTTGAAAGTGTTTTCAGTGGCAGAAAGGAAATAGCTAAAATATATATGATTCATTGTTTTCTTCGTGAATTTTCTAACTAATCACAACTCAAAAATAATTCTGAGATTGAGATCTATTTTAACATAACAGTAAATGTTACTTTGAATTTGAACTTTGATAAATGTTGGCAAGGTTGGCAAGGCAATAAGCACTTTTTTGTCATCAAGATTTGAGGATATATGTGGCTAAATAACTGTCACCTTTGTCCAAAATTGAAGACAAAAACAATTTGGGATGAAACAACATATTGATGAAAGATTGGATGATGGAAGGAGGGATGCATAGGAACAATGATATTCATATGGAGCGGTTGATGATTAAAAAAGACATTCAATAATCCTGGAAGAACAGTTTGAGGTCCAAGAAAAAAACACCTAGTCTATAGAAGAGTTCCGTGGAGATAAGTATACAACATTTCTGGAAAGAAATTATTTGTCTTATTTTGGTCCCCTTTTGATCATAGTGCCATCCCAGCAGGTGTGTTGCCACCTCCTAAAAGACACACACAGCAACTACACACAACACATACACAACATCTCAAATGGTCTAGACGAGACTGAGTCAAGTGTGTGTGTGTGTATGTGGAGGCCATTTGCAGGAAGAGAAATGAACATGTTGTGGCACTCAGTGGGCAGCTACAGCCTTTCACTGTGAGAGGTGCTTGATTTACCCTGACCTGCAGGATAAGTTTTTTTTTATTATTTTCCTTTACCACATGTGAAAAGCAGTTCTTTGACTCAGAGTGTCATGTGTATATGTGAGTACAGTGGTCGTTTTCCATTTCAGGACGAATCATACCCATCTCTGCTGCCTTTATTCTCCATTCAACTTATACAAACATATGGAAACATGCATATTCATTAAGCACCAACTGCTCTAAAGTTTTCTGCTCACAGTAATTCATGTCATACGTTTCATATTACACATTTTTCTGATGCTTTTATGAACTTATAAAGGAGAGAATTTCCAATCTTGATATCACATGTTGGTGCAAAAAGTATGATGACCAATTTTCAGTTTACTTTGTGCTGTGCAACAGAGGTAATGCAACCTGATTTTGCTGACTGCCTCATTATAATTGAGAATGCATTGGGTATTAGCAGGGGGAGGTCTATGGCAGCTAGCCTGTACATCCATGCATCACTATGCACTGAAGTTATCAGACAGTGCACTGATGAACCTCTTAGGATAAAACTGCAGGTAACTTGTCCCACATCACTTCCTTTCTGAAGTGTGTATGTAGTTTTGTCTTACTCTGTGCCAGAGCACAGAAACATAGAGCACCAACCAGACTCACAAAAGATGTGAAAAAACATCAGCATGTCAAACCCAGCCTACAAAATCAGTCCCCTCACCCCTCCCAACTTCTTTCACTCTCTTCATTCCTATCTAGAATTCGGTGCTTAATAACAAGAGAGAGTTTTCTCTTAGAGTCAGATAGTGTCACTGCTGGTGCACTATGCCAAATGACACTTTGTGTGCATCTTAGAGATGCTATCCCCTCTGACAAACCAGCAATGCCTAATGCCATGTTTATAGTTGGGAAAAAGAGCTAAACCAGGTTGTGGTGGGTCAAACAGCACTGTCAGAGAGAGGCTCTTTATATTACACAAGAGGCTATATATGAACAAAGAAAGAAGGCAGACATGAAATTACATAGGTACATATAGAAGCATTAATGCAATTTTAATCATTTTTTCATCATTTTTTAACTTGTGATCCCAGTGAACACCCTGAATAAACGTATTCATATTTTTGGGGGTTTCATTTTATTTTAACCATGTAAATATAAAACAACAACAACAACACTGTAAACGGAAGTAAGAAAGGGAAAAAAGCGAAATTACAAAAGTAAAACATATAAATAAAGGGACATGGCATGTGCCATGTGCCATGTATTTTACATGTTTGAAAAGGAGTAGGAAAAAGTTTACACTTATTCTATCCTACCCCTTTGGAACAATTAAAGTTTTCGCAGAATATAATCTAACAATACACATACTTAATTATATACAAGTCTCAACATGTACATATTTGATTTTTACCTGAGCTTTTTTTTATCCCTTGCTGGTGTAAACAAATATTCAGGGGTTAAAAGGAAGTAGATATAAATAGAAGAAGCGGTGAGCAGCTTGGACAGAAAAATTAGGTTGATTTTTGCAAAAATAAAAGGCTAATCTAAGGAGAGAATTGAAGAGTAGTGAGCGAGACAAAGAGAAGGTAGCGAGAAGAAGGACAAGGCCTGCCACACTCTACAAAAAAGACTAATCAATAATTTACATCATCTGTCACTGTGCGCTCCACTGGACCACTCAGCAAACAGCACCCGTAATTTAAGGCTAAAACACACACGCATGCAAGAGCAGTGCACACATATATACACTCAAATATACATGCACATATGGATTTACATTAACAAACACACACAAACAAATGTGACTGCATGCTGGTAGCTGCACACACTCACACGCACATGCAACATTATGACTCACTCATGCAACCTCTGCCTGACTTCCGACTAAAAGCAAAACAGCTGAGGTCAAATGACAGCTCTGTGACCCTCAACTTACTTTTTATACGAGTTGTTTTAGATCTCAACCTGGAGCTCTGTCTGTTTGAGACAACACTCCAGGAAGTGTGTTTTTACAGTCCCGCCTTTTGTCTCTACGGTGGCCATGTTAAATTTATGCAGTGTATGTCACTGCTAGCTAGAACCCAACAGTAAATATTTGATAGTTTCCCATCCCTTACTGAAATTCCCCAGTGCATACAATTAGATCTGTTGAGGGCAGACAAAAAAAGCATTTGCAGCCCCGTTAAATTTACAACATTTGTTTTTGAGAGTAAAAATGCATCAAATTCCCCTGTGGATGTATTGCAGTGTAGTGATATGCTGTGTTGGGCTCAGGTCCATAAGTGGTTTTAATATTGACCACTTTAACAGAACACTTTAAATTAACAGAAATCAGGTCAGTCTGAAATTATTTCTCCAACATACCAATGACTCCAACATACAGTCAGAGCTGATAACAACTACCTTTAGGCTAAAGCAGTGTATTGATATAGCTCTAATGAGGTTCCAGAAGTACCCCAGTTAACTACTCTGGCACCAATAATGATGCCAAAATTAAATTAATTTCTTATGTTTTCTATTCTGGTGTTTGATATGAACAATAACTAAAGCTGCTTATCCACATCTGCATGATGAATTACTCTACAGAAACATAGTTGGCTGAATGGAAAATTCTACAAACAAGCTGTACAAGTCTCTAACAGGCTCCTCTTTGTTTCTGAGGTGGGGTGATGTCTTGCATTGCCAAATTGAATTCTGGGTTCATTGCAGCACTTTGCAAATGTAGCTTGCGGTGGAAAGTTGAGAACAGTTCAACTTTTCGAGCAGCTGCATAGTTGCAGTAAATCAAAATCGTTTCCCTGATCGCACGTCTATTCCTGTGTCTGACTTTTCCCACAATTCTAAATTTCAAGCCTGCCCACCATCAAGTGCATCATATCCATGTGAATACTGCCTTAAAAGATATTAGTAGGTTTGCAGGTTTGTCTTTCTTTGGTATGTTCAAGTGGTTCTGTAAGGCGTAAGATCAGCTTTTATGATGAATTTTATTCATAATCTGTCCACTGAAAATTAATTATTTCTTTGGTGTATGTGTTTATATGGATATCTATTTCTATGATCAATCTCTGTTCCATATTTCATTTTTAGCACTGGAGAGTGTACTGATCTATCCCTTTAAGCGTTTTTCTGCACTTCTACTTCACACTTTTGTTTTCTCCATGTATTTTAAATGTGAATTATTTGAAGTGAAGAATCTACTTTGCTGCGACAGCACTGTTTTGAAAACACATATTTGGAGCTGTTCGCACAAAACACTGACTTGGAGGAATACAGTTCATCTGTTTTGTCCAACATAGCCTTCTGCACTGACACTGTACTAACCACCAAGATCAACAAGGTGTTCCCAAACCAAAAGCCATGCTTCAACGGGTAGGTTGGAGCTCTGCTCATGAGATAGGCTGGCTTACAGGAATGCTCGGAGGGAATTAAACAAGGGTATCGGGGAAGCCAAACGCAGATACCAGCAGCGCATCGAGAACCACTTCAAGGACAACAATGCCCAAAGCATGTGGAGAGGCACCAAAGCCCTTACGGACTTTAACAGCAACACTTTACCACCAAGTAATGACATCACACTTCCTCTTGCTCTGAACCAGTTCTTCACATGGCTCGACAATAACCCAGAGTAGGAGCTCCAACTGCATCACCAAGAGAGGAGCCTATACTTATCCTCCAACATCACCAAGGGAGATCCACTCTGAGGAGGACTGCCAACACCGAAGCAGCAGGACCAGACAGGGTGCCAGGCCGCACACTGAGGGCATGCACAGACCAACTAGCCAGAGTGTTGATCAACACCTTCAAACTGTCCCTGCAACAAGGTGCAGTACCCGCATGCCTTATATCCACCAATCCACCACCATAGTCCCTGTTCCCAAGAAGCAAGCAGTCAGGTGCCTCAATGATTACACACCAGTGGCCCTGACATGCATTGTAATGAAGTGCTTTGAGAGACTTGTCCTCTCTTACATCAGGGCCAACATCCCTGCTGATCTGGACAGCCACTAGTTTGTGTGCAGCGCAAATAGATCGACAGAGGATGCCATCGCCATTGCACTACACACAACACTGTCCCATCTGGAGCTTCCAAACACATATGTCAGGATGTTGTTTGTGGATTTTAGTTCTGCTTTCAACACTGTGGTCCCCTATGACCTGGTAAAAAAGTTCAGCAACTTGGGTTTAGCCACCACACTTTGCTCATTGACTCTGGATTTCCTGACCAACAGGCCACTCTGTACACATAGGACTGCACAGTCATCCACTGTGGTGAAGTTTGCCAATGACACCACTGTAGTGTGTCTCATATCAGAGAACGATCAGACTCTAAAGAGAGGAAGTCCAACACCTAGCCAGATGGTGCTCAGACAGCAACTTGGTGTTCAATACTGCTAAGACAAAAGAGATCATCATAGACTTCAGGAGAATAAAGAAAATCCTTCACCTCCCACTCCACATAAATGGAGAGAAAGTTGAGACGGTTTCTGGGCAAATTTCTGGGCCTTCCCATCACACATGATCTTTCATTGACCCTCAACACCACTCACCTTATGAAAAAGCTCACCAGAGGCTTTTTTCTGCTCTTTTCAAACAGGAGCACAATAGAGAGCATCCCCTGTCACTGTACCACAGTATGGTACAGCAGCTACATTGCAGAGAACTGCAAGGAGGTGGTAGCTGAGATGGCACAGAGGATTGTGGGGATCAAGCTTCCAGAACTGGATTCTGTTCACTCTAGCCGACTTCACAAGAGGGCTAAAAACATCATCAAAGACCCAATGAAATCTATAATGAAAAGAGTAAAATAACTAAAGTCAAAGCTTTTTTCAATATTCATATCAGATGTTAACAAAACCATGTCACCTTTTCTAATAGAACTATATAATGGTAAAACATCATTGGTGTATGACATCATGCGTGATGATAAGAGATTTAGCTTAAAGAAAGGAACTTGTGTCAGAGGCTGAGAATTGACTTTAAGAGACTGCTGTCATGTTCTGTATAGTTTAATATAGTATAGTTTTGTCAAACAGTAGATATAGTGAGTGCATGAGTTTATGAGTTTGAACCATGAGTTTAAGTCACGTTACACGAGTCAATGTGCAGCAACAGCTGCTCACTGTCATTATCTGTTGGTTTTTTATTATGTTTTTGTTCTTTTCTTTTTGGGTTTAGATGTTCTGCATCTTGGACGGTGGTGTGGTGGTTAGCACCGTCACCTCACAGCAAGAGGGTTCCAGGTTTGATCCCTGCCTGGGGCTTTTCTGTGTGGAGTTTGCATGTTCTGACATGTGGAGTTCTCCCCGTGTATGCGTGGGTTCTCTCCGGGTACTCTGGCTTCCTCCCACCATCCAAAAACATGCATGTTAGGTTAATTGGTGACTCCAAATTGTCCGTAGGAGTGAGTGTGAGCGTGCATGGTTGCTTGTCTCGTTTGTCTCTATGTGGCCCTGTCCAGGGTGTACCCCGCCTTTCGCCCACCCGCTACCCGATTGATGGTATAGAAAATGGATGGATGGATGTTCTGCATCTTAGTTGACTGTGATGGTTTTTTGAAACAGTTTGGGCTTTCAGTTAGTTTAGCTCCCTGCTCTTTTGGCTCACATCAGGTTTCAGTTTATTGATTAACTCACTTGCGCTCCACTTAATTGTACCCCTCCTCTGTATACACACATGCTGCCTATATATTTCTTTGTTGATTGCCAGATCCCTGTATAGGTAATCTGTTTTGTTCCTGTTGGCCTTACCAGCACCACTCTTGTTTATTTTGGGGGATTGTGGCCCTTTTTTTTGTGATCCTCTATAAGTTAACATATTTTTTTAATGGAGGGGTTTAAGTACAGAAGTGATCCCAGGAGCCATGTTGTTGAGGAAAATTCTCCTCTTTTAAGGTCTCCAAAGGCAGATTGGGACCCACCCTCTGCAGGATGCACTGTTATGGCTTGGTGCATGGTGGATTGTCCTTGGTTGACTCATCTCTGGCTGCTGTAACTGGATATATCTATACACCTTCCAGGGGAGAGGGTTCCTAGTGGAGGCCTCAGTAGTAGGGGATAACTCAGGACTGGCTAGAGAAATGGTTTCTCTTAACTTACTGTGAGCATTTTGGCATCACTCTCCCCATCCAAATTTGGAAGGACTGAAGGAGGTGCCTGGGAAGAGGGAAGTCTGGAGCATCTTTCAGTGTGTTGTTGCATCCTGGTCATGGATAACAAAAAAGGGATGAATAGCTCTTCAGATTACCTCTGCCCCTGGTTTTGTTTTTATGTTTGTTGAAGTTTTTCAGGAATTTCTGTTTCTATTCCTGCTTTCTATGTGCTGAATATGAGTCCACCTACTAACACTCAGATGCTAGATTTTTCTGTTTGTAGTATTGAAAAGTTAGCCTATATCACACCATCAGTGCAGTGTCGAGCTTAATCATTGTAAAGAAACCAGCTCATAACTTAGGCTGTGTGTGTTACTGAGTTACAGAAATAATCATTCTCACACTTTCACCAAAAGATAAAAACTATGGAAGCCACTCTGGCCAAAAGTGTAAACCTGGGTAATCCTGGAAATTGAAACATTTTTTTCCCCAAATATCTTTTGAAGAGAAAGATAATTTTTCCTTTTTTTAGGAGGACAAAATGATGATGTTTAAACCAAGAAACTTGATAAATTTATTGAGAATTACCGACAAAAGACTTTTTAATCCAAAACATTTTAACAATCAGCACCAACTTCTGCTTGATTACTGAAGTAATGTCATATGAACTTGAATGTATTTTTGGACATTTCATTTGGAAACAGCCATTTTTTGTCTACAGCTACTTCTGGAAATGTGTGACTAATTGCTGTATGAAGAAAATCTACTTGGTTAGCCAAGATAGTAAACATAAACTGTGTAATTTATCCTTTCAATCCCAAACTCCACCCCTCAGAAAAGTTGGGAGGGGATAAAATTCATGTCTCATCTGACTGCAGATACAGCAGGTGATGGGTCTTGTCTTGTCATTAAAATATTCAGAAATTTTAATACATGCTTGCATTTTAACATTGGCTTTTGGGTGTGATCACACTTGGCAAGGTCAGACACACACAACCTGAAAGGAAGACATTTCAATTTCACACTTGATGTGTCCTAAATGTCTGCTCCTATCTTTTACACATGCACAGGGAGAAACTGTTGCCAGTCACTCATCACTGCACTGCTTTCCAGATTACCAGGAATACAATCAAAAGGGATGATAAATGGAACACCTGAGCCAAAAAAAATTCTTCCAAATACTGTCTTATACAGAATATCAATACAGAAGGAATTCCATATTTAAAAAAATCTGAGGGGTTAAAAATAAGGTCAAATCTGGTATTCAAAGCATGAAGTGAAATATCAGAAAGAGGATATAGCGTAGGGATTTAGTTTTTAATTTAAAAAAAAAAATGTTTAAAGGATTTTGCATGTTCTCCCCTTTCTCCAGGTACTCCGGCTTCTTCCCACCGTCCAAAAACATGCACGTTAGGTTAATTGGTGTCTCTAAAATTGCCCTTTGGAGTGAGTGTGTGGTTGTTTTTCTCATTTGTGTCTGTGTGGCTCTGTGATGGACTGGCAACCTGTCCAGGATGTACCCGCCTCTTGCCCGATGACTACTGAGATAGGCTCCAGTCCCCCCGCGATTTGACCAACGGATTAAGCGGATATAGAAAATCAATGGATGGATGTTTAAAAATACATATTGTGAAAAAAAATATTTTTCTATATATTTAGATATCTGGGTATCTGAGGTCATTACTGCTGGGTCTGAAAATATTTTGTTCAGTGAGCCGTTCCTATTTGCTGTGGAAATGTAAGTCACCAGTCCCAGCTCAGAGTATTGCCTTTATCTCCTCCCATACTTCAAGTTCACATCATGCCGTGCTTGCTGATCCCCAGTACAGGAAAGTCGAAACTCTTTTGCTTGTGCATTTTGCTTTGCTATTACCATCAAACTCTAATCGGGCAGCCAGGAGTTCAGTCACAGAAATCAGCTAATAATGCTCTACCAGTAGTATGTTTAATAGTTTATGTCCATATTACGAAATCTGACTTCTATATGATGATTTTGCCAAGAAAAATAATGTTCAAACCTTTAAAATGTCAAATGAAAATGCTTACCTTACCCCATCCTCATATTCACCCTCCAACAGCTGAAACCAGTCTTCCCTATCTTTGCCATGCTATAACTAATTCTCACATTGGTGGCATTCAGCCATATATTAATATATCTCATGTGTTATGATGGAATGTTGAATAGAGCCTAGTTTAGAAAACTAATAAACAAATTCAGCCATAAATCTTTGAACCAAATAATGATTCCAAATAAACCCGATGGAATAACAAACGGTTGCATTGTAAGTATGAGGTTTATGTATTTGGCAGACACTTTTGTCCGAAGCAACTCAGATGTCACAGGTAGCCTAAGGGGTCCTTAGACAAGACCCTCCTGGAGGTAGTACCTTTCATGAAGGGAGGGAGGTCAAGATTTAAACTCCAGTCACCCACATGAAAGGCAGCAATCCTACCACTACTTTATCCAGTCTAACTATAATGGTAATATATTTGCTTTCTATTCTTTCAACATTTCAGAATGTTTTAGCTTTAGAAATTGGGCTAACTCAGAGCTGCTAACCAATCCAGAGATGATCCAGTTCCCAGATTAACAGGAGCAGGGCCAAGCAAGGCAAAGCAGATGATATTGATGGTCATGCTGATATCAAACTCAGACGATCCATCCATTTTCTATACCCGCTTAATCCATCGGTCAGGATGCGGGGGGTCTGAAACCTATCTCAGTGAATTTTCCTACTGCTTGTATTAGCTGCATTTGTCTGCACATGTCTGCTTTGCTTGCTTTTTAAATCTTATATATTTTTCAGGTTTATCTGATTTTGTCCAACAATGCCTAACATAAAAATGGATTTAATCCCTGTTCATTGTATTAAAAATGAATACATGTCATTTAAGCTTGTGTTTTTTGGACAAATAAATATTTAATTTATTCTGAAACTGATTTTACAGATAATTGTGATATACCTGAACACCACAGAGACTTAGATTTTTCAAATATTGATGGAACTTAAATGAAATGTTTTTTGGCATTCAACTTAAAATTCCACTTTAAGCTGCTGATGGATTTGCTTTAGGTAGAGTAGTATCATCATCAACATCAAATTACCTTTGATATGATGCAAATTTCAGCTGAATCTGTTTGCAGAGTCGCCTTGGTTACTTATCTTTTACATTGTAAAAGATTGAACATAAAAAAGGGTGCCAGAAGCCAGGTTAGGCTCCAACCTGAATTGGATTCAACTGGTATTGAAAATGGATAGATGATTTCGGGGCTTTGTATCAAAGAGTATGCTTCAAATATGATGAAAAGTCTACAAATTACAGAGCATCGGATTTACACATCTTTTTCCAATCCACTCTTAAAGCCCTTGGTGTCTCTGAGATACAATAGAAATGGCAGTAAGTGCTGGCAACAATGGAAGCCAAAAGTGATATTATATAATAACAGCTAAACACTAAGGCTAATTGGTTGAGTTTAGAGAAACAATACTATGTGTTTATGGATAAGAAAATTTAGTTCATCTTAAAACATGCATGCATGCATGCATGGATTCTGTCCAGGGTGTACATTGCATCTCACCTGATGGTAGCTGACATAGGCACCAGCCCCCTGTGAACCTGAATTGGATTAAGTGGGTATAGAAAATGGATGAAAAACACTTTTTCACTGTTTCCCCTATGTGTTGTGCAGTCATGCTAAGAGCTACTTATTTTAGATGCCAAAAGGTCCAAACAAAATTATATTATGTGATGCTGTTGGGCTGTTTTTGAAAATAATTTAAATTTCACAGTAAGTTTGTATTTTTCTGAGTTGGATTATGGAGGTACACGTGTACACATGCATGCACACACGCACGCACACACACACACACACACACACGCCATAACTTCAACATGTACAGTCTTTAAATACACAAACCACTCTAACACAGTCACTGTGTAAGACGCCCCTCAGACTGTATGTCCTGCTGCTGGTTGGACCTCCAGGCCTCATCAATATTGTAAACTGGTACTTAGCGGACAAAAGGCAGCAAAGACTACAGGAGAGGACACCTGGGGCAGAGAGGGAGCAGTGAGGAGGTGGAAGAACGTGGCAAAGGTCTGATGTGCAGCAGTCTGTTTATCCAACTATCAGAAGTGTGTGTGTGTGTGTGTGTGCGCGTGCATGCGTGTGTGTGTGTGTGTTTGTACAGATTGGTGTATGGGTAAGTAGGTCTGCAGCTGTTTACTTTAATTCAAAAGCTCCATGTGTTTATGTCTCTGTCAGCAGGAGCAACTTTGGCTTTATTTTGTATATATTCAGTATGTTGGTTGTAAAATGAAGGTTTATTAGGACATACAGTGATGTAGTGATGTGCCCTTGTGACAAATGACAAAGAGGCCTGGAATATGAGAGGCCAGTTTAACTTTGAATGATAACATTTTATTTCACCCTTGATATTTCCCTTGAACAAGTACCTAAAGCCAGACTCTTTCAGCAGAACTACTAAGTATCCACTATCAGCAAGCTATGGCTGCTCTGAGGTTAGAATGTGTGTGAATATGAATCAGCACAGATGCAGCCAACCAGTCCTGAAAGAGAAAGAAAGTAAGGAGGCCTTACTGAGAGACAAACAGTAAAGGATGTGTTTACTTCTTCTCCTCCTGAACCATGACACTCAGCCTGTGTGTCCACAGCATTGGCTCAGTTAACAAAATCAATAAGCCTGCATGTGTGTGAACGTGTCATGAGGAGTGTATGAGCCTATGAAGGGGGAGGCAAGTGTATATGTGTGTGCAGGTGAGAGAGTTGTTCCCAAGGCGGAACGTTCCTTTCCCTCACATCAATTATTGAGGTGTCAGGACATGGTGAGAGCTCTGAGGAGGGGGGTTAAAGGTCAGGAGACCACGACTCAGAAGGGCTTTAGCATCCCTCAACCCATCCACAGACACACACACACATGCTCACATATGCACCTTCTAGTGGAGACTCAAAATACATAGTGAATATACTGTGCATTAGCTCACCATTGCAGGGCTCAGTGGAGACCAGATGAGAGCATATCTTCAAAGGGCAGTTGATATTTTACACTAATGTTCAGGATGTTCTAATTTAATCCTAGTTACACAGGTGAAAAAACCTTCTCAGCAAGGAGAGAAGCCTTTTGAATCAGCATTTATATGATCACAAGAATAAATTAACAAAAAATGTATCCAGTCAGTTTGTTAGGTGTTGAACAGATGTCACATGAGCACATTTTGCAGTGGGGGACAGTCCCCAAAAACCAAGATCAGTCAAAAAATTCAAGTAACTGGGAGTGTATCAAGAGGACCACAAGGAAGAGAAAAATAAAAAAACAGAAACAGGCAAGAATAAAAAAGTCACAGGATAGATTCAAGAAACCGAAGCTTGAGACCACTTTGGAATAACTTTTTACCTCATTGACTTCTACTTCCTTTTCAACTTGATCTTACAGGGATATGCAAAGCACAACCTTTTCATTGAATAAATTGTGGTGGACATAGCTTTAATTGCCTTGCTGGACAAGCAGATTTCCTTGTTCACTCTAGGATGTATAAAGAATGCAGACTGTAACTCAAGATGTGTATATCTATGTGTAACATACATACAGTGAGCTGACTGATTCTTTGGTTTTCAAAGGGATGTTCAGCAAGGTCGATGTTTTGCTACTTAAAAGGTTTTATATCTGGTTCTGTCATCTCACTGGTGAGCCCCAGGGTCGCTTTAATCCTTACTGCTCACAAATAACTATCAAACTAGGAACAAAACTGCTGTTTCATTGGTGCAAAGCATCCGCAGGGCATCTTGCAGAGAATATACAAGAAATATTGTAAATCCCATATCCAGATCCCTCTGATTTAGAGTTGTGTCTGAGGGTTTTTTAAGACTTTACACTCATAGACTTTACAAGTAAATTGTCATACTACAAGCATGTCCAAATCCACTCTGCATAAGGTTTCAAGTGTTATTCCACGATGAGATTGTCAATCCATTTTCATTATATTTTTTCCTGACTTCCTCCTCATCTTCAACATTTTGAGGATATTCTGGCCGAAGTTCACCAAGATCCCTTCCTAACCTTCCACCTCTCTCACCAACACTCTCCCCCACTCCCAACCTTTCACCACTGCTCGCTACATAAAAGCAGGGATGGTTGATGCATGTAGCGTTAAAGTGGCGGGCAGTCCAGCAGTGCCTGCCTGTGTCTGGGCCAGGGCCCGACTCATGAAATATTGACGACAAGTGTCCCTTCCAGGAGTTGCTTCGCTCAGTCTTGGGAGGAGGAGGAGGAGGAGGGAGGGGGAGGGGCAGGAGGTCCGCATTAATATTTCAGACTGCAATCTCCTGCTTGACAAACTCCCCCACGTGATTGGGTAAAAAGCTCCTTGCTTTGCCTTGCAAGCACCAGCTCTTTGCCCCAACATCAACCCTTCATCTCCTGTTTCCTCCCCCTCTCTGCTTTTCCTACCTTCTTTTAGTCTCGTATCCACTCTCTTTGTTTACAGTCCAACCCTCCTCTTGCTTTTTAACTAAAGTTGATTCCTGAGTCCAGATAAATTGTGATGGTGTGTGGATGCCGGAGAATGAGATGGCAGAGAGGGTGTGTGGATGGGGGAAGTAATTAATTACAGCCACTGATTTTGGCTAGCTCCAGTAGTCATGGGCCCAACGCTCGGATGGCCGTAGCCTCTAGGGGCCCTGCCGGTAGGTCCCGCCAAATGAAGTGGCATCCATTTTTTATGAAGAGCAGGTTATCCTATTTAGTCTGATTAAAACAGGCGAAGAGGGGGAGGACAAAGTGGTGAAGGGGAAGTAGTGAAGAGGAGACTGATGGCAAATCAGAAAAAATAGAACTTTCCTTTCCTCCCTCCTTTTCTTTTTTACCCATTATTCCTCAATCCTCTCACTTCAATCTGTCTGCTGTACTTTACTCTTAAGCTTTACTCAGAGGCTAGCACCGCTACCCCCTCACCTCTCGTCCTCCTTCATTGCCATCGCCAGTCCCATCAACTCTATTTAACCTCTTCTGCCCCTTCACCCATCTACCATCTACCCATTAACATGGTTATGGGTGCAGAGTGCTTTGCTGACCCTTTGCCAGGTGGGCTGTAAACCCCCAACCTTTTCTTTCTGCATCCCGTTTCATCTGTCTTGTCACTTATTTATTTCTCAATCTTTCTTTTCCTGATGCATGTTCCCTCATACTTAATTTTCTGTTTTAAACATTTTGCCACTGCAATGTACCACTGCAAATCAAGGTCATCTCTGGTCATCTCTGGTCATTTGTTAATTACAGAGAAGAGCATAGCAGAAAACAAAAAGAAAACAATCACAAGAAGAAAAAAAAACAATCCTTTTTTTCTGAAATTTTTTTTTTCTTCTTCTTATACAAAAATATTGAGAAGGGACAACATTAATGCGAATGTGAGGGAAATTTGCAGCTCAGAAAATTAAATTCTGTAGTAAATAATTAATTGACAGGAATCATCTCTGCATCCATTTCCACATTCTCACATCAGATGAGACTTTGGCCATGCCCAGTGAGTTTTCTGCAACCAATAAGATGATTTCTGTCTTGGCAGCAGCTCTGGCTGTGAGCTTGAATAAGTACATCAATCATTTTCAGACTGTCCGACTCTTGTCTTTTCCCTTTTGTTATCCTTCTTATAATCGGCATTTTATCTGCCTAGTCAGTGTATCTATTGGATACTTATTTTAATAAGGCCAGAAAAGGTTAAATGTTTTGGCAGGCTTTTGGAAAAAATACAGTCAAATATGTTTATATCATGTTTATTCACTGAAAAAACCTCTCCCCACTTATACATCTCCTTTCATTCTTCTGACTTCCTCTTTCAATCCACCAGCTTCTTTCATACTGCATCCATCCTGCAGATTGAGTGAATGATTCAAGGCCAGCTGCCAGTATAACTTACCCTCCTTTGGGCAGTAGATGTGTGAGGAAGATAATCTTTTTATAAAAAATGTTCTCCTCCTGTACCTTATCACAACCAAAAAACACCCCATTGAGCTCCTGGAGTGTAGCACAAAGTAGATAAATTGATTTGGATTAATTACCAAAACACTTACAAATAAGTCATTCTCTAAAACATTTAAGTAATCAGCAGCAGAGATGATGAATCATAAAGATGTGGTAAAAGTGGAGTAAGAAAGTGTTACCTCTTCAGTGAATTGTTTTTTTTATTATTATTTGTTTCAAGCTCTTGCAAAAAATAGGTGTGTTCAGACTTAGATAACTGTTCAGTGTTCCACATGAGTAACTGGGAGACAATGCCAAAAACTACTCTTCCAAATTAAACTATGAAATATGACCTGTTTGTAACCTCCCTGCACAGAAGATAATATCGTTGCCTCTACTCACCATAAAACATCATGTTTTGGGCTATAATGTGAATGTACTAAAAGATGCTAGAAACTATAGCCTTCTATCAATAACATACCAAATGACAGTAATGCAACAATATGAAAATAGTCCAAAGCATGTTAACCCAATCCCACTACATTACTGTTGAGGAATTACCCCTTTAAAGCACGTGGTTCTTATTGTGTTGCTATGTTGGTTAAGGTGTTAACTGGTAGGGTAAAAGTGCAAACACACTAAACACTTAACAAAAAAGGAAGACAAGACTAGAGTGTATTACTTGAGAAACTGACAAAATCACTTGTGTATTTGATTTTCATTTTGTCTTTTTTTAAGACAGATAAAACAGTATGAGAATCTCTTTAAACACAGAGTCAAATTATTCTTCAGGTTCTCTATTTTTCTTTTCCCTCCTATTCTCTTATTTGATTTGGATTTTGTCTACTTTTCGCTATGGTCTTTGTCCTAGTAGCCTTTTTCAGCCCCACTTCACCCCATCTATCTCCAACTTCTGTTCTGTTCTTCTACCTGTCTGCCTTCCCGCTGTGGGAGGTTTCTGTTAAATGATGCAGGAGACGGCAGACAGAACTGTAACATGGCAAAGCCAATGGCACGTAAAAACCTGCATGGCCTGCATGAAACATCCTCCTGGGGTTGGAGGTGGAGAAGAGCAGGGAGCATGGCAGGTGAAAGCTGAGAGGTGGAGACAGAGGAAAAGAGGGAAGGAGCTCTGAGAGCAGAAAGGAATGAGAAGAATTTTTACTGTTCGCTGACCATGAGTTAAGTAAGCTTTGAGTTTGTCCTGACCATTGTGTTTCTATGATACATAATAGAAACAGGAGTCCATTCATAACACCATTCAAAGGATATGAGACAGAGAAACACAAGTTGATGACAACAATAATGCCAAATATACATAATGTCATATGAGGAAAAAAAAGGTGGGGGGGCAAAGTGAGGAAAGGTGTATCATAGGAGGCCCCCCAGCAGTTGACGCCTATAGCAGCTAAACTACATGATGTTCCAGGATTATCTGAGCCATCCCTAACTATAAGCTTTATCAAAAAGGAAAGTTTTAAACCTAATCTTAAATTTAGAGAGAGTGTGTCATTCCCAGACATATACTGGCAGCTGATAACTGATTAGTTTAGTTTGAGAGCAAAGTACTCTGTTTGGAAAATATGTAACAATAAGATCTTTAAGATATGATGTACCTTTCTGTGTTGAGTTTGTATGTTCTCCCTGTGTATGTATGGGTTCTCTCCGGGTACTCTGGCTTCCTCCCTACTGTCCAAAAGCATGCATGTTATTGGCGTCTCTAAATTGTTCCTAGGTGTGAGCGGTTGTTTGTCTCTGTGTGGCGCTGTGATGGACTGGTGACCTGTCCAGGGTGTACTCTGTCTCTTGCCCAATGATGACTGAGATATTGAAAATAAGAAGAGGGTATTGAAAATGGATGGATGGATGGATGGATGGATGGATGGACCTTGATCATTAAGACATTTATGTGTAAGGAGAAGAACCTTAAATTATATTCTGAATTTAATAGGGAGTCAATGAAGAGAAGCTACATCTGGAGATATATGATCTCTCCTGTTACTTCTCATCAGAACTTTGGCTGCACATTTTGGATCAGCTGGAGGCTTTTCAGAGAATTTGTGGATCATTCCAATGATAAAGAATTACAGTAGTTCAATCGTGAAGTAACAAATGCATGGACCAGTTTTTCTGCATCACTCTTAGACAGGATGTTCCTAATTTTGGCAATATTATGAATGTGAAAGAAGGTCATTCTAGAAACCTGTTTTATATGTGCGTCAAATAATAAATTCTTGGCAAAAATAACTCCAAGGTTCCTCACTGTAGTAGGCCACTAGAAGCTATGAAAATGCCATCTAGAGTAACTACATAGCTAGATAGTTTTTCCCTGAAGCACTCAGGTCCAAAGGCAACAACTTCAGTTTTGTCTGAATTTCAATTTAGAAGCAGAAAGTTCTGAGTCATCCAGGTCTTTATGTCTTTAAAACATGCTTGTAGTCTGACCAACCTATTGGTTTCACTGGTACGTACAGCTGAGTATCATCAACATAGCAACAGAAATGTATGCCATACTGTCTAATAATGTTACCTAATGCAAAGATGTATAAAGTGAAAAGAATCGGTCCAAGCACAGAACCCTGTGGAACTCCATGACTTACTCTGGTGTGTGAGGAAGATTCTTTATTTACATGAACTTTACATGAATCCATCAAATAAACATGACCAACCTAATGCAGTTCCTTTAATCCCAATAACATGTTAAAGCCTCTGTAACAGAATGCTATGATCGATCCTATCAAATGGACCACTGAGATCCAACGAGACAAGCAGAGACACAAGTCCAAGGCTATCAGAGGCTAAGGAGAGATCACTGGTGACTTTCACCAGTGCTTTTTCTGTGCCATGATGCACTCTGAATCCTGACTGAAACTCTTCAAACAGATTATTTCTGTGTAAATGATCACAAAGTTGAGCTGCAACTATTTTTTTCAAGAACTACTTGATGGCTTGATGCTTTTAACACTGCTCATACAGTGATCAACTTTTCACTTCTTTGCATACTCAGCTTCAAGACTTTCCCCCATTGACTGAGGTTTAAGTCGAGATAAAGCAGCTCAACAGGATGGTTTTGAGTGCATTGGCTTGAAAGGCATCAGTGATTTTGATGATGTGTCTGTGCAGAGATCAGAAGTTACTCAAAGACAAAATCCCACCAGTAGCCTGCTGCCATTCTTCAGGTGTTACAGACTTTAGAGAAATTTCTTGCAGGAAGAATGAGGTTGCAAAATACGATACCAAAATCTCATAGGTGAGGGTTTAAATGAAGAATACTTCACAACCACAGACCATCTTTGCGTCTTTATTACTGCTGACAGAGCTCCAATCCGTCTGTCCATGTCATTGTAAACAGTACAGTCATTTTCAATCTGTCAGCTCACAAAAGCTACTTTACGTTAATATGACGCTTATAATCTGTGTTCCTATTATTCAGTAGGTGTCACTTATACAGTCTACACATAGCCAAGTCTAGTAGATGCCTGCTGCACATTTATCTTGATGGGGCCTTTTAAGATGGCTGAATTAGCTAAACATGCAGCCACCTTTACAAATAATGTGTAATTTTTAGGGACATTTTACTTAATTTGAACATATCTGAAGCTTTAGAACTGCACATTCATTTTGCAGTACTCTACCACTACTAGCTTAATCGCAATTTGTAGAGCACTAATCCTGGAACTACGAGATTAGTGATGCAATTCAGTGTTGGTATTACTAGATGGTAGTAATATTCATCTTGTATATTTGATTTTCAACCCTCTCTTTTCTGAAATTTATCAAGTGCCCTTTGTGTATATAGCGTTATGGATTAACAGTATGTGATTAGTTTTTAATAAGCTTGTCAATGAGTACTCTACAAACTACGTTTAAGCCAATAGAGCAGTTATGCTGAAGAACAGAAGAATGTAAAATGTCCCTAAATGTACAATAAACAGGACACGCAATCAGTCAGAATTGCAATCTATGATGTAAAACTAAGCATGTTTGCATTATTAGTTATTTCTTTTGTATCTTAATATTATCAATATATATATATATATTACGAAGAGGTCAGAGAGATTGTAGTAATTATAGCCCTAACAGCATACGGTTGATTTCATGCAACCAGGGAAGCAATACACTCTGAAAGCATCCTAGTGATGCCTCAGCAAGTGACCCCCACCCTTCAGTCTTATATAGACTTGAAGTGAAATGAAAGAGAGTCATAAGGATGCATGACAGGTTAATGAGATAAAGAAGAAAAAGAACTGTGGCAACAGATTGAAAGAAAATTAGGGTAAGGAAAAGAAACACAAATAATTAAAACACCTTATGGCATGGCACTCCTTAACCTTTAAGCAAATCAGCACATTTAGAGTCTCTATCTCTCCCTGCAGAGCTGATAACAGAAATCATGACAGTATGATAGTGCTCCAAGTCCAGCCATGCAGATAATTTGAGGAAGTAACTCGGGAGCACATGAACACTGCCTGTGAATTTCCTAACAGCCATGTTTTAAAGGACAAGGCCAGTGGGACAGTCAGTGAGCAAGAATCAATGAGAGGGTTGAGACTCCCAGTGTGTCTGTGAGACTGAGAGCTACATGCAAGTGTGTGGAACTGTGTGTGTGTATTTGTCATCTGATGGGCTGTTGTGTATTTCCATATAACTTGCAGTGTATGATGATGTTTTAATCCATCCTGCTAAACTTGCTGTCTTTTGGCTTCCAGTTAACGTTTTGGACCCAGTCTCACAATAAAAGCTTTTGATAGTCAACTGAACAAAATGTTGCTGTTTCACAATAAAGGATCAAAAACTGTAGCATCACCACATTTCTGGCAAGTTTATGGCTTTTGTAAGTACAACACACAGTTTTTATTCTACATAATTTTATTTAGTGCAATTAGTTTGGTTGTTTTTGTTATTTTTTCTAAGTAGGGTTTATGAATTGGATTTCACAGTGTAGTTACACGCAATGCAGTTTCCATCATATCACATAGACACCATCGTACACAAAACAACTGCTTGCATACTTTGCCATAGTTGAAATTCTAGAAAGAAACAGAGAGCATATAAAAGCGATAGGCTGCTTCACACTGTGCTCATAAGCCACTGTTTCAATATTTCATATTGAGGATAGAAAAACCCAAAGAACAATGTCGACAAGCTAGAAGCCAAAGCTAAAAATTTCACCACCTTTGTAATCTCCTTGAAGGTAAGAACCATTTTTGTTGATACATTTTAAAGAGTTAGCAGTGCACTAAACAGAAGATCCTTTCCTGTTTCTAATTCTCATTTTGATGCAACAAGAGCAATTATCCACATTAGATGGTGCATCTATAATTACACTTAGAACCTCAGATGGATGCACAATCCCCAGCAACAAATGCATTTTTTGGCAATTATTTTGTATATCCACCATGTACAGCTGCTTATAATATGTAACATTGTATTGACAACATAAAGTTATGTAAGAACAAGGCTTAGTCAAAATCTGTGGCTCGTCCTTCGTTGGAATCCTTGCTTCACCCTGTATCTTCAGAGCTGTTTGAGAATCCCCTATGTATTCTACAAGTGGACATTTTAACTTTACACTGTAGATTCTTCATTGGGAGATGTTATTTCATGCTATGATTTTATCATTAAATTAAAGAACATGAAAACATGTATGAACATGTACATCAATACACATTTTTCATTACATTTGAAAATTTGGAAAAATAAGTTTTACCGTGGAGACTCCGTCTGCCGAAGCAGTCTTTCTTGTCACTATTTTTTGTGTGTTACAGGAGCAGTGTCTGGTCTGCAATGGTAAGTCCAGAGCTGCAACCAATTAGTCATCACACCCACACATACCTGGTTGCTACATTCAAATGCCACCAGATTGTAAACTTCTAATCACGACCAGTCTTGGCAAAATGGTTCTTATTGTTGCAAATCTTCTTACGTTATTCTATTTGTCATCTCAGATGCCTCAAAAGGCAGTCTCGCTAAAGGCTGCTCACTGGTTGCATGACTGTACTTCTGTGTAAAGCCACTTCACACACTGAACAATGACAATGTTTTAAAACACCTTTAAAATCAAATCAAGCCAAGCCAAACCCTGGACGCCTTCATACTTATATCTATACTATTTTCTTTCTTGTCACGAGTGGTGAGGTTAGGTGCGATGCATGATGGAAGTTTAGGACCCGGATGGAGATATTTTAAAGTAAAAACTTGATTTATTTAAACAAAGAACAAAAAAAAGCATGCAGCTGAGCCGGAATACACCAAAACCTAAACTGTGGGGAACAAACAAACAAAACCTGACTCTGACTGTGACCATGACTGACATGACATTACATGAGCGAGAAAACATATGACAAACCTGAAACATGAATGACGGTGAGGATCTGGCGGTGTGCATTGTGGAACCTGGAAACTAAATGTGGATGAACCTAATGACAGGGCAAGGGAAAACAAAGTAAATCCTGGCAAAACCAAGAACAAAAAACATAACAAAACCAACCAATGTGAAACTTCACCTGTGACAGTATTTGTTCAAGAATACAAATGTGCAATTTTAAAATTTCGAGAACTTGGTTGAAGTACACAATATCTGCTATCTACAGTTGTAGTAAAGTCTATTATTCTGTATTTGAGTAAAAATGCACACATCTTCACGAGCTAAATCAGGAATTTTTCCAGAACATATCCTATTCTATCACTTGCTGTTTTATATTGTCACCATCACAAATTAAATATCTGTCAGTTACAGCAACAAAGTGATTTTCACAAAGATTTTTATGTGGGGAGTTTGAATGTTCATTCTTTGACTGGGGATTTTCTTTAGTTATTCCAGCCTCCTGCCACAGTCCACACATGTCCACAAATATTTGTCTTTCTCCCCATGTTAGTCCTGTGTTTAACTGAAGACCTATCCAGTGTGTTACCAGCCTCTCACCCAATGTCAGCTGGGATATGCTCCAGCTCCCCTGTGACCCCCTACAAGCTGAAGAGGCTAAAGCTAATGGATGGAAGGACTTATCGGAACAGAAAGTATACATGATACTCGCAGGTACCTGATGCAGGGCCAGGTTCTCAAAACAAAAGCATGATGAAAAGGAAACAACCATCTTTGCTGTACCAGATGTCCCAGTGGAGATATGAGTTGACAGAACAGCCTCATTTGTAGAGTAAATGGTAAATGGACTTGTACTTGTATAGCGCTTTTCTAGTCTAGCTGACAACTCAAAGCGCTTCACTACATGCCGCATTCACACACATTCATACAGCACGTCTTAAGATTCATATCATTCACCCATCATTCTAATCATTCAACGTGGGGTTCAGTGTCTTGCCCAAGGACGCTTCGACATGTAGCCCGGGGAAGCCAGAGTCGACCCACCGACCTTCCGATTGGTGGGTGACTGCTCTTCCTCCTGAGCTACAGCCACAGATAAGGGCAAATATTAGAACATCCTTTTTTAGGACTGCATCTACTTTACCAGAGTGTGTTAATTATAAACAAATGCCCAAAGAGAGGTTGTGCTTATGGTTTTCTTTTGGTTTCATGGTTTTGGTGTGTCTTGAGATGATTTTTGTTGTGAAATGGCATTACATAAATAGATTGGATTGAATCAGGACTTTCAAGGAAATTTGTTCATACAGATGTTTCTTTGCTAATCTTCAAAACACGAAACAAAAACTAATTTCTTCACTGACAGTTATATATTTTGGAGTTTGTAACATGTTTTTAAAATGTATTGAGGGGTTCTTAGGGGTGATTATAGTCAGAGTCAACCCTGAACAACCATGTTAAAGTTCAGTAGCAGTGAAAAACATGAACAAACCCCATCAAAACTGCAGTTATGATGTTTTTACTGCCCCACCGATCAGGACGAGATTACCCCATTAATGGACCTGCCTGCCTCTTTCTCTCTCTCTCTCTCTCCGACCAACACGCATACAGTACTCTTTCAGCTAATGAATTATGAATGGAGAGGCCCCTTGTTTTTCTGCTTCTGACTGGCCTGGTGTCACTCAGTGCACTCTACTGTACATGCACACATCACATCTAAAGACAGAGAAAATGGGATAGAGTGAGGTACTATCAGATTGGATCAGTGATGATATAGTTTGGCAGGAGTCAGAATTACACAGAACTACTGAATTTCATGCAGGTGCCTTTGCTGCTGAAAAGGGATCGACAGATAGTAATTTGAGACATCCTCAAAACAATTAGAGAAAACAAATATGACGTGCGATTTAGTCAAATTTTAAATGGTCATCTTGCTGTGTGTCTGCTGGTAAGACTTATGTCTCTGAATCAATCAAAATGAGGGTAACATGAAGTGATGTTCTGGTCAGCATGACACTGGCAATGTCAAAACAAAGTTGAAAAGTGTTGAATGAAGTCAAGTGAGATAGAGTATTGCAAGATTAGCGCGTCAGTTTAAGTGCATAAACATAACCAGTTTTACTGTTATGTTTCAACTAACCCAAACAGTAAAAACAATTAAGACATATAATTTGAACTATCATCAAAATGTGAAAAAGAAAAACAAACAAAAAATAATGGCCTCAATTGTGAGCCAAATTGGGAAATCTGAAGTAAACTTATTTCTCTGCCACCCCTCCTGCCTCCAAGCATGGCCTTAACTACACAAAATTAGAAGGATCACTTGTGCATGTCCTAATTGAAAATGACAAAATTTTAAAAAAGCGTACTTGATACCATGAGACTAAAAACATGTGCTTTTCATTTGATGTACAAGAATGTAGACTTTACTAATACTGGGGAATTTTGTGCAGTGAATGTTGAAGTCATTCACCTTTAGAATTCCCAACTATATCCATCCATACTGAACTTGAATAAAAAGTTGTTGTAATTTGAAAAAAAATATTTGCAATACAAGTTCAACACACATAGCATTCACTCACTCACTTATTTCTATCTAGCTACAGCCTTTTTATTCATATCACAGTTTAGGATTTCCCTTATTGTCAGATTCTCCAGGCAGTGTGTGCCCATGTATCCTAGATTAGGTTTTAATTCAATTCAGTTTTATTTACATAGTGCCAAATTACAACAAATGTCATTGCTGGCACTTCAATAACACAGTCCAATTCAAAGCAATTTGAGTTCAAATCATTGCAATCATAATCCAATCAAATCCAATTAATTATATTCAAAATTAGTCCAATTCATACATACACAGCCAGTTCAAAAACAATTTCCTAACTACGGAAACCAACAGATTGCACCGAAACTTTTCTTTGGTCCAATCTCCCAACTTGAGCATGCATGAGGCAGCAGTGGAGAGAAACGACTCCCTTTTAACAGGAAAAAACCTCTTGCAGAACAAGACTCAGGAAGGGTGGCCATCCACCTCGACCAGCTGGGGTTTGAGAGGACAGAAAAGAGGGGACAACAAACATCATAACATCATTCAAAGGATACCTGTTGAGACAGGGAAACACAATTTAATGACAACAATAATGCCAAATGGACATAATGTCATATGAAAAATTAAACGGGGGGAAAAAGAGAGCAAAGTGAGGAAAGGTGTGACATAAGAGCCCCCTCAGCAGTATACCATGTATATATACTGGCAGCTGGTTCCACAAGAGAGGGGCCTGATAACTGAAGGCTCTGCCTCCCAATCTATTTTTAGAAACTATGGGACCCACAAGAAAACCTGCAGTTTCAGAGCAAAGTGCTCCGTTAGGAAAATATCTTACAACGAGATCTTTAAGATATGATGGAGCTCGGTTATTAAGAGCTTTATATGTGAGGAGAAGAATTTTAGATTATATTTTGAATTTAATAGGGAGCCAATGAAGAGAAGCTAAAACTAGAGAAATATGATCTCTCCTGTTACTTCTCATCAGAACTCTGGCTGCACCATTTTAGATGAGCCGGAGGCTTTTCAGAGAATTTATGGGACAGCCCAATAATAAAGAATTACAGTAGTCCAATCTTGAAGTTACAAATGTATGGTCTAGTTTTTCTGCATCACTTTGAGAGAGGATGTTCCTAATTTTGGCAATACTACGAAGGTGAAAGAAGGCAGTCCTAGAAACCTGTTTTATATGTGCATCAAATGATAAATTCTGGTGAAAAATAGGTTCCTCATTGTAGTACTAGAAGCCAAGGAAATACCATCTAGAGAATTATATAGCTAGACAATTTATCCCTGAAGCACTCAGGTCCAACGATAATGATTTCAGTTTTGTCTGAATTTAGAAGCAGAAAGTTCTGAGTCATCCAGGTCTTTAAGACATGCTTGTAGTCTGAGCAACCTAATGGTTTCATCTGGTTTTATAAATAAGTACAGCTGAGTATCATCAGCTAGCAATGGAAATGTATGCCATGCTGTCTAATAATGTTACCTAATGGAAGCTTGTATAAAGTGAAGAGAATCAGTCCGAGCACAGAACCCTGAAGAACTCCATGATTTACTCTGGTGTATGAGGAAGATTCTTCATTTACACAAACAAACTGGAATCTATCAGATATATATATAACTTAAACCAGCCTATTGCAGTTCCTTTAATCCCAATAATATGTTCAAGTCTCTGTAGTAGAACGCTGTGATCGATTGTATCAAATGGTGCACTGAGATCCAACAAGACAAGCACAGACACAAGTCCAAGGCTATCAGAGGCTAAGAGATCATTGGTAACTTTCACCAGTGCTGTTTCTGTGCTATGATACACCTGACTGATCCAATGTGGGATTGGGTCTAAAATACAAGTTGATGATTTAGAAGAGACTATTGCTGTTGTTAGCTCAGAGAGATCGACTGGACAGAAATAGTCGAAATAAAAATCAGGTTCTAAAGATACTTCTAAAGCTGCTGTACTTCACAATATATCAGTGATAATAGTGGGAATCGTCTCTCTGATAGAAACAATTTTACGAGTAAATAAGCTCAAGAAATCATCATTGCTGAGAGTTAAAGGAATATGTGGCTCAACAGAACTTGGACTCTTTGTCAGCCTGGCTACAGTGCTGAAAAGAAACATGGGGTTTTTCTTATTCTCTTCAATTAATTATGAATAATAATCAGTTCTTGCTTCACAAAGGGCTTTCTTATACGATATTAAACTATTTTTCCAGACTAATTGAGACTCTTCTAAAAAAGAGGAATGTCATTGTCTCTCCAGCTTTCTTGCAGTTTACTTTAAAGCACACAGCTGTGAATTATACCAATGAGCCAACCTCTTCTGACTGATTACCTTCCTTTTCAGAGGAGCAATATTGTCCAATCTTGTACGCTATGAAACTGTAGTGCTGTCAATAAGAGAGTCAAGTTTTACTTGAGTAAACTTAGGTAGCCGTCCTCTGTCGTATTATTCTCACATGGCAGTGAAGAAAAGGATGATGGAATTAACTCTTTAAATCTGGTTACAGCATTCTCTGATAGACACCTTTAATTTTTTCTCCGAAGCTGTATAGACAAGTAATGTAAATTCAAAGGTTGTCAAAAAATGGTTAGATAAAGACAGGGTTATCAGGGACTACTGTTAACTGTTTAGTTTCAATGCCATAAGTCAGCACAAGGTCAAGGGTATGATTAAGGCAGTGAGTAGGTGAACACTTTGAGAAAATTCAATAGAATCTAATATAGAATTAAACTTAATATTAAGGCTGTCATTTTTAACATCTACATGAACATTAAAGTCACCCACTACAATGACTTTATCTGTACTCAGCACTAACTGGGATAAAAACTCAAAAACTCAGAATAAGGGCCAGGTGGACGATACACAACAAACACAAGAGGTTTTTGTGATTTCCATTTTGGGTGGTAAAAACTGAAAATCAGAGATTCAAAAAAGCTCAAACTAATCTTGGGTCTAAAACCGATGAGTAACCATGATCTGAAGATAGCTGCCACTCCTACTCCCCTGCCTGTGGTTCGCGGAATGTGAGCATTTAAATAGCAGAGGAAGTTGATTCATTAATGGCATACAGCTGTATACAGCTCTCTAATTCAGAAGTGACACAATGTAAAAATCCACTAAACAGCTTCGGCTCGAACTAATATTTATAAAGTTTGAGTTGTTTTGATGGGAAAAAAAAAGCTCTTTCAGCTTGGCATGTCCATCAGGATTCGTTTCCGATTCTCTAAGCTGAGAGCCTCTAACTTTGGAAAACTGGAGGTTGGAGGTAAGACAATCAACCCGTTTACATGACACTGAAAATAATTAGCTATTTTGTTTGTGTGACAAAAACTATGACACCATAAGATACCAACTACTTCAAAACATCTTAAGTATTTCTTTATAATAGTATAATCATCAGTACAATGTTACAATTAAAACATAATATTAACTACAGAAGTAACAACCAAATTCTATTAAAGTGGAATATACTTTGCGATGAACATAATTTCTGTTTGGGTGACAGACTGACAGCAGACAAACATAGAGACCTCAACACCACAGTGCTTCATTAGTTGCTATTATATTGTTTCAACCAGCTTAAACTGTCCTCCTTTAACAAGGCCTTGGCAGCAGTAATGACAAGCCCCAGACATAATTATCCTCATCAGAAAGACTTTCAAAGTGTTTAAATGAACTTAATTAGCTTTGGTGTGCTCAGCTTGTGTGTGAGTGTGCAAGCAAAGATGAACACTAGTGTGCATGGTCACACACATGAACTCAAATAACACATGCACACTCAGTCCCTATAGACACGGCCTCAAGCTATTGCACTAGCGCGGCTGAGAGTTCATGAAAAGCTGCTGGTTTTAAAAGTTAAATGCCACTGTGTAAATATATTTCTAGGGGATATCCAGGGAATAATCAACTTTTAATTCAGCTGCTAATCTAATTAGTCGCCACAGTGCTTGACTATTTCCCCGAAGTGATTTAAAGGAAAAGTAAATGGGAATGAGAGGTGAAAAACCGACTAGGAAATTATTCGAAAAATCACTATCAGAGGTTTCTTACATTTTCTGTCCTGGGGATATCACTACATTTGTGGAATTACAATAAGGGAAAAAGTCAAAGTAAAAGTGATGAGAGAGAAAAGATTTCAAAGACGTATGCCTGCAGAAGTGCATCTCCCTCCCTTGTTAACTACAGCAAAGTTGATGCAATGGCATATTAAGTCAGTCAATGGATTTTATCAGGGCCAGGATCCATTAATAGACAACAGCCTGGAGCACAAAGCTGCAGTGCGGAAAAGGCTTAACCCACAGATTTGGTATATGTTGATGTTCTCGGCTGATCGTTTGCAGAATAAGAAACTAGAAATAAAAAGTGCTTTTGATTTACTTTGTGCTTTACCTCAGTGAAAACAAGACATATTATTATTGGAATTTATTATTTATGCAACATTTATTTATAATTTATTACCATAAATTAGTTTAGCACAGCACACTGTAGCATGATAGGCCTATAGTACCATACTCCTCCAGTAAGTCTGAAACGGTCGATATACTGTATATATTTATCTCATGTCTACTCTATGAGCATGGTTTTACACTTTATGTATAGCCCATATGATATTCCTATTGCTGAACTTACAATTTCGAGAACTTTTGGTTGCAAACATCATGCCTTAACAGAGCTAATCAACAAATTAAGGATGATTACAAACTTACCTCACAAAGTGTTGTATGTTCGTTGGAAAATGTTTCATTAGATAAAGAATCAATAAAATAACTCGTACATAATCACCTGACTCTCAGAATGCCATATGATGTAATTATGTTCTGATTAATGGGTGTCAGAATGGGATGAATAAATTCTCATTATAATAAGGAAATGTAACTGGCAAGAGCCTAATGGGGACTGGGGGTTCCTGGATAGTGGCTGGTTGCTTAGGATTGCAGATATCAAAGTCTGAGGGTGAACAGAGGCACATGTGAGTGTGTGAGTGTGTGTACGTCTGCGTGTATGCCTATGGGAGAGAAAAAACCTTGGCTCTTCTCAGTGGGTGTTCAGCTCCTCAGAGGGACTCAGTAGGAAAAAGAGCGGAGCATTACTGAAGAGGCGAAGGAAGGAGGGATGAAGAGATGAAGGTGAGGATGAAAATCCAAACTTGGCAAAATTTTTTTTTACTGAAATTGCCAGAGTGATTTCATCATAGAGTCTTATATCTCTTTGACACAGAACATTTTAACTCTGTGGAAGTGAATGGAGAGGAAATTAAAGGATCTAAAACCCCAATTAAGCCTCAGGAAGATGAACAGACTCAAACGTGTATGTATCGTCAGGTTATACAGTTGTATTTTTCAGATTAAGAACACTTGCAGTTTGTGAAATTGTCACAACACAATCTATTTGTGCACTTAAACAACATTTTTTGAGTTGACATTTTTTGAGTTGCTTTGAGTTGAGTCAAAAGCAACTTTGTTGAGGTTTATGAAAACAGCACAAGTTTAAAATCCTTTTTTCTAATCCTTTTTGCTCCATGATATAAAGTAACAGATACCAAAAACTGATGAAATAAAAAGACAGACAATATAAAATTTAATTCAGACATCGACAGTCTGTGATGAGGAGTCATAAGGAGACACCTCCAGAGAAACAGTAAAAAAAGTGTAAAAAATTCTGGCTGAGAGTCTGATTGCCTCAGCTAAAAAGCTCTTGCTCTTAATATGACATTTTTTGCAACCTGCAGTGAACAAGCCGGGGGCTTCATTAGAGAGATCTGGAGGCCAATCCCATCAGCCTGGGGGATGCGGAAAGAGGGTGGATTCTATACCAAACCGAATGCCTATCTCTTGACTGGAGACAGGCCTGGTTCCCTTGGGCTACCCACGACCGGCCTCCTGCTTCTGTGGATGGGCCAGAAAAATCAACAGTGTTCCCCTTTGAACAACCTCCTCCTCCTCTTCTGCTTCCTGCTGCTCTTTCTCTCCTTCATGCTCTCTCTCTTTCTCCCTTTGCTCCCTTTCTCTGTGGACCTAATGAATGATTCATTTAACCCCTCCACCACCTCCAGCAACACCCAACTCAGGGCCTTTTCAAGTAACCACCCATTCTACTTCTTCGCCTGCTTAACACTTTATTTTCTGTCTGTTCTCCTATTTTCCTGCAAGTAGGGATTTTCTAAAAGGAAAGGGAAAAGTACCCCTGGGGTGGCCGTACAGTAATGGTGGTGGGTAAGGAAATAGAGGACATGGCAAAGGGAAGAACACATGCCCCTTTGTGTTACAGATCCCTTTGTGTAATTTATTAAAGGCAATGTTTGACAAATTACTTTACACAACTTCGATGGTGATTTGTCATGTGTACATGTGTGGGGGGGGTAAGGAGATCAAGCATTGGTCTGGCACACACACTTCACACTGAAAAGCTAATGAGGGCAAGATGGTAGAAAGGCCCTTTAAATGAGGTGTAACCACACACTTGAGCTGGAGAAAAAGAGAGACTGGCTACCCAGATAAGATCATTTACAGCCTGTATTATCTTGGAAGAGTCGTTAAATTAATGGAATAATTGGTTGGGACACGAAAGGGCTAATTGCAATGATGAAACCAAATTTCTAACATTAAAGGAGAAGTAAATGAATCTAGATGGTGCACTTGAAAGGCCCCCAGAATCTGGGGACAGATTCAAAGAGGGGTTTTATATTCTTGGTTTGATTTTCCCTGGGCTCCGACTCACAGGCTCCAAGTGAAGAAAACAGGCGTTATTTGATTGGAGAAGAGATCTCTTTTAACTCCATGTCAGCGAGAGAAAATAGAACAAGGAAGGGAAGAAGCAGCAAAAGGGAAACAGGGCAGTTTATTTCATGCCTTAAAAATAAACCACGTCAACCCTCAGTGAAGAACTGAGATCAGAGCATTGTAAATATTTGACATAATTATGAAAACAAGTGAAAAATGCATAGAAAGAATGTTAAACAAATTTAAGGTCTAAAGGCTGATGACGGGGGAAAAGTGTTACAGCATGTACAGAATAGAGGGGAAATGAATGTGACAGATGGTGTTTTTGGAAAAAATACCCTAAATATCTTTTATACCAGTAGAACAAATGTCAGCAATTAGATTCCTGGAAGGTTTGCAAGGTTTTAAAAACCTCTAAAGGTTTTTATATATCCACAGTTTTCATGACTAGCCGCTATGCAAATGCTTTGAAGACTATGTCTTTGAGTGACACGAGACCAAGACCAATTTATGATAACAGTTTTTTCACTTCTGAGTTATGTTCAGATGATAACATGATGACACTTTATTAAAAACGTTTTCACCACTTCCTTGTTGTATTTAGACAACATCTAACAAAAATGGGTTAAGGTTAGAAAATTATCCTGGTTTGGCTAAAATACGTTCTCTTTATAACGTAGCTGTCACTTTCATGGATGCCATATTCTTGGTTGCTTTGATTTTATTAAAACACAACATGTTATGGCAAAACGTTTCAGTTCCTGGATGGGTTTTAAGCAATAACATAATTTTGTCAGGTTGAAAATCAAATTTGTTGAGGTGGGCTCGAAAACAGTCACGTGAAATATATTCTTTTTCACAACATGGCCATCACCCTCATGAACACCATTTTACTCTGCACATGTCTCACATCTCAAATGTGCAAAAAATGGACAATGCAAACTCCAAGGACAGAACTGCTTCTCTTCTCTTCTCTTGGTTAGCAGATGAATATGCAAATTATTGTTTACTTGAAAATAAGCAAAAATGTTTTGACCAGTTCCATTCAGAAAAGTTAAATTGAGGCTCTTGCGAATAAAGACAAAAAAAATAAATAAATAAAGACAAAGTTCTTTAAAACTGACAAATGACTGAAATAGAATTGATGCTAGCATTTAGGAAAAGCTATATTGTCACTGCTGATACATTGTTTTTACAGGTCTAATCATTGAATCATACAAAATATTCTAATGAAGTTGTCAAGTTGCAGATACATTATTGGAAACTGTGTTGTGCTTTAAATTTACTAAAGGCTCAAGCAAGACAACAAATACCTTTTAAACAAAAGACATGACACACTTTAATGCTATGTTTCAGATTTGTATACAAATTAGATTTGTATTAGATTAGATTTTGGTTAGATTAGATCTTGATCTAGTTTTCTTTCTTGTTTGTAGTTACGCATCACTTTGACCATCTACAAAGAAACTTGTTACTTGTCGTATGTGTTCTGGTTTGCAGGAGTGTTTTCTTTTGAAACAGACAGTCAGTGTGACATTTGGCACTGACATCTGAGAGGCTCTAGAGAGACAAGACACAACAGTCTCAGCGAACATCCCCCCTCATTCCCTCTTTGCAGGAGCCCTGAAGACAACTCCAAGGCCAAGTGGCAGCACTTCAGATAACACGGTGGTGGCCTGCCCCTTCAATGCTATCTCATTATGATGCCAGAACTGCTATCAAGAGAAAGAAAATCTATTCATCTTGCTGCCTAATCAAAACCCAATTTGTATCCTCCTATTTTCATACAGACACTCAAGAATAAACAAACCACAGAATTTCTGACATTCTAATGAAGACCTATATCTGTTTTTCATCTGCATTTTGCTGAAATCAGCATAGATTCCACTGCAAGTACAATGTGAGTTTGATTCTAGTGATAGGTGTTCAGATATCTAAACCACCTGAATGTCAGAGTGAGGGATGTGGTGTTTTGCATGTGTAACAGGCAAAGTATGCAACTTTGTGAAGCAGACGCCCACCAGAAGTTTCTCCTGATTGATGTGTGTTGTTTTGCCTTTTGATCAGTGATTATCTTCAATAAATAATTTAAAGTACTAAAAAGTTAATAAAGTGTGGTGAAAATCTCTCCAATTTCGACTTCTGAGACTCAGGAAAAGATTTGATAGACATGAAGGACTGACAGTGGAATGGATGAAGAGTGGACGTGTTTCAACTGGGAAATAAACAAAAAGATGACAAGAAAATGGACAGAGGACAAGTAGAGGAGAGGGAAGCTGGGAAGAGAAGCGTTGTAAGAGGAGGAGGAGAGGTGTGGCAGAATGGGCCAAGGGAGAACCCACCCTCCCCCCCTAATTGGTACTTAACACCCGCACTGAGCAGAACTGTTGCTATCATAAGAAATTGATGAATTAACTGTGTGAGAGATAGGCAGAGAGAGAGCAGGAGACTGTGGGACGGCAGAGAGTGAGAGAGAGAGGGTTCTGAATCTTTTAAGAGGATAACTTACTTTGGCAAAACAGCTGTTTATGCATTATTTGTGCGGTGAACCATTTACCACCGTTTAGGATGAAAACCTTGGTTCCCGGGCTGCAGGAGTTGCCCGCAGGGACACAGAGGGTTTTGGGAGGGACCCAGCGGCCCATCAGCCCATCAGTCACTGATAAGTTAAGATGAAAAATTAATTTGCTGGTAGTTTCATTTTAAAGACTCAAATATTGGCCTGTCAGTCTTTGAGCTTTCATTTAAGTGACAAATAGGCATGTAGGGATTCATGCAAGAGGAAAAGATAATAGGAGGAAGTGGACAGGGATGGAAAGTTTGCAGACCAGAGAGGCAGTGCCCTCATCAACTTCAGTCACAATACTTTCATGAGAAAGAAATGATAAAGAATAGTGTGCATAACTGTTGATTAACTGTTGCTGTGCTCAGTAGAGAAATCTGGGTAATGGTAGAATTTTGTATATTAGAGGGCAAATGTTTTTTTATGCATTTCCTATACTTTAAATGAGAAATGTTATTGCTTTTTTAACAGGCTGACAAAATTTCCTGATGTCTGAATAAAATGTATGAAACACATTTTTGTCTTCTTACCCTAATATTCCTTAGACCAGGCTGTTTAAGGATGGAGGAGTGGGGAAATGTGCCGATAGTTTCTCTCTGCTATGGCAACTGCCATAGTAGAAGCCAGACAGAAAGAAAGTTTGCTGAACAGAACACATCTATCTAAAACACAACCATGACCATATCAGTGTGAATCAGAGTCAGATCCTGTACAAGAAGAAACTCCTGAAGACGTTTGACCATCAATGCTTCAACAGGATGTCATTAAGTGGTTAGTTTTTCTACGTGTAAATGTTGGCTTAGGATATCCTGTGATGCAGTGTAATGTATCTTGTGGTGTGTTTCAGTGTGTTTTTTGTCATCAAAACTTGGGCCTCTGGTGTGCAGTTTAAGGCAATAAACACACACATGAAGTTATTCCTCAAGTTATACATATAACACTAAATCTCACTCTTTATATGTAGATGTAGTTAATCCCCTGAGGGAAATCGTTTCGCACTCTAGTGCTTAATGGTACCAGCAAGAATGCTTTCTCATCTACATTAATGGATAAAGTGGGAAATATATACAGCATAACTCATTGTAATGTATGTGTACTGCATTTAAACATTTTATAAATGTTAACATGATTAGATCATTGCACCTGAAGACCTAAATTGTCATTGAAAACACTTGAGGTAGCTAACAAGAGTGATCAAAAGACCAAGCGCTCGTAACATCCCACAACGTAAATGCAGTGATGAAAGCCTTGTAATACAGCTTATCTACAAAGGTGCATGCTGTCTGAATTACTGAACATAACTGTTCAACAAAAAAAAAGAGCAATTACGGTAATTGCATAATAATGTTTATCCTTTAGAAGGTCACAGTAATAACTCTCCGGAAGTTTGTACGTCATTTTCATTACCTAAGCTGTTAGCATCACTTAGTGCTAATTGGCAAAAAATAGATAATCATAGTAAGCTAAATACAACTGGCTATGGAGAACCAAAATTGGTAATTTTCTTAGGCTCAAATTCTTTACCTGGCCCATGTTGGTAAAGCATGTAAATTGTTTGCAGCAAATACAATGTTTTTCCAAATCTCTCAAATCTCTCTCTCAATCTCTCAAGTTTATCCATTGGGTTCTTAAATCCTAAGGCTGATGTAAGCACAGGGGGCTGTTGTGTTTTTTTGTTTGTTTTGTTTTTCAGTTGTTAGTGACTTCAGACAGAGTACTCTCAAGAACGTAAAAGAGGATTTTTTTTATATGTCCTCTTTAAAGTAATATGAAACCACTGCAAAGAAAATTAGTTGGCATGAAAACCGAGTATTTTCAAAATGTAAGTACATCACTGAAAAATGTGAAAAAAAAATTACATTTAACCCTAGAATTCTGACATACATTTTTGTAACACCATCACTAACGTTGGACGTATTTTACCTGATATAATATACCCCCCAAAAAATACTTCTCATCACAATATCAAAACTCAACAGCACGTGGCAAAAATTTAAGTACTCTTCTTTTTTTCCAGCTATGCAATGCCTCATAAAATAAAAAAACGTACTATTGGGGGAACCCTATGAAAAGACTAATTAGGGAATTGTTGACGAGAGTCATAAAAAAATTAATAAATTATGCAGCTGGGAACTTGCTCTTAAGTTCACTCCTTCCTGGGACGTGCATTGCATGGGAGAAAATTACCTGACGTTGGTTTTCTAGGGTCAATGTAAACAGGATGATTTTCACAACACCATCCATGTGTCTGACCGATTGATATATAGAATAAAAACAGTTCAACAGAAGCGCACCAGGGGATGTTCTTCCTCAGGCTGCTCCGCAAGACGAACGTCTTCCCCAAGGTTCGCACACAATTCTACAGAGCCACCATCGAAAGTGTCCTCAGCTCTTCCATCACTGTGTGGTACCCTGCATCCTCTCGCCACACCAAGAACAGACTGGAGCGCATCGTGCGAACAGCCAGCGGTCCATGTGTGTTCTGCACAATGGCAGATCCAGGCAGAGGGCTAGAAGGCTAGTGGGAGCCCCATCACATCCAGCTCACTCCCTGTTTTAAATCCTCCCATCAGGCTGCAGGTTCATGTCTATCACGACGAAAACCACCAGACACCTGAACAGTTTTTCCCCCAGGCCATCACCCATCACTTTTTTTATTGTTCTGTGGCGCTGTTACACCAGGTCAAATTCCTGTGTACGTTGTACATTTGGCCAATAAAGAGATTCTGATCTGATTCTGTTGAGATGAATTATTTGAAATCATCACTGTGGCACTTTGATCTATTCAAAGAAAGCCTTCAAGTTGACGCTTGAGAATTACATGACATGCACAATTGCAGTAGAACAGGCTTTATCACACATCTTCAAATACTATCGCCTGTCACTCAAGTCCAACCACTGCTATGCTATGTTATGCTGCTATGGCCCAGCATGAAAACAGCGAGACTGGAGAGTAAATGCAAGTCCATCAGCTAATACAGAAAAGCTTAAAGGGTCTGACTATTAGAAGACCTCACAGATTTTTCCAAGGGTGATTACTGTTGGTCCATGTTAGTGTTTGGCTATCTATGGTGATTAAAAACTGTTTACAATTCTACAATGTTTTTACATTTCTGATGACCCCGAAACTCTGCTATTACTGTCCATTTACTGCCTCAAAAATCAAATGATTTCAAGTAGTACTTTTTGCTCGAATGCATTTTTTGTAATGGCGTTGCATACTTTTAACGAGAAATCTGTAAAACAGATGACATTCCTATTTTCTCAAATAAAGAAGTGATAAACCAATGATTCAATGCCTTATGGAGTGGAATGCAAGTTCATCCTCAAATGTAGAGCAATGAAAATCAAATGAACACTGATGTCAGCAGCTGTGTTCTCCTGCTTTCCTGAGTCACCTGCCCTCTCCTCCAGTTGTCTCTCCTGTCATCCCACTGCCTCAGGGCGACAGACACTTCCATGTCATGTTGGGCAGCTGTGATGCTGATCGGTCCTGATGGAGAGAGCTTTGTCCCTGTTTGTTCACCTAAAGCAACGTCATGTCACAGCTCCACCTGGGGAAGGAGCTGTCTCTCATTCAGACACACACTGATATTGTCGCTTTGAATACTTAAATGCTTTTGATTGTACGTTGAGGCTTTGGCAGCTCTTGTTTATACATATGTTTCATGAAGCCTTTGCAGCTTTAATGAAACTTGAGTATAACATGGCTTTAACAATGTGAGCAATGTGAGCTAGAGCTGTTGTGTTTCACTTGAATAATTGTTCTATGACGTTTTATCCAATATCACCATCAGCAAAGGTAGTCGATTTTAATTTTGCTTGGATGAGGTTCTGGAAAAAAGGAAAGAAAGTTGGCTAAGAGAGACTCGAGACAAGATATAGTTGTATAGTTGAAACTTGATTGTCATGTAGATACACAAATGTGATGCTGCAACTCAGGGTTTAGTTTTTATAAGAACTCCATAGTTTTCAACCAGCTCTGAATATGTTGTGCCTACTTTTGCAGTAATATATTATTTGGTTTAATCTGATGACAGATTTTTCTAGTAAATGCTGCAACAAACAACAACAAAAAAAAACAGTCACAGCATTCTGTGAGTTTTTTTGTAACGGATTTTGTAATGGGAAATTAGGGTTTTTCGTTCATGTGATGTGTTACACTTGGTTTTCCCTGAACTGTTCAACAACAAAACATGAACTGCTTTAGCCAATAATGTTTAACGTCATATGGTTGATATTCCATTGTGCTCTGTACTAAAGATGGAATTTGAACTGTCTGGACAAATGTGTATGCGATCAAGATTGTATGAAAGGTTCGGTTTTAAAATCAGTGGGTTTCTTGACACCCCATGGTTGAAAGAGGCTGCATCCTATTCGGCCAAATAGTGAGAGTTGGTGTCTGACTCTGTTTGACGATTATTGCTGACTATTGCTGGTTGTTCATTCTAGTTTGATTAATATTCTGTAATAAATTCCTTAAATCTTAGGAGACTTGTTAACGTCTTTGCTTCCTCACCACAGAGAACAGTTTTTGCCTCTACAGTTTTAACATGCAAAAAACTGTATTTGGAAGTAGTGTTAGAGGAGTTAGACCCAAAACTGTCCATGGCTTTGCATGGCTTTATTTAATTTGAATCTTTACTTTTGTTTTGTGTCATTTATCTCCACTGTCATTTCCTATATGGTTGACTTAAAACAAATAAACCACTTGGTTATGTTTAGGAAAAACACTATGTAGTCAGATTTTAGAATGAAAAAAAGCAGTTGGTTAAGGAAAACAGTTATCTATTTACTCACTGGTCTCTGATGAGCTGCAATTGCACAATCAGGCCAATTCAGCCAAAGGTTATCTTTCAGCAAGTGTGTGCTTGAAGTTCTGAGTCTAAAGCCTATTTGTATTTCATTGTGATGCCACTGACCTGAGAGTATTGTCTGAAAATACTCCTACGCTATACTGCTAATTGAATTTTAGATTTTTAGCTTCAGTCTTAAGCTTTAAGTTGAATCAAAATAAATAGCAAAATAAATTATTAGCAAATGAAGATAATGACAAAAAAAAAACCTCACACAGAATCTGACTGTTGACAGAGGCCCAGAGCTGTTGTCTTGCCAGTATCCTAATATGGCCAGTACACAGTTCCCATTCCTGTTTTAAAACTGCATTGTAGTCAATGTTCATGAGCACCCAGCCTCTCATACAAGAAATCTTTTAACACCATAGTAGAGTTGCCCACGCATAGTCAAGTGAAAAGCCTTGGCCCCTAGCGTCAAGGGACGTCTGATTAAGCCTCTGTTTAGCACCAGAAATGACAGTGGAAACTACTGGCCCTGGAATACACTCGCTGGAGCACTAACGCTATGATTATGTGTCCCTTCACAACATTTCCCATGTGTTACAAAACTTTTTCTTTCTCACTGGCTGAAGAGTCTAACCTCATTTGCAAAAAACACAGATGTGACAGGCTGAAGGAATCCTCTAAATGTAATACATTATTCTGAAAGTCATGCTGGTGTCAAGAAAAAAAAAGAAAAAAAACGTATTTATTACCACAAACATGAACTTGTGTAGGCTAATTAGCGTTACTGTGAGACTGTGTTCTACAATAACACATCTGTGTAGCTGACAGACAGACAGACAGATGGATAGACAGATGGAGAGATAGATGGATAGAGTTCTCTCCTACACATAGACTCTGACTCTCATTCTCTAATGAGAGTGGGGTCCTAATGGAGGAATGGTGGACCTTGCCTTGAATATCATCATTCAGGCGGGGCGTGAAGGGCGAGTCATGATTAGCTGGCAATTTATTCTGGCAGGCGCGATTTAGAGGAAGGAGCCCTGAAATGGTAATGTGTTTAAATGTCAGAGGAAAGGTAAGGTTCTCATCAACCTTTGGTCACCCGTCCGCTTTGAATATTCTTATTGCCATCATGTATTAGTAATGAGAGTTGAAAAGTAAGTAAAATTTAACCTTCACTGTACCTGAGAAAACTATGAATATTAACGAGGCCTATTATGTGTACCTGATCTGAAAGAATTTTAACCCTGCTCCTGGCTCCATCGTTGGCTCCCCAATCTCTCTATTTCTGTCTCCACCTCTTTCTCTTTTGTTTTTCACATCTCCAATTTGTTATTCCTCTCCTGCTTCCATTTTAGCCACCTTTACCTTTCTTTTTCCACTTCCCTTCTTTATTTTCCACTCATTTCATATTTTCTTTAATTTCCCCTTCATGTCATCCATAATCCCCTTTTTCTTTACACTGACCTTTTCTATACCCACTTTATCCAATTCAGGGTCATAGAAGTGGCTGTGCTGCCATTGGGTGAGGGGCAGGGTACATCCTTGATGGGTCACTAGTCTTGTTCTCGCTTGTCCTTTGTAATCTTTAATTCTACTGTCTTCTACATTATTTAATTTATACCTGTGTTAATTAATTTGTCTCTTTTTTTACACTGTTTTCAGATATAATCAATTCAGTATTCAATTTGTTAACTTACAAATTTATTTGGGAAATTATTGGATGAAAATTTATTTTAAAAAAAATTAATTCAAATACTACAAAACTCAACAAATTACACAAAGGAGAGACAGCAAAAAGGTTAAAAAAATATTTAACAGTATGATAGTCAATAGTCATAGTATAGTACAATAAATTTAAAGTTCACATCACAAAACTGAAGAATACTAACTTAAAAATAGTTAAGATGAAGTTAATTAAAAGATTATTAAAATCTTAAGTTGTGGAATTAATTAATTCTTCTTGTTGTGGACATTTCTCTCTATATTTTTGAAAATGTATTTTACAGTTGAATGATGTGATGTTTTTTATACTACTTTTACCATGTGTACCCTAGGAAAATATATAGAATATTCTAGATTTGATCTAGTACCATATTTGCTGGTATGATAGAAGCCTCCAAACGTTAGCTGGTAGTTCTCCCTAACACTAGCCTTTAAAACAGCAACGTGCATTTTTCTTCTCTGTTTTAGAGAGAACTATCCGAAAGGGTCATAAAAGATATAATTGAATCAGCATTTATTTTCAGTATGATTGCCAAATCCATTTTTGAATTAAGGATCAAGACTCCGGCGGTAGTAGAGTCGGAGATGCTGTAGTGTCGCGAGATTCTGTGAGACTATCGGCAGAATCAAACATCAAACACGCTTCTAATCTAGCAAACAAATCAGTAAATTAATAACTAAACCAAATAATTATAGTTTAAATAAATATATTTTCGGGGGGGAAAATTAACAACGGAGTCCAGTGAAGAAAGTCTGGAAAGCCTAAAGGAATACAATCAAGAGTGTTTTGACAGGATCGTCATGTGGAAAACCCACCAAACCCCATCTGCCAATAAAACCATGGACATATGAACAATAGGCACCGCATCGACCGCTACTGCCTATTGGCGTTGACGACCCCATTCGTTTGGCGTTATTGCAATGTTGTAGGTGGCGCTACAGAGCCATTTTGCGCCTCCAATGTTCGCGAACACAAAATTGCGCAAATTGACTACCTGATATTTTCTGGAATCCCAGAAATCCGCGTGGATGAGGATCGTGAACTAACAATAAAAAACTTAATTCAAACGCACCTTAAACCTCTGGGAGAAGTGAAGTGAAGAACTGGGAGTGCAGCCCTCCGAGCAGTTCCAAGAATACAGAAAGCGGTGAAGAATACACCTTTCACCGCTTTCTCTATCGCACACTTCTACTCTTTTTTCTCTTCTGGCTCGCTTTCCCAACTTGCTGCGTTTCTACTTCAATACGTTTTATTTATGTTAACATGCACGGCACAGAGATTTGCGCCGCACATGCCATCAAATACCACACTTACATGACACTGACAGCACGTGTACACATAGTAGCAAACGGCGCACGCACTCACAAAGAGAAGCGCACACAAACATACACATTCTTAATGCAGGAACACTCACAAACAAAAGCACACTCTCAAACGGTGAACATACAGGTAGCTGATACACATCAACATGCTTGCACACGCGGCACTCAATCGCACATGCACGCACGCACTGTTTTTTAGCAAGCATCCAACACTCACTCAATATTTTACCAATATGAATTTATGCATTGCTAATATATATAGTCCAAATGTTGATGAGGGGTCATCAACATTTTTCACCCTTTTACTCCTTTTTAACTTCACTCTCTGATCACTCAGAAAACACACTCATCATAGGAGGGGACCTCAACGTGGTATTGGACTCAATTCGACTCAGGAGTAGACAGGCTCTACCACAAGTCAGCGGAACTGACAGTACACAAATATTATTAAACGATAAATGAATGACTTTAGTCTTTGTGATTCTTGGTGCTCTCACCACCCCACTCAGAGAATACACTTTCTTCTCACCAGTTCACCATTCATATTCAAGAATAGATTATTTCTTAGTTAGCAGCTCTTTCATGAGTGATATTTCAGACATCAAAATCCACCTCATCACTCTCAGTGATCATGCACCAGTCTCTATCACGATTAAGAGTAACAGAGTTACACCACCTTCTACAAAATGGAAATTTAATACATCATTACTAAAAGACCCTGATTTCATTAACTATTTCAAAAGGGAATGTTCTATATATCTAGAAAATAACGACCTCCCAGGAATGTCAGTTTGTGTTCTCTGGGAGGCAGCAAAGGCAGTAATGCAAGACTAAATTATTTCTTTTTCATCAAATAAGAAAAAAAGTTCAAGAATATCAGAATTAGAACTCAGGATTAAACCCTTAGAAGTTGTCTACAGTACTTCCCAAGAGGGACACATACTGAATGAATTAAGGAAAGCTAAACTCGAGTTAAATTAAATTATTGACAAACAAACACAGTTCCTGATACAAAAAACTTTGCTTGGAGAACTTTGAGCATGGCAATAAATCTGGAGGATTCCTAGCCAATCAATTAAAGATAAACAAAGAGAAAACAACAATCACTTCTGTTAAGGACTCAGACGGAAATATCACCCATGACCCTAATGTAATCAACAACACTTTTAGGGACTTCTATAAAAACCTTACATGCATCACAAAATGATCCACCAGATGGTAACATTGATCAGTTTCTTAGTAACATCAACCTTCCAAAATTACAACTTCAACAGGCTATGCCTTTGGATTCACCTCTCAATAGGAGAACTCCATGAAGCCCTTCAACATATGCCTAGTAACAAAGCCCCAGGACCAGATGGTTTTTGAGCAGAGTGCGACAAAGACTGTTTTGGCACTTACATTTCACAAAATGGTATTACAAGGAAAATGTATAAATAGAATAGAATATAGAGTATAGAATATAAGGAGAATGGCAGATTATCCCCTAACATGAACTCTGCTAACATTATTCTACTACATAAACCAGGAAAAGACCCTGTACTTCCATCCAGCTACTGCCCAATATCACCAATAAATTACCTCAAAATAATTTGTAATGCCGTCACCAAGAGACTAGAGAAAATTACTCCCCTTATAATACATCCTGACCAGACAGGTTTTATAAAGGGTAGACAGTCATCCACTAACACACGCAAGCTAATCTCAAAGACTATTCTACCATCAACAACTTGGAAACCACAATTGGCTGTCTAGATGCAGAAAAAAAACATTTGATTGAGCTAACTGGATATTTAATTTGCTACATTAAACAATGGATTTGGGTCAAACGTCAACTGGATAAGAATACTGCAAATTGCGCTTTAATGTTGGCCTGTTTGTACTGCATTGTACGGGAATTTGATATACCTGGCTGAGATGCAGATAATTCCGTCCCACACGGCTGGTATGGCTCGGCTCAGGGTCGACTGAACACATTCATTTGTTATAACAGTTTCCCAACATCATCTCTAAGTGTCGCCAAAGAATCAACAACTGTAGAAAAGTGCGTACGCCAGCCATGAAGTTGGCGTGAAGCACCACACATTTCCTTTTTGAAGGGGAGCCTCCGTGGTGGGACGGGTGGGTACCTTCTGGGTGTGCAGTGGCTCCTCGGATGCTGTTGCTGCAGGCCTTCCTGCCCTGTGGCGGGTCCCAGGGAACCTAGGTTGCCCCTTTGCTGTACTCTACAGCCTCTCGCCTCTCAGTTTTAATTTCATCTTAGACATTACACACACTCTAGGCCTTGTGGGGTGGGTGTGCTGAGTGGTATCTCGTGGGCGGGGCTCTTTGGGTAATTGGAACTGCTCGGAGGCCTGCACTCCCAGTTCTACAAGGTTGCCTGCTCCTCAATTTTAACTGCTCACTATTAGACATTGAGGGCCTTTGTCCATCAACAGGGGGGAGGATTCTCCCATACTTCACCCTCAACCCACTCAAATATTTAAGAGCCAGGGGGGCGAGGGGAGGGGTCTTCCTGCACCCCTGTTGCCTGTGTGCTGCCTGGGACGGGAAGGGCTAGGAGGAGGAGTTGGTTCGGGGTCTGTGGTGGCTGGGATGCTGCTGGCCCCAGACGTGCCCACTGCACTCCAGCACGGGGGAGATGGGGGAGGGGACACCATGAATGAATGCATGTTGTGCAAATGTGTGGATGTGTGTGCGTGTTTATAAATGCATTTTTCTCTTCTTTTTTTTTTTTACTTCTCTGATTTGTGTGGAAGTGTGGGTGTACTTGGTTGGCTGTGGTTGGGGCTGGATCTAGGACTTACTGTCCTCTGGTCTGCTGGTACTGTTCCTGCTGGCATCGCCACCGCCTTGCCCCTCTCTGCTGCTCGTAGCTGCACTCACCTGTGGGCACGTCTTGACTCCCGGGGCTCGTGGCTGGGGGCATAGGGGCGTGTGCTGGCCCACTCTGTTTGGCTGTCTGGGGTGCCTGGCTCTCTTGGTTATTGGGTAGAGCCTCTGCCAGGGAGTCTGGTGGTCCAGCACTTGACTTGTGTCATAGTGGCGGGGCCAGGAGGCCTCTGCCCTCTGTTTGGGGGCTTCTTCTGCAGTCTTCTGGCTGAATGCGTGGTTGTCCCTACGGTGGGCTGCCTGGGTTCTGTGCTCTGTGGGGGCTGCTGGTGCCCAGAGTCTTGGGGTCCTCTCTGCCTGCTTCTGATCACTGGGGGGGGGGGGGGGTATACACTCATAACTAAGCACAATTCATGTAAAACCTGTACCACATTTTGAATGCTCATTCACACACACATTCATCCATTCACACAGTCACATGCTTGTTACACAGTTGCTGTGTCGCCCTTTGGTTTCAAACCATCCATATCCACAGTTATGTTATATGTACTTGCTACTGGTGTTGTAGCTGCTTGCGCTTTTTGTTGTTGTTTTGTTTGTGTTTTTTTCTTTCTGTCTGTCTACTTGCAGGTGCTTCTGATGGTTCTCCGCTTGGTTTCCCCTCAGAGGCCGTAGGATGTTTTCTGTTTGGTTTCTACAGATGTAGCACCTAGTTGTCTGTTTTTTTTTGGTTTTTCATTGTTTTCTCTGATCATTTCTTTCTATCTCATTTCTTTTTCTTTGCTCCCCCTCTCCCTGTCAGGCTCTGCACAATTACATGTAAAGTATTGCAACAAAAATAAATAGATAAGCAGTAAGAGAAAAAAAAAGTAAGGATCAAGACACATGCATATAAATGTTATCATAAACGAACACAGAGAGAAAAGAACATTGTGACACTGTCTTTCTGGCTGCAGCTGGAAAGCACCTTTTTCAGTGAAATTCAAAAAGAAAATCCCATTTAAGCTTTTATTTAGTATTTTCTCAACTTGGACTTTAAAAGCCAGCTTTTTATGTGCCACTGTATAAATGACTGCATCATCAGCATACACATGTTTCTTGGTTGCATTTAGTTCCTGTCCAAAATTTTTGAAAATAGAAAATAAAAGAAGGGATGAAAACAAAAACACCTGTGGTTCCTGTCAGAGAGGCTGATGCAAAGTTTTCTACAGAAACACTTTAACCATTTCACAGCTATTTCAGTGAGGATTATAGAGCTACAGTTTGTAATGAAAGTTTGTGATTGAAAGTCAAATACTTTAGAACAGATTGAACAGGTTGAACAAGAGTTTTTTTTGTTCTTTTTATAGCTATAGTGGACATGTTTTGTAAAATATTGTGGATATTTTTTTCTATTACTGCTTAATATTTTGTATAGCATTGTATCAAATGTTGGTGAATCACTCTTCACTTAAACTCAGAGTCTCAGCTAAGGTTGAATAGAGCTCCCAGAGGAAATGTATATCTTATAGTGATTTTAGGCTAGATTTAGGCCAAAGTAAAAGCAGACGATGCTGTTCTTCTTATTCTCCTCTCTTCAATTTCTGTCAGTCTTTCTTTCATGTCTTCTTTTTTCTTCCATGAGAGGGGAGAAGGTTGTTTACCATGCAGAGATGGTGTTTGCATAGATCAGGCCAAAGTGGAGTGTGTGTGTGTGTTGGATAGAGGGGGTCTTATTCCCCAGATTAAGGCTTGATCAAGGCACCATCAACACACACACACACACAATCCCCCACCACCACCAGAGTCTGGGGGTTTCAGGGGAATTAACACATCTATATGCAATGGACAAGAAAAATAGAAGGGATGTTTGCTGTTTCTCTTCCTCCCTCTCCCTCTCTAAGGCTGTTATTGATGATCTATACATGTCACACTGCTGAAATTGCTGAGTTTTATCTTGTAGAGTTTGACAGCAAAAAGTGATGATTCCTCATTCAATTTGATAGCAAGCTGATCACTGTTAGTAAGTCTAATACATGTATGGTTTTCAAAAATGTCCACCTAACTGAAGTTCAAAACTAAAATTTCATTTTAATAGGTCTTAACTTTGTGTGTTTAGTTACTTACAGTATACACTGTAATTTTTGTAATTTTTCAAATTGTGTTATTAAAGGAAATACTCTGACATATTAAATAGACATACACACATTCTTCACAGGGAATGTTCGCTCGGCCCAGATAATGCCCACCTGCTTGGGCCTGTTGGTCTAAATTCACAGCCTCCCACTGCCTGCTGTGATCACTGGCTAAGCCGGTAACTGCTCAGCTCTTATTAGCTCCTGATTGATTTTGAAAAGGGGATTCCGAACTAACTTGCTCTCATTAACACTGGATAGAGTCATAATCCAACCAACACAGTCAGACTCCCTCTGCTTATTTACATTACTAGCTTGAATTCATAAGGAGCCAATTCTACGAAGTCTCACCTGTTAAATGTTTTTTGACATTTTCAGATGAAACCTGAAAATTTCCATAGAACATGAACCATCTCACTGTATTGACTGATAATACTATATAAAGTTGTATGATGTAAGGTAAAGAAAAATACCATCAGTCTATGATTTCAGCCATTTATAAAATGTTCAGAACTCCTTGTGACTTTTATTGGTCACACAATAATACAGGAGTAAATGTGGCTTCAACAGTCTCTTCGAAACAGTTATGTCTATACACTTGCATATGATGAAAGGATAAGCTTTGCAATTGCAGCAAAAGCAGGAAATAAGCAATCGGCAACACAAGTTTCTTGTGTCAATCTTTTAAAAATCTCATTTAAAAAAAATTTGATTTAAAAAAAATCTAAATTAAAAATTCTAGACAGATAATGAAACAGCATTTTTCTCACCACTGATCTAATTATGTCATGGTCAGAGCACCAGTGATCATGATATAAATTAGGGTTAAAACATTGTATTTCTTACACCTTTAACAGTCAAAAAATAAGGTCTTGCAGTTTTGTTTCAAGTTTAAAGGGTGGTATGGAAAAATGTACTGAGCTTATTTTGTCTAATGCATTATCATGCACAAGGATGCACTTCTATGCCACCATTATCCATTGGTTACAGTCGAATGGCTAAAAAAAAAAAAAAGAGAGATAATTGAACTGGTTAAAAACATCATTAGGACAAGGAAAGATTGTTGGAGAGATTTGTAAAGACTGACTCTAAAGAATCTGATTGCATTTAAACCAAGTTGTGATGTGGACCTGCTATATTGAAACCACAGTTGTTTGAAAAGTGTTGACTAAAATATTTATATCTTGTTGATATTTTTATTAGAGTGGCAACCAACTCCAGTGAGGTGGGTCAGACTTTAAAGACAGACAACGCCACCCTAGGAATTTGACCCTAGGGTAACTTAGTTAAAGTCGATTAAAAATGATTGCAATTACCACCCCTCAAAAGGCACTGAGGTTTGTCATACTTGTCATACAATACATGAGACATGTTCCATCCTAAAATATATTTATTTATCAAAACAGTCCCATTAAAAACAAGTTAAAAATACAGCTGAGACTTACCAGTACGGAGAAATCTCAGTTCACCCCACAGCACACTTGAGCCAATAATAGTCTCTCCAGAACTTTCATGTGATGTTAGGACAACTGGTCTGCAGTCACTGAGGGCAGATATAATAGTGCTTGCCCAATAACAAATCTAGGGTTTGTTATTGGGCAAGCACCTTACAGTCCTCGTGGGAATAATACTTTCTTCACAAAAGTTGATGTAATCTGTCACACACTTCCACCGTGGCATTGATATCATCTCCATGTGGTTCACAGAATTCATTGAAGTCAGTGAATTTAAAGCATCCCCACATCCTCGGTGGTTTGTATTGTCTTAATGCCCATTTTGAGTCCTGAACATGCTCATACAGCCATGTTTCAGTGAAACATAATACTGCATTCTCGATATTTTTTCTGTGTCCTCCAGGGCACTCCAAGCTCCTCTATTATATTATATTATATTAAATTATATAACCTGAAATTGTCCAAATGCTGACTTATAAGCAAATTTTTTAACATTTATGATGCTGTTTAAAGGGAGCCTGGCAGTCACTCTCCGAGTCATTCCGGTCAACACTCCTCCTTCTGCATGCTTGTGGATACTGTTATCACCCTCTACCCCTTCTCCTCCTCATCCTCCTCCTTCATATCTTCCTCCTCAAGCCGTTCACACCAAATTCACTCCCAGCCCGTTCCGAGCTGGGAGTTATTGATTAGCCGGTGTGATAGAGGTGGGAGGTACGTTCACAATGCAGCGGGGGTCTGGCTGCTCAGGCTGAATCTTTCAGAGGGCCAATCAATACTGACTCCTTTTCTTCCCTTCAAAGCTTTTCATTCATACAGACAAACGGAGAGAAAAAGGAGACGTGAGGAGCAGGGCAAGGGGGAGGAACAGAGTGAGTGACACAAGAGATAGTTTTCTTTTCTTTCTCGTCTATCCTCCCTGGACTCATTGGCCTCAGGATCAAACCCAGGAGAAAGAGGACAAGAGGGAGAAAAGAGAGAGAGAAGCAGATAAAGAGAGAAGATGACAAAAAATGACCAAGAAGAAAAGTCACATGAGGGGAAGATGGAAAAGGGAGATGAAGTAAAGTCAAGCAAGCAAAAGAAAACACTAACACTAACCAATATTGATAGTCATGGTTTTTTTTTTTTTTATGAAATTGTGTTCTCTGGTTAAATGAATGGAACCTTTACAGAAGAGTTATGAAATGTTGAAGTTGAGGAATAAAGCAGACAGTGGTGGTGGAGAATGGGAGGTGCCGATATAAGATGTTAGAGTGGGAGGTGTCAAAGCCAGATGATGGTTTTTTGCTGTATAGAATAGGCTTGATGATGTGGGGAGTGTAAGCGCAGACTGAAAAAGTTTGCCCTCAGTGACTCGGTCAGGGTAAGACTCCAGGACTCTGTTCAGCTGTTTTAACTTCAAGGCTATGAGCAATATCTTAATTTTCTTTCTCTACACCTTTTCATATCTTTTTATAATTCTTCATCACGTCTTTTGCAGCAGACCTGACCCTGTGCACAAACTTGTCTCACAACCATTCTTTAATAACCTATATCTAACTTATGTTGTCCTCTGTGTCATTTCTTTTGCTCTTTTTTTTCTGTTCTTCTCTATAGAGTTGCTTTTACGTATGGCTGACACTAGCACTATAGTCAGGATATCTAGTCCTGCAAAGCTGATGTCATTTTCCACCACAGATAAACATTTTGATTTTGTTATATTTTGATTTCTCATGTGTTTTGAGAAATGGGAAAAAAAACAATTTGATGACATTCACATTTTGTTTTTTAATTTATCCTCCCCTCTAGCCATTAGTCCCCAATTATTTCTCCCCGTGAGCTAACTGAATTACGTTTGCCAGTTAGAGGACAATAAAAAATGCTTTTCAGTCCTGTATTATATACTTTTTACTTGTAGATTAAATTCCAGTCCACCATAGGAGAATGGTCTAAATGTGAAGAGGGACGTGCCGTTTGTGTTTGTATGGAAAAGAGGCTAGAAGAGAGTTTTTGGCAACACTCCCTCTTAGCAGAGGTAGGAAAGTGATGACTCAAACACAAGACAGTTAGCCTGCAGACTCACCACTGTATACTGAGAGGAACCATTCTTTTTACTGTTCTTATCATTTTAGTTTAATTGAAGTAGCAGTAGGGGAAGCAGGTAAGAAAAATGCAGTAATTTATAGAATTTTTGAGCCTTTATTGTAAAACGTAGACATTCCATCCTCACTGGGTTGGTCAAATGCCACCTTTCTGTCTTACTGTTGTCTTCCTTTTACCAGTGTTGTAATTCTGGTCTGCTCTGTCAGGTGTTGGGGAAAAATAAACCTCCATTTGAATATAACCCCACTGTAACTCAAAGATCTATTTGCATCAGCAAAGAAGTTGCTGACTTTTGAGTTTTCTGTAAACTAATGTGAATCTAATTTGTCAAACATGCAAAAACATAATTGTAGGCTTTTAAGGTTATATATTTGATTGGAATATTACAATGTTAATTGTGAGGTAATGAGAGTTTTCCAAAACAGATAATCTACATCTCAAGAAGGACATGACTCATAGATGCAAGGTTCTGTAAAATAAAGCTCTCTGAAGCAAAGGGCTGAGATTTGTAAGGTTAAATCCTGCCCATTAACAGACAGGAAAAACAAAGCCTTGATTATTCAAACACAGACACCACTGTATATTCTCCTGTGGGATTAAGATCACAGGCATCAAAGACCTGTTTGTTCAGTCTGCTGATCCACAGACAATCTCTTTTTATCATCTACAATGGATGTCTTAAACAGTGACAGATTCTGAGAATGAGACAATATTAAGTAAACCATCTCATCTCTCAAGATGTGCATTAACATTGTAATTCAATGGTATATTCACGACAATGTCAGTAGTAAACTACAACAGTACTGTCAGTAAACTTTCCCTGAGAGCTCCCCCTGTGTTTCAGCTCGTAGTGGTATCCATGGCTCGAGGCATCAGAGACAATTACATTTTGGTGATATTTCTTCCTTTCTTTACCAGAGGTTCTTGCTAATTTGATGCTCTGGCGAGGAAGATCGTTGGCTTTAATACAAATCATGTTTCAATCGTTACTTGAAGACCTTAAGCCCTACCCAGGCTCTCTAGAGGACCCCGGTAATGAGGTCTGCTGGGATTTCAATCATTTTTACATTTGTTGAAAAATAAGGAGAAAAGAGAAGAGAAAAATAACAGAGAAAAAAAAACACCCCTCCTCCTCTTCATCCCCTCCTCTCTCTGCCGAAAGAAAAATTATTTGTTTTGAGGATTGATAATGAAAAAATATATGAAAAGCTGCCTTTTTTCTTTCACTTTTGTGCTGTAAAATTTCTCTGGCCTTGAAATCTCTCAGTGCAGTACCTCAATGCTGAAAACTCCCCAAACAATTTCTAAAGCCCTCTTCTCTCTCTCCCCTTGTTGCAAAATAAATAAATCTTTCTGATATTTTATTTCAGACACCTCTTTATCACACAAACTAACTCTTTCTCCCCATCACCCCTTCTGTCTCTGGCATATGATATTTTCCTCCCAGAAACAGCAGCTCCCCCACTGGAGAGAAACATTACTCCATCTGTCCTCAAATCTTTAAGATTTGTGTAAATTGAGGACTACACAGTCTAAAAAGATATATATAGTACATACATACAACATAGTGTAGAAAAAAATCAATACTTTCTGACAGCATTAAGCAGAGCGTGTGATTTAAAGATATGATCTTAACCGTCATGAAAAATTGTTTCTTCTCCTGATGAAAATAATTGTCTTGTGCTGAGACACAATCTTTCAACAATGTTTACAAGTTAGTTACATATACCATACTTTTTCCTCATTAAAGTCACATAGCTTATAGGAAATTATATTTTACATAATTGCAAAATATAATGCAAGGTGTTTGAAAATGCCCTTGGAAATAACACCTGTGTTTCTTTTCTTTCCAATTATCAATATACATTTTCCTTATTGTGTGGTGAGTGTGTCTGATCTAAAACCCTTATGAAAAAGAAGCATACCTACAGTTTAATTTCTTGATTATGCTTAAAGATCAAGTGTTTTAGGATTTAGTGACACAAAGAGGTGTAAACTTCTGATTGCAACCAACTGAATATATTTTGCTTTTTCCAAGCATGTAGGGAATACTAATTTGGCAAAAGTAGGCACAAAGCCAAGGGGGGAAAAAAAAGACCTACAAGACCCAGTGGTTTGTCTCTTCTCGGCAACTTTAGTAATATATTGTTTTAATCAACAACTTTGGACATAAATGGCTTGTTCTAAGATGATTAAAACATGACTCTTATTTAAATACAATTCTACACTCTTGAGTATGATTCTTTTCTTTATGTACTTGTCAGTATAGGTGTAATTGAATTGAATTAGATTAGATTTGACAATACTTTATCAGTCCCAAAAAAGGGAAATTACTTTGGAGCATAAAAAAATCTCGTAACGGACAGTTATTTAAAAAAAAAAAAAAACAGTTATTTTGACGAACACATGAAAGCGTCAAACATTTTTTTCCCCAACGGTTTGTGCTTGAATTATTGCCAGATCTTTTTACAATTAAGCTGCAAGTGTGACTCCATAAGAATATTAATTAATTACGTCATTCACTTGGGAGTGCTACATCAGGCTGACAAAGCAGCTTCTAATGTATTGTTCCTGTAAAGAGTTGTTGAACAAAAAGCTACTATTATAATGATGAAAACTCCTTTACCTTGATAACAAAACAAGTCCTCTGCTTCTTTTCCAAAACCTGTTTTTGGAGTTTAAAGGCTAACAATAACATCGGCATCAGACTGATAAACCCTCTCAGTATCACGAAAGTTTTATGTTGACCAAGAATGACATGTTTTTACTGTCAGAGGTTTTAAAATTGAGCTCTATGTTCTTCATAGCCGACGTGTTTTTAAGATAAACTTTCCAAGCACTTTTTCATGACTTTCATTGTACATCACTGCTTCTTGACTGCTTGATACTCAATTTAAGCACAAATCTTAAGACAATAAGCTGTAAAAACACATACTCTTATTTTGGTCATCTTGTCCTTCACGTCCTGTTTTATTTTGAAGTCGATTTTGTCTGCACTCGTGTTTTTTCTTCCAGAGTTTGCTTCACACTTGTTTTTGTGTTTAGTTGATTAACCCGTTGTTTTGTTCCCGTCATCCACATCAATGACTGTTTGGGATCAGTCATTACTCATTTTATACAGTGTCCTGGTTCTGTTGTTCTCTTACAGTCCTGTTCCCTGTAACAAGCTTTTCAGTCTTTTTTGCCTAATATGTTTCCCATGTTGGTTTTGTTCTGGCCTCGCAAAGACCTGTTTTTAGTTTTACTTGCATATGTTTACCTTAAAGACATGTTCCATGGTTAAAAATGCATAAATTATTGAAACTACGGTACTAAACTGCACCAACCAAATATCATCCTACGTCCGGTGAGGATTTTGTGGCCTCTTGAAAGAAACGCTTTGTTACGGTTTGTGGTGGTGGAGAGAAGAGAACGCAAGTGCAGAAAAGCAACACTCCAACCAAAAGTGCAGCAGAGCCAGAAATTCAAAATCTATACAGAGAAAACAAAAACTAAGTACAAAACAAACCAGAAGGCAAAAGCAGATATGCAATGAACAGAGAATTATCCAAAACATTGTAACAGCAAGAATCTGTCAATGAACACTGAAAACCAAGGGGAATAAATACTGTGGGGAACTGCTGAGTGACCGACTGCAGCTGAAACTAACTGACAACAGGTGAGTGTGGATGTGAGGACCAAATGGGAAACTGAGGAAAACTACTAGTGAGAACTAGAAAAAGTGGAACTAGAAACTGACTGAACTGAGGCAAGACAAAACAGACAAAAGCAATAATAACAACAAAGACAAACCATGAGAATAACTATAAAAAGACAAATAAAGACAAGACTCATACAAACAGAATAAATCCTAATCAAAACCAATAACTCAAGAACACAAACAAGAAAACAGAACAAAAAACAAACAGAAAAACCACGACAAGACAAAAAGTACGAAAATTCACAAACCCTAAAACACTTGAGATTGACATCTGCTCTGATGTGGAAACACAAATATAGCTCTTACAGATTATTACCAAAGAATTACCTGAAATTTTTCCTTTATTTTTTTTTTATTTTAAAACAAGCATGTCTGATAAAACATATTTTGATGTTGATTTTGCTTGAACAAAAGTTTAATTTTAAAACATTGCTACCATGACTGAATAAGAAAGATAGTTTAATAATAAGATGCATCAAAATTGAATTAATAAAATGGCAATTAGCACCTGAGTCCTTTGAAGTCAAACAAACAGACATGGTTAAGAGTGTTTTCAGTGACATAAAAAATAATTGACCACAGTCATATGAATTGGTTTTGTATTCAAATATCCCATGAAGTTACAGTTAAGTGATCATGGAAGGTAGTGTTTTCTCTCAGCACTTACTATGACTTAATGGGAAAAGCATCAGGAAAGCTACTGAGTACAAATAGGCATTTTGCAACTTGGTGTCAAAAATGTTCCACTACCCCTGGCAAAATTTGTGGATTTATATCGCAAAAGAAGAATTTTAGAATATCGAGCTGTCAGGCAAATTTCTCACTGAAATCTGGCCGCTGAAACAGCCTTTGAAGCCTCATAGCAGAGCTGCATCAGATTGCTCAGGACTGGCTGCATTGAAGTTAGCGTTAACACTCCACCTCCACGGTGGATCAGAAGCTCCCTGTGGTGAGACACCTCGCCCCAACCCCACAACATCAGAGATGGATATGCCTGCTTGGGTGCGTACGACAGCCCTCTCTGCTTCCCACATCAACAGTTATGTTTTCGTGACTGCTGCTCTCTGTTTGACAGATGCTTCCTATGTGTTCTTCTGTTTCCTTTGAGCTGTTTTCCTGCATCCCTGCCTGACTGTCTGCTCACTCTGCCTTTCACTTTTACTTCCCAGCTGTCCGATTACACTCGCTTCATTGTCCATTTCATTGTTTCTCTAGTTATCTGACAACCTTATGTATTCTTGGCTTCTATCTTATTGGCAGTTTTTGTAACAACATCTCACCCCACTTGATTTTTCTTCTTCTGCTTGACAGTCTACATGTATGTGTGAGGCCATACATGTGCCGTACTGCACTGTGCATCTAAAATTAGAAAGGAATATTCAAGCTGCTTGTAAATATACTACATGGCTGTACCTTGGCCCAGTTTGTTTTCAGTGTACAGATGTAAATTTTACCATGCTTGCCGCATCTACGATATCAGGTGTTACTGTAAGATGTATGTGGCCATGTTGGTGTTGCATTCGAGTCTGTATGAGTGTTCACATGGAAATGGTTGGATGATGAGTTTTTGTCGAAATTTGTTGCACAAATGATTATTAACAAGAAAACTCACTGCAGGGCGAATAATGAAAAGATAACTCGTTAACTGCAATGATCAATAGAAGCTGTGCTGCAAGTATGGAGCTTACTGTCAAGTACAAAGTAGTTGACCATTCACTTGCATATTATCCAGTCTGATAAATATATAGGTGAATCATTATCATTAGGACAAAGCATCAATCAGGGACTAAGCAATACAAATCAGAATTCAATTTAGGTATTAAAGATGTAAATTCATCAGTGCATGGATCTCTGGATTTACTTTAAACATGCTATAAACTTATGGATGACCTAATTCTACATTTACGCATGTTACGCATCGTATTACGCATCGTGTTGACGCGGACCGTAAGGGCTGTGATTAGTTTGCTCAGAACATAATTTCCGGCAGTTGCTTTTTCCGGCCTTTCTTCCTACACCACCATATTTAAAGTTCTTGTGGACCAGTAGGTAAACAATGGACCAAGCAGAAGAAAGCCCACCGTTGCAAACGTACAGACCACTTTTGCGTTTTTGTCTTCTCTGTCGCCTGCGCTTCAACATTTCCAATATAAACATTTGTTTTTCAATACTGATGAGCTCCAACTGCAAACACAGCTGCTCCACCTCTGTTGCCATTGTTTATTGTTGCTAACTGTGAACGCAAGAAAAAGCAAGGATTCGACTATAACCCCTGAAACCACACAAACACACAGCCACACCCCCTAGCGGCATGGCGGTGAATTGCAGAGCAATGAGTTCCTTCCACGCAGAACTTCGAATGCTCAATGACGTAGCGTCGCTGTCGACGTGACGCAGAAGCATAAACTAGACTTTAGATACAACACTGTGACATTAAAGGTAATTATGTCACAGCTTGGCACAAGAATACAGACTCAGCTGAAGACTGGATAAGAAACAGGTAAAAGGATTCATTAGAAAAGTTGTGGTAAATAGTGGAGATAGGATCTAGACCAGGGTCAGCAAACCCGTGGCTCCAGAGCCACATGCGACTCTTTCATCCTTATGCTGCGGCTCTGTGGCACATGGAAAATAAATTAAAAAGTATCCAATTGAAGTGTATTTTATTTGTATTAATTCCTTTTTTTTTAATTATTCTAAATTGTAAGATTATTGTGATCTTGTAATATTAAAATAGAATTATATTTTATTATTTTTTATCGCTCAAAATATGCTGCCAGAGCCAAGCCAGACGTAGAGATGACATATGAGTGTATTTTTAATATAACCCAACAGATAATAAAATAAAAAGAGTGTATTGTGATGGGAGACTGTGGTAAATGTGGCCACAAAGTAGGTGGAAAAAATAGGACCGACCTTAAGCGGCACCTGAAGGCTCGCCACAAGGATATTCTTTCAAAGGTAAGTTACAAGTGCTGTTAACATATCGTATACATACAATGTTACTCGATAATTGGCTTGTGATAAATTTCATAGTAAGCTTATAAATAAATATAACCTCAAAGTTTTCCACATACTCCCGACGCAAATGGACTGCTAAAATTAGCTTTGTTATGCTAACGTCAATTCATGTGCGTGTTACTTTAGCAGCGTGTTTAGCCATGTCATCTCTTTGTGTGCTTATGTTCCGTCAGCATGAAACTTACGATATGTTAAACAGGTCGAGTTATTGTATTGGCGTAGAGTCTACTAGCTTTATCCATAAAGCCACAATGGACAAAGTAGAATGTTTTTGTTTTTGGCTTTTTTGGAGTAATGAATATTGATTCCACCGTTACCACTTTATCTGTGTGTATTGCACAAACCTTAGATCAGGAAGTATTTGTCGTTGGGTGGAAACCATATACACACACGTGGACAAAATTGTTGGTACCCCTCAGTTAAAGAAGGAAAAACCCACAATTCTCACTGAAATCACTTGAAACTAACAAAAGTAACAATAAATGAAAATTTATTACAAATTAAATAATCAAAATCAGCCATTACTTTTGAATTGTTGATTAACATAATTAATTAAAAAAAAAAATTAAAAAAAAATAATGAAATAGGGCTGGACAAAAATGATGGTACCCATAACTTAATATTTTGTTGCACAACCTTTTGAGGCAATCACTGCAATTAAACGATTTCTGTATTTGTCAATGAGCGTTCTGCAGCTGTCAACAGGTATTTTGGCCCACTCCTCATGAGCAAACTGCTGCAGTTGTCTCAGGTTTGATGGGTGTCTTCTCCAAATGGCATGTTTCAGCTCCTTCCACAGATGTTCAATGGGATTCAGATCTGGGCTCATGGAAGGCCACTTTAGAATAGTCCAACGCTTTTCTCTCAGCCATTCTTGGGTGTTTTTGGCTGTGTGTTTTGGATCGTTGTCCTGTTGGAAGACCCATGACCTGCAACTGAGACCAAGCTTTCTGACACTAGGCAGCACATTTCTCTCCAGAATGCCTTGATAGTCGTCAGATTTAATTTTACCTTGCACACATTCAAGACACCCTGTGCCAGATGCAGAAAAGCAGCCCCAAAACATTGCTGAGCCTCCATGTTTCACCGTAGTGTTCTTTTCTTCGTATGCTTGGTTTTTGAGTCTATGAACATAGAGTTACTAAGTTACATAAAGCTTCAGTTTGGTCTCATCTGTCCAAAGGACATTCTCCCAGAAGCTTTGTGGCTTGTCAACATGCATTTTTGCAAATTCCAGTCTCGCTTTTTTATGATTTTTTTTCCAGCAGTGGTGTCCTCCTTGGTCGTCTCCCATGAAGTCCACTTTGGCTCAAACAACGACGAATGGTGCGATCTGACACTGATGTACCTTGGCCTTGGAGTGCCCCTTTAATTTCTTTGGAGGTTGTCCTGGGCTCTTTGGATACAATTCGAACAATCTGTCTCTTCAATCTGTCATCAATTTTCCTCTTGCGGCCACGTCCAGGAAGGTTGGCTACTGTCCCGTGGGTCTTGAACTTCTGAATAATATGAGCCACTGTTATAGCCTGCACCTTTAAGATGTTTGTCTATAATTTTTTTTCGGATGTCCTGGGACAATTCTCTCCACCGCTTTCTGTTGTCCATGTTCAGTGTGGTACACACCTTTTCACCAAACAGCAGAGTGACTACTTGTCTCCCTTTAAATAGGCAGACTGACTGATTATGAGTTTGGAAACACCTGTGATGTCAATTAAAGGACACACCTGAGTTAATCATGTCACTCTGGTCAAATATTTATTTTTTTAAAAAAACTAATGAAATAGGGCTGGACAAAAATGATTGTACCTATATAAAAGATAAAGATAAAATAACTATGTTAATCAACATTTCAAAAGTAATGGCTGATGTTGATTATTTAATTTTCAATGAATTTTTATTTATTGTTACTTCTGTAGGTTTCAAGTGCTTTCAGTGAGAATTGTGGGTTTTTCCTTCTTTAACTGAGGGGTACCAACAATTTTTCCACATGTGTATGTCTAAAACCATTCCTTTATTATTGTAATTATTGGTGAAAATAGTCGATCTGCAAGCTCACGATGTGTTGAACTTATAGATCTGCTATTTTCACAACTTATGTGTGACACTGCCCAACAGCAATCTCCAATACTTATTGACTTATATTAATTTCTTAAAAGACTATACTTCTTTTTTGTTTTTTTGACTAAAACTAGACTAAAACCTTTTTGACTTTTCGTCAACTAAAACTATCACATATAGAAGTGACTAAAATGTGACTAAAACTAATAAGCATTTTAGTCCAAAAGACTAGGACTAAGACTAAATCTAAGATGGTTGTCAAAAACAACACTGACCTCAAGTCATACTGAAGTCCACAGTTGTACATTTCTGTGGCTCTGTCAATGGAAACTGTATGGACAGCTGAAAGGGCATGGACTGTTGCCTGTGTCATGAGGTGAACAAAAGGACATCTTTCATTTAGACATTAAAGTAGTCTGTCATATTACAGTTAACAAGATATTAATCATAAGTTAAAGACTGACAACAACAATAATACAAAATATGTTAATATGACAAATAAAAAGGTTTCAGAATTTACTTCTGACAGAAGCACATCCATAACAAATGCCACTTTATTGTGACATCTGGCTTCAACCAGGCTTGTCAAGAAGCCCAGCACTGTCCAGCTGCTCATCCTCCTCGAAGAAAATTTTCACCCTGCCCTTTGATGGAGGATGAAACTTTTCCTGCGATGACCACCTGTAAATATATACATTTTTTGCTCAAAGTAAATGTACCAACACTAGGCTAACAGAAAATCTTTCACTTAAATAATTAATTTATCATGTTTTGACCAAAATTAGTTACAGTATGCGACTCAAATTTAAATGTCAAACTCACTTCAAGATGTCACAGTAGGCCTTTATCCTGAGTGATGAACGTTAAAAGAAGGTCACCGGTGACTTCTTTGGCGTTCAGCTTGCTGATCCCTTTCCTAAACTTTGATTAAACAGCATTTAGATGTTAAACGTTATTATTCTGGTTAAGTATATAAAATAAGATTTGTTGCTTCTTGATCCTTTGCATGTCCTTACCAAAAGTCTGTCAGAAGACGTGTCTTCACTCAGGAGCCCAACATATGCTTGTGGTGACCACATCATGTTGGCCCATGCTTTCATTATTGTCCTTAATCATGACACACAAAGACATGACTTAGTGCACAGCTGTAAACACTGGATATTTTGTTCTCATGCAACAATCTTCACTCACATTAACCTGCTCTCTGGGTGGAAAGCTGTAAGGAGTCTTGCTGTACAATGTGGTCGGTGGCAGAGTAGGTGTCCTGGGGACACTTTGTTTTATGGGGATCCAGAGAGGATTGACATTGGCACATATTATTGCACACCCATTGCAAATTATTGACAAAATGTACAAACTTTCTGCTTTTTACAATAAACAAATCAACCAAAAAAAAACATTGGAAAAGCTCAAGACACACATGATAATTGTGGTTTTTCAAAATTTGACACAAAAATCTCACTCAAAAATCATTCAATCCCTGCAATGGAGTCCTGTAAAATTCTTCTGTAAAATGGGCATACTTCCTTCCATACCTGTAATTAACATACATTTTCATGACCCAGAATCAAGAGATAAGTGTTACCGTAAAGTGTTCTTAGTAATCAAATAAAAAAAATCGAGCTATCTTTTGAGTTATCCTGCAGCGTACCCCTCCAGCCCAAGGTTTTCTAATAGGACAATGTACCACCATCTTCTCAAGAGACACGTCATCCTAACAAAGAGCACAATTACTCGATGAGGACACATTGTTTTATAGTTTTTTGTTTTTTTTTAAAAAGTAGTGAAATTTTTTTCAATTTTTTAGGAGACTGACGTCAAAGCAAGCATCCATGGCAAAGTACCAGGCATACTGTAGTGATGATAAATTCTCAATTAATACATGAGAGACACAGGGAATATCTGACAGCTGACTACTCAGTGAAAAAGTGGTCACACATTTACACTGAAATATGTAGTGTAGATCATTACAATAAATTTCATATTAGTAAAGACATGATATACTGTATAGATAGAAAACAGAGCACTGTCTACAATCCATGTATATACTTCATAGTAACACCGGTTTAATTTTTTCAAAAAAAGTTACTGTATTGACTTTAAGTCGTTGAATTGTGTTGTACTGCCAAACATGATCCTTGAATTGTATTGGAGCCATGGAAAATACTACATATCATCCAATTTATTATTAAATCAGTACTTCCAGCTTCTATAGCTGGAACAAAATTTAAATAATTCTTGGCTTAAAGATAATCACTAATCATTATGCAGTGTAACAATTAGGGATGGGAAATTGAGAACCACTTCCAGTTGAAAATCAACAACAAATTGAATTTGGAACCAATATCATATGATGCTAATCAACAAAGGCGGAACTCAAGTACAGGGCAGTGCAGTCTCCAGACTGTATATAAGCCAACCAAAAGATTAACAGTGACAATAATAGAACAGTTAAGTTTCCTCGCACAGAATACTGACCATAAATCAATAACATAATTGACGAAGAATCAGATCAATAAGCCGACTCGATAATGGCATTGGTATTAACAAAATCTTATCAATACCCGTGGTTAGACCTACCTCTATATTTAACAACAGACTTCTGGTGGCCTTGTAAATGGGGAATTAGGGCATGCTACGGCCCTACCTTTGGGCACCGAAAAGTGTCCACTCCCAATTTAATGAGTGCCAGGAAGGTGCCCTCCCGAAATGTTGTGATGTTGGTCTATAGGAGAATAAAATACACTTAAAACTCAAACTTTTTGAAAAGACATAAAGGACTAAAGTAAATACATATTACTAAACTATTTCATTTCAAATCTACATGCATACATGTCTACAAATAACTTTTAAACTTTTACAGAATCAGATTATGGTCAATTTATTCTTTTGGCATTGTTTCCTTGTCAAGTTCAAACACAGGACCCTTTTCTAATATTTTTGTGTGTCTAAATGAGAAATCAGGAAAACAACTTTGCATTGGTTATCTAGGAAGAGGCAGCTGCAACTAGACACAGCCTTACTGTCCTTTCCAAAGCAACCCGACTGCGTTTCAAGAAACGTATTTTGTAACTGTAAACTACACTTCAATCAAACTTCACCAACACACATATTACCGAAACTATTCAGTTTGATATGTTGAGTTAAATTAAAATTAAAATTATTCTGCATCTACGTCCCGTGTTCCCCCACTGCTTCTGTTATCATCCCTTGCCCTCTCACTTTGATTACTTTGATTTTCATAACACATCTAAAAGACGAAACAAAACGGGTTTGAGTTTGAAGAAATGTGTTTTTTTTTATAAATAGAGTCCGCTGTCTTTGACAAACAGTCATTAATGCTCTTTCTGCCTAGCAAAATATGTCTTAAATGTCACATTAAACGTCAACATCTTCCCAAAATGTAAAAATATAAATGTGTCTTACCTGAACCGCCATTGGCGTCTCGTCTTGCGACACACAGGCTTGGGCTACAGGGCGTGGTTTATATGGGGCGTGGTTTGTAGCGGCTGCGGTGGCTGCAGTTGGGTAATATTGGACAAAAACGCTGTGCATTTATCGAAACTTTCAACCCCAGGTAGGCTAAGTATGGAGAAATGTATGAAAAGACTGTATAGTCCTCTGTAGTTATTTATACAAAGCGTAAAGGTAAAAAAAAAACAACAATATCGTCATTTTAGATTTAGAAAAGTATTTGCTTTCTTTTCCGTGGAAACCAGGTCCAAATGGCTCTTTGAGTGTGAAATCTTGCCGACCCCTCATCTAGACAACTTGGAGATTCTGCAGGAGGAGGGAGAGGGTTAGCGTGATCCTCCGTAATGGTGGGGGAAAAAAATCCAAAAGGAGTAAATAGTCCTTCTGAGAAGGAGGAAGTCTGTGAACGAGGGGAAGGCACTAGCTGTGTTGGTTTTGGATCCAAATCTGCGGCGGGACGAAACAACAACAACCAAGCATGATATATACCTTTTAATTAAAGATATATATACCTATAGTGTGGTTAAGAGTAATGCATTTGTTGAGAAGATACTGAACATACTTATAGAAATGGCTAGTTTTAAGGTAAATATTTATGTTAAAGGAATACATTAAACCAAATAAAATACTTCCATCCATTATCTGCCGCTTCTCCGGGGGTCGGGTCGCGGGGGCAGCAGCCTGACCAAAGAAGCCCAGACGTCCCTGTCCCTGGCCACTTCCTCTAGCTCTTCCGGGGGGACCCGAGGCGTTCCCAGGCCAGCCGAGAGACATAATCTTTCCAACGTGTCTTGGGTGTTCACCGGGGTCTCCTCCCAGTGGGACGTGCCCGGAACACCTCACTAGAGAGGCGTCCTAATCAGATGCCCGAGCCCCCTCACCTGGCTCTTCTCAATGCGGAGGAGCGGTGGTTCTACTCCGAGCCCCTCCCAGATGACTGAGCTTCTCACCCTATCTCTAAGGGAGAGCCCAGACACCCTGCGGAGGAAGCCCATTTTAGCCGCTTGTATTCACAACCTCGTTCTTTCGGTCACTACCCACAACTCGTGACCATAGGTGAGAGTAGGAACGTAGATTGACCACTAAATTGAGAGCTTCGCCTTCTGGCTCAGCTACTTCTTCACAACGACGGGTCTGTGCAGAGCCCGTAACACTGCGGACGCGGCACCGATCTGTCCGTCAATCTCACGTTCCATTCGTCCCTCACTCGTGAACAAGACCTCAAGATACTTGAACTCCTCCACTTGGAGAAGGATCTCATTCCCGACCCGGAGAGAGCATTCCACCCTTTACAAATAAAATACTTAATCTAAAAAAGTGTATCATCCTTGAATCATATATCCCACGTATGAATTTAACTGTATTAGTAGGGAAATTCACACCCCTACGTTTTGTCTATCAGCCAATCAAACATAAAATATAAATGGTCAGACTTCCAGTCAATCAGTCCATTAAACGTTTTCGTAACCAGTTGATTATCACAGTTTGACAAACACAACATTATGCAGTTCAATAGATGAACAGACACTGAAACACAAACCGAAACAATGAACCTGTCAGTTAGTGAGGGTATCACAGGCTCAGACCTTCTCCACTGCAGTTGTGAGACACTGGATGAGTGACAACTAACCTCCCTCAGTGGTACTTATTGATCAGCCTGAGATCCTGCTGCTTAGCACACGCAGGCTGTATGTGTGTAAGAGAGAGTGAGAAAGAAAGCTTCTCAGTGACAGTCATCACTTGGGGTTCAGAGGTTACAGATTGAGTTTTCATTGACACCTACTTGAACACAATGTTCCACTCAACAGGTCCACATAGCAGGAATCTATCTAAGAGCTGTGAGTGTATACATTGTAACATTAGCATCCTGGAGGAGGAAAACACTGACAGTATTACCACCACCATCATAAAACACCACCTAAGTTGGACAGATGATGCAATAGGGACACCTGACACACACCAAAGGAAGTCCTCTACTCAGAGCTCTCTGTGGCCACCGCGCAATTGGAGGACAGAAAAATTGCTAAAAGGTCAACATAAGAGCCAACCTCAAGAAATGCCATGTTAACATTTCAAACTGGGAAAACGCCGCTGAACACAGAACCACAATGAAAAACAGTCTACATAAGGGTGCCAATCTACATGAGGACAATCTCCGACAGGCTGCCAAAGTCAAGCGACACCCAGCACTTCATATCAATACCTACATTACAACAAAATGTATTTCTGATGATCAAGAATTAGCCTTTTTCAGCCATCTGAAGGTCCACAAGAAGAACACACCAGGATTCAAATCGACTTATTTAGATTAAACTTTTATTCAAATTAACTTTCTGAGACAATAAACAGCCTATTAAGTTGTTGATGCAAATTATTCAGTGAGATCAAGGCAATATGGGCATTAAGGCATAGATGTAAGAATGCATTTTAAACGGTGCCTTGGGTCTTAATGGGTTCAACACAACATGATATTGAAGTTGAGAAAATAAACAAGAATTTAGTCATACACCCATTAAAAACCTAAAACAAAATCCAACATGACCACAAGTCAACTTTAATTTGGAATAAAAGCTTAGAAAATAAATGGATTCAGTGTCTTCATGTCTTTTTCTTTAAAAGTAGAATTTTCAGCTAACCAAAAGAAATGTTGCCAAAACACGTATTGGCGAGAGATGGGAAACAGACTTCAGTGTGGAATATCCTGGTTTGTGTCAGACATCGCAATGGATGATTGCATCTCTCAGTGTGGAGGTTGGAGGTTCTCTCCTTATACATACCCCAAGACTTTTTAAGGGAGAGATGAACAGACAGAACACGTGTTCTGTATAATCTTAATTATTCTCTCGAGGAAAAAAAACATATCAGACTACACAGTTGAATTTAACCAACACTGCTGCCCGGGTATGCTAGTTGAGGCTGAAGATAGCATGCCTGGCTTGTAGGAGATCATTTTAAGTCCATTATGCACAAAGTTTCTGATCCCACTGACACCTTAGCTCATCTGAGATGAACAGTATGAACTGGTATGAACAGTTTTGCCTCACGTCTCCTCTATCCAATACTGACACTGTGTGGTCATAATTGACATTGCATTCTCTTTTAAGCATCACTCAAAAGGTCTCCAAATTACAGCCCAACATTCTTCTACTTAATCATCTTTTCATTTTTGAAAATCATCAGTTTCTTCTTTTCCTGTTGTTTCTTTTTAATCACCACCTCTTCCACCATTATATTCTTCTTTACCGGCTCTTTTCTCCATCAGGTCCTCAGTTGTTTTTCAATTACAATACCTGGCGCTCACCTTCTATCTTCCCCCATTCCACCTTTTCATTTGCTTTGTCTCTTCGTTTTAATCTTCTTTTAATTTTATCATTGTTCTCTCCCTCAATTAGTCTATTCTGATTCTTTTCCATTGATGGCCCATTTTCTTTTTTTTTTTTTACGACTGTTCATCCTCTTCATCCTCTTGAAGTTTCCTTCAGGAAATGTACATGTTCTGGTGGGTCTTCTTCTGACTCTTACCCTCTCTCTTCGCATCTCTTTATTGGCAAAGGAAGCAATTCTGGGATGGGATTAAGGAAAAGACAGATTTTGTATGTCTAGTTTGGTTGATCTAAGAACAGCTGTACTGATGTAAATGACAATGTTGTAAATGACAATTAACCAGATTTTGAATTACATTTATATTTTCCTCCTTAAAAACTATTAGTTGTGCTATAGCTTCTTGCAGATGCACACATTTGTGTGATGCATTACTGTTTTGAATCTCTACTTGTGTAAATGCGTTAACTGTCAAAGCAAGAGAAGGTATCAAAATAACAGGTTTAAGACAAGTAAGAGGGTTAACTGGTATATGGCAAATAATGACAAAACGGGTTAATTCAATGCGGAACTGAAGCGGGTCCCGGCTTGGTCCCCACTGACAGATATATAGATAACCCTCTGATAGGAATTTTCTGGAAATATCAGGCAGAAATCAGCGAAGCAGGACAACTTTTGCTCATTCTCCATTCATCTGGATTATGAGCCCCACTTGCAAAGCATTGCAAAGAGCCCAGGTGACTGCTGGTAAGTGCTGCCAACTAGTGTCCATTTCACGCAACAGCATGTTATTGTGTGTTTCTCTGGATGACTTCTTATTCTGAATTGGACAGACTATAATAAAATAATACAATAGCAATAAACTAAAAAGTGACTTTCAGAGGAAATGAAACAATAATAATATCTCAACAAAAACACTTATTTTGTGGGTATCACATCCACCCAGACAAACAAAAATGACTCCAGACATTTGTTACCAGCCAAAAAAACTTTTTTTTTTTTTTTTAATAATCTTGGGTCGTGACTGGTATGTAGGCATGTACATGTGTGGCGTGTAAGGAGCAGATAAGATGAACTGTCTGGTTATGTTTTGCATAAAAAGGCAGAGAGGCCGCGGTAATCTGTGAGGAAATGGAATCTACATAGGTTTGTAATGAAGGCTGGCCCAGGGACTCATAAGTGAACATTGGCCTCTGTCTCCTCTCTCTGGTTGACCTCCTGACCCCTCTGTGTTCATCTCCTTCAGGCACAGTCATTAAAAGGGGAGAGCTCTGTCTCTCCACCTGTACTTTCTCCAGCCTGGTCATTTTGGTCATCCTCTTCAGGTAAGTTTGTCTCATCCGGTAAATATGCATCCCTACGTTCGGTTCCTCCTCTTGGTAATGTCTTTGAATGTTCTCTGTGGTTTCCAGTCAGCTTCCTAGGAGTCTGAACCGGCATTGTTGCAGGAGGAAACTGTTTTGTCACCAACCTTTGCCCTCCCTCTGAGGCTGTTTGTCTACCACGTCCTGGTTGATCATTTTCCATCCTGACTACAGGTGTTCTCAACCAATAACCACCTGTCCATTCATCTTCATCGTCAGTGTCTAGTATCCCATCATTTTCAGCAGAGCTTGCCCTCTGTTGAGGTTGTTTTTGTCTCTGAGGGGGTGTTATGACCATGTCAGCTGACTGTGCTGGGCCCTCAACAGGTAAATCCTTGACTAAAAGTAGCAAATTCCTGTGTATTGTTCTGTTTCTCGCATTTGGGTCTCCCTCAGGCTGAATGACGTATACAGGATTGTCTGAGATTTGCTCCTTCACCACATAAATCTTCTTCTCCCAGTATGAGCGAAGTTTACCGGGTCCACTTCGCTCGCCTATGTTCTGAACCAGTACTCGATCTCATGGTTTAAGGACCACTCCCCTCGCCTTTTGGTCATCGTAGGACTTGTTCTTTGCACTTGACGACAAGCTGGGGTTTTTTTGCTATCTTATACGCTTCTGTCATCCTCTTTGACCACTTCTCAACGTAACCTTTGTGTGTCACTGAACCGTTGTTTTCCACTAATCCGAACAGGAGATCCACGGGGACACAGGGGTGTTGTCCATACAGCAGGTAATGGGGTACCCGGTGGACTTGTGACGAGTGCAATTAGATGCGTGAATCATTTGTGGTACATTGGGGGTGGTATGGGGAAGTCCGTGAGTGTCCGACCCTTGACAGCCGTCCAAGGATGCGGAAAATGTTGTTCTTAAACTCACGTCCTTGGTCATGATGGAGACGATTTGGATAACCAAAACAAGGTATGTAGTCGTTGTATATTCGCTCAGCTGCAGTTTGTCCTGATTTATTTTTAGTTGGCTAAGCCTGAGCAAATCTGGTAAAATGGTCGATTACTACCAGAATGTACTCAAAGCCTCCTTTACTCTTCTCTAGATGTAGGTAGTCGATACAGACCAGATCGAGAGGGGAAGCAGAGGTCAGGCCCCCCATTGGTGCCCGAACATGTGTGGAGGGTTTCTTTTGTTTTATGCAGCTGCATTTTCTCGTGACATAATCCTCAATATATCTCTTCATGTATGGCCAAAAGAAACGCTCTCTGGCGAGGTGGAGCACACGTTCTGTGTCCCATGTTGTCATGGAGGTGTTTTAGGGCAACTAACCGATATTTGACAGGACTCCATTCTCCAAATGTAATCGACTCCACTCAAAAAGAATCTTGCGAGTGAGCCCACCCACTGACCTTCTTACCTCATCAGTAAGAGCCTTATTGGTCTTTCAGTTTTATCATTTCCTTTATTCTAGGATCATTTCTTTGGCCTTTTGCCAGGTCTTCGAGGCTTATTTCAGGAAGAAATGAATGAGGCTGTGGCATTACATCAGCAGAGGAGGTGTAAAGTGCAGCTATCCATGCTACATCTTTCTCCTGAGCTGCTCTGCCTCCTTTCCAGGTTGCATGCAGCACGTCCTGAGACATGTGCATGTTGTCACATAGTTGTCAATATCGAGTGGGATGTGTGAAATTATCGGCGTCAATATTGTTTTTTTCCAGGTCTGTATTTGATATTGAAGCGGAACTCTGACAATTCTCCAACCCAGCGATGTCCAAGTGAATTAGGTTTTGCGGTGCTCATGACGTTGGTAAGTTGATTATTGTCAGTGTAGATGGTGAAGTGTGGAGCATAAAAGAGATAGAGCCAGGAACTCGAGTTTTCCACTATGGAATCTGTATTTCTGTTCCACTGGTGTCAGAGTTTGTGATCCATATCCGATCACTTGCATTTTCCCACCCTGTTGCTGATAGAGGATTGCGCTAAGCCCTTTCTCCGACGCATCGGTGTGCAGGACAAATGGTTCCTCGAAGTTGGGGTATGCGAGGACTAGGGGGTTGGTCAGCATACTGACTAGCCTTTCCAAGGTGCTTTGGTGATCAGCCCTCCACTCAATGGGTGTTTTGGATGGAAGTTGGGGACCCCTGGACTTGCAGTGACGTGGAGGGGGTTGGGGTATGGAGGACTTAATTTGGAGCAGCTCATACAGTGGTTTCGCTATTTTAGCAAAGTCCTGTACATAGGAACGGTAATAGCTCAGGAAGCCGAGAACCTGTCGGAGGTCACAAACTGTTTGGGGTGGTTTGTTTTTTAACCGATCTTTGGGGTCGACTCGAACTCCCTGAGCTGATACCAAGCGCCCAACATAGCGAACCTCCTTCTGGAACATCTCGCACTTCTCCGCCTGTAGCTTCACCCCATGGTGCTGCAGTGCTTGGAGGACCTTGCGGATCACCTCCACATGGTCACTGAAGGATCTGGAGTAGCACAGTAGGTCATCCAGGTATGGTACGCAGCTTTCATCTCTCAGGGACCCCAACATCTCCTCCATGCTCCTCTGAAAATCAGCGAAGCTGGTCTTTAATTGCACATTAGTATTAGCAACATTCCGAGCAATGCACCACACACACACAACTAATCTACACACATACAGTAATAACCCACAAATGCCCAGGAGCCGAAAGAAACAAAAAAAAGTAAACATTTGGCTACGGCGTCGGACGCCATTTTCTTCAATGCAATCATCACGTACTGCGACACTTTACTTTATTTACACACTTAGCGATCTTTTAGCTTATGGACCACACATCACCAGGGATTCATATTAGCTTATAAATATATTTAGTAACAGAAAAGATGAGTAACCAACCTGGAAATATCAGGCAGAAATCAGCGAAGCAGGACAACTCTTGCTCATTCTCCATTCATCTGGACTATGAGCCCCACTTGCGAAGCATTGCAAAGAGCCCAGGTGACGCTGCTGGTAAGTGCTGCCAACTAGTGTCCATTTCATGCAACAGCATGTTACTGTGTTTCTCTGGATGACTTCTTATTCTCAATTGGACAGACGACAATAAAATTACACAATAGCAATAAACTAAAAAGTGACTCTCAGAGGAAATGAAACAATAATAATATCTCAACAAAAACACTTATTTTGTGTATATCACAGAACTTTCAACAATATTAATGCATGGATGATGTTTAAAGTCATTTTAGAGCTTTATTTATGTTACTTACATCCCTTATTGGATTGTGTTTGCGTTTTGTTCAGGTATTTTCCATGGTACATAATATTAAGGGTGCAACGATTAGTCAACGTTGTCAACAAAAATCCATAACATAATTAGTCGCCGACATATTTAATTGTCGGTTACGTCATCACACATCTTTTTCACGCTGTCGAGGTGAACATCATTTTTCGTCGGAGTGAGTTATATCACTTCCTGTCTATATCTGCTTAGAGATGTATACCCGTTACGGTAAATAATAGCAGGAGATGACCTGCATAAATATAGTGAAATGGCTGCGGCTGAATTATCATCCTTTTGTCTAAAAGTGTCCAGGGTCTGGGAGCATGTCACTCTCAGCACCCAGAAAAATTAGATTACCTGCAAGTTTTGTATACCCAACCTCACCTATCACGGGAGTACATGCATGTTTGTCATGCATGAACATTTGAAGAGAAAGCATGTTGGAGCTCTGGGAGACTCGCTAGCTGTATAGAGATAGGAGTTGTCTTGGATTTTAATATTAAAGTGCAACATTAAAATTGTATTGTTCAACTTCACAGTCCAAAGTTACAACCACGCTGTATTCTTTTTCACTTGTTCACTTTTTGGTATTGATTTGACTGTTGGTGCATTACAGCCACACAAGGCCGTAACTACCATAGATGACACCGAGGTCATGTCCTCTGTATTTATTTATTTTTGCTTAAATTGTGGTGATTTTATATTTGAAGAGCCAAGAGTAGCGCGACTGTTTCATAAAACAGTGGCTCGACTGCACACAAGTCGGACTTTGATGTTACCGCTACTGTCAGTGATTCAGTCAGTCACACCAGTCTCTGGAAGAGGAGCACATCAAGCTAAAAATGTAGGTGGAGAGCAGTTTAAGTGGTAGATGACTGTGAGAAAAAAATGCACTTTAATGTGGAAATATTGTTATTGCAGCCTAGCGTACTACTCAGATAGCAAGGAAACATGAATCAAAGTTCAACTTTGATAAACATTCATTTTTGCGATTAAATCAGTGTTAATTTCTCAATGTTGCATACTGAGCCTGTTATTTATTTCCTGTTATTTAAGCGACTTACAAATGAAGATATAACAAGCTATATAAAAAGCTAACAATAAACTACATAGAAGGAACCCACAAGTCCGACTCTCTCCGAGGTGACAGAGTAGAGATAGGGTGCAGGCATAGAAGGAAGTGCAGAAAGATAAAGTGCAAAGATAGAGGGGGTAGGTAAGTACAAGGTAAGTGCTAGGATATGAGATGCTCTCTGAAGAGCAGGGTTTTCAAGAGTTTCTTGAAGATAGACAGGGACGCCCCTGTTCTGGTAGTGCTCGGTAGGTCAGGCCACCATCGTAGGACGAGACATGAAAAGAGTTTGGATTGTCTTAGGCGTGGTGTAGGCACTGCCAGACGACAATCCAGGGACGAACGGAGGGACCGAGTTGTGACATAAGCCTTTGCAAGAGCATTCAAATAGATGGGGAATTTAGAAAATTAATTGGATTGGATTGTGTTTGTAGTGCCTATGTATTACGTCAACCAGAGGGAGCTACAACTTCACAATGAAAGGCTCCTTTTCCTGTGTCAGCCATTGTTAGACCCACAGATTTACCAGAAACTGGCATATTCAGACTGTTATCTAAATTGGTGTCTTCAAAATACATAGCAAGCTAGAAAATAGTGAGAGGAAAGTGTGTGACAATATGTGATAGCTTTAGATTTCCATGTTGTTTAATCTGAAAAATTAGCAGACTTTACAGCATTAACCTGGTTCACGATTTCTTAATAACAACTGCGATTCTGATCAACAGAAACCCAGAAAACAGCTGAAAAGAAACATCGTATCACACATACACCTTTGAAGTTTATACTGTGTGATGAAGATGTCAGCTCACAAGGAACAGTTCATATCTCTGCCCACCTGATGAATACAAGTTGAACATTCACTTTCTGTTTCTACCAGACCATGCAGGAAATATCTGTCTCTGCAGTTGCTAAATGTTATATTCACAGTCCACTAGTTTGAATATTCTGCTGCATGATACTGGACAAGTGATTCAAAGTGGGTTTGTCAGAGCTTTTTTCCTTATCAAAGTTTCCATCTGTTTTCTTGGCTTTTAAAACTAGAATGACCAGTCTCACACATAGTATCATGTCCTAGTTCTGTGTCCACATTGGAGCTTTGCAAGGCTTTACAAACACACGTGCACTAGCTGTAGTGCTCACTTGTGGGTGTCTAAAAAATACATGGTGTTTGGGCAACTCCTGCTTATGTTGATGCTGTTCTTAGTCCTTTCGCCTTGCCTGACAGTGAAAAGACAAAATAGACTCTATTTGTATAGCACTTTTCTAGTCCATCTGATCACTCAAAGCACTTTCACCCTACATACCACATTCACTCAATTACTCATACAGCATGCTACACAGTACTTTGTTCTAAGCATTCACATACCAATGGACGCATCAGTAGGCAACGTGGGGTTCTGTGTCAAAGTATGAGTGAAATCACTGACCTTCTGTTTGGTAGGAGACCACTCTGAACAACAGCCGCCCCTCACAGAAGTCACTGTGAACAAACAGCTTCATGTTATGCGAGCCCGCACCAACAGATTAAACACAGCTACTTCCCCATGGCTGTAAAGAGATTGCTGCAGGAACCATGACCCCCCCCCCCCCCCCCCCCCCAAACAAACTATACAGACTATTTTAAATAGGACTTTTTAAACTGCACTTTAATATTTTCTTATATTATTCTATATATTATTCTTATTACGTTTTATACTGATGACATTTTAGCTGCTACAGGAGATGGTGCCAAATGCAATTTCGTTGTATTCTTTGTCACGATTTAGGTTTTCTTCATGTTTGTACTGCCGTTAAAGGCGAGTTTTAAGTTTACAGTTAAAGTTTCATAGTGCCTCGATTTATGAGAGCGCGTCTTGTTTGAACCCGCCTCAATAGGAGAGCGTGAGTTTATTTGGTTATCGTTTCATAGTGTTTCTGTTTTCCTCGTGGAGTGGAGAGAGTCTTTGTTTGTTAATTTTTCATAGTTGCACTTTTTCCAGACATAATTACTGAGGAGAGAGTTCAGGACTTTTACAGCCTTTTCCTTTGTTCTGCTGGAGATCCTCAACCTGCCTCATCTGCTGTGTTTGATTTAATAAACACCTTTGCTTTTGAACTGACCCTGCGTCTGTGTCCTGAGTCTGAGGCCTTGACATTCTTGTACGATGACAATAAAGCTTCTTATCTTAAATAAGTGTTAAGAAAGAATATCTAGTGTACTCACTGTCTGAGATTTTCACCCATGTTTTTTTCTTTATCGTACTTGGTTTTTGCTTCATCCTTTTTGAGATATAATGTCTTGTAGGTGAATCTTTTCCAAGTTCAGGCTTTGTCAGAGGTGACAATGTAGAAATAGAGTGCAGGCATAGAGAGAAGAACAGGGTAAGTGCTAGAATTGTTGGGAACCTGCCTAACTGAAGTCCTTCATCTGTGGAGGAAACTGAATTTTACTCTGAAAGTCCTTGGATTCCTTTCTAGTTAGTTTATTTCCCCCTGATCCACTCAGTGAAATCCCCTCAAACTGCTTTTGCCCTCTTTCTTTCTTGACAGACCTCTGAGGATAGAGGTCACACACTCTCTCTTCTTGCCAGACCTCTGGGGACAGAGGTCTCCCAGCTCCTTCTCCTGCAGCCCTCTCCCTTCTCTCCATGGGGGGACAACAATAGCCTGCTAACCTCAGCTCAATTTGCTCACAGCCTACAGGATCAAGGCCTGCTAGTGGCCCAATCCTTCTCTGTCTCTCTCTCTTGCAGCACATAAAAGCCTGCAAGTACCCACTTTTCAGCTGACCAAGCCAAGGCAAGTGTACAGCTGAGAAATGACCCATAGATCGCTTGAGTGCTAACTCTAAAGGACCAGAAGAAGCTACTAGAATCCTTCTTCTTGAGAGTACAAGGGATTGACACCAAAGACTGGACCTTGACTGGACACCGGACTGTTTACAGCCCTTTTCTTCAAGGACTAAAAATTTTCCAAGGACTGGGCATCAGTGCCTCATGGTTAAGCATTCTTTGTTCTGAAAATACATTGTGTTGACTTGTTTTCTCTAAGGTTTCATGGAGATAATGTTTAGAAAGTAAGGTTGATTGGAGTCGAGTCGATGTTATCTTGCATGCAAGCTAACCATACTCCTTTGTTTAACCTGGCACCTTTAAACATACATTAACTTCAAGGGTTACACATTAACCCTTGAAGTATTTGTTAACCAGAACTGGACACCCAGATGGGAATTTGAACATCCCAACCTGCACTTGCATGTTATATTTTTGTATCTAGCCAATTAATTTGGTTCAGTGCTACACAGCCTTATTTGGAAAGTATTAGGTTATTTTTAGAGTGCCTATAGTATTTGTTTACTTAGTAAGAGCATGTTTTCAAGATATTAGACTTGCCGAAGTACAGCAGGTTTCACAACAGGTTGGCAGAGGCTAGACATAGGCATTATGGCAGGGTGTACGATTTCTCCATTTGCATTTACAATGATGATGGAGATAATTATTAGAGGTTTCAAGTGGGTTGTAGGTGGAGACAGACGTCAGGATGGCAAGTGCCTTACACCAATTGGGGCCTACATGGATGATATGACATTGGTGACTACAACAATGCCATGTATGAGGAGAATGTTTATGTTTATGTTTATGTATTTAGCAGAAGCTTTTATCCAAAGTGACTTACAAATTAAGATATGACAAGATATATAAAAAGCTAACAATAAACTACATAGAAGGAACCCTCTAGTCCGACTCTCTCAGAGGTGTAGAGAGAGGGTGGCAAGAGTAGAGAGAGGGTGCAGGCATAGAAGGAAGTGCAGAAAGATAAAGTGCAAAGATAGAGGGGGTAGGTAAGTACAAGGTAAGTGCTAGGATAGGAGATGCTCTCTGAAGAGCTGGGTTTTCAAGAGTTTCTTGAAGATAGACAGGGACGCCCCTGTTCTGGTAGTGCTCGGTAGGTCATTCCACCATCGTAGGACGACACATGAAAAGAGTTTGGATTGTCTTAGGCGTGGTGTAGGCACTGCTAGATGACAATCCTGGGACGAACGGAGGGACCAAGTTGTGACATAAGCCTTTGCAAGAGCATTCAAGTAGATGGGAGCCGTTCCATTAAGCACTTTGTAGGCTAACATCAGTGACTTGAATTTGATGCGGCTAAGGGTAGCCAGTGGAGTTCAATGACGTGTGTTCTTTTAGGCTGATCGAAGACCAGACGCGCCGCCGCGTTCTGGACCATCTGCAGAGGTTTCATAGTTCAGTTTGGAGAGCATTGCAGTAGTCAAGGCAGGAGATGACCATCGCCTGCACCAGGAGTTGGGTGGCATGTTGGGTTAGGTATGGTCTGATCTTTCTTATGTTTAGTAATGCAAAGCGGCATGAACGAGCAACTGAGGTAACATGATCTTTGAAGGTTAGTTGGTCATCAATCATGACACCCAAGTTTCTAGCAACCTTTGATGGAGCAAGAGATAGGGATTCAGTTTGGATGCAGATGCTGTGGTGTATGGTTGGTTTGGCTGGGAAGACAAGCAGTTCAGTTTTTGGGAGGTTACGTTGGAGGTGATGGGCTTTCATCCATGTTGATATGTCAGAGAGACAGTCTGAGATTCGTGCTGAGACCGTGTGGTCGTCCGGTGGGAATGACAGATAGAGCTGGGTATAATCAGCATAACATTGGTATGGGAAGCCATGTGATCGGATGATCTGCTCCAGTGAGTTGGTGTATATGGCAAAGAGAAGAGGTCCCAGTACTGGGCCTTGGGGGACCCCTGTGGCGAGGTGGTGCGCTGCAGAAGTGTGACCAAGCCAGGATACTTTGAAAGACCGACCAGTGAGGTATGATTCAAACCAGGAGTGTGCTCTCCCTGTGATGCCCATGCTAGAGAGTATGGACAAAAGCATACTGTGGTTGACAGTGTCAAATGCAGCTGATAAGTCGTGCAGGATAATTACAGAGGACTTAGCTGTCGCTCTGGCTTCTTTTAAGGCTTCTGTCACAGCCAACAGAGCCATTTCGGTGGAGTGTCCACTTTTAAACCCAGATTGGTTTGGGTCAAGGAGGTTGTTATGTGAGAGGTAATCGGTGACCTACTTAAAGACCGCCCTTTCAATGGTTTTAGACAGAAACGGGAGGAGAGAGACCGGCCGATAATTCTCCACATGAGTTGGAGGGAGGGAAGGTTTCTTGAGCAGCGGTGTAACCTGAGCTTGCTTGAATGTGGTAGGAAATGTGCCTGATGTCAGTGACGCATTAATCATATGCGTGACTGCTGCAGTTACAGTAGGAGCAATGGATTGGAGAAGATTAGTAGGAATGGGGTCCAGCAGGCATGTAGTAGGACAGCTGCATGTGAGAAGTTTAGACACACTGCTCTGAGCGAGAGGGGTAAATGAGGAAAATGATGCTGTAGGACTTCTGCATGCAGATTTTGTGGTACAAGGTTCGGTAAACTGTTTGCTTATAGCTGCCACTTTGTCAGTAAAAAATGAGGCAAAGGTGTCTGCTGTTAGATTGGGAGCAGAAGGCGGAGGATTATGTAGAGTTCTGAAGGTGAAAAAAAGTTTCCCGTTGTCAGTAGTACTATGAATCTTGTTGATGTAGAAAGACTTTTTTGCATCAGTAACACTGGATGCGAATGATGACAGTAGCGCCTGGAGTTTAGCTAGATCTGCAGGATCTTTTGACTTGTGCCATTTCCTTTCAGCAGCTCTGAGATTGGTGCTCAACGCTTGGAGAATATCATTAAGCCAGGGGTGAGATTGGGAGGATCGGGCAGGTTTGGTGGATAGAGGACACAGACTATCCAGAGATAGGCTCAGTGTAGAGCAAAGTGACTCCATGCCATCATTAACCTGAAGGGAGGAGAATGTGCTGGAGGTTGGAAGAGCGGAGGCAACAACGGAGGAGAAGCGAGTGGGCAACAGGTTGCAGAGATTTCGGCAGAAGGAAACCATAGGGGTAGAAGCAGATGGTCTTCTCGGGAGACTCACTCTGAACTGAATTAAATAGTGGTCAGAGAAATGCAGAGGTGTGACAGACAGGGCCTCTGTGGCACAGTTTCTTGAGAAAACGAGATCTAGCACTTTGCCAGCTTTATGGGATGGAGGACTGCTGAGCAGTTGTAGCTCAAACGAGTGCATTAGTGTCAGAAAATCAGAATACTTGAGAGACTTAATAAAAATCTAAAGTGGGCTGGTATGAAAATCAAACCTACTAAGTCTAGAAGTATCTCAATATGTAGAAGGAAATTAAGTAATAGAAAGTTTGCAATAGATGAATAAAAAATTCCAATAATTAGGGAAAAAGCAGTAAAGAGTTTAGGTAGGTGGTACATGGCAGACTTGAATGATGGAGAGCAGGCAGTGCAGTTTTGGAAAGATGTTGCTGAGGGACTGGATACAATTGGTAAATCAGGACTTCCAGGAAAGTTGAAGCTGTGGTTTCTGCAGTTTGGATTGTTTCCTAGGTTGATGTGGCCATTGTCTGTGTATGAGATTCCATTATCTGTTGCAGAAAAAATGGAAAGACTAGTTAGCTTTTACATTAGGAAGTGGCTAGGTGTTCCTAGATACTTAAGTAGTGTGGCACGGTATGGAAAAGGCATACTCCAGCTCCCAGTATCTACTCTAGTAGAGGAGTTTAAATGTACTAAAGTTAGGACAGAGCTCCTGTTAGCTGGGAGTAAAGATGTGGTAGTTAGTAATGTGGTTCCAAACCCAACCAAGGAAATGGAATCCAAAAATGGCAGCTCAGTAGGTAGAAACAACTCTTAGACATACAGAGATTGTGGATAATGTTCAAATAGGCCTGGGATGCTTGTGGCTTGGCCCAGGCAAACCGGTGTGGAGTAGAACAGGTCCCAAGGAGAAGAGAAAGCTAAGTGTTGAGCAGGTTCGTAGACAGGACGAAATGTTAAATGGTACAATAGCAGTGTCTCAGGCGAAGCATGGACATTGGTTGAATTGGGAAGATGTAGAGAAGAAAAAGCTTAGTTGGAATGAGTTGTGCAGTATGGAGGAAAGGAGTATTAGATTTTTGATAGGGGCAACGTATGATGTATTTCCAACTCCCCAGAACCTAAAACTCTGGGTAAATGGAGACCCTCCATGTTCGTTATGTTCAGGTACTGCAACTCTAAGTCATATTTTGTCAGGTTGTAAGGTTAGTCTTGCACAAGGCCAGTACACGTGGCGACATAACCAAGTATTAAGAAGCTTAGCTGCAGGTATTGAAGATAAACGAAGGCAGGTAAATTTAGGAGGGTCTAAGGTGAAGAGATGAAGAGAGTGGCAATTCAGTTTGTTCAAGAGGGGAGAAAGCATTTTTGTGAATCAACTATTTTAGGCTTCAGGCTTATCTCGTCACTGTCACCTTTTTAGGTTTTTGGAAGGGGAAGTGATTAGATTTATAAGACTAAAATTCATCTGACTGTCACACATCTTGTACAAGGTTGTGAACATATTTTTCCTTTCCACAAATTTGTGACTTTAGGGATGTTTCAGTGAGAACTGACTCACTATTGACGTGAAATTGTAATGGCCAGTGAAGGAACTGCAGATTTTGGCATTCCAGCATTGGCCCCATTTTTCAGCCCTTTTCAGTGTTTTTGCATGATTGTGACAAGTGACCCTTTTGAAATGTAAGTTGGATTGTCAGTTGATCCATTGTAGTGCAAAAATGACTTACTAAAGAAATTGAATAAAAGCTTTAAAAAATGTTAACTGTCTTTCAGCCTCTGACAATTTAACTTAATGTCTCTGTCAGTGTTAATATTTGATAAATAAGTTGACCAACATGCTGCTCATCCAAAAAAATTGTTATTAATGACTAATAGAAAAAAATCTATACAATATGTCTTTGGTATTTTCAGACAGGCGTGTGTGTTGAGCTGATGGTATGTTTGTGTGTGTATTTGCACTGTGACTTTTCCTTCCTGTGGAGGCAGTGGACAGTCTGTTACGCAGAGTCCCTAGTGAGGCCAGCTGCCAGGGCCTCCATCCAGCGTTTTCCAGCACAGACTGTGGGAAAGTGGGAACTCCGGTTTGTCCCACAAGGCTCTGTAATATCTTAACAACCACCGCCTTTCTCATCCTGCTTCCTGGACCAAACAGCTAAATATAATCCTACCAGGGCCGTGAATTTACCGCTTTGACCAAACAGCACTAGAATGCAGATTTTACCACTTAGTCTTCACTCTTTTACTCAGCTGTTTTTGTTTTTATCTGCTTTCTTTACATTTCAATTTCAGTTATATAATTTCCATCTCTTCTTCAATTTTTTTTTGCTCTGTGTAAATAATCAAAAGACACATCCAACCTGGGTGGAAGGAAAGATGAACGATTGTACGGCTGTGAACACACAGCACTTACACCCATTGCTGAATACTCACACTACCATCAGGGGAAGGCCATTACTGTTCAGGAAATATGCTGAATTATTCAATCACTACCTCTGCATTTACTACAGGGTATAAAGTGTCACAAGAAAATCACAGAAAGTGAGTCTGTGTCTATGTATTGATGATGCATACCTACAATGGGAGCGTGTTTATGTGTGTGAGCTGGTCATGACCTACATTAGATTATCTGCCAATACAAAATCAACAGTAGATAACAAACTTAAAACCAGATCTAATTTACTTCTAGTCTTCAAAAATATTAATAATTTAATTCAAATATAATTTTTGTGTTATTTGTCTGGGGAAAACCATGTAGTTGTGCATGTTTTTATAATATTACACTTTATTAATTGATTGAATAACTGGTGAGCTGTCCAGGGTGTACCCTGTCTCTTGCCCAGTGACAGCTGGGATAGGCTCCAGGCTACAGACTCCAGGCCCCCACCCCCGCAACGCAAAATTGGAATAAGCGGATATAGAAAAGGGATGGATATAGAAAATGAATGGATGGACAGTTCTGTACAAAAGTTTTAGGCAGGTGCTAAAGGCTGTTAAGTATATTTTTCACAAATATAAATGATAATATATTTTTTATCAATTTACAAATGCAAAATGGGCAAGCATGAGACAAATCTGAATCAAATCAATATTTACCCCTTACCTTCAACCATCATCAGTTTTTATGAGTACACTTGCACAAAGTCAGGGATTTTGTAGGATTATAGGATTATAGTTGTATGATCAACCAATTCTACCAAACAAATCATTTCACAACAATTTCACATATAGGTTGAAACACAGTCATTAACTGAAACAGCTCTGTAGGAGGTTTAAAACTGGGTGAGGAACAGCCAAGCTCTGCTACCAAGATGAGGTTGTGAAAGAGAGTTTCCTGTCACAGGTTATACACCATGGCAAGGCTAAGCACAGCAACAAGACACAAGGTAGTTACATTGCATCAGCAAGATATCTTAGTGCTTTGTCTCTCTAGACAAAGCTTTCAAAGCATACTGGGGTTTCAAAATGTACTGTTAAAGTTCTTTTGAAAGAGCACAAAGAAATGGAACATGAAAACAAGTCAAAGCGACTCAACTATGCATGAAAACATAGGAAACATAGACTGCAAAAAAATAATTAATTTTTGGGCTTAAAATTAGTACCGGCCACATGATGGGTTAGAGTAATATATTTGGGTTGTGTTAAGTGTTAGAAGTCAAAATGTTTTGGCAATCATGACCTTTTTTGCTACTTTTGGTTTAAGAGACAGAGACGGTTATTCTGGATCTTCAGGTTTCTCCAAGCTTCATACCACTGTCTAGCTCATCACTGCTCGATTCCAGTTCACCGCTGTCAAGTCCAATCATTGTCTGATCTGTCAGACAGCAGCAGTACAAGCAATAGAAGGTCTCCATTCCACATATCCAAAACATGGCCAGAAACATTCTAAGTTCCATGGGACAGAATTCCACTGGGGATCTGTTCAGCAATTGCCAAAGGAAAGAGACCAACCCCTGCAGACCAACGCCAGATGGTTAGAGTTGAAATGAGGAAATATGAGGCAAACCCCACACGGCCCCAGTGTCTCACAGTTTGTCAATTTATTGTAAGGCAGTACCCCGAGACTTTTGCAGATGTCTTTGCAGATGGCTCACTGATGGCAGAAGTTTACACTTCACTTCTTAATCAAGTAAAGACTCGTATTGAGAATTTGAATTGTGACAGTAGCTTTGAATGCCACTGTACTTCAAGGTCCTCAAGGTCCAGCTTTGAGTGCAAGAGGGGGCCTACTGACTCATATGGATGTACAAGATTTCAGCCAGAACTCCCACCAGAAGAGACTCATGATACTGTTGAAGAAAAACACCACAGGCTGAAGGAGATCTATACACAAGAAGGTGAGGTCAGGGTTGAAAAAGCAGAAGTCATCAGTTTTATGGAAACCACTTTCTGTCTGCAGTGTTGCCATATAAATGTAGTTCCATCTCCTTCCATCGAAGATCTCAGACACTGCTGGTCTTACCTTTTCCATCAGAAGAGCTTCAATGCTCATTTTCAGCTTCTTACAGATCTTTATATATTGCGTCCACTTGAGCTTGCCATAGTGGAATGTGGGAGAGCAATCATAGAATACTTCCGGAGCAAACATACAAACAAAGATGTCCAAGTTGTTCTCTCCCGTGTTGTCCAGCTGCTGATGGCCCACTTCAAAGAGAGCACAGATGGGCTCATTCTTCCTGCAGATGTTAGTTTTTTACAACTTTTTATTCATATTCATTATAATTGCTGACATTTATCATATTATAAAACTAATTTTTTCACCTTTTTTTAATTGTTTGTGCTTTACAGCCATCTGCTACAGTTGCTGATGTTGAGAGGACCCTCACTGCCATCGACATCTCGTCTAGTACTGCTAGGTATGTGTTCAGTAAATTAACTTTTTTTAAAATTCAAAAGCCATTGGCCACCATCAGATTTGTAGTTATCCTGGAGATTTTTTTAATTTTGATCAAATATTTGATAAATAAATAAGAATGGTGAACTTTGCTATGAAAAAGAATTTGAATATAGCCCATGACTTTTGCAGAATACTTGCACATCAGATGAGCTCATCCGTTTGACTGTATTTCATCCAACTAATGATTATTTTTCAAGAAAGATATTTAAGTCGTAACACATTTTGGGGCTGTATGGTGGAGTAGTAGTTATCGCTGTCCCGTCACAACTTGACAGTTTCTCCTTCAGATCTTGGCCTGGTTCTTTTTCTGTGGAATTTACATTCCTTGCCAACATGTGTTCTCATTGGGTAAATTGGCTTCTTCTCACAGTTAGAAAATTTAACACAGAGATGGTAAATTGTTTTTTCATTCTAAATTGTTCCATCTTTGTGTTGTCAGTTATAGAAAATCAGTCCATCCATCCATCCATCTTCTATACCCACAATACAATTCAGGGTCGCAGGGGGGCTGGAGCTTATCCCAGCTGTCAGTGGGTGAGAGGCAGGTACACCCTGGACAGGTCACCAGTCCATCACAGAGCCACACCGAGATGAATGAGAGACAACCATGCAAACTTCCACTCAACAGGGTTTCACTCCTAAAATACTTTTTTTTGGTCACACACATCTCAGAACATGCAAATTGCACAAAGAACTGTTCCCATCTGGATTTGAAAAATATTTCTACTTTTGAAAAGCCTTTCAAAGGACTATAAATGTAATTAAGAAATTAATTTGTGTGACTTGTTTGCTTCTATAGTATGTGATTTCTTTTGTATTTTAAATTCCATCCATCCATCCATTTTCTATACTTTCTTAATCAGTCGGTCGGGTTGCAGGGGGGCTGGAGCCTATCCTAGTGGTCATCGGGCGAGAGGCGGGATGTATTTTAAATTGTGTTGGCAAATTTAAGGTCAGCAGAACTGTGACATTTCTGTTATAGAAGATTCAGAGCCTTCATTTTATGTTTATGTTTATGTATTTAGCAGACGCTTTTATCCAAAGTGACTTACAAATGAAGATGAAGATTTTATGTTTTATGACTTATTTCGTGAATATAAAAAAAGCCTGCTTTGAAAGGTTTGTTTAAGTTGAGTAAAGGGGTTTGTTATATAGTCATTTGTCTGATGTATGCACTCTGTACTTATTTTATGTAAACCAGGGATTTTGTCAACCTTTAAATTCAAAAGTAAAAATAAATTTTCACATTTTTTGTTTGACAGTTATGCAAAAAAAAGAGCATTTTCTATTGAAAATGCAACAGTAACATTTTCATTTGTCACTTTTATTTAATTTCATTGAGTGATAACTGTAATCTTGTCTGTGCATCTTAAATATCAAAATGGAATTGACAAATAAGGACAATATTTTAAAGGAACTAAATGGCCATTTCTTTTAAGCATGGCTTTCCTTTTTCACAAAAGGTCAATGTGATTTGTTTGTATCGATAAATATTTTTGGTGGTGCATCCTTTGTTGAATACATTTTCACATATCGATCTTGCATTTTCAAGTTTATTCTTTTAGACTATGTTGCTACATGGAAGTTATCTATATAGCTCATGGATAAATGGCACTGTTGATGTGAATAACAACAATTTAAACTGTTTGAAAAAAAGGGGGATTGTGCAATATCTGATTTTAGTATATTGCATTACAACTGTAATAAACTGTCAGTAAAGGTTACAGTAAGTATGCTGTAAAAAAAAAAAAGGTCAATTACTGGCAACTCAGCTGCCATTAACCAACTGCAACTGCAAGAAAATACAATAATGCGCTATAATCACCAAATTCTGTTTAACAGTAACTTATTATATGATAACAGTAAGAGTACCGTAAAATAACAGTAAATTGCTGGTAACCTTGCTGCCAGTATTTTACTGTAAATATACAGGACAATTTGTTACAGTGTGGGATTGCCAACATACACTGAGCGTATGTGCTTGACATATTCACATGACTCCTTCCCTAGCCACTTTGTCATGATGTCGAGTTGCTGGGCTGCACTCAGATTAATGCCACTGATTGTTCTGGTGAATGAAATGTACCATGCGCAGTAGTTTTCAGGCTTGTCGTCAAATTGGTACAACCCTGAGGTTGTGAGGTCTGACTAAATACTGTGCCAATGGTATGGAAGGTTCTTTTGGAATATAGGGTTACACGTGCACATTCATTAGTTCAGGAGTGTAAGATTGAAAGATTTTGTTAGTGTGTCGAGATAAGTATATTTTCCTGTTTCCATCCGGGTTGTATATTGGCCATTGGTGTTCTGTCTTGACTAGGTTTTACGTTGGTAGAGGTACGTACACATCATTCTCCGCTTTAAAGGGGAAGTCCGTTTTTTTTTTTAACCTAGACCTTATTTCTGGCATAAAATACATTCATCTACTTACTAATAACAATTTGGTGAAAGTCGGTGTCCTTCGGAAGATATTTAGATTACTCAAGATCTATGTATATACATATAATGGGAGTGATAGGGGCATAGACAATACAGCCTCTAAATAAGGCATTATCTGTCTTTATTTCACCAATACTTTAAGACGAATGAATAAATGAGCTGTGAATGAATGAATGAGAACGCGTACTATTGCACTGTTAGCTGATAGCTGCTGTGTTGTTGTTATTGGCGGCTATTGGGGGGCTTATAGAGAGCTTTCTACACACTTGTCAACTGGGATGACTTCATCGACGCGGGCCGCTACAGCACAGGAAAATGAAGAGATGAGTCATTGCTGTAATCAAAGCTTTTTACAAGATAGGGCTAGTTCATGGCTTTGTATATAGTACAATGATAAGTTGCAAAATAATGACACAAGATTTGCTTTGCATTTTATTTCTATTGTAGTTTTCACTTAAGAAGAAGTCTTTGATTACAACGACGACACATCTCTTCACTTTAAGTGGAATTTAGCTTGGTGTTTAGTCTGCAGCTTATATGCTTTGATGAGAACACTAAACTAGAATTTCAAACTCAATACTGATATCCACAGAAAATGCTCGATACCTAATATTATTTTTGACACCACATGGGAAAAATAACAAATGAGGCGGCATTAATGCTCTTAATAACCAGCTCTCCAGTTTTACTTTTCCACTTGAAGTACGAGTGGTCCCAAATAAAAATAGGAGCACCAGGAGCAAATTTAGGAACGCTATTTAAATAGACTTTATTCAAAAAATATTTTTCATCTTGACTGTATTATTGACAAATAATGCTATGTTATAATATTAATATGTTAACTTTAATTGCTATGTTAACTTTTATCTAATGTTCTTTGGTGCTTCTGATTCAAATATATTATTTGGTTATAAACAGAGCATTTACAGAAATTAGGATTTCTTTAAACACAGAGAACTAACACATAGATAAATCCAAATAATTCTTTCATCTAAGATAAAACAGCTGTGTTGTATGTCTGAAGGCTGAATTGTTTGTGCAATACCAAAAATGTTATCAGTAATTATATAAAGATTCAATAAATATAGTATACAGATGTTTATTTACATGTTGAATTGTTATTTAGTTGACTCATCAATTTCTCACTGAGGTTTACTTGAGCTCTGTTTTTTCAAACTGTTAAATGAGACAATTCAACTGAGTGTTGTTTATATAGCACCAATTCACAGCAAGTCATATCAAAATACTAAATAAATAAACATAGTATATGGCAGCTCTTCTGTTATGATGCTTGGATTTACGGTCGTGAATTCTCATTTGCAAACAGATTAGTTTATTCATACCCTTAATATGTTGCTTGCAGACCTGCTGCAGTTTGTCGGCTTAAGGTTCTTTATCATACTGTTGTTGTGCTTAAGGACTGTGTCTGAGTGGACTCCACTGCAGCAAGCTTTTGCAAAACTTATAGACGATATTGGCAAATTCTTGTTTGCCACAAAAAAATATGATCCTCTGGACATTTAGTTTTCAGAGCATTAAAACATGTTAATAAGACATGTAAAAATCTATTTATGTGAACATTAAAGCATTTTAACTAAACATGAATTGGAAGTTGAACCTGAAGACAGAACTTGGGATGGTAGAATGAGGGACGTGTTGGTGGGAGGAATGGATGGATGTGAATTCCAGAGGATAGGGAGAGGAGATTTGTCCTCCCAGCACCAGAAACAGGAAGTGAGTTAAAACTTCTCCCCTGACCTCTTGACCTTGATAGATAACATTCCCACCCTCCCCCATCTGTGCAGCTGCATGAAACCCTCCCTTGTTCCCTGGGTTTCTCTGTACTTGTTTCCTTTAAGTTTGTGAACTTATGATTGCAACTTAATGAATCTCTTCTGCTCACTGTCATTTGCCAAAGCAAGACATAAACCATTTTTAGCCATTTAATTTTAAATGTAAGTCACACTGTATATGTTACATAGTTTCCCAGCTTAGAACTTTTAGAGGCCATAGTTTATTTTGTTAATAAGCGAGGGTCCAACAAGGTGTCTTAATTTCAAATGTGCCTTTTTTTGCAACATTAAAGTTGATAGATAAAGCATAGGTAGGGTTTTGACATATACTTATTCATGAAAGCAGTTATTGGTTGGATTAATTTTGTGTTAAACATTAAAAAGCGGATCTTCCAATACAATATGTTTCCAGTATAATCAATGAATATGCCCATAATAAGCCTGAGAGCAAATTGCAAGTGAATGTATCACAGAAAATGTGCTCGTAATAACTGTTCAGTTTTCTATTCACAATTTTCTATTTCAGGTGTATTTAGCCACTTTAAACATAAATTAATCAAAAAGTGTGTATTTTTAACTGCTACAGGGAGTGACTCAAATATCACCATTTATTTTAGCTTAAATGTTTAAGCACCACAAAGTTTTTTAGCAAATTGTTGACCACAAGAAATGCTTTTGCAGCACTGTTCCGGATCCTTTATCCACAAAACATAAAAACAGATACAGACCCTATTGGAGTTTTATCTTGCTGTGATCAACTGAATCTGTCAGAAGTTGTATCTGACCTGTTAGATAGCTTACTGTAGTTGGGCATTGGTTTTACAAATATATAGAAGATGTTAAGTGTTTATAGTTTTCTTTTCTTTCTTTCTTTCTTTCTTTAAATTTTACTGTCTCATTGTGTCTGTCTCATTTTGGAATTAATCTTGTGGGTTTACAAATCATGTCTGAACAGCAGAAGATATCATTGGCAACTACCATGCATGTAATGATGAGGGGCTACACGGACATTCTTTGGTTGAGAAAATAATTAAATTCAGTTTATTTTTATAGCCCCACTTTACAACAAAAGTAATCTCAAGAAACTAAAAATATACTGTCCATTTAATTTATTCTGGATTTGACAGGGAGCCATTGAAACATAGCCGTAATTAGAGAAATATAATCTTTCCTGCTAATCAAATCCTGCTAATGAGGTTATTTATCATATTTATACAACATTCTTATCGTTTTGCACATTCTATTTACATGTTCATAGTATATTATTTGTCCCATTCTGTGTTTTTATTTTATCTATCTATCTATCTATCTATCTATCTATCTATCTATCTATCTATCTATCTATCTATCTATCTATCTATCTATCTATCTATCTATCTATCTATCTATCTATCTATCTATCTATCTATCTATCTATCTATCTATCTATTATCTATTACAAAGATGAAAGAAGACGGTACAACAAACCTATTTAATATGCAATATTAATGTACTAGTTTTATCCAATTGTCTTAAACTTTTGTCCACGCCTGATCCAGCCGTCCTGCCGGTTTCGTCCACGCCTGATCCGGCCGTCCTGCCGGGTTCCTCATCCACGGCCAAGCCTGTTGCCTCGCGCACGACCAAGCCTACTCCGTTTGTCAGAGTCCCACCCCATTTTAGGAACGTCTGGCAGCCGTTCCTTGAGGAGGGGGCTATGGGCGTCGCCGGGGATGGGCCGGGTGGGCAAAGCCTTGACCTTGCCACCTATGGAAGCCCAGGTGGGCTCATCACCGTCCTCGCCCATGGAGGCTCGGGCGAACTCACTCCGTCGCCGGTGGGAGCCTGGGTGGAATCACCGCCGCTTGTCGCTAGTGGGGACCCTGGTGGTCCCGCGGCAGACTCCACCTCGGCTCGCTGCCCTGAAGGGGCGGCCGGGTCACCGGAGATCGGGCCGTCCACCCCTGCCACCTCGGTTCACTCACATCACCTGGTTCATTGTTCACAGCTGCACCTCATTCACTGATCACTCCCTCCATAGTATTTAGTTTCCTGGTTTCCTTTCAGTCACGGCAGAATCCTCACTATCCCTTCATGCCACAGAAAGATAAGTTTGGTTACCTGCCTCATAGTCTTGTTTTGTCATAGTCCTGTTAATATAATCAGTGTTTTTTCATAGCCTTGTTTTGTTCAGTGTTTTTTCATAGTTAAGTATTTTTGATGATCCGGCTCTGCCACGCCTTTTGTTCATGCTCCCTGTTTTGTAAATAAACCTTTTGATTTTGGAAAAGAGCTGCATCTGGATCCTACCTCTCCACCAGTTCGTGACACTTTTAGATTGTAAATGGAGTGTGGTGGAAATTTCTGCTAACAAAGCACTGTATCAATGTTACCAAGTTTAATTTTACTTCATGAAGGAGAGTAACAGCGCTAGGCTGCAGCTCTGACCACTCAAAGCGCTTCTAACACTACATGCCACGTTCACCCATTCACACACACTGCATTGGAAAGATATATTTTTCAGTCGCTAACTTGACCTCTAAAGCCAAGAACTCTTAGTTCAAACAAAAGTTTATTGGATAACAGAAAATCTCACACAGAGAAAAACGTGGCCTGGTGAGCAGGGCCAGCAGGATCGGAACAAAAAAACCAAGCTACTCCAAGAACTGAAAATAATCCACAAAAACACTAAAGGTCAGGATCCAGGTTGTGAACCAAACAGGCATAACAAATACATTAACACACGAGCGAAGAATGGCAGAGAAGACCAGATATTTAAACTAACTGGGCAATCAAGGGAAGATGGAACACAGATGAGTTAAGAACCAGGTGTCACAGCTATGGCTGTGACAGTAACCCGCCTCCGACGACCGCCTTTAGGCGGCCCACCGGGCTAGTTAGGGTGGGCTCTGTAGAAGTCAGTGATGAGTGAGTGGTCCAGATTAAACTGACGTGGAACCCAAGAACGCTCCTCCGGCCCATAACCCTCCCAGTCAACCAAAAAGAGATGACATTAGTTGTGATTTGGCAAAATATAAATTAACTCAATTGAATAGAATTGAGTTCACCCCAAAGGGCAATGGTTGTGTAGAAATGACAGTGTCCACAGTGAAGATAAACAAGCTGCTGAGGGCAGAGTTCACATGGTTGTTGGCACTGAACCACAGAACCGACATAGAGCACCAGCACAATATTGCAATTTCAGGCAGAGCAACTGAAGACAAAGGCTCCAGCAATGACTGTGGAAGAGAAGAACAGGGTAAGTAACGGAGCCCCGGCGACACAAGTGTGACAGATAGCTATAAGAAGCACTGAAAAGACATTTTGATCATGCTTGTATTACACTGGGGAAAACTAGAGCTGGCCAACTTACCACTATGGAAGAGCAGACTTTCTGGCAGAGAATGGAAGGAAGGCCAGTGCTTGAGAACCACAGTTGATGAGGGTGGAGGTGAATCAGGTGTGACAATCATCTTACCTGCTTACCTGGGTGTGCTCCACCTCTGCCAATGAAGCACACAAAGACACATCAAACAGTCTTCAAAGATCAATCCAGGTGGTGGTTTTAGTGGATACCTAGATGTTTGTAGGTTTCCACCCCCACCCCCCAATGTCCACATTCTGGATCTTCACTGGCTGCGGAGAAGGACCAGTTCGGCAAAAATCTACCACCATTTCCTTGGTCTTTGTAGTGCTCAGTAGCAGACAATTCTTATCACTCCACTCTCTGAGGGCCTCTATCAGCTGTCTTTACTTGTCTTTTTATCCATTCCTGATGCATGCCACAATCGCCATACAATCCAAATATTTCCGGATGTGGCAGGATCTGGAGTACACAAAGTTTGTTGTGTACAAAGTGAACAGGAGGAGAGTCATAACAGTCCCCTGCTGTGCCCCAGTGCTGCTCACCACCTTAACGCAGTTCCTCAAACTGACAAACTGTAGTCCTCCTGTCAGGTAGTTGATGATCCAGCAGGTTCCAGTGGGGTCCACATCCATCTTTTCAAGTTTGGTCTCCAGTAAGGTAGGTCTGATGGTGTTAAAGGCACTTGAAAAGTCAAAGAAAATTATCCTTACATAACTGCTGGAATCATCCAGGTGGGACTGGACACGATATAGCATGTATAGAACTGTGTCCTCTACACCCTGGTGTTTCCTGTATACAAACTGGATGGGGGCCAACTGTGTATCCCACTTGAAGTCTGAGTGCTCTTGTTCTACTGTTCTACTTGTATGGATTGTATGGCTTTAATATTCTTATTTTGCCTGAAAGCAGCTGCCAGAGGTTCATAAATATAGCAACAATTGAGGGGAAAGTAGGCAATTCTTTCTGGTACCTCTTTGTAGACTGAAACTTGGAGAATTTTGACCAATTGTTTTGACACAAGCCTTGGCTGTCACAATTTACGTTTTGATTCATGTCCTGTCTCGTCATTTCCTGTTTTATTTTGAAACACTAACTGCTCCTCTCGTTTCAGGTACCTTGCCCTTCCTCCTGTGTCAAGTGTCTGATTGTCTTCCCTGATTCCCAAAGTGTTTCCACCTGTTCCCCTTGGTTCCCCATGTGCTCAAATAGTCTGCGTCTCCCTTGTCTTGGGCCAGTGTCTTGTTTCTTTTCATGAGCCTCACTCTAGTGTCTTGTCCACAGTATCCACAGCCACAGAATCCTCGAGCCTGCAGTGAGTGAGCCTCCTGCAGAACAGTATCCTTTGTTTTTGTAATTTATTCCATAGCTTTAGTTTATGCACGATGAGTTTCACAGCCTGGTTTTGTTCTTTTTTAGAGAGATTTTCATTTGTAACCTTTTCATAGTCATCTCTGTTAGAGGAGTGTTTCGTTTATTGTTAGAATTTTATAGTTCCTCTATAAATCACTCCACTAGTGGAGTGATTTTGGGTCTTGTTTTTTAAATCTTCTGCGCCGCCATTAAAGGTGTGTCTTAAGTTTATTTTTAAGATAACTGTTCATAGTGCCTCTGTTTTTGAGAGGACTTTTTTGTTTAAGTCCGCCTCAGTGACAGTTTATTTTGTAATCGTAGATAGCCTTTTCTGTTTTCCTCCCAGAGTGGAGAGAGTTTTGTTTTGGATCATTTTCATAGCTGCACCCTCCTCTTCCATAGTTATTGAGGAGAGTGCTCAGGAGTTTCACAGCCTCTTGGTTTGCTCTGCTTAGAGAGCTTCCACCTGCTGTTTAATATTAATAAACATTCCTGACTCTGAAACTGACCCTGCATCTGTGTCCTGTCTCCTGAGGCCTTGACATTGGCAGAGGTGTATAACATATGTATCCAGAGAATGAAAGCTGATCCAAATTTTGTACAGAGTTGCCAGTACACATTTTCAGATAACCCAATCAAATGCTTTTTCTGCATCTAGAAGGATGCTTGTGGTTTTTAAATTGTTTATCGTGGAGTAGTCTGTTATAAAACCTGTCTGATTAGGGTGTATTATGAAAGTTTTGATTTCTAATTTTTAGCAAGAACAGGTGAAGCAAGAGCTTTACAGATTATTTTAGGTCTGCATTTAGTAAGGCTATTGGGTGTGTGGGGTCTTTGCCTGGTTCCAAAAGTAGGCTGAGTTTATGTTTGGAAGTAATACATTATTCTCCTTAATTTCCTATTTAATTTTATAAAACGTTGATGCCAATGTATTCCAAAATTCTTTGTAGAATTGTTGCTGGAAAACCTTCTGGACTTGTGGCTTTATTACTCGGCATATGTTGGAGGGCTTCATGAAGTTCGCCTTATTTGTGATCTAAATTTGTTAGAAGGCTGATGTTACTAAGAAACTGGTAAAAGTTCTCCTAGCGAAGTCTTTGCACTAGGAACTGTTTTCAGTTATTCAATTATTTAATTTAATTCCAGTTTAGCTTTTCTTATTCTGTTTAGACTGTTAATCTGGGGAGGTACCATAGGCATCCTATCATTATTTAATGTTTAATTCCAATTCTGATATCTTTGAATTTTTTATTTTATTTTATTTTTTAAATATTATGAAAGGGAATATTTTGCCTCACATTAGTGTTTCCTGCTTCTCAAAGAACACTTGGTGATATTTCTGGTAGGTCATTATTTTGAAAATATCTTTTTAAATGAATGAACTCAGGATCTTTAATGTATCAAATCTCCAATTTCTAAATGGTGACGTGGATCTCTTATACACCAGAGTGATTTAAAAACTGGAGCGTGATCAATGATAGAGATTGGATGGATTTCTGTTTCTGGGATATTACTTTTGAGAGAACTGCTAGCTAGGAAAAAATATAATCCAGAATAAGTGTGGCGAGAGGAAGGTGTATTCCCTGAGAGTGTGGGGTGGGAGCACCAAACATCTACAAAATTGTTCATATACTGTTTTACAATATTTGTTGATTGAGAATTCCTAAAACTATCTGTGGTACTGACACTGTCCATTCCAGAGTTCAATACCAGGTTAAAGTCCCCTCCTATGGTGACTGTGTTATCCACGGGATCAAAGACTGAAGTGAAAAAGTGGTGCGAGTGGGGGAAAAAAAAGGGAGTTGTAACAGGTTGAGTACACATGAGTAAATTGTGCCGTAGTGAGTACATCTATAGCAGCCTGTGATAAATTAGTCTCTTGTAATAAGACAATGCCTGCCTGTAGTTCTTTTAATCTCTTTTCCCTGGAACCAGCTCCATGCACATTCCATGTAAGAAACCTTAGTGTGCTCACGGTCAGATTAGTGGAGTGAGTGTTGGATGTATGTTTCTATGTGTGAGTCTGTGTGTAATGTAGACATGTGCTAGTGTGTGTAGATGCACAGTCTGTATTATAAGTGTGTTGTGTCTGAGTATGATCCATGCAAATCTGTACAGGTACCATATTTATATTAATATCATGAAAGTAAGAAAAGATGCAGCTAGTTGAGGTGAAATGAAAGAAAATAAAATGGACAGAAAGGATAAAAGAAAAAAACATGTAAACCCATTTAAAAAAAAAGTCACATTGTGCATAATTTGCGCTTACGAGACAGGCATTGATGTTAAATTCTTTCTTAACATTTGTGTTAGTGAATTAAGTACATATATTTATCAGTATCAACAATGAGAAAACAGAAATAATCTACACCGATCACCTGGGTTTAGAAAAGCCACTGAGTTAGACCAATTAGACGCAGCACCACAGCCGGTGTTCTGTCGATTTCTGCTGCTTTGTGGAGAATTGCTACTGCCGCATACACCGATAGGTGTGTCTATCGATTTAAGCTACCCTATCAAAAAAAGCTCTCGCTACTCAATGCATTCATATAAGTCGTAGTTTATGCTTCAACGTCATTTCCTCGACGTTGACTACACGTCACCTAGACGTGGGCTGTAAGGGCTATGATTGGTCCGCTCAGAACGTAATTTCTGGCAGTTGCCTTTTCTGGTCTTAATGGCTGTATACGGCAAAGAAGCTTGTTGACATTCGAAATGATCTAAAGTGCATTTGTTCGTCCAGGTTATAAATTCACACCAGTGTTGTAAATTCACCCGTTCCCAGCCTCGGACAGTCGTACAGACCACCCCCGTGAACGTCTTCTCCGTCACCTGCGCTTCAACATTTGCAATTTAAGCATTTGTTTTTCAATATTGATAAGCTACAACTGCAAATACAGCTGCTCCACCTCAGTTGTCATTGTTAACTGTGACCGGAAGAAAAAGCAAGGATTCGGCTGTAACCCCTGAAACCCCACAAACATACAGCCACACCTCCCTACCGGCATGGTGAATTGCAGAGCAACATGTTCCCTCGACGCAGAACTTCGAATGTTCAATGAAGACGTCATGTCGACATTCTGGAAGAGTATCAATCTAGTTTAAGACTGCTAATCACCTCACTGCCGCTGTAGAATGAATTGAAGCATATTCATAACATTTTCTGATAAATATATCAGGGGTAGCATATTTTGATAGTACAATAACATCCTATCAAATAATGCTCCCGCTACTCAATGCATTCATGCAAGACTCCTAATCACCTCACCGCCGTTGTTAACTCACCGTTAACACAGTGTGGACTGATGAGCCGCAACCAGGGTTTCAAAAAATTATGGGCATGCCAATCAAACTTAGAAAATCGGCTCGGCGCATGCGCAAAACCACAAAGTAGCAGTTCTGGACAAGTAGCAGAAATTGTTAGAACACCGGGACTCCAGCTCACCGCCGTCTCCCACGCACATAAGAGGTATCCGATGCAGTACTAAGAAATCAAGAGCAGATTCTAATATGTCTGGAGAATATGTCTGGGACGTTGAAGAAGAAAATAAAATGTAAAACAAAAACCTTTCCAAGTCAAGTTCTTGATTATTTTTCAATTAATTACAGCACGATAGCCTACCCTAAAGCCATGCAATCAGTTGTTCCCTCATCATGGCACTTTGATGGGTAATAGTCATGAAATTACACACAGTTACATACATCTCACCAGAAAACTGGTTGTAGATATGTTTTGTCATTTATCCAAAAATGTCAGAATCCAGGGTTGTAAATTGAGAGATGTTTTCATATTTTCCTTGACTGATATTAATCCCCCCCCCCCCCCCCAAGACAAAGTCCTGTCTCTGACCAGTACATTCTGGACCTTGGGTATCTGACATACGACATTACCATTTTCATTCCAAGAAATGTTTTGAACTCCTCTGAAGTCAATGCCAACTTGTCTTTTCCTTTCTGGACAGCATAGAGGTTTGTATTGTATACAATGCCATCGATCATATCCTGGGTGAAAAGATGCATGAAGAAATCTATTGGACCTGATCCCTGGGAGGTGGTAGTCCCTCAGGTTCAATAGCCTCATGCAGAGTCGTTTCAAGGCAAGAGTGTTTATTCACAAAATAAGTCGAGGATCTCCAAACAGAGCAAAGCAAGGGGCTGTGAAATTCCAGAGGCACTCTCCTCAATAACTAAGTTTGAGGATGGTGCAGCTATGAAAATTATCAAAAAACAAAAACTCTCCACTCCAGGAGGAAAACAGAAAAGGCTATGAACGATTGCAACTGTGGACTTTTTCATAAAACTTAACAATTAACACTAAGCACTCCTTTAACGGAGGTACAACAGGATCACTGAAAATCAAAACACAAAAATTACTCCACTGGCGGAGGAACTATGAAACTTTAAACTATTGCACAACGCAACGCTCCTCTAACTGAAGTGTCTATGAAATAATTACAAATCAAAATCACACCAAAAACAGAGGAACAAAAAAAGACTATGAAAACTTACCGTGGCTAATCTATGGTTAAGGAATAAATTACAAACAAAAAATAGCACTCTCGGAGGATCGCTCAACTACAGGCTAGTGGATTCTATGACTATGGATGCTGTGGGACAAGGATGCTAGAGTGAAATATGTCACCTTAGATGTTACTTGATGTAATTATATATATATTTATATATATATATATATATATATTTTTTTTTTTACCTGAAATGGCATCTTTTTATAGTAAGTAGACACTGAAATAGCTGAGGTGGTTGGTCTTTCTCCCTGTCTGTTGGCCATCTTGGTTTCACTGACTACTTTTGCTACATTGCAATGACCTGGGATTTTTTGTATGGGATGATGCAATAGCTTCCACTAGAGTGGTCTATATGCAGCAGTGCCCAAAATTGCACGCATATATAGACAAAAAAAACCCACCTTTAAACAGCTGTACACTGTAGACAATTGTACAACCTGATGAGCAATAAAATTAAAGCAACTATCCCACAAGAGTTCTCTAAGGTCTTCGTAGGAAACAATGACAGGTGTAGCAGGTACATTCAACAGCTAGAAGAGGCAAAAGCAAAAATACAGAAACCAAAAAAAGGCAGTCCACAGTCCTGGACCATTGTACACAGCAATGGAACTGAACCAGCAACCTTCTCTTTGTGTGGAGCTGAATATAAGGTCCAAGCATTCCACATAACAGAACTTAGAGCTGGTGAATGGGTTTATTGGTAAAAGCATGTGGAGGGAAACATTCATGCATTATTCATATTTTCCATCATACTTTTTTTATATGTAGACTGTCTACTGAGTGTTTGTGCATCCCAAATGACAGCAGAAGTGTGTGTTTTAACTTGCCTGGGTATGTTATGTATGTTAGTGTATGTACCATACATACAACAGATGCTCTGTCTGTGTGGGTGCGTACTTGTGTGTCTGGTGGGGGATGGTCCAGTCCAGAGGGGAAGTGTGCAAAGTGTAAGATGCAAAGAGGTCTGCCGTAATGCACTTTGATTTGAGATGATGAACATAAAGGTTGTTTTGTTTTTTCTCTAAGGATGGACAGAAAACACACACACAGACACACAACACATATAAGTTTATCTCTTTTCTGCGGTTGTCCTCTCTTTTTGGCGTGTTTCTATAACACACAATCACTTACTCACATTTGTATTCACTGCTTTAGAAAGCCATTAGTCTGACCTAGCCTTGATTACTTATTTATGGGCCTAACAGAGTAAAGTCGGGGGAGTGGAGCACCATGAGGTGCAAACTGTTGTTCGACTTCCCCCAGATCTTACTCTTATCTCACCACAGCTGATGTTATCATTTACAGCAATGTCAGCAAAAAACCAAGTTGCCTTTATTTAGTTAAAAATGAATTCATTATATGGGCTATATTATTTTCTGCCTGGAAAGGTGGACTATCAAGCTGATATCCATTGATTACTTTTGCTAGGATTTATTAAACCAGAGTATGAAAATATTACTATAGATACTATCGAATTTTAAGTATTAGAAATTAAAGATATATTTGTTACAAAAATTATACATTATACTGTTGCAAAAAATCACCTGATTTTGATGTAAACAACAGAATATGAAGTTCCTGTTGGAATTAATTTCATGTCGTATAAAAATTCAGTCAGTCTCAAGTACACTTTTGTTTTGTTTGAAAACTTGTTTTTATTGGTTCATCTTTAGCCAGGAGGGCAGCAGCAGCCACACCACACCGAGAGGAACAAATGTACAAACTCAAAAGACAAACAACAAAAGCACAGATGCTCTTAATCTCCAATGATCACTGTAAAATAAAGACTTCTCAACCTCATGAGTGTTGTTACCAACATTGTTGCAACCATTTAAATAAATATCAATGAGGCAAGAACAGCAATGAAACCAAGTGTGAAATGCATATTCCATATATAATATATTCATTTTAGATATATTTCCATATATATTTGATCCATAAACTCTCCTTATCATTTTACAACATACAAGATGCCAATTTGTACCAAAAGCAATGCTTACTAAGACACAAGAGAAGTGGAGTGGTTATAGTGGCAGCCTGCAAAGGTACAGCTTCACGTAGGTTCCTGACATGAGCTTAGGTCACCAGGAATGTTGAAAATGTTTTGAGTTTTGTACACACAGATACACACAGAACTGTCAGCAGAAATGAGGTGTGGAGGGTGCATATCAGTGATGATTGTCATTTGAGAGTTTTTGGCTATCCAAAGACATTAATACCCCAAAACAACCAAATAACTTAACTTTAAATTGTACTAATACCAAAGGCTACTTTTACTGATTTTGCGTAGCTTATCAGCTCTTCCACACATATTAAGCCATTATATTACCTTTTTTTAAATGTACTCATCTGAGTTTTTGATAAGCCAGCATTGACATATTAGCATTTCAGCGACAACATACTAATGAAAAAATATAATTACCAATTTAACGTAAGAATCATTTGGTGTTGATTCGACCTGTACCCCACAATGTGCCTCTCTGTATGGATCTGTTGTCAATACTAAACATTGCAGACTAAAGAGGATATGATTGGATAGCTGTCACTGTATTATTATTTTCAAGCTACTTTGAACACTGCTGACTTTTACTGTAATTTAAAAAACATGAAGAGTTTGCCCCATAACATCATCCACTTCAGAAAACAATGCTGATAGAAAGAATTGTTCCTTACGTCATCTCCGCAAGCACCAATATCTGACTGAATTTATTCTGCCAGTGTAGAGGAGACAGTGTGTGTGTCTTTGTGTAATCCATCTGAAGCTAAGTCCACATTAATGCAGTTAAATTTGAAACCATTTTTTCATTTTGAAGGTTTTTTTGCCCACACTGTTGCTTTCAAAGCATGATCATTCAGAGCTGCATGCAGGATAGAATTACGAGCAAGGTATCAAAAACTGCTTTTATTACTAGAAGTTTGCTCAGTCATCTAGCATCAGTCTAGCATTTCTCAAATGATTTGTTAATTTATTCTTCTTTGTGTGGTTGAAATTTTTTTTTCAGATTTACCTGCAATAATGTCAAGCAAAGTGGTTTCCCTTTTAAGTGTCAAATTATGTTTTTAGTGGCCAGAAGTAACAATAATGCCATAGATCACACTTAAAGTGGAAAAAGTTGCATATATTATTTTTTTTAAAAAGGAGAAAACATAATAATTGATTGTTTCCTCCACAGTTGTCAACCCATCTATCAAATCAGGACCAGTGATGAGCACATAAACATGCAAGACAAAAGGTCAAAAATCCAAAAAACACAAATTAGCAATGTGTTTTAAAACTTGCCTTACACCTGTATAGAATGTCCACTGGATTTTCAGTTTACTTTGCAGTTACTTAATCCTGGTTATTTTCACACACTGGACAGCATTCATTTTGGAATATCTATTTCAGCAGTTGTGCAAACTGTAGGACTGTGGTTCTACTGGAGAGGACTGTTCAACTGAGATGAGAACTTACTTTGAAGCATACCAGTGTCTTTATTTTGAAATGCTTCCAAGTGTTCTATTCAGAAAAAGGTTACAGCAACTCTCCACAGTACGAGATGGATGTGTTCATGAATTGATGCTTAATCTGCTGTCTGTGTTGCCCCAAAAATTCCTCAACATATCACAAGTGGACAGTAAATGGGTAAATGTTGACAATGATGTAAATCAGGTGTAATGGAATCAATCTCATAGAAATAAAATAAAGCAGAATAAAAATAGTTATACAATTAACAGCCCATATTTACATATAAAAATATAGCAAAGTAAAATTTAGCATATCACATCAATGTAAGTGTCTTTGCTTAGGGGACATCCTTATACACGCATACATACACATACGCACAGACACGCACAGATTAGCCTCCATGCATCCATACATGAACACACACATATGCACACATTTCAGCCTTCATACAAATTCACGCAACATTGTGAGAGTTGTTTTTTTCTGCTTTGGTTCCTTCGTTTCTAAAAGCGTCATGCAGAGCTGTTGTCCTTGTCATACCTAGAAACTTAAGTGCTAAATAACTTTAAAAATGTCACACTGTTTATTTTGTTGAGACATGCATGAGCTCATCTGACCTTAACAATCTATCATTCCTCTTTTCTTCCCTTCATCCAACCTCTTCCTTCTCAGCATCTTTGTCTGCCATGCTCTCCATATGCCAAATACCACAGCTCTTCTCATTCTGCCCTTTATCCCTCTCTTCCCTCACTCCCACACTCTAGTCTTCTCTGGCCCATTAAGAGCTATCATGAAGCTAATTGCCTGTTTGATCAACTCTCTGCGGACCAGGAACTAGAGGCTTTTAGCTGTCTGCATTTTAGTGGAAAGACAGAAAAGGCAGGAGGGAATACAGTTTGGATTTTGAATAATATGGTTTTTCACTAGTTTTTCACTCTTGTGCCACAAGAGATATAACAATAGATGTAAAGATTATCTGCGCTATAACCATTAAATGTCATAGCCATATTTTTTAAGTACCAAAATGATTTTTGGTCATATATATGGGCATATCAGTCTACAAATGTCAAAGAAAAAATGAAAAAATCCATTAAAAAAAAAAGTATTTAATTTTTTCCGAAATTTGTATATCAGATTATATTTAGTCATAAAGTGTTGTGTATACAAACTATGGATTCAAATCTTACAAATCATGTCAGCTTTTTTTGAAGGAGCTCCTCCAATCATATTTCTTTGTTTTGGTTGTTAATCAAGGAACTAAACCTACAGTTTTTTCACCATCAAAGTCATTGTGGACCAAGGTACAAACAGTGTCAGTTCAGGAAAAAGAGCATTTCAAGATGGAAGGAGAGTAGAGGGTAGATTATATGGGGTCGAGGAGCAGGATGGAGGTCAGTCAGAGGGAGGAGGCTGGCGACAGACTGACTTCAAGAGGAAACCCGACCAGACCTTTGGAGCTCCATTCGAACAGCTCTGCTAAAAATAAGATAAGGGAGGCTTCTTCTGCTGACAAAACAACATACACACAGGTTCCGCATACAGAAGCTGTTGGACAGTAGAAGGACACATACACACACGCACACTCCCTCGTCACAATGGATGCATTCTCTCTCTGGTTAAATAATACCCCTTTTAGCTCTAGGTGGGTGGAGAAAACATTGTCCATCTACCTCACAGTGCTTTTCCTTTACAAATGAGCTTAATGACATATAAATTCACTCAGTTTGTACAGTGCATGGTCCCTTTTTTGGTTTCAAACACTTGGTTTATTTTGCTATACTCTTTAAGCTCTTTAAGAGTCCCAGTCAGGTATTCAGTACAGCGTAACATTAGTGTCCTTGTTCATTATCTCATTAATTTTCAACATTAAGTTGAGCTTTTGGAATGTCTTTTTAGCTTCACCTTCAGTCTCATACGCTTTTTTTTCTACGACAGAAAACTGTTGGCAAAGACCATACACATCGCCACAGGTATCTTTCCTTCCTGATTTGGTCCATCACCCCTCTCTGTGCTCAGTGTGAACTTTTTGTAAAGGGTGGGGTGGAAGGAGGTTTAACAATAAATAAATAGATTTTATCACGCCAAGAATACATCACAGAAAGGAGAAATACTGTCTCTGTCTGGGAGTCTTGGCTAAGGTTGAAGGGCTGTCCATCAAAGAACAACAGCTTTGTCATCTTAAACATGAGTTTCTGTTTTCAGGTGTCTCCAACATGAATAGGCACAGTAAAGCTTTGGTCCATCCTGAGCTGGAGAAGTAAATTCAAGGTACGTTAGGTGAACAACACTTCATGGTTGGTTGGATTGTCATATTAGGTAGGTCACAATGGCTCTGTCACATCGTCATAATTGTTGATCAGTGCAGCTTTGGCCACAGTGGAGGAGGAACTGATTTGATCCAAGCCTGTCATAATGGCTTCTCCAGAGCTTTGCTACGGAGCGAGGGATGACAAGGGTTAGGGTTGGAGACGGAAATCTTACGGCACACAGTGTTTGTGTTGCTACACCTGCAGCCAGGCCTTGTGACACGGTCATGAGCACAGTGGCACAGGGCAAGGCACAGCCTGGCAGGGGGGTAGCAGCAGAGGCAGGGCAGACAGAGTGCCAGCAGACCAATTGCACTCCAGCGGGCGCAGGCATGGGCTGGAGTGCAAGAGCATGGCCGGTCAGCACAGTTATCCTCGTCATCCTGGGAAGAACAGTGATAGAATAAGCCCTTAACACAGCACAAACATGTGCCATACTCTACGGCACTCTCAACAGAGCACAGACAGCGCTGTCCACAGGCCCAGCAGGAAGGGAGGCGACGAGGGGCACAGCACTCTTGGCATTTACAACGACCACACAGCTCACAGATGAACAGATGAAGACCAAGTTCAGCTTCATCATCTGTGGGGTGTTTCTCCAAGGAAGCGTCAGGCTTAAGTTCTCGCTTAGGCTGAGAATGGATCACCGAACATAAGTTAGAGTGAGATGGAGTCAAACCTGCCAGGAGTCGCTGGTCTGAGGTGGCACTGGTCCGAGACATGGAGGAGCTTACAGTACTGGAGCGGCTCAGGTGGGAAAGATGAGTGTGCTGCTGTTGACTGTCCCTGTGGGACAATGCAGAGGAATTATAGGCGTATGCTCCATGAGGGTAACGGTCTTCATGGGCATGAAAAAATCCAGATTGAGATGCTGGTTCCAGCGCCACTGGCCTCTCCACATAATCATTGTTAGCCCGGATGGCACGAATCTGATCAAGTGACAGAACTGAGTCTAGCTCCATCCTCAAGGAATGGGTTGAGTCCATCCTGGTGAGCCAGCTGTGTGGCACCAGGGCTAGAAGCCAGGGCTGGGGCAAAGTGCTCCCAACGCTCACGGCACATCAGATAAACCTGCAAACACACAGAAAAGAGGAAGAAGAGGATGGTTAGTGAAGTTTAATTTATCTTCAAATGATTCTTTCATATCTTGTCTTAATGACATAACAGACCCAAGGAAGAAATCATATCCCTGCTCATATTTAATTACCAAACAACATATTAAAATGCAGCACATAAACACTGATCAAAACATCTAATTCTTTGGACGTTACCAATGTTTTTCAAAAGAAGAAAAAAAAAAAGACAAGATCACATGCCAGCAAGATGTATCGGAGTCAATAAATGAAACATCAGACCAAGCAAGTATGTCATTATTATTGATAATAGGAACACAGAGCAAGATAAACCCTTTCCTTTGAGGAGAAAAAAGGTTTGATTAATTATTGACAGAGAGAAGGTGCCACATTGCATAAAGTAAACAGCAGTCTGCATATTAGTCTACAAATATTCGAGCAGCACTTGATTAAAGATGGGTTTTGGCTACAGAGCCTCCACACAACTGTCAGCCATGTCATCATGACCGCTGCGATTCTCCACTGCTCAAACTAACTCTGTTATTAGCATGCCAAAGCTACAGGGAAACAACCCTGTAATTTAGCATCTGTGGAACACAGCTGTTGCTGCCATGGAGGAATCCCACCTGCAGATTCAGCCTGCCAGAACTGATGAACACTTTTCAACAATTTAGGAATCACAAATGCACAAACTTAAATCCAGAAAATGGAAACAGACTTTAAGCTCTCATGAAACAGCAAAGGCATATTGTTTGAATCCACAAATAATGTATGATTCCCCTGAAAAAATGATAGCCAGTTGGTCTGTTCCAAGCAGTTGATAATTTTTTATTGTAATTAATTATTGAAATTAAATTTGGTTACAATAATTCAAGTTCTTTGGTAATAAAAGGTGAAGGAATAAACATAACATTTACTGCATAAGATTGCATGTTATATGTTGTACACATTCTAATACTGTGACCTCCTATAAAACACCTTTCCTCGCTCTGCTCTCTTTTTTCTCTGTGCACATATAACATTATTGTTGTCATTAAATTGTGTCGCTCTTTCTCTTTCTCAGTAGGTATCCCTGGTCTGGTGTTATTGTGCTTGTTGTCCCCTCTTTCCTGTCCTGTCAAACCCCAGCTGGTTGAGGTGGATGGCCACCCTTCCTGAGTCTGGTTCTGCCAGAGGTTTCTGTTAAAAGGGAGTTTTTTCTTTCCAAAGTCACCTCATGCACGCTCAGGATGGGAGATTAGATCAAAATGAAGATTTGGTGCAATCTGTTGGTTTCCTTAGCTCTGCAACTTTTTTTAATTGGCCCTATATGTATGAATTGGACTAATTTGAAATTTGATTAATTGGATTTGATTGGATTATGATTGGATTACAATTAATTGGACTCTATTTGGTTTGAATTGGATTTATCTTTGAAGTTCCCCTAAAAAGACATTGGTTGTTATTTGGCACTATATGAATAAAATTAAATAGATATAAATATAAATAGAATCTAATTGAATTGAGTATAATTGCAACTAAACCATGAAATATAAAGATATTGTGGTCAATGTAGAATTATAAAATTCTAAATGTAAAGGTCTGACCCTTGATGAACATGCAGGAAGGAAGGAAAGAAGGAAGGAAGGAAGGAAAGGGGCATTTGTATCACTTTGAACTGAATGGATCATCAAATATTTAGTGTCTTTCAAAAAAGCACTTAAAATAATGTCCGGTTTTCAGACAATGTCTGAATCCCTTCCTCTAATACCTTACAATGACAGAAATAAGGGCCTATGTGTGAAAATGATCTGAAACCAATAAACACATACACATTATGCTGCAACCTGACATGATAAAGGCGTACTTTAGATCCCTTAAGATTTAAATTTAGTTTAAGCTTAGAAAACCTCTTGTGTTGGATTAAACTCTACCCTTTTGGAACAATACAAACTGTTCCTCCAACAACAAGCTTTTCCATTTTTGGGGGGAGACTGCCCACCAGTTACACTCTGGCCCACCAGTTACACTCTGATGTCATATGTTTCAGATTTGTAGGGATTATCCAAACTTTGGAAGGTGGAACTGAAGGAGAACCCTGTGCATTAACATGACTTTAAGGGACCGTGACAAAGTGTCCCCATGTTTTGAGTTGGAAGCCAGAACAGGTGCAAAGATGCATTATTTCACTTTGCAAACCTATGAAAATTAGGAAGTTTGGAGTACCAGAGTAACACAAATACTGATATGATGCTTTCCAAACCTAACTACTTATCGAAATAAGTGAATTTTGTTAATGTTGTCTAGATAACTTCTGGATGCCCAACTCATGTATACTCCTCACCCATGCAGATTTTGGTGCCAAAACCTAACTTAACAGTGACTGAAAACAAAAGCAGAATAGTCACACAACACAAGAACAGCGAAATAAAAGTTTCCAATGCAGAAGAGAGACTTGGGTGAAACTCCTGCACCCAAGAAAGAGTTTCTATTTACTAATAATGTATTATCAAGCTTTAGAAAATTGAACAGTACAACTACAGCAAATTCAATAGTAACAAACAATTTGATAAAAACAACAAGCAACCCGATGCAGCCCATTTCACTGATCTGTCAAAAGCTTTTGACAGTGGATATTGCACTACTAAAGCAAAAATTTGTGTTGGAATGAACATACTGTGTTTTAAAATGATCTATCAAGCAGATCTAATTTTTCTAACTCATTGTATTATTGCGACAGTTCTTTTTAATTCTATACATTAATAATCTTAATCGAGATATGTCAAAATGAATTTTTTTGCGAATTATAAAGGGATTTATTTTGTTATAAATCCATGGGGTTCAGTTCAGTTCACTTCTTGCGCCTTTGTCACTTTGCATCCTGTTTTATTTTCAAGAGTAATTATTGTTTAGTTTACCTCCGGTTTTATTTTGTAGTTTGCCTCCTTTTATATTTAGTCTTGATTACTCTCTTGTCACACCTGTTTTCTGTTGCTGATTGTCTCACCTGCTAATTATGTAATCTTCAGTATACTCCCTCAGTATATATTGTCATAGTTTCCTTTACTCCTTGTCAGGTCATTGATGTCTTCGGCCATCCATCGACCATCCATCCATCCATTCATTCCATTCTATCCATCCATATGTTCTGTCAGTCTGCTAGTTCTTTTGTTAGTTAGTTTTTTATCATACATATTTTTGTGTATATCCTGCCTTGGCAGCGTCTTTTGTTGAATGGTAACAAACCCATTTGTAATAGAAGTCCTGCATTTGGTCCTCACTACATTAAAACCCTGAATCATGACAGTATTGTTTTGTGTCTACTCCTAATCAGACTCTTTGTAAGCCACAACCTTTTGATACTGCTTATGAAGCTTTTTATGATTAAAAAACTTATTCTGAATGCAAATAGAACAAAACTGATGTTTTCAAATACAAGATAAAAGCTTCTGAATCTTCTGACTATCATCCCTATTCAGATCTTCTGCTTCTAATTTAATTCTTCAGGGAGAAATTGTCTAGCTATATAATTACTCTAGATGGTATTTCTTTGGCTTCTTGTACTACAGTAAGAAACTTCTGAGTTATTTTTGACCAGAATTGATCATTTGGCACACATATATAACAGGTTTCTAGGACTGTCTTCTTTCACCTTCGTAATTTTGTCAAAATAAGGAACATCCAGTCTCAGAGTGATGCAGTCCAAAAACGCTTCCATGCGTTTGTTAGTTCAGGTTTGGACTACTGTAATTCTTTATTGTTGAGCTGTCCCACAAATTCTTTTAAAAGCCTCCAGCTGATCCAAAATGCTGCAGCCAGAGTTCTGATGAGAACTAACAGGAGAGATCATATTTCTCCAGTTTTAGCTTCTCTTCACTGGCTCCCTGGTAGATTCAGAATAGAATTTAAAATTCTTCTCCTCACATAGAAGGCTCTTAATGACAAAGTTCCATCATATCTTAAAGATCTCAATGTTAGATATTTTCCAAACAAAGCACTTTGCTCAAAAAATAGAATGGGAGGCAGAGCATTCAGTTATCAGGCTCCTCTCTTGTGGAACCAGCTGCCAGTACATGTAAAACAGACACCCTCTCTCTCTACTTTCCTTCTTGATAAAGCGCTTCTGTCCCACCTTTCCTCACTTTTCTCTCTTTTTTCCCCCTGATTAATTTCTCATATGATATTATGTACATTTATGTACATTATTGTTTTCATTGACTTGTGTTTCTCTTTCTCAACAAGTATCCTTTGAATGGTGTTTGTTGTCCCCTTTCTGTCCTCTCAAACCCCAGCTGGTCGAGGAAGATGGCCACCCTGTCGTTTCTCTCCACAGTTCCCTCGAGCAAGCTCAAGACGGGAGATTGGACCGAAGAGAAGTTTCGGTGCAATCTGTTGGTCCTTAGCTAGGAAATTGTTTTTGAATTAGCTCTGTATGTATGCATTGGACTAATTTTGAGTCAAATTAATTGGATTTGATTGGAGTATGATCACAATGAATTGGACTCAGGACTTGAATTAGACTGTATTATTGAAGTTCCTTGAGATGACATTTGTTGTGATTTGGTGCTATATAAATAAAGCTAAATCGAATATGAGACCGAGTATTTTCATACAAATACCAAGAAAACTTTATTGATCTCCTCTTTAATCCACATACTTAGCATTTGGTTTATGGGAAAAAGAGGAAAAAGAAAAGCTAAAACTGTGTGATTAAAAAAACTTCCATGCCCACTTTCATGTGTGCTGGAATTCTCTGATATTATTTACAAGCATGCAAGCATGTAATACTTAAACACGTTGAATACAGTCTACCATGGAGTATTAAGGTTCATCACAAACATTCAAATTCCTACACACAACTGCATGTTATATACGCAGGTTGGATGGTCTGCTTCGTCCTTTAAACTTTGGTCTATCCTCATTTATAAAGTTATTGTTGATCTGGTCCGACAACCTATGTACAGACCTACACCCTTCAAATTGACAGAAGAACTATTGCCGTTATCCATTTACAATCATCTTAAAAAATTACCTGAATCCTAGGGCGATAGCCTAAAAGAATCTAAGCAAATTTTAAACAAACATTATATTGCCAAAAGTATTCACTCACCCCATCCAAATAATTACATTCAGGTGATCATATCACTTCCATGGCCACTGGTGTATACATTCAAGGACCTAGGCATGCAGAGCGCTTCTACAAACATTTGTTAAAGAATAGGTCACTCTCAGGAGCTCAGTGAATTCCAGAGTGGTACCGTGACAGGATGCCACCTGCATGTGCAACAAGACCAGTCGTGAAATTTCCTCGCTACTAAATATTCTACAGTCAACTGTCATTGGTATTATAACAAATTTCAAGTGGGAAAGGTCAGGATTGACCTGTCTGCCTCCAATGATGTTGAAATGAAATTATCATGAAGTTTTGGTTTTGGTCTAAGAAAGGTTAGATACCGTTATAAGAAAAGAAAATATGTGATTTTGTTTAAAATCTTGCTTACAATAACAAAATGATTATGATAATTGTTTATTTTGATAAGGTTTCAATTAAAGGGAAACTTTAGCTCTATACTTGACTGTGTAAAATGTAAAATTTGACTTTGTAAAACAATCTCACTGCATGTTGGTATTATTGTTGTATAATTGTCTTGTTATGTTATGTGGAACTAGAAAAAAACAAACAAGTGACCTGTGGAAAAAGCTGTGAAAAAACAACAGAAGAAGAGCAAACTGAACTTGGGACGAGGGAAAAACATGAAACCCAATAATGGTAATCTATCACTGCAAAGGCATTGCAGCATGAATAATTATTTTTCTTATTTTTGGCAGATATTTTTCTTTTCTTTCAGTGTTCAAGGAGACTTTTGATCCAATTCTGGCACAAAGGTGTTCTTCTCTCCTGCTTTGTCATACAGTATCTACACCATGGGCCCCTCCCTCTACAAGTCCAGCCATAAAACAGCAGATAAGAAGGGCCAAGTTGGTTAGATGAGGATGCATTTTTCAAATTAGACTGAGAAGAAAGGAGAGGTCCTGGAGACTAATCTCATCAGACAGCGGCGGCTGCAGCCCTGTCATACTCTCCTACTTTCCTATCAGCCCATCTAATTGGTAAAAAAAGAAGCTTGCTGTTCATTTCCATGACCTAATATATTTTTACAACTACTGCCACCTTTATTATGGCACAAATGCTGCAAGTCATGTCAGAAGTTTATAAATACTGCAAAACAAGCATTCAACCGAATTTCTCTTTTTCATCACCAAATGTTAAATCTATAATATATCTGAAATTTGTGATTAGCATCAGAGTGAACAATTAATTAACTGTTTCGAGGCATGTTTTCTCTATGCTTGCATGTTTTGTATATATTTGTATTTTTGATATTGTTTCACAAGTATTATGGGGGAAAATAATATTGGGCTACTCCGGCTTCCTCCCACCGTCCAAAAACATACATGTTAGGTTAACTGGCGTCTCTAAAATTGTCCTTAGGAGTGAGTGTAAGCGTGTGTATGGTTGTTTGTCTCATTTGTCTCTGTGTGGCCCTGTGATGTACTGGAGACCCCGTACAGGATGTATCCCACCTCTCACCCGATGACCGCTGGGATAGGCTCCAGCCCCCCCGCGACCCGACCGACGGATTAAGTGGGTATAGAAAATGGATGAATGGATGGATAACATTAGGCTTATAGCCCTGGTTTCACCATGAAAACAAGACTGGAAAACATCTTCAGTGATTGGCTTTGCTGAGTGTTTTGGCTTGTGATGCTCAGTCTGGCTCTGATGGAGAGTGTCTGTTATCAATCCTCTGCCAACAGCAGCTGGGATGAGAGTTTTAAGTGTGTGTGTGTGTGCGTGTGTGCATGTGTGCTAAAGGATGTAGAAGGGTGGGGCAGCCAGCATCCTCCCCTCTCACATTACAAGTGGTGCTGCAGGATGTGTGTCTGTGTTTTCTTTGAGTCACATGTTTGTTATTGTGTGCTAGTAATTGCATGAGGATTCTGGGTAGCTGACTTCCCAAACATGTTTCCATGGCTACATCTTCCAGTAAAAGGGTGTGGGATAAAATCTGCAGCAGTGACTCACAGAGTCACAGTGTTTTCTGGTTAAGATGTCACAAAGAAAAATTTGGATTCACTTTTTCAACTCAGTCTTGAAAATATGCATACATTTATGTGCAACATGAGTACAATAAATGCACAGAATATGTCAATCATTCCCAAATATCCCTAAACCTTATTTCTAAGTTAGTCAAATTTAGTAGGCATATAACCACAGGGTTGTTTGACATCAGTAACAAGAGTGGTGTTAAATCTTAAAGGGTGTTAAATCTTCACTTTGAATTAGTGAATTTAGTTATCACCATAGTAGGTCAGCCTACACAATCACATACAAAAATGAACACAAAAAAACATTATTCTTGGTTAAACATTACAGACTACATTCAACTCCTCTCAAGGAGAACATAATGTGTAACTGTTCTAGTGATTGCTTAAGTACTCTCAGCTTTTCCAGAAACATGGCTCCAAAATGTAGTAGGATGTCTTTATTGAACCTGGCTTGCAGCTGGTAACTTTATGTTTGGACATGTTGCTGTAAAAAAGAAGGACAATCTGACACTTTTGTTACTGTGTACTAACTGGGTTTTTATTTCCACTTTTAAATCACTGAAAATAGTGGAAACATTTAAATAACAACTGTAGAGCCTGAGCCATTCTAGACCTGAATTCTTTAGTTGCCGTTACGTTTTTGGTCTACAGCATTCCTGCAGGCTTATTTGCTTTCTTGTACTCTACAGCCACAGACTGGATCAGTGTCCATAAATTGTGCATATACAAGCATTTTCTTATCCTGCCATGGGCATTATGGAAAAGTTTAACCACAGTAATCCGAAAGTCTGATACACTTGGGCACCTTTAAATCTTAAAATTTTAAAACTTGTGTCATTAAAGTATTTTTTTTATTTGCTTATTGTGTGTGTTTGTGTTTGTTTGTTTAAATATTATTTGATCGGTACATAGAAATGTTGTTGTGCCCATCTTTGAGTCGTTGTATCTGCAATTGTAAAGCCCATAGACCAAAGTGATCAAAGTCACCCACAATAAATATATGATTAACTGTGATTATCTACCAAGTCATACAGTTTAATCGAGATTCTATTTAGATCACTTGACAGAACCAACAGTTTTCATTTTGTCGTTCTCCGTCTTAGTTGACATATCACTCATTACACCATTTTTGCCTGAAAAGTTGTCTAAAAGTCTAAATTATCAGTGTGGATCACATACATTTCCCCACGATTGATTTCCCACAAATTTGATGGATGTTCCGGAGTAACTTAATTCAGGTTTAGGGGTAAAACAGGATTATTATAGTAGCACAATATATATATATTTTTTTTATTTAGCAGATAATCTACTTGGCTTAGAGTTAAGGGGAGTGGACAGGAGCGTTATTCATTATTTTTCTCTTTCTCTCATTCTGTAACTGGTGCTCTTCAGAATAATCACATTTCAAAGTGTTCTCCAGAAGGAACAGCAGACAGTAAGACAAAAAGCTTTTATTCTGAAGATAGTATATGAAGAGTATTTAGTTGTGTTAACATAAATGTATGGGAAAGTGTATTTAACATCCTACATGTGATTAAATCCATTAGATACAAATGGTGCACACAGAGAGTTGGTGACACAAATACACTGTTTATTTGACTGGGATAATGTCCCTAATAATCACATGTGTAACATAAAAATTGAATCAATGAAGGAAACCAAACTAAGAGCAAAATGGTGACAGAGCTGTTGTTTCAAGAGGCCTTCACCAGTAACCTGAGGATGGACCTCTGTGCTGAGGGAGTATCAGCAATGACTGAGCCTGTGACTTGGGACACACACTCCTCCTCCTCCTCCTTCACTTTTTCTACACACACAAAAAAAAAAACACTCTTTGAAGACTGTCTTTGCCACCCAATCACGTCTTAAGCTGCCAGGTTTGAATTGGTGCGTCACTAGGCAGTGTACTTGTTAGCATTCTTGTTGCACATCGGAACATACATTAGTAAAAGAAGTTAGTAATTACAACATTTATAATTAATTCAGTTTGACGAGTTTTATCTATTGTTTAATTCATTTTTGTCTTTTAGTTCATTATGAATCTCTTTTTGCACTTTTTATAGATCCCTTGTCAGTGACATTGAGGAGCTAAATAGTTTCACTGTGATTTATTTTGTGCTTTGGTATTTTTGTTTTCAGTTTTCTGGATGTTTTTTTAGGTCAAAATGGACATTTCCTGTCCCTGACCCCACATAGAGGTCAGACCATTTCCTCCATAATGACCGGGGACTAAATTAAGTACAAGCGAAATCTATCACACCTGAAATCGGTGTACTGGATGAAGTAATTTTGAGGTATCCAAACTTTTATGGTTGGAATTTTAGCACTTTGATTGGTCAAGGACTGTCTTATTTTCTCCTCTCATTCTCGGTTATCTCACAGTCAGTCTTAATAATATTCCTTAAAATCTGTTTATCTTTAGGTGTACTGTAGATTTCATTACTTTCAGTGAACAAAGCACTAAAACCTATCCATTCATGCCCTAATCCATCAATTGTAAAGGTTACCGCATTGGTCAAGCAAGCTTGATAAAGAAAAAGGAAAAGAGAGTAGCCATCGGGAGAACAAAGGCATCAGTGACAGAGAGGAAACAAATTTTGATTGTTACAATACTTAGTTTCTAAAGTACAAATAAAAACCTCTCCTCAACCCTGCAGAAAGGTGGCACATTGCCAGATTTTGATTGATTGAAGCTGACATGCACTTCTTACTGCTCTCAGTCCGTCTTGTTGTCAGCACTGTAATCCTACCATAAATGAGAGCAGCAAAGAAAGATAATGTTTTATTTAGTCATTTGAATTTGTTTATGCTTAAGGGGACCAATTTTGATAACTAATCTTTGCAGGACTGTGTAGATCTAAATGCTTGTGTAATTGTAATGCTTCTTGCAGAGCTTCTCTTTTTATTTTCCAGAATCATTTGCAGTTGGTGCACTTGGAGTCCAAACAACTTGAGATTGTTCCATACTCCATCAGATGAGTAGTAAAAAAATCTTGTCATTGCTGCAGCTTTAAGGAAACAAATTTTTGATGGCTTTTGCAAATGCCTTAATGAGCTTTATCATTATGCTACTGTTCCAGGTTAAAGTCAACACAGCATTTCTCCGTTCAGCTACTGTGGCTCATGTGACTTATCCTTCGGTACTTTTGCCCATTTCAAGTAAATCAAAACCAAACCAAACATTTTTGTCAAGGTGAAAGCCACCATACGTTGACAGTTCAGAACTATAGGAGCGCAAAGCATCATCAAATCAGAACTTAAAAAATCTTTCAAATAATCTTCAAATATGATCTTCTGTACTTTCAACTTCCATTATTGTTTAAATGAAGTTTCAGAGAGTTTTCAAAACTGTCTTTTTTGGTACCGTTCAAGTTTTTTCTTGTTTAAAAATATTTACTTAAAAATAGAAAAGAAAAACACCATGCTTTACATGTCTAAAGCAGAAAAAGACTTACAATCTTTGCTGAGCTGTTGTCTGCCCGCTGACTCTCAGACTTCCGCTGAGTCTGGACTCAACCTGCTGATGGTCAATGGACTTTAATGGATGAAGCATAGCTGCATCTCTCACAGATGACATCATGGTTTCAGGCTATTTTAAAACTGACTGCAGTGACCCTAGGAATGAGGAGGGGTTGCCCTCATCTCTCCTTCTCTCCCTGCCTCCCTCACATTAAATTCACTGCCTGTCTTCACTCTCCCTTTTCATCCATTCAGCACTGACCTGCCCTTTAACTTCTCTGGCTTTTTTTACAGTTTTTTCAGCCTGTCACATTTTAAGTTTTATGCCACTCTCTCTGCCTCTCTAAGTCTTTCTTGCAGAATAAGCAAGAAATAATTTACAGCAATACATTTTGGGAAATCTTGTTTTTCAGCTGAGAGGATCGATACAAATTTAATATTTTTGCTGGTATGGCAGTGAGCCTGAGCCTTAAATGTGAAAATAACACAAACACACAAACAGGACAATAGCTAAACATTTTCAAATCCAGAGCACAATGTACTGAATGTTTCCCCAACTGTAGCCCCAACATTTTGAAAGACATTCCAACCAGTAATAAAAAAATTCTGTTATCTATTATTATTCTATTATTGTTTATCTGATGGTTCGATTACATCTCTGTAAAGTATATGATAATAACTTTTCTTTAAAAATCACCTGTGTTACTTTTTTTGTTGATGTAGATTAGGAGTTCAAGGTGGGGTGTTTTTTTTAAGATTTAAAGACCAATGCTGTCTAATTTTGGCTTTTTACAGATCAAAGCTGTCATATTTTATTTGATCTGGAAAAAAAAATTGCAACAAGTGAATCAAATGATTTTAAGAGATTTAAGAATTTTATGTTTTACAAAGCTAGAATGTTCAGTTGTAAGAGTCAGTTAAACTCAGTTCATTCTATATGCAATTCATATTGCATCAAATCACAACAAATGTCATCTCAAGGCACAGATGCAGTCCAATCCATGCCAGTTGAAAAGAAAAAAAAATAGAATAATATAGAATTCATTAAAATCCAAAGTAACCAGTGAGTGAAATTAGATATTTTATGTCGTATTCTTTCCTATATACATGAAAACAGCAACACAAACAACTATATTGGCTATGAGTTTTGTTAATGTGCTATAGACTGGATAGTTTTGTGGTATGATTTCCACCTTTCATGTGGGAGACCAGGGTTCTCCCTTTGTATGAAAAGGTAGGGGTCCTTAGGCAAGACCTCCTTACCCTATCTGCCTGCCTGTAAGTCACTTTGGATAAAAGCATCTGCCAAATGCATAAACATAAACATGGTCTATCATGAATGTTGCTTAAGTTGCTGATATTATTAGATGGATGCATTTGCAGTATGACCATTTCTTTTTGGTCAGATTGCAGGGTGTTTAGCTCTGAATTTAGAGTTGATAACCTCTACTTTTTTTCTTTTTTTTTTAATCATTGGTATAGAACTGAGAAGATCAGTCAAGAGACATTGTCATTTCTTACACATTTTGGTGCACATATCTATGAAGTAGTATGCGTTCACACAAATGAATGCAAGTGAACAATGAAAAAACACTGCTTTAACTGGCAAAAATGCAGTTCGTGCACATTTCTTCCTTTATGCATTCTCACAGTTTTAGTTGTGAATCTATACATTTATGTGCATGAGGCCCATAGTTATTGTAATCTTAGATGTTCCATAGTGGAAAATGTAGACACTAAACATTTCTGTGGGTGTAAAAAAATTTTAATTTGAAACTTGAATTTAGAATATTGCTTAAAGGCACCAAATAATTGCAAATATTTGGACTGAAACATGTTAAAGCACATTTAAACCAGCTAATTCATGTGGTCAAAACATTTGATCAAAGCACATCCAGTTTTTCTGGTTGTTTGACTGAGTGTGAGTGTGAGTGTGAGTGTGTGAGTGTGTGGGCATGTGCCTGTGCATGTGTGTGCGTATGTGTGCCCAGTAAGGCACTAAGACCCAGGGGCCTTCCTCTTGATGCCCTCTGGGAGCACAGCAGGATTGAATAACAATAAACTGGATGAGATACCGGATGTGCCGAATCTGACCCCAACGGAAAGACTGAAATAGACACTGCAGACTAGCAAGTCCAGGCAGAGGAGGGAGGAGAAGAGGGAGGGAAGAAGCAGTGAATGAGAATGGGATGGTAAGAGATCGAGCTGCTAACTAATCTGAAGACAAGCATAACCAGGTTGGCTTACCCTTTGTATTGTTTAGCCAACATTTGATAACTGAAAGCCCAGGGTCATTGTAAAACATGAAGAAGAATCTAAACAAAAAACACCCAACATGACTTCACATATTTCAGAGAAAGGTATGCCATTTATGTATATCCTGCAGACAGTGAAACCTGTTCTCACTCCAACTTGTCACTTACGGAAGCTTGATCCGGAGCCAGCAATCAGTTACCGAATACTTTTAACATATAAGAAAGTCGAGCAGTAATAGGGAAGGCAGTCAAAATAATAAAAAGGAAGCTGAAAAAAGCATTCTCAAAATTGGACTTAACACAAATCTCAATTGTCCATCCTTCTTTTCCCCTCCAACCTCCTTACACAATCCATGTTATTTGATTAAGTCAGCACTGTAGAATGATGTTTTCCTGTTGGTGTTTACTATTAGCACAGGTGGTGCGTCACTTACCACTGCAGAATAATACCAGCAATACGCAGCAGCAGAGCAGGTCCTTGTGCATTGAAAGTGACAGGAAAGGGGAATACCATGCATTGAAAACTGACACTAGACTTAGAATCAATAGTGTTTGTGATGAGTTGGAAATAAGAATGTGATAAATGGGACTCATAACCAGGTAAGGTGGAAAAAAAATACATTAACATTCAATATACATTGCTTGAGGGTCTATGATAAGGCATGATGCTTTCGTAACATGTAAAAGGAACGCATTACATTATGTGTAATGCGTTCCTTTTACACATAATTCTGATCAGTTTGTTTTTAATACGTAAACCTAGCCATATGTTTTAGGTACCTATGACAGTAGATGAACTCGGGGTCCCTAACTTACAGTTATGTGTAATTTCCCCACACCATCCTCCACCCTCCTAAAGTGGATGTTCTCTCTAGGGTAAAATTCACAAGACGCTGTGACTCTGTGCTCATTTTACTTAATGAAAAGCAAGAGAAACTCATGTCAAAGAACATGGATAAATGTATCATGTGTTGTCAACAAAAATAAATAGCTGCTTGCTCCTGATCCAAACTTGGAAACTTGGCTTAATAACAACTTGACAGACTCAGCATTTTAACTTGATGGAATGCAAATCAAGTCCAGTGCTGCTCTTCAGAGGCAGCTGGTGTGACTGCTCTACAAAAGTACTGAAACCTGAACAGTTCAAATGCAAACTTCATCTCATGGTTTTTGGTACCTATTGTTTCCTTTGAAAGGTTTTAGCAGTATATGCCCTTTTTTTTTTTAAATTGCATAGCAGATGTTATTAGATTTTTGCCATTTACGTTTTCTTTTGTTGTACAATATGAGCACACAGCAGGCTTAACATGGTAAGAAAATGTTCAAAGTCAGACCACCAATTTGTTCATTCAGCACTTAATGTGTACAGTAAAACGTACTAAAAATAGTACGTTTTACTGTTGATTTCAGTTTGATCCCATAGAATTCAATTGCTGGTCATAGATCCGATTAAGCGATATCACTGCATGCAGATATTCACAAAACGCTAGTATGTTTCAGTGTTAAAGTAGAATTAAGTTTTTGTTGATGTAAAAGTTTAAGGAAGATTCAATTGCAAGGGATGTTTTTATTTTTATTTTATAGAAAACTGCCAGTTTAAAAGGTTGACTTCAGCAAGATCAGAGTTTGACAACAGTGACAGTGACATAAGTCCCTGAAACTTAAGATGAACATGATTTATCTTTTCAGTTTCTATTTTCACTTTGTTGTTATCGGTTTACTATGAACAACTGCTGTTTGCTGTGGGTAACATCTTTCTGAGTATTTCCATAATTTTTTAGTGCACCATTTGGTTTATGCTTAAATTACACTGGTTTTTGGAAAAACTTTACGCCTTTTAACTTCTCCCTTCCACTGCTGATGTTACTGTTGGGCATTTAAGAGTAAAAATCTGAGTGATGTTTAGATTATACAGAATAACATCAATCACAGTAGGTCTAAAACATTAACATGAAAGACAATACTCCCTCCTGCTTGTTAAATTGCTTGTAATCCAACTGCATGCAATGATAATGACATATTAGGAGCATTGTTGGAGGAGGGAAATAACAGTGTAATATTCAGGAATACAGAATATACAAGATGAAAGTCACACATGACTTGAACACTAGCTAACAGAAATGTGCTGGGAAAAAGGTTTTACAGGGCCATATTAACTTTATTATGACACAAACACATTTTATACAGTGGATCGACCTCAAATGTCCACTGTTGTTATGTGAAAAAGTTGCTATTTTAGAAAATGACAACAACTTTTTTTTCCTTTTGTGACAAATACATTTTTTTACATCTTTTTCCTTCTCTAGTATAGAATCTCCATACTTTCTCAGTTTATGGTTTATAGTGCATTACTGCTGTTACTGTCGGACAAAGACTCAAGGCCCATCCATCCCCTCGCGCGCTCATTTATATGAACAGCATTTTCTCATTTGTTCATCTAGACGTCATACTCCTCTACACATACTATCCCCTCCCTTCCTTCAATTCATCCATCCATTCATCGTTACTCAATCTGTCCACCGATCGCTCACACTCTGGTCATCCTATTCGTATTCTCTCTCTCCCTCCCATTAGTCTGTCCTGCTGTTTTCTAATTCACCCACCCCTCCAGTCCCACTCCAGCGGAGATGGATATTGACATTCTACATCCGACCTTGAGGACAATCAATCCCAACCCCACATGTCCCCAGTTGTCAAACAGTTCAAACACACTGATGCCAAGCAATTGCTTTTCATAACTATTTGCTCTATCTCGTTCGGACATTTCACTATTGTGCAAGCTTAAAGTTGTACTCAAAAAGTTACTGTGCAAATACACAATGTCAGAATAACTTCAATTCACGACAAATAAAACAAAAATTTGGATATGTCCATGACAGTGTATATCATATCTATATAAAGATAATGATATAGAGTGCTAAATTACTGTTTTTCCTTAGAGCCAACACACAAAAGAACCTAAAATAAGCAATGATGAGTAAAACAACGAGACTCATTATTGAAACACCTGCCAAACATCAAATAGAAACAAGGATTTATACAACTAGAAGTTTAGGAGGTACTCTCCTGTCAAGCTTTAAACAGTTCTGTTAAGGGATTCATGCACAAATTTGAGGAAGCAGTGACTAGTAGCTTTATGTTGGATTTACCTGCTCAGAGTGTGTGGAGGAGAAATGCACAAATTGCCCTTGTGGTTCCAAACACTTTTGCAAAATTTTAATTATGCCCACATGACTAAATTCATCCCAAAGGGAAAAAGCTATAAACTGTAAGCTACCATTAGTCTGGTAACATTTAGCCAGTTTTATTATTTGAATATTAATACATCAGTTCAGCACTGTGATTGAAATCCATCTCAGCTCAATCCTGCAGAATTTGGAAGATAGTGGATCAGTGTCCATCTGCAGGGTGTTTATTAACTGACTGAATACATGCAAATTGTTTTGGATTTGAGCAAATATTCATGAGCTATTGTAAATGTTTGTCTGATGCTTGAATGTCTGCTTTACACCTGACATGCCAACTTATAATTTGGAGCAATGAAAACTGTGTATTCTGCTGCTGCTGCCAAATTCTAAAGTAAAAAATAAACAACTTGAAACAGAAATCTTATTTTAAGATGCTATTTTAAGAAAAACAAAATGATGACTTATTTCAACAAAAATCCCAATGGAATGTTGTCATTCCAAGGTCATGTAAATCATCAATAGTTCATCAGCAGATTAAATGGCGACAGGAGGAATTTATGCTTACCTCTAATTGGTGGGAGATCCATTCTGCGGTGGTGTGCTGGGATGTCCTGTATGTCACTGTCCGAGTGCACTTCTGTAGTATCTCTACAATGTCCTTGACTAATAATAGTGTATCAGTAATTAGTTTTTTGTTTTTAAGTGACTTAGTTTTGTTAAACCTATATAATACTTCTGTAATAACCCTGTACAACTATTTCATGAATTAACTTAAATCCTGTGGTCTTAAGGCTGTGCATTTGCGAGTGGTGGAGGCAGGAAGGATGCTCTTTTTCGGTGTGACGCGCCCTTCTTTTTCTCCCCTTTACAGAGCTCCCACAGGAGCACTCTGATACCAGTGCTTCCTCTTAAGGTCACCTCCTCCTTCACCTCCCAAAAAGAAGTCAATCAGTCCCTTTAAGCTCCCTGAATAGAAGAGCTCCACTTTCACTGTCCAAGTTGTTAAGACATTCAAGTTGGAATAGTTGTTGGAATCCTGTTAAATAAACAAGCGCAGATCTGACTTATGATTATTCACCTGCATAGCGTAAAGAGTCCTTGGATTAAAAAAAAAAAAAGGAAATATTTGAACGCAGGAGCAATGTTTAAAGCAGCTCAGTATTTTTGGATGTAAAAAATTGTGATGATGAAAAAGAAAAACAAATGCTCTTGAGGTTTGGAGTTAGAGAAGTCTTAAATCATAGAATGACTGCAGACTTTTTTGTTAAAATAAAAATTGTTTCTGTCGTTAAAAAAATCTTTCTGCTTCCCTTCTGTTGTGCTCTCCTCTTCTCTTTCTGAGAGATGAATGACTGAGAGCTGCATGTACTTTCTCTCCCTTTCTCTCTCTCTCTCTCTCTCTCTCTCTCTCTCTCACACACACACACAGTCCAGTCAGCCATCCTCTTCCCTTCCTCTCTTTAACTCCTCCCTCTTCCATCACTGAATTTAGTTCAATGTAGTTCAGCTGTTCTGAATATGACAAGGAAGAATTCTGAGTTGGGGGTACAATATTATTTATATGTATATTAATTTTATTTATTCATTTTTTATTTAACTTTTTTTTTTAAGCAAACCAAAAATAACAATTAAAACCTTTTTTTTAAAACCATCAATCTGGAGCTTGCATTACTGTTCCTACTGTTGTTCCTACTCTATACGCACATCTAGTTACTGGGACTTTTGCCTATTTTTTTAATCAAAACTGCTCTCGCTCCTTCAATTTTGATGGATTCTGTTGGTGGACAGCAATCTTTAAGACATACAACAGATTCTCAACTGGATCTAGGTCTATGTTTTGACTGTGCCATTCCAACACATTTAAACATTTCCCCAAAAACCAATCAGTTGTTAATTTGGCAATATGCTAGGAGTCATTGTCTGGCTGGAAGGTGAATCTCCAGCCCAGTCTCACAGCTCTTGAAGACTGAAACAAGTTTTCCTCAACAATTTCCCTGTATTTAGCCCTATCCATCATTCCCTCAGTCCCTCAGTTCTGACCAGTTTCCCAGTCCCTGTTGATAGAAAATCCCAACAGCAAGATACTGCCATAGCCATGCTTCAATGTAGTTCAGCTGTTGTGAACATGACATCGAAGAACTCTGAGTTGTCATAAATGATAAATGATCATAAATGAGTTGCAATGTAATTTATGATTTTTTTTTTTATTAATTAATTTTTTTTTGTTTACTTTTATTTTTTTGTGAAGCAAACCATAGCCATGCTTCACTGTAGGATGGTGTTCTTGGAGTGATTAAAGTTATTGGGCTTGTGCCAGACAAAACCCTTTCCATTATGACCAAATACTTCTGATCTTTATGGTCTTAGTCTGATTATAAGTTTGAGGAGTTTCCTACATGACTTTTGATAAACTCTAAACTAGCCTTCCTTTTTATCTTCAAGCAATGGCTTTTTTCTGGCCACTCTTCTATAAAGCCCAGCTGTCTGGAGTGTACAGCTTATAGTGGTTCTATGGACATATACACCTATCTCCTCTGTGGAGCTCTCAGCTACTCTAAAGTTTACAGCTCAGTATTTTGATTCCCTAACTTTTGTACAATGTCTGGTGAGCAAATAGACTCAAATGTCTCAACTTTGAAGTGTCTTTTTCCGACCAAGACACAGGATTTTAGAAACTTTTAGTAAAATATATACAGGAATCATATTTTACCAGAAATAACTGTGTATAGTGTTAAAGTGTTAAAATGATCAAGGTAAATCAAAATGATTTGAGTTACCTTGAGACAGTCATCTGATTATGTTATGTATATTAGTTTAATTTAAATTAGTGACACTCTTGCATTGAAGGCAACACACAACTTTTACTTTGCAGGGGAGGTCTTTTTAGCTTCCTTGGTTAGTTTTTATTGTAAAAGTCTTGTAATAGAACAAGCTGAAACTTTTGTGTTTGATTTACACACTTTTGTGTTTTGATTTGCATTTGACATCTTCATTCAATATGGGATTTTTTTTAAATAAATTTTATAAATATTTGAAACAATTGAATTTGACCATTCTCCCTAAATGGGCATTTTACCTTAAATGAGGACAACCGCAGATGAATTGTTCTTATTGGACTATTATTGGCTTTTGTTTTGTAATAACTTTACATGCAAGTATTATCAGGTTTTGGAAAGCGCATGACCTAGTATATGCAGAAATTGCCTGAAACATTAGGGCTATGTTGGGGGCTGGGATGCTCCAGGTATTTACATCCACTTCTGCCTTCTTATTATAGATCTGTCATAGAATATCAAAAGCCAACAATCTCTCGAATTATTTAATTTTGATTGTTACACTTTTACTGACCCCGACGACGATTGTACTAATAGAGAAAAAAGGGTAGGATGAGATTTTAATTTATCCCTTCATACATTTGCTGCATGGCTTGAATATGAACCTCAGCTTTTGTGTGTGTGTGAGAGAAGATGCTCGTTGTCATAGGTGTATATGTGTATCTACTTTTGTCCCTATTTTGCATTTTTTTCTTTTGGTTTGTGCCCTTACTCAGCAAGATCCAGTCTAACACAACATACACTATGTACAAGCACAGAGCATACACACAAACACACACACACACACATTAATGTAACTGGACACTGGTCCCTAATGGGGTTGAGGGGGAGCTCTGTTTCCTGTTGAGGAAAGTATCTGAGATGAAACAAACTGCTGATAGAGAGACACTGAGATGGGGGAAAGACAGAGACAATGAGATTATCTGAAAGAAACCAAATCTACCTTGAGTGAAGATGCACCCTTTCTTGTCATGAAGAATCACATCTATTCTTTAAAAGAAAAAAAATAGCTCTTTCAGAAACATGATATGAAAGTTAGTTTATACAAATTATTACTCTTAATTTGATTTGATCTGAATGATCAAAAAGACACCATAGAATGCAGTAGCCTTCGCCCTCCACAGATGGAAACAAATGTGACCTGACCCAGGACTGTTTCTGGCACAATATACCATATCTAACCGCCACAGATTGGTAAGAAAATTAAACACCATAAGGTGTGTCATACAACACTCATCAAACTCTTTCTTTGATTAATTATAGGAAAAAAATAGAAAAAACACTTTTTCTTAGCTTGAGAGCTTATCCTTGGGTGTATTCAGTGACTACTAACTCAAAACCTCTGAAAAAGACAAACACTGGCATTTTGTTTGGGGCAGTTTGTGTGTGAAAATACTTCATTCAGTAAGCCTTTCATATTTGCACTGAATTTTACGTCACACACTCAGCTCATTGTAGAGTTAACCAGCCTTCCAATCTTTATCTCCACCTGACTTTAATTGCAAATTAGCTGCATTCGCTTTACCCTGCAAATGAAGAGCTGGAACTCTTTTGGTCTTGTTTTTCTCTTATCAGTAGTTATACAGCTGTTTGGGATAAAGCGGGAGCTGGATTATTTATTACAAATTATGAATAAGTGGTCAAGGATAGTTATTCATTTTTAGGAAAATTCTTATCAAGATATTACCTAAGGGGCACCACTGAACAAAATGAGAAGCTAATAACTAAAACCCAGTATCTGTCTCAAAATTTGTTGGTCTATACATGTCAATCTAGGACAGATATGACACATACAAAGTAGGTATGAAGACTAAGACTCCAAACACTGACCTTCGCAACCAGCAGTTATCTCAGAGAACATACACCTTTCACTTAACTAAAGAAATAAATTACATATTTCTGCACTGCCATTGCTTTGCTTAATGTTTTATAACCTGAATGAGAAAACTGAACTCTTACTGGCCTGTCTTAAATTTTTCGAGGTCAAAAGTTGGAATTTCCCATTTGTTCTTTAGTATAGCGCAACTATGCAACCTTCCAGTACAAAAATGAGTTCGTAACATCAGTTCTTAGAATTAACCTCCAAATTTTTTAAAAATAATAAAGAGAATTGGAGCTACAGTGAAGTCCAGGGTTAATTAACGAATAAATTAATTAAAGGGTTAACTTGCCAACTGGCTGAAACATTGTGTAGTTTATATATATATTATGGCATGCCGTTCAGGAAATTAATCTTTGAATATATGGAATGAAACTTTGAATATATTGAATGAAACTCTGAATATATTGAATGAAACTGACGTCAGACTTCACGGAAGTGCCTGCGGCCATCTTGTCTAAGGTGTGGATACTGTGCCGAAAAGCGAATGACAATGAGTCAGTCCGCTCGGAATTTTGTAGGAGGAATATTAAAGTATGAGGACATCATTAACACACTGGCGAATGCATGTACGGGCCAAAATTCTCCCAATAACCCTGCCCGTTCTTCTAATGAAGAAGTCGTGGCAGACTTACGACAACAGGCCAGGCAGCTGTTTATCAGGCCAACCTCAGCATGCCTTCAACCTCTCAGGAGTGCCCCAACACGGCAATGCAGGCTCAATATTTAGTTAAGTAATGAACGTATATGATGATCCGTGACACAATGTCCACTTTGGGCACGATGCATTTGTCTGTCCGCAATCTAAGTTTCATTCCATATATTCAAGGTTCATTCAATATATTCAGAGTTTCATTCAATGTATTCAAGGTTCATTCCATATATTCAGAGTTTCATTCAATGTATTCAAGGTTCATTCCATATATTCAGAGTTTCATTCAATATATTCAAGGTTCATTCAATATATTCAGAGTTTCATTCAATATATTCAAGGTTCATTCAATATATTCAGAGTTTCATCTATATATTCAGAGTTTCATTCAATATATTCAAGGTTCATTCAATATATTAAGAGTTTCATTCCATATATTCAAGGTTCATTCAATATATTCAGAGTTTCATTCAATATATTCAAAGTTTCATTCCATATATTCAAAGGTTAATTTCCTGAACGGCATGCCATAATATATATATATGTGTGTGTGTGTACCTTTGGCCAGATAAACATATGACTCGTGATAAGATTGTTCATAAAAAGAAAAATGGATCAGAACAGCTGTCCAAAGTCAAACTGGAGACAAGGAAAAAATCTGTACTTGAGAAGAAAATTGAATAAAAGTATTTCTCTATCATTTTAGAGAGTGGTAGTCTGAGCTCTGTTTTCCTCTGTGTGGAGTAGTGTGAGATCTCAGGCTACTTTATGTTCTTTATGGGTCAAATGGATTTGAGTCACTCCATGTCCAGAAATATGGGTCAATATGAATATAAATAGAAGTAGGGTAATATGACTGCAAAGTTGATAATCAACCTTTGGCCTAAGTAGGCCTGATACCAGGTACAGTTGGTGTTTTTGATGGACATTCCATGACGAACACATAAGTCCAAAAACAAAGCACCATTGAGATTCAGATTAAGGGAGGCTGTTCCTCCTAATCATGCACCTCCATTTCACTTTATCATTGCCCACATGGACATTAAAGTCCCCCAGGAGAACAATGGAATCCACTGGTGGCACCCCCTCTAGGACACAACCCAGAGACTCCAAGAAAGAGGTATAATTTTAGCTTCTGTTTGGTGCATATGTACAAACGACAGTCAGAACCTTCCCTCTTGTGACTTGTAGCCACAGCGAGGTGACCGTCTTTCTCCAACACTGTGGCACTCAGCTGGGAGCTTGTGAGTGCCCCATCACCCATCAGATCCCACTCCCCCTCTGCAATCCTGGTGTATGAGAAATTCTAGTCCCCCTTCAAGAGGCTGGTTCCAGGTCCCACGCAGGTCAGCCCAATTAAAAATAGTTTAATTTAGAATTTCAAATTTTTCTGACATATAAGCTCTTAATGACGAAGTTTCATTGTATTATAAAGCTCTCATTGCACAAGATAACCTGCAGTCTGACAGCACCTCATTCTCAGACTGCAGGCTCACTTGGCCTTTAAAATTTATAAATTCAGACAACAGTATAATGAAAGGCAGAGCTTTCAGTTATCAGACCTCTTTCTTGTGAAACCAGCTCCCAGTTTCGGCTCAAGAGGTAATACACCTTCTCTACCTTCAATATTATGCTTAAAACTGTTACTTTTTGATCAAACTTATTGTTAGGCATTACATGTATGAAGTTAGTAATAACAGGGAAATAGAGGCATGCAAAAAAGAGTAGCTTATAAATTAGCTTTTAAGTTACTGCTACAATAGCAAGATCAAGCTATTAAGTAATCATGTTTAATTTGAAAATTTACAAAGATGGAGACGGGAGTGCAAAAAATTAAACTGTAGATAAAAGTATGAAGGATTATATAGAAGAAACGTACACACAAAGTTGGGAACTGTGGCTAAGTGTTATTATAGTATTGTAAAGTTGTCATCAAACCATAGTCAATCCCCCCCAAGAACACTGTTCAACATTCAAAGCTTTAAATAATTGTGGATAATTCTTATCAAGGCCTACAGGGCGTAAGATTAGTATAAAATTATTTTCCATCCAACTACTGACTACTTTTTGTTGTGAGCTTTGCATTGTCTTAGACATTCGAAAAGTGCTGTTGGAGGGGTAGATAAGTTGCTACTTTTTCTGGTAGCTAAACACACATGCCAATTATGCAAAAAAATGGTCAGAGATAGAAGAGAGAGACATGAAGAGATGTTCTGGGTCATGCAGGGATCAATGACAAATGGCCTGGTTAACAGCATACAGCTGACAAAGTCATTCATTTCTGCCAGCACTCTACTCTGTACACATTCTGTGTCTGTATATATGTGTGTATGTGTGTTTCTGTAGGATAGATTTTTTATGTTATTTTGCTTCAGGAACAAACTTCTGATGATGTGGAGCAGGGGTCCCACCCATGGGTATCAACGTAAAGAACACCAAAAACTATGTCTGTCCTGAGCAAAACTGCACACGCAATTTGTGCAAAAGCGCACACACTCACCTTTCACTGGATTTGTTTATCTGAAGTGCCTGACAGAACAGTTCAACACAAAGTAAGGGGTATTAGTAATATTATTAGTATTAATAAGAGGCATTAGTAATATTTGTAATATAATATATTAATATTAGTAATATCTCCCCACTTCATACGCCCTTAGGTCAGTCTTCAAACTGTGCTGATGACAGGTTTAATGAATCACTGTGAAATGACTGACGAGTCACTTTAGCTGTTTTGGTTGTTTTGATTTTTTTGTTAAAGTTATAAAGTAATTAAAGTTATGATGAAAAGTGGGATACCATTTGGTCTCTTGCAAAAAAGATTTCAATTTGCACTCGGACAAGAGCAATATAATGCAAGATTTTACACGGATTACATATTTCCCCTCACCGCAGGCATTTCTTCAACCGCTCTCTTTCCCCTCTGTGTCTCAAGTGTAAAACTGATGTGGGAACTTTAACTCAATGTGTCTGGTCCTGTCATAAACTTCAAAGATATTGGGTTAAAATTATAAGTGAAATGGAGATTTTTTTTTTATATCAGTATAGAACTGGACCCCATGTCCCTGATTCTAGGTCTTCCAAGTGACTATTTGAAAACAGCAGTCAATAAAAGGCTGTATAATATTCTAACGTTTGCAGCTAGGAAAAATGTTCTTTTGCAGTTGGTCAGTGACAAGGTTCCTTCTGTCTGTAATTGGCGAAAAATAATTTTTGAACTGATATATCTTACCAATTATCTAGAATATCTTACCAACATCAAACATCACTGTGTAGATCAGTTCTACAAAGTATGGCGCCCATTTTTGGACTATATCAGTCCGGACCTCTCCTCCACCCTATTTAAATGACGTTCATGTGCTGTAAGACTTCACCACCTCTTGTATCATGCCATATGTTCTCTCATGTAAGAGCTGTCGTGTATGTTTTGTAGACACTGTTTGTTTGTTGAATGGAAACAAAAACTGCAATAAAAACAATGAAGAAAAGAAAAAGTAATTGAAGTTAGCAGACTGTAGAAGTACTGCCATGTAGTTCCCTGTCTACACCTTGTGTTGTTTCTGAAGACATGGTTTGATACCTGAAGTAGGACTTTCTACCTACTGTTTCTGTGGCAACAGCTCCAGCCAAGATGTTTAATTTAGACTGAAAGGAAGGAATCTCTAAGTAGCTTAGATGAGATATTGTATGTCATCATTCTATTGTCTAGCTTAAATTTGATAATTATTGTGACAAAGGGCAAGAAGATAATGGAAGAGGAGGATAATAAGTATGCTATGAATAGATGAAGAGTTTAATTCCTTCTTTAACTACATGATATTCTCTATTTAGTCTAATTAAAATGTTATTGACTGGTAATTCCCAATACTGACTTGTGCACAAAGAAAATGTTTTCTTCTTCTTCTTCTTTTACTATATCTGGCTGTATAACCCAAGCCCCTCTCTGAAGAATATTAGTACCCCTGATGAACTCAGAGTCAGATCAGGCCATGGTATCTTACACCTAGATATCCGGAGCCTGCTTCCTAAAATTGATACAGTTAAAATCTGGTCTCAGTCTCAGATCAGGATATTGCTATCAACAGTTACAATGTTCTTCTTCATAATATTCACTCGGTGTAACGCTATGGGATGCAGCCTCCTGCAACCCTGATAGAAGTATTTATCTCAATCCGCCAATCTTGATTGACCAGTGAAGGTGTTCATCCGCACTGCACACTGTAGTCCCACTTACTATATATTGTGTGTGCATGTGGAATACAGAGCCATCGGTAAAATACCCACATTATTATTATTATTATTTATATGTTTAATATTACTTGCATTAAGTATAGCTCATGAGTGTGTTGATAATTGTCTGTGTGTTGTCTGATCGGGAAGGGCTTGTTTATTGTTTGACAAATGTGGTGATGCAGTGTCTAACCCTCACCAGCAGAGGCCGTGTTCGCTACACAATGTTCAGAGACAAGGGAAGTCTCGCGAGAATACGTTGTGAGGACGAGAACACACACCTGAGTGTGAAGATGTGTGTGGCATAACGGTGACAAAAAATACATGTTTTTTTGCTCTTTGCAGGTAAGAAGAGAGAGTTAGAATTGTGTATTTGATGGGTGAATGTGTAATGTGTGAGTGTCATATTGTTCATAAACGTTAGAATTACTGTTCAGAAAATAGTCCGGAAATAGGCTATCAGTTGATAGTACTCGTTGCCTAGCAACTGTGAGCAAGCATAAGGCTGGAGAGAGCTATGAGCCGGTTTAAAGAGCCCGGACTGCTCGTGTATAGTTCAGAGATAAATAAATAAGTTAAGATAGATACATAATTGATTTGGTCAATGTGATCATTTTGGTAGACATGATTGGCTGACTGTGTATTGGAGAAACAAATTGATATTGAATGCACAAAATAAGACAACTGGTCTGGATTAGCAATGTAACGGTCATGATTATTGTTTGCATGTTTGTGCAGATGTTCATAATTTTTCTGTGTTATGTAAATACGTTGTGAGAATGAGAACATACACCTGAGTGTGAAGATGTGTGTGGCGTAACAATGACAAATATTACGTTTTTTTTTTTGCTCTAGTTGCAGAACAAAAATATAAGACTTTTTCAAATTAAATGTGTAGTGGAAGGCAACTTCACTTTGTACCACACTACATGCAGATAACACTCACTCAATTCAAAAGCTCTTTTCACCTGAGAACCCTTCTCACGTCGGAGCTTTTCACTAGCTTAACTGTTCACCAGACAGATCTTTGCTGGCTTCTGCGTTTTCTGTTCACACCAGACCGGACCAGTAAGTATTAATTCCAGCCCCTCCACAGCGGAATTCCTCTCGGCTCCCCTCCACTGACGCTCGAGTTGATCGAGCCAGGCTAGCACACCAGCTACTCCTCTCGACCCCACGCTCGCACACCAGCTAGCCACAGCCCTTTTCTCCGCTGGCACCCCAGCTTGTTGGTGAAATGGTGACCACTAAAGATCCTCACACCAGAGGAGACTCTTGGCTCTGTGGCTGCGGGAGTAAAGTCTCGGGGAAAGACACCCACCCGGTGTGCAGTACTTGTCTGCTAACCCTGCCAGGTTAGCCCTCGAAATTCCCGGGTCCTGTGGACACTGCAAAGTGTTCACAGTCAAGAGCCTCAGATGCAGGCTAGCCCGCCAAGTTAGCCTCACAGGCCGTGACTCGTTTCTCCCCACCGCTGACCAAGGTGCAGCCACGGAGGAAGATGAGGACATAGCCGAAGTTCCGGAGACTGGCTACGACTGGGCCGCCCAGTGCAAACAGATCCGAGGCTCCCCCTGGCCCGTAGTGCTGTAACTGCCTGTACAGCAACAGGAAACCCATCCAGGGCGCAGCATCCCTCGACAGGACAGGGTCTCCTCTCAATGCCTCCGGTGCAAATCATTTGCTCGAGCTGCTTCCCAGCCACCGCATTTCAAAATCCTGAAGCGGCCGCAACAGCCAGGAGCCGGCTAGCACAGTAGGCTTTCCGCCCCGACCGCAGTTCCGCTGGTGAAGAAGAAAAAGAGAGCGGCCTGACAGCCTTCGCCCCTCCGGGTGGAGCATCCGGCCATTCCCCGTTATGCAGGCCCACCGTTTTGACTGGTTTGTGTACTCCCCACGCCGCCGCTGCCCACTCCAAAGCCGGTACGCGGGAGGAGAGACATGACAGAAATCTGCCATAGCCAGGCCATGAGCTGAGGATGCAAATGGCAAAAAAGCCAAAACGAACAAAAATGCCCTGTCTAGGAGCAGTGTGGCCACCGAGCCCTCCACAGCGACAGGCCCCGCTGTTCCCGCGGCGGTGCCCAAGGATTATTTCACCTCTCTACCGCAAGAGGGCTCCACGGCACCGCTGTCGGGACCTCCTGTGATAGAGCAGGTGCTGCAGTATGCTACTCCACTTTCTCTCAAATGGGAAAATTGGAAAGCAACCGCAGCTTCACCGTGGGTGTTACGAACGATTTCTTGGTGATACAGGTTCCAGTTTGCCGCTGTCCCTCCCCGTTTCTGCGGCATAATACAGTCACAGGGAGAATCAGCTTGAATCTTACAGGAGGAAATCCTCTCTCTGTTAGAAAAAAGAGCAGTTTCTGTTGTATCTCCCGAACAGAGTGTCAGGTTTTCACTCCAGATATTTCCTCGTTCCCAAACGGGGGGGGAAGAGGAATCCGCCCTATTCTGGACCTGCAGGCTCTGAACAACATTCTACGGAAATACAAATTCAAGATGCTGACACATGCAGCGCTGCTCCATCTAGAAAGATTGTTTTTTGTCCGTGGATCTGAAAGATTCCCATTTACCGCCCTTACAGACAATATCTCCGATTCGCCTTTCAGGGGGTGTGCTATGAATACCGTGTCCTCCCATTCGGCCTGTCTCTCAACTCGAAGGTTTTCATACGGTGCACAGAGGCCGCTGTCGCCCCTCTCAGATGCCGGGGCGTACAGCTGGCCACCTATTTAGATGACTGGCTCCTGTTGGCGCAGTCAGAACAGGAGAGACCAATGAAATTATGTTGTTTCATCTACCTGATATCAGCATTGCCTCCGATTTGTTTTGATTGATTTTATATCCAGAGATATCTCCATAATCTTTCAGACACTGTATAAGTCTTAGTATTGAAGTGAGCAAATGTTTTATGAAAAGCAAGATGTCGTCTGCAAAAAGGGAGATTTTATGAGTTCTTCCACCACCATCCTCAATCCCTTCGATCAGGACATCTTTTCGTACTGCCTGTGCAAGAGGCTCAATGCAGAGAGCAAAGAGGATCGGGGAAAGCGAAACTAATCTATTGATGACAGTCCCTAAAGATTTCTACCACACTTCTCTCTGCCACAATTAAAGTTTCTAAATGTTTGTCAGATGATTTTTATGTCATTTCAATTTGTTATCTATAAGAGGGCAAAGTTGTTAACGCTGTCAATTTTTTTTTTTTTTGTCTTGTTAAGGCCTGCTGTGTTCTTAGAAGTTGTAGACCTTAAGTCAGGTTGAAAATATCTTGTGTGGTTCCTAAAATTACTTTTCACCTGCATCTTATCTAGTTCCAATAGGTTCACAATAGTTTCCAATTGAACCAATATCATCCATATCATCAAATTTATCACAGAGACACTGGCACCCACAGTTCAATGCAAAAGAGCTGTGTAAGTTAAGTTAATCTTCAGCTTTACAGCAAAGATGATGTAATGGTGTAACTTTGCATCTTTATTTAACTGAGACTGAAAATCAAAAGTTAACAACAGTATACTATATTATTATTGTGTAGGTTACAGTTACTGCATCAATACAGAACAACTAAATGTGCCACATCTTTGCATGCAAACATGCAGAATTATTCTTATATGCCATTTCATTAGAAAGAATACCATATTTAGGGAAAAACAGTTGCTCATTTAGACGAACTGGCTCTCCTATATCTTTTGAATCTAACCACGTTGCAGTCAGATTTCACATTGTATGAAATAAATAAAAATAAATAAAATCATATCAAAAGGATCATGAATGATGTGTTTTGTTCAGCACCTCACAAGCAACCTCTAATTGTTGCTGATATTTGGGTCTAGAGAGCAGTGAGCCACTGATCCATTAACTGACCAGGCTCAGCTTGATTGGCTTAGGACGAGCCCCTGAAATAGCAGGATTGGCTGTCGGCCAAGGAACAATTTCCTGTGCATCTGAGAGGAGCTCCAGCCACCGGAGCTCAAATGCATTTCCTGACTGTATAAAACTTTTATTAATGACCAGGAGTGCATCAGTTGCTAAGCCCACTCGTCCATACTCATTCCCTCACCCTCTCATTCAACGGCTCATCAAGGAGGAGAGAAAGAACTAAGGAAAGGCTGATGGAAGTAAAAATGAGAGCAAAGAGACACAATTTGATACAAAAAAAAAAAAGAAAAAGAGGGTGTGTATGGGGCAGAGAGTGTGTGAGAGACAGACACTGATGGATAGATCAGGAGATGGGAAGATAGAATTAAGAGACAAACCAGACCCGAGACATTAAAAGACAAAGAAAAGAAGATAGGGAGGGGATTTTCTTTTCTACAGCCTCACAACCTATTTTCCAACTGAATTACACCGCAGGTCACTGAGTCCACTTTTTCTGCCAATTAAGTCTGACTTATAAAAAAGACACATGGCCTTAGTTTGTAAAAATATATGGGTTTTTCTCTCTAACACTATTCTTTTACAGCAGGTTGGCATTTTTGACCAAGTTATGATCATGAATCATTATCATAGACAGTATACAGGGATCGACAACCAGCTCCCAGTAGTTCGATTCTGTGGAATTGCTAATCCGCCAACCTAACGATCCCGTTCATAGGTTCTGCTAAAGTCTGACACATTTGCGCAATGACGACATGTGCACGCTTTGTATTTTGGCTCAGAATGTTTCTAAAATGGCGTCGAGGGAGAAGCGCTCCAAAGTTTGCTTATGTTTCACCAAAAAGGACAATACTAGGGCCAGCTGCCAGTTTGGGGGCATTTTTGCAAGTCACAAGTAAGTCTCAAGTCTCTGCCTCCAACATTTTAAATCACATATGAACCTAACATGCATGTCTTTAGAGTGCAATATATTTGTAACATTAAGTAACTGTCAGCAGTGACCGTGTAAAACATCAAGTGACAAGTGGTAAGCTAACAGCTGGACATTTCTGTCCCCACTCCTGGGTGTTCGCCCGCCGGCAACCCAGGTCCATAGTCTCTGGCGACCCAGGCCGTTCCGGCATCGTGCCGTTCTCCCTTGTTTCTTCCCTCCAACTCTCCTCTGCTTCTTGCTCTGCCTGCCTCCTCTCTCGTGTTGCTGCAGGCCCCTACTTAAAAAGGGTGTAAAATCCAAGTGCCACAAGGAAAAGGTAGAAGCAAGCACTGTATATTGCTGAACTGTTTTGGAAAAGATGGATTTCTGAGTATCTACCCATGATGCAGGAGAGACAAAAATGGACATGGCTAAGGACAAGCCTCATGCTCCTGGAGACATTGGGCCTCCTGCAAGAACATTTTCGTATTTTTATTCTAAAGGACACAGAGAGTGAAGTTCCAATGATGGAGACAACGTTTGGAATCTTTGTTATTCGCAAAGAAGGTGCAGAGCCAGTTGATGAACTGGAAGTATCATTCTGGAGGGTGTGCAAGTTCTGGATGAGTTGCGGAATGTACCAGTTGCAGTGGTCATATTCTTTGCACTTCTATACGCTTTGAACCTCACCTAGAGCTGAGATATATGTTAGAGACTTTGCCGAAAATAATCAGTCAAGGATTCAATAATTCAAGGATTCAAGGACACATGTTAAAAACATTGGGTGAATGAAATTAGTTATGTTTATGTATGTTTATGTTTATGTATTTAGCAGACGCTTTTATCCAAAGCAACTTACAAATTAAGATATGACAAGCTATATAAAAAGCTAACAATAAACTACATAGAAGGAACCCACTAGTCCGACTCTGTCAGAGGTGACAGAGTAGAGATAGGGTGCAGGCATAGAAGGAAGTGCAGAAAGATAAAGTGCAAAGTTACTCTGGTCCAGGTGCAAGCCTAATATTAAATAGAATAAAAAAGAAACAGCTAACTAAGGATATGTACAATAAGTAAGACAAAATAAAATCAGCAAAATTAGTGGAAATTAACTGCAATGTAGAGACACAGCATTTAGTCAACAAAATGATTTTTTGCTAAATTAAAGTAATTGATTTAGGTGGAAATTCACCTCAGGAGTTATTTTTCTGAGTGCATAAGCAAAACCTTAGCCAAAAGCTAATTAATCAGTCAGAAGCTTCATATAGCTTCATAAGCATAATTTTACATTTATGCTTATCTATGCTTTATTTATATTTAACAGAAGATCAATGAGTATATAAAGAAAAGTTTGGCAGGAATAATTCAGATACAGATATACTTTAATAATCCCTCAGGGAAAGTCTTTTTCCACAGTGCTTCATTGGATATACACTATGTACATTTGTGTGTGTGTGGGTGTGTATGATAAATTATAACTTTTTAGTTTGTTATTGCTTTGTTGAAAGTAACTTTATTAGATTGCTTTGTAAAGCTTGATAACCACGGGAAGAAATTATGTAAGTTAAATGTTGGAACTTGAGAGATCCCAGTATGTAGAAGAAGGGTTGCTGATTGTTGGCCATTTACTCATGCAGAATACAGTAGGTTGAAAGACTTTGACAGTCCAAAAAAGAGAATTATTTTTCTATATTCTGTGATTTATAGTGTCAAAAGATTCATAAAATCTACATTTCCTAATTAACAAGGATTCTATGTTTTGTGTGGAAAATGTGTCAAGTTAAGTGATCAGTTCAGGAAACACTTATTGCTATGTAAATAAACAACTATCTTTAGTCAAAACAGAGCTAATAGCTAGGATACATGATGACTCAGAATCGCTTTTTTATGGGTGTAAAAAATTATTCCATATACTAGAAGAGTATTCAGTTTAGAGTTGACAGACTCTAATGTCCATATTGGTGCGATTCTTTAAATTCTGAAATGTATGTAAAGCATTATCCAAGAACCGTAATTGTACCTGTGGTTATGTTCCAGCCAGAGAACCTGAGAACTGTATGAGAGCAATTCTTTGTGGCCTTTCATTCCACAATAAAATGTGAATGGAGAGTTTTGAATGTGCTTTGCAGGGCATAATTACATCAAATGGATGCAATTATGAGCTGTCAACATGTACTGGCAGAGTGAAGATACTGAGGAAGAACCTAAGGTAGACATAGACAGAGAAAGTGGTGATTGCCATGACTGGTGGAAAAGTGAAAATATCCAGGCTGATTGGATGTAAACTGGATAGACAAGTCCACCTGGCATACCAGTTTTGTGTTTATTCTGCAGCGAAAAAGTAGAAAGCGAAACAACAACAAAGATGGTGACTATGACGATGCTGGTATCTCCAGACTAGCTCTGCAAAAGGTTTCAAAACAGGGTTTAAAATAAGCACAGGTTTGGAACGCTCGTGACCACTGCCCACTTAACCCACCAGAATGACACATCCAGAAATTCTCAGAATGCGTTTGCAAATACATTGCCTTAGCCTAAACCTTAATCTTTCTCACTCTCTCTGCTCTCTTATTCCCACCCTTATTCTTTCTCTCCATCTCCCACTTGCACTCTCGACTCTTTTCTCCCCTCTTTTTCTCTCCTGTCTTTCTTCCATGCCATCCTTTCTCTCTCACTCTCCTCCTCTACCCACTCATGTAATCCTAATCCCACTCAAATTACATCCTCTAATCCTAACTTTACTCTTTACCTTAAATTTAGTCTGTATCTCTTCCTAACCCTAACCTCCCCTGACTCTGACACAATTCTTCTCCTATCATACTAAAAAATTCTCTCCTTATCTCATTCGGCACCACATAACACACACTTTTGTAGCAAGATGGTAGACACATCCATATCACTTTTGCAGACACAAGGGTTCTGTGAGACACCAATGCACCCGCAGCACATGACACCAACAAAGCAAACTACAACATACGCAGCCACACCTTCCTCCCTTTTCCCTTCTTCTCTTCTTTTTACTTTCTCTCCGCCTCCTGACTAAGCGCACCATATAACACACATAAACAAAGGACCAATGTGTTTATGCATACATGGTCACCACTGATGTAAGGCCAGAGACATCAAGCACCTTACACAACACGTTTCACACAACATTTGGAGTGTACCCCTGGCCTCCTGGGTCACTTTTTCACCATACATATAATGGGTACAACACATATATCCAGGGTTTTGAACTGATCTCAAAATGAAACCCACCTTTAATCTCTAATTCAAACCCTGGGGCAGCTATTGAGCAGCAGGGGGAAATTATCAACAATATTCTAACCCAAACCTTACCCATTACTCTTTTTTCCCTGCAACATGTGGCCTAAAGACAGTAATATTTGCCTCAGTACAAGCATAAGTAAATGGAAATATAAAAGTCTAAAGTTACTGGTGATTACTCACGATTTTGTTCTTTATACTGCACTCAAATTTGATTTGCATAAGTGTGAGCTGGAGCAGCTAGGCAGGGGACTTCTGTGGGCTGCTGATATGAGACCTGATGACTCAGAATGTGGGAGTGATAGGCCTGGCAGTGACAGGGATGGTTAAAACAAAAGACACAGAAAACATTCATATGAATTTGGCTATTTTTGCATTTAACTCTTTTGTAGCTTTTTGATTTAATTTTGTCAGTTTAGGTTTAATTTAGCTATTCAGTTAAATTAATTAACTATTCAGTCAGGTAAATTGAGCTTGAAATAAATTAACTGAAAAGAAACAATACCTTACTTCCCCACATTACCATTTAAACTGAACAGATCATGAGAACTACTGAAATATTTGTTGTTACATTTAGCAAATCTACCCAGTCTTGCTATAATTTTTAACCTTATTTCACACATTTGACAGCCACTATTATTTTAAAAACGAAAAGTTTAAGGGTGAATTGATTTGACTTTACAAAACAACTTTAACTCTTTTTGACTTATTGGCTGTCAAATGTAAGTCCTGTGATGGAAAATTAATACATTAATTGTCTTAGCTCAATAGACAGGAACGTTTTATGTGCTTCTTATGATTGTTTTTCATGAATATCAGCTATTGTCTCAACTCAACAAAGAACACTGTGTGAACAAAGCATCTTCTCAGACTAACAGACAAGGACCGCGTTTCCCAGATTCGCCAAAAAGCTCTTAGCGCTAAGAGCTTCTAAGGAGCGCTAACTTAGACTGCTCCTAAGAAGCTCTTAGATAACACTGTGTTATCTTGCCATGTATATAAAGACTGCCTGCAGCTGCAGCCTTTGTCTCTCACTATGTTTGACTGACAGACCTTTCAGAAAGACAGAAATATATAAAAGACAACTTAGTTGTTCTTCTCTTATTAGGACTCACTTAAGAAACATTCCCTGGACCATAGGTTGAACCAAACAGCTATTTTTTGGTAATATGAGGTGATCATTGTCCAGATTTGAACAGTTACAGTTAATCAGAACATTTGATGTGTTCAAATTCAAACTACCATTGTAAGTACTACTACTTACTATTGGTAATAATGCCATACTATGATATAACACAGTGGCAACTAAATTGACATTTGTTTTGTTTTTTCAATAATTTAAATAACCACAAGCTACTTGCCAGCATACTGATAGACTTATACCTGTAAGTTGTTACTCTTGCATGAAGTACATTGTGAAACCAAACTGGATTAAATGTATACACTCTGTACAATTAAGTGATATCAGAAAAAAATCTAATAATAGTGTTACTATAGCAACCTGGGATTAGATTTCTGCCTAATCCACATTTCACTCGACCTTGACGACATTTTCTGCAGGTGGTGGATCCACAGTAGGATGATCCCAGTGGGCAGTTCATTCAGGCCTTGCTTAGCTGATCCCATGGGCAAAGTCCCGGCTCCAAAGTGGGGCTGTGGTATCATTGCAAGATGTCTTGGTTCCTTTACCCGCTCATCATTTTGTGTTTTGTGCTTTTGAATTGCAATGTAACCAGTACAAGTTTGCTTTGGGAGACCCTTGCACAGGTAAACTACCTGACAACACAGATCTTTGGAACACTCCAACCCTTCCATCATGATAAGGTAGAAATTCATGACGGGGAAATTTTATTGCCATACAGTGAGTTAAATGCGCACTGTCTGGATAAAAATCAGAAATTCTAAACATTAGACCATAATGGGGCAGCCTCCATGGGAATACCTGTGCCAGGGTATGGGGAGAAGAACCAAGCAGATTGTTGAATCTTAGATTCAGAAGTATGGTTTTCATCCTAGTCATAGAAAGTGACCCTGGACCATGGTCATGAGTTGTGGGTAGTGACAGAAAGAATGAGATTGCAAATATAAATGGCTAAAATTAGCTCCCTTTGAAAGTTGGTTGGGCTTATCCTTAGGAGAAAGGGTGAGAAGCTCTGCCATCAGGGAGGGACTCAGAGTAGAGTTTCTACTCTGCATTGGAGGAGATTGATCAAGGATTTACTGGAGAGATCATATCTTGACTGCCTTAGGAATGTCTCTGTGAGCTAGAGGAGGTGGCTGGGAGAGAGAGGTAATCTCTGCTCAGACTGTTGTCCACATGACCTGTTCTTGGAGAAGTGACAGAAGGTGGATGATTGTATTTTACATTAATCTGACGAAAACAAACATTTGAATATACACACAGACATGGTAGTCTGATGGAAATTGATGCATGTTAGACAAATATTTCAGGTGTCAATTGATGATGGTTTAATTGTCCAGCTGATAAATTTCACACATCCCCAATACTGCCTGTACCTCTAAAATCTAGTTTAAATGGTGTGCATTTTATGATTTGCAACTGTAATGCAAATAGGATTTTGAGGTTGTATCACATTTCAATACTGGAAATTTAGGAGAAATGTTCAGACTTTCTTTCCATAGCTTCAATAATTTAATCAACCTTTTCAATGGATTGTCAGTTTGTTTATAAATTACCCTCTTTTTTTGCCAATATTAGTATCATTCTTCCATTCAGGCCAATAAAGTATATTGATCTGATTAGAGCGAGTGAATGAGAGATGCTGACTGAAGTGCGTAATGGGAAAGCATTGATTATGGCTGATAACTCTGGCACTTTGATGTGGATAATGCAGTCTCTCTTTTCCTGCCCCTGCATGGCCTTTACACTCTTAAAACTCCCCAGGCCTCAGAGGATATTGGGTTTACTGAGAGTGAGACTCAATGAGAGAGTGTGTGTTTGTACTTGGTACATAAGCTTGAATGTGACAGGTAAAATCTGGAAGGGGAGAGAGAGGGAGGATGTAACAATATACATCCACATGTAAATGACTGAAGTGAATGAAAGAAAGTATTCAGTGTGTGGAAGAGAAAGCTGGGCATTCTCCCCCTAAAAAACATCAGTTGTTTTAGGAAATGCCCAAAATTATTTGCTTTGAAGGGGTAGATATTTTGTAGCCATAGGGATCTAGATTGAACTGCTTGAGTTAAGGAGATAATAGTCTGATGTGATTATAGAGCTACCAAATTTGTTTAAAAAGGTTTTGATGGATTGATGGTTGGCTCCCCAAGATGTTGGACTTGAATGACTCTGAAGGTTTCTGTTTCTGCTTTCCATTTCTGTCAGTCATTGACTAAATGTAAACTCATTAATATTGGTCTCTTTGATATAAGCTGCAGGCAAATGTGTTGCATATACTTAATAATAATATGCATCTTAAAACCTGTTTAATCCCATTGGCAACAATTGTTGCCAGTCATTTTTTATGACTTCTGGAGGCTCTAAAAGTGTTGTTTACACTTTGGGCAGCTAATGCAAGTTTTAAGATAAAAGAATAGGTTGTCTCCTCCAAATTGTATGAATGTAAAGTGAGTAGTGTGAATAGTCACATGACCACGTGCCTTTACTTCTTGCCTGCAAATCTGGAAGGAGATGTCTGGCTCAAATTTGTACAAGAGGAAGTTAGTAAAATACCTTAATTAACATATATAATCGGCAAGATGGCGGTACTGCAGCTGGATGATCTCATATGTTTTTTGAGTCTTGCCCACGATATCCATGAGGACATCTCAAGACCTCCAGGCTCTCCCTGGAATATATTCAGTGCCCTCAGGTTTTGGAGACGGCGGAAGAAGCGGAGGCGAAAGAGGGGGGTATACATTAGTCCGACGCCCCAAAAGTCCGACCACCCATCTCTCTGACTACCCATTAATCCAACTTTTCAAGGCCCATTGCCCCGACTGCTCATTGCTCCGACCAAAGTAATCCCTGTATTCTGACCAGAGCTAAATCTGGCCATCCAGAATTCCAACTTTGGACCGGACCGCCTCTGGGTCTGTTTGGAAAAGGCTCGAGGAAAAATATAGAAATGTATGGTCAGAGAAATGGGAAGTCAAAGTCTTGGGTAGTCGGAGAAATAGGGAGTCGGACTTATGAATGCAAAAATTAAGAAATGTATGATCGGAGAAATGGGAAGTCAGATAGACGCTGTGCGCCCCATGAAAGAGAGGATTCCGGATTCCTACTTGCCAGGCCAAGGAAGCTACCACACTGCAATTCCTAGCATCTTCCTAACCAATGCCAGATCAATCACGCAAAAATTGGACAAACTGGAGCTGACCATTATTACTAACAATTACGACCAGCTCAACCCCGACAAAGCAGTGCAGGTAGCAGACTGTGTTAGCTACCGACAGGACAGGTATGAGGACCGGTAAGAAGAGAGGTGGGGGATTGTGCATGTATGTGACTAACAATAGCAGAATCATTGCGAACCACTGCTACCCTGACCCAGAAGCCTTGTCGATCCTCTGCAGACCCTTTTATCTACCTTGTGAGATATCTTCAGTGACAATTACTGCTGTTTATATACCCAGCGCAAATATTAGCACCACTCGCTCCCACCTGCTAACCATGCTAAACGAATAACAGAGTCACCCAGAGGGGATTGACATCGTTGCAGGAAACTTTAACCAGGCATGTTTAAGAACTGTGCTGCCAAGCACTGTGCAATATGTTAACTGTGCAACCAGAGGTAACAACATCTTATACCAAGTGCACTCAAACATGAAAGACGCCTATGAAATTATGTTAGCTGTAATTTTATCCTCGTTTGTAAGTCGCTTTGGATAAAAGTGTCTGCTAAATGCATAAACATAAACAAGTGAGTTGGCATAGCTATGGGTGACACTGCTCTCTCAGGGGGGTGGTGGGAGCACATGTGGGTGAAGTAAATGCCGTTTTTGTGTAACTCACAAGAAATGTGTTCATACAGTAACCTAGTTCAGAAGTGCACCAGGAAAAAGGTGAGGCTGATTAAGACATTTCACACTTTACGCACAGGGCTATTAACATTTGCACACAGAGATGAGCACGGGCTTGTTACAAAGATCTTAAGCTGTAGTTTAACCAGCTAAACACAGCAACTAGCTCGACTAGTAATGATGTTGTGAAGACGGGATAGTAAAAGATGAAATTGAAAGTGATTGTGACAGAGACTGCTCAGATAGAGAGTACCAAGGCAAAACAAGCCATTTAGCTGCTAGACTACTAAATAGTGAAACAGTGGTTACCTGTCTTGAGGATGAGGAAGTAGTTAGTCAATACAAAAGACCAAAAGCTGCCCTTTCTGGACTGTGCCGTGCACAATGAAGAGCACAGAAGTCTTAACACTGAGGTTTACAGTGAACCCACACATACTGACCAGTACCTGCTTTTCAACTCACATCATCTACTAGAACACAAAATGGCTGTCATCAGAACGTTACATCACCGGGCGGAGATTGGATCTACCAAGACTGCACCTTAATACTTGGGGTGTGACGAGATCTCATACCACGAGATCTCGCAAGATTAAACTCAACGATATTTCTTGTTGCATTAAAAATCTGTCTCGTGAGATTTATGAGCTATCCAAACTTCTATGTATGACCTGTGGGGGCAGTAATGCACCTTTGCTATGTCTTGCCTGCCAAAACTTAAAGAAGGAGAAGGAAAAGAAAAAGAGGATGAGAAGCAGGAAGCAGTCAGAATGACGTCGGAAAATACGGGTATTACCATCGAAGATGCCCCCGCCACTTTCAAATCGTTTGTTTGGCAGCATTCTGGGTACGCGGCAGAAATGATAAATGGCAGTAGAATGACTGATAAGACACAGACAATATGCAGGCATTGTATGAAAATAATGCCGTACACTGCAGCAATTTAGTTAAAATTTGTGGAAGAAGAAGTTTATTAAAAGCTCATGCTTACATCATGCATGTAAAGAGTTATAATAAAACATTTCAAAATGCATGTGCAACTTGGTTAAATAAAAGTGTGTTGGTCCAGTCATACATTTTGTCATGGTAGTTTTCTTAAAATCTTGTCTTGTCTTGTTCTCGTGAGCTGAGTGTATCATCACACCCCTATTTAATACCCAACAACACCCTCAGAAAGAGACTGGTTCACCAAAACTGAGTGGTGTTGTGTATGTAGTGTATGTAGCAAGGAGTGTGCGGACCTCTATATAGGAGAGACTAAACAACAGCTCCACAAGTGCATGGCACAACATGGGAGAGCTACCTCGTCAGGTCAAGACTCAGCAGTGCACCTACATCTCAAAGAAAAGAGACACTGTTTTGAGGACAGTTATGTACACATTCTGACCAGAGAAGATAGATGGTCTGAGAGAGGAGTCGAGGAAGCCATCTATGTCAAATTAGAAAAAAACATCTTTGAAAAGATGAGGTGGTCTCAGTTATCACCTTCCCAGCACCTACAATACCGCATTGACTGTAACGATCCCCTCTGCTTATAAGCTGATACTCCCCAACATCTATTTCAGAACTGAAGATCCTTTCGGATGAGAGGTGAAACATCTTCAAAATCCAAGAAGAACTCCAGTGGCCTTTATTCAAGCTCTTATGACTGCCGTCATTGGATGGCTGCGAACCTTCAGCAACATGTTGTAACCATGGCAACTAATGCTGTAGAAAGCTACTCAGATGGTCAAGTATCCAGATGGAGTAAGGAGAAAAAAGCATTTGTCTTTCCTTACATACAACTAAAACATGGGCGGTGTGGATCTGCATGACCTTCATGTGACAAGATATAGATCTGCAATAAGGTCAAAGAAGTGGTGGTGGCTAGTCCTGGCTTGGTCGCTTCACAGTGCAGTGGTGAGTAGCAGGATGTTTTTCAGAGATGTTGTTGGCAGTGATTATGACCCCCTGCCCTTTCAGCGTGTTTTGTCCCTGGATCTCCTTAAGAAATATGGAAAACAAGCTCTTTGCCAAGCCAGAAGAAATGCAATTGCAAAACCTCAGGATTCCACTAGAGGTGATGAGAAGTATCACTGGGCTGTCAACACAGGAAAACCAAAGTTACCAAAGATGCAGACGATGCCACAACCACACTGTGTATGGATACGAGAAGTGTGATGTACCACTCCACATTGAGTGCTTCAAGCTTTTTAATGGAGAGTGAAATCTGACCAATAAGAGTTGAGCTGCACTTTTCTCCTGTCTTACATCAATCAGATCTATAGAAACTGGTCCATGAGACTGTAAAATAAGTATTTTGATTTTTGTCACAAATAGTACACTACAGTATGTACTGCCCTTTCACCCTTTGCATTGTTTTTGAGGTACAGCAAATACTTAACTGCACTATTTTTGCTGAATAATACTGTACACTCATCTGTAGGCCAAGTTCAAACATTCTTAGCTGTATGGTTATTAAACACTTTTATAAGACAGGTATCAAGCTTGTTCTAATTATTATGACTATTATGAGCAAATTTTAGAATTATACAGAAACCGGGAAATGTGTCACGACTGAATCTAGATTTGGAGAACATGCTTTTTCCTCAGTGTATTTCTTCATATCTAATTCATGAGGCCTTCATAGACAGGGGCTACATAATCGATTTAGTAAAGAAGAGTGTCCTTGATGAGAGTGGAAACATTCAGTCACGTCATGAACTTTGCCCCAGAACCAGCTATAGTAATAATGGTCTTTATCAGACTATGCTATAACCATTTTGAAAATTGAGTCTAAATTAAGAAAAGATAATAGGGTAAAATGATAAATGTCTAAAGAATAAAAAGGTTATGTGGCTCAAATAAATTACATTTAAAAAATTCACAATATCTACCATCAGTTGCATTTTATCTTGCAGTCTTTGTGTGTCTCAACATTTTCTTTCAAAACTGAGTCCATGTTACATTCATTCAGTCACAACATAAAGTTTTAAGTGTAATATCTTTTTATATTATATCTAAAAAAGTCTTAAGAGATTTGCTTTACTTTTTTATTTTGTATTAGTAAATAAACTGTCAAGCTTTTTTGCAACTATGTGAGCTTTGAGAACAGTCACAAGTGTCAAAATTGTTGACAATCAGCCAACTGAGCCAAGCCCTACAGAGCTGTAATGACCTCATTCTGTGTCTCTGCTCCATCAGCAACACTTGCTGACACTGAAAGGAGGCAGGCTGCAAAGCAGGGATGGCTCTCTCTGCTGGAGACAGAGCTCCTTGCAGGAGCTTCAAATTCTTACAAAAGAGTTAAAGAAAGTCTGTCCCTGTCTATAATAGATTACCATTTGCTCATCTGTTGCACCTCCATGGAGACAGCAGAGTTTCCACTTAATTATTTTTTGTTGTAAATTACAAGGTAAATGTGTCCAATAGACAGTTAGTGGAGTGGTTAACAGTGTCCACACTTTTCTTAACAATTCTGCACAGAAAAATGGTATGGTTTTTAAAAGCTTAAACTTCTTTGTCTTTAGTCAGCAGATTTCTGTAACATCACAGATGTCATTTAATTTCCTTTTACTCTCTCAGATTGCCTCCATTACATAACAAAGCTTGCTGAAACATTTATCAAAATACAGTGATCAACATGACACAGGCAAGACTGAAATTTGATGCCTCACGAGGTGGAGAACACATTAAGATTATACTGTCATTTTTTAACAAAAAGTGCAGAAGCACTGTGTGAAAAGCTAAATCCAGCCTTATTGCTTCTATAGAAATTAAGATGGTAAGTGCTGCTGATCAAATTGACTTAATTCATTGATTGACCTAATCAATTGATCATTGACAGGTGTGAGCACCTCTATAAAAGCTGAAGTTTTGTCAGGTTGTTGGTTGCATTCAGGTGTTGCATGCCAAGCAATGTGCCTGTATCTAGCACAATACTCATAGAGCCTTGCTCTTCCAAGTCAAGACCCAGAGATGTCCTTGTGGGTCAAGTCATCACGGCAATGTGGGGAGAACGGGGGTACCTATGAAGATAACCAACCCGTGACCCTGAAACACAACTCAAAGATTGCAGATGTTTCATATTATCTTGCCGTGGAGGATTTCAACATCCAACTGGGCTCATGTGAAATAGACAAAGGGACTCAAGAACAAGTCATCAGATCAGCTTCTTCTGAGGTTGAAAGAAAGACCCTCAAACCTTGAGTTGGGCGATCTTCAAATTGGCTAATTACATGGCAGTCCTGACTTTAAGTCTGTTTTGCTAGACCCAATTGTGGCAGACTTCATGAGCTATTCCAAAACTCTCTTGTTGTACTTATCTTTAGCTGCTAGAATTGCTCAACAACACATTACCAAGGAACAAGAAAACCACGCTTGCCAGTGCAACAAGAAAGCCAAGGGGGTCTCCCTATGGGTCGGGGACCATGCTCTGCATACCAATAAAGGAGAATGAGGCAAAAAGAAACTGGCAGACAAGTGGGAACCTGTGGTCTATACTGTGATGCCCTAGGTCACGGTAAAGTTGTGCACCGAAACCTCTTGTTGGATGTGAGCTTCAGGATAGACTGGAAAGTCATTATGGGACAGCTCATCAGATACTGGCTGCATCAGTTTCTGTGGGAGGTCAGATCGACAGTCTGGAGGGTGAGACTTCTCAAGCATGGTCATCCTTGTGGGTCCTATCTGAATCAAGCCATGCCATTTATGGGGATTCTGTGCCAGAGGAGCTTATTTCTCAGATCTTGGATGTGCGCAGCACTCATTGTGACAAGTTGGGTGTGATGGACCTTACTCACAGGTTGATGGTGTTCCTACTCAGGGTGCCTCTCCTTTCAACTCTTACAAGACACAGATCGATAAATTCCCTGTTACAGCCAGTTGTTCCAGAGACTCTGCAGTTCCCAGTCCTATTCACTATATCCAAGCATGTTTAGTGCGACTATGAACTGAGTTAGCTTGGGATCTTAATCCGACTGCGAAGAACCCGATCCGGTCCAATTTTTTTGTCAGATTAAGGTGTATACGTGAACTTAATAACTCGTCTTCTTGTAATTTAGCCATTAATTTGATTCTTTACAGTGCTATGTAATCCCACTGAGTGATGCCAGCGTGTCCGGTAGAATAGTCTTGTGAGCATCCAGACATAGGTGTTGGAATGCTGCAGGTGAATCAGGGTCTTGTGAAGTACTAACGAGACAGCATCCTCTGTAGAACAGTTCTCCCTGTAGGCAAACTACAGGCTGTCCAGACTGGCAGGGATGGCATCCTTTATGTGCTTTAGAAGAATCCTCTTGAAGCAGTTCAGGATGACTGGGGTCAGGGCGATAGGGCGGTAATCATTGAGACAGGTGATGGCTGATTTCTTGGGCACAGGCACAATGGTGGAGGACTTGAGGCAGACAGGGACCATGGACAGCTGCAGGGACTGCTTGAAAATGTCCAGAAAAACCTTTGCCAGTTGGTCAGCACATGATTTCAGGGTCCGGCCTGACATCTTATCTGATCTTGCGGCCCTGTTGGTGTTGATCTTCCTCTGGTTAAAACCCACTTGGTGCAGGTGCAGTACAAGTGGCTGATGCTGTACCTCTGGCTGAGGAAGATGTACACTCTCTCTGCCGCTCGGGGAGTCAAAGCATGCAAACAAGCTGTTTAAGGTGTCAGGTAGAGTGGGGTCACGACTGACCTGCTGGTCCTAATGCCTTTCCACATGTTACGTGGATTGTTGTTGTTAAAGTGCTCCTCAATGCACTGTTTGTACCGGAACTTTGCCAGCTGGATGCCCTTTTTTAGTTATTTCCGGCCCCTGCTATAAGCCAGCCTGTCTCCAGATCGGTAGGCAGCGTCTTGGGCTTTAAGCAGGGCCCTCACCGTTATCTATCCATGGCTTCTCATTGGGAAACACTGTGATCGTGGGTAGGACAGCATCAGTGCAGAAGCTAATATAGGACCGCACATATGATGTGTATTCCTCAAGATCAGCACCATCTTTGAACACTCCCCAGTCAGTGTGCTAAAAGGAGTCCTGCAATGCTGAAGAAGCCTCCTCAGTCCAAACCTGTATGGTTCTGGTGGTGGGTTTGGTCCTGCAGATCAGAGGTCTGTAGGCAGGGATCAGCTCCACAGAGATGTGATCTTACATGCCGAAGTAAGGATCTGCTGTAGCCTTGTATGCCCCTGGAATATTGCAATAAGCGTGGTCTAGTATGTTATAGTCTCTGGTCGGAGAGTTGATGAATTTGTGGAGCACAGCTTTTAATTCCACATTAACTCCCCAGCCAAGATCACAGCAGCCTCTTGATTCGTGTTCATGTTGCCGCTTATCAGGCAGTACAGCTCCTCCAGCGCTAACTTAGCATTAGCTTGCAACACTAGTAGGTCGCTACTAGTTCACTAGTTTCGCTAACAGCGCTGAGTTCTCTAACCAGCTTGAACAATCTGCTCTTCACTGCCAGGTATTCCAAATCGGGGGAGCAGAATGTTACAATTGTGTTTGTCGCTGTACACCACAAGTTATGAAAGTACAGCGCCAAACCTCCGCCTTTGGTCTTGCCTGAAGCTGCAGTCCTGTCTGACTGGAACAGAGAGTGCCCCGCTAGCTCCACTACTGCATCTAGTATGTTGTTATCCAGCCAGGTCTCAGTGAAGATCACACACAGCTCTCCGTCCTACGTGAGACGATCCTCAGTTGAATCTTGTCCAGTTAGTTGGCGAGTGACCTGGCGTTTTTGTTTCCGGTGTTCCGTCCGTCTCCTGGGCCACAGTGGGGCGATGGTGAAAGCCCCTGTGGTTTGCTGCAGCTCAGGTTGTATGAAATCCAGATTTGGGGGAGCATAAAGGTTGTTTTCCCCCAACTTCAGCAGCACAGCCTTTCCGTACTTAGGGCTTCAAGTTGCTGCAAAGTGAAAACAATCACTCACAAAAACACGAATAAAAACGTAAATAGCAGAGAGCCTTGAGCCACTGCGTGCACACGTGCTGCCATCTTGAAACAAGATTATATCAATGTTTTATTAACTTTTAAGTAAGTTGGAGACCATTCCTGCTTCTTTATGATGTTTGTTATAGAAAGCTTTTAACTGACTTGTTTGTACTTGAGCTGATGGTTGAGGGAGACCTGTGTCCAGACCTGTGTCAAGATTTACCCAAACTTACCTGAAGTTGAAGTGAATCACACTTGTGGCATGATTTTGATCAAATTCAGGGGGTGAATGTAACTGGTGTTGCAGAACACAGCTTATGAATTAATCCAAATCATTATTAATTTATTTGTATTTACAGAGGCTTTTATTTTGAAGTTATATCTCTTGCCTGTGTGTTTGAGTCTGTGTGTGAAAACATTTCCTCATGACAGCGCGCTTCGCTCAGAACTGTTCACACCATGTTTGGAGAAAACCAACCAACACAAGCGCAAACATTTCATACCAACTGTCAAGTACAGTGGTGCAGGGCTGATGATTTTTTTTGTTGTTGTTGTTGTTGTTTTTGCAGCCACAGGACCTGGACACCTTGCAGTTTTTGACTTGACCATGAGCTTATCTGTATCAAAATGTCTTTTCAAGGCCATTCTTCTTTTTTTTTTTACACAAGATAGCCTGCCTAATGTCGTTGATGGAAAGCTACATTGCATAAATAAAAGGGGATTTTTAAATGGCAATTTCATCTTATATTCAAAACCTTTCCATAGTTTTTTTCAAAAAGGCCAAGTTATCTGTTGTTACCGTCGATGTAAATTGAGTTATCACCAGAGTATGTCGAGTCTTAAATATCACTTTCTAGCTAAACACAAAGCTGACGCAAACATCCCCATTTCTTTTTGCCAAAGGCAGCCGACTCTGAGTAGTTTGCAACAGAGACGCCTGGACAGCTCTACCTGCAGCAAGGTTAGACACAGTAACAATGTAATTTCTTGACAATTGTGAATGTTACACATGTTAAAGAATGTTACATTCAGGTCAGTATGCCCTTTTGCATTTTTTGGGCTTAAGTTTGACATGATGAGCTTTCAGCATTTTTTATCGTTTTGAGAAGAAGAATGAGCTGAAGAATGTTCTGGACAGTATTTATCAAGACAATTTGTTTCGGATTGTTACACGGATAAATATAATATGCATAATTTTCTACACCTATGTAGATATGACTATTAAAACAATCATTTTAAGGTGCATTATGAACATATATTAATATTGAGATTTGCCAACAGTGATGTTGATGATCAGGAAGACATTTTGTCCACTTAGCAGGCCCAGCAATGTTGCTAGCCTAGCATTAGTTTGGTAACATGGAAAACACAATAAAGCTCTTGAAGCCCAGAATGTTAAAATCTTTTTACATGCTTCCGATAGAAATGTGGCTCTGTGTCTACTGAGAAGCTCCTCTTTAGCTAAGTTAAAGCCTTGGCAGCACAATTAACACTGTGTGAGATTTTGTACTTGTTAAATGAGCTGTAAATTGTAGCAGCCACCTCTTTAGTGGCTACCTGAATCTGTTGTACAAAATGAAATTGCTTCTTTGTGAATTTAAGTGATTAAATCCAGCGAAAACGCATCCTGATGCAATAGCAAGAGTAAACTTTTTTTTAATGCTTTACTGAAACAGACACAAAACTTCCAAATACACTTCCAAAACTGTTGCAGAACATACCTAAAACAACCTGAAATCCTCTTAATACCTGTTTTTACTTGACAGATCAGCAACGTCCACTAACTCAGCCCCATACTATCACAAATGCTAGTTTTTAACGTGTCTTGATTACCAGCTAGATATTCTCTCTGCTGTCCAAACTGAAGGTCACACTGTTAAATATTTCCAAAACCTATTTAAAATTCTGATTTGATAGAATACAAGACATTTAGTTTTTTCTTGAATACATGGTGAAGTTTCAGCCTATTAATTTATGATGAAACGCATACTTGCTTACTGAAAAAGAAAAGGTAAGGTCAATATTTGACAGTAAAAGTAGAGAATTCAACTTCTCAAATTGCTTTTAATTCATGGTACTAGTATCTTTTAATGCTGAGAAAATAAAAGTTTTATCGGACAGCTTGAAGTTTTTGAAAAAGCTTTGTTTATAAGTAGTGTTCTGCAGTATATTCCTGTGGAACCAACCCTAAACATTTGGTTTAATTGTTGTTGCTGATTAATGCATATAGTTGCAATATAATAATTCATTCAATCTGGATAAGAGCAGTTTGCAAGACAAACCAGAAATAAGTTTGAGAAACATTCTAGTCTGAAAAACAATAAAGTGAAAGCCTTGCTGTCTATAGTTTTTGCTGCACAATCAACTAGATGTTTTTGAGCTCTGACAAGTAATTTAAAAGCAATTTCCATATTTTGTTTTCTGTCAAGTGAAAATCAGCTGTTGAAGCAGAGTACAGCACCATTTACACTGCCAACCAGTGGACACAAAGCCTTCAACATGCTTATTTACATAAAATTGGAGAAAATTGTATAATAAACCAAACATTGTGCTTTAAAAATGTTCTTCCACCATCATAAATTTCCATGAAGTCATGCCCCAGTTCCATACAGCCAAGCGTTCACCCCTTAACACGACATTACAACACTACTGGTTGTAATATTATGTAAGGTTCTACTGACCCATGAGAATCAGTACAAGCTTACATTTCTCTCATGGATGTGACACATAACAGAGCCCTGACCCATATCCACCAATCACATACAAACCCATAAAAGCTTCATGTGAACCCATGCACCTGTGACTCATACAAGATCTCATTTACAAAATGAACTACCACTTAGGACAAAACAACAGCATAGAGAAGTACCCGATTAGAATATTTTTAAAATGTTCAACAGAATCACTTTGCAGGAGGGCTGCTTTACAGTCACACTGGAACAACATTCATTGAGCATGCCCATCATGCCAATATACATAAATATTTACATACATATAGCAATCTAGCAAAACATCCACTTCCTCATCCCCTGGGCAAGCATGGCAATGGTGGTTTTAAGTATTTCATGCTCTCATGGTACCAGGTTTGGATTAATTAGCATTAGTGACAACTGGAATCTGAGACTTTGTTCTTTTGGTTTGAATTTGGCTCCACAGTGGGACATTGTCTTTCCTTACAGGATTTTTGAATAACAAGAACTCATGAACCTTCAGTTAAACAGCAAAACAAACTACCAAGACCAAAGAAAAAAAAATTGACAGTTTTCCATCCTTCCATTTTCTATATCTGCTTAATCAAATTCAGGGTTGGCGGGGTGGCTGAAGCCTATCGCAGCTGGAATTGGGCGAAAAGCAGGGTGCAACCAGTATGGGTTGTCAGTCCATCCCAGGACTTTTACAATAATTTGTAACAGATTTTTTTTTGTTTAGCTTCTAAACAAACACCAACCTATTGTTGGTTGGTGTTTAATATAAGATGTATAGATTTTAACAGTTTTGAAGATTTTTATAACGCACAGCTGTGCGAAAAAGGTCTTTATATTTGAGAACTTAACTTTTGTCAAAGGTTGCAAGGTGGTGTGATGGTTAACACTGTCACCTCAGAGGAAGAGGGTTCCTGCTTCAAATCCAGTCCTGTGATGGACTGGTGAGACTGGTTCACAGTGTTGCCTGCCTCTCGCCCAATTGTGGATGAAGCAGGTATAGAAAAATGGATGGATGGCTAAACTACTCAGTCTCTTAAATTTTTAGGAATTATCACTTAAGTGTCCTTTCAGCTCTAAATTCCGTGTTCCCAAGATAATAATGTTCAATTTGAGTGACGCAATCAGGGAGATATTAATTCAACTGTTTACTTTACAGAGCTCATAATTTTCAATGTTCAGGTAGACTGCATGCATTAAACTAGGGTCTTTCTACTGTTTTACCAACCTCACTTGCAAACATGAAGACATGAAGACAAATCTATAATATATGTAATATATAGTTTGTACAATAATTACAACTAGTAGGTAGGATGCTTTCTTGTGCTATATGTACAGAGTGTAGGACCTCCAACAGCGACCTGTTTGTTTACTCTTAATGATTGTTTATATGTATGTTTGCATGTGTTTCACATAAACTGGAACTAAATCTCACCTTAATTAGAAGTAATTTTCATCCTCATTTTGGGTAATCACACTTTGGAATCAAGGGAAGACAACATCAATGTGGAGCCAAAGGCAGACTTACAGTAACTTATTAGCTGATCCTCTAAGACCAGGGGACCAGGAAATTATCAGTGCTGCAATATAGCACAACACAATCTTCTGTGATACTGACAAATGTTTACATTTTGTGCTTTGGTTCTATTCCAGTTGTCCATAAACTTATTTCAATTAAAAGTAAAAAGATAGAATATTTTAAGGAGTTTTTCCTCTTCAGAAACACACATTGGTAAGTATCACAGTTGACTGTTTTGCATTATATCAGAGAATCACTTGCTATGTGATCCCATACAGAGCAAAAACAAGTTCCCATCCCCACTGCAAATAGCCTTCAATTGGTCATTGACAGTTTTTATAATATTGTCAATATAGTAATGATAAATTTAGAAATGATAGACTTACTCATGTGACATTTAGTTGAAACTACAAAGACAAGCAATGTTCAAGTTGGTTAATTGTTCTGTTACATTTGTTAATGGGTTCCCAACTAGAATCCCAACTTATAACCAGATCCCAGTTGTCATGACTTTATTTCTAATAGCTAAAATAAAAAAATATTTTTATTCAGTAAAATATAATAGTAATAATTAACTTAACTGGCTGCAGCTAAGTCTCAACATATTTGGTTTTAGACTGTTGGGTTATTAACCACCACCAACCCTAGAGCCCCGAGGGGAGGGGGAGGAGCATGCAGGGGGAAGGGAGGGTGACATCAGGGTCTTCTTGTCGTTCACTTGTCCTGTCAGAGAGAAGCAGTGTGTCTTTAAGGGGTTGTAATGATTTCCTGTTTTGGAATAAAACACATGCACAGTTGTTACACTTTGCACCACTGAGAGAAAATACAAGAAAGAGTGTGGACAAAAACACAGTTTCTATTTCTCACCATGGACAGATTTGTTGCTGCTATCAGACTCTAATATTTTGTATGAAACAGTACAATGTCTCAACTTTATTTAAATTGTAGTTCGATATGCAATATAGTGTTAATTCAATAAATTTTAAGTAGCTTGGTTTTCTTCAATCGGGATTACATAAAAAAAATAATTAACTGAGATTCTTGTCAAAGTTTGGTTTTAATCAGGCTGACACGATACATCCAGATTTCTTATTGGGCACTTTTGTATTTGTAATAATGAATTATAATTACAAAATGGGTGTTGGCTAAATTCAAATATAAGAAATTTGGAACCACACTGATTAACTCTGATGTAATAAATATGTCACTTGTATATTTTTGTGTAATTTGAAAAGTGATTTCGTTAATAATTTCATTTTCAAGACTTCAGTACAAACGAGTATTAAAAAAAAACAAAAACAAAAGGTACATGAAGTCTGTAACAGTTCAGTATGGCGGCAACAACTGAAAAAAAACAACACTTCTGACAAGGAGATGCAAAATATTTTCATTCATTTTGGCAAAAACAAGATCCAAATCACATCTTCTGAGAATGCGCACTGCTCTCTCACTTTAGACCATTAAAGTATAATACTCATAACAGAGACAACTTAGAGATTTGACTCAAGGGTGTGGAAAAGGTACCGTGTGTTGATATGAAATAGCTTCTGAAGAATTATGATGGGAAAAATTAAATGGTCTGCAAGAGTGGATTGTTACCACAAGGTGGCATCAAAGGCCAGTCTTTAAAGGCCAGTCAGAAAGCTGTGTGATCATGAATCTAGGAACTCTACACTGATGATACAATTATTTTTACATTTATATTTACAGTATTTAAAGCTTTTTTTTTTAAAATAGCACAAGAGTTGTTGATTAATTTGATATTTAAAAAAAGTCAAGATTAAGACAAGTAACCGTCTCGTTTGTCTCTGTGGTGGGCCGATGATGGAGTGGCGTCCTGTCCAAGGAAGGATCCATTAGCTGTGTTAAGCATGAATAGAAAATGGATGGATTTGTGGACAGATGGAAGACAAGTAACCTATTTGATAGTTTATACAGATAGTTTAAAGAAAGTTGTGTAAAAAAATTAATAGAAAGGTTTTATTTGCATGTTCATCAGTTTCTCTAAAGAAGATAATTTTGTCCATCTATAACTGTCCAGCAGAATCACTTGCAAATTAATATAAACTAATTTTTTCTGTTGCTGCACTTGCAATGCAAAAGTTTCTTGATATAAATAGGAACAGTGTGGAGTATAATTTCAGGATTTCCTCTCTTCTTCTCATTTCTGTCATGAAACCTATTTGAATGTGGATCTAAAAGAAATAAATCTATACTAAATATAAACAATTTCTAAAAGATAGATTTTCATGTCACTGTAACGCAAGAAACCTCCCTTCCATACTACCACCACACATCTCTGGGTTCTACAAAGCTGAGGTCACATACAAAGCTGAATCGAATCGAAAGCTAAATCCTATGCCATGGAATAACACAGGAATGGAATTGAAGTATGTATTATTAAGTAAGTAAGTAGTCTGATGCCACAACACTGTGAACTGTGTGAGAGAATGTTCCAAGACTTCTAGCTTGTACCTTTCTCTGTGGGAAGTTATAATTTATGTAAGTATAGCTGAATTTACTGCAGATGTATTGGGTATTGAGATGGGTATTTGGCTGTATAGCTAAACTCGAAAAGAGGAAATTTTGGAGCATGTACAGAACACCTTGGTCCAATTGGGTCTAACTCAGTGTATCCATGCAAGATTAAATGATACATCAAATCAGCTGGGTATGTTAGTTCGCAGAGTGTTGAGAAACTCAATTACGTTTTTTGTTAGCACAACATCTTAAAAGTAGTGTTTTCATTTGACGTAATTAGTTTCTTTTTTAGTGTCATATGAATGTGTTTAATGACCAATAAATCCAAACTTCTCACATACAACTTCAGTGCAGAATGTCTGCTGTGTCATTATATCAAACATTTATTGAAGAGCCCCAAACAAAATCATACATCAGTTGTAGTAAACCAGTCATGCTGGTTTCTGCTGCAAATATTTTACTCTGCCATATGTTGAACAATTTTCTTTTTATTTGGTCATCACCTTTAAACTCTCCCTCTCCTCTCCTGTTTATACCTGTTTGATTATTTCTCCAGTTCTCTCAATGACAATGGTTTTAGCTTCTTTGACAGGCGAAGTGACCTGGTAGTCGTCACTGAGCAGACCAAGGATGGGGTATTGGTTCCTGTACCTACAAACACACAAAGACATATTGAGTGTTACATTTTGGCTATCTTTTTGTGAAACAATTGTAAGTTATTTATGATATTCATTTATATTTTATATCTGATATTTATATCAGCTTCCACTGCCAGGCCTCCAGAACCTAGCCACACTCCACCTCTGCGGCACATTGCACCACCAGGCCTCCTGAACACAGCTGCACTTCCACATCTGCGGCAGCTACCACTACCTGGCCTCCTCAATCCAGCTGCACCTCCACCTCCACCTCTGCAGCAACTCCCACCACTAGCCCTCCTCTGTCCAGCTGCACTCCCACCCTCATCTCTATGATTGATAGCAGCATCACTCCTGTCGCCATCTCTCCACTATAACCTCTTTGTCTAACTATAGAGGAGGTTGCAGCTGAGCTTAGGAGACTTCAGTCAGAAAGGGCTGCAGGCCCAGGTGGAGTCTGTCCAAGGCTTCTGAGGGACTGTGCTAGCAGTTGACCAGCCTTCAGATTGAAAAAGTCTTGGTGCTGTGAAAAACTTCGTGTCTCATACCAGTGCCCAAATTAGGGCAACCGGTGGAGCTGAATGACTACAGATCGGTGGCTTTGATATCTCATATCATGAAGACCTTGGAGAGATTGCAGGTTGCTGAGGATTTTGAGTCCCTCCAGTTTGCCTACCAGAAAAACATGCTGCATCGGGCATATGCTTATCTGGATGTGCCTGGTTCATATGTGAGAATCATGTTCTTTGACTTCTCCAGTCTCCTTCAACACCATATGGCCTCCCATACTGAAAGACAAGCTTCTAGGTATGGGTGTGGCCCCCTCCTTGACATCGTGGATTATTGACTATCTGACTGCCAGACCACACTATGTCAGGATGGGGAGATGTTTCTGGAACACTGGAATGCAGTATTGGGGCTCAGCAGGGTGCCGTTTTGGCTACTTTTCTTTTCACCCTGTACACATCAGACTTCAGATACAACTCTGAGTCCTACCACATACAGAAGTATTCTGATGATACGGCTGTTGTGGCATGTGTGCATGGTGGACAGGAGAAGGAGTACAGGGTCCTTGTGGAGTCCTTCAATGGCTGGACCAAAAATAACTGTTTGCTCCTGAACCCTACCAAGGCCAAAGAACTGGTGTTGGACTTCAGGAGATCTAGAACTCCATACCAGTCAGTTTGCATTGATAGAGGGGAGATAGAGATTGTTCAGACCTGCATATACCTGGGGGTGTTGCTGGATAATAAACTGGAGTGGTCTGCCAACACAGAAGCAGTGTACAGGAGGGGCCAGAGCCGTCTCTTCTTCCTGAGACGACTCAGGTCCTTCAGTGTCTGCAGTGACATGATATGCATGTTTTAGCACACTATCATTGAGAGTGCACTGTTCTATGCTGTTGTCTGTTGGGGGAGTTGCACTACAGACAAAACTGTAGGCGCCTGGACAAACTAGTGAAAAAGGCTGGTTTTATGTTAGGCAGAAGGCTTCCTCTCAGTGCTGTGGTGGAGCAACAGATGAGCAGGAAATTATATTTCTGTTTTGGAGAATAATAAACATCCTCTCCACAGCATCCTGGCAGGACAAAGGAGCAGCTGCAGTGAGAGGCTCCTCTCTCTGCGTTGCAGGACTGAAATATTCAGGAGGTCCTTTGTCCCCACAACCATAAGGCTTTTTAACACTGACTACTGACACATTCTTCTCAAATTTCTGTTCAGTAATTTATTATTATTATTGTTGTTGTCTAATATACAATCATTGTTAATATTTGAATTTCCCCCACTGAGGGATGAATAAAGTATTTTTCTATTCTATTCTTCTATTCTAAAGCGTCTAATAATGAGGAATCAAGTTAGCTGTTTTCACCCTCACCCAACCTCTGCAGCCAGAAGGAACACAGCCAGCCTGACTAATCAGCCAAGATTGAAAGAGGCACTACCAACTTTGTCCTCCAACTCTGAGAGTGGAAAGAAGACTCCAAATTACTGGCAACTTTCAAAGCTGTGAACTTAATAGATGATGAGAACTCCAGCTTTCAGCATCTATTGAAGATCTTGGAGTGGCAGTATCAACTTCCATCAATTAATCTCTGTAGTGCTGTGTGACAGTAAGACATGGAGTAGTACCTCTTTGTGATGATGGTTTTGGTGAAGTTCTTGGAGCTGTCGTTCCTTTCCTGCATCAGCCTTCTGATCTCCTGAGGACAATGTGAGCTCAAAGTTCAGGTAAATAATATTTGATTTAGGCAAGATTATTGTTTGTCTCATCTTATGTTATTCACTTTTTGGCATTTAAGAATATTGGCCTCTTCTGTTTAATGTTTCCATCGAGTACTTTGCTATAAAAAGCCTTTTGGTTTTTTTCCCTCCTCCTCTTTTCACTTCAACAATTTTACATTTTTGATACTCTATCCTTAAAAAAATAATTCTTTCCGCATTCACTCTAAATCAGGCATATGTTTAGATGAGAAACTCATTGGTATGTGATGGCAGCACCCTGAGGTCGCAACCATTTCTCAGAGTACAGTATAATGCATATATGTGTTAGATAGATAACTGAGTCAGATTTTGTTGGGAAAAAGTTCAAGTTCAAGATGTCTTCTTGAAGCTCAATGTTAATCTTAAATACAACGTCGAGCTGAAAAGATCACACTCTAAGGACAGATGATTATTTGTGGTTAAACACTAGAGTGCAATAAGATTATATAGATGCTGCAGACCTCCTCCTTTTGTGTGATGGTGTTCTGTCGTTGCTCCAACATAGCAAGCAGCTCAGAGATCTTCAGCTGGAGACTCTTCTCTGAGGACGACTTTGTGGTCGTGACCTCTGTCTGGATTGTAGTTATCTGGGACTGAATGCAGTTCAGCAAAAGATGAAGGACAAACAAACAAGCAAAAAGAGATTACATTAAACTATGTCAGTTACAGATTAACAATATTTTCCTAAATAAACTTTCTTTTTTGCAGCAGATGCAGATTGAATATAAACCTAATTGGCCTTGTTTTGTGGACAGAATCCCTGTTAGAGATTCTGTGCAGGTGTGGGTCATCTCAAACAATACTATTGTGTTAAACTATTACACCTTCATCAGAGTGTTGGCTTTTGTTAAGGTGAGCTTTTCAAATAGCTTTAAAGCTTAACGACTCCTGAGGAGGGCAAAATAACATGTATGCTACACCCCTTCGTAGAATCGCCACCTTAACATGGTGGAGAGATTTGAGTATCCCTATGATCCTGGGAGCTGCATTCTCGGGGGCGTTAGCCTCTGGTAGGGTCTCCCATTGCAAATTGGTCCCAGGGGAGGGGTCACACTAAGAGCAACTCAAAGATCTCGATGGAGTGGCACCAGAGGAAATTACCTTGCCCAGAGAAGGGAAACCGTGGGAAGTTCCCTGAAGCCAGGCCTGGGGGGGGCTTGGTCGGGCTTAGCCTGAAGAAGAATCAGAAAGCCACCTCCACGTGGAGAAATCTGAAGTCGGTTGCAATGTGAGCTAGGCGGCAGATGAAGGCGGGGGCCTGGGATGTGTCAATCCCCGGCATATCAAACTGGCTCTAGTGACATGAAATGTCACCTCACTGGCAGGGATAAAGCCTAAGCTGCTTTGTGAGGTGGAATGGTACCAATCAGAATCTTTTTATTTGCCAAATGTACAACGTACACAGGAATTTGACCTGGTGTAACAGTGCCACAGAACATTAAATAAAAGTCAACTTAGCAGAAACAAGTAAAACAGAAGTTGTGCCTTTGAAAAAAGCCTGGTGGTTAGCACCGTCACCTCACAGTGAGAGGGTTCCAGATTCAATCCCCGCCTGGGGCCTTTCTGTGTGGAGTTTGCATGTTCTCCCCGTGTATGTGTGGGTTCTCTCTGGGTACTCCGGCTTCCTCCCACCGTCCAAAAACATGCATGTCAGGTTAATTGGTGACTCTAAATTGTCCGTAGGAGTGAGTGTGAGCGTGCATGGATGTTTGTCTCGTTTGTCTCTATGTGGCCCTGTGATGGACTAGTGGGTGTACCCCGCCTTTCACCTGATGATAGGCTCCTACTCCTACCGGATTGACGATATAGAAAATGGATGACGTGTGATATGTACAGAATGAGATGACCACAATGAGATGACCGGAAATATATACAGGATGGCAGGAATAAATATTGTAGACAAGAAGTGGATATTTACGTGGATGTGTATACAGAGATTGGGGTGACTGGGATGGTTTATTTGGGAGAGTGATGGTCTGGTGGTTTTGGTCTTAATGGACCTGAACCTGCAGCCTGATAAGAGGGTTGTAAACAGGGAGTGAGTTGAGTATGATGGGTCCCCCACTATCCTTCTAGCTTTCTGCCTGGATCTGCTATTGTGCAGAACACACATGGGCTCCTGTTTAATGCCCGTTAGATGACTTGCTGTTGTACAATACGCTCCAGTCTGTTCTTGGATGCAGGGTACCACACAGTGATGGAGGAGGTGAGGACACTTTTGATGATGGCTCTGTAGAATTGTGTGCGAACCTTAAGACGTAAGACGTTCATCTTACGAAGCAGCCTGAGGAAGAACATACTCTCCAGCTGAGCTCGAGAACAGTGTATAGAGAGCCTCGTGGAATTGGTTTCCATAGCTGAGCCGCTTCATCCAAGCCATACATCACCAAGTGCAATGCAAAGCGTCCGATGCAGTGGTGTAAAGCACGCCAACACTGGACTCCAGAGCAGTGGAGACGCATTCTCTGGAGTGATGAATCACACTTCTCCATCTGGCAATCTGATGAACGAGTCTGGGTTTGGTGGTTGCCAGGAGAACGGTACTTGTCTGTAATTTCAAATCTTGTAATTTCATACTCCCAACTTTGTGGAAAAAGTCTGGGCCCTTTCCTGTTCCAACATGACTGCGCACCAGCGCACAAAGCAAGGGCCATAAAGACATAGATGAGCGAATTTGGTGTGGAAGGACTTGACTGGTCTGCACAGAGTCCTGACCTCAACCCAATAGAACACCTTTGGGAAGAATTAGAGGAGAGACAGGCCTTCTCGTCCAATATCAGTGTCTGACCTCACAAGTACGCTTCTGGAAGAATAGTCAAAAATTCCCATAAACACACTCCTAAACCATGTGTAAAGCATGACCAGTTGAAGCTGTTATAGCTGCAAAGAGCGGGTTGACGTCATATTAAACCCTATGGATTAAGAATGGGATGTCACTTAAGTTCATATGTGTGTAAAGGCAGATGGGCGAATACTTTTGGCAATATAGTGTACTTTGCAGTGATAGAAATGTCTTTTCAAAATCCTAGTCTCTTCAAAGACCCAGTGACTCATTTATGTTTTATGCCATTTTATCCCTCCATCTTTACATGCTGATTCTGTTGGTGAGTCTTACCCTCAGCCTCTGTATCTCCTGGTCTTTTTCTTGTTTCATGGTATTGAGCTGCTCATTATACTGACGTGACAACTCCTCCGTTTTTATTTGCAGGGTGGTGCTGCTGCTTTGGCCAGACAGCTAAAGGACAGATGAGCAAACAAGAAGTGGATTCAGTACAACAGTGAATTGTCACATTTCCCTAACCCAGTTTTGTTGATATGTTTTATGAAGATAAAATACTTGTAATTAATTGGTCTTCCAGCAATTGTCAGATACCTGATGACGTTTTATGTTTTATGTTTTAAGTGACCTCCTCACAAGATATTTTAAGCACTGACAAACAGACCGCTATTTCCACAAGGATATATTTTGGAAGGTGAGACTTTGTGTACCTTCTGTCGAAGCATCTCATTCTCCTTCTCCAGCGCTCTCATCCTTCCCTCCAACTCCTTGATCTTGAACTCGCGCTTCGAATCAGTGTTTCGGCCACTCATCAGCTGGCTCTCCAGGGAACGCTGAGTGGCAGTGGCTTCCTTCAGAGACATCTGTAACAGACACACACACACAGCTGCTCTCTTAACTAATGACATTTATGACGGTTATGGCAATTTAAAAATGATATTTAGCAAAGTAATAATCTGAGTTTTAAGAAGAAAAAAAAATGAATGAAATCATTTTTAGTCAAACTTGCGAGAAAAAGCTATTACTTCATTTTGAAAGTTTGGATTAACCACACCATAATAAAGAAGCAAGCCACCTGAAAATAAAAGGCAAGCAGAAGAAGACTACCATCCAGAGAGTGATGAAGAAGAACAAATTGAAGGAATCAGTGGTTGTAGATACTGTTTTGTAACTGTAGTTTATATATAACGCTGTCAGATGCTGTTGTGTACAGTGGTAATTAGAGGTGATGATAAACCAAAAGTATGGAAACTACTCCAAAACTTACATCTCATACACAACTGTATTGGCAGAGGCAACACACGTATAATTTTATGAGATACATATAAAACAGATGTGTCCATTCAGGTTTATTTTGTTCAACTGAACCTGCAACAGACACTAGAGCTGACTGTGGCTGCAAGGCATCATGCTCAATTGAAATATTTTACACAAAAATGTGTGTGCGCACACGCACACTCACACTTAGTACCTGGAGCTGTTTGTTGTTCTCTCTGACGGCCTCCAGGAGGCAGTCGTACTGTCTAGCCTGGTCTGCTTTGAAACTCAGATCTCTCTCCAGAGACTCCTTCTCACCCTCCAGACGCTGTGAACACAGACACACACATACATCATGCTGTTACTGTGGTAGCCTCCTAACTTCTCTGTCACATTTACATTTTATCTTAGACTTTGGATTAGTTGTGAAAGTCATTATGTTGTAGGGGTAGGACGTTATTTGCTCTTGTGTCTTGTCTTTTGTTGGATAAAGAAACACCACACACATTACTATCTGTACTGTAGTGTGTGTTTGAAATGCTAATCATTTGTGTTAAGGAATTCAATATAGTAAAAGTGACGCCAACACACCTCTTCGACACAGGCTTTAAAAAGCTGCGATTATCTGGCCTGAGGCTTGAAAGCATAAAAGAGACTCACAAACCTGTAAAAAATCTCATATATTGTGCATGACGGCTATGAGGACATACTGTTCTCATACATGCTGCAAGAAATGTCTAGTTTTTTTTGTTGTTGTTTTTTTTTTTTTATGGAACATGAAAAATGATGCTGATGATGCTCCCACACATACTTATTTTATTTAGTTGTATCTAGTTAGTTTTGATAAAACAACAAAGTAAACATGGCTCAGTTAGTTGAGATGTAAGATATGCACTGATTTTTCAAGAACTTTAAATGTGCCTTAAGCTGTAGCCTGTCACTGTTGTGCATGAATTAACAATCTTCAGGGCAAAACCTTAAAAAACAGTCTGAATGCCGATAACACAGTTTGTTGAAAATAAATAGTTTCTTTTTCCTCTTTCTTGAAGTGGGTTTGTGTGAAGTCCTTATAAGTCAGTGTGTTACCTCCAGTTGATAGCGATCAGAGAAGCCATCTAACTGTTGCTTAGACCAGCATATGGGTGAATTTTAGTCATTTGCTTCAACTCAAAGTTTAAAATGCTCATAGGCCCTACACCAACCGAGTCCACGTGATTGTCTAATACAAAAGTTATACTGTGTAAAAATCCACAGAATAGCACTCACTTGCAGCACAATTCATTTTTTTTGTTTTAGAAGGTGAAAATGGGCTCATCTGGTGGTTCCACTGCAATAGCCAAACTGATAGGCTATTCCTGATAGGCTATTCCTGATAGTTCCTAGGGAGTTCACTAGGGATCGACCGGATATCGGCCGGGCAGATTATAGGCACCGATTTTCAGCATTCTGGCGCATATCGGCATCAGCCTTTTTTTTTATCCAACGGGCGATAAGAGATCAATTTCAAACCGGGTTATTTTGCCTCTCTGTCTGTTGTCTCTACTCTGTGTCCAGCATTGGCCCACCCACAACACCATCTGATTGGTTACACACAGAACCAGGTAACAGCCAATCAGCAGTGAGAGCTGTTCACGCACACTGCTCCCACATGGCAGAGAGGAGAAACGGGTTTGACGAGAAGAGAAGCGACGAAGAGCAGATATATGTTACGAAGCTATGTTAAGGCAGCAACCTCCCGAAATTGTAATAAACATCCCAGCCCTCTACAACTCACAACTACTAGTAACATTACTGTGAGCCCAATAACGTTATATCAATACAAGCAGCAGCTCTGCTCGCTCGCAGTAGTGATGTGCGATTCATGAGTCAATTGTTGAAGATTATTTTTACTGACTTGGGAGTTACGAGTCATTGTCTCCATAAACTCGTTCACTGACTCACCGCTGCTACTGCCAACTAACTGCAAAGAGAAGACATGTCACAAAACTGTTATTCTAACTGCAAACATATTAATCTAATTGCTGTATTAGCTCCGTGGCTGAAGCAACGGCTTTGCTCCAGCTCACAGCTCACTCGCTCTCTGTCCCTTCCGGCTTCATTTTGAAGGAAGTTCATTCATTCAGTACATATTTATTTTATTCTAATGGTGCACTGTTGAATGTTAGAATATTATTTTTTGTACTATTGTTTAGGTTAGTTAAATGTTCCATTTGTGCACAGTTTCACACATTTTATTATAATTTTGCACTGATTCGCACTGACTGTTAATTTATTGGCTGTTGGGTTATTTGCATTTATTTAGAGAGAAAGAAAGAAATGTTTCACCTTGGAAACCTCTTGATTTTTAGCCTTTTTCACAATGATTTGGGGACTGGAGTGGTTTGGAACACAGAGAAAGGGAGAGTAAAAACCAAATTAACTCAATTCAGTCCAGTTTTATTGCAGGGAAGCACATTGAGGGGATGGCTAGAGAATAGTGTGAGTCTTTCCTATTGCTATTGTACTATTTTTTCAGCTATAGTAACATCAATCATTATTAATGTAACAGCCTAGCTTTATAAAACTTCAGGAATCTATTTATTCATTTAAATTTTCAGTTCACTTTATAAGAGATGCTGCTGAGCCTTGGAGCTCCCTGCACTTTCAGTTAAACAATAGACATCTTTGTTGTAAAATTCTAAGAAAAAAAACCTTTACCATGTTCTGTTATCTGAAAATATGCTTTAAGGCATTTAAACAAATTCAAGTGTTGGAGTTTGTATTACCACATTTTTCGGGCTATAAAGCGCACCGGGTTATAAGGCACAATATCAATGATTGACTGCTAATGGATCTATTTTAATACATAAAGCGCACCAGGTTATAAGGCACATTAAATTAAATAAAACTCACTTAAGTCAAACTTTATTCAACTCACTTGTTGTACTTGCAGATAGCGTTGAGTTTGATATCCACTTTGTAAGCATGTCTCTAAACAGGAGCCATTTTTGGGGCAGCAGGTATAGAAAATTAATGAATGAATGTGCACACCTTAATGTTGAAGCACAGATCATATTACTCTGTGAGGCTCGTGACTACGGTGGCCATAATGCTCAATCCATCAAGCAGTGCAGCTTCGTAGTTTACCAAGGCCGTGCTGAAACATTTTGACAGATTATTGAGCGCCATGTACCACATAAAATCGGTTCTAGGTCAGAAAGCACAACCAGAATTATTTCATATATTAGGCGCACGGCATTTTAAGGCGCACTGTCGATTTTTGAAAAAATTAAAAGGATTTTAAGTGTGCCTTATGGTCCGAAAAACACGGTATTTAAAATTTTGACGCCAATATTTTCACTTTTACTGCAAATGAATATCGGCTCCACATATCAGTTATCAACCTCCTTAACTACTACTAGTCGGTATCGGTATTGTCCCTGAAAGAACCATTTCGGTCTATCTCCATCAGGAACCCTCCCGGCTCTTCCAAACTGAGCACTTTGACCACCGTTTACAAGATGTAAGACACTGACTGCTCATAAGTCCCTCACAAAACCACACTTTCAAGTACATTTACAGTGACCGCTCCAAAGGTCAGTGTTACCTGTGAAGTGAGTTGGAAAATGAGATGAGCTGATTTTCAAAAGCCATAATAGTTTAATATGTCACATTTCATTAATATTTTAGGCACGGCTTTTCATATGCATATTCATATATTTAATTTTTACACCGAGAAAAGCAGAAAATTTGAAGAGGTTGTGAAGCTAAAATGTTTGGCATTTGGCAAGTATGCCTCAGCAGCAACAAGTCCTTTGGTTTTGTTTGGGGGATTTTTCAGGTTTGTTCTGCAAAACGTTTCTAGTTATGTGAGATTCTTGAGCCGTCCACATTCTTTGCTCTTCTGAGGTCAGTAAACACATGTTTGATGACGTTTAGGTTGGGACGCTGTAAGCAAAGCCTTTAGTTTGTGAGATCTTGCCTTGTCTTTGTGTCTTCCGTTTACTTCCTGTTTCATTTTGACACTTATGGTCTTTGTGCACTTTGGTTCAAGTTACTTCCTGTTGTTTTCCCGGCAATTTGTCCCACACACCTGTACTGAGTTTTGCCATTAGACACACTCTATTTATTCCTAGTGTTTCCTTGTGTTCTCCGCCAGATTGTCATTGTCTCTACGTAAGTACATGCTTTCAAGCTTTTGCGATTTGTTTGCTTAGTTTCTGACTTTGCCTGTACCATAGGACTTTGTTTTTGCCTTTTCACTGATTGGATTTGAGAAATTAACATTTCGTCTAGCACTGCTTAACATTTCAGGCTGAACCAGAGAGAAATCACTGAACAAATACTACATGTTATTTTGTTGTGTTGCTTGTTGTGAAATACCTTCAGTCACCCAATGTTACTTCTGATGTGCTTGTTTGTTACCACAGATTTTTTTTTTGTCTGCTACCTGAATTAGATTGTAGTTGACTTGAATTTAGTTGTATCTTTAAAGTGCCTTGAGATAACATTTGTTGTGATTTGCTGCCATATAAATAAAACTGAAACCTCTCAACCAGCAGACTACAATGTTCAGATCTTGTGAATAATCTAAACTGTCACCATGTGGTAGCCACACAGCTCTGTTTGTGTTGGCGGGTGGTGACAGTCCTTACCCGCAGGTCGTCAGACATCTGCAGGAGCTCCTCCCTCAGACTGCTGAAGGTGGACAGCAGCAACCTCATGCTCTTATCTGCAGTGAGACGAGTCTGAGACACAAAACACACACAGACAGACAGACAGGTGAATTAACAACACAAAGGGTCCCCTGTCCTGCTCTGATATGCAGCCACATACACCCATAGAAGAATATCTATATATTTCAGTTTGAAATAAACTAATTTAGCTTTTTTCTTCTTCTGTATAACTCACCATCTGATTACTAGTTGACAATGTAACAGATTTATAATCAGAGATAATAATATATCATGAGGGAAACATAATTACACACTATTAAAGCAGAAAATTACAAGTGTCCAAAACCATTATACTGTATGCTTTAACACACTGTAAAAGGTTTGTTCAGGTTTGTGAAAATGGATACTGTTCATTATTATACATAATTACACCTCTGCCATCCTGTAAAACTATTACTCAGCATTTACAGAAGTTACAATTATTTACATTGATATTATAAAAGCTTTAAAATGTATATATTTGTTTACATCCAAATACTAATGCATTTATAATACGTAATAAACCAGGAAAGAGTGGTGAAAACTTCCTTGTTTAAAACTCGGGAGTTTTGACAGAAATTGAATAAACAGAAAAGACTTGATGAACAAATGTGTGGCCTGTATCACACTGGATATAAATCTTTATCAGTGCTCAGATTTTCAGTGTGTGTCAGCTCAGTAGGCTTTGCTTTAATGATGCTGTCCTGTTGGCTTCATCGAGAACTACATCGTTTGAAGCTCTGCACAGCAGCTGAGATCAGGACTGTCACCTTGATTATTTGTCCATTTCAGATTAGTATGAGTATTTACTTTTAGTAGGGAAACTTATCTGGGTCTTTGTTAAAGGCTGTGGAAAGAGTGAACTAAGAGATTGACCAGAAACTACAAGTGCATCCCTGCAACTTGGATGCAGAAACACAGAAAATAAATGGATGGATTCAGAAAATAATCATCTGCTGGCTAGGTAATGTGGTGTGATCCCACCAAATCTATTGTGTTTTATTTCATTTCATGTATCTCACCTGCAGTAGATAGCGTATTTGTTGTTTGGTCAGTTCAGTGGCTCCTTTGGGAATCAAAGCCTCTACCTCCTCTTTCTCCACCTGAACTCACACACACACACACACACAACTATAAAACAAGTGACACATTAAGGGTAAAAAAATGTTCTTTGGATGAGAGGCCTGCAAAACTCCCAAATACACACACCTACAAATGACTGTCGCAGTATAGAGAGTGTCCACACAAGTGGTGAGAAATCAAAGAGCCAAAGAAATCTAAGACAGCATTTCATAATTTTAATGTTGAGAAATGATCTTTTTTTAAAATCTTGTTTAACATGGCACCAAATATTTTCACATCTATTCCCATTATGTTTTATTAACAATATACAGCCCCTATTCCAAAAACAGTTGGGACACTTTGTAAAACAAAAAGGGAACATCAACAACTGCTAATTCCATAAACCAATATTTTATTCATAATAAAGCATAGAAAACTAAATGTTTTCATTTGGTGAAAGCCCCCAGACTCTTCTACAACAAAACCATGCTATTCTAATAGATGCAGAATGTGGTTTAGCATTGTCTTGCTAAAATAAGCAAGGCCTTCCCTGAAAAAGACGATATTTACAGTTATGTTTTCATATACTTTCTGCTGGTATTGTTATTGCATATGGTCTGCCTGGTTTTCCCACAGATACTCCAGGGTGTATTTGATAAGTATCTCTACAGATGTAGCAGCTGGTTATCTAGTTTTGCTTTTGCTCGTACATTTGTTTTTGTTGTTTTCTATCTTTAACAAATTTATCTTCTTTCTCTTCTTTTCACTCTTGCCTTTTCTTTGTTCCCCCTGTCAGGTTTGGCACTAATTTGTACTTTAAACAAAAACCAAATACATTTTTTAATATCTACTTAAGCATTAAGGCGTGCTTCATATCCAGATTTTTTGTTTTTTTTTAATTAACTAGTAAAATTGTTCTCATTTCAAATGTTCTTTATGCTTTATTGTGAACTGTGGATTTAACACGGTGTACAAACTTTTTTGGAACTGGGATTGTATCTGAAATCTGGTTAATTTTAAGGTCTAGTTTATTTTGTCCACAAATAACGTGTCTGGTGAGTTCAGTTTAAGCATGTTTCTCAAATGTGTGTTCTGCCCATTTGTTTCTCACCTTGTAGTCATTGCTGGGATCCAGTAGGTGTTTCCTGTAACACAGTGAGAGGAAAGACAAACAATGAGGGAAGCAGCATGACTGGAGTGACCTGAGAAGGGCGTGTGCGTGTGTTTGTGTGTGCATTTATATACCACTCAACAGTACACAAAAATGTGAGAAATTCCTTTAGGCTTGGGGACCAAATTGTAGTGTGTGAATGCAAAGAAGAAAAGAAAGTGTTTATCTGCAGGGTCAAGACAACTTAGCCTTTTTCTCACAGTTGGAGATTAAGAAGACTTAACAGGCTCTCACTGTCAGAGCGTGTGGAGTGTGGATGTCTATGTCTTCTCTAATGTTATCATTACCATGCAGACAAAAACTTGTTCATCTTTCACAAAGAGACTTATTTGGATACAATTATTTAGGCTTCACAAGATAATTTTTTTCCAAAAGTGTCTGCATTTTGTTTAGCTACAGTATCTAACAGATAAATTAATCTTTGATGGAATAAGTGTCATCAATGTTTCCTATATAACTGCACAGGCACAGTGGGTCACTAGGTCAACACAGATCAAATTGGGTCTCTCTTCACTGCTGCTGTGAAAAGCATAAACTGTGTTGTTTCCTTGGAAATGCTGATATTGTGTGAGAACCACCGATCAGAATCTTTGTAATTACTGCAGAGCAAGTGGCTAAAGAGCAAACAGTGACAGAGCAAACTTTTGAGAGTTGGTGTTGTAGATTTATGTGTTACAGACAAATTCAGGCTGAACTGGATCCCTTTAAACTGCAAAATACAGTATTAGTCCTGGAAAAGAAACTGCTCTCGAGCACTCATCATCAATTCACATAAAAACATTTTTTCAAAAAGGCTGTGGTTTTCTTCTCAGGAGTTTATTCAGTCTGTGGCACACAGCCCCACATCTACAGACTTCTAATGGAAGTTAGAATTACAAATATATTGTTTTTTTGTTTAAATAAAAGCTCATTCTTCCTAAAACAGATTCATCGTCACAAACATATGCTCAGTGTTCTGGGAGACATATACAGCAGCAGAATGGGGTTGAGTCAAGATAAGCTGCAGTGTGTTTGCTCCTAATAATGAAGGAATATGTCATCAAGAGCAGAAGTGATGGTCACTGATGTTTCTGATGAATAGAATGAAATATGTCACATAATGCTTGCCTTTACAAAATTTTATCTACATCTTAAGATGTTTTTTGCCTTGTCCTTTGACATACTGTATTTCATTTACAGATTTATCAACCATATTGCCTTGCCAAGACTGCAAGTCTTATCGCTTGTGAGTATGTCAGTGCTGACTAATTTAGAGACTAACATGTCACAGTGAGGTGAAAAGTTGTAAAAGAATTGCAATCTTAAGGTTTCTCTCTCACACACACATTTTCCAGTTAAATGACAGCACATGAATCAGCTGGGTGGGAACTTGTCAGACCACAACCTTCCCCTCCTAAACAGCAGTTCTCACTCTCATTGGCTACCTTAGATCTTCTAACTTACAGCTTAAGTCAACACCAACTGTCTCATCCAGGTTTCTTGTCACTACCTGCCTTATTGTCAGGTAATACTTAAAAAATCCTGGCAACCAAAACTACAGAACTGTACTCCAGGGTTTTGAAGTATTTCCATTATGAATATAATATATCAAGCGATCCTGTTGTGCTCCTCCTGAAACTTAAACATACTTATCAGGACCACCTGGAAACATCCTTTTATAATCTGTTTCCCTGCACCACATTTTCAAGGCCTCAGTGACAGAGCCAGGACATGTTTTACACTTTACATGTCTGTTTTTAAAGGACCTTAAAATGAAGTTGAGCTTCTCACAGCACATACACTTTACATCTCTTTTTATTTAAGGAACCTTAAAATGAAGTTTAACTCCTACAAAACAAATGTGTAATCCTTTCCAGGCCTATCTTTGTGTTTCCAAAGGCTAGATTTTTGTTGTTGTTTTTCTTTATTAAACCAAGTTATCATTAAACAGAGCATTAAATCTCCCCCATATAACTGACCAGTGGACCTCCATGACAGCACCTGCAAAAGGCTGCAGGACAGGTCTTTACCTAAGAACGTCAGTGTTGGGAAATCAATTACTTATAAGGGAGTGAAACCCATCGAAACTCACTTGTGACCCGTCTGAACAAGCCACAGATCAAACTAATCCAAGCTGGCAAACCCATCGTCAAACTCCATCATGACATCCATAGCTGTATTCTCAGAGTCTACTTGTTTATATGCCAAGATGATAAACCCGCCCTGTTAATGTTACTTCATGTAATTAATCTGATAAGGGAATTTTGTAGCTGTGATGACAAGCTGTTTCTAGGCAGAAACGTGCTACATTATCTTGTGAGCCTAAGCCAAAACATAGTAAGCCATATGCAACTGTTAAATATTCTATCAACATTTTAACCTTTGATTCTGATATGATTTAGATTTTTTTTTTTGCAGCATCACTAGCCAAACTGTTTTCAGCTGTTAATGATAAACTTGAGGAAGGGAATGATTCCTACTGCGATCAAGCTAATCTATTTGTGAAAGTACAACATTTATAAAACATATTTGAGATTTAGAAAGTATTATGTTTTTACGTATTTTGCATCTTTATGTTCCTTCTTTTTTTAGATTTTATAGTGTGATTTTCGAGTGTGATTTGCATTTACTACATTGTGATCAAAATTTCCCCTTGACATTAAAAATACTATCCAATCCAGTCCTATTCTGGACCAAGAAACCTTTTGTCACTTTTGTGATGAAATCAAAACCAAAAAAATTGATAGATAAAGACCAGCATTTTCTTTCTTGTTCACTTTGTTTTTTAATCAATCTGAAAACTGATCTTGGAAGAGATTTTAAAAAGAATAAGAGTGAAAGTGATTCCTGGATTCTTGTGGTGCACTACAAAGCATCAGGTGAGCTATGCAATAATTTATTATTTTTCATTCCCTCTAGCATAAACATGTCTTTTTGGATGCTGCACAAAATTACAGACATGTTCCTACATCCACACCTAAAAGCTCATTCGTATTTAGTGAATCATGTAGTCACAGACATGAAAAAGTGACATTAACAGTGGGAGGATTGACCTCTCACAGCAGAGTTCAATTTATTTGTGTCATGCTATATATGCTATCTTGTTGATTCAGAAGCAGAAGAATCAACAAGATTTTTGCTGGAGTCCAAAAAAATTACAAATACTCTTAAAAAAAAAATAGGAAAAATATTACACAAATTGTTCTGTTTCTCAGAAAATCATATATTTAATGCTGTGTGTGCTGCTGTGGACATGCACTTACTGTCCGCGGACCCGAGACACGTGGTCGGAGATGCAGGAGTGGATGTCGCAGTTTTTCCTGTAGACGTCGGCCAGCAGCTCGCCGAAGTAACGTGTGTCCAGCTTAGTCGGCTCTGGTACTTCCCTTAGCTCAGTCCTCACCTCCATCCTGGAGATCTTCTCCGTCACTGGTGGTAGCTTTTGCTGTATGATGTTGACAATTTCCACCTCTTCAACCTCCACTCCTTCACTCTCCTCTTCCTCCTCCTCCTCCTCCTCCTCTTCCTCCACTTCTTCCTGAAAAAAATCAAAACCGATGTTTTAAAAACTGTTTTTTTACATGATCCGCTCACTCCATTATTTTTTGGCCCTTCTAAACTGCATGTGCAGGACATTTCAGTCAGTTTGTCAGTCAGTGTAGCTGTTAATTAAAATATAAGTCATTATATTCAACATGTAGGGTAGAGATTTCCTGATAGATGTATTGTAACGCTAAGACGAGTTGTAAACTCTTTCTCTGAATGATTTCTAATACAGTTTAACAGATAGCACATGACATAATAGGGGCAGCCGTGGCTCAGTGGTTAGAGTGGGTCGTCAATAATTGGCAGTTCGAATCCCACTCTCGCCACTCAAAAAGATTGGTGAAACTGACAGCTGGAGGGGTGTCAGTCCACCTCCTTGTCACGGCCGAGGTCCCCGTGAGCAAGGCACCGTACCACCATGCTCCCCGGGCGCTGTGAATGGCTGCCCACCGCGCCAGTGTATGGCATCTGTCTCTATGAGTATGTGATCCTGTGCATGTGTGTGTCAACAGGTGCCAATCTGGATGGTTTAAAAGCAGAGGACAAATTTTGTGTGTATGTATGTATGCATGACAATAAATCTAATTTTAATCTCTTAATCTTAAAACTCAAAATGTCATGAAGATGTCAGGAAAACATAAATATTTTCAGCCCTGTTGGTTATTAACAAGTATGATTTTTTTTTTTAGGAGGCAGTATGATTCTGAATTTCACTAACTCTAAAGATCTGACTTTCCAGATACAAGTATGGGTTCCAAAACTTTCTCTTTCACCTTGTGCCAAGTTGACATTTATGTTTCACTTTAAATGAATTGTTGGAACAAAATGTGGGTAGTGATTCAGCTGTTTTCCAAATATTTGCACAAGGCCAGAATTACCATCTATAATCTATGTCTTTAAACTTTGGCCAAAATGCTGTTACACGCTTTTCATAAGTGTATAGTCTAGTTTTATGTGTGTTTAAATGTCTGCAGTGTTATAAATACCCCTTGTCCACACAAGGGAGTTAATCTGTCCCACAGACAACACTGACCCTGAACTGCCCCAAATGCCACATTTTTAGTCCAGGCTTTTTTTACTCCATGTAGTGATATAACCATGAAATACAACTGCCCAGCTGGTTTGATATATCTCCAAGACTGAGCAGCTGTTTTGATGTCATTTTGACCATTTTCAGAGCAGACTGGGCCTCTTTGGAGGAAGAGGTTTACATACTACTGCCCGATTGTAGCACACCATTAAAAAAATCATTAAATTGTAAAACTGTAATTGAGCCTGGTATAGACTTATTAAAAAAGACAGACCTCCTGTAAAATCTTTATATATTTGCAGTAGCTGTTAAGAGTAAGGCTGGATTCTGTTATGATATTGATAATCTTGGACAGCTGAAAATATACATGTAAAGTAAGTAATAAAAAGTGATCCCATCAGAACACACAAGTGTCTGAAAGCACTTTCTTTCAACTAAGTTTAAAATTGGCTGCAGAGATTTGCTTCAGCTGATTCATAACAGTATCGATGAAACCAGTCACTAACACTCAGTGATGAGGTCTGGCCCATGAGTCTGTGGGTCATCTCCAAAGTTGTTGGACTGGGTTGAGGTCAAGGATCTGTGCGTGCCTCTTGAGTTCTTAAACACAAATTTGTCCAGAGGGTGAGAGCTGAGCCAGACATGTGTGTGTAGTGCAGATTGTGTGTCAGTAAGATGAGTCAAAAATCTATCAATCTAAATTTCAGCAACGGTGGAGAGCAAAGTGTGAACCCATTTATTTTTTATGTAGATCTCAGTCAATTAGTTGTGATTTATGGATGTGGTTTGATGAATGGAGGCACTGTCATGTTATAACTGTAGAGGGCTTTCCCCAAATTGTTGAACCAAAGCTGTGGTCACAAAGACTAGAAATATAAAAGCCCATTTCACAAAACACAAGTCCAGAGAAGTGCAAGGCAGCATCCAGATGGACATGAGCATATTTGTTGGCATGTATGATGTATATTTACAGTACAGCCTCTTTTAAGAAGCTAACCATCAAAACATGCCATCCTGCACAGACTTACAAACCACACCTACAGACAATGTAAGCAAAACACACCTGTCATCTCCTATTATCCGTGTAGTTCAGTCAAACTAGTTATCTAATGCCACATGAGCAAAGCTGTTGGTTGTGTGTACTCTTCCCAGACACAGCATCTCAATTCTCAAAAAATAAAAAATAAAATAAAAAAAATACTTACTGTCACATGACTGACTAATGCATATGATATGAATTAAACAAGTCCTCTCTGAAACTGATGTTGCAGCTTCGTTTTAAACCAACTTATCATTCACTTTAGTTTAAAATCTTGGTTTTCCCATTGACACAGCCAAACAGAAACAATGAGAAAAAACATGGACTTCTTAAATATCCAAACCGTGGCAGCACAGAACAGTTTAGCCAGGTTCCATGCAAGCTCAAGGTAAGATAGGGAACTAGACTTTCCCAACAGGTGAACTGTACACTGTTTTGACATTAGAGGATTTATGCACATTAGTCATCTGCAGGATGGATGCATATGACTGTACCACAATTGTACAGATGTTACTGTTAAACTGGTAATTCAGGGAATGGGGAAAGAAAAAATGACTGAGGCCAAGTCTCAGATTTCTAAGTGTGTTGGGCTGTGCTTCAAAAATCAGTCATGCAGCAGAACTATTGGAAAAAAGACTGAACAATAAGTTCACCATTCCAATTAAATTACAGTACACTCGTCATGAAACAAAAAACAATTCAAGGAGATTACACAGAAGAGAGCAAAAATCTGTGTAGTGAGGTAGTTTAAATGCCTGAAAAATGTTTAGTTCCAGCAGAAGTCAAAAACAGGCTCAGATGTTATATGTACACTGACAAATACATACACAAACACTAACTTGTGTTATACCCCTTCTACCTCCATTATATCACCTTATAATGACAAAAAGTGGATTTTAGATATTTGAAATGACATTTTAGTGTTTGTCTATAAAAAATTATCATGCCTGACTCTCAACTTAGCGGCATACAATAATTTATCATTTTATTAAACACTTTGTTGTACTTTCATATCCTCCTCTTGACTTTGAATTCAAACTAAATTATCAGGGTGTAGCGGCTGTTCTGTTGGAACTGACCAATCAGAGCAGATTTGACTCTATAGTCTGACGTCAGCTACTTTACTTTCTGTTGTAACAGGAAACACACTTTTATTATGCTGAAGCAATTAGCATTTTGCTGACTGTACTTTTGAATACTGTTCTTACTTTTTTGTGACTAAATGCTTGTCTCCTAAATACTGATCTTTCTTCAAAATCGTATGCCCTCAAAAGCCCAACTTATCTTGATGTCATCTCAGTTTTTCAGTTGTTGCCTCAACAGCCCACTAATGCAGAACAGACCCGTGGGGTGTCTGATTACAGCTACCAACAAACTATATCAAATCTTTGTGTGTGATTTTATGCTGCTAAAAGCAAATGGTTAACAGTCAATAAAAGTAGATATCTTATACACAATGAGTCACACTGTGCACTGTATTTCTCATCACAATTGAACCAGCTCTCAGTGTTTGAATAAAGACTTGGCACTAAAGCAACAAAATCATATGACGTGACCCTGGTATGTGACAGGCTGGAAAGTCTAACCCACCTGTTAGACTTTATGCAGGGCAGATAGTGTGAAACCTGCATTCAAGAGCTCAGAGGTCTCAGCAGCAGGTTCTAATATCAACATGTTTTTCATTTAATTGCAAACAGCACAAGATCAAAAAGTGTGACCACCGGATGAGCAGCTTAAATATGGGATTCCTGAGAACATGGAGGTGGGTGTGTGCAGTGGGGTGTGATTACACTAACATACCAGTCATTCTAGAGAAAAGGGAGACCGGTACAAACCAGTCTAGGTACAAAACAACTTCAGGGTGTCACCAGAACTACTGATAGATGTGAGTCCCGATGCATTAGTGGTTTTAACAATCATCCCGACTTCAAGAAGTTTTCAAAGCATCAAAAATAAAAGTCATAAGTGCAAATTTTGAGATAACTTCCATTTTGCAGTTTATGTCATATGATTGTGAACTAAATATCATCACCACTGAACTTCTTTCTAAGCTTCTTTCATTGCTCAGTTCTCACTGGGTTGAAATTGATACTTTTTGTATTCATAACTGAATAGTCTATGCAAAATATTTTACACTTATCAAGTTCATCATTTTGTTCCCCCCAGACATGTTGTGTTAAGTATTTAAAATCTCCACTAGTTTTCATTATCTTACAACCAAATCTTAGTTAATTAATGTAGCTCTACTATATTTAAGACTTGTGCAGGTTGTGCACTAAAAATATATTCTACACGGAACAACAAGAATCAACCTTAAACTAATGTAAATTCTAAAATGCTGCCATATTTTCAATTTCCTCGTGTGCACCAACTCATAAATCTGATGAAGTTATAACAATGCAAATTTTAAGACAATTAGGTTGTTTGTCCCACAGGACCAAATGCTGAATGACAAAGAAACTGAACATGACAAAGATGGATGTCAGACTGTTCATCAAAACAAATTACCTAAATCAAAATGATTCTGAAAGGTCCCCAGAGGCAGACAATGGCTGATTTCACTAGCTTAAATCATACAAAAGCTGTTCAGCGGTGAGGCTGAATTGTGTTTAGCTGGGAATGGGGATGGTGGGGAGTTCCATTTTGAGGGATCACTAAACTGCCATTCTACAAATGTTTCTAAGACTTGGATAAAAATGACTTGTTAGGATGGAAATAATCTCCTTTTGCTTTATGTTTTATCATAAAAGCTTTAATTTGTGCCATGCACAACCCCGTAGAACTCAAGTTCCAGACAGAGAAGTCTTTTTTTTTTGATTGGAGTTGCAAAGAATTTAGGGTTGCAGGGGGGCTGGAGCCTATCCCAGCTATCATTGGGCAAGGTACACCCTGGACAGGTCACCAGTCCACCAGTCCATCACAGGGCCACACAGTGACAAACAACCATGCACGCTCACACTCACTCCTAGGGACAATTTAGAGTTAGATGGTGGGAGGAAGCCACACATACATGGGGAGAACATGCAAACTCCGCACAGAAAGGCTCCAGCCAGGAATTGAACCTTGGAACCCTCTTGCTGTGAGGTGATAGTGCTAACCACCACACCACCGCGCAGCCCAGAATAACAGCTTCATGATAATAAGTTGGTGAGTCTGCAGGGTGCGTGTTTGTCTATGTGAAGCTGACTGACCTACAAAACAGTGAGTGTACAGAAAGAATCAAGAGTCGAGATTGATTGCTGCTTTATTGCTATTTTGAATCTATGCTGTAGTGATCAACTGTAGTTGGTAGAGGGGTTTCAGTGCAGCTGCCTCAGGTTTCTATGTAACTCCAAACAAAACAAAAAAAAAAAAAAGACTACTCTGTCTGGAACTTGAGTTTCATGGGGTTGTGCATGACACAAGTTTAAGCTTTAATGAGAAAACATGAGTTAAATTTAATAAGCAAAAGGAGATCATTTCCATCCTAACAAGTCATTTTTATTCAGGTCTTAGAAACATTTGAAAAATAGTTTAGGAGGAGACACTACAGATAATCAGAGAAATATCAGTGATATCTTGAAACTTCCTCAGAAGATTACTTGCATTCAGACAAGGGATGAAGGAAATATTCTGATCTTAGATGCATCAAGATGTGGATATGGAACCTATGTGGAAGCAGTACAAGATGACTGAGCAAGAAATCAAACCAGCATCCTCTGCATTGAAAGCTGGCATATTCAATCACTTTGGCCTCTATAAAGTTGAATAAAATATTCTGGAAATATGATAAACATTAGAGACCACATGTTTCCAGCTGCAAAGAAATTAAAAACAGCCAGCTGTAGCTAATCTGAGGAACATCAAACAAGCAACATCAAAGTGTCATCTCAACTCAGAAAAGGCAAAATCATGAAATCATGTCAGAGAGTACGTATGAGAGCACCACAATCACACCCCTACCTGAGACAATCATATTTTACTATACAAATATTGCAACACTGTACATTTTCAATGTATTCAGACCTGATGCAACATATTCATGCTTTTACCTACGAGAGCGTTGCATCATCATCGTAAAGGAAAAAACCTTGAGTGCACAGTTTTACAACCTCAAACTTTTACAAACAAACACAAAACTAACTCTGGTTTTATCTCTGCTCTTTACAGGCTATAAAGGCAGCTCCCACCAAAGACCACAAGAAATCCAATCTATAAACTCTATTCTTGAGCATTTCAGCCCTCTGGTACATGTGTGTGTGAGTGCCGATGTAGGTCAGCCAAGTTCTGACCTACACCTAGGTGTGTGAGCCAAGTTCTCAGGACTCTGCGACTAAGTAACAGTAGAGGTTGTTATTGCACAGAGGAGTCACCTTACCACACAGCCTCTTTGTATGCGTCTCTGCGAGTGTCTCTGTGCAAAACATTTCCCTCTGGGAGAGGAATTTAGTGTGAGACTAACGCTGTCAGGGAATATAGACAATTTTCAGTCATTCGTATCTTAACCCCATTTTTTACACAAGTATTTTTAAGCATTTAGAATTAGGCTTCCATTTTCTAAATTGTCTAGTTTCCAGAGTATGAAGTACTCTACAGCTATACTTTCAAATGTTTGGAGACAACTACAAGGAAACAATGACTGTTTATTCATAGACAAACTCTCCTGATTTCATCTAACGTCCCACAAGCGCAGAAAAATTATATTCAAGACATTATCACCTGTTGTGTAATGCAGTGTGATGTCATATTTGAAGCATCAAGGCGATCTTTCAGTTTACAGGCCTCAATATCACATCATAGAATGTCAGATAAAAACGCTTTGGATGAATAGGTATCAAACTTCTTCCTTTAAAACTGTTCCAAGGGAAAATGTACTGACATAACCCATTTTAATGAGCCTGTTTTCCCACCTGCAAAATTCCTCAGGTCAAATTTTCCAGAATCACAGAGGTGTGTCGGCAAGTATCAGCCTCAAGCCTCTAACCAACATTCATACAAACACATAATGAAGACATACAGTGAATTAAAGTAATTCTGTAGTAAACATACAGTTTTGACATGTGGTGCATATTTACAAAGGCAGTTTTATTCAGCAAAACCAAACAATACATTCAACTGAGACTGTGTTCTGTAACATGGAGCACAATTAAATTAAGCCTTTCCAACATAGAACTGCATGTGACCTATAAAATTCAGCAACAAAATAACATAATTTACTGTGTGAGAGAAAAACACAGCTGATCTTATAGTGTCAGATTTGGATATTAATCACAAATCAGGTGACTCTGTTTCTGTACACACAGATTACGATTAAAGTCCTTTATGGATCAACCCTCACAAAACTCAAACCCAGTTCTGATCATCAAAAATCACATATTCAGAATTTTTTTTATTCTAATTTTTTTTTTTTTTTTTTTCATGTAAGCAATCCCTTAGGTGTAATGACGCCCTTCTGCCCCATTTAAGATACACAGATCTGATCACCATCAATTCAGCTCCACCTGTCATGGTGCCAGCCAGTACCAACACAGTCTTTTCTCTCTTCCTCTGTCAGTGTGTTTAATTGAAGAGCTATTTCCTTGTGAGAGAGACAATGCAGGTGCAGCGCTCTACAAATACCCGATTGCTTCATCTACTGCTGGCCAGATTGTTGCACTGTATATAGTCAGTCAGCTTCAGGTTTGTCATGTCAACAAATATTCCGGAGTCCTGCCTTACCACCATCCGAAGCTGCACTGGATGCCAAGACGAACTTGTCAAACACTTATTGTCTAAACCCACCCAATTCATCTATTCTAAATAAATCCACCATAACTGATCTCTGCTTTTGAGTCAGCTTTTGGTTCCTAGATCCCCTACACATCTGTCATATCACCACTCAGCTAATAATCCCAGCCAGCACATTAAACTGGAAAGTTAATAAAAGAGTTTTCCAAGGATATCCCCAAAGGAAACCCCAAATTATAAATCAATATTTATCAAGCCCATTTTTCACTGTTAAGAAAAAAGTGTCCAACTTGAGATCTATACATTGCCTTCACTTTACCTGGGAACTGTTCTCAGGCATTAAAACTATGCATTGATCTAAGGATTGGCACAACAGATGGACAAAATAGAGAACATTTGAAGTCTCAGGTTTTCTCCCTGACTTAGGGTCCTTAGTTTGTTACATGAAATCTTGGTTGTTTTAATCAGGTTTTCTGAAACTGTCATTTATTCTCTACAGATCCAAGTTGGAACTGTTGGAACTGATTATTTTTCCATTTTTCTTATAGGATCATAGGATCATAGGTAATGATCCTATTCTTACCTATGAATAGGATCATTATTCTATTCATAGGTATATGAATAGAATAATGATCTATTATTATTCTAATAATAGATCTCAATTCAGAGCTCTCAATTCAGCTCTGAATTGAGAGCTGATCAATTCAGTTGATCAGCTCTCAACTGAATTGCAGTTCAGTTGAGAGCTGCAATTCCTCCACCATATCTTTCCATGCTGCAAACTGTACTGTATACCCAAAGATACAAGATCTTGTCAGACCTATCATTATTATTAGGGCTGGCAAATATTAAATTATTTTATTGCGTAAATGATTTCCTGTAATTAACCACAATTAATTGCATTGTTATATGCAAAATCCAATAATGTATTCAAAAGTAGCATATAACGCACTTTTATTGGAACTGTACACTGAAGGAACTGAAATACTCCGGTGATAAGACAATTCAACGTTGCCGTGCTTACAAATAACTTTGGTTCTGTCGACTGCGCCGTCTGGAAGAACTTTGAAATGAAAATGGCCATGTAAAAGTTCTGTAACCTCCTCCGTGTTTATTTAGCCCACTTCATCCGCCATTCTTTTCTTTTCTGACTGTTTCCTGTGAGCGCCGCAGCAGTAAGCAACATACTAGGCTCGCCCACGATGAACTTTTTCAAAATAAAAGCCCGTGAGCAACAAACGTTTACAATAAACATAATAAATAATAAAAACTGCGTTAATGGGAGACAACTAATTGTCGGCGATAATGAATTCATTAGTTAACGCAAAAATAATGCGTTAATGTGCCCAGCCCTACATATTATTGTTTTTCATTCTTTAATTTATTTATTTTCACAATCAATTTTTTTTTCAATCATGTTCCCAGGAGAACCAAATTACTCTAGGGGGTTGGTTAAGTCTAATGAATTTAAAAAGCTAAGATAACTGATCCCTTCATGTCATATAGTTCATACTGCAAGAAAAGTGTTCAATTTGTTCACATCTGTAAGTGAGATTAAGAGTATGCCAGAGTCAGAAAAAAAAACTGTTGCTCGAAGACAACATTTAAATCTACAAAATTCTTCCATTACCCTGCAACTGAAATTACAAACCTCTTAATAACCTCTTAATAATTAAGGCAAATACCGACGATAAGCACAATGCTGATCCGACTTTGTTTTTTTACAATCTCAAACCAAAACAATTCCACAAAAAAAGGCAATAACTCATTATTATATCAGCTTCAGACGTGGATGTCTATCAACATCAGCTTGAGGGAAAGATAAGATGTGATACGATATATATAAGATGCACTTGGGTTTCAGCTCTTAAGTGTGAATAAAAACAAGTAACTGAGCTCAACAAGTAGAGTATGTGAAAAGAGAATCTACATAAGCCCAATTACATGATCTTCAGAAACGGGTACATGATCTGCAGAAAGGGGCCATGTTATCTTTTCACTCATTATATTGTAACAAAGAGAATTCACAGCAGTGAAATGGTCCAAGCTGATATGCAATATGAAACAAACGCTACATTATGAGCTGGGAATTTTGCTTTAAATCTGTGTTGTAATGAATAATAGCTGAATTCTTAAAGCCACATATCATCGCCAATAGTTAAATGAGGGAAATTTAAATGCAAAAGCTAAGAATAATTTTATTCTTATTATTTTTTTTTAACTTTTTGATGAAAGCTGATTGATAGCTTTCTATAGATTTTGCATCTTGGCTCAAAAAACTAAATTTCCTCATTATAAGATTCTGAAACTGGCCTGACCACAAAGTGACTCCCTCCCTTGCCATCCAATAGTTAAGCCTGAATACTTCACATACCATGCAGAGGTGAGAAAGACTCTCATAATCAGATCATCCCGGATTCCCACTAATGACAACTAATCTAAATGCTAATCACTTCGGCACACAAGTACACTATGTGTACAATTATTAGGCAAGTTGTATTTTTTGATTCAGAACCAATTTTGTTATTGACACTAAAGTTCTCTCGGTCTGTCCAAAATGTTAATAAACCTCAAACCTGAATATTTAAGAAAGTAAAAGTGAGGTTTTGGCTTTCTTAGGAGAATATCAGTGTGTGCATAATTATTGCAACTACTATGTAACAGAATTATTATGCAACTAAATGAAAAATGCAAGATTTTCCCATTTCACTTGTTCATTTTCATCTGTTAAAGTCAGAATAATAAACAAACAACTCAATAGTGACCAATACAGCCAACCTTCTTTTCAACAGTCATAAGCCTTCCATTCATGAAGTCGATCATGTTGACGATCAACTTTGTGTATATTAGCTCATCTTTAATAATACCAGCCCAGACCCCAGTACCCCACTTCCCCCTCACTGGCGTCTGATTCGAAGTGGAGCTCTGTGTCCACTACTGATCGAGCCACAGGTCCATCTATCTGGTTTCAGCCTTATTTAAGCAAATGTCTCTGAGCACTGATCACCTTGTATTTCTGGGTACTCCAGGTTGTTTGCAGTTTTGGAATAGGACAGCAATTGGGTTCCTGGTAGTCTCACGTTTTATTTTACTTTACTGCTCACACACACACACACACACACCCACACACACACCTGCAATCACTGAACTACAGCTACTACTATCATCTCAACCTGACCACCTGCAGGCTCACTATTCTTTCCAGTGTTGTATATCATATGAATATACATACTGTATGTATAATTTCTAAAAATAAAATAAAAATACAAGCAGACCACAAGAGAAACTTCAGAGAAACGTAGCCATTCAATTGAAAATGAAGCTTAAAGAAAAGCTGGATTTTTATGCACCCTTTTAAATCTTTACTAATCTGGAGTCCAGCGAAGGTTAATGCAAGAGACAGTAGAGATACTTTTCTATTTTATGCCTGAGAGCATCATTCGTACGAGCACTTGTAAACAGCCCTATTATGAGCTAAAACTATTACTTGATGACTCTCCATGCTGTCACTTTCAAGCAACATTAATAATCAACACATTAGATAATTATCCACATATTGATTATGAAAAAAATAATTGCCTGTAGCAAAAAGAGTTGTGTTTGGCTCTCTGCAGGCCACCATATGTGTTATAACACCAAACTGTGAAAGCCACTTCTTTATTAACTTGACATGGTGCCAAACACTTAGGTTGTTGGCTATTTAAATGTAGTCACACTTTCATGCTTTTTTTCAATTTATCACATTTATCATATCAATTGATCACATTAAAATGATTTATGGAACATACATCCATGTTCTATACCCGCTTAATCCAACTCAGGTTCACAGGTGGGCTGGAGCCTATCCCAGCAGTCATTGGGTGAGAGACAGGGTACACCCTGGACTGGTTGGCAGTCTATTGCGGGACCACACAGAGACAAACAACCATACACACTCAAACTCACTCCTAGGGTCAATTTAGAGACACCAATTAACCTAACAAGCATGTTTTTGGGAGGAAGTTGGAGCATCCAGAGAGAACCCACGCATACACAGGGAGAACATGCAAACTCCACACAGAAAGGCCCTGATCAGGATTCAAACCAGGAACCCACTTGCTGTGAGGCGGCGGTACTAAACCACCACACCACACCGTGCGGTCCCATTTATGGAACATTTCTGGATCATTATTTAATTCAACCACTTTCTAAATCCACTTCATCCTGTTCAGGATGGTGCAGAGGCTATCTTAGGATGGGAGGTGGGTTGCAACCTGGAGAGTGCAACCCAAGCCCATTTTTACACTCTCTTAAGGTGGTTTTACATATTGCAGGTGACAAAAATGAGTATAATGGATGGAACCCCCTTTTGTGAGCCAAATTGTGTCTCAAATGTACTATCAGATGTTTCTGCCTCCAAAGAAAAAACAAGATCACCACAACCTCCACCCAGCACAGACACTACTCAGCCAAGTTTGTTGCTTTGTTTCTGGAGGTTTTTTATTTTTAATGGAATCCCAAAAATGTTGGCTTAAAATTCATGTGACATTTAAATGGAAACATGGTTGATGACTTTTGAAACACTGTGCATTTAAAGTTTCTGAGAGATCTATGCAGAATAATAGCATGATCTATTTGTTTTGCAAGCAAATAAGAATAATAGTTTTCAGTCGTTTTTATTTTGGTACGAGTGGTATAAAGATGCTGTTGTTCTTCCTGCTTACCCTTGTCTAAACAGCAAAGTTGTAAAGACTTCAGATCTCATTTTTGAGTGTAATGAAGATGCATCTTGAGTAAAATAGGTTCATACATTAGGTTGTATTTGTTAGCTGAGACATAGCAGTACAACAAAACAAGCACAACAAAAAAGAGAGCAGCATTATTTTGTCTTCATTATCTTGTAATTGGACAAAATCAACCGCATATCCTTACATCATTGTGTGCCATAGCAGCAAGAATGTCTCATGTACATGCCCAAACATTACTGCACCTAAATCCACAATTAAACTCTTCTGTCAGGTCATAAATAACCTAACATATACAGGTGTGTCTCCAGCCTGTAGTAACCCGTAGATTTCAGCCTATACAGTAACTGCACTGATCAAAACCCCAGCAGAAGTTGACTGGCTGTGTGTGCTATCCTGTCACAGATCATTTTGCTCAATGAGTTAAAAAATATAAGTTATAAGTGAGTTCAACAAGGCCTTGCCTGTATGTGAGAGATATAATGTTAGCGCCTGGTAATGTAACTGCAGGTGATCAAAAAGAACACCCTGTCTGACATTAACAACTCCAGCTTTCACTGAACAAAGATATGGATATTTTTAACATATTTCCCACCTACGCAGACACATTTCAGCATTCCACCACACAAGCAGCTGTTTTTCTGTTTTTATTACAAACACATGTTGAGAGTTGAGCGACCTCCACATTCTAAGTCAAAAATAGCAAAAAATACACACTCCAACAAATACAAAAGCCTGGTCCTCAAAGTGGTTTCTGATGTCTTTGATAATGAACAAATGACAAAACACAAATCAAAAAACTAAACCCAAACTAGACCCTGAAATACTCCTTTCCTCTTCGTTAGGAAAATGCATATAGGTGTGGCTGTCTCCTAGACAACCAAATTTATCCGACTATGAAACTGTAAAATCATCAGAAGACTTCCACAGCGAGGTCAAAGAAAGCTAATTAGTGGCTTAGAGCCTGGAGCCTGACTTCCCAAATAATTTTCTGAATTTGTAGCTGACAAGAGAGCAGCTTGCAGCCTTGGAGCGTGAGCACATCAGACTGTAGAGTATGACTCCAGCACAATCCGCAGATGATGTAAGAGGAAGGAGAGCCCAGAGAGCAACTGCAAGACTTAACCTCAAATATCAGTTTAATTTTTTAGAAGATGGAAACACTGAAAGGACAACAGTGAAGCTGAAGATAAACATTTCTGTTACTCTGTACGCGAGAATACAGTGTGGACTTTGTCAGGCTGTGCCAAGTAAATAGCCACAGGTGAGCTGCAAATCAAACAACCTGCCTGTTATGACAACAGCTAAATGCATGACGCTGCAGGTTCAGATCAAAGGAATGTCCCCACCTACTGCAAAGGCGTCTGGGAGGTGGCCTGACACACCTCAGTTTAACACTCATCCTGCACACTTTGTCTGCATTGCCACACTTTAGGATCCTATGTTCTGTGATTCTGAACAGTGTGACTGTAGAATCAGGGTGTAACTGCTCACAGACAGCATCTGGGTGCAGTGAATTGCCCCCGGCCAAACCTTAAGAGTTTACACCACTCTTGCTACACTAGTGAACTTCACACAGCAATGTGTTCCCATGTTGAGGCTGCCAACAAATGGGTGTGTCCAAACCAGTAGACACTAAACCTTTGCACTCTGTGGATTTGTCTTCTGATTGAAAGTTCACCTCTCTGTTCACCTGCAAAATTTAGTTATAGGCCCAGGTTACATTAATGCCCTGTTTGGTCAGTTTATAAATCAGAATTTATTATGGGAATCAAATGTTTTTGTGCATTTATTTTTCCTGTGGGGCTTACTGCTTGGTTTCAAAACATCTCTTTCAGTTTCTCTACTTTTCTAACCTCAGTGGTGTTTGAATTTGCTGTTTCGTTTGTACTGCTTTTGCTGTATTTACTATGTGTGCATGTGTGTTTTCTTGCCTCCTCCTCGACACTTGGTACAGGGCTCTTCGTGGGACTAGATGACTGGCTGAACACTGAAGATGTCTTCGTGCTGACATTCTGAAAAAGTCATGAACAAAAATGGAAAGAAGAGAGTGAGAATCAGGGACAACAGGTACAGAATGCATGGCATCATCTGTCTCCTTCAGTTCAGAACATTTTTTTTCATACTTAAATTCGTTAGAGCTCAAGCACATCAATGCAATTGCTTACTTATGACTCATACATCACAGTTTATTACATTTTGATTATACTGTAACATTAATAGATTGGGGCTGTATGTAGAGTTAGCTAATTAAGCATGGGATGAAGACATTTTTAAGAGAGTATATTGTGTTTTCCTCAGGTTCCAGACTTGTAGAATGGAGTCAAAAACATCAATTTACAACAGAGAATGTGACCGTTGCAGTCGGCATCGTCACCTCACAGCAAGAGGGTTACTGGTTTGAATCCCCGCTGGGGCCTTTCGGTGTGGAGTTTGCATGTTCTCCCCGTGTATATGTGGGTTCTATCCCGGTAATCCAGCTTCCTCCCACCAACCGAAAACATGCATGTTAGTTATTCGGTGACTCTAAATTGACCCTAGCAGTGAGTGTGAATGTGCATGGTTGTTTGTCTCTGCGTGGCCCTGTGATGGACTGGTGGACTGGTGACCCATCCTGGGTGTAACCCGACTCTCGCCCAATGGCAGCTTGGCTAGGCTCCCATGCTAGTGGTGGTGCCCCATGCTGGACATGTATATGTACTTTAAAAAAGAAGTGTTTGGTCTGCGCTGAGGAAATCAGCTTAATGTCTTTCCCACAGTTTTGCTCTTTGGAAGGCTGCAACTGAAAAATAAATGGCATCCTATTTTTTCTACTCCCTCCTGCTGGCATAATATCTTGTTCATCCCATAATTGCACTTTTTTGTGACAACCACATTCAATCAGAAATAGCTGATGCTTTATTCCCTGCTAAAGTGTTGGTCTCTCCTTTTCTCATTACAGCAACATCTGGCCAACTAACTTGAAACTCCCCAACAAAGTTAATTGAATTCAAAGTTGTAAATCAGTGTTTTTTTGTTACCAAAGAAACTTTCATTGGAACTATTAAATGCTGAACTTAAAGCACATGAAAAAAATGGAACAATGAAGAGAGGTATGCTTAGCAGTTTTCATCCATGACAAATAAAAAACTATGTGCAAACCACAAGAATAAAAAGTGAAAGAATAGATTTGAATGCGATTTAAGTAAATCTACACAATAAAAATGAGGCACAAATGCATGTACAAATGTTTCAGCCTTATATGTTGTTCTATTTTTAACAGCAGTTATTTGTGACAGTGTGAAGAAGATGTAGCTACTTGTCCTCTTGTTCTGATGTCACTCTGAAGGCTTTAGCCAAATGAAAAATTGAATGTAAGCCAGGAACAGTCAAATGAGGTGAGACAGGATATGTATTAACTGACCTGAAAACATTCTTTAATTTGTTCATTCAAAACATTCCTGAATCTGACTTACATTATTAATCTATCTAGTAATAGATGTTTACCCTCAGTAAGATGAGAGAGAACCTCTTAACTGCCACTATCTACAAAGAGACAAGCCCACAACTAACTCTAAAATATGAAGGCTGGCTTTACACTGTATCCTGCAGCCTATGTTGGACCACAGTTTCTGATAATCAGGTTTTTCGGTTTTTTGTAGTTAAGACAGTTTCTTATTTTTGACGAGACTACAGACATAAGCCCCACACAACATGAGAGAGTCACAGGGCTTACATGTGTCAGGGAGGACAGAGAAAAAAAAACAAAAAGCATAATAATCAATGTAGTCATGATCTAGCCAGGTGAAATCATATCTGTTTTTACAAATATGTGGGTGTGCCGGCTCAACTCAGTCAGACAAGGTGTGGCAAACCTTCTTTATCCAATATGCTATGAGCGTTCAGCTTTGAATGCAGTGACTTAAACTAAAAAAATGAACCTGAATTGGTAGATTATGTGGATGACAAGCCAATGGTAAAAATTAAACAGAAACCATCTGCTGCATTCAAGACCTAAAATATTAAATAAAATTAGGAAGTAGAAAGCATGAAAGAGGCAGAGGGGAAAAAAGTGGGAAGCAGATATGCCTACAGTAGAAACTTTGTATAAACCATTCAGAGCACAGTGCATTCAGGATGTGATTATCACATCAGGAAATGGTCAACAAGTAAAAGTCCAGGACCAGACTGGTGTCAATGTGACGTGTAGAAATTAAGATAAACCAGATCTGTGGAACAGCACAGAATTCTGAGACCTGCAACTCCGTTTTAAAGGAGCTGCAGAAGGGAACTAGCAAGAAGAAATATTACTTTTTTTCTTGAAGCCTTTTAAAACATAAAAATATATTCTAAAACTTCCCAATATAATAGGACCTTCCATCTGTCTGCCAGGCACAGATGTTCTGTAAAAATTCCAGTAACACCCACTTAATCTAACATGAAAAAGAGCAGATGTATCTCTTTTTGATGTTACACTTTGCAGACCACATGCACTCCCCTCACAGCCATCTAAATGCAGAGACCAGTCATTTGTCCAACTTGGAGGACAGCACATTTTTGTGAAATTTAAAATTAGCTCTCTTTTACCTTACAACAAAAAGGCGTTTTTTGTGTTCACATAACATTTCACAGGGGAATGTGTAGAATGAGGAAGTTCAAATCTGTCTGGAAGTTGCAGTGCACTTCTTCTTTCATGGAGAGAGGTTCCCACATGTGTGCAGATCAGCCAGAACATCAGCCCTTGTTATGAGCTTTACATCATGTCGGAACTTTTTCCGTCGGAGGCAAAAAGTCGAACTTTTTTTGATTTCTGTTATTTCTGTTTTATATTCAAATGAAGGGGTATGTTATCACATTGATATCTTTAAAAACCAAAACATCAAATTATCTATGCAGTTACGTTAATTAAATAATTTATTTCAGGACAATACTTCACTGTTCATTTTGCAGGCCGCCCTGATTCTGGTTTAATGAGCAGATAGCAGATTAGATATTAAAAGTGAATTACACACGTTGTCTGCAAAGAAACAAAAACTCTGGTGAACTTTCTATTTCTGTAGCTTTACCATGTTTTTCTTTTTCTTTTTTAAAGTTCTAGAATATTTTAAGGTTCCATCATTTTCATCCAGAAGGCATATTTGCACCTCCCTAAAATGCAGGCCTTTTTTCATACATAAACTGATTTCACAAAAAAAGGAGACAATCCACATCTATGTCAAAGAATTTCTTCACTTTCAGCCATCAAAACATCAGCACCACCTTCTATCCATCACATCCGCCTGCTCATCTGAAATCACAGGCTGCGAAAATCCGAAGCACAGTGTAAGAAATAAGAAGCTGATGTCACATGGGAAACATGTCCATACTGCTAATGTAAAATGGCTCTTTACACATTTTTCCCACATTTTTACTGCTATGACAGCCGTGACTGATTGTGACTGGCAAACTAATCAACTAAGATGTTTAACAGCCAGCTGGGAGCAGAAACTGATTTATTAACTCTTTCTTAGACAGCAAAATAACCATATGGATCTAATAGATAGACTCTACAGCATGCTCAGATATCAACAGATTATCATATCCAGTTATGTATCCACTTATTGTTATGTCTGCTGAGGAGAAAGAACAATCTCTCAGAATCCCACACCATGTCCAACAGAACCAGCTTGTTTCGGCACTACGTTGATTTTGATAACATGCAGACAATAAGATCAAATTGTCTGCATGGAGGGTCCATCTCTATCATGCTATATTTAAATCAGGGCAAATCAGTAACTTTTCATTTTGTCTCCAGAAACTTTTGTTCTGACTAAGAAAACAGAGATAGTTTAACTGCTGAGCATTGGCCTCACCTCCACTGTGTTATGCTCCTCGAACTCCTGACTGCTGACGCTCAGGCGCGGCAGAGTCTGCATGTACACTGGGGACACCATCTGCCGCATCATCATGGGCTGCTGCTGCAGCACCATGGGCTGCTGCTGTAGCACCATGGGTTGCTGCTGAAGTATCATGGGCTGCTGCTGCAGCATTATGGGCTGCTGCTGCTGCTGCATCATGACGAAGGACGACTGCTGCACTCCCTGCTGCGCCGGCATCAGGTACCTCACCGTGTCGTAGGAGCCGTTCACCGCGTACGGGAGAGCTGACACCTGAGTCATGGGAGACATGGGAGACACGGGAGACACCGCTCTGGGCAACGGCTCCGGAGAGGTCAGGTTCACTGTTCTGTATGTCTGGGTCGTCGTCTTGTGGTTCGTCTGGAAAGACATCTCGAAGGAACGGTGGAACAAAGCAGCTCAAACCAACGATAACACAGAGAGAAAGACAACAACAGCCGCAGAAAGTTGGAAGACTACGCAGTTAGTTTTATCGGGTCTCCTGTGAGTTTTTCAGCGTCGGCTGAGCGGAAAGGTGATCCACCCCGTACTGACTTCCTTCTCTTGTAGACAAATCTGAGAGGAAAGTCCGGTTGGAGAAGTAGCCTACATACAAAGAAAATAAACTAAATAGTGAGGGAGGTGCCCTGCAAGTCATGTATGCAAATTCTGCTGTGTCCATCCGGAGGTGGGAGGGCTCTGAACACGTTGTAAAGTTCAAACTTGCTCTGACAACAGGGGCATGTCAATTCATGCCCTGAAAATTAACTTGTCACAAATGTTACGTTTCTTGTTACCGAAGCGTTCATTTTTGTTGTTGATTTTCTTTGTTATGATTTGCTGGCAGAGGTTGACAAAGTTTCATTAGATTCACGATAAAATAAAATTACCAACTGCTGGTTACAGCTTCTCAAGAACGGAAAAGAAGGTGCTCTATCTGAGCAAGCCACTAAGCGGAGACAGACATCATGTTGCCTATTATCACATGTACAAACACACGGTCAAAAGTTTTAGAACACCCCAATTTTCCCAGTTATTTATTGCAATGCAAGTTGTTCAAAATCAGCTCGATGGGGTTCAATGAAAAGTCTAATGAATAGCTTGAAATTGTAGAAAGGTAAGTGGTGAACTGCAGACGTTAAAATAAAAGGTTAGGTTACCCAAAACAATATAACAAAATAATGTAAATTTCAGAATAAATTATTTTCAGGGAACACGAAATGGGTTAACAATTTAAAGCTGTTCTGCAGTGCTACTAATTAGTGCTACTAATTTCTACAGCTGTTCCAACTGTACTTGATTATCCCCTGTCTACATAAAAGCAGTGTTGGAATACACTGTGGTACCATACCCTCGTGAGTATCAGTTGAACAGTATGTTTCCTACGAAAATGGCGAGAAGAAGGCAATTAACAATGTAAGAGAGACAGACCATCATAACGTTGAAATGTAGGTCTTTCCAACAGAGAAATTGCAAAGAAAGTCAAGGTGTCAGTTTCCTTCACCATCAAAAGGCACTCAGAAACTTGAGGAAACTCTGACAGGGAGACGTCTGGCAGACCCAAAGCCACAACTGAATCAGAGGACAAGTTTCTGAGAGTTAACAGCTTGCGTGATAGGAGGCTCACAGGACAACAGCTTCAAGCACAGCTTAATAGTGTTCATAGTAAGCGAGTCTCAGTTTCAACTGTGAAGAGAAGACTTTGAGCTGCAGGTTTGACAGGACAAGTTGCAGCAAGAAAGCCATTGCTCAGACGTCAGAATAAGACAAAGAGGCTTGCTGGGTCATGAAGCAGGAAGAAGGTATTATGGACTGATGAATCAAAATTTGAAATCTTCAGTTCATCACGCAGGATCTTTGTAGGATGGTTCCACAGCGTGTGTCATCAACTGTCAAACATGGAGGAGGAAGTGTGATGGTCTGGGGCTGTTTTGCTGGATCCAGGGTCGGTACCTTGTACAGAGTAAGAGGCACCCTGAACCAAAACGGCTACCACAGCATTCTGCAGCACCATGCAATACCCTCTGGTATGTGCCTAGTTGGTCAGGGGTTCATCCTACAGTGAGATAATGACCCAAAACATAAGTCCAAGCTATGCCAGAACCACCTCAGGAAAAAAGAACAAGATGGTAAACTTGAAAACATGGGGTAGCCAGCACAGTCTCCAGACTTAAACCCCATCGAGCCGATTTTGGGACGAGCTGGACAGAAGAGATAAAGCAAAGCAAACCTACAAGTGCCACACATTTATGGTAACTTCTGCAACAGAGTTAGGAAGAACTTTCTGAAGAATATTTGGTTTCGATTGTAGAAAGAATGCCAGGAGTGTGTTCAGCTGTCATATCAGCCAAAGGTGGCTATTTTGATGAGTCAAAGGTTCAGAATAAATTTTGGTCCATAAATTGATTCCATGATTTCTTTTCTTTTCTTTTTTTTAGCTTCAATCGCTTATTTGTACTATGCTTTCATTTAACTTCAGAATGCAATGGGACATTAAAAGTAATTTTCAATAAAAAAATTTGAGAAATTGGGGTGTTCTAAAACTTTTGACCGGTAGTGTGTATGTGTGTGTGTGTGTGTGTATATATATATAGTGCTTTTTTTGCAGTAGGAGCCTATCTCAGCTTCCAGGTGACCCTGGATTGGCCGCCATCCTGCAGGGTCAATAAATAGACAAACAAGACAGCAACCATGCACACACAATTTAGAATCACCAATTCACCTTATATGAATGTTTTTATATGCTGGGAGGAAGGTACCCATAGAGAAGCCATGCATGTATGGGGAGAACATGCAAACCACACCGAAAGACCCTGGACTCCATTCAGACTATGCCAATGTACGCTCATTATAAAAAAAAATACATCCCAGATAGGCAGAGTCTTTCAGAAGTAAAGATATGGAAGGGTGTGAAATACTGTGGACTTTGTCACTTAGGTAAGCACTGTATCATTCGAGGTTTGGAGAATTCACAGAAATCTTTGTATACAAAGGGGAAGCTAAAAACTAATATTGAATGGCTTTGATAGTCAGACAGCACTGCCTTAAAAACAGACACAGTTTTGCTGTGGAAATCACTGAACATCAACACTTCTGAAAAGTTGTCCTGGTGAACAGACTTTGTCTCTGCATTAATATATGCAAAATGTTCAAAAGTCTAATACATAAACATAAAAAAAAAACATTTCTAAAAAGATCCTGAAACACTCCCACCTTTTCTGGACCAGAGCTCATTTAAAGGTGGACTGAGATGGAAAACTGTGATCTGAGCAATGAAGAATTTGAAATTGTTTTTGGTAATAATTAATGTTGTGTCCACTGGTCAAATTATTGTCACTCAGATCCCAATAGCTAAGAGAAAGAAAAAGACAGCTGTATGCTTTTATAGCAGACTTCAAGAAGGCTGAAAGGAAAACGGCATATTTTAGGAGTATTTCACTTTGTCTGGAAAAATAGTTTAGAGACATCTAAGAAAGGCTTTAAGTTAAAACTGCTTTCTATTAATCACTAAGAGAGGAGAGTAGGAATAATGCCAGGTTTCTTTACAGAACTGTAGCTAGGCTGTCAGAGTCATTGCTCTGTTGAGCCATGCATCAATTTAACTCTCAATAGCTTCTTTTGTGTGTTCTTGATAATTATTTCAAGCTGAAAATTATTGGAAAATATCTTAAACGCATGAATAAACAGTTATTATTAGTGTAACGATTATTTCTTTACAACTGGGCATTCCAATTTACTTCAAATTACACAGATTCATCTTGATGTAAATACTGTCAAGAGAGACAGACATACTAACATCCATCCTCGCGATGTTTTGCGAGAACTAACCGTCGCGTCCATCGAGGAAGCGTTACTATTTTCTCTAACACAATAATGGCTGCATCGCTTCTGCCCTGTGGTTATCCGATACTGCTAGTCGACATTGCCGGATAAACGATGTCCATGTCATCCATGTGAGGCTGCCGTTACCTCTGGTAAGAAAAAACAGAGCAGACTAACAACACCGCTGTCAAACGTCTTTTGTCGACTGCTGTTGGGCATATTTTCCACCACTATCTGGTTCTGCTATTTTATAGCAATGAGAATTGCTGCCACTGAGAAAAAACGTTTTTCGGTTGATTATGTAACAGTAAACACCCGACAGCCTGTAGGTAAACCTTTTTTCTTTTTCGGAGTGAGCTAAATTTTATTTGTTGGTTTTAGCCTCAGTTAAACTCAGATCAACTGAAAACGTTCTGAGTCTGCTCCTTCCACTCCTTGAACGCCCATCAATTTACAGGATCGTCATGGGGGCAAAGCTGTCGCTGATGCTGATGCCCAATTCCATTGATATTTGCGACTGTTGCTGATGCTTAAGTGTAATGTGTAGATAATTTGTTTTGTTTGTTTGTTTGTTTTTGGTTTTTTGGGGGGGGGTGTTTGTCTTTTCTCAAATCCTGGCATCATTGATACAACGAGAATTTGTGAAATCGTAGAATATCTTTCAATTTAGCTTCAGAAATATTTGTTGAACCAGCTGCTGGATGCAGTCTCCTACTAAACAAAGCATATGTTTTTTTGTTTTTTTAAGTGAAACCTTTTAAGTGAAGCAGCAGTTAAGTAATACAGTCTAATCTTGAGTCCAGCACTGATTACAACAGTATAGTAACAGCACAGGCTTGTTTGTCCCTCCTGCACTCTATATATTCTTTTCTCTTAAGTGTCTCTCAGTGTTGCTTTCTCACCATGACTGCATGCCTTCATCCAGCATTGTAGAGACGTAGGTAGAAATGACTTCAGATTACATAATGTATAGTATACTTTTTAAGCGTGTAATCCTACCAGTCCAATAAAAACACTACAAAAAGCATATTAGACTAAGTAGTATTGATGACACTGCAGCCATCCATACTTGATTTGAATGTGTCGCCCCAGTGGGCAAAAACTGTAATTTTTACTTTAGTGCTGTAGCAGATTAGGAGGAACTGTGTAGAGATATGTAACTAATATGAAATACATTATCCCTCCATCAAATTCTCAGTTTCCCCAAAAATCTTGTCCGATATGTGCATGCTTAGAAAACTTCCAAATGAAGATACCAAGGTGACATCCTATTCAGATCAGAACTCCCTGGTGCAGGAGATTTTGTATCTCAATGGGTTCCTTCTGGCTAAATAAAGGCTAAATAAAAAATAAATCATATCTGAAACATCTCTTTCACCTCTTTTTGATGCAAAAGGTTTCTCTTGGAACCACACTAAGGAGAAAATTATTTTCAGTTTTCTTGTGTCTGTGAATCTTCTCCTGCCCTCAGCTTTCTGGTAAAATACCCACATTACAGCAGATTCTGAACCAATCCGCCTGTTTATGCCACACATTTAGACTCAGTACAAAGAAATAAGAAACTATAGAAGAAAAATCTGTACTTTATAAAGTTAATATGATGAAGGTTGTGGCTTTGTCTCCTTAGTTGCTTCTGTGGCCTCGCTGCTCTCCCACAATGCATTGCCAGAGGCTTTTGTGTACCTCAGACAGGCCGATGTAACCGTTGCTACCACATCAGCTTGTCCAAATCAGAGCAACGAAGCAAGGAGGTAGGGGTCTCTTAACCCTCCATCTCACTGTTTTAATCTCAGTCTGGGCTCATTTTTTGTGCATTATTATGTATTTAGAGGCATGTATATTGCCAAAAGTATTCGCTCATCGGCCTTTCATTGGAACTAAAGAGCCAAGCCCAGCTCCTGAAAAACAACCCCACACCATAATCCCCCCCTCCACCAAACTTTACACTTGGCACAATGCAGTCAGACAAGTACAGTTCTCCTAGCAGTCGCCAAACCCAGACTCGTCCATCAGATTGCCAGATGAAGATGCGTAATTCATCACTCCAGAGAACATGTCTCTCTAGAGTGCAGTGGTGGCGTGCTTTATACCACTGCATCAGACGCTTTGCATTGCACTTGGTAATGTATGGCTTGGATGCATCTTCTCGGCCATGGAAACCCATTCCAAAAAGCTCTCTACACACTGTTCTTGAGCTTGAGCATCCGCTGACCCCGCTCTGTCATTTTATGTGGCCTACCACTTTGTGGCCGAGTTGCTGTCCTTCACAATCGCTTCCACTTTGTTATAATACCACTGACAGTTGATTGTGGAATATTTAGTAGTGGGGAAATTTCATGACTGGACTTGTTGCACAGGTGGCATCCTATCACGGTACCACACTGGAATTCACTGAGCGACCCATTCTTTCACAAATGTTTGTAGAAGCAGTCTGCATGCCTAGGTGCTTGAATTTATACACCTGTGGCCACAGAGGCGATTGGAACACCTGAATTTTATTATTTGGATGGGTGAGTGAATACTTTTGGCAATATAGTGTTTTAGTTTTTTTTACAAAATTGCATGAAGAGTAGTTGACTTCATTCTTCTGTGCAAAATGTGTTGTTGTTAGGAGAATTATGAAGCTGAAAGCTGGAGAATGAAGATTAAAGTTTTTCACTGTGCTGATGTCACTTCTGTACGTAGATGTAAAAATGAAGAAGCCTTGCACTCTCTTTCTTCAGGTCGTGCCCTGACTGATTTTGTTCAGTGTCTTATAGCAGTCATGTCTGGTTCTGGTGACTTACCAGGTGAGTATTTCTTTAATTCATCAATTGTGTCACAGTGTTTTGGTTTGTACACTAGTAACGAGAGCGATCGTCTCTCCCTCAGGGATCGACATTAATGTTTCCCGGAATAATTCAACTGTATGTTTGGTTAAATAAAATGTTTCAAGCAGTTTTCCAACTGGCCAAGTAAAAGCAGATAAGATGCTTTCGTATATTTTTCGAGCCGTCCATGATGCCGTCCATGATGCTTTGAGCCGAAACTGTCTACCAATCACAGGCTACGTTCTCGACTTTTAGCCCAATCGGAGCCCGATGTCGACATGACGTGGCAGTTGTTGTTTTTTTAACTGACAGATACAATAGAATCTGGGCTGCATCTGGGCTTAAAAAGTTCCCTCGACCTCTCAAATTTGAGCAAGTTCCTGGGGGAAAAAAACTGTGAAACTAAACGGAAACGGAGAAAAAAAATCAACACTGTATGACCATGCAGCGAAACGACAAAGGAAACTCCTACCTTATTGGTCGGAAATGTTCTCCGCATCGATCTGGAGAATGACACAACACTACCGTTTACTTATCAGAATTCCCCCAAAAATCTGAAGTTTCTTTGTAACTTATTATGGAGCATGTCAGTTAGATGATGAGCGTTAAGTTTACGTTGTAGCGTTAAAAACATAATGCGAACTCGTCGGCAACACGACTGAAGTGAGCATACCGTTGCATAAGGTTACTAAAACAGTTTTTAATCGTTCAACTTAACTATCACAGTTGCGACCTTCAAACGTAAAGGTCTTACTAACCTGCTTTCTAACAAAAAGTGAATCTCACTGACTTTTGTCTGAATATTAAAACGGGCGAAAAGCTTCTCTCATCTGCCTGACTTGGCTGTGCAGTTCAAGTACAGTCATTAGATGTAAATGTAATTTATTTATACAGCCCTTTACAACAATCCATTTCGGTGTACCAAAGTGCTTTACAGCAGATAATAAATAAAGAAAAGAATTAGTACAAAACAACAAAATAACAGTAAACGCAATAAAATAAAGCAAAATTGAATAAGATAATATAAAAGAGTCACCATACTACTAGGTATTAAAAGCCATCTGAAATAAATATGTTTTTAGCCTAGATTTAAAGAGACCCAGGTCAGAAATAAGACGCATCTCGTGGGGGAGCTTATTCCAGAGCCTGGGGGCAGCAACGGAAAAGGCTCGGTCACCCCAGTGCTTGTATTTTGACCTGGGCACTTCCAACAAAAGTTGATTTGTTGACCTCAGAGATCTACCAGGATTACAGACAGTTAAAAGCTCAGATAAATATGATGGGGTGAGGCCGTTAAGAGCTTTAAAAACAAACATTAAAAGTTTAAAATCAATTCTATAAAGGACAGGAAGCCAATGAAGGGAGTTAAGAACAGGAGTGATATGCATATGTATGTTTGTGTTGGTTAAAAGACGGGCAGCAGCATTTTGCACAAGTTGAAGGCGACTGAGAGAAGTCTGGGAGACGCCGACATAAAGTCCATTGCAGTAGTCTAACCTTGAACTTATTTAGGGCATGGATGGCTTTCTCAAGATCGTGATGGCTTAAAAACATTTTAACTTTGGCCAGGAGACGCAACTGGAAAAAACTAGTTCTGACAACATTGTTAATTTGTTTGTCAAACTTCAGATGACTGTCAAAGGTTACTCCCAGATTTCTGACACTGATGGATAAACTAGAGATGGATAAACTAGAGATGTCAAAGAACAGTTTTCTATACATATGTAAATCTATGATAAAATTTCACCATGAATTTATGCTCAATTTCAAGTGCTAAAAAATTTAGAAAAGCCATTGCTTAGTTTTCACGTTTTGTTTGTGTCTGCAGCCATTGAGGGTTCAGGGATGGGTGGGATGAAGCTTCCCATTGGAATGACTCGACGAGCCCTCAGCTATGACGATAACTTGGAGGCTCCCATGTCCACACCGCCCCACGACATCAGCATTAACAACCTGTGGAGACGACCTGTCATACCGGAGAGGAAGTTCTCGCACTTGGCTGAGGTGGATGTGCATCGCTCGCAGAATTTCTTTATTGTGACATCACTCATATTCACGCCTGGTTTGTCATCAGTGTTGCTGTGTGCAAAAGATAATGTTTGTGTTTTCTTTTTTCTTCCACCAGGAGGATGAGAGTGGTGCAGCCAAGCAGTCTGCAATGCAGGAGAGTGTCCCCTCCAAAACACCAGCTGTAGTGAAAGCCAAGGCGTCTTCCATCATCATGAATTCTCTCATCACTAGTATGTTGCATAATTTAATCTTAATTATCTTTATCCAAGCAGAACCTTTGTTGATGTTGTCTTGATAACTTCTATATTTCAATATTAATAAACTTCTATATTCAAAACTTCTATGTTTTGGAGAACAATAAACCTCACCTCCACAGCATCCTGAGACACTCATCTCACTGCGCTGCAGGGCTGAGAAGTTCTTTGTCCCCACAGCCATAAGGCTTTTTAACTGTGGGTGCTGACATGTTTTTCTCAAATTTATTGTTAAATTTGAGCTACTTGACTAATTTGAATTTTCCCCACTGGGGGATGAATAAAGTATTTTTCTTTTCATTTCAATTCTATATGTATTTTCAACAATACTTTGAATTTGATTAATTCAAAACACAAAAGAAATTTTTTAAAAATGACAAAGGAAACAAAAAAATACTGTGTAGATCAGAGCAAAATCAAAAAGCAACCATCAAGTCCTAATTAAATTGAAAACATTTCTGTTTGACAAATCAGTGTTCTTTATTTTGAGATTTTTTTTTTATATCTTGTTATGTCGTTTTTTTCTTTCTCAGAGCAAACTCAAGAAAGTGTGTACAAGTTCGAGCAGAGGGCAGGACTCACTGATGCTGGCTACACACCCCACAAAGGCCTCACTGCTGAGGAGACCAGACACCACCATCGCATGCCTGAATCCCTTCAGGTCAGACACGTACCTCACCATATGCACACCTTGGATTGATGTATTTATTTGTGGATATCAAGACAGAAAGCAGCCCTTTGCAAAAACAACTTGAGCTGTATTCCACCACAGGAAACGTCAGTAACCAGGATCTTTTAGAGGGTCATTTCTTGGTCCCTCCTTCACTTTGATTCTGAGAACCAGAGGGCAGAAAGTGTTCTGGGGGAGAAACTTCCGCCTGAAAGTCTCTGGTTGGGATGTAGTGGAGCTTACAGAGCTGAATATTGTGATTGTCCTTTCCGGTTTTATGTCCACAATAGTTCATAAAAGCTGTTAACTTTAAGTTTTACTGCATGAATAGTTACTATTTGTGAATAGCAAATACCTCAGACATCGATGAATCAATGATCATCTATCAGCTGAGAGGATACAGTGTATGCTGCAGCAGTTGTACAATGAAAGGACTCTGATTTTGCCCTGAAATTTGTGGATTTGGAGCAATGAAATGTTACACTCTGATAGTTTTAGAGCAGTTATGTTTTGATGCATAAATTAAAACACCCACAATTTACTATGTATTCCTTCCTTCCTTCCTTCCAGAGCGTAGAGATATTAGATTATGCCCCTCTGATACTGACACTGACTATACCAAACTCATCTAAAACAGACTGAAACTGGCGCTTCAGTTCAACCTTGTTGTCAGATGCAGTTGAAAAAAATCACCCAGACTGCTTTCCATCAGAATTTTTTTTTAATCATTCACCCTGCTGGTCATCCTTCAGCTTCAGCCGGTTTTATTCAGTTTATTTTCTCTGGAGAAGCTCCCATCCTCACAGTAAGAGGCACTTTACCCTTAACTGCAACTTTGATACTCTTAACTTAGTTATAATGAATTTATTCCTACATACATTTCTATATTTATTTAAAGTCTGTACTGGGTTTTTTTTTTTGTTCTCAAATAGTTTTTTGTCAAATTTGATTCAATAATCTCTTATTACACATGCAAAGGCAAGCTCTTTTTATATCCACAGTACATTTCCAAAAATGAGAGGTGGACTGACACTAACCAATTTCCGTATCTATTATTGGGCAGCCAAGATTCTTTCTATATGTTGTTGCTTTTCATGTAAAAAAAGAAAACAAACATTAACCCTTCAACCCATCTTTGATGGTTATTAGTTATCTTCCTGCACTGCTGGGATCTTCCCTCCCTCTTTCTATATGGCCTCTCTCTTTATTGTCATCTGTTCCAACACATTTAACACATTTCAGGAATAGACTAGAGCCACTTTGCAAAGGTTTGATCTTCCTATTGTACAAATTGAGTGGGGTAAAACCAGCCTTCTGAGAAAATTCTATTCTGAAAAAAAAAAAAATCTCTCCTGACCAGACGCGCAATATTAATATGAAGGAAGAGTTCTGCCCCACTTTCCAAAGGCCAGTGGGTAAGGGGGGCATAAACGATTAAATATAGCAGTAGAAATAATGTTAAAGTCTTCAAAAGATCAATTGCTCTATTCATTACTTGGGTAACACATTTGACAGGATCTGGAGACACTTTTAAAATGCTTTCCAGCCTCCAACTTTGTGAAGCACCCAATACTTAATATTTGGTATCATTTAACACAATGTACTTTTGTTCAATAAAATAAAATATATATCTCAGTGAAGGGACGACTTAATGATGATGATAACAACACGCTGCTGAGGAGCAACTTGAACTATTTCTGATGTTTTTTTATCTTTTTGCTCTATTTGGTGTACAGAGAGAGAGCAGTGCTCTCTATTGACCTATTGCTATAACAGACCATTTTAAATCCATAGAGCCACGATGAACAGATTTTATATGCTTCCTGTCATTTGCTAATATCCAGTGAGCGCCACAGCTTGCTATCAGTTTGACTGTACAACTATAAATGTATGTAGACATGTAAGAGATAGCAAAAGTTTAAAGCCAGATGTAATCTTGCTCTTATGTTATGCACCTATACTGTTTTTAAGCAACCGTCTATTTGACTGATGGGAGTATCTGTTTTTTAAATTTAGCTGATCAAAAATCACTTTGTGTGTTTTGTTTACTAATGTAAAGAGAATTCTCTTATTTTTCACCTTTATTCTGAGTGTCATCTGAATTTAATTATCATACGTGCATTGCTCTGATTAATGACCGTAAAAAGCTGTAATCTGAAGTCTTTTTGTTATTGTTGTTCAGAAGTTGCAGATTCAGAGCATGGAGACCAGAGAAGAGAAGAGTGCCTCTGCTCAATCTACCCCATCCAACACTCCTCACAGCTCACCTAAACAACCACGCAGGTACACACATGCTCCGTGTCTGTATCCTCGGGTCAAAATCTAGTTTGAGCTTGGTTATATAGGATAAACTCTTAACTCCAGTTGGCACATGTGTGTTTGTGTAGGGGCTGGTTTGGCAGTACAAGCTCAGAGGTGAGCTCCTCTAACAGCAGTGTGGACATGGGAGGAGGAGAGCCGGTTGCAGGAGGTGCTGTTGAACGGTGGGGTGTGTTTGGCCCTCGACCATTCATTCAGAATTCAATCTCTGACCTGGGATCAGACAGCACAACTGCAGGTAACAGCTTTTCCTCAGTGGAAAACATTAAACATGCTCAAACGTTGGTTGGTTATATCTTAATGAAGGGCCCCTTTTAAAGAAATCCCACAACATCAGATTGTATTCAGCAAACAACATTCAAATTGACATAAAACACAAAGCTGTGTATTGAAAACTTGAACAAAGCACATGCCCCCTTCAGTGGCTGATTTAGGTAATGCGCTACATTAACACTCACATTCAGGATTTGGGTTAAAGGATGAGTGAAGGACCTTCAGACTGATGGTAAACACTGACCAACATTCAGGCCTGAGAACCCCGTGTGTCTGTTCACTCATTGGTGTTTGCAACTGGTGACGCAGAATTTCTCTTAGGGGCGAGTTTACATTTCCATCAATGATAGCTATGTCAAGCGACATTTAGATTTTTACACATGGAATGGTTCACTCTGATTTGGAGAGTTTTAAATTCTATTTTCCAGGATGACTCTAGGTAGGTAACCTCAGAAAAGTTACAAGTTTGTGTGAATTTGAGTGGAAATAAGTTTTTCTCGAAGCGTTTAACAAATTAAATAACTGCTTTATATCATTTATAATATGGTGGGAGAAAAGCACAGACTGTGCTTGGATATCAGTATTTATAGCAGAGGTTGATATGTTTAAATAACAAAATTGCTCTTCGTTTAAAGGCAGATGGAAGAATGTACTAAGACCTGCAAATATATTTTTCTTGCTGTTTGTTCACTGCACTCAAGCCCAGCTGCTGAAATCCAGTGAATTTGTTAGTCCTATTAAATAGTTAGAAAAACTATCAAACTTATTTTAAAAAAGAATTACTTGTCAATAGAAACTTTTGTCACAAAAACCTTTAAACTAGCATTTGGGAAATCTAAATCTGTAAAAGTAAAGTTGTTTCATCAGTTTGATAACTACAGTCATAGACTTTTGTTTAAAGAAATTTCTCTTTGGTGAAGCTATAAATGAATAAATGTGGTGTAAAGTTACAAGATTGTTTGTTTGTTTGTTTTCCTTCCATTTTTCCAGCTGGCTTTGCAGTGCAGGCGTACCGTGGAGCCCAGAAGCCAACCCCCATGGAGGTGATGAAGTCACAGGCCACGCGACTTGTTGACAACCCTCAGAAGGTTTCCCCACCCAAAATGGAGATTCCCACAGTGGAGGGTCGAAGGCAGGGAGCGCGGCCACACAAGCTCAAACACAGAGATATGAACATCCTGACACCCTCCGGCTTCTAAGAAGATGCCTGACAATTCACTGTCAGATGCTGAAGGTCCCGTGAAATGAACCCCCCCAGTGTTGTAACCATGAACTTCCTGTCTTACCTCCCCAGAACAGGTGTCCCTTTGCCCATAAAGTCTGGTCAGTTAAAGCTTGGGAGTGATATTATTGCCTCATCTATCATCAGTTACTGTCAGTAATAATCGGTATCAGTAATAAGAATAATGTCAAGCAGAAGTCAAGTGGAAAAACATCTTTTCAAGTTAGAATAATTTGTTTGGGGGTGAAGATTACCTGTAAAGTTTGTATATTAACGTGCTGTCAGCAACATCCACCATAACAAGATCATAGTCATGAGATAATCCACCCTGCCAAGCATCAAATTATCACTTTGTGGTCAAAGCACTAAAGTGGTGATCAAGTAGAATCTCGCTGGCAGTTATGGTCCGGTTCTATTTGTGATATAAGTTGACAGTCATGGCCATTTACTCACAGGCTCTGGTTTCAGCACTTCATTGGTCAGATTGGTTTGAGTTTGCTTGTGACAGTGATAGACAAATGTTCCATCCAATCACCTACGGACTTCTCAGATACCTCTATAATAAACCATCTGGTGTGTTCTGTCAGGGGTTTTTGCCCAACTTTCCATTTTGCATTCTTATAAAGTGTATTATCCAGTCTGGGTAAACGGTTGTCTTGTTTACAACCTCTGTTGTCATATGACTGTTTGCTCTTACCCATCTGGACTTTGTTTTATTGATGCCAGGGTATTCCCAAAACTCATTACTTTATTGACCAGAATCACAAAAATTGTTGTGATAAACTATTTTAACTGGGTGAAACTGGGTTTGTCAGTTAATTCTGGCCTCGGTAAGACTGGTGAATATTTTTCTTCTTACTCAGTAATTACTTCTGCAGGTGAGCTACTTATTTTCATCAGCCTGCCATTTCATGGGACCTTTAACTGAAATCACCTAGGACAATCATTGATTTCTCAATCAATTACCACTAACATCAAGTCAAATTTGGATATAAGAATATACACAATTCCATATGTGCTGGCTTGTACTATATTGCTTGGCTGTCAAATCAAAACTTCATTCTTATGTCTCACTGAACTGTTACATTGAAATAGCATCAAGAAATGTGGCGTGAATCGGATCTTGATTTAGAAATTTAAGGCTGCTATTTGATATCAACAACTTTGTTCATCTGATGGTGAAGAAGATAAAAGTTTGATATGATCCCATATAAATGCACTTTATCACCAGTATCACAGTCTCTTGGTCAGTTATACAATCCAGCTTATGTCCACCTGTGTAACAGATCTAACATCAGGAAACTTCTTCTAGGACTTTTAAACTTACCACTTGTTTTCTTAAAGGGGTGTTTCACTAAGCAGGATGGGAAGAATTAGTCCAAACGAGTCCATAATTGTAGTTTGTTATTAACAAAAATATTCCAAATATATGGTTATGATGTTGTCTCAGGAAAACTGGCAGGCTCCTGCTCACTGAAACAGTCCTCATATATGTATATATAGATAAACAGATATGTTTCCATCCACTGTATGTGTGCATATGCATAAAATGAGCTACATGTAGTCAATATACATACTCTGATACTGACCAAAAAAGAAGAGTTAAAAGAAAATAAGTAAAGTATTTCAGTGTGTGAGTTCAGTTAACTTTATTTTATTTTATTTCTACAGTTGTATGTTTCTACAGGGGGCTTAATGGCAGCTGTGTGTGCATTGACTGAAATGAAGGATAGTTTACCTAATAATGGCTGCATCTTGCAGAAACACTTTATATCTTAGAAAATATCTGAAACATTTTCACAGACCCACTTTTCCTTTTGGCATTTAGTGGCATGTTTTCAGTTGGCTCATTCTGCCCCTCGGAGAAAAGCTACCTTACAGTGAGAGGGATGCAGGGTTTTGCTTTTTGGAGGTCCCTTAGAATTCTACCTGTGCTCCAGATGTGTGAAATATCTCTACAGTGCTAGTTTATAGATTATGACTGATGTTATATTCACTGCAAGATACTTACTGCAAGATGATGTATGCAAAGATTCATAGTTTAATGAGTATATTTCCTCTGAAATAAAATGCAGCTCATGGTAAATATTTTGCACTCTTATGAAGTGGAACCATCTTGTTGCTGGTATTAGATTTGAAGTAAAACCAGATTGTCTGTTGTTGTTTTTCGTTTGTTTGTATTTTTTTTCCTGTAACTGCTGTGCTTTTAGTCAGATGCTATTGGTCATCCAGCATAAAACAAACCTAAAGCTGGTTACTGAAGAAATTGCACTCTGTTGTCACCAACTGTAGCTATTAGATGTGACAGTTTAAATTTTGTTGTTTAGAATTTGTGTCGACAGGTGCTTTGTGTTCAGTGTGACACTGCTCCCTTTAAATTTTTGCCTAATGAAAGCATCAAATCTTCTGGTCTGTAAGCATGAAACTGTTGTGCTGACTGACTTTTTTTTTTCAAGCTAATAGTTGAAAGATACTTTCTTTGATTTATTGTCTGTATATTTTAGTTTTCCTTGTCAGCTCACTTTGAGAATAAATGTTTCATTGTCATCAGAATAACAGTAGTCGGCATTTCATTAGTTGTGGTTTATTAAAACAAATTTTCATACCACTTGACAAAGCACACTAGTCCAAATTTTAACTGTTCATTTACACATAGATCACAATGGATCCGTTGTGTATTATTTCATCCTCAGGAGAGAGTTGTTTTCTTTTTCCAGATACTTCAAGCATGTCTCATTTTATGCAGATTTATTAACTGGCAATCAATGATAAATTGGGTGCATTTAATCTTTTACTTATTGTTATTACATTTCAAAAACTTGATCATGCAGAGAGAACAGGATTCTTTCAGTCTTTGTGATATTTCAATCTCATTTCTGCTCAACAAGTCCATCTAATTCCTAGAGAAACAAGGTATTAATCCAGTTCACGAGGTCTTATTTAAAAAAAAAAACATGGACATTCAGATTATCCAAACATAAAGGTATTTTCCCATTCTCATTACAAAGTACAAATAGAGAATATTAGATATTTTGTGGAAAATCAAGTCTGGATATCTATTAAAAAAGTCTTGTCCTGGTTCCTGACACAACAACAGGAAACATGTTTTTATCAGTGTCAAGCTTGAAACTTAAGGTCAAGAAAGTTGTATTGGACAGATGAGAGGCAGCAAATAAAAATACAATGTTATCAAATTTTCCAGTTAACCTTACAATTCCATAGAACAGTCCCCTTGAGAAGAAATCTGTATGTTTCAGACTTCAAAAACTTAAAATTCTGACTTTCTGACCACTTTCTGAAAACCAGTTTCAACTCAGGCTGAGGCAAGTAGATTTAAATTAAACGCAAACATCTGCATTGTTTTGACTGTCTTTTGGTTCAGACAGCACTACATTTCCGAACAGCCTTTCTGCTCAGTTTAAGAGAAGATGGATTACGACTCAAGCTCTCTGCTTCCCTCTGATTGATCTTCCTTTGATCAATTTATTTTCCAAGAAGTATTCTCATTTATTCTGTCAATCTTCAGATACTCCCTCTACTTTTTGCTCCTTGGTCTTCCCTTCTTCTGATCTCTCCATACATTTGGAAGAACAACTCCATCTCTCTCTGCAGGGTGGTGTTTCGGCGGTCAGCATCAGCTTTGGCTCGCTCCATGTTACGAATCTTGATCTCAGCAACACTCTCGCTCCGCCTCTGCTGCTCAAGACTGAGTCGTAGAACTGCAACCTGCCGCTCAAGGAGGTCATTACAGCGCTCCAACCTGCAGCACACACATACCATATGATACACAAGCTATGTATCACCTCTAAAACACCAATTTGACTGATGCCAATTGAACTGAAACATAATTATCAACTCTGATATTTATATAGCTGAATAATACATATCTAAGAGGAATGAAGTATAAAGAACACCTTGTTCCTCCATGTGCATGTGTCTCACCTCTGTATCCTGGTCTGGTACTCAGTCTTCTGTTGGGCCATTTGCTGCCGCAGCTTGGCCATCAGTGAGCGAGTGTCGCCGAGATCTATTTGAAGTTCTTGCTCCTGGAGGTCTGGAGGACCAGAGGGAAGGAAGACGTCTGAACTGCCTGTGCTTAGAGAGGTGTCACTGAGTACAGAACATGAGGTTGGGGAGTTTTGATGGTTCAAATCGTCCTCATCATTGTCTTTAATTTGTCCCCAATGACGGACACTGTTTTCATCTTCTGCTTTCTGACTTGAAGATAATATTTTAGGTCTCTTTGGTAACATTTCAGGACTAACTGCTGCAACATCCTCATTACTCTCATCCAATGGTAGAACCCAGCAGGACGACCATGAAGAGAAGGAGCGTCTTGTCTGCCCCACCTCCTCTTGCACCACCTTTACTTCAGGGGACCCAATAAGGCCTTCTTGGGGGTTGGTTTCAAATTTTTTTCCAGCAGCATTCTCCATTGTATGGTACAGAGATGCTTTGTCAAGGTTGTCATAAGCAGAAGGGGTGCTATCCTCCTGAGTCTCACTGCTGCCCCCACTGGCTGTTCCCGGGACAACATTATTTTCAACTGCACCATCGGAGCTCCAGAAACTAGAAGCTGCCTCCTCTGTGCCTGGCCAAGCTTTTGCCCAACCCATAAGCATCATTGGCTTTGACCCATCTGGCTGTTGATTGTGTAGCTGGAGGCAGGCTGTGGAGGCTTGAGCATCTGTAGGAGATGGTCCATTGGCTGCATGATGCTTGTAATAATCTACATTGAGTCTGTCAGAGTGGTGCTGAATAGACTGACTGGAGGAGGGCAGGGGGTAGAGGCAGTTTTCTGGGTGGGAGGAGGTGTAGCGATGGCCAAGATGTCTCTTCTGGCTGTACGACAAGTCTGATTTGGCAGCAACAGAGAAGATACAGCTAAAGAAAACAGTGAGGAAGGTTAGATTTTAAAGGTTGTCAGTTTTCAATGATAGTTTATTGACTTATTCATTCATTTATATTTTTTATTCTAATTCGATTTTCTTAGAACCTAAAAATGTTTTTGATAACAACAATAATGTGGGATGACATATTAATGTGTAGTACTGGACATAGACAACATGTCTTCTCTGTCTCCAAAGAGGCTCAGGTAGGCATCATCATCCATTCTGATAACTTAATAACAGAAATAAACACAGATCATGTAGACAACTAATTATGGTTTGGAAAATGTCCACCACGGTTGTAGTGTGAAAGTCTCCTTACCAACCTAATCAAGAGCTCTGTTTCCGACACCACAATAGCTTGATTTTCATGTCCCTGAAAAATGTTGGAGGTTGCACTCAAAATGCCCAAGATTTGAGGCAAAAAGGCAGATCCAATTTCAGCCACTGATCTCTAAAGTTTCACAGACGTGATCTGCAAGGCTTCCAGACATGTCAGTGGAAGACAAGTTGTGAGTGAGCCCCTACGAGGAGCTACAGCCAATGAGATTGCAACATCATATCTGATTGTAGAGAGATTACCAAAATACAAAATAGACAACATCACGAGAAGATGATTGTACTGCCTGTATGGGATTACTGTCTTGAGAGAGAGACTTGTTTACATGACCACGTCAACTGCTTGACAGAGATCAGACAGACAGATCAGTGGTTCAGTATGTTGAAAAATCTTTGACTGTGTAATCTGCAGATCAGCAGTTAATTCACAGCAGTTTCCTCTCTGATTAGTCACACCTCTACCTCAACAAGACTCCAACTATTCTTTCTTTTTCTCTCACAGACTCCATAGCAAGAGAGAGACCACTTTCTGAAAACCAGGGGATAGTACGTCCAAGACCTGCTCAATTCAGGCCAACTCTCCAAAGCTTGTAATTTACTCAGTCTACCTGTTACCACCGATCTAATCTGTCTTATGCAGCAACACAAAGCCTGCATGAAACTCCCTCCTCAGTTAGCAAACCCCAGTGAGCATACAGATGATCAGCTGAAAGTTTATCAAAGAGAGACGACACAGAGACAGCACAGGTGTAAGCTCTGTATGAACAACAAAGGAGCAACCAGTATTCGTCTTCCAAAGAGCACAAGAATTGACCCGCAAAGATTGAACATTCACACGACAATATAATGTTACTATTTCTTTCTTCCAGGAACAAAAAGAATGTTGGAATGTTGACAGAGATGTATAATATAACATATAGATATGGATAAGATCAGAGACGGGCATGATACCAGAATCATAATTGCTCCGGTTTTCCCACAGTGGATTTGCTGAAGGGCTCCACAAGACTGAATTTGTTTTCAATTTGGCTTCAATGTTTTTGACAAATTGTATGCCACTTTTGTGGTTTTCTAAGGCTATATATTGACCCTTCAAATTTGTCATGGCTAAAACAAGTTAGATACTCAGGGTTGGGAGGAATCTAGACTTTTTTGTCATGAGATCACAGAATACACTGATCTGTAATGGACGAGTAGTTTGTGTGAGATGATGTGAGAGCCGATTGAAGGTGAGACACGCGTGTTTTACCTGGAGTTGTCCTCATGTTTAGCTGGTTGTCCTGGCTCACCAGAGCAGTCTGCAATGATTGGCAGAGACAGCTGGCGAAGACAGGGAGATGGCTGGAGATGAGGCTGCTTCAGAGCACTTATTGATGCATGCAAACCTCCCAGTGGACAGGCAAAGATGGCAGATGGGACTTTTGCAAAAAGAGACTCATGTTCTCTTATCAGCTCTAACATCAGCACCTGGACCAGTGTTGCACCTACAAAACAGATAATATGATGAACAGCTTTACCAACACTTAATGTTATACTTTATATTTAAGTATAAAGACTCTGACTAAAATCATTTTTCTAAATATTCCTATGACATATGTTAGGTTTTTAGGCTGATTAAATCCTAAGTCAGTATTCCTAAACAACCCTTTGCCTATATGTGGCATCACAATTGCTCTGTTAGCATTTTTCAGGTGATCATAATTTTGAAAGAAAACATTAATTTGTCAGTTTGCTTTTCTACCTCCCACAATGCTTTGCGGGTCCTCCGCTTTGGCTCGAAGAATATTTGGCCCAAACACAGTTGCCAAGTTCTGGACGCTCATCTTGTTGCTGTTGGAGTAACTCTGGACCTCATTCAGAAACCTACATACCCACACACATATTTGCTAATCAAAAAAAGTATTGATAAAGAACCCAGTTCATTCTTCAAAAAGTCCCAGAGATCTTACTGGCAGATAAAGTTGAGCAAGTTGAAGTTTGCAACTGGCAACTCATGAAGAAGATTCCTAAGCTCCCCCAGACCCTGAGAGAGGAAGATATGTGAAACAATGTGAGGAAGGTGGTAAGGGAAGGGAGGGAGTTATTTTTCTTAATTTGCTGGTGTTACATGTTTACCACAGGAGGTGAGTAAAGACAAGATTTCCAGGAGAGATTAAGTGGCTTTTTAACATAATAATTGGGTTATTTGGTGAATGAAGTGGTGTACAAGAGCTGCACTTACCAATGTGCGGTCATTTGACAGCTTCTGTCCGCAGAGCAGGAAGTACTGGTAGCTGCTGTAAGGGACCAGAGGCTCAGGCAGCTGTCTGAGGTAGAGCTTCAGTAGTGACGCTACTGTGTGAACGTCAGTACTACTACAATAAAAAATACAGAAAACCATATTCTGTAAGAAATTGTGATGAGAAAACTGTAGAGTAGAAAAAAGAGGGATTGTACCTGTCAAAGGTTGGTCTCTCCCCTGAATCAAATGCCTCTTGCAGCTCTTTGACCAAACTGGTTTGTCCAGGTTGGCGAAACAAGCCCACTTCATACAGGCCACGTTCCCTGATGAAAGTCACACACTGCTCCACTACCAAAGGAACCAAACGCATTCCATAACGTCGCTCATATAACACTGTTTCCTCCAGACGCTGACCAAAAACCCCTACAAGAGGTAAAGATTTTAAAGATAAGTATTAACTCTTTCCACCAATGTATTTGGAATAACATTCGCCCATTTTATGTTTAATTTTCAAGCGCAAAGTATAAACCACTCTTATTCTTTCAACAAAGAAAGAGGTGAATATTAAGTGGTTAGAACTAGGTTTAGGTCAGGGGTAGGGTTAGGTATTTGGATGTGGTGGTTCAAATTTGAGTGTAAGGGGTAGGGAATGCATTACATCAATGAAAAAAATCCAATGTACGTAGAAAAAACAGTTGTGATTGTATCTTTGTGTGTGTGCGTGTGTGCACCTGTGAAAGGGATCCAGACTCCCTTGTTGAGACTCTTCAACCACTCGTCACCCTGACCAGCGCTGTTGGATAGGAAGAAATAGGAGCCTGGACTTGCCAGCACATCTCTGTTACCTACAGATATACAATCATGGATGTTTTTAGGCAACTTGCTCAGGTCAAATAACAATGCAAGCTCTTCTGTCATTGATGATCGTTACTATAAATGAAGTCCTCTTAACTGGGATTGGTTGTGAACATAAAAAGTACATAACTCAAGACTTGAAAATCAAATATTACCATCTGAACAGGCAACAGGCCATCACTGTGAGAAAGAACAGATTAATTCTACTACAAGGGTGACATGATGTTCTCTGCGGTTTGGTGGAGAAAAAGATATCAGCAACTGGCCAAAATGGTTTGGAAAATATCAGCAAATCAAACTCATCCATCCTGACCATTTGACTTTTTTTTTTTTACTTTGCCACACCACTATCAAATGATCACTCTACCAATTTAGTGCTGTATTGCACTTCCAAAGCCAGCTGGGAGGTATAAAGGAATACAATACTTATTTCTGATTGATTGTATGGTGACTATGGATTCCTGACAAAGGATACCTACAAAACTCCACGGAAACTGTTTCTCTTATTTTGGAAATCTTGACATTACAAATATAATGTAAGGTAAATGTAAAAGACTAAATATCTAATTCATAACATAGAGTATCATCCTCCAGTACTTTGTTCCCTGAAGGCCCTATCATTGCAATAGTGGTAGAAGCTATACTTCCCACCACTTATCATCTCACATCCTGTGCTCTATTTGTAGCCTACCATACATAGTTTTTCTTTGACTGGAAAATGTTCTCCAACAAGAAAATATGTAAAATTACTAACTATTACACACATTATACTCATTAACAAGTCACTGTTTGCAGCAAGAGATGAACCAGGATTCCTGATGGAATAAAGTTACTCATCGGGGACCAGAGGGTAATACTCATGCAAAAATTTGATTGGAAATCTCACAGAAAAAAATAGAAATTAAATTTAAATTAAGAAATGTAATTCTAGCAGCTCTTATGACAGTGGGGTTTTATTCAGTAACACCAAAATTACAGTCTCCCCACACCATAGCTTTACACCATAGAATGGCTTTTTATTTGGTTTCAACATCTACGGACGGCCTTTGTCTTATTATTGGGGCTCAGTGCTGTACATTCATATCAGACATGTCTGATAACTTCCCTCATGTCATGCCACATAAACAGGTTGCTGATTCAAGGAAGGTCTAGAGAGGAGGAAATCATAGTGCCAGTTTTCATGAGCACACATGTATGCATGTGGTCACAGGTGGATTACGGGCTACACTTTTGTGCAATTTCTGGGTTGCCTTGAGTCTGCATGTTAAAATCCAGTGTGATTGTTGTCTCTGATAAAGTTCCACAAGTGCCACATATGAACTAATCTTTTTAATATTCTTGCTTTTCTGATTGCTTCTTAGACTGTAGTGTCACAGAGTAGTGAGGTGAAGAAAACCCCAAATTATTGAAAAACAGGAGTGGTAGACAACAGAACAATTCTGGAAGGCAGCCATGGGGATCCTGGAACTCCTTTGCGGTTGGCTGCTGAATTCAGGACTAACAGGTTGTTGACTGGCAGAAGTGGAACAGATGAACTGCATGCAGTAGTTACTGAAGGACAGCGTTTTGGGGAGCCACACTTCCTGGGCGGGCGGTATTTTGTAGGCCAGCTGGGAAACTCTTCTTCAGCTGGATCAGACTGGTGGAGTCTGGATCATAATAGTCTGTGCTTCTTGTGCAAAGCACTGCTCCTACTCTGCCTCATCCAACAGCTCAGCCATCCCTGATCTGTCAACTAGCCAAGGCTTCCTGTCGAAAAAATGAAAACAGAAACTCAAAGTCTTTCTCTCATTCAAGATAACCCAGCAGTGGTATCCATAAAGGATTTTACTGCCAGGTGTATCTCCTCTGTCTTCTCATAATCTCATGGTCTTGGGGAGGGAGGAGCAGCCCAAAGAGTCACTGGAGGTTTGGTTTCAGTCAAATGTGTTGAGCCATGTCATTCTCTGCCAGGTCTGACCTTAACTAGCTCCCAGCTGAAGACTTTCCAGCTAAAGGCTTGTGAACCGATCTTTTTCAATACAGTAGAGTGCAGTCTTAGAAGCCTCCCAACAATTCATCCATCACAACAGGCTTCTAAACCAGCTTCATCCAATTGAGGGTTGCGAGCAACCAAGCTATAAAAATCTAAACAGTGTGATGTATTTGTCTACTGGATCTGATCCTTCTGTCACATAGTGGTCAGGTGAAGAGGACCCAAATACAGGCTCACATGCAGGAGAAAGGCAGATGAGGCAAACATAGACTTTATTGTAAAATTGAACTAAAACGTTCCAGCGGTGGAAAAAAAACATAAAACACAAATTCCGAAAAAAAACACATAATGAGCTTGACCATAAAAACTGAGGCTGAGAGCAAGGCAGAACTTTAATAAAACATTACAAGTATCTGGCAAAAAACTATGGAAAATATAGTGTAGAAATTCTGAGGGAGACTGTGATTAACAAGATGCAGGTGTGTCAATAAGGAACTTAAACCCTGGGGTCCAGACCAAAAGTCAAATAAATGATCTCAATAATCTTTGCCTGAGCTCTTTTTCTTGACCTCGATGAAAAATGTCATGGGGTTAAGGAAAGATGGTAGAAAAAACTTTTTGAAAAGTGATTTTGAAGAATCTGAACAGCTCATCAAGGATGCTGCTCAGTTACTTCCAGATCATTTTGTTTGTTCATAATAAAGTAATAATGAACACAGTTTCATTGTACAAGAGCAGGGATGTCCAAAGTTGGTCTCTGAGGGCTGCTGTCCTGCAGGTTTTAGATGTTTCCCTGCTTCAACACACCTGATTCAGATGAAATGGATCTCTGCAAAAGATTGTTAAGTTCTGCACAAGCCTGCTAATGATGCCTTGATCTGAATCAGGTGTGTGGAAGCAGTAAAACATCTAAAACCGACAGGATAGCAGCCCTCGAGGACTAGTCCCACTCTTTTTTTTAATTATTAGCTGAATTATGACTCAGCTATTGATTTAAAAATGTATGAAAATATAAATAAAGGTTTTAATATTTATTTTTCACGAGTGAATAAGGTGCAAGTAGATTAATGCCCTTCAAAGTGTCCATAATTCATAATAATATTGGATGTGTTACTGGAGTCACACCCACTACAGGGGCTACTAAAGTTCCCATTCCCATTTTTTTCCCCCAAGTTTTTTTTTCCATTTTGAGATTTGTAGTATCCAGCCACAGAAAACATTTTACTACTTTTTTCCTACAGATTCCCTCAATTTTCCCAAAACATTGATAAACCCACAACGTTTGATTGGACTTAGGCATAGTATTTATTTATATACTACTTCTTAACTTACTATTTTTGTTCAGAAGAGGATCATGGTCATGTTTAAAAAGAAGAATAAATCATTATTCACATTAACTCAGTTTGTTAGGTAAATGTAAATGTTCTAATGTGTTTTAACATTTTCCCAGTAGGTTCACTCTCAAATGTTAAACCTAAATGCCTCTTAAAAAAATATATCTAGAGAAAGAAACTATAGCACAATGGAATACATTGTCCAATAAATATTAAACAACATTTATGACCAAACAGACACATATATACACCATACATGTATGGTATATACATGTATACATGTACATATATAGTCTCCACCTGTTCACATTTTCCGTCTTTTCTCTTTAACACACCAACCTCTTTTTTCCCATTTCCCATGATGCTCTGCTTTATGTCCTCCTCAATGTCATATTAAACATAAGAAGACAAATATGCAAGCACACACTGTCACTTAAAAAAGAAGCAAGAACACTCCGATTCAGCCTTTAAAAGAACAGCACACAGAAGCACACAAAACAAGAGCTCTGAAAGAATTAGGAAGTAATATGCCGATAGCTTGTTTGTAAGTGTTTGTGTCTTACCTTTGTGGCCTGTACTGTCATGTTTCCAGGACTTGAAGCAGCTGAGTCCCATGCTGCAGTACTCCTGGTCTGGTTGTGGTTGCTGAGTAGGTATTTCACCATAAGGGATGGATGGAGAGCCTTTGATGGATGAGTTTGCAAATATGCTCTTGCAGAAGAAGAAAACCCAAAGAAAAGTTCTGCTTTTCCGATTCCTGATGTGGTCTTAAAAAAATAACGATGTTTGAAAAGATTGAAATTAATGAATGAATGTCATATATTGTGAGGAGGTTTAACTTTTTCTCAATCAGAATTCCAGTTGAAAAATTAAACAGGAATGAATAGAAGACAGACAAACCAAAAGGAGAATTGAAAAAGAAATCCTGTGGATGATTTTCTGGTGGGTATGTAAAGCATAGGTTGCTTTGATGGAATGGCAGTGTCTGTGATACACTGGTATTTTCAAAAGAAACCTATTTGACTTCCTGTCATTAAAAAGAAGCTCTTCTTTTATATAAATCTTTTCTTTTAGTTGTAGGATCTCCCTCAACTCTAACTTTAAATGAAAGTTACTAAGTCAGGACTCATGTGAAAGTACACTGCAAATAGAAATTCATAGGGAACAGTATCCAGGAGAGATTCTTGGTCAACCAGACCAAAAAAATCTTTTTCAGTCTACAGTCAAACGTGGACAAAAGTTGCAGGTTGTTGCATAACTCTGCAAAGATACAATGCCCTTCAAAGTTTTATCAACATATTTTTGATTTTGAAATCTCCTTTGAAAATGTTCTTTTTAGCATTCTCTTTATGAGACACCTTTTTACAGCAGTGAATATGCCACTTGTTTCTGAATAAGTCCTTACAGATCGTGAGAGAAATTACGGTAACATGAATGAGAAATTATGCTTAGCAAGCAAGCAAAATGCTTCTCTAGACAGGATGTCAACATCAACATAAATCTTTATCACAAAGGATTTTAAATCCCCAAACCCTACCCAGAGACCCAGTCTTCATCCTTTTGATGCTTTAAAGTAAACAGCCATTGTGGAGATTGCAGGTTTTCACATGAAGAGACTGTCGGCTTCCAAAACTGTCTCCAGTCCAAAGAGCAGCAGGAGTGAGATGTCTAACTTCACGTCCTATCTTTGGAGTATCGCATGTTAACAGTCTCAGTATCTTGCCTCTGTATTTTTCCTTGTAGTTTATGTTCTCTCACACCAGCCAATAAAATGTAAAGCCATCTTGTAGGAATGTTTAACTTCTTGTCTTGTTTTTCTTTTCCTCGTCTCTTCCTTCTGTTATGGAATCAGACTACTCCATCTTCCTTATGGACACACACTATTCCCTCCTGCATCCTCCCTCCTCCCTTGTCTTCATCCATATGTCCTTTGCTTTATTAGCTCTATAACTGGACGCCACTGCACCATATCCAAAACACAGTCTACTCATTTGAATGTCCAGTTCTTCACCATGCCTATCCCTCGTCATCCTCTCCTCCGTCACTCTTTCCCTTCCTTCTCTGACTGTCTCTCCTGTTGTCCCTCTCTTTGTCCACGTCTGGCTTCTGTCTCGTCTGCTTCTGTCTCGTTCCACTATCCCTTCTCTCTCTCCCTCTCATTTCATTTCCCAGCAGTGTGTGTGCCCCCAGATGTCCCCCTCCCCATTTACCTCATCAATAACCCTGCTGTCTCTGAGTGTGTATGTGTAAGAGAAAGTGTGTGCGTGTGTGTGTGTGCTGCAGTAGGCCATACTTCAGGAGCAGCAGAATTTGAGCCAGATCATCTCTCTCCCTCTCTTCCCATCAGCTGTGATTACTTTGGTAAAACAGCTTTGCGTCGCAGAGAACCAATTTTCCTAATGCACAGCCTTCTCACACACACACATACACACACACACACTGTCACCATTATTCAAGTGGACATAAAAGCGAGAGAGGCTGGTTGGACCAGTCAACTTTTGAACTCAATTAAAGTATGAGAAACCTCTTTGCCTCAATACAGTCCAATTCAATAAGCCCAAAGAACAATACAGTGTACAGAGCATTACAAAAGCCTTGTTGGTAATCAATATGAGCAATCAAATAGTACCAGTGTTTTTGCTAAGAGGTTAAACATATATCAAGTCTGCAGATGCAAACTTCACAGACACATGCATTCATTGCATCCTGAGACAGTAGATGATGCAGATCACATAGATGCACTGCTGGAAAAAGGCTATTCAAACACATACGCTTTGGTGAAATGCCTCTCTGAAGTAAGGACACAGAAAACTTCTCAAAATTCCAAACCTTTCATTCAGGGCAAGAGGTAAGTCAACCTACAAGCCTCAAGAGCATTTTCATGTATATTCTCTTGCACGAGTACATATCTTATCTTGCACCAGCCTTATGAACCAGAATACGAGTGTGTATTTGGAAACAGGAAGGGTGGTGGTTGCAAACAGTCGGTGGAATTCCAAATCCAAGTTTAACTTTACAGTCCAAATTTTTTTTTTATGTGTTATGTTTAGGTATCTTGCAACTTTCACTAGATTTGAAATTTGGCATTCAAATTTGGCAATTGGCAATAAATAAATACATTTATTTATGTTTATTTTAAAAAGAGCATTAAAAAAGTAAATAGGCTTGGATTAGTAAGTGTCCAAAACCATTAAAAAAATTAATAAAAACTGTTTCTGTCTGATATGAGCATGTTTGCCTTGAAATACTGCTCAGTTTTACAAGCATGCAATCATTCTATCACACATTCCATATTGTGTAACAGTTTGGGGTTAATCAGCTCTGACATCTCTTCTGTCATTATGCAACAACAAGCTTGGAAATATTTTTTTTTAAAAGATTTACTTTTTTAATCTAAAAGATCATTTTTAAATATATATTTTTTAAATGTCTTGATGGCCTTGCTTCAGCAGTGTAGGAGCTGCTACAATGGTACCGGTTCATGGAGACTGTAAATCAGCAAAGTATAAAACAAGATTTGGACAATCTTCTTTTTCATGCAAATGTCCACAAATGTCCAACTGAAATAAATTCAACAACAAACCTGAAAGCTTTCAATGGCTGAAACAAGGACAAATCTGCTCATTAGGAGTTATACATGAGACAATAATATACTGCTTGATATGTCTGTCCTTCCTTTAATTTTTTATTGCATTCATTTAGGGTTTTTTCCTTCACATGTTTTTTATCCTAGTGTTTTTTCTTTTGTTTGTGTGTTTTTTAGGGTTGAAAGCTAAGTAAGGCATATGACACAACCTTTCAAGATCATGAAGGCTCTTCACAAATAGTTTGTCTACCACTCTCAATATGAAACGTTATGTGCGTTTGTTCAGCTACGAACAGTGCCACAGTTGTGACAAGCGTTTAGAGGTGATGTTTGCAGTGTCATCACCTGACTTTCTACAGCAACATTTTCTCAGATTTACACCATAAGCAGTGAGTTGAAATTTGAGTTATAGGAATAGGAAAACAGCAACAAGATGCATGTTCTGAGCTTTGGAGAGTGTCAGGAGAAAGGTGTTGTTTATTCGGCTGCAGTTTATTAAGCCTCACATATGAATAAAACATGTCATTTCAGGGAAGCTCATAACATACACATTATTATCTCCTGTGCATGTATCAGCATTTAGTTTGCAAACAAAATGTATCTTGTGTATACAAAATTGTAAAACAAAGTGGTTTTTTGTGTCTAAAGCCATTCTCTTCTTAAAAATTTCTGAAAGAACAGATTTAGGAAAATTATTAAATTAGAAAGAAACTTCCTAAATTTCACCAAAAACTTTTTTACTTAGCTTGGTGTGGCATGTTGACCACATGACTGACCACCATCAGCTCTTTCTGCTATAAATAACCAATCAAACAGATATACCAAAGAAATAATAAAATAATCACAAGACACATAAATGAAAAGAATTCTTGAGGGCCATTCATTATTTTCATTGTATAATTATTATTATTATATTGTATAATTTTCTTGGAGCTTCTATAAGCTTCTTGGACTTGCACTAAGATGGCCTTAGCAAAAGAAAATCCAAGGGGCTAAAAAAAGGCCTGCAATAAATATGACAAACTTAATTGAACTTAATGGTGCACTTAACTTGTAATGAGAAAACATTATGGTTACATTCACAAGAAAGAAGTGTAGACAGCTTGTAGGAGGCAAGAAGAATTCAAGTCCAACACTTATGCCAACAATCCATCTCCACCTCCTTATTTAAAGATTTTACAGCACTGTAACAATGTTAAACCATTTGCACCCTTGTCTCTCACAAACAACCCAAGGTTTTTGTTGTGATTCACACCCCAATATATATCAATACTCCACTTAACATCTGCAGGTTTGTGTCTTTGATTGACTGAAATCTAATCTTCGCTGAGAGCTTTCACATCTGTTGATACAAATGGCAATAGACAGCATGCTCTTCATTAGAAAGTGCTGTATGAACATGTGCATGTGCTCACTGCTCTCCACTAAATGAAATGTGCCACTTTTTCATCTCCTCACTTTGACTGCATGTCTGTAATGAATCAAATGTGTGGAAGTATTTCTAACCCAGCTGTCTTTGGTCTGTCTGGAAAAATTATGCCCACTATTTGAATGTTCTAGAGAAAACCCCAAAGTCCAACAGTAGCACCCCAAGTGATAAAACACAACATGTACAATTTAATTAATTCAAACTGTCCACTTGGTTGATCTGGCTTCAGATAATTAATAGGCCACATTTGGAAAAATTCTAAATTCAAAGATGAAACTCTTAAAACATGATCAGTTAAATTTAATCATCTCAACAATGCTGGATGTACTTGAATACAATTATAGATTAGATATAAAGACTTAATAACTTTTTCAAAGGAGAGGACTACTTGTACTCATGTTCAAGTTCAAGAATTCAAGTTATGAGAGTTGTTAAAGATAGGGGTATTTTTATTCTTTAGGTTTATGAAAGAAATACAAGCCTGCAGTGGTTGCGTCAAAGCCACAGGAAAAATGTCATTTGTCACCTTTTATGTCTGTGTGTCAAACCGATTTCAAACATCTAGGTATAAATATCAGTTAGTCTAATTTACGAGTTATGGATTGTCACGGACACCTGCTTTTTAACCAGCTGTTCAAATACATTGCATTAAGTATTCTGGTTATAGTTTGGTTTTCAGTCCTCATGAATTCATGCAGAGGTGAGATGATTGGGAATGAAAGCTGAAATTTGAAGGTAATTTTCCTGATTTTTTTTAGTAAACTGTCTCCCAGGTAGTGCAGACAGAAAGTTTCTGGATGATTTATGATTTTTATGTTTTGATATGCTTTAAGATGAGACTCATCTTTAAGGGGATTTTCAACAATCTGCAAAACATGTTTTCTTTAATTACAGAGCTGGAATAATTAATTGTTTGAATGTAAGACAATTTGTTTAATGGGAAGTGGCCCCGAATTCTGAAATGGGAGACCCTCACACAAGAGTAACCATCAATACAGCACACCGCCTCTTGGTTCTTTATGGTAGAGCAGCCAGTTGGGACTTTACTAAAAAAAAAACCTGCCTGAAAAAGATAAACTGAAATAAGAATGAACTATCTGGCCACTACTACCAGTTGTTAGCATGGTGGAAACCAGGGACCAGCTGATTGCAACACTCCAGCCATGCTCCTCTGCCACGCTGGTTGAGCTTGAATATTTCTATAATGAGGATTAGGAGAAAACTTGAAGAGTTATTCTTAAGAAGATTTGAGACAGCCATGGTTGCCAAATACTTAATGAAGGGTCGAAATACATGAATAGGATATTTCACTTTTCCATATTTGTCCAATTAACAAAGTGGCCAATTTCAGTTTTTTTCTTTCAGAAGAATTGTTCAGAGATGATAAAGCACACATTTAATCCATTTAAAGAAGAAAAATAAAGAGACTTAAAAATTATCATCAATTATCACACAATAGCAAGATCTTTCACAAAACGAGATTTTTTTTCTTAAAAATTGGCGTCCTAGTCTTTGATATCATAATTGTTTACATTGTTCACTATCATTGCTTCATACCCTTTTAACCTTAACAAGTCAAGTAAACAAGACTGGCGATAATATTTAAAGGTAATGTTCAAAATGCATCCTGTGTTATGTAAAAGTTTTAAAGTACAGTCACTGGATGTACGGTACAAGCAGTTGGAATCAGTCATTCATCACCTGCAGCTGCTGCGAGGTTGACTTTAGTCCATTTAAAGAATTTATCCGCACTTGAGACACATGAGCTAATAAACTGTAGCAGTTTTGGCCACATCAAGCTCTGGTGTCACTGCATAAACTTTGAACTTTGGCAGCTCAATCAACCTTTCACAACTTGTGTGAGGATCTGTGGGGTTTCTGGCTGCCTGTCTGTCTGCTTGACGCTTCTACTGTGGGGTTTCATTCAGTCTGAGTGTTGTTGTTAGTTTTAGCTCTGTTACAGGTTGTAAAGCTAAAGATAGTTTATTTGAATGTTTTCGAGTGAAGGCATGACCTTTAAATGCTGATGCTTTGACAAGTTGCAGGCTTGACAGATTTTCCTTTGGTTGTTCAATGACTATTTTTGTCCAAAGTATAAAACATCATCAACAAAGAAGGTCATCCAAACCTTTAACTTCAATACATTTAATAAGAAGTTTTGGAAGAGTAGTCTTTGGAGGAATCCATATATTGACAGTCTATCCTAGTACATATTGGTCATGAGGCAAAGAATAGGATAGAATAGAAAAAAAAATACCGGTCAAAGAAAACCTTTGACAGGTATGCTTGGTCAGAAGTTCATGACATTGTTTTTAAACAATGTCATAGTTGTCAGGTCACATGTCAGGTGACATTGCTGTAATTACATAAACGGTGCTTTTTAATCCCCAGCTATGATGGAACCCTCATCAAATAGTTTTGCCAATTAAAAACAATTAAACATCCATCCAGTAGCTATACCCACTTAATCCAATTCAGAGTCACTGGTGGTACTTACTGGTGGGCTTATTCCAGATGCCATCGGGTTAAAGACACTGGATAGGGCCACCAGTCCATTGCAGGGCCAACACAGAGGCAACCAAAAAAGTATCCGACCAGGTCTCAGTATTGCCCTTTTTAAACAAAAAGTAGCATGTTTTCACAGGTTTCACTGGTTTTAAGAACCAGTCCAGGGGACAAGACTAAACTGTAACGAGAACAGCATGAAAGGATAACATTACACTGTATCCTGCCACCTGTGTTTGGCCACTGTTCCCGATAATTGGGCTCTCTGTGATGTTTAGATTAACTTATTGCTTTGACTGGACCATAGACTAGTGATTGTCTCTGTCTTTGGTCTCTAAGCTACATCAGCACTTTCATGGAATAGACTTTGTCAAATCGGAATTTACAATTTATATGAGCTGGACTACTATCAGTGAAACTAAAATCTTGCAAGACTTATGTGAGGTGCCACATATATGATACATACAAATATATACATATATATATATATATATACATTGATTCACTTACAGTAATATGTGTTCAGTAGCTGACAAACAATCAAGCTGGACTGTGGACACTGAATATACATGCATGGTCTAACTACCTGAGTAGCATTTAAGGCTTTGTGAAAGCCTGTGGGAAAGCGGACAGTTGACATGTAGCTCAGTTGAGTTCTGATATGAAAACCTCTGACTAACTTCTGCACTGTGCAATTCCAATAGTTTCCTATGGCATATAAACACTATTTTTCACACGCTGCTTTCCATTTCGCATTTCATTGCAGAAATCTTTCACTTCTGCAGGTGCACTTGTTAAGAATTGCTTTGCTAAATGGGGAAAAGCATGGGTTAATGCCACTCGTTTGCATATTTGCTGTGGTACAGCTTGACTACTTTTTACTTGTTTCAGGAGGTACCCATTGAAATCTTCAAACATAAAGGCTGAGTGAGCCCACAAAGGACCCCAGTTCACAACACTTTTGCTTAAATGCAGAAGTGAATGAAAATTTAATGTCATTTGCTTTTCCCCACACAGGGACTGCACACCTCCAACAAAGTACACCAATGCTTCATGTGCGTGACCTATCAGTTCAGCCTTTAATGCAGACCCAACAGAATGCTTAGATGACATTTGTTGTAATTTGGCGGTATACAAATAAAACTGAATTGAATTGAATTATGCCCTCTATCAGTTATGCCCAATGAGAGTAATACTTCTGTGGAAGTATGCCCCTCAGAATTGGCAAACTATAGTACAAAAGCCAATGTTGCTATCCAGAATTTGCGTTCTGTTAGAGATTTTGGAACTTGAGCAACAATACCTGGAGGTTTTCTTGACAAGAGGTGCCTGTCCATGATTGCTGTTTGTGCAACAATAGATCATGGTCCAGAAATGCTCTTAAAATCCATCCATAAAGTTGCCATGTATCTGCACTCACCAAGCAACACACAGTGCATGTAGTCAGGGACCATCCCATTGATTAGATCAAACATTGATAAATTGGCAAAGGCAGATGGGCTCTTTATGCCCAATATGATATTCCCTTCTCTTTCAGCAATTTGTCCTATTTTTACTGTGGTTTTATGATTTCTGTCACTTGGCTTTTCATCAGGACATGTGTAAACCCTTGCTTTTCCTTTTCCTTTCCTTGTTTGCACCCCATGGTGAAGGCAGATTCCACAGCCATATTCACCATTAAACTGCTTAGAATTCTGGAGCAATAGCCTTGCTACTGCATCACACACAACGCACAATGTGTGCACTTTAATGTGTCTCAATGACTGATCACTAGGATGCTGCCATGCAAAACCACACTCCTCCACAAATGGTTTGAAGAAGCACAACATGTCTGGCTTTTTGGATTCAAACCATAAAAGTACATGTTTATCTCTACTCTCAGAGGGTATCTCATTAACACGACACAGTATTGGCCAAATACTGAGTTTAGAGGACTGGAAGACTGGTACACCATCACAGTTGAATGTAAGGGATAAGAAATCATCTTCACTGTTTGATTTTAAGGTCTGATATAGTGCCATCACATATGTCCTTTATTAAATCACTACTACTGTCATCAGCATGAAAACAGAGATCATGCATGGCCTGGTTCTCAAGAAAATCTTTCAGCGAATCCTTTAATGGAATACTAATAAAAAATGTCCTTCCTGTAAACTAGCTTCTGCTGTTGTGGATGAGGAACATGACACACATTTAAGAATTTTCTCTTGAGATTGTGAAGAACCAATGTATTTAGAACAAACTCTGCAATAATGATGCAGTTCAAACTGATCAGCAATACCAGCTAATGGTTTCTCAAAAAAAATACTTGCTTATTGGAAGTGCACTAGTCCCAGCGGAATGTAACTTGTCTCAATGCAAAGGAGAGACTCGAGATGATGCTTTGCCCTTCTGTTAGTCCATGGGAGTGGACATCTGCTTCTTGAGGGACACCGTCCTAAAATGATTGAAAAAAGCAGAACTGTATTAAATCTTATCAGGTTTCAAATGCTTTTACTTATAACCTTATTTTCAGTTGACTGTACTTAGCATAAAAAATATACACAAGCAACAACACGAGGGGAAAAAAGAGGATGAATAGAACGAGTACACTTCAATGAACCGCAAAATTTTATTTGTGCATTTTATTACGGTTTGTCAGTTGACAACTAAATTTGTTGTTCAAAATGTTCAAAAATGTAATTAACCTCATATGCGAATGCTGTAGTTTGCCTCACCTGCACCATTGTGAATGATTCTGCTCTTTGCTCTTGTCTTTGGCTGGTGGCAACATTGTTTTCCTGAGAAGGATACAAATCAACAGCTCATTACAGAGGAAGAGAGAGAGATAGAGGAAGAAGACTCTATAATACTGTAGTTTTGCCTCACCTGTGCCAGTGCGAGAGGTTCTCCACTCTGCTCTTCTCTCTGGCTGGCATCTTCATCACTTTCCTAAGAATGACACAAATGAACACCAGAGATAGTAGCTGTAGTTTAACAATAAGAGTGAGGGGCAGAGTGAGAGAGAGAGAGAGTGTTATAAAACTAATTTCTTCTCACTAGTGCTAATGTGAAAGGCTCTGTGCTCTACTCTTCTCTTTGGATGGCATCTTCACTGTTCTGAGAGAAACACAACTCCGTTATTTATTAAAAAGATAAGAATGAAGGGGAGAGATAGAGAAATAGCAGCTGTAGTTTGACAGTGAGGTGAGAGACTGAAAGAGAGCTGTATAATATTGTAGTTTTGTCACACCTGAGCTTGTGTGAGAGGTTCTGCTCTCCGATCTTCTCTCTCACTCGCATCCTCATAACTTTCCTTAAAACAATACAAATCAACAACTCCTTAGAGACAGATTACATGCACGTCCCCAGAAAACTATCACAATGCATTTTTTCCTTACCTTTATTCATGACTGGTTGGTTTTGAACTACACTGTAATATGAAACTGTATGTTTTGTTGATACATTAAAAACTGTACCTCTTCTACTGCCTTGTAGATTACGTTTGCTCCCATTACAATTTCTAGGGTTATTGAACAAACTGATTAAGCTTTTAAAAATCATATAACACGAATGCAACAGAAATGATGAAGTCTAGTCAAGCCTGGGATTTTCTTCTCACAACAACAATAAATTCCCTATTCACGTGACATACACACATTACGTACAATCTTGTATACTGTATCACTGTAATTCTCGTCCATCAAAACATAATGCAAAATACATCTGTTGGTGGAGTGTGCATGACCCCACATTGCACAAGTGCACTAGGTTTCATGCTTTAATTAAAAAGTGAAAATTTCAGCTCACATTTGACACATTTGAACTGAACTAGGGCTTAAATGATTATTGTATGGTGAGCTATTATAGTTCGCTGTATCTTACATTAAGTATTACAATATTAGCTGATAAGACGGACAGTAAAAAAAATGGTTGCACTTACATGTTGTGTGCCTTATGTCTTTCAAAATTCTGTTGATTTTTCTGACGAAAACAATGGAGAGTAAATTACCAATTACTATAAGGTTAACGTTACTTATGAGCTGCGTTAGGAGACATGTCGCGCATACCTTTTTATCATCTTGTTAAAGTACGTGCTGGAAAGTTTTTCCTCAACCAGTCTCTTTCTGTTGTATCTTGTGTAACGATTTTCCTCTTCGGCATAGTTGTCTCGTCTATAATCCATCTATGGTGTGAACCGCTTAGTTCACCTGGAAAACTGTGAAACAATTCAACCAAGATTTGACTGAGCCCTGGAAATTTATTGTTTTTGTTGTTGTTTTTTTTAGTCATGAGAGCGATGATTGGTTAATATTAGGGTGAAAATATTAGGATAAGCCAATCAGAGGCAAAGTAGGGCGGGTCATGCCTTAGCCCTCCTGTCAACAAATTATCAACGCGAGAGTTTGAAAGGTAACACAAGGATAACGTATCGTATAATTTGAATGAAGAAGAGCGTTAAGTTAGATTCCGCCGTTGCCCTATGGATAAATTGTTCCTCTGGTAGCATTCCGCTATATTTAAAAAACAAAACAAAAAAACAATGGAAATCTTTTAAAGAGTGCCTATGTTTTTAAAGTGCTACTGTATCTACAACCTCTGCACTTTTTTTTCTTATTTTCTTGCTTTTTAAGATATTAAATGTCTAAATGTCTGTGTGTTAATGTTGTTTGTCTGTTTTTGACCACCATGACATGCGTTGCTGCCTTCCTTGGCCAGGTCACCCTTGTGAAAGAGGTCTTGATCTCAATGAGTTTTTTTATCTGGTTAGATAAAAGTAAAAAAAAAAAATTAAATGTTATCGCGGAAATAAAATAGTTAAAGCAGAAACATGAGCCCTGTTTGAATACATCACCTCTTGATTGAAAACGTTACACGTGTAAATAGAGCTCATACCTTTTGTTTTCTAACAGTTTTGTCACCATTTCATCCTGGCTGTAGCTCAGGAGGAAGAGCAGTCGCCCAATCGGAAGGTCGGTGGTTCGACTCTGGCTTCCCCAGGATACATGTCGAAGCGTCCTTGGGCAAGACACTGAACCCCACGTTGCCTCCCAGTGTATCACTGGGGTATGAATGTGTGTGAATGATTAGAAAGCACGTAGTTATGTGTATCTTAAGACGTGCTGTACGAGTGTGTGTGAGTGGGGTGAATGCGGCATGTAGTGAAGCGCTTTGAGTGGTCAGTTAGACTAGAAAAGCGCTATACAAGTACAAGTCCATTTACCATTTACCATATATACTGCACACTAAAAAATGCTAGAAAATTATTAGCTGGCAGCTAAACTCTGTTTCATAAACAGTCACTCATCAAAACAAGTTGTCTTGGCTCTAAGGCTACGTTCACACTGCAGGTCTTAATGCACAATTCCGATTTACTGCTCAAATCCAATTTTTTTGTTTGGCTGTTCACATAATGTCTTTAAATGTGGCCTGTCTACAGATTGCTGCGTGAACAGCTCAGGCTCCTTAAGTGAACCGCATGCGCAGTTGATCACTGACGACAACTGATGACACCGCCTCCCCCGGCCGGGTTGCAGGAAAGGGGGGCGGGATTCTCACTCTTGCCTTCATTCAAAACTTGAGAGCCCTGCAAAAAATATTGTGTGGCGGCAGCCGGCAAATCTGTGAGCAGGTGACATCACGAAGGAGGAAGAGGAGGAAGAAAATTCAGATGTTTATGATGGCTCTCTGCGGAGCAATAACCGCAACATCCGCATAGAGAAGTATTTGGATGCAGCGTCGGACCCAGGAGCGGTGGGATCAAGCTGGTTACACGGAGCAGGAATTCTTCCAGAACTTTAGAATGTCGAGGAATACCTTTCATCACATTTGTCAACGCCTCTCCCCAAGACTTTCAAGAGGAGACACGTCGTTCAGGAGATCCATCTCCTTGAGAAAGCGAGGGGGAGTGGGGGTATATTGGGTAGCAACGGGGTTGGTTTACCGCACCTTGGCCAACCTGTTTGGCATCGCAAAGTCCTCCATTTTTGCTACTACTTCTGCAAAGCTGTGCACCAGGTCCTCATGCCTGACTATATTAAACTACCCCAGGGAGACGAACTCCAGGAGGTGCTGTGAGGCTTCAGGCAGACGGGAGTTGAATGAATTTTCTTTTTTCAATGAACTTTATTTGTCAATCACATACAAAACAGTGCAGCGAGGGTCAGAATGATGTCAAAGTCGCATTAAATGCGACCTGGCTGTTCAGATTGTGGTCGCATTAAAAAAAATCAGATACGTATCCGATTCAGTACCACATTTAAAAGTGGCCTGATTCTGATTAGAAAATGTCAGATTCAATGCGACTTGTGCTGTTCACACGCATGTCTAAAGCAAACCAGATATGGGTCACATATGAGCGAAAAAAATCTGATTCAGGTCACTTGCAACTGCAGTGTGAACAGAGCCAAAGTTCATAGTTATGCATTTAGCAGATGCTTTTTTCCAAAGCAACTCACAGGTAGAGTAAGGGGCCTTGCCTAAGGACCCCTACTGGAGGTAATACCTTTCATGCACCTTTCATTTGAACCCAGGTCTTCCACATGAAAGGTGGCAATCATACCACTATGCTATCCCAGTGATTTCATGAGTAACACTAAGACATACCAAATCTAATGCTTTTCCACATCAAGGACCCCTGAACTGACACAAATTAAGACAACAGACCCCTTTTAGATGTCTTATTTCATAACGTGTATAAAAATTGTGACCAAAATAGTCATATTGCGTTACATATGTAACACAGTAAAAATAGTAATAGTAAAGATAAATTATAAACATTTGAATGATTTTTTTAAATTTAATGTGGGAACCACTGCTCAACAAAACACATACTATGTTGGGATGCTGACACTGTCGTACAACATTAGTATGTCAACTCTGCCACTTGACATAGTTTATACCGAAAGAGATATAACACTTCGAAAGCTGACAAAGGTTGAAAAGGTTTTTGTTTCTTAGTTTTGTTTTTTGTCATTTATGCAAGTATGATATGCTAGGTATCATGTGTACCCTATGCATAACCCATTCAAATGAAGTGTTACATCATTATGTTACTCTCAAACTTTATAAACAGGTTAACAGGTTGTGAGCAATACATACAGAGCATGCAAGCAGCGCTTGCCAAGTCAAAGTATATTTTCAGTCTGGCACTCCAATGAAAATGTCAGTCCTCCCATTAATGGTGATCAGGGTCTTTTGACTAAAATGCCATTTAATTTACAAAAAAGTGATGAGGAGTAATCAGATGATTGAGTATAAATCTGTCTTTTTGTATTGCTCCTTTGTTCTCTAGCTACTTTTGGGGCAACCCGTAAACTTAACTCACTGCTGAAGGAAGATGAACCTCTAGAGCTGACCAAGAGGGTATCAGTCCCCCCTCAAAAATATCAGGATGATATTTTGATAACTCAACTGACACTGAGACTCAGATTCTGAGTCATTGCACGTCAAGGTGATATATTTTTACTTTTAGCTCTTTTATGATGATCATATCTCTCAGTGAAATCATGTCAACATATTATGTAAGAGGTTTGCACTACTAGATAATAGCCATTACTATCTAGCTTTTAAAAAAATACATCAGAATTATTAATTCTTGATACTGAATCTATTGTTTGTACAGTTAAGCTGCTAAACTCCACCATCAGCTGTGTTTTTATTTTAAATTATTCTATTTTCCTTTCTCTGGACACCCAGAAATCAAAGGTTCGTACAAGGAAAGACTGACTAAAAATTTCCTTGAGATGTACTGTGGTTCACAGCCTACTTTAGATGATGGAAGTCTGAGAAAGATAGTATTTGAATTAAAGTGAGAGATCAAAGACCTGAAAGAAGAGAATGATAAATTGAAGGAGATGGTTGTTCAGGATATTGGTTCATATCACTCACTCATTAAGGCATTTGTCAAATAATAAATTTTTTTCTCAATCACTTCATGTATTTAGAGTATAGGGTACTTTACTTTGTATTAAATAAGAATAACGACAGCCTTTTTGTTTGTTTAGTTCTTTTGTTTTTGATGTACTGTGTACAGATGTATCAGAACTCTTACGGACCATGAAGAATATTATTGATTCAGCTTGTCAAGGTTGAGAAACTGGCATGGACCTATGCCCTCATTGCAAGTTTGGTTGGAGTATTTGTGAGGCGTCTGCTCACAGCAGTCTTCCCACTGGAGATACTGCTGGTGAGCAATCTTCGAGGGGGCAAATGAGGTGGAGGAGATACTCGTCTACCTCTAGACAAAAATAAATTGGATGCCATTTACAGTATATCTTCAGCCTTTTATGTTATGTGTTTTGCCAATAGTCCATGCTTTTTTTGTATCTCCTGATTTCAGACAAGGAACCTAAAAGAAGAGCCAATGCATGATACCAAAATTCTATGGTGCCAAACTTTAGTGCCAGTTGTGTTGAATTCTATGAGAGATGCATATCTACCAAACATTTCTATGTCGTATAACCGTTAATGAAGAACTGCCTCTACCAAATGGAAGAACATAATTCAAGCCATAATCAATGCCAAGCTCACAGAGCTCTGGACTAAAAGTAAAAATGTTTTATTTGTTTTTCTTAAGCAACGGTAAAAAGTTAGTTAGCTGGGTTGTGTTTGATATGTCACGAATGTGGTGCGGAGGGAGGACCCAGATGCAGAACTCGAGAAAAAGACTTATTGATTTATTAAAGGTGAAACTCGCGATAGCCACATAACAGCACCAATGAGCTAACAGACCAATAGTATACGTTCGTTCATTCATTCTTCTTGAAGTATTGGTGAAATAAAGACAGATAATGCTTTATTTAGAGGCCGCATCGTCCCTGCCCTATTAACTCCATTATATGGATATACGCTGATCGCGAGTTTTCTAAATAGCTTACGAAGGACGCCGACTTTCGCCAAACTATTCTCGGTGAGTAGATAAACGTATTTCATGCCAGAAATAATGTCTAGGTTTAAAAGTACCGGAGTTCCCCTTTAACAAAACAAAAAACAAACAAAAGGCGCGGTTGAGTTGGATATCTATGATTTTAAACTGTGGAAAATAAATAAAGACAAAACAAGACTATGGATAAGTAACAATAGGCCATAGTACCATTCAGCCATTTCTGCTGGTTCTACTGGGAGAGAGCTCGTTAAGCCGCAGCTGTTTACAAACATTCCTATCACTGTTATGACTCTGTCTTCTACTCTGCTGCATATAACCCTGCAGCCATTTTAACTTGACTTCACTTGACTTCTGCAAAAAAATTATTCACTATTTTCAGTTTTTTTTAGCAGGGTCAGCTATCCCCATTCAGCTCATTGGTACTCTCACTGCTGTTTCGCAGGAACAGCTTTTTCTAATTTTTTCTGTTTCAAAGCAACGTAACAAGTTGGTTTTATAGATAATTGTTTTGCATCTACAGAACTGGGGTCCGCTTCACAAAGCAGGTTTAGTGAAAACTCTGAGTTTATTAACCCTGAAATGAGGGAAACTGAGTTTTCTGTTTCAGGGACGTAACTCAAACCAGAGAAAGAGGGGTAACCTGTTTTAGAGAGCGAGGTAACTTAAGCTCTCGGTCAGTTACCATAGTAACAGACTCTATGAACCTAACCTGGTTGGGATCAGGTTTTTCTCAATAAACCTTGAGTTTCTCTCTGTCTTCGCCCTCTTTCAGCCACACACGCCATTTGATTTCCACATTCATTCATTCAGTCAGCACGCGAGTTTTGGCATAGCCTAGTTCCTCTAGTTCAAAAAGTCCATCCAGCACAGTAGGAAGCAACTTTTTTCACGAACATGGCATGTCCTTTTGACAACGATCCTGTGGATAAAGGTGCAGCATTACTGCGCAGAGAATTAAATATTTGTTGGGAGATGGTTATCAGACCACGCATAGATGTTATAGCATTTCCAGACAATTATCTTTTTGAGTGGCACCATAAGAATCTGTTGTGACGAAAGAAAAAAAGACCAATAAATATTTGTATGAATAGGCTTAAAAAAGATATCTATAGGCCTAGTACATTTTCTAAAGGCACTTGTGTCTTGGGGGGTGGACTCAGAGGATGAGCTCCCTCCAGGGATTCCCTCAGCCACTGGCCTTCCAATATTCTGGTTTAGGGCCGGCTGCTCTGCCGCCCTTAGAGGTGGCGGTGCTGGGCCACCACCCGTTTTATGGGCATCTGCCTTCTTTCTGTTGGCTGAGTAGAAGTCTGTTAGTTTAAATAGGCTTATTTTATTTAACAGAACATGATATAGATGAGAAGACATTTATGTGTGAGAAAACAGCATTATGTTGGGGATAAAACAACTGGACAGTCAAATAGCCACTTAATATTTGTAAAACATTATCAAAATGTTTGAACAATGTTTTTATATTTAATCTTAAACTGTTGCACTTCCACTTCTCCCCTGTGGGATTGCACCTAAATGAAATAAATGAATAGGCTGCCATTCAAGCAATTTTCCCCTGTAATATTATTGTGTCCCTCTCTTTTGCAGCTGCAGCGGTGTTGCACTTCTTTCCGTTGAAACTCGCCGTATGAGTATATATTAAGATTTCCATTCGAGGTTGGGCTCAATTGATGCTGGCTTTTTATAGTTGTGGTGCACGTGCTTAACTCAAGGTGAAACTACTTAGAGTTGACTAAACTAACTCAAATCAGCATTTCTGGAACCGGAAACTCTATCTCAGTTTTCTATTTCAGAGTAGATCAGCTCAGAGTTCAGGATTAGACTCAGAGTTTGTTGAACCTGCTTTGTGAAACGGACCCCTTGTGACAAGCTGAAGCACACTAAATTATTTGGGATATATCATGCTTTACAGTCAAGATGTGTTTTATTGAGTCTGAAAGTAAATAGCAAACAGTAAAGAATGACTGGATTGAGATTGCACTTAAATTTGAACTACTCCTTGCCGAATCACCCTAATGTAGTGTTTTTTGTGTCACTAGCTGTCACTGTTTGGCTATGTACAGATGTAAACAGCATCAGGAACACTCATTTTTGATAGACAGTAACAATCAGATAATGTCTGTATATTTATTATCCCAAGAGCTTAAAAACTTCTTAACTTTGGGTAAAAAAAAAAGTAGTGCTGATGCAACTCAATCAACATTATCCACCTGGAAGTTAAATTATTGCCAGGTTTTACCAATTATTGTGATATTGTTATAAGTGGGCAGGTCTTAGCCCTGCTTAGTTTGAGTTATGATTAACTTTGCAAAGAATTAGGGTTGCATACAGATCTCAGACCGAATACTTGCAGTATTTCACTGTATTAATTGTTCGCTGCTAATAAAGTCTATCAAATTAAAGGTTTGTCCAACAGATATGTTTTCAGTATTACAGATATTGAAAGACAGCATTTACAGACTGCATTTATGCAACTGGAAGGGAATTAGTAGAAATTAGTTGTGACCAGGTAGTCTGTGCCACGCTAATTTGTAATTCAGTTTGATCCAATTTCAGTGTCAGTATAGTGTCAAATTAAGTCATGTCATTTTAATATGTGATTAATTTGTTTTTGACTATTACCACATTGTATAAATTCATTCATAAAAAGTATGCTATTTATATACTATTATATACTATATTTATATACTATACTATTGTAACTTTTACGATGACATTATATCCCGTAACATACAAAAAACTTATATGTAATGATTCTTACTCATATATGTTTTTTATACTGGTTTAGTCATTCTAATTAGATAACGTATAATAAGCTTATATAAATCATATAAAGAAAGCATAATATCCCTGAAAATTATATACACTTTACACGCAGAAAACCTACTGTTATATTTTCATATATGAAAAGCACGTCTTGAAAACTGACATATTAAAAGACTACAAAGATTATATGACACATGTATGGAAAACATAATTTGCCTTTCAATTTCCTTATAGACCAAATACATCATTTTTACTTGATTATATTTTATTCTTTTTATTATCTTGTAGAAAAAGAATTCAAAAGTGGCCACCTTCAAGAGTTTATCATAGTATGGGACTTATAAGTCTTGTAATACTCACAATACATGTAAAACATAAAGATTTACTGGTGTAGGTGTTTTTTCCATTTCTTTTCTATATGGGATGGCTGTCAGTGTTAGGTTCTGTTAAGTTAATATTTTTTTCATGTTTTTTTGGCAGGAGCAACATCATTATTTTCACATGCAAAATGTATAATGCAAAGCAGCTGGAACTGACTATAACATTTAGAAAAAGCTGAGTGGAGCTGAAGTTTTGGTTATTATTTGCAATGTGTGACAATTGTATTGTTTTAAGGTTTAAGATACCTATATACAATTAATTGAAAGCACTTGATGTCTTCTTTTCAGTTCTTAAACACTGGTAACGTTTCCCTCTAAAACCAACAATAAATTCAATCTGCATATTTGTTTTTTGCATCAAAACTAGGGCTGGGCACATTAACGCGTTATTTTGCGTTAACTAATGAAATCATTATCCCCGACAATTATTTGTCTCCCATTAATGCAATGTACAGTTCCAATAAAAGTGCGTTATATGCTACTTTTTCATTCATTATTGGATTTTGCGTGTAACAATGTGATTAATAACAGGAAATCATGCGATTAACACAATTAAAGAAATTAATATTTGCCCAGCCCTAATCAAAACATTTGCATTTGGTGGTGTTCAGCTGTACAACACCATAAGTGACAGTGCTCCAAAGTTTCATTCTGGTTTTGGACCTTTGTTATGTGTCCTTTTGCACTGTTACTATTTCATTCAAGAGAGGAATGAAATAATTTCCAAAAACAAGAATAAAACCATTTTTATTACAAATAATGTAGTAATAATGTAATGTAATAATAATGTTATATTCTTTTCCCAGAAAATGGGCTTGAGTTTATTTATTTATGGTCAACAGTTTCCACTGTCACACTTGATTTTTATTGCACTGTATGTTTTAACGTAAAAACAACTTTCCTGGAACAAATTTTCATTGCTTTGAAACAAGAGTAATATCATCTTTGACCACACATTTGTTGTATAAAAAGTGTAGGTTAAATCCATTTAGTTTCCAGTGTCATCCCCAATATACGTCAGATCATCTCCAGCATCACTGTGCATCAGCACTTGCAGATCAGACACAGGACACTATGTTTTCTCCTGCTCAATGAAAAAGGAGCCCCAGGCTAAGGGTCAAGGCAGGAGCAGCTCCCCGTGTCTCTTTTCACTGCACTTGGCTGAGGATTTTACTGCCTTCAAGTACACAGGAATGTCCAAGGCTTGGTTTTCTGTAGGGGGCGTAACATTTTATTGCACCCCGCCACCATTTCTGTCTCTCCTTGTTTGGCAGCTAGGCAGCATGACAACAAGTGTTTGCGTTGCTGGTGGGAGGAGCAGACTGGTAGGGGTACACTAAACAAGAGGAGGGAAAGTTTTTCAAATAGACGTGCAAGAGAGGAGAAGGAGAAGACACCACAACAGCAAGAACTAGCAAGAGCTAACACAGGTAGGCAAGAAAAATCCCTGTCACTGATAACAACAGTTTGAAGTCTTGAAAGCTGAAAAAGAGATGTCTAAATCTTAAAGTTTTTGCAAGTCATTTGCTCTTGTCAAGTTATAAAAATTATGTGACATACAATCAAATCATAAGCTGATTGATTTGTGATGATCTTTTAACTATGAATTAACTTCATTGCAGTGTAATTCCATTTAACCAGCCACTTTATGGAAAGCATTGTGTTGCAGTGTAGTATGTAACACTGAAACACATGGTTTAAGACTTGCTTTAAAATGGCTGATTCAAATACATCTTTGTGACCTCACAAAGTACAATTATAATTAAGATACAACAATTCATAAACAAATTGCAATAACATTTCATAAGTCAAAGTCATGACCATCTTTTATGTATCTTCTAAACACTAAATTTGTGTATCTACCTTTAGTTGACTGATGATGTGGGTGAGGAAGCTCAACTTTATAATGTGTAGCTTCTCCACAGCAGATATCTGAAGTGTTGTCTGCTGTCAAGCGTACAGTTTTACAATGGCAGAATCAATTTTCCTCACATTATGGACTTTTATTCCAGTATTTTCTATGAGTATGGATAGACTAACTTGTGCAAATTGTGCAAATGTTACACTACAATACAAGGTAAATTTACATTTTAATTCACGTGCTAAAACCCTGATAATAAAAAAATTGCCATTGGTGTGAACTTTTGTATTATAAAAATCTACCAATAGAAAACATGATGAGGTCTATTTTAAATGGTCATGGTTTCAAAACCTGTAGCTGATGTATGCTCAGTATTTAAGTAAATCACTGCTCACAATGTGACAGGTTTAGTATGTATGTATGTTTAGATGTATAAATGGATGCTACACTCTTACCCATCAGGGTGGTTACCAGGTATAGGGCTCATTGACGGAGCTGTGAGGCTCCTGTGAGCTACTAGTCAGTTCTCAGACCTCAGACTGTTGTTAGATGTAACCCAAGTATACAAGCTGTTAGGTAACGAGGCTCAGCTTATGTTAGTCATCCCAGGATTTGTCTTATTATTTAATGGTCACACCTCATAATTTTAGCCATATCAGGTGAACGGTTAAACTACAGAAGATAGGGCTGAATAATTACATTTGATAAAAGGCAACTTGCCTAACTAAAACCATTCTGATACATTTTACCTAGTAGAAGTAAGTCTCATGGAAATATTCTTTCCATGAAAATAATTAATTCATGTATTAAACTGGCTTGCATCTGTGAATATGTAAAATAGGTGTTTAACGCTGAGAAAATAGTTATTTACAACATGGCAAGGGAAATCCAGTATTTTATTGTAAATCAGGCGGTTTCAGAACCTGAACAGAGTGGGAGCTCTGTTTTAGAGGGTTAACACTTTTTTGGACCACAGAAATAGTTTTTACAAAAACACAAGTTGTATTATCTCCTCAATGCACCTTTCTGAGTTGTTTGGTTATTGTTGTGTTTTCACTTGTCTCTTCTCAAGATAGTTTTACTGCCTCACTTCAGGTACAGAAAACAAACTGAATGAACAAGAAATGAGTTAAATGAAAAACAAAGCAGAAGCCAAATATTGTTTTGAAAGAGAAAGTTGCACTCAAAAAAAAACCCAGCAGCCTTGGATATGGCAGCAGATGCTTAAAAGGCCTTTTTTTTTTACATTCAAATAGTAGCAGCGTCTGTCTACTGTTATCTTATGACTATTTCCCAGTTTGGATTAAAGGAGGAAAAAGTGTGGTGTTGTCACGAAGTAGCAGTCAGAAATAAACAAATTTGTGGAGGAAGATGTCAAAGAAAATCAAACCTTGACATTCTTTTATCCTTGATTACAACTGTTCCAAAAGAGAATTATTTTTTAAGCTCCAGTGATAAACATCTTTTATTTTATTTGTTTCAGTCTCCTAACTGTACAACAAGGATTTCCTCAGGATGGTGTAGTGCAGAGTAGAAAAAGATATAAAGAACACTTATATTTCTGTAATATTTGAGCATATACACTTTAATCTTTTCTGATGTGTTTCACATTCAGCAGTGTGGTACCAGTGCAAGGTGGGATCCACCTCTTGATTTTCAGATGCCTCTCTCTGGTTAGCACTTGTTGACTTAATCAGATGAGTTAGATGAAGCCAATCACCTGCTCTACTTACAGTCTACAGTCACAAAACCTGGTCATTCACAAAAAGCTCAGATACACCCTCTTAAGACAACATTGACATTGTATAGTCATTGTTTTTTGTACAATATTTTACAATATTCTGAGAAGCCACTGCCACTGATAATTGATGATATCAGATCAGACATTTGTTGTTATAGTTGGACACTACAAGCAATTAATTCTTGATAAAAGTTGGATGAGCAGAAACATACAAGACCTTGTCACCAAGCTGTCATTTAGGTTTTCACAGTCACCTATGAAATTGTAAGACTAGATCATTCGAATAATTTTCAATCGGATTATTTTTAATGTTTAAATTGTTGAAGGGGCATAAATCAATCCTTGTGGAGAAAGGTCTACTATCAGAGTGAAGAATCATAGTTGTGCCATCAGGCATGTTTTAAATACATTAAGCTTTGGTGGTGACAGGTACACTCCAAACTCCAGTCTTGTGTTGTGTACCAAGCTGTAAGCAGAGTGACACCCTCTACACTCCTGGCAGAGGCTAGTGGTGTCTAGTGAGTGTTGGGGGATCTCAAGTGAGTGACAAAGGTCCCTACATGTTGTCAGGTGGTATGAGTCTTCCTTGATGCTGATTTACAGTCGATCAGCTGACTGGGGTGGTGTGGAGAGAGAGATCTATTTCTCAGAGAGAGAGAGGAGGATAACCCTTTCAAGGGAATGACTAATACTTGTGTGCATTGTTAGCTATAAAAAGCATAACCCTTCTTGGACTAACCAACCAAAATGTAGAAATATTTCCATATAATTTAGAGAATTACCCAGCCTATCACAAAAGCCAGATGCATATTTAAGTTGCTGCTGAGTGGAGAAGGGGGTGATGAAAAGCCAAAAAAGAAACATGGAGAGAGAAACCCCCACTCTGCAGGCATGCCTGCTATTTGTGGAAGAGAGAAGGAAGGGGCCGGGGGGGTTCATTGCATGAGTATAGAGTAGAAGCAATGACAGGTGTTATGCAGATGGTGCAGTGAATGCAATTAATTTATTGCAAAACTGTCATTAATTTTTCTTCGGTCCCACCAAAACCATAAACGACTCTCTGAAGTATATTGTCTAATTAAACGTAGCATGAGATGTCTCGTCTTTCTTTTAGAGAGCTTCACTGTCATCCAATTTTTTTTTTTTAAAGGAATAAATCCCACTGTTGCATTGTAGTTCTAGAACATATGGCACCAGTTTGAGCCAGTTATTTTACTCTGCCCAGCCCTAATGAGTTTGAGAGCACTTATTACTTAAAAGAGTTATATATTACAGATAAAATAAGAAATCAACATCATATTAATGCAGTTAATCTTAAATATTTTCAATTTGTTCTTTGATGTAACATCACTGTTTTTTATTTAGTGTTTATTGTACTTCACATGACAGCTGCTGCCGGCATAATTTCCCCATAGGAACCATAATGGTTTCACGCTATTTTCTCATCCCTTAGAGGGTGTCCTGCTGTGGTCGAAGCTATAAGTCTACAAAGGCCAGGGAAATCCCTGGAAACAGCACAGATCAGTTTGCAGGCTGGACTGGGTGTAACATTAGCTTTGAAAGCATAACAGAAGGCAGGATGGCCAAAATAGTGTGGCAAAAAGATGTGACAGATAGGCAAAGAGTACAACAAAATCTTTCATTCAGATGAAGAAACAGATCTTAGAAATTATAAGACTGCCCCTAACTATTTTAGAGGAGACATTGTAACCCTGAACCTATATAAAAGGTCTAGTTTACACCTGTGCAGGAATATGAAGGTTCTGGGGACACCTGGCCCTCATTTAATGTGTTACATGACCTAATATCAGCAGATGTGTTTGTCTGTTTAATACAAATATTAATTATTTTTGTTTTTAGAGCACATAATGAGTCTTATTAGTAAAATGTTCATCTGTCAATCCATTTTCTGTACCTGCTTTATCCAATTCAGGGTTGTGGAGGGGCTGGAGACTATCTTAGCTGCCATTGGACAAAAGTGGGGTACATCCTGGACTGGTCGTCAGGCTGAAATTAAGATTTTACACATGAATTTTATGTCAGCTGTATTCAAATTTTGTTTTTCATAACCGTGTCTCCTACATGGAAATATTTCTATATTGTAATTTTTGTGTCAAATGGACATAAAATGTTTTATTCTTCAGCTAAATCCTAATTCTGGGATAAACAAAACCAATATGTGTGTGTCCATATGCTCAACAAAATGTACTGCATTTTGAAGTTTAAACTTATTAAATATGAATTAAACTGGTAATAAACTCTTGTGAGCTGTAGTTCACACTTGAATGCACACTTGACTGCTACTGTTGTGCTCACATGGAAACTGACTTAGCAAGCCGAGCTAGCTGGGCTACCTCATGAAGTTTCAGTCAAATCTAATGGAACATTTTATATCTTTTGATGTTGACAGAGTCAAGTGATAACTTGGTTTCTTTAAATTTAGAAATTTTGTCAAATAATCTAATTTGACTCATCAGATGATGACTGGTTGCTTATTCTGAGCTGAATTCTTCTCCTTCTCTGCTGTCTATGTGTTACTGTTTTCAAAATCTTTTTACCTTCGAACAACAGCAACTGCATCAACCTACACTCTAAAATGAACAGGTTTTGATTTGTATAACCTCTCATTTGGATTGTTTGGACTGTCTGAGATGTTCTAAAGAGGTGGCTGCATAACTCAGTTTTCTGTCTAATTTAGCATCATACCTCCAGGGACTGGAGACTAAGTGGAAAAAGTGGGGGTCACAGAGTTCATTGTGGTCAACAGTACGATGGGTAGGAAGGACGATGACTGCGATTCCTGGAGAGGTAACAATACTTCTACTTACAACTTATATCCATAACTAGTTCATGTCACACTGAGTTAGTGGGACAGTATTACACACACATTTTTGTTTAGTCTGTTTCTGTGACCCTCATACATGTGACTTGATGCTTGTGATGAGTGTTTACTGAAATATGCAGTAATTTGTTGTGAATGCATCCTGGCAGGCAATGATGTTTCCAAATCCGACTGTCGCTCTCACATAAAGTCAGGGAGCTTCAAGCAGCGAACACAACAACCCACCCAGGAAATGTATAACTCGGTATGATGGTTTACTTTCTCTTCCTGTTCCCTGTAGCCTTCTGTGTCAATCTGTGTGGCTGTGAGTCAGGATGGTCTGACATCTCACAGGAAGGGTCATTCACACTTTGTTATTATAATTATGTTGCATTTCTTTCAGTTTGAATTTTGATGACGGTTTGGATGGAAACATTTCTTTGGAATATGTGACATTAGAAGCACTTTGAATTGCCTTGTGTACGAGTTGTGCTCAACAAATAAACTTGCCTTGCCTACAAAGGAATCTTTTGAAAATTTTATTAACTATTTGCTTGTAACTTTGGAAAACTTTCTTACATTATCTAAATTGTGCAATGACCTTTATGTTGTCTTGACACTCATATGGTGTCATCTGACTATCATCGTATAATCATTTATATGATCTGAGTTCAAACCTTCTGAACCACCACAATTTGTTGCATTCTTCTAACAGCCTGGTGATACTTCACTCCAGATTCAATCCCCTTTTCTCCGGGATGAAGCTGTCAGTGCTGACAATGGAGTAAATGAGAATAAAGAGGGAGAGGCATGTGACGATGATGAAGAAGGACACCTGAACTATCACATTGGCCTTGTGATGAAAGAAAGATGTACTCAACTCAAATCTTTATTTTTTTTGTCAGTGTCATAACTTTGATATGTTGACTTTCTAAAATGGCATCACAAAGGAAACAAACTCCATCTCATGAAATTTATTTGATGACTGCGGAGTGACTGAAGGTGTCTTATCATAGTTAAAGCTAACTACCCTTCATCAAACTGACAGAAATGGAGAGATCAAAATGTAAAGCTGGTTAAAATGAAAGAAAAGTTTGTTGTAGAGTACAAAAGTATGGCAGGAAAGCTTGTTTTAGAAGCGTGAAAACAATTTCTTCTTTTTCCTGATTTTCAGTTGTAAGTGGCAGTTGAAGATGATGACGTGCCTCTTTAATGTTTCCTGAAATGCATTACATCCTGTTAACAAATGCGTGACAGAGCCTGGTTGATTACAATGTATACATGGGGTTAGAGTTAGGGTAGGGTCCAGTTAAACATTTGCCTATAAGTTTGAGAGTATTATTAAGTCCTGTATGCCCTTTTATGAGATATGTAGATATTGTTTCATCCCACTGTCCCAATAGTCTGTACTACTGTGAGTATGATTCTTAATGACAGACTTGGCCTCCACTTTTCTCCATATGATATTTCTTCAATGATGACCTAAAGTTATGACCACAAGGTCTGCTGTATGTTTACCTTTCTACGTTACATTGCTACATTATGTAATCATGCTGTCAAGACAATTTGGCTGGATGCAAAGAAAAAAGTTCACAATTTCATAAACATCAGCCAATTAAAATAAATGTGTCTCTGTTCCCTAGATGAGGTGGTCTCTACACTAGGAGAAGGAGCCTATGGAAGAGTGGTTGAGTGTATTGATAGACACAAGTAAGCATGCATGCTTACTTACTAATCTTTCTACAATCTACAACTTTCTAATAACCCGGTGTGCTAAAATTCTCAGAACTAACCAACCAGTTTCCACCCATCATGGAAACAACCTAAAACTGTAAACATTTAATCTTTGTGTAAAATGCACACTTGGTGTGGGTGAAATCATATTTGTGGCATTATTTATCTATTTCTTTCATCTGTTTGTGTGCATTTGTGTGTTCAGAGAGGAGCATGTAGCTGTGAAGATTGTGAGGAACTTTGAGAGTTTCTGTGAAGTAGCTAGATCTGAGATCGCAGTGCTGGAGGAGATCAAAAGCCTGGATGATGACAATATATTGTAAGTGTAGCTGCTTCAGATTCTTGAAATACATCCTGAAGTATAACATTGTTCTCTGAAAGCATTCAACTTCATGTCTGGTGTAATTTATTTTTAAACTATAGGCTTCTGTGATAATAGCAGGATTTTGCATTTTATTTCTTCTCCCTTACAAACATCAAAACCATACATCCTACGATAATGGATAATTTCCTCTCTTATGCCAGTGCTTGTGTGAGGATGCTGGACTGGTTCACGCACGAGGGGCACATCTGTATCGTGTTTGAGCTGCTTGGCCTCAGTACCTTCGATTTCCTCCAACAGAACAACTTCCTCCCATTCAGCGTGGAGCAGATCAGATACATGGCCTTTGAGATTTTCAGAGCCGTCTCCTGTAAGTTAAGTCTGTGCTTCTGTGAAGTCTGTAACCTCTGACCCCAACATTGAAAGTAGTTGGTCAATTTTTTTATTTAATTATCTTGTATTTTAAAGAGGCTCTTTTTGCAGAAAGGAACAATAAAATCCCTATGCCATGAAATATATATTTCAATGACTGTCACCACAGTTAGATCAACAGCAACTGAAACATTTGGGTGCCATCAGATATAAATACATTTAATTTATCCCCTCTTTTGCAGGAGAAATGTAAAAATAAGCAAGTGCAAAAAAATCGAGTTTTATTGAATTAAACCATCTGTCAATACTTAAATGACGCAGTCAGTTGCATCAAATACTTGAAATTTGTGTGAGGGAACTTACAAGGGAGGCAAAGGGATCATGCAAATGATACAGGCAATGGTCAACCTTAGATTAAAACTAAACAATTAAGCACAGTGGAACAAGGTGAGTTCTTTGAATGTAGTAAATAAACATATCTATTTTTTTCAACCAAAGGTACTGTATTCTCATTTTAAAAAAAAAACTCTTTGGGTTTAGTCGATGTTCAAAAAGATTTCAATAGCCCAGAACCGCAACCCCGCTGTAATCTAATGTAATCTAGTAGAACAACTGTCCACATCAAAGTGTTATTTTTCCATCAGCAGACTCAAACATAAACCCGTCACCATCTTTTTTCCCCACCTGTATTATTATAATCTTCTTGGGGCAGCATTCCAGCTGTCCCATTTAAGGGTTTACAGACTGCAGCTACATTTATTTCAATTGGAATTTACAGACTACGAGACTTGAAGGATGGAGGTGGAAGCAGAAAGAAAAGAGGATGGCTCTGAAATGCTACAGGGCCCGCAGAGCTGATTGTAAAGGCCTCCAGGCAGATTTCCTTGACCTTGGCAACAAATGATGGCTGAAATGTGATTGGTTAAATGCTTTAATATGAAAATACACATCTGGAATCAGCACAACCAAGGGAAAAGCTATGAAAAGAAGCAGACAGACTATTTGGAATAAGTTTTTCATGGACCAAATGTAATTAACATCAGTCTGTGATTCAGATATTTTTTAGGCCAGCAGAGAAGGCCTTGCAGGCCCTGACAGCCCACCACTGGACCACACAGAGATAAACAAGACAAACAACCGTACACGCTCAACTCACTCCTAGGGACAATTTAGTGACACCAATTAACCGAACATGCATGTTTTTGAACAGTGGGAGGAAGCTGGAGTACCCGGAGAGAACCCATGCATACACGGGGAGAACATGCACACAGAAAGGCCCCAGCTGGGATTCAAAACAAGAACCCTATTAACCCTGTTAAGCAACAATGCTAACCACCACAGCACCATGCATCCCCCTTGTTTATCTCCACATGCAATTTCACATCATGCTGCATTCATTGTACATCTGAATTTGGAGATCAGAACTCTGTTCTTTTTGCCTTTTTTCTGTGCTATCAACAGATTTTTTATCAGCAGCTATACATTTTACTTAAGAAAGGAATAAGCTAATTATTTTTATAAGATCAAGAATTTCAGATTTAAAAAATAAGATCAAAGATTTTAAATGAACTTGGTTTAAAAGGCGGAAGTCTGGGTTGATAAACGTTACTTAAGGTCCCAAGAAGAAAACTTGACTCTGTTTTCTTCTATTTTGTTTTTAAGCCAAGAGTATGAAATTTGGAGTTCCGTGTTTCTATTTGTTATTAAATGCAGTATAAATAGGTATGTAGAAATGCAATGCAAGAACCCACCATTCCCAACACATCTAAATACTGGTAAATCCTCATCCAAATGAGCAACAGTTACAAGCATTAGCCTCTAATGGCTGCTATGAACAGTAAAGACATGATTGAAAAAGGAAAGACAATTGAAAGAAGACTGATAACTCCACCCTGCTTAACTCACTTGGTAAGAGGAAAACAAAACACACTGAACACTGAAACGAGAACATTGCGAATTTTTGTGTTTTTACAGTCCTGCATCGTAACAAGCTGACACACACAGACCTGAAGCCAGAGAACATCCTGTTTGTTTGCTCCGACTTTGACGTGAAGTACAACCATGAGAAAGTAAATGAGTCCACGGATAATACAGAAACAATCATGTGTCATTTAAAAGTTTGTCAAGCAGTGATCAATATTTGGCTGTGTGTCGTATGTGTTTGTCAGATGTGTGAAAAAAGGAAGCCAATGAGTCTAGATGTGAAAGTGGTGGACTTTGGTACTGCAACATTTGATCACCAACTCCATGAGTCCCTAGTGTCAACACGCCACTACAGAGCTCCAGAAATCATTTTAGGTATGCTCACATATTCCACACATAACTTCCTCACACAGAGAATTATCCACATTTTTTCTTTCTATTGTGTGTTTTTCTGTTTAGATCTAGGCTGGAACCAGTCATGTGATGTTTGGAGTCTGGGCTGCGTTCTCATAGAGTTTTACCTTGGACGAACACTCTTTCCGGTACACAAACGCACACTCTCCCTCTCTCAGGCACACACAGAAACTGTTGTTAATTCTATCCTGATAATCTGTGTTATGGTTTCAGAGTCATGATTGTAAAGAGCACCTGGCCATGATGGAGAAAGTCTTGGGACCGATTCCTTTACATCTGCTAAAGCAGACCAGGTAGCCATGCTCACCTGTCCATAAATAAATCATTCATGTAAAGCCATTTTTGCTCATTAACACTGGAGATTTACATGACAGTGAGTGGACAGTTTGGTGTTGACTTTTTCCACAGTTTCTGTTCAAAAGATAAGCTTCACAGCATGAAATTTTGTGCTCTTGCAGGAAGCAGCACATCTCCAGCACAAAGTATGCTGAGAATAGCAGATGAGGCTACATGTTGTGTTTATATGAGTACCGCATATGTCTGTACATATCTACAATGGCAAGGAGCAGGCAGAAATCAGCAAACAGGTCAACAGAGAGGAAAATGAAGGAACAAGTCTTACCAGCATGTACAAATACTTACTTACACACAGGTTGCAAATCCTCTAGAATATTTTCCCGCTACATTTGCGTATTGTCTCAATTGCCAATCTTTCAGAGATCTTGGAAAATCTCTCTGAGATCTCCAGAGCAAATCCTGTGGCCGTTTGAGCTAACACATGCCACCACTCCAGTACATCTCTAGAATACTTTAAAGGTGGATTATAAGACTTCATAATGGGACAATTTTACCATGCAAGGTGTATGTTTCCATTCCTATTTTAGATTAATTTATTATAAATTAATTTATTGAGTCTTTCTTTTTTTTCAATTCCACAGTTTATATTATGTATTTAGCTCAGATTTTAGCACAAACATGGTAGCAAACATATCAATGCTGTAGCCCTTTTCTCTTATTTGACTTCCTAGTTTTAAAAAAATTCCTTTTAACCTGCCGCTATTCCTCGTTGGTAATTCACACATACCAAACAGAGACTGCTAAGCACCATATTAATACATACATCAAGTAGAGATTGTGGAATCAGCTGAAAAAAGTTATAGTTAAAAACTAAACCACATCTACAGTAACAATACAAGCTTTACTTAGTGCAAAGTTATGCATCACATGTCTGTCCTTTTCTGCCTAAAACTGTTATGTGAATATTTGGGCATGAGGAATATAAACCAACTATGTATGTGAACGTTTCAGTTGGAGGACTTTTTGGCATCAAGATATAAGTATTTGGTTGTTGCCACAAAAGCAATGTAGAGCATTAAGATGATGCTCAAATCTCAAACAACACAAAGTTTTGTGTCATGATTCCGATTAAGATCATTTTTACTGACAGTGAAAGTCTGTATGTGTTATATTTTCTTGTGAAAACACCTACTTTTCCACCTCAGCCACCGTTTTCTGTTAGGTGTTTTAATGCACACTTTTATAAGAATTTCAGGATTGTGCACATTTAAAATACCGGGAACTCCGGTATTTTTAAACCTAGACCTTATTTCTGGCATGAAATACGTTTATCTACTCACCGAGAACAGTTTGGTGAAAGTCGGCGTCCTTCGGAAGCTATTTAGATAACTCGCGTCGTCCCAGTAGAGTGCCTGTGTAGAAATCCCTCCGTTAGCTCTCCTATAGCTGCAAGTAGCCCCATAACAGCACCTATGAACTAACAGAGCTATAGTACACGTTCGTTCATTCATTCTTCTTAAAGTATTGGTGAAATAAAGACAGATAATGCCTTATTTAGAGGCTGCATCGTCCCTGCCCCGTTTACTCCGTTATATGGGTATACGCCGATCACGAGTTATCTAAATAGCTTCCGAAGGACGCCGACTTTCGCCAAACTGTTCTCCCTTTAAGAAAGCCCCCCTACTGATGCGCGCACACACACACACACAACAACAGCTGTCTGCATGCCGAGAGTGAATTTATACTATAGACTGAGAGGAGAGAGCACCATAGGTCATCCTTTGGTGCTTTTCACTCCATGTGCTCTTTTCAGCTGTGAGCATGACTTGATGTTAAGTGCTGACAGGAAGGAAGTAATAGATTTTTCATACTTGTTTGTGCCTCACTATAAGCCATATGCTTGTACTGTGTGTAGGAAGCAGCATTATGTGAACCATGACCGCCTGAACTGGGACGAGCAGAGCTCCTCTGACAACTACATCAAAAAACACTGTCAACCTCTCAAGGTACACAAAGTGATCGAATTAACCAGACAGCTGCATCCATAAGCAGCAGGAAGCCATAGTAACTGCTTCTCTTTCAGCAATACATGCAGATGAAGAGTGAGGAGGAGCGACAGCTGTTCGACCTACTCAGCTGCATGTTGGAGTATGATGTCTGCAGACGGATCACTCTGGAGGAAGCACTGTGGCACCCGTTCTTCAGGCCACTGAAGACACAGAAGCAATCACAGTGCAGCTAGCACACACACATAAACACACACATGGCATCTACCTCAGCTTGATGAGTGCTTAACTGTTTAGACCTATAGTTCTGTGTTGGATTACTTTGTTTCACTGATAATTTCAGAGAACATTCCTGTTTGATTTGAAATGATTTTGTAGACATCTCATCTAGTCTGACACATGGTAATCATACAGTAAGAATTATAAGCTTCCATATTTTCATCATGGACTAAAAGAGGATGGGTTAGGGTTAGGGTTAGGGTCATTGGACATAGTCACCCAATGTGACACTTGAGTATGAATGATGCTCACCAGGAACTAGCTAAAAAACATCTGTGTCCAACAGACTCCAAAATCAAAACATGTCAACTTCTCTCGTGAAATATAGTCTGGGAATTTTTCCCTCAAGACATAATGTAATTCGTTAGATTTGCTTTCATCACAGTAACTCCAAAATTAGATTGATAGTAGGCCTCAAAAGAGATGCTTTGACCAATCAGGTTTATGTATGTCTCTCTTCCTCCACCTTTTCATCCAGAGACAGGGTCAATCGAATAGTCTATTTTGCTAAGGAACCTTCCTAAGTGAGTGGAATGACCCGGAAGCATCTAATTGGCCGCCACGATAAGAGCTATTGCGACTAAATGCTCCCTAAACGCTAACAAAAGCTCCAGTGCCTCCTTATTTTTCTCTTTTAGCATCGGAAGGATAAAAGGAAGGAGATTAAATAAAAATTTAAAAAATACTCTTTATTCTAAGGAGAAATTAGGTTAACAATAAATAAGATCGTTCTGTCCCACATTTCCTTGCGGCCGCAAAGGAAATTATTATTTTCATCCAGTCATGTGGATAAACATGTGGACAAGAGGGTGAACAGAAGCATCTTATGATAACACTATATTTATTTATTTTTTCTTTTAAAAATTTTTCTAGAGTCAACTTCCAGTCAGAATACAGTCATATTCTTTATTATATCTAATGAATAATCTATGACATAACCTTGGAGTAGCAACATAATAAAATTGCAATAAACAAAGTATCCGAGGCAATTGCAAAATATTTCATGTACAGCTGTGATTTCAGTGCTCCATACCCACATCACAGCTTAGTGTAGATGTGGTCAAATTCTTGTTGCAGCGCGGCCGTTTTTTCTACAAGTCCTTAAAAATCCTGAATCCTCAATTCTTGAAGTCCTTAACCCTTTATAGTGCAAGTTACCATATGTAATCACTTGCACATCTTCTGATCCATTGCTTTAAAAATTTAACATCCACATGCCATGGCAATAGAATAAAGTCACTTGACTTTCTCCAGGGAAAGAAAATGAGCTTAGGTAATGATTATATGATGTCATTTTATTGACTATTAAATCAGACGCATGGTTATTTTTGTCTTAAAAAATACCATTATGATGACGGTCAAATGCTGAACTCAAGGCTTCAAAATAGCACTTCATATTCTTTGCAATGGGTGACACCATGGTTGCTACATCCATCTCATTTATAGAATTTAAATTCTATAACAATTTTCTTTGTACATTTATCATATTTGAGTGTCTTAATTGTGTTTTATATTATGAATCTTCTGTTTGTATTGCTGATTCAACTTGTACTTTGATAAAATATTTTTTCCCTCCCATGAAATGTCATTATTTGCATGTGAGCGTAAAGCCTACAAATCATATAATGAAAATGAAACCATCATTTACAGCAATCAGTCATGACATTATAACCACTGAGGGCTAAAGTGAGCATCACTTCTCATCTTAATCCATTGCAATGTTCTGCTGGGAAAACCTTTATCCTGGGACTCATGGATTTCACTTTGACCTACCTAAACATTTCTGCAGACCAATCATCCCCCACAGCTGTGATTACAATAACAAGCAGATTTCTGCAGAGGGACAGCACCAAAATCTTGTAAAAACAGCTTAGGATAGGCTAAAAAAAACGTCTCAAAGAGCTTGAGGTATTCCCCTGGCTTCTAAACTCTCTAGATACTAATTTCATGGGATCTGATAGCATCCATGAGAAGCAAAGTCAATACACGAAGACCCTCCCCACAACCCACAGGGCCCAAAGGATCCTTTGCTAAGGTCCTGGTACAAGACACTGCAGGACACCATCAGATGTTCCTTGACCACACCTTAACTGGTCAGGTCTCTTTTGGCTGGATGAGGAGAGCACAGTCAGTAGGTCTACATGATGAGATTAACTCGATTATAGTTATAGTTGGGTTATGCTCCTTATTTGAGCAAGAGTAATTATCCTTGGATATATGGTGGTGAATGAATCGAATCACTGGCATACCCCGGTACAATAGGTGGCGCTGTACCCATTTCAACTATCGCTAAAAGAGCCACTTCCAGTTGACTTCTTCACCAACAACAACAACAAACTCAGGTAATCGAGAAAGATGGTGAACAAAGAGCAAGATGAAGCTACGTCCCTCTACGTTTAGTTTGTGATGAGCATGGTTATAGCACAAACGCGATGCACAACGGCGCATTCTCCATCGTGTTGTTTATTTCTTTCCGAAGGCAGTGACAACAACAGTAATATCGTCTCATTTGACTACCAGGTGATGATACTGGGAAAAAAATTTCTACATGCATGTTTAGTGTACGTTTGGATCAAGTTATCTCGCGGTCTTAATCTGATGGCGTGTAACCTGATCCGATTTTTTGTCAGATGAAGGTGTCTATATGAACTTAATAATCTCAGTCTTATTGTAATTTAGCCATTAATCCGATTGCACTCATGTAACCCACTGAGTATATTAGGCATGTGATGATGATGTTGTGGCTTCAAGGTAAACACAAGAAACTTGTGCGAAAGAAAAAAATGGACCAGACTCAGTGAAATTTCCTATAATCCCTATATAGACCAGTGAGCAGTGAACATCTCATTGGGGTCATCAGGTGGGAATCTCCTTTCATCAGTGTTTCATCTAGTTGGGCCCACGACACCTCCAGGAGGCTAGATAGTGATGACTGGCGTCCCGGAGACACTCCCCTAATGCCAGCCATCACTGCTATTCACACCACAACAACCATCTTTTTTTCAACCACATGCTACCGCAGCCTCTCACCAACTGCACAGCAGTCATAGCGGGGTGGGGATACAAACCCTGGTTTGGATAGGGGGTAGAAACAAAAGAGGCAAAGAAAAGTAGGAATGGGATTCAAACCCTAGTTCGGCCCGGGGTAATGAAAGTATAGAGGGTGCCAGAGGGGGAGGCAGGACAAGACACTAGCAGATTCAGCTGACAAACTCACCTTAACAGTCCTACAATCACTAAAAATGCCAGCAAAAACAAGGCCATATAGGCCAGCTCATCTAAAATGGCTGCCTGGTTTCAAAAGGCTCACATGGGCCACACCCTCCACTTAAATATATCCTGGATTTCTTCCTTGTTTCTTCCAAGAGTCTGTTGACCCTAAGTAAATGGTAAATGCTAGTTTATAGCTAGTCTAACTGACCACTCAAAGCGCTTCACTACATGCCACATTCACCCCACGCACACACACTCATACAGCACGTCTTAAGATTCATAACTACGTGCTTTCTAATCATTCATACACATTCATACCCCCAATGATACACTGGGGGGGCAACGTGGGGTTCAGTGTCTTGCCCAAGGACGCTTCGACATGTAGCCCGGGGAAGCCAGAGTCGAACCACCGACCTTCCGATTGGTGGGCGACCAGGCTACATGGTAAGTGCTACAAGTAAGTGCTCCCCCTGCTGGTCCCCCAGCTACTATTGCTTCTTCTGATCCAAATCCACTGACTGGACTTTACTGCCTTATCTTGCCACACTTCCTTCACTATTTTCCTCACACTCTGTCCACTTACACCCAACTCCCTCAACAATGAGAAAACAGACTTTGCAACAAATCCTCTACTTCCTACTTCCATTGGACATATCCTCACTTTCCATCCTAGCTGCTCTGCTTCTGTCCCCAATTCCACATACCTAAGCTTTTTCCTTTCATATGCTTCTGCTACTAATTCCTCCCAAGGAACAGTCAGCTCTATGAAATAGATTTTCATTCTACTCCTAGACCACAAGACTATATACTAATACTTTATTATATTTGTAGAGGCTATTTCCTGGGGAACAACAAGCTTTCCTCCTAAATCTACCTGCATCTCCCAATCACAAGCATCCTCTAAGCTGCCTTGCCTCCCTATTGTCTTATAAACTTTCTCCCTCTCTTGAACAAACTGAAATGCCACTCTCTTCTATATATCATGGCTATATATCGTTTGTATTGCTTTGACTTTGCCATTCTACACAGATTAACTGAGAATTTGTCACTCCTGAGCTTCATGGTCTTCTAGGTTAGAGCTTGATAAATGGGACACTAAAATCGTGACTATAAACACATATATAATGGCAAGTGGAGCAAAATTTTCTAGCAAATATTTACATATTTCCAGTTAAAACAGAAATTAAAGAGGATTTTTACCTCCCAAAAAGCACAGGCTTCCCTGGCTGGTTGACTCCAATCAATGGAAAACTCTCAAATGCCATTTTAGAATACAATCAAACGTTTTTGTCATTGTTGTCCCAGAGACTTCTGTGTAAGTGATGTTTAGCTTAAGAGAGAAAACAAAAAATATTTCATTTGATTTCATTGAGATTTGAATGACTTCAGAAAGACTTTGTAAGGTGAGCCATAAGACAATCTCCTGTGAGTATTGGACTCTTTCTTCAGTGTTGTTAAGATAATCTAGTTAATCATCCAGAACGCTGCTGCTAGAGTTTTAACCAGGACTAAGAGATCTGAACACATCACACCAGTTTTAAAATCTTTACACTGGCTTCCTTTCAGTCACAGAATAGATTTTAAAAGCCTACTGATGGTTTACAAATCCCAGAACGGTTTCAGTCCAAAATACATCTGTGATATGTTCAGAGAATATAAACCTAGCAGAGCTCTTAGATCCAAGGACTCAGGTCAGCTAGTCCAATCCACAGTCCAGACTAAACAAAGAGAAGCAGCATGTAGCAGTTATGCTGCAAACATGTGTCTATGCATGAAATCTGCACGGTATCTTTTAACTTATCTTGACTGTTGCTTGTTTTTATTAATTTTAATTAATTTTAATTTTATTTATTTCTATTTATATTCTTTTACATATTTTAATGCTTTTTCTGCTCCCTGTTGCAATGCTTTTATTTTATGTAAAGCACTTTTAATTGTTTTGTACATGAAATGTGCTATACAAATAAATTTGACTTTGACTTTAGTGAGTGTTGAGTATTTTAGAGTGAAGCAGCCTTGCAAGTGGTTCATTACCCAGTTTATCCCACATTGTTCAAGTTGGACTTTGATCTAGTTTTCCTCGTAAGCCACAATTTAGATACAAGTTACAAGATTTTTCTCTATACATAGGCACTGTGTAGCTGTAGACACCAAATACAGAGCTGCCAAATCTAGATTTATAGTCAAGTAGTCACAATTAGCAGTGAGGGCTGCACAGTGGTGTGCTGGTTAACAGGGTTCAGGGTTCCATGTTCGATTCCCGACTGGGGCCTTTCTGTGTGGAGTTTGCATGTTCTCCCTGTATATGCGTGGGTTCTCTCAGGGTACGCCGGCTTCGTCCCACCCCCCAAAAACATGCATGTTAGGTTAATTGGTGACACACAAAATTGTCCCTAGGTGTGAGTGTGAGCACCCAGCCAATGGGAAGCACGAGACAGTGTATTTCTCGTGCTGGTCCCAAGCCCACATAAATGGTGAGGGTTGCGTCAGGAAGGGCATCCGGTGTAAAACGTGCCAAATCGATGATGCGAAATTGACTTGCTCTGGCAGTCAAGAGGACGAAGGAATAAGAAGAAATTTGGAGTATGTGGTAAAAACAACTTACAGAATGGAGCACCCACATTGCAACAAAGACAACCTATTAATTAACAAAAGGAAATTGGGCAGGTAATGTATGGTAATAATGGCAGGTGTCCAGAGAGAAGCAGAGATGAGGTGACTGGAAAAGCAAGGGAACCATGAAGCCATCTAGTGGTGAGGCAAGAAAATAATAAGAATGGTCATAATAATAACAATGTTGAGCTTTTATTTCAGTTTAAGAAATCTTCCAACAAATTTAAGACTTTATCAGAAAAAAAAAAATATGCAAGGTCATGTTAAGTTTAATTGGCAGCTCTTTTGCAAAGTTTCAGGTTATTGCATATGCACTGTGGCTTTATTGTATTATTTCTTGGTAGTAAGTTGACTGTAAAAACTGTACACTAACAAATTTTAACTGCATAGAGTAAAGGCAAAGGTGAGAACTAATGGTTGCTTATCGTAAAGATCATGAACAGAACAGCAGAACAACTGCTGCACTGAATTTCATGAAATTATTAATTTAAATATGAATCAGGCTCACTTTTGTGAAAATTGCAATATAACGTGTTGGCCTTGGTGGTGGATGAATTGCCTCAGTGTTCTTGTACCTCGCTGGGACACAAACAGGAAACAGAAGAAAGTGATACAGTGCCAGTGAGGTAAAATCATCAATTGAGTCTGTAAACTGTAATGGGCACCCTGCTAAAACACTGTATGTCTGAACCAAAGAGCTGACAACACTTCTTGCAAACACTGAAGCCTATCAGTTAAAAGTAAATATTTGCCAACTCCTCATAGAAAAAATCTATGATATCATGTTGTGTAACTGCTTTGTTGATGCAGACAGATGACACGTAAAGTGGATGATGATCATCAAGATTCGGGCAGCCAAGGAAGTTTCCATGACCAAATAGTTATTCAGGTATAAAATATTATGTGCTCCATTACAGCCACTCAGATAAACAGGCAGACCATCTCCTATCTGAGAGCCATCAGTTTAAATGAGTAGATGCAATAAATGGGGATGAAACAAAGTGGGTCAGAGGATCGAGGCACATAATCTAGGTTTAATGTCATGGGTTCCATACTGTTTCACAACTTTCACTTCATGCTGGTTTACTCTATGAGTTTGAGAGGAAAGTTTAACTCTTTGAATTTCTAACTTTTAGGAATGTTTTGATGTTAACCGTTATCAATGCACCACTATCTTTGGATCCTACAGCAAATATTTTGCTGTTGGAAAGCCTTTGGTGAAGAGTTACAGAAGCATGATGCCAGAGTAGGTTTAATAACATCAGTACTCCAAAGTTGTTTTTTTATTGTACTTTAACTAAATCATCCCTAGTTCCACATATATGTCCTGCATGTGGTATAATTCTACTAATATAAGTAACAAAAGCAGAAGTACCCTGTACCATAGTATTGTACCATCATCGCCTTGTGCATGTTCAGGGTGGAAGATTTGTTTGAAGAGAGATTTCATCTTTTGGTGTGCTTAACAAGGCAACTTTCTCTTTTAAATTGGCTTTGTATGAATTGGACTAATTTGGAATTGAATTAATTGGACCTGATTGGATTATAAATACTTGGATTGTAATTGGCTTGAATTGGGCTGTATCTTTGAAGTGCCTTGAAATGAAATTTTTTTGTGATTTGACGCTATATATCTGTATATCTATATATAGATATACAGATATATCTGTATACAGATATACATGCGTTTCAGGTTTATGCTCCTAAAATCTGGAATAGTCTTCCAGAAGATGTGAGACAATCCTCAACTCTGACAATGTTTAAATCCAGGCTGAAAACAGTTCTATTTAGCTGTGCATATGACAACTGAAAGTGTTTTATCTGCACTCTTCACTTTTTATTAATTAATCAATGATTATTTTTTATATTTATGGAATGATTTTATTTGCCTTCTTCTGATTTTATGTAGCTGTAAAGCACTTTGAATTGCCTTGTGTACGAATTGTGCTCTACAAATAAACTTGCCTTGCCTATATAAGTAAAACTGAATTGAATTGTGCTAAATTGTACAAATCACAGAAATACCTGTTTCTGGTTTTACTAGTTCTAGTTGTTATTATAAATACATGGCTGTAGAAAGAACAGACTTAAAAGTAAGGTTAGTAACAGGAAATTACATTTTTCTTCTCGAAAACCAATGCTAACATTCCTGTCATACATTCCTGTTGTATGACTGACTTTCTATCCCACTCTCTTATGGGATTTCCTCAGGCTGCACTCATGCAGTGTCTTCTGTAGGTCTCTGTGGAATATCAGTCTTACAGTAAGTGTGCATAAAGGGCTCAGAAGAGTCTCCACACAGAAACATGCCTGAACCCCTGTTGATTTATGCAGTGCACATGTTAAAGTCTGTGAAACTATATTACTGAACTTCCTGCCCCCTACAACAACTGACCTCTGACCCCACATGTTCCACTGGGAACTATGGAACGCATTTCTAATTATAGTGGTCACTTCTATGAGCGTTCATTTTACAGTTAGTCAGTAGAGTGAACATCATTGTGGAGAAGTGGATGTCTTATTATTAGTGTAGAGTCCAAAATCTAGCGTAAAAGAAAAGATACAAAGGTTTTGACTATAATCTTGAAAGAACTGGACTTAAAGGGACCGGACCGAGTCAGACTGACTGATAGTCCTATTGTATGTACTACAACAGGATAAACAAACTACTTCATTGCATCATATTTAATGGTAATGCTTATTTTCTCTCATTACCAGTCATGTGTATCAATCAAAGCTTTGTTGGTACAATCCATTCACATTTTGTTTTGTGCCGTTTCTCTTGTTTCTTTTACAAACTGGTTGTGGTCGACAGTGGCACAGCATGTGCCTCACAATCAGAAACTGGCTCTAACAGTGAAGGGCTGGGGATGTCTCCCACAGAAACACAGGCTTGAGTCTGCACTGGTGGCGGCTGGTGGCATCTTTCTGTGACAGCTTCGGTCGCCAGTGATCTGCCTGTGATGCAGGAAAACATGGTTGCTAACTGCAGCCGCACTTCCCTTTGCCAGAAGGCATAAACCAGAGGATTGATTAGTGAGTTGGATAGACCTAGCAGCCACAGATAGTTCTCCAGCACATGTGTGAGTCCACACTTTTTACACAGAATGTGCACAATGCATACTACAAAGAATGGACACCAGAGCACTAAGAAGCAGCCAACAAGTACTGCCACTGTCCTCAGGGCCTTGACATGACCCCAGTACCCACTCCTCAGCTGCTGATGCTGGTGGTGATGCTGGTAATGGTGTTGTCCTTGATTGAGGTCAGCACTCCTGGAACTTGCTTGCCTAACTTGGGAGATCTGCTTCTGGTGGCTGCAGGCGATCTTCAGGATGTCCAGGTACATGTAGATGAACAATGATAGCACAGGAAAAAAGAGCACACTGTACAGCACGATGATGCCAACATCATGCATGACAGAGAAGAAAGCACAAAAGCCATCGTAGGCTTTCTTCGCCTGCAGCTGCTGCATCATGACTGAGAAGGAGAGGACATAGGTTATTTCACATATGACACTCCTGCTACATACACACTCAAATAAAATACAAAACATTTTACAGGGAAACATTACTTCAAAACAGAATGCAATCAAAATCTGCTAATTTTCCTCTTAACTGAAACATAGAAAAGTAATCTGCCATCTATCATTAAAGAGAAATACCCCAGCTGTAGTCATTCAGGTAAGAGTTTCACCACCAACTGCACAAGCACTTTAGGGTGCGGTTCCCCAAAGTCATCAGACACTGGCTCCAAGTTAAAGGAGAACTCCGGTATTTTTAAACCTAGACCTTATTTATGGCATGAAATAAGTTTATCTACTCACAGAGAACAGTTTGGAGAAAGTCTGCGTCCTTCGGAAGATATTTAGATTCCTCAAGATCCATATAACGGAGTGAACGGGGCTTAGATGATGCAGCCTCTAAATAAGGCATTATCTGTCTTTATTTCACCAATACTTTAAGACAAATGAGTGAATGAACGCGTACTATTGCACTGTTAGCTCATAGCTGCAATGTTGTTGTTATTGGCAGCTATCGGGGGGCTTATAGAGGGCTATAATATACTGGGATGACGTCCTTGACAGTTTGCTACTGTTAGTTTTATGCAATATGGCATGATATTTATCAGATTTTGACGACGTGGACGAGAACTTTGAGTTCGATGGACGTCCTTACCAGAGTGAATGAGCTGTGCTGCAGCAGCGGGTGTCGATGACGTCATCCCAGTAGACGAATCTTAAAGTATTGGTGAAATAAAGACAGACAATGCCTTATTTAGAGGCTGCATCATCTTAGCCCCATTCACTCCGTTATATGGAGCTCGAGGAATCTAAATATCTTCCGAAGGATGCCGACTTTCACCAAACTGCTCTCGGTAAATGGACTTGTACAGCGCTTTTCTAGTCTAACTGATCACTCAAAGCGCTTCACTACATGCCATTCACCCCACTCACACACATTCATACAGCACGTCTTAAGATACTTAACTACATGCTTTTTCTAATCATTCATACACATTCATACCCCAGTGATACATTGGGAGCCAACGTGGGGTTCAGTGTCTTGCCCAAGGACATGTAGCCCAGGGAAGCCAGAGTCGAACCACCGACCTTCCGATTGATAGGACTGCTCTTCCTCCTGAGCTACAGCCGCCCAGTGAGTAGATGAACGTATTTCATGCCAGAAATAAGGTCTAGGTTTAAAAATACCGGCGTTCCGCTTTAAGGGTGTCTGTACAGAACTAAAGAGGGATAATCACCCTTCAACATAACAGTTTGTTCTGTAAACCTACTTTTTTACGTTATCTTTTTCTCAGCACAGACATTGTTCAACATCTGTGTTTTCTACAGTCTTCTATATGAGCTTTAGTGGTGAAGCATTTCCTTAAAAATTATCTCCACCTGTAGATCAATAGAAAAGTGTTTGTCATGTCATAAATCTACTATTGTATAAGACAACAGCCTATAAGGTACACAAATCACACCTGACTACTGATATTAATACATGTTACAGTTGTACACCAGCTCAAAACTATCCTTCAGTCATTAAATCAAGCAATCAGCAGTTTAAATTTTCTGACACAAACTCATATCATTTCTCAGAATGAAAAATAGATTACAGGTGAGTGTTTGGTTTTATTTTGCCAGCCTAAGAGATATGAATCACTAAAAATGTGTAGCTTTGTAGCTTGAAGGCCAGTGTAGCTGTTTGGTTTACTTTGCATTCTTGGAGACATGCTGTTGCATTGGTGAAGGTAAGATATGAATAGTTCTTGCACAAAGTGAACAATCATATGCTGTTGCAATAAAGATACATCTTATCTTTCTGCTCACTAACTGCTCATATAAACCAACATTTGGATTATGTTTACATTACCTGGCTGCAATGTAAATTAGTCTAACTACGGAACATTACTCTGCTGTTAGACTCAGCCCCCACTAGACCATCGACAATAAATAAACAATACATTTACATTGCAGCGCGCATTGAGAGGGCGGCGTTTGTGTGCTGCGACTATGGCGCGTTCAAGTCGTACACGAATGTCGGACTTTCTGAGTTCCGAGTCAGACAATCGCCAGTTCGGTGGCCAGGCCACCGGGAAATGTCCTTGTGCTCCCGGTGGCTCGTTGGCACTGATGGCACTGTTCTTTCGGCTCTTTTTAGTGAGCTGGAACTTTGGCTCAGCTCACCAACAAGAGCCTGCAATTTCGGATCCCCAATGGCTCTCCATTTTAGCACTTATACTCTGTAGAATGTAGCCAAATTTAGCGCTGTTTTGACTTGTGATTTGTATTTCAACACGTATATCACTTAAATTTCAATAGATTTCTGCAGCCAATTGCATTTACAGTTGTAAAATCCCTTGTAATTCTCTAACTTGCTTGAAGAACCACTCTGCTACACAAAGCAGATAGAAAATGCCTATAAAAAACTAAGCATATAAATTAAAATAGGACAGCTATTGACACAACTGTCAAAATGCATCCAAATACTACTACTTTTTCTGTTTTCACTCATCTTTACACCACACTCCTCTCTGTCTTCACTCCTCTCTCATTCAAGTCAGCTCAATATTTTACCGAATACCGTTGTATCCCTATGCATAAGTGAATTCTAATCTCAACACAGCGCTATAACTGTTTGTACTGGGCGGTTTGGGCACACAGGATTCACTGCAGATCTCTTTCTCAGCATCACTGCTGATAATTTGTTGCCCCAACACCACAGAAATATCTTTAGAAGTAATAAAAGAAATACAGATGGACCTGTTCTCACACTCTTGCCCAGCAGCTCTTCCTATTTTTCAAACATGCCCCTAACACAATGCATGCAAGGTTAGAAAAAAGGTCCAAACAATAGCCACATGCCTGGAGCCCTTGTTATTGTGATGTCAATTTTGGCCCGCTGCTATTCATAACATGGAGAATGACTAGCACAAACTCTGACAAGTGTTGAGCATTCAGTCAAATAATTCCATTGTACTCGATAAAAGGTTTACTATAAAGATTAGGTGGTTACATTAAATGACAACATCATTTAGTCTTAATGTGTCGTAAGTGGTTTGGTTAGGTAGTTTATTAAGGACATTGCTACAGGAGGGTAGCACTTAAGGGCTTGCTGTAAAATCCACAGCCCTCCACTGGTGGTCTCACAAATACGATCTTGAATGGTGTTGTTGATAAAAAAAATTACGCAAGCAAGAAAGTATTTACTGCACAATCATGTCACATCAGTGGGAAGTTGCGTTCACATGAAAGTCAAATGCATGACATTTGCATTGTAGTTAGAATTGTGGATCAATAAATCTTATCTGTTTTAAAGCGAAATTGAATTGTAAGTGAAAGTATGGCTACCAAAGTAAACATAGCCTAATGTTGGTTGAAAACAGCACATCTAAGTTCTTAACCTCTCTGCAATATCCTGGAGAGAGTAAAGGCTGCGGCCTGAACTAGAAGTCTCTGAACACCACAATGACTACATGACATGTTGTCATTGTGGTATTTTCAGGGAATGTCAGGAATTCAGAAACTCGGTCGAAACAGTGCACAATGACTGTCGGATTCATGTAATCATCATGTGGTTACAAGGGACCTGACAGTCTTTGCAAGTACATTCTTAATCAAAATGGAATCCTTAGCTCGATGTATTTATCCTGCATATTCTATGCCCATATGAAGTCAATTCATTAAAGCTATCAAGCAGTTGAACTTCAATTTTATTTGGAAGAATCGGGTACTATACATTAAAGGGGAACTCTGATATTTTTAAACCTATACCTTATTTCTGGCATGAAAAACGTTTATCTACTCACCAAGAACAGTTTGGCAAAAGTCGGCGTCCTTCGGAAGATATTTAGATAACTCGCGATCCGCGTAAATCCATATAACGGAGTGAAAGGGGCTTAGACGATGCAGCCTCTAAATAAGGCATTATCTGTCTTTATTTCACAAATACTTTAAGCCGAATGAATAAACTAATGTGTACTATAGCTCTGTTAGCTCATAGGTGCTGTTATTTGGCTACTTGCGGCTAAACGAGAGCTAACAGAGGGATTTCTACACAGGCACTCTACTGGGACACTGGGGACGACTGGAACAACAGAATTTATGAGTGATCCAGACCTGTCGTAGGAGTTATGTAAAGTAGTCCGCTGTTATTCTAATCAAGTTGACTATACTTGATAATGCTGACATTATTCTGTTTGACTTAAATTATGCACTAATTGAAGGTTAATTTGTATATAACAAGGTCAATGGTAAGTGTAACCAGCAGCTGACTTGCTACTTTTGGATGCCTTACTGCGTCAGGCTCTTGGAAGAGAGCGTGTGTTCTGTAGATGTGTTTGCAGAGACAGACGAATGGCTGACATCGCGATTTAGATTGCCAAGGACTGTGCTGTTACAAATATGCAGTTTGCTAGAGCCACAACTCCAGAGAGAAACACACCGATCAAACCCAATTCCATCACACGTCCATGTCCTTGTTGTGAGCTGAAGGCCAGGTGGGTGTGTCTCGATAAAGTGGGCGGCAAACTGCTCTATAGCCCAGAGAAGGCACTCTAGCATGCTGCGTTTTGTACAATGTTGTCATGAATGGGTGTCCTACTACCTGAAACACCCCAGGAAGACCAGAAGGTGTAGTGCCAGAAGACCCCCTCATGGACCGCCCCATCAAAGTGCTATCATGATGAGGCAACAACTAATTGCACGGCTTTAGTTACAGTTATTGAGCGCCTGGCCATGGCGAGACTTTTTTTTTTAAGCCATTTTCATATCAAACCATTTCTTCTTTAAGTCGGTGACACGGAATTAACAGCACTAGTAATTGCTTGTCATTTCTTCGCTTTAGCAGGTCCCATAATTCCACTTCTGACACTGCTATAGTGATGTGAACGATTCGTTCGATATGAACTAATCTTTTATATGACTCGGTAACAAGTAGTTTCAGTGAGTGATTCGTTCATTTTCATCCAGTACCCTTCCTCGCCACATGGCAGGCGGCTGCTGCATAAACTCAGTCAGCACGACAGGAAACAGAAATTATTCGTTCATTTTCATGCAGTACCCTCTCTCGCCACATGGCAGGCGGCAGCTGCATAAGCTCAGTCAGCAGGAGAGGAAACAGTATTGATTCGTTCACGACTCAACGACTCTTCGTTCATTTGTCACGTGACAGGCTGAAGAGCAGTAGGCAAAACAGTTTGTTCACAAACCGGATCATTCATACGGATCGTTGTTTCGTTCATTTGTCATGTGACTGCTACGGGGCTGTGGACTACATGCTGCATTGGGAGCGGGCGGCTAAAAACACTGTGAGATCGGGATGTAGCCTATAGTGACAGGATGTCAATAAATTATGTGGAAAGGAAGCTCAAAGAAGGTCTTTACAGCACAAAGACAAAGCAAGGCAAGTCTGACATTTGAGGAAGTGTCTCAAATGTCCGTGAATCTCTTTATTAATAGCCTATAAAATGACGTGTTTTCTCCGAAGACACAAAATCAATGCATTTTTATTATTGTGCGGGCATAAATTCTCAAAGTTTTGCGGCTGCGGGCAGGAGTGTAACACACACGTTGCGGTTGCAGGCGGTAATGGTCAGAAATCCAGCGGGAGCGGGGTGAAGAAAACACACAGGGCTCTACTGTGGACTGAGAAACGTAGGAGGAAATTAATGATGTCTGATTTGTGATGTTCATTCATTTGTCATGAAATCATAATTAATTAGTTGTCTTCGGTTCTTGTAGATGTGTATAGTGTTCTTGTGTATGAAATACATGAAGTGTGTAAATAAATAAATGATAATGTAATAATGTGAATAAATACTTTTGAAAATTATATCAACATAATAATTTTGTGTTATACTCTACCATAAAATAATAATGATAATAATAATAATAGTAATAGGACACAATAAATGCACCATGTAACATTTTAAGGAACTTATTTTTACTTATTTTCTCACTTAATTGTGTTACTAATTGTCAAAATGAATGTGAGTTTTACATTCACTTGTCCTCTACAAGCTGTCACGTGACAGGGCTGAACGGATCGTTCTCGTTCGTTCATTTGTCACGTGACAGCTACCGAGTCACTGTTTGGCTTTAAACGACAATGGCAGGGAGGATACAGACACAAGTCACCTTATTGTGTATTTGCTTTCCCAGGTTTTCACATGGTTTGAATTGTTTGTGGCATTTTGTATGTTGTACTTTGTCAGCTCAGCTGAAGTAAACTTTGTTGCCTTCAGTGTTAAGTGTTTAGAACGTGGTCTTTTTGTGCAACACCCACAGTAGGGCTACAGTGCCACCTGCTGGAGAAATTAACAAAAAGACTCGTTCAAAGATTTGTTCAATTTACTGTTCGAGAGTAAAATATCCGAGTCAGTAAAAAGAGTCGAACTTCCCAACACTACACTGCTAAAGATGACAGATTTTCCTTTTTGGCTCTCACAAAGCTGAACTTCAATCTCAGAGCCCGTAAAAGTTGTTCTTTTTGCGCCTTGATGCCATTCTCATGACTCAATATTCAACACTTCCTGGCACAGGAGAGAGGAAGCGTAGCCTTATATGGTATTATTTTGGGCGTGGAGTATGCAAATTTACTATCATCGTGCACATGCACTTAAATACTCATGGGTGGCATTCATCATTTACGCAGGTCATTTACACACTTTTTCCGAAGTTAAGAGCGTTTGTTGAATCTGACGTGGCGTGTTCGTACGAGACCTTCTTTCGAAAACAGTGAGAGAAATTTAGAATAAAAATACGAAAATGTTCTTGCATGAGGCCCATTGTTGGGGGGCTGTTACTTCCCCCCAAAGGTCCTGTGTCCTCTACTTCTGCATCAGTCATGTATAAACTTGATATTCAAAAATAGATTTGGATTGGATGGAAAATGAATACATGCCCCAGAGTGCATGACAAGTCATGAACATTATGATATTGTTTTTTGAGTTTTTTTTCTATTGAAAGTGGGTTTGTGAAAAGAGCAGTCAGTGCCTTATCTGCAATAGACAACAGTCAGAGCACTCATTTAGGAGAAACAGCGGTTTTAAGATGAGAGTGCAAACCTCAGACAGTGGTCACAAGACAGAGAATTCTCACCATTCAGGAAATCTCAAATCTAAAAACATCCATTGGTTTGAGTGAATACTATAGTGTGGATCTTTGTATCATCATGACTTTTGCAGCAGACAGCTGAATGGACTACTTTGTTAAGTGCTGTGTTGGAACACAGTGTTACAAAACATACTGCATTAAATGAATCACGGACATTTGTTGCGACTTGGACGGGCATTAATTAATTAATTTTTCATTCCAGCCTCATCTTATTCAGGGTATGGGTGCTGCTGGAACAGATATTAAAAGAACGTGGCGACAACTTTAATAACCATCTACCACAAAAGTGGAGTAGTATAAAATATCCAATACATGTCAGTTGCTCAAACTACTATGACATTTTTAAATTGTCACCTGGCAAAAATCCCATGGTGAAGGAGCTGATCCACAGAGCCAGCAAACACCCAGCTACTGTCGCCCTCCCAGACATCAGCGAATAACGCAGGGGCATCTTGATGGCTGCATAGCGGTCGAGTGAGATCAGGAACATGGATGTGATGGATGCCATGCAGGGTGATGTCACAAAGGCCATGCGCAATAAACATTGTGTCTTGTCCAGACGAGCAGGATGTGTTGCATTTATGACAAGATCAACAAGACTGTGCTGGTTTTGAGTGACATTGCTGAGGTCCTCAGTGGCCAATCCAGTGATGGCCACGCCTACCAGAATGTCAGCCAGAGCCAGGTTGAGGACAAAGCACCAGCTCTGGCTGCTCTTCTTGAGCAGTAGCTTCAGCAAAGCAGCTGCCACCAGCAGATTAGTGGAGACAATGAGGCAGGAAGCGATGCTCAGGATCATACCCATCACCTGAGGCCTCAGGTCGCTTGGTGTTGTTGGCTGGTTGGAGTCCATGCTGTCATAGGCCATGCTAACAAAAGGCTCAGTGCTGGTTTGTCCACTTAGATATGACATTCTAATTTTATAAGTTTTGATTTTAAAGTGAAACACATTAAGTCCGAATATGGTTGAGATGGCTTGACATTGTTGTGATCATAATCCATGTTTTATAATTTAGTCACTGTCCATCATAACATAAAGTGGAGCACTTTTCAAAAAATAGATTATTTAATACTTAAAAAAATAAAAATAAATCACAACCTGTGTGACAATATAAAATTGATGTCAAAAACCCTCTGACAATTTGCTTTGAGAGCTAAACAGATGAACAAACTGTAGTGGCAAAGATCCCAAGAGATCACCGTAAAATGAAGAATCTTTTCATCCAGTGTTTTCTTATATTAATCCAGTGTTGCAGGAATGTTTCCACTGATCGATCCCAAAATATCTGCGTTCATTCCCTGAAACATCCTTTTGGTTGTCGGTCACAACATCTGCGCACTTAAGATCCTTTCAATGAATGCCAGAAGGACAGAAACACTCACTTCATTATCAGCAGGTCTCTCTTATGCTGCCCCTCTCACACACAGAGCCCACAGACACACACAGCAGGAGAAAACACTCCCCTTACTCTTACTCATCACTGCTCATGCAGACTCTCTGTAACTGACCCTTGTCCCAGCCTCCAAGCAGGATTTTTTTTCTTTCTTTTTTTCTTTTTTTGTGAAAGTTTTCAGGTTAAAGTTAATATACTATTTGATTATGGAATAATTACATGAACATAAGTAGCATAAGAAATCCGTTCAAAATCAGAAAAGGCCTATAAAAGTTCAGAAATAGAATAACAGTAAGGCTGAATTTAATGTTTCAGTTTTACATTTTTTTGGATATTTAAATGATACTGAGGAGAATCATGTGTTCAACACTAAAGTGAAATAAAGAAAAAATGTCTGATAAATTAGTGTGTTACTAGTATGAGTGGCAATAGAAAGAAAAAAAAGCACTTCAAACTAATAAGAACTTATGTAAGCTAATGTCAGCAGACTGTAATGTGTTGTGTAGCTGAAATGACTGAGTTGGTTTGTTAACTCCATTACTTATTAATCCATTACTAACTACAGCTTATGGCCAATGGCTTTTGTTCTGCAATACCTGTTTAACTTTCAGGAAATCCTCCAAAAATAAGGACTTACAGTGGGGAAAAACAGTGGAAAAACCAACAACTCCCACCCACTGTGTTTTGTTGTCATGGTATGCTCTTAAGTGTGTTATAGTTTACATCACAGAAATAAATTAAATCGGACATGACAAGATTATCACTTGATTAGAGCAAAAAAATATAAATAGATTTGTCTTCTCTGGTCAAGTTTGTCCTCAACTTCCACCAGAACACCCTTACCGGCAGTATTTCTTTCCCACTGTGTTCGTGTGTAATGGTGTGTCTTTGTTAAGTTGCATTGCACATGGTGCAGGTGTATTGGAGGCCAGACAACTAACAGTTTGTCATCATCTTACTAGAAACCTCAGTTATTTGCCAGATCCCCAAATCTGTAGTCGTCTCATATTGAAGTTGCATTCGCTGATGTTTGTTTTTTCTGCAGCTTTTAGTGGTCTGTCTCATGTCTCACTTTGGAACTTCTCTGGATCTGTTCAGCCACATGACCTGGATTCACTTCTGCTGTCTGCCAAGCCTTGACAAATGTTTACAAATAAACAGCCATGATGCAGCTCATCCACTGCAGAGTTTGTGTCTGCATTTGGGTTAAGCCATGACACAGTTTGTGTGATATACATCTGTGCCGCTTGTAACACACAGACAGGTATCAGCCAACAATTTGCCACACCATGCAATGAAATACAAAAGAAACTATTAAATTGAGATTCATTTACAGAAAAATCAACTGAAATGTCACTGATGAAACAAATCCAAAGATGACAGCAAAAGATAAAACTAATGATGTTAAATTAATGTTTCAGAAATAGTTTGACTTATTTTTCCACATTCTATGTATTTCTGGTTTAGTTCACTATAAAAAGCCATCAAAGCACTTAAGATACTTCTGTCTTAGCAGCCTTTTACCATATGCATTCATGCAAATTTTGTGTTTTGCAGTTTCCAGCTTTACTGTGGATGAGTGTCAAGAGGTGCAACATATGACAGAGGTGGTGAGAAGAGATTTTTTAATATTTGAAGTGTCATGTAAAAAACTATAAGGATCTCCAAGATTGTTCCAAGAAAACTATTCAACTGTTCTAAAATGCCTTCGATAATCTAAACAGTTGCAAAACACAAGCAGTTAAACCGTGCTATGCAGTGCTGAATGGGCTTAGTTAAATTCTAACCCTGCTGACTGCCATCCTGTTTTGGCTCCTGTGTTCACAGGAGAGACATCTGGCATAATGGGACCATTTTCCACTAGGATTCACAAGCAAATAGATCTGGCTAACGATGCTTTCCCTCGGCACACATTCATTACATTATCTGGCATCAAACCTGCTTGTCAAGAGAATAGCAGCTATAGTCTGAAAAAAAAACAACATGCTAAAATCAGAAGAGTGTTTTTCAGAAAAAACATCTAGCTGGATAATTTTTTTCATGTCATGTTTAGGCTGTGGGAGGAAAAAAATTCTTCCACCAGTAGGCAGCACATTTTAAGCTCAATCAGGATGTTGCAGCTTAATACAATATAAAAAAAATTAATAAATAAAATGATCACTGATCAGTTTTAAAAAAAAAAATGTTATTCTAAAAATTTTTTTATTCAGAATACACACTAACCAATGATATATCTTTGAAAGTTATTTGAATTGCAGCGACTGTAGTCTATAATACACACAAGTAAAAGCAGCTTATGGACAATCTAAATTTAAAATGAAAACAAAACTGAAAAAAACTATTTAAAAAAACAGCTTTTTAAAAATGATTTTTTAGTTGAGTCAAGACAAAGTCTGTAATGACATTTTATCTGATTCCATTTGAGAGTGCTGTCTCTATTTTGTACTAAAATAGGCCTCAGGTTTTCTCTGCCAGGTTTGAAAAGTCAACAATTGTGCAGCTAGAACAAGACTAAGTATGGATGTTTTTCCTCCTGTTTTTACCAGACAAAATATTCACAGAATATTTATAGACACACACATACACACACACACACACACACACATATATACATCGATATATATATATATAGCCACAACACAAGACAATGTCTTTTGGGAGTTCTCTATCCTGAACAATAAAATCTACTGCTCAGTTGAAGATTAGAATGAAAAATAAATCTTGAAATAGAGAAAAAAAAGAAGCATCTACTGCTCACTGCACCAACACCTTCCAAGGAATACTATCTAATCTCCATGGTGAGTTACAAACTTATGACCACCAAATGAGCACCAAATAGTAGGCCTGGGACGATAACAAATTTTGCTGGACGATATACTGTCCCACAAATTATTGCCGATAAACGATATTATTGTCAACATGATAATACTGTATATCATGATAATTCACACCCTTTCAAATACAATAAACTTTTAGATCTCAGTATTTTATACCATTGTAACTTCAAGAACGTTTAAATATTCTAAATAAATAAAACAAACAAAAAACAGTAAACAAAGAATAAAATGGACTCTCGGTCTCTGTTAGCAGAAATTGCACTTGAATAAAAACTCTGTGAGCGTGCACTATTTTGCACTGTTCTGTTTATATTTACTTTGTTGACCAAAAACCTCAGTGAGTGTTGACTGTTGGGACAAAGGCTCTGCATCTCTAGTTGTAGTTTTTTTCCCCAGCTGGGAAAACTGGGTCGGGTGGTTATGTTTTAGGTGGGCATACATGTTGTGTTGCCTTTTTTGTTGCCACTCAGTGCTACCGCCCCCCAAGACCTAATGTGTGTGTGTGTGTCTGATAAGTTGTAATGTCTAAGGGTTGGGGGGCTGCAGAGTGCAGCAAAGGGGACCACCTACGCTGCGAGAATTACTTACGAGATTAAAGTCATTATTAAATATGGCAAGAATTAATTATGAGATTAAAATTGTTATTAAATATGGCCAGAACAAATTACGAGAATAAAGTCTTAAATATTCTATCAGTGAGCAAAACTGTTTAATTAACGTTTAACATGTAGCCTATAGCTATTACATTAACCTTATATACTAACTGTCACACTCGCATTTTCCGTTTTAAGTAGAACAACCTATCAATTATGACTTTATTCTCGTAATTGATTCTTGCCTGCATATTAAATAACGACTTTAATCTTGCAATTAATTCACACCGTATTTAATAATGACTTAAATCTCGTAATTAATTCTCGCCATATTTAATAATGACTTTAATCTCGTAATTAATTTAAAAAAAAACGTTTTGTTAAATGTGGCCCGAATACTCGTACTTTGGGTCATAGTGGTTATCTGTAATGATCTTGGAGAAATGTTTGTCTTGCCTGTTTTGTTGCTTTATTGTATATGGTTAGTTGTTCTTTAAAAAAGTGGTCACGGATAGTTAATTTATTTCCTACACTTTCTGTCAGCTCTTCTGCAGTTTCTTTTTAATTTCCTGATTTCTTCATTGTTCCATCAAATCAAATCAAATCAAATCAAATCAAATCAAATCAAATCAAATCAAATCAAATCAATTCAAATCAAATCAAATCAAATCAAATCAAATCAAATCAAATCAAATCAAATCAAATCAAATCAAATCAAATCAAATCAAACTTTATATAGCACTTTTATTACAGAAGCAGCACAAAGTGCTTTACATAATAAAACTAATACATACATAAACTCACACAGAACATCACACTGACAACCACACCGCACACATAGCCCTCTCCCCACCCCACACCCCAACATGAGCCCTGACTGTTATTGACCGTCTCTATACCGTCGATCAAGACATCGATCTAAAAATAAAGCTGGAGATAAAAAATTTCTGTTCTTGATGGTGAGGTGAGGAAACAATATCTTGAGGATCTGTCCACACCAGGAGCCAGCCCACCAATGACCACAGAAGCCGTCACCACAGGAAACCGCCCAGATCAGGGCAGGCCGGCGTTCACACCACAACCAGGGCTGCAGTGCAGGATCCCCCAGCCACCCCGACCAGGGCGATCCCCACAGCAACGACCCCACAGACACAGGCATGAGGAAAAACACTGGATAAATGAGTAAATAATAACTATATAATCAAATAATTAAAAGACAGCTATTTAAAATAATAAATGGACTGTACTTATATAGCACTTTTCCAGTCTAGCTGACCCCTCAAAGCACTTCTAACACTAGATGCCGCATTCACCCATTCACAACCATTACAGCACGTCTTAAGTCATAACATAACTTCATGCACATATCTAACTGCTTTCTAAGCATTCATGGGTGCATCAGTAGGCAACATGGGGTTCAGTGTCTTGTCCAAGGATGTCAACTGAGTGTTCACACACTGATGGTCAAACCTTAACGAGACAGCTAGGAGCAACCTAAAAGGAAAAATCCCCCTTTTATCACCCCTCCACCCCGTCACCTGCTACCCCAAACCAAAATAGCTTCAACAGACACAATGTTAGAATGCTATTCACCCCTGCTAGACCTTTCAGGACCTTTCAAAACAACATATGGGTCAGCAGTAATTGTGGCCAGTTCCCAGCAGCACCCAGGGAGCCTCTCTGTTTACACCTCTGCCAACACCATCTTCCAACCGCTGTGAGGAATTCTCATTGCTTGGGCTGAGGATTTAGTTTGAAGGAGCTTCAGGGGTGTTTTTGAAGCAAGCAATCAGTCTGCCAGGAAACAATTCCTCTGGACAGGATTGTTCAGGTGATGATGAGGATGTTGAGTTAGTGAGTTTCATTATTATTACCTATAAATATTGCCATCAGCAGACTTTGAATTCTGCTCTGAGTCTTGGTGATTGCTCTAATACCAGATTTCATGATGTTGGATATCTCACAATTCTTTTTTCAATTTATGTTCTCTGTCATGTAAGTCATCTACAGATTGAGAGTGGTGACATGAGGATAATTACAACCTGGTTTAACATGCAAGGGAAAAGGGAAAGTTTGATAAAAGTTATTGTATCATCTACAGACGTTAATGAACTACAAGCAGTTTTGTTATTAAATGTGTTTTAACTCCAACAAACATTTTCTGGTCATAATCTGATTCAATGTTGAGAAGAATGCAGTAAAAATGATTCTGTTTTGTTTTTGTCAGATTGAAGATGTCTTTAAAGCGGCGGCTGGTATCCATGTTGTTGTGCTGTGTTTACTGTGTGGCTTCGCTCTTCTGCCTCCATCCAAACCGCAACTATTGCTTCTCTGTCGGAGCTCGGTGAGTTTGTCCTTGTGTCACATGTTCACTTAAATGTTCTGTTGCACTTCGCAGAGACAAAATATTAACTGTCTATTTAGAAAGTATTCTAGATAAAAATCTAAACAAATAAGTGAATATTCAAAATGGTGGCGACTTGTAAATAAGATTTAATGCAAAAAGCCCACACATCTGTAATATAAACTCCAGATACTGGATATAAACTTGGACAAGTCATAAAAAAACAAAGTCCACACACCAGAATCAATGCTCCCAATGATAGTTAGTAAAATTACCACCTCTTAATCATACACATTATTTGTATCATCTGAGAAAGAAAAAAACAGGCAGAATGAATGCTTTTCAAATTGTTTCAACGATAAGATGCTGTCAGAAACCGGCAGTACACAGGACATAGACGCAGGATCAGTTTCAGAATGATATAGTTTATTATTATAAACTTTCTAAACAAGTCTCCAAACAGAGAAATAAACGCTATGAAAATTACTATGGATCTGATCACTATAATTATAACAGTGACAGATGCCAGTATAAAACTTAATCAAAAGAAACAGTCTCTCCACTCTAGCAAGAAAACGAAAAGTCTATGAAAAGATTAATACTGAAACTTAACAACCCTCTTCCAAAGAGGTGAACAAAGAAAAACTCTCCTTCTACTGGAGGAACTACAGAATTAAACAAAGAACAGAAAACAAGCATCCACTCCTATAACGGAGGAGCTATGAAACATTACATCAGAAATCTCTCAAAATGAGGAAACCAAAAACAACTATGAAAATGAGTCAAAGCTAAGCTGAGAACTGCAAAAAACATTAACCAAAAGAAAACTCTGAAGGAGAAACGCTCGACTTCAGGAATCCAACAAGGGGTCAAAACACAAGATACCGCAATGGTCAAGAATCTGGATACTAGGAACAAGCAAGAGGTTTTTTTTGGAGGCTAGGATGAAGACTGTTTGGTACAACATGCTGGCAACGAGATAAGGGAAGACAAAGACTATATACACATGAGGATCCAAGGGGAACAGGTGGAAACACTTGGAAGGGCAAGTTAGAGGAGAGGAAACGAGAGGAGAAGTTAACATTCAAAATAAAACTGGAAATGACTAGACAAAGTACAAAAACTAAAAGTGTTCAGGAATCATGACAGATGCTGAGTAATAGTTATCTTTTTCATTAACATATCAAGAATTTATGAGAAATAACAACTGTTATTGACTACAATATCAAATCAGTGTCATTGCTTATTATTTTCTAAAGTTAATGATTAGTTTAGGAAATATGACTATTACAATAATATCTATCCTCAGATATTTCTACAATATTAACTTCTCTTTTGTGTCTGCTCAGTGTCATAGCAGGTCTTAAATGTGAAGCAAACTGAAGGATCTAAATTTAAACTTGATTTCACCATTATAGCCTTGGTTAGAAGCAGCCAAGTAATAGTTTGTGGAATGTTAAAGAGCAAGGAACTGTAGTAAGTGGTCAAAATAAGTGATTTATATTTGCGTTTCATACCTGTTTTCATGCTGTTTAATTAAAAATTAGAAGGCTGCTTTGTGGTACAGTTTTTGGTACAGTTAGTGAACAGGCAGTCTGGTACTCAAATTAATTAAATGGATGTAGCAGAGTTGTGTTTCCTTTCTGTTGAAGCAAACTTGATAACAGTTGTAAAATCAGTAATGTCATCCCACCTGAAATTTGTATGTGGGAACATGTGGGCAGTAATAAGCTGAAAAATGGGACTGAGGAAAAAAGGGGTTGTCAGCATATTCTTGAAGGGCCCAGTGTTATTTGCCTATATTGCTTTGATGCAATATTATTCTGTTTCATTACCGGTCCCCATCTGTGTTTTCCCATTTATTTTGTAAATTCAATTAATGCCATTTATATTTCCATTGTCAAGCCCATGCACACAATTCTCATCAGTTGTTTAGAAAAGACCTATCTAGGTCCCAGTTAAGATAAACATTTTGGGTATGCCCACTTGACACCTTATGTCAAATATAACTTAAGTGGGAACCACGTACACATGCTGGCTGGATTGCTGTTACTCACATTGTAATTTACAGTTTAATCAGGCTGGAGGTTTTCAAATCTCGCTGTGGCCTGGGTGGTGGAGAGAAACTGAATTATTTTAACATAAAATGTTCCAAATGGTCTCTGATCTTTTGAGCTAAAAGGTCAAGAATCTTTTGTAGAAAAATTTCAATAAATGCCTGTATAATAAATATTTAAATGCAGTCAGGACCACTAGATAATGGACAAAAGGGAAGTGACTATATGCGTAATTTATTTACTCAAGAAGTGTTTGATTACACTTAAGGGTAAAGTCTACGTTTTGATAACAGGAGATTAATAGAAATTTAGGTTTGAGTAAAGGGAAGGATCTTCATTAAACATATTACCCCACACCAAAACACCAAATTAACTGGTGCCTTCAATTTCCATTAACATCATATCAGAAAAACATCCATCCATTTTCTATACCCACTTAATCTGTCGGTCAGGTCACGGGGGGGGTTGGAGCCTATCCCAGTGGTCATTGAGTGAGAGGCAGGGTATGCCCTGGGCAGGTTGCCAGTCCATCACAGGGCCACACAAGACAAACAACCACACATAGCTAACATGCATGTTTTTGGATGGTGAGAGAACATGCACATTCCACACAGAAAAGCCCCAGCCAGGAGTTGAACCTGGAACCCTCTCACTTTGAGGTGATGGTGCTAACCACCACACCACTGTGCAGCCCCATTATATCAGAAAAACACATCAAGAGAATTCAAATGTAAAGAATCAAAATGTGAAGGAATGTGTCTGAGGACTATTTCTTTCTCCAGTTCATTTTCTGTAACTCCTTGCTCTTGCCTTTTCTACCCTTTTCTTAGGAATCTGGCATCAGTTGTCCAACAACTTTATCAACGTGCCATTCGTCTGCTGAGAACCACACTGTGAATACGCACCATTTCCCGCATTTGAGCAAGTAGTACTGGGGCAGGCCTATCACTGTGCCTGTCATTAAGCATGCCTTCCAGTAGTTCATCATGAAATAAAAGGAAGAAACAAAAGAAGAGAAACCATTAGTCTCAACCCTTGGACTGCAGAGTTTACATTCTCTCTGAATTGGGATACCCAACTACCCATCATTATTCAGCTAATCTTTAATAGCATTGTAGATGAAGCAGAGTATCTAAACAAATCTATTTTTCTACTGGTGAAAATTGACATTGAAGATATTTGCCCTGTTAGATTTGAAGGAGATAGACAGGACATAACCAGTCCTTTAACTTGATCCATAGATTGTCAATTGAAATGATTGGACACCCAGATTGTTGTTGTTATGTGTGAAGATGCAGGGGCAAACTCCACTGATAATCACAAAGCACCAAGGTAGGTTTCTATTGTATCTGATAGGAGAACTTGTGATGTGAGTTTGTGTCCTGCTGCTAAGTGTAGTGGTAGGTGAAAACAAGCATGAGTAATGGGTGATAAGAAGGAAAAGATGCAAGATAGTCAGAATTAAGTAAAAACAGCCAAGAATAACAAAACAGATTTATTTCAGTCTGACCAGATCCAGTGTTCCACCAATTAAGAAGCGGCAGTGATCAAAAACAGCTACAATACAAGTCATTTTCCCTGACACACCATGCAATTAGAGCTGATAGTGAGTATGCTTGCATACTCAAAAGGTTTAGACATATTAACAAAAACACCAGTGACAAGAGAAAAGGAAAATATGGAATCCAGCTACACAACTAATGATAATTACTACACCACCTAAGTGCCATTTAGCTCGTTTATAGAAATGATTTAGTCTTTGTATAGCTTGATTGTTGTGTACTTATGTTTCACTACTGTACACCTGATGAGCTGTTTGTCTGGAGAATTATTTCTAGTTTGTAAACTACAAAAACAATGGAAATGATTGGAATTTTGTGGTGCATGCAACAAAAAAATTCTGTGACAACATCTCTTTCAAATGCATATTAGTTCTCATTCCTTGAGCAGAAAACAATTTAATTGACTGCTGAGGTTTGCTGTCCAAGAAACATAAAGAGGGGTTTTGTGAAGTCACATTAACAAAAAAGTGTGTTGTGATCTTTTGTGATGAGGACAGTCTCTCATATGTTGTTATAACAAATTGTTAAAAAGCTGCCAATGTGAATATGAATTTGTTTTGTTCTAATTGATAGATGTGCAGTGAACAAGTTAAAATCTTATTTGTGGAATTTATTAATTGCTTCTACCCAGCTTTTGATTGGAAAGGGTGCTCACAGAAGTAATTTCTGCTGGGATGTTAAATGGATTGGCAATAACTTTCAGTGCTGCCTGAAAAGATGTTCTACAACTCCTGGCAAAAAATATATAACACCACTCTTGAAGGAAGTCTATACACCTGTATAGCTATTTTGTGAAAAGATTCACATATATAACACGAAACTATTCAATTTAACAGCTAAATATTTTAGGTTTGTAAAATGGACCTCAGAAAAAAAATACATACATGAGTAAAATAAAAAATCTTCTGTGAGTGGTGATTCCATATTTTTGCCAGTGGTTGTAGTTGTAATTTTTTTGCCGTTTTTGTATAAATTAAGTTTCTGTATACCCCCAACAGGATTAGCTTCTCTAAAGTAAAACTCCAATAAAACAAAATGGGATTTCTTAAATAAACAGGTTGTTTACTTATATTTTCAGTAAAACTTAAAGATTTAACAAGTGAAAATTTTACAATGATCATAAAGACAATTTGTCTTAAAGAGAGGTTACAGTCCATGGTCATGAGTTCAATTTAAAACCTGCTTTGAATATCCCGTCTCCATTCAGTCTCCATGTGAGCAGCAGTGTGTGAGTTTAAACAAAGTCATTAGGTCATGTGATTACTTCATTTGTTACATTGGACAAAATGCCAACACTTAACACTTAAGTTTATAGTTCACATATCATTCTAAGGTGACACTAGCCAATAGACTATTTTCTTCATTAGAATACTGATATGCAAAAGCTACATGCTGAAAATGATACAACAATCCTGCAATATAACCTATACTCATGTGAATCATATTCTACTCCCAGTGATATGATACAAATCAGAAACAGACATTACAGTTTCTAAAATGACTACAAACTGCAATGAAAATCAAATAAAAAAATAAATATAATGATGTCTTTTAATGTGAAATATTTGCATATCTGACCTCAACTTCCAAGGCAAAAATACTTCATATCTTTTTTCCCAGTGACAGTAAATGATTAAAATTATGATTAGAATTAGTTTGAATAACTTTGAATTCCCCTCACAAGGAATTAATAAAGTATTTTTTTCTACTCTAAATTTATTAGAATTATTAGAACAATGACGTCCACGATGACCTTGTTTGCCCGCGAAGCTGGCAAACGAAGGACCTTATTTTGAAAGCTTAAACGGAAATCCTGTGTTATTATTTATATGTTGACGTTTGACTGGAATAGGAGGCTACCAGTAGACGTGAAGTTTCCTGCTCAGTTATTAAAGTCAGTACACGAACATGCATTGAATCATGGAGAACAAAGTGAAGTAGGCTGCGGATTGTCTCGACAAGACAGGTACGTGACTTTTTAAAATTAATGTCACCTTAATTACTAATTGTCTACCGGTTAGCTTTGTAACAAATGGGCTTCTTATCTTCACAAAATGTTGTCTGAACAGCCGTTAGCCTACTAGCAGACATCTGCTTCAAGCTGAACGTTCGAAACGGTTGGGGCATATGTCTTTGTGCGAAAAACAATCTGGCTTTTATTTTACTTAAGCTGTATCGTAAAACTGTATTGATGTACATTTTCTTATTAAAACAGCTTTTTTGTTTTGAAAGAGCTTGAATGATAAATAACTTCTTACTCGTGACACTGTTGCTGTCGCCAGATTGTCATCGTACCCTACCGCCAATAGGATCGCTAGAAGGTTTGATTGATTTAACTCGCAGCCAATAGAAACCCCACTACAAATATGACGAACCTCCTTGCAGTGCTCTCTGTAGCAGACGTCTCTTTCCGGCGCAGTATGCTGAGATGCTGATGCTGAGGAACCTTATTGAGCCGTAACATCATTAGCCCTCAATGGTTGCCGACATGCTGTACCAGAGGTTGCAGCGTTGTGTTAACCTCTGTCTGGGCTTGTTCTTGTTTTTAGCGGGGCTGCACCAGGTTGAAGCTGCTGCCGTCACGGAGATGGCCAACTTGAATTGGAAGCCGTTCATTTACGGAGGGATGGCTTCAATTGTCGCAGAATTTGGTACGTGGTACACCAGAACATACAGATGCTAACCAGCATGTATCTTATTTGGTACATTATAATGTTTGTTCATGTTGTAAGCAAATTGTGTTATCAGCTGCTGAATTTTCTTTGCCACAGGGAAATGCTGCAGCATCATCTGCTGTGTGGTGGTAACTGTTTTCAAAGGGGAACTAATTTGCAGCTGAAGAAATATCAAAGCTATTTGGTGCCATTTCTATGAATTATTCTATTACTACAATTGTATAAAACTTATAGTCAGGCTTGTGTCAGGTTGTTGTAAGATAAAGCAGATGTAGTATGTTTGAGCCACAGAGCTTGTCTCCAAAAGTAATATATTCTTACTGTCTACCCTATATGGAAGATGTCTTTAAACCACACCCTCTTAAAAAAAAAAAAAAAAAAATATTCAGAGAAACACCAACATTATAAAAATTAAACATTTTATTTTTCCTATGTTAATTTTTGTTTTTCATGTGTATTAAAGAAAAATCATGTTAAAATTATATTTATTGTAATTTTGGAAAAAGGAGATTTTAAAAATGTATCAAGATTTTTGACCCCAAATGTAATGATGATAAGTTGTGATGAGTGAAGCACCTGACAGCAGAAAATTAAGTGTCTTTATTTTTGTGAAAGTTAGAAGTCACAGTACTGTGCCCAGGGTCGGTTCTGGGTAATATGGAGCTCTTGGCGCGAGTCGTCGTCGAAAAGTAATTGTACCTCAGCCATATTCCAAAATTGAATAAACTTACATTCTTCCTCATGGAAAGGCTCAGTTGAAGACTGTTAGGGCTCTTGTGACGCAGGCTCCTCCGGTGCCTGTTGTGCTTTCAAATATTTTTTCATTGCACCTGGAAAAATCCAAGCACTGATTTATTTGGATAATAGGTTACATTGCAGCCAACAGCCAAGCTTACAATAAACACAGAGTTTATCTTAGGGTTCCTCTCATGCATTCCTGGTGTTTAGGCTTTATTCTGAAGCTTTCACCCTCTATTTACTGCACAAGTTCAGCCAATGTCAGCTTGGCAGCTGTTTGCAAGACATTTACAATAGTATAGTATGTAGTATAGTAGAGTATGATAGCTAGGGAACCTGTCTGTGAGTAGTAACTTTAGTAGTAGTAACGACAGTTGCTATTTAACATAGCTATTTAACACTTGCTGTTAGCCAAAATGAAGAACTCAACACCTAATGCTTTAAAAGTTAATTAAAGTTACATACCTTTGCTTTTGCCCAGTTTTTCATCCTCCTCCTTCCTTCTAAAAGCAGCACCTGACGGTTTGAGTGCCCTTTTCATAATAAAAGATGAAAAAAAACGTTGCTAAAAGTAACCCGACAACGTCCTTGTTTATTAATTGAAGAAGCTGGGATGTGCTGCCCCTCCCCCACCTCACCTTCTGCAAGCGTCAGGTTCAGGGCGCATGTCAGCCAGTCAGCAAATAGATTTTTCATATTAAGCTTTTCTGTTCTTTTTATTATTTATTTAAAAGAAAAAGTGTCAAGAAATTTGAAGGATGGGTTGAAATTTATTGTTCGTATCTTCAAGTATAATTTTTTTTAATACATTTTTTTTTTCACTTTGAGAATTACATTTTCTCAAATACTGTACTTTATTTTCCATTTTCATTTTTTTTTAAATTTTCTTATTTATATGTTATTATTTGTCATCTTTAGGGACATTTCCCATCGACCTGACCAAGACTCGACTACAGGTCCAAGGTCAGTCCCAGTACACAGAGGTGCGCTACAGGGGCATGTTCCATGCCCTCTTCAAGATTGGAAAGGAGGAGGGTATCCGGGCGCTCTACTCTGGGTATGGAACAGGAGTTTTTCTCAACTTGTTTTGAAATATCAGGCAAAGTCTGATCTGCTTGTTTTGAGTAGTTTGCCAACAGTTCTTTAGGGGCCATGCTCACGTTTCCACTTAGGGGATTAACAAATGAGAAATCTGTGCTGTATTTTCCGGACTATAAGTCTCTCCGGAGTATAATTCGCATCAGTCAAAAAAATCGTCAAAAAGAGAAAAAAACATATATAAAAACATATATATGTCACAAAAGCTATAAGTTGCATTTATTTAGAAATTTATTTCACAAAATCCAAGACCAAGAAGTGACCTCGTCCATGTTGATAATATGATCCGGTGGCACGTTGTGTTCAGTTACCTGCTTTTCAATGAACTCACGGAAACTGTCAACCTTGGCTTGGAAGTCTGTTGGCAGTATCTGACACACCGTTGTCCATGCTCTGATAGAGAGGCAGCTAAGTTGCATGAAGCGGTAACACCAAGAAGAGCCGCCTGCAAAGTCGCAGTCGCATATTCATCTCTTGGTAAGTACCAGGGCGTGGAGATGTAACTGTTTCTCACTGACTCCAAACTTTCTCTCTGCTGCTCGATTACCATTTTCAGCTGCATATTTTACTACCTGCAGTTTGTAATGAGTAGGATTTTCTTTTCGGCGGCACTTTTTTGTGTTCAGTCTTTCTCAGTTGTCTTTAAGTTAATGTTTCAGTTAATTTTTTCAGTTGTACAGGAGCAGCATATAGTTGTCACAAGCTTAGAGTGTCCTCTTGCGGCTATTGATAGCAATGTTTACTCCTTGGTTCATGTCAGTCAGTATGAATTAACATTTAAAAACATGTTAGATTATATATATTTTGATATATAATTCACAACCAGACTATAAGTTGCAGGACCAGCCAAACTTTGAAAAAAAGTGTGATTTATACTCTGGAAAATATGGTAAATTAAACATCCCAGATTGTATAAAAATTATAGAGAACAAATCATTTTAAAAATAAGTAAATATATATTTTGGCCAAGTGGAGATGCTTTACTGCTGAACTGTTGCCCTTTGATTGATCTCACGTCCTCATGTGAGACATGTCATTGAAATGAATGTGACACAAGGACACTCGGGAACGCACAGGAGATGTCAGGTAGAAGAATAAGACTTTATTGCAAAGGTTTCAGTGGCCAGGAAAAAAAATCACACACAGAAAGAGTGTCATATTTTTGTCAGCTCATGTGTCCACAGGTCATTCATATTGGGATGTAAGTTAAAAAAAAATGCTCTCTACACCAGATTAATCTGTGTCACAAACTGATAAACATGTTCAATCTCTCCTCATATAAGTGCTTTTTAATTTCTAAATGACAAGCAATATGACCCCCTCTCTTGATATGAAAATTACCTAACGGTGCTTACAACACAATTTTCTACCAGTGATGTTCAGTTGAAACAAAGCCTGCATTAGTAGCTAAATGGGGTTAATAGGTATTGTCAACTCAACATGAAGCATCCATTCACTGTCTGCTCTGCACCACATTACTCCTGCCTTTGCTTAATATACTTCTGTTTAAGAGCACCGCAGCTGAAGATAAGTCCTCCTGTCTACTTTTCACAGTGTTTCAACTGGATAACTTTATTGAATTCTATGTTTTGTAATTGGACTCAGCTGTAGGTATGAAGGGAGAATATTGGGAACATACTTTCCTTAGAATTTCAGCAACAAAGACTTTTTCAGGAACTGTCAAAACGGTGCCTTGCTGCTGACAGTTACATTTCAGTTAAGTGTCCTGTTAAGTAAACATTGTTTCTACATATTGTTGCACACTTGTGTTATGATGCATGCCAATGAAACTCTATGTAGTCCAAACAAACAACTGTGTGGTCCATACAAGCAGTAAGGAGCTTTGTTCTCAAGGCTGAGATACTTTATGGGTGATTGAACTACCATTCTGCTGAATCCAATGCACAAATTGCAAAAAAGCCCTGTGGGACAGGAAATGTTTTCAATTTTGATACGAAACAACAACAAGCTTCTTTGTTACTTGTAAAGCATTGGGTGTTCATTTAAATTATTTCCATCTATAGTAAATATATTATTTATTAATTGATGAGCCTTTATTTCACAATCCTTAATAAGAAATGTTTTTTTCAATACTATCTTGTACATTTTTCTATGCTTGACTCTTTCCTCCTCTCTGCACAGGATTTCTCCCGCTCTTTTGAGACAAGCGTCTTACGGGACAATCAAGATAGGAACATACAACTCTCTGAAGAGGCTGTTTGTCAGTCACCCAGAAGGTGAGCCTCCCTGTTTCTGTCTGTGATCTTCCTGTCAGAGGATACAGTCGGCTACTGTCTGAAAACTCAACTGAAATCTTGACATAATTAACCAAATCCTACTAGTCTGAAAAAATATTCACTCAACTGTGATTCATAGATGAATTAATACTGACAACATATGTCATTTAGAATTAAATTTTTACTATGACCCTGATAAGTCTTAAGAACTATATGTGGCTTTGAATAATATGCTGAAATAGAAACATGGATAAAGACATTTAAAAAAAAAAACAACAACAAAAAAAAAAACCTTTAGACTGCTGACTAGGAGCAGACCACTTTATTACAGTAACAGGACATTGACAATACCACGAATTAGATGATTTTCACAAATTAGCATTTTGGCTGGTTACCTGATCCTGCTGCCCAGAGTGAAATGTATAGATGGACTTGGTGTGATATTTGACACTTCCTTGACAAGTGATGATTATTAGTTTGGTGTTGAAGGGTCTTTTAATCCCTGTACTCTTTAAGACTGGACTGTAATGTGACAGACTCTACAATACTCTGGAGCGGCGGCGGCTGGCCAATAGAGGGCGCTCGGGTGCCGCCCTCCCAACAGAAAGCATCATTCATAAGAATTTTACAAAAATGTCAAAATTTCAAATTTTTTGTTTAAAATATTGATTTACCCAGTAGCATGTGTAAACTATAATTTAAAAAAAAACAACACACTATTGTGTAAAATCTGTTTTTCCTGCATGTCCACTATCTGTATGTCTCTAGTTCAGTTCAGGGGTGATTTAAAAAATCGCCCAGAGGAGGCGGGGTTTTGTGGCAGGTTAGCCAATAACATAACCATATTGTCAAACGTATGATACAAATTTATCCTGTCAGCGCTGTCCAAATAATTCCACGAAGAGTGACAATTGTATCGCCCCAAGCCTAAACTTAGGCAGTTGAGTCTCAACAGGCGCCATTTTTCTACATGACAGCAAGCAAAATGACAACCGCTATAAGACCGAGTCCTGATCTCTTCTTCAAGACCCATTTGAGAGGAAAACTTTCATGGAGAAGCTTCGGGTAAAAGAGTTGGGGCTGATCAACCTGACCTCGCTATCAACCAGCCGGCAAGCGAGAAGGGAAAGTGGAACGTGAAAGGCTCCTCTTGTAACTGGTACACCAGAAAGGCTTGGCTAGCTGGATGCAGCCATGCTAACACTTTTTTTTTTTATTTCCGTGTATGCTTTGAGATATTTTTATTTAAAATACAATACTATTATTATTAATATACAGAATTTTCCTTTGTGAGTTACTAAATTAAGATGCTCTGGTATTGGTCAGTGTTGTAGTGTTATTTCATTAAACAATGGGTGAATTTCATTTGTCTTACCCCTGCTTCATTTAAAAAAAAAAAAAAAGCAAAAAAACCTTAAGAATAGTGTGTTAGGCTACTTGCAGTATTTTGCAAGGTAAATGACAAGTGCCTGCAGTAAGGAAGGGTTGAAGAAAATTGTGAAAGAAAGCTAGAGGAACAATGACATGTGGATCAGACTGTCTCTACACTGCAGCTGTAAAGAATTCAGAAGTACTGTCTTCAGTCTGCCATAAATTGGATATTTTCTAAAGAAGCACAAAATTTGTAAACCATTCATGAACAGATGATTTTATCATTTGAGATACAGGTAAGGGATAATGCCTGACGAGGTGTCCATTATCAGAAATGAATGGACGACGCGGAGCCGTGAACCATCCTTCAGCGAAGTCCATTCATTTCTGATAATAGACGCCTCAGAGGGCATTAACCCGCTTATACCATGGTCACTTACAAAAGAAATAAATATTCAATCAATCATTAATAGTTTAATGTGTTTTAGAGTTAAAATAATAATAATTTTTTTTTTTTTTTTTTTTTTTTTTTTTTTTAAACAAGTCACAGCTGAGCGGACTATTTAATGTCTCCCTATGCAGGCGTTGCCAAGCAACGTGGCCAGAGCAACTCGACCGCAGCAGTTGATCAGTGAAGGGAAGTGAGATGATGGCTTAATGTTACGTTACGTGATACAAAGTATCATTTCAGAAGGCCAGTGCACTACTTACCGCTTGTGTGTCCAGAGGATGATTAAAAATTTTGTTTCAAAGAATCAAAGTCCAGATAGTTTCCTAAATTGTTTTTATTACACCAAATATTATCAACCATTCACTCTGATCAACAAATGTGTAGAAAGGAAAGCAAGCAAGTAGCCTATGTATGTAAGACAGAAAGAATGGCCGTGTGCCAGAGGTAACTTGACTATTAACGCACTATTTAAAATTAAATGCTACATTTTAAATAATTGTAAAATTTGAAAGCGATATTGGCATGTCCATCATCGTGGCATTTGATGGACAGAGATTTAAAGTTTGTGGCTCGCTACAACCACTGCTTGGAACATTGGGAGATGACGAAATGTTACTCCATTCTCGTCTTTCCTGTACTGACGGAGCCCAGTAAGCCTGCAGGCTGCTCTCACAATGATGTCCCGTCACCAACATGAGTTTCTAGCCCAGCGTCAGAGACACGACCGACAGCTGTGCTCCGGAGGCTGTGGTTGGTAAAAACCCTCGACAGACCCACCTGAAAGAAACAAGAATAAACACACCTAGGCTATATTAATGAGGACAGAAGAGGGGTTCTACATTACTATTAGAATGTAGCTATTGTACAGACCTCTTCGCTGTTCCCCAGTGGATACCCATCTGCTCCCTGGAGTACCACACATCAGATGCCACGGTGATGGAGCGCTTCGGGTGGAGATAAAACTATTTTGCATCTGATGGACACTTGGAGATTTACTTTTTAAAACTTTTTACTGGACACAGAAGATCCCCGGGCCTGGCGAACATGAATCCTCTTAGGTTTTCCTAGTGTGGGTCTTCGTTGCCTTGGTTACCAACTAGCGTTTGAGCCAGTGCAATGATTTAGAACTGTCATCAGGCAATTTGACTGGAATTCTTTCCTTCGTGTCCATTATCACTTTTTAACCTACGCCCTCCAGCCAATCAGAATCGAGTATTCACCCAGACCTTGGTATAAATAGGAATCATGTTTGAATCAGTCTGAACTGAAAGTAATTTACACTAAGTTGAATACGTGTAAAATTAGCCTTTATCCAGGTGTCACAAAAAGATGGAGTTACTCAGACTTATCAGGAAACAGCTGGCGCCACAGTGTTTCTGTGATTCTGGGGAAGTTTATGACCATAGCTCTTTCTCTTTCTCTGCTCCCTTTCTATCTGACTGGTTCCGCTTCCTTATCTGTCACCACTACCTCCCATTGCCAGTCACATTTTCTTCATCACTAAAGTGTGTGCCTGGCTATAGTTCAAGTTGTAAAAAAAAAAAAAGACAGGCCTTTAATATCACAGTGCACTAATAAGAACCTAAAGAGAACTAAGAAACTAAAACCAGGTCGAAAGGATTGAGCTTTAGTACATAGTTTGTACTTTGTTGTATAGTTTATATATGTACCAATAATATCTAAATCTAAAAAGTCATGCTAAGTTTTCTTCTGCGTGAAGAGTAAATATTCTCTTAATGTTTGAATTAATAATGCTTTTAATAAATAATGTTTAATGTTAACTTTTTCAAACATGTTTGCACCAATGAAATGTGAGTAAATAACATCTACATTCAGTGAAGTTTTTTTAATATACTATAAGTAATACACAACTATTCTGAATCTAAAGACAAAAGCAAATTAGGTTTTTTTTGTTTTTTTCCTACTTAAAGAGGCCTTTATTGTCTATGTGTTTCGTCAGATCCAGATACAGAGCACTCTTACTTTGTTCCTGTTGATTGTTTGCCATTCCAATCTGCATGCTCTGTGCCACGATGGTGCCACTGTTTTGAATGCTTGTTTTGATACAGGCTTGGGTTTGCCCTGTGGTTGTGGTGAGATCGAACACCCGATCCCCTGCCCATAAAATGAGCGGCGTGAGGACCGCAACACTAACTGTTGGTCAGATTGATCAAGGATTACTGTAATTATCGTTCTAAACTCAATCCCTTATTTATTTATTTTTTTGTCTCCTCATCCTCCTCCTTACTCCATTCTTGACACAATACTGGGTTATGACTAATGAGATCCACCTTTTTCTAACACTGACAAATTCTACCAAGGCTAACAATGCTTTTTACTTTTAATTAAAGACGTTCGGCATTCTCCCCCAGTATTAACTTTATTTTTGAACTGCTTGGTATGCCATGTGGGTGGAGTTTGACTCGTAATGAAAAGAGATGTGCGTGAGAAAGTTTTGACTGTTTAAAACTCCATCAAATTTAACTCTACCTATGTGGTGTTCCACAGCAAATATGATCATTTGTTCTCAGAAAACCTAATTAGACAATAGTAGTGGACAATAATTTCTGAAAATGACTAATTAATATTATTATTATTCTTTTTATTTGTAATTAATGTTCTTTTTCTTTCTGGCTACTTGTGCTCAAAGTAAGTTATTTCAAAGTAATCTTAAAATTCCAGTTTATCTTGAATGATTTAGAGGTTCAGTTTCAATCACAGTTTTATTTTTCTTATTATTTCTTGTTTGGGTCAGAATGTGCTAAATGGTAAAGTACATATTATAACTTGTACTTGTATAGCGCTTTTCCACTCAAAGCGCTTTTAACACTACATGCCATATTCACCCTCACACTCGTCTTAGTCTGTACAGCTACGTGCTTCCTACTATATTTACAGTCATTCATACACTGGATGCATTGGTTTTTCCAGTTAATACCAGATGTAGACTCTCCATCATTTCAAATTATATGCAGGACAAGCATATTTGACTACACGTTCCTGGTACATCTTTGAATCTGTCAAGCTGTATTTGATATAGTGCAATCTGTTGGTTTCCTTAGCTAGGATATTATTTTTTCAATTGGCTCTATATGAATGAATTGGATTATGATTACAATGAATTGAATTCCAATTGGCTTGAATTGGACTATATTATTTAAGTGCCTTGAGATGACAATTGTTGTAATTTGGCGCTATATAAATAAAATTGAATTGAATATAGTAAATCGGGTTGATCAAATGCATTTATTTTACTGTTAACAGAAAAAACACTCGACAGTCAGTTGCTCATCACAAAAATAACATCTTGTATGTTGTTTTTGTATGTCAGGACATTCAAATTAGAAAGTCCATATATGTATTTTGTATAATTTCAACACATAATCAAAGCAATGTATGGTCTTCTGCAAATAAACATAGGTTAACAAAATGATTGTGCTTGATAGTTAGGATTATTTTGTCCCAAACAAGATCAGCTAGTATATTATAGATACAAAAAAACTCAATTTCTTCTTGCATTATAGCTTTGCAATATAGATTATTGGTGTATCGTAATGACTTTGTTTGTTTTTTTTCTATTGTTGGTTACTGCTAGTTTGTGTGTATTTTTATATCCCTTTGTATCTCTTTTTTTGGCAGATGAGACCATGATCATCAATGTCTTCTGTGGTGTTGTATCTGGAGTCCTGTCCTCCTCTCTGGCCAATCCCACTGATGTTCTCAAGGTGATTGTTAACATTAAGCTAAGGCCTAGTCAGATATACTATTTATTTTTGTTGATATATCAAAACAGTGTTTTTTTTTATTTTTATATTGCATTGTAGGGATGCAACGGTACTTAGAAAAATATTGGACCGTTCGGCCTACTATGCACGGGACAATACACCCTTATGGATCGCAGGTTTTCGGTATTGCAATTCATTTTGCGCTGATGCTTTACAGGCCACTGTGTGTTCCTGTCCAGGCAGATGAAAAGCCCTCCTCGTCTTGCGAGGAGGGCTGTGCCTCCACCCACGCACCCCCTGTCAGTCACACTGTTGGAAGCAGAGAAAAGAAAACAAAGAGGCATGGCCAGCAGTAGCGGAGGAGTTGAGAGCAGTGGTGGACTAGCCATCGGGAGCACCAGGACATTTCCCAGTGGCCTGATTGCCGAACTGGTTTGCTCGGCGATTGCCGATGGTCGGTGGGCTGTCTAATGGGAACTGGTCTCTGGTCTGGACAGCTGGGCTAACAGAGTCTAACAGCAGAATAATGTTCCGTTAGTTAGACTAATCTACATTGCAGCGTGCATTGAGAGGGCGGCGTTTGTAGAGGTGCGTTCAAGTTGTACAGGAATATTGGAATTTCTGAGCTCCGTGTCAGAATTTTAATTTTACCATTTGAAAGTTGTGTTTAGTAACCTCTTGCTCCATCAAAGGTAGCTAGAAACTTGGGTGTCATGATTGATGACCAACTAACCTTCAAAGATCACGTTTCCTCTGTTGCTCGTTCATGCTGCTTTGCATTGCTAAACATAAGAAAAATCAGATCATACCTAACCCAACATGCCACCCATCCTGGTGCAGGCCATGGTCATCTCCCGCCTTGACTACTGAAATGCTCTCTTAACTGGTCTCCCAGCCTGTGCTGTGAAACCTCTGCAGATGGTGCAGAACGCGGCGGCGGGTCTAGTATTTGATCAGCCTAAAAGAGCATTGAACTCCACTGGCTACCCTTAGCCGCCCGCATCAAATTCAAGTCACTGATGTTGGCCTACAAAGTGCTTAATGGAACGGCTCCCATCTACTTGAATGCCCTTGCAAAGGCTTATGTCACAACTCAGTCCCTCTGTTCATCGCAGGATTGTCATCTAGCAGTGCCTACACCACGCCTAAGACAATCCAAACTCTTTTCATGTGTCATTCCATGATGGTGGAATGAACTACCAAGCGCTACCAGAACAGGGGCGTCCTTGTCTATCTTCAAGAAACTCTTAAAAACCCAGCTCTTCAGAGAGTATCTCCTATCCTAGCACTCACCTTGTACTTCCCTACCCCCTCTTTCTCTGCACTTTATCTTTCTGTACTTTCCTCTGTGCCTGCACTCTATCTCTACTCTGTCACTCTGACAGAGTCTGACTAGTGGGTTCTTTCTATGAAGTTTATTGTTAGCTTTTTATATAGCTTGTTATATCTTCATTTGTAAGTTGCTTTGGATAAAAGCGTTTCCTAAATTCATAAACATAAACAACATAAACATTTAATTCAGCCAAACACATTGGCATCCAGCTATTGGTCAGGGGAAATCAAAACTCCTCTTTTTACATCTTACCCTGTGCCCTAGCTACTGTCTGTGAAGGCATCAGCTCAGTCAGTGCCAGGCTACACAACATCTCAACTCATGCATGGCAGTCTCTGGAGATTTCAACAACGTCTCCCTTCTGATATAGTTCTAACCTTTCAGCAGTTTGAGACAGTTACAGAGAAAGTTCAATCTATTTTATGGAAATATAAAAGACACATTTTCTTTGTACTTTGAAGAAATGGTTTCAGGAAGCAGAAGATCTGCAGGGATGCTTTGAGGCCACAGACTGGAATTCACTCTGTGAGCCACAATGAGATGACATCAGTGCGTTACCATCAGCCTGTTTAGATGCTCATTGAGAAGTATCGCATTGGAAAATTATGATGGAAACGCCATAATTTGAATTAAAATCCCCTGATTCGCACAAATGAAAATACGCTCACTAGTGCCGGGTTTTGGTTGATTCAAAAGGGATGAAAACAGCTATGTTCGCATCAAGTCTGACGTAGTGACTTTCACCCTAACTGCTTCCGGGTCACTCACAAGACAACAAACATGGTGGACAACAGAACATTTGTGTGGACGGAGGAAGAAGTTGTGGCGTTTTTAACTTTAATTAAGGAGTAAATAGCAGAGAAATGCCAGAATACATCAAATTTATATGCTGGGAAACTTACAAACACATAAAACTACTAACTAACTCGTGCGAGTTAGTAGTTTTCACCAAAGTCCGTACTTTTGATGGGAACACACATGATTGGAATTTCTTTTAATGCGCATTTCCCCAATGATTCCAATCACCTTTGGATGGAAACATGACTTGTGACAAACTAGATTTACTTATTTGTGGAGTATATCATCCCCACAAGGACAGTGATATGCTTCCCTAATAACAGACCCTGCATCCCCAATGATAAGAACAAGCTGTTGAACATGAAAGAGAAAGCTTTCATTGAAGGAGACTTATTAAGGACTGTTGAGAACCCGCAGAAAAAGAAGATAAGGGGGAGCAAGGAGGTGTGCAGAAAAGAAGCTGCAAACCAAACTCCAGCAGAACAACATGAAAATATTCACAGGGTTTAATGTGACATATAGTCAGATTCTGGACAGAGCCAATGAGCTAAAAAAAATTATTTTCTAAGGGATATGGTTTAAACAAGAACCAGAATGCTTCACATCTGCCTCAAGCTACATAGACCTCTTACCCTCCCTGTACCTACAGCTTTCCAGTCACACCTCCACAGTGTCATCCTGCACCCCAGTTGTGATTATTAGTATAGCCTCACCAACATCTCCACATCAGGACTGACTGAGACCTCCTCCTGCCTCCACTGATTGATCGAGACCAACCTGGATGGCTCAATCAGTTGGGTGAAAAATCAGCTGGAAAGACTGAACCAGAACAAGACTGCAGGTCCAGATGGTGTCAACCCCAGAGCCCTGAAAGCCCATGCTGAAAGTGGTGAAGGACTACTGATATCTTGGTGTTCACCTGGACAACAGAATGAACTGGAAATGCAACACCAAGGATATTTACAATAACAGATAGAACAGAATGTTAGATCTGTTGAAGCAGCAGTATCTGACCCAGTGACTCACTGAAACTAAGTGTGATCTGCATTGAAACCCCAGAAACTAAGGCAATGAAGGGTATTGCACAGGTTGTTGAACATGACATTGGCAATACTGTACACCCTCTACATATGAAACAACAGAGTGTGTTTAGTAAGAAGTGTATAGGATGTCATTCCTGCCAGCAGCAATAACCATAGGAAAACAAAAAGTATTGTATTAGTTTTATAATTTCTGCTTGAGGTTGATAACGTTTTTTCATATTAATATGAATATTTCATGTTTCATCCACCAATTTTTCTATCAGTTAATATATTTTTCATATTTCTCCCATCAACTCTTATTTTGGGGAGGTTAATTATCGAAATAGACCAGTGTCTTCATTCAGTTTTAAGCCAAATCTATCAAAACAAATAGCTGTGAATTAATAATTGTGAATTAATTCGTTTGTGTGCCTGTGTTATTCCAGATCAGAATGCAGGCTCAGGGCAGCCTACTCCAAGGGAGCATGATATCCAACTTCATTAACATCTACCAGACAGAGGGCACCAGGGGACTGTGGAGAGTGAGTGTTTGATTATTCTGGATTATTAGCTGTGTGGATATGTCTTTGTTCATTATGTTTATATGAATTGTGCTGTAAACCTAGTCGAAGCTCCAGGTATCTGTTCTCTACACACACTTTATCTAATTCAGGGGAATGGAGGTGCTGGAGCTTAAAACACCTGCCATAGGGCGGTGAACACCCTGGACAAGTCATTAGCCCATCACAGGGCAAACACAGAGATGGACAATAATGCACACTCACACCTATGGCCAAATTAAAACATCTAATTAACGTAACACTTTACGATGGTATGGTGGGTAGCACCTTTGCCTCAAAACAATGAAGTTCCCTGTTCATATCACAGCTGGAGCCTTTCTGTGGGGAGTTTGCATGTTCTCTCCATGCATGTGTAGGTTCTCTTTGGGTAGTTCCTCCCACAGTCCAAAAACATGCATGTTATGTTGGTTAGGGATTCTAAATAGACTGTTGGAGCACATGTGTTCGTGCATGGTTGTTTGTCTCTTTGTAGGACCTATCCAGGGTGTGCCCTAACTCTCGTGCCATGTCATCTGGAATAGGTCAACCTGAATTGGATTAAGCAGATAGCTTACTTTTGGAAGTACCCATCTTATATTTGCTCAACACAAAGTCTTGAACAAGGAAAACAAATCTGCTTGTCCTCTTGAAAAAAAATACTCATTAGAATAGCTGAAAAATTATCTTTGGCTGATGTTAGCTAGTATGAGTTTGCTTTATGTGGACTCTCTTCCCACTGGGTTATACTGTAAAAAAGTAAGACATATTTTCTTGGTCCTCCTCTTTCACAGGGTGTCATCCCCACAGCACAGCGAGCAGCTATTGTTGTTGGAGTGGAACTTCCTGTCTATGACATCACAAAAAAGCACCTTCTTCGTTCTGGTCTCATGGGAGACACCATTTTGACACATTTCATGTAAGTCGATTTTCCTCTCTTTAGGTTATGAATTACCTTTTCTTTTGTGCGTTAACCACATTCATCATGTGTATACAGTTCAAGTTTTACATGTGGCCTGGCGGGGGCGCTGGCCTCCAACCCAGTAGATGTGGTCCGAACTCGAATGATGAACCAACGGGTTTTGTCTGGAAGCCCTTTGTACAAAGGAACACTGGACGGAGTGATGCAGACATGGAAGAAGGAAGGCTTTTTTGCTCTCTATAAGGGATTTTGGCCTAACTGGCTGCGACTGGGGCCTTGGAACATCATTGTATCCTTCAAACATAAGGAAATTATACACATATTTTTCCCTAACTTTGGGAAAATCTATCTGTGATACATCTAAAAAGATTTATCTGTTCAGATACATTTTAGTGTAGACTTTACATTCTCACTTGATAAAGTTTTAACTTTTTCCAAAAACTTGTGCAATGTGGAGATACTGATGTGAAATCTTTCAACTTTAATTGCTAGGTTTTTAAATTTTAACAATATAGATATGTGAAGAAAGACAGCACGCAATTCAATTTTAGTATTTTACATTATTAGAACATAGAGAAATATTTTTTGTCCTTGCTAGGTTTAAAAATCAGGTAAATATAGCCTCAGATGAAGTGAACAACTCATGACATATTAGAGTTTACAAAAAATAAGCCAAAAAACAAAAAAGTGTGTGGAAAAACATTTGCCTACAACTACATCCAACACCCACATCTATCTTACAAAATGTTTTTAAAATGAAATAAAATCACTGGACATTTAAAAAAAAAAAAAAAAAATCTTTATATATTTTTACAGAGCTTGAATGACTTTCACAATAAGTTCACTGGCTGATATGAGTAAATTTTCTGTTTGTTCTTTATGGAAAGATCATTTAAAAAAGCCAGTGTTGCGTCTGACATAATTGAGTCTATTTCTTACCTTCAAAAAATATATAATTGTAATTGGTCATCTGATGTCAACTCCTTTGTTAGGGTTTGTTAATACAGATCATCTAAAGATATCCTGGACACGTCGAACCTGGTTCATTGTACAGAGCTCTGAAAGGCAAGACATAAAACCTTAGAATCAAAAGATGCTGTACTTCCTATTTCAGATAACTGGATATTGAATTACCGTATATCTTGGTAGGTCTCAGGATGCAAAAGGAATTCGAGAATATGCCAACTATGCTAAAACTTGCAAGGCATCACAGGCATCACAACAACAGCAGTCAGAGTGGTTATAAACATTCTGCTGGAGGTATGACAATAGCCTCAATAAAGTTCACAATCCTTATTTCATGCTTGAAATGAAGATTTAATAAGTTAGGCTTTAGATCTTAGTTCGAGAGCTGAAATGGATAGCTAAATAGTTTCTTAGCTATTTCAGTACTTTACTGACTTGAACTCTATTTTCCACCAGTTCCCACTTTTTAAATGCCTACTCTTTAATATTAAGTACAATGAAGGTAAATTCTGGAAATATTCATTTCGATTGTCTTTGACCTGAAAAATTTGAATGTTTTCATATATGTTCCTATTTTAGTTTGTGCCAGTTTGAGCATCTCCAGCCTGCTTTCTGGTATGTTGTAAATCATGAATCAAAGTTTTTCTTAATGAATTGGGCAGTTCTTCATCACCTTTGAGCAACTGAAGAAGCTCCCGTTTTAACAGGAGCAGGAAGTGGGGACTGCACTTGTCCGTTAGACTGTGTCAGAGATGAGAGGAATTTGAAACACGGCAGCAGCAGCATTATTTTGGCATCAGCATACTCACACTCCACTTAAATCAAAAGGAATGACACAAATGTCATTTGTCATCATTGTTTTGTTTTTATTTTTATTTTTTTTTATTAAATGCTGTTTGGAGAATTGTTTGGACATTTAAACTTCCACCTTTGACACTCCCCGGGCAGCTGGACGTGTGAAACTTTGGAAGATAAAGTTTCTAGCTGATGGAAAAAGATGGTTACTGCTAGAGAATAGGTCTGTAGAGTTGACACCTGTTATAATGTGCTCATAATTCCCATATCAGTGTACTTGTTATTCATTCTAGGAATTGCTAAATGTCTGTTTAAGCCCTGTCTTTTAAAAGCAGATAAACTGCATGTAATGTATGAAACCAATAACTGGAATGTTCAAGAATAACATGGGAGAGTGGAACAAATGTCAGGCTGACTGTTACAGAGGTGAGAGTTAAACAAAATTCACTGACAGAGAAAATAACACTGAGCAGCTGCACTCCAGGGCTCGTTGATGTTTCAGGTAACAAAAAATGTATAGTTCATTTGAGCCAGTTTTACATCATTCAGCATGTAAAAATGTTTTTTATTTTATGTTGCATTTATAGGGACATGTTAAAGATAAACTATGAATATTGAAAGCCCCTGAATTTTTACAATCTGAACCAAAGCCTATAATGTGAAAAATGAGACGCATCAATTCTCATATTTCTGTGGTTTTATTTTAAAAATATGTGTTAGAGTTTAGTTATTTAATTTTTTTATTCTTTTTGTTTTATTTTATTTTTTTTCCCCAGTCATTTGTTCCTTCTGCAGCATTCACCTCTGGTCTGAATCAGAAGGTGCAGGTTGTATGCATGGCCTGCTGCTGTTTTGTAATAGTTGACCAAGAAGAGAACAATCCAGAACACAATGTAAATGTCTGTACAGACTCATTCACACACAGAGTTAGATGTATTTTATGTAAAGTGAGTGTACATATGATGCTACTGTTCCTGTCATGTTCCTCTTTGTGGAAACTACATTTCTGCTTGTCTCATTTCTCTGCAGTTACTCTGTAAAACAAAATCCATGTAGTTGGATTAGATCACTTGAAGACAACATATTCATCACAATCTCTAGCGCCACATGTGTAAACCAGACCAAATGTCATTTTTAGATAACTTATTTTTAATTTATTTTAAGTCCAGATTATATTATATTTTTTACATTACAATGCATTTACACTCAGTCTTTCGTGAATAACTCTTCACAACCATTTTATTCGATTTAATTGAACTGATATATGAAATTGTTTATCTTGACAGGTCTTTTTTTTCCTTGCCTTTTTAGTTTTTCTTAGTTACATTTTTTTAAGTGGTTGCTCACAATTATCATCTGGCCATCTCATAAGTGTACAGAAGTTATCTTGAGACGGAATATAAAACTTCAGTTTGAACCGACACCTGCTTCTCCTTATGTATACTGCTGTAAGTAAAGATGCTCTTTACCTGTGTCTGTTTTTTGGTCTATCCTGTTGCTAGTTTGTGAAGTTTTAGATATATTAAATAAGTTTGGCTCTGAACAGACTTATGAATTTCTGTTCATGTTTGTTCCATCCTCTTTTTATATACCCAGAAAAGTAAGGTGCAGTAAAGATTAGCCATGCAGCGAGGCCAGAGGTTATAGGTCTGAATTGCATTCAGTCATGGGTAAAGTGGAAGTGAAGAGTGCATTATGGGTGATTAGAGTTTAGGAGCAGCACGGCTTTGGGCACAAAGGTGGCTTTCCTCCTCTGAGTTCTGCAGACAGGGCAGCAAAGCCCCATGCTTGGTTTGTATACAGTACTAGGTACTGTATACAAACTTACAATTACAATCAATTACAATCTTCTGGAAAAAAAAAATTAAATACGCAATATGCTATTGTCTTCTATAAACATCTGCAGTAAATGTTTTTACGCAGATGTCAGAAATGGCTTAAAATATTGACCAGCATATATAGAAATTTGAGTCTGGAAGGGTGGATTTTAAAAAAAAATGCAGAATGTGTAGGAACCTTGAAAGCAGAAACTTGACACAAGTCCTACTTGTTTTCTGTGCACGCTGACATTTTTTCTTTTCTTTTTTTTTTCCAATTTAAATCTAAACTAGCAGATGCCTCATAAGACACATGTTTTCTGATGTATATTCTTTGACAGAACTTGTAAACAATACTGTGTCAGGCTTAATGCATTATTTTTACTTGCCAAAATGAACTAACAAAATGTGTAAAGAGTTTTTAAAAAAGCACAATGACTCATTTTCACAAACAACTAAAGACGCATTACAATGACGGATTAGTTTGATGCCTGTTTCGAACTGTAATGAGCAACATAACTTTTATTATGTTTGAAACACTTGTAAACTTGAAATTAGAGACTTAAGTTCATTATATTTAGACGCCTTTGGTTCATCCTAAGTTCGCATTTCAATTGAACCATTTGGTTGGTGTGTAGCATACACAAAGCATTGTATTGAGTCATAGCTAAAAGAAGGTGGAACCGGAATGAACCAAAAAAGTTAAGTGTGAGCACACCCTAAGGAATAGGTTTCAGGTAGAGATTCAAGTAACTGTTGTGACAGCATGCTGTGGTTGACATGTCTACATCTGAAGTCGAGACAAGAAATACTTAGGGAAAGGCGGAAGTATGATAGAAGAAGACAATGTCTGACTAGTATTTTTGTTTCAAAATGATCAGTTGATCAACAGAAAATTTACATTCACTAGTTTTGTTTATCAAGAAGAAAATATCTGAGAAATCACATCTGAAATTATTCACTTTTCTTTTGTTTATTATTTGTTACTGCTAGTTGGACTAAAGTAGCAACTTGGAGATTTCATCTCTGGATTCCCTGAAATTCTGATTTATGTTCTGCTCAAATTTCTGGTGTTAAATAAACAAAAAAAAACAAGAAATTACCTACAAGTCATTTTGACGATAACTATAATACACCACTTCAAATATCATCTCTTAATATAACATTTATAATAACACCAGTCATGTTTCCACAAATGTTAATGGAAATCTGTTCAATCAGCTCAAAACATTTTAATATTGGTCCGTATTTGATTAACTGAATATTACACACGCATATTTTGTCTGAGAAATGTTTCACAGCGTGATGTTAGTAACCAAAAAACATCTTATAAGAAACATTTTCAGCCCGTTAACTTGGATTTGGAACAATGTACAATTAATAACAGTGAATCCAGTCAGTGGTATTATGTGGAAAACCCAGCCAATCATGCACCCCGAGGTTTTTGTGCTTCAGACATTCACTCAACATACAGGCTGAGAGGACCGAAGTTTCTCTAGGAGCATGAATTACATCTAACACCGAGCACGCCAACAGAAGTACTCGTTGGTGATCCTGAAGTCAAGACAATTTAGGTACTTGCAACCGAAACCAATAACTGCAATGACATCAGGCGTCTAAGTCAGTTTTCCTCTTGGACATGGACTTATAAAGGTGGTTGCAAGAATTAAGAGACTGAGGTCTAAACAAAAACAACAGAGAAGATGTGACTGTCAAGGAGCGTGAGAAGGCTGCTGAGGCAGTGATTCAGATCATACAGCAGCCAACCTTCCACTAAGGATGCTTGAAGGTGAAAATAACCTTCCAAACTCTAACTCTCTCTTCAGTCTCGACCCCATCTAGTCTGAAGGATTACTTCATGTTGGTGGGAGATTAAAACGGTCATCTCTCTATCACAAATTCAAGCACCCAGTCATTTTGCCAAACAACATTCATATTACTAAGCTGATTTTGTCCCACTACCACGCTAAGACATGTCATCAGGGTCAAAGCTAGACTCATATGGAACTTAGACCCAATGGATACTGGGTTATTGTTGGGAGCAAGCTGGTTGCTAAGCTGAAACATACCTGTGTGCTTTGCAGGAAACTTCGATGGCCGACAGAGCCAGTGGATGGCTGAACTCCCTAAAGAACGTCTTGAAGCCTCAGCACCTTTAATGTGTAGCGGCATGGACTGTTTTGGCCCGTTCATTCTAAAGATAGCCCATAAAGAATACAAAAGACAGACCCATTTTCACATGTCTGTACTCTAGAGCTGTACATGTCGAGATGCTTGAAGATTTGTCAACAGACTCATTCATCAACAAGATGCTTTATCAGCATCAGAGTAGCTGTCAGACAACTACACTGCAACCAAGGTTCTCACTTTGTTGGCGCTAGAAATGAGTTTAAGGAAGCACTTAAACAATGCGACACCAAGCTACTGGAAATCTTCCTGACTGAAAGGCTGACTTGTCTTCAACGCCACGCAGGCGGTGTCTGGGAAAGGAAGATTAGAGCCGTTAGAAATGTGCTTGAATGCCACCTCTGCACAGTGGCCAGTTCGACTTGATGACGCCTCTCTCAGAACACTGTTATATGAAGCCATGGCTATCGTTAACAGTCGCCCATTAACAGTAGATGGAACCAATGATCATCAGGCGCCAGAACCTTTAACACCGAATCATGTCATCACGATGAACTCTAAAGTTGGTCTTCCTCCCCCTGGAGTATTTGTGAAGGAGGATTTGTATATTACACAGAGATGGAGGACAGTTCAGTATCTCATTGAACAGTTTTGGGGTCGCTGGAAAAAGGTGTATGTGCTCAACACAGAAATGGCACTTAACTCGGTGCAACCTCAAAATCAGTGATATTGTCATTATTAAAGACGACAAACTTCCAAGAAATCATTGGCAAGTAGGACGAGTGGTAGAGACTGAGACCCCCCCCCCCCCCCCCCCCCCATTTTAGCAGAAAACCAGTTGCTGACGTCTTGGTTGTAGTAATTTGAAGGTAAAAAGACAACATTGGAACAACTTGAACCTGCTAGAAAAAAATCGATTAAATGGCAGTCTGAGCAGAAAAAGTTGAAGGTTTAAAAACAAAAGAAGAATTTTGTTCATATTTTGACTTCTGTTTCAATCCTCATAAAATGAAGGCCACCCCTAACCCAAGAAACTACTGTAAAACATGTAAAATGTGCTGAACTGTTAAACAAATATACATTTAAAGAAGACAATGTGACCATTGGTATGCACTCTGATATTTGAAGGAAAGGAATAAATGAAAACTTAAACTGGACAAGTCCAGTAAGATTAACGCTTGTTCAGTTTTTATGAAGGCAACACAATAATTGTTTTTTAAAGCATAAGAAAAGTTTTAATAAAATATAAACAATACAACAGATTTGTTAATCACTAGGTACTAGGCTGAAGGCATTTTTGAGGTTATTACAAAACCTCAAAAATGTTTGAAGTACCGGTAGTTGTAAAAACAGAAATCACAAGGTTCTGTCATCTTCTATAATGGATTTCAAATAATGTCCATTATTACGTGATATGTTATATTATATTTCAAGAATAATATTGTTGATCAAGGTAATCAAGGTAATCTTTTTACAAAAAGAAAACATACAAAACTACTAATATGAATATTAATTATAATAAATATCTATTCCCAAAACCAAAATATCAGCTGATACCCCACACTAAGACAGGATTTACTCAGTTGTGTGTCCCAATTCAAAAGTTTGGCTTTTCATCCATTTGCAATTCTTTGGGTCTTTAGAATGGCCAAATAAAATGGCCCACTAAGACAGGATTTACTCAGTTGTGTGTCCCAATTCAAAAGTTTGTCTTTTCAGCCATTTGCAATTCTTTGGGTCTTTAGAATGGCCAAACAATATTTACTTATTAAACAATAACATGATCACCAACGTGATCAGGTGGCCATGATGGAGAGCATTCCCAAATGTCAGGAATGCTCTCCATAATGACTCAATATAACGTGATTGTGAGTCCTGTCTTATTCCTTTTATAATTATTACTAAATCCATCCTATCCACTTCATGTGTACATTTATATGTGATCAGTGAAGAAGTCAGTTTATTTAGTTTAACTACGTCATTGTCTCAGTGATAACCAAAATACAAGAAAACATGATGGAGAACAAAAGAAGACTAATCCACTGTTCTGAAACATGAACTAAATATGCTCTGCTTTAAAAGATACTATGTAAAGAAATATAATATAGTAATATGTGATAGAAATATCCATGAACGATCACACACATAAGTATAAAGTGAAACAGGTAAGATTACTCATTTGGATTTAGAAAACTGCTGAGTAGATCACAGTATCTTACTGTCAGTGATAATTTCACATGTATGCACTGTACAGACACACATGGTGAAACCGCCAGCTTTGTTGAATGACAATGTGACTTACTTACAACAACAGAAGTTTTTGGGTTGAGGGGATAAGCTCTGTCATTTGTTAAAGTTTGTTTAAAGAAATGGAATTATCTTCTTCATGTGGAAAATATAAAAGGACAAACTTAAATATATCAAATAAAAAGTTACTATTTGGATTGTAAGTAGTTCTTTGTGAGTATGTTCATAAAATATTTATTTATATCTCACCCTAATGCAATGTGAAGTCAATGTGAAGATGTAAAGTATTCTTACCATGTGACCGTTTTCATTTTCACTGGCTGCTGAACTGCTGCCTCCATGTACCTGCTCAGTGTTCGCTGCAGCACTGGAAAGATGGGTACAGTCCTTCAAGAGGAAACCAGGAGTGTTTTTACCTTTGAGCCTCATTATGAAGGCCTGATGCTGCTCAGAGGACAAAAAGTCAGTTCGATAATGATGACTGCTCTTTAGCAGATTGTGTCCCAGCAGCAACATCTGACCACCAACCAAAGAGTCAACAGCAGTTTGTCTCTACTGGAGAGGAAGATGATGACATGCAGGTGGAACTGATCATGAGGAAACAACAGAAGACAAATATTGTAATGAACTTTAGTCTTTAAAAACACAAGGTGAAAGGTCACATGATGCATGATAAGTATATACCTCGAACAGTGCTGCAGAGCACAAACCATCTCCTGTCAGTGAGGTTTAACATGTGGATGTTTCAGAAGTGTTGATGATAACTTTCTGTTCATCTGTGAGGGTCTCAGCTATGAAGGATTCACAGGAGAGGGAGACCTAAAGAAAGACAAGGGAACTGTGAATTAGATACTGTGATCTGTAATATGAATGAAGAGATTCATAATCATGATATTAACAGATATAAACAGCATACTCAGAGTAATGAAGTGAATGTTTGTCTTTCCAAAGAGAAGATCTCCACTCTACCTTCTGTCAGCTGAGAAGAACCCGGGTCACTGGCAGGAGGAGGACATGTCTTTGTATGATGCAGCAGAGCTGAGTTCACTGTTGCTGGCAAACAGATCTTTAGTGGTTTTCTCCCAGTATACTGGAGTCCCTCTCAGTGGCTGCATGAATCTGACTGCATCTTTATTTTTCACCAGTCTCTCAACCTCTCGATTTTCTTGTAACATGCTCAAGGTTATCATGTGTCCATTTCTGGTAATAGTTTTACCCTTTCTCAGCTGTATCATCATGCTGTTATTAGCCAAATGTATCTCTATCTCAAACTGTGCAAAGAACAAGTAGTTTGGGTCTCTGGCTAAACGATCATCTACATTAAAAAGTCTTGACTTGAAATATCCACTTGGACTGACTTTAATGTGTCTCATTTGATCCAATGTGTTCTCACCCGTAGGAAATTGTACAGGGAATGACATTGATTCCAAATTTGGAGTCCTGAAGAAGCTAACTGGACTGTCTCTTTGTGCAGTGATAAGTGTTATCACTATAACAGAGGCTTCTGATATCTCAAGAGGCTGAAGGCATGATTCTAAAGCAAACCCTCCATTTGGCAGATCACCTTCATCTCTATCATTTCTCTGCTGCTGTGGTTGTTTACATTCACAGTTCTGATAATTTTCAGGCTCATGTTCTGCCTCACAAAGTGCATTTCTCTCACACATGTCAATTTGCATGAAATCTGCATCATCAGTCATCCTTCCCCATGCTAACATCACCATCATCCTCATCATCAGGAAGTGTTGGGTCACAGAATTCGGCTTCATCTCTGATAGCAACATCCTGATACTCTGGATGAATCTGCTTCAGTTTCAGTAATGCAGAGACTAGTTTAGACCAGGTTACTGTCTGAAAAAGCTGATGCCCTCTGTAAGACAAAACGTCTTTTCAGTTTCACTCTCATCACCTGAGACTCACTCCTCAGTCTGGGTAAAGCATTGACTGTTTCTTGGACCTCAGATGGCACACACACAACATTTCCCCATATCAGTCTTTGTCTGCCTCTTGGAAGAGGAATCATCTTTGAAAATGGTATGCACTTTGCAATCAAATGTATTTCCAGAATATTCAGTTCTGACAGTTCACTGGGAATTTCAGACAAAGTTTATTAGCTGCTGCGAGGTTTGGCATGCATCCTTTTTTTTAGATGAGTGTGGCACGTGTGACAAATCCACTCTTTTCTTCTCTCATCAGGAACTGTGCATGGTTTATCTCTACAGGTTTCATCACAAACATGAACATACTTTCCTGTCAGACACTGTGAAACCACATTTGGATTTTTGACCTTGTGCAGGTTCGTACCTGGTTGGGAAACGAGGCCTTATGATACACAATGCAGACATAAGTGGGACCAGCCTTAATATTAGATCTGAACACAGATATGGCTTCATTGATCAACCTGCTCTCAACTGTCTCATGTTGCAGACTATGTGCTTCTCTGGTCTCTGTTTCACTCTGAGTGTTTCTGTTCATTCGTCTGTATTTTTTTTAATGCTCACAGCACATTTGACGTTATGCATCATCCTGAATGAATGACTGTTCCTGTATCTGTTTCTTATGAGTTTTTTCATCAGTCATTCGCATAACGTTGAGCAATATAACTTCTCTGCCTCTGTCGAAAGCTTTCACTCTATCTGTACATCTTTTGTCTTTGTGAAAATCCTTCTTTTTCTCTATAAGATCTCCTGATGTATGACTTTTGTTTCTCTCTGAATTCTGCATTCTTTCGATATGACATTCTGATGTGTGATCTTTTCTTTTGTCTCGGCATTTCATTAGAAGCATACATTTCATTTTCTCTCCTTTTTTGATTCTCTTTTCTCTGGTTAGGTTTTTTCTTGCCATTGTTCTGCTTTTAATTTTTTTCCTATACTGTTTACTACGTTTGCACAGTTCACATGAGATTCCCTTCAAACTATTATCTGGAAGATCACTGTGACAGATATTTGATCCACTGTGAGAAGCATCATTTGAAGGGCATATTATTTCACTACATGGTTCATGTTCAACTTGGGCACAAGGAACTATGTTCTGTTCTTGTCTCACAGATGATGTCAGTGATATACTCCTCCAAAACATTGCAACAGAGATAATTAAGAACAGCGGGCATCACTGAAGCAGATACGTTTGGCTCATGATGAGGAAAATTCTGTGATGGGAACGTTGTCATTTCAACTTGTTCAACCAGGACAGGTCATCATACTTTGCATCAATCTTTCTGTCAGACTGATTATTATTTTATTTATGCTTAACTATTTCCCGAAGTGCTTACTGTTAGTTACCACTCAATTGTAATTTCTGATTATGCCCCTCTCCCAGTTTACTTAAATGTTTTGATTTACAGACTGAATTTGATTAGTGACTTCTTTTACAATCACGCTCCACATAATTTAAACATGGTGATAAGGCAAGCTGGCTCCTGGCTCATCAACTACGTCATCAGACAGCCTCACGTATGATCCCTCAGATAAAAGATTAATCGGGTACATTGCATAGGAATCCCACCGCCATAAATTTTGTTTTTCACTCATTCTATTCCTCTCTATATGAGTCTGAATCTCCACCTGACACCACTGAAATTAATTAGGTCCTAGATAGCCTCAGTTTTCCTGTGATAAACTCAGATGCTGCTAAAGAACTTGACTCACCATTTATGGTAGTAGAAATCATTTTCGCCATGAGAAGCATGCAAAATAATAAAACCTGTCCCGGATGGATTTCAAGTCGAATGTTTCAAAAGATTTCAGGATAAACTGTCCCCATTACTGAATGTTGTATGTAAGGAATAGTTGCAACATGACACTCTCCCTCCTACTTTAAGGCAAGCCTCCATAAGTCTCCTCTTAAATAAAGATAATTATCCAAATCTTTGCAGCTCTTACAGACCTCTCTCCTTAATAAATGTGGATGCTAAGATCTTTGCTAAAGCTTTGGCATATTGCCTGGATCTCCCCTATTGTTCGCACTAGCTATAGAGCCCCTGTCAATCTTTCTGAGGTCCTCCTCCATTTTTAATGGGATGTCACGATTGGGCACAGAATTTAAGTTATCACTTTATGCTGATGATTGTTGTATGTCTTAGATCCCGTCTTTTCCATACCATCAATCTGCTTTTCAGGGATTTGGATCATTCTCAGGCTATAAAGTGAATATCTCTAAAAGTAAATGATATCCTATCAATGCTTCAGCATTACAGCTCACACAGTGTGATATCCCTTTTAAATAAAGCCCCTCTGGCTCTAAGTGTCTAGGGATCAATGTAACCAGAATGTTAAACTCTCTTTCTTCTGCTAAATTCTCGCCTTCACTGTTTAAACTTAAATATGACCTCCAAAGATGGAGGAGCTCTCTTGTTAATTGAAATAATTAATGCAGTTACAATGAACATTTTGCCGAAATTCCAATGTCTCCAACTTTTCCTGCCAAAGCATTTTTTTAAATAATTGATCAAACTATTTATTATGGTAAATGGACTTGTACAGTGCTTTTCTAGTCTAACTGACCACTCAAAGCACTTCACTACATGCCGCATTCACCCCACTCACACACACTCATACAGCATGTCTTAAGATACTTAACTACGTGCTTTTCTAATCGCTTTGACATGTATCCTGGGGAAGCCCCTCCTGAGCTACAGCCGCCCCTTATGGTGTGGAAAGGCACCCAGGATCAGTAAATCCACACTTCAGAGATGTAAATTCAATGGTGAATTGTCACTTCCCGATTTCCAACTGTACTATTGGGCAGCACATATCCCCAAAATTTTGTTTTGGTTTAAATCAATGGATCTACCATGGTGCAACTTAGAGGCCCAGTCTTGTGTTTCATCCTCTCTAACTGCTCTACTTACCTCTTCTATTCCATCCAACTTCTCTGGCTTCACAAAGAACCAAGTGGTTCGTTCCACACTTAAAATTTGGTATCAATTTAGGAGTGACTTCAAATTAAAGTCAGCATCTACTTTACTGAGGAATCATTTGTTTCGACCTGAGCTTACAGATTCAACCTTTTTTGTATGGCATAATAAAGGCCTGAAATGTTTTAATGACCTTTACAAGGATAGTATTTTTCGCAGCTTTACGGATCTCTCAGGAGAATTTCATCTCCCTCCCTCTCATCTTTTTCGATACTTTCAAATTAGACACTGCGCTAAAGCTTTGTTTCCAGTTTTTCCCTCCTCATCACTGAGCTTACAGTGGGAGGAGCTTCTGAGCCACAGCCCACTTCAAAAGTCAGTCATTTCTAAAGTTTATAATGAAATTCTGTCTTTTGATTCCTCACCAGTTACTAAAGAACTGGGTCTAAACTTGGAGGATGACTCTCAAAAAAATTTACACAAGCTCAGCCTGCGCTCCTCTCACACTTATAGAGTTTAAAGTTCTGTTAAGAGTCCATTTTTCCAAAACTTGCCTGTCGCAAATATATCCCAGTATCACAGACAATTGCGACAAATGTCATGCATCATCCTGCAATTTAACCCATGTTTTACTCTTGTTCGCTACTTTCTCCCCTCTGGTGGAATTATTTTAATACCCTGTCAAAAATATTTTCACTGATCATAAAAGTCTCCCCTCATGTCGCCATATTTGGACTCCGAGAGGACCATGACCGGTTTACCTCTAATAAATTAGATATTTTAGCATTTACTTCCTAACTGGCAAGACTCCATCTCCTTCTTCACTCAGAAGTCAATTAAAGCTCCCTCTAGCACTCAGTGGCTCAATGACATTGTCTTTTCTAAAGCTGGAGAAGATCAGATATTCAGTAAAAGGTAACTCTGATAGATTTTATAACAAGTGCTTTCCCTTTTTAACATTCTTTCACTCACTTCAGTCTCTGTCCCCTGATTAATAGACCTCCACTCCCTCTCTTTCTTTTCCCTGTCTTTAGGCTTCCTTTTTATTTGTATTAATACTGAGTAGCTTAAATACTTTCTCATTCACTTATTCAATTATTACATACAAGTATTCTTATTTATTTATTTGTTATTCTTTTTCAAATTGTGTATTGTTTCTTGTTTCGCTGTTTACGTTCTTATGGGCCACAAAAGTAAGAAAACATCCTAGAAGGTTCACTGTGCCTTCCTCTTCATTCATCAAGATGCACAGTATTTCTATTGTATCAATATGTTTATGTTTATAATGTGATACGGATGTGATGGGATACTAATGTAAATATGACATTGGTTCCTGCTCTAATGTGCCTTAACTCTTAATAGAAATATGAAAACAAAAAATTAAACTTACAGATCGCATGCTTGGAGAAGGTAGAGTTGCATAGGACTTACTGACCGGCCGACAGTCCACACCTTTCACCAGATCTGTTGAGCAGCTAAAATCCTATATCAAACAAAAATGGGGTAACATCCCTCTCCCTAAGATCCAGCAACCAGTCTCCTAAGTTCCCAGATATTTACAAACTGTGAGGAGAGGGGATTCTACAGATGTAAACATGGCCCCGTCCATACTCTATTTAGATGTGTGGCTGCCTTCAGATTCAAGGTGAGCAAAATTTTTCAACATTTGAGGTGTTTTCTTTATTCTACTTTGAATAAAATATTTGTTTATGTTTTCATTTACAATTTCACAGTGTACCAACTTTTTTGGAATTGTAATTTTAAATCAACTTGAATGCCAGTGGTTCTTATATTTCCCAAAGAGAGCAGAAATTAGGGTGGCAGCAAAACACTCCCTACTGTCCTTATCCAGGCAGCCATATCTCTTCACCAGCCGAGCCATAAAGAACACATCAGCTGCAATTTCCTCTTTCATGGCTACACACTGTCTATCCAACAACATTAACCTCTTAGATCTTATACTGCTAAAACAACTCAGAGTATAATGTAGGTTGGTCCTACTCTCAGAAAAGAGTAGGAGAGTATCAAACTGCTACAAAGACTAATATTGGAGATTGTGAGAGGAAGAGCTCTATAGCTGGGATGAGTCCTCAGTTTTCTCACTGGGCGGGGCTAAGGTACTGTAAGGATAGCTTGTGTAATCATAAAAAGAAAATGATCCCAAACCTAACCTCCACTGGAGTCTGCCATACTACTCCACAGGTCCTGACAAACTTCTTGTTTTAAAAACAAATTAGAGAGTTCATGCCACAGTCTACTTAACAGGGACACCAGGTAAAGTAATTTCAATAGTTCTAGATTGTAAATAAATTACCAGTCCGAAGACTAATTCAAGCACAGTTAGTTAAATTTTCATAAAATCTACAAAATAGTTTTGGGAGGATATTGACAACAATGATGATGGAAACCTCTGTCCATCTAATGTAAAATACCTTAGAGTCCTTGATGTGTTTGGGCTTCATCAAAGATAAAGGAGGCAATGATTCAGGTTCATCTCTAACAGTCTTGGACCATTATTGTCTCATCAAAAGGAAACCTAAATAAATTAAGTTACTGTCATCAGGGATTTGATCATCTAAATAGCATCTAAAATATAGAAACTGCAATAATAATACTTAATACTTCATATTACTTTCTTTCATATGATATCGACTGTACTTTGTAAATTTGACATCCATAATCAATTCACAATAATTCAGAGAGCTTTGTAACTTTGGAATTTAATATAAAAACTCTTTATCATTATTAAAGTGTAAATGGGATCGCTGGAAATTAAGAAAGTCAAGTTTTAAAATTTAGCTGTCAAAATAGTATAAGGTATAAGATAATAATAAAAGGAATTAGAAAATGTCTAAAATGCATTTTCTTATACCTGCACTGAAAATACATTTCCCCTCAAATCTTGTTCACTCTTTTTAACGGTTCACTGTACTGACCAGACCTTCATGCGGAAAAAAAATACTAATAATACGTCATGATGCGCATGAGAAAAAAATAAAGATGTCACAGATACAAGAAGTCAAAATCATAAATGGACACACTGATGTCTAGTTACATCCAACTTTATTTGTTAAGCACTTTAAAAGAACCACAGTGGACCAAAGTGCTGTACAGGATAAATACATTCTCAAACTTCTATGTAATATAAAGCAGGCTTATTAAGTCCAAATGCATATTAATTCCAGCACTTTGCTGGTCTTCCACAAGCTAACATCTGTGCTCTCGTTCATCAACTTTAGAAAAGGTAGACGCAGACATGTGGTGACTTCCACCTGCGCAGAATTGTGATTAATGTCAATCAAGAGTAATATAGAAGCCACGTGAAATGACTAATTAATTTACCTAACATACATACATGGTCAGCAGGAGGAAATCCGAGCACCTACCAGAAACCCATGAAAGTATACCAAGAAAACATAAGCTCCAAACACTAAAGTCTACCTTTGAGGTGTGAGTCAGGAATCTTCTTACTATGAAGTGACATTGCTAACCGTTACTCCACCATGTCAGCCTTACAGAAAAAATCTGTGTAAATTAACACCAGGTATTTGTTGGGAAAGAACAAAGTCTTGCTGATTTGAACCATATTAGAGTTAAATCAACTACACTAGATACATTTTAAAAAACTGAATATGAATTTGGAATGTATTCCTGCTTTGTTGTAATTTGAATGAACTAACAGAACTTTAAAACTCTTACTTTTACTACTCTTACTAGTGTTTTAAGACAGTTGGTGTGTAACTGTCTACTTATTATGTAAACTTATTTCACATTTGAAACATTTCAGCACTGACAATATGCAGACAAGGCATAATTTTCTTGCTTGTAGAGGTCATTATATGTACCAGATTCAGGTGTGCCAGCTTGTCACACAGCTGAGCTGTGAATTTATCAAAGCATGAGAAAGTTAGGAGGGAGGATTTTTTTTTTGTTTAGTGTTTGATCTGATTGAGATTCTTGTACTGAAAAAGCTACAGCTTCACGTGCAAATTTAGATACTTTCAAAATCTTATCATGCAAAGCTGAGTTCTCAGTGAAGCTTCAGTAGAAAGTATGTTTACTTGAGCTGTCGACATTTCAGTTTATCTTGTTAATTTTAGTTTTGTGTGTGTGTGTGTTTCTCTGTGAGTAGGATCACCGTACATGTGTTTTATGCTCCAAGTTGTTTTTTAGCAGTACAGGATCTAAGAGATTAGAGTTGTTGGATAGACGTGTGTAGCCATGAAAGAGGAAATTGCTGCTGCTGTGTTCTTTATGGCTCGGCTGGTGAAGCGATATGGCTGCCTAGATAAGGACAGTAGGGAGCGTTTTGCTGCTGCTCTAACTTCTGTTCTCTTTGAGAACTATAAGAACCACTGGCATTCAAGTGTGCCCACCAAAGGACAGGCCTACAGGTGAGTAATCCATTTTGGACCACAGAATTAGTTCCTTTTGGTCTTATGTTAATTCACTGTAACATCCGTAACTCCATGCTGGCTGAAATCCCCTTGCTGCCCTCTATATCACCTGAATTACTTTAACAGAAAAATTAGCTACACAATTAGATGTTAATTTGAGTAAAGGGTTAACTCGATCCTCACAAGTCTCCCATTGAAAAATCAGTTCTTTCTTTGCCGTGAAGAACTTTAAAGGCAACCTGCAAGATTCTCAACCTGACTTTAAAACATAAATATATGATAAGGGATTGGATTTCACACGTGTAGAAGATGCACAGCAGGGTTAATACAAAGATGGAAAGGTCAGTTTGAGTAAACTGACTTAATATATTGATGCTGAGTTTGTTATTTTTAAGTCAAAATGTCTCCTTGTTAATTATTGTGAGGGGGAAAAATGGGTTAGATGAACCTAATAGTCATAAACTTATTTGTGAAGAATAGATTATTTTGCTGAAGGCCTTTGTGATGGTTTTATTGTACTAATGCAAATATAAAGCTAGAGTCCATCTTTTCAAATCAAGTAACACGTGTGTCCTTTTCTAGAACCACTAAATGGTTACTAAATTAAAAGCTAATCATTTGATCTGATATGACCTGTAGGAGGAAGATGATATCCTTGAGCTTTGATTAAGTTTTTGTTAATTAACTCAGATTATCAATTCTTTGACATTGTTTTACAGTGTCACAGTAGCCTCTGTTGAGTAATGGCTATTTTAGTTGTCTAAAATAGTTTTTAATTCTATAGGCAGCCTGTTGGTAGACTTGTCTCTTATAATGATGCAACTTAAGTGTTTTGTGCTGATGGTCATATTTCAGATGTCTACGGATGAACCGCGTTCAGCTGCAGGACCCAGTGCTGCAGCAGGCCTGCGAGCAGAGTGCGGCGCGGTACGAAGATCTCGGCTTGCCGCAGGAGCTGACAGTGTGGGTTGACCCTGGAGAAGTGTCTTGCAGGTTTGTTTAACTTGAGAGAACCAGATGCAAGTTCAGAGCTATGGAGGATCTGCTTTTCCACACAAAGTAGAAGTTACTCTGGTCTCACAAGCAAACTATAACTAAGATGGAGAAGCTGCTTTGTTATAGTTCTTATTATGAAAAACTTGAATCTGTATCAATTAAAGCCTTATTTTTATTTTTTTTTTTGTGTACCAAAACTTTTCACTACAAAAATACTGCCAGTAATAACCACATTCAGAATAACGGTTTCTAATTTGTACTGTGTACATTTGATAGTAGTTAAATAGTTTAAGCTTCCTGTACCTGCGTGTTACCTTGCAATCCCAAATGATTTAAGCATCATTGCACTTGGCCAACAGATCCTGTGTAAAACTTCATCCTTGTTTTGTTTAAAGAAATAAGATGTAGAGGACCTCTTAGAGTAAGAGACAGAGGCTGGCAGTCTCCCTTTACAACCAGTCTTTATGCTCAGCTAATCACCAGCTAGCAATAGCTGCATATTACATCTTTTTTTTTTTAACATAATCATGAATTTGTTAGGCTAAACTTTTTTTTTCCAAATTAAAAACCTAATAAGAAAATACAACAGGGAAAGACGCTACAGCAACAATAATGCAAACATATAAGTTGAAAGTTGTTCTTAAAAGATTTTACAATATAAATACTTTAACATTAAAAATGTGCAAAATGGCCTCTGAATGGTCAAGTTAATATAAAATTAGTGTTCATCAGAACACAATGTTAAATTTCAAATCAGTATAGCATAATCTGAAGCATGCACAGTTTTATCTCCAAAAATGAAAAGCTGTACAGTTGGGATGAAGTCAATCATTGTTTTACAGGGTAGATTATTCCATGATTGACTCAATAGTTTTTTTTTTTTTTCTTTTTCCCCCTTCCCAATCCGGTGTCAAAACTTCCAAAAATGGCTTTACTCATAAATGAGCGTACCCAAAATGCTGATGACCAGCAGTGAGTTTGTACAGCTGACAAACTTGTTTTCATGACTACTTTTTCTGTCTGCATTGTTTCCGTCCCTGAAGGTATGGTGAGCAAAGTACTCCATTCCGCGTCTCAACAGTGGACACCTGCCACCGAGGAGACAGGGAATTTTCCCGCCGCATCCATGATGCTGTGGAGCGGGCCAGTCTTGACGTCCAATCGGGAAGCTCCTCTGATGAAGAATATGGAGACAAGATTGTGATCAACAGCAGCTTATCAACTCGGTGCCCTACTGCAGTCCTTCCCACTAACCCTGAACCCAAAACCATCCCGACAGTCAGCAACCCCAACAGTGTTTACCGGGTATGTTGAACACATGAAACTCTGCCTATGCTTAAAGTGGTCATTGGGATCTTGAAACTTTTTTTTTTTTCTCCTTAAATGCGGATTTTGCAGGTATAAACATCTTTAAAAAAAAACAACTTTCATTTTGTGGAAAGGTTTATTAGCTTAATGTGTTTTTTGCCCTTGTTTTGTAAATGGATGTGAATAATGGATGGAGCCAAAACAAGAACGAGTTGACCTACTTTTTTTTTTTTTTAATTGCATTATAGATGACATGAATAACTGTTTCTGCCTATAAATAACAGACATGAGCAGTACTGTCATGACAATAATCATGTCATCATGAATATTCTTGTACCTACTACAGTTTTACAGCCATGCTTAATGTAGCCAAAAGTTAGGCTCATAAGTTATTTGCTCCAAACTGGGTATTGTGTTCTTGGCTGCTCCATACATTTGGTATATTGGAGTGTGTGCTTTCTTTTAGTTTATTTGTTTCTGGCTCTTTCTAATTTTTTATTTTTTTTTTTATTTAAAAAAAAAAAAAAAAAAAGAATTAAAAAATCTATAGGCTCAGATGTGCGTTGAGTATATTTGAGTTAATGGGTGAATGTGGCATTTCGTGTAAAAGTGCTTTGAATGGTCAGCTAGACTAGAAAACTTTTTTTAACTATTTGTTTGAAATTTGTGGAATCAAATACTTTAGTAAATTACATTGTGCTCTTGTCAACAGTTCAGTGAATTTTCTCCAGGAGCACCTCAGACCTGGCTGAGGGAGAAGAGGAAGGGCTATCCTGGGGAAGCTTTTCAGCCCCATGCTCCTTCTGCTGGTGTTCCACAGTTTTCTAACCAGAAAAGTTTCAAATCCTACCGAGCTACATTCACCTTTACCGGGCCTCGTGTCGACAAGTATCACTGGATCAGCAAATCCCGATCTTAAAGTAAGCTGAGTGTTGAACCAGAACATGTTGGCTGCTCAGAATTGGAGCCGTGAAGCAAAATAAAGACGGTGAACTTTCTTTCAGGACAGTTTGTATATCTAAAGGATTAGGTTCTTTGTTCATGGATTAAAGTGACAATGATTTAAAGTTGTGCTGTTAAGCATGTTTTAAATGTATTCAGGTATTTTTTTTTAATAATTCCTTTTTCTACATGTTTTTAACTAAAATAAAATCAAGTGTGAATAAAGTAAAATTGAACTGTCATTGAAAAGAAATAAATGTATCCGTATCCATCTCAACTGGTTGTTAAGATTTTTATTTCATGAAAACTTCATGGCAAATAATAGTGCATTAAAATATTCTATGAACTGAAAGCTGTTATAGCAGATAAGGTTGTACTGGTAGGGTTGTTAGCGACTGGCATGTAAAATAATTGGTTAACAATACTGCCTACACAGAAAACAATTTCATTCACCATTGTAACTGTCACTTGTGTGTATGCTTTATGCTAGAAATGATAGGGATGGCTGTCCAGAGCTTGCAGGAGGCTGCACATGATGCTGAAATTATGCTGTGGAAATTGTTGTCTTTCCTTTGCAAAATGTCGAACAACAGATGAGACTCCTTCTTGGTTCATATGAGAAGTAAATACATTTGTACATATCCACAATAGCTGGGAGTGAGTGGAAAGCATAAATTTATCAACATATGCTCCCTTGCAGAGTAGCAGCAAATGTGTCTGAATAGTTTTCTGCTACATTTGTAGATTGTCTCACCTGCTGATGTTCAGAATATTTTTAGAGGTCCTAATGAAAAATGTAGAAAGTCTGTAGTGAATGCTACAAATATTTCTGTTTTCTCATGCCACCACTCCAGGATATCTCTAAAACATTTAAGGACTCCATTGTCTGTGTGGAGGGGGAAATAATATCCCGCAGTTTCTTATAATGCACAGACCTGCAACGATGCCACTGATGATGCATGTTCTTCCTCATCAGCTTAGAACATATGACTTATCTCCCTTGTATAAGGACCCATAGAACTGATGGATATAAATAATTGATAAAGATAATCAATGTAACATAGTGGATCCATATTAACTGAAACATAGATTCTAACATCTTTTTTTTTGTCAATTTTGTAACTTTTAGATGAGACCTAATTTTTTTGATTAGGTTTTCTCAAACCAGGCAAAGCAGAGAAAGCCTTGCTAAACTGATCTTTCCTTCTTTATAGAACGTCCTTCGGGTGGATGAATGGAGTAGACTCTCTCCCAATAATGTAGGGTCCAAATACTTTGCTTTATCTCCCTTTTAAAAAAATATGAAGGATGTACAATTGGATGGTCTTATATTTGCTGGATTTTCATGAATTAAACTACTGAAAGAGAGGTGAACAAACAACACTGACTATCGATGATTAAACACTCAAACCTGACCGACCATTGTGTTGCTGGGATCTACATGAAGTAAACTGCTCTGTTGGCTTTGTCAGTCATACTGATCGATTGTGACCATACAGTAAAAGCTATTTCTCAAGGAAAAATAACTGAACAATGAAAAGAAAAGAAAAAAACCCACCACTGTCTAAAGTTGAATTATATGCCAGCCTACGGTAATTAAAATGTGTATCTGCTGTTCTGTGTTCTTACCTGAGGTTCCTGCAGTTCTCACCACTCTTTTCACAAGTGACCACTGCCTGAAAAACACAACTATCTCCATAGTTACCCTGTACTATTTGTTTATGTTTATGTTTATGTATTTAGCAGACGCTTTTATCCAAAGCGACTTACAAATTAAGATTTAACAAGCTATATAAAGCTGACAATAAACTACATAGAAGGAACCCACTAGTCTAACTATGTCAGAGGTGACAGAGTAGAGATAGGGTGTAGGCATAGAAAGAAGTGCAGAAAGATAAAGTGCAGAGATAGAGGGGGTAGGGAAGTACAAGGTAAGTGCTAGGATAGGAGATGCTCTCTGAAGAGCTGGGTTTTCAAGAGCTTCTTGAAGATAGACAGGGACACCCCTGTTCTGGTAGCGCACGGTAGGTCATTCCACCATCGTGGGACGACACATGAAAAGAGTTTGGATTGTCTTAGGCGTGGTGTAGGCACTGCTAGACGACAATCCTGGGACGAACGGAGGGACCGAGTTGTGACATAAGCCTTTGCAAGAGCATTCAAGTAGATGGGAGCCGTTCCATTAAGCACTTTGTAAGCTAACATCAGTGACTTGAATTTGATGCGGGCGGCTAAGGGTAGCTATTTGTGTATGTGTGCTTTGAGATCATGCTTAGACTTGCTCCACTGGCCGATAGTGTTGATGTCGCTGGGTGAATTGGTCAGTGGCAGCAATAAACATCCACCCTAAACCACGGGATCAGTCCATTTTGCTCTGATTCATGTAACTGTAACACGTTCCCACATAAATACAGATTTCCAGCCTGTGTTATTTGTTATATATCTGGCTGTTCCGAACCACTTTCAGATGTTTTATGCTGTGTAATGTGTCAGCTTTTACATGCCGCTTTTCCAGTCAGTTGAAGTAATATATTGATTTAGATTTCAATTTTTGGTATTTGGAACAATGTTTAGCGTTTTTTTTATGCTGTATAAAAGTGGACACAGATAGGATTTTACTTTACATGTTAGTCCCACAGTGTGTCAATAAAAAGGGTTTGCCTGAAGGTCGACTGAAAGTGGCTTCTCTGCTTACAAAAGATATCCTCAATGCAAGTGGGATCCTTCCAACGAGGCAAATAAACAAAATGGTGTCTCCCAATTACCCAAAATACAACATGGCAAATACACATTATCTTTAGCGAAGCTATCCAGTGTTGATACAGTGTCCTACCAACCAGGTTAGTACAAAGTGTAATGCAGGTGCTGAAGAAGTTAGTTGAATGGGAAGAACAAAAGACTTTTCCACCCACATGTATACCTTGCCAGTTATCAGATACTTTGCTGATATAAGAATCTGACCAAAGGAGGGGATAGACACCACAGATATCAAGACAAGAAAGATTTTCTGTCAGTGTATGGAGTGTTTCATCCCAAGACCAACCAGGAGGCTGATCTTGAGAGGTCCTATCAGTGATTATAAAAAGTAGTTATTAAAGACAGCAAGAAGGCACTGATCATTGCAACACAAGAGCAACAGAGGCCAGACAGGACCCCAGCTGCAGGCTACGAAAAGAGGTCTACAAGACAGTTCAGCACATGATAGCAGGGTGAAAAATGCAGGCAGATAAGGCACACAGGGAATGCCATATACAAAAAATCTTCTTGTAGGCTCCAAAAATGTGCAACATAGTGCAAATGCTCTGGTTCTAAGATTGAGTACAAATGCAAATCCTTGGCATTAAACTGACTATAGAGTTTGAAATTTACTTCTCCTTTTCCATGTTGGGATGAAGCTTTGACGTTGCTTGCTCGGTGTTATCTGATGGCAGCGACCATCATACACCAAGGTGTTTTGTTATCGATCCCCAGCTGGAAACCTGTAATGTGGTTTCCCACATATGCTGCGTTTCCTTAATATTTTGTTTTTTCATAGAAGCCAAAGTGCTTCAGTATGCTAGTTTTCAATGCAGAGAGAGTGAATTGGATTTCTTATTCAGCCATCTTGTGCATGCTACAGACTGTTTGGGTGCCCTTTTCCACTTTTTTTTTATTATTTCTACTTTTGCATTACATCAACATTATTATATTACATATATGAACAGAACAGATTTTTGATATTTGTGAATCTTACACATCTGCACCTCAGTGCATCTAAAATGTTATTATATATCCCCCATCCCCACTAGATATCATGGTGGTTGACACACTTTAGAAATAGTGATATATGTAGCAATCCCAACTTAAAGGAAAATCAAGATTGTTTCATTTACCCTGGTTATGGTTGGGTCTTATTAGAAATTAGAACTGGATAGAACTCAATGATACTTTATTAGTTTCAAAATGGGAAGGGTTTTTTTGTAGCATAAAAAAACAGTCATGTCCCCATGACAGTTAAACTGTTATTATGTAAATATTGTAGACAATAGAAAATGTGGACCATGTTATCAATATTTAAGAGTTTGACCAATACTAGATGTTTGCCACTGATTCAAATTTTTAGAGTGAAAAAATATTCACTTTCTCTATATAGTTTATACTGTCTGACTCTGTACTGCTTTAATCCTTAAAGATCTTACAGCCGCCTTTGATACTATACGTCATTAAATGATCAATGATTGAATAATAATGTCTATTAGATGTCTATCCAATAGATTGTCTATTTGGTTTATATTGGCTCTTCCATTAACAATTAACTAATTGCTCTTAAAGACTGGATAAATGAGGTTCAGATCTGGCTATCAAACACAGTTCTTCAACTAGTACAACTAAATCTAAAGATATCACCATGAGCAAAGACAGTAAGCATTATCATGTTTTTCAAAGCTTGGTTTACTCTGCTAACATCAACTGCAGTTGTAGAAAAGTTGCCCTCACTTTTGATAGTAATATCAATTTGCTGGTACCAACAGAGCTTCCTTATTTTAGCCCTGTTTTCTGTGTATTAAAGCCGGTCAAACAGTTCACAGTCATTGAGCCAGCTGTCTTTTTGCCACTCAAAGGGCATAACTGAATACATTCGCATGTCTGATGACATCTCATCAGACATCACACATTTTCAAAATGTGTGTTTTGAAAATTGTACTGTTCATATTATTATTACTCTGCTATATGTACCACGGACTAACAGAGTATCGTAGAAGATTGAATTTGATAGACAAACTTTATTATGATAAACACACTTTTTGTTTGTAATTCTGAAGATGATCATCTCCTCAACAGAAGGTAATGGCCTACTACTGAATTGTCCTAAACAATCAGCACAATAACAAAGTTGGGTTTCCAAGCTTAATCTCTTCTCTTGTTAAGTGCTATAATCTTGCATTAATTGCAAAAATGTGTCCCATAGACAAGGGAGTAGCATTAAAATTCTGGGCCCTATGTATAAATCATCTTGGTGGGCCCCCATGGTATTAGACAAAGATAACAAATATGATCTTAGTTTAACCTCTGTACTGAGAAAAGCATAATAAATAAGCATAAAAGTCAAATGGCCGGACTCATCTGTATTTATATTTGCAGAAAAAGAGAATCATTGCGTTCGAACAAAACATTACAGTTTTGGGGGTTTTAGGGAAAGACATAACTGGCTGCACTCAAAATGTGCAGAACTCGGTTGAACCGGCCGGTGCAGGTGTGGACTAACGCATTTTGCACAACTTTAGAGGAGTGATAGGGCCCTCAAAGAACATCCATCGTTAATGTTATTGCAAATTTGAACACATTTTAGTCAGACATACTGAATTTCATTATGTTATTAATTAATTAGAAATTTATAAATTAAACTAAAAAAAAGTATTTTTCATTTCAGGATTTTCTGGGTAAAAAGTACCGTTTATCCTCCCTACTCCGACGCACTGTCCACAATAATCGTCTTGATACAAATACCTCAATACACGACTGTTAACTTCTTAACGAAAAACAAATAATTATTTGCTATTATTTCTGAAAATAGTAGAAACATCTTGAAGTCATATTTGACTAAACTACCGAAGAGTTTGTTAATATTTGTGTATGCAGAAGACTTAGGCTCTGTTATTGAAAAGGAACGGGACACAAGGCAAGTAAATGCAAATCCAACTGTAAACATGTTTCACTTTCTAAGGCAACTGCTTCAGATATGTCTTTGTATGCCGAGCAAAATAAATACATAAAAAGACAGACAGTTTGTTTTCATACTGTTCAGGCCACGCATCGTTTAATGGTCTGGTATCTAAAACATCATTATTGAAAGCGCTGAGAAGACAGGAAGGAGGAAGAACATATGGCTGCTGAATTTGACTTTTGTTACAGCTTTTACTCAGACAGCCAATGACAGACAGTGTTTAATTTAAAAACAGACCGTACTGTCCAATAAACGACGTTGTCTTTACCATGTCACCCAGCTCTATGCACATCCGGTCGTATATATATTGCCACGAGTTAGCGGCGAATTTGGAGAGTGTCCATTTTGAGCAGCGAGTCGGCGTCCCCGGTTTATTCACTTTAAGTAAGCACACGGTTTTATTTGTCATTGGGGCATAAATATTTACATACGAGAACGTTTGTCTTTTTATATAGATATCCTTTTCCTAGTTTTTGCTTGCGATTTTGCCTTTATCTGCGTGGTGCCTTCATGTTAGTTGCAAACGTAGCTAGCTGCTTGTAAGCCTCAAATGAGCTAATGTGCGTCAAGGCGGTTGTTACGCTGAATGAATTTATTATTCCCACATTATCAAATTACTGAACAGTAGGCCACTTTGGTAACAGTGGTGTCTGTCGGTAGTGTATTTGTTTTCTCTTTTTTTATTTGATGGTGTTCCTTTTTTTTTTTTTTGTCTGGCTGCCTAGTTGCTAGCGTGGCCTGCGCTATGTCTCAAGCGTTAGTAGAGCAAAGCGCGGTCTGCTTGAACGCTTAACATGGAGACCCACGCCGGTTTATGTCTTTTTGTTAGCTAGCAGCTCCTCCAAAAATAATGAACTTTTGGCCAATATATGACATTCTGTTCCGCCAGATATTGCTAAAGTGACACAACTGATGTTAAAGGAAGTTGTACATTTTGTTCTTTGAAAATATTATGGGGCGGAAAAGTAGTTAAAATGGGGACGAATTCGTTTATTTAAGCATTCAAATGGCAACATAAATGGTGGCTTCAAGATTACGTTCAGCTGTATTGATGGGATTTTAAGTAATCATGGATGTAAGGGGGGGAAAATAAATAGAAAAACAAAAAATGTGTGTGTGTGTGTATGTATGTATATATATATATATATATATATATATATACATACATACACACACACACATATATCGTTTGATTCCGTTAGTAGTTCTTGAAATTGTTCATAGATCTTTTTAAAATCTGGAGGGCCTCAGACCTTCTGGGACCACTAAAGATAATTGTTGCATAATTTGATTATTTGCACTTTTTAAAGGCAATAACATTGTCATCTTTCACAGGTGCCATGTTGTTTAAGCATTAATAAATATTTTTGTGAGTCTTCCCTAAACTTTTTGTTAAAGCTTACATTTGAGAGGGGTAACGTCTCTTCTTCCTTGTTGAAGTTAATTTGTTAATGTTCAGTGAATCGGGTAATGACTTATCTGTATGCTCTCTTGTCCAATTAAATAAAATAATTAGTAAATTTTTACCTTTTCCCATGGCATTTAAGTTCTAACTACTACATTTAACACTAGTTGAGAGTAAACGAAACTTCACCATATTGAAATTGGATCAACATACCGCTGTTGTTACCATGATTCAATCAGATGTAAAAATCAGTTTTTAACTCTTTAGGAATGCTGTCTAGAAATTGGATGATTAATCACAAAGGAGATGTTTCTTATACCTAACAGTCCAATTCCACCTGTAACTTTTATTTTCACATTCAAATGCAACTTTGTTTTGTGTGTTTTTTTTTGTTTGTTTTTTTTGCTGGGGTTAATCAAAGATTGCATTGTATCGTTTTAGTCTTTTAAAGAGACGCAGTCAGAATGGCAGACACTGAGAATCAGCTCATGGAGACGTCGGAGCAGAACGGCAACGAGGGAGAAGAGGACCAGAATGGAGCTGAGCAGGAGCTGATGGGTGGGGATCAAGGCCAGGACGAAGGCCAGGACGAAGGCCAGGAAGAGGGCCAGGACAATGGCACAGATGGAGGGAAGATTGATGCCAGCAAAGGAGAGGAAGATGCTGGGTGAGTTGTATGAAAAGTAATTGAACACCTGAGTACAGACCTGTTTTACATATAAAGGGCATATTGTGCATATAATACATTTGCTCTTTGCATCCTGTAAAAACAGTTTATTTATTTTTTAATAACTAGTTTCAATTTTGAACGGCTGAATGGATGCTAGTTTGTCTTCTTTCCTTCTGCTCATTAACTGCTTTAGAATTTTGTGCTCATTTGCATGTGGGGTTATGTTGGTCTTGTTTGCAGAAAACATAGGTTTTTGTACTTTTAACTTGTTCTGCACAACTTAAACTGCTTGGCGTCCTCTATTGGCAGTAAAATGTTTGTTGGAGGTCTCAGTTGGGACACGAGTAAAAAGGACCTGAAGGATTACTTCAGCAAGTTTGGTGAGGTGTCAGACTGCACCATCAAGATGGACTCCAACACTGGCAGATCCCGAGGCTTTGGCTTTGTGCTTTTTAAAGATTCCTCAAGCGTGGATAAGGTGAGCCCCTTTTGATTAACCAGTAGCTCTTAAGATTTGTCTGTTGGCACCGGTTATTGCCATGATATAGATATATGGATTTTACAATGTTGCTGAAACGCGTTTTTGTCTGCAGGTGCTAGAGCAGAAGGAACACAGACTTGACGGACGTCAGATCGACCCTAAGAGAGCAATGGCAATGAAAAAGGAGCCTGTCAAAAAGATCTTTGTTGGGGGTTTGAATCCTGAGGCAACTGAGGAAGCAATCAGGGAATATTTTGGTGCCTTTGGAGAGGCAAGTTCTGTATAAACTGGCAAAATGGAAACATTGAGAACATAAAAGAGCTGCCGGAAGAACACAGTAGTCTTCTTGATTTTCAATGTCACAGGATGTAGATCCTGTGTTCTTTGTAGTCTATGGTACTGCAGTAATATCTGCTGAAAATACTTGGTCACACATTTGTATTATTAATCACCTTCTCCTTCCAGATTGAAACCATTGAGCTCCCCATCGATCCTAAGTCAAAGAAAAGGAGGGGGTTCATTTTCATCACATATAAGGATGAGGCCAGTGTAAAGCAGTGTCTGGAGAAGAAATACCACACCATCCAGGGAGGCAGGGTATGTATACATACTAATGTTAACCCCCTGCCAAAAAAGAAAGTAAGAGTTGGTGCTTCCCGTCTCTTCTTAGCCCACAAAAAAAAAATCTTTTTTTTTTTTTGTCCTCAGTGTGAGCTGAAGATTGCTCAGCCCAAAGAGGTGTACCAGCAGCAGCAGTATGGAGCAGGACGTGGAGGTGGCTATGGGGGCCGGGGTGGAAGGGGTCGTGGGGGTAAGAGATCTGTCTGGTGTGTGTAAAAACATTGTCTTTTCACCTGGTCAAGAAATTTTTCAGATGTGTAAATGCTGTTTAGAAATTAAATACAAATAGTGTTTTTCTCATCTGAAAATGAGCCAGCAGAACACTTTCTAGCTCATAATTCCCTACCAATTAATTGGCCCCATCTGGTATTGTTAAGCAGGGTGCTGGCTCCGTTATGCTGTGGGCTTGATCAAAACATTTGGGCCAGGAATAAAATAAAATTGATTTGGAATGTTGTCACCTTTTTAATCCAGTCTTTTCAAATTGTTTGATTTAAATGGCCATGTGCATTGTGTCAGGTCAGAGCCAAGGCTGGAACCAGGGCTACGGAAATTACTGGAACCAGGGGTATGGTAACCAAGGTTATGGCTATGGTGGATACAGTGGCTATGGCAACTATGACTACTCTTCTGGTTACTATGGATATGGTCCTGGATATGATTACAGTAAGTAAAAACATGGACACTTTACTGTGTGCACATGTGTGGATCAATGTTGAATGTTTTTAAAATGTCAATTGTGACAGTGTTTCAGAGAATGTTAAAATACTGCAAATGGTCTTAATATATTAGCTCTTTCAGTATCATTAGATTTGAGAAGTTGGTGTTTCTTGCTTTAATGGAGAGGTAGAGCAGTTTAACAGGCCCATTTTTACAAGTTTGTCTCACCTGTGCATTTGCACCTCTTATGCTCAAAAATTCCTTTGTTCTAAAATTCAAATAGACTTGTTGGTGATATTGCAAATGTAATTGTCACTATACCACTAAAACTAATCATAATTACTTTATTGATTTAATTGAATGAAATGCTTAAGTTGGTCTTATTGAATACAGTGTTGACTTCTCTATATAAGTTGACTATTTAAAGATGAGCATATTGAATGTCAAAGTGTGTCTGAATGTGAAATATTCCTTCTGACCTGCTTGTTTCATATCTTCACTGCAGACCAGGGCAGTGCCAGCTATGGGAAAACTCCAAGACGGGGGGCACACCAGACTAGCTACAAGCCATACTGATGATCACTGAGGTAGTGTAAGGTATGCAGGGGCTTTGAATGACAGTGGATTTTTCATGATTGAATACATTTGCCACTAACAGGCATTCATGTTGGGAATCTACTTTTTTTTTTTTTTTTTTTTCTAGTGTTGATCCATTGCGGACAATGAACTATATTGTAATCGGGGTTGTTGGTTTTTATAGAAACCTTTAAACCTTAAGGATGCTGTAAAAGCTTTGCGCAAAAGGGTGAACATTGTAATTAGTAGTTGGCATTTAAACTCTAAAACTGCCCATTTTTGGTGATTTAACAATATTTTATCAAACTGTTTTAAATTGTGCAAGTCATGTCTGAACTTATTTTCTACTTGATCATTTTCATCAACATGTGGTCCAGCTTTGACAGATGTTTTTGCTCCTCAGGACTTCGTGATCAAGGGAGACCGATGGCTGGCTGGACACACTGGGCCATACTAGACCTCTTTTATGACAGACGACCATTTGTACAGACATCCTAAATATAACTTTTTCCATGTTTTCTTTATTTTGCCCTAATTTTCTTTTTTTTTTTTTTAAATATCTTATGATTTTTAGGTTTTATTTTCCCTTGTCTTTACTTTTTCTTTTTTCCCCCCTCCACATTTCCTCTGGAAGTGTAATTTTTACTGTACTTTTTGGTACCTGTTTTGATTCTAATGTATTGTAAGGGTTGTATTTTACATGTGTGCTGGCTTTACAGGTTGAAAATCGTGGCGCTGTAAAGGAGCTTTTTTGACAAATAAACAGTTTTCAGTAACTTTTGTTCTGATGTTTCTGAGTGGAAGAATAAAACATCAGTCAAATTTATTTTATTTTCCTCTCCTGCCAGGCACTTAATTTTGCCAGTATAGTCTGCTTATTGGTAGTCTGTTTGACATCTCTAAGTAATCATGTTTATTTAAAATATCTAATTGTATTACTGTACATGTCCTAAAGATTACAAATTGATTATAGATGACGTTTCAAATTCAAATGTGTTGCATGTCATGAATTTACTCAATGCAACAATTTTCTAGCCCAAGTCAAATGTGACTTGTGATGGTTCCTTGTTATAATTTTTGTTTGCCAATGTTTGACTCAAACATTGCACTGTGATCCAATAGAATTCTGCTTTGTCAATTCAAAATGAGTACCACAAGTTGCATGATCTTGTATAAAATGTGGTTATTGTGCGGTCTTCTGTGTTAAGATGGCAAAACCAGGTATAACTAGGATTTTTACTTGTGAGCAATGCAGATTGGTCGGCGTTACTTTTCAAGACTTAAATGGGGAACTAGAATGCAAAACGACTGCAAATAGCAATTGCTGGAAGGTAAGTTTTCTCCATCTGGAGAACATAAATATTTAACTTTTGGCAAATCTCTTTAATACTGTAATGAGATACTGTTATTCAAACTTTTATAACTGCTACAGTACGTTAAGGTACTCAGACTTAAGGAGGCAAATTGAAGACCTTTGATTAAACATTGGAGAAAATAAATAGTGCAATGGTACAACGCAGATGAACAAACAGACCTTTAACTGAACTACAGCAATGGTTTTTGGCCAATAAACCAGAAGTATTTCCTATGCAGTTGTAGCATAAAACCTCTGACTACAACATTTTGTGGAGGAGACTGAAAAAAAGACTTGTTCAGTCCACACTGTCTGTCTTGATGGTAAGTGATTTGCATTTAACTGGTATTAAACGTTTGTAAAGATGTTTGAACTTTTTGGGTGTAGCCTGGTGCGATGGAAGACGCTTATTTCTTAATTTATTTGTTGAGTGTCGTTGAACCTCTATTTAGTAAGCTTTTCTTTGCTTTGCGGGAAAACGACGGGTAAGACTTATAAATTTGTTTTTAAGAGGAAAAAAAAAAAAAAAAACTTGCTCGCAGGAACATATTACCAGGTAAATTGGAGAATATTTAAAGTGAATTAACAACTGTGGTGCCTCCAAAGGCCCAAACATAATTGCCAAAATATAAGATTTTATTAAGTGAAGTTCATTTCAGTTTTATTTATATAGTGCCAAATCATAACAAATGTCACCTCAAGGCACTTCACTTATACAGTCCAATTCATTGTAATTGTAATACAATGAATTGAATTGAAAATTAGTCCAATTCATAAATACAAAGCCAATTCAAAAGCAATTTCCTAGCTAAGAAAACCAACAGATTGCACCAAAACATCTCTTCAGTCCAATCTTCTGTCCTGAGCATGCTTGATGCGACTGTGGAGAGAAACAACTCCCTTTTAATGGGAAGAAACCTCTGGCAGAACTAGGAAGGGTGGCCATCTGCCTCGACCAGCTGGGGTTTGAGAGGACAGAAAAGAGGGAACAACAAACACCATTCAGAGGATACCTATTGAGACAGGGAAACACAAGTTAATGACAATAATGCCAAATGTACATGATGTCAGGTGAGAAATTAAATGGGCAAAGTGAGGAAAGGTGTGACATAAGAGGCCCCCCAGCAGTCTAGGCCTATAAGCAGCTTATTTATGGGATGTTTCAGGGATATCTGAGCCATCCCCAACTATAAGTTTTATCAAAGAGGAACGTTTTCAGCCTAATCTTAAAGGTAGAGAGGGTGTCTGCTTCCCGGACTTATGCTGGCAGCTGGTTCTACAAGAGAGGGGCCTGATAATTGAAAGCTCTCCCAGTCTGCTTTTAGAAACTCTGGGAACCACAAGTAAACCTGCAGTCTGAGAGCAAAGTGCTCTGTTGGGAAAATATTTAACAATGAGATCTTTATGTTATGATGGAGCTTGGTCAAGAAGAGTTTTAAATTCTATTCTGAATTTAACAGGGTGCCAATGAAGAGAAACTAAAACTGGAGAAATATGATCTCTCCTGTTAGTTCTCATCAGAACTCTGGCTGTAGCATTTTGGATCAGCTGAAGGCTTTTCAGAGAATCTGTGGGACAGCTGAATAATAAAGAATTCCAGTAGTCCAATCTTAAAGTAACAAATGCATGGACTCGTTTTTCTGCATCACTCTGAGACAGGATGTTCCTCATTTTAACAATATTATGAAGGTGAAAGAAGGCAGCTGTTTTATGACAAAGAAACCTGTTTTATATGTGCATCAAATGATAAATTCTGGTAAAAAATAACTCCAAGGTTTCTCACTGGAGTACGAGAAGCCAAGGAAATACCATCTAGAGGAACTACATTTCTCAGCTAAATTTCTCCCTGAAGCACTCAGGTCCAAAGATAACAACTTCAGTTTTGTCTGAATTAAGAAGCAGACAGTTCTGAGTCATCCAGGTCTTTATGTCTTTAAGACATGCTTGTAGTCTGACCAACCTGATCGACCGTATCAAATGCAGCACTTAGATCCAACAGGAGAATGGTAAATGGACTGTACTTGTATAGCGCTTTTCTAGTCTAGCTGACCACTCAAAGCACTTCAAACGCCACATGCCACATTCACCCATACTCATACAGCACATCTTAAGTCTATACATATATACATAACTACGTGCTTTCTAACCATTCATACTCACACACATTCATTCATACACCAATGGATACATCAATAGGCAATGTGGGGTCGAACCTTCCGATTGATGGGCGACTGCTCTTCCTCCTGAGCTACAGACACAAGTCACAGTTGTGCTGTTTCTGTGCTATGATGCACTCTGAATCTTGACTAAAACTTAAACAGATTGTAAATTGTAAATGTAAATTATCACAAAGTTGAGCTGCAACTATTTTTTCAAGAACTTTAGACAAAAAAAGGGAGATTGTATATTCGTTGATAATTAGCTAACACTTCTGAATCAAGGGTAGATTTTTTAAGTAAAGTTTTAATTACAGCAACCTTAAGAGTCTGAGCTACATATCCTGTCAACAAAGACAGATTGATCAAATCCAATATGGAAGTGGCAATTAAGGGGAAAACCTCCTTGAACAGTCTGGTTGGGATTGAGTCTAAAATACAAGTTGATGGTTTAGAAGAGACAATTGCTGTTGTTAGCTCAGAGAGAAGCCATCTAAATACAAATTAGGTTCTAAAGCTACTTCTAAAGCTGCTCTACTTGATGATACATCAGTGATAATAATGGGAATGATTCCATCAATCTTCTCTCTGACAGAAACAATTTTATTGAAAAAGAATCTCATGAAATTATCACTGCTGAGAGTTAAAGGAATACCTGGCTCAACAGAGATTGAACTCTTTGTCAGCCTGGCTACAGCACTGAAAAGAAACCTGAGATTGTTCTTATTCTCTTTTATCAATGATGAATAATAAGCAGTTCTAGCTTTACGAAGGGCTTTCTTATACGTTATTAAACTTTCCAGACAAATTGAGACTCTTCTAAATTAGAGGAACGCCACTGTCTCTCCAGCTTTCATGCAGTCTGCTTTAACGCACGCAGCTGTGAATTATACCAAGGAGCCAACGTCTTCTGACTGATTAGCTTCCTTTTCAGAGGGGCAACATTATACAGTGTTGTACGCATTGAAACTATAGTGCTGTCAACAAGAGAGTCAAGTTTTGTTGGAGTAAATTTTAGGTAGCTGTCCACTGTCATATTTGCACATGGTAGTGAAGAAACTAATGATGGAATTAACTCTTTAAATCAAAATGTAAATACGAAAGTTATCAAAAATGGTCAGACGAGACAGGAGGATTTTGAGGGAACACTGTTAACTGTTCACTCTCAATGTCATAAGTCAGCACAAGATCAAGGCTATGATTAAGGCAGTGAGTAGGTCTGTGAACACTTTGAGAAAATCCAATAGAGTCTATTATATAATTAAAGTTAATATTGAAGCTGTCATTTCCAACATGAATATCAAAGTCACCCACAACAATGACTTTGTCTGTCTATAGTTAGAAACAGAGGGAGTCGCCCAGGTTGTAGCAGAGGGAACAGGAGTGATGTTGGTATCAGTCATAGGGGAGGGGATGGGATCAACAGATCGACAGAGGAGGGCTAGTAGTGGCAGTTGCCACAGAGGTGGAGGTGTACCTGGGCTCAGGATGCCTGGTGCTGGAAGCTGCCGTAGAGGTGGAAGTACAGCTGGGCAGTGGAAGCAGTATAGAGGAAGCAGCTGAAGTGGTGGGGGTGGAGGGTGCAGCAGCAGAGGTGGAGAAAGCCACACTATCAAACCTGTTGTAATATTGGTTGAAAGCATTGGCTATGTCCACATCACCTTCCATAGACTGAGAGTTCTGCCCCTCCACACCTCCTTAGTGTGGATGGGCATGAGGACCATCACTGACTGACTGACACAGACTGAAGAATATAATATATAATTTATGTTATATATAAAACACCGTCACCTCACAGCAAGAGGGTTCCAGGTTCGATCCCTGCCTGGGGCCTTTCTGTGTGGAGTTTGCATGTTCTGACATGTGGAGTTCTCCCCGTGTATGCGTGGGTTCTCTCCGGGTACTCCGGCTTCCTCCCACCATCTAAAAACAAGCATGTCAGGTTAATTGGTGACTCCAAATTGTCCGTAGGAGTGAGTGTGAGCGTGCATGGTTGTTTGTCTCGTTTGTCTCTATGTGGCCCTGTGATGGACTGGCGACCTGTCCAGGGTGTACCTCGCCTTTCGCCCGATGACTGCTGGGATAGGCTCCAGCCCACCCGCTACCCAATTAACGGATTGACGGTATAGAAAATGGATGGATGTTATATATAATGTATGACAATATACATATGATTTATGTATGGTCGAGGCGGAGGGCCACCCTTACTGAGTCTGGTTCTGCCAGAGGTTTCTTCCTCTTAAAAGGGAGTCGTTCCTTTCCACAGTAGCCACAGAAACACTCAGGACGGGAGATTGAACTGAAGACAAGTTTCGGTGCAATCTGTTGGTTTCCTTAGCTAGGATATTATTTTTTGAATTGGCTCTATTTGTTTTTTTTTTTTTTTTTTTTTTTTTTTTTTTTTTTTTTCTTCTTTTTTTTTCCCCCTTGTCCTGTTCAGCATTATGGCAGCAGAATTGTAGTCTGAATACCTTTGATGCCAAACAGATTTGCTTTGCCAAGGGAAGTTTTATAAATGTAAAGCTCCCCTTGATGCCCATTTATTTATTTCTGTTTACAATATATGACATGTAATAGAACTGAACCGGACCGGGGGACAAGGAAAGAAGAAGAGGAAAGAAGAGGAAACAGAACAAAAATAGAAACAAAAACCAGACAACCAGCTGCTACACCTGTAAAAAACAAAACAGACAACAATCCATGGCCTCTGAGGGGAATCCAGCCTTAGCGCCACCAGGAGCACCTGAAAGCAGACAAGCAGAGAAAAAACAAACACACAAACAAACAAAAACAAGCACAAGAAGCGGTAATCGCATACAACACAGCTGTGGAGAGATGACCTGAAACCACAGGATAACACATAAACTGCTTAGCGAGCATGCTACTGGGCTAATAAATGTGTGTGTGAGAACATGCAACACCCATGGCACAGGATCTACATGGTAACCGTGGTTAGTTATGAGTGTATAAGTGTACAGGGCCACAATCCACAGCCCCCCCCCAGCAATCAGAAGCAGGCAGAGAGGGCCACAAGACCCAGGCCACCAGCAGCCCCCACGGAGCACAGAACCCACGAAGCCCACCGCAGGGACAACCACGCATCCACCCAGAAGACTGCAGAGGAAGCCCCCGGATAGAGCCCCCATAAGCATAGGGCAGAGGCCCTCAGAGAGCCAGGGGCAACAGCCCACCGACCCCGCCAGGTCCCAGCCGCCCAGACATGGGCCGTGCACTGGACCCGGGCCCCGGGAGCCCGAGCGCCCCCAAACCCCCCGGCAGAGGCCCCACCCAATACCCAGGAGGGCCAAGCGCCCCAGACAGCCACGCAGTGGGTCAGCGCCTGCCCAAGCGCCCCTGGCCAAGTGCCCTGGGAGTCAAGACGTGCCCACAGGTGGGTGAAGTCGCGAGCAGCGGGGAGAGGCAACGCCGCCCCCCCATCGGGAGAAGCACAGGCAGGCCAGGCGACAGCAAGTCCCAGATCCAGGCCCAATCATTACCACACACACTTTCACGTCCCATACATCCACACGTCCTCCCTCCCTCGACTCCACTGGGGTGTAGTGCAGCGGGCACACCAGGGGGCCAGCAGCCCCCCAGCCACCACAGACCCCGAACCAGCAGAACAATTAATTAATCCTCTTGGCCCCTCCCGCCCCGAGCAGCAACCAGGAAGCAGGGGTGTGCGAAGAAGACCCCTCCCCTCACCCTTCTGGCTCTTCAATATTTTCTAATAGTGAGCGATTAAAATTGAGGGGCAGCCAAACTTGTAGAACTGGGAGCGCGGCCCTCTGGGCAGCCTACATACCCAAAGAGCCCCGCCCACCAGATGCCACTCAGTGTAACCACCCCCCAAGACCTAATGTGTGTGTGTGAGTGTGTGTTTGATAAGTAGTAATGTCTAAGGTGTAATTAAAACAGGGGCGGGGAACTGCAGAGTGCAGCCAAGGGGACCACCTACGTGGCCCCATCCACTACACCCCACCGAACACACACGCCCCCAAAACCCTTCATGTGTGAGTGTGTGCTGTGTACAGGAGCCAGAAGGGAGAGGGGTATGGGGATATACACCGGGGCAGCTACTCTCCCCCGGAGAAGGCAGCCAGGGACTGGCTGCAATAGGCATCCCCGCTACCTGGGAGCCAACCCAGGGCAGGAGGGGCTGATGTCCACCAGGCTCGGGGCCTGCAGCGACCATATTGCGGGAGCTACTGTACCCCCAGAAGGTACCCATCCCGCCCCACCCCACCCCGGAGGACCTCTACAAACAACAAACAAACAACAACAAAAAACAAACAAACAAACCTCCCGGTCACACCAGTCGCAGCAACCCGGGCCTGAGACCCACCATCACACAGGCCACCCCCCCCCCCCCCTCCCACCGCACGCCCCAACAATTGGCTCTATTTGAATGAATTGGATTATTTTTAAATTATTGAATTGGATTTAATTGGATTATGATTACAATTAATTGAATTCCAATTGGCTTGAATTGGACTATATTATTTAAGTGCCTTGAGATGACAATTGTTGTAATTTGGTGCTATATATACCAAAAACACGTTGAATACACAAGGAATTTCCACTTTTCATATACTGGAAAATATCTGCAAAGATATTTATGGAAATATGTTATAAAATATTAAATAATACATTTGTGTTACATATGTGTTACATTAAGAGTAAAATAACATGTTCTTATGCAATTGAAGATGTGTTGTTTTGACCAGTGTTTTACATATTCAGCTGGTTGGTAATCAAAAAAAGTCATACCTGATGGTTATTTTGAAGCACTGGCTCAGTGTGTTACCGTAAAAATGACACTGAGAGTGAACCTGACTTTAATCTCCTTGACTAAATTTGGACATCTTTCTCAGTAGACTATATTCCTTTGACTGAATATATATATATAAACATAAGAACAGAAAGATAAAGCATGCCATTAGATCTATAAACCTTGGATTTCTCTTTATCTAGTAAAGCTTGTAGTTTTTTCCCGTCAAGAGCTTATCGTCTCTCTGTAGTGGGATCAACTTTGTTCGTCCCACCAGACGACTGGAGTTCAGGAGATCATTAACGCTGACAAAATCCTTCAACAGCACTTGTGCCATCCTAAAAACAATCTATGATCTATGTGGTAAGATACAGGCTGTATTGATAAGCTTCATATTTGTGCTAGAAATTACCATTAACTTGAGTCATATGATGCAGGGCCCCACCTGTGTGTTTTCAGCTAAACAACTTCCACAGGCCATCAGACCTCTGAATAGCTGAATTTAACACTGTTCCCCAAACTTAACCCATTGCTCCAAATGAAATGTTGCCAGATCTGTGCAATCAATAGTTATGTTAGTGCACCTACAAACATACTCACAAAAGATTTTCATAGGAGACAGGTTATGTTTTATTACTGTATTGTGTAATATGTATACACTGCCCGTCCAAAAAAAAGTCACCACCTGGATTTAATTAAGCAAAGAGGTAAGAGCCTCCCACTGGACAATTACTGCATGTATGATTATGCTTTAGCTGGCAACAAGTTATTTAACCCTAACTGATGCAATATGGAGCTTCTTATTTTTTTAAACAACCATGTCGGAAGACACATCCTGTGGTCATGGAAAACATTCTTCTCTGACGACACAGGCATATTCCAAGATGACAATGCCTGGATTCATCGAGCTAAAATTGTGAAAGAGTGGCTCAGGTAGCATGAGACATCATTTTCACACATGGATTGGCCACCACACAGTCCACACCCTAACTGCATTGAGAATCTTTGGGATGTGCTGGAGAGGCCTTTGCGCAGCGGTTTGACTCTCCCCTCATCACTACAAAATCTTAATGCAACTCTGGATGGAAATAAATGCTGCGACATTGCAGAAGCACATCAAAGCGATGCCACAGCAAATGCCGTAATCAGAGCTAAAGGTCCAACAAAATATTGGTGTGACTTTTTTTTTTGGACGGGCAGTGTATATATAATGCTGTTCTTATTTTGATGAGGCTGAAATGATAGGTTTCCTGGTATCTAATATTTTGACTTACATTATCCCATTTAGAAGAAGAAAAAAAAGAAAACTTCATGTCAGCTTGACATGGTGCACCAGAAATTAATTTGGTCATTGTTTCTATCTAATTTTGTTATGTTTTAACCCCTTGACAGGCAGGGAATTTTTGCCTGCAACTCCTAAAAAAAGGCACACCCAAAGTAAATTAAAAGCTGTTCTTGAACGCCTTGGAGTAGAGGCTTGGTTGAGGTCTCTTTTGAAAGAGAACACTCTGAATTTTCACCCACAAGAGTCAGAATCTTGCTACAGTCACAGAGTAATATGAGCTTGAATACAGTGAAAGAGAAGGAATTTTTTTTCTGCCAAATTATTCTTCCCGAATATGTGTCTTAAAAGGGACTTTAGCATAGGGCTGCGGACTGAAAAACACAATGGGACTAAGTCTTACCCAGTCCCACTTCAAATTTGACTGTAATACAACAAAATATTAATATTTTGTACAGGTTTTTCTAAGGAAGCTGTGCCAATACCGTGCCATTTGAAGAGCCTTGGGAAAAAAGGCTGCCATTTCTGAACGCTTCAACATACAGTCATGATCTTGGGCTCTAATGAAAGGTTACACTTCGGACTGTCTTATCCCACATCCAGATCCTCTGTCAGTATTACTGACAAAGAGTAACAGAAGCACAAACACATTTTGTCTATAACCAGAGCTTTGTATACTTAATAGTATGGTCTAAATGCAATTAGTTTATATATATAAATAATGACATAGCAAACAACACTGAACACTATTCACAATTTGTATTGACATTATTTGCTGTTGGCAGCATAGGGGCACATCACATGTGGCATACTTCACAGGAGTCTTGCTCTGGCAGTGTCTGCACCTCAAGCATCCAGCTTTACTGTGTCCTGATATGTGCAAAGGGTTGTGATGACTGGCAAGAAATGGCCCAGGTCCAAGGCTAAGGCCCCCCAAAAGGACAGTTGGAAAAACAAAAAAGAAAAATCGTATCAAAATATGTCCAGCAGACAAATGATGGCATTTCAAAATTTAATAATTTTGAAGAAACATCCCCACGTTATCCCTCGACCTCGTGCTTTTTACCATTTCCAGGAGAGGGGGGAAGGGGCTACTCTAAACTTTTGTTCCACTCTGTAATTTTTAGAGAAAGTTGCACGTCGGACCCCCTCGTCTGAATTATCTTCAGACGTTCTATTATGCGAAACAAAGATAAAATAAAGAAATATATTTTATAATACAAGAAAGACTGAGCTGTGTATGAAATAATTAACACTATTTGTTGCTCTTTTTTCGATGTTTGCTTTATTGATGAGAATGCTGCTGAGTGATAATGCTGAGCCCACATTTTTCTTTGGGAACAATAAAGTATCTATCTATAACTATAATAATATGAAGTAAAATAACAATAAAATATAAATAATACTTACTTGTCGACAGGACTGCTTCCCTCTTCAGAGGCTTCTTCCAGTCATTATTACTGCCCCCCTCTGAGGTCAGATGCATTACTGTCCTGTTGTACACAAACCCCTGAGGCTTCCTCCTTAATGTATTTTGTTTTTGACGTCCATTTGGCCATGTTGTAGATAAATAAATGAATAAACAGCAGAATCTGAAATTATGCACGATGATGCGTAATTTGCAACTCAAGAAACTAAATCATTTCTCTGTAAGGCTTTTTACGAGTTACATTTGCCATATTTGGAAGATCGTTGTTTCCAGAATTTCATTAGCTATTCAATGCGTCACTCCAAAGTAAAATCCCCCGCAACTGGTTCGAGCCTCACACATAAGAATAGGTGCAGATACTTTTGACGCATCATTGAGTAATTGACTATTGTGCCCCAGCAGCAGGGCCGGTTCTGGGTAATATGGCGCTCCAGGCACGAGTTGTCGTCAAAAAGTAATTGTACTTCAGTCATATTCCAAAATTGAATAAACTTACATTCTTCCTCATGGAAAGGCTCAGTTGAAGACTGTGAGGGTTCTTGTGACGCAGGCTCCTCAGGTGCCTGCTGTGCTTTCAAATATTTTTTCATTGCACCTGGAAAAATCCAAATAGTAAACACTGATTTATTTGGATAATATATTACATTGCAGCCAACAGCCAAGCTTACAATAAACACAGAGTTTATCTTAGGGTTCTTCTCATGCATTCCTGGTGTTTAGGCTTTATTCTGAAGCTTTCACCCTCTATTTACTGCACAAGTTCAGCAAATGACAGCTTGGCAGCCGTTTGCAAGACATTTACAGTAGTATAGTATATAGTATAGTAGAGTATAATAGCTAGGGAACCTGTCTGTGAATAGTAACTTTAGTAGTAGTAACGACAGAATAGTACTGCTATTTAACACAGCTAGCTTAGCTTTGCACTTGATGTTAGTCAAAATGAAGAAATCAACACCTAATGCTTTAAAAGTTAATTAAAGTTACATACCTCTGCTTTGGGCCAGTATGTCGTCCTCCTCCTTCCTTCGCTTTCTAAAAGCAGCACCTGACGGTTTGGATGCCCTTTTCATAATAAAAGATTAATAAAAAAAAAAACGTTGCTAAAAGTAACATGACAATGTCCTTGTTTATTAATCGAAGAAGCTGGGATGCGCTGCCCCTCCCCCATCTCACCTTCTGCAAGCGTCAGGTTCAGGGCGGATGTCAGCCAGTCAGCAAATAGATTTTTCATATTGAGTTTTTCTGTTCTTTTCTATTTTTATTATTTGTCAAGAAGTGTCAAGAAATTTAAAGGATGGGTTGAAATTTATTATTTGTATCTTCAAGTATAATTTTTTTTAATACATTTTTTTTTCACTTTGAGAATTCAACTTTTGCGCCCCTTCAGCAGATGGCGACGATGTCAAGTTTGTTCCCATGTTTTTCATAGTCACAGTCAGGTTTTGTTTTGCTAAGTTATTTACATATTACATACAAAATAGACATCCATCCATCCATCCATTTTCTATACCGTCAATCCGTCGGTCGGCTAGCGGGTGGGCTGGAGCCTATCCCAGCAGTCATTGGGCGAAAGGCGGGGTACACCCTGGACAGGTCCAAAATAGACAGATTTTTTATTATTATTATTATTTTTTTAATTTTGTTTTTTGTTTAATTATGTTTTGTCATAACCTATGTGTCAAGGAAAAAGTCAAGACCTTATTGTCTGGACTCCAGAATGAAAATCAAGCCCTGGATCATGCCACAAGACAGTTTTCCTGTGGCAATAAAAGACCTTGCTAATGTGTTTCCCCCAGAGTTGTTGGAAGAGTCCGCTTTGGTTATGTCATGGTTGACAGATAATGTAAGTGTGGCTAAATTATTTTTGTTTTCAAAGTAGCTTCTGATCTTTTATCTCCATAATTTCTCAGTTGTAATAATACTTTCTCTTAATTTCAGGCAGTTAACTCTCGAGTAGCAAAACTGGCCTATGAGAATATGGTAATATATTTTAATATCCTAGTTATGGATTTTTATCATCCCTCATCAAAGTTACTGAAAGGTATTTTTGCTTTTTTTGTATTCGTTTATTTTGTAGTGTGCTTCTATGGGTATATTTTTATGGCACCGTGAGTAGAAAAATAAATAAATCAAACGGTCAGTGACCAGTTTGAAATGCATCCCTGCAAGTCCTTTTATTTTCTTATTTGTCCATAGTACAGGATAGTGTTGAAATTGACAAAATAAATCAATTTTGTAAAGGAACTATGATTTTCTACATCCTTTTCTTACAGGTATCAGACAAAATATTCCTCCCTAAGATTGTGGGTCATTCCCCTCCAGAGACAGGGAATCATTTCCTTTTTTGGGTGAGCCACCACAAAGTTTCAAGGTGTCATTTGGCTTCTTTACAATTTTATAAGTAAATATGTATATGACATATTATAGCAAATACTGTATAGTTCAGTAAAATTGTATAGAAACTGATAACAAGACCCTACATTTAAATGTATAAGCCAGCAGAGCTAAAACATTGTTACAAATCTTGAAACTTGATGACAGGATGTATTTCCTTGTAGGTGTTTGACTTCAAAAGCCAAAACGATTCAGCTGTATGATTCCCCTCTCGCTTCACTGCAAAATCGGTGATAATGACATAGATATCCTTAGGTAAAGCAAGACTGACAGCGTAACACAGAATTTATTTGTTGGGTAATGAAATAACTTAATTAGAAATGACATATGCTGCAGACTTTGTCTTTTGCAGAAATGTTTTCAGATCTTCGAGTGATCTTCAAGGTTGGATTGACATTTCCTCCACAGTGGAAGCAGCAAGACGTTGTTTTTGTATGTTCAGTGAGTAGCTTTGCCTCTTGGCTACTTGTTTTCCTGCTCATTGAATTTTAGGCCTGTGGGTTCACAATGTGAAATATATTTTCCTAATTAATATTTCATATTTTCCTAATTAAACAGTTGAAAATTAAGTCCAAAATTATGAGATCACTGTAGAGGCTCTGACCCTTGGACAATACAGGACTAAAGCAATGACACTTCTACTAAAGCTGCAGGCAGCTGTAAAAGCTTCTAAGATGCTGCCACAGCTTTGCCACGACTGCTGTCGCTGTTTGTGGAAGCCAATGCTGATCATCCGCCAATGGGTTGTCATCATCCAAGTATGATGAGCCCCTGGCACCTTGTGGAAGCCAGAGGGTTTGAAATTTGATTACATTGGTGTTAAAATTGATGAAAGGTACTGTATGTAACACAGCACGGGGCAAATACCGCTCCCTGAAGAAGGGAAACTTCTTCAAATACTTACCAATCCAAACACAACTTGAACATCTTCTTCAAAGAGAAGAATTTGGCTTGTTGTTTTGAAGTAAAAAGTCAAATGTTCATAAATTTTCTATAGCCATTCATGTCAGGAGTGTCAGGAGTTGGCATATGTGGGCTTCAAGTCAAAAAGGAACGACAATGTAGAGTTGTGGAGGCTCTTGTGATTCAGTTGTGGGCCAATACTGCAAAACATGACCCAGTTTTAGTTTTAGTATGGGTTCAGCCAGCATCCTGGTGAACAAGTCCAAAAAGGAAGCCCCTCTGTCGGGATATACCCTTATAAACGTGTGCCAAAAAGAGACCATGCTTCAACCATTAGTGATGCGAGAGGTTCTACACACCTAAATCTATGAGAGGTGTTAAAGGGCCCACATGTCTTATGAACATTCCACACAATATCTTTCCTGCCTCCTTGCGCTATGTGTAATGTACATCTTGGTGTTGTTAGGCAAATGGCAAGCATGTGGCTGAACCTTCAAAACTAGGAGAAAGCAAATTGTGTGTCTGAACTTGAGCAACAACTTTTAGAAATGAAGCTTCTTTGTAATGTTGCAGAAGTTCCTCGACTGCTTATGCAAAGGAAGTTTTGGAAGGCAAGCGAGTGGCAAAATTGTTTGTTCTTTTGCAGTATCTTTGTACCAAAGGAATCCTCTCCTAGGTTTATTTATTTTTTACCAGCAGTGGTTAATCCTCATCATGTTTGTTCTTGTAATGCAAAGGCATTATTGCCACAGAAGACTCGAATATGTGGAAAAACTAGTTGTGGATTTTGTCAAACAGTTTGAAATTCTATATGGTAAGCAAGACAAGTATTGCTTGTTCTGAGGAATGATTCACTTAAAAGTGCTGTTTCTGAATGCATCCACTTGTATAACAACTTAACTGGTCAAAATCGACTGAAGCAGTATGAAAGAGTAATACATCAGGTTGTGACAATTAGTTTACAGTGGTCCTAAAAACTCACAAGTGAAGAAATGCTGGCTCTGAAACAGAAACTCTGTGATTTTACTCGTAGTGAAAAGAAACAGCTTCACAGTTTTATTATAGAATGGACACATAATAATGGTTTACTGTTACATTATAGTAGACCAACAAAACCATCATGTGTGTAGTATGAGTATGATATATGGTACAGTACACTGATCAATGTCAAATATTGTTCCTCTGAAAAGAGAATTGCATGGCAGGAAGCAGATATTTGACGTGACAATGTTTAAAGAAAAATGTTTGCTTTTTGGTCTGCCACAATATGCCAGACTCTATGCATATATACCTCCAAAATCCAGTGTAGAAGACTGAAAGCAAAGTATGCAGTAACTAGCAAGAAATAGTAGTGTGTATGCTTCCAAGTGAATGACAGCTCTGACCTAAAAACCCCACTGATTAAATGAAGTTAAGATGTCAAAAACAAACTGATATGAAAGTCTGTGAAAACATGAACCCACGTTTGGGACTGAACTCATGTACTGGGACTGGACAATGTAGTGGCAAGATTGCCACCTTTCATGTGGGTGGCCAGGGTCCATTTCTCCTGCATGAAAGGTACTACGTCCAGTAGGGGTCCTTAGGCAAGACCCCCTTACCCTACCAGTGTAAGTTGCTTTGGATGAAAGCGTCTGCCAAATGCATAAATTCAGTTTTTGGGCTCTTAAAGTTGTTAGACCTAAATCTGATTAACTGATCCACCGCCAGATCTGTTTCTTTAATTCCAGTGGTGACCAAATTAATACATTGATTTATGTTAAAAAGTTGTTGATCTGAAAGAGGCATTATGGGGCTTGCTGACTGGAGATAGAAATGAAAGTTGCCAAAATTATTTAAATTATTTGTCTTTGGTAACATATGTTTTGTTATGTGGAATGTATGTAACTGTTAAAGTGATATGACAGAATATTCGATCAACTTCTTTTTAAACCAGTTGACTTAAGAATATATGCCTTTCCCATATATGAAAATATATGATTTGTGATATATATATATATATATATATATATATATTGGCATGCATGGAACCTCATTCCTATAAGAACTTTTCATATTCGCAATTTAAGGAGCATCCTTGTACAGGAAGTTACAAGCAGTCTTGAAAGTCTTATCAATCAGAGCTACATCTCAGCTATTGCTGGAAGTAATGGGGCCTTCAACCTTTTGGGTCGTGTGCATGTAATTTGACAGCCAGATGACCAGACACCTGTTTGATGAGCCTGTCTTTCTCCTAGTCTTTTGGCTGAGAATGTATTGTCACTATCAGTATTTGCTTCATCTGTATGTTTTTCAGAGCCTTCCTTCTTGTCCTCTGCTCTGTTCCTGCTGTTCAAAACAATGAACCGTGTGGTCCTGGGGTGAGACAGTTGACCTGCAGAGTTGTCATAATATGAACGTTGACATTTTGTTGTCTTCCCCTCTTTCAACCATCCCCTGCGGAGTAGCCGAGCTGCTGTGAGGAAAGAATCGGTGTGTCTTTGCTGCTTCTCCATGTGGTCTGATTGTGAAGACTTCATCATACCCCTGCCAGGAGGTATGTTTTCTGGTTTACTGCTGCCCTCCATCCTCCCGCTGTACACATTCGTCGCCTCTACTGGGGTGTCAAAGCACTGCAAATCATATTTTGAAGAAAAAAAAAAAAAAAAGATAAAGTTTTACAGTTCAGTTGCTGATAATTTGATGTTTTGAGATATGAGGGTATGTCAATAAGCAAGCCAAACGTTCATATTTATCTTATTTATCCTGATGAACTAATTTAAAATCCATCATTCATGAGGAAGTTGCCAACAGCAGTTTTAAAAAAAAACTTTCTTAGACAGAAACAGCTCATTTCAAGGGCATTGAAATGCTTCAATTAGTTGAGGAAACTGCAGATGTTATGAAGTCACTGTGTATTGTCAATGCAGCTTTAAGGTGGCTGCTGCTGAAACCATCAGTGTGTTCTTTAATCATTCAGCAGGGGGAGGCAGAGCTATCGTTAAAGAGCACTGCTACAACAGCAATGACAGAAAGTTTACTCTTTTGTTAGTTAAACTAACCTAGCAGCTGAAATTGTTGTTGCAGAGGCGTGGAGAGGATTAGGGTCTCTTCATCTCTAGTCCTTGAGACCCTGATAGCAGATTTATAGCTTAGACTGGGAGAGTGAAGGAGGTACCCCCTGGAAGATGGAAACTTTTGAGTCTTTTGGAGAAAAAAAAATATATATATTTTTTCCACCTGATATTCATCTAATATAAATACCCTTTGAAATGCTTTCTGCTGAAATGTAATTATTTATAAGAACAACCTCTTAAAACATGAAAACACGTGACAGAATTCTCTGCCTCTGAGGTAGACATGAAACAAAATCCATTTGACAATTTAAATGTCTCTTACGGTAAACTGTTTCCGTTGGCCTTAAAAAAATATGTTTATCAGTATTAAAAAGTAATTTGTCATTTGTCTTGTGGGCAGTCACATCATGTAAATGAGCTGAAGTCACATCAGGGACGACATGCAGAAGAACAGAATTATTGCCCCAGGTCTTAAAGGGATATGTGCTTATGTTGCATCAGTTTTAATAGGATAAGCATAACTGATTGAAAATTTAATGAATTGCTAACACATTATGTAATTCATGAAAAAAAAAATGCACGACTGAATTCCATAAATCCATCTCAGCTTTGAGTGGTTGACTCAAAATACACTGAAACTCTCAAATACAACCCTATGTGTGGAAAATGCAAGACTCCCCCCCCCCCCCCCCAATAAGATAAAAATAAGACAGGGATTCTTGCTTTTACTGTGACTTTGGATACATAACAGACAGTATAAAACCAAGATATTCCAAGCTTTGTAATGTTAACTTCCATTTTTTGTATTTCAGGCCTACAACACATTACAGAAATGGTGGCGATATTGTATGACTAGTAATGTGGTTAGAAAATAAGATGTTATTTTGATGAAATAAATGTAACTTTTAGCTTTTTTCTATAATTTCCCATACCCTCCAAACTATTTCTTTTTTCAAGACATTATTATTGATCAATATAAACTCAATTTTTTGATTGAGAACATAAGTTTGAATTTTGGACTTTTCCTCTTCACACATTTATGGAATCTTGTTATCAGCGATCTACGGATAATTTATCTAACTTGTTAAAAAAGAAATGGCAATGCTACTTTGCTTCTCTGACTGCTCACCTCTGGTCAACACCCCTCAAATAAAATTTCCATATTAAGCAAACAAATTCAGCCAAGTAGCACTTAACTGCATGAGAGATTTTCAGCTCTGTCTGATGCCTGAATACAAATGTATTTGTTGCCAAATTGTGAAAATTATGCAGCAGTCATGCAATCAGCTCCTGTGTATCAGTATATCTACATATTTTCTACACACTTTAAACAATAAAACAAATTGATGATAACTATACCATACCCCGCGACCGACCCGACCGTCGGATTAAGCGGGTATAGAACATGGATGGATGTAACGATAACTATAAACACTATAAACTATGGCTGTAGACTGAAGACATACCAGATTTCATGTGGAGATCCTCCTCTCTGTGTTTGCCCCTCTGCTCAGTACTCATGGCTTCACTTCAAAGTTATGCCTTTTCATCCTCCCCCTTTACTTCATCCCTCCCTCCTCTTTTTCACTCAAATTCCCACTCTCTCTCTCACATGTTCTGTATTTCGGCACCTAGAACACATGCTGACTATATCAGCTGTCCTGGTGTTGTATTGTCATAGTAACAACTTGTTAGTAACTCATTTTGGTAAAATCTTCCATGTGGTGGAAATACTTGAATTTTGTCTCTTTTCTAAACTAATACTTAACCACACCCCCGCACACCAAGAAAAGTCTGTCTTAGGAATGAGTAACAGAAGTTTTTTTTGTTTTTTTCCCCAAGCAGATGGCTTTAGATGACTGCATTTGTAAGCTATTGGCTAGAAAACACAATCAGCCAAAATCCTTCCCAGTCCCAGCACAACTAGATAATAATAGTACAAAGGAATAATATTGAATAGCTTCCTCTACAGGTAAAGTGTAGGCCAAGTTTTGGTGTCAGCTGCACCACATTTGAACATTAGAAAGCACTACCCAATTATCAGTTTACACTTTTTGCCTTTGAGCGCACACAAGATGCAAAAAGAACTAGCTGCAGTTTTTTTTTCTTCAGGCAAACTTTTCTTTATTGTATATTAAAACTGACATGTGCAAAGTACATATCCTCATTGGCTGTGTCAGTTCTAATATACAGCAGTTCAGCGTATACATGGCAGAGGGTGGCCATGCACTCTCTTACAGAAGGCACTCATTGACTATTGTAGCCAGTGGGCATGACATGAAATGGCTTCAATGTCATGGAATAGCGATAGCCTAACGTTAGGTGTCAATCAAAAACTAAGAAGGCTGGCTCTATACTGTATCAACAATGTTTACATGCCAACCAGACATATAGGAGAGAACATGTAAAAGATAAAGCACAGCTACTGGCTCGTTTGCTCATTTGAAATGACGTAACAGCAATCTGGATATATTTTCAAAAAAGTTTTTTTGGGGGTCCACACTCTTCTTCCTGAGTCATACCTTTGTAATGTGTGCACAATGTGGTTTTGGATTGTCTTGTTGAAAAATGCATGGGCATCCATGGAAAATTTTGAAGATGGCATATAATCTAAAATCTCCATGAACTTTTCTGCTTTGATTTATGATTTTTCACTGTTGCAACTTTTTCTGATTTGGGGTTACAAAATAATTGTGCAAGCTGTACTTATTTGAGTTACTGCTGAACTCATTGACTGGTGAAACACTTTTCAAATATCAGATTAGTCAAAAGTAGTTCATGTTGACAAGGGGTGGACTGTAACTTCTGAAGGTCTGCAGGGTTACAGTTCTACTGTCTGTTTGCTCTAATTAAATATTTGCTGGTCATCTCCAGAGTTCATTGAGTTTATTTGCTGTAGATTCAGCAAGAGAACTGTTGGACATCTGGAATGTGTGTGTGTGTGATGAAGGAACTCATGCAATACATTCAAAAGGTTCATGCCATCACTGTCTCCATTAACAATTTAACATAGAAGTTTGAACACTGGCTTGGTCTTCCAGATCTTGGGATAGTTTTTGTAGTTCCTCTTGAGTGCCAGTTATTGATGACATCTCAAACTGTGGAAATTGCAAGCTTTGATATCTTTTCATTGCTTTCTCCAGCTTTATTGACCACAGCTTTTCATTTCCTGATCCACAACAAGCTGCTTTGAGGAGATCCTATTTGTTGAGTTTTACCACAGCATTTCAAAATTATAAAATTGTATTCAAAAGAATTTTAAGAGTGCACAAACTTTTTGAACGCATTTTCTTACTAGGGGGTTAGGGGTTGTATTTATTGTCTTTCTAAAAAAGAATCAACCCAATGTATAATTTGTCAGGGTGTGCCCTGGAGCTTTACATAAAACTGTATGTATCCAGTACATTTCTCAACAATGCTTGCTTCATATTGTTTGTAGGTTGGAATGATCATTTCCATAACTCTAAGTAATGTTTTGGCCTCTTCATTAAAATCAGTTCCTCCACCATACTCTTCTCAGAGTGAGGACCTTGGTTGAGTGTTTTCCAGCTTTTGCATGTTTTTAGAAACAGCACTGACACTGCTACACATGATTTCAATCTTCATGAAGTGGCACTTTTATTTGATCAATGATCTAATCAAGTGAACACACTTGCTGGTTTAGAGGTACACTTTTCATGAAGTTGAACACAACAGTCTTGTGGGTTTGATAAATTACTAAATGTGGTTGCAGCTCTTGTATGAGAAAATGTCAGGGAAGAGCGAATGATATGAAAAATTAATTCTAATCATTCAGAATAAGGCATATGGCCTATTGTGGTTTTCAGTCCTTTTCATTTACTGTGCCTCATTATTGTTTATACTGTTATGCTTCCAGACATTGCACATATATTAAAGTAAAGACCAGTTTTGAAATTAAGGTCAGCTACTTGAAATAGTGACAAAAAACGTGATCATCATCATTGAACTCTAAATGCTAGTGCTCACGTGTTCACCAGAAGCAATCCTTCGGTTTTCTCTGGATTAAAGTTCACAGCTGGAGAGTGAGAGACATTAAAGGCTCAATCTGGGTCAGTTTGCTTGGTTCATGTTGGCTCATATTGCAGCCAGCAGTGTAGGTCAAATGTAGAGGGAAAGCTTTGTAACACAGGCTTTATCAGCAGAAGCCACATTAAGTGCTGACAGTACTGTACAGAACCCCCAACTATTTCTGTCTCCTGCCGATTTGCAGTATAGAATTGGCAGCAGTCTACATTTTTCAACAGTAGCCCATCAACTGAAAATTAAGTTTGTGGCTGAACATGTTGGTCTGATCGACCCCCTCCTGCTTTCAGTCACGTTAACAAACAAGCAGTTTTTGGGGTTCTGATGAGTTGTTGAAAATAATCTGACACATTGCTTTATTAAATAGATAACAGTGCTGTTCAAACTTTATCCTCCACGATTCACTGATTAACTGCAAGACCAAGTTATCCTTTATCCACATTGGAGCCAAATGTATGAGATAAAACTCTTCTGTAGCCGCAGAAGCTTCTTATCAATCAATAATCTATACTTCTTGCATCCACCACCTTTTGTGAAACACAATTCTATTGAAAAACAAGCTAATGTATGTTCATTTACTATAACATTTCATGGCAGAGTGACATGTTATGAGAAAATGGTGTTACAACATTTTTAGACATGGTGCAGGTTCTCACCTGACAAAAAGTGAGGTCGATTTGGTGTCCTTGGATGAAGTTAAAAAAGTCATACAGAAAGCATAGTATTCTGCAGAGTGAGAGACAAAGAACAGCAGCTGAAGGAGTCTTTTCTACATTTGAGCTGGGCAAGATAACACAGCTGCGAAAGACCTTTACTGTTAGTGTAAGAGGATGGTTTTCACAGTGTTCTTTGTAGAACTAAGATAATCATAACAATAACAAAACAAGTTAACACAATAACAACATAAGATACATGTATAAATTTCCCCATCTTGCATGTGACATTTTTCCATCACACCTGCTGCATACAGTAGTCATAGAGCATTCTCAGTTTTAATGAAATTAAGTAATTAAGCTGTTTTACCCTTCTTTAGCTCTCCTGTAGCTCCATGGCCATTCCAAAAAAAGATCCAGGCTAAAACAACATATATCATGTTATGCAAATCCAGTCTGAGTTACTATAAGATACAGAAGGGACATGGTGTTAATATCCACTGTATATTTGTATTTTTTCCAGGTTGCTTTATCAATGTAGATAAATCCGTTGAAGTGCCCTGCGATGACATGCTGTGATTTGGCGCATTATGAACAAAACCGAATTTAACTGAACAACAAATGGCCAGTATAGAAAATGGGTGGATGAACAAAAGGCCACACATTGGACAGCAGAATTGAAACATGAGCACAGTTTGCTTTGCTACTTCTTTCATACAATCTTTCAATCATCATCTGATTAAGGCTTGTTCCAGTTGAAAACTTTTGGATGGTTGACTGCTTTGTTATAATGAAACTGAAAGACTGTGGCTTTTTGTTCTCTTTGAATTGACTTGAAAGCCTTTATTGTCATTGTACATTACAGTACAACGAAATTCAAAAGTGAGACTCAACTGGGTACATACATACAATATAAATAGATAAATAAACACAGCAATACAAAATAATTACAAATACAACTATTTAAAATGCAGAGCAAGTGTTCACGTGCAAGAGGGCATCAAGTTGGGAGGGTTTATTATCTGTGTTTGTTTAGTGAAGTTATAGCATGTGGATAAAAGCTGTTAGTGAGACTGGAGGGTCTGGATTTGATGGACCTATAATGCCTGAGTTTAAACAGATGATGTATTGTCCTCGATGTTTTTAGCTTTTGAGAGAATACGGCTGTTTGCAATGTCTGACAGAGGGGAAGGGGCAACTGATGATTTTTTCTGCTGTCTTAATGATTCTCTGGAGAGCTTTCTTGTATGCAACAGAACATCCAGCAAACTGCACAAAAATACAGTAGGCCAGGATACTCTCGACTGTAGATCTGTAAAAGGACACCAGCAGCTTTTCACTGTTGGTTTTTAAAAAAAAAAATTTTTTATTTGCAAACATTTAACATAAGACATACAAAGGAGTGAAGTGCAATGTGAACAAAACAAAAAACAACAGAGGGCAATAACAAGAGACAAAAACAACAAAAAACTAATGTTAATAGTAAAAGTAAAAAAGGGTAAACAGAACAAGTAATAAAACACAAATGAGACAGGAGTAGGGAGTATCAGTCACAAATATTCAGAATGTACAATAAGAATACTGTTGCTTGAGTGTGTGGATGAGTAAAATGTATGTTTAGGGGCAACATCGTATTTAGACTAAAAGATAGTAAATAAAAACGAATATACAATTGTAATAGAAAGATACGATAGAGTATTAAGGCCACATTTTAAAAAAATAAAAAATTCGAGAATAAAGTCGTTATTAAATATGGCGAGAGTAAAATGCGAGCATAAAGTTGTAATTGGTAGGTTGTTCTACTTAAAACGGAAGTTGCAGTGGCCCTGAATTGCAAATCACAACTGCAAATCAAAATACACAGCGGCAAATAAAAAAATACAATGGCAACATAGAAATGACAACGACACTAACCAAACCGGAAAAGGTAGGTATTGCTAGCCCGAATCTTTCATTGGAAGCCCAAGAACAAGCTGGAGATATCCCCCGATATCCGGAAACATTTCATATTTATATTCAGCTTTATCTCACAGAGGTTGTACTCACACTTGTCAGAGTATAACTGGCCAGTTTTTAGTGGCATGATCAGGGCAACCACTGTCCTCGTTGTGTTCTTTGGATGTGATAAACAATGTGTGTGTCAGTGCTGTTTTAGGCATGGACCTAATGTACCAGACCTATCTACTCCAATAGAGATGTTTTGTCTGACCCAGTTGTTTCGTCTTGCTATGTCATTCTAAGGTCTTGGACCATTTAAGGTCATCTATTGTGCAGTATGAGCAGAGTGGAAAAGTACCAGCTAGGAACATAGATTATTTAGTAAAATACAGAATATGAATACATAATGTCTAAGAACAAAGCCAATTATAACAGTACCCTTGGGTGACATGAATCGTCGCTGATTGGACTGGTGGTCCGTCCTTTGAACAGGAAGGACATGGTTTACATGTTTTCAAAAATATGCTGCTAGTGACAACGTACGCGCTGCTATGAAAGCAGAACGTAGGCCTCCAAGGATGGGAACTTACCGGCAGGGGTCCAGAAGTGGGCCCGGTGAGGTGACTTGGCATCCGGTAAGCCAGGTGGTTAACGTGAACCGTGTACTGGTGTGCTAGACATTTGTGCCGAAGGTGATCGAAAGGATGTTTACATCCCATTAATTCACATTTTTATTTCACAGACAACGTCAAATTGCTATTCAAACATACGAGGGGTTTGTTTACTTCAAGAAAGCTGACATGAATTATTTGTACGGAATTGTCCTTGAAGATCGGGTGTCCAATAGGAAACCTGTGTGCCGTCACATGAAGGGCTAAAATCCAATTGGAGACCTCTCTGCAGTCACATGATTGATCAAAGATCGTCGATGTACATCACGATGGGTGCTTTTTTGCTGTTTATGATTGCTACTCTCGGAAAATCGACCGTAAATCCTAATAAGTAATGTATAGATGACAATTTACGCATTTTACGCAAGTTGAGCCCAGTAAATGGACCTGTGTTGAGAGAGAACCTGTATTTACTGTAGGAAACGTGAAAGAAATGTCTGTGAAGCTCACATAAATGTCAGGACTGGGTGACTCTCCGCCTCACTGCACACACATTGTTTCCATGGCACACATACCAAGCAAGTGGGTCATTTTTGCAATTAATTCTCAATTTAAACTATACTGTTTTTTTATTTTATTTTTATATTGTACAGATCCATGATAGCAGAGAATTTTTCAGAGATTGCAACTTTCTTGAGAGGTAGAGGTGTCCCAGAGGAAACGGTCAATCTGATTGAAGAGCAAAAGGTACTATTCTGAATGTACTGCAAGATGAACTAGTCCCCCATCCAGCCTGTTTTGTTACTTAAGGGGGGCAAGAAGATTTTGCACTTGCAATCATCACAGCTGCAATTCTGTGGAGGAATAGATAGATAGATAGATAGATAGATAGATAGATAGATAGATAGATAGATAGATAGATAGATAGATAGATAGATAGATAGATAGATAGATAGATAGATAGATAGATAGATAGATAGATAGATAGATAGATAGATAGATAGATAGATAGATAGATAGATAGATAGATAGATAGATAGATAGATAGATAGATAGATAGATAGATAGATAGATAGATAGATAGATAGATAGATAGATAGATAGATAGATAGATAGATTTACTAAAGACCTGAAGTCCACATCACATAAAAAAAACAATCAATGATAAGATTAAAAAATAAATAAATAAATACATTAAAAAAAAGGATAGAAGTACATAAGAGAAAATACATAAATGATTCTAATATTTTAGGAGGCAGTCATACTAATGTTTCCAAAATACAGATGTATATCTCACTGCACTATATTTAATGTTAGTCAGCAGTAGGATAATTCTATTATTGGACTCATTTAGTCAGCAACTAAATTTATACATAAGATTCCTTAAAACAGCCATCAAAGAGCTGAGATTAACAGACACAAACAGTTAACTGGCACTGCTCCATCTGGGCTTCTTTAACAAAAATCTTAGTGCATTGTGGTGTATAAGGGATGGTCGCCTTCAAACAGCCGATGTGTAGATGGTACAGGAAGAACTCTGCTGACACAGACTTGGTCGAACACTGAGATAGTTTATTGGTCACCAGGTCCGTATCAGAACTACAGAATGATGCATCAAATCTGGAGAGATCCTCGAAGCCAAAAAGTCGGTGTCATCTCTCCCTCACTGGGGGTGCTTCTCCCCTTATATTGGGTAAAAAACCTTTCCCTATGGGGTTGAGCCTGGGTGGCCTCAATAGTTAGGCTGAAAGATATATGTATATCTATATATTCCTGGTGTGGCTGTCCTGGACAATCTTAACTGTGGGAATTAAGCATGGGGTGAGTCTCCAGATGTTCATTGTTACCATTCTTCATCTCCTGTCTGGACACACCGAACCCACGAACCTGAAGCCCTTCTGAACTTCTGTTAAGTGTCAGACACTACAGCATCATTATAAGCCACCTTCAATCTCTGGAGGCTGGCTTTTTTATAATTGCACCATAAGTGTGCCGTATACAGGGAAGCACAATATGATCTAAACAAGTTCAGTTCAACTTCATCAAAACAATATCCAAATTTCCGAGCAAGGACATTAGCTTGAGCATATAACATTCAAACCTGACAGTAAATGTCCTTATCATCTGATAGACGGTCTGTCAGCACATAACCAAGGTATTTTACTTCATTTGAGACATTCAGTAAGATCCCAGACAGCTTTAAATTAGGGAAAGCCCTATATTTGTCTTTTTTAGTGATAGATTAAATAATTTCAGTTAATATAGATTATATGTTTTAGAGAATACAGTCCCAAGTGACATGGCTGTTTGATGGTAATGTAAATAAGTGCCAAGAACTTTTAAAATGTAGCATACAGTTATATGGGTATATATATATTTTGGTGACTCCGTTTTAGGTGGCTAAAACTGGACTTGATAACACCTCATGCAGTCATATGTCAAATAAGCTGAACCATAACTTATGTATTTTTTTTCACAACAGTTGATGAATGTCTTGTTTTTTACTTTTCACTTTGTATATTTAAGGTTTATTGTTCTTTTGCATCTGAAGTTGACAGTCTTGGTCTCTGTCCTATCCCCAGATTGACAGAGAGGTCATTCTGCTTATGGAAGATGTTCAACTGGCCCAATATCTTCCATCATACGGAGACAGAGTTGCTCTGTTTTTGCAAGCTTAACACAGAGTTGTCAAAGCGAAAAAATGGTATTTTTGAGAAACTAAGACAGAAACTGAAACTTAGAAAGGAAACCCACAGAGGGGAAGAGGAGCCAGAAACATCCCACGAAGCAAGAGGTAGACCAAAACAGTCCACAAGAAAAGTTGAAATAGGATGGATTCACACTGAGGATGAAGTGACAAAACAAGTCAGAGCAAAACAAGGTGGAGGGACAAGAAAGATAACAGTGGACATTCAGGCAGGTTATCATGAGATTCTGAAACAAGGAAAGGCCCTGTTCTTTCCAGAGGGCACATCTAGCAAAGGTCAAGAATCTGACTTTGAATTTGATGTTTAGGACTTCAAGCAAAATTTTCTTCCCAAAGATGTTGTAATGGAAAGCATTTGCAACATTGTAAAACTCCCAATTTTGCGCTTCTGCTTAGCAACTAAACTATTGCTGAGTGAAGAGTCTGATGATGAGCTTAGCTTTGCCAGTAATGCTACAGATGTGACTGAGCCTGCTGTCGTGCCAGATGATGAAGGGTCAACACTGGAATTCGCAAGGGGCAAAAATCAGTTGGGGTTTATGAATTAACCTCACAGCTCCCTTCAAGAGGTGTTCTTATCTCTGAAGAAAGCATTGAGTCATCAATAACCAGAAGAAATCCAGCAAGCTCAAGTCATGTTGCAAGCACTAGTGATCCCATCACTCTGTCAGTGGATGCTATGTTGTTTTAGAGGATGTTTCAGAAGTGACAGAGGTAGACACCTCTGATGATCATATTTGGTGCACAGCAAATGGCTAATGAGTCTCTCAGTGACACACTGCTCTACCAACCTGATGAGTTTCCTCCAAGCCCGCTTCATACTTTGCCTGAGATAACCTTGGTCTTACACCACACAAACAGCTTAAGTGAAGTGATAGAGGCATTTTCTGACCCTGAGATCATGAACAAAACCTTGAAAGTAAAACGTCTACTTCCTGACAACTCAGTGGAAAAGGGCAGCGGTTCTGGCGTAGTCAGAGACAGCTTCAGTAGCTTCTGGGAAGAGTTTTATGAATGGTGCACCCTTGGAACAACTTTGAAAGTGCCTTTTCTTAGGCATAATTTCAGTGCAGCTACATGGAGAGCAATTAGACAATTTTTTTAAAGGATTCCAAGATTACCTATACTTGGCCATCAAGGTAGCCCCATCTTTTGTAGAGGAAATGCTTTTTTGGGGTAATTCACAGTGATTTGAAGACAAGTTTTCTTCAGTTTGTGAGCTGCCAAGAGCAGGATGTCCTAAGACAGACTAGATGATTTTTCCATCTGTTGATGACCTTCTCGAAGTGCTGACCACCTATGAGTGTAGAAAGAAGGTTTCTGCTGCTACCATGCCAGACATCTTAGATGAAATCTCTCACAAGGAACTTGTACAGAAACCCATGTTTGTGATTGACTGCTGGAGGGAGATCAAACAGCCACAATTGCATCTGAACTTTGCAGAACTGACCAAAATGTGCAGTGACCTCAAACCAATGCCAAGGAAAGTGGTAGGAATACTGAACTTTCCTGCAGGGATGACACAGAAGGAAAAGATACGTCAGGGAGCTTTATGAGGAAAAGCTGGGAAGATTTTAAAGGTTTTGTACTGGCTCTGATTTGTTTGTGTCTGGTCATATCAAGGTGGAGTTTGCTGTTCAGAGCAGTTTCACAAGACTACCCACTGTCCATACATGGTGAATGGTCCTGAAACTGTCTGACAGCTATGATAATTTTCATGACTTCCGCAGCAAATTCAATTCCATTCTAGAGAGCAAGATCTGGATAATGGGTATTTTGTAGGCAGACAAAATATCTATGTCAAATATCCACCATCCATGTGTGGCGTCAAATATTACTGCTGACTTTTTCACTCTAAAATATTACTACACAGTTCACTACCTCCATACACAAGGTGCAAACAAAAACATGTTCTGCGGTCATCAGAACACGTTTAATACAGACATTAAAATGCGCACATTATCTCAGAAAAAGGCATTTCTAACAGAATGTTCAAATGTATCTCAGATACAGAAAAATTTATTAATCCGTTGTAAAAAACAGATTCAGTCAGTTTATAGAAAAAATGTATTGATCGGTTGGGATCAAACTGAGGTAACCGTTTACAGAAAGAAATGTATTGATCGGTTGTGACAAAACAGATTGTTTATAGAAGTATGTATATATATCTATATATATATATAGATATAGCATCAAACAGAGGTTGCTTATTGTTTACAGAAAATGTATTGATGTGTTTGCATCAAACTGAAGTTTTTATTGTTAACAGAAAATATATTGATCTGTTGTGATCAAACCAAGGTGTTGATCATTTGTGAACAAGCAATTATTGAAGTTTGGAGTAGGCCTACTTACATAGCATATGCTTGGAATGAACCTCTTATATCTACAGAGGGAGTGGGTCCCCTTTTATGGAGGTGGCCATGTTTGTACACTAGCATGATGTGCATAAAAATGCTTTAAAATAATAGCTGCACCTTTGTACCTCAGGTTAGACAGTTGCACAAATTGGGCAGCAACAACAGTAATCAATCAATTGCAGTTTGCAACATCACTACTAGATTCCTGTAGATCTTAAACATTGCACCTGTATTAGAGGGATAATATACTTTTTGTGCACTGTGACATCGAAAGATGAGAAAACACAAGGGAGTAACCCAACTTGCAACCATTACACTGAAAGTGAGCATAATGTTACTTTAAGTTGTTAAAAGAAAAAAGTTTGATTTCCTGTACAGCATTGACTTTGTACTATCATAAATCCCAACTAACTCTAAGTCACCTTTTATTTTACTGTTACATTTTATCAGATTAGAACTACTAACACCAGAGGTTAATCTCAACTAATTCTCTTTGAAAAACTGTTTAATAATCTTTAGTATGATTGGCATTTTAGATAGAATGTGTGTGTTCAAAGAAAGTGTCCTTATGTACACACAATTTGGACCCTTATTTGGAAAGATACTGTAGGTCTGTAGCATCATACTGAGGCATCCTCTTGTGAAGTCATGTCAAACAGTCCTAACATGGCAACACAAAAACAAAGTGAACATTGTGAAGCATTTATAGATTTTCGAGTATTTAATTTCTTAATAGTGAATACAGTTCCGTGGCACTGTATGTATGCGTAGGAGGACTCCAAACATTTTCAGCCATTAGGAGAACGCAGAGCTCAAAAAGAGTCTCATCACAGGGGGACTGCCCTTTTGGGGTGCACTTCTCCTTACAAACAGCAACTTCCTCAGGTAGTACACATTGGAGTTTGTCCTCTGCTGCATAGATTACACGAGAATGGGCCATCCTCTCTACACACCATGGGCCGGTCTTGATCTTATCTGGTGTGTATTCCATGTTTTGACAACCTTGTCAAGCTCATCCTGTAAATAAATAACCATTAATTATAGTCAATACAACCACTCATGATCACAATGAAAATGCACTGTGTATTTTGAAGATCCCTTTTGCTGATAATCTGCATTTGTGAAAGCCCCATGCCCTGCTTATTCACACAGGAGGCAAGCTGACCATCAACTAATGCAGGAAATACACTGACAGGAATATTTATCTTATATAATAAAAATACTGAACTATACATTTTTAATGTCAGATACTTTAACTTTACTTTTCACTTTCACCAAATTATCATTTTGACAAGACACTGTATACACTGTGGCAAGATTTGTAATTTAAGAACAACTTGGTGATTAGCAGTACTGCATCTGTAAATTAAGCTCCCATCTCCCACACGTGATTTCTCCATAGGAACATCTGCATGTCCCTGACGTGTCCATTTTCCGTACCTGGGTCGGCTCTCAGCCGCTGCAGACAGCCTCCAATGCGCATCACAGTATTTATGAAATATTCAGCTATTACCTTGGGATTGCTGTTAGTTGTATATGCCTCCATGCACAATATGTGGTGGCTGAATTCATCAATGCAGCCGTTAATACCTATGCCATAGGGCTTTAGTTTATCATATGAATCTATATGCCATAAATGGGCGCTCACACCAAGTCACCTGCAGTCGCTTGGCAGGCAGCGACTGAAGCGACCAAAGCTACCAAAGGGGCGGGTCTTTCAAACGGCAGGCATATAAAATGATCCATCTATACATCGGTTCCTACTTCCACCGTGGATCGCACTCTGGGCAGCCTTCTTTGTGTTGCATCTGCATATTTGCGATGGAAACGCAGGGCCTGTTGCTGTCGGTCCATCTGGATCTCTTTTCCTCTCGGAAACCGGAGACTGCAATAATTAATCATCGCTCATCGTCCCAAGTGTACATTGAAAATGAATGTTATGTTATGTTATGTTTATGCATTTAGCAGACGCTGTTATCCAAAGCGACTTACAGGTAGGCAGGTAAGGTAAGGGGGTCTTGCCTAAGGACCCCTACTGGAGGTAATACCTTCCATGCAGTAGATTTGAACTCAGGTCTCCCACATGGAAGGTGGCAATCATACCACTACACTATCCAGTCCTGGCAGCTGGTCACCGCGGTCACTCAAGTCGCTTTTGGTTTGAGTGCCCAGTAAGGAGTTGGGGCCTCTGCAGGTGTACTGCCAACGTGCTCGCCAGAGCTCAACTCCCTCTGGATCCAAAATCTTAATTCTCAGTCAGATTGCTTTTTGAGAAACCACAAAACCCCTCTGAAAGGCATCCACCAATGATGCATCCACCGATAACCCTGCAGTCGACTACTTCCAGCCATTTCCCCCACCACAAAAGCAACGATTTCCTCCAAGTCTGCCTGGTTCTTATTGCGGAAAAGATAGATTTTCTTGCATACTCTTTTTAGTCCTGATAGTTATGACAGTGTGATGCTAATGTGCCAAAAGATTAAGTATCTCCTTGTTTGTGAAACCTATGCTAAAGTACAATGCCACGAAATGCTCCATGGCCCTCATTTGAACAACTCTCCTCCTCTAAAACAACAGGTTAGAACAACAGGTTAGGTTCTTTATGACTTTATTCTCGTAATTTATTGTCGTCATATTTAATAATGTTTATTTATTTTTTAGATGTGGCCCTAATACTCCGTCTTTGAAAGAAAATAAGATAACATAATGAAAAACCTAATAATAACAAGAAAGTTGATGCTGTTAAGACATCACTTGTCAGGTTGGGGGCATGGGTTCACAGGCAGTGTAGGGCTCTGAGAAAAAGAGGGGTCCAGGTTGCTTCAAAATAATGAGTATGGTCTTGGAGAGCAGCTGACAGCTTTTCTATAGATATGTATTCTGTAAGGATATTTAACTAGTGTGATGTGCTAAGTTTGTGTCTTGTTTTCCAATTCCTGAGTATGGTATTTTTGGCAGTGGTTATGGCTATAAGTATTGGTCTGGTATTATTGGGTACTGGATTAATTACTGTGAGGTCTCCGAGTAAACAGAGTGAGGGGGATAATGGAAGGCTGCATCCCAAGAGATCTGACATTTTTTCAACGACCCCCTCCCAGAAGGTTTGTATTGAGGGGGAGAGCCCCATGGCATGATAGTAATTGTTTACAGTGTTTACTGTACAACATAAGCAAATGTCTGTCTACGAGTCCCATTTTATGTATAACTGATTTTAAGTAATATTGACATTTTAACTGCGGCTATTCTACCAGTGAGAGAAAGTGGCAAGTTCATCCAACGGTTGAGATCGTTTACAGTGGTTTTGAGTAGTGGGGTGAAATTCAATTTGAACAACTCTGACAGCTTGGGGTAAATGTTTATACCTAAGATAAGGGTAAGGGAGCCCTCCACCCCCCTCCACTCAATAGCAGGATGGTTGATTTAGTCCAATTTATTGAGTAATATGATATTTTTTAGCTTTATGACTTCTTGCAGTGAATTGGATACAATTGGGTACAATGAAATGTCATCTGCATACAAGCTAATCTTGTGATGGTAACTGGACAGATGCCTTGGATATTGTGATTCTGGTGTATTGCAACTGCTAAAACTTAAAAAAATATGGCAAATAGTGATGGCAAGAGTGTGCATCCCTGTCTTGCTCCTCTATGTAAAGTGAATGGTTTTGATATTATTCCATTGGTGATGACAGTGGCCATGGGTGAAGGGTATAAACGATAGTATACTCCAGTGTATAAACGATTCTCCAAAACCAATTTTTTTCTAGTGTTGAAATAATGTATGATTGACTCTGTCGAAAGCTTTATCAGCATCAAGGGAGGTGATAATGGTTTTGAGGTTGTTAGATCCAGAAATGGTTATCAGGTTAAAAAGTCTGCGCATGTTATCTGAGGAATGTCGTCCTTTAATGAAACCAGTTTGATCAGGATGTGTTATATGAGAGATTACTTTTTCGATGCGGACGGTCGGGGCTTTGGTTATTATTTTAATGTCTATATTGATTAGTAATAGAGGCCAGTAATTGGAGCATTGAGTCAGGGCTTTTCCAGCAATGAGAGGAAAGTAGTATTCATATGTTGGGGAATTTTGGAGGTATGTTTGATTTCTTGGCACATTTTCATAAATAGTGGTGGAAAAAGTATTCCAGAAATGTTTGAATAATTCAGCAGGGAGGATGTTCAGACCAGCTGAATGCTGTTTGGCATTTGGTTGAGTGCCTTAAAGTATTCATCTTGTGTGAAGGGTTTGTCCAGTATATGTAAAAGGACACCAGCAGCTTTTCGCTCAGTCATTTTTTCCTGACGATCCTCAGGAAGTCGAGGCTTCTTGTTGTGCCTTTTTAACCATTGCTGAGGTGTTTGATGACCATGACAGACAGTCTGACGCCAAGGAATTTGAATGAGTGAACTCTCTCCACACAATCGTCGTTAATGAAGAGAGGCCGGTGACCTGTGTTGTTTTTCCTGAAGTTGATTATGAGTTATTTTGTTTTTGTAGTGAAACTAATTTCCACACACTCAATGCAAAGGGAACTCAAGGGACTGGGACTAAACAGCTGTGTAGTCCTAAGGAAACCACTTATCAGTGAGGAAAATATTTAAAAAAGATTCAATTTACTAGGGGGAATAAACATTGGACTCTGGAGCAGTGGAAGAAGGTCACGTGGTTGGATGAGTCCAGACTGACCTGTTCCAGAGTGATGGGAGCATCAGGGTATGAAGTCAGGCGGATGAAGTGATGCACCCATCATGCCTCGTGCCTATCATACAAGCCTGTGGGGATAGTGCTATGATCTGGGGTTGCTGCAGTTGGTCAGGTCTAAGTTCAGTAACGTTATGTGCCCAAAGAGTGAGGTCATCTGACTACCTGAATGACCAGGTTATTACATCAGTGGATTTTTTTTCTTCCCCGATAGCGTGGGCATATTCCAAGATAACAAGGCCCGGATTCATCAGGCTCAAATTGTGAAAGAGTGGTTCAGGGAGCATGTGACATAATTTTCACACATGGATTGGCTATGACAGAGTCCGGACCTTAGCACCATTGAGAATCTTTGGGATGTGTTGGACGAGACTTTGTGCAGTGGTCAGACTCTCCCATCATCACGATAAGAGCTTGGCAAAAAATTGATGCAACTCTGGATGGAAATAAATGTTGTGATATTGCAGAAGCTTATTGAAACGATGCCACAGCGAATGTGTGCTAAATGAAATATTAGTGTGACTTTTTTGGGGATGGGCAGTGTTCATATAACCCCATAATGCTTTCTACAGAGGTCAAGGAAAGAGTTTAAAAAGATAGATATAGAAGTTTCACAACACATCTATAATAGACTACAGTAACCTTAAGTGGACTGCTTCTGTCATGTGGTGGAGATTAGTGTTAGTACTTAATAGAAACTAAAACTAAATCTAAATGATGGATCAGCATATTCTACTTCTGTCCATAAATTAAAAGTGATTTAAATGGGTTAACAAGAAAATCCTAATCCTAAAATTACACACAACATATCCAAACATACCCAAAAGGTAGTGGTAAAGTCAGCTCTGAATTTTCGCTGCTAACAGATGGTAATTGTGAAATGCAGACAAAGCACATATGCACCACTGATCATGAACCAGAGTTAATTCAAAGAAATAGTCACTTAAAAAAAAAAAAAGTTTTTGTACAGATGATTTTAAATTATCACAACCTGAGTTGATTAGCTAATTACAATACTGAATAATGACTGAAGGACTGATGGCTGATAATTCACCTTGAATATCCACAACACAGTAATGTAGGGAATTCCAGGTGATGATCCAGTACTTGACTCTGACTGGATGTGACAATGAGTCTGAGATGATTTTGAAATGCTTATAACCACTGTGGCATTTAGATGCAAAACAGGAATGCAGGGTAGGGCAGTTTCTGTTAATCAGCGATGATGTAAGGCAAATTGTTGTCACTGTTGAACACTTTTGTATTCCTTCAACGTCAAGAATCACCCCAATGTCTTTTCATGGCAATAAATGATCATTGGTAAAGACTGCAAAGTTCTTAATCCCCTACACTTCCAAAAGTAGCTGTCTGGTATCTTTTTATATTCTAAAATGCTCATCCATTCTATTTTTTGGCAGAGCATTCTTCCCTAACTTTCACTGTATACCCACAGCCTTTGGTGTGGTCTGAGGGCTGCAGCTGATATTGTGTCTTGTTAAAAGGCCCCTGGTGGCTAATTGTTATGCAATGGGAGAGGACTGTTTCATTCGTCTATTGATAATTCCAGTTCACATTTCCTATTGGAAAACAAAGAGGCCATTGTTTTCAATACCAAACCTAACCATGTGTGTCCCCTTCTCTTGTTCAGTTAAGTAGAAAGACTGAAAGATTAAACTTCTGCATGTTAGATTCACTATATTGCCAAAAGTATTCGCTCATCTGCCTTTGCACGCATATTTAACTTAAGTAACATCCCATTCTTAATACATAGAGTTTAATATGACGTTTGTCCACCGTTTGCAGCTATAACAGCTTCTCAACTCTTCTGGGCAATTTCCACAAGGTTTAGGAGTGTGTTTATGGGAATTTTTTATGGGAACATTCTTCCAGAAACGCATTTGTGAGGTCAGACTGATGTTGGACGAGAAGGCCTGGCTTGCAGTCTCCGCTCTAATTCATCCCAAAGGTGTTGTCTTTATGGACCTTGCTTTGTGCACTGGTGCACAGTCATGTTGGAACAGGAATGGGCCATCCCCAAACTGTTTCCACAAAGTTGGGAGCATGAAATTGTCCAAAATCTCTTGGTATGCTGAAGCATTCAGAGTTCCTATCACTGGAACTAAGGGGCCAAGCTCAGTTCCTGAAAAACAACCCCACACCATAATCCTCCCCTCCACCAAACTTTACACTTGGCACAATGCAGTCAGACAAGTACCGTTCCCCTAGTAACCGCCAAACCCAGACTTGTCCATCAGATTGCCGTTGGACAAGCATGATTCATCAACACATCACCACTGCTATAGAGTCTGGTGGCGGCGTGCTTTACTCCACTGCATCCAGCACTTTGCATTGTACTTGGTGATGTATGGCTTGGAGGCAGCTGCTCGGCCATGGAAACCCATTCTATGAAGCTCTCTACGCACTGTTCATGTGCTAATCTGAAGGCCACATTAAGTTTGGAGGTCTGTAGCGATTGATTCTGCAGAAAATTAACGACCTCTGCACACTATATGCCTCAGCATCAGCTGACCACGCTGTCATTTTACATTATTGCTTTACGTGGAGTTGCTGTCGTTCCCAATTGGTTCCACTTTGTTATAATACCACTGACAGTTGACTGTGGAAAATTTAGTAGCGAGGAAATTTCACGACTGGAGGTGGCATCCCATCACGGTAAAATGCTGGAATTCACTGAGCTCCTGAGAGTGACCCATTCTTTCACAAATGGTTGCAGAAGCAGTCGACATGCCAAGGTGCCTGAATTCATACTTCTGTGGTAATGGAAGTGATTGGAACACCTGAATTTAATTATTTGGATAGGTGAGTGAATACTTTTTGGCAATATAGTGTACCTGCCATTATTACATCTAAGTTTACATTATCTTTCACATTGTTGATTCAATACTGATCAGATTTGATAGCTCACAATCATAAAAACCAATAGTCTTGTGTATCTTCCTTTCATGTAAACACAGCTGCTCACTGAAACAGCAAGTTTCACTTGTGGTTAGGTGAATAATTATCTTCACAATCTCTTGAGTTCAGATGGGTGGTTACATACAATATGTATAGTTTTACCTCTGAATCACAAATAGCAATGTCTCCAATAAAAATTCAATAATTATTCTTTTGAGTATAAAGGTAATATTTGTATAATTTCAAACTAGTATTTTTAGGAGCCAAAGTATAACCACAAAGTTCATAGTTAAGTTACATTTTGGTTACTAAGGAGGTTGTAAATCCTCATATCAAATATTTGCATTGCTTTTGGTTAATAAAATAAGGAGGAGTTTATCCAGGAACATATGGACATAGGACATATGTATAATCACTTCAGTGTGTTGGAGTTGCCCGTGGTGAGAGGCGCAGAGCAGGTGTAGGCATACTTATTGCCCCCCCCCGGCTGTGTGCCTGTACATTGGGGTTTACCCCAGTGGACGAGAGGGTAGCAGAGAGATAAAAGGATACCTTCGATCAAACTCATTTTGACAGGTGACCTCTGACCTCTTATCGATCAATCAAATTAATATGACAGGTGACCTTTGTTTGACATCCGTTTGCTGACATCTGGGGATATGACTTTTGACCTCTTATCGATCGATCAAGCTATTTTGACATGTGACCTTTGTTTGACATAGATTAGCCATCTGTTGAGGAGGCCTTTGACATCTAAGGAAGGGAGAGTTTATGGCTAGGGTTAAGAATGATTACAGCTAAAGTCAGCAGGTTGTGAGAAATATATTAGTTTAATGTTTAAATAAGAGAAAGGGTTAGGGTTAATAGAAAAGTTGTAGTTCAACATTTTAACAGCTTCAAAGACCGGTCCCTGTAAGGTAAAGATGGGAAAATAATTAGATGTGTGGGGGGTCGCAAGAATGCAGCACTGCCAGGTTTTGGGTGTGGGTGGGGGGTAACAGACATTTGGTTCCCTCTGACTGATCAACTCATACCATGAGAGTCAACTGCAGGGGATCGCAAGAATGCATCATACAGTGGCACTGGACAGTAAAGTACAAATGGCCAGGGGTCATAAGAATGCAAAGTACAGTGTGGTAAACAGTCTGTGTCGTTGTCTTAGTTTGCAAGTAAACAAATGAACATATATGATATTCACTAGAAAGCATCATGCTGTGCGGGAAACATCCTATGTCTTACTTCACAAGTAAACAGAATCAATACATCTGTTACTAACCGTAGGATGGATGTAGACTAGGTGTGAAGAGCAAATGGGTTGAAATTAGCACTTCAAGAAATTTTTAAAACACTCCCTTATTTCTATGGAGGGGGATGTAAGACTATATAAAATGGTTCAGGCATTTACGTCGGGGGCTCAACCGAGGCAGGACAGGAATCATGGACTCTGGTACGCAGAAGTCTCCTTAAAACTTTAAATCTCTTAGGTCAGTACTTGTAATAGCAAAAAAAAACAACAAAAAAAACAAACAAACAACTTTTTTTTTTGGACGGAAAACAAGAGCTGACATCCATACACAGCGAACCGGCGGTTCTTTGGCCCTCTTAGGAGTATTCAACGGTGAGTAAAAAGATCTGATGATAAACATATGAATGTGTGTATAATTATATTACCACACCATGACAGAGTGCTAATTTCCAGAGTTGGATGCGGAGGATTTGGATGACTTCATATTGACGCAAGCCGATTATGGTAATGTTTCTTTAACTTTAATAACCTTTAACAAGTGAAATGTTTCAATCAAATAACATCAGATGTAACTGTTTACAGATTTATTAAACAGTGTGGAGCAAGGGCTTCCCCGAAAGAAGAACCCAGCCGTGTTTGAGGGAGATTTGACTTTCATCGCACCGAGCGGGGGAAACGGACTTTCCCTGAATAAATCCCGGCTACGACGAAGACTGCTCCCTGTTCAGGACAATCAGTTTTCAACGGAGTGTCCGAGTGTTACTACAGAGGACGGGCAGCTGGAATCATCGGTGTTATACACACCACCGAGCATACGTTTCTCCCCTCGAATAATAACGCGGGCGGACTCGCCTGTGAGCGGCCTCAACACCAATACTGTTGAGGGCGAGGGGGCACGGGCTTTCGGTTTACTAGGCTGCATATCGGCGCAGCTATTAGAGGCGCCGGGCATTGTTCGCGGGGAGGAAGGACCCCTCGCTAAACAGCCTGATCTGCGGGGTAAGTTTAAAAAAAGAAAACAAACTCATCACTCTTTGTTTTTGTTTTCTCACGTGAGCGCGTAAGCGTCATACGTCATCAACACGGATGTGACGCATAGGGAGAGAGTGAGGGTGGGAGGGGTTAAAAGAGCGCAGCCTTTTTCAGTAGAACTCATGTGAAGTGCCTGTAAAACAAGCCAGTTGATATATTATTACTGCTCTGTCCACTTATCCGTGCTGCATTCAACGGGAGCATTACATGGTAACATCTATGCAAATTTCACATAGTGTATACTTAAGCAAGGTTTTTTATTAATTTATCTATTTTTATGCTATTAAACTGTGTTTCAATTTGACAGAATCTGATGTTATAGTTCCTGTGAGGTCCGTGGTAAAGAATCGACGGTGCAATAGAGTGCGCAACAGACTGTCGCTTGTCCGAGGGTTAATGAAAGGTACAGTTTCTTTCTCTTCATTTTTTTTCTCTTTTTTAATTTATTATTATTATTATTATTATTATTATTATTATAATTAATTTCTTAAATTATTATTATTATTAATAATATTTTTTTAATTATTATTTATTCATTTTTAAAACATTCACAATCACTGAACCAGGTATATTTAAAATACTTTTATGGTTATTTGTCCTTCATCCACAGAGGCCGACCTGTCGATAGAACGGATAAGTCCTACAATTCGGCCCAACCCTTGTCTGTGGAGGAAAAGAAACGCTACCATCCGACGTGAAAAATCAAGAGCTCGGGCATTCATGAGAAGTAGCGAGATTCTTATACAGAAAATTAACCGTGACTTGAAGGTGATTTCGAAGTAAAGTAAATGTGTGTATATATATATAAGTAGATATCTTAACCCCTCTTAGCCATTCTCAATTCTGTGTAAAGATGAATAATCAAGCAGGCAGAGCTGTGCCAGCTGTAATATCCGAGGCTGTGGGAAATTTGGAAAACATTCCCATACCGGTTCATGTGTGGAATTACTTTACACCACTGGAGTATGCGCTCCTTAATGTCGATTATCAGTCATCTCCTATGAATATTGAAGAAGATGAAAATGATGAAATTGATGTGTTACACGAAATAGAATCATCAATCCTGAATTTAAATGGGCCTTCGCCACCCGCCCTGAGTTTGCAAAATGAGTCATCGAATATTGTCTCACCAAATCCAGCTCCTTGTGTCACATCACTAGATACAGCCTCAGCGAATAGTGCTTCTCAAACTTCAGCATCAGATATTGTCTCACCGAATCCAGCTCCTTGTGTCACATCACTAGATACAGCCTCAGCGAATAGTGCTTCTCAAACTTAAGCATCAGATATTGTCTCACCAAATCTTATTTCTTTACCTTCTCCAGCTGCAGCAGAACAAACTCGGCAGCATGGTAGGGGGTTGAATCAGGAGAATGTAGCCGTCCCTGAACAGAATCAGAGAGATACACCTCCACCGATTGAGCGTGAACGTTTCAATTGTCTTGAAATAAGACGTCCCGTCACAATACCGCGTCCGTGCCCTGATATAATGCCCAACATCGCTGAGTTCACTTCAGCTGTTATGAGCAATCTTATTGAAGTGGCAGAAACAGCGCGATCACACGCCAGATGTAATGATGTCGTCCAGCTAGAATTAGTAGGTGAGAGTATTTCTCAACACATTACCGTTTCTGTAACAGACGAGTCTGATGTAATCCTGAAAGCCTTTCTGGACTTTTTAGACGAGTTAACTCAATCAAACGCAGATTGCCTCTGATACTAACATGGAGTTAGTCCTCCATCAGTCTTGCGCACGTCTCCGGCTCTAAATTTACCGATAGTCAGGCTTCGGCCCAGGCGAGAGAGTGGCAGCATCAGGCAGGGCTGACTGATCAGACGCCTGTATCTTTCAGTGATGTTGGAAAATTCGAAAAAATCCTAAACAGAAAAATTGTGGTGTTTCACAGAACCAAGGGTGATCTAGCTCTGTGTAAATTTGAGACTGATTTCAGAGATCGATCAAGCCCTCTCTTTCTGTTATTACTCCAAAACCATTACTATGGAATTTATAGGGTCGAGGTACATTTGCGAGCACTGTTACATCAGTTACAATGAGCCACACTCACACTACTGTCCTGGTTACTGTCCTGTGTGTTGCGACTCGTCATGTACAAATCAAGAGTTCAGTCCTGTATTTTGTGGCGATTGCAACAGAAGCTGTCGTAACTCGTCATGCTTCAACAGACACAAAGAACCTCGTGAGAGACCCCGAGCCAGAATGCAAGTGAGTGATTGTGATCTGATTAAAAGGTGTCCGACGTGTAAGAGATTTTATCGCGTTGCGATGACTAAGGTAAAAACCCCCCACGTGTGTGAAGGTTTGAAATGTACAATCTGTGGTGAGAAACTGACCCCCGGTTCTACAGCAACTCTCAGTGGACACCAGTGCTACATTCAGCCTAGCAGCGCCGACGAACGGCTTGACGAAAAACTGATCTTTTATGACTTTGAATCCTTAGTCGGTCAGAACGATGTGCATGTCCCCTTTCTGGTCTGTGCAAAAACGCTGAAAGGTATCGAGTGGTCTGCCTATGGATTGGATTGTGTCAGGAAATTCCTCCTCCATTTCAGGAGACCACGCTACCGTGGATACACGTTTATTGCTCACAACGGACGAGGTTATGATAGCTATCTAATCCTTAACGTCATGGTGCAACTAGGTATGAAGCCCTCTCTCATCACACAGGGGAGTAAAATTCTCTGTTTTACAGACTGTGATTATGGTTAGAGATTCATCGATAGTCTGTCATTCCTGGCTATGAAACTGAGTATGATGCCGAAAGCATTAGGTTTCAGTGATCATACCAAAGGTTTCTTTCCCCACAGATTCTCTTCAGAACAGAATTTGAAATATGTGGGGCCTTTTCCTTCACCGAGTTACTACTCTGTAGAACTCATGAGCCCCAGTGAGCAGGGAGAGTTCTACAGATGGTACGATGGAGTGTGTAAAGGCACCTTTAACTTTCGTGAACAGAGCATGCTTTACTGCAAAAATGATGTAGACATACTCTTCAAGGGGTGTGTCAAATTCCGCGAGCAATTCTTTAACGAGACGCGCGTGGACCCCCTGAAATGCATCACGATCGCGTCGGCCTGTATGAAGGTTTTTACCGCCAACTTTCTGCAGCCTAAAACCCTGGCCATACCTTCACCCGTTGATTACAGTCAGCAGAGTAAGACCTTCTCAAAAGCATCCATCCAGTGGCTGGAGTGGTTAGCGTTTAGCAGAGGGATTGAGATTAGCCACGCTTCAGTCAGTGTACGGTCTTCGTCTGCATATCATGTGGGAGCACGAGTGGACTGACATGAAAAATTCCCATCCGGAGGTGATTGAATTTCTCAAGAGCTTTAACGCCCCTGAACCGCTCTCTCCCAGACAAGCACTGTACGGTGGTCGGACCTGCGCACTCAGGTTGAGGTACAGTGCGGGGGTAGATGAAACTGTGCACTACGCTGACTTTACATCTCGTTACCCCTATGTAAATTGCAGCTTTCCTTACCCTCTGGGCCATCCCAGAATTATTTGCAAAGATTTTGATGACCCTGACAGCTACTTTGGTTTCATAAGAGCTGTTGTTTATCCTCCACGTGGGCTGTTTTTCCCAGTTTTACCTTACAAGTCATCTCACGGAAAACTTGTATTCACTCTCTGTCGCACCTGTGCTGAAATGAATAACCAGGCAGGTGCATGCAACCACAGCGATGAGGAGAGAGCACTAACAGGTGTGTGGGTGAGTGTGGAGTTTAGCAAGGCGTTAAAGCTTGGTTATCGTCTTGCTAAAATCACTGAGGTGTGGCACTTTGACAGGACCAGTAGCTCAATCTTTGTAGACTACATACACACATTTCTTAAGGGTAAACAAGAGGCTTCAGGATATCCCGCAGACGCACTTGATGAGGAGAGTAAGCTGAGGTACGTCAGAGATTACAAACTCCATCAAGGTATTCAGCTGGATACCAGCAAAATAGAGGTGAACCCTGCTAAAAGACAGTCTGCTAAACTGTGTCTGAACAGTTTCTGGGGGAAATTTGCGCAGAGGAACGACCTCCATAAGACCACCATCGTCACAGACCCGAATGAATTTTTTTATTTCATGTTCTCGGATAAATACAAGATAGCCTACTTCCACTTTCTAAACCCTGCCATGTGCATGTTGCAGTGGACTTACAACAAACAGTGCATCGCACCTCCCAACAAGGTAAACAATGTATTCATTGCAGCATTTACCACTGCATATGCACGTTTAAAGCTGTACAGCTGTTTGGAAGTAATGCAGGACAAAATTCTCTACATAGACACAGACAGTCTGATCTATGTGGTGAAAAAAGGTGAGACTCCTCTGAAACTGGGAAACTATCTGGGGGATTTGACCGATGAGCTGGGGGGTGACACAATTCAGGAATTTGTTGCAGCAGGACCCAAGAGTTACGCCTACCAGACCAGAAATCAGAAAAAAGTATAGATGCGCGTTAAAGGCATCACTCAGACGCATGAATGCAGCGAGAAGGTCAACTTTGACAGCGTCAAAGAGTTGGTGGAGGGATACTTGACTGGCTCCAGAGAAACGGTGATCGAGACCCCTCAGCGTACCATCAGAAGAGATAAAAAGGGGTTTCTGTTAAAAAATGTGACATTCCCGAAAAAGTTCCGGGTGGTGTATGACAAGAGACACCTTTTTCCTGACGGTACAACTCTGCCTTTCGGTTATTAAGGTATTAAGGTGATTAAGGTATTAAGGTGATTAAGAGGGAAAAAAATTGCAATGCAATGCAATTTTCTGATATGAAGGAGATTGATTTTGACCCCAGACTAAAGACTCCTTTTTCATGTCTGATTGTGGGGCCCAGCGGATGTGGGAAATCATTTTTTGTTAAAAGTGTTTTAAAAAAGTGTAACCCTGTGATGGATGATGTACCTGATAATATTGTTTGGATTTATACCTCTTTCCAACCATTGTACGCTGAACTGCAGCGGCTGAATAAAAACATCAAATTTGTGGAAGGATTGCCTCATTCTTTTGAAGATGAAAATCTGTTCCCTCCTGATCGTAAGAACTTGGTTATTCTGGACAATGTCATTTTTCAGGCTTCAGACCATCCTGAAGTGGTAAAAATTTTCACACAGTACAGACATCACAGAAATATGAGTGTCATGATGTTGACTCAAAATGTATTTCATCAAGGGAAATACAGTCGCACCATCAGCCTGAACAGTAACTACCTGGTGCTGTTTAAGAATCCCAGAGACAGATTGCAGGTGAATATACTAGCCCGTCAAATCTTCCCCTCAGAGAAAGCTATCTTCCTGGAGAGCTTTGAGGACGCCACCAGAGAGCCGCATGGGTATTTAATCGTCGACCATTCATGCCCAGAACAATACAGACTGAGAACGGGTTTACTTCCTAGTCAGTGGCCAGTTGTCTATGTTCTGAAAGCATAGTAATTTATCATGTCAGCCCGTATAAAAAGGAATGCTCTGTTACTCAGAGCTCTGTACCACGCCACACCTCAGAAACGTAAGGACATTCTCGGCCATTGTTCACCCGACTTTGTTAAAGCTTTGTGTGAGATTGCTCTGAATATTTTAAAGGGTAACATTAAGCTATCCCCTCCCCAGTATCGGAGTTTGAAAAAGCAAAAGAAAGTTATCAGACTGCTGGCTGATAAGAGAACCGGTTTAAAAGGTAAGCAGCTGCCTCTCAAAAGTCAAGGAGGTGGGTTTATTCTCCCCATCCTAACGGCTCTTGCACCCATAATTGGGGATCTAGTGGCCGGAATCGTTAGAAGATAAGATGTTGCTCAGGACGACACAAAAGATGTTTCTCATCTCACCTCATCTCACTCACTTGAGTCAGTCAGAGACTTCTATCAGACAGACGGCGGAGGATGATTTGGATAATAAAATGAGAGCGATACTCGACGAGTCAGGAATGACCTCTTATGAAAAAATTAAGAAATACAACGCCCTGCTGCAAAGATACCTCACCCTAATCAAGCAAGGTCAGATGGAGGAGCCACGGATGACTGTGACTCTTCAGCGAAACAGTCTTAATGATACAATACCTGAATCAGATTCCCGTGAGACGGATCGTGTTCACGAGCCCGATCAGCTAGAATTGGATGCAACGGCGAGTGAGGTATTAAAAATCCTTCCAAAGCGCGATCGCAGAAATGGTGAATACATCTTGAGGAAATTATCTGAGAGAAATGGCTGGACCACCAGAGGAGAATTTGTTTATCAGGGGCAGGTTGTGAGAGGATCACATTTGGTTGATTTACTTAAAAACCTTCTGCTCCCTTTTAAAAGAAAAGCCCAAACCATGCAACCAACAGGCTGGACAAGTTTTCTCAATGTCCTGAATGAACTGAACATACCTCTATCCTCTGTGAATAATCCGCAAGCCCGTGAACAATACCGTCGTCTCAAAACAGAGCCGAGCGGAATAGAGAAAATACCATCTGTAAAACCGAAGAAGAAGATAACCCTCTTCCCACATTTTTTAAGATCTGGACATGGTGAGCGAGACAAGGCTGCAGATGAACATAGTTTGCATAAAAAGATAAAACCTCCGCGCTGGGTTACCTTTTCACCATAAATTTCTGTAAGAAATGAATAAAATGATACCGTCATTTGTTCTCAATAAAAAATTTTATTGATTCCAATTTTCAGAGTCTACATAGTCATCACTTTCATGCATTCACAATTAAACATATGTTTAAAGTTGAAGGGTGACAAGTCCCTTCTTCCCGTGAATGCCTCGTGGTGCACCATACCTAAAACAATATATTTAGGCATCGCTCCCAAAAAGAGATTCTCCTGATTACATATCCTCGAATTTTCAGGGATGGAGTATGTTTTTACATTCACTCGTGACAGTGGGTAGAGAGCGTTTCCTCTCATTAAGGCCGATGTGTGGCCTAAACGAACAGCGGGGGAGACGGAAACTTTTTTGATAAAAAGAGAGGCTCCTAATATCATTAATAGGAAAGTCGAGTCTCTGGTTCCCATGAGATAGAAAGCCTCGCTGGCTCTGGTTAGTTTAACTCTCATATCCACAGAGTTCAGCAGGAGCCTTTCACAGAAAAAAATATCCCCATGGAGGGGGCCCATTAGGTGTACTTCTCTGGAATTAGCTGTACAGAGAGCCCTCTGGTTTAGCCCTCTGTTAGGCCCATTATTGGTTACTATAGAGTCTATGGCGCCGGCTGTGTCTATTATAATAAAGACCAGCGCTGAACTGACTCTTTAACGTGTCTTCAGAAAAGTTGAGTCTCGATCATAGCTCTATATGGGTGGGTGGCACTAGACTGTGAAATTAATCTATCACCCAGAGTAACATCGCATTGACTGAATAGTGTATTGAGAGGATAATTGATGAGACCCACAGGTGCGTCGTTCGCCAAGTTTGTGCCGTCTGCATTGGTGATCTTCACACGTAGATGTAGCAAGGTATCGTTGAGATCCAGATACTTTTCACCATCTCCCGGTATAAAAAACTCAATCGGACCAGTCTCAGTAATAGCGGATAGAGGCATCATTTCCGTGTAGATCTTATCCTCGATAGAAAGCTGGGTCATAGGGACTGAAAATAAGTCCAGTTCTGCCAGGGTGCACTCAGGGGATTTGTGATGCAAAAGAGCCATGTTTTACTCTCTTTCTCTCTCTATTTATGATTCAGTGAAATATATCCTTGCTCCGTGCAGACTTCCTCCCTTTAGGCTTGATCCTTCCAACTGACTTCTTTCTTTTGAGCGGCCTCACTATTTGTGACCTCCTCACACGTTCACCCGGCGGCCTCGTTCTTGGTCTTCGTGACAGAACCATAATACCCGATCCTTCTTGTCCTCCCGTCTCTGCAGGACCAGAGATCCTTCTCATGGTTTTGCCTATGACATCTGAGGTAATGTTTGTAGCTGCTGTTTTCAGATGAGGCTTAGCTATAGCAAAACCTTTTTTAACAAGGGGGGCTACGTAGCGAAATAATTTTGAGAATATAGAGCCTATTCCGCGACCGTACATTACAGGTGCTCCATAAAAACCAGGCAGGGTACCTCCGACCTGGTTCTGGTAATAGTTTACGAAGCGGTGTTTATCTGAACCATGTTGCTTTGTTTTGTTGTCCTCCTCCTGACACAGACACAGACAATGAGGTGACCTCTGACTGAACGTTTGCTTGATAGTGACTAATGAGTCTGTGATCGACCTGTTTATATATATATATATATATATATATATATATATATATCGGGAGAGATAGAATCACAATTCCCTCTTACTCTCTCTGTGATATCAGAGTGAATGACCATCATTTCATTACGCGTTGTGATATCACGGGTCGGAAGTGTAGTCTCACAACGGTTTTCCCATAAGTAAAATTTACCAGAGTGTTTTGATCCGTTTTAATCTCTATGTGGATGTTTTCAATATGCCTCTTTGCTACAGGTAGATAGTTGACCGGGTTAAAAGTATGCGTAATTATATCGCCAAACTTACCCTCTACTCTAACTGTTCGCAAGAGCGGGGCATAAGCATCGCCGACTATCTGAGGAGCAACCACATCACTGTAACAGTAAAGCTGGTAGAAACCTGCTTTTAAATCCATCGGGTAAGGGGAACTCCTTTTATCAAATACGATCCATTTGCCAGGCTCCACACCTAGCATGTAGCTCAGTGGTGGATAAAAACGCAGGTGGTACTGGGCACCTGCCTGATACACGAGTCTATTTTCCACCTTTTCACGACTAAATAAATATCAGAACCTATTTTTCTAAGGTGACCCTCAATCTCGGCTTTGAGCTGATTCAAATCCTTGAAATGTCTGCATCCTATATTCTGGCGGTAGAACTTTTCCAGCCCCACTTTCCTCCATTCAAAAAAAGCCTGGTCCCTGGGGGCATTATGCCATGTGTACGGATAAGAAATCTCCGTCAAGGCAACCTGCCACGAACCTTCCAAATCGATATGCTGGGCTAAATCCACACGGAAACTGGAACTGGTATTATTCTTAAAGACGTTGAGACCAGCGTTGGAGGGCAGGGTGATATAAAACCCCTCATCCTCTACCGTTCGGTTCATGGTGTAATGTAGCGGGCTAGGAGTAGCAATGGCCCCCTTTATACCTCGTGAAGGTCACTGGCTCTGACCCAGCTGTTGAATTTCTCAGGCCAGTTTTTCCAACAGACAAAAACCTGTTTTACACCCCTAATGCTGCGTCGTTTTAATATCTTCTCCACTTGATACATCTTGTCTTTATTCAGTTGAACTTTTTGAAGCTCCTCCGCGTAAAAGGAGCCTTCAATAGCTTCTCCATCAAAATCTTTGAGTTTGTACACAGGGGGAGATCATGCAAGCTGCTCGGTCACTGTAAACACTTCATCTGTAAAACTTTGTTCATATTTCTTGTCAAACACGCCTCGCAGTTTAGATATTCTTACAAGATCTCCTTTTTTAAACTTTATCCTTGAGTCCTTGCAGCGTCGATCGCGTGCAGAGCCGTACAGGTTCTGAAAAACTTTAAAGGTGTTTTCTAGAGTCACCTAGATTTCCGTTTGGATTGATTGATTTTGATGCTCATGTGGTAACTGTGGTTGTAATTTTCCACGAGATCCTGCAGGATGTCGAGGTATCGACGTGTGTTATTAGCAGTTAAATCTCTCCACATCCTGGTTTTTAACGTGCGGTTAAACCTCTCAATCACAGATGCCTTTACCTCGCTCGGCGTAGCAAAATGCACAACACGATCTCTAATAATACCTTAAATTTTTTGTTAAAAAATTCTTTCCCCGCATCAGTTTGAAGTTTTTTAGGGGTCTCGCTTTCTCTAAAAACGGATTCAAAAGCCTTTACCACCTCTGCGGCTGTTTTTCTCTTCATAGTGCGAACATAAGCCTTTTTTGAAAACACGTCAATGATGATCATCAAGGGGGTGTGGTTATTGAAGTTGAGGAGGAGGGTTCTCAGCGGAGGGAGGTCTACACAGCCAGGGTTTTCTTGACTGCTAGAATCTCACCCCAGTTCTGGCAACTGCGGAACAGCATGGAAACTCGATCCGCTATATCATTCATCTTCTCCACCCAGGCTGCATGAGGTATTGCTAACAGCGTCCTAAACACACCACAGTCAGAGTTATAACACTCAAGAACAAAAAGATCCCCCTCTTCATTCTCATTAGATTTCCGGTGGCTTGCACGGAAGAACTAACGGCCTGTAACGCCTGTTTTCGATTGCTACACAGCAGTGAAAACCATCCTTGTTTTGGCCAGCTCAGCATCATCCAGAGGATTCTTCAGTCTTGGACTCTCCAGTCTCGGCCGTTTGGCTGCAGACGTTGCTGGGATTTCTTCGGGTTCTTCTTTGACTGTTAACACCTCCTCAGCCGAGCCCTTGCCTCCTTCTATATGACGCGGTATCGCTAGTTTCAACACTCCCCAGTCGTTGGAAGTTAGCATACCCACAGTGGTCAGAGGTCCCGGCTTCTCACCACCCTCGTCAAGCTGATACAGACAGAGGTCACCTGTTTCATACATGAACACATAGCCCCATCTTCCATAAGGCTCCAGTGACCATTCTTCCCGTAGAGACACGGGCGGCGGTTGCTGCGTTCTGCACAGAAACACCATCCTTTTCTTGGGAGCATTTGGTATCAAGGGCTGATCTTCAAATATCGTTACCGGAGTCTCACAAATGAGAGACCGCAGAGCACACGTCCTCTCCGGTGCCTGCGTAGATTTTTCCTCTACACTCACTCTGCTTCTTGTCCTGGGCATCTTGAATCAGCTATCTTTCACCCCAAAGTCGTTCTCTACACACTGACTGTCTCAGGGTTTTTATCCTTTACTCGAAACCCCTCCCCTGTCCACCCATTGGCCCTCAAACCTGGGGTCGAACAATACCCCCCACACATCTAATTATTTTCCCATCTTTACCTTACAGGGTCTTTGAAGCTGTTAAAATGTTGAACTACAACTTTTCTATTAACCCTAACCCTTTCTCTTATTTAAACATTCAACTAATATATTCCTCACAACCTCCTGACTTTAGCTATAATCATTCTTAACCCTAGCCATAAACTCCCCCTTCCTTAGATGTCAAAGGCCTCCTCAACAGATGGCTAATCTATGTCAAACAAAGGTCACACGTCAAAATAGCTTGATCGATCGATAAGAGGTCAAAAGTCATATCCCCAGATGTCAGCAAACGGATGTCAATCAAACAAAGGTCACCTGTCATATTAATTTGATTGATCGATAAGAGGTCAGAGGTCACCTGTCAAAATGAGTTTGATCGAAGGTATCGTTTTATCTCTCTGGTAGCCTCCTTCCACCTTCGGGTGGGTTCTGACTGTTGTTTGTGCTGATGCGCCAAACAACAGTTCAGAGTACCCACCATTTTTGGAGTCCCTGGGGGAGGCACTAGAGAATGCTCCTACCGGAGACTCCCTCGTTCTGCTGGGGGACTTCAATGCTCAATTGGGCACGTGTTGGACTTCTGTGCCAGTCATGTACTATCCATAACGAACACCATGTTCAGGCATAAGGGTGTCCATTTGTGCACTTGGCACCAGGACACCCTTGGCCGCAGTTCGATGATCGACTTTGTGGTTGTATCGTCGGACTTGTGGCCGTATGTCCTGGACACTCGGGTGAAGAGAGGGGCGGAGCTGTCAACTGATCACCACCTGGTGATGAGTTGGCTCCGCTGGTGGGGGTGGATGCCGATCAGACCTGGCAGACCCAAACGTATTGTGAGGGTCTGCTGGGAACGTTTGTCGGAATCCCCCGTCCGGAGAAGCTGTAACTCTCAACTCCGGCAGAGCTTCAACCATATCCCGGTGGGTTGACAATGTCCCTCACCTCCCAGCTCACAGTCAACACTGTGTATGGTGGGGACAGAGCTTTGCTGACCTCAACTAGGGACGTTGTGAGTCAGTGGGGGGAATACTTCGAGGACCTCCTCAATCCTACCGACACGCGCTCAGAGGCAGAGTCGGAGAGCTCGTAGACGGGGCCTCCCATTTCTGGGGCTGAGGTTGCCGAGGTGGTCAAAAAGCTCCTTGGCGGCAAGGCCCCAGGGGTGGATGAGGTCCGTCCTGAGTTTCTCAGGGCTCTGGATGTTATAGGGCTGTCTTGGCTGACACACCTCTGCAGCATTGCGTGGACATCGGGGACAGTGCCTCTGGACTGGCAGATTGGAGTGGTGGTCCCCCTCTTTAAAAGGAGGGACCGGAGAGTGTGTTCCAACTATAGGGGTATCACACTCCTCAGCCTCCCTGGTAAGGTCTATTCGGGGGTACTGGAGAGGAGGATCCATCGGACAGTCGAGTCTCGGATTCAGGAGGTGCAGTGTGGTTTTCGTCCTGGCCACGGAACAGTGGACCAGCTCTATACCCTCGGCAGGATCCTGGAGGGTGCATGGGAGTTTGCCCAACCGGTCTACATGTGTTTTGTGGACTTGGAGAAAGCGTTCAACCGTGTCCCTTGGGGAGTCCTGTGGGGGGTGCTCCGGGAATATGGAGTACCGGGCTCTTTGATAGGGGCCGTTCAGTCTCTGTATGACCGGTGTCAGAGTTTGGTCCGCATTGCCGGCAGTAAGTCGGATACGTTTCTGGTGAGGGTTGGACTTTGTCACCGATTCTGTTCCTTTTATGGACAGAATTTCTAGGTGCAGCCAGGGCATTGAGGGTGTCCGATTTGGCGACCTCCGAATTGGGTCTCTGCTTTTTGCGGATGATGTGGTTCTGTTAGCATCGTCGGGCCGTGACCTTCAGCTCTCACTAGAGCGATTCGCAGGCGAATGTGAAGCGGCTGGGATGAGAATCAGCACCTCCAAATCCAAGACTATGATTCTCAGCCGGAAAAGGGTGGAATGCTCTCTCCAGGTCGAGAATGAGATCCTTCCCCAAGTGGAGGAGTTCAAGTATCTCGGGGTCTTGTTCGCGAGTGAGGGACGAATGGAGCGTGAGATTGACGGGCGGATCGGTGCGGCGTCTGCAGTGTTGCGGGCTCTGCACTGACCCGTCGTTGTGAAGAATAGAGTGTGAGGGACAAATGGAGCGTGAGATTGACGGGCGGATCAGTGCGGCGTCTGCAGTGTTGCGGGCTCTGCACTGACCCGTCGTTGTGAAGAAGGAGCTGAGCCAGAAGGCGAAGCTCTCTATTTACTGGTCAATCTACATTCCCATCCTCACCTATGGTCACGAGTTGTGGGTAGTGACCGAAAGAACGAGATCGCGAATACAAGCGGCCGAAATGGGTTTCCTCCGCAGGCTATCTGGGCTCTCCCTTAGAGATAGGGTGAGAAGCTCAGTCATCCGGGAGGGGCTCGGAGTAGAACCGCTTATTATATTCTTTTACATATTTTTATGCTTCAATGCTTTTATTTTCTGTAAAGCACCATAGTCATCCAAAAACATGACATCCCACGGTTGAGACCAGGATGCAGAGTTGTAGTCTTACACACTTCTCTGCGGCTTCCCACCTGATGCTGCCCCCCCCTCAATCAAAAAACACAAAAGGAGCAAATCCTCTTGTGCAAAAAAAAATTTAAAACAAAAACTTTAACTGAACAAAAACATCAAACTATTAAATGTGGTTTGCTGAATATTAGATCTCTCCCTTTGAAGTCTCTGTTAGTGAATGATTTGATTTGTGATCATCATATTGATATATTTTGTCTTACAGAAACCTGGCTGCAGCAGGAGGATCATGTTAGCATTAATGAATCAACTCCCTCTGACTATTTAAATGTTCAGGTTCCTAGAACCACAGGTAGAGGAGGAGGAGTGGCAGCTATCTTCAGATCAGGGTTACTAATCAGTCCTAGACCCAAGATTAGTTTTAGCTCTTTTGAATCTCTGATTCTCAGTTTTTCCCACCCAAAGTGGAAATCACAAAAACCTCTTGTGTTTGTTGTTGTGTATCGTCCACCTGGCCCTTATTCTGAGTTTCTGTCTGAATTCTCAGAGTTTTTATCCCAGTTAGTGCTGAGTACAGATAAAGTCATTGTAGTGGGTGACTTTAATATTCATGTAGATGTTGAAAATGACAGCCTAAATATTAACTTTAATTCTATATTAGACTCTATTGGATTTTCTCAAAGTGTTCACAGACCTACTCACTGCCTTAATCATACCCTTGACCTTGTGCTGACTTATGGCATTGAGAGTGAACAGTTAACAGTGTTCCCTCATAACCCTGTCTTGTCTGACCATTTTTTAATAACTTTTGAATTTACATTACTTGACTACACGGTTTCTGAGAAGAATTCTACATATAGAAGGTGTCTGTCAGAGAATGCTGTAACCAGATTTAAAGAGTTGATTTCATCATCCTTTTCTTCACTGCCATGTGCAAATATGACAGAGGACGGCTACCTAAATTTTACTCCAGTAGAACTTGACTCTCTTGTTGACAGCACTACAGCTTCAATGCGTACAACACTGGACAATGTTGCCCCTCTGAAAAGGAAGGTAATCAGTCAGAAGAGGTTGGCTCCTTGGTATAATTCACAGCTGCGTGCGTTAAAGCAGACGACAAGAAAGCTAGAGAGACAGTGGCGTTCCTCTAATTTAGAAGAGTCTCAATTAGTCTGGAAAGATAGTTTAATAACGTATAAGAAAGCACTTCGTAAAGCTAGAACTGCGTATTATTCATTATTGATAGAAGAGAATAAGAATAATCCCAGGTTTCTTTTCAGCACTGTTGCCAGGCTGACAAAGAGTCCGAGCTCTGTTGAGCCATGTATTCCTTTAACTCTCAGCAGTGATGATTTCATGTTACCAATGATCTCCTGTTAGCTTCTGATAGCGGACTTGTTTCTGTGCTTGTCCTGTTGGATCTCAGTGCTGCATTTGATACGATCGATCACAGCATTCTGTTACAGAGACTTGAACATGTTATTGGGATTAAAGGAACTGCATTAGGCTGGTTTAAGTCATATTTATCTGATAGATTCCAGTTTGTTCTTGTAAATGAGGAATCTTCCTCACACGTTGGAGTAAGTCATGGAGTTCCTCAGGGTTCTGTGCTTGGACCGATTCTTTTTACTTTATACATGCTTCCATTAGGTAACATTATCAGACAGCATGGCATAAATTTCCATTGTTATGCTGATGATACTCAGCTGTACTTATCTATGAAACCAGATGAAACCTACAGGTTGGTCAGGCTACAAGCCTGTCTTAAAGACATAAAGACCTGGATGACTCAGAACTGTCTGCTTTTAAATTCAGACAAAACTGAAGTTGTTCTCTTTGGACCTGAGCGCTTCAGGGAGAAATTGTCTAGTTATATAGTTACTCTAGATGGTATTTCCTTGGCTTCTAGTTCTACAGTGAGGAACCTTGGAGTTATTTTTGACCAGAATTTATCATTTGACGCACATATAAAACTGGTTTCTAGGACTGCCTTCTTTCACCTTCGTAATATTGCCAAAATCAGGAACATCCTGTCTCAAGGTGATGCAGAGAAACTAGTTCATGCATTTGTTACTTCAAGATTGGACTACTGTAATTCCTTATTATTGGGCTGTCCCACATATTCTCTGAAAAGCCTCCAGCTGATCCAAAATGCTGCAGCCAGAGTTCTGATGAGAACTAACAGGAGAGATCATGTTTCTCCAGTTTTAGCTTCTCTTCATTGGCTCCCTGTTAAATTCAGAATAGAATTTAAGATTCTTCTTCTCACATATAAAGTTCTTAATGACCGAGCTCCATCATATCTTAAAGATTTAATTGTAAGATATTTTCCTAACAGAGCACTTCGCTCCCAAACTGCAGGTTTACTTGTTGTTCCCAGAGTTTCTAAAAGTAGAATGGGAGGTAGAGCCTTCAGTTATCAGGCCCCTCTCTTGTGGAATAAGCTGCCAGTAAATGTCCGGGAAGCAGACACCCTTTCCACTTTTAAGATTAGGCTTAAAACTTTTCTTTTCGATAAAGCTTATAGTTAGGGATGGCTCAGGTAATCCTGAAACATCCCATAGTTAAGCTGCTATAGGCTTAGACTGCTGGGGGACCTCATCTGTCACACCTTTCCTCACTTTGCTCTCTTTTTCCCCCTGTTTAATTTCAAAATTGATTTTATGTACATGTGACATTATTGTGGTTATTAACCTATGTTTCCCTGTTCCAACAGATATCCTTTGAATGGCGTTATGGTGTTTTTCCCCCCCTCTTTTCCCTCTTTTCTGTCTTCTCAAACCCCAGCTGGTCGAGGCGGATGGCCACCCTTCCTGAGTCTGGTTCTGCCAGAGGTTTCTTCCTGTTAAAAGGGAGTCGTTCCTTTCCACAGTTGCCACAGGCACGCTCAGGACGGGAGATTGGACTGAAGACACGTTTCGGTGCAATCTGTTGGTTTCCTTAGCTAGGATATTAATTTTTTGAATTAGCTCTATATGAATTAATTGGATTATGATTACAATGAATTGAATTCCAATTGGCTTGAATTGGACTATATTACTTAAGTGCCTTGAGATGACAATTGTTGTAATCTGGCGCTATATAAATAAAATTGAATTGAATTGAATTGAATTTTATGTAAATTGTTTTGTACATGAAATGTGCTATACAAATAAATTTGACTTTGACTTTAATAGACTTCAGAATGCAACTGTCTATTTCCACAGTAGTTCAAAGTTCTGAGATGATTAGATAAATTATCCAACTGACTCCCTGCTTAATGTCAAAGTGTACAGTGGAAGTGAGCTCCAGCTACTGTCACAAAAATCAGGAATAGAACAGATGCAGGGGCCTCATGTACAAAGACTTGCGTGGATTTCCTACTGAAACATGGCGTACGCTCAAACCAAAATGCCCTCCAACATACAAAAATATCCGGATGTATCAATGTGTGCGCACGCATGAATCCAAGCACATTTCTTTTGTACATCCCAGTCAACGTGGAATTGAGCGCACATGTCGGAGTACCAGACTCCTCCCTGTCCACGCCCCTACTTAAATATGCAAATCATATTTAAATTAGCCCTCCACCTGCGATTCCTCTCTCTGCACGATCAGAAAATAAAGAAAAAAGAATGAGTAAGACGGAAAAAGAATAACTTAACGGAAATCGAGATGGCGGTGCTACTCTCTGAAGTGGAGGCCCGCAAAAATGTGCTCTTTGGCACGCTGGCCTACGATATAAACAGCAAACATAAGAGGAGTGGGTGGGAGAGCGGGAGCGAGGCCTTTAATGCTGAGACGTCTGAGAAGCGCACACATGCAGAGGTGAAAAAGAAGTGGTTCGATATTAAGGTGGATGTGAAGCGGAGACTGGCTGCCCACCGCCGAAGTGTGGCCAAAACAGGCGCGGGGGGGTGTTGAACAGAGAGTCGGCACAACTATGGGTGACACTGCTCTGTCAGGGGTTTGGGTGTGGGAGTGTGGGTGACTCTGACTAAAGGTAAATACCTATATTTGTGTAACTCACAACAAACGTGTTCATACAGTAACCAGAACAGAAGTGCACCGGGGAAAAGGTGAGACTCATTGAGACATTTCACAACCACGAGGTTATTAACATGTGCACACAGAGATGATCAGGGGCTTGTTAGAAAGATCTTAAGCTGTTGTTTAACCAGCAAAAAACAGCAAGTAACTAACTTTAACCACCAACTATGATGCTGTGAAGACGGGATAGAAATTGGGGGCGCACACGCTCAATGCACGTCACGAGGAATAATATGAGGACAATTACACAAATAAAGTTACTCACCAAGAAGCCACCCATCGCGCACAGTGCCAGCTTGTAGTCTGTTCCCAACAATTCTGTTACTCAGAATATATGAGTCGTGCGTTGAACCAGGCCACCCCCACAAAGCATTTGCGCATCACAAATGATCTGTACATTGATGGAATGAAAATGTTTCCTGTTGATATACAAATTCATCATGTGATGGGCTTTTATAGCTCTATGTGTGCAGTCGATAGCTCCGATTACGTTAGGAAAACCAGCTCTCGCTTCAAATTGCGCTTCAATGTTGGCCTGTTCAAGTGCATTGTGGGAATTTGATATACCTCCTGAGATGCAGATAATTCCGTCTCACTCAGCTGGCATGACTCAGCTCAGGGTCGACTGGCACAGTCCCAGTCGGTTGGCCAGCTCCCTCTGGAATGCCCCGGTTGCTTAAACCTGCACAAGCAGCGCACGGCTCCTCGCTGTGTTGCGCTCCAACGCCGGCCGCAGCTCTGCCACAGTTCCAGGAGGATTGCCCTCAAAACGGCTGATGAGCCAGTTGCCATCATGTGCCAGCAAATCCTCTCAGTCTCTTAAAACACGCTATTTTCTAATTGCACTTCTTCTAATACCGCTAAAGCTGCCATTGTTTTAAAGGTATGCACTGCAACACTTTGCGCATGCTTTTATATACACTTGTGTAATTGCAGACACGTGTATTAATTGTTCGTGTGTCTCAGATGTGCACATCACTCAGTCTGAGGACAAATTGTGTTCACATTTATTTATTATAACAGTTTCCCAACATCACCTGTAAGTGTCGCCAAAGAAACAACAGCGGTAGAAAAGTGCGTACAACAGCCCTGCAATTTGCGTGAGGCACCGCACATTTCCACGGTCATTTCGCTCTTGATACATCTGATCGTTGACGTGAAAAAGTATGTACGCCACCCTTTGTACATGAGGCCCCTGGTGTTTTTAATAATGATTTATAATGATTTAAAATTCACCACTGTGAAATAATCAGTGTAATGCTTTAAAGCTTTACTTTTCAATATTCACTCCCTTTCTCATTCATACCCCAGCTTATTTACCTACTCATAACGTATTGTCATTTGAGACTGAATGTTGTGTTTGCAAAAGTAGCAACTTGACACTAATATATTTTATGTCCTATGCTGGACAATAAAAATGAGATGAATGAGACAGAAAATCAGAAATAACATGCTTTGAGAACTACTCAGAAAGGTTCAGTGCTGGCAGGCCCCAACCAGAAATGCTCTTCCTAAAAAGTACCAGACAACAGGTCATCCAACTGAAATGTTCATATATGTATTAGTTGTTACCCCTAAATACGACTCGTAATTCTGTCCTGTAGAATATTATCCCTACAAGTCCCACAAGGGAAATAATCCCATATAAGCATGTCCACATTGGAACTGACATCACTGACAAGTTTATCAATTGATAAAGTTTTCATAAACAGGAAGGAGGGTGGTAACAATGAACTAAAGGACAGATAGATGTCAGTTCCAATTCTAGTTAAGACACACATTGCCCTAGCAAGTATACTCTTTAAACTATACTTTGGATGCCAGATTTTACATCACATGAAAGCAGATAGACTTCATTTTTTTCACGTCTCTGTTGTTTTGTGTGGTCGCACCCTCGGTTTCAATCCGCTGCCAGTAAGACTGAATACCTCTTTGTTGGAAAAACTGTTACAGGTTGAACCAGTAAGTCCAGTTTTTTCTCTCTCAAGTGACGAAGGCAGCTATTTCTAAAATGACTAAAGGAATGATTTTCCAGTGCTAAAAAAGGATCAACACAGACGTCTCTTCCCATCAAAGACAAAGGTGAGATGCCTTTATTTGTTAAATAAATTTTTTGTGTTGCGTTTAGCTAGGAGGACATTAATACATAAATCATTGTACAAGATAAATACATATGCTGGAAATATAATTTTCACAGAGGACACAACACATAAGGATTTATGTGTTATGTGAGTCTGTTGATTACCAACATTTTGTATTGTTTATTTCTGTCAAACCTAAAAATTATAATAAAATGTTTCCACAGTATACTTTTCTGTATATAATCACAAATACACAATTACAAATTAATAATAATATGCATGTTTGAGATGATCAAAAAGGTGTAAATTGAAGCATTAGTTTCTGTTGCCCACACTTTTCATATTGATTATTACGTGCAGATTATACACTACACATAAAGAATAAACAAATAATGGGGTGAAAACAAGCCTATTTACATATTTTGCCATTCTACATTCTCTAAAGGCAGACATCTCCAATCAGTGAATGTACTTGATAGATTCTTTTTTTATCAGTTTTGTTTAAAGTTATAGATGAGGCTCCATCAAGTGTAGAGCGAGTTCATATAGCAAAAATGATTATTTTCATTATAATTTTGTGCAGTCACATTAAATATGTCCTGTAGAAAAGTTATCATTCTGGAGAGGTTCATTTTATTAAAGTACAACAAAAATAATTATATACACCAACATAGAGACACTATATGCTTTGTTATGGAGGTAACAATAACATGTTGTTGAGGTCAGAATGAACCCTATCTAGATAATGACGAAGATGCAGAAGCGTCCTCAGACAGCAGGCGCCAAATAGAGATTGGGTTTGAGCCACGTACACACTGAATGATATAGAAAGGTATAAAGAGTTGTCCCAAAACTGAGATCATTGGGAATTTCCGTGTATGCTGAAATGTACATGTCTCTGTGACGGTCTGTTTCAATAAATTCCCCATAAGAGGCTGACACGACGAGTCTGACTACTCTTTTCGCCACAACAGTTGCAAGGAAAAAGATCAGTCCACACCATTCAGCGGCAATGGTATGAAAAGATACAAACAAAAGGAACCCAGAGCATTTATACCTGAGGAGGGGGCTTTGTTCTTTGGATGTGTAATCACACCTCCAAGGGGGGGTGTGAAACAGGAGGTTAAAACAATTATGTTGTCTGGGTGTTAATCAAGAGACAAATGGTTTAAAATCATTAGTGTGTCTGGGTGAGACAAATGGTCCATGTGGATTGGAGAGTTTCTTAGCTCTGACACATAAATTTTACCATCACAGCTTATATTATATATACTTATGTTTTCTCCTATCAACTAAATTAGTACACAATGCGTTATTTAGTTTGTGTTCTTATCTTTACTTCTTTCTCTGCATTGACTTTTGTAAACTTGTTATCTTTGCTTTAAGTTTTTCTCTTTCTTAATTTTATGCTGTAACGCCCAGATCATGCAAGTTGCAGAAACAATGGAAAAGTAAAAAAAAAATAAATAAATGAAAACTTTCAACTTTATTATGCATTACTGATTATTTTACTTTTTTAATTTTCATTTGCACTTGTTGAAAAGGGCTTTAAGTTTGATTTAAGATAATACTCCTCCTTTAGAGTTCATCATGACTTCTAAAATGATAGTCACTCAGCCTCAGCCCATGATGGAAGCTCGGGACTCTGAAGAGTGGGGATCTGGGATATGTGACTGCTTTGAAGATATCCCACAGTGTGAGTGTTTGAGCTTCTGTCATATTATATTTACACCATATGCAACTGCTGGGTGATGTACTGTTCAGTGTATTATTATCACGTATCCATCCAGTTTCTTTGAAAGGCTTACTTTATAATCCCAACCAGAGAAAGGCTAACCCTCCCTCAGAGTAAATCACTGTTTAGTCAGTTTTTATTTATCTTAATTTAATATAAATAATATTAAAGATTAAAAATACTTGGAAAAGCTTGGTAGAGTACAGAGGATTATAATACGATAGTTTTCCCTTAACCTGAATTTAACCTGACACTTTATCTTGATTTGAAGCAGTAGATAGTTCTGTTGTTAAATTTTTTCAAGGAAAGACTTGACTTGTAGAAGGAAACAACTGATTCCATGATTTCCTCATAGCTTTGTATCTTAAAGCAACATGGACTGTGGGAATTTACAACACTGGTTGTGTCTGAAATCACTCACTCACAACACAGGGAAATAAATGTAGTGGAGTACAAATTGAGCTCAACAGAAAAATCTTTCGGACACTTTTGGTAATTACGTCATCGCTGTCGCACAATTAAAACGTACCACAATAATGTCGCCTCACACAATACTTGCCTGTTTACTACTGCATTTAAGTTAAATTATAGGCTTTTGATTACTGACCTGTAATTTTTATTTGTATTTTGTTTACTAATTAAGCATATTTTCATATTTTATTCTCTTGGCTCTTTAGTAACAGCAAGTTACAGTGTAATCTATTGGAATGTTTAATTATATGCTGTTTGTTTTTTTTTTTCCAATTAATGTAGGAAGCCATTTAAATTGCCTTGTTTTGAAATGTGTAATATAATAAACAATGGAATAAACTGGCTTCGTGACTGTTGTACTGCTCCACAACTCATGAATTTGTTTTCGCGCCTGTCATCCAACGGCTAACAAGAGCAATTCTCTGTAAAAAAATTAAACTAATCCGGTTAGTGACCATCGGATTTTCACTACATTTCGCAGTGAATTGTGGGGTATATTCAGTGCACTATATAGTGAACATTTATAATCACTAAGCATTCGGTCACACAACTACAAAATGGCATGGTCACTATATAGTGCACTATGTAGTGGTAAGGGAGTGATTTCAGACACACCCAGTGTCTTTGTATCACTGTATCTGTATACATCATCTTCTTCTCGTTCTGTCACTTATTTGTTATTTGTTCTTGCTGAAGGCTGTTTTGCCTTCTGGTGCTGTCCCTGCTTTGCCTGTATCACTTCCAGAGACTACGGTGAGCCTCTTTGTCTCCCCATGCTGGACATCTTTGGTGGCACAATCCCACCCATCACCATGTCCATGAGGGTCTCCATGCGGCAGCGCTATGGCATCAGAGTAAGACGTCAAAGACATTCTTGTTTTAATCTAAATAAATAATGAATTCACCTGAAAATGCTGTTTTCAGGTGAATTAATTATTCAACTGTCAGTTGCCAAAAACACAGAGAATATATAATGTGTAAAATATACAGTATGTCGATAAACGACAAACCCTAAACCTCACATTCAGATCATTAAAAGTAGCATGTTGAATCACTTTTAACCCAAAAATGTTAAAATAGAAAAACTGACAAAAAAGGAGTACTGTTAAAGTCTTTTTCAACATGATTTAGCAGTTTTTTAGCAATTCATATATTGCTTTCAGCCAACTGTCAACCTGACATTACTAATTTTCCTCTGTAGGGCTCTATGTGTATGGATTGTTTGTTCTCAACCTTCTGTACAGCTTGCACCTGGTGTCAAATGTCGAGAGAGATTAAGAGAAGAAAGATCGCAATCGTTATGGTCAGTGCCAAAAACACATGACCTCATTGTCATCAGCTGGGCTACCACATGTTTCGGTGAACCTAAATCTGAACAGCAGACTGGAGCCCCATCAACGAATCAATCTATCTATCTATCTATCTATCTATCTATCTATCTATCTATCTATCTATCTATCTATCTATCTATCTATCTATCTATCTATCTATCTTCTGTGAGGAATTTCATTCAACAGACAAAGTAATTCAAATAAAAATGTAATGTTGATCTTTTCTTTTTAAGTATTTGAACAGACACTCTTCAGAGAAAGTTCATTAACAAACAATTGTAAATCAATAAATATGAATGTCATGTACAAACCAATTATGTATAAGTTTGTGTGCAGTATAAAATGTCAAACATTTCAAATGCTGAGGCTGAAAAATCTGAATTCAATTTTAATTTGTGCCAGTATCATGGTTTTAAAAGTTGCAATAATTCTTACTTCAACCACTTTGTGTTTTTGTATTAAGGAGACCAGCTACTGTGGCTTGGAAAATTAAACATTTTCCGATTTTGCTTGATAAAGAATTTGAACTGCTCACCTAGAGTTGTAAAAAGTGCAGATTTTTAAACAAGAAAAGCTTTCCCTGAAAACTTTGCTATAAGAGTGGTTGCACATTTTCCCCACAAAACATCCAGCTGTTCAAAATATCTATGTCATCCATCAATTTTCCAAAAAAGTATTTAGTCAACCACCAATTGTGCAAGTTCTCCAACTTAAAAAGATGAGAGAGGCCTGTAATTTTCATCATAGGTATACCTCAACTATGAGAGACAAAAAGAGAAAAAAAAATCTAGAAAATCACATTGTCGGATTTTTAATTAATTAACTGGTAAATTCCTCGGTAAAATAAGCATTTGGTCACCTACAAACAAGCAAGATTTCTGGCTTTCTCAGACCTGTAACTTCTTCTGTAAGTGGCTCCTCTGTCCTCCACTTGTTACTTGTATCAATGGCATCAGTTTGAACTTGTTATCAGTATAAAAGACACCTGTCCACAACCTCAAACAGTCACACTCCAAACTCCACTATGGCCAAGACCAAAGAGCTGTCAAAGGACACCAGAAAAAAATTGTAGACCTGCACCAGGCTGGGAAGACTGAATCTGCAATAGGTAAGCAGCTTGGTGTGAAGAAATCAACTGTGGGAGCAATTATTAGAAAATGGAAGACATACAAGACCACTGATAATCTCCTTAGATCTGGGGCTCCACGCAAGATCTCACCCCGTGGGGTCAAAATGATCACAAGAACAGTGAACAAAAATCCCAAAACCACATGGGGGGACCTAGTGAATGACCTGCAGAGAGCTGGGACCAAAGTAACAAAGGTTACCATCAGTAACACACTACGCTGCCAGGGACTCAAATCCTGCAGTACCAGACATGTCCCCCTGCTTAAGCCAGTACATGTCCAGGTCCGTCTGAAGTTTGCTAGAGAGCATTTGGATGATCCAGAAGAGTATTGGGAGAATGTCATATGGTCAGATGAAACCAAAATAGAACTTTTTGGTAAAAATTCAACTTGTTGTGTATGGAGGAGAAAGAATGCCGAGTTGCATCCAAAGAACACCATATCTGCTGTGAAGCATGGGGTTGGAAACATCATGCTTTGGGGCTGTTTTTCTGCAAGGGGACCAGGACGATCTGCGTAAAGGAGAGAATGAATGGGGACATGTATCGTGAGAGTTTGAGTGAAAAACCTCCCTCCATCAACAAGGGCATTGAAGATGAAATGTGGCTGGGTCTTTCAGCATGACAATGATCCCAAACACAATGCCCGGGCAACGACGGAGTGGAAGCATCGTAAGAAGCATTTCAAGGTCCTGGCCAGTCTCCAGATCTCAACCCCATAGATAATCTGTGGAGGGAGTTGAAAGTCCATGTTGCCCAACGACAGTCCAAAAACGTCACTGCTCTAGAGGAGATCTGCATGAAGGAATGGGTCAAAATACCAGCAACAGTGTGTGAAAACCTTGTGAAGATTTACAGAAAACGTTGACCTCTGTCACTGCCAACAAAGGGTATATAACAAAGTATTGAGATGACATTTTGTTATTGAACAAATACTTATTTTCGACCATAATTTTCAAATAAATTCTTTAAAAATCAGACGATGTGATTTTCTGGATTTTTTTTGTCATTTTATCTCTCATAGTTGAGGTATACCTATGAGGAAAATTACAGGCCTCTCTCATCTTTTTAAGTGGGAGAACTTGCACAATTGTTGATTGACTAAATACTTTTTTGCCCCACTGTATCCCTGCTGACAATGGGTGAGAGGTGGGGTACACTTTGGACAGGTCAACTGTCCATCACTGAGACAAACAAAACAAACAACCATCCACACTTATACTCACTGCTGGGGACAACTTAGAGGCTACCCATGTCATGTTTGAATATTTTGCTTTTGAACTGTGTGCTGATATCAAGCTAGATGGTTAGCTTCCAAGGATGATCTTCAAAAAAAGATCTCAGACTCTGAATGGTTAGAAAACAAGGGAGTTTTCCATCTCGGTCCAATGAGTTCAGAGGGGTGTTGCCAACTCCGAATCGGTGTTAAACCCTTTCAGATCATGTAGCTCCATCCACCTCTGAAAAGCTACTCCGAAATTTACTCTTGTTTTATCTCTGGCTCAGTCAAGTGCTTTCTTTTTCACCTTCCCTGGTCATCTTCTTTTTTGTTGTGTTAGCCGTATATGCTGTTTTTGGCAGCAGCAGTATGGGCAGTTTCTCTTATGCTCGCCATAGCTTTCACTAGAGCTGTTCTGGCAGTGCGACGAGTGATTGACAGATACAGATCAGACACTATGTCAGACGCTGCTCTGGCTCTAATTGGTTGTTTTGTCTCAGTCACTGTAAATTCTTAAAAATCGCAGTAGGGGCAGTAGGTGGGACTGATGGAACTGCTTTCTTTTTATTATTATTATTTTTTAAACAGATTACAAGTTTCACTGCCTGGACATAGGGAAATTTTTTTGGAAATATCAGAAAAGTTGTAGTTGGCAGTTGAAAACTAAAACTGAGCAGCACATGTACTGTTGAATATATAATGTGTAAAATATACAGTATGTCGATAAACGACAAACCCTAAACCTCACATTCAGATCATTAAAAGTAGCATGTTGAATCACTTTTAACCCAAAAATGTTAAAATAGAAAAACTGACAAAAAAGGAGTACTGTTAAAGTCTTTTTCAACATGATTTAGCAGTTTTTTAGCAATTCATATATTGCTTTCAGCCAACTGTCAACCTGACATTACTAATTTTCCTCTGTAGGGCTCTATGTGTATGGATTGTTTGTTCTCAACCTTCTGTACAGCTTGCACCTGGTGTCAAATGTCGAGAGAGATTAAGAGAAGAAAGATCGCAATCGTTATGGTCAGTGCCAAAAACACATGACCTCATTGTCATCAGCTGGGCTACCACATGTTTCGGTGAACCTAAATCTGAACAGCAGACTGGAGCCCCATCAACGAATCAATCTATCTATCTATCTATCTATCTATCTATCTATCTATCTATCTATCTATCTATCTATCTTCTGTGAGGAATTTCATTCAACAGACAAAGTAATTCAAATAAAAATGTAATGTTGATCTTTTCTTTTTAAGTATTTGAACAGACACTCTTCAGAGAAAGTTCATTAACAAACAATTGTAAATCAATAAATATGAATGTCATGTACAAACCAATTATGTATAAGTTTGTGTGCAGTATAAAATGTCAAACATTTCAAATGCTGAGGCTGAAAAATCTGAATTCAATTTTAATTGGTGCCAGTATCATGGTTTTAAAAGTTGCAATAATTCTTACTTCAACCACTTTGTGTTTTTGTATTAAGGAGACCAGCTACTGTGGCTTGGAAAATTAAACATTTTCCGATTTTGCTTGATAAAGAATTTGAACTGCTCACCTAGAGTTGTAAAAAGTGCAGATTTTTAAACAAGAAAAGCTTTCCCTGAAAACTTTGCTATAAGAGTGGTTGCACATTTTCCCCACAAAACATCCAGCTGTTCAAAATATCTATGTCATCCATCAATTTTCCAAAAAAGTATTTAGTCAACCACCAATTGTGCAAGTTCTCCAACTTAAAAAGATGAGAGAGGCCTGTAATTTTCATCATAGGTATACCTCAACTATGAGAGACAAAAAGAGAAAAAAAAATCTAGAAAATCACATTGTCGGATTTTTAATTAATTAACTGGTAAATTCCTCGGTAAAATAAGCATTTGGTCACCTACAAACAAGCAAGATTTCTGGCTTTCTCAGACCTGTAACTTCTTCTGTAAGTGGCTCCTCTGTCCTCCACTTGTTACTTGTATCAATGGCATCAGTTTGAACTTGTTATCAGTATAAAAGACACCTGTCCACAACCTCAAACAGTCACACTCCAAACTCCACTATGGCCAAGACCAAAGAGCTGTCAAAGGACACCAGAAAAAAATTGTAGACCTGCACCAGGCTGGGAAGACTGAATCTGCAATAGGTAAGCAGCTTGGTGTGAAGAAATCAACTGTGGGAGCAATTATTAGAAAATGGAAGACATACAAGACCACTGATAATCTCCTTAGATCTGGGGCTCCACGCAAGATCTCACCCCGTGGGGTCAAAATGATCACAAGAACAGTGAACAAAAATCCCAAAACCACATGGGGGGACCTAGTGAATGACCTGCAGAGAGCTGGGACCAAAGTAACAAAGGTTACCATCAGTAACACACTACGCTGCCAGGGACTCAAATCCTGCAGTACCAGACATGTCCCCCTGCTTAAGCCAGTACATGTCCAGGTCCGTCTGAAGTTTGCTAGAGAGCATTTGGATGATCCAGAAGAGTATTGGGAGAATGTCATATGGTCAGATGAAACCAAAATAGAACTTTTTGGTAAAAATTCAACTTGTTGTGTATGGAGGAGAAAGAATGCCGAGTTGCATCCAAAGAACACCATATCTGCTGTGAAGCATGGGGTTGGAAACATCATGCTTTGGGGCTGTTTTTCTGCAAGGGGACCAGGACGATCTGCGTAAAGGAGAGAATGAATGGGGACATGTATCGTGAGAGTTTGAGTGAAAAACCTCCCTCCATCAACAAGGGCATTGAAGATGAAATGTGGCTGGGTCTTTCAGCATGACAATGATCCCAAACACAATGCCCGGGCAACGACGGAGTGGAAGCATCGTAAGAAGCATTTCAAGGTCCTGGCCAGTCTCCAGATCTCAACCCCATAGATAATCTGTGGAGGGAGTTGAAAGTCCATGTTGCCCAACGACAGTCCAAAAACATCACTGCTCTAGAGGAGATCTGCATGAAGGAATGGGTCAAAATACCAGCAACAGTGTGTGAAAACCTTGTGAAGATTTACAGAAAACGTTGACCTCTGTCACTGCCAACAAAGGGTATATAACAAAGTATTGAGATGACATTTTGTTATTGAACAAATACTTATTTTCGACCATAATTTTCAAATAAATTCTTTAAAAATCAGACGATGTGATTTTCTGGATTTTTTTTGTCATTTTATCTCTCATAGTTGAGGTATACCTATGAGGAAAATTACAGGCCTCTCTCATCTTTTTAAGTGGGAGAACTTGCACAATTGTTGATTGACTAAATACTTTTTTGCCCCACTGTATCCCTGCTGACAATGGGTGAGAGGTGGGGTACACTTTGGACAGGTCAACTGTCCATCACTGAGACAAACAAAACAAACAACCATCCACACTTATACTCACTGCTGGGGACAACTTAGAGGCTACCCATGTCATGTTTGAATATTTTGCTTTTGAACTGTGTGCTGATATCAAGCTAGATGGTTAGCTTCCAAGGATGATCTTCAAAAAAAGATCTCAGACTCTGAATGGTTAGAAAACAAGGGAGTTTTCCATCTCGGTCCAATGAGTTCAGAGGGGTGTTGCCAACTCCGAATCGGTGTTAAACCCTTTCAGATCATGTAGCTCCATCCACCTCTGAAAAGCTACTCCGAAATTTACTCTTGTTTTATCTCTGGCTCAGTCAAGTGCTTTCTTTTTCACCTTCCCTGGTCATCTTCTTTTTTGTTGTGTTAGCCGTATATGCTGTTTTTGGCAGCAGCAGTATGGGCAGTTTCTCTTATGCTCGCCATAGCTTTCACTAGAGCTGTTCTGGCAGTGCGACGAGTGATTGACAGATACAGATCAGACACTATGTCAGACGCTGCTCTGGCTCTAATTGGTTGTTTTGTCTCAGTCACTGTAAATTCTTAAAAATCGCAGTAGGGGCAGTAGGTGGGACTGATGGAACTGCTTTCTTTTTATTATTATTATTTTTTAAACAGATTACAAGTTTCACTGCCTGGACATAGGGAAATTTTTTTGGAAATATCAGAAAAGTTGTAGTTGGCAGTTGAAAACTAAAACTGAGCAGCACATGTACTGTTGCTCCAGATCTGTTGCTGCTCTCATCTGCAACCTTCCTTGCTCCACCTTGTTTATCTTTATATCTACAAGTGGCATCATTGTGGGTGTCACTCTTACAATGACTGCACCACATCTTTTGCCGACATGCTTTTGCTTGGTGACCCTTCATGCCACACTTGAAACATATAATGTCAACGTCTTCATTTCTCCTGTCTCGTGCACTTGACTTGGCAGGTCTCCGCCCAGCTGCCGCCACAGTGTTCATCACATTGTCGCTGGACTCCGCTGAAGTTAGCTTTTCAGTGACTTCAAAGCTTCAAGCTTTGTTTTGAACTCTGCAAATGTTATATTGTCATCATTATGACCTACATGTATGGCTTAAAATGGCTTAAAACTTTCAAGCAGCCCTTTCAAAAGTTTCACCTGCATTCCGCAGCGCCGTAATGGTGGTCTCCGCCCTCATGATATAGTCCAGGGGTGGGTAAACTGCGGCCCGCGGGCCACATCCGGCCCTTTGGTCTTTTTAATCCGGCCCGCCGAAGATTGGTACAGAATTAAGGTTTAATGTGAATGATTGCATTTATTTCATTTTGACTTGTAATGACAGGCATTTCAACACCAGGGAGCCTCATGCCCATATAAGTAGAATCCGTGTTAATTTTTTCCCGGTATGCACCTGAAATTTTCAAGATGGCGCTGCCTAGATTCAATACTATTGGCTTCCGAGCAGCAGTCCACAAACCAATGGATGAAGTCACGGATGTTTTATGATTTCCAGTGATCGTTCTTCTACTGGTCAGATCAGAACCCATCTACAGCACAAATACATCTACGCCTAAATACTTCTTTACTGAAGTCCGGTCCAAGGCTGTGTGTCTTATTTGCCAAGAAACCGTAGCGGTTTTAAAAGAATACAACATCAGCCGTCACTTTTCCACCAAGCATGCTAATTACGCTAGCAACCTTTCACCACAAGAACGTACAGCTACCGCTGACAGGTTGGTAGCTAGCTTGCAGACTCAGCAAAACACATTTATTCGAGCAACTTCCATCCAAGAAGCAAGCACGAAGACAAGTTACTTACTGGCATTCAAACTAGCAAAGGCCAGCAAGCCTTTCTCCGAAGGGGAGTTTCTTAAAGAGTGCATGGTGGAGACAGCAAGTATTTTATGTCCTGAGAGCAAGAACAAATTTGAAAAAGTGAGCTTATCACGCAGGACAGTGACTCGCCGTATTGAAGTAATTGACGAACACTTAACTAGCAAGCTAAACAAAAAAGCGGAGTCATTTACATCATATTCTTTGGCACTGGACGAAAGCAATGATATAAAGGACACCGCTCAGCTTTTATTTTTTATCAGAGGGATTGATGAGAATTTCAAGATAACGGAGGAGTTTTTGGATATGGAATCCCTGAAAGGAAAAACACGTGGAGAGGATTTATTTAACAGCGTGTCAGCGGTCATACTGAAGCACAAGTTACCTTGGAGTACGCTCGCCAACGTTACCACAGATGGATCACCAAATCTGACAGGAAAAAACGTTGGGATGCTTAAGAGAATCCAGGACAGGGTGAAAGAGGAAAACCCTGAGCAGGAGGTAATTTTCCTACACTGCATAATTCACCAAGAGGCACTGTGTAAATCCGTGTTGCAGCTTGATCACGTAGTGAAGCCCGTTGTGAAACTCGTGAACTTTATTCGAGCAAGGGGACTTCACCATCGTCAGTTTATTCATTTTCTTGAAGAAACTGATGCTGATCACACGGACTTACTTTACCATTCTAATGTCCGCTGGTTAAGTTTGGGGAAAGTATGCCAACGTGTGTGGGAGCTCAAACAGGATATTATTTCATTTTTGGAGCTACTTGACAATACTGACAATTTTCCTGAGCTGAATGACACAGATTGGCTTTGTGATTTAGCTTTTACTGTGGACATACTGACACACATGAACGAGCTGAATGTGAAGCTACAAGGAAAAAAACAGTTTGTTCACGAAATGCAAGCAAACGTCAGAGCCTTCAAAACCAAGCTGGTTTTATTTTCGAAGCAAATGTCAGACAAGTCATTTGCTCATTTCCCCACACTAGCTACGTTAAAAGAGGCCCCGCACCATGTGAAAAAATTTGGGAAATCACTGGATGACCTGCATGAGGAATTCTGCCGTCGGTTTCGTGATTTTGGAAAAATTGACAGGGCACTTCAGCTGGTGTCATGTCCCTTCTCACACGACCCGGAAACAGTGCCTCAGGAGTTTCAGTTGGAACTGATTGATCTCCAATGTGACATGGTGTTAAAGGACACGTTCAACGCCCTGAAACTGGATGAGTTTTATGCTTCATTAAGTGCAGCCAAATTTTCAAACATTAAGAAGATAGCACAGAGGATGCTGGTGTTGTTTGGCTCTACATATGTGTGTGAACAAACTTTTAGTGTGATGAACACCAATAAAGCACCCCACAGATCCCAGATGAGTGATGAACACCTCAGATCTGTTCTGAGAATTGCCACAACAGAATCACCACCAGACTTCGATGCACTAGCTAAAATGGGTGATCAACAACACTGTTCTCACTAAAAAAGTATGTTAATACTTCAATGCTTTTTTCTGTTTATGTTTGATGCAGTTTTTTTATATGTATTGTATCTTGTGCTGACCTGGCCCGTCTGTCAAATTTTAAAAGTCAATGTGGCCCCCAAGACAAAAAGTTTGCCCATCCCTGATATAGTCTATAACCGTCTCGCTGCTCGTCTTCTGAAGTGATGTCAGCATGGTGTAATAATATAATCGCATAATATTTTCAGTGCTTTTCTTCCATTGTCCGGCACATCTCTCATAATTAATGAGAGGCTTTTATCATCCAAAAGCTGAATGATCTTGACATAGGCGTCAGCGTTCTTCTTAATGACTGCCGCTCTCTCTTCTTGGCTGTTGGGTTCTCCCAGAACCGTATTCTTTAATCCTAGTAAATGCAAATGTCCCAGCACTTTAGTCTCCCACAGTTCATGCTTGGTTTCATCTCCGTATCCATATCTGTTAGCCTTTAGCACGCTGTTCGTTGCGACTTTCCTCCGGCGATAAAACATCTAAAACTTTTCTCCGAGTTGCTCCTGGGCACATAACCTGTTGAGCTTTGCAGTTTTTACTCACGCTAAACTCTGAGAATAAGAGGACGGAGGCAAAGATATTATTTAGTTTCTTCTAGCATATTTATTTAAGACTAGCACACACTCATTTCTTGAGTCATGGAGGAATGAACTTGCAACTTACGCAGTACAGAAAACAAAAACTGGGCGTGACTTAAACAAAACGTGATGACACAACATGAGGTTCTGGCCTTGCACTTAAGACCCACTGTGGTGAAAACAGGATACTGCATCTACACAAACAGCAGTACAATCACATCACACATTAACAGTCTTATGTTGCATGTCTCATAACAACTGAGTACACTAAATAATAGAATGTCTCATAACAGTCTCCAATAAGCGTTTCAAACATAAATTCACCAGATTAAATGTTGGTGAAGTTCAAACTAAGAGGAACTCAAAATAGAGGGATAAGTACACTGCTCTCAATGTAAGCGCCAGGCACCACATGTGTTGGTGTTGAATAAAACACATAAAACACACATTTTGAATAAAAAGCCAGCACATACAAGAACAATGTTTTAGTACAGCAGGGTAACTCGATACATATTTTCTTTAAATTTAAATTAAATGTTATGTTAGCTTTCACTATCGTTCAGTTTCCCAATTTCTTGCAAAAATAAACTATCTTGCATTTGTTTACAGTGCACGAGGATATTGCTAAAAATTACTAAAAGATATCAGTATGTCTCTATCTGTTAGTATTTATTTTGCTTAAAATATTACACAGTGGCTCAAGGTTTAACAGAAAAGTCTTTGTTAACGTAACAACACAAAGCTATGGTTAGCTAACGTTAGCTAGCACTTTACCTTAGAATAAACGTAGGTGCTCTTATTGATTTTGGAGGGATTCAGTTGTTCGTGTGGTCTTCCACACTGCTTTATACAATACAGGTACTGCTTTATACATCTATCTTGTTGCGTCTTGGGCTGGGGGAAGGAAAATAATTCAACATCACCCCACAAACTTCTTGGATATCGACTGTCGGACTTGCAAGTCCCATATGCACACCGTTTCGGCATATTGCTTTCTTCCGAAAGCTGACTGGCCTTTTGTGTATAGTTACGGTTGATAACGTCGGTTTGGACAGAAGCCGTTTGCAGGAGGGGCTTAGCGAAGGGTCAATTCCGCGCTCCCGCAACTCATGTCTTGTATCATCTATGCATTAGGACGGCATGACGTCACTGTATTTTCGCACCGCCATATTTGTGTCCGCCCGCAGTACTCCGATGACAGGTTACAGCGTTGTTACCTTACCCAAACAAGTGGAGTAGGAGGAACATCGAGAGGCACCCATCTGCAGGCAAGGTGGCCGACAAGGGCGCCGCCATACGTCCAATGCATACCGGAAGTCCCAAACGGAATTGTTTCTTCTTCGTGTGATGTATTGCTGATTTGACGTGCATACCCAACTCCATACTGTTATGAACAGAGAGCAAGATAACGGTAAGAGAAATACTCTTTTAATTATCATCCAACGTGTGTAGTATGGTCCCTACGATGTAATTCTTGCTATTTACAAATGTAATGCATCGAAGAATAGAGTGTCTTGTGTTATGAAAGCCGTTTATCCACTTGATTCGTCCGGGCTAACATTAGTTTAGCCAAAGAAAGAACGTTAATGATTTGATTTGGCAAAGTAGTACAAGAGTACCAAAACATATTGTCACACTTCTATTACCCCACACATGCACGTGTGCGTATATATAGAATCCCCCCACAGATCATCAAGGCCAAAAGTGTGAGTCAGTTTTATTTGATTATTTCTGCGTGTTTAGTGTATTTACATTGTTGTATTTCTTTGTTTGTACTTATAGGACATAATAAAACGTTTTCTTACAAAAAAGTCCAAGGCAAGTTATTAATGTTGCCAGCATAATAGTGTAATGTTGTATTTAACTATGTTGCTCACGATGGCCCTCTCATCCCTGAAGAACCCTGGTGGGTCAGGAAACGACCAGTAGGACTGATGTCTTTTAGCTAAGCTTCTCTACTATGCTTTTGAGCAAACAATATGTGGTTCGTCTGTACTGTGTTTAATGAAGGCATCCTCTGGTGTGCAGGTTGGGCCATATACAGGTAAGATAGGGAGATCATGCCTGCAAACAAGATCCTGTATAATATCAGGGGAATACAGCCCTTACGCTGTATTACCACCACTGATTATGATTTTTCAGTTATAGTGTGAATGATGTGTGAGTATCCCCCACTTACACACAAACACACAGAAACGTTGTATTCACGTTGCGCGTAATAACTGTAATATTAATATTTACAATCAGCATTAATTATAAGTCGAAACATTTACATTAATTCATATTTACCATATCTTGCCTAATGTCAGCTGAGATAGGCTCAGCTCCCCCTAACCCCTGTGCAGGATAAGGTGTAGAAGATGAATGAATGAATACATTTTTACCATAAACTAATGATAGTAAGTATGACATTTGTTGTGACCATTTTATTAATTCTCTATTTAATTTGATAATTCAGTTGATTTAATCTTAGTTATTTTTCAGTCCTATTAATATTCACATTTGTATTCATAACGTTGATATTGAATCAATCTTTGTAAATCGATTAAACATGAACATAAATTAATATATACTATATAGGCTACTAATGTGATAGTATCTATTTAATTTGAGAATACCATCACCACACAAACATAATTCACATTTGTATTCATAACGTTGATCTTGAAGGTAAATCCATGAAATGATAACGTTGTAAGTCAATCATACTGTTATGATAAACATGTAACTTCACAAAATGCATAGAATTATGTTGTGTAAAGCGTACCATGGTGTAAACGTACGTGTTTTCAAAGTTTTTATTTTGGTTTTAGCTCGGCGATTAACTGACTTCCACTTGAGACTTCCGGTATGGATTGAATATAGGTGGCAGGCGGGACAATTATATGTTAATTATATAATTATATGTCAATTATATGTTATGATAAACATGTAACTGAACAAATTGCATGTAATTGTGTTATGTGTAAACTATACAGTCTGTGGTGTAAACGTACGTGTTTTTAAGCTTTTAAGCTTTTATTTTGAAACTACTTCGACTTGGGACTTCCGGTATGGATTGGATATCCATCCATTTTCTATACCGACAGTCCGTTAATCGGGTAGCGGGTGGGCTGGAGCCTATCCCAGCAGTCATCTGGCGAAAGGCGGGGTACACCCTGGACATGTCGCCAGTCCATCACAGGGCCACATAGAGACAAACGAGACAAACAACCATGCACACTCACACTCACTCCTATGGACAATTTGGAGTCACCAATTAACCTGACATGCATATTTTTGGATGGTGGGAGGAAGCCGGAGTACCCGGAGAGAACCCACGCATACACGGGGAGAACATGCAAACTCCACACAGAAAGGCCCCAGGCGGGGATTGAACCTGGAACCCTCTAGCTTGCACCTCAAATCGCGACCGATTTACTGGTACAGTGGGAGTTGGAACCCCATCCGTCAAAGTATTGCTCTGTTTGAAGTCGGGGTTGATTTGCTTGGTTGCCTTTTAGGTTAGCTTGAGAGGATCCGCTCTGCTTGTACACCTGTTGCTCCAGGTCTGAAGATCCACCACATTTCCTCATCGACGGCACCATTGCTTTCTCTCAGCTCTTTATCTTTGGGAAACCTACATAGTTTGAGAAAAGTTAGCAAAGCAACGAAGAACAATCAGAGTAGTTTCTTTGGGCCAATTTAGTTAAATAGGAAAGACTTATTGGTTGTTTGGAGGCTGGTTTCACCGTGGACATTCACAGTATTTTGCGTGGGACTTCTTAGTATTAGCCACAAAGTCGGCAAATTGTGTTCGTAAAATGATATTATAATGAACAAATACAATCAAAAGTAATTTTCATTCTTACCTGTGAAAGGTAATGCCATGAGATCTGGTTTGTACTGTAAACTGGTTGGTACACTTCCATGCAGCACATGAGGCATCTTCTCCAATTGCTCCACTTTTCCACATCAAAGATGGCGATGACGTCGACATACGATTCAGCGCTCAATGCGGCATCTATGTATATATGTCTATGGGATATATGGCAGCCATCTTGCCTGCTCTTACGTACTCTTGGGAAAATCAGCGACAGACCGAAGTTTGACATTATTTGAAAGATGCCAGGAATATGTTGTGCTGTTGGCTGTGATAGCAGTTGACAAAGAAACCCCGAAATGCAGTTTTATTCCATCCCAAAGGACGTAGACTGGCGAAATAAATGGTTGGCTGCAATAAGAAGAGACCACTGGCAGCCAACAGCTAACTCCAGGTTGTGCAATCAACACTTTGTGTCTCATAAGTCCTCAACTCTATCTAATTTTTATTTTAGTCATTGGAAACCCCTTACAAAACACACCAAAAACATGATTAACTTCAGATGCCATATGATTAACGCTGACAGTACGTTAACGTGATGTTGGCTATCTCAATGGAGATTCACATTGTGTCTTATGCTAACGTTAGCTAACTTTGTCTGATTACGGTACACTCAAAAGCTGTGGTTTGAGCTGATCACTAATTAACTATTTTAATTAACTATTATTCATACCTGAAAAGAATTTTTCTAAAGTTGGTATGAGGCGTTTGTGCTGACGGCTTTGCTTTGCGGTAAGACGTATTGCATCACTTCCTGTTGCTTTGTGTGTGCACTGTGACAGTTCTCGCTCTTCTTGAACTACTAATAATCACCTTATTTCTCCCTATAATTTACACATCTTGCATAGTTAACTCTATCCCATACTTGTTATATTCTAACGCTCACTCTTACAGATCTTTAGTTTTTATTTTTCACTTTTTAGCGGTGTATCTGGTTCTCTAGCTTAGCATGGCTACCAGTTCTCTTCCTCTATCTCCTGCTTTCACCTGCTCCGTGTGTCAGATGTTTAGTTACTCCTCTGCCTCCTTTAGTGGTAATGGTACATGTAACAAATTTAGTCTTTTTGTAGTTTTGGAGGCAAGGTTATCTGAATTGGAAGCTCGGCTCTGCACTGTTGAAAACCACCCGATAGCGAGCCAGGCCCCTTTAGTCAGTGCGGAGCCACCTAGCGTAGCTAGCTCTGTTAGTCGTCCCCGAGCAGATCCCGAGCAGCCGGGACTTAAGAGTGGCTGGGTGACTGTCAGGAAGAGGAGTCATAGTCCTAAAGTCAAGCCCGTGGTTCACCATCAACCTGTCCACGTTTCTAATAGATTTTCCCCACTCAGCGACACACCCGATGAGGACAAAACCCTGGTAATTGGCAGCTCTATAGTCAGAAACGTGGCATTAGAGACACCAGCGACCATAGTCAAATGCATTCCAGGGGCCAGAGCGGGCGACATAGAATCCTATTTAAAACTGCTGGCTAAGGATAAGCGTAAATACGGTAAAATAGTTATTCACGTCGGCGGTAATGACACCCGGTTACGCCAATCGGAGGTCACTAAAATTAATGTTGCATCGGTGTGTAATTTTGCCAAAACAATGTCGGACTCCGTAGTTTTCTCTGGACCCCTGCCAAATCTGACCAGTGATGACATGTTTAGCCGCATGTCCTCATTCAATCGCTGGTTGTCTAGATGGTGTCCAGCAAACAACGTGGGCTACATAGATAATTGGCAATCTTTCTGGAGAAAACCTGGTCTGATGAGGAGAGACGACATCCATCTCACTTTGGAAGGAGCTCTTCTAATTTCTAGAAATATGGACGAATTTATTAGTCATCCAAAAACATGACATCCCAGGGTTGAGACCAGGATGCAGAGTTGTAGTCTTACACACTTCTCTGCGGCTTCCCACCTGATGCTGCCCCCCCCTCAATCAAAAAACACAAAAGGAGCAAATCCTCTTGTGCAAAAAAAAATTAAAACAAAAACTTTAACTGAACAAAAACATCAAACTATTAAATGTGGTTTGCTGAATATTAGATCTCTCCCTTTGAAGTCTCTGTTAGTGAATGATTTGATTTGTGATCATCATATTGATATATTTTGTTTTACAGAAACCTGGCTGCAGCAGGAGGATCATGTTAGCATTAATGAATCAACTCCCTCTGACTATTTAAATGTTCATGTTCCTAGAACCACAGGCAGAGGAGGAGGAGTGGCAGCTATCTTCAGATCAGGGTTACTAGTCAGTCCTAGACCCAAGATAAGTTTTAGCTCTTTTGAATCTCTGATTCTCAGTTTTTCCCACCCAAAGTGGAAATCACAAAAACCTCTTGTGTTTGTTGTTGTGTATCGTCCACCTGGCCCTTATTCTGAGTTTCTGTCTGAATTCTCAGAGTTTTTATCCCAGTTAGTGCTGAGTACAGATAAAGTCATTGTAGTGGGTGACTTTAATATTCATGTAGATGTTGAAAATGACAGCCTAAATATTAACTTTAATTCTATATTAGACTCTATTGGATTTTCTCAAAGTGTTCACAGACCTACTCACTGCCTTAATCATACCCTTGACCTTGTGCTGACTTATGGCATTGAGAGTGAACAGTTAACAGTGTTCCCTCATAACCCTGTCTTGTCTGACCATTTTTTAATAACTTTTGAATTTACATTACTTGACTACACGGTTTCTGAGAAGAATTCTACATATAGAAGGTGTCTGTCAGAGAATGCTGTAACCAGATTTAAAGAGTTGATTTCATCATCCTTTTCTTCACTGCCATGTGCAAATATGACAGAGGACGGCTACCTAAATTTTACTCCAGTAGAACTTGACTCTCTTGTTGACAGCACTACAGCTTCAATGCGTACAACACTGGACAATGTTGCCCCTCTGAAAAGGAAGGTAATCAGTCAGAAGAGGTTGGCTCCTTGGTATAATTCACAGCTGCGTGCGTTAAAGCAGACGACAAGAAAGCTAGAGAGACAGTGGCGTTCCTCTAATTTAGAAGAGTCTCAATTAGTCTGGAAAGATAGTTTAATAACGTATAAGAAAGCACTTCGTAAAGCTAGAACTGCTTATTATTCATTATTGATAGAAGAGAATAAGAATAATCCCAGGTTTCTTTTCAGCACTGTTGCCAGGCTGACAAAGAGTCCGAGCTCTGTTGAGCCATGTATTCCTTTAACTCTCAGCAGTGATGATTTCATGAGATTCTTCATCAATAAAATTGTTTCTATCAGAGAGAAGATTAATGGAATCCTTCCCATTATTATCACTGATGTATCATCAAGTAGAGCAGCTTTAGAAGTATCTTTCGAACCTGAATTGTATTTAGACAGCTTCTGTCCAGTTGATCTTTCTGAGCTAACAACAGCAATAGTCTCTTCTAAACCATCAACTTGTATGTTAGACCCAATCCCAACCAGACTGTTCAAGGAGGTTTTCCCCTTAATTGACACTTCCATTTTGGATTTGATCAATCGGTCTTTGTTGATAGGATATGTACCTCAGACTTTTAAGGTTGCTGTAATTAAACCTTTACTTAAAAAACCTACTCTTGATTCAGAAGTGTTGGCTAATTATCGACCTATATCCAATCTCCCTTTTTTGTCCAAAGTTCTTGAAAAAATAGTTGCAGTTCAACTTTGTGATCATTTACATAGAAATAATCAGTTTGAAGAGTTTCAGTCAGGATTCAGAGTGCATCATAGCACAGAAAGGGCACTGGTGAAAGTTACCAATGATCTCCTGTTAGCTTCTGATAGCGGACTTGTTTCTGTGCTTGTCCTGTTGGATCTCAGTGCTGCATTTGATACGATCGATCACAGCATTCTGTTACAGAGACTTGAACATGTTATTGGGATTAAAGGAACTGCATTAGGCTGGTTTAAGTCATATTTATCTGATAGATTCCAGTTTGTTCTTGTAAATGAAGAATCTTCCTCACACGTTGGAGTAAGTCATGGAGTTCCTCAGGGTTCTGTGCTTGGACCGATTCTTTTTACTTTATACATGCTTCCATTAGGTAACATTATCAGACAGCATGGCATAAATTTCCATTGTTATGCTGATGATACTCAGCTGTACTTATCTATGAAACCAGATGAAACCTACAGGTTGGTCAGACTACAAGCCTGTCTTAAAGACATAAAGACCTGGATGACTCAGAACTGTCTGCTTTTAAATTCAGACAAAACTGAAGTTGTTCTCTTTGGACCTGAGCGCTTCAGGGAGAAATTGTCTAGTTATATAGTTACTCTAGATGGTATTTCCTTGGCTTCTAGTTCTACAGTGAGGAACCTTGGAGTTATTTTTGACCAGAATTTATCATTTGACGCACATATAAAACTGGTTTCTAGGACTGCCTTCTTTCACCTTCGTAATATTGCTAAAATCAGGAACATCCTGTCTCAGGGTGATGCAGAGAAACTAGTCCATGCATTTGTTACTTCAAGATTGGACTACTGTAATTCCTTATTATTGGGCTGTCCCACATATTCTCTGAAAAGCCTCCAGCTGATCCAAAATGCTGCAGCCAGAGTTCTGATGAGAACTAACAGGAGAGATCATGTTTCTCCAGTTTTAGCTTCTCTTCATTGGCTCCCTGTTAAATTCAGAATAGAATTTAAGATTTTTCTTCTCACATATAAAGTTCTTAATGACCGAGCTCCATCATATCTTAAAGATTTAATTGTAAGATATTTTCCTAACAGAGCACTTCGCTCCCAAACTGCAGGTTTACTTGTTGTTCCCAGAGTTTCTCAAAGTAGAATGGGAGGTAGAGCCTTCAGTTATCAGGCCCCTCTCTTGTGGAATAAGCTGCCAGTAAATGTCCGGGAAGCAGACACCCTTTCCACTTTTAAGATTAGGCTTAAAACTTTTCTTTTCGATAAAGCTTATAGTTAGGGATGGCTCAGGTAATCCTGATACATCCCATAGTTAAGCTGCTATAGGCTTAGACTGCTGGGGGACCTCATCTGTCACACCTTTCCTCACTTTGCTCTCTTTTTCCCCCTGTTTAATTTCACAATTGATTTTATGTACATGTGACATTATTGTGATTATTAACCTATGTTTCCCTGTTCCAACAGATATCCTTTGAATGGCGTTATGGTGTTTTTCCCCCCTCTTTTCCCTCTTTTCTGTCTTCTCAAACCCCAGCTGGTCGAGGCGGATGGCCACCCTTCCTGAGTCTGGTTCTGCCAGAGGTTTCTTCCTGTTAAAAGGGAGTCGTTCCTTTCCACAGTCGCCACAGGCACGCTCAGGACGGGAGATTGGACTGAAGACACGTTTCGGTGCAATCTGTTGGTTTCCTTAGCTAGGATATTAATTTTTTGAATTGGCTCTATATGAATTAATTGGATTATGATTACAATGAATTGAATTCCAATTGGCTTGAATTGGACTATATTACTTAAGTGCCTTGAGATGACAATTGTTGTAATCTGGCGCTATATAAATAAAATTGAATTGAATTGAATTGAATACCTACTTTTGTTGTAGCGTGGGTCCTTAAATGCAATGAAATACCGTAGTTAATCACCGGCCACTTCATAAGTGGCCACTGTCTAATGTGAAAACTGAGGAGAACTGTCAAATTGGACACAAATATGGCGGCGATCTCATCGACGTGAAGTCAGTGGTACCCATTGATAAAAAACAAAACAAAAAATTGTGGTTATCATATCACCACTTTCACTGTAACATTTCAACATAACATTTATCTTATTCTGCAGGAGAGTTAAATGGTGTCCTGCTTAGGGACAGAGGCTATGCGTGCTTACCATACCTCCTCAACCCATGTCATGATCCAGGAACAAGGGCAGAAAGGGCATTCAACCATGCACATGCTAAAACAAGGGCACGGATAGAAATTACCTTTGGCAAAATTAAATCCAGGTTCATTGTTTAAATTGATTCATTGCTTCTCAGACACCATGGCTGATTTTTGACAGAGCTATCTTAAATTAATAGTATACTTCATATTTTGTACATTTTGTCTTGTGGACAACTTTTCAGGCTCCAGTCTTTTCTTGCTTGATTCCCTGCAGGCTCCAGTGCCTGAAAGGACTCAGTTTCTCCTGACACAGTGAGGGGCCAATACAGGGACACATATTTCCATTCCTTTATTGTTGTGACATTTGAGTTAGAACTTCTTTTCATAATTTAGCATTGACACAGTAGCAGTTTAAATTGGAGCAAGTGTAAGAAGGCTAAATGGATAGAGATAATTTCTAATTTTCCAAACTTTAGGTCATGGCACCCCACTGTGAATATAAATATTTTAATGGATAAATAAAGCATACATTTCCATTGCTATACAAGGCAGTCCAAATTACAACAATCGTCATCTCAAAGCGCTTAAGTTATATCGTCCAATTCAAGCCAATTGGAGTTCACTGTAATCATAATCCAATGAAATCCAATTAAGTGAGGACGTGTGTGATAGATGAGGTCCCCCAGCAGTCTAAGCCTATTGCAGCTTAACTATGGGATGTTTCAGGATCACCTGAGCCATCCCTAACTATAACTTTTATCAAACAACTTCAGTTTTGTCTGAATTTAGAAACAGACAGTTCTGAGTCATCCAAGTCTTTGTCTTTAAGACATGCTTGTAGTCTGATGGTGCTATTGCTATTTATATTGTTTATGCTTGCTGGCCACACAATGTTATGGGAAAGGGACATTCAATGTTATGGGGAAAGGCATTACTAGCCATTTAATGTTATGGGAAGACGAGTTCAGACAGTCGAAACACTTTTGCTTGCTACATAGTATTATGAGAACCAAAAGACAGGAGGAGGCCTCCCCACATCACAGAAACTCTTATTCTTGCAGCTTTTCTCATAGTATAACTATATAATTTTTCTAACACCAACCTATTGGTTTAATCTGGTTTCATAGATAGGTGCAGCTGAGTATCATCAGCATAGCAATGGAAATCTATGCCATGCTTTCTAATAATGTTACCAAAAAGAAGCATGTATAAAGTAAAAATAATCGGTCCAAGCACAGAACCATGAGGAACTCCATGACTTACTCCGGTGTATCAGGAAGATTCTTCATTTATAAAATCACTGAAAACTGAAATCTTTCAGATAAATATGACTTAAACCAGCCTAGTGCAGTTCTTTTAATCCCAATAACATGTTCAAGTCTCTGTAATAAAATACTATGATTGACCGTATCAAATGCAGCACTGAGATCCAACAGGACAAGCACAGACACAAGTCCGCTATCAGAGGCTTCATTGGCTATCATTGGTAACTTTCAACAGTGCTGTTTCTGTGCTGTGATGCACTCTGAATCCTGACTGAAAATATTCAAACAAATTATTGATCAAAAAGTAAATGATCACAAAGTTGAGCTGCAACTATTTTTCAAGAACTTTGGACAAAAAAGGGAGATTGGATATAGGTTGATAATTAGCCAACACTTCGGAATCAAGAGTATTTTTTTTAAGTAAAGGTTTAATTACAGCAACCTTAAAAGTCAGAGGTACATAGGTGCGCACTAGAGGGGGCACCAAAGCAATGGGGGAAAAAATCATTTTGAGTAGGCATTTTCTTTATTTAACAGCTTTTGTGCATGTGTGAATGATATGATCAATAACAGAGGCATGTTGCTGATTAGGCACCCTCTGCTGGCACACACTCTCTCACCACACAAAAAACTTTGTTTGAATCTTGTTCTCATGACAGAGTGCTAAAGATGGAGAAATGGAAGAGAAAGCTCTCTGGGGGCACAATAGAAAATGAAGGAGGGAGAAAGAGAAAGTTTGAAGGGATGAAAGAAACATTTTCTAAGTGGTTAAAAGACAGAAGGTAAGTTATGTTGAGGCTTAGTGGCTTGTAAATATTCAGGCTAGCTAAAGCTACTATTTGTGAAACAACAGGTTAGCCTACTGTTGTCTTGCAACTGTGTACTGGTCAGTATTTACCCACCCTCTGATTTAAAAGGGAAAAAGGAAAAACATGAAAATGTGTCTACATACCCCTGAGAAATTAGGTAGTTGCACCCATGCATTAGTTCCACTATATAACTATATATAACAGCAATAAAACTGTATTCACCGAATGTGTATCTTAGTCCATGCAGGGATTTTTTAATCATCTTATCTTAATTCAGTGCTGTTTGAGGACTTAAGATCACAAACATTCGCTACTGGTTTCAGAATCTTCCCTTCACCACAAATATTTCCCTGGATTCTTCTAATATTTTAACTGACTGCAAATTATTTCCAAATTTGCATAAATAAGAAACGGGAGCCCTTCCCCTCCTCATTTTCTAGCTCTGAAAGACTCTCACAGTCTAGGATGTTTAGTTCATGTTACATAATATGTTGTTGCTTCACCAGGGACCTGTTGTTCGAAAGTAGTATAAAGACATCCAGGATAAGTGGGAAAGACAGGTTGGACAAAGTCTCATAAATTAATCCTGGCGTAGTTGGTTGTTCGAATGCCGAGCCAGGCTGAGGAGGGGCGGGTTTGTCAAGCCAGGTCCAATTTATTCGAGTAAATGCGCGATCACGGCTTTCTTCAGTAGACCACAGAGATGATCACAGATTCACTGATGAGACTACAGGTGTGGACACTTTCCTCCAATGAACAGCGGATCTGAATGCTGACGTAAGGTGACACAGCTCTCATAAAGTGAAGCACCGCTGCAGTCTTGAAGTTTGTAGACGGAGTGATCACATAAGTGCAGTCCAGTGCACTAATGACATCAGGGAAAGCTATTAAAATAAACCTTTTTGAAACACATACTGTGCAGCCAATCCAATTTTACCTACACATTTTTTCGTTGTGTGTGTATTTCATATTACCTGCGATTTTGTAAAAAACGCTCCCTGATGTAAGACAGTCGTCTGTGGCCGGGGAATGTTACAAAAATGTGCACGACTAATTTAAGTGCCAAATACACGTGGCGGATGACCCGGCACACAGGTCCTTTATTAAGATTCTCAGCATTCCCGATGGAGTAGAGAAATGAGACGCTTGCAAAAAAAAAAACTGAACGCTACGTAACACAGACCATCTGTGGAACCGTCATTGCGCGGCTCCGGGCTGTGGATTTGGGGGCTCGGTATTCCACACAGGTAGCAATGCCCTCTCCTGAATATCTGTATGTTTCTAATAGATACTTGTCACTGAACGCCAGTAGGTCTGACTTGTCATTAACCACCCTCTGAGGTCGAAGTGCCCATCGAACAATTGCTACCTCATCATCCACAATGTCCTCCAAAATAAGACATGTCATTCATTGGGAAGGAAAGGACACATATTCATGGGACTTAATATAGTGTAGGCTATTACCCTAATCACTGACTTAATTTGCAAAGTGCAGTCATTTCTAATTACTCTAATAACTGCAATAAAATCAAATTTGAGCTGGCAAACAATATGAAGGGTGTTTATTTACAATGACGAACACACAAATAGGCCCCAATTATGAAAAATAACTATTGTAATAGGCTAACTTTATTTATTTATTTGATCATGTTTTGTTTTCTTTCTTTTTTAAGAAACAATAACTTAGCCTACATGTTGTTTGTTTAAAAACTAGGCCAATGCATAATCTTCATCAGAACATGGAATGACTGTATAAAACACGTTCATTTCTGATCAGCGCAGCCTCTGACTCCAAAGATAAGATAACAGAATCAACTAAGCCTGGCGTTTAGCCTGGTCTGGAGCAGGCTAGCGGCAGAGAATAAATCACCATGGTAACTTGACCAGGATGAACTTATCCACCTTTCGAACAACCGACTGTAGGCTAAATTCAGCCAGGATAACCAATATATCCCAGCTTAATCCCTTATCTAGGTTTCGAACAACAGGCCCCAGGTCTTTCTTTCTTTCTTTTGTACCTGTTCCAACTTTATTGAAAACAGTTGCTGCTCTATTTTTAGTTGAATATATTATTTGGATTATTTTCAACTCATTAGATTCAGCTTTTATCTACTCTTTTACACAGAGATCCAGGTTTCCTGGAAGCAGTCCTATAAAGGTTTGTGGAGGCATGCAGCACATCAGTGTATAGACACTTTAAAAACATCAACCCAAACAGTGTTGTAAATTATATGACCAGCAGAGGACGACACTGCCTTGTCTATAAGCTTTCATGGTTGAGGTCGTTGTAGGTCACACAAGATCAGACTTATGCCCCTCGGTGTCCTGTCATGTCTCACATTATGAGTCAATTATCTAGGAATGCAACATTAAAAGCAACAACAAACAAACAACATAATATAGTTTAGTGCAGAGAACCCTTAATGTTTTTTACTGTCAGCAGTGAGGGTGTGAAATGAGGTCATACAGGGAGACAATTCTCACTTTTGTAGTTTCCTTAGTAACAAGAATGTAGCTGTAACTCACTCTTTTATTTCTTAATAACATACATGAGGTTTCCAGGAATTAATTATTTTGAGTTTTTTTCACTCTTGTCTTCCCTTTAATTTTCAGAAAATGCTAGAATAAAGCGAGAGCACAGATTTCAGTGCACATCATGTGAACAGAGCCATTCAATATGGCAAATTTGTAAAAGATTCAGTTAAAAGTAATTTCTAAAACATTTTCCAACAATATTTAATCTTAACAGGAATTGCCATTTATATTAAAATATGCCAAATTGAAACCAAAATAAACCTATAATTACTTTTGAATATATAATTTCTCAGAATAAAAGAAGAAGATAAGGAATGAAAACGTATCTACTGAAATGGATATATCCTTTCTTAATCAACAAATCAAATTTATATGGGACTTCATAATGGCAACTGTATGCAGTTTAAAGTGCTTTAGTAGAGAATGATGAAAACACAGGATATAGTGACGGACAAAAACACTTTGAAACAGCTGAATAAAGAAAATATAAAATACCTTAAAACACAAAGGAAAAAGCAACACATCTTTTTTTCTCATCATTGTATATGAACAGAAAAATATACAGCTTGTTTGACAATCCCAACAAATATATTCAACACTGCACAGCAATTACCATTGCTGCACTTTTTTTGTCAGACTACATCATGATAGAAAAACCTCCATGATGTTTAATGGGAAAAAATTAAAATATGTAATTACATGGCAAAAGATTAAATCATAAAACATAATTTGGTCTTAATAAGAGAAAAATAAATGACATAGCTCACAGTGTTGACCTAATAAATCTAGTCAATTGCCATGTCGTGAGTAATGATGGATTTTTTTTTCTGGCCTTTCTGGTTATTTTTCTTTCTTTTGGAAGAATTTTACATCTTATTTCCCTGTTAAAGCCAACAAAAGTTTCTGTTCCATATTAGTTATAGTTTTTGTTTGAGCCAAATGCTAAATGGGATTGCATGTATCCTGAAGTCATTAACACTGAAGCTCCAGTCAGTCTTTTTGTCTCTTTAAACATTTTTGTGGCTTTTCAATTAGTCTTAAAGCCTGCCCACATACCTTCATGTGAAGCTGCTTCTTGTCAAAAATTAAAAGGAGCTCTCCTTCTCATTACCTCTCCTGCACCAAACAGCAGGCAGACAAAGTTTGAGAATAACTGGTAAAAATAGTAGAGGCTTTTGCAGCTAAAGAGACAGATGATGTTTTCTGTAAACACAGCTAAATCATAACAGAGATAAAGGAAAGTGAATATTGGTTTTTGATTAAACAGTTTACCATTTCAGCATTGCTATTTCAAGTATTTAGCATTTGTATTTGTGATTTTATCCCTAGGGACTTCATTCAATAAAGTAAAAGATTCCTTCAGTTGTATTCACTCAAATCAGCAATGTGGCACCTTCTGACAGGGTTGTGGTGAGATACTGGATTTGCATTATTTTATTTCTCTCGTGTACTGCTTTGATTTCACAATTGGAACTCAAAATCGCATACAGCAAAAAGAAAAAGACACACAGGGCTTTGAGTTTGCCATGATGTTTATTGAAACAAATGCTAAAATTCACTCAAGCAAAGAAACAAATTAGCTATAAGCATATAAAAGATGCTATCTTTTATTTGACTTGATCTTGCAAAAAAAAAAAGGTTTAGCATTTTGGGTGATGGTAAATGCCAGTAAAATGCCAAAGTTTTAAGGTGCTCTCAAATGCAACATTAGAAGCCTAGATACTTATCAATCAAGCATTGATGTTCAACATTTCAAGCTTCACTTAGAAAGTTCGGGGTATGCTCACTTTGATGGTGGTGAAATATCTTCCCAGTATGATGTACTGTCCCAGTCCTTGCAGTAAGAATACAGCCTATGTTGGCTTGTTTTTTACGCTTTTCTGTCCTCTAGTGTTTAGAAATTAATTTACCTTGACTTCACATCTGTAATGTGTGGTCAGGTGAAGATCTGTTACATTTAATATAGAAGGTGTAGAAGGTTGAACCCAATTGTCTGTAGTTAACTTTGGTTATTGTGCCATTTTGTCAAATTGTGTTAAATATTTTGTCAAATTACTTTCAATAAACTTCCATACTTTTTTACTCCACTTTGAGTTCCAGCAAAAGCAATCCCCCTCCAGTGCTGGTAAACTTGGCTCTGGTGTTCACTGTAAATTGCTCAGTGGGTTGTTTTTAATGGGATTATAATGACAGTTATGGTTTGCAAGAATTGATGTTTGTGACTTTTATGAGGTGTGAGCTAAGGGGCGGGTCCAGGCGGCTCATAAAGGCTGCAGGAATGTTAATTGGTCAAGGCCACTGCCGCCTTCTTTGTTCTGCTCTCTCATACTGGGCTTCTGTTGTGCCCGTTAAAGGCAAAATAACTGATTTAAAATCTGTGACTTTAACTCCACACCGCCACCATGTCCTACTGCACACACACAAATATACAACTAATCCCACCTACAACACCCCCCCCCCCCCCCCCATTCATCCCATCTCATTCTTTCCTCTGTGTTTTTCCTTCCCACTCCTAAAGAAAATGGAGCCCTTTGCCTTTCTCATTTCCTCCATGTTGCTTAATCAGGTGGTTAGCAGTCCCCTCCCTGCTGGGTTTGATCCAGTGTAGGGGGAGTAATTTTATCAGTCTTTTTTTCTTCTTTTTCTGAGGCCACACGGATGGCTGCAGCTCAGACGAAACAGAATTTCTGTTAGACTCACACTTTGTTATTTAAAAATGTTGAATAAATTAGCCCAATTCTAACAAAACTGTGAAAAAAAATGTCCATTATTTTGCAAAGCATAGTTTATAGCCTTTGAAAGCTTTTTTTTTTTTATTTCACTTTGTGAGACCTGGTCTCATTTTCATGTTTCATTGCTCTGATTCAAATCTGAGTTTTGACTTCAAGATTTTCATTTCCTGAAAAAGTCCATTTTTGTCTCACTGAGAATAGTGAAAACTGTAAAGAGGTAAATGCAAGGAACTGCCACAGCTGAAGTCTAGCTGACTCACAAATAGGACCCAAGAGCAGACACTGACACTGGTAATTTGAGTAAAAGGCAAGGTTTATTTAGAGATAGGTGATGCGAATAGCCGGTGAGTGGATCCCGAGGAACGTATTACTCTGAGAGGAGAGGGAGATTGTTAGTGAGAATTGGCGAGAACAGTTTATCCAGGTGAAGGTGCGGGTTTTTTTCTTACGGAGTCCAGGTAGAGCTCCAGAGTGGAGGTGAGGATGCTGGCTGTGGTGCAGAAGGAACTGAAGCAACAGTGGGGTGAGCAAGTAGGTAGTGAGCAGGCAGGTGTCTTGGAGTCCACAGGAGAATGCTAAATCCTTTAGCTTGGAAATCCAGAGCGAGGCAATCAATGGAGGAACAGACCGATGAATTTTGGTGCCAGTTTCTTGGATCTGGATTTTAGGGGAATGTCCTTGGCTGTTGACCAGGTGTGTACTGTTGGGCTGGGACACGGTGTCGATCTGCCAGGCAGCAGTTTCATTCCACTGTCCAAAACAGGGCCTCACGAGTCTTTGTCCAAATCCATAAAGCTCTTTGAAAGTGGTGTTGAACCAATGGAAGTTCCAGGCCCCTCTCCTCTTCAGGAAACAGAAGCAGTTGGTAACCCAGTGAGGCCTTGAAGGGTGACAGTCCAGTAGCACAGGAAGTGAGAGAGTTGTGCGCATATTCAATCCATCTCAACTGCCGGCTCCAGGATGAATGGTCGTTGGTGGAAATGCAGCGGAGAGCATTCCTGAGCTCCTGATTGACCAAGCAAACTTGTCGGTATGAGCCCACTGGAGGACATCGGAGTGGGCTGCATCCATCCACAGACAAGGATTACGGGTTCAAGACCGACCCTCTGCGAATCTTGTTCCACCCACCTGGCAGGTCAAACGGAGAATCTGTGCTGGTTCCATGGATTCTTCTTTAGAAGTAAACTGTCAAGGTAAGGCATTTGGATTGACAATACGGGAGCCTGGACGGTAAGTAATGGAGAAAGTGAAACGACCAAAAAACAGGGACCAACGGGCTTGGTGGGAGTTTAATCTCTTAGCATTTTGAAGGTAGGTAAGGTTTTTATGGTTGGTCCACACAATGAAAGGCTGCTTGGCTCCCTCTAGCCAATGCCTCCATTCTTCCAAAGCTAATTTGATTGCAAAGAGTTGTCAATTGCCCACATCATAATTTTGTTCAGCTAGTGATAGTCGTTGAAGAGAGGAATGCACAGGGATGGAGCTTACCCTCCGATTTGGATCTCTGGGACAGTACTGTTCCCATACCAGAGTCTGAGGCATCCACCTCCAGAATGAACTGCTGGTCGGGGTTGGGCTGGATGAGGATGAGTGCAGTGGTAAATCTGTCTTTTAGCTGTTGGAACGCTTGGGTGGCTTCTTGGTTCCAGTGGAAGGTGGTCTTAATGGAGGTCAACTTGGTTAACGGAGAAGCAACAATACCATAGTTGCGGATGAAACAGCAATAAAATTTAGCGAAACCAAGGAATCTTTGTAATTGCTTATGGTTAGTGGGAGTGGGCCACTCAGACACAGCCTTTGTTCTGTTCGGGTCTGTCTTTACCAGCCCGCCCAGGAAAATGTAGCTGAGGAAGGTGACTGAAGATGCGTGGAATTCACACTTTTTGACCTTAATGTAGAGACAATTCTCCAGGAGTCTCTGGAGTATCTTTTGGACATGTTGTTTGTGCTTTGCGAGAAATTTAGTAAAAAATCGGAATGTCATCAAGCTAAACAAACATGAACAGATTTAGATAGTCTCTCAGAATGTCGTTTGAGGGATTGGAAAACTGCAGGGGCATTAGGGAGGCCAAAAGGCATGACCAAGTACTCGAAGTACCCTTACCGTGTTTTGAAAGCTATCTTACATTCATCACTCTTACAAATTGTGACTAAATGGTATGCTGACAGAGATCGAGCTTGGTGAAGATGGTAGCTCCCTGGTTGTGTTCGAAGGCAGACGAGATGAGTGGCAGAGGATATTTGTTTTTGATTGTGATTTGATTTGTTTCAGGCCCTGATACTCAATACAGGGCCACAGGCTCTTATCCTTCTTCTCCATGAGGAAAAACCCAGCTCCTACAGGGGAAGAGGATGGTCTCATGATCCCTGCTGCTAAAGACTCAGATGTAGCATTCCATGGTCTCTCACATTGGGCGAGACAGATTTTAAAGTCGACTGGAAGGCAGGAAGTCTATAGCACAGTCATAGGGGTGGTGAGGAGGTAAAGACAGGGTCCTATCCTTACTGAAAACTGTACCAAGGTTGTGATATTCAGTGGGAACCAAAGACAAATCTACTGGAGGGATTGTGTTATCTGACGGTGGTGACTGGAGGGCTGATCTAAGGCAGTTGGAAAGGCAGAAAAGGCTCCAGCCCTCAATTCGACGGTCCGACCAGGGAATGTGTGGGTTATGAAGTGCTAACCAGGGGTAACCAAGAATTAAGGGGACACTAGAGATGCAGAACAGGAGGAACTCAATTAATTTACAGTGGTTTCCTGAAATAATTAGAGTGATGGCCTTGGTTTTATGAGTTATGGTAGTCAAAATACCTTCATCCAGAGCTGAGACCATGATGGGTGAAGGCAGGGGTTCCAGTTACAGAATACTAGCTCAAGTAGGACGCCACGGCTGGCTGAAGGCGGAGCTGGAGATTTGGGTGGCGGAAGAGTTCTTGGAGGAGAAGCAGACAGATGTTCATGGACATTCTGCAGTAATTAAAAAAACGGGTTTAAACTTTGGTCATTAGAACCCTGCTGTTTGTTCAGGGAACGTAGTGCTTTCTGATGTTCTCCAAGCATCACTCACTTTTTTGTCAGAGCAGAACAGAAAGTGTCCACTGAGTCCATCTCTTGGCTAGATTGTGCTACCACGGCTAAAGCCTAGCTGACTCACAAAGAGGATAGGATTTTCGTAGAAAGAAGCACAGAAGTCTGCTGAATTACCAATGCAGTAGTGGCGAAAACTGGTTGCTTCTGCAGATCGTTAAGAAGGTGTCTTGATGAGTGCAGATGAGAAACAGGTGACATAAACATAAGCAGGTGAGAGCGCAGGAGCTGAACCAGACTCTGCCTCGGGGTTCCTGGAAAACCAACCCCGCCTAAGACTCAGACACCAAACAAACACCACAGCCAAGCATGATCGTGACCGTGAAATATGTTCTTTCAAAGTTTACAAAAAGAGTGGTGACGATCAGAAATCATATGACCTACTAGTTTTTAAAAATCTAAAGGAGGCTATTAAGATGGTTAAACCAATTTCAACAGGAATTTTGTTTGGGAGCTCTGAAATTTGCACAAGCTCAGTGTCTCTGGTGATTAGAAGATCAGTAAAGTTATTACAAGTTATCCTTAAATAAACATGTGCTCAGCTCATAATAATATATTTTCTTTTGTTGAAACCTTATAGTGCTGAATGAAAATGCCATTGTCATCATGGGCAAGAGTGAATAGTCAATTACTCACCAAAGTCTTGATCAATCATTCTCTGAAAACATCCATCCATTTTCTATACCCGCTTAATCCCTTGGTTGGGTCACAGGTGGGCTGGAGCCTATCCCACCGGTCATTGGGTGAGAGGCAGGGTACTCCCTGGACAAGTTGCTAGTCCATCACAGGACCACACAACCACACACGCTCACACTCACTCCTGAGGACAATTTGATAGAGAAACCAATTAACCTAACATGCCTGTTTTTGGACGGTGGGAGGAAGCTGGAGTACCAAGAGAGAACATGCAAACTCCACACAGAAAAGCCCCAGCCGGGAGTTGAACATGAAACCCTCTTGCTGTGAGGCAACGGTGCTAACCACCACACCACCATGCATCCCTTTCTGAAAACCATAAATGTAAATATGCAATCTATACAATCTTTTCCAACATATTCAATGGCTACTGACATATTTTCTTTGAGTCTGAACTGAAGAGGTCCAGCCAGTCAACAGTGCCGCCCATAATACTATGTCGCTTTCTTACTGAAATGTTTAATTTTTTAATTAGACCTCATATAAATGTTTCTCCTGCACAGTCAGCAGCTTGTTTAAGTTCTTGTTTTTTTTTTACTTTTCTTTTTGATATGAGAATATTTTCAAATGAGTTCTTATAAAAGGAGAATCTTTTTTAAACAGAACTTTTGAATTAGCAACTCTTTCGATGATCATGTGCAAAATGCACATGATCACATTCCTACTTTCTTAGACTTAGACATACTTTATTGTCATTCAAAAGCACATTCACAATGTACAATTGAGCGAGATTATGTTGCAAGGCTCCAAGAAAACAGAAGACAAGTAAAACAGTATAAATAGAAAGTATATAAAACATAAAGTAGAATAAGAATAAAAAAAAATTGAAACAGAATAAAAAATATGTGACTGACTTCTAAAAACCAACATCGACTGAAAATAATAAGGTTAATGTTGCCATTCATGAACACTAAATGTTAGTTCTAAAATTTCTCTAGCTCCATGAGACATCCAATAAAAAAATTGTTGACTTCCCACATGATATACTAAGTCAGTATTTTTTCTCCATCTCCTTAGCTGCCATGTGCAAGATTTATTTTTTTTTTTTAATCAATGTGCTGGTGGTTTGTCTCAGCATTTTCTTCCTGAATTCCTGAGCTTAAAGGCCTCAGAGTCCAGTTTTAAAAAATCCCTCTCTTCAGCTTCAACATCTAAATCAAATACAGTCTCTTCTAGCTGCAAAAGACCAATTGCAAACCTCAAGGCTTGGGATGTTGATGCAGAGAAACATCTCATAGTTGAGGTGTGAAAATCAAGTCTTTTAACCAATCAAGCCCCATAGTTGGTGCTAGATTAAATCAACTCCGCTAACTGACCTAACTACATAAACATCAACTACATACGATGCTTGTATGGCTGCATCCTTCTAATTGATCCAGTCTACTAAAGGCAATACTTTTATTTTTGCTAATTATTATGGCCACTAGAAGTCACGGTCACTATGAAATGTGAATATGGGTTGTAACAACCTGATTACCCTTGTAACCTATGGGGTTGGACAGTCTTGCTGTTATCTACTTCTTTGGTTAAAAACAAAAAGGTAGAAAAATGATCAGCCTCAGCTCTACTTAATTAGTGAATGCTGTGTGGACAGGGCTTGTGATGAACACCAGGGGTCATGAGATGGATTTGAACCTGGACAAGCTGAAATCTGCCTGAAGCTGCCATGTGTCATCCTGTCTGTTCTGAGGTTTCCACCATGACAGATAGAGACACAGTCTATCTGCCAGTCTTTCCATAATTTCCTGGGGAAGTGTTCCTTTTAAAAGACAAGGTTGGAGTTGCTGGGGAGTAAGCTGATAAGGGCTCAGGTTAAGATGAGGCGGGAGGGGGAGGTGTACTTTGACATGCTATCAGACGATGGGCCTCTGAGCAAACAAACAGCCCTGACCTCTCAAAACAACTTCAGCAGCAGGGAGCAGCTGATAGGGAGAGACGGATAGGTAGAGGTTAGTAATGGTGAGCGTGTATGTGTGTGCGTGTGTGTCCGTGAGTGTGTTAAAGGAGGTAGGGAACAGGGGCCAAAGGTGCTTGCAGGGCAGGAATTATCTGAATGTCTCCATGTCTTTTAAAATGTGTGAGTAAATTTATGTGTTAGTGGTAGTTTTCTTTCTTTCTTGAGCTGCTATCTTTAGACCCTAAAATGATCTGCAGATGTTATGTTACATCTGCACAATTTTGCATTAAGCCTAGTATTTTTTAAATTTACAATCAAATTAGTCACTTAATATCACTAAGTAATAATGAAAGAGTTATCTCAATGATCAAAGTTAGTTAAAATTAAGAGTGTGATTGTTTTCTTGTAGCACTCGTGTTTCCATTGTGTATCTCATAATCTCAGTTTATCCATGACTACTTTATCCATACTTTATTTCCATAGCCCACTGTTGTGCAGGTTAGTGCAATTCATAAGATTTAACATTGTTGAAAGTTAGAGTTTAAAAGTAAATCATAAAGTAAAGTATCCTGTGCCTAGAAAGCATTTGAAAAGCAATAAACTACACATCCATAAGAGAATTTCCTAAAAAAAAAAACTAGGGTTAGAAAACAAACATGGCTTGGGCAACAAAATATTCTTTTTACAACATTTTTTCAACAATGCCATTTTTATTGTTCATATTCAATTATACTCGCATCCACAAGAGGTTGCACAAAACGTAATTACTGATCATATCTGCCTGCATTAAAAGACAGGGTGTGGATAGGTTTTGGAGGATGACAGGCTCCATCATACAGTGAATCAAACATATTGTCATAGCAAATGTCATCAGATGCCTGTCACAGAGTGTGGCTTTTAGAGAACTTATAAGAAGGCAGAAATTGCAGTGTGTAGCTGTCTTAAACAAGCGCTTTCAGTTAACTTTGATTTAACTAGAGAGAGGTGCCACCTGGTGGTGCAACCCTGAACAATAATTCTTTAATGAGAACATATCACACAGATTCTGCCATATAGATTATATGTTTATGATTTAATAATCAATAGTAACAATTACCGGATTGGCAATTAATCCTTTGGTAGTTTTGCAATCCCTACCTTTTAAAGGCAGTTTTCTCAAAGTTTTTTTCATACTCTGGATGGATGGAAATCTTCTTTTCAGCACTTGGAAAAAGTGAGATTCGAGCGACTTCTACCCACATTCTAAATGTTTACGCTAATAACAAATGAAAGTTTTTCTTCTGGTTGTTGACAGTATTTTTAGATTCGTGCAGATTGGTTTCATAAAATAGCAAATGATTAACACATCAAACACATTCTTTTTTTATTGCATGTTATTGTACCCTATATGCAATTAAGGGGTAAGACCATGCAGCCTGATGTAATGAAATACCATATTTCTAACACACTAAGTCACGTTGTGCCTAATAAGTAAAAAATGTAGGTGTTTTTGTTTTTTTTACAGGATGACAACCTACCCTGTACTCTATCTGAGCACATTTGCTGAATAACTTTCACTATGTAAAAAGCAAGGAAAATTAATACATGTGTAAATAACATGTAAAACATGTCCAAAATGGCATGCTATTTAGACATACCTCTTTCCAGGAGATCATGTTGATATATGGGCTTTAGATATCCAAACTCCTCATTATAAAAACAAGTATAATTGTCAGCACAGATTTTTTTAAGAACTTTAAACCCGGAATTAAGATGTATGTTCAGGAAACTTAAATTGATTTAATTTGCATATTCAAAAATTACATTTTTGGAAACCTGTAATATGAAAACTAATTGTGTATTATAATATAAGCACATGACCAGGAAACTTTCATGGGGATATCTACAAGTTTAGAATTTTACATTGCTTGCCTCAAGTATCTTAGAAATTAAACATAAAACTAAAGGAAATATGAGAGGGAAAGCATTTCTTCTTCTTTCTTTTTTTTTGTTACATTTCCTACACTTATGAACATGGCATCTTTTTGATAGGTTTTGATATGCATTTCAAACCAGTCAAGTGGTCACACATGTAACAACAGAACAGGTTATTAGCTCTCTCTCAAATTAGTCACAGCCTTAACAAAATCATAAAGCATCTTTTTATTATCTAATACATTTATAATTATGACCAAGGCAGATCTGAGTACCTAAACCTGTGAGATTAAGTTAAAGCAGGATAATCTATTTTGATACAAGAAACTAACTGTTCAGAGTCGGGATGCAAACGTAACAACCTTTAGTAACCTGCAGTAAGTTTTTCTAACTGATTGTTCTTGGATTCTTCTCCGATCACTCAGACAGAAAACAACATTGTGTTAAAATATATCAAATTAACAACAAACAGATGAAAATGTGCTGTTTAATGTACTATTGAGAAGAATGGCAGAAACAGTTCCATAAACAAGGAGCACATCAAATTGTTGCACAGGTGCCAATTATTTTTCAAGGAATTTTAGAAGTAGTCAATTAAAGACAGGAGAACCATACTGTCAGCACATACCTTCTGCATGACATCTTATCAACCCACAAATTTTGCTGTAACGTGCACATACAGTCAAACAATGTCTAGATTGAAACTGATTCATCCCATTAATGGCCTGTTCATGTGTGCATTTATGAGAGAACTGGGAGGTGTAACAGCAGAGGAGAGTTCAGCGAAGGGAAGGGAGGGCCAGCAAAATCTTTGATTATTGAACCTTGTCATTCAAATAGCAGGGCGTAGCTTCACAAGACTTTAGACAACAAAATATACCACTACAACACAGTTAATACTAATCACAATTTTTATCAAATTTCTTCTCATGTATTTGTCTTTCTTGTGAAGAAATCATGATAGTGTTGTTCAGTCTTAAAAAACAAAACAAATGGTTTGTTCTTTAGTTTTTCATTATTCGACTGAATATTTCTGAAGACAATATGATCAGTCAATACCTATCCAGCAAAAAGTTAATATAATTTAAATTGCCTGATTTCATACAAATTCAATAAGAAATACGAAGGTCTCACTTTCTAACTTATCATAGAGATGTTTCCTTATCTTTAATCTGTCATTTTATAATTTGAAAAATTACATATATATTTAATCTGGGCCTCTGAGCCCAGAAAGTAGTTGCAAACCTGAATCTTGCAGTTATGCAACATCTGTATTATTAGCAAATTTAGGTGGAATTTAGTGGAGCCTCAGTTGGCTTTTTATGTGTCTTCTTTGTCCACTAGCAGGCAGTAGTGGTAGGTTAACTAATGCCAGGCTCTTCTAAAGAGGATCTGCACTGTGATTAGCCTTGATATATTGCTGCTGCAAACAACCTCTTTTCCAGATCTATAACTCTTGTGTTGATGTCCACTATCCTCTGTTGTGTTGGACAAAAACATAAGAGACAAGACAAAAGTATTGTTTTGTTTTTTTAAATTTTCATGCATTTTGTTTGAGTTTTACAAGTATTGAATAATACTATGAACAATGACAAGAACGTAGATCCATATTTAACAGAGTGATCACTCTTGGTGAAGAACAAAATGTTTTTTAATTTGACATTAAACACAAATTGGGTTTATAATCAAACCCAAACCAAGTAATTTTAACATCTAGGGAGATGACCATAGTCATGTGAATGTGATATCCTAGTGTGCTCAAATGTTTGTGGACATCTTTAGATTAATGTGTGGTATGGTAAGACTGCAGTCTCACTAGAATTACCAGTGGCAGTCAGCAAGACTTTAAACTGTCCAGAGCTGCAGGGGTGCTGCAGTGTGTGCGTGTGTGTGTGGGCACACACAGAGGGCCTTGTTGGTTGCTGCAAAACTAATGTTGTTCTGTCTGATAACGCCAAGTTTTACAAAAATAAAACATTCCTTTTAGCATACACAAGTAAGCACTTTGTTTCCTCTCAACAGATTTTAAATACTCAGTATTTGTATTATTGGATTTGTCTCTGGACATTTGTGTAGTTTTTCTTTTTTTTAAACCTTGCAAATTTTGTTTGAACCTGTTTTAACATCTGTAAATCCAAAACTGATTACAAACCAACCCTTTTTAATAAAAATAGATAAAACATATTACCAACAGTGGTAACATCATTTATGTACTTATACTAAATATTTGCATTTTAGAACATAATTCATTCATCATAAAGAAATTAAGTCCCAAGTCAAGGACTTTTCAAAACAAGTCTGTCTGCATTTCAGCAAATGTAATGTAACACCATTTGGATTTTACAACATTTAGAAATTTTGAGTTTTCTGGTTATGTTCATAGAATACAGTTGCAGTACTTTGGAAGAATTGTGCAACTACTTTTGCTTGTTGTATGTTTTTGAATTTCAGTCTTCACACTTGGGAAGAAAGTTCTTTCAAGTCGAGATAAAAAGAAGCAAGAAGTATTAGTGTTAATATTAAGGCTATGTTGCAGATCAGTGAAGTTGTGATTCAAAAGAATTCATAACTAGAGTCTGACTCAAGGCCAGGTTGGATCCGTATGAAGCTGTACAATGCTTACATTAATTATATAAGAACAGTTCGAAACTGCATACGTCCTCTGAGGTTGAACAATAAAATCTTTGATCCAGATCTCGACTGACATGAAAAATGTAGGGCCATGTCTAACCTCTGTAAAAATGATCATACAAATCCATCTTATGTTTTCCACTTTTTATGTAACAAACAGACAAACAAACCAAATGAATCTTCCTGGGTGTAAATATTCAAGCAGAAGAAGAATGTTTAGAAATCTCTCACAATATCTTGTGCAACAAGAATATGATGCATAAATATGTGCTGGTTTGACTTAATCTCTGCTTAATAACTTTTCTTTAAAAACTTGTCTAATTTTACAAATAAGGACCCTGACAGATAAATCAGAAATTCAGTATACCTACTATATTTTTTCAGTGAAAAGCACATGGAACATTCACATGTGCAGCCCAGGTACTCTATAAACAGCGCTCAATCACTGCTGTTTAAGGAAATGGTTTGTTGTTGTTCCCTCTTAATTTGAAATGTGTCACTTCCTGTGGACGAAAAAAATCAAAAAGCAAACTTACAATGGTTTGAGGAGAACTTCTCCCTGCTGCATTGGTGTGTTTTCATATATGTTGGATATTTTTCTGCAGCGCAATCCTCAATGATCCACAACTTACAACCCAAACCCACTGGCCCCCACCTTCACCCTCACCTCCACCTCCAACCCCCAAACCTAGACTCTTTGTCACCGTGGTGATTGCTAGACTAAACAGCATGCAATATTCACCAGATCCCCATCCCGCTGGATCATTAAAAACATTAAGACGATACAAAAGGAAACAAAACTCGTGACCCCGCCCCACCCATGTGTCGCCCAGGCCTCCTAACACTCTCTATTTTAAGTGCGCGATTACATGGATGTGCAATTACACACACACTCGCTCATGCACACACAGTCACACACAGACAGACTGAAGCCTATATTCTTAACATTCTTTGGCCAGTAAACAAATGGACCGGACAGATGCATCACCCCTGACAGACAGACAGATTCGGAGGGCTGGGAATGTTTACACGGTCCCGTCACCCTCTGAGGCCTCATCTAGAGCTGGGATGGACTTAAGCTTTGAAAAGAGAAAAATACAAAGACACAATGGTCATCCAAGTCATACAGCTGAACTGATATTGCATCTGATGACAAGGAAGTCTTCATAATGAGGCAACTGTGAAATCTAAAATCTGCTTTACGCTGAGTTCAGTGTTTTGTTAGCAAGAGAGAAGCAAATGTTCAATCAACAAGTCACAGTCATAAACAGACTGAATGAACAGAACAACCCATGTTTATCGCTCATTGTATTAAAAGGACCCTGAATAATGTCTGATGCAGTATCATATATACTATACAGGTTTTTTCTAAATACAAAATTGAAAGTTTTTTGTTAATGGTAAATGGACTGTACTTGTATAGCGCTTTTCTAGTCTAGCTGACCACTCAAAGCACTTTTACACTTCAAGCTACATTCACCCATTCCCACACACTCCAAAATTACCCTTCAAAATGATGTAACAACTGCAGTATATTTTATTGGTATTTTTAATACTCAAAATTAATCTCCTTGAAACAATTCATGATCATTGGCTCATCCTTTTATCTAGACACAAGTTTACAGTAGAGGCTTCAAATCACTAGACTGAAAATGAGAGCTGTCAGTTGATTAAAATATTTAAATTGTCCACAAGTAACTCACAATTACTTGTGGAATAATACAATCTTTCCATATATATTTTAAATGTACCTTAAAGGGATATTATTTGATACTCTTATCAACATAGGAGCAGAAAATTATGCTTGCTTAATGCGAATAAATATTTATTCTTGCATCAATACAAAATAAATTGTCCTGACAAATACTGTTCAGAACATTCCTACATTAATCGACCTGCAAGCTGTATCCATCCATTTAGTTATCACTAATGAAGGTTTGCCGCTGGCAGAGTTGTTCAGGTGTCTCCATTGCAAACTACTCAGTGTGGTCTGCCTTTGATGAGGGGGAGTGAGGATCTCTGTACTGTGTGTTTTGCTAGGGACATTTAAGATTCAACATACTTCCTACTAATATAGCAGGCCAGAGGTCAGATTCATTGAATGTAAAAAAACAAAACAAATTAGAGGCATTACAACTCATTATTAGCACATTCATTTTGACAGCCCTCCTGAAAATCTAATTTTCATCTTGAAAAAAACCTTCAAAGTTAATGTCTAAATCAGTAATCCTTTTCACACTGTCTGTTGTTGAGCTTTGGTGTGTAACTAGACGTAGGATGGGGGTCAGAGTTGTTGCACCAATGATGCCTCTGAGCTGGAAGTGGAAGTAGTCACAGAGCTGAATTGGTGTGTCTGGGCATTGCAGGATATGACACTGCTCTTACCAATAATGCTGCTGTCACTCAGCTGAATGTGTGCTGCTAGTTTCCTGATGTAGTATGGTATGGATGGCGGTATGAATTATGAAAGGGGTAACAGTAGTGGCTTAAGAAGATCTTATTTGCTTGTAAAGAAAGACCAATCTGTGAAAAAGGTTGATGTGGTAAGAATAAGTGTTTAGTTTGCATTAGGCAAAATCCTTTTTATTTTTATTTTTTTTGGTATGTTTGTTTGGTTAGCACCATTGCCTCGTAGCAAGAGGGTTCCTGGTTTGAATCCCAGTGAGGGCCTTTCTGTGTGGAGTTTGCATGTTCTCCCTGTGTATGCGTGAGTTCTGTCCGAGTCCTCCGACTTCCTCCCACTGTCCAAAAATATGCATGTACGGTTAACTGCTAATTTAAAATTAAGCCCAGGATTGAATATGAATATGTATGGTTATTTGTCTCTGTGTGGCCCTGTGATGGACTGGCGACCTGTCCAGGGTGCAACCCGCCTCTTGCCCAGTGGCAGCTGGGAGAGGCTCCAGTCCCCCTGCAATCCAGAATTGGACGTGGGTAAAGAAAATGGATGTATGTTTATGTTTGTGCACTTTTCAAATTTCAAGTCCTAAGAGTAGAAAAAGAAATGAGAAAAATTTATTTTGCCGATTTTTAATTTATGTAAAATTATCTGTGAGTGGCAAAAATACAAAATCTTTGGTTTCAGTGTGTTTTGTAACAGCCGTTTTTCAAAGCTTTAAGTTGCCCAAAAGTTTCTTTGTTTAAAATTAGGTTATTTTTAAAAAAGAGCTTGATATTAGGCACAGGTTGAATTTCTAAAGAATGAACTGACGCCCCTACCAAAAAACTGGACTAAGAACAGTATTACTATTAAATGACCTAGTCAAGTTATAACTGACTTAGCTGTATATGGAAACATACTGAATGAAGACCAAACCTTTTCACTTTCCAAAACAAGCCAAAACTCAATTAAATGTTTCTTCTTTTTTTTTTCTTGCAGTAGGAAGGCAGTGTGACATTTTAACGTTTTGTGGAGGACTTGGTAGGCCAGTTCAAAATGGATAGTTTTGATACCCCTCTCTGAGTGAGGCAAGATAAAATAACCCTTAACTGACTGCCACTGGAAAAAACAACATGTGGGCTCTTGTATCATAAAAGAGTTTCTGTCATGAACTTTCTTTCCCTTTTCTTTGCCACATGTTAAAAAAGTGGAAAAATCTATCGGCAGAGATTTCAGAGACTGAGTTGACCCTAAGCCAAAAAACTTTTCTTTGTTCTTTGGACTGTGTTTAAATGAGTCATGTGACTGAATGAGAAACAGCCAGCAGACATGTTGGAGTCCCAATGGCCCCGGATACGAATGAGCTGACCGCATTCTACCTAGACTCCACATCAGTCAAAAAGATATACGCCACTTCCTCCATGCACACATGCTCAGAAAAAGCTCCCATCCCCATCTCCATCAGTCAAGTCCTGCGGCCGATGAACTTCCATCGTCTCCAAGGTTGATAACAAGCCTCTTAAGCTTGGCGGCTAATCAAGCTCAAAGGAGGGAGAGAAGGAGAGATAGTGGAGGAGAACAAGAAGTCTGCCTGTGGATACAGAGATGTCTCTCTCCCTCTCTTTCCTCTTCATTTTCAATTTTCCCTTATCTTCCTCCCTCCACAGGGGGAGGTGGAGGGAGGTCTAATAGCTTATGAGAAGGAGGAGGGAGGGGGGGCTCCTGACTCTGCAAAGTCTTTCTACATACCAGTCATTCACTTTAACTAGTGGGAGAAAAAAACAGAAATGTCTAGATTAATCATCCAGGGTCACACAGCTTCCATGTTTCCCCAAATTACAGAAACAGAGCACCAAAAAAAAAGAAAGACAGAAAAAAAAACAAAAAAACAATGACGATGTGTCTCAGAGATCAGCCTCCTCTTTCATATCTGTCCCATCAGACAAACAACATGAAACTGAAATAAACAGAAACAAGTGGACACTACTGCAGCTGAAACTCTTTCTACAAACAGACTTCCTTGATCTGGTGGAATAAAATGCCACTTGGCATGAAAATACAAGTTTAGATTTTGGCAGTCTTAAGTTTTATTTATTTAATTTATGTTTAAGCTGTTTAGAAATATATCACAGTCTGTTCTGCAAATGTAAAAAATACATATCTGGGTCTTAAGATGGTTGAAAAAGATATTTGAGAATTCTCTGTTCTATTTCTGCTGTGGTTTCTAATGGTTTGATACCACAGTTGTTATTTTGGTTTCACTTGTCACAAAGTATTGGAAACAAGTGTGAAAAACCAATACACAAAAAAATAAATTGATCATGAAAGAAAGTGCTATAATCATCTGTGTTTTCTTATGCTGCGGTGCAATGAGCTATTACAGCCAAAGCAAAGTATTGGAAAAACTAAATTTGACCAGATATTTAGCACTTAATGATAGGAAATAATGTCCATACTTGGCAATTTTACACTTTGAAATTGAAACCTAATGCCAGTGTGGTGTGTGGATATTGTGGTGGAACTGGGTGGACATGTAGCATACTTGAACTTTATGCAAACTAGACTTTGTATGTTCAATCTCTAAAACGTTTTTCTACGATTTTTCTTCTTCAAATTTTGCACTGGTTTTACTTCTCTGCCCTTAATTAAGCCAATTAATAGATTTCACAGCAGCTGTAGCTCACAGGGAAGAGCAGTTGTCTGTCAATTGGAAGGTCAGCAGTTCAACTTCTGGCTTCCTCAGATCACGTGTCAATATGTCCTTGGGCAAGAGTTGCCTCCGTTGTAGTGTAAAGGCAAAAAAAAAAAAAGCACTGTGTAGCCTGTAACATCATACAGACTAAGATGTACTGTGTGTGTGTGTGAATGTACCTTGTAATGTAAATGCACATTGACTGGTCAATTAGGCAAGAAATGTGCTATATAAGTACAGTCCATTTAGAGTTAGTGGAATTTAAAAAAATTGACCTTTTACAGCATCTTCTGATTAGGACACTCTTGTCTGACAATAGTATTGAATCGATCACATTCGTGTTATTAAGAAAACACCAACTAATTTCTTGAATGCTTTGTTTGAGCTATAGGTTCCTCATACAATCATTCTAACTTAAGGCAGATTTATGGTTGCAAGGTTTTATCCATTGGTGCTCTCCCCATACAGCGTGATGGATTGTCTAAAACCAGTACTGAGGCTTTGAGGATGAACTGGTATGCTCTCTTAAAAAGTCAACAGCACATTTATCCTCTACTTAATTCCTCTTAACTCTGAATTTTTTTTTTGAAAAACAACTGTACTCAGTGTACCCAACTGAAACTAAAGACCACTCTCCATTTTCCTCTCATACATGACAAGACATTGCAACAAGGTTTAGCTAAGAGAAATCTTGTACTCGTCCACTGTTAATGTGACAACATGCCTGTTATTTAGGTAAAATATGTAAAGATTCTGACACTATCTTTGTCACTCTGTCATTTTTTCCCCACAAATCTGTTACCTAATCTCATTTCCATGCTGTGATACCTCCTCCTTCTCTGTCCAGGCCTTATCAGATTGGCCTGGAAGTGTTTGGTTCCAACAAGCCTGATTCACTCAAGGTTTTGACAAAACCACTTTTATTTTCTGGCTCATTCAAGATGTCAGTACTAACCCATGATGTAACGGAACCTCCTTAGAAACTAAATAAAAGCATAAAATTTGATGTACCCATACTAAAGTTATGAGGAAAAAAATTGTCTTTTTTATTTCTGCGCATCTTTTGGATGCCAAACTGCTGAGGTTTGAAAGTTGTTAATGTTTCTTTATTTCGCTGTTAAAATGATGTCCATTAACTGAACTACAAAACAAAATTCCACAAAGTCCACTAGAATGAAATAAGAGTGAAGAGTTGAAGAGTCTTGGTGCAAGAAAGTGGCCTGGCATCAGAAGAGGGGAAATAAAAGTGAAGTACACTGTTAAGAGTGTGTGGTGAAAAGAGAAACACACACAGTCCTCTACCTCTCTATCAGCCACCCCACCCCCCATACCCTACCCCAACCATCATGGTTCCCTTATGTCACTCCTGCAGTGCAGATAAGGCCGAACAGGGCTGTCACTGTTCTCACACACACACACACAGCCTGGCACTGATTCAGGAGGAAGAATGTATGGATTATTCTATCAGTCCATCAATTACAGTTCTATATTATGCTTTTGATTGGAGTGTAATCAGATCTCTGTTAAAAATATGGGCGCAATTGCCCTCAAGATGCACTTAGAGAGGACTGTAGTTTGATTGTTCAAACCACCAGTGACCACATGAGCTGCAAGCAGTAAATATTATGAGCCCCCAGTTTGTGCCATCTGGGAAGCAAAACAAAACCAACATGCAGTAACAAGTGGTCATTTCTTTTACAAAATACCTTGTATGAAATTACAAACTATTAACTTACAATATTTATTTTCAATTAATTTACTTTTTGTCTCCTGGAAGTGACGTCGTGTTTTAGAATTTTTTGTCGCTTGGTTTGGGTTGAGACCTACTCCAGCAAAGGTTGTTCAAGGTTATGTACCACATAATGTGTTTGGAGAGGAATAGACAATGATTTGGGGATGTTTTGGGATTTAAATAACTTTTTTCAGTTTTTCACCAGTCATCCAGTGACTTTCCCATAAGTTCAAAGCATATTCCTAGAAGAGTTATTCTACCATGGTTTACTAGTTATGAGCTTCTTTTTTCTTCTAGATATATTAAATGTACATTTACGTTGTTTTTCCTTACAAGTTTTACTTCCAGAAAAGTTGAGAAATGTTTTAAGATACTATTTATTTAAACAATTTGATCCCTTATTTAACAAGGACAAGGAAGTATTTTAATTTAATAACTGATCAGGTGAATGGACGCAGAAGAGTAACTAAAACAGGGCCCAAATCGATTAGGTGATTAGAGGCAGCAGTGGACATCTGGGATAGTGACAAGCAAACTAAACAATTGACAAGAACAAGGACTAAAACTAAAAAGAATGCTGAACTAAGAGCATGAACAAAACCAAGGATAAACCAGCAAAACTAAAACAAACAAAAAAAAACATGGATCGTAACAGAACAGTTATATAATCGCATGTGTTTTCTTATACTATAGTGCAGTGAGCTATAACAGTCAAACCAAAGTAATGGAAGCAATCTCAGTCCAGAAAAAATATTTCTCAATCCAAGAATCTAAAGAAATAAGATCTTTTAACATCTACATTCATTGATATTATGAAAATATTCAGGGAGTCTGGGAAAATGTAGAGATGAAGGTCAATGACAGAAAGCACTGTTGGATGGCCTTTGAACTTCTTTCTGGTTGAAGTGACAAAGACGAGAAAGACACCAGGCAGGTGTAAAAGTCTGCTTCTGTGATGGTAGTGCAACAGTATCCATGGCATGGATGATTCTCTGTCAGTGAATGACTTGATTGGTGATCATCATATTGATATATTTTGTCTTACAGAAACCTGGCTACTGCAGGAGGATCATGTTAGCATTAATTAATCAACTCCCTCTGAATATATAAATGTTCACATTCCTTGAACCACAGACAGAGGAGGAGTGGCAGCTATCTTCAGATCAGGGTTACTAATCAGTCCTAAACCCAAGATCAGTTTGAGCTCTTTTGAATCTCTGATTCTCACAAATCACAAAAACCTCTTTTACTTGTTGTTGTGTATCATCCACCTGGCCCTTATTCTGAGTTTCTGTCTAAATTCTCAGATTTTTTATCCCAGTTAGTGCTGAGTACAGATAAAGTGATTGTAGTGGGTGACTTTAGTATTTCTCAGACCTGAATGAGTCTAAATTCAGACAAAACTGAAGTTGTTGTCTTTTGGACCTGAGGAAGGAAAAACTATAGCTATATAGTTATTCTAAATGGCATTTCCTTGGCTTCTAGTACTATAGTGAGGGACCTTGGAATTATTTTTGACCAGAATTTATAATTTCACGGACATATAAAACCAGTTTCTAGAACTGCCTTCTTTCACCTTCGTAATATTGCCAAAATTAGGAACATCCAAGGAGCATTAGAAGCATTTGTTACTTCAAGATTGGACTACTGTAATTCTTTATTATTGGGCTCTCCCACAAATTCCCGGAAAAGTCTCCAGCTGTTCTAAAATGCTACAGCCAGAGTTCTGATGAGAACTAACAGGAAAAATAATTTTCTCCAGTTTTAGCTTCTCTTCATTGGCTCCCTGTTAAATCCAAAATAGAATTTAAGATTCTTCTCCCCACATATAAAGCTATTCATGACCAAGCTCCATCATATCTTAAAAATCTTATTGTTAGATATTTTTCCAACAGAGCACTTCGCTCTCAAACTTTACAAAAGGTTTACTTGCACTTCACAGAGTTTCTAAAGTAGAATGGGAGGCAGAGCCTTCAGTCCACCTTGTGATTTTTTCCCGGGAAATAAACAATGTGATGGAGAATGCGCATGTTTGTGCCATAACCATGCTCATCACAAAATGTAGAGGGACATAGCTTCATCTTGCTCTTCATTCGCCATCTTTCTCGAATCCCTGAGTTTGTTGTTGGTGGTGGTGAAGAGGTCAACCGGAAGTGGCTCTATTAGTGATAGTTGAATTGGGTATGGCGCTACCTATCGTACTGGTGCATGACATGCTTTGTGCCAGTGATATGATTCATTCACCGCCATATATCCAAGGATAATTACCCTTGTTCAAATAAGGAGCATAACCCAACTATAGCCGTAATTGAGTTAATCTCATCATGTAACCCCACTAACTGATGAGGCACATGGTTTTGGAGAGGCATATGCTGCCAGCAAGGGAAAGTATTTTCCCTAGAGTTTCTTGGTTATTTCCTCATTCTATCCAACTTCAACCAATTTCACTTCATAGAGAAAGATAGTATGTTTGACTGCCCTACCTTCAGTCCAGATCTGTTTCCTACTGAGAATGGATGTTATATTATGTGGAGGAGAATTAAACAATAAGTGTTTAGCAGCTAAAATATTGAACAGACACAGAATCTCATTGCAAAAAAACACTTAGTATCCTTTATTAATAAATTATTAAAAAGTGTAATTCAAAGGAACGGGTGACGTAAATCAATGGTAACCATGATCTTATTACATCCTTTTAAAATGTGTTGGACAATAGACAAAGTACCCTACAAATGAAAGTTTTGCTGCATTTTAGAAAATGTCTCAAATATTCCGGACATTGGTGTTTGTATGTTGATAAAAGTATATTCAAGTCATATGCCATTTATTTTAAAATTTGTTTAGAATAAACAATATTTGTATTGACCACATTCTACCAAACAAAGTTTGTAGTTTTTTCATCACCTTATAGTCCACGTAAAGTAAATTCAAAGACAATAGAAAGTAGTTTTGACTGTACTTGCTTAAAATGTGTTAATACTCATAGAACTGTGTTCTGAATTGTGAACTTGGAATCTGAAACTGTTCTGAATTGGCTTTTTGTTTAGGATTTTTAAAGCAGGTCTAAAATCACATATATAAGGGGAGCAAAAGTCAAACGCATCCCTTACTGAAATGTGTATGTAATAGACCAACTGCGATGCATCAGCTTTGGACAAGAGAGTAGCTGTTCTGCCTTCATCATAGAAATGTGTTCTCTTAAATAGAAGAGAAATGACAACAAAAAATAATTTTTTTAAAATTAATTTTGTGAAGAGTGAAGCTGACCACTGGAGACTTGGAAAACCACCGGCAAAGGCAATAGCACATTGCAGATGTTTGAGAGCTGCACATCTAATGAATGAATTTTTACATACATACAATCAGTGGACTCAGTGGAGCTGCACTGATTGAGTTCAGAATCACTACCAACACAGGCCTAATTTTTCACCTGGTACTTTTTGTACTTTAACCGGCTGTAGTTTATATTAATAAACACACCAATGTACTGCGGCAGCTGTAAGACAGAGTCTCCTGCTGGTGTTCTACCTGCTCCATAGTAGTTGTAACAGTCTTTTTCTTTTCTTTTTTTTTGCTGCAAGATTTTTTCCTATTAAGAAGGCGTTATTTAATTTACTGAAACTCCTGGGTGGGTTTAGACAAAAAAAACCCCACTTGATTACAGTTTGACTACTTAGGAAGGATTAAAAAACAATCATTGTCCAGTTGCTCTCACAACCACCAGAGGCTGCATATTCTTTTAATGTAAGCAAGCACAACATACAAAATTCATGGTGTAGCCTATCACTGCGACCTGTGGTTGACCACTCAACTACACCAACATCTTACCCAGCCATCTTGGTCAAACAAGGAGAATAGTAAGAAGTCAACAGAGCTTGCTGTGTCAGTGAGTCTTTCCTTTGTTTTCATGTTATCAGTGTTGTTATAGATCTTAAGACCCATAGCAAATAAAATAATTTGGTACAGTTGCGTTTTTTTTTACATTTGGAGGTTTTGCTGCACACAAAGCATATTATAATCATGTTATACTATTACTGAGCAGTTGCCATTAGCTAACGACTTATGAGACCACATAACTTATTGATCTTACAATCTAATTATACCAAAGTCAAATATGTTTGGCTTTAATCCTCTGTGAAGATAATAAGATGGACAGATGTATGACTTTAAGAACATTGAGCATCAATCAAATCATCAAAAAATCAAATCTACTTTCTGTTTTCTGACTACTTTCTATATGGGATTTGTTTTTCGGTAGCAACTCCATTGTGGTTCTTTCTACAAACAGCAAAGTTTTATCACAGCTTGTTAGTAAACTACAAGTTTATTACAAAACTTGCCATCGTACTATATATGTGTATTCACTAAGGGCTTTGACATCTATCAAAAACACTGATAACAAGATAAAATAGGGTTACAAATGAAAGATGAGCCATATTTTTCAAAGCCATTCTAGTCACATTCTTCAATTGTATTGCCTAGGGAGTAAATGTGGAAGTTTCTTTGTGGAGCACACTGAAAGCAGTTGCTAAGCTAAGTGGCAGCAGGGAAATGCTTCTTTTGTACTGTTCAACAAAGTTCCCCATAAGGTAAGCATGAGTAAGTCTTTATTGGCCCAGTTTGTGTAGTCTTTTGAGGCAGAACAAGATGAATCAATAGGAAATAACAGGGTTTCACTAAATAAAAAATTTAATGAAAATATCTTAATATTTACCTCGCCAAACAGACACCAAATTTAAAAGAAAAACTTTGTTACACCATAAGATGGGCATAAATAAAAGTTTTGCCACAGAAATCATCTTTAAATCGTTTAGTTTTATAGTATTTCTTGGTTGCATAGATGAAGGAGTAGCTTCTCGGCTATATTTTATTTGACTCGGATATGGGCAGGTTTTGTTTTGTGGATGCAGTCAGAGTTTGAAAGTCCAATCGCAAGTCTCTGAATTCTGAATGAGCCGAAGTTGTCCTAGTGATTATTTGGATAGTCCTGCAAATAAAGAGCAACAGTAGTCCAACCTGCTAGTTATGAATGTATGGATCATTTTCTTGGACTCCGTTTGAGATATGAATTTTCTGAATACTCTTTCGGTGGCAGAAAGCATTTCTGGTGATGTTAGTTATGTGATTATTGACTGAGGTTGCTGTCCAAAATAATACCAAAGTTTCTGATATCCCACTGTGTTTTAGAGACAGCGATGACAAGTATGAACAGATTTTCTGTCTCAAACTATGTGTATTAACACATATTTTCAGTTTCACTTTCAGTCAGTAGTGACTGTCTTTATCATCAGAAGAGTCATAGTAGTAATTCCATTGCCACCCGCTGCACCTATTAGAAATGCCGGAAAATTCATCAGACTTTTCCAGATAACTCAAACTTAAACAGGTTTTATCCTGTCCTGTGTGGTGGTTAGCACTGTCACCTCACAGAAAAAAAATAGTAAAGAGAGAAATGAGGCAAGGAAAACCAAGAAAGTATGTAAAAAGGGACAAGAGCAATAAAACGGATAAAAAGAGAGAGAGGAATCTCAGAGGATGCACATAAGAGGGTGAAGGTTCAGGACACGTGGGGAAAAGCTCATTTATTTAGTTTCCATCCTTAAACATAAACTGATGATAAGTCACCCAGCAGAGGCTTTTGGATCTCCTTCCAGCCGTTTTACAGTAAAGGATTGTGGGTCATCAAAAAGAGGAACTGGATCAAAACAATGTGCTGCAATGAAAAATGGAGACGCTTGCCAAGGCACAATGTAGCAATCAAACCGAACCTCGGTGTACTTCCGTGAGCAACTTTCCAAAATTAGTCTTGGACGGTCCAACAGCCAGCCAAGCCGTCATATGTTACCCATGATTCCTTGAGTGCCATCACCAGTTTCTTGCATTGTAAACGTCAGTGGTGGAGGGATTGGGGGTGGGGTGTTAAATCCTCCAGACATTGAACCCTGCAGAGAAACATTTTTCTTTTCAGCTTCACCTTGTGCTGAAAAGTAAATGTTTACGTGAGTGACGATAAACAGTCTTAAATTATCTTCGCATGCCTTGAGTGCACACCTTATGGAGTTAAGGAGAAATTCTCAGAAATAAAAGTTGTCCCTTGCTGTATCTGGGGATATTTAAGAGCTGAGGTGTGTGTGTGGAGGGACTTTAAACTGAGAACACACTTTTCAAAGCAAATTCAGTTTAAGGTCATAACTGGCTGCCTCCCAACTGCCGTTCATGTTGCTGTTTCTGATTGTGTCAAGATATCACTGAGAGTCCACTCATTTTTCAGCCTGTATACTGTGCATCCTTAATCCTGGCAGCACAGTTACAGCTGTGGAAACTTGAAAAAAAAAAAGCACACTTGTGGGAAATGTTATCTGTCTGATGCATAATGGAAACAAATGTCTTTGCTTGGGACGTAAACAGGGATTAGGGTTATTATTTAACAGTATATTTGCTCGTCTTTCTCCCTTCAACTTCATGAAACCCAAACAAATCATTAATGTAATCACAGTTTTCCAGTAGGCCGAAGCTGTGTGGCCGGGAGGTTACACGTCACAGTCAAAGATTAAGCACCATTGTGCAGATTAAGCGTCTTATTTTGGTCACAAGTTTCCACAAACAGGAGGTCTGATCTGATGGTTATATTAAACAAGACAAGATGGTTTGTATTAATACAAAGATGGTGTACAACTGGGACTGGTTACTTGTCCTAACATACATGTTTTAGACAGTGGGAGGAAGCCAAAGTACCTGCAGAGAACCCACACATATAGAAAAGCCCCATCTGGGATTTGAGCCAGGAACCCTCCTGCTTGGAGGTGACGGTACTAACCACCACACTTATAATGATGAATATATAACTAGAAAATATTAAGCATTAAAGATACTGTATCATCTCTGTCCTTCATGTCTTAAAATCAAAATTACCTTTCCAAACTACTTTTTGAAACTGTCTCCGTAGGTACAATTGTAGCTGGAAACAAAAGGAAGACTGTAATGATGCCAGTCACTGGTTTGTCATTCTGATAGGTACCAATCTTACATTTCCCTGGTTGTAACTCTGCATTTTTTATAAAGAAAAAAACATCCTACAAGCTTTACCTCAATCATGAAAATGTTTACCTTAATAAACAAATTTAACACACTAACCAATGGTCAGATAAGGAGGATTTGATACAGATTTCATCAACAGGCATCTTATTATGTCACATGACAGAAAATTTAACCAAACCAGCTGCAATATTTGAGGTTATGACCAGACAAACACAATCATCAGAATGTTTCCAGTGGATTGTATAAGATTATGTTTATCTCAGTTTTGTTATAATTATATATAATTTTAATATCATAATATTTTGCATTCCTTAGTGATCAAAATCTTCCCTCTTGAAACAATCATCTATGCAAAATTAAATCTAGACAACTGGCTCTTTGGAATACTATAGTGCAATTAAAACTGTGTGTAAAGAGTAAAAGAGCAACATTTTGGAAGTTGTAACTAAGACAAGTCTGTTCTTTTCAGGTGATGAAACACCATAAAACAATTTCTTTATGTATTGGTCAGTTGTTTAGAAGAAAAGTGTACCTATGTTAATCGTTTACAAGATGTTTACATAATGTGTGTTTTAAGGTTAAATCTATTTGTTCATCTTTAACCCAATTCTTAAATTAAAAACAATTTGCTACATTCATATCTGGCTGTATTTTTTTTTTAAATCTCAGATGGATTATAGAACATTTTATCTTAAAATACATGATGAAAGTGTATGTTTCTCTGGCTGTTGACATTTATCTTTAATTTCTGAGGTATTGAAAATAGATAAGTCCATGTGTTAAAAGATTAATGTGCTTTGTATGCTCAGATATCTCTTGTGGAAATGTGCTAATTAGCTGCTTTTAGGTATAAAATACTTGATTTGCAAATTTAGATGTAAAACTTCAAAAAATGTTTGATTGAACAACAACTATCATGATGTAATGAACCAACTGAAGTAGTTCTAAACTGATATGTTAGGCTGATATGTCTGTTCTTAACTTGTTACTGCTTTTTCTTCTTTAGCGGGAAGTCTTTCGATTTTAGTTACAAGTTTAGTAAGTTATTACTGTCTTGTTAGACTTATCACTGCACATTTTCCAGAGAGCAGGGGATCTCAATAGTCTCTATGGTGTAAAACTTAATGTTCTGTGAGTCGAGGTAAATAGCTTCTGGATAAAAGTCAAACCTAGTTGTGGAGCTGAAAATATGGCTGTTCCCTCTGATTGCCTTCACTTTGCAAATAGCACACATGCGAAAACGGTAATAATGCATTTGGCAGTCCTGTTTAATAGGAAGTACAGGGCACAGTCAAGCAAACCCCCATGCCCCCCCTAACCAGTATACTCCATCATCTCCCAGCTCTCCCTGAGTATCTCCGAGCTCCCAGGAAGCTGCTGGGCTTGGCTGGAGCCAGAGTTCTGCCCCATCCATCATCCTTATCAGGGTGAGTCTGGCTGTACTGAGGAGAGGAGAAGAAAATAGAGGAGTAAAAGAAAAGTGGAGAAGATGGAGATCAGGTTTGGGTTTTAAATAAAAGTCTGGATTTTTACTGAATTAAATAAAAGGCAAAAGAAGTGAAAGTATGATGCCCCAACTTTTCACAGCCTTCATGATGCATATGAGTTGTTGGGGGTTGGTTGGTGATAAGCCCCGATACAAACAACAACAATAGGCACCATCCAGCCACATCAAAGACCCCATTTAGATTTGGGATTTTGGGTTGGTTCAGGGGTCTGAAGAAGGTGTGTGTGTGTGTGTTGGGGGGGTGGGGTGGGGTGGGGTGGGGGGGGGGGGGGGGGGGGGGGGGGTGCAGTTACAGTTGCTCATCAAAGCTTCAGCAGCAGCAGTCCCTGCACCAGACCATTTCAGAACATCTTTTACAGCTCTATTTCAAATAAACAAAACACAGCAAGCAATGCAAAGACAGAGCAGAGGAATGTCCAAACTGACTGCTTTCGTCCTGATAAAGAGTTTATGGTGGGAGCAGATGGAGCTGCTTGTTACTGCTACGGAGAAAGAGCCATAACTGTCAGCATGTCCTCAGATGTTCTAGGGAGCATTACACAGACTGGAGATACTTTCACTACCAAAGCACTGGCCGAAGACGGGGATGTGCTGTCTTTTGCTTTGACTGCATTTAACATCCACTATACCATGACTGAGATAAAACGGGTTACAAATTTATTGCTATCTTAGTTTTCTTTTATATGTGACCAAATGTGTCAAGTGCAATTACAAATCCTTACAACCAACACGTTGTTATCATTCTTTTATTTATAAAGAGTGCAGAAATAAATGTTTATGTGGTTGTTTTTTAGAATTTTGTATAACCACTGATTCTGTTGATCAAATTCTATTAGTGGTTACATACACTTTTAATGTTGAATGTTTTTATGGGTGGGTGTGTGTAAGGACGAGCTACGGGGCAACTGAATTTCCTGAAGGGGATAAATAAAGTTATCTGTCTATCTATTCAATTCAATTCAATTCAGTTTTATTTATATAGCGCCAAATTACAACAATTTTCATCTCAAGACACTTAAATAATATAGTCCAATTCAAGCCAATTGGAATTCAATTCATTGTAATCATAATCCATTTAAATTCCATTAATTAATTTCAAAATAATCCAATTCATTCATATAGAGCCAATTCAAAAAACAATATCCCAGCTAAGGAAACCAACAGATTGCACAATTTATTTTTTTTTTCAGATTTGATCATATTTATTTCTCAGATTAGATAACATAATTGTATTATTTATGGGCTGTTCATGAACTTTTGTATTTATTGGTCAAGAATCTGAAGTTCTTTTTTCTCAAGTTTACATAAATTTCCCATAAGTCACAGTTTTTAAAGAAACTTTTTAAAGAAAATGTTCTTTTCTTGATAATATTATTCTTGCCAGTTACAGTTCAACCTCCCTTTTACTGATTTTATTTTATGGGAAAGAAAGCCATTTCAATCAAACCTACTGTGTGCTTATAAAGAAAAGAGCAGTCTAGTCAAGTTGTTTGTTTCGTTTTGGCTTTGGAGGATTCCTAACCAAATAAAATGACCTGAGCAGGAGCCATGATGAGGACTTTTCTAATTCTCTATATGTTAAGAAAATGAGCTTCAATGTTTTGTTCATCATTTCCTTTAGAAACTGGAAAACTGGACTGTCCTTTATGAAAGAAAGATTATTCCGTCCCACAATTCCTTGCTGCCACAGCATTCAAAGTGAAATGCAGTTATTTTCCTTTAGTCATGCTAACTATGATTTGAGTGGATAAATATAAGGATGAGATAAAACAAAACTTTTAGGGTTGTAGGTGGCTTAGTGGGTTAAGCAGACGTCCCATATACAAAGGCTAGTCCTCTATGCAGTTGGCCCCTGTTTGAGTCCCGAACTGGACGGCCGTTTGCTGCATGTCATTCCCATTCTCTCTCTGCCCTGTTTCCTGTCTCTCTCCACTGTCCTATCAATAAAGGCATTGAAAAGCCCAAAAAAACAACTTTTGTACCTTTTTCATTCCATTTTAAATGATGAACCTTGATAATCATATAGTTTTTTACATTTTAATTTAGTTTTATGGTATAGTCTCTGGGTGGCAATGTGGTAGGAGTGCATTATACGAAGTATCTAAAACACTTTTGGGAGAAAATGTCTTTAAATGGTGTAGTTTCAGAGCTGCAGACTCACATCACAACTTGGTGTCAGGTCGGACTCTTATTGTCTTTTCTTGAGGCCTCTGAGGCCTGTGGAGAGAAACTTTTGCGACTGTGGAGACTTCATTTTAACAAGAAGAAACCTCTGGCAGAACCAGACTCAGGAAGGGTGGCAATCCTGGCTGGAAGGGGGATGAGGTCCCCCAGCAGTCTAACCCTATAGCATCTAAACTATGGGATGTTTCAGGATTACCTGAGCCATCCCTAACTATAAGCTTTATCAAAAAGAAAAGTTTTAAGCCTAGTCTTAAAAGTGGAAAGGGTGTCTGCTTCCCGGACATTTACTGACAGCTTATTCCACAAGAGGGCCTGATAACTGAAGGCTCTCCCATTCTATTTTTAGAAACTCTGGGGACCACAAGTAAACCTGCACCCTGAAAGCAAAGTTCTCCGTTAGGAAAATATTTAACAATGAGATCTTGAAAATATGATTGGGCTTGGTCATTAAGAGCTTTATATGTGAGGAGAAGAATCTTAAATTCTATTCTGAATTTAACAGGGAGCCAGTGAAGAGAAGCTAAAACTGGAGAAATATGATCTCTCCTGTTAGTTCTCATCTGAATTCTGGCTGCAGCATTTTGGATTAGCTGGAGGTTTTTCAGAGAATATGTGGGACAGCCCAATAATAAAGAATTACAATAGTCCAATCTTGAAGTAACAAACGCATGGACTAATTTTTCTGCATCACTCTGAGACAGGGTGTTCCTGATTTTGGCAATATTACGAAGGTGAAAGAAGGCAGTCCTAGAAACCTGTTTAATCTGTGTGTCAAAGGTTAAATTCTGGTCAAAAGTAACTCCAAGGTTCCTCACTGGAATACGAGAAGCCAAGGAAATACCATCTAAAATAATTATATAGCTAGACAATTTCTCCCTGAAACGTTCGGATACAAAGATAACAACTTCAAGTTTTGTCTGATTTAAGAAGTAGACAGTTCTGAGTCATCCAGTTCTGTATGCCTTTAAGACATGCTTGTAGTCTGACGAACCTATTGGGTTAATCGTTTTATAGATGAGTACAGCTGAGTATCATCAGTATGGCAATGGAAATTTGCCATGCTGTCTAATAATGTTACCTAATGGAAGCATGTATAAAGTAAAAAGAATCGGCCCAAGCACAGAACCCTGAGGAACTCCATGACTTACTCTGGTGTATGAGGAAGATTCTTCATTTACAAGAACAAACTGAAATCTTTCAGATAAATTTGACTTAAACCAGCCTAGTGCAGTTATTTTAATCCCAATAACATTTTCAAGTCTCTGTAATAAAATACTGTGAACGACAGTATCAAATGCAGCACTGAGATCCAACAGGATAAGCACAGGCACGAGTCTTCTGTCAGAGGCAAAGAGGAGATCATTTTTTTTCACCAGTGCTGTTTCTGTGCACTCTGAATCCTGACTGAAACTCTTCAAATGGAAATGATCACAAAGTTGAGCTGCAACTATTTTTTCAAGAACTTTAGACATAAAAAGGGAGATTAGATATAGGTGGATAATTAACTAACACTTCTGAATCAAGAGTAAGTTTTTTAAGTAAACGTTGAATTACAGCAACCTTAGATGCCTGAGGTATATATCTTGTCAAAGAAGATGGATTGATCAAATCCAATTTTGAAGTGTTAATTAAGGGGAAAACCTCCTTGAACAGTCTGGTTGGGAAAATACAAGTTGATGGTTTAGAATAGACTATTGCTGTTGTTAACTCAGAGAAATGAACTGGGCAGAACCCGTCTAAATACAAATCAGATTCTTAAGATACTTCTAAAGCTGCTGTACTTGATGATACATCAGTGATATTAGTAGGAAGGATTCCATCAATCTTCTCTCTGATAGAAGATTATTTTATTTTATTGATAAAGAATCTCATGAAATCATCACTGCTGAGAGTTAAAGGAATACATGGCTCAACAGATGGCTCAGACTCTTTGTCAGCCTGGCTACAGTGCTGAAAAGAAACCTGTGATTGTTCTTATTCTCCTCTATCAATGATGAATAATAAACAGTTCTAGCTTTACGAAGGGCTTTCTTATATGTTATGAAACTATCTTTCCAGACTAACTGAGGCTCTTCTAAATTAGAGGAACACCACTGTCTCTCCAGCTTTCTTGCAGTCTGCTTCAAAGCACGTAGCTTTGAATTATACCAAGGAGCCAACCTCTTCTGACTGATTACCTTCCTTTTCAGAGGGGCAACATTGTCCAGTATTGTAGACATTGAAACTACAGTGCTGTCTACAAGAGAGTCAAGTATTGCTGGAGTAAAATTTAGGTAGCCATCCTCTGTCATATCTGCACATGGCAGTGAAGAAACTAATGATTGAATTAACTCTTTAAATCTGTTTACAGCATTCTCTGATGGACACCTTCTATATGTAAATTTCTTCTCAGAAGGTGTATAGTCTAGTAATGTAAATTCAAAAGTTATCAAAAAAAGGTTAGACAAGACAGGGTAATGAGGGAACACTGTTAACTGTTCACTCTCAATGCCATAAGTCAGCACAAGATCAAGGGTATGATTAAGGCAGTGAGTAGGTCTGTGAACACTTTGAGAAAATCTAATAGAGTCTAATATAGAATTAAAGTTAATATTTAGGCTGTCATTTTAAACATCTGCATAAATATTAAAGTCACCCACTACAATGACTTTATCTGTACACAGCACTAACTGGTAACCAGGTGTCATTACCGCCGACATGAATAACTATTTTACTGTATTTAATCTTATCCTTAGCCAGCACTTTTAAATAGGGTTCTACGTCGCCCGCTCTGGCCCCTGGAATGCATTTGACTATGGTTGCTGGTGTCTCTAATGACACGTTTCTGACTATAGAGCTGTCAATTACCAGGGTTTTGTCCTCAGCAGGTGTGTGGCTGAGTGGGGAAAATCTATTTGAAACGGCTTGACTTTAGGACTATGACTCCTCTTCCTGACAGTCAATCAGCCACTCTGGGGTCCCGGCTGCTCAGGTTCTTCTAGGCGGCGGGTAATGGAGCTAGCTACGCGAGGTGGCTCTGCACTGGCTAAAGGTACCAGGCTCACTATCGGGTGGTTTTTAACAGTGCAGAGCCGAGCTTCCAATTCAGATAACCTCGCTTCCAAAACTACAAAAAAGACTACATTTGTTATATGTACTATTATCACTAAAGGAGGCAGAGGAGTAACTAATCATATGACATACGGAGCAGGTGAAAGAGATGGAGAGAGAGAACTGGTAGCCCTGCTAAGCTAGAGAACCAGACACACCGCTAAAAAGAGAAAATAAAGACTAAAGATCTGTAGGAGTGAGTGTTAGAATAGAATAAGTGTGCTATAGAGTTTACTATGCAAAAATGTGTACATTTTAGGGAGAAATAAAGTGATTATTAGTAGTCCAAGAGGAGCAAGAAATTTCACAGTACACAAACCAGGTAACAGGAAGTTATGCAATACGTCTTACCGCAAAGCAAAGCTTGACAGGGGACCAGTGGGTCTCAGTGCTGTTCTCTTATGAAAGTCGATTTATGTTGAGCAGAAATGATGGCTGCCAACGATGTTGGAAACGTCAAAGAGAGCGCTATTCATCAGCCACTGTTGTCACCAGACGAGCCTTTGGTGGTAGCGGTGTTACAGTGTGGGCGGGTGTGTCAAGTCAGTACAGAACTGCCCTACACTTTGTGAATGGTACAATGACAAGCCCATACTACCTGAATAACATAATTAATCCAGTCATTGTGCCCCTGCATGAACAACAGAGGCCTAATTTCATCTTCATGGACGACAATGCTCCAGCTCATCAAGGTCACATCCATAGGGAACAGCTGCTGGAGACTGGAGTACCTCAAATGGAGTGGCCTGCACTTACTCCAGACCTGAATCCCATCGAGAACCTATGGGATTAGCTGAATCGCTGTGTAGAGGCTCGTAACTCCCAGAACATCCCAGAACTACAATGGCCTGAGGGCCACCCTTCAAAACGAGTGGGATACCATGCCTCAGCAGAAAATAAGTCGACTTGTGAACAGCATGAGACCTCGTTGTCAAGATGTAATTGATGCTCAAGGGCACAAGTTATTGAGACATTGACCACTGTTGTTGGCTTTTGTTTCAATAAATTGTTTGAGATGAGAAAATCACCAGTGCATGCTTTTACTTAAATTTCCTATTTTAATTATATAATATCACTGTAGCATGAGCTTTTTACATTTTCCATAAATTTCACCTGAAAGCCAAATATCCCTAACTTTTTGTGAGTAGTGTATATATACATATATATGTATATGTATGTTGAGAGAAAGAGGGATGGAGAGGGCGAGGAAGACACTGAATCAGCTTTGAAAGATTAAGGCATGCATATCATGGATCAGGTTAAAATGGGTTAAAAAGCAACATCAAAGAAAATGCTTCTGTCCTTTGTTATCTTTTTGGGGGTCTTATGGGGTTACTTTCCCTCTATATAGTCAAAGCATATTCTTTTTTTGTATGTATTTTGTACTCCATTTTTGTTTTGTGAGCCAAGATTTTCTTTTCATTCTTACTCATTTTTTTCTCTTAAAATATTTTTTGTAGCAGTTCAGTTTTGGAAGTAAATCATTTAGTGAAGATTAAAATTTTTCAATCTTTAGCTGAAAGACAAGTAAATTGGGGACCTATGGCAAATGGTCAACCAAAACAGATAAAAAAATATCCTTGAGGTAAAGGAGAAAAAATCTATTTGATGGGTTTTTTTCAGAAAGATCCTGAGCTTCACGCAGACACCATGAACCCCTCCTCACAATGCCAGAGGGAATCACAAACACATTTATCTTGATGATCAGAAAAAAGCAAGAGCAATCCATCTCGGTGGAGATGAATGGGCTTCTCCAGAGCTGGAAACATAATAAAAGTGTCTCTCTAATGGTGTATAGTTGTATTAAGGCCTGCTTATAAGAGCCATAAGGCCATTGTCAGAACAGCAGGAAAATACAGCATCATTACAGCTCAGTACAGCCATGGATCAACCTCTGATAACATTAAAGCAAAGCTTCCTTTGTGTGGCGGCGGTCTGCTCTCCACCACTGTAACTGATTTTGGCGTGAGCCAGACTAGCAGCAGCTTTGAAGCTGCAGCATGTTGCAGCAGCAGAGGCTCAGCTGATGTGGCTGAGCTGTGCAGCTGACAGGATCTGTGTGGATTGTTTGAACTGGAGGTGCTGCTCTCTGCATGATGCAATTAAAGATTGGTTCAGAACATGTGAGGATTTATGCTTTTCAGACCTAATGTGACACATGCATGCTTTCACTTTTCAGGCTTGTTGCAACGTGAGTATGTCACAGTTTATGTTTTTTATGTCACAGTTTATATTTTAATAGTTTTGTTTTCAGTTTCTCATGTTTTCAGGTTATGTTCTTTCCATGTTTTTCCCCTGCCACCTAGTTTCACACATGTCACCTGCTTCATTGTCATCAGCTGCACTTCATCATTAATCACTCCCTCCACAGCATTTAGTCTCCTGGTTTCCTTTCACTCATTGCAGAATCCTCACCAACCCTTCATGTCGTACCACTGAAACTTAAGTCTGGTTTCCTGCCTCATAGTATTTATTCATAGTCTTGTTCCTTTGTTTGTTCATAGTCTATTTAATTCACAGTCTAAGCATTTTTTTAATCCGGCTCCGCGCCCTCTGTTTTGCCTTGCTCCCTGTTTTTGTGTTATTTATTTATTTTTTTAAATAAACCCTTTTTGAACTGAAAGAACTGCATCTGGGTTCTACCTTCCACCGATCCTGACAGAGTATTGCATCAGCATATTCAAGACACATGAACAATATTGTAAAAAAAATTTTTTTTTGTTTGTATATCAGTTGAATCTTTAAATATGACGAGTAACACAAACAAGACAAAAAAAATGTTTTTTTCAGTATTATGTATTAAAGTTAAAGCACTTGATAAAATCTACTACAATGTTCTAAAAAAAACATCATGAAATTTATTTATTTATTTTTTTTAATTCTAAGAATGCACAATGTAAAGGGAACATATACAGCAAAGTTGTTGACTTGATTTACTTTTCCAGTTACACTTCTTCACTTCTACATGGGGTTGTTCTGTGGAACTTGTCAACATTATCTATGAAAGCTTACATGCTAACACTAGTATGCCAGCATGCAGTATGCAGATAAAGAAACTCTCTATATTAGTCCCATATTAAATTTGACTCATATTGAGCGAAAACAATTACTAAAGAGCTACAGTTGTAAAATAATGGAAAAGTGAAAGTGCCTGTATTTGTATCTGACAGGCTAAGATTATAACAGTGCCAGAATAATACTTTTTGAGTGATGTTTATGTTCTCTTTTTTTCTTATTTGTCTTTCACTATGCCTATGTAAATTGAAGTTCTTATTAGACTGAACCATATATTTTAGCTGAATGTTTCGTGTTAAACTATTTATATAAGTCATTTATATGTAATAGGCATCAGTATTTTTTTAGAGACAGTTGAAGAGCCTCTAGAAGTTGTAGAGAAAACTTTAGCAAGTAAAATGACCATGACATGTTGCCACAAGAGTGGAGACACCTGCTGCAAACCATTTATTCAGAAGGTAGTCCTTTAATGATGGATTTCTTCTCCTGTATAACTGACAGTAGTCATCCTGATCAAAATGTTTCATGCAGACATGATGGTCTGTAAGGTTAGGCATACAGCCAGGAATATTCTCATTTTCATGCTTTATACAGCATGCATACAATCATACTGTATAAAGAATGTATTTAAGACCTAATTATGATATTTTTCTAAACCTAGCTAAGTAATGTTATTGCCTAAATCCAACCAGGAAGTGACAAAAGGTATTTAGTAATGGGTTGTGTTATTGAAGGAACCTATGTTGGTCTCACATCGCACAAAAGCGTGTGGTTGAAAGCGCAGCACTTAGCTGCTCTGTCAACGTCCTCCTTTCTTCTTATATCTTTATGGCTTCTTGAATGAGATACTTCAGAAGAAGCTTGTATGAGCCAGAATAGTCTATTGAAAGTGCTTAATTTAATTAAAGAGTTGTAATGTGCCTATTTCAAAGCAGTATTGCAGACTAAATGTTCATGTGGTTGTTGACGTTACTTTATTTGAAGAATCATTAAAGCTGGTCATGTTTAGCTCTCTTTTTTGTCTGCAGGGAGAACAAAGAAATTCAAAAGTTATCAAAAAAAAAGGTCAGACAAGACAGGGTCATGAGGGAACACTGTTAACTGTTCCCTCTCAATGCCATAAGTCAGCACAAGATCAAGGGTATGATTAAGGCAGTGAGTAGGTCTGTGAACACTTTGAGAAAATCTAATAGAGTCTAATATAGAATTAAAGTTAATATTTAGGCTATCATTTTCAACATCTGCATGAATATTAAAGTCACCCACTACAATGACTTTATCTGTACAAAGCACTAACTGGTAACCAGGTGTCATTACCGCCGAAGTGAATAACTATTTTACTGTATTTAATCTTATCCTTAGCCAGCACTTATAAATAGGATTCTACGTCGCCCGCTCTGGCCCCTGGAATGCCAGTTGTTGACGTTACTTTATTTGAAGAATCATTAAAGCTGGTCATGTTTAGCTCTCTTTTTTGTCTGCAGGGAGAACAAAGAAATGTCTTTACTGCTGTGAATGAAGATTTTAGTCTAGTCATAGCATTTCACTAAAACAGGAAAATCTGTGTTAACTAAAAAAAGGTCACAGTTGAATTCAAAGCATCACTATTGTGTTTGATGTCTCTCAGTGAAGATATGTTTTTTCAATAGTATATTTATTGAGATTGTATGATTTGAATGTATGTATAAAACACAAGAACATACATACATTCAAACAAACACCAAGTTACATTTAAAAATCAATACTTGAGTCCATGAGAGTCCTTCTAAATGATGACCAGAATAGTCAAAATACAGCATATGACTGTGGACCTGCACAGGGGATAGCTATGATGTCCCAGATACCCACAACAGATAAACCAAATCTTTATTCTCAATATAAGTAATGAAATGGCCCCACACTCTTGCAAAAGTGTCTTGTTTGTCTTTCAGAGTGAATGTGATTTATTTTTTTTCCCCAATAGTAATCATCCAGACAATTCGTTGAGCTATTTATGTGAATTCCTTTGGGGTATAAGCCCAGAATAAAAAACTAGGTTGCAGCACTAGTTACACTGACAAAATCTCTTGTAACATATCCCGAACTTCTCCCCAAAATGCCACAATTTTTGGACATAACCATAGACATGACAATGGAACAAAGTGCCCTTATCTTCTCTGGACCTTTTACAGAGATTCGGGATCTGCATGTTGAATTTGTAATGTTTTTAATTTAATTGCAGTAACTGTAGACGTGTATTTCCTGTCTGTGATTGAGCTACCTTACAGGCTTTCCTCCATTGTTCCACAGTTAACTCCGTTTTCCAAGCATTAAGTTTAGCAACAGAGGATTCAGACGAAGATGACATCAGCAAATCGTACACTTCAGAAATCATACCTTTCTCATAAGGATTTTTAGTTAGAATCGTTTCTGAGACAGACATAGGAGGAATTTTTGTATAATTGCTTTGATAGGACCTGATGAAATTCCTTAGTTGCAAATATTTGTAAAAATGTTTATGGGGGATATGAAATGAAGAAACCAGTTGTTCAAAGATTAGAAGTCTTCCATCCCTTCCATAGACACCCCTCACTAGACCAACCCCCCTGTCTGTCCACATTTTAAATCCCCCGTCATTTCTGCACGGAGCAAAGTTATTGTTGCCCCAGAATGGGCTGAATATAGAAAGGGGGAGGTGTCATTTAGGTACCTTTGGGTACGTAGATCATATTTTTAACTATTGGGTTAAGTGTAATCTTTTTAAGTTTGTTGTATTTGTCATAGTCAACATAATTCAGAAGAGGCAACTTAAGGAACAGCGATTCAATATTCCTCCTCGCAAGGGAATTTTCTGTACTATAGTAAAACATTATTGTTCTTAATTGGGCTTAATACTATAGTATATTAGGGCATTGTAGCCCTCCTCTGTCAAAGGGCAAATATAAGAGGGATAAGCGGAGTCTGGGATGCCTATTGTTCCAAAGGAATTGGTTAAAGAGTTTTTTAACTTTAAAGAAAAAATCTGATGGAAGTAGCAGGGGGATATTTTGAAACAGATATAGAAGTTTGGGTAGAACATTCATTTTTAGTATATTTATTCTTCCAATCAATGAGATTTGAAGACTCAACCATCTTTCCACTGATTTAAAAATGTTGGCCATGATTGGGTTATAATTATATTCAACCACATCTTCCAGCTGTGGAATAGTCTGAATGCCAAGATTAAAGTGAAATTATTCACGTTTCTAAAGAGACGGGTATAGTCGTGTGGATTTGTCCTCTCCTGAAAAAACATTGTGAACGATTTAGAATTATTAATTTTATAGCCAGAGAGATGTCCAAATATCTCAATTAAGTCTAGGAGAGCTGGGATTGATGTACCTAAATTTTTAAGAAAAAGAATCACATCATCAGCATAGAGAGCTATTTGGCATCTAATGCCAAGAAGGCTGTATCTGGTGCCCTCCTCTGTTCATACACGATATTTAAAACCCTTCTTATGTTGTGAAATCCCTGACGTCCAATCATGAAGCCGTTTTGATCATCCTTAATAATATCTGGTAGAAGGCTCTCCAATCGCTTTGCTAGAATTTTACATAGTATCTTAAGATCAGAATTTAGGAGGCTGATTAGTCTCCAGTTTTCAAACTTGTCAGCAGATCCTCCAGCTTTTGGGAGAAGTGTAATTAGAGCTCCCCTTAAGGTAGGGGGAACTACCCCCTTCTAAATAGATTTGGTGAACATTTCTAAGAGGTGTTTCCTACGTTTCAAAGCAAATTTCTTATAGATATCAATCAGCACACCATCTGGCCCTGCAGCTTTTCCAGATTTCATGCTTTCTATTGCCTCTGAGACCTGCTGCAAGGTCAGATTTGCTCTCTTGCTTTCCTCCTCCTCTATTTTAGGGATGTTTATATGGTCCAGAATTGAGGGAGGACTTTGGTCAAGTTGTCCAGAGGCATTTTCAGGACTGTATAGCCTTTCATAATCAACCTTAAAGGATTCGTTTATTGCAATGAGTTCAGAGATTGTGTCCCAGCTATCATTTTTTAATTCATTGCTCAATCTTTCTAATTGGGATTCTTAAATGTGTCAAGCCAGGATTTTGCCTGACTTTTCTTCTTCGTCAAAGACTGATTGCTTAAGTTTTAGTGAGTTAGCTGAAACTTTTGACACTGAAATTTCATTGTATTGTATACATTTTTATGTAACTTGGGACAAGAATTCCTAAAATACATATTCTCTGTATTTTTAATTTTTCAATTCAGTTTATTTATATAGCACCAAATTACAACAAATGTCATCTCAAGGCACTTAAATAATATAGTCCAATTCAAGCCAATTGGAGTTCAATTCGTTGTAATCATAATCCAATGAAATCCAATTAACTAATTTTAAAATAATCCAATTCATTCATATCGAGCTAATTCAAAAACAATTTCCTAGCTAAGGAAACCAACAGATTGCATAAACTTGTCTTCAGTCCAATCCCCTGTCCTGAGCATGCTTGAGAAACGATTCCCTTTAACAGGAAGAAACCTCTGACAGAACCAGACTTAAGAAGAGTGGCCATCTGCCTTGACCAGCTGGGGTTTGAGAAGACAGAAAAGAGGGGACAACAAACACCATAACGCCATTCAAAGGATACCTGTTGGAACAGGGAAACACAAGTTAATAACCACAATAATGTCAAATGTACATAATATAATTTGAGAAATTAAACAGGGGACAAAGAGCGCAAAGTGAGGAAAGGTGTGACAGATGAGGCCCCCTGGTAGTCTTGGCCTATAGCTGCTTAACTATGGGATGTTTCAGGATCATCTGAGCCATCCCTAACTATAAGCTTTATCAAAAAGGAAAGTTTTAAGCCTCGTCTTAAAAGTGAAAAGGATGTCTGCTTCCCGGACATTTACTGGCAGCTTATTCCACAAGAAAAGGGCCTGATAACTGAAGGCTCTCCGATTCTACTTTTAGAAACTCTGGGGACCACAAGTAAACCTGTAGTTTGGGAGCGCTCTGTTAGGAAAATATCTTACAATGAGATCTTGAAGATATGACGTCATTAAGTCATTAAGAGCTATATGTGAGGAGATTAATTTTAAATTCTATTATGAATTTAACAGGGAGCCAGTGAAGAGAAGCTAAAAGTGGAAAAATATGATCTCTCCTGTTAGTTCTCATCAGAATTCTGGCTGCAGCATTTCTTAGAAATTGAGCTTGTGAACTTGATTATTTGCCCTCTGATAAAGGCTTTGAATGCTTCCAATCTAATGGATGCAGATGTTTCAGAAGTATTGAATGTAAAACAATCACCAATTTGGGTTTCAAGGTATGTCATTAAACCTGAGTCCTTTAACCATTTTTGCTGACATTTCCATTTAGGTGGATCCCGTACCAGACCTGAAACTATACAAACCAAACTGTTTGGGGCATGGTCTGACATTGTTATACTGCCATAATTACATTATTTTACTTACTCCATACAGCCTTCTTCAATTCCTTAGTAAATTGAAGAATGATGTCCCTGCTCTTGTTGTGAGGATTTATCTAGGCTGGGGTCGAGGGTACAGTTGAAGTCGCCAGCTAAAATATAATGACCATTAAGTGCAGACAGCGAACAGAACAAGTTGTTAAAGAAACCTGGTTCATCCTTATTTGGAGCACAAATATTAAGCAAATTTAGAGGTTCTGTGAAGAGAGTACCCTGAACTATATTTCCCAACTTACTTTCCCATCTTATCTACAGTTACCTTATGGACATTAAAAGGGATGGACTCGTGTATTAAAGTCATGACCCCCTCTTGCTTGAGAAGTAAATGGTGCTGAGAATGTCTCCCCTCTCCACCTCTTCTTGATGTTTAAATTCTCTTTTACAGTATTGTGTGTCTCTTGAAGAAAAATTATTTTGGACTGCATATCCCTTAACCTCCCCTTGACCTGCTACTCATTACAAATGGTTCTCTCATGATGAAACATGGAAATGTACCTTTAAACAACCAAAACCTCACACACCACATATGCTTTTAACTGCATCAACCTCTGAACATAAGCTCATGGGCCTAGAAGCCACCTTTTGCTCACTTCGGTAGTGCTAAAGATCATTCCACACATAGTGAAGAGTGATCAGACTTGCTAGCCTAAACTTGTCCTAGACATTAGGACTCCTTTGTTGAAAAAAAAGATTACTCCATACCAAACAGCCATGTAGCATAATATTAAGGCATCCTGCATGTGGCACAAATTTACAGAGGTGAGAGATATGCATCCACCTAACTCGTTGCCATACTGGAATTGGAACTGCAAATTTCAGGCAATATATTATTAGAAGATGTCAGTATGAGCATTTCTTCAAATACCAATATATGTCTAATTTTCTAGGGAAAATTGTAGAATTGTAGGAGAGAGCATCAGGTTTAACATTTTGGGAGCCAGGGTGGTAAGATATAGTGGAGTTGAACTGCCCGAAAAATAAAGACCGACGTTCTTGTCTTGAATTCAACGTCTTAGCAGTTTTAAGATATGACAGATTCTTATGATCAGTCCACATGACAAAAGGGTGTTTAGCCCCCTCCAACAAGTGTGTCCATTCTTCCAAAGCAAGTTTAACTGCCAACAACTCACGATTCCTGTCATCAGAGTTGCATTAAGCACGGGTTAGCTGTCAAGAGTAGAAGGTGTATGGAATAAATTTACCTTCGTCGCCAGAACGCTGTGACAAAACTGCACCTACTCCAGAGTCTGAAACGTCTACTTCCACAATGAATGGGAGTTCCAGGTCTGGTTGAAGTAGTATGGATGTGTAGATGAACATGTCTTTAAGCTGACGGAAAGTGGAATCTGCCTCCGGGGACCAACTGACAGGTATTGTAACAGTGAATAGTTTGGTGAGTGGAGCGGCTACCTGACTGTAGCTCCAGATGAATCGTCGGCAAAAGTTGGCAAAACCCAGGAAGCGTTGAAGGTGCTTGCAAGAGGTTGGGACTGGCCTCTCAGTGATGGCTTCTATCTTCTCTGGATCAATCTTCATCTGCCCACCCTCAAAAACATATTCAAGCAACAGTTGGTATACTTTTCTACTATAACGTATAGTCAATTCTCAAAAAGTTGTCTAATGTCTATTCTTCAATCTTTGAGGAACCTGTCTGACATGGCTTTTGCGTTCCTCCAGATTTTTTTTTAAAAGATCATTATGTCATCTAAATAAACAAAGACAGATGTTCGAGAAGGACATAATTTACCATGGCTTGAAAAACTGCTGGACAGAAGGACTTTACCAGATACTCAAAATGACTGAGTGGTGTGTTGAAGGCACTTTTCCACTTGTGACCCTCCCAAATTCTGACCGGATGGGCATTCTGCAAATCCAGTTTTGAGAAGATGGTTGAACCCTGGTGGGTCAAAAGCAGAAGTGATTATGGTAAATGAACTGTACTTGCATAGTGCTTTTCTTGTCTAGTTGACCACTCAAAGTGCTTTAACACTACTTGCCACATTCACCCGTTCACTCACACACTCAAAGAACATGTCTTAGTCAGTGCTTTATTCTATGGATTTATACACATTCAATCACTGATGGATGCATCGGTAGGCAACATAGAGTTCAGTGTCTTGCCCAAGCATGCTTTGACATGCAGCGCAGAGAAGCCGGGAGTCAAACCACTGACCTTCCGATTGGTAGGCGACTGCTCTTCCTCCTGGGCTTCAGCTAACCCGTGGCAAAGGGTATTTCCTTTGTCGGTTATTTGGTTTAACCCACGGTAATCGATACATGGTCTGAGGCCACCCTTCCTGAGTCTGGTTCTGCCAGAGGTTTCTTCCTGTTAAAAGGGAGTTGTTCCTTTCCACAGTCGCCACAGGCACGCTCAGGACGGGAGACTGGACTGAAGACAAGTTTCGGTGCAATCTGTTGGTTTCCTTAGCTAGGATATTATTTTTTTAATTGGCTCTATATGAATTAATTGGATTATGATTACAATGAATTTAATTCCAATTGGCTTGAATTGGACTATATTACTTAAGTGCCTTGAGATGACAATTGTTGTAATCTGGCGCTATATATATAAAATTGAATTGAATTGAATTGAGAGTCTTGTCTTTCTTTGTGATAAAGAAGACATCTGACTAGGAGGGAGGATGGTCTGATAATTCCAGTGTATCATGAATCTCAAATGTATTCCTCCCCTATTGACTGTCTGTCAGGTTGAGATAAGTTGAACAATCGACTGGAAGGTAAAGGTGTTCCAGGGAGTAAGTCAATAGTCCAGTTATATGGTTTATGGAAAGGAGGAGAGAAACCCTCGGCTTTGCTAAAGACCATTTGTAGATTGTTAATTTCTTGAAGTATGGAGGAGAGGTCAGGAAAACTTTCTGGAGGCATTTTTCCAATTTAGAACTTGTAGAGGGAATGGCTGACTTTAGACAGTGGGATAAACAAAATAAGCTGCAGCTCTCAATCTTTTTTTCTTACCAGTTAATATGTGGGTTATGTTTCTCAAGTCAGCGGTGCCCTTATTAACTTGACATTAACTTGGAACGGGAACGGTGTGAACACAGATTTGTCATGGTGATTTCCTGAAACTAAGAGTGAGATTGGTTTTAGTGAGATGGGTTTAGTTCTAGGGGTAATGATGGAGAGAATCTGTCCATTCAGAGCTGACACAGGGGATAATGACTTGATGGGAATGTTGAGTTATTTGACAAGACTCAAATCTAATAATACATTTTGTTCAGCACTGGAGTAAATTTAGTCTTGTGGCTCTTGATCTAGTTGGAGGGTTGAGCAAGGTAAGTTGGATCAGGAAAGTTGCAGGAACCGCCCACCGGTATTCCTGCTTTTACGGATGGGCACAATCTTTTGGCCAAAAAAAGCAGGAGTGATCCTTTGGCTGCAATAAATGTATTTATTTGCTTTGATTCGCCTCAGTCCCTCCTCAGGGGTGAGCCTGGCTCTTATCTGCATTGGCTCGGGTCCATCAGAAATATTTGACTTGACATGGGAGGATGCAGTTAAAGACTAAAGAAGTTAGAAGAAACGAAAGTTGCAGGAACTCAGACTCCTTTCGACTGTTGGCGGACAGGACTTGTAGTACTTCTCGTGATCCGTTTTTCTGAGGAGATTATTTATTTAAACAAATTCTTTAAAGGAAGAGGGCTGGAAGGTTGGAAGGTTCTGAACTATATTACAAATTCCACCATACATGGATTTCCTTGTCTAATATTTAAAAGTCTTTTAGTTGCATTTCCTTCACAAAGAGGGTGATTATCCTCTGAAACTCCTACAGAAAGGCTGTGAACAAGTAAGATTCAGTGGAGTTAGATTTTTTTTTTAAAAAACACTTGAGCTTTGCCTTTCAGTAAACCCACCAGATAGGATATTTGGAGGAATCATTAGGAAAGGAATGAGGGGAGCAACGCATAGCTAGGGAACACTGGAGTAGGAAACCACCTCAACTACCTATCTCACCAGAAAAGGTTCAGGTGAAGTATAGTCTCAAAAGACTGGCTCATACTGACAATTCTGTTGATCGAAGTGACTGATCAAAGTGGAGGAGTGAACAGAAGGAGGATTTATCTGAGGCATGGTATGGGAAACATTCTCAGTGAAGAGAGTGGCGGGTAAATGTTTGTGCATGGTCTGATTTATCTAAAATACTTGTTTCAAACACTGATTATTAATTAACTGTTATTCTGAAGCACAAAGAGCCTAAGACCACCCCTTGTTTAGATAATGCAGTCTTCGTTGTGTATGCAGAGTCCATGTGGCCAGACTGTTCTGTCACTGCTTGCTGAGCCAAGGTTAAATTAACTTTTATGCAGGCAGGATTTAAAGTAAAAGATTTATTTGAACTGTTACAGATGCAGGTGTGGTCAGCAGGTCCAAGAGATAATCGCGGTGACAGAAGTGAGTCTCTAGGAGAGAGGAGAGGAAGATCATTTAGAGGAAGGTCTAGGTAAGTAATTTTCCACAGATTAGTCTAAGGAGAGATCATATAGCAAAGAATTCAGTCTTACTATTGCTGGGTTTTGAGGGGAACCACTGATATTTCCAGGTGAGCGTTTGAGCCATAAGGTGAGCTGGCATTTATGGAGTCAAGGAGAGTATTCCACATAGAAGTGGTCACATGAATGGGTTCAGACAAGAACAGCAAGCCAGGAGCAGAGGTCATCGGCTCCAGAATTAAGTGATTTCACTAAAAAGCACGGGGAAACACTGGTAAGAACTAGCAGTCAGATTCTAGCAGAGAGTGGGCAAGAGTCCACCTGCCACTTGCAGGTCCTTATAAGAAGCTCCTTGATGAGGCTCAATGGGACGCAGGTGTGGAAGCAGGAGAGCATCAACCAGACTCGAACCAATAGAAGGAACACTTCGGCCTGCTCAGCCCAACCTATGGCTCGGGAAAACACTTAAAACAGCCAGTCCTTAACCATGGCAATGGTTATACCATGTGAACATCAAATATCCTATCCAGAACAACATCTCCTTCTCCAAAAGGTTAAACTTGTGTCAACTGGATCTTCTAGATCTTTGACAGATTATTGCTGATACACATATTTGCTCTAAATATGCAAGCAGGACATCACTGACACCTCTTTAGAAATAAGTGTGTCAGCCAGATTCAACAAAATCTTTCAGGTAAATCATTTAGAGGTGTCTTTAGTTTCTTCTGCCAGTGTGTGGTTAGGTTTAGGAAGTACACACCTGGCTTCATTGCCACACCATCCAAACTCCACATGAGGAATTTTTTTGTCACAAATCTACACAGAAGGACATCTGTAGGAGTAGTTTTGAACTTGTTAGGTAAATGGAATGAAACTGGGTAGTTCTGTGTTATAATGTATTATCATGTATAGTGATATATATATATATATATGGTAGTATAATTTTACTTTGACCACACTCTAAATACCCATATAAGTTGTTGCACCTCTAAAAGCCGCAACATAACTCTGTGTAAAAGTGAAAATAAAGTAAAACAAAAAAGCGCATTAAAAAATAAATTCAAGACTCACGATTCAAAGTCTTGGGATTTGGTATAAGACTGCAATCCTGTGTGGAATTGTTTATGTGTATATTTCATCTCATAAGTTTCACAAATGCCTCGTTTTGACCAAATTCAAATTAAATTCTTATACGCTCCCTCTCGTCGGACAACCATAGTACAGGTAGACTTCTTTAAAAGTGTCTGTCTTGTTTTCCCCATAAACTGATGACTTAATGTCACCTGTCTTGTGTATCAATGCAGATGAAAATACAGATAAAGATACAGATAAAAATTATGAATGCCTTTCTGGACTTTCTGGACAAACAAAGCAAGTTAAACAGCTTTAAGGTGAAATATAAAGGTAAAATCAAGAGTAGTCAAAAATGGCCAGGTATAACCTTGACCCCTGAGGGTTAAGCAAGAAGATAATGAAAGGGACACTGAAATCATGTTCTTCCACTGCTACTTCCACATCATATCCATGTTTAAGTTTTTATAGGAAAAATTTATCACAATGTATCACTTGGTATCCTCCATACCAAAATATCTTTTGAATCTTGTGAGGAGGAATGACAACATTTCAAAGTAGTAAAAACTTTAACTTTTTTGGATTATGGATGAATCTTTGCAAAATGAAACATGAAATGTCTCTGGTTCATACTGTCTGCAATACTGTGTGAAAATAATGTTTTTTTTCCGATTTGCTGTTGCATCAAATTAACTGCTAAATCCCACATTTTGTCAAACAGATTACCCACTTAGTGATATAAATGCTATTTCATAGTCTCTGTTATTAATAACAGTGCAGAAACATTAATGTAGTAGTAATTTAGTAATTTAGGCTTTTGGTGTTAAAGAGTCAGCAGAGAAACTTATTCAGAGTCAGCATCAGTACGAAGGACATGACCTCTGTGTCCCCACAGGAAACTATGGGTTTAATTTTCAAAAGAAATTCGTGCAAGTGTGAATGATAATTTTTTATTTGATTACTCTTCAGTGTGAGTCTGGTCCTTATTGAAACACAAACTATAGGAACCAATGAGTACAGGAAGCGTTCAGATCCGACAATGATCCTTATCAAATGTGATCTGGCACAGATTAATATTTGAATATTCTGTGCAGGGCTTGTTAATATTGTATGTACTTGAAGACAAAAACAATCCAGACATGATTGTACAGAATGTACTTGGAAATATAATAATAGTGTATGTCTGCCATACAGACCACAGTGGTCTTGCATGCTCAGTGCCGCTCATTGTTCTCATGAAGGGCAAAGCTCAGAGGTCTCTGACAGATACACACATGTAATTGGAAGCGTCTGGCACTGCGTGTCAGGCTGTGGCCTCAGTGCTTCTGTCTACACGTACAGAAAGATTCCGACCTGTACACACACTTAAAGTCGAGTCACAGTATATCATGACCCAATGTCACAGGTTTGCTTTTACACTGATCTATTGGCTGTGAGAGACTGTGGGAGAAGGAAGGGCTCATCCACATTTGGTTATGTTGTAGAAGACAGAGAACCAAAAAATGTGGAACCAAACACAAACATTGTAAAATGTTTTAGATTTTACAATTTTATATAGAACTTTAACCAATATGAACAGAATAAGATGGATTTTTGTCTCTCTCTCTCTCTCCTTTTTTACAGAACAACAAATATGGTCTTTGTGCCTGCCAGAGCTGGAGTCCATCTGCAGGACAAGCTGCTCACTGGAGAGACATCTGGCAGCATCAAATAACCTGGCCAGCCAGCGGATATGAAGCACAGACAGAAGCTAGCTGGTTAGCAGCACCTAAACTTTCAATCACAGATTTGGTTATGATTATAATGCATTGGACATTAATAATATCACGACTGAGGTCAGGAATTGACTGGTGATAATTGATAGAAAACAGTACTGATTTTCAGGTGGAAACAGAAAACAAATGACAACATTCTGTTGAAAAATTGGATGATTTTTTATTTATTATGATTGATTTCTCTGGCACTGTGACAACTGCAGTTTCTGTGTTGAACAGAATTTAGTCCCGTAGAACATAGTTACAAAATATGGAGGAAGACCTCAGATTTGTATTAGATTTTCAAGACAACAAAGTAAAGAGAGTAGGTCCACCTATTCAACTATTTACTTGAAATTATGTTTATTTTAGGTGGATAAGAAGGTCTCTAATGTCAATGCTGAGAAAACAGACCCAATTTCACCACAAAAATTGTTTCAGTTGAGGCAAAGTTAGGTCCTGTACACATGAATTGTATTTTGAACTTTTTGGTAAATGCCTTCCAGGCAGGGGTGATTTTTGCTATGTTTATGTTACAATAACAATTTAAAAAACCCACTCATACTGTTGTTTGAAATTGTGAATTGCAATCTCACTCAGGAACTGAAGTATACCAAGAACCAGTCATTTGTTGTTGTTGTTTTGTTTTGTCTTGTTCTCTCTTGTTTATCCTCAAAAAAGGTCACAGTCTGCAAAAGACAGCAGTAATCACAACATTAATTTATCCAGGCTACCACCTAGTTATCTCCAGGGGAAATCACCCAGGACAGAAGCAGTTCTCACCTTCAGTTGCTGAGCCACAAGGAGCACATTTCATAAAAGACAGTCTTAATTTGCTTTGATACAGATAGAATTACAGTTTGGCTAAAATCCCAAGCATCAGTTGAGATTGTAGTAGCATGAGGTCGCTGATAGGGAAGCAGGACAAAGCAACATATGACACAAGCAAAATTAACCATAAATCCCATCCAGAGCTCAGTGAAAATGAGAAACAATGAGTGCCTGGAGTGAATGGCCAGATGTGTAGCAGTGCTGCTGAGGAGCAAGACAGATTTATGGCCTCTTCTATAATGAGGTAACATCCTTTTCACTCATAAGACTTTTAAGAACTATTTCATTGGCCCCCACATGCAAGAAAAAGCAATTTCATTGTAGGTGATATAAAGATGCTGTGGAAAAAGATGAGAGAGGGAACTTAAACATGAAAGTAAAATTCAGCCTCGTCCTCAAGACACCACTGAAGCAACCAGAGCAAAAAAGTTGTGGGAGTGAAAGGGAGGATGAAAAACTAGAGTAACAGTAACATAAACAGTGTGAAAATGATTAATAATACATTTTTTGGTTGTGAACGGAATTATTTGCAGTTTTATCTCTGAAACTGGTGGGAAAATACTAAATTTCAGAGTTATTAAGAAATGCATGTGTAAAAACCTTGTAAAGATACTTAAGTAAAGTATTTGTTTTAATAAAAAAAAATAATATACTGTACAGTGTGAAATTAGCTTCTGGAGTCAGTGGCCAGTGTGACATTACTTCTGGTGTTGCAAGCAGATATCCGAGTCAAGAAAAAAACCTGAAACGTTGTCAGATTATAACTGATTGTGTTTGGCCTGTCAGACAGTTTCTTGCATGAAAAGAAAGTCTAAACGTGATTGATCATGCACAATTCAGATACAAATGGACAGCAGCGACAGTTTACAGTTAAGTGCAAATTAGCAATCTTCCAACACCATGAGTGCACATCTTCTATTGATAGAAGATCTTATTATTTGTGTTGTTTTGTGTTATAGAAGTGGTATATCTTGATCCAAATTATGCAATGGCTTAAACTTTTTTTCTGCCAAATTAGAAGTTTTTTCTGCAGAAAAGTCTAATTTATGATAAGATTCTAAAGACTTCCAGTTCAAGCTACTAACTACTCATAATGTTACAGCTGATAAATAATAAGAATAAAAAAGAGATATCTGCTTGATATTTTGTTTAAGTTGGTGACTTGATCCCTGGATTACCCTGTACAACATGTTGGTGCAGATTCGTGGATAACCCCCTGGATTACCCTGTACAACATGTTGGTGCAGATTCGCATCTCCGTCAGCTTAGCTATTTCTTTAAGAACTCTTTTAAGTGTTTTGGAACTGAAGAGACCAGTTGATATAATTTTAAAAGGTATGTTTTGGTAAAAGGTAAATGGACTTGTACTTGTATAGCGCTTTTCTAGTCTGACCACTCAAAGCGCTTCACTACATGCCGCATTCACCCCATTCACACACACAGCACGTCTTAAGATACACATAACTACGTGCTTTCTAAGCATTCACACACATTCATACCCCCAATGATACACTGGGGGAGCAACGTGGGGTTCAGTGTCTTGCCCAAGGACCAAGGAAGCCAGAGTCGAACCACCGACCTTCCGATTGGTGGGCGGCTGCTCTTCCTCCTGAGCTACAGCCGTTTTGTTTTGATTTGGCTGCTCAGTTTAAATTATCATGCAACAAATTATATAAAAGATGACAGGTCTGTACTGCAGGCAAGCAAATTTTAACTATTTTATTACAGTGCCGTGTTTCTATAAAGTGTGCAAATGTGGTTTGCAATCTTCCTGCTGAAATAGGCAAGGTCTTCCCCGAAAAATTAATTGTTTGGATGGCAGCATATGTTGCTCCAAAACCTGAATATAATTTGTGGTTCACCTTTAATAGTGCCTTTACAAACAAGAAAGCAAGTACAAGTTACACAAACCAGATGCACTGGTGCATACTATCATCATATTATCATCATACTGTTTTTTATAGCAGTGCACTGACAAGAAGCCTGATGATCCTTCTGCTCTTAAGCCCTAAGGATGCAGCATCCATAATATCCTAAAAAAAGAATGAATACATTTTGAGACTCCCTTCACAGTCCTTCTTAAATGGTTCCAAAAGAAGAAGGTAACATTACTAAATGTTGTCAGTTTGCATGGTAATGTTTTAATTTAATTTGTGAATACAGTGATGAATTGTGTACACTGACAAAGATTTTCAAATTTCATGAAGTTGTTCCCCTACAGAATTGCATCTGTTTTAACATAATACTGCTTAAGGACCTGAAGATCACCACATTCAGTCATGTTTTGTAGTATTATGCCTTGGCAGTGCCTCTTGAGGCGGCTTAAGAAAGAGCAGTCATGTACCAATTGGAAGGTCAGTGATTCAACTCCCAGCTTTCCCAGGCCACATGCTGAAGTGTCCTTGGGCAAGACACTGAACCCCATGTTGCCTAATATGCATCCATCAGTGTGTGAATACATAGAAGAAACTTCTGTGTAGTACTTAGGACTAAGACATGCCTGTATGGCTGAATGTGGCATGTAATGTTAAAGCACTTTGATTGGTCAACTACATTAGAATAGTGCTATACAAGTACAGTACCATTTATCTCTTTGAATCTGTAAAGTAACAGCAGATGATTTGGTAAATTTCTGTGCACTTTTGCTCCCCCTGCAGTTATGTTATGTGTAACACCCCTGTCACAAAAACAAATTCCAACTGAGCCCAACACATGAACAGCTATACACATGAATGTGTTGTCATGTTGAAAAGGTCACAAAGATGCTATCAAAAGTGTGTGTGTGTGAATGTGACTTGTATAAAAAGTTGCTCCAATGGTCAACAAGACAAAAGCACTATAACAGTGAAGTCCATTGCCAATTAAATAAGCCATTCAACCATTTAAATAAGGATGATTATTTTAAAATGATTGTATTTATTTATTCAGTTCTTATTTATATTTTATACAACGTGTTCCCAATGTTTTTGATTATGGAGTCATATTTGAGAAGTGAAACTAGAAACAAACAATACATAGCTCACAGCTGAACTGCCTCACGGCAGACACACTGATGGCTTTGCAGCCACCAGGTCATTAAAAGCATCATAGTTGTCAAAATTTCAGTTTTACTTGTTTGTGGCATTTAAGATTTCACATAGAAGGAGTCATAATGGCACATAATTATTGTGGCATTTCCATTCATTTTAAGAAATAACCACAGTCACTTCACTTGCATTATTTCGACATGGGGCTTCCTGACCCTTATGTGCCCCAGCGACTGTGGTAGTAGGTTCCATTTTGTCAATGCATATCTATATTTTATGAATAAGACTTAGGCTTTCACTTACAAATGAAAAATTAACGTAAGCTTCTTTTTTTTTCTTCCAGTCATGCTCTGACAGCTACATGTAGCTGTTTCCTCTCTAAGCTGTGACATTATGTGAACAAACTCCTTCTCTCAGTATCAACTCTTATCAAACCAAAGCCCCCACTATTAAAAATACCCAGGGGTGATTAGGGCTGTATAAAACTGAAGGGCCTCAACTTGTTTTTGCTGAACAGGTGGGCAGCCATTTATGAGCTGCTAACATGAATGATACAAGGGTATAAAACAGAGAAGGTAACAGAGGATTTGTGTGCCTACACGTGAGGGCTTTGATCTGAAACACTCATGCAGATTGTGTTTGGGTCCTGAATGGCAGAGTCATCACAGTGTAACTCCTCTGCTCATTATAGATCCTCTCCTTCCTTTCAATTGCAGAAAAGAACCCCGCAAGAATGAGAAAACACACAACCAGTTTCATGAATGGGCACAGGAGCACCCTTTTAATAAATCTGGGAGGGTAAAAAACAAGGTGGGCAAGTACTGTTGATCCAAACCATGTCTGAGAGCGACACAAGCTAAAATTGAATTTCCGCGCAAGTGATGTAATCCCTTGGCCCAGGTCACACCAAGATGTTATTATCTTCATTTGGGGTTCATTAATCGCCGGTAGAACTGGCTGATGACAAGGTTTCCACCTTGTCCCAGCTGCACGGAGCTGCCAGCTGATTTAGGACGGCTCCCTGCCTCGGTATGTAAACCATTTGCAGCAGGAATGTATAAGCAAGCCATAAAAATAGGATTTGGCCTGAGACATACAAGACAGATCGCGCTGTAAAACAACACACCCCATCTCCACCGCTGCCTTATGGGGGTTGCCAACTTGTTTTGGGGATGTGACGGGGTGCTTATTGATTAGATTTCAAGCAAAGTGAAGCTCACAGGTTCAGAGTTTGGGCCTCAGTGACATGCTGAAGATATGAGGAGGAAAGGGGGATGTTTAAAACTGAGAATGAATTATAAGCCCCAGAATGTTGTAATCCTCCTCACAAATAAACAATATATAATGTACGACTCTCATGAGAGGGCTTATAGGGAGAAGACACTTTCACATACAGGCAAGCCTTCACATCAGCACACATATGCACATAAAGTGGTAAAAAAGAGACCAGTGAAGAGGTACATGCAGTGAATCTGAGCCAGTACCTGTTTATTAAGAGATCAAGGCATAATCCTGAGTGAAACAAGGCACAGCAGCTTCTGGAGAAATATTGACAGCATGACATTTGATAGCAGTTCTGCTTACTGCTTATACATCCATCAGCTTTAATCGTGTTTAAAAGCAAATAAGTGAAACCAAAGGAGGAACCATGTATAAATTAATCAAAGGTCTGAAAAATATAAATGAAGAGGGCTTCAACAATGTAGAAGAACCTCAGTAATCTGCCTCTCCTTGACTCTCAAACATCTGCCAATGAATGGAAAAGATAAAATTTGTGCTCCATTTGATCTCAAATTAAGGTTCCATAGAGTTGTGCACAGGTCCCATTTGTGTCTGCAGGAGAATGTTTAAGAAACTAAACAACATCAACAACATCTGATGACTGTTAACTGTGTAAATCTTAGCTCCCCAGCAAAATCCACATAAGAAATTAAAAAGATAAGATCTTGACATCTTCTTCATTTAATTGCCAGATATGTAATTCTTGTGGAGGTAACTAAATACCATTTAATCTGGATAGTTAATTTGATTCACTTTTAGAAAAAAGAAAAGAAGAAAGTTAAATAACTGGCCTACACGTTTACGGTTAAATTTCTGTAATTTATTTTTCATATCAAATTCCTATATTTTGGATTACACTATATGATAGTGGGATAACATAAACAATTTATTTACCCAATTTTACCTTATTTACCAATGTGTTAAAGCTAATTAAAAATGTATAATAAAAATAGTAAGACTTTGAAAACCGTTAAAGATTAAACTTAATAAAATTAAGATACTGTTGTAAATCCACCATAAATTAAGAACTATTCTTGAAAGACAGTTCTCAACCCTCAGATGTATAATTACAAGTACATCAAAACAGTAATTCAATCAGAGAACAAAAATCCTTTAAAAGCCCTGTGGTTGAATTTATTTGTTCGTTTTGTAGCACTAGGAAAAGAAAGTGCCTTAACTCAGTAACAGTTAAATAATAACAAAACGGCTGAACTTAATAAACTGACAGGGTCAAAGATTGAGTTTAGTTTTTAAAGTGTAGCAGGCTGATGCACAGTAGAGGGTCACATATGTGAAAACTTGCTCATTCATCATATTGTTTAACTTCTTGTATACCCACTGGCAGACATAGTTTGAGATTTAAATTTAAGTCTTTATAACAATGTCAGAGATCCTGGACTCTGCACACTGATGAAGAGTGTTTAACTGAAAGCAACTGCACAATATATATTTTTCTTTTCTTTATTAAGACCAAACAATGAAGAAACAGTTATAATTCAATAATTCACTTGAATAATTCAGTTCTGTTGTCGATTTATATTTTTGATAATATTTTATAATGATAATATTAAGTCTCCATTCACTTACTGACATCCTTTTAATATATACATCTGCCTCAGTGTCACTACATTTCACAGCCAGCTTGACTCAAAACTCTATTGGTGCTGAAAGGTACCACAGCCATATTCAAAACCTTGTCAAACTAAGATCTTGTCACATGTTGTGTGTTTGGATGTCAGATTCATGTCAGAATTAAGGCACCATTTAATTTCTGGATGTAATCTAAAGTACAGTCTTAAATCACATCATGTTCATGGAGGTCTGAAGAAATTCATATCAAAGTTTGGTTAGAAACAGACCTGAGACATTGCATACTATTCATGCATTTCAGGTTTATAAGATTAGATTTCAGGGACATTATTTGTGTTTAACCAGAGAAAAATAATTTAATTCTCTTTTTTTTCTGAGATTAACTTCTTTCACTGTACCCCTGAGTTGTTGTTTTTTTCAGCCACCATGCTGTATATATTTAAATTTGACTATCGATTCCTGTCTTTCTGTTGCTGACTCTGTGGCTCTTTCTCCTTGCTCATTTCAAGAGAGGTGTGAACAAAGACTGTGGATTTTCTCTAGGATGATTGATTACACTGGAATATAATTATTAAAAAAAATTCTTAGCAAAAATGTTGTGGCAGTCATTTTAATTCTAGTTTAAACAGGATTGGGGGAAAGGACGTTTCTGTCTTAAACCACTTTCTAAAATCCCTTCCTTAGATGATAATGACTTCAAGCCAGAAAATCAGTCTGTTAAATTGCCTTATTCATTTGAAAAAAAAAGAAAAGTTTAGGTCTACTATTTTCTTATTTTCTTCATTTTCTGCAATGTGATTTGTTATTTTGTGCTGTAGTGTACAAAAAATAAACTTGACTTCATCTACCTGATAAGTGTGCTAACAACTCGTTCTAGCAAAGCAATTTGGTTGACTTTGTGAATCCCCCAGATCTGTTTGTCTGGGTGATAGACAAAGCTCCTCATGATTCCTGGAATGTACTCCCGACACTAGAGTGACTAAAGAGAATTGAGCGCAAAAATTATACTGAAAGGACCTGTCATACATTATATGGTTTTTCATTTCTGTTTCACTGGCTTGTCTGATGCCTCAACTCTATCTCAGGGTCAAATCTGAAATAGACATGAAGCGAAAGCTACATTTGTGCTCATGGAAACGAATTGGGCATTTTTTTCTTCTCATGTGACTTTCAAATTAATGTACCTCAGTGGGTGGTTTCTTTTTGTGTCTAAACCATGGTTATGTTTCATTTATGCCAAAAACAGGTGTTTGAAATTGTGAGAGTCTGTTTAAAGCAAACACATGCAAGGTCATTCACAAATGATAGCATAACAACGGAAGTGATTGAAACTAAGTCAATACGATGGAATTTTTGTAAAAATTCTTAAATAATCTTAAAATGAAATTAACAAAGTTTTTCTTACAGTATAATCTACTTAATGCAATCAATACAGTTTATTTTCAGGAAGCATATCTAGGGGTAGCAGAGACAGAAATGGTCAATTTGAACATCGTCTGTGGTTTGTATCATGTGTATATATATACATATATGTGTGACCATATTTTAGATGCCTAAACATAAGCAAACAAAGAGTAAAGCTCATGTAAATAGCAAGTAAAAATAAAAAAGTAAGATTTGAAACAAACCTAAGCCTGTGTTCAGATTGACCACTTGTTCACTCACTCATCCACACCATTGTCAGAGCTGTCTCAGTTACACTAGATATGCTCTCTTAAAATAAACTGAACTGATTACTTTCAGTTGATTGTACTGTAAGAAAAATTAAGTTAACTTCAAAATTCCATAGTACTGACCAGTTTCAATTACTTCTGTCATTATGCTATCATTTGTGAATGACCTCACAAAAAGCAAACATCTGTAGTTGAAATGATAATGTAGGGTTGTTTTAATAAAGCGATGTTCATCTCTCATTTAAGAGTATTAGAATTGAATATTACAGATAAATTCAATTCAACTTTTTTTACATAGCGCAAAATCCCAACAAATGTCATCTCAGGGCACTTCAAAGATATAGTCCAATTCAAGTCTGCCTTTGGCAGAACCAATCTCGTGAAGGGTGGCCATTTGCCTCAGCCGACTGGAAGTTGGAAAGACAGGAAAGAGAAACAAAATGCAACAACAAACAATTTTTTTTTTTTTAATTCCAAGAAAGTTTAGCATTGTGAATTTTCCAATTATAAAAGACATTCACAAATATTCCAATGAATTGGTGTGATAGGGATTAATTCAGTTTACATACAAATTCAATTAACTCTAGATAAGCATGTTCCACACTCTTTTAGTTTTTACCCTCCAATTAAAAGCCCTTCACATTTTGATCTGTTAGTCTGACACATTTTTGGACATAACAAAGTTTTGTTTTGGACACCACATTCCCCATCCAGTGAACTTCCAAAGTAACAAGATGTAAAACATAACCACTTTTACACAGTGGAGTTTTATTTATTAATTGAAGTACATGTTAAAATGTCATTGTTTTTCTACTGCTGTAAACTTTTAAACAGTAATAATTTACCTTAAAATCTGTTTCTTATCCAATGTCAATTTCTTTAGAAAAATATCTGGATGATTAAATTTTCAGCAAATCAGCTGAATTCACTTGTGCACTGTTAGTTGCATATCAAAATGTTCAGTTGGATCAAGCAAACAAATATCTGAATTTAAACATTTGCTGCAAAAGTAAATTAATTAGAATTAGTTCAGAGCTAAAGTTTTGGTGTGTGGGGAGTTTTAAATGTCCCATCATGAAGCAACAGACAGAGATCAGGAAAATCCGTGCAGACTTTAATTTAAATTTATCTGTCACCATGTTGGCGGTATTAATGATAAAACTCCTCAGAAGTCAAAATGGTAGCTTCAACAAAACACTGACATTACTCATCTGGTAGTCATGGACAGAGAGACAGTGGACGCCACAATTTAACAAAAAGCTCCTTTGCTTTAATGAACTACTCCCTCTCTTCCCAGCAGCGTTCATAATTTTGTCTCCGTTATTTAGATTGAGAATAACCGCTTCTATAATTCGTTCAACTCAGTGGCAGGCAGCACAAATGCCTCTCATGCAAATGAGGTAAATGTGTACACCGAATTACAGGTTGTCATTCTGCATAACACAAAGGCAAACCAGACGATCCACAGAGGCAATCATGCAGACAAGGCAGCATGGCCAAAATAAGAAAAGAGCTGAATGAAATTCTGCATACAGCAAAGATGATTTCTTACTCTCTGCGGCTGCTGTTTGATTGGATTATAGTGCAGATCTGTTTTGCAGGGGATAGATCAAAATGCTGTTATCGCTGCAGAAAACCAATGAGGATTTGGGAAGCAGGACTCACCTCCCACAATGATTTGAGTAACAGTATATACATTTAGAAACTCATCCTCATGTTCTATGACTGCTCTTATTCTATTTTTCCGTTGTTTTTGTGTACATGGAGTCTAATGCAAGGCAGAGGTCATATGTTAGGAGCCCTGCCATAAAATAAAGCCCAAGGGGCAAAGGGGGAAGGAGAAGAAAGCCGACAGAGTAGCAGAAGGAGGAGGGGTGGCGGCGGCAGAAGAGGCGTCTGTTTTTCTTCAGGAGCGAAGCTACAGAGCGAAGTCGACATGGAAAAGCCAGGGAATGGGAAAATGGTACAGAGAGTGGTGGAATTGCGCCTCAATCCAGGCTTCCAAAACCCTGTATGCAGTTTGGCCAGATTGAAGCCCATTAGATTCCCTCCTCCCGGTTCAGTTTATCAGGCTTGCATAGTGAGAGCATCAGTGCAACAGGTTTATCAAAAGTTAAATCCTCTGTTAGGTCTTCACATGAATTCTTACATTTGGGTTCTTCTGTTTATGTTTTTTTTTTATCATATTTTGTCTTTATATGCTAAATATCTCACAGGAAGCTAACATTATTATACTTATACAAGTATTGTCATGCACAGTCATGCCCTGTGAGAATGGACACTTGAAAACAAAAGGACCTTACATTGTTGTAATGTCTTACCCAGAGTGAAAAGGACATAAAATGACAAACCAAACAATCAGCCTTTGTCATTTGTATGTTTTGTGCATAATTTTGTTTCTCTTTTGCATCATTTTGCATCTGCTTGTTTTTGTTTTGATACATATTTTTTCTTTCTTCTCTTTGTAGTTGTTAGCATTTAATGTTGGTTATGTTGTATGTCCTTGTAGCCATTCTACTTTTATGTGTAGAAGTGTGTCTTTTTGTGCCTCTCTTTGTGTTTCCACAGTAGACTCATACCTGAGTTGGATGGGAAATTAAAACGAAGAGATATTTTTGTGAAATTTTGTTGGTTTTATGATGAACTCGGTTTTAATTGGTTTAATTTTGACTGTATCTCCTAAGTGCCTTAAGATGACATTTGTTGTGATTTGATTCTAAATAAATACGTGAATAGAATTGAGTTACATCTTCAATATTCTGTCTCATTTTACTTATTTCACATCTCTTTGTCACTATTGGCATTTCATCTGTTCATTGTGCATCTCCTTGTAACTATTCCTTGTAAGGTCATTTTTAGGTCACATTGGGTTATTTTTTTTGTATCATTTTGCTTGTTTGACATCTGTTTGAGGTAATTTACTGTCACATTTCTGGTCATTGCAGTATTGCATTTAGGTACTTCTGTGTTATATTTAGTTTGCTCTAAACCTTTTTATATTTGTAAACAGTCTTTTCATTTGACAGTATTTGGTTTTGGTTTGATGTCAGCAATGTCTTGGGGTGTTTCAGGGGAAACAGGGTATTCACTGGTACCAACAAGGCTTAGCCCAGATTGACCCCGTGCCTCTCATAGCTCTTTTCCCACAGGAGGACTGATCTGGGTAGCCACAAAGCACTCATGGTCAGATTTACGTGCCAGCCACAGAATTCTCAGGTAATTCATGTCTTCTTTGTAATTTAAAGTAGTAATGATTATATTTTTGCCTGACTACTTAAACAGTGTTTTCTCTGTATTGTTATCATTGCACAGATTGAATATCAAGCCTGGAAAAAATCCTGTATTCTTGAAGCAGTAAAGATTTTCTCTTAGGAATTAAGGTTAGCTGCTCTTCTATGACAAGAACACCAATTCAATGTATTTCAGTTTATTTGTATAGCGCCAAATCACAACAAATATCATCCCAAGGCACTTAGACTCCAATTCACTGTAATCATAATCTTAGCAAATCCAATTAATTAAATTAAAAATTAGTCCATTTTATACGTATAAAGTCAATTCAGAAACAATTTCCGAGCAAAGGTAATGCACCGAAATGTACTGTCCAGAATATGCATGAGGCGACTGTGGAGAGAAACGACTCCCTTTTAACAGGGAGAAACAGCTGGCAGAACCAGACTCAGGAAGGCTGGCCATCTGCCCCAACAAGCTGGGGTTTGAGAGGATAGAAAAGAGGGGACAACAAACACCATAAGACTATTAAAAGGATACCTGCTGAGAAAGAGAAACACAAGGTCAATTCAATTCAATTCAATTCAGTTTTATTTATATAGCACCAAATTACAACAATTGTCATCTCAAGGCACAAATAATAAAGTCCAATTCAAGCCAATTGGAATTCAATTAATTGGAATCATAATCCAATCCATGAAATCCAATTAACTAATTTCAAAATAATCAAATTAATTCATATAGAGCCAATTCAAAAAACAATATCCTAGCTAAGGAAACCAACAGATTGCACCGAAACTTGTCTTCAGTCCAATCTCCCGTCCTGAGCGTGCCTGTGGCGACTGTGGAAAGAAACGACTCCCTTTTAACAGGAAGAAACCTCTGGCAGAACCAGACTTAGGAAGGGTGGCCATCCGCCTCGACCAGCTGGGGTTTGAGAAGACAGAAAAGAGGGGGGAAAAACACCATACAAAGGATACCTGTTGGAACAGGGAAATACAAGTTAATAACCACAATAATGTCACATGTACATAATATCATTTGAGAAATTAAACGGGGGGAAAAAGAGAGCAAAGTGAGGAAAGGTGTTAGAGATGAGGTCCCCCAGCAGTCTAAGCCTATAGCAGCTTAACTATGGGATGTTTCAGGATTACCTGAGCCATCCCTAACTATAAACTTAGGGATAGCTCAGGTAATCCTGAGCTATCTTTCCAGACTAATTGAGATTCTTCTAAAGTAGAGGAACCCCCCTGTCTCTCCAGCTTTCTTGCAGTCTGATTCTACCAAGGAGCCAACCTCTTCTGACTGATTACCTTCCTTTTCAGAGGAGCAACATTGTCTAGTGTTGTACGCATTGAAACTATAGTCCTGTCAACAAGAGAGTCAAGTATTGCTGGAGTAAAATTTAGGTAGCCATCCTCTGTCATATCTGCACATGACAGTGAAGAACAGGATGATGGAATTAACTCTTTAAATCTGTTTACAGAATTCTCTGATAGACACCTTCTATATGTAAATTTCTTCTCAGAAGCTGTATTGTCTAGTAATATCAATTAAAAAGTTATCAAAAAAAGGTTAGACAAGACAGGGTTATGAGGGAACACTCAGCACAAGGGTATGATTAAGGCAGTAAATAGAAATGTGAACACTTCTAGAAAATCTAATAGAGTCTAATATAGAATTAAAGTTAATATTTAGGCTGTCATTTTCAACATCTACATAAAGATTAAAGCCACTACAATGATTTTATCTGTACTCAGCACTAACTGGGATAAAAACTGAAAATTCAGACAGAAACTCAGAATAAGGGCCAGGTGGTCAATACACAACAACAAGTAGAAGAGATTTTTGTGATTTCCACTTTGGGTGGGAAAAACTGAGAATCATAGATTCAAAAGAGCTAAAGCTAATCTTGGGTCTTGGACTGATTAGTAACCCTGATCTAAAGATAGCTTCCACTCCTCCTCCTCTACCTGTGGTTCGAGGAATGTGAACATTTAAACAGTCAGAGGGAGTTGATTCATTAATGCTAAAATTATCCTCCTGCTGCAGCCAGGTTTCTGTAAGACAAAATATATCAATATAATGATCACAAATCAAATCATTCACTAACAGATACTTCGAAAGGAGAGATCTAATATTCAGCAAACCACATTTTATAGTTTGATGTTTTTGTTCAGTTAAAGTTTTGATTTTTATTTGCACAAGAGGATTTGCTCCTTTTGTATTTATTGATTTGGGGGGAGACAGGTTAGTTTTACACTGCTGATGATGTGTTGTTGCAATAGTAGCAATAGTTCCCACCTAGCAGTAGGTGGGAAGCTGCAGAGAAGTATGTAAGACTACAACTCTGCATCCTGGTCTCAACACTGGGTTGTCATGTTTTTGAATGACTAATACATTTGTCCATATTTCTAGAAATGAGAGCTGCTCCTTCCAAAGTGGGATGGATGCCATCTCTCCTCCATCAGACCAGGTTTTCTCCAGAAAGATTGCCAATTATCTATGTTGCCCACATTATTTGCTGGACACCATCTGGACAACCAGCGACTGAAGGAGGACATGCAACTAAACACGTCATCACTGGTCAGATTTGGCTGGGGTCCAGAGAAGAGTCTGGACATGGTTTTGGCAAAATTACACACCGATGCAACATTAATTTTAGTGACCTTTGATTGGCGTAACCGGGTGTCATTACCGCCGATGTGAATAACTATTTTACTGTATTTATGCTTATCCTTAGCCAGCAGTTTTAAATAGGATTCTTCGTCGCCCGCTCTGGCCCCTGGAATACATTTGACTATGGTTTCTGGTGTCGCTAATGCCACGTTTCTGACTATAGATAGGTTTTGTCCTCAGCAGGTGTGTCGCTGGAGTGGGGAAAATCTATTTGAAACATGGACAGATTGATAGTGACTCCTCTTCCTGACTGTCACCCTGCCACTCTGGGGTCCTGGCTGTTCGGGTTCTGCTAGGAGACAATTGGAGCTAGCTACGCAAGCTGACTCCGCACTGGCTAAAGGGGCCTGGCTCGCTATCGGGTGGTTTTCAACGGTGCAGAGCCGAGCTTCCAATTCAGATAACCTCACCTCCAAAACTACAAAAAGACTACATTTGTTACATGTACCATTATCACTAAAGGAGGTAGAGGAGTAACTAAACATTTGACACACGGAGCAGGTGAAAGTAGGAGATGATATAAAGAGAGATGTAGTACTAACACAATATACAATATGGTGCAGCTTTCAGGCATCTCTCAGCCCTACTGAGAATTCTGGATAATTGCACTGACCCATATGTAACTACCCTGTCGGAGGGCAATATGTCCTAGTTGTTTAATATAAAAAAATGGCATGAAACAAGGCTGCGTCCTTGCACACACCCTCTTCGGCATCTTCTTCTCTCTGCTCCTGAAGTATATGTTTGGGACCTCATCTGAAGGATGCCTCACCTGCCATCGCCATTGACAGTTCATATACCTTGGGTCTATCATTCATAACCACCAGTCCCTTGACATCATCCAACGCATCGGGAAGACTGCAACAATGCTAGACCGACCCATGTGTGGAAGAACCCTAAGCTTTCAGCAGCAACCAAGATGGCAGTGTACAACGTCTGCATCATTAGTACACTACTTGACAGCAGCAAGACATGGACAACATATGATAAGCCAGAGCAGAAACTGATTAGCTTCCACCTGTGTTGTCTTCGTCACTTCCTCTGCATAAAATAGAGCCCAGGTCCTTGCATGCACTGGCCTCCCCACTATGTGCAAGCTGCTTCAACAATGCAGGCTGCCGAGGCTTTGGGCATCGGATGGAGGATGGATGCATCCAAACTATGTCCTCTATAGTGAGATTGCGATTGGCAAGAGTCCTATTGGGTGCCTCCAGCTGTGCTACAAGGACGTCTGTAGAGATATGGACATCAACACAGAGAAATGAGAGGACTTAGCAGCTGATGGCACAGTGTGCTCCAGAGACAACTCAAGGCAGGAGAGGAAAAAAATCCAGACCTTGGCTGAAGAAAAGAGTCAAACGGAAGGCCCCATGGCTGCCTATACCTGCACGAGATGCAGCAGAAACTGCCATTTTGGATTGCTCAGCCTCAGACGACGCTACTTAACGTCGTGAGAGCACCATAGCCCTGAACTGACAACTAAGGTGCATTACCCATGGTTGATCTTGACCAACAGAGGCCTAAGAAATATGGCGAAACCATTGACATACGATCCAGTGACCAATGCAGTATCTGCATTTATCTATGGGTCAGACTTATCCACTTTCTTAGCTTCTCTAAGTTAGCTGTCCACAACTCTGAAAATTAAGATAACTTGAACCCACATGGACTGCTGGGATAGGCTCCAGCCCACCCGCTACCCGATTAACGGATTGACGGTATAGAAAATGGATGGATAGATGGATGAACCCACATGCTAGCTATTATGATTGTCATGATCTTGTCTGGCTGTTGTTGTTTTTGGTTTCTGGGTTCTCGGCGACCACACCTGTTCCTCGTCTATCTTCATTAGGAGACACTTATAGGAGCTGCAGGAGCAACCAGTCTTCGCCAGATTGTTCCCACTTAACTGTGGTAATTTGGCCTACTCCCAATGGTTTATTGTGAGTTTTCGTGTCAGCAACAACTTTACCTGAGTTTATGTCTCACAGCTTTCACCAACCGTATCAAGCCTCATTCATCTGTTTCACCCTCCATCGTCGGATTACCTGTCAGCCTGCGCCTTACCTGCTTGCTCCCCCCGCTGTCAACTGAAAGCTAAACAACATAGCCCAAACCCCCTCCTCCCGCTTGGATTTCACCTGGACTAAAAGTAAGGACAAACGTTTCACTTTTTGCTATATCCCAGGAATCTAGAACAAACATCTATTCTGGTATTCAGCTTTCACATTGCATATCCACAGGTTGTAAATAAATCCTTTCTTGAAAATCACCTGTCTGCTATTGAATCCTCATGCTTTTTTCAGGTGGCTAGGCTTTAGTCGTGACAATGATGGCTTTACATTTTCAGGCATTAATTTCTTTACAATATTATGTAATTGATAAAAACACATGACAGGAACATAGGAGATGAAATTGAGATCTGGAAGACCAAGAAAACTTTTGATGAGAAAAGCAGTTAGGCTTACTGGGAAGGTAAATAAAAATAAAATAAAATGAACAGGAGTTTTGCAGCCACAGGTAGAAAAATATTACTTTTATGGGTGAGTCATGAAATAAAAAACAATCCTCAAATCTAAATTCAGCACTTTTAAAATAAACCATTATAACCTGATGCTTTATAGAAAAAAAGGTCATTGACTGGTTAGGTTCAAATAATCTTCTCTGTTGCAGTAAACTATGGGGTTTGGATAGGACAAAATGGTTGCATATTGTTATTAAACAATTAGAATGACCATTAGTGACTAACACAGGTAACTTGTTGCATTACAGTTCTTATTATCTGATGCATCTATTTTTGTTTGCAAAAGTCTAAAAAAAACCTTGGAGCTGCCAAAAGGGATGTATGGGGTATGTAGAAATGAGGTGCAAGTGTTGACATGTAGAAAAACTTATGACAAGTCATATTAATTACAATGATAATTCCAAATAATGGCCCACCTCTAAGAAACTGTTAAAGTAAAGAAGGTCTCTGCCTCTATTTGAAGTATACCTTACACAGAGTATACCTATGTGCAGGAACCTGGAAAACTTTATTTTGTCATTTTCAGTGACAGACGGAGATGGCATGTTTTGCTAAAAACACACAGTTGGAATTCTAAAAATAAAACAAAGATGATTTTGCAGTTTATTTTAGGTCTTAATGAATAAATCAAAAATTGATATGTCAGAATTTTAAAAAATGGGTAACAAAAATAAACTAAACAAAATTGGCATAATGCATGATGGACTATATCTACAGTAGAGGTTGAAGACATTGTCATCACCCTAACATTCTCAGGGACTGTGTATAGAGAATTATTAAAATGAATCTCGTTCATTCAATTAGACAGTATGCATTAATTGATAAATTAATCTTTTTTCCTTCAGGGAGATTTTGTGGGATAATATTTGTATTACTATTTATAAGGAAACTGAGTTGTAAAGCTCTAATTGCTATTTGAGTCAAACCATTTTTAAAACTTTCAATAGAACACTCAATTTGTTTGCATGATGCTAGAAATCGTATGAAATCAAACTTTTCAAAACAGGAATAGCACACCAAGATAATGCAGTTGCAAGCTGAATTACTCAAGACTCAAATTGGTCTTGGCGCTCTGGACCTGTTTCAAAGTTCTTGTTGATGACAGAGAGGAATTAGAAGTCTATAACGACAAAGAATAATCACAATGGATATTATGTATCTTTCTGTGAAAACAGTAAAGTTTAAGTGTATATTTATAGAGCTGAATTACCAATAAAGGCATTCTCGTTCACATATTTTTCTTTCTTTCGTCAGGCATTTTAATCTTTGACTGACAAAGCAGCCTATTAAGACTGTGTGAACACTGTGAACCTTTCGAGATGCTTTTAATAAAATCCTGATTTGCAACAGCAGCATCATTTGACAAAATCATCAATAAAGACCACATCTGTGCAGTGATTTTGGTTATATTTACACCATGATCTTCCACAGAAAAAGTTAAAAGAGGCAGAATGTCTTGGACACATTCTCCCACAGACTGCAACTTTGCAGTATTAGACGTAGTACAGCCAATAAATTGAATCCCATCCCATGCGGGATGGGACAAGAAGAGTAGTCTAATTATCTGTAAAATCTGAGCCATTGTTAGACTTACCTGTGTAAATATGAGGCTGTGTTGTACAAGAACACAACACAGCCCCAATAAGCGTTAATGAGCTATGTTCATATTTTTCTTGAGTTTTGAACTTAAAAAGGCTGTCTTTCACTGATAAAAATTAAATGTCTCATTCTCACGCAGAAAAGATGTTGGTGAAATAGAACATATCTTGCTGAGTTGTGCCTGCATGCAACCTGTGGGTGCACGCACCGGTTTAAGCCACAGACATTGCAATGATTTATGCACCTGTCAAAGGCATGCATTTTTGCAAACACCACTGCTGCAACTGTATTAGGATCGCTGGAGACATGTAGTTATAAACATATGTAGAACTACTCTACAACATTCCAACAGCAGATGGCATGACAGAGACTTACAGAAGGTGGTGTACCAAAACAAAATGTGGATGTACAGAAATGAAAGAATGATGCCAGCCAGCTGAATCTGAAGAATGTGATTGACGACTATTGACGGAGGAAAAAGAGTTTGGTACCTGGGTGCAAAACTGCAACAGAACTGTGTTGATGTTAAGTTTCCCTGGGGCTGACTGAGACTGAGCCATTAAGCCCTGAAAACAGATTGCCTGCTGTGCAGTCATCAGGAGGAAAGCGAGGCTCAGAAAGGTGGTTTGAGTGTGGGGAGCTTGTCTCATGCTCGTTACAGGCAAAGATCTGGTGTGTCAGGGGACAACACACTGCAACCCTGAGGAGATATTCGAATGTTGGGTGGCAAGACTCAAGAGGGCAACAACCATTCACCTTCAAGTGCACCACCTGTAGAGGATTGGGTGGGAATGATCCACAGCATGATATATTCAGGGTTCAGGAAGCAAGCTTTGCAGCTTGATGTCCACTGTCAAGGATCTATACAACTGTTTTTTTTTTTTGTTGTTGTTGTTTTTTTACATTCAGTAGTGTACATACGTGAAACAAGAAAAAAGTGAACATCGTAGTTTTTGCGTTTGCTTAGTGTCTCCTACGATTGGCCTATCAATACCACAGCGTTCTATGCGACAACATTTTTGGGTCATCTCAAACACAGACCTGGAAAGATGGCCCAATAAAGTTGTAATTGACTCTCGGCAGCTACAGATAACTGCTCCAACCCTATAATGGGGATTTTACTTACCACTGAACATACAGGGTGGCCAAACCTATGGTTCAGTGCCATTTATATTTCTTTTTCTAGTTTGAAATGTAACAAAATAAATAATATTTCTGAAACTGTGTGTCATGATCTGTGTTTTTGTGTCTTGGTTCATTTTATATTTGAGTTGATTTCTATTAGTTATTTTTTCGCCATCTTGTATATCAGTTTTCCTGTTTTATTTCATTGAGCATCCCCCCTTGTGCTTTAAGTTTGTGTCCCATCTTGTTTCACACCAGGTCCTCAGTTGCTGATTGCCTCACCTGCCACTTATTTTGTCATTAGTTTCCCCTTGTAAATAGACTCCTGGTTTTCTGTTGTCATCTGTCGGATCTCTCTGTGTATCATGCTCCAAGTTCATTGTTTCCCGTGTTTTTTTCAGTTTGTATTTTCCCAGTGTTCTGTTCTTTTGAGAAAATTGAAGACCATCTGCAGCTGTGCCTCATCTCTCCATTTGTCTGCACTTTGGCCAGCTATTCCGCAGTTTTGAAACTGTGAAATTTGTTGTAATACCTTTTGTAAAACAGGTAATCTTTTTCCACAATTATTCACATTAAATGGAAACCTCTTACTAATTACTTTCAAATATAAATTTTTGTATTGCAGTTAACAGCCTCTCCGATGGGGCTATCAGTAGTCTCTGCGCACAGAAGCTCACCTCTAGGAGTTGGTGTTTTCCCAAAATGGCGTCACGTTCTCTCAGAATCTGTACAGTACATACATTTATCTTTTATAAGACCAAGTTGAGAAAACAGTGGGTTTTTTTTTTTAGAAGAGATTTAGTTAACTTATTTGTCTACATGCTGAATTAAGTCTAGATAAGAAACCTCAAGGTGTGGAAAAATAAATTAATAGAAAATGTATGTATGAATATATAACAAAAGTCCAGTCACCATCTTGCCCTGGGATGGCATCCCACACCTGATACTGTAAAGGTCATTCCATCAGCCAACAACAGGCTATGCTTTTGATAAGCATCCAATCAGAGCTCACGCTGCCGTGATAAGCGTCCAATCTGAGTGTGAGAGCTTGTTAGTGCATTCCACGGGCTGATCTGACACTATCATACAGCCTGATGCCAGCTGGGACACAGAGCTGAGAAGCTATTTTAGAGTCATTACAGTTAGGAAAGTGTTTCAACACAGAGAGAAATAACTCACAAAACCACGATGAGTTACTGTAACCCTTCCTTTACTTCTGGCAAAATCTAAACATTATGCATTGACAGTGAAAATACATGCAGTTATGTATTAGCACTCTATGGAGATCTGTGTTAAACAGTTTCCATAAACAATTCAGTGGAGGAGTTGTGAGTCTGGTTGTGGTTGAAGTTAAACTTCTGCCAGATTTGGTGTAAACAAATAATGCTAAAACTTGAAAGAAAACAATTGACGTTACTTAGCTGTAATGCTGGCATTCAAAATTGCAGAAAGATGTTTCTTTCTATTTTTCTTTATATTCTCATACTGCTTTGTGGAGTTTATCTTTAAGTGCCATTTTATAAAAGTGGACGAAAGTCAGTGAACACATCAAAAGTTTAAAAAAAACCCACCAAAACCAACCCTGCATGCTGAAGCTCATACAGCTTGCTCCTGACCAAATCTAATATGGGACAATTTGGGAGTAAGAATATTTGTTCAAACAGGGTCATATTTGAACCACATTTTTCTCACACTACTGCCCAAAACAATTGTGTTTAAACCATTTGCCTGAGATGGAAGGAGGACTTTCAAAACAGATCCCACAATGTTGTATACCTGAATTATTTTATTGTGTGCAGAAAAAGCTTGCCTTTTGAGAAGTTTTCTGTTCTCCACCTTCAGAATGTAATATTTGATAAACACATATTGTCAAAGCAGCGCAGACATTTTTAACCTGGGTGGCCTCGGCCGGGAAATTAAGCTCTCACCCTGATGTTTAACTCCTAACGTCACCTCTCCCAAAGCTCCTTCCAGGTAGAACCTAATGGGCAACTCCACATCTGTGGCCCATTCACTGTTTTAATGAGCAAGAGAGTGAGGCGGAGAGAGCCAAGTATGAATGGACAAGCATGGACTTTAACTAGCTGCCTCTGCCATTTAGAGCCTGTGGGGCAATTATGCTGGCAAGAACAATGACCTCAACACAACATACAGATTGTTGATATACACAATGTTCTTCACACAGCTTCATGTGATAAATTTTTTAATTCTTCTGATTTTATGATAAAAGAGCAAAACAACTAAAGTTTGTCTTGAAATTAGACAAAAACTTCAAAAACACAATGTGATAGAGAAATATAAACCAAGATGAGAAGCTCCAGAGTTCAGAAAGGGGTGAGTTACCTGAATGTATAGAATAAGTGAAAATTATTTTCAGAAAAAATGTTTTGTCATGAAGATTATTTAAGAGGAGGGGAGTGTATATGGTCTAAAAATAAGTGTTTAGAACAAAGTCACACTCATGACATAGTGCTCTTTCTTTCTGGTTCTAGCTCTGCGTGCCCTTCAATCTATTCACTCAAGTGTTGCAGCAAACTTTTGTAGAAGTGGCTACATGAACCATCTCCACCTCAGGTTTTCTCAGGGTCAATCCTTTTGCTGATGTTTTGACTGTCAGCCTGGCGAAACCCTCTGGGGTTGTCTGACACAGAGCAGCCTCACTGTTAAATGTGCTGCTGTGAAATCATTAGAGCCTGACCTGATGGTGGTCCATGAGCCGAGAGCTTAAGACCAAACTTGCATTTAGTATAAAGTGAGGATCAGTGGTGGATTCAGTCATTTTGGGGTTTAAGGCAAACATAGCCATGTATGTTTTAAACTTCCACTTCCCCTTTTTTCAGTTTTTCAATCATTATTTATCTAAAATCATTTTAATCTTATTCTTTTTTGTAGTTTTCACTCATCTAACTTAATCTAAATCCAACATTAAGGCTAAATACACTGGAACACTGGTATTCTAAAAAAAACAGGGTTTTCCCTCGGCTAAAAAAAAAACAAAAAAAAACACAAGAAAACCCAACAGCACTAGGTGCATACAACTTTTCTTGACTGGTGATTTCATAACAGTTTCCTGCCCTTAAAGGAGAACTCCGATATTTTTAATACCTTGTATTTTTAAACCTAACCTACCTTATTTCTGGCATGAAATAAGTTTATCTACTCACCGAGAACAGTTTGGCGAAAGTCGGCATCCTTTGGAAGCCATTTAGATAACTCGCAAGCCATATAACGGAGTGAACAGGGCAAAGACGATGCAGCCTCAAAATAAGGCATTATCTGTCTTTATTTCACCAATACTTTAAGACAAATGAATGAACGAACACATACTATTGCTCTGTTAGCACATAGCTACTGTTATTTGGCTACTTGCAGCTATAGGAGAGATAATGGAGGGAATTCTACACACTCTGGGACGACTTCATCCAGAAATCCCTCCGTGAACTTTCATGCCAGAAATAAGTTTAAAAATACCAGAGTTCTTCTTTAAGTGTATGGGTGAAACAGCAGTAGCTGTAACAGCAATGTCTTCTCTGAGCGAAAGTTCAAAAACCACCTTATTCTCAAAATTGCCTCACCAACTAGTGAAAAACTGGTGACAGTAGCATCAGGTTCTGTCGTATTTTTATTTTTTATTTTTATCAGCAAATGTCCTCCATAATGCATTTTAATACCTTCATTACCTTTTATAGTTGGTTTATAACTGTACGTTTCTGCGCAAACATAAAAAGTCATGTTAGCGGGTTAGCACCACCGCTATCTTTGCTAAATTTGTCATTCAAGAGTTCAAAAGAAAACTGGCCCAAATCTGTAACTGCAATCTGATGAAATAGTGGTACACAATCTGACATCACAACCCAAAAACCCTGGTTTTCCAGTCCAAACATAAACCTTAAAGTCCGAATCAGTGAATATCTTCACCCTATTAGGCGTTTCCAATGTTCAGTTTTAGTGCCCAGAACTGGTTTCCATTGTAACAATAGCTGCATCGAAAAAGCTGTGGTTATTAAAATACTTCCACCAGATGAGATTATTAATTGCAATTAATCTCAAAATTTCTTTCCAATGGTTTTCCTTAACGATCTTGGTTCACCTGATTAATAGTTGTGGTAGTTTCTGTGACAGATTATGCCAGGTATCCGTGTTTGTGATATGCTCAGCTAACCTTTTATGCTGCTTCAAGGGGGCTGACTTTTCCAGGTTTTGAACCCATCCCTTCTTTGCTCAGCACTCTTTTCAAATAGGTGGTAGTAAAAGCATATAACACACTAGTTACAAGATGAGACTTTATAATTCATTTTTCGCTGTCGTTCACTTGCATACAAGTTACATTTAATTATAAATTAAGTTGTAAAGCTGCACCCCTGATTTTTTTTACTTCATTCTGTTTTTTACTTAAACAGGTCTTCTTTGCACTACTGAGCAGTGCTCTCTGAGCAATCATGGTGTGGAATGTAGCAGCTCCTTTATCAGGTTCTGTTTATCAATTAAGCATTTTTTTGCTATTTTAATTGTGTTTAATTTCAAATATGAATGTATTTTTCAGAGAAACATAGTCAAGTGGATATTTAATTCGGGCCCTTGGTAGCTAGGGGCCCAAAGACATTGCCCACCTTTGCATAATGGTTAAGTCCACCTTTGGTGAGTATCAGTGTGAAAAATATAGCTTGCATTTCATACATTTGGCATGGACATGATGCAGGATGCATGATGAAATGTTTTTTGTTATTTTAATTTTTTCAGTTTATTCTTAAATAATTAGGAAAACTTAAATTGGTCTTAAAAATGTTCAATTAACTTGATCAAATAAATAAGATTAAAAGGGTATGGCAGAAAGGGTTGGTGTTGGACATCATGTCAGTTTACGTCCCTTCCACTCGTCACCGTCACCTTTCTGCACCACATTCCAGCCATCCTGCTCTTATCTTTATTGGCTGAAGACGGGCAGAATTACCACAGTTAGAGAACAGTTTCTAAGGCTTTGAGTTGCAAATGACTAGACAACAGACATGCATGGAGACGGCAATCACTTATCAATAGACAGATGACAAAAGAGAATAAAATACAGGAGAGAGGAGCTTCAGACATGCAGAGAATATCCTTCCCTGATAGTGAAACAGGCTTGAGACAAATGCTGTTTGGGAGCATTTGTGGTGAAAGTAAATAATCTGGTTAAGATCCCAAAATGACAAACAATATCATGTCTTTAACTTGAGTGTTGCAACATGAGAGGAGTCAGCTCAAAGAGTAGTTTGTAAGTTTCTACTACAACAATAAACCTGTTATCTAAAAGATATTCTGTTGCAAGAAACAGAGCAGGATGGATTTTTTAATTAATTTAAAATTCATTGAACTTAATTCATTCATTCCAATGTTCGGTTTTAGTGCCCTTAAGATCCTTAAAGAAAAGATGGTGATCTTCCATCAAAATAACTTGACGAACACACATGTTCATAGTAAATCAAACCAATCACAGATATGAGTTGTAGATACTGTGTTTTACAGAGTTGTATAAGCAGTACAGTCAGTTAAATATTTGATGTAAATTGCATAAATTACTTCACCAGCGGCAAGATCGTATTTCAGAAAAAAACTTCAATGCAAAACCTACATTCAAACAGCATGGACAGATGCACAAACGTTTCATTCACATTAGGAGAGGGATTCTAGCAGAGATATTATCTCATCTGTTTGACTGACCAGTTAGATAGAATATAATCTGTACAGATTCATAGAGTTTGATAGAAAAAGTCAAATTTAAATGATGATATACAGTGAAAACTTGTAGAAAAGAAGACTTGCATAGTTCTTGCAAGACCTTGCTTAGTTCTTTTGATAGTATTCTTCTTCAAAAACATAAATATTGATGAACATATTGATGCAGAAGCAACAGTTTACCATAAAATCCAAAAGTTTATACTTAATGTTTTTATTTCATGTTTCCAGTTTGTAAACAGGCTGAGAAGGTTTGAATGGACAGTGAGAGGTTGTTTTAAAACAATGCATATTCTTTTATATATCTATTTAAAATGGTCAGTAGATTATACAATAAATTCTTATTGTATAATCTACTGACCCATATCCAATAAAAAAAAGTGGCCGACTTGTCAACAGTGTGTTTTCACTGGGGATAAACATTTCCGATGAGCACTATTCTATTAATGTGAAACTGTGTAAAGTGTCATTGTTTTTTTTCTTTTACAGATGAGATCTGACCTCAAAGCAGCCTTGCATTTGAGCAAGGAATTTATAAATTTCACAAAAATGTACATTTTTTTGCATCTTTTGCACACTGTCCCATTCCAGCCATACAGAGGACACTAGAGTTTCCTCTCCCATTAGCCACTGGACCTCTGACGAACTCCTTTACTGCCATGCCATGACCTACTTTGCCCACATTTCCCACAATGAAAAGGAGTCGCCAAGGCTAATTGCACTGTAAGTTACTGTGAGTTTCATTAGCATTGTATGTTGGCATCAATGTACACCAGAGGTGTGTATATATGTATATATATATATATAAACACTTAGGGCTGTGCATGGTCTGCAGTGTTTTGCCTTGCTAAGCTAGCTTGGCTTTGAATGAGAGGAGAATATTTGTTTGGAAATGTAGAGTTGAGGGTAAGCACTCTGAAGAGGAGGGAAGCAGTGTCTATTGAAAAATCTACAGGATGACACAAACAATTATGAGGAGAATTCATAACAGGGCCAATATGGCTCCTTATGACCTATTTTGGATGCTTCCCTGGCAAAGTAGCAGCAGGCAAAGAAATTACTTGAGCTTACTGGGGCTGAAAGCAGAGTATGAAGAGACTATTAGTGCAGCCCAGGTCTTTCAACACCTCCAGAGATAGCTACTAAAGAAAAAGGAAGAGATTAACAATAGGGAAGGCTCTGGTTAAAGGTTTGAGGGAAAGTGATGCACTGAGGAAGAATGGGGAAGAGGAGGAAGAAGTGAGGGAGAAAGTGATATAGAGAAATAGGAGAAATGAGAAAGAGGGGGTGGATGTATAAGCAGTGTTGTATTTCAACTCTGTGTAGTGGACGTCTTAATCAACAGTGTCAGGTTTTCTTTCTGGAGGCTGTATGGTGTTTTTCATGCTGACAGCAGAGGTAACATGCAAACAGGACGCAGAGGAGGAAGTGTCTTCATTCTGCTATAAACCGCAGCTTGCATAAAAATATGCATATATGTCATTCAGTTATATATCAAAATATGCATTTGTGCACTGTGAGGTAACATTGGAGACATGTGAGATGCAGGAGAGTTTTTGTTTTTTCATTTGTGCAGCTGGTATTTTTACAACTCATCTCATATTAAATCTAAAAGGAAAAAGCATACAATTTTGCACATTTTATTTATTTATTTATTCTAGATACTTTGACACTATATGTTCATCGGTCGGGTAACATAGTGTCATCGCTATTAAGTTATTCTATGAGCATAATAACGTGGCATTACAGTTGATACACAAACACAATAAATATACATTTATTTCAATTCAACTAAAATAAATATATTAAAACGTACAAACTCGCAGATGGATGTTGCAACTCTGAAGTTATAGCTTTAGATCCTTACTCTGTAAAGAAGTTGCAAGAAGTCCTCAACAAAAACTCCACATTTACTTGTGGTCTAAGTTATCTGGTATATCTTATTCATTATGCCTTTTCATTTTGCATCTTTTTAATGACCTTTTTAGATATTTAAATTTTTTAACATCTTTTTGTCTCTCATTCTCTATCTATCGCTATATTTTTCTTTGTTTTTTTTTCTTTCTTTTCACTCTTTTTTTTTATACCTTTTACAAAGCCTATTGTTACCATGATCAGGAAATGGCACTAGCAGACTATCGTGGTAAGAAATTGAAAGTACCTCAAATTAGTTTGATTTAAAATGGGTTGGTAGAAAAGGAACCAACCTTAGGATGTTTAAATTTGAGAAAATCCCGGTGCAGACTTCTGCACTTTCGTGTGAAATACGGGACATGAAGTTGTGACAGATGATTATTTATTGTAACACTAGTGGACGGTAAAATATGCTGCAAACTGCAGTGCTGTAAACAGTGAGTGGTCCAGGAGAGCTTTTATGGAATACATGTACTCCTGCTGTGGGGTGACACCCCCTGATTTATGGTTGTATTTAGATAAGACACCACCGTAAATGGTTTCGAAATAGCGTCAAGGTCGTGTAATGTAATGGGATAATGTTTTGTAGACGATGGCGATAAGATGACGTGTTTAGTGTGTAAGGAGCTGTGGGGGGAACTGAAGCGGAGATAAAGCCGCTGCAGGCCTTTTTTTCTTTACTCTGCTGTAGTATAACGGCGGTAGGCCGCGGGAACTGGAACCGTCTCATCAGTTGGTTCATTTGCACTCCTCAGAGCGCTATAATTCATCATGATATCATTGGAAAATATTGACTAATTATATACAGGCTTATTAACCCTGATAATGTTTCAATTCAGTTATTTGACGCACAAAACGGCCATTACACGTGAAAGAAAAAGTGCAAAATATTAGAAATATCTTGGCTGAATGGTGAAACATACATGAATTATTTGATGTTGTTATAGTGAGTTACATGTAAGCAACAGCATGCAAAATTGCAAAATTAGGATTAAACGTATGTGTGCAATGCTAAACCGAAGTAAAAGATCAAGCTTAAAAAAATATAAAAAATCAGTTATACCCACAAGAAAACCTATACGTGGAAAAGCATGGCTTTTAAAATCTATAGGACCGTGTTAAAAAAAGACCTTAAGTTATTATCAATGGCAACAGTCTTAAATACACTCTGAGATATCGGATACTTTCTCTGAAAATGTGTTATTATTATTATTATTATTATTATTATTATTATTATTATTATTATTATTATTATTATTATTATTATTATTATTATTATTATCATATACTATATGTGCACTTCCAAAATGAAAAAGTTGATGTTTCATTTAAAAACCTCTGCTGCATCCATAAATGTCCCACCCGTTCAGAGATAACAATTGAATAGATGTTTGTTTTTTCCCTACCACTGCAGCAGCACCTATTGAAACGGATTTATCATATCTGGCAGAATGGTGCGAAAGTTCGGTTCGCAAAATTGACCCAAAAGTGAAATAATTCCAGTCTGATAAAAACACAAAATAGCAACACTTTATTCTCAAATGATTATGTAGATCTATGAACTGCCAGCAATCAGCATCATCGAGTATATATTTACTCCTTGCGTAGTGTCGTTATTATGGCACTATGGCGCTTGTTATTACAATCCTCTCTAGACTCCCCTCCCATTGTGGGCGCTCTCCTCCATTGGCTGCCTCCTCTCCACGCTGACATCCAAGTCATATAAACCTGGGGCCTTACACCTACACCAGGGTCAAATTTCTTGGGCAAAGCAGTACAGCCTCTTCAGGAAAAGATCGCAACAGCCAAACACAAGTGGAGTCCTGTACAGCGCCGAGATTTGTTCCCTGGGATTATAATCTTTTTGACGGCCTATTTCGCCTCGACTAAAGTCATTTTCATAATGCCGACAATGTGAAAAACAGTAGTTCGTTTGGTTTGACTTGTGAATAAATTCAAGGGACTTCGTATTTACGTCGTGAATGACTTCTATCGGCTTTTGGGGCCGCAGAAGCAGAGACTGAACGAGAGAAAGCGCGACAGCAACATTTACTATCCGGCTGAATATGAATCTTATCGGGGGCTACCAGCATCACCACCACCTGATGCACGAACCTTTCCCGTTTGTCCAGCGGTGTCACCAAGATGCACCGTACTTCCAGAGCTGGGTGGTGAACCATGGCGAAGTGCCCCCAGATTTCCAGATCCAGGCGCCCTACCCGGCCGCGGAGCTGGGGGGCCCCGGAGGGACGCATGACGGTCGGCTAGAGGGGCTCCAGGCGGGGATGGGGAAAAGAAGAGCATCGGGGCCGAAAAAGGAGCGCCGGAGGACGGAGAGCATCAACACAGCTTTCGCCGAGCTCAGGGAGTGCATCCCCAACGTCCCAGCGGACACCAAACTGTCTAAAATTAAGACTTTACGTCTGGCGACCAGTTACATCGCATATCTGATGGATGTCCTGGCGAAAGATTCCGGAGAGACTGAAGGCTTTAAGGCCGAAATTAAGAAATTTGAAAACCGGGATTTGAAAAGGAAACGGGAGCAGGTACGTTTGTTGTTTGGCGAAAATTATTCTAAAATGTTATTCGGCGGCCTTACTTATTCGTAAGTGTAGGTGTCAGAGTATGTGTGAAAATATCTGAAGGGGGGCAAATGTTTAAGGGGGACATGAATGGTCTGGTTTAATTAATCAGACAAAATCAAAACGATCAATTATGGACATATTAGTTTCACGTTTATCGCCCCCGCCCCACCTCCCCAATCCTTTCGCAATTAGTTACAATCGAAATGTTTAGCTATTCAAGCAGATCCAAATACTGCGCGACCCGTTGTAGACCTCTTTAATTGCACTTTTGACGGCTATGAACAACTATAACAAGGTTATAGTGTTCATGACGGAGCCAGGAGGTCTGCAATCGTAAAGTGGTCATAGTGTTTATCAACACTTCTCAGCTGCTCGATTCTTACCCCTTTTCACAGTCAAAATGACTATTTGACCGCATAACAAAACTGTGCCTGAGCAACATGTCTGCAGCATCGAGCAATTTTCACCATAAATACCCATCCTTATTTATTGATAAATTAGATTATACTAGTAACGTTATAATCACATGATATCCTCTTATATCTAGAAAAATCAAAGGTCCAGACTTATTTGATATCCATTCATTAATTTTCTACACCCGCTTCAGAGTCACGGGGAGACTGCCAACTGCCATCTGGCGAAAATCAGGGTACACACTGGACACCCGTCCAACACAGGGCCACACAGAGACAAACGAGACAAACAATCATACACACTCACTTCTAACGTTGTAACGATGTTTTAGACAAATAAGGACATTTTTCGTGTGTATATCAGGTTTTAAACAAAGTTGTATTCACTCTATTATAGTTGCAACCAATTTTAGACTATATATTTTGAAAATTACTTCGTTTCTATTTATTGTTTGTGGAAAAGGGTCCAATTCTGAGATGCCATCATCCTAACTCGTACAGAGCACATAATTACGCAAAACGGCTCTAAACATATCAGGCTCAAAGCGAGGTATAGCAGAGAGGTATTATACGTTATTAGAGGCATTGAAGTGGTGCAAGAAACTGAGCTTAAGTGAACAAACGAGACGTAAGTCTCTCCAATGCTGCTTTTGCTGCTGCTGATGTGATGTCTTTGGTGTTTTGGAATCCTCTTCCCACAGACCGACGGCCTGCAAGAGTCTTTAGGAGCCGAGAAAAAGGTGAAGGGTCGGACCGGGTGGCCGCAGCAGGTCTGGGCTCTGGAGCTCAACCAGTGACTCCTCGTTCCCCTACCAGAGAAAACCTCCTCAGAAACTCTGGATTCAAATATGATTTTAAAAACACAAAATAATAAAATATTTAAAAAAGTTAAATAGAAATAAAAATGTCTGAGGCTGAAACACCGCTGTGCACGCATTGCGATGTGCAAAAAGAGGGAATTAAGGACACCATGGACAAGTGAAGGCGCGGTGGAAAGCACCGGGATTGACACAATACTGATATTATCATATACAAACCTGACTGTAGCTGTTTCATATTTGTGGTATTTTTCTGCTTTTTATGTTTCCATCCCTGCAGTACTGTAAACCAGATGTTGCCATGGCGTCAAAAACATCTGTCTCCCGAAAAAAACGTGTTTATCTGGCCCTGCGTGGTATTGTTTTTCACCTCTGACGACAATGGAACTTAAACGAACAAGCTAAAACAGTGTATGTTGAGCAAAGCCTTTATAAGAATTATTACCATTTTTTTTCAGTAAATAAGTAGAATGCTGCGGCATCATTTTTATCATCTCAAAACTGTATTTTCCTGAGGGGAATATATATATATATATATATATATATATATATATATATATATACATAGTCATGTCAATCTGGCCTTAGCGTTTTTTTATTGTAAAAAGAATGTTTCATTAGTAATTTTCTCAGTTGTAACTTGAATATATAGTAATTTAAAGTCTGATATCTGAGATTAGATTTCAGTCTGCGGGGTTATTTATCTCGTGTCCTGTTTTGTGATACAATATTGAATAAAGTAAATATACATCATGGCCGAATAAGAAAAACACATATTTTAAAGGAGACACGTTTAACACTCTGAATTAGTCTTATTAGAAGTTCCCGGCCTTTACAACGCAACTCAAGCTTTTGCAACGAAGTTTCAACTCTACAGACTGTTACTGAAGTTTCCTTTTTGAAAATTATTGCATTTTCTGAATCTACCTCAACACTTTAAATGTCACTGTCCGCTGGGGGAAGAATAAGACACCGAATGTTGAGTTAACGCAACTTTCACTCCGACGTGTAAAGCGCTCCAAGTAAAGAAGGAGAAAAGGGTTTATTATTGCGCGCAGTGTTGATGGAAATGTGTATTATATGTGAAGTTCTATACGATTACGTAAATAAATTAATTATTTTAAGAAACGTGAGTTGTGATGATTTTTGGCTAAATATCTCCCTTCGACTGACAGTTGAATTATAGATTATTATTGTCAGATAAGGTGGTGAACTTTTTCTCACTTCTATGAGGATTTTTTGTGTTTGGGCGCGCGTTTTAAAGAGAGCAATAGTTAACTTCATATAAAATCATAATTTCATTAGTCTAAGGAGACATAAACCGATGACAATTAAAGACACATAATTAATATTTTAAGACAATTTAATGGCAGCGATGATAAAAAAAGTTTTAATTGATGTCGATTATTTCTTAAAACTTTACAGAATTTCAATTTTGTTTTCTGATGTTTCAGTCCAATGACGATAATAATTTCTGACTTCAGTTGTTATTTTCTCTTTTTTGTAAATATTCTTTATAATCCACTAAAGCTAAGTTAGTGTCCCTACTTCTGAATGTTCATCAGGTCAGACATAGATCCTATTTGTCCATTAATAAATTTTTAAAGATATTCTTTATTAAAACTTAATTCCCCGTTTTATCCTGCTTACCATTTTATTAAAGTAATGAACTACTTTAAATGTAAACTTTCCAAACAAAACTTTCCAAATTAAATAAAAGCTGCACCCACCCTTACAAACAAAAAAAAAGAAAAGGTAAAACACACATCATTGTCCTGGTTCCCTTCCTTGTGGGATCAACAGTGACACCTGGTGGATACTGGCTGTTACTAAAACAGTTAAAAAAAAGACTGAGGAAACTACAATCTTTACAACTACATCTATTGCCAAAAGTAAATATGAACTTAAGTAACATCCCATTCTTAATCCATAGGGTTTAATATGACGTAGGCTCACCCTTTGCAGTTATAACAGCTTCAACTCTTCTGGGCAAGCTTTCCGCAAGGTTTAGGAGTGCGTTAAAAGGAATGTTTGACCTTTCTTGCAGAAGCACATTTGTGAGGTCAGACACTGATGATGGACGAGAAGGCCTGGCTCGCAGTTTTTGCTCCAATTCATCCCAAAAGTGTTCTATCAGGTTGAGGTCAGAACTCTGTGCAGCCAGTCAAGTTCTTCCACACCAAACTCGCTCATCCATGTCTTTATGGACCTTGCTTTGTCCACTGGTGCACAGTCATGTTGGAACAGGAAGGGGCCATCCCCAAACTGTTTCCAAAAAGTTGGGAGCTTGAAATTGTCCAAAATATCTTGGTATTATGAAGCATTCAGAGTTCCTATCACTGGAACTAAGGGGCCATGTTCCTGAAAAACAACCCCACACCATAATCCCCCCTCCATCAAACTTAACACTTGGCACAATGCAGTTGGACAAGTACCGTTCTCCTGGCAACCGCCAAACCCAGACTCGTCCATCAGATTGCCAGATGGAGAAGCGTGATTTGTCACTCCAGAGAACGAGTCCAGTGGCGGCGTGCTTTACATCACTGCATCCGACGCTTGGCATTGCACTTGGTGATGAATGGCTTGGATGCAGCTGCTCGGCCATGGAAACCCATTCCATGAAACCCTCTACGCACTGCTCTTGAGCTAATCTGAAGGCCACATGAAGTTTGGAGGTCTGCAGCGATAGACTTTGGAGAAAGTTGGCAACCTCTGCGCACTATCACTACCACTTCGTGTTTCTGTTGTCCCTAATCGATTCTACTTTGTTATAATACCACCGACAGTTGACTGTGGAATATTTAGTAGCGAGGACATTTTTATGGACATGTTGCACAAGTGGCATCCTATCACGGTACTACACTGGAATTCACTGAGCTCCTGAGAGCGACCCATTCTTTCACAAATGTTTGTAGAAGCTGTATGCATGTCCAGGTGCTTGAATTTATACTGTGGCCTTGGAAGTGATTGGAACACCCTGAATTTAATTACTTGGATGGGTGAGTTAATACTTTTGGCAATATATTTGGCATCTTCATAAATAATAGCAAATACAAATAGCATAAGTTTGAATGGTGTTTACATGTTAAGACATATTGTGTAAAACCACCCAAACAATGTGTAACAAAGAAAAGACTGTTCCTTATGTCTGCACAATACATTTATTAATATTAAGAGCAGTAACGCAGCCATATTTATATCTTTTTTCCCTAATACAGCAGGTTAATGAGGCATGACCTATGTTAATAAAGATAGGTGCCATCTACATGACACTAACAAACCTACAAGCAAGATTTAAAAGTGACAGACTTAAAAAAGAATTCCAACAGAAATCTTAAACTGTGAGTTTAATCAATGTAGTCACCACTATTGAAACAGCTGGAGGAGGATGGTTCTGATATTATGTCAATCAGCAAGAAATACAATGTGTGGAGCAGTACATTACTATAAGGTAAATGTGTAGAATGGCAGGAGTGTGTGATTTGAACAGGTCACTGTAGGGTACACTCTCAGCTTAGTGAAAATATAAAAAGTCAAATACATTTTCTGTTCTTGTCTGCAAACTGTAATCGGTTTGGATTTTTTAGTTTGATCCCAAATTAATCCTGTTGAATCACTATAACACCCAGCAGGATTACATTAATTGGGAAGAAATATGTGAAGCTTTTGTCACTTCAAGCAATTTTTGTTGCAACTGTGACTGAAAACTGCCTGTATGTAAGTAGGGACTCTATAAGAAAACACATCCAGGTTTGAATTACTGAAACTGGGGGAAAAGAACACTCTTTAGTTCTAATTCTGCTTTAGCATCGACTAGAGATTTTGCCCGCTATGAACAGTGTCTGTAAATATATAAAAAAAAAAGATGCCAATTATCATTGTTGCATATATAAAACTTTCATTTCATTTGAAGAAAAGATAAAGCCAAATGAAGGCTAAATCTGCATACGTTATACAACTTGTAGAATTAAGGCCTTACTAAAGAGAAAAGAACACAACAGATATACAATACAATAAATGAAGCTGTGAACACCCTCTATCAAGAGGAAGAAAAAAAAAATTTAAAAATAAAATAAAATTTAATCGCTGGTATGAATAAAATATTTACCAACAAAAAGGAAGAGTGGGTTTTGGTTGTAAGGAGGCGACTTAAAGATCAGATCTATATGCAGATTTTTCAAGATACTGTTTTAGACATTAATAATTATGTTTGAATCTCCAACATTTTGAAGATCTGAACTGAAAATTAGTCTGATCTTACAGATTTCGGTGAAGACAGTGGCATTTTCCAACAATTTATTCATTTATATGAAAAAAAAAAAAAAAAAAAAAAAGAAATGACAGAATCTTGTCTAGCCTTACTCACTTCCAACTCACCTTCCTGTTTGGAACAATCGGTCTGCCAACTGAATGTGTTAACAGTCAACTCAGCAAAGAAAAAAATACCCCAAAATGACTAAAACGTGTTGTTGCTTTTCATCTTAAGGCAGATATATTGTACTTTTTTTTTTTTAGCCAAGTAACTTGCGATCAGATGCTGTGTGATGTAAAACTCTGCAGAGAGTCCTGGTCCTCAACAGTCTTTATAGAACTGTTTTTTGCGAAGAGGAAACAGTTCAGAGAATGAAGAGTAAAGGAGTTTCAACCACTGTGACAACATGAGAATACATTTATGAGCAGGGAAAATGAGCCAAAGTGAACTCATCCCACCTTCACTTCTTTTCCACTGCTGTTTATTGTCCTTAGAGGACAGAAAAGGTTCTTGTCTGGGTCCTACCGGGGAGTGGGGAGGAGACAAAGCTGTGCAGATGGAGCTGGTTTTGGTTGATGCTGCTGCTATAAGTTATGTTCAGGTTTTATGTATTGTTGCCACTGTTTGTCACTGTGGTTATAAGCTGTTGCTGTGGTGATTGTGGGAGCGTTTAGTCCAGTGGCTTTCCTCCATCCCCTTTCTGGTCCAAGCGGCTCTTGCTGCTCTTCACCATGTAAATAAAGTAGGTCAGCGTTTCCTTCTCATTCACAGTAATATTCCTGAAGTGACGACTCACTGTCTGAGAAAGACAAAAGGAAACCATTTGTTTTTACCTGTTAAAACATCTCAGAAAACACTTCTTGTAAAACAGGCTATATTTATCATTGTTGGTCTGAGCTACCAGATTTCAAAAGAGGTGGTGTGTGATACAAAAGAACACTAGAAATCTCTGTTTTGTTTAAAGCACATGGACGATGGAGCTCCCACTGCAACTCATCTGCAATGTTGTCAAATGTGCAAGTGGTACAACTCAAAAATACACTGTTGAAAAGAGGTTCAAGTAAGACCACACGAAAGATATCGTCTAAAAAATGGGAAACCTTTAAAAAAAGCACACCCACATATCCATACACCTGGTTGGCCTGCTCTTAAAATACAAAAACAACCTAAGTAAGGAGAAAACAAACATCCTCTGTGTAGCAGCAATGCTTCCCCTGTGAAGGGCTGAAGTCGAGACAGCTGCAGCTGGTTGTAGGGCTGTTGACTGGTGCTTTATTAATGATGTGGGAGGCTTCGTAATGGGAGGGTCTGAACCCGACCAAAGGCCTCGGGAAACATCCAACTTACAACCCAGTTTCACTTAATTTGTTCCCACTGTTGGCTGGGTAGCCGGGTCTGACCCTGCATCCCGGTAATTTGCCAAATCAGCAGGTGGACCTCATGCAGCTGCCTCACTCCTCAGCCTTACAATCTCCCCATGACCAATTACTGTGAATTAGGACCAACCATACAATGTATATCACAGTAATAAAGGAACATGGAGCTGAGAGTCAGGAAAAACTCTTGAAAGCAGCTCTGTTCGCCAACTGTTTGCTAAGAATAAAATTAGATGTTAGTGTTCTCCAAAATTTCTACTAGTTTGCCAATAGGCCAAGATGGCAAATTACTGCAAACATTTGCTTCACTAGCAAAATAAAGTCCCTGTTCCACTGGTCCCACTTCCATCAAAAACCCACTTCCATCTGGCTTTTTAATATAATGGAACAGTTTTAATAGACTTCAGTTGAATGTTACTCCGCAGTGGATAACCAGTCCTTCAAAAGTGGGCAAAATCTAGTTATCTCAGTAAGTTGTGTTAATCAGACATCTTTATCAAACACAGCTAGCAGCATACAGTGTAATTCCAACAATTCATGCTGTGGTATAGCTTTGTAAGATATAGTTTATCACTTCCTGTTACGTTGTTTGTGTTCTGTGGAATTTCTAGCTCCTCTTGGACTACTAAAAATCACTCAATTTCTTCTTACAAGTTACACATTTTTGCATAGTTAACTCTATTACATACTTGATTTATCCTAACACTCACTCCTACATATCTTTGGTGTTTATTTTCACTTTTCTATCAGTGTATTTGGTTTTCTAGCTTAGCAGGGCTACCAGCTCTCTCACTTGATCTCCTGCCTTCTCTTGTTACGCGTGTCAGATGTTTAGTACATGGTACATGTAACAAATGTAGTCTTTCTGTAGTTTTGGAGGCGAGGTTATCTGAAGTGGAATCTCAGCTCTTCACTATTGAAAACCACCCAATAGCTATCCAGGTCCCTTTAGTCGGTGTGGAGCCACCTGGCATAGCTAACCCTGTTTTCCGCCCCATAGCAAAATCCAAGCAGCAAGGCCAGGTCAGGAAGAGGAGGCAAAACCCTGGTAATTGACAGCTCCCTTGTCAGAAACATGGCATTAGAGACACCAGCGACCATAGTCAAATGTATTCCAGGGGCCAGAGCAGGTGACATAGAATCCTATTGAAAAACCGCTGGCTAAGGATAAGCGTAAATACAGTAAAATAGTTATTCATGTCAGCAGTAATGACACCCGATTACACCAATCGGAGGTCACTAAAAATGAATGTTGCATCTGTGTGTAATTTTGCCAAAACAATGTCAGATTCCATAGTTTTCTTTGGACCCCAGCCAAATCTGAGCAGTGATTACACATTTAAAACCATGATGGTGTCCAGTAAACAACGTGGGCTACATAGAGCAACCTTTCTGGAGTAAACCTGGTCTGATCAGGAGAGACGACATCCATCCCACTTTGGAAGGGGCAGCTCTCATTTCTAGAAATATGGACAAATTTATTAGTCATCCAAAAACATGACAAACCAGGGTTGAGATCAGCATGCAGAGTTGTAGTCTTACACACTTCTCTGCACCTTCCCATCTGCTGATACACTCCCAAAACCCCATAATGACTGTCTGCTCCCACACCACCCAAATTAAATAAAGCAATAAACACAAGAGAAGCAAATCCAGAAAAACTAAAAAGATTCAAACAAAAACTGAACAAAAACATCAAACTATTAAATGTGGTTTGCTGAATATTAGATATCTCCTTTGTAAGTCTCTGTTAGTGATTGACTTGATTTGTGATCATCATATTGATCTATTTTGTCTTACAGAAACCTGGCTGCAGCAGGAGGATCATCTTTGCATTAATGAATCAACTCCCTCTGACTATTCAAATATTCACATTCCTCGAACCACATGCAGAGGAGGAGGAGGAGTGGCAGCCATCTAGTTTTAGCTTATCTTCATTGGCTCCCTGTCAAATTCTGAAAATAATTTAAAATTATTCTCCTCACATATAAAGCTCTGAATGACCAAGTTCCATCATATCTTAAAGATCTCATTGTTAGATATTTTTCCAACAAAGCACTTTGCTCTCAGACTGCAGGTGTACTTGTGGTTCCCAGATTTTCTAAGAGTAGAATGGGAGGCAGAGCCTTCAGTTATCAGGCCCCTCTCTTATGGAACCAGCTGCCAGTATGTGTCTTAAAGCAGACACTCTCTTACTTTAAGATTAGGCTTAAAACTTTCCTTTGTGATAAAGCTTATAGTTGGGGATGGCTGAGGAGACCCTGAAACATTCCATAGTTAAGCTGCTATAGCCCTAGACTGCTGGGGGGCCTCTTATGTCACACCTTTATTCACTTTCAATTTGGCAGAAAAACAGGACCAATGTTTAATAAATAGGTAATCGCAAATTTTGTTCTGACTACAAGCTAAGCCATAAAAAGAGAACATAGCATGATGACTTAGACTGAAAAGTAACAAACAACCCATACAAAGTGGTAACATTTCACCTCTACATTGGGGCATTTTCCATCAAACAGATTCCAGAGCTGGTTCAGAGCCAACTTGGAACCAATTCTTTCTGTTTTTACAAACAAAGCTCTGGTTCTAGCCCAAAACAGATGGTACACTAAAACCAATTCATTGCCGGTCGAGAACTGCTATATTATTTGTTTGTTAAACACAAACACCAGACATTTCCCGGAGAAGCACAGTGTGCTCGAGGCTTGCAGCATATGGGTCAGCAAAAAGGACAAACTCACCAATTAAGATGCTTTCATTCACACGATGACAGCAAATTCTCTGGAATATTTGCTACCACATACATACATTATTTTGTCAGCTAACATTCTGGAGATTTCATTAGGGGCTGGGTGAAAAATGTCTACAAGTCAGACATTTGTATTTTCAAATATCACTGCTCTGGAACATCTGTATAACATTTCAGGGAGTCCATTGCTTGTGTGAAAACAGCTTGACCTGACTTAACCTGGCTGCAGGAACATATTCCAGGCTCCAGCAGCTCTACATGATTCATATACTCAATGAGCAAACGGAGACTGTAAACAGAGTGTTAAAAGTACAGGAGGGAGTGCAGTGCTTATCAACATTTGTGTAAGATATTCAACTGTTGTTGTCAGTTTCTAAAGAGTTCCCCAGTTACCAATAAATACTGAATGTCATGTCACCAGTTCAGTTGCTGTCTTTCAGTTCATGGTTTTGATGGCTATGCTCTTTTGTTTCATGTGATGTGTACATATAATCACTTTTGCGTCTGTATTGTTGTAACTATTACTGGTCTGAGCTGCTACCTGAGCTGTCTTGACTAGGACACTCTTTTTTTAATATGTCTTTGATCTCCTGAGAATTTCAATCTTTAGAGTTTTATTCTCCCGTTTAAATAAAGGCTGAATAATCAAGATTTCACTCATGGAAGAGATGTGTAAAGTGACATAATGACATGGCTTTATAGTCTCTCTGTGGAGAATCATTCAGTTCTTTGAGGGTTCTAAAACTGGCACTAGTATCCATCACCAAAGTCTGTTCAAAAAGAAGCCATAACTTAGATAATTTCTGTGTTATTACCTCTGCCAATTGGGCCTTGTTCAGGCCAGGCCTGGTTTGCAGCTTGTAGTGTCGCTTGTAGCGTCTCAGCGTGTTCACCTGTAGCTGAAAAAGGTCCACCTGAAAACACCAACAAGTGAGTCAGTTCGGAGGGAGGATTAGCATTACTTCTTTTTGTTGTTTTTTCGGTTTCAAAACAGTAAGTCAAGTCAAACAGAATAAGCTTGTTTCTGCTTAATTATCACACAAAGCAGGCCCCAAAATGAATTGGAACTAAAAGAAATACAAGTCCAGAACTACTGTGCTTCAGCCATGTTGTTCATGTTGACTGACATCATGGGTAAGTAACTAAGTAACTATTTTGTCCTCTTACCTCAGGCACCTCCACATCGTGATCTGGAGATTCCCCTCCGTCATCACTGGTCTTCCTCTTTCTCTTGTTGCGAACACTCTGGATGAAATTCTTGTGGAAATCACAGATGTAGAGATGCCGCACCTGTACAGATAATAATGTGCGCTAAAAGGAGATCTAGTACTGGATCAAAATCTATTTAATTTTCTCACAGGACGGTGTGAAGATCAATATTTACTGATGGACTAGTTGGCTATTACTTCAAAATCTACACAAAACCAACACCTTTGCCTAATATCAAACACAAGCTACCATACAGCATCTCAGCTTAAAAAGCTAAAACCAATAGTCATTACTTAAGTCATTACTTAAAACAGCAAGCATGTGATCAAATACTGTGCACACAAGGCCATGATGATGAAAGTCAGAGTGGCTTAGACAGCAATAATGCAGAAATAAGACATTTTTGCATTAATAGTAGACTGCTGTTAGCTGGGAATGTCTGAGATGAAGCTGAGGGCTGTAAGTACTGGTTCCTCCAAATCATTGTTTTGTGTTGTCTTCTTTGTCAGGCGATTCCACACAGATTAAATGTGGTTGTTCCACAACCCTGCTCAAAAGATGCTTTGTTTGTGGAGAAAAAAAGTCAAAGACAAAGAGGAATATGCACCATATGCATAACACTGATTTTATAAAGAGATCAAACTTTGACCAAAAAGGTTTCAAATTGGGTGATTGTATTTTTCAAATCTGATTGTTTACTGAGACGACTGTCCTTCCATCCATTTTCTAGACCCGCTTAAACAAATTAAGGGTCTTTGGTGAGATGGATGCATTTTATTCAAATTGTTTCTAAAAAAGGACATTGCAACAAATGCAGTAGCACCTGTCAGAAGAACTTTAGCTGATTTAGCTGAATAACTGTCACTTAGCTGAAATGAATCATTTGTTTGAGCAAAATTTAAGCTTTTACGTTTAAACTTTTACATCATAGTTTTGTTGTTGTTTTGTTTGTTTTTGGGCTGATAAATAAAATATATTTAAGCAAGATATTTTACATGCTGTACATATCTACCTTTTTTGTTAAGATGCAATACATAATGTCTTTTACTGTGGTAAATCAAGTTTTGGTTGCATATTCCTCAACAACGCTCCTATCGATTGAATAACAAAACTAACTTCTATATAGGCTTTTGGGCCACTGGGCGACAGATAGTTGTCTGGTTAAAAGAAAAAGGTCTATTCTCTCTGTAGGTTGACATGGCACAGAAACAACAGGAATCTGTTGGCAATGATTATGCAAAGAAGCCACATGAAAGAAAAAGACTGCAAGTTACACTACAAAATAAATACTGATTTATGGTGCCACGGCACAAATGTTTCAAACTCTGTCTCTAATTTGGTTTTACAGAAATACACTCTATAATATCTAGATTTGCGGATTAGTGGTAAAAAAAGTAATTTTTGCTCCGCAGATTTAATTAATGTTCATGAGTGTAGAAAATTAAAAACAAACTCCACAAATAACACATAATATATTCTGAGTCTGTGACTCTGAGTACCATGCCACAACAATATTTGGAAACCTCAAGCAAAACAAGCGCAAACAGTAGAGTAGAAACAGTTGCATTATCTGGAAACTATAATCCAGTCATAGAATCTGATGAGTCTGAGATAACGTCTCTGCTTCACGAGGATGGCGTGAAGTCAACTTTTAAGATTAAGTCATGAATTTCTTGAATTACGACCAGCCTACCGACAAACTACCGATTTTTCATAACCATGCTGAGCAATGCTGGCAACAGCCATTTTATGAAGAGCAGCGGGGGCGGGTTGGAGAAAACTGTTGAAATGAGGGAGAATTGTGAGCTGCCGTGGGTAAACACTTCTGTCTTATAGGTAGCCCAAGAACTTAGCACAGCTAAAGTTACCCTGGCATTTAGCCTACTACCGGGAAAGCAGCTGAGGCAACAGAACCATGACTGACAACATGACGCCCGGCAGCTTTTGTTGATCAACTACCTCTACGCAGCTACATAGCATTAGCTGACAGCTGAGGAGTCCGAACAGTTTATCTGACAATTGACTTTAGGCAAACATCCTACTCTAAGAAGCACTAATCTAAATTTCAAAACGAAACAACATGGTCTTACACTCTTGTCGATGTCCAATTTCAGTTTCTTCTGCGATATGCTTTTCTGGATCCTCTTGCTAAAGGAGGCGTTTCCAGCTGAGCGGCCGCAGCGCTCGCCGTCCTCTATCAAACAGCAGCTCTGTCCGTAAAACGGCGGAGCAGGCGGTCCATCGTGGCTGTCTTCCTCTGTGCTGAATCCATTCATTATGCAAAGCTGTAACGATGTTAAAGCGACACCCGAAACAATAAAGTATTAAAAGAAGGGTGCCAGATGAGCTATCCAGTCTCTTGTCCACACGCTGTTTTTTGTGGAACACGACCCGGCAACGTTAGCGTCGGCTAGCTAGTTATCTAACTAATGTGGCTAAATGGCTAGTTTTGGGACCTATCAGACCTTGCTCTCTGTTCTTGACAGGTAACGAAGTCGAAACACGACGCCTTCAATTGTAAGACATTCATACAGACCTATGTCAGATTCACACTACATAAAAGATGCAGATAACGTTGGTTAGCGGTAGCACTAGCAGGGCAGCGATGTGTATGAGTTGACGCTGGAATTCCTTTGGTGAAATCACCGCATCTAATCTCCTTCTAACCACCTGCTACTTTTTTCGCCAACGACATCAACCTCATTTGTCTTCTTACAAAAAGGCAAAAACCGGCTAGAACATGTGATGCAACTTTGAACAAATCACGCATTTAACAGTTCGCATCCATAACCGCTGTACTCTTTCAGAACAACTCTTACAATGGTACAAGCTCCGTCTGGTTGACGGAGTTTCTGTCCTGGATTGTGATTGACCAATTTTATACAAAGGCGGGATCTATACCCAGATTCTGCAATACCATTGGCTGCAATAAACTTCATCTTCATGAGGTTGCTTCCTGGTTCACTTGGCGTCATATGTTTTTTATAATTATTTTTTTTTACAATGAATAATAGTTAAAGGTGGCGTTGTATTGTCAAAACCGCTTTTAACTACACAGGACAGTTGCGTAAGCAGTCTGCATAATGTATTAACTGTTACCAGTTTTAACCTGATGAATACCTGTATCATTTCAACCATTTTGTTGTCTAAAAGGGACAATTATGACCGGGAAATCCACACTGACCAGGTATAACGCCGCACTGCGCAGTTGGGCCGCACTCATAATAGAATTAGGTCACTGTAAACAAGCCATGTCTCGACAGAAGTTCTAGTTTACGGCTTGAGAGTCCTCTACACTTACTCGGAGTTTATGCAAGCTGCAAAACCGTGTTCTGATCAACGTTTAGGATTTAAACTGAATGAACACAGATCTGTTGCAATTGTTGTGTAATGCCCTATTCAACCGTGCCTGGGAGACAACAGCTCACAAATTAATCAGGGATGGCGACCGTAATATTCCATCAAATATGGTGACATAACGAACGACTTTTGAAGTGTAGGTTAACGGTTTTGTTAATTGTCAAAGGCACAGGTAAATTGGGTGGATTTTTGCATTCCCTAGACTCGTGGTGTGAGCGGTATCGGAACAGAACTGGAGCGGCACAGGCCATCGCTCAGGCTACTTGATAAAAACTCGCTCCACTCCGACTATATTTTGCACGCTAAGCACCTCGCTCGCGTTTTCACATGCTCAGCTTGTTGTATGTGAGCTGACATATTTATTTAATCGGGGCGACAGCCCACTGGCCCTGCCAGGTTACCGCCACCCAGACTTGAGATGAGGGCCCCATGAGCCCAAGCACCAATAAACCCCCTGCCCAATATCAGAGAGGGCCAGGTACCCCGGACAGCCTATCATAGTGGGCCAGCGCACGCCCCAATGCATCAAAAGTGACCACCTAGGTGGTCCCATCTAGGACACCCCACAGAACACAAACGCCCCCAAAAACTCTACATGTGTAAGTGTGCGCCGTGTACAGGAGCCAAGGGGGAGAGGAGTATAGGGATATAGAAGACCGGGAGGATAACAGTTTCCCCCGGAGAGGGCAGCCAGGGACTGGCCGCAGTAGACACCCCGTTCCCTGGGACCTGTCCGCAGTGACTGTATCCAGGGAGCCACTGCACACCCAGAAGACGCCTACCAGCCCCTCCCCGGAGGCGCCCCTTAAAAAAATAATATTTGCAGCCGCCTGAGCCTGAGACCCACCATCGCCCGGGCCCGTCAAAGCTGCCGGGCCACAACCTCCTAAAAAAAACAACAACCTGCGGACACATTAGAGGGCCCAGAGCAACCAGCCAGACACAGCAGGACCTGCACCAACCCACCAACATTGTGGCGTGCCCAAGGCCCCCCCAGCACACCTCCACCACCCAGAACTGCGGGACAGCAGAGAGTAAAAAGGCACCCTTCGATCAAACTTATTTGACAGGTGACCTTTGACATACATCCGGTTGCTCACATCTGGTCAGGTGATCTTTGACATCTAAGGAAGGGGGAGGTTGTGGGAAGGGTTAAGGGTGATTACAGCTAAGGTCAGGAGGTTGTGAGAAATATATTTGTTGAATGTTTAAACAAGAGAAAGGGTTACAGGTTAATAGGAAAGGTTAAGTGGTAGAAGCTGTCAGCATTTTAAGTATCGCATGAGTACGGCTCTTTTTGTAAGACCCTGTAAGGTAAAGCTGAGAAAATAATTAGATGTGGGAGGTATTGTTTGATCCGTGGGTTTGAGGGCCAATGAGTGGACAGGGGAGGGGTTTTGGGTAACAGATAGTTAATGATGATCCTACTGTCTATACAAGCATCTTACTGTTTCGGTAAGAGACAGGGCATTCTGTTAGGGTTTACATCTGGCTACATCTGAATGAATATCTTGTGCTGTGATGAGGAGCCAGGGAATGCAGTGCAGTGTCAGGAGGATTGTGGGGGTGAAACAGATTAATATTGGGGGGTGATTGTAATGGGTGGTGTATGGAGGAGAGGAGAGGCAAAGTTCTTGGTCAGGGACAGAAGGCTGGGTCGAATTACCAGGAGGCAGACGAAGCGGGGAATCAGGGACAGGCGAGGTCTGTACCGGTAAAGCTGGCAGGAGAACGCTAGAGTGTGGAGCTGGTGACTATATGCTGGGCTGATTGCATGTGATGAGAGGCAGCTGTGTGCACAGGTGAGTGGAGTTAACTGATGAGGTGTGTGTGACTGACAGGCTGAGTGGGGCAGAAGCAGGATCAATGGAAAATTACTGATGGTTGGATGACTAAACTGTGACAGAACCCCCCCTTCAAGGGACGGCCCTGACGTCCCCAAAACAAGTCCAAGGAACCAGGGTGGGAGGAGGGCTAAAACTCGGGAGAACCTGAGAACTCCCCATCCTCAGGTTGTGAGGAAGGCGAGTTCGCCGGTGGGTCCACTGCCTCCTCCTCTGACAGGGAGTCCTCCCACTGGTCCGGGGCAGTGGAAGGGCCAGCAGCAGGCGTCCTATGGCGAGGGCCCCTGCCTATGTTGCTGGGGGAGGGCTGGTCCGGATGTTGCTGGTGAAAGACTTGGATGAGACCCCGGTCCAAAATGTGTTGAGCAGGAACCCAGGATCTTTCCTCCGGACCGTAGCCCTCCCAGTCGACGAGGTACTGGCAGCCCCTTCCACGTCGGCGAGAGCGAATGATGCGGCGCACTTCATATGTGAGTCCCCCTTCAATGAGACGAGGGGGGGGGGGGGGGGGGGGTGGAGCAGCAGGCACCAGCGGGCTCTCGTTGACCGGCTTGACCTTGGACACATGGAATGTTGGGTGCACCCGCATAGACCGAGGGAGTTTGAGCCGGACTGCCACAGGATTGATGACCTTTTCGATAGTGAAGGGCCCAACAAACTTGGGAGCCAGCTTGTTGGATTCCACACGCAGAGGAAGGTCATGGGTGGAGAGCCAAACCTTCTGGCCCACCTGGTATTGTGGAGTTTGAGAGCGATGACGGTTGGCTGCTAAGGAGTACCGGTCTGCCGCCTTCAGGAGGGAGGCCCTAGCATGGCTCCAGGTCCGATGACAGCGACGGATGAAGGCTTGAACTGAAGGGCAAGAGGCCTCCCATTCCAGGGCTGGGAAGAGAGGAGGCTGGTAACCGTAGGCACACTGGAAAGGAGACAAACTGGTGGCGGAGCTGGTAAGGGTGTTGTGGGCATATTCCACCCACAACAGATGCTGGGACCAAGAGGATGGGTTCTGTGACACCATACACCATTTCTTGGTTCTTCCTCTCAGTCTGGCCATTAGATTGCGGGTGGTACCCGGATGACAAACTGGCCGTGGCTCCCAAGAGGCTGCAGAACTCCCGCCAGAACACTGATGAAAACTGGGGCCCTCTGTCCGAGACCACATCAACAGGAATCCCATGAAGGCGGAAGACGTGGTTGAGGAGCAGCTGGGCTGTCTCTTTAGCTGACGGGAGCTTAGGCAAGGACACAAAGTGTGCCATCTTAGAGAAGCGGTCCACAATGGTAAGAATAGCCGTCTTCTCATTCGATGGTGGCAGGCCTGTCACGAAGTCCACTGAAATGTGGGACCAGGGGCGATGCGGCACTGGGAGAGGCTGCAGGAGGCCGGATGGTGCTTGACGCGATGTTTTATTCCGATTGCAGATCTGGCAGGCTTTGACATACTCCCGGGTGTCCTCCTGTAACGTTGCCCACCAGAAACGTTGTAGAAGGACCTTCCGGGTTCTCTGGATCCCAGGATGGCAGGTCAACTTAGAACCATGGGCCCACTGGAGTACATCTGACCTCAGAGCTGCAGGCACGAATAAACATCCAGTAGGGCAGGCACTAGGACCAGGCTGACCCTCTGTGGCAGCTCTTACTTTCTCCTCAATTTCCCAAGTCAGGGATGCCACAACACACGGGGACGGAAGGATGGTGTCAGGAGCACTGGTTCCATCATGGCACATGGGTGGATCTTCTGGTCACTGGCTGCTCGCTGGGACAGCACAGCCCCTACACCCATGTCAGATGCATCCACCTCTACGATGAACTGCCGTTCGGCATCAGGAACTTGGAGGATGGGTGCAGAACTGAAGCGGTCCCTCAGGGTCTGAAAGGCTGTATCTGCAGAATGGGACCATCGGAAGGAAGTCTTGGAGGATGTCAGGGCTGTGAGAGGGGCAGCGATGGAGCTATAGTTCCGGATGAAGCGCCTGTAAAAATTGGCAAAGCCCAGGAACTGCTGTAGCTTCTTACGGGTTTCAGGGACTGGCCAGCACCTAACTGCGTCCACTTTGACAGGATCCATCTCCAGGTGACCTTGAGTCACAATGTAACCCAGGAATGACACAGTCTGTGAGTGAAACTCACACTTTTCGGCCTTCACGAAAAGGGAGTTCTCCAGCAAGTGTTGGAGGACCGTCTGGACATGGTGGATATGTTCTTCGCGGGACTTAGAAAAAATGAGGATGTCGTCCAAATAGACGAAAACATATTTGTCGATCATGTCTCTGAGGAGGTCGTTGACCAAGGCCTGGAAAACTGCCGGGGCATTGGTGAGGACAAATGGCATCACCAAATATTCATAATGTCCGGTGGGCGTGTTAAAAGCAGTCTTCCATTCATCCCCCTCTCGGATGCGGACAAGGTGGTAGGCATTACGGAGGTCGAGCTTGGTGAAGATCATGGCTCCTTGAAGTAACTCAAAGGCTGAGGAGATGAGGGGAAGAGGGTACCGGTTCTTTATAGGGATGTCATTAAGTCCCCTGTAATCAATGCAAGGGCGCAGGGTCTTGTCCTTATTCTCGACAAAGAAAAATCCTGCCCCAGCAGGAGACGACGAGGGTCGGATAATACCGGCAGCCATTGATGTAAGACTCCATGAACTCCCGTTCAGGACCAGACAGGGAGTACAGACGCCCCTTGGGAGGTGAAGTGCCAGGCATCAGGTCAATGGAACAGTCATAAGGCCGATGAGGGGGCAATGAAGTCGCCTTAGTTTTACTGAACACCTCCCGGAAGTCATGGTACTCGGCAGGAACTCTGGACAAGTCAGGGCAGGAACTGGAGTGCGTTGTCTGCTGGGGTACAGAGGCCTCTTTAAGGCAGACCTGGTGGCAGGAGTTCTTCCAACCGAGGATGCCCCCTGTGGCCCAGTCGATGTGGGGGCTGTGTCGACGTAGCCAAGGGTAGCCTAAGATCAGTGGAATGTTGGAAGATGACAGGAGGTGAAACTGGATGGTCTCATGGTGGTTACCGGAAAGTAGCATGTGGACAGGAGAAGTCTGGTGAGTGACAGTCTCCAGAAGATGGCCATCAAGGGCTTTGGCAGGAATTGGGGTGTCAAGTGGAATCTTCTTAAGTCCAAGTTGTATAGCTAAGCTCTCAGCCATAATGTTGGCATCTGCACCAGAGTCTATAAAAGTGGGCAGGGTGTGTGCACCACCAGGAAGGAGGAGCTTGACTTGGAAGAGCGGGCACAAGCTTGAGGAGGAAGACTTTGCTGCCGTGTGACTCACCAGGACTTCCTCACTCACTGGTGAGCCCTGTCTTTTAACGGGCAGCGGGAGATAAAATGTCCAGCTTGTCCACAGTACATACACAGATTCCCCTTACGGCGGCGCTCTCGCTCTTCGGGTGTAAGCTTGGTGCGGCCCACCTGCATGGGCTCAGACTCTACACCCATATCCATAGCGGGTAAAGAGGAACCGGAAGCAGATGAGTAACCTGGCCAGCGGGCTGGGTCGAGATGACCAGGAATGTTCTGTCTCCTCTCCCTTCTCCGGGTCTGTATGCGGAGGTCCAGCCGAACAGTAAGTTCAATGAGACTGTCCAGTGTGGAAGGTAGAGGATAGGAAACCAGTTCATCTTTGATGTAGTCTGCCAAACCATGCAGAAAAGCATCGCGCAGAGCCGCAGTGTTCCAGTCGCTTCAACGGGCCCTGGTCCGGAAGTCGATGGAGAAGTCAGCCACTGACTGGTTCCCTTTGCGCAGGGAGAGCAGATCACAGGCAGCATCAGATCCGGAAGTGCCCAACCCGAACACCTTGCGTAGTTCCTCAGAGAAGGCCTGAAATGATGCACAAGCGGAAGTCCGCCTCTCCCACTCTGCTGTTCCCCAGAGGAGGGCTCTGCCAGTCAGGTTGCTAATTACGTATGCCACCCTGGCATCCTCGGTGGCGAACGTTTATGGCTGCAGGCCGAAGAGTAAGGAGCAGGAGGTCAGGAATGAACCGCAGAGTTCAGGGTTTCCATCATATCGCTCAGGGGTTCCCACTCTGGGCTCGGAGATCATTCTGGGCTGTGGCAGAGCTGGAGCAGGAGTCTCCAGTGTGGGGACTGGAACTGCAGGAGGGCGAGTGGACATCAGCTGTTGCAACTGGGCAGAGAGGGCTGCAAAGGCATTGGTGTTGGCCTCTGTAGCTCATCTGGCGTATGCATCAGCCTCCTCCATTCTCTGCTGCTGTTGCATGAGCGCGTGCTCAATCCTCTCAAACCGATCCTGTGGTGGGGTTGGTCCTGCTGGGTCCATGTCTGGCCAGATTGTACTGTAACGGGTGGTGTATGGACCCAATTGCAGTACAAAGGAGTCAGAAGACAGTGGTAAAAAGTTCAAGGCTTTACTGAAACTCTGGCAGACAGACAAACGGTTTAGAAACCGGCAAACAGGAATCAGGAGAGGAGAGGCAAAGTTCTTGGTCAGGGACAGAAGGCTGGGTCGAATTACCAGGAGTCAGGGACAGGCGAGGTCGGTACCGGTAAAGCTGGCAGGAGAACGCTGGAAAGACTTGCATGGCAAAGAACAATCTGGCAAAGGATAGAGTGTTGAGCTGGTGACTATATGCTGGGCTGATTGCATGTGATGAGAGGCAGCTGTGTGCACAGGTGAGTGGAGTTAACTGATGAGGTGTGTGTGACTGACAGGCTGAGTGGGGCAGAAGCAGGATCAATGGAAAATTACTGATGGTTGGATGACTAAACTGTGACAGTGATACTGTCTTGACAATCATGCTTTGTTACTGGTTCGTTAATAGACCTGACAGCCCATAAGGTTTTCATGTTCTATATCAGACTGAAATGGCTAGGGGGTTCACAGGAATGCCCCATACAGTGACACTGAACAGAAGATGGGGTATTTATAGCCAATTTACTGAATTGGAAGCTCGGCTCTGCACTGTTGAAAACCACCCGATAGCGAGCCAGGCCCCTTTAGTCAGTGCGGAGCCACCTAGCGTAGCTCGCTCTGTTAGTCGTCCCCTAGCAGAACCCGAGCAGCCGGGACTTAAGAGTGGCTGGGTGACTGTCAGGAAGAGGAGTCATAGTCTTAAAGTCAAGCCCGTGGTTCACCATCGATTTTCCCCACTCAGCGACACACCCGCTGAGGACAAAACCCTGGTAATTGGCAGCTCTATAGTCAGAAACGTGGCATTAGCGACACCAGCGACCATAGTCAAATGTATTCCAGGGGCCAGAGCGGGCGACATAGAATCCTCTTTAAAACTGCTGGCTAAGGATAAGCGTAAATACGGTAAAATAGTTATTCACGTCGGCGGTAATGACACCCGGTTACGCCAATCGGAGGTCACTAAAATTAATGTTGCATCGGTGTGTAATTTTGCCAAAACAATGTCGGACACCATAGTTTTCTTGGACCCCAGCCAAATCTGACCAGTGATGACATGTTTAGCCGCATGTCCTCATTCAATCGCTGGTTGTCTAGATGGTGTCCAGCAAACAACGTGGGCTACATAGATAATTGGCAATCTTTCTGGAGAAAACCTGGTGAGGAGAGACGGCAGGAGCGGCTCTCATTTCTAGAAATATGGACGAATTTATTAATCATCCAAAAACATAACAACCCAGGGTTGAGACCAGGATGCAGAGTTGTAGTCTTACACACTTCTCTGCGGCTTCCCACCTGATGCTGCCCCCCCCCTCAATAATAAAACACAAAAGGAGCAAATCCTCTTGTGCAAAAAAATCAAACTGTAGTTTGCTGAATATTAGATCTCTCCTTTTGAAGTCTCTGTTAGTGAATTATTTGATCTGTGATCATCATATTGATATATTTTGTCTTACAGAAACCTGGCTGCAGCAGGAGGATCATGTTAGCATTAATGTATCAACTCCCTCTGACTATTTAAATGTTTTCACGTTCCTCGAACCACAGGCAGAGGAGGAGGATTGGCAGCTGTCTTCAGATCAGGGTTACTAATCAGTCCCAGACCCAAGATTAGTTTTAGCTCTTTTGAATCTCTGATTCTCAGTTTTTCCTACCCAAAGTGGAAATCACAAAAACCTCTTGTGTTTGTTGTTGTGTATCGTCCACCTGGCCCTTATTCTGACTTTCTGTCTGAATTCTCAGAGTTTTTATCACAGTTAGTGCTGAGTACAGATAAAGTCATTGTAGTGGGTGGCTTTAATATTCATGTAGATGTTGAAAATGACAGCCTAAATATTAACTTTAATTCTATATTAGACTCCATTGGATTTTCTCAATGTGTTCACAGACCTACTCACTGCCTTAATCATACCCTTGATCTTGTGCTGACTTATGGCATTGAGAGTGAACAGTTAACAGTGTTCCCTCATAATCCTATCTTGTCTGACCATTTTTTAATAACTTTTGAATTTACATTACTTGACTACACAGTGTTGAGGTCAACCTGTACCTCTTTCCGAGTCCGTTGATGCAGTGAAGGAGGAAGACAGATGCGACGATATAAGAATCAACACAGTTTTATTTGCGCAGTTTGCAAAGTGCGGAGAACAGTTCAGTACAATACATGCGAACAGCACAAAGTACGGAAAAGCTCTGTCTTTGTCTAGGGGGGTGATGTTATATAGACTTGAGTTCAGTCTCCACCTTATGAGATGTGTGTGCGTCAATATCTTGTCTCTTCCTCTATGTGTGTGCGTGTGTGTACTGGTATAAGGCGTTACTTTCAGAAGACCGTTGTGGGTGCGGTCCTAGTTTCACAACATGTCTTTCTCAGAGATATCTCCTTATAAGGCTGCTGTGCAAGCACAGAAATGAGCAAGCCGGTTATACATGATATTTCCTTATAAGGCTATCCCCACTCACAATACCCCCTTTTGATCTCTTTTAAGAGATCACACAAATAGTTGAGTAACAATACATGACTAAAAAGAAATTGAAAAACCTCACGCCCCCTTTTGATCACTACAAGGTGATCACACAATCTCTGACATTCTGATGATATCGTCTTCATCTGTATCAGGATCGGGAGGGTTCAGACCTTGCTTATCATTAACCCATCCTTCTCTGGCTAAGGCGACTTTCGCAGCTTTGGTTGCATTCCCATACGTATAAGTGGGCGTCCATGGCCCTGTATAACCCACCGCCTGACCCCACGAGTGGCACAGACGCTTCCACCACGTGGAGCCACCTGGCGTTCGGCGCCTTGCGCAATCTTCACTTACAAAGGAGTCAGCACAGAGATAAACATCATATCCTCTCCAACCCGCTGCATTGCCTCCACATTTAATAACGTCGCACAAATCGAATTGAAACGCTGTGGTGGAGCCTACTGTGTAATTCAACTCCAAGCCGCCATATTGGTTCAAACAAAAATCTTGTTTTTGAGTTTGTCGTTTGGGTCGTTTGTGTGCAGGACTGGGTTCGCATAACCAGAAGATCAGGGGTACAATCACGCACGTGATGGCTGCACAGCATGTGAGAATTTTCCAACTCCCAAACAATAACATTTTAATATGTTTCACTGTGTCTTAAGTATGATAAAAATAGCAAGCAAAACTTTCTTGGTAATTCAGACCTTATTTATCAGGGTGCTCTAGGCGGGGTTACCCCTAGAGGAGCTTAAAACCTTATAGTTTGTCAACATTACCCAACTCCTTAGCAAATAGCAAACCTTAACATGATTATAATTTGGTATGACCTGTAAGAGCAAGTTTAAGCAAAGCCCCAGCAAACACGATTATGAGTATAACAAATCCAAAAATAAAAGAATTCAACTGCGATGACGTCATCTGGTCCCGTTCTTCTGAGAAGCACAACTCCGGGTGCTCTTTAAGGAAAGTCAGTCGCTGGTAATATGAAGAGGGTGAGGGCTGATGTTTCCAGATGAGGGTTGAGTTGGAGCCCGGGTCTAACACCCTTCCTGCTCGTAAATGATGTCGTTGCAAGGAGGCAGAAGTGTACTACTTCTGCCTGCAAAATGCCACCAGGGGATTATTCTGCCCCTTGTTGGTTGGTGGTCTTTTCCTCTGTACCAGCCGGTACAGTGTGCAAATCTTTCAGCGCTTGGTGAGTCGCTGCTAGGGAGCGTTGAGGTTCCTCGGCTGCCGCACACTGGCTCCAATGGAACCACGTATCACCTTTCCCTTTGACTCGGACTGCGTGGGAGGTCCTCTCGGTCACCTGATAGGGCCCCGTCCACCTTGGCTCCGACCACTTTCTTTTGATGACCCTCAGCAATACCCACTCAGCCTCTGGAGCCGGCGCTGGTTGGCCCTCTCCTCTGCTACTCGCCACCTGCTTTGAAAATTCTGCAACGAGACTTTGGAGTTCATGGAAATACATTTGATAACAGCTACTTTGCTCGGGAGTAGTAGGGCCTCCGCTAGCTCTTTCATTTCTGCCTCATGTCTGATGGGTTTATTTGTTGCGGTTAGAAATCCAGCCCTCAACCACTGTTTCAGTTCCACATGTACTGCTCCTGCCGCATAGGCTGAATCTGTGTAAATGTTTACTTCCTGCCCTTCCCCTAGCCTCAGTGCTGCTATTACTGCCAGTACTTCTGCTCTTTGTGCTGACTGCTGTCCTTCCAGTCTCTCTGTTTGTCGTGTGATCAGTTCCCCTTGCACGTCCTCTACAACTGCATATGCTGCTTTCAGTCCTTCTCGTTCATCCCTGAAGCAACAGCCGTCTGTGTACAGTTCTCTGGCCCCTGGTATCGGCTCTGTTTGTAGGTCCAGTCGTACTTTCTCCTCTTTCTGCACTCTGTCCGTACACTCATGCGGCTCGCCTGTTCCTAGCTGGTCTGCCATGTTTATGCCTTCATGAGTGAAAGTCAGGTTTGGTGCCTCGAGAATTTTGCTCAGTCGTCTTTGTCTCAGAGCAGTCAGCGTAAAAGTCTGTGAGTTCACATAGGCCACAACGCTATGTGTGGTCAGAATGTGCAGTTGATGTCCCATGACAATGTGTGCAGTTTTTTGAATGAGCTTTGCTATCCCTGCTGCCTGTTGTGTACACATAGGATGGCGCTTTTCCATATTGTCTAGCATCACACTGATATACATTAGTACTACTCTCTCACCCCCTTTTCTCTGGAACAGGACGCCATTAGTGCAAAGTTCTGTTCCAGAGACATCCAAGTAGAATGGTAAGCTATAATCGGGTATAGCTAGGTCTGCTGCTGTGGAGAGGGCCTGTTTTAGTGCAATAAAGGCTTCCTCCGCCTCCTGAGTCCAATTCAGGGTCGCTGACAGGTTGCGCATGCCTTGTTCTTTCACTAGGGCCCGCAGAGGTCTAGTTAAGCCGGTGTAATTGGCTATGTAAGTCCTACTATAGCCCGTCAACCCTAAGAAAGACAACATGTCCTTTACCTTCACTGGCTTAGAGTGATGGAGAATAGTAGACCTGTGCTGAGGGGAGAGCCCTGCTCCTTTTTGGGAAATTTGCCTGCCCAAAAACGCTACCTGCCGCCGTGCAACCGGAAGTTTGGCTTTGCTGACCTTGAACCCTGTTCTTGCAAGATGTAAAAGGACATTTTTAGTTGCTTCCAAACACAGAGCCGCAGTGGGCGCTGCCAACAACAAATCATCTACATACTGAACGAGAGTCACCTGCTCTGGTAGTGGGCAATCACTCAGGATATCTTTTAGAACCTGGTTAAAAATCCCTGGGGACAAAGCGAACCCTTGCGGCAGCCTGGTGTACTGTAGCTGCTTGTGCTGATACGAAAACGAGAAAATGTGCCTGCAGTCTTCCGCCAAGGGAAGACAAAAGAATGCATTAGCCAAGTCAATGCAGGTAAACCACTAAATTTTCCTGATACCAATCTGTCTGTAACCCATCATAAAATAGAGTAACATGGGGGGAATCGGGAGGTGAGACATAGGGTTCGAGTTGGGAAATCCAGGGTTTCCACTGGAGGTAAGCCGAGAGGATACCACGCCGCTCAGATGTTTCCGGCTGTAATAGACCCCAGTATATGTCCGCGTATTGTTCATTCACTGGCTGCACAAGATATTGACCAGTGATGTTCTCCATCGGTCCAGAGCACGGCAAATGAGATCCATCAGGCATGACAACAACCAGGCCATCGGCGCTGCAGAGTATCGTGGCCCCCAGTTTTATCAGGAGATCTCTTCCCAGCAAGTTCATCGGTACAGAAGGTGAATGTACAAATGGATGTGTCACAGTCTGTTTTCCCACCTGGGTGAGTAGCGGCTTAGTGAACGGCAGTGTCTTTTTGTCCCCAGAGAAGCCCATAAGCGTGATGGTATGCGATGACAGGGAACCAGATGGTACAACTTTCAATGTGGAACATGTGGCTCCAGTGTCAACCAAGAAAGGCAGATCTTTTTTCTCAATCTGAACTGACAGCATCGGTTCTGCCGTAGTGATGCTGTCTGAGAGTCTCTGTGGGGTGTGTCAATACTGACCGGACTGGTCAGGGTTCTCCCCATTGTCCCACGATGGGTACTGACCAGCGCCAGCTGCTCCCCAAGGATGCTGAGGATACATAGGTGCAGTAACAGGAGGTCCGTAACCGCGACCCCTGCCTCTCCCAGGAGGACCGCTATCCACACCTTTCTCTGCTCTTGGATTCTGTGGGCAGCTTCTTATCCAATGATTAGGGTCTCCACAGAGATAACAACAACGAGTCTCCCCTGACTGTCCTCTTCCTGTACCGCCCCTTAGTCCCCGTCCTCTTCCCCCAAAGCCTCCACCCCGCATTGGTCCTCCCCCATGTCTTCTCCCGCCTGATGGGGGCTGCGGTACCCATGGTGGGACCGGAAATAAATCAGGAACCTGTGGTGGCTCGGCAGCCAACATGACCCTCGCAGCTTCCCCTTTTTGTTTTTTATTTTTATCATTACATTTCTGTCTGGCTTCCGTTAATTGTAATTTTAACAGCTGAACCTGCAATTCTTTTAAGTCATCCTGTTCTTTCTGTGTATTATCTTGTGCACGGGTGAGATGGTGAATTAAGTGTTTCTCCCAGACATGTGATTCAGCACCGAGCATGTCCGGGTTATTAACCATGGCTGTTTTGACATTCTCCGGCACTCCTTCCAGTATAGCCTGTCTAAACCACTCTCTCTGAGCTCCAGCTTTCCCTGGGTGGCATCCTGTGTGTTTCAACCATAAATCCTTGCTCTGATCCACATACTCCCTGGGATTTTGTTTGGGGTCCCATCTCATCTTTGGCATTACGGTGGCGTTAGGTAGTGGATATTTTTCTCTCATTGCTTTCCCTATTTCAGTGCTATGATGCGTGAAGGGGGTGCCATCTGTCATTCTGTCTGTATGAGCGATAGTCTCAATTTCTCTCATGTCCCCACCCGTCATGCATCGTCCTGCAATCGCTCTAAAGTCCCCCAATGCCAATTTCTGTCCTGCCGTCAGAGAATCCAATTTGCTGAGCCACAAATTTCCACCCTCGGCTACAGGTGGTAATTTCTCCACTATGGCCTGTATGTCCCCTATAGTAAATGGTCGGTACCGGTCACCTTGTCCTGGTACTGCTGTTAGTGGGTACATTGTGACCGGAAGGATTGTCCCACCACGTCGGCGCTGGCTAACTCTTCTGCCTATCGTATCTGTCAGTTCCTCTGCCACCTTCATTCCTTTCTCTACACTTCTCACCAGTCCGTCCCTTTTTTGACAGAGCTCTTCTATCTCTCTCCAACATAACTCATCTAGCTCTCTCTCTTTCCTGACGGCTGAATCTTCCTCCTCTTCCCTCCATGATCCTGCCAAGCTAAAACTTACTGGTACTTCTTGTCTTTCACCTTCCCACTGTCCCTTTCCTTGAAAAGAAGCTGTCCCTGCTGCTTCTGCTTCCTCCTCACAATCTGAAATCTCACTTCCCCTCATGACCTGCCTCCGTGGCTGTGGTGTGACTTCTCGTTTTACCGTGTGCTGTGGAGCCTGTTCTCTTGCCTGTCTCTGCGAGAATGGGTCTGGGGGCGCCGAAAGGTTATCACCTGTGAAGGGGTTATAAGAGGATTTGGACGTCGTCCCTGTCCTTACGGATGTCTCAGAGATTGATGCTGTAGGAGTGGCTGCACTTGCGTCAGTCACACTGTCACTTACAAGTGTCTCTTCTGAGGCTCCAACCTGAAGTGTACCACTAGTCACATATAGTGTGGGATATAACCCTGGTGTCGGTGCAGCAGGCGGTGCATATGGAGGTGGGCATGTAGGAGTGTCAGGTGCAGTTACCATTTGTTTGCCTCCTGGTTTTCCTGCGTTCTCATGGAGATGTCTCACACTTTGCCAGAAGACCGCCAGCTCAGACCAGCCCCGTCGTCGCTCCTCCTGCTCTTTCGCCTCCTTTTTTAATTTTGAACGTTGCAGCACACCTGCCTTTTGTCCCTGCTCTGCCAGCTCTTCTTTCCTCAACTTACATTCTTTCTCCTTTTCCCACAACCAGGCCCCTAACGGACCGGGGTCTGACATTTTCTTGCCCTTATATCTCACCAATTGTTCCACTTGTCCCTTCATGTCGGCTAATTTCCTGTCCCTACCCTTTTTAGGTAACACTGCCCCTGCTGCTTTTAACGTATTCTCTAACTGCAGCTCGAGGGGCCTCCAGGCACCCATACCTGGGCCCCATCCCCCATCATCTATTTCCCTGTCAAACTCTCCCTCCATTTTACTTCTCTTTTTCTAAATTCTGAGGCCAGCCGGTTTATATGACGTACGTCCGAGCAACAGGCCTTGTAAGGTGATGATTTATTAACGGCCAGTCAGTTTGTATGGCATAACACCCGAGCAACTGACCCTTTTGACAAACCAAGCCACTTATGTTAGCACCGCTAGGTTTCGATGGCTCAGACAGATTACGTTATCACCGTTAGGTTTCCTCTGTCTGATTGTTGAGTTTGTCAAGACACCGTTTTATGCACCATTCACCTTTAGACACCTCAGAATTTTGTTCTTCCCACAGCCCACTTCTCCTTCTCTCTCTCAAACAAATACAAAACACACAAAGCACGTTAAAATCTTCACAAACTTTTTCAAAATGCACTTATAGAAAAATACCTCAGGAACCCTGTTCCTGTACTCTAGTATAGGGGACTCTAGCCCCAAACAGACTTCAAGAATTTATGAGGAGTATAACCTCAAGGGACTCTAACCCAACTCCGTAGAGTATACTACTTTAGGGGACTCTAACCCCAGGGACTCAAACCCAGTAGAATTCGGGGTGTCTTCACCTCCCCGGGACTCTAACCCAGCAGCCTCTCAGGCTTCCGGTTCCTCGTCAGGCAACCGGTGGGGTCCGCCACGACCAAAGACAGTCTGTTTTATCCTCTTTTCTATTCACTTTTCTCTTATAATTTCACGCAGTTATCGACATTAATTCTTATCGTCTTTTGCTGATTCAATCACCAGTTTCAGGACAGGACACGTTGTTTTAAGATATTCAATGTGCAGAGTTTGATAAAACAGGTTCTGCTTACCTCTGTGTTAACGTGCCGGCTCGTGTCCCGTCTCTGTCACCGTGAAGGAATCTTTTATCCGAATGAACTCCGTCCTCTCCTCACCACATCCCGAACGAGCCCCCAAAATTGTTGAGGTCAACCTGTACCTCTTTCCGAGTCCGTTGATGCAGTGAAGGAGGAAGACAGATGCGTACAATACATGCGAACAGCACAAAGTACGGAAAAGCTCTGTCTTTGTCTAGGGGTGTGATGTTATATAGACTTGAGTTCAGTCTCCACCTTATGAGATGTGTGTGCGTCAATATCTTGTCTCTTCCTCTATGTGTGTGCGTGTGTGTACTGGTATAAGGCGTTACTTTCAGAAGACCGTTGTGGGTGCGGTCCTAGTTTCACAACATGTCTTTCTCAGAGATATCTCCTTATAAGGCTGCTGTGCAAGCACAGAAATGAGCAAGCCGGTTATACATGATATTTCCTTATAAGGCTATCCCCACTCACAACGGCTTCTGAGAAGAATTTTACATGTAGAAGGTGTCTATCAGAGAATGCTGTAACCAGATTTAAAGATTTGATTTCATCATCCTGTTCTTCACTGCCATGTGCAGATATGACAGAGGACGGCTACCTAAATTTTACTCCAGTAGAACTTGACTCTCTTGTTGACAGAACTATAGCTTCAATGCGTACAACACTGGACAATGTTGCCCCTCTGAAACGGAAGGTAATCAGTCAGAAGAGGTTGGCTCCTTGGTATGATTCACAGCTGCGTGCGTTAAAGCAGAGTGCAAGAAAGCTGGAGAGACAGTGGCATTCCTCTAATTTAGAAGAGTCTCAATTAGTCTGGAAAGATAGTTTAATAACGTATAAGAAAGCACTTCGTAAAGCTAGAACTGCTTGTTATTCATTATTGATAGAAGAGAATAAGAATCATCCCAGGTTTCTTTTCAGCACTGTAGCCAGGCTGACAAAGAGTCCAAGCTCTGTTGCGCCATGTATTCGTTTAACTCTCAGCAGTGATGATTTCATGAGATTCTTCATCAATAAAATTGTTTCTATCAGAGAGAAGATTAATGGAATCCTTCCCACTATTATCACTGATGTATCATCAAGTAGAGCAGCTTTTGTATCTTTTGAACCTGAATTGTATTTAGACGGCTTCTGCCCAGTTGATCTCTCTGAGCTAACAACAGCAATAGTCTCTTCTAAACCATCAACTTGTATGTTAGACCCAATCCCAACCAGACTGTTCAAGGAGGTTTTTGGACCTTGCATATTAGATTTGATCAATCGGTACAGGATATGTACCTCAGACTTTTAAGGTTGCTGTAATTAAACCTTTACTTAAAAAACAACAGAAGTGTTGGCTAATTATTGACCTATATCCAATCTACCTTTTTTGTCTAAAGTTCTTGAAAAAATAGTTGCAGTTCAACTTTGTGATCATTTACATGGAAATAATCAGTTTGAAGAGTTTCAGTCAGGATTCAGAGTGCATCATAGCACAGAAACAGCACTGGTGAAAGTTACCAATGATCTCCTCTAAGCCTCTGATAGCGGACTTGTTTCTGTGCTTGTCCTGTTGGATCTCAGTGCTGCATTTGATACGATCGATCACAGCATTGACTTGAACTGCATTAGGCTGGTTTAAGTCATATTTATCAGATAGATTCCAGTTTGTTCTTGTAAATGAAGAATCTTCCTCACACATTGGAGTAAGTCTTGGAGTTCCTCAGGGTTCTGTGCTTGGACCAATTATTTTTACTTTGTACATGCTTCCATTAGGTAACATTATTAGACACTATGGCATAAATTTCCATTGTTATGCTGATGATACTCAGCTGTACTTATCTATGAAACCAAATGAAACCAATAGGTTGGTCAGACTACAAGCCTGTCTTAAAGACATAAAGACCTGGATGACTCAGAACTGTCTGCTTTTAAATTCAGACAAAACTGAAGTTGTACTCTTTGGACCTGAGCGCTTCAGGGAGAAATTGTCTAGTTATATAGTTACTCTAGATGGTATTTCCTTGGCTTCAAGTTCTACAGTGAGGAACCTTGGAGTTATTTTTGACCAGAATTTATCATTTGAGGCACATATACAACTGGTTTCTAGGACTGCCTTCTTTCACCTTCGTAACATTGCTAAAATCAGGAACATTCTGTCTCAGGGTGATGCAGAGAAACTAGTTTGTGTATTTGTTACTGGTTCGGAGTAGTGAAGGTTCTTTTATACCCCATGAAGGTCACTGGCTCTGACCCAGCTGTTGAATTTCTCAGGCCAGTTTTTCCAACAGACAAAAACCTGTTTTAGACCCATGACACTGCGTCGTTTTAATATCTTCTCCACTTGATACATCTTGTCCTTATTTATTTTAACTTTTCGAAGCTCCTCCACATAAAAGGAACCTTCGATAGGATCTCCATCAAAATCTTTGAGTTTGTATACAGGGGGAGATCGTGCAAGCTGCTCAGTCACTGTAAACACTTCATCTGTAAAACTTTGTTCATATTTCTTGTCAAACACACCTCGCAGTTTAGATATACTTACAAGATGTCCTTTTTTAAACTTTATCCTTGAGTCCTTGCAGCGTCGACCACGAGCAGAGCTGTACAGGTTTTGAAAAACTTGAAAGGTGTTTTCTAGAGTCACCTCCACAGGCTTCATTTTGATGCTCATGTGGTAACTGTGATTGTAACTTTACACGAGATCCTGCAGGACATCGAGGTATCGACATGTGTTATTAGCAGTAAAATATTTCCACATCCTGGTTTTTAACGTGCGGTTAAACCTCTCAATCACAGATGCCTTTACCTCGCTCGGCGTAGCAAAATGCACAACTCCGTGGTTCTCTAATAAAGCCTTAATTTTTTTGTAAAAAAATTCTTTCCCCGTATCAGTTTTAAGTTTTTTAGGGGTCTCGCTTTCTGTAAAAACAGATTCAAAAGCCTTTACCACCTCTGTGGCTTTTTTTCTCTTCATAGCGCGAACGCAGGCCTTTTTAGAAAACACGTCAATTACGGTAAATAGATAATTATAGCCGTCATTGTACTCAGCCAGGGCCTGCATGTTATAGAGATCTGCTTGGAATTGTTTTAAGGGGCTGGTGACAAAAACTCTGTTTCTCGGAAAATGTATTCTTGCAGGTTTATGTAGAGTATATGCATCTTGCTCTGATAAGAAGTCTTGCACTTTTTCGCACGGGACTTTCTTACCCATTTCATCCTGTACAGCTTTACGCAACCTCTCTACTCCCCCAAAACTACCAGGGTGGATAGGATCTGAAGCCTGTTTCATTAATCTCGTTTCAGCCATCGTACCTTATACAAACTCAGGCTTGTAATGACAGAAAACACAAAACGCAAGTATATTTCAACCTTTTATTTTTTTCTCTAATGTATTATTATACATACACATACATGTGATCATGAAAAGCAGGAATGCTAGTAATATAGGATTTAAGAAAAGTTAAATGTTATAACAACATCACATGATTACAATATTAGTCTAAACACTTCCAACTGATGGAAAGAATGATACACCCTTCTTTTAACCCTCCCAAAACTATGTCATGGTTTGAAGCTGCTGCAATTTCTTTACATCTTCTCCAATCAACTGCTCATACATATCGTGTATAGAAGTGTTGATTTGTTTCACCAGAGTTAGTTTGTACAGCCCTGACTCTGCCATCATCCTCACAAATGTTACGCGCAGTTAGAAGATGTTGAATAGAAGCAATTAATCGTTGATTATAAAGTTTCCGCATCAGAGTGTAGTAATAGTCATGAAAAAAGTCATCCTCGAGCACTTCCTTGCACTGATGGTGACGTAAACTGGGGTGGGCCACAGTACACCCATAGCAACATTCAATCATATTTTTTTTTTTTTTTTTAAGTATTTTTTTTGGGCTTTTCAATGCCTTTATTGATAGGACAGTGGAGAGGGACAGGAAACAGGGCAGAGAGAGAATGGGAATGACACGCAGCAAATGGCCGTCCAGTTCGGGACTCAAACAGGGGCCAACTGCATCGAGGACTAGCCTCTTTATATGGGACGTCTGCTTAACCCACTAAGCCACCAACCACCCCCATCATACATTTTTTGTTCTTGTAAATTAAGAATCTTCCTCACACATTGGAGTAAGTCTTGGAGTTCCTCAGGGTTCTGTGCTTGGACCAATTCTTTTTACTGTGTACATGCTTCCATTAGGTAACATTATTAGACAGCATGGCATAAATTTCCATTGTTATGCTGATGATACTCAGCTGTACTTATCTATGAAACCAAATGAAACCAATAGGTTGGTCAGACTACAAGCCTGTCTTAAAGACATAAAGACCTGGATGACTCAGAACTGTCTGCTTTTAAATTCAGACAAAACTGAAGTTGTACTCTTTGGACCTGAGCGCTTCAGGGAGAAATTGTCTAGTTATATAGTTACTCTAGATGGTATTTCCTTGGCTTCAAGTTCTACAGTGAGGAACCTTGGAGTTATTTTTGACCAGAATTTATCATTTGAGGCACATATACAACTGGTTTCTAGGACTGCCTTCTTTCACCTTCGTAACATTGCTAAAATCAGGAACATCCTGTCTCAGGGTGATGCAGAGAAACTAGTTTGTGTATTTGTTACTGGTTCGGAGTAGTGAAGGTTCTTTTATACCCCATGAAGGTCACTGGCTCTGACCCAGCTGTTGAATTTCTCAGGCCAGTTTTTCCAACAGACAAAAACCTGTTTTAGACCCATGACACTGCGTCGTTTTAATATCTTCTCCACTTGATACATCTTGTCCTTATTTATTTTAACTTTTCGAAGCTCCTCCACATAAAAGGAACCTTCGATAGGATCTCCATCAAAATCTTTGAGTTTGTATACAGGGGGAGATCGTGCAAGCTGCTCAGTCACTGTAAACACTTCATCTGTAAAACTTTGTTCATATTTCTTGTCAAACACACCTCGCAGTTTAGATATACTTACAAGATGTCCTTTTTTAAACTTTATCCTTGAGTCCTTGCAGCGTCGACCACGAGCAGAGCTGTACAGGTTTTGAAAAACTTGAAAGGTGTTTTCTAGAGTCACCTCCACAGGCTTCATTTTGATGCTCATGTGGTAACTGTGATTGTAACTTTACACGAGATCCTGCAGGACATCGAGGTATCGACATGTGTTATTAGCAGTAAAATATTTCCACATCCTGGTTTTTAACGTGCGGTTAAACCTCTCAATCACAGATGCCTTTACCTCGCTCGGCGTAGCAAAATGCACAACTCCGTGGTTCTCTAATAAAGCCTTAATTTTTTTGTAAAAAAATTCTTTCCCCGTATCAGTTTTAAGTTTTTTAGGGGTCTCGCTTTCTGTAAAAACAGATTCAAAAGCCTTTACCACCTCTGTGGCTTTTTTTCTCTTCATAGCGCGAACGCAGGCCTTTTTAGAAAACACGTCAATTACGGTAAATAGATAATTATAGCCGTCATTGTACTCAGCCAGGGCCTGCATGTTATAGAGATCTGCTTGGAATTGTTTTAAGGGGCTGGTGACAAAAACTCTGTTTCTCGGAAAATGTATTCTTGCAGGTTTATGTAGAGTATATGCATCTTGCTCTGATAAGAAGTCTTGCACTTTTTCGCACGGGACTTTCTTACCCATTTCATCCTGTACAGCTTTACGCAACCTCTCTACTCCCCCAAAACTACCAGGGTGGATAGGATCTGAAGCCTGTTTCATTAATCTCGTTTCAGCCATCGTACCTTATACAAACTCAGGCTTGTAATGACAGAAAACACAAAACGCAAGTATATTTCAACCTTTTATTTTTTTCTCTAATGTATTATTATACATACACATACATGTGATCATGAAAAGCAGGAATGCTAGTAATATAGGATTTAAGAAAAGTTAAATGTTATAACAACATCACATGATTACAATATTAGTCTAAACACTTCCAACTGATGGAAAGAATGATACACCCTTCTTTTAACCCTCCCAAAACTATGTCATGGTTTGAAGCTGCTGCAATTTCTTTACATCTTCTCCAATCAACTGCTCATACATATCGTGTATAGAAGTGTTGATTTGTTTCACCAGAGTTAGTTTGTACAGCCCTGACTCTGCCATCATCCTCACAAATGTTACGCGCAGTTAGAAGATGTTGAATAGAAGCAATTAATCGTTGATTATAAAGTTTCCGCATCAGAGTGTAGTAATAGTCATGAAAAAAGTCATCCTCGAGCACTTCCTTGCACTGATGGTGACGTAAACTGGGGTGGGCCACAGTACACCCATAGCAACATTCAATCATATTTTTTTTTTTTTTTTTAAGTATTTTTTTTGGGCTTTTCAATGCCTTTATTGATAGGACAGTGGAGAGGGACAGGAAACAGGGCAGAGAGAGAATGGGAATGACACGCAGCAAATGGCCGTCCAGTTCGGGACTCAAACAGGGGCCAACTGCATCGAGGACTAGCCTCTTTATATGGGACGTCTGCTTAACCCACTAAGCCACCAACCACCCCCATCATACATTTTTTGTTCTTGTAAATTAAGAATCTTCCTCACACATTGGAGTAAGTCTTGGAGTTCCTCAGGGTTCTGTGCTTGGACCAATTCTTTTTACTGTGTACATGCTTCCATTAGGTAACATTATTAGACAGCATGGCATAAATTTCCATTGTTATGCTGATGATACTCAGCTGTACTTATCTATGAAACCAAATGAAACCAATAGGTTGGTCAGACTACAAGCCTGTCTTAAAGACATAAAGACCTGGATGACTCAGAACTGTCTGCTTTTAAATTCAGACAAAACTGAAGTTGTACTCTTTGGACCTGAGCGCTTCAGGGAGAAATTGTCTAGTTATATAGTTACTCTAGATGGTATTTCCTTGGCTTCAAGTTCTACAGTGAGGAACCTTGGAGTTATTTTTGACCAGAATTTATCATTTGAGGCACATATACAACTGGTTTCTAGGACTGCCTTCTTTCACCTTCGTAACATTGCTAAAATCAGGAACATCCTGTCTCAGGGTGATGCAGAGAAACTAGTTTGTGTATTTGTTACTGGTTCGGAGTAGTGAAGGTTCTTTTATACCCCATGAAGGTCACTGGCTCTGACCCAGCTGTTGAATTTCTCAGGCCAGTTTTTCCAACAGACAAAAACCTGTTTTAGACCCATGACACTGCGTCGTTTTAATATCTTCTCCACTTGATACATCTTGTCCTTATTTATTTTAACTTTTCGAAGCTCCTCCACATAAAAGGAACCTTCGATAGGATCTCCATCAAAATCTTTGCGTTTGTATACAGGGGGAGATCGTGCAAGCTGCTCAGTCACTGTAAACACTTCATCTGTAAAACTTTGTTCATATTTCTTGTCAAACACACCTCGCAGTTTAGATATACTTACAAGATGTCCTTTTTTAAACTTTATCCTTGAGTCCTTGCAGCGTCGACCACGAGCAGAGCTGTACAGGTTTTGAAAAACTTGAAAGGTGTTTTCTAGAGTCACCTCCACAGGCTTCATTTTGATGCTTGTGTGGTAACTGTGATTGTAACTTTACACGAGATCCTGCAGGACATCGAGGTATCGACATGTGTTATTAGCAGTAAAATATTTCCACATCCTGGTTTTTAACGTGCGGTTAAACCTCTCAATCACAGATGCCTTTACCTCGCTCGGCGTAGCAAAATGCACAACTCCGTGGTTCTCTAATAAAGCCTTAATTTTTTTGTTAAAAATTTTTTTCCCCATATCAGTTTTAAGTTTTTTAGGGGTCTCGCTTTCTGTAAAAACAGATTCAAAAGCCTTTACCACCTCTGCGGCTTTTTTTCTCTTCATAGCGCGAACGCAGGCCTTTTTAGAAAACACGTCAATGACGGTAAATAGATAATTATAGCCGTCATTGTACTCAGCCAGGGCCTGCATGTTATAGAGATCTGCTTGGAATTGTTTTAAGGGGCTGGTGACAAAAACTCTGTTTCTCGGAAAATGTATTCTTGCAGGTTTATGTAGAGTATATGCATCTTGCTCTGATAAGAAGTCTTGCACTTTTTCGCACGGGACTTTCTTACCCATTTCATCCTGTACAGCTTTACGCAACCTCTCTACTCCCCCAAAACTACCAGGGTGGATAGGATCTGAAGCCTGTTTCACTAATCTCGTTTCAGCCATCGTACCTTATACAAACTCAGGCTTGTAATGACAGAAAACACAAAACGCAAGTATATTTCAACCTTTTATTTTTTTCTCTAATGTATTATTATACATACACATACATGTGATCATGAAAAGCAGGAATGCTAGTAATATAGGATTTAAGAAAAGTTAAATGTTATAACAACATCACATGATTACAATATTAGTCTAAACACTTCCAACTGATGGAAAGAATGATACACCCTTCTTTTAACCCTCCCAAAACTATGTCATGGTTTGAAGCTGCTGCAATTTCTTTACATCTTCTCCAATCAACTGCTCATACATATCGTGTATAGAAGTGTTGATTTGTTTCACCAGAGTTAGTTTGTACAGCCCTGACTCTGCCATCATCCTCACAAATGTTACGCGCAGTTAGAAGATGTTGAATAGAAGCAATGAATCGTTGATTATAAAGTTTCCGCATCAGAGTGTAGTAATAGTCATGAAAAAAGTCATCCTCGAGCACTTCCTTGCACTGATGTTGACGTAAACTGGGGTGGGCCACAGTACACCCATAGCAACATTCAATCATATTTTTATTTTTTTTTTTAAGTATTTTTTTTGGGCTTTTCAATGCCTTTATTGATAGGACAGTGGAGAGAGACAGGAAACAGGGCAGAGAGAGAATGGGAATGACACGCAGCAAATGGCCGTCCAGTTCGGGACTCAAACAGGGGCCAACTGCATCGAGGACTAGCCTCTTTATATGGGACGTCTGCTTAACCCACTAAGCCACCAACCACCCCCGTCATAAATTTTTTGATGGTCTCATTCAAGAGGTGTATCACTGCAGTTTTTACAACTTTGATAAAACCTGAGGGGACCCATCCATCAAATTCGTCCTCGCCCTCTCCTCTGGCATCCTCGTCGTCCTCTCCTCCACCATCCTGAGTGTCTGCAGGGGGCCCCTGGCCTGGTGGAAGCTGAGAGTCCTCCATTTCGTTCCGCTGTTACGGCCACGGTGGATCCTGTCCGGTAGAGCGTTAAGCAGCAGTCATCAGGCACCGAAGGTGAGAACTCGATCTCGAGAGAAGAGGAGGAGGAGGAGGAGGAGAAGGAGGAGAAGAAACACTCAGGCGAAATCGCTGGTGAAGGAGGGTGATACGGCTCCTGGTAGTATCTGTCTGGTGATCCAAACTTCGGCGATGTGGATGACGCTATTGATGTATGCATCAATAGCGATGGAGAAGCATTCTCCAGTTCGCAGTCAGTGATCTCCTCGCACAACGTCTTCTGGACGCTAGTTCCCATCCTGTTCCTCATGTTGATCGGTGTATGACCTGTGCTGGAGTGTGTCCTTATAAACCTGAAGGGGGTGTGGTTATCGCCTGGGGGGTGGAGGTTGAGGAGGAGGGAGCTCAGTGGAGGCAGGTCTCCACAGCCAGGGTTTTTTTGACTGCTAGAATCTCACCCCAGTTCTTCTTTCACTGATAACACCTCCTCAGCCGAGCTCCAGAGTGTGCAACACTGAATGTGCAAGGTCCAAACCACTCCAGTCCCCAAATCATTGTAAAAAAGACTAAAAATCAAGAAGTCTCAAAGGTGAAACATTTATTTTTCTTTCTTTCTCTCTAAATAAATGTACCCTGTGCCACAGTGGCAAAATCCCTCTTTGTCTATGTCATCATCACAGGAAAGTCACATAAGCAAAATACTGGAAAATCAAAGTGAATTAACCAGGATGCTGATGAAGCAACGACTGTTGTCTACTTTACCACAAGGTAACATTCCAATCTTTGATGGCCATGTTTTAGAGTACAGAACATTTATTCACTCCTTTGAACGTAAAACTGATGACAACAGCAACAGATTACAGTTTCTTATTCAGTACACTATAGGCCAAGCGCAAAGGTTCATCAAGAGCTGTGAGTACATGACACCAGATAGAGGCTATTAGAAAGCAAAATAATTATTCAAGGACAACTTTGGAAATTAATATAAAATCTATTGTGCTTATCTGGAAAAAGCTATATCATGGCCACATATGCAATCTGAGGATTCCAAAGTCCAGCAGGATTATGTCATGTTTCTCAAGAGTTGTTGCTACGTTATGGAGGACCTGGAAAACATGGATGAGCTGAACACAGTGTTCAGCATGAGAAGCATTGCCCTCAAGTTGCCATACAAGCTCAGGGAGAAATGGCAGAACAAGCATACGAGCTGCAAGAACAACACAACCGCAGGGTAAGAGTATTGGATCTTATCACTTTTATTGAAAGGCAAGCTCGCATAGCAGCAGACCCAGTCTTTGGCTATCTTCAGGATGAGACAGCTGTTAGAGGAAAGACTAAGTCCCCTGTTAAGTCACAGGCCTTAAATTCATCTGGCAGCAGCTATGTTACAAATGTGGCTCTTCCCCCATAAGAGACTAAGCCTGTGTGCCCTGGCTCCTTTTGTAGCTCAATCCACACTTTGGATTTGTGTAAAGACTTTGCAAAGAAAGCCCACAGCGATAAGCTCAGCTTTTTGAAAACAAAGGGCATTTGCTTTGGATGCCTTTCCATAAGCAGTCACATTAGTAAAGACTGCAAAAACCGTCTCAACTGCAACATATGCAAGGATGCTCATCCAAGCACCCTTCACAACTTAAAGACCATATAAATAAAGATAGCATGGTTAGAGAGCCAGAAAAACCTCTGTTGTTATAGGCAGTGCATCAGAAGAGTTATGTGATCATATAGGGGCTGGAGACCAAGAGAGCGTGCTTCACATCGTTCCGGTCAGAGTCAAGGTAGCAAAGGGCAGCCATGTTCATCAAGTGCATGCTTTCTTAGATCCTGGGTCCTCTGCCATCTTCTGCTCAGAGGAGCTCATGTCACAGCTCAACCTCAACCAAGAACACTAAGAATTGCACTTTGACTTAAAGCCCTTAGTTTTCTGGACTGATAGCCAAACAGTCATAAAAGATATTGTAAATAACTGTGCAAAGTTTAAGACCTATGTGGCAAACACAGAGTTGTCTAAGTGGATATATGTTTGCAGCAGACAATCCTACTGATGACTGTTCAAGAGGACTGACTGCAAGAAAATTCATTGAGCAGAAAAGGTGAATTCCTGAATTCCTGTGAAATCCAGAAGAAAGTTGGCCAGTGGTGGGAACATTGGGTCCAATGTTTCAGGATGATCCAGAGGTCAGGGAAGGCACTGCTATGTTTACAGCAGTGGCAAAAACTGAAACACCCACAGACCAGATTTACTCATTCTTCTCAGACTGGATTAAGTTACTCAAGGCAGTGGCATGGTACCTTAGACTAAAACCCATTTTGATGCTGAGCATCCCCTCTACTCAAATCAGCACCCGCTCAAGTAAAGAAAAGATGAGCTCAAGTCTATTGATTTCAGGATAAACACTGGTGGACAGCTCCTCTCTGTGAAAGATCTTGCAGAGACAGAAAGGTCAGTCATCTCCCATGTCCAGCAGCAGACATTCCCTGCAGAAATGGCAACACTAACACTGTCACCACCCAGAGTGCACAAGAGCAGCAGTCTCTGCTGGCTCGACCTCATACTGGACAAGTGCATTCTCGGAGTGGGTGGCCGCAGTATGCTCAGCTTTAACTGTCTCACCATCTTTTTTCAAAAAGACAATGACCTTAAGCATTCTGGAAATCAACGCTGGTCGAGCTTCAGCTTTCAGATCAATAATAGGTTCTCCAGTTTTCTCGTCATTTCAAAAGATCCTTTCAAAAAATCATTTCAAAAGAAAAGTACCTAAATGAATGAACCAGGCCATAGTATATGAGAAACGATTTTTAGGTGTAAATGAAAGTGCAAGTTCATGATACACCACTGTCTTCCATATTTGTGCTCGATAGCATTACAGAAAATTTTAAGAAATCTGTGTACATCATCCACTTGACTTGTTGATACAATCCAAGAACAAAGTATCCTTGCAGCATAGACAAAACACTTCCAGATATTATAATCTGCTTCATGCAGAAGACCTTTAAGGGTTTACAAAGGAGGTATTGATCACATGGAAAACCTGAGTAGTCAATTGATAAGAATCAATGGTTCTTGGAAATTCTTTTAAACATGCAGAACATCCAATTTTTGTCATGTGGCCTAGCTGTCACAGCCGATCTTGTGAGATGCTGGAATATCACTTGACAAACACAGTAGAGCAGCTCTGTATTGTTGCTTTCCTAAAGCGTAAGAGTCTAACAAGTAAATCCCCTTCCACAGGTCATAAAGGTCACTGACAAGAGGTCCTTAATAGGGATTAACATGCCCTTTAGGCTCACGTGGGCCAGGAATGATTCCTGCAATAATAATATTCTCCTGCTTAAATCTCTCCTCACGAGGCAGATTCATTACAACTAGGTACATAACACCTACGGAATCTTTAACCTTATCATATGGCTGAAACCAGTCAACATTAAGTATGAGACTCAGATTATATGCTTTCAGAGAGGAATGGCTTGCCATCATAAGATTGAAAGTCTTTCTAAATCTTTCCATGATACACATTTCTCGTTCTCTCCACTTAATTTAACTCATCTGAGTTTGTCAGCCGACGTGCTGACAGCGAGGACGGCAGAGAGATTTTGCTTTTATTGCGTTTTACTGTGTTTTAACTCGTAGTTTTACAGTGTACTTGGTGGTATTGGTTGTTTTTATTGGTGTGTTCAACTGTAGCCAGGGGTTTTAATAATCGGACGCTTGGATTGTTATTTTAAGTCCCGGTGTCTCACCTGCCACACACCAGCTAGACGCCGGCTGCTACTTGTTTTTAGCAGTGTGGCTAACTGGGAAGCCACCACAGGCTGTTACGACTAACACAGGACGGGACTCTACTAAACACACCATGCCTCCATTCACCTCTCCAACCGGCTGTGGCAGCTGCCTCCATTTGACCCAGCAGTTATTTGAATTACAAGAGAGACTAGAAAATTTCAGGAAATTTTGATATGGGCATGCCCTACTGCCCATTTCTGCCCTCTTGCTGCTTTGCTTTGGGGTGGTAGTGCTTGTGTTGTGTTCTGTTTAAAGTGGTTCTGGTTGTGTTTGGGTTGCTGTTGTTAATGAACCACACCTGTTCTGGTTGTGTTTCTGGTTCTGTCTAAGGAGTTCAGGTTGTGTTTTGGTTGTTCTGGTTGTGTTTGGGGTAGTTAATAATGGTCAAATAAACCACACCCCCTGGTGATTGAGGGTTGTTTATGAACCACACCCGTTATTGTTTGAGGTTGTTCTGGTTCTGTCTGAAGTGGTTCTGGTTATGTTTGGGGTGGTTAATAATGGCCGATAAACCACGCCCCCAGCGAAGGGTTGTTAGTGAACCACACTCCCTGCTTCCAGAGCACCCCGTGTCTTTGAACGTTTGAATGATGTCTCTATGATGAAATGTTGCCAGGCAACAAGCCTTCAAAATCAGCATATCAATCAATTAGCTTCAAAATTAGCATAAAGTTAAAGTTTACTTTCTCAAAGACTGTGAATCCCAGCATAATGAGGCTACAATTGTGGTCCAAAGCGTCCCGAATCTTTGAACGTTTGAATTAATTTCTCTACAATAAATTGTTGCCGAGCAACAAGCTTCCAAAATCAGCGTGTCACTTGATTAGGATTAAAATATCATCAAGTTAGAGTTCATTTTCTCAGAAATTGTAAATACCAGCATAATGAGGTTACAATATGTTGTAGTCGAAATTGTCCTGAGTCACAGTCTAGCAAAAGGCTTCCGAAATCAGCATGTGTATTCATAAGCATTAAAATTACGATAGAATTAACGTTAAAAATTGTAAATGCCACCGTAATGAGACTTAAGTATGTTGTAGTCCAAACTGTCCCGAGTCTTTAAATGTTTGAATGATGTCTGTACGATAAAGTTTGGCCGAGCAAAACCTCTCCAAAATCAGCATGTCAATCATTAGCATTAGAATTATGACCAATTTAAAGTGTCATATCTCAAAAACCGTAGTAGCCAGCATAACGGGACGCTAATATGTTGTAGTCCAAAGCGTCCCATGTGTTTGAACATTTGAACGATGTCTCTACGTTATAGTGTGGCCAAGCAATAGTCCTCCAAAAATCGGCACATTAACCTCATAGCATCAGCTAATAGAGCACAAAAACATAGTGAGTTCATGTCTACGTGATGCAACATTAGCATTTTAGGCTTCTCTGCAAAATGCTAATGATGCTAGTATGTTAGCATTTTAGCATGACGTTAGCATCTGCCGGTTCTTTCTAAGTTGGTTCTGGTTATATTGCATTCACTCTTAGGCTCCCCCTTAGGTATGCATATGTTTTGTGTTGCCATGGTAACAAGCCTCATGTTAATGGTTGGGCAAATTTAACATTAAATTTCACAAAAAACGTAATAGCCAGCATAATGAGACTGGGGTAATAATACGCGTTGGGGTTGGGGAACATTTTAATGATTCTTCTACAATGACCTGTTGGCTAGCAACAAGCATCCAAAATCAAATTTACACGTTTTTTTCATTTAAAGTTAGCTATCACAAAAACTATTGAGGCTTAATAACCATTTAGTATGAAGCGTGTTTAAACGCATGAATTAAGTCTCTGCGATAAAGTTCGACCAGGAAATAAATGTCCAAATTTCTTCATTTCTTGGCATCTACCGTTACCATAGTAACGCTTTTGATAGAGAAAAGTAAGGCCCATCGAGGCACGATGGAGACGCACGTACTGATGTATGCATTCCATGGGTTGCGAGTTTTGTTTCGGGCCGAATTAACAGATTAATCTTTTTCGTTTTGGTGGTAACAAATTGTTCAGAATCCTCATAGAAATGCATTAGGATGACTCGACAAAAAAAATTAAAAAAATTTTAATCACAGCTTCATGAGATTTAAATATGTTGTAGTCCACAGTGGGGCGAGTCATGGAATGTTTTAATAAACAACCTGTTGCCTAGCAACAAGCGTCCAAAGTCAAAATAACGTTTTTTAAAAGTTCAAAATCTCAAAAAGTGCAATAATTCGCATAATGAGGTTGTACGGGCGCTTAGTACCCATCAGTCTGAGTCTTTGAAAGTTTGAATGATGTCTGTACGATAAAGTATAGCCGAGCGATAAGCGCGCAAATTTTATACCTTTTTTCCAGTTTTCGGCACCTAGCGTTGCCACGGTAACACATTTGAACAATAAAAGTAATCCCCATCGAGGCATCGTGGAGACGCACGTATTGATGTATGCCATGCGTGGCTGCACATTGCGGTTTGGGCCGCATTGACTGACGTAAAAGCGTGAGGAATAATTTAGTTTTTTCGGCCGTTTTTTTTTTTTTGAGGATTTTTTTTTATATATATCAGAGCGGGGCCATAATATACACCTGCTGCTTGGCAGTGGGCTTTTTACGACTTTAGCTTGTTAGCAAAATGCTAGCTAAAAGACCCAGATTTTTCATGTAAAATGGTTTTTTTCTAATGTTTTCGGACGTTTTTGTTTTTTTTTTCGCAATTTTGCTCCCGCAAGGGGTGTTTACTTTTTTTACCTAGTGAAAGGCTGAATTACAAAAATGCCCGAAACAAAATCAAAATGTTGGCCTAACAAACAGGGTTTTTCAAATTTCTTTTTACGTTTTACGTTTTTTCTTCACAATTTTTTTTCAGGGAGGTTCTAGGTAAGTAAATACCCCCCTTCGGGACATTTTGCACAATTGCAATATGGTCATGCCATTTCTTGGCATGCCCATAAAAAGGGAAACTTTTCTGGATACTAATAAATCGCCTTCTTTTTTCATGTTTTTCCATGTTTTTTCGGCTGTGTTTTTTTTTGGTGGATTTTTTTTTTATATATCAGAGCCCTTCGGGCCATTTTGCACAATTGCAATATGGTCATGCCATTTCTTGGCATTCTTGGCCTCCAGCCTTCGCTGTGTCATGGCGGTACAACCGACGCCTCACCTGCTCCTCTCGTCCCGGTATCGTGCACTTCACCCCCTGTCCTGCAAAGAACCGCCCGGTCAACATCTCCATCTCCAAACTGAAGAGAGCAGACTCTCAGCGACACGCCCCCTCCACCGGCTCCCCACAGTCCACTTCTATAGCCTACCCATCACAGCCTGACGAGTGATAGGTAGGCCACACTGGTGATCAGCGACTCCATTTTTAGGCACGTTAAATCCAGGACCTCCACCACACACTGCTACCCTGGGACCAAGGTTCGGGACCTCATCCAGAAGATCCCAGCTCTTGTGAGAAAACACCCACATGCCAAGAACCTTGTTGTACACATTGGTACAAACAACAGGCGGATTGTGAGAGTGAGATTTTAAAAAGCGATTTTATCAGTCTTTTTAACCTTCTTAAGGACTGCAATAAATCCGTTTTTATCTCCGAAGTGATTCCCACCTACCACAAAGGCATTGGACGTTTTAGCAGGCTGCTTTCTTTTAATACCTGGCTACAGTCAGTCTGCTCCTCCCACAACACAGTTTTTATTGACAATTTTAATCTCTTTTGGGAATGTGCATAATTTTTTAACAGAGATGAAATTCATCCCAGTAGACATACATGCATGACAACCCACCCTGGTTATGCATAAGGTCACAACAACAACACATACCACTGATGTTCCCCCTCTATCATCATTATTTCCCATGTCACCAAACAGTACCCCCTGCAGTCAATGCAAGGACACACCAAGCCCTGCCCTGTCCATCCCGGTTATCATCACCACCAGACAAATCTGCAGAAGGACCTCTGGAGTTCTTTTTCATAACCTTAAACAGCTACACAGACCAACTTCTCATCCACCTCATAACAGAACTTTAAAAGGGCCATGTTCACCCTTTTAAATGTCAGGTCGCTTTTAAACAAGATATTTATTATTAATGACCTGATTTTAGATAACAATATTGACTGCATGTTTTTACCAGACTTGGCTTAGCTCAGATGGACTCCTAGAAGCCTCACCACCTAACTACAAGTTTTCATTTTCATCGTAAAAGAGGAGGAGGCTCAGCAACCATCATCTCAGCAGCATTCAGTGTTAAAAATATTACATTTGAGGAATATACATCTTTTGAATGTCACTGTCTTGTTTTTAACAGTCCACAGATCTTATGTTTGACTGTTTACAGGCCACGGAAAAGATGTCCAACTTTTTGCTCAGATTTCTCAGAGCTGCTCTCACTCATTATCATTATTTCTCATTATCCACGCCAATTTTAACAGAATTATCATTTTAGGTGATTTTAATTTACACATTGAGAATCAATCTGAATCACTTGCCTCAGAATTTTTTAATATGCTAAATTGTATGAATTTTATCCAACATGTAACTCAACCTACTCATAACAAAGGTCACATTTTAGATTTAATTGAGACTCATGGTCTCAATGCCAGTATCTCTTCAGTTGTGGATGTAGGTATCTCTGATTATTCTTGTATCTTTTTTTCTGTCAATGAAAAAGAGCAGAAATGGAGAAAGACTAACTTAACCATTCATTATCACATTTTCTGTGGACAACTAATCACCTATAACAAGGCAATTAAACATGCAAGACATGTCCTACTTTTCAAATCTGATCAATAACAACAGCAACAACCCTAAAATTGTATTTTCAACCATTGACCGTCTTGTTAATCCTATTTTTCATCATTTAAATAATTTTTCGTCTAGTGAGAGGTGTGGGGAATTTGCAGTTCATTTAAGAGACAAAATCAACAATATCAGATCAGAGAGTGTTCAGCACCAGTCAGTCCAGAACCTGGTCTCAGAGCATGTGTTTGTATGTGAGGAAACACTAGAAAGTTTTGTCCTGGTTGATGCTGTAAGGCTTAGTAAAGTAGTTTCACAACTAAAACTATCAACCCGCTTTTTGGATCCCATTCCAACCTCCTTTTTAAAATCAGTTTATGAATCTCTGGATGGGGATTTATTGACCTTCGCAAACTATTCTCTTCAGATGTGTGTTTTTCCTTCAGCTTTTAAGACCACGCTGGTTAAGCCCCTTCTGAAAAGAAATGGCTTGGATGTTTTAGACCCCTAATATTTACAGACCAGTATCCAATCTGCCTTTTTTAAGTTAGATTTTAGAGAAACTTATTTTTAATCAGCTGAATGATTTTATTATCTCTAAAAATATCCATGAGAAATTCCAGTCTGGTTTTAGAGCTAAAGATAGTACAGAGACCGCACTTGTTAAGGTTGTGAATGACCTTAGACAAACCCTTGACATGAGAAAACGTGCAGTCCTTGTTCTATTAGACTTAAGTGCAGTTTTTGATACTGTTGCCCATGGAATACTTTTAAATCGTCTCCACAACCTAATTGGTATATATTTAGTACTGTTTTTAATTGGTTTCAATCCTATCTCACCAACAGAGTTTTTTAAGTTTTAATGAATGTTCATCTATGAGCTATAAACTGAATTGTGGTGTCCCCCAAGGCTCAATTTTAGGCCAACTTCTTTTTAACCTCTACATGCTGCCACTTGGTGATGTCATAAATTTCCACAGTTATGCGGATGATATACAGCTTTACAACTGTATTCTGGATATTAAGTCTTAGCACAAAACTTTTTACAGCTCAACCAGGACAAAACAGAGGTACTGGTTATTGGTCCTGAAGCACTGAGGAGAAAAACTGAATTTTAAACTGGAAGCACTAGCACTAAAACCATCAGAATCTAGGTGTGGTCTTCGATTCAGACCTATCCTTTGAACACCACATTAGACAAATCACCAAGAACAGTTTTTATCATCTTAAAAACATTGCCAAAATGCGTCCATTTTTATCTAAAGCCAATACAGAGACATTAATTCATGCTTTTATTACCTGTAGGATTGACTACTGCAATGCTCTTCTTTCTGGTCTTCCAAAAAAGACTATTGCACCACTACAGCTACTTCAAAACTCAGCTGCACGAGTACTGACAAAGTCCAGAAAGACAGCGCACATTACACTGGTTTTAAAGTGCACTTCACTGGTTACCTGTGTGCTTCAGGATTGATTTTAAAATTCTGTAACTGTTTTTAAAGCTCTTACTGGTCTTAGTATTTCTTATTTATGAGATTTGCTTTTAACTTATGAGCCATCCAGAACTCTCCGGTCTTCAGTTATCCGGTTATTTGTTTGACCACTGTCGGTCTGTTACTCGGAAAGTTAGCCTCTTGATGCTACTTCATGTTTTTCCAAAAATCCCATTGTGTTTCAAAATAAAATGATAAAGAAACTAGTGAGTTCATATCATAAGTGCTTGTCTGATTATGTAAATGCGACGTATAAGGCGTATTGATCGGGCATTGTTTAGTGTAGCTGTAGTGTGTATGTGTGTGTGTATGTGTGTGTGGGGGGGGGGGGCAGCAATGCTTGTTAAATTGGGGGTCGCGACTCAAAAAGGTTGAGAACCACTGGTCTACAGAGACAATAAAAAAAAAAACATGATGCTTGGAGGAAGGTTGCAGATCTTGTTGGAGTATCTGCTGAGTTGTGCTACATATAAATGAATGCAAACCATAGGAAGAGGAAGAGTTTGAGAGACACACACAGGAGGGAGAGGAAAAAAGAGAAGGAGAGGTGCAGGAGCGGGGCTGAGGCGTCCACCAACCGACCATGGCGTTATAGCCAAATCATGGCATTTTTAAATCCATTTATGAAGGACAGGGTCACCAGCAGCAATTTCCCTATAGGTGGCAGTCAGGGGCAGGGAGATGAAGGAAAAACAGGGGAGGATGCCAGCACGACCAGCCAGGCCAGCAGTGATGCAGAGAGTGAATTCACCCGTGCCCCTAGAGTTTGAAGCCCCATCACACACATTCACACCCACACCCACATCCACACCATCATCTCCAGGGAGAGGTCTAGTTCTAGGTCGCAGAAGAGGCCACATGACGACTCCCTCTCTCCCTTTGAGAGGCAGCTGATGGGTGCTGTGGAGAAGGCAGTGAACCAGACAAGCAGTTTTTTGATGGCCTTCTCCCTGACCTCAAGGCACTGTCAGCATGGAGGAAGGCAGATGTTACATTTAAAATACACAAACTAATTTTTGAGGCCACCTGCCAAGAATTTTGTTGAGTTGTTATTTTTAATACATTTTCATTCTCTTTTTAATTTTTGTTGTAATTATTCAAAGCCTGTTCCTTTTTGTTTAAAATAAATATTTAATAAATACTTTCTTATCCAAAAAAAGTTTTTTTTGTAAAGAGAGACTTCAGTCACTCGAGTAGTGGAAGGGACTGAATGATTGAATTAGACACACAAGATTAGTTTTAGCTCTTTTGAATCTCTGACTCTCAGTTTTTCCCACCCAAACTGAAAATCACAAAAACCTCTACTGTTTGTACTGTATCGTCCACCTGGCCCTTTCTGTCTGAATTCTCAGAGTTTTTATCTCAGTAAAAGATAAAGTTGAGTAAAGATAAAGTTTTAACATTCACACATATATATATATAAGCTCTATAGTATCTTAAAGATCTCATAGATCAATATTTTCCATGATTCTCACTCTTTTCTCTTTTTTCTCTATGTACACATAATATTATTGTTGTCATTAATTGTGTTTCTCTTTCTCAGTAGGTATCCCTGGTCTGGTGTTGTGGTGTTTTTGGTCCCCCATTTCCTGTTCTCTAAAACCTCAGTTGGTCAAGGTGGATGGCCACCCTTGCTGAGTCTGGTTCTGCCAAATGTTTCTTCCTGTTAAAAGGGAGTTTTTTTTCTTTCCACAATCACCTTGTGCATGTTCAGGATGGGAGATTGGATCAAAGTGAAGTTTTGGTGCAATCTGTTGGTTTCCTTTGCTAGAGCACTTTCTTTGAGTTGGCTCTGTGTGTATGAATTGGACTGATTGGAATGTAATTAATTGGATTTTATTGTATTAAGATTGAATTTATAATTACAAATGAAATTGAATTGTATTGTATCTCTGAAGTGCCTTGAGATATTTATTGTGATTTGGTACTATATAAATTAAACAGAATTGATTTGAATTTAGACAAAGTAAAATTTTGAATTCTCTTTACCTGTGTTGAGGAATGTTAGTTTAGTTTCTTATAGTGAAGCTACATATTAATCCTTCTGTGAGCGCAAGGGGAGCTGCATATGATAAACTTCATGTTTCCTTTTCTCTCAATTTGACATCACACCTGATTCAGAATCAGGTGTGATGTCAAACAGTTCTGACGGCATCAAGCTCAAAAGGAACCTTAAGTGGATGTTTGCAAACTTCTAGATCGTCTGTTTTAGCTGTTTTTTAGTGTTTTAGTTTGACTTTGCTGAAAAGATTTTGGATGATGTAGAAATAAAGAAATAAGTAGTTAATTGTGATATAAACTATGTAATGCATAATATCTCCAAATATGGAAAAAAAAAATCCTAAAACATACCTAGAAATGAATTACATAGAGGGTAATACAGGGTCAGCAATTTCCGTCTGTCTCCATGGAAATGTATACTGTGATTTCTCTGAGATTTATTCATCCGTCTATTTTCTATACCCGCTTAACCTAACTCTGGGTCCTAGGGGGGCTGGAGCCTATCCCAGCTGTCATTGCGTGAGAGACAGGATACACCCTGTAAGTGTTGTCAGTCCATCACAGGGACACAGAGACAAGTGAGACAAACAACCATCCATGCTCACACTAGGGACAATTTAGAGTCACCGATTGACCTGACATGCATGTTTTTGGGTAGTGGGAGGAAGCTGGAGTACACAGAGAGAACTCATGCATACACAGGGAGAACATTCAAACTCCACACAGAAAGGCCCCAGCCAGGATTTGAATCTGGAACCCTCTTGCTGTGGGGCAACAGTGCCAAGCACCACACCACTATGCAGCCCACCCTGATATTTATGTTCATGTATATTTGAATTTGAACCGTATTATTATAAAATTGAAGGTTCTTTAAGTACTCATGAAGGCATGCATTCCGTCACTGTCTAGAAACTCATTTCATCGTGTCTAGAGGGCTAGCATTTGGATGCAGTCTTGGAAACAGTTGAGATTACTATAACAGTTACTGCTAGTGTATGTTATGTACTGTTAATATGTGGAAATTCATCCAAAATTTTCATTGTCAAGTTACATGATGAGTGCAATGTTTTTTAAAAAATTTGAATACACACACACATATATATAAATATATATACATACATATACATATACATACACATATATATACACACACAACTGTCTGTAGGTTTTATAAATAATGTACATTATTATTAGCACTGTACCTTGAGTATGTCAAGGGACAGTGCTAAACTCAATGCAATCAGAACGCTTTATGATGCATTGATGATCAACTTATTCACACTATATAAGACAACATGCATGATCCAAGAACTAACCAAAATTTGTATGGCAGTCATTAAAGCCACAACAATATCACAGAGGCAAAGAATGTATTTTGATTTTTTGACCACATCTTTTGTGTGCTTCACATACAGAGAGTTACTAATAAGATATTTACTACAAAGAACTGTAAACAGGTGATGACCTGACACACTTAATGGTTTGTTGCATTGAACCATCTGGAAATTCATCATTGGTAAGTGTTTTGAAAAAAAGGTAGGAACTTCTAAATATTACTTAGTAGGTAATTGGAAGGTATATTTATCTCTCACAGGTAAGCTTTAAGCAATCAGAATGGAGCCAGTTATTAAATTCATACTGTGCTTAAGCCAGCAGAGGGAGGCAAACATATAAACCATCCATAAGATGCTATTAACACAACTAAGTGAAAAGAATGGCCATCACATCTCTGTACAGCTTAATGTAAAACTGCTATATTCTCATGGATTGGCTGTGTTGGACAATGAAAACAGTATAAAACAGCCAGTGTTTTGACTCAGAGTCTAAGGCTTGCTGTCTAATAGAAAGGTAAACCAGCGTGGGACCGGCAAAACAAACACATACACCATTTACACTAGCACTCGCTGTAATGAACTGGCAACCGTTAGCAGTGTCTGACAGGGCTGTCTTTGACAGATGATGGAGTTGACTTGCTTTAAAGTAGACTTGTGGAGAATCAATTTTTTTCTCCTGGTATGTCTGTATTGGTTAGATATAACCTCTGTGTTTTTCAAAAAAAGTTATTGTTTTGCACTTCAAATTCAAGAAAAAATGCTGTATAGCATAGTCACTTTGTAAGGCTGTGTTGTGAAAATTTTCTTAAGTGAGTCTTAATAAGATAAGAACAACCAAGTTGTCTTACTCATTTCTTGCAAGAAAGGTCTGCCAGTCACAAAGAAAGTATGGCAGCCTGCAGAGACAAAAGGCTGCAGCTGCAGAGAGTCTTTATTGACATTAGCTGGGCAAGATAACACAGTGTTACTATTTTTTTTTTTTTCTTTTTCCCCTTGTCCTGTTCAGCATTATGGCAGCAGAATTGTAGTCTGAATACCTTTGATGCCAAACAGATTTGCTTTGCCAAGGGAAGTTTTATAAATGTAAAGCTCCCCTTGATGCCCATTTATTTATTTTTGTTTACAATATATAACATGTAATAGAACTGAACCGGACCGGGGGACAAGGAAAGAAGAAGAGGAAAGAAGAGGAAACAGAACAAAAATAGAAACAAAAACCAGACAACCAGCTGCTACACCTGTAAAAAACAAAACAGACAACAATCCATGGCCTCTGAGGGGAATACAGCCTTAGAGCCACCAGGAGCACCTGAAAGCAGACAAGCAGAGAAAAAACAAACACACAAACAAACAAAAACAAGCACAAGAAGCGGTAATCGCATACAACACAGCTGTGAATATAGATGACCTGCGACAACATGATAATACATCAACTGCTTAGCGAGCATGCTACTGGACTAATGAATGTGTGTGTGTGTGTGTGTGTGTGTGAGAACATGCAACACCCATGGCACAGGACCTACATGGTAACCGTGCTTAGTTATGAGTGTATAAGCGTACAGGGCCACAATCCACAGCCCCCCCCCCAGCAATCAGAAGCAAGACCCAGGCCACCAGCAGCCCCCACGGAGCACAGAACCCAGGAAGCCCACCGCAGGGACAACCACGCATCCACCCAGAAGACTGCAGAGGAAGCCCCCGGACAGAGCCCCCATAAGCATAGGGCAGAGGCCCTCAGAGAGCCCGGGGCAACAGCCCACCGACCCCACCAGGCCCCAGCCGCCCAGACATGGGCCGTGCACTCGACCCGGGCCCCGGGAGCCCGAGCGCCCCCAAACCCCCCGGCAGAGGCCCCACCCAATACCCAGGAGGGCCAAGTGCCCCAGACAGCCACGCAGTGGGTCAGCGCCTGCCCCAGCGCCCCTGGCCAAGTGCCCTGGGAGTCAAGACGTGCCCACAGGTGGGTGAAGTCGCGAGCAGCGGGGAGAGGCAACGCTGCCCCCCCATCGGGAGAAGCACAGGCAGGCCAGGCCAGGCGACAGCAAGTCCCAGATCCAGGCCCAATCATTACCACACACACTTTCACGTCCCATACATCCACACGTCCTCCCTCCCTCAACTCTGCTGGGGTGTAGTGCAGCGGGCACACCAGGGGGCCAGCAGCCCCCCAGCCACCACAGACCCCGAACCAGCAGAACAATTAATTAATCCTCTTGGCCCCTCCCGCCCCGAGCAGCAACCAGGAAGCATTATATTCATGAGCATTACTATGATGATATTACTAAGAAACTGATCTATGTTACTGTCTGATGGATCATTTTGTGATGAATATAAGGTTTTATAGAAGTCCCTAAAAGCATTGTTGATTACATCGGGGTCATGGGTGACATTTCCTTTTGAGTCTTTAACAGAATTGATTGTTGTTTTCTCTTTGTTTCTCTTTAGTTGGTTAGCTAGGAACCTTCCAGATTTATTGCCGTGCTCAAAGTTCTCCAAGCGAAGTCTTTGTATGAGAAACTGTGTTTGTTTATCAATAATTTTGTTTAATTCAAGTTTAGCTTTTCTTAATTCATTCAGTGTGTGTTCCTCTTTGGAGGTAGTGTAGACAATTTCTAATGATTTAATCCTGAGTTCTAAATCTGATATCCTTGAACTTTCCCTCTTTTTCTTATTTGATGAAAAAGAGATTATTTTGCCTCTCATAACTGCTTTTCCGGCTTCCCAAAGAGTACAAGCTGACATTCCTGGCAGGTCATTATTTTCTAAATATACAGACCATTCCCTTTTGAAATAATTAATAAAATCAGGGTCTTTTAGTAATGATGTATTAAATCTCCAATTCCTAGCTGGTGGTGTAACTCTGTTATTCTTCAGTGTGATAGAAACTGGAGCGTGATCACTGATAGTGATGGGGTGGATTTTGGTGTCTGAAATATCCCTCAACAAGGAACTGCTAACTAACAAATAATCTATTCTTGAGTATGAGTGGTGTACCGGTGAGAAGAAGGTGTATTCTCTAAGAGTGGGGTGGTGGGAGCGCCAAGCATCACAAAGACCAAAATCTTTCATATACTGTTTAACAATATTCGTGGACTGCCAGTTCCGCTGACTTCCTGAAGTACTGAGTCTGTCTACTCCTGAGTCTAATACCATGTTAAAGTCCCCTCCTATGATGAGTGTGTTATCTGAGTGATCAGAGAGTGAAGTGAAAAAGGAGTGAAAAAATGAGGGGTCATCCACATTTGGACCATATATATTTGCAATGCATAAATTCATATTTTGAACAGATAAATTAACTATTAGAAATCTACCTTCTGGATCTATAACTGTGTTGTTTACGGTGAAATTTACTCTTCTATTTATCAGAATGGCTACACCTCTTTGTCTGGAGTTGTAAGAGGCTGAGTACACATGAGGAAACTGTGCTGTGGTGAGAACATCAGCTACAGTCTTTGATAAATGAATCTCCTGTAATAAAACAATGTCCGCCTGTAAATCCTTCAATTTATTGGAGATTTTTAATCTCTTCTCCCTGGACCCAGCTCCATGCACATTTCATGAGATAAACCTCAGTGTGGACATGCTCAGACTAACGCAGTGAGTGCTGGATGCTTGCTAAAAGCATCCCGTGCGTGTGTGTGCATATATGCTTCCATGAACATGCCATTGTTGGTGTTTCAGTTGTCAATATGAGATTGCTACAATATGTACTTGCGCTGTCGATGCTGTGTGGAACTTGATTATGTGCTCTGCTCAAAACTCTATGTGCGCCGTGCTTGTTAACATTACTTATTAAGGTGGAAACGCAGCGGGTTCGGGAAGAAAGACAGAATAGAAAAACAGTGCAAAAGAGTGGAAGTGTGAGATAGAAAAAGGAAAAACAAAAACAAAAAAACATACCCAAATAAACAAATATGAGCTGCATATATCCTATGCTGGTGAGACTGGCAGTGAGCTATATATTTTGCCTTGATAGATAACTGTGAATTGGATAGACTATTTCAGAGTTACTTATGTACCATCTATGGTGATATGATTTATACAAGTTAACGAATACAGATCACCTGGAGTTTAGAAGAGCCAAGGAGTGGTTTCCTGGTCGCGGTACAGCTGCCCGTTGATGAATAACTTATCCACCGCGATGACAGCTCGGGAGCCTCCTTCCATGAACTTTCTCCGGATGGGGAACAGAACCCTGCGTCTTTCCAGGATTTCTTTGGGAAACTGGTCGTTGACGCTGAAGTCCGTTCCTCTCAGCTCCCTGCCGCGGCCCCTCACCTGGACCTTCTGTTGGAAATGCTCGAACTTGGCCACAATCGGTCTCGGTCGGCGGGCATCAGGTCTCTTCCCTCCCAGGCGGTGGACTCGGTGAAAAGTAATGTTTTTCACTACATCTCCTGGAAGTTTCAGCTGATTTTGAATGAAGTTTTTCACTGCGAGTTCAGGATCCTCGTCTGCCTGCTCCGGGATTCCAGAAAACACCAGATTGTCCCTCATACTACGAGCCTGGAGATCAATAATTGATTCTTTCATCCTCTTGTTCTCATCAGAGATCCGGCTCATTCCCTCGGTGAGTGTTTTCACCGATCCTCTGAGGGCTGCGTTTTCTGCAGCCAGCGTCTGCACCTGTTGCTGGCTGAACTCCAACGACTCCCGTAATGCCTGGAACTCTCTGTGTAGAATTTCTAACAGAGACATACGGGCGTCGAAGCTGGATAATTTGTTATCGATCGATGTTAAAATGTCCGTCGAATCATTACCAGCTGGAGACGTCGCTCCGGGTGACTCTTCATTGCGACTTCTCTTTGAAGTTGAAGCCTTGCTGCTAGCAGATGGGGTTTGGTTAGTTTTCCCCATGACGATCCTGTCAAAACACTCGTCGATGAAATCCGTGAGGCTCTCCAGGCTTTCTTCACTGTACTCCAGTGTTTTGTTTTTGTTTCACCCGATAATATATTTATTTAAACAGTAGTTATTGGCGTAATTATAATCTTACTATATTGTTTGCTCTATTTGAGGCGCGCCTTGTTTGAATCTGCCGATAGTCTCACACAATCTCGCGACACTACAGCATCACACTCCTACAGCATCACCCTCCCTGTTACTATTAAGAGACCTTGGAGGTTACCATGGTCTTCTGTGAAGGTGCTTTGCTCATACAGTGTTCTTTGTTGAGTTGAGACAATAACTAAGGGTCATGAACAACTTTCATAAGAAACACAGAACGTTCCCATGTTGAGCTAATATAAGTAGCCAGTATTTCAGTATTTCCCCAACAAAGTTTAGCCGAGGAGGGTTGGCTGATTTATACATGGAACTCACTGTATGAAAGTTTCATTCAGCCTTGGTAGCCTTGTACAGAATTCAGAGGGAGGGCCAACAAACAGTACATGAAATATACGCTTTTTATCCCGGTTGGACCAGCCATGCGTGGCTAGTGGCGCTTCGAAATTTTAAGTATTTTAACGGGAGAATAATAAGTATGCTCAATAGTAACATGTGTGCTCTAATGCCTTCGGCATTAGCACCCATAATTAGAAACTTAGAACTTAGAACTTAGAAACTTAGAAAGTTAAAAAATATTTAAATCTGATTAGTCTGAAACTGTGATTTAAATGATTAATGAATGAACTACACATTTGGAAGTGAATGATTATATCACAAAGAACAAAATGTGGTGATTATGGTTTTTCTTTTATTTATTTATATATTTCTATTGGTCCTGGGTGCTGGATGTTTTTTTGCAGAAGCAGTGTCACACCATTTGCACCTGTGGCTCATCACCACTCGAGCGCCAGTTAAAGCCTGCTCTCTCTGTGCTCCAGTGCCAGATGGTTACCTCTCTTCAGTGAGTAACGTATGCCTGCTCTAGCACCCAGCCTGACTTCAGTTTTCCACTCAGCCTTCAGCTGAAACCAGCCAGCAGCCCACCTCCAAGCCCCTCCTCATGAGCACCTGCACGGAATCCCCATGACAAAGCACCCACACCACCCTGATCACCGACCCAGACACAGAACCTCCTTCCCAGCCAACCTGGACCCTGAATCCATTCCAAGCTTCCTGGTATCCCAACTACTCAATTACTCAGATTGTTCTTAATGACAGGACCCATTACCAAAAGATTAAAGAGTAAAATGGTTTATTTACAAACATATTTCTGGTTTAGATGGATAACTAGTACAAAAGAGGTTGTGATAAGTATTATGGGAGGTGTGACCTCAGCACTGTGGAGAAGAAGTCAACAGGCAAGTATCCAAGTGATATGAAAGAAAAATGAAAGAAACATTTTTTCCCTTGATGAGTTACTGTCTCCACAGGCTTAATAAGGTGGTTAAGGTGGGCTAGCAAGCGGTTTGACCACTCAAGCAGGTTGGCATTTGGTTGCATCTGTCTCCATTTAGCAGGTAAGAGAATCCAGGGTTGCCGACTCCAGTCGAGGGGGAAAAAAATAAAAAATTACTCAGGTACTTTCTTCACTGAATCAGATCTTAGGTAGAGACAGATTTAACAAGGGAAATGTGAAAAGTTGGATGTATCCTCATGGTTCTTGGTAATTTTAAGTTGGACAGTACTAGGGTTGATTATCTTTTCAATTTTGAAGAGCCCTATGAAACGAGGGCACAGAATCTTAAATCCAGTTTTGAAAGGAATGTTTGCGGATGATAACCAGACTTTGTCACCAATGTGGTAAAGAGGCGCCCGAGAGCAGTGTCTGTCAGCATAGTCCTGGAATTTCTCAACAGCACAGAGCAGAGATGTGCGGGTCTCCCTCCAGACCTTACGGGAATTGATTAAGGTGAAGTTGGACCAAGGGGACCGCCAAGAGCATGTTCTTGAGATGCAAAAAGTGGAGGTTGGTATCCAAGGGAGCAGTTGAATAGAGATTTAATGAAATATGAGTTAATGAGGGTGTTGTAAGCATTCTCAGTTTACGCCAGGTGTTGCAAGCCACTCTACACATTTTGGTTTGAGCCAGTCACATGCCAAATAGCCATCTCCAATTTGGGTTTGGGTGTTCATTTGTGGTAGCATCAAGGGCTCATAATAAAGGTGGGACATGAAAAGGAAGCCTGCTTAAAAGACAATGTTGCTGATAAAGAAACGTGGAGCATCTTCACCAAGTGTCTTCTTGCTTGTCAGTACCTCTACACTCCAGTGACGAGCAACATCTTTTGGCTGTGATGAAAGCTTAGGACAATTATTTATGCGATAATCTAGTTGACCACAATATATACGCTCACCTGTATGCATTTGTCTCCGTCTCTCCTTCGGGAACAGGTGAGTATGACCAAGTTGCATGGATTCCTCAGTTACAGGTTGAACTGCTGATTGGGAGATATAAGGCCACTGACTGGAGTTGATGAGCAAGGTGAGGTGCTTCTCTGAAATGAGCTGCAAGAGACTCTTTTCACTGTCCAGTCTAACGGATAAAGCAATGAGAGTTGAAATCTGAAGGAGGATCACGGAGAGCTAATTCATTCTTTAGGTTATCAGATAGGACATGCAATAATACTTCCTGAAGAGCTGAATCGTTCCATCCAGAGTCAACGGCAAGAGTCTGAAAACCACTGAAAACTCAGCCACACTTTGAGCCCCTTGTCAGAATTGCCTCCTTCTCTCATACATCTGGCAGTTGATAGGAGGTCAGATTACCTTAAATGATGGCTGCCATTGTTGGAGTGTACAACAACATTTCAGGAAACACAGCTGTAGCAGCCCAGCAACTCTCTTTAAAAGGTGACATCGGCAACAGCAGCACACAAGACCCAGCTTAAGTTCAATGCAGACTTTTATTCTCAATTTCAGTGACAGCCCAAGCCCGAGCTGATCCAGAGTCTTCTTCCTGGGGCCTTGGCACACTACTGCAGAGAAACAATGATTACAGATTGTTTATGTTTATGCATTTGGCAGACACTGTTATCCAAGCAACTTACTCTGGTAGGGTAAGGGGGGTCTTGCCTACTGGAGGTAGTATCTTTCCTTTTCACATAAAATACCTTTTTTTATCTTGTTTAGTGAAATCAATTTCTTTCTAATATGTATTTATTATGTACTGTTGTTGCCTAGAGAAGCATCCTCTTAGTGATGGTTTTACACCTGTTCTCCCAGTAAATGCTTTACAGTTATCTATGTAATAGCCTTGATATTATGAACAAACAATATCTGAAGTACAGTAGCTAATGGTAGTATGGTAATGGTAGTTTTTTTATTTATTTTTTAATCTCATATTACGTGTGCTTTCACTTTAAGTTTACTCTTATGTCATTGTGGATAATGCTGACAAACATATTGTATAGCTTAACAACTGAGCAGGTAAATTGTGATATTGTGTGTCTCAGCACAGCACTTCTCATGTTCAGATGGCCTTAGATTTCTAGTGAAGTGCTGTCAAACACAATAGGTGTGAAAGCTCCTTCATTCTACAATAAAACTGAAAATATTATTAAAAAATAATAAATAGAAACTAGAATAGACTAGAAAACTAGTCAGAACAATAAAGAGCCTTGCACATAGTTGGGAATTTATCTAGTTGGCTTTCATTCGCATTTTGTTTTGTTGGTTCAAAGATTGATGATGCTATTTTGAGGAATAGATTTTACTGCTGTACAAGGAGATTGTCAGGATCGGTGGTGAGGTAGGACCCAGATGCAGTTCTTTAAGTTCACAAAAAAGAGGTTTATTCCAAAAAAACAGGGAGCAAAAGGAAAGAACAGAAAGCATGGCAGAGCCGGATTCAAAAATACTTAAACGTTGACAAAAACCAAGACTATGAAAAACAAAACAAGACTATGATTAACTGTGACGATAACAAGACTATGGCTATGAATAAATACTATGACTATGAGGCAGGAAACCAGACTTATCTTTCACTGGCTGTTGCATGAAGGGTTGGTGAGGATTCTGCAATGGGTGAAAGGAAACCAGGAGACTAAATACTGTGGAGGGAGTGATTAGTGAACGAGGTGCAGCTGTGAACAATGAAGCAGGTGACGTGAGTGAAACTAGGTGGCAGGGGAAAAACATGGCAAGAATATAACCCGAAAACAAGACTATTAAAACAAAAACTGTGACATGAACATAAACTTTGACAGAGAAAACGTAAACTGTGACAGAGATTAAATACATTCAATTTTTGTTTTGAAAATGGAACAAACTGAACATGACAGGAATGAAAAAAAAACCCAGAGAAATCACTTATTTTTGTTGTGCAGCTGTCAGTGAAACTTGTTATGTTGTGTAGGACTATGAAATGTTCCCTGAGCAAGTTATTTTAGGAACAGCGAACACAACCAACATATTCTCATGAAAGGGTTCGTATGGAAACGTACGAAAAGTTCGGTACAGATTTTCGTGCATTATCCTACAAATATCCAATTACACGAGCAACCAGTGCGCAATTTCCTGCAGTGAAAAATGCCTTCCCCTCATTTCATTCATAGTGGAAAATGCAGCATTTTAAGATAGTTTCGGCATAAAAGTGTATGTTGATAACATTCCTTGCGAAACATCTGCATTTTGTTCTCATATTATTCCTTCAGAGAATGTATATGATCTTTCATTTGTTAGTTATTACGAATATTTTTCAAGGTTTCTATCGTTGATATGGTGGTCACTATGGACCCTGCTAGCCCTGTCAATGACATATTTCCACCAGTTTTGGTTTTTTACCGCCAACCTCCAACCGCTTGTTTTTTTTATATCGCCTTCCTACTAAATATTTGGTCACAATGTCAAGTTTTTACAGTATCCTTACAAGAATGGGTCGCTTTACTTACCCCTATGCTCAACTTGCGCTATATTCTTTGTCAACTTTAAAATCAAATTTTATTTTACATGCTCCCACTGGCACAGATTATAAAAAACAACCAAATAAACTACCATAGCTATGCAGATGACACACAGATGTATATAACAATGTCACCAGGAGACAGAGGGCCTGTACAGGCCCTTGGAAAATGCATTGAGGAGATTAATGACTGGATGTGCCACAACTTCCTCCAGCTAAACAAAAACAAAACTGAGGTAATTGTCTTTGGAGCCAAAGATAAACGATTGAAAGTCACCACAGAGCTTCAATCTATAAATCTAAAAACGACCAACCAGGCCAGAAATCTGGGTGTAGTGATGGACTCAGACCTAAATTTGGACAAACACATTAAGGCAATAACAAAGTCAGCCTACTATCACCTTAAGAATATATCAAGGCTAAAAGATCTGATGTCTCAGCAGGACCTGGAAAAACTAGTCCATGCATTCATCTTTAGTAGGCTTGATTATTGTAATAGCATCTTTACAGGTCTGCCTAAAAAGTCAGTTAGACAACTGCAGCTCATCCAGAACTCAGCTGCTCGAGTCCTCACTAAGACCAAAAAAGTGGAGCACATCAGTCCAGCTCTGAAGTCTTTACACTGGCTGCCTGTCCATCAGAGGATAGACTTTAAAGTTCTGATGCTGGTCTATAAAGCTCTGAATGGTCAAGGACCAAAATACATCAGTGACCTCCTGACCCACTATGAACCTTCCAGACCCCTCAGGTCATCTGGATCCAGTTTTTTATCAGTTCCCAGAGTCAAAACCAGACATGGAGAAGCTGCATTCAGCTTCTATGCTCCACATGTCTGGAACAAACTCCCAGAAAGCCTCAGATCAGCTGAAACACTCAGTGTATTTAAGTCCAGGTTGAAGACACACCTATTTTCAGCTGCATTTGAATAAGTTTGAGTTTCAAAACGGAATCATGTTTTAACTATTGATTTTATCTTTCATATATATAATTTTTTTCTGATTTTATCTATTGTTCTTATTTCATTCTTTTGTTTAAATTTTAAATCATGCTTTTTATTTCTTCTGTTTTAATGTCTCTGTGAAGCACTTTGAATCACCTTGTTGTTGAATTGTGCTATACAAATAAACTTGCCTTGCCTTGCCTTGCCTTGTATAGCCCGGGGCTGTACGGTGGTATGGTGGTTAGCACCGTCGCTTCACAGAGAGCTGGGGCCTTTCTGTGTGGAGTTTGCATGTTCTCCCCATGTATGCGTGGGTTCTCTCCGAGTACTCCGGCTTCCTCCCACCATCCAAAAACATGCATGTTAGGTTAATTGGTGTCTCTAAAATTGACCATAGGAATGAGTGTGAGCTCGTGTGGGGTTGTTTGTCTCGTTTGTCTCTGTGTGGCCCTGTGATGGACTGGCGACCTGTCCAGGGTGTACCCCGCCTCTCACCCGATGACTGCTGGGCTCCAGCACACCCCCAACCCCCCCCCCCCCCCCCCCCCCCCCGCGCGACCCGACCAACGGATTAAGCGGGTATTGAAAGTGGATGGATGGATGGATGGATTTGTATAGTCCAAATTCACAAAACAGATTTTGCCTCGGATCTGTAAAGTGAGCAACACCCTCTGTTCTTAGACCCTCGGCTCGAGTAAGGAGAAAACTTGCCTACAAAAAACCCTTTTCCCGGGAAAAAAGTGGAAGAAACCTCAGGAAGAGCCAAAGAGGAGGGATCCCTCTCCCAAGACAGACAAACGTGTCATAGATGTCACATGTACAGAACAAATCAACAGAAACATATTGTACAATTACAATGAATGATGAAAGGGTAACAGTAGCAGTGGTTAACAGTAGTGGTAATGTGTGTGTAATATGGAAAGCTCTACATCTTTCATTTTATTTTTGTAACTCTGTTTGACAATAATTAAGTCAGACTAAATGACCTTGATCATGCAAATGTAAGGGTACAGATGACAGCAGGAGTCCGACTGCTTCTTCTTATTGTAATTCTTATGTGTTGTGTATTGGGACATTGGACACTTTGGGGCACATTCAATAGCTAAATGGCCTATCCCTAGCCACTTAAACCTGCTAATAGCTGCTAATAGTTACCACACTCCTACTTAGTTTTACTCAACCTTTACTTTATTTTTATTTTTGTCGTGTTTTGTCAACTACTGATGAATGCTTCTGTGATGAGAGGAATTTGTTCAGGAGAGGGGCTTTTTCAGTGAAAACGGAGCGGGTCTGGAGGATTCGACCCTGTTCCAGCTGAGATGAAGAGGTGTTTTCATGGTTGCCGTGTGGGTGCAAAGGTCAAGGCTTGGAGGTGGAGATATACTTTTTTCATGGGAAATGTCAACTCTGCCCTACAAGAGTGATGAACTGGAGACACTGGTGAAAACTCAGGAAGTAGACGTTTTCTTCATATAACACTTGTGTACATCCCATCCATGGCTACTGCTGAAGTTCCATGTGCAGCGCTCCATGAAGTTGTTGCTAGGATACCGACTAAACATCCAGAGGCACTTTAATCGTGTGTCCCTGATGGATTCACTAGGGGATGTGCTGCAGAGATGTACACTGAAGATGATAGGGGCCACTCTAATAACTCAGATCATCAACTCCATAACACCTTGATGGACCAAAAAAATGCCAGCGGTGGAAGACTCTTCTCTGTTCAGGACAGAAAGATTCCATTTCTATATATCCTATTCTATTCTATTATATTGCAAGATGATTTCATACCCCCCACATTCACCCAGGGTATTAAACTGTTTGACAACCCTTGCGATGCTCCAGCATACTATCATCATGGACTTCAGGAGGAACAGAACCGTGCCGCTTCCCCTCTACATCAACAGCGAGTGTGTGGAGAGAGTCCACAAGGTTCCTGGGAGTCCAGATCTCTGATGACCTATCCTGGACACACAACACCACAGCTGTCATAAAGAAGGCTCAGCAGCGTCTACACTTCCTGAGAGTCCCCAGGAGAAACAATCTGGACAGTAAGCTGCTGCTGGCCTTCTACTGCTCGACCATCGAGAGCCTTCTGACGTATTGTGTCTCCACCTGGTACGGGAGCTGCACTGAGGTAGACAGAGCGATGCTTCAGGGGACAGTCAATGCAGCACAGAGGATCGTTGGCTGTCCTCTTCCCTCCCTGATGGACATCTACTCCACCCGGTGCCTCAGCAGAGCTGGCAGCAGCATTTTGTACCAGTTGTAGGCGGTGGAGAGATGTTTGGCTAAGTCCAATGTACAGTGTACTGCAATAATCTAACCTTGAACTAATAAAGGCATGGATAGCTGTTTCCAGGTCACAGCGGCTCAGAAACGGCTTAACTTTTGCAAGGAGGTGAAGCTGAAATATGAGGAGACTTGGACCCACTGTACTAAAAATCTCTTTAAGTATATGGGATGGAATAATGTCCAGTGGGCAGTTGGTGGATCTTATTCCCTGGACCACTTCAAGCAGAAGGGACAGAGACACCGGCTCAAACACATTAAACACAGCAGAAGTGACAGCAGAAAGACACACGTCAGTGACAATAGCTACATTACGAATAGTCTGTCTAACAGAGGCTACTTTTTTTAATGCAAAAACTCATTACAGGTTGCAACTGACACATTTTTCAGAACGTTATTGGATGGGTTTGTAATAGATTGAATAATATTAAATTGCACCTGAGGGCGATTACAGCTGGTGGAAATAACAGTTGACAAATATTGACATTTGGCCTCTTTAGCAGCTTTTTGGTAGTCATTAAGACTGTCCCTCAGCATGCCAAGTGAAACATGTAGCCTATCTTTCTTCCACTTGCGTTCGGCTTTTGTGCAGCAACGCCTAAGGGTGCAGGTGGCATCATTGAGCCATGGGTCAGGCTTAGGTTTAGCAGAGATAGACTGATATGGAGCAATAGTATCCAAGATTCCTGAGCATGCGGAGTGAAAGGAGGAAATAAATGTCTCTGGACACGGGGGAAGGGACAGCTCATGATGGGTTTTAAAACTACTGGTCATGAAAGCAGCAGCAAACTGTAGCTCAAAGCTGCTGTAACTTTTAGTTAGGAGTAGGCGGCAGCTGAAAACAGCAGCCAGACCGCCCCCTTGGCTGGACTCTCGTGGTGTACTGAAGAAACAATAGCTGGGTGGAAGGAGCTCAGAGAAAGCTCTGTTGTCACCTGGCTTATGCCAGGTCTCCGTAAGCAGAAGGAAATCCAAATCATGTGTGAGCGATCTGACATTCAGGAGGGCTGCACGGGCCGATGCACTGGCCATTGCACAGCTCACAATCCGCTCTGCAGCAACAGCGACAAATGGCTGGTGCCAACGGTAACTGTAACTGTAAATCTCAACAATTCAATTAAATTCAATTTTATTTATATAGCGCAAGATTACAACAATTGTCATCTCAAGGCACTTAAGTAATATAGTCCAATTCAAGCCAATTGGAATTCAATTCATTGTAATCATAATCCAATTAATTCATATAGAGCCAATTAAAAAATTAATACCCTAGCTCAGGAAACCAACAGATTGCACCGAAACTTGTCTTCAGTCCAATCTCCCGTTCCGAGCGTGCCTGTGGCGACTGTGGAAAGGAACGACTCCCTTTTAACAGGAAGAAACCTCTGGCAGAACCAGACTCGGGAAGGGTGGCCATCCGCCTCGACCAGCTGGGGTTTGAGAAGACAGAAAAGAGGGAAAAGAGGGGGGAAAAACACCATAACGCCATTCAAAGGATATCTGTTGGAACAGGGAAACACAAGTTAATAACCACAATAATGTCACATGTACATAAAATCAATTGAGAAATTAAACAGGGGGAAAAAGAGAGCAAAGTGAGGAAAGGTGTGACAGATGAGGTCCCCCAGCAGTCTAAGCCTATAGCAGCTTAACTATGGGATGTTTCAGGATTACCTGAGCCATCCCTAACTATAAGCATTATCAAAAGGAAAGTTTTAAGCCTAATCTTAAAAGTGGAAAGGGTGTCTGCTTCCCGGACATTTACTGGCAGCTTATTCCACAAGAGAGGGGCCTGATAACTGAAGGCTCTACCTCCCATTCTACTTTTAGAAACTCTGGGAACAACAAGTAAACCTGCAGTTTGGGAGCGAAGTGCTCTGTTAGGAAAATATCTTACAATGAGATCTTTAAGATATGATGGAGCTCAGTCATTAAGAGCTTTATATGTGAGAAGAAGAATCTTAAATTCTATTATGAATTTAACAGGGAGCCAATGAAGAGAAGCTAAAACTGGAGAAACATGATCTCTCCTGTTAGTTCTCATCAGAACTCTGGCTGCAGCATTTTGGATCATTTGGAGGCTTTTCAGAGAATATGTGGGACAGCCCAATAATAAGGAATTACAGTAGTCCAATCTTGAAGTAACAAATACATGAACTAGTTTCTCTGCATCACCCTGAGACAGGATGTTCCTGATTTTAGCAATATTACGAAGGTGAAAGAAGGCAGTCCTAGAAACCAGTTTTATATGTGCGTCAAATGATAAATTCTGGTCAAAAATAACTCCAAGGTTCCTCACTGTAGAACTAGAAGCCAAGGAAATACCATCTAGAGTAACTATATAACTAGACAATTTCCCCCTGAAGCGCTCAGGTCCAAAGAGAACAACTTCAGTTTTGTCTGAATTTAAAAGCAGACAGTTCTGAGTCATCCAGGTCTTTATGTCTTTAAGACAGGCTTGTAGTCTGACCAACCTATTGGTTTCATCTGGTTTCATAGATAAGTACAGCTGAGTATCATCAGCATAACAATGGAAATTTATGCCATGCTGTCTGATAATGTTACCTAATGGAAGCATGTATAAAGTAAAAAGAATCGGTCCAAGCACAGAACCCTGAGGAACTCCAAGACTTACTCCAACGTGTGAGGAAGATTCATTTACAAGAACAAACTGGAATCTATCAGATAAATATGACTTAAACCAGCTTAATGGAGTTCCTTTAATCCCAATAACATGTTCAAGTCTCTGTAACAGAATGCTGTGATCGATCGTATCAAATGCAGCACTGAGATCCAACAGGACAAGCACAGAAACAAGTCCGCTATCAGAGGCTAAGAGGAGATCATTGGTAACTTTCACCAGTACTGTTTCAGTGCTATGATGCACTCTGAATCCTGACTGAAACTCTTCAAACAGATTATTTCCATGTAAATTATCACAAAGTTGAACTGCAACTATTTTTTCAAGAACTTTAGACAAAAAAGGGAGATTGGATATAGGTCGATAATTAGCCAACACTTCTGAATCAAGAGTAGGTTTTTTAAGTAAAGGTTTAATTACAGCAACCTTAAAAGTCTGAGGTACATATCCTGTCAACAAAGGCCGATTGATCAAATCCAATATGGAAGTGTCAATTAAGGGGAAAACCTCCTTGAACAGTCTGGTTGGGATTGGGTCTAACATACAAGTTGATGGTTTAGAAGAGACTATTGCTGTTGTTAGCTCAGAAAGATCAACTGGGCAGAAGCCATCTAAATACAAATCAGGATCGAAAGATACTTCTAAAGCTGCTCTACTTGATGATACATCAGTGATAATAGTGGGAAGGATTCCATTAATCTTCTCTCTAATAGAAACAATTTTATTGATGAAGAATCTCATGAAATCATCACTGCTGAGAGTTAAAGGAATACATGGCTCAACAGAGCTCGGACTCTTTGTCAGCCTGGCAACAGTGCTGAAAAGAAACCTGGGATTATTCTTATTCTCTTCTATCAATAATGAATAATAAGCAGTTCTAGCTTTACGAAGTGCTTTCTTATACGTTATTAAACTATCTTTCCAGACTAATTGAGACTCTTCTAAATTAGAGGAACGCCACTGTCTCTCCAGCTTTCTTGCAGTCTGCTTTAACGCACGCAGCTGTGAATTATACCAAGGAGCCAACCTCTTCTGACTGATTACCTTCCTTTTCAGAGGGGCAACATTGTCCAGTGTTGTACGCATTGAAGCTGTAGTGCTGTCAACAAGAGAGTCAAGTTCTACTGGAGTAAAATTTAGGTAGCCGTCCTCTGTCATATTTGCACATGGCAGTGAAGAAAAGGATGATGAAATCAACTCTTTAAATCTGGTTACAGCATTCTCTGACAGACACCTTCTATATGTAGAATTCTTCTCAGAAACCGTGTAGTCAAGTAATGTAAATTCAAAAGTTATTAAAAAATGGTCAGACAAGACAGGGTTATGAGGGAACACTGTTAACTGTTCACTCTCAATGCCATAAGTCAGCACAAGGTCAAGGGTATGATTAAGGCAGTGAGTAGGTCTGTGAACACTTTGAGAAAATCCAATAGAGTCTAATATAGAATTAAAGTTAATATTTAGGCTGTCATTTTCAACATCTACATGAATATTAAAGTCACCCACTACAATGACTTTATCTGTACTCAGCACTAACTGGGATAAAAACTCTGAGAATTCAGAGAGAAACTCAGAGTAAGAACCAAGTGGACGATACACAACAACAAACACAAGAGGTTTTTGTGATTTCCACTTTGAGTGGGAAAAACTGAGAATCAGAGATTCAAAAGAGCTAAAACTAATCTCCTAGGTCTAGGACTGATTAGTAACCCTGATCTGAAGATAGCTGCCACTCCTCCTCCTCTGCCTGTGGTTCGAGGAACGTGAACATTTAAATAGTCAGAGGGAGTTGATTCATTAATGCTAACATGATCCTCCTGCTGCAGCCAGGTTTCTGTAAAACAAAATATATCGTGAACTAAACATCTGACACACGGATCAGGTGAAAGCAGGAGATAGAGGAAGAGAACTGGTAGCCATGCTAAGCTAGAGAACCAGACACACCGCTAAAAAGGAAAAATAAAAACTAAAGATCTGTAAGAGTGAGCGTTAGAATATAACAAGTATGCGATAGAGTTAACTATGCAAGATTATAGAGAGAAATAAGGTGATTATTAGTAGTTCAAGAGGAGCGAGAACTGTCACAGTGCACACACAAAGCAACAGGAAGTGATGCAATACGTCTTACAGCAAAGCAAAGCAGTCAGCCAAAAAAATGGATTCCTCAACACAAATCCACAATCATCCAGACGAGAAGTGGCCAGGTGAACCCTGGGTTTGACACGGACTCCTCTCTTTCCACGCCTCCTGTGCGTCTTGTTGCGAATCAAAGCGAAGGAAGGACATCGTAGATAGGCTGGTACAGATGCTAGGAATGGTGGCGGTGGGTTAGAACGTCCATTGTATGCATAGTTAGGCAAGTTGTTGACGGTTTCACGGATTTCTAATAAGATTATATGATCGTACACCCACATAGAAGCCACATCATGAATGAAAAGTAGGAAAAACACAACAATCAATAACAAACTATACGAAGACGGCAGGCCAAACACACCGGCGCCATGTTGGATGACCAAGATAAGTTTGAACACATGCACAGATATATGTTTTTTAAACCCTAATTTCACAACCCTCACCCTAACCCAGAAACACAATATAAAATCTACAATTTGTACTAAATTTCCATATGTTTTGTAATTCCAATATGTTTCCTCTAATATGTGAAACTGTGGCCAGGACTTATAGGTTTTGGGGTTGGGAAGCACGTCTGTTTGGTCAGATTTGATTTTGTTTATAGTTAAAGGAGTTTTCTGGGTTTTGAACCTACTTAATGGCACCCCCTACAGGTGTCCCACAGGTGATGGTAGTATAGGTCAAGAGCTTTCCAAAACTGTTTACAACTGGTCTGTAGCCCATTTTGTTGCTGCTCTGTAAGCCTTCATAAGTGTCTCAGGTTGAAGGATCAAAGGTCACTTCTGAGGAGCAGGAGCTGCCCACAATTTTCATTCTGACATATGTTACTCCCTAGGTCAAGACCTTTCCAATGATGTCTTCACTTTTGTCCTACACCAAAGTTTAATTTTCATCTTGGTCCAAGGCAAGGCCCTTTGACGTGTACTTCCAAAGTGGCTAAGTGGCAAGCTGGATGAAATAATTCAAACATGTTTTAAGGGGTAGTTAGTGGCCACATGTGTTCAAAATATTGATGTCTGCTTAATATACTGTCAGACTTAAATTTGGACCAGTTTTCCCCATAATTGACAGTGTGTTTCATATTATAGTTTCTAATAACCTAATATGTAAGGGATCAGAAATTAAGGCGTGAACCATCCGACGCGAAGCGAAGTCCATTAATTTCTGATAATGGACACCTTGGAGGGCATTATTTCACTTGTACCATGGTCACTGTTATGGAAGTTTTCAATCGCTTCCTTCCTAATACCTCTGATGAGCAATGAAATAAAGAACTTTACTTTTTCTGCCAGCCGGCTAAGTTTTTATTCTTCGTTGCAAGGAAAAAGATCAGTCCACACCATTCAGCGACAATGGTCTGAAAAGATACAGACAAAAGCAATACAGAGCATTTATACCTGAGGAGGGGGCTTTGTTCTTTAGGTGTGTAACCACACCTCCAGGGGGGGTAGGATGCAGTCTTGATGATTAAGAAACAGGAGGTTAAAACAATTATCTTGTCTGAGTGTTAATTAAGAAGTAAATGATTTAAAACAATTAGCGTGTCTGGGTGATACAAATGGTTAATGTGGATTGGAGAGTCTGTCAGTCCTGAGACATAAAATTTACCATCACATCACTTATGAAAGAAATTCATATTCAATCAATCATTAATACTTTAATGTGTCTTAGAATTAAAAGTGGACTATTTAATATCTCCCGACCGGACAGACGCATAAAACAGTCTCAAAATGTCATTAAGAGTAGGGATGTGTAGCTTTAAAAGTTGATGTCCATGTCTTTGTCAGTCAGAAAGTCTCTTAGTGTTTTAACTGCCCATGTCCTGGTTTTCTTTGTTTATCTCATCCTTGTCATCATCTAATTTGTTCAATTCATTGGGTGTTACTTCCTTGTGTCGCTTCTCCTTTTTCTTTACATATTTTCTTCTCTCTTTCTCTTCTTCTGCATCCTAGTCTTCAAAGTTATCAAATTCACCAAATAAGTTAAAAGACATTATAAAAATCACTCATTGTCTGTCTTGGTGTTGTGATAAATAAACTGTGAAATAACGTTGAGTCTCCATTGCTATGGTTACCAACTAGCGTTTGAGCCAGCGCAATAATTTAGAACTGTCATCAGGCAATTTGATCGGAATGTCTTTCCGAGGAGTCCAATATCACTTTTTAACCTACACCCTCCAGCCAATCAGAATTGAGTATTCACCCAGACCATGGTATAAGGCCAATTATACCTATTGTATCCCTTTCCCCAGGCTGACAGGATTCCTAGATGACCAAGATTTCAGTATATTGTAGTGCCAATGCGTATCTGGATATACAGTTTTAACTTTTGCATACAAATGTTGTTTATTAGCAATGATGTGAAGATGATGAAGAAATTTTCGCTGACACCGTCTTGCTTGCATAAAAAGGTTTATGAAACAGAAGACCAGCATCAAATCAATTACCATGGATTGCCTGTGAGAGGATTCAGAGCCAATGTGAATGTATCTAACTGTTTATATAGGATGGCTGTTTTACCTTGATACCTAGAAAATGGCCCTCCTAATTTGACCATGAGATAAAAATAACTTTATCTTTCTAGAAATAAAGAGGGGCTCATCTCCTATGGGCCCCAGACCTTTTGATCTATGGCCCCCATCCAAACATGCCCCAGGAAGATAGGCACCACATGGAACACATACACATGCATGACTATTAAAAAGGTCAGTTGGATGGAGGAGAGGCCTATAGGTTAATGACACTCATACACTCAAAAAATATATATATTTCAGGTGTAGCTCATCCCCCCACCCCCTCCAAAAATATTATTTCTAAATTTTAACTCTAAATTTTAACTAGATTGACTTAACATTGCAGTTTGAAGTAGTTTTAGCCCCTCCCCCAATGACCCTTTATGGTTACAATCTTATAATCAAAGATGTACTGTGAGTTGAATGGGACACCCACTGCCTCTTCCCTAAATATTTTACAATACAGAAATAACAACTTATTTTATGTATACTATACCAGTCGAGAATAACATGTTACTGTTGTGATGGCCCCAGGCCTAGGTGCTGTGTGCAGTGCACTGTTGGTGTGTTCATGTTTTGCAGGTTCGCGGCAGTCGTCATTAGGCAGACAGGGAGCACCTGGCCAGCGTTCCCCAGTCAGGCATATTTAACCCCGCCTTCCCCGACGTCAGGGATCTTTTTCTCTCCTCTCTGTGCTCATCATTCAGCACCACACATTGATCATCACACCCACACACTCACCTACACCACTGATACTAATTCTCACATCCCATACCATTATTTACTTTAATAAACTTGGGTTTGTTTGTGATTAAGTTCGGTATTTCGCCTGTTTTTATTGCGGCCTACGAGCCGGTCATAACACTGTATAATGACTTACGGCTTAGATTCTGGCTGCTTACCTTTTCTTCAGGGAATGGGAATAATTGCTGTTTTGTTTAAGCACAAAGCTCTATCTTGTCCAGAAACCTTTGTTCTTTTCTATTTATGTCTATTTATTAGCTGTGTTGGTGAGGTAGGATCACTGTTGACGGTTTATCTAACCTTTCTCACTTGGTCAGTTGTGATACTAGTTGAGTGACTTCAGCCCTTGTTTCGCTGTCTCCTTAAAACAAACAAATAAAAAAGTAACCTATGGTAATTAATGTGACGTTTGCGGAAGCTACAGCAATAGTAGCGTCCTTAGTAACCACCATAGCAACGTTCGAAACAAAAATAAACTTCACAGGTTAATAACTAACAAAGTAAAGCTTGCATACATTCCTTTAAGGAAGATTGTAAAAATATAAAGTACATTTTTTGCTTTCAACAATATATTGTAATGTAATTTCAAAGTGTAAATCCTAGAACACTGTACATAGACAAACACATTCACATGTAATAATGAGGTTTCAGTGCAATCTGTTGGTTTCCTTAGCTAGGCTACTTTTTTAAAATTGTCTTTGAATGTATGAATTTGACTAATTTGGAATTGGATTGAATTATGATTACGCTGAAGGCTGAAGGCTGTTTGTCAAATGCCTAATGATAAAGTATATTCCATAGAATTAGAAAATTTGGGGATGTAAAATATTTCAAATTACCAACCAAGCCCCATCTGTGTATTTTTCTGTTTAGTCTCTGTTAGTCCCCAGTTAGTTTAGCCTAGCCATTTCCTGTCCTGAATCCTGTCCCGTGTCTGCATCTTGGTCCTCCTTTGCCTCCACCTCCAAACCGTAACAGAATCTTTGTAATTTCAGTTCAACTTCAGGCAAACATTAAATAAATAAAACTTGGAAAACAATGAAAGCTGCACTGAAGGCTAGTAAGGAATGAATAAAGTACTACTTTGAGTGTATTAGCTGTGCTCAATTGAGTTTAACTGCCAGACAGTGTTAATCTCTTACTAGCTCACAGTAAATCATTGCTGACTGTGCAGACAGAACACTGTCCCATTGTCCGTTTAATGTAGGTCAACAAAGTATAGTGCAGACAGTAAGGCTGGTCAATTAACTGAAGTATTTTGCCAACATGAGCATGGATAAAGTCAGGCAGCAAACGTGTCACTACAAAGCATTTATGGTATAAGTAAAACTATTTTTGTTTAAAAAGGGAGATAAAAATCTGGTGGGCATGAGAAATTTCATGTTCAAAACCAAGAAAAATTAATCATCCAGTGCTTGGAGACGGAGCCATCTCTAACATAAACAGAGCTTGCAGCTATCCAAGTGCTGCAATCCAAGTGTTGTGTGATGTCTCTGATATCACAAAACTATTACCTGAGGTACTGGCAAAAAATAAGGGGGGAAACAGCTGAAATGGCGATACCAACGTTCATTAGTGGACCTCTCCCAAACATCGACAGGAGAATAACCAAGTTCAGCCGGCTGCTTCAGTTAAACACATGGCTGTCCAAAGTCTGTGAGTCCAGAGGACTACATTTCATTAAGAACTTTAATCTTTTCTGGCAAAGGGATGATCTGTTTAAAGGAAAAGGCTTACACCTGAACAGAGGTGGAGTGAGACGACTGGCGGCATCAGAATGGGCCAGGACCGGGTCTTGTGCTGCCGCCGAGAGTGAAGAGGAGCGAGAGAAGAGCTCCTGCCTCGCCACCCAAGGACCCAAAAAAGGATTCAACCACTGCAGCCATAGTCGGCACCTCCAGCATCCCGAACACAGGATTCAGCAGCTCCTCCATCGCCTTCACCATGGCCCTCACCACAGGCCTGGGACCCACCTGCTGCATCTACACCCTCCAAAGATGTTTCTCTATCATTCTCTTCTCCGTCACCCATGAGATTTCCAGATTACCTTGAAAGCTTGGTGAAATCAGGGATTAAAAAGGTTCCTTTCACGCCAAACATGGCAAGATCAAGAATTCTATCCTCAAAGAAGCATCGAGCCCCTCTCCCTCCTTAGCCTACTCCACCGACCAAAGCCCCCCCAGCTAGACAACTGCGTCAATGCTGTTGTCTAGGACACTAAGGGCCTCTGTGTTGGTAAACACCATCTCAACCAGAGGTCCGGGGATGGAGTGAAGAGAGGGACAATCAGACTGTCCAATCAGAAAAATATTATCCATATCACAGCGTCCAGTTCAACACTAGCTTATCTCAAACACGCAGTACTCAATGTCAGATCTTTAAGTAACAAATCATTCTTGAATAATAGTTTTATTTCCTCTCACAATCTTGATTTTATGTTTTTAACTGAGACATGGCTCGACAAAGACACAGCTAATGTGATTCTGATTGAATCTAGTCCACCTCACTTCAATTTTGTATCTGAACCACGAGAAAACCAGTCGGGTGGGGGTGTTTGTACCATATTCAGAGATCCACAAATTGTCACTTGGGGTTTTTTCATCATTTGAGTATGGAGATAAAACAATCTTCCATACTTTATATCACCATTTAAAAACCACCACAAAATTGTTTTACCAATGATTTGCTGAATTACTTTCAATTGTGTGCACTGCTTTTGACTGTTTAGTCATAACAGGGGACTTGAATGTACATTTGGATGTAGCCCAAGATAAGGAAGCTAAATAACTCATTGCTGTCCTTGAAATATTTGGTCTAACTCAGCATGTAAGTGAGCCCACCCACAGCAGAGGGCACACTCTAGATGTTCTAATTTCAAAGGGTGTTGTTATCTCATATGTGGATGTCGTCGATGTTGCTTTATCTGATCTTTTTTGTGTTTTCTTCGACCTGTCTGTTACACCCAAACCAGCAGTTGGGTCTGCAGTTGTGCGGGGAAGACTCATAAATGACAGAACAGGGACACAGTTTATGAAAATAATTAAGTTTGAGAAGACACTGTGTTCTAATGTTGATGATCTGTTGAATTCTTACACATCAAGTCTCTTAAATGTTTTGGAAACCATTGCTCCTGTCAAGCTTAGAATAGTTAAAAGTAGGCAAAGGGTGCCATGGAGAAGAGAAGAGTCGGTCAGGGCACAGAAAAGGGAGTGTCTGAGAGCCAAATGGAAATGGCGCAAGTCAAAACTCCAGATTCATTATGAGGTTTACAAAGAAAAGCTATGTGTGTTCAACCAGACTTGGCGTAGAACGAGTGAGTTATTTTTCTGAAATCCTCAAAAACTGCAGTAATAACTCTTGTGTCCTGTTTGCTACAGTAAACAGATTAACAAACCCTCCCGTTTCACTGCCTTGAGAGCTCATTTAAACATCTGTTTAATGAGTTTGCAATATTCTTTCATGACAAAGTTCAAGGCATTAAAAATGCAATCATTTCCACAAGACAAACAACTACTCTGCAGCCAGCTAGACATCAAACATGCCATTGTTAGGCAAAGTCCTAATAATAATTAGGAATAATTCCTTGGTTTGACTGCTCAACCTGGGTTAACTTTGTTACCAGTTTGTGTTGGAGGAATTAATTTTCCTCCTGTAACTGTGATATTGTCTGTGACCGAGCTTTGAGTTTTCCAGCAGCTTGTTCCCCTACCTGGTGTGCGTGTTTAAAACGTGCAAAGAAAACCACAGCTAAGCTACCTAACATTTTTGTCAAAGCTTTGTCTTTGGGCATTTTAGCCTCCACCTCAACCATGAGCTCTGACACAATTGTTCCAAGCTCATTGGGATTAGTGCCTGTTATTTTGTTAGCATAACCTGGAATTAGCTCTTCAGTCAAGTCCATCATCATGTTGTCTATTGACTCAAACAGGTCTTCATGGCTGGAGAATTCAGATTGGGGTGAAGCCATGTTGATTTCAGTTTTATTGTTTATGTTTATTAATCTAGTTACCCAGGAATAAATGCTGTAAGCAATAAACAAGGTATGATTAAATTTAGTATAGTCGGAAGAGGGAGAAGAAAAAAACATATATAATTTTAATTTTTTTTTTAATTATAATTTTTTTTTTTTAATTCCTCTTTTAATGAAAACGAATTTATGAAACAATCTTTTTTCTTCCTGTTTTTCCGTTTTTTCCAATGATACTTTTCTTGTGTTATTGATGTGGCATCCCAATTTAGGCAGGATGGATATAATCACAAGTTATATGCTGAGCTTCCTTTTTACCTTAAAGTCAGTTACTGTCAAGATCATTTCACTTTGTATTTTCCCCGGGTCCATGGGTTATACATACGGTGGCCCTGAGGGTCAAAACACCACAACATTTCAGAAAACACGAAAACATGTTAGATTAGGGAAGGGGTAGGGACCATGGGGACAACACCTCTTGGTTGTGATTGGATGAAGCCAAGTCTGGCGACATGTGATTTCCTGTTACTCTCTGCAGCGTCCTTGTGGGAATTTTAAACCTAGTTTGAAAGGATGGAAAAGGAACTTGAATTGATAAAAGAGTATTTTAACAAAGGACATACATATGATGAATTTGCGATATGCTCTTGACCCATCATGACATTAAAATGTCCCGTGGGACTCTGAAGGCACAACTGAAAGATTTAGCACTGAAGAGACTTGGAGGCTACTCATCGCCAACTGATGAGTTGTGGCAAACTACAATTCCCCTGTGCCGTGCTATGTATCTGATACAAATTAGTGACAATTGTAGTTCTTTCAAGTTTGCAAAGTGGGGTTGTGAGTAGGGTTTTAAAAACATATATCTACTGAATTTATCAAATATCTACTGAAGCCGAATTAGTAATTACACTTCACCTATGACTGACCTTTGAAAAAAATAGTAAAGATGTTGGTTTATGTTAGATATTCTAACTGTTATTGTAGAAAAGCGGTTTTGGGTTAGCAGCTTCTTTCGTTTTGAAAATAAGGGTTGTGGAAACATAAATCTACTAAATATATCAAATATCCAGTACAGCCGAACTAGTACTTACACTTCATGTAGATGATCAATACAAAGAAAATTTAAATAAGTTTAATTCACATACTTTTAGAGCCGTACCATGTAATATCATACAAAATCAACACCATAGGCTACTCGTAATACTTCCGATTTTGCAAAGAAGGGTTGTTTATAGGGTCGCAAAAAGACATTTCTCATAAATATATCAAATATGTAGTACAGCCGAACTAATAATTACACTTCATCTAGATGATCAAAGATTCTAAAAAAATTACTTATTATTATCTATTTACTTATTACTTTATTTCGTTTTGAGCTGCACCATGTAACTACATACAGAGTTAGCACAGTAGTTATTTTTACTCCAATACGATTCCAGAACTTACAAAATGATCATAGATTTATGATGAATATATTATGAGAGATATACTTTTGGTCAATAAAGTTGAAAAACTAAAAAAAATAACAGTCTGATAACAGGCATTCTCCCCCGTACTGGCTCACTGAAATAATGGCCCACTGATAGAAATGGTTGATAACAGCCTTCTGAAAATACCGGTAGGTTTAGTAGGCCTCTACTAGCCCACATAAATGTGAATGTGTGCTGATAACGTCTATTGAATAGACCAGGGGTATGCAACTAAATTTTTATATATATATATATATATATATATATATATATATATATATATATATATATATATATATATATACATACATACACATACGGACAAAATTGTTGGTACCCCTCAGTTAAAGAAGGAAAAACCCACAATTCTCACTGAAAGCACTTGAAACCTACAAAAGTAACAATAAATAGAAATTCATTGAAAATTAAATAATCAAAATCAGCCATTACTTTTGAATTGTTGATTAACATAATTATTAAAAAAAAAACTAATGAAATAGGGCTGGACAAAAATGATGGTACCCATAACTTAATATTTTGTTGCACAACCTTTTGAGGCAATCACTGCAATTAAACGATTTCTGTATTTGTCAATGAGCGTTCTGCAGCTATCAACAGGTATTTTGGCCCACTCCTCATGAGCAAACTGCTCCAGTTGTCTCAGGTTTGATGGGTGTCTTCTCCAAATGGCATGTTTCAGCTCCTTCCACAGATGTTCAATGGGATTCAGATCTGGGCTCATGGAAGGCCACTTTAGAATAGTCCAACGCTTTTCTCTCAGCCATTCTTGGGTGTTTTTGGCTGTGTGTTTTGGATCGTTGTCCTGTTGGAAAACCCATGACCTGCGACTGAGACCAAGCTTTCTGACACTAGGCAGCACATTTCTCTCCAGAATGTCTTGATAGTAGTCAGATTTCATTTTACCTTGCACACATTCAAGACACCCTGTGCCAGATGCAGCAAAGCAGCCCCAAAACATTGCTGAGCCTCCTCCATGTTTCACTGTAGGGACAGTGTTCTTTTCTTCGTATGCTTGGTTTTTGAGTCTATGAACATAGAGTTTATGTGCCTTACCAAAAAGCTCCAGTTTGGTCTCATCTGTCCAAAGGACATTCTCCCAGAAGCTTTGTGGCTTGTCAACATGCATTTTTGCAAATTCCAGTCTCGCTTTTTTATGATTTTTTTTCAGCAGTGGTGTCCTCCTTGGTCGTCTCCCATGAAGTCCACTTTGGCTCAAACAACGACGAATGGTGCGATCTGACACTGATGTACCTTGGCCTTGGAGTTCACCTTTAATTTCTTTGGAGGTTGTCCTGGGCTCTTTGGATACAATTCGAACAATCTGTCTCTTCCATCTGTCATCAATTTTCCTCTTGCGGCCACGTCCAGGGAGGTTGGCTACTGTCCCGTGGGTCTTGAACTTCTGAATAATATGAGCCACTGTTGTCAGAGGAACTTCAAGGTGTTTAGAGATGGTCTTATAGCCTGCACCTTTAAGATGTTTGTCTATAATTTTTTTTCGGATGTCCTGGGACAATTCTCTCCTCCGCTTTCTGTTGTCCATGTTCAGTGTGGTACACACCTTTTCACCAAACAGCAGAGTGACTACTTGTCTCCCTTTAAATAGGCAGACTGACTTATTATGAGTTTGGAAACACCTGTGATGTCAATTAAAGGACACACCTGAGTTAATCATGTCACTCTGGTCAAATAGTTTTCAATCTTTTAAAGAGGTACCATAATTCTTGTCCAGCCCTATTTCATTAGTTTTTTTAAAAAAAAAATTATGTTAATCAACATTTCAAATGTAATGGCTGATTTTGATTATTTAATTTTCAATGAATTTTTATTTATTGTTACTTTTGTAGGTTTCAAGTGCTTTCAGTGACAATTGTGGGTTTTTCCTTCTTTAACTGAGGGGTACCAACAATTTTGTCCATGTGTGCATATGTGAAGTAGCCTCATAGTTGTATCAACATCTGCATCTGACTGTTAAATTAAACAAAGTACAATTAAAAAATATTTATTGTCACTTAACATTGAAGTATACATGTGTACACTCATATAACAATAATAACAAAAATATTTTTTTGTCTTATTAGGTTAAAGAAGGACTGCAATAAAAGATAAAATGGCAAAAACAAATAAAATAGCATTTGAAAAATTGCATACTTAAAATAAAGTGATTAATTTTGGAAAAATAAAATAAAGTGTATCAGCAGCTTGAGTTTCCCTTTTTATTTGTTAACTGTCTCAACAACTTTTTACAATAAATGAATATAAACACAAATTAACAATCGAACAGTTTTACAGTTTCTCTTTCTTCCCCTCCTATAATCTTATGCCCCCACTTTCTGTTGTTCAGTCAGTGTGGTTACATGCGGGCCATCGGATTGGATTAATGGCTAAATTACAATAAAATTGAGTTATTCAGTTCATGTAGACAGCTTAATCTGACAAGAAATCAAATGGGATCGGGTTACTTGCGATCGATTTAAGACCCCAGGATAACTCAATCTGAACGTGCATGTAGATGACAGTGGATTGGATCGAGCGTGCTCGAGATTTTTTCCCGCGATCGTCACCCGGTAGTCGAAGGAGATGATATTACTGTTGTTGTCGCCGCCGCCAGAAACAAACAAACAGTGCAATGGAGAATGCGCTGTTGTGCATCGCGTTTGTGCCATAACCATGCTCATCTCAAATGTAGAGGGATGTAGCTTCATCTTGCTCTTCGTTCGCCAGCTTTCTCGAATGCCTTAGTTTTGTTGTTGTTGGTGGTGAAGACATCAACCGGAGGTGGCTCTATTAGCGATAGTTGAAATGGGTACAGCACTACATTGCTTTGTGCCAGTGATTCAATTAATTCACCGCCATATATCCAAGGATAATTACCCTTGCTCAAATAAGGAGCATAACCCAACTATAGCTATAATCTAGTTAATCTCATCATGTAGACCCACTGAGTGAGAGAACTGAGCTCTGCCAGGACTTTAAATCTGGGCTGGAATGGTGTCAGGGCCATTCTCATACACATGTGAAGGTGCTCATTGGTGAGCCTGGAACAATATTTAGTTTTAATTGTGTTCATTGTGGAGAAAGCTGCCTCACAGCTGTAAATGGACCCAAACATGGTCGGGATGAACAGGGCTACTTTCCTCAAACCTGGGAAAGCTGTCTCAGAGACCATTTGGAGCCAGAAAGTGGCAGGGTCAGTTCTTCTCTTTCAGGGCTACATCTGCTTGCAGATCAATCCATTGCAGCTGGAGAGGCCCAGCATTTACCCACCTGAAGTGCTGTGTGACTCTTTTTGAGAACCCCTTGACATCTGTGATGAGAAATGGGTTCTGAATGAACATGGTGAGCTGCTGTCCAAACCTTTACAATTAGCTTATCAACAAAGTCAACAAAATGAGACGCGTCTCTATGTCCCTGTACCTGTCCCTGCACTACTGGGTGTGTGCACAGTCTCCCTGCAGGTCTTCCTTGAACACCTCAAGTTTCCTCTGAAAGGAGCGGACAGCTGTCATCAGTTCCCAAACTGAATTGTCCTTGCCCTGTAGCTTCAGATTCAGTTCAGATTCAGATTCAGATATGATGTGATATCAACCAAAAAGGCCACGTTTTCCATATTTTTCTCATCTTTTAAAAATTATTTCTGATGGACCAAAAGCGCTCCAACATCCTGCCTTTGCTGAGCCATCTCACATTGTTGTAAAGTAAAAGATCATCAGCGTTTGTCTCAACTTCTATCAGGAATTCCCTAAGCAAGCTATGCTGATAGGAAGAGGGAAAATCTATCATTTTCATCACTGTGTTCACCTCAGCGTTCTCATCAGACAGGGTGGAGCACAGGACAGATTGATGAATTATGCAGTGATAAGAGATGAGGTCGGGATTGTCCTCTTTCATCATTGCTATAGCTCCTTTCTCTCTTCCTATCATTGCAGGAGCTCCATCTTTGGTTACTGAAACTTGTTTTGGGTCTATTCCTCGCTTTGTTAACATCTCCTTAATTGCCATGTAGATGTCCTCTCCTCTTGTGCTAGTCTGAAGGGGAGTAGCACCTAACAGGTCTTCACAGAACACATTCTTGTCTTTGCTGAAGAACCTTACATAAACTAATAGCTGAGCATTGTCAGATACATCAGTGGACTCATCTACAGCTAAACCTACACATGATGGCTTATGGATAGCTTCATCCAGCTAGGTTAACATATCCTGGGCTAAGATTTCTGCTTTCTTTGTGGTTGATGATGACGACATAGGTATTTGCCTAATTTTGTCACAGAGCTCTTCTTTTTGTTTTCCCTGAAGTAAGGTCTCTGTCCTTTCTCTCATCTTTTTCTGTCCTTTCCCTGTCTCCCACTCACTCATCTCTCCCTGTCCTCTCCCTGTCACTCTAGTGATGTGTCGTTCGTGAACGTTTCGTTCAATATGAACTAATCTTTTATATGACTCGGGAGTAACGAGTCGTCTCAGTGAGTTATTCGTTCATTTTCATGCAGTACCCTCCATCGCCACATGGCAGGCAGCAGCTGCATAAACTCAGTCAGCAGGACAGGAAACAGAAATGATTCGTTCACGACTCACTCAACTCTTGGGTCCTCGGACAGGAAACAGAAATGATTCGTTCACAACTCAACTCCTCTGGTCCTCGTTCATTTGTCACGTGACAGTCAGCTCAGGCTGAAGAGCAGTAGGCACAACAGTTGGTTCCCAAACCGGATCAGTCATATGTTTCGTTCATTTGTCATGTGACTGCAGCTCAGGTCCAGGGCTGTGGACTACAGGCTGCATTGGGATCAAATCTCGCGGGAGCAGGCGGTGTGAACTTTCCTGCGGGTGGGAGCAGGTGGCTAAAAAAAAAAAAAAACTGCGAGATCGGGGTGTAGCCTAGCGGCACGATGTCAATGAACGATGTGGAAAGGAAGCTCAAAGAAGGTCTTTACAACACAAAGACAAAGCAAGGAAAGTCTGACATTTGAAGAAGTTTCTCAATTGTCCATGAATATCTTATTGATAGCCTATAAAATTACGTGTTTTCTCCTGTGGGACGGGAGAAGACACAAAATCAATGCATTTCTATTATTCTACGGGCATAAATTCTCAAAGTTTTGCGTGTGCGGGCGGAAGTGGACATGCGGGAGCGAGCAGGAGTGTAATACACATGTTGCGGGTGCGGGCGGTAATGGTGAGAAATTCAGCGGGAACGGGGTGAAGAAAACAGTCCCACGCTGGGCTCAACTGTGGACTGAGAACAGGAGAAATGAATGATGAACTGATTTGTGGTGATGTCTGATTTGTCATGAAATCATAATTTATTAGTGGTCTTCGGTTCTTGTAGATGTGTATAGTGTTCTTGTGTATATAATGCGTGAAGTGTGTAAATAAATAAATGATAACGTAATAATGTGAATAAATACTTTTGAAAATGATATCAACACATTGATTTTGTGTTATACGCTACCATAAAATAAGATAATATAATAATAATAATGACTGTAATAATAATATAATAATGATGATAATAATAATAGTAAGAGGACACAATAAATGCACCATGTAACATTTTAAGGAACTTATTGTTACTTTTTTTCCTCACTTAATTGTGTTACTAATTGTCAAAATGAATGTGAGATTTACATTCAGTTGTCCTCTAACAGCTGTCACGTGACAGGGCTGAACGGATCGTTCTCGTTCGTTCATTTGTCACGTGATAGCAACCAAGTCACTGTCGTGCTTTAAACCAGTGGTCCCCAACCACCGGGCCACGGACCGGTACCGGGCCGTAAGTCATTTGTTACCGGGCCGCACAGAAAAAATAAATAATTTACATAATTTCTGTTATATTGCTTATTAGAGTCTGAAAGATGTTTTATTTTAAAAAACGACCGGATTCTCTTGTGCTGCTTAACATCCGCATGTGTCTCTTGACACGTAAAGATGTCTCGGTCACGTGATGTGTCATTCCAAAACTAAGCCCGCAAACCAGCGAAAATGAGTAAAAAACAAACATCTTTGGAGAAAAGGCCAACTGAGGAGACAGAAGAGGAGCCTTCGACCTCCAAGAAGAAAAAGAAAGCTTCATTTAACAGACAATACCAGGAGTCCTACTTAAAATTTGGATTTATCGCCACAGGTGAGTCTCACTCGCCAAGCCCGCTTTGCGTGATATGTGGCGACAAGCTAGCAAACGAGGCAATGAAGCCTTCAAAACTGCTTCGGCACATGGAGATCAAGCACCCTGGATTAAAAAACAAGCCTTTGGATTTTTTTGAAAGAAAAAAACGTGAGCAAGAAAGACAGGAGCAATTACTGAGGGCCACCATTTCAGTAAATGCAAGTGAACTGAGAGCATCATACTTAGTGGCGTACCGCATTGCTAAGGCTAAAAAACCTTTTACTATTGGTGAAGAGCTGATCCTGCCCGCCGCCATGGATATTTGCCGTGAACTTTTAGGAGAGGCTGCAGTTAAAAAGGTGGCACAGGTGCCTCTTTCTGCTACCACCGTCACCAGGCGAATCGAGGATATCACAGAGGACATTGAGACGCAGCTGTTGGAGAGGATTAAAAAGTCACCGTGGTACGCAATCCAGGTTGATGAGTTTACTGATATTGACAACAAGGCAATATTACTCGTTTATGTGCAATATCTTTATGAGGAGGATGTGCATGAGGATATGTTTTGTGCACTGTTATTGCCAACCAACACCACAGCGGCAGAACTATTCAAGTCTCTGAATGACTACATATCGGGAAAACTGAACTGGTCCTTTTGCGTCGGCGTGTGCACGGATGGAGCTGCTGCCATGACTGGACGGATGTCTGGATTAACCACTCGGATTAAGGAGGTTGCACCTGAATGTGAGTTTACGCACTGTGTCATTCACAGGGAAATGCTGGCTAGCTGCAAAATGTCACCTGAACTTCATGGTGTATTTAATGATGTTGATAAAGTTATTAACCACGTCAAAGCACACGCACTCAACTCCCGTCTGTTCGCGCAGCTTTGTGAGGAGATGGATGCAGAGCACAGGCGCCTTCTCTTACACACAGAAATAAGATGGCTATCCAGAGGAAAATCACTCGCCAGAGTGTTTGAGTTACGAGAGCCACTGCAGAGATTTCTCTCAGAAAAAAAGTCGCCACTGGCAGCTCATTTCAGTGATGCGGACTGGGTCGCAAAACTCGCTTACCTGTGCGACATATTCAACCTGCTCACCGAACTTAATCTGTCACTTCAGGGGAAAATGACAACTGTGTTCAAGTTGGCAGATAAAGTAGCTGCATTCAAACCCAAACTGGAATTATGGGGACGGCGAGTGGACAGAGGGATATTTGACATGTTTCAGTCATTAGCGGGGATTTTGGAGGACACTGCGCCTGAGCCAGCATTCTCCCAGCTGGTGCGCGACCACCTGTCTCTGCTTTTACAAGAGTTTGAGCGCTACTTCCCGACCACAAAAGACCCACGAACGGCGAGGGAATGGATCCGCGATCCATTTGTAAACAAACCGGGCGAATCCAGCATGTCCGTGCAACAAGAAGATCAGCTGCTGGAGATCGCAAATGACGGTGGCTTTAAACGTACATTTGAGACAACCACTCTGCCGATGTTCTGGATGAAAATCAAGGCAGAATATCCTGAGATCGCCACAAAAGCACTGAAAACCATTTCCAACATCCTATCTTTGTGAAGCGGGCTTTTCTGCAGTGACAGCAACCAAGACAAAGTTACGGAACAGACTGGACATAAGGAACACACTTCGAGTGTCATTGTCTCCCATCACCCCTAGATGGGACCAGCTCGTTGCAGAGAAACAAGCCCAGGGTTCCCACTGATTCAGCGATATGGCGAGTTGTATTTTTCAGTTGTATTTTCAGTTTTTTTTTTCATGCCGGTCCGTGAAAATAATGGCTACATAAAACCGGTCCGTGGTGCAAAAAAGTTGGGGACCCCTGCTTTAAACAACAATGGCAGGGAGGATACAGACACAAGTCACCTTATTGGGTTGTGTCAGTAGTCAGTAAAGTCAGTAAAAAGAGTTGAACTTCCCAACACTAGCTCACTGGTCTCTCTGTCTTCTCTCCCTGTCTTCCACTCACTGGTCTCTCCGTGTCCTATCCCTGTCTCCCGGTCACTCGTCTGTCCGTGTCCTGTCTCCCGCTCACTCGTCTCTCCATCTTCTCTTCCGCTCACTTGTCTCTCCGTCTTCTCTCCCTGTCTCCTGCTCACTCATCTCTCCGTCTCCCGCTCGCTCATCTCTCCCTGTCCTCTGCCTGGCTCCCGTTCGCTCGTCTCTCCTTGTCTCGCACTCACTCGTCTCTCCCTGTCCTCTCCCTGTCTCGCACTCACTCATCTCTTTGTGTCCTCTCCCTGTTTCGCGCTCACTCGTCTCTCCGTCTTCTCTCCCTGTCTCGCGCTCACTCGTCTCTTCGTCTTATCTCCCTGTCTCCCGTTCGCTCGTCTCTCCCTGTCTCGCACTCACTCGTCTCTCCCTGTCCTCTCCCTGTCTCGCACTCACTCATCTCTTTGTGTCCTCTCCCTGTCTCGCGCTCACTCGTCTCTCCGTCTTCTCTCCCTGTCTCCCACTCACTCATCTCTCCCTGTCCTCTCCCTGGCTCCCTCTCGCTCGTCTCTCCATCTTCTCTCCCTGTCTCCTGCTCACTCATCTCTCCGTCTCCCGCTCGCTCGTCTCTCCCTGGCTCCCGTTCGCTCGTCTCTCCCTGTCTCGCACTCACTCGTCTCTCCCTGTCCTCTCCCTGTCTCGCACTCACTCATCTCTTTGTGTCCTCTGCCTGTCTCGCGCTCACTCGTCTCTCCGTCTTCTCTCCCTGTCTCCCACTCACTCATCTCTCCCTGTCTCATACTCACTCTTCTCTTTGTGTCCTCTCCCTGTCTCCCGCTCACTCGTCTCTCTGTCTCCCGCTCACTCGTCTCTCCGTGTCCTCTCCCTGTCTCCCGCTCACTCGTCTCTCCGTGTCCTCTCCCTGTCTCCTGCTCACTTGTCTCTCCCTGTCTCCCGCTCACTTGCTCTGTCTTCTCTTCTAGTCTCCAGCTCACTTGTCTCTCTGTGTCATCTCCCTCTATCGCTAACTTCCCTTTCCACCTGTTACTCACCTCTCATCTCTGTATTCAGAGTCACGCTGTTGACACAGATTTGATTGGCTGAGCAGCATCATGTGGGATGGCTTAACTCACATGCAATTGGACTGTAAGGTCTGCTAAACAAATGCCGTAAGGACTAGGAAAGCTGTGCTCGTTAAAATAGAAGCGCCCCATCAAAATGTAGAATCCCTTAGTAATTTATTGATTATAGGTCTGGGTCCGCATAGGACGACGTCTGGGTCCGTACTCGGACCGTGGTCCGCCTGTTAGTGACCTCTGGAATAGACTGATAACAGTCAAATCAGGTGAGGAAGCATAGATCTCCCTCACACGGATGGCCTCCCGTGCAGCATTGTTGCTCCCCACTCTTCTCAGATCCTGCAGCACCGAGACCTCCCCCTCTGACACGAGCACTGGTTCCCTCCAGGTCCTGGGGCCTCATGGCAAAGACTTGCGTGGATTTCCTACTGAAACATGGCGTACGCTCAAACCAAAATGCCCTCCAAAAATATCCGGATGTATCAAATTGTGCGCACGCATGAATCCAAGCACATTTCTTTTGTACATCCCAATCAACGTGGAATTGAGCGCACGAGTACCCGACTCCTCCCTGTCAACGTCTCTACTTAAATATGCAAATCATATTTAAATGAGCCCTGCACCTGGGATTCCTCTCTCTGCAAGATCAGAAAATAAAGAAAAAAGAATGAGTAAGACAGAAAAAAGAATAACTTAATGGAAAGCAAGAGGGAGGTGCTACTTTCTGAAGTGGAGGCCACTCTTCTAAGATCCTGCTCTTTGGCATGCTGTCCTACGATCTAAGCAGCAAATGTAAGAGGAGTGGGTGGGAGAGAGTGAGTGAGGCCTTTAATGCTGTGGGGTCTGAGAAGCACACACAGAAGAGGTGAAACAGAAGTGGTCTGATATTAAGGTGGAGCGGAGACTGGCTGCCCACCGCCCAGCAATGCATGGAATATAAAGAGAAACAAATGAAATGATTAAAATTAATTAAAATTAATGAAAACAAGCAACAGTTGAGATAAGTTAAAATATACCGTGGAGATTTCATGCATAGACACATGAGAAAAGAAATGTTTTTAACCTGAATTTAAAAATGTCTATATTTGGTGAAAGTATAATCTCATGGCAGTTTTTTCCACTTGTTTGCAGCATAACAGCTAAATGCTGCTTCTCCATGTTTTGTCTGGACTCTGGACTGGACCAGCTGACCTGAGTCCTTGGATTTAAGAGCTCTGCTAGGTTTATATTCTCTAAACATATCTGTGAGGAAGTGCTAACCTTCTCACTGTATGCTGGGTCAGATTGTAAATGTTAAACAATGTGATTTGTTACCTGGTCTCTCCAGTCCTGTTTGCATCTGGGCATGGGCTCAAAGAGGGAGCTCGCCTCTATAGGTCTCCCTTTATGACCAGAAAGAGGTGGGGATTGTTGTGATTGGTAGACAAAATGGGTGGAAATATTTTCAGTTAATTAAGTTGGGTTATTTATGTTGTACATTTTGTGGATTAGTTTTGAATGCACTATATTTTCTTTCTTTATTTTGCAGGAGTTAATTTGTATTTGTTGGCACAAACAAATTAAGATCTGTATGATTTCATTGTTAATGATGTCTGTCCTCTTATCCCTAGATCTGCACTGATAGGCTCATTTGAACTGGAGAGGAGGCCTATCAGAGTATATATGTCTGTTGGGATTTGTTCAGTCGGGTTGGAAGGGGGTATGTTTTATGTGCTATGGTAAGAGTAACACCCCATTTTCCCTTTGTTAAAAGGCTACGTTGGATGAGTTAATAAAAGTCAACTTGTACTCTGTACACCTCCTGACCAGCGTGATGCTTTTGGGCCCCTGCATCTCTCACTTTACTACAATATAGCAGATGTATTTTGGGTCTAAACCGTTATGGGATTTGTAAACCATCAATAGGCTTTTAAAATCTATTCTGTGTAAGCCAGTGTAAAGATTTTAAAACTGGTGTGATGTGTTCAGATCTCTAAGTCCTGGTTGAAACTCTAGCAGCAGTGTTCTGGATGAGCTGCAGATGTTTACTGCTGTTTTCGGAAGTCCAGTTAAAAGACTGGAGATCAATGCATGAATGAGTTTCTCCTGGGCTTTTTGGGAGAGAGAACCTTTAATTCTGTTGATGTTTCTGAGTTGATAAAAAGCTGCTTTGGTGACAGCTTTGATGTGGCTGGTGAACACTCCAAGGTTACAAACTTGGTCAGTGATTGTAAGGGCCCGAGTCTCAAGATATTTACCAATGCTGACTCTCTTCTCTTTGCTACCAAACAGAATGATCTCAGTTTTGTCTTCATTTAATTGTAGAAAATTCTCTCTCATCCAGGTGTTTATTTCCTCCAGACACTGACACAGTACATCTGCTGGGGTGCAGTCGACGCATAAAGTTGTGTATCGTCTGCATAACTGTGATAATTGACGTTAAAGTTCTGTAATATCTGACCCAAAGGGAGCATATACAAGTTAAACAGAAGAGGTCCAAGAATTGACCCGTGGGGGATTCCACAAGTCATGGCCACAAATCCAGATTCATAGCTGCCAATTGTACTAAAATAACTCTGGCCTTTGTTAAGGACCGCTCCAGAGAGTCCAACCCAGTTTTCCAGCCTGTGCAACAGGATTCTGTGATCTACAGTATCAAATGTAGCGCTGAGATCCAACAGAACCAGGACTGAAAAATAACCAGAATCAGTATTCAACCTGTTTTAGTGATCTGATGACATCGAAAGCCTGATTGAAAGTTATCAAGACTTCCACTTTCTTTCAGAAAGTCACTGAGCTGGTTAAATACAACTTTCTCAATAATCTTGGATATAAAAGAGAGGTTAGAGACAGGTCTGCAGTTGTTCATCATAGAGGCATCTAGAGTTCTCTTCTTTAGGAGCGGCTTAATGGCAGCTGTCTTTAGTGACTTGGGAAAATGCCTGATGTCATTGAGCTGTTAACTATTTGTATGATATCACTTTCTACTGAGGTAAAAACAATTTTTAAAAAGTCAGATGGTGTTATGTCCAGAGTCAAGTTGTTGATTTCAGATGCCTAACTGTTTCCTCCAGGATTTTTAAATCAACAAAATTCAATTGTTATTTCTAGGTTTTAGACACAGATTAGTTTTCTTGCTTGTCTGTGTGGTATGAATGTTTTGTCTACTTGTTTTTATTTTTTTGGCTAAAAAAGTTGGAAAATTTGTTGGATTTCTCATTGGAGAGGAGGTCTGGGTTTGACTGTTTAGGAGGATTTGTGAGTTTTTCAACAATAGCAAACAGAGTTCGAGAATTATTGACATTCTTATTTATCATTTCAGATAAATGCAGCTCTCTGACCTTGCACAGCTCATTGTTATAACTACGCAGGTTTTGTTTGTACAGCTCATAGTGTCGGATTTTGTGAAATAAAAATAAAATGTGCCCATGAACAACTTGTTGATACTATCTGCTGTTGTGTGTTTCTATTGTTTTTCTTTATCTTTATCTTTCTACTGGGCTAAAGATATTTCTTGCTGCTTTAACAATGTGAATTTCCCCATTGTGGGACAATAAAGGGAAATGTAATGTAATCTAATCTATTTACGCTGGAATTCACTGAGCTCCTGAGAGCGACCCATTCTTTAATGCCTAGGTGCTTGAATTTATACAGCTGTGGCCATGGAAGTGATTGGAACTGCTAAATTTAATTATTTGGATGGGTGAATGAATGCTTTTCGCAATATAGTGTACATGAGTAATATTTTCTGTCCTCTTGTGTTTACATCCTTTGAAAGTTAACTGATTTTTGTAGTCACAGAGACATTGGTTCTCCAACCCCACTCCCCCTCCAATTTTTGGGGGACTTCAATTAATTGTTTAAATAATATAGATAATATTAGATAATATTTCTACAAACACCTTAATTTGAAATATTTACATTATTGACATTACATCATTCATGACGTGGTGAAAGACCATATTACTGGCAGCTTATTTAAACCTTGGAAACATACTCAAATGATGTAGCGTGCTGATTTGCTTGGTATTCAAAGAGACTCCCTTTATCCACTTCAAGGCTGGAGGCAGACACCAGCAATAAGATACATTTGCACATGTCGGGGGAAAAGAAGACAGATATGACATCTTGTGTTATTTTTGGACAGGTGGACAGGTGACTTGTCCAGAGTGTACCCTGCCTGTTGTCCAGTGGTGACTCCAGTTGGGTAAAGAGGGTATTGAAAATGAATGAACACATTTTCTTACCTAAAGCATTCATTCAGCACAGTGGAGCGCAACCTACTTATGTGTACATATACGCGTACACACGCGTGCGTATACACACGCGTACACACACGCGTACACACACGCGTACAGACAGACAGACAGACATACACATATACACATACACACACATACACATATACACATACACACACATACACATATACACATACACACACATACACATATACACATACATACACATATACACATACACATACATACACATATACACATACACATACATACACATATACACATACACATATATATATACATATACACATACACATATATATATACATATACACATACACATATATATATACATATACACATACACATATATATATACATATACACATACACATATATATATACATATACACATACACATATATATATACATATACATTTACACATATATATACATATACATTTACACATACACATATATATACATACACATATATATACATATACATATACATATACACATACACATATATATATATACATACACATATATATACATATACACATACATATACATATACATATATACACACATATACATACACTATGGCATGCCGTTCAGGAAATTAATATTTGAATATATTGAATGAACCTTGAATATATGGAATGAAACTCTGAATATATGGAATGAAACTCTGAATATATGGAATGAAACTCTGAATATATGGAATGAACCTCGAATATATTGAATGAACCTCGAATATATTGAATGAACCTCGAATATATTGAATGAACCTCGAATATATTGAATGAACCTTTGAATATATTGAATGAAACTCTGAATATATTGAATGAAACTTGACTGACGTCAGACTTCACGGAAGTGCCTGCAGCCATCTTGTCTACGGTGTGGATACTGTGGCGAAAAGCGAATGACAATTAGTCAGTCCGCTCGGAATTTTGTAGGATGAATATTAAAGTATGAGGACATCATTAACACACTGGCGAATGCATGTACGGGCCAAAATCCTCCCGATAACCCTGCGCGTTCTTCTAACGAAGAAGTCGTGGCAGACTTATATATATATATATATATATATATATATATATATATATATATATATATATAGCGGACACACGTGGCGTGATGTGATAAGATATAAGGATTTATCCGAAAGTTGTCACTATCTGAATAAGCCTTATTTTACCTCGTTTTAGGGCACCACCTTCAATCGAAGAATAAAGAGAGAATCTTACGATTCTGGTATGTTAAATTTAAAAAAAATTTTTAATGAATAATTAATCAATTCCAGTCTCATATAGTCGCTACTCGTGAATTCTCGTTTTGTTGGACTCACACGTACGTAATGAACACATACACAAAAACCGGTTGATTTTATATTTTTGTATGAACCATTTATTAAAATGATATGACCAAAGACATGAACCTTAAGACAACAGGAGAAATGCTTTGAATATGGATGATTATATAAGAAACACTTAGTGAATTGAAAATAACTAAGGGAAGGGGATGGATGGATACCGGAATCATTCAAATAGTCAAGCTTTGTTACTATTTGAATTTAAAGGCTAACAACTTGGGTTAATTTATCATTTTAACAGCAAATTCTCTCGACACCGTCTGAAATGTAAGAACAGGGCAGATCTTACGGTTAGGTCAGCTCCGAACCACAGGTAATCGCCAGCGGGTCCCACTGGATCTCTCTCGGTTCCGCATCTCGCGGCCTTCGTTGTGGTTGACTTTCAGGGTCTGGACCGGTCGCTTTCCTGCACCGGAGAATGGCTTCCTTCTGGTAGCTTGGAAGACAAACGGGGTGGTATGTCGGAATTCACCGCAAATAATGATAAAACTGTCCAAGGGTCGAGTTGGTTTTGGTTGCTGACCAACTCTGATGAGGTGAACTTAAGTTCACCAAAGATTGACAAGCTTAACACTGGCTCCTTTTGGTGATCAAAAATAGGTTAGGAGGTGTGCATCAGTTTAAAACATGCTATAGAGAGGAGACAGGATGATGGACGAACAAAAAACGCAAAATGTATCTTTCTACTACATTCTTCCTTTTCTGTCTTTGTTCGGACCTTCTTCTTCCATCTCATCTTCCTCTCCTGCCATTTCCAAAGACTCTCCGCCAGACTCTCATTCCATCAATCTTAAAACTCTCTGCTCTTCATCTTCTCATCTCTATTCTTTATTCAATATTCAATAAACTTTTCCTCGGAGGCATGACGTAGGCCTACGCTACACTGTCAGCTAATGGTATGCCTGAAACTGTTGTGATGTCTTCCTGGGCGTATTTTGTAAGGCGACCTGCAAGGAGGGTGCCTCAAAGCAACTCCACTCCTGCATTCCTCCGTCTCATAAACATTTGTTCAGAGGATTCTAAAAAACATCATAACTTGTTAAGATATAAAGGGTAAAGATATAGCATAAACTTAGGATGTAAAGAGAGCAAAAACAACATGACATAACATGATAGTTGTGAGTCTCAAAATTCATGGATATCTGTAAAGTTATGACGTATGAATAACGAACCAACCAATGTTATTTTCCTGTGTTAAACACAGAATACAATAAGAAATAGCTGAAGCATTGGTTAACAGTTACATTATTTCATATAAATGTCACATGTCAAATGCAAGTTGTTTACTTAGTTTGGGTGTGAGGGACCGAGCTGGTCAAGCACGAGGACGCAGATAAATTCAAAAGGAAACGGGTTTTATTTACCCAAAGAACATAACATCAGGGCCCTTAAAAGAGGTCAAATGAACAAAACAAAGTAAAGTCATAACTTCAAACCAACTGTTCAAATGATAAGTAACTTAACACAGAAACCATACTAATTTGACAAAGAACCAAACTGACCTCCCAAACAGGAAACAAAGGAGAACTTAAATACTGGCTGATCAGACCAATTTTGAACACAAGAGGGGGTAACACATACTAACAAATAAAGAAACAGAACCTAACAGTTCATTTAATAATCACTCAAACAAAGAATTAGCAAAATAACTAAATAAACAAATTACTTGTAAATCTACAGGAATACATCTTAACATCTAAAAGATGTTAACTACACCGTGTCCCCCCCTGATGAAGCTGCCTTGGTACAAGCTCATTGCACTTCCTGTGCATGTAGCTTTGCCTGCAGCTTGTGCTGACTTTTGCCCCCCAGCTCTCATATGGCGCCGACTATTTAGCTGTGCGGCTGAAGGTGCAGCCATCACACACCCCCCTTCTTCAAAACTTCCGCTGGAACAGCGAGAGAGGTAGTCAGCAGTTACATTCACTTTCCCAGGGATGTGTTGAACCATAAACCAGAATGGCTTCATGGCAAGGTACCATCGAGTAATCCTTCCATTTGTGTCTTTCATCCGCTCTAGCCATGTCAATGCTTTGTGGTCAGTCTGCAAGATGAACTCCCTCCCCAGCAGGTAGTACTTGAATGAGTCCAGAGCCCACTTGATAGCCAGAGCTTCCTTCTCCACAGTGGCATAATGTTCCTCTCTGGGAAATAGCTTGCGACTGATGTAGGCAACAGGATGCAGATCCCCCGATGACTCCTGCAGAAGCACCGCACCAACACCCCTCTCAGAGGCATCAGTTTGTAAGATAAAATCCTTGTTAAAATCTGGACTGTGCAACACTGGATCCTTACTCAGAGATTGCTGGATATCTCGCTGCCCCTGCCTCTGCTGTCCACCGGACAAGGTGAGGGTGCTGTTTGCCTGTTATATCCGTCAGGATTGCAGCTCTTGCTGAAAAGTTTGGAATGAAGCGATGGTAAAAGCCTGCCATTCCAAGGAAAGATCTTAATTGCTTCTTAGTCTGTGGAAAAGGACAGGATTCAATTGCTTTGACTTTATCAACTTGTGGCTTAATAACCCCACCTCCAATGGTGAAACCGAGGTACTGCGTCTCTACTCTGGCCAGGGCACACTTTGCAGGATTGATTGTGAGGCCAGCAGACTCCAAACGGCCCAGGACCTCCATCAGATGTTCCATATGTGTCTCCCAGGAGTCACTGTAAATTACAATGTCATCAAGATATGCACATGCATAATCAGCAAGTCCATCCAGTACCTGGTCCATCAGTCTTTGGAAGGTGGCAGGAGCCCCATGCAAACCAAATGGCAAAACTGTAAACTCAAAAAGCCCCCAAGATGTGCGGAAAGCTGTCAGCTCACGAGACCGTTAACTAAGAGGCACCTGCCAATAGCCCTCAGAAAGGTCAATGGTGGTGAGATATTTAGCTTTTCCCAAGCGCTCAGTAAGTTCATCCATTTGTGGTGTTGGGTATGAATCAAACTTTGAAACAGAGTTAAGGTACCTAAAGTCAATGCAGAATCTTATGGTTCCATCCTTCTTGGGAACCAAGACAACTGGGTTACACCACTCACTTTTTGAAGGCCAAATGATTCCCAGGGACAGCATAAGATCCACTTCTTTCTTTAAAGCCCCCAGGAGGCGCTCCGGTATCCTATAACTCATACGTCTCACTGATGCCTCAGCTTTCAGCACAATATCATGTTCCACCAAATTTGTGCGACCGGGATATTCTTGAAATATGTCTGAATTAATTAAAGATTTTACCTCAGACTGTTGTTCTTTGGTGAGATGACTCAAATCCAGGTCAGCATCTGAAGGTGATGGTAGATATTGATCCACCTCTTCTTCCTCTTCCACTCCACGGATGAGCAGCACCTCTGCCCCCTTCTCACTACGCGGGATCCACTCTTTAAGCAGGTTGACATGAAGCACTTTACTTGATCGCTGAAGCCCTGGAGTTGCAACCTGGTAAGTTGTAGGGCCCAACTTCCTCTGCACTTCAAAGGGACCCTGCCATTTTGCCAGCAGCTTGCTGTCATTTGTGGGTAACATTACCAACACCTTTTGGCCTGGATTAAAGCTCCTCTCTCGGGCTGTACAATCATACCATGTTTTTTGTGACTCCTGTGCTTCTGCCAGGCATGCCTGGGCCAACTCACTCATCTTTTGCAGTTTCTCTCTCATCTGGATAACATAGGATATAACATTAACGTGTTCCTCCTGTCCTTGGTTTCCTTCCCATGTTTCTTTTACCAAAGTCAGAGGGCCTCTTACCTCATGACCATAGAGAAGCTCAAAAGGGGAGAACCCAGTGGAAGCTTGAGGTACTTCCCTGTATGCAAAAAGCAGGTAAGGCAGCCACTGGTCCCAGTCAGATCCGGTATCATCAACAAACTTACGGAGCATTTGTTTGAGGGTCTGATTGAAGCGCTCTGTGAGCCCATCAGTTTGGGGATGGTATGGGGTAGTCCTCAGCCTCCTGATGCCAAGTAATTTATAAACCTGTTTCAATAGTCCAGACATAAAGTTAGTTCCTTGATCAGTGAGAATTTCACAGGGGAAACCAACCCTTGAAAAGAACTGTATCAGAGAGAAAGCCACATATTTTGCTTTCATAGATTTTAATGGAAAAACTTCCGGATATCTAGTGGCATAATCTGTAATGACCAGCATGTATCGATTTCCCATTTTACTTTTCTCTACTGGACCAACAATGTCCATCCCAAGACGATTAAATGGAGTTCCAATAACAGGTAGAGGTTGAAGTGGAGCTCTTGAGGGGCCTTGAACTGATGTCTTCTGACACTGAGGGCAACTCCTGCAGAATTGTGCTACATCTGAGCGCAATCCAGGCCAGTGGAAGTGTCGCCTAATGCGAGCAGTGGTCTTGTGTTTCCCTAGGTAGCCAGCCCAGGGAATAGAGTGGCCCAAGGTAAGAACCACATCTTGGACTGCTTGAGGGACCACAAGCCGCTTAGCCTGACAATGCTGATGGTAAAGAATGCCATTCTGTAAAAAAATACCCCTCTTTGTCATTTCTAGGCTCAACCTCAGACTCTTCCCCTCTAGCTCTCAACAAAATGGCTGACAACGAGAGGTCATTTTGCTCCATTTCAGTTATGTTGGTGGGGATTTCAAATCCCAAAGGAACCTCTGGAGAAACCTCAGCTTGTGATTTTACAACTGTTTGTACGAACTTCTCTTGTCTTCTTTGGCTGCGTGATTTCCTAGATTTCCCGGGATTTATTTCTAGGTCAGCATCAAAGAAAGGCAAGGCACTAAGAGTTGGGAGATGCTCACTTTGCTTAGCTTGGGCCCTGGTCACAGCCACATTACAGGTTTGTACAGGTTTCAACAAGTCATAAAGTACTGGCAGATCTTCACCCAAAATGACTGGGAATTGTAAGTTATCTGCAACACCAACGTTCAATAGATATGGTTGCCCTTGCACTTCAATAAAGATGTCAGCCGTTGGATAATGCTTTTCATCACCATGCACACAACAGACTGGAATGGTTTCCTGCGTGAACACATTGGGTACATGCCGCCTGTGCACCAGGGTTTGAGTACTGCCAGTATCTATTAAAGCTTTGACTTTTCTCCCATTGATTTTTACTACAGTCATTTTCGTTGACAATCCTTTTTCTGGTTTCAAGTAATTTTGTCGTGGTACAAAGCACATTTGGGTCAATTTGGATGAATTTATTGGGCACATAGGCTTGGTGTGACCTTCCTGCACACAAAGGTAACAAACTGGAGTTCTTCTGACAGGTTTAGCAAATGTATGTTCTTGCTGATCATCCCTTATTGGTGATTTACTCACACTTGCGGCTCTCTGGTGGTATTGAGGTGGTGGTGGTCTGTGGGTACCCTTGTCCTTTATGGCAGTATTACTCCATGACTGGCCCTTCCGCCTGGCAGCCACAAACATGTCAGCAAATGATGCAGCTTCAGCTGCAGTTTTAGGATTATGTTCTTTTATCCAGACCTGAAGCTCAGGGGACAACAGTCTTAAGTATTGTTCCAGGATTATCATTTCACCAATTTCTTGTACAGTTTTACCTTTAGGCTGTATCCATTTCCCATACAACTCCTTTAGCCTCACATAGAGTTCTTTGGGGCTTTCTCCAGGCTGAACATACAGGGACCGGAACCTTTGTCTGTAAGTCTCTGGGATAATATCATACTTTCCCAATATGGCTTTTTTCACCTCATTGTAGTCCAGCGACTCATCAACATCCATATTTACATAGGCACCCCTTGCCTTACCAGTTAGTAGAGGAATGAGGCGAAAGACCCAGTCTGTTTGTGGCCATCTACAAGCAGCTGCAATTCTTTCAAAGGTAACCAGGAAATGTTCAATATCATCTTCACTGGTTAACTTCTGCAGTTTTGGCTCATGACAGACTGGTAACTGACCTGAGGGAGGGTTGGCTCTGATGTTGTCTGGTTGGGATGAGGCCTCAGCCTGCCAATGGTTATTCTCATCACTTGTCTCCTGCAGGTCTGGATCAGCTGCGATAGGCCCGGGGAAAGGAGATGTGCGAGCCTGCACTTCCATTTGTAAAAGCTGAAACTGATGTTGCAAAGCTTTAAACCGTTGATCTTGACGTGTAAATTCATGTTTCAGTTTTACCTCCCGTGCCTCCTGCTGTCCCATGAAGGCTCGTAAAATTCCAGCCACATCTGTCAGAGTTGGTTCCCTAACATCTTCACCCTCAGTGTCTGCTGCCAGAAACTCTAGCCTCCACTTCCTCTTCACAAGTAGTTTGATCTTCAGCCATCTTGGTCTCTGGTTTGTTTCTCTTCCCACGGTGCATGGCTGCATCCTCGACTGGCTGATCCCACCACTGCCACCATATGTGAGGGGCCGAGCTGGTCAAGCACGAGGATGCAGATAAATTCAAAAGGAAACGGGTTTTATTTACCCAAAGAACATAACATCAGGGCCCTTAAAAGAGGTCAAATGAACAAAACAAAGTAAAGTCATAACTTCAAACCAACTGTTCAAATGATAAGTAACTTAACACAGAAACCATACTAATTTGACAAAGAACCAAACTGACCTCCCAAACAGGAAACAAAGGAGAACTTAAATACTGGCTGATCAGACCAATTTTGAACACAAGAGGGGGTAACACATACTAACAAATAAAGAAACAGAACCTAACAGTTCATTTAATAATCACTCAAACAAAGAATTAGCAAAATAACTAAATAAACAAATTACTTGTAAATCTACAGGAATACATCTTAACATCTAAAAGATGTTAACTACACCGTGTCCCCCCCTGATGAAGCTGCCTTGGTACAAGCTCATTGCACTTCCTGTGCATGTAGCTTTGCCTGCAGCTTGTGCTGACTTTTGCCCCCCAGCTCTCATATGGCGCCGACTATTTAGCTGTGCGGCTGAAGGTGCAGCCGTCACATTGGGGTTTAACTATTCAGTACTACAAACCACTCGAGGGCAATGTGGCTCCATAAGCTGATTAGTCATTTTACAAAATAATAATATCTTCCGTATCGTTCCACGTATGATCATGAAAACGGTATTAAAATGCAGCTTGTGATATCACTGAGAACATGAAAGAACTTGTACAAAGATATAAAGCACATTTAATACAGTTTCAAGATTCAGCTAAAAAGTGATTCTGGTTGAGATCCTTTTGAGAGGTCCATGCTGCGACTGTCTCTGGCTTTAGTCAGCAAACTGTCACCATTGTTTACTTTGACCCAGATAGGGTCGGAAGGGTCCTGTTCTGGTTTTCCCCAATACTCTCCTGCAAGGGTCCGTTGTTGGTTCAGCTTAGTTAGCACTAAGCTATTAATGCATTTACCTAAATTTATGGCACAGGTCTGTGGAAAGAGGGGCTGAGAAAACTCCAAAATACTTTCGTGGGCAAGGGTTGTTGTAAATTTCTCTTCTTTGATGTAGAAATCCCCCATCTGGTATTTCCACACTGACCATCAACACAAAAGAATGTTGCAGTCATTTAAAGTCTTAAGTTTGTATTAAATTCCACACTTGAGTTCGCTACACTGTGGAGAGGATGTTTATTATTCTCCAAAACAGAAAAAATAATTCCCTCCTCATGCGTTGCTCCATCACAGCACTGAGAGGATCTAGCCTTCTGTAGCACTGTCCTTTTTCACCAGTTTGTCCAGGCACCTACAGTTTTTGTCTGTAGTGCAACTCCCCAGCAGACAACACCATAGAACAGTGCACTCTCAATGATAGTGTGATAAAACATGCATATCATGTCACTACAGACGTGGAAGGACCTGAGTCTCAGGAAGAAGAGACGGCTCTGGCACGTTCTGTACACTGCTTCTATGTTGGCAGACCACTCCAGTTTATTATCCAGCACCACCCTCAGGTATTTGCAGGTTTGAACAGTCTTTATCTCCCCTCAATCAATGCAGACTGACTGGTATGGAGTTCTAAATCTCCTCAAGTCCACCACCAACTCTTTGGTTTTGGTAGTGTTCAGGAGCAAACAGTTATTTTTGATCCTGCCATAGAAGGACTCCACAAGTTCCCTGTATTTGTTAGAGAATATAAAGACACCCTTCGATCAAACTATTTTGACAAGTGACCTTTGACCTCTTATCGATCATCAAACTATTTTTGACAGGTGACCTTTGACCTACATCCGGTTGCTGACATCTGGTCATATTACCTTTGACCTCTTATCGATCAATTAAACTAATTTGACAGGTGACCTTTGACATAGATCCAGTTGCTCACATCTGGTCAAGTGGCCTTTGACATCTAAGGAAGGGGGAGTTTATGAGTAGGGTTAAGATTGATTAGAGCTAAGGTCAGGAGGTTGTGAGAAATATATTTGTTGAATGTTTAAACAAGAGAAAGGGTTACGGGTAAATAGGAAAGGTTAAGTTGTAGAAGCTGTCAACATCACGAGAACCTCGTGAGAGACCTCAAGCCAAAATTTGTGTGAGTGATTATGATCTGATTAAAAGCTGTCCGACGTGTAAGAGATTTTAATCGCTTTGCGATGACTAAGGCAAAAACCCCACACGTGTGTGAAGGTTTAAAACGCACAATCTGTGGTGAGAAACTGCCCCCCCGGTTCTACAGTAACTCTTGGTGGAGACCAGTGCTACATTCAACTTGGCAGCGCTGACGACCGGCTTGATGAAAAACTGATCTTTTATGATTTTGAATCCTTAATCGGTCAGAATGATGTGCATGTCCCCTTTCTGGTCTGTGCAAAAACACTGACAGGTGCCGAGTGGTCTGCCTATGGATTGGATTGTGTCAGGCAATTTCTCCTCCATTTCAGGAGACCATGCTACCGAGGATACACGTTTATTGCTCACAACGAACGAGGATGAGATGGCTATCTTAACGTTACGGTGCAACTAGGCATTAAGCTCTCTCTCATCACACACGGGAGCAAAATTCTCTGTTTTACAGACTGTGATTTCAGTGATCATACCAAAGGTTTCTTTCCCCACAGATTCTCTTCAGAACTGAATTTGAAATATGTAGGGCCCTTTCCTTCACCGAGTTACTACTCTGTAGAACTCATGAGCGCCCCAGTGAGCAAGGAGAGTTCTACAGATGGTACGAAGTGTGTAAAGGTACCTTTAACTTTAGTGAACAGATCATGCTTTACTGTAAAAATTATGTTGACATACTCTTCAGATGGTGTGTGAAATTCCGCGAGCAATTCTTTAACGAGACGCGCGTGGACCCCCTGAAATGCATCACAATCGCATCGGCCTGTATGAAGGTTTTTACTGCCAACTTTCTGCAGCCTAAAACCCTGGCTATACCCTCACCCGTTGATTACAGTCAACAGAGTAAAACCTTTTCAAACGCATCCATCCAGTGGCTGGAGTGGTTAGCATTTAGCAGAGGGATTGACATTAGCCACGTGTTAAACACAGGGGAAAAGGGAATCGGCCCCTATCACATAGAGGGCTATGTGGAAATTGATGGTGTGAGGGTAGCTTTTGAGATTTACGGTTGTTTCTTTCAGGGATGCCCCATCTGCTATCTGCCTCAGGACACATGTCCGTTGAGGAAGGCATCATTTGAACAGTTCTATGCAGAAACCCGTGTGAGAGAGAGAGTGGTTCAGTCTGTGTATGGTCTTCGCTTGCAGGTCATGTAGGAGCACGACTGGACTGAGATGAAAAAGTCCCATCCGGAGGTGATTGAATTTCTAAAGAGCTTTAACGCCCCTGAACCTCTCTCTCCCAGACAAGCACTGTATGGTGGTCAGACCTGTGCACTCAGGTTGAGGTACACCGAGGGGGTAGATGAAACTGTGCACTATGCTGACTTTACATCTCTTTACCCCTATGTAAATTGCAGCTTTCCTTACCCCCTCGGCCATCCCAGAATTATCTGCAAAGATTTTGTAAAGATGCAAAGATTACCCCGACAGCTACTTTGGTTTCATAAGAGCTGTTGTTTACCCTCTGCGTGGGCTGTTTTTCCACGTTTTACCTTACAGGTCATCTCAAGGTAAACTTGTATTCACTCTCTGTCGCACCTGTGCTGAAATAGCTGAAATGTGCATGCAACCACAGTGATGAGGAGAGAGCACTAACAGGTGTGTGGATGAGTGTGGAGTTTAGCAAGGCGTTAAAGCTTGGTTATCGTCTTGCTAAAATCACAGAGTGATTATGGTACGATATCTTTAGGGATCGGTCTTTCAAAAATTACACAAAGTCTGAGGGGTAGTGAGAAAAATCTGGCGGTAGCCTGTACTTTTTTTTATAAAAGGAGAGGTGCCTAATATTATTAATCAGAAAGTCGAGTGTCTGGCTCCGATGAGGTAAAAAGCCTCACTGGGCCTGGTTAGTTTAATTCTCATATCCACAGAGTTCAGAAGGAGCCTTCAACAGAAAGAAACATCCCCATGGAGGGGGTCCACTAGGTGCACTTCTCTGGAATTAGCTGTATAGCGAGCCCTCTGGTTTAGCCCTCTGTTTGAGCCATTATTGGTCACTATAGAGTCTATGGTGCCGGCTGTATCTTTATAAAAAGACCAGCGCTGAACTGACTCTTTAATGCGTCTTTAGAAAAGTTTAGCAGAGTCTCAATCATAGCTCTATATGGGTGGATGGCACTAGACTGTGAAATTAATCTATCACCCAGAGTAACATCGCATTGACTGAATAGTGTATTGAGAGGATAATTGATGAGACCCACAGATGCGTCGTTCATCAGGTCTGTGCCATCTGCATTGGTGATCTTCATGTGTAGATGTAACAAGGTATCGTTGAGATCCAGATACTTTCCACCATCTCCCGGTATAAAAAACTCAATCGGACCATTTTCAGTAATAGCAGATAGAGGAATAATTTCCATGTAGACCTTATTCTCGATAGAAAACTGGATCATAGGGACTGAAAATAATTCCAGTTCTGCCAGGGTGCACTCAGGGGATTTGTGATGCAAAAGAGCTATGTTTTATTCTCTTTCTCTCTCTATTTATGATTCAGTGAACTATATCCCTGCTCCGTCCAGATTTCCTCCCTTTAGACTTGATCCTTCCAACTGACTTCTTCCTTTTAAGCTTCTTTTGTAGCTCAGGAGGAAGAGCAGTCGCCCACCAATCGGAAGGTCAGTGGTTCGACTCTGGCTTCCTACATGTCGAAGCGTCCTTGGGCAAGACCCTCTTACTCTCACCGTGAATGACCATCATTTCATTCCGTGTTGTGAAATCACGGGTCAGAAATGTAGTCTCATAACGGTTTTCCCATAAGTAAAATTTACCGGAGTGTTTTGATCCGTTTTAATCTCTATGTGGATGTATTCAATATGCCTCTTTGCTACAGGTAGATAGTTGACCGGGTTAACTATCCCTCTACTCTAACTGTTCGCAAGAGCGGGGCATAAGCATCACCGACTATCTGAGGGGCAACCACATCGCTGTAACAGTAAAGCTGGTAGAAACCTGATTTTAAATCCATAGGGTAAGGGACCCTCCTTGTATCAAATACGGTCCATTTACCAGACTTCACACCTAGCATGTTGATCAGTGGTAGATAAAAACGCAGGTGGTAGTGGGCACCTGACTGATACATGAGTCTATTTTCAACCATGTCAAAATAGATATCAGAACCTATTTTTCTAAGGTGACCTTCAGTCTTGGCCTTGAGCTGATTCAAATCTTTGAAGTGTCCGCATCCTATATTCTGGCGGTAGAACTTTTCCTGCCCCGCTTTCCTTCATTCAAAAAAAGCCTGGTTCTGAGGGGCATCATGTCATGTGTACAGATAAGAAATCTCTGTCAAGGCAACCTGCCACGAACCTTCCAAATTGATATGCTGGGCTAAATCCACATGGAAACTGGAACTGGTATTATTCTTAAAGACATTGAGACTAGCGTTCAAGGGCAGGGTGATATAAAACCCCTCATCCTCTATCATTCGGTTCATGGTGCAATGTTACTGGCAAAGAGTAGTAAAAGTTCTTTTATACGCCGTGAAGGTCATTGGCTCTGACCCAGTTGTTGAATTTCTCAGGCCAGTTTTTCCAACGGACAAAAGCCTGTTTTACACCCCTGATGCTGCATCGTTTTAATATCTTCTCCACTTGATACATCTTATCCTTAGTCAGTTTAACTTTTTGAAGCTCCTCCACGTAAAAGGAACCTTCTATAGATTCTACATCAAAATCTTTGAGTTTGTATACAGGGGGAGATCGTGCAAACTGCTCGGTCATTGTAAACACTTCACCTGTAAAACTTTGTTCATATTTCTTGTCAAATACGCCTCGCAGTTTAGATATTCTTACAAGATCTCCTTTTTTAAACTATATCCTTGAGTCCTTGCAGCGTTGACCGGGAGCAGAGCTGTGCAGGTTCTGAAACACTTGAAAGGTAATTTCGAGAGTCACTTCCATAGGCTTCATTTTGATGCTCGTGTGGTAACTATGGTTGTAACTTCCCACGAGATCCTGTAGGACGTCGAGGCGTGTTATTAGCAGTAAAATATTTCCACATCCTGGTTCTCAATCACTGACGCCTTTACCTCGCTCAGCGTAGCAAAATGCACAACTCCGTGGTTCTCCAATAAAGCCTTACATTTTTTGTTAAAAATTCTTTCCCCACATCAGTTTGAAGTTTTTTAGGGGTCTCGCTTTCTCTAAAAACAGATTCAAAAGTCTTTACCACCTCTGCGGCTGTTTTTGTCTTCATAGCGCAAACGTAGGCCTTTTATGAAAACACGTTAATGACGGTTGGTAGATAATTATACCCGCCATGTATTCTTGCAGGTTTATGTAGAGTATATGCATCATGCATCAAGTCTTGCACTTTTTCGCACATAACTTTCTTGCCCGTTTCATCCTGTACATGCATCCTCTCTACACCCCCAAAACTACCAGGGTGGATAGGATCGTAAAAACATTTTTAATTAATCTCGTTTCAGCCATCTTACCTTATACAAACTGTGGCTTGTAATGACAGAAAACACAAGTATATTTCAACCTTTTATTTTTTCTCTAATGTATTATTATACATACACATACATGTGATCATGAAAAGCAGGAATGCTAGTAATATAGGATTTTAAAAAGTTAAATGCTATAACAACATCACATGATTACAATATTAGTCTAAACACTTCCAACTGATGGAAAGAAAGAATGTTACTCTCTTCTTTTAACCCTCCCAAAACTTTGTCATGGTTTGAAGCTGTTGCAATTTCTTTACATCTTCTCCAATCAACTGCTCATACATATCGTGTATAGAAGTGTTGATTTGTTTCACCAGAGTTAGTTCGTACAAGTAAGCTTCTGCCACAGCCCTGACTCTGCCATCATCCTCACAAATGTTACGCACAGTTAGAAGATGCCGAATAGAAGCAATGAATTGTTGATTATCAAGTTTCCGCATCAGACCGTAGTAATGGTCATGAAAAAAGTCATCCTCGAGCACATCCTTGAACCGATGGTGCTGTAAACTGGGGTGGTCCACACTACACCCAATCATAATTTTTTTGATGGTCTCATTCAAGAGGTGTATCTCTGCAGTTTTTACAACTTTGATAAAACTTGAGGGAACCCATCCATCAAATTTGTCCTCGCCCTCTCCTCCGGTCATCCTGAGTGTCTGCACGGGGCCTCGCCACAAATCCCCTTCAGCCCACTTCCAATGGACACACCTTAACCTTCCATCCCGTCCCTCTGCCTCAGCTCCTTTCAAATGCCTCATCAATGAAGTTTTCCCACAGGACTTTGAGCTCCACAATGAGGACATAGCTGCAGGAGTTGGACCATAGGACCAAGTCAGGAGGCAGGTTTGTGCGATCTCAAGTGATGTAAGGCTAGGCAATGCAAGTTTATTTGTAGAGCACAATTCGTACATAAGGCAATTCGAATTACAATGTAGGTTGACACGCATTTCCCAGTCCCTAGCTATTTTCAGCAGGTAAGTAGAAGGCATGTAGAAATAATCACATATTGGCTGCTTGCATATATATATATATATATATATATATATATATATATATATATATATATATATATATAGATAGATAGATAGATAGATAGATAGATAGATAGATAGATAGATAGATAGATAGATAGATAGATAGATAGATAGATAGATAGATAGATAGATAGATAGATAGATAGATAGATAGATAGATAGATAGATAGATAGATAGATAGATAGATAGATAGATAGTTAGCATGAAAGAGTTTCTACAACTTTTCTGTCTCTGTACTATATGAGAACCAAAGCACAGAACTTGCATTGAGTTTGCAACATGACAAAATTTCATCCTTGTGCATCTAGGTCTTGTCACAGGTGCTATTTTTCAGTGGTTCACTACATTTTTACTGTCTAATTGTACTTGTACTACACACTATCATTGCAGGACTTTCACTTGTATTTGCATTAGTAAGCAAAATATTTATACAGTGTTGTATGAATACTTTTGCTTACATCGAGCCACTGATATCATCTTCTCCTTTAAGAATTAAGACATGAAATTGTAATATTACCTTGAGTGACTGGTTCTGCAAACTCTCTGATCTCAAAGCTATATAATCAAGCCAGTGAAGTTTTATTTTGAGACAAGACAATTTAGGTCAGGATATGGGTTAAAGACACGTGTCTGCAGGTGACAGACCCGAAGTCAACTCAACTAAGAAAGAAACTATTCTTGTATTGTTTTATCTTAAATATCAAAGTTTCACTCTTTCGTAAGTCCTGTTGCTGCTGTGGGTTTCAAGTGCACCTTGATGTTGTTTTTAGGAAATATTCCTAAACTCCCCAGTCAGGTAGAACTGAAGATCAGAGTTGATTGATTTGCAGTCAGGACTGCTGTAACTCTGATGTTTTATCTTTGAAAATCTTTTCTAATAGTAAATTCAGTGAAACTGTAGACAACTGCAGTTTGTGCTCCCCATGAACTTACATGTTCAAATAAAATTGAGTCATTAGAATAGCTGACTGTCCCATGTAGCAATGTTTCAAGATATACTCATTCAGGTATATCATCTTCAGTTTTTAAAATTGGATTGTTCTTCCTTTGGATGTATTTTCTGATGTTGAAAAAAGAGTTTACTTTTCATCAAGTTCCACCAACGGATAATGCTGCTGTTATTCAGGCATATATTTAAAAATGAATGACAGTGCCATCAGGTGCCGCTTTATTTTTTCTGATTAGTTCTATATAAATAAATAAATATATAAATAATAGAGGGTCAAAACAAGATGGCAAATATTAATCCTGGTTGAATGTTGCTCTTAGTTCAAAGCTAAGAAACAGCACACTCAATACTTTATGCCTTGACAAAAAAACATTATCAAGAGGAAAGAATTTAATTAAGTTAAATCAAATGTAATTTCTTCCCCAAAGTCATGTAACTCACTGCAGTTTTCTAACTGTCGAACCATGACCAAACCAGTGTTGCATGCCAAAGTTTATTTTTAGTTTAGCTGTTGCTTGTCAACTGTCACCTCACATTTAGCCACAGTTTTGGCCACAGTGTTACTTTTGATTGGAGGGTTGCAAGCTTTGCAGATTGGAACAGTGCTCAGGTCCTCTGTGGAGACCTTTTTCTGTTAGCATAAATTGCTGTCATCGTCATGGCAATGACACGCAGCAGCTACAATGAAACTGGGCTGAGTGCATCTGAATATCTCTCTTTTCAAATCCAAGATGAAATTAACTGAGAGGAGAAACACTTGCTGATAGTGAGAGGGTGAGTCCAATTTCCATCTCTGCCCATATGTTTGTTTTACTTTGTAAAACAGGCTTTTATTGAAACGAAAAGGTTTAATTATTTTAAAATATCTTGATATGATGGATCCAAGTTAAATCAGATTACATGTTATAACTAGAAGGCAGAAGATCTAATGTGTCACATGTCTGTGTGTGGCTCAGACACATGAAGGCCATGATGTTGTTGTCTGTGGGTGAAGGATGTTTGTGATTCGACAGTTAACTTTATTATCTTAGAGCAGCTGTAAGGTAAATAAGAAAATGTCTTGGATGTGGGATGTTGATAATAATTACCCATTTGCACATAATTTAGTCTTTCATGTCTTCTCTGTGTTATTTGCTATACCCAGTTTCCTCCACATTGTTGCCTTAATACAGAGGTCTCAAACTCAGTTTATCTGGGGGCTGCTGGAGGAAGAGTCTGGGCCGCCCGCATCAAGTATTCCAAAAAAAAGTACAACGGATCCAATGCTCTTAATCTTAGTTAATAACATTCAGAATTCAGAACATGAACGGTTCTTCAGAACATAGGTTTCCCTAACCTGCTCCTTACTGCCAGAGACCTGACAGCGCTTCCTCTCACACAGCTGAGGCACATTTGGATTGAGGGAGGAAGCAATTGAGACCCTCAGCATGGCTTGAAGATCCTCATCAGTAAGTTTGGACCTGTACTTTGACTTATTAAAGTTCATGGTGGAGAAGAGCTTTTCACACAGATATGTGCTCCCAAAAACGCACACGGACATCGAACATCCTGGAAAGCTCAAGCTGCTTTTCTACTCACCTCCCTGAACTTGGCTTTGAGATCAGAATTTCACTGCAGGTCAATTAGCTCCATTTGAAGTGTATTTCAGTTTATTTTCACTTTTTCAGTTCACTGTGTTGGCAAAACAAACGCCCAACTTACAGTGGCAACAATCAGGGACTCCTCGGCAACTAGCAGACCGGTGTGCAAGTCCTGGTGCTGTTTACAACCTGATGGAGTGACAGCGGGGATGGCTAAACACACAAGAAACGGCAGAGCCAATCAAGGAGCTTGTGAGAGGTCTAAACTAAGGGAAACAGGCTTCAGCATGAGCAGCCGTTTTCCTAGTAGTGATGGGAATTACGGCTCTTTTTAGTGATCATTTGGCTCAGTTCACCAAGAAGAGCCAGCTCTTTCAGCTCCCAAACGACTCTCCATTTTAACACTTGTACTTTTTAGAATTCGCTAAATTTAGCGCTGTTTTGACTTGTGATTTGTATTTGAACACATATATCACTTATATTTCAATAAATTGCTGTAGCCAATTGCATTTACAGTTGTAAAATCCCTTGTAACTCTCTAACTTGCTTGAAGAACCACTCTGTTACACAAAGCAGATAGAAAATTCCTATAAAAACCTAAACATAGATATTGAAATAGGACAGCTATTGACACAACTGTCAAAATGCATCCAAATACTCCTTCTTTTTCTGTTTTCACTCATCTTTGCATCACACTCCTCTCTCGTCTTCACTCCTTTCTCTCCTTCAGCGCAGCTCTCCCTCCCCCTCTAGGTTAGTTACTTTTTTCCTAACCATTAAAAGCGGGAGATGTTTGCTGGTTGGTCAGCAAAGTTGGTGCACTTGGTTGGTGGTTTGTTTTGTTTTTATTTGCAGTCTGTTATGTGCTACTGAATCAACTACATGGCAAAGCATAGTAATGTACAAGCTAAGGGACAGAATAGAGTTTTTTTTTTTAAGTTATTTTAGACTACCTTGATGCATTGGTATCCCACATTGTCCCACACAAACATAGTCTTTGTCCCATATCTGGTGAATTGGAATCTGGTCACCCTAGGGATCACTCAGCACAGAAACAGCTATCCCATCCTTCTCCATGAAGGCTTTCACTTCTGCTTCTCAAATCAAAAAACGTCTTCAAGACGTTTTCCCTGCTGAGCCAACGTACCTCGGAGAAGTAGAGCACATCCTCATATGCTGACTCCATTGCCTCCAAAAAGGTGCGGAACTGCAAGTGCTTTAAGCCCCTGGATCTGATGTGGGTTATGCATTTCACAACGACTGACATATTGTCAAATGTCAGGCATTTGCTGCAAAGGGCCTGCTGATGGATAATGCAGTGCAGAAAAATGTGCTCATCCACACCCTCCTCTTCCAGTTTTCTTTGAACAAGTACCACCAGTCCATTTTGCGTCATTCCATTTTTGTTATTCCAGCAAACCTCTTCCATGGTAAACCGACATCTATGATGGCATCACACAGCTGGCAGAATATCTCCTGAGCCACTGCAGCCGGTGAAGCACGACCATGCACTGGAATCAATGTGTGCAACCTCACTTTTACAGCACTCCGGTCAGCCTTAAAGGGGAACTCCGGTATTTTTAAACCTAGACCTTATTTCTGGCATGAAATATGTTTAAACTACTCACCGAGAACAGTTTGATGAAAGTCGGCGTCCATCAGAAGCTATTTAGATAACTTGAGATCGGCGTATATCCATATAACTGAGTGAACAGGGCAGGAATGATGCAGCCTCTAAATAAGGCATTATCTGTCTTTATTTCACCAATACTTGAAGAAGAATGAATGAACAAATGTGTACTATTGCTCTGTTAGCTCATAAGTGCTGTTATGTGGCTACTTGCAGCTATAGGAGAGCTAATGGATGGATTTCTACACAGGCACTCTAGGCACAGGCACAATATTTGGGATTTGATTTTTATTTTATTTATTTTACTATGCATTTTCTATATATTCTGAGAAGGATTTGAGAACTTTGTCATAGCTTTTTTGAGCACTTCGTTTTTCTTATTATTAAATTTATCATATTATCTAATTTATCAAATATATGTATTTGCTATCCGTGTGATGCTTTTCCCTTACCTATTGCAACACTCTGCTGTCTTTATTAGATTTAATTCTTCTTGTTCAGTCCACCCATGTCCCAAGTCCTCTGTACTTTACTCTCCACTTGGTGTCACTCCGGAATCACGTTTCAACCATTGCTAACGTTGCTAATTTGCGTTGGCTAACTTGTCAACAAACACCACCCGAAGCTATCACAAGCCTGAAGCCCGTAAGTGATAAAAAATATAAAACGCCCAGGGTGACGACTCGCGCAATGACTCGATAAACAGGTCCATGTGAGGAAAACGCATGGGCTGCACTAACACTAAACTTCGATGTCAAGTAGTGGGCCACAAAATATCGTCCCGTGGGCCGCGAGTTTGATACCCATGCCTTAATACCTGTATCAGCGTCTAAACAAAGAAAAGCTGTAATGACTACTGTCTTTGTGATGATGTGAGGCTCACTTTTAAGTACATTTTTACTAACCCACTATTATTTTCTTTGCTAAATTAAAGTTACTATGTTTCTGGCAGCAGGTAACATTCACATGAATCCTAATGCATGTCATACCACCAGAATCACATGAAATTACTTTTGATTCAATTTCTGCAACCACCCCATTGTTGGTAAATAGAATTCTGTTCATGGTGTTAATGGTAAACCTTTAAGTGAAATCCAGGTGGGAGCTCGGCTTTTCTCCTATTTGATGCTTAAACTCACAGTTTTGTTATGGAAACAACAGCATATCTAAATCAAGCAATTGCCTCCAAACATGTGATAATCTTGTAAGTGAGTACACAATAAGTACACGATATAATTTTATTAGAGAGATGGCAGATGTTTCACAAGGCATGTCAACAGAAAGGAGATCAGATTGGACAACACAATATAGTGACACATTTAGCGGGATGTGATAAATTATAAGGATTTATCTGAAAGTTCTCACTATCTGAATAAGCCTTATTTTACCTAATTTTTGGGCGCCACCTTCAATCGAAGGAAAAAGACAGTATCTTATGATTCTGGTATGTTAAATGAATTATTAATTAATAATTAATTAATTCCAGTCTCATAGTCATTACTCGCAAATTCTTTTTTGGTTGGTCTGACAAATACGTAAAGAAAACATACACAAAAACCAGTTAATTACATATATATGAATCATTTGTTGAAATTATATGACCAAAGACATTACCTTAAGACAACAGTAGAAATGCTTTGAATATGGATGATTATGTAGGAAACACTTAGTGAATTGAAAACAAACTAAAGAGGAAAGTGGTGGGGTGCCGGAATTATTCAAATAATTGGGTTTGTTGCTATTTGTAGTTAAAGGCTAACAGCTTGGATTAATTTATCATTTTATCAGTGAATTCTCTCCACACCCACCATACCGTCTGAAATGTAAGAACGGCGTGGATCTTACTTGACTGACACCTTCCTCCTGTTAAGTCAGCTCAACACCAGGTGATTGCCAGCGGGTCCGAGTGGGTCCCTGTCGGTTCCGCGACTCATAGCCTTCCTTTGTCGTGGGTGACTTTGGGGACATTCAAGTTGTCTGAGACAGGTCGGTGCTTCTCCGTGCAAAGGGGGCGGAAAGGGGTGTAGGGGAATTCACTGCAAAATGACAAGAATTGTCCAAGTGTTGGAATTGGTTTTGGTTGCTGACCAACTTTGATGAGGTGAACTTAAATTCAGATTGACAAATTCCATACAAAGATTCTTGAGGGTTCTTGGTTTGTTCAGCTTAGTTAGCACTAAGTCAGTACTGCATTCACCTACATTTATGGCACAGGTCTGTGAAAAAGGGCTGAGAAACTTCCCCAAAATGCTTTCATGGGCCAAAGGTGTAAATTTCTCGTGGTGTAGAAATTTCCCATCTGGTAGTTACACACGAACACCTCCACAAAAGAATGTTGGAGTCAAGTCTTAAGTTTGTATTAAATTCCACACTTGAGTTCGCTACAACAATCCCACTATATGTCATGTTAACATCTTTATCTTGATTACGAGAAGCCTGTTTTATAACACATCTTAACAACATTAAGAATTAATAAATATATACCATGAGCACAGCATACTATGAGGGGCCATCAGGGACATTATTCAGAATTACCTCACACACACACACACCTGAGGGAGAAGGGCCAGGATCCCATGGCAATTTTATTGAAATCTGCAGTTTTTTTTCTAAATATTTCAAACCATACAGACAAATTACTAAAATGCCACAAGCCCCAATTTTCAGAACGAAATAATTGACATTTGTGCAAAGATACTGTGGTGTATTGGGGATGGTCGCCTTCAAACAGCCTGTGTGTAGATGATGCAGGAAGAACTCATCTGACACAGACTTGGTCGAACACAGAAACCTTTATTGTCAACCAGGTCCGTATCAGAATTACAGATTTGATGCATCAAGTCTGGAGAGATGTGTCAAGCCCGGATTCCCCAAAATCTCTGACTTACTGAGTGTGCGGTCTTCGTTAAGTAGAATCTGCCTCTTCTTAGTGACCTTGAAGATGTTGCATGTTCCCATCACTAAGCATAAAGCCCGGACATGGTGTGTGCGTAATTTTGAGCCTATTCTTGGACAAACTTACAGGGGAGTATGTTATTCTCAAAATGTCCTGATTTATACCCATAACTCCCTTACACAGATGGCAATTAACATACTTCTTATCATTTTCCCAAGGCAACTTTGCACAGGTGGTAGACATCAGACACTACAATACCACATGCTGAAATAGTGGGAAAGGTACAAGTACACTCCATTATCGCAGATGAAGCCCGGTGCTCCAAAACTGAGAAGCTTACAGTAGCTCACTGTCCTTGAGTTATGCTGAGCAACTTGAAATCAAGGAACGTTTTTTGTGTTTTATGGATTGCTCTGCATCGCACAATGCAGCTGGGATTATTGAGGCCATTTATAAAGGACTTGACTTTTGTGGACTTCACAATATTCCGATTGTGGCACAAAGTTACGACAGTATGTGTGTGATGTCAGGCCATGTGTCATGGTGACAATAGCAGTTCTCTCGAGCTGTGCGTGTGTGTGTCCAAGCATGTGTGTGTGCGTGCTTGTGTTTAGAGCAGGGATTAGGGGCACAAAAAATACATTTGCACCATGATGTTACGATATGTATGAGTTGTAATACACTGCTATATATGCTTCACACAGTGTGGTTGGCTCAGATCTATCTGGTCTATTAGACGGGTGGGTCTTTTTGTTGTTGTTTTTTTGCCCTCCCTGGCAAGAGTCTCAAACTCCGTCTATGAGTGTCACTTCTACTGAAAACTTGGCTATGTCTTACTGGGGGCCCAGATCGGTACACTGTCAAATTAGGTGCATGTAGGTGCCCGCTAGTAGAGGGCTGCATTGGGATTTGGTCCCAAACACTGCGAGATCGGGATGTGAACAATAGAATATGAAACAGCATTTATTTAATTAAAAACTAAATTAAAACAACGAAATAGGAGCGCTATTCCTGACCAATGCGTCAAAAGAGTGCAGGCCAGGGAAATGAAACAAACAACCTCATGAATCTCTTTATTAATAGCCTATGAAATTACATGTTTTCTCCTGCGGGACGGGTTGCGGGCGGTAATGGTCAGAAATTCAGGGCGCTATCTATGAGGGCTCTACCTACATACATGGGCTCTATCAGCAAATGTTTTGAGGTTAATTTGGTTTATGAATCAGGGATGGGTGGCATCGGGATATATGTGGAGTTGGTTGCTTTGTGTCACAGACTTGTAAAATATGTTTTTTTTCTTTGTTTCTGCCACCGCTAATGATCATTAGTTTAAATTAGCATTAGCATGTAGCGTAAGCCTTACAAACTAGTGTGTGGGTATTTCAACATGAGGCCCTTTGCTTTCTTTTATTGTCAGATGTTGAGCCGCACACCCACACACGGAGCTCACTGTTATCATTTCTGTTGACAAGTATGGGAATTATGTTCATGTTTTGTTTTGTGTTAAGGAGGAATTAATGTATGTAAGTAAGTTAGTGTAAGTGGGAGTAAAGTGTCAGATGTTAAGCAGCACACCCACACACGGAGCTCACTGTTATCATTTCTGTTGACAGTAAACCTGTTGAATCGGATCCGATTCAACACAAGGCAGAGAAAAAATTACCAGCGAAAAACTCGGAGCAGCAACACACACAAGGTCCAAAATCATGGTTACAAAAACATGGACACATCCTCAGTGCCTTTGAATTCCTGTTTTAGAACGCGTTGTTGTAGAATCCCACATAACTGTTCAGCACAAGTCTTCAGTACCCTAGGACTGACATCATCTGGACCTACAGGAAGAGGAGGTGCCCTGTTGTGGTGCAACCTGATGTGGTGATGATGTGGTGCAACCTGTTAAAAAGGAGTTTTCCTCTCCACTGGCGCCTCATGCATGCTAAGAACAGGGTGTTATGTGTGATCAGGTAATGGCACACCTGGAGTGTTGTTTTTTCAGTAAGTGGGGAAAACGCAGGGTGTGATGGCCCACTGTGTGGCTGGCCCTATGTTTCCCCTTTTTGTTCCTTTTGGCCGGGGTCTCCATCTCTTTTTGGTTCATAACTTTATGGGTTAACCATTAACTTTTTTTCCCTTTATGCTATATCTTTAACCTTTCTATCTTAACAAGTTATGGTGTTTTTAGAATCCTCTGAACAAATGTTTATGAGACGGAGGAATGCAGGAGTGGAGCTGCTTTGAGGCACCCTCGTAGCAGACTCACAAGCCAGAATGGGTCGTCTTACAAAACACGCCCAGGCAGTCGTCACAACAGTTTCAGGCATACCATTGGCTGAAAGTGTAGAGTAAGGCTACGTCATGCCCCGCCTCCGCGAATCAAACTCCGTAAATTTGCTAAAACTCCAAGAAAAGTCAGAAGATAGAAGATTGTAGAAAGTAGAAGATTGAATTGAATTGATTGAATTGAGAGTCTGGCGGAGAGTCTTTGAAAATGGCAGGAGAGGAAGATGAGATGGAAGAAAAAGACAGAAAGAGAAGAATGTAGTAGAAAGATACGTTTTGCGTTTTTGTTCGTCCATCATTCTGTCTCCTTTTTAAAGCACATTTTTAAATTGCTGCACGCATCCTCACTTAGTTTTGCCCACCAAGAGGGCCAGTGTTAAGCTTGTCAACATTTTTGTCAATCTTGTGTGAATTTAAGTTCACCTCATCAGAGTTGGTCAGCAACCAAAACCAAAACCAAATTTTGTCATTATTTGCGGTGAATTCCTACACACCACCCGTTCATCTGAGCCACCAGAAGCCCCTCCAGGCCACTTTAATTAAAGTCCCCGAAAGTCAACCGCAACGAAAGCCATGAGACGCGTAACAAGGAGAGACCCCGTTGGATCCGCTGGCTTTACCTGTGGTTCGGAGCTCACTTAACAGTAAGATCTGCCCTGTTCTTACACTTCAGATGGTATGCGGTGGGTGTCGAGAGAATTAAATGATAAATGAATCCAAGCTGTTAGTCTTTAAATTCAAATAGTAACAAACCTAGACTATCTGAATAATTCCGTTATCAATCCATCCCCTCCCCTAGCAACAAACCCAATTTTTTGAATAATTCCGGCACCCCACCACTTTCCTCATTAGTTTGTTTTCAATTCACTAAGTGTTTCTTATATAATCATCCATATTCAAAGCATTTCTCCTGTTGTCTTAAGGTTCATGTCTTTGGTCACGTCATTTTAATAAATGGTTCATATATATCATACATGTATAAAATCAACCGGTTTTTCTGTATGTGTTCTTTACATATTTCTGAGTCTCCTTTTTAAAGCACATTTTTAAATTGCTGCACGCATCCTCACTTAGTTGTCAATCTTGTGGGAATTTAAGTTCACCTCATCAGAGTTGGTCAGCAACCAAAACCAAAACCAAATTTTGTCATTATTTGCGGTGAATTCCTACACACTACCTCGTTCATCTTCTGAGCCACCAGAAGTCCCTCCAGGCCACTTTTATTAAAGTCCCCGAAAGTCAATCGCAACGAAAGCCACGAGACGCATAACCAGGAGAGACCCCGTTGGATCTGCTGAGTTTACAAAATGAGTCATCGAATATTGTCTCACCAAATCCAGCTCCTTGTGTCACATCACTAGATACAGCCTCAGCGATTAGTGCTTCTCAAACTTCAGCATCAGACACAGCCTCATCAAATCTGAATTCTTTACCTTCTCCAGCTGCAGCAGAGCAAACTCGGCAGCATGGTAAGGGGTTGAATCAGGAGAACGAAGCTGTCCCTGAAACGAATCGGAGAGCTACACCTCCACCGATTGAGCGTGAACATTTCAATTGTCTTGAAATAAGACGTCCCGTCACAATACCGCGTCCGTGCCCTGATAGAATGTCCAACATCGCTGAGTTCACTTCAGCTGTTATGAGCAATCTTATTGAAGTGGCAGAAACAGCGCGATCACACGCCAGATGTAATGATGTCGTCCAGCTAGAATTAGTAGGTGAGAGTATTTCTCAACACATTACCGTTTCTGTCACAAATGAGTCTGATGTAATCCTGAAAGCCTTTCTGGATTTTTTAGACGAGTTAACTCTCTCTCGGTGGACATCAGTGTTACATTCAGCCTAGCAGCGCCGACGAACGGCTTGACGAAAAACTGATCTTTTATGATTTTGAATCCTTAGTCGGTCAGAACGATGTGCATGTCCCCTTTCTGGTCTGTGCAAAAACGCTGAAAGGTGTCGAGTGGTCTGCCTACGGATTGGATTGTGTCAAGAAATTCCTCCTCCGTTTCAGGAGACCACGCTACCGTGGATACACGTTTATTGCTCACAACGGACGAGGTTATGATAGTTATCTAATCCTTAACGTCATGGTGCAACTAGGTATGAAGCCCTCTCTCATCACACAGGGGAGTAAAATTCTCTGTTTTACAGACTGTGATTATGGTTTGAGATTCATCGATAGTCTGTCCTTCCTGGCTATGAAACTGAGTATGATGCCGAAAGCATTAGGTTTTAGTGATCATACCAAAGGTTTCTTTCCCCACAGATTCTCTTCAGAGCAGAATTTGAAATATGTCATGGACCCCCTGAAATGCATCACGATCGCGTCGGCCTGTATGAAGGTTTTTACCGCCAACTTTCTGCAGCCTAAAACCCTGGCCATACCTTCACCCGTTGATTACAGTCAGCAGAGTAAGACCTTCTCAAACGCATCCATCCAGTGGCTGGAGTGGTTAGCGTTTAGCAGAGGGATTGAGATTAGCCACGTGTTAAACACAGGGGAAAAAGGAATCGGTCCTTATCACGTAGATGGGTATGCGGAAATTGACGGTGTGAGGGTAGCTTTTGAGTTTTACGGCTGTTTCTTTCACGGCTGCCCCATCTGCTATCTGCCTCAGGACACATGTCCGTTGAGGAAGGAGCCGTTTGAAAAGTTCTATGCAGAGACCCATGAGAGAGAGAGAGTGCTTCAGTCAGTCTTCGTCTGCATATCATGTGGGAGCACGAGTGGACTGAGATGAAAAAGTCCCATCCAGAGGTGATTGAATTTCTCAAGAGCTTTAACGCCCCTGAACCTCTCTCTCCCAGACAGGCACTGTACGGTGGTCGGACCTGCGCACTCAGGTTGAGGTACAGTGCGGGGGTAGATGAAACTGTGCACTACGCTGACTTTACATCTCTTTACCCCTATGTAAATTGCAGCTTTCCTTACCCTCTCGGCCATCCCAGAATCATCTGCAAAGATTTTGATGACCCTGACAGCTACTTTGGTTTCATAAGAGCTGTTGTTTATCCTCCACGTGGGCTGTTTTTCCCAGTTTTACCTTACAAGTCATCTCATGGAAAACTTGTATTCACTCTCTGTCGCACCTGTGCTGAAATGAATAACCAGGCAGGTGCATGCAACCACAGCGATGAGGAGAGAGCACTAACAGGTGTGTGGGGGAGTGTGGAGTTTAGCAAGGCGTTAAAGCTTGGTTATCGTCTTGCTAAAATCACTGAGGTGTGGCACTTTGACAGGACCAGTAGCTCAATCTTTGTAGACTACATACACACATTTCTTAAGGGTAAACAAGAGGCTTCAGGATATCCCGCAGACGCAATTGATGAGGAGAGTAAGCAGAGGTACGTCAGAGATTACAAACTCCATCAAGGTATTCAGTTGGATACCAGCAAAATAGAGGTGAACCCTGCTAAAAGACAGGTGGCTAAACTGTGTCTGAACAGTTTCTGGGGGAAATTTGCGCAGAGGAGCGACCTCCATCAGACCACCATCGTCACAGACCCGAATGAATTTTTTAATTTCATGTTCTCGGGTAAATACAAGATAGCCTACTTCCACTTTCTAAACCCTGACATGTGCATGTTGCAGTGGACTTACAACAAACGGTGCATCGCTCCACCCAACAAGGTAAACAATGTATTCATTGCAGCATTTACCACCGCATATGCACGTTTAAAACTGTACAGCTGTCTGGAAGTAATGCAGGACAAAATTCTCTACATAGACACAGACAGTCTGATCTATGTGGTGAAAAAAGGTGAGACTCCTCTGAAACTGGGAAACTATCTGGGGGATTTGACCGACAAGCTGGGGGGTGACACAATTCAGGAATTTGTTGCAGCCAAGAGTTACGCCTACCAGACCAGAAATCAGAAAAAAGTATCGATGCGCGTTAAAGGCATCACTCAGACGCATGAATGCAGCGAGAAGGTCAACTTTGACAGCGTCAAAGAGTTAGTGGAGGGATACTTGAATGACTCCAGAGAAACGGTGATCGAGACCCCTCAGCGTACCATCAGAAGAGATAAAAAGGGGTTTCTGTTAAAAAATGTGACATTCCAGAAAAAGTTCCGGGTGGTGTATGACAAGAGATGCCTTTTTCCTGACGGTACAACTCTGCCTTTCGGTTATTAAGGTATTAAGGTGGTTAAGAGGGAGAAAAAATATAAATAAATAAAAATGCCGCAATTTTCTGATATGAAGGAGATTGATTTTGACCCCAGAGTAAAGACTCCTTTTTCATGTCTGATTGTGGGGCCCAGCGGATGTGGAAAATCATTTTTTGTTAAAAGTGTTTTAAAAAAGTGTAACCATGTGATGGATTTTGTACCGGATAATATTGTTTGGATTTATACCTCTTTCCAACCATTGTATGCTGAACTGCAGCGGTTGAATAAAAACATCAAATTTGTGGAAGGATTGCCTCATTCTTTTGAAGATGAAAATCTGTTCCCTCCTGATTGTAAGCACTTGGTTATTCTGGACGATGTCATTTTTCAGGCTTCAGACCATCCTGAAGTGGTAAAAATTTTCACACAGTACAGACATCACAGAAATATGAGTGTCATGATGTTGACTCAAAATGTATTTCATCAAGGGAAATACAGTCGCACCATCAGCCTGAACAGTAACTACCTGGTGCTGTTTAAGAATCCCAGAGACAGATTGCAGGTGAATATACTAGCCCGTCAAATCTTCCCCTCAGAGAAAGCTATTTTCCTGGAGAGCTTTGAGGACGCCACCAGAGAGCCGCACGGGTATTTAATCGTCGACCTGACCCACTCATGCCCAGAACAATACAGACTGAGAACGGGTTTACTTCCTAGTCAGTGGCCAGCTGTCTATGTTCCGAAAGCATAGTAATTTATCATGTCAGCCCGTATAAAAAGGAATGCTCCGTTACTCAGAGCTCTGTACCACGCCACACCTCAGAAACGTAAGGACATTCTCGGCCATTGTTCACCCGACTTTCTTAAAGCTTTGTGTGAGATTGCTCTGAATATTTTAAAGGGTAACATTAAGCTATCCCTCCCCAGTATCGAAGTTTGAAAAAGCAAAAGAAAGTTATCAGACTGCTGGCTGATAAGAGAACCGGTTTAAAACGTAAGCAGCTGGCTCTCAAAAGTCAAGGAGGTGGGTTTATTCTCCCCATCCTAACGGCTCTTGCACCCGTAATTGGGGATCTAGTGGCCGGAATCGTTAGAAGATAAGATGTCGCTCAGGACGGCACAAAAGATGTTTCTCATCTCACCTCATCAGTTCAAACACTTGAGTCAGTCAGAGACTTCTATCAGACAGACGGCGGAGGATGATTTGGATAATAAAATGAGAGCGATACTCGACGAGTCAGGAATGACCTCTTATGAAAAAATTAAGAAATACGATGCCCTGCTGCAAAGATACCTCACCCTAATCAAGCAAGGTCAGATGGAGGAGCCGCGGATGACTGTGACTCTTCAGCGAAACAGTCTTAATGATCCAATACCTGAATCAGATTCCCGTGAGACGGATTGTGTTCACGAGCCCGATCAGCTAGAATTGGATGCAACGGCGAGTGAGGTATTAAAAATCCTTCCAAAGCGCGATCGCAGAAATGGTGAATACATCTTGAGGAAATTATCTGAGAGAAATGGCTGGACCACCAGAGGAGAATTTGTTTATCAGGGGCAGGTTGTGAGAGGATCACATTTGGTTGATCTACTTAAAAACCTTCTGCTCCCTTTTAAAAGAAAAGCCCAAACCATGCAACCAGCAGGCTGGACAAGTTTTCTCAATGTTCTGAATGAACTGAACATACCTTTATCCTCTGTGAATAATCCGCAAGCCCGTGAACAATATCGTCGTCTCAAAACAGAGTCGAGCGGAATAGAGAAAATACCATCTGTAAAACCGAAGAAGAAGATAACCCTCTCCCCACATTTTTTAAGATCTGGACATGGTGAGCGAGACGAGGCTGCAGATGAACATAGTTTGCATAAAAAGATAAAATCTCCGCGCTGGGTTACCTTTTCACCATAAATTTCTGTAAGAAATTAATAAAATGATACCGTCATTTGTTCTCAATAAAAAAATTTTATTGATTCCAATTTTCAGAGTCTACAGAGTCATCACTTTCATGCATTCACAATTTATAGCACTCTTTGAACATCTGTAAAGAACAGGCTCCGTGATGAAATGAGGTAGCACTGTGCTTTCTGATGCATCTCTGATATTTTTTCACAAAGTTAGATACCATCACATCATTTTTAAGAACATCGTCACTGTAGGAGGATAATACTTGTTGCAGAGACATTCCGCACGCCCGGTGGCAGAGGTAATAAACGCACTGCTGACCGCACACGGTGGACAAGGTGTTCTGAAGTTGGCGATTATGGTACGTTATCTTCAGGGATCGGTCTTTCAGAAATGACACAATGTCTGAGGGGTAGTGAGAAAAATCTGGCGGTAGCCCGTAAGAGTCGAAAAAGGTGGCTTGACCGTTCTCCTCCAGAGTCAGAGCTAGCCAGTGCTCCCCAGGCATGTGAGAAGGATGTGTGTTCACAATGAAGTAAGCCGGCTTTGTAAACGTTTGTGTGAGCAAGGGGAGTTGGTCACTAGCCCACACGCCACAAAATAGGTCTCCCAGTAGATGGTGCAACAGGCTCTCCAGTTGGTGGTTATTCATGCTTACTCTTTTAATAATAGTCCACCAGCACCTGTCTTCTTGAGTTGATCTCCAAAATGGAATCGTAACATGCGTAGACAATGAGGGTTGTGGTGTGAGGTAGCAGAACTCTAAACCTCGCCTCCAGTCTTAAATTCCCATTAGAAACAGGTGACAAGGCGTCGCTATCCTCACCAGGATTGAGATTAAAGATAAACAGCGAGTAACCGTTGTTAAATTCTTCACGTGTGATACTCAGAGGGAGATCTTTTAAATGCTGTGAACAAATTGTAAAATTCCCGGACTGAAATGCCTTGGTTGAACTGAGGCTGGAACGCCTTGGCGGGAACTTGTTTACCATCCTGACAAAGAGCTAGATACTCTATATCCATATGTTTAAAGTTGAAGGGTGACAAGTCCCTTCTTCCCGTGAATGCCTCGTGGTGCACCATACCTAAAACAATATATTTAGGCATCGCTCCCAAAAAGAGATTCTCCTGATTGCATATCCTCGAATTTTCAGGGATGGAGTATGTTTTTACATTCACTCGTGACAGTGGGTAGAGAGCGTTTCCTCTCATTAAGGCCGATGTGTGGCCTAAACGAACAGCGGGGGAGACGGAAACTTTTTTGATAAAAAGAGAGGCTCCTAATATCATTAATCGGTAAGTCGAGTCTCTGGTTCCCATGAGATAGAAGGCCTCACTGGCTCTGGTTAGTTTAACTCTCATATCCACAGAGTTCAGCAGGAGCCTTTCGCAGAAAAAGATATCCCCATGGAGGGGGCCCAATAGGTGTACTTCTCTGGAATTAGCTGTACAGAGAGCCCTCTGGTTTAGCCCTCTGTTTGGCCCATTATTGGTTACTATAGAGTCTATGGCGCCGGCTGTGTCTTTACAATAAAGACCAGCGCTGAACTGACTCTTTAACGTGTCTTCAGAAAAGTTTAGCAGAGTCTCGATCATAGCTCTATATGGGTGGGTGGCACTAGACTGTGAAATTAATCTATCACCCAGAGTAACATCGCATTGACTGAATAGTGTATTGAGAGGATAATTGATGAGACCCACAGGTGCGTCGTTCGCCAAGTTTGTGCCGTCTGCATTGGTGATCTTCACGCGTAGATGTAACAAGGTATCGTTGTGATCCAGATACTTTTCACCATCTCCTGGTATAAAAAACTCAATCGGACCATTCTCAGTAATAGCGGATAGAGGCATAATTTCCATGTAGATCTTATCCTCGATAGAAAGCTGGGTCATAGGGACTGAAAATAAGTCCAGTTCTGCCAGGGTGCACTCAGAGGATTTGTGATGCAAAAGAGCCATGTTTCACTCTCTTTCTCTCTCTATTTATGATTCAGTGGAATATATCCCTGCTCCGTGCAGACTTCCTCCCTTTAGGCTTGATCCTTCCAACTACGACTTCTTTCTTTTGAGCTGCCTCACTATTTGTGACCTCCTCACACGTTCACCCGGCGGCCGCTTTCTTGGTCTTCGTGACAGAACCATGATACCCGATCCTTCTTGTCCTCCCGTCTCTGCAGGACCAGAGATCCTTCTCATGGTTTTGCCTATGACATCTGAGGCAATGTTTGTAGCTGCTTTTTTTCAGATGAGGCTTAACTATAGCAAAACCTTTTTTAACAAGGGGGGCTACGAAGCGAAATAATTTTGAAAATATAGAACCTATTCCACGACCGTACATTACAGGTGCTCCATAAAAACAAGGCAGGGTACCTCCGACCTGGTTCTGGTAATAGTTTACGAAGCGGTGAGGATCATCCCTCATGTTTATCTGAACCATGTTGCTTTGTTTTGTTGTCCTCCTCCTGACACAGACACAGACACTGAGGTGACCTCTGACTGAACGTTTGTTTGATAGTGACTAATGAGTCTGTGATCAACCCGTTTTTATATATATATATTACCTCTTACTCTCTCTGTGATATTAGAGTGAATGACCATCATTTCATTACGCGTTGTGATATCACGGGTCGGAAGTGTAGTCTCACAACGGTTTTCCCATAAGTAAAAAAACCGGAGTGTTTTGATCCGTTTTAATCTCTATGTGGATGTTTTCAATATGCCTCTTTGCTACAGGTAGATAGTTGACCGGGTTAAAAGTATGCGTAATTATATCGCCAAACTTACCCTCTACTCTAACTGTTCGCAAGAGCGGGGCATAAGCATCGCCGACTATCTGAGGAGCAACCACATCGCTGTAACAGTAAAGCTGGTAGAAACCTGCTTTTAAATCCATCGGGTAAGGGGCACTCCTTTTATCAAATACGATCCATTTGCCAGGCTCCACAACTAGCATGTAGCTCAGTGGTGGATAAAAACGCAGGTGGTACTGGCCACCTGCCTGATACACGAGTCTATTTTCCACCATGTTCACAACTAAATAAATATCAGAACCTATTTTTCTAAGGTGACCCTCAATCTCGGCTTTGAGCTGATTCAAATCCTTGAAATGTCCCCATCCTATATTGTGGCGGTAGAAATTTTCCAGCCCCGCTTTCCTCCATTCAAAAAAAGCCTGGTCCTTGGGGGCGTTATGCCATGTGTACGGATAAGAAATCTCCGTCAAGGCAACCTGCCACGAACCTTCCAAATCGATATGCTGGGCTAAATCCACGCGGAAACTGGAACTGGTATTATTCTTAAAGACATTGAGACTAGCGTTGGAGGGCAGGGTGATATAAAACCCCTCATACTCTACCGTTCGGTTCATGGTGTAATGTAGCGGGCTAGGAGTAGCGATGGCCCCCTTTATACCTCGTGAAGGTCACTGGCTCTGACCCAGCTGTTGAATTTCTCAGGACAGTTTTTCCAACAGACAAAAACCTGTTTTACACCCCTGATGTTGCGTCGTTTTAATATCTTCTCCACTTGATACATCTTGTCTTTATTCAGTTTAACTTTTTGAATCTCCTCCGCGTAAAATGAACCTTCAATAGCTTCTCCATCAAAATCTTTGAGTTTGTACACAGGGGGAGATCGTGCAAGCTGCTCGGTCACTGTAAACACTTCATCTGTAAAACTTTGTTCATATTTCTTGTCAAACACGCCTCGCAGTTTAGATATTCTTACAAGATCTCCTTTTTTAAACTTTATCCTTGAGTCCTTGCAGCGTCGATCGCGTGCAGAGCCATACAGGTTCTGAAAAACTTTAAAGGTGTTTTCTAGAGTCACCTCTACAGGCTTCATTTTGATGCTCGTGTGGTAACTGTGGTTGTAACTTTCCACGAGATCCTGCAGGACGTCGAGGTATCGACGTGTGTTATTAGCAGTAAAATATCTCCACATCCTGGTTTTTAACGTGCGGTTAAACCTCTCAATCACAGATGCCTTTACCTCGCTCGGTGTAGCAAAATGTACAACTCTGTGGTTCTCTAATAATGCCTTAAATTTTTTGTTAAAAAATTCTTTCCCCGCATCAGTTTGAAGTTTTTTAGGGGTCTCGCTTTCTCTAAAAACAGATTCAAAAGCCTTTACGACCTCTGCGGCTGTTTTTCTCTTCATAGTGCGAACGTAATGACGGTTAATAGATAATTATACCCGTCATTGTACTCAGCCAAGGCCTGCATGTCGCAGAGATCTGCTTGGAATTGTTTTAAGGGGCTGGTGGCAAAAACTCTGTTTCCTGGAAAATGTATTCTTGCAGGTTTATGTAGAGTATATGCATCTTGCTCTGATAAGAAGTCTTGCACTTTTTCGCACGCGACTTTCTTACCCGTTTCGTCCTGTACAGCTTTACGCAACCTCTCTACTCCCCCAAAACTACCAGGGTGGATAGGATCGTAGAAAACCTTTTTCATTAACCTCGTTTCAGCCATCTCACCTTATACAAACTCTGGCTTGTAATGACAGAAAACACAAAACGCAAGTATATTTCAACCTTTTATTTTTTCTCTAATGTGTAATAATACACACACACACATACAAATGATCACAAAAAAGCAGGAATGCTAGTAATATAGGATTGAAGAAAAGTTAAATGTTATAAAAACATCACACGAATACAATATTAGTCTAAACACATCCGGCTGATGGAAAGAAAGAAAGAATGTAACACCCCTCTTTTAACCCTCCCAGAACTTTGTCATGGTTTGAAGCTGCTGCAATTTCTTTACATCTTCTCCAATCAACTGCCCGTACATATCGTGTATAGAAGTGTTGATTTGTTTCACCAGAGTTAGTTTGTACAAGTAAGCTTCTGCCACAGCCCTGACTCTGGCATCATCTTCACAAATGCTATGCGCAGTTAGAAGATGTTGAATGGAAGCAATGAATCGCTGATTATAAAGTCTTCGCATCAGAGTGTAGTAATTGTCGTGAAAAAAGTCGTCCTCGAGGACATCCTTGCACTGATGTTGGCGTAAACTAGGGTGATCGACACTACACCCGTAGCATGATTCAATCATAAATTTCTTGATGGTCTCATTCAAGAGGTGTATCACTGCAGTTTTCACAACTTTGATAAAACCTGAGGGGACCCATCCATCAAATTCATCCGGGCCCTCTCCTTCCCCATCCTGACTGTCTGCAGGGGACCCCTGGCCTGGTGGAAGCTGAGAGTCCTCCATTTCGTTAGATTTAGCTTCCTCCGTTGTTACGGCCACGGTGGATCCTATCGGGTAGAGCGTTAAGCAGCGGTCATCAGGCGCCGAATTTGAGAACTCGATCTCGAGAGAAGAGGAGGAGTTGGAGGAGAAGAAAGACTCAGACGAAGTCGCTGGTGAAGGAGGGTGATATGGCTCCAGGTAGTATCTGTCGCTGTCTGGTGATCCAAACTGCGGTGATGTGGATGTTGCCGAAGGGCTCCCTGTATGCATCAATAGCGACGGAGAAGCATTCTCCAGATCGCGGTCTGCGATCTCCTCGCACAATGTCTTCTGGACGCTAGTTCTCATCCTGTTCCTCGTGTTGATCGGTGTATGACCTGTGCTGGAGTGTGTCCTTATAAAGCTGAAGGGGGTGTGGTTATTGAGGTTGAGGAGGAGGGTGCTCAGTGGAGGGAGGTCTACACAGCCAGGGTTTTCTTGACTGCTAGAATCTCACCCCAGTTCTGACAACTGCGGAACAGCGTGGAAACTCGATCCGCTATATCATTCATCTTCTCCACCCAGGCTGCATGAGGTATTGCTAACAGCGTCCTAAACACACCACAGTCAGAGTTATAACACTCAAGAACAAAAAGATCCCCCTCTTCATTCTCATTAGATTTCCGGTGGCTTGCACGGAAGAACCAACGGCCTGTAACGCCTGTTTTCGATTGCCACACAGCAGTGAAAACCATCCTTGTTTTGGCCAGCTCAGCATCATCCAGAGGATTCCTCAGTCTCGGACTCTCCAGTCTCGGCCGTTTGGCTGCAGACGTTGCTGGGATTTCTTCGCGTTCTTCTTTCACTGTTAACACCTCCTCAGCCGAGCCCTTGCTTCCTTCTCTATGACGCGGTATCGCTAGTTTCAACACTCCCCAGTCGTTGGAAGTTAGCATACCCACAGTGGTCAGAGGTCCCGGCTTCTCACCACCCTCGTCAAGCTGATACAGACAGAGGTCACCTGTTTCATACATGAACACATAGCCCCATCTTCCCCGCAGTCCATAAGGCTCCAATGACCATTCTTCCCGTAGAGACACGGGCGGCGGTTGCTGCGTTCTGCACAGAAACACCATCCTTTTCTTGGGAGCATTTGGTACCAAGGGCTGATCTTCAAATATCGTTACCGGAGTCTCACAAATGAGAGACCGCAGAGCACACGTCCTCTCCGGGGCCTGCGTAGATTTATCCTCTACACTCACTCTGCTTCTTGTCCTTGGCATCTTGAATCAGCTATCTTTCACCCCAAAGTCGTTCTCTACACACTGACTGTCTCAGGGTTTTTATCCTTTACTCGAAACCCCTCCCCTGTCCACCCATTGGCCCTCAAACCTGGGGTCGAACAATACCCACCCCACACATCTAATTATTTTCCCATCTTTACCTTACAGGGACCGGTCTTTGAAGCTGTTAAAATGCTGACCGCTTCTACAACTTAACCTTTTCTATTAACCTCTATTAATTCTCTTATTTAAACATTCAACTAATATATTTCTCACAACCTCCTGACTTTAGCTGTAATCATTCTTAACCCTAGCCATAAACACCCCCTTCCTTAGATGTCAGAGATCTCTTCAACAGATGGCTAATCTATGTCAAACAAAGGTCACACGTCAAAATAGCTTGATCGATCGATAAGAGGTCAAAAGTCATATCCCCAGATGTCAGCAAACGGATGTCAAACAAAGGTCACCTGTCATATTAATTTGATTGATCGATAAGAGGTCAGAGGTCACCTGTCAAAATGAGTTTGATCGAAGGTATCCTTTTATATCTCTGGGATGAATAAAGTATGTTTCTATTCTATTCTATTCTAAAAGTTGTATGTAAGAGAGCATTTCACTTGTATGTATGAGAGCATTTCAGTAGTGTGTGCGAGTGCATTTCAGTAGTGTGCGAGTGTGTTTCGTGTTGTGTGCGAGTGTGTTTCAGTAGTGTGTGCGAGTGTGTTTCAGTCGTGTGTATGAGAGCATTTCAGTAGTGTGTGAGAGCATTTCAGTAGTGTGAGTGAATGTGTTTCAGTTGTGTGTATGAGAGCATTTCAGTAGTGTGTGAGCATTTTAGTAATGTGTGTGAGAGCATTTCAGTAGTGGTTGAGCAAATATTTTTTCAGTTGATTATGTGAGAGTGTTTCAGTAGTGTATGTAAGCGCATTTCACGTGTGTGCGTGAAGTAATTCTGAATAATGTCCCTGACGGCCCCTCATAGCATACCTTCCAATTTAAACTGCAGTTTCTGTTGTCTGTAAACAACTACAGCATATAATAATTGAAAAAACTGTAAAAATAATGTCTTACTAACAGTGGCTAAACTAAGCATGATAAACCACCACTTTTCACTCTTTAACAGACTTAATTACAACATCTAAACCACACATCTAAGGACAATTAAACATTTATAGATCATTAAAATAGGTTTATTAGTGAGTGTGATTGGAGGTCCTGCATTTGGACAACAAGAATGAGTTAGTGAGGCTCCAGAGCAATTTCCAGCACAGAGCCAGCCATCAGTTTTCTCAGTTTCTATGAGACCCGCTCTCCAATCACCGCCGCTGGAATCCATGATCCTTATCACTTTTTATTCACAGCTCGTACTGGTAGTAGGGGCTAATAAATTAATCACATGCTTTTCAGTGATTGTTGCAAAAACTAAACACCCTTAGTGGAGATGGTCATAAAGAGAAAGTGTGCACACACCTCATTAAGAAAATGGGGTCAGGGAACAGCAGCATCAACCCTCTCCCTGAGCGTGACATTGTTAAAATCATGAGACAGAAATATGAATGTGTGGAGTGTTTGAATGAGTGGGTGAACAATTATGAATTTCCTAAAGAGGGTTCACTGAGTACTAAAGAATTAAAGAAACTAGAAGGAAAGTTGAGAGAGGTAAAAGACAAGTTGAAAAAGAAGACAGTGAAGTTCAGATACTTGGAAGGATGTGAGAAAAATAGAAGGTGTTTGGAAGATAGAAGTGAACGAAGAGAAAGATTGCAGTCACAGAGAGAAATGCCAGGCAGAGAGGATGATTTAAAAGTTGTGGTATGCAGAAAAGATAATAATTTGTGCTTAGATAAACCTGCTGATAAACCTTTATTGCAACATTCACCACCACCGTATAGAAGTCCCTCAGCTTCTTCTCCCTATGCTCCGTTTGAAGGTGCGCTTTAGGCGTTGAAACTGGATCCTGACCTGGACTCCTGCCCCCCTCTACCACCACAACAGAACAACGACAGTTGCGGGAGGAGCTGTAGGTGGTCGTCTGCCTACCCCACCACCATCAGATTCTTCCCAGCACGACTCCACTTCTCCTGACAGCACCATAACCCGGCCACAGGAGAAAATGAGCACAAGTCCAAAGCAATCTTGGCCTTTCCATCTGCATCACGTGTGCACATCGATAGAGGACCATGTACAACATGGTGGCAAGTTCCTCAGGACATGGCTGGGGTCAAGGCCAAGACTTAAGAGCACGCAGCAGAGGACGAGGGCGCTTTCCACCTAATGATCACAACCATTGTTTCATTTGTGGAAAGATTGGACATTGGCGACGCAGCTGTCTGGAGGGTGCGGACCAGGGTGCCCAGAGGTACCAAGCGGATTGATGGGGAGGAGGCCCGGGAAGGGAGAAAGTTTTCTCGCTAATGGGTTTAAGGAAGGAGGCGATACGCACACGCTCACTGCAATGAAGTAAATGTGCTTGCTACTGATATAGGACACACAGTTCTTGACAATGAAGAAATGCTTCCATCTTATGATAACAATGATGAGATTATGAAAGCCGTGACTTATTTAGAGAATAAGCTTAGACCTTTATACTCTACATATGTACAGTATGTTGATAAAAGCGATACATTTCCTCAGCTGATTCTTACTGTTGCTGGCCAGTCTATTTCTTTTTTAGTTGACTCCCGAGCAACTAGGTCTGTCATTCAATCATCAGTTTTTCCTGCTAACAAGCAGGATACAAAAATTTGTGAAAACCATTTCTATTCTGTGGGTGCATCAGGCCAGTTAGTGAAGGAAAAGTTAACCATTCCTCTCCGTTCTGTTACCCCGGAAGGACAATCAGTGAAGCATTCTTTTTTACTTTCTGAATTGTGTCCGATCAATTTGCTCAGCAGAGATCTGATGTGCAGATTGGGTATTTGTCTAATCTCCACACCAGATGGCCTGCAGGCAGTGGCCGTATTGGCCACCCTGGCCTGACCCCAACCAACGCATCACAGCTGTCGCTACTTTCCGTCGTGTGGTACCTTTTCTGCACTGCGACGACACTACCACACACTTTGATGCGCGCACATCCTCTGTTTTGCGGCGCTTTTGTGAATACATCACTTGGCAAGTCACCATTGAGTGCCGTAAATTCTTTATGCATCTGTGAAGTAATTTTTAAACTGTTAAAGGATAAGCTCTGTATTTTTCAACCTGGACCTTATTTCTAGCATTGTATACGTTAATTGATTCACTCATAACATTTTGGTGAATATCCATAATGGGATTGAACGGATAATGCAACTTCTAAATAAGGCATTATCTGCTCGTTCATTCATTTCACCACGTTGCTTACGTTAGAAAGGACAACGGGATTAAATGTGTCTGTCTGAGGGAAAAGTTACGCGCTTTGGTGTGGAGTATCTCCCACTGTTAGGTTGACGGTAAAGACATCACTGTGGATCCTGCCCAGCCTGACCCCGAGCAAACAGGCATCGTTTCCGTAACCTGATCCGAGTGGGATTTGCCATCGGAGTTCACCGCCCACAGGGTCAGGCTGGGCCTTGCTGCAGGCCGACCCCAGCGCGATCGAGTTCCGTTGGATTTCCGTTCATCCCAGCAGATTTACTCCACACCTCCATCACTAAAGTGCATTGTCCGTTCAATCCTATTATGGATATACACCAAAATGTTATGGGTGAATAAAGCAACGCATCTAATGCTAGAAATAAGGTCCAGGTTGAAAAAAAAAGAATTTATCGTCACATTTTTTACTCATTCCAACTAAAGTCCAACATTCAGTATAGAATTTAAGATTCTTCTCCTCACATATAAAGCTCTTAATGACCGAGCTCCATCATATCTTAAAGATCTCATTGTAAGGTATTTTCCTAACAGAGCCCTTTGCTTCCAAACTGCAGGTTTACTTCCCAGAGTTTCTAAAAGTAGAATGGGAGGCAGAGCCTTCAGTTATCATGCCCCTCCCTTGTGGAATAAGCTGCCAGTAAATGTCCAGGAAGCAGACACCCTTTCCACTTTTAAGATTAGGCTTAAAACTTTCCTTTTTGATAAAGTTTATAGTTAGGGATAGCTCAGGTAATCCTGAATCATCCCATAGTTAAGATGCTATAGGCTTAGACTGCTGGGGGACCTCATCTGTCACACCTTTCCTCCCTTTGCTGTCTTTTTCCCCCTGTTTAATTTCTCAATTGATTTTATGTACATGTGACATTATTGTGGTTATTAACTTGTGTTTCCCTGTTCCAACAGGTATCCTTTGAATGGCGTTATGGTGTTTCCCCCCCCTCTTTTCCCTCTTTTCTGTCTTCTCAAACCCCAGCTTTTTTTAATGGGCTCTATATGAATTCATTGGATTATGATTACAATGAATTGAATTCCAATTGGCTTGAATTGGACTATATTACTTAAGTGCCTTGAGATGACAATTGTTGTAATCTGGCGCTATATAAATAAAATTGAATTGAACTGAATTGAATTGAATATGCAGGTGCAATATTTGCTTGCTGCTGATAAATGCAAAGAGGAACAGCTTACACAGGGATGCTCGCTTATAGGCCGCTGAATGAAATAAAGACCTGCTCATCCAGTAAAGTTCACTATTAATTCGTAATATTCTATTAAGATCGACAAAACGGTGAAATGAAAATAAAAAAAAATTAATCCATAGTCGAGGTGAGAAGACTACAGTAATAAATAACTTTGTGTATGTTAAAAACATGAAAAATCATGATAAATAATTGTATGTATGTATATGAATGTTATGTGTGTATAAACTGTGTTGAGTGGTAATTATTCAGTAGTGTCTCAGTGAAACAACAGATGGGGCCAACCTTGCGGTGACAACAAAAGCAGTGTTCCACTGATCAGACCAGTTGCTTGAGTGTACTAGACTAGTGTACATAGACTGGTTGGCTACTGAAGGGATAGAAAATGGGGAACACATGTTTTAATGCAATTAGGGATTTAGATGGGAATGTTAAATACATGTTTTGATGGGACCCACATAATATTAAATTGGCTACAGAGATGGGAAAAGAAGTTGGTTTTGAAGGAAATCTCAGTGTTGAAGAATACACAAAATTAGTGAAAGCAATTGAAGAATACTTTTCTGAAGGGCTGTGTACCAAAGATAAGCAGCTTTGTGACCAAGCACATGGTAGATCACCATACTGCCAGGTTATCTAATTTAAAGGATTGGTCTAGACATTCAGAGCAACATTTTAAGAACGAAAAGAAAAACAAGAAGGGACCAAGCTTAATGGAGAAAGGTGATGAAGAAACAATTGTGTATGTGATGAAAGAGAGCAGAGACACAGACAGAAGCAGAGGCGGTAGATGAAGAAAAAGAGTCAGACCTGGAGCTTTGAACCAATGTTTCCTGTTATCAGATAGGAAGAAAAAACAGGACAAAGTACAGGAGAAGCTTGTGGAGCAAAAGAGAGATGCTTTGCAGCCAGGGGACAAATTGTTCATGAAGGTGTTTAGGAGAATGTGGTTTATCGAACATCTGGAAGGACCATTTGAAGTTGATCACACTGTATCAAGGCACCAAACGAAGAAGCTCAAACTCAAGGACAAAAAGAGGAAGACCACGATGAATAGAGAAGACTGACAGATGATAGACTGAGAAAAATTCTCTCAAAATTAGGCTCAGAGTCACTGGATACGATTAACACAAAACATTTATTTCTTGCAAGAAGGAGACAAGTCCGCACAACCTGTCAGGAAGCTGGCTCAGAGTTGTCTGCCTAACAAAATGGTGCTCTTGCTATTTATATTGTTTATGCTTGCTGACCACACAATGTTATGGGAAAAGGCAGTTCTCGCCATTCATTATTATGGGAAGAGACGTTCAATGTTATGGGAAAAGGCGCATTTCTCACCATTTAATATTATGGGAAGAGACGTTCAATGTTATGGGAAAAGGCATTTGTCGCCATTTAATATTATGGGAAAGACTAGTGCATGCAGTCAAAACACTTTTGCTTGATACATAGTATTATAAGAAGAGAAAAGTTGGGGAGGAAACCTCCCCCCATCACAGAACATATTCTTGCAGCTTTTCTCATAGTATAACTATATAATTTTTCCAACATTCCCTCCTGTTTATGCTATGAAGGAAAGAGGAATTAAAACCCCAAAAACCCTGCATCCCGTACAATTAACATTGAATTGGTTTCTACTGTTCGCAGTGCATAGGAGCGAAAAACCCATTGGCTTTATTCACGGGAAAATTCTCCTATGGCCCCATTCTCTCCCTGGCGACCGACCTCTTAATCACTCACTCAGTATCAAAGGTCGCACTCCGAACACTTAATTCTAATGACTGGCGATGGACATATGTGTGACCAGTGTATCCACCAAAATGGATACACAAACAAAAAGTACATGGAAATAAGGATAATGCAAAAATCAATAAAGATCAATTGATAAATGAAATGCGAGCAACACTTAATACACAAAACTTAATAAAATGGAAATATGATGAAATGACTAATTGAAAATCAGGCAATTGATAAATTAAATGTGAGCAAAAACTAATAAACAGAAATTATCACAATGAAAAACAATAACAAATAAAAATGGAAATATGATTAAATGATTAAGTGCAATTCATCGATCATATGAAATGGCTAAAATGATGGACAAATTAATAGAATGAAAAACAATAATTGAAAATCAGGAATAGTTAATCAATAATAACAACAATAATAATAATACAATGCTGTTTATTCAGTTCAGTCCCGTCACCAACACTGCAATCGTCTGCTTCTGGCGGAATATCAGTCCGGCTGGGTCTGGAACGGTTAAGCTATCTTGGAAGGAGAGGTTACTAGCACTTCACTTCCAGGAAGAGGTCTTTACCACCTCTTTTCCCTGTCTCCTTTGCATAGCCCTGTACATCTTCTACATCATTGTTTAACACTTCAAAAAGATTTTCATTAAACAAATCATTGAGAATTCCCTTGGGGCCATGCAAGGTGTGTTGTCCTTTAAACATTATCTTCACATTGCTCTTCATCCTCATTTTCTTTATCTTCTATCTGTTGATACATCACGCGGGTAAGAGCGGTTTCAATCAGTTTCTGCGACAGTCCTCTTAAGCATGGGATACAACAACAACCACAGATGATTATTATGGCTGAACAAACCGACAGAGATAGCAGGACGGATGTAATTAGTCCACTCCATCGGCCAAACCATTTCTCCAACATGTCCGTGAAGTTGTTGATCCCTGAGTTCGCTATCAGTTCTGCTGAGAATGATGTGCAACCCTCTAGGGCCTTGGTGATGCTTCCATCTGGAGAAGTATTGTTAGGAACAAAAAGTTCCAAACATTTTACAGACACCCCCTTTTTCTGCTAACAACATATCCAAAGCCATCCGATTTTGCCATGCCATAAGTGATGTTGGACCTAATTGCTCAGCAATACCTTTAATAGCGTCCCTAGTGTAGTTTACAAAGCGCTGTTGGTTGTAATAGATGTAATTTATCCAATCGACATTCTTATTTATTGTTGCCCACCAGAAAAGAAAAGATTCAAACCCTGAAGCTATTTGGTTTCTAGCTTTAAACTCATCCAGAACTCCCCTAGGGACCCCAATGCTGTCCAAGTACACTCTGTTGTCAAATGAACCTCCAGGCACAGTTGAACGTTTTAGACGTCTCAGTCCTCTCAGTCCCTCTGCAGAGAGTTTCTTACTCACTGCCTTGAAATCCTCCAGCGCTAACAGATGGAAAGGCATCAGTAGTTGGGCCACTGCACAACTGCCTTGCCAGTTGGGCGGAAGGACTGGCCTCAGTTTCATATCCCCACACAGCCACCAGAGGTCTGCTCTCATGGAAGTCTGGTTCCGAAACCAAGATGCTGGGTAGTTACCTGCGTCCTGAGTGACATTGATGGATTCTGGACAATAATCTGACATGAGTGTACCCACATACTTACCTGTGCCCCTGTGAATGAAACACGTATAATTACCCTTATAAACCAACACTAAGGGCAGTACATCTCTTTTCTTAACTGCTGCGAGTTTTACATTCCTTTGTGATTGGTACAAAAGATTCATTATACAATTGTAATACACATTGTAAACTAGTGGGATCAGATTGATGATGATCGCTCAGGTTAAATGGTACAGTTCCCAAGTATGGTCTGGCTTTAGCACATGCAATGCAATTAGATCGATTGTTTTGTCGTGCTGTATACACCATCCATTCAAGCCATTCATCACGAGCTGCATAACCTGTTTCCAAGGCTAATTTCTCCTCGTAAGTTAGATCGGTGAGATATTTGACATGGCGATCAGGGGGTGGTGTATTAATGAAGATGCTTGCATGGTTGTAGGATTTGTTATCGTGAGTTTCTGTCTCGATGTTTGTTACTGTAATCATAAAGTTTCCTCTTGGATCAAACCCTTTTTCATGTGAGCCTAACACATAAAGACCAGTGTCACTAGATTTGGGTCTTTTTAAAGTTATTATGAGTGGATTGCATTCGTCAATCTTACAATTGGGATCAAATTGCCCCTTGATGATGGATAAAAGGGGTCTGGCCGGCTGATGCTTTTCAGGGTTTATAATTCCAAAGATGTGGTCCACTATTCGTTATTACAAAATTCCACCATTGGCGATCCCCTGGAACTCTGGTACCTGCATAGGTTTCACAAATGTTTTTTTCAGAGAATACATGGGCTTTTTGGTTGTCCTTACAGTTAATAACCGAACAGAAATCAATCTCAGCCACTCCGTCCATTCCTGCAACAAAAAACAGGTTGACAACTTGTCTGTTGAATCTCATGGACCTCGTCTCTCTCTGGATCATCTGTGTGAAGAAGGTGGGAGGCAGAACAGTGATATTTTCATATGACACTTCCTCTCCAGTTTTATTTATTTGTTTCTCATTGCAAATAATCGGGAGTACCAAAATAAGAGCAATAACTAAAAATACACAACTGGTTCCTCTTAATCCACATAATCCCTGTAATCTGAATGGATGCCACGGCTGCTGCCTGTCCATTTCCCCTTTCTATTTTAGCCACACCCTATGTTCCCGTTTTAGCCGTTGTTTTCTTCACTGAGGTTGAGACGATCCCTCTCCTGTTGAGAGAATTCCCCTTTGTAGTCAGACTTATGCCTCAGAGAACGATGGTGGGTAACTAATTTTTCCCTACTTCTAAAAGTCGTGGCCTTATTAGTTTACAATGGGATAAGTGAATCAAGGAAGTCCTTTCTGCTATTTTAGCTGCTGTGGGTGTTGTAAGTAATACCTGATATGGCCCTTCCCACCTCGGAGTTGATCAGTTCTTTTTCTTTATCACTTTGATGAGGATCCAGTCACCGGGTTTTACTGTCTTCAGAGATTCCTCCACAGGTTCACCTGGAACAATTGACGGAAGAGATCTCTCTGCTTGTTAACATTTTCACCATGTAATCTGCTAGAGTTTCTTCTCTTTCTTCATCATGTCTGGAGAATGGTTTTAATTGTGGAAGCATAAACGGTCTGACATACATCATTTCAAATGGAGTTAATCCTGTATTCGTTGGAGTGATATGCATGTTTAGGACTACTAGTGGTAAACAGTAAACCCAGTTCTTTTTAGGTTCTTCCATGATTTTCTTCAGCCTCGATTTAATTATTCCATTGTGCCTCTCCACCAAACCTGCTGACTGTGGATGATATGCAAAGTGGTTTCTGAGATCTATTTTTAAGTTCTTTGCCATTAGAGAGATGACATTGTTTACAAAGTGCGTCCCATTATCACTATAAATTTTTTCAGGAATTCCAAATCTAGGAATTATTTCTTTTACCAATGCTTTTGCTACTGAGAGTGCATCTGCCTGTGCACATGGAAATACTTCAACCAACTTGGAAAAAACATCGATTATCACCAAGCAGAATCGTTTCCCTTCACATTTATTTAGTTCAATGAAATCCATACAAATGTGTTGAAAAGGGTACATTGGTTTTGGGAATTGTCCTCTTCTTGGTCTTAGATTGCCCTGTGGATTGTGTTTTGCACAGATTAGACATGTTAGTTCACTATTGCAGCACATCTAAACAAGCCTTTTGGCAGTGTGGGCTTCCCTTCAGGTCACTCATATAAGTTTGATTGTGTGTTGTAAATGGCACCTTTATTCAGCCATTTCTGTTTTTCCGTTGGTGGGGCGGCTTTTTGCATATCACATAACACTTGGTGGTCTATTCCTGTATCAGTTTATTCTTTAGAGAACAGGAGGAGGTTCTCTGCTGGTAACTGAGCAGCTTTTCTTGCTTCTTCATCTGCCTTTCTATTACCTTTGGAAACAGAATCAGTGTTTTTAGTATGCGCAGTGCATTTGCATACTGCTACTTTAGTAGGTAGCAAGATAGCATCTAATAATGCTAAAATCAAATCTTTATGATTTATAGCTTTTCCAGTAGAAGTTGTCATTCCTCTGTTTTTCCATTGCTGTGCAAAAACATGAACTGTTGAGAAAGCAGTTTACTTCTGTCAGTGTAAATATTCACCACATTACCCTTTCCTAATTTGCAAGCTTCTGTTAAAGCTACTAATTCGGCTGCTTGAGCAGAGAATTTCTTCGGTAGTGGTCGCTTTAAGAGAACTTCAGTTTCAGTTACAACAGCAAACCCTGTAGCGTTTGTTCCATCAGTATTCTTCTTGCTTGAACCATCTACAAACATAGTTATTTCTGCATTTTCATAGGGAGTATCAGTCAAATCTGTTCTGGGCAAAACACTGATAGATATTTCTGCTATCATTTCTTCTACAATCATGAGGCTCCCCATCCTGTGACGTAGGCAGCAATGTGGATGGATTAAGTGTAGTACACCGTTCCACAGTGAGGTGTGGCTGTGAAAGGAGAACAGTCATGCAGGAGAGATGTTGAGAGGGGGATAGGTATGAGATTTTGTTCTGCAATAATATTACAGCCACAGCATGAGGCACTTTAAGTGTTAGTGGGTGAACACAATAGCTGCTGATGAGAGCACTGCCATAGAGGCAGCTACTACTGCTTGAACACAAGGTGGCAGTGCCCTAGCCACTGCATCTAATCTGGAGGAGGAGTAGGCTATTGGTCTGGATTTTCCCCCATATGCTTGAGTTAACACTGATGTCATATATCCCTCTTTACAATCCACTGTTTGGACAAAGGGTTTCGCGTAATCTGGTAATCCTAGAACAGATGAACTGACTAACAGTTGTTTTATTTTTATTATTTTTATTATTATTATAATTATTATCTGTAGCAGCCAAAGGGGTGTTTAAGATTAAGGCAGATAAGGGGGCAGTAATGAATGCATAATTAGATATCCAACTCCTGCAAAAATGAATAACTCCCAGAAAAGACATCATTTGTCTTTTTGTTTTTGGTGCTTGCAAGATTGTTGTCTTTCTTGCTTCATCTAAATGTCTGCCTTCTTGTGAGAGATCATAGCCTAAGTATTTAACAGTAGTTTTCCACAGCTGTAATTTGCTTTTACTGACCTTGTGACCCTGTTCCGCCAAGAAATGCAAAAGCGCTAAAGTGTCTATTTTGCAGTCCTGCTCTGTCGGTGAAGCCAATAAGATGTCTTCCACATATAACAATATTTGGCTGCCATTTGGAGGATTTAACTTGTCTAGGTTAGCTGACATTGCTTGAGAGAATATTGTTGGTGATTCACAATATCCTTGTGGAAGTCTTGTATAAGTATATCTTTTCATTCTGTAAGTGAAAGCAAACCAAAATTGGCTATCTGGGTGAACAGGTACAGAAAAGAAAGCATTACTTATATCAACAACAGTGAAGTACTTATTCTTCGGTTACAAATCATTTAACAGAGTATTTGGATCCGGTACTGTGGGGGCCCCGTGGCACAACAGCTTTATTTACTGCCTGCAGATCCTGCACCATCCTCCAACCAGTGGAGGGAGGAGCCTTTTTCACAGGAAACAATGGAGTGTTACATGGAGAGTCAGGACATTCCACTATAACACCTGTTTTAAGAGAAGCTTCCAAAATTGGACCTATTCCTTCCTCAGCCTCAGGTTTAAGTGGATATTGTCTTTGATGTGGCCTGAAGAGAGAGGAGTTATATAGACAGGTTCAACATTTGTTATTAGTCCCACGTCTGCTGTTCCTTTCGACCACAGGTGTTCAGGTACCCCTTTCATTTCTGCTTCTTCACTTTCAGTGAGTGTCAGAATGGATCAGAATCTGCTTTTTTTGTTGCCATATCTGTCCTTCTAAGTGCACATTTGGTTTTGCATGTGTGGTCCAATTTAATGGAATAGTATATGCATCCAATGTCTCGGAATATTCTATTCCTGGTTTCACTTCCTCCCAATCTGAGGCTTCTTCACATGCAGTGACAAACACACCTAAACGCCTCCAGTGGTCGCCTGTGGGTTTGGAGAGTGACACATGAGGTGCATTACATGATCTTAAAAACTTCCTCGTGCTGGGGGATGTCAGGTACCAGAGAGGGATTTAGGACGCAGATGCAGGGTCGTGGTTTCAAGAGGGTTTTATTATAATAAAACCAAGACAAGATCGCGGCACTGCAGGGCGCTCTCCCGGCAGTGCAAACGAAAAGGCTATAAAACGCCTAAGCGCTCTCCTCTGTAACTAAAGGAGAGGAGGAGCGCGGCTATGAAAGTTAACAAACTTAAAACCTCTCCACAACGGGAGGAAAACCAAAAGCTATGAACTCTCAACAAAACAAAGTCACGCTCTCAAAGTGAGGCGGAATAAAACAAAGGCGCACTCTTTCAAAATAGAGGCTCTATAAAGCTTTAACTTAAAGGCTCTCATTTAACGGAGGCGACCATGACAAGAAACAACGAAAAATCACTCCGTAAAAATGGAGGAAAAAAACAAAGGCTATGAAACTTACCGTTCAATAAATAGACTAAGACTATGGACGTAGAATAAATTACACAAGACAAGGTGCGCTGCAGGAGAGTCGCTCACTGCAGGCTCGTGGGATCATGGAACGAGGGACAAGACAAGGAGAGTGGCTGGTAGTGTAGCTCGAAAAGAGACAACATACTGGCACAAGACAAGGGAAACGCAGACTATTTGAGCACACGAGGGACCAAGGGGAACAGGTGAAAACACTTTGAATCAGGGAAGACAATCAGACGCTTGACACGGGAGCAAGGGCAAGTTATCTGAAACGAGAGGACAAGATTAGTGAATTTTCAAAATAAAACAGGAAATGACGAGACAAGACGTAAAATGGAAAATAAACCGTGACGGGGGAGAGTGAGCAGCTAGCTGCACAACAACCCTCTTTATTCCAGTATAAGTGTTTTAATTTTAACATGGTCTGTTTGTCTTTGAAGAACTGTTTCTCATATCTTCTGTCAGGCCCCTGAGTGTATTTGTAATACATAGTGCAGTGTAATTCCTCTGGTGACCTGAAGGTGAGCTCTCCTGAGACGTGTTCTTTTGCTTTTTTCAGGAGTTGAAGTGTGATAGAACTGGGGGATGTAGAGACAAGATCCAAGCTATACCAGTATGAAGGTGGTCTCGCGTCATGCTGAATCATTGTTTGAGCGGACTTCATTCGGACTACAGTTAACCCTTTCTCTTCCGGAACTATGCCTAGTTTCAATGCATGAAGTATATCTCTCCACAGCAAATTACAGGGACACAGAGTGTGTCTCACTCCCGTCCGTGCCTCAGTTACTGTCAAGAGTTTTGATAAACGCTCAGGATGGCTCTTACCATTTGCTGATTTGACCCAAATAATTTCTTTGGATTCCTCAACTCCAGGAATGTCATTAGGATGAATTACAGTTCGTGTTACGCCTGTGTCGCATAGAAAAGTCACCTCCGCCCCTGAAACATTCAGTGTAATCTCAGGCTTGACATCATACTGCAACATTAGTTCAATTCCCTCCAGATTTAACACTTCTTCTGTTTTTTCTGCTTCCATCTTGGTTACAGCTCCTGTTTTTTACTTATCTAGTCATAACTGACTCCCACTCTTTCCCATTCTTCCACACAGCCGACATGCCCCTCTTCTTTTATTTCTCTCTCTCTCTCCTGTCTCCTTTCTCCTGTATTGGCCTGTGTTTCCGTTTTCCCTCATCACATACATAGGTATTTCACTCCCTTCCAACAAAAAGCTTAGTCCTTTCTTACTTTTCTTTTTGTTGTTAAAGTGATCATCTGCATGTCTGGCCCAGTCCATAAGATTTTCTAACCTGGCTGTGCGATGGACTACCATGAGTTTGGTCACAAAGCTGCTTATCTGTGGCAAACATCCCTTTAGAAAGGCATTCTTCAACTGCTGTTCGTAAGGAGAATCCACATCCCCAATTATCTGGTGGGATTAGTCCACTGTGGACGTCAAACACCTCCTTGAGTCTATGATTATATAGATCAACATCTTCCCCTTCCTTCTGCACACAATGGTTAATTTGGTTCCAATCAGCCCGTTTTGTATATTTAGTTTGAGTTCGTTTCAGTAAAGCCTCAAATCTGTTGGCTAGATCTCTTGAATCACACTGCAACGTTGCTCCACTAGTAGTAATGGGATTCCAATCACCACGGATCACACACCAATCCACTCTCATCACATTTCTCAATGCTTTTTCCAACTCCAACCCATTCAACCTGTAGCTCTCATACAAATTCTTTATGCCTTCTTCAAACCCCCTAACATTCACTTTTGGGTGTGGGATGTCCTCCGTTGCTTTTCTTACATCCTCAGCTGTCCATGGTCAGTAAACATACATGAATTCACTTTCATCGTCCCCATCTCTAGGATTTGGTACTTGGATCATGGGCAAATTTTCAAAGTCTTGACTAGCCGGGTCACGGTACACCTTCCATGTAGAACTAAAATTTTTCCCTGACCTAGTTACCTGTGTCTCATCTCTCTTAAGGATTTTTTAAAATTCCCCCGTTGGGTACAAAGGTTCCAAAGGTGGGGAGCTAGGTTGGGGTCGCAACCCCCCTGTAGCTCCCGAGATACTATAAGCTGGTGGACTTTTCACTGTTAAGTGGAGTTTTGGATGCCTACTCTGATAAACCGCATTCACATCCTCTTCATCTATCAGCGTCAACACCTCTTTTTGTTGCTTATCTTTCTCTTTTTTTTCTTTCTCTGATTTTCTCCTCTGTGCCTCAGTGAGCCAGGCCTTAGCTTGCACAAGGCCGTTCTTTTTATTTTTAGCTTTATTTTTACGGCCTGCTCTCTCTATATCTTTTACTAATTCTGCGCATTTCTCAACATTAAAATTCTCTTCAAAACCAAATTTCTTCTCCCATCTGTCTAAGTATTTAATATTATCAGGGTCTTTCTGAAACATGATTTTAGCACTCCCACTTAACTTCCAGTTAGCTTTAACACAAGTATTTCCCATACTGTCCTCTTGCAGCTAATCAATTGTTAGTGGAGCTATTGTGAGTACTACTGAATGAAACACTACTTCTGTCGTTATGTCACAAGCAACAACCAGATTCAAATGTTCACTACAACTCCATTAGTAAATACATTATTTCTGTTGTCACCATCAGCAACATCACATACCAGCAGCTGTTTCACTCTCATACATACATAGAAAATAAAACAACACTGCATCAAACAATTTAACAAACAAACAATTTAACAACCAGGCCCTTTACCATCAGCAACATCACACACCAGCAGCTGTTTCACTCTCATACATACATAACAAATAAAACAACACTGCAGCAAAGAAACCAAGGAACAAACAATTTAACAAACAACTTAACAAACAAACATAGATGGATTTAATTCTTGCGATATCCCATCGCAAACTCTCTTAAGAAAGATTCCGTTTCTAACGTGCGGCGCAGAGTTATTTATTCCTGTAGTCTTCTCACACATACTATGGACTGACCTTTCCTGACTGCTTTACAGTACCAGCTAAAAGGCTACTACATGATAGTCTTCACACAGACTATGGACCTTCACCTTTCCTGACTTCTTTACAGTACCAGCTAAAAGGCTTTCCCCTTTGACCCACCTTCCCTGACTGCTTCTGCTATGTTATCCTGGTTTAATCCAACACACTATGACTATGGACCTTCACCTGTCCTGACTGCTTTACAGTACCAGCTAAAGGGCTACTTACAGTACCAGCTAAAGGCTTTCCTGATACTAAGTTGCACTAAAGTTACTATTCCTCGAAATAGTAACTTTTCTTATTGGAAATTAGCAACGCCCATATTTAGTTAAAGGCCTCTTGTTTCTAACAATTGTTAGTTAAATAATCACAATTTATCCCCAATAATCACACTATTTCTCACCAACAATAGTAACACAAAGGGTTCCTTACCATAAATCCACTGGTAAGTTCAACAACGAAGAATCCAGCGAGTCTGTCCACTGATTCAAAAATAGATCCTATCACCTTTCCTCCAGCCAGTGGCAGCCAGCCTTGTTATGGAAGTTTTCAATCGCTTCCTTCCTAATACCTCTGATGAGCAATGAAATAGAGAAACTTACTTTTTCTGCAGGCCGGCTAAGTTTTTATTCTTCGTTGCAAGGAAAAAGATCAGTCCACACCATTCAGCGGCAATGGTATGAAAAGATACAGACAAAAGAAATACAGAGCATTTATACCTGAGGAGGGGGGGGGGCTTTGTTCTTTAGATGTGTAACCACATCTCCGGGGGGGAGGGTGGCACGATGCAGTCTTGATGATAATTAAGAAACAGGAGGTTAAAACAATTATCTTGTCTGAGTGTTAATTAAGAGGTAAATAGTTTAAAACAATTAGCGTGTCTGGGTGATACAAATGGTTAATGTGGATTGGAGAGTCTGTCAGTCCTGAGATAAATTTTACCATCACAATTCTCCCTTTTGATTATTAATTAATCATTACCAGAAAACAAACTGAAGAAAAATAAAATAAATGAAGAAAGCTAAATGAAAACTAAATGCAAGAGACAAAACAAAGCAAACAAAAACAACCCAAAAAAACAAAATGAAATAAAATTTTACAAAATGTTAAAATGTATCATCGTGGTAGTTGATTAGAGCAGAGAAAATACTAAGGAGAGGTTGAATTTTGATCAGCATTATTGGCGTTCACCTGAACATATGTGGAGGAATGAGGCATCTCTTTCATGAGCACGTTAGACAGGCATTTCAATACACATGGAATTAAGGTGCAGAGCAAAAGGAAAATCATTACATATGGGATTATTGTTAAAAACCATGCTGGCCATCCTTGGCCCAAAGATTTCAGCCAAGGGAACCATGAGTCATTTATTACAGGAGGGAGTTGAATGGCATCTTTCATGTGTTTGATAATGTTGGTAATGTTCTCATATTCGTCGGAGTGGTTGTCTTCAATTCCAGAGGTCAACATGACCGTGTTAACATCTGACAGCATGTTAAGTAGGGCGTCATGTGGGTCTGGTGGCCCATTGACTATGACTGTGAGTTGTCTGTACATATCCGAGCTTGGATATTCAATTCCACACCAATATGTGCCTGCATCAGTGGGTTTGACATCAGGGATGGTGATCTGGGCTCCGTTGGAATTTGGAAGTTTTGTTATTGTGAAGCGGGGATTTCTGTTTGGAGCAATGGTTTTGTCAGTGGTGGCAATGATCAAGTGCCAATCGTGTGGGCCGCAGGGGTCTCTGCATTGGTATTTGTCATACTTGGCATAATATGCCTGAACCCGTCCTGATCGCCAAATTTCAGGGTAAACGAGGCAGGTGAATGTTGCACTTTGACCTTCTGTCAAAGTGACAGTCCTGGCAGGTTTGTAGGTGTAAGCCTCCATCAGCTATGCCAAACATGACAGCATCAGAATCAAGCAATGCATGGTGCAGTTTGGTGGAACACGTCTAGTTGGTGTTTGTTGAATCCACAGGGCCAATTCCACGGGTTGTCCTCTTTGGCGTCTGTGCGTCCTTGCACCGTCCGTCATCTTTGGCCTCTCTGTGTCCTCGTGTCGTCCGTTACCGTCCGTCCTCTGTGTGTCCTCGTGTCGTCCGTCCGTCCTCGCGTCGATCAGGTTGGCAGCTGGGCTCCTCCGTTTGCTCGGGGATCTTCCTGCAGTGTCTGGCGTGAACCCACGTTGCCCTCTCGGCTATCTTCGCAATGGTATGCGTTGTCAGAATGGATCTCGTCACCGTTTGGAATTCCAGTGCTCCTTTCTGAAGTTGTTTCTCACCACCCAGGTTGGAAGTCTGCAGAGAGAGAGAGAGAGAGAGAGAATAGGTTTTTGCAATATTGTAGCATATATCCTCACATAGGCCAGTGGAGGGGAGTGGCCTGGTTACAGGTTTTACTCCCAGAGATGGAGGTCTGCCAAAATTGATTTTGATTTCAGAGTGCCATTTTCTCATTCGACAACGTCTCTACTGGCAGAGTGTTATACACAATGTTGTCTGAGGTTAATGGTAAGAAATTCACTAATTTGGGTTATTGCAGAATTGACAAAGTGAAAGGCATTATTGCTGCTCAGTTTTGGTGTAGTTGTAGTTCCCAGATGGGGAGTAATCTCTGTTAGCAGAGCCTTTGCTATCACTTGGCTACTCTGGTGTTTTGCTGGAAATACTTCAATCTATTTTGACCAGGTCAACTATTACTAAGCAGCGTTTCTTTCCTTCTGCTGGTGACAGTTCTATGAAATCCATCCTTAAGTGTTCGAATGGTCTGTCTGGTGATGGGTAGGCGATGTGTGTGATTGCTTTGGTTTTACCTGTTATGCGTTGCACAAACCATACGCGGTTGACTGATCTTCTGCTGTATGAACTGAAAATTCTTTGGTGAACCAGTGCTGGGTTATGCCATCCATCATCCCCCCTTTTGACACATGGTCCAATCCATGTGTCAATTTCGCGAAATGAGGGAAAAAATGTTTAGGTAGACAAGGCTTATTATCGGTTCCTAGCCACACATCTTCCTGTGGTGTGGCAAAAGATTGCACCGTTGTGAGAGAGGTGGAAATAGTGACAGGGATCAATTATAGTGGGTAGGAGTGTAGCTTCTTTTTCAGCAGCATCCGCTCTTGCATTTCCTTGAGAGACAGGACCTGTGTTGTTAGTGTGAGCAAAGCATTTAAAAACAGAGATTGACTTTTTGGAGTAAAATGGCATCAAGAAGAGCTGTGACTTTGTCATGATGGAGAATGGGTTTGCCGTTAGATTTTAGGAATTGTCTGTGTTTCCACAGAGTGTCAAAATCCTGGACAACCCAAACATGTGTCTGGAATCAGATTAGATGGTTACTGCTTTGTTGTTAGCTAGTCTGCATGCCTCTGCCATTGCTATCAGTTCTGTCACCTGTGCAGAAAGGTGAGGAGGGAGTGAGCTGGAGAGAAGAGTTTCATGATTAGTGACAACAGTAAAACCAACTCTGTTGTGACCCGTTTGTGGGTCACGTGAAGCTGATCCATCTGCAAAGAGAACCAAGTCAGGATTTGTTAATGGTGTTTCTTGGCAAGCAAACCGGTTGGGGGACAGCAACACAGTTATGTTGTGTTCTGTCATCTGGTGTGGGGAGGAGGGTGGCAGGTTTTAACACAGGGTGTTTGACAGTGATGTTAGACATTTCTAAAAGTGTTTTGTTGTATCATAGCCATCGTGCTGTGGAGAGGTAAGAAGTCTTTTGTTCAAGTAAAATCATGCACACATCATGTGGGACCAGGAGAGCTACATCAGAATAGGCCACAATATATCTGGAGGCCATAACTGCCTTTTCAGCTGCCGCCACATATCTGAATATTTCTTGGGAGATCTGCAGCCACAGGGTCCAGTTTTGAAGAAAAATAAACTACAGGCCGCAGCTTATTTCCATGATCCTGCAACAAAATTGAAGTCATATATCCATCTTTTCCCTCTACTGTTTGAGTGAACGGTCTGGTAGGGTCAGGCAGGCCCAAAGTTGGAGTGCTTTGTAAGGCAAGTTTTAGTTCTGTGAAAGATTGTTCTGCTTCAGGAGTCCATTTGATCTCATGTTTTGCTTGCAGGCCTTTGCCATGAATGAGGGAGGCGAGTAGAGCTTCAAGAATGGCATAGTGAGAAATTAACTGTCTACAGTAAGAGCACATACCAAGAAAATTGTGATGGGTTTTGGAAGGTTCTGAATTGCATCAACTCTTTTTGGTGAAAGAGTCTTTCTTTCAGAAGTGATGACATGACCTAAGAAGACAAATTGAAGTTTAGACAAGCTGGCTTTGTGACCAGTTTTAACAAGATGCTTCAAGGGTTTGACTGTGTTGGCTGCTCATTGGTCGGACTGCAGATCATGAGGTCATCAACATACTGTAACAAAGCAGTGTCTGGGGAGAGAACAAAGGGTTCAAGACTGTCTGAGAGCTTCAATGCAAATGGTGGGACTTTCACAGTATCCTTGGCACCGATGTGTGAATGTGTAGCCCCTCCTATTGAATTTGAAAGCAAACCAGAATTAGCTTCCTGGGTGACCTGGAACACTGGAGGTGTCTGAAAGGTTGACCTCTGAAAAGAATTTTGCATTAGTTGGTTGCATCACCTCCTTGCAGATCCTGAATATAGCGCCAGTCTGTTGGTTGATCTTTGCCTCTGATTTTATGACAGGAAACAAAGGCGTGCGTATTGGAGAATCGTTACGTGGAACAATTACTCCCGCTGCCTTAAGAGACTCAAAGAATGGTGGTATATTATCAATGGCTTTTTGTTTAAGTGAGTATTGAGCCTTGCAAGGAATGATGACAATATTTTCACAATCTTTGACAAGGTTAACATCATACTTTCTGTTGACCGTTCTTTGTGTGTGCACAAAACATGTCAGTGAAGGTGAAAAAATAGATCTATCAGATGTTTGTTGCCTTTCGGCTGTAGGCTTACACAATTTCATAACTGGGCTCATTGGGATTGTGTGGGACTGAATAGTCCATGGTGTACATGTTACGTTGAGCTGGTGTGAGAGAGACTGACACAGCGCATTTATGTTCTGTCCAAAAAATGTGTGTCAGTGTTAGTTTGTCAAACCTCTCCCTTAACCAGCTTTCCTCGTACGATTCGTTAGATTCTGATGACAGATGGGAGGTACACTGCAGGTCCTCTTTGGCCATGAAGTCTGTTGAGGCTGTTGAAATGATGTTTTTTGCTGAAACAAACTCAGGGAAGGTTGTTAGTGGTTGCAGTTGCCATTGATATGCATATGTCATGTTCGAGGTGTGGAAGACAACTGGGGTTGGGATTAGACAAAGGCTTCATTTACACATCCAGTTCCTGCCTGTCAGGTTACTGGGACAGATTTTAGAAAGCAACATTTTTTAAATTTTAAAATTTTTTTTTTTTATCAGTTTCTCTTCTAGTTTTTCCGTTTTTCTTCCGTTCTTCCGTTTTTGTTTTCTTTTAAACTAAGGGACCCCCCTATTGGGAATCTGAGCTCATTTGTCCATAAATTTTAATATTTTAAGCTTTTATCCCCAAATCTCTTTTTCATAATTTCCACAATTGGCCCCTCTGCAGACTGAACCGCTTCTACGGAAAATTTACTCCCCATTCTGAATGAAGAGGTCGTACGACGAGAGCCAATTAGTTATGCTACAACTGGCAAAAGCGACATTTCGATTTCAGCTTCAAATAACGAATAAAGCTAACTGTTTCGATTGTTACAAACAGATAAATAGCGACATTTCGATTTCAGCTCCAAATGACGAACAAAGCTGGGCCAATTTGTTGAGCTACAAATAGCAAAAGCGACGTTTCGATTTCAGCTCCAAACGACAGAAAAAGCTAACTGTTTCGATTGCTACAAACAGATAAACAGCGACATTTCGATTTTAGCTCCAAATGACAAACAAAGCTAACTGTTTCGATTGCTACAAACAGATAAATAGCGACATTTCGAATTCAGCTTCAAATGACAAACAAAGCTAACTGTTTCGATTGCTACAAACAGATAAATAGCTGGCCAACTGTGAAGACTATGAGAAATGAAATTGTTGTCTAATTAAAATCCAAATTTGAAAGAAAATGCATTAAGTCAATATTTCAACACTCACCAGACGAGTTTTGCTGAACTCTGTTCTTGGAACCCCGGTGGCAGCGACTCAGGACGTGTTACCGGTTAGCCCTCCCGTCTCATAAATTAATTGAGGTTTGGAGGCTGGAAATGATCTATTTCTCCAGGATGGCCTGTCACTTTCCGTGCCTCATCCTGAACGGCTGCTCACGGGGTCCTGCCCGACAATGCCAAATTGTTATGGAAGTTTTCAATCGCTTCCTTCCTAATACCTCTGATGAGCAATGAAATAGAGAAACTTACTTTTTCTGCCGGCCGGCTAAGTTTTTATTCTTCGTTGCAAGGAAAAAGATCAGTCCACACCATTCAGCGGCAATGGTATGAAAAGATACAGACAAAAGAAATACAGAGCATTTATACCTGAGGAGGGGGGCTTTGTTCTTTAGATGTGTAACCACATCTCCAGGGGGGGCAGGATGCAGTCTTGATGATAATTAAGAAACAGGAGGTTAAAACAATTATCTTGTCTGAGTGTTAATTAAGAGGTAAATAGTTTAAAACAATTAGCGTGTCTGGGTGATACAAATGGTTAATGTGGATTGGAGAGTCTGTCAGTCCTGAGACATAAATTTTACCATCACAGCCTCTATCAGAAACTCTGCTGAGAGGACTTCAGCTAGGAATCCTGAACTCCCCCGTGCACGGTTTCAGCTCCGATCCTGGAAGGTGGAAAGGATTTTAGAATCCAGCTCGAAGGACCATTATGTCAGAAAAATTCTCTCAAAATTAGGCTCAGAGTCGCTGGATATGATTAACACAAAACATTTATTTCTTGCAAGAAGGAGACAAGTCCGCACAACCTGTCAGGAAGCTGGCTCAGAGTTGTCTGCCTAACAAAATGGTGCTCTTGCTATTTATATTGTTTATGCTTGCTGACCACACAATGTTATGGGAAAAGGCAGTTCTCGCCATTCATTATTATGGGAAGGGACATTCAATGTTATGGGAAAAGGCGCATTTCTCACCATTTAATATTATGGGAAGAGACGTTCAATGTTATGGGAAAAGGCATTTGTCGCCATTTAATATTATGGGAAAGACTAGTGCATGCAGTCAAAACACTTTTGCTTGATACATAGTATTATGAGAAGAGAAAAGTTGGGGAGGAAACCTCCCCCCATCACAGAACTCTTATTCTTGCATCTTTTCTCATAGTATAACTATATAATTTTTCCAACAGAGACAGAAAAAGATGCTCATGATCAAGATCCGGAAGAAGAGGCTAACGATGCCACAAACACTTACAATGCTGGTGTACATGTTCCTGATGATGCCAACAAGACTCTACCAGTCGATGAACACAAAGGAAGATTCAGCATCATCAATCTGCAACACGTGCCAGGAACAACAGTGGCCTCCCCTCCAGAAGAGAATCCAAGAAAGATTCAAGAGAGCAACAATGACACTTTGAGAAGGACAAGAGAGCCAGTTGTACCAAGGAGACCAAGGTTAGTCCGCAAAAAGACCAAGCCCAAGCGTTCTGAGAACCAGAGTTGAAGCGACCCTGGGTAAGTCAGTTCAGCTCCCATGAAATCTTGACAGACTTCTTTGACCTCGGTGGAAAGATAACTACAGAAGACTGATAGATTTCTCAAACACCTCCTCACCAGCCAAGTATGTACTGCCTAATAATGTTAGGGGAGTGAAAAATAAAGGGAATTGCAATCTTTTTGTAGGCCGGATCCAGATAAGAGATCAAGGGGAGTATAAGTGCATATATTATGACCACCAACCTTGCTGGTTAGAGTTAAGCAACAGACTTGAAACCAAAGTTCAAATGGTCCCTTTAGTAGTAATTGATGGAACTTCTGATACAGAGCTGGGACTTTTTGAAGAAAGGCCACCATTAAACATCTCTGAGGGTATTAATACATCAAATACAGGTATTACACAGGTTAGCACTTCAGTGAGGGCCAAATCCTCACGAGAGGCAAACATAGAATTCTCTACGATCAATACATCTCTGGGGACTGTGACAACAATGAACATTATTATTTTTCAATAATATGTTTTAAAAAACATTTTTGGGAGTACCACGATACGATTTACCTAACCAACAAGCTTGGGGAATAAGGATGGGTGCTCATTCAGTAAGACTGTCCACTAATAATAACTGCCCATGCTTTTTAAAGGTTCCAGCAACAAACACATGGCCGTCAATTCTGGAGACAATAAAGAGAGCCACTTAGCCCCTTATGTCAAAACTATGCATTATCTTGGTTGTTGTATAATCAACAGGCACCAACAGATAGGTGGATGGCTGTGTCAGTGCATTTATTTAGACCCTAACAGTAGTGTAAGTGGTTAAGTGCTTTGCCACACATTAATTTACTGGATCAATATGAATAGGAAACAACAGCACGTCCTGATTCAACGGAAGTGGTGGCCATTAGGGCCAAAGCCTGTTTTTGTTTGTACGACACTCACGGTAATGCAGGGACGTTTGTAGGAATATCAGATTGTGATAGTTATATGATGCAATTCAATAGAAAAGTGTTAGAAAAATGAACTAACAGACAACGGTATGAAACCAAGAAATCCCTCAGAGGCCTCAGAATTTTACTTGCAAGGGGAGAACAACACACAAACCTTCTCTCTGCAGATTCACAAGAGTTCTCCAACGAGTGGTTGCCTCCCTTGCTCTTTTATTAGGTGACACACACACACATACATACAATCCTCTATATGCCCAGGTCTGGCATATCTCCTTAGTTTGGAGGCATCTCCTTATTTGGGGAACTATAAAGATAACAATCAGTGGGGAGACAACATTCCTTCTTAAAACACAGTTCTCTTTGTCTCCCAACTTCTCCTTGTGAAGTTTTGATATGAAATGGCCTCTCTGGCTGTAACTTTTATTTAATGATAATAAGCAAACTTTTCTGACATTTCCCTCCTGTTTATCATTAATAAATGTCAACCTTCACTTCAGTATCTTACAAGTCCTTTTAGCTTTCTGTAAGAACTTCATTTGTATTACAACCTTATCAATTTACACTCAAAAGGTTCATCATTTTATTTCATCTAAACACAATTATTGTCAGCTTCTTGGACAATGTGCGACATTGGATATAGGTCCGGATGATATTCTTCATCTACTTCGTCCTCCTGGAGAAGCAATGCTCTGAACTCAGAAGGGTATCCCTCTATGGTGTGCACAACCAACCTGGTACATAGAGAACGGAGACAAGGCACACAACAACACCCGCACTCTACCAATATTGCAGTAAATACTGCTGCAGTATAGAATCATGGCACGATATCTTCCAAACATATTCATCATGTTAGACCATATAGAAGTGCCAACTCCCGAATGCTCCTTCAATTCTTCAGATAGGACGCTTTCGTTAAAGATCCGCCTGGTACTGTGTTCTTAGGTATCAGACGTTAGAACACGCTCCTCCTTTTTCAGCCAGGAAAGAAGGACACAGACAGTTGAAAAGTTATAGATTCTCCTGATGATTCTCCTGGTGACAAACATTCCATTTAGTTCCGAAGGTTTACACCTTCCCTGCTTCACAACTTCCTTTGCTGCTTAACAGGACACTGATGATTTTTCCCATTTCCCATAAGTCTCCCAACCTAAAATAGGCATAACTGCAAAGAGACTTATGACCAGTCCTGTTACCAACAGTCACTTTGAACCTTTCTTTTTTTCTTCTTTTCCTCTCTTCTCTGGTGCTCTCTGCCCCTTGCCCTGCTAAGTGCTAGAGAGATGTGCCTGCTTTACCAGCGTTGAGTTTACCAGGATCTATACACCTGGTCCACTTTGTAGCTGGACTTCCCTCTCTAGCAGTCAGGGGAAGGCAAAGAGTACCTCTTGTGTATCCAAGTATCACGTCTCTCGACCTTGACAGCGGTTGAGGTATTTGGATCTGGAATGGGCCTTCCCAGCTCGGTTTGTTCCACACCTTCCTCTTTATCACCTTCCTGAAGACCCAGTCTCCGATATTAAGCTCTGCTCCAACCTGTAATGGCAAAGTCTCATTCGGAACATTATTATATTGACTTATATCTTACGTTTCGAACATCCTTTTCAGATAACTTGCTAGAGTGTTGTTGGGGAAATTTAATAATGCACAGAGTCAGTTATTCTCTTCTGAGGCGATAAGAGGCTTTTATAATAATATCTTGCAAAAGCGAACAACACAGTACAAAATACAGAGTTGCTCTGATTGCAAAAGGCAAAAACACAGTTATATTGCCCTCTTATCACGTCGTCTCTCTTTGGGTATAGTTGATTGTTCTTTTATCTTCCCTCCCCAACCATCAGTTGAGGTTACCCAGACACAGTCGTAAATACCAGCCTAACCCTGTCCCCCTTAAAGTACAGCTATGTCATTATAACCAGCCCACAATTGTAAAGAGGAATTTAAGAAAAACAGGACAGGGTGGTACCTTGCAGCTTGGTCATTTGCAGTTCATGCACAGTAACACTCAATACAATGCATATAAGAATTCATTTTCCATTACAGTGTCGTCATCCTCATACTGGTGGCATGCAATTTAGCTAGGTCTGGGATATAATATGGTCTTCCATACATTATTTCGAGTTAAAGATTGACCTTGTGTGGGAGTTATCCGCATGCTTAGCTGAACTAAGTCTATGCAATCAGTCCAGTTTCTCCCTGTTTCTTCCATTGCTTTCCTCAGTTTCAGCTTAATTGTTCCATTAGTTCTTTCCACTAGCCCTGATAACCACAATGGGTTTTTAAATTCATGCAGAAGTGATCCCCTAACTTTTGTATCACCGTATTCACAAAATGACTTCCATTATCACTCCTGATCCTTTGTGGAATCCCAAAAGTAGGTATTATTCTTTTGCATAAGGCTTTTGCTACTGTCAGGGCATCTGCTGAATAACATGGAAATATCTCTACCCATTTCGAAAATGCATCAATTATTACCAAGCAATACTTTTGGTTGTTACATTTGTTTAGCTCGATAAAATCCACGTGTATTTCTTGGAAAGGATACTCTGGTTTAGGGAATCGACCTCTTCGTGGTCTTATGTTTCCCTGTGTATTATGTTTCATGCAAATCTGACATTGTGCACAAAAGTTTTTTTTTTGAATAAGTATTAAAACCATAATGAGCATGATATTGTTCTATTATACTGTTCATCCCTCCTGTTGACACATGGCAAGGCCCATGTGCCACAATTGCTGCCCATTTATACATGGATCTTGGCAGAATTGGTTTTCCCAGTGGTCAAGTGTAGATGTCATCTTTCAAAATTGCTCCTTTATTGCACCACATAGTTATTTTGCTGTCTGGTGCTTGTTGTTGCATGTCTTTTAAAACATAATTTTCCATAGTCGTCATTAAAATGTGTGACATTGCAGCTTCTTTTGCAGCTTTATCTACAAAATCATTTCCTTTGCTTATAAAATCTGTTCCTGTGTGTGTGTTGCACATTTGCAAACCACAATAGCTTTTGGTAGTAATATTGCGTCCAGCAAATCTCGCAGCAGTTCTTTATGAGTTACTGGCTTTCCAGTGGAGCTTTGGTAGCCTCTGCTTCTGCTTGTACGCAGTGGGGTGTGGCCACCGGATCCAGTCTTTTAGAGAAATAAGCTATTGGCTTACTTTTGCTCACTTTATTTCCTGTGTCTGCTACATAATGTAGCAGCGCTATGGTGTCTTGTTTGCATTTCTGTTGTGACTTTCCTGCCACTAGGTTGTCATCCACATACGCCAGTATCTAGCTACCTTGGAGAGGAACAAATTCGGCTTAACAATTTGCTATAGCCTCTGCAAAGATAGTTGGACTTTCTGCATACCCCTGGGGCAGCCTTGTAAAAGTGTATATTTTCCCTTCAAAAGTAAATGCAAACCAATACTGAGAGTCTGGATGAATTGGGATAGAAAAGAAAGCATTTCTCAACTCTATCACAGAGAAATGAGTTGACTCTGGTCACAACTGGTTTAACAGTGTGTTGAAGGGCTGAACTGCCAGCCTTTCTGCTCATCAGATCTCCAGTCAGTGACGTCTTTGACATATAATGCTGATTGGTTCAATTGTTTCCAGTCTGTCCAGCCATTTATGGCCATGGACACATGTGGTGTCTTCCCATATTGCACCAATCTATTCATTTCCGGGGTAAGAGTACATAAATAAAAACAGTTGTCCTCTCTCCAATAACATGCAGTAAGAACAACTCTTTGTGGGCCTAATCGACAAAAAGCCTTGTCAAATGCATAGTCTGGACCAGTGGTTTTTTAAACCTCACTGTCACAGGATAACCTCCTGGGGGAAAGGTGCTCTTTGCGTGACGAGTGACTTCAGCTGTCAGATCAGCCAGCTGATTTGCAGTGACTGCTATATCGACAGTTGGTAAGTCCAAGGACCAGTGATAGTGTGGTTCCCCAGAGCCTTGTATAACATGGGTCTCTGCATATTGACGTGCCAACATGGCCCCATTCTCTGCTGGGTATATGACAATTTTCATTTTTTTCCATAAAGTCTCGTCCTAGTAGATTAAAGGGGCAGGCTGGGGAAAGCACCACTTGTCCCCAGGAACTTCCACCTTTTTCTGGGAATTCTAACTTTATTTTGGTGGACATAGGTTTCTTTTGCACCTCTCCACCTGCTGATCTTACTAAAATGCTATCTTTAGATGTAGAGAACTTGTGGCAATCATCTCTCATCACAGTGCGGCATGCTCCTGAATCACATAAAAACACATATGGTTTTCCTTGTACAAGTAAAGTAATTTGGGGCATGCTATCAGCCATTGTGCAGATATCCACTAAATCCAACATATTATCCACCACTAGTGGTTCTTCCTTTTCATTTTCTGCACTCGGATGCCCTCTGTCTAGTCATTGTTGTTTCTTTTTTTTTAGGACACTCTCTGCTAAGATGTCCTAACTTGCCACACAACCAACACTCTATATCTGAAAACCTTCCTCTTCCCCTTCCTTTGGGGAAGCCTCTACCTCTTCCTCTTCCTCTGTTGTCCCAGCTTGGACCTTTCATATAAAACAAATCTGCATCTTCTCCCAAATAATTATCACAGCTGTCTTCCACAAACACATCAGCTTTCTTTTCTCTATTCTTCTTTTTTTCTGTGTCACTTTCTCTGCATGCATGACCTGGTCCATAAATTGAGGAAGAGTGGATCTGTGGAGGTGTCACAGTAGTCAGTGACTCCCCTCCCCCTGCTCCCTCCACAGAGAGTATGGCAGGGCAAAAGCACCAGGGATGGAGGGGGGTTGTTTTATTATCTTCAGGATGGACAACAGCACATATTGTGCCTTTTTCCTTTCTCCCTTTCTCTTCCCCTAATTTCCTCTTATGAGCTTCAGCCAACCACACTTTTGCAGTAGTGGTTTTGGGTCCGTCCTGTTTTCGACCTTTATTTTTATCTTTATCTTTTAATTTGGTCACCAGCATTTGGCACTGAGGGACTGACAATTTTCCCAAAAAAACATTTTCTTTTCCAGTGATTTAGGTATTGACATGAACCGGGGCGTTGCTGTTCCATAAATTTACGATCCCCCTCCCCGTCCATCGTACCATTCACATTCTCCATTTTATTAATATATATTTGTCCTTAATGAACGTCCGAGTTTGTCTACTTCAACAGTCAGTAACCTTTGTTGACACCGTTAGGTTCCCAGTTACTCTGCTGCTTCAACAAAACTCCGTTCCAATCACTCGTTCCTTTCTCTCATACACACACTCAAACCGGCTCCTACACACACACACACACTCAAAACAGCGAGTTGCACCCTCTCCCGCGCACACTCAAACCAGCGCCTCTCACCCTTTTACGTGCACACTCAAAACAGCGCAATTGCACAATACAAATACTGACACACTTAAAAACACAAAACACATTCAAAAACAAATACTTTAGACTTACAAACACCGGGTACCCATTACGTAGGGACTTTAACCCCCCTTTTCCTTAGGTAGGGACTTTAACCCTCCTTTTCCCATAAGGTAGGGACTCAAACCCCCCTTTTTTTTTTTCTTTAACAAAAATAGAAAAAAAAAAACACCCTTTCTTTTAGGCGGGGACTTTAACCCCCCCCTAAACACTTATTTTATTTTTTTGACTTTCTTTTTTTCTAAACACCCTTTCTTTTAGGCGGGGACTTTAACCCCCCCTAAACACTTATTTTATTTTTTTGTCTTTCTTTTTTTCTAAACACCCTTTCTTTTAGGCGGGGACTTTAACCCCCCCTAAACACTTATTTTATTTTTTTGTCTTTCTTTTTTTTTCTAAACACCCTTTCTTTTAGGCGGGGACTTTAACCCCCCCTAACCACTTATTTTATTTTTTGTCTTTTTTTTCTTAGGACTCAAACCTCTCTTATATTAAAAAAAAAAAAATGTTACTCACGATTCAGCTGTCCGTTGTAAAACTGCGCTTGGATGCCGTCATTTGTGAGGAGTTCTCCCGGAAAGGGCCTTCTCTTGCGAACGGAGAATTTTAGCCCTGTGCGTCTTTCCTCCGACCTATTCGGGCTGTGCAGAGTCTACAGAGTTTCGGCCCTCCCGGTAGAAACCCTCGTACAAAATGTTGGATCCGGCTCGAAGGACCAAAATGTTAGAAAAATGAACTAACAGACAATGGTATGAAACCAAGAAATCCCTCAGAGGCCTCAGAATTTTACTTGCAAGGGGAGAACAACACACGAACCTTCTCTCTGCAGATTCACAAGAGTTCTCCAACGAGTGGTTGCCTCCCTTGCTCTTTTATTAGGTGACACACACACACACACACATACATACAATCCTCTATATGCCCAGGTCTGGCATATCTCCTTAGTTTGGAGGCATCTCCTTATTTGGGGAGCTATAAAGATAATGTTGTCTCCCCACTGAGACCCACCACGGTTCATGGAAGACTGATACTCAGAGAACTCACCATGCAAGCAGATGACTGGGATTCACCTCTCCCCAAAGACATGAAGGTTGAGTGGACTAAATGGAAACGGTCGTTCCAAGACTTTGAGGGGCTTCATATACCACGCCCTTACTCTCCCTTCTCCACCGCGGGCTCACTGAGAAGAGATCTCTGTGTCTTCGCAGATGCATCAGTCAAAGCCATAGCAGCTGTGGCCTACATCAAGGTGACAAGCCACCAAGAACAGACTGAGATTTGGTGTGTCTTCGGTAAGCGGCAAAGTTGGCCCCAAAGCCTGGCTTAACTATTCTTGAGTGTCGCACAGAGTTCAACTAGACTTGAACTCTGTGCGACTGTCCTTGCTGTCGAGATCGCTGAAATGATAGTCACAGAGGGACACAACATTCGACAAAATTACTTGTTACACAGATTGTATTGGGGTTGTATTGAAGGTTGTATTGGGGTACATCCACAACCAGTCAAAGAGATACTATGTCTACGTACACAACAGGGTCCAACAAATCCATCAATCACCTTGTTTCAACCAGTGGAAGTACATCTCAAGGCATCTCAACCCAGCTGAAATTGAATCAAGAACTGTGACACCAGCCTTGCTTAGCAACACAACATGGCTCAAAGGACCAGACTTTCTTAATGATACATCTATGCATTGATTCAAGCTTCAAGAGACTTACAACCTTATTAACCCTGACACCGATTCTGAAGTGCGTCCTCACATGGTGACAAGTCTCACACGTTACCAGAGATGTGGTACACCCGCAACGTTTTGAACATTTCTCCAAGTTCAGCACTGTCCTTACAGTTATAGCGCACCTCATCCATGTAGCTCATTCCTTTGCCCATTCCACCCAGAATGAATGTCAGCTGAAGCAGCACAAGCTGGAGTGGCACATGCACAAGAGGAAATTGAACTTAAAGTGGAGCAGGCACGTATTCAAGCCAATGTCGATGCATTAAATGATGAAAATGAAAAAGATGCTGTCATAGCAGAGGCAAATACAGTTATGGCCAGATGTCATAGATAGATAGATAGATAGATAGATAGATAGATAGATAGATAGATAGATAGATAGATAGATAGATAGATAGATAGATAGATAGATAGATAGATAGATAGATAGATAGATAGATAGATAGATAGATAGATAGATAGATAGATAGATAGATAGATAGATAGATAGATAGATAGATAGATAGATAGATAGATAGATAGATAGATAGATAGATAGATAGATAGATAGATAGATAGATAGATAGATAGATAGATAGATAGATAGATAGATAGATAGATAGATAGATAGATAGATAGATAGATAGATAGATAGATAGATAGATAGATAGATAGATAGATAGATAGATAGATAGATAGATAGATAGATAGATAGATAGATAGATAGATAGATAGATAGATAGATAGATAGATAGATAGATAGATAGATAGATAGATAGATAGATAGATAGATAGATAGATAGATAGATAGATAGATAGATAGATAGATAGATAGATAGATAGATAGATAGATAGATAGATAGATAGATAGATAGATAGATAGATAGATAGATAGATAGATAGATAGATAGATAGATAGATAGATAGATAGATAGATAGATAGATAGATAGATAGATAGATAGATAGATAGATAGATAGATAGATAGATAGATAGATAGATAGATAGATAGATAGATAGATAGATAGATAGATAGATAGATAGATAGATAGATAGATAGATAGATAGATAGATAGATAGATAGATAGATAGATAGATAGATAGATAGATAGATAGATAGATAGATAGATAGATAGATAGATAGATAGATAGATAGATAGATAGATAGATAGATAGATAGATAGATAGATAGATAGATAGATAGATAGATAGATAGATAGATAGATAGATAGATAGATAGATAGATAGATAGATAGATAGATAGATAGATAGATAGATAGATAGATAGATAGATAGATAGATAGATAGATAGATAGATAGATAGATAGATAGATAGATAGATAGATAGATAGATAGATAGATAGATAGATAGATAGATAGATAGATAGATAGATAGATAGATAGATAGATAGATTGTCCCTGAAGGGAAATTCATTTACACACTGTCACTGAGCAACATAAAACAACATATAAACATCACCGACACTGAGCCACATCAATACATAATCAAAAACAGAAATTTCACCAACACCAAGCAACACCAGACACTAAGCAACATATACATACGCACACACCAGACAACCAACACTGGGTCCATACAGGGCTATTGGGGGAGGTTGTTGAGTGCTGAGATGGCAGACGGGACAAAGCATTTGTTGAAGCGAGCCTGTCGCCATCTCAGTGTCCTGTACCTGCGACAGAGGATCTTTTATGGATGTCATATATTTAAATGGGCACCCTTTTAGCAAACTAATTTGACAGGTGACCTTTAACCTCTTATCGATTGATCAAGTATTTTGACAGGTGACCTTTGGCATACTTCCGGTTGCTCACATCTGGTCAGCTGGCCTTTGACATCTAAGGTTATGGGTAGGGTTAAGGGGTGATTACAGCTAAGGTCAGGAGGTTGTGAGAAATATATTTGTTAAATGTTTAGATAAGAGAAAGGGTTAGGGTTAATAGGAAAGATTAAGTTGTAGAAGCTGTCAGCATTTTCAGTCTCGTATGAGTATGGCTCAGGGTGCTGGAAAGTCCTCCTTTTTTGGCATAAAATGTAGATGACCATTTCTTTTGTCTTGGCTATGTTTAGCTGAGCAGACCTAGGATGGCGGTGTCATCTGAATACTTGTAGAATGTGGTGATTGAAGAGGAGCTGATACAGTCATTTGTGTAGAGGGTATAGGAAAGGGCTGAGGACACAACCTTGCGGGGCTCTGGTGTTGGTAATGATGGTTGATGAGGTGACTGTGCCTATCCTTACAGCTTGTGGTCTGTTGGTGAGGAAGCCGTGAACCTAACGGATGAGGAGTGGAGGGATGTTGAGGTGGCAGAGTTTCTTGATCATCTGGTGGCATTATATAGTGTTAAAGGCCGAGCTGAAGTCTTTGAAGAGAATGGATGCGGAGGTGCCAGGTGATTCCAGATGTTGAAGGAGGGGGTAGAGGAGGCATGCTACAGCATTCTCCGTCCTCCTGCTGGCCCTGTAGGCAAACTGATGTGGGTCCAGCAGTGGACTGACTGCCGGTAGGATGATGTGGAGGATTAGCTTTTCCAGACATTTCATTATGATGGAGGTTAGCGCAACTGGACGGTAGTGATTTGGTTCAGAGGGGCGTGGTTTTTTGGGTACAGGGATGATGGTTGAAGTTTTTCCAGATGTTGGGTATGGATGCTGACCTCTATGATTCCCAGAAGATGGAATGAAGAGGGGAGGGCAGCTCCATGGCACAAAGCTTTAACACTTTGGCTGAGATGTTGTCAGGCCCGGGTGCCTTCCCAGCTTTGCACCTACTCAGCTACTGCTGAGTGTGCAGGTACGTCCGGGGGTAGGGCATTGAGCAGTTCCTTGCATGTGGCAGAATGATTTTGGGTGTGAAACCGTGTAGAAAGAGTTCAAAGTGGCAGCAAAGGTGGTGGGATCTGTGATTGTGGAGTGAGCCTTACTGGGTGATTGATGGGTGAGACTCTTGACTTTATGGAAGGATTGTTTGGTGTTCATTGTACTGAAGTCCTGCTCCAATCTGTCCTTGTATTTGTGTTTGGCCTTGATGATATCCATTTTTATTTGTCTATTGAGTGAGTTGACAACAGTCCAATCCTTATGTTGAAAAGCCTTATGCTTTTCCCTCAAGCTGCTTTTAATGTGGTAGGTGATCCAGGGTTTGGAGTTGGGATCTCTCCTGACAGTTTTGATAGGGATTGTGTATGACATACAGAAGATAATCTAGTCCGTGATCACTGACACCCTGTGGTCCAGATCACCCTGAAAAATGTCCCAGTCTGTGCAACCAAGTGAAACCTGTGGTTGTGTAATGGCGTCCTCCGACCAGAGGGCGGCGTGGTGGACGTGTGGCTTGATGCGTTTCAGTTCCGATTTGTAGTGCGGTAAAAGGAAAACAACACTGTGATCGGAGTAGCCAAGTGGTGGGTGTGCGTGAGCGATAAACGCATCATAAATGTTCCCATAACATAAATCCACGTACTGGTGGAAAGATGGCATAACACCGCCGAGGCTACAGCTGTTTCATCACCCAAATCACCCAGGATAAACACCGGGGCATCAGGATATTTAGCCATCATGTGGCTAGCACCCTCGGCTACCAGCTCCGCTGCTGCTTCGGTGTTGGCACTTGGTGGGATGTAAACACAGCTGATCACGATGGTGGTGAATTCCTTCGGGAGGTGGAACGGGCGCAGCGACAGCGTTAGCAGAGGATGGAAGAACGTAGTTGGAGAAGCTCTACTCGGCTGTGGGTTAGTTGTTTGTACCCGCCGACCTCTGGTAGTAGCGCCGAGCAGTTGTTGTTGAGGATCCATAGATCCATAGCAGTATGCATGTAACCCAGAAAGCCCTGTATATGATCAGCATCCTGGGTCCATGACTGAACAATAACAGTAAACAGACTATAGACAGTACGAAACACCAACTCAAACGAGGACGCTGAGAACATGCCGACAGGACATGTGACAGAGTGTCGCAGCAGAGCATGCGATGAAAAACCTCCAAGAACTCCTACAGAGGAGGAGTTGCTGGGAGCCAAAGTGTCCATCGGGAAGAGTACCCAGAGTGAGTGCTACATAGAGGAACTGAAGTGTATAAACTCAGGATCCAACATTCCATCTTCCAGCAGACTGTGGAAATTGCACCCCACATTGGACCAAGATCAACTTCTAGGAGGAGGCCGGATCGGACAGTCAGGTCTGAGCATGAACGAAACTTACCCTATCATCATTGCTGGTCGACACCATCTTGCAACCCTGCTTGTGTCTCAATATCACGAAGCAGTGAAACACCAAGGAAGACATCTCACCGAAGGTGCTATTCGAGCAGCAGGGTTCTGGCTGGTGGGAGCTGAACACTGTATCAGCAGTCTGCTTCACAGATGTTTCACTTGTAGAAAACTGAGGGAAAACCGAACATCAACAGATGGCAGCCCTGCCAGCAGAATGGCTACAAGTTGCACCTCCTTTCACCTATGTAGGTGTCGACGTCTTTGGACCATGGAACATTGTAGGTTACCTGTAACCTTGGTGCTATAATACTTTTGGTATATCTTACTCTCTGTAGTATGGTAGGGGCCACAATTTGTGGACATGTACTCGATAATAAGATATAACTAGACTGAATTGGCCATAAAGGGCCTAAAATTAGACAGTAATGATAATGGTAATGGTCATTATTAATATAAAACAGGGATTTCCTGCTTAGATTGGCTCAAGAGTGAAATTCTCTTTGGCCATTTCGACTCTTTATATTTACTGTGAATTACACAATTTAATTAGGGGATTATCGCTTAATTACTGTGTTTACTGTGACTATTTGATGATTTTAAAGATCAAGTAACGGAAGCTATAAAGAGTTCTCAGTATATATCAAACCTGAATTATCTAAGCTATGTCCCACAAAGCTGTCGGAAAAAGGCTGATGTAAAATTAAGGGCCCAGCCATGATTAAACATAAAAGCTATCAGAGTTAGTGGGTTGCCAGGGGAAATGTGATTAACGTTTGTGAAAAGTGTGTTTTATACCATCAGTCAGAGAGGCAATTAAGGGGAAAAAAAGGAGGCTATTAGAATACAATAAGAGGCTCACATCTGAACCAAAGTTATTTAGAGGTGAAAGGCTGGTATGAGCAGCGGCTTCATCCACTTGGTGCTCTCATCTCCACTGTGGAGGGGTCACCTTCTCAAAGAGATTATACAGAAGGCTTATCTCTCTTAAGAAGAAAAAACAAAAGGCAGTTTGGTCAAAATAAGTTGAGTGGTGGCATCTTACAGATTTTGAAATTTCTCTGGGTTAGAATTATTAAATTTTTTTATTCAATGTAACTTTTAAAGATATAAATTCTACTGTATTCAGTTTTAAAAGATTCTCTTTAAGGACAGTATCTGTCTGTTTTTCTTGCTATCATCATTAAAATAATGTGAGCCAGTTTTTTTTTCTACTCCTGTTTATTGATCCTACCTCTTCTTCAATCCCAGCTGACGGTAGCGTATAATCAGTGGTGACCAATACTCACAAAGATTGTGACTGACTGAATCAAAGGTCTATGAACAGAGAATATTGTACTGAGTTTAGAGCGCCTATAAGTAAAATTATTATTAATTCAGGCTGTTTCATGAACAGATGTGTGCTACTCACTATTTTCATATTCATATTTTCAAAAGTTTAAAGGGTAAATGTCTGATGCTGATTCTACGTATGGCAACCCACTTGAGTTGGGACCTCCTAATCTGTGGAAATCGATCAGAAAAACCTGGAACCTTGGGAGTGCAGCAACAAAAACTGAGAAGATTCTGTGAAAAATAATTCAAAATGTATGATTAAATCTATAATTTAAAAATATACATAAAAAATGCTCATTAGCCTAAATGTCCACAGAAGACAACAGTGCGTGAACATTATTTTCACAGTAAATAGAAAGGTCTTCAAAGAATTCAGCCACGTAAAGAACATGCCTGAGGAGGAAAACATATAATTTCCCATGTTAAAGACAAAACTTCATAAGAAATACAAAATTAACTCTGGAAAAGTGCTCTTTGGATGAAGCGGAGATAAACTTGAACCAGTATGACAGATAAACTATATTGCCAAAAGTATTCGCTCATCTGCCTTTACGCGCATATTAACTTACATCCCGTTCTTAATCCATAAGGTTTAATATGACATCAGCCCACCCTTTGCAGATATATCAGCTTCAACTCTTCTGGGCAAGCTTTCCATAAGGTTTACGAGTGTGTTTATGGGAATTTCTGACCATTCTTCCAGAAGCCCATTTGAGGTCATACACTGATGTTGGACAAGAAGGCCTGACTCGCAGTCTCTGCTCTAATTCAACCCAAAGGTGTTCTATCGGGTTGAGGTCAGGAGTCTGTGCAGGCCAGTTAAGACAACAAACTCGCTCATCCATGTCTTTATGGACCTTGCTTTGAGAATCAGAGAATCAAAGTCACTTTATTGTCATTACACATGAGTACAACGAAATTTCCCAGCAGCTTGCAAACGCATGCGCCAACTTAAAGAGTTGCAAAGGTGGGGAGAGAGGGAGAAAGGTGATGAAAACAAAGGAGTGGGGAGGGAAAAAACCCTGCGTCAAGACTATGCTCCTTAAAAGGAGCACAATGTGGATCCGGGAAAACAACCTCAGCAACACCAAGAACAGCAAACATTAGCTCACCATTCAACATAGAACTCAAAACATAAACAAACATTTGCTCGTTTCACACATAAAAACACAAAACACCACGAAGGCGTGAGATGGGGGTAAGCCCAGTGAGTTGCTATGTCTGGCTCTCAACCAATGTTTCAGCACAAGATGTCAACGTGATACCACAGCAGGTTGACATGGAGAAGTTCTTGATTGGGTCCCAGTCGGAGTTAACAATCACCAGGTGTCCGAAGAAGGGAGGGGGGAGAAGTAGTTCAGAACGTCTCACAGCAGTGATTTCAGGAGAGTTGTTTCAGCAGCAGCCCTGGCCAAGGCCGTTGCCAGGAGAGCATGAATGCAGATTAGATTATGATTGGTGGTTAGGGTGAGTAGTCGTATTTATGGACACGACTCACTCCGTTTGTCCATCCTGGTCACAAAAACGATCCATACGCCTTTGCAAAGCCACCAGCTTCTCCAAGATGTTATCCATATTGTGGTTAATGACCACAGTCTGAGCGCCAATAGCTCTGCCCACTGCTTCAAACATGTCGGGCAGCTTGGGGCCTTTGACCGCTGTCTCCGACTTCCGAATTTTGCGATACACCAGGGCCATGCCTAATCCAATCATCAGAAAGCCCATTATCATGGTTCCGAATATGTAGAGATCTTCAATGTCCTCGACAGAAAGAATAGATAGGCACACAACCCTCCATTTCTCCCAGGAGTCTCTCGTGTACCCAGCGGCGAACGTTCCATCAGGACAGGTGGGTTCCCCTGGACCCAAGCTTTTCGTAGCAAAGATTTTGTCAGTTGTGTTGAGAGACCAGCTGATCAATTCCATGATTTAGTTTGAGAGCAATGCAGAGAGAGACACTGAAGTTGAGACAGGACAGTACAAGACGAGAGAAGCAGGGGAGATATGGGAGAGGGCAGAATCAGGAGAGAGAAGAAATGAGACCGCCTTCGTTGAGAGCCGGAAGTAAGAATCTTTGTGCACTGGTGTGCAGTCATGTTGGAACAGGACGGGGCCATCTCCAAACTGTTTCCACAAAGTTGGGAGCATGAAATTGTCCAAAATCTCTTGGTATGCTGAAGCATTCAGAGTTCCTTTCACTGGAACTAAGGGGACAAGCCCAGCTCCTGAAAAACAACCCAACACCATAATCCTCGCTCCATCAGACTTTACACATGCATTCAGACAAGTATCGTTCTCCTGGCATCAGATTGCCAGATGGAGAAGCGTGATTCGTCACTCCAGAGAACACGTCTCCACTGCTCTAGAGTCCAGTGGCGGCACGCTATACACAACTGCATCCAACGCTTTGCATTGTACTTGGTGATGTATGGCTTGGATGCAGCTCTCTACGTACTGTTCTTGAGCTAATCTGATGGCCACATGAAGTTTGGACGTCTCTAGCAGTTGACTCTACAGAAAGTTGTGAACCTCAGCATACTATGCGCCTTAGCATCTGCTGACCCTGCTCTGTCATTCTAATTGACCTAGCACTTCGTAGCTTAGTTGCTGTCATTCCCAATCGCTTCCACTTTGTTATGATACCACTGAAAGTTGACGTGGTGCTTGAATTTATACACCTGTAGCCATGGAAGTGATTGGAACACCCAAATTTGATTATTTGGATGGGTGAGTGAATACTTTTGGCAATATAGAGTATCTTGGCTGCTAAGACTTAGTGAAGTAGAGAAATTTTGACTGTATGCTGCTTCATATTACAGACAGACAATGCATCAAAACAAATTGCAAGAGAAAATCAGGAGTTTTCAGATTGTCTGTGATTTCACAGGATTTTTGAGAAAGCATTTAAAATTTGGATTTATAGATTTTATTAATGGTTTAGTTAATTTACCAAACTAAAAAAAGGGGTTCTCTGTTCTCTACAGGTACTCAGGCTTTCTTCCACAGTTCAATAACATGCATGTTAGTGGTGTTCCTAAATTGACCTTTGGAGTAAACGTGAGTGTGCATAGCCCTTCAGATGTAATGACGAACCGTGAATGATACCCCTGTCCAACATGGTGGTTGGCATTCATCAAGTTTTTTTTCTCTTAAACCACAGACTGATGTTCCTAAAAATATAGAAACATTTTTATTTTACATGTCCAGAAAAAAATATGATACATTTCCAGTTTAATTATACAATTGGTTAAATATCCCAATACACTTACAGCTACAATGTCAGTAGAAAAAAATATTGGATATTTTTTCAAATACAAAATTTACAATCTCCTATACATCAGACTTCACACACCTATACCACATTCTGTGAGGGGCTGACACAGAGGCTTTTGACATAATAATCCTTTGAACTTCTCCCATGCTGTTCTGAACACAACATTATGGAAGGTCTTTGTTAAAGATGTATTTTGATATTGAAGTAAAAATAAATGGCATGATATTTACCCTCTCTTAGACAATATTGACTGAATCAGAGAATATTTGTTTACTATAACCATATTCTTACATTGTCACATTGTGGTATAAAGAGGAATTCATGTAGGTGGGTAAGGACAGCTGGAAATAATCAAAACAACGCAAAGAAATTGAATAGATTAAATGAAAATTGTCACCATAGAGATTTAAACTTACTCAAGTTACAGGTTCGTGTGATGAAAATATACAATGCACAAGCAATGGAGACGTATAACACACTTTGGTGAAAACAAAGCACACAAAAAAGAATTTGAAAAAAAAGAAAAATTCAGAAGCTTATTCTATTTCAAAGAACAAAGTGGGAGGCATTTTCAATTTTAGTTCAAATTGTTAGATAAATTACTGTTTAGAAGAAAGACTGAAAACAGAAGTTGCACCAAGAGTAATAAACACTGAGATCACCATGTTTTCTCACCTGTCTCACAAAATTGTTCATAATGTCATTATCAGCTTTTACTGGTGACTGACTCTGAAATCGAGAAGGAGGCCAACCATTAAAAAAGCCAAGTTTGTTGTCTGTGAATCAGAGCTTGCCCAACTGCACGTGGTATTTCACAAAATACCCCTCAGCTGACATGTACTTAAAACAGCAGGGATTGATGTTTGAGAAGAAGTCCACAATGTAGTTTCAGTCCAATATTTACTCTCTGTCTAGCTATTTTGGTCTCTACCAATGCCTAAAAAAACATCTAGCTCTTAAGCTGGTAATTGTTCCATTGTCTACAGCAACTGTCTTTGCCTGTCTGCTGTTTGCACAGTGTATTTACCAAAGCTTGGTGCTTTGCAGCGTATTTAAAATGTTACAGTAGGATGGACCATCTAATTATATACTTTTCCAGAATACAAAAATGTCACCTCCACATTATAACCACATTATTTCCAAGTTCATCACTTGAGTATTTCCTCTTGTAAACAAAGACTTCAGTAATAATAAATTTAAAGTACAGGCTCCTGAAGTATACACTTATGCAACAAACTGAACTAAACTAATAAATGCACTTGGAATCACAGACAAACAAGGACATCTACTGAAGTCTAACCAAACTACTTGGTCATAAAATGACTTGTAAAAATCAGACCTTTCTTGTTTTTGGACTAGTGGGTTATGCTGGTCTACATGTCTCCATCTTTGCTCAAAATGAGCATAGAAAAAAGTTTCACTCAAAAGAAGAATCTGATGCGTTTTCAAAATAATTAGCTTGGTTTAATTTGTGTACACAGACACTGTAAAGTTGTGACAGTATAGCCTGGAGGTGGGAGTGTGAGGACATGGGGCTACGGGAGTGCTAAAGTTGTTGGGAGGAATACATTTATATGTGATGAGATCGTAACATACGCAAGATGCCTCTCCAGTAGCTTAGCAAAGGAGAAGGTGTAAGGTGTAAGATAAAGTAAGCTACTGTAAGTCAGGGAGCATATCAAGGTTTCTCAAAATCAGTGTACCGTATCTAGGTTTCTGAACGGAAATTCAAAATATTTTACATGCACATCACCAAGATACTAATGGGCATGTGAACATCCGGATGTACTTACAGAGAGCTAGACAAGCTCTTACCTTGGTTCCACATTGAGGAAGATAAAAGACATACAAAGCTCTGAAACAATAAAAACACTGAGTCTCAGTAATAAGAAGTGCACTCAGTGAGTTCCTGCTGTGGGGCCGATGTTTCTACCATAAACTGTTAGACACTTTTCAGTTTTACATACAAATAAATATCCAACTGTTGAACTTAAAGGTAATGCAGTTATTGTCATGTAATATATCCAGGAATCATTCTCATTTAAGTGAGAATGATTAATACACAAAAGTGTACTAATGTCTGCTGTTTAAAGCAAGTTAAAAGAGGCAAAACTACATTTTCATAGCATGTTTCTCCTTGGACAGTGGAGTACAAACTTTTAGCCTTTAATCTGAAATTTTTTCTCTGTAAGAAATGTATGTAAAATTGTTTTGTGTAATGCATGAGAAAAGAAAAACCAAGGCAAAAGAATGGTTGAGACAGTTAAAACTGTTAAAAACAAAGTAAAACTTCGTACTTGCACTTGTGACTCCTTTTAATCCCAAAATGCTGTTTTTTGCATCAACCTCTCAAATAACATATGTACCAAACACAATGTTAGGCCTTCACATTAACAACACATGACCCATCCATCTTGCACTGCTGACCCAAACAGGACATCGTCTTAAAAGTCTGTCTGCATGAACACGTCAAAAATGAGAAGCGAATCACATCTGGATTCAGGCTGTAAAAAGGTCAGATGCCTGTTCACATTGGATCCTTCAGGATCATAAGGTTATAACCAAGCCTCCTGTAGTGACTCGGTGGTTTGAATCAACAGTCCCCTGAATGAATGAGCTGTCTAGTCATGTAGCTGGAAGGTCAGGAAGTAAAACACAGAAAATCTGGATCGAATTAATAAATATATGCTCTGTTGTTGGAAGAGCAAAATCAGGATTTTCTTACAGACTAACACAAATTAATGTTGATTTAAAAGTGCCCAAAACAAATAAAGTGAGAGACTACTAAGAGGTCTTTAGACATCAATTCACAATTTAAAGACATTATATTTTTTAGATGAGTAAATAATAACTTGACTGCCTTTGTACAACTTTTAACTAAATTATCTGAAGCATAAACTTATTCAAGGGTTATGTCCATGAATTTAAGTTTTCACAGTAGATCTAACTAACAGTGTCAAGTCAGTTTCTTCCCTAGAACTTGATAGTTCAGCCACATGATGGATAAGAAACTATTCAAAACAGCATGAAGTGAATTTTGCTTTCGAAGAAGGGTTTTCAAGTAAATTTTGCCAAGGGAAGACCGACAAGTATCATTCTTCTAGTCTGAAAAATGTTATGTTAACTAAATGAACAATGAGGCTTTCCATTTTTGGGGTCTTTTGGCAGCTAAATATGGGTCACCGTTGATTATTTCTGTCTGAGCAATTTATGGTCCAACTAGAATTTGTCATTGTGGTGGTTTGGCTGTAAGAGATGGAGTTCTGTATTAGGGTTTCTTGATATATTGCTTCAGCTCTAGCATTGTGGTATACATCATGTATGGAAAGCTTTCTATTTGAATGCAAAAGGGTATCAAACATAAAAACAAAACCAAAGAAAAAACAAAACAGAGACGAAGAAAATACCCTGAATAAGGTATGTAAGAAGATATGACATTTTCATTTGGTTTACTTTGTGATTTGTGATCAAACTGGCACAAATTGTACATTGTTTTACTTCACAAAAATCTGATAAGGGAACGGGTGAAACACACAGATGACAATATCCTAGAACAAAGTGTCAAACATGTACTCATGAAAAAGATCAACAAATAACAACAACAAAAATATTAGCTGATGCACAACAATCAGAACAAAAATTTGAAGAAACATTTAATTGAAAACAGAAAGAGACATGGTAAACAACAGCCATTCCTTATCCTAAGAAGTGGACATAAAACAACCCAGCATTATGTCAAGATTACAATACAGGAAAGGTCCTTTAGGGCTACAACTAACCTTGGAAGGCAGGAGCTACTATGGTGAGGAGAAAAAGTCTCTTTAGCTCTTGTCACAGCAAGTAGTCACATATGTGTTCACTTTGAAAGTTGCACAAAAGAGTCAAAGCCAGCAGTGCATTCACTGTCCAATACCATGAGTCAGTTCGGCTTCAATTTTGTTTTGATTGTTTAAAAGTTACTGAAACATCTTCTGCAAAGTTACTTTCTCCACTGAGTGAACTGTCCCTATCGTTAGTGTGGACACATTTGAGCACAAATACACAAGATTAAATCCTCCTTTTGCAAGGCACTTACATTTCATTCAAGTTCATAATTTTTAAGTGCTTTATGCAATTTTATCCTCAAAATTTGTCTTAATCCCAAAGCTACATTGGTGAGCTTATCCAGTCCATCCCATATTCGTCTCTCCTGCTGCTGACACTGTACGCTAAAGTAATCAGAGCCAGCTCGTCTGCTGGCCAATGAATCATCTGGTCTGTCAGTCATGCAGTCAGCCAAACAGGCATCTGTTTGTGATGCTGCCTGCCACTTTGCAACATGATAGGATCATAGCTCAGTCGACTATGACAAGATAATTCTGGTGAGTGACTGGGAGTCAGAAGGCTGGTCAGTTTGCATCCAGATACAAATGTGTATCACTGTGTTCCACACAGACATAACATCTGGTCTGACTGCACCATCACAGCCAACAGGAGTCAGACTGTACATATTTTAGCATTAGACAGCACTGGCCTCTGAGGAATGTAAGAGGAACATTGCACACTGACAAATCTGAGAATGACTTATCAATAAATACGGTAAGAATGGCAAAGAACAAGGAGAAAAATTAGCTGCACATGTACAGAAGGTGGTGGTTTCTTCTCTTTACTTCCTTTGTCAACTTCAACCAGCTTCAATCAAGGCCACTATACTCACAGACACATGAGGGACGGAACAGAGGGCAGATTAGGGTTTAGGAGAATCCATTACCCGGGTGACTTTTAGAGTGGTTCTGGCTGGCTTCACCGGGTGTCAGTACAACTTTGACTCAGCATGAGCCCCCTCTCTCACCCCTCTGGGCGGTTGTCAGAGCTGGCAAGTCATAAGGGTAACAGAGAGAGAATGGAGAGGGTGGGCAAAGGTGCAGTCATGCAGGTATATGGATACAGACATGGAGAAGGAGAACACCGAACAGATGGGAGGGGTGAGAGAGGGAGATGGGGGATAAAAGGGAACAGAAGGAAGAAAAACAGACTAAAAGAATGAGGAGTAACGTCAGATAACCGCTCAAAAGCAAAAACAGAAAGTGAGACAGACCCAGACAGAATAAATACATCTAAAACTAAGCCACTTTTAAAGGCAAACTGATCAGTCACAGATTAACCCCAACTCTGTCATTTCTTCAGCCAATGTGTTCAACCATATTCCCCAACACATCCCATCCAGCTTCGCTAAGCACACAAAAAGAAACGTCTGTCATCTCATCACCAGGAGCACCCCCATTAGCAGCAGCTGCATGGCTGCACAAATCCACTCTCAGACACTGCAGGGCGTCAGTTTGTGCTGCGGTTAAAGTTCTCCAGCACGGTAGTGTTGGTTCTCTCAAATTGCCACTGCTGGCTGGGGGCAGAGTGGTCGCATGTGTTCATGAAGACTCGTCGTTCGTTTGGGTTGCTGTCGATGCAGCTGTTACTGACCGGGTGATAGAGACTTTTGTCCTGGAGGATGATAATAGAAACAGACAGGTCAAAGGAAAAATACATGCTGCATTGTCAATACTTACATTGTTAGTTTCCATTATTTGCTAGATTTTTCTTAAATAAAATATTATTTTTCCTGTTACGCACAAGAGTGTTGGCTGGTGTCTACTTTAACATTTTTTCTCCTGTAAATTTGCTCAATTTAAAGCATACTAACCACCACCAACCACTATTATGTCCTCTTGCATTATTCAAGAGGAAGTTTTGTTTTGCTGAGGGACTACTTCCTCTGAATTAATTATTTTTGGAAGCTTTTATATTTGCTGTTTATAACTGCAAACACTTGTTTGTGTCCACAATAAACCCCAAAAATGTCATACAAATTCAATGTGGCTCCTGTGTGATAAGCGCACTCCAGCAGCATAATGAGATCCTAGAAATATCCATCAGCTAGCATGTACAAAACTTTGGCAAGCAAACAAGCTGCCTTAAAGTAACTTATTTTTAAACAATAAAATGTGCAGCTCTGTTTAAAGAAACGGAGAAGAAAATGTTGTGAAAAGAGAGGCTGACACGCGGGGATCTTGACACTGCCGGCTGTGAGCCTGGTGTACCTTTCTGTAGCGCCACAGCTGGTTGCCCCTCATGCCGTGACAATCATACAGTGTGACGGGGCTGTTGTGGGAAATGGCATCAAAACAAACTTTTTTAGTGTGCATGGGGTCGCCCACCCGGATGTCCTCTCTCCAGCCGAACGTGAATACCTGCGAGGAGCACAATGGTACTAGTTACATGAATTCTCATGTTCAAATTCGGAAACTCTAATTCAAAAGATAAGGAACGACTCAGTCACAAGAAAACGCAAACCTTCAAGTCTGATCAAATCAAACTGAAAAATGTATATATGATTGCTGTTTAAATCAAAGTTTAATTGATTAAAAATGTTCTTTTAGTTTTATGAAACCAGCTAATGATATAGTACCATGATGATGATATGTGCACCTTTTGCAGTTTGGCTTCAAACCAAAGTTTTCAAGGGTCAGATAAAGAAAATCTGGGTGGACCACATGGATCTTAAAAAAGACACAAAAAACTTTAAATCACTGTAAGGGGAAGGTGTCCAACCTTATGTCCAATATGTTTGCAGATGACATCATTACATAAGAAAAACATGTTAATGTAATAATGTAATTACTGATCAGTTGTCAATGCATCCGGAGGGCATCATTAGACTGCTCGCATGGACATGGTTGATGTCAACATTAAAAAAAGCATTTATTTGATTTTCTCGTGGAACATGACCTCTTAGCAATGGAATTAGATATCAAATTTAGTGTTCAGGCAACCAGACAAATTTCTGAACTCAAATATATATTGCCAAAAGTATTCACTCACCCATCCAAATAATTAAATCCAGGTGTTCCAATCACTTCCATGGCCACAGGTGTATAAACTCAACACAATTACTATTATATTTTATTGTCATTGTAGCGTGTACAACAAAATTAAAAAGTATATTCCAGTCAGTGTATTAAAAAAAGGGAAAAAAGTATATAAAAACAGATGAATAAATAACACATACATGCAATTATAGCATCGATCTCTTGAAAAAAAAAAAAAAGTAACTTTAGTTCTTTAGTTTAGTTTTAACTTCTTTAGTTTATTTTTCCTGTTTATAAAATTCTGCTGGGCCTTTTTTAGCAGTTCCGAGGTGTTTATGCCCCGGGTCAGGTCCTGCTCAAGATGGACTCCCAGGAAGCGGAAGTCCACCACCCTTTCCACACTGTTCCTGTTGATGTATAGTGGAAGGATATCAGTTTTCTTCCTGAAACCGATGATGACATCTTTTGTTTTGGAGGTGTTGAGGAACAAATTGTTCTCCCTAAACCACACTGTCAGCGGCTCTATCTCCTCCCTGTAAGCGGTGTAATAGGGTGTAGTTGTAGAATAAAGGGCTCAGCACACAGCTCTGTGGGGAGCCAGTCCTGAGGCTCAGGGCCGTGGATGTGTGTGGGCCCATTCTCACCCTCTGAGTGCAACCAGACAGGAAGCTCCTGATCCATGTACAGGTGGATTGTGGAAGACCCAAGTCCATCAGTTTGCCCACCAGTTTTGGGGGAGGATGGTGTTAAATGTAGAGCTGAAGTCAACAAAGAGCAGCTGCACGTAGGTCCCCTAAGTGTGGGCCAACATCATTATATATATATTGAACCCTATGGATTAAGAATTGGATGCCACTTAAGTTTATATGCGTGTAAAGGCAGATGAGGTAAATTTTGGCAAAATAGTGTAGATCTGTTCAGAATCCAACAGTGATTAAACCCTGTGAATTTGGCGATGTTGGGATGAAATATGTATGATTTATAATGAGTTTTGTAGTCATGGTGTGATATGAAAGTTTGTCACATTGCCATGGACAGACCCTCCATCCAAAAGTCACAGTTTTGTAAAGGAAGCTTCAATTTGTTATCTGTCTTCTGAGCACATTTGGAGTAGATAGGGTGAAGTAAAAAGTCCCAAGAGCGAAACAACTTCCTGTTGCCATTGAGCGGGGCTACTGTGACAATAAAAATTTGACATAGAATTCAGTTCAGGAGCTGGTATATACCTCTAAGAGGATGTTTTGCTTGTACTAATATGTCCTACCAATTTCCATACAAGTTCGTTAAAGTGGCTAGAGGGGCTGCACTTTAGGGGCCCTGTACAACTACAGATACAATAAGGCAATTGGTGATTGGGCCTAATTACATATGTGGATGTCATCATAAACACATCAGTATAGGAAGTTGTCCAGGACAACTATTAATCTATATCAACTAATACTGAAAGGGATCTGGCCGAGTGGTCCATTCTGCCAGCATCGTTACGGTTAAGGATTGCCATTGTTAAAATGAATATTCTGCCCCCTTGGAATATCTTAAGTACAATGGGCCTCATGCAAGAACATTTTCGTATTTTTATTTTAAATTTCTCTCACTTTTTTCGTAAGAAGGTCTCGTACGAACACGTCAGGGCAGATTCAACAAATGCTCTTAACTTCGGAAAAAGTGTGTAAACGACCTGCGTAAATGATGAATGCCACCCATGCTTATTTAAGTGCACGTGCACAAGGATAGTAAATTTGCATACTCTACGCCCCAAAATAATATCATATAAGGCTACGCTTCCTCTCACCTGTGCCAGGAAGTGTTCGAGTGTTGAGTCATGAGAATGGCATCAAGGCACAAAAAGATCCAGCAGTCATCGGGTGAGAGGCGGGGTAATATACAATACATTAGTCAAGCAAACTTGATTCGAATAACAGCGGACTATTTTACGAAACTCCTACGACAGGTCTGGACCACTTGTAAATTCTGTTCGTACCTGAAAGAAAACTTCAAATACGAAAACATTAGTGAATGCGCAAATTCTCTTTAATAACTTGTACGCACGACTTAAGAATAAATCTGTTCGTGCGAACGGTTCTTGCACGTGGCCCAATAATCCCACTACCTCCATCAATGAAATTCTGGAAGAAACTTGAGTCTTTAATTTAACAGTACTTTAGGAACAATAAACAGCCTGGTGTTGTGGACTGGGGTTTTTGTTTTGTTTTGTTTTCATATAGGTAATGGCTGTAGTTATGTTTGGGTTGTTTCCTTTTTTCCTGTCTCACCTGCAGGGCAGGCAATGGCTCAGGGGCAGGGCTGACTGACCTACTTTTCCTGAGGAGCAAGGAGCACAGCAGAGTACACCTGGGTTCAATCCAGCAATCACCACTCTACTCAAGAAAAGCCTGGTTCACCACATCCCTGCCAGATGATTCCATTATGAAGCCATGCCTGGGTCCTCGCTGACAATCAGTCTCCAGCCACCAGCCACCGCCGCCTGCACCGCCGCCTGAAGCGGCCTTTTGAGTTGTTTAGTTTTCAAAAAACCTCTGTTTTTGGACTGCCACCTGGTCCCCTGCCCTTTTGGTCCACTCTGTACACGAACCGTCACATCTAGGCTAAAATTCACTACCCTGCAACATACCACAAGCAATGGAGGTCTAGCAGAGTCCCCATCTTTAAAATTAATCATATGGTCTTTCAGTTACATGCCCTTTAGAATATGGATGGACCCATCATTTACAGCCCCATGGAGAGAAATACAACAATAACAACAACTTTTTCGCTCCCTAAGACCGCAAGACTTAGCCTTTGCCGGTATCTGTCTAAAAAAAGTGTATATTAACCTATGGCCCTATCATCACAAACATAGTAGTTGATTTCAAGCAGACAGACAGGCTACATTACACTAACGAGTGACACAGGCATATCCCTTTATGGCACAACATGTATTGTTGTTTGTAATGTCTGGTAATAAGCCCTTTGTCTGAAGGCAGTGGAATGAGAAGGGTGTTTACACTCTCGAGCATAGAGTGATGTCAAACTCAGGCCAGCGGGTCAAATCTGGCCTGCAGTGTAATTATATTTGTCCCGCGAGATAATACATGATTTACTTCATGCTTCCAACAGTGGAGAACTTTAAATATTCAAGTAGAGTTTTTGAATCCCAGTGGGTCTTCTCTGAGTGAAGTGCAATGGGGATGGGGGCACTCAGGTCTGATTGGTCACTGATACAGTAAAGTATAAATTTTGATTTAGCATTTCATTAGAGTCAGAACTGCATAACTGGGACACAAAAACAACCAGTGATTTAATGGCAAAAAGAAAGAAAAATAATAGATTAGACCGTTTTAAATTAGTCCTGAAAAGCTTGTAGGACATTAATAATTCTTGGAATTTTTGTTGCACACCTGACCATGACTCCAGCTCATTTCTCCCCGACTCTTCACACAGCTCTCCAGGCGGATAGGACTACCAGACACAAAGTGTTTGCTCTCCATACACATACCACTGCCCACATTGCGGATCTAAAATACAGAAATTAAAGAACACTTGAGATGTTTAGATGTTAGTAAACAGAAAAGATAATTTAAGCAAGAATTTAAAGTCTTCAATGGTGGTCGACAGTTGGATGGTCAACAATCACAAAGGATATTCTGAACAGATATTGTGGAAGTAGATGTAATCTGAGGTACACTGTTAGTTTGGTTTATTTCAAGTAAAAATGGGCCAAACTTTGATTCTAGTTGAAAACATGCCTTTTGTAGCTAAAATTTGGTATTTTGTAGATAATAGATCTTCACGAAAGAGACAAAGGGGCACTGTACCTCTCCCCATGCAGCAGCGGGAGGCTCCACTGGTGGGTAGTGTTTAGGCAGATCCCAGGCTACTTCATTCATGAACCACTTGAAGTTCTTACAGTTGAGCTGGTTTCGGAGCTCCTTCTGCATCGTCATGTCTCCAGCTGAGAGGTGGCGGTACTCAGGTCGACGCTGGTAGATGTATTCTGCATACTCATCCATCCATACCTCTGCAACACGCTTTAGGTTCTGAAATCACAGTGGAATTATATTTTACTTCCCTCTTTTATATCACATCCTATATATCTAAGTTACTTGCATTTTCAGACAAAAACTAAATCCAATCAAATTAAATTCCATTTTGTTTATATAACACTAACTAACAAATGTAATTTTAAGGCACTGTAAAGATAAAGTCCAACTGAAGCAAATTTCAATCCAATTCATTGTAATACAAGCAAACCAAATTCGTTAAATTCCAAATTAGTCCAATTCATACAAAGCTAATTAAAAAAAAGAAAAAGACAAAGTTGTCTAGCAAAGAACATGAACAGATTGCATTCTCTTCTATTCAATCTCCCATCCCGAGCATGCCCGAGGTGACGGTGGAAAGAAAAAGTCCCTTTTAACAGGAAGAAATCTCTGGCAGAACCAAAACCAAAAAACCATCTGCCTCGACCTGAGGTGAGAAAAAAAAAACTCTTTATCAACTGCCCTTTCCAGCAAGTCAGTTGTGCATGTACAAAAGTATAGTCAAAAGCAAAAACTAGAGATTCCAAAATGTCCATATTAAATGCAAATGATTCGCACAATACCAACTTTTTTTAAATATATCTGTATTTTTTTTCAATCATAATATGAAATCAGATAATGTCATCTATAGTGATATAATCTGATGCTGTCCGTTTCCTCTGAAACAAGCCAAACTGTATACCGTTTCCAACTTCTTCTCATCATTAAAAACTGAGGGACTTCGTCCTTGGAAAAAAATTTCTTTAAAAAAAAAAAAAAGAAAAAGCATTAAAAGTAACAACGTGTCGGACAAACTGTGACTAAAAGTATCACCATAACAACCTTGCAAGCACAAAAAATTTACCTTTTCCCTTTCACAGAACAAAATTAGAGGAGTAAAGTATTTAAATGAATCACTATGACCTATTTAAGATTTATTGTCATGCATACAGTCCTATACACGAAATTTGTCCGCTTTTAACCCATCCAGGTTGGCACCTGTTGACACACATGCACAGTGTCACACACTCATTGAGACAGACCATCACAGCATGATTTCCAAGTGTGAAAACATGTCCGGATGTGTAATTTTGAGTCGTTTTCATAATCTATTTCCTCTACACTAACAAAATACAAGAAAATAAAAAAAAACTTTTCTACCTTCCCTTTACACATCTAAAGCGTTCAACAAAAAATTACTTTCACATACTCTAAATCTGCTCCCCATATTCTTTTAACAAAGCTTGTTTCAAATTAATTTTCTATTGTGAGTGTCAGGTATGTTTTGCTGCTTCCTTCGGCTTACAATTTTCGAAAACATTTCCTTCTGAAGCAGTTCTGGTGTCTCTTTAGGTTTTGCAGTAAGATCTCAGTTTTTTCAACTATTTGTCCATGTACACTGAACAGCCATAATATAACCTCAAGGAGGTGAAACGACACATATTGACACATATCTTGTTACAGTGGTATCTGGCACTAGATGGAATATGTCCGTACAAAGTGGACACTGCCCTTGAAGTTGATGTCTTGGAAGCAGAAAACATAGTCAAGCATGAAAAAGTGACTGACAAGGACCAAATTGTGATGACTGGACAGAGGTATCTCACAATATCTCCATAACTGCAGCTCCTGTTTCTGGTCTGCAGTGGTGTGCACCAAGGAAGGGAAGTTGGCTAATTCATGCGTACGGGAAGCGTAGGTTGGCTTGTGTTATCTGATATAAAAGAAGAGCTAAGGTTGCTGAAAGTGCTAAAAAAAATTAATTCTGGTTCTGACAGAAAAGTCTCAGAGCACACAGTGTGTGTGTCAGAGTACTTTCCTCAACTTATCATTGCTGTTTTGATGGCAAAAAACAAACTTACTTTGAATCAGGCAAGTGGTCAAGTTGTGATGACCGACTGATGTATATTTAACAGCAGGCGAGGTAGTTTATTCCACATTGGTAAATGATGTAACACAATTCACATTCTAAATTAATACATTTTGACTGACAACAAACAGCTTTACTTTTTTCTCAGGCAAATGAAGCTAAATTGATTTGTTTAAATCTGTACATAAATAGCACAAGGGGAAAAGACAGAGATCACCTTAGCCAGAGGTATTTCTGGTTGTAAAAGAAGTACTTATGTGAGATTAAATCTGTTGACTGTTTGATCAGTATCCATACAGAATCTCTAAGGGGTTAATGATCACACAAAGAAGGCAACAATAGAGGTAAAGATGTTTGATTACATATTCAGCTGAGCAAAACAGAGTCAGGTGTCAGAATGAGTCATGCATAATGGATATGATTCAGCTACAGGCCAGAGAAACATTTCTTAACACTACTCCCTCTATGTTGAAATGGTAAGTTTCCCATGTGAGCTAATTATCAGACTACTGTAAAACATAGATCATGTACTAAGAAGTTTAATGTATTTTAGAGCTGCAAGGTGAAGAACACGAAAGTCTCTGACAGTTAAGATTTGAGTGCAAGTCCCAGTTTGGGACAAATTACAAATGACTCTGAAACCAGCCCAGCATGTGACAATAAACTGAAACACTCAATGGCAACTTACTCTTATTAGGCATACCACAAACTACTGGCATTTTGTTGTCAAAGGTACTAAATATTTTCTGTAAACACTTTTATGACTTTGTACTAGGGTGGAAACAGATGATAACACAGAGGACATTTGATTGTGAGATATTTACAAAGGAATAGGGTTAAAAGCAACACACCATTATACTGGGCACATTACAATGCTATGAAATGGTCTGAGACTCACCCTGGCCAAGCTGACACCCCCCGGAACTTTGTAAGGGACATACTTCCTGTAGATATGTCCCACCCTTGAGCAGGGGATGTCCTCCATCCGACCCCCACACATCCACACCTACGAAAACACAAGCAGAGGGACAGTGAGGAGTCATCATATCAGATATGAGTCTAGAGAAACACGATACATACAATTCAATGAAGAACTAACCAGGGTCAAAATTTTAATAAAACAGGGAGATCGGGAGGGTGACATTGTAACACTGTAACATGCTGTATGCACAGGTTTGTAGGGTCAGCTGACTCCATCGTGACTGCTGGGAAAAAGGAACAAAATAGGAAAGAATATTCAAAAGAACAATGGATGAAGACAAAATAATTAGGTCATGGCTGTTATTTTGAAAAACAGAAAACGTTAATATCATCCTGTGGACATAATTCAAAAGATTAATCTGTCTTCTGTAGAACTCACAGAGATCAGAGAGTTAATCACAGCAAAGAAAATGGGACAAGTCATTTCAGTTTAGCTGTATGACGAAGACTGTAATTGGACTTGTTTTGCTGCTAAAGGAAAGAGGAGCCACATTTCAAGCACACAGGATGTTAGAATCTTATAGGGTGGTGTATCATCGTAAATTAAAGATGAGACAGTCAAGCTGTAAGCACACTTCAACCTACTCTTACACTGGAGAAAAAAATCTTCGAACACCCAACATCTGTTAATTGTGTTCTATGGGACAGATGCAGTGATTTTGCGGGTAGTCACTGGTACATAGATTTTTCAGATTGGTGATGATAAAAACCCTATACAAAACATTGGCATTTTCACATAAGTTGTTTCATATTGTGTCAAATTTTTGCAGTTTCTATCAACATTTTCAAATGTGCAACTTGCACATAAAACAATGATTGTTCCTAGCCTCAATGCTTCATTCTAAAAATGAAACAATCATGAACAAACAAAACACCTGCATAAAGAAAATAGACAAAAACATTTATCTTTGGGCAATGAGGAACAACACAGTTTTTTTTTTCCAGTGCGTTTTCTTGTGTTCAAAAACCCAGCATATATTGTACTATTGGTCTCACTGTAAAACTGCAAAGATTTTGTATATTCATTCATCTGCTCTATATCAATACAAAACTCTGAGGATCCAGTCAATATTCTGTGCAAAAGGTACAAGGCTACAACCTATAATGACTAGCTGTGGTCTTTAGGCAGCACTGTTGCAACTCTGTTGTGAAAATAACCAGTTTTTTTCTGTTTGGCTGAGGAAGAATTCTAATAAACAATATCAGTGAAAACAGATGATCACTGCACCCACAGTTGTTGGAGTTAGCATGACGACACGAAATGATAACAAATGTTTGCTGTTTTTTTCTTTATAAAGTTAGAAAATGTGAAAAAAAATTCTATCTTTTTTTTTTAGGTGACCTCAGCAAAAAATTATCAAGAGCTCCCTGTTGTTCCTCTACTTATAACCCATCTTCTGTTTAGGATAAATGCTTCTCAGTGAACGACTTAATCCTATTCAAAATCGTTCTATATATGACATATGCTGAATCACTGATTTTTTTGTATTAGTTAGCAACAAGTATTAAAAGAGTATGCATTAGAAAGAAGCAGAAGAAAATAAGACTTTTGCCAGTTAATAAGATTTACGTGGAAAACAACCAAGCCACTGTGGTGAAGAACTGTCTCTAAATAACAATCATAGTAGCCTTCATTAAATCAAAGCAAACTCATCAACAATGGCCTTTGTACTTAATTGAGTAAGATGACAAAATTCCTTACTCATTCAAGCCAGAATTCAATTATAGTGATGGGCCAGTGTCTGTCCAGAGCTCGCTGGCAGGGCAGGAGACTCAAAATACTGGCCAAATCACAAGCAGTTATAAAATAATTCAAGCTGAAGTACCATACAAAAACATATTCAATATAGAACTTTGAGTTTGATTAATGTTGAGAGCTGCTGATGCATTGAATTGTATTTGGCTCAAGAGTTGAAACCATAATGAAGAATATTATTATATTACTCAACAAGTATTAAGACCTGTCGATAAACAAAACACTGCAAGAGACATATGGGTATCTGTGATGCTAAAAGAAAGAGTTTGTTATGCTATTATTTTTTCAAATGTTGTTACTTCTTCTGAAGTGTCACCTCAACCATTTGTGATTAAAAAAATGCAAAGAAACATTTTTACTTTGCTTTCTCCGTAAGTGTGGACGATAATGGATTAAAATCCCTGATAGGTAAAGTAAGTGAAATTTACATGGATTTTACTTTGACAATTGCCACCTACCTAAACATTTCTGCAGACCCATGCCACCATATGGAACCAATCATAGCAGCCAGTGGGCCTCAACAAAAGTGGGACTCATGTTTGAACCTTTTTTATTGGTACATGTGATGTTGCAAATCCAACAAACAGCTTTCTTCATATCATTGGATTCTTCTTTTTTATTTGGCATGACAACAAAATGTATTCACAGCCATACTGTGAAGCTCGGCTTTGCAACTAATTTCCTGATGTTTACATTTAATCACATCCATCAAAATTCAATAATCCCAAAATCTAAAGTTAAATATTTTGAGATAAACATTTGGTGCCTTAAATATTTAAAAAAGAAGCAGGTCCAAATAATAGAACAAGTAATGTCTCTGAGAAAAACTTTTTTTCCTACTTTCATCCGATTGTTTTTAGACAGCTTCAAGAAACCATCATAAAAAAACAACTAAAATGACCTCAGATAACAGCAAAAATCTCATCAAGTAATAATTGTAACTGGAATGCATTCAATATTATATATAATATAACATAAACATAAAATATTGAACACATACAACGACACGCAAGTCAGTACTGACATGCCAATGTCACACTATGGATAATTTGTAACACTAAACTGCAGCTCTCTGTAAGGTGTTTTTGTGGTCTTATTTATTGCTTTTAAAAAATCTTTGTACCTTGAATGATATCTCGTATTGTTCTCCTCCCCAAATCTCCAGACCTGTGTCATATCCCCCCAGTTCCCAGAACCACTTTCTGTCTACAGCAAACAGTCCTCCTGCCATCACTGGTGACCTGGAAGAAACAAACAATACACAGGGCAAAACACCTTTTTAAGGCAGCCTCACCAAGAGTAAAATTGTGATGTTTTCAAAACAGTGACAAAAGAGAGGTTATGTCTGAAATAATTCTACCAGCCACTAATACCTATACAACATACACTTAGAATATCGGTTTATTTTACAGTTGCAGGCTAACTGAGAGCTCAGGTACTTCTGAATTATTCTGTGTCATAGCTGACAACTTTAGGGTTACACAAAGGGGATTTTAAGATATGGGAAATGTTCGACTTTGCAAGTAAATAAAAAAAAAGTCTAAAGATATATAGCATCTTACACAACAAATAGTATGAGTTTCATACAATGTGAAGCAGTTCAATCCATTTTCTATACCCACTTAATGGTCAAATTTGCTCTCAGCAATATAATTTCTGGTAAATCAAAGGAAGCTACCTGCTTCTCAGTGAACGACTTAATCCTATTCAAAATCGTAAATCATACGAAGCTATTCTTGACCACACAAGATTTAATCAGACAAATTCAAGTCAGATGATTCAGCATTTAGTTTTCACCCAGAACTGTTTTTTCATGTTTTTCTGTGTTTTCAACAAACAACATAATGTGTCTGATCTCTGAGTACAGTGGCATCCACCTCTCTACCCTCTGCTCAATGGAATTGTATAGAACTTCCTATCAGAGAAGCAGTGTCAGGTAGAACACATTTTAACCAGAGGCATTTTGTGTATTGAACTCTGAAATAAAACTAGATCTTTGAAATACTCTTTTACAAAACCATTTAACCGTGTCCTTAACCTGACTGTAACCATGTCAGAAACAAAGTTATTGTTCTATTGTTTATGCATCTTTTTAACACTATAACAAGGTATTCTCGCTCTGCCTGAGTTAATGCTCAATTATTGTACTGTTAACAATTAATCAAAATGAATACCAACTTCTTGAACGTACAACCAAAATTATCAAAGAATAAGTCTGTAACCTGATTTTCACCTATGCAATGTGCTTGTTCCAGGAATGGGTGCACCCAAGAACAAGTTCCTTGCTGCAATATGTTATTAGATTTTTTTTCTATTCCCTAATTTTCCATACTATTCACTAATTTTTCACAAATTTCTTCTTATAGGGTCTTCTTATAAGAGCCTTCTTATAGGGCCCCCCCTATTGTAGCTTTTTTATTTTATGTGGTATTGTATAGCTGGAAATAAAAGAAAAAAAGAGTACTTAAATTTGCCTTATTGTTGAGTTTTCATTATTTTGATTATTAATTTTTCTTTTTGGGGGGGTATTACATCGGGTACATCCAACATTAGCGATGGCGTAACAAAAATGTTCTTTAGTGTTCTAAGGTTAACAATATACACCCTTTCTGTAATTGTTCTTCATGAAATGCACCAGACAGACTTTCATCAAAGGACAAATAATAAACCGCTGCAGAAGCTCTGCAAACCCTTGGCCTTCTCTCAATGAGATTCATGATGTAGTCACCTGAAATGGTTTTCACTTCAGAGGTCATGGTTCATTTGTTGAATTTCTTGCCTTCATAATGGGGTTGGACCATCAGTTGTGTTGTGCAGAAGTCAGGTTGGTATACAGTTGACAGCCCTATTTGACAACTGTTAGAATTCATATTATGGCAAGAACAGCTTAGTAAAAACGACAGTCCATCATTACTTTAAGAACTGAAGGTCAGTCAGTCCGGAAAATTGCAAAAACTTTGATCGTGTCCCCAAGTGCAGTCTCAAAAATCAACAAGCGCTACGACGAAAATGGCTCACATGAGGAGCGCCCCAGGAAAGGAAGACCAAGACTCACCTCTGCTGCTGAAGATAAGTTCATCCGAGTCACCACACTCAGAAATTAACAGTTAACAGCACCTCAGATTAGAGCCCAGATGAATGCCACACAAAGTTCTAGTAGCAGACACATCTCTACTTAAACTGTTCAGAGGAGACTGTGCGAATCAGGCATTTATGGTCAAATAGCTGCTAAAAAAAACACAACTAAGGAAACCACAGCATCCTGCAGCGACATGTCATCCGAATACGGTCTACGTTTAGTTGGACTATCATTTATTTTTCAACAGGACAATGACCCCAAACACACCTCCAGGCTGTGTAAGGGCTATTTGACCAAGATGAAGTGTGATGGAGTGCTGCGGCAGATGACCTGGCCTCCACAGTCACCTGACCTAAACCCAATTGAGATGGTTTGGAATGAGATGGACTGCAGAGTGAAGGCAAAAGAGCCAACAAGCGCTCAGCATCTCTAGGAACTCCTTCAAGACTGTTGGAAAATCATTTCAGGTGACTATCTCATGTAGCTCATCGAGAGAATGCCAAGAGTGTGCAAAGCAGTAATCAAAGCAAAGTGTGACTATTTTGAAGAATCTAAAATATAAACATGTTTGGAGTCATTTCACACTTTTTTATTTACTATATATTTCCTTATGTGATCATTCATAGTTTTGATGTTTTCACTGATAACCTACAATGTAAATAAAGAAAAAACATTCACTGAAAAAGTGTGTCCAAACTTTTGACTCGTAGTATATTGATGTCTAAACATATCATGAATATTATAAAAACGTTATCTAATCTATATGATGGCAAATCAGAATAGTCAGAATAGAAATTGTATGATTATGATTACAATGAATTGAACTCCAATTGGCTTGAAATGGACTATATTATTTAAGTGCCTTGAGATGACATTTGTTGTAATTTGGTGCCATATAAATAAAACTGAATTGAATTCAATTGAAAATAAACAAAGTCATCCATGTCTGAATTTTGGTGCTTTTCAAAAGAGAACACTCATTTAGGCAAGTGTTTATTCTACAAATACTTGCGCTGATGTGACAATCAACAATTTATGTCATTATCATATTAAGTACCAATAAAAGCATAAACTGCTTTTTAATGCAAAACAGTGAGCTACTTCTCAAAACCAAACACCTATAGCTTCACAACACGTCATTGAAAATGTTTATGTTTATGTTGTTTATGTTTACGTATTTAGCAGACGCTTTTATCCAAAGCGACTTACAAATGAAGATATAACAAGCTATATAAAAAGCTAACAATAAACTATATAGAAGGAACCCACTAGTCCGACTCTGTCAGAGGTGACAGAGTAGAGACAGGGTGCAGGCATAGAAGGAAGTGCAGAGTGCAATAAAGTGCAAAGATAGAGGGGGTAGGTAAGTACAAGGTAAGTGCTAGGATAGGAGATGCTCTCTGAAGAGCTGGGTTTTCAAGAGTTTCTTGAAGATAGACAGGGACGCCCCTGTTCTGATAGTGCTCGGTAGGTCATTCCACCATCATGGGACGACACATGAAAAGAGTTTGGATTGTCTTAGGCGTGGTGTAGGCACTGCTAGACGACAATCCTGGGACGAACGAACTTCTTGAACGTACAACCAAAATTATCAAAGAATAAGTCTGTAACCTGATTTTCACCTATGCAATGTGCTTGTTCCAGGAATGGGTGCACCCAAGAACAAGTTCCTTGCTGCAATATGTTATTAGATTTTTTTTCTATTCCCTAATTCCCTAATCGGTAGGTCATTCCACCATCGTGGGACGACACATGAAAAGAGTTTGGATTGTCTTAGGCGTGGTGTAGGCACTGCTAGACGACAATTCAGGGACGAACGAACGAGTTGTGACATAAGCCTTTGCAAGAGCATTCAAGTAGATGGGAGCCGTTCCATTAAGCACTTTGTAGGCTAACATCAGTGACTTGAATTTGATGCGGGCGGCTAAGGGTAGCCAGTGGAGTTCAATGAACAGATGGGTGACGTGTGTTCTTTTAGGCTGATCGAAGACCAGATGCGCCGCTGCGTTCTGGACCATCTGCAGAGGTTTCATAGTACAGGCTGGGAGACCAGTTAGGAGAGCATTGCAGTAGTCAAGGCGGGAGATGACCATGGCCTGCACCAGGAGTTGGGTGGCATCTTGGGTTAGGTAAAATGGTAATGAGTTGATGTAAAGTCACTGCTCGCAGTGCAGCTCCTGCAATGCTAAGTAACAATTTTTTTTTAAATTGTATGGGAAATAATAATGAAATATTAAAACAGTAAGAAGACATTTAACAAAATTCTGTTTTAAAAAAGAAAGTAAATTGAACATTGTATGCATTCCAAGCTGTCATTAAGTTTGCCATTTTTGTTCAGACTGAAATATTACAACAGTTAGAGGTTTTGCTTCATAGCTTTGTGCAGACATGACTTTTCCCTGTCATAAGTGATCCCTCATCAGGTTCTTTCAGTACCACTTGTGAACCAAGATTATTCATTGAGTGAAAAATCTAAAAATTAACTTGACAGACTTGTGGACAATGTTGCTCAGGTATTATTAAATTTTTCACTCAAGAAAATTTTATCATGTTGACTTTAGTAAAGCCCCAACTCCTTCAGTGAAAATACATGAAACAACACGTCCTTTACCAGATGGTCAGGAAATCTGCAACAGTAATATCTGTATCATTTCTATCAATCAAATATACATATTGTTGTAAGTGCTACATAGAAAATATGGAAAAATTACTGAGTAAGCAATGCTACAATACTATATGAATGTAGCTGACACTATGTGTTTCACAGATGCTACACCGGGTCTTAGCTGTGTTGTGTTTTTAGTTATTTGGGCCCTCATTTCTATATCATATCAACATAACAAGGGACATGTAGTTACATGGTTTTCAAATCATTTAAATAAAGAAAATACTCAAATGTTGTGAGTTAAATGTTTAGTTTATATAGATAATAATTTATTTTCTTATGACACCAGCAAACTGAGCTATGGTGTACTGTGCTTACATCACTGGTCCTTGAGTTATTTGTTAAATTTTACAGTCTGCTTGTGCTTAATTAACCTAACTAGATGTGATGGAAAGTTCATACCCATACCTTGGATTGAAAACAAAGCTGGGTAATAATTGTCAAGAGACCTGAAATACAGATCTGGAGAAGTCGACAACTATATCTTCAGGATTGAAATGTTATAAAAGCACAACAGCCTTTATCATTCTAAAACTGATTAAGTTTGGAATTGCCAAAAGACTACCGAGATTGAGGAAGAGGGGGGTTTGTCAGACAAATAAGCAACTAACCAATGGTCTATCTGAATGAGATCCAGATTTATTCTGTGAAGATTGCAGAACCTTAGGACTTTGCCAAAAAGCCCCTGACTGACATCAAGACCATGAGAAGAAAAATCCTCTGATCAGATGAAACAAAGAATTGACTACTTTGCCTAATTTTCTCAGTTGCTTTGGTACATTTCTCATATCAAAATTGAAATTTTCAAAACTAATTGCTCAATCTTTACATCATTGTGTCACTTTTGCACATCAAAAAAGCAGTTTCTCACTTCTTTGTACAAGTTGGAAATGCCTTGGTACAAAAAACTTTTTTTCTAAATCTGTCCTGAATTGGTAAATTGCTCCCAATTGAATCTTGACTTTCTCTAACGAAGGGAAATGTGTGAAGCATTAGATCAACCACTGATCTACCAGTCTCCTGAAATAGCTCAAAGGTGCATCTCATGAACTGTCAACTGGCAAGTATATACTGTATATTGCGGAAGCACAACACAATGTTACAATGTCTGACATTGGAAGGACAAGGGATTGGACGGGTTCAACAGCCAGAGAGAAGAAGAAGAAGAGGAGGAAGAGAAAGAGGAGTGAGGCCGCATGACAGAAGAGTTGGATAGCAAAACACAGGAAGAGGCAGAAGAGGCCGATGACATAAGCGCATTCCTGATGAGATAAGAGCCACACTTGTAGACCACGTTCTCATGGGCTTACAATGGCCAAGGCTGGTCGGAGGATGCAGCCAAATGTTGGGAGAACAACTGTGTCCTCTATCATTCAGACTTTTTATCTATAGAACAGGTATGTAATCTAACAGTACTGTAATACTGCATCTCCCGCTACATTTGTCCCTCACTCGTGAACAAGACCCTGAGATACTTGAACTCCCCCACATGGGGAATGATCTCATTCCCAACCCAGAGAGGGCAATCCACCCTTTTCCGGATGAGGACTATGGTCTCTGATTTGGAGGTGCTGATTCTCATCCCAGACGCTTCACACTCGGCTGCGAACTGCTCAGGTAAGAGCTGAAGGTCACGGCCCGACAACGCTAACAGAACCACATCATTCGCAAAAAGCAGAGACCCGATTCTGAGGTCGCCAAATTGGACCCCCTCAATGCCCTGGCAGCACCTAGAAATTCTGTCCATAAAGATTATGAACAGAATTGGTGACACCCCCGACTTACTGCCGGCAATGCGGACCAAACTCTGACACCGGTCTTACAGAGATTGAACAGCCCCTATCAAGGGGTCCGGCACGCCATACTCCCGGAGCACCCCCCATAGGACTCCCCAAGGGAAGGTCTTTTTCTTCCTAGGGGGTCTTGTGAGCTGTTCTGGTCCCTCATCTAAGATCTGTTTGCCTTGGGTGACCCTACCAAGGGCTTAAAGCCCCGGACAACATGGCTTCCAGAATCAGTGGGACACACAAACCCCTCCACCACGGTAAGGTGTCAGCTCATGGGGGGGACAGTGACATTTTATCTTACTCAATTTTGTGTTTTGCATACTATATTTTTTCCACATAGGACTGCAAGACAACTTCACAGGGGGTGGCAGAGGACCCGTTTTCACACCTGAACAGAAGCACACGATCACAAAAAAAGATCAACCAGGATCAAAACAAGATGGTTTGTTTACAAACAGTAAAAGCGTAAATGTGAATCTTGTATATTCTCTTGCATTCAATCTTCCACAGTTACAATTTACAATAATTGTCACAAATGAGAGAATAACGAGGAGCTGGGTTGAGCAGGGTTATCTGGGTGGAGAGGATGCTGACGTTGTCCTGATCGCCGCTTTTCCATCTGCTACAGCTTCAAGAAGTGATATAGTTCAACTTTAAGTACATTGTGCTGTTATTATTGCGGCCCCTCTACAAGAATTATACTTCTTGTAGAGGGGATGACACAATGTCTCTTCCATCCTCAAAATGGGAGGCAGATTTATCCATTAGTTCTAGTCATAGCTTCTGGCCACAAATATGTTTGAACACCTTCAGAATGACTCAGAATTCTAATTTACAGCTCATACAATACAAAATCCTTCATAGAACACACTATACAGGACAAAGGATGTTCAGGATGGGTCTAACACACTCAAACATCTGCTTACATTGCACAGATAACACACCTGATGTTTATGCACACGCTTTGTGGTTCTGTGCGCCTGTCCAGAAGTTCTGGCTTGAAGTCTGTGAGGACCTATCAACATGGCTAAAGTGTAGCATCCCTGCATGCCCCACACTGTGCATACTGGGTGACTTAGACAACATCAACATGGAAATTAACTCAGCACACATGGTTCTCACAGTGTTATGTATCGCAAAGAAAACTATTCTCATGAACTGGAAAGTGAAGAACAATCTGTGTATTAACCAGTTTAGAAATGTTCTTTTAGACTATATTAGCATGGAAACAATGTCTGCCTCCTCAAAACATCAATTGGCTGAATTTAATTCTCTCTGGTCCCCTCTGATTAGCTTTATCACATAGTGGTGGTGTCCCGTCGCTCTGGGCGGTTGGGTGTGTGCTGGGGGGGGCTGTGTGGCTTCGGGCGTCTGGTGGTCTCTCGGGTCGTGGGGACCGGGTTGGTCATTGCTGGGGGGGACTGTGTGTCGGGCTTGGAGGGCAGTTTTGGGGGCTTGCGGGTGGGACTGTCTTGCGGTGTGGGGCGGGGTCCCTTAGGGGCCTTGGGGTGGTGGCTGCTGGCTCTATGCCGGGTGGCCTGGCCGCTCTGGCGTGGGTAGTGGTGCTGGGCCTTGGCCCTGGTGGCTGGGCGCTGCCTTGCGCCCGGGGGGGGGGCCCTGCCTGTGCCTGGGGGGGCTGGGTTACCCTGGACGCACCACAGTATGGGTGGGTTGGTGCAGGTCCTGGTGCCAGGCTTGTTGCTCTGGGACCTCCAAGGTGTCCGCAGATGGTTGTTTTTTTTTTTTCAGGGTGTTGGGGCGTGCGGTGGGGGGGGGGGTGCTTTTCCCCTGTTGGGGGGGGTCTGGGGGGGCCTGGGTGATGGTGGGTCTCAGGCCCGGGCTGCTGCGACTGGTGTGACCGGGTGGTTTGTTTGTTTGTTTTTTGTTGTTGTTTGTTTGTTTTTTGTAGAGGTCCTCCGGGGTGGGTTGGGGCGGGATGGGGGTACAGGGGCTCCCGGAATATGGTCGCTGCAGGCCCCGAGCCTGGTGGACATCAGCCCCTCCTGCCCTGGGTTGGCTCCCAGGTAGCGGGGATGCCTATTGCAGCCAGTCCCTGGCTGCCCTCTCCGGTGTATATCCCCATACCCCTCTCCCTTCTGGCTCCTGTACACAGCACACACTCACACATGAAGGGTTTTGGGGGCGTGTGTGTTCTGTGGGGTGTAGTGGATGGGGCCACGTAGGTGGTCCCCTTTGGTTGCACTCTGCAGTTCCCCGCCCCTGTTTTAATTACACCTTAGACACTACTACTTATCAAACACACTCACACACACACATTAGGTCTTGGGGGGTGGTTACACTGAGTGGCATCGGGTGGGCGGGGCTCTTTGGGTATGTAGGCTGCCCAGAGGGCCGCGCTCCCAGTTCTATAAGTTTGGCTGCCCCTCAATTTTAATCGCTCACTATTAGAAAATATTGAAGAGCCAGAAGGATGAGGGGAGGGGCCTTCTTCCCACACCCCTGCTTCCTGGTTGCTGCTCGGGGCGGGAGGGGTCAAGAGGATTAATTAATTGTTCTGCTGGTTCGGGGTCTGTGGTGGCTGGGGGGCTGCTGGCCCCCTGGTGTACCCGCTGCACTACACCCCAGCGAAGTCGAGGGAGGGAGGACGTGTGGATGTGTGGGACGTGAAAGTGTGTGTGGTAATGATTGGGCCTGGATCTGGGACTTGCTGTCGCCTGGCCTGCCTGTGCTTCTCCCGATGGGGGGGCGGCGTTGCCTCTCCCCGCTGCTCGCGACTTCACCCACCTGTGGGCACGTCTTGACTCCCAGGGCACTTGGCCAGGGGACTGGGGCAGGCGCTGACCCACTGTGTGGCTGTCTGGGGCGCTTGGCCCTCCTGGGTATTGGGTGGGGCCTCTGCCGGGGGGTTTGGGGGCACTCGGGCTCCTGGGGCCCGGGTCCAGTGCACGGCCCATGTCTGGGCGGCTAGGGCCTGGCGGGGTCGGTGGGCTGTTGCCCCTGGCTCCCGGAGGGCCTCTGCCCTATGCTTATGGGGGCTCTGTCCGGGGGCTTCCTCTGCAGTCTTCTGGGTGGATGCGTGGTTGCCCCTGAGGTGGGCTTCCTGGGTTCTGTGCTCTGTGGGGGCTGCTGGTGGCCTGGGTCTTGTGGCCCTCTCTACCTCCTTCTGATTGCTGGGGGGGCTGTGGATTGTGGCTCTGTACACTTATACACTCATAACTAAGCACGGTTACCATGTAGGTCCTGTGCCGTGGGTGTTGCATGTTCTCACACACACACACACACACACACATTTATTAGCCCAGTAGCATGCTCGCTAAGCAGTTGATGTGTTATCATGTCGTCTCAGGTCATCTATATTCACAGCTGTGTTGTATGCGATTGCTGCTTCTTGTGCTTGTTTTTGTTTGTTTGTGTGTTTTTTCTCTGCTTGTCTGCTTTCAGGTGCTCCTGGTGGCCCTATGGCTGGATTCCCCTCAGAGGCCATGGATTGTTGTCTGTTTTGTTTTTTACAGGTGTAGCAGCTGGTTGTCTGTCTGTTCTTCTTTCCTTGTCCCCCGGTCCGGTTCAGTTCTATTACATCTTATATATTGTAAACAGAAATAAATAAATGGGCATCAGGGGGAGCTTTACATTTATAAAACTTCCCTTGGCAAAGCAAATCTGTTTGGCATCAAAGGTATTCAGACTACAATTCTGTTGCCATAATGCTGAACAGGACAAGGGGGAAAAAAAAAAAAAGAAGTATAATTCTGTCGGTTCTGTGTGCATTGTCGGATCTTACCGATAGCCCATCAAATTCTAGGCAGCAAAGGATGACGACTACCAACTCGGCTAATGTGGGTGACAGCAGATCTCAGAACCCTATTTTGATACCAGGCACAACTCCATTTTGGCGACCACCGTGTCCCATCTTTACTGGGTCTGACTCCTCCAACTACGGCACTGATGACCTCCATGTACCGGGTGGGCGCATCGCCTTAGTGGCTAACGGCTAACAGCAGACTCACTGCCTGCGGAACTGGCATGTTGTCATATTCCGCTACCCAGCTGATGGAGTACAAGAACTACACCACCCCATCCTGCATAACACTCATCAGAGCACTTGGACTCCTTTGCCGGCCCTGTTATATCCACAGAGGATCCCGTCTAAGGTTTGTTTATTCCCGGTCTGGGTATGCAGTTCCATCCCTCTGATCAGCTGTGCATCCAGTCGCATCTCGCCGACGTCATCAGAGCGCCGACGCTCTAGGAATTTGTAGTCCCGGACATACAAGCAACTTGACAACAGACGCAAAGTAGATTTCAGTCTGCTCAGGCAAATTCAAAAACGCTAGGCTGTCTTACATCAAAATTTAACTTTTTAATACACAATCAATCGCAAACAAATCCTGCCTTATTCACAGCCACATCCAGGACAAATGCTTGGACTTCATATGTCTTACAGAAACCTGGCAACAAACGGATTTTTTTTCTGTTTTAAATGCGACTTGTCCTCCTGGCCACAGCTACCTTCAAAAAGCCTTTACCACAGGGCGCGGCGGCGTTTTGCCTGTAACATACTACAGTCACCTGGAATTGTCCCCCTTTTCCCTCTCAGACCTGTCCACGTTTGAATGTCTTGGATTTAAATGCAAACCCCCCATTGTCCATGACAATACGTCTAATCTATCGACCACCTAAATCAAATTCATTCTTCATTCCAGAGATGCGCAGCCTCCCCTCAACATTCTGCACAACATCCTCTAATATCTTAATTCTGAGAGACATGAACATACATGTGGACAAACCTTACGGTGTCTTTACTGCCGAATTTCTGCATGTCTTGGACTCATTTAACCTCAGACAACACATTGATGTCCCCACACACACCAAAGGTCACACCCTTGATCTGGTCATTACTGACTCCTGTAAACAACCTGTGTGTGTATGATCTGGGGGTGTCTGACCATAAAGTCATTTCCATGGAGATTCCTTTTCATCCCTCCTCAACAAGCCCAAACGCCAAATTTTTTTCAGAAATTTAAAAAACATTAACTCAGACTGTCTGAGAGATATGCAGCATTTCCTCTCCAAAAACACTTCTTCAATGATTTTTACAATAAAACCCTGGGTGTAATCCTGGATATCCATGCGCCTGTCAGAGTCAGGACAGTCATTTTCTCCCGTTCAGCCCCCTGGTTTACCAGTAAACAGTGGTGAATGAAGGCAGCTGGCTGTGTCATTGAGCGACGTTACAAATCTACTGGACTCACTGTGCACAGATTGGCCTACCGAGAACATGGCTTATTCAAAGTCGCTCAAAGAGGCACGGTCACAGTTCTACCCAAACATCATCCAAAAACATTCTGAAAATTCCACGCAGCTGTTTTCCACGATCCATCATCTTCTCAAAACCCCAGACCTCCACACTCACAGGACTCAGAGAGGACCACTGGAATAAATTTATGGAATTTTTTTAAACAAAAATTGACAACTTCCACTCAGCCCTCTCTGGACCCCCAGCTACACTGATCCCACCTGCCAACCCACAGTTTGGGATCTTCAGGTTGCTGTGCTCCTTTGCAGAGGTAACGCATCAGGAGATCAAGGAAATTAATAAGATGATGAAGCCCTCCACCTGTGCCCTTGACCCTTTTCCTACAGCTTTAGTAAAGGCGCACATCTCCACCATCTCACCCCTCACCACCGCAGTGATCAACCAGTCACTTCTGAACGGTCACATTCCACCTGATCTGAAAACTGCCATAATCAGACCACTCCTCAAAAAACCCACCCTGAGCCCTGAAGTCCTTGCAAATTTCTGGCCCGTATCCAACCTCTCACTCCTCTCCAAGGTCCTTGAGATAACTGTTGCTGTGATTTTGTTAAAGAGCCTTGAATTGCTTTAGAGGCTGGGCAAGATCTTAGTTAGTTTTGCATCTTGTTGAGCTCAGTAGTTCTGCATAGCCTAGGTATCGAGGTGCTTCTCCTTGTGTAATTCTGTTTGGTTAGCCTTGTAGTTAGTTAGACTTTTTGGTTTTTCTTTTTCTTAGTAGTTAAGTTCTCAAAATATTTGGGAAAGATTCTTTTATGTGTTGATTATTTTTCTATAAGAGTTGCCCTTTCTGCCTTAAGTTCCTATGGTTTATCTTGTCTTTTTGATTTCTTTGTTCTCCTCAATTAACCTTTAAACTTCAACTTCCCATCTGGATATATTTTACGATAGTTCCCTCTAACCCAAGCCAAGCAGGGTCATAACAATTATAAAATGATAGATGTGTTGTTCAGAGCTTAGTGTCAGCACATTTCTGTTACAAAAGACACTAAAACTGAAGATGCTATACTTTTTGCAGGTTTCATTCTGAAATAGTTTCTATGGAAAAATGCAAACAAAATCCTAGGAAACAGTTAAGTGCTCCATTCACTATAGAAAGTAATTTTCCTGCCACTAATACCTCCATGAACTGAGTAAGCCTTTCAATATGCAAAAACCTCATTCCAAAGCTCCGGTACTGCACCCAGCAGCTACTTTGCTTACTGCAGCTACTGGAATGTGCACAAACAAAGTATTGGAAGTTTTCTGTTAATGACCCTAGACAAATCTGGAAGCCCAGTTGCTTGTGGTGAATACAGCTGGAAATATTCTTGCTGTTTCAACTCGCATTCATATAAGCAATGTTCTCAGCGCAACTGCTTATATACTTGCCCATGTAGTATGCTTGTTACTAGAGGATCCCAAAAAGCGTAGTATACGCAAAGCAGCAATGATAGACATGCACACATAGTTAACAGCAAATATACTTCCAGTCAAAGTGGTCTTTAAATATGTAAATACATAAATAATAAATTTGAATTTTACTGTTAATACAATGTGGCAACATACTGGTCAAAGTCACACTAAAGCGGTTGGATCTGTAAACATACTACATCCATACTAGCATTTGGGTAAAAATCAAGAATGACTAAAAATAATCCAAAAGTTAAGATAGACACAATCCTCTAAATTTCATTACCACACAGTTTCACGGACATCTGCAAAAGCTTAATTCTCTGTCTGAAATGTAAAAACATAATTTAGACATGTGACTTAATCTAAAAATGCTCAATTTCTTCATATATTCTGGGAGACGCAGTGGATAAAAGGCTAAAGTGTAACAGAAAGGATTCATTTTCAGATCTAGCAGCTTAATGTGGGTGTTAGTAAGGGCCCTATGTCACATGCATGTAAATGCGTGTCTGAGTAAAGCAGTGCTGATAAAAGACCTTGACACCAGATGTGTCAAAAATAACTCTACTCACTCAAAAGGTTCACTGGGGTCATCCTTCTGCAGCTCTGCAGGGATGGGGATCCGTTTGTAGTACATTTCCCAGTCAAACGCCCCTCGCATGGCATCACCTGCCTGCGTTTCGTAGCCAAAGTTGTCGTGGTCAATAACATCGATCATTGGACACACAATGGTCTTTCTGTTCTGGGCAATTCGGTCTGAGAGACATAGATGGAGGTACACATGGCAAAAAGTTAATACCAGATTGTTTTTCTTTGTCTAGACCTTCAACAGTAAAACAACAATGCATATTTGCCACTCTTTTCAAAGACTGCGGATGTTTGGGACCTTTTCAAACAAGGCACCTAAATATTTCAAATGAAAGTAAAAAGAAGTTTAAAAAAAGTTTATTTGAAAGTCTGAAAAGTGACCTTTCTCATTGAATTTAATAACTCATGAAAAATATAATTTAAACGAGTCTCAATACAACACAAGCATAAATATTTAGTAAGTTCTAGCCCCTCTCGGAGAAAAATTAACAACGAAGCTGGGTATGCAGGCCTTGTAGGACTGAAAATTAATTGTTAACATGGTTCTGTGCAGCATGTAAATGTTCTCAGACAGATCTTCGGCCAATTGAAAGTCACAAAAACCTGTCTTGTGTAATGTTCCATGGTTACTTTTTGTTTTTGCACATTGTCTTGTCACTTCAGGTTTTGTTTAGTTATTTTTGATAAAGTTTTATACAGACATCTGTCTCTACTTTAATTAAAGAGTTCAGTGTCATAGAGTGTTTCATAGTGTTTGTTTCACTGAGCGGAGACCTGTTAAGACGTTTATTTATAAAAAACTATCTTACTTTGAAATCTATCCTGCAAGTGTGTGCTGTGTCCTGCCAATTTCTGACATCTTGGAGCTTTGTGAAATTCATGAACCAATGTTGGTGCTGAAATAGGGAAAAAGCCTGATGTTAGGATTGTAACAAATGGAGGACATTAGAGGTTGTTAAAGCTTGTTTGGTGGTACAAGAGGATAAGAATATAGCAAAGCCAGCTGTGATCAACAATATATTGAGACCCATTTCAAAAAGATGAACACCAAATGTAAATGTTCACACAATAATCTGCACCTTCACTGAAAAGTGATAGTGGGAATGCATCATCTATCTACTCATCATTTCCTGAGTTAGAAAATGCAGTGTACCTATTCTTCAAGCTTTTTAGCCCCCATTGTTTTATTGAGCTTGTGTCAAACAGTGTCCATGAAGTAGAAGGCTTATTATTTTGACTGAAATAAAAAATTTGTGAATTGAGTTTTTCAGAATGTGTTCTGCCTCTCAGGCATTTAGGCTGAATTTTCCTGCAATTAATAGTGTATAATAATAGTGTATAATAATTAATAGTGTTATGCAGACTCTTATTTTGACGTTTCACGCAGACTCTTATTTTGAAGTTGTGTTCTGAGGCTAAGGTAGCTCCACAGTCCGAACCTACCATACCTCAGCTGGAATTGTGTGCCGCAGTGTTAGCTGTGGAAGTCGCAGAACTCATTCAAGACGAACTTGACACGAAGCTGGATGCGATCAGGTTCTATTGTGACAGCAAGGTCGTGCTTGGATACATTCACAATCAGACCAAACACTTCTACGCCTACGTTCACAATCGAGTCCGCCGAATTAGGCAGTCCACGAGACCCGACCAATGGTTCTACGTCCACACAGAGAACAACCCAGCTGACCATGCATCCAGGTCAGTTCCTGCATACCAACTGACTCAGACAACGTGGTTCACTGGACCAGCTTTTTTGTACAAACGAAGTCTACAGAATGAAGAGTCAAGCAAATCGTTTGAACTTCTAAACCCGGAATCGGACATGGAAATTCGCCCTGAAGTGAGTAGTTTCCTGACGCAGACTCTAGGGAGAGGTCTTTCCGCTGCACCTTTCAGCGCTTTTCATCTATGCACTCCCTCATCAGAGCTATTGTACTACTCATTCATGTAGCTAAAGCTTACAGATACAACAAAGGGCCCAGCAAATGTAGAGGATGGAACCGCTGCAACCTCCCACATACACTGGATGAATTGTCTCAGGCGAGACACGTCATCATCAGAACTGCTCAAGAAGAAGTCTTTGCAAAAGAGTTCACAGCTCTCAAGCTCGGACAGGCTGTAACCAAAGACAGTTCCCTTCAGAAGCTCAGACTTGTTCTCGAAGATGACCTGATTTGTGTCGGTGGCAGATTGAAACATGCTGACTTGAGCATACAGGAAAAGAACCCCATCATCTTGTCCAAAAACAGTCACGTTTCACTGCTGTTGGTGCGACAGTACCACGAGGATGTCAAGCATCAGGGCCGCCACTTCACAGAAGGGGCTCTCAGCTGGCTTCTGGGTCATAGGGGGAAAAAGGCTTAGCGTGTCAGTCCTGCACAAATGTGTCATGTGCTGAAAGATACGCCGGAAAACAGAGGAACAACTTATGGCCGACATACCTCCATTTACACACAGGACCACCCTTCACCTATGTTGGTGTCGATGTATTCAGACCCTGGCGAGTTGTCTTCAGGCGTACAAGAGGTGGACAAGCCCAAAGCAAGAGATGGGCTATGCTCTTCTGCTGCATGACCTCCCGAGCCGTGCACATAGAGATCATAGAGTCCTTAGACACGTCCAGTTGTATAAATGCACTGAGACGTTTCTTTGCCATACAGGGGCCTGCAAAGCAGATCCGATCAGACTGTGGAACAAACTTTGTGGCCGCTGCAAAGGAACTGGGAATAAGCCAACAACAACCTGATGTGACAGTGCAGAACTTCTTGATCAAGCAGGGGTGCTCATGGGTGTTCAATCCTCCTCATGCGTCCCATATGGGAGGATCGTGGGAACGTATGATAGGCCTGTCAAGAAGGATCTTGGATGCAATCCTGTTACAAGAGAACAGACAACTTACCCACGACATCCTGTGCACACTCATGGCGCAAGTGGTCGCGATAATCAACGCCAGACCTCTCGTCCCAGTCTCCACTGACCCGGAGTCACCCTTCATATTGTCACCTGCAATGATACTTACCCAGAAGGTTGGGGTTGCCCCACCAAATGGAGACTTCACAGACAAGGATCTCTACAGCAGACAATGGAGACAAGTGCAAGTCTCGCTGACAGGTTTTGGCGTCGCTGGCGTCAAGAATTCCTCCTCACTCTACAAGCCCGCCGGAAATGGAGAGATTCCCAACGGGACAGTCAAGCCGCACGCAACACGTGGCCAAAGGCAAAGATTACAGCCATGTACCCAGGGAGAGACAGCACAGTGAGGAAGGTTGAGCTCAGGACATCGGATCAAGGTTCTGCGAAGGTGTTCCTGAGACCGGTGTCAGAAGTCGTTCTTCTTCTGTCAAAAGACTGATGTTTAAGGTTCAGAAACAGTTGATAGTCAATAGTGACCTTTAAGGTCAGACGGAGAGTGTTCTGCCTCTCAGGCATTTAGGCTGAATTTTCATGCAATTAATAGTGTATACTTTCTGTTTTATGCAGACTCTTATTTTGACGTTTCACGCAGGTTCTTATTTTGAAGTTGTGTTCTGAGCTAAAACCTGAAGTAGAAAAAAGATCGCTAAAACGTGCTAACGATGTTAAAAAAGACAGCAGGCTGGTGATCCATGCAGGCCATTACACCAGAGGAAATGTATCTCACCTGTTGATTCATCAGCAGAGGCATCGCTTGTATGTATTACATTTTTGTTCTGGATAAGTTAATTCATAAGTATGTTAAATTCATATTATAAAAAACGAGTTATTATTATCTCATGGGCATGTTAGCATTACCAGTTGGTTAAGCTGTTGAATAATTTGCACAGGAATAATTTAGAAAATCTCTGATTTAAGTTCATGTTTATGAAGCTTGGTAACTAATTCCAATATTGTCTGTTTTTTCCTAGTTTCACTCTCTCTTAGCTCATTTCTTTTGTATGGATTCAGTACAATGTGAAGAGTGAAAATAAATCTGCAAACAAAACTACGGCATTCTTCATGTTCATGAATATAGAGAGAGTTTAGCTCACTGTCTAGTTGGAGTTATCACACCTCAGCGAGGACAGAACAGAATGACATAGTTATTTTCCTTATCTCTGCTAAACCACACGAAAACAAAAAAATCTGAATATGTTTTTCTCTGCAAAACTGAGTACACTTGGTATTTGCTCTGCCACTTTTGCTAAACTGCTACACTAAGGATGTTACAACAGGGATTTATGGTAAGGGTGTGTTTACACTTTTAGTTGTGCTTTCTGGTCCAGACCAAGGCAGGAGTTTAATTATGGATAGCTTTACCTCTCACACTAGAAACCAACAGATGGCCAAGGTCATACCATTACCAGGCTTCTCTGACCTATATTTTGTTGACAGAACAATGCTATGTATCGGGATAAAAAAGCTAGTTTGATTTAAGCAGTGTTGGTCATCTTACTTTACTTCTCCCAAAACGTAATTGAGTTAGTAACTCAGAGTAATTAGTGACTCAGCAAAGTAACTGTGACGTTATTTTTCATGTTCTATACGCTATTACGTTCTATAACATTATCAACATCAAAGTTGTTTATATTAACTGAATGAAGAATTAAAAACACTATATACAGTATTTTAGAACATTTAGTATTTATTTAAACTCAATAGATTGCAGCCTGCCATATGACATGCATAGAAATAAAATATATAAAAAATAAATATTGAAAATAAAATTCAAGTGCAAAATTAAGAAACGTGCAAACTTAAAACGAAACAAAACAAAATCTGGCCATTAAGTAGTACAAATCTCTGTAACTGTATTTCAGGCCTGCTGCACAATAAACAGAATATTATATTTACATATTTGGGCTTGGGGTTAGTATCTTGGGGTCTTGTTCACGAGTGAGGGACGAATGGAGCTTGAGCTTGACGGGCGGATCGGTGCGGCGTCTGCAGTATTGCGGGCTCTGCACCGACCCGTCGTTGTGAAGAAGGAGCTGAGCCAGAAAGCGAAGCTCTCTGTTTACTGGTCAATCTACGTTCCCATCCTCACCTATGGTCACGAGTTGTGGGTAGTGACCGAAAGAACAAGATTGCGAATACAATTGGCCGAAATGGGTTTCCTCCGCAGGGTGTCTGGCTCTCCCTTAGAGATAGGGTGAGAAGCTCAGTCACCCGGGAGGGGCTCGGAGTAGAACCGCTGCTCCTCCGCATTGAGAGGAGTCAGATGAGGTGGCTCGGGCATCTGGTTAGGATGCCCCCTGGACGCCTCCCTGGGGAGGTGTTCCGGGCACGTCCCACTGGGAGGAGACCCCGGGGAAGACCCAGGACACGTTGGAGAGACTACGTCTCTCGGCTAGCCTGGGAACGCCCCGGGTTCTCCCCGGAAGAGCTGGAGGACGTCTGGGTTTCTCTGCTCAAGCTGCTGCCCCCGCGACCAGACCCCCGGATAAGCGGCAGATGATGGATGGATGGATGGGTTGGGTTAGCAGCAGCAGCAACAAGTGTCATGTTAGCATGTGTTCATGTGAGGTGCTTCATAAGATTCGGTTGCGTGAGGCAGATGTGGATAAAGTCTTTTTTCATTGGGCATAGCGTGCATGTTACATAAATATTCTTTGATTAAAATGAGCAAGAAGTAGTGCCGGTACTTCCAGTTTGAGAACGCTACCTTTGAATTTCCCTGGCTCGTCGCCATAGTCGCTGTCTTGTTGTGTTTGGCAGTCGGAGTGTGCAGTGAGCAGAGCATAATCCGCCCACACAGCCAATCATCATCGCATTAGCAACGGCATCATCACCCCCACCCCTGCTCTCTCCAGGCAGTTGATGCGTGGCCAAAACCTGACACTTTGCGTTTCATTCAACCAAATTGCAGTAACGCGCCACTTCACATTCTCAGTAAAGGCAACGGCGTTGCAACAATGGGAATAGTAATTAATCAGATTACTCGTTACTGAAAAAAATAATGCCGTTAGTAACGCTATTATACTCCAACACTGTTATTACCGGCACTGGATTTAAGTAGGCTAATTTGGTATTAATTTTCTGACAGTGCCAGAAGTTCCTGTATTGGAACCACTAAGGAGGACATTCTGCAAGGAAACTGTGGTCCATCACTTGTACTGATCAATTCGGTACAAGTGTCCATAGCAACAGGGCAAGCTTGAAATCAAGAACTGATTCCTGAAGTTTGGTTGTCTTTGATCAGAGCTGCACCCCCAAGACTCATTTGGAAGCAGACCTATAACCCCTTTCCAAGGTATCCCAGTCCACATCAAGGTTTGCTAACAGCATTCACATGTCCTCAAATGATCCGCACTAACAGAGCCATGGCACCAGAGTTGGTTTAAACTTAACTAAACCCGTCAATGGTGAACACACCTCAAGATTTATCAGAGGGCTGTGATGCTCAGGACTCTCCCTCACCCAGCAATGGAGGTAGCCAGTTGATGTTGGCTTCACAATGAGAATCCAGGAATGTGATGACCTCTCCCTTAGCGGCAGTGGCTCCAAGCAGGCGAGTCCTTATCAGACCTTCCCTCTTTTTGGTCCTCAGGATGCGCACCTTTGGCAACCGGACCATATACTCCTCTAGCGCCACCTTCAGGTGTTCTGAAAAGAGAACAGGCGAGGCAGCAGAGTTAAAAGGATGAAATAATCAAGATTATTGTAAATGGATTAGGCCAATTAACTGAGAACTGAGAACTGAGAACATCTGCCTCTGCGACATGCTCTCAAATTACATGTTCCCCTTTAGGCTTTTACATCACAACACACTCTCCCATACTGGGAAAAAAGAAATCAAACTTTTCATTACTTTTCATCTCTCACTGCCACCCTTTACCTTTGCTGCAGCCATTAGGCAGAATGTTGCCTCAAGAGGAACACTCTATTGTGAAGTATAAGAAAATAATTAAATCAACCTCTCCTAACATGAGCAGTCAAAATTTCACAAAATGACTGGAGTGTCCTCCAGTACCGACCCGTCGACCCGCTAACAAATCTTTTTTCCAGCAACAGTAACACAATGAATCACAAAACAGAGGGAGACATCAGACAAATGCACGTCTCATTTGCTAAAACAGCAGGTATACTGGAACAACAAAGCTGAAAAAAATTTTAAAGTAGAGGAAATCTAAAAAAAAAACATCAATCAATCAAAGAAAGCCTATACATGCACAATTTCTCAATATTTCAACTCTAAAATGGAGTCCATAAATGTTTTTGCTCAAATATTAAGTGCTGTGACTAAATTAGATTTGGAACCACATTTAGGGACAATATATATTTGTTGTCTGTCTACTGTCACATTAAAAGGTCAATGTAAAAATATCATTCAATCAATCCAGCCATAATGCAACAGATCTCCATCAACTGCTTTTCATTCTCTGTTTCAGTCCTTGACATCTTGCTGAAATCTGCTTGCATTTAATGACATCTTGATTGGATAAAGATCCCAGATGGTGCAAACTATATGATACATCCAATAAGGATGGTTCCACTCACAACGTTGTTCACCAGGAGTAAACACAAAACAGATCAATTTGACAGGCTTGATGCTAATACCTTCGTCGCAACCTGACAGATAAGGCTCAGCTGCCTTTTTTGATCTTGGAATACAAACTACTTAACTGCATCCAAAGCAGATGTCTACATTAACTCAGTGGAAAGCATTCCATCTATCATACAGTCAAAAAATATGTTCAAATGTCCCAGATGATGCAGTTATATTTTCATAACTTTATACTCCAAAAAAAAGGTTAGGTTGGTCATGTATATCCCAAAAGCTATCAAAAAGACATGCAAGTATACTTTCTTGCCCACACTTTATCAGTAATTCTCAAATGATTTTAAAATTTGGTGATAAAGCATACACCTTAAAGTATGCATTGCTAACTGTATAGTAACAAAGACTTGCTGTGTGAGTGGAAGTTGCACTTTGATACGGTTTTTGTGACAACCAACAAAGTCTCTATATTTCATTGTCTTGCCCAAGGTCACTTGGACCCATGGATTCACCGGGGATGAAACCATCAAATTTCTGCTTGGAGGGTAGCCACTCTACTCTTAGAGCCACGGCTGCTTTTATAGTTGCGTGATATAATTCTATAACAGCTCTCAATTTAGTTTGTGTATGCCATAAATGAGTAATTTAGGAAAATCATTAACATCTAATCGGTTTATTGCCTAGATGATAATATACACTCAGCTGCGTTTCCTTTTTACACTTTTTAAATAGATCTAGATGAACCCTATCAAAGAATCAGCACCTTAACATAGTGAAGGATTTGAGTACCTCCATGATACTGTGAGCTGTGTTGATAAGGGCCCTGGCCCCTAGTACGGTCTCTTAAGGTAGACTGGTCAGGTGAAAGGGTAAGGCAAAGGTGTGGGGCCTGGGTGACGATATAAAGTTGGGCTCACCTCGTCACACAGCATTGGCTGTGGAACCAAACTCCTGGAGAGGGCTGGACTCTCAGACTCTTTAGATGCCCAGAGGGTGAGGCACTGGGATATGTCACGGTTTATTTCCCGTTCCATGTCTTATCTTGTCATTTCCTGTTTTATTTTGAAAAATCACTAATCTTGTCCTCTCGTTTCAGGTAACTTGCCCTTCCTCCCGTATCAAGCGTCTGATTGTCTTCCCTGATTCCCAAGTGTTTTCACCTGTTCCCCTTGGTCCCTCGTGTGTTTAAATAGTCTGCATTTCCCTTGTCTCGTTGCCAGTATGTTGTCTCACTTTGAGCTACATTACCAGCCACTCTTCTTGTCTTGTCTTGAACCCACAGAATAAACGAGCCTGCAGCGAGCGACTCTCCTGCAGTGCTGTCTTGCTTTGTAATTTATTGATGTCCATAGCCTTAGTTTATTTATTGTAACGGTAAGTTTCATAGCCTTGTTTTTCCTCCGTTTTCAAGGAGCGATTTCTGTTGTCACCATTCCTAGACGCCTCCGTTAAAGGAGAGCTTTTCGTTATTGCTAAAGTTTCATAGAGCCTCTGTTTTGTTAAGAGTGCGCTTTTGTTTTATTCCGCCTCATTTCGAGAGCGAGTCTTTGCTTTGTTAAGTTTTCATAGCATTTCTGTTTTCCTCCCAGTTTGGAGAGATTTTATGTTTGTTAACTTTCATAGCCGTGCTCCTTCTCCACCATAGGTACAGAGGAGAGTGCTTAGGAGTTTCTTAGCCAGTTTCTTTTGCGCTGCCGGGAGAGCGCCCTGCAGTGCCGTGATCTGTATTTATTTAATTAAATAAAATCCCCTTGAAACCACACGACCCTGCATCTGCGTCCTGAATCCCCTGGTAACTGACAGGATATACAGATGAGCTGGGTAAAAAGTGTAAATCATATGTAAGATTTTGGTTAAATATTGAGCACCAGTACAGCAGAATTTTTTTTTTTTTTTTTCAAGCCTCAACTTGTTTGAAGAGAAGATTCAGTGCTGCTTATGCCACATCTCCTGTTCATCATACTGACAAAAATAACATCAGTTTATCCTGTAATTTAGTAACCAAACTATTAAAGGCGAAGCAAGCTTTGTGATTAACTGTTTAACGTCCTGCTTGTCTGATCTACTCTGATCCAAGTTCATCATACTGAACAATAATGGTGTTATACCTTAGTATAATGTAGCTAAACAATAGAACATGAAGGGAAGTTGCAAAACTTTAAATTAAACGTAATGTTCATCAGTAAAATTCCAACAATAAGACAAACAAATTGTTTAATCTTTTTCAACGCATTTATTAAAACCTGAAAAATAAAAGCTTCAATGACTGAAAAAAAAAATCTTTATTTGCAGAGGAGAGACGGGCCTCACATTAATAAATATCACCACAGCCAGTCTTTCTTCCTTGATAGCAAGTTCTTACAAATGGCTCACTCCTCCTACACAACCACAAACTGGATTCTGAATATCAGAGGACGGGATGGAGGAAAGGCACCTTTACAGTATAAATAACAGTAGCTAATAATGTTACAGTGTCTTTAATGTCATTGCACACCGTTGCTTCTTCTGTGCTTTGTTGACCATTTACATTCTGCACCTCGTTTGTTACTTCCCTTCATTCCTCTCTTATTCAGCCTCTATTTCAATACTGCTTGGCAGTAGCTAGAAGTGGTCATGATCTCTGTGGATGGCAGAGGCACTGATCAGAAGCAGAACCAACCAAACCTACTACCATGAAGGAAGCAAATCCAGAGATTCATCTCTGCCTGCCACTCTCCCCTTCATCCTTCTTTCTTTTCACACTGCTGTGAAGTATTTCAAATGAGCTTCAGTAAAGCCCATCTCTTCAAGTCAAACAAAAGAAATGAGAAAGAACCCCACCTCTCCGACTAGGTTCACACCAATAAATTATACAGAGATTTCTGGAACAGGAAAAGGCGATAGCGTGTGTCCTGGGTTCAGACAAGAAAAGTCAGCATCGTGCGCCCACTTGGCAAGACATTGATGTTTTGGAGTCTGTAAATAAGGCTGTTAGACTACTCTAAGACTTTACTGATGCCATGTCTAGTGAGGCTTATGTCAGTGTTACCTACATTAAACCTCCATTTGTTCAAAACCAGTCTCCTACAGCCACCAGAGAAAGACACTGAGCTCACTTAAACAATAAAAAAAAACATACAGCAGTACCTTAATGATAAATACAGCGACCATGTGAAGGATGAACTCTTAGACATGACTTCACTGATGGACCCCAGGTTCTGGACAACCTACATTGACCCAGAAAGGGTGGGATACATAAAAAAGAGCTGTGACTGAACTGATGACTCTGTCTGCTGAAACAAGAGAACCACAACAGCTGCCTGGTCCAGCTGTGCATATGTGCCTTCTTTAAAGAAACATAGCTAGTGCCGTCTCCTCACCAATCAGAGGCTGTGAAAACAGAGACTGAGCTGGCAACCTACCTGTTGACCCCTGAGGCAGACCCAGACACCAATCTACTTCAGTGGTGGAAGCGCTACAAACCCAGCTTTCCAAAGCTCAGTACATTGGCCAAGAAATATCTCTGTTCCTGCCCATCAGTGCCCCATCAGAAAGGGTTTTTAGTTTTGGAGGGGGCATTGTTACAAGACACAGCACATGCCTGAAGTCAGATGTAGTAGACAGGCTTGTCTTCCTTGCCAAAAATGTGTGGAAAAAAAACAAAGTAAGAATGTACTAATGTTGACTATGCAATGAATGCATGTTTGAAACATGACTGATAGAACAGATAAATCAGGGCTTCCAGGAAAGCTGAAGCTGTGGTGTCTGCAGTTTGGATTGTTTCTCCTTTTTGAAAGGAGTGGCTGACGGCTTTGCTTTGCGTAAGACGTATTGCATCACTTCCTGTTGCTTTGTGTGTGCAGTGTGACAGTTCTCGCTCCTCTTGAACTACTAATAATCACCTTACTTCTCCCTACTTCTCCTTTAGTGGTAATGGTACATGTAACAAATGTAGTCTTTTTGTAGTTTTGGAGGCAAGGTTATCTGAATTGGAAGCTCGGCTCTGCACTGTTGAAAACCACCCGATAGCGAGCCTGGCCCCTTTAGTCAGTGCGGAGCCACCTAGCGTAGCTCGCTCTGTTAGTCGTCCCCGAGCAGATCCCGAGCAGCCGGGTCTTAAGAGTGGCTGGGTGACTGTCAGGAAGAGGAGTCATAGTCCTAAAGTCAAGCCCGTGGTTCACCATCAACCTGTCCACGTTTCAAATAGATTTTCCCCACTCAGCGACACACCCGCTGAGGACAAAACCCTGGTAATTGGCAGCTCTATAGTCAGAAACGTGGCATTAGCGACACCAGCGACCATAGTCAAATGTATTCCAGGGGCCAGAGCGGGCGACATAGAATCCTATTTAAAACTGCTGGCTAAGGATAAACATAAATACGGTAAAATAGTCATTCACGGCGGCGGTAATGACACCCGGTTACGCCAATCGGAGGTCACTAAAATTAATGTTGTAATTTTGCCAAAACAATGTCGGACTCCATAGTTTTCTCTGGACCCCTGCCAAATCTGACCAGTGATGACATGTTTAGCCGCATGTCCTCATTCAATCGCTGGTTGTCTAGATGGTGTCCAGCAAAGAACGTGGGCTACTTAGATAATTGGCAATCTTTCTGGAGAAAACCTGGTCTGATGAGGAGAGACGGCATCCATCCCACTTTGGAAGGAGCGGCTCTCATTTCTAGAAATATGGATGAATTTATAAGTCATCCAAAAACATGACAGCCCAGGGTTGAGACCAGGATGCAGAGCTGTAGTCTTACACACTTCTCTGTGGCTTCCCACCTGATGCTGTACCCCCCTCAATCAAAAAACACAAAAGGAGCAAATCCTCTTGTGCAAAAAAAATTTAAAACAAAAACATCAAACTATTAAATGTGGTTTGCTGAATATTAGATCTCTCCATTCGAAGTATCTGTTAGTGAATGATTTGATCTGTGATCATCATGTTGATATATTTTGTCTTACAGAAACCTGGCTGCAGCAGGAGGATCATGTTAGCATTAATGAATCAACTCCCTCTGACTATTTAAATGTTCACGTTCCTCGAACCACAGGCAGAGGAGGAGGAGTGGCAGCTATCTTCAGATCAGGGTTGCTAATCAGTCCTAGACCCAAGATTAGTTTTAGCTCTTTTGAATCTCTGATTCTCAGTTTTTCCCACCCAAAGTGGAAATCACAAAAACCTCTTGTGTTTGTTGTTGTGTATCGTACACCTGGCCCTTATTCTGAGTTTCTCTCTGAATTCTCAGAGTTTTTATCCCAGTTAGTGCTGAGTACAGATAAAGTCAATGTAGTGGGTGACTTTAATATTCATGTAGATGTTGAAAATGACAGCCTAAATATTAACTTTAATTCTATATTAGACTCTATTGGATTTTCTCAAAGTGTTCACAGACCTACTCATTGCCTTAATCATACCCTTGACCTTGGTGCTGACTTATGGCATTGAGCAGTTAACAGTGTTCCCTCATAATCCTGTCTTGTCTGACCATTTTTTAATAACTTTTGAATTTACATTACTTGACTATACGGCTTCTGAGAAGAATTCTACATATAGAAGGTGTCTGTCAGAGAATGCTGTAACCAGATTTAAAGAGTTGATTTCATCATCCTTTTCTTCACTGCCATGTGCTGATATGACAGAGGACGGCTACCTAAATTTTACTCCAGTAGAACTTGACTCTCTTGTTGACAGCACTATAGCTTCAATGCGTACAACACTGGAAAATGTTGCCCCTCTGAAAAGGAAGGTAATCAGTCAGACGAGGTTGGCTCCTTGGTATAATTCACAGCTGCGTGCATTAAAGCAGACTGCAAGAAAGCTGGAGAGACAGTGGCGTTCCTCTAATTTAGAAGAGTCTCAATTAGTCTGGAAAGATAGTTTAATAACGTATAAGAAAGCACTTTGTAAAGCTAGAACTGCTTATTATTCATTATTGATAGAAGAGAATAAGAATAATCCCACGTTTCTTTTCAGCACTGTTGCCAGGCTGACAAAGAGTCCGAGCTCTGTTGAGCCATGTATTCCTTTAACTCTCAGCAGTGATGATTTCATGAGATTCTTCATCAATAAAATTGTTTCTATCAGAGAGAAGATTAATGGAATCCTTCCCACTATTATCACTGATGTATCATCAAGTAGAGCAGCTTCAGAAGTATCTTTCGAACCTGAATTGTATTTAGACAGCTTCTGCCCAGTTTATCTTTCTGAGCTAACAACAGCAATAGTCTCTTCTAAACCGTCAACTTGTATGTTAGACCCAATCCCAACCAGACTGTTCAAGGAGGTTTTCCCCTTAATTGACACTTCCATATTGGATTTGATCAATCGGTCTTCAATCGGTCTGTTGATAGGATATGTACCTCAGACTTTTAAGGTTGCTGTAATTAAACCTTTACTTAAAAAACCTACTCTTGATTCAGAAGTGTTGGCTAATTATCGACCTATATCCAATCTCCCTTTTTTGTCTAAAGTTCTTGAAAAAATAGTTGCAGTTCAACTTTGTGATCATTTACATAGAAATAATCTGTTTGAAGAGTTTCAGTCAGGATTCAGAGTGCATCATAGCACACAAACAGCACTGGTGAAAGTTACCAATGATCTCCTCTTAGCCTCTGATAGCAGACTTGTTTCTGTGCTTGTCATGTTGGATCTCAGTGCTGCATTTGATACGATCAATCACAGCATTCTGTTACAGAGACTTGAACATGTTATTGGGATTAAAGGAACTGCATTAGGCTGGTTTAAGTCATATTTATCTAATAGATTCCAGTTTGTTCTTGTAAATGAAGAATCTTCCTCACACGTTGGAGTAAGTCATGGAGTTCCTCAGGGTTCTGTGCTTGGACTGATTCTTTTTACTTTATACATGCTTCCATTAGGTAACATTATCAGACAGCATGGCATAAATTTCCATTGTTATGCTGATGATACTCAGCTGTACTTATCTACAAGCCTGTCTTAAAGACATAAAGACCTGGATGACTCAGAACTGTCTGCTTTTAAATTCAGACAAAACTGAAGTTGTTCTCTTTGGACCTGAGCGCTTCAGGGAGAAATTGTCTAGTTATATAGTTACTCTAGATGGTATTTCCTTGGCTTCTAGTTCTACAGTGAGGAACCTTGGAGTTATTTTTGACCAGAATTTATCATTTGACGCACATATAAAACTGGTTTCTAGGACTGCCTTCTTTCACCTTCGTAATATTGCTAAAATCAGGAACATCCTGTCTCAGGGTGATGCAGAGAAACTAGTTCATGCATTTGTTACTTCAAGATTGGACTACTGTAATTCCTTATTATTGGGCTGTCCCACATATTCTCTGAAAAGCCTCCAGCTGATCCAAAATGCTGCAGCCAGAGTTCTGATGAGAACTAACAGGAGAGATCATGTTTCTCCAGTTTTAGCTTCTCTTCATTGGCTCTATTCTGAATTTAACAGGGATTCTTCTTCTCACATATAAAGCTCTTAATGACCGAGCTCCATCATATCTTAAAGATCTCATTGTAAAATATTTTCCTAACAGAGCACTTCGCTCCCAAACTGCAGGTTTACTTGTTGTTCCCAGAGTTTCTAAAAGTAGAATTGGAGGTAGAGCCTTCAGTTATCAGGCCCCTCTCTTGTGGAATAAGCTGCCAGTAAATGTCTGGGAAGCAGACACCCTTTCCACTTTTATGATTAGGCTTAAAACTTTCCTTTTTGATAAAGCTTATAGTTAGGGATAAAGGTAATCCTGAAACATCCCATAGTTAAGCTGCTATAGGCTTAGACTGCTGGGGGACCTCATCTGTCACACCTTTCCTCACTTTGCTCTCTTTTTCCCTCTGTTTAATTTCACAATTGATTTTATGTACATGTGACATTATTGTGGTTATTAACTTGTGTTTCCCTGTTCCAACAGGTATCCTTTGAATGGCGTTATGGTGTTTTCCCCCCTCTTTTCCCTCTTTTCTGTCTTCTCAAACCCCAGCTGGTCGAGGCGGATTGCCACCCTTCCTGAGTCTGGTTCTGCCAGAGGTTTCTTCCTGTTAAAAGGGAGTCGTTCCTTTCCACAGTCGCCACAGGTACGCTCGGGACGGGAGATTGGACTGAAGACAAGTTTCGGTGCAATCTGTTGGTTTCCTTAGCTAGGATATTAATTTTTGAATTGGCTCTATATGAATGAATTGGATTATGATTACAATGAATTGAATTCCAATTGGCTTGAATTGGCCTATATTAGTTAAGTGCCTTGAGATGACAATTGTTGTAATCTGGCGCTATATAGATAAAATTTAATTGAATTGAATTGAATTTCCTAAGTTGATGTGACCACTATCTTTGTATGAGATTCCATTATCTGTTGCAAAAAAATGGAAAGATTAGTTAGCTTTTACATTAGGAAGTGACTATGTGTTCCGAGATGCTTAAGTACTGTGGCACTGTATGGGAAACGCATACTTCAGCTCCCAGTATCTAGTCTAGTAGAGGAGTTTAGAGCAGGTCCCAAGGAGAACAGAAAGCTAGTTGTTGAGGATCGTAGACAGGAGGAAATGTTAAGGGGTACAAAGGCAGTGGCTCAGGCTAAGCAGGGACAGTGGTTGAATTGGGAAGGTGTAGAGAAGAAAAAGCTTAGTTGGAAAGAGCTGTGGACTATAGAGGAATGGAGTATTAGATTTTTGATAGGGGCAACATATGATGTACTGCCAACTCCCGAGAACCTAAAACTCTGAGTAAGTTCATTATGTTCAGGTACGGCAACATAAAGGCATATTTTGTCAGGCTGTAAGGTTAGTCTGTCACAAGGCCGGCCTATCCATACGTGGCAACAAAACCAAATATCAAGAATCTTAGCTGCAGGTATTGAAGCTAAACGGAGGAAAGTAAATTTAGGAGGGTCTAAGGTCAAGAGTGTGGCAATTCATTTTATTCAAGAGGGGCACAAAGTTAATAGGACAATAAGGAGGTAAGGCAGCTTAGAGTATGCTTGTGATTGGAAGATGCAGGTAGATTTAGGAGGAAAGCTTGTTGTTCCCCAGGAAATAGCCTCTAAAAATCTAAGGGCTGATATAGTCTTATAGTCCAGGAGTAGAATGAGAGTCTATTTGCTGGTAGCTGGTGGCCCAGCAGGGGGAGCACTTAGGGTACACAGATTCCAGGAAGAAGCACAGAAGAAATCCAGGATATATTTAAGTGGAGGATGTGGCCCAAGTGAGCCTTTTGAAACCAGGCGACCATTTCTGGTGAGTTGGCCTATATGGCCTTGTTTTTGTTGACATTTTTAGTGACTGTAGGGCAGTTTAGGTGAGTTTGTCTGCTGAATCTGCAGTGTCTTGTACTGCCTCCACCTCTGGGACCCCCTTTACTTCCAATACCCCCTACACGAAGCAGGGTTTGTATCCCCATTTATTGTATCCCCAATTATTCTCACCAAATGGACCAGTCTGGTCCATTTCTTTAGCACAAGATTCTTGTGTTTATTTTGAATCGTAACTACTAGAAGCCAAAACTTTGACTGACATTTGATTTACTCAGTAGCAACGCAGAACGGCCAAGCTATCTTCAGAGTTAACTGTCAAACCTACATGTGGTAAATATAAGACTTCAAATGTTTTTTTTTTCTTCCTTTTATTGCCCTCTAACAACGATATACCACTTCTAGGAATATTGAATTTCAATACAATCCAGCCTCTTCATAGAGAATGTGCAGTGGTCCACAGGATGAGCGGAAAGAGGAATATAATTGGGGATGAAAGCATCAAAAGGAGGGTTTTCGCTTTCATGTTGATGATTTTGCCAAGTTTAATTTTCTTCCTTGTTTTGCTACCAAGACAAGCAGTTCAGCTTCTTTGCCTACTCAGAATGCAGTATGGGTAAATAAATCAAGTCCAACTAATGGTTACGGGGGGGGCTAGAGCCTATCCCAGCTGTCATTGGGCAAGAGGCGGGGGCCACATAGAGACAATTGAGACAAACAACCATGGACGGTCACACTCACTCATAGAGACAATTTACAGTCACCAATTAACTTGACCACCATGGGCAATGGGAGGAAGCTGGAGAACCCAGCCAGGTTTCCCCAGCCAGGAACCATATTGCTGTGAGGCGATGGTGCTAATCACCACACCACCGTTCAGCCTGAATCTACGCCCTAATTAGCAATTTTTTTTCATTCACTGTGAAGGTGTCTTTTACATTCCAGTCTATTACAGGTCACCTTCAGACAAATACGATACTCCTACATGTCATCCTAATTCACTAACAAAGGGTAATAAAAGTTTTTTTTATAACTAAAGTTACTTTATAACTACTACTTTATTCCATTTAAAGGATCCAGCTCACTGATCTGCCGCTCTTTGAATGTTGCTTCATATGAGTAAATTCATTTCTCATGCCCATTTATCATCTGCCTCCTCACTGCACTGCTCGCAAATTTTCCTGCAAAAACATGACAACCAAATTAATCAATATTACTTATTACATGTAAAAAATATAATATAATATTCTCGCATCACTTCGATACCACTTAATCTTGGTCTTGTCTGTCCAGAACACCTTTTTCCAGAATTCTGCAGGCTCCTTTAAATATTTTTTCACAAACTGTAAACTGGCCATCCTGTTTTTGTGGCTAACTAGTGGTTTGCAAATGAAAATGACTAGAATGCATTTTAATCACATCTGAAATATTTGATTAAGAATTTTCACACTGAGGAGTAAAGAGGAAAATGTGACTTCCCAAACATTATGGAGGGCACTGTAAAAATATAAATCTTTATTACTGTTCATGATAACACAATAATATCAACTTTCTTCCCAATGTCTATTTACTTCTCATATTAAAATTCTACTGTTTCTCAGACAGTTATCTAATTGATCTTATCGGACACAGGATGGAACAATTGAACAATAAATCGCAAATTGCTGACAGGTTTTTGTTGCATGCTGCAGTGTGGCTCAGGGGTCCAGCTCAGAGGGTTTCACTCTGACACAGTTAACAATGATGGATACAGCTCACCTTGTGCTGTCTTACACTAATGCACAAAAAAAAAAAAAACACACTTTAAGTAGCTTCTGATGAACATGACCAAAATTAAAGTGATGTGGTTATCATGTTATTTCCAATCTTAACTGGAAAATAATTGTGTTTGTTGTCTTCTTCCCCCTCAAGTTAAGCTCCCTAGTCTGGTTAGGACAACTTATTCAACTATTGAATAACAACCACTAGCAACTGCCATTGGTTACACTCCACAGCCTAGATTATTAATTCTAAACCAATGTATGTAAATGTGCCTGATTCACATTACTTGTTTGCATTTTATCAAAGGTTGCTTCAGATTAGCACTGTGAGTAAATGGAAACCCGGCTAACAGTAATAAACATCAGGAATAAAAGGGTGGCTCATCTGACATATACTATGAACTACAGATGAAATGTTTAATTTTGGACATGTTCCAGCAATAATTTTTCCACTGTTCTCGTCCTTAATCAAATCTTGGCAATTGCTGCAGCTGCATCATAAAATTCTGTCTTTTATCTGATTAATTTCTTGCTCCATGACTGTTAAATGTTAGTAGGCAAGAAAAAACAAAAGAGAAAACACTTGCTCTTTGACTGAGAGACAAAGACTGAAACCTGGGGCAAACCATCTTCCATTGAGTAAAGGTTTCCAGGTAACAGCGAGAGGAGAAAGGAAGTCAGTAGCGGCAGCAGTCACTGAGGCTGACAGATCAAACAACATCAGATTTAGGAGCTTTGTAGACATTTTGATCACTTGAACCTTTTCAAGTACCGTAGGTAGGATCTTTCAGGAAGTCCTTTCCTCTCCATTCCCACTGTAGGACACAGAGGCTGTAAAGTACCAGGGGAGATATAGGGGATTCTGCCCCTAAAAATGTCCCAATTCTTGAGTAAGTAAGTGATTACCTGGAACAGCTTACGGGGTTGACATTGTGTCGAGCAATGGTCGAGTATCCCAAATGTTTTATTTCTGCTTTTCCCTATTACTCCTCTCAAATTTAATCCACTATACCATGTAAATTTTATGTAAACTGAAATTTTGTCAGTGGTGGAGCTTCAATCTGCTGAGAAGAGACAGTGGTGAATCATAAAACAGACAGTTAATCTGCACAAGTAAAGATCAGACACCAACTGCCTTACAGTACAAATGTTCAAATCACAAGAATCAAGAAAAAATAAACACATCTAGAACTTGTAGAAAGGTGGAACAAAGGGGTCGAGTTAATCTATCTGAAGCATACTTCCTGGTTTGACTGCTTTGAAGGCTGCTGTGTGACCAGTGCGGCAGTTCTACTTTACAACCATGACCTAATATTTTTGTGATCATGCATGGCTGTGGTGTTTGCTTGGTTTCTGGGTCTTAGGTGGGGCTGAGCAGGTTTTCCAGGAAGCTCGGGGAAGAGTCTGGTTCAGCTCCTGCGCTCTCACCTGTTTTTCATCTGCGCATGTCAAGATGCCTTCATAAGGATCTGCAGGAGCAACCAGTACTCACCAGATTGTTCTCACTGCTACTGTGGAAATTCAGCTTACTTCTGTGCTTCTTTCCAAGTGAAAACCCTACGTGTACTTACCTTTTCCTCCTATGTTCTTCGTGTCTGTTCCACCATTGCTCGTCGCACTCTGGATTTCCAAGCTAAAGGATTTTTCTCTCCACTGTGGATTCTGAGACACCTGTCTGCTCACCACCTACCTACTTGCCCCATTGTTGACTCAGTACCTTCTACACCACAAACAGCATCCTCCCCTCCACTCTGGAAACCCACCTAGATTCAGTAAGAAAAAACTCTCACCACCTGGATAAATTACTCTCTTCGATTCACTCTAATCATATTCCTCTCCTCTCAGAGTCACCTGTTCCCTTGGATTCACTCACCGACTCACCACTGCACCTCCCTTTAAATAAACCTTGTCTTTTACTCAAATCTCTCTGTATACACGTCTGCTCTTGGTGATAAATATTTGTATTTAGAACCACTGCTAATTTTGTAAACAATTCCTGTATGTGGCTCAAATACATTCTAAATAAGGTATCCTGTGAAAATGTATATATATATATATATATATATATATATATATATATATATTTTATAAATTAGTCTGGGCCTTATGTTACTGACAGATAATTTTTTATTAGCACCCAGGAGATACAAACTGATGGAACTCAAGGCTCAATTTTCAGGTTTGAAACTGAAATAAATTTCTTTTCATCCATCTGAAGAAGAAAAGAACCTCTGAGTTATCTTTGATACAAATTCAAATTGTATTTCTCACATTAAAAACAGGGTTCTTTCATCTAAGGAACATTGCAAGAGTGCGACATTTCCTTTCTCAGGCCAATGCGTAGATACTGATCCATGCTTTTATCATCTGTAGAATAGATTATTGTATTGCTCTTCTTTCTGGTCTTCCACATAAGACTACAAATCCACTACAGCTACTACAAAACTCAGCTGCTTGTCTGCTGACGAAGACCAGAAAGATATCTCATATTACTCCAGTCTTACAATCTCGGCATTGGTTTACTGTGTGTTTCCAGATTGATTAAAATTCTTTTACTAGTTTTTAAAGCTCTTAATGGTTTAAAGATGGTTTAAATGGTTAAAAGGTAAAGTATTTATCTGACTTGCTTTAGTTTATAAGCTTCCTAGAGCCCTCAGGTCATCAGGGGCTGGTCTCTTATTTATTCCTAAAGTGGGGACTAAAACATATGGAGAAGCATCTTTTAGTTAATATGGTCCTTGCTTGTGGAACAGCCTTTCATGAGACCTGAGGGCAGCTGGAAGTGTTGATATTTTTAAAAGAAAGCTTAAGACCTACCTTTTTGGTAAAGTTTTTAATTGAATATCTTTTATTAGTATTCATAGTCAATATTTTACTAACCCACGTCTTTTCCATTCCATTCTAGTAGTGTTTTTCATCTTATCATTTTTATTAAAATTTCCAGTGTTCTTGTTTCCCCAATACTGTCAATGAGGGTTGAGACAGCGCTCAAATCATTCTGTGTATATTTGTGAGCATGTGTGTGTATGTCTATGTGGGACATGTGGTTTGAGGAATTGGATTGGTAAAGTGGCTTTTGTTTGTTTTTTTAATTTATACTTTATTAGCTATGTAGAGCACTTTGTATTGCATTTTTTTTAAATAAAGATTGATTGATTGATATGTGTGTATATATATATATATATATATATATATATATATATATATATGTGTGTTTGTGTGTGTGTAAAATTGATCTTAAGTTCACATATATTGTTGTCAGTGATAACAGCAGGTAACTAGATAAAAGTTGCTTTACTTATGATCCACAAGTTGTAGTGTCTCTCTTCTGTCAAACTTTAAAATACAGTATACTAACAAATAAAATTCCATTTATCAGCTACCGTGTTTAGCTTTATCAGTGAAAGCCAGTGAAGGGAGGTATATCTCATATGTGGCTGACAGCCAAGTTATTTGTGTTTTTTCTGTAGCTCTTTCTGCAATTTTTCTTTCCTTTGTTTTAAGGTTTACTCAATCTAGAGATTACTGAGTAAATATTTTCCAATTTTGATCTGAAAATGGTATATTTGACTCCAAATAAAAGGTTATTTGACCTCCGCATTGAGCCCGATGACCCTCAACCACATAGTGATCCTAAACTACATTAAAGCTGCTTATGTTTGAGACACAACAGAGTATATAAAAACAATATATCCACACCACCAGGTTACATTTAAAGTAAAATTATAATGACAAAACATGGACATAAAGCTCTCTGAAAAAAGCCTTTCTTTAACTCAAAGGAGAAAGTGTTTTTGCAATAAAACACAAAGTGAGCTACAGTAGAGCACAGCAAGAATGGAGACATATAAAAATCTTCAGCTGCCACCAGAGTTAAATCTGAATAGCTGCTTTAATTATGATATTAATGTTGTAAAATAGTGCTCTGCAGCACAGCTGTAGTCATACAACATAGAAAATTACTACTAATTAGCACTTCAGATATAATATACACTAAGAAAAACATCTAATCAATTGTTTATTTTCCTTAAATCAGTGGTGAGGTACCAAACAAAACTGTTTCAATTAATAAAACAGCACATTGATGTTGAGCAGAGATTCTGCAACAGCATGAAATTAAGGGACATAGTTTGATCTAATGTAAGCATATATATCACCTTATAATATCCAGTGAAACTTTAGAAGAATAAGCACATCTAACAGCAGCAATTCCCTTCTGTTCTGTTTTTAAAAACACTCTCTTACCCCATCCTTCTTCTCCCTCATATAACCTCAGTGCATTATTTAATATCTAAGAACATGAAAAAGTTGACAGGAAATTATACGTCTCACAGTGGCCATGAATCAGGGCTTTATGATGAATATCTTGCTTGCACATCCACTCAGGCCCTGCAGATAACATTGCACTTGTCCCTCAATGTATTATGCAAGGGTTCAAAGCTGCAGTTTAACTCCAGAGTTCACACTGATTAAACTGCCTAGTACTTGTTTTCAATCAAAATAAGACTGTGAAAGACTGTGAAAGTAGTATAGTTTTTTTCTTCTAATTGTGTAACAACACAATTAGAAGAAAAAAATGGTAATCGAAAAAAAGGTTTAAAAAAAGAGTTTAAAGTTTAAGTTTTTCATGAAATCCTTTTTTGATCAAATAATCCCAGCCAATCCCACGAACTGCAGTTGTGCTAATGAAAGTGTGTGAGCATGTGTGTGTGCACTGACACAGGTGTCTTTTCTGTGTCCTTCATACCTTTGTCACTGAAGTCGTCGACTAGGATGACCTCTGCGATGAGCTGTGCAGGAGATCGGTTGAGCACACTATGAACAGTCCTAAGCAGCGACGACCAGCCCTCATTATGGAACGGGATGATGATGCTGGTGTTAGGCAGCTTCTCAGCATATAGCTTCTGTTTACAGCTGCACAAACACATGAAACCAATAACAAATAAAATAATTGAGAAGGCGAAGTCTTGTCAACTTTATCTTTACAGCATGTCATAATAAGATAAGAGGTGGGTTATGTAACAATCTCATATTGTTAACTAAGCAAAAGGGTGATTGGCTATGACACAATTGGAATGACTCTCATAGCACTACCCATATTGGAGCACAAATTCATTCTGTAAACAGAAAAAATAATAGGAGATGAAGATTAGCAGGGGCCAGAAAAATGAAAGAAGTATGAAAGAAGCATTGTTGTGAATTCTTTGAGGTGGTTCTCAAGATGTTTGTTGTGCATGTCTTTTTTTTGTGAGCAGCATGGTTCTATATGTGTCCCTAATCATTGACTCAAGTGCCTTTGCTTTCTTTTTTGTGCGATCATAAATAAATTTTTGTCAAATTCAGATAGAAATCTGTCTATCATTCTAAAGATCCATATCTTGTCATTTCACAGATGGTGAAGGACACCCAACTGAAATGCTGGGTTGGCCATAAAATTTAATAATAAAAATAACATATTTTATATAAAAGCACCTTTTGGGTCGGTTAACTGTAGCGATGATGGTGGGTATGGGTCCAGACATTTTACATGCTACATAATCAATTGAGCTGAAGGCAGGAGGGACACAGGTAGGACTTTCCACTTCATGTAGTGAATTATCGTGAGACATCCTCTGTGATCAGAGCCGCGCGGTTGACAGATGGACGATTAGGATGGCATTTCTGTATATTTAGGAACATCTAACATGTTCCTGTCTTAACGTTATCATTTATGGATTTATGGAAAATAAAGTACTCTGGAACTGGTGCCAGTATTCTTTCCCTTTAGCTGCACTGTGTTCAGTCCTGAACAATGTGTTGCTCCTTTAATATGTTGTAATGAAGCATACCACCTGCTGCCTTGTCATTCAGTCCTCTCCTTCTTTCTTTCTCTCTAACATGCTCCCTGAGAGATTAGGTCAGGGATCTGCAGAGACAGTAATTATCTAAGAGGCTCTCTCTTATTCCGTCTGTCCATCATGTCATCCGGCTAGTGGGAGAGCATGAGATGAATGAATAAATGCTGTGAGAAGACCTGGGCCTGCTGGGAACTGAGGTGGCACACAGTTGTCAGACACCTGTCACTCTCCTGTCACTTTGACCAATCAAACAGATACAGAATCTGCCCTCCAACATCAAGCACCTAGGTCCCTATCAAGTGAGATTTGCGAGACAACAGTCAACTCACCAACCCTGTGTGTAGTGTACCCACGTTATCACATCGGCCATGGCTGAATGAGAAAGAGCTTAGGCTGATGATGTTTTTTTTTAATTCACTTGGCCTCCACCCAAATATACAAACAAAGGCTGAAAATACAATTAGCTTATAAATAAGAAGCTTTTTCTGTTACAGTCTAAAACTACCTCCACTGTCACTACCATATACTTTAAATCATAACTAGTAATTTAGACACACATCTTCAAGTTTAGAAACATACCGTCAAGTTCCAGTAGAATAGAATAGAATAGAAAAATAATTTATTCATCCCCCAGTGGGGGAAATTCAAATTTGTCAAGTAGCTCAAAAAAATTATAAATATTTACAATGATTGTATATTAGACGACAACAACAATGATACTACTACTGCCACTAATAATAATAATCAATGACTAAATAAATACATTTGAGAAGAACATGTCAGTAGTCATTGTTAAAAAGCCTTATGGCTGTGGGGACAAAGGACCTCCTGAACCTCTCAGTCCTGCAGCGCAGTGAGATGAGCCTCCCACTGCAGCTGCTCCACTGTTCTGCCAGGATGCTGTGGAGAGGATGTTTGTTATTCTCCAAAACAGAATATAATTCCCTCCTCATCCATTGGTCTAGCCTTCTACCTACAACAGAACTGGCCTTTTTCACCAGTTTGTCCAGGCGCCTACAGTTTTTGTCTGTAGTGCAACTCTCCCTGCAGACAACAGCATAGAACAGTGCACTCTCAATGATAGTGTGATAAAACATGCATATCATATCACTACAGACATTGAAGGACCTGAGCCGTCTCAGGAAGAAGAGGGGACTCTGGCCCCTCCTGTTCACTGTTTCTATGTTGGCAGACCACTACAGTTTATTAGCTTCAGCTGGACTCAGGAGGCCTGGATGTGGTAGCTGCCACAGGTGTGGAGGTGCAGCTGTGCTCAGGATGCCTGGTGCTGGGAGCTGCCGCAGAGGTGGAGGTGTGGCTAGATTCAGAAGGCCTGGCGGTGGAAGATGCCGCAGAGGTGGAGGTGTAGCTTGGCTCAGGAGACCTAGCGGTGGAAGCTGCCGAAGAGGTGGAGGTACAGCTGGACAGAAGAAGCCTGTTGGTGAGAGTTACTGCAGAGGTGGAGGTGCAGTCAGGCGGAGGAGGACGCTTGGCGATGCGAGTTGCCATTGAGGTGGAGGTACAGCTGGGCAATGGAAGAAGTGTAGAGGAAGCAGCTGTGGGGGTGGAGGGAGCAGCAGCAGGGGGGAAAAAGCCACACTATCAAACCTGTTGAAAAATTGGTTAAAAGTATTGGCTCTGTCCACATCACCTTCCACAGACAGAGTTTTTCAGTCTGTATCCAGTAATGGTCCTCATGCCCCTCCACACCTCCTTGGTGTTATTGTTCTCCAGCTGTCTCTCTACCTTTTTCTTGTACTCCACCTTAGCTCAATGTAGTGTCTTTTTAAGCTCCTGTTGTACATCCCTCCGCCTTTCTCCATCCCCATTCTGGAACGCCATCTCTGATTAAAAAACAGGATAACACCCCCGCCTTTCCACTTACCACTCGTACTATGGTCACGATTTGCTCGTATGGCTGTGAAGATAGACTATTCACAGGAACTATAGCATGATTTACAATAAAGGAAATAGGCAGATGGTAAGTTCGGTGATACAGATGGGGTGAGGATTAAATAGTGCTTTAATAATACAGTAGCTACCTTCTAACTAAACTAGTGCAATATTCTGTACATAGTACTGTATAAACAGCTTGTTTAAAGTGTGCGTGCATGGATCCCATCTGGTCCAGCAGCCTTGTGTGCATTGATCCGTCTCAGTGCTCTATGGACATCAGTGTAGGAGAGTGTGAAGGTCTTGTGGTCTGTAGGGGATGTTGTCTTGGTGGTGGTGCCGCTGTTGTTTCTCTCAAAGCGAGCATAAAAGTTGTTAAGCTTGTTCTCGAAGGAAATGTCCGTGGCTGTGGGGGTGGGTTTGCCGGATTTATAGTCCGTGATGGCCTGGATGCCTTGCCACATGCATCTGGGATTGGAATTGGAGAAGTGACCCGCACCAGGACCAGGAGCCACACCTCCTTGTTCATCCATGGCTTCTTGTTGGGATATGTGGTTATAAGCTTTATTCTATCAGTGGGTGTATTAACAAAAAATTACAGCAAATGAATCTGACCCCTGAAGCTAAATCCAAGCACTTACTGCTAATACTCTAACCTTAATATGGATGTCGCTATTCAATAAAATAATCAAACTCAATGCAACTGAAGGCACCAACTCTTAGGCCAAACTACACATATAAGGTAATTTATAATAAGATTATTTGAAGATTTGCTTCCTGGAAGGCAACCTAGATTTGCAAAATTATTCATGCTATTCATTCAATCCAACTGTTAAAATATTGGTGCAGGTGTTGTAAGGTAGACTTAAGCTCTTCTCCCCAAGGAACTCCTAACTGAAAAATAAAGTGGGTTACACTGCAGTCATAATAAAAGCTAAAGGCTCCCAGTAAAACAACATAACACACTTATTGTCCCTTCTTCACACCCTGCACAGACATGGGGACATCAATGACACCAATAGCTACTGTCACAACCATGGTGTTTGTGTAAATCTCAGTCTCTGGACAGGTTAGAAAATTGGAAGTCTAAATATTGCTGCTGAAATAAGGAGGGACAGACCCAACCTGTGAAAAAGAAAAAAAAGGTCTAAACAACACTATGAATATGGTTAGGGTATATTAGTTATTTTGGGCACCATCATCCCTGCAAAGCTAGGACAGGAGAGGAAATTACGACTGAATTTACGCAATTTGTGCTGTAGAGGGAATTCATTATTTGGATTATTATCCATTTTGAGATTTGGTCCCTTTTTCAAATCAAATCCAAGTACAAAATCTATTTGTAACACCTCTATAAATTCAGAAAATCCATTGAAATGGAACATAATTAATATTTTGCTTCCATTGTAGGGATGTAACGATACGGAAATTTTGATATCTCGATTATAGTGACCAAATGATGACAGTTAACGATATTATCGCGATATTTTCAATTGCTGTACAAATTAAAAAAAAAACATACACTGAAAAATTTCCTGAATTTTGTGCTTTTCTTGCAGACTAAAACATTTTAAGTGAAAATCTTATCAAAATGAAACTTTCACATTCAAAGGGCAAGCAACTGGCACAGAAAGAAAGTTTATTATATAACTCACTATCAACTCACTGTCACGATCATGCTTGGCTGTTGTTGCTGTTTGGTTTCTGAGTCTTAGGTGAGGGCGGGGCAGGTTTCCTGGGAGTCTGGGGCGGAGGCTGGATCACACCTGTTCTTCATCTACTCTCGTCAGAACACCCTTTTTAAGGATCTGCAGGAGCTCCAGTCTTCGCCAGATTATCTCACTTCCTGAGTGGTAATATGGATCCCTCTTATCTCTCCAGAGAGAACCTTTTCTGAGTGTGACATTTTGTCTTTGTCTCCCCCAGTCTTGCTCCTGTTGCCTGATCTCCAAGCTCAGGTTGCCCGTGCCAGAATCTGCTTCTCAGTTGGATCACTTACCGCCTTCCACTGCACTGCCTGCCTGCTCGCCCCACTGTGGACTCAGAGCCTCAGCATTCAGCCAGCACCCTCCTTTCCTACCTGGATTCTCATCTAACACAGTAAGGACTATCTGCATCATCAGTGGATTGATCATTCTTCTCAACCCTCCTAACCGTCTTTTCCTGAACTCAAAGCATCTCCTTTCCTGAACTCCCCCCCGAAGATCTACAAACACTACTTTTACTCAAACTTTGTTATCACTTCCACCTCTGCCTACAGCGTCTGCGTTTGGGTCCTCACATTAAAGAGACGGCGAGTTGAGTATTGGTATTTGGTATACATCATTGACAAGTTACACAAGCTTCCTAAAACCAATGTCCTTCACATGATGTATTTGAACCAAATGTGAACGGAGCTGAGCAGTAAGAATTTTCTCTACTTGTTCACATAGGAGTCCCCTATGTGGACCAACAAGTCCAAAGTTATTCAGCTGAATGCACTTCAGACTTTGACATGTTGGTGGCGGTAGAGTTCAGACATCAAACTTAAACCAGCAACCAGAGGTGGCCTGAAGACCATAGCAACCAAGTGTAATCATGACAGCTGGTTTTTGACAAAATTAAAAATGGCGGAGAATCCAATATGGCGCAAATGACGTCATAGGGTGAGTTGACCTCGTCTTGATCCAGGGATTCCAATGGTACCTCATTTGTGAAATTTGGACCAACGGGTCCAAAGATATGAGCAAATACGCGTTTTTGCTACATATAGCATATATACCCCTAAAGGTCAAAGGTCAGCAAAATTCTTGGGTCTCTCAAAGAAGTGGTTATGAATCTGTGTCAGAAGTTTGAAATCAAAACGTCAAATGGTTGCCGAGATATGACCTAACTTCCTGTTTGACGTCGTCACTGCCAAGTTTGATTGGCTGGTATGGGCAAACGGAAGCTTCGCGGCTGGGCCCCCAATAATAGGAAAAGCTACTAACACCATAGGTGCTTCGGTTTTTTCGCTGATGAGTACATGTGCAGCAGTGGCAGGTAACACAGGTGAACTCTTTTAGTCGACAACATGGATGGGAATTCACAGCAATCTGGGGTGCAAATGCTCCTTCGCAGTGACATGCTTTCTAATATTACTGTATAACATTCTAATATATAGTATATTTTGCTATCTTTATACAAAAATAGCATATCTTTCATAATGAATTAACCTGCAGCAATAAGACTCCAAAACAGATCTGGCAATTTACTAAGCCAATCCCTGTCTACATCAACTGCAGTGGCTAGGTAGGAGGAAAGGATATACAGCCTGTCTCAGCTTCTCCTTAAGATCAATTTTGTCCCAAGATAACACAATAATTTTGTAACAAGACAACAGGATTCCTTCATCTCAAAATCTTAACTTGAAAGCTATTGCTTATAAAAGTTTAGTTAAAGGGATAATTCAGAGCTTTTGTGAGATTGTTTGAGATACTTATGAGTACTTAGTACCTTTACAGCAGTAGGCAGTGGTTACAGAGACCTCTGTTTGGGGAGGCAGGGAGGAATTCTAATGGGAGAGCGAAGCTAACAGCTATCAACAACAGTGACAAAATAGCTGTTTTAGATTGACTTTTGTCTTTCAATGTTTTACAATGAATCAGTATTGCATTTGACTGTTGTCTACTTTGCAACTTTTTTCTCATCCAATTGCAGCTCTGCATCTCAATGGTGCACTATGGCTGCCCGGCATTTTCTGATGCTAATCAGTTGTGACTCAAAACAACAAATGCACTCTGATAGCTCTGTGATATCAACAAATTCTGTTGCAAGATCACACACTAACCCACACAAAAAAGTTTAAAAGTAAGCAATGGGACAGTTCTGTGCTTTTGACCATCTAAACGTCAAAATCTTAAATGCCTTACCAAAATTCAGCCAAAATCTAGCTTTTGGAGACATTGTTTCTACATCTAATTCTTAAATTTCCCATGTTAGCTGCACTCCAGCTGCCCCCGTTGTAACAATCAGTTAACTTTTTGGGGGGAATAACAACTATCTGTCATGAAGGTAAAGTTTTTAATCCAGTTTTTAATCCAGTTTTTAATCCAGCTAAAAACCTAAAAACCTAAAAACCCATTGCCAATCTATGAAATAACCTGACAGTCTTTGGCTGGAATGAAAACCTTGGCCCAGTTTCAGATGTATTTTTCTTTTCACCAATTCCTAGACCTAGATGGCAGATTGAGATGAAAACTAAGACTGAAAAAAAAAATATATATATATATTTTCTGTTTGTTTCTTTCCTGTCTTTGTGTGGGGGGAAACTGAGTCGTAAGAGCCATGTAAAGTTTTCCGGCAAATCTAATGAGGACAAGAGTCATCCTTAAAAACTAACAAGCTTAGCAAGACTGGTAATACTACTTTATCTTTGCTGAGAATAATTTCTAGGCAATTTATTGTTTATCATCAAATGTAAAAAAAAAACTACGTAGAGAAACTATGATAAGAACACTGGCTCTATGGGCTGTGGCTTCGCAGATTTGTGTCCATTCTGCAAAAAAGAATGTTACTCTTGATGTTTCTTGTTATCTTCTGCACATCAAACGCACACACACACACAAACTCAACTCACTTTGAATGACGGATATCAGGAACAGAGCGGTTTAGGGAGATCCTGTCGCTGACGTAGATGTTGAAGCCATTCTCCCTGTAGGCTTGGTCCACCCTATCAGCATCTGTCATGGGAAATGGCTTTCCCTGCTCACCATTACCTGAATGAAACACAGATTACACTGTCAGGAAAAGTACACTACCTAAGCGCATCAATTAGGTGTCATTGCATTGCCACTACTGATGCAGAGCAGTTATCTCAACCTTTCAAAACAGCCTAACAGTTTACCTTACAGCCTGGTAATAGTGTGCTTAGAGGTTTGGGAGTGTCTTCACAAAGCAAAAATCAAATAAAAGTTTTTACTCAAAGGCTAAACAAAGAACACAGACTGAAAACCTGGAATCTTGGATGATCACTGCAGATGCAGTGCGGGCAGGCTGCACGGTGGTGTGGTGGTAAGCACCATCACCTTACAGCAAGAGGGTTCCAGGTCTTATTTTTGGCTGGGGCCTTTTGCAAGTGCAAGTTTGCATGTTCTGATTAAGATACAAATAAAAAACTAGAAAAAAAGCTGTTCCTGCGAAACAGCAGTGAGAATGCTTTTTAAGTTGAATGGCATTAGTTGAACATGCTCAAAAAGCTGAATCTAGTGAAAATTTTGCAGAAATCAAGTGAGTAATAGTTAAAACGGCTTCAGTGTAATATACAGCAGGGGAGTGGAAGACTGATGTCATCAGTGATAGGAATGTTTGTAATCAGCTGCAGCTTAACGAGCTCTCTCCCTGTATAACCAGCAGAAATTGCTTTTTTGGATAATATGACCTCCTGTGATAAAACTGGAAGAGTGAGGAAAATAATTTGAAGACTGTAAGAAGCAGAAGGCTTGAAGGAACGTGGCAATGTAGTTTTTATTTCAATGGAGTGAAAAAAATTTAAATGGCAGCGAGTTGAACACAGTTGAACCCGTCTCTGGTGTCAGATCAAATTTTCATTGGAGTTAGTGAGAGAAATTGAAAGGTTTCTCTCGCTTCAAGGCTCATAGCTGAAATTCTGTAAATGTGAGCTCTTTAGTAGTTACATCAGCTGAAAGAGGACAAGTGTACCTACATATAAGGTATAATTTGTATGTCTGAGTTAAACAGTATGAAAGTTAGAGGAATTTGTTTGAATATCAGAAAAAGTTAAAATGATGTGTGCCACTCTACTCTTCTCATTCATAAAAATCAAGAAGGAGCAAAAATGTTCATGTTTTTTAAACTGTCATATTTCAAAATTGACTTAATATTTTAAAAATCTGAATCATTTGGTAATAGCTGAATGTCTTGTGAACATTTTAAAGTTTGAATGGTGTCTCCAGCTGAATGTATGTTGAACTAGTTAGGTTGGAAAGAGGAGGAAGTTTTTGAGTTGAAAGAAATTTCCATTCATTTGAATGATGGGAAAATTTTAATAAAAGTTCAAATAGTTTAAAAAGTGTAAAAGATATCAACACCAAAAGTCATAGCCGGAATGTGCTGAACAAGCTGAACGTTTTGATACCAAAATTGTTGAAATCGGTGAAAGATTGCAGGAGTAGTTAAGTGCCAAAAAAGAGAAACAGGAAAACAGTGAGAATGCCTTAAAGCATTCTCACAAATAAAGCTGCAAGCAGCCATGAACGGGCCCTCACAGGTGTGCGCTGGATTCAGTCCGATCCGCACCGCACAGCTGTCCTTCAAGTGTAGAACAGGATGTGAGAATCCCAGCCAGGAATAGTACCGCCAGGTGTAAAAAGTGACGTTTTTGGCCCCAGTAGGTGGTGCTATAAGCATGTGTAAGTTTGGTCATATGTATGCGTTCTGTGTGGAGCCCAAGTGCAGCCTATGAAGTTTGTGGAAGATCAGACAATATATGGAGAAGTTATAAGTGACTTATTTGACCACCAGTAAGTGGCACTACAAGCATGTGTGATTTATGGCATATGTATGCATTCTGGGTGGAGGCCAAGTGCAGCATGTGAAGTTTGGTGAAGATTGGACAATGTATGCAAAAGTTATAAGTTACTGTGTTTTGTGGCGAGCAGTAGCGAGTCCCCAAAGTTTGAGGTTCTGCCACGGCCACAACCTACAGACTTTGGAAAAAATTCTCCTAACTTTTAGCAGAAGAGTAATCTGACCAAGTTTGAAGCCATTACCATTAAATCTGTAGTTGGAATTCGATCATATGTGAGGTGTGGAAACTCAGTAACATTTCAAACCACCAACAGGTGGTGCTATAGGTGAGTGTCAGTATGTGTATATGTATTCACCTTCACCTATGACATTTGGTGAAGATCATACAATGTATGCAAAAGTTATGAGTGACTTTGTGTTTTGTGACGAGCAGAGGCGAGTCGTCAAAGTTTGAGGGTCTTCCACGGACACACCTTTTAGAATTTGGAAAATCTGATCACAACCATTAATCTCCTATGGCTGAAGAGTAACGACACCAAGTTTGAAGCCGTTAACATTAAATCTGTAGGAGGAGTTCGATCAGATGCGTGGAAAAAGGCAAAACGGCACTAATTTGCACATTCAGTTCAAAATGGCCGACTTCCTGTGGCCCCAGCGCCATGATATCGTGAGGCGTTTTTGTGCGCCTGGGCTTGACGAAGGCGTGTACCAAATTTCACCAGCCTACGCAAAACTAAGCCCAATGGCAGGAGTATTTTAAAAATTTGTAGGGGGCGCTAGAGAGCCATTTTCCTCTGTCCACACAGGATATTCTTTACATACATATGAGGTCGTCAGCATGGACATGTGTGCCAAGTTTCATGACACCACGATGATGATATCACTTATGACATACAAACGCCATAACACGATCTTCGCCGCCCCGCCACGGACAGACATTTTAGAATTTTCAAAATGTGATCACAACGTTTGATCCCCCATGGCTGAAGAGTAAGCGCACCAAGTTTGAAGCCGTCAACATTAAATCTCAAATGCGAGGTGTGGAAAAAGGCAAAATGGCACCAATTTGCATGTCAAAATGGCCGACTTCCTGTGGACGTGGCACTATGATGTCCTGAGGCTTTTTTGTGCGTCTGGGCTTGACGAACGCATGTACCGAATTTCGTCCGGCTACTCAAAACTAAGTCCTACCTCACAGATATTTATTCATTTTTCTAGGGGGCGCTATCGAGCAATTATGATGCAACTACATTAAGACAAAATGGCGGACCATCCCTGATGCGCATGCCAAAATTGGTGAGTTTTCACGCACGGCAAAGCCCTCAAAAAATGCGATTAAAGTGCAAAGAATAATAATAATATTTTGAAATTTTGATATGGGCATGCCCTACTGCCCATTTCTGCCCCCTTGCTGCTTTGCTTATGAGGTTACAATATGTTGTGGTCCAAATCGTCCCGAGTCTTTAAATGTTTGAACGATGTGTGTACGATAAACTATGGCCAAGCAAAAGGCTTCCGAAATCAGCATGTGTATTCATTAGCATTCAAATTACGATTGAATTAATGTTGAAAATTCTCAAAAATTGTCAATGCCACCCTAACGATAAAGTTTGGCCAAGCAAAACCTCTCCAAAATCAGCATGTCATTCACTAGGCTCCCCCTTAGGAATGCATAGGATTATGTTGCCACGGTAACAAGCCTCATGTTAACGGTTGGGCAAATTTTAACGTTAAATTTCTCAGAAACCGTAATAGCCAGCGTAATGAGACTGAAATATGTTGTAGTACAACGCGTCCCGGGTTGGGAAACATTTTAATGATTTTTCTACAAGGACCTGTTGCCTAGCAACAAGCGTCCAAAATCAAATTCACACTTTTTTTTTTTTATTTAAACTTGGCTATCGCAAAATCCGGAACACCTAGCGTAATGATGCTTAATGACCATTTAGTACGAAGCGACCCAAGTGTTTGAACGCACGAATGATGTCTCTACGATAAAGTTCGGCCAGGCAATAAGCGTCCAAATGTCTTCGCTTCCTGGCTTCTACCGTTACCATGGTGACGCTTTTGATTGAGACAAGTAAGGCCCATCGAGGCACGATGGAGACGCACGTAATGACATATGCATTACGTGGGTTGCGAGTTTCGGTTCGGGCCGAATTAACAGATACATTTTTTTCGTTTTCGTGGTAACAAAATGTTCAGAATCCTCATAGAAATGCATTGGGATGACTCAACAACAACAAAAAAAAAATGTAATCACAGCTTCATGAGATTTGAATATGTTGTAGTCCACAGTGGGGCGAGTCGTGGAATATATTAATGATGTCTCTATGACAACCTGGTGCCTAGCAACAAGCGGCCAAAGTCAAAATGACGGTTTTTAAAAATTCAAAGTTCAAAATCTCAAAAAGCGCAATAATTCGCATAATGAGGTTGTAAGAGTCTTTGAAAGTTTGAACGATGTCTCTACAATAAAGTATAGCCGAGCGATAAGCGCGCAAATTTTCTACCTTTTTTCCGGTGATGTGCACCTAGCGTTGCCACGGTAACACTTTTGAACAATAAAAGTAATGCCCATCGAGGCATCGTGTAGACGGACGTATTGATGTATGCCATGCGTGGCTTCACATTGCGGTTCAAGCCGCATTAACGGACGAAAAAGTGTGTGGAATAATAATAATAAAAACGTTTTGCACAATTGCAATATGGTCATGCCATTTCTTGGCATGCCCATAAAAAGAAAAGGGAAACTTTTCTAGATACTAATAAATCGCCTTATTTTTTCATGTTTTCGGCCGTGTTTTGGGCCTTTTGGGCCGTTGAGCACCATCACAATTTGGGCCTAACATATAGGTTTTTCCAAATTTCATCGTACGGAGGTTTTTCATCGTACGTTAGTGGGGAGCAACTATGTCATGGAGAAGAACGAGACAACAACTTCTGATGCACAACAGCAGACACATGGCTACTCTTTAGGAAGAAAGATAAGTTTCAAAATATCAATGACTTTTTAAAGCCAACATCAAGGGAAAATAGTGCTAATAACAATATTGAAAAAACAGAGGTGACATAACAGATACATTTTTTTTCACTGGGAAAAGTTTAAGAATAATTTTTTATTGGGACCTCCAATCAAAGTTGAAAAATATCTAACATTCACAATTCAGCAGTCTGTCTGCACACCATCTGTAAAAAGACTAAAATAAGATGTTAAGACATAAAAAAGGAAAAAAAATGCAGTATTCACCTTGATTAAAGCTGAAAACTAAAATAACATGACAATTTGTTGAAACTGGCATCAGTGGCTGGGCCAGCTGTTGATCAAATGGTAAAGTGGTCCTTTACCGGTCAGAATATAGGTGGTTCAACCCCTGACCATTTGTCAAAGTGTTCTTGACCATGACACTGAACAACACATTGCCTCAGATGCAGTCATCAGCATGTTATACTGTACGATTGCGAAAAAAAAACACTGTACAGAGTAAAGAGTGCTATACGAGTGTGTGTGTGTGTGTGTGAATGTGGCCTGAAGGCTAAAACAGCTTTGAGCAGCCAACAAGACTAGAAAAGTGCTATATAAATGCAGTACATTTAACATGCTATTTACAACTTGTTTCTATATAAATAAATTCCAAATGTTTCAGTGCAAAAGAAAATCCACTCACTCATGACTGAATCATATTTGTTCAACTGCTGAAAATGTTGTTTTTTTTAATATTTTTAAAAATATTAAATGTAATTTTAAAATTAGGCCACATAGATACTGAAAGAACGAAACAACCCTTATTATCTACAGACGTTTCATGAAGTTGAAATTGCTAGTTCTATCTCCTTTTAAGGTAATTAGCTCAGAGAATAATTTAAAAAGTCTTTGACTCATTTCAGTTATAATCTAATTGTGACAAATTCACACTGGATATGATATCTGATTTTCCTTAGAGGGAAATTAAACCCAGCTGATAACTACTGCCGATGATACTTATTGTATTGTATTTTTTTTTTACTGTATGTATGTTATATTTTATATATTTATTCATGACAACATAATCACATTTGAAGGACATATTAACTCCACTGCAACAACACTCTTCAACACAGGGGAAGGACACTTAAGGCTCATGTCATTTGCTTAATTTCAGTTTTCTCATCTCCATCCTTCTGCCTGATACCTGGAAATCATGCATGGCCAAATATTTTGAGGTACGTTTCAATTCCTGAAATGCATCTGAAGGAGATTGTCAAAATGTTTTTGAAGGAGATCGTCAGGAGGAAATCAGGGCTTTGTCAGAAGTAATGAGGGCACTGCTCCAGTCTGTTGATGTGAAGAGGGACCTGAGCCAAAAGGCAAAGCTTTCGATTTACTGGTCTACCTTTGTTCCAACCCACACATATGGTCATGAAATTTGGGTAGAGACCAAAAGAATAATATTGTGGATACATGCGGGTGAAATGAGTTGGATGTCTGCGCTCAGCCTCTGAGATAGGGTGACAAGCTCACACATCCAGTGGGAACTTGGAGTGGAATCGCTACTCATCCGCACTGAATGTCATTACATCTAATTAGGATGCCTCCTGGTTACCTCCCTTTGGAGATTTTCTGGGTATGTTCAGATGGGAGGAGAACCCGGGGTAAAACTAGAACTTGCTGGAGGGATTACATATCCCTTCTGGTCTGGGAACATCTCAGGATCCCCCAGGAGGAGCTGAGAAGAGGGATGATTGGGTGTCCCTCTGGGACCTGTTGCCCCAACATTCAATACATCTCTTTTTGGGCTAGTTCCTAAAAACAATCACCTCCTCTGGCTGATGTTTTAACCCCCCCCCCAATTCCACAAAACCTTAATGAGGAGGGTAGTAGAATGCTAAACCACAGGGACATGATAGCATGTAGATCACATAGGCAGATCTACAATTTACAAAGTCCTTAATTCGAATTCTCTTTCCAGTATGAAGATGATATTTAGTATTTGTTGTATTATTGCAACAACCACAATTCCTACCTCTATACATACATGTTGTTAGCCATGCTTTCTTTTTCTGAGACTTTTGTATATGACAATATCTATAATTGTAGGTGTTTTTGTATTGGATGTATTGGACACTAAACACCATGATGTCAAATGGACTTAATGATAACTTCAGTCTTACATCTTTCTTGACCCAAGGTTGTTTATTCAGAAGTGGCTATTGACAGTGCTGTATTTCATTTTTGGGAAAAGTGGTATGTAGCTGGAAATAGCTTGTGTAATTAACATTATGAAATTAACAAGATACTTGGAAAATGACTAGATGAAGCTAACACCTCTATAGTATTTAGAGTTGTTGTGAATACTGTATGATTGACCTTATCAGACTTGAATATGCTCTGATGAAGGTTTTATGCCAAAATGCGTAAGGTTATCTAATTTCATTGGGATGGCAGGCAGCCACGGACTAGGAAAGCCTTTTTATAAAGGGACAAGATCAGGGACATTTTGTTCCACTCCAGCTGCTACCTCTATACTGCCTCCTCTGCCCTGCTGCACATCCAACTCTACGGCGGCTTCCATCATCAGGCCTCCTCTGTCCAGCCGCACCTCCACCTCTGCGACTGACACCAACATCACCTCTGCTGCCATCCCTCCACTACAACCTCAGCAGCTCCCCCTGTCTCTAACTATGTAGGAGGTGGGAGTTGAGCTCAGGAGACTTCGGTCAGGGAAGGCTGTAGGTCCAGATGGAGTGTGTCCAAGGCTTCTGATGGACTGTGCAGGACAATGAGCAGTGACTCTTCAGAGGCTCTTCAATATGAGCCTTCAGATGGAAGGTCTCATAGGTTCCTACGCATACAAATTAGGGCAACCAGTGGAACTGAATGACTACAGACCAGTGGCTTTGACATCTCACATAGTGAAGACGTTGGAGAGGCTCCTTGTCCATTGCATGAGATTGCAGGTTGCTGAAGATCTTGACTCTCTCCAGTTTGCCTACCAGAAACATAGGAGTGAAAGACGCGTGTTGAAGTGGAAGATTCTGTACATGCTGCACCGGACATATGATCATTTAGATGTGCCTGGTTCATATATGAGAGTCATGTTCTTTGACTTCTCCAGTGCCTTCCAACACCATACGGCCTCCCATACTGAGAGACAAGCTTCTAGGTATGGCGGTGGCCCCCTCCCTGACATCATGGATTATTATAATGCACTATTTGACTGCCAGACCACAGTATATCAGGATGGGGAGTTTCCACAGGGTACTGTTTTAGCTCCTTTTCTCTTCACCCTCAACCCATCAGACTTTAGATACAACTCGGACAATCCATGGCCTTGCCGAATTCCTCCCATGCCCTAGTTTTAGTTTCAGCAACCACCAACGCTACAGCCTTCCTCAACTTGACGGCTTCCCTAACAGTTCTCCAGTTACCACCATGACAGACACCAACAACCTTCAGGCTACAGTTCCTGGAATCCACATCCGCAAAAGAGGTCCTGAACATGGTCCATTCAGATTCCATGTCCCAAACCTCCCCTGGTAGATGAGAAAAATTCTTCTGGAGGTGTGAGCGTTGCACAAAGCACAGTGCACTTTAAACAAATCAGGACTATTTATTTTCTTAAAACTGCAATTCTTTTTACTGCCCTATTTTAATTACCATTTATTAGGTGAATTTTTCTTTTTTGTTTGTTTATTTTTAAAAGTGTAAGGAGTAAGGGACAAAACAAAACAAGAATTTCATTGTAACAAAAAAAAAAACCCACTGTTTTCTCCTTGCACTGTACAAGGACAATAAATCTCTTGAATCTTGAGTTGAAAAACAATGGAATCCCTAGGTGGCATCCTCTCCAGGATCCCACTCAGAGAAGGCTGGCTGGAATCTCCAGGTGGCATCCTCTCCAGGATCCCACTCAGAGAAGGCTGGCTGAGGTGTTGTTTGGTGCATATGGACAAACAACAGTCAGAACCGTTCCTCCTGCGACTTGAAGCCATAGTGAGGTGACCCTCCGCTCAATAGGGAGAATTCCAACACTGAGGCGCTCACCAGGACTTGTGGCATGGGGAATCGAGTATGGAAAATGGAATAAGGGATGCATAGGTGGAAGCAACATGAGGAGGGGAAATGAGGAGAAGTGGACTTGCCAGATCGAGAAGAGTCTCTTCTGATTGCTTCATAGTTGTGCCAGTCCTTCCTTCGCACCCCATGGCGTCCTACCTGAGTGTCCTTCCCCATCCGGTTCACCCCCTGTAAAGAATCACAACGGAGATTTTTATGAAAAACTAAAAACAAAGAACTGAAAGATAGTTCAACAAACTATAACTGTGTTCCAGGTTGAATTATATATCTCTCCATAGTAGTCCAAATACATAAAGAATTCATTATGTGTTCCGACTAAAGGACTGCAATCATAGATATTCAGACATATGACAATTCAGACAAATTCATCAGCTGATAACACATATGTTACATTCCGATTATGTATGCCTTTCAGTGGCAAAACATTTGAAATGTTTTAAAGATATAAACATTTTTTTCAAGCTGCAAAAAAAAACAAAAAAACTGATACTGGAAAGAGAATGGCAAAAACATCTCAGCTCAAAGTGGAAGTACACTACCTGTCACTACCTATACTTCTGGAAGTTTGCTTCATGATATTGAATATGATATATATGATATGACATATATATATATATATATATATATATATATATCTCATCTATTTTGGTTCGCTGACAATTGACATGAAACTCATTCTGACCCAAGCTCTCCCTCACAGTGGTGGACCTTTACTAACTGCTTGCAATAAACACCATGACAAACTGTAAACAACGAAAGACAGACTAATGATTTAAAAAAACAAAGGATTTGATTAAAAACATTTATAGAGCTCACCTCTAACTTGATTTTTTACCCAGTTTCCTGATAATCTAATCTGTAGTTTCAAGTCTTCTTTAACACAACATCATGTTCTTTTTGTAAAACTGGTGGTCCAATTTACAGGAAAATAGGTGATAAACATTAAGACATTAATGTTTTCCTGGAAACCTCTTTTCTGTGCTTCATTCTCATCCAGATCTAGAAAACCCCTAAAAATCTAATTCCATACTTTTCGATCATTTTCAAAACAATATAGGAACCCTGCATGTTTTATAGTCTGTAAAATTGACTGCAGCTCAGTTAGTTCCCCAACACATAACAGTCTAACCTGCTGAGCTTCAGCCACAACCCAGGAAATCTCAACATTTATGAAACACAGTAATGGTCAGAATAAGGTGAAAAGACAAACAATTTTGAAAATTAGTTCCATGTTTTCTTTTCCTTGGGCCTTAGTAAGCATATGTTTCAGCAATGCCATTTCTCCAGAGCTTCAGCTCTCACTATCTAACACCACTCTGTCTAGAGTTTATCCACAGAAAGCGTACTTTTCTATTTCATGCCTCACAAGCCTGTGAGGAGAATATCAATGCTTCAACATGCAACTCTGCAGAGGTTTTCTATACACAACCACACACATACAGACAGATAAACTGTAGCTCAGCACAAAGACAGACGCTGTTACTTCTTCTACTTGGTCATTCTACCCACTGGGTGACGTTCAAAGACTGCATCGTCAATTACAGAATCACAACACAATGTAGAAATAATAAGCTCAATGGGAGGAGGTAATTAGTGAAACACTTTAAATACAAATGGCATCACTGACTGCATCAAATACCATGAATTATCAATCCAACTGGTCGTAGTTTAGAAGAATATGATACTGAATAACAGAGTAATGTACAGTGCAGCTGGAGACACTTTCCGGGCCTCACACTGCGACTGTTTAAGAGACAACACTAAGGGAACCAGATAAAAAAATTAATAACTTTAAAAAATAAGTCCAGTCCACAACAACAACTATTTACTCAAGTTTGTCTCCTAATGTTTTCATCTATAAAATATGAGATATAAATAAGGTGGAAGTACTACTTTTACAAACGTTGCACCTCTAACACTCATATCATAAAACATGTTTTAACTTTAAAGGCTGAAGCAACCTTAAGTTTTAGGTGCTAAAGAATTTAGGTTTTATGTGTTCCTCTTTACCATTTCTCCATGCAGTACCCAACTGTCTAAATCAACCAGACACTTAGAAGAAAACTGCTGCTTGTATGATCAATGACTATAATTTCTCTGATTGCTGAGAGAAATGGTAGGAGTTCTGTATAAAAATCCATTCAATTCTACTCCTTCTTCCCTTCTTTTCCTCTTTTGCCCTCTCTTCTCTTCTCATCTCCCCTTTATTTATTTTCTACATCACAAGCCAACACCCTAAATGTGTCACAAGAATCTGACAAGCAGAAGGGGTCCATCTGTGCAAATTCATACTAAAGAGAAGCAAGACTGTGCCATCCCATTTCCTCCTGATTAAAATTTCAGTGCACGTCGCTGAGATATTCCTCTGGGGCTTTTTCACTACTCAATAAGACCTTGAAATACACGGAAAGAAGGAAACTTTTCAGCTAATGTGTGCAAATGTTTAGTTTTGTAGAAGCAGAATGTAGGTGGGTCCTGAAATGAATAATAGAAATTGAGACAGACAGTAAAAGGGCAAGTATGAAAAATATAAAATCATCTTGAGGAACAAATGGGGGATGCAATCAAATGTATGTAAAGAAATTAACATAAGACAATTCTTAAACAAACAGCTTTAGCATGGTGTGCTTTTCCACTGCTATGGACAAAAAGGTGACATTTTTTTCCTGAGCCAATAAGGCTCCTATAACTCTGTTTAACAAACTGCATGACGTTCAACTTCTTCGTATCAAAAGCATCCCTTCAATTCTCAGGGAAAAGAGAAACGGAAACAGTTTTTCTATAGTCTGTCTAAACACAGTTCAGAAGCTGTGTTGGCCCTGAAGCCTTCAACCACAGGAAAAAAATCACTTCTTGCATATTTAGACTTGTACATGTCATTTCATTTTCTTTCGTAATGCAAATCCAAATCCAAATCCATTTCAAATATTTTTGGGTCATAAGATGTGTGCATGTTTTATCACACCGTCATTGAGAGTGCACTGTTCTATGCCGTTGTCTGCTGGGGGAGTTGTACTACAGACAAAAACTGCAGGCACCAGGACAAACTGGTGAAAAAGGTCAGTTCTGTAGAAGGCAGAAGGCTAGATCCTCTCAGTGCTGTGATGGAGCAACGGATGAGGGGGAAATTATATTCTGTTTTGGAGAACAATAAATATCCTCTCCACAGCATCCTGGCAGGACAGAGGAGCAGCTGCAGTGTGAGAATCATCTAACTGCAGGACTGAGAGGTTCAGGAGGTCCTTTGTCCCCACAGCGATAAGGCTTTTTAAGAGTGACTGCTGACATGTTTTTCTAAAATGTATTTATTTTGGTATTAATTTAATATTATTATACTTTTTAAATTTGAGCTACTTGATTAATTTTGAATTTCCCCAACTGGGGGATTAATAAAGTATTTTTCTATTTCTATATATGGGATCTTTCCTACAAAATAAAAAAGCTGATAAAACATCCTCCAAGAGTGATTTCTCTTTTTGTACCAGAAGTTGTAGCCAGCAAAACTATAGAGTATGTCATCGTGATTTGGTGCAAACAGACAACACACACTAATAAAAACACACCATCAAATTCATGATCAAATCCATAATAATACTTGCCTTATTTTGGATGTGGCTGAGTTAGAAAGCAGACACGATAGTTTAGCTGTGAACATAGCTGTGATTGCTATAAATTTCAATAATTTTGCAGTTATGTGGTGAGAACTTAGAACTGAACAAATTTTAACTTTGTGACTTTTAACGTCATGGCATTACAAAAACAGCTAGAATTCATCTGAATGGAAAACACAGGCAAACGTTTAAGTGTTAAACCTAGGGAGCTCATCTTATTCCTACAAAACCCCAGAATGCTCTTAAAAAATAATACCTGAAAGGTGTGACACCCCAGGGCAGCCCAGGTAGACATTACATCCCACACCTGTAGAGAAGTAAAACGCAGCCTCGATGCTCTGGTAAATATCTACAATAATTTGTCTACAGCCCCACAACGGATGTTTTTGTAGATTTGTGGTAGCTTTTGAAAGAGTCAGCCACACTAACGCTGATTTTACTGTTGCCTGAAAGTACGATGCTGCAGTGGCCATTCACATATTCCAGGACAATCAATTTGTAAGGATGTCCTAGTAATACAACAACAACAACAAACACAAGAGGTTTTTGTGATTTCCACTTTGGGTGGGGAAAAAATCAGAGATTCAAAAGAGCTCAAACTAATCTTGGGTGTAGGACTGATTAGTAATCCTGATCTGAAGCTAGCTGCCACTCCTCCTCTGCCTGTGTTTAAAAGTAAACATTTAAATAGTCAGAGGGAGTTGATTCATTAATGCTAACATGATCCTCCTGCTGCAGCCAAGTTTCTGTAAGACAAAATATATCAATATGATGATCACAAATCAAGTCATTCACAAACAGACTTTGAAAGGAGAGATCTAATATTCAGCAAACATTGTTCAGTTAATGTTTTATTTAATTTTTTTGCAGAAGAGGATTTGCTCCTTTTGTGTTTATTGATTGGGAGTGTAGCAGCAGTGGGAAGCTGCAGAGAAGTGTGTAAGACTGCATCCTGGTCTCAACCCTGGGTTGTCATGTTTTTGGGTGACTAACAGAGGTATCAAGTAACAAAGTACAAATACTTTGTTACTGTACTGAAGTAGAATTTTTGGGTATCTACAGCAGTAATTATTTTTCAGCTGACTTTTTACTTCTACTCCTTACATTTTTACGCAATTATCTGTACTTTCTACTCCTTACATTTTCAAAACAGAGTGAATTTGATTGCAATTGGATGAGAAGTATAAACATATTCCAACACACTATTGGTCTGTACGCGATGCATCACCCCTGCACGTTACAAATCCGCTGCCATCACTAGTGCTTCGTCCTCCTGCCAGGCTCACCTGCTCCATTTCGTATATGTCCCAATCTTCAGCTCCATGAAACACATGTTAATGCTCAGTAGCACACATATATGGTTCTTTAATGTATTTGCATTATACTAAAATGCATTCATTTTCATTAGGCATATATGAAGCTGAAACAGGTAGCCTAGTGCATCACTTTTTTTCTAAATTAATATTGTAAGATAACATTATAGTCATTACGGCCTTCAGAAAAATTATGTGTTTTTTTTGGAGGGGGGGTAGTGTAGTGCGCTATAGGCCCCTATGCATTTGATGGCTTTTTTTTTTTTTTTTACATTACTTTTACTTTTATACTTTAAGTAGTTTTGAAACCAGTACTTTTATACTTCTACCTGAGTAAAAAGCTTGAGTTGATACTTCAACTTCTGCAGAAGTCTTTTTGAACTCTAGTATCTATACTTCGACTTGGGTAATGAATGTGAATACTTTTGACACCTCTGGTGACTAATAAATTCGTTCACATTTCTAAAAATTAGAGCCGCTCCTGCCAAAATAGAATGGATGTCTCTCCTCATCAGACCAGGTTTTCTCCAGAAAGATTGCCAATTATCTATGTAGCCCACGTTGTCTGCTGGACACCATCGAGACAACCAGCGTTTGAAGGAGGACATGCGGCTAAACATGTCATCTCTGATCAGATTTGGCAGGGGTCCAGAGAAAACGTAACCGGTTGTACTTACCGCCGACGTGAATAACTATTTTACTGTATTTACGCCAGAAGTTTTAAATAAGATTTTACGACATGACATGACATTAGTTGTGATTTGGCGCTATATAAATAAACTGAACTGAATTGAACACACACACACACACACACATATATATATATATATATATATATATATATATAAACTAACAAATAAATACAAATGTCCTTGCTTGTTCTTACTTGTAAAACAATGTAACATCAAAGAAGGGGCATATAATTCTGATGTACAATTCCACATACAGGTGAAAACATGATTTACATTAATTTCAGCCTTCAGTTGACCTACATACAAAACACAGAAAATATCACAGCCTCATGCAAGAGAATCAACATCTCTTGAATAATATGAGGAAAATGGAATAGGACACCAGTGCCAAGTCATGAAGACATGTCCTGCACAATTGCGGCTCCTGACAAATTTGTCATGGGGGGCAACAGTAGCGATTATGACTAAAGTGACCCCTTTAATGGATATTTCAATAAGTAGCAAGTCAGCAGTCACAATTTTTTTTTTTTCTGGTCAACTCACATTACCAACGCCATAAGGCTTACGGCAACACGATGTCAATCATGCAGCTGCGCAGCTATGCTAATGTTTGCTAGCACAGCTAGCTTGAGGCAGTTTTCCCATATGAATTCTTGAGCGTTCACGTTTCTTGATGCGTTCGGAGAGGTGCTTCCAGTCGGTTTGTCCTGACTGTGTCCACGTTAAATCCCATTTTTCCCAAAGAATGCAGGGAGAACAAAAAAGTGCATAGACTATTCCACAGCCCGTCAGCAGCAGGACCGAGATCAATTCGTAGCAGTGGCAGCCGTGGCAAGGCACGGCAGCATCTCCAGCACCTTTTGGCATCCTCTGGCACCCCGTGGCAGGGTGGCAGAGTGCCAGTGTCTCTAAAATTAATCATATTGTATTTTCGTGGTTACGGCCAACGGTAACCATTCATATAATACACCAAATGTTTGTGGAATAGCTCTTCGCCATTCTTTCAGCTCGTCCTGCCGGACGCTACAATATATATTGTATACATGACGCTATGCAAGACAGTTTTCATTTCAAGTAAATGCAGGGACATTGTATTATGAGAATAAGAATTCCTTTCTTCGTCCCACAGTGGAGAAATTTCCACACTGCAGCAGCAAGAGATACAACTAAAACAATAATAAAAAAAATCTAAATACCAAAATAGTTTAAAAAAAATAATAAAAAAATAGAAAATAATAAATAAAAATCATGGGTTTATTTATTAAAGAACCATCAATAACTGCATCACCCTTTTAAATTAATTATTGAGTAACAGGTAATATCTAATAACTGTACTGACAACCTGTTGGCGGAAAATCAGGATTGACCTCCACAAACGTGGCAAGGCATCTCTGGCACCCTCTGGCACTCCCTGTGGCACCCTCAGGTTGCCACCGGAAGTGCCATTGCTGGTTGCCACTGCCACAAATTGAGCTAGCTGTCTCTCTCTGTAAATCACGACTTCCGCTCCAACCAACTCCAGCAAAAACTCCGATTGTTGACTTTATCTTTCTCCTTAGTTGATCATGAGGTCGGGCTTGTTGAGTCCCAGCTCCTTAATAAGGATATCACCGAATTCGGTGGAAGCTGCGCCTTGTTCGTGAAGTTCTCCATCATCCCGCTGATTTACCGCGCTGCACAAGCCTGTTTTAATTACACCTTAGACATTACTACTTATCAAACACACTCACACACACACATTAGGTCTTGGGGTGGTTACACTGAGTGGCATCTGGTGTAGGCTGCCCAGAGGGCCGCACTCCCAGTTCTACAAGTTTGGCTGCCCCTCAATTTTAATCGCTCACTATTAGAAAATATTGAAGAGCCAGAAGGGTGAGGGTAGGGGTCTTCTTCCCAAACCCCTGCTTCCTGGTTGCTGCTCGGGGCGGGAGGGGCCAAGAGGATTAATTAATTGTTCTGCTGGTTCGGGGTCTGTGGTGGCTGGGGGGCTGCTGGCCCCCTGGTGTGCCCGCTGCGCTACACCCCAGCAGAGTTGAGGGAGGGAGGATGTGTGGATGTATGTGACGTGAAAGTGTGTGTGGTAATGATTGGGCCTGGATCTGGGACTTGCTGTCGCCTGGCCTGCCTGTGCTTCTCCCGATGGGGGGGCGGCGTTGCCTCTCCCCGCTGCTCGCAACTTCACCCACCTGTGGGCACGTCTTGACTCCCAGGGCACTTGGCCAGGGGCGCTGGGGCAGGCGCTGACCCACTGTGTGGCTGTCTGGGGCGCTTGGCCCTCCTGGGTATTGGGTGGGGCCTCTGCCGAGGGGTTTGGGGGCACTCGGGCTCCTGGGGCCCGGGTCCAGTGCACGGCCGTGTCTGGGCAGCTGGGGCCTGGCGGGGTCGGTGGGTTGTTGCCCCTGGCTCCCGGAGGGCCTCTGCCCTATGCTTATGGGGGCTCTGTCCGGGGGCTTCCTCTGCAGTCTTCTGGGTGGATGCGTGGTTGCCCCTGTGGTGGGCTTCCTGGGTTCTGTGCTCTGTGGGGGCTGCTGGTGGCCTGGGTCTTGTGGCCCTCTCTGCCTGCTTCTGATTGCTTGGGGGAGCTGTGGATTGTGGCCCTGTACACTCATAACTAAGCACGGTTATCATGTAGGTCCTGTGCCGTGGGTGTTGCATGTTCTCACACACACACACACACACACACATTCATTAGTCCAGTAGCATGGTCGCTAAGCAGTTGATGTATTATCATGTCGTCTCAGGTCATCTATATCCACAGTTATGTTGTATGCGATTGCTGCTACTTGTGCTTGTTTTTGTTTGTTTGTGTGTTTGTTTTTTCTCTGCTTGTCTGCTTTCAGGTGCTCCTGGTGGCGCTAAGGCTGGATTCCCCTCAGAGGCCATGGATTGTTGTCTGTTTTGCTTTTTACAGGTGTAGCAGCTGGTTGTCTGGTTTTTGTTTCTATTTTTGTTCTGTTTCCTCTTCTTTCCTCTTCTTCTTTCCTTGTCCCCCGGTCCGGTTCAGTTCTATTACAGTCATATATTGTCAACAGAAATAAATCAATGGGCATCAAGGGGAGCTTTACATTTATAAAACTTCCCTTGGCAAAGCAAATCTGTTTGGCATCAAAGGTATTCAGACTACAATTCTGCTGCCATAATGCTGAACAGGAAAAGGGAAAAAAAAAACAAAAAAAAAACCTGGAGCGATATTTTCAGCGCCCAAAAACCATAAAATTCTGCTGATTGGCCAAATATTTATCAATTTGCCCTGGCAATAGTACACGATTGGCTGTTTGGCTTCACCGCTCCCCTTGACAGAAACAATACGAGTCTGTCTGTGGAAATTCACTGGTGAATGAATGTCAGTAGGTGGGAAATGTAGTGTATATAATTCATATTGCATGTCGGCACACACCAGTGTCTAAACCAACATTTTTAACTGAATTTGTAAAAATATATTTTACATTTCCCCTCGGGAGGTTGGTGCCCCAGCCGCCACTGGTCCAGCACTGAATGTGAACACCAACTGAGTTAGGACATTATGGCAGCAGTGAAATAGTAGTTATTGGTCCACCAGTTTTGTTCTTGGTAACCTCGATGGGTGGATTTGCAGATTATGGCACATCTTTCTAAAACACTCGCTGCCTAACCTCATTTCCATGCTGCTGTGGTCCTCTACTAATCTTGCCAACAGCAGATTGTGTTTGCTATATGGTCAGAGAGCGGGAGTGATTCTGTGGCATTGGGTTTAGACCCTAAACAGCTGCTGTAGGATGTTACACAATAACAGCACTGACATGGGCAACAGATGCTCATTAAGTTGCCGTTTCTTTCAAACTCTCTCAGTTAAATATCTCAAAGGTCATGTATGTTTAATGACTCACAGGGATGGCTGGCCTGCATCAATTTTGCAAAAAAATGTGCAGATAAAATAAAATTTGTGTGTTCTTGCACACACTTGTTATATGATTAGTAAAGATTGATTCATCAAGATAAACCATAGATGGGACTGCCGAGGAAGACAGCATAATGAGATGCAAAAAGAGTACCAGTCAAACCGTACTCTTTGGAAAATGGTGGATAAACTTACATGATGGAAAGCCTGATAAGAAAGAACACAGTAGAAGATTGAACTAGAGACTTTTGATTTTTGCTAATATTTTCAAAATAAAGAGTTCTATAAATAGGCCTGTGTGAATTCTTGCCTTCTAAATTTTCGGGATCATTATTCATTGGCTACTCTGTATGATGTAACATTAACCCTGTGTTGATATCCCATATTTTCTAAATAAAAAATCTATTTCCAATCCTACCTGAGTTAAATAGGCTGTTATACATACCCTTGACAAATAAATAAAGAAAAATCATATTGTTGTTGCCATTATTGACATCATTATACTCAGTGCAGTGCCCAATACATACAAAGCTGTCCATTCTCTGAGATGAGAAAATCCCACCACCTTTGGTCAATACTTCCTTTTTCTGTTTCCTGTCCTCCCACTGAGAACCAACAGAAGCTTTGTGTGAGAATTTTTTTGTTTTTCTCCTTACTGTTTTTTCAGTTCAGAGGCAGATCCATCTCAATCCAGAGACACAATTACTGTACCTGTCTTTTGCATTCAACCTCACCATTTGCTACTAGACCTCCGCTTCTTTGTCTCCTCAACCACTTTACAGGCAAGTCAGTAAGCCACTGCTATCCTATCCCATCACACAGAAACTTTCTGAACACTTTCTGAACAGTACACGCTGCCACTGCACCCACCAGCAGTCTACACATCCTAAGGTAACAGATTCAATGAGTTAATACTGAGGTATCACCTCCAACCAACAGGTTAGGTAGCAAGAATCCCTGTGATAAAGAAGGCAAAAAAAGAGGCAATCATACACAGTTATGATTTGTTTTCAGAAAAAAAAGCCTTAAGTGTGGTGATTCGATTCAGTTGATGGATAACAACTGGAAGTGCAGTGAAAATAAAAATATAAAAATAAAAAAATAAAAAAATCACAAAAACCTTTGATACCACCTGAAGGACAGCAAGTACATTACTGCTGTTGCTTGACATTTCTCTTAAAAAAAGAGTTGGAAACTGAAAAGCCAGTTGGGAATTTTTACTGTGAATCTCTTCAAATTCTCACTTATTCATAGAGATATCCATGGAAGAGAAACCCAGTAAGCAATGATACAGTCTTTAGTCATTATCCACAGTTTTGCTGCAATGAGAGATACCAAGCAGATGACTGGACAGAGGTCATGACAGATGGCTGTCTCTCTGACTTGTGCAGGATGCAGAATTCTTGACTACCATACAAAATAAATACAGAAAATACATAAATATAAAATGCCAATACAGAGACCTGCATGTTGTTTGAAGAGTATCACCCCTTGCAGGATGTTTGTTCAGCAGAAAAAGCCCTTGCCATATGTAAACCTGTCGCCTGCCAACAAAAGGAAAGTACTGTATCAAATGTTTTAGGAGGATTTTTGAGACTTTTTGATTGGTAGTATGGCATTTATCTTAATTCATTTCATCACAACGCAAATATATTTTAAGAAATTAAAAATAAATATTGGGTAAAATAACGCAAAAAGCTAGAACAAATCTTAACATCCCATAATTAAGAATCTATGAGCATCACAGAGAGAGCCATTACTAGAACTAAGAAAATGTGAATGACAGAGCATACATCACCCCACTGAGGCAGTCCAGCAAACATCATACAACAGTGTCGTTTAGGATGAAGTGTGATGATAAACAGTGTGATGATTCTTTAAGAGGCTTCAGTGGTAACTTGAAGCTGTGATCTCAGCTTTTGCAGGCTCTTTTACAAATCCTTCAAAGAAAACTGTCATTCGCTGCTTGTTATAACTATTGAGGGAGAAAAAGTTAAATATTGTGGCTATCAAATGCTGAACCACAATGCTTCCAGCTCAAAGAGCAACTTCTTCCATTCTTTGAGCTAATGTTGATGTACCTTTGTCCTTGAATCTAATGAAAAAGAGCTTTCTGTATCATAATACTTATAAGAAATTACAAAAATTAATTAAAAAGGATCATTTTTCTGTGCTTGCGCAACTAAAACTCACAAAACTTTGGTTGGAGACATCGCCAACTGAAAACAATTAATTCAGTGAGCCATTCACATTTGCAACCCTCATTTCAGACACACTAGATCAAAGTGGAATTTGCCAGGTTCAATTTAATACCATCGCAATTAGACACAGTCAAACTGTGTTTAATCATAATCAAATTATGTCAAATTCAAGATAGTCCAATTCAACACAGTTTATTCAACTTGTACTCATGAAATGCAAATTCATTAAAAGTTGCAAGGTTTAAGAACACATGGATCAAACACATGGATCAAATCTTAGCAAATCTTAGCTTTGATCCATGTCAATCTTAGCTTTGATCATGTCAATCCCATGACATGAGAATGCACATGACAACCTGAGGTATTTAGTGTATGCAATGTCCAAATTGCATGGTGGAGCAACGCTATACCAATGATCTCAAAAGGGCATCAACCTGCAAAATAAATTGGTTGAATGGATTCAAGTGGGTCACTTTGTCCCCTTAACTTTCTGCTATCAACAGAAGTCCTGTGGTAATTTGTCCAAAGCATGACAGATATTTCATTGAGACCTTGGGAAATTGTGCCAACTTGTAAGAAAGGTCAGAACAGGTCTCTTTTGAATTATTAACACACTCAAATATACCAATAAATGAATAGGAGAAGCTGCTTTGGAGATTGGTTAGATAATCAAAGTCTTCACAATCCATTTATCATTTTAGTCATAAATCAAGCTGTACTATTAAATCTTCTCGCAAGATAACAACAAAATATGAGCCTGTATTACAGCTCAGGGACCAAGACATATGTGATTTTTTTTTGTATCTGTAAATAGGTGTCTGTCTCTGAATTGAACACATTTTCCATGCCAGTATTTCTGTAATCATATGGCAATAGTTTTCCACCATCATCTGCATCATGTTTTTTGGACAGCAAGAAAAGTTCAACTTCCCCTCCCTTGCCCTATCCACTGGTTTGCCCTTTATAAGCAGAAGTCAAAGCCTCATGTCCCTATGTTGCAACTGGGTTTGGCTTAATTTGGCGTGGTGGGAGGCAGGGTTTCACAAAGGGGACAGAAGACAGATGTGGCTTACATAATGATTAGCAAATCGGTAATCTCAGTGGCCCTAATCCTGCAAGCCTCCCTGCAGCTCCCTACAGCTGCCTCATTTTGCTGCACCAAGCTTTGCTTTGTCATGCCAAGTAAGAGAGCCCGAGGCATGCCCCTTCTTGCCACCACTGGTGTGGATGAGTAAATCAATGTGGGAGAGCTTTCATAACTCCTGGAAAGCAATTACCAATATTTATCAGCAAGGGGACAATCAGCCCATCACATTGGGTTCAACTGACAACAGTCCATTAAAAGGGCATGTTGTGAAACAAAGAAGGGAGAGGCACCGCTTTGCAAACTGTAAACTGTTACTGCAACTGGGTCATAATACAATAAGAAGCCATACATCTACTAATTTGTTTCAGCCTGCTGCACACATCAGAGTAGGGTACAAAGACTAATGACAAGCACCAGTTCACCTGAGCAAGAAAGATAGCCAAGAATTGAAGCACAAATGGTCAGATTTCAAATTAAATCACAAAAAAAGATAAAATACAATGCTTTATGTATTAATTTATCATTTCATCTTAGATTTGATTGAAGGTTTAAAGCGATATGATTAATTAGTTTAGGTTCTGAAACTTCTGGACACTTTTGCTGCTACTCCTGGTCAGTACAGTCTTAAGATGTCTTCTAAGGATTTCAGTACTTGCAATAACTTTTATTCATGTTTTTTTAAATGTCTACTTGCCTCAGCAGTAACATGAAAACTATTCTAAATCAGCTGTTTTCACAAGACCAAATTATAAACACATCATAGGCAGAAGTATCATAAGCCGATTCTGATTTTTATTTTGCTTGAAAAACATAGTAAGCAGGGCTGGAAGATATTGCAAAAGATATTTTCAGAATATTTTTTTTCTATATTGATCTATCTCAATCTTGATCACAATATAGAGTTTGCTAATGCTGTCAATTTCAGAACTATACTAATAATTCCCGTAACATAAAACAAATAGCGACTATGTTGACAATGTCACCTTAAATAAACTATAAACAGTTTTTACTGCAGAGTTGATATCTACATGTAACATGGGAGAGTCTTGATAGAGCTGTGCATAGACTATTTAGCCCTTTAGACGGGTGTTCCCCAACCCCAACTCAAGGCCCACAGTCCTACAAGTTTTCCATGCTTCCCTGTTCCAGCACACTTGATTCTAACGGTGTCTATCAAGTCTTTCAACTTTTCCAGTTGAATGTGGAATTTAGGCCACCCCCTTCCCCCTGCACTGCTTCTAATATAACAGATGAAACAGGCTCCTGATTCTCCACTTGAAACCGAACTAGGTTGCACAGCTGCCTGAAACCATTTACTATACGGCAGAAACAAATCTATGTATTTTGCCACTGCCTCAATTAGGACCAATTCATGATTACACATAGAGTGAATATAGTCTAGACCAGGGATCAGCAAACTTTAACATCCAAAGAGCCATTTGGACCCAGTTTCCACGTAAAAAAAAACACTAGGAGCTGCAAATACTTTTAGACATCTAAAATTAAGATATTGTTTTTTTTTTATCTTTATGCTTTTTATAAACAACTATCGTGTGTTTCTTACGAAATCAGAGAAAATTTAATTAAAAATGAAATTTTATCTTTTTATCTGTGTAATGAACACATTTTGAACTCTTAAAAAATAAGAAGAAAAAAAACACGCCGAGTTGAAGGGCTCTTTCTCACTACAAATTAGGCATACTGGTAAGCCACTCTCATCAGAGGTAAAAGCAAATGAATCTGCCCAAGAATCATTAAATGTTCTATTTTCTTTATATATTTTTGCTTTTCTTACATCTCTCCATACTTGGCCTATATGGGGTTGAAAGTCTCAATAAATGAACTGCGTTTTGGCGGACATATGCCAGGCTATCAGCAAGTGTGACGCATATTTTGAGCGACGAAAAATAATAATAATAAAATACAATTTTATTTTAATATTTCATGATCACAATAATCTTCCAATTTAGAACTACAATAACAAAAAAAAACTAACCCAAATAAAATACACTTTAACTGGATACGTTTACATTTTTTTTTCCAAAGCCGCCCCTAGCTACAGCATAAGAATGAAAGAGTCGCAAAATGGGACATCTGAGTTGGGTCTGTAAAGATAGTCAGAATTTAATTGGTTCATTCATTTACTTTGTTGTTTGATTAATGTGAATTAAAAAAACAATGTAAGTGTATTTTTCTCTCAAATCTAAAACAGATGCTCTTGATTAAAAGTAGGGATTTGTCGTTACCACAGCCCTTGGAAATGTTCAGTCCTTGAAGAAAAGGGCTGAAGATGGTCCTGTGTCCAGCTGAGGTCCAGTATTTGGTGACTAATTTACTGTATTTTCCGCACTATATGGCTCACCAGATAATGAAGCGCACCCTTAATTATGGAGTCCATTTCTGTACTTAACCCATACATAAGGCGCACCTGATTATAAGGCGTACGTATTACGTCCCTGTGTCAGCGAGAAATGGTCAGCGGTCAAAGACAACATCATCGGTCGTTTTTACACTTATAAACTTATAAACATCTCCCATCTCAGACTGAAGAACAGGCACTCATTGGAACATGGGCAAAAGCATTAATGATGACACGATTCAGTTGCCAAGTACGAACTCGATACAATCTTCACCCCATTCAGAGTGAATGGCTGGGATCCACCTAACCCTGGATTCACACCGAACGCAAAGCGAGCGACGGAAGTGGCCAGTTGCCATTCTTTTCCAATGTACAAGAGCGAAGAGGCGCGGCAAAAGTGAACGTGGCAGTGAGCGGCATGAAAGGAGAGCGGTGAGTGATGCGGAGGGGGCTTAATGCCCCGATGAATGCTCGGCACACACTGCGGTAAATTCAAAATGGCGGTATCTGTGACATATTTTGGAATCCGTTGCACACATAAGGCGAACTAGATTGTATGGCGCACGGCCGTTTTTTGTGAAAATGTAAGGCTTTTATGTGCACCTTACGATTAACTATTGAGTAGATTTTCTGTCACTTGGTTTACTCAAGTGTTGAAGGGAGACATGGTTTCAAAGTGAAAAATGTGCTTCCAGTCCTTTCAAATAATACAAATAATAGTGTAAAAAAGCAGCTCAACTGAACAAAAGTTAAAAACTGGCAAAAGTCAACAAAAGCTACTCCTGCAACATCCCAGATGCCAACATAAAGGTTTTTTTTTTTACTTTTTTTTTTTACTTTGGTGACTTTTCAAGTATCTTCAGTGAAACGACAACTGAATTTCATGACAGCTAGGAAAGTGGGTAATTTTTCCAACATTTACATATTAGTCATGAGCTTAATTCTCATTGACAGTCATATACTAGTGGGTTGCTACAGCATCTTACATTTCCACAAGCAGCTACAATAGTGACTCACTTCATGAGGAGAGAGGATAGCAGTAGCGTAATGGTGAAAAAAGAAATGTGTCATGGTGGGTAGTGGAGAGACGAGAAGGACCCAAATGCAAACACAGATTAGGAAATAGGTTGTAGAAGAACCAATCTTTATTTATTTAAAAACTTTAACAAAAAAGAGCAGCCAGGCCAGAGTACCATAAAACTAAACTGTGAGAAACAAAAACCTAAGAAATAACCAAAACCTGTCTGTGACTATAAACATGAATTTACAATAAAGAGCAAACATGAGTAATAACAGCTAGCATAACAATGACTATGAGAAACAGGAGAGCTTAAATACTGTGGAGAACTGATTAGTGCATGGTTGCAGCTGAGATGATTAAATACAGGCAAGATGAGCTGAGATGATTAAATACCAGTATGGAAGAGGAGCTAATGACCAGAACAGAAGGGGACTGAGAAAACTAAGGTTGAGAAGACGAAACAAGAACCTGAAACAAGACAGAAAACGTCCAAGTAAATGACAAGAACAAACATGAATGTATACTTGAATACTTGAAAGACAACTCAAGACTAGATTAAAACAAATGTAAAAAAAATGCTGAAACCAATAACTCAAGAACAGAATGGAACTAAGGAGGAACTAAGAACAAAATGATCAACCTAAACTAGAGGAAAACAAATGGAAAAAATGGAAAAAACACTATAGAAACAAACCACAGAAAAAACAAAACCTGAAAAACTAAGCCAACGTCCAGAAAATCAAGACAAAGTCCACAAATCCATAAACCCTAACAAAATGTTTAATTCTGGAACTTGGTGGTTTGAATCATGAGAATGGGGAGGACAAGAGGACAAAAACAAAACTCGCATCTGCTGGCATAGAAAGAGAAAAGAGATCCCTTCATTTCAACTTTAACATGAATTCACAAAGAGGCTGATATAGTTCTGAGCAATATAAGTATTCCTACACCTTCCTCACCATTTAATTCCTTGGATTTCATCGGCATTGCTAGAAATGAACACTAAAATTATGTTAAACGTCAGTTCATCCTTTAAGACAACCCCAGTTCCATAAAAACATGGGACGCTGAATAAGATGTAACTGAACGCTGTAATTTTCTATTCACAATGGAACACAGAAAAACAAAAGTTGAAAGTGAGACATTTTAGTATTCATGAAAAATACAGAAGCTCATCCTAAAATCGATGGCCACAAGATATCTAAAAAAAATTTGGTAGGGGGTAACATGGAGGAAATAATTATGTTAATTGGCAACCGGTCAGTAATATGACTTGGTATATAAAGAACACTTTCAAGAGGCAGCCTCTATGATGCAAAGATGTTCATCAATCTGCAAAAAATTGTGGAGCAGTTTCAGTGTTATTTTCCTCAACATATAAATGAGAAATGGCTGCATGAACAATTCTTAACACTTCACTACTGATCCTTAAGAGTATGGGCAGACAAAGACTACAGACAGAGAGGTGCGGACCAGGACATAGCACTGAGAAGAACTGCTAGCTTTGAGTTCCTGTCCATGTCATCTACTGACAGATTTCACGTGTTACCAGCTGATGTTTGACATATTCTGCAAAGGGGTTTCCACGATAGGAAAACAACACCCTACTCAATTTGTGGGGATTTCTGTAACACCTCTCTACTGCACTTCAACTGTACATATGTTTGTCACTTTATTTTTATGATTTTATTTTGTTACCTATAACAACAACAAATCTCAGCCATTAAATTTCTATTTGGGGATTTATAAAGTATTTTTCAAATCAATTAAATTCAGTTATATTCAGCATTTTACGCTATATCATCAAAAAGTTTGCAGAATCTGGACTAAGCCTGCTAATGCTAGCTCACCTGGCTCGACCAGCCCCGAACATGCTGAGATGCATCTCAGGAGGATGCCCCCACGTCGCCCATCATGGGGCCATTAGACAGATGGAAAACTCCATGAACGTGAGGTTTGACAACTTGGAGACAACTCTAGCAGGGGTTAAAAATGCCGTCCCCTCCAATATCTCCCGCATTATGAACCTGGAAGAATGGCACAGAGAGTTTGACGGACGCCTTGCCGAGCTGGAAAAAAGTTACGTTGACCTGTGTGTACAAAATAAATTTCTGGAAGTCAAAGTGAACAATTTAGAGGGCCGCTCGAGGAGACAAAATATTAAAATTCTGGGCCTGCCAGAGAAAATTGAAAGGGGCTCTCCAACTACATTTATGTCCCCAGGGAATTGAAGTGGACCGTGCCCACCGCATCGGCGCACCAAGCAACCGGCCACGAATATTGGTCGCCAGGATACACCACGACGCAGTGAAAGAAAAGATAATCTGTGTGGCTTTTAACGAAGGTCTGCTAAATTATGATGGGCAGTGCGTCAACATCTTTCCGGACCGTACAAACACCGTAAAGCTTGTTTTATGGTTGCCGCGTCGTGAGCGCCATGAACGACGCGTGATGTCAAAATGACATTTTACGCCTGGCGCACGCCATGAAAAGGTGGTGCGTAGTCGTGCACCAGGAAGTGTGTCTTTACAGACACCTGTACGACACTGCACTGAAACAACATAGCAACCACATCAACTCCCAGAACTCATGGATGGAGACAGGCAGAACTTTGGGGAATTTGATGTTTTTTTATTCACTGGTATTCACTGGAAGTGGCTTTGAGTGTTATGAAAAGTGCTATATAAAACCGATCTATTATTATTATTGCATTCTGAAAGGCAACGATAATTCCCAAGTGTCTCCATTGAAGCACACTCTTTCACAACAAACAAACGAATGGTAAATGGTAAATGGACTTGTACTTGTATAGCGCTTTTCTAGTCTAACTGACCACTCAAAGCGCTTCACTACATGCCGCATTCACCCCACTCACACACATTCATACAGCAGGTCTTAAGATACTTAACTACGTGCTTTTTTCTAATCATTCATACACATTCATACCCCAGTGATACACTGGGAGGCAACGTAGGGTTCAGTGTCTTGCCCAAGGACTCTTCGACATGTAGCCCGGGGAAGCCAGAGTCGAACCACCGACCTTCCGATTGATGGGCAACTGCTCTTCCTCCTGTGCTACAGCCGAAGAAAAGGTAACACAATACACTTAAAAGTCCGATAACAAATGAAACGTATTATATGTATTATAAGTACTATAACAAACTATAATGGTGATAACACATGGAACATAATGCAAAGAGACTTTGGAGGTCAGATGGGCATCATCATGCCCATTGAAATTTCAGCTTCTGTAGAATCAAATGTTATTATGTAAGCAGAGGTGAGAATGCTCAGGAATTTGGAGGTGAGATGGGCGTCATCGTGCCTATTAAAATTTCAACTTCTCTAGGCTCATCAGCTATTATATAAGCAGAGGTGAGAATGCTGATCATTGATGACAGTGGTACTCTTCGTGCTCTTGACGGGGGCATTGTTTTCCTTCTCCACTTTCGTCGTTGAGTAGTTAGCGGTAACCTTCACGTACCAGCGACACCTCTGTGACAGAGAAGATTGCAACTACTGGCGCATCGCCTCATGCCACTGTATATGACCGGCACGACAGGTGACGGTGACTACACCGCTCGTGCGAGCCATCCCATTAACCATGTGGGGCCTTTAAGGCAGACATGTTCACAAGTAATTTTTTCCAAGTCCAAGTCAAGTCACAAGTCTTTGTGTTCGAGTCCAAGTCAAGTGTCAAGTCTTTGAGGACCAATAACAAGTCAAGTCTCAAGACTTTTGACCCAAGTCAAGTCTCAAGTCTCAAATGACTGAAATGAACGTTCTATCATTAGACACATGCCATTTGGTCTAGATAAGACTGCATTTCTCTATGTTATGGCATGAAAGCATGTACTGTATTATCAATATATGTAATATCATTGTACATTACAGGATCAAAATTGATCAGAGCATGGTCACTTTAGAGGGCTATTTCAATCCAATGTGAAGAAACATCATGAAAGCTTGTTTGAAGTATATGTATTTGGAAATATGTGTGCTTGCTCTGCACCACAGGCTACATTAATAGACATATTAATAACTGGCTGTGTAGCCTGAACTTCTAATGCATAACATTTTTCAGCACAATTTCAATGCATTTTTCAGTTTTTTGACAGTGTTAACCTGGAATTTTATCAGGTGTCCCTGAAATTGTAAAAGCAGGCTATTTTAAAACGGCAATTAGATTAACGTTAAGCTACATTGGTTTAGCAATTAATTTGGTAACTGTTAACCTAGGCAACTTAACCAAAGTCCTTCCCAAATTTCACAGGCTGCTGCAGAGAAATCAGCAACGCCAACAATGAAGCTATAACCTGCATATCGTTTACAACACTGTTTACTTTTATTAGTTTGCAAGCAGTACCTGTCGATACGTGCTAAGTTTCCCTTTCACATTACAAAGAAACTGACCTATCCTTTTCCGTTTTTAGGTGCCTGACGAAGTTGGACGTAGTTGAGCCGGCATCATTTATCCTGATACTACACACTTTGCAAGTGGCCGTTTGCTTGTTTTAGGTCTGTGTGAATGCTTTATAATCAAATGTGACAACATATGGCACAGTTCCAGCTGAGCTTGACACTGCCATGGTTACGGTAGTTTTGATATCAGCATGCGTGAGGCTATGTTGCGCTCAGCCTGCCGTCAGCCTTGTCGTACATAGGAATTAATTAAATAAAGATCAGAAACAATAATTTCATGAAATGAAGATTGTTTACGAGTCCCAAACCTCGAGTCCAAGTCAAGTCTCAAGTCTTTTGAGGGCAAGTTTGAAGTCAAGTCTCAAGTGTTTGTTTGTGCGACTCAAGTCCCCATCTCTGCCGTAAAGAGTTTGATGCAGTTCGACTGAAACTTAAGGAGGTATGGGTTTCGGTTTTCTTCATGTCTGATTTTTACTCATACCGGTCAAACCAAAATATTTTAATCACCGACAGAGGCGGTGATAAACACATACAGCTCCTGCAGCTGAAGGTACCGAATGATCTGGGTAACACCAACGTGATGGGATATGGTATGATTCATGCAGGCTTGCCTGCACTGTTGTGTGTATATATATATTTTCTTCATTTATGGACAAATGGACCAAAAGGAATGATGAAGCAAAAGCCGATATTTTTGCAATAATTATAGAACTGAGAGTTTATGTTTAGTTATGTTGCCTTAACGTTACGACGTCTGTGTAACGTCACTGTTGGCTACTTCAGATTGTTTTCACTATGATTGACAAAGTCATTATTTGCCCTTGGGGGGGGGGGGGGGGGGGGGGAGACAATGTTTTTTACTTTTCAAGTTTACTTTTCAAAACTTAAAAATAGGCTACTAATTGCTTGATTCAAAACAGCGTTAACAATTAATAGGAGGGTGGTAAGGGGCTGGGACAGGGCATAAGGTGTTAAGTTTGTTTTTTTGCTTTTGTGCTTCTTTACTGCATACATAGGCTCCTTTCTCAGCATCTTTGCCGCTATGTGGGGTTCACATTACCCTTTTTCTTTAGGGAAGACAAAGCAGGGAGTTTGGGGGGTATTTCTTTTCAGTTTGGTTCATGCTGTACTCATCATATTTTGTTTGTATACAATGGCATCTTGCATTTCTATGTTGTAGGGGTGTCATGAGCGGCACAAAGAATAATCATATGGTGAATAATATTATTCATATAACTTCTTGGAATGTCAGATGTTTAAATAACCCATCCAAGAAAGCCTATTTGCATGCTGATACAGACCCTGTTGAAATAAATAAGTGCTTCAGGGACTTTTTTGAAAACTTATACAAATCCCAAAGCATCACAGCAGAAGAAGATATTCTTCAATTCCTGCACTCCCTCCCGCTTCGTAAAATAGACTCCAATGCGCAAAATGAACTTAAGGCTGAAATTACATTACAGGAGGTTGTCACGGCCATAGAGGAATTTCCAAATAGAAGGTCACCTGGTCCCAATGGCCTTGGCATTGATTTTTATAAAGCATTCATTGACGATGTGGCCCCCGCTTTGCCGAGAATGATTAAAGAATTAATAAAGAATAAATACCGACCAAATTCATTATTTAACATCTCTTTAATATTGAAAAAAGATAAAGTGTTCACCAAAATCTTTGCAAACAGATTGAATAAACATGTTGCAACTATAATACACCCAGACTAGAAGGGGTTTATTCCCAGGAGATTTTCCTTTTTTAATGTTGGTAGATTACTAGATATTGTATATAGCAAACAAAACAAGTAAAAATCGGCAGTACTTAGGCTTGATGCGCTTAAAGCATTTGATCAGGTTGATTGGAAATATATGCTGTAAACAATCAGAGAATTTGGCCTGGGTGAAAGCCTTAGCTCATTGGTAGAAATGCTTTATGCGCACCCAACTGCATCAGTGCTCACCAACTCAGATAGATCTCACCCTTTCAGTCTGTACCGTGGTATTAGACAGGGCTCCCCTTTGAGCCCTCTGTTGTTTGCTTTGTGTATTGCATTAAGCATTAGATGTAACCCAAAAATTATCCCTCCACATCTGGGCAAAATGGATAAATATATAGCATTGTAGCCGATGATGTAATCCTGTTTTTAATCGCAGCCTGGAAAATCCATCCCTCCATTGTTGGACCAAATTAAAAATGTTGGAAAGTTTTTTTTGGAAAGATATCAGGATATACCATAAACTGGTAAAAATGTGAATTCATGCCTCTGAGACCCCAACTTTCTCAGGAATCTACCGGTAAAAGTGACCACCCATGTCAAATATCTTGGAACTACAATTCCCAAGCAATCTGATCAGCTTTATACACTACAAAGTAGGGCTGCACAATTCTGGATAAAATGAGAATCACGATTTTTTTTGCTTAGAATTGAGATCACGATTCTCATGATTTTTTCCAACATAAATATTCATTGTACTTGTTGCAGCACATCAACTTTGCAACAACTGACATTGAACATAAAAACAACAAATGTCTCTCTTGTCTTCTCTTTCATACACAACCTTTGAATAATTTTAACAATAATAACAATTTGGAGCATTATTTTTTCCATGTGTAAGGTTATGAGGGAGGTAGGTATGATTCTTAAAATGTAAACCTGAAACATGAAAGTTGACCATGGCAGGATCACAACCGAGAACACACTACTTTTTTTTTTTTTTCGTAACCAGCTGTTTAAAGGGTCTTTGCCAAGAACACAAGTCGGTCAACATTTTGAGGCTTCAGTGAGGAACGGAGACATGTTACAATGTTCCCCACAGTGCTGAACACCCTTTCAGAAGGGGAACTTGTGGCAGGAATGTAAATGTTCCCTCCACCAGACAAAGGAGTCTGCTTCACTATCAATGTTACTTGAGAGCAAATATGACTGCAGTTCTGAGGCAACATCTTGCTCAGGCTGGGATGGTGCCTCATGGCCTTTTGCTGCTTTAAGGAAGCTGCCTAAGGTATTTTGGCTCTTCTTCATGGGGGCACCCAGGGGTAAAGTGGAGGGGGGACTTTGGTTTAAGATAGAGAAGATAGTTACTTCCATTGAACAGGACATCACTGGAACATCCCTCCTGGCACTACTCAATACAACAAAGAGAAGTCCTGGACCATTTAAAGGGATTGGTCTTATAGTAGAACACTCATTAAAGGTGTAGTACCAAATAAAAAAAAAAACATTCAATCTAATAAACACTTATATTTTTGCCCCTATTTGTCACAATCATGCATTTCATCCTTCTCAGTCAGATCCTGTTTTCTCGATCTGGAAAGGGAAAGACCTTTTTACTGTGAAAGACTTGTATATTGACAATGTTTTCACCTCGTTTGACCAACCTAAAGGCAAATTTGAGTTACAACCATCTTACTTTTTCAGGTATTTGCAAGTCAGGAACTATACTAGATTAAATATTTTAAGATTTGAAACTTATAACTCGCCAGACAAAGTCTACTCTCTTCTAGCAAAGGAACCTGAGACCAAAAAGCTGGTGTCCATGTTTGTAAATGTGTTTACAGCTCAAACTGCCCCAAGTACACAACATCAGAGTGTTGGGCAAGGGAAATAGGAACCGTCATCTCAGAAGATGCATGGTGTAAATGTCTTTATAGCATACACACATGTTCAATTAACTCAAGACACCAGCTAATTCGGTATAAGGTTATAACACAGACTCCATTACTCACACGTTAAACTGCATTCATTCTTTTCATCCACTTCACCATTATGTGTAAAAACAGTCCAATGGTACAATTGCACATATGTTCTGGTTTTGCAACAAACTTTGTAGATTTTGGCGCAAGGTTTTCCACTTCTACTTTTATGAATTTCTAGGTTTAGGAATATGATTTCCTTCCAGCCCATTGCGGAGTGCCTTTGTAAGTCGGGTCTCCAAGAGTGGATGCCCAAGAAAGACTCCTGCCTCTTGCAATCAAAAGCAAAGCATGGGAGAGGACAAACAGAATAACATTTCCAGGAGAGCGATGCTGGTGCATTTCCCTTGACAATGATAAACTCACAGGTCAGACGGTCATGTGCCTCAAACACACAAGTTTGGTCAAACACATTATTGCTACAGATGTATTCTAACAATACACAAAGACAACACAATGTGAGGAGGAGCTCAGGTCAGTTCACAAGCCAACAGTTGATAAGATTTGCAATGCTGATAGTTAATCAGGAACATTTTGGAGTCAAAGACAAAGTCAATTGATGAGTAACAGTAATAGCAGTTAACAGCAGTTAACAATGGATGACCTGTAATTTCTGCACAATTATTTTAACCTGATAAGGGGCACAGTAGGAGTACAAGTGACAAACCGGATGAAATACAAAATGCTGCTGAAGAAACGTCATAGAGCAAAAGGGAAGCATTGCAGTCTGAAAAACTGCAACAAAAAAGTATTACTTCCTGAGAATCATTACAAATACATTTTAAAATGTGTGACACTTAATTCCTTGTTATATTACACAATTATCCTTCTAGACTTTTTTAGCAAAGTCTAAAAGTCTAAAAGTTTGACAATTTATACTAATATGCCTTATTTCTGTAGACACCTTTGGAACAAAAGTAACAGTCTTATAACTGTTGTATAAAGTTTTTTTTCATGTCAACACTTTAAACACTAGGAACACAGGAACTGTGGACTATGGTAGTCTGTAGAACCCTCTTCCGAGGCTCCTTTGATTTCTCGACTTTCTACTCTCCCAGGACACAAAAGGAACACTCTTTGAAATAAGGACATGCTGACTGTCCACAGATATCTATCATTATAAAAAAATTAAATAAAGGTGAACATTGATAAAATGTTAACCATGTAAATGTCAGCTCTTAATATTTTAAAGTTATAATTTATTACTTTTTAGTTGTTACTCCTTTTATGTGTGTGCATGTGTGACTGTGATTTGAAAAGGTGGCTCATAATTCTCATGGCAGCAAGATGTCATTGGCTGGTGTCTACACCCCCTTATCCCAAAGGTTGTAGGCCAAACAATCACAGTCAAAGAAGAAGAGACAAGTACCAGCAAAATGCTGCGTCTATCCAGAGAAATAGATTTAAGCTCTGCGAAGTACAGAACATTAATAGCTTCACCGATTCAGTTACTTAGGCATTAGTCATTTTAACATTAATGTTCCTCATTTTTCATTCAGCCATGCCTGTGAAGGTGATGGAAAGAGCCACTATGCACACAAGATTCTTGCCATTCGCATAGGATGGAAAAGTATATCCAGTAAGTATATTCCAGTTCATCCTAACCATAACAATTCATATTTGTGTTTAGAGCACACAATGATTGTGTGAAGCATGCCAGAAACATGCCAATTTTTTTCTTCTAAAAGTGCAAGCTTACAGTTGTTTCTATACTCATGAGGATTTAACTACACTGCATAAAGAGTGTAGTTTGCATCACCATGAGAAAAATGTGATTACCGGTACTTCATCTAACGTCTCCACCATCAGTTTGGAAAAATGAGAAGCTGCGCTATCACACAAAACTGTTCATCAAGAATATTTTCAGAACGTGTTGAGTTAATGTAAAAATTAATATTGAACTAACAAACGGCACTGTGTTAAACAAAATGGAAAACATATTGATAAACTCAGAGCAGAAGCTCCAGCAACTCAGACATCACAACTCTGACCAAGGCAACTGCTGTAAAGCCTTTCAAGATTCAATGGGCCGGTAACCCTTGGAAGGAACAATGTATATAGCTGGGAAGAATGAAGGACCCCCCAACAAATTTACTGGTCACCCCACTCGCCAGTCACATAGACTTTCCATTACTCACAATAGCCCCCAGCCAGCCCCCTGGCAGCAGTTGCGCCCCGACAACAACAGCTCACCATGAGCACATGACCAGTCACTGCTCTCAAAAAGAGTGTTGAGAGAAGACAGAGAGGACTACTAGTGAGCAAGTAAGTCATACATTTCTTCAGTAAAAGAAGAGGGGAGTATGCATCATGAATGGTGCTGGAGCCTTTTGACTAATTTGACATTTGGGACTGAGTTATGTAGCTAACGTTAGCTGCTGCTTGTATATGTTATGTCAATTTGCATAGAAGGGATTTCGCTGAGTCAAATGCATGTTAACATTCCATAGACCATTTAAAGGGTACTTTTGGGCTACACAACCTGGTCAAAAGAGCTACAACCACAGAAAGGTTCTTGCAGAAAAAAACGGTAATATCCAGTCATGCCCAGGAACCATCTCAGTTCCCTCCTATTCGTTTGAAACGGATAGTTCAATATTAACTCGATTTTTGACTCCACTGGACGGACCTGCCCAAAACCAACCTGCTTACCCAGGTACGTGACCATCGCCCTACCAAACTCACACTTGGTTAGGTTGAGGGTCAAGGAGGCTTGGGTTAGCCATTAAAATACTACTTCAAGGGTTGATATATGGTCCGCCCACGTGTCTGTATATACCACTACATTATCCAGATACATAATTACACCGAGGCACATCCCCCAAAACCATATGCATCAAGCGCTGAAATGTTGTCGAGGCATTTTTCATGCCAACTGCCATTACAGTATATTGCATAAAGTGGTCAGGAGTGGCAAATGCAGAAATCTCATAAGCTCTCACAAGGGGTCAAAGGGACCTGCCAGTAACCCTTAAGGAGGTCTAACTTGGTGATGAATCCCCAACTGCCAATGCAATCCTCCAGACAAGGAAGTGGCAAAGAGTTTCAGCAACAGTCCCAGTGGGCCTACCCTTCTTAACATTAAGGATACATGCATGTATCTCTCACCTACTTCTTAGTAAGATGCATGCTTTTCTTTACAAAGAAAAGGATCTCTGCCTTTTCGCAGCAAAGTCTATTTCTCTTTTCATCCAAGATATGAGACACAGAGCTGAACCGCCTCTCACTCTCTGTACTTGTGAATGGTGCACAAAGGTATTTGCGTGCCATTTGTGCCAATCCTGGAAAACGCAGGTGATTATTTCTCCAGTCACCTTTGGGGATGGGGGCCTCTGCCAAGAACATATCAAGTTGTTGGGATACAGAGGTACTTGGCCTCTCTGGTTCATTCTCCTCCAGAATCTCCTCGAACATATCATGCAGGGAGGGTCCTGCTCTGCTTGGTTGTTGCCTTTTGCACTGTAGGTGTGTACTCTCTCCATCACGTGTCTCATCCTCGAGGCTGATGCCTCTGATGAGCTCATTTCTCTGGTCAATTGTTCAAACGAGGAGAGCAGTGTTATAAAGATTTCAATTAATTGCCACTGATGCACAATGAGAATGGCGGGGAGGTCCTAGTCTGCTGCATATGTAGCAAGTGCATACTTTTGTTCAAGCATGCTCTCCAACATGTAAAATGTACTATTCCAACGAGTGGAAATATCCTGCTCTAGCCTTCATGTCCACCATCATGGGCCGCAAGCTGCAGAGTATGTGCCATCCAGCCAAAACTAGCCAGACCACTGTCCATCATAGCTTTCGTCATATTCCTAGCATTATCTCTTACCACAGCATGCACTTTGGATTTGTCAATGTTACACGTCTGGAACATTTTTTCAAATGCCTCCCAGATGGCAGCTGCTGAATGGGTGCCAGTGAACTCCTGAGAATGTAACATTGCTTTTATCAGGTTGAAATCCTTGTCAATCCACTGCACCATAAGGCTAAGAATGGTCACAGGGCTGACATCTGAAATCTATATATCAGTGGTAAAACGGATTGCGGTGATGTCACGGGCCAGTAGCTCATGAATGTGTGTGACCACAATGTTGTGGATTTCTGGGAGACAGACCTCGGCGAAGTGACGTCGGCTAGGCACCGTATAGCGTGGCTCCATAAACTTCATCAGACTCCAAAACCCCACGTTCTATACTACGGAGAAAGGTTGGTCATCTAGAGCAGGGGTGGGCAATTAATTTATACAAGGGGCCTCATGAGAAACCTGAATTGTGTCAGAGGGCCACACAGATGATAACTTGAACTTAATTCTGCTCAACTTTACTCCATTGTAAAATGCACTAAAATATAGTATCTGAACAAGTTTATAGAAATACAGCAATACAACAAACAATAACTTGTAATGTTTTCTCATTTAACTCTTCAGTGAGAATAATCCAGTCGGTTCTGGGCTTGACCAAGGGCATTGAAATCTGGCTGAATGTCTGAGGTGGCTATGCGAAGGACAGCTGAGAGGTGGTCATCTGTGATAGAGGATCTGTGTTTGGATTTGTTGAACTTCATCACTGAGAATGTCTGTTCACATACATAAGTAGGACTAGAATCCTCTGAGCATGCCTCCTCAGGTGTGGAAAGTTCTCCTCTTTGAGGGAGGAGTAAAAGTCCAGCAGTGAGACTGACCTGAAGTGCTCTGCCAGAAGTGTGTCAGACTGCAGGTCAATGAGTTCCATCTGAACATCACTTGGTACATTATCCACACTGCAGTTGAAGGGAGAAGAAACCATGTGCATTTCACTTTCAAGAGTTTTGAAATCTTGAAATCGCCTTGAAAACTCTCCATGCAGTGCTTCTAACATGGATGAGTACTTGTGTAGGAGATCGGCTGATCTTGTGGCTTCCTTTAGTGTTGGCAGGTGGGTCAGAATGTTGTCCTTCACTTGGCTTGAGAGAAGCTGCAACTTTCTCATGAAAGCCTTCACTGCACTGTACATCTCATGTACAAAAAGGCCCTTGCACTGCAGTTTGACGTTTAGTTCATTCATGAGTGCAGTCACATCCACAGTGAATCCAAGGTGTGCCACCCAGTCTTCATCTGAAAGTTGTCATGTCCTTTCTTCACACAGAATTCCTGAATCTGGTCTCTCAGGTCCCACACACTTTTCATCACTTTGCCTAGGCTGAGCCACCTGACGGTGCAGTGATAGCTTATGTCACCACGTCCAATCTCATTTTCCTCCAAAAGTCCAACAAATTGCCTGTGATTTAATGCTCTCGCTCTGATGAAGTTAACTGTTTTAGTTACAACATCAAAAACATGTTTCATTTTTAACACTGTCTTGCACAACACTTCCTGATGTATAATACAATGCAAAAATGTCAATTTCTGCACAGGGTTAATTTCTGTCACTTTATCCTGCATTCTCTTTAAAAGTCCAACATTTTTCCCTGTCAGATTTGGACAACCGTCTTGTTGTCACACTTGCCAGCTTGTCCCATTTCAGTCCTAACATGTCCAAACATGCATTTACCTCTGTGAATAAGTCATTACCAGTGGTTGTCCCTTTCATTGACTGCATGGCTGCCAGCTCCTCCGTGACTTGAAAGTCTGCAGTTATCCCACGTAAGAAGATGAGGAGCTGGGCGGTGTCGTGTACATCGCAGCTCTCATCCAAAGCCAGAGAAAAATAGTCAAAGTCGGCCGCTCTGTTCTTCAGCTGAAGCTCCAAGTTCCCAGCGATGTCCTCAACCCGCCTCGTTACAGTGCGTTGGGAGAGTGACACGTTCTCAAACGCAGCCTATTTCTCCGGGCATATCAGTGCAACAGAGTCCAATAAACACTCCTTAATGAACTCTTCGTCAGAAAACACCTTACTTTTTCTGGCGATTTTGTGAGAAATTACATAGCTTGTCCTGACGGCTGCATCTCTGGGGGTGTGAAGTTTGGTAAAAAGTCCTTGCTGGGTTTGCAGTTTTGCTAGCAACGCATCAGACTCCCTTGCGCGCTCTTTCTCAGTCAGAATTCTGTATTTATCCTCATGCTTGGTGGTGTAGTGGCGATTCAAATTATAATCTTTAAACACAGCGACCTGTGTACCACAAATTAAGCACACAGCGTTACCTTTAATTTCTGTAAAGAAATACTTGGCAGTCCATGTCTTGTTGAAAACACAGCATTCGTTATCAACTTTTCTTTTCTTAGCGTGAGCTGACATCTTGGGGTAATCTGGCTAGCATCACTTGGCTGTTCACCTTCACTCACCGCTCACGCACGTGCACGCACGCACGCACATACGTCCACATAGAAGTAACACAAATGTAGCGCTTTCAAAATAAAAGCAGCACAGTTGTATTGCACAACATAGATATTTGTTTAATTTATGTTGTAATTTATGGTTGGCAGGCGTGCCGGAATTTGTTGTTTGTTATTTGTTTTGCTCTGGCTCTGTCTGGAGCCAGTAGTATGACTCTCTCAAAGGCCGTGTAAATTAAAGTCTGAGTCTTGCCGGCAGTGGCTGTTTTCGCTTACTTGGCAGCTTAATTTTTCCGTTTGTGGTCAGCTTGCAGGTAATAGCTGTACACCCCCGCGTGCCTGCTTTTCAAATGTCCAATGAGATTTGACGTGTTAAATGACACGTGAAATGAAACGCATTGCAAACTGCATGATGTGGATTTTCCTCCAAAACGGTAAAATATTCCCACACGGTTGCCATCTTCTTAAGTAAGGAAGGTTCCTGAGCTTCCTGTGCACAGCGATCAACATAAACATCGGCCACTGCCATCGGTGAATGTCATCTTTTTTTGCCGATGGCATAACGAGCCGAACATCGGCCAATACTGATGTTCGGCCGATGCATCGGTGCATCCCTAGAACTTGCACATCATGGCCAAACACAAGGCTAGCTGGACTGACCAAGGATTCCTGCTTGGCATCGCGAATTGCACACAAAACGAAAGGGATACCCTCATCCCAGTTTTTACCTGTGTCATGGCAATACTGCACCTTGTGACTCTGGGTGGTAAGCTCTTGACACAGAATGGGAGATTCCAAGGGATTGTAAAGTCAGTTCAAAAGCTCTGGACAAAAAAAATGTGTAATATTTGTCTGTAAAGTTTTAGGGAGACCAAACGTGGTGAAAAACTTGATTAGCGCTCTGGTAATGTTTGCTGTGGTTGTTCTCCATGGGGGTATTGCTTTGGGAAACCTAGTGGACACACACATTAAAGTCGGCAAAAACTGATTACCTGCTTTTGTTTTGACCCGGCTCAACCACACTTGGAGCCTGATGTAAGGCACCATTATCCACTTCATAAGTATCACATCATCCCCCAAGATACAGCTTATCTCCAACTCTGACAAGTCAACATCCTTACCCTTTTTATGGGCATGTGATCGAGTAACAACGCTTACAGGAAACACATCGGGGTGGTGCTGGCCCAGGACCAGGACATCCAACTCAGGTACTGTAACAGGGGTTTTGGTAACTTCAGGAGTAGGATAAACCCTCCCATCCACTGTCATTTCCCATACTAAAGTCCACACCACTAATGGGGAAACACGGTCGCACAGCCACAGGGAAAACACCATTGATCAAATTGCTCTGCACCCAAATGCAACGAAGGGGAGCTGGCACAAAGCTCATCCCAACACCCCTCACAATCACTGCTTGTGTCACAAGCAGTTCTTTCATCAAAGGTTAACACATTAGCCAGAATGAGGGACTGCAAGCCACAAGTATCACATAGAATAGCCACTGTATGCTCATCTTCAGGCCTGCCAGTGAGAGACACTGTTCCCTTAAAAATGAAGGCCTTAAAACATTCATCAGGAGTCTCGGGCTGTAGATTCTGTCATCATGAAGCACAGTTTTTGCTTATGTAGCACTGCAACTGACTGCTTCCGCTTATATGCCTCAAAATCTGCTATTAAATGACCAGACTTGAAGCAAAAGAAACACTTCCTCTCTGTTTTTGGACTAGTAACAAATGTCTGACCCTTTTGGTTCTGCACTGCTGACACATTGCTAAACCTTCCTGGGAAAACATGTGGGCCATGCTTCATGATGCTGGTTTTATGGATTAGGACAAACTTATCAGCCATTGTTGCAGCCTGCTGGAGTGAGGAGACCTTCTGCTAATGAAGATATATGTCATGCTCTCTGAAACGCATTTCTTAAATTCTTCAACAAGCAACGATTCCCACACTGAGGCCAGATCGGTAGCCTTACAGGCCATACACCTCCGATCAAAAAGGTTACCATTCTCTCTCGCAAAATCAAGGTAGGATTGACCCTGTGCCCTCTTCAAACTCCGGAAATGTTGCCTATAAGCCTCTGGAACCAGTTCATAGGCCAGAAGAATAGCACTTTTCAGCTTATCATAGTCCAGATTGTCCTCAGCTGACAGTGACGAACAAACTTCTTGAGCCTTACCTATAAACTTGCATTGCAGCAGAACGGCCCATGCATCCTGTGGCCAATGCAAAGATGTAGCTATTTGTTCAAATTACTCAAAATATGTGTCCACCTCAGTGTCACAAAACACCGGGACTAACCAACTATTCTTACTTAGATCAAATGTTGTCACCGGCTGAAGAACAGTAGCCGCCACAGGAAAGGAACCCTGTTGGAGTTCCAACTGTCGCAGCTTAATAGTAGTCTCTGCTTCGACCTTTTTCAACTCAACTTCCCTGGTTCTGGACAACTCTGCCTCCAAACGCCTAAGTTCCAACTCTCTTTTCAGGTGGAACTCACTGTCACACTTCTCCTTTTCCACCTGGAAACGTGCAAAACGGACTTTTAGCCTAGCATCCTACTTAGAACCTTCTGAGAGCAGATCAAATTGTGGTAGTGTCATTGGCTTGCCCCCATGGGGTCTCTGAACAATAGAGGTAGACCCAACAGGCGCTATAGGCTGAGATGCCACACCATCTCCAGCCATACCAGTTGAACTGGAAGACCGTGGCAAAATTTTTCTCCACCAAGCCAGACACTACAGCACATCTCAACTCAGCGTTACGCAGGCCTGTAGAAACACTAATCCCAAAAAATTATACCACCTCATTTAAATCTTTATTTCTATAAGCATCCAGCTGGGCAAGCAATGGATTTGCTACAAACTCACCTATATCAAATGTAGCCATTACAAGCAGAAAGAGAAGAACAAACTGAAGAAAACACACAAGCTTCTTTCTCCCATCCTCCACAAGAAAAACCCATCCTGCCTCACCTTTAAAGTTAAAGTTAAAGTTGTAGGGCTGATCACTCATTATGCCCAGATGCAGACTGGGGAAAACGAGCAGCAGCTGGGAACTGGAAAAGAGAGAGCACCACACACACACACATATCCATCCATATCCACAGTATGTAACAGTACCCAAAATTTAAGAAGATATACTGGGCCACAACACCAGAGAAAAAAATTTTCCTACACAGGATGATAACAGGTAAAATTGTTCAATTTAAATAGAAACAATTCCATATTTTATACAATTAAATCTGACAACTTACCAACCTAAACCTGTCAACTACATGGTACTCTTTTTTCTTAGTGTTTCAGTTGTAGTTTCTCAGTATTTACCTACTTGTTACCAGCAGTAATTACCCAATAATACACTGAAATTTCAATATATTTTACCAGGTAAATACTTTGTACTTCAGCTGTAGTTTCCCTGTATTCACCTTCATTTACTAGTGTAAATTACACAAGAATATTCTATGTTTTACCTTACATTTACCGGGTTAATACCTGGTAATTAGTGCGCTGTAAAATATTTTACCAGATAAATACTTTGTACTTCATCTATACTTTCTGTGTATTTACCTTCTTATACTGGTGGTAATTACACAAGAAGATGCTATGAATTACCATACATTTACCAGGTAAATAGCTGATAATTAGGGGACTTTAAAAGGAAAGGTTACCGGGCATGTTCAGCTGGAGTTGAGAAACACTATTATTTGACCGTGCGTTTGTGTGACTCCTCTGTATATTTGGAGTTGATTTAAGCGGGAAACAGTCCCACTAAAAAGAAATTAATGTTCAACACTGGAATGCATCCGATTCTCTCCACGTCTCAGCACAGTGAATCTCAGAGTTGGCCTTTAAGTATAATCAAGAGATTATCTTACCATAAATTGCAGACTATAAGCCTCTGCTTTTTTCCCAGGCTTTGAACACTGCGGCTTATAATACAATGCGGCTAAAAAATGTTGCCTCCTAACATTAGACCAATAAAATTCAATAGTGAGTGACAAATTTCTGAGGCTGTTCAATTTAAACACTGAAGAAGATGACTGATGGTTTTCGTGCAAATAACATCTTTCTTTGCGAATATCTTATATTACAATGTGGACACCAGTGGCTTATAATCCTGTGCGGCCTATACAAGTGTAAAATGGATTTTCTTTTTAAAATTAGAGGGTGCGGCTTATATTCAGGTGCGCTCAATAGTTCGGAATTTACGGTAATCATGACAACATTAAAATAAAATAAAAAAGCAGCCCTTTAATTACAGCCACGTGGGTTGGCTGTAATTAAAAGCCCCACTCCTCTGTATCCTCAGGCTGTCTGCAGCACCTGTCCCTCATTTGGCTGCTTGCACTGATCTGGGGTAAAAGATCCTTGACAGGCATACAGAGCAGCTTCTGCACGCGCTCAGTTTGTGCTGCAGCCAGCAGCTAGTCAACGTCGGTCTTGTATGAGGAACCTGGGGAGGAAATGCTCTCCAACAAAGTCAGACTGTGAACAAACACCTCTTTTGCCCACTTGATCTGTCTTTTTCTCCTGAGGCGTTTAATGACCACCCTTCCTCAAAACAGCTCTGAGTGATAAGATGCTACGACTTAAGTCTTTACAGAACAACTCCAATTGTCTTTGTAAATTACTTTCACCTCTCAGTCTCCCTTGTTTCCAGAGGCTTAACACATTAAAGATAAAATCTTATGTCCTAGTCTAGCAGCATAGCTCGTCCACATCTTGAGCTTGCATCAGGAGCTGACATTAATAGCTTTTCTTCTGAAAACAGATTCTTAGAGCAGGACTGAATATTGTTTTTCCAGAGAATTTCACTAACAAAACTCACATTGAACTGTTAATGTATCTCTTCCTTACACACTTTAAAATTGGAAAACATTAAAATAAAGAAAAGGTAAAGGTTACACAGGCCACATAGTTCTATAGACGTGAGTCTGTCTAGCACCAGCAGGGCTATGAAGCAATCTCAGCAAAAACAACAGACCCTCAGGGAGTGCTATGGGAGAACTTAATGGGAATGGTTTCACAATGATAACAGGGATGACAGCGATAAATCTCTCACAGGGTGTGTGGCTAAGCACATCAGCTTCTGTGAGGAGAGTGTTACCCACATAGCATGTCTGCTGCTTCCCCAACAAAGCTTGGATCAATGCAAACATCAAAGTAATCTGAGGTAAGAAAGCTTTCATTACAACAGCATGGGGTGCAGTGGTTGGCACAACTGCCTCAAGAAGTCTCCTCTGTCTTTTACAGCTAAGATGTCCGCTTCTAGGCTGGAAAGTGTCCCGAAAATCTGGAAGACATTCCTAATAGTCCCTGGACTACCGGACTCCTCCCTTTCCATGCCCGACTTAAATATGCAAATCATATTTAAATGAGCCGTGCACCTGCGATTCCCCTCTCTGCACGATCAGAAAATAAAGAAAAAAGAATGAGTAAGACAAGAAAAAATAAGAACTTCACAGAAAGAGAGATGAGATGCTACTTTCTGAAGTGGAGGCCCGCAAAAATGTGCTCTTTGGCACGCTGTCCTCCGGCATCAGCAAACGTAAGAGGAGTGGGTGCAAGAGTGTGTGCAAGGCTCAAGGCTATCAATGCTGTGAGCCACTTCTTCACCACCAACAACAACAAAACAAAGGCATTCGAGAAAGATGGCAAACGAAGAGCAAGATGAAGCTACGTCCCTCTACATTTGTGATGAGCATGGTTATGGCACAAACTCGATGCACAACTGCGCATTCTCCATCGCGTGTTTATTTCTTTCCGACGTTGGTGACAACAACAGTAATATCGTCTCCTTCAACTTCCTGGTGACGATCGCGGGAAAAAATCTCGAACATGCGCAGAAAGCTCGATTGGATCCACTCTCGTCTACATGCACGTTCAGTAGGCATTTGGATCGAGTTATCTCGGGGTCTTAATTCAATCGCAAGTAACCCAACCCGATTCGGTTTCTTGTCAGATTAAGGTGTCTACATAAACTGAATAACTCAATCTTATTGTAATTTAGCCATTAATCCAATCCAATGGCACGCATGTAACCGCACTGAGTGAGTCGTTATAGCTGTGGCTCTCTCAGGGGTGGTGGGAGCACATGTTTTTTGTATAGGTTTTTGTGTAACTCACAACAAACGTGTTCATACAGCAACCTATAGTGCAGAAGTGCGCCGGGGAAAAGGGGAGGCTGATTAAGACATTTCACACTTTATGCACAATCAGGGGCTTGAAATATCTTAAGCTGTAGTTTAACCAGCAAAAAACAGCAAGTTACTAACTTTAACCAGATGCTTTAACTAGTAATGATGTTGTGAAGACGGGATAGAAATTGGGGGCGCACATGCTCAATGCACTTCACGGGGATTAATATTAGGACAATTACACGAATAAAGTTACTCACCAAGAAGTCCCCCATCGTGCACAGTGCCACCTTGTAGTCTGTTCTCAACAATGCTGTTACTCAGAATGTATGAATCGTGCGTTGAACCAGGCCACCTCATCACAATGTTGGTTAATTGCATTTGCGCATCACATATGATCTGTGCATTGATCAAATGAAAATGTTTCCTGTTGACATATACAAGTCATCATGTGATGGCGCTTTTATAGCAATGTGTGTGCAGTCGATAGCTCCATTTACATTAGGAAAAACCGGCTCTCACTTCAAATTGCACTTTAATGTTGGGCTGTTTGATATAATTTGATATACCTGGCTGAAATGCGGATAATTCTGTCTCACTCCGCTGGCATGGCTCGGCTCAGGGTCAACTGGCACAGTCCCAATCGGTTGGCCAGCTCCCTCTGGAATGCCCCAGTTGCCAAGAACCCCAGTGTTCACATCACCTGTGGGCACAAGCAGCGCATGGCTCATCGCTGTTGTGCACCAACGCTGGCCGCAGCTCTTCACACAGTTACAGGAGGATTGCCCTCAAAACAGCTGATGAACCAGTTGTCATCATGTGCCAGCAAATCCTCTCTGTCTCTGAACACAGTCTCTTCGAATTGCACCATTTGCAATGTCTTCTAATACCGCTAAATCAGCCACTGTTTTTAATATTTGCACCACTTTGCGCATGCTTTAATATCCATTCGTGTAATAGTAGACACATGGGTGTGTTAATTGTTCATGTGTCTCAAATGTGCACATCACTCAGTCTGAGGACAAATTGTGTTCACATTTAATTATTATAACAGTTTCTGAACATCAGCTCTAAGTGTCACCAAAGAATCAACAGCTGTAGAAAAGTACGCCAGGCCTGAAGTTGGTGTGAGGCACCGCACATTTCCACGGTCATTTCGTTCTTGATATATCTGATCCTAGAAGTGAAAAAGTGAGTACGCCACTTTTTTTGTGCGTACCTAGGTCTGTGGATTTAACATGTCAAGTGATCAAAGTGTTAAAGGCTGGTTTTCAGCATTTCAAACTGCCAGCATCCCCTGCATCTGCGTTCCCAGCTTTACTAAGAACTAAACAAATATAGGGATTATATTTTTCTGTTATAGTAGACAAACTCAGCTGTTTTCAACTCTGCAGTCACTCAGTGCGGTTACATGAGTGCCATCGGATCGGATTAATGGCTAAATTACAATAAGATTGAGTTATTCAGTTTATGTAGACACCTTGATCTGACAAGAAATCGAATTCTGCGCATGCTCCAAATTTTTTCCCGCGATCGTCAACTAGAAATCCAAGGAGACGATATTACTGTTGTTGTCGCCACTGTCGGAAAGAAATAAACAACGCGATGGAGAATGCGCCGTTGTGTAACACGTTTGTGCTATAACCATGCTCATCACAAATGTAGAGGGACGTAGCTTCATCTTGCTCTTTGTTCGCCATCTTTCTCAAATACCTGAGTTTGTTGTTGGTGGTGGTGAAGACGTGAACCAGAAGTGGCTCTATTAGCGATAGTTGAAATGGGTAAAGCGTTACCTATGTACTGGGGTATGGCATGCTTTGTGCCAGTGATTCAATTAATTCACCACCATATATCCAAGGATAATTACCCTTCCTCAGATAAGGAGCATAACCCAAATATAGTTATAATAGAGTTAATCTCATCATGTAGACCCACTGACTCTTTGCTTACATTTTTTTATACAGCTCCGGTATAGCAACCTGGCTAAAATATATCCGGGTTGGCATGCTGTACCGCTTATTCAGTGTGTTAATTAAGGCAAAGACTCTCTAATTTCTCCGTGCCGTTTTGATTAAGTTTCATATGGAGTCACGCTTTCCAATATTTCGGTTAACAAGCCCTGTCGGACAGGGGCGCCGATTTATGTTTCTGCTGGTAGGTTCTCACCGTGCTTGCATGACTCGTTACTATTTTGACACGCGTGCGCACATACACACACACACACACACACACACACACACTCTTTCACAAACACACACAGTCTACACATTAGTGATGCATACGAGAAGTTAATGTCAATGTAACCTAACACAAAAAGGCTCTGATGAATATAAAGGAAAAACAAAATCCACAATCCAACAGTGTAAACCAAACAAAATACTTAGTAGTCTATCCATGAGTATTTACCTTTCCAGCTAGCTTGAAAAGTCCGACCTTTTTTCTGCCTAACATCTGCACTGCTACTGTCCTCAGTCTTTGACACGGTAGAGTTCTCACTGGAAGATGGTGTTGGGTCGGTGGATATTTTTGTGACAAATTTGTCCATTTTGTTGGCTAAATCAACCAGCCTAAAGCACCCCCGGAATTGGCGCCTGTGCTGTCGGGTGCTGTGTTAATGATGTGATACACTGCTAATCGCCATTTGAGCCTTGCAGTTATCATATAAGGCTTTAGGTTTTTGGTTTTTTTTTAAATGTTGGAACAAGTTTGTCGTGTTGCCTCGCGACGTAGCAACAGTAGCAAGACATCTTTTGCACAATGCCTGGCACTGTGCAGCATCCTGTCTTAAAACCAAAATAATTCCACACAACTGGAGTACTACTCCTCTTAGACACTTAAGTTTATTTGGTGTCGGCTGCTGTCGTGGTTGTGCCTACGGCCATCTTCGTCTGCTCAGTTTTTTGTTTTTTTGGGTGTTTTTTGCCCTTTGCATGTGTAAAGTCACATGACTCAAATTGCAACATATGCAATTAGAAAATCAAATTTTTTCACATCACGATTTTATCGCAAGTGCAATTAATCGTTCAGCCCAACTGTTCACAATAACATCAATGCTGATGAACTATGCCACCTAAATTTGTCACACAGCCACTTTTTTCAACAGAACGATTTGAGAAAACCTATATTAGTTCTGTGGTTAGCAAATTTTCTGGACTGATGAAATGAGACTAACTCAACTAACTGAACCAGGCACAAGGTAATCCCATCCTGTAGATCATGCACATCAATTTAAGTAAAACCTAAAAGGTTGAATTTATAACATTTCAAAACTTTATCCTCCATTTCTTAAACCTTGTTATTCCATGTTTAACTTGGAACAATATAATATTTGCCAGCCAGTTGTACTGCATAAAATATTACTACAACCTGAGCAATTCTAAATGTCTTTGTTTTTGGTTGTTCGATTAGGAATTTAAGTAACTTGTTTGAACTCTGGTTGTTGTTCAGATTCATAATGTAGGACAATGACTTTCCAGCAAACAACTGTTATAAGCAATGGAAAAACATTCACATTTTTTTATTAATTCTATTATTTCCCTTTGAATATGTATACATATATACATATATATACATATATATATATATATATATATACACACACACATATACACATACATGGTATTTTTTAATTACATTTTCATTTAATTTGTAATGATTTGTCAAATTTTGTATATGTAGTCTTGAAAAACTAAAATGTTATAGATATATTGGGCCAGTATCGGTATCGATTGATACTCAGCTTGTTTACTGTGGCCTATCAGCAAAATAGGCACAAACCAATTGCAATAACCGATTTTTATCTGATGTTGCATTGACTTCAACCTGAAACTGATGGAATTAGCAGCTCCAGATTCGGTAAACACCCAATAGGTGGCAGCCTAATTCAATAACAGGCACTTTACTTTTAATGAGGAAATTTTGTAAGGCCAATCAAGTAATGAAATGTCTTTGAGCAGGTAACAGCTTAGAAGGCTAAAAAGGGACTTTGCAGCTGTTTTTTTTTCACACTAATGGTTTTAACATGTGAAATGTTATAGTAAAGGTTGGTTAACACATTTGTACGAAAGTGTATGTACTCAGTCAGAGATATTTTCATGAAGGGCTGAAATGCTAACTGTTCCGTTATCTTTAAAATGCATATGTCATTGTTTTACTGATATCAAAGGAAGGAAAAAAATTGTCCAAAACAACTGATATCAGTTATTGGCCAAATTCCCCCAACATCGATATTGCCCCACAATTTCACAATCAGTGTAACCTGAGTATTAAAGCATTGACAAAAATATTGACAACATACATAAAAAGGATCAGACAATATTAAGTGCTTAAATTTGCCACACCTCCTGGATGGGAAAAGTTGAAATCTTTGACCAGCTAGCATAAGTAGGGAATCCAATACATTTACTAATTAAACCATGAACTAATACGAAACATAATTGTTTACAAAGTTTTTATTCCAGATGTATTCTCCTCAAAGAGAAACATGCTACAATCACTTAGAAAAGAAGCATTTTAATTTAAAGTCCCAATCCAGCAGTTATTAAACACCATCCTGTTTTCAAACTAGTCGTGTTCTTGTATTTCATTTAATCAGTTCCCAGCAGCTCATGCAAAAAACTCCACCCAGTAAGTTCTCAGGAATGGTTAATTAAATATTTTACATGGAGCAACTGGCCTGTGTGACTTCTACCTCTCTGAGATTGCAGGTAGTGCTCAGTAGATTCAAAGCAGAAACCCTTAGCCATAGAATGTGTGCCGGATTTTGCTTGCGATTTATTTTGTAACAAATAAAAAGCATCTTACAGACATGTTAACAAGATTGAAAACTAATTTTTGGTGGAGGAGGGCTTTGTCACTCATATAGCCATTCTCACCACTTCTATACTCACTCAAGTCAATCAAGTTGCTGAATTTAAACAAGCACCACACCCAACCAAAACTCACAACTATGCACAAAGACAATCAATGAATGAATATACAATCAGCACATTTTGCTTCATTTAAATTAGGCCTCCATTTTGGTAAGATGATGAACAAAAACTTTATTCATCTTTCTTTTTTTACTTTTAAGAGTTTTGAAGTAATTCCAGTTTAAACCACAAACATTTTCTTAAGAAATGGTAATGATATATGTAATTGTCCTCAACCTTTTGATACATGACATTTTTTTTCTGTACATTCCTTGAGACAAAGACTGTCTACAAACATTCATCAGCAAAATAATTCTGTAGATTGAGCTCTCACATTTCCGTAAATGGTAGCACAACAACTAGACAGAAAATAAATAATAAAATCTCAGTACTTAGCACGAAATTAACTCACAGGTTTCGATCAATGTTCAGAACAGATAAAAACTCACCCAAAATATAAACACTAAAACCCTGGTAACTTTTGTTTACTAACAACTCTAATAATAAATTATTTTTTAGGTGTCCTAAAGACATACCAAACCAAGAGTGTTGTTTGCTTTTACATCGCTAATATACACAGGTAACACAAACAAATCAATACTTTGTGAAGCAACATGTCTTACAAGATGAGCAAAGACCCTGGGACACTGCAACAGGAACAATCTCTTCGAAATGCTTCAGTGACTGCATAGCATAACCTTGTAAAGTGCATGTTTGTAGTTTTAAGTGTGTGCTGACACTTGTAACGTGAATTTAGCAGCTCCTGTTTGACATTTCAACAACGTTCTGGTTTCAGTGTTACTGTAACTTTTGTGATACCTAGCTGCGGGTTAGCTACGTGGCTCCCTGTTCATCCTCGTCGCAGCCGTCATGCTTAAACAGAGTTACAACGCGACTCAGTGTGCAAATCATGTTATACACACAGAATAGGAATTTAGCATGTGTAATGTGGCATAAACACGGAAGTAGCAGAGATACTGGAGATTGTATTACGTCTCCGTAAAGCACCAGTCCGAGCCCACATTTAGTGAGCATGATCAAACTAACATTTGAAGTATTTCTAACGGGAACAGTCATCGACATTACAAGAGAAGACATTATACAAGCATCGAATAGCTTCTAAACAGAGCTACACTCACCCAAGCTTCCCTTACCTGTATTGGGGGAATGCCGCCAGGACCGTCCACTGTGTCGGGCGAGTTGTCGAACACTCGGTCTCTATACAAAGACCACAGCCCGACGTTGGGGAGAAATAGAAGAGCAGCTATGAGCAGCCCGGCAAACTGCAGCAACCTCTTCTCTTTCCGTCTCATTTCTCCAGTATAAAGCGTCTGAAGCAGCGGTGAAACCAACTAGCGAGTCCCGAAAGCCCGCTTTCCCCAGCGGAGACAACTTTCACTCAGACTGTGGGGACAGACACCGACGCCGTGACGCTTCGTGGCTGCGAAATCAGCCGCTAGGAGGAATAAACCAGTCAAGCCAGTAGGGGGGAGGCGGAGAGATTCAGACAATATTTTTTAATATCATATTTGAATTGAAAGTTTTAAAAAAATGAATTCAAATGTATTTTTCCATTGCGTAATCACAACCATTGAAGCGATACAAAATCGTCACAGAACGTTCTTTGACCAGGTGACTATCATGGTGCATTTATATGTACCTCGGAAAAAATCCTTTTTTTTCGGATTAATACCATAGTCATTCATGAGAATGACGATGTTGTAATAATTTGTTAAATTAGCTTTTTTTGCGTATGAAAATCACCTTCTTTCAGTTGTTTTGTATCATTTAAAGACACTGTTTTATGAATATCAAACTATGAAACTAGCGACCTTAGATATCAGATTCATTTGTTCAAGTTGCTTTGATACAAAACCTGTTAATTACTTTCCTGAGTGCTGAAAACCATTGGAAAAAACGTTTTTGGAGTGAGAAAACAAATTAGAGAAATAAATGGTCATTACATTTGGTAACAATCTTTTCAACTTCACACAACAATTGATTTTACACCAAAAAAAATCAGCTTTTGAAAGGTTCCATTTCAACTTTGTGATATTAAACAATAGACTGTACATTATATATCTGAAGTCATTGTAGCTACTGTTACGCCATTTGTGGTATACAGAGCCATCAGTGATATACCAACATTGTTATTATTTATAGGTTTAATATCATTTGCATTAAGATAAGGTCATGAATGTGTTGAAAATTGTCTGTGTGTTGTCTGATCGGGAAAGGTTCGTTTGTTGTTTGTCAAATGGGGTGATACAGTATCTAAGTCTCACCAGCAGAGAGCGCGTTCGCTACACTTACAGGGACGAGGGAAATATCGCGAGAATACGCTGTGAGAACGGGAACACACACCTGAGTGTGAAGATGTGTGTGGCGTAACCCGATAAATAATATATATTTTTAGCTTTTTGCAGGTAAGAGAGGAGAGTGGTAATTGTGTGGTTGATGGGTGAATGTGTTAAGTGTAAGTTTATGTTCTCTGTTGGATTTTAGATCATATTGTTCAGAAACTTTACTTGTTTATAAAACCTAACGGTCTATCAGTTGATAGTACTCGTTGCCTAGCAACCGCGAGCAAGCGTAAGGCTGGAGAAAGCTATGAGCCGGTGTAAAGAGCCCGGACTGTTCGTGTATTGTTAATAGATAAATGAATAAGTTAGGATAGATACATAATTGATTTCGTTAATGTGATAATTTTGGTAGATATGAATGGCTGATTGTGTATTGGAGAAACAAATTGATATTGAATGTACAAAATAAGACAACTGGTCTGGAATAGCAATGTAACGTCATGATTATTGTTTGGATGTTTTTTGCAGATGTTCATAATTTTTCTGTGTTATGTAAATACGCTGGGAGAACGGGAACACACACCTGAGTGTGAAGATGTGTGTGGCGTAACGCGATAAATAATATATATTTTTGGCTTTTTGCAGAACAAAAATAAAAGACTTTCAAATCAAATGTGTAGTGGAGGACAACTTCAATTTGTACCATGCTACACATTCATATGATAATTGAACATCCTAAATGTACTACCCAGCAGTGTCAAAATATGTCGTGAACACAACTTTCCCCTCTAAGCTATTTTCATAATACACAGAGTAATATGACATTTTTAAAGATCTGTTCATTTTAGTTTATTTGTCCATAATTTCAAGGAGAGCAGTAAGAAAGTCTTTTTCTGAGCGGGAATCATACTTATCCTCACCGTGCAAGTCCTGGTCCAACTGGGGACAACTTGCATATTTTATCTCTGACACCGTATTCATTAAACTAACTGGCCACCAATGTCTCTAATGAAACATCACAGCCTTAAACCACATAAAGTAGAAGTAACTAAGTTTAATCTTCTTAATGAGGGTCTGAACATATTATTACTATACAAATTATGTGAAAAAATAGGAAATTTCCCAAAGTTTCACAAGACCCTTACTTGTGAAACAAACAAGGGTGTGTGTTACCAGGGAAACCAAGCTGAGATACCAATTGAGAAAAACATAAACCTACTTATAGTTCAAGTATGGGTTTTTGAAAGAGTTGTATGAAAAAAAATAGTCATCTATTTTTATATTGAAGTGGATTTCGAATGTGTAAAAAGTTCCACATAGAAGCGTATTGTATGTTTTAACTTTGTCACTATCTACCCATCCACCTCTTTCCTGGTTGCAGTTTTGGCTGCCTTACTTGTATTATTTTATTGACACATCACTTTTCAACATTTCTGCTAAGCAGATCTTAATTGACCATCAGTGGATGGTCAGTTGAATTATTTTGAGGCAACAATAGCTAAAGAGTAATATATTGTAAACCTAGTGTCGTGAATAGCACTGAAGGTATTCATAATACTCATCTTTTTAACTATAAAGCATAGGTGTCAAACTCTGGCCCGCAGGCCATATTTGGCCCGCAGTGTAATTATATTTGGCCCGCGAGGCAATTTCAAATTAATATCAGAGCTGGCCCGCCAGTATTATACGGCGGCAGCGCTGTAACACCGCATTCACCGCTTATACTACAAATCCCATAATGCTCTGCTGTTGTTTTGGCGCATCAATTAGGACAAAGGCAGATACGCCCCCTCCTCTGTGCCAGCGGTACGGTGTACATTTTAGGACATCCTCAGGATCAGGCAATTCAGCATCATACCTCAGATGAAAAGGTGTCACACTCGCACCAAAAGGCTTCATAAAAAAACTTTTCACAATGAACGGCCTCAGAAAAACAAATGTCAGACTCAACGGCTTCAGCTCAAACATTGTCATTTAAAACGGCTTCAGCTCAAACGTTGTCATTTAAAACGGCATCAGCTCAATAGTTCTCATTTAAAACGGCTTCAGCTAAAAGGTTGTCAGACTCAACGGCATCAGCTCAAAAGTTCTCATTTAAAACGGCATCAGCTCAAAAGTTCTCATATAAAACGGCTTCAGCTCAAAAGTTGTCATTTAAAACGGCATCAGCTCAAAAGTTCTCATATAAAACAGCATCAGCTCAAAAGTTCTCATAGAAAACAGCATCAGCTCAAACGTTGTCATTTAAAACGGCTACGTTAAAAACGGTTAAAGGTACCAAATCCCACCCCTTCAGTGCAAAGCTTGTGGACACAGCGGCAGAAACCACACGTGTGGCGAAGTTGGTTTGTGAAGAAACGATTTACAGTGACAAATTTGACACAAACATATACACATACTGGTGGAAGAACCGAGTGTCATGGCTTGTAAAGCCACAATTAAATGGCCTCTTAAGCAGACCATAACAAAGACTGGTAATTAAATAAATGATTTATTGAAGTGGGTGCGGTGTGTTGTTATGTCAGTATGGACTGAATCGGGAATCAATACTTAGCATCTGTTTTATAAGTTGTTACCACTGTTTGTTTATGTAACTTTGATCAATTCAAATGAGAACACTGTGAGAATGATTTAAGTTTAATTATAATATTGTTCCTTCTGTCAAAGGATGGTGCCCTGATTTCTTTAATTTAATAGTGAGTACACTACACAGACCAAAGTTTGTGAGACTGAAGAGTTGTGTACCTGAAAAAATGGTCAGCACTACAGGAGCCTGTACTCGCACAGTTTGTCTTCACTCAACAAACAAAACAAAATAGATCATTGACAATTTTAAGATGACCGGGAATAAGCCAAGCAGTGTCTTCATCCTCAGAGAAGAGGTGGAGGTGGTTGAGGAATACAGATACCCAGAGGTTTACCTGGACAGCGAACTGGACCGGAAATGCAACACTCAGTGGGTCTACATGATGATATTAACTCGATTATAGCTATAGTTGGGTTATGCTCCTTATCTGAGGAAGGGTAATTATCCTTGGATATATGGCGGTGAATTAATCGAATCACTGGTACAAAGCATGCCATACCGCAGTACGATGGGTAGCGCTGTACCCATTTCAACTATCGCTAATAGAGCCACTTCCGGTGCACGTCTTCACCACCACCAACAACAAAACGAAGGCATTCGAGAAAGATGGCGAACGAAGAGCAAGATGAAGCTACGTCCCTCTACATTTGTGATGAGCATGGTTATGGCACAAACGCGATACACAACGGCGCATTCTCCATCGCGTTGTTTATTTCTTTCTGACAGTGGCGACAACAACAGTAATATCGTCTCCTTGGCGAGACGAGAAAAAATCTGGAGCGTGCGCAGAATGCTCGATCGGATCCACTGTCGCCTACATGCACGTTCAGTGGGTATATGGATAGAGTTATCTCGGGGTCTTAATTTGATCGCAAGTAACCCAATCCGATTCGATTTCTTGTCAGATCAAGGTGTCTACATAACCTGAATAACTCAATCTTATTGTAATTTAGCCATTAATCTGATCCGATGGCACTCATGTAACCGCATTGAGTGACTGCAGAGTTGAAAACAGCTGAGCTTGTCTACTATAACAGAAAAATATAATCCCTATATTTGTTGAAAAATACAAAAGACAACGAACTTAAAGGATAATCACTTATTAAATCGCAATATTTTTGAAAAAAAAAGCAATTAGATTATTTTTTCCATATCGGTCAGCCCTAGTGAACAGAGCAAAGCATTTTACAACTGTGAAACAAAACATGAATAACATGAATGAATGAATATCAAGACAATGAAACTATAACAAGACTATGAACAAACTGTGGCTATAGAACTATAGCGGCAAAAACTGACTTCTCAAAACGTGATTATGGTATGAAGGGAAAGTGAGGATTCTGCAAAGACTGTGACTGAAGCTGGAAACTAAATGCTGTGGGGAGGTGATTGGTGATGATGTGGGGCTGTGAAACGGAAAACAGGTAACATGAGTGAATCTAACGTGACAGGGGAAAAAACATGATTTGAAACCTGAAAACATAAGAACCTGAAAACATAACAAATGACCTGAAAATAAGAATATTAAAACACAAACTGTGACCTCTCAAGGATGGCTACCAGACATCCAAAAAGGGTGGGAGGGAGGGGCTCTGAAGGGCCTAGTGCTGGGTCCTGTCTGGCGGACGGCCAGACCTCCGGCGACCCGGACGCCCCTTCAGGGTAGCGAAGAGAGGCGAGGGCAGACGTGAGCCAGCCCTCGCTGACTGGCGAAGACGAGGACTGGCGTGAGGCGAGGACAAAGATGCGCCCACCATTGGCGAAGGCGAGGATGAAGATGCACCCATGCACATTAAAATGTATCTTTCAAGTGTACCATTGTATTAATTATTTTATTTTAATTATTTTTCTGAACCATGTCAGATGAGGCAGGTCTCATAAGCTTATAAGCAAGATATTGGAGATTGTTCTTCGGAACACTGATACAAATATTGAGCTTGATCTACTTAAAAAAGGTAAGGCAACTTTTTGCATCAGATTATTATGTAGATAATGCAAGGCTAGTCTTTGTATAGGCTACTTAATTTCTTGAATGTAAGAAAATAGTTTTATTATTTTGTATCATGCTTGGTCTACTTAAAAAGTTGAGTAAGTGTTATCTATGTGTTGGAAATGACAATCCTCTTATCACATGTCAAGATGTGCTGCCGTGGAGCCAAGTGTTGACCATACTGGTAAATAGACAGGAGCTGCAACGATTAGTTGATTAATCTATTAGTTGGTAACATCTAAATTCATCAACAATTTTGATAATTCTCTTTGACTCATTTTTTCACAGATTCTCTGATGTGAATGTTTTAAATTGTGGACTGTTGATCAGGACAAAACAAGACATATTAGGTTGCGGTTGCTAGGTTGCTACAAATATATTTATCAGACTGTATACTATGAACAACACCCACATGAGTCAAACAATCTCAGATATAATTATGCATCTTAACCCAAAACAAGACTTGGAAGTCGTTAAGCTCAAATAAACAAATTTATTTAACAATAAAATATGACCTCCATTCCACAGAGTCATAAACACTGAAAGGATAATAGCTGTCAGCACAAGACATGCTATCAGAACCCCACTGACAGTCTTTCTTATAGGTCAGACCACCATAATAAAATTAAATCCTAGCTGTCAAAACAACTACATTAAAATTCACAGCTACATTCAGATACATTGATGAGGCAAAAAAGAAAAATCAAAATCCAGCAGCTCTCAAAATTTTAAAATAGGTTAGGGTAGGGTACACCTCCAACACCAACTGTATGGCTTTTAAGCATGCAAACAGATCTTGAGATCATGGACTTTAGAGGACATTTTTTGGTTTGCATCCTCCAGCTCCAGAAAGATCTTCTGAAAGACCTCAAATGTGTATTTCAAGTTTATTAGGGTACCTTAGTTCCAAGGCATAGATAAGGCCCATCAGATAGGTGAAAGCATGTGCCACATCTGGGATATCAAAAAGGACTTCTGCTCCCTCGATGGCTATTCCAGCTTGCTTGGAGAGACCATTCCTGGCTTTGCTGACTACAAAGATGCCAAGGACAAATGTATTAATGGCTTCCTAGACTGCCATTTAAGACATAGTGTTGGAGAAATCTTCCATTCATTCAATAATGCAATGCAGCTTTATATAAAAAGTATCATATCTGTTCTGTTAGCTTCATTACTTACTTGTTCTTTCACTACAGCATTTTTAATAATCATATAGCAAAGTGAAATCATATTCCAATAGATTCCAATCTTCTAAATTCCAAAAAATAATCAAATCCAATTGTTAGCAGCAGTTATCAGCAAACCCCAGGATATTGCTGTACATAGAGTACAAGTAGTCTCTAGATATCTGTGATGATTTTTCATGTTTCACTGCAGCATTCTTAATAATTAGATGCTAAAATATTATGAAGACCACAATAGAAATAAGTCCTGGACTTAATGTTTTTTATCCTCAATTGTACTTTGTGTCCTTCATGTGTAAGGCAATTTTGAAACAATTAAATGAATCAAATCAAATCCCATTCATTTCTACATCTGCACATTATTAAAAATATACTAAAAAATCTTGTCAAATTATCATCAGCAAAATGCTATTTTTGCACTTGTCTAATATTGACAGGGCTATGAGTCAGAGTTATATTTACCTGGTAGTCCTTGATTAACTCTCCAGTGTTTTCACCAAGGTAGAGAATGAGGCCTCTGATCACAACTCTTCGGGACTCAATGCTGCTGTCCTACAAAAATATGAAATTAGATTACTCATTAGTATGAGATTAATATAAAATATGAGATTACAGACATCAGAAAGGAATTACATAAAACTAACTACTACTACACTGTTGTAAATACATGCCTCATTTAACATGTCAAGGATCTCATCAAGTTTCTTCCCAACGGCTCCACCCTTCCTCCTGTATAGGCTCAACAGCTTGAGTGTGTATTGGTCCAAATTGCCCAGGAATGTGGACTGCAGTAACTTTAGTGTGATCCTGCGTAATTCCTCCTCGATCTGAAAGAGACCAAGAGAGAAACATGTGGAAACATAATGAGATAATGGGGGAGAAAAGTATTACAGACACACAAGAGAAACATAATAAGACACAGAAAATTTTATCCAAAGACTACACTGAAATTGACACTTAAGTGATAAGGGATGCTGAACCAGAAGAGCAAGAATACTGCTATTTTTTTCAACAGGTAATCAGGTAAGAATAGCTTTCATTCTGGCAGCCTCATCAAGTAAATATGTTGCTCATCCCCTGTTGAATCTTAAAAAAACAGGAAGATGTCTGACTTTCACTCCAGAAACTGTCACGTGGGTTACAGGATAAATGGCAGTGATACTGTCAAACAAGGAAATAATTATCAATTCAAAATAGCAATATTCGCTTTGAAAATTTGCCACACAACAACGTGTATCGGAGAAGATATGATTAAAATGTTCAACATACCTGGGAAAACTCAAACAAGGTAGGCCATCAAGCTTTCAAGTTAATCACAGGTGGTTTGTTGAGGATTACATCATTTTGGCGCAATGAGAAGTTTTTTTGCCATCTTCTCATTTATGAGTTTGTTATCGTCTCTCTTCTTGTACTCATGGAGAAGCTCCACTCGCTCCTTCTGAAGCATTGCATCAGTTTCCCCTTGAGGATGAAGTGGGAGATTTCTTCGCCTTTTTAAAGTTTCTACTTGGAGTGCTGGAGTCTGCAGCCGTTTTTCTCTTTCGGGAGTTTCCATTTAGCTCTGGTGGTCCAAGGTGTCTCATCTTTGCTCTGTAATTGCCAAGTTTATACTTCAAGCTATTGTGCCAACTATATAAACCATTGAAGGATACTGGATCCTTTAAACATGGGTGCTTTGCAACCAGGGCCTCAGCAACCTGCTCCCTTTGTGCTTGTGAAGGATAGGCAGTGTAGACAAAGATGCTATCTGCTAGTTTGTCCAGAATGTTGGAATTTACTGCAGAATTGTTGAGTAAGGTTCCATCCTTTCTGTAAGCTTCTTCTTGGAGCTTGTAGAATGAGTTCAGTGTCAAAGGAGAAGGTAGGTATCTCAAACTGAGCTGGCCAGGACTCAGAACACTCAGAGATGCTCTCTGGAGAAGACAGAATTATGGTGGATGCTGTTGAACAGACATCTTCCGATGACTCTGCACAACTGCTATCAATGCTCTCTTGGAGTCCTTTAGCATTCAAAGAATCCTCAAATGTTAGTGTGATCACTGGTTCAATAAGAACCACCTTGATAGTGTCTTTGTCCTTTATGTCCTTAGTTTCAAACTGACCATCAAAATCTTGGTTCTGAAACTGAATATTAAAATCTTGTTCAATTGCAAATGTCTTTTGTAAAATATTCTTCAATTCCCCCACAGTCTGAGGGATTCCATATATTCTTGCAATATGACTCAAAGTCTGACAGACATGTTGATTCTGTAGAAGGAAAACAAGACAAAAAGCCAAAAAAAATATGTTGAATATAGGCATGCAAACAATGAATGTACATCTTATTACAGAGAGATTAAAGTATTAAAACACATAAGAGGCATTCTCAGGTAAGTAAATCATTACATTTAACACTAAAACAACCCATTAGGCAGGTGATTTTAATGTTGTGGATCATCAGTGTATGCAATAGACCTCCACTATGCGACAGGCCGAACAACGCCCCTTACCTGTGATATAATGAGCACATATCACAGCCTGTCGTGATGTATTGCTGAAATGTTCCATGTTCTATATGTTGTTGCTAAAAAGAAGTAGTGTTCAATGGAAAAGTTGTTGTTTTTTTAAAACCAGACATTTCAAAATAACACAACATATATTTCGAGCATTTTAGAGCTGCAATCACAATACCACGATACTGTGAAACCGTGATATTTTTCCTTGAGGTTATCATACCGTCAGAATCTCATACTACTACTACTTGTAAGGTAAACCATGCAAGGTAAACAAAACTCATACAAGCATGGCATGTACAGGAAAACAACTGGGGGTATTTTTAAAGACATTTGACAGCAAATGCAGGCAGGCCTTGCACAATAAGGATTAGACTTAGTTCAACAAAATCTGGAAGTCCTCCTGTGGATCCATAGGTCAAGATCATTCCCACTGAGTAACTAGCGTCATAACAAGTCACTTTATTAGCCACCTGAACACAAGTCTCTCCTGGAAACCTTTTTTGCACGGATTTACTGTAAGGACATTTACTTGAGGACATCCAAAGGCACTGTGGACAGATTTGAGACACTGAAGGCAGGTTTGAGTATGTCTGTGCCAGGCAATCGGTAAGCCAGCATCAACTGATGCTTGACAGCAAGAGAAAATGTTGCGAAAACAGCTGGTATGTCGAATGACTCGCTTAAAATAAAAAATAAAAATCTATGTTTTGCTTCAAATCGCATCGTCTACAAAGCTACAAGGGGTCCAAATGCCTTGATCAGTTAAGGATAATGCTCCAGAAAATTGTGCTTTGGCAAAAGTTTTGCCTCTGGGAAAACTTGCAAGTATCTATGCCTGTGTTCTATTATCTTGGTGTCCAAGTATCTAATTGTGTCATCTGTGTGAAATGGAGAAACACTAGCTCCACAACGTCTTTCAGATCCATTAGAAGATGAAATGTTGGTTGCAGCAAATGCAAGATGCTCCAATTTTCATGAGCATTTCCACCTATGCTCTTCCGGCTGGCAAAATTCAGTGGTACAGGTCAGCTTTGTCAGTCCACTTGTAGGGGAACTGTCTGATTAAGTCTTTGAGTTGAATGAACGTAAACTATTTTTTCTTGATCAAAACATTAAGGCACAAAGTCAACTCCAGAGGTACGATTCTATCGACCAGGTCGTGAAGCAGATCTGGTGGATACCCTGACAAAACATGAAAATATTTCAATTTATCAGTTAAGGCATATTGCCTTTTCACACCAAAGCAGTGAGTGAGAGTGGGAATTTTTAAAACTGCTTGCAGATTAAGTAAATTTTCTTGTTTTGTTCTGGCTTGGAAGGATCCAGTTCTCACTTATTTTTCCTGAAACTCGGAGAGCTGCCCCAAACAAAACCTGCAGACATGCGATCCAGAAAAGCTTTCCAAAAAGTCACAAATTGAATGGGCACCTAAATTATCAGCTATTAGACTAACTGTAGTGCCTTTGATTTTTCCTTCCAAAAAACAGGGATAAAGAGTCTTTCCTCTTCCAGCTGGACAAGGTATTTCAACAGTGGCTGAAGTACTGCCTCATAACCATACTTATTTACATCCGCAGCTTTGCAAAGCAGAGCTAAATAAATTGACTTCAGTGTAGCGCAAAACTGTGGTGGAACATTTGCCAATACCCAATTGAATCTTGTGGTTTTTTCGAGATGTTCCCAGAGGATTGCAAACCTCAAAATCATCAACATAGAGAAGGAGATAAATTGTTATAATTCGTATATTCGTAGAAATGATTCGTATCTGCCCTTGTGAGTAGTGTATGAAGAATTGAAAGCTTTCTCTTGTATGTCGTTTAGGCTCAATATCTGTGATAATGACTAAAGAATGGGAACATACTGTAATGCTTTACCTTCCATCTTGGGCAGAATGTATTCAACTGGCTCAACCACAACAAAAATCTTCTTATAAAACTCCCCTCTTCTGTAAGATGTGGCAAGAGGACCATCAGCTCTTAAAGCTGTGCTAATTGGGTTTGACTCACTCAACTGTTTGACTAAATTGGAAAAGACTAGGTCATCTGGAGGCTGGAGCAGGATGACGGCAGCAGGCTGGAGCATAGAGGTAGCAGCAGGCTGGAGTATAGCGGCAGCAGCAGGCTTGGGCATAGCGGTGGGCTGTGGGAACGGCAACACAAGAGAAGACACTGGGGAGGCAAAAGGAGAGGTGAAAGTCTGGTGGAGCGCAGCCAATACCTCGACCGAGTCCGTACCACAAATGTCCACCATAGCCTCATAGTGGATCTCTCTCGCCGCCTTCCAGACTTCCTGGAGTGCAGGATCTCTGGAACCAGCCCCCGCCGGAACATGTCCAAGATGTCACCAGACACCCTCTACTGGTCCCACATGTCGGCCCCCTTGGCCGTCAGGAACGATGGTGCAGGAAGGGAGGACCCAGATGCAGACTTTCAAGTTACTTTTTGAGCAAGTTTATTTTTATTTCTGAAACTGGCATCCCAAAAGCTTACGCCATCTAATTTCTGGCGATCCTGTTAGCCTTTCAAACCAAGAGGGCGGAAGCCAGAGACAGACAAAGTGAGGAGAATCTGGTGGATTTTAAAAATAAAATACCTCTTGAAGACTACATGTCGTAAAAACAGGGAAAAGGCGAAACTTATTATCTAGGTAGCATATTTATTCATGTGGAAGAATGTTTAGAAGGACATACACCAGTGAATCCCTGACCATATATAATCAAAAGCGGGAGATGAGGTGTTTGGCTCCAAGAAAATTTAAAAGAAGGTGTGAATGTCCGACCATAGTTTCCGAAAAGCGGGTAAGAAAAGGTTCGAATGCCTGGCCATAAGTGATCATAAGCGGGAGCGGAGGTGTTTGGCTGCAAGAAAGTCTGAATGTCCAACCATAGTTTGCTAAAAGCAGGTAAGAAAAGGTACGAATACCTGACCATACATCATCAAAAGCGGGAACAGAGGTGTTCGGCTGCAAGAAGGTGTGATTATCCGACCATAGTTTCAGAAAAGCGGGTAAGAAAAAGTTTGAATTGCCGACCATACATCATCAAAAACGGGAGTGGAGGTGTTTGGCTGCAAGACGGTATGAATGTCCGACCATAATTTGCAAAAAGCCGGTAAGGAAAGGTGCGAATGCCCGACCATACATCATCAAAAGCAAGAGCGGAGGTGTTTGGCTCGTAGAATGTGTGAATGTCCGTCCTTAGTTTCCGAAAAGCGGGTAGGAAAAGGTGCGAATGCCCAAAAATACAAGATCAAAAACGGGAGCGGAGGTGTTTTGCTGCAAAAAGGTCTGAATGTCCGACCATTGTTTGCAAAAAACGGGTAAGAAAAGGCTTGTGTGCCTTATCAGACATAATAAAAAGCCGGAGTGGAGGTGTTTGGCTCCTAGAAGTTGTGAATGTCCGACCATAGTTTCCGAAAAGCGGGAAAGACAAGGTTTGAATTCCCGATTATAAATTATCAAAAGCGGGTGCAGAGGTGGTCGGCTGCGAGAAGGTGTGAATGTCCGACCATACTTTGCAAAAAGCGGGTAAAAAAAGGTTTGAATGCCCGACCATTCATGATCAAAAGCAGGAGCGAAGGTGGTCGGCTGCAAGAAAGTGTGAATGTCCAACCGTAATTTGCAAAACGCAGGTAAGAAAAAGTGTTAATTTCCAACTATACATGATCAGCAATGGTAGTGGAGGTGTTTGGCTGCAAGAAGGTTTGAATGTCCGACCATAATAGCTGAAAAGCGGGTAAGAAAAGGTGCGATTACCCGACGATACACGATCAAAAGCAGTAGCGGAGCTGTTTGGCTGTAAGAAGGTGTGAATGTCTGACCATAGTTTGCAAAAAGCGGGTAAGAAAAGCTACGAATGCCCGAACATACATGATCAAACACGGGAACTGAGATGTTTGGCTTCAAGAAGGTGTGAATATCCGACCACAGTTTCTGAAAAGCGGGTAAGAAAAGGTACGAATGCCCGATAATATATGATCAAAAGCGGAAGCAGAGGTGTTCGACTGCAAGAAGGTGTGAATATCCGACCATAGTTTCCGAAAAGCGGGAAAGACTAGGTTCGAATTCCCGACCATATATCATCAAAAGCGGGAGCAGAGGTGTTCGGCTGCAAGAAGGTGTGAATATCTGACCATAGTTTCCAAAAAGCGGGTAACAAAAGATTTGAATGGCCGACCATACATCATCAAAAACGGGAGTGTAGGTGTTTGGCTGCAAGAAGGTATGAATGTCCGACCATAATTTGCAAAAAGCCAGTAAGAAAAGGTGCGAATGCCCGACCATACATAATCAAAAGCAAGAGCGGAGGTGTTTGGCTCCTAGAAGGTGTGAATGTCTGACCTTAGTTTCCGAAAAGCGGGTAGGAAAAGGTGCGAATGCCCAAATATACAAGTTCAAAAACGAGAGCGGAGGTGTTTTGCTGCAAAAAGGTGTGAATGTCCCACCATTGTTTGCAAAAAGCGGGTAAGAAAAGGCTTGAATGCCTTATCATACATAATAAAAAGCCGGAGCGGAGGTGCTTGGCTCCTAGAAGTTGTTAATGTCCGACCAAGCGGGAAAGACAAGGTTCCAATTCCCGATTATAAATGATCAAAAGCGGGAGCTGAGGTAGTCGGCTGTAAGGTGTGAATGTCCGACCATAGTTTGCAAAAAGCGGGTAAGTAAATGTGCGAATCCCCGACCATACATCATTTAAAGCGGGAGCGGAGATGTTCAGCTTCAAGAAGGTGTGAATGTCCAACCATAGTGTGCAAAAAGTGGGTATGAAAATGTGCGAATGCCCAATTATACATGTTTGAAGCGGGAGCGGAGGTAGTTGGCTGCAAGAAGATGTGAATGTCCGACCATAGTTTGCAAAAAGTGAGTAAGAAAAGGTGCGAATGCCAGACCATACATCCTCAAAAGCGAGAGCGGAGCAGTTTGGCTCCTAGAAGGTGTGAATGTCCGACCATCATTGCTGAAAAACAGTAAAGAATAGGTGCAATTGCCCGACCATACATGATCAAAAGCAAAAGCAGAGGTGGTCGGTTGCGAGAAGGTGTGTGTTTCCGACCATAGTTTGCAAAAAGCGGGAAAGAAAAGATGGGAATTCCCAATTATACATGATTAAAAGCGGGAGCAGAGGTATTCAGCTGTGAGAATGAGTGAATGTCTGACCAGAGTTTGCGAAAAGCGGTTAGGAAAAGGTGTGAATGCCCGACTATACGTCATCAAAAGTGGGAGGAGGGGTGTTCAGCTGCAAGAAGATGTGAATGTCTAACCAAAGTTTGCGAAAAGCGAAAAGGAAAAAGTACGAATGCCCAACCATATATGATCAAAAGTGGGAGCGGAGATGTTTGGCTGCAAGAAGATGTGAATGTCCGACCGTAGTTTGCAAAAAGCGCGTAAGAAAAGGTGCGAATGTCTTATCATACATTATCAAAAGCGGGATCTGAGGTTTTTGGCAGCAAGAAGTCTTGAATGTCCGACCATAATAGCTGAAAAGTGGGTAAAAAAAGATCAGAATGCCCGACCATACATCATCAAATACAGGAGCAGAGGTGTTCAGCTTGAAGAAGGTGTGAATGTCCAACCATAGTGTGCAAAAAGTGGGTATGAAAATGTGCGAATGCCCAATTATACATGTTTGAAGCGGGAGTGGAGGTAGTTGGCTGCAAGGAGGTGTGAATATCCGACCATAGTTTCCGAAGAGCGGGTAAGAAAAGGTTCGAATGCCCGACAATATATCATCAAAAGCGGGAGCAGGGGTGTTCAGCTTCAAGAAGATGTGAATGTCCGACCATAGTTTGCAAAAAGCGGGTAAGAAAAAGTATGAATGCCCAACCATATATGATCAAAAGTGGGAGCGGAGATGTTTAGCTTCAAGAAGCTGTGAATGTCCGACCATACTTTACAAAAAGCGGGTAAGAAAAGGTGCAAATACCCAATCATACATCCTAAAAAGAGGGGGTGGTGGTGATCTCCTGCAAGAAGGTGTCAATGTCAGACCATAGTTTCTGAAAAGCGGGTAAGAAAAGGTTCGAATGCCAGACAATACATGATCAAATGCAGAAGCGGAGGTGTTCGGCTTCAAGTAGGCGTGACTGTCCAACTGTAGTTTGCAAAAAGCGGACAAGAAAAGGTGCGAATGCCCAACAATACATCGACTTTTTTTTTTCTTCCCTTGTCCTGTCCAGCATTATGGCAGGAGAGTTGTACTCTGAATACCTTTTAGATTTCGGATTTTGCAATAAAATGAATTCCTTCAGTTAAAACAAGTTAAAACTGCTTTGTCCTTCATATTTATTAATGTTTAAGCACGTTTTGATTATAAACTTCTTTATGTTATCTTGTATGAGAAAGAACCACACTTATTCTTCAGGAATCCGAAATTGACTCTTTTCGCGAGATAGTGAAGATTTCGGATCTTTCAATAAAATGAATTGCTTCACTCAAACTAAGTTAAAACTACTTTGTCCTTCATATTTATCAATGTTTAAGCTGGTTTCAAGCATAAACGTCTTTTGATAACGTTGTATGAGGAAGTACCACACTTATGGTTGAGTTAGGAACAGAATCGGTGACAAAGGGCAGCCCTGACGGAGTCCAACTCTCACCGGAAACGTATCCGACTTACTGCCGGCAATGCGGACCAAACTCTGGCACCGGTCATACAGAGACCGAACGGCCCCTATCAAGGGGTCCGGCACTCCATATTCCCGGAACACCCCCCACAGGACTCCACGAGGGACACGGTCGAACACTTTCTCCAAGTCCACAAAACACATATAGACTGGTTGGGCGAACTCCCATGCACCCTCCAGGATCCTGCCGAGGGTATAGAGCTGGTCCACTGTTCCACGGCCAGGACGAAAGCCACACTGCACCTCCTGAATCTGAGGCTCAATTATCCGACGGATCCTCCTCTCCAGTACCCCCGAATAGACCTTACCAGGGAGGCTGAGGAGTGTGATACCCCTATAGTTGGAACACACCCTCCGGTCCCCCTTTTTAAAGAGGGGGACCACCACCCCGATCTGCCAGTCCAGAGGCACTGTCCCCGATGTTCACGCGATAGTGCAGAGGCGTTTCAGCCAAGATAGCCCTACAACATCCAGAGCCTTGAGAAACTCCGGACGGACCTCATCCACCCCCGGGGCCTTGCCACCGAGGAGCTTTTTGACCACCTCGGCAACCTCAGCCCCAGAAATGGGAGGCCTCGTCTCCAAGCTCTCCGACTCTGCCTCTTCCGAGCACGTGTTGGTAGGATTGAGGAGTTCCTCGAAGTATTCCCCCCACCGACTCACAACATCCCTAGTTCAGGTCAACAAAGCCCCGTCCCCACTGTACACAGTGTTGACTCACCACTGGTGTCCACCAGCAGTTTCGAGGGTTGCCGCCACGACAGGCACCGACCACCTTACGGCCACAACTCCGATCAGCCGCCTCGGCAATGGAGTCACGGAACATGGCCCATTCGGACTCAATGTCCCCCACCTCCCCCGGGATATGGTTGAAGCTCTGCCGGAGGTGGGAGTTAAAGCTCCTTCTGACGGGGGATTCTGACAAAAGCTCCCAGCAGACCCTCACAATACGTTTTGGCCTGCCAGGTTTGATCGGCATCCTCCCCCACCAGCGGAGCCAACTCACCACCAGGTGGTGATCAGTTGACAGCTCCGCCCCTCTCTTCACCCGAGTGTTAGGACATACGGCCGCAAGTCCGATGATACAACCACCAAATCGATCATCGAACTGCGGCCAAGGGTGTCCTGGTGCCAAGTGCACATATGGACACCCTTATGCCTGAACATGGTGTTCGTTATGGACAGTCCATGACTGGCACAGAAGTCCAACAACATAACACCACTCTGATTCAGATCGGGGGGGGCCGTTCCTCCCAATCACACCCCTCCAGGTCTCACTGTCATTGCCCACATGAGCATTGAAGTCCCCCAGCAGAACGAGGGAGTCTCCGGTAGGAGCATTCTCCAGTGCCTCCCCCAGAGACTCCACAAAGGGTGGGTACTCTGAACTGTTGTTTGGCGCATAGGCACAAACAACAGTCAAGACCCGTCCCCCCCGAAGGCGGAGGGAGGCTACCCTCTCGTTCACTGGGGTAAACCCCAATGTACTGGCACAACGCCGGGGGGCAATAAGTATGCCCACACCTGCTCTGCGCCTCTCACCATGGGCAACTCCAGACTGGAAGAGAGTCCAACCCCTCTCAAGAGGACTGGTTCCAGAGCCCAAGCCGTGCGTCGTGGTGAGTCTGACTATATCTAGCCGGAACCGCTCAGCCTCACGCACGAGCTCCTCTTTCCCCAACAGAGAGGTGACATCCACGTCCCAAGAGCTAGCTTCAGTAGCCGAGGATCAGACCGCCAAGGCCTGCGCCTTCGGCTGCTACCCAGCTCACATGGCACCCGACCCCCCTGGCCCCTCCCACGGGTGGTGAGCCCGTCGGAAGAGGGACCCACGTCATGATTTCGGGCTATGCCCGACCGAGCCCCATGGGAATACGCTTCTTATGAGGAGTTATGAACGATTTGGGATTTTGCTCTAAAATGAATTGCTTCACTCAAACTAAGTTAAAAGTACTTTGTCCTTCATATTTATCAATGTTTAAGCTGGTTTCAAGCATAAACTTCTTTTTATAACATTGTATGAGAAAGTACCACACTTATGGTTGAGCAATACGCTTCTTATGAGGAGTTATGAACGATTTGGGATTTTGCTCTAAAATGAATTGCTTCACTCAAACTGAGTTAAAACTACTTTGTCCTTCATATCTATAAATGTTTAAGCTGGTTTCAAGGATAAACTTCTTTTTATAACATTGTATGAGAAAGTACCACATTGATGGTTGAGCAATACGCTTCTTCCATCCATCCATCATCTGCCGCTTATCCGGGGGTCGGGTCGCGGGGGCAGCAGCTTGAGCAAAGAAACCCACCGGGTTGCACTCTGCAGTTCCCCGCCCCTGTTTTAATTACACCTTAGACATTACTACTTATCAAACACACTCACACACACACATTAGGTCTTGGGGGGTGGTTACACTGAGTGGCATCTGGTGGGCGGGGCTCTTTGGGTATGTAGGCTGCCCAGAGGGCCGCACTCCCAGTTCTACAAGTTTGGCTGCCCCTCAATTTTAATCGCTCACTATTAGAAAATATTGAAGAGCCAGGAGGGTGAGGGGAGGGGTCTTCTTCCCACATCCCTGCTTCCTGGATGCTGCTCGGGGCGGGAGGGGCCAGGAGGATTAATTAATTGTTCTGCTGGTTCAGGGTCTGTGGTGGCTGGGGGGCTGCTGGCCCCCTGGTGTGCCCGCTGCACTACACCCCAGCGGAGTCGAGGGAGGGAGGACGTGTGGATGTGTGGATGTATGGGCCTGGATCTGGGACTTGCTGTCGCCTGGCCTGCCTGTGCTTCTCCCGATGGGGGGGTGGCGTTGCGTCTCCCCGCTGCTCGCGACTTCACCCACCTGTGGGCACGTCTTGACTCCCAGGGCACTTGGCCAGGGGCGCAGGGGCAGGCGCTGACCCACTGTGTGGCTGTGTGGGGCGCTTGGCCCTCCTGGGTATTGGGTGGGGCCTCTGCCTGGGGGTTTGGGGGCGCTCGGGCTCCTGGGGCCCAGGTCCAGTGCACGGCCCATGTCTGGGCGGCTAGAGCCTGGCGGGGTCGGTGGGCTGTTGCCCCTGGCTCCCGGAGGGCCTCTGCCCTATGCTTATGGGGGCTCCTCTGCAGTCTTCTGGGTGGATGCGTGGTTGCCCCTGCGGTGGGCTTCCTGGGTTCTATGCTCTGTGGGGGCTGCTGGTGGCCTGGGTCTTGTGGCCCTCTCTGCCTGCTTCTGCTTGGGGGGGGCTGTGGATTGTGGCCCTGTATGCTTATACAGTCATAACTAAGCACGGTTATCATGTAGGTCCTGTGCCATGGGTGTTGCATGTTCTCACACACACACACACACACACACACACACACACACACATTCATTAGTCCAGTAGCATGGTCGCTAAGCAGTTGATGTATTATCATGTCGTCTCAGGTCATCTATATCCACAGCTGTGTTGTATGCGATTGCCGCTTCTTGTGCTTTTTTTTGTTTGTTTGTGTGTTTGTTTTTTCTCTGCTTGTCGGCTTTCAGGTGCTCCTGGTGGCGCTAAGGCTGGAATCCCCTCAGAGGCCATGGATTGTTGTCTGTTTTGTTTTTTACAGGTGTAGCAGCTGGTTGTCTGGTTTTTGTTTCTATTTTTGTTCTGTTTCCTCTTCTTTCCTCTTCTTCTTTCCTTGTCCCCCGGTCCGGTTCAGTTCTATTACATGTCATATATTGTAAACAGAAATAAATAAATGGGCATCAAGGGGAGCTTTACATTTATAAAACTTCCCTTGGCAAAGCAAATCTGTTCGGCATCAAAGGTATTCAGACTACAATTCTGCTGCCATAATGCTGAACAGGAAAGGGGAAAAAAAAACTTACTATACTTACTATACTTTTTAAAAGGGGCGTGTTTATCAACTATGGAATTAGAAGATTTACAAAAATGGTCAAGTGCTAGATCTTCATCTGGGATTTTAACAGTGTCATGAGTATAACTATTCAACAGATGAGTTAATAAAAAGCCTGCTCATGGAGATGTTTCAGGATCTGGATACCAAGCGTGGACCTAATGTTTTCATTTTTGCAATTCTGATACAGGCTATTAAGCAGTGATAACTAACACCAAGTTCAGATACTGCGGATTTTCTACCTTTGATTTCTTAAGATTGAGCCAATCAGGGACAACCTTGAAGGATCTCTTAAGTTTGATTTTGTAGGATCAGTAATTACCTGAGAAAGGTTGATATTGGTACACACCTTTTTTAAATGATCAGAGGCAGAATTCAACTTGTTTAAATTAAAATTGCCACACAGAGATTGGGTTTAGGCCACATGCACACAGAATGACATCAACAAATATAAGAAATATTAAACATTTACACATAGATTTTTGAATACATGTAGAGGAATGATACTTTGAAATATGCTCATTGCGGAGTTATGATCAGTTGAGTAATGAAGGTTGAACTATTCTGGGAAAGAGGTTCTATTCCCAGCATCATGATGGACACTCCTGATATAGAAGGTTTCGCTAACGCATTGGAATTGTTTTACTATTTTCATATGCATGTGCAATGAAGAATTGCTTGCTGCTGATAAATGCAAAGAAGAACAGCTTACACATAGATGCTCACATATAGGCTGCTGAATGCAATGAAGACCTGCTTATCCAGTAAAGTTCAATGTCAATGTGTAATATTCAATTAGGATTTGCAAAACAGTGAAGTTAAACAATGAATGGGTCCATAGTCGGTATGAGAAGACTACAGGAATATTTACCTGGGTGTACGTTCAAACAGAGATGAGAAAATTGCGATAAATAATTGTTTGTTTGTTTGTTAGTATGTATATGAATGTTATGTGTATAAACTGTGTTGAGTTGTAGTTACTCAGTAGTGTCTCAGTGAAACAACCGACGGGGGAAGCCTTGCGGTGACAACAAAAGCAGTGTTTTACTGATCAGTCAAGTTGCTCCAGTGTACTCCATACAAACTGGTTGGCTACTGAAGGGATAGAAAATGGGGAATACTTGTTTCAAAGCAAACAAGGAATTAGATGGGAAAAATACATGTTTTAACGGCACCCAGACAATATTAAATATTCAGACAGATGGGAGAAGAAGTGTAGTTTTGTAGGAAATCACAAAATTAATACATACAATTAGTGAAATCAATTGAAGAATGCCTTTGCGACCAAACACATTGTAGATCGCTTTACTGCCAAAATGATCTAATTTAATGGATTGGTTTATACATGCATAAATGCATTTTAAGAACAAAGAGAGAAACAAAAAGGGACAACGCTTCATGGTGGAAGGTGATGTATAAATAACTGTGTATATGATGAAGGAGAGACCATTTGAGCAGCACAGCCATTTCGCAGTACAGGGACAGCAGTCCAAGTTAAAGGATCTCCCACGTGGTATCACCTGTCACACTGTGTCAAGGCATCAAAAGAAGAAAAAATCACCAAACTCAAGGACAAAGAGACGAAGACTCCGGTGAACGGAGAGAGAGGACTGACAAACCAGAAATACAAAAGGATGCTCGATATCAAGATCCAGAAGAAGAGGCTAACAATGCCACGAACACTTACGATGCTGGGAATGATGCCAGCAACAAACAGAGAAGAAGATTAAGTGTCATCAATCTGCAACACGTGCCTCTAATCCGGGGGGAATATAGAATTCTCAACGATTACAACGTCTCTGGGAACTGTGACAACAACAAGGTTTAAACCATTTTGATATATATTGTAACCTATTGGCTAATGAATAGTGCTGAAAATGAGGTAAATCTAATCCACCACTGTCCGTGGTCTTCTGTAGGGTTTTTAAACTAATACGTGGTGGTTTGTTTTTCCACAGAAATTTGGAGCTGCATGAATCTAGTGACTTAAACCAAGTAGCAGATGGTTTTATGGGGATTATTGAGAACAAATAGCTAACTTTTGGTAGTATCATCATTTTAATGGTTGTAACTCTCCCCATAAGAGATATAGGTAAGGACTTCCAACGAGAGAGATCGTCCTCTACTCTCTTTAATAATTGCACATAATTTAGCTTTGTTAGCTCTGAGAGCCTGGAAGAAATGTTTATGCCTAAATATCTAATATTTCCTGACTGTAAAGTGATCACAGGTATACTCTGGACCCTACAGTTAATGGGCAGAACTGTGGTCTTAGACCAGTTGATAGAGTAGTCAGAAAGTGCTGAGAATTTATTTATGAGTGTGATCGTGTGAGTGAGAGACGTCTGTAAGTTCTGAAGGAAAAGTAATACATCATCAGCATAAAGACTTATTTTATGCTCAATATTTTGGGGTTGGATACCTTTAATATTTCTATCTTGTCTGATTGCAGCTGCTAAAGGCTTGATGAAAATAGCAAAAAGTGAGGGAGAAAGTGGGCAACCCTGTCTTGTACCTCTCTGCAGACTGAAGCTTGGAGAAGTTTGATAATTTGTCCTGACACTTGCATTTGGGGAGATATATAATATTCTTATACAGTTAATGAAGTGTGACCCAAACCCGAATTTGTTTAATGCTGCGAATAAAAATTTCCAGTTCACTCCATCAAATGCTTTCTCTGCATCTAGAGAGTCGATTGTGGTTTCCAAGTTGTTGATGGTAGAATAGTCTATGAGATTAATGATCCGGTTTGTGAACGAACTGTTGTGCCTACTGCTCTTCAGCCTGTCAAGTGAAATGTAGAATTTGAAACGTGACAAATGAACGAAGACCCAAGGAGTTGAGTCGTAAACGAATCAATACTGTTTCCTGTGCGAGGACCCGTCAACCGAGGAGTTGAGTCATGAACAAATCAATACTGTTTCCTGTGCGAGGACCCGTCACCCGAGGAGTTGAGTCGTGAACGAATCAATACTGTTTCCTGTCCTGCTGACTGAGCTTATGAAGCTGCCGCCTGCCATATGGTGAGGAAGGGTACTGCATGAAAATGAACGAATCACTCACTGAGACAACTCGTTACTCCCAAGTCATATAAAAACTATCTATTTGACGAGTTATGCATGAATTCGGATTTTGCAATAAAATTAATTCCTTCTCTCAAACCAAGTTCAAACTGCTTTGTCCTTCATATTTATCTACTTCTAATCTAGTTTCAACAATAAACAACACTGTATTTAGTAGTATGAAAAAGAACCAGACCTAATTTTCAGCAATAAGCTTCTCTCGAGGAGATATGAAGGAATACAGATTTTGCTATAAAATGAAATCCTTCTATCAAACTGACTTAAAATGGTTTGTCCTTATTTCTTCTATTCTGATGAAGTTTCAACAATAAACAACAAACTTTGTATTATGAGAAAGAACCAGACTCATTCTTCAGGAATCCGAAAATAAGCTCTATTTTACGAGTTATGCACGAATTCGGATTCTCCTATAAAACAAATTTCTTAACTCAAACCAAGTTAACACTGCTTTGTCCTTCATATTTATTCATGTCTAATCAAGTTTCAAAGATAAACAACGTTGTACTTTGTAGAATGAGAAAGAACTTCTTCAGCAATAAGAATCTCTCGACATATGACGAAATACAGATTTTGCTATAAAATGAATTCCTTCTATCAGCTTGACTTAAAACTGTTTGTCCTCCTTATTTAATCACTTCAAATCATGTTTCAACAATTAAAAAAATGTTGTAGTTTGAGAAAGAACAACTTAATCTTCAGCAATCAGTATTAAAAGAGGGTAAGAAAAGGTGCAAATGCCAACCATACAACACTAAAAGGTGGAGCGGAAGTATTCGGCTGCAAGTAGGTGTAAATGTCCGACCATAATTTGTAAAAAGCGGGTAAGAAAAGGTTCAAATGCCCGACTATATATTAACAAAAGCGGGAGGAGAGGTCTTCGGATGAGAGTGGGTGAGAATTTCCAACCATAATCTATAAAATGCGTTGAAAAAAAAGGTGTGAATGCCTCATAGAACACTAAAAGGTGGAGCGGAAGTGTTCGGCTGCAAGAAGATGTGAATGTCCAACTATATTTGGTGAAAAGCAGGTGAAGCAAGGTCTGAATGCCCAACCTTACATCATCAAAAGCGAGATCAGAGGTGTTTGGCTGCAAGAAGGCCATAGTTTGCCAAAAGCTGGTAAGGTGCGAATGACCGACTAAATATCAACAAAAGTGGGGGCGGAGGTCTTCGGATGCAAGTGGGTGTGAATATCCCACCATACAAGTATGGTGGAGAGGAAGCTGTGAATGGCCGACCATACTAAAAAGCGGGTGAGAAAAGGTGCGAATGTCAAACCATACATTATCAAAACAGGGAGCGGAGGTGTTTGGCTGCGACAAAGTGTGAATGTCCACCCATAATTAATGAAAAGCGGGCAACAAGGAGTTTCGAATGCCCAACCATACATCATTAAAAGCAGGAGTGGATGTGTTCGGCTACAAGAAGGTTTAAATGTCCGACCATAGTTTGTAAAAAGCGGGTAAGAAAAGGTTCGAATGCCCGAACATACACCATCAAAAGAGGAAGGGGAGGTGTTCGGCTGTAAGAACATGGGAATTTCCAACCATAGTTGGTAAAAAGCGGGTAAGAAAAGGTTAAAATACCCAACTGTACACAAATAATAGCGGGAGCGGAGTTGTTCGGCTACTAAAAGGTGTGAAAGTCCGACCATGGTTTGTAAAAAGTGGGTAAGAAAAGGTTCGAATGCCCGAATATATACCATCAAAAGCGGAAGCGGAGGTGTTCGACTGCAAGTAGGTGTGAATGTCAGAATCATAATTTGCAAAAAGCTGATGAGAAAGGGTGAGAATGCCAGACTATACACCATCAAATGCGGGAGCGGAAGTGTTCGGCTGCGAGTAGGTGTGAATGTCTGACCATAATTGCTGAAAAATGTGTTAGAAAAGGTAAGAATGCCGGACCATACGTCATCAAAAGCAGAAGAGGATGTGTTCAGCTGCAAGAAGGTGTGAATGTTCGACTAAAGTTTGTAAAAAGCAGGTAAGACAAGGTGCGAATGCCCGACAATGTATAATCAAAAGCGGGAGCGGAGGTGTTCAGCTGCAAGAAGGTCTGAATATCCATCAATAATTGCTAGAAAACATGAAAGAAAATTTTCGAATATCAAACCGCACATGATCATAAGCGGGAGAGGAGCTGTTCAGCTGCAAGAAGGTGTGAATGTCCACCCATAATTACTGAAAAATGGGTAAGAAAAGGTGCGAATGCCCAACCATACATCATCAAAAGCACGAATGGATGTGTTCGGCTACAAGAAGGTTTGAATGCCCGACCATAGTTTGTAAAAAGCGGGTAAGAAAAGGTTCGAATGCCCGAACATACACCATCAAAAGCGGAAGCGGAGGTGTTCGGCAGTAACACGGTGTGAAAGTCCGACCATGGTTTGTAAAAAGCGGGTAAGAAAAGGTTCGTATGCCCGAATATACACCATCAAAAGCGGAAGCGGAGGTGTTCGGCTGCAAGGTGTGAACGTCCGACCAAAGTTTGTAAAAAGCAGTTAAGAAAAGTTTCGAATATCCAACCAAACATAATCAAAAGCGGGAGTAGAGCTGTTCGACTGCAAGTAGGTGTGAATGTCAGATCATAATTTGCAAAAAGATGATGAGAAAGGGTGAGGATGCCCGACTATACACCATCAAATGCGGGAGCGGAGTTGTTCGGCTGTGAGTAGGTTTGAATCTCCGAGCATAGTTTGTAAAAAGGGGGTAAGAATAGGTTCGAATGCCCGAACATACACCATCAAAAGAGGGAGTAGAGGTGTTCCGCTGTAAGAACGTATGAATGTCCGACCATAGTTGGTAAAAAGCGGGTAAGAAAAGGTTAAAATACCCAACTGTACACAATCAATAGCGGGAGCGGGGTTGTTCGGCTACTAAAAGGTGTGAAGGTCCGACCATGGTTTGTAAAAAGCGGGTAAGAAAAGTTGCAAATGCCCGACAATGTATGATCAAAAGAGGGAGTGGAGGTTTTCGGCTGCAAGAAGGTCTGAATGTCCAACCATAATTTGTAAAAACCGGGGAAGAAAAGGCTCGAAAGCCCGACTATACACCATCAAAAGCGGGAGCAGAGGTGTTCAGCTGCAAGAAGGTCTGAATGTCCATCAATAATTGATAGAAAACATGAAAGAAAATTTTCGAATATCAAACCGCACATGATCATAAGCGGGAGAGGAGGTGTTCAGCTGCAAGAAGGTGTAAATGTCCACCCATAATTACAGAAAAATGGGAAAGAAAAGGTGCGAATGCCCAACCATACATCATCAAAAGCAGGAGTGGATGTGTTCGGCTACAAGGTTTCAATGTCCGACCATAGTTTGTAAAAAGCAGGTAAGAAAAGGTTCGAATGCCCGAACATACACCATCAAAAGAGGGAGCGGAGGTGTTCCGCTGTAAGAAGGTGTGAATGTCCAACCATAGTTGGTAAAAAGTGGGTAAGAAAAGGTCAAAATACCCGACTGTACACAATCAATAGCGGGAGCGGAGTTGTTCGGCTACAAGGTGTGAAAGTCCGACCATGGTTTTTAAAAAGCGGGTAAGAAAAGGCTCGACTGCCCGACTATATGTAGCGGTTATTTTACTCTCCCGTTGTGTTGTGTATTTCACAGAAAAAGGTCTTCACTGTTGGCAACTTGCCGTTTATTTTGGGCATCTGGTAGGAGATTAACACAATCAGTCGCAGTTCCCTCACACACAATAAACATCAGGGATACAGCAAGGTCCGACTGCTCATTTAGTACTAAAATAAACCGAATAACTTAACACATGTAATGTACCTGGTAGGAGATTAACACAATCAGTCGCAGTTCCCTCACACACAATAAACATCTGAAAAAAAAAGTCAAATGAAAAGAAAGTGCAAGTTAGCTAACAACATGCGCACTAGCATATAAAACGTGGAGCTCACACTCATGCACCTACCAGGAATACAGCAAGGTCCAACTGCTGCTCTCTCCCGGGATGCACGACCCTACCCCACAGGGGTGCTGCATTCAAATACCATAGGACGAATATGTTTGTGTTGTGTGATGAGTCTTTTTGTTTTATGGCAAGTGGAATCACACCACACCTCAACTCCGTTGCACTCCCCATTACTGATCTCCACTTGCCCATACAAACCGGACCAAAAGAAATAACAAAAAAAAATGGTACTGGACTGTACGTTACATGACCCAAAAACATACCACGTACCAACAACATATCAAGAAAAGGAAATGGGCAATAAAAAAAAAAAAAAAAAAAAAGAATACCAAAGTGTACAGTGCTGCAAATCTCGCAGATACCAAATACTCCAGTCAAAAGACTATTCCTTAAGAATCAGAATGAGGAAGGGTTGCAAAGCCTTCCGACACTCATAGGAAAAACATGCCCACATACATTTCAAATTACTCAGATATCATGTCAGTACAGCAGCACGCAAATTCACCACCTGGACACACCCATCTTGACACAGGTGTCAAACCATTACAGAAAAGAAAAGACACAAAACAAAAAAAAACAAAAACTCCTAAAAATAGAGCCAATAACCACATATTTAAGGCCGATACATGAAATAATGCTGGCGGCCAGCAAGAACTTTCTGATGCATGTTCTGAATAAGTCTGACAACTGGTCTAACAACCCTCCCACACCTTGTCCGTATTCCCTGCAGACTATCCCCGGAAAGGTTTTGCCGTGCCTCTGATGCGATAACAGAACCAGCATCAGAAGGCAGCAAGGCAACAGAAAGAGTGGGGACAGTAGGTTGTGAGTCCGGTAAGTCAACAGAACAGTCAGCATCAACAACAGGACCACAAGGGTCGGACTGGTTCAGTTTGTCAGATCTGGTTTCATCTGGATTGTCAAGTCCACCTCCATCTTGATTGTCAGGATCAATTCAGTCAGGTGTGTCAGATCCTGGCTGGTCATGTTCATCCACATCATTCATAATAGTCGACTGATGGAGACTGGGAGCTGGGACCTTGGAGACTGGAAGCTGAGAGATCCAAAAGACAGTCCTGTCTTCGGGTCCCCTGCCAGGGAGAACAGTTGAAACATCATGTTCAGCACCTGCCACAGACTCATCCACAGCCTCATCAGTTAGGGAACTGTCAAAGGATCCGCCATCCTCTGGGTCAGCAGGGACAGGTAGGAAGTTCACAGGCATAATGAGGTTCCTGTGGACCACCTTCTCCTGGTTCGTGGCACAGTTCCTGAGCCTGAAGGTGTGAGTGCTATCCTGTTTTTCCACAACAGTGTATAGGTGACTCTCCCAGCGATCAGCCAGCTTCCTCCGACCTCGTTCTCCTTTGTTAGCTAACAAGACTCTATCCCCAACCTCCACAGGCGCACCCCTCACCTTGCGGTTGTAAAGCTCAGTCTGCTTCTCTTGTTGTTTAGTGGCTGAAATCTGTGCAATCCCGATAGCCTCTGCCAAGTCACGACGGAGGTACTGCACATACCCATTATAATCCACCACTTGCTCATCCATGAGCACAGACTGAAACATCATGTGCACAGGCAACCTCGGAATCCTGCCGAACATCAACAGAAAGGGTGCAAAACCTGTGGTTTCATGGACCGTTGCATTGTACGAGAAGGTGAGTCAACGCAGGAGTTGGGGCCATTTCTGCTTGGCTCTGGGTGGAAGAGCTCTGATCATGTTCCCAAGGGTGCGATTGAACCGTTCGACTGCTCCATTGCCCATGGGATGGTAAGGTGTCGTATGAGATTTCTCAACACCAGCGACTTGGAGCATCTCTGCAATCAGGCTGCTTTCAAAGTTCGCACCTTGGTCTGAGTGCACTCGCTCTGGGAAGCCATACACACAGAAGAAGTTGTTCCAGAGTTGATGAGCAACAGCTTTAGCCGACTGGTTTGGGCATAGGTATGCTTGAGCCAGCTTTGTGAAATGGTCAGTCACCACGAGTACATCCAGAGACTTGTTCGATGAGTCTTCCACTGACCAAAAATCAATGCAGACCAACTCAAGAGGCCTCGAGGTCTTAACACTCTCAAGTGGTGCCCTGGCCTCAGGTTCAGGAGACTTACTGACCAGACAACGGCGACAACGCTGCACATACTCCTTGACATCCCTCTCCGTCCCGATCCAGTAGAACCGCTGTCTAGCCAAGTAGAGCATCCTCCTCTGCCCTTGGTGACCTGCCTCATCATGAATCCCTCTCAGGACCTTATCTTTTAGGTGAGTGGGCACGACATACCGGTAAGTCTTTCTCTTTGTCACAACATCCTTTGAAGTGCGATACAGAACACCGGCTTTGATGGTAAGTTGTTCCCAATTTCGGAGAAGCCGCAAGGCTCCAGCTGGCTCATGTGGGCGTTCTCGTCTCGACGGCCGTCTCTGGCGTTCCACAAAGTAAAGCACCCGACCCAAGCATGGATCAACACGTTGCAACGATGTCAGTTTGTCCTTGGGCAACGGACGGAAATCAGACAGCTCAGAAGGCAGAAGAGATTGAGTGAGCTGCGGCAAGCAGAACGCATGCGAGGGCAAGCAGTCTCTTCCTAGGGAATGCTCCAGAACAGCAGATACTGCCTTTGAAGAGATAGGTTAATGCTGAGACACTGCCGCTGCACTGTTGAAGGCCACAGTCAAAGGCCGGTACTGCAGGTGGTTGAGAGGATCACAGGACAACTGAAAAGCATCCTGCACACAGTCAGGTTTTAGGGCATTCGCTTCTTCCAGAAGGGCACCATAGGGGACTGTTGTGAGTCGATGGAGAACACTGGGGTGCACAAAAGGCTCACGGCTGAGGGCATCTGCCACCACATTTTTAGGACCAAGAATGTACCTGATGTCAAAGTCATACGGGGCCAGTTTCGAGACCCACCTCTGCTCACAAGCCTCCAGCTTTGGTTTACTGAGAATATAAGTGAGCGGATTATTGTCGATCCAGACAGTGAACTGCTGGCCTCTCAGCCAGTGGCTGAACTTGTCACACACAGCCCACTTAAGTGCGAGGAATTCCAGCCTGTGTGCTGGGTAGCGAGACTGGGCATAATTCAGTGACTTGCTGGCAAAGGCGATAGGCCTTGCAACACTGTCCCCATCAGCCAGCTGAGAGAGCACTGCCCCAAGGCCATTGGAGGAGGCATCAACTGACAGGAGAAAAGGCTTACTGAAGTCGGGGTGAGCAAGAGTGACGTTGTCCAGCAAAGCCTGTTTTAGCTTCCTGAAGGCCTCACTGCATGCAGGAGTCCAATCAGCAGAAGAGAGGTCCGATACATAAGCTTGATCTTCTTATCCTTGGTACGTTGCGGTCTTTTCACACCAGACGTCAATGCGAACAAAGGTTTGCTAATACCAGAGTACCTCTCGAAAAACTGCTGATAAAACCCAACCATCCCAAGGAAGGATCTGATCTTGGTGGGAGCGGGGATGTTAGTACCCTCCACCATTAAATCCTTCTCCTATAGTGCAACAACTGCTTTCACTTTCTCCGGGTCAGTTGAAATCCCTTCTTTTGTTACAACATGCCCCAGAAACTTCACTGAAGGCCTCATGAAATGACACTTTTTGGGGGCCAGCTTCAGGTTGTGCTCCTTTAACCTCTCGAACACCATCTCCAACCTCTGCAACGCCAGCTGTTCAGTGGGGGCAAACACAAGGATGTCATCGAGATAACACAAGAGGCTCAGAAAGTTCTGATCACCAAATATGGCCATCATCATCCTCATGAATGTGGCTGGGCTGTTGCAAAGTCCTTGCGGGAGTCGGTTATATTCATATAGCCCAAATGGAGAGGTGAACGCTGTGAACCTTTTGTCCTCCTCGTGGACCTCCACGTTGTAGTATCCAGAGGTCAGATCCATGGTCGAGAAGAACGCATTCCCCCCCCAGGGCAGCCAGGGCGTCAGCCTGATGAGGCAAGGGGTGCGCGTCATGGAAGGTTTGCGCGTTCAACCACCGAAAATCAGTGCAGAGTCGCAGGTCGCCATTCTTCTTCCAAACTAGAACAAGAGGTGATGCGTATTCACTTGTAGACTTCCTTATGATGTCACGCTCCTCCATCTCATTCAGAGCCACCCTCAGTTTCTCATAGTGAGACGGGGACAGTCGCCGATAGGGAAGTCTGAAGGGCTTGCTGTCACTCAGTCGGATGCGGTGAACAAAGTCTCTGGCTATACCACAATCCAGCCTGTGGCGAGAGAAGATGGACTCGTACTTAGCCAGCAGGTCAACCAGCTCCGCCTTCCGGAAGGGGGACAGGTGAGTCGCGTCAATGTCAATGTCCTGCAGTCCCAGGTCAGAGAGGGTGGGACTAAGAGTCGGTCGAGCAGTACAGTCCGAGTCAACAGTCAAGCTCTTCTCACTGGCTGTGTCAGAATTGTCAGCCGTCTTTGTCACAGTACACTGCACTTCATCAGGTGAGTCAGTTACAGTCAGGAACAGAGAAGCTCCAGCCAAACACCTTCATCTGCAACTCACACACACCAACAGGGTTTGTTTTTGAACCTCCACACCCGACAAGGACAACTGAAGTGGGGGAAATAGAGTCAAGGGAAACAACATTGTTCTGCTTCAGTAGAGAGAGTGCACGAGAGCTCAAGGAACAGGCCATAGAGCCGCTGTCAAGCATGGCTTGAAGTTTTACAGTATCTTGGATCATCACAGCAGTGTGAAAGAGGTCATCAGTTGCAGACAGTCTTTGTGTATTTTGAATAATCACAGTGGAGTTATCACCTGCTAAGAAGCAGCACTGCGAGTATAATGACTCAAGATCAACATCATCAGGCTCTTGTGGGGACATGTCATCTGGCCCTACACTACTCCCCTATTCATGTGGGCCAACGAGTTTTCCTGTTGGTTTGAACCACCAGGCTGAGAAGCAGGTAAGTCAGAGGAAGGAGCACTCTGACAAGTCACAGCCTGATGTCCAGTAGCATAGCAGCGAAAACAAAGCCGCTCTCTCCTGCAGTAAGACATAGTGTCATGGTCATCACCCCCACAAATGGAACACGGGCCTCGAGACCTGCCACCAGCACCCGACCTTGGCGACCTGGAATGCTGGAAAGTCTCTGCAGCAACCGCTCAAGGAGATTGATGACATGTTCAAGCGACTGCCCCTCAGACTGCAACGTTCTGCTGGCTGTTGAGGGACAGCCCCCCCCCCCCCTGCTGACTGGGCATGGCACTGCAAAATGTTCACAGCCTGGCTGGGTTGCAGGCTTCCAGCTGGGTGGGGAGATTGACGCTGCTGGAGGCACTTCTTCCGGTGGTGTTCATCCAACCCACCTGAACATCAGTGGCAGTCCACTCCTCCAGGGGCTTGCAGCCAAAGACTAGGGACAACTCAGTATCCGGGCAGTGAGTGATAAACATGACTGTCACTTCACGAGAAGGATTGTCGAGAGTTTTTCCTTGTCCCTTTAATCCATCTACAGCAGTGTCAATGGCTTTGTTGAGCCGAATCCAATAGTCAACAGCAGTCTCACTGGGTCGCGACTTTGTATCATAAAAGTCCGCGAGAGGCATAAAAGAGGCCACACAGTCACTGAAGTGCTGCCTAAGTATGTCAAACACAGGTTGGGGGCCTGACTTCAAGTCCAAGGAGGGTCGACTGCGAAGCCCAATGGTCACCACATCACGTGCCCTCCCCCTTAGCTTGCTCAAAACTTCATCCATCTGGTAACAAAGCTCAATGTCCCTCCTACACAGGTAAAGCCTCATAGCTTCCTCCCACTCAGAGACTGAAATCCTATCAATGTTATCTCCCCTGAAAGGATGTGGCTCATAACTATCATGGTCAATTGTCAAGTTAACCTTAGAAAAATCAGCTGTGGTTAACTGAGTCATATTAGCATCATTAGCTGGGATGGACTTAAGACACGAAACAATGTTCTCACCTATACTGGTCCCTATCTGTTTCACCAGGTCACTGAGAACATAGACATCTCCACCAGAAAGTGCAGACTCACCATCCACCCCAGCATCTGCAGCGGCACATGCACTTCCAGGACGATTGTGAGGAGTAGATGTAATGTGTCTGTCTTCACTAAGCCCACCCAGAGTAGGAAACTGACTGAACCACAGTTTAGAACCTCTACCAACATTTGACACATAATGTTCATCCATGTTCATGAAAAAAAAAAAATATATATATATATATATATATATATATATACAGAAATACACAGATAAGAGTCTGTTACAGTATGCAGCTTTAAAAATCAACCAATCACACCAATATACCAATAGCATGTTCAATATTACAACCACAATGAAACTGAATTTTAAAAAAAAAAAATTTTTTAACTGGGACACAGATAGGCCATCATACAACACAGAAAACAAAGTCCAAAAACGGGCTCTATGCTACAACCGGACTCACAGTCACGGGACGAGTCGAACTTGCGGGGTCACCATGGCAACCACAAATGATGCACCCTTGTAGTTTTTAATCCGGGTCACATCAATTCAATTCAATTCAATTCAATTTTATTTATATAGCGCCAGATTACAACAATTGTCATCTCAAGGCACTTAAGTAATATAGTCCAATTCAAGCCAATTGGAATTCAATTCATTGTAATCATGATCCAATTAATTTTTATAGAGCCAATTCAAAAAATTTATATCCTAGCTAAGGAAACCAACAGATTGCTCCGAAACGTGTCTTCAGTCCAATCTCCCGTCCTGAGCGTGCCTGTGGCGACTGTGGAAAGGAACGACTCCCTTTTAACAGGAAGAAACCTCTGGCAGAACCAGACTCAGGAAGGGTGGCCATCCGCCTCGACCAGCTGGGGTTTGAGAAGACAGAAAAGAGGGAAAAGAGGGGGGAAAAACACCATAACGCCATTCAAAGGATATCTGTTGGAACAGGGAAACATAGGTTAATAATCACAATAATGTCACATGTACATAAAATCAATTGTGAAATTAAACAGGGGGAAAAAGAGAGCAAAGTGAGGAAAGGTGTGACAGATGAGGTCCCCCAGCAGTCTAAGCCTATAGCAGCTTAACTATGGGATGTTTCAGGATTACCTGAGCCATCCCTAACTATAAGCTTTATCGAAAAGAAAAGCTACATCACCATTGTAGCGGTTATTTTACTCTCTCGTTGCGTTGTGTATTTCACAGAAAAAGGTCTTAACTGTTGGCAACTCTCCGTTTATTTTGGGCATCTGGTAGGAGATTAACACAATCAGTCGCAGTTCCCTCACACACAATAAACATCAGGGATACAGCAAGGTCCGACTGCTCATTTAGTACTAAAATAAACCGAATAACTTAACACATGTAATGTACCTGGTAGGAGATTAACACAATCAGTCGCAGTTCCCTCACACACAATAAACATCTGAAAAAAAAAGTCAAATGAAAAGAAAGTGCAAGTTAGCTAACAACATGCGCACTAGCATATAAAACGTGGAGCACACTCGTGCACCTACCAGGGATACAGCAAGGTCCGACTGCTGCTCTCCCCCGGGATGCACGACCCTACCCCACAGATGTGCTGCATTCAAATACCATAGATCAAATACCAACATATGTTTGTGTTGTGTGATGAGTCTTTTTGTTTTATGGCAAGTGGAATCACACTACACCTCATCTCCATTACATATACACCATCAAAAGAGAGAGCAGAGGGGTTCAGCTGCAAGAAGGTCTGAATGTCCATCAATAATTGCTTTAAAACATGAAAGAAAATTTTCTAATATCAAACCGCACATGATCATAAGCGGGAGAGGAGGTGTTCAGCTGCAAGAAGGTGTGAATGTCCACCCATAATTCCTGAAAAATGGGTAAAAAAGGTGCGAATGCCCAACCATACATCATCAAAAGCAGGTGTGAATGTCAGATCATAATTTGCAAAAAGCTGATGAGAAAGGGTGAGAATGCCCGACTATACACCATCAAATGCGGGAGCGGAGGTGTTCGGCTGTGAGTAGGTGTGAATTTCCGACCATAATTGCTGAAAAATGTGATAGAAAAGGTAAGAATACCGGACCATACATCATCAAAAGTGGGAGAGGTGGTGTTCGACTGCAAAAAGGTGTGAATGTTCTACTAAAGTTTGTAAAAAGCGGATAAGACAAGGTGCTAATGCCCGACAATGTATGATCAAAAGCGGGAGCGGAGGTGTTCAGCTGCAAGAAGGTCTGAATGTCCATCAATAATTGATAGAAAACATGAAAGAAAATTTTCGAAAATCAAACCGCCCATGATCATAAGAGGGAGAGGAGGTGTTCAGCTGCAAGACGTTGTGAATGTCCACCCATAATTCGTGAAAAATGGGTAAAAAAAAGGTGTGAATGCCCAACCATACATCATCAAAAGCAGGAGTGGATGTGTTCGGCTACAAGAAGGTTTGAATGTCCGACCATAGTTGGTAAAAAGCGGGTAAGAGAAGTTGAAAATACCCGACTGTACACAATCAATAGCGGAAGCGGAGGTGGTTAAGCTGCAAGAAGGTGTGAATGTCCGACTAAAGTTTGTAAAAAGCGGCTAAGACAAGGTGCGAATGCCCGACAATGTATGATCAAAAGAGGGAGCGGAGGTGTTCGGCTGGAGGAAGGTCTGAATGTCCAACCATAATTTGTAAAAACCGGGGAAGAAAAGGCTCGAAAGCCCGACTATACACCATCGAAAGCGGGAGCAGAGGTGTTCAATTGCAAGAAGGTCTTAATGTCCATCAATAATTGCTTTAAAACCAGAAAGAAAATTTTCAAATATCAAACCGCACATGATCATAAGCGGGAGAGGAGGTGTTCGGCTGCAAGAAGGTGTGAACGTCCGACCAAAGTTTGTAAAAAGCAGTTAAGAAAAGGTTCGAATATCCAACCAAACATAATCAAAAGCGGGAGCAGAGCTGTTCGACTGCAAGTAGGTGTGAATGTCAGATCATAATTTGCAAAAAGCTGATGATAAAGGGTGAGAATGCCCGACTATACACCATCAAATGCGGGAGCGGAAGTGTTCGGCTGTGAGTAGGTGTGAATGTCCGACCATAATTGCCGAAAAATGTGTTAGAAAAGACTAGAATGCTGGACCATACATCATCAAAAGCGGGAGAAGTGGTGTTCGGCTGCAAGTAGGTGTGAATGTCCAGCCATAATTACTCAAAACCGGGTAAGAAAAGGTTGTATTGCCAGACCATACATGATCAAAACAGGGAGCGGAGGTGGTTCAGCTGCATGGTGTAAATTTCTGACTAAAGTTTTTAAAAAGCGGGTAAGACGAGGTGCGAATGCCCGACAATGTATGATCAAAAGTGCGAGCGGAGGTTTTCAGCTGCAAGTCCTGAATGTCCAACCATAAGTTGTAAAAACCGGGGAAGAAAAGGCTCGAAAGCCCGACTATACACCATGAAAAGCGGGAGCGGAGGTGTTCCGCTGTAAGGTGTGAACGTCCGACCATAGTTGGTAAAAAGCGGGTAAGAAAAGGTTAAAATACCCGACAGTACACAATCAAAAGACGGAGCGGAGTTGTTCAGCTAAGAGAAGGTGTGAAAGTCCGACCATGGTTTGTAAAAAGCGGGTAAGAAAAGGTTCGTATGCCCGAATATACACCATCAAAAGCGGAAGCGGAGGTGTTCGGCTGCAAGAAGGTGTGAACGTCCGACCAAAGTTTGTAAAAAGCAGTTAAGAAATGGTTTGAATATCGAACCAAACATAATAAAAAGCGGGAGCAGAGCTGTTCGACTGCAAGTACGTGTGAATGTCAGATCATAATTTGCAAAAAGCTGATGATAAAGGGTGAGAATGCCCGACTATACACCATCAAATGCGGGAGCGGAAGTGTTCGGCTGTGAGTAGGTGTGAATCTCCGACCATAATTGCTGAAAAATGTGTTAGAAAAGGTAAGAATGCCGGTCCATACATCATCAAAAGCGAGAGAGGTGGTGTTCGGCTGCAAGTAGGTGTGAATGTCCAGCCATGATTACTCACAAACGGGTAAGAAAAGGTAGTATTGCCAGACCATACATGATCAAAACAGGGAGCGGAGGTGGTTCAGCTGCAAGAAGGTGTGAATGTCCGAATAAAGTTTTTAAAAAGCGGGTAAGACAAGGTGCGAATGCCCGACGATGTATGATCAAAAGAGGGAGCGGAGGTTTTCGGCTGCAAGGTCTGAATGTCCAACCATAATTTGTAAAAACCGGTGAAGAAAAGGCTCGAAAGCCAGACTATAAACCATCAAAAGCGGCAGCGGAGGTTTTCGGCTGTAAGAAGGTCTGAATGTCCATCCATAATTACTGAAAAATGGGTAAAAAAAGGTGCAAATGCCCAACCATACATCATCAAAAGCGGGAGAGAAGGTGTTCGACTGCAAGTAGGTGTGAATGTCGGATCATAATTTATAAAAAGCGGGTAAGAAAAGGTAAGAATGCCCATCCTTAAATTATCAAAAGCGACAGCAGATATGTTCGGCTGGTATTTATCAATGTCTATATTTCAACAAAAAACAACGTTGTACTTTGCAGTAAAAGAAAGAACAAATCTAAAGTTTCAGGAATCCGAGTATAAGCTTGCTTTCATGAGTTCTGCACGATTTCGGATTTTGCTATAAAATAAATTCCTTCACTCAAACTAAGTTAAAACTGATTTGTCCTTCATATGTACCCATTTCTACATATATTTCAAGCATAAACTTCCTCATATTACCCTGAATGAGAAAGAACCACACTTGTGATTAAGCCATACGCCCCTTTTGAGGAGTTCTGCATGATTTGGGATTTTATCTATAAAATGAATTCCTTCGCTCAAACTATGTTAAAACGGCTATTACCTTAATATTTATCAATGTCTAGATAGATTTTAAAAAAAAAAACGTTGTAATTTGCAGTAAAAGAAAGAGCAGATCAAAAGTTTTAGGAATCCGAGAATGAGCTTATTTTCATGAGTTCTGCAATATTTGGGATTTTATGTATAAAATTAATTCCTTCACTCAAACCAAGTGAAAACTGCTTTGTCCTTCATATTTATCAATGTCTACATCGACTTAAACAAAGAACAACGTTGTATTTTGCAGTAGAAGAAAGAGCAGCACTGAAGGATCAGGAATCCGAGAATAAGCTTGCTTTCATGAGTTCTGCACGATTTCGGATTTTGCTATGAAATAAATTCCTTCACTCAAACTAAGTTAAAACTGCTTTGTCCTTCATATGTACCCATTTCTACATATATTTCAAGCATAAACTTCCTCATATTACCCTGAATGAGAAAGAACCACACTTGTGATAAGGCCATACGCCCCTTTTGAGGAGTTCTGCATGATTTGGGATTTTATCTATAAAGTGAATTCCTTCACTCAAACTATGTTAAAACGGCTATTACCTTAATATTTATCAATGTCTAGATAGATAAAAAAAAAAAAAAACGTAATTTGCAGTAAAAGAAAGAGCAGATCAAAAGTTTTAGGAATCCGAGAATAAGCTTATTTTCATGAGTTCTGCACGATTTGGGATTTTATGTATAAAATTAATTCCTTCACTCAAACCAAGTGAAAACTGCTTTGTCCTTCATATTTATCAATGTCTAGATCGACTTCAACAAATAACAACAGTGTATTTTTAAGTAGAAGAAAGAGCAACACTGAAGGATCAGGAATCCGAGAATAAGCTTCTTTTCATACGTTCTGCATGATTTGGGATTTTATGTATAAAATTAATTCCTTCACTCAAACCAAGTGAAAACTGCTTTGTCCTTCATATTTATCAATGTCTAGATCGATTTCAACAAAGAATAACGTTGTATTTTACAGTATAGGAAAGAGCAACACTGGAGGATCAGGAATCCGAGAAAAAGCTTGCTTTCATGAGTTCTGCACGATTTCGGATTTTCCTGTAAATGAATTGCTTTGCTCAAACCAAGTTAAAATTGCTTTGTCCTTCATAATTATCCATGTCTAAAAATGTATCAAGCATAAAGTTCCTCATATTACCCTGAATGAGAAAGAAGCATCCCTTTGGTTGAGCAATACGTTCCTTTTGAGGAGTGCATGATTTCCGATTTTGCTATAAAATTCATTCCTTCACTCAAACCAAGTGGAAACTGCTTTGAACTTCATATTTATCAATGTCTAGATCAATTTCAACTTCTTCTACTGCAAAATACAATGTTGTTCTTTGTTGAAGTCGATCTAGACATTCATAAATATTAAGGTAAAATCAGTTTTCACTCGGTTTGAGTTTTATTTAATAGCAAAATCCCAAATCATGCAGAACTCCTCAAAAGGAACGTATGGCTTAATCACAAGTGTGGTTCTTTCTCATTCAGGGTAATATGAGGAAGTTTATGCTTCAAACATTTTTAGACATGGATAACTATGAAGGACAAATCAGTGATCATGTATGGTCTGGCAAGACTACCTTTTCTTACCCGTTTGTGAGTAATTATGGCTGGACATTCACACCTACTTGCAGCCGAACACAAATTCTCCCGCTTTTGATGATGTATGGTCCGGCATTCTAGTCTTTTCTAACACATTTTTCAGCAATTATGGTCGGAGATTCACACCTACTCACAGCCGAACACTTCCGCTCCCGCATTTGATGGTGTATAGTCGGGCATTCTCACCCTTTCTCATCAGCTTTTTACAAATTATGATCTGACATTCACACCTACTTGCAGTCGAACAGCTCTGCTCCCGCTTTTGATCATACATTGTCGGGCATTCGCACCTTTTCTTACCCGCTTTTTACAAACTTTAGTCGAACATTCACACCTTTTTGCAGCCGAACACCTCCTCTCCCGCTTTTGATGATGTATGGTCCGGCATTTTTACCTTTTATAACACATTTTTCAGCAATTATGGTCGGACATTCACACCTACTCACAGCCGAACACCTCCGCTCCCGCATTTGATGGTGTATAGTCTGGCATTCTCAACCTTTCTCATCAGCTTTTTGCAAATTATGATCTGACATTCATACCTGCTTTTGATAATGTATGGTTGGGCACTCGCACCTTTTTTTACCCATTTTTCAGGAATTATGTCAGGAAATTCACACCTTCATGCAGCCGAAGACCTCTCCTCCCGCTTATGATCATTTGCGGTTTGATATTCGAAAATTTTCTTTCATGTTTTAAAGCAATTATTGATGGACATTCAGACCTTCTTGCAGCTGAACCCCTCTGCTCCCGCTTTTGATTGTGTACATTCGGGCTTTTGAGCCTTTTCTTCTCGGTTTTTACAAATTATGGTTGGACATTCAGACCTTCTTGCAGCCGATCACCTCCGCTCCCTCTTTTGATCATACATTGTCGGGTATTCGCACCTTGTCTTACCCGCTTTTTACAAACTTTATTCGGACATTCACACCTTACAGCTGAACCACCTTCGCTCCCTGTTTTGATCATGTATGGTCTGGCAATGCTACCTTTTTTTACCCGTTTGTGAGTAATTATGGCTGGACATTCACACCTTCTTGCAGCCGAACACCTCCGCTCCCTCTTTTGATGGTGTATGTTCGGGCTTTCGAACCTTTTCTTACCCGCCTTTTACAAACTATGCTCAGACATTCAAACCTTCTTGTAGCCGAACACATCCACTCCTGCTTTTGATGATGTATGGTTGGGCATTCAAACCTACTTGTTGCCCGCTTTTCATTAATTATGGGTGGACATTCACACCTTGTCGCAGCCAAACACCTCCGCTCCCTGTTTTGATCATGTATGGTTGGACATTCGCACTTTTCTCACCGGCTTTTTCCAAACTATGGTCGGCTATTCACAGCTTCCTCTCCACCATACTTGTATGGTGGGATATTCATACCCACTTGCATCCGAAGACCTCCGCCCCCACTTTTGTTGATATTTAGTCGGTCATTCGCACCTTACCCGCTTTTGGCAAACTATGGCCTTCTTGCTGCCAAACACCTCTGATCTCGCTTTTGATGATGTAAGGTTGGGCATTCAGACCTTGCTTCACCTGCTTTTCACCAAATATTGTCGGACATTCACACCTACTTGTAGCCGAACAACTCCGCTACCGCTATTGATTGTGTACAGTCGGGAATTTTAACCTTTTCTTTCCCACATTTTGCTAACTATGGTCTGACATTCAAACCTTCTTGTAGCCGAACACATCCACTCCTGCTTTTGATGATGTATGGTTGGGCATTCGCACCTTTTCTTACACATTTTTCGGTAATTATGGGTGGACATTCACACCTTGCAGCTGAACACCTCCTCTCACACTTATGATCATTTGCGGTTTGAATTTCGAAAATTTTCTTTCATGTTTTCTAGCAATTATTGATGGACATTTAGACCTTCTTGCAGCTGAACAACTCCGCTCCTGCTTTTGATCATACATTGTCAGGCATTCGCACCTTGTCTTACCCGCTTTTTACAAACTTTTGTCGAACATTCACACCTTTTTGCACCCGAACACCACCTCTCCCGCTTTTGATGATGTATGGTCCGGCATTCTTACCTTTTCTAACACATTTTTCAGCAATTATGGTCGGACATTCACACCTTCTTGCAGCCGAACACTTCCGCTCCACCTTTTAGTGTTCTATCACACCTTTTTTTTCACCGCATTTTATAGATTATGGTTGGAAATTCTCACCACTCTCATCCGAAGACCTCTCCTCCCGCTTTTGTTAATATATTTAAACTTTAGTCGGACATTCACACCTTCTTGCAGCTGAACCACCTCCGCTCCCTGTTTTGATCATTATTGGTCTGGCAATACTACCTTTTCTTACCAGTTTGTGAGTAATTATGGCTGGACATTCACACCTACTTGCAGCCGAACACCACCTCTCTCGCTTTTGATGATGTATGGACCGGCATTCTTACCTTTTCTAACACATTTTTCAGCAATTATGGTCGGAGATTCAAACCTACTCACAGCCGAAACACTCCGCTCCCGCATTTGATGGTGTATAGTCGGGCATTCTCACATTTTCTCATCAGCTTTTTGCAAATTATGATCTGACATTCACACCTACTTGCAGTCGAACAGCTCTGCTCCCGCTTTTGATTATGTTTGGTTGGATATTCGAACCTTTTCTTAACTGCTTTTTACAAACTTTGGTCGGACATTCACACCTTCTTGTAGCCGAACACATCCACTCCTGCTTTTGATGATGTATGGTTTGGCATTCGCACCTTTTTTTTACCCATTTTTCAGGAATTATGGGTGGACATTCAAACCTTCTTGCAGCTGAACACCTCCTCTCCCACTTATGATCATTTGCGGTTTGATTTTCGAAAATTTTCTTTCATGTTTTCTAGCAATTATGGTCGGACATTCACACCTTCTTGCAGCCGAACACTTCCGCTCCACCTTTTAGTGTTCTATCACACCTTTTTTTTCACCGCATTTTATAGATTATGGTTGGAAATTCTCAACCACTCTCATCCGAAGACCTCTCCTCCTGCTTTTGTTAATATATTTGAACTTTAGTCGGACATTCACACCTTCTTGCAGCTGAACCACCTCCGCTCCCTGTTTTGATCATGTATGGTCTGGCAATGCTACCTTTTCTTACCCGTTTGTGAGTAATTATGGCTTGACATTCACACCTACTTGCAGCCGAACACCACCTCTCCCGCTTTTGATGATTTATAGTCGGGCATTCTCACCCTTTCTCATCAGCTTTTTGCAAATTATGATCTGACATTCACACGTACTTGCAGTCAAACAGCTCTGTTCCCGTTTTTGATTATGTTTGGTTGGATATTCGGACCTTTTCTTATCTGCTTTTTACAAACTTTGGTCGGACGTTCACACCTTCTTGCAGCCGAACACCTCCGCTTCCGCTTTTGATGGTATATATTCGGGCATTCGAACCCTTTCTTACCCGCTTTTTACAAACCATGGTCGGACTTTCACACCTTCTTGTAGCCGAACAACTCCGCTCCCGCTATTGATTGTGTACAGTCGGGTATTTTAACCTTTTCTTACCCGCTTTTTACCAACTATGGTCGGACCTCACACCGTCTTACAGCGGAACACCTCCGCTCCCTCTTTTGATGATGTATGGTTGGTCATTCGCACCTTTTCTTACCCATTTTTCAGTAATTATGGGTGGACATTCACACCTTCTTCCAGCCGAACACATCCACTCCTGCTTTTGATGATGTATGGTTGGGCATTCGAACCTACTTGTTGCCCGCTTTTTACTATGGTCGGCCATTCACAGCTTCCTCTCCACCATACTTGTATGGTGGGATATTCACACCCACTTGCATCCGAAGACCTCCGCCCCCACTTTTGTTGATATTTAGTCGGTCATTCGCACCTTACCCGCTTTTGGCAAACTATGGCCTTCTTGCAGCCAAACACCTCTGATCTCGCTTTTGATGATGTAAGGCTGCTCATTCAGGCCTTGCTTCACCTGCTTTTCACCAAATATAGTTGGACATTCACAACTCCTTGCAGCCGAACACTTCCGCTTCACCTTTTAGTGTTCTATGGGGTATTCACACCTTTTTTTTCACCGCATTTTATAGATTATGGTTGGAAATTCTCACCCACTCTCATCCGAAGACCTCTCCTCCCGCTTTTGTTAATATATAGTCAGGCATTCGAACCTTTTCTTACCCGCTTTTTACAAATTATGGTCGGACATTCACACCTACTTGCAGCCGAATACTTCGGCTCCACCTTTTAGTGATGTATGGTTGGCATTTGCACCTTTTCTTACCCTCTTTTTATACTGATTGCTGAAGATTAAGTTGTTCTTTCTCAAACTACAACATTTTTTTAATTGTTGAAACTTGATTTGAAGTGGATAAATAAAGAGGACAAACAGTTTTAAGTCAGGCTGATAGAAGGAACTAATTTTATAGCAAAATCTGTATTTCGTCATATGTCGAGAGATGCTTATTGCTGAAGAAGTTTTTTCTCATTCTACAAAGTACAACGTTTTTTATCGTTGAAACTTGATTAGACATGAATAAATATGAAGGACAAAGCAGTCTTAACTTGGTTTGAGTTAAGGAATTTGTTTTATAGGAGAATCCGAATTCGTGCATAACTTGTAAAATAGAGCTTATTTTCGGATTCCTGAAGAATGAGTCTGGTTCTTTCTCATAATACAAAGTTTGTTGTTTATTGTTGAAACTTCATCAGAAGTGAAGAAATAAATGAATGCCTATCAACAAATGTGGGATCTAAACTCTAGTGCTTCCTTTTTTTTGATTGTGTGCCAGGGCGTTGTCTCACGTATTAGATTATGCTTAAGATACGAATGGGTTTATCAGTCACATCAGAATCCATACATACTGATCCTCCCGTAATAAAATGGTCGGATCTTATCAAACACACTTTGTTTCTTGTGACAATCAAGTCAGCGAAACAGCGTATACACGTCAAGACACTGAATAAAGTTTGCCACAAGAACTCATAAGTTTGGCAGTATTGCTCTGCCGTCAGCAATCATACACCCATTTTATTTTCGTGAGACATGTGCAGGCACCTGTTCATCTACTGTTCTATCACTATAAATTAGTTTATCTATTATCAATAAGGATACTTCTACAACTACTATCAAAGTATGTCCGGACTTCTTATGTTGTCAGTTGCTATATATGAATAAGTGGGTAGCTACTGACAAGCATTAAGCATGTCACATAGCCAAAACAAATAACATTTCAGGACACACCACACAGTTAACAACCACAGTGAAGCGTGTCAAAGCCCAAACATGTAACATTCAACAGGACACTTACACAACACATTCAAATCAAACAGTCCGACAACATACAACAACATATACCCCAGCCGGCATTGCTCCCTGCCTATTTTCCTACAGCTCACTATGTGTGCGCACACCTTTATTCACAAACTCTTCAACTTATACTCTTTTACCGAAGCTGCTACAGCTCAATTGGCTGAATACCCTTAGATCCTATTTCGGTGAATTTGACATCTGCCTTACATGTAACAGATTAGCGGTTTAGCAGTTTTGATTTAGTTTGAGTGAAGGAATTTATTTTATAGCAAAATCCGAAATCGTGAAGAACTCATGAAAGTAAGCTTATTCTCGGATTTCTGAAACTTTAGATCTGCTCTTTCTTTTACTGCAAAGTACAACTTTGTTTTTTTTGTTTAAATCTTTCTAGACATGGTAAATATGAAGGACAAAGCAGTTTTAACATAGTTTGAGTGAAGGAATTAATTTTATAGATAAAATCCCAAGGGGCTAACCGGGAGAATTGCTTGAAAGAAATGAGCGGTCAGAACAAAGCCTCAATACGGTGTTCCCGTGGTGTTTTTGTTGCTGCCTTGTCTTTTGCACAGAGTAAAAGACAAGGCAGCCATTGAATAGGGTCCGATTGTTCCTACTTGGTCAGCCGAGGAGCAAGGGGGGGGGAGCAAGCGTCTCAACCAAGCAAAGCTCACCATGGGGAAGGTGGCTATGCCAACTAGCCTGATGCCCTGCTCCCGCAATGATGGATAATCGTACTCTTGTTTCTCTTCATAACGTACAAGTCTGTCGCCTTTTACTAAAGACTTCCGTGAAGAGCAGCACTAATGAGTTGTTTCTATGTTTGGCAGGCTTTACCTTTGCGGGTGAAGCCCTTTCTGTCTGTGCAAAAGAAATCTTGTTAGTGTGCAGAGTGACTTCTCTGAGTAGAGTTGCCTTACTTGTTGCGACTGTGCCGATGTTCGAAGCTGGAGTGCAAAGTTGTTGCTTGAATGGTGCTTGCTGGAGTGTTGGGGAGTGCAAAGTTATACCATTTAAAAGGGCTGAAGAGTGCTCAGTGCAGCGGGTGGGCGGAGGTGCAAAGTGACACTCTGGCCACCTCGAAAACCGAGGTTACATCCACTACCAGAGGCAGTCCATGCTCTGCCGCAAGTGCGGTGAGCATGGGCACCTGGTTGAGGCTTGTACCAAGGTGATATGTGGGAAGTGCAGAGAAATTGGGCACACTTTTGGAGAGTGTCCAAATGGCAGGAAATGTAATCTCTGTGGAGAATTAAATCACCTCTTCAGAGATTGCCCTAAATCTTTTGCCAACAAATTAAAGACGGTAAAGCCACAGTCAAGCCAACAAAGAGAAGGACCAGAGGTGGCAGTTGGTGAACAAAGTGAAGAGGTTGACCCAATAAATTCAAACTTCCCGCCAAAAGCTTGGATTGGAAGTGAGGAGCAAAAAGGGGAGGGGCCTGTAGAGGCCTCACCACTCAGTGCTGAAGTCTGTGAGAATTCACAGGCAGAGGGTGGAGCTACGCTAAATGAGGAGGAAGAGCAGACAGGTGAGTCTAGTGAAGATACTAACCACCCTGAAGGTCAACAGCCGAAGAGGACGGCATCTGAGTTGTCCTCTGATTCCCCAGTGGTATCAAAGAAGAGGGGAAGGGTTAGGTCCCTTTCAGAAAGTTCGTCAGTGGAAGAACCTAGAGTCTTCCCCTCCGACTCACTAAATGAGGTCTCCTTTTTAACTTTAGCTCTGCAATCAACCCCCAGGGACTCAAAGTTAAATGCAACATTACGTCAGAGAAAAGGAAATATAGATCACCCTACTCACTTTTCACCTAAAGAAATGAAGGAAGAACTAGTTTCCCAAGTAATAACCTGAGTGTGTAATTTGTTTTGATAACTTAGAAAAACGAAAATGACATACCTACTTTCCTTTATCCTTTTAATGGTTCTCACCTTCTCAACACTAAATGTGAGAAGTGTGAAATCAAAGACAAGAGCCCAGAGTATTTTATCCTTCTTAGACTCCATAAAATCAGATGTGTTTTTGATACAAGAATGTGGACTACCTTTTTTAAAAAACCATAGACAATGGGAGGAAATGTGGCCCCATTTATCGATATAGAGTGGCTCAAATCAAAATAAAAATGATGGTGTGGCCATTCTAATTAAAAATCCGCATGTTCTGGTGAAAGGTAGCACAGTGGTGAGAGACGGACGGGCACTTTTAGCACACTTGAATTTTATGGGGCAAGACTTTAACCTCTTAAATACTTATGGTTTCAATGGAAAAAATGACAGGTATGACCTTTTAGAAGATATACAGCTTTACATGCTAGGGCAAGTACCTTTAGTTGTAGGAGGGGATTTTAACTGTATCTTGAGCAGGAAAGATAGAAAAAGAGCAGGGGGAGATTTTAAAGTGGATAAGACTTCGATTTTACTTCAGGGCATACTTCAGGGATTTTAAGCTGTTTTAAAACCATGCATCCCAGAGAGGAGGGCTTCACCTGGTTTAGTCATGATGGCACCAGAGCCTCTCGCATTGATTCTTTACTAGAGATTGCCCACCCACTGATGTTAGATTAACCCCTGTTTTCTTTTCAGACCACCTTATACTCTCCTGCACCCTTTCACCCCCTTCTGGTGTGACGGTAGGAAGTGGTCTGTGGAAACTCAACTGTTCCCTGTTGGAGGATGAAATCATAGTCAGTCAATACAGGGAATGTTATAAAGAGTGGCAGACCCTTCAAGACCTCTATGAAACACATGCACAGTGGTGGGAAATGGTGAAGGAAACGACCCAGACTTTTTTTAAACAGCAAGGTAAACGTAAAAAAAGGAAAGAGAATAGATGTAAGATGGGACTACAGAAACGCTTACAGCGCTACTTTAAACTAAATCAGTGTGGCATAGACTTTAATGAAGAAATCAAAGATGTCAAAAAGGAAATGTCAGTTTTAGCATAAATAAAGAATAAAGGATTTTTTGTAAGAAGCAGGGAGCAGGAAATTGAGGAAGGTGAAAAATGCACATGGTACTTTTTTAAGAAAGTTATAAATAAAAAGGAGTGTATTCAAAATCTAAAAAGAGAGGATGGGTTTTTAACAAAATCCACACATGAGATGATTGAAACTGTACATAAATTTTATAGTAACATGTAGAAAGAGAAACCAGTGCACTTGGAAACATCGGCAGAAATTTTTAAATTTGTTGACAAAACCGTAAAAGAGAATGCACACTTGACACAGGATTTTACTGCTTTAGAGTTAAAAAAAAATGCCTAACAGGTTTTAAGAGAAGTCGAGCTCCGGGTTTAGACGGGCTTCCTGCAGAATTCTATCTGACCTTTTGGGACCTTTTATCATCAGACATTTTAGATGTTTTTAAAGATTTTGAAAAACTTGACCGACTGCCTGACAGTTTTAGAGTGGGAATAGTGACTCTACTTTATAAAAAAAATGATAAGACTGACCTAAATAATTGGAGGCCCATCACACTTTTAAACTTTGACAGTAAACTTTTTAGCAAGGTTTTAGCGACACGGATGTCCTTTGTTTTAGAGGAGGTAATTCACCCAGACCAGGCTTGTGCCATCTCAGGGAGACAACTCCCTGACAGCCTCGTACTGATTCAAGACATCATTGATTACGCTAGAGACAGAAACACCCATCTTGTCATCTTGAATTTAGACTTTGAAAAAGCTTTTGATCGGGTCTCGCATCAATATCTCTTTCAGGTGTTGCAGCCATCGAATAGGGCCCGATTGTTCCTACTTGGTCAGCCGAGGAGCAAGGGAGGGGAGCAAGCGTCTCAACCAAGCAAAGCTCACCATGGGGAAGGTGGCTATGTCAACAAGCCTGATGCCCTGCTCCCGCAGTGATGGATAATCGTACTCTGGTTTCTCTTCATAACGTACAAGTCTGTCGCCTTTTACTAAAGGATGAAGAGTGCTCAGTGCAGCGGGTGGGCGGAGGTGCAAAGTGACACTCTGGCCACCTATGGCCATAAAAAGAACACCGCTACAAGTGCGCATTGTGCCAGGAAGGGCCCTCGGACGTGAACCAGTGGACAGTTATCGCTTCTCTGCCTTTTGGCTAAGATCAAGTGTAGTATCTGATATGTTCTCTATACGAGGACTACATATTAAATGGATTTTTAGCAATAGGAGTTGAAAAAGAAGCTTGCTCCGTTCACTCCAAGCATCGACCTGGTACTGCAGTGCCGCTGGGAACGGTGCGCTCTTCTCTGCTCTTGTGAAAAAGCAAACAGCGGTGCAGGATGGAAGTTTCTTTTAGTCTGCTGAGAAAAGAGAGTGAATGCAAAGTAGACTTTAACACGGCTCTGGGAGCGAGCCGAGTGCGGGGTAACCGGGAGAATTGCTTGAAAGAAACGCGACAGCGAATGAGCGGTCAGAACAAAGCCTCAACACGGTGTTCCCATGGTGTTTGTGGCTGCATTGTCTTTTACTCTGTGCAAAAGACAAGGCAGCCACAAACATCGAATAGGGCCCGATTGTTCCTACTTGGTCAACCGAGGAGAAAGGGGGGGAGAGCATGCGTCTCAACCTGAAAAATGGGTAAAAAAAAAGGTGCGAATGCCAAACCATACATAATCAAAAGCAGGAGTGGATGTGTTCGGCTACAAGAAGGTGTGAATGTCCAACCAAAGTTTGTAAAAAGCAGTTAAGAAAAGGTTCGAATATCCAACCAAACATAATCAAAAGCGGGAGCAGAGCTGTTCGACTGCAAGTAGGTGTTAATGTCAGATCATAATTTGCAAAAAGCTGATGAGAAAGGGTGAGAATGCCCGACTGTACACCATCAAATGCGGTAGCGGAGTTGGTCGGCTTCAAGAACACGTGAACGTCCGACCAAAGTTTGTAAAAAGCCGTTAAGAAAAGGTTCGAATATCCAAACGAACATAATCAAAAGCGGGAGCAGAGCTGTTCGACTGCAAGTAGGTGTGAATGTCAGATCATAATTTGCAAAAAGCTGATGAGAATGGGTGAGAATGCCCGACTATACACCATCAAATGCGGGAGCGGAAGTGTTCTGCTGTGAGTAGGTGTGAATGTCTGACCATAATTGCTGGAAAATGTGTTAGAAAAGACTAGAATTACGGACAATACATAATCAAAAGCGGAAGAGGTGGTGTTCGGCTGCAAGTAGGTGTGAATGTCCGACCATAGTTGGTGGAAAATGTGTTAGAAAAGACTAGAATTACGGACAATACATCATCAAAAGCGGGAGAGGTGGTGTTCGGCTGCAAGTAGGTGTGACTGTCCAGCCATAATTACTCACAAACGGGTAAGAAAAGGTAGTATTGCCAGACCATACATGATCAAAACAGGGAGTGGAGGTTGTTCAGCTGCAAGGTGTGAATGTCCGACTAAAGTTCAAATATATTAACAAAAGCGGGAGGAGAGGTCTTCGGAAGAGAGTGGTCGAGAATTTCCAACCATAATCTATAAAATGCGGTGAAAAAAAAGGTGTGATAGAACACTAAAAGGTGGGGCGGAAGTGTTCGGCTGCAAGGAGTTGTGAATGTCGGACAATATTTGGTGAAAAGCAGGTGAAGCAAGGTCTGAATGCCCAACCTTACATCATCAAAAGCGAGATCAGAGGTGTTTGGCTGCAAGAAGGCCATAGTTTGCCAGAAGTGGGTAAGGTGCGAATGACCGACTGAATATCAACAAAAGTGGGGGCGGAGGTCTTCGGATGCAAGTGGGTGTGAATATCCCACCATACAAGTATGGTGGAGAGGAAGCTGTGAATAGCCGACCATAGTTTGGAAAAAGCGGGTGAGAAAAGGTGCGAATGTCCAACCATACATGATCAAAACAGGGAACGGAGGTGTTTGGCTGCGACAAGGTGTGAATGTCCACCCATAATTAATGAAAAGCGGGAAACAAGTAGGTTTGAATGCCCAACCACACATCATCAAAAGCAGGAGTGGATGTGTTCGGCTACAAGAAGGTTTGAATGTCCGACCATAGTTTGTAAAAAGCGGGTAAGAAAAGGTTAAAATACCCGACTGTACACAATCAATAGCGGGGGCGGATGTGTTCGGCTACAAGAAGGTGTGAAAGTCCGACCGTGGTTTGTAAAAAGCGGGTAAGAAAAGGTGCGAATTCCCAACAATGTATGATCAAAAAAGGGAGCGGAAGTGTTCGGCTGCAAGAAGGTGTGAACTTCCGACCAAAGTTTGTAAAAAGCAGTTAAGAAAAGGTTCGAATATCTAACCAAAAATAATCAAAAGCGGGAGCAGAGCTGTTCGACTGTAAGTAGGTGTGAATGTCAGATCATAATATGCAAAAATCTGATGAGAAAGGGTGAGAATGCCCGACTATACACCATCAAATGCGGGAGCGGAAGTGTTTGGATGCGACAAGGTGTGAATGTCCACCCATAATTAATGAAAAGTGGGAAACAAGTAGGTTTGAATGCCCAACCACACATCATCAAAAGCAGGAGTGGATGTGTTCGGCTACAAGAAGGTTTGAATGTCCGACCATAGTTTGTAAAAAGCGGGTAAGAAAAGGTTCGAATGCCCGAACATACACCATCAAAAGAGGGAGCGGAGGTGTTCCGCTATAAGAAGGTGTGAATGTCCGACCATAGTTGGTAAAAAGCGGGTAAGACAAGGTTAAAATACCCGACTGTATACAATCAATAACGGGAGCGGATGTGTTTGGCTAAGAAAAGGTGTGTTAAGAAAAGGTTGAAATATCCAACCAAACATAATCAAAAGCGGGAGCAGAGCTGTTCGACTGCAAGTAGGTGTGAATGTCAGATCATAATTTGTAAAAAGCTGATGAGAAAGGGTGAGAATGCCCGACTACACCATCAAATGCGGGAGCGGAAGTGTTCGGCTGTGAGTAGGTGTGAATGTCCGACCATAATAGCTGAAAAATGTGTTAGAAAAGACTAGAATGCCGGAACATACATCATCAAAAGCGGGAGAATTTGTGTTCGGCTGCAAGTAGGTGTGAATGTCCAGCCATAATTACTCTCAAACGGGTAAGAAAAGGTAGTATTGCCAGACCATACATGATCAAAACAGGGAGCGGAGGTGGTTCAGCTGCAAGGTGTGAATTTCTGACTAAAGTTTGTAAAAAGCGGGTAAGACAAGGTGCGAATGCCCGACAATGTATGATCAAAAGAGGGAGCGGCGGTTTTCGGCTGCAAGGTCTGAATGTCCAACCATAAGTTGTAAAAACCGCGGAAGAAAAGGCTCGAAAGCCCGACTATACGCCATCAAAAGCGGGAGCGGAGGTGTTCCGCTGTAAGAAGGTGTGAACGTCCGACCATAGTTGGTAAAAAGTGGGTAAGAAAAGGTTGTAATACCCGACTGTACACAATCAAAAGACGGAGCGGAGTTCTTCAGCTAAGAGAAGGTGTGAAAGTTTGACCATGGTTTGTAAAAAGCAGGTAAGAAAAGGTTTGTATGCCCGAATTTACACCATCAAAAGCGGAAGTGGTGGTTTTCGGCTGCAAGAAGGTGTGAACGTTCGACCAAAGTTTGTAAAAAGCAGTTAAGAAAAGGTTCGAATATCTAACCAAACATAATCAAAAGCGGGAGTAGAGCTGTTCGACTGCAAGTAGGTGTGAGTGTCAGATCATAGTTTGTAAAAGGCGGGTAAGAAAAGGTTCGAATGCCCGAACATACATCATCAAAAGAGGGAGCGGAGGTGTTTCGCTGTACGAAGGTGTGAATCTCCGACCATAATTGCTGAAAATGTGTTAGAAAAGGTAAGAATGCCGGTCCATACATCATCAAAAGTGGGAGAGGTGGTGTTCGGCTGCAAGTAGGTGTGAATGTCCAGCCATGATTACTCACAAACGGGTAAGAAAAGGTAGTATTGCCAGACCATACATGATCAAAACAGGGAGCGGAGGTGGTTCAGCTGCAAGAAGGTGTGAATGTCCGACTAAAGTTTGTAAAAAGCGGGTAAGACAAAGTGCGAATGCCCTACAATGTATGATCAAAAGAGGGAGCGGAGGTGTTCGGCTGCAAGAAGGTCTGAATGTCCAACCATAATTTGTAAAAACCGGGAAGAAAAGGCTTGAAAGCCCGACTATACACCATCAAAAGCGGGAGCGGAGGTGATCAGCTGCAAGAAGGTTTGATTGTCCATCAATAATTGCTTTAAAACATGAAAGAAATTTTCGAATATCAAACCACACATGATCATAAGCGGGAGAGGAGGTGTTCGGTTGCAAGAAGGTGTGAATGTCCTCCCATAATTCCTGAAAAATGGGTAAAAAAAGGTGCGAATGCCCAACCAAACATTATCAAAAGCAGGTGTGAATGTCAGATCATAATTTGCAAAAAGCTGATGAGAAAGGGTGAGAACGCCCGACTATACACCATCAAATGCGGGAGCGGAGGTGTTCGGCTCTGAGTAGGTGTGAATGTCCGACCATAATTGCTGAAAAATGTGTTAGAAAAGGTAAGAATGCCGGACCATACATCATCAAAAGCGGGAGAGGTGGTGTTCGGCTGCAAAAAGGTGTGAATGTTCGACTAAAGTTTGTAAAAAGCAGGTAAGACAAGGTGCGAATGCCTGACAATGTATGATCAAAAGAAGGAGCGGAGGTGTTCAGCTGCAAGAAGGTCTAAATGTCAATCAATAACTGCTAGAAAACATGAAAGAAAATTTTCGAAAATCAAACCGCACATGATCATAAGTGGGAGAGGAGGTGTTCAGCTGCAAGGTGTGAATGTCCACCCATAATTCCTGAAAAATGGGTAAAAAAAGGTGCAAATGCCCAACCATACATCATCAAAAGCAGGAGTGGATGTGTTCAACTACAAGAAGATTTGAATGTCCAGCAATAATTGCTTTAAAACATGAAAGAAAAGTTTCGAATGTCAAACCGCACATGATCATCAGCCGGAGAGGAGGTGTTCAGTTGCAAGAAAGTGTGAATGTCCACCCATAATTACTGAAAAATGGGTAAGAAAAGGTGCGAATGCCCAACCATACATCATCAAAAGCAAGAGTGGATGTGTTCGGCTACAAGAAGTTTTAATGTCCAAGCATAGTTTGTAAAAGGCGGGTAAGAAAAGGTTCGAATGCCCGAACATACATCATCAAAAGAGGGAGCGGAGGTGTTTCGCTGTACGAAGGTGTGAATGTCCGACCATAGTTGGTAAAAATCGGGTAAGAAAAGGTTAAAATACCCGACTGTACAAAAATCAATAGCGGGAGCGGAGTTGTTCGGCTACAAGAAGGTGTGAAAGTCCGACCATAATTTGTAAAAAGCGGTTAAGAAAAGGCTCGAATGCCCGACTATACACCATCAAAAGAGGGAGCAGAGGGGTACAGCTGCAAGAAGGTCTGAATGTCCATCAATAATTGCTTTAAAACATGAAAGAAAATTCATAAACTTCCTCTAATTACCCTGAATGAGAACGAACCACACTTGTGATTAAGCCATACGCCCCTTTTGAGGAGTTCTGCATGATTTGGGATTTTATGTATAAAATGAATTCCTTCACTCAAACCAAGTGAAAACTGCTTTGTCCTTCATATTTATCAATGTCTAGATCGACTTCAACAAAGAACAACATTGGATTTTGCAGTGGAAGAAAGAGCAACACTGAAGGATCAGGAATCCGAGAATAAGCTTCTTTTCATACGTTCTGCATGATTTGGGATTTTTCTATGAAATGAATTCCTTCACTCAAACTATGTTAAAACTGCTTTTAACTTCATTTTTATCAATGTCTAGACCGACTTCAACAAAGAGCAACATTGGATTTAGGAGTAGAAGAAAGAGCAACACTGAAGGATCAGGAATCCAAGAATAAGCTTCTTTTCATACGTTCTGCATGATTTGGGATTTTATGTATAAAATTAATTCCTTCACTCAAACTATGTTAAAACTGCTTTGTCCTTCATATTTAACAATGTCTAGATCGACTTCAACAATGAACAACATTGTATTTTGCAGTGTAAGAAAGAGCAACACTGAAGGATCAGGAATCCGAGAATAAGCTTATTTTCATACGTTCTGCATGATTTGGGATTTTTCTATGAAATGAATTCCTTCACTCAAACTATGTTAAAACTGCTTTTAACTTCATATTTATCAATGTCTAGATAGACTTCAACAAAGAACAAGGTTGTATTTTACAGTATAGGAAAGAGCAACAATGAAGGATCAGGAATCCGAGAATAAGCTTCTTTTCATACGTTCTGTATGATTTGGGATTTTATGTATAAAATGAATTCTATCTCTCAAACCAAGTTAAAACTGCGTTGTCCTTCATATTTATCAATGTCTAGATCGATTTCAACTTATTCTACCACAAAATCCAATGTTGTTCTTTGTTGAAGTCGATCTAGACATTGATAAATATGAAGGTAAAAGCAGTTTTCACTCGGTTTGAGTGAAGGAATTTATTTAATAGCAAAATCCCAAATCATGCAGAACTCCTCAAAAGGAACGGATGGCTTAATCACAAGTGTGGTTTTTTCTCATTCAGGGTAATATGAGGAAGTTTATGCTTCAAACATTTTTAGACATGGATAACTATGAAGGACAAATCAGTTTTAACATAGTTTGAGTGAAGAAATTCATTTTAAAGCAAAATCTCAAAACATGCAGAACACATGAAAAGCTTGGTCTCGCTTTTCACTGCTTTTTACAAACTTGGTCGGGCATTCTCACCCTTTCTCATAAGCTTTTTGCAAATTAGGATCTGACATTCACACCTACTTACAGTCGAACAGCTCTGCTCCCACTTTTGATTATGTTTGGTTAGATATTCGAACATTTTCTTAACTGCTTTTTACAAACTTTGGTCGGACATTCACACCTTCTTGCAGCCGAACACCTCTTCTTCCGCTTTTGATGGTGTATATTCGGGCATACGAACCTTTTCTTACCCGCTTTTTACAAACCATTGTCGGACTTTCACACCTTCTATTAGCTGAACAACTCCGCTCCATCTTTTGATTGTGTACAGTCGGGTATATTAACCTTTTCTTTACCGCTTTTTACCAACTATGGTCGGACGTTCACACCTTACAGCGGAACACCTCCACTCCCTCTTTTGATGATGTATGTTCGGGCATTCGAACCTTTTCTTACCCGCCTATTACAAACTATGGTCGGACATTCAAACCTTCTTGTAGCCTAACACATCCACTCCTGCTTTTGATGATGTATGGTTGGGCATTCGTACCTTTTCTTACCCATTTTTCAGTAATTATGGGTGGACATTCAGACCTTCTTGCAGCTGAACACCTCCACTCCCGCTTTTGATGGTGTATAGTCGGGCTTTCAAGTCTTTTCTTCCCCGGTTTTTACAAATTATGGTTGGACATTAAGACCTTGCAGCCGAAAAACTCCGCTCCCTCTGTTGATCATACATTGTCGGGCATTCGCACCTAGTCTTACCCGCTTTTTACAAACTTTAGTCAGAAATTCACACCTTGCAGCTGAACCACCTCCGCTCCCTGTTTTCATCATGTATGGTCTGGCAATACTACCTTTTCTTACTCGTTTGTGAGTAATTATGGCTGGATATTCACACCTACTTGCAGCCGAACACAAATTCTCCCGCTTTTGATGATGTATGGTCCGGCATTCTACTCTTTTCTAACACATTTTTCAGCAATTATGGTCGGACATTCACACCTACTCACAGCCGAACACTTCCGCCCCCGCATTTGAAGGTGTATAGTCGGGCATTCTCACCCTTTCTCATAAGATTTTTACAAATTGTGATCTGACATTCACACCTACTTGCAGTCGAACAGCTCTGCTCCCGCTTTTGATTATGTTTGGTTGGATATTCGAACCTTTTCTTAACTGCTTTTTACAAACTTCGGTCGGACGTTCACACCTTCTTGCAGCCGAACACCTCTGCTCCCTCTTTTGATCATACATTGTCAGGCATTCGCACCTTTTCTGACCCGCTTTTTCCAAACCACGGTCGGACTTTCACACCTTCTTGTAGCCAAACACATCCGCTCCTGCTATTGCTTGTGTACAGTCTGGTATTTCAACCTTTTCAACCTCCGATCCCTCTTTTGATGGTATATGTTTGGGCATTCGAACCTTTTCTTACCCGCTTTTTACAAACTATGGTCGGACATTCAAACCTTCTTGTAGCCGAACACATCCACTCCTGCTTTTGATGATGTGTGGTTGGGCATTCAAACCTACTCTTTTCCCGCTTTTCATTAATTATTGGTGGACATTCACACCTTGTCGCAGCCAAACACCTCCGCTCCCTGTTTTGATCATGTATGGTTGGAATTTACACCTTTTCTCACCCGCTTTTTGCAAACTAAGGTCGGCTATTCACAGCTTCCTCTCCACCATACTTGTATGGTGGGATATTCACACCCACTTGCATCGAAAGACCTCCGCTCCCACTTTTGTTAATATTTAGTCGGACATTCACACCTTACCCGCTTTTGGCAAACTATGGCCTTCTTGCAGCCAAACACCTCTGATCTCGCTTTTGATGATGTAAGGTTGGGCATTCAGACCTTGCTTCACCTGCTTTTCACCAAATATTGTCGGACATTTACACCTTCTTGCAGCCGAACACTTCCGCTCCACCTTTTAGTGTTCTATCACACCTTTTTTTTCACCGCATTTTATAGATTATGGTTGGAAATTCTCAACCACTCATCCGAATACCTCTCATCCCGCTTTTGTTCCCTGTTCCCTGTTTTGATCATGTATGCTCTGGCAATACTACCTTTTCTTACCCGTTTGTGAGTAATCATGGCTGGATATTCACACCTACTTGCAGCCGAACACAAATTCTCTCGCTTTTAATGATGTATGGACCGGCACTTTTCTAACACATTTTTCAGCAATTATGGTCGGAGATTCACACCTACTCACAGCCGAACAACTCCGCTCCCGCATTTGATGGTGTATAGTCGGGCATTCTCACCCTTTCTCATCAGCTTGTTGCAAATTATGATCTGACATTCACACCTACTTGCAGTCGAACAGCTCTGCTCCCGCTTTTGATTATGTTTGGTTGGATATTCGAACCTTTTCTTAACTGCTTTTTACAAACTTTGGTCGGACGTTCACACCTTCTTGTAGCCGAACACATCCACTCCTGCTTTTGATGATGTATGGTTGGGCATTCGCACCTTTTTTTTACCCTTTTTTCAGGAATTATGGGTGGACATTCACACCTTCTTGCAGCTGAACACCGCCTCTTCCACTTATGATCATGTGCGGTTTGATTTTCGAAAACATTTTCTTTCATGTTTTCTAGCAATTATTGATGGACATTTAGACCTTCTTGCAGCTGAACACCTCCGCTCCTGCTTTTGATCATACATTGTCAGGCATTCGCACCTTGTCTTACCCGCTTTTTACAAATTTTAGTCGAACATTCACACCTTTTTGCAGCCGAACACCACCTCTCTCGCTTTTCATGATGTATGGTCCGGCATTCTTACTTTTTCTAACACATTTTTCAGCAATTATGGTAGGACATTCACACCTACTCAGAGCCGAACCCCTCCGCTCCCGCATTTGATGGTGTATAGTCGGGCATTATCACCCTTTCTCATCAGCTTTTTGCAAATTATGATCTGACATTCACACCTGCTTTTGATAATGTATGGTTGGGCATTCGCACCTTTCTTTACCCATTTTTCAGGAATTATGGGTGGACATTGTTATGGAAGTTTTCAATCGCTTCCTTCCTAATACCTCTGATGAGCAATGAAATAGAGAAACTTACTTTTTCTGCCAGCCGGCTAAGTTTTTTATTCTTCGTTGCAAGGAAAAAGATCAGTCCACACCATTCAGCGGCAATGGTATGAAAAGATACAAACAAAAGAAATACAGAGTATTTATACCTGAAGAGGGGGGGCTTTGTTCTTTAGATGTTTAATCACATCTCCAGGGGGGGGGCAGGATGCAGTCTTGATTATAATTAAGAAACAGGAGGTTAAAACAATTATCTTGTCTGAGTGTTAATTAAGAGGTAAATAGTTTAAAACAATTAGCGTGTCTGGGTGATACAAATGGTTAATGTGGATTGGAGAGTGTCAGTCCTGAGACATAAAATTTACCATCACAATTCTCCCTTTTGATTATTAATTAATCACTAACAGAAAACAAACTTAAGAAAAATAAAATGGATGAAAACTAAATGCAACAGAATACTGAATACAGAATATATCCGGTACGCTATTTGAAAATGTATCATCGTGGTAGTTGATTAGAGCAGAGAAAAGACTAACAAAACAAAGCAAACAAAAAAACAACCCAAAAAACAAAATGAAAAAATATCGGGGTCAGGAATATGAGGAGAGGTTGAATTTTGATCAGCATTATTGGCGTTCACCTGAACATGTGTGGAGGAATGAGGCATCTCTTTCATGAGCACGTTAGACAGCCTTTTCAATACACATGTAATTAAGTTGCAGAGCAAAAGGAAAATCATTACATATGGGATTATTGTTAAAAACCATGCTGGCCATCCTTGGCCCAAAGATTTCAGCCAAGGGAACCATGAGTCATTTATTACAGAAGGGAGTTGAATGGCATCTTTCATGTGTTTGATAATGTTGGTAATGTTCTCATATTCGTCGGAGTGGTTGTCTTCAATTCCAGAGGTCAACATGACCGTGTTAACATCTGACAGCATGTTAAGTAGGGCGTCATGTGGGTCTGGTGGCCCATTGACTATGACACTGAGTTGTCTGTACATATCCGAGCTTGGATATTCAATTCCACACCAATACGTGCCTGCATCAGTGGGTTTGACATCAGAGATGGTGATCTGGGCTCCGTTGGAATTTGGAAGTTTTGTTATTGTGAAGCGGGGATTTCTGTTTGGAGCAATGGTTTTGTTAGTGGTGGCAACGATCAAGTGCCAATTGTGTGGGCCGCAGGGGTCTCTGCATAGGTATTTTTCATACTTGGCATAATATGCCTGAACCCGTCCTGATCGCCAAATTTCAGGGTAAACGAGGCAGGTGAATGTTGCACTTTGACCTTCTGTCAAAGTGACAGTCCTGGCAGGTTTGTAGGTGTAAGCCTCCATCAGCTGTGCCAAACATGACAGCATCAGAATCAGGTGATGCATGGTAGAGTTTGGTGGAACACGTCTAGTTGGTGTTTGTTGAATCCACAGGGCCAATTCCCACGGGTCGTCCTCTTTGGCGTCTGTGCGTCCTTACACCGTCCGTCGTCTTTGGCCTCTGCTCGTCCTCGTGTCGTCCATCACCGTCCGTCCTCGCGTCGATCAGGTTGGCAGCTGGGCTCCTCCGTTTCCTCGGGGATCTTCCTGCAGTGGATGGCGTGAACCCACGTTGCCCGCTCGGCTATCTTCACAATGGTATGCGTTGTCAGAATGGATTTCGTCACCGTTTGGAATTCCAGTGCTCCCTTCTGAAGTCGTTTCTCACCACCCAGGTTGGAAGTCTGCAGAGAGAGAGAGAATAAGTTTTTGCAATATTGTAGCATATTGTCTTCACATAGGCGAGTGGAGGGGAGTGGCCTGGTTACAGGTTTTACTCCCAGAGATGGAGGTCTGAGGTTAATGGTAAGAAATTCACTAATTTGGGTTATTGCAGAATTGACAAAGTGAGAGCCATTATCGCTGCTCAGTTTTGGTGTAGTTGTAGTTCCCAGATGGGGAGTAATCTCTGTTAGCAGAGCCTTTGCTACCACTTGGCTACTCTGGTGTTTTGCTGGAAATACTTCAATCTATTTTGACCACATCAACTATTACTAAGCAGCGTTTCTTTCCTTCTGCTGGTGACAGTTCTATGAAATCCATCATTAAGTGTTCGAATGGTCTGTCTGGTGATGGGTGAGCGATGTGTGTGATTGCTTTGGTTTTACCTGTTATGCGTTGCACAAACCATACGCGGTTGACTGATCTTCTGCTGTATGAAATGAAAATTCTTTGGTGAATCAGTGCTGGGTTATGGCATCCATCAACCCCCCTTTTGACACATGGTCCAATCCATGTGTCAATTTCGCGAAATGAGGGAAAAAATGTTTAGGTAGACAAGGCTTATTATCGGTTCCTCGCCACACATCTTCCTGTGGTGCGGCAAAAGATTGCACCATTGTTAAAGAGGTGGAAATGGTGACAGGGATCAATTATAGTGGGTAGGAGTGTAGCTTCTTTTTCAGCAGCATCCGCTCTTGCATTTCCTTGAGAGACAGGACCTGTGTTGTTAGTGTCAGCAAAGCATTTACAAACAGAGATTGACTTTTTGGAGTGAAATGGCATCAAGAAGAGCTGTGACTTTGTCATGATGGAGAATGGGTTTGCCGTTAGATTTTAGGAATTATCTGTGTTTCCACAGTGTCAAAATCCTGGACAACCCAAACATGTGTCTGGAATCAGATTAGATGGTTACTGCTTTGTTGTTAGCTAGTCTGCATGCCTCTGCCATTGCTATCAGTTCTGCCACCTGTGCAGAATGGTGAGGAGGGAGTGAGCTGGGGAGAAGAGTTTCATGATTAGTGACAACAGTAAAACCAACTCTGTTGTGACCCGTTTGTGGGTCACGTGAAGCTGATCCATCTGCAAAGAGAACCAAATGAGGGTTTTTTAATGTGTTTTCTTGGCAAGCAAACCGGTTGGGGGACAGCAACACAGTTATGTTGTGTTCTGTCATCTGGTGTGGGGAGGAGGGTGGCAGGTTTTAACACAGGGTGTTTGACAGTGATGTTAGACATTTCTAAAAGTGTTTTGTTGTATCATTGCCATCGTGCTGTGGAGAGGTAAGAAGTCTTTTGTTCAAGTAAAATCAGGGACACATCATGTGGGACCAGGAGAGCTACATCAGAATAGGCCACAATATCTCTGGAGGCCATAACTGCCTTTTCAGCTGCCGCCACATATCTGAATATATCTTGGGATCTGCAGCCACGGGGTCCAGTTTTGAAGAAAAATAAGCTACAGGCCGCAGCTTATTTCCATGATCCTGCAACAAAACAGAAGTCATGCATCCATCTTTTCCATCTACTGTTTGAGTGAACGGTCTGGTAGGGTCAGGCAGGCCCAAAGTTGGAGTGCTTTGTAAGGCAAGTTTTAGTTCTATGAAAGATTGTTCTGCTGCAGGGGTCCATTTGATCTCATGTTTTGCTTGCAGGCCTTTGCCATGAATGAGGGAGGTGAGTGGAGCTTCAAGAATGGCATAGTGAGAAATGAACTGTCTACAGTAAGAGCACATACCAAGAAAATTGTGATGGGTTTTGGAAGGTTCTGAATTGCATCAACTCTTTTTGGTGAAAGAGTCTTTCTTTCAGAAGTGATGACATGACCTAAGAAGACAAATTGAAGTTTAGACAAGCTGGCTTTGTGACCAGTTTTAACCAGATGCTTCAAGGGTTTGACTGTGTTGGCTGCTCATTGGTCGGACTGCAGATCATGAGGTCATCAAAGCAGTGCCTGGGGAGAGAACAAAGGGTTCAAGACTGTCTGAGAGCTTCAATGCAAATGGTGGGACTTTCACAGTATCCTTGGCACAGACGTGTGAATGTGTAGCCCCTTCTATTGAATTTGAAAGCAAACCAGAATTAGCTTCCTGGGTGACCTGGAACACTGGAGGTGTCTGAAAGGTTGACCACTGAAAATAATTTTGCATTAGTTGGTTGAGCTTTTTGTTTAAGTGAGTATTGAGCCTTGCAAGGTTTAAAGTCTGATTTTGGAATGATGACAACATTTTCACAATTTTTGACAAGGTTAACATACTTTCTGTTGACTGTTCTTTGTGTGTGCACAAAAGATGTCACCCTTTCTGAGTAGCATTGTAGTGAAGGTGAAAAAATAATAGATCTATCAGATGTTTGTTGCCTTTCGGCTGTAGGCTTACACAATTTCATAACTGGGCTCAAATCTTCCCAATTATCTGATGTGTGTCTTGCTAGTGGGATGTGTGGGACTGAATAGTCCATGGTGTACATGTTACGTTGAGCTGGTGTGAGAGAGACTGACACAGCGCATTTATGTTCTGTCCAAAAAAATGTGTGTCAGTGTTAGTTTGTCAAACCTCTCCCTTAACCAGCTTTCCTCGTAAGATTCGTCAGATTCTGGTGACAGATGGGAGGTACACTGCAGGTCCTCTTTGGTCATGAAGTCTGTTGAGGCTGTTGAAATGATGTTTTTTGCTGAAACAAACTCAGGGAAGGTTGTTAGTGGTTGCAGTTGATATGCATATGTCATGTCCGAAGTGTGGGGTTGGGATGAGACAAAGGCTGAATTTGCACATCCAGTTCCTTCCTGTTAGGTTACTGGGACAGATTTTAGAGAGCAACTTTTTTTTTTTTCTTCTAGTTTCTCTTCTAGTTTTTCTTTGTTTTTGTTTTTTTTTTATTTCTTTTAAACTAAGGGACCCCCCTAATGGGAATCTGAGCTCATTTGTCCATACATTTAAATAATTTAGACTTTTATCCCCAAATTTCTTTTTCATGATTTCCACGGAGGCTCAACCACCTCAACGGAAAATCTCCCCATGCCAAATGGGGATGGGGAGGCCGTACGACAAATCCAGTCCAGACGTCTCTGTACTGGGTGCTTTTTTCAAATGCCAAGTCACAAATGCTAACTTTTTCGTATTTTGGCCACAAACAGCAAAAAACCCCTTCCTTTTGTGTTTTCTTTTCTTCTTTTTCTTTGTCCAAAGGATACAAGCAACAAACGGAATTATTACGTGTTCGTTTTAAAAGAGAAAGAATAGAAATAAAGAAAATAAAAAGAAGCCCCGTTACTTGTTTATCCAAGCACCGTAACATTACTTCGTCTTATTTAAACTGCTACAAGTAACAAAAAGCATGGCCACTTCGTCTCAACGCTACGAGTGGCAAAAAGCTGGCCAACTGTGGAGACCATGAAAAAACTCAAATGTGCCTAATTAAAACCCAAATTTGAAAGACAATGTATTAAGTCAATATTTCCAAACTCACCAGACGAGCTTCGCTGAACTCTGTTCTTGGAACCCCGGTGGCAGCGACTCAGGACGTGTTACCGGTTAGCCCTCCCGTCTCACAAATTAATTGAGGTTTGGAGGCTGGAAATTATCTATTTCTCCAGGATGGCCTGTCGCTTTCCGTGCCTCGTCCTGAACGGCTGCTCACGGGGTCCTGCCCGACAACGCCAAACTGTTATGGAAGTTTTCAATCGCTTCCTTCCTAATACCTCTGATGAGCAATGAAATAGAGAAACTTACTTTTTCTGCCGGCCGGCTAAGTTTTTTAGTCTTCGTTGCAAGGAAAAAGATCAGTCCACACCATTCAGCGGCAATGGTATGAAAAGATACAAACAAAAGAAATACAGAATATCTATACCTGAAGAGGGGGGGCTTTGTTCTTTAGATGTGTAATCACATCTCCAGGGGGGGGGCAGGATGCAGTCTTGATTATAATTAAGAAACAGGAGGTTAAAACAATTATCTTGTCTGAGTGTCTGGGTGATACAAATGGTTAATGTGGATTGGAGAGTGTCAGTCCTGAGACATAAAATTTACCATCACAACATTCACAACTTCTTGCAGCTGAACACCTCCTCTCCCGCTTATGATCATGTGCGGTTTGATATTCGAAAATTTTCTTTCATGTTTTAAAGCAATTATTGATGGACATGCAGACCTTCTTGCAGCTGAACCCCTCTGCTCCCGCTTTTGATGGTGTATAATCGGGCTTTCGAGCCTTTTCTTCCCGGTTTTTACAAATTATGGTTGGACATTCAGACCTTCTTGCAGCCGATCACCTCTTTTGATCATACATTGTCGGGCATTCGCACCTTGTCTTACCTGCTTTTTACAAACTTTATTCGGACATTCACACCTTGCAGCTGAACCACCTCCGCTCCCTGTTTTGATCATGTATGGTCTGGCAATACTACCTTTTCTTACCCGTTTGTGAGTAATTATGGCTGGACATTCACACCTACTTGCAGCCAAACACCACCTCTCCCGCATTTGATAATGTATGGACCGGCATTCTTACCTTTTCTAACACATTTTTCAGCAATTATGGTCGGAGATTCACACCTACTCACAGCCGAAAAACTCCGCTCCCGCATTTGATGGTGTATAGTCGGGCATTCTCACCCTTTCTCATCACCTTTTTGCAAATTATGATCTGACATTCACACCTACTTGCAGTCGAACAGCTCTGCTCCCGCTTTTGATTATGTTTGGTTAGATATTCGAAACTTTTCTTAACTGCTTTTTACAAACTTTGGTCGGACGTTCACACCTTCTTGCAGCCGAATACCTCCGCTTCCGCTTTTGATGGTGTATATTCGGGCATTCGCACCTTTTTCTTACCCGCTTTTTACAAACCATGGTCGGAATTTCACACCTTCTCTTAGCTGAAAAACTCCGCTCCCTCTTTTGATTGTGTACAGTCGGGTATTTTAACCTTTTCTTACCCGCTTTTTACCAACTATGGTCGGACATGCACACCTTCTTGCAGCTGAACACATCCACTCCTGCATTTGAAGATGTATGGTTGGGCATTCGCACCTTTTTTTTACCCATTTTTCAGGAATTATGGGTGGACATTCAAACCTTCTTGCAGCTGAACACCTCCTCTCCCACTTATGATCATTTGCGGATTGATTTTCGAAAATTTTCTTTCATGTTTTCTAGCAATTATTGATGGACATTTAGACCTTCTTGCAGCTGAACACCTCCGCTCCTGCTTTTGATCATACATTGTTAGGCATTCGCACCTTGTCTTACCCGCTTTTTACAAACTTTAGTCGAACATTCACACCTTCTTGCAGCCGAACACTTCCACTCCACCTTTTAGTGTTCTATCAAACCTTTTTTTTTACCGCATTTTATAGATTATGGTTTGAAATTCTCAACCACTCTCTTCCGAAGACTTCTCCTCCCGCTTTTGTTAATATATTTGAACTTTAGTCGGACATTCACACCTTCTTGCAGCTGAACCACCTCCGCTCCCTGTTTTGATCATTATTGGTCTGGCAATACTACCTTTTCTTACCAGTTTGTGAGTAATTATGGCTGGACATTCACACCTACTTGCAGCCGAACACCACCTCTCCCGCTTTTGACGATGTATGGACCGGCATTCTTACCTTTTCTAAAACATTTTTCAGCAATTATGGTCGGAGATTCACACCTACTTGCAGTCAAACAGCTCTGCTCCCGCTTTTGATTATGTTTGGTTGGATATTAGAAACTTTTCTTAACTGCTTTTTACAAACTTTGGTCGAACGTTCACACCTTCTTGCAGCCGAACACTTCCGCTTCCGCTTTTGATGGTATATGGTATATGTACTGACTGACTATGATTTCATCCTCCAACAGGGAACAGTTGAGTTTCCACAGACCACTTCCTACCGTCACACCAGAAGGGGGTGAAAGGTTGCAGGAGAGCATAAGGTGGTCTGAAAAGAAAACAGGGGTTAATCTCTAGTAAAGAATCAATGCGAGAGGCTCTGGTGCCATCATGACTAAACCAGGTGAAGCCCTCCTCTCTGGGATGCATGGTTTTAAAACAGTCAGTAAGCTTAAAATCCCTGAAGTATGCCCTGAAGTAAAATCGAAGTCTTATCCACTTTAAAATCTCCCCCTGCTCTTTTTCTATCTTTCCTGCTCAAGATACAGTTAAAATCCCCTCCTACAACTAAAGGTACTTGCCCTAGCATGTAAAGCTGTATATCTTCTAAAAGGTCATACCTGTCATTTTTTTCCATTGAAACCATAAATATTTAAGAGGTTAAAGTCTTGCCCCATAAAATTCAAGTGTGCTAAAAGTGCCCGTCCGTCTCTCACCACTGTGCTACCTTTCACCAGAACATGCGGATTTTTAATTAGAATGGCCACACCATCATTTTTATTTTGATTTGAGCCACTCCATATCGATAAATGGGGCCACATTTCCTCCCATTGTCTATGGTTTTTTAAAAAAGGTAGTCCACATTCTTGTATTAAAAACACATCTTATTTTATGGAGTCTAAGAAGGATAAAATACTCTGGGCTCTTGTCTTTGATTTCACACTTCTCACATTTAGTGTTGAGAAGGTGAGAACCATTAAAAGGATAAAGGAAAGTAGGTATGTCATTTTCGTTTTTCTAAGTTATCAAAACAAATTACACACTCAGGTTATTTCTTGGGAAACTAGCTCTTCCTTCATTTCTTTAGGTGAAAAGTGAGTAGGGTGATCTATATTTCCTTTTCGGACTCTCGGTGTTGGCCTCTGACGCAATGTTGCATTTAACCTTGAGTCCCTGGGGGTTGATTGCAGAGCTAAAGTTAAAAAGGAGACCTCATTTGGTGAGTCGGAGGGGAAGACTCTAGGTTCTTCCACTGAAGAACTGTCTGAAAGGGACCTAACCCTTCCCCTCTTCTCTGATACCACTGGGGAATCAGAGGACAACTCAGATGCCGTCCTCTTCGGCTGTTGACTTTCGGGGAGGTGAGTATCTTCACTAGACTCACCTGTCTGCTCTTCCTCCTCATTTAGCGTAGCTCCACCCTCTGCCTGTGAATTCTCACAGACTTCAGCACTGAGTGGTGAGGTCTCTACAGGCCCCTCCCCTTTTTGCTCCTCAGTTCCAATCCAAGCTTTTGGCGGGAAGTTTGAATTTATTGGGTCAACCTCTTCACTTTGTTCACCAACTGCCACCTCTGGTCCTTCTCTTTGTTGGCTTGACTGTGGCTTTACCGTCTTTAATTTGTTGGCAAAAGATTTAGGGCAATCTCTGAAGAGGTGATTTAATTCTCCACAGAGATTACATTTCCTGCCATTTGGACACTCTCCAAAAGTGTGCCCAATTTCTCTGCACTTCCCACATATCACCTTTGTACAAGCCTCAACCAGGTGCCCATGCTCACCGCACTTGCAGCAGAGCATGGGCTGCCCCTGGTAGTGGATGTTTTCGAGGTGGCCAGAGTGTCACTTTGCACCTCCGCCCACCCGCTGCACTGAGCACTCTTCAGCCCTTTTAAATGGTATAACTTTGCACTCCCCCACGCTCCAGCAAGCACCATTCAAGCAACATCGGCACAGTCGCAACAAGTAAGGCGACTCTATTCAGAGAAGTCACTCTGCACACTAACAAGATTTCTTTTGCACAGACGGAAAGGGCTTCACCCGCAGAGGTAAAGCCTGCCAAAAATAGACACAACTCATTAGTGCTGCTCTCCACGGAAGTCTTTAGTAAAAGGCGAAAGACTTGTACGTTATGAAGAGAAACCAGAGTACGATTATCCGTCACTGCGGGAGCAGGGCATCAGGCTAGTTGACATAGCCACCTTCCCCATGGTGAGCTTTGCTTGGTTGAGACGCTTGCTCCCCCCCCCTTGCTCCTCGGCTGACCAAGTAGGAACAATCAGACCCTATTCGATGGCTGCCTTGTCTTTTACTCTGTACAAAAGACAAGGCAGCAACAAAAACACCACGGGAACACCGTATTGAGGCTTTGTTCTGACCGCTCATTCGGTGTCGCGTTTCTTTCAAGCAATTCTCCCGGTTAGCCCCTTGGGATTTTATCTATAAAATTAATTCCTTCACTCAAACTATGTTAAAACTACTTTGTCCTTCATATTTACCATGTCTAGAAAGATTTAAACAAAAAAAAACAAAGTTGTACTTTGCAGTAAAAGAAAGAGCAAATCTAAAGTTTCAGGAATCCGAGAATAAGCTTACTTTCATGAGTTCTTCACGATTTCGGATTTTGCTATAAAATTAATTCCTTCACTCAAACTAAATTAAAACTGCTAAACCGCTAATTTGTTACATGTAAGGCAGATGTCAAATTCACCGAAATAGGAAGGGTATTCGGCCAATCGAGCTGTAGCAGCTTCGGTAAAAGAGTATAAGTTGAAGAGTTTGTGAATAAAGGTGTGCGCACACATAGTGAGCTGTAGGAAAATAGGCAGGGAGCAATGCCGGCTGGGGTATATGTTCTTGTATGTTGTCTGACTGTTTGATTTGAATGTGTTGTGTAAGTGTCCTGTTGAATGTTACATGTTTGGGCTTTGACACGCTTCACTGTGGTTGTTAACTGTGTGGTGTGTCCTGAAATGTTATATGTTTGGGCTGTGTGACATGCTTAATGCTTGTCAGTAGCTACCCACTTATTCATATATAGCAACTGACAACATAAGAAGTCCGGACATACTTTGATAGTAGTTGTAGAAGTATCCTTATTGATAATAGATAAACTAATTCATAGTGATAGAACAGTAGATGAACAGGTGCCTGTACATGTCTCACGAAAATAAAATGGGTGTATGATTGCTGACGGCAGAGCAATACTGCCAAACTTAAGAGTTCTTGTGGCAAACTTGATTCAGTGTCTTGACGTGTATACGCTGTTTCGCTGACTTGATTGTCATAAGAAACAAAGTGTGTTTGATAAGATCCGACCATTTTATTACGGGAGGATCAGTATGTATGTATTCTGATGTGACTGATAAACCCATTCGTATCTTAAGCATAATCTAATACGAGAGACAACGCCCTGGCACACCATCAAAAAAAAAAAAAGAGAGAGCGGTTTTGTGTCCCTACAGTCCATAATGTAGAACAGAGAGAAAAAAGCCTTTCGGATTTGTTGTGTGTGCTCACAGTGCAGAGTGTAGAGAAAAGAGAGAAAAGAAAGCCGTTTTGGTGTCACGGGTGTTGTGACTTACACACACACATTTCTGAATTGAGAAAGGAAATTATTTTAGAGGAAGCACTAGAGTTTAGATCCCACATTTGTTGATAGGCATTCATTTATTTCTTCACTTCTGATGAAGTTTCAACAATAAACAACAAACTCTGTATTATGAGAAAGAACCAGACTCATTTTTCAGGAATCCGAAAATAAGCTCTATTTTACGAGTTATGCACGAATTCGGATTCTCCTATAAAACAAATTTCTTAACTCAAACCAAGTTAAGACTGCTTTGTCCTTCATATTTATTCATGTCTAATCAAGTTTCAACGATAAACAACGTTGTACTTTGTAGAATGAGAAAGAACTTCTTCAGCAATAAAAATCTCTCGACATATGACGAAGTACAGATTTTGCTATAAAATTAATTCCTTCTATGAGCCTGACTTAAAACTGTTTCTCCTCCTTATTTATCCACTTCAAATCAAGTTTCAACAATGAAAAAAATTTTGTAGTTTGAGAAAGAACAACTTAGTCTTCAGCAATCAGTATAAAAAGAGGGTAAGAAAAGGTGCAAATGCCAACCATACATCACTTAAAGGTGGAGCGGAAGTATTCGGCTGCAAGTAGGTGTGAATGTCCGACCATGGTTTGTAAAAAGCGGGTAAGAAAAGGTTCGAATGCTCGAATATATACCATCAAAAGCGGAAGCGGAGGTGTTCGGCTGCAAGAAGGTGTGAACGTCCGACCAAAGTTTGTAAAAAGCAGTTAAGAAAAGGTTTGAATATCCAACCAAACATAATCAAAAGCGGGAGCAGAGCTGTTTGACTGCAAGTACGTGTGAATGTCAGATCATAATTTGCAAAAAGCTGATGAGAAAGGGTCTGAATGCCCGACTATACACCATCAAAAGCGGGAGCGGAGTTGTTCGGCTGTGAGTAGGTGTGAATGTCCGACTATGATTGCTGAAAAATGTGTTAGAAAAGGTAAGAATGCCGGACCAAACATCATCAAAAGCGGGAGAAGTGTTGTTCGGCTGCAAGAAGGTCTGAATGTCCAACCATAATTTGTAAAAACCGGGGAAGAAAAGGCTCGAAAAACCGACTATACACCATCAAAAGCGGGAGCGGAAGTGTTCAGCTGCAAGAAAGTCTGAATGTCCATCAATAATTGCTAGAAAACATGAAAGAAAATTTTCGAATATCAAACCGCACATGATCATAAGCGGGAGAGGAGGTGTTCAGCTGCAAGAAAGTGTGAATGTCCACCCATAATTACTGAAAAATGGGTAAGAAAAGGTTAAAATACCCGACTGTACACAATCAATAGCGGGAGCGGAGGGTTTCGGCTACAAGAAGGTGTGAAAGTCCGACCGTGGTTTGTAAAAAGCGGGTAAGAAAAGGTGCGAATGCCCGACAATGTATGATCAAAAGAGGGAGCGGAGGTGTTCGGCTGCAAGAAGGTGTGAACGTCCGACCAAAGTTTGTAAAAAGCAGTTAAGAAAAGGTTCGAATATCCAACCAAACATAATCAAAAGCGGGAGCAGAGCTGTTTGACTGCAATTAGGTGTGAATGTCAGATCATAATTTGTAAAAAGCTGATGAGAAAGGGTGAGATTGCCCGACTATACACCATCAAATGCGGGAGCGGAAGTGTTCGGCTGTGAGTAGGTGTGAATGTCCGAACATATTTGCTGAAAAATGTGTTAGAAAAGACTACAATGCCGGACCATACATCATCAAAAGCAGGAGAATTTGTGTTCGGCTGCAAGTAGGTGTGAATGTCCAGCCATAATTACTCACAAAAGGGTAAGAAAAGGTAGTATTGCCTTTTGACATGATCAAAACAGGGAGCGGAGGTGGTTCAGCTGCAAGATGTGAATTTCTGACTAGAGTTTGTAAAAAGCGGGTAAGACAAGGTGCGAATGCCCGAATATGTATGATCAAAAGAGGGAGCAGAGGTTTTCGGCTGCAAGGTCTGAATATCCAACCATAATTTGTAAAAACCGGGGAAGAAAAGGCCTGACAGCCCGACTATACACCATCAAAAGCGGGACCGGAGGTGTTCAGCTGCAAGAAGGTCTGAATTTCCACCAGTAATTAGTGAAAAATGGTTAAGATAAGGTGCGAATGCGCAACCATACATCATCAAAAGCAGAAGTGGATGTGTTCGGCTACAAGAAGGTGTGAACGTCCGACAATAGTTGGTAAAAAGCGGGTAAGAAAAGGTTGAAATACCCGACTCTACACAATCAAAAGACGGAGCGGAGTTGTTCAGCTAAGAGAAGGTGTGAAAGTCCGACCGTGGTTTGTAAAAAGCAGGTAAGAAAAGGTTCGTATGCCCGAATATACACCATCAAAAGCGGAAGCGGAGGTGTTCGGCTGCAAGAAGGTGTGAACGTCCGACCAAAGTTTGTAAAAAGCAGTTAAGAAAAGGTTCGAATATCTAACCAAACATAATCAAAAGCGGGAGCAGAGCTGTTCGACTGCAAGTAGGTGTGAATGTCAGATCATAATTTGAAAAAAGCTGATGAGAAAGGGTGAGAATGCCCGACTGTACACCATCAAATGCGGGAGCGGAGTTGTTCGGCTGTGAGTAGGTGTGAATCTCCGACCATAATTGCTGAAAAATGTGTTAGAAAAGGTAAAAATGCCGGTCCATACATCATCAAAAGCGAGAGAGGTTGTGTTCGGCTGCAAGTAGGTGTGAATGTCCAGCCATAATTACTCACAAACGGGTAAGAAAAGGTAGTATTGCCAGACCATATATCATCAAAACAGGGAGCGGAGATGGTTCAGCTGCAAGAAGGTTTGAATGTCAAACTAAAGTTCAAATATATTAACAAAAGCGGGAGGAGAGGTCTTCGGATGAAAGTGGTTGAAAATTTCCAACCATAATGTATAAAATGCGGTGAAAAAAAAGGTGTGATAGAACACTAAAAGGTGGAGCGGAAGTGTTCGGCTGCAAGAAGGTGTGAATGTCCGACTATATTTGGTGAAAAGCAGGTGAAGCAAGGTCTGAATGCCCAACCTTACATCATCAAAAGCAAGATCAGAGTTGTTTGGCTGCAAGAAGGCCATAGTTTGCCAAAAGCGGGTAAGGTGCGAATGTCCGACTAAATATCAACAAAATTTGGGGCGGAGGTTTTCGGATGCAAGTGGGTGTGAATATCCCACCATACAAGTATGGTGGAGAGGAAGCTGTGAATAGCCGACCATAGTTTGGAAAAAGCGGGTAAGAAAAGGTTTGAATGCCCGAACATACACCATCAAAAAAGGGAGCGGAGGTGTTCCGCTGTACGAAGGTGTGAATGTCCGACCATACTTGGTAAAAAGCGGGTAAGAAAAGGTTAAAATACCCGACTGTACACAATCAATAGCGGGAGCGGATGTGTTCGGCTACAAGAAGGTGTGACAGTCCGACCATGGTTTGTAAAATGCGGGTAAGAAAAGGTGCGAATGTCCGACAATGTATGATCAAAAGAGAGAGCGGAGGTTTTCGGATACACGAAGGTTTGAATGTCCTACCATAGTTTGTAAATAGCGGGTAAGAAAAGGTTCGAATGCCCGACTATACACCATAAAAAGCGGGAGCGGAGGTGTTCCGCTGTAAGACGCTGTGAATGTCCGACCATAGTTGGTAAAAAGCGGGTAAGAAAAGGTTAAAATACCCGACAGTACACAATCAATAGCGGGAGCGGAGTTGTTCGGCTACAAGAAGCTGTGAAAGTCCGACCATGGTTTGTAAAAAGCGGGTAAGAAAAGGTTCGAATATCCAACCAAACATAATCAAAAGCGGGAGCAGAGCTGTTCGACTGCAAGTAGGTGTGAATGTCCAGCCATAATTACTCACAAACGGGGGAAGAAAAGGTAGTATTGCAAGACCATACATGATCAAAACAGGGAGCGGAGGTTCAGCTGCAAGGTGTGAATGTCTGACTATAGTTTATAAAAAGCGGGTAAGACAAGGTGCGAATGCCCAACAATGTATGATCAAAAGAGAGAGCGGAGGTGTTGGGCTGCAAGGTCTGAATGTCCAACCATAATTTGTAAAAACCGGGTAAGAAAAGGCTCGAAAGCCCGACTATACATCATCAAAAGCGGGAGCGGAGGTGTTCAGCTGCAAGAAGGTGTGAATGTTCGACTAAAGTTTGTAAAAAGCTGGTAAGACAAGGAGCGATGTCCCGACATTGTATGATCAAAAGCGGGAGTGGAGGTGTCCAGCTGTGAGTAGGTGTGAATGTCCGACCATAATTGCTGAAAAATGTTTTAGAAAAGGTAAGAATACTGGACCATACATCATCAAAAGCGAAAGAGGTGGTGTTCGGCTGCAAGAAGGTGTGAAAGTCCGACAATGGTTTGTAAAAAGCGGGTAAAAAAAGGTTCGAATGCCCGAATATACATCATCAAAAGCGGAAGCGGAGGTGTTCGGATGCAAGAAGGTGTGAACGTCCGACCAAAGTTTGTAAAAAGCAGAGAAAAGCGAGAAAAAGCATTTCGTGAGTTCTGCATGATTTGGGATTTTGCTTATAAAATGCATTACTTCACTCAAACTATGTTAAAACTGATTTGTCCTTCATATTTACCATGTGTAGAAATATTTAAACAAAAAAACAACGTAGTACTTTGCAGTAAAAGAAAGAGCAAATCTAAAGTTTCAGGAATCCGAGTATAAGCCTGCTTTCATGAGTTCTGCACGATTTCGGATTTTGCTATAAAATGAATTGCTTTGCTCAAACCAAGTTAAAACTGCTTTGTCCTTCCATATTCATCAATGTCTAGATCAAATCATGCAGAACTCCTCAAAAGGGGCGTATGGCTTAATCACAAGTGTGGTTCTTTCTCATTCAGGGTAGTATGAGGAAGTTTATGCTTGAAATATATGTAGAAATGGGTACATATGAAGGACAAAGCAGTGTTAACTTAGTTTGAGTGAAGGAATTCATTTTATACATAAAATCCCAAATCATGCAGAACGTATGAAAAGAAGCTTATTCTCGGATTCCTGATCCTTCAGTTTTGCTCTTTCTTCTACTGCAAAATACAATGTTGTTCTTTGTTGAAGTCGATCTAGACATTGATAAATATGAAGGAAAAAGCAGTTTTAACTTGGTTTGAGTGAATGAATTCATTTTATACATAAAATCCGAAATCGTGCAGAACTCATGAAAATAAGCTTATTCTCGGATTCCTAAAACTTTTGATTTGCTCTTTCTTTTATTGCAAAGTACAACGTTGTTTTTTGTTTAAATCTATCGAGACATTGATAAATATGAAGGTAAAAGCCGTTTTAACATAGTTTGAGTGAAGGAATTAATTTTATAGATAAAATCCCAAATCATGCAGAACTCCTCAAAAGGGAGGTATGGCTTAATCACAAGTGTGGCTCTTTCTCATTCAGGGTAATATGAGGAAGTTTATACTTGAAATATATGTAGAAATGGGTACATATGAAGGACAAAGCAGTGTTAACTTAGTTTGCGTGAAGAAATTCATTTTATACATAAAGTCCAAAATCGTGCAGAACTCATGAAAATAAGCTTATTCTCGGATTCCTAAAACTTTTGATTTGCACTTTCTTTTACTGCAAAGTACAACGTTGTTTTTTGTTGAAATCTATCTAGACATTGATAAATACCAGCCGAAACTCTGCTGCCGCT